>NC_135574.1:142261017-152261017 GCF_965152235.1 Eretmochelys imbricata
ATATGGAACTACCTATCTTTCTCTCCAAGAGGAGTTTCATGCACAGAGTACTAGCAGAATTAAGCCCATGGGTTTTTTTAAATAGCATCAATAGAAATAAGCATTGGCCTGCTAAACCCAGGGTTGTGAGTTCAATCCTTGAGGGGGCCATTTAGGGATCTGGGGCAAAAATTGGGGATTGGTCCTGCTTTGAGCAGGGGGTTGGACTAGATGACCTCCTGAGGTCCCCTCCAACCCTAACCTTCTATGACATCTATGACATCCAACCCATTTGCAAAATTCAGGATAAAACAGATGACACAAAGTCACAATGCATGAATGAAACATGACATTTGACAATACCACAACCAAATAAAGGAAATAAGAGTTTAATCTTATCCCCTCTGACTGTTAGACTTCTATATTAGTGACCTCTCATATTCTGGAGGCACTAACCCTTGTCATATGCAGTAGGAAATTAAGAATATTTTAGTCTGGAATTAGGCATCAATCACCACAATCTAACAATCTGGTGCTTAAAATATGAATTAGAAAGATCAAAACCTTTTCTTCATTACCCAGGTCTCTTAACATCTCTCTGCATCCCTGATGTTTCCACAAGCATTCTGGCAATAAAGTCCTCATACCCCTGGAAGCTACGCAGATAAGTCCTGTCCTCCTGCAACTCTCTGAGCCCTGGTCTACACAACAGGGTTAGGTTGAATTTAGCCACGTTGGGTTGATTTTAAAATGAATGGGTCTACACAACCAACCCTGTTCCGTTGACCTAAAGGGCTCTTAAAATCGATTTCTGTACTCCTCCCCGGCGAGGGGAGTAGCGCTAAAATCGACCTTGTTGGTTTGAATTTGGGGTAGTGCAGACACAATTCAAGCTATCCCAGAGTGCTCGAATGTGACTGCTCTGGACAGCACTTTGAACTCCAATGCACTAGCCAGGTACACAGGAAAAGCCCTGGGAAATTTTGAATTTCATTTCCTGTTTGGTCAGCGTGACGAGCTCAGCAGCGCTGGTGACCATGCAGTCCCCCCAGAATCGCAAACGAGCTCCAGCATGGACCGACAGGGAGACACTGGATCTGATTGTTGTATGTGGAGAAGAATTTGTGCAGGCCAAACGCCGATCAAAAAGAAGAAATGCTAATATATATGCCAAAAATCGCACAGAGCATGGTGGAGAGAGGCTACAACAGGGACACACAGTAGTGCCATGTGAAAGTTAAGGAGCTCAGGCAAGCCTACTAAAAGACAAAGGAGGCAAACTGTCGCTCCAGATCAGAACCCCATACATGCTGCTTTTATGATCAGCTGTATGGCATTCTAGGAGGGGACCCTACCACTACTGCACCACTGTCCGTGGACACTTGCAAGGGGGGGGTGGGGGGGAGGTCTCATGCAGCAGGGAGGAGGATTTTGTGGATGAGGAAGAGGAGGAGGAGAATGCGCAGCAGGCAAGCAGTGAATCCATTCTCCCCAGCAGCCAGGACCTTTTCATCACCCTGGAGCCAATACCCTCCCAAGGCGGGATCCCCGACCCTGAAGCCAGAGAAGGCAGGTCTGGTGAGTGCACATTTGTAACTACAGTACAGGGTTTAAAAGCAATAGTGTTTAATGTTTGATTTTCCCTGAAGAATTGGGATGCATTCGCGGCCAGTAGAGCTACTGGAAAAGTCTTAACATGTCTGGGGATGGAGCGGGAATCCTCCAGGGATATCTCCATGAAGCTCTCCTGGAGGTACTCTGAAAGCCTTTGCAGAAGGTTTCTGGGGAGAGCTGCCTTATTTCGTCCTCCATGGTAGGACACTTTACCACGCCAAGCCAGTGACAAGTAGTCTAGAATCATTACAGCACAAAGCATGGCAGCGAATGGTCCTGGGTTTTGGTCGCATTCAAGCAACATTCGGTCTTTATCTTTCTGTGTTAGCCTCAGGAGAGTGATATCATTCATGGTCACCTGGTTGAAACAGGGGAATTTTTGTAAGGGAACAGTAAAAGGACCCCGTTCATGCGGGGTTGTTTGTGCTCAGCTAAAAGGGATCATCCCGGAGAATAGCCATGCGGCGAGGGGAGGGGTGAAGGTATCATCCCAGAGAATAGCCATGCGGTGGGGCGGGGAGAGGTGTGTGCTGCACATCCACCTGAAAACCGCAGCCCCTCCTGTTAAATGTGAAACCCAATCGGCATTGCTTGCTACGGGAAAGGAGGGCGCTGCAGTTTGAAACCATTCTCACATGTCATGAAGGCGGAAGAAGCCAACCCAGTGTACCAAAAGGCTTACCATGGCTGCCTGGAAACCAAATTCTGTTGCCCAGCTGTGTGTGATGTGTCACCATACTGGCAGGCTCTCAATATAAAAGGCAAAATGCGACCTTGTACTTAAAGCACATGTGCTGTGAATTGCTTGATTCACTGTGAAAGTCTCCCTTTTGTTCTCAGAAATGTATCATCTTAAATTTTACTCTCCCTTTTTATCTCCCCCCAAGGTGCAAATGTTTCTATGCTCCCCCTATCATCTCTGTCCCTGAGGTTATCGCAGATTAGAAGGTTAAAAAAAAGCACTCGCGATGACATGTTTTCTGAGCTCATGCAGTCCTCCTGCACTGATCGGGCACAGCTTAATGCATGGAGGCATTCAATGGCAGAGGCCAGGAAGGCATTAAGTGAGCTCAAAGAGCAGAGGCAGGAGGCGATGCTGAGGCTAATGGGGGAGCAAACGGACATGATGAAGCGTCTGTTGGAGCTCCAGGAAAGCCAACAAGAGCACAGACCCCCGCTGCATCCATTGTATAACTGCCTGCCCTCCTCCCCAAGTGCCATATCCTCCTCACCCAGATGCCCAAGAACGCGGGGGGGAGGCTCCAGGCACCCAGCCACTCCACTCCAGAGGATGGCCCAAGCAACAGAAGGCTGTCATTCATAGAGTTTTGATCTGTAGTGTGGCTACAATAAGCAATATGGCCTTGCCCTTCCCTCCTCCTGCACCCCACCCGGGCTACCTTGTCAGTTATCTCACTTTTTTTTTAAATTAAGAAAGAAAGAATGCATGGTTTCAAAACAATAGTTACTTTATTTCCTTTGCCAGCTATGATCAAAGGGGGGAGGGTGTTTGGCTTACAGGGAATTAAAATCAACAAAGGGGGCAGGTTTGCAGCAAGGAGAAATACACACAGCTGTCACACCGTAACTTGGCCAGTCATGAAACTGGTTTTCAAAGCCTCTCTGATGCGCAGCGCACCTAGCTGTGCTCTTCTAATCGTCCTGGTGTCTGGCTGCTCAAAATCGGCCGCCAGGCAATTTGCCTCAACCTCCCATCCTGCCATAAATGTCTCCCCCTTACTCTCACTGATATTATGCAGCACATAGCAAGCAGCAATAACAATGGGAATGTTGGTTGCGCTGAGGTCTAACCTAGTCAGTAAACAGCTCCAGCGAGCTTTTAAACATCCAAAGGCACATTCTACCGCCATTCTGAACTTGCTCAGCCTATAGTTGAACTGCTCCTTACTACTGTCCAGGGTGCCTGTGTATGGCTTCCTGAGCCATGGAAGCAAGGGGTAGGCTGGGTCCCCAAGGATAACTATTGGCATTTCAACATCCCCAACGGTAATTTTCTGGTCTGGGAAGTAAGTCCCTTCTTGCAACTGCTCGAACAGCCCTGAGTTCCTAAAGATGCGAGCGTCATGCACCTTTCCCGGACATCCCATGCTGATGCTGGTGAAACGTCCTTTGTGATCCACCAGTGCTTGCAGCACCATTGAGAAGTACCCCTTGCGGTTTATATACTGGTTGGCAAGGTGGTCCAGTACTAAGATAGGGATACGTGTTCCGTCTATCGCCCCACCACAGTTCGGGAACCCCATTGCAGCAAAGCCATCCAGTATGACCTGCACATTTTCCAGAGTCACTACCCTTGATAGCAGAACGTCAGTGATTGCACTGGCAACTTGGATCACAGCAGTCCCCACAGTAGACTTGTCCACTCCAAACTGATTGCTGACTGACCGGTAGCAGTCAGGCATTGCAAGCTTCCACAGGGCTAACGCCACTCGCTTCTCAACCGTCAGGGCAGCTCTCATCTTGGTATTCCTGCGCTTCAGGGCAGGGAAAAGCAACTCACAAAGTTCAAGGAAAGTGGCCTTACGCATGCGAAAGTTTTGCAGCTACTGTGAATCATCCCATACTTGCAACACTATGAGGTCCCACCAGTCTGTGCTTGTTTGCCGGGCCCAGAATTGGCATTCCACTGTATCAACCAGCCACCATGATGTCCCAACTGCCACAGCCCATGCTTTCAGGAACATCTGTGTCCATGTCCTCATCACAATTGTCCTCATGCTGGCGTTTCTTAGCTCAGTTCTGCACATACTTCGGGATAATACGCAAATTGTTTACAATGCTCACAACAGCAGCGGTGAGCTGAGCGGGCTCCATGCTTGCCATGGTATGGCATCTGCATGGGTAACCCAGGAAAAAAAGTGTGAAATGATTGTCTGCTGTTCCTTTCACACAGGGAGGGAGTGGCGACTGACAACATGTACCCAAAACCACCCGCGACAATGTTTTTGCCCCATCAGACATTGGGAACTTAATCCAGAACTCCAATGGGCAACGGAGACTGTGGGATAGCTACCCACAGTACACTGCTCCTTAAGTCAATGCTAGCCACGTTATTGAGGACGCACTCCACAGACTTAATGCGTTTAGTGGGGACATACACAATCGACTGTATAAAACTGATTTCTAAAAATCGACTTCTATAAATTCGACCTAATTTTGTAGTGTAGACATACCCTTACATGCATTATGAGGGACTCCACCAACAGACACCTCTCACACCAGATAGTTCCCCTTGCCTGCTTCATTGGCAGGGACATGCAGGCTGCATTCCCAACAAGTCAAAACCAGAGCCTGGGTGGAAGCCTCCAGTCAGGATGCCTGTCTGGTGGGGGCTCCCTCAAGTGAAGGAAGAGGAAGAGCTAGCAGTGGTGATGGTGAGACACCATTTTCCTCCCACTGAGGGTTCTTTATTGTAGAGTAACTGCTAGGCTATGTCTAAATTACGGTGGCATGTAAAATACAGGTGCTACACATGTAGCTATGCAACACGGTGAAAGGCAGGCTGCGTCCAGACTTGTCACTGCAGTGTGTAGCTACACGTGGCAGTGAAAGGCTCCGGCAGTGGAGCGCTGCCGGAACCTTTCCCCACTGCCTCCCCACTGTGAGCGCTTTTCACTGCAGTGGGGAAAGATTCTGGCAGCAGGATACTAGACTGTTAAAAATAGAGTATATATGGCAGGGCTTCAGGACTGTAGGGCACTCTACTCGCCCTAACGTCACCAACATTAGCACTATGTATCTCATGGAGGTGGAGTTATTTCAGTGTAGCAGGGCACTTACATAGGTGGCACAAGGCTGTAGAGTGTGCGTTGACATAATTAGACCGACATAAGTTGTCTTACGTCAACCTAATTGTGTAGTGTAGACCAGGCCTGAGAACTTAAAACAAGTAAGTTAGTAAATAAACATAAATGGAAAAAGATTAAGATTCAGTATTAGCGTGATTTACCAACACCATTACCTGCTCGTTATAAATTTCCAGCATACTGAAAGTAACCTGCAAAGACAAGAAACAGCTGGGAGTTAAAAAGTTCTCTTGAAAAACAGCAAACTTTTGATATACAGTTATCTCTAAGTAAAAGGAACACAGATTGTCTGTACAAAAAAACCATGTCTCAAACTAAACCGACAGTTGGCATATCTTGTGTCAATGCATAAGCCATGCATACAGTTGGTTCGTGTGACTGTTTTCCAGATCCACACTGCTCTCTCCTAACTCCCATTTCTATGAATCCCCAACCTCCCTCCTCCATCTGTAGCCTTTGTCTCCTCAGCTTGTCTTAGGAAAACTCCATGTTAGCTTATCCATTTTAAGATGAAAATGTTGGACTTTAATAAATCATTTTTCGTCAAACTACACTAGATATTAATAGTTACAAAATGTCATTCTTGCAACGTTATGGTTATGAGAAAAATTCAGCAAGTGCGAACGTTAAAGATTCAGACATTAACCTGGCAATGTGGCAAACTTGTATGATTTATGATACACATTTTATTAAATAAACAGCAATATATTCCAGCCACATTCATTCAGAAACCAGAAATGGAAAAACACAGTTTATGCATAGCCTGAACAAGCAAGCATTGCTGTTGAAACCTTAACTATTGCACTTCCTAAATTTTGAGATTTTAACTGCAGCCTTAATCGTGCATAAACACAGTTTTTCACACTTAACTTTTATGGAGTTACTTTTGTTTGTTCAATAACGAGGAGAAAGTTTCATAATGTTAGTGTAGTCCCAAATAGCCTTTGCATTTCCACTTCATTATGGTGAATGCGGTGGTAATAGATGAGTTTCCAAGTTTACTGCTGCCATCAGGTCAGAGAGTGAAAAACCCACGTGTGGCACCTAACAAAGTGGGGAAATTCAAGAAGCTTCCCCCGGTAATGTCTATGTAAGGGGCAGCGACAACTGCAGTTCCTGTGCTCACATGCAGAGCCAGATCTCTACTAGCACCAGCTTAGATGCAAACCACTCCAAAATAGATGGGGAGAGGTTGAGCTACTGAGGCACTGAGAGGAATAGCAGCTGGTGTAAGTGTTCTGCACCTTAGATTCAAATGTAGCTAGAAGGAGCTATCAGGTTCCTATTAATTATTCATGGTAACTAGTGAAAGCTAACACTCATGGTTACACTGGAGTCTATGAAGCTCTTCTACTCTGTTATATGCAGAAATTATTAGGAACACCAGAGCGGAAGGAAAAAACAGAAACTATTTTTGTGGTTGGACACAGATGACGTGGGAGAATTTAATAATCGCAAAACCTGTGCTGCAATGCTAGGCCCATTATTTCTATTGAATATAAAAATGTTTGACAAAACATAAAAGACAATTTAAATGACTAAAAGAAAAGTTATTCCTTTCCTTCAGTAGTGAGGGTTGGAAAGTCTGTTGATGCCTGTTTGTTAGACTTTTCCCTTGTATCATGTTGAGGAGAGGCACAGCTAAGATAAAGGAGTAGGTAAGTAGAGGTTCAAAATGTAGGTAACTGTTCAAATGTGTAGTCTTCTGTGTGGAAAAGATAGGTTGTGACTAGACTAGGGGTGGGCAAACTATGGCCTTGGGGGGAGGGGGGGCACATCCGGCCCTCCAGACATTTTAATCTGGCCCTTGAGCTCCCGCTGGGGAACAGGGTCCAGGGCTTGCCCCACTCTGGCACTCCAGCCAGGGAGCAGGGTCAGGGGCTTGCCCCACTCCGCGTGGCTCCCGGAAGCAGCAGCATGTCCCCTATCCAGCTCTTAAGTGTAGGGGCAGCCAGGGGGCTCCACACACTGCCCTTGCCCCAAGTGCTGCCCCTGCTGCGGGACGACACCTGCGGACAGGGCAGCATGCAGAGCTGCCTGGTCGCGACTCCACGTAGGAGCCGGAGGGAGGACATGCTGCTGCTTCTGGGAGCTGCTTGAGATAAGCACTGCTCGGAGTCTGCACCCGATTCCCTCCTGCGCCCCAACTCCACGCCCCAGCCCTGATCTCCCTCCCACCCTCCAAACCCCAGTCCCAGTCTGGAGCCCCCTCCCATACCCTGAAGTCATTTCTGGCCCCACGTCAGAGCCTGCACTCCCAGCCAGAGCCCTCACCCCCTCCTGCACCCCAACTCCCAATTTCATGAGCATTCATGGCCCACCATACAATTTCCATACCCAGATGTAGTCCTTGGGCCAAAAAGTTTGCCCACCCCTGGACTAGACAGTAGGTAAAGTTTTCAGAAGTGCCTCAGTTACCTCAGTACTTTAAAAAGTCATACCCAGTGAAAACAAAAAAGTGTTCATGCCCGGATTAAGTTAGCTATTACTGGGACAGGTTCATGTTCTCCTGTTTTAGATCAGCCCCTCAATTCAACACTGCTCACTTGTTATTTTGCATTATGTTTGATTATCGCTGGAAGTTAGTTTTAAAATGGCAATGGCATTTTTCCAAATTTGAATTTGAAAGCATAAATGGAGGGGGTCTTGAAAACAAAACAGTGTACACCATACCTGATATTGCTTGTTCTTCTGGTTCTGAATTGGTTTGAAGAGCTCTTCACACACAACTGGAATTATGCCTCTGTTTGCACCATATCCAATCATAGAATAGCTCTTCCCTGAGCCAGTCTGGCCATACGCTAGGAGAGTAGCATTATAACCTTGCCAGGCATTGTCCAGAACTCCTTGACCAAGGTCATGAAAGACCTCTCTCTAAAAGTAGAGATTTTTACTAATAGAGAATGTAAACACATGCACCAGAATGGGATACAAAGAAAACAACAACCCAACACCATGATTAAACACCCCCCAGCCCTCCAAATTTTTTTAAAATACAGGTTTAATTAAAAAAATAAAGCTAATTAAAATTAAATTTGAAGTGACAACTATCCACAAGGCCTAAATTTACTATAATCTTTTAAAATAATTTAAATAAAACAATATTAAATACTATATGTCTGCAGCCAAGTTTTAAAGAAAATCAAAACAATTGAACTAGTTGAGGTCATTGGCTAAGCACCTGGAATCAGAATTTGTTGAAGTGCTAAACCAGCTTTTCACAGCAGTAGCCTCTTCTACAGGTGCAGAGAATATTTTCTTAATTTCAGTTTATTCAACTAGTTCAGTCCAATGATTAGTTCATTAAAATGAAGAAACCAATGAGACAACAAAAGCAGAAAAAAATCTTGTTTTCCCTCTTCCAATCTATGAATAAAAACTACGTCTGAGGATGAACTCTACTAGTTCTAAAATCTTGAAGGACATGATGACCAGAAACAATCAATTCAATTCACTAACCTACAGATAATACCTCCTCTGTTTAATAAATCAGTTATTCATGCAAGTCATATTTTGATAAATTTTCTCAAGTTTTTTTTCCCCTTATGTATCCAGCACATCTAAGTTATTTTAGTTTATTAGTTAAGAACTGCTGTATTTGAAAAATATCCATCCAAAGACCTTGGCACAAATCACAAGGAAAAAAGTTAAATATCATTCACTATTTTATAACATAACAAAAAATGTAAAAACAAAGTATCTGAACAATTGTAAATTAAGTTAAATAATTACTTAAATAAATGTTTATATAGTGCATACTCCTGGTTAGCAAAAAGAAGCACCAGATTTTGTGAAAGGGCTATATTTAATTGCAAATCAATGTATTTTAATGGTTAAGAACCAATGGTTTCCTTTCTTTAGGAAAATAACTTAAGAGCACAAATGTAAAACAAAATGATTAAAACCATGATTTAAAATCAAGGCTTCTGGCTTATTGATTCACTTCAATTTAAATCAATCCACCTTGACATGCACACACATAAAAGCACTACTATTTAGTTAGTACAGAGGTTAGTAATTACTATTTTAAACTGAAAGTCTGGTTTAATTATGACAAATATATACTTCATATTAAGGTACTTCAAATATTAAGAGTTTCAGAAACTGGAAGCATAAATAAAAATGGAAAGTAGCTTTAGATGTTGGCTTGAAACATGCACTAAGTAGATACAGATAATTCATCTCAGTTCCACTCTTGGGAATTGTAACAATTGCAATCACCGACAAAGTGAGTTGTTTAACATTTTATACTGGCAGGAAGTGCTATTAAATAGCCCTCTGAATACATTTTACCTGGCCTGCATATCTGCTGTTGGATCCAGATGAAACGAGCATGCCATCTTTATCCTTTAGAAATCCACTGTGGGACCAGTAAGCCAGGTCAAAGGTAAAGGTTTTCATGTGCCCTGGATTCTTAGGATCATATATGCTTGTGCTGCTGGAATTCATAGAAATCACACACCTGCTGCATGCTTCCTTCTCCCTCTGTATCAAAATTATAAATCACATTATCAAACCAATAGCAGTTCTAGTTGCTTACTCAAAATTTATATTTTGGACCAAATCCTGCAAGCCCTTTGTATGTGGAACTCCAAGTAAAATCAACAGGAGTTTTGTAGTTATTTGGGTATGGAGAATGTGTACGCCTGGGACACATAACAAAACATATTCATCATAAAAGGTCCATACATTAACTTCACAAAATTACACAAAATTTCTCTTGAACCAAACAAGGTAAATGTAGTTTAACTGTAATCAGGGAATAAATGCCATAGAAACAGATTTGAACGGAAAAGATAGTATCTGTAACCAAGTCCAAATTTGCTTTTTTCCTGATTTTGTAAACATCAGCCATTAATGTTGATAAGCTATTGTTGGAAAATCCTTCACTATTGTAGGTATGGCCATAACAGAACAAAGAATGGTACGCTATGTATGTTATTCCTGGGGGAATTATGTGCCAAAAAATTAAAAATCTTGCAACAAAAAGTTAAAAAAATCTCACACAGTATTTTAAAATTCTGAAAAAAATCTATATATTTTATTTGTCAAAACAACACAAAATAATCACACCAGTTTCAATTCTTTTTGGTTATTTATTTCAAAATAACTGTCAACAAGTATGTCTGTAACAATACAGACAAAAAAGATTCAGGAAATGTTTTATGATAGATTTCGTTCCCAAATAGATTCCTTACTAGGCATATTAATACAGAACTCTGAGTAATAGTTCATTTAAACTACAATACAAAACTATTTCCAGCACACCTCAGAAGCAGTGGAAAGGATTTGGGGAATCAGGGATAACGGAAGAGCTGAGGGAGAGGGAAGTAAATTGCTGGAAAGGAGCCTGGGTGTGAACTTGGAGGGTTGTTGGGTATGGGTAGGTAAAGTATGGAACAGGTTTTTGGCAGGGTGGGGAGGGATTGTTAGGGAGCTTCCCCCATGCAGACCCTGGCTGACCCCAAGCCTCTCCCATTAAGTCAGGCATATCTGCCCGTCCCCATGTGTTCCTGCATCCCCATGTGTCCCTCCAACCCCACTCAGAGACCCACTCCTCCCATCCCCATATGGCCCTGCATCCCCTCCCCCACCCCCATGTGTCTCTGTGCCCCCCACCCAGCCACCCCATCCGTGTGTCCCTGTACCCTCTCCCCTTGTCCCCATGTGGCCCTGCACCTCCCTCCCCCGTGGCCCTGTGCCTCTACTCCCATTCAGCCGCTGCCCCCGTCTGTCCTCCCCCACTAGCCCTTATGAGCCCCCGTCTGATCCCCCCAACCGTCCCCAGCACCCCACGCTGTATGTCTCCCCATAACCCCTGTCTCCTGACCTGCCCCACAGCAAAGCCCCCTCCTCTCTTTCTCCCCCCCCATTGCTGGCAGGGAGTTGCTGCTTTGTTCTAGCACCACAGTGCCCTCTGATGGGCAAAAGGTGAAACTACAGCAACATTTCAGCAGAAGCTTTTTTCTGCGCAAAAAATTAAAAATATATGGGGCTCAATTATGCACAGGCACAGTAGAGCGGAATTCTCCCAGGAGTAATCTCTTTCTCAAAAGTACATCCTGAAAAAGTACATCTTTCTCAAAGAGCACAACCCTGTTGATTTACTTCAGTGGGAGCAAGATTACGCCCACTAATATTCTTACAACTAAAATTCTGCTCAGTGAACAGAAGGTTCACACAAAAATGGAGAGACAGTAAAGGAAAGCTTATTCCTTTGCATTTTGATTATTGCATATTACATCGTATGATCCTAAACTGATCAACATTTCTTTTTGACCTTGACTGACAGAGGTCAAAGATGCTTTTGTCTGTAGGCGGATTTTTCCAAGTAGAAACATCCAGACTATCAACAGCGTTCACACAGTAATTCATAATCAGTCAAATGAAGATTGAAACTGTTATACATATCATTATTGTCCTTATAAACTTGATAGAAGTCTTTAATCAGCCAGGAGTCTGAGAATTTTGATAGAGGGTTTGCCGTGAACGATCACCTGCTTTCCATGGGCTTGTCCACACAGGGATGCTCAGGAAAGTTAAGACGAATTAACGAAGATGTGAAGTTAATGTGCATTAATTAAAGTACATTAAACCACTGTGTGAACACACTCATTCAGAAGTAAAAGTGCCCTTAGTTCGCTTTAGCTTAATTCTTTGCGTTTTAGGGATCCTGCTGAATTCAGGGCTTGCCTTTACCATTCCTCCTCAATGACCTCTTTGAAAGACATTTCCCATCCATAACAAGAAAGTATCAGCCCTTGGCTTTAGTTTGCTCATCTTCTCTCCATGGCTGGAATTCAGAAGAAGCCACCTCCTTCCTTCTCCTACTTTAAAACGTGTATCTGAGAAAGAATGCGGTCTCCTTCTGTGATTTAGGCTTATCCAAAGAACAGAGGTCCCCTTCTTTGGAGAAGGAGCTAGAGCTTGTGGAAAGTAGGGATGCTTTTTCGTCTTTTTTCTGTGCTAATTGTCTGTTTGCCTTATGGAAGGGTAAATCCCCCCCCCGAGGGGGAATGTCTCTTCTTAGCTAATGTTCCCTTTTGGGTTACAGTCTGCAGGGACATGGGTGTTTGTCTTTCAAGTCTCAGTATTCCTCATCAACTGATGTTGAATTGGAAAGGATGTATTAGGGAGTGCCCTCGAGAGCTCAAGTTCTTCCTTTCAGGAAGGAGAATCTAAAAGAATGCCAGATCCCATGCCAAGTGACTCAATTTTCAGCTTAGGAACAGATGCTGGGAGCCAAGCATTTAGTGGTGAATTAGATTGAGTGATTCAGAGGAATTTTCATGTTTACTCCTGAAAGGTCTCCTGAAATCTGTATCTCAGGAGTGGGAATTATGTCCCTGATGCTATCCCATAATGAAAACATAACCCCTCGTACTTCCCAAGGCCTCCCCTCCCCTCTTCCTTTCCTAGCACTGTAGACACAATCATCATCCTCCGCAATACACTTGCGAGCAACCTCAGTGTTGAATCAGGCCTGGTCTACACTTAAAATCTTAATCAGCATCAGCATCATTCCCTCTGAGCAACATAGCTATACCAATTTAAGCCCTGGTGCAAACACAGCTAGGTTGATGGAAAAATGCTTTTGTTGACCTAGTTACCACCACTCAAGGAGTTGGATTTCCTATAATGGCAGAAGAATCCCTTATAATCAACTTCAATTTTCAAAAAAACCCTTCAGGATACCACACAATCTACCAATGCCTAGATCTCTGCTCTAATTTCCTTCTATATCTCCCCTCCCAACATTCCCATCTGAAATCCTGTTTTACCATTTGTTTGTGTACTCTATGCCTGGTACTCCCTTCTCTTAATTCAAATGCCTCCTTAAAATTTGTCTTTCTTTGTGATAGTACAGTCCTGATCAATGCCATCGAAGTTCAAAGAATGTGTTTTAAAGTTTCAATAGTTCAAAATAAATGGATTTTAATATATGATATTTATCTTGGCAAAATCTCTTTTAAGCAAATTTATTGTATCTTAAAGCTTCTACGAAATTACAAAATTAATGCCAGGTCCAAATACGGTCAATACTGTTACTCCAATCACCACCAAATAGAGCAAACACTAAGTGTTGCCAAACTATATACACTTTACTAGAACCAGTTTGAAAATAAAATAGTTTACAAATTCTTTAATACTCAGTCAAATCGTTAAACATTTTATGTAGCAGTTTGATGTACCATCATTTGCTGTGCTTATTTAGAGTGAATTTTTTTTCATACTGGGGGAAAAGACACAAATAACTAGAATATGTTAAAACCCTGTTAAGCTAACACCATGCTTACTACGATTTGATTCATTCTATTCTAACAGGGATTTCAGCACTTGGTTTTTACAAAACATTTTGGTTTGGTACATGAAACATATGTTGATTTAAAAAAAAAAAAAAGTTAGCTGTCACTTGCTTTTTAAGTAGTTTGCTCCTTTACCTAGTATTCATTTTTAAGTATTTCACTGTATTTCTGTACACGTAATTTAGGTACAAAGCATTACACTCTTAACATGTTAAGAGCTTCCTCTTTTTTCCTTAAGAGCCTATTAAAATTTAAATCTAAGTACAATAAAATTTAAAGTAACTACTAACCTGACTGAAAGGTCTCACGCGTACTGCCACTTTCACACCGTCAATGCTTGGCATGCTATTATTGCTTGCACTCTTCCCAGGATATTCCAAAGCCGAAAAACATTTAAAACAAATACAACTCCTTCTCTAGAGAAACTCTGTTTTGAGAAATCAAAAGCACAGCCAGGGAAGCTGTTTCTTTTTTATAAGGTCAGTCTATTAATTATTAATATTTTCTCACTGTGTACAAGTTACTAGTTCCCTGATAAATTATTTCTTAAAGTAATTGCAGTAGCTTTCACTAAATGAAAAAGTTTAATTTCAGGTTTCACTGTTCTGAAGTCTTCAAAATTGCACCTGGATATGAATCGACATATATGAAATATCACCTAAATTGTTCAAAGAATTAAGACTGCTACATTAAAAGACCAGACTAGCACATCCCAAGTCTGCGTGAAAAAGGAATAGCTTTTTCCTATTGTTCATACTATTTTAGTCTTTAAAGGGACACTTTCACAGCCACCTGAGATAATCAGTGAAATAGCTGTACAAAAATCTGGTTTGTAACTATGATCTTTGCATACTTCTTGTATTGCTCTCAGCTTAGACAATTAAAATAATTGAAGTCAGTTTCACTAACAGGTTTTCAATGCTACGATGTGTTGATTTTGAACACTGTAAAAGCATGTAGGTTCACAGACAATTGTTAATTATTTTAAATTGTGGTAGCATTTCTATTACTCTAAAGTTTGCTAAAAACATATTTTTTTCAAATTTGGTCCAAATTTATATAGGTAATGTCCCTTTAAATGTATATCTTATAGTACATAATTGAAAATACCAAAGCACCTATATAGCTAAGTTTATGCTGACACAGCAAATTGGAAAAAAAAATAGGGAAACATCTGAGGTGTGATCTAGTTTTATAAACTTAAGAGCAGCTTTCCCAAAGTTTAAGACAAATACAAAAAAAATATTGCACAGGTTCAATACAATTGTTTACATTCTGACTTCAATACAGTACATTTTAACCATGATGTAAGGAATTAGCAGCTTGTGTTCTACAATCCCAATTATTGGTGCCAAAGGGTTAAACATTTTCTATAAAATTTAAAACAACTGTCAGGTTTTAAATTTTTAATCATTATAGTAAGAATAAACAAATTTTTTAAAAGAGTTTTGGCCTAATATTGGAGGGTTAGTAATTATGGCGAGACAACATTAAGATATTCTCAAGCAATTTGGTCCACTCAAACCATTATTCCCTCTCAAAAATCTAGCAGACAATAAGCATATTGTGAAGTATACATTTTTATTTAACATTCCTAAAATAAGCTGTATTTACATATATAAATGTATGAAGTCTTAATATAAAATAGAAAAACTGCATTGACTGAAGAAATCACACTCCATATGGAGTTACTTATTGAAGACCGTTTATGAAATTTTACAATAATTTATATAAATTATTCTCTTCCAAATTAGATGATTTTTTTTAATAATCCACACAATTTTGATGACTTTACAAACAGTGGTGTACATTACAAATTAAAAAACAGTTATAGCATCTTCCGGCGTACAACTGGCTTTGGGAAATTAGACAGTCTCTTTTTGTTCTTTCGAAGAGTCTTTTCTGCTGTTTCTGCAGTTTCTTTCTGTTTGCTTTTTGTCCCATCCACAGGACTTCCAAACGGAGAAATGAACTTAATCTCCACTGGTGGAGGTGACCAAGAACATTCTTTCCCTGTGGTTCTGCAAGAAACGACATGTCCCAACTAGATTACATCATGCTTTAAAAAAAAAACAAAAACAAAAACAAAAAAAACCCAAAGAGCCCCCAAAACCACATTTCTGGATGTTTTGATAGAAACAAAGCCAAAAAGCTAAATTAAAACAAATAAAATTATAGTCCCCTCCACACCAAAGAAATTCTATGATCAAGCAGGATCTTACAAGGGAATAATTTATACTAATAACTTCATGTAAAGAGTGAGATTTTTCCATGTATAACTACATTAACATTTATGACTGAAGCTCCTGACAATCAAAAGAGTAACTGGAAGATCATAATTTTCAGGAAGATAAAAAAGGCAAATAAATAGCTCCTGATAGAACATGAGATTATGCTACCTTAAATTTATGCCTCTTTTGAGAGCTTAAATGAGGTCAACTGTCCCATATCTCAAGTGTCCCATATCAGATTTGTTCCTGATTTAGGTCTATTGTCACCACTATGCCTCTAATTAAGGACATAGTCAAGGATTGATTGGAGCAGCAAAAAAAGAAAGACTAAAGTTAATCTGCATACAGCTGCTAGAGAGGAGGAAATGGGGAAGACTACGACTCTGCCATCAGGGAGCGGAGGGCAGGCAAAAAGGTATACACAACTATAGAATAAATAAGGCTGTACTTGACCAAGTGGATTCTGGTCCAAAGGTACTGGAGAGGAAAAATGTGCCCCATCGAGGAGAACTGGTTTATATACTGAGAAACAGAAGACTTAAAAAAATTGGAATATATGGCTTGAAACAATGGCATACACTAAAGTGTTCCTTTCATTGTACTCCCTATGTTTATAAAACTGAAGTTTTGCTAGAAGTAGCAAGAATATTTATGATATTCGTTTAAAAATGCTAAACCATCATTAAACTTTCCTTCTTCAGTTTTCCAACTGCAAGGGGCTCTTTCCTTCATGTATATGGTCTTAAATCTTACTGAAATGAAATTAAAAAGACCCCCGTGCATAATTTCCTCATTTACCTGATACAGAAAGCCAAACTAGTCCTAAATACAAGTCCTGAAATGTTCAGGTGGGTGGAGAGCAATTTAGGCTTTACTTCTGAAAAAAAAACTTTATTCCAGAAAAAGAATTCTGTTTAATGGAAATACAACTACTGATATATTTGAGCATTGAAAATAATTAAAAAAACAAACTAACAATAAATGGATCAAGAGGCACAGTAATTTTCCCCAACCATTTAAACAAAAGTGTATATGGAACACCCAGTTGCACACAAAAGGGCCCAAAGATAAACTCAAGAATTCATTTTCACTTAGCTAAAAATCAGCAGCTCTACAGTATCAGAAAATTTATATCAATATTTCAAACTGGCAGTTAGCAATATTGCTTACCACCCAAATTTACTGTGAATGAATACTCTCAAAGGCTTGCTGGTGCTTTTAAACCAGTTTGTTCAGGAGAATGCTTAGAGCGCTATCAAAACTGTAAAACGAGGAATTCAAATGTCCTCAAGATGCAGTTCTTTGGCTTCCTGCTGGAAAACCTCCCTCTATTCGCTCCTCTCCACTGTATGGAGTGAACTATAGACTTTGCAAGTTTACCTCCTAAACCTAGAATGAAGAATTTTTGCACTTTCATGCAATTTTTGTAAAGATGATACAGTATTAAGCATTTCATACTTGCTTGCTTTCTGTGTTTTTGATTTTGTAGCTCTTCTTCGCTTCACTTTCTGCTTTCCCACAAACTCTACTGTTTTGTTATCCTCTTCTTTAATTGGTAACTCCTGTGTTAAAGCAACAGAAAACATATACATGATTTATACTATAAACGCCCTCCCATTCCTAAGGAGTGCTGACTGATTTATAAACATGCTTAGTCCCAAACAGTTTTAAAATCTGATTTATATGAGAATGGTTATTCAATAGAGCATTACAAATTATTTTGGGCAAATAGTAAATTAGCCAAAAATGCATCTGTCAGTGCACCAAAACTATCCATGAATTCATGCCGAATTCAGCTAACGGTTTTGGCCAGAAAAATCCCCTGCCCCCCATGGAAAAGTCAAGCTGTTTCAAAAAGAAATGTCAATTCAAATAGACATTCAAGGTGTTTTGTTTGACTCAAATGAATTTTTTTTTTTTTTTTTGCTTTTTCATTCTGCCAGGGGGGGAAAAAAAACAAAAAAGATTTCAATTTCGGTTCAAGATGAACTAATTTGGTTTGTTTTGTGGCCAAACTGAAAAAAATCAATTATTTCCTCAGTTCTATTATTACTGAAGGAGAATGCTGATAAAAATACAAAGTCCACATTTCTTAAGACATTAGCAGTTATTTTCCCTTACATCAGAAGTATTGTACCAACATTTGAAAATTCAAATTTGAATATTAGGAGTTCATTCACCATAATCATAGAATCATAGAATATAAGGGTTGGAAGGGACCTCAGGAGGTCATCTAGTCCAACCCCCTGCTCAAAAGCAGGACCCATCCCCAATTAAATCATCCCAGCCAGGGCTTTGTCAAGCCTGACCTTAAAAACTCCTAAGGAAGGAGATTCCACCACCTCCCTAGGCAACGCATTCCAGTGTTTCACCACCCTCCTAGTGAAAAAGTTTTTCCTAATATCCAACCTAAACCTCCCCCACTGCAACTTGAGACCATTACTCCTTGTCCTGTCCTCTTCCACCACTGAGAATAGTCTAGAACCATCCTCTCTGGAACCACCTCTCAGGTAGTTGAAAGCAGCTATCAAATCCCCCCTCATTCTTCTCTTCCGCAGACTAAACAATCCCAGTTCCCTCAGCCTCTCCTCATAAGTCATGTGTTCTAGACCCCTAATCATTTTTGTTGCCCTTCGCTGGACTCTCTCCAATTTCTCCACATCCTTCTTGTAGTGTGGGGCCCAAAACTGGACACAGTACTCCAGATGAGGCCTCACCAGTGTCGAATAGAGGGGGACGATCACGTCCCTCAATCTGCTCGCTATGCCCCTACTTATACATCCCAAAATGCCATTGGCCTTCTTGGCAACAAGGGCACAAGGCTGACTCATATCCAGCTTCTCGTCCACTGTCACTCCTAGGTCCTTTTCTGCAGAACTGCTGCCTAGCCATTCAGTCCCTAGTCTGTAGCTGTGCATTGCGTTCTTCCGTCCTAAGTGCAGGACCCTGCACTTATCCTTATTGAACTTCATCAGATTTCTTTTGGGCCAATCCTCCAATTTGTCTAGGTCCCTCTGTATCCTATCCCTGCCCTCCAGCGTATCTACCACTCCTCCCAGTTTAGTATCATCCGCAAATTTGCTGAGAGTGCAATCCACACCATCCTCCAGATCATTTATGAAGATATTGAACAAAACTGGCCCCAGGACCGACCCTTGGGGCACTCCACTTGACACTGGCTGCCAACTAGACATGGAGCCATTGATCACTACCCGTTGAGCCCGACAATCTAGCCAACTTTCTACCCACCTTATAGTGTATTCATCCAGCCCATACTTTCTTTAACTTGCTGACAAGAATACTGTGGGAGACCGTGTCAAAAGCTTTGCTACAGTCAAGATACAATACATCCACTGCTTTCCCTTCATTCACAGAACCAGTAATCTCATCATAGAAGGTGATTAGATTAGTCAGGCATGACCTTCCCTTGGTGAATCCATGCTGACTGTTCCTGATCACTTTCCACTCATGTAAGTGCTTCAGGATTGATTCTTTGAGGACCTGCTCCATGATTTTTCTGGGGACTGAAGTGAGGCTGACTGGCCTGTAGTTCCCATAATATCGCTAAAAGGTTTGTTTATTCTTAGTTTAAATATATTCAGATTTATTTTTGCAAGTATTAATTATAATTAACTCTCAAGAAGAAAGGCAAATAGTTTTAACTTCATTGATTTATTTTAAATTTTTCTTGTAAAAACATTACGGTTTTACAGAACAGGGTTCTGCAACAGTCATAATTAAAGAATATAGTTTGTAAAAGAGTTACAGAGAAAAGCTTGAAATTGATATGAAGTAATTACAAATATTACTTACCAATTCTTTCACGATCCGTGAAATACTGGATACATGTTTCCTCCTCGACCTCAAAAGGGGGGGTGAGAACACAAACTGAGAAGACAACTCTGGGTCTAAATCCTTGAGCTGTACAGGATGCTCTGCCTTTTCAGCTACAATGACAAAATGTACAGTTAATGTAAATACAAATGATGGGGAAAGATAAAAATACAACTAATATTTAAGCACAGAATAGCAAAACCACGATTACACCCCAGTAAAAATCTGTTTGTTTTTAAATCTAAAACAAGGGTCAAATTGGGCTGTCTCATGGAAGCTCAAAGTTCTGGTACATTCCCATAACGGCTGCATCTTGGTCTCCCAAGTCTTACTGCAAAATGTGAGCCAGATAAAAACTAATCCAATGATGCCTGTCTGGGTATCCAGATAACGTGAAACACTGGCTTTGATAGGTGTGAACTGTTCATCATTTCAGTGGCATATTAACTCTTTAGTTCTGGGATAACAAAGCTAACACATAACTGCTTCCCAACCAAAGCACACAAGATGCACGAAGGACAATCACGTACTGAAGAGCTGCAAGATCTACTGAGAGATGCATCTCATTTTGGCGCTACAAGTAGGGGAACTCAAACTTTACCTAGAATGTGGGAGCGTAACACCCTATTTCTTCCACCAATGAACAACGAAAGGCAGGCGCATGTAATGAAATTAATGATTTGAAATACTTAAGCTAGATAGAAATTAAAAACAAAGACAAAAGATCAGACTAGGTTTCATTCCACTGGACTTGTGATATTTCAACTCCCTCATATTAAGAGGCTTCTATAATAACCGAGTCCCGTAACTCTTAGACACAAGTAAAAAAAAAGAACTGTATCCTTCAATATGAATCTTAACTTTTGTATGGTTACGTTCCTTACATAAAACTGTACTCAAAATATGTTTCATGTAGTTGACAGGCGAGAATGAAATTGTAAGCATTCCTATTTTGTGTCAGAAAATAATTCAGGTACCTTTTGATTTCTTTGTAAGCTTTGTGAGAGGGGGAGAGAAAAAGAAGGACTCATTTTCCTCTAGGGAGAGCTTCTGATGCATGCCAGTTTTGCTGGATCTGGTCCTCGTAACACGAGTACCATGAACTGCTAAAGTTCTCTCCATTTCATCAAGTCTTGATTCAGTTAGGTCTGCAACTAGCAAAGAAGGATTGCAATCAGTTCCTCGAGGCAAGCCTTCTTCCTCTGTGCTTTCCTCTGATACTGACTGTAGTTGCCTCTTTCTGTTTCTATGTCCAGCTCTTGCTGAAGTCCTGGTTGCAGCCAATGCCTCAACTGGCTGAACAGGTGTTTTCTCTAGAGTGGGTTTTCCAGTACCTGTTTTTTCTACTTTAGCAGGTGTAACTCTTGTTGCTCTTCTCTTGGGGGTATCACGCATTTTCTCTCTCTCCTCTGAATGTATGTCTTCCAGAGTGGGTATAGAATCCGTACCTGCAGGCAGATTTAGTGTCCTCCTTCTAATATTTCGTCTAGTAGTTACAGAAGATTTAAGTTCCATTTGATGATGAGAAGGCTTAGATGTATCAAGCTCAAAATTTTCTGAAACTTCTGATGATGTACTAGTCTTTTTCCTCCTGCCTCTTCTAGTTGGCACAGGCAGCTGCTGCTCATAGGGCTCTGTCTCCTGATCAGTAATGATGTTTTCAGTAAGCTGTAAACCAACACTTTTTAGTTTTCTTCCACTTTTACTGGGACTAACTGCCATTTTTACCTTGTGATCAGTGAAAAGTTGGCTATTTTCTTGATCCCCTACTGAACGTTTTGCACCTCTACCAGTCCTTTTAGAAGTAGCAGGTAGCTTAATTGCTTCTTCAGCAAGAGGAATTTCCTCATTAGCCTGTTCAGAAAGTACTGATGCAGGTTCCCTGGTTCTCCTTAACCCTCTCCTTGGGGTACCAACCATCTGTAATGACTGTCCAATAGAATGAACGTTGTCTGATGTTTCTAAATGATTCCCCCTAGTTTTCCTGGAGCCTCTCCTAGGAGTATCAGGGATCTGAGATATTTGCTGATCTTGAGAATTTCCATCAGAATCAAGATGAGAACCTTCATGAATCGCAGAAGTTTCTTTTGTTCGCCTAGCACTTCTCCTCAGGGTACACGGTCCCAACAGATCTGGTCTGCCTGCATTTGACAGCTGTTGAGCATCTGTTGAGGGGATATTTAGATTTTTTCTCTTTCGTCCCCTTGGACGTTTCGGTGTCACCACATAGTCTACCTGACAAACACTGGCATTATCTGCATTTGCTTCCTGCCCAGTTGTTAGTTGAGTCTTTATTGACTTCTGGGAACTAGTTACCATTTTGCTCATTAAAGGTATACTTTCATGAACAGACTGTTCCACTACTTCAGAAGTGAATTCTTTACTTCTTGTGTCTTTGACTACATCTAATAAATTTTCAGCAATAGCTACCTTAACAGGTTCAGGCACATATGGGAATGGCTCTGCAATATTCTGAGACTCCTGATCATTAGTTACAGTGGGCACTGAATTCGTAATGTTCTCTTGGTTATCAATATTGCCTACATGATTCATATGCTTGTCCTCTGTTTTTGTGCTAACTGGTTTAGTAGACATATCTAACGTTATAGGGTCTCCTGTCTCAGTTTCACCTTCTTCTCCTTCTAATATTAAAGTAAAATTGCTTTCAGACATGAAAAGCTCTCCATCCCCTTCAGCTGCGTCACATTCATCGGTGTCTTTAGTATCAGGCAAGTCACAAGTGAACTGCTGTTTGATAGCATCAAAGTTATATTGAAGTTTAAGGGTGCCTGATGGATATTGCTCATTAAATGGAGGTGTCTCAGCTGTTTCTTCTGAAGCTTGGACATCAGATGTGCCATCTTCAATAATCTAAAATAAAAGTAAACCGGTTTGTTAGTAATATATTAATGTATGTTCATATATTAATTTCTGCATATACTAACTTTCAGCAGGCCTTGATATGATTGAGGTCAATGGTGTCCCCTTCTTTTGAATCATTATTGAGCACAATAGTTAGAAGTAAACAAATCATTCTCTATTACACACAAAATGCACGCAATTTAAGGGACTGAAAATAAGTATTTATTACATGGAACCAGATAGTTAAGCAGTTTTAGATTTTCTGTTTACAATTACAAAGATTTTCTAGCAGCAAGGAATCAATTATATTGTTTTATAAGTCTGAGGTAGATCGGGAACTGCCTCCAGTCTATTCTAAGAGGAATGTAAGTAAAGTAAAAGGGTTGAGCCAAAAACCCATATTCAGACATTCTTAAGAACTCCTCAAAAGTGAGCATTCACTTCTCATTTTCCTGCCTCCTGTACTCTTAACAATTGCTAAGAAATCTTATTAAGAAAACCTGCCACTCAAGTGTGACTAGGAGACTGACTAAACCCAAGGGACACTGACATTGTACAACCTTCAACACTGACGCAAAGACTGTCAACAGAAAAGTAGACATCCCGCTCTAAGCTCAAGGCTTTAACAATAGGGGAAGAGAAGCCAATGAGGGAAGCCTGCAAGTATGCTAGTGGGAGAAGGAGGGGGGAGTTAGGCAAGGGTAGAAAAGCCCTTCCTATGCTCCAGGTGGCTCCCTACCAGCAGCTATGTCACCAACCTCAGCAGCTTTGCCTCTCTCATGGCAGCTGCTCCTTTCTTTTCTCCACAGAGGGTTCTTAACCTACTATTCCTAGAACCAAGAGTACTCTGACCTTCTATACCCTGGCCTCCAGTTTCCAAAGCTGGCAAAGGCAGAATGTCTATATACCTTCAGAGTCTCAGCCAAGAAATGGAGACTGCCTCCCTGTGCTTAGCTGTGTGCTCAGAATGTGTGTGTTGTACCCTCCTACCCAGCCCTTTGATCCTTACAAGATGACAACAGTGCAATATCTCTTCTCACCACAGTCATAATACTGCACAGTGATTCTGAGTCTGCCCTGTATGCTGCTCACATGTGTCTCAATAACTCCCACAGCTCTTTCTTCAACCATATGCGGCCAGAGGGGTTGTAAAAATCACATCAGAGATGAAATTCAGTAAGGCAACTGGAGGTTTTAACAATTCTATTTTTTAGTTTAAGAATACTGCAGTGAACCACCCTTTAAAATCATAACTAAGAATGTGAGTCTGTCACGGGAGTCACGGATTCCGTGACTTTCTGGGACCTCCATGACTTCTGCAGCAGCTAGTGCAGCTGGTCCGGGGGCTGCCTGAGTAGCTTGGGCAGGCCCTGGGCCAGCTGCATCATCCGCTGCTGGGGCTGTCTCGGGCCACTGTGCCCCCCTCTCCCCCCCAACACCCAAGCATCAGGAGGCGTTTGGGTGTAGGAGGCGGCTCAGGGCTAGGGCAGGTGGTTGGGACACAGGAGGGGGCGAGAGCTCTGGGCGGTGCTTACCCTGGGGGGGCTCCCCAGAAGCGGCAACATGTCCCTTGGCTTCTAGGCAGAGGTGTGGCCAGGGACTGTCTGTGCACTGCCCCCAGCTTGAGTGCCAGCTCCGCAGCTCCCAATGGCCAGGAACCGCAGCCAATGGGAGCTGCAGGGGTGACGCCTGCAGGCAGAGGCAGCATGCAGAGCCCCCCAGCCGCTCCTCTGGCTAGGGACATGTCGCTGCTTCCAGGGAGCCACGCAGAGCCAGGTAGGGAACCTGCCAGCCCCGCCAACACCCCCCCACCCCTCAATCAGTAAAAGGAGCCCTGGCACCCCTGGGACGCCCCAGAGCAGCCAAGATTTAGTCAGGGGTGTATAGTACAAGTCATGAACAGGTCACATGCCATGAATTTTTGTTTACCGCCCATGACCCATGGATGCCTTTTACTAAAAATACCCATGACTAAAACGTAGCCTTAATCATAACTAATGTCAGAGGTTCTATAAATTGGGATTTGAACCCTAAAAAGAATTTCTATTTTGTTGGAAACAACCTGGCAGTCCAATTATTACATTACTGAGAAACTATTTACACTAATTAGGAACAGTGGATAAAATTTTCCAACTATTTAAGTTCCTATGTCACTTTTGAAAACAGGACTTAGGACCCTAAGTCTCTGAAAATTATTGGAGTGTGGGCACCCAAATCACTTCGGCACTTCTGAAAAGTTTACCCAGTGAGCCTCAGTTTTGTTAAAATGAAATTGCACTGCCCCCTCTACTTGCTTTTAGCCTTAAAACAGATGTTTGATTTTGGACCACTTCACATAAGGCCTTGCATAAATGTTTATATTTAAGCAAATCAGATTAATATGTAACTGGTCCAATCTGATTTTGGGAAAAGAAGGACGTTGACTGTGTGTTCTTAGTTTTTTGTATTGCTGTAGCAATACCCATCTTGATTGGGGTCCCATTGTCCGAGGTGCTGTGGAAACACAAAGATCTCTAACTAAGCACTGAAGTTAGTCATGCTAAGTCAATTGAAGAGACTTACAGGTCACATGAAAACATTTAGACGCCAACTGCCAAGCTTCTCAGGTTTCCTAAGAGTTTTTCTGTCTTGTACTAACTTAGTAAAATGGACAAATAATTCACTTACGTTAACTTCTTTAGTTTCAGGAGGACTTTTAGAAGTAGATGTTTTTTCTTGCAGGAACAGAACATTTTCTTCTATTGCAGCTTCCTCTGACTTCTGATCTTCATGTAGGTCCTCAACCCTTTCCTCTTGAAGCTGGTTTTCTGAATGAGTCCTGGGAATATCCTCACTGTGACGGATACTGATCACAGCTGAAAGAGATTTTTGCCCCAGTAAATTTCTGACTTCAAGTTGTCTGACATAAAAAGCTGCACAAGTTGGACTCATTTTAACTGCTGCATAAATACTGAGAATTGTATTAATTGATACTCTGTAGGTATGCTTCTTTAAAACATTGGTCTAGATCCTTGAATCGGGTGTTGGTGGGGCATAGGGAAACAATAGTACTTTTATACAGAAGAATCACGGACAGAGTGGGATAGCGGATATTTCCACACAATACTAATATTCGTGCATGTTTATACACAGGTCAGACAAAACTGATTCAGCAGAATTCAGTTCAGTCCACAATTCATTCATCCCAGCCTCATACTGTTAAGACCCACTGATTTCACAAGTGTCCTCTAAGTTGTTTTTTTTTTTAAATAAAGGATTTTCCTGTATTGAAAAAATAAAAGTTTGTCTTGCTAATGCGCAGCCATAACAGAGAAATTACCATTTTATAATGGACCAAAGTATGGCATAATCCCAAATGCCAACTTGAGACTTAACACCTAAACCAGGGATACTCAGATCTCAGTGGTTCAGGAGCCAAATTAGCCAAAAGAGCCACAGTAGTGCGAGTTCATTGTTTAATATAAAAATTATATAATTCTCACAGCAAAATGACTATTATTTTTATCAACCACAATTGGTTAATAACATAGTAAAAGCATCCTGATTGCTTAATAACTTTTCTTGGTTGACATTATGTGCTGCACAGAGTTGCAGGAGACACATTAAAGAGCAACTTGTGGCTTGCAAGTCTCAGTCTAAGTATCACTGACAAACTGTCCAGGCCTTCGGGCTGTACCCTACAGGGCCTCTTTTTGTAATAGAGTAGACCAGGGGAACACATTTCTTGACATGCGATCTGAACAAGACTGTTCCAGAGCTGTAAGAAAGTTTTTCTGAGTTAAAATTTTTCAACTAGTGTAAACACTATGTTATCTTACATTTAGTGGCAGATTAGCAACAATATTTGATAAGATATCGAAGAGCTACAAAAGGATCTCAAAACTGGGTGACTGGGCAAAAAAAATGGCAGATGAAATTCAATGTGGATAAATGCAAAGTAATGCACATTGGAAAGCATAATCCCAACTATACATATAAAATGATGGGGTCTAAATTAGCCGTTACGCTCAAGAAAGATCTTGGAGTCATTGTGGATAGTTCTCTGAAAACATCCACTCAGTGTGCAGCGGCAGTCAAAAAAGCGAACAGAATGCTGGGAATAATTAAGAAAAGGATAGATAACAGGACAGAAAATATCATGTTGCCTCTCTATAAATTCATGGTACGCCCACATCTTGAATACTGTGTGCAGATGTGGTTGCCCCATCTCAAAAAAGATATACTGGAATTGGAAAAGGTTCAGAAAAGGGCAACAAAAATGACTATGGTATGGAACAGCTTCCGTATGAGGAGAGATTAATAAGACTGGGACTTTTCAGCTTGGGAAAGAGATGGCTACGGGTAGATATGATTGAGATCTCAAAAATCATGCCTGGTGTAGAGAAAGTAGATAAGGAAGTGTTGTTTACAACTTCTCATAACACAAGAACTAGGGGTCACCAAATGAAATTAATAGGCAGCAGGTATAAAACAAATGAAGTATTTCTTCACACAATGCAGTTAACCTGTGGAACTCCTTGCCAGAGTTCAAAAAAGAACTAGATACATTCATGGAGGATAGGTCCATCAATGGCTATAAGACAGGATGGGAGGAATGGTGTCCCTAGCCTCTGTCTGGCAGAATCTGGGAATAAGCGACAGGGGATGGATCACTTGTTAATTACCAGTTCTGTTCATTCCTTCTGGGGCACCTGGCATTGGCTACTGTCGGAAGACGGATACTGGGCTAGATGAACCTTTCACTGACCCAATAGGGTCATTCTTATGTTCTTGAGTAAAAAAATTATTCTTTTTCTGTAAATTCGGTAATAAAATATTCTCTTAAAACAGCATGAACTGGGTCTCAGAACTGTTAATAAAAACAGTCGGAAACCGGCGCACACAGCCAGGAGATGATGATATATTGAGTACAAGACCTATATGCTCTCGCCCCACACAGTGCCAAACAAAAGCTAGCAAAGGACATTACAAGTCTGGGGAAAACCAATCTACCTCAAATATCACTTTGGAGGTCTACTTCCTAAGGTCCAAACAGCCGGACTAGTTCACTGTTACATCCAATGCATTATGCCTGCCACATTTTTGCAGCTGTGGAACAGGGTATCAGCAACATTTTCTGCTGGCTTGAAGCCACAAAGAAAAACAATTCCTCTGCCTTGCTATCCACATGGGCTGCCAATGCAATGCCACTGAACTCATCTTGCCTCCATGTAGGATGAGAAAGTAGGTGCTCCATGTTCCAAAACCTAGTAGCCAAGCCCACCTCATTTTGCAAGACTGAATTATGTAGAGATAAAGGGCCTCACACCAAAGAGTCACAAGGAAGGAGTTAAGAGCCCTCAACACTTGAGACAGGAAAAGTGATTGTACAGACACCTTCCCTCCTTGCTACTTCTTTCCTACAGCTTGAGTACCAAGCCCCCTGCCATCAGTTAGAAGGGTGTTTAAAGCGTGTGTCCGTTGCACACTTGAACTCAATTCTGCAGCAAAGATGTACAATTTGCAGCAGTGTGCTATGCACATAGAAACAATGAATTGTAATATCAATTTTCCTAAATCTCCAATTCAATAAAAATGTATGCGTTAACTCTGCCTCCTCTAAACAGAGGTTCTTTGATAAGTATATTCTAGCTCTAAGTTGACAAAAATTTGCATTGCCAAGCTTCACTTCAATCTGTTAAGTGTGGAGTGACAGGGTAAGTTGTGCATTTAACCCTGGCAGCTCAAATACTTTTTATGCACCTAACTACAGCTACCTTAACTCAACAGTTAAAACTTTCACTTGTTGCTAAATACACCAAACATACATACATTCAGAAATTGCTCCTGATGCCTCCAAAGCCTGTGATCTTGTGAGAGGCAGCTCTTTTTCTTCTGATAAAGATGGCATCTTGGACTCTTCGGTGGCGGTTTCACTTTGTAAACAGAAAAGAAACAAGAGGTTGAACCTCTATATGCGTTTTAAAAATGTTTTGTTCTAGTTTTAAAATACTCATGTCCATGCTCATAACAGAACACATTCAGAACAAAAATTGGAACTCCCTACCCCAAAATATTAGCATTCAGCTCAGGTCTCATTGTAAATAACTACACACATACATTAAGTAATGGCATGATTCAAGTATTAAATGTCCCTTCACTCTAAGTGTTTTCATCGTTTAAAAAAATGACAGTAATAAAAATACTGTTTTCTGCAGAGCGATTATTTATGTAACTACTATAACAAAAGTTTAGAACAAGTTGTACAAAAAGTAAGGTCTGTGCCAATAAAGTTACCATAAATTATTCAATTTTCCTACATGTGCTTAGGTACTTGCAGGACTTTTCAATACAATGAAATACTTAATTAAGAGAGAGCAAGATATATATTTTAAGGAAACTGATTTTGTACAAAATATTGTCAAAATACACAAAAGTAAACCAACTGAAGGAATCCCCCAGAAAACTTTTCAGTCATAGGAACTTTAGATATTACTTTTAATTACATGAGGTACACAATTTTCAGACAGAAGTGAGACTTTCAAGTACAGAGTGTCAGTTTAACAGACTCAAATTGGGAAAGCTTTAAATAACTTCATGATTGAATTAACCAGTTTGTAACCACAGTACTTTGTGAAGACGGTCTTTCTGAGAGTTAATGTTTGATTATTAACCACTGAGGTTATGTTTATGCAGGAAGATGCAAGGAACCCCGATAGGATGTAGGTTATGAAAGTAAAATAGAGAACCAATCTGAACTTAAGACAATAGAGCTTTTAAAGTACAAGAAAGCCAAATGGCGCTCATTTGTATACCCAAATTATTTATTTTTACATATTTACCTTTCACCGGCTGACAAACAAGTAGAGGCTCCAGCAACTTGAAAGGTGCTTAAGTGATTCAACACCAACATACCCTCCTCAGGAAGGGTAGGACACGCTATTTCTGTCCTTTCCAGAAATCCTAGGAACAACATTGTTAACAGCTGAACAACAGGTAATTACTTGCATTAAACACAACTCAAGTTCTTTGAAAAAGTTTACCTGATTTTAAATTACAAACCTCATTATGTGCTTCATTATTTTGCTTATTTAAAATGCAAAAGTGATCTACTAATACATTGCTGTTGTTGAGATTTAAATGCACAAAAAGTCTGAGTTATTGCTCCCACTACAAAAGAAACTAATCTCTCTCACACAATCATAGAAATGTAGGGCTGGAAGGTACTTCAAGTGGTTGAGAACCTTCTGCTGAGAATATTTTTCCATTACCGTATAATTTGATGTCATATTTTGGCACCTTTGCCCTCGTATTATTTTTCTTTCAAGGGCAACAAATGAACGAATGACAAAATTTTAGGGGGTAGGAAAAGATGTATATAGTGGCTGACTATTAAAAGTCAAAGAACAACCGGATTAGCTACTGAAAACTTCAAACAAAAGCTTCTAATTTTAAGAGCAAAAGATAAAGTCCACCTCTTCCCTTTCTTTGGATTTTGGATATTTATCTCCATATCTTTTATTTTTGTTTCTTCTCCATCCTCTTACCAGAGACCTTTCCAATATGCCCTTTTGTGTTTCCATAATGTTGAACACCCTGGTTGAGATGGGCTTGACTTTGGCCTCCCCAGAGGTGGGTAATGCTAGTAACATCCTTTTACTCCACTGCATCCCCAAAAGGTAGGAGGGGAGAGAAGCACAATCAAATGCTTTTGGCACTTGAGCGAGGAATAAAGCTTGATCTTAAACTAATGCATTGCCAGGCTAAACCACTGAACACCACTATCATTTCTGTCTTGTCATACTTCATTTTGTGCATTTCTTTAGCCTCTTTCTGGTCTGGGTGCCTGCTTTCTCCCTCTTCATATTACTCTCAGTGACCTGAATTAGGATCACACTGCTGGACCAAACAAAATGGTTTAAGTAGAAGCAGCATAGACTACCTTCTGCTGCTGCCAGTGATAAAATATCACATTTATACTGCAATTGTACAGAACCCTTTCCATCACAGCCCAACATAACAAGAAGGTTTCTTGTAAAGATTACCTAGTGATTATTATGCTTGCAAAAGCATCTTGTATTTCTTGTCCAACTACAAATGATCGTTAAGGTCATTTTATTACAGATATTTGGACCTGGATCATTCCCCTCTGCTTGTGTAAATAAGTGGAGACTGTAGTTGAGAACTTCTGCTGCTCACATAGACATGGGAGTGAGGCACCTCACTGATGACAAATCAGCCCCCCAGACCCTGCAGAACCTTTCAATTCAAATACACTATGTGCATTAATACTTGACTGCATAACCCACTGGTGTGAACACAGCAATTTTAAGATTCCATGCCACAAACAGATGGACACTTGCATGTCTCTACCAGAAATAGTGTATCTTGGATACAATTCAATAGACAGAAAAGATTACTATACAGTCCCAATATGATGTTTTCAAATATGTCTAACTTATCAACATTTTCAAATAGATCAAAGGCCTTCTCAATGAGGACTAAGCCTATGACAAATCTGAAGCAACTGTTTAATCCTAAAGCATCAAAGAATGGGTAAAAATGCAGCTGATGAAAAGTCTTTCATACTCAAACACCAAAAACAAAACAAAAATAAACAAACAAAACAAAAAACCCACATGTAAACCCAAACTAGAAATATCCGCTTTCAAAAATAAGAAATTGTTGCCTCTTGGCTGAGACTAAGCACAAGGAATGTCAGCCCAAAGCACAACATATGAGAAAGTTAAGGATGCCTCAAAATAGAGGCTTACAGTGGAAGGATCTTTTCAAATATGGAGGCCTAGCACACTATATCAATATTAGCTACTGTCCACTATAATTATCATTTAACCTTTTAAAGGGCACCCAAATGGTCATTTAAGTAGATTACTTAAGTGACCACATGACAACACATACCAGTTTGTTTCTCCAGCTCTGAAGAAGTCTGTTGTTCAAACTGCAAAGGCTCACTTTTGACCACCTCACTGCCTTCTTCCTCCATCTCTTCCTGTATGATAGCAACACCTTCGTCGGAAGAATTAGCTGGTTTAGAAGTTATGAAGATAACATCATCCTCAAAGTCGCCTGGTGATCTTGCATCATGATATTCCAAGGTAGTCTGGTCTGACCTGGCAGAAAAATTACTAGTTTCTTTGCTGACTTCCATTTTCTCCAGGACATCTCCTGCTATACCTTTTGAGGACTCATTCATTTCTGCAGGATCCTCCCTGGGACAGCTCAAAGTAAAGGGAGAAACTTTCTCTCTGTCCTTAGACCAAGTGTCCTCCATTTGAACTCCAAGGTTATGTTCAGATGAAGCTACAAGGGGTTTTGTTTTATCATCTCCCAGCATCTTTATTTAAAACAAAAAAAACAAAACAAATAAATTAGAGTCATAAATGAAACCCAAATTTTTCCAGGGAATAAAGACATATGAAACTTATTTCTGATATTTGGACATAGTCAATATACTGACAATTAAAGCTATTTCTTAACCATGTTACTAATACCATCTTAGCTTTTAAAACTAGAGTTTAAAAATTGAATGGACTTTTCACTACAGTATTTATTCACTGATTTCAGACAGCTTGGAGGGTTAAAGTGAACTGTGGTCAGTTTATTTTCTGGTTTCAGAGTAGCAGCCGTGTTAGTCTGTATTCACAAAAAGAAAAGGAGTACTTGTGGCACCTTAGAGAATAACAAATTTATTTGAGCATAAGTTTTGTGAGCTACAGCTCACTTCATCGGATGCTCAAATAAGCTTATGCTCAAATAAATTTGTTAGTCTCTAAGGTGCCACAAGTACTCTTTTTCAGTTTATTTTCTGTTTGTAGTCTCACTTTCTGGTTCTCATATTCCAACCCACTACTGTTTTCAAGTTTTCAAAAATAGGGAACTTCCCTTACACATTAAGGTTGGCCCTAGTCTACTTAACAATGTCACTTTAAATAATATCCATTTTATATAGATTATAAAAAGGTTTCAGTGTTCATTAGTCTTACAGTCTGGAACAAGTAGATTAAAGTGACCATACTCCACTATTGAGATTTAAAAATAAATTATTAACATACATGAACTCTCCATACAAGTATTAATAAATCTTATTCATGACTTGTATTTGTTACCTTTAAAAGACCATTTGTGCTTGGTCAACCTGTTATCTGTGTATTCTGTTCAAATTCCAAAAATGGTAGCCATATATTATAAAATCTACTGGATACGGATATAAGACTGTCTCTTTTTTCCACTGAAATGATTTCCCATACTTCAATTCTCCATGCCACTATTGCACATTTGGCTGCTATCAGGAATTATATCATCAGTGGATCCTTCCTCAAATCAATAACCTCCTTTGGATAGTAACCTAACAGAGTCAATATGGGTTCCTTGGGTTGGTAGCATAACTTTAGTTATCCTGAAAGTTCTATTTATTATTTTTCTCCAAAATATCATTTCAGGACATTCCACCACAGATGCAGAAAGGTCCCTATTTCCTCACATCCTCTCCAGAATTTATGACTCTTTTGTTTATATTTTCTTTAGTTTAAATGGAATGAAATACCATTGATAAAGCATTCTGTAATAATTTTCCTTAATAGTTACACAAATAAATGAAATTTTGGCCTTTCTCCAGACACTCGTTTCAAAGTGAGATCTGCTTTTAGATCCTTTCCCCATTTTTCCAGTCTTCTCTTCTAGATCCATCAGTAACAATGTTACACCATGCACAGATCAGGCCCTTAGAGGAGGCCTTTCTTGTAATTAGTATTTCTATCCTTGTTTTAATGGTCTCCTGAAACTTGGGCTTCCTACAGGGGATATGATATTAGGCTTTAGTTGCAAATAAGCCAAAATTGGCATATTATTTTCCAAGAACTCATGGTGAATATTGTTTGAGATATCTGTATCTCTGTTGTATTATGAGTGAAGATTTTAGCACTAACAATGACAAGTCCTTGTGGCATCTTAGAGACTAAAAAATTTATTTGGGCATAAGCTTTCGTGGGCTATAACCCACTTCATCAGACAAATGGAGTGAAAAATACAGTAGGCAGGTATAAATATACAGCAGGAGGGATAACTCAGTGGTTTGAGCATTGGCCTGCTAAACCCAGGGTTGTGAGTTCAATCCTTGAGGGGGCCATTTAGGGATCTGGGGCAAAAGTTGGGGATTGGCCCTGCTTTGAGCAGGGGGTTGGACTAGATCTCCTGAGGTCCCTTCCAACCCTGATATTCTATGATTCTATGGGCAAATGAAAAGATGGGAGTTGCCTTACCAAGTGTGTGTGTGTGTGGGGGGGGGGGTTGTTAGTGCTAATGAGGCTAATTCAATCAGGGTGGATGTGGCCCATTCCCAACAGTTGACAAGAAGGTGTGACTACCCAAATCTGAACTTCCATGAGGTAAGCCTATTGCACTGAATTCCAGACAGCTTCCCTGCCCAGGAAACATACTTAACACCTTTTTGAAGGATTATCACTGAGAAACCATCAAGACTGCAACTTGAGGCCATCTATTTTGCTTGTCTTAACTAAAAAGAAAAGGAGTACTTGTGGCACCTTAGAGACTAACCAATTTATTTGAGCATGAGCTTTCGTGAGCTACAGCTCACTTCATCGGATGCATACCGTGGAAACTGCAGCAGACTTTATATATACATAGAGAATATGAAACAATACCTCCTCCCACCCCACTGTCCTGCTGGTAATAGCTTATCTAAAGTGATCATCAGGTTAGGCCATTTCCAGCGCAAATCCAGGTTTTCTCACCCTCCACCCCCCCCCACAAATTCACTCTCCTGCTGGTGATAGCCCATCCAAAGTGACAACTCTTTACACAATGTGCATGATAATCAAGTTGGGCCATTTCCTGCACAAATCCAGGTTCTCTCACTCCCTCACCCCCCTCCAAAAACCCACCCCCATACACACACAAACTCACTCTCCTGCTGGTAATAGCTCATCCAAACTGACCACTCTCCAAGTTTAAATCCAAGTTAAACCAGAACATCTGGGGGGGGGGGGCGGTAGGAAAAAACAAGAGGAAATAGGCTACCTTGCATAATGACTTAGCCACTCCCAGTCTCTATTTAAGCCTAAATTAATAGTATCCAATTTGCAAATGAATTCCAATTCAGCGGTTTCTCGCTGGAGTCTGGATTTGAAGTTTTTTTGTTTTAAGATAGCGACCTTCATGTCTGTGATTGCGTGACCAGAGAGATTGAAGTGTTCTCCGACTGGTTTATGAATGTTATCATTCTTGACATCTGATTTGTGTCCATTTATTCTTTTACATAGAGACTGTCCAGTTTGACCAATGTACATGGCAGAGGGGCATTGCTGGCACATGATGGCATATATCACATTGGTGGATGTGCAGGTGAACGAGCCTCTGATAGTGTGGCTGATGTTATTAGGCCCTGTGATGGTGTCCCCTGAATAGATATGTGGGCACAATTGGCAACCCCTCAGACAGAGACAAACACCTACAAGATCTCTGTCAAGCTTTCTTACAACTACAATACCCACCTGCAGAAGTAAAGAAACAGATTGATAGAGCCAGGAGAGTTCCCAGAAGTTACCTACTACAGGACAGGCCTAACAAAGAAAATAACAGAACGCCACTAGCCGTCACCTTCAGCCCCCAACTAAAACCCCTCCAACGCATTATTAAGGATCTACAACCTATCCTAAAGGATGACCCAACACTCTCACAAATCTTGGGAGACAGGCCAGTCCTTGCCTACAGACAGCCCCGCAACCTGAAGCAAATACTCACCAACAACCACATACCACACAACAGAACCACTAACCCAGGAACTTATCCTTGCAACAAAGGCCGTTGCCAATTGTGCCCACATATCTATTCAGGGGACACCATCACAGGGCCTAATAACATCAGCCACACTATCAGAGGCTCGTTCACCTGCACATCCACCAATGTGATATATGCCATCATGTGCCAGCAATGCCCCTCTGCCATGTACACTGGTCAAACTGGACAGTCTCTACGTAAAAGAATAAATGGACACAAATCAGATGTCAAGAATGATAACATTCATAAACCAGTCGGAGAACACTTCAATCTCTCTGGTCACGCAATCACAGACATGAAGGTCGCTATCTTACAACAAAAAAACTTCAAATCCAGACTCCAGCGAGAAACTGCTGAATTGGAATTCATTTGCAAATTGGATACTATTAATTTAGGCTTAAATAGAGACTGGGAGTGGCAAAGTCATTATGCAAGGTAGCCTATTTCCTCTTGTTTTTTCCTACACCCCCCCCCCCCAAGATGTTCTGGTTTAACTTGGATTTAAACTTGGAGAGTGGTCAGTTTGGATGAGCTATTACCAGCAGGAGAGTGAGTTTGTGTGTGTATGGGGGTGGGTTTTTGGAGGGGGGTGAGGGAGTGAGAGAACCTGGATTTGTGCAGGAAATGGCCCAACTTGATTATCATGCACATTGTGTAAAGAGTTGTCACTTTGGATGGGCTATCACCAGCAGGAGAGTGAATTTGTGGGGGGGGGTGGAGGGTGAGAAAACCTGGATTTGCACTGGAAATGGCCTAACCTGATGATCACTTTAGATAAACTATTACCAGCAGGACAGTGGGGTGGGAGGAGGTATTGTTTCATATTCTCTATGTATATATAAAGTCTGCTGCAGTTTCCACGGTATGCATCCGATGAAGTGAGCTGTAGCTCACGAAAGCTCATGCTCAAATAAATTGGTTAGTCTCTAAGGTGCCACAAGTACTCCTTTTCTTTTTGCGAATACAGACTAACACGGCTGTTACTCTGAAACTTGTCTTAACTGTTAGCTCACCCTGCCCCCAGAACAATGGTTTATCTACAGGGGCAAGTAGCATGGGTGGAAGGGAAAGGAAATTCTCAGCAGGGTACATGGCAGAAAGATAAGAGACCTTACTTAAGAGCAAAGTTCTGCTCTATGCAGGTGGTGTGATCATTGCCAAACATAAGGACTAGCAGGAGAGAGCAGCCAGGAGGGAGTCTGCCCGCCTGAAATGTTGACAACTTAAGACTATCAGAAGGTGCGAGATCAGATGTGAGTAGCATACTTCCCAGGACTTCTGTTGCTTTCAAAAATCTGTAACTCTCGGGTGCTTTAATAATAAAGTTTTTGTGGTTAAGAAATCCCTTTGCTAAGCCTGTGTTCCTTCTTTCCCACCATATTGTCTCTGAAGGGGTTAAACTAGAAGGTAAGTGATCACAGCATGGTGGAGCATGTATAAGTGACTGGGGGGATCAGCAGGTGCCATATGGGGTCTAGGACAGCTAGATGGTGGCATCCTTCATTCTGAGGAAAGGAGTCAGATGTGAGGTCTGAGCTCAAGGGTATGCCAAATGGTCCCAGAGCCAGAAATAGTGATTAGACACTACCCTGGACCCAGCTGGCTTTGAAGAATGTGAGACCCAGCTACCGTGTCCACTTGTGTACTAGGCCAGGTTGTAACAGTATTAATTTCCATAATTCTACCATTAAAGAACAGCTGGCCAATGATTGTATAACCTTTTTCTTCCTATACAATTGAAATATTTTCAGTGGTACATAGATTGCAATTTCCTGAAAGAATTTATATGGAAGAGCAGCTTGTATTTCCTGTCCAAAAACTTGTGATAGGACTGTTACGGTCATTGTGCTATTTCATTATACTTGAATCTCCGTTTGCATAAATTCTATTACCATTAGAATAGTTTTTGATTTCTGAGTTAATTTTTGCTTATCCTTTGACTTGCCATTATACACACATAACATACACTGAACAATCTACAATGACATACTGCAAAAGCTTTTAAAAAACATACACCAAGTTGCAATCTACAAAGCTTTAAAACTCTCCACCATCACTTCCCTTTCACCAACTGTAGCCTAGCTTACCCCAGCTGTCCATTTGGAAGTTGCATTCTCTTCCCTGAATGAAATTCTGGGTTCTTTTGCCCGTAGGGGAGGAGTAATTGATCTTCCTGAAGATGCAGAAGGAGTTGCTATGGGTGTGGTACGAAGACTGGATCTCAAAATAGATTGCAGAGTAAATCCAGGGAACCCAGAAGCAGCAGATGATGTGGCCAAAGCTTTAGCTCTCTATGTAAAGGAATAAACATCTTAATTTGATCTCTGAACTGAAGACTACATGCAAAGTGTCAATTTCATGGAACATCACTGCTGCACAAGCTGCGCGAACCGGGCATTGAAAGATGGGTCATGAAAATTATTAAACATATGGAAAGTAATCTGTATGAAGAGATATTTAAGATTGAGGATGTAATTCAGAACAAAGACAAATAAGTATGGTCATGACAGAGTACAAAGAGAACAGCACCAAATAGATAAATCAAAAGTTCCTTCATACTTTCATTATTCAACAGAGAGAGATTCAAATATGGCAGCAAACTGTAAACACAAAAAAAATGTATGTATGAATAATGAAACAATGGCACTTACGGTCATAAGATACCGTTGAGGCCATGAGGTTAATGAAGTTCACAAACAGACTGACATTTATATGCATAAAAACGTCTACAGTTACAGTAGATGGGAGAAGAAAATATAAGGGATATAAACCATCAGGCTTAGGAATTTAAGTCAAACTAGCTACTAGGGGCTAAAATAAACTTCCCCTAGTGGCTAGTTATTCCATAATTGGCATAATAAGTATTTGGACATGTTGACATTCCCCATTTCAGCACTCTTGCCTGCACGTCAATAAAAATAAATTTGTTTTATAAAGCTATTTGGTAAAGTATAAACTGTTAATAGATAACATAATTTTATCATTTTGTAATACTCCTCTCCTTAAGTCGGTTTTCCACATATTGCTTCTAATGGAATTAGGTACATACAAATAAAATGCATATATGGGAGATCCAACAATTCAATACCTACATGCTTGGCATTATGTATTGTGGGGTGTTTTTTTTCCCAAAAAAGAAATTTAAAAATATTTCAAGTTTACCAATTCTACATACCTTAACCACAAGAGGAGTCTCCAACAAATTCAACTCTGATGCTCTTGAAATGTTCGTGTGCAATATGGGGCTCCGTGAGTTTGACTGTAATGGACTGGATATAGTACATGAAGTAGAAGCTCTACATGGTGTCTGCCAATTACTCTCAAATGAGGGAGAACACAGAGGAACAGGACGAACCACCAAATCCAGCAATCTGCCGAGATTTAAATGAGGATATTAATATAATAGCCATCACAGAAACTTGGTGGAATGAGGATGATCAATGGGACAAGTAATACCAGGGTACAAAATATATCGGAAGGACAGAACAGGTCGTGCTGGTTGGAGAGTGGCTCTATATGTGAAAGAAAACGTAGAATCAAATGAAGTAAAAATCTTAAAAGAACCAAACTGTACCATAGAATCTCTATGTATAGTAATTTCATGCTCAAATAATAAGGATATATCAGTAGGGATATATTATCAACCAGCTAACCAGGATGGTGATCGTGACTGAAATGCTCAGGGAGATTAGAGATGCTATAAAAATAAAAAAAACTCAATAATAATGGGAGATTTCAACTATCCCCATATTGACTGGGTACATGTCACCTCAGGATGGGGTGCAGAGATAAAGTTTCTCGACACCTTAAATGACTGCTTCTTGGAGCAGCTAATTTGGGAACCCACAAGAGGAGAGGCAATTCTTGATTTAGTCTTAAGTGGAGCACAGGATCCGGTCCAAGAGATGATATAGCTGGACCACTTGGTAATAGTGACCATAATATAATTAAATTTAACATCCCTGTGGCGGGGAAAACACCACAGCAGTCCAACATTGTAGCATTTAATTTCAGAAAAGGGGACTACACAACAATGAGGAAGTTAGTTAAACAGAAATTAAAAAGGTACACGGCCAAAAATGAAATCTCTGCAATCTGCATGGAAACTTTTTAGACACCATAATAGAGGCTCAACTTAAAATGTATACCCCACATTTAAAAACATAGTAAGAGAACCAAAAAAGCAACACCATGGCTAAACAAAGTAAAAGAAGCAGTGTGAGACAAAAATGCATCCTTTAAAAAGTGGAAGTTAAGTCCTAGTGAGGAAATAGAAAGCAGCATAAACTCTGGCAAGTGAAGTGTAAAAATACAATTAGGAAGGCGAAAAAAGAATTTGAAGAACGGCTAGCCAAAGACTCAAAAAGTAATAGCAAAATTATTTTTAAGTACGTCAGAACCAGGTAGCCTGAGAAACAACCAGTTTGGCCACTGGAGCATCGAGATGCTAAAGGAGCACTCAAGGACGATAAAGCCATTGTGGAGAAACTAAATGAATTCTTTGCATCTGTCTTCACGGTTGAGGATGTGAGGGAGATTCCCAAACCTGAACCCTTCTTTTAAAGTGACAGATCGGAGGAATTAGAGGAGGGTTTGGAACAAACTGATAAACTAAACAGTAATAAGTCACCAGGACCAGATGGTATTCACACAAGAGCTCTGAAGGAACTCAAATGTGAAAGTGCAGAACTAACTGTGGTTTGTAACCTATCATTTAAATCAGTTTCTGCACCAAATGACTGGAGGATAGCTGATGTGATGCCAATTTTTAAAAAGGGCTCCAGAGGTGATCCTGGCAATTACAGGCCAGTAAGCCTGACTTCAATACTGGGCAAACTGGTTGAAACTATAGTAAAGAACAAAATTGTCAGACAGAGATGAACATAATTTGTTGAAAAGTCAACATGGTTTTTGTAAAGGGAAATCATGCCTCACCAGTTTACTAAAATTCTTTTGGGGAGGGCCGTGGGAGGGAAGTGTTTCAAACAAGCATGTGAACAAGGGGGATTCCAGTGAATATAGAGTACTTAGATTTTCAGAAAGCCTTTAACAAGATGCCTCACAAAGGCTCTTAAGCAAAGTAAGTTGTCCTGGGATAAGAGGAAAGGTTCTCTCATGGATTGGTAACTGGTGAAAAGATACAAAACAAAGGGTAGGAATAAATGGTCATTTTACAGACTGGAGAGAGTTAAAGAGTGGTGTCCAGCAGGGGTCTGTACTGGGACCAATCCTATTCATCATTCATAAATGATCTGGAAAAAGAAATTAACAGTGAGGTGGCAAAATTTGCAGATGATACAAAACTACTCAAGATAGTTAAGTCCAAAGCAGATTGCGAAGAACTACAAAAGGATCTCACAATACTTGGTGACTGGGCAACAAAATTGCAGATGAAATTCAATGTGGATAAATGCAAAGTAATGTACATTGGAAAACATAACCCCAACCATACATATAAAATGATGGGGTCTAACTTAGCTGTTACCACTCAAGAAAGAGACCTTGGAGTCACTGGATATTTCTCTGAAAACATCTGTTCAATGTGAAGCGGCAATCAAGAAAGCAAATAATTTTGGGAATCATTAAAAAAGGGATAGATAATAAGACAGAAAATATCATATTGCCGCTCTATAAATCCATGGTACACCCACATCTTGAATATTGTGTGCAGATGTGGTGGCCCATCTCAAAAAAGATATTGGAATTGAAAAAGGTTCAGAAAAGAGCAACAAAAATGACTAAGGATATAGAACAGCTTCCATGTGAGGATAATAAGACTGGGACTTCTCATCTTTGAAAAGAGACAACTAAGGGGGGGATTTGATAGAGGTCTATAAAATCATGACTGGTGTGAAGAAAGTAAATACGGAAGTGTTGTTTACTCCTTCTCGTAACACAAGAACTAGGGATCACCAAATGAAATTAACAGGCAGCAGATTTAAAACAAACAAAAGGAAGTTTTTGTTTTTTTTCCCCACACAACACACAGTCAACCTGTGGAACTCCTTGCCAGAGGATGTTGCGAAGGCCAAGACTATAACCGGATTCAAAAAACTAGATAAATTAATGGAGGATAGAGTCCATCAATGGCGATTAGCCAGGCTGGGCAGGGATGGTCCCTAGCCTGTTTGCCAGAAGCTGGGACAGGGGATGGATCACTTGATGATTACCTGTTCTGTTCATTCCCTCTAGGCACCTAGCTTTGGCCACTGGTCGGAAGACAGGATACTGGGATAGATGGACCTTTGGTCTGACCCACTATGGCCGTTCTACGTTCTTATTTTAAATTTAAAATGTGAAAACAGAAAATTAAGTTGCTTTCATATAAGCTGATCTGATAGCTTACAAGATGTGACCTGATTAGAATATTTGAACTCTACTTTTTGAATTATTACAGCTGGCTTAATAGTGCGCGGCATGCAGCTACACACCAATGAGGCCTAACTAGATATTGCTTCTATTGCCATTTTGTTTCTTTATCAATTACAAAACAAAATCTCACAACTTTGGCAAGCAGCTGTGTGGGAATGTATGAAATGATCCCTCCTGAGAAACAAAAGTTTGTAGGAGGAAATTCCACTTCTCCAAAGGCGACAATGTAGTATTAGATATCCACTCACGTGAATTACAAGTTCCGGAACATTCGTTAAATAGGTTGATTAGAAAACACTTTTTGTTTTTAAAAAAGGTAACAGGTAAGGTTCCCTTCAACTAGCTACAGCAGTTGTACTGCCCAACTTTTAGCTGGGCGCATTACCTAACATCCTATAACCACCTGTCTAAAACATTCTCAGAGTTTCTCCTATATTACTGTTACGATATTATATTACTGTTAAGTGTTTGCGATACATTAGCACCTAAAAGACTCCACTGAGATTGACTCTCCATTGTGCAAAGGCAGTCAGTCTCTGTACCAAAGAGATTATAATCTAAACTGAAGATAGGAGAAATATTATCCTCATTTTATAAATGGGAACTGAAGAACAGAGAGAGAGTGAATGTAACACAGCTCTCCTGACTGCCAGTCTAGCCTTAACCACCAGACAATCCTTTCTCTGTACTGAGCCTCTCCTTTTTGTTCCCCGTCCATTCTAACCTTCTATTCTCTATCTCCTTTCATCCTCTTATTCCTCTTCCTACTCTCAGGTTTCAGAGTAACAGCTGTGTTAGTCTGTATTCGCAAAAAGAAAAGGAGTACTTGTGGCACCTTAGAGACTAACAAATTTATTTGAGCATAAGCTTTCGCTGTAGCTCATGAAAGCTTATGCTCAAATAAATTTGTTAGTCTCTAAGGTGCCACAAGTACTCCTTTTCTTTTTCCTACTCTCAGAAACCCAGTTCCTTCATCTGCATCCTCTTCATATCCATGACAAACTCTACTCTGGCCCCACCCTTTATTTTTACCCATTCCTCTTCACTCTACCAGCCCCCCTTTTCCAACTCTCTATCCTCTTCTTCCCATATGCAGTAACCTGAAGAATACTTTGAGATGCACCTCAAATTTACAGCATTGAAGAGATAACTGACAAATATGCCTCTAAGCAAATTAAAGAGAGATCTTATTCTGATCTGAGCAGGAGGAAAAAAGGTATGAACTGAACAATCAGAAAAAAGGATTCTCCTTGGCAGTCAGATGATTAAAAGAAGAGGTTGGATCTATTCCAACCTACAGTATTGACATTGACCTACTGAGCTTACGACACAGTACTACATGAAAAATATTTATTCTCCTTAATTGAGGATTCAAAAATAAATGGTCTTTTCTACATCTTTATTTAAGAAAGTGTCATTTTATTGTTCCTTTGCATTTTATAATCATTTTTAAAATCATGACCATTGTGGAAAGACTGATAAAGTTTGTGAATCATATTAACAATTTAATGTTTATCTATAAAGACTACCCCTGCCATGAATGTATCCACAGTATTTTATAAATGAAGAGTGCAAATTCTCTTCCCATTAATACTGGCATAAATACAGTACAAAACTACTGACTTTGAGAATCACTCCAAATTTATACCACTGTGTCAGAGCAGATTTTAACACTCAGGTTTAAAAACATTTTTCCCTGAGAGATTACGGAACTAAACAACAAAAATGAGAAACATTATGAATAGAAAAGGCTAAAAAACAGGGACTAGAATAGTTATGAAGACAACTTAAACTAAGGGCTTGTCTACATGGGACATTACCGTGTGGCAAGCCTTCCATTAACCACTTCCTTTCAGGACACCACCTAGGTAAAACTGAAGCTACTTGCACTCAGAATGGAAACTGCTCAACAATTCAGCATACTCCCACACCCACTCTAAATACTTAGTCTGAAGACATACTATACCTGGAACTTTTACGCGAAGACTTTGTAACTGGAGTGCCAACAAATGGATCAGGTAGTTCTGTATCAGGGAAAGGCAGTGCAATAGGTGGTGGTTCTTCAATTCTAAGACTGCAAATGAAAGAAGAATATAATTGACTACTACTTGTAGGTTCTGTGAGTGGGTATTTGGATTAAAAATTATTATAGCTGGAGTTGGTTGCCTCTAGCTGAAGTTGCCCAACACTTCTGATTATAAGACCCCACTTTCCAATTGCTTATAATATTCCCAAACTAACTATTTGGGCTGAAATGAGGCAGATGTCCTTGAAAAATTGTATTTGATCATGTAATTAAAGAACAACAATGCAGATGCACAAGGGAGCTGAATTAAGGTTCACAGGGAACCTTAAAACTGGCATTTCCTAACTTTTGAATGCTTGACTCTGCAAACTTAAGTTTCTTTTAACATAACAAATAAAAAATTACAACATTTTCAGATGAGGATTTAGAAAGAGAAAGCCAGAAGTCATATATGCAGAATTAACAGACTACACTTCCCACAACTTTACACTCCCAAAACTGTCATTTTCACCTTTGTCTATCAGAAGTGAGGGTTAATGGACTCCAAAGCAGTTATCAGTGCAAGAATTTGCCAGTGCATGTATCACAAGTTCCTAAGAAGACAACTCAGACACCATTAATTTCCATAACTTTAACCTGTCTTGTAACAAAGTAGTCATTTCTTGCACTACATTGTCCCTTTTCTTTTTTGTCCTAGTAGTTTGAACAGCAATTTCATATGGTAACATAGGAGTTCTTACCTATCATACTGTGAGAAATCACTTTTCTGCTCATTTCCCACCCAGACCTCTCCAATTTTAGACAGCACATTATTAATGAAAGTTGCTCTTGTAAGCACATTCCCTGCAGTAGTTTGTTTTGCCACAGTTGACAATGGCTTGGGTCTTGAAACTAAAAATGAAAGGGGGAAAAAAAAAAAAATCAAATCTCTGAACACTAACCAAGAGAAATTAATCATTCATGGATTCTTAAGCAAAAAACTCACCTTCTCGCAGAATTGAAGAAGATAAGTGGTAAGGCTTGGCCCTCTCTACAGCCAGCTTCCTTTGCACTCTAGGAAGGATCTTTCCATACTGGTCTAATATAGAATTTCTGGCAACTGACCTCTCTCTCAAACGAGGATCACGATCATTCTAATGAACAACCAATTAAAAGCACATCAGCTAATTATGAACAAATGTTTGTTAATACAAACAACTGACATATTTGCAGCATCTTAAGAAATTCTGAGGGTGTTTAAGTTTGTGTATGGTTTTTATACATATTAGACACAGAGGATCAAGTTCCACCCTTCAATCCAGACTATATGTTTTCATTTTATTTTTTTATATTTTTTTCCTTCAAAGTCTGTGACAATTACTCACACTACGTGGAAAGTGGTGTAACTTTCAGTGAAGCAAAAGGCATATTACATACACGTTACCTTGCAAGTTTGTGTTTATTTTAATATACACACACACACAAAAACTGGCATTTCTTAGTCATACATGTTGGCTAAGCAGTTTGAGGACTACAGTTTAAGCTAATGCATGTTTTATTTTTTTAAACCGAATATAAATCAGAGTTACATTGCAAGTGCATGTTGCTTTCCGTAGGAGGCCGTTTGTTCTATACTGGCCAATCAGAAAAGGGAACACTAGCCATCAATCTCCTCAATAAGCCTCCTGTACTGGGTACAGATAAGTGTTAAAATATATAACAAGTCTGGCAGAAGCAGGGATCAGATAACTTTCCGCACAGCAAAAACTCCAAGATACAGCGTGCAGAAGCCTAATGGCAGAACTATGTAGTTTGGACACCTTGGTAGAACTGAGATCTACTGAAATTTTTCATTTGCATGCATATATAAAAAACAGTAGAAGCTATCCCTTAGAATTCAATTTAACAGATTACTCCAAATGCAGAATGTGATTGTTTTGTAACATTTAATTTTATCTAAAACTACTTTCTGAATTTGTTTGTGTCTGAAAAGTACTTTAAGTGTTAAATTTTGTTGTAATTTCATGTTGGGCAATTTATTCTAAATATTTAAAAGAACGGCATAAAACATTTTAAAACATACAATATATATTAAAAGTGTAGGCACTAAGTATTTTCACAGCATGATACCAATTAACATTCAGTGAAATGATACATAATGCATTTACCCCACCCTAACAGAATTTGAAGCTTACCATGAGATTAACTTTCAATGACTGATTCAACTGTAATGCAGGGATGTAATTGGCACGCTGTAGATGATGGACTAAAAGGAACTCGTGATTCTGGATACCAGCACTGGTTTGCAAAAACTTCTCTAAACATTCCTAAGAGAAACAAAATTGTTTAGAGTTCTGCTTCCTTCTTCCAAACAACTGATTAAGACTTCATTCTTGCTCATGCTTACTTGTTCAGTATCTGTGAATGGTAGTTTCAACAAATCTTCCATTAGTCCCATCTCTTGACAGACTTCATACATGTGTTTTAACAACTCTTCTACATTTAACCTGGTGGAGTGCTGCCGCAGAAGACTCCAAGCCTCCACCATACACCTGAAATTAATTTTTGAAATGCAGAGGAGGATTAACATTTGGATCAACAATTTTAATGAAGCAAGAGATGCATGACTTGTGTTAAAAAAAGAACTAAAGACTAAAAGATTGAATAAAATACACAATGAAAGCCACAATCTGTTCTCTATTTTTTTTGTATAGTTTTTAGACTAACATATTAATCAGGATATATTTTCTATTTCTTTACCTATTAAACAACAAAACAGTGAGGTGAAGTGCAACTTCACTGCTACTTGACATTGATGGCTTCATCATCTGTATGTATCTGAGGGCTTGTCTGTGCTCTCCTTGGCACATCAAGGCTTGAATAATTTTCATATGTTGCCATGACATTGTTTTGATTGTAGCTGGATGAAATAAAAGGGCCAATGAATTCTGCAGAAGTTAGAAAATGAAAGTTATTAGAACTATCAACACACTTAACCCTTACAACAAAAAGTCTGAAACTTCCCAAGTGAAAAACAAACATCTTTCAGGTGCATTTACAACATTAGAAGTAATAGTATGTTTATACTTGAAACATATATTTGCCCTTCAATCTAATTTAATAAAGTAATTGGAAAGAAGACAGATTCAGATAACCAGATATGATTTCAGTTTCAAATGAGCAATTCTTAAGTTCCCGGGTTAAGAAAAACCCTGTATGTCATCTAAACTGCTAGTGACACCCACCCACAATTTTATGCACATATGATTGCAACCAAATGAAATTAGCACTTTATTCACTAGTCATTTCAGTACTTCTGTTTGGCTTTCAGTTGATTGTTTCTTGGGTTGCACTTCGTTTAATTCTTGACAATTTGGTCTCACAGTCTCTGCAGGCAGCAGTGAGAATGTCCTTTTAATACTACTCACTGAGGATAGATTTGGAAATTTGCTCTTTTAACTTCTTAGCAGTTGCTGTGTAAATTATTCTACCAAACTTGAAAAGCGTACTATGTTAGCTATAATATCACAGGTAAGGAATTAACCAAAGTATTAAAAACATACACAATTTAAATCTGCGTTGGGTTTAAAAGTCACTTTTACAGAGTTTTGCCTTATTTCTTGGTGCAGAGTCCTCGGCTATATTTTAAACCTTTAAATCTGCATAAAATCATCTTTGGAAATTTGCTCAAGTGCTTTGATGAATCAGGTAGCTAGGAAAATTCAAATATATGTAAATAAGATTGACTACAACTATTCCATTTAAAACTAAAGAATCAGACTTCAGAGTATAATTTATTGTTGCTTTCTGTTTCCATTAAGTTTATGCATTAACAATATTTAAACAGTAAAGGTTCTAGCCCTTTATCTCCCTTGACTAGTGATTAGATGCCCTAAGTTCATCTTGAGACCATAACGTTGCATCTTTATATAGGTCTTAAAGTAAACTATTTACCTCATAGTCATTGTGATCCAAAAGCCAAAAACCTTGAACAAGTCTAACCAGACCCCAAGGGATAGCAAAGGCAGTTGGGAAGGAGTCAAATGAAGTCTCTGTTTTGTTTGGAAAGGAATGCATGATATCTAACAGCAAATAAATTGTCTGACAGTAAGTACTTGATTAAGGCTAATAACTTTGCAAGAAGGGAAGTTTCTTACATAAATTTAGGGAAGGTAACAACAAAAATAAGTATTACAAGCAGAAAATAGTTGTCTTGCAATTTTCAGGCCACTGTAACCCACCAACCCAGGTTTTAATCCCAAAGCTGCATTTTGAATTAACATAAAAACCTACTTTTGATTTATAAGTGTTGAAAGAAGCTGGAATATTTTCCCATTTTAGTAAAAGAACACTAATGCACAAGTCTGGAATGGCAGTGTTACTGTGATGGAGCAGGGATTTGCACTCCTAGTTGTACTAAATGTACGACTCCTTTGTTTTGTGATAAAACTAATGAACAGAGCTGCTCTTACTTAACTTCACATATGGAAAGAATCCCGTACTTCTATTAAGAGAAACTGCTATGGAATTCTGGATAGCTTCACCATTACTTGAAAAATAGTCAAGGTAAAGGAGCCAGTCACACAAATATGTTGTATATAGGACTTAACCATATCTCGATGATTGAGCTAATGCCTCAGATTCCAATGCTTTAGAACAGGGACACTGTTACAAGTTTTAATCATACTGTGACCAAGTTCTTAGACTTGAAAATACAGTAGAACCTCAGAGTTACGAACACAGTTATAAACTGACCAGGCAACCACACACACCTCATTTGGAACAGGAAGTACACAATCAGTAGCAAAAATCAAAAAATAAAAAAGCAAATGCAGTACAGTACCGTGTTAAATGTAAACTACTAAAAAAATAGAGGGAAAACAGCATTTTTCTTCTGCATTGTAAAGTTTCAAAGCTATATTAAGTCCTTGTTCAGTTGTAAACTTTTAAAAGAACAACCATAACATTTTGTTCACAGTTACGAACTTTTCAGAGTTACGAACAACCTCCATTTCTGAGGTTCCACTGTAACAGTAAATTCAGCTGTGTAGAGAATAAAAATTAAATATGAATGAGAAAGCCTTCCCACCATGCCATAAATAAAAAAAAATTCACTGGGTTTGTAAAGAACCTGTGCATCCTGTGTTTTCCTAGTTTCTACCTGCTCCCTCTGATCAGTGCATAATTATTTAGTTAACAGATTAAAACAACTGTGGTGTGAAGTTGCTGTGTCTAAAATCCGAACTGTCCCTTCCTACCTAGGTAAAGTAACACACAAAGTTTGGCAAAGGCAAATGTTTTATATATTTTAGCAGCTTGAAAATTAAGCATTTTCTCCATCACATTCTCCTTTCTCTGGGTAATAGTCCATGTGCCTGCGTTTTCAGTAGAACAGAGGCAAACATTGTTTCCTGTGCTAGAGAATTGCTGATTTCAGCAAGAATGTGTACTGCCGTAAATAGTATTGGGTAACTGTTGCTGCTTCAGAGAACAGAGAAGTCTCATAATTTTGGTGCAGGCATCACATCCTAAGAATAACTTCCTTTATTTGCTACAGAATCACGTCATTTTAATGAAGCCATTAAAATGAAAAATCTAAAGTATCTTCTCACTACAAGAAGGATGTGGATAAACTGGAGAGAGTCCAGCGAAGGGCAACAAAAATGATTAGGGGTCTAGAACACATGATTTATGAGGATAGGCTGAGGGAGCTGGGATTGTTTAGTCTGCAGAAGAGAAGAATGAGGGGGGATTTGATAGCTGCTTTCAACTACCTGAAAGGGGGTTCCAAAGAGGATGGCTCTAGACTGTTCTCAATGGTAGCAGATGACAGAACGAGGAGTAATGGTCTCAAGTTGCAGTGGGGGAGGTTTAGATTGGATATTAGGAAAACCTTTTTCACTATGAGGGTGGTGAAACACTGGAATGCGTTACCTAGGGAGGTGGTACAATCTCCTTCCTTAGAGGTTTTTAAGGTCAGGCTTGACAAAGCCCTGGCTGGGATGATTTAACTGGGAATTGGTCCTGCTTCGAGCAGGGGTTTGGACTAGATGACCTTCTGGGGTCCCTTCCAACCCTGATATTCTATGATTCTATGAAAGAAAACAATTATTCCAGTACATTAATCCTAAATTTATGCTCATTCTGTCCAAAATACGATAATTTTCCTGTTTATGCTACTGTGTTTTATCATTAATTTCTTAAACTTTTGTCTCACACACACATTCAAGAAACATTCTTTTAAATGCAAATATATTGCGTGGTTATATCTTCAATCTCTCTCAACACTGTCAAAAGGATACAATTGCATGTTTGTAAGTTTCTTCAATATTTTGTAACAAATAGAGATCAAGCAGCGCCTGTGATGAAAAAAGAAAAATTAACCAAATATTTTGTAAAATCATTTTTTTTTGCCTTTTTAAGAAGTCCTACTTACATGCAAGCTAGCAGGGGGATATTTCCCAGTTCCTCCTTCATCTCTTCGCCACAATTTCTCAACTTGATCTCCTAACTGGGAAAGCAGTCCATCAATCATCAAGCAATCGGCATTCCATTTCCCTCTGCAATTGAAGAGAACATGGATTTGATAGCATAAAAACAGTGCGATAATACCAACCTGTCATGAAAATTCATTTACCAATTAAAGAAAATCCAACCAAATTTTGTTTGGTAAGATGCAGGAAAAACCACTATACAACAAAAAATATGAAAACTGAATTTAGAACGTTTACACAAGTGAACTAAAAAGGGAACATAGCACCTCAGTTGGTCATGTTTAAAAATAATCCCAAAAGTTATATTTTAATAGATATTCTAAATTCACAATTTATTAAGGCAAGATTAAGGATGACCTGGTTTTCAGATATTTTTGCTATAGAAGGGCTAATGGTGATTTCATACATCAGGAAATGTAAAGTTGGAACGTTCCTGTAAATTGAAGCATCAAATTAAGTTAGTTGCTGTAGTCTACTATCTGTAAGAGAGTTTGGCAATACAATCACTGGAAGAAATTATTCACCTTGTACAGTAACGATGGTTTTTAGTGATGTGTGCCCCTATGGGTGCTCCACTGTAGATGCATCCCTGTGCTGCTGATAGTAGAACTTCGGTAGCCGCGTTTATTGGGCCCGCACACGTGGCGCAGCACAAGGTGTGACAGCGCAAGGCTAACCAGCGCACACGGGCTAACCGTCCTCAATTCCTCCTCTACCCTAGAGTCATAAATGGGAACTCTGAAGTAGAGGAGGAGGAGGAAGGCAGGTTGTGGAGCACCCATAGCAACACATATCTCGAAGAGCCTTCGTTACTGTACAGGGTGAGTGACTTCTTCCAGTAGTGGCCATATGGGTGCTCCACTGTACGCGACGTCCAAGCAATACCTCTCTTGGAGGGCTGGGACTTTGGTGTCAGGTTGGCACTGGAGGTGGAATCCCAGTGCCAATGATCGTAGAGTGTTCTGCGAAAATGTGGACTGATACCCATGTCGCTGCTCTGCAGATCTCTGAGATAGGGACATCCTTGAAGGAGGCAATGGATGAGATCGACTTTGTGGACTGTGGACTGTTAGAGTCTGATGGGATCAAGTTATGAATTTGGTAGCACTGTCTGATGCAATTCGAGACCCACTTAAGGAGTCTGTGGGCTGATATTGCTCAGCTCTTGGATCTTTCCACCATAGAGAGGAAAAGTTTAGGGGACTTCCTGAAGGCCTTTGTCCTATCAAGATAGAAGACCAGTGCTCTTTTAACATCTAAGGTATGCAGCAGAGCCTCCCTATTGTCTTGGTGAGGCTTGGGGTAGAAGATTGAAAGATGAATCCATTGATTCATGTGAAACAGAGAGGTTACCTTAGGGATGAATTATGGATGTGGCCCTGTCTGAAAAGACCTTGTCTGAAAAGAATATTGTGAGGGGGATGTGATATCAGAGCTGCTCTCTCTCCTGTTCTTCTGGCCGAGTTAATCGCTATCAAGAAGGCCATTTTCATTGATAGGTACGTTAATGAACAGGTGGCCGTCACCATGCCTCCATGGGTCAAAACTGAGAATACCAAATTCAGGACAAACTGCTAAGAAATAGGGCAGATACACTCCAAAAGTGGTGGTTATTCTCCCTTAAGATATACCAAACTAGCAACAAAAGTAAACTTCTGTTTTACGACACTGGCTAACAAGTCAGAATAGCAATTTCCTTAGGCATTCCAGTCCTTTTATCACCACCAAAAACACTACAGACTTTAAGATGAGTGGTTCTTTACAACCAATTTCATTACATGAAAGGTTCTTCTGATCCCAAAGGATCAGCCACACACCCAGATCAATATATAACTCAGATCTTAACCAATAATCACATTGTTGCCAATCCTTTAGTACAAGGGTGGCCAACCTGTGGCTCCAGAGCCACATGTGGCTCTTCAGAAGTTAATATGTGGCTCCTTGTATAGGCATCTACTCCAGGGCTGGAGCTACAGGTGACAACTTTCCAATGTGCCGGAGGTGCTCACTGCTCAACCCCTGGCTCTACCACAAACCCTGCCCCCACTCCACCCCTTCCCACCCCCTTCCCTGAGCCTGCCATGCCCTTGCTCCTCCCCTCCCCCCCAGAGCCTCCTGCACACCACAAAACAGCTGATCAGGAGGGAAGGGGAGGCACTGATTGGTGGGGCTGTCAGTGGGTGGGAGGCGCTGGGAGTCGGGGCGGGAGCTGATGGGGGGCTGCTGATGTATCACTGTGGCTCTTTGGCAATGTTCATTGGTAAATTCTGACTCCTTCTCAGGCTCAGATTGGCCACCCCTGCTTTAGTATCTAAAATCTAAAGGTTTATTTATAAAAAGAAAAAAGTTGAAAGTTAAAATTGGTTATCAAATACATACAATAATCGCAAAGTTCTTGGTTCAGGCTTGTAGCAGTGATGGAATAAACTGCTGGCTTAAGTCAAGTCTCTGGTTGCTTCCAAATCATTGGAAGGCCCTCAGTCCCTTGGTTAGAATACTCCTGTAAGTATAAGTCCAGAGGCTTGAGCAGGAAAAATGAAAAATGGAGATGTTTCCAATCCAAGGCCTTTTATAGCTTCTGCCATGTGGCGGGAAATCCACTGTTTCAAACAAAGCCCTCAGCACAACTAGTGGAAAATTACAGGTAAAAGATGGAGTTTGGAGTCACATGAGCAAGTCACATGTCCATGCATGACTTTGCTTAGTCGTGGCAGGAAATTCCATTAAGAGTAGACAGGAGTCTTCCATTGTGAGTTAAGTGTCCAAGGACAGAAGAAGAGCATCATCCATAGACAGCTGTCCCATCCCTGCCCTGGAGCAGAAGCAGGGACATGTCTTGTTCTGGTAAGTCATGAATACAAGTCTGTGTACAGTTTTCCCCATCGTGTGAACAGGTTGTGGAGTACTGACAGGTGTATCTCCCACTCATGATTTTGTGGGAATCTGTGACTGAGGTTGTCTGCTATAGAGTTCTGCAGGTAAGCCACGGATAAAGTGATGTTGTGAGAGATGCACCAGTTACATAGTCTCATTGCCTCTGTGCATAGGGAGGGCGACCTGGCCTCCACAATGGCTGATGTAGTACATGCAGGCTCTGTTGTGTTAGGATCTTTGTATGTGATCAATGGGAGGAAACGTGCAAAAGCATTCCTGACCACTCTCAATTTGAGGAGACTGATGTGTAGAGACATCTCTGTAGGTGACTATTAGCCTTGCGTTGTGAGGCAGTTTAAATATGCGCCCTACCCTATGAGTGATGGTGGTAAGGAGCAACGACAGTGACGTGTACGAGAAGGAGATCCCTTTCACACATTGGTTGGGTCTTTCCAACAGTTTAAGGAATTTTCGAAGCTGGTGGGTAGTTACAGGGGTTTGTCCCATCGGTCCCTCTTTGGTCTGTAAGCTGAACTGACCCACAGTTGGAGGGATTGCATGTGGAGTCTGGTGTGTGGTATCACTGCTGTGCCTGCTGCCATGTGTCCCAAGAGTTGGAGACAGACTCTGGCTGGCATCTGTGGACTGTATTGAACACTGCCTGTGAGTGAAACCAGGGATAGGAACCTGTGTTGAGGTAGGAGGGTGTTGCCCTGTATGGTATGTAGGTCAGCTCCTATGAATTCCAGGCATTGCACTGGGGGTGAGTTGACTTCTGCGTGTTGAGCTGTAAACCCAGTTCTGTAAACAAGTGTATTGTAGTGTTGACAGCTTTGTGGGCCTCCTGGAGAGATCGGGCTCTGAGGACACTCATCCAGGTATGGGTAAATCATTCTTTCTTCTGAGCATAAGTGAGTGGTTACCACACAGAGAACTTTGGTAAATAGTCTTGGGGCCGATGACAGCCCAAAGGGAAGGACGCTGCATTGATAATGATCCTGTCCCAGAATGAACCTGAGAAATTCTCTGTGAGTCAGTAGCATCTAATTGTGAAAGTAGGCATTCTCGATGTCGAGGGCCGAAAACCAATCTCCCTATTCCAATGTTGGAATGATCATTGATAAGGTGACCATCTTGAACTGCTGAGCCCTGACAAACTTGTTGAGAACTCTGGGAATACTGTGAGACCACCTCCTTTGGCACAGTCTGAACCCTCACTAGATAGTGGAAGGGCATGGCATGATTGAGGGCATAATCCCCGTGCCTGGTAAAGGCTTGCTGCCACGATATCGGTATCAAGGTGGGGACTGAGGTGCATCCCGCACGCTGAGGTCTTTGGTGTGATGGAATTCCACTGGTACCAAATGTCCCAGTGGCGGGGGAGACGGCAACCTGGTGTGTACCAGTCTCTCAGGTACTGGGCGAGCCACCGCTGGTGTTACCGAGGTAGACTTGGTACCAGGAGTGCCTTCTTGTCTCTTGGTACCAAAGAGTCGGTGCCCATAGGGTCCATGGGCCTGTCAATGGTACCAGAAGCTGACAGTCGCTGTGCATTGGTGCCGGACTGTGATCTCGGTGCCAGCGGTGCTGAGGATACCAAGTGAGATGGAGATCACTTGCAGCTATCCTCAGGCTCACTTAGGGGACTTCCTGTCCTCTTCTTGGAGGACTTACAAGAGGAGTCCCCAGCCTGTTTCTTCGACCCACTTCGCTTAGAAGTTGATGGTTGTGGGGACAACTCACATCTGCCAGGAAATTGAGGTTAGAGAGCTGCCTCCACAAAGAATCTTCTGGTGGAGCTCTCTGTCCTTGCGGGATCTTAGTCGGAGCTGCTGGCAGAGGGTGCACTTGGACTTCACTGAGGCAACAGTTTGCGCTGAGAGTGCTTATCCACAACTGGGATCACCTCATTTGAACTTGTATATGGCCACGAGGTTAAGGGGCCATTACAGTTGGTGAAGCAGCAATGGGAGGGGTTTACACCTTCTCCAGGAACTAACATTCTGGACTTTGTAACCAACCTATAAAACCCTCCGAACCTCTTTAGCCCTTGCTAAAGAAAACCTACAGGATGCTCAAAAAGAGCAAAAAGCCTGGTATGATAAACATGCCAGAGAGCGTTCCTTCAAAGTAGGGGATGAGGTCATGGTCTTAAAGGCGCTCCAGGCACATAAAATGGAAGTGTCGTGGGAAGGGCCTTTCACGGTCCAGGAGTGCCTGGGAGCTGTTAATTATCTCATAGCATTTCCCACCTCCAACCGAAAGCCTAAGGTGTACCATATTAATTCTCTAAAGCCCTTTTATTCCAGAGAATTAAAGGTTTGTCAGTTTACAGCCCAGGGAGGAGATGACACTGAGTGGCCTGAAGGTGTTTACTACGAAGGGAAAAGTGCTGGTGGCATAGAAGAGGTGAACCTCTCCATGACCCTTGGGTGTATGCAGCGACAGCAGATCAAGGAGCTGTGGACTAGGTACGCGCCAACGTTCTCAGTCACCCCAGGACTGACTGAACGGGCATACCACTCCATTGACACAATTAAAGTCCAACCTTACCGGGTGTCTCCTCAAGCTAAAACTGCTATAGAACGGGAGATCCAGGATATGCTACAGATGGGAGTAATCCGCCCCTCTGGCAGTGCATGGGCATCTCCAGTGGTTCTAGTTCCCAAACCAGATGGGGAGATATGTTTCTGCGCGTACTACCGTAAGCTAAACGTTGTAACTTGCCCAGACAACTATCCAATGCCACGCACAGATGAACTATTAGAGAAACTGGGACGGGCCCAGTTCATCTCTACCTTGGACTTAACCAAGGGGTACTGGCAGGTACCGCTAGATGAATCCGCCAAGGAAAGGTCAACCTTCACCCCACATGTCGGGCTGTATGAATTTAATGTACTCCCTTTCGGGCTGCAGAATGCACCCGCCACCTTCCAAAGACTTGTAGATGGTCTCCTAGCGGGATTGGGAGAATATGCAGTCGCCTACCTTGATGATGTGGCCATATTTTCAGATTCCTGGGCAGAACACCTAAAACATCTACCATAAGTCTTCGAGTGCATAAGGGAGGCAGGACTAACTGTTAAGGCTAAGAAGCGTCAAATAGGCTTAAACAGAGTGACTTACCTTGGACACCAGGTGCGTCAAGGAACTATCAACCCCCTACAGGCCAAAGTGGATGCTATCCAAAAGTGGCCTGTCCCAAAGTCAAAGAAACAGCTCCAATCCTTCTTAGGCTTGGCTGGATATTACAGGTGATTTGTACCGCAATACAGCCAAATCGCCGCCACACTGACAGACCTAACCAAAAAGAAACAGCCAAATGCCGTTCAGTGGACCGAAGAGTGTCAGAAGGCCTTTAAGCACCTTAAAGTGACACTCATGTCTGACCCTGTGCTAAGGGCCCCAGACTTTGACAAACCGTTCCTAGTAACCACAGATGCGTCCGAGCGTGGTGTGGGAGCAGTTTTAATGCAGGAAGGACCAGATCAAGAATTCCACCCTGTAGTGTTTCTTAGCAAGAAGCTGTCTGAGAGGGAAAGCAACTGGTCAGTCAGTGAAAAAGAATGTTACGCCATTGTCTACGCTCTGGAAAAGCTACGCCCATATGTTTGGGAACGGTGTTTCCACCTACAAACCGACCATGCTGCGCTACAGTGGCTTCATACCGCCACAGGAAATAACAAAAAACTTATTCAGTGGAGTTTAGCTCTCCAAGATTTTGATTTCAACAAACACCACATCTCAGGAGCTTCTAACAAAGTGGCTGATGCACTCTCCCGTGAAAGTTTCCCAGAATCAACTGGTTAAAATCATCCTTGAGATGTGGAAAATATTGTTAGTCTTTATATACTCGGTAGTATATTTAGAGATGCATGTGTCTTATTAACTCTGTTTTCTCCTAGAGCTCCAGGAAGAAATCACAGCCAGCATTTCACCCTATCTGTGATTTGGGTGGCGTGTCATAAATATAAAGGGAAGGGTAAACACCTTTAAATCCCTCCTGGCCAGAGGAAAAACCTTTTCACCTGTAAAGGGTTAAGAAGCTAAGACAACCTCCCTGGCACCTGACCAAAATGACCAATGAGGAGACAAGATACTTTCAAAGCTGGAAGGGGGGGGGGGAGGGGCACGGCGGGGGACGACAAATCTCTCTGTCTGTGTGTTGTTTTTGCCAGGACCAGAGCAGGAATGCAGGTCAGAACTCCTGTAAAAAGTCAGTAAGTAATCTAGTTAGATATGCGTTAGATTCTGTTTTAAATGGCTGATAAAATAAGTTGTGCTAAATGGAATGTATATTCCTGTTTGTGTGGTTTTTTTGTAACTTAAGGTTTAGCCTAGAGGGATTCTCTATGTTTTGAATCTGATTACCCTGTAAGGTATTTACCATCCTGATTTTACAGAAGAGATTCTTTTACTTTTTCTTTAATTAAAATTCTTCTTCTAAGAACCTGAATGCTTTTTCATTGTTCTTAAGATCCAAGGGTTTGGGTCTGTGTTCACCTATGCAAATTGGTGAGGATTTTTATCAAGCCTTCCCCAGGAATGGGGGGTGTAGGGCTTGGGGGGATTTTTTGGGGGAGAGACATTTCCAAGTGGCCTCTTTCCCTGTTATATTTGTTAGGCACTTGGTGGTGGCAGCAATAAAGTCCAGGGACAAAAGGTAAAATAGTTTGTACCTTGGGGAAGTTTTAACCTAAGCTGGTAAAAATAAGCTTAGGGGGTTTTTCATGCAGGTCCCCACACCTGTACCCTAGAGTTCAGAGTGGGGAAGGAACCTTGACAAAGTGCTTATCCACAATCGGGATCACCTCATTACAAGCGTGGCACTTCTTGAAGCCTGGCATACCCCACTAAGGGGAAGGGTCTCCCCAGCGGAAAAAGGCGGGAAGAAAAGAAAGAGGGGTTGATTTTTTTTTTGAAGAGTAGGAAAAACAAACAGAACTACAACCAGAACTGGGGAAAACTAACTGTGAACAGAAGAACAATAGCCTTAAACAGACTGCTAATGGCTCTCTCTCTCACCAGGGGCAGATGAGAAGGAATTGAGGACAGTTAGCCTGTGCACACTGGCTAGCCTCAAGGCGCAGCAAAAGGAGAGACAGCGCATGTGCAGGCCCAATGGATACTGCTACCGAAGTTCTTCAATCAGCAGTGCGGGGACGCAGACATACCTATGGTGGAGCACCCATAGGGACACTACTGGAAGAACAACTATTCTTTTTGTATAGATCTATCATCACAAAGTATTTTCTAAGTGTGCCAACACAGAAATACTCAGCCAAAATTAAGGAAAATTCATGTTTTGCTTTCTAATCTCACTTTTGCCATTGAAAAAATTCCAATTTCATGCAGCTGTGCTGTACATAGATGTTGATATGAACAAGGAAAACACACTGGTTTGAAGTCTAGTGACACACACACACACACACACACACACAAACCTTTAATAGTAATTTTAATTCCATTCATCAAACACCATTGGAGACTCCTGGTGGCAAAAGTACCACCTGCAAATTCCCAATGATGTTAAAAACAACGAAGAGTCCAGTAGCACCTTAAAGACTAAGACTGATTTGGGCATCAATATGGTAGTCTTTAAGGTGTCACGGGACTCCTTGTTTTTGTGGATACAGACTAAACACGGCTACCTCTCTGATAAATTATTTTAAACAGAGTTAGTAGGATAAGGCCTGGTCTACACTGCAATTAGGTCAACATAAGGCAGCTTACATCGACCTTACTCTAAAGTGTCTACACTATAACGTTGCTCCCGCTAATGTAAGTCGCCCATTACATCGACTTAACTCCACCTCTACAAGAGGTGCAGCACTTAAATTGATGTAGTTAGAGCAAGCAATGTCTGTGTAGACACTGCGTTACTTACATCGTCTCTTGGCTGTGAACCCCAGGACAACAGAGCTCCAGGAACTGCCAGTACCCCACAATGCCCCACTTCAGTCGGTGGAAGTGCTTCTGGTGAGGACACACACGATCAACAGAAGGAGCATAGTGTGCATGTGAACCACCACTTTAATTACTGCGGTGGCTGTACATCAACTTCGGTTGACCTAATTTGGTAGTGTAGACAAGGCCTGAGTGCCTGCTGTATTTTTCCACCTTCTCTCTACTATCTTTCTTAGCTCCAATCCTACTGGAAAAATTTTATAATTATTTCTATTTGGTTTGTATCAGTGTGATTTTAGATTTAAAATCTGTATTAATCCTAGTCAAGACATTTCACATGAAAAATAAACAAGTCTGTAAAAAGTTCAGATAAAGATGTAATTTCTAACTGGGTACCAAGTTAGAAGAGGGCTAATTCTTTAAATGTTCCAACTGAACACAACGGTGAGGGCCACCTTCTTGCAGTATAAAAACGTACACAAGTGAACTCCAAAAAAAGGATTTAGTCCTAAAACAGACATTATGTCTTATCAAATAGTCATTTAAAGAGCTAATCCTTTTTGAATAGTTCATCTTTGCATGCCTAAACAAAAATTTTGGAAACTTGGTGCTGCTTATCTGTTTTGAATCAGAGACCATTAAATGCCACGTTACCAAATAAACCACCTTTTTGACCTGCAGAAGTCACACAGTTTAGCCTTTGGATTAAATTATTTACACTATTACCCAATATATTTCTAAAATCAGGTCAAGGATTGTTTCACTTTACTTCAAACAGTGAAACAGTGGCCCTGGGCCCAAGAACACCCCTCCCCCACCTTTACATATGAAAGCAGTCCCTCTGAATTCAGTGGTGGGTGTGTTTATGAACGAACCTTACCTTGACAAGCGCTCTAGTTTCTGTCTATGACCAGTACAGTAGCTTTGTATCAGTGGGTAATTGTAGAAAGGCCTAGACAACTGCATATCATCATCTACATGCAACAGAAAAAAAGTACGTAGTTCAAGAAGCCTAATAAAATCTGAAGTAATTTTAAAAGAACTGAAACAGACAAAATTGCTGAGTTTCATTTTTAATATTAAGAACAAGCAATTTGACAACTTTGGAAGAAAGTGATTCTAATTCTGCTCTTTTACTAAAAAAAAAAAAAAAAAAAAAAAAAGTAAGACAGCAGTAAGCCAGTAAGCCACAAGGTTCACTTCATTCCTCAATTTAGTAAGTGACCCATATTTGAAAATTATCCCATAAATAAAGATTACTGGGTAATTCAGACCATATGAAGTAAAAGAGTTTCTGTGTTATCTTTCCCCAGCAGAATAAAATATATCTTTAGGTGATCTCAGATGGGGACTGCTTTTCTAAATTTTGTAAAGGGAGCATTTATAGGCAGATTGTTTTCTACATCTATGTAAGCCGATACATGCGTTTTTACGGCATAAAAAACCGCTATCAAAATACTGGCTATATAAGGACATTTACCTAGGAAACTGAATACACCAAGTTCTAAACCTAGTAAGAGACTTCTTAGGGAAGGAGGAGTTTACCACCACAAGTAAATATTTACCAAAATGTGTGGAATACTTAAAAGTAAAGCCAGCGTTGGAACTGGATTAACACAATTACATAAAAGGTTAGTCTATGTTGACTAAACTTAAGTATACATTACAGCTGTACCAACACGATTGGTTGATAAAAGTAATTTACCAAATATGGTTTTAAGAATTTTTCTGTAGGAAGCAAATATTGCACAAAGTGGTAAGCGCCTGTCACATCTGAAGTATGTAATTGTTCAAAACTTACCTAAACCCTCTGGAAGGAGACTGGATCGGCAGAACCAAATGACCACATGGGAATACTGAGAAATGAGGCTGGTTACAACCTGCTTATTTGTCAAATCTGTAAAACCTGGAAAGAGTTTATAAAATTATGTTGCCATTCAACTCCTTCAGTTACCAAAAATATTAACTATGGTGACATTGATAAACTGGTTCTTTTTTATTGTACTGAAAGCATTCAAGAAATTTTTCCATTTCTTATTTCTAATCAACCCTTAGAAACAACTGTTCCTTTACAGTTTTTCCTCTGCATTTCTTATGGAGACACCTGGATTTGCTATTTTAGAGCTCCTTAAGCCCTGGATTCCCCTCCACCCCCTTTATTTTTGAGAGACAGCTATCACCCTGTTCAAGACTTCAGGCTTCATGAAGTGGCAAGAAAATTCTTGGGTATTACTAAGATATACCTCACCCTAGGGGCTGCAGCTTCTAACCCAGAGATGGGGAACCTACAGCCTGCGGGCCAGATCCAGCCTGCTGCTTCATTATTTCTGGCCTGCAGCAGAGAAGCTGCGGGGAGAAGCAAGGGTTCCCAGGCTCTTAAAAGTCCGGTTGACTCTGTGCAGCTCCCAGAAATGGCTGGCATGTCCTAGGAGCCAGGGCGATCAGGTAAGCTCTGCACGCTGCCCCCACCCCCAGTGCTGGCTACGCAGCTCCCATTGGCTGGGAACCACAGCCAATGGGAGCTGTGGGGGACAGCGTGCACTGCACAGAGCCCCCTGACCCCTCCACCTAGGGGCCAGACATGGTGGGTGCTTCTGGGAGCAGCGTGGAGCCCCGGCAGGCAGGGAGCCTGCCTTAGCCCTGCTGCGCTGCCGACCGGGAGCACCCTGAGGTAAGCACTGCCTGGCCGGAGCCCGCACCCCAAACCTCCTGCCCCAGGTTGGAACCCCCCTCCCACACCCTGACTCCCTCCCAGGCCCCGTGCCCTCACCCACATCCCAACCCTCTGCCCCAGCCCTGAGCCCACTCCTGCACTCCAAACCCCTTTGCCCCAGCCCGAAGCCCCTCCTGCACCCCAAACCCCTCATCCCCAGCCCCACCCCAGAGCCCATACCTCCAGCCGGAGCCTTCATTCCCTCCTGCACCGCAACCTCCTGCCCCAGCCCAGAGCCCCCTCCCGCACCCTGAACCCCTCATTTTTGGCCCCACCCCAGGATCTAGGGGAAGCCCTGAGCCTCTGAGCCCCCCCACGGGGCTGCGTGTTGCCCACGACTGATCTTTCTGTTGGTCAGTAGCCCCGATAGAAAAAAAGATTCTCCACCCCTGTTCCAGCCAGTGGCCTCTTACACAACTTCTTGTGCTGACTACCCTATTCCACCCACATGCACACTCAGTAAGCAACCTCCCATAGCCTCCTCCCTGGGGGTTAACTGACAACTGCAATGTTCCCCACCCACAGACTCAATCCTTCTCCCAGCTGCTGAACCTGATTGCCAATTCCAAACAAGCAGCTTGATCCTCCTTTGCAAGCTGGAGAAAATTAAAAAAAAAAAAGTAAAACTGAAAAAGGGAAAATAGGGAAAGCTCATGCTTTCAGGCCTATTCCTCTACCTTAGAAAACACATTTCATAATAAAACATACTCAAGTTGATAATACTGTTACAAACCTCTCTCAGTGAGCTCTTGTGCTTCTGTCAGAAAGCAGTTCAAGACTGTGCTAAGGTTGCTAAGAAGCAATTGGCAGTGCTGAAGAGACTGTATAGTCTGTGGATCAATGAAGTTACATGAGCCATCAAACAGTGGGACACCTTATAAAGGACAAACATTATATGGTTAGTCTGTACACAACTTCAGGAGAAGAGTTAAAAGCATTTCTGCGTACATACAAACTATCATGTGAAGTACTAATACACCCACATTACTGCATGTATTCAAATTAGGAAATATAACACTTAATTCTTGGAAAATTACTATAGTACTATACTATAGTACTTACACATTCGGTCAAACTCATCTTTTGTGTAAATCACTTTATTCCATGTCCACTCGAGAACAAAGCGCAGGTTAGCAGCTGAATTTGGTTGTTCTATTTAAAAACCCAAAAAAAACAAAAAAAACCATGAGAACAAATTCTTGTCTAGGACAAAGAATAAAATTAATAAAAAGCAGAACATTACCTTCAGCTGTCCACTGTTTGATGCAGCCAGTAAGAAGTCCTAAAGAACTTGTTTGGACAGCAGCAGATAATATAGCTTCTAACTGCTCCTCCTAAAAATGTAACAGAGATAAAATAGATAGTAAAAAAGATTCAAATGCTTTCAAGCCAACAATAGTAAATAAGATTTATTTCTAATTGTATGCAATGTATCTGGATGCCAAAAACAAATCAATTATTACGTTTGAACAAAATCAGCACAAAATTAGTAAAGTATGATTAGAAATTTTTTACCCCCAGATGATTCTTTCCAGACCATCTTAGCTGTAGATAAAACGTTCCAAAAGCAGAGTTTCAAAAAGTGTTTAACAGAGTTTTCCTCTTATCCTTTTCATCCCTTCAAATACTGAATTCTAAAAAGTTATTTACTCTGTGATTAGGGGTAGGACACACCAAAGAATAGGAAGAAATACCTATATGCTATAAGTGCGCTGGGGGAAAGGCATCTGTGCGCTTGCTGTTTGTTGACCTTACTGTCCAGAGATTTGAAAACTAGCAACAGTTTTATGAAAAAGGAGCAACACAATGAAAACAGTTCTTTGGTAAGGGTTTCTTGCACTTTACTGTTTTATTACAATATAAAGACTTCACTATTCCTGCCTTCAAAATACATATTTTGGCTGGAGAAGTAAGAAGTACAGCTAAAAAATCACATCTTTCCAATAATCTTGGGAAAGTCTGTTAACAAGGAAGGTAAGTGAAAAATCAGGTATTTCTCATGAGAACAAGAAGAAGGTGGCTTCTTTCTGCTGGAAGTGCATCAAGTAATTTTTAATACAACTTTAAAGAGCAGAAGAAGGTAAAACCAATTTTGTTTTGTTTCACAGTTCCATCTTTAATGCCATCATCGGAATTCCCAATGATCCTAGCTCTGATGGTGGGAAACACTTTTCAAAGTCGATACACTTTACAATAAGATGTTTGGGTTTTTCAGCTTAAGCTCATTTTTAGTAGTTTCCCCTCTATTTCAACCCCACTATGCAAATTTCAACACTAGCAAGTTCAACAGACAGCATGATGTTTTTCCTGTCACAAAATGTAGGCAACAGCTAAGCATTGTCATGCAATGTTAAAATGAATAGTTGATCTTAGGCAAGTATATTTTTACTGTTATTTTAGGTAAACCAATACTTCTGATCATTATGCTGTGGTTCACCCTTAGGACTACTTGACGTTCTGATCTTGAACACTGTAAAACATTCATTCCTTTCCAGTAAAAATAATTTATTCATAGTAATTTACCCAGAAGTTATGACGCTCAGATTTCTAGAATTTAAAATGCTATTTCAACTTTCTCTTTCAAAAGCTTTGCTATAGCTCTTTCTATACGTAAAAAGAACTCTATATCAAAGGAAAATCCTAAGCAAGTTCCACATCACCACAGTGCACAAGTTTATTACTAGAGTAGAAGGTCAAGAGTAAGTCCATGTCAATAAATTCATAGTTCAGCAATGGATACAAAAATTTTTGACACCAAATTAAGTCATCCTCCAGCTCAAGTTGATCTATAGGACTTACTTACACAGTTTAATAAAATTAATTTGCATTCATTTAGAAAATCTATTATTTCAGCTAACTGTAGTATATGTGTGTGTTTTTTATCCCACAGGCAAATCGTATGAAGATATTTATTACATTTTCTTGTAGTTTTACAATAATTTCATTTAAACAAAATGCCAGTATATACTCACCTGACTTAAACTAGAAGGCTGTACATCAATAAGTCTCGGAGAGAGCAAGCCAGCAATAAGACATCTATTGAAGTTATCAGGAATGGCTTCATTTAAAGAAGAACCAGATTTCTTTAAAAAATGTAAGGTCTGAAACATTAATGACAAAATTTCAAATTAAGACAGCTATAATTATTCAACTCTGATGTTTATTTGACTGACAAATATGAGTAGTTATTTACAACAGAAATGTTATAAACACCCTTAAAATGCTTTCCTTCTCAAAACAGAAGCAGCAAAGAAATCTTACATTGCAAGTATACTTTACCAAGTTGGCATGTAAATTTAACAACTGTATATCTTTAAGATGGCATACTAAAGCAACAAAGTACATACTTGAACAATGACAATTCACAAAATAAGTCTCAGATTACTCAAATAAGACATCAGCCATTAGACTATCTTGTCTAAATATCTGTCTAGCTTCTCTATTAATATACACACCATGCTGCTTCTTAAATGCTGCCTCTAGCATCCCAGCAGAAATGAAAGCTAAAATTATACACACACAAACCAAAAACTTAGTGAGATTCTCTCGGTTTTGATCTGTGGGAGAAAGAGAGATTTGAAAAAAACAGCCAAAAGATGTGCAATTTTGGGGACTTTTTGGTCTCCTTAGTTGAGCTGCATGGTTGTAATTTACCAGATTTGTCTTAAATCACAAGAACAACTTTGGAGAAGTGTAAAGGAATGCCCACAAGGGCCAAGAATGCACACTCTTGTAGCTTTTTTTTTTTTTTTTTTTTACACACCTACAGGGTGCTTCTCACACAGGGACAGCAAAAATTCGGAAGTGCATCAGCCATAGCTCTTTGCCTGAGTGGCTGAACCAGCACCCCAGAGTTTACAGTAACTCTGCACTTAAAGTTGTTTGGCAGCCACCTGCTTTGTCCACTGCTTACAGAAAGAGCAGCCCATTGGAGCTAGCTGGTGGGGGCTTGAAACCAGGGTGGACCGGCAACCCCCCATTAGCTCCCCGCTCCCCTAAGTTCCCTGTACAGCAGCCGCCCAGCAGGCTATCAATTGCCGGGCAGTTCAGCTGTCTCTCTCCCCCCGCCGCCACGACCCACACACACACACAGAGCCATGTGCTGCTCCTGCCCTCTGCCCTGGAGCTGCTCCTGGGAACCTCCTGCTAGCTATGCAGAGGTGGGGGGGAAGAGGGATGCTAATGTCAAGGTGCCCTCTTCCCCCCGCTCCTGCCGCCCCCATGCTTCTCTACCTTATCTCCACAGAGCTGGGGAGACACAACAGGGCTCAGGACAGAGGGAGCTTGCTGGCAGCAGCTGCTGTCTCCATTTGCTAATCTAGTTAAAAAGGCAATGTACTTAGAGTAGAGCCAGCATACTTAAAGGGGCAATGCACGTCTCCCTCTCACATACACTGTATCTGTCTCTCTCTGCCATGCTGTCTCCCCTGCCTCCATTCGTGCTGCCTTGTAGAGTGTGAGGCTGCATTAACAACGCGTTAACCCTTGACGGCTCAGCCGACTGCTAGACCATCATGTAGCAGTAAGGCATTCCCTGGGAAATATCCCATCCTCTGACTTCACCACCTTAACCAAGCTTCACAATCATCATTGCTGTGTACGATATTAAATTGTTTGTTTAAAACTGAGAGAGAGAGAGAGTGTGTGTGTGTGTGTGCGCGCACGCACGTGTATATATAAATTAAATAAAATGTAGTCTTTTGTCTGGTGAAAAGAAGTTTCCCTGGAACCTAGCCCTCCCTATTTATATAAATTCTTATGGGGAAATTGGATCCGTTTAACATCATTTGGCTTAAAGTAGCATTTTTCAGGAACATAACTACAACATTAAGTGAGGAGTTACTGTATTTCTGCTGAAGTGCCAGCTAATGAGGGAGCAAGGACTAGACAGTATCCAGCTCATGAATATTTTGAAGTAATGTAAACATGTGCTGAAGACTCTCTCTTCTACACAAGTGTTGTGCACAGAACTACACTAAATTTCTACTGCATATGGAAACACCTACTACATGTATAACTTCAGTTTATAGCTACTTAAGTACCAAAAATTTAGTGAGGTGAAATGTAACTGGTTCTCCCTTTTCCAACTCAGAAAAGAATTTCCCTCCTAAAAATGTAAGGTCCCAGGTCCAAACTCTCTTGCAGTAGCTCTCATCCATGAAATACTTGAAAGCTGTGCTTGGACATGTATGCATGAAATACACAAACAAAATCCTCTCCATCCTAACTTATCCACCAAATTTTCAAATCTTTTACCTGTCCTAAATTGTATAATGATGAAAATCTAGGCTTAAAAGAAACAGTTGCAACCTTATGTATGGAGAGACAAGGATGTTACCTCTCCATAATCTAGAATTCGAACCAAGTCATATACGGTTTTATTGTTACCTCCTGAGAAATCTACACCAGACCCATCTACACATATTTAGGACCTGTTTCAATTGAAGCCAATAGGAATTTTACCACTGACTTTAATGGGGCAAGATATAGCCCTTTTGGCACAAAATGCTCTCCCACCTCCATTGGTAAATATAAGTCTGTTCAATACAAATGGTAGAGGATGAACTTTTCTAGATATCAGAAAGAAAGCTAGGAAAAAAAAACAAAAGTAGTACCTCCTTCTGAAACCCAGTGCAAGTCATGTGAACAACTCCAGAGTTCAACAAACAAGTAGCATCTAAGAAAACAAAGAGCACGTGGCTAAAAGTCTACATTTTTGAGGGTATGGTGCAGCAATACAAAGTAAACAGCTTCTATTAAAAATGGGGTTAATATTGGGAGTGGATTAAAAAGCTGAATAACTAGTTATTTGGCTCATTAGTTCACTTACATATTTTGCAACATTCACACATCTGTGTGGAAATTTTACCTAGGCTGTATACTATATAGAACAGCTCTAGCACAGTACACAAATTAAAACTATTTGATTTTTATAACAATCATTTCTTCACAGGCCATATTACAAATGCATTAGATATCAAAATTTGGCAATCTGTGTCTAAAATACTTTCCAATAGTAAAGAAATATTTTGAAAGTAAAATATAAGTGTTTCTAATTGTTAAAAGTCACACATAGGAAGCAAAAAAAATAAAAATAAATCAATAAATGACAAGTTAACCTCAATTCTCTTATTAAGCTTGCTCTCCTAAAGTCAGCTAAGCTGAAATACATACCAAAAGTGTAGGTGCTTGGATTAAAAAACTGCTCAGGAGGCGGATATGAAGGAGGAACTCCACGACTTAAGCTTCGCTCATGTACCAGAATATCCAAGATGTGGTGTGGAGAAGTCATACTCACTACAGCATCCAGCGACCATAATGCAAAATAGGGGCAATTATGAAGAAATTCCCCTGGTCTTAGATAAAGTAAATACAAACAAGTAAGATGTCAATTAATCATTTATAACCATTTTGAAAGCTACGTAAAATACATCCAATGAAGTCTCACCTTAAAGAATCAGGCATTTGAGCATGGTACCAGCGATTTATGTCAAATATGCCCAAGTAAGTAGAAGGTTTGCCCTGGCCATATGTATTCACTTGCCAACTGAAGACTGACACACTGGTATCAGGAGATATTACTGTAAGAAAGATGGCATTTCTTTAAAATAAATCAGCAGATACTGCTACACAGTAACGAGTTTTAGTTCAACTTGTCATACTACTTGTTTAACACTTTTTTAGAAACACAAAACTCAGTATTTTGGCAGAATGCCTTACTGACTTAAAGATAATGAAATGTTAAATCCTTCGGTAGCTATAATCCAGTTTCATTTTGTTCATATATCAGATTTAATAAAATATCTATTGTTGGGACCAGGCTAATCTGAATTTCCCATATTTACACAGTTAATTTATCAAAATATGTAGCTGTGTTAAAAAAATAGAAGTTATCACCTTTAAGAAGTATCATCAATATGAAATTAAGATGAATGTCAGATTAGTGGCTTGCATTATTCATTTATTGATCATTGTGTAATTGCCTCATTTACATGCTTCTAGAATATCCACTTTTCAACCAGATTCAAAATACAAGTGTCACAAGAATATCACGTAACATAACTGGAATACCTTAATTTAAAAACACAACATATATTGCCTAATACTACAGTAGTTTCCAATAAGCGTTGTTTTTTGATGGGGCAGAAAGGGAGTTTCCTCTAAATGTGAGCAAAGCACGGGACGTTAAGATTCTCCTATTGGTGTAGGGAATATGGGAAAAAAAGTAACTATACAAATCTAATATAGGAATATTTTTACCATTATTAGGTTCTTCTAGGTACATCATTTCCTGTCTGGGGTCCCCATCCCATTTCCTACAAGTGTTCTTCTGTGAGCCTCTGTTCTATCTTCTGTTTTGTTAATTGCTCAAATTATCTTTGAAGTTATTGATTTTTTAAGTTTAAAAAACAACTGCATCAGTTTACCACAACATAGCTTTTGCTCTTTCAGCATGTGCTCTCTGACCAGCAGTAGCAGAAAGTCTTCACAAAAAATCTTAAGTGCAAAGAAGCTGTCTTCTTCTTCCCTCACCTCACAGGAAGCCTACTATTCTATTTTAGATCAATGGCTCAAATAACTACAGGCTTGTCTACACTTAGAATGCTGCAGCGCTTCAGTGTAGACACTATGCCAACAGGAGGGATTCTCCCATCAGCACAGGTAATCCATCTCCCCAAGAGACAGTAGGTAGGTTGACAGAAGAATTCTTCCATCGACCTAGCACAGTCTATATGGGGATGCAGGTCAGCTAAACTTCACTGTTCAGGGGTCTGGATTTTTCACACTCCTGAGTGACTTATGCCAACCTAATTTTCTAGTGTAGATTAAACCTAAAGGCAGGTCTACACTACAGCCAGGATAGACGCTCTGAGATGGTGGTCGATTTAGCGGGTCAAGTGAAGACCTGCCAAATCGACAGCAGACTGCTCTCCAGTTGACCCCTGTATTCCACCCCTGACGAGAAGAGTAAGGTAAGTCGACGGGAGAGTTTCTCCCGTCAACCCCCTGCAGTACAGACCCACGGTAACTCGACCTAAGGTATGTCGATTCATACCTCATAGCTATGTTATTCACGTAGCTGGAGTTGTGTAGCATAGGTCAACTTACGGCGGTAGTGTAGACTTAAGTAAGACTATAACAAGGAGTTCACTATCTACCTGAAAGGGAGAAGAGAATTGCAAACTATAACTTGGACTGATATCATGTGGGAACATTTTCAGAATGCAGTTTGTGCCTATCTGTCATATCAGTGAGCCTCAGACTATTGCTTCAAAGTGAAATAAGTACAAGGGAGATTGGGAGAGAGGCAGTTTAAAGGAACACTTAATATCAAAAGTTTTATAAATAATTATAGGTGGAACTGGCAGGACTTAGTTAAAACTGCTTAACATTTTTCATTGTAAGACCCTGTTTTCAGCTGCTTATAACTGTCAAAGTTTAATCATACAACCATCTGCCCTGGGCTGATTTTTTGTTTTAAGGATTTCAACAACAAAAAATGGTTCTGACATTTCTGAAAACAAGGTAAGGGAACAAAGATGTTTCGCCAATGTTTAATTTGTACAGAGGTTCCACTGAGAAAGTCTAGTGGCTCCATGCTTTAGAACAGAGAAGCATAGACTAGCCCCAGGTTAACAATGTGCGGCGGGGGTGGGGGGAGTCCAGGGAGGTTTGATTTTGTCTTTTACAAATCCTGGACCCCATCTTTCCATAAAGAAAAATGATGTTAATTTTATCCCTCAAAAAGTTGTAGACACTTAGATTTACTTGAGGGGGATGGGGGGGAAATACTTTTCAAATACTTTTCCCCATGAGTATGGGTGTTTAAAGTTCATCTTACTTCCTAGAAAAAAAAAATCACCCAACTAAAGTGCTTTTTTCCCACTCAAAGAGAGCTATTTTCATTGAGTTTGTTCAATCTACAGAGGTTAAGGGGGGGGAGGGGGGGAAAGAGAGACGACGACTCCTTTCTCCTCATACATGGAAGTTTTCCTTCACAGATGCCCCTTTTGGCTCATCAGCACCGCAAGCAGCTGACCACTTTCTGGTTTCAGTATATAGTTAAATAGATTATCTAGAGTTTAACAGCTCAATCTAATTTGGCTATTTAAATACAAACAAACTTGAAAGCAGCCCAGTTGTCTACACAGAAGGAACATGCACAACAGCCTACAGGAGAAATTGGCAAGTAATATGAACTCCATGTTTTAGGCAGCCTTTGTAGCTTATGCCTGCTGTATCTTCTTTTCCTGCAACTACTGTATGTAAACAAAAATTTCACATTCCTTTTTAAGTCCTCCACACAACAAGAGCAGGACAGCATTAAAAAGGCCTAGCCAGAATACAGCTTTGGACAATCTGTTTCCAAAGCATTATTATACTTTTAACTTACCTTTAAGTTAAAAAGGCAGCTGAACATCAAAAAGCCTACACCTCAGAGAGAGATATAGATATAATTTTTCCAATTTAATCATGTACTTTATGTATCAGGTTTCCCTGTTCCATTGTCATTTTCCATATTAATTGCAACTCAAACATCTTATTTTTAGTCTTTAAACATGTTTATTCTACACAGCTATTCAAGTAAACTGTTAGAGCTGTGGGTACAGCACTAACATATTTTTAGAATTCAACTCTACTGTTTTCTTCAAAAGCATTATGTTACAGTTCAACTGGAAAATATTTTGGACCTAGCAACAAACCTTCATTCACGCCATCCTCTCTGTCAATATGGCTGCGAAATTTTTCTATAGTCTGACAACTGAGTAGTTTGGTATTGCTAGTCTGCCCTCTTAATGAAAAGACTCCACCTGTGAGGTCTAGACTGTACCTTTCTTCACAGTACTCCAAACCCTGAAAGACAAATACAAGTTATTTGAAATGAATGTGTATGATATTACACTTAAGAGATGCAGTCTCTTCCATATTTATGAGTCAACCAAAGGAATCCCAAATTACATATTTTTTAAGAATATATTCTGGCATGTTACAGAGATTAAGTGCAATAAAATATTCAATAACCCTAGATCTGAGGAACTACTTTTGGTAAGTTGATACAAAACCAAGTAGATACAAAATAATAATAATGTCCATCATTTTCACTATTCAGGAGAATTCCTACTATTATCCAGTTTTACAAGGACTTGGCAGTAGCTATTGACAAATAGTTAAGTATCAAGTTTTCCTTTTTTATTTCTTTAAAACCCCTATAATAATAACCTTAAAAAAGCTAAATATACATTTCTACAGTCATCTTAATCTACCCACATTTTCAAGATTTTTTTTTTTTTAAGACAAAATATAAGTCCACACATTCCTCCATATCACACTCTCTCATCCAAACAAGCTTTATGTAATGTGAGAAGAAAAATGAACATTTCACATGCACACACTTAGCAACTCTGGGAATTCATGTACAGTTATGCCAGTCAGATTTTATCAAAAGATACATCTGAAATCAAGCAGTGCTGGGGTACACAAAGTTTGTGTGTCAACGCATTGGTACAGGGCAAATAAGGGTAATGGAAGCCATGAGGTGGGAACTCTTATGAGGTATAAAAATTTGTGTGTGTTCGCTTGGAGGGTGGGGGTGGGAGATGACCACACACAGGGAAGAACAGAGAAAAAGATTTTTTAGCCAGAGCTCTAGTACAACAGCATAAAGTGAAGGACAAATATGGAAAATTGAAGCTGAAGGGAGAAAAAATAATTTTGAGAAACTTCCCCATATCCTCCTGCCAAAGCATTCATGGCAATGTAAAACGAAAAGCATGACTAAATTACAATGCAAAGCCCTTCTAAAAAAATCAAAACCTAAGGTAAAGCAGAACACATTCTGTTAATCCAGAACAGTGTATGAACTTTGCTTTCACTGTGACTGTGCATGTAAACTAAGATAAAGCAATGGCATCCATATTTAGAAAAAAAAGTTTAATCACTTTATAATATTTATACCTTGTCCTCATACTATCAATTTTTACTTTGCAAAATTGAAAAAGACATCTTTGAACAGTACCTAAACATTTATATAGTCAACACTCACATGAAACTATGATGGGAAAGGAGCTTTTCTTGCTGTAAGGGATGCACATGACAGGAGGAAACTGAAAACACGGGGAGATTTAAGCCTATGAAAGTAGCTATTTTTCAGGCCAACAACATAGGAAAGCTCTACAAAAATATCCTAAATTCAGACTTCAAAAAGTTAATGTAAATTATATGCATCCACACTGCTTCCAAAATATTTGGAAAGAGTAGTTTCAAAACAAAAGTGGAGTGGGTAAAGAGGGAGGAATTGCTACGTCAGATTACTGTCATTTGCGTCAAACTTTCCAGAAGTAGTTTTTTCAAACCTTAATAGTGCACAGCACAAAGTGATTTTTGTTAAGATTAATGTGGTATAAGTATGACAGATTCGCAGCGGTCTGTAATAATTTATGAATACTGTATCTTGATCATGTCATTGTGTTATTTATTGTATACATATATTGTGTTAATTCACTAGCAGAATTGTCAAGAAATAGAGGTGATTTTCTCATCTCCTGAAAAATGCTTCAAGAGAGTAGAGACAATGCAGATACATTCACTCAGACAGTTGCTGAGCAGCCCAATCAGTTTAATTAGGTCCAAGAGTCACAGGAAAGAACAAAGACCTTTGACTAGATTTAAAAAGGGAGTCCCTGAAGGTCAGGGAGACTGAGGTACTGATGGCCACCCATACCCCAGAGGCAAGAGAGTCTGGGATTATATTGATCTTCCTAAGCCTTTAGGGAAGAAACAAACCATCTATAAACATGGGTTGTTTAAAAAAAACAAACCCAAAAAACCCCTCTTCTCTTATGCTTTGATTTAAGAAAGCTGTCTCGGTTACAATATATACACCACTGGTCCCAGCTCCTAAAGGGAAGTAACCAAGGTATCAAGTCCAGTGGAAGGTAAATACAGTTGATACACGTGGTACTACAGCCTAGTACTCCCATCTAAAAGTGGGAGAACCCAACCCATGCAGGTAAGGCATGAGACCCAAGGCCTGAAATTAGTGTATTCAGAAAGACATGAGGATGGTATCCCTAGCCCCAACCATGACAGCGAATATTACTGTTTCCAATTTTAGATTAATACACGTTAGTTGTAGTTCACAGACATACATACTTTACCTCATACATGATTTGTCCTGATGCCAAGCGTTTTCTGTCACCAAAGGCTAACTGCAGCAGATGCAAACTCACAACATCTCCTTCACTAGAAAGAAATTACAAGTTTGAGCATAATTTCAGCACCTTTGTAATCCACCTGAAATATCTGATAAGTAGCGATTGCCAAAGCAAAGCAGAATCATATTGTATTGCACATTTAAAAGGATGATGTCTCTGTTATAAACTGGAAAACAACCCACTTTCCAAACAATTACAATTCATCATATTTGGACAATTGTAGGAGAAGAGGAGATAAATTTGAAGATTTTTTCATTTGGCACTCGGTATTTAATTGACTGAATTCCAGAACTCTGCTTTTTTTGCTTAACTCCATGGACTTCAGATTAATGTTAACCACACAATTTTCCAGAGCGTTAACATTCATCTATAAAAAACACTACCAGCATCAGTTCTTTACAATGAAATGTTAATGCAGGAACCTTTACCAAAAGAGCCTTAAATTTAAACTTGCAATCTACACAGCATGCTCTGATTGTATTATTTTGTCATGATATGAAACTAAAGAACCACCAAAGTTCTGAGTTTGAGAAAGAATGATTAAAAGGATAGTTACTTCTGTTTTGCCTACTTTCTGAAAACCTGAACAAATTAAAGTTTTTATATAAAAGCATTCCCCAGGCTCTTGGGAAACAACCAAAATACAACAAAAACAGCTCTAAGACAGCTATTTGAATAAATGTAATAAAAAACTGCTCTGAAAGCCACAATTCAAATGGAGAGAGTATTACACAGGAAAGAAAAAAAAAGAGTGTACAAAATATATATAAAACATATATATACACACACACACATATATATACTGGTGCTCAGATATAAGATGACGGGTACCTTATAAATGTCAAAGACAGAAATAAGGGGTCATGAAATACCTTTGATAACGAATAGTCTTCCAAGACAAGTGATAGTAGCTTATCACTTGGGAAATTTAAAACCAGACAAAACAAAACACTAGAAAATTGCTCTAGGAAAAAGGCATTTCTAGGTGTTCATCACAGTAGTACTCAGTAGGTCCTGTCCCTCTGTACTTGCAGGAGATCTATGAAAGCTACCTAAAAGTCAAGTATAAAGCTTTTTGTAAAATACAAAAAGTAAAGTCATTTGCATGGCTGCAACTTTCACTGGCATTTCACCAGTGCTATAATGGTTTAAATTCTATTTACGAGAGCAATTAAGATTCACAATCCCATTTTGTAGCAAGAAGGCAACAGATTGAAGTTACACTTCAAAGCTTCACTACTTCTCAGCTATTATAGAGGTGGCACTTGTGGTTCCATTGTCAAGGTTAAACTGAGTACACTTACATTTTCTAAGTGATCAAAAACAATTTTTTTAAAAAATGCCAGAGTATATTCAAAAAGAAAGATTGAAATGATTCATAGCTACAACACTACATATTGGCCCTTCAATTGTAAACAAAAATGTAATATTAAGGGATCAAATCTCCAATTAGTAGCCCAGGGAAAGATTTACATTTATAACACGTTCAGAGTTGCGTATGTATGCCCTCCCAAAGTCAGTTGGACAACAGATCATTTAGTTTTCTAAATCAGTCTTCACTCACCTTTCTTGTGTAGACTGAACTGCCCATAAGTAACAGCAATTGCGGGGATCATTTTCAGGTTCTTGAAAAGTAACAGCATAGACAGGTATCCTCCCTCCTTCCAGCTGAAAGTGGTATCTAGAACAAAGTGGTGGGAGGAATTAAATCAGGTGATTAGATGTCTGACATTTATCCTTCCAAGTGTTCCAAGCAGCACTTCAAAAGCCACAGCATTTTCTCATGCCAGAAATACTTACAATTATTTAAAAGTTGATTTTAATTTTAGAGAACATTTTTAACAATTTCAGAAGGATTTAATAAAGCTAGACAATCGAGCAACATGACCGCAAATAAACTTCAATGTAAATAAGTACAATATTATGAACATTTGGACTACTCACACCTATTGATGTGTTCTACGTTTTTTCCTGGGTGATTGTAGTTAAATGAGCAGTCAGCATGAATAGTTGGGTGGAAAAAATCTGCTCGAAACACAATGATGACCAAAAGAGCAAACAAGTAGTTGGGTTACTTTTAGGACTTCTACCTGTTTCCTTTTGATCAGACCAGAAGTTTTCAAAAATGCTATGTAATCTGTTTAATCCAGCTATGTAAAATAAACTTAATCTTTCCTCAGACTCATTTGAATTGGAAAGACCTTCCAATGAGTCTTCTAATCCAGTGGCTCTCAACCTTTCCAGACCACTGTACCCCTTTCAAGAGTCTGATTTCAGTCCCAAGCGGCAAGGCTTCAGCCCAAGCCCCACCACCTGGGCTGAAGCATGTAATTTAGCTTTGTGGGGCCCCCTGTGGTGTGGGGCTCCAGGCTATTTCCCTGCTTGCCATCCCCCAATGCTAGCCCTGCACTTGCAATACCCCTAAACCTATCCCGCGATCCCAGGTTGAGAAACTCTGATATAGCATAAAGAGCAATATAAATAAGTCAATATCTATATGAAATTCTAATTTGTACAGATTTCACTAGTGCTTTTTATGTAGCCTGTTGTAAAACTAGACAAATATCTAGATGAGTTGACGTATTCCTGTAAGATCTCTGCATACCCCCTGGTTGAGAACCACTATTCTAATCTATCCCCTGCATTGTTGTAGGATCAACGCATTCTCTCTCCTTTGACACTTCTAGGAGGAATGTTCAGCTTTGAACATCTCCAACAATGGAGTAGCCTGTTCTATTTAACTGAAGTTTTACCATGCATCTGAAGGAGTGGGGTTTTTTTACCCACGAAACCTTATGCCCAAACAAATCTGTTAGTCTTTAAGGTGCCACCGGACTCCTTTTTGTTTTTGTGGATACAGATTAACACAGCTACCCCTTTGATACTTGGTACCTAAAACCATTTCTTTCTTCCTTCTTTCCTTGATGATTAACATAAGTGGTTTGGGATAAATTATAACATTTCCTTTGCACACCTGACAAGGTAGAACTCAAACTAATTATCTGAGCATTTTACTATAGGCCTGATTTTCAAAATTTTATCTTTTTTGCCTATCTCCTCTGAATTGTCTTTTTTCAAAATGTGGTACCTAAAACTTAGCACATTGTTTCCAGCTGAAATCAAATCAGTGCCAAGTAGAATTAAATTACCTGTTTCTAGACTAAGGGGTTTAAATACATTTGTCTTTGTGACCTACTCACTCTACTTACCCGAAGCCCCAGAACCTTCTTTCTAGTACAACCACTTACCAATATTGCATCCTTGTATATGTACACATTCAACAATATCTGGTGAGCCATTACACATTTGCTTAAATGAATCCCATTTTGATTTAAGTTAATTTTCTAATCTAATAATGTATTTTAATCCTAGCCTCTAGAATATTTGCGGTCCTTCCCCATGTTTCTATTGCCTAAAAGTTTGATTGGCACACTCCTTGTTCTATTCTTCAAGATCTTAGCAAACACGTGGGATCTATTTTTATCAAGACAGTATTATTCTTTTAAGAAAAAACAATTACTTACCCATCTAATTAACACTGGAAAGCATAAATGCTATACATTATTTAAGCATTTTACAAGCCAACAGTGAAGATATAACCCACTTTCCCAGAGAAAGAGGACATAATGTAGAACCACATCTACACACCCAGAGTCTGTGGCCCACTATATAAGCATCCAGTTTTCACTGATACATCCCTTTAACCACATCAGTAATAGATGAGACACTGGAGCAGTGATAGAACAAGAGTGACCAGTCCCAAGGTGGAACAGTCTCCAATCTCAGTCATGACTGGAATGTGGGAAAGGCTATTTTTCAGGCACAAACGATCTGTTAGATGTTTTAATTAGGGCTGTCGATTAATCACTGTTAACTCATAGGATTAACTCAAAAAAATTAACTGATTAATTTTTTTAATCACCATTAATCGTAGTTTTAATCGCACTGTTAAACAGTAGAATATCAACTAAAATGTATTAAATATTTTCAAATATAATTATTTCAATTACAACACAAATACAAAGTGTACAGTGCTCACTTTATATTATTTTCTATTACAAATATTTGTACTGTAAAAATGATAAAGAAATAGTATTTTTTAACTCACCTCATACAATTGCTTTAGTGCAATCTCTATTGTGAATGTACAATTTACAAATGTAGAGTTTGTTACATAACTGCACTCAAAAACAAAACAATATAAAACTTTAACGCCTACAAGTCCACTCAGTCCTACCTCTTGTTCAGCGAACCGCTAAGACAAACAAGTTTGTTTACATTTATGTGAGATAATGCTGCCCACTTCCTATTTATGTCACCTGAAAGCAAGGTATTTACGTGCCAGATATGCTAAACATTTGTATGCCCCTTCATGCTTCGACCACCATTCCAGAGGACATGCTTCCGTGCTGATGATGCTCGTTAAAAAAACTGCAATAGTTACATTTGAGAGTGAACTCCTTGGAGGAGGGTAGGGGGGAGAGATTTCATGTAATAGCAGTCTCAGATGATGACCCAGCATACATTGTTTGTTTTAAGAACACTTAACTGCAGATTAGACAAAACGCAAAAGGTACCAATATGACATTTCTAAAGATAGTTACAGCACTCAACCCAAGGTTTAAGAATCTGAAGTAGCTTCCAAAATCTGAGATGGATGAGGTGTACAGCATGCTTTCAAAAGTCTTGAAAAAGGCACACTCTGATGCGGAAACAAAACCACCAAAAAAAAAGTCAACCTTCTGCTGGTGGCATCTGACTCAGAAGATGAAAATTAACATGAGTCCCTCCGCACTGCTTTGGATGGCTATTGAGCAGAACCTATCATCAGCATGGACACATGTCCTCTGGAATGGTGCTTGAAGCACGAACTAGCACACTTCAGGTGACACTGTAAACAAGAAGCGGGCAGCATTATCTCCTGCAAATGTAAACAAACTTGTTTGTCTGAGCGATTGGCTGAACAAGTAGCAACCAATCGCTACTAAGGTTTTACATTGTTTTGTTTTTGAGTGCAATTATTGTTTGTACATAATTCTACATTTTTACGTTCAAATTTAATGATAAAGAGATTGCACTATAATACTTGTATTAGTGAATTGAAAAATACTATTTTGTTTTTTACAGGACAAATATTTGTAATCAAAAATATAAACTGAGCACTGTACACTTTGTATTCTGTGTTGTAACTGAAATCAATATATTTGAAAATGTAGAAAACATCCAAAAATATTTAAATAAATGGTATTCTATTATTGTTTAACAGAGCGATTAATTGCAATTAGTTATTTTAAAATCACTTGACAGCCCTAATTTCAATCTGTCCCACTGGTCTCATCTAAGATTTTAAGTAGTCACAGAGATATTTCTAACAGTTATGTAAATAATATACTTTAACTTTGTAAAGAAGTACACCTAGCTGTGACAGGGTCTTGGAAAAATCATTACAGTAAAATCAATGTCTTCTAAATTTCCCTTATTCATTATACACTACTGAAAGATTGAGCTACTTTGCCTTAATTTTACATAAAGCAGTTCTCTCATATTCTAGTCATTATAACCAAGATTGTTTATTCTGTAGATGAAGCAGTTAAAGGAATCAGTTAAGAGAAAGAAAAAAAAAAATCAGTTAAAACCACTAAAAAAGATTAATCTAGGATTGGCTTCTAAAGGTTTCAACACTGTATTTAAGAATTTCAACACTCAGTATTTGATCAAAGTTACTTTTCTATTTAACCTAAATCAGTTAAGTGAAATAACTGAGTTCCCCGCCTCCAGATATTGACATACATATAAAGGCATACTTACTCCTTCTTCAAGGTTTTCATATTCCACAGTGAAAGATAGCCATCTGAGAATCCCACAACCAGCTGATTGCTCCTGCTTATGTAGCATAAGGTTGTTACAGCTGCTCCCGATGGACTTAGTAATTGGAAACAGAGATGTCGTCCCTCTCTGGTCACAGCTTCTCTTATTTGTGGGATTTCAGCAGGGATCCCAGTGATCACTTCTAGGTCTACACACACAAGATCATGCAACATAAGAGGTTACATTCTTCAGCTTTTTCAGGATAAATGTTAAGAGCTTAGCATTATGCTATATATTATCAAATACCCTACTCCCTGTCAAATGTGCAGTTTATGCAGTGTTTTCAATTAGTATTTATGCTTCAAGCTCATTTTAAGAACACAGGAATTATCAAATTGGATTAGACTAGTAGTCCATCTAGACCAGTCTTCTGTCCCAGATACTTAACGTACAAAAATCCACATAATAGACAATTATGAAAAAGATTGGTTCACAGGGTAAGTTTCTTTCTAGACCCTGTCAGTTAGTGGTTTACTTATGCCCTCAAGCATGAAGTTTATTTATATCCTTTAAGCCCATATTCAAAAGCGACCCCCACTATGAAGCCACTAAGATATCTCCATAATAACGAAACGTTGGATGCAATTGAGAGATTCTATACATCCAAATGCAGGTTTGCTTGTTTTTTAAATTAGGGTTTTTAAATGTCCCTCTCCTTTCCCATGCAGAGGAATTATCATTTAAACCAAGTGTTTTAAAAAACTGTTACCTAAAATTACGTACAAGATCATATTTAGGCATTTAACACACCTTCTTCCATTGAAGTCAAAGGCAAACTTCCACCAACTTCAGTGGTGTAGGGTCAGGCTATGTATAAGGATGTAAGAACCTAAATTTAGGCTTTTTTGAAAAAAAGTTTTGGCCTTAAGAACCAGAAGATTAGAACATCTTTCAAAGAAAGAATTAGCACATCAGCTAAGAATTCATGGTGTCAAGTAGGCTATTATAAGTAGTCTTAAGCCAAACAGATCTTAAAGACACAGGATGCTTATGTTTTATCAGATAGGAAATGCACATTCCTCATTTAGGAAACTTGAGTTTTCTTACTTCTCAACCAGAAACCTGTTTAAATATAAAAATACTAATTTACCTGATGCCTCTATTTCATTCTGACTACATGAGAAATCATCCAAACAAAGGTCAATCAGCAGGATATGACCAACATCTGTAACCACAGCTGCCACACCAAAAAGCCATCGCAGACTCTGGTGCAAATGTTGAGTGCTGACACGAGCTCCACCATGATTAATTATGGGTTCAATAGCGGTTACCTAGAAGAAAACTGCATGTTAACTTTTAACTTTTGACAAACTATAAATAAAGTTTTGCAATGTAGTACAGGACAGAAGTTGGCATATTAGGAATATGATTCTGTAATTACTTTCTAATTCATAAGATTTAAAAGAAAAGTATTTTCTCAGATTATTAAAAAAAAATTTACAGCCCTGAGCAGGAGAAAGAAGGGAGTCCATTATATCCTCTAATATTTTTTAGAGGAATGTCCTAAGATATTGTACTACAGTTAAATAAAATACTTTTTAAATGGTGCTCTCTAATATTGCAGCTCACCAGTTTCAGCTACCTGTTTGAAAATAATATTTTAAGGCAGCTTTATATTAAAAACTCAAAGTGCAAGCTGATTCTTCCTCTGCTCATATGATGAAAAACATTACCAATGTGAAGGACAGTGCCTTTCCTGTGAAATATAAATTGTACTTGCTATGTAATCTCATGAAGTTTTAGGTGTTCTGTAAATTATGCTATGTAGTGACTAACCTGCCTAGAAAGATGGGCCATTTTCACGATAATTAAACATTCTCACTAACAATTGAAGGCAATTATCAGGATAAGACTATGCAAACCACATCTATATATAGGTTGCATTTGATTAGACTAACCCCCCTCCCCCCAAAAAATCATCAGAACAAGTCAGAAATAAGGTCTTTTTAAATGCACATCCCAATGTACTTTTGGGAATACTGATGGAGGAAATCAAGCAGAAAACTAAATTGTGAGAGGCCACCATATGTCTTATATGCAAAGCTAGCCCTGGCTGAACAGGAAGAAATGAAATGAATTACTGGGTAATGAAAGCATTTTCTCTAGTTAACTTAAGATTAAAAATGTGACTCTGGATGTGCTAAAGTGCACCCCAGGAAAATACTCAACACTACAGTAGAAGTTTTAATGTGTGCAGCCTTCTGCACTAAAACTGTACCACAGCACAGCAACATACACTATCCCTTGATTCTCTTATGAATTAGAGGCTGAGCATAACACACAACAGAAATAATGGAATGTTTTGTGTCACAGGGAAATGGTTTACATATAGGGCGCTATCAAATTCACAGTGCCGGGGGTTCTACCATGCACCAGACTAGTTCTGGCCCGGGCTGGGGAGGGACAGGACTTCCTTTTCTCCTGCAGGGCTGCTCCCAGAGCCAGGTCAGACCCACCTCTGGGAAACTCCCCCAGCTGCAGGAAGCTCCACTGCTACTACCTGGGAGCCCAGCTTTGAAGGCAGCACAGAAGCGAGGGTGGCTGTAAGTCCCCTGACCTGGGTGGGGGTCTGTGGCCCCAGCTTTCAGCCCCCCCGACCTGAGTTGGGGGTTGCCAGTAAAACTATGATATATGGTAAACTCCCCCCCCCATACCCTGCAACCCTCACTTCTGAGCTGCTGCTGGTGTGGATTTAGAGCTGGGAGTCTGGCCAGCAGCTAGCAGCAGGGCAGAAGTAAGGGTGGCAATCCCATGACCCCCCTACAATAGTCTTATGACACTCCCCTGACCCCATGACCCACTTTTGGGTCAGGACCCCCATAGTTACAATACCTTGAAATTTCACATGTAAACATCTGAAACCATGAAATTGACTATTTTTAAAATCCTGACTGTGAAATTAACCAAAATGGACCCTGAATTTGGTAGGTCCCTAGTTATGTAAGAACAGGCCACAGAGTCTCTTGCCTCACGTGTTAGCGGGGGGGGGGGGGGGGGGAAGAGAGAGAGGGCGGGGAGGATGATGATGGGGGGGACGGACGGGACACGGATCTGGAAGCTACGGGGTACATATGTACTGGAGCTGGAGAAGTAATTTCCAGCTCAGGTAGACATACATGCCCTAGCTTTGATAGTGCACTAAAATCAGCAGCATGTATGGCAGTATAGGCTAGCCACCCTCAGCACTTACATAGGGTCACAGATGGGATCATACTTGAGAGAGCTAGGCTGTCCCACCACCACAGCAACCCTGCTATTTTTAGCATGTTAGCTCAGTCAAAACTACAGTACAGAATTACACCTCCAGCTCCACTGCAGACATACCCTCCGTCAGGGTTTATTGTGATTACACAGCCATGGAGTCCAGCATTCATGTCAGTCACAGCAATTCCGATCTATAACAATTTCAATTGCCATCTTTGGGTCCAGATCTCTATAAATCAAGCTTCCTGTTTCCCACACTAGTCAAAGGATTATCAACAAATTTTAAAAATGGATTAAAAACCTTGCTGAATTACTCCTGGTGGCAGCAGTAAGAAGAAAAAGTACTGAAGTAGGATGCTTGCTGAACTCCCTTTCTACAAATGCTGCTTCTGGTTTCTTTTTCTTTATGTAGCTTTTTTCTTTAGCATCTGGCTGCAAATAAGAGTATTTTTTTTGCTTTAACATACAAACTTCCTAGCATATTCCTTATTTCGAATTTACTTTTCCATGTGGGAGCCTCTGAAAGAGTATTTTTTTCCCCACTGTGGTACAGCCTGGGTTTTTGTGTTTCCTTATGCCATTGCCAACTCATATTCCAGAAATGAGCAGACTAAGAGAACTTTCCCCAGCTCACTGAATCTGAACGTTATTCTTCTGCTACCATGCAAATCTGAAAAGTTCATGAAAATGTTTGTTGATACTTTCTCAAAGCAACCATTTAAAAGTACTAAACCTGTGTATCATTGATGTGGTCCATTTTTAGATTCCATTAAAAACACTTCTGAAGCATAATATTTTTAGTCACTCTTTTTTTGTTTGTTTATTTTGCTAATCTGTTTTTAATTCACTCCTTGGGAATGATTACGTCTTTTAATATGAAAACACTTACGTTAAAGCTGATTTAGGTGTTAATAGTTTGACACCTTGGCCCAAATCAGAGATCCCAAATCAGTGTAACTGGCATAATTTAACTGACTTCTAAAAAGGTAAGACAATTTTTATCCACTGAGAATCTAGCCCATAATTTCAAGGGTTCATTAATGCTTTTAAAAAAAGGACAGAAGAAATGAATTACAGAAAATGAAAGCTAAAATTTGTTCTAAATCATGTTAAATGTGTTGAATACAAAACTTACCCACACAGGGCTACGAAGCCAAGAGAAAAGCTTAAATATTTTAATAATGAAGTTCACAGCAAATTAGTGAAAGACTGAACACACATTAAATAATTAGTTCTTTGTCTACACTGAATTTTATTTGCTTCTCTACATTCCTAATCACAGCTCAGGGCATTCCAATCCAATTCAGTGACTGCTTCTAATTCCTGATTAAACTAACTTGAGTCTAATGGCAAGATTGGTAGAAAGCAAAATGAAAGCCACAGGTCAAACATGTTTGTAAAAATGTATACTGTTTATTCAACTCTTCCTTGGGCATATATGAAATATATCCCACATAATGTAAGTCTATATAGAGCACAAGGCTATCAATAGTAAAAAAAAAAAAAAAAAAATTCAGATAACCCTTGCCTTCTCTCTGAAGTTTCCAGGCCTCTACCACCCAACAGCCAGCCTCTCCTATAAATACCTTCATGCTTTCTCCACACAATTTTTAATGCATGGGGAAAAACTAACAAAACAATCTACTTGCTGATCATGGCTAGGAAAAGTGATGACCTGTGACCATCCCTCTTACCTTGCCTTCCTTTCCCTACTTCCTTTGTCTTATTAACTTCCCATTGCTTTCCCAACCTGAATCTCAATCTTTTTTGAAAAGCCCAATAAAACATGTAACAAAACTATGCCAATTCTTCACCAAATTAATTTGCTTATATGTTATATACCATCCTCTACCCTTGATTGTCTGTCTTGTAAACTAAGCCCTTCAGGGGAGAGAAGGAAGTCTCGTGTTAGTCCAGCACCCTTTGGATGCTACTATAATATAAATGCTTACTACTACAGATTACACTCAAGAGTTTAAAAACCCCTACAAAAGAGAAGAAGACTCAAACTGCTCAGAAAAGGGAGGCAGTGAAAGAAGTCACTGTGAAGGCAACTCCAATTGTTGCAGATACTAAGACAATTGAAGTGCAAAGAATCCTTCAAGCTCCTAGCAACCTGATTTGGACATCGTCTACTTTCAGAAAATTTGCATATTTGTTAACTACATTGATTTACTAACAGTTGGTAGCTATACCAGTGAAAGCTTTCTGAATGTAGACAAAACCATAGTGAGAGCAGTACCCATGAATCAAACGTGCCAGTCCAAGGGAGAAGGAACTGTCACTTAAATGCCTAGAAAGATCTCTATCCTTCCCACAACAACAAAACAGGTTTATATAACTAAGTTAATTAATGGGTTCTTTGCCTGCACTACTCAAGTTTCTCTCTTCACTTCTCACACAACATCGTTGTGGCAATTACAGGAATTAATTAGAGAAAAGCAGTATTAGGCCAGTATAATACCTTTAGCTGGCAAAACTATGTAGCAGGTAGAACCAAGGAGAGGGTGACCAGACAACTCTCTGTAGACCACTAAATGTTCTCTGAACCACAGCTTGAGAACCTCTGGTTTAACAAGGGGCAATATCCCTACTTTCTATTCTTCATCCTGTGGGAGAGGTAGCATTGGGGCTGAGGCCAGTAATGAGTCAACAGAGGGAAGGATAGGTTTTGTGGAAAAGGTGGACATCTGATTCTCCTTTAGTCCCTCTAATCCGAGTTAGAATGTGCCATCATAGAAAGTTACAATATTTCCAACTGGGATCGTTGTTCCATCTCAGTAAGCAATAGCTACAACTTTCTATTGGCTAGTTTCCTTAAGAGAAGGATGAATGAAGGTCATAAACCCAGTAGAGCAACTCCAGACAGTTAAACCAGTTAAGAAAGTAGGGTCCCAAGTCCAAGGTGCTTCTTTTTAGATTGATACTATCTAATTTGGGGGTACCAATCATATATGCAGGAAACAGACTTGCAAGGAAGTTGTGCTCCCCACTAGATGCAAGCTCACCTGTGGATATGAAGATAACTGGTTTGCTAATGCCCCCTACCTTATTCCAAAACACAAAAGAAAGTTCACAAGTCTAAGCGCACAGTCTCCGGTTAGCTAGTTTGAGATTCTAAGGGAGTCATTGTAATTTATTTACAACACAAATCAATTTCTAGGATTTGCAGTTTTATTAAAGATATTGTCATTTTACTCAAAGAGCTTTTAAGAATATGTGTTGGAAGGAGGCCTAAAGTATACAGGGTTTGGTTGTTTTTAGGTTTATATGAGCAACTGGTTCTTCACATCTTTCATCCCCTTCTACTCACAAAAATCATAGAAATGTAGGATTGGAAGGGACTTTAAGAGGTCATCTACTTCAGCCCCCTGTTTTGAGAGACCTAGCAGACCAAGCAGACCTAGATCATCCTTAACAGTTAGCCAAACATCTAACTTGCTCTTAAAAATCTTCATTGACGGGGATTCCACAGTCTTCCTTGGAAGCCTATTCCAGATTTTAATTATTCTTATAGTTAAAACGATTTTCCTAATATCTAACCTAAATCTCCCTTGCTGCAGATTGAGTCCATTACTTCTTGTCCTACTTTTGGTGGGCACGAAGGACAGTAATCAATTGTTCTCTTTATAACAGTCCTCAACATACTTGAAGATTTAGTTCCCTCCCAGTCTTCTTTTCTCACGACTACATATGCCCAGTGTTTTTAACCTTTCCTCATAGCTCTAGTTTCCTAAACCTTTTATCATTTTTGCTGCTCTCCTACGGATGCTCCAGTTAATCCAGGTCTTTCCTAAACTGTGGCACCCAAAACTATACACAACACTCCAGTTGAGGCCTCACCAGTGCCGAGCAGAGAAAAACAATTAGATATGACACTCCTGTTTTCACACCCCAGAATATTAGCCTTTTTCACAACTGAGTCACACGGCTGGCTCATACTCAATTTATGATTCACTATAACCCCCCAGATACTTTTCTGCAGTACTACTCCCCAGACAGTTATTCCCCATTTTGCATTTAATTTTTCTTTCCTGGGTGTAGCACTTTGCACTTGTCTTTATTGAATTTCATCTGGTTGATTTCAGACCAATTATCCAATTTATCAAGATCATTTTTAACACTAGTCCTGTCCTTCAAAGTGCTAGCAACCCCTACCATCTTGGAGTCACTTTGAATAATCCAACAGCTAAGAAACCTGTAGTATCTTGTTCTGTAGTACAAGTGAAATTTTTTTTTTTTTTTTTACTTTCAGCATTAGTTAAGAGACAGTTGGTACCTTCCAACCCAAGTTCTGATATCAAGATTAAGTCCACTATGTACTGTAAGTTGGTATTTTTGCAACCATCCATATAAAACCTTCCTCGAAACAGAATTCTATGGCATACAACAGAACAGAAGCTTTGCTTTTAGATTAAAAAGTACGTACCCTTCCTGGAAGAACAACTGCTTTTACCACTCTTGATACTCCAAGGTCATACAGACAGAGAACACTCCCTTCTGCTTCTTCCAATCCAACTAGAAGTCCAGTTCTTTTCTGCCAGGAAAATTCCTTCACCACAAGGACAGTGGGTGGGTGTTCATTTACTCCATTGAAACGATATGCAGACAGCCGTTCTCCCGTGATAGAGTTTACTACCTCAAGCTGAGGACCACAGGCCAAGTAAGCCAGCCCATTTCTCCCTAAAGTGAAATAAGGGGAAAAGTTTATGTAAGAATGATAAACACAGAAGGATTCATTTGAAATTATAAAATCTTAGATGATGATTTGGGGATGAGTCCACCCAAAATAGTTTAGTTAGAAATGTACATAGTTTTAATGTATTACTATGTCTAAGTTTGAGACTGTGCATGCATACACACATACAAAACAGAATTAACATACACTCTTTTACTACAACATGAAATTTAAGAACAATGGGATCTACACAGAGCTAGGACCAAGTGGGTTACTGAATTACAGGCAACAGCTTAAAAACAGCAGCATTTTTGGGAAAACTCACCTGATATGAACCTCCTGGCTTCATAAAGCTATTGGTAAACTCACCTGATACATCTTAATGGAGCCAACACATTTCACAAGTAAAATGAAAAGGAGTACTTGTGGCACCTTAGAGACTAACTAATTTATTTGAGCATAACCTTTCGTGAGCTACAGCTCACTTCATCAGATGCATACTGTGGAAAGTACAGAAGATCTTTTTATACCCACAAACCATGAAAAAAATGGGTGTTTACCACTACAAAAGGCTGTTACTCTGCCACAAGTAAAATGTATCACTACTATATGTATTTAGATAACCCACACTCACAAGTAATTATTAATTCCAATATTAACAACAAGTTTCAGAGAAAGAGGATTACCTCCAGCAAACTTCCCACGAAGTACAGATTCTAGTGTTATCTCATCTTCTCCAAGTGCTTGAACAGTCACTTCTGGAAACTGCAGCAGACTGCTTGTTACCTGAGCGGTTAGGTCTCGCATACTTCACTGTAAATAAAGAACTACATTAAATAAGTATATTTAGTCAGCACCTAACAAATCTGACATTTTATAAAGAGTTTGTCAAACAATACAACACCCTGAATTATCTGTAGTTCTTTCCATCATATCCAATAGTATCAAAATACTTCTCCCTACAACTTCCTCCTAAATACCTTCCTACAAGTATGTTGTAGCAACTTTAATGGCCCATTTTGTAAACTTTGGCAACTAATTTAAACCACCACCTTTGGATAAAGACAGGAGACAGATGGACTTTCAAACCATTTTTCTTTTCCCCAAGAGCTGGAATATTCATCTCATGATGAAAAAAAGATATCAGAAAGAATTGTCCAAAGTTTTATTAAAAAAAAAAAAGAGTGAATTATTCCTCTGTCCCCTCACTCACTGCTGACTACTTTTGATCTTGAGGCTTATAAACAAGCAAAAACTTTAGTGCCACAAAACCATTTGTCTGCATCAGCTGCTCAGTACATGTCCCATTTTCTCAGCCACTCACTCTTGTACATTCAGGCAGGAATAATAAGGCCAACTGGTGACCCCACAGAGCAGTGTGCTCAGTTTCTTGCTCTTCAGATGCCTGTAAGGTCATCAGTAACCTGAAGGGCAACAGTACTAATGCCAGGTCATGGCAGGTATATAAACGAGGAAGAACTTAAGTCTACCCACTTACTTGTTAGTAAAATAATAATTGCTAGTTAAAACAATCTTTTTTAAAAGACATTTCAATTTACCATTAAGCATTTGGCTTTTTGATTCCCTCCTGCTTAATCTTATAGTTTACTTTGGCAATTATTATCCCTCACGTTAGAACACAACAAATAAGGGCTGCCTGCAATCTCTTGAGTTCATGGACTTTGACAGTTAGCTCATCAAGTCTTTCTAAAATTCCATTGCCTCTGGTGTAGATTTCAAGAGTTTTTCTGAAAACAGATCACACACACAGACCCAACAATAGATTATCAATCAGGTCAACAGGTAAGATATTGTGCAGTTTTTTTTGTTTTTTTTTTTAAATGACAAATGTGTGGTTCTATTATAAATCTATTCTTGGAGATACCTCTTTATCACTAAACTCATTTGAGGAAATAATATAAATTTCAGAATGGTTCTAGTAGAAAAGAAACACAGTCGGATACAAACTGTTAGGATAACAAAAATCTACAAAATATTCCTTCTCTAGGATCTTTCTAGTAAAGGGCTTGATGTTTTAGGACCACAACTTTCCAGGATCTCTTCCTTTTGACTCCTTTCACAGTATTCTGACACTCCAGACAGAATATTTTTAATATGGTACTTTGGGACTCAAATAATACTTCAGATTCCCAGGAAGACTCATCTTATCAAATTTCAGAGGATGGCTTTATCTTACTGCATAGGAAATTCATCAGTTTCAAGAAGACCATGCAGTCACATGTGTAGAGATAAGTTTCTCTCTTTCCGCAAGAAACTCTTTTTGAAGGAAAAACCCTTAATGTTTTGATACAAGAAGTCAGAGATTGATTCCGCAAGAAGAAAAGCTCTGTTATCATGGGGACTTCAATCTGAGTGACATATGCTGGATGTCTCATCCTGCCAGGACTAAAACATCCTCAGAATTGCTAAAAATTATACATGACAGTTTCTTAACTGAAGTAGTATTGGATCCAACACAAGGGAATTCTGTATTAGACCTCATCTGACAGATAAAGAGGAATTGATATACAATTAAAAACTATTGATAGCTTACAAGTGATTATGGCTTGATTATATTTATGTGCAAACAGAATAAAATTCAAACCAGTAGTAAATAAATACACACACACACGCACTTTAAAAGGGCCAATTTCACAAAGCTGGAAACCATTTTGAATCAAATCAGTTAGGAGAAAAAATTTAAAAGAAAAATGTGAATGTCAATGGGGAACTATTTAAGAATAGTTTACTAGATGCCCAAAACCTCACAATTCCACAATCAAGAAAGATGCCCATCCTGGTTAAAAAAGCCAAACTGGCTTAGAAAGTGAAAGCGAAAGCAGATATACAGAATAAGAATAATGCAAATGGAAGTTGATAGCAATTAATATAAATCACAGGCTAGGAATTGAAGAAAACTGATAAGGGAAGCCAAAGGACAAAAACAGAACTCTACAGCCAGCAGAGTTAAGGCCAATAAGAAGGAATTTTTAATTTGTACCAGGAACAAAAGGAATCCGAATAGTAGTACTGGTCCTTTACTAGATGGAAACAGTAGAGTTGTCAACAATAATGCAAAAAAGGCAGAAGTCTTCAATAAATATTTCTGTTCTGTATTTTGGAAAAAGTCAAATGTAGTTATATCACATAATGATAATATACCATCCCAACAGTAACTAAGCAGGATGTTTAGCAACAGCTGCTAAAAGTGTCTAGCTTTAAATCAGCAGGTCCAGATAACTTGCACGCAAGAGTTTTAAAAGACCTAGCTTAGGTGCTCTCTGGACAATTAGTGTTGATTTTGGAGAAGTTCCAGAGGACTGGAAGAAATCTAATATTGGGCCAATATTTAAAGAAGATAATTACAGGCCTGTCAGCCTGACATTGAACCTCGACAAAATGCTGATATGGGACTCAATTAAAAAAATTAAATCAGGGTAATATAATTAATGCCAATCAAGGTAGGTTTATGGAAAATAGATCCTGGCAAATGACTTTTTGTGAGATTATGAGTTTGGTTGATAATGGTAATATTGTGGATGTAATATACTTAATACTTCTGACACTGCATTATATTTTGATTAGAATAATACAAAAACACAGCACTCATTAAATGGACTAAAAACTAGCTAACTGATAGGTCTGAAAATATAACTGTAAACAGGGAATCATCATAAAGTGTGTCCTAGTAGGGTCCCCCAGGTATCCGTTCTCGGTCCTATAGCACTGAACATTTTTATCAATGACCTGAAAGAAAACAACATTATAGATTTAAGTTTACAAATGATACAAAGATTGGGGGAGTGGTAAAAAAAAGAATAGGACAGGTCATACAGCGATCTAGATCACTTGGTAAGCTGGATGTAAATAAACAATGTGTGTTTTAATATGGCCAAATGTAGAGTCATACTTCCAGAAATAAATAATGCAGGGTATACTTACAGGTTGGGGGTTCTATACTGAGAAGCAGTGACTCTGAAAAGGGCTTGGGAGTCATGAGCTCTCAGTGTGATATTGTGGCCAAAAGGGCTGTGATCCTTGGAAGCATACCTCTACCCTGATATGACGCGGTCCTCAGGAGACAAAAAAAATCTCACCACGTTATAGGTGAGACCGCGTTATATTGAACTTCCTTTGGCCCCCCCGTTCCTTGTTCCCTGACCACCCCCTCCAGAGACCCCCTCATCCCTAATCACCCCCAGGACCCGACCCCACCCCCTGCTTCCTGTCTCCTGACTGCTCCGACCCCTACCCACACACCCGCCCCCAACAGGCGCTTACCAGCAGTGGCGGGAAGCAGAGCAACGTGGCCGCAGCCCGCTCCACTCTGCCACCTCCCAGCCATGCGGCACTCCGCTTCCCGCCGCCGGTGAGTGCAGGGAGGTTAGGGAAAGGACACCCTTCGTACTCACCGGCGGCAGGAAGCGGAGCAACATGGCTGGGAGCTGGCGGATTGGAGCAGGCTGGGCACAGGCTGCTCCACTTCCGCCGCTGCCGGTGAGTGCCGGGGGGACCCTTTCCCCCAAGCCCCGTCCCCCGAGCGATACGGCTGGGGCAAGAGAAGCAGAGCGGGCTGCTCCTGGCCCCCCGCTAATCCTCCAGGCCACTCTGGGACTGTGGGGCCCCCAGAAGTGCACCCCCACAGCTTCTACACTTGCTCAAAGGCTTGCCTTCGCATATAGCACTACAGCTGAGCCTCTGTAACACTTTAGTAAAGACGCTCCTACGCTGACAAGAGAGCTTTTTCCGTCAATGTAGTCAATCCATCTCCTCAAGAAGTAGCTATGTCAAGAGGAGAAGCTCTTGTTGACATAGTGCGGTCTACACCGGTGGATTAAATCAGTATAACTACATCATTCAGGGATTTGGATTTTTCACACAACTGAGCAACATATAACAGACATATCAGTATAACTAGTTTATTTAATTTTATATATGTTTATTCTTCGCAGAGATCCAGGTGTAACTGATGCCTGGCTGTCTGGGCCAGGGGGCCATGTCCATGGAGAGTCCCAGAAGACAACTGCCTGGATTTTGGCACCTAGCAACTAATGACCATGAAGGGCTCACACTCTGCAGGAAACCAACCAGGTTTGACCAGCTGGAGAACAAAGGGCTATGGAGGAGGGCCAGGTGACAATGTTTGCCCTGGAACAAGAGCAAAGGACTGAGGAAGGGTCAGGGGGGTTGTTAAGTGTGGGCTGTTGGAGGGGAGAAGCAGCTTCTGGACTGGGACTCAGAAGGGATCAGAGGAGAGCTCTGGGCTCTGAACTGACCCAGACGGACTATGCTGTAACCTTCTGTTTTCTGTCATAACCAAGGACTTTCCACTCTGTGTTCCAGACATCTAATAAACCCTTCTGCTTTTACAACACTGGCTGAGTGTCACTCCAGATTAAGGAAACTGGGAGTGCATTGCTCCCTTTGGGTACGTAAATCTCCTTCTGGGGTCCAGTCCAGGTGGGAGATTCTGTAAGGAGTTCATGGCGAGAGGCAGAGGAGCCAAAGGCTCCAAGATTCAGTCCCAGGAGGCAGTGAAGCCAAGGGACTTATCCCAGTGAGAGTGAGATACCCTAAGGGGACTGACACACAGAAGGAGGTCATCACTGGGACTGTTCCAGAACTATTTGAGAGCACTGAACCTGTGGATCCGTGACAACAGGTGCTGCTGAAACTGGTGCAGATAACCATTGTAAGTGTTAGGGCTGGTCTCCACTACAAGGAGATCAACGCTGCTGCAATGCAGTAGGGATCGATTTAGCAGGTCTAGTGGAGATCCGCGAAATCAATGGCAGAGTGCTCTCCGGTCGACCCCAGTACCCTTACTCTTCTTGGAGAAGTTGATCGGAGAGCATCTCCTACTGACTCAGCACTGTGAAGACATGGGGTAAGTCAACCTAAGCTACATCGAATCCAGCTACGTTATTCACATAGGTGGAGTAGCTTAACTTAGGTCAACTTACCCCCGTAGTGAAGACAAGCCCTAAGTGTGGATGGAACAACCTTTTGCAGAATCATACATCCTGGCAACTAAGTTGTTTTCAACATCAAGTCAGCAGCACCTACTGTTCAAAATTTGTCATTAACTAGTTGGTTCATTAGTGTAAATAGGCTATGGTGATCTAGATTTAACAAATAAAATGTATGACTGTTACATAGGCATTTTTGTTAGTCTCCTGCTATTCACTTTGATAGGTGGTGCAAACACACAGCATCTCTGATATACAGGTTTAGAAGCCTAATTTTAGGCTTTGAAAACTTTGGCCACTGTACTTAGCATTTGCTTTGAACAAGTACAATCACAATGGTGGTGAGAGTACCTGTGCATCATTTAGAACCTTATATGTGGACACTGGCACATTAGGACATTCCAGGGGCTTATAACTAAGGCTACGATTATGTCACAGAGGTCACTGAAACCCCAGAAGCTGTGGGTGCTGGACCCTCCTCCTCCCTCATTTTGTCAGTGGTATTTTTAGTAAAAAAATCACAGACAGATCATGGGCGTCTGTTAATTTTTGCTTATTGTCCGTGACCAGTCAGTGATTTTTACTAAAAATATCCCTGACAAAATTTAAGCCTTACTTATAACAGTGATTGCAACCTAAATGTTGTAGTGCAAATAAAGCTCTTACGTTATCAGTGCATGCTGGGAGAGAGATTATAGACCAGAGGTGGACAAATGACAGCCCGTGGGCCACATCTGGCCTGGCCCCTGAGCTCTTGGCCGGGGAGCCAGGTGTGGCTGGCTTTGGCCAGGCAGCGGGGCTGCGAGCTCCTGCCGCTCTGAGCGGCATGGTAAAGGGGAAGGGAGCAAGGGGCTGAAGAAGGGGAAGGGGGGTCCCAGGGGGCAGTCAGGTTTTGGGGGGGGGGGGTTGTTGGGGGGGGAGCAGGGGGGATTGGATTAAGGCATGGGAGTCCCAGAGGGCCTGTCAGGGCATGGGGGTGTGGATAGGGGTCAGGGCAGTCAGGGGACGGGGGGGGGGGGGGGGAGTGGATGGGGGGGTGTCCCGGGGGGCAGTTAGGTGCAGGGGGTCCCAGGAGGGGGCAGTCAGGGGACAAAGAACAGGGGGGGTTGAATGGGTCAGGGGTTCTGGGGGTGGTGGTCAGGGGACGGAGAATGGGAGAGGGGGTTGGATAGGCGTGGGAGTCCCGGGGGGCCTGTTGTGGGGCCAGGGCAGTCAGGGAACCGGGGGGGGGGGGGGGTTGGATAGGGGATGGGGCCCTGGGGGGTGGTTAGGGGTGGGAGGTTCCGGGAGGGGGCAGTCAGGGGACAAGCAGCGGGGGGGGGGTTGAATGACTCGGGGTTTCTGGGGGTGGTGGTCAGGGGACGGGAAATGGGGGGGAGGGGGTTGGATAGGCATGGGAGTCCCGGGGGCCTGCTTGGGGGCAGAGGGTTGTTAGGGGTTGGGGCAGTCAGGGGACAGGGAGCAGGGGGGTTGGATAGAGGGTGGGATCCCAGGGGTCGGTTAGGGGCGAGGGTCGGGGCAGTCAGGGGACAAGGAGTAGGGGGGGTTGGATGGGTCGGAGGTTCTGAGGGGGGCAGTCAGGGGCCGGAAAGTGGGAGGGGACTGAGCTCAGGCTGTTTGGGGAGGCACAGCCTTCCCTACCCAGCCCTCCAGTTTCATAATCCCGAAGTGGCCCTCGGGCCAAAAAGTTTGCCCACCCCTGTTATAGACCATTGAGATGCCATTTATAATAACTACCTTGGAAGACACACACAGTGTGGAAACATCCATACCATCAGAAGGAACACAACTTCTGTTTACAATTAAGTTACGTACAAGCAGTAACCTGGGGGACCTGACTTATTCCACATCACACAGAGACCCTATCTGAAAGATGTTTAAAAAGGTTTGTGCGTCTATTGCCAGCATCAAAAAAAGCAGCATATACCAATGGCAAAAAGTATCACAGGCATAGAGCCTGGTACCAAGAACAAGGCAACATTTTGAAAAGAATGTTGCTGATGGCAAGGATGCTGCTGCAGTCAGCCAGACTGAAAATTCTGGATCTATTGTTTCCTGTGCCAACATAAAAGACACAGAATCACAACAGAGACTGTTAGAGTTTCTAATGGGATAAGATAGTACTGGCAGTGAGTTTTTGTTGGTTTTTTTTTTAATCATTTTAAAGTGAAAATGGGCTGAATATTTTTATTTGCTATAAAAACCCCATAAGGAAAAAGGCTTTTTAAAGTTTTAACATGCTGGTATTAATGGCTTTGCTTAGTTTAATTCTAACAATAAACCAAATATGCTTTGAAGAATAAATTAATGTCTAGTAAGTCAGAAATACAACAGAGACCTTTATTATAGAAAAAAAGAAGACTAAAGAACAGCAATTTGTAAAAACAAGTCATTGTTTGAACAAGACACCAAATGGAAATATTAGCTTGGTAATAAGTTGACTATACTTTTAAAACATGAGACAGATAGAAGATTTTTGTCTCTTCTACCAGGTAAAAAGGCAAAATTTCTCTTTAAGATACTTAAAGATAAAAAAATTTAAATTGTTGATTTAAATCAGTCCCTTTTTCAGCTAATTAAAGGACTAAAATAAATTGTAAAGGCTGGTCTTAAATCAATGGTTCACAAGCTAGGGTCTGTGGAAAGCTGGCAAGTCACATGGTGCTAATCCACCACCCATTCCCAGTCTAGGTTTTTCATTGCAAAAGAGCCTGGAGGCCATAAATGCACCTGGAAACAAGGAACCAGCCTACAGACCACTGCTACATTAGAAGGAAAAAAGAGAAATAACTACCTTGGAAGACACACACTGTGCCCAAAAAGAAAAGGAGTACTTGTGGCACCTTAGAGACTAACCAATTTATTTGAGCATAAGCTTTCGTGAGCTACAGCTCACTTCATCGGATGCATACCGTGGAAAGTGTAGAAGATCTTATTATATACACACAAAGCATGAAAAAATACCTCCTCCCACCCCACTTTCCTGCTGGTAATAGCTTATCTAAAGTGATCACTCTCCTTACAATGTGTATGATAATCAAGTTGGGCCATTTCCAGCACAAATCCAGGTTTGTCTCTGTGTATGATAATCAAGTTGGGCCATTTCCAGCACAAATCCAGGTTTGAGACAAACCTGGATTTGTGCTGGAAATGGCCCAACTTGATTATCATACACATTGTAAGGAGAGTGATCACTTTAGATAAGCTATTACCAGCAGGAAAGTGGGGTGGGAGGAGGTATTTTTTCATGCTTTGTGTGTATATAATAAGATCTTCTACACTTTCCACGGTATGCATCCGATGAAGTGAGCTGTAGCTCACGAAAGCTTATGCTCAAATAAATTGGTTAGTCTCTAAGGTGCCACAAGTACTCCTTTTCTTTTTACGAATGCAGACTAACACGGCTGTTACTCTGAAAACTGTGCCCAAAGATACTGAAGCTACTAGTGGGAGAATAATATGTAGAGGAGGTACAATCCGGCCAGGGAGTACATCCAAGGGAGTAGTACAGGGATCTCCAAAAGTGAATGCTTTTAATGGCTTTCCAAATATGGCTCCATTTCTTTCCAAGCACTTAGCATTTCCAAATGGGTAATGGCAAAAAACAGCAGGCTCACAAGGAAATCCCTCAACTTTGCAGAGCCAGATTGAAAATCAAAACTAAGAAGGCTGCGTTTTTTTGGGAGGTGCTATGTGTAGAGCAAAAACCCTGGGTTCTTCTCTAGGAGTTTATTCTGTGACACTATGGCTTTGTCTATAGCAGAGACATTTAAAAGTAATTACCGCTGATTCCAACTCATCAGTTCAGCTGAACTGGTGAATTGTGAAGACAGGGCTCCAGTGGTTGGCCCCACTTTTAACACAGTGTTCATTAAACCCTCTTTTCAGCAGGTTTAATTAAATGGTGGTACATATAATTGTCAGAAGCTGCCAGCACCTTGTCTACACTAGGGCTTCCTCCAACAAAGCAGGGGAGTTTTGTAAGTTTTGTGAGGAACATGGAACTGCTCTATAATTATGAATTCTGTATATTGACCTGGTTATTGGGACATTAGTGTATGAGTATACTGAGTAAATCAACAGGGCTGCTGGGAAACAAGCGGGAAAGCAAAAAGAATGGTTCAGGTTAAGATACCTTCAGCAAAGTACAAAGGGAAAGTCACTGCCTCCCTGACTCCACTACCTGCTGAATTCACCAAAGTAGTATGGACAAGCAGGGCCAACAACTAGGAACAGATCAGATCAAAACCTTGGCTGGATTAAAAATGACTCTCTCTACAGGGAAGCAGTTCTTGGGGAGCTGTTCAGATTGACAAAGGCACACTCTGAAGTATGTGAAGAAGCTAGAACTGCCTGGCCCACCATTACAGGACTGTAGGTAAGATACGTGCATGTAGCCTGGTTTAAAAATCCTTTTTCTTATGTTTTGTCCTACCATTAAGGTTCAGCAATACTTTGGTTTAAGACGACTGTCTGGTCACTACACTCACTCTGGTTTCAGACTCCCAAAAGGAAGAATCAGAAGCGCTCAAACCCAGTCGGACCTGCTGGGTACACATGGTCTAGACACAGTGTACTGTAGCCCCAGGCCAAGTGAGAAAATGCAGAATTCCAACCCAGGAGAGGTAAATACATGAGATCCGATACTCGAGTGGGGGCACTCAGATACATCAGAGAGTAGGTAGAGGTACAGCTAGCCCTGTAAGCATGACAGTAGTATGTTCTTAGCTACTAAAAACAGGCAGCCAGCAGGGGAGTTTGAAGTGGTACTTGAATAAGCCAAACCTTTAACTTCCAGCTCTTTCCTGTTCCAAAGTAGAAATTTTGGAAGCTCACACTTCAACCATTTCCTCCCTATACTACATACTTCAGTTCAAGGCATACCATGGGCTATTTTGGAGAAAGTCAACGTGCTATGAACCTATCAAAGCCAGAGATCTGGGACAAAAGATGACATCAGTTTCAACTGAAAGGAGTAACCGCAAGACTGGTTCACAGAAAAGTAGTCTTGTTTGCCTACTGCAGAGCAAGTCAAAGAAGGGCTCAGTGGCATACAGAGGACTTTGTAAGAGGAATCCTCAACATGCTCTTTTGCAAGGAGGACTGAGTAGAGGCAGGGTAGAAAAGACATCTTCCAAGATACTATCCTTCATTTACCAAAAGTCTCAACATTACAGCATCTATCACACTGGATGAGGAAGGCTGAATGTTACTTCTTCTGGAGTCAACATTTCAATCAGCCACACAAGAAATCTGTTAAAACAATCTGAGGCATTGCAGCTCCCAGCTGACACTGATCCAGGGAGTACAGGACCTAGTACTTTACACTTAGGGAGGCAACAATTATTACACAACAAGTACCGGGGAGGGGTTAAGATGATCTGGTTTACTGACTAGCAGTAAAAAGTGTGTGTAAAACTCTAGTATGTTGGGGGGAAAATGGGAAGAGTCTGCAGAAAGGGAAATGAGAGAAGATAGCCAGTTCACTTTGGAAAACACCATCCTCCACAGTTTATATTAGGTAAAGAAAACTGTTACAAAACTATTTTTCTCTGGTTTCCAGTTCTATGGCTTTTTCTTTTTTAAACCCAGAAGTATTTGATAAATCCTGGAGGGATGTTAGGAGGAGCGGGAACTTTAAGCACAATGCTGCTCGTGTTCAATGAGCCAGCAATTCTGTCATATCTTCCCATAAAAGGAATAAGTAAGTTTGTGATTTATTGGTGGTAGCAGTTGGTAAGCTCATCCCTACCTGTATTCAGAAACAAGCCCCCCTGCGCAGGACCCATGAAGTTTTGAATGAGAACCTTGATATTTAATCTAGAAACTAACCATCACTCTAATAAAGCCACTGGCAAGAGAGAGCTTGTCTATGGCTGAATACAAAAAGAATCAGGCCTATTTCACTATTGCCGTTATCCATTGCTTTCTGAAAGGAGGCAGGAGTGATGAGCCACGATTTTTGTAGTTTCACTCTGCTGCCTCAGGAATTCTATGTGCAGCAGCAGGAGTGAAAATGGGAAAAAGGACTCTCTCTTCTTCATCCCTTCTCCAAGCCCACTGAGCTTCTGCATTAGCTACAGCCAATAAACTTAATCTACCACCTAAGCATTAGAGTTATTAGTCTTGACACACATTAAGTTTGATGCAAGATTTAAATAATTTTCAGCCATACGTTCAGAAACAGCACTGCACCAAAAAAGCGTATGGCAATAACCATGCTTATTTTTTGGGGTGAGGGGGAGCCTGTCATAAATATAAAGGGAAGGGTAACCACCTTTCTGTAAGAGCATGTATACAGTGCTATAAAATCCCTCCTGGCCAGAAGCAACATCCTGTTACCTGTAAAGGGTTAAGAAGCTCAGCTAACCTGGCTGGCACCTGACCCAAAGGACCAATAAGGGGACAAGATACTTTCAAATCTTGGGGGGGAGCTTTTGTTTGTGCTCTTTGTTTATGTGGTTATTCTCTCTTGGGACTGAGAGAGGCCAGACAGAAATCCATCTTCTCCAACCCATCCTAATCCAAGTCTCCAATACTGCAACCAGTATAGGTAAGCCAGGCAAGGCGGATTAGTTTATCTTTTGTTTTATGTGAATTTTCCCTGTGTTAAAAGGGAGGTTTATTCCTGTTTTCTGTAACTTTAAGGTTTTGACCAAAGGGGGATCCTCTGTGTTTTGAATCTGAATACCCTGTAAAGTATTTTCCATCCTGATTTTACAGAGATGATTTTTACTTTTTTTTTTTTTTTTTTAAATAAAATCCTTCTTTTAAGAACCTGACTGATTTTTCCATTGTTCCAAGAACCAGGGGTTTGGGTCCTTGATGATTTTGTAACCAATTGGTTAGGATATTATTCTCAAGCCTCCCCAGGAAAGGGGGTGTGTAGGGCTTGGGGGGATATTTTGCGGGGAAGATGTCTCCAACTGGTCTCTTTCCCTGTTCTTTGTTTAAAATGCTTGGTGGTGGCAGCATACTGTTCAAGGACAAGGCAAAGTTTGTACCGTGGGGAAGTTTTTAACCTAAGCTGGTAAGAATAAGCTTAGGGGGTCTTTCATGCGGGTCCCCACATCTGTACCCTAGAGTTCAGAGTGGGAAGGAACCCTGACAGAGCCACAAAGAAGTTTACATCAGGTTTTTGTCTACACCACACAATGAATCTTAAACTATTACAGTAAATAGCTATCACTGCTTTCAACAGAACCATACTTGACAGTCATTTTTAACAAGACTATACCTATTACAGTTCTACACCCAGCATACTGACTGAATAAGATTCTGGTCAGTTTCAATCCTGATACTCAGTATGGCAGTGATTAACCTAAACTTCACTGTATGGCAGTACAGAAATGATTCCAGGACAAACAAAAGCAAACAGAAATAATGGAGGGAAAGAGTGAGGATGTACCCCAGCCACCCCAGGAGGCAGGAAGCTTGTAATGCTGCCCACATGCAGTAACAACTAGTCAAGATTGATAGACTGGACAAGACTAGATCCCGAGAGGCATTCCCCTTAAACCATCCCATTCCCGCCCTAACAGGCAACCAGCCTTAACTGAATTCTGATTCTAGCCCCTGCTGCAAAGCCCCATTTTTACACCACCTTCTGGCTGTCGATGTTAGGAAAATTAGGGGACAACAAAAGGTTAAAAATATTTTTCCCACTGATGGAAGTTCTGAGCTTATTGTGGTATATCTAAGATTTAAGAAAACCAGAAATGAAATTCGGAACTATTTAACATCATTATAATCCGCAACTTTGTGCCCTTCCCATTGATACATACAGTACTTTAAAAAAGCATGCACCCAACAGCAGGCAATGGAAAGTTGCACCGACTCTGTAGCCACATAGCTACAAGAGTCAAAAATGCACGGGAACCTCACAAAAACGCACTACATTTCGACAAACTATCAAAAATGCACCCGCTTTACGTGCAAACCTTCCCATCCCCCCTCCCTGAAACCTAAGGTGTCTCCTGCCCAAATGTCCCCCTAGAAACTGTCTGACGGGGGAGGGGGACGGGCTAGGGACAAGGCAGCATCATTGCCCGGGAGCAGCACAGCTCGTTTGGCCGGCCGGGCTGCCGCGATCCCCACACCCCCACCAGCGCCTCCATGTGCTCTGCCCGGGCCCAAGCGCTGGCGGGGCCGCACCGAGCGACCCTCCCGCCTCACCCGCGGTCGGGCTGCACCGGGAACAGGCTGCGGCCCCTCGCTCGGGCACCGGGCACCAGACACCGCCATGTGCGGCGGCGGCGGCGGCTGCGCGGCCCGGGGTCACTTACATAAGGGGCCGGCTCCCCCGCCCCCTCGCCTGCCGGGCCCGCAGCGACTGCGCCGGGCCGCTCCCTGCCCACCCCAGCCCCGTGTCTCTCCCGGGCCCGGCGCCCCGCCGGGGAGCCGGAGCCGGCCTAGCCGGGCGGGCTGCAGCGGAACCTCCCGCAGGTACCTGCTGGGGCGGGTGTCACCGCCGTCTGCCCCCTGCCCGGCGCGGCTCCTCTCCCCGGTGCCGGTCAGGGCGGCGGCATCTCCCCACAGCGGTTAAGGCGGGCGCCTGCCTCTCCCGGGCCTCCCCGGTTCCACCGCACTCGGTGTCTGCGCAGCAACCCGGTCCCCCCCCGACGCACACCCGCTCACCACCGGGAAGGGAAGGGGGGGCAGATCTCGCGAGTGCAGCCGCCGTCACCGCGGGAATTTTCAAATTCGCAACCTTTCCCCAGGCTCAAGCGTCCGGGGGGGAGGGGCAGGGGCTCGAACGCAACGGGCGCAGAACTACAAATACCAGCATGCACCGCTCCATCCGCTGCAGTGCGGATTCCGGTAGTCCACGGACCATTGCAAGCCGGGAATTGTAGTCTCTTTAGGATTACAAAGTTGCTCACCGTTCAGGCCGGAAGGGGCTGTTCTTTGGCCACCCCAAAGAGCATTTGAGGATTTCTTCTTTCCTGTTTTTTTTTCTCTTCTTCCTCCTGTCTTTCTTTTCCTTTTCCTTTCTTTTCAGTCCTAGAGTCTCACTCACTAGCACAAGGATTCAGTGTCTGGGCTAGGAACACATCAGGAATGGCTTATTTGTTTAGAAAAGCCTTTTCCAGAAACCTCTGGTAGACAGCAATTGTTAGACTCAGTTTTAATTTTCCATGCTTCGATGTTAACTTCCTGAACACGACTTGACCATATCTGAATTAGACTGAGGGCGCATACCTCACCAATGTCTGCAGAATTTAAACTTTAATTTAAATCAAATAAATGCATAGCCTTTATTGCGGTCATCATATCATTTAAATAGCCAAAGGCACTTTCATATTGTTGCTGCTTAGGATGACCTGAGCAACAGCAGAGGCAGGCACAGAGGAGCCTCCTTAAAAAAAGAAAAGGAAGGATTGTATAGCAAAGATCCTCCTTCCATTGCAGCCTTCAGATTAGCAATGAGGCTAGACAGAAGAATGTCACCCCCTTGCAGCTCCTTTCTTCAAGTATCTGAATAGGTAGGGTGCTTCAAATGTGCTCGGAACTCACTAGCCAGAGGGTGGCAAAAGGATGGAGTACCCTAACAGGATCCAGACAGAGCAATCCAGAAAGAATCTTAGCACCCTCTCTCTTCTCAACAGCTGGGAATACAGACAGGGCATATGTGCCTCACTTCAAGCTTTTGTTCTGAAACTCAAGCTTTTAGGTAATTTCCTATCCCTATATCAGAAAGGAGATACTGTGGCTGGCATGAAAGAGAAAAAGAGAGAGTAGGGTCCTATTCCACCAGCCCCAAGGCTGACAGTGCTTACTATCATGCAGAATCCTTTAAAAAAAAAAAGGATATATTATTTTCCCGATTAAAAAAAAATTATTGCAGCATGTTAATTCTTTTTCAAATGGCAAAGTGGTGCAAGTGGTGATGTCACTCAAGAGCAAAGCCTCTTTAATTTCCTGCTGTAGAAAGGTATAGTCATAGACATAGATTTTATGGGAAGAAGGGACCATTATGATCTTCTGGTCTGACACGTGTAACAGGCTAGGAAATTTCACTCAGTAATTCCTGCATTAAGTCCATAACTTCTCATTGAACTACAGCAAATCCTTTAGAAAGACTGACTTCTGATTTAAATACTTCAAGAGATGGAGAATCCAATCTATCCCATTTTGGATTACATTTGCTGGTCTTTCCTCCCCAGCAAAGCACCATTATTTTTATAGCTGTTTAAGTCCTAGATATGTTAAACAGAGACTTATAATTGAAAAAAAAATGTTTAAACACAAAATAGTCCCCCAAAGCGAAATATTAAGAATCCCCCCTCTGGGTGTGTACACCAAGTCCAGGTTCTTTTTAGATCTGATGTGTCAGAAGAGACAAATACCTCCCTATCAGCACTGTAATACAGGCAAGATTTACCATTCAAGGGGATCCCATCATCTCAAAGCCTGTGGAGCTTGCCCCAATCATTTTTCTTGTCATCTTCTAGCTAGCAGAAGTCTGGTACATTTTACAAGTGCTGATTTAATGTTTTAATAACTTACATTAATCAAACTATGTATTTGAGGTAAGGGCAGGAGGTTAGAACTTTAGATTTTTGCACTTTAATGTTGTCAAAAATAGTTTTACAGACCTAACTACAAGTTTCCTAACAACAACCAAAAATAGTTGAATAAAATTTGTCAGTTATAGCTAGCTTTCAAACTTAGGCTCTACAGAATATTTAGATCTCTGGTGGTTTTGGTCAATGTCATCCAACAATGAGTTTCTTTTGGAGTCATAACAGACTGTTGTTTTCAAGACCTGTTTTCTTGGAGTGAGAAGAGTTCCTTGAATGTGCTAGGTTGTGGTTGTTCTATTTTTAATATGGTAGAAAAATTCCTATTATACTCCCCCCAACTGCCCTTTCCTCCCTTTATGTCATTGGAACTCCATCTAAATGGAGAACTTTTTTGCAATTCTCCCAACAGACGCTGCACCTATACTAGGCCAAAAGTGGAAGAATTGCCAAAAATTCTCAATGTAGGCAAGACTTCATTGTGGATATGTCCACATTTGGAGGGTCAAATTTACTGCTGTTCAAATCCTTCTCATCAGGCAGAGGAGGGAAATGAAGTGGGGTTTTCCACATCCTAAGTGAGGTGAGCCTAACCTCTGGGCTAAAGATTATAAGAGAGGCTACCATCTTCTCCTCCTTTCCCCCAGTCATTTTGTGTGGAGTTCGGCATTTTCTGCACACATCTACAAGAGTGGGTTCTGCGGGCAACACAGGCAAGGGATCTTCACCTGCTCTGAGGATCACCCTAGGTAGGGCTTAGGTGTGAGATAGGCATCTGGACATCTGCCTGAGGCATTGTGTCCATGCTCAGAGGCTGAAACTTTAGGTGCCTAGGGATTTTTAGGAACCTCCACAATTAGAGACAGATGGCAGTTAAGCAGAGGTTTCCTGCCAATGTAACTACACTGCTATGCTGACTTAATTCCACCTCCACGTGCAGTGTAGAGTCAAGGTCAATGTAGTTAGTTTGATGTTATGTCAGCACAGACACTGTGTTGCTTATGACAGGTTTCAGAGTAGCAGCCGTGTTAGTCTGTATTCGCAAAAGGAAAAGGAGTACTTGTGGCACCTTAGAGACTAACAAATTTATTTGAGCATAAGCTTTCGTGAGCTACAGCTCACTTCATCGGATGCTGTAGCTCACGAAAGCTTATGCTCAAATAAATTTGTTAGTCTCTAAGGTGCCACAAGTACTCCTTTTCTTTTTGTGTTGCTTATGTTGACTGTTACTGGCTTTCAGGAGCCATCCCACAATGTCACGCACTGATAGTACAGTCAATACAAGTGCTCCTGGTGAGGATGAGTACCGCTGACACAAGAAGAAAACTCTAGATACAAACAGGCGATGTAATTATTGCAGTGACTGTATGCAGTGACTGTATGTAAGTTAGGTCAACTTAATTTTGTAGTGTAGACATGGTCTGAGTTAAGTCACACAGCCTTTTGTTTTTTGCCACCCAAACAAAGAACACTTTTACAGCATTGTGAAAAAGAGCAGTCTTTGCATTCTGTATTTAAGGTATGTTTGAATGACAGCCATCTCCCTGCTTTCCTTTGTTCTAATGTTTTTCCGTTTACATTGTTTCAAGTAGGATAATAAGCTGCACATTATGTAAATGAGCACCAGGTAACTATGCCCATTATTATCTCTGGAATAGCTTTTGTCAGTTTAAATTGAATACATTTGAATTCTCTATTATCAACTCTTGCAAGAAGAATATGGAATTCTTTGCTGCTCCCTTGCATTTTAACAGAATTTGGCTTTCTTGCTTCTTTTTTTCCCCCATACAGTGTGCTTCATGAAGAAATGTTTTCAAATAATTTTCAAAGTATTTGTATCTGTGATTTATCCAAGCAGTCTGGATGAAAAGTGGTGCAGTTTGAACCCTCACTTGAATATTAAATATTTAGCATTTATGGAGCCTTTTTTATGTATAGATCACACACAGCTATACACAGCTGGTATCAGAATGCAGGTCTTCTGATTTTCAGCCCTGTGCTCTATCCCTGGACCACTTCCACACTGCATTTCATTTATGTTTATTTCAGATAAGAAAACATGACAAAAGTGGAATCTACATAAAAATCTATACTGATATGTAATCTAGTTATTGAGAGAGACTGTATAACTAAGACCTTGTCTACACTGCTACTTTACAGTGCTGCAACTTGCAGCGCTCAGGGGGCTGCTTTTCACACCCGAGTGAGAAAGTTGCAGTGCTGTAAAGTGGCAGTGTAGACAAGGCCTTATACTGGGGTTATAAGACTTTCCTGTGTGCATGTATTGATCTAACTTAACAAAGGGATGGGGGAAGAGCATATCATGGCTTTCCAGATAAGGACACTCGGGTGCACATTATAAAGACAATAGGCCATGGTGATAGCTTCTAAGATACTTGTTCCTGTAGTCAGCCTGGTGTTGCAATGCTGGGACCTACCAGATCCAGAGAATGGTAAGCATGGGGAAAAGCAAAGCTGGTTTACTAGTTTTAAGCTCTGTTTTCTTTTAAATGCTTTTGATATGGCTAAATACTTTGCCTTAAAGGAAGCTGTTTGGTCACGAATTACCACAGTTACTGCCTATGTAGGGAATATCACTGCAGGGTCTGACCATAAGTCAGATCTGCTAAGGTGATCACAGCTGATATACAGGGAACTTCTACCCAGCCTGAGAGGTGATGGATGCAACTGTTAAACAGAGCCTGTCAGAAAAGTGATTCATTCAATTAATATGCTTCCTAGACAGCTAATTTGCATGCAACAATTCAATTGATTGTAATGAGTCAGTGGTATGAGAGAGACAGTTCCCACTGGTAGATTAAAGAGCTGTGACAGACTGTAAAGCTGCATGCTAACTTGTGCATGTGGGCATGAAAGGCTTCCCATAGTACTCTACTGGGGCAACTGAGGTAGGGTTACAGGGAAAGCCCATAGAGCAGGCTCATGGACTGGACTCTCCCTGCCTCCATTCACTCTTTACATAGGGCTGGTCTCCCAAGCTCAGCCTTTTAAATCAATAAAGTCAATTTCAAGTTAAGGATGAAATTCACTAGTGCTCTTCTGCAACTTTGAGCTGCTCTTGCACCGCAATAAACCAAGTTTAACTGGCCAATACACTCTGGCTGCTTTGGTGTTCCAATGAATCTACTTTTAAGAGTTAAAACTAAATAATTGAAGGTTGATAATATTTCTAATGATTTTGAAGCTATATCTCATGGTAGAAATATCACATCTTTGGGTTTCTTGTTCAGAGTTCATATGGAATTTAATATCTTTTAAAGGAAATTCCCAGACAAAAAACTGTTAACTTTGTGGTAAGGTTGAGAGTATGTATCAGTAACTTAAGGTAAAACTCAGAGAGTTGTAATTATCCCAAACCAAGCATTATAAACCCAGGAAATTCAGAGTTAAGGTTATACTTAAAATCTAATTCAAACATGTAAATGTAGGAAACGCACTGTTACGAGACCCAAACAACCTTAACTCAGCCCTGGCTGGACACCATAAAGAGAACATATGAAAAAAATTGAGCCTGACTTTAAAAGCCAGTTTAATCTAATCTGGGACTACAACCACTAAAATGCCTTAATCATAGTCTCAAGATTATTGTATGGAGTCACTACAGGGCAGAGTTAAGGTTGTTTGGGTGCCTGAGCTGTGCATTTCTTACACTTAAGAAAAATGCAAACATGTTAAAGTAACTTTAATTTCCAGGGTTTAAAATCTTGGTGTTGGGATAAGTACAATATTTCGGATCCTTAAATGACAGACACGTACTCTAAACCTTCACGTTAATCCAGTTTATCTGGTTTTATTAAACTATATTATTGTAGGAGCCTGATTTTATGAACATCACTCTTATGAACAGTTGGTTATATGAACCATTTTTTTTCTGCCACTGAAGTATTCTTTTTAGGGCTGTTGCTTAATCGCAGTTAACTCACATGATTAACTCAAAAAAATTACACAAGAAAACCAACTGAAATTTATTAAGTATTTTTGGATTTTTTTTCTACATTTTAAAATATATTGATTTCAATTACAACACAGAATACAAAGTATTAGACAATACAGAATACAAAGTGTGCAGTGCTCACTTAATATTTTTGATTACAAATATTTGCACTGTAAAAATGATAAAATAGTATTTTTCAATTCACCTCATACAAGTACTGTAGTGCAATCTCTTTATCATGAAAGAGCAAATTATAAAAGTAGATTTTTTTTGTTACATAACTGCACTCAAAAACAAAACAACATAAAACTTCAGAGCCTATAAGTCCACTCAGTCCTACTTTTTGTTCAACCAATTGCTAAGAGAAACAAGTGTGTTTACATTTAGAGGAGATAATGTTTCCCTCTTCTTATTTACAATGTCACCTGAAAATGAGAACAGGCATTTGCATGGCACTTTTGTAGCCGGCATTGCAAGGCCAGATATGCTAAACATTTGTATGCCCCTTCACGTTTCGGCCGCCATTCCAGAGGACATGCTTCCATGTTGATAATGCATGTTAAAAAAAAATGCAATAATTACTTAGTGACTGAACTCCTTAGGGGAGAATTGTATGTCTCCTGCTCTGTTTTACTCGCATTCTGCCATATATTTCATGATAGCAGTCTTGGATGATGACCCAGCATGTGTTCGTTTTAAGAACACTTTCACAGCAGATTTGACAAAAAATGCAAAGAAGGTACCAATGTGAAATTTCTAAAGATAGCTACAGAACTTGAACCAAGGTTTAAGAATCTGAAGTGCCTTCCAAAATGTGAGAGGGACAAAGTGTGGAACGTGCTTTCAGAACTCTTAAAAGAGCAACACTCCAATGTGGAAACTACAGAACCCGAACCACCGAAAAAGAAAATCAACCTTCTGCAGCTGGCATCTGACTTAGCTGATGAAAATGAACATGGATCGTTATCAAGCAGAACCCGTCATCAGTATGGTTGCATGTCCTCTGGAACGGTGGTTGAAGCATGAAGGGATATATGAATCTGTTTTTTACAGTGCGAATACTTGTCATCAAAAATAAACGTGAGCACTGTATTCTGTGTTGTAACTGAAATCAATATATTTGAAAATGTAGAAAACATCGCAAAATATTTAAACGGTATTCTATTATTAACAGTGAAATTAATTTTTTAATCACTTGATAGCCCTAATTTTTTTTGCTGTCAAATGTGACTTCAGTCCTTCAGCCAACAATCAAGCAACTGTTTAGGTGTGAAAAGATTATGATTTGGTGTCAAAAAAGAGATGCAGTTCTCTCAAATTAAAATCAGGCACTCTGTATATGTTACCATTATATATACTATCAGTGAACAAATAAATTAACTTATGCACCATACATACTGTAATTTTGAGACATTACATTTTATTAACACCTCAATCTCCAATTACTTCATAAATAGGGATTCTACTGTAATTGTATTACTCATATCGTACATTTAAAAATATGCATCGATTACAGACGTCAAAAACAAAGCAATTACTGGCTTAATGAACCAGAAACAGTATAATAGGATCTCTACTGTTCTCCTCTCAAGTAGGAGTAATTTAATATAAAAGGGCACCACAGAACTTCCTGGAGAAAGAGACAATTAAATGATGATAGAAGCTGCATAAAGAAAAGGAGACAGAAGTGTCCACATGTCAATGCAAGCTGAATAATGGATGTGTATGAGACCTGAAACTGCTTTCTAAACCAGCACAGAATATATTGTTCAAGTTTCAGCTTGGTCTAGTTAAATACCATAGCCTGATTTTTAGAGGTGCTGAGCACTTGCAGCTGCCATTTGCTTAATTGGTAATGGTGGGTTATCAGCCCATTTCAGCATCAGGCCGTTTTATCTTCTAGGAATGTCTTCCAGAGTCTAATCTATTTTTTATTCAACAATGTGTTTTAAATAGCTTCAGGTGACCTATAGCATAATAGCCATTTTTAAAAGTGCAGCTGCTCAATCCAGGCCTACTTACTGAAATATTTTAAAACAGAACTTTGCCATATGTGCTTTTGAGAAGGAGAGGCCACTCAGGCCCCCAGTGATGACAAATGAGAAAAGACAACCTGACAGAAGAGACAGGAATAGTTACTGTCTCCTCATCTAATTAAATGAGTTAAATGTGGGGAGAGAAAGGAGAAAGCGGAAGAGGTGATATGCAGGGAAAACATTGAATTGGGTGGAAGTTTTGAATCCAAAATGGAGGTGAGAAAGGGTGTTGTCCGAGGCCTAGATTCTCTTGAGCAGTCATTTGGTGCAGGACTGGGGATGGGAGGGCAAAGTTATTTATACCATCGTTCATTTGCTTGGGCTGGCCAGGAGCCAGTGTGGGACCTAGTAAGAGTAGCTCTAAGATCAGTTCGGGCAGCCAAGGATCTCTGGTGCATAAGGATGCCCTAATTATCTCCCTTCCCCCTGGAATGGCCCCTATGCTGTGTGCTGATAGAGGGGTGAGATAGAGTTGAACAAAATAGAAGGTTTCTGCGAAGTTTGAAGAAAATCCATCAGATAATTTTGGAGTCATAGGTCTTTAAAAAGTTACCCTGATCTGAAATTTGAACTTGTCTAATATTTCTTTGGACTTTGGGCCCCTTTTAGCTCAAAAATACCTTGCTAGAGTTGTTTAATCTCCTTGAACTCATGGAATGGCTGTAGTTGAAAAAAAACCAAGGGTTGTAAAACAAAGATGTTAATTATTTTTATTGTGCGTAGTTTGGAGCTGAGTCCTTTTACTCTCACTGATTTCAATAGCCATTTTTTTTTGCACCATTAACTTCAGTTGGAGCAGGATTGGGTGTTATGGATTCTCCATTTCTGTGCTCAGTGGTTAGGAGGTATTGTGGCATAGCAGATTAGGCGTAGGCTGTAATATTGAAAACCCTGGATTCTAGTGTTTGGTCTGGCACTTACTTTGCTATGATTTTTTCCATCAACATTCAAGAATGAAAGCAGGCTGTGCATGAATACATGACTAATTTAGCAGAGTGAATGTGTGTCTCCTGTGGTGTGAATGAGGTAGGGATCAGCCAGAGCTTTCATCTTGACCAGCACCATGCACTGCTTTAATTTAATAATCTGGTGACACAGTTTCACAAGTTTTAAATCAAGGAGATGGTATGTCTTTATTTAGCTATACATAATTAAAAAAAAAAACTTTCAAAAACTAAACTGAAGCTGCTGAATGACAGCAACTTTTCCTCTTGATCATTTGTAAAACCGAGTCATTTAAAAGCAAGGAAATGAATACTTTAGGACATCAAAATCTTACACTCATGACATAAAAAGTTATTCTTATCGAGTATAAAGAACTGTATATTTCTTCACAACACAACAGCCTTAACTCTGACCCAAAATTAGTACTAATTCTTTCATTAGTAATCTCAAAATATAAACACAAAACCATTTTGTATTTAGGTTATATCAATATGTTCTCATTAATAATCACAGTATGCATCAAGCTCAGGATAGCTATTGTTACAGCCTGATGAGTGCATACCAGTCACATATCCTTCCTAAAGTGGGAGTCTCCCACATTCTCATGTCCTGCACCCATCTCATGAATGTTCCAAAATCTCTCAACCAGCTACATTTATCATAAGGCGGGGAGTGGAAAGAGCAGCTGATTATATGTCAAAGTGTTACAGGGAAGATCATGACGCATCACATTTATGTAGCCTTTGCCTAACCTTTCTTTGGTTTTTTATGTGCTTGTAAGGAAAGGTAGGTGGATGCTTAAATATTTCTAAAGTGATTAAAATATATATTTTTAAAAAAATGAATAACTCACCACTACCATATTTGCTTCCTTTGCAGCTTGTTATCAGTTTGCAGCACAGGAAACTCTGATGTTCTAAACTAGCCTTGTATCATTACTACTTTGTCCAACCCTATTGGTAACTGATGGATTCACTGACATTCTAAATATTAAATGCAAAGAGATTTTTATGCAACATTTAGATTACACAATGAAAATATCAGCCAGTCAAGAAATGGAAAACTAACGTTCAAGGAACAGTAACTTGACTGCAGTGTCCATTTTGAGCTGCAGAGTATACATTTTCCAACATAAATATTAATATGGTACACATTTAAAAAGAGAATAAAAACACTAAGTATCATATGTGTAACATGGCCAAGATAGTATTGCTGTTAGCTCTGAAATTTTTTATGGCCTCATTTTGTTGGTAATTTTCACTGTTAAAACTTTAATGTTCATTAATCCAGATTTCAACTTTTCCAAAATTTGGGAAGAGGGGAGTGTCTTCTGAGCTGGGATTTCAAAGTTCTGGCCCATCTGCAGTTTCAATCAGTTAGTATTATTTGTAGTAGGGAATACAATAGAAGGCTAAGTAATTATCAATCTCTCTCTCAAATATAGCAAACATAACATTTTAAAACTTTTAAAGAACAGTATTTAAACAACTAACCATTATGAACATGTGTATCTTACAACTGAGTCACCATCAGCTTTAGGGCCTTGCATCAGGATCCACTAGCATTGACCTCTGTGCCCAAGTGGGGTTCTATTGACTTTAGTGGAAACCTTTATGGAGCACAAGTTTGACCTACCAAGTCTCAGTTCAGAACTGGGGCCTCGCTCCACTAGGGGGATTAGGTGTTGCAACGCTGAGCATCATAGTGCCTAACTTTTAAGTGCTTAGAACAAACAAACGAACAAACAAAAAACCAAAAAGAAATAACACTGTGGAATTAGCAAAAACAATGAGGACTCCTTGTGGCACCTTAGAGACTAACAAATTTATTTGGGCATAAGCATTCGTGGGCTAAAACCCACTTCATCAGATGCATCAGCCTCTTAGCACGCCTACTGGGTTGGGCCTCACAAGCAATTTAGGCAAAGGAGCACCTAAACTTCGTCCGGTTTGTGAATTGCTCTGGGTCTTAGGTGGGAGATAGGCACCTGGATAGGTAGAATGAGGCAAGCTTAGTGCCCGAAACATATGCACCTAGCAAACTTTTACCCTGAAAACATAGGCAATGAGTGAGTTTAGGTACTTACAGAATTAGGTGGCAGCGAAGTAGGGTTTTGTGGATCACAGTGTTATCTAACAGGACTTACGTTAACAAGTGCCAACTTTTCCCGGCGCCAGTGGGTGCTCGCGGCCGCCTCCGGCCCCACCCCGACTCCGCCCCTGCCCCACCCCCATTCCAACCCCTTCCCCAAAGTCCCCGCCCCAACTCCACCCCCTCCATGCCCCTATTGGACCCCTCCCCAAATCCCCGCCGTGGCCCCACCTCCTCCCCTGAGCGCGCCACGTTCTCCCTCCTCCCCCTTCCCAGCACTTGCCGCCATGAAACAGCAGTTTCGCAGTGCAAGCACTGGGAGCCAGGGGGAGAAGCAGGATGTGGCAGCGCACCCAGGGGAGGAGGCAGAGCGGAGGTGAGCTGGGGTGGGGGGGTGGGGTGGGGAGCTGCCAGTGGGTGCAGAGCACCCACTAATTTTTCTCCATGGGTGCTCCAGCCACCATGAGCACCATGGGGCACCATGAGTTATAAGTCAAACATCAGATGATTCACTCACTTTTCATACTTCATGTGGATGCATTTTTCCTCTCTGACTTTCACTAGCAGTCTGGTCCCCAGGCATGTTGGTTTCTCACAAGAGCCTGAGCTTTACAGGGCTGCTGCTGTCACAATTTCTGAAGGAATTAAAGGAAATGCTTATTTGACTCCTGTTAGTTTCTGTGGGATCATGTTATGGGACTGAGATCTGGAGAGAAAAAGAAATCTCTCTTCTTCCTTGTTGCAAATTTGCAATCAGCATTCTTTCCTTATCTCTGATTTCAGAGATAGTGCAGTAATTTTGATACCTGCCTTGTTTGTCACAGATTCTTTTCTAACTGGGTTCTTGTAACTGCTCAAATAACTGAGATCATTCTGAATATCAAGAAGAAATAAGTAGTTCAAAAAAGGTGATGAAATCAAAATCTGCCTTAGCTGGGGATGGTTTGGGCTTGCAAATCATTTTCCACCGGCTCGTTTTTTTCTCCAAATAGATTGCTATTGTGACAGCCACTCTGAAACCAGCATCTCTGCTTATTATTTTCACGTGTTTGGATGTGGTGCTCTCTATCGGGTCTGACAGCAGCTATTCACAGGAGGCATGGGAGCACAGCTGGGGCAGAGGCCTCCGACCTCCCTGCAGATGTCTGTCTCCCGCAGAGCCTCAGCACCTACAATACAGTCATAAAGCAGGATCTTACGAAGCTACATTTTAAAACCCAACTTTCAAAATACCAAGTGTACCAGGGGACTCACATCAACACACTTAAAGTCAATTTCCCAATGATTTTGGTGATTGCCATTGTTACAGAAGCGATTTTTGTAAACCCAAGTTATGCAGCACAATGGCAACAGGCAGTGCAGTGTTGCTAGGTGATGCAGAGGAGTTACAGACCAACCTGCAGATTTTTTTTTTTTAAGACAAAAAACTTCCAACAACTAGGGGCTTGTCTACACACTAATTGGCGCCAAAAATCACTACAACACTCTGCTTTGATGCACGCCTTTTGTTTTGGTGCACGTCTGCATGTAGACACCTATGTTTTGGATTAAGAGTGTCTTATTTTGACAGTTTAAGTCAGTAAGGAATCCGCTTAAGAAAACTGCAGTAAGACATTTTTTATCTAAGCGGTAGCTGGCATCAGATGGAGAAGACATATCAGCTCTATCTGCGTAAAGACAATAGTTTCAGAATATGGCCAGTTTCAAGAACTGATTTTGAAAGGGCATAACCCCCCCCCCCCCCAAGTTAGATTCTGCAGCTCCTTAGGCTGCAGAGAGTCATTTTGGTTCCTTGAGGCAGAGTGCCCTAAAGGACAGGATATCTTAAAACCTGCTGCAAGACTAGTTCTTGAAAATGGTTTGAGAAAAAGAGCAGTTTCCATGTGCAGCCAGAGGTCAATGGCCCAAGCCATGTGGCAAGCATTGCTGAAGATGAATGACTAACGTTTTTGCCAGCTCAGCAACCACAATACCTCCTTTATTGCTTTGTAGACAGTCTGGACACCTCAGGCATTAAGGACCCAATTCTGCAAGGTGCTGATCATCTCCTGCGATGTGCTGAGCACCCTCAATAACCAATGTTCTGTACAACACAAATGTTATCCTGGTACCCATAGTTCAGTTACTGAACTTCAGCACCACAACAGATAATGACCTTGAAGGAACCATTATGACTTAATCTGTGAACAATTCAAAAAAGGGGGCACTGAAACCATTCATTATTTTTGGGGGCAGAGATTTACTGTTAATAATCTGATTCTATTCCTCAAGGCCATCAGGCAAAGTGACTGTTGGAGGAGTCAGGGGACACACACATCAAGTTTGTTACAACTTTGAAATACATTTTGACTGACTCAGCTCATGCTTCCATTAGTCTTTTCATTCCAAGCTGAACAATTTGCATGATGTAAGTTAGCTATATGGAGGCAAAGAAACAAAGCATGCCTTAGCTAATGCAGATGTACAGCATGGATTTGTTATGAAGCAACATTGGATATATTTCAGTTAAAGCAAAATTGAATGGGAGCCAGCAAGGTCCAGTGAATAGGCCACTGGACTGGGAGTCAGGAAACTTGTGGCTCAGCCCTGGCTTTTCCACTGACATGCTGTGTGACTGTAGGCACTTCAGTCTATGTAGATATCTGAAAGGGAGCAGTTTATATCCCTGCATAGGTGCAAATGACAACATGAGGTGCAGGGCAGTGCAGAGTCAAGCCCACACTCTTAAGCAGAACGTTGAGATTATCTCCTTATCCTGATTCTGGATACCTAATTACTGTGGCATGTATTTGTGTATGGTAGTGGTAGGGGTGAGGAGTTTGTCACAGCCCCAAAGGCTGGCTTTGGTAGATATTTCTAAATTAGCTCTGCCAGAGCTTACTTTTATCTCTAGAGCTCAAAGATATTATGAGGAGAATGCTTTTTGCTGCTGGAATGCACCAGATTGCATCTAGTGTCAGATATCTGCAAATGAATTGCTCCAGGATTGATACCACTGAAATCCCTGAAAGGTCTTTACCCATCCCCCTTCAAATGACACAAACTGAGCATGTGCCACACTAAACACAACACACAGTACATTTTTCCAAAGTCAAGTAGAAACATATCCAAAGAAAGTCTATTTAACATTAATTTCAGAGTAGCAGCCATGCTAGTTTGTATTTGCAAAAAGAAAAGGAGTACTTGTGGCACCTTAGAGACTAACAAATTTATTTGAGCATAAGCTTTCGTGAGCTACAGCTCACTTCATCAGATGCATTCAGTGGAAAATACAGTGGGGAGATTTATATACACAGAGAACATGAAACAATGCATGAAACATACACACTGTAATGAGAGTGATCTCTTATGCTCAAATAAATTTGTTAGTCTCTAAGGTGCCCCAAGTACTCCTTTTCTTTTAACATTAATTTGTTTACCAAGTTGTGCTGTTACTCCTTCCTTGGTTATAAGAAAGTGTTTGTTTAAAGTGAGAAAGCACATAAGTAAATCCCCTACAAACCTGTATACCCTTGGGTACATGAGTTTTATCACAGGCTAAGGGGAGTTTATGGGAGTCCCTTCCGAAAACATTAGAAACACATCACTGTTCCATCCTCTATATAATGGTCAAAAAAGGCTCTCCCTCTTTTTCCTCCCTCTCGTACGCCAACTCCCAGCGAGGATAATGAATCTGGGAATATAGCAAATGCGGCAGAAGGGAGAAAGTAAATGAAACTAAAACAAGGTACCTACTCCCTTGCCTTCAGAGGTTCAAACAGAATCTGCTTCTTCTGCCATGTTGTCTCCACAGTAATTAGTGGGAGAATTCCACATTACAATGGTACAAAATGATACTAGCCCATAGAGTATAACTTTGTTACTTAAAAACAACGAGGAGTCCTTGTGGCACCTTACAGACTAACACATTTATTTGGGCATAAGCTTTCATGGGCTATAACCCACTTCATCAGATGCATGGAGTGGAAAATACTGTAAGCAGGTATAAAATATACAGCACATGAAAAGATGGGAGTTGCCTTACCAAGTTGGGGGTCAGTGCTAACGAGTGCAGTTCAATCATGGTGGATGTGGCCCATTCCCAACAGTTGACAGGAAGATGTGAGTATCAACAGAGGAAAAATTATTTTTTGTAGTGATCCAGCCACTCAGTCTTTATTCAGGCCTAATTTGATGGTGTCGAGTTTGCAAATTAATTCCAGTTGTGCAGTTTCTCACTGAAGTCTGTTTTTGAAGGTTTTTTTGGTTGAAGAATGGCGACTTTTAAGTCTGGTATGGAGTGTCCAGGGAGATTGAAGTGTTCTCCTACTGGTTTTTGAATGTTACAATTCTTGATGTCTGATTTGTGTCCATTTATTCTTTTGTGTAGAGATTGGCCAATGTACATGGCAGAGGGGCACTGCTGGCACATGATGGCATATATCACATTGGTAGATGTGCAGGTGAACGAGCCCCTGATGGCGTGGCTGATGTGGTTTCGTCCTATGATGGTGTCCCTTTAATACATATGCAGACAGAGTTGGCACTGGGGTTTGTAGCAGGGTTTGGTTCCAGGGTAGTGTTTCTGTTGTGTAGTGTGTGGTTGCTGGTGAGTACGTGCTTCAGGTTGGGGGCTGTCTGTAAATGAGGACTGGCCTGTCTCCCAAGATCTGTGAGAGTGAGGGATCGTCCTCCAGGATAGGTTGTAGATCCTTGATGATGTGCTGGAGAAGTTTTAGTTGGGGGGCTGTAGGTGATGGCTAGTGGCGTTCTGTTACTTTCTTAGTTGGGCCTGTCCTGTAGTAGGTGACTTCTGGGTACCCTTCTGGCTCTGTAAATCTGTTTCTTCACTTCCCCAGGTGGGTACTGTAGTTTTAAGAATGCTTGATAGAGATCCTGTAGGTGTTTGTCTCTGTCTGAGGGGTTGGAGCAAATGCGGTTGTATCGTAGAGCTTGGCTGTAGACAATGGATTGTATGATGGGGTCTGGATGAAAGCTGGAGACATGTAGGTAAGTATAGCGGTCAGTAGGTTTCCGGTATAGGGTGGTGTTTATGTGACCATCACTTATTGGTACTGTAGTGTCCAGGAAGTGGATCTCTTGTGTGGACTGGTCCAGGCTGAGGTAGATGGTGGGGTGGAAATAATTGAAATCCTGGTGGAATTCCTCAAGGGCCTCCTTCCCATGGGTCCAGATGATGAAGATGTCATCAGTGTAGCGCAAGTAGAGTAGGCGTGCTAGGAGACGAGAGCTGAGGAAGCATTGTTCTAAGTCAGCCATAAAAATGTTGGCATACTGAAACAGATTGACACCCCTTCTTGTCAACTGTTGGGAGTGGGCCACATTCACCCTAATTGAATTGGCCTCATTAGCACTGACCCCCCCACTTCGTAAGGCAACTCCCATCTTTTCATGTGCTGTTTATTTATACCTGCTTACTATATTTTCCACTCTGTTCATCTGATGAAGTAGGTCATAGCCCACGAAAGCTTGTGCCCAAATAAATTTGTTAGTCTCTAAGGTGCCACAAGGACTCCTTGTTGTTTTTACTGATACAGATTAACACGGCTACTCCTCTGAAATTTGTTCCTTAACTCATTGGTAAGTAACAGGATGTCATGGACACCAGGAATTTAGCAAGACTCAAAGGAGGACTGGATATTTATGTAAACAAGACTATCCAGAGTTATAATAGTTACTACTGAAGAGTTAGAAGGGCTATAAAACCTGAGGCTTGAGGATTTAAACCAGTCTCTGACCATTAGAAATCAGGATGAGACCTGCCTGAGTAATCCCACTTTTGCCTACTGAAAAGTTTCTTGCACCTCCCTCTGAAGTACCTGATGCTGGCCACTTATATAGACAGCTGCAGTCTGATCCAGTCTGGCAATTCTTCTCCCAACAATCAATAGTGTTTCTCCAGAACTCCAAATCCCCGGCACATCAGCTCCAATTGCCTTCCCCTCCTACCTCACATCTGATGACCCTGTAGTCCCCTCAGTGCTCTAGTCAGCTCAGTCCTCTCCCCCAAAACCTACTACCCCTCCCAATTTAGCTCAGCACCCCCACCCCTCCCTCCAGCCTGAGATCCACTCCCTCCACATCTCACAAATCCGCTCCACCCCCAGATCCAGGCTCCTACATCACCTTACCTCTTTCAGCTCAGCTCCTTCTCCACAGCCTCCCATTCCCACTTAAAAACACCCCAATATTCTCCAATTGCTCTGAACCCCTCCTGCAATCATTTCCCCCCCATCCCATCTCCTCATCCCCCTCTAATCCTCCCCACACATTCACTTCCCCTTGGTGGCTGTAAAACAGATTGGGGATGTGAAGAGAGGGCCTTTCTTGACACCCCAACATCTACCTGGGATTAGGGGGAGCAGTGGCCTCCCCAAAGAGAGAAACTGGGGTGGCCCAGTCTGGCACCCTCAGGAGCCCATGGGAGCAGAGAGGGGATCACCCACAGAGCCTCCCCAGATGACTCCAAGATGGAGTCCTGTGGAGGGTGCCTGGGAGAATGGAGACAAGAAGCTGGAACAGAGATGGACAAGGGGAGGGGTTTTTGAGCTGGGTTGGGGGGAATAAATGGTCACAGCTGGGTTGAAGTCAGGGGGGCAGAACTGAAGTTAAGGATTTTGAGCGGGGGTTTGAGGCACAAGGGGAAGCTTGAGCTGGAGAAGGCGGGGGGGACAATTACAGTTGGAGCAATGGGGTTTTGAACTGGCATGGAGGAGGACAAGAGGAGACAGAGTTGGAGGGACAACAGTGTGAAGGGGAGGGAGAACTGTAACAGCAGTTCCTGCAGCTGCCCTTATGCCCCTCTCCCTGACCTTGGGATAGTTGGAAGGGGGCAGGGATAAGAGGCAACTTATGGAGCACACGCAGGAACCCTTCCACTGCAACCACTCCTGGCTGTGTTGACATTCTTGTGGGCTACAGGAGCCTCCTACAACCCATGGGGGTGGAGGGTCAAGACCCAGAAGTGCCTCCAGCTTGAGAGATCATTCCTGTGCTCCACCAGCTGCCCCCCTGGCATCCCTCTGGCCATCCCAGGGAGAGGTGATGGGCAACTAGGCCAGCCGAAAGGAAGGGGAGACCCAGATAACAGGAGGAATCCAGGGAAGGAAGAAAGAGCCCAGAGCTAGAGGGTGGGGAGGAGGCTGCAGCAGGAGCAAAGCTAGAGCACTCCTACTCATTTCACTGCTCAGATTCTGGCTCCAGATTCCCTCTGTGGCTCTTGAGTTTTGATGCTTGGTCTTGGCAACAGGCTTTAGCTTATCTCAGGGTGACTCCACTGATATCAATTTCACATGGCTACTTCCCCTAGCATATTCCTCAGACCTGTGCAAAAATTATTAGAACATTTTTACAAACAAGGCATTTTGGGGAGTGCAGTATTCTGTGGAAAACTTTGACCGAATGACCCCAAATTTGCATGACTAAACCTACCCCAGAATCCTATGAGGCACAGCAATTTTCAAGACAATCTACATATGCACATGGATTTTAGAGCATTTAGAAAAGCAATCTGTTAAGTAGTAAAGCTAGTCTCAACCTTAACTATAGCATTGCTACCATCCTGCTATAATTATGGGTCTGGCCTAAGAGTGAGCAGTTTCCCCTCCAGCCCTGGAAACCCTGGCTAGTAAGCCCACTTGGTGATTAAGTAGCGCAAACAGTCTACCAAGGTATATTCATTTATTATTATTATTTCTTGCCTTCTGTTTTATGCACACTGCAACATGGTAGCAGATAAAAGGAAACTCCTTCCTAGTCCTTGGCTCAGCCTTTTACACAGCTTGCTTTTTTCTCTGCTATCTAGCTGGTAAGTTAATTATTTCATTAGTGCATCAGAATCCCTACAGGTGCAAGTGATCCCCACTCAACTTCCAAATCCAATAAGACTACCTAATTGCTTCCTACTCTAACTACACCCAAGTTATTGTTGTCTCCATTCTGCCTTTGATTCACACCAGATATTGTAGGAGTTGTACTGAACTCATACATGTTACACATACCAGATATCGTATCTTGTTTTTTCGTATGACAGTGGTGTCTAGATTCCCCCATTGAAATCAGGGCCCTCTTGAACTAGACACCATACAAACACATAGTTAGAGACAGTCCCTGTCCCAAAGAACTTGCAGCTTCAATAAAGGGAGGAGAAATAGCTGACTCTCAGAACTGTACCCTATCCACTGGATCCTACTGTGGCCTTAATAAGGTGTATGCAGTGACCCCCGATTCTTAGACTATTTAGATTAGCTAAGGATGGAATAGTCATCTCAAACCTGAATATTTATGTCCTCATCAGTTTAAGCCAAACTTTTAACAAAACTTTCACATTCGGTGTGTGTTGGCCAGATTCTGCCATGCTGAATAGCACCTTACTTTACAAATAGTCCCATTGAATTAATGGATGCTCATGGAGTAAGGCATTACTCAACATGAATAAAGGTGGCAGAATCTAGCCATCCATCATTTGTTCAAATATTCAGGATCAGTGGGACGTGGGTGGATCTGTGAATTCACTTATAAGAATGGTTGACAGTTTTACTGCCATCTCCAGAGAAGTAGGCTCAAAAGACTGTACCATTAAATAAATAGCACAGAGAGGGAATTGTTAGCTTTCTCCTGTCTAGCACGTCACTCAAGGAACAACTCAAGCAACTGCTGCTCTTTCAGGACAGTCAACATTATCCTCCACTAATTTTGCAGAGATAATAGCATACAAGAACCTAGAACTGAGGGCCATATGCTACCATTGACTTTTAAGCAGACTTTCCCATTGATTTCAACAGGGACTTAAAGTGAAAAGGCGTAATGATATGACCCTGACTTTCCATAATATAGATTCATGGATATTGAAGCATTAATAGACCATTATAGAACCATAGAAATATAGGGTTGGAAGAGACCTGGAGAGGTCATCTAGTTCTGCTTCTTGCACTGACCCAGGACTAAGTATACCTAGACCATCTCTAACAGGATGGTCTCACCTGTGTCACAGGTCCACAGAATCAGTGCTAAGCCCCAGCTTTTAAACCGTCTCTTGGAAGAACCCTTTCAGTATGCCCAATGGGTCTCATTGTTCCTTCATGGTTGGCCATGTAGCCTGACCACCTCTAAGACTGAGTTTCTAGGCTCCAGCTGTGAGCTCTGCCCTGCGAGTTCACACTGAGATAGACTCATGGTCAGAGACTCGTTCGCTCTTCAGGGATTAATGCACCACAGCAGGTATCTGCAGTAACAGTCAGCAGCATTTTCAATACAGAGCAGGGTTTATTAGACAACTGGAACACAACACTGGAAATCCTTAGGCTAGCACAGAAACATGAAGGTTGTTTAGTCCACCTGGCCAAGCCAGAACAGTCTGCCAGTCAAGCTGTAGTGGATCCCATCTTTGGCTCTGTCTTTCTCTGACTCCTTAGTCAGTCCCAGGTGGGCATGGAGAACAATTAATCATAGCCTTCTTAGAAACAGCCCTTTAAAGTATTTTAAGATTGTTCTCAGGTCCGTCCCCACCCCCTCAGTGTTCTTCTCTCAACACTAAAAATGCCCAGATTTTTCAACCTTGCCTCATAGGTCAGATTGTCTAAACCTTTTATCATTTTTGTTGCTCTCCTCTGGGGGCTGTCCACACCTTAACACAATTTATGGTCCCCAAACTGAACTTCAGCTGAAGTCTCACCAGTGCCAAGTAGAGCAAGAAAATTACCTCCCATGTCTCATATAGGATACTCCTGTTAATACATCTCAGAATGACATTTGCCTTTTTTGCAACAGCATCACATTGTTGGCTCATATTCAATTTGTGATCCACTGTGACCACAAGATCCTTTCCTACAGTACTACTACCTATCCAATTATTCTCCATTTTGTAGTTGTGCATTTGATTTTTCCTTCCTGAGTGTAGTACTTTGCACTTGTCTTTATTGAATTTAATCTTGTTGATTTCAGACCAATTCTCAAATTTGTCAAAGTGGTTTGGAATTTTAATCCTGTCCTCCCAAGTGCTAGCCTTCCCTCCTGGCTTGGTGGTGATCTGCAAATTTTGTAAGCATACTCTCCACTCTATTATCCAAGTCATTTATGAAAATCAGACCCAGGACTGACACCTGTGGGACCTCACTAGCTATGCCCTCCCAGTTTGAGAGTGAACCATTTATAACTGTTCTTTGAATAATGTTTTTCAACCAGTTCTGCACCCACCCATCCAAACCACATTTTCCTAGTTTGCTTGTGAGAATATCATGTTGGACTGTGTCAAAAGTTTTACTAAGAATCAAGATATATCACATCTACTGCTTCCCCCTGCTTCCATCCACTAAGCCAGTGACCCTGTCAAAGAAAAAGATTAGGATAGTTTGGCATGATTTGTTCTTGACAAATCTTGGCTATTTCTTATTAGCTCTTATTGTTTAGGGCCTTACAAATTGATTGTTTAATAACTTGATCCAGTATCTTTCCAGGTATCGAAGTTAGGCTGACTCGTTTATAATTCCCTAGGTCCTCTTTGTCCCCTTTTTAAAGCTGCAGGACCTGATGATGTCTTTCCAGAATTTTTTAAAAACCTTGGAGTCAAGGGACAGAAATGGCTGGCAGCGCAGTTCTCCAATATCCATGCCTCTGGGCTTGTCCCAAGGATCTGGTGTGAGGCTATGGTTATCACCATTGCCAAGCTTGAGAAGCCAGCCAGTAATCCTCATTGTACCAGCCTGAATCATGCCTCTGCAGATCTGTACAGGCCTATGGAGAGACTATGACTGGCAAGGATTATGCTACTCTTTACCAAATGAACAAGTAGGTTTCCAGCCAGGCTGCTGCTTCACTGACCAAGTATTAGCTTTGGCAACACACATTGAGGTGGGATTTCAGCAAAATCTCAAACTGGGGCAGCTTTTGTAACCTTATCTGCTGCCTACAACACCCTGCGGAGGAACAGCCTCTTTCTGAAAGCCAGAAGAATTATCTCATGTAATGCAACAATAAAATTCTTCTGAGAAGTTCTGACCAGCTGTAGGTTTTGTGTTTTCCTTGGTGACCAGGTCAGCAGACCACGCACTCTTGTAATGATGTCCTACCACAGGGATTGGTCCTAGTATCATTTCTGTTTAATATCTACGCCAGCAACCGTCCCTGAACATCATCACAGAAATGTGTTTATGCTTATGCCATTGTTCTGAGACTACACAGGCATGGGATTTACCTATCGTAGGACAAATCGTAACTAACAACCTTAAAATCATGGAAGAATATTTCAGTAGGTGGCTAAAACTAAACCCCACTAACACTGTCTTGTCAGCATTTCACCTAAAAAAAATCAAAAGGCTAGGGCAGAGCTGCATGTGCATTTCTGTGGCCACCAGATAATACACAATCCAACCCAGAAATATCTTGATGTGATATTAGAGTGAAGCCTCAAATAGGACCACTACCTGAAAAATATTCACAACAAAATAAAGTTGCATGTAAAATCACATCCAGGAATGACCCACAGAGCTGATACAGAAACTCTACAGACCTCCTCACTGACTCTTGTCTATTCTATAGCAGACTACCTGCCCACCCATCTGGACGCCATATCTCCCACACATCACTTGACAAGTCTCATTTTAATACTGGCGTGTGGATTATTATGTGTACAGTAAAATCAATGCCACAACCATGGCTTCCTGTACTAGCACATATCCAATCACCTCAAATTCATCACGACATGAGAATTCTTTGGGAGTTCCATCAGATTAGAAGAAACATATACTGGAAGATCCTTGAAGACCTAAATAATATATTGAGATTCCAACTCAAATCCAGAAAACCATTTTGGCTTGCAGCACTAAAGCTCAAAGACTCAGGGGTACCCCCGGATGCCCGAAGATCAATGGTGATCAAGGTGGAAGGATGCCAGCTTCCCAAATAAACACCTCATCAAGGACCCAACTGAAGAATTCAGTGGCTTTTCACTCTCACATAAAATACAGTCCACTTTGAATTGCATCCAAACCTCACATGGCCTTCTTTCTCCATAAACAGGGCCTATTTGTGACTGTGAATACTGACTTCAAACTATGGAACATTTCACCAATCAAAGTCCCAAATGATCGTATCTCTGCTATCCACTCTGCATCACCTGAAGCAATCAATTGGATTGCCAACCTAGACTTAGAATCTAACATTGCTCTTTTTAAAGACATATGAAACAAGAAGATAGGTGCTACATTTGCCCTTCTCCAGTCCTCTAGGACCTCACCCATCCTCCCTGAGTTCTCAAAGGTAATTGCTAATGATTCTGAGATTGCTTCAGCCAATTCCTTAAATACCCTAGGATGAATTTTGTCAGGCAACTTGAATACATCTAAGTATATCTAAATATTCTTTAATCTGTTCTTTCCCTCTTCTGGCCTCTGTTTCTTCCCCCTTGTTGTTAATATTATTTATTCTAGAAATGCCTCAACCACCGACTCTTCCTGATTTGGCAGTCTAGTATTTCCTACAGTGACTTCACCCCTGTTTTTGATTCCCCCTTCCCCACCCGCCTTTATCACCACCCAGAGATTTGAAGCTCATTTGCCTCTCACCTCCTCCTGGACCCCTGAACAAATGTGTACATTCTTGATGTACAATGCAATTCCTCCTCCCATTTTTCCTGTCTGTGCTTCCTGAACAAGCTATACCTGTCTGTACCAATACTCCATCATGAGGCTTATCCTAACAAGTCTCTGTGATGCCAATTAAGTCATAATTTTGCTTGTGTACTATGTTAATGATCATGTGTAGTCTGACTTCCTGCATAATAAAAGCCATAGAATTTCACCAAATGGTTTCTGCATTAAGCCCACAATTTTTGTTTGAGTTGTAGACTATATAGAAAGCCTGGTCCTGCAGACCTTGATTCAGCAAGACTCCCCTCCACTTCCATTGGAATTAAGGGAATTGAATCCCTTTTCCCCCCAACACCTCTGGCCTCCTAGAGGTATTCCACAAAAAGTGAAAATTCTCGAGACTGCAGTGAGCCTTAGAGGAGTGCCAGGAACCCTAGAATACCTACGCTATGGCAATGCACTACAGTCAATGCAGCAGAGTGTGGAACACAACCGTTAAGAGGTTTATTCCAGAGCAACATCTATAGTCTGAACATACATAATTAGTGTAAAATACATCTATTTAACTACTCTGCTGCATGTTATACCAGTTGAAATTTCCTGTGTAGACAAGCCCTTAGGGATTGGTCTAGCTAAGCATTTTACTTCTGTGCTCGCTCTAGTTAGTTAACATGGTTGCAAATGTGACGCTACACGTTCTATGAGTATTTGTAGTTTACCCTAGGGCTCAGTCTGGGGCAGAGGTGCTGGAACAATTTTTCTAGGGGGGGTGTTGGGAGCCACTGAAGCAAACTGTAAACCCTGTATATAATGGAAACCACTTCAAGTCTGGGGGTGCTGCAGCACAGCCCCACCCCCACCCCCTCCGCACCTCTAGTTCCAGCACCTATGGTCTGGGGTCATGTGGAGACATGGGCTACAAACCCCAACCTAGGGCATGATCAGAGATTGTGGCTCCTATTCCAACCCAGAATATGGAGTAATAGCTGCTGCATAACTACTCCATGCTCTACACTTGTGTTAGAGGATAGATTCTGTCCCGCAACTCCCATGTATTTGACCCACATAAAGCCCCTTTACTCTAGCACTGTGTCTGTGGGGAAGTGGAAGTACTGAATTTCACCTTTAATCTTTCCTAAAGTCACAAGATATCTTAAATCCTTGCCTGCATGATATCTTATGCTATTATTATCACTAAATCCCTGTTGGTCTGCAGCTTCAACTTTATTAAACCTAGTTGGCTCCTTTAGTTGGAGGATTAGGTCCAGAATTTGCTTTTGGCTGTTACTTGTTAAAAACACCTGTGGCAAAAAACAATCCATTACTGTTGCTCTAGAAACATGGCCCTGGAGATCTAGAAAATACAAGGACTAGTGTATCTAATTTTCTTTTATTGTGCTAAAAACTCTGTAAGAATTTAATAAGTTAACTCTGAGTTCACAGTTCAAACAGGATTATTTGATATAACCTCTGTGTGTGGAGCAATATCAGATATTAACAAAAACATCACACAGAATAAACTTTATCCGGAATATGGAGGGATGTACAACCAAGATACAGTTTCAGAAAATGTCTGCGTTCCACTGCAGCTGGGAGGGCAGAGTGTGTCATCGGATGCAGGGATGGTAAATCCATTTGTCAGCAATGCAATGCTGTTGCATAAAAAGCAAATGCAATTTTAGGTTGTATTAACAGAGGCATAGCATGCAAGTCAGAGGAGCAGAGGCACATTAAGATTTATTGGGGGCCTGGGCACAAAGAACATTGTCCTGCCCCCTGCTCCTCCCTTTCCCCCCACGGCCCTGCCTCCTGGCCTAGCTAATCATTAATTAGCAAGAACAAATAGGACAAATGCCCAGTTTTGCCAAAAAGGACCTCGGGGGGATGAGGGGTGGGAGACAGGGTTTAAAAAGGGAAGGTCTGTTTACAAAGACAAAGCGCAAAGGAGCAGTGCGTATATATATTTAAAAGAGAGGGGAAATTTTGGTTGTCTAAAAGGCCCATTTAAAGAGGGAAGGAATGAATCTGAGTGAGGGTTAGAGGGAGCAGAGAAAAACCTAGACAGTTTATATGTAATATACTGGGCTGGCTGGAAAAGTCTTTTAAAAAAAAACAGCTCTGGGGGGAAACCAGCTATTTACTGAAGACAACAAAGTCACCGTGTACAGTTGCTGCACTTTATTTTACTGCCTTTATTGTTTTAAATGAGTTAGAACTGCTTATCTTATTGCAATGAGTTTAACAAAGAAAAACATGTAAGGGTTTAAAATACATCAATTATTCCTGTTTAATTTAGATACGATATGTGCATCTTCCTTTTCAAGTGGTTTGAGAAGCTGATGTAGTCAGGGCATCTGAGCACAGACTGCGGAGCCAGAAAAATGAATTCTCTTCCTCGCTTGGTGATCTTTGCTTATTGCGTAACTTTGCATTGTCTGAGTTTCCACATCATAAAATGATTTTTACTTACTTACCTCCCAGAAGGGAGTAAGGATTAATCAAGTTTTTATAAAGCAGCTTGAAGTTTAAAAACTCTAACTATAAGCTACATATTCATTGGAAAATCCTGGATTGTAAACTGCTTAGGGCGGGAGCCTTGTCTCTTTACATGTCAAAGAATCAAACACAAATATGAAATAGGCAGCACAGAAATAAATATGGATGAAAATAAATGGTTCAATCCACTAAAAATGTGGCTATCTTAAAGTTGTCATCTTGTCAATACATTGTTTGGTTTTGAATGAATAACCCTGCTGATACTTATGACAGTAGTTTTGGAGCCTGTAGTTTCAGGTGAGTGAGTGTGGACAGCTGCAGCTGTCTGTACACATAATACAGCATTAAGAACATAAGAACGGCCATACTGGGTCAGACCAAAGGTCCATCTAGCCCAGTATCCTGTCTTCCGACAGTGGCCAGTGCCAGGTACTTCAGAAGGAATGACCAGAACAGGCAATCATCAAGTGATCCTCTGTCACCCACTCCCAGCTTCTGGCAAACAGAGGCTAGGGACACCATCCCTGCCCATCCTGGCTAATAGCCATTGATGGACCTATCCTCCATGAATTTATCTAGTTCTTTTTTGAACCCTGTTATAGTCTTGACCTTCCCAATATCCTCTGGCAAGGAGTACCACAGGTTGACTGTGCGTTGTGTGAAGAAATACTTCTTTTTGTTTGTTTTAAATCTGCTGCCTATTAATTTAATTTGGTGACCCCTAATTCTTGTGTTATGAGAAGGAGTGAATAACACTTCCTTATTTACTTTCTCCACACCAGTCATGATTTTATAGACCTCTATCATATCCCCCCTTAGTCAACTCTTTTCCAAGATGAAAAGTCCCAGTCTTCTTAATCTCTCCTCATACCGCAGCCGTTCCATACCCCAACCATTTTTCTTGCCCTTTTCTGAACCTGTTCCAATTCCAATATATGCCAAAGAACTCTGCCTAAGTGCCAAATATTGTAATAGCTGAGACATGAGGGTTTTTATTAAAACAGCATTGTCTATTGATAAGTGTTGGAGACTGGCAGTCAGGACTCTTGAGTTCTCTAACTAGCAGTGATACTTGATTCACTTTGTGCTTGATTGTAGGCAATTCACTTAACCTCTGTGTGTTTCACCATACCCATGTGTAAAATGGGGGCCAGGGGGAGTGAGGGGGGGGAGCAGCTCTGTGAGGGAGGAGAGAAGGAGAGGGACTCATGGGGGGGCGCTCAGCACGGGCAGGAGAGGTAAGGAGAAGGGCTTGGGGGCAGCTCTGCGCCAGAGAAAGAGGGAAGGAGAGGGGCTCGGAGGAGGGGGCAGCTCTGTGTGGGAGGGAGATGGAAGAATAGGGGCTGGGGGGGCAGCTCCACACAAGAGGAAAGGAGGAAGGAGAGGGGCTCGGGGTGGAAGCTCTGTAAGAGAGGTGGGAATGTGCTTACCCTACCGCTCCTGCCCTGCCCCTCCGTCCTCTTCCCCCTGAAGCCCCGCCCTCTGGCCAGGCCAGATGCACGGCCCCGGGGGGAAGGTGAGGAGGAGCAGGGAGCAGAGCCAGAGTTCCAGCGATCCTGCGGGGCCCCCCAATTGGCCAGGGCCCCTGGGCACAGGCCCCTTGGGCCCATATGGTAATCTGTCCCTGCACGGGAGGCGATGGTACCGCTCAGTGTTTTCCTCAGGAATTGAAAGTAGGGGGGGTGTTGGAATATTCGAGGGGGGAGGTGGGTGTGTAGGCCGATGAGGGTAGAGACTGTGAGGGCAAAGGTTGGCTCTATGGCACCATAGTAAAAACCGAAAAATATTTCACAACCATTTTATTAGATTTAACTCATGTTTTAAAATCATCACAGAAATTAAAGTTGGCTACTCAAGCCTACTATGAAGCACAACATCTACAACCTTCTTGGTTTCTTGTTGTAATTTTGCACTCTTTGGTGTCTTCTTGTGTGTCTGTTACTTCCAGTCCTTCACTATATGCTCATGCTCATGCTCAGGCAGAAGGCGACTTCAGAACACAAAATTCTATTCAATGAGGAAAAAGAACGCTCAACTGTAGCTGTTGTGACTGGGAGTAGCAAGAGATGAATTCCTACTTCTTTTGTCCCAGGAAACGTAGCACAAAGGTTGGGTCATCAAGATAACATATGCAATGACTTAATACTTGATGCCTATTTGAATTGGTGCATTCATCAGTCATGTATGCACATATTTTGAATATGGTGAGAGAGTTCTTCGCTCTTCACTTGTCAACTGCTGGTCAACTGTCAACTGCTGGTCCCCGTCCGTCCCCCCCATGCCCCCCCCGGCCGCGCTCTCCTGCTGGTAATAGCTCACCTTAAGTGATCACTCTGGTTACAGTGTGTATGGTAACATCCATTGTTTCATGTTCTCTATGTATATAAATATCCCCACTGTATTTTCCACAGTATGCATCCGATGAAGTGAGCTGTAGCTCACGAAAGCTTATGCTCAAATAAATTTGTTAGTCTCTAAGATGCCACAAGTACTTCTTTTCTTTTTGTCTTATAAGGCTTTCTGCATGTCGATACAGTCCAGAGGCATGGTGTTTTGCAGCCTTTTCATGTAGGTTGTTAATATTGGCTTAGCTGATCAGTCTGGCTACCCAAGCTCCTCCACTTTTACTATATGAATATATGATATGCCCACATCTTGAATACTGCCTGCAGTTCTGGTCACCCCATCTCAAAAAAGATATATTGGAATTGGAAAAGGTAAAGAGAAGGACAACAAAAATGATGAGGGGTATGGAACAGATTCCAGATGAAGAGAGAATAAAAAGACTGGGACTTTTCAGCTTGGAAAAGAGACGACTAAGAGGGGATATGATAGAGGCCTATAAAATCTTGACTGATGTGGAGAAAATGAATAAGGAAGTGTTATTTACCCCTTCACTTAACACAAGAACCAGGGGTCACCCAATGAAATCAATAGGCAGCAAGTTTAAAACAAACAAAAGGAAATATTTCTTCACACAATGCAAGTCACCCAGGGAACTTTTTGCCAGAGGATGTTGTGAAGGCCAAACTTATAACAGGGTTCAAAAAAGAACTAGATAAGTTCAGGGAGGTTAGGTCCATCAATGGCTATTAGCCAGGATGGACAGGGATGCAACACCATGCTCTGAGTGTACGCCAGAAGCTGGGAGTGGATGACAGAGGATGGATCACTTGATGATTCCCTATTCTGTTCATTCCCTCTGAAGCACCTGGAATAGTCACTGTTGGAAGACAGGATCCTGGGATAGATGGACCATTGGTCTGACCCAATATGGCCAATCTTACATGAAAATAATTATAATAATAAAAGAGTTTAGTATAGAAACTCCCCAAGATAATGACCTCTTGAGATAGTGATGTTTGAGATAACGACCTTGGCAAATAATGTATTTTTAAAATCTTGGCCTACTAGGAAACATATATTTATATAAGTTTCCCAGTCACAAATCTAGCATTCTGGAGCAAAGTCACTAAAACATAGTCCAATACTCTGGCCTCTGTTGTTTGTCGTACCACCGTTCACTCTATTGCTCTGCCCCAATGGCCCTGCACTGTCACCTTATGCTGCCACCAGCCACCATGACCTCTGTGAGTTGGTCTCTCAAGGTTCCACCAGCTCTCAGTGATTTCAGCTCTCAGTGGGGGAACCTCATTGCTAGTGCACGCTGGGCTGTCTCTTCCACAGAAACACTGTCCCACAGCAGGTCTAAGCACTTAGACCTGGTTGTCAGTGATTTCAGATCTAGCGGTCATTTAACAAACCAAAAGACTCTCTACGAAGCCTAATCAGTTCTATTTCTAAACAGGCGAGAGGGGCGGGTCAAATAGTGCCTGTGACTCTTAGGCAGAGCCCACACCACCAAGCAAAATACCTGTGCCCCACCCTCTCTCTCTTCGCTAGGGTATGGCATCCAAACCTCCTGCTTGGGGAGTGCCGTTCAGCTGCGGGTGACCAGGGCTTAATTTGTAATGAAAGAGGTGCCAGGGCTCAAGCAAGTTTGTTACTTTCATAACTGATGTGAGAAGCCCCGAGATCCCAGGGCTATGAACAGCTGAGCCTAGAGGAGCTGGGGCTGAGCCCTGGCAAGCCCTATCACAAATTACGCACCCCCTCATTCAGGCAGGCTAAGCACAGCTCTGCTGCCCTTTACTCCTACAATACGGATAACAACATTTCATGACCCCCACATTTAATACTTAAGTGATTTGTAACCCAACACCCGCCAAAATTGATCACTTGGTAGCACAGCTCTGTCTGCTGGATACCCAGGCAGAGTAGGTGTGTGCATGTAAATACAGTCTGGTCATGAGGCCTTTCCACCCACCACTGGCTCATCACTTGTGGTCAGGGGAGAGCTCATTTAGACCTTGCTTATAAATAATCATTCGAAATTAGTAGGTAGGTCAATATAGCCAAAACAAATGTGCTGACATAGTCATAAATAACAGTTATGTGAGGAAGCTAGTCTTTGTTCATACTTTTCAAACCCATTATGCTTTCTCAGGTACAAGTATTTTCTCATATACTGTATATGCTTTTAAAGTGTGTATTAATGTTTCAATTTCAATTCAAATTTCCAGCCAATGACTAAATTGGCAACACTGCATGTACCTGGGAAGGGGTGTTGGGGAAATTCAGGGGGAGTCTAGGGAAATCCCTGGTACTGCTCTACTCGGCGCTGGTTAGGCCTCAGCTGGAGTTCTATGTCCAATTTTGGTCACCAATGTACAGAAAGGATGTAGAGAAACAAGAAACGATCCAGAGGCGAGCAACAAAGATGATCAAAGTGATGGAATGCAAGCCATATGAGCAAAGGCTGAAGGAACTGGGTATGTTTCGTTTGGAAAAGTGGAGATTAAGTTGGGATGATAGTGGTCTTCAGATACATGAAAGGCTGCCATAAGAAAGATGGAGAAAAGTTCTCTTTTGCCACAGAGGGCAGGACAAGAGGCAATGGGTTCAAACCACAGCATAGCAGATTTAGATGATGTAAGCAGTGTCAGGATGAGCTCCACCTTGACATCTGGTGGTGAGGTGTGGCAAGTTGTGGAAAAGAATTTCAGGGGCCGATCTCATTTGCATAGGCACACCCACCCCGCCTAGAATGAGGCCATAGCTGCCCAAATGGTCACTTTGGCTGCTGTGGGATCCCCAGTGTCTCTGTTATTGGGGCAGGAAGAATAAATTGTTATTACCCTGATTATGGGAACTCTGCTTGGAACTGTACTTAGCCTTTTGTTATGATGGAGGGAATCACCATCAACTAAGTGGCACTCGCTAGGCAAGGGTCATGGGTTCCAAAACTCTGTGAATTGAGAGAGGCTGGGGATGAGTATTAATACTTGGTGGCATGGGCCCCTTGGTGAGGGCCTTACATGCTAATTGCACTTCCTCCTCTCTCCACTGTGGAATATCAGAGCTAATTTTGATTTCATTAGAAGTCTAGTTACAGGCTGCTGAGCTCACTTTGGGCTAACAGTGCACTAGCACTGAGGCTCCCCTACTACAAGCTGAATTCACCTAAGAGCTGAAATCAGTGAGCGTTGTGTTAAGTAGTGGGGGAGCCTGAAGATATATTGTGGAGCAGTTTGTGGGACGGCTGGAGTGCCTTGTGGACAGGCTGGTGGAGCAGTTCGTAGGACGGTGGGAGCTGCTTGTGGGCCGCGGAGCTGAGCGAAGGAGTTCGTGGGGCAGCTGGCGGAGCGGAGCGAAGCGAAGGCCTATGGAGCTGTGGGGTGGTCAGCTTCAGATCATGTAAGGTGCCTCTTACCCCCATCCCATCTCCACCCAGGTTGGGAGATAAAGCTCCGCAGATAAACTTTCGAACTCTGGGGCTGCCCTGACCAGGGACAGAGACTTTTGGGTCATTGGACTTTTGGGACTTTGGGTGATTTGGGGTTGCTGGACTCAAGAACCAAAGGGAAAGGGGCATGCCCCAATTTGCTTGGGGTGGGTTTTTTTTTTGCTCATGGGTTGTGTTACGAATCCTGTTGGTGGTGTTTCCCCAACATACTGCCACATTTCAGAGTAACAGCCGTGTTAGTCTGTATTCGCAAAAAGAAAAGGAGTACTTGTGGCACCTTAGAGACTAACCAATTTATTTGAGCATGAGCTTTCGTGAGCTACAGCTCACTTCATCGGATGCATACTGTGGAAACTGCAGAAGACATTATATACACAGAGACCATGAAACAATACCTCCTCCCACGCCACTCTCCTGCTAGTAATAGCTTATCTAAAGTGATCATCAAGTTGGGCCATTTCCAGCACAAATCCAGGTTTTCTCACCCTCCGCGCCCCCCACACAAACTCACTCTCCTGCTGGCAATAGCCCACACAACAGAACCACTAACCCAGGAACCTATCCTTGCAACAAAGCCCGTTGCCAACTGTGCCCACATATCTATTCAGGGGACACCATCAAAGGGCCTAATAACATCAGCCACACTATCAGAGGCTCGTTCACCTGCACATCCACCAATGTGATATATGCCATCATGTGCCAGCAATGCCCCTCTGCCATGTACATTGGTCAAACTGGACAATCTCTACATAAAAGAATAAATGGACACAAATCAGATGTCAAGAATTATAACATTCATAAACCAGTCGGAGAACACTTCAATCTCTCTGGTCACGCAATCACAGACATGAAGGTCGCTATCTTACAACAAAAAAACTTCAAATCCAGACTCCAGCGAGAAACTGCTGAATTGGAATTCATTTGCAAATTGGATACTATTAATTTAGGCTTAAATAGAGACTGGGAGTGGCTAAGTCATTATGCAAGGTAGCCTATTTCCCCTTGTTTTTTTCTATTCCCCCCCCCCGACGTTCTGGTTAAACTTGGATTTATGCTGGAAATGGCCCACCCTGATTATCATGCACATTGTAAGGAGAGTGGTCAGTTTGGATGAGCTATTGCCAGCAGGAGAGTGAGTTTGTGTGTGGGGGGGAGGGGGGGTGAGAAAACCTGTATTTGTGCTGGAAATGGCCCACCTTGATTATCATGCACATTGTAGGGAGAGTGGTCGCTTTGGATGAGCTATTACCAGCAGGAGAGTGAGTTTGTGTGTGTGGTTTTTGGAGGGGGGTTGGGGGGTGAGAAAACCTGGATTTGTGCTGGAAATGGCCCACCTTGATTATCATACACATTTTAAAGAGAGTGGTCACTTTGGATGGGCTATTACCAGTAGGAGAGTGAGTTTGTGTGGGGGGGGGGGGCGGAGGGTGAGAAAACCTGGATTTGTGCTGGAAATGGCCCAACTTGATGATCACTTTAGATAAGCTATTACCAGCAGGAGAGTGGGGTGGGAGGAGGTATTGTTTCATGGTCTCTGTGTATATAATGTCTTCTGCAGTTTCCACAGTTTGCATCCGATGAAGTGAGCTGTAGCTCACGAAAGCTCATGCTCAAATAAATTGGTTAATCTCTAAGGTGCCACAAGTACTCCTGTTCTTAATGCCACATTGTTTCTCTCTGTTATTAAAAGGCTTTTTGCTACACTCAGACTATGTGCCTGTGAGAGGGGAAGTATTGCCTCTTGGAGGCACCCAGCGGGGGTGGTATATATTTGTCCCAGGTCACCTGACTCTTGTGGCCTAACCACAAAAGCCGGTTTGCATTGTGTTATTGGAATGGATCCCCTAGATATTGAACTTGGCCCTTGTTGCTGCCAACTCTGACAGGCAGAAGGGTTACAATTAAATCTCAGGAAAAACTTCCTAACTGTAAGAACAGTAGGACAATGGAACAGAAGCCTTGGGAGGTTGTGGAAGCTTCTTCACTGGAGGTTCTCAAAAGGAGGCTGGATCCATCTGTCTTGGATGGTGTGATACATTGGGGGGGGGGAAATAGCTCCCTTTGATGGACACCCAGCTAGCCAGTTAGCTGTAAAATCGCCTCTTGGTCTGTTTTCTGCTTGCTTTATCTGTAAAGGGTTAACAAGCCCACAGGTAAAAGAAAAGGAGTGGGCACCTGACCAAAAGAGCCAATGGGAAGGTAGAACTTTTTAAAATTGGAAAAGAAACTTTCCCTTTGTCTATTGTTCTCTGGGCTGCAGGGACGGAGCAGCAATGCTGTGTAAGGCTTGAACCAGGTATGAAAATTCATCTTCCATACCTAGAAGAAATTATTTGGACAGGGAATGTTTAGTGAGACACAAACAGGTTTATTTTTTATTTTGGCTTGTGGATCTCCTCTGTGCTAACCCCAGATGCTTTTGTTTGCTTGTAATCTTAACCCTTTACAGGTAAAGCAAGCAGAGAACAGACCAAGAGGGATCTACAGCTAACTGGCTGGCTGCGTGTCCATCAAAGGGAGCTACTCCCCCTTCCCCCCCTTCATGTATCACAGATGGTTTAGACACAACAAATCCTGCATCTTGGGAGGGGTTTAATCTAGATGACCCTTGTGGTCCCTTCCAAAACTATGCTTCTATGAGTAACATACCTCCACCTCATCTTCTCCATAACTATCAACTGCTGTGCAGCTCCATGTGGGACATTTTATGCAAAGTATTTATTGAACTAATCTGCAAACAAATTATATATGGACCACAAACTTCAACTAATGGGTAACACACCCTGTGCTGAGCAGTGGCAGGGGAGGACACAGAGCTAACAAAACTTGGGAGCTCTGGCTGGGGGAACTAAGCTGTCTGATAGACCCACCCAGCTAGTCTAACATCACTGCCACCAGCGGAGAATTAGGGAGCTGAATATTACCACTGCAGACTCAGCTAGAAAAGAAAAGTGACTTCCCTAAGGTCATATAGCAAAGCAGCAGAAGAGGCAGGATTAGAACCCAGGTCACTTGACTCTTGTGGCCTAACCACAAAACCACACTGAATGTAGCACAGCGCTATAACCGATAATATTAATAGTTAATGCCTAGATTCCAAGGCCAGAAGGGCCCATTTATGATCATCTAGCTGACCTCCTGCATAACACAGACCATAGAGAATTACACCAAGTGATTCCTGTTTCAAGCCCATGATTTCTGGATAAGCCAGAATAGATCTTTTAGAAAGATATCCATTCTTGATTTAAATTGAGTGGTGGAGAGTCCACCACAGCCCTAGGTAAGTTGTTCCAATAATGAATTACACTCACTGTTAATTTTTTTTTTAATCTTATTTCAAATCTGCATTTGTCTAGCTTCAGCTTTTAGGGTTATTCCAGTGATGGTCTCTCTAATGCTGAACAACACCTCTCTACTTCTACTTGATATTCTCCTCCAAGGATTGCATTTGTTCTCTTAGCCACTGCATGGCACTCTGAGCTCATGTTCAGCTGATCATCCGCTGTGACTTTGTAAGTCTTTTACTGAATAATTGCTTTCCAAAATACAGTCCCGTAGCCTATAGGTGTGATCTATATTCTTGGTTCCTTGATGACCTTGCGTCTGGCTGCATTAAAACATGTTCAGATCAGCCCATTTTACACTATGGTCCAGTCACCTCTTAACCTTCTTTTTGTTAAGCTTTCTGGAATAGTTGAGCTTCTTTTGCCTCTCACTGTAAGGCAGGTTTTCAAAATCCCAAATTATTCTTGTAGCTCTTTTCTGACCCCCTTTCCAGTTGTCAACATCCTTTTAAGAGTGTTGACACCAGAACTGGCACACGATTCCAGCGATGGTCTCTCTGATGCTGAACAACACCTCTCTACTTCTACTTGATATTCTCCTCCAAGGATTGCATTTGTTCTCTTAGCCACTGCATGGCACTCTGAGCTCATGTTCAGCAGATCATGCACTGTGACTTCATAAGTCTTTTACTGAATCTTGCTTTCCAAAATACAGTCCCGTAGCCTATAGGTGTGCTCTATAGTCTTGGTTCCTTAATGACTTTGCATCTGGCTGCATTTAAACATGTTCAAATCAGCCCATCTTACCATGCAATCCAGATCACTCCATAGAACCAATCTACCCTTATTAAGTTGTCAGCTACTCCGCTAGTGGTTATCCATAAAGTCAGTTTAACAACAAATATCAATTATTTAGGTAAATAACCAGAGTATGCAGCAGCTTGTAAACATATTTTAGTCATGCTTTAAAATTATTTCATAGCAATTTAAACATATAGTTATACATTCATATAGAATCTATTTTAAATAAATATATGCAAGGCAAGAAAGAATTATTCAGTGTAATTCCATTCCGAGGACTTTCAGGCTGGGTCTATATTACCATTTTCATCTGTGTTTGTCAATAGGTATAACATATAGCTGTCCCAAGCACCATGCAACTGATGTTGAATTCAGTTGTCCATGGTGTGGGCTTGGTCAACCAAGTTCAACATCTGTTTTATCAAGTCATAGTCAACCCCTCATTGTCAAAAGCAGTTGGAAAGTCTAATGCAGATACAGCCTCAGTTGAGAGGAGATACAATAAAACTTAGTTGTACTGTAGGCTGAACCTATTCTTGTCTGGGTTATAAGAACATTAAAATATTATGGACTAGATTGTGCACTGTGCTTCTCAGGTACAGTCCAGCAGGCTGTGGAGCAAAGGTGTCTGTAAGCATTCCCCATGATCCAGACCTTAGAACCACCATTTGGATTAAACTCTCTTAAAGAAAGGCTAACCATAGTGCCAATCTCCACCAGCACAAAGGCACTGCGGATGGGGATCCCTGATATAATAATCCCAATGGGCAAATACTCCTCCAACTGCTATTGCACAGCGCATCAGTCACTGTTTAGATGGCACTCCACAAAACAAAGGTCAAGATGAAGATGCTTACCTGTACAGATCATTTTATCCACACAACATTGAGCTCAGCTGCGTGATCTTTTCACAATGATTAGCTTCTTTGACTTGTTGGCCTCATTCTGATTATTGCCAGCACGTCTCAGAGGAGGCCATCTTGCAGATGTGCTGCCAATTGGTGTGAGACTGACATTTAGGTTCCGGTGTACATCAGAGGAGAGGAGGAGATCCAGGACCAGCTGAAGTCAGTAATTTCAATATTTTAATAACTGATCAAATGGCTGAGTAACTGGTCAAAATGGTTATCACTCAGATCAGCAAGCAGTGTTGTGAGAAAATAAAGGGATTCAAAGTCCTATATAATAGGGCCTAGAACTATCGCAGTCAGTCTGGTTTATGACTACCCCTTTTGCCAAGAACTGTGTCAGGGTTCCCTCACCACTCTGAACTCTAGGGTACAGATGTGGGGACCCGCATGAAAGACCGCCTACGCTTATTTCTACCAGCTTAGGTTAAAAACTTCCCAAGGCACAAATCTCTATTTGTCCTTGGACTGAGGTATGCTGCCACCACCAAGTGATTTAGACAAAGAATCAGGGAAAGGACCATTTGGAGTTCCTATTCCCATAAAATATCCCCCCAATCCCTTACACCCCCTTTCCTGGGGAGGCTTGAAAAATAAACAAGGTGAGCACAAACCAGACCCTTGGGTTTGTAGGACACTAAAAACCCAATCAGATTCTTAAAAAATAGAACTTTATTATGAAGAAAAAAAAAGTAAAAGAAGCACCTCTGTAAAATCAGGATGGAAGGTAATTTTACAGGACAATCAGATTCAAAACACAGAGGATTTCCCTCTAGGCAAAACTTAAAAGTTACAAAAACCAGGGATAAACCTCCCGCTAGCACAGGGAAAATTCACAAGCTAAAACAAAAGATAAACTAACGCATTTCCTTGCTTTACTTACAATTTTTGTAAACTAGATGCTTAGTTCAAGTAGGGCTTTGGGAGATGTATTTTCCCTGTCCTGTTTCCTCGCTAACCCGGAGAGAACCAACAAAGAGAACAAAGCAAAAACCTTCCCCCACATATTTGAAAGTATCTTCTCCCCTTATTGGTCCTTTTGGTCAAGTGCCAACCAGGTTACCTGAGCTTCTTAACCCTTTACAGGTAAGGAGGGATTTTATGATACCCTTAGCTGTATGTTTATGACAAGCTGGTTCAATTAATTGGAACTTATCCCCTCCGCTCAGACCGAGGTGCTTCTGGATATCATAGAGGCTTAGTGCAGTGCATTGGGGAGTGACAAGAAAGAGGCAAAGGTTACCAGGCCCGTGAACCAGGAAGAGCAAGGGGACAAGGACCTGAACTGAGACATGCCACACACATTGCCAGGATCCTATAATCTGCTGAGGAAAACCAGGATCCAGAGATGGTGAATGAGCAGTTTGGCAGGAGGAAGAAGAGAAATAGAAGACTGAAGGGCTCCTAATACCAGGGATGTGGCTTTTTATTGTAATATGTGTCAGTGGGGATTGGGTTTGCTCAGAGCAGGTCTAGTTGACATGGAGGCTATAGCTCAGATGTTCACTGATAGCCTGTCTACACTAGCACTCTTGTCTGCGCTACCCCTGCTGGAACTGTACTGGTGGTAGCAACACTGGATTTTTTTTTAAAGTCTAGTTTAGACACACCCTCTGCAGCCCACTAATGTGACGTGATCTTGTCTAAATCTTCAGTTTTAGAGAGGGGCTAATGAATTTTGGACCAATTGCAAATTTTATGTGGCCTTCCCTGTCAGCTAGCAGCAGAGTATAGCAGTAGTCCAGACTTAAGGTACCAGAGACACAGATCACTGTGGACATGTTTTCATTTCGATGGAACAGGCACATTCCAGTAGTTCCGTACATAAAAAATTAAGTTGCTGTTGAGGAAGTGACTCATAAGCAAGACAGAAAAAGAGCATGACTTGTAACAGGTTTACAGGACTGAACATGACGGGCAGTTTGGGTTTGTGCCCTGAGAAATAACAAGCACTGACATTTTATTGTTGTTTTGGCCCCTTTTCTAACATTCATAAAGCAAACATGCCTGTTTTTGTGGCTGTTAAATATTTACATTTAAATAAACCTTTGCCTCTTTCTTGTCACTCCCCAATTTACTGAACTGTTCTTTTTCTTACTCGACTTTTTTATACACATAAAATGTGTTTAATCCAATTAGTATTACAAAAAAAATATAATTTCCAGTTAAAGTGACTCAGCAAGAATGTACAAACAACCATTTCTTGGCTTTTGCCCCCCCTTTTAAAAAAAATCTTTAAAGATGAGCATTAATAAGGCATTAATTATCCTTGCCAGAGGCAACAGCTGTTATAGTTGTGCTCTATGAGGTAGAAAATCTTCTTGTACCAATTGCTCTTTAACAGCTTCTCCATTCTCTCTTGAAAGGGTGAAACAGCTGCTGGTATGGACACGTTCTCCATTCCATCTTGCATTTCATGCTTATTATAACAAATGTTTGTTCGAGTCACAATATCAGCCTTTAGTAACAGCGCATGTTTACACACGAGAATATTTAATTCCCCATTCTGTGTGAAGACACATGAAAATTTAGTTTAGCTACAGTAACTATACTGACATAAAAATAAGAAATACTCCAACCCACACAACATTTACTTAAATACATCTGTGCCAGTGGTGGCTAGCAAACAAACAGCTAAAGTATTTTCATCAAATCCTTTGGAATGAGAGGTTAAAGGCTTTTTATCACAGTCTAAAAGAGATTTACAACACCCTGACCCATAGGTGCCGACTCTGTGGGTGCTCTGCACCCACCGGCAGCTCCCCGCCCTGGCCTCCCGCCCCAGCTCACCTCCACCTCCGCTTCGCCTCCTTCCCTGAGCATGCCACTGTGTCCTGCTTCTCCTCCCTCCCTCCCAGTGCTTCCGCTGGGAAACAGCTGTTTCGCACGGCAAGAGCTGGGAGGGAGGGGGAGGAGGGGGAACACGGCATGCTCGGGGAAGAGGCGAGGCCGGGGCGGGGATTTGGGGAGGTGTCCAATAGGGGCAGGGAGGGGGCGGAGTCAGGGCGGGGCTGGGGGGGGCGTGAGCAAGGAAAGTTGGCACCTTTGCCCTGACCCAGGCAAAAGTTCTCTTGCTCACTTTTCCAAAATTTCAGCTTGTGGGGAAGTAAATGGCTGACTCCTCCCTTGGTTTAGATGGGCAAAAAGTCTTTGCCAAAACATCCCTTTCTTTGAGCCCTCTGAAGGAAAAAACAGAAACAACCTTGGACCCTGCCACGCCAGGCAGCTGGGACCTGAGCCCCACCGCATCGGGTGGGGCAGCTGGGACCCCCATCACAGGCTTGCAGCCAGGACCCCAGGCACGGGGCCAGGAGTGGAGCCCATGTAAAACCTGTGAGTGCTGCAATATCCCTGCAAACCCCCAGTTCCCATGCCTATGCTGCTCAGCTTCCCTTTTCCCCTCACTGCCCAGAGTCACCCCATAAACCTTCTCAGAGACCCACTCTCCCGCACCCTGCTTCCCTGCGGCACTCACCAGCCTGCTGCTGACAAAACAAGAAGCAATGGTCTCAAGCTGCAGTGGGGGAGGTCTAGGTTGGATATTAGGAAACACTATTTCACTAGGAGGGTGGTGAAGCACTGAAATAGGTTACCTAGGGAGGTGGTGGAATCTCCATCCTTAGAGGTTTTTAAGGCCTGGCTTGACAGAGCCCTGGCTGGGATGATTTAATTGGTGTTGGTCCTGCTTTGAGCAGGGGATTGGACTAGATGACCTCCTGAGGTTTCCTCCAACCCTAATATTCTGTTAGTCTATGATTTTATGACAGGAGCATTCCAGCAGGGCTGCCGGTCGCGGTACCCCCATCAGCCAGCCTGGCCTCAGCCCCAGCCAGACCGGAGCAGCTAATTTTGAATTCTTTTTTAGCACACAGCTGGGCCACAACTGTGTGCTAGTTGGGCCGCATGTGGCCGATGGGTTGAGAACCACTGGGCTAGAGCTTGTTACCTAATGAAAATATTTTGTGGAGGGGGGGACTCTGTTTTACCACTTGAACATGCCACTATGTATCCAGTATGCCTTAGCTGTAGCAAAATCCTGCTATTGGGTCACCTGCAGAAGGCATTAAACATACAGAGGGTTTATCTCAGGTAAGCAGCAGCTGCAGCCTCATGAAGATCACTTGCTCCATAGAGAAGAGTTAGAAATGTACAGAGTGTTCCTAACCATGACAACACCTTTCCTGTGACACCTTTGTCTGCACAATGGCTCTTGGAGAAGGCTCTCCCATGGATGGAATCCAGAAGCTGAGCACATTATGATTCACTGGTCTGTACTGAAGCTCACAATTCCCAGCTCCCACAAATACCCATCACTGATGGGCAGATATCCAGGGTGGACACTGTTGACTTCATGCCCATTGATTATTTAAATCTGTTTGGAAGTGAGAATTTTGTCTTTCTTTGTTACACAGGCCAATATCTATGCCAATTCACACTACAATTTACCATCCCATTCATAGGTGCAGAACTGAGTGACAATGTGTATACCTGAAATAAGGAGATTTGGGGGTCTCCAGCTTCTTTTGGGAATAATCAGAAAGCAGAAGTTTTTCATTATTGGTCCATGAACCCAGTGTACTCTCCCACATTGTTTTCTCCCACATTGTTTTTACACAGTGATGGTCAGGGACACGTTTTTCTTCTTCCTGCACTACTTCCTCCACTACCATCAAAACACAAAGACTACAAGCAGCCATCGATCTAGCTTTGACAAGCTGTACAGGATCAGATCTCTCACATCACCTCCTGTGGAGATTTATGGAAGTGTACGCCCATACACAGAACGTGTAAGTATAGATACATCTCTGATGAGGTTCACAGGACATTGTGTAGCATTTCTCCTGTATATCTCCAGTTTACAGTCATGTTATGGGACTGACCTTCGTAAAGGCTGTTAAAGCCACACTGTTATTTGTACAACTTTCCAGTACCCACTGCAGAGAAAGCCAATGATTCCCAGTGACTTGGCAGAATCTAGTGACATTGTCTGGGAGCTTGTTAGATCCCTTCACACACAACAGTGCCATGTGAATGCCCGTTCTCACTTTCAGGTGACGTAAATAAGAATTGGGCAGCATTATCTCTCATAAATGATTGTACCCAGTGATGGTTTGTTTTAGTGATTGGCTGAAAAAAAAGTAGGACTGAGTGGACTTGTAGGCGCTAAAGTTTTACGTTGGTTTGGTTTTGAGTGCAGTAATGTAAAAAAAATTTTACATTTGTAAATTGTACTTTCACAATAAAGAGATTGCACTACAGTATTTGTATGAGGTGAATTGAAAAATACCATTTCTTTTGTTTATCCATTTTACAGTGCAAATACTTGTAATCAAAAATCAAAGTGAGCACTATATGCTTTGTATTTTGTGTTGCAATTGAAATAAATATATTTGAAAATGTAGAAAAACTTCCAAAAATATTTATAGTAAATTTAAATTAGTATTCTAGAATTAACAGTGCAATTAAAACTGATGAATAGTGACTATTTTTTTAATCATTTGACAGCCCTAAAATAAATCCTTTTCACAGTCAGTTCGCTCCCGTGAGATCAACTTGAGATGAGGTGTTTCCTTAACTCCCCCGCTGGGGCACTTCATATTCAGCCGTTTGATGAGAATTATTAACTTTTGGGACATGTATATCACAGTATAAGCTTGGAGCAGAAGAGGTAACTCAAATATGTAAGTTAGTCACTCATAGTACTGTAACTGGACAAGCTCATAAGTGCAGGTAGGGCAGACAACAACTGGGGAGTAAACTTGATATAAAACGGAACAGGTACTCAATTCACTGCAGACTGTTTAAAAAACATTCTGTTTCTTGTTGCTTTTAGAACAGATGCACCTCACCCACCTTGACATGAAACTGAGTTGAAAACTTTATAAAATATTTGAGCCCTTGCTGCTTGGCAAGTACCCTTGCTCTTCTAAAAGTTGATCTCTGTTGTTGAACCACATCTATCGCAAAATCTTGAAAAACAATCCCCCCCCTCCCCCATACAAGCTAGCTGCAATACTATTATTAATGATTTTGAAAAGTAAATCTGAGAAATTTGATAACCAGTGCACAAGGTTTGGTATTTGAGGCTGGTTTAGGAGCCAGGTACCTATATGCTCTCTCTAAATCAAATTTAAAATCGTCCACCCAGCTGAGTACTTCTGAAAGGAGCCAGGGAACAAATTCCACTGGGTTGCCTTTTTCTGCTCCTTCAGATACTCCTATAATTTTCAGATTATTGCAGTGAAACCTTCCCTCGAGCTCTGCCACTTTAGATTTAGAAGATAAGTCTAGGGCTTTTCTGCACTTGGGCAGAGAGCCTTTGTACCTGAACTTCCATCAATGACATTCTCCCTTCTGCCCCACTTCACCCATCCTTTCAGTGCTTTTTAGAGAAGAGATAATTGAGGTAACAGTCACTTGTATTTTGGCCTTGATATCTACTGTGTCTGCAGCAACTCTCCCAGGTAAGTTCATGAAGGATAGATGAAACCCCCTGCTCTGGGTGTCCCTAAGCTTCTGACTGCCAGATGCTGGGAGTCTGGGCCTGGACAGCAATGGATGGAGCACTTGATTGCCCTGTTCTATTCATTTCCTTTGAAGCATCTGGCATTGACCACTGTCAGAAATCAAGACACAGGGCTAGATGGACCATTGGTCTGACCCAGTATGGCTGTTCTTATGTTCAGCAGGCCCATCATAGACACAGTGCTCTCAGCTGCAGCCATCTTGTTCTGGGGGTGGGGAGCCTCCATTTTCTTGTTTGTCGGCTATCTGCACAGCTCCCAGCAGCCAAATCTTTGCCCGCTGACATTCCAGAGATTTTGGAGTACCTGTTCCTTTACTGCAGGGGGCAGCCAGGGACCCAGGGCTGCAGATGGAAAAAGATACTAGCAAATGACTCTGGAACTCAAGGATTGTGCTCCTCCATGCTGCACTGCGCTCCCCAGAGTCCCCGCTGAAGGCCTTTATTAACCCTCTTACCAATCTCTCCCAACCCCTACTGTTTTCCTGGCCTGGTACCTACTGTGCTCCTCTTGCAAGTCGTTCCTCGGTTCAGACCCTGTATTTCTTGTCCAGAGGGTCTTGTTTCCTGGGGGGCTTTGCCCGGGTCTGTTGCTGACAGCCCAGTCATAAATGACTCATGCCTCCTAACACTGGGGGTGGGGTGGGGGGAGCACAATATAAAGTGGGGGAGGACATGTGACCGTCACACAAATCTCCTCCGTCCAGTAACCTCCACGCCCTGCACCTGGCCCAGGGCTGCCGCGCTCTCCCCGCTGCACCAGAGTTACCTGCGGCGGTGGGGGTGAGGGGTGCCCTCTGTCCTTCTCCCGCTGCACCTCCCCCCAGCACGTTCAGCACTCTCCCTGGCAGCCAGGCCCCGGAGGGGAGCGGGAAGGAGCCACTTCTCATGCCTGCTGAAGCTGGCTGCTCTGCGTCGCTGACACTGTGCAGCATGGTGGCTGCCTAAGAGAGCCTGGCTGGGGCAGCGGCCCACTCCGCCCCCTCTGCGCCCAGCCCAGGACAGCTCCCCCTCTCCTACCAGCACATTTCTGTCTTGCTTGGCCCCTGTCCTGGGCAGCCAGGCCCAGGCCACCGCCCCAGCCAGGCTCTCTCAGGCAGCCTCTATGCTGCACAGAGCAGTGACCCAAAGTGGCCAGCCTGAGAAGTAGCTGGTCCCGTCCCTTCTGCTTCCCACCTGGGCCCGGCTTCCAGGGACAGGGGCCGAGCATGCTGGGGGGCAGGCACAGCAGGAGAAGGGAGCCCCCGCCTCCTTCCCCCCACAGGCCAAATAGAAATCTGGGGGGACACTTTCTGGACTCCACATGCCCTCCTCTATGCATCGCCTATGGCCCCTGTTCTCAGAGGCTCCTCAGCCTTTCTGGCACACCCTAGGCTGGATTTCAAACCACCCTTATGGTTTTCCCTCCTTAAGGGATGAGTCACCCCAGCCCTCCTCCTGGAACTGCGATTGTATTTTAGATAGTGCCTCTGACTCTTTCCACCAGGCAGGAGTCACCCAACTCTGCTCCTGGAAGCTGAACTTGTAACCTGGGCCAGCTACAGGGCTTTAGCCCCCGCTTCCCATTTAGCTGGCCCCCTTTCCCACTTCATCCCCAGAAAGCTCAGCATCAACAGCTTAGGCTTCTGCTGCTTCACACCTGCATTACTACAAAGGAGAACGCAGCATATACGGATTCCCTTCCTAAAGCTTATCCCGGTTGGCTGGGGAAAGATGGGAACCTTGCCCCACACACTCTGCAAGGTGCCTGGCCTGGGACCCTTAAAGGAACAGGAACAGAATTCCTCCCAAATAGCAAATAATTCCCAGGACCATTTCCTCTCGCCCAGTATCTCCTCGGTCTTTGCATGTCAGACCTCCCAAAATCATAAAGAGGCTATGCCACATGGCTGACTCCCTAGGCATCCTTACCCTTAAGGGGCAAATCATCCCATCACAGGCTCACAAAGAGAAACCCTTGCAGGGTCCAATCCCAGTTGCACCTCTGAATTAGTCATGGTTGGTGCTAGGAGGCTGTAACCCAGGTCCAGGTCTGAGAGCAGGCAAACTGCAGAATTCCACCCCAGAAGAGGTAAAGGCCCAAGGCCTGACACCTGTGTGTGTGCACATGCGCATGTGTGGGTGGGCAACCAGGGAGATCACAAGAAGGGACAGCAGGAGCAGCCTACCTAACAACAGTGGCAGAAGCTACCCCCAAAAGGTACAGAAGAAAGCAGGCACATGGCATTCTGCCCCTGTCTTACCTGGCAAATGAGACAGCTAGCCAGAGAAGTTACTATATACTGCACTCTCTTGAGGGGTGGCATTGGCTCAAGGGGTACTGAGGAACTTAAGGAAGTACTGAGCTTCTTGGGGTAATGGGATGAAATCGCCCCATACTTAGGTCAGTACCTTCATGAGAATACTGTGGCGCTATAAAAATAACTGTTCAGTATCCACAGCTTGCTCAGTGTATAAACGTAACACTTCGCAGTATGGCTGTTCGCTAATGTTTGTGGCAAAACCATAGTATATTGTCATCTGCAAAAATCAAACCAAATTTCAGCTGTTTGTGTATTCAGCTGAAAGGGGAAAATCTGAATATGACAAAATTAAATTGGGGGGAGAGAGAATTGGTGGGTTCAGCTAAACACAAATATTTCCGCATTAACACTATTGAATATTGTTTAAATGTTCTCTGTGTGATGTAATAGATCGTATGTTAAACATAACCCTTACATGTATTGCAGTATCTTCATAAAATGTGAAGCAGGTGCATTTTAAAATACAAGCCTGTGCTGCAAAATATTATGTTATTAGCAGGACAAAAACTTGTTATGGGTTGACTCAAAAAACCTGTGAATTAGTCCCCCATTTAAGACAGTTGTAAGAGACTATTCTGCTCACAAACTAGTACCCCAGGTGGGTAGACGGTTCGACTGGGCATTGTGACCAGGGATGGGGGAGAGAACACACAGAAAACTGAAAAAGAGTGGGAAAGGCAGCCTGAAGAAGCAGTTGAAAGCACCGTGGCTGACTTTGGAAAAAACCTGGGAAGAGGTTTTTGGGTCAGGGTGAAGAGTGTTCTTGGTGCTGTGAGCAAATGAAGCTGTTTCCTTTTGTGTTCAGAGACACAGGACTTTGTATATTCTTAGTAAAGAAAACTGCATCAAAGAAATACGTGAATACCACCAATTTCTATTCCCAACTGGATCACTCATAAAATTAGCCACTTGGGGTAACAAGTACATGCTATGCATTGTCCAGTCAGATTCATTCCCTATGACCAGAATAGAGTAAATGTTTCCAAGAAATAAAAGCAAGAAATGCCAATATATTGTCAGAACATTGTTTTTCTAGTCTGTATGGGAATGGGTTTACGTACATTGTAATCAGCTGTGTCAGAGACATGGAAAACACCCAACATGCACTCTTCTCTCTCAGTGGTAGATTAAAGCATAAGTAGGTAAATTTACTGCACGGGCAAAATAAGGGGAGGCTGAGAGGGGTCGTATGGGCTACAAGGTGTGCTAGCATACAATAATGGTTAGATTCTTTCATGAAAATGAGGGTAGTTGTGACCGGAGTCCCAGGGGAGCCAACTGGGGTCACTCAATTAGGGGGAACTGTAAAGAATGGGGCAGACAATCCCCAAAGCTGGTGGATAGTCCAATACTAAGATTTACCAAACCAGTACAAAACAGCTTCTATAAGACCTCACTGGTTACCCAGAAGCCACAGGGTAACCTCACTCGTTCCCTTAAAGTAACCTGGCCTCAGGCCTCCACCTAGACACCCAAGTTAAATATGATGAGGATTACTGAAAATCTTATTCATCATATAAAAAAATTCTACTAATCCCAAAGGATCAGACACATTACCTCCCAGATTCAGAGCAGTCAAGGAATTATGATGTGATTGGAATAACAGAGACTTGGTGGGATAACTCACATGACTGGAGTACTGTCATGGATGGATATAAACTGTTCAGGAAGGACAGGCAGGGCAGAAAAGGTGGGGGAGTTGCATTGTATGTAAGGGAGCAGTATGACTGCTCAGAGCTCTGATATGAAACTGCAGAAAAACCTGAGTGTCTCTGGATTAAGTTTAGAAGTGTGAGCAACAACGGTGATATCGTGGTGGGAGTCTGCTATAGACCACCGGATCAGGGAGATGAGGTGGACGAGGCTTTCTTCCGGCAACTCACGGAAGTTACTAGATTGCAAGCCCTGGTTCTCATGGGAGACTTCAATCACCCTGATATCTGCTGGGAGAGCAATACAGCGGTGCACAGACAATCCAGGAAGTTTTTGGAAAGTGTAGGGGAAAATTTCCTGGTGCAAGTGCTGGAGGAACCAACTAGGGGCAGAGCTCTTCTTGACCTGCTGCTCACAAACCGGGAAGAATTAGTAGGGGAAGCAAAAGTGGATGGGAACCTGGGAGGCAGTGACCATGAGATGGTTGAGTTCAGGATCCTGACACAGGGAAGAAAGGAGAGCAGCAGAATACGGACCCTGGACTTCAGAAAAGCAGACTTTGACTCCCTCAGGGAACTGATGGGCAGGATCCCCTGGGAGAATAACATGAGGGGGAAAGGAGACCAGGAGAGCTGGTTGTATTTTAAAGAATCCTTATTGAGGTTACAGGGACAAACCATCCCGATGTGTAGAAAGAATAGTAAATATGGCAGGCGACCAGCTTGGCTTCACAGTGACATCCTTTCTGATCTTAAACACAAAAAAGAAGCTTACAAGAAGTGGAAGATTGGACAAATGACCAGGGAAGAGTATAAAAATATTGCTCGGGCATGCAGGAGTGAAATCAGGAAGGCCAAATCACACCTGGAGTTGCAGCTAGCAAGAAATGTTAAGAGTAACAAGAAGGGTTTCTTCAGGTATGTTGGCAACAAGAAGAAAGTCAAGGAAAGTGTGGGCCCCTTACTAAATGAGGGAGGCAACCTAGTGACAGAGGATGTGGAAAAAGCTAATGTACTCAATGCTTTTTTTGCCTCTGTCTTCACGAAGAAGGTCAGCTCCCAGACTACTGCACTGGGCAGCACAGCATGGGGAGGAGGTGACCAGCCCTCTGTGGAGAAAGAGGTGGTTCGGGACTATTTAGAAAAGCTGGACGAGCACAAGTCCATGGGCCCGGTTGCGCTGCATCCGAGAGTGCTAAATGAGTTGGCGGATGTGATTGCAGAGCCATTGGCCATTATCTTTGACAACTCATAGCGATCGGGGGAAGTCCCGGACGACTGGAAAAAGGCTAATGTAGTGTCCATCTTTAAAAAAGGGAAGAAGGAGGATCCTGGGAACTACAGGCCAGTCAGCCTCACCTCAGTCCCTGGAAAAATCATGGAGCAGGTCCTCAAGGAATCAATTCTGAAGCACTTAGAGGAGAGGAAAGTGATCAGGAATAGTCAGTATGGATTCACCAAGGGCAAGTCATGCCTGACTAATCTAATTGCCTTCTATGACAAGATAACTGGCTCTGTGGATGAGGGGAAAGCAGTGGACGTGTTGTTCCTTGACTTTAGCAAAGCTTTTGACATGGTCTCCTACAGTATTCTTGCCAGTAAGTTAAAGAAGTATGGGCTGGATGAATGGACTATAAGGTGGATAGAAAGTTGGCTAGATTGTCGGGCTCAACGGGTGATCAATGGCTCCATGTCTAGTTGGCAGCCGGTATCAAGTGGAGTGCCCCAAGGGTCGGTCCTTGGGCCAGTTTTGTTCAATATCTTCATAAATGATCTGGAGAATGGTGTGGATTGCACCCTCAGCAAGTTTGCAGATGACACTAAACTGGGAGGAGAGGTAGATATGCTGGAGGGTAGGGATAGGATACAGAGGGACCTAGACAAATTGGAGGATTGGGCCAAAAGAAATCTGATGAGGTTCAACAAGGACAAGTGCAGGGTCCTGCACTTAGGACGGAAGAATCCCATGCACCGCTACAGACTAGGGACCGAATGGCTAGGCAGCAGTTCTGCGGAAAAGGACCTAGGGGTGACAGTGGACGAGAAGCTGGATATGAGTCAACAGTGTGCTGTTGTTGCCAAGAAGGCCAATGGCATTTTGGGGTGTATAAGTAGGGGCATAGCAAGCAGATCGAGGGATGTGATCATTCCGCTCTATTCGACATTGGTGAGGCCTCATCTGGAGTACTGTGTCCACTTTTGGGCCCCACACTACAAGAAGGATGTGGAAAAATTAGAAAATGTCCAGCGGAGGGCAACAAAAATGATTAGGGGACTGGAACACATGACTTATGAGGAGAGGCTGAGGGAACTGGGATTGTTTAGTCTGCGGAAGAGAAGAATGAGGCGGGATTTGATAGATGCTTTCAACTACCTGAAAGGGGGTTCCAAAGAGGATGGATCTAGACTGTTCTCAGTGGTAGCAGATGACAGAACAAGGAGTAATGGTCTCAAGTTGCAGTGGGGGAGGTTTAGGTTGGATATTAGGGAAAACTTTTTCACTAGGAGGGTGGGGAAACACTGGAATGCGTTACCTAGGGAGGTGGTGGAATCTCCTTCCTTAGAAGTTTTTAAGGTCAGGCTTGACAAAGCCCTGGCTGGGATGATTTAGTTGGGGATTGGTCCTGCTTTGAGCAGTGGGTTGGACTAGATGACCTCCTGAGGTCCCTTCCAACCCTTATATTCTATGATTCTATGACTCTATGTCAAGTATCAGGGGGTAGCCATGTTAGTCTGTATCCACAAAAACAACAAGGAGTCCAGTGGCACCTTAAACACTAACAGATTTATTTGAGCATAAGCTTTTGTGGGTAAAAACCTCACTTCTTCAGATGCAAGAGACGGAGCAGAGATGGTGAGCTTTGTAGATGCAAGAAGTTCTTTCAGAAATAGCTCATAGGTTATAGTCCAATGTTTATATTCCGGGTGGTCCAGTCAGGACTGGGATCTCAGTCCTTATGGCTTAGGCTTCCCCTAAATGAAGCCTCAAGCAGATCTGAGATAAAAAGGATTGGGACCCCAGGGTCTTTTATACAGTTTTCTAGCAGCCACTTGACTACACAGTCCTGGGTGAATAATAGGCTTTTGATGTAACAATATGTTTCCTAAACCTCACTGGTAATTAACTACATGGATTAACATAAGATAATTTATCCATTAAGCAGTTTATTGCAAACTTTAAAGATAGACAATGACATTATTGCACCCAAGATTCATCTAAATGTTAATATTCCCTTTTGATCTCTGAATCAATAGCTATAGTGACAGACAGGAACTGTATGTTTACATGGCTAACATTTAGGATTACACACAAATAATTAGGATCACTTCTAACTTCTAACAATATAGGTTTGCATTTCAAATTTCTAGCCTATCTACCATTGAATGGCCCTAATTAGCATTTGCATACTTTCCTGTCATGACTTTAAAGGTTGGCTCTGGGTTATTTACCTTGCAAGCTGCTTAACCCTTTCTGGCCATACGCCACACTTTGTACATGATTTGTTGCAATTATATAGCAGTGGTAGCAATAATGATTTGCATGATTATATTTTAATTAGATAACATCACATTAGTATTGTCCTAAGGGAATGGAGTCTCCTTTTTGGCCATTGTCCAAGAATTTGCAGTTACTGGAATCAGACAAATGACAATTGACTCATAGTTTGTTTAAATCAGTGTTCTGAATCTGTTTTTAATTGTGGGTAAACATTTTCAAAATCACTAACTTAGGAGGTTTTGAAAAATTTGTCACTCCACCCTTTGAACACTTCCTGGACCTTAGAATGTTTTGTAACTAATTTATTAATCTTCCTATCAACAGCTCCTAGAATTTCCTCAGTGTGAAAATGTCTATGTATGATTTGTATTATGGTAGCACCTAAAGGTCTCAACCAAGACTCTCCCCATGATACCAGGTGCTGTATGAACACACAATCAGAGATAGTCCCTGCCCTAAGGAGCTTATAGTCTAAACAGACAAGAGGTGGAAGGGCAAACAAAGCCATAAAGTGGTGAAATCACTTGCCCAAGATCACACAGCAGGTCAGGGATAGAGCCTAGACTAGAATCCACATATCATGAATCCCAATTTATTACCCTATCCATTGGACCACACTACAGTGAACTCCTAGAGTTGTGGTTCCTTGTGCTTCAGCATTTACACTAATAGGGGTTACAATGATATAAACATAATGAATTAGTTCTCTTATTTTATGGCAGGATTGTGCTCTTTAGTACAGATTTATTTCACAGTGGAAAGTATAGGTAGAACTATGCTTCCAGAATATGTTATTATGTGGAGTTTATACAGGAACACAATGAATTTCAGTCCCATGTACAGGAGGCCACCAGAATTCAAGGGGAAGGGAAACACTGCTTCTGGGACAGTTTCCTTCCCTCACCTCACTCCCCTCAACCAAAAGATGATCATATAGAGACCATGTCTGGTCCTACTGATATCTCTGAGAATTTTGTCATTGACTTCCATAGGAGCAGGATTAAGCCTATATTTCGTAAAACAAACAAAATAATAGTAACTACAAATGTATTCCTTGCCTGTAGCTGTCTTGTTCATGTTCATGTTGTTATCTTGTCTTGTGTAACCTCTCACTGAGAGCACTGGTGCAAAGACTGAAGTGCATGCAGGGGAAAGAGATGAGAATAAGAAACGCCAAGGTCCATTGTTCTTTTAACTTCAGAAAGAACAACATTTAATTGAATTTTACAGTTGTTGCGAGAGAGTAGATAACTAAACTCTGGTATCAATAAGTGATTTGTTTTACCATTTAGTCAGGTGCATTAAATGAGTTTTACAAAGAGAACTGACAGACATATGACTAAGCTATTTGTGTATCACCAAAATGGTATAGCTCAGGGGTAGGGAAAGTCAGATTCTGAAGAACATCTTTTTGAACAATGTAGAAGTAATTAAATTAACAAGGGGCTTTAGGATGATGGATTAATTTTCCCAGGTAGGTTTCTTTCTCTGCATGGGGATGGATGAAGGGATAGCAGCTCAACAGAAGGTAAGTAGAAGACCTATGCTCAGAGAGGTGCTAGGGGATGACCTTCAGAGAGAAACAGCATCTAAGCCAAATTCTTCCTCAGAGATAATGAAGGCAAAAAATGTGAATATTGGGAAGAACCTAAAATAAAACATTTATTGAAAAAGAGGAAGAAAACAATGGGCCCCCCAAAATAATTATTAAAATCGCTTACCAGAAAAAGACATTTGTGTTAGTTCTATTTACATATAAAGCTGGCAAAACAAAAGGAGTTAAAACAAAGAGAGAAGGGTATTTGGTTTCAAATCTTTATGGTTGTTTAGGGATAGTCTGCAACCATAATATGTACCCATGCTGTGACATTATTGACATAATCTGGGACTGTAGATCCCATAGATCATTGTTGCAACCAAGGTCCTGTAGTGGCAGTGGGGTAAAACAAAAGTCCAATCTGTCTGGCTGGTTTGGTTTGCCTTAGAGATGGAAAAACTCCAGCCTTGGGCTGTAACTGCCCTGCTTAAAGCAATTTGTCCTGAATTGGCACTCTCAGTTGGGTCCTACCAGAACCAGCATTGTTACACATGCCACCTCTAAAAGCTTGGGGGGAGGGAGAGGTTGTGGTACTGAGATGCTCTTCAGTGTTTTTCTCACAAAGAGCCCTTGTTAAGAACATAAGAATGGCCATACTGGGTCAGACCAAAGGTCCATCTAGCCCACTATCCTGTCTTCCGACAGAGGCCAGTGCCAAGTGCCCCAGAGGGAATGAACAGAACAAGTAATCATCAAATGATCCATCCCCTGTTGCCAGGGCCAGTGTAACCATTAGGCAAACTAGGTGGCCGCCTAGGGCGCCAAGATTTGGAGGCGCCAAAACACAGTGCCCCAAAATTGTTTTTTGCTTCATCCAAAATGGGATGGGGCGCAGTTCAGTCCTTTTCCCAAGCCGCCTTCCCCCGTACCCGGGTCTCCCTCGCACTCTGTCTCTTCCACACGCTACATTGGGCAGCTCTGGCCCATTCTGTGTGCAGGTTGCCTCATGGCAACCCAGCCGTGCATGCAAGGAGGGTTCATCTTTGTTCCTTTCTCCTGCCAGGGAAAACCTCTTCCTGGGGCAAATAAATAGAGGAGCCGGAATCAGAGGGCTTGGGAATCGCCCCCATGGGAAACTTCCAGCCTCTCTCTGCCGGGGAGATGTCCACGGCAAGGCATGGCTGCTCGCATTTTATCACAAGCCTGTGCCCTGGACCTGAGGCAGGGCACATCTTCTCATGGGCAAGTGGGGCTGGCTCTCCGGCGACCTGCCTCGGTTGCATTTCCCAGGCACTTCCCTTGTCTCTGGGGAGGGAGGAAAACGCTGGAGAGGAGGAGGAGGGAAGGAGACACAGTGATGCAGGAAAGGGGGGAGATGACAGAGGGGACAGGGAACACAGGGTTGGAAGGGGAGAGGTGGAACGCGCAAGGCTGACCCTCCAGGGTGCGCCTCTGTCCATCCGTCCCCCCGCTTCCCCTCTCCCTGGCGCTCTGCTTCTCTCCATTCCGGTGGCGCTTCTGTCCACCCCCAGCCTGGAGCTCTCCAACGTGCGGGGAAGAGCCTCTCCAAAGCGAGCGAGTTGCTGAGGTCCCTGCACCTCGCCACGGGCTTCCCCTCTCTCTGCCAGGGCGCTGTGCTTCATCCGATCCCGCTTCGCATCCAGACCGGCCTTGCTGCTGCTGTGGCTGCAATCTTCCTGGGAGAGAGAGGTGTGTGTGAGAGAGAGATTGCCTGCCTGGGCTCCTCACCATGGTGACATTTGAATTTGGTGATTTATGTGTCATCAACAGCACAAGCACTAGCCACCACTGCCTCTCCCCGCGACCCCTCTCCCCCTTCACCTCCCGGCTCCCTGGCGGAGCAAAGTTTTCCGGGGAGGCTGCACTGCGCGGTTCTGAGCACTCCCTTTGCTACTGCAGCTCTCCGGGGTGCAAGGTGGAAGTTTCACCGAGGGCGCAAAATATCCTGCACTGGCTCTGGTGGCACCCCCAACACTATTCCTATAAAAAGCAGTTACAGACTGTGACAGCTCACTGTTTTACATAGACTTTATTGTACTGTGTATAAAATTGAATACAATCAATCCAAAGGCAAGTTTCAGAGGCACATAATGTGTGTAGTCTGTGGGAGTCTGACCTTTGTCTTCCCCATCTACTGGGATAATTATTGTGATCTATGTTATGGTCTAATAAGTAACTAACAATATCAGGGTCTTTTGGGAATTGTGTTCCTATTGGAACTGGTGAAACCTTTGGAAAAATTCCTTACTACCTTCTGAAATTAGCAGGAGACACACTGGGCTTCTGTGGAAATTCAAAAATGTTCCTGCGTCAGTTCAGAAGATGGAGAATATCTGACAATGTTCTCCTCGGACAAAATTAACTACTGGCATCAGAGAACATCTTCATTCACTAGAAGATGTCTTATGTGGTTTTTATTTTTGTCCTACTTTCAGCACCTCTGGTCTTTGTAAGAATAGCAATTTACATGTCTGAAGAGAATCTGGATTTTCAAGTCAAAAATCCTGAGGTAGCTGTGAATGCTTTAATAAACAACATAATGATCCCTGATGGTGAAATATTAGTAGTCTAGCCATAGAAAAGTTATTGTTTAAAGAGGTAACTCAGATATTGGGCCTGATTTTCAACTCTCATACACCAGTGTTAAACCAGTGTAACTCCATTGACATCAGTAGGGTTACATCAGTTTTACATTGGTGTAACTCCATTGACAATCATGCCCATTGTTTGGCAGGGCTCCCTTTGCACATTCAGCTATGTCAGTGTCGCCAAATAAAGTTATCTGTGGTACATACTGTAGTTAAACACAAGAGTGTTAGTTCGGAATTACATTATTGATCATTTAAACCAACAATATCATGTTACACAAGTTTTTTACCGTGAAACCCCAGTTTAAAATTAGGCTGTGTAAAAAACCCCTAAAAACCAAAGGAGTCCTTATTTTCAGACTTTAAAAAATGAAAGGAATCAGGGCTTTCCTGGACTTTGGATAGTCTGTAAACATCCTGAGATAGTACCTGAAAGACAATAAATGAGAGTGAACCTGCATGTATGCCCAGAAAACTTCACTTATTGCTTTAATAAAGCTTAATCTTCTTCCATCCTGAAATCCCCTTCAAAAATGCCTCACTTTGTAACCAATTTCAGTAACTGCACAAAAGAGACATTTTAAAAGATTTACACAAAAGTAACATTAAATATCAAAACTTAATATAACGTTGAAGTTATGACTTAAATCTGAATTCTTCTTGAATATCTTTTGTAGCTCTCAGGGCAAAATCCCACTCTTATTCACACCCGTGTCAATCCAAAGTAAATTGCTAGGATCTGATTCACATTTACACTATAGCCTCTTTACACTGCTGTGGCAGCCAAAAGGGGCCTTTAACGTGAGTGGGAGATGTAATGTAGCTTACAGTCATTTTAAGCTCCTTTACATTGCCAGAGCTGTGTAAAGGGGTTTAATGTAAATGACAGTCAGGCCCATTGACTATTTTGGAGTTACAGTTTACTGCTGTCCTTATTTCACCCTAAAATGTCCAGGTATGGATCACTATGGTAGCTAAGAACTGCTCCTGGACTAAAGCACTTTCCTTGACTGCTGCCTCATGGAAGTTCAAGAGGCTTGTAGGAATGCTCAGCAATAGAGGCTGTTACCTTTGTTGATGGAACACTTTCTTCCATTTCAGTGTTGGCTACATAAGCCACATTAATGAGGTCTGATTTTCAGAGGATGGATGGTCAATACTTTCTAAAAATCAGGCCCCATTAAGGTGCTTCAAGTTGGGCCCCCAAAAATCAATGTACCTCAAACCATAAGTAACTTTTAAAAATGGAGGCTCTAGAATAGGGTGGACAAACTTTTTGGCCCGAGGGCCACATCGGGGTTGCGAAACAGTATGGAGGGCTGGGTAGGGAAGGCTGTGCCTCCCCAAACAGCTTGGCCCCCGCCCCCTATCCTCCCCCTCCCCCTTTCCGCCCCCTGACTGCCCCCCTCAGAACCCCCGACTCATCCAACCCCCCCTGCTCCTTGTCTCCTGACCGCCCCCTCCTGGGACCCCCTGCCCCTAACTGCCTCCCCGGGGACCCACACCCTATCCAACCCCCCCTGCTCCCTGTCCCCTGACTGCCCCGACCCCTATCCACCCCCCAACCCCCTGACAGGCCCTCTGGGACCCCTGACCCATCCATCCCTTCCCCACTCCTTGTCCCCTGACCACCCCCTTCCAGGACCCCCATCCCTAACTGCCCCCCCCCCAGACCCCACCCCCTATCCAACTGCCACCCCGCTCCCTGTCTCCTGACTGCCCCCCCCGAACCTCTGCCCCATCCAACCGCCCCCTGTCCCCTGACTGCCCCCTGGGACCTCCTGCCCTCCCTCCGTCCCCTTACCTTTACCAGGCCGCTCAGAGCGGTGGGACAGGCTTATTTGAAAGCCTTGGAGGTGGGCGGGAGCAAGCCACACTGCCTGCGCTGCTGCATCACTGCAGAGAAGGGGGAACAGCAGGGGAGGGGCTGGGAGCTCAAGGGCCGGGCAGGACAGTCCCGCGGGCCGTAGTTTGCCCACCCCTGCTCTAGAAAATGTAATAGGGAATCAACTGAAAACTCCACTTGCTAAACACCACCACATCAAGTTTTTTCCTGATGTCCCCACATTAAGTGTTCTTTTCATTGAATAATGAGGCATTTCTGCTTCCATATACAGTACTGAGCATTTCAATTTTATCTTGAATCCTCCCCCATCCCAGGGATTATGCAACTGTAGGTGAGCATGAAGCAATCTTGGTTTTGATACCTGTGATGGTGATAAGCACGTGGCCCAATGAAGCACAGTGTAAAAAGTGCAAATGCAAAGGCTGGTAAGGACCAGGTTGCTGTGGCATAGCCAAACCATTCCACTATCTCACCAAAGAAATTAGCTCCAGATACATATGTGAACAGTCCCCCTGCATTCAAAAAAAGTCACAAGTGCATATAAGAAGAGTGAAAACTAATTACCCTCATTTCAAGTCAACAACAAAACATTGCAGGGTGGGGACTGTAAGTCACACTTTTCACATTTAGAAGGCTTGATTTTCCTCCCACTGAACCCATGTAAATCAATGAATAATTCCAAAGCCAGTAGAATTATACTAAAGTAAAACTGGCACAAGTGAGAGGAGAAATAAGTCCACAGACTTTAAACCACTTTACAATCATCAATTCTCACAGCTAGAGACAGGGCTGAACCTATTTCACAGATCAAACTTGGTGGAATAGGGCCTGTGTTATTCAGATGGTCAATCTAAATGATTGAATGGTCTCTTCTGGCCTTAAAAATCTATGAATCTATAAACTTCGGGGAGCTCAAATTCTGGATATATTTTGGAGCTAGAGTCCATTGCTACTCACCAAACCCATGTTAGGGTAAATTAGTAACTGAGGCAGAAAGAGGTTACCAGAGGCAACAAGCCAACAGAAGGAGTCAGAGTCAAGATCAGAATTAGAACCAGAAAGATCCTAGATCGCCATATTGAGCTCAGACCACTTCTCTCTCAAGGACAAGACACTCCCAAATCACTTCTCTCTAAAGAGGACAGAAGATGGAGCAGGAGAGGGGTTGATGACCAGGTTTGGCAATGGCAAAACATAGATCCAGAATATTGGTCAGGGCAATTTTTACACGACATGCCACAGATTCATCAGGGGAACATGCCATAGGCAGGGGAGCATGACACAGAAGTCTTCAGCTCTTTTGCCCTGTGGTGGGTCATTTCCACATGCCAGTCAGAAAGGAGTTAAAGCATTCCTCTGGGCACAATCAGCATCAACCCAGCACACCTGTGCTGCTTGATTGCTGCTCAGTGCAGGATGGCGCTCTGAAAGAGCAGGACTGCAACTCAGAGTTTCCCTGAGCCTTGGAAGCAGGGGGCTGCTGACCAAGAATACAGCTTGAGAGTCTAGGCTACTGAGGGCCCCTCAGAAAGGAGGAATGTTAGTACTTCTTTCTTTTTTTTCCCCTCTTTGTTTTCCTGAAGGCCTAGGTGTAGTGACAGAGGTATAGCAGTGGAGAATGCTTATGTCCCAACCCTGACATAAGGGTAAATTAGAGGGAGATTTGAAGCCTGTGCACATGAGAGACAAAGAACCCACGTAGCATGGATCCAGAGCAAGTGCAAGTGGCTGACATGGAGCCAGCCAGAGCCGTCAACCCAGCAACGGGAGTTTCAGCAGCAACTGTTGCAATGGGCCACGCAACAACAGCTCCAGACAACCCAACAACAGCAGCTGCTATCCGAGATGGCGACCCAGCAGAAAGACCTGCAACAAAACCTGGTACAACAGTTACTTGTGGGGCAACAGGTGGCCCGGGCAGCCAGGGATCCAGCGGCCAGTGAAGCTGACTAAGATGGGGCCTGATTCGTGTTTTAAAAGATTTACACTAAAGTAACATTTAATGCAGGGGTCGGCAACCTTTCAGAAGTGGTGTGCCGAGTCTTCATTTATTTATTCTAATTTAAGGTTTTGTGTGCCAGTAATACATTTTAACATTTTTAGAAGGTCTCTTTCTATAAGTCTATAATATATAACTAAACTATTGCTATATGTAAAGTAAATAAGGTTTTTAAAATGTTTAAGAAGGTTCATTTAAAATTAAATTAAAATGCAGAGCCCCCCAGACCGGTGGCCAGGACCCGGGCAGTGTGAGTGCCACTGAAAATCAGCTCATGGGCCGCCTTTGGCACACGTGCCATAGGTTGCCTACCCCTGATTTAATGTAAAAGCTTATTATAATGTTAGAGTTATGACTTAAATCTGAATTCTTTTTCTGATTTGTGTTTTAAAATATGACCCTGGGGTTTTCTTGACCACTTTCAAGCAGGACCAGGAACAGGCCTCCAGAGCACTTGGCCCTTGTATTCGCCCCCTACCTGACTGACACAGCCTGCTGAGGGCTTGACCCCGTGGCTGCTTAGGATAGGGCCGTCCCTAGTGGGGTGCAGGGCATGGGACATAGGCACCAAGTTTCTAATATGCCAGGGGGTGCTCCCCCTGACTCCGCCCAGGCCCCACGCCCACTCCACCCCTCCCCCAAAACCCCACCCCCTTCCTGCTTCTTCCTACCCCTGCCCTGCCTCTTCCCGCCCCTGTCCCTTCCCCGCCCAGTTCTGCCCCCTCCCGTGAGCGTGCTACACCGTCACTTCTCTCCTCTCCCTGCCAGCACTTCCTGATGCAGTGAAACATCTGATCCACGGTAGGTGCTGAGAGGGAGGGGGAGGTGCTGATCAGCGGGGTCCGCCGGTGGGCAGGAGGCACTGGGGGGGGGAGGGGGAGGTTCTCATAGCGTGACTCCTCCTTGCCCCCCCCACCTGCCTGCCCATCTCCTGTTCACCTCCTCACCCTGCTCGCCACCTGCCTCCCACCTCACCTCCCCGGCCGCCCACCTGTGGAGCTTCCCAAAGCACGGGGCCTGAGGTTGTTGCCCCGATTCACCATACCCAAGGGACGGCTCTGGTTTGGGATTACACACTGATTAAGTCTGCCATTCTGGACTTTCTCTGTATCAGCAAAGAAATGCTCCTCGACCACTTCTGTACGCAAACATGTCCCAAAGGAGTCCAGTCACAGGTGATGGCCCAAAAACTGAAGGACCATTGCTGGTAGTGGTTACAGTCGGAGGAGAGAACTGGAGTACTTGTCCAGCGGTTCATACAAATATTCCTCACTCAGGTATGGGAGTGGGTACTGAGGCATCCGCCAAGGTCATTAACAACGGTGATACAAATGATGGAAAACTTTTTTGCTGCTATGGAACCCCCAGAGAACAGATGGAAGGGGACAACCTAGGGCTTAGACACTGACCCAGCCTGATGTGAAGCCTGGACAGGTGAAAGGCACCCCATGCTGGTCAGGGACAAATACCCTTGTCTTCAATCTCTCAGGGAGTCCCAGCAACAGGCCAGAAAGGGCCCAGATAAAATCTAACCAGGACAGTTGATTCCCAGCCCTGCTAATGAGTAGGGGTTACTACGGACTTAGATGCCAAACCCCTACAACAAGCAGGGTCATCGCTGAACAAGAAGATGGGCTCAGACCACAACATGGTGATCTTTTTCTCATGTAGGCGACTGGGACACATCTGAAGAGAATGTCCCATGATGGAGTGCAAGTATACCCAGATGTGGACAACAGAAAGCAGAGCAAGGAAGAAAGAGCCTGCCAGAATAACAGTACTTGGATTGATTAATGGGACAAAAGTGCGTGGTCTGTTGGACTCCAGATGTAGCCAGACCTTGATCCAATCTCCCCTGGCTGCTGTAGAAGGGATTGCAAGTGAGATAATCTTCCTCCAGTGCATTCATGGAGATGTGATGGCCTTCCCCAGCTGATGACTATAGTTAACTGTTGGTCAGCATATGGATGCCCACCTGGTAGCTCCTTCCTCAAATATTGGCACTACCCTGTCATTACTGGTCAGGACTGGGAATATTTCTGGGAAATTATTCACAAAGTAGGAAAACTGGAGACTGTGACCTCTGACCTAATCCTGGCACCTGGCTCAAGCTCCACGTGACTGCCATCCAGGTTGCAGACAGAAGAGGTAACTGGGGGATTGCCATTAGCACTGCAGGCACTCGTTGTACGGAAAACAGGATGGCTCTAGCACACAGAAAGGGAGCATGACCAGCACTAGGGCCCAAGAGGCAGCATCCAGCTGCAGAGTCAGCGGAGCCAAGCAGCACCCTCATTCAGCTGGACAGATCTACGCTTGTTGAAATGGTGGGGGACAGTGGCACTACACCCATGGGCATCCCCAGCCCGGCATCCACCCCCATACAGTTTCCCATAGCTTCCCCATCATTTTCTGCAGGGAAGCATAGAAATTCTGCAGAGTGACATGAATTCCGCATGCGCACAGTAGTGCAGAATTCCCCCAGGAGTATATGCTATGATACTTGTCTCTCCAACCCTATATTTTTAGAGTACAACATCATGCAGGAAAGAAACACAGCAATGAAGACTTCTTTTGTGGGAAGTGGGGGAGTCACGCTTGGATGATGGGATTCTGACCTCCATCATAAGGGGGGAGGGTATGTGCTGGGGCAGATCCTCTGGGCACAGTCAGACTCGACACAGTGCACCTTGTGAGACTTGGCAAGCCTGGAAATGGGCAAGTTCTTAAAAGGGAGGATCCCTGCTCAATGCACAGCAGCACGCTGAAGGAGCAGGACTGCAACTCAGAACTCCTGGCCCCCCGGAATAGGAGGTTACTGACCAAGGCTTGAAAGTCTTGGCTGCTCAGGCCCTCTCAGAAAGAAGGAGGGCTGGTACTTTTCTCTTTGATTTCTTGAAGGCCTAGGACTCTACTTTTTTATGGGCTGTGAAAGCAGACTGAATTTTTGTTTTAACTACTTTAACTCCCCTGCCAGGGGGCAGATGCCCTGAATTCCAAGACAGGAGCAGCACCTGCCCTGCCCCAAGGGGGCGCTAGAGAGGTATAGCCTATGACACTTCCAAACCCACAGCTGGGCATCCCCCCAAAACCCAAGCTGTGCAAAGTTCACATAGAAAGTGTTCTTCAGGACTCAGAGGATAGGAGTGGCCTGCTGAACTCTCTCCCCGTCATCACTTCTCCCCGGCAAAATTTAGGCCAAAGATGTATGATTACCATGCCTCTGCAATTAATTCATGCTGTAGGGGGGTACATCTGAGTCAAGTATCCATGTGGAACTAATGGCTCCAAATAATTTTAAGAGCTTTGTGTTTTGATGTATATTTTACTTTTGCCAACCTCCCTCACCCCCCTACTATTTATCCAGTTGTGCTTCTCTTTTTGGGTGAGGGACATAGGGAGAATGTACCTTGTGGAATCTTGTAAGTATGGTCTCCAGGTTTCCTTAGCTGGCGTAGCAGGATGTCACTGTGAATATTGATTCCCATGCCAAACAAAAACAAAAGAACACCTACAGAATGAAAATGAGATATTGATTGGCACGATAGCTCCTGGTCTGGCTAATTACAGAATCATAGAAATGTACGGCTGAAAGGGACCTCAGAGGGTCATCAAGTCCAGCCCTCTATACTGAGGCTGGACCAAGTGTCAGGTCAGCTGGGCAACTAGCCTTGTTGGAGCAGGAACAGGCTGGGGCAAGAGCAGGAACAGGCTGGAATAGGAACAGTCTGTCAGAACCACTATGCCACTGGAAGTAACCCTGACAAGATAGTGACATTGAGCAGCGTGCTTTCATTAGGAGTCTATATATCTGCTTTGGGGTCACTTGGTTAGACCCTTGGTTGTGGATTGGCTGGAACCTTACTATTTGCAGGAAATTACTTCAGATGACTCATCAGGCTCAGAATCTTCATCACACTAAGTAGACCTAGACCACCCTGACAGGTGTTTGTCCAATCTTTTTTAAAATCCTTCAATGATGAGGATTCCACAACCTTGGAAGACTATTCCTGGCCTTAAATACCCTTAGAAAGTTTTTCCTACTATCTAACCTAAATCTCCCTTGCTGCAGATTAAGCCCATTACTTCTTGTCCTACCTTCAGTTGATGTGGAGAACAATTGATCGCCATCCTCTTTAAAACAGCCTTTAACATATTGGAAATCTGTTATCAAGTCCTCCCTCAGTTTTCTTTTCTGAAGATTAAACATGCCCAGTTTTTAAACCTTTCCTCATAGGTTATCTAAACTGTTTATCATTTTTGTGCTCTCTGCTGGACTCTGCAATTTACCCACATCTTTCCTAAAGAGTACTTTAACTGAGGTCTCACCAGTGCCAAGTAGAGCAAGACAATTATCTCCCAGGCTTACATAGGACACTCCTGTTAATATACCCCAGAATATTAGCCTTTTTCAGAGCTGCATCATATCCAATTTGTGCTCCTCTATAACCCCCAGATTCTCTTCTACATTACTACTGCCTACCCAGTTATTCCCCATTTTGTAGTTGTGCATTTAATTTTTCCTTCCTAAGTGCACTACTCTGCACTTATCTTTGTTGAAATTCATCTTGTCGATTTCAGACCAATTTCTCCAATTTGCAATTTCAGACCAAGTTCTCCAATTTTGAATTCTAATCTTGTCCTCCAAGTGCATACAACCCCTCCTAGCTTGATGTCATCTGCCCAATTTATAAGCACACTCTCCACTCCATTATCAAAGTCACTAATGAAAATATTGAATAGTACCAGACCCAGGACTGACCTCTGTGGGACCCCACTAGATATGTCCTCCCAGTTTGACAGTGAACTATTGATAACTACTCTTTGCATATGGTTTTTCAACCATTTGTGCACCCAATATAATTTCATCTAGACCACACTTCCCTAATTTACTTGTGAGAATGTCATGTGGAACTGTGTCAAAAGCTTTACTAAAATCAAGGTATATCACATCTTCCCCCTATCCACTAGGCCAGTAACCCTGTCAAAGAAGAAAATTAGGTTAGTTTGGCATGATTTATTCTTGACAAATCCATGCTGGCTATTCTTTATAACCCTATTATCCTCTAGGTGCATACAAATTAATTGTTTAACAATTTGTTTCAGTATCTCTCCAGGTATCCGAGTTAGGATGATTAGTCTATAATTCCCTAGGTTATCCTTGTTCCCTTTTTTAAGATAGGTATTATGTTTGCCCTGCTCCAGTCCTCTGGGACCTTGCCCTCCTTCAGGAGTTCTCAAAGATAACTGCTAACTGTTCTGAGATTGCTTCAGCTCGTTCCTTAAGTAACCTAGGGTGAATTTCATCAGGCCCTACAGAGGTGAGTAGACCCAATAGATGCTGCTCACAAAGTTTCAGGAAGCTTATGGTGCAGGTACCTTGATTGCCATAAGTGGGATCGGAAAGGAATTTCCCCCCAGGTCAGATTAGCAGGGACCGTGGGGTTTTTTCACCTTCCTCTGTAGCATGTGTGTGTGGGTCACTTGCCAAGCTTATCTGAGTGTATCTCACTTAACCATATCCCTGTGATTGCGGGAGCCTCAGGCCCTGGTGCACCTTGATCCCTCCTATTCTCTGCATGTGGCACATAACAGTCCAGTCTCCTGTGGGCTGTAATTCTTTGGTCTAATTTCAGTCGTTGTGCTTAGTGTGGGGGTGCTGGGTGGGGTTGGTGGCCCGTGGTATACTGGAAGTCAGACTAGATGATCTAGTTGTCCCTTTTGGCCTCAAACGCTATGACTTGAACACATCTATCTTATCTAAATATTCTTTCACCTTTTCTTTCCCTGTTTTGGCTTGCATTCCCTTCTCCTTTGTTAGTATTAATTGTGTTGAGTATCTGGTCACCATTTAACTTCTTAGTGAAAACTGAAGCAAAATAGGTATTTTTTTTTTATAATAGACAATCATTTGTATATGATTATAAAATTCATCTTATGATCAACAGACCCTGCCCTGAGCAGTGACAGGGGCCGGATATGGGGTTGTGCAGAACTTGGCTGCTGTAGTTGGGATAGGTCACAGAAGGATGGCGGCTAGGGTATATGGGTGGGTGAGTGCTGGAGGGCATCTAGGATGTGGAGAGGTGGGTGCTGGACAATGCTAGAAGTCTGGGGGAAGGTGGTTAATGAGTGTTGGAAGGTGTTTGGAGACACTGGATGGGCGCTGGTGTGTCTGGAATTGCTGACAGGTGCCTGAGGATAACTGGGTGGAAAATTGAGGGGGTATATTTGGGGGGAAACGGGATCACCGAGAGTCTGGCAGGGCTGGGCATCTGGAAGGGTTAGCTGGAGGCTAGAGAGTGTTATCTGTCTGTGAGAAGCTAGGGGAGCCTGGCACTCTCGGAACCGGCATCTTCTCCCTGAAGACTGCTGTCTGGTCCTCCTCTCGCAGCTGCTTCTCCCACTGTAATTCATCAGGAGGAACAGAGTATGTGGCAGATTGTGTATCACAGTGACTCCTGCTGGCTGCTGGGCACAATTACAGACATTACTGCCACTCAGCTGAATAAGCCACATCTAAGCAGGCCTGTGGGAAAGTGTACTGGGCTGCTAAGTGCATGACTGTCATGTGAGTTACGTTATAGTTAGCAGGTCAGTGTTGGTTGTCAGGGCTGGGTCATGAGCACCTCTAACATCTTGGCTACAAACACAATCTTCCTGTCTGACGCACAAGCTTAGGAAAGCCTATCTTCTATTAACAGAGTACTGAGAACTGCTAGCTAGAAGAATCCATTGACCATATCTGTTTGGCTGACAAGCTGGAAGTATTTGATCTGGGGATGGAGAGCCTCTGAAGCTTCATTCCAGGTCCAACAAATTCAGGTGACATGTGCTACCTTTTGGACCACACTATAGACTGAGAGAATCATCTCTGACGATGATCAGGAGGAAAACAAGACTGTTTATTTGTGTGTGAAAGTAGAGTGTAGGTGTTATGCTAAAACCTTACATTTTTAATAGCAGCAAGTTTGTGAAAGTCTGTATGAAAGGACACTTATGTAGATTTACTAGCCAATAGCTTTTTGTTTACAAGTTATTTAATACTTCAATACATTTATATTTAATACTTAAATATTTAATATTTAAATACTTCAACTACACTGTTTTTCTTTGTTTGCATTAAATATAAATATTTGTTTATCGGGCAAATTGTGTGGTACTTTCTTTTTCTGAAAGTGACTGGAAGCTGTTACACCAAAATTCAGGGTTTTTATACTGTGTAATGCTTTCTGAAAAGACAACTCTGGCCTTGCTTTCAGGAAGGGGTTAAGCTGAGGTGCAAGAAAGGGGAGTATAATACTAACTGTATATAACTCACCCCCACCTCGCCCTATGCTGGCTCTGCTGCTGACTTGTGGTGTGACCCTGGGCAAGTTTCTTCACCTCTCTGGCCTCCCCACTCTGTTTTGTCTATTTTGACTGTAAACAGGGGGAAACTTTTGCGAGGTTTGTTCTGAATGTCTAGCACAATGGGACTCTGACCTCAGTTGAAGCCTCCAGGCATTACTGCAATTCAAATAGTAAGTCACGAGATCTTTCTGCAGAACATAGATCCCCAGCATGTTGCAGAATATATAGGGCCCTAGTTATAAGTAAGGCATTTTATATAAGGCAAGGTTTGCTCAACCCCCCACCCGCCCCCCATTTATCATCATTTCTTGTATTCACATTTTTTAAAATCTTCCCTTGAGCTGAGCACAACATGAGTAACAACATCAACTGGCTTCCTCTGCTAAATAACTCACTCTCAGTGAATTTCCAGGGTCAAATTCAGCCTGCATACTACATTGCTGAAGTCAGTGGAGTTGAACCTACTTACACCAGGACCAAATTTGTTCTTTAGACTTTCCATGTGCCTCAGGTGGAGAAGGAGGTTAGTCTCCGAAGCCGTGTTTACATAGGGTATTTGCCCTGACTTCATCCATCAGTGACCAGCCGTCGGTATAGCTGTATCAGTGCAAGCCCCTCATATGGGCAAGGAAAGCCACAATTTGCGTCAGCGGAGCTTGTGGCTTTGTTTTGTCCGCAGCAGTGCAACTCCAATGGCCAATTGATGGAATTAGGGAGAATCCCTAGTGTAGACAAGGCCTGAGAAGTTCATTTGGAATTTGCAACTCCTCAGGCCTTAACAAAAGTCTAATGTGGTGCCAAGAAGGATATAGCAAGGCTAATGATCTGAGTCTGTGCTTTAATAGCTGGTGTTTTCAAAGGTGGCTGCTTGGCAAAAAGCTACTACATTTAACTCCTCTATTTTCATTGTGAAAATGGTTCTTTTTAGTCTTTACATCTGGGCCAGCAGGCAGGTTTTGTGCTGATTCCTGTCACCACTGACTTTGACTCACAAGTGCAATAAAGTTTAGAACACAGTTCAAAATGCTTACAAACTGCTTGGAGAGTAGATACTAGAAATCCTGTAGTCTGTAATTACCTGATGTAAATCTGAAGTCAGTGAACCAATCTTTTGGGTACTGAGCGCAGTAAATCATGTAGTACCCTTGAAGGAAACCATTATAGATACAGAATAGTATGCCAAAGAGAAGTATCTGCAGTGGGAAAGGTCTGCCTCTCGTGAAGAATGAGTAAATAAACGTCCTAAGGTAGATAAAAAACACAATCAAACCAGAAGTAAACACCACATATCAACACATACATAAATAGATCTTGGTAAAATGCTGGGTTTAAAAAAAATAACATTTTCAGCTTATGTGTGCTAACACTACCCTAACATAATTCTTTTACTATTTTTTTTTCCACTGTGTCTTTATTAGGAAGTTTATAACAGGTTTACAAATCCTAACCGTGTAAATATTAGTGACAATATAATGATCATTACAACAGTGAGCTTTTGTTTAGAGAAACATTATACAGTGATATAATCAATGGATCTCTCTATTTAATGGGATGTTACCATGTTACAGTGTGAGCATCTTTACACTACTCATGATATGTCTACTAATAGTTTCTGTATTGTAGAGAAACAAACCTTACTAAATGTACTGGATGATCAAACTAAGTAAGACTACATTAGCATAAGTAATACAAATAACTACCAATGAGAACAAGTAGCATTACAGAAATGTATACTCATCTATAAAATGCAACATTCCCTAGTTGTCTGAGCAGAGGACTGGGAGCTAGGAGTGCCTCATTTAGACATCATCAAGGATCTACAACCTATCCTGAAGGACGACCCATCACACTCACAGATCTTGGGAGACAGGCCAGTCCTTGCTTACAGACAGCCCCCCAACCTGAAGCAAATACTCACCAACAACCACACACCACACCACAGAACCACTAACCCAGGAACCTATCCTTGCAACAAAGCCCGTTGCCAACTGTGCCCACATATCTATTCAGGGGACACCATCATAGGGCCTAATCACATCAGCCACACTATCAGAGGCTTGTTCACCTGCACATCTACCAATGTGATATATGCCATCATGTGCCAGTAATGCCCCTTTGCCATGTACATTGGTCAAACTGGACAGTCTCTACGTAAAAGAATAAAGGGACACAAATCAGATGTCAAGAATGATAACATTCAAAAACCAGTTGGAGAACACTTCAATCTCCCTGGTCACTCAATTACAGACCTAAAAGTCGCAATATTACAACAAAAAAACTTCAAAAACAGACTGCAAGAAGAGACTGCTGAATTGGAATTAATTTGCAAACTGGGACACTATTAAATTAGGCTTGAATAAAGACTGGGAGTGGATGTGTCATTACACAAAGTAAAACTATTTCCCCATGTTTATTCCGCACCCACCCACTGTTCCTCACACGTTCTTGTCAACTGCTGGAAATGGCCCATCTTGATTATCACTACAAAAGGTGTTTTTTGGTTTTTCTTCCCCTCTCCTGCTGGTAATAGCTCACCTTAACTGATCACTCTCGTTATAGTGTGTATGGTAACACACATTGTTTCATGTTCTCTGTGTATATAAAATCGTCCTACTGTATTTTCCACTGCATGCATCCGATGAAGTGGGCTGTAGCCCATGAAAGCTTATGCTCAAATTAATTTGTTAGTCTCTAAGGTGCCACAAGTACTCCTGTTATTCTTGAGAAAGTCAATTGACCTCTCTGCCTTGATTTCCCTCTTTATAAAATGGAGATCACATTTTCTATCCACCCTCATAGAAGTGTTGTAAAAATTGATTGGTGTTTATAGTGCACTATATGAATGCTAAATATTGTTGACTTCTGACACTAGTGTCCCGCTCTCCCAAGTGGAAGCGGAATTCCAGGGCCTTGCAAGTTGGCTCCTCATTGGATAAAAAAATGAGTGAAACAGAATCTGGGCATATTCTACGTATAATTTGCTTAATTTACAAAGTCCTGAAACAAGATGTTAAACAGCACACAAGGAACAACTCTGCCTCAAGAGTTGACTCTAATCAGAAACCAAGGCAGAGACCAAACTCCCCTGTTGTTCACACAGCACTTTCTAATCTACACAGAACCCTGTAAAACTAAAAAACTACCATAAACATTTCTTCCAAGACCAAAAACGTACTCACAAACTATGAAAAATTACATGGGAGACTGTTACAGCAGCACCTGATGGATGCCTGCCACAGCAGTATTATCATCTTCCACTAAAAGCATCAGTTTATGATAGTTTTATGTCCTCATTATTGCCCGTCTGGGTGGCACCCTCTGAGGTCTGATCTAGCCATATCTGTAGGGTATTCCTCAAAAGCCAAGCATCTACATACATACAAAAAGAAAAGGAGTACTTGTGGCACCTTAGAGACTAACCAATTTATTTGAGCATAAGCTTTCGTGAGCTACAGCTCACTTCCTCGGATGCTTATGCTCAAATAAATTGGTTAGTCTCTAAGGTGCCACAAGTACGCCTTTTCTTTTTGCAAATACCGACTAACACAGCTGTTACTCTGAAACTACATACATACAGTACATCAAAGTACTGCTAAAAAATGCCCCAAAGCCACTTCCCAAGATCTTCTACCTACAACAGAAAGCTTTCTTTTAAACACCCACAGAAACATCTGCATTGGAATAAAACTATTTCCTATCATTGTTGTGATGGTACCCTTGTTCTGAGTTTCAAGACTACCTTAAAAATGTGGTATCTGTGCCTTGACGTAATTCTTGTGCAGAACTATTTATTTGTGGGGACAAATCTTTATACTAGGATCCAAATAATATTTAGAGCCCTGGAAACACTCCTGGTCTGATTGGTTTTTTTGCAAAATTCATGTAATTAAAACCTTTCACTCATGCCTTAGACCGATTTGTTCACTAAGGACAATTTACTTGTGCTGCTATGGATTGCAGAGAAACTGCATCAGTGAAGGGGGAAGTTTATTCTCTGTGTATTCACTTGTCCTCACCCCTTTGCTTATTTTTTTTCTTTAAACTATACATTGTATATAGGGGTTGGAGTGATTAATGCCACTTTACCATTTGTTTTAAAACTTTACTTGAGGGATTAGGTTAAGCGGTTCTTACACCGTGGGTCAGGACCCCAAAGTGGATTGCAACCCCATTTTAATGCAGTCGCCAGGGCTGGCGTTAGACTTGCTCAGGTACTGGGCTGAAGCTGAAGCCTGAGCCCCACCACCTGGGACTGAAGCCAAAGACTGAAGGCTTCAGTCCTGGGGGGCAGGGCTCAGACTTCGGCCTACTCACATCTGGGGCTGAAGCCCTCAGGCTTTGGCCCCCTCTGCCCAGAGCAGTGGGGCTTGTCAGAAGGAAGGCGCAGTGCAATGAAATTTGAGAACTGCTAACCAATTCACTTTGATAAGCCACACACTCACAAACCACTTGTTACAATTTAATTAGGGTGACTGTATGTCCCTTTTTTAAGCCCAGTCCTGGCCGTCCTGACTTTTTTTGGCAAAAGTGGTAATTTGTCCCGTTTGCTCTTGCCAACTTCATCAGTTGGCAAGAGCAAATAGGACAAATGCCCACATTTGTAAAAAAAGAAAAAAAAAGTGGGGTGTGGAAGAACATGTGGGGGGCGGAGCGGTAAGTGATGATGCCAGCCCCATGCCAGGGGGCAGGCAGGGCTTGGGTGAGCAGTGACACTAGCCCCGCGTGGGGAAGGGGGCTTGGGCGAGTGGCTCGGGCTAGCTCCATGCGGTATTCTGTTTTCCTTTTGGGAAATATAGTCACCCTAGCTATAACACACTTATTTGCTTTTATGGAAGTTACCAGAATTTATCAGTATTTTTAAGATGCTGCCTTCACTGCACCATTGTAACGAAAATGACCTCAACAGGGTTTTCCCAAATGTTTAAGCCATATATATTTTTAATAAAATAGAAGAAAGTAACAAGACTTCCACTATTATTAAATTTATGCAAAGGAGAAGGCTAATATTATTAAGAGATCCAATCCTTCCACAGTTAAAGGTGAAGCTAACTAGAAATAAGACCAATTTTCAGCTAACCCATCAGCCTTTCAGCTTCACTAGAAATAAATCAAGCCAGTCAGGATTTATCTGAAATGTTTGGACCATATTACACGAGAAGTTTGAGATATGGGAAATGGACAAGTAGAAATGTACTTGAAATACACTAGAAAAAGTATAGAAACTTTCATGATAACTTTTCAGAAACATTGCTAACAATTTCTTGGTTTGTCATATCTGCAAAATAGACTCTTGTAAGAGCTTCAAACATCATTTCTCAAAGAGTCCCTAATAAGTATTGGTATATGTGAGAATCAGAGAGGATTTAAAAAGTTATCATAAGTACCCAAAACTAAAGACATAACCACTTTTTAAAAACCATAATTTATAAAAATATAATAAACATTTTTTAAACTGTATTATACAGCTCTTTGGGACCGGGAGCATCTTTTTGTCATGTGTTTGTACTGTGCTTTATACAAAGGGACCTCATGGTACTACCACAATGCAACACATTCCTAAATATACTTGTGTATCTTTTAAAGTATATTTAATGCAGATTTCAGTTTCATATATTACACACATCAGTTTGCTGTAGACTTTGTAAAGAGCATGTTAGGACATGCACATTTTGCAAAGTATGCAAGGCTTAGATGCAGATGGTCATGATTGAGGTGGGAAGGAGGATCCTAAATGACGGCAGGGAACAACACTGAGGTTAATCTAATCTGAAAGAATTGGGAGAGGTTGATCTTTATCAATCCAATGGTTTAACCACGAGAATATTCTTTCTACCCCCTCACCTCCTCCAGCCAACACACTTCTTGGGAAACAAAAACCATTTAATATTTCTGTAGTTTTTTGACAAAGCATAGTAGAGGAAACCTCACAAGAAAATAAACTTCACTCCACAGTCTGTGTTCAAACCAGAGCATGAGTACAGCACAGATATAGTGGGAAATGGGTGCCTCAGTCAGGTAACAATTTCTAAATCAAAATAATTTGAACACAGTAAAGAGCCGACTCTCACAATTTTATTACAAATCTCATCGTATTTGATGTTCTTCTTGAAGCCCCTGCTCCTCACAGAAGCCCATGGCCCCAGAATGACAACTTTCATTTATTTATTTAGTACTACTATTACCAGGAGACCCAGTCACAGACCAGGACCCTATTGTGCTAGGCACCATACAAACAATAAAAAAGTAAAGTTTCTAGTCCTCATGGTTGTGGAAAAAACCTTGAAAACATGAATCAAGTGAATGCTAAAAGCTCAAAAACCAGAAGGCAGATAAAAGAAACCATTTTTTGTTTTTAATTCTCATGAGTTTTAAGCCAATCTCATGATTTTGGGAGCTTGATTTATGGTTTTTGAATGCTTGGGGTTGGCAATGATCAGAAAATACAACTGTACCAACCTCGTGTAATCAAACCCCATGTGAGCAGTAGGGTAAATATCTATACAACTGGAAATTCAAGCAGTTTATGGCCTCAGTCCTCCAGTGGGATCAGCAGGAGCAAGAGAAACTTCATTTAGGGGTTTATACTTACATGAACTGGTCTCAGGGCTTTTTGGCAATGATATCTTTAAAAAAATGGAAAACCTATGAACCAAAAAGGGGGTCAGCAATATGCCAACACCCAGCAAAAAACTCAAAGTGTGGCCTCAATAGATGCTTCAAATTAATTAAGAGAAGGATGGCACCAAGCCAGTATCACAGTCCTGCATACTGCCAAGTTAACAACTTACGCTGCAGAGGAGAAAACAGCATATGCAGCAAGGAAAACAACTTGGCAGTCCATCAAAGACAAAATAAATCAGTCCCCAGACCAAGAGACCAGGGATCCTGCCAGAACAACAGTGACCTGATGGACTGTGAGAGGCAGAACAAATCTGTTTGCAGTACAAAAGACATGAAAGACCACTGAAAAAGAAACTTGCTGTTTCCCTTTAACAGGATTCCACGTAAACTGCCTTAGAATACTTAGTTCCTTAGGAAATTGCTGGGCAAAAATCTGGGTGGCTCTGCAGATTGGTAATTGGATACAGAATATTTAACCTCTAGGTTATCAGACACAAGTCAGTAGTAACTTTAACTTTGTTACAGGCTCTATAGATGCCCTTTGTGAAATAAATTAGTCATCTCCTTCTAATTCCTAGTGGACAGGTGGAAATGATACAGATACAATAGCAATGGGCTCCATGTAAGAATCGAAGATAGATAGGTAGGTGTGCACAAAATACAAGTCATTGTAACTGACACTATATACAGCTCTCTCATACCTCTTTGTGCAAACTCAAAAGCTGGTCTCTCTCACCAACAGAAGTTGGTCCAATAAAAGATATTACCTCACCAACCTTGTCCCTCTAATATCCTGGGACCAATATGGCTACAACAATGATGCGTACAAAGAATCGCATGTAAGGTCTCTAATGAAAGCCTGTATCATGCTAGTAGTGTAATCAGTGCAAGAAGTATGTATGGAAAATAGGTGGTGTTATGTATATATGCTGAAAATTATGTTCTGTAGGTCTGTGAGTTAAGGCAGGCCACGTAAACCTGCCAGGCAGGGGCTGAGGAGACTTCCCAAAAGTGAGGGGGCCAGGGACCCCTGCCTCCTCTGTGGCCCCACCCCTGCCCCTTCTTCCCACCCCACCCCCGCCAAGACCCCATCCCTGGACAAGCCTGAAGCTGAAGCAAGGCCAGGGAGCCCGGGTCTCTCCACCTGCCCAGGTTTTGGGGGCATGACAGCAACCCCTGGCCCTTGTCCGCACCCCCTGAACTTCCTGCCTAGAGCAGGTGGATGGTCCGCAGCTCCTCACAGCTGCCTGCATGGCTCTTAACCTGCCTGGGCTCCAGGGGGTGGGGCTTCAGGGGAAGAGGAGGGGCACGGGTGGGACCCATGGTGAAAAGTAGACGGGCCTGGCCTCCTGGCCCCCCCCGTTCCAGCACCTGTGCTGCCAAGCAGGGGCTAAGAGATGCTTCTCTCTCCTTGCCTGGTCATGTGCAAATTAGGTATTATACAGTTCACAATGGAAAGGCCCCCGGAAAAGACTGCATACCGTCCGAGGTCATAGAATGCAGAAAACCTATTCTACTGCAACATCTTCATGAGTTGCTCTTCCTGTGCTGGAAAGAAGGTGAAGTACCACAAGAAATGAGAGACACCAACATCATCACTCCCTGTAAAAACAAGGGTGATAGGAGCAACTGTAACAACTATCGTGGCATTTCCCTTCTTAGTATTATGGGAAAAGCCTTTGCCCGAGTTGTTCTGAACAGACTTCAGACCCTTGCAGACAGAGTCTGTCCTGAATCACAGTGCAGCTTCAGAGCTGAAAGGTCTATTATCGACATGATCTTCTCGCTAAGACAACTACAAGAGAAATGCAGAGAACAAAAAAAGCCCCTCTACCTAGCCTTCATTGATCTCACAAAGGCTTTTGACTTTGTCAGTAGAAGTAGACTTTTCACACTTCTAGAAAAGATTGGATGTCCACCCCAGCTCTTAAGCATGATTTGATCCTTCCATGAAAACATGTACGTCACAGTCCAGTATGATGACTCAGTGTCTGAGGCTTTCCAGTTTCATAGTAGAGCTAAGCAAGGTTATGTACTTGCCTCAACTCTGCTTGGGATCTTCTCCCTGCTACTGAAACAAGATCTATTTGCACACAAGATTGGATGGAAAGCTGTTCAATCTTGCAAGACTCAAATCTAAAACCAAGACTCGGGAGGCCCTTATCCAACACCTCCTCTTTGCGGATGACGCAACAGTGACAACCCACATAGAAGCTCATCTTCAAAGCCTAATGGACAGTTTTTCCAAAGCCTGCCTAGACTTCGGGCTTAGTATAAGCCTAAAAAAGACTAACATAATGTGCCAAGCAGTTGAGGAAGCACCCTTCACCAAGATCAACAATTATGAACAATTATGAAGTGATGAACAAGTTCACATCCACTATTGTAGGCAGCCTTTCACTTGAAACGGAACTCAACATCAGCATTGGAAAAGCCACCACAACGTCTAGACTGAGCAAGAGGGTATGGCAAAACAACAAACTGACAGAACAAACAAAGATCTGTGTGTATTGTGTGTGTGTTATCAGCACATGTTTGTATGGGAGGAAGACGTGGACCTTATACTCCCCAAGAAAAGATGCTCAGCCTTCATATGCATTGCCTTCATCGAATCTTTGGAATCTCCTGGAGGGACAGAATCACCAACACTGAGGTACTCAAGCAGGCCAGCTTACCCAGCATGCAAACATTCCTCAAACAGAGATGCCTCTGCTGGCTTGGGCATGGGTGCCGAATGAATGAAGGGTGCATCCTAAAGGACATCCTGTATAGTCAATTGGCATCTGGAAACAGACCCAAAGGGAGCTCAAAATTGCGTTTCAAGGATGTGTGCAAGTGAGAAGAAATGGACATGGATGTGGACAAATGGGAAAAATCACACTCAAAACTGCAGCTTTTGGAACCAAGAGCTTAACAAAGATCTCTGGACTTATGAGAGGAAGCAGTCCAGCTTCACAGAGGAGAAAAGAGCTCACAGAAGGCAGAGCCCAAAAGGTTGAAACATCACCTTTAAACGTGACAGATGCGGCAGAGATTGCTTTTCTCAAGTGGGTCTCTTCAGCCATATTCGCGGCTGCCATAAAACCAACTGAGTAAATTCCAGGGGCAACAAGTTTGTATAATTTCTGGTGGTGCCCAGAACGGGTCTAAGTCCTGCCCCTCCTCCCACTCCTGCCTAAGGCTCTGGGAGGGAGTTTCGGTGCGGGAGGAGTGCAGGCTCTGGGAGGGAATGTGGTGAAGGCTCAGGGCTGGGGCAGGGGTGCAGGAGGAGGTGCAGGGGGGCGGGCTCTGGGAGGGAGTTTGGGTGTGGGGTGCGAGCTCTGAGCTGGGGCAGGGGGTTGGGGTGCAGGAGGGGGTGAGGGGTATGGCACTTACCTCGGGCGTCTCCTGAAAGTGACCCACACACCCCTCTGGCAGTGGCTCCTAGGCAGGTAGACCAGGGGAGGGCCACAGGCACCGCCCCTGCAGCTCCCATTGGCCACAGTTCCAATGGCAGAGTTGGCGCTCAGGGTGGGAGCAGCGCGTGGAGCGAGGGCGGGCAGGAAGCCGCTTTAGCCCCGATGCACTGCTGGTGGTGGCGGCAGGGGCCCCCGGACCCTTTTAGATTGCCCAGGGCAGCAGGAGGGGATGGGGGAGAGACCTGGCCCTGAACATTGGTGGAGCCGGGCCCCCATGTTCTGAATATTCCTGGAGCACAGGCACCATGGGTCCATACAACTCGCCACTCCTCTAAATTCCTTACCTCTCAGAGGCACATATCCATGGTCTCTTGAGACTGAAGGATGCCAAATACTACTGCAGTTCACAATGGATGTCCCTTTACACTCCGAGCAAATACTAATCAATAGATTGTGAGTCCTGCAGGACAAAAACAAAACCAGCTGGGGTATCCTATTTACAAGTACAGACAAGGAACTTTTGAAACTATATCTAGGGTGCAGAGGGATCCCCAGCTATCCTTTCCTGAGAAAGTAAAGTGGCAGTGGGCTTGCATAATGAAAAATGGACCTCAGCCAGACTTGGCTGAAAACCCTGGGAAGAAACTTTGGATGAGATAAACTTTTTAAGACAGAAAAATAAAGTTGTAGTTAAGTTTGGGCCATAGAAAGCTTTTGTTTTTCTTTTCGAGGTAACGCTTGGTATCCAATATTTTTGTTTGCTACGGTATGAATCTCTTTGTTAAATAAACTTAGACTTGTTTTCTCTATAAACAAATCTAAGTGTTGTGTGTCAAGCAAAGCTGTGCTCTGAGATGTAACTAGTGAGCTGTGATGTTTTATTCCTAAGGGAAACATGGGCCTGGCAATTCTGTGAGTGTTCAATGAAATGGGCTGGACATTACAGGGGATGTTTGGAGGACTCGGGAGTTGGAGTGTGCCTATCACTAACCAGTAAAGAGAAAGCGAGGCCTGAGTAGGTCTGGAGGGAAATGCTTGTGTTGCCCATGGCCAGTGGCATTAGGGAGTTGATCCCAGGCAGGTACAAATGAGGCTCCTTCATGATAAGGCAGGTAGTAACAAGGTGCTTCACAACCCCAAATACCCCCAGGGAGTATCACATCCCTTAGCTATTTTCTCTGATTCTCTCCTAATTGATTTTATCTTTGTTAGCTAGCCAACATATTGATGTGGAAGGTAGGGGAGGGTCCAAGGTGGACACCTTAGATACCATGTTGCACTATAGCACAATGGGTTTTCTTGAATCCTAGGGACCTAGTAAATCCGGTGATTTGTGTGGCCATCGTCAGAGCATCTGGAGGGAGAAGATGTGCATTGATGGATTGAAAATCTCTACTAGACAGTACTGTGGGATATTGTCAATTGTGTAAAGCAGGGGGATGAGTCAGCATCAATGACTTTTAAAGGGCTGAGTGGCACAGATCGCTGTGGATGTATTCTGCTACATAAAGCCCGGAGCAAATTGACATAAGGCTGTTTCCTAACTAACAAATGGATGTCTCCATCCACTCACATGACCAGAAAAAACAAAGATTGTGTGTGTGTGTAGGGGGAGAGAAATGGCATTTATCTATGGTACTTATATAGCCCCCATTACCATAGTAGCTGAACGCCTCATAATCTTTTTGTATTTGTCCTTACTATTATCCTGTGAGGCAGGGAAACACTATTATCCCCATTTTATAGCTGGGGAACTGCGGCACCAAGAGACTAAATGACTTGCCTATGGTCACAAATAAAGTCTGGTAGAGCAAAGAATTGAATCCAGGACTCTTGAATGCCAGGCTAGTGCCCTAACCACCAGATCATCCTTACAGGGACAGGACTAGACCTAGGCACAGGTGCAGTGTGGCTACACACGGTGCCTCTGACCTGTAGAATAGCCTTCGTGGACAGATTTCTGAGGCTGGACTGATGGCAAACCAAGGTGGGGCTTTTTATAATGAGGACAAATGAAAGAGCAAGAGTGGTAGGAGTCTCCTGGGGAAGAAGGATGAGCAGCAGAAGCCCTCTGGTGTGGGAGAAAAAGTGTGGTGACTGACAAAGCTGGTGCCTCTGTATATAAGAATCTCACATTGGAGCATGGAAGATGCCAGACCAGCTAAAGGGAGGACACGTGATCTCCCCATATGTCTCCTCCCTGCCCCACCCCCAGCCTGGGGTCCCCGTGCTCTCTCCCCCAGCCCCATGCTATGTTACCAGGGGGAGGGGAGCTCTATCCGCCCGCTGCGCTGGTTCCCTCTCTGGCACGTTCGGCTGCTCTTCCTGGCAGCCGGAGCCGGGCAGGGAGCAGAATAGAACCACTCCTGGATGCTGCCTGGCTGCAGCAGCAGTGGGCTGCCTCCTGCCCAGGCTTGGCTGCTGGGACAGCGGCTGGGATAGCATGCTCAGAGTTGTCTCCTGTGCCCAGAAGTTGCAAGCTCCACATCATGAATGGAATAGTGTGGTGGAGACACTGTTCAGACAACTTCATGTTGTGTTACAAGTTACTTTTCCTATTCAGCAGGTGAACTTTAATGAAAAAGGAAATGGGCTTTAACACTTAGCAATTGTTCCTAGTATTCTCTGTTGTTGGGGCTCTCTATGACATTTATTGCTGTAGTATATGAGTATTACTAATAGATGACCTCCCTTAAAGAAGCCAGTTTGATCAAAAATAAGTTAAGCCATAAAAGTATATGCAGTCCTAAAGCTATAAGTTTAGCTTGAATCTTATCTTGTATGTCAAGCAGTGAATAAAGTGACTACAACCAGCTCTGTTATTGTGTTAATTCCTTTATGAACCACAGTGATGAAAGCCAAGTTTCCAGCAATTATGACAGAGATTAAGAGTACAAAAAAAGTGCTGAATACTTCCAAAAACAGGAGTGAAAGTTTAGAACTGTTGAAAAGTTTTACTAGACAATGGCATAAAAATCACCATTTTTAATATCCAGTGGAAGGTGGTGCTGCTTGGATTTGTATTGCCACTTACTCTGTTTTTTAAAAAAAATCCTATCCACCTCAGAAATGTGGTGTTGGAGATATGACTGGGGGAGATCTGCACTGGCAAACTAACCTGCCCAGGTTAGGGAAACTTGCACCACGCAATCTGGGAAAAAGCCTAACTGTATAGAACCAGCAGATGTTAAGTTTATTACAAAGGGGACTCGCACAACACGTACGGTAGCCACATTGACTTAAACCTTCTAGTACACAAATTGAGTTCTAGCATTTCTAACCTTTTGCCACACATGTGAACAGAGGTTTCCCTTCCCCAGATTCCCCATTATCTCCAGAATGCAATGCAGTTCCTCTGGACCCAGAATTAAGCAACAGTGCAACCAAAACACTTCCTGAATTCACTGCTGTAGAACAGTGGGGCACCCAGGCTGCATGCCCCTTGAAATAGACTTACCAGGAGTCCTTATAAGGAAAGGAGGGAGAAAGCAGGCCTACAGTACATAAAGCCATTGTAACTTACTCTTTATACCCTTCCAGGCAATGGAGATCAGCCAGAATGTGTTTGTACTCTGCTCCCAGGTTCTATCCGAACTGAACCAGAGGCAGGTCTTGTTCTGTTCAAGTGGTGCAATCCTGGCTCGACTGAAGTCAATGAGAATTTCGCCATTAATGTGAATAGAACCAGGATTTCACCCAAGTATCTTACCTATGGAGTTACTTCTCTGAGGTGGTCTGCTGGATACCTGTGTAGTAAGGTTGTGGAGGATGAAAATAACTAGCAAGGTTCCGTAGATGTAACAGAACAGAATCTGCCCATAGCATCTCCTATAGATTTAGAGGGATGTGAATTCAAATCCATATTGTGGTTTTATTAAGATTTTCTATATGGTGTGGTGCAAATTCATCCTGGGTGTAATTCCACAAGGCCAAATTCTGCTCTCGCTACGTCTGAACAACCCAGTTAAGACTTTGCTTCAGAATAACAGCAAAATTTGGCTTTATGGAGTTATATCAGCGATGATTTGACCTAACCTGTTTTCCTTTCTGTGTGGTATGGATGACTAACCTGTCACCACTTAATTATCTTTATCAGCCAAAGCTATGATGAAATTTATTTAGTCAGCTGCAACAACTTTCCCTTTTGAAGTAGTGAACAATAAATCATGTGTCTTGCTTTTCATCTCTTATTTTCCAACAAAATATATTTTAAAGAGAAAAGTAAGTTAAAAGCCAGTCAATTTTCATAGTTTAGTCCAGTTCACCTGAAGAGTACATTTTTACAGAAGCTGCTAATCTTTTCATAATGTTAACATAACCCACTAACAACGGTGCTGTCTGTCCTCCAGTGGCTTGTTCACAAATTGAGATTTGTGTGTCTGCAACAGCCTTTGCACTATGGACCCTGAGTTCTTCAGTTCGGGCAGTCAAAGCTGTTGCTTTTAGATCCAGAGGTGCAGTGGGATCATATTTTACCCTAACCAAAGGTCCAGTGAGACCTGCAAGGACCTATTTAGGCTTGAGTGGGTTGGATTTTACTTGATCTCTGTGGCACCACAGGGAAGAAGATCAGTGATCAAAGAGGGGGAGAGTACACATCATCTCACTCCTCCCATAAGTCCCACAGGGAATCTGACAGGAAAGTAATGCAGCCTCAGCCAACGCGAACCCGAGTTTAAAGAATGGTTATCATCTTGGGAATGCCTCCAACTCCACTGGATCTGTGCTGCCTCTGGCTCATTTCAAGATATAGAGCACCCAAAACAGCAGTACTGGCTGCTAGGGAATCTGTGATATTTGGGGAAAAAACACCTCTCCCTACTCTGGGAGCTAGAGATACTGAAAACACATACTCCAGATGGAACAATTAACAGAAGACTTTGTTAGAGGATCTGGGTAAGAATCCTCTCCCAGGAGACTCCTTCCCTCTCTCCCTCTCTCGCCACGCCCCAACCACTGGGTATTTCTGTGATAGGAATTGATCTGGTCCAGAGTTAATGCTTTTAACTTTGATTATACTTGAGTTATATTTTGTTGATTCCAGATGAAAGTTATGCAGACAGTGTCTCAATTCCTGGGTCTAAATGTCTGCACTTACATTCTGCAGGTGTAAAACTGTAGGCATAACTTGGTGCCTAAGATTTATGAGCACACAAGTCATTTAAATGTGTAAGGGTTGCTACTGGAAATACATGTATGGCTATAAGTAAACATTTAACATGCCTATCCCAAGCTCTAAATGCTATCGCCGTCAGTTAAAAAATGCAAAAAGTTATTTCAAAAGCAAAACAGCAACATATTCCCCGCTGCCAACAACCAGGCTGCAAGAACATATCATACAGCAAGTTAGAATCTTTACATCCGTTTTACTCCTTCCTCCAAATTTCCACCCCCAAGTGCCTCTGCCTTCCCCAAATGTCTGTTCAAGCAAACAGGCTTTGTGGTGTACCCATGAGATCAACAAATTGGGAGTATTTTGAACCACAAGGGTAGCAAGTACATTATTAACAATTGTTTGCACTGTTAGTGCCTAGAGTCCTTTAATGCCACACACACACACACACACAGAGTCATACAGTCTCCGCCCCAAAAAGCTTGGAATAAAAATTGAGCTGTATAAATATTGTGGTCCAAACAAAACACAAAATACCAAGGCCCCAGTCCTGCTTGCAGGACTGAAATCAATAGGGCTAGTCATGTATGTGTGTAAAGTAGACCCAGAACAGAAGGCAGATCACTTCATTTATTACCTTATAATAAATGCCCTACTTAATTTGTGATATTGTGGATTACGCATTATTAGGCTTCCACTGCAATTTTGTCAGCCATTGGGATCTGACGGCAGGAGCCCTGGCTGGCAGCCCCATGTATTAATGACTGTAATATAGTTGCAGCAAAATGTCTGGTTATCAAAAAAAATTAGCAGGCATAACATAATACTTGAGTGCTTATATTGTTCCAGCAAATTTTTCTTGAACAAATAGGTCTTCTCCGACTTTTCCAAATTACTGCAATTAGTAAAGTTCCATTATTATTTTTCCATGATTTTCCATCTCTTATTCATGACTCAGATGCAATTATTTGACAAGCACTTCAAGTAGGGCCTTACTTATAATGCTGCAGTTGTACAGTAACTTCTGGTGAGCGGGCGATGCGTGCGTATGCTGTTCAGATCTTTAACTGCAAGCAACATAAGCTCTACAGGGAATAGGAAGGTTTGGGGCACCATGTGGTGGTGTCTGCTCATAGGACGACAAGTTAACATTTCTAAGGTATGATTTAAAAAACATGTCGTCCCCCTCACCCTCCTAGATTGCATGCCACCCTGCATTTCTATTTTAATGAACACCCACACCAGTGGAACTGTGTAAACTTATGAATTGCCTGTGGTAACTTGCTGTTTTAGTGCCCAATCTTGTAAACTCCTATTGAAGTAAGATAGGAGTTTGACTAATGATTTTGATGGGAGCAGGAACACGTCCTTTATTATTTGATTAGCTCCAGAACTAGATCAAGGATTCCTAACACAAAGTTTGAATCCACTCTCCTTTCACAGTTACATGGAAACCTCCCTCCTACAGCACTCCTCAAAATGCATTTGGATAAGCCTGTGGTCACTGTAATTTAATGCATGGGAAAGAAAACAATACTGAAGAAATTATAAAGCAGCTGTACAAAACGCTGGTACACCCGGAATACTCAGGTCATTTCTGGACTGAAAGAAATAGAGGGGATTGAGAGATGGATGACAAAATGAGCAGATGCCTGGAGAGACTTCCATATGGGAAAAAAAAAAAAGATTGAAAAGGCTGGGACTGTTTAATTTAGAAAGGAAGCTAAGAAGAAGGGATGTAACAAAGGCATTGAAAATAAATGGTATTGAGAAAATATTGGGCACCACTATTCACCACTTTCTTGTAACACAAAGAGGGAATGCTCCATGAATCTGTGTTGGATCATATTAAAGAAGTCCTGTATTAAAATCACAAATGAGTTTGATTCCCCATAGTTTAAATTCCAGGGTATTACTAATTAAGAGGTCTCTTGGTTTTTGGTACCGTTTCTCTCCCTCTATGTGTGAAACTTGCAAGCTGCTAATTGTGTTAGTACATTCTAAGACAGAGTCTCTTCTCAAAGCAATTCTTTGTAACAACCACTCACACAGAGAGAGACTCAAAGCAATACTCTGTAACAACAGAAACAGCACCCAGAGACTCCCCGCCCTTTTGTTGTATTCATCTCACTTTGTTAACAATTGTGATTAAAATAGAGATAGAGGATGGATGTGGATGGATGCTTTGTATGGATAATAACTGAATGTTCAGGGAGGTGCCAGCCTAAGAATCCAGTGTCCAATGGCTGAAGAAGGTGTCAAGTGGAAATAACCAGAGGACCCCCGGAGGGCAGACTGGAATCCACTCAACAGCCTCAAGAATGGGAGAACCAAAGAACAAGATAACATCTGGCAGCATGGAGCTGTCAGGAATGTGCCATCTGCTGATTGATTCAGCAACAGCATAATGAAGCAGTTCCCATAGACTGGCATAGGAAGAAATTCCTATAAAAATGGACTCTAGAAAGTGAGAACTTTGGGGTCTGATTCTGCAAACCAACTTCCAGGAGCATCAGATGAGCATCTGACAAGGCCCTGCTCCCTCCTCATGTCCAGACCACCTGGCCAGTGGCTTGGCATGAGCAACTCTAAGGCTGGTAACTATGATAACAACCTTGCAGAACCTCTGTGTGTATGTGTGTGTATGAATGAATGAGTGAATAAATATGAAATTGAATGGAATGTTATAGCTATAACTAACTCTTACCATGATTCTTTCTGTATTCGCAATAAATATGGCATTTTGCCTTTTTCCCTTTAATAAGATCCTGCTGGTTTTTATTTTATTGGTAGAACATTTGAAGGCAGCAAGCTTAATACGAAGAAGAAAAAACACTTTTTAGCACAACATGCAGTTAGCCCATGGAACTCATTTCTACAAGATATCATTGCAGCCATGAGTTTAGTAGGATTGAAAAAAGAATTAGACATTTATATAAATAATGAGAACATCCAGAGTTACATTCATAAAGATGAAGAATATCCAATAATTTCAAATGTACATAAACCCTTACACTTCAGGGGATAAGCTGTCCCTCTAACAAAGGGATTTAGGAAGCAACCACTTCTGTGGTAATCTCAGGGTTTACTGCCCTTTCCTCTGAAACATCTGGTACTAGCTACTGTCAGAGACAGAATACTGGACTAGACAGACCTCTAGTCTGATCCAGTTTAGAAACTCCTTTGTTCCAAAAGTCTCACATCTCCCATAATTGCCTTACATACAAATTGAACAGGAGGAGAATGGACAGAGCAGACGAACAATTGCCCAACACTATCCTTTGGGATCAGTCAAGGAGGACAGAGTCACACCAGACTAATATGGAGAATTCCAGGTGGGTTTTAAAGGCAGGACAGCAGCACCTTGTAGCAACCAACAGTATTCAAGACCACCAGTCAAAAAGAATCAGCAAATGTGCCTGACCTTTGTTTACTGACTCAGAGATTTCAGAATATAAAACAAGATCCTCGCCACTGGCTTAGAAAAGATTAGCTCGATAGAGTATGTGAATAAAAAAAATAAATCTATAAATATTTTGCAAAAGCTTGTTTCTAATTTTCCTAATCAGATATACAAGATGCATTAATATCAATCAACTGAGTATTTCTAAGAGAAATTTAAAGACTCTGGGTTATATAATCCTGGATACAAATACTATATGTAGATCCAGCATCAGTCATTCTGGCAAGCAGGTACTAATCATTATCTTATCTTAGCATCGGGGAGCGCCAAAACTGCCATGATTTCCCTTGTTATTGTTTATGTGATGATTACAACTTTTACAAAAGCTGTTAGGAAAATAAGAAGGGCAAATAAAGTTTTGCAATGAAAATGAGGATAGATTTTTAGATAGATTAGATATAAAAAAATTACCTTTTCTGTATCAATAAAAACAAATACAACAACTGAAAACAATAAAAGAAGTTGACTCAACAAGATCCAATAATGGATAGTTATTAATCACGATACAAAAGATTACTACAGCTGTTTGGACTCAGTTGCTAGATAGTTATTTTAGATCCTGGAAATTCATTAGAGAAACAGCCAAATTTAAAAATACTTTCCAAAATTGTGGTGTCAGTGATTCCCCTCATCCACTCCTGTATTTCTCAAATAGTCATTGGAAACCCTGTTATCTTCCAGTGACTTCCAGCAGGACACCCAGCTGCAACAAGTAAGTGTGCTATTAACTCTTTATTGGCCTGATCCTGAACTACTGATGCAATGGAAGCTTTGCCACCGACTTCACTGGGTGCAGGATTAAGCTCTCTACTTCAAATATTGATTATCCAGAGGAAGACCAAAAATAGAATCAATCAGTAAGCTATGATTGGTAATAAGTCTACCTGAATATTTGTTTCCAAAATTTTACCATGTTAGGGCACAACCACCATATAGGTTTCAAATCCCCTTACCCTTAACTTGCACCCTCAGCAAGTTTGCAGATGACACTAAACTGGAAGGAGTGGTAGATACGCTGGAAGGGAGGGATAGGATACAGAGGGATCTAGACAAATTAGAGGATTGGGCCAAAAGAAATCTGATGAGGTTCAACAGGGACAAGTGCAGAGTCCTGCACTTAGGACGGAAGAATCCCATGCACTGCTACAGACTAGGGACTGAGTGGCTAGGCAGCAGTTCTGCAGCAAAGGACCTAGGGGTTACAGTGGATGAGAAGCTGGATATGCGTCAACAGTGTGCCGTTGTTGCCAAGAAGGCTAACGGCATTTTGGGCTGTATAAGTAGGAGCATTGCCAGCAGATCAAGGGACGTGATCATTCCCCTCTATTTGGCATTGGTGAGGCCTCATCTGTAGTACTGTGTCCACTTTTGGGCCCTACACTACAAAAAGGAAAAATTGGAAAGAGTCCAGCAAAAGGCAACAAAAATGATTAGGGGCTGGAGCACATGACTTATGAGGAGAGGCTGAGGGAACTGGGATTATTTAGTCTGCGGAAGAGAAAAATGAGGGGGGATTTGATAGTTGCTTTCAACTACCTGAAAGGGGGTTCCAAAGAGGATGGATCTAGACTGTTCTCAGTGGTAGCACATGACAGAACGAGGAGTAATGGTCTCAGGTTTAGGTTGGATATTAGGAAAGAATTTTTCACTAGGAGGGTAGTGAAGCACTGGAATGCGTTACCTAGGGAAGTGGTGGAATCTCCTTCCTTAGAAGTTTTTAAGGTCAGGCTTGACAAAGCCCTGGCTGGGATGATTTAGTTGGGGATTGGTCCCGCTTTGAGCAAGAGGTTGTACTAGATGACCTCCTGAGATGCCTTCCAACCTTGATATTCTATGATTAAGACTCTACTTTATTTATGTTTGCTGTTAGATAATTTTTAGTGTTTTACCCCTTGTTCTTAATCTGCAAAAAAGTTTTGGATGAAATCTTAAGATTAATAAAAGTTGGGAACAATGGGACTGGATGCCCATCATAAAAAGATAAACATATGATATCAGAACAGGCTGTTTAATCTCTTTCTCACCACTCCTTGCCAAACTGGTCAACTGAACTGGGGAGAGAACTTTCTCAAAAAGATTAGGATTTGTGCCTCAGATATTTTGGTCCGTAACCGCCAGAGATGATAAACTGAGGCTATAAGAAATGTAAAGGCCCTGATTCTGCAATGTGTAATAAGCAAGAGGATTGCCACATCTTTGCAGACCCCACACTGGAGTCAACATGGTTCTGTGTAGCCCCCACACACTACACACTGCAGGACTGTCTGGATCTTAAAATCCTACAATGGGAATATCATTGACATACTTCCCAGGAGTACCCAGGGTTGAGGGGCACCTTGTTACCACCTGTCCTGAGCGTGAGGAAGTCTTGTCTGTGCCTGCTTCCTGATTCCACCGGCTACAGGCAATACAAACACTCCCTTCTCAGCCTGTGCAGGCTCCACTGTCCATCTGCAGGTTAGTGGTAGATACACTTCAACCCATGTACCCTCTGAGAGTCCCTCGGGAGCATCCAGCCCCTGTTCCACTGCAAACTTGCTGTAGTCACAGATTCACTGCTCCCAAAGGGAGTAGTACAACCCAGCTTACCAGTTACACCTCAGATCTCTGCCCCGCTTAACACCCAGCACTTAGATATGTTTGTAGTGAAAACAAGCAAAAGTTTAATTAACAAAGAGGATAGATTGAAATGATAGCAAGTGGAAGTACTGGAAACAAATATACATATAAGACAAAAACATAACATGCATTCTAAAACCTGGGTTTACTTAACTAGTTACTTTCATGTCTTATAGGGAAAGACTCCCCACAATCCTTTCAGAGTATTACAGCCAGGCTTGGTGATGATCTTCTGTGCATGAGACAAGTCATGCTGTCAGCTTGCCTCCTCAGTGGAAAAGATTCATGGTGTCCTCCTGCACCCCCAGCTATGCCCCTCAATTCATTCTCTATACTGGTAAGCAGAACATCCCCTGCTGGTTGTTTTTTCCCCTGAATGCTGCTTTCTTGTCAATTTCACAATTTCCTGATTAGCATTTGGGTCCCTCTGTAGATAGGCCTCTGTTGCGAAGTGAACAATATACATAGGATTGCCAGTTTTGGTTGGACATATTCCTGGAGGTTTCATCATATGACATACTCTTTAATTAAAAAAAAGGAGTACTTGTGGCACCTTAGAGATTAACCAATTTATTTGAGCATAAGCTTTCGTGAGCTACAGCTCACTTCATCAGATGCATACTGTGGAAACTGCAGAAGACATTACATACACAGAGACCATGAAACAATACCTCCTCCCACCCCACTCTCCTGCTGGTAATAGCTTATCTAAAGTGATCACTCTCCTTACAATGTGTATGATAATCAAGTTGGGCCATTTCCAGCATAAATCCAGGTTCTCTCACCCCCCCCCCTTTTTTTCCAAAAACCACACACACAAACTCACTCTCCTGCTGGTAATAGCTTATCCAAAGTGATCACTCTCCTTATAATGTGTATGATAATCAAGTTGGGCCATTTCCAGCACAAATCCAAGTTTAACCAGAACATCTGGGGTGGGGGGGGTAGGAAAAAAGAAGGGGAAATAGGCTACTTTGCATAATGACTTAGCCACTCCCAGTCTCTATTTAAGCCTAAATTAATAGTATCCAATTTGCAAATGAATTCCAATTCAGCAGTTTCTCGCTGGAGTCTGGATTTGAAGTTTTTTTGTTTTAAGATAGCGACCTTCATGTCTGTAATTGCGTGACTAGAGAGATTGAAGTGTTCTCTGACTTCAGGAGGAGGTATGTGTGTTACAACTTCACATGCTACCTTTTAGTGAATTATGTATATTCCTGACCCGGGGATTCCTATAGAACTCTAAGCACTCCTTGTGCCCTCTGCCAGTTGTCACCAAGATGTCCCTGGGACACAATCACGCTTCTTTTGTCTGGAAGGCCAACCCCCCTTTAATATTTACTACATCTTCCTCCTTTGCAAATGCAATATATCTTGCACTTGCAGGTGGATGGGCTCTCTGTCTTTTCTATGTTTAGCTTTGTGATATTTATCATAAAACAGGCTTGATTACTGGAGGCATTTACATACATTATGCACATTACAGGCAACACTGGCAGTACCACCTATTTCTAAGGCTACCCGAGGCTTCCCATAAAACTACCGTTTTCAGTTGCTTACAACTTTGCCAAACTTTAACCTTTGAAAAAAATTAAGCCAAATTGGTTCAGCTGTTTCCAAGAACAAGGCTAGGGAAAAATATGTTTTGCCCATGTGATCTTTTCTCTGAGAAGCCCTAGGGTGCCCCATGCTTTTGGACCGGGGACTCAAAATTTGGCATGTGCCTTTTTGTGTTCCTATGAAAATCCACCCAAATTTGATCAAGTTATAAGCCTTGGGGGATGGGGGAGAAGAAATCAGAGTTCACATATGCTCAGTAGACAGCTTTGGAGCTAAATTCCCTGAAGACTCCATCCATACTGAGCATGATGCAGCCCAGGACTAAGCAGGATTTTTCCTGCAACTGCAGATCTGGGATGCTGTAGGCTGGGTCAGTGGAACTGAGAGCAGGGAGACTGTGCCTCCCATGCTCTCAATGTCCCCTTGCTGGGCCCAGGCAACATGGAGAAGGAAGATACCAGATTCAAATGAATAAGGGCCAAAGAGCGGGACCTGGGACAGGAAGCAGATTGATACATGGACCCTGGTGGGAGAGAGAGGGGTGTGTGTGTGTGACACAAGGATCTGTGGAAGACAGGGACAAACACTGAGACTGGACAAGAAGCCCAAGGAGGAAGACTGGGACTGGCAGCCGGTGAGGATAGGGAACATGGACAGAGGCAATTGGAGGCCAGAGTGGCAAAAAGAGATCAATTGAGGACCTAGGAGGTGAGCGCTGGGAGTGGGCAAGAAGACTGTAACATGGAGTCCAGAGGGGTGACTCTAGGACTTGCTGGGCCAGGAAACTGAGAGGAGATATCTGAGGAGTGGAGACTAGGTGAGGAGATTTGTATATGGAGCCAGGGCTGGGGAAGACAGAACTGACAGAGACAGGATGAAGCCGATGGGGTCAAACTTTGAAGGAATGGGTAGAGGAATCTGTCCCCCTAGAGCACCCTCCCCTTCAAAACCTGGACTGGATCCCAAGGTTCAAATCTCATCATTCCTCTGCTGTCAGCAAATATCTGTGGAAAAAAGTATATGACCATGTAATGAAAGACTATAATACATATTTGTATTACTTGTGTAGATTTGCACTCACTATAGACACACACCCTTGTGGGTGGATATGGCAGAGCAGGTTTTTCCAGTCTGGTGGCCCCTGCTGATGGTTGCTTCAGTCCAGCAGTGGTCTGCCTCCTCATGACTCAGGCTGCCTCCAGCTGGGTCACATTTTAGTTCTACCCCATCTTCCCCCGTGGCCAGTAGGGGAACCCGAGCCCTCCCATTACAATCGGTTTTACAGCTCAGGGACCCTATAACCAGCAGCCAACATCTGCTCTGTCAGACTCCTTGATAGTGCCTCCAAGGACTTCTTCCGACTACAACTTTTCTACAGGCCTTCTCTCCACAGCCTCCTGAGATGCATCCTTCATCCAGAGCTAGGGCTGTCCAATGGAATCCCTCAACAAAAATCCCAAACAAAAAGTACAAACTTAAATAAACTTTGGACCTCTTCAGGCTTCTTCCTTTCTCTGCATGAGCCTGTTTCCCCACAGATCCACCCACTCTCTACTATCATAAGAGAAACTGCAGAGTTCTTCACTCTCTCTCTGGAGCCCCTCAAACATCAGTCCAGATTCCCCTTAGGCTATACAATCTGAGGGTTCCCCCCCTCATTCAGAACCACCCACCTCTGCCCCAGGCTTCCTGTTGGCTCAGGATTCTCTGGTTCTAGTTCTACATCTGCCTCCTAGCCATCTCTCTGCCTTTAGCTAAGAGAAGAGACACCTGACTACCAGTCTCCTCCCTGGCCTTTTCCCCACTACTCCTTTATGAAGACCCAGCTCCTTCCCAGCTGGGTTTGATCATCAGTTATGTCTAATACCTCTCCAGGTGCCACCTGGTAGCCTAATTGGGCTCAGGCTCCTGTTAACCATGGTTGACCAGTGTGGGACTTATATACCCCCATCACAATTTGCAAACGTTATGGTCTTTTCAAAGTGGAAGTCAAAATTATTTTGAAGGGGTCTTTGTTTTTAATACATTGATATATGCCTGGATATATTCTTCCATCATGAGTAACCTATTTGATTATGACCCAATCCTACATATGAAGTCAATGATAAAAACAGCACTGATCTCGAAGGGGTCAGTCTTAGGCCTATACAGCTTTCCATTTTTATACAGTTACCATCTATTGACCTAATACTCATCAATTCATAAATAATGTGGTTTTTTTATTTTTGAGTGGGAGTAAGGGAGGTTCCTTGTTTTGTGAGGGGAGAGAAATGCTGCCTTCTTATCTCCAGTAACCTTTGTTGTTGTGGAGGGTTAGACATAGTTTTCTCTCTAATCTCTCTTTTACGTGCTCACAGGCTTCCGGCCTTTTGCAAATAAGAGGTGAGTGTTCTTTGATCTTCCCTCAAACTTGCAGAGCTTCACTGGGTATGTCTTCACTCCAGGGTTAACTCAGGGGATTGGCACGCAAGCCTGAGGACCTGAGCTAGGCTAGCCCAGGTGTGTACAGCCACACTGCAAAGCCATAGCTGAGTTTCTGGAGCCTCATTGGTGCTACACTCACCCATAGCTGCAGTAAGCTGAGCTGCTCTATAATTGTTTCCCAGTGAATTGTGGAAGAACTTTTTCTGTTCTTCTGGCACATGAGGGGAGGAGGGGGGAATTGTGGGATGACATTAGAAGACTATCAGTATTCAAATGGTTTAGCCCACGTGCCCATCACAAAAGGGGGGGGTGGGGGTTACCAGCCTGTGTGAAAGCCCCACTCAGGCTTTAGCTTATACTCCAGGATTGCCCAGTAACCCTGGGTTGAAAGCACCACTAAACTAGGGTCAGAGATTTTTGTATGTGGCTGGGAAAGGGGTTAGAGACCTTTACCCAAGAGCCCAAGTTACTTCTGCAGTGAAGACATACCCACTGATACCACAATGTTTCATGCCTGCCCTTGCTACTTCCTGTTTGCTGTATCTGAAGTGCAGCCGCGCTAGCAAATACATCAAAGGCATAGTCAGCTGGGAAACACAAGTGTATATTTCAACAATATATCCCACGCTATTCTTCTCCAGAAATAACCATTTGATATTTATGGAGACAGATGACTTTGTTCCTATTGCTAAAAATGTGTTTCTGCCAAAAACATGAAAAATGTGTGTCAGTAACTTCGTGAGACACAGTGCTATGAACTTCAAAAAACTAGTTGCTCCATTGGAGCAGAGAGTTCAAAGAGTTCATGAGGGATCAAAGTGAGAACAGCGCAAAAGCACTCTCCTCTACTTAAAAGTGGTACAAATTCCAAGGATAGGCAGACATTTATTCTGAAAACTCCCTTTATCAGAGAAAGTGCAATTACTTTCAATATGTGACCCACATGAGGCCATGTAATGACACAGAGAGAGCAAAGATATTAAACTTGCCTGCCCAATGTCAAACCTTAGTCAGATTCTACCCATGTTGACTTATGCTATACCTTACAAATATTGAGAAACTCCCTGGAGGGAGTGGGTTAGGGTGGAACTGTGCTTGACAGGGGATCTGATGGTCCTTAAAATCCCCTCATCTTGCTTCTTCCACTCTGTCCTACTTCCCCTCTCTCATGGTCTCCTTCATCCCTAACCTCCCATTCTTGCTCCTGTTGTCCTCTGCTCTTCATTAATTGTCCTTTCCTTTGCCTGTGTTTCTTTGCCCCCTTCCTCTTCTTGATTCTCCTTACCTCACAGTTCTTCACTATGGTTCTTTCCATCTTAACATCTGTCTCTCTTCCTTCCTTAGTGGATCATTGCATTTTAAGCCTCTTCTCTTCCCTGGCTTGGTTTGGTGCCTGCACACAGATGCTGCTTATTCATACAGATCCCACAACACTGGGACTGCTCCTTGGCTGCCTATAATCAGGGCCCTGTATATTTTGCTTGATCTACATTTTGTGGCAACATTCCTGGATTTGGTGGAACTCTGATACAGCTGACTGGAAATTCTGCAGTACCTTCATTTAACTTTTTAAAATTCTGATTGTTTTTATTAATTACACATGAAAATGAATAATACTACCAGTAAAGTATCTCTCCCCCCCCCTAAAAAAAAGGGGGGGAAGCAGTTTAGGACTCTGCGAAAAGCACAGTAGCAAGATGGTTCCATAAAAACCATCATCAGGGAAAAAGTTAACAATGCTGCCATTCAAAAATTGGCCTCTCCAACTTTATTTGAGGGGTCCTTCTCCTTCAATAATTCAAACGTCTGTTCAAAAATGGGTGAATAAAGTTAGGCTCCTAAATAATTAGGTGCAAAAATTAAGTTAGGTTTCTAAATCCTTTTGAACCCATTTTTTTATATCTTCGCTAAATCATCTGACTTACATTTGAAAAGTAGTAGTCCAACTGCACTTAAATGCAGGTGGGGTTACATAGTGTAAAGGAGAGTATAATTTGAAATAATGAGTTTAGATGCCAAGTGTGTACTTCCATTAAAAATAGAATAGATTAGTTTTTAAATCTATTTTCTAAAGAAGATAAAGAGGGCTGCCTGGGGCTGATTTCTAATAGCTCATATTAACCTTCCTTTACCCCCAGAATGTGTGTCTATATATAACTTTACATCAAAAATATGCTAACATTAAGGTTTTAAAGCCAAGCACAAAAGTTAGAAAATGCCAGACTTAAGGGTACCCTTTCCTCTCCAGCTGGCTCTGCAGCTCTTCCTCCTCCCCCTGCATTCAGATCAGTTTGCTTACTTGTTCTTCTCCTCAAACAAAAATGATTAGGGGTCTGGAACACATGACTTATGAGGAGAGGCTGAGGGAACTGGGATTGTTTAGTCTGCAGAAGAGAAGAATGAGGGGGGATTTGATAGCTGCTTTCAACTACCTGAGAGGTGGTTCCAGAGAGGATGGTTCTAGACTATTCTCAGTGGTAGAAGAGGACAGGACAAGGAGTAGTGGTCTCAAGTTGCAGTGGGGGAGGTTTAGGTTGGATATTAGGAAAAACTTTTTCACTAGGAGGGTGGTGAAACACTGGAATGCGTTGCCTAGGGAGGTGGTGGAATCTCCTTCCTTAGAAGTTTTTAAGGTCAGGCTTGACAAAGTTCTGGCTGGGATGATTTAATTGGGATTGGTCCTGCTTTTGAGCAGGGAGTTGGACTAGATGACCTCCTGAGGTCCCTTCCAATCCTGATATTCTATGATTCTATGATTCTATTCCACACCACCTGGCACCAAGGACCAGGGAGACAGTCACTGTTCTCAGTTCCAGTACCTGGGGCCACTGCCAAGAGTAGCAATTGCAAATAAAGTCCTGCTCAGCCTCTGCAACCATGGGCTAGAGCATGCTCAGTTGCTCTGTGAGGATGGCACATGCACTGTTCAGTCACAAGCAGGAACTGTGAAGGGATGGAGCATGTTCATTGAGGACAGAATCTTCAGAAAATTTAGGGAGTCAAATCTAACAGAGGCTTATGACTTGGCCAGATTTGGACAGCTTTTTACAGGAATAATCAAAGGCACGTCCTTGACTCAGAATGGTCCCTCTGCAAAGTTTAAAGTCCCTGCTCCAGTGCACGGGAGGCTAGAATGTCTCAACAAAACAGTTATAAGAATTTTCTGAGTGTGGGCCAAACAATGTATTTTTTCATAACCTTGTTCTCAGAAGGGGCTGAACCGTTTTAGCTGAATGTGAACCCGTGGACTCACCAGCCCCAAGGCATTCAGATGACAATCACTGTGGTGACTTAGCTCTCTTCCTAAGCCCCATGAGTCCACCTCTTCCAGGATTAGGATTGTTAATCCTCTAGGATTGTCCTGGAGTCTCCAAGAATTAAAGATTGATTTTTAATTAAAGATTATGTCATGTGATGAAATCTCCAGGAACACGTCAAACCAAAACTGGAAACCCTAACCGGGGTATCAAAGTCCAACAAGTCTTCTGCTTTTCTCCTGAGCTTCTCTGTAGCCCTCCTGGGTTTATTTTAGGCTCCATGATCTTTCAAAAGCAGCAGTCACACTCACTAGGCAGCCTTCAGCATCCACCTTTCTTTGGCCTCTTCAGAAGCAGCACTCCTTCCTGCTACAGCTCTCTGTTCCGCAGTGGAGTACAAACTCAGCAGCCACAGCCAGCAATCTTTGAATGCTTAAATTTTGGAACTGGGAATAGAATCCAGATGTACTGGTCCACAGTTCTATGTTTTAACCATAAGGGACTCCTTCCCCCAATAATCTTAACTACACTGGTTTAAGTTTTGAGTAACTCCTTTTGGAGTCACTGGTGTAACTCCAGATTTAAGCCAGTGTAGCTGAGGTCAGAATCTGATCCAATGCAATTAGGCCAGGGGTGAATTTTGCCCAAATAGTCCACCTTGCAGATATAATTTCTTTTTCTTAAATCAACTGTGCCACATCAGCCTGAATTCAGCAAAAACATGCCCAGCACCCTGAAGTTGTTGGATGTAAAATTAATTGGTTTAGAAGAACTAGGACTATTTCATCTTTGACTCTGTGGTTTTTCTATTAAATAAACCTTTTGTTTATTTTGATCCCAAGATAGTGTCTGGTGTGCAAATCTTGTGCTGTTTGTGTGTCAAAGGGAATTGATAATTGGGGGAACAGTCCGAGTGCCTCGTACTTAAGATCTCGGGGAGAATGGATTTGGGGAGACTCGGGACTGGAAGGGCTGTTGGTGTCATCCTGCAAAAAGTAACTAGGCTGATAGAAGCCAGGGGGAGCCCTTGTACTTGTCAGGAAATTGAATCAATGCTGCACAGCACAAAGGCCCCCAGCATTACAGGGCAGGTGATAACAGGATTTCTTACCCATCTGGGTGATCCCCACAATGTCATTATGGTGTAATCACATTGCAGGTGACCCCTTTGAGGTCTGTAGTACTTCCCAAATAGCAAACAGTAATGCTGTGAGTAGCTGATCCCAATGTCGAAGGTCCTGAGTGAATAACTTTGGGAGCATTTTCTTCAAGGTCTGATTAAACCACTCAACCAGCTCATCAGTCTGAGGGTGGTATGCAGATATCCAAAGGGTCTTCATCTTCAACAAGCTGCAGACTTCCCACATCATACGGGAGGTTAAATTGATTCCCTGTTAAAATCTCTTCTGGGATTCTGACTCACACAAAGACTCAATAATTCACTAATGATTATTTTGGGTCACAATGGTACAGCTTTGTTGGAGACTAGCTGGAGCAGCTAGGAGGGCATTAAACTACCAATACCAGGGTAGGGTGCTAAGGAGGCAAATGCAGTACAAAACTCAAACTCAAGATGTCATGAACAAATGGCACTGATGTGGCAAAGAATGTGAAGAGAAGAAATTTTTCAATTGCTTATATACCAAACCTAGGAGTCTGGGTAACAACTAAGAATTAATTAGCAATTCTCATTGATGAGGGAAAAAATTATATAACTGGCATTACTAAAACTTGGTGGGACAATTCACATGACTGGCTAGAATGTGTTTAGGAAGAAGAGAATGGGTAAAAGAGGATGGGGGTGACACATGATATTAAAGACATCTTACTTGTTTTAGAGTTATCAGTAACTCAGAACCACAGAATTCTGAATGTATATGGTTCAATGTGCTAACTAACAAAGCCCAATTTGGCATCTGGTGGGGGTCTGTTACAGGCCACTGACTCAAACCAGAGAACAGGATGAGTTCCTCTTTACAGACAGGTGCTTAATGTTTTGCCAGAAACAATGTTGTTATGGGGAGTTCAATTTGGGAGACATATTCTGGAGAACTCATGCAGCCAGTAATAAAACATCATTCCAGTAATTAAAAATTACAGATCATAATTTTCTAGCACAGAAGGTGCTGCACCCAATACAAGGTAGCTCTATTTTAGTCCTCAATAGGACAGATAAAGAATTAATCACTGGACTGGATGTTGGTGGTTGCCTAGGGATGTGTGATCATAACCTGATTACATTCAATATGGGCAAACAGAGGACAGTCCGAACAAGTAATATATAAACTTGGTGCTGCAAGAGGGTTACTCTCTCAAAGATGAGGAAAATTATGAGTGAAATTGATTGGAAGAAAAAGATAGACAGGAAAACATGCATGAAAATTGGGAATTCTTAAAGGAGAGTTTATTAGATGAACAAAAAGCCATGCTTTCACCCAGACCACACCGCACGATCCATTGTCTACAGCCAAGCTCTACAATACAACCGCATTTGGTCCAACCCCTCAGACAGAGACAAACACCTACAAGATCTCTATCAAGCATTCTTACAACTACAGTACCCACCTGCTGAAGTGAAGAAACAGATTGACAGAGCCAGAAGAGTAGCCAGAAGTCACCTACTACAGGACAGGCCCAACAAAGAAAGTAACAGAACGCCACTAGCCATCACCCACAGCCCCCAACTAAAACCTCTCCAACGCATCATCAAGGATCTACAACCTATCCTGAAGGATGACCCATCACTCTCACAAATCTTGGGAGACAGGCCAGTCCTTGCCTACAGACAGCCCCCCAACCTGAAGCAAATACTCACCAGCAACCACACACCACACCTCAGAACCACTAACCCAGGAACCTATCCTTGCAACAAAGCCCGTTGCCAACTGTGTCCACATATCTGTTCAGGGGACACCATCATAGGGCCTAATCACACCAGCCACACTATCAGAGGCTCGTTCACCTGCACATCTACCAGTGTGATATATGCCATCCTGTGCCAGCAATGCCCCTCTGCCATGTACATTGGTCAAACTGGACAGTCTCTACGTAAAAGAATAAATGGACACAAATCAGATGTCAAGAATTATAACATTCATAAACCAGTCGGAGAACACTTCAATCTCTCTGGTCACTCGATCTCTGACCTAAAAGTCGCAATATTGCATCAGATGAAGTGAGCTGTAGCTCACGAAAGCTTATGCTCAAATAAATTGGATAGTCTCTAAGGTGCCACAAGTACTCCTTTTCTTTTTGCGAATACAGACTAACACGGCTGCTACTCTGAAACCTGACAATAAGAAGGAGTTTTTAAAGAATATTAGTAACTAAGGAAATCCCAGCAATGGTATAGGTGAAGAGACACATTATTAGATAGAGTTGGTAGAACTGTTAGCAATGACGCAGAAAGCGTTCAATAAATATTTCTGTCTGTATTTAAAAGAAGCAGGATGATATATTTGTATCACATGAGACTGATGAACTACTTTCCAGACCATCAGAATTCCCTAATAACTTGTACCCAAGAGTTATAAAAAGTGAGCTAGGAAGATCTCTGGCCCATCAATTTTAATTTTAAATACATTTTAGAATACCAGGGAAATTCCAGAAGACTGAAAGAATGCTAATATTGTGAAATATTCAAAAAGTGCAAGCAGTATGCCCTGGGTAACTGTAGGCAGGTTAGCTTGACATCAGTCTTGGGCAAAACAATGGAAAAGCTGATATAGGATTCAATTGCTAAAGAATTAAAGAATAGGAATACAATTAATTACAGTCAACATGGTTTCATGGAAAATAGGTCTTGTCAAACAAACTTGATTTTTCTTTTTTTTAATGGCATTTCTAGTTTGGTTAACAAAGGTAAAGAATTTGCAGTCATGCTGCAGCGCGAGATATACTGCCATCTCCAACCAGCTAGGAGACTCCATCCCATCCTAGAAGACAATGACCTGGCCTCAGTTATTCATGCCTTCCTCACCTTTCGGCTACAGCAATGCAATATACTTGGGCATGAAGCTGTCAGCACTTAGGAAACTCCAAGTAGTACAGAACACTGCAAGGCACCTCCTCAGCAACAGAGGCTATCATGCATACATCACATACCTGTCCTTCCTCCTTACAGTGGCTTCCTATAGGATTTTGAATCAAGTTCAAGGTCCCGTTCCTTATCTTTAAGGTGCACAATGGTGTGGGCCCAGGATATCCAAACGATTTCCTAAGCTCCAGGAACAGAGACTATGGTCAACAACTCCACTCCTCAGCCACAACGGAACTCTCTGCAGTAGGGTAAAGCTTGTCTGTGTAGTAGATAAGAACTTTCTCTGCGGTCAATTTTAAACTGTGGAATGAACTCCCTCAGGAACCATCACAAACCTCACCACCTTCTGCTCCAACTGCAAGGCACATTTCTTTGATCTTGCCTTCTCTAACAAACACAAAGCAACACATATATTTAAATAACAAAAACAAACAAACAAAAAAGCTAAAACCCTGCCAAAACAATATACTCCCCTTCACATGTTCCTATCCCTGGGATCGGATGAGAGAAAAAATACCATACAAGAGTTGTGTAGTCACATTGCTTTATGCACTGCTGGAAGGTGCTCAGATGCCAAGCTCATCACTGCAGAATAAGGGCCTCCATAGAATAGATACAATATACTTAGAACTGCACAACATTCTGGTTAAAAAGTTAGCACTATCCAATACCCATAAAGCACATTTTAAATGGATTACAAAATAGCTAATTGGCAGGACTCAAAAAATAGTTGATGGTAGATAATCATCACAGAATGTGGGTGTTTCTAGTGGGGTTTTGGAGAGATCAATACTAGGCGCAACACTATTCAACATTTTCATTAACAACTGGAAGTAAATATAAAATCACTGCTGTTGAAGTTTGGTAGATGATACAAAGATTAGCGGACTGGTAAATAATGAAGAGGACAGAGCAGTCGGATTCAAACAAAATATGTTTTAATACATCTAGGAACAAGGAATGCATGCCGTAAGTACCAAACGGAGGCGACGGGAGGATTGTGTCTTTGAAAGCAGTGATTCTGAAAAGGATTTAGGGATCATAACTTCATAGAGCTGTAAGGCTGGAAGGGACCTCAAGATCCATAAAGTCTGTCTCCCCATACACAGCCAGGACGAAGTATGCCCAGACCATCCTTGACAGGTATTTGTCCAACCTGTTCTGAAAAACATCCAGTGATGGGGATTTCACAACCTCCCTTGGCTGTCTGTTCCAGAGTTTAACTATCCATACAATTAGAAAGTTTTTCCTAATGCCTAACCTAAGTCTCCCTTGCTGAAGATTAAGCCCATTACTTCTTGTCCTCCCTTCAGTGGACACAGAGAACAATTGATAACCGTCCTCTTTCTAATAGCTCTTAACATACTTTAAGAATGTTATCAAGTCCCCACTCAGTCTTCTTTCTCCAGATTAAACATGCCCAGTTTTTTAAAAACTTTCCTCATTTGTCAGGTTTTCTAAGCCCTTTATGATTTTTGTAGCTGTCTTCTAGGCACTCTTCAGTTTGTCCACATCTTTCCTAAAGTGTGGTGCCCAGAATTGGACAATACTCCAGTTGAGGCCTCACCAGTGCCACGTAGAGAGGAACAATTACCTCCTGTGTCTTACACGCAACATGCCTGTTAATACTCCTTTTTTGTCACAGCATCACATTGTTGGCTCATATTCAATTTGTGATCCAGTATAACCCCCAGAATCTTTTCTGAAGTATTATTGCATAGCCAGCTATTGCCCATTTTCTAGTTGTCTGTTTGATTTTTCCTTCCTGGATGTATTTCTTTGCACTTGTCTTTATGGAATGGCATTTTGTTAATTTCAGACTTGTCCAAGGTCATTTTGAATGCTAACTCTGTCATCCAAAATCCTTGCAATTTTACAAGCATAGTCTCCTCTCCATTATCCAAGTCATGAATGAAATGGACAAGCAACTGAACATGTGTTCCCACTGCTGTGATAAAAAGAGCAAATGTGATCCTTGGATATATGAGTAGGAAACTGATTTTACCTCTGTTTATGGTATTGTGAGACTCATATTAGAATACTGTACCCAATTCTGCTGTCCACATTTTAAAAAGGATGTTGAAAAACTTGGAAAAGGCACAGAAAAGAGCCAAAAAAATTATTCAAAAGCTGGAGAAAATGCCATACAGTGAGAGACTTAAAGAGATCAATTTGTTTAGTTTATCAAAAAGATGACTGTGACATGTCTAGATTATGGTATACAAGTACACATGGGTAATAAAGGGTTTTTTAATCTATCTGAGAAATGCAGAACAAGAACCAATGACTGGAAGTTAACGGCAGACAAAATCAAATTAGAAATTTATGTTCAAACTTTTAAAAGTGAGGGCAATCAACCAATGGAATAAACTACCAAGGGAAGTGGTTGATTCTCCATCTCTTGATGTCTTCAAATCAAGAGTGGATGCCATTCTAGAAGATACATGTTAGTCAAACACAGATTATTGGTATTGCCATATAGATCAATTATATGATTTTTGAAGAAATTTGGATCCTCTTTCTAGATACATTTGGATAAAAATATTGAGATGACTCAAAGAATGCCAAACCTCCAGTCTACCTAACCCCTCCTCTTTCTTTCCCCTCCCCATCTCCTGCTTGTTTCTTCTCCCTATTCATATATGTTTTCTATATTATTACTGTTAATCCCCCTTAACATGTTATGTCTATGTAGTGTTGTCTGGTTTTGTATTGTCTGGTCTTGCAGCTTTAATGAGTTACAAAACTGCATAATTGCTTACTTCTATTGTAGATCCAGTGAAGCATATAGCGATTATATGTATGACTAAATATAGTGATTTGCTATAACAACTGGTCTGTGGCTGCCTTGCCTACTGGTTGGAACAGAGGTAGTCAGGCCTAGTGGCCAAGTCAGGAGCTGAGTTATCAAGTGTGGGGAGCAAGCCAGAGCTGACAGCCAGAGACCAGGTATCAGCTGTTAGAGCAACGGCCAGAAACCAAATGCCAAGTCTGGGGAACAAGCTGGAGCCAACAGTTGGAGCCAGACTATCCGTCAGAGTGAGGACAGGAGCAAGAAGGGAGGGCCAGGAACAGGAAACCAGTAGTAGGAAAACAGAAGTGGAACCAGGGTCAGGGAGCAGGATACAGAAGTGGGTTCCAGAGCAAGTGCGGGGAACATGATGGGAGCTGAGAGCAGGAATAGAAATGCAGCTGCGGGCATGGAATGCTGTTGAGAGCCAGAAACCCAGGCCTGCTGCGGGGTTTAAGACTGTGGCTGAGGGAGTCTTCAGCCAATCAGGAGGCCTGTTTCATTAGCTGAGTCATCTGAGAGCAATGAGCTGGGTCTGGGTTCAGCTGTGAGTCTCGACCCTAATATTTGGAAAAAATATCAAAATGGAAGTCATTTATCTTCTTATATTTTTCATTGCCTGCTTCTTTATGAAAATCAATAAAAAATTATTAATAATAATAAAAAGAATAGTTACCAGGCTCAATATAGGAGAAACTGGATGAAATTCTATGGTAATATACAGGAGGTCAGACACAGACTAATGATCTAATGGTCTCCTCTGGCCAGAAAATGTCTCAATCTATTAAACGCTTTTACTAGCCCCTCTGCACCCACACCTTTATCAGTTTCCCCCTCCATGTGGATGTTTGGAGCAGTCAATGGTGGTGTCAGGATTACAGACTGTAAATACCTCCTTAGGGAGAGGCAGATACCACTAAGTTATGCAGCAATTCTATGCAGAAATTCACGAAGAAAATTCCCTTTATGCAAAACGGGGCCTTTTAATACAAATCCTCAGGAATGCTCAAATATAGGTGTAACCAAGTATTGGGGGTAGCCGTGGTAGTCTGTATCCACAAAAACAACAAAAAGAAAAGGAGTACTCGTGGCACCTTAGAGACTAACCAATTTATTTGAGCATAAGCTTTCGTGAGCTACAGCTCACTTCATCGGATGCGTACTGTGGAAAGTACACAAGATCTTTTTATACACACAAAGCATGAAAAAATGCGTGTTTACCACTAAAAAAGGTTTTCTCTGCCCCCATCCCACTCTCCTGCTAGTAATAGCTTATCTAAAGTGATCACTCTCCTTAATCAATGGCCCACCTTGATTATCATACACATGCTAAGGAGAGTGATCATTTTAGATAAGCTATTACCAGCAGGAGAGTGGGGTGGGCAGAGAGAAAACAGTTTGTAGTGGTAAACACCCATTTTTTCATGCTCTGTGTGTATAAAAAGATCTTGTGTACTTTCCACAGTACGCATCCGATGAAGTGAGCTGTAGCTCACGAAAACTCATGCTCAAATAAATTGGTTAGTCTCTAAGGTGCCACAAGTACTCCTTTTCTTTTTGGGAATACAGACTAACATGGCTGTTACTCTGAAACAAAAACAACAAGAAGTCTGGGTGGAAAAGAGCTATTCAAGCCCAAATTAATGGTGTTAAATTTGCAAATGAATTTTAGTTCTGCTGTTTCTCTTTGAAGTCTGTTTCTTGTTGTTTGTATAGGTGTAACCAGTGATAAACACTAACAACAGCAACAATTGCTCAATTAATTAAAATATTTTTATAACAATAAATAACAACATTTTACTTCTTTTACAATTTCAGAGTCAAAGTGAACAAGGGCAATCAGATTACATCAACTAAATATGTATAATTTCATTAATGGTGAACCATGCACCTTATCATTACTCTGACAGTTAAGTCTGATCACAGAAAGATTCAAAAATTTGACATTCTGCTATTTCCATCAGAGATTTCTGTGCATGACAGCAAGTAAGTTAAAAGAAAACAAGATGTATTTTGTGGATGCATCTCAAAGTAGTGGCCTGCATATTTTCAAATACCATTCACTGACTATTCAGACAAAAATGAAATGTTCCCACCCCAGAAAAATCCTTCATCTGTCCTTTCTATAGCTCTTTTCCATGTAACTTGAAAATAGCATTACTATTTAAAATAATTTTTCAAATATTGATTAGTTCAATAAAAGTCATCAAAGTTATTTGTATTAACAGTAAAATTTATTAAAGAAAAGGTGTTGTCATTATAGGTACAAAGTTGTTGGGATAACATATAACACTGGGAACCATTTTGTATGGATCCAGAAACTTGGTAAAACTGAGGACTTCATGATGGAATTTTGGAATTAAAAAGGAATCGAGGTGGAGATATTCCAGCCTAAAGAGTTCTCCAGATTCCATTGAACTGTACCAAGCCACATTACTATTATATGAATTTCACAGCAACACTACAGATGCTAGCTCCTTCAAAGAAAGATATAGAATAGTATTCCTTCACGTAGTTTTTGAGTGCTGTAGTGGTGCTCACTGTTTTCTATGTTTTAGAAGCTATCAGAAACCACTCAGAACAGAAGTGTGCATTAAGCTAGGTCTTGTACATTTGCATACAGTTAATAAACAAGATTATTTGAGAGTCACCTACGCCCTGGTAGTGTCTTCCTATTATTTTTGTTGTGTAACAGGGAAAAGACAACACTAAACATAACAAATGTTTCTAGATTTATAACAAACAATTTTTGGTAACTTTAGCCATTTTCCCCGTTTTTAATTAATCTAACAACAAAACAAAGTTTCTATAGACTTCTTCATTTGTAATTATCATATAATTTGTTAAAACTTTACAGCCGGTTTTCCAACAAATTGGCTAAATACTGCTTTTTGTTGATATTTACAAAGAAAATATACAAAAAAAATTGTATGTTTACTAACAAAGAAAGCACATATTTAAAATTGGGGTAATAAATTTGTCAGACCGGAAATAAAGGTTCACTTCTGGGAGTGGCATATGCTTAACTCTGCATCATGAAAGAACAGTCACAGGGAGGTGTCACTAGGGTTGACCCAATACCTATTTTGTCAAGCACAGCCAGTCGAAACCCAGCTCCTATTCAAACTCCATCTACAAAATGAAATGGGGGGATGGAATCACATCTCACACCATAGTGCTCAAGAACAAACCTGTGGGTCAGGAAGTGACATGTCCCAGCTCCTTCAGAACAGTCTGACAGTTGTGGGGAGTGACCCAAGTCACAATTTGTCACCTAGAGTCAGTGAAACCCCAGATCCCTATTCAAGCCCTGTACAATATGGAAGAGGTGTGAGATCTGACATGGGGCAGCATATTGCACAAGAACAAAGCTTCAGGTCAGAGAGTGGGATATCCCAGCTCCTTCGGAACCACAGGACAGTCACAGGGACATGTCACTTGAGCTGACCAAGACATTTTTGTCACATGCAGCCAGGCAAAACACAGTTCCTTATTAATGCACCATTTGCAATATGGAAGCGGGGTTGGGACCAGACATTACAAACCCATGAAAAAAACGCAGAAATTGGGCATGTTTTTGGCTTAATTGGCTTGTGAGTTGTTTGTTGGCTAGTTTTTGGCTTGTAGCTTGTTGCTTCTTTGGCTTGTAGCTTGTTGCTTGTAGCTTCTTTTTTTTGATCGGCTCCCAGCAAGCAGGGGCAAGGGGAGACAAGCAGGGGTAAGGTGGTGAGAGAATCAGGGGTGCACAGTGGGCCCAGCACAGCCCCAGATTGTGTGCCGGGGGATCTAGTCACATAGAGAGTTGGGGTTCTTAGGGACTGGCTTGTTTTGGCCTTGTTTTGAAATGGGATTAGCTTGATTTTTGGCTTATTGTGAAAGTCAGGATGCTTATTTGCCACTGAAATTTGGCAACTGTGGTAGGGACCTCACATCTTACAGCGCATTGCACAGGAGCAAAGTGAGTGATACCTCCCAGAGCCTTCAGAACATGTTGAGGGGGGCCGGGTGACCTGAGCCTCATTTTGTCACAGCCAGCCCGTCACCACCCATCCTCTGATTGGATTATTTAAATTCATGGATAATTACTGAGACACTGACAGGCGATTAGAAATTAAAAGTTTTGACCACATTCCATGGATGACATTTCTAAAAGTGGGACGTGGCCATTTGAAATAAGTTTGGCCTTTGAATAAGGAGGCACTTAACAAGGAACCGGGAGTAAAGAACCAACTTCAGCCTCTTAACCCGAATCCGGTCGTCCAGACTGATCCAGTCGGCAGTGAACAGGGCCAGGAGCATCACTTCGCCAGTCGCAGGAGGGAGCCAAGGTAGAAATCCAGCACCCAGCCCCTTCCACTGGGGTCAGAGCCACCGTCTGCACCGCCAGCCCACTGCGAGAGCCCGCACACACACACACCCCAGCAAGCCTCCTCTCCCCTACAGAGCCACCAGACACCCTTTGCCACCCAGCGAGCCCGTCCCCCTAGAGAGCCACCCAGAGACACTTCACCAGTCAGCAAGCCCACCCCCCCGGGGGGCCACCCAGTGAGCTCCGCCACCCCGAGAGCCACCCAGAGACCCTTCACCACGCAGCGAGCTCCCCCGCCAAGAGCCACCCAGAGACCCTTCTCCACCCAGCGAGCTCCCCCCCCCGAGAGCCACCCAGAGACCCTTCACCACCCAGCGAGCTCCCCTGCCAAGAGCCACCCAGAGACCCTTCTCCACCCAGCGATCCCACCCCTCCCCCCCAGGGAGCCTCCCAGACACCCTTCGCCACCCAGTGACCCCCCACCCCCCCCCCAGGGAAACACCCAGACACCCTTCGCCATCCAGCGATCCCACCCCGCCTCGGGAGCCACCCAGAGACCCTTCGCCACCCAGTGAGACCCCCCTACCCCCCCAGGGAGCCTCCCAGACACTCTTCGCCACCCAGTGAGCCCCCCTGCCCCCCCCAGACACCCTTCACCACCCAGTGAGCCCTCCCCCGCCCCCCCCAGGGAACTACCCAGAGACCCTTCGCCACCCAGCGAGCCCCCCCGCAGGAGCCACCCAGAGACCCTTCACCACCCAGCAAACTCCCGCAAGCCCCCCCAGTGAGCCATCCAGAGACCCTTCGCCACCCAGTGAGCTCCCCCCCCCCCCGAGAGCCACCCAGAGAGCTCCCCCTGCCCCCCCAGGGAGCCACCCAGAGACCCTTCGCCACCCAGCGAGACCCCCCCAGGGAGCCACCCAGAGACCCTTCTCCACCCAGCGAGACCCCCCCAGGGAGCCACCCAGAGACCCTTCGCCACCCAGCGAGCCCCGCAGCGAGCCCTCGCCCCACCCCGCTCCTGCCGCCCGCCACGCCGCGGCGGCGGGGGCTCGCGTTACCTGTGGAAGTAGTGCGCGCAGAACATGCCGCAGAGCAGCCGGCAGCCCAGGGGCTCCAGGCGCGGCGGGCTGCGCAGCGCCAGCAGCAGCGCGGGCACCAAGAAGGAGGGCAGCTCCTGCAGGAACCAGGCGCAGCGGGCAGGCAGCCTGGCCCAGGGCTTGCCCGGCTTCTCCTGGTGTTTCCCGTACCTGGACGGGGCACGGAGGTTGAGGCAGAGCAGCAGGAACCCCAGGGCGCCCAGGAGGGAGCTGAGGGCGAGCACCAGGCTCGGGGAGCACTGCATGCTAGGGGTGGCGACAGGGCAGCCCAAGCCACCGCCAGCCCCTGCATTAATAGAGCAACGGTCACCCCGCCCAGCCGGGCTGCCTCCACTTGGGCTGACTAGACTGCGGAGCCCCTCCTCGAGGGAGGGGGAGCTGGGGCAGGGAGGGGCGGCCCGACTAGACTGGCCCCTCAGACCGGGAATCCCGCGCCCCTCACCTGCGCTCCGACCATCTGCCCCTCCTGTGGGCGTCTGGAGAGGGCTTGCTGCGCAGCGCGCTGAAGTCACTGGGAAGATTCCCATTGATCTCAGTGGGCTTTGGACCAGGCTCCCTATGTCAGCGTCTTTCCCTTTCCCTAGACAATCTTTGGACCAAAAACCCGGTTACCACTGGAGGCGGGAAAGTATATAAAGGTGTCAGAAGCTCAGTAGGAATATGTAGCGCTGTGCTTCATGCAAGGGTTAATACTAAAATGTCTGTTAGGCTATAGCAATAAAGGGCCGAGAAATAGAAATGTCAAACAGAAAAACATTACTGCACAGCGAGCCCCGCCCCAGGGAGCCACCCAGAGCACCCTCGCAGCACAGGACCAACCTGCGCTTCAACAGGATGGTGGTTTTCGAAAATGAACTGAGCGAGAGGAGGCTAAGGAAACACAAAAGCTCATCCACCAGTTGAAAGGCACATACTGGACCTAAGCAGAAGACGTGACAGGAGGAAGGATGCTTCGGGGAACAGCGCTCATGACAGGAGGTCTGTAGTCTGTAGTCCTGGCTGGCTCTTCCACACATTACCCAAGTAACCGTGAGCAAGGCACTTATCCACTGTACAAGAGTTGCTCCGTCTCTACAATGGGATAATGATTCTTTATTCCCTGGCTCATGGGGCTGTTGTAAGGATTAATTCATTAATATTTGTAAACCATTTGTAGATCTTTGGGTGAAAGATGCTGTAGTGCAGGGGTCTGAAACTGGAATCGCCAGGAGGGCCACATGAGGACTCGTTCGTTGACCCGAGGGCCACTGCCCCCATCCCCCACTCCACCCCCGCCCCTGCCCACGGGGTGCAGCAGGGGGCTCAGGGCAGGGGGTTGGGGTGCAGGAGGGAGTGCACGGTGTGGCAGGGTGTTGGGGTGCAGGGTGCAGCGGGGGCTCAGGGCAGGGAGTTGGGGTGCAGGAGCGGTTTGGGTTCCAGCACGGCGCTGTTTACCTAGAGGCTCCAGGGTGGCAGGGGCGTGCACCGGGGCCAGGGTAGGCTCCCTGCCTGCCCTGGCCCCAGCCCCAGCCCCGGCCCCGTGCCACTCCACTCCGCTCTGGGAAGCGGTGGGCACCCTGTCCCTGCAGCCCCACGGGGAGGGGGAGCAGAGAACTCCTGTGAGCAGTTCTTGCCTGTGGATATCTCCCCTGAAGCTCCCATTGGCCGCGCTTCCCCTTTCCCAGCCAGTGGGAGCTTTGGAGGAGGTAATCACAGGCAAGAACAGCTCACAGGAGTTCTCTGCTCCCCCTCCACCCGGGGCCGCAGGGAAGCGGTGCAGCGTCCTCAGCACCACGGGGTTCGCAAATCTGCAAACCAGCTCCAAAGCCCTGAGGGGCTGGATCCGGCTCTGGGCGATAGATTGCCTACCCCTGTCCAGGATGTAGGCTGGGGACGTGGCACGCTGTGGAGGGGCTGGGGGGCCGCGGGGAGCTTGTTGGGTCCCAGGGAAGAACCCTGCGGCCCCATGTTTGAGACCCCTGCTGTAGTGCAGATATGGGGCAAAATGTGCCAGCGATGCCCCTCTGCCATGTACATTGGTCAGACTGGACAGTCTCTACATAAAAGAATAAATGGACACAAATCAGATGTCAAGAATTATAACATTCATAAACCAGTTGGAGAACACTTCAGTCTCTCTGGTCACTCGATCTCTGACCTAAAAGTCACAATATTACAACAAAAAGACTTCAAAAACAGACTCCAACGAGAGACTGCTGAATTGGAATTAACTTGCAAACTGGATACAATTAACTTAGGCTTGAATAGATACTGGGAGTGGCTGTGTCATTACACAAAGTAAAACTATTTCCCCATGTTTATTTCCCCCCACCCCCACCCCCCACTGCTCCTCAGACTCTGTTTCTGTTAACTGCTGGCAATGGCCCACCTTGATTATCACTACAAAAGGTTTTCTTGCCCCCCACCCCCGCTCTCCTGCTGGTAATAGCTCATCTTAAGTGATCACTCTCCTTACAATGTGTATGATAACACCCATTTTTCATGTCTGTGTGTATATAAATCTCACTGTATTTTCCGCTGAATGCATCCGATGAAGTGAGCTGTAGCTCACGAAAGCTTATGCTCAAATAAATTGGTTAGTCTCTAAGATGCCACTAGTACTCCTTTTCTTTTTGAGAAGGATGGGTGGTTGCTCTTTGATATGCTCCCAAACCTAAAATACCTTTGTAAATCTGGTACTAATCTACCAGTGCTTGTCCTAGTAGTATCTGATTGTCCAATCCTCAGATAAAGACTACAAGGGATGGTAAGCTTATGAAGGCAGAGAAACTTGGAAGGAGCCATGATTTTATCAATTAGAACATGATGTTAGTTGTTCACTTTAAATGATCAATTCATGAGACATCAGATAACTTGGCTCAATCAGTTTATTAAATATCGATAAATCAGTGCAAACAGAGAGGTTCATACATTACCAATTTGGAGAACAGTCCTGCAGCAGTTTCAATCTGTTCTAAAGTGTGGGCTCAATTCTGCTCATATTTATATTCCCCTTGTTTAAAACAGATAGAAAATTCCACTGTATTATTACAGACCTTACTCACCTTTACTTATCTAGTTTCATACCTATTTTTCTGAGTACAAAGACATCTGTGCCAACTGTCCCTAGCACTCTGTACCAGCTGTAGCTAGCCCACTATTCATATTTGGCAAGCCTCAACTGAACATACATCTTGTTTCTGACAGATTCTACATATACAAAGAACAGAGGTTGTATACAAAGTTTACCCACTAGTAAATTCCACTATAAAGTGCAGCACGAGTACAAGGCATTCTGGATGTAGAGTTCATAGTTATACAATTTAGCATAAGTACAGAACCTTCTAGAAATATATGTTGGTTAACAAGGACATCAACCAAGGCTGTGTTTATCGAATACTTGACATGTAGGAGCTGTTGTAAGAGGACATGTGATTTGGGTTTGTCACGCACCTTAGTTCAGAAAAAAAAAAAAAAAATCAACCAGGAGTATGAAGCTGCAGCAGCTATGCGAATATGGAGGAGCCTGTTACAAAATCTCTGCAAATCTAGATGACTTTTGATTCATACCACTTTCAGAACTGTTTGAATCTGAGCCCTCTAGTCACTTACACATGCTCCCCCAGAACTCCACCTGGGCTGTGGTCGCACTGAGATTCTAGTTTCACTCTTTGGGGACGACATGGTAGGAAAGTAAGGCACATAGCCTTAGCCAAGGAGTTTCTTAGCCACAGGCAGTTTATTCTTAAAGCCCTCAAGAGCTATTAATTTTTGAAAATGACAGAACAAGTCATGAAACACACCTTCCCCAAGTCTGAGCTCAACACTTCTGTAGTTTCTGTGGTTTGTCAGAGTTACAGGCTGGGCAGAGTTCATCCTGCCCTCTCTCTCCTGCAAATCCTCCTTACATGTGGTGATGGTTGGCTCCCTGCACAGAGCGGAACCCGTGCTCTAAAATAGGGCATCCATTTCTGTGCCATGTGCCAGTAAGTGTAATTGAGGGTAAACACAGAGAACTGGAGTTTACCCACTTCTCGTTTGGGGAATAAGGCATTTACCCACTTCTTATGTAAGAAATAAAGCTTTAACTCATCCTACTCTCCTATGATAAACAAATCCTGGCTGCACAACCAACACAACTGATGTGCAAGTTATCTACCGCTGGTTATGCTCAGCAACTGATCAGTCACAGAAATGCTGGCCTGTAAAAATCTGCAACAAGCCAGTTCTACTGCATGTGTGAATTGACAGAATACATCTGCCAACCATTAAAAAGTATGACATTTATTTTTTACAACTTTACAGAATTTACTTTTAATTTGTAGAAAAGGAAGCATCAGCAATCAAACCCTCTTTTATTTTTGGGGAAGAAACAAAATGTTTCCTCAACAAATTTGAGTTTGGTTTCTGAAATCGAACTGTTCCTATACACATTGTAGCTTGCCTTCATTTATTAATTATTATTAATTTGTAAGTATAACTGTTATTTTACTGATACTGCACACCTTTAGTGCCTGCCATGCCACTGCCCAACCTGGAATACAAAAAAGGTTAGTTTACCCACTTCTTCTTTTTTTTACCACTACACCACTGCCATGCGCTCCCGCTGGGACGCTCCAGATCAACCAGTCGTGCCTGCCCCCTTCTTGTGGGCCTGTCAAAGAGTAGAGTCAGTCGTGGCACATCCCTCATGCCTGGGTGCACTGTAGCAGGCTTTCTTCCTTTGGTTCCCTCTGATGACAGCTGCTCCAGGTCTACAGTGCTCTGCTTCTTCTCATGACTCTGCCCACCGGCTGGGTCACATGTGGTCCCACCACTTTCAGGGTAAACCAAGTCCTATCTGCCTGTCACCCAGAGGCTTCAGACCAGGTCTTCAGCTCAACTATAGACTTAAATCCTTTCCAGCCTTTATCTCTAGTGTCTCCATGCCACCTGTGTCCCTGGGTCAGTAGGGGAACCCAGACACCCCTTCTGCTCTGGGTTCTGGCCCAGGGACCTGTAATAAGAAGCTATTCAGACTCTCTGCTTCCTCCCTGAGCCACTTCCTACCACAGCCTACCTCTAGGCCTTTCCACCTGGGCGTACTCCTCCACAGAACCCAAAAGGAAAAATCCCATAATCCCGGAAAACAAAGTCCATGTAAGAGTCCCCTAGTGAGGCTCCTGACTCCTGCCATAGTCCCTGGCCCCAGCTAAGCCTTTTTTCAAGGCGCTAACACAAGCTAATCCCTTCCTCATTCTGATCAGCTCCCAATGAGCTGGGCTTTCCCCCTTTTAACTCCTCTCTCCAGACTTGATACTGTCAAGCGGGCTCACGAGTGTGAGTGCCAACCTCAGGGCAGACTGCCCAAGTGTGATGCTATATAAATCAGTCAGCAGATGGCACATTCCTGATGGCTCCCTGCTGCCAGATGTTATCTTGTTCTTTGGTTCTCTCATTCTTGAGACTGTTGGGTGGATTCCAGTCTGCCCTCCGGGGGTCCTCTGGTTATTTTCACTTGACACCTTCTTCAGCCGATGGACACAGCATTCTTAGGCTGGCACCTCCCTGAACGTTCAGTTATTATCCACACCAAGCATCCATCCACATCCATCCTCTATCTCTATTTTAATCACAATTGTTAACAAAGTGAGATGAATACAACAAAAGGGTGGGGAGTCTCTGGGTGCTGTTTGTATTGTTACAGAGTATTGCTTTGAGTCTCTCTCTGTGTGAGTAGTTGTTACAAAGAATTGCTTTGAGAACAGACTCTGTCTTAGAATGCTAAACAATTAGCAGCTTGCAAGTTTCACACATAGAGGTAGAGAAACAGTACCAAAAACCAAGAGACCTCTTAATTAGTAATACCCTGGAATTTAAACTATGGGGAATCAAACTAATTTGTGATTTTAATACAGAACTTCTTTAATATGATCCAACATAATCCCCCTTTTGACACTAAGATTTATAATCGTCAGTGTCACTTTCTATGTAGCCTATTCAAGAGAAGGTACTGTGAGGCAATTTGAGTTTGTGATTCCAATTCATCCCACATACATGATCCTAGTGATGTATCTTTACTACAAGGTTCTGGGGCAACAGGCAAGGTGAGGCACTCCCACTTTTGAGGAGTCCATTCGGTACAACCTCTAGTGTCCAATAGCTTCCCTCCCTCCCCAGCCCACTGGCTTGAGGTCCAGGGTAGCCAGAAGGATCCCATGTGTAATATGGGGAGTGGGCTAACCTTCAATACCTTTGCCTCCAGGGACTGTTGGTGTGCAATTCTGACAACAATTTCTCCCATTAACAAGTCTGGTTTACAATACTGGAAATGTATTGCATCCATTCATATTGATAAGTGTCAGACAATGATCTCTTTCTTTGTTTTAACAAATGCATCAAACCCTTAATATTTCCCAGTATGACCCAGAACATTTCATGTTCCAAAGTAGCTAGGGCAAGTATCTGCATTTCAGTGTATACCATAGCTATGGCTGTGTAGTTTCCTATTTCTAAATTTTTTTTTCTTATGCATAAGCCATGTGGTAGTATTAAGCCATTTCCAAAGATTCCATCAGGCTTTTAGGTTACCCAGACCAATTTGGACCAAGTCTACATTGGCATGTACTTGTTTTTGTATCAGGCTGTCCTGTAGCTGGGACAGAGAGCTTAATTTATTTTTAAGTACCTGCAGGTCTTCAGTATTTTTTTTTTTTAAACACACAACAGTGCTAGCAACAAGACAAAACACAAGACAAAACATAGAACACAAAACACAATTTCTATTGTGACAATAGATTCATGGTATTGGGTTGCTCTTCAGCTGGCATCAGCTTTTCCTGATTTTCTGAAAGACAAAAAGAACATGTTTCTACCCCTTTTGGGGTGGCAGATTATTGCTTAAAATATTTCTTTTACAAATACCCTTGCTGATTGCAGGCAAAACAGAGGAATTACCCCCACATTTTCCTGTTTTTGTTCTATAGGCAGGCCAGGTTCCAATAGCTTGTCTTTTAAGGGTTATGGGGAAATTATCCCACTGTTTAGTCATTAAATCCCTGAGGTGGGGTACCCCAGTTTCCCTTTTTATACAGCAGACCAAGTTTATAATGTTTTTCCTGCTGTGTTAAGCTTTAAGTTTATTTACAGGTAATAGCTGAGAAGCATCATTACCATACGACCTTAAAGGGTTTTTCCAAAAATCATACACACTATACATTGTTACAGGGGTACTTATTATCATTAAATTTATTAAAATTATCTTGTTATCCCATGCCTTTTATTTATTTTTATTTATGTTTGTGATCAGGCATGTCCTTTATCTGCAGCTCCTTTGTTTTGCTAGTTCTTTCCTTCCTTTATCATTTAGGTAATTTGCATTTTCACAGACGCTTCCTGCTTTTGGATTTAAAGCCATCAGCCGCTCAGAGACTCTATCTTAAAAGGGACACAATCAACTTTCACCAGAGTTTTGATTACTTTTAACTTCTCCTTCCAAAACACACAACAATCTGAAAAAGAAATCCCAACCTATTGTGGCTCCCTTTGGAGCCCTAATAGCATTTTAATTAAGTAGCATGGTATGTTTGCATTTCTTTTGCCCTTTCTACAATATACCCTGCACATGTTCTGGGGCAAATGCACATTCCTTCCATAGTTTAACTTCTATAACATTATCCATATCAATTTTTACATAAGATGTAACTATTTCTTTTTCTTTTTTTTTTTTTGCTTACAGAGTTTTCACGTACCTTTATCAAAGTGACAGTCTGATTACTCAGAGCCATTTTAAGACTCAGTGTTTCTAACATTGCTTCTTTTTGTTTTGTGCACATCACCCCTGCTGTTGCTTCAGAGGGGCACTGTCTTTTTTAATTTTTTTTCTACAGCTGTCATCTGCTATTTTGTTACAAAACCAAACGAAAACCAACCAACCAAACAAAAAGAATCCAGAATTTTTTTTTCTCCTGATTTTGACTGCCCTGCTTCAGCCACAACTTAAAAACATTTTGAATTTTGTAAAGCATCGAATTACCTTTTAAGGGTTAAATGCCAAATCCCAAAGCCAAACACTAATTACCTGTGTCTAGCAAAAAGGTCTGTTAGTCTTGCAACTTTGAATTAAAGAGTCAAATGGATTTTTAGTGGCATTATTTAAAACAAAAACAAAACCAATTGGTCCTTAGAACTTCACATATTTACACACACACTTTCTTTTCCTTAACATCCCTTCCACACTGCCCTGTTTTTTACATCTTACATTCCCTTTATATATTTGAGGCAGTTAAGTTTGTCAAAGTCAGATTCAGGACTCACATAATTTGTCAGACCACTCTGTTTATTAGTAAAGTGCTTTGCTAATGCACCCAGATGTGAGCCCCTCTCTAAGGCTCAAGATAAATTATTTATACAGCTAAGCCAAAGCCAATTTAACATAAGAGACAAAAGAAAGAAGAAACTGACAAATATACAAACATATCTTAAAAAAATTGAATTGTGATTAATCGCATGATTAATTGCACTGTTAAACAATAATAGAATACCATTATATTTATTTTTATTACAAATATTTGCACTGTAAAAAACAAAAGAAATAGTATATTTCAATTCACTTAATACAAGTACTGTAGTGCAATCTCTTTATAATAAAAGTTGAACTTACAAATGTAGAATTATGTACAAAAAAAAACTGTATTCAAAAATAAAAGAATGTAAAACTTTAGAACCTACAAGTCCACTCAGTCCTACTTCAGCCAATCGCTCAAACAAACAAGTTTGGTTACAATTTGCAAGAGATAATGCTGCCCAAGTCTTGTTTACAATGTCACCTGAAAGTGAGAACAGGCGTTTGCATGGTACTGTTGTAGCTGGCATCATAAGAAATTTACATGCCAGATGTGCTAAAGATTCATATGTCTATTCATGCTTCAACCACCATTCCAGAATATATCCATCCATGCTGCTGATGGGTTCTGCTGGATAACGATCCAAAGCAGAGCGGACCAACGCAAGTTCATTTTCATCATCTGAGTCAGATGCCACCAGTAGAAGGTTGATTTTCTTTTTTGGTGGTTCAGGTTCTGTAGTTTACACATCGGAGTGTTGCTCTTTTAAGACATCTGAAAGCATTCTCCACACCTTGTCTCCCTCAGATTTTGGAAGGCACTTCAGATTCTTAAACTTTGGGCCAAGTGCTGTATGTATCCTTAGAAATCTCACAATGGTACCTTCTTTGCGTTTTGTCAAATCTGCCGTGAAAGTGTTCTTAAAATGAACATGTGCTGGGACATCATCCAAGACTGCTATAACATGATATATATGGCAGAATGCGGGTAAAACAGAACAGGAGACACAAGAGATTGCACAATTCTCCCCCAAGGAGTTCAGTTACAAATGTAATTAACGCATTTTTTTTTAATGAGGATCATCAGCGTGGAAGAATGTTGTTTGGAATGGTGGCCGAAGCAGGAAGGGGCATATGAATATTTAGCATATCTGGCACATAAATACCTTGCAACACTGGCTACAAAAGTGCCATGCAAACACCTGTTCTCACTTTCAGGTGACATTGTAAATAAGAAGCAGTCAGCAGTATCTTCCATAAATGTAAACAAACTTGTTTGTCTTAGCAACTGGCTGAACAAGGAGTAGGACTTAGTGGACTTGTAGGCTCTAAAATTTTACATTGTTTTGTTTTTGGTGCAGTTATGTAACAAAAAAAAATCTACATTTGTAAGTTACACTTTCATGATAAAGAGGTTGCACTACAGTACTTGTATGAGGTGAATTGAAAAATACTATTTCTTTTGTTTATCATTTTTACAGTGATAATATTTGTAATAAAAAATAATAATATAAAAAGTGAGCTCTGTACACTTTGTATTCTTGTTGTAATAGAAATCAATATATTTGAAAATGTAGAAATACATCCAAAACTATTTAATACATTTCAATTGGTATTCTATTGTTTAACAGTGTGATTTGTTATGATTAATTTTTTTAATTGCAGTTAATTTTTTGAGTTAATTGCATGAGTTAACTGCATTTAAATCGACAGCCCTAGTTATAAGAAGGAGTAAATAAAATTTCCTTATTTATTTTCTCCACACCAATCATGATTTTATAGACCTCTATTTTATTCCCCCTTAGTCATCTTTTTTCCAAGCTGTAAAGTCCCAATCTTATTAATCTCTCCTCATACGGAAGCTGTTCTATACCCCTAATCATCTTTGTTGCCCTTTTCTGAACCTTTTCCAATTCCAATATATCGTTTTTGAGATGAGGTAACCACATCTGCATGCAGTATTCAAGATGTTGGTGTACCATGGATTTATATAGAGGCAATATGATATTATCTGTCTTATTATCTATCCCTTTCTTAATGATTCCCTACATTCTGTTAGCTTTTCTGACTGCCATTGCACACTGAGAGGATGCTTTCAGAAAATGGTACACAATGACTCCAATATCTCTCTCTTGAGTGGTAACAGCTAATTTAGACCCCATCATTTTACATGTATATTTGGGATTATGTTTTCCAATGTGCATTACTTTGATTTATCAACATTGAATTTCAACTGCCATTTTGTTGCCCAGTCACCCACTTTTGTGAAATCCCTTTGTAGCTGTTCACAGTCTGCTTTGGACTTAACTATCTTGAGTAGTTTTGTATAATCTGCAAATTTTGCCACCTCACTGTTTACTCCCTTTTTGCAGATCATAAGCACACTATATCCATTGGATCCCCCTTGTCCACATCCTTGTTGACCCCTTCAAAGAATTCTAGTAGATTGGTGAGGTATGATTTCCCTTTACAAAAACCATGTTGACTCTTCCCGAACAAATTATGTTCATCTATGTGTCTGACAATTCTGTTCTTTACTATAGTTTCAACCAGTTTGCCCAGTATTGAAGTCAGGCTTACTGGCCTGTAATTGAATATAGGAAAAGAGCAGTGAATGTTGCTGATATTTTCACAGGCAGTCTTGGTTTTGGCTGATATCTCACTCCTGAGGGTGACAAAAGCCCAGAGAATGCAGCTGTTACTGATATCCTGAAGCCACCAAGGGCTGTGTGCTGCTAACCTGTTTGCTGCAATGGTGCCAGCAGAACTCAAGGCAGAGGGGTGTGGGAATGTCTCCTCTAACGGGGGAAGAAACAAGGCCTAGAAATATTTGCGAGGGGACTGAACACTGTCTCCTTGAAAGTTTCATTGACATTGTTCAAGAGAATAAAAAGGACAGCCCTGTACAGATACACAAAGTGCATGGTGAGAGTTCTGGCTCCTATGCTAAGCACAACAAGCCAAACAAAGGGAAAATGAACTCCGCCGCCTTTACCTTTTTTCCCCCCCATCTCTGTCCCAGCAAGGACAGTGATCTATTGTGAATTCTGTAAATTCAGACTGCTACATTAAACTTTTTGAATACATTTCCTAATATGTAATAGTTGAGAAGTGGCAACTATATATGCATTCCAAATAATTAATTCTCTAATTGTATTTCAGTGCGGTATTAAAAATAAACTGACAAATCAGAAGTCACTTGGTTTACTCTCTAAATGTGTGGCTAGCTGTTATTTTTAAATAGGAGAGCAGAAAGTACTCTGGGAGGTGCAGTGCAGCATGGAGGAGTAGACCCCTGGAGCTCCAGAAGCATTCACTAATATCCATTTCTATGCCGGGCCACTCAGCTAACTCCTGTGATAAAAAGGAACAGGTACCCCCAGATCTCTGGGATGTCAGCGGGCAAAGATTTGTCTGCTGGGAGCTCTACACGTAGATGAAAAGCAAGGAGAATGGAGGCTCCCCACACCCTAAACAAGATGGCTGCTGCCCAGGACACTATGTCTATGATGAAGGATAAAGTTGCTGTAGACACAGTAGATATCAAGACCACAATGGCCACAATACATCTGACAATGACTCCTGCCTGCAAGTTGTGACAGGATGGATGAACGAAGCAGAAGGGAGAATGTGAACTGTGGAAGATCACATACAAGGGCTCTCTGCCCAGCTGCAGAGAAGCCTTGCAGACTTATCTTCTCTTAAATCTAAAGTGGCAGACCTCAAGGCAATGCTTTGAGAATCATAAGAGTCCCTGAAGGAGAAGAGAAAGGCAACACCTTAGAATTTGTTCCCCAACTCCTTTCAGAAGTGCTCAGCCTGCTGGTTGATTTTAAATTTTGATTTAGAGAGAACACATAGGTCCCTGGCCCCTAAGCCCACCTCAAATGCCAGATTTCTTAGATTTACTGTAAAAGAAAAAACGTTGCAGCTGACTTGTGGAAGAAAAAATAAAGAACTTAACGAGGGATGCCACAAAATAAGATAATGATTTTTCAAGGTTTGCAAAAGATGTGCTTGAACAGAGATCAGTCTTGAGAAGGGCAGGGGAACTTGCCAAGCAACGAGGCCTCAAATATTTTATAGGTTCCAGCTGACTTTCATGTCAACGTTAGTAAATAAATGCATCTGTTCTAAAAGCCACAAGAAGCAGAATAGTTTTTTTAAATTGAGTACTTGCTCTCTTTTATACCAAGTTTACTTACCAGTTGTTGTATCTGCCCTATCTGTACTTATAAGCTTATACAGTCACTGTGACTAACTTACTTAGTGATTTGGATTATCTTTTCTGCTCCAAGCTTATATTTATTAAGTTTTGGGATATATAGATCAATTATCTTCAAATGGCTGAATGTGAAGCACCTCAGCAATGGAGTTAAGGGAATGCCTCATCTCAAATTGATCTCACTGGAGTGAACTGACTGTAGAAAAGATTTATTTAAATAATGTATTAACAATATAAAGTGCCTTTGCTCCTGGAAATTAATGAAACATTTGACAACATCCCTCAATGAACAGATCAATAGGAACCATTTGCTTGTGATTATACAAGGCCTGCGTGTTAGCTCGTCACCAGCATACACCAAAGAGATCACCAGGGTGCAGGATAGCTTTCTGTTGCTCTGTAGAAATTTGAGGGCTCCAATACCACTTCTTAAAATTGTTGGCAGTGTAAAACTCTGCTGTGTCATCATGCTTTACCTCTGTGGGTCCTAATAGCCCAGGAGCTTGGCATCCTGTGTGCTGTAAGTGTGAGAGATGGCTCTCCTCCCTGCAAGATGTCATGAAAAGCTGCACAGGCGCTGAGCAACATAGTTGTACACCCTGTGGACTAACAGAGCAGTGAAGACCAACGTGGGTTGCTGAGCTACATGGACAATGATTTCTGATCTCCCTACCAACCCCCTACTTCCTCCCTCTCCCCCTGCCCCTGCTTCCCCTGGGCACCTCTAAGAGGTAATACTTCCCCTCTCACAAGCACTGAGTCTGTGTATAACAAAAGAGAGCTCTTAATATAAGGGAAAGGGAACCAAGTATTAGTTTGGGAAAACACCACAACCACATTCAAAAGCATGCAACCATAAGTAAAACCTGACCCCACAGTGCACTGGGCAGTGTCCTTTGCCTCTTAGATGCCTCAAGGGGTGGTGTTAAATTTTCCAGATTATTGGGTGGGTGCTTGAGCTGGTTCGGTTTTGTATTGTTAAGAGGAACCCCTAAATACTGAACCTGTACTGCTGATTCCATCTGAGAGAAGGGTTACATAATCTTTTCAGTTTGCCAAAGCAAACAACAGAGTATTGGTAATTCAGTTCGGTGGCATTGTATGTTGTGGGGATTATTTTCCAAGGGCCACAAACTCCCTCTCCCTTTTAGTTTACAACCATATATTCAGCTTCCTTTCCCCACGTTAAAAGAACATACAGCTGTAAGCAGAGACAGGGTGGGCTCCACCCTGACATCTGGTGGTGAGGTGTGGCAAGTTGTGGAAAAGAACTTCAGGGGCTGATCTCATTTGCATAGGCACACCCACCCCGCCTAGAATGAGGCCATAACTGCCCAAATGGTCACTTTGGCTGCTGTGGGATCCCCAGTGTCTCTGTTATTGGGGCGGGAAGAATAAATTGTTAGTACCCTGATTATGGGAACTGTGCTTGGAACTGTACTTGGCCTTTTTGTTATGATGGAGGACTCACCATCAACTGAGTAGCACTCGCTAGGCAAGGGACATGGGTTCCAAAACTCTGTGAACTGAGAGAGACTTGAGACAGGTATTAGTGCCTGGTGGTGTAGGCCCCTTTGTGAGGGCCTGAAGCACCAATTGCACCTCTGTCTCTCTCCACTGTGGAATGTCAGAGCTAATTTTGGGTCTATTAAGAGTTTTGTTACAGGTACTGTGCTGAATTCACTTCAGCCTTATGGTGCACCAGCACTAAGGCTCCCACTACTATGAGCTGAAATCACTGAGAGCTGAAATCACTGAGCACTGTGTCAAGTAGTGGGGAGTCGGAAGATCTAGTGTGCAGCGGAGCTGTTCGTGAGCCGGCGAGCTGAGCGGAGCTGGTCGTGAGACAGCGGTGTGTTCGTGAGCCGGCGAGCTGAGCAGAGCTGGTCGTGAGACAGCGGTGTGTTCGTGAGACGGCGAGCGGAGCTGGTCGTGAGACAGCGGTGTGTTCGTGAGACGGCGAGCTGAGCAGAGCTGGTCGTGAGACAGCAGTGTGTTCGTGAGACGGCGAGCGGAGCTGGTCGTGAGTCAGCGGTGTGTTCGTGAGACGGCGAGCTGAGCGGAGCCGGTCGTGAGACGGCGAGCTGTGCAGAGCGGAGCCGGTCGTGGTGGAGCGGAGCAGAGCCCTGTGGGGCAGTCAGCTTCAGGACACGTAAGGTGCCCCTTACCTCTTTCCCCCCCCCACCCCCAGGCACATTCCGGCCAGACTGGGGAGTAACACTCTGCAGATGAACTTTTGAACTCCGGGGCTGGACTTTTTTGGACTTTGGGTGATTTGTGGATTGCTGGACTCAAGAGACGTTTGGGTTCTGGGACTCAAGGGCCTAAGGGAAAGGATGTGGCCCAATTTTTCTGGGGTGGGTCGGTGTTCATGGTTTGGTTAATGAACACTAGTTGTGGTGTTTCCCCAATTTAATGCTGATGTTGTTTACCTCATGTTATTAAAGATTCTCTACTACACCGAGACGCCGTGCTTGCGAGAGGGGAAGTATTGCCTCCTTGAGGCGCCCAGGGGGTGTGTAAGATTTTCCCAGGTCACTGGGTGGGGGCTCGAGCCAGTTTTGCATTTGCTTTAATGAGAGGGAACCCCTGTGTACTGAACCCGGCCCTTGCTGCTATCAACTTGGCCTGGCAGAAGGGTTACACAGCTAACAGGGAAAAATCTAACTGTTCCCACTGCGGTGGGAAAGTCTAACAAATGTCCCTTTAACACATCGCTCCTCCCTCCCTCCGCTGCACCCTACTCACAGCTGGCTGTCGTTGGTTAGGGGTTCATCCCAAAACAGGGTGGGGGTGGCATCAGGCAATGTCTCTGTGGTCCCTGTGTGCCTCTGCAACTGACTGCTGCTGCCTCCACGGCTTTTCTCTGCGGCTGCTGGTTGTGTGCTGTCGATGCTGGATGCTCACTGCCACTTCTGCAGCGCCATGTTCTGAGCTGCCACTGCTTAGCCCAGGTCTTCAGTAATTTCAGCTCTTAGTGATTGCACAGGGCAGCAGGGATCCTCACTGCCAGTATAGCCTCTGCGTTGTCTTTTCTTTCACCACTCTCTCTACACCAGGCCTAAGCTGTAGCCTCATGACCGGCTTATCAGGGAGTCAGCTCTGGTACTCACTGAACCGAAACAGTGACTCTCAATTGAGTCTAATTAGTTCTGTCTTTAAACACTAGAGGGGAAGGTCACATGGTTTCTAGGACTCTTTGGGCATACACCACAAGGTAAGAACACCTGTTCTCCCAACCTCCATAATTTGGCATCCCTACCCCCTGCTTAGCGAGTAAGGTTCAGTTTAGAGTGACCCTCTCAATCAACCCAGGCTAAGTACAGTTCTGCTGCCCTTTACTCATACACTAAGGATAACATTTCATTACCCCTACATTCAATTGATTTGTAACCCAGCGCCAGCCAAAAGTGATCATTTTGGCAAAGCAGCTCGATCATGCGGTGTACCTAGGCAGAATAGGCATGTCTATGAAAATAAGGTTTGCTCTTTTCCCCCAGCTCATCACTAGATGTCAGGGAAGAGCTCATTCAGACCCTGTTTACAATTTCAAATTATGGGATAAATCACAGGCATACCCTCTACATACCAGGTTAAGAAATATTATATTTGTGGAGCGTGTGCGCCCTTTCTATCTCCTTACAATGTAGTTACTACTTTGCGGTATGGGGAAAATAGGATGCCTGTTAAAAAGAGTAATAATTTAGATAATGGATATTGATGGAGCTCCTGGCCTGTATGGTGTGTCTCCCTGGCCTGCCACCTCTGGAACTTACGATTGGTTCAGTTTTGTTTGTAGTGTTAAGTGTTTATTTGATAATCATTTCCTTTTCATTGTGATCTACTATGCTTAGTACTAAGTTAAGATGTTCTATGTTTGTTATGTATTTTTATATTTTTGTTTTAACTTGCCTTTTTGTTCTCTTCTCTCCCCCTCTTTAGTGCCCTCTCCGTTCTATTCCCTGGGAGTCTGGCCGGTGGTAAGCATCAGGCAAGGTAATCCAGAGGCACTGTGGGGGGAATGGGGGGGAAGGCGCTGATAGGTGGGGCTGCCAGTGGGTGTTGAGCACCCACTATTTTTTTTCTGTGGGTGCTCCAGACCCAGAGCATGCCCAGAGTCAGTCCCTATGCATTCTATCACCTTCGTTTGTAAGACTACACATCCAAAAATAATTCTTAACACAGCCAAATGGTCCTGCATGTTAATTTTATTTCCTGGAATGTAAAGGGTCTCAACACTCCACTAAAAGAAAAAAAAAAGGTACTTGTTAGATAAAGGAAGTGAAGCCAGATGTAGTGCTTTTGCAGGAAGCACACCTGACTGCAGATGAGGCTGCTAAATTAGAACATGACTGGGTGGGAAAAGCAGTGTCCTGCTGTTTCTGCATCTGTGCACTACAGCGGTGCACAGACAATCCAGGAAGTTTTTGGAAAATGTAGGGGACAATTTCCTGGTGCAAGCGCTGGAGGAACCAACTAGGGGGAGAGCTTTTCTTGACCTGCTGCTCACAAACCATGAAGAATTAGTAGGGGAAGCAAAAGTGGATGGGAATCTGGGAGGCAGTGACCGTGAGTTGGTCGAGTTCAGGATCCTGACACAGGGAAGAAAGGTAAGCAGCAGAATACGGACCCTGAACTTCCGGAAAGCAGACTTCGACTCCCTCAGGGAACAGATGGGTAGGATCCCCTGGGGGAATAACATGAGGGGGAAAGGAGTCAAGGAAAGCTGGCTGTATTTCAAAGAATCCCTATTGAGGTTAAAGGGACAAACCATCCTGATGTGTCGAAAGAATAGTAAATATGGCAGGCAACCAGCTTGGCTTCACAGTGACATCCGTGCGGATCTTAAACATAAAAAAGAAGCTTACAAGATGTGGAAGATTGGACAAATGACCAGGGAAGAGTATAAAAATGTTTCTCAGGCATGTAGGAATGAAATCAGGAGGCCAAATCGCACCTGGAGCTGCAGCTAGCAAGAGATGTTAAGAGTAACAAGAAGGGTTTCTTCAGGTATGTTGGCAACAAGAAGAAAGCCAAGGAAAGTGTGGGCCCCTTACTGAATGAGGGAGGCAACCTAGTGACAGAGGATTTGGAAAAAGCTAATGTACTCCATGCTTTTTTTGCCTCTGTCTTCACAAACAAGGTCAGCTCCCAGACTGCTGCGCTGGGCAACACAGCATGGGGAGTAGGTGGCCAGCCCTCTGTGGAGAAAGAAGTGGTTAGGGACTATTTAGAAAAGCTGGACATGCACAAGTACATGGGGCCGGATGCGTTGCATCCGAGAGTGCTAAAGGAGTTGGCGGCTGTGATTGCAGAGCCATTGGCCATTATTTTTGAAAACTCATGGCGATCGGGGGAAGTCTCGGATGACTGGAAAAAGGCTAATGTAGTGCCCATCTTTAAAAAAGGGAAGAAGGAGGATCCTGGGAACTACAGGCCAGTCAGCCTCACCTCAGTCCCCGGAAAAATCATGGAGCAGGTCCTCAAGGAATCAATCCTGAAGCACTTACACGAGAGGAAAGTGATCAGGAACAGTCAGCATGGATTCACCAAGGGAAGGTCATGCCTGACTAATCTAATCGCCTTCTATGATGAGATTACTGGTTCTGTGGATGAAGGGAAAGCAGTGGATGTATTGTTTCTTGACTTTAGCAAAGCTTTTGACACAGTCTCCCACAGTATTCTTGTCAGCAAGTTAAAGAAGTATGGGCTGGATGAATGCACTATAAGGTGGGTAGAAAGTTGGCTAGATTGTCGGGCTCAACGGGTAGTGATCAATGGCTCCATGTCTGGATGGCAGCCGGTATCAAGTGGAGTGCCCCAAGGGTCGGTCCTGGGGCCGGTTTTGTTCAATATCTTCATAAATGATCTGAAGGATGGTGAGGATTGCACTCTCAGCAAATTTGCGGATGATACTAAACTAGGAGGAGTGGTAGGTACGGTGGCAGGATACAGAGGGACCTAGACAAATTGGAGGATTGGGCCAAAAGAAATCTGATGAGGTTCAACAAGGATAAGTGCAGGGTCCTGCACTTAGGACGGAAGAATCCAATGCACTGCTACAGACTAGGGACTGAATGGCTAGGCAGCAGTTCTGCGGAAAAGGACCTAGGGGTGACAGTGGACAAGAAGCTGGATATGAGTCAACAGTGTGCCCTTGTTGCCAAGAAGGCCAATGGCATTTTGGGATGTATAAGTAGGGGCATAGTGAGCAGATCGAGGGACGTGATCGTTCCCCTCTATTTGACATTGGTGAGGCCTCATCTGGAGTACTGTGTCCAGTTTTGGGCCCCACACTACAAGAAGGATGTGGAAAAATTGGAGAGAGTCCAGCGAAAGGTAACAAAAATTATTAGGGGTCTGGAACACATGACTTATGAGGAGAGGCTGAGGGAACTGAGATTGTTTAGTCTGCAGAAGAGAAGAATGAGGGGGGATTTGATAGCTGCTTTCAACTACCTGAGAGGTGGTTCCAAAGAGGATGGTTCTAGACTATTCTCAGTGGTAGAAGATGACAGGACAAGGAGTAATGGTCTCAAGTTGCAGTGGGGGAGGTTTAGGTTGGATATTAGGAAAAACTTTTTCACTAGGAGGGTGGTGAAACACTGGAATAGGTTACCTAGGGAGGTGGTAGAATCTCCTTCCTTAGAAGTTTTTAAGGTCAGGCTTGACAAAGCCCTGGCTGGGATGATTTAATTGGGGATTGGTCCTGCTTTGAGCAAGGGGTTGGACTAGATGACCTCCTGAGGTCCCTTCCAACCCTGATATTCTATGATTCTGTGATTCTCATCCAGTCCAGAGGGGTAGCCATCCTTTTCCTTAAAGCACTGGCAGTAACAGTCTCTGAGTCAATTTCAGATGAATCAGGGCAGATTTTTAATCCTTAAAGTCACTAAACATGGATCTGAACTAATCGTTGCTAATATGTATGGGCCTCATCTTGATGATCCTGAAATCTTTCTTAGTTTTTTACTAAATTATTTGGAGAACCCCATATCCCTACTGTGATTTCTGGGCCTTTTAATGAGGTGTTTGGCCCTTTTGTGGCTAAATCTCAGCCTCAGGTTCACAGGCCAACCAAACTAGAATGGCTCTGGAGTTGCACATTAAAGATGTGGGACTATGTGGTATCTGGCAGTTTATACATCCAATGGGTAGAGACTATTCATACTTTTCTCTGGTAAAATGGGTTGTATTCCCATATAGATTTATTTTTGCTCTCCAGGACCTTGGTTAATTCTGTAATTGATGCCTCCATGTTCCAATTACTGTCTCTGGTCATTCCCCTATAACTCTTCAAATAGCAACAGATTCAGGTGAGATACAGCCAAGTAGATGGAGATTTAATTCTTTACTTTTATTAGATCGGCATTTCAGAATTTTTATTGAAAAAGAAAAGGGACGGTTCCTGGAAACAAATGAACCCTCAAGGCGATATCTTCGCTAGTGGGCTAGTCTGGGAGACATTCAAAGCCTATTTGAAGGATAGAATTATAAGTTTCACATCTACCAGAAAGAGGGAACGTGGAGAAAATATGATAGGCCTTGAGAAAATATCAAAAGAGATTGATTTGCCTTATGCCATAGCCCCATCTCAAGATTTGCTGTCATCCCTGATTAACTGTAGATATGAACTCAATAAAGTATGCTTGGTGGAAGCAGAATCTGGTCTATTTCAACTTAGGAAGGACTTCTAGAAATCAGGTGAAAAAGCTAGCGAGTTGCTGGGATACCAACTAAGACCAAAGACCTCTGCATGTAGAATCATGGCCAGCCATGATAAATATGGCAAATTATATACATCTAGCTAAAGATATTATTTAGAAGTATGTTAATTTCTATAAAGACCTGTACATATTGGACACGACTCCCTCCACAAATACTTTGGATAAATTTTTCAAAAATATTCCTGCAAATTATTTCAGCCCTATATAGAAACCATGATGAGCCCCTAATGGAGGATGAGTTAACTGAGGCAATAAAGAGTATGAAAGTGGGGAAAGCCCCTGTGCTAGATGGCTTCTGAGCCAAATTTTAGAGCCACTTCTGTCTGACAAAATGCTTAAAATGTTTAATAGGAAGAGGGAGAAATATCTGTGCAGCGGGGATTTTAGGCTTTTTACTTTGTTCACAAACAAAGTTTTGTGGCAAATAATTAATTTTTGAACATCATTTTTTTAAGACAGTTCCTGGCTATGAACTAAAAAGAAAAGTGTAGGGAGAATATTAATATTTTATTACATTTATTTTCCTCTCAAAGGACCTGGAACTACTTACACGACTTTAAATGAGGAGTAACTGCTCTGTAATCAGTAGAGTAACTGTGCAAAACTCCTGTGAGATCAAAATCAAGCCCAAAGATTCCCGACTCTCAAGATGCATTTAGATCTTATTTATAATCTAATTTTATTTTTATCATATTTTATTTTGATCTCCAAATATGCGGTTCCTTCAGCAACCATAGGAAGATTTTATGTTGCCAAATATTTTTTTAAAAAAAGTATTTTTTTACTTCCTTTGAATTAAAACAAACTTACACTGCATGTTACAGAGTCATGGTGGATGAGGTACTATCTTTTCTTAGACCAGCTTCTATTGGTGAGAAAGACAAACTTTCAAGCCACACAGAGCTCTTCTTCAGGTCTGGGAAAGGTACTCTGAGTGTCACCGCAGAAGAGCTGTGTGTGATGTGAAAGCCTGTCTCTCTCACCAACAGAAGTTGGTCCAAAGATTTCTCACCCACCTTTTCTCTCTAATATCCAGGGACTGACACACCTACAACTACATTGCATACTGAATGTTACAAGAAGATACGAAAACATGATCAAACGAATGCCTAGTTCATTTATATTGAACCAAAACTCTTATAATAAAAAACACCTTCAGAACCTTAAAATACAATGTGCCAAAAAAAAAAAAAAAAAAAAGACCAGAAACTAGGCTCAGTTCGTTTGTGAATGTACACAAAAATCACATTCTAGGATAAGTCCTCCATATTTTAAGAAATATTTTGTTTACTTACTTTATGCATGACATTTATTCATTTTTAATGCTATAAGAAATAGAGAGATCTAGAGCCTCCTCCCAGTTAAAAAAAAGTCTGTTTTAACATTGCCTTTAGAGGGAGCAGGATTTGATTCATCGTCTTGGAAAATAAATTCCAATGTGTATCCTAAAATATAAAGCAACACATTAAAAATATGGTTCCCAAATTCTGAGCTGTGCTTGGTGCAGGACCTGAAGGAGGTGGGGGGCAAAAGTGGATGTATGCAAAATATATAATACATACAACAACTACATTGCAACCTTAATAATGTTCTTTTAATGTCAAGCACTGAAAAATTAGAAAATGCCGAATTAAAGTTGCCCGAGCAACCTTAATTCAGCCCCCTTGTGTGCATGAATTATGATACAGTCTTTAATTACATGATCACATACTATTTTTTATACAAGACCTCACTTTGAATGTACAGCTATTTGATATTTTGTTTTATCCTTATCATTCAACATGTGGCCCCATGCCTTGTTTATTGCACACTATTCAAACCCTGCACTGAAGACAGAATTATTGATTTCCTCATGGGCTTCTCTATGGCACTTATCGCTATAGTATCTGAGTGCTTCAGAAACATTAACTAATTTATTTTCACAACATCCCTGTGAGATGACAGGATGGTATTGTCCCCATTTTAGAGATGGGGACGTAAGGCACAGAGGACTCAAGGGGAACACAGAAGATGTGGGAATTATAGACCACTTGGCCTAACTTCAATACTTGGTAAGATATTGGAGCAAATGGTTAAACAATCAGTGTGTAAGCACCTAAAAAATGATAGGGATGCTGGAGTACCACTCCAGGGCGCAAGCCTGGGCAGATGATATGGAGGCCCTGAGTTGTCCATGCATCAGGATCCTCCTCTCAGTGTCACTAGTAAAATCCAAAGGAGAGGAAGAATCTACACATCTGGTACCTGATCCGCTGCAGGAGTTGCCAGAAAGATACTAAGACGTTAGTACCTAGGGCTCCACTCCAGATTTTCTGTCTGAGTTTACTCTCATAGCCTTACATTTTCCCTAATTCACCCACAAGGTAGTGGGGCTTTTCTGTTAGGGGTTGCTCCCTTAGCCTTATGTCCTCCCAGGTTACCCACAAGGCAGTGGGTTTGATGAGCCGCAGGTAGTATCATATACTCTCATTACGGTAGCAGGCATAGCCTTACCTGACATTGATGATAGGGATATGTAATAGCAAACATAGCTTTGTGAAGAACAAATCATGTCAAACCAACCTAATTTCCTTCATTAACAGAATTACTGGATGATGTGAAGCAACAGATATGATTTAGCTTGACTGTAATAAAGCTTTTGACACTGTCCCACATGATATTCTCATAAGCAAATTAGCGAAATGTGGTCTAGATTAAAATTACTATGAAGTTATCAATGGTTCACTGTCAAAATGGGAGGATGTACCTGGTGAGTTGCCACAGAGGTCTTTCCTGGGTCCAGTATTATTCAATATTTTAATTAATGACTTGTATAGTGGAGTGGAGAGTATGCTTAAAAAATATGCAGATGACACCGAGCTGGAAGGGATTGCAAGCACTGTGGAGGACAGAATGAAAATTCAAAACAACCTTGACAAATTGGAGAATTGGCATGAAATCAACAAGTAGAAATTCAGTAAAGACAAGTTCTAAGTACTGCACTTAGGAAGGAAAAAATCAAATGCACAAAAACAAAGCAGGGAATAACAGGCCATACAGTAGTATTGCTGAAAAAAATATGGGGCCATAGGGGATCACAAACTGAATATGAGCCAACAATGTGATTCAGTTGTGAAAAAGGCTAATATCATTCTGGGGTATATTAACAGTAATGTTGTATGTAAGACATGGGAGGCAATTATCTTGATCTACTCAGCACTAGTGAGGGCTGAGCTGAAATATTGTGTCCAGTTTTGAGTGCCACGCTTAAAGAAAGATGTGGAAAAATTGGAGAGTCCAGAGGAGAGCAACAAAAATTATATAAGATTTAGAAAACTCTACACTGGGTGTTAGGTCAGCTTAACAAGTGCTCAGGGGTAAGAATAGATATGCTGATCTAAATTTTAAGTATAGACCAGGTCTCACAAAAGCAACACTGCATTGGTTTACATCTGGTTAATGTTTTCAAGGATTACTTTGTAAATAAAAGGTCTATAAAAAATTATTAAATGAATGACTAGATTTCCCACAAGGTATTGGCAATGACAGTAGAACACAATGTTTTTAAAAAGGCAGGCCAGATAACATTTTATTAAATAAAGTAGAACAAAGTCTTTGGAGAAGACTAATAGAGAAGGAAGACTGCCTGTTTAAACTGAGAGTCTGAATTTGGCTTTGATGAAACTAGAGAACACTAGCATTCACAAAGAACATCAAAGAGAGATTTTAAAACAAACATTTTAGAGCCAGACAAAAGCAGAGTTGTGGTTTCAGTTAATATTTGGACCAAAATATATTTGATCTGCTAAAGGACCTTGCAACAGTTGAAAATTATTTGAATTTTTTCATTAAAATTAGGAAATTTTCATTCCTCTAAAAAAAAAAAGCCTTTACCAGCACAGTTGTCCAGTGCTCTCCTCCTAACCAAGAGTATGCAGAGGGAGCACATTTATTTACAAACTCTTTGGCACCATTGGAGACCAAGCAGTCTGTCCCCAAATATGAAGGCCTGGCACGGCTATGAAGTAGGCAATAGGCAGTTTGGGATGAAGAAGCTGGAGAAACCCATTCAGCCTACTTTTTGTATTTAATAAAATCACTTTTTACTTATTAATTAACCCAGAGTAAGTATTAATACCGGGGGGGGCGGGAGGGGAACAGCTGTGCATATCTCTGTATCAGTGTTATAGAGGACAAACAATTTATGAGTTTATCCTGTATAAACTTTATACAGAGTAAAATGGATTTATTTGGGGTTTGGACTCCCCTGGGAGTTGGATATCTGAGTGCTGAAGACAGGAGCACTTCTTAAGCTGTTTTCAGTTAAGCCTGCAGCTTGTGGGGGACGTGGTTCAGACTTGGATCTGTGTTTGCAGCAAGCAAGCATGTCTGGCTCAAATCAGGCAAGGGACTGAAGTCCCAAGCTGGCAGGGAAAACAGGCTCAGAGGTAGTCTAGGCACATCAGGTGGCAGTCCCAAAGGGGTTTCTGTGATCCAGCCCGTCAAAAACATAACACGCATTGCTGTGTCTTGAGCTCTAAAAACCTGGATGGAGGCATGCTATTTGCTAACTTCCACTGCCTATCACTCCAGGCAGTATAACAAGCAGCAGAAGGATCATTAATTAATTAATTTATCATGTAACGTGAGAGGGAAACAGAGTTCTGTCTGGCAGTTTGAGGAAAAAGTGTAATTCTCCTTGAGGGTAAACAAAGATACATGTACTCTGACATTAGACACTTGAAGTCTTTAAACCATGATTTGAGGACTTCAGTAGCTCAGACATAGGTGAGGGGTTTGTTACAGGAGTGGGTAGATGAGATTCTGTGGCCAGCGTTGTGCAGGAGGTCAGACTAGATGATCATAATGGTCCCTTCTGACCCTAAAGTCTATGATTCTGTGATTCTATTATTATCTATACACAGGAACTTAAACAAACCGGTGCAGATTTGTGTCATTACAGTTAGAGTTCTAGAGCATAGGATCTGAAGTTGCAGTTTTGTACCCAACTACACTGTAGTCTGTGATTTCATGAGTTTAAGGTCTTTGATGGATAAAGACAGAGTGCTCAGCACCCTCCTGGATCAAGCCCTAACTGCAGAGTTAACACTATCAAGTGGTATGGATACTGCTTCTACAGGGCTCTTTACTGAATCATAGAATCATAGAATATCAGGGTTGGAAGGGACCTCAGGAGGTCATCTAGTCCAACCCCCTGCTCAAAGCAGGACCAATCCCCAACTAAATCAAACTCTCAGCTTATTCCAAATACTGTACTTTTTCTACATACATATCTGGATATTTCTCACTTCAGTCAGCGACGTATCTGTTTTACAGATTTCTACTTCTCTGAGCTTGCTAAATGCTCTGCTCTTAGAGCTTGATCCAAAACCCATTGAGGTTACCTGGAAAGACTTCCATTGACTTCAGCAGGTTTGGATCACGCCCCTAAGTCAGTTAACATTGGCCATCCTTCTGTGTTATATTTAATCAGCAATACTCAGTGTGAAGCCCATGGCTCCCGTGAATTTTTTCACTCTTCTCTTTAGACTGGACCATTGTCCTAGTTATGCATTTTGAAAACTAGACAGTAGAAGTTTAACAGGAGGAAGGATGGTCCAGTGGTTAGCCTGGAACTCAGGAGAGCTAGATTCAATTCCTAGCTGTGCCATAAGTGTCCTGTGTGACTTTGGGCAAACCACTCTGTGCCTCAGTTCCCCATCTGTAAAATGGGGACAATGGTACTTCCCAAACTCACAGGATTGTTGGGAGGATAATTGCATTAAGGATTGTGAGGTGCTCACATACTACAGTAACAGGGACCATATAAGTACTTATGACGGAAAGTACTTAAGAAATAAACTGACTGAATGTATATTACCATCTTCTTGTGAGCTTATCACTGGCAGTTGTGGCTCTTGGCACAGTATGTGTAATGTGTTCTGTGTATAGAACGAAACACAAAACTCATTGTGCAAATGATGAAATGAGTAAAATTTCCCCATTTTGGGAGGCTAAAACATTCCTGAGGTGACCATAAACAATATGAGTCAGGATGCTTTTATAGCTGACAGGGTATTTTGTTTGTTTGTGCTTTTAAAACACGAGACTGATTTTATTTATAATGTTTTTTAATCCCATGGCAGTATTTTGAGATGATTTATTGTACTTGGTTATATTTTAAACTGTCCTTTACGCTGTTCCTTTATTTCAATATTTCCCGGTCTTTTTGCAGGACCCCAGCTGAATGCACAACTCGAAAGTTGGCTTTATCAAGTACAATCCTCAGAAAGAGCTGCTAGAGCCATTACTGCACCGTAAGTTTGAAATCTCTATATCTAGTAGTTAGGACACTAAACCCTTTCTTGAGATCCTGAGCGCTCCTTATTAGTGTACTGGTTTTGGCTAATTAATATGCCAAATGGTCTCCAGTTAAGTACGCTGAATATCATAAAAACTGTGGCATAAAATGTAATACATTATTGCTGATTAGTTTCTGTGTACAGATGCAGGTTTTGACCTCTTTAGTGCAGGTTTTGACTTCTTTCCTGTCTGTTCAGCACGTAGGTCTATGTTGGCCATATTAAAGGCAGGGCTGGTACCACTGCCTATTATTAAGGGTGTCCAACACTTCCGATTATAAGACCCTGTTTTCAGTTTCTTGTAACTTTGCCAGATTTTAACTTGGGCTGAACTTTTCCACACTGGATATCAATCTCGGGCTGACTTATTTATTTGTTGTGTGAAAATTTAAGCCAAAACAGTCCACCATTTGCAAGAACGAGGCAAGGGAAAAATACATTGTTTTGCCCATGTTAAAAAATTCTGGCAACCTTTTCTTTGAAAAGCTTTATCCCCCACATGCTTTGAAGCAGGGACTGGAAATTTGTTGGGTAGGGGGTGACCTTTGTATCAGGGATGTGCTTTTAGTTTCACCTATGAAAATCCACCCAAATGTGGCCAAATTATAAACCTTTGAAATATCTCAATTTGCACATGCTCAGTAAAGATTTCTTAAAATTTAGCAGCTAGAATCTATGGAAGTTCCATCCTCAAAAATCATGCTCCAACTGGGGACTAAGCAGGACTTATGCCGCAGTCTTAGCGTTGGGGCTGGGCACTGAAAATACAAGCAGGAAACAAACCTGTCTCTCCTGTGCTTTCAATAACCACCCCTCCTCCCTCTGCTCCTATGTTCCTTCCCCTGCGCCCACCCATGTCTCCTTCTTTCCTTTATCCTCCTGTTCTCTTCCACTCCTGACTCTTGCCTTGAGTTCCCTGTAAGCTGCGCAGCTGCACAGCAGCCTATTTAGCATAAGCAGGGAACCTGCCCAGGGACCGGCCAGGGGAGGGGTGCCCCGGCCCCCAGTCTGCCACGGCTGGGGCACCACCCCACTGGCCCCAACTCTGCTGCACCCTGGCCCTTCCATGGCCGGGGCGGCACGGACCAAGGTGTGGCCAGAGTGGCCTGGCCTGGCCCCAAACTCGGCAGGGGCAGTGCAGCCCAGATCCAGGCGCGGCCCGGACCAGCTAGATCCGGGGAAGGGGGGCCTATCCTGCAGCCCCAGCGCTGCCACGGCAGAGAGAGGCACCTCTCCCCCTGAGCCCAGGTGCTGCTGCGGGAAGAGAGAGCTGTGGGGAGTCCTCTTCCCAACGTAGCCCCGGAGCACCCTCCTGTACCTAAACCCCTCATCCCCGGCCCCACCCCAGAGCCTGCATCCCCAGCCGGAGCCCTCCCACATCTGTATCCCAACCCTGTGCCCCAGCCCTGAGCCCCTCATCCCTGGCTGCACCCCCAACTGGAGCCCTCACACCCCAGCACCCCAACCCTCTGCCCCAGCCCTGAGCCCCTCATCCCCAGCCCCACCCCAGAGTCCGCACCCCCAGCTGGAGCCCTCACACCTCTGCACCAGCCCTGAGCCCCTTCCCACACTTCGAACCCCTCGGCCCCACCCCAACCACATGAGTTTTGTTATGTGCACCAAAATTAGAGGAAACACTGCTCTTGTCCCCCTGTTACTGCCACTCTCCCCCTCTTGTTCCTATCCCCCCATCTTTTGCCCCCCTCTGCTCTTGAAGTCCTGACCCTGCCTCCTTCAGTTCCTTGGGGCCATTGCCACAGTAGCCCCAGAGGAAATGTTTGCTAATCTCATGAATGATTCTCAGCAGATGACACAAAGGACCAAAGATTAGAGCAATGCTTTTCAACCAGAGGTACACATACCCCTGGGGGTATGCAGAGGTCTTCCAGGGGGTAGATCAACTCATCTAGATATTTGCCTAGTTTTACAACAGGCTACATAAAATCCCTAAACCCTAAAGTTAAACTAAAACTAAAATTTCATAGAGTCAATGACTTGTTTATACTGCTCTATATATTATACACTGAAATGTAAGCACAATATTTATATTCCAATTGATTTATTATATAATTATATGGTAAAGATGAGAAAGTAAGCAATTTTTCAGACTTTTTTTGACACTTTTGTATTTTTATGTCTGATTTTGTAAGCAAGTAATTTTTAAGTGAGGTGAAACTTGGGGGTACACAAGACAAATTAGACTCCTGAAAGGGGTACAGTCATCTGGAAAGGTTCAGAGGCACTTCATTACAGGAAGGGCTAAATGCTACAGGACAAGAATGAGGGAGAGGGAGGGATAAGGAGGTTTTAGTACCGTTATACAAGGCACTGGTGAGACCTCACCTGGAATACTGTGTGCTGTGCTGGTCTCCCATGTTTAAGAAGGATTAATTCAAACTGGAACAGGTACAGAGAAGGGCTACTAGGATGATCCGAGGAATGGAAAACTTGTCTTATGAAAGGAGACTCAAGGAGCTTGGCTTGTTTAGCCTAACTAAAAGAAGGTTGAGGGGAGATATGATTGCTTTCTATAAATATATCAGAGGGATAAATACTGGAGAGGGAGAGGAATTATTTAAGCTCAGTACCAATGTGGACACAAGAACAAATGGATATAAACTGGCCACCAGGAAATTTAGACTAGAAATTAGATGAAGGTTTCTAACCATCAGAGGAGTGAAGTTTTGGAATAGCCTTCCAAGGGAAGCAATGGGGGCAAAAGATCTATCTGGCTTTAAGATTAAACTCGATAAGTTTATGGAGGAGATGGTATGATGGGATAACATGGTTTTGGTAATTAAATATTCATGGTAAATAGGCCCAATGGCCTGTGATGGGATATTAGATGGGGTGGGATCTGAGTTACCCAGGAAAGAATTTTCTGTAGTATCTGGCTGATGAATCTTGTCCATATGCTCAGGGTTTAGCTGATCGCCATATCTGGGGTCGGGAAGGAATTTTCCTCCAGGGCAGATTGGAAGAAGCCCTGGAGGTTTTTCGCCTTCCTCTGTAGCCTGGGGCACGGGTCACTTGCTGGAGGATTCTCTGCTCCTTGAAGTCTTTAAACTACGATTTGAGGACTTCAATAGCACAGATTTAGGTGTGAGGTTTTTTGCAGGAGCGGTGGGTGAAATTCTGTGGCCTGCGTTGTGCAGGAGGTCAGGCTAGATGATCATAATGGTCCCTTCTGACCTAAATATCTATGAATCTATGAGAGAAGGATAGGGAACATTTTGAGAAGCTGACAAGGCAGCTATGGAGTGAATGGGCAAGGAAAAGGACAAACACAAAAAGGATACCAGACATGATGCAGAAGCAAACAAATATGCTAGAGAATACTGTACCCCTCTGCTATTGCTCAGCCCCTCAACATAACTGTGCTGCCCTCCAGATAGAGGCTTTTGTATTACTCAGGGACAGTTTTGTCTCTCCCATCTGGAGCTGTCAGGTACAAATAAAATTTAAAAAGTTTTAAATATTTTAAATCTGTTTTTACACAAGGTCTCTGATCTCCAAATTCCTCATTCAAGCAGCTGACTTACAGGGTGGTCTGCAAGCTCTGCAGTTTCTTTTCCAAGTGGTTTCTCAGCTCCTTAAGTCTTGTTGCAACTCTTCTCTGTTAGCAAGTTCCATGTTAGCCAAAGCTTCCTTTTCTATTTCCCAGAAAACTTTATGGTGTAAGGTGGTCAAGCAGTTGGCCACCTCTTCAGCCCATTTTACCAGACTAAATGGTGTTTCATTTGCAAAGAGTGAGGCTGAATGCTGGTAAACGTGAACAAATAGAACTTTATTAAATCCTGTGCACTGTTTTGTCTACATAGCTGTTTTGCTCGTTGCTTCCACGTTCCAGCCCAACTTCTCATATTTCCTGTTTTCCTGGTGTCCCACCAATAACATTCCCTGCAGGGTACTTAGGCCCTCTGACTCCAGTTCCACTGATCATGATACATATTCCCTATTTTACAAATATTTTAATATAAACATTGAAAACAAGTAATTGATGCCATATCATTTATAATACCTGTGATGGAGTATTCCTATGTGCCAAAAATGCTAACAAAAGGTCTGAACCAGAAGAAACAGCCTTGTGTAACAGTCTCTTCGCTGTTTTCACAGCTGATTCCACCTTACCATTACTCTGTGACTATGCTAGGGAGGAGGTGTGATAATTAAACTCCCATTTGTGTGCAAATTCCTTGAATTCTTCTGAGGCAAACTGGGGTCTGTTGTTGGTGAACACAGTGTCTGGAATGCCATATCTCACAAAGTGGAACTTCAATTTGCCAATCACTGACTTGAGTCTTGTATAAGGCCAGGCACTAACCTCCCAAAAATTTGAACAACAGTCCATTGTAATCATGTATTGATTTTAATTAAAGGTAAATAAGATTGCTTCCACCTTTTCCCATGGTTGGGTGGGCAGCTTATGTGGTCACAAAGTCTTTCTGCTGGTGATTAACACACAACCAGAAGCCATCACACCCTTCTATCAAGGAGTGGAATTGTATATTCATTTCTGGACAGTGAAGACACGCTCAAGCCTGTCGAAAACTACTGTCAATGTCCAGGTGTGAGGCATGTGTTTTTTGCCTGACATCATTAGGTAATGAGTTGGGGACAATAGGTCTTTAAATATCATTCCAACCTGCACACTCAGCTCACCTTTAATTTGAAAACATAGTTCTTCCCCATACCGGTACTTGGCTTTTATCTTCTAGCTACCCTGCTAGTATCATTCTCCTGAGTTCCTTTAGTCAGATGTCCTTTTCTGTAACCTTGTTGATTTCCATCAGCTTCTCTGTTGAAACTGGGAGGGAGTGCAGCATGTTAAAATAATTCAATATCCTGAGCCCCAGTTCACTGATGTTGGGTATATATGCCCTGCTCAGGGTGTCAACTAACACCACTAATTGTCCTGGATCTCCACCTAGCAGAATTATCTAGGATCTCTACCTAATGGAATTATCTGATCTCTACCTAGGAGCACTGAAGGTGCATCAACAGTCCCTGCAATCTCTTTGGAGCACTAAGATGGGGCTTTGCCATGACTGTCTTCAGGGGTTTGTGGTCTGATTGCACTGTTACTGGGTGGCCCTATGTGTACTGATAGAATCGCTCCACTCCAAATACCATAATCAAAAGTTCCTTTTCTATCTGGGTGTGCCCCTCTCTGAAAGGGCTCTGCTGGCATGAGCAAACAGATGCTTCTACAAAAGAGCTATACCCTGTCCTTTCTCCGATGCATCACACTGGAGCATCAGTGGCTCTCTTGACTGGTAGTACTTCAGGACAGGGGCATCCATTAACCTTTGTTTCAGCATGTCAGATGCTTGTTGTCAGGGACTTGCCCAGTCTCCCTAGCATCCTCCCTTGTGAACTGACATGTGGGTTCCTCTACTCCAGGCAGGAATGGACAGAGCTTGGACAGAAAATTTATAATTAATATGAAGAGCTGTACCCCTTTCACATCCACTGGAGTTGGCATGTCTCTGATTGCCTTGATCTTCTTGAGATCTACTTTCAGTGCTTCTATTGTGAGCAGATGTCCAATATATGTCACCTCACATCGTTTGAGTTGCATTTTTTCTGGGTTAAGTTTTATGCCCCTGCATTGTTGTAGAAAATCTTGTAATTTTCTGTCATGGTCTTGTTCAGCTTCTGTATCATTATGCCCTTCACCCTGGGCAGTCTTTCCAACACTTGGATGAGTCTTCTCTGGAACACTGTGGTGCTGGGCTTATGCCCATTGGCATGCACAGTCACCTGTAGTGGGCAAGTGGTGTTGCAAAGGTTGTCAGCATGCTGGACTCTATCTGGGTTTATGTGCCAAAACCTGTTACTCATATCACAGACCATAAAGATTCTGGGTTTAGAAAGTTCTGGCAAGATGTCATTAATTGTGGGCAGGTGATAGTGGTATCTTTTCAATGCCTGGTTCAGTGGCTTTGGGCTATGCAGATGTGTAATTTGCTTAATGACCTCTTTATGACCACCATCATTCTCCTTCCCCTGAGGCTGCACTGGCCTCTACATATGCTATGATACCCCTTCTTTATAGACATTTAGGCTCCTTCCATAGTGGATTAATTAGTGCCACTGGAATTTTCCTTTGTGTTAAGTAATAGACCCCACAGTGGAACCTACTTCCAGTCGTAGCTTTCCTTCGGGGCACCCATTGCCTTTGAAAACATTCCCATATGCTTTTAAAATTGCCTCATTTGTCCAGGGGACTCCTTGTGCTTCTTGCACTGCAACTATAAAATTCTCATGGTGCATCCTGATCAGATCCATGGCTTGTATCGCTGTGTTCCCCAAGAGGGGTCTGTGGTGCTTATCATCCACCACCAGCACAAACATCAGAAAAATAAGGCTGTACTAACTGGTTAGCTCCTAGGAGATCACATTTTCCTATGGGCTGCATTATGCTCTCATTCTACATTAGATTGTGCCTACTCTTTGTAATGGGTGTGTTCAAGTCCAGTTCACCCCAAGGAGTCACATTACAGGAGGCCCCCACTACCCAGCTGAAATTGCAAAGGGCATTTCCCTATTACCATTGTTGCATGCACAGAGTTTAGTATTGTCCCTTGTTGCCTGAACCTGATAGCCTCTTGAACCCAAGGAGAGAGTCATGACGTCATCACTGCTGTCTGATGTGCCATTCCCCTCCTGGTAAGTTTAACTGAATCTGTCTGAGAGCTTCCTCTGCTCTTGCACACACTGCTAAAACAGTTCAACTTGACACATTCCTGGCAATCCTGTCTTTGTAGAGTGCTTCTCCTTTACCCACTTATGCTGTCTCCCACACAACATGCATCTCACTATGGATATGGAACCCTGGCCACTTGCTTTCCTTTGCTTTTGTCTCACTGCATGTTAGGATGACCAGACGAGACGGCAAGTGTGAAAAATCGGGACAGGGGATGGGGGTTAATAGGAGCCTATATAAGAAAAAGATCCAAAAATCGGGACTGTCCCTATAAAATTGGGACATCTGGTCACCCTACTGCATGTACTTCTGGAGTTGCTGTGCCGCCTAAGGCTTTCATCCTTTCTCTTGAGGCTTCCGCTGCGTGCCCCATGTCTAAACATCTGTCTAACATGAAATCACTTTCCTATAGCAGCCACTCCCTCAGGTGGTGATCCCAAGTGCTGCAGACTATGCTGTCCCAAATTAGGGAATCTATCAATTCCCCAAAACTTTATGTAGCAGTCAGTGTGCATAAGGCTGTAACACAGGGGTCTGTCCCCTCCCACTTTGGATTGGCCTCTAGCGAGAAACCTGTGCTGCTCCATAGTTTCTACTTTGGGAAGCAATAAGTCTTCAGGGTTCCTACGACTGCTGTGAGGCCTGAGGCAGTGGTAAGCTTCAGAGTGCTGCAGACTTCTCTGCCTTGTTCCCCTGATAAGGTAAAAGTACAGTTTTGTTGCCCGTGTTGTACTCCTGCTTTGCCAGATCTGGGTGAAGCTCAGACAACTCCTTCCAGCCAGTCCCTAGCTGGGGTAGATTTGTGCCTGCAAAATCCATGGCTCCAGGGAGCTCCATACTGGGTTTCATGGCTCACCCTGCCAGCTGCAGCACTGCAGAGAACTCACGGCTCAGATGCGGCCATCATCTTTCATTAGCAAAGAGTGAAGCTGAATGCAAATTAAGTTGAACAACTGGAACTTGATCAAACCCTGGGTGCTGCTCTGGACACGTGGCTGCCTTATTTCCAGCCCAACTCCTCACATTTTGGCATCCTCTCAATAACAGTCCCATCAAGGAACATGGGACCTCTGACTCCAGTTCCACTGATCAAGATACAGATGGGGCATTTTAGAGCTGGGTTTCTAGATTTTTTCCAGACATTTTGATCCAGCACAGGTTTTGTTTTGAGATTTTCTCTCTGCATTCTGGTTATCTCACATTACTGCCTGAGAAGCTTTTTCTTAGCCTGTTTTTGCTGCTTCTTGGCTGGCCTTGATTTCTGTAAGAATTCAGCTAATTTTCCCATCTCCATGCACAGAAATACCAGACAGGGATGGCAAGTTTGCATAATTTTTGGTGGTGCCCAGAACGGGTCCCAATCCCGCCCTCCCCATCACACCTGCCTAAGGCTCTGGGAGGGAGTTTGGGTGCTGGCTCTGGGTTGGGGCAGGAGGTTGGGGTGCAGGTTCTGGGTGGGAGTTTGGATGCGGGGGGGGGGGAAGGGTGCAGGCTCTGGGAGGGAGTTTGGGTGAGGGCTCTGGGCTGGGGCAGAGGGTTGGGGTGCAGGAAAGGGTGCGGGGGCGGGCTTTGGGAGGGAGTGTGGGTGTGGGCTCTGGGCTGGGGCAGGGGTGCAGGAGGAGATGCGGGGCGGCGGGCTCTGGGAGGGAGTTTGGGTGTGGGGTGCGGGCTTCGGGCTGGGGCAAGGGGTTGGGGTGCAGGAGGGGGTGAGGGTTGCAGCGCTTAGCTTGGGTGGCTCCCAAAAGTGACCCACACACCCCCCTGGCAGTGGCTCCTAGGCAGGGGGGGCCAGGGGTCTCCCTGCACCGCTGCCTGTAGGCACCGCCCCCGCAGCTCCTATTGGCCATGTTCCAATGGCAGAGTTGGCGCTCGGGGCAGGGGCAGTGCATGGACACACCCCCACCCAGGGACTGCAGCGATGTGTCGGCCGCTTCCGGCAGTGGCGCGCCACACGGAGCGAGGGCGGGCAGGAAGCCACTTTAACCTAGCTGCACTGCCGGTAGAGGAGGCGGGGGCCCCCAGGCCCTTTTAAATTGCTCAGGGACAGCAGGCGGGGCCAGGAGTCATTCTGGGGGAGGTGCGCGAGGGCGGCAGGCAGGGCAAGGGGAGAGACCGGATCCAAACATTGGTGAAGCCGGGCCCCCATGCTCTGAATATTCTTGGAGCACGGGCATCATGGTCCCATACAGGTTGCCGCCCCTCATACCAGATCAATTTCTCTCTTTGGAAACTTTTTCCCACTCTGATACCAGCATTGCCCCTTTGCACAACTGGAACAGATTTGTGACTTTGCAGTGAAGCAGTTTCCCACCGGAAGCAAAATAAGTCACACAGACTTATTTTTCCATAGTCTGTTTTATTCACAAAATGTAAATTACACACGTACTTATTATAACTCATTTTTTCTGCAGGGATAGTGAGTGGGTTCAGTCTCTTTTGACAGCAGAACACCCACCTCTGGATAATAACACACAAAATAAATATGCAGATTCGGACAATTGTGGATGCCTGTACCCTAAGTTGCTCCAGTTTGGAATAAAGACGTCACAATGTATTAAGGATCTTTTTAATGTGAGAAGCTTTAAGTTTATAAGACGACAATTTGAGGGTTAACTACAACTATTCAATCTAAACACAATCTTATCACTACATCAATACAGCAAGTACTATGCAAACAAACAAACAAAATCAAACATACAGATTTCTTCAGTACCAAAAAGCTGCACAGGGCACAAATCCTATTCATTTAAATCATGCACCACTGATTTGGCATTAATGTCACCACACTGTCCGGAGCTGAACAAGCAGCAAGCGCCCAGTTCTTTGAATAGGCTGGTATCCTTCTCCATGTGGTTATCTTATTGCTGCAATTAGTAAAAACAGCCCTATTAGCATCAGCCCTCAGAGCAGAGATCTTCACATCCCCTCTTGTATGGTTGTCTCCCTCTAGGTCTGGCTGAACTAACTGAAGAGTTTGGTGCCTTTTTTTTCTTTATACTTGGCCCCCACCCCTGGAGATGCCCTACTGAGCAATGCTCCAATGGTTCATGACCTTTCCCCCCCTCTTTGTTTACCTGCTAGGGTAGGCTAGTGGACAGTATTCACTGACACAGTAGAACCTAAAATGTTTACCAATCATGTTAGGTCCTACTGTGTCAGCAAATACTCTAAATGTTGTAATGCTAATGAATCCACTATTTGTGCCCATATTGTGTCATAAGGTACAGGTTCAGGATCCTGACAAAAAGAAGAAAGAAAAGTAGCAGAAGACGGATCCTGGACTTCAAAAAATCAGACTGACTCCCTCAGGAAACTGATGGGCAGGATCCCATGGGAGGCTAATATGAGGGGGAAAGGAGTCCAGGAGAGCTGGCTGTATTTTAAAGACACATTATTGAGGGTGCAGGAACAAATCATCCCGATGTGCAGAAGGAATAGCAAATATGGCAGGCGACCAGCTTGGCTTAACAGAGAAATCTTCGGTGATCTTAAACACAAAAAGAAAGCTTACAAGAAGTGGAAACTTGGACAGATGACTAGGGAGGAGTATAAAAATATTGCTTGAGCATGCACACAAGGTCAGCTCCCAGACTGCTGCACTGGGCAGCACAATATGGGGAGGAGGTGAGCAGCCCTCAGTGGTGAAAGAACAGGTTAAGGACTATTTAGAAAATCTGGACATGCACATGTCCATGGGGCCGGGTGCAATGCATCCAAGGGTGCTGAGGGAGTTGGCTGATGTGATTGCAGAGCCATTGGCCATTATCTTTGAAAACTCATGGCAACTGGGAGAGGTCCCAGATGACTGGAAAAAAGCAACTGTAGTGCCCATCTTTTAAAAGGGGAAGAAGGAGAACTCGGGGAGCTACAGACTGGTCAGCCTCACCTCTGTCCCCAGGAAAATCGTGGAGCAGGTCCTCAAGGAATCCATTCTGAAGCACTTGGAGGAGAAGAAGGTGATCAGGAACAGTCAGCGTGGATTCACCAAGGGCAAGTCATGCCTAACCAACCTGTTTGCCTTCTATGATGAGATAACTGGCTCTGTGGATATGGGGAATGTGGTGGACATGATATACCTTGACTTTAGCAAAGCTTTTGATACAGTATTCTTGCCAGCAAGTTAAAGAAGTATGGATTGGATGAATGGACTATAAAGTGGATAGAAAGCTGTAGTGATCAATGGCTTGATGTCTAGTTGGCAGCTGGTATCAAGCGTAGTGCCCCAGGGGTCAGTCCTGGGGCCCGTTTTGTTCAACATCTTTATCAATGATCTGGATGATGGGATTAATTGCACCCCCAGCAAGTTCGCGGATGACACTAAAATGGGGGGAGAGGTAGATAGGCTGGAGGGTAGGGATAGGGTCCAGAGTGACCTAGACAAATTGGACGACTGGGCCAAAAGAAATCTGATGAGGTTCAACAAGGACAAGTGCAGAGTTCTGCACTTGGGATGGAAGAATTCCATGCACTGCTACAGGCTGTGGACCAACTGGCTAAGTGGCAGTTCTGCAGAAAAGGGCCTGGGGATTACAGTGGATGAGAAGCTGGATATGAGTCAACAGTGTGCCCTTGTTGCCAAGAAGGCTAACGGTAGATTGGGCTGCATTAATAGCAGCATTGCCAGCAGATCGAGGGAAGTGATTATTCTCCTCTATTCAGCACTGGTGAGGCCACATCTGGAGTACTGTGTCCACTTTTGGGGCCCCCATTACAGAAAGGATGTGGACAAATTGGAGAGAGCTCCAGCGAAGGGCAACAAAAATGATTAGGGGACTGGGAAACATGACTTATGAGGAAAGGCTGAGGGAACTTGGCTTATTTAGTCTGCAGAAGAGAAGAGTGGGGGGGGGGAGGGGAATTTGCTAGCAGCCTTCAACTACCTGAAGGGGGTTCCAAAGAGGATGGAGCTAGGCTGTTCTCAGTGGAGGCAGATGACAGAACAAGGAGCAATGGTCTCAAGTTGCAGTGGGGGAGGTCTAGGTTGGATATTAGGAAAACTATTTCACTAGGAGGGTGGTGAAGCACTGGATTGGTTTATCTAGGGAGGTGGTGGAATCTCCATTCTTAGAGGTTTTTAACGCCTGGCTTGACAAAGCCCTGGCTGGGGTGATTTAGTTGGGGTTGGTCCTGCTTTGAGCAGGGGGTTGGACTAGATGACCTGCTGAGGTCTCTTCCAACCTTAATCTTCTATGATTCTAAGTATAGTGCAGGAGTGGCTATGCACATAGTCCTGAAATTTCAATGGCTTTGTCTCTGTTCCCTGTGAAGCAAATTCTCAGCTACAACTTCCTTAGTTGATATATCTGAGTTCTGTGTTACATCTTATTCTGTATATGCTTCTTTTATTTGAAATTTGGTAGAAACATCAGGCTCTTCATCAAGTGTATGTGAAAGAGTAGCATCTTGATTGTACAAAGGGAGCTCTACTGACACATTTGGCAATTTATCCTCTTGCTTCTTTGGTACAGTGTCATCTGAGTTCATTAATACTGTGCTTTGCGCATCAGGTTGCCATGTATCAACTGCATATGAAAAAACAGAATCTTCCTGTGTAAATTTTGATGCTTCAGGATTCAGTTCAAAAGTTATTTCAGCTTCCTCTGATCCAAAGAGATTATCTCCTTGAGGGTCAAATCAGCTCACTCCCAATAAGTTACTTTCAGAACAGTTATGTTGAACCTCATCTTTTTCTGTAGTAAAAATAAAACCACGTGGTCTCAATAAATCATGATGTAGTGTTATTTCAGGTGTAATACTATCTTCTGGTTTCACTATGTAAACAGGAGGGTCAGCCTGCAGTTATCAGACCATAACACATCTGGGATTCCCATCTGAATGCTAACTTGTGTTTCCCTCGTAAGTTGAGATTGCGAACTAGGACCCTGTCACCATCAGATGTGTGAAAGCCTAATTTGCATCCCACTTCCTCTTTTTAGCTTTCTGACTTTTCTACAATTCTTTTCTTGCCAACTCATAAGAATGCTTCAGTTTTCTCTTAAGACTCTTCACATACTGTTGATGAGTTATTTCAGATTTGCCTTGTGTTTTGGCATTAAGCTACAAGTCAATTGGCAATAATGGCTATCTGCCAAACATTAAGAAATATGGGGACTCTCCAGTTCTGTCATTTCTGGTGTAACTGCAAACATGAACCAATGGTTTGACATACTTCATCCACTGAGGTTTTTTTAAATCCTCCAAGGTTCCTACCATGCTCAACAGCATTCTGTTGAATTACTCAATGGGGTTTCCTCATGGGTGATAGAGAGTAGTTCTTGATTTCACCCCTTCTAAGGTGCATAGCTCAGCTATCATCTGCAATTCAGTGTTTGTTCCTTGATCACTGTGCATCCTTTTTAGAAAACCATAATGACAATGGAAATTCCCATAGCGAACTTGCAACATTTTTGGCTGTTTGGTCTTTAGTAGGATATGCTGGGTACAACCCAGTAAAATAATCAGCCACCACCAAAATGTTCCTTGTATCATAGTCATCAGGTTCTATTATTAAGAAATATATGCATATTAGCTCCAAGAGTGAATAAACCTTAATATTCATTAAAGGCGCTGTCTTCTCTGCTTGAGCTGTATTTCTGATACACCTCTCACAGGTTCTGCACTTATGGTTGACATCAACTGCCATTCTAGGCCAACAGAAGTGGTCTCTGGGTAATTCTAAAGTTCACTCTGTGCCCATATGTCCATTTAATCCTGGATACCTTGTAGCGGAACACTGATGAGAATATGGGAGTACTAACTGATTAATGACTTCTTCTCTCCACATCAGTCTTCAATAGAGTACCCCTTCATCGAAGTGAAGTTGATTCCATTCTCTTAGTAGCAAACAAACCTCAGGAGATTCCTGTCCTTCCTCTCTCCTACTAAGCCTTTTATGTTTTTCCATCAGCTGAATCTTTAAAAAAAGGGAAGAAGGAGGATCCTGGGAACTATAGGCCAGTCAGCCTCACCTCAGTCCCTGGAAAAATCATGGAGCAGGTCCTCAAAGAATCAATCCTGAAGCACTTGCATGAGAGGAAAGTGATCAGGAACAGCCAGCATGGATTCACCAAGGGAAGGTCATGCCTGACTAATCTAATCGCCTTTTATGATGAGATTACTGGTTCTGTGGATGAAGGGAAAGCAGTGGATGTATTGTTTCTTGACTTTAGCAAAGCTTTTGACATGGTCTCCCACAGTATTCTTGTCAGCAAGTTAAGGAAGTATGGGCTGGATGAATGCACTATAAAGGTGGGTAGAAAGCTGGCTAGATTGTCGGGCTCAACGGGTAGTGATCAATGGCTCCATGTCTAGTTGGCAGCCGGTGTCAAGTGGAGTGCCCCAGGGGTCGGTCCTGGGGCCGGTTTTGTTCAATATCTTCATAAATGATCTGGAGGATGGTGTAGATTGCACTCTCAGCAAATTTGCGGATGATACTAAACTGGGAGGAGTGGTAGATACGCTGGAGGGGAGGGATAGGATACAGAAGGACCTAGACAAATTGGAGGATTGGGCCAAAAGAAATCTGATGAGGTTCAATAAGGATAAGTGCAGGGTCCTGCACTTAGGACGGAAGAATCCAATGCACCGCTACAGACTAGGGGCCGAATGGCTAGGCAGCAGTTCTGCGGAAAAGGACCTAGGGGTGACAGTGGACGAGAAGCTGGATATGAGTCAGCAGTGTGCCCTTGTTGCCAAGAAGGCCAATGGCATTTTGGGATGTATAAGTAGGGGCATAGCGAGCAGATCGAGGGACGTGATCATTCCCCTCTATTCGACATTGGTGAGGCCTCATCTGGAGTACTGTGTCCAGTTTTGGGCCCCACACTACAAGAAGGATGTGGATAAATTGGAGAGAGTCCAGCGAAGGGCAACAAAAATGATTAGGGGTCTAGAACACATGACTTATGAGGAGAGGCTGAGGGAGCTGGGATTGTTTAGTCTGCAGAAGAGAAGAATGAGGGGGGATTTGATAGCTGCTTTCAACTACCTGAAAGGGGGTTCCAAAGAGGATGGCTCTAGACTGTTCTCAATGGTAGCAGATGACAGAACGAGGAGTAATGGTCTCAAGTTGCAGTGGGGGAGGTTTAGATTGGATATTAGGAAAAACTTTTTCACTATGAGGGTGGTGAAACACTGGAATGCGTTACCTAGGGAGGTGGTAGAATCTCCTTCCTTAGAGGTTTTTAAGGTCAGGCTTGACAAAGCCCTGGCTGGGATGATTTAACTGGGAATTGGTCCTGCTTCGAGCAGAGGGTTGGACTAGATGACCTTCTGGGGTCCCTTCCAACCCTGATATTCTATGATTCTATGAATTATTCTTCCAACTCATTTATCTTCACCTGTATCTTTCTCAAATTTCCAACATGAAGTCCAAGTATACTTGGGTTTCCTGGCCATAACTCCCAGCATTTGTACTCATCTGGCACAGCACTATAATCACATGACAGCAATTCAGTCAAAGGACTATCTTTACTAGTATCTTCTCCACGTTTGCACCATAATATGTACTGTTTGTTTTTGACACATAGCAATATAGGTCGCTGCTGACAGTTGTTCCCAGTCTTCAGACATAAGTTTGGGTCTGGATAACATTTCTGAAACTGAAAAGGAGTACTTGTGGCACCTTAGAGACTAACCAATTTATTTGAGCATAAAGCTTTTGTGAGCTCACTTCATCGGATGCATACTGTGGAAAATACAGAAGATGTTTTTATACACACAAACCATGAAAAAATGGGTGTGTATCACTACAAAAGGTTTTCTCTCCCCCACTCCCACCCACTGTCCTGCTGGTAATAGCTTATCTAAAGTGATCACTCTCCTTACAATGTGTATGATAATCAAGGTGGGCCATTTCCAGCACAAATCCAGGGTTTAACAAGAACGTCTGGGGGTGGGGGGGTAGGAAAAAACAAGGGGAAATAGGTTACCTTGCATAATGACTTAGCCACTCCCAGTCTCTATTCAAGCCTAAGTTAATTGTATCCAATTTGCAAATGAATTCCAATTCAACAGTCTCTCGCTGGAGTCTGGTTTTGAAGTTTTTTTGTTGTAATATCGCAACTTTCATGTCTGTAATCGCATGACCAGAGAGATTGAAGTGTTCACCGACTGGTTTATGAATGTTATAATTCTTGACATCTGATTTGTGTCCATTTATTCTTTTACGTAGAGACTGTCCAGTTTGACCAATGTACATGGCAGAGGGGCATTGCTGGCACATGATGGCATATATCACATTGGTGGATGTGCAGGTGAATGAGCCTCTGATAGTGTGGCTGATGTTATTAGGCCCTGTGATGGTGTCCCCTGAATAGATATGTGGGCACAGTTGGCAACGGGCTTTGTTGCAAGGAAAGGTTCCTGGGTTAGTGGTTCTGTTGTGTGGTATGCTGTCTCGACCTTCAGGAGGAGTCCACCTAGAATCCCTCTGATCCCACTGAGAGTTACCAAAAGAAACTACAGCATTTGCTCAGGAAACTCCCTGAAAAAGCACAAGATCAAATCCGCACAGACACAACCCCTGGAACTGCGACCTGGGATATTCTATCTACTACCCAAGATCCATAAACCTGGAAATCCTGGGCACCCCATCATCTCAGGCATTGGCACCCTGACAGCAGGACCGTCTGGCTATGTAGACTCCCTCCTCAGGCCCTACGCTACCAGCACTCTCAGCTACCTTCGAGACACCACTGACTTCCTCAGGAAACTACAATCCATCGGTGATCTTCCTGATGACACCATCCTGGCCACTATGGATGCAGAAGCCCTCTACACCAACATTCCACACAAAGATGGACTACAAGCCGTCAAGAACACTATCCCCGATAATGTCACAGCTAACCTGGTGGCTGAACTTTGTGACTTTGTCCTTACCCATAACTATTTTACATTTGGGGACAATGTATACCTTCAAATCAGCGGCACTGCTATGGGTACCCGCATGGCCCCACAGTATGCCAACATATTTATGGCTGACTTAGAACAACGCTTCCTCAGCTCTCGTCCCCTAATGCCCCTACTCTACTTGCGCTATATTGATGACATCTTCATCATCTGGATCCATGGAAAAGAAGCCCTTGAGGAATTCCACCATGATTTCAACAATTTCCATCCCACCACCAACCTCAGCCTGGTCCAGTCCACACAAGAGATCCACTTCCTGGACACTACAGTGCTAATAAACGATGGTCACATAAACACCACCCTATACCGGAAACCTACTGACCGCTATTCCTACCTACATGCCTCCAGCTTTCACCCTGACCACACCACACGATCCATTGTCTACAGCCAAGCTCTGCGATACAACCGCATTTGCTCCGACCCCTCAGACAGAGACAAACACCTACAAGATCTCTATCAAGCATTCTTACAACTACAATACCCACCTGTGGAAGTGAAGAAACAGATTGATAGAGCCAGAAGAGTTCCCAGAAGTCACCTACTACAGGACAGGCCTAACAAAGAAAATAACAGAACGCCACTAGCCGTCACCTTCAGCCCCCAACTAAAACCCCTCCAATGCATTATCAAGGATCTACAACCTATCCTGAAGGATGACCCAACATTCTCACAAATCTTGGGAGACAGGCCAGTCCTTGCCTACAGACAGCCCCCCAACCTGAAGTGAATACTCGCCAGCAACCACATACCACACAACAGAACCACTAACCCAGGAACCTATCCTTGCAACAAAGCCCGTTGCCAACTGTGCCCACATATCTATTCAGGGGACACCATCATAGGGCCTAATAACATCAGCCACACTATCAAAGGCTCGTTCACCTGCACATCTACCAATGTGATATATGCCATCATGTGCCAGCAATGCCCCTCTGCCATGTACATTGGGCAAACTGGACAGTCTCTACATAAAAGAATAAATGGACACAAATCAGATGTCAAGAATTATAACATCCAGAAACCAGTCGGAGAACACTTCAATCTCTCTGGTCACTGATCTCAAAGTGACTATCCTTCAACAAAAAAACTTTGAAAACAGACTCCAACGAGAGACTGCTGAATTGGAATTAATTTGCAAATTGGATACAATTAACTTAGGCTTGAATAGAGACTGGGAATGGTTGAGTTATTATAAAAAGTAACCTATTTCCCCTTGGTTATTCCTTCCACCCCCCCCACCCCCACTGTTCCTCAGACGTTCTTGTTAAACCCTGGATTTGTGCTGGAAATGGCCCACCTTGATTATCATACACATTGTAAGGAGAGTGATCACTTTAGATAAGCTATTACCAGCAAGAGAGTAGGGTGGGGGGAGAGAAAACCTTTTGTAGTGATAAACACCCATTTTTTCATGGTTTGTGTGTACAAAAACATCTTCTGTATTTTCCACAGTATGCGTCCGATGAAGTGAGCTGTAGCTCACGAAAGCTTATGCTCAAATAAATTGGTTAGTCTCTAAGGTGCCACAAGTACTCCTTTTCTTTTTGCGAATACAGACTAACACGGCTGTTACTCTGATTTCTGAAACTCTCTCTCTTGGAGCTTTAATGCAAACATCAGAGTCAAGCAGTCTGTGTGATTAACCGTCTGCATTCTTATTCAGTTTGCCTGATTTGTGTCTGATGGTGAAGTCATAAATTACTAATGCTGGCAGCCAGTGAGGAGATGTGGCATCCAACTTTGCAGTTTTAAGAATGTATGTTAGACTGAGGATTATTATCAGTCACAACCTCAAATTTTACTTCATTCAAATAGTCATGGAATTTTTTAGAAACAGCCCATTTGAGAGCTAAGGACTCAAGTTTATGCACAGGATAGTTCCATTCACTTGCACTCAATCCTCAACTGACATATGGAATTACTCCTTGTTCTTGATACGGTGCTGCTCCCAATCCTGTCAAGCTAGCGTCTGTATGGAATATATATGGAAGCTTCCAGCTGGCAAACCCCAAGACGAGTGCAGTAGTTAACAGATCTTTTATGGTTTCAAAGCCTTCCTGACAACTGTTAGTCCATTGATCCATTAGCTCTTATGCGCTTTTGCCTATACCATGATATCCTTTCATCATTTCATATTCATTATGGGAGACTTTAACTTGCCAGATATAGACTGGAGGACAAGTGCTAGTAATAATAATAGGGTTCAGATTTTCCTGGATGCGATAGCTGATGGATTTCTTCACCAAATAGTTGCTGAACTAACAAGAGGGGATGCCATTTTAGATTTGGTTTTGGTGAATAGTGAGGACCTCATAGAAGAAATGGTTGTAGGGGACAACCTTGGTTCGAGCGATCATGAGCTAATTCAGTTCAAACTAAATGGAAGGATAAACAAAAACAGATGTGTGACTAGGGTTTTTGATTTCAAAAGACCTAATTTTAAAAAAATTAAGGAAATTAGTTAGGGAAGTGGATTGGACAAAAAACTTACGGATCTAAAGGCGGTGGAGGCCTGGAATTACTTCAAGTCAAAGTTACAGAAACTATCAGAAGCCTGCATCCCAAGAAAGGGGGAAAAATTAATAGGCAGGAGTTGTAGAGCAAGCTGGATGAGCAAGCACCTTAGAGAGGTGATTAAGAAAAAGCAGAAAGCCTACAAAGAGTGGAAGATGGGAGGGATTAGCAAGGAAAGCTACCTTATTGAGGTCAGAAGATGTAGGAATAAAGTGAGAAAGGCCAAAAGCTATGTAGAGCTGGACCTTGCAAAGGGAATGAAAACCAATAGTAAAAGGTGCTATTGCCACATAAATAAGAAGAAAACAAAGAAAGAAGAAGTGGGACCGCTAAACACGGAGGATGGAGTGGAGGTTAAGGATAATCTAGGCATGGCCCAATATCTAAACAAATACTTTGCCTCAGTCTTTAATGAGGCTAATGAGGATCTTAGGGATAATGGTAGGACAACAAATGGGAAGGAGGATATGGAGGTAGATATTACCACATCAGAGGAAGAAGCCAAATTTGAACAGCTTAATAGGACTAAATCGGGGGGGGGGGGGAGAGGGGCAGATAATCTTCATCCAAGAATATTAAAGGAACTGGCACATGAAATTGCAAGCCCATTAGCAAAAAATTTTAATGAATCTGTAAACTCAGGGGTTGTACCATATGACTGGAGAGTTGCTAACATAGTTCCTATTTTTAAGAAAGGAAAAAAAGAGTGATCCAGGTAACTACCGGCCTGTTAGTTTGACATCTGTAGTATGCAAGGTCCTGGAAAAAAAATTGAAGGAGAAAGTAGTTATGGACATTGAGGTCAATGGTAATTGGGACAAAATACAACATGGTTTTACAAAAGGTAGATCATGTCAAACCAACCCGATCTTCTTCTTTGAGAAGGTAACATATTTTTTAGACAAAGGAAACGCAGTGGATCTAATTTACCTTGATTTCAGTAAGGCATTTGATACGGTTCCACATGGGGAATTATTAGCTAAATTGGAAAAGATGGGGATCAATTAGCAAACTGAAAGGTGGATAAGGAACTGGTTAAAGGGGAGTCTACAATGGGTCACACTGAAAGGTGAACTGTCAGGCTGGAAGGAGGTTACTAGTGGAGTTCCTCAGGGATCAGTTTTGGGACCAGTCTTATTTAATCTTTTTATTGCTGACCTTGGCACAAAAAGCAGCAATGTGCTAATAAAGTTTGCAGATGACACGAAGCTGGGAGGTATTGCCAATACAGAGAAGGATCGGGCTATCATACAGGAAAATCTGGATGACCTTGTAAACTGGAGTAATAGTAATAGGATGAAATTTTTAGTGGAAAGTGCAAGGTCATGCACTTAGGGATTAATAACAAGAATTTTTGTTATAAATTGGGGACGCATCACTTGGAAGTAACAGAGGAGGAGCAGGACCTCGGAGTATTGGTTGATCACAGGATGACTATGAGCCGCCAGTGGGATATGGCAGTGAAAAAAGCTAATGCGGTCTTGGAATGCATCAGGCGAAGTATTTGCAGTAGAGATAAGGAGGTGTTAGTACCATTATACAAGGCACTGGTGAGACCTCATCTAGAATATTGTGTGCAGTTCTGGTCTTCCATGTTTAAGAAAGATTAATTCAAACTGGAACAGGTACAGAGAAGGGCTACTAGGATAATCCAAGGAATGGAAAACCTGTCTTATGAAAGGAGACTCAAAGAGCTTGGCTTGTTTAGCGTAACCAAAAGAAGGCTGAGGGGAGATATGATTGCTCTCTATAAATATATCAGAGGGATAAATACCATGGAGGGAGAAGAATTATTTAAGCTCAGTACCAATGTGGACAAGAACAAATGGATATAAACTGGCCATCAGGAAGTTTAGACTTGAAATTAGATGAAGGTTTTTAACCATCAGAGGAGTGAAGTTCTGGAACAGCCTTCCAAGGGAAGCAGTGGGGGCAAAAGACATCTGGCTTCAAGACTAAGCTTGATAAATTTATGGAAGGGATGATATGATGGGACAGCCTAATTTTGGCAATTAATTGATCTTCACCTCTTAGCCATAGATATGCCCAATGGCCTGTGATGGGATGTTAGATGGGGTGGGATCTGAGTTACTACAGAGAATTCTTTCCTCGGTGGCTGGCTGGTGAGTCTTGCCCACATGCTCAGGGTTTAGCTGATTGCCATATTTGGGGTCGGGAAGGAATTTTCCTCCAGGGCAGATTGGCAGAGGCCCTGGGGGGTTTTCGCCTTCCTCTGCAGCATGGGGCACGGGTCACTTCCTGGAGGATTTTCTGCACCTTGAAGTCTTTAAACCACGATTTGAGGGCTTCAGTAGCTCAGACATAGGTTAGAGGTTTGTTACAAGAGTGGGTGGGTGAAATTGTGTGGCCTGCATTGTGCAGGAGGTCAGACTAGACGATCATAATGGTCCCTTCTGACCTTAAAGTCTATTAGTCTATGATCCTTGACCTCTTCCCACAAGAAATGAGGTCAAAGGCTTAGCAATAGCTGAATACTTCTCTACAAATCTTCTATAGTATCCTGAAAATCACAGGAATGTCCTTACTTCTCTCACAGACCTTGGCCTTGACCAATTCTTTAAAGCAGACAGTTTGTCAGAGTTAGATTGTATATCCTCCTGTGAGACTGTATGTCCCAAATACTTAAGAAACATCTGAAAAAACTTGCACTTGGAAACTGAGTGCTTCAACCCATGTTCTAACAAATGTTGAAAAACCTTCATTAGCTGAGCTTCATTTCCGCTAGGGTTGCTGAGAATATTATCAAGTCATCCAGGAATGCTATGGCAGTCCATCATCTGTTGGAACGTGGCAGGGCCATCAGTCAGTCCTTGTGGCATCATACAAAAATGCCAATTTCCCATTAGCAAAGTGAATCATGTCTTCAGTCTATCCTCCTTCTCCACCTTAATTTGGTAGTACCTGCTTTTCAAACTGGAAACAGTGACCCACTTGGATCCAGAAAGCAAAGACAGAGCTTCCTCTATCATTGGTAAAGAGTAGACATCCTTCCTGGCCATGCTGTATTAAGTTATCTGTAATCCACCACCATCCTTAAGGCACCAGTCTTCTTTCTGAGTAAAAAAGTTGGAGAAGCATAAGGCCTATTTGATTCCTCTGTGACCATACTTGCTAACAGTTCATAGAGGTGCTGTCACAATTCCTTGAAATCAGCTATGTGACAAAGTTCCTCCTCTACCTTGGTGGGTCTTGCGCTTATTGGCAAATTTGCTCGCCTTGGAGCTTCACGGCAGCCCTCAGTTTGGCCGTTTTTGTGAACCCACAGTCCAGGTCAACTCCTCCTGTGTCTGACCAGGAGTGGGGAGGTTTGGGGGGAATCCGGGCCCACCCTCTACTCCAGGTTCCAGCCCAGGGCCCTGTGGAATGCAGCTGTCTAGAGTGCCTCCTGGAACAGCTGTGCAACAGCTACAACTCCCCGGGCTACTTCCCCATGGCCTCCTCCCAACACCTTCTTTGTCCTCACCATAGGACCTTCCTCCCAGCTCCTTGCACGCGCACCACAAACTGAAGTGAGCTCCTTTTTAAACCCAGGTGCCCTGATTAGGCTGCCTTAATTGATTGTAGCAGCTTCTTGATTGGCTGCAGGTGTTCTAATCAGCCTGTCTGTCTTAATTGTCTCCAGAAGGTTCCTGATTGTTCTAGAACCTTCCCTGTTACCTTACCCAGGGAAAAGGGACCTACTTAACCTGGGGCTAATATATCTGCCTTCTATTACTCTCCTGTAGCCATCCGGCCCGACCCTGTCACAGCTGGTGAAACTGTCCTTGTCCTGTCTTTGAAAGGCATATTTTCTGACAGGTGTATAGCATGAGTCATTCCCCTGATGTGATCTAAACCCAAATCATGTCTGGAGGAAGCTGCTCACACTTCTTGGGAGTTTCTCTTCTCAGAACTTATAGGGGAATCAACAAAGTCCAAAGAAAGAGGGGTACTGTCATCTCCTTTTATTGCTGGCATTGGCTTGACCCAGTCCACAACTTCTCCCTTAGCAATCATGAACTTTCTGGGTAGCATGATTCCATGAGAACTTACATTCTGCAGTAATACAGTGATCCTATTATAGCAAGCTGTGGCAAACTAAGTTTTACCACTAGATCTCCTGGAACACTTTGGTTTTCTGCATCTTCTAGTATGATTTTGAATTGTTCCTCTCTTGGTAACGTCCTTACACTTCCGTAACTTCCTTTACTTCACCTAGAGATAGTGTCACTTGCTTTCCCCCTGCAACTCTTACAATCCTCTTTGCAGTTCTCATCTGAGTCCTCTTCAGAGCACTCTGCAGTGCATGCCTCAGCCTCTACAGTACCGATTTGCAATCTCTGCAGGAAATGTGAGCCTGCCAGTCACTCACAGTCTTCCTTAAATTTTTGTATAACATGGGTGCCCACACTAACTGGCACTGAAACTGGTAAATTCTGATCAGGGCATATAAGTGCAAAGGATATCTATTTCTTGTCTGTTCCCCAGCTTTCTTTGGGAATTGGACTGAGGCAATGACGTATACCAAATAAGAAACTTCTTGACTTTCAGCTCCTATTACCTGGAGTACTTCTTCCATTGGATGCAATTCTATATGTGCCAAATGTTCTTTGTAAAATTCTTGAGTTATGCAGGTTACCTAGGAACCTGTATCTGTTAAGTATTTGCATACCTTCCTCAATGAACATGGCTCTCCTAACAGTTCACTTAGCATGTCCTTCCATTTAGTTGTCTTGTTGACTCCTCAAAGCTTAGCTTCAATCTTACAATTTCCAGCTGGTTTCTAAGATTTTGGAGCTTTTTTCAGTTAAGGTCACCTCCTTCTAGAAAGTAACTTCTCTTGTACTAACTCAGCATTGAGTGGCTCAGTGCACGTAGTACTAGAATGATCCTCCTTACCACAATTGCAACAAAAGAACCAAGGATTGTTTGCAATACATTCCACAGCAGCTGAGGGTGTTTTCTGAAATTTCAGCCAGCTATCCTGCTTTGGTGGGTGCTGCCTCTTTGGAGTGGCAGGTCCTTCCATTAACTTAGCTATGGCTCCTTCAAGTTAAGCAATATGGTTTTCCATCTTCCTTGACTCTCCCACAGCAGAACTCAAGCTGCTTTCAGGTTCTATGGAATGGCTTGAGCTACTAGGCTTAGACTGATTTTCCTGGCTGCGTAAGTCTTCGTTGCTCTTTCACGTCTTTCTTTTCAAATTGGCAGATTTTGTACAGCAGTTGAGAGTGCTATCTTGAAAATAGCAATAGTTTCCAAATGGTCTCTCAGAAGTAGCTGTGTAATCAGGGACTCACCCCAATATCCATGAATAAATTGCTTTTTTGGCTGTATATTAGGGTTTTCTTGGCATCTGTGTCTTCTGCTCCATTACCTTTCTCTAACAGCTGTTTAATCTTGCCAAATACTCAGCGGGTTTTTCCATGGACTTCTGAAAGGTCTCTAGGAATTGTGCATACAATTCATCACTGCTGGAAATGGCACCATACTTTTTTTCCAGCTCTATCAAACATTCTTCTGCAGTGGCAGATTTCCCTGCATTTAAGGCTTCATTCAAGGCTGGAGATTACAAGCTTTCTATTAACTTCCTTTTTCTTGCCTTGGAAGACAATTCGGGATCATCCAGTAGCTGTTGTATATACAACTTCCATGTATCAAAATCTACCTCCCCATTGGGTTGTGGTGAACGGACTGAGAAACACTTCAGTTTTTAGGATGTATGATGGTAGATTTTACCACATTGTCTATTACCACTTTATGTACCCCCTCAGGAATGTGTGAGTAGAATGCGTTTGAATGTCAGGGGAGGAGAATATATACTTCTCTCTAGCATATGTAAGTGCAGCATTATCTGGCTGGTTAGTATTAATTGCACTACCCTCTGGAATCCCTTCTGCTGTTAAAGACTTGTCATCTGCTGGAAACCTGTCATCTGAAGTACTTTGGGTATATATATTTTTTTCAATCTAATGGGAATCACATTCCATTTACTATTCAGTGTAACCTATTCATGTTCTTTTCTTAACATTTGAGCTGCACACTTCTTACTATATTCACAAGTTGCAATACCTTGCATAGTACTGTGTAGTCTCTTAAGTCTTGTTACTGCCCCATACTGTCTCAAACCATGGGTCAATTCCTCAGCTGTAACAGTAGGGTGAAACCCAATCTAATTGAGTGGTCTGGATCAAGGTGCTCAAGCTTGTGAAGTTCCATGGTCACAACAACACACAAACTAAATTCATTCTGAGCAACCCCAGGGAAAGTCAATTAAAAATTACAATCTTCAACCACAGGATGGCGCTGTCCTCATTCAGGCACCACAATTTTTAAAACTTATGTACCCCCTAAATTTTGATTATGCAAGTACTCACTATAATTCCATTTTACCGCAGGAATAGTGAGCAGGTTCAGTCTCTTTTGACAGCAGAACTCCCACCTGTGGATAATAACACATAAGATAAATATACAAATTTGAACAGTTATGGATACCGGTACCCAGAATGGCTCCAGTTTTGGAATAAAGACACCACAATGTAGTAAAGCTGCTCAGACTAAAAAGATCTTTAAGTTTATAAGAAGACAATTTGGGGGTTAACTACGGCTCCTCAGTCTAAACACAGTCTTATCAATACAGCAAATACTATGCAAACCAAAAATAATAGTATCAAACATGCTCAAATAAATGTATTAGTCTCTAAGGTGCCACAAGTACTCCTTTTCTTTTTGCGGATACAGACTAACACAGCTGCTACTCTGAAAAGTATCAAACATATAGATTTCTTCAGTACCAAAAAGATGCACAGGGAATAAATCTTATTCATTTAAAACATGCACCACTGATTTGGCATGAATGTCACCACACTGTCCAGAGCTGAACAAGCAGCAGGCGCCCAGTTCTTTGAATAGGCTGGTATCTTTCTCCATGTGGTTATCTTATTGCTGCAATTAGTAAAAGCAGACCTATGAGCATCAGCCTTCAGGGCAGAGATCTTCACATCCCTTGTGGTATGGTTGTTTTCCTCTGGGTCTGGCTGAACTAACTGAAGAGACTGAATTCTGGTGCCCTTTTTTTCTTTATACTTGGGTGTAGAATTGGTCTCCACTCTTGGAGATTCCCTACTGAACATGTTTCAAGGGTTCATTACCTTTTTTTGCCCTATGTTTACTTGCTAGTCCCAGACTAGCTGGAGTCAGTGGACAGCTGATCCACTGTTCTGGCAATAAAACAACACAAAACTGACTACTGCTGTTTAAAAGAAACAGCCACAGAAGCATGAGTTACCTACAGAAGTCCTCCTTACAGGGAACAGAACTGGTGAAAACAAGAATAAACTGCACAAAGGAATTCCTCTTACAGAAAATCCAACTAAAACCCCCACTGTGTTTACCTTTAGGTGGAAAGCCACTTTCTAGCCTTTGGTCTCTCTGTCCTGCTCTCAACACAGTGCCTGTTCCTGTGTCCTGCCTGGGATATCCCTTAGTTCAAAGTCAAATGGTATAACAACATGGCATCCTCTCTACTGAGCATGGAATAGCTCATGTGAGCTCTAGAAAATGGCCCTTCTTTCAGTCCATATTGCATTGCAACACAAAGGAACTCCTCAAACTGGGTCAGCTGCCACTACAGTGCAACGGAGCAGCAAATCTTAATCTAGCAAAACAGAGGGCTTAATTCACATAAGTCCCTTCATGATTGTCACAGTCCAGTTTCTACAGCCAGCCCTTGTGAGGTACATTGATCAGAGCCCTGAGTGCAGTTATGCCATCCTTATGCTGGCTAGTAGCTTACTCCCTGAGTAATCCCACTGATTTCCGAATCAGGCCCTCTATGTTTAAGGCTTTCTATGGAGAGTTTCATATCAAGTACTTCTACCTCAATAATTCATGACATGGATTTCAATATAGGAGTCCTGTTTGCCTTGAAAAGTCATGAGTTTCCTTCCTTAAATAAACCAGACAAAAGTATGACTTTGCATTAAACTATGAGCTTCCTGCTCCTATGTAGGGAAAAAACAGTTGCTGTTATGGAAAGTGTAGCACTTAAAAAAGAAAAAAGAAAAAAAAGAGTAATATGAGTTGTCCCTCTATTGCAGGCGGGACATTGTTCTTTTATAAATAGGCATGTGCTTGTTTTACAAAATGTGTTTTGCCTCTCTGCAAAGGTCATTTATCTCTCATAAAGATCAGAATTGTCTCTTTTGAGATGTTTTGTTTAAAAACTAAACTGGGGCTTTGTGTGAGAGGAGGAGTTTTCCCGTTCAGGGCAAGCCCAGCCTCTCTCTGGCTGCAGAGAGCCCTACTGGCAGTGAAACCACTGCAGTTCAAGCATGGGATAGAGTTTGCAGGGTCTGTTCAGGGGCCGCACAGAGGAGCCAGTCACAGGGCAGAAACATTCATGGGTGGAGCCAGAGGATCCTCTGTTCCATGGAATTTCTGTCCGACCTACTGCCTTGAGAGAGTAGAGCCTTGAGGGAGTAGAGACAGAGCTGGATTAACCTTTTGTGGGCCCAGCACCAAACATATTTGTGGGTCCCCATGGAGGCAATGGACATGGTGCGGGAAGGTCAGTTCCCAGAGCCATGTACTGCCAGCATGCCCCTTCTCCTTGGGGCGGGCCATGCGGAGCCACACAGCCCCTCCCACCCCACACCTACCCACCCCGATTCCCTATGGCCAGAGCCCCCCCAGACCCACTATGCCCAGCGCCCCCCAGACCCTGCGACAAAATTCACAACCCCTGCACAACACCACCCCTGCCAAGTGCCCCTCTGCCCACAGCCCCACCACAACTGCCCAGCACCTCACACAGAGCCCCCACTCCCTAGTGCCCCAACACACACAGATCTTCCCCACCCTCGCACAGCCCAGCACCCCCCTAGGCCCTCCAGAGACCCACTCCCCCATGCCCTGCCTCCCTGCTGGGAGGTGACTGTGTCTGCCAGGCTGAACCGGCAGCGCAGCCAGGGCTGGTCCCGGGGTGGGGAATTGCTCCGGCCGCTCTGGAGAGGCGCAATCAGCAAGCCAGGGCCTGTCCCAGCTGGGCTCCCTCAGGGCCCACTTGCCTGGAGGGGGCCAAGCCAAACCCCCCACACTGTCCCCCCACACACACCTGACTGAGACTGCCAGGCTTCTGCATCAGTCCCAGGTGGCTCAGTTCTGGGGGAGACAGGCAGGGCCCCACAGATGGTGGGAAGCAGAGACTGGCCAGGGGGCAGAGAGGAACCGGCGTGTGGGGCCAGGGGGTGGAGAGGAGCCCTCGGCCGGCTGGTGGGCTGACTGAGAGGAATAAGTGGTGGGCGGGGGGCAGCCAGCGGGCTGGCAGGGTCTTGGGGAGCAGTGCAAACGGAGCAGGCTGGGGCCCCATCTGATCATGGGCCTGGCTCCATGGGTTCAATTGTTATTATTAATTTGTATTACAGAATCACACAGAGGCACCAACCAAGATCCAGGCAATGTATTCAGTGGCATTGCTATTTCAGGATAGCCTGAAATACATTGTCCAGAATAATTGAAAATTCTAGAAAACTTTGCAGTTCTGTCTAATTCTTGGGTGCTTTTAAGTTATGAATAATTTGAACCCTTTTAGTATGTGGCTTTAATCCATCTGGATCAATCTCTATCCCCATGACATTCATCCTGCTTTCATACCAGTGAGGTTTTTCCAGTATTAATTGCCTCCATATGCCAGATCAGATATTGATCTATATCCCTGCCTTTCTGCTTTGGATCAAACCTTTCTATAGTGTAATTTATCTGCCAAATTTCTTTGTTCAAATTACGAACAGATGTAGTAGCTGGCACAAAAATAGCATTGGTAACACTATTCCTTCCCTTTGTTCCCAATCAGCCAAAGCACTTCTAGGGGCTTAACTTTAAGCACATGAATAATCTCATCCCTATTCAGTAAAGGACTTAAGGCCATGTTTAGCTTTAAGCATGGGTGTAAGATCCATTGACCCAGGGTTTAAACAGCTTTGTTGAATCAAGTCATTGTACCAAGTCTCAGTTGTTTTAATCAAACTGTGCTTTCCTTACAGCCATGGTACCTCATCCAGATCTCTAATCGACCTTCTTATTTCTTTGTTTAGGAATTTCCATATTGGATCAGAACAAAGGCCCATCTGGTATCACATCTTTGACAGTGACTACTACCAGATGATTAAGAGGAAGATGTAAGGACCCCACAGTAGGCAGAGATGGGATAATCTCTCCCCCACATTAGGTCTCATCCTGGTCTGTAATAGCTAGAGATTGTCTTAAGTGTGGAAGCAGAAAATTTAATATCCCTTCCAAATGTTTTGTTATGATAACTCTGGATATTCTTATTCATATAAAGAGCCAATCCTTTTTTGAATCTTGTTAAGTTCTTGATCTCAATGACTTCTTGTGGCTGTGAGTTCCACAGTCTAATTATACATGGTGTGAAAAAGTATTTCTTTTTATCAGTTTCAAATTTGCCACCTTTTAATTTAATTGAATATCCCCTTGTTCATCTGTAATGAGATAGGGAGAACAGAAGCACCCAATCCAATGTCTTGAGACCATTCTTTAGGTTGGTGGTTCTCAAACTTTTTTTTTCCCACAGACCACTTGAAAATCACTGAGGGTCTTGGCGGACCACTTAATGATCTTTCCAAATGTTGTTTGTACCATTAGCTAATTATCGTATCGTGCTTTGGATAAAAGTGCTATATAAAAAAAAACAATAATAATTAACTATCCCTCTTGCATGCATATTATCTGCACCCATAGCTCAGCTTTAAGATGCTAAACAAATCTGTGAGTCAACTAGAAACAGTCATGCTCTCATTGCAAATATTAATACAATATTTTCGGATACTGGAAAGGAGAGTAAAAAGCATTCACACAAGCTTATGCAATTTCTCTGAGATGTCAACTCTTAATTTGATTAACACTTCACACACATAGAACAGTAAAAATAAGTAATAAAGTGACACAAACAGCAAAACAAAGCCACAAAACAAACAAGTGACAACACTGAAAATACAAAGAGAAGTAAAATATCAAGCTGTTCGTTATGGGTATTTTAAATGGGCGTTTAGGACCCATGCTGTGCAAATGCAACAGAGCCCTGTAGAAACAGGCAAAGTTCTCCTGGTTTCACATTGTGTGTGTCACCAACTTAAAAACTCACAGTGGACTCACTGAGTTTTTACAAGCCCTGGAGCACATTAACACATGGCTTGGATTTTGCAGACAGATCCCTGCTTCAAAGAGCTTGCAGATAAGGTCTTTATCCTACAAAACACCTAGCAACACCCCCACCAAACCTAGTACTGCTTGCTACTTAAGAGTCAATGGAAGTACTCTGAAGAGGCAGAACTATACCAGATAACACAGATCTGGCCTTAATGGTTTCCAGACTTCTCCCCAAACATAATGGAAATCACTTGTCTGGACAAGTTTCAGAGTAACAGCCGTGTTAGCCTGTATTCGCAAAAAGAAAAGGAGTACTTGTGGCACCTTAGAGACTAAACCAATTTATTTGAGCATAAGCTTTCGTGAGCTACAGCTCACTTCATCGGATGCATCCAATTTATTTGAGCATAAGCTTTTGTGAGCTACAGCTCACTTCATCGGATGTAGCTGTAGCTCACGAAAGCTTATGCTCAAATAAATTGGTTAGTCTCTAAGGTGCCACAAGTCCTCCTTTTCTTTTTGTCTGGACAAGTGATTTCCATTAAGTTTTAGCACTAGTTTGGGGAGAGCTGTCTCTCCTCTGCAGCAGCAGCGACCAAGCTGGGGAAGGGAGTGTCTCTCCCTCTCTCCCCTGCCGTGGCAGCCCCCAAGCTAGGGCTGGGAAGGAGGTGGGGGTCTCCCCGGCTGCCACAGCCATGGAGCTGGGGAAAGTTACTTCTTTCTCTGTCTGCCGCAGTCCTGCGCATCCCAAATTCCCCCAACTCGCTCTTCTCACCCAACTGTCCCCCCGACCTATCTCCTATTTCCCCCACCTCACCCCACTGCCCCCTCCCACCTACCCCTTATTTCCCCCCCAAGGCCACCACCTCACCGTACATGTGCATCTTCTCCAGGGTCCAGGCACGCCTGCATGGCTCCCCTAATTAGGTAGACAGCCCTTCGTTCTCTCGTGTGCAGCTGCCCAGGGTGCACACCTTAGAGGAAATTATCCGCGGACCACCTGAATGAAGCTCGCGGACCACTGGTGGTCCACAGACCACAGTTTGAGAACCTCTGCTTTAGGTTATATATTTTTGTCATGTCTCCCCTTATTCATCTCCTTTCTAAGCTAATAGTCTTGGTCTTTTCAATCTCTCCTCATAAGAGCTTTTCCTGGTTTGTGATCATTCTCGTCTCTTTTTTCTGAATCCCCTCTAGTTCAGTAATATCCTTTTTCAGACAGGGTGTCCAGCACTGCACAAAATATTCTAGATAAGGCTGCACCATTGATTTATGTAAAGGCATTGTAATAGTCTCCACAGTGTTTACCATTTCATTCCTCATGCAACCTAATATATTGTTTACTTTTTTGACCTCAGCTGTATATTGAGCAGAGGTCTTCAATGAGCTGCTTAAAGTGATATCCAGATCCCTTTCTTGGGTTGATACAATTATTTAAGATCTCTGCAAAATGTAAGAGTAGGTTAACTGTTAGTCTCAAACCTGCATTTCTTTGCATTTATCAACACTGAATTTCAATTGCCATTATCTTACCCATTCACCTAGCTTGTTTAGGCGTGTCTGAAGGTCCTCACAGTTTAATCTAAGTAAGTACATGTCTTCTGCAGATTTTGCTACCTCACTAATGATCCTTCTTTCCAAATCATCAATAAATGTATTAAACAACATGGGATCTAGTATCTTTCACAACTCAACAACCCTTTCTTTTTCCTCTATCAACTGACTATGAGCAGTTTTGTGGTCATTCTGTTTTTCCTGAGTTTTCTGCAGTTTTTTCTTCAGTCTGTTCATGCCCTGTGACTTTCCATAAATAAACTCACATTCTCCTGAGACCTCTTCTAGTCTTTGATTTTCCTGGGCCAGTTGACCTTTTTATATTTGAAGGGAGTCAGTCTCTTCCCCTTGATTCTTTGATTTGCCCCATTGAGCTGTTTGAAATAGGGGTATCAAATAAAAATTAGTTCCCACTCAGGCAAACAATTGAATCATCTGTCTGGGAGAGGCCAGAAAGGACTGATACAGTGTCATTTAATGCTGCACCTTTAGCCTATTCTTCCTGCTGCTTCCCACTGATCCCATAGGTACTGGAGATGAGGTAGCCAGTCAGCTAATACATGGACTTTACATTTGTGGAATTTGAGTGCAAAATGAATTAGATTTGCAGGCAATGACTGATAAGGTCTGAAACTTGTGAAATACCCAATGTTACAGGTGAAAAATTTATCTCCTCTAACTTCAAACCTAGTATCTTACAGCACCAAAGACCCCATAGGACTTTGATCTGTCAAGGAGACAGGCTATAACTACCATTTCAATAATTACAGAATCTTTATCAGTGTGCAAGCCAGCACCTGTTGGGTTAGTTTCCCTTCTGCATCCTTCTATAGTTTCTCAGGGTAAAAGCTTGTGTGTCTGCAGCTGGTAATTTTATTATAAAGACAAAGAAATAAGAGAACATTACTCTCATTACCAGCATTTCCAAAAGCATGTAAGAAAAACAGTTGAAAACAATTTCAAAGAAGCAAAACAAACCACTCTCACAACTCCCTTTTTGTTGTTGGAAATTGAGCCACCCCAGCGAGAAAAGATGTTCTGTGGGGAGACACTAATTTAACGCTTTTTAGCCCAGACAAGCCCCCAAACTGGCATGGCATGGGAGTTAATTAGATGTTAATTCGTACACCCCACAAGTTCAGCTTGTGCTAGAGGCTCTCAAACTTTTGTAGTGGTGACCCCTTTCACATAGCAGCCTCTGAGTGCAACCCCCCTTATAAATATATAAAAAGGTATTTTTAATTTAACACCTTTATGAATGCTGGAGGCAAAGCAGGGTTTGGGGTGGAGGCTGACAGCTTGCAACCCCCCCATGTAATAACCTTACGACCCCCTAAGGGGTCCTGACCCCTGTTTGAGAACTCCTGTGCTAGAACATCAGGGCGCATTTTCATGGTGTAAGACAAATTCTGTAATAATCTCACACACATGTAGGAGAATTACAAGGCAAAAAATCAGCATTTCTTTCTTAATCTTTTTCTTGAGTGATGGAAATGATAACTGAGTACCAGCCAACAGAGAACTGGTTGAATTTTTTCAAATTTATACATGTTGAAGAAATGTTTTGTTGCATTTTCCATTTTTAAAAGAGAAAGGATGTGTGTAGGGGAGGGTGGGGATGTAATTTACATCATTTTCATGAATTTTTCCACCATTTTCCAACTAGTTCTGTGACAAATCACTTGGTGTGTTCAAGTCTATTTTCCCAAGCAAATACAGATACATAAAGAGAAGACAAGAGAAGAGAAAAGGAAAAAAGAATAGATGCCCCTTTCAGGAGCAAGAGGCGCTCTTGGATTATGCATGGAGCTTTTCAAAGATCTTTCTGTGGCATATTTTTATTTCTATAAAGTGCTATCTACTATATATTTAGAATAGTCCCTGTTAATGAGAATGTATGTATTCTATAGTCACTCTGGCAGGGACTTTATAATACTTTGCACTTATATAGCAGATCCAAGGATCTTAACGGACTTTTTAAACAATGACTTTAGCCTTAAAACACTCTGCTGTGGTGGGTATACTAACCCCACTCCTGCTTTTTTTTTTTTTTTTTTTTTTTTTTTTTTACAGCTGAACAGAGAGGTTAAGTCACTCACACAGTGAATCATTAGTAGAGCCAGGAATAGAACCCACAGCATCTGCCTCCCTCTAGATCCAGACTGTGCTTTTGGCTCTGGAGATAACAATCCTGCACGAATTAATTTGGGTATCTGAAAGCTACTACCAGATAAATGCTGATTTTTATCGCTGAAAAGAGCCATTCACAGTATTTCCATCCCAAGCATTCAGAATCATGAATCAGACCCCACCACCCCAAGTCAAGAGTTTGGCTTAAATATAATAAGGTTTTAAAGAAATAATACATGGGAGGGGGGGTCTTTTTTTTGCCTTCTGCTTTTTTTTAACCGTTTGGTCATATTCAAGTCACATTTCCACAAGCATGATAGCTAGAAACTTTTTTTTTGTAAATGAAAGCTGATATTCTCCCATATTCACAAGGTTCCAGGAGCTATGTTTTGAGAAATATTGTGACACGGTTGATAAAATCATGAGCACTGGCAACACAGCATTCAGTTGGACCCCCTGGGCGCATGGGCTGCATTCCCTTCTGCCTCAGATACCTAATCTTGGGAAACTTTGGACCCCTGTTCAGGGACTGGTGCATCCCCTGGCACAGGCTAGAGATCCCCTAAGTTGCACCGCTGCCATTGGTGGGACTTAAAATGTCCAGTCCAGTCCACTGGTCCTCCATGCCTGCCATGCCTCCTGCTCCCTTCTCTCTTAGCACAGAATTCCTACTGTCTTCTTCAAGTCTCCTATAGTGGATGCTATGGCTCCTATAGCAGCACTTTTGCACTGGGGGCGTTCTCTAGGGGGCCCACATGGCTGCTTTGCTGCCCTTTTGAGCTGCTATTGCCAGTCTACAGTCAAGGTAACTTTGAATCAGATCCAGTGTTTCCAGAACTGGTGTGTCTGACTGGGTTTTCATTGCAGCAACTCCCACCATTCCTGAGTTCTTACTCAATGGGGCACAGTGGCTAGTGAGTCTATGTAGTAATAGATTGTTTAGTACCACCCCTTCTGTGTAGTAGCATTCAGGGATTCATGCCTTCAGCATGCACTTCTCTTCTGCCAGCTCAGAGGAACCAGACCATTTCTACTGTCTGAGGCCTGCTGTGGGACAGGACTCTCCCACAGTTGTCATATATTTACTTACTCAAACTTTGATTACAGCTAGGGACATTTATTTATTTTTAATTAAATTGTGGAGTTGACACTATACAGCGTTTCTGGGGGTGGATTCCCCTGTCTTTTATAAACAATTTAAAACCTGCCCAGGAATAGAAGAAACATATCAGCAGATTCTGTTGCCAGCGGAGTATATCCATAATTAAAGGAGCAAGATACTTTTCTTTGTAAGGCTAACGTTGATGACACCATGCACCGACCTCCACCTCTAATTATTGCAAAACCACTCATTCATATATGGAATATTGCTGGAAAATAGCTTCTGGGAAGTGGATCAGGCAAGGCACATAGGAAGTACAGCATTATCTATGCTATTTACATAATCCCCTTTACTGTAGTATTTGATGTGTCTTTGATGTACTTAGCCTCACAACAGTCCTTTGAAGTAGGGAATTAGTTACCCCTGTTTTACAGACGGGGAACAGAGGGACCAAGACCCAGATTCTCAAAGGTATCTAGGCACCATTGGAAGTGTCTAGTGGAGCAGGGAACTGAAGCCATATGTCAAGGTTCCTCCCCCACTCTGAACTCTAGGGTACAGATGTGGGGACCTGCATGAAAAACCTCCTAAGCTTATCTTTACCAGCTTAGGTCAAAACTTCCCCAAGGTACAAAATATTCCACCCGTCGTCCTTGGATTGGCCGCTACCACCACCAAACTAATACTGGTTACTGGGGAAGAGCTGTTTGGACGCGTCTTTCCCCCCAAAATACTTCCCAAAACCTTGCACCCCACTTCCTGGACAAGGTTTGGTAAAAAGCCTCACCAATTTGCCTAGGTGACTACAGACCCAGACCCTTGGATCTTAAGAACAATGAACAATCCTCCCAACACTTGCACCCCCCCTCTTCTGGGAAATGTTGGATAAAAAGCCTCACCAATTTGCATAGGTGACCACAGACCCAAACCCTTGGATCTGAGAACAATGAAAAAGCATTCAGTTTCTTACAAGACTTTTAATAAAAATAGAAGTAAATAGAAATAAAGAAATCCCCCCTGTAAAATCAGGATGGTAGATATCTTACAGGGTAATTAGATTAAAAAACATAGAGAACCCCTCTAGGCAAAACCTTAAATTACAAAAAAGATACACAGACAGAAATAGTTATTCTATTCAGCACAATTCTTTTCTCAGCCATTTAAAGAAATCATAATCTAACACATACCTAGCTAGATTACTTACTAAAAGTTCTAAGACTCCATTCCTGGTCTATCCCCGGCAGAAACCAGCATATAGACAGACACACAGACCCTTTGTTTCTCTCCCTCCTCCCAGCTTTTGAAAGTATCTTGTCTCCTCATTGGTCATTTTGGTCAGGTGCCAGCGAGGTTACCTTTAGCTTCTTAACCCTTTACAGGTGAGAGGAGCTTTCCCCTGGCCAGGAGGGATTTCAAAGGGGTTTACCCTTCCCTTTATATTTATGACACCATATCTCCCAAGTCCCAGGCTACCCACTGGGCCATCCTTCTCTACCAGAAGTGCTCACTGGGGCAGTGTGACTGCTCTGCCCACATTGCACAGTGAAGATACTTCCTCAAACCCCTACAGAAAAGTCCTAGAGAATTTAATGGAAAATAATACACATTCTAAAGCCCTTAAAATCATCCTATTAACTTTTTAAAATTAGATTTAATAAAGAAACAAATAAAACCTACAAAAATACCAAATGCCACACATTTCAAAGGCTAGCCAATAAAATTATGCATCTTTAAACTTGTCAAAGTGGCAAGACCAGACAGTACCAAAAAAAAAAAAAAAATCAGAAAACATTACACTAAAGATAACCTTTCAGGCTGGGGTCACAATAAATAAACAAATGACATACATAAATAGGCGAAAAAGGAAAGGATGAGATGGGGGAAAACAGAGAGAAAAAGCAGAGAGATCAGGTGGAAAGGAAGTCTGGCATTAACTGAGCTATCTAAGCAGCATTCTTTATCCAAATGTAACAAGTAACAGCATCCAAAGTTCTTCAAACTCACACGTCCATATGCTTAATAGTCTCAGCTGATTCATCCTACATTGGGGCACATCAAGGTTTCTATGCTGGGCTGCAGTAATTTGCTGTAACATTTTTTTAAAAATGATCCAAAGCATCTGTGCGGGGGTTGTGTCTCCAATTTGTAAGATTTTTTAATAGAAATTAAAGAACTCTTTATTAATACCTGTTGCTGATGTATATAATTGACCATATTTATCACAGATGGTTGTTATTCTCTATGCAGAGGTCTTTGGTGCTATGCCAGCAACTTGCCAGCTTTTTCACCTGATTCCCAGAAGCCCTGCCTGAGTTGAATTGGAGAAAATTCAGCCTGTGCCAAGTGCAGCTTACTGAGTTCATATCTGCAATTAATCAGGGATTGCAGAAAATCTTGAGATGGAGCTGTGATATAAGACAAATAAATCTCTTTTTTACTTTTTTCTCAAAGGTTATCAGATTTTCTGTGTTCCTTCTTTTTGACAGCCGTGAAACTTATAATTCTACTCTTAAGCAAGCCTTGAGTGTCTCCTACTCTGGTAGTTCTCAACCAGGGGTCCGGGGCCCCTTGGGGGGGGGCCGTGAGCAGGTTTCAGGGGGTCCACCAAGCAGGGCCAGTGTTAGACTCACTGGAGCCCAGGGCAGAAAGCCGAAGCCTCGCTGTGCAGAGCTGAAGCCCAGGGCCCTGAGCTCTGCCACCTGGTGCTGAAGTTGAAGCCTGAGCAACTTAGCTTCGCGGAGCCCACTGTGGCGTGGGGCCCCAGGCAACTGCCCTGGTTGCTACCCCCTAATGCCATCCCTGGTTTTTATATGCAGAAAACCAGCTGTGGCCGCACAGGTGAGCCATGGAGTTTTTATAGCACGTTGGCAGGGGGTCTCAGAAAGAAAAAGGTTGAAAACCCCTGTCCTACACTAGCCTGCTAGAAGATGTTGAGGGTTTGTTTGGATCCAGGAACAGGCCCATCTCTTTTTCAATAAGAATTTTGAAATGCAGATTGAATGAAAGTGAAGAATTAAATTTCCATATAGATGGCTGTTTCTTGCTGTAGAGAGGATAGCTGGGGCTCGTCTCTCTCCGGGGTGGTGGGGAACCACACCGCCACACTAAACTCGGGAAGATGTCTTGTGGGGAATTAGTTCAGCCGCAGGAGTCTTCCTCTGCGGCCTTTGTGAGGGCAGAATTAAACACAGTAAGCCCAAGCCCTGGGTCAGGGCGGGGCAATGGGGAGTCAGGCGCTCAGGCCCTCAAGCAGGGGCTGAGCAACAACAGTACAGAAACAGTAGGCCCAGGCCCCGGGTTCCCAAGGGCCTGGGAGAGGGGGAGACTGCCACCCGCGAGTTGGGTGGCAGGGAGGACGCAGGCCCTCCCACTCCACTGCGTCCCAGCCCGGGGCCCTAGCAGCGGCAGAAGACCCGTTGCTGCGTCAGTGGGGATCCTGGCTGCACAACACTGACATGGGCTCTGGCAGAGCTGCAGCCAGACTAGGGTCGGCTGCCCCCGGGTGACTCCCCGACTCCCCCTCTTGAGGTACCTGGGTCAGGATGGTGTTCTCCTGAGCGTCCAGTACCATGGGTTCCTTGGGATAGTTGGCGAGGGGCAGACTTGGCAACTCCTCCGGGTAGCTGGCGTGGGGCAGGTTGGGCCAGTCCTCGGGTTTACGCTGGGGTTTCCCAATCGTGAGCTAGGCCAGTGAGCTCTGAGGTCAGGCCTTTATACTTCCGGGGCAACGCCTGACCCTCTGGGGGGCGGGCTCAGCACTCCATGGCTCCACCCACTCTGGTGTCCGGAGGGACTCGCCGCTCTCTGGGGCAGTGGGGAACCATACCACCACACAACTAACTTAGCTCCTGTGCAGCTTTCCATGATGACTTCCAGGGAGGGGAGCTGTCTCTTACACTTCTAGCACAAGGGATGCCAAGCTGCCAGGCTATGAGAACCCTAGCAGTAAAGCGTGGTGACACAGCAGGGGCTCCCACTGGCATCGATTTTTAAAAGTGGTATTGCAGCCCTCAAACTGCTACAGAGAAACAGGGAGCTGCACTGCACTCTGATCTTTTTGGTATATGTCTGAGCCAGGATAACGTGCAGGCCTTGTATAATCACAAACAAATAGTTCATGCTGATCTGTTCATTTAGGGATGTTTCATTAATTCCCCAGAACAAGTGCAGGAGCAAAGGCACTTTATATTGCTAATATATTATTTAAATAAATCTTTTCCACAGTCAATTCACCCCCCGTGAGATCAATTTGCAATAAGGTGTTCCCTTAACTTTGTTGCTGAGGTGCTTCACACTCAGCCATTTAAGGATAATTGATCTATATGTCCCAAAAGTTAATAAGTATAAGTCTGGAGCAGAAGAGAGACTCCAAATCACTAAGTTAGTCACAGTAACTGGATAAGCTCATAAGGGCAGACATAACAACTGGAAAGTAAACTTGGTGTAAAACAGAAAAGGTACTCAATTCACTGTAGGGTCTTTTTAAAAAAGTACTGCTTCTTGAAATGCTCTTTTTCACCAACCTTGACATGAAACTGAGCTGGAAACTTCATAAAATATTTGAGCCCTTTCTGTTTGGCAAGCTCCCTTGCTCTTCTAAACGATGTTCTATGTTCAACCACATCTTGAAAAATTATTATTTTATGGCATCCCCAAACAGCTATTTTTTTTCCCACAAGCTAGCATCAGTAATGTTTATTTTGCAGTAAATCTGAGAAATCTGACGATCAGTGCATGAAGTTTGGCATTTGAGGCTGGCTTAGCCTATCTTCTCTCTTTAAAGCAAATTTGAAATCATCCATCAGGCTGAGCAATTCTGAAAGGAGCCGGGCATCAAATTCTAGTGGGATTGCCTCTCTCTGCTCCTTCAGGTACTCCTAATTCTCATGTTATAGCAGTGAGACCTTTCCTCAAGTCTGTGAGGCTTCTCTGTACTTGGGCTGAGACCCCTTGTATGTCGTCTTCCACCATTCACATTGTCCTATCTGTTTCATTCATCCAACTTTTCAGCTCTTGCAGAGAGGAGCTAATCGAGGTAACAGTCAGTTGTGTTGTGGCCATTGTGTCCTCTTGTTATCTACTGTGTCTGCAGCAGCCCCCTCCAGCAGGCCATCCTTACATCATCCATTCAGCAGAGCCATCCTACTCAGGTGAGGGGGGGTGCTCCACCTTCCTCATTCTTCAGCTACTTGTAGAGCTCCCAGCAGTCAAATCCTTGCCTGCTGACATTCCAGAGATACTGGTGTACCTGTTCCTCCAGTGGGGAGCTCAGCCAGGGGCCCTGTACTCCAGAGAGAAAGCACAGATCACTTGTTTTTTTCCATATGGGTGCTCCACCATAGGATGTGCACTTGCCTGTGCCCTATCGAATGGAGATTGTAAGAGCAGTGTCAGTGAATCTGTGCCTGCACAGAGCAGCAACTACTGTTCCGAGGCCAGGGTATTAAGGTACAGCCCCACTGCCACTCCAGTTCCTTTTCGACCATGAAACCTGGAGAGTCTGCAGCAAGTTACTGTAAGGTAAGTAACCTCTCCTTCAAGTGTATATCCCTGTGGGTGCGCCGCTACAGGAAACTCCCAAGCAGTATCTCAACCTGAAGGTGGGTAATGAAGAGGCAAAGCCAAGACAGTCTGGAGGACTGCATCACCAAAGGTAGCTAACTCTGGGGGCACGTATGATGGTGTAATGTGTGGTGAGTGTATGAACTAAAGACCAGATTGCAGTCCTGCAGATGTGTGTTATGGGGACATCCTTAAGGAGAGCTATAGAAGTGGACTAAGTCCTAGTGGAGTGGGCTGTCCCAGCTACTTTGTAGCATGTAAGGATATAACTGGAAAACCCACTTTGAAAGTCTTTGAATGGAAATTAGCTGGTCCTTCATCCTTTTGGGAAAGATGCAAAGAGTCTGGGAGAATCCCTAAAGGTCTTAGTCCTGTCAAGGTAGAAGATGAGGGCTCTCTTAGTGTCTAGTGTTTGAGGACCAGCTTCCTCTCTTGAGGTCTATGAGACTTTGGATAAAATACTGGTAAACAGATTTCTTGGTTGATATGAAACTCTGATGAGACTTTAGGGAGGAACTGAGGATGTGGCTGCAGTGCGACCCTGCCATGGAAGAAAGTAGCATGAGTGCCCTGAGTTGCCCTATTCATCTAGTTGAGGTGATGGCTATCAGAAAGGAAGTATTAAGGGAGAGGTAGGAGAGAGAACAGGTAGCCATTGGTTCAAACAGGGGATTTCTTAATACATTGAGACCTAAATTAACATCCCACGAAGGCACTGAATTCCAGACAAGGGATAATAAATTGTGTAAACCTTCAAGGAATCTGAGCAAAACCCCTTCTATAGGTGAATGGAAGCCCGAGCTCCACACCACAGCCGCCGAGTGCCCCCACTCCAGAAGCACTGGGTGAGTGGCCCCAGCGCTCCCAGCTCTGGAGCACCAGGCAGCATGGTCCCGGAGCGCCAGGCAGCCTGAGCACTGGCCCCAGCCACCCTGAGTCCCAAGCCACAGGCCAGCCTGCCCTACCCCAGCCCAGACCACAGGGGAAGAATGGGAAGCAGGAAGGGGCATGGGGTGAAGCATGGGAGGGGTCACTCCTGACTGTGTGGGGGCAGGTGGAGGGGCTAAGTCTCTCCTGGCCTGCCATACCTGCCACCCATGTACATAGCTGCCCTGTTGTCCAAAATTACCATGACAGAGTGGTGCTCTATGTCATAAAGGAAGTGCTGACATGGATAATGGACTGCCATTAGTTGATGTTGATATGGAGCGATATCTCTTGTGGGGACCATCTGCCCTGTGCTACAGCCCCTTATAGGTGTACCTCCCACCCCAGAAGAGAGGTATCTCTCATGAAGATTTTTGAATGTAACAGATGTGAGAATGGGATTTCCATGCAAACCTTCAGAAGGTCTTTCCATCACTTGAGAGAGCCTAGTGCTTGCAGGGGCACACTGATTAATTTGGAAAGACTATGACTGTTTCAGGTATACATAGTCCTTACCTGTGCCTGGAGACATCTGAGATGCAGTCTCACATGTGGCATAATGAACATGGATGCCAGCATGTGGCCTAGGAGTTATAGAGCAGGCTCCATGTCTTACTCTATGCTTACCCACCTATATTTCTATGTTGTGCTGTAAAGTAGAGATCAGGCTTGCCATAATGGGGGTTGTGCTGTAAAGTAGAAATCAGGCTGGCCATAGTGGAGAATCTTTTCTTGGTGGTTAGAGAGTCTAGTGTGGCTCCAATGAAATCTATCTGCTGGACTGGTTTAATGTAGCCTTTTGTAGATTGATGTGAAGGCCCAGGTACTGAAATAAAGGTAGGGCATTTGTGGTTGCTAACTGGGCTTCTTGAGTGGAGCCTCCCCTGAGGAGCCATTTGTCTAGATATGGAAAGACTGTGATGCCCCACTGACAGAGCTGGGCCACTACTACTGAGAGGACCTTTGTAAAGATCCTCGGGGCCATGGAGAGTCCAAAGGGGAAGATATGATATAGGCAATGTTCCGAACCTAAAACTACCTGACATTTGCACCCCAAGCAAGGGGGAAAACTTGTAGAGAAAGGCCCCAGGCCCAGTTGGATGAATAGCTACCTCAGAAAGGTTATTATGAATAATCAGAGAGCACATGGGGACTGAAAAAGGGGATTGTGCAGCAAAGAAATCTACATCATGAAGATTAGAAAATGTAGGAATAAAGTGAGAATTGCTAAAATCAAGCTGAATTAGCTCTTGCCAACTGAGAGGTTTTTTGTTTTTTTAGTTAGTTATATAAATAAAAAGAGAATAAAGAAGTATGCGGTTGGGCTACTGTGTGGTGTGGATGGGAAGGAGATTAAAGATAATCTAGATATGGCCCAAAAAAACTGAATGAATACTGTGCCTGGTTTCCAATAAGGATAATACAGAACATGTGTATAAAGAAAGTGTGCTTGATGGAAATGGTGTCACAAGATGGAAATTACCACATCTGAGGTGGAAGAAAAATTTAAAGGGCTTAATGTGCACAAACTGGGGGGATTGGATAATTCCCATCCCTGAATATTGAAAGAACTGGCAAATGAGATTGCTAGTCTAGTAGCAAGGATTTTTAATAACTATCTATTTGGGAGTAGTCCCAACGTATGACTGGAAAATCGTTAATGTCATACCTGTATTTTAAAAAGGGGAAAAAGGTGATCTGGTTAGTCTGACCTCAGCAGTATGCAAGGATTTAGAATAATTGTGAAGGAAAGAATAAATACATTTGTGGATAAATGGTAAAGGGGATATAATGCGCCTGCTGGGCTCTGGAAAGTCTTCCTCAGAGTACATGCCTAGAGGAGTGTGGTGGAACGGTGCTGAAACAGAACTCTGTACAGAGACCTCAGAGACTGAGGATGTTTCATCCCTGAACTGAAAAGCGTGTGTGTGGGGGAACGACTTCAACCATCAGTGCTGATATCAGAGGCAGTGGATCTGATCTGTTCCGATGTGAAAGTGTTCTATCTCCAGCTGTCAAAGCGGTGCCAGTGAAGGGCTCTGGCAGTGCACCTTCGGAGGAGGAGGAACTCTGATTCCTCCGAGAGACCCTCAGGGAAAGGAAACTGGAGTGTGCTGTGGAACTATGATAGCAGGCGGTAGGAGCCAGAGGCAGTACTGGGGCCCAGAACGGAAACTGATGCAGGGCTCGGAATGCTGCATGCAGTACCAGAGAGGCTGGCAAAATGATGTCACTGTGCTTGAAGCACTGATGTTCCAAAAAGAGAGTGGTACTGGAGAGGGTGCTAGGTGCTGGTCTGGGTGGTCTCTGTGGCTCCAAGATCATGATGGTTCATGGGCCACTGAGATAGTCTTAGAGACCCTGGTTTGGGATGCATCTCAATGCCCAGAGATGTTAGACGGTACCAAGGTAGCTTCTTGGTGTTGTTTGGGTGAAGGCCTCTCCATCAGGTCCTCTTAGGCAGTACTGGGATTCGGCCCCAGCATTAACCGGAGCCTTGGCTGTACACAAGGTCTCCCGAGAGTCAGCTCTAGGAGGCGACATACCCCTCTTTCTAAAGACTCTAGTAGGAGAGAGGATTTTTTTTCTTTTCGAGGGCTTCATCTCTGGGACTGTCCCTGGAGCTCCGTAAGTCACCCGAGCTGCTTGAGAAGTTGAGGTCAATGTACAGGAGACGGGGGCAAATGGACTCCATGGGAGCTAGGAAGTGTTCCATTAAGAGGAGCTTCAGCCTAGCCTCTCTATCTTTTCAGGGTAAAGATTTACTATAACATGAAACAACAATATAGCATCACAGGTCACATCCTTCCTGTCCCTGCTCTTCTCAAGATGAGACTATCTGACCTTATGTAGAGTGAATAATCCTTCCCCAGCACTGGTACAGACTGTGCTTTTAAAAAATTTTTCTTACTGTATTTGGAAGTTGGAAATGTAGGTCTTTACAGACTGAGAGTATTGAAGTGATATAACAGGAAAATTAACAGGTAACTGCTTGTTTTGTCACAAGAGGCAAGCTCTCTTTAATTATCTGAGGACAACAGCACCTCTAAACAACACTTCACATTCTCAAAACAATGTAACGACACAGTCTAGTTCCCATCAAAACCAACGGGGAACCTTACATTGACCTCTGTGATTGTCAGATCAACCTCTAAAGTTGGCAACTTCTCTGTTTTATGGACTTTGTAGGGTCTCTCCCATCTTTTTAGCCATCATTGTTTCTGTTGTCATAGGTGGGGCTGCTTGATAGCACCCTCTGTGGGGCAAGCACTCCCTGTTTTAGTCCATAAGTTGTGGCTGTCTGCTCAGAATAGGGTGGTATGTGCCATACATTCGCAATTAGTCTCTGAACATTTAACTAAAGAGACCAAAACTCAGAATTTGGCTGTCTGCACCTTTAAATAATCAATCCAAACTCAAAGGCAAGAGTTTAGTTGCAGTGCTTGAAGGCAAAACCTTCACCTGGCCCTGGGGTTCTGGGCTAGCACTGAGAAGCTCTTCCTCTGTCCCAGTCTCACCCTCACTAACCCTGAGAAGAAGCAGTCAAGCCTACTTAACTGGTCTGCCGGCTTGTGATTGGTCATTGTCTCCTACTGGCCCTTCTAGGCATCTGGAGGACAAAGATTTCATGGTAGCCCAGTCTAGGTATGAATTTCTTGAGCAGGGGATATCAAGGTGCCAGTGCCTCTAGCAGGGGCAGAGAAGGCCTGATAGTTCCCATAATAGATGGATACTTGCAGGAGTAAAAAATAACGGCAATTCAGTCAATTCTGATTTGGGAGGCTCAACCCCCACTATCTGCCAGCTGGAAGCTGTGGGCCAGATCCTTGGGGATAGAAGGCCATCCTAACAGAGCAGCTGGGGGTTCCCCCTGCATAACCTGCTCTGTGTCAGCCCTGCCAGCCCCCAAGGACAGGATGCATACTGGGGGTGGAAGGGAGAATGGCCAGAACACCTTCCATTCCAGCAGCATGGCCCCCAGAGAGTCACTGCAGCTGGCAGAAGTTTGAACTGTTCTAACTTACACTGAAGGTTGTCGCAGTCCCACACGTCTCCCAGGATCAGGGGAGCACAACGGTGCCTTTATGTCATGTCTTTCTCTCCTTAGATGTAGCACTGAGTATAGCTCATTTGGATCTTGGCTTGTCTCTTTAGACCAAAGACTGTGTCAAAGGCTGACAGTATATAGTGACTTCCCTGAGAAAGTGTCAGAATTGAACCAAACCCTTCGTTGAGGGCCAAAGTGATTTGTTCACAGAAGTTTTTCCAGGAACGAATGTTTCACAGGGGGAAATAGTGCATCCTATCAGTGCTGTATGCAGATCCTCCCCACATCCTGGTGTTAAGCTTTAATAGTGATGATTTGGCACATGATCCCAGGAAGAAAAGAATATGGTTGTTTTTTTTAATAGTTTAGTTTTTTTAAGTTTTCCATGCAAATCAAGACTCATATTCCCTTCAGTAATGCCAAACGGACAGAACCATCTGTCAGAGATTAAAACACATTTAAAGGACTATAGAGTACTTGGTTTAACAAAATGGTAGAATTCCAAGAAAATCTGGGCTTTGTATATTGATTGACCTTAAGAATTGCATGTAGAACTGCTTGCTTTCAATGGCCAGCATTTATATTCGCTTATAGAAGAAATTGCTGCATCAGAAACAATGGATTATGACACGGTGAAACCATTTTTACAACCTTAGGACGTTTTTGAAGCCCCTTGATAAGGGATAAGACTGCAACAGATACCAGGAAATTAGAGCAAGAGAGCCAGAGTGAATGAAATCACAATAGATAAAGCAACTGGAGCTTGTTATGTGAAAGCATAAAGATGCTCAGAAAGACTTGTTTTCTCCTAACACAGAGCAGGATCTTTATAAGACTAGGTAGCTAGTTTGAGCTCTAAACATACTGTGTTAGAGTTGTGCTTAGAACCAGCAGAACCCTTCTGCTTGTGCTCCTGATACAGATTTAAGAACATGGTGCACACCTCTTTACAGGGACCATAGTGGGAGTTCTGTTCTTCCACTGCTCAGAGAATTTTAAAAGTCAGTGAGAATATTTCTATCTGAGAGCCAAAGAACCATGTTAAACCTCCCCTTATGTTAAGGACTTGTCCTTCCCCCTCCCGCAACAGTAGTAGAATTTCCTTGACTTCATTGGGAACAGGAGCACTGGGCCCTTACTGTTTGAGGAAGCAAAGGGATTTGCTTCACTAGATAATAGAAACTGCACCAATCACTGTCTCCCAAGCAATGATGTCAGCCAAAAATAAATTACCACCTCACCACACCACTTGAGGTAGCTCGGAGCTGAAGCGGGGAGTAATGTGGAGATGGTTGCGCCATGCAATAGGGTCTCCAGTGCTGTCCACCTGCCACTTTTCATCAGCAGCCGCCATTGTTATCCCCAGAATGTTGGGATACTGGCTATTGGGTATTGTAAAGGCTGTCAAAGGCCGTTAGAATTTTATGGCTATGACAAAGAGCTGGCACAACCATGCTGCAACGGCTGTTTCTGTGTGCATGGCTGTTGTTTATTGCAAAGTTGATTTATTAGGACATTAAAAGATGCCCATCCACAAAACTTTATCCACCCTGTCATGTCTTAAATATAAAATTATACAACACATCTTAGGCAGCCTCTGCCTTTAACAAACTCCAGCCTTAATCGGTTTAGTAACTATCTCGTGCCCTACCCCACACTACCTCCCCCAAGTTCAAATGCCTGCCAAAAACAATCAAGCCTTGGCAGATACCCTGACTGACTCCCTGAGGGTCACCATAACACTTCTTACCCATAGCTTTCAAACACCCTTCAAAAGGAGACATTTCCCATTATCCCCATCCTACAGGTGGTGAAACTAAAGCATTGAAAGCTGTGACTGACGCAAGGCTGCAGAGCTGGGATATAAAGCAGGCCTCTTGTTTGCATTCCAGTGCACGATCCAATGGACCTCTCTGTCTCCCTCAAGCCAACCCATCAACAAACAATCTTGGTGGCATGCAACTTCTTATTAAAACATCAGGCTTAGTGCCAGGTCTTATTTTGTGTCTCTTCTCCTTTGTTCAGGGGTAGCCATTTAGTTCAGTGATCAAAAGGTAGGAGCACACTTTCCTTTCATACCAAAGTTTAAATAAACATTCTCTTTTTTTGAGGTGTGTTGGGAGAAAGGTTCAATAATTAGCTACATGTTGTTCACCTCTCAGACTAATGTGAATGATCAGTGCTGGAGTGTTTTTTCTGTCGAATTCTTTTCAGGACACACAATCCCAAAGGTGGCGGTGTTAAGAATCTGTCAAGTGTGAGGTGGTAGAGAAAAAGCCAAACTTGTTTTGTCATTCTGTTGGTATGAAAAAGGGGTAGCTGTATAAGGCAGAGAGACACACAAAGGGTGACTCAGATGGATGGGTCATAAAAAGAACGTGGAACTTATCAGGTCTAGTTTTCTTATTGCTCATGTTGAGGCAACATGATCCAATGGACAGAGCATAGGAGAACCGGAGTTCTAGTCCCCGCTTTGCCACTGACTTGCTGGATGACCCTGGGCAAGTCACCATCCTCCCAGGGGATGCCTTACTGCTAAATGATGAACTAGTAATTGGCTGAGCCTACAACAGCAAATGTCAAAAATCGGGACGGGGTGGGGGGTAATAGGAGCCTATATAAGAAAAAGACCCCAAAATCAGGACTGTCCCTATAAAATCAGGACATCTGGTCACCCTAGCTGAGCCCTCAAGGGTTAACTCATTGTTGTTAATGTAGCCTCACACTCTACAAGGCATCACGAATGGAGGGAAGGGAGACAGCATGGCAGACAAAGACAGACACACACACCCTATGTGTGAGAGAGAGATGTGCATTTCTCCTTTAAGTACGCTGACCCCACTCAAAGTACATTGCCTTTTTAAGTTAACCAGCAAGCTGAGACAGCAGCTGCTGCCAGGAAGCTCCCTCCGTCCTGAGCCTTGTTGTGTGTCCCCCGTGCTCTATGGAGATGGGGTAAGTGGGGGGCGGGACCGGGGGGAGGGGGACACCCTGACATTAGCCCCCCTCTCACCTGCCACACAGCAAGCAGGAGGCTCCTGGGAGCAGCTCCAAGTCAGAGGGCAGGAGCAGCACATGGCAGTGTGGGGAGGGACAGCTGAACTGCCAGCAATTGGTAGCCTGCTGGGTGGCTGTCGTTCAGGGAACCTAGGGGAGCGGGGAGCTAATGGGGGGGCTGCCGGCACACCCTGGTTCCAAGCCCCCAGCAGCTAGCTCCAACGGGCTGCTCTTCCTGAAAGCAGTGGACAAAGCAGGCGGCTGCCAAATGATGTTATAAGGGAGCATTGCGCAACTTTAAACGAGCATGTTCCCTAACTGATCAGCAACGTAACAACGAAACAACATTAACCAGGACGACTTTAAGTGAGGAGTTACTGTACATTACAAAATTAAAAATCCTGCAAACCCTACCAAACTGAATTGCATGCACAATTCTTCCTCTGGGGACAAGGTAAGGCAAAGAATGAACCTCACATGACAGATGTTATTCACATTACTTAATACACTACTGGAAAGTGCTCAGATACTATGGTGATGAGGTGGTACAAGGAGCTATGTAGAATAAAACAGCATACAATAGACCATTTTGAGGTGGCCCATGAAAGTGCATCTGTCACAGCTAGGATGGATTTATCAGTTTCCAAGCAGAGACACTTCCTGCTAACTGTAGCCCAACCTAGGACACTCCTAGGGGCACTATAGGCTTTGGGAGCTAATTAAACTGAAAAAACAAACACAAGCCTGTCTTTGCACCTTGTGGCTGCTTCATGTCTCCATGTAAGGTATTTTTCATTCAGAAATTGCAGATGGTAGAATCATAGAGGTAGCAAAGCTAAGTACATAGAGACTTTCAGCTGGATCCACTCCCTCCTCAAAACCAATGAGTGGCATCTTAACAACTCTGTTCCCTCCTTTGCCCCTCCAATGTTGTGAAAGGAGCAGCCACACTTGAGCCAGTGTGCTCCTTGGTCCTTGCTTCCCATCTACAACCTTCCCTCCAGAGAAGGAGACAGCAGTTCCTCCTCTAGCCCCACACACCTGGACAACATTTCTACTCATCCTGGGTAAGAGGGTTTCGTAAGCTCTGTTGCTCAGTTTGAGTAACCGTGGCAGATCAGGGCCTGAACTAAAGGCAACTGAAATCAACAGGAAAATTCCACACTGACTTCAAAGGACTTGGCATAGGCCCTTTGTGCATTTACCCAGTTGCATGTAGGGTGACCAAATGTCCCGAATTTATAGGGATCGTCCCGATATTCGGGGCTTTTTCTTATATAGAAGCCTATTACCCCCCACCCCCACCCCCGTCCTGATTTTTCACACTTGCTATCTTGTCAACCTAGTTGCTAGACTGTTTGAACTGCTTAAACCCCACAGCGAGTTTCACAAAGAGGGGTGCATTTGGAGCACTTGCGGGCTGGGATTCCTCCCCCATGTGCACTGGCTATGGTTTAAATCAGGTTTATTCGCCTCTCTTGGTAATTTCTTATATAGCTCTAAATACTATTTTGATTTATAAAATAGATCCATTTGAAAGAATCCTCAAACCTAACTTCAGCTAAGTATCCCAAACATTGATTTGTTCATGAGAAACAAGGCATAGGGAAGGGGTTAATTACAACTACTTATCCCATGTCTGTAGCATTGTTCTCACAGCAGCCCCTGCACCAGCCTTTTCAGAGCCAAAGTAGAGACTCCTGAGCAGTGCTTAGGGATGAGGAGTCCCACCCCCCAGCCCCTTCACAGACGGCCCACTCACCTCCTTTTTCTCACCACACCACTTTTTCTCACACATTTACAACCTTTGGGGGAGGAAGGAATCCTCCATTTTTTTGGCTGAAATTCTTGATTTCTGTCTGAAGAATAATGTTCTTGGAAAAAAATGAACAAAACCAGTTCAGCCATTTTTGCATTACTTGACAAATAGTATGTGCACACATAATCCAAGACTGTGCATACAGACACGGAGACAAAGTTGAAATTGCATGATCAACTTTAACCTTCACATTGCCTCACTTTTGAGCAATCAGCTGCTCACTTAATAGGCTGCAGATTTAAAACAAACAAAAGGAAGTATTTCTTCACATAACACAGTCAACCTGTGGAACTCCTTACCAGAGGATGTTGTGAGGGCCAAGTCTATAACAGAGTTCAAAAAAGAACTAGATAAATACATGGAGGATAGGTCCATCAATGGCTATTAGCCAGGATGGGCAGGGACAGTGTCCCTAGCCTCTTGTTTGCCAGAAGCTGGGAATGGGCGACAGGGGATGGATCACTTGATGATTACCTGTTCTGTTCATTTCCTCTGGGGCACCAGGCATTAGCCACTGTCGGAAGACAGGATACTGGCCTAGACTGACCTTTGACCTGACCCAGTATGGCCATTCTTATGTTCACCCTTACTATATAAGCAGTTATTTGTTTTTCATTAATAGACTCTGCACTGCCACCTCTTGAGAGATTCGGTGCTTTACTTAAAGCCTCCGCTCCTGGTGACAATTGATAAGACGTGAGTATCTCCATTTTGACTTTTTATTATTATTTTTTAAAAGTAAATTTCTGGCCCTCACAGTTGCAGAGAAACATCTGAAAATGTAACCTGAGTGTACCCTAAAGGCTCAGAAACCAGAAAGGAAAGAACCACACAAATTTTCAAAAAAACCTCTCAATTTCAAAGCCTGTCTCATGATTTTTTAATGTTTGGGGTTACCAATTCTGCAGACATTACGGCATGCTAACTGAAGAAATTAGCTTCTTGAGGAGAAGCTATGTGTAGAATGCTGAGAAGCACAATGCTGACATCTAGTGCTTAATCAAAAATATTTTTTATACAGGGCTGAAATTTAAGGTCTAGTTTTTATTTTCTTTTTTCTTTTAAAAGCGGTACTTGCACAGCCAAAACCCCAGCAGACATCAGTGGGGTTGCTAGTAGCTCAGCACTTTTAAAAAGACAACACTAGGACACTTCCGAAAAGCAGGCCCTACAACCATCCTGCATTAAACAATGATTAAACATGACTACAGCTGTCTGTTATTTGTCGGCATTTAAATAGTTGAACTTCTCAATAACCATGAGACGGCAACAGCAGCAGCACATGTCCCTAGCAATGTCCTAAAAGAGTGTTTGTAGGGTTGAGACCTTGGTGACATTTTTTAAAGCACTGCCTGCTTACTTCTGTGTTAAAAGGCTGCTTTCCCGTTGTGCAGAGTTATGGTTTATGGCCCTGATTCTGCAAGCTGATTCACATGGTAGATTCCCCAATTAACCATGCTCCACATGGACACAAGGGGCCATCACATGCATCAGCTTGCAGGATTGCAGCCTATACACTGAGTTTGTTATGAGAGAAAATTATTCCCAGAGGGCTTTTCCCCATTCTTGCTTTATGCAGTATGAGAAAATCAGTCCTTTAAGGAATTAAGTGTTTTTTGAACTAGACAACACCAAATATTTTCTGACTTTTGGATGTGTTTTTTCCCCATGTTTTGGCATAAATTAACATTTCTTAATATTGTGAATTTATTTGTGTATTTCCAACCAATATCAACAAAACAACAATGAAAGTGTGACCAACCCAGAAATATGGCAATGCACACAAACAACTGATTTGTGTCACAATTATTTGGCAGGTAGATAGATGGAGCTGACAATTGAAGACAACAATTGAAAATGGCTGTCAGTTATTGAACAGTATAAAAACATTTATTTACTATTGGCTACAGGGTATGATGCAAAGACACAGAACCCAGGTGGAAGATCCTAATGCCAGACAAATCTCGAGGCATTCCTCAGACAAAACTCCTATTAAAATTAATTAGATTTTTGCTTGCTTAAGGAGTGCAAGTTTAGGCCTCTAGCAGTTATTGTGTTTTTCTACTACCAAGATATAATTGTACATATAAAGCAAGTGCATTAATGCTGTACTAAAGAACAATACATTTTTATTGATCATTTTGTGACAAAGTGAAAAAACATGTATTTTACACACAGGGATTACAAACATCTGAAAATGCTTTTATTTTTTCTACTTTTTCCTTTTCTAAAAAAAGCATTTTTAAATGAAGGTTGAGTCACTGTTCCATTTTAACTAAACCAGTAAAAGTCAAATGATAAAGTAAAGTAAATATTCATAATTATATGAAGGCTTAACAAAGCAATCTTGTACAGAGAAAAAGACACTGGTTCTATTTTTTAATGGTGAACTGCAAAGCTAAAAGAATATGATTACCCCTCGTCCATTACTGCTTCTTTCTAATGTACTTGCAGATGTACTTGAAGTTATTTTTAAACAAAATCTTTGCTTTTTTATTTACTTTACTTTTGAAAGAACAGGAATAAGGTCCCTCTTTGAATCAGATGTAACAAAGTGCTGACGCACAGATTTTTAAGACACATTAAAAATGTGGGACTTAAGTGGCTAATGAATCAGGGTCTTTGATTGGAGGATGTCTTTGGAGAACCTGAATACTAATATCATACACACCTGAACTGAACTGCAGCTCTCCCTCCCTCCCTGGCTATGTGAAAGACGAATCTGAAAAATGAGGACCTGCTATTTCAGAAATACAAAACAGTTACGAAAACCAAAAAGCAAATATTTTTTCTGAAAAGTTATGAGGACATTTTAATGTATCATAAAGGAGCACTAAAAGGCACAAACAACTTTGATTTCATTTTGCAACTCACTTGAAGTGTTTTTACTTTGATGCATTAAGTGACCAATTTCACTGTAACACATGAGTGAGTGATCACATTTGCCTATTATCTGGGTTACAATATCTTGACTAATGTTATTGCTGATCACTGCAAAAGGAGTCGTTGCTGACTCTGGAAGCTGTTAATTGCAGAGGTAGATTGCCTACAACTGTGAGGAGTACTGACAACTGGAAATGCAATGTAGCCAGAATAGTGTGAATGGATACACCATCGTCTTTATGATAAGGAAGCACACACTTTCTAGTCAATAATATTGCAGCAGTGACTATTATATATCATGGGGGGCAGGGGATTACCGGTGGTCAGATTACCATCAGTAGTTTCAATAAACCTGTTACTGGAAATATATATGCCAGGAAATTATAGCTTTGGGCAAAAGTACAGAATGTAAATATTGTCTACATATGCTCTCTCCAAACTTAACATAATGCCAGGATAGACAGAGACAGTAATCAGAGATATACTCTAAATCACGTTTAAAAGCAGGAGTTTATAGTTTGAACCTATTGTCTGTTCTGTTTTATATTATCATTTTTTTCCAAGTGTAAAACATTTATACTCCACCTGCACTCTAAATTTTGTGTACACCATGTGTGTCCTCTCAGTGTATTCTATCATTTCTTTTCAAAGATCATTGTCTTTCTAGTCTGGGAAGACTTCAGCTCCAGGCACTAAACGTACTTGGCCCTTCTTTGTGGGTCAAGAGTGCTGCATAAGGAGTGCACTAGGGCCCCTGGGTGGGGGAAATGCTGCACAGTGTTCTCTGGGGAGCAATTCTGTCTGACTGAAGGAACACTGATGAAACTGTTGTATGATGGCCTCCAGAACCAGCCATGTCCAACCCTCTTTAAGGGAGGGATGGTAACTATAACGCAGGGCTTTTAAGACTGTTGAGAAAAATAAGGCGGAAAGGAGGTATCCTCAGGATTCCCAAGGCAAAGAGAGGGGAGAAAGGGCCTGATTCAGTCCCCACTGAAGTCAGTAGGAACTAGGATGACCAGATGTCCCGATTTTATAGGGACAGTCCCGATATTGGGGACTTTTTCTTACATAGGCTCCTACTACCCCTCACCCCATGTCCCAATTCTTCACATTTGCTATCTAGTCACCCTAGTAGGAACCTTCCCATTGACTTCAATGAAGTGGATAAGACTTCAAATATACATGGAAGTGGCTTGGGTATCAATCTATAATTATATTTCTGTTGCTGATCTTTCTTTTCTTAACCACTCTCAGTTTTCTGTAGCTAGTGTATGATTTCTTTAGGTTTGCATTGCAGCAGAAACACAGTGTCCTGGGTCAGATATCTTTTGAACCGAAGAGCTATATTCCAGTGGTTGCATAGGACTTTCTATCTACAATAAATATTAGAGGTAATTGGATGTATGTAGAGACCACTCCCCTCCCAAACATTTGCTGACGGATGAAGCGTTGTTCATGTGACAGGAGTTAAATTACTCATATTGACTAGAACAGTCATTTTATTTCAGACCCAATTTAAAGAAAGCAGCACTCATTTAGTTCTTAGCGCTGTGATCTGGAAGTCAGGCTGGGAAAACATTTCTAACATTATATACAATGAGAATTCTCTTTGAAAATAAGAATTACAATTGGCCTTTCCAAACCACCTGTTCACAGCAGACATCTTTGCTGAAACATGATCTCACTTGTGACATTGGTACTGCTACATTTTAGTTAATCGCAAAAGAATATAAGCAAATGTCATGCTGCTTTAATACTGATTCATCAAGGCAAGTGGTTACCAGCTGAATATTCAAAAGTTTGATAACAATGCTGGGGGGGTTTTAAACACTAATTCTTTTCTCTTTATGTTTTCAGGAGTTTCTGAAAGTATCCCTATGCAAGAAGTTTAGTACAATTAAATATTCAAGGCACGAGAATGTGTAATATATGAGCCAAATTGTCATGGACCACAACCTGCTCCATGGTACATTGTTGAATTGGGTTGGAGCAGTGAAGGAGTTAGGGAGTCCCTTCTCCATCTCATTCTGTGCCAGCAGAGCAGCAGGGTCGCCTACAAACTTCTTGCCTAAGAAGGTGGTTTGCTGCTAGGAGACTGAAATGGCTACTGCATCAACTGGTGGAGCACACTCCTAAAGGGCCATGAGCTGCCAGCCAGAAGGCGTAATCAGCTCATCAACACATATGCTGCAACATGCAAAAACTAGCTAGGGGTATAGACTGCTCCTTTTTTAAAGGGCCTGACCATATTTCCCATGGATTTCAGTGGAAACAGGATCAGGAGGACTTGAAGCAATGTACACTGCTGCTCTTTTGCACTGCATGTCAACCCCATCTGTCCCAAACCACCCAGCCTTGCAACAGCAAGATGGCTATGAGAGTTTACTCACACTCGTCACCACCTACAAAATAACTAGGGCAAGATTTGGCCTTTGCTTCATGTACAGGAAATAAAAATAAACACTCAACATTATTCTAAAATACTGTACCAAAAGATTAACAACCCGCAGGCCATTCTCTCTCTAGTAACTAGCCTGAGCAGACATTTTAAAGGACTGATATGCTTTGACCTCTAAAGGTAAAACCATGCCAGAGAAAACACTATTACTTCTATTACCAAGAGATGAGCACATCTACAGTGAAAAAAACATTTCTAATAGTCCCTGAATGGCACAAGCAACTACGGCTGAATTCTTCTGGACCTCTGAAAGTTGACCACATCAGCACTTTGCTTTTGAACCTAGGGAACTCATGTATGTAATGACTGTGTACACAAGCATTTAAAAAGTAATGAAAAAAAGACATCATGGATCATGCCTGTCCCTATGGTATTACTGTCACAAGAACTACTACTGTTTTGTTCTCATTTTCAGTAGCTCCATAGCCCACTGCTAGGAAGCTTCTCTGAATGGCATCAAGACTCACATCTCTCAAAAGTCTCATCACAAAAACTTTTTTCTCAATTTGAACATAATTTTACATCAGAAATTCTGAATCATGAAGTTGTTTTTAGAAAATATTGTTTATGCCAAAGTAATTGCTCTCACATCATTTTAACCTCACTGAACGAAATCATTGCCACAAAGACACAAAAAGCACAATACAAAGGGCCAGATTCTGGATCATTGAAGTCAATATAAATGTTGGCATTAATTTCACTAGACACAGTAAACAGTTCTTTTTGAATTAGCTTGAATGCAAGGACCCCTAAATTAGGGTAAAAAATTTAAACAGTAGATCAGCTACTTCTAGTTCCTGAATCCTTTCATGATGCATATTTTCTTCTTGGTGCATACATAAATTATTATCATAAACTGGAACTGCATGAGTGGAAAGAGCATCCCTTGTGTATCAGACATGTTGGCTAAAGAAGAGTGCTTTATCATCAGTTCCTGATCTCGCTTCAGAATCCTGTAAGAATGTTCAACAGACTGGACTGTCTGCATTAAGACCAAGAAGATACATGTACTTACCTTTCATTTTATTTCTTTGAACATACGACAAAGGATTCTCATTCAGAGGGTTTGTGCTCCAAGTACAAGACAGGGCAGAACTCCTCTAAGGTTTTTGACCTTCTAAAGCAGGGGTTCTCAAATTGGGGGTCGGGACCCCTCAAGGGTCATGAGGTTATTACACAGGGGGTTGCGAACTCTCAGCCTCCACCCCAAACCTCGCTTTGCCTCCAGCATTTATAACTGTGTTAAATATATGTCAAAAGTGTTTTTAATTTATAAGGGGGGGTCACACTCAGAGGCTTGCTATGTGAAAGGGGTCACCAGTACAAAACTTTGAGAACCACTGTTCTAAAGCAGTAATAGAAGTGGTCTTTGTGCATTCTCCTCATATTGCCCAGCACATGCTACCAATGGCCACTATTTTAGTGCCTACAACCTTCTTGTCAGTTCCTGAAGAGAGGAAGCAAGCACACCCAGCTAGAAAGAATAACTAATGTAAAAATGAATCCTTAAAAACTATCCCAACAGAATTATGGGTAAATAATTTTTCTGACTCTGAAGTCATCCTTTTACAGGCTTTTCACTCTTGGAAAATAAGCAGCGTGAGAGATATCTCACAATAACAATACTGCAACAAGGAGTGTACAAATTAGACTAATATTCAGCATGGAAGAAACAAGAACATTTGAAATTGTTAGGTAACAGTAGGGATAAAATATCCCCCAAAGACCCAAGGCACGAACAGAAAGCCCGGTTGGAGGTGTGCTCGAGAAAACAAGTTTCAGAATTAAACAGACTTAAATAAGGGACAACCTGAAAGAAACAAAAACTCTAGGGATCTGGACAATTTGGGTAACAGGTTCTGCATTACTGAAAGAATAAAGCCGGATCCTCCCTAAAGACTGAATCCATGCTTTTAAGTGTATGTAGGACCATCTGGCTATCTTACATATGTCCAACATTAAAATATCCTTCTACACTAGATTCTAAAGCTCAGTTATGCGTTGCAGCTGAAGTTGCCATCACTAATAAGGTGGCCTTTCATGTAAGAAACTAAGGCTTTCACACTGAGGACTTCTTCCTGGTCCAGCTGCAGGCTGAACTCATGGCAGTCTCTTGTGGTGGAGTGAGAGAGAATGGGGGTGTCTCTAGAATGGATTTGATGTTCTCCATGAAACTTGATGGTTTTGGGTAACTTTTCAAGGCAGATCTCTCTCTCCCCTCCTCCCCCACCTAAGTCAGGCTCAATTCTAAGGCTGAGGAACTAGTAGCTGCACTTAGCAATGACCAACATCTTTCTAAATCAAGCATTTCTTTTGAAACTGCTGGTTCTCTTCATTTCCTTGAGGGGATGGAGGAAGAGAATAACATCCTGAAAACAAAAGAAATGAACTACAGAAAAACCACACCAAACCATCAAGAGAAAGTACCAAAGTATTGGGAAACTATACATACCACCACTATCAAGAGAAGACACCCAGAGTTGCCAGAGGCACCAATTCAAAGCTCTGAGAAAAGTGTGTGACAAAATGCTGAGGCCTCAAGACAAAATGAAGCAGCACTGAATGGAATACAACGAACGATAGAACTGGGCACAGAAATGCTAGGATATGCTAAACAATTCTGAAAAAGCTCCAAGTGAGGAGTTGCAATGGACCTGAGCGGTAGGAGGATTCCAGGCTGAAATGAGAAGGCACTCTTGTATTCAGATCATCATGAATAGGTGCCATAGATTGTGTGAGAAATTAATTTCTAAGAAACAGGCTGTGAGTTGGTGAAAGCTAGCACAGCATTTGCTTAAAGTTCTCCTGAGGAGAGCACCTTTGTGGGCTATGGTCAGAAAAGGAATTGAGGGCTCCAGCAGGTAACCCACTTAGAGGGTGCGCTAACCACTGTTCCCAGCGCCACAGTAGGTCCAAAATCTTAGAAGAATTTGGCCCTGTTTCAAGCTGGAAGCATGAGATCCAGGAATAAGCATACTGCAGTGGTGTTATTTTTAAAAGAAACTAGTAACCTGTAGTCAAACAGAAAAACAGAAAGGTAATTCTGTTTTTGTAATCAATAACATTTTCATGTGTGTGTGTACACAATTATGTAACACAAACTGATTGCAAGAATCCCTTTCTTTAATTATATTTAATGCTATAAAAGAGGGGTCAAATCCTTCTCGCCTTTCTAAAGCAGTCCCACTGAGGTGAATGGGTCTGCTCATCTAAGTAAGGCAATCAGCATTTGTCCCAAAGGGTATGTTACCCTTATTTGAATTAGAAGAGCATGTAATAGGTCCTCAGTGAAGCTGGAACAATGTTGTTCTGGTCTTCAGTGAAGGTCCTTTTAAGATTCTTATATTTGGCCTCTTAATTCCTTTTCCTTTTTGACATATTTAAACTCAGGCACCTAGAAATTCTTCAAATTAAGCCAAAATCAAGGCAACCTTATAAAAAAAAAGTACATGTATATCTGACACTAGAGGTGTCCTGTTCTCACAAGACAGGCGGTTCTACCACAAGTACTTCTCATTAAGGGTCTATGATTGCAACAGTACGGGAGGCTAGTCTGGGGGGTTTTTCAGCAAAATTATCAGCGTGATTAGTAGGCTCAGAAATTCCAATTTTAATTAGAAACTTTATTTGGAAATACATTACATAGTTTACATGTGGTGAGAAGTGCTTTCACCATGAGATATTTCAGAACATTGTGCTGAGCAAAATGGCTATAGATTTCCTTGGAACTTTCCTTTAAAAAAAATAAATAACAAAAGTATCTTCTTACAGAACTATGAGGCAACTTAAAAAATATTTGTATTTAAAGGCTATTACTACATTTACCCTAGGGTAAAAATATTTAATCATTCCAAATACCTGCATGTTTCAGAAATGACATAAGTATTTGGCATTATGACCAACAGAAATTCAAGTTCTAAATAATCCTTGAATTCACTAAAATGTGGAAGAGAAGCAAACTAATGCTAATTTCAATGATCAAATCATTTTTGCTAAATAAGGCACAGTCATCAGAAACCTTTGAAACTTTATAGAAGAGTATACAAATTCAGATTTATTTGCACATATTTGTGAGATTTTCTTTGATAAAGCCTGAAAGATTATTTTCTATCTGCTGCTGAGAGTTTCCAGGAACAAGTCAGAGCAGCAAGGCAACTAATATAGAGAAGCCATGCAAAGAGTGAAGACTGATGCTTATGATGGCATAAAAATATCTGCAAAGTAGTTCATTTTATAAATGGAGCATTCACCTGATATCACTGAAGTGGTGACCATCCAATTAAGGGAAAATTAGATGCGGAATTATTTCTGCAAGTAGCGTCTACATACAAAGATGTTCTCTCCCACCCAAAAAAGCGACAAGTATGAGACATACAAAGGTCGCCTGACAGTAGACCAAATGTCAGGGAATGTTAACTCCATTTACTTAAACAGTAACTACTGCCATTGCAATTTGCTCTACTTAATAAACAAAATGAAGACGTCCAAAAATGGTATTAATTGAACAAACAATTACCATTATTTTGGTTGGATAAGTGCTCAAGAAACCCATAAGATGTAGTGATGTTTCAAGAGGTTGGAAGAAACAGAATTTTTTTAAGATGATTTCTTATTTAAGCATTCAAATGTGAGGAATTTCTTTTTTCAATCAAATCCTTAAGGAACAGTTGCATGAACGTAGCACTGTCTGGCACGTATGACCTATGAATGCTGAATATGTTTTCAGAATTACCTAATTGGCAGACTTCTGTTTTCAATTTTTCTTATTGCAATTAAAGTATTGTATCCATTATAATTGAATAATCAAGTTTTGACATTAAAAATGTCACTGAAATCATTATTTTGACACAGATTTGTATCACATACCAAAAGATAATTTTTATATGTAGTTCTGTGAAATAAATGCAAACACTAAAATATAAGAAAGATTTAAAAAATTAATTTGCAAAGCTGAACTCATACTTCAGCTTTGAGGTAAAAAAATTCTGTAAATGAAGAAGTCATGACATAAATGTGGAATATAAAATACATTCTAAAGTATTTTACAGAATGGTTGAGTTGCTCATCAGGCATGAGAATCTGGAGGAGAATGATGTTAATGAGAAGCAGTTCACATACAGAACACAAAGCAATAAGTTTAAATCAGACTATTTTGGTTTGTGTAGCCCTTTATTAGCAACTAAAATAGAAGATATCTGTTGTACAACACGGCTAGTAACGGACTATACTGGAGTTTTATTATATTCTAATACAGGATCATTTATAAATGCCTTTTCTTCATTAAAAAGCTTCCACCCTTTTTCTGTTTACAACTGGCAAAACTATTCTGAAAGCTGAGTACATGTGCACAGGTCTGCAAAGAGTGCAAATTTAGGATATGGTAAATGCTTTACATGTTATATTTGAAAGGACTGTCTACCACCATGCCTTTACAGACATCATCTTTTTTTTTAAATCACAAAGTTTTGACACGAGCCTTCCTTCCATTGTCTTAACAAGAAAGCATTTTTAAATGAGTTGAAACTAAGGAAGGACTACACCTACTAGAAAAGAAGAAAGTTCTATTAGTTTGAGGTTTCAGTATACCCGAAGACCAGGAACCGTATCTTTGTAAGGGCTAGGCTGGGACCCCGTACATAGTATGTGTGCAGGTGGCATCCCTGAGTGTTCGGAGGTTCAGTGGACCATTAGTGCTCCAGCAGCATAACTTACTGAGCTGTCTTGCCAGTTTCGACACTGGCTTGACTGGGCATAATTCAAAAATGAAAAGCTCATATTCATTCCATTCTTCTGGAGCTCTGTTATAGCCTACATGGAAACAAAAAAAGAAAAAAACAAACACGTTAAGGACAAGTTATTCACCAGGCTCTGCTACTTTAGTTCCCACTCCCCTCCTTCAATTGGACTTAATGCATTCCTGCAGCTCCTTCCTTTCCTCAAAACCCCAAAATACTCCATGGACACCTTTTGGAGAGACCCCATCTATGTGACTCCCTATTATTCATGCAGAGAGACCCCTCCCTGACCTAATCTTTTGTGCAGTAGGACATTTTTACAAGAGGCAAACTGAATACTGGTGCTTGTAGTCTTTGAGGCAGTTGAACCATTAAGAGAAGGAAAATGCAAAGCAAGAGAGACAACAAAATTTAGGGGCCTAGATTTATTGCTAAACTGTAGACTTATTCTTAACACAAAGACCTCCTGTGATTTTGGTAACATGGTCAGAGCTACAACATTTAACTTTTTTTTAAAATACTCTTCCCAGTAGAGACACTGCAAATAGAGATCTTTTCACAGGCCCCCTCCTGTAGAGATTCCCCAATGTGCTCTCCACAGAGATCAACCTCCCAATGAATAACACCCTCCCTGGTTAAAATAAAAAAAGAATAATGTCCCTCCCATTTGTGTTTTAAATTACATTTAAAAATACAGGGCTATACTCACCAGTACTGTCTAGCTGGTTTGCATCAATCCAGCAATGCTGTGAAGCAGCCACAAACCCACTGTGATCAGCTAATTAAGCCAAGTTTACAGCTGCTTTGTACCACTAGTGGAGCACACAATAGCCAGAATATAACATAGAATCTGGTCCATAATGGCTATTAATTTCGGAGCTAGTTCAGTAACGCTGTGTGCAACTCCCCTTTGAAATATTGTCAGAAGCGACAATACATTCACAATCACCAGATAAATAATATATAGGCAAACATACTTTCTTTAAAATATGTGTACTACAACTATTGATTCAGGAATTGAAATTGTACATTTCACTAGGGATGGGAGTTTCAAAGGAGAGAGTTAGGTGCCCATTTCACATTGAAATTCAATGGAACTGGATGTTTATCTCCCTTAGGCACTTTTGAAAATCCCAGCCCTGGTAAAAGGTAAGTTTGCCTTGGTATCAGCCTAGAAAATTACAGAGTTTGAAAACTTGGGAAAACAAACTGGATTCAGACTTCCAGTCTCAGAGGTAATAGGCCCTCTAGCAATTTATTGGTGAGAGAAATTTAAACAAATTTGCAAAAAGTCAACATTTTCACAAACAGTGGTACTTACATTTAATAATACCCCAATGGGATGTCTTCCACATATTGTATTATGGTATTTCTTCAAGTAATTGCTAAAAGATACAGGATCTAGCTGCTCTATAATGCTCATACCCTGAAAAAGAGTCAATAGCAATGATTACTGCCTACCTCGTTAAAATGTATGAGCCTTTTAATTAATGGACATCACAACTACATGATGTGTTTGAGAAGGAAAAACCTCAATTCTGAATCATGGGAATCTCAGTATATGACTAGGATTTTCTAATTGTGGGTTTGCCTTGCTCTCATCCCTTATAAAAAGAAGGGACGGGAGTATGACCTTCCAAAGCCATGAATGATCTGACATTCATGGGACTATCCTTCAAATCTTGAGACAGCCACATAAAGGTCTATTGCCTTCCCACTACTCCCTGAGGAGTTTTACTCCTTTGGGCTTCTGAAGAGTAGTAGCACCAAATCCTAGGCAGGCTAAAATCCACGTGTGAAAATAAAACCTAATCACATATCCTACATTTATGTTTATACAGGCACCAATAGAATCCCACCAGTGTTCCAGGCAAAGGCTGCTCTTTCCTTGTCAAATAAATGTAAAATAGCTTACAACAAATCTACCTTACCGCTTCTACTTTTCTCAGCTATTCCCCAGCTGCCTCTTGCCAAACCATGCTAGGTCCTGTCCTACATTCTCCTGTCTGAGAAATGCTTAGCCCTTAAAGTTGCCAATGGGTTAATGAGGTCCAGCTACTGATGGGTCAAGGAAATTCCCCCTGGAGTTCAGAACAGGACAGTAAAGTTGTCATGGGAGTGGAAATAAGTTCATGGTGGATGGGGGGCAAGAGAGAGAGAGCACGTGTGCAATGTTCATGGTGAAATTCTCCGGAGGGGCTTTTTTTTGTTTTTAGTTTTAGGGGAAGTTAGATGCAAAGAGGAGAAATCATCACCCCAAGAGCGGCCATCCTCTCACACCCAGTCAAGTCCCCCCATCGCCCACAACAACAAAGCCCTAAATATGGTGAAGGGTCTGCTGCAGAGTTGGGGAGATGACAATGCCACTTACATCTTCCCTGAAAACAAAGAATGGCCCGTTCTTCTAGAAATGCTGCAATTTTCTTGCTTTCCAAGCGATTTTCAGGAAGGCCTGCTCTGGCCCTTAGCATTTCAACTCATACAGTTATTTCCTTTCCTGCTAACAGTCAGCTAGGGTACCAACTGTGATGTGAATACTTGTCCACTAACTGGATTGTGACCAGCTTGGTTCACATAAAACTATTCAGTGGTGTAATAAACTTTCGTTCACTAATGACCTAGGAAGGATATAAACTGGTAAACAACAATTTGAAAGACAAGATAATCTCCTGAGCTGTCCAGTTTTCTTGTAAATTTTAATTATTGTACAGCTACGTAAAGTAGAATCAGCTTAATTGCATACCCAAAATGTAATGAGATTAGCCAACTGCAACTGTGATTATGAATAGGACACCATGTCTGTCAGGGATTCCGTGACTTTCCACGACCTCCATGAATTCTGCAGCGGCTCCGCAGCCAGCCGCTCAGGTGACCCTGCAGCCAGCTGTACTGGCACTGCTAGAGCGGCCCTGGGGGCAACCGCACCAGCTGCTGCTGGGTTGGACCCAGGCAGCTGTCCCTGAGCAGCAGCAGGTGCAGCTAGCCCCGGGGACCACCTGAGCAGAAGTCCTGGGGGCAGTGGTGAGTGGGTGGCCCCAGGAGCAGCTGCTGCTCAGTGGCCCCTGGCAGTAAATGCCACTGCCCCCTCCCCCACTAAGATTTAGTCAGGGGTACATAGTACAAGTCATGGACAGGTCATGGGCCGTGAATTTTTGTTTATTACCTGTGACAGTCCATGACTTTTACTGAAAATACCCGTGACTAAATAGTAGCCTTAATTATGAACAGGAGAACACATTTTGTAGATAAAAAAAAAATTATTTCATTAATGTAATACAGAAACCACGGTGAGGTACAAGATTCATGTCACAGCAATAAGCCACTGAAATATATGGAACCCTATCTGACAATTTAGCAGCTGTCCTCACTAAATGGTCACTGTATTTATCAGTGTCAAATAAGCTGATTTTGATACAAAAGTTATGACCATGGAACATTTAGAGTTGAGCTAATCGTCCCAAACGAATACAAATAAAACCTGCATTCCATGATACATCATCATGCATTCTCCACGTTTTACCGAAACATGTCTATTTTAGCAATGGTTTATAGAATTTTAAAAATTGCACTGGGATTATTTTTTGAATCCTTGATTTCAAAATGAGTACTGCCAATCTTGATTCTCAGGCCAGTGTAATGTACAGGGGGCAAATCCCACAGTTTGACTGAATAAGGAAATGCTGCTGTCACCTGGTATTTTGTGTTTTTGTTCATTCTAAATGGCAGTTGCATTAAGCTGTTTAGAAATCTGCAGGTGTCGAAGGAGTCCATCTGGACATGAATTAGAGAAAAGAGTATCACACAGCTCTGCAATTTATCATGCGGATACCACAATACCACCATATATGTAGTATATATTGGTTTACCAAACACACATTAAATGACATCTGCAGTGCCCAGGGATAATGAGATGGAGAATATCTAACATAACAAAATTCATTTTTAACTTCTGGTTTAGTAATCAATGGGGCTACTCACATAAGAAAGAGTTTGCGAGAGGAGGTTCTTATTTTATATATAGTATTTCATACTATAATGTCCAATAATATTATATTCAATTATATTTGTTGTCATTTTCCTAATATCTACTTTGTTTCTAAGAAAAGTAGGACAAGAGTAGATTATGCATAGAAATAGAAATGTCCAAACAGTTAACAGTTTATGCAAATAATCTAATTATTTTTTCAGGTCCAACAGTCATTTTTCAAGTTTGCTCACTTTTCTCAGCTTATAACATATCCAGACCAGAATTTTCAAAAACCAGCAATGATTCTGGGTGTCTCAATTTTTTTGTGCCCAATTTGAGATGATTTTCAGAAGTGCTAGGCATCCTTAAGTTAAACAAAAGTTAATGGGAGCTGAAGGTACATAGTACCTCTGAAAAGCACACCTCAAAAGCACCCACAATCAGTGGCTGCTCTTGGAAACTTTGGTCCTAGTAATGATATGAACTGATGGATTTGTAACCTGAATCTTATAAGTGAAAAAATAAAAGGTGATGGGATATTAAGTCTTCACTAGCAGATATTAGCAATATTATGGAAAATCATCAACACGTTTCAACGCAGTAAATCTCCTTTTGATTGCCCTTTTCTCACTGTTACAATGTCACTGAGATAGGGATACAAATGAAGGAAGAGAAATATTTTAAAAGAATGCCAATTCTTGATTAAATAGTTTAAATAAAATGCTAATAGCCCAAGCAAATAATACTTAAACTAGGCTTCAAGTGAAGCCAGATTCTGATTGCTATTACTTGGGCATTCCCCCACTGATTTAAATGGAGTTATCAGATTTACACCAGGTCAACTGAGGTGAACAATCTGGCCCTGATTGTGCCAGGTAGTTTTTTCTAGCCATGAGCAGAACAAATTACTCTTCATTTTTTTTCTAAACAAATGCTCCCCCACTTTTACATCAGTAGATTATGGCAAAATGTATATATCTATGGCTCTGCTTAAATCATAGCAATCCAAACCTCAAATTATGGATAACAGGCTGGTAAAATTGCAATGTAAATTATATAATCTAGTTACCTGCTAGCAGGGTGGATAAAAATCAATTATTTTTTTTTAGTTAAAAAAAATCGGATTTTTTTTATTTAAATTGAATTTTTCTGATAAAATGCTTTTTGAGGAAAAAACCTATCTAAAGATAGTTTTAATTAAGATACATTATAGCTCAAAGATATCTCATCATGGAATAGGGATTATAAATTATAATTCTAAAGCATGAGACAATATATTCATGTAATGTTTAAGAAAAGTTTTGTAAATGAGTTCCAATAGTTCATGGATTAGGGACCCAATCTTATGGGGATCCAGGGGCTTCTGGATAGATTATTTAGGTTAATCTTTCTATCTACCCAGTGGGACTCAGTGCTCAGTCTAGAAGATACCATCAAAGATGCTTAGTTTTGCAGTTCTCAAACTGTGGATGTGTCTCTCCGGAGGTAACATGCTCGTTAACAGCAAAAAAAAGTTTTTAAATAAATAAATAAATATATAGAGGTGAAAAATAACAGACCTCAACCCTACTGTTGCTCTGCAAATTTGTGTACACAGAGTCGATCCCTTACCTCTCTCTAAATGTGCAAAGTTTCAAAAACTTCAATGAATTTTTTGGGGGCGGAATAAGGAGAAGAACAAGGAGAAGAAATCTGGAAATAAATGTGAGAAGGGAGGGACAGGCAGTAGAAAGAAAAGTGAAACTGTTTGAGCAGTATATTCCAGAAGTCTTGAGGTTTTTCTGAGTGTAGCCTTCATTGATCTGAGATCTATCATACCATTCTCTCACTAGAAAGGAAAATCTATAATGGCTGCAGGCCGTAAAAGAGACCCAGTTTGGGAATATTTTAAGTTCCTCTACCTGTGGGTAAGACAGGCATGCATGTAAAATGCAAACAGTACAACAAAGAAATGTAAGGCCTGGTTGCCCGAATGAAACAACATCATGAGAAGTGTTACTTCTCAGGAGGAAGCTGTGTTGAAGATGATGAAAGAAACATGTCTGAACATGCAGGATCTTCAGGTTGGTAAACCTTTTTATTTCATACTTCTTTCTTAAGGACTGCCTGTCTTCCTTCTGGACTATTCTTGAATTCTCATGTTTGAGCAAAAAATGTAGTTGTTACTCTTTCATTTTAGATGCAGTTGTGATAAAAAGTAAATAGCTGAAATAGGCAGATCTTCCTTTTACAATTTCACCTTTAAAGTAGTACTAGTTGTCAGTGAATGCAATGAGTAATACTAAATGAGCAGTATGGTAATAATAGTTAAATAACTGCATTGACTTATTTTGTTTAGGAAAATCCATCCTCAACATACAGGATTCTGAAGACTATCCACCTTCAAGATCACCATCATTTTCTATAGTTTCAGAGTTATCTGCCAATGATAGTGTTTCAGTCACATCATGTATGTCACGTAGCCACAGTATATCACCTGTAGCAAAAAGAAAAAAAAATCTCCATCATCCAGAAACATCCATAGATAAGTTTGTGATAAGAACCAGCAGATTACAAAAAGAGGTAATTGATGAAAAAAATTGCCCGGTTTGTTTATACAACAAACTCTCCTTTCCGTATGATTGAGAACCCACACTTCATTAACATGGCTCAGTCATTAAGACCAGGATACAGTCCACCCAACAGAGCAGATGTCGCAGGCAAATTGCTGGATAAAGTGTATGAAAGAGAAATGGAGCAGTGTGAAAAAGGTCTAGAGGGTGAAATTGTTAACCTGAGTCTTGATGAGTGGAGCAATGTCCACAATGATCCTGTTGTATGTGCTTGTGTGACAACAGAAGAAGGGAATGTCTTCCTTACAGAAACAATTGCTACGTCAGGAAATGCACACACAGCAGAATACTTACAAGAAGTAGCAGTAAAAGCTACAACAAACTGTGAAAAAAAATTCAAATGTCTAGTACGCAGCTTGGCAACAGACTATACTTCAAATGTATCCAAGATGAGAAGAAATTATTTAGAAGAGAGTGAAGAGAGTCCCAAGCTAATAACAATGCTCATTTGATGCACCTCCTAGCCAAAGACTTCAGTGTTCCAGAAATAATGGCTAATGTTGTTGAAATTGCAAAATACTTCTGTAACAACCACTTTGCAGCAGCTGCTCTGAAAAAAGGGGGAGGAACCAAGCTAACTCTCCCATAAGACATACGATGGAATTCAGTAATAGACTGTTTTGAGCACTATATCAAGAACTGGCCTAAGCTGATGACAGTTTCTTAACAATATAGTGAAAAAATAGATGTCACTGTCACAGCCAATGTTCTCACTATTGGGCTTAAGAGAAATGTTGAACACATGCCGAGTACCCTGAAACCTATTTCTGTAGCCTTGAACAAAATGCAGGGAAATAGCTGTTTTATTGCTGATGCTGTTGAAATTTGGAAGGAACTGAGTGAGACCTTAAAAAGAGAAATATGCAATGACCGAGTTAAATTACAAGCATTAAAAAAAAAATGGGACAAGCACTATCTCCAATATATTCTTGCAAATATTCTCAATACTCGGTACCAGGGTCAAACCTTAACTGCTGAAGAAGAGGCGTTGGCTATGACATGGACACCCAGCAATCATCCCTCCATAATGCCAACTATAACAAACTTCAGAGCTAAGGGTGAACCATTCAAGAAATATATGTTTGCTAATGATGTTTTAAAGAAAGTTACACCAGTGAACTGGTGGAAGTCACTTAAGCACTTGAATTCAGAGACTGTTGAAGTGATAATCTCACTTTTAAACAGCAGTAGCTTCTTCTGCTGGTGTAGAAAGAATATTTTCTTCCTTTGGACTAATTCATTCCAAATTGAGAAATCGTTTGGGACCTGAACAAGCTGGAAAGCTTGTTTTTCTTTTCCAGATTATGAACAAACAGGAAAATGAAGGTGAAGATGACTGAGTTAGCTGCAGAAGCCAATATTTTAAGTTTCTCATGTTCACCTGGCTGACATAGTCAATTTAATTTTTGTGGGTTTTTTTCAATATCTCATTTAACTATTTTAGTTAAAAACAATTTTAACAAAAACATATCTGATTTTAAAAAACTTGAATGTTTAACTAAATTCAAAAATTCATAGGCTTGTTTTGTTAAAATATTATATGTTTGCTGTTGAAGAAAAAAAATCCAGAATACATAACGTTGTTGTTTTAGTTAAATAAAACAATGTAAATGTCTGTCTGGTGATGTTCTCCTCCTAATACAGCATGGCAAGAAAATCCTCCAGATAATACACATTTCAGGGATGTGTGCCCTCCCCGAACAGTGAATACACTGGGAATGTGCATCACTGACTGGGATAGACTCCTGATGGGTGAGGCAGTGCTTAAATCCCAGAGATCCTGGCATACCCTGGAGGCAAAGGGGATGAACCCCAAAAAGAACTCTTCCTTTAAAGTGAAAAGAAGTATAAAACAAGCCTCGAGCACAAAAAAAATAAGCAAAAGCATACAGATGAATTAAAGGAGAAGTAAATAACTACACTAAACTAAAAATTAGAAGATTCTAAAGCTAAATTTTGAATGGTAGAAATGGCCATGCTACATGCTCCATCTCAGGCCGAGGCACTTGAGAAGAAACAAGGAGTGGTCTGCCTACAGTAGCCCTATATATAGTTGGTATGGGGCACAAGGATGTGCAGGGAGATGCACAGACCCAACGGGCACTGCTACTGAAAATCTCTGATCACCTGAAGTGAAGCACCCATAGGGACACAACTCAAAGAATGTAGTAACAGAAAAGTATTTAGAGTATTTTCTCTGTCTTTTAAAACCATACAACAGCCATAAATAAGGTTAGAAGACAGCCTACGTGACCATGCATCTTCCACAGCACGCCAGTGCTTCACAGACCACATATTGAGAATCTCTGCTCTAGAAGAATCTTCCTGGTTTCCAAAGGCCATTTTTTCCCCACTAGATAATAATTTAGAGATCTGAGATTCAGAACAGGCCTAAGTCCTCATGTATTTTTGGGACAAAGAAGAACCTGGAATAAATACCCTTTCCTCCTTGATACAGTAACATGGCGTAGTGGGGTGGTCACCCGCTCTTGCCGGGAGGGGCTTAAACCAGCCCAGGAGAGGGCTATGGCTGGGGGCAGGTAGCTCCCAAGCTGATTGGGGAAGTGGGCACAGCTGTGGCCATGCCCCAAACAGACCACAGCCGGCCCTTACAAAAGGGTTGTGAGCTAGACACTCAGAAAGAGTCTCCTCTAGCTGTGGAGGGAGACAGGCCTAGCTCCTGGGGAGGCGAAGCAGGGCTGGGGAAGGCGAAGCAGGGCTGGGGAAGGCCAGAGGAGCTGGGAGGCTCCAGACTGGAAAAGACCCAGGCTGCAGGCCTGGCAGACAGCCTAAGACAGGGCACTGGGGTTACAACAGGGCAGCCCAAGGGTAGGCAGAGGCAGCAGGTCCAAACCCCCCTTACCTATGATGACTGGCGAATATAGACTGCAGTCAGCTGCAGTGAAAGGGGGCTAGATGGTGACTAGCAGTAGCCCATAGGCTGAGGCAAGGTGGGGATAGAGGGTGGGGGGGTTCCCCGGGGAGGGGAGACCCAGATTTGTGGGGTATTGCCTGGAGGGGCAGCACCCCAGGAAAAAGGGCACCTGTGTCCGGGAGGGACATGGGGGCCAGCGACGGCAGGACACCAGCAGAGGGCGCTCCAGAGCTGGTAAAAAGAGCTATTCCCAGAAAGCCAGCAGGAGGCGCCGCAGGGGTGAGTCTCGCCCCATTACACATGGGCTCAGTGACATTCTCTGCAAGGAAGTATTGGATTTCCTACAATGTATCTTCATGATAATGTTGAACGTAAGTGCATTTCTTAAAGAAAGGCAGCTGAAGTAATTTTTCTTTAGTAAATTCTGTGGAAAATGATCCCAGAAAATGATCAGGACATATGGATCTGAGACAACCATGAGTAACTGACACAAAAGGCTTCTATCGTTCCTCCAGGTTCCTTCAGAATGGATACTGACTGACTGGTCACTTCAGTACCTTAGAAAAACCTAGAAGGGCTTGCTGCTTTTGGGAAATTGTTTTTTTGGGATCACCCAGGTTCTCCTGGAAAAGAGATCAGAAGCTACCTGACTTTTGTGTATGGAGCACATCTAAATCCAGACCCAAATATAGGCTGGATTCTTAGGTCAGGTCTGCACAAAAAAGTTAGGTGGGACCCACTACATTTGCTCAGGGGTGTGAAAAATCCTGAGTAATGTAATTAAGCAGACCTAAGCCCCTAAATACACAGCACTAGAGCAATGCAATAATTCTGTTGACCTAGCTACCACCTCTTGGGGAGGTGGATTAACTACAGTGACAGGAGGGTCCACACTTAAACCTGTACAGAAACACAGCGGTAGGCCTAGGCAGGTGCTTTTTGCTTCCATGTTTTACAGAAGGAGGAGAGGATGTGGGTGACAGTCCCATTGGAACACAAGTGGCTCTAGTTTCCTTGGCCAGTGTGACCCCTACTTTTTCCCCATGATAGCTGCATCAAATCTATTGCAACAAAGGTATGATCCCTGTATAATGAAACTAGCACTATTACAAATGTAAGCTACCAAGACTTTACGTTCTATGTCATAAGGTTTATTGCTTCCCCTAAATATAGATATATCTGCATTTAAACAGAAAAATTACACTAAGGGAATTTCAAGCAGTTAGGCAAGCATTTTTCCTAATAAGGAATATTTACATAATTACATCCACTATACATTGTGCACACTCAGTAAAGTGTATGATACCAGCTGCCAACACACTGACTACAGTACAGTAGTACTGACTACAGTACAGTAGTAAAAAACCCTCTGTATGACAATTGAGAGAGAAAAAGCATACAATCAACAATGTATCAAATCTTGAATATTTTCTTAGAGAGTCTAGAAGCATTCAAAGTCATGTGAAGGAGAAACTTATTAGACAATTAACTGACCCAAATCTGAAATCTTACCATTTTATCTAGGTGCTCAATGGATCTATAAATCTCTCCTTGGGATTCATCATAGTAACTGTAACGGAACCTTTGACCTTGAAATAAAAATCATGGACAAAATAAAAAGGGACAAATTAGTAGCTAGAACACCCCCCAAAAAATAATTTCAATTATGATGAAAAGCAAAGTACAGCTGAACCCACACCTCTGGTAGCCAATCTAACATAATATCAATTGTAAATCACAAACTGGAAGCGATACCTTTATGATATTCATTAAGGAATGGTATTTTCCATTATATCTTTCTGTTCCATTGAAAAAAGAAAAGGAGTCCTTGTGGCACCTTAGAGACTAACCAATTTATTTGAGCATGAGCTTTCGTGAGCTACAGCTCACTTCATCAGATGCATACCGTGGAAACTGCATGGCAGTTTCCACGGTATGCATCTGATGAAGTGAGCTGTAGCTCACGAAAGCTCATGCTCAAATAAATTGGTTTAGTCTCTAAGGTGCCACAAGGACTCCTTTTCTTTTTGCGAATACAGACTAACACGGCTGTTACTCTGAAACCTGTTCCATTGAAGTCATTCCAAACACCACCACAGAACCTCACCAGAAACACAGAAACTAAAACGATACCACTTAAAGTGCAGTTATACTTTGAAAAATGACCATATAAAAATGGCATTGTGTGGTCCCATGTTAATTGCCTACCAATGACTTCATATCAAATTTGCTCAGTTTACAAGTAAACAGATGGTTTTTCTCACTGACAGCCCTGCAAAATCAATCTGGGATCTGAAAGTCATAGAATCATAGAATATCAAGGTTGGAAGGGACCTCATGAAGTCATCTAGTCCAACCCCCAGCTCAAAGCAGGACCAATCCCCAACTAAATCATGATGTTCTCTCCTGCCTGCACACCAGAACCAGTAATAAGGGGTGGGTACCTTTTTGAAACAGTCCCTTTGAATCAGCCATAACCACACATTAAAAAACTACATAAACAAAGTATTATTGGTTAATACAACAAAATGGAAGTCAGAACTCCTGGATTCTGACTCTGCCACCAACACCTGATGTATGATCCTAGGCAATTCACACAAGTGCTGTGCCTCAGTTTACCCATCTGCAAACAGATATAGTTACTTCCATCATAGGGATGTTGGGATGTTTCATAAATCAGTTAACTAATTTTGTAAATTTCTTTTAAATCAATAGAACAACAACATAAGAGCAAAGAACTACAATCACTGTTACCAGGCTGTAATAGTGCAGAGAAGCATGTAACACATACCTTTACTACCTCCCCTCCCTCTCCCATCCCACTGATAAATTAAATTTGGCAGCCTTTGAGTTAACATAATTTTCCAAATAAAAATTCACTTTTGGCCTTACAGAAGGCAGAAAAACATTTACGTTCAAAGGATAAATTTACCATAAAGTTCTAAGCACCAAAGAATGTTTAATAAAAGGGCCTGCTCAAATATAGCTACAATGTAGCTACCACATTGCTATAATACAAAGAAAACCTGCAACTTACCCCAATGGCAGAAGTCAGAAGAAACCACAAAGAGATTACTAGGATCTGCTAGGTATTTGCTGAAGAGTTTTCCAAATTCCTGTTCTTTTGACTCACTCAGTGCTCCAACCAATACTGGAACAATGGTAAACTCATCCTTATGGCTTATAAGCAAAAGAAAAAAGATTTCAAAATTAATATTTTAAATATAAGAATAGAGTTCTTTGTCAAGGTATGCTAACTGAAATTATAAATCTGCCCCTTACAAGGACACTATTAACCTGAAATGTAGCTAATTAAAAAACACAATTAAAAATAGCTTTATATACTGCACCTTCCCCAAGACCCCTGTCAATGGTTTGCTATTTTGCAACATTTTCTTATTTTCAAAAATCTTTTTTCTCTCCTTAGTTGCAGTGTAAGAAAGCCACAAAACCAACAGAAGAAACCAACTCCATAGCGGAAACAGCAAAAAAAGTGACTATGGACAAAATCAAAGACGGAAAGTCCCCTATGTAGAGGAGGAGCACAATGGATACACACCACTGAAATTGTACTTAAGCCGCACGATAGGACATAAGTGATGTGTAGTTATGTGCTGACCTTCTACACCAGTGGTTCTCAATCTATTTGTTACCTGGGCCGCAGGTTGAGAACCACAGCGCCCATCCGCACCGACCCCTATGCTCAGCACCCCCTGCCCAGAGACCCCTCCACAGAATGGGACCAGGAGTGGAGTCCTGGGTAGGGGCCGGCAGCAGGGGCCCCGGACCCTGCGTGGCCAGCTGGCTGCCCTGAAGCCAGCCCCAGACCCCATGGGACTGCCCCTGGACCCTGTGGGGTTTTCCTTACTCTCCTTTAGTTATAGTAATCATAGGAATCACCTGTAACAAAAGTAGCTATCAACTGGACACTGATTTTTAAGTTGCCAAAAGTATATACAAATTTTGGAAGCTCAACAGAAAACATATAACACTATTCAAACTTTTTTTTTAAATTGGGCAAATGGTTTAGTGAAACAGTCACAGAATGATAACATTTACAGATATGGAAGACTTAACTCATCTCTTACATATTTCAGGGCAGGACTGTTCCCTATTGTACATTTACAGTATTAGTATTTTGTCAAGTCTTTTACATATATATCTCTGCATGGGAGATTTAATTTTACCTAGCTTTGCAAATAAAAATTCACTTCTGGCCTTACAATAAGTAGAAAAACAATTTACAGACTTTTAGATGTCACTGTCAGGAAGTTTTCCCCAAAATTAACCCTATTCACAAGTCAATATACAATACTAACTACTTTCTACAGGATGGTCAGATTTGATTGCTCAGTTGCTTGCCCTGCTCCCAGTTTCCTTCCTACCAAGAAATATCAAGTCTCTAATTTATATTCTTAAATTTTTATGTTAAAAAATTATCATTCTCTCACCAAAAGAGGATCACTTCTTCCTACTGGAACACACATGCAGTTCAAATGTATAATTACAGGTGTTGCAAAATAAGCTTTTAGCCATATTACCTTTCCATGGCTTTAGCAGTATAAGGCAAATGCATTTCAATACTGTGTTCATCTTCATCTGTCTGCAGAGACATACGCTCAAACATTCCAGTCTTCCACAATTCTCCATAAACTGAAAAGATTTAAAAATATATTAAAATGCTTTACCAAAAATTACATTACAGCGTATCTTGTTAGAAGTGACACAATAAAATAATACTCCCTGCCTCTGGGGGCTATGATCACAGAACATTCTCCATTGTAGCTTTCTAATTGAAGTGTAACTTGCATTTAACCCAAGTTACAAAATTTTTAATTAAGTTTGTATCTTACAGTTAAGAATGCATTGTGTAAAGCAGTGACATCTTTAGCATCTTCGAGATGCTTTCTACAGTCATTATGGTACAAAAGATTTAAACTGTACAAAAAAATATTAAAACGTGTACTCATCCACATAATCTTTGTGTTTTTAGATTTCCACTAACCATATGATTCTATATTTGAGAGGAAAAGGTGATCAAGTGAGCTGCTGCTGGATGTGTATGTTTATTAATATAGCACCTTAGCCATCGGCCACTGCACAAAACACAGACTGCTGAATGTGACAAAAAACAGTTCTCTACCTGTTTATGAAGTTACATGTATTATCTTGCACTGGTAATTTATGGACTTATTCTTCTAAATACCCGCCCCACCCCAACCATCCAAAACCTAGGGCTCGTAGGTGTTGCAGTAATACGAATAATTTAAAAAATACAGAAATCTGAAAAATGCAAGCTTACTATATACATACTCTTTTGATCAATTCGAAGATCATACAGAGGTGTTCTATATAGCTCCACACTGGAAAGTGCACATCGGGAAAGGGGCACATGATGGGAAGGCCCAAGAATGAAAATTTTCCGGCTAGGATAATTAATACAAAAACCAAAATCAGAACAACTGTACTCCTACAAAACCCTGTGTTAGAAAAAAAAAGTTGAAAAAGAAAATGATAAACTGAACTAATTTTGGGGGGTTAGACTGGTGGCTAATGGTAGTGCTCTACTTTGCCAGGGGCAAGAGCATGATTCAATTCTTGGTCCCTTACACTCTGATGCTGCAAAGTGCTGAGTGTCTGAGAGGTGATCTTGAAGCCGGTTCAGTAAAAATTGGTTAAGGCCACCTTAAATGACCTAAAACAGGGTCTGCCCTACAGCACAAGCCAGTTTTAAAGCCTCCTTTAGATGATGAAAACTAGTTTAACTGAGCTGGTTAGAAAATATCTCTAGCATAGTGCAGGCCTTTACTGATAGATGATATTTGATTCTCCGGGATTAGTAATGAGTCCAACACAACTCCCATGCTGCACACCATCTTAAGTAGCTGAGGGTTGGGTGGTATGTTTCTTATTAATTACTCAAAGCCTTTTCTGATTCACATTATTACACACAATTTAAGCCAGTTGCTTTTTTTTCTCCAATGCTCTAGTCTCCTTCAAGCACTCTGTTATCTGTGAGTCAGTTACATGAAAAAGCTACATAGACCTGCATGTTATTAGCATACTACTGGCACTGCAGGCTTTGTCTTGTTGTGGGCAAGACGTAGTCATTTCACCAGGTCTCTGGTCCTGATTAAAGGTCAGTCTTTCCTGCCAGAGAAATTTTCAGAAGCAGTCTTGCCTTTGCATGGGAAATCTATGATAGTGCTTCAGCAGTTAGATACCACCAATTTTGTTTTGCTTTGTTTTTTGTGCAAGCAGTGGTGGAGCAAAGCAAAGGAAAAAATGCTGAAGTGCTGCATCAATCCACTTTGAAATCTATCCAGAAAATACAGTTCCTCAACTGAGGCAGAATGAGGTGCTCCTGAACGTTTTAAACAAGCTATGTGGTAAACAATAAGTGACGTAGAAAAAAATCCAGTAATGCAATGCCATTAAATCTGGGAAGTAGAACTTGTTCTAGAAATGTCAATGCAGAAAACATACCTGTATAGTGTTATCAATTGTTTTCCTTTAAAAAAATTGTTCTCATTTTGCTCAAAATATATCAGAAAGAATCAGAATAACTTTACTACTTTTGGACATGGTTTGCTTTTTTTCTGATAAACCACTGAGGAAACAAAAAAGAAACTGGTTTATTATTTCTAACACTAATTATCTTAAAGTATCATTATTTAGCTTCAAAATGCATGTTTGAATCAAACACTGAAGATACTTTAAATGAGAATTGATTGTTAATACATGGCAGGAAGTTCTGAAATATGCTGCAACTAGCAAAATACATGCAGATTTTAATTTTTTAAACTAGAGTAACTGGCCCTGTGGTTCGGCAGGCAACTGCAGCCCAGTTTTGTGCCTGTGCATTTTCAGAACAAGTACATTTGAAACAATTAATAGCTCCCACTGACTTCAGTGATCATATACCATTTTTTCCACAGGACCTCATTCTATGCACAAGCTGGACCTGTTTTGGGGACGAGTCACGATTCTATAGTGAAGGAAGCTGTTGTCTGTAGGACTCCTGCATCATTTGTTGCAGGAGTTGGAAGGTGTGTACCTATTGTAGGTCTGGGGAAAATGCCAGACCTAGGTCCTTAGCCAGGGGGGAGGGACCAGTGGACCTGGGCCACAACTGAATACGGGGGACAACAAATGAAAAAACAGAGAGGTAAGTGAAGGTCATAGGGTAAAAATCAGGGAACCAGAAGGGGACACTGAGCAGAAAATGCCCGACAGCACCCATCACTCTTCAAAAACATCTCCGGAGTGAGTGGATGTCACCCAGAGGAACTCTGCCTGGAGGTGTGATTGGACAAGAAAACAAAAGTAGGCCCCACAGTTGCAGAGCACCCCCTCACCCAGCCAGCTTCCTCTTCCTCACATGATGGATGGTCATCTTGGCCAGCGCCAGGAGGAGGTTCACAAGTAGGTCTCATGACATAGTGGGGTCACAGATGGGGTGTGCCAAAATCGGGAGGTGCGGGGAGAAGTACATCTCAATAAGAGATTCTGGAGGAGCTAGAAGAGGGGCTGCAACCTGACACTAATGTGTACCAGGGTCTCCCTCTTGCCACAAAAGGGGCAGGGGAGTTTGTGAACCACACCAGTTACACGCCCGTGCTTGTGGCTCTGTGAAAGAGCTGCCAGCTTTGGAAGGTGTGTCATGAATGAGGCCACTGATTGCAGGAAGGGAAAGGACTGCCTCATTGTTAAGGCAGCCAAATGCTGTCCTGGAGAACTGGATTCTATTCCTGCCTCTGCCACAGAGGTTCAATGTCACTTAACCAAACTTTCAGAGGTGATCACTAATTGTGTTGTACAGGCAACCTTAATTCTGGCATCTTCTACCTTCTGAGTTCTTGACTTTGCACCTTTTAATGTTCTTTTAATGTAGTTTTTTTGTGTAATTATACTTATAGAACACCAGAGAACTTAAGACTGGATGTCTTCCTAAAGGATATTTTCTATCTCAACCAGAAGTTATGGACTTGATTCAGGATTTACTTGGTGAAATTCTATGTCCTGTGGTATGCAGGAGATCAGACTAGAACAGGGATTCTCAAACTTCTTTGCACCGCGACCCCATTCTGACAACAAAAATTACTACATGACCTCAGGAGTGGGGAAGGCCAAAGCCCCACTGCCCCGGGCCAGTGGGTCAAAGTCAAAGCCCAAGGGCTTCATCCCAAGGCCGGGGGGGAGAGGAAGGGGAGGAGCCTGTAACCTGAGCCCCACCGCCCAGGGCTGAAGCCCTCAGGCTTTGACTTCAGCCCCAGGCAGTGGGGCTCAGCCCCAGTAAGTCTAACGCCAGCCCTGGTGACCCCATTAAAATGGGGTCCCGACCCACAGTTTGAGCACTGCTGGACTAAAAGACTGTAATGATCCTAAAAATCTATGACCATACAGGTCTAACTGCCAGTGAGGCCAGTGAGAGTGCATCAACTGACTATGAAAGGGAGTTGGATCAAGTTCACATAAATAGCTACCACTGAATTACTCCAGTTTTATGTCAAGTCCAGTTTCAATGGAGTTACACTGTAATAAAACCGGGAGAGACAGTCACAGTACTTTAAAAATATTGTGCCAAGTTCTGCCATCTTTACTCACATAGAATAGCACCTTACTTCACAAACACTTCCACTGAAATCAGTAGGACTGCATGTGAAATATGTAAAAGTAAGGTACTAATCAAAGCATGCCATTGAATCGGGCCCATTTGGAGCTAACAGAATCTTGCTACACATAGACCCTAATCCCAAAATGAGCTCTATAGGGGTAGACCCCTGAATCAACAGAGTTTATTGCAGGATTTAGATCTTACTTTCATGCTCTTTAAAAAAGTAACTGTAACCAAAGAAACAGCTCAGACTCTCTTTGAAACTGAGAGGTATCATAAACAACAAACAATAAATATCAAACTAATGTTATTACTACAAAATACAGACAGAAAGAGTACATTCAATTTAAGAGGCAAAACCCAGAAAGTTTCAAGTTTAAATAAGTTTCCTCTCCCCAAATGTTCAGAAAAAAATCTAATACAAATTTTCATCTCCAACAGGATTACACTAAATATTTGATATTTTTATTTTTAAACTATGCATTATGGTTATAGGAGGGAAAAATAAAGGTTAGGGAGTATGCTAAGGTCTAAGACATAAAGTAATGAAAATATGTTTTTGACACCTTTCCAGATGGCAGAGTTTAGCCAGGAAATATGACAATTTTTTATAAAATGTACTATCAATCACAACGGAAAAGTCAACATTTCAGAACTTAATCAGAAGAGCTCCAGTCAGCTTAATCTATGCTGTTAAAGAACGTTTTCCACTGTAAAAAAAAATTGCATATAAATATACATACACATTTTATATACACACTATATATATATATTTATATCTATCTATCTATATCTATATCTATATCTATATATATATATAAAAAATGGAGATATTTTAGTGCTACTTACGTAACAGTTGGATCCACTTGTTTGTAAGCATGGGCTGCACATGACCCACAGTAAGTATATCCAGCATGGCTACAAAACACATTTTTTAAAATTAACTTTTAGGTTTAAGACTGAGAACAAGCAGAATATTAATATTAGCAATCTAAAAAGAAAACTTGTTAAGAGAATGATCAAAACAGCAACTTGTGAAATAAGAGTTGTCAAGTATTAACCAGGGCTGACACTTTTAAAAGGCAATATTAGGTATCTGTGGGATGTGCTGGTTACAATATGTTCTAATAATTTATTTTTGAAGAAGTTCCACTGTTTTCCTTATGAAAGGCTACTTAAAGTAGTAACAAAACTGACAGCTTATTTGAAAATGGCAAAAGAAATGGAAATCTTTGTAAGACAAAAAACCTAAATAAAAACACAAAACTGAAGGTTAACTGGCACCTGACATCCCAGATATACTGTACATATTGTATTTACTACTATTTATAGGCATTGTACCTCTCCTTGCTAAAGGCAGCCCTTGGCACTAACTAACATGTATTACTTATCTAAGATACTATAACAAATCCATGGTCACCTAGCTCTCCATGTTTGTCAATATGCTGCACACCATACAGCTGTACATCATTAGAACTTTGTGGCAACACTGAGTAATGAATAAGAAGAAGGTGAAAGCAATACCTATATTCTAGCACTAAAGGGCTACTATATGTGATGGAAAGCAGGTAGGAAAGGAAGAGAGGGGATCTACCTTGGCAATGAAAGGAATACATCTGCCAGAGAACAAATGGATGTGGGGTAAATGCATGGAATCTAGCACAGTAAAGGTTACAACTATTGGGAAATTAAATGAGAGGAGTGGGGTTGAACCCTGTCATTTCCTATCACACTCTGTGGCCATCACTGGCTGAAGAGATGCTCCTTCCCTTTCCTGGTTTTCTGGACCCATCATATACCAAAAGGTTTCCAGTCATTTAGACTATTTGTTTTTAATCCTATGTCTAGATCTAGTGTCCACACTTTGAAAAGAATGTTGAAAAATTGGATAGGGTTCAGAAAAGAACTACAGGAATGATTTGTGGTCTGTAAAACACACCTTTCAACAAGAAACTTGAGGAGATCAATCTTACAACAGAAGTGGTCAATAAGCATCTATGCAGAGAGAAGATATCTGACACAGTACAGGGGTCTTTAATTCAGCAAAGGCATAACAAAATCCAATGGCTAGAAGTTGAAGACAGAAACCTTCCAACTGGAAATAAGAAATTACCAATGAAAGCAATTACACATTGAAACAAGCTTACACAGTGAGTTGGAAATCCTTTAAATCAAGAGGGGTTATCTTTGTAAAAGATACGCTGCAGTTCAAATTGTTGGGCTCAATGCAGGACAACTGGGTGAAATCTGATGGCCTGTTACATAGAGTAGATCACAATGATCCCTTCTGACCTTAAAAATCTGACTACCTCGTCTGTAATTTCTCTCTACACTACTTATTCCATTCACTGATCTCAAACCATTTTTATCAAGGAAGGTAGGCATCACTGTCTCATTTTACAGGGAAGAAAGCAGAGACACTGATGAATGAATGATTTGCTCAAGGTCACAAAAAGAACGAGTAGCAGAGCTGGAAACAGAACTCAGGTTTCCTGACTCTCAGTCCAGTACTTGTCCACTTGACCACACTGTCTTCCATAATGTTAGCAGGATTTGGGTCCAGTTTCTTACTGTAACTTCTGTGATATTGTTATAAATATACACCAAGCATTACATTTAAATAAAAGTACAGGGGTATTTAGTTCATGGTCCTCTTTGATCACTGAAAAGACAACAACATGCATTACCTAGAAGTCTAGAATTAGTCAGTGTCACTGCTCTTTTGGATGAGGAGGATTATTAATAAGCCACTTTTTCCTGCTATTTCAAATGTTTGAAGAGAATTATCATTTGGGCTTAACTGTATCTAGCTTGTTCACAGCCCAAAGAGTAACTTTTTTGAAAGTCTGGTACAAATTCTACTTCATCATTCTGAAGGCATTTTTCAGATGCAGACACACCAAGCAGAGTCATACAAAGATATTTCTAGAACCCAAATCAAATATTATTTAAAAAACATTTAAAACTGAAATTCTTATAAAGTGAAAAAAAATAGAAGCAAAAAAGGATAAACCTGAACTGATCCACAAGTCAAATGCATATTAGCATAAGATGTTTACAGAATCTAGGTAGCCATTATTATTATTAATATAGTACCAATTATGTGCTTGGTTCTATACAGACAAAGAAAGAATCACAGTCCCTTCTTCTGATGAGTTTGCAATCTTTATACTATCACTCTACTACATCACCTCTGAACTGGCTTGTAGGATCAAACCTTTTTCTGGGAAAAGGAATGCTTTTATTATCTCATCTGTCCACAGAAACTAATAATCAATCACATATACTGTGCACAGGTTTTATGCCTCAGTTTTCATGATATTCAGAGTATTTTCAGTGGTTTTCAAAATTTTTGTATTGGTGATCCATTTCACACAGCAAGCCTCTGAGTGAGATCACTTTATAAAATAAAAACGGGGGGGAATTTAATTTAATGGGGGCAAAGGGCTGTCAGCCCCATGGAGCTGACAGCTCACAACTCCCATGTAACCATCTTGCAACCCACTGAGGGGTCACGATACCCAGTTTGAGAATCCCAATATAATTGGAGCCCAGTCAGCATACTACTTAGGCAGAAAACAACACTTTAAGAAAGATCTGAAGAAAGGACTTAATATCTCAAATGTTAAAATACAGATATGAAACTTACGGTGCAATAATGGCTCTAGCAGGTCTTTTTGTAGATTGTACTTGAGAAAGCCAACCTTCTAGCTGTGCATTCAGCTGGGGTCCTACAAAAAGACAAGGAAATATTGAAATAATGAAATAATTTATCACAGTTTAAAATATAACCAAGTACAGTAAGTAATCTTAAAATATTGCCATGAGATTTAAAACCATTATAAATAAAATCAAAGGTTTGTGTTTCAAGAGTATAAAAAATAAACAAGCAAACAAAAGTTATAAAAGCAGCATGGCTCATATTGCTTAAGGTCATGTCAGGAACGTTTTTAGCCTCCAAAACTATAATTACTTCATCATTTGCGCAACAAGCTTGTTCTTGTTCGGTGAACAGAAGACACACACATAATGTGCCCAGAGCCACAACTATCACTGACAATCTCACAAGAGGGTGATGTATACATTCAATTAGTTTACTTTGTTAATTATCTACTGTTTAGATTTCAAAATGAATAATTAGAACTATGAGTGCTAGAGAAAACAATATGAACAAAAATCATGTGACCAAAGGCCTCAGCTACCAAGTATTACCGATTAAATATAATTCCAAGAAGGTGGCCAATAGCTATGATAAGTCTGCTTGTTAACAATCCCTAATTGACTATAGCAAACTGTGAGCTAGAAACCTGTGAAGCAGATACCAGGCTGTTTAAAGTGAGAAAATTCCAGACATATATTAAGAAGTAGTACAGTATTTGAAGTTAGTTCAGAGTTCAGTAAACAGCCCTATAGAATCAGTACTCATACCATTTCATTTAATAGTTTTCATTTTAGGGCCCAATGCCACACGTTACTGAGCACCCTTACAGGTGCTGAGCATTTGCAACTTTACTAGCCCTTGTGAGTTATAAGAAATTATTTCAATCAGAGATATTATTGGCAACATTAAGAAAATATGTTTTAATATATTTACATCAGAGTACTCCCTCTTGGTGTAAAATTACTCTTGGGAAACTGATATTTACCATATTATAACACAATGTTCTTTATTAGAGAAACACAATTAACTTTTTAAAAATTTTACTTCCATCTGAAAAATGTTTACTTACTATTGTTACAAATAACACATAATATACTATTATAACAAAAAGAGTAAAGAAACGTATATTTTTTTCAGTTAGTTTACTACATGCATTTGACAGAACTTTGTCTAAGTCACTTTCACTTGCAATGTATTGTACAGAAAATCAGTATCCCCTGTTTCTGTCACAAATATTGGCAGGGAAACTCAGGGACAGCTGTAGCACCTGAAACTATTTTACAATCATTTTTCAAACTGACTAGATTTCAAGCTGACAATTTCTTCGAGGATTTGTTTAGACCTCTAAACAACTTAAATAGTGGCATGCAGCCAGCATGACAGCCAGGGCTTGTCTTCCCTACAGGCTAAATTGGTGCTGCTGTAATTGATGCAGTGGGCATCGATTTAGCTGGTCTGGTGAAGACGGGATAGGTCAATGGGAGAGCGCTCTCCTGTTGACTTCAGTACTCTGCCTCCCAGAGAGGTGGAAGGTATGTTGATGGGGGAGCGTCTCCCGTCAACATAGCGTGGTGTAGACACCACTGTAAGTCAATCTAAGGTATGTCGACTTAAGTTACGTATCTTAATAAAATATTGGAAACAGCTATTACTAGACACAACCAAAAGCCTCACTTCTACCAGGAGGATTACAAGTAATTAATCAACCAATAATGGTGAAGCAGCAGTGTTAAAGCAGACACTCTTGACTATCCAGAAAGGTTACACATGCACTTTTATATTTTTCTCCTTTCACCCACTCTTTGAAAACTATCTTTTCTTGTCACTCTTTCTCCCTCCTTCATTCCACTTGTCACTAGCACTCCAAACAATCCCTGCCACACTCTTCCAAGCACAACCACCATTAAAGATTTAGTGCTAGTAAAAACTAATTTAAAAAACTATTTCACACAGCATGGTTTTGCTCCCAATGTGGACAGAACATAATTTAGCTAACAGTGATTTTGAAAACCATTCAAGACTAAGCAGTAACGTAGTCTTGAGAACAAGCTAGGACTTAGGCTACAATATGCTTTTTTGAAAATGGTTTCATTTTTTCCCTGTTTATATCAGTTGGCCAAACACTGGAATCTGTTGAGTACCATCAACACTCAAAGTCAAAAGCCTCACAGGGGAAGCACTCAGTAAATCTTCAGGGTTGGGGGCCAATTTTTGGAACCAGGTTATCTGGAGCTGTATTTAAACCAAGTTCAAATATGGTTCAACATACAGTATAGATGCAGCTTTTAAAGGTGCCTCTCAAAGGAAAAATATAGGTTTGTGCCCTCTACATTTTTTTTTTACAATCTCCTTATTCTTTGAGCCCAGGCATATCCAAGGGGAAAAATATACAGAGTCTCTTATCTACATTGTGAATTAACTTGAAAAATATCATGTTTTAAAAACAGTTAACAGAAGGGCATGAAACTGACCAAATGCAAGCAGGGTTTTTTCCTCAGATTATACCTGGAAACTGAATTATTTACTTTAAAAATTCCTTCCATTCTGAAAATTTCTTAACCAGGTAACAAGCAAAAGAAAATTAACAGATTAAAATGCATTACGAAAAAGTAAGTGAAGAGACCAAACCAAACCACTATGCTGCTAATGTCTGTATCAGAAACTAAAGCGGTCACTTAAAAGCTCTTCTGATCCCAGTTTTGAGTTCTGTTTCAGATTTACACAGACAAAAAGTATAATGAGTTTATCACAAGTCAAGACAAGACCTATAGAAGGTTGGGGAAGATCTGGGATAAAAGGCAACACAAAATAGTGTGTTGCTTCCTGCTTCCATCAGTTAGAAATAAAGAAGTTTCTTTAACTGACAGTTATTATTCCTTCCCGAGGCTCTGGAGAGATGGAGCCCCCAAGCAGGGTCCAGGGACAGAACCCTGGTAGAAAGCTCAGCAACTTCCTTCTTCCCAGTAGCTGTTGGGAACAGAGCTGGGCTTTTCACATATTCTCTACTCCCTCACTCAAAAGATTGCACCTTAACATTACAGCAATGGCATACTGCAGATCTCATACTGCAACCTTAACCTCTGTCCCTCCTGCACATGTAGATTTACCAGATTATTTTCTCCTCTAATACTAATAGTTGTGGGTAGTTGGCTGAACCAGTAAAGATTTGTGTGCAGAAGGACAGTTAAAGTGAGGGATGGAAAGCTGCCATAGCTAGCCAAAGTTAAAGTTGTGGTATGTGGTAGTTTTGGTAATTGTAAGGTCATGCATGAAACCTTCTCTCAACAGAAAACAGTAGCTCCTGACTGAGAAGAACTGCAATCAAAATTGCATCAATCAAGCTCTTAGGTGCCTTCATAATAGCCTGGAATGTGAACACTGAAAAAAATTAACTCCTCTTAATGGATTCTTCATTGATTATTTCCAAACTGATCCAATATATGATCCGATTTTATTTTCTAGTGGAGGGAAACAGATCAAGAGTTCATGCCATAAACACCACATATACTCTTTCATTTCCACTGGAACCTCACTTTACTTGTGGTAATAGCTGGAAAATCTTTTGCATGTTACTTAAAAAAGCATGAGCTATTTGTATTAATTTTCAAATTTTCCTTGCAATTAACCACAATTTTAAGATTTTGTGCAGTTTGAGTCATTGTTGCTCACTGCAAAACACCAATTCCTCTGTTTTTGCATGATGAGTAACCGTATACAAAAAGAATTTGCACTAGGTGTTACATTATAATAAGCATCACCAGGTGTGCTATTACAGTATCCAAATTATTTTTCTTAGTATGTAAGAAAATGTTCAGACTTGAAAAGACATGCAGTGTTAGTCTTGATTACGCAAGGTTCTGTGCAGAGGCCCTTGGAAAGGGAGCTGTGTGAATAGCAGTAGAGTTTTTCTCTGCCTTGGTATCCAATTATTCATTTCTTGAGACAGAGCTGCTCTCTGGGGACAAACTGGGCACTGGTGCTGGGTAGAGATTCCTGAAAAAAGGGATTGCACTACATGCTGTTGCCTATCACTATTACAGGACTAGTGCATGTGTTATACTTCGAATATACTCAGACTCTGCATCACTGATTTCTCCTGCATTGGAAAGCCAACTTTCAAGACACCAGTCATCTGCTACTGCTTGACAGTGGAGAAACACTGGTGTCCGAATGGAACAGTGCTGTCCAAAGAAGGTGCAACAACCAAATTAGGAATGTCAGTGCAAAAGAGTCAGGAAATTCAAAAATTATGGTCCTCCCACAGATACTAACATAGTACACAGTAGAACCTAAGAGTTACAAACTGACCAGTCAACCACACTCCTCATTTGGTACTGCAAGTATGCAATCAGGCAACAGCAGAGACACACGCCAAAAAAACAAAGCAAAACAAAAACAAATACAGTACAGTACTGTGTTAAACATAAATTACTAAAAAAATGGGGAAAGTTTAAAAAGATAAGGAAACTGTTACTGTGTTTGTTTCATTTAAATTAAGATGGTTACAAGCAGCATTTTTCTTCTGCATAGTAAATTTTCAAAGCTGTACTAAGTGAATGTTCAATTGGAAACTTTTGAAACAAAAATCATAACATTTTGTTCAGAGTTACAACATTTCAGAGTTACGAACAACTTACATTCCCAAGGTGTTCATAACTCTGAGGTTTTACTGTATTGCACAAATATTTTGCATTAGAATTACGATGTTAAATGTAACCCTTGGTACTCAGGGAATGAAACAGAGCCAAATTAATGATGCTGTGGAAACCCCAACTTTTGATTTTTTTGGCAAATAAATTCTCAATCTTAACAGCACATCAAAGAATTGTGAACACTGAATGACCTTATTTATGTAAGAAAAAATTATACTGAAACACATTTGAAATGTGTACTCTAGCAGAAGTTGCACTCAAAGAATCACGTCATTAAAGCAAGGATAATACACATTATATTACAAATCAGTTTCTTAGAATGTACAAAGCAGTATCATTTTAAGAAAGGTCATGGATCCAATTGAGGTGTTGACTGTCTCAACAGATTCAACCATGAATCAACACATTCACCTGCACTGTAAACCCTAGACACAACAGATAATTTAAGATCACAGAGACATTCAAGTAAAAGTCTGACCAATGACTAACAACAGCTTTTATTTCACTGTTCTTGATTCCAGACAAATGAATGCCAGTAATGCATTTGAATAGCTTGTAAAACGTTAAAGTTAAAAGCTAAATTTATTAAAAGTTGCTAAAAGTTAAAATTATGTGCTAAAGAAAATGAAGTAAACAGAACATTTGCATAATCACTTCAAAAGGTTTTTAACTTCTTTATTTCTTAACCAAATTATCACACTCAAAGCTAAAATGATTGTCTTCGCTATGGATTACGGCAGATACAAGCCAAATCTGAAGTTTAAAACAAAGACAAAATTACTCAAGTACCAAGAAAGATTGCAAAAATCGTTAGCCTTATATAAAAGAGGCGATACCTGCCTTGAAGAGCTTACAATGTTTATAGACATGACAAATGCAAGCAACAAAAAAGGGTGGGAATAGGGAAAAGTGTAAAGGTTACAATAAGTTCAGACATATATGCAAGGTTTGCTACGTGAACATCTTAATAGATCCACAACCCTGTGTGTGTGCATTCCCCTCAGACTAAGTTTCCTATAAATGATTACCACTTTGGTTAAATTATTTGTATTGAAGTAACACCCAGAGGCTCCCGTCACAATCAGCATCTTATTGCACATTACATAGTTAGAAAAAAATTCTGTCCCCAGGAGCTCGCAGTTCAATTCAATGTATTTTTCACTAATGTCATCTTGCTTTCAACCCTCAAAACTCTTATTTTCCTCTTTTACTTCTCTTCAGCCTCCTAGTTCACCCTTCAGTAACAAGAGTGTAATGATTACTTTGTACCAGAGCCATGGGGATACCTAATGAAACGTTTGAAATGGAAGTCTAAGATGACAAGCTGAAGGCTCCCATAGTCCCTGGTCCAGTGGCAACTCTGTGACCGGGACCTACAAGCAGGGCCTTGCATATTCTGCATCTGAAGAATTTGCTATGGAATCCACCCACCCCTTAGCATAGACTTATTGCCAGAGTTCCAACTTTCATTTTATGATTTTTTAGCCATTTATGGTTGTGATCAAAATATACAGAAAACATGAATCAAGATAAATCAATGCAGTGTTGTCTTCATGAGTCAGCAGGGAACCTAAAACAGATAAAAGATGTGTGAATTAGCCCATATTAACTTCTATGGGGTGTTTATTTTGAAACCTGAAGATGACAATTCCAATATGGCTAACCCAATTCACTGATAATTATTTTAGCAGAAACAGCCAGCAAATATGCTTATCCCACAATCCCAAACTGCCTCTGATGCCTACAGGTGCCAACACATCCAGCTTCACCAAACAACTCCTACAATGCAGCTATGTGTTAATAAAAAAAGCTTTGGCATAGTGAAAATGGAAGATGTGCAAACAGTGTAAAACAAACTGAATTTAATACACTAAATAACAGGAGCTCTTATACGGACTGTATTTAAAAACTTGCATTTTAAAATTTTATTAAAGTTGTCATCTAATTTCCAGTCTGTGTCCCCCCCACCGGTCCTGCAGATCTTGCAGCAGAATTTAGATTCAGCTTGCCCCGGAGTTCACAGGACATTGCTTAGAAGCAGACAGCCACCGCAATTTATTCAGAATGAGGTAGAGAGGGGAAAATATGTTAACAGAGCTGTCTGATTTGCTGGAGGTTTTGCATCTCAGGTATGTTCACACTGCCCACCTTACAATAGCGCAGCTGTGCCACTGCAGCCATGCCATTGTAAGGTGGGCTGTGTAACAGCTCTTTATCACCAGGAGAGCGCTTTCCCGGTGACACAATAAAACCACCTCCAACGAGAGGCGGTAGCCAAAGTGCTGTCCACACTGGCACTTTTCATTGCTAAAACTTCTGTCATTCAGAGGGGTGTTTTTTCACAATCTAGATGGAAAGATCCAATGAACATCCCCTGGAAAACTGGTGCCAACTACAAGAATTTTCATGCCAAAATAATAGCTTCTCTGCTTCCACCCCGCCCCGTTTTCAAATTTTCTTACATTAGAAAATGAGATGATCTGGCTTTTTCTCTTGCTCCTCCATCCAAGAGCTTTAATCAGCTCTATTCAGTGCAGCACTCTAAAAAGCAGGACTGTAACACTTTAATAATGTGGTTTTTACCATAAAGCCAACAGCAAATCACGTCATAACATGACTTCTACCAGGGTAGTTTTTGCAGTGTACAGTCTTCGATGATGCATCTACGTTAACCAAAGCTATTGTAAAGGCAAAGGCTGCATGAAATTTTGACTGGCTTTCTTATCCTTACAATGGTTCAGCTCATCCCTCATCCCCACAGCAATATGACTTATTAATGGGCTTTTATTAATGTATTCTGGGACTCTTCAAGCACCTCTCCACAGCACTCAGCATATTACTCAGAGCTCATGTGCTCAGATACATTCCAAAATGGAGGCCTCCAAGGAGGGATGCATTCTGGAACTTTAGTGCAAGGTATCCCAAAATTCACCTTCCTTCATTCAGTATCCTCATAGTTGACTCCGACTTGCCAGCAGCGGCAACTTTTTACAACAGCTTTGAATTTTAAATGAGATTACATGGCAATAAACTGTCACCCAGCTGATGACAGCTGGAAAGGCAGTGAGCAGCCAAATCCTGGGACATGGTAAACCAGACATTCCTCCAAAAGCAGACTTGGAATGAGCAGCAGCATTACAGACCAGACATAATGTTCACTATGCCAGCTTTACAGTGACCAGCTTTCCCCAAATGAAAAGCAGTGGCCCCACTCTAACGCGATGGCGGTACGAAATAGCATTAGGAAGCTAGGGTGACAGTGAGTACCTTATACTTTGCTGATAATTCACTGATCAGGACCATTGTGGTAGAAGTATGCAGACCAGAAAAAGAGTTTTGATTACTATTAAAATTAGAGCTGACCAAAAATTGATTTTGCCACATACAACACACAGACTTTTGAGAACATAGGGTTGTATTAGAGGGCAGACTATGAAATACTTTTCTCATTTAACTCTTGATATCATGCTTTTCCTTTTGCTATCAAGCCTTTAACCAGTTTATATCAACAGAGACACATTGCTTCAACTACTGTAACACCAAGAGTCACAAAGTGGCCGTATGTACTTCAGATTAGGGATGTTAATTGGTTAACAGATTAACCAATAAGCATCAGTCTTATCGGTAAAGTATTCTAGTTAACATTTAAACTCCGCTGCAGGACTCCTCTCCCGGCCCCACCCCTGGGGTCCCGGCTGCCAGCCCCACACCCTGGGGTCTGCACGGGGCGGCAGCAGAGCCCCGGGCACGCGGGGCTGGCAGTGGAGCCTAACGGTTAAATGTTTAACCAGTAAAAATTAATAGTTTAAACGTTTACTTTTTTTAAATGTTATTTACATCCCAACTTAAGAAAGGTGGAGATAACTTCTACCGTGCGCAAGACATCTGTGAAAGCAGGTAGAAGGTTTTACATAGGAAAGAGTTCAGAATAAGAAAGAACTACTACCTGTCAGCAGCCTATGCTTCATGAGCCTAGTACTGCTACCAGTGTCAGGGAAATTCACATGATGAGAACAATTTTAGCCAGAGCATCTGTAGAAGGGGAAGAAAACATTAACTGAAATCAAACAACCAACAGAGCTGCTTTAGAGCTATTAATTAAGCTGTGTATTATTTGACAGCAGTTGCCTGAATCCTGATTATGGATGATGCCTGAATTACTATATCAATCACTGCTGAGAAAGAACGGATGGAGGGCACTAACGCTCTTTCCACTGCATGAGGATGGGTCAGTTTTAGTGAGAAAACGAAAAAAGACTCTGCTGCATAATCTGGTCTCAACAGAAATTGTAACATTGCATGTCATTAGAAATTGGGAAAAAATTAAATCTAAAAACACAAATCTGCACTAAATATCTGTAACAATCCCATCTACTAGTGGTGGAAGGCTTGTTAAAATTAATATTTTTTCTATTGGGCTACTGATGCCACCTGTAAAACATAGCAGGGACAACAGATTTGACTTTACTAATACTGGTCTCATTTAAAGTTGATGGGGCCATCCTGAGTAAAGACCACCAATAGGGAAAGACTGATATGCTAGCTTCTGTTTTCACGGCTCCTCTGAGGTACATATAACTGGAGTAGATAGAATAGGAGCTCTCTTAACCCTTAATTTAAGCAGCAGACTGATGAATCCAACAAAAAAATTTCTCCCAACAGTTTAGACATCTGAGTTAAATCAGAAGGAAAAATCAGATGCTTTAAATGGGCACTGTAAGTCTCTTTCTCTCTCAAATAGTCAGGTTTTGCTTATTGGGTATGTGGTATGTGTGATGTCATAAACCTACTAGTCTCCAGCAACCTAAAGATAGTTCTAGGAAAAACAGTGCAACCAAGACTTGAACTTCTAATGCAAATAATGAAGCAGAAAAAGTATAAAAAGAAGATTTGGTTTTGGTTGTTTTTAAGAGGAAAACAAGGCACGAATCCCAAAAGTATTTTCCTTTTTAAAATATGCTAGAACATTCAGATTTGGGGAAAGCAGTATAAACCACTGAAAATCTAAAACTTCAAGTTCCAGTTTTAAAAAAACAACAAGTTGTTACACTACAACAAGGGAACCCTTGATTAAAACTGGAAGGCAACAAATTTAATACTAATGAAACATTTTACACAGTATCTAAATTAACCTGTGGATTCTGCCGCAAAATATTTTCCAAGAGTTTAGCAGGATTTTTAAAAGGATTAAACATTTATAGCCATGTATAAACTGTATAGCCATGTGAAGCTCTAAGCAATAGCCAAAGTACTGGAGCACTAAGATAACACTACATCCTTTACATTCTGCTTCCATTTAGAAAAAACTTAGCAATCATACTGTGAGTAGATTTGGCTTGGGTTTTTTAGGGCTGTCAAGCAATTTAAAAAATTAATCGCGATTAATCGTACGATTAAAAAAATTAATCGCGATTAATTGCACTGTTAATAAGAGAATACCATTTATTTAAATATTTTGAATGTTTTCTACATTTTCAAATATATTAATTTCAATTACAACACAGAATACAAAGTGTACAGTGTTCACTTTATATTTATTTTTATTACAAATATTTGCACTGTAAAAAACAAAAGAAATAGTATATTTCAATTCACCTAATACAAGTACTGCAGTGCAATCTCTTTATAATGGAAATGAACTTACAAATGTAGAATTATGTACAAAAAATAACTGCATTCAAAAATAAAAGAATGTAAAACTTTAGAACCTACAAGTCCACTCAGTTCTACTTCAGCCAATTGCTCAGACAAACAAGTTTGGTTACAATTTTCAGGAGATAATGCTGCCCATGTCTGGTTTACAATGTCACCTGAAAGTGAGAACAGGCGTTCACATGGCACCGTTGTAACCGGCATCGCAAGATATTTACGTACCAGATGCTCTAAAGATTCATATGTCTATTCATGCTTCAACCACCATCCCAGAATATATGCATCCATGCTGATGACGGGTTCTGCTTGATACCGATCCAAAGCAGAGCGGACCAACGCATGTTCATTTTCATCATCTGAATCAGATGCCATCAGTAGAAGGTTGATTTTCTTTCTTGGTGGTTCGCGTTCTGTAGTTTCTGCATCAGTGTGTTTGTTGCTCTTTTAGGACATTTGAAAGCAGTCTCTACACCTCGTCCCTCTCAGATTTTTAAAGGCACTTCAGATTCTTAAACTTTGGGTCACGTGCTGTATCTATCCTTAGAAATCTCACACTGGTACCTTCTTTGCATTTTGTCACATCTGCTGTGAAAGTGTTCTTAAAACGAACATGTGCTGGGTCATCATCTGAGACTGCTATAACATGAAATACATGGCAGAATGCAGGTAAAACGGAACAGGAGACATACAATTCTCCCGCAAGGCGTTCAGTCACAAATTTAATTAATGCATTATTTTTTTAACGAGCATCATCAGCATGGAAGCATGTCCTCTGGAATGGTGGCCAAAGCATGAAGGGGCACATGAATGTTTAGCGTATCTAGCACATAAAAAGCTTGCAATGCCGGGTACAAAAGTACCATGCGAACACCTGTTCTCACTTTCAGGTGACACTGTAAATAAGAAGCAGTCAGCAGTACATCCCGTAAATGTAAACAAACTTGTTTGTCTTAGCAACTGGCTGAACAAGAAGTAGGACCGAGTAGACTTGTAGATTCTAAAGTTTTACATTGTTTTGTTTTTGGTGCAGTTATGTAACAAAAAAAAATCTACATTTGTAAGTTACACTTTCATGATAAAGAGATTATACTACAGTACTTGTATGAGGTGAATTGAAAAATACTATTTCTTTTGTGTATAACTTCTACAGTGCAAATATTTCAAATAAAAAATAATAATATAAAGTGAACACTGTACCCTTTGTATTCCTTGTTGTAACAGAAATCAATATATTTGAAAATGTAGAAAAACATCCAAAAATATTTAATAAATTTCAGTCGGCATTCTATTGTTTAACAGTGCAATTAATTGTGATTAATTTTTTTAATCGCAGTTCATTTTTTGAGTTGTGTGAGTTAATGGAGATTAATCAACAGCCCTAGTTTTTTTAAATGAAACTTTCAATTGTCATCATTTTCTGCACTCATCCAGGAAAGCTTTCTACTCACCACAAGCCAGCAGATTTGTCAAGTCTTGTACTTCCCCATTCCTAACTATCACAAATGAGATTCAACACTATGAAGTGTTTATAATAAAATACTAGTAGATATGTATTTATTATTTTAATTCTTAATACATAGGAGGGAATTAAATAATCAATCTAAGTAAACAGTGCAATCTTGTGGATTGGCACATGACTAGTTACTGTCCCTCAATACAGTAATAAGTAGACTTAATGGCTGGCACTGAACAAGTTTTCTTCCCGTCAGTATGAACCTTGGAGGGGAATGGAGAACATTTAAACTAATTTACAGACAAAGTCAAATTTGATATATCATCCCAGATTATACTGCCTTCTTTAAAACTGTGGCATAGAACAAGTATATACACCCTTCCTTACCTTATACAAGGAAAATTAAAACAATGATTCAAAGGACACTGGGATCATTTGATTAGCCACTGTTTCTGACAAATCCTGATCAGCACAAGTTTTATCTACACAAAAACTAGGATTTGGCCCTGTGAGACAGAAAACTGAGTCTGAGGGACTATTCGTGATGAGCATATATACTGCTATTACAATATATACTTCTACATTACTGGATGCCAGCATAACATATAGATCAGACACCAAGACAAAACTTATATAAACCTAAGATTGCAAGTATAGGCATGAAAACATTAGAATTATGTGTGTGATCTTTCTTTATATCTTTTTAAAATTAAATTATCCTATCCTAGGCTTGAAGTCCTATTTTAGATATGTAAAAAGAACAATAAGCAGCAATAAAGATAAATCAAAATGTGAACAGAATGAAATCTATACAAAGCCACTGAAGGACAGAAATTGAGATGTACAAGTAGCAACCACCACTCTGTAACAGAAGCCACTTTTTGTGCATTCCGTTAAGAAGTCCTTCTAACAAGCTTTGCAACTTACTTGCTTTATTGCAAATAATCTTTTAAGTCTCCATTCATTCTTCTCTTCCACCACTAAAAAAAAGTTAACCAGCACTCAGTCTACATACTTTAAATTACAGAGCAAAAACTCCACCCAGCTCCTCAAAGAAGTACTTCACTTCAACAATCTGCTCTCCTGCTGAAGTCAATGGGAACCTGTACAAGTGAGGTACTACTACTGTGTAGCTCAGAGGAGAATTTTGGCTCTGATAAATGAATGTTAAATATAATGCAAACTGAAAAGGAGTATGCTGTAGGCTATAGAGGCCTATTGTAATAATATTACTGGTTATACCAAGAGAAAGACTATCAACTTCAAATTTAGGGTGAGATATATTAAGGGTTTGAATTCTTCATTTGGGATGTCTCAAAGTACCTGTTCAGAATATATTCAGTGATCCACCTAAAGAAAAGTCTGAAAAATTGTATTATATTACATGAAACAGTTTGCCATTTTAAGATTATGTAATCTTAAATATCACATTTTAATTATTAACATCATGTTCCACCACAGTGTTGTCTAAGTCTAGCGTGAATGTAAGAAAAAGAATTCAGGAAAATAATGTGATTATCCAACACTTTTGTGATACTCATTTCCACCATTTGCCTGGGAAGGACTTAAAAAGAAACCTGTCAGTTAACAGTCCATGTTCAAGGACAGAAACACAGATACGAGTGAGAGATTCTTTTTTGATTACTCCTCCAGGGACAGAAAAACAGGTGGGGAAAAAAAAATCTGTGGCCTGTCAACCTCCAGGTGAAGAATAGTAGGACATCATTAACTTGTAAGAGCCAATGATGACATATCCACTCTCTACAATCAAGTTCCAAAAAAAGGGGGAAGATTAATAGTAAGAGGAAACACACTCATTTTGCTCAATGTCTTGAAAGTTCATAAAATTTGAATTTTATTTTCAGGTTTTGCAATATATGAACACAGACTGTAATTAAAATAATGCTTTAGATTAAAGTTTGTATGTGGAAGGCTCCTGCTAGTGGTCACCATTTGGTAAAATGTTGCGCAGCACCAGTGGTACCCACGACCCTACTAGTCCACATGAAGCTCCTCTCCACATTACCCATTGGACAAGACACAAAGTGCTCCAGGGTGCAGCTCTCCATAGGCTCTTGCACATGTGCACACACAGACAAACAGGAAAGAGGTTCTCAAACGGTCTATAAAGGTCCTTGCTTCCAGAAGACACCTCACACAGCCTTTGCTAGCAGGGCCGTCCCTAGAGATTGTGGTGCCCTATGCAGCCCACCTGTGGGGGGCTAGCCCCAGGCCTCAGAGGGGTGAGGCATCCCAGGCCTCCGCCGGGGGGAGGAGACTGCGCCCAAGGGCTCTGGGAGGCATGAGCAGCCAGTGCAGGCATGAAGGCAGCAGGGGTCGAGGCCCCCCCCGTACTCACAGGGCAGCGGGAAGTGGAGCAATCCGGCAGCAGCCTGCTCAGCTCTGCTCGCACGGCTCCCAGGCTTGGGGGAATGGAGGGGAAACCGCCCCCCAACACTCACCAGCGGCACGGCTGGGAGCCGGCAGAGTGGAGCAGGCTGGGGCCGGGTTGCTCCACTTCCTGCTGCCCAGTGAGTGCAGGGCGGGCCCGACCCCTGCTGCAGTCCCCCGGGACGCATAGCTCAGGGGATGGGATTTGGGGGGAGAACGAGCAGAGTGGGGGCAGGGCTGGGATGGAGCAGGGGCGGGAAGAGGCGGGGCAGAGGCAGCTTTCCTGGGCCCTGCTTTGTGTAGCCCACAAGGGGCTGGCTCAGCCATCCGGGGGATCGGGCTGGCCGCTGGATGCAGCATGCAGCTGCATAGGGCACCAGGAAATTTGGGGCAATTTGATGCCCCCAATTTCCTGGTGCCCTATGCAGCTGTGTAGTTTGTGTATAGGTAAGGACAGCCCTGTTTGCTAGCACCGGAGAATCAGCCTTAACAACCCCTACATCCTGACAGTCATTGACACCAATATTAGGCTTTCTTGAATTCTACTGTGACACAATAACCGTATCACTACCATACCTCACTTTACTGTTCTCTTCACCTATCTCATCTTATCTTTTTACCCTTTCGAATCATTACCACAGCAGTGTTTAGGTACAATGGAAAAAGGTGCTTTACATTACCCTCTACTCTTCCAGTTCTTTCCTTACATTCCTTGCCTCTCCATCAACAGTCCACCTTCCACCCCACCCCCCAAAAAAACCTCGCACATTAAGTAAATGCTAAAAAAGAATGAATTACCACCATAAAAGGTGCTCAATCAAAAAAATAAGAATCTTAGTAGTATAGCCGTGAGTATCCCTTTCATTTACACTCCCCAATGATATATCACTACTTGCCTCTTAAGACTGTCAACTCTTCAGGGCAGAGACTTTATCTATTACTCTCAGTCCAGCAGACTATAGGCACTATATACATGTTAAATCAAGTATTTATTAAACTAGAAGGGTAGGACACAAAAGCCATTTCAATGCTCCTCTGAACTATACCGCAGCTATAATTTCAATATAACCCATATTCCTAACTTCCTGAAAAGCTCTCCTCAGAACATTTTCTAAGCTAAACAGTAACAGGCAGCTGAAAAAAAGAAACCTTCCAAACTTTACAAATACACAGACCTCACTGAGGAACAGACTTTTCATTCAGCTGAGGAAGAGGGCTTAAAAATAAAGTTAAGCAATTATAACGAAGAGCTTCTCCGCTGGAATCTGCCAAGATTTTAGCAGCCTATTTAAGCTCCTCTTCCCTTTTTGATACACAGTGTTCCAACTGAGTTGAAGAGACTCGAAGGCTGCAGCTGGCCAAGTTTGCAGAAGACAGATTGAGTCTTATTGAAATATAAACATCAGAAGTGTACAAAGAATGAAAACAAAGGACCAAAAACACTGCAACCCTTAACCACAGGATTAGTCCATACTCAGGTAATCCTAGTGACTTTAGTGGGACTGTTCACTGATATTATAAATAAGAGCTGCAAGAACAAGCACAAAGTTTACCTCTCTGATAATGTTTTCACTGGAGAGTTCGATAGGGTCCATGACCCGTTAGCCAAGCCTGCCTACAAGCATCCACCCTGCAGAGCCACACTCAGGGTGGATAAAAATCAATGATTTAAAAAAAAAAAATTAAAAAATGGATTTTTTTTATTTAAATCGGATTTTTTTTTGATAAAATACTTTTTGAGGAAAAAACCTATCTAAAGATAGTTTTAATTAAGATACATTATAGCTCAAAGATATCTCATCATGGAATAGGGATTATAAATTCTGATTCTATAGTATGAGACAATATATTTATGTAATGTTTAAGAAAAGTTTTGTAGATGAGTTCCAATAGTTCATGGATTAGTGACCCAATCTTATGCAGTTCCACAGGCTTATATACAGTTTAGGTTAATCTTTCTATCTACCCAATGGGACTCAGTGCTCAGTCTAGAACAGGGATCAGCAACCTTTGTCAAGCAGCCTGTCAGGGAAATCCACTGGCGGGCTGGGACGGTTTGCTCACCTGCAGCATCCATAGGTTCAGCCAATCGCAGCTCCCACTGGTTGTGGTTCACCGTTCCAGGCCAATGGGGGCTGCGGGAAGTGGCACGGGCCAAGGGATGTGCTGCCCACCGCTTCCCACAGCCCACCTGGCCTGGAATGGCAAACCACGGCCAGTGGGAGCTGCGATCAGCAAAACCTGCGGACGCTGCAGGTAAAAAAGCTGTCCTGGACTGACAGCGGATTTCCCTGATGGGCCGCGTGCCAAAGGTTGCCGATCCCTGGTCTAGAAGATACCATCAGAGATGCTTAGTTTTGCAGTTCTCAAACTGTGGATTTGTGTCTCCAGAGGTAACATGCTTGTTAAAAGCAAAAATGTTTTAAAATAAATAAATATATAGAGGTGAGAAATAACAGACCTCAACTGTATTGTCCCTCTGCAAATTTGTGTACACAGTTAATCCCTTACGTCTCTCTAAAAGTGAAAAGTTACAAAAAGTTCAATGAAAAGAAGATTGTTTGGAGTGGAATATATTTGGACAAGGAGAAGAAGTCTGGAGATAAATGTGAGACGCGAGGGACATATGCTTGTTTTGTTAAAATATTATATGGTTGCTGTTGAACAAAAATATCCAGAATACTTAACGTTGTTTTAGTTAAATAAAACAATGTAAATGTCTGCCTGGTGATGTTCTCCCTCTAATACAGAGTAACAAGAAAACCCTCCAAATATTAATGATTAACCTGTTGAATTGGAGATAGTTCACCTCCCAATGACTTTATAAATATCTGCTTCAATTACCTTTGGTAAATGAAATAACCAAACAATCATTCATTTTCTGATATAGCTGTAAAACTAATCTGAAAAGTTTTCAAAATACATCACTGTTTAAAAATGTATAGTGTATACCTTCTAAAAATGAAACCTACATCTATCTTTGAGTTGTGAAGAGTATGTATTAAGGTTATAAAAACCAACAAGAATGCACTTCTATGTAGAAAACCATGTTTAAATCAAGTCTTCCTGACTAAAAGAAAAAGGAGGACTTGTGGCACCTTAGAGACTAACAAATTTATTTGAGCATAAGCTTTTATGAGCTATAGCTCACTTCATCGGATGCACCTTCCTGACTAGTGATTTAAATCAAATCCACCCTAGCCACACTTACATCAGACTCCTGTAGACACATCCACAGTGGAGCTACAGCAACCAGGGGAAGGTGCTTTGATTTCTAGGGGCACATCTCAGGTTTCTTAGCACCTCACTAAACTGAGTTACTTTAGGAACTGTTTTATGGTGCATTGTGGAACAACTTGTCTGTCTTTTGAGCTCCTGTGCAGAAGCATTCTTAGTCTGCCAACATATCAAACTAAAAGTACTTCTGGGTGTGCATGCTCACTTCTCTCTCTTCCAATACTGGAAAGGCCTGGTTGCAACACAGCACAATATGTTATTTCTGCTTTTGGCTGCTCTGTTAATGCAGGACGACGCAGATAGAGGGTATGAAACATAGCACAGGGCATTATGGCAGCAACCTGCAACTCTAAGAAGGCAACAAAAAGTCTCAGCCAGAAGATCATGCATGCTGGGTTCATGGCACAGGAGACAGATGATGCTGGTTGTGATTGTTGTGGATTCCTCTTAAGCTGACCAGTGGCCTGTTACAGGACCACAAGCACAGAGTGGCAAGACTACATAATTATGTGTTCCTAGGATGAACAGCAGTGGCTTTAGAACTTTTGCCCAAGAAAGGCCACCTTCACAGAGCCACGTAAAGAGCTTGCCTGACCTTCAAATGAGGGAGGCCACACCAGTCCAGAAGTGGGTTGTTATGGCCTTCTGGAAGTTTACTACCCTAGACTACTACAGGTCTGTGGCTAACTAGTTTTGCCTTGGCAAGTCAACTGTTGGGGCAGAGCCAGTGGATGTGTCTGAGACCATGTGAAAGGTGACCATTACCAGCAGTGCAACCTTTTGGTCAGGCAGCAGTATGGTCCCTCCTCCCTGACATCTCCCCTTTTCTCTATAACTCCATCCTATGGAGTTGATCCCTTCTTTTGCAGCTAAGTCCTTCAGCCAGGTAACATGTTCCTGACCACCCCTTTTGGGATATACAAAAAAGAAAAGTCCAATAATGGAAAAGGCTTTGGATGTCCATAAGGGCTTCAGGGCTGTCTCCTTAGCTTTGGGACTTGGGGACTGTACCCTTGGGTATTTAGGGCCTCCCCTAGATGGATTCCCCACTAAGAGGTAGTCTTTTACTGTTGTCCAGCTTTAAAGGTTGGTAGGAGAGCCCTGGCCTAGCCTTTCCACCAGGCTCTGATGGTGAGCAGGTAAGTTCTGCACCTTGGGGTGCTAAATAGCTGCAGCCCTTCCTACCTGAGTCCTCCCTCCCCCCCAAGGATAAATGAAAGAATTGAACTAAAAATAAAGTTTCTGATCTTCCCAAACAGTCACCAATCTCTCCTTTGCAGACTCGGTCAGGTCACAGGCAACATGAGCTCCTGGGCTGTTATTTATCCAGAGCTCAGAGCAGATGTCTCTTCCCTTGCACCATTCTGAGCTGCTCTGCTTCCCCTTTTAAGCTCCACCTCTAGCTGATGCAGAGTCTGTGGGTGCTGGCAGGTTCCAGAACTGCTCCTTAACCCCTTGTTCTCCAATGTGGTGTTTGCATACCCAGTACAGGCCATTATTGCTGTGGTTTACCCACCAATGGTGGATAATGCTAATGTTCTTGAACTAATAGCTCCTGAAACGTGAGCTATTACTGGCACCCATGTACACGGCTGCCCAACACAAGGAGCACATGAAGACATCAACCTGAAAGTATACTACTTGCGCATTACGCAGATCTTGATCAATCACAAGGGCCAGTTCATGAACACCAATGTAGGATACACCAGCAAGATGTATAATGCCAAGGAATTCATGAGATCTGGCATACCTCTGTTTGGACTAAAAGTGACTGTATTCCACCCAAATAAAATGGTTAACAGTGGGCACAGAAACCCCCTTGATATTTTAGAGGGTCCATCTACCCTCTGCTGCCCTGGCTCATGAAGTCATATGCTGATGTAAGAGTACTGGGCAGAAGAAGGTTTAACTGAGCAGTGGTAGGATGGAGGCAGAATGTGCATTTGGCCAACTGAAGGCAAGATCGCATAAACCATAAATCTGTTTGAATGCCAGCATGCCCAATGCCATTCATATTATTGGGAGTGTGCTGTGCACTACATAACATTTGTGAGGACAAGAGAGCTCTCACTGGGAATGGGCTCAACAGACTGCTGTTTTGGAGGTCTAGTAAAGGCAACCAGAAAGCACATCTCTGATGACTAGGGATGGGTCCAGGAGAACAGGGGAAGTAAGGGATGCTTTGCATGCAACATCCTTGAACTGCTGGGGGAGATGCACAGGAAATGTGATGCCATTTAGTGTTTAGTACACATACCAATTTGTTACTACTTTTATGGGATTTTGAGCTACCTACTAAATCTTTCGATAGAGGTTCCAGCCTCTTCCTCGTTTCCCCAAATATTCACACAACAATAGTGAAAAAATACTTTATTATACAGTAGTACAAATATACTTTAAGAACCTTACAGGCAGCCCAGCTGCCAACAACTGGGTAAACTGCCACAATCAACGCCATCTCACCGATAATGGAACTGCACATCAGTGCACCTGGTCTCCTTGTCCCACAAGGCATGAGGGTTGCGTGAACAGCATACATCTGCCCATACACACTTCCATTCCAGGAGTACATGGAATGGCTAATAACCAACACCAACCCCAAGTTGTCCATCAGTTGCAGGACATGGTAGCACAGACGAGTGTCCACTGACACTCCTGTCTGAGCAACTGGCTCCCCCGATGGCAGCAAGCTTCAAAACAGCTCCTTCTGGAGATGTCAGTCTTGCTCCCTCATCCTTTGATCATGCTCAAGATAATCCATGATCAGTTTCCCTCCTTCTTCCTGTTCCTCCCTAGCTGCGCCTTCTGGAACTCAAGGTGCACATCTAAACTGCATCCGAAGTCATTAGCCATTTCTTGCACCAGGCCTCCTTTTTCCTTAGGAGTCCTTTCCCCAAGAAGCCTGGGCCCAGCAGAGGTGAAAGATCCTAACAAGACAATGAAAGAGCATTATATTTTTGACCATGGAAAGAAAGAAAAAGTATCTGTTTTACATTTGCATAATAGAAAGGCCACAAGAAAATACTTCTATTTACTAGGTATGGCCTTATTTCAACTACAAGACATTTAAATGATTAGAAAAAGCTGCATCCCAGGTTACCAGTAAACAGATGCAATTTAAGTATTTTATATTATTAAAATAATTTTTAAAATTGTGGGGGGGGAAGGGGATAGTAAGGCCTATATTACCAGGGGCCTGTTACTAGTGATGGTCCTAACATTATTTCACAATGCAACAGTGTTGGGGGATGTTGGTCTACTTGGGATCCCAGACTGGAAGAGGATCAGCTTTATATATGCCAAGGTGTTATTTAACTGCCTGGTACCTGATCAGCATGTCAATGACTGGACAAGGCTAGTAAGCTCCAGGGATAGGCATAGCAAGTTTGCCCTGCCGAGGAATTTCACTGACAAAATTCTCAAGCATTATCAGCTTTTTATTTTTTTTTGGGGGGGGGGGGGGGCGGATTTCAGCAAACATAAACAAGGTACTGAACTAGGAGGAAGCACAGCCTTGCTACAAACAGATCTGCCTTTTTATCTTCATTCCTCCATCCCACCCCAATCCATCTCCCCTGGCCTGGACAACATATCACAAACTAAGGAGGCCAGATACCTCCATCACCAAGGGACATTTCCACTTAATACAGCCAGTGAGGCAATGCTTTAGTACTAATCCCAGTATAAAAGTGTTATAAACAGAGTGCAGAGTATCCATATTACATATGTATTCATTCCTGTTAAACCTGTAATCCAATGTTGAATAAGCGTGTTATCAGCAACCAGTTAAATCATAGTTAGAATAAATCACTAGTTGCATGTTTAAATTCCATCCCATTCCCATCCCAGATCACACATGGATGGAGTAGGAAGAGGGAAAAGGGAAAAAGCATAGCTTCCATCCTCAACTGAAGCTAATTCCACCTCATAGCATGCAATATCCTCTGTAATATTTGCATTGGTCAAAGGTCAGCAAACCCCACCCTACACTTATACCACAATTTCCCCCCATAACAATAATAAAGGTGATAGCTGTCTCTTACCGGACTGTGGCTCCCCCTCTGACTCTGCTTCCTCTACATTCCATTCCTTGGGTACATCCTTGAACACGTCCATGGAATCCAGCATAAGGACATCCTCCAGTCACTCTGGCCATGCTGACTACTCCAGCTCTTCTGCAACGAAGTTCTCGTCTGCCCCTGGTCTAAATATCAGACCATTCCACTTCAAAAAGCCCATCAAGCCTGGCACTAGGCTCCGTACTCATGACAGCATCAAACATCTGGTCAAACATCTCATAGGAGGGGCAGGTGAATGAGAAATTGCGGGACATTCAATTGGTATCCTTTGCCTTGCAGCAGGTATCGTTGAGGTTTTTAATTCTCCAACACTGAATTGTCATCCACCTGATTCCTCTCCTCCCCCAGTCTCTTTGAAATATTCCTGCACAGATGCTAATTCAACTGCATCGCCCAAAACTGTGTTTTCCTTACTGTACTTACACCAGTACTCACACCAGAGAGCAACCAGAACCTTGATGTGATCCTCTGGCCAGCTAGGAGCACCCTGGGACAGCATCTTCTCATGCTGTTCAAATGAGCTGAACTTTGCAGAAATGGAGCATGCTGAATGAAGAGTTAAATGCCAACAAAGTGTACATAAACCAGCAGGTGACTTCTGGGTGTAGAGGGGAGTGGGAAGTGAGTAGGTAAGAGGACCAGAAAATATAGCCCCTGCAGAACTGTGGGAATGCACTGGAGGACTATCATAATCCAATCTTCAGTTGTATTCTCATTGCAAAGTAGGCAGGTTAAATCCCGCATTAAAGTGAAACTTGAGCTTTCATCTATACCTCCTGCCGGACAAGCAAGCCCAGATTCAAAGAACATTCAAAGCTGGATTAAAGGTTTGCATATGTGTGGACAATGGGGGGGGTAGGCTAAAATCCCATCAAGCTATCAAACAATGGCTCTTTCCCTTCAAATTTCTTTTATTTCTCAAAAAAACTAAAAGAAATAAAGTAACAATAAGGCCCCATCCAAACAACAAATTTTGACCATGATTTTGAGACAAGTTAGAATATGGTCCAGTTTGAGTTCAAACATCAGCTTTTCTATCTTCACATGTGCGTCTGTGTCTCCACATCTAATACTCTGCTATTTTTTTCCCCTTGAGAAAAGTCTCTGGCCAGCTATCCCATACTGTCTTCTCAGTCAATACCCAGAAAACATGCATACAAAAGCATATAGGCTAATGCACTCTTAGGTGTCCTACTGCAGAGAACTGGGTGAAGCAAAACTGAACAAAAATAGTTACATGGGCTTGTTGAGGTGTACCATCTGCCCAAAAAGTGTGTGCTGAACCAGTCCAGAAAGACAGTCATGTGTCAACCTAGGCCTCTCTTAGCTGACATGGTTACTAAATTCTAACTGTGTTGTGTGCAGACAATAACCATGTTTAGCTCCAGCCATGCAGCTGCAGCATGGCCACGTTTAAAGATAAGAGGGTGGGGGGGGGGGGTGGAGAGATTTTTAAATCACCTTATCTTCCCACATTACATATCAGTTTAGTAACCTAATTAGTAATTTAGTAACCTAATTAAATAAAAGCAATCTTGGAAAGTTAATGTTACCATGAAAGACAATTTTTGAATGTCCTCACTCGTGTTGAAATATGTAACCTCGTATTCAAATAAATGTATTATTTGAGGTGTCTATACAGAATAGTTGGTAAAGCATTAGAATTTTATTTTTTAGATTTAATGGAAAATTGATCTAAAGTCTTTGCCTGGAGTGGATCACACCTACAAATTTCCCAGCGGAAAGACTGCTACTACACTGAAGTAGATGGACGATTCCAGGAAATAAAACTCAAGTTACAAAATATCCCCACTAAAGTCAAGCTACTCATTTCATCTCCCTGTCTCTCCCTCTTCTTATGTTTTCCTGTCTGTATGTCTTCCCTCCTCCTGGATTATCCAAGACCTCAACATTCCAAAAGGATGTGACAAAACTTGTTCTTAAAGTTGGATGTGTCACCAGGCCATCAGTACAACTTCCTTTGTCCAGCTCAACCTTCACTGCCTTCAATCACAATCACCTGTTTCTTACCACCACATATAGCACTTTCCTGAAGTGCCAGCAGACACAGCTTGAAACTGATCAGATCACTATCTATCACTTTACTGCAATCACTAAGAGGGAGAAGCCATGTGCAATAGCCAATGACAGACTCCTTCACTGCTGCTTGGACTACAGGAAAAGACAATGCTAGTGTCTCTCTCACCCCACCAGCTCTATAGAGTGCACCCAGCACCTGCATCTTCCACTTCCCCAAAGGGCCAGCACAAAGAATAGGAAAAACACAGGAGGATCACCAGAACAGTTTCACTGTACTTTTAGCCCATTTCTGATGGCATTATGGAATATGTGAACAAGTAACAGCAGTACAAATGCTAGGGTTCCCCCCCATAAGATTTTTTTTTTTAAATGCTGGAAAAACTCTGTTATGATAGCTAATTGTGCCACAAGATCCTTGATTCTAGCCAATATGCGACATCTACATAACTAAATTCACTATGGAGGTGGGGGGGGGGCAAAAATAATAGTACTGTTTTTACAATATTAAACACTATAAAAACATTTTTGTTTTGAATTATTGCATCAACATAAAAATAAAAGCTAGTCTATAGTATGTGATAGTGAGTTCCCACATTATCAATCTCAATAATGATTTTCAGTAAGATGATGGGATGGAAGAAGAGAAACAATGGAATTGGAAGTCAAAAGTTTTTTTTAAAAACTGTTCATGGTCCGCTTACATTAAAGAATTTTCATCTCAGCTTTGAGAATTAAGCAGTTAACATAATGGGTGTAAGACTACTTCACTTTATGAGGCAAGACTACATGCATATATCCATTCATTTATGCACTCCACTTCGCAAGGAGTTTCAGATGCGAGAGATGCAAAGGCTAACTATGTAAGCCAGTTTTATTATACATTACAATAACATGTCTAATTATATATGCCATTACAAAGTAAAATCCCAGATAGTGTTTTGCAGGCCAAAAAAACCAAACTACTGCTTGACTCTTTGAAATGAATTACCCCACAGACTATTTTCAGATACAGTAATACAATGCAATCACCACACATTATAGAGGGAGGCAGTGGAGGAGAAAGAGACTCCATTAAATCATTAGTCCATCTAAACAAGTACAGGATTAGTCTTCAATGAATTCTTTTATTCCTTCTGTTCTACTTAGGTTCACACATCAGACTGCATTCTGAGCATCTTAGCTATGTTTATTAGGGTTACACCTTACCTAAATTTAAATGGGGGCTTTCATCATTACATGTTCTAACATATCTCAACATTAGAAAGTTATTTCGCAAAACTCCCTTATGACTAGTTATTCCATAATTGTCCACTACAGTTTCTCACACCCACAAGGTACCCAGCATCCTCCGATACCACCGGAGGTATTATGCGATCCTAGACCACTGGTTTGAGCCTGATACAGCAATTCCTACGTTCCTACCATCAATTTACATTTCTCCTTTCCTAGTCATACCACACTCCGCTGTCCGCCTCGATGCTTCGGGTACGGCCGTGCCTGGGACACGGGCAGCTCGGGTCAGCCAGTTAGTGGCACAATGAGCCCTTCCAGTTCTATTTCACTAGCCAGTTTGCTCTGCAGGCGCACTCGGGGATTTGCTGCACGGTTTTACATGAGGGAAGGGGACTGCACGTGCAGCCCGCGGGCTCCGGAGCTTGTGCGCGACGGGCAGGGGCGAGCCCGTTGCCTGGGAGGGCACTGCCTTTGCTAGCGTGTGGACGGGAGCCAGCGCCATGTGCCCTGCACGGCCCCCTCCGCGCCGCGGCTCCCAGAATCAGCACCGGAGGCCCCTCCGGGGTGGAAAGCGCTGACTCAGCCTCTGGCTCCAGCCGGGCCCCCCAGACCAGCCTGGGGCTGGGAAAGGGCCGCGGAGCCCGACACCCGCCAGCGCCGCAGCTGCCGGGACCACACTGCACACCCCTGCCGGGACCGGCCAGGCCCCTCGGAGCGTCCGCTCGCAGCTGCCTCGGCCCCGCGGCTGTGACACCCTGCTGCGGCCCCCCCACACACACACCCGAGGGGCACCACTGGGGCGGTAACCAGCCCGCCCCCCAACCTCCTGCCCTCCTGCCCCCCGCCCCCGGTGGCCGGGGCTGCGCCCGGCCGGCCCCGCTACCTGAGGCTGTGTACCAGCTGCCGGCGTGGCTGGCCTCCCGGCAGAGCACTCGGTTGGACATCTTGGTGCCTGAGCCGCCTATGGTGTTCGGGGGGGAGGGGGCAGGAGACGGGCCCAGCCGCGGCGGCAGCGCTAATCCCCCTCCTCCCCCGGCAGAGCCCGAGCCCCCGAGAGGGGGGGCGGGGCGGCGCCGCGGACCGGGCGGCTCGGGGAGAAGCGCTGCGAGAGGCAGGAAAAGGCGACTCGGCCCCCGACACGAACCCGGGCGGGGAAGGGGAGCCGGCCTGGGACAAAGCCCGAGGCAACCGCCGGCTACTAGGCGAGGGGGGGAGGAGGCGAGGAGGAGGCCGCGGCTGCCGGGTTTGGCCCTGTGCGACTCCCGTGGAATGCGGATTGCACAGAAGCGGGCAAAGCGGCTCCCCATTGGGTGACGAAAGCAAAAGCCCGGCAGCGATTGGACGCCCTTGCTCCTCCCCCCGTCTTCCCCCGCCCCACAGGACCGATCGCGGCCTGTGATTGGACAGCGCCGCTAGAGGGGAGGGGAACGATGGGGGACGGGGCGGGGAAAGGACCAGAGGCGGAGAGCCAGTGTGGATTGGTCACCAGGGTTGCCGGGGCGATGGCTTCTGGCCTCGCTGATTGGCGAGTTGGTGTCTCTGTGGTGGCAGGGCAGAAGAGGACAGGGTAGCGTGGGGAGGCTGGGCGGGCCCCTGGGGAGCGAGGCCCCGGCGGGGACTGCGGAGCTGCCGGGCTAAGCCCGTGGGGGCCTGGTGGCGGCCGGCGGGGCCCGTGCGCGCGCTGCCTTACCCAGGCCAGCCCCAGTGCGGGCCACGGGGACAGCGCTCCCCCTGGCCCGCCTTTCAGCCAGCGGGGCTGTTGTAGCCATCAGCCCTGGGGGCCTAGCGGGTTGGGGCCTGGAATGGCACGAGCAGAGGTCCAGTTAGGATACTGTTCTAGGAGAGGTTTCAGAGTAGCAGCCGTGTTAGTCTGTATTCGCAAAAAGAAAAGGAGGACTTGTGGCACCTTAGAGACTAATAAATTTATTAGAGTATAAGCTTTGGTGAGTTACATCCGATGAAGTGAGCTGTAGCTCACGAAAGCTTATGCTCAAATAATTTGTTAGTCTCTAAGAAAAGGAGTACTTGTGGCACCTTAGAGACTAACCAGTTTATTTGAGCATAAGCTTTTGTGAGCTACAGCTCACTTCATCGGAAGCTTATGCTCAAATAAATTGGTTAGTCTCTAAGGTGCCACAAGTCCTCCTTTTCTTTTTGTTCTAGTACAGATGCCTTCCCTAGGGCTTAGAGCCCTGTGGCATTGGGTACCCTGCAAACACCACAGCCCGGGCCCAAGGGATTTACCCCTGGATTAACTAGCAATGTGCAACGGATGGGGAGAGAGAGATACTGGGGTTTTGCTTTGTAATCTCACACACACACACTTTTCCCATCTGCCCCCAGACTAGCTGTTAAACATAGGCTGATTTCTCAAGAGTGTGGCAGAAGGGGGGCTTACAGTAAGCCTTGCAAGCACACATCCACTAGTGCATGCTGTAGGCTTCCATTTACAAACACCGTATTTTCACGTGTGAATGTGTCACTGAGCTCTGAATTTGGCCCTTCAGTCAGCACTTAGTAGATAGTTATGTTAAGACGCTATATCAATTCCTCTTATTCGTGCTGGGTACCTCAGAAGACGTTGAACCCTTGCATGACCTCCACTTCTCTGTCTCTCACCATAGTTTTAAATGAATATTAGCTTATCACTACATACAGTGTATTGAGAGGTTTATTTTGTAATAAATATCTTGAAGAATCATGATGATGACTACTTCAATATATAATTACCCCCTATGCTGGCACACTGCAGTTATAGCTGTATCCCAAAATTCCCAAACCACATTCCATAGCTAGGTCAGTACTAGGAGTACCAACTTCTGAACTAATTAACCTCTCAACAGAACCAACTATGGGGATAAAGTTTTACTCAATGGTGAGGAACAATTATCATGCTGCTATACAAACAAGAAAAGTCAGGTCAGACAGCAATTCAAAACTGTCATAAACTTCCAGCCCATAACCAGTAAAGCAAAATTTAGGAGATTGTTAGTAGTTCAAAAAAAGTTAGGGGGATCTAGAGACTGTAACTTCTCCCAAAAAGTTTTGAAATATCCAGTGCCATTTTTCTACTATTTAAATTAAAAGATTTCCACACCTATTTTAAAAAAAATGGAAACCAATATAGAAACCTTCCTAGAAGTCTTCAGGACTTCTTTGTAAAAATAGTTTACCAGTGTGGCACATTAAATAAGCATGCACGAATGCCAGAGATCCAAATGCCCTTGTATATTTCCAAACATGCAAAAACACCCTCTAAAAGCCAGAATCAATAGAGTAAAACAAAGCAGGTTATTTCCCTTCCTTAGACATTAGAACATTGCACTCCTATATCCATCTCACCACTGGCTTTCCCAGGAACATTCAGTCCACAAAATCATATAATCCCTGCTGTGGATGTAAAATGGTTGTCACATTTAGACACCAATTTTTTGGGGGGTGGGTGGGGTGGGTTTAAGAGCGGTAAACCACACTTTCCCTTCTCTATTCTCTTTTATTTCCTTTCTGAGCTCAAGGATTGCTTTCTCTCTGTCTGCTTGTCTTTTTTTCCTCAGTCTTTCCATTTTAATAGTCCATCGCCTAAGTGCTATTCGTCATGCCTCTTCTCTTTCCTCTCCCGCCCCTTCTATACAGGCCCCTTCTCTCCTACAGTCTTTCCTTTTCCCACCTATCTGGCTTTGTCTAAACTAGGAAAAATGGGCAATTTTAGGTCAGGTTTAGCTAACGTGCTAGCTAAACCCAGCACAAGAACACTTTTAGCTCTATTTTAGCAGGTCAAAGCTCTTAAGCAGCTTAGCTTGTATTAAAGGCAGTGCAACTTGTCCGTGCTAAACTTTCCCTCAACTCTTTCCAAGTGAGCTTCTCACCTCTCCTTGCCTTTCTCTCCTCACCCTAGGAATGTTTCACAATCCATTTTCCCTCTTTCCTTACCAATGGGGTCTCTCCCTCCTTTGCTTTACTTTCTAGGAATTTTTCACTTTCAATTGCAGGGTGTATTTTACCACCTTATGCTTCTCTTCAGGGGGTCTCTGCCTTTACAAAGATTCAAACCATTAGCTCTCTAGATAGTGTAAGCCAGGGCAGGTAACTGGTTCCCCCCACTAGTGTTGCAGTGAAATAAGACCTGGGGCAGAACCAAAGAAGCACGCAGTTGTTCTTCAGAGGAAGCACAATAACACAGGCCCACACAGTGCTGGGAATACAGAGGCACAGGATCATCTTGCCCTGTGCTGAGCACTTGGCCCAGTCATCCAAGGAGGCTGTGAAGCAAGCCCTACTGTCTCCCTGTAGCAACAGCCTTGATGTAACCCACCATGAACACAAAGAAAAATACAAAGAAAGACTTGTCCAGCCAGATGGATATCTGTCTTTTTTTTTTTTTTTTTTTGCAACCACACTCTCTGGTTCTACTGCTTTTTCCTTTACTTCCTCATATTTTTCTCAATTTTCTCTTCTCTGACACAGCTCTTCTCACACATTACCCTGTTTTCTGTCACCTTTTCATCACTGCCTGCTCCCAGTCTCTCCCCTCCCCAGGGAGCAGCTCACCGCTGTGGCTGTTGTCTCAGCTCTCTCTCTCTCCTTTGCAGCTGTCCATTTCAAACTGCCATTCACAGTCTACAGGGAATCTGCTGTTTCTAATAGTCTTCTGCTGTTAAAAGAAAGTCACCCACCACACCCACTCATTGCTGTCTAAATCAGAATATAGTGGAAAAGACTATAATTTCATATGTACCTTAGTAGTACAGAGGGATGGGGGGTCATAGAGGATGATGCCTGCAACACTTCAGCCTACACATGATTGGCAAAATAAACCCCAAACAGCCTGACTAGCTAAAGGCTTATTATAATCTTGTCTTTTAAGCACGTAGAAGCCTGACTGCTGCCAGTTATTAGGCTTGTTAACACTCCTCTCAGGAAACTTACTGGTTTATTAAGGTGAATTGCCAAGCAGACACAGGATGTCCTAGAATAGAGACAGGTTTCAGAATAGCAGCCATGTTAGCCTGTATTCGCAAAAAGAAAAGCAGTACTTGTGGCACCTTAGAGACTAACCAATTTATTTGAGCATAAGCTTTTGTGAGCTAAGGTGCCACAAGTACTCCTTTTCTTTTTTCTAGAGAAGAGAGAAAATCCCAGCAGGAAAGGGGATGCAAGACACCCGCATAAGCATCTGGATAAATGGATTCCTTAACTCCTTAGCCACCGTTGATTCAGAACTGCTGGAAACTTGATTCTTCTGTTTATGGGACCCTGGGTACATTTGAACCCCAGTTAAAGGAAGCCTTAATTCTGCAGTGAAGATTAGCAGAGGCTCTGCTGACTTCCTCTCTCATTTCTGACAGGTTTCAAAGTAACAGCCGTGTTAGTCTGTATTCGCAAAAAGAAAAGGAGTCCTTGTGGCACCTTGGTTAGTCTCTAAGGTGCCACAAGGACTCCTTTTCTTTTTTCTCTCATTTCTGTAACCTGTTACTGCAGCAATTGACTTATCACACTGTCCTGTTGTATAGGACAGGCATTTCAAAGTGACTTCAGATTGTGTGAAATGCTGTAACAGGAGAACACACACAAACAAAGGCTTGGCTGAAAATAACTTGTTATATAATTAAATGCAATGATCAGAACTAAGAGATAAGTATATTCTAACAAGCATAGCAGAGACCTACAGGGTGCATGTGTTTCTACTTTAGCCCACTGGTTTCAATTGCTCCATAGATTGCTGACATTTTTCCTTCTGGGCTGAAACTTTGCAGGCTTGGGCTCTGCCTGAAAGGGATTACTTTTCACTCACCTATTTACAGAGGCTGAAGTGGGTTTTCCTCAAAACATACCTGCAAAAAAAAGCATTTGTCTATTTTAAAAAATCTTGTAAATAACAGCTCAACAGTTAAAATGGCTGCAGATAGAAAGATTTTTGTATTAAAAATAGCCCTCAGTTGAGTATCTTGGTGAACACTATTTCTGATTTGACTAACATCAATTTGAAAATCAGGTGCTGAAGATTATATGGATTTTCTTGCCATATTACCAGAACAAGTAGCTAACAGAAGCTGTGCTACATGTGCATGGGTGGCTAACTGTATATTGAAAACTACAATGATGCGGAGCAGTAGTTGAGCCAGAGCACTGCAGGAACTGGAAGTTCCAGTTCTGAAGTATCAAGGCTTATGTACCACCCCTACCAAGACTTACACACATGCTTAGCTTTACAAGCTGTATGTAATCTCGTTGCAGTCAAAGTTAAGTGTAGAAGTGCGTGCTTACTTGCTTAACGGGTGGGCTGCGTGAAGCTTACAAGACTTCAACTGTGAATGTTTAAAGGATTGGTCAGATATGCAAGGTTACAATACGCAGTCGTCAGTGAGTGAATCTACAGTATTTTAGAGAATAGTAGATCGTGTGTTGCAGGGCTTACAAAATCATGTCTTGTTTTTTGGATGACAACCTTAGTAAAGGGCAGTGATTCATAAGAAACTTAAAGAAGTTTGGCAAAGGTTACAAATGTTGGTGTTTAAAACCAAAAGTTTCCAGACTCACTATTTATTTGGGGCATAAAACACACAAGCAAAGACAATGCATACCATAAAAGAGAAAACATGAACCATAGAGAATGTCTATATGCAAAATAGTTTGGAGCTAGACTCACTGACCCTTTAAAAATATTTATTCCAGTTGTATTAACAGTCTTTAACTGTCTGAAATGGAAAGGAAAAAATATAATGTAGGTTTAACTTTGAAAGTCAAAGATAGTCTGTTGAAGAAGCAGCATGTTTGTTTCAAACTATTGGTACTCTTCCTACTATTGGCATACAATGGTGAGAGCTGATATCACATATTAGAAGCAGTAGAAGAAACTCCATAGTTACAATTGAAGCTAGCTTTCCACATTAAACCAATTTTAAACTGCTCCTAACCTCTCTCCTAAGAAACTAGTCTCCTTATAATTTGAGATGCTCCATCTCTTAATTAAAACAAAATACAGGGGAGGTGTGTGAAGTATGTATCTATAACATATGCCTTCATTTTCTGTGTGCTGCATCTTTACATTTCTAAGAACTCTGGTTACTGTGTCTGGACTAGAGCTGGATGCATTTTTTTCAGCAAATAGTAAATTTACCCCCAAAATGCAGTTTTTCAGTGCAAAGTTATTCATAACTACAGGTAGAATTTGGCAAATAGTTTTGGGCAAACAAAAAAACCACACACACAAAAACAAGTGTCAAAAGTAACCAGTCTGTCAACATTCAAAATGTTTCACTAGATTAACAGTCTATGCATCCGATGAAGTGGGCTGTAGTCCATGAAAGCTTATGCTCAAATAAATTTGTTAGTCTCTATGGTGCCACAAGTACTCCTGTTCTTTTTGCGAATACAGATTAACATGGCTGCTACTCTGAAACCATTTTTTTTCTGTGAGAAAACAAAATTCCACTTGGGCTCAAAGCAAAAAATTGTTTTGGTTCGGTCGCTGAACAATAACAAAACCCTCACAATTATTCACTCAGCTCTGGACTATTCTTAAAGTGGCCCTGGTAGAGTTGATGTTAAGTGCAATCAAAGTAGAGGGGTGTGATATGGCTTTTAAGAATTGCTTTTGGTAGGAAATCCTTTCTTTCCACTGTCACTTTAGAAGCAAAAAAAAATAATGGTCTTCAGGGAAGCAAATACTGCTAAGCCCAGGCCCATCTCATGTACTACAGACCTCAAAGCACCATGCATTGCCTCAAATTCTTCCAGTGTTACTGGAAAGGCATACTGTAGCTGGGGTGGTTCACCTGCTTTGTTTGCCATATTCAAGTTGTAGTCTTAGGTTAATCAAGCATTCTGATAAGATGGATTGGTCAAGAGTCAACAGAGAGATGTCTTCAGGCTATGTAGATCTGGGCTGAAATGCTTCTTCAGAAGTACTGCTTTTTAAAAATTTTTGACCAATCCTCTGGTTTCCCGCTGTTAATGATTTTTCTAACTTGTAGCTCCTTTGATTTTTTTCCCCAATTTTAATTAGTGTAGGTTTCCTGGAGTGGCATCTGTTTTTCACGCTTATTTGTAAAATCCCTCGATTAAGATTTACTATACATTTAAAAAACAAAACAAATACACATTTCATTTTTACTGTATTTTCCACTGAATGCAACCAATGAAGTGAGCTGTAGCTCACAAGAGCTTATGCTCAAATAAATTGGTTAGTCTCTAAGGTGCCACAAGTCCTCCTTTTCTTTTTGCGAATACAGACTAACACGGCTGCTACTCTGAAACATGACATTTCATTTTAGAGCCCTGACAAAACTAGCGTTTCCTAAGAAAAAATGTTAACATTGTTTTGGCTTAATTATAGGTTGGTACTGTAAAACATAGCTAGACTTCTCACTGATCACAGTTGGAGGAGTTTAAAGAGAAATCCTTTAAGAAATTGGACTATACCATTACTTCCTACCCCAGCATCCGAACTCTATTTTGGACACTGCATTCACTTGATATGAATATTAAAATAGTAACTAGCTACTTTTTCTAACCCAGGCTGTCTGAGGAAGTGCTGCATGACTATCAAGTGACACAAAATTAACAAATAAAGGCTTAAAGGAATGCAGTTTTTAAATAAAAAGAAAAGGAGTCCTTATGGCACCTTAGAGACTAACCAATTTATTTGAGCATAAGCTTTCGTGAGCTACAGATCACTTCATCGGATGTCTGATGAAACTGTCTGAAACCAGTTTTTAAATACATATCCAAGATATCAATTCTAAAAAGCCTTTTAAAAAAAAACTTATAGATTGTTTCATTGCTCTTAGGCTCAAGTTCTTAATTGTTCTCTTGTATAAAGCCTCCCTGAAGAGACCTTCCTAACAGTCATTCTTCAACAACATTCCCTTGCAAAGAATAACTTTTTGTTTCTCTCAATCTAGCCTAGATGGAAGCACAGTTAGCAGGTGACATTGACATCAGCATTTATGAGTACAGCTGAATGATAGGAATTCTGATGGCAAGTGACAGCTGAACTGGAGACTAGCATAGATGCTCTGAGCTTGGAAATTCCAGGCTGACCTAGCATAGCAAGCTAAACTCTTTACCAAAAGCTATTTTGGAGAGTGAAGGGAGAAGACATGAAAGTCATTTTACTTTGAACTTGCACAGAACCACACCTCTTGGAGGAAATTTGTTCTGTCCAATCAAGACTGAGATGAAGTCTTGCTTCACATAATTTTCTATTGGAAACTTGTACTGTGTATTGAGATCACTGTGGAATTGTTGGTCTTTAGAAGTTCAAACACTTTAGATACTGCCACCCACAGCTGAACTCCTTGAATGTCACAGTACCTGTGAATAGCAGCATGTCCTTTTGCTCTGTTACTCCACTTCTCTTTAAGAAGCAACAAAGCTCATGCTCAAATAAATTGGTTAGTCTCTAAGGTGCCACAAGTACTCCTTTTCTTTTAACAAACACACTAGTTTCCACTGCTGCCCTTTTGTTTTTGCAGCTCCCTGTATTCCAGTTGCTGTCTCCCCTACCCCCTTCATTTTCCCACCTGATTGCACTGGTGAGGGTCGGGGGGAGGGGGAGAACAAAAACAGAATAGCAGTTAAGATGAATGAGCTAATTTGGCTCCTGTTGTTATTTGTATTCAGTGTTTCAACCAAATTAACTCACCCATTGTGAAGAGTTATGTGATGCTATCTAAAGGGGAAGATGACCATCTACACTAATATGGTCACCACTTTTACAGACTTGTGGTAAATCTTGTATAAAGTATGCCTTGGGAGGTATCATTGGAATAGTTGTAATCTGAGTATTATCTTTTTATGATGTGTCTATCAACATTGTGTGTGGAATTATGAAATTTTGCTATATGTGTGTAACTCAAACATGTTGTGGATCTGCAAAATGCCCACAGGTTAATTCTTCTGGATTAACAAAGGAGCTGTCACCAAGAGCTTCTGCATGTCATCCCCAAAGACACCTCAACCAGCACATACGCAGAAGGTGCAGGCAAAGATTTGCAAGTCATATGAAGGACTGATGACAAAGCACAGCAAGGATTTTGCCAGCAAAAAGGGTCAAGATATAAAAGGGGAGAACAAAGGACATTGGCCACTTCTTTCCTACCCCAGCTCTGGATGGGTGAATTATGACAGGAAATTTTGAACAAAAGCAGTGAGGTACCTAAGAACTAGTTGGACAATTCAGAGAGACTTATAGAAAACTAGGAGATTTAACATGACTTTCAAATATACTTTGATCCAACTGTAACGTATTTTATTTGCTTTAACCTTTTAGTAACGCATTGCTTTTTCTTAGTTAATAAATCTTTAGTTAACTGAAGGATTGGCTACAGCATTGTCTTTGGTGTAAGGTCCTGAGCATCCATTGACCTGGGTAAGTGACTGACCCCCCGCCATCATCACAGAAGTTCAGTTTGTCTGGGTGGTAATATAGGCTGGAGCGTCTAAGGGGACTGTCTGTGGCTCCATGTTAAGCTAGTATAGTGACCCAGGAGCACACATTTGTTGCTGGTTTGGTTAAATCTAATTATAGAATATACCACCAGTGTGGCAGTGTCTGCCCAGTTTATTGACAGTCTGAACCACGATTGACCCTCTCAACTGTGATCCATACCAAACCAATAAAAGTACTTCAACACAAACCCTAGCAAAGAAATAACACTCAAAATCAACTGTATAATAAAGGGAGACTTTACTGGGAGCTGGGAAGATACAATCTGGGAAAGGAAAGGGTTAGGGTTTAACCAATAAGTATCTACTAAACATTAACAAATCAGTCAGTTCCCTGCCTCCCAACCCCAGCTCCCTCCTGGGCACCTTTCTAAGCAGCTGGCATGCTGAGGTTGAGTCCGGGGAGGAGTACTGCAGTGCTGTGAACATTGGCCGGCTTCAGCAAAGAACTCTTACTGCGTCTTCAGCCCTGGGCAGAATCCCTTCAGTGTGTCAGACCCCCCAGGGGACTTGCTCTTCCTTCAGGATAGTCCACCTGGCCTCACAGCCTCCCAAGACTACAACTCTGGGGCTCCAACACTCCTGCTTCATACAGAGATCTCTGTTCAGTGAATTCAACTGACATAGACTCCTGATAGAAACTCGTACACGCTCCAGGGATTAGTGCACCTCAGTCAGTATTTGCAGGGACACTCAAACAGCATTGTCAAAACAACAGGATTCATTAGTCAACTGGACCACAGCATAGAAGCCCTTATGTTAGTGTAGAGAATGGAGGTTAAACCATAGTCCAAGTCCATCTGGTTAGCCCAGAGCCCAATCAAGGTGTAGCAAACTCCACGTTCAGGCTCTGTTTCTCTCTGACTTCCTTAAACAGTTTCCTGGTAAGACCCCGGTCTCCCTCCAGCAACCAATTCTTGTCCCCGCATCTTACATTTCCCAGTCCTTTGTTCTCAAGCTAGGGGACTTTGCTCAGCTTCCCTGCCAAGAAGCAGAGAAATACATCTTCCACCACCTCCTCAGTTGCTAGGTGTCAACTTCCTGGTGATGAGGTTTTCCATTGTCTTCTCAGATTCTCCATTGCAGTGTTTTTCAACCTGGGGGTTCTGACCCCCAGGGGGCGGTCAGAGTGGGGATGGGGGAAGGGTCAAAAGCAGGGCCAGCATTAGGGGGTAGAAAGCAGGGCAATTGCCAGGGGCACCATGCCACAGGGGGCTGCGCAAAGCTAATATACATGTTTTATCTGAGCTGGCCTGAAGCCCCAGGCTTGAAGAAAGAGGGCTGCAATTTTTTCCTAAAGGGTAGTTTTTTAAGTCCAAAGGGGATCACCAGAATAAAAAAGTTGAGAAACACTACTCCATTGATATGAGCTCAGCCCTGGCAGGTCCTTTTTAATGATCCAGTCAGCCTCAAACAGCTAGGCAATATTCATACCTAGGTCTCTTAGCCTGCCCTAGGAGCAAACAGTCCTTTTCTCCTCACCACTGGGTAGCATGTGAAATGTAGGGGAAACTGGGGCACATAAAGGATTCATAAAAATATTACAGAAGATTCCACATATCATCATAGTAGGCTCCCAAGTCCCAGTTTTGGCTCCTTTGCAATACACAGCACTCCCACCGAACCCTGTAAATCCCTAAACTCACTAGCTGAGTAAGTTTTCAGGGTAAAAATTCCCACCTCTGGGCATGCACACTGCTTCCTCCCTCTAGGCATCCAGACATCCATCTCTGGCCTAAGCCCAAAACAATTCACAAACTGGGAAATATAGGCACTCAGCTGCCTAATTCCTATGTAGGGCCCAATCTGGTAGAGGTGCTCAGAGATCACCTACCAGATCAAGTCCTGTTCAACCTCTGGCTGGTGGAAGAGGGAAAGAGAGGAGTGTGTGTGTGAGAGTGAGAGAGATCCACTGTGGATAAATATTTAAATAATCGCTGGGCCAGAGAGAGAATGACTCTGTAGTCCAGCAGTTAGGATATCCACAGAGGTGAAAGTAAGCTGGTATGCCATGGTGTGCCGTACCGGGGTGGATCGGCTTCCCCAGGCAGCTGGAGCCCCTGGCCCTTTAAATTGCTGCCAGAGCCCCACTGCCAGAGCCCTGGGGTAGCAGCGGTGGGGCTGGGGTGGCGATTTAAAGGGCCTGCGGCGGTAGCAGCGGCTGAGCCCTGGGCCCTTTAAATCATCCCCGGAGCCCTGCCACCGCTTCCCCGGGCTCCAGCAGGCTCTGGAGATGATCTAAAGGGCCCAGGGCGGTAGTGGCGGCCGGAGCCCTGTCCCCGGAGACCTGCTGCCGGAGCCCTGGGGAAGCGGCGGCGGGGCTCTGAGGACGATTTAAAGGGCCCAGAGCTCCGGCTGCCGCTACTGCCCAGGGCCCTATAAATCGCTGCCAGAGCCCCTGGCTGCTGCTGTTACCGCGTGGAGGGGGAAGGGTGCACTTGCCGATACAGGGTGGGCCAGGGCTGGCTCTGACCTCCCCCAGCCCCACCCCTTCCGGGGGCCAGAGCCAGCCCCAGCCCAGCCCCCCGTACCAGTAAGTCCCTAGACTTACAAGGTTGGAAATCCTGGGTCCAATCTCCTTGCTCCAATCACTCATTTATTTACAGTGGAAAGCTTCAACTGAAGAGACTGAGAAGCCCCACATCAGGATATCCCCTAGCTCAATGGTTAGAGCACCCTCCTGAGAAATAGGAATTGAATCTGGGTTTACCACACCCCAGGAGACTGTCACTGCTCTAACGACTGGGCTGAGAGTTACAAGGAACGACCTCTGGCAGCCCGTGTGTGTGGAGTGAGGCAGGCACCTAACTCATTCCCACAAGAAACAGCTTAGGTGGCCAAGGCACCTCCAGGAGACAGGTTCTGTTTGCGCATTACTAAGCAGAGATAGGCACCGAAGTCAGAGCTACAGGATGCTGCTTATCTCCATGAGAGGGACAGAGCTTAGCATACCCCCTCTGGTTGGCACTTTCCCTCAGCTAGTTTCTGAAACTTGTCAGCTAGTTTAAGTGGCTCCCCACCTAGCACGCTTGCTTTTGTGTCTCACTTCTGAGGTGCCTCTCTCTCCCCATTCACTGTATGGTGAGTCTAGGAACCCAGCTTGACTTTGTGGGGTGTGGCACTGTTCCTGTAATTTTTTAGGTGCTTAAAATTTAGTCATCATCACGCTCAGCATTGCAACGCCTAAGTCCTTTTTTAGATCCCACACCGGCTCCTACCAGGCTCCCTGATCTGGAGTCCTGTGAAGGCCTCAGCTGGCAGATCTCCGGCTGCCACTGTGGATATGGGTCTCCCCAGTGCTGGAACTGCCTGATCCATGCAACTTTCCCACAACAGTTCAAAGACTCCCTTTGTGGGGCGGGGGAGTTAATCAGACTTCCCCCTGAGCTGTTCTGTCTGTCTGTCTCGGTTGCCAAGCCCAAAAGACAAAAAACTGAAAGCTTGTCTTGGTCTGAGTCAAGCTGTCCCTTCCCACTCAGGGGGCAGCACAGTCCTAGTTCACCATTAGCCCAGGAAATGGTTTGTCCATTTCCCCCCATGCAGAAGCCTCCCTATTGGCTTCAGCAGGAGTTTCTCTCCATTTGATCCCAGCCCCTGACTCCAAACATTCTGGGAAAAGGTGTCAGAGAATTATCAATAACTGCCCAACCCGCCCCCCACCAAAAAAGTGTGTGTGTGTGTGTGAAGAAATCACACCACACACTTTTCACAGATAATTTGCATACTGAAACAAAGGCTAAGTTCTTCAGATGCATTACCCCCAGTGAAAAATTCCACACTAATTTCTATTACCCTGATCCTGGCATCTGGCAGGATAGCAACTGCTACTCCTAGAATAAAAGTAGTGCTTCATTTCTAACAAATTATCTCTAAAACAGTGATAATGCTTAGTAATAAATGTCAAAGTGGCACAATTAAATTGTAAGCAGTTGGGGAAGGATAGGGGTGGGGCAGGTAGAACACTTTAATTGCCTTTTAAGCATCAGAGATTTTGAAGGAAACAAGAAGAGCTTTTAGTGATACACAAAGGAGGGTCATTTTTCAGCTGAAGTTAGATCAAGAAAGGGGAAGGGAGTGGGTGTAGATTTTTAACATCACCTTTTTCATAAGTCAAAACACTCCAGTTAAAATCCTTTAAATTCCCCCCCCTGTTTTTGAAGAAGAATTATATTGTCATTAATCAGGACACCTGACGGAAGTTTAGAACTAACAGTCTCATTCTGTAACCCCTTGCATGTCCAATCCCTCAGACAGAGACAAACACCTACAAGATCTCTATCAAGCATTCTTAAAACTACAATACCCACCTGCGAAAGTGAAAAAACAGATTGACAGAGCCAGAAGAGTACTCAGAAGTCACCTACTACAGGACAGGCCCAACTAAGAAAATAACAGAACGCCACTTGTTGTCACCTTCAGCCCCCAACTAAAACCTCTCCAGCGCATCATCGAAGATTTACAACCTATCCTGAAAAATGATCCCTCACTCTCACAGATCTTAGGAGACAGACCAGTCCTCGCTTACAGACAGCCCCCATACCTGGAGCAAATAATCTCCAGCAACCACACAACAAAAACACTAACCCAGGAACCTATCCTTGCAACAAAGACCAATGCCAACTCTGTCCACATATTTATTCAAGTGACACCATCATAGGACCTAATCACATTAGCCACGCCATCAGGGGCTCGTTCACCTGCACATCTACCAATGTGATATATGCCATCCTGTGCCAGCAATGCCCCTCTACTATGTACATTGGCCAAACCAGACAGTCTCTACACAGAAGAATAAATGGACACAAATCTGACATCAGGAATCATAACATCCAAAAACCAGTAGGAGAACACTTCAACCCCTCTGGCCACTCAGTAAAAGACTTAAGGGTGGCAATTTTGCAACAGAAAAGCTTCAAAAACAGACTCCAATGAGAAACTGCTGAGCTTGAATTAATATGCAAACTAGATACTATTAACTTGGGTTTGAATAGAGACTGGGAGTGGCTGGGTCATTACACATATTGAATCTATTTCCCCATGTTAAGTATCCTCACACCTTCTTGTCAACTGTCTAAATGGGCCATCTTGATCATCACTACAAAAGTTTTTTTCTCCTGCTGATAATAGCGCATCTTAATTAATTAGCCTCTTACAGTTTGTATGGCAACTTCCACCTTCTCTGTATGTATATATTATCTTCTTACTATATGTTCCATTCTATGCATCCGATGAAGTGGGCTGTAGCCCACAAAAGCTTATGCTCTAATAAATTTGTTAGTCTCTAAGGTGCTACAAGTACTCCTGTTCTTTTTGCGGATACAGACTAACACAGCTGCTCCTCTGAAACCAGACTTAACACTGCTTTTCTTCATAAGTCACTCTGCCCTCTACTGCTATTACACATGGACTACTGGAATCAAAAGTTTCCTTCCAATTTTTCATGGTTTCCAATATACTATGAGAGGCTGTGTTGACAAAACCATAATATTAGAGCCTGCAGCCAAATCTCCTCCCTTTGAATTCTTGGGCAATACAGGAGTTTTCTTCTTCACTCTCAATATCGTCCCTCTTCCGACCACTCCTCTGCCAGCACTTTAGAGCCATTGGCGATACAACCCACACTTTTACATTTTCATTGAAACACTAACTCCCTACAATGGCATCTGCCTTAGGGAAAGATGAACACTTGAGGGGAGAGGATCACTCTTATATATGTGTGAAAGGAATATCTGTAAATATTTGTATTTTAGCAGACAAAAAGGGAATATAGCCTGAAATCATACAAATGAATCTACTGATCCTCTCACTTCCTTGCTGGAGATCTGTGCTCAGGTACTCCAGGAAAATTTCAAATATGGTGTCATAAACATACAGCTAAGGGTAGCATAAAATCCCTCCTTTACCTGTAAAGGGTTAATCAGTTCCATTAACTAGTTGGCACCTGACCAGAAGGACCAATGGGGAAAGAAGATACTTTCAAATGGGGGGGAGGGGGAGGGAATTTTTGTTTGTGCTTTGTTGCCTATTTAGCTTTTTAAGAGTTAGACACAATTAGATGACAAGAAGGGAATTATCTGTTGAGGCCTTGACAACTTACTAGAATATTCTCATTAAATTGGAAATATGGAAAAAGTGAAAAATGGGAATATTAGGGAATCAAAGAATCAAATAACATTGTGAACATAGAAAATTTCTATTGGTGCTCTTACTTAAGAATTGATGACAGTCAAATCAAATTCTACCATTTCTGTTACTATTAACCAAGCTTTTAACCTTACTATTGCTAAGGAGTTGCCAGTCTGGATTCCAATATCCTACAGCAATGGTCATTGCCACATTCACTCATTCTTGCAAGTTTTGGAAAAAACAGAGAATTGGTATTTCTCAAGTGTTGCATCCACACAATTCCATAGTTTGCTTGGGTTACCTGCAAGCCAGTGGGCTATATCACCAGTCCATACACTAAAGAATGCTCTCCAGCCACAGGATTTCAGTCTCTTTTCTTCACAGCTTTGGTTTTATTACTTTGAACAAAATTGTTAAACACAAGTTCAATATCTCAATCACATCCTCTCCCCTGAGCAAAGGTCTTTTGCAGGAGTTTATCTATTCCCTGCAGCCATCCTGCTTTTTCCTATCCTGCTCCCTGTAGGGCTACATTTACATCAGAGTTAAAGTAAGCTTTTCTGGTCCTTACAGGATTACACTCCATAGTTGGAGGTGAGTGCTGAACCCTGACTCCCTTAAAGTGCCATCCCACTCTCTGACATTACCTAGTTGAAAAGGAAGAAGTTTAGAGCCTGTTAAGCAAAATGTTTTGCATGCAGGCATGATGATCAAAATGCTATATATTCTGTTATGTAGTATTACATAACATTAAGTATTTATTCTGAGACAGATACCAAGAAAACATTGGATGAAAAAGTTCAATGCAAAGAAAATATGAGTAACAAACTAATCCTCAAAGAGTTATAAAAATGTCTTTCATAATTATAAGGGTTTTTTTTTTCTGATAATGCATCTTTAATTAAGGAATTGATACATAATTCTTCAATGGACGTCTGTTACTCTCCATATACCTTTCCCTCTCTGTGATTCTAGCAAATTATGATTGCTGTGTGTAATTAATTATTGGTGTTAGTAGCTTACTAAACACCAAAATCAGCAATCATGAAAGAAGACTGCTTTGGTTAAAAAACCTTCCTGGTTAAGAAGGGAGTGAAAGAAGTTACTATAAACAGATGAAAAAAGGAGAGACTGAGAGCAGTGAGTACAAATCAGCAGTTAGGAAATGCAGCCAATTGACAAAGAAATCCATGAAAACTCTACAGCCAGTAGTGCTGAGCATACTGAGAAGGAATACTTCAAATACACCAGGAACGCATGAAATTCTAGCAATACCATAGGTCCACTTCTAGACAACCATGGTAAAACTATCAATCATAATGCAGAAAAGGCAAATGTATTCAATAAATGTCTTCTGTATTTGGTAAGAAGCAGGATGATGTATTCATATATTACAAAAGCAGCAAAGAGTCCTGTGGCAACTTATAGACTAACAGACGTATTGGAGCATAAGCTTTCGTGGGTGAATACCCACTTCGTCGGATGCATGTAGTGGAAATTTCCAGACGCAGGTATAAATATGCAAGCAAGGGTATGTCTACACTACGGAATAAGGTCGAATTTATAGAAGTTGGGTTTTTAGAAATCGGTTTTATATATTCGAGTGTGTGTGTCCCCACAGAAAATGCTCTAAGTGCATTAAGTGCATTAACTCGGCGGAGTGCTTCCACAGTACCGAGGCTAGAGTCGACTTCCGGAGCGTTGCACTGTGGATAGCTATCCCACAATTCCCGCAGTCTCCGCTGCCCTTTGGAATTCTGGGTTGAGATCCCAATACCTGATGGGGCTAAAACATTGTCACGGGTGGTTCTGGGTACATATCGTCAGGCCCCCGTTCCCTCCCTCCCTCCGTCAGAGCAACGGCAGACAATCGTTCCGCGCCTTTTTTCTGTGCGGACGCCATACCAAGGCAAGCATGGAGGCCGCTCAGCTCACTTTGGCAATTAGGAGCACATTAAACACCACACGCATTATCCAGCAGTATATGCAGCACCAGAACCGGGCAAAGCGATACCGGGCGAGGAGGCGACGTCAGCGTGGTCACGTGAGTGATCAGGACATGGACACAGATTTCTCTGAAAGCATGGGCCCTGCCAATGCATGCATCATGGTGCTAATGGGGCAGGTTCATGCTGTGGAACACCGATTCTGGGCTCGGGAAACAAGCACAGACTGGTGGGACCGCATAGTGTTGCAGGTCTGGGACGATTCCCAGTGGCTGTGAAACTTTCGCATGCGTAAGGGCACTTTCATGGAACTTTGTGACTTGTTTTCCCCTGCCCTGAGGCGCATGAATACCAAGATGAGAGCAGCCCGCACAGTTGAGAAGCGAGTGGCGATAGCCCTGTGGAAGCTTGCAACGCCAGACAGCTACCGGTCAGTTGGGAATCAATTTGGAGTGGGCAAATCTACTGTTGGGGCTGCTGTGATGCAAGTAGCCCACGCAATCAAAGATCTGCTGATATCAAGGGTAGTGACCCTGGGAAATGTGCAGGTCATAGTGGATGGCTTTGCTGCAATGGGATTCCCTAACTGTGGTGGGGCCATAGACGGAACCCATACCCCTATCTTGGCACCGGAGCACCAAGCCGCCGAGTACATAAACCGCAAGGGGTACTTTTCGATAGTGCTGCAAGCTCTGGTGGATCACAAGGGACGTTTCACCAACATCAACGTGGGATGGCCGGGAAAGGTACATGACGCTCGCATCTTCAGGAACTCTGGTCTGTTTCAAAAGCTGCAGGAAGGGACTTTATTCCCAGACCAGAAAATAACTGTTGCGGATGTTGAAATGTCTATATGTATCCTTGGGGACCCAGCCTACCCCTTAATGCCATGGCTCATGAAGCCGTACACAGGCAGCCTGGACAATAGTCAGGAGCTGTTCAACTACAGGCTGAGCAAGTGCAGAATGGTGGTAGAATGTGCATTTGGACGTTTAAAGGCGCGCTGGCGCAGTTTACTGACTCGCTTAGACCTCAGCGAAACCAATATTCCCACTGTTATTACTGCTTGCTGTGTGCTCCACAATATCTGTGAGAGTAAGGGGGAGACGTTTATGGCAGGGTGGGAGGTTGAGGCAAATCGCCTGGCTGCTGGTTACGTGCAGCCAGACACCAGGGCAGTTAGAAGAGCACAGGAGGGCGCGATACGCATCAGAGAAGCTTTGAAAACCAGTTTCATGACTGGCCAGGCTACGGTGTGAAAGTTCTCTTTGTTTCTCCTTGATGAAACCCCCCACCCCTTGGTTCACTCTACTTCCCTGTAAGCTAACCATCCGCCCCTCCTCCCTTCAATCACCGCTTGCAGAGGCAATAAAGTCATTGTTGTTTCACATTCATGCATTCTTTATTCATTCATCACACAAATAGGGGGATGACTACCAAGGTAGCCCAGGAGGGGTGGTGAAAGAGGGAAGGAAAATGCCACACAGCACTTTAAGCACAGCACTTTAAAAGTTTACAACTTTAAAATTTATTGAATGACAGCCTTCTTTTTTTTGGGCAATCCTCTGTGGTGGAGTGGCTGGTTGGCCGGAGGCCCCCTCACCGCGTTCTTGGGCGTCTGGGTATGGAGGCTATGGAACTTGGGGAGGAGGGCGGTTGGTTACAGAGGGGCTGCAGTGGCAGTCTGTGCTCCAGCTGCCTTTGCTGCAGCTCAACCATACACTGGAGCATACTGGTTTGGTCCTCCAGCAGCCTCAGCATTGAATCCTGCCTCCTCTCATCACGCTGCCGCCACATTTGAGCTTCAGCCCTCTCTTCAGCCCGCCACTTATTCTTTTCAGCCCGCCACTTATTCTCTTCAGCCCGCCACTTATTCTCTTCAGCCCGCCACCTCTCCTCCCGGTCATTTTGTGCTTTCCTGGACTCTGACATTATTTGCCTCCACGCATTCGTCTGTGCTCTGTCAGTGTGGGAGGACAGCATGAGCTCGCAGAACATTTCATCGCGAGTGCGTTTTTTTTTCTTTCTAAGCTTCACTAGCCTCTGGGAAGGACAAGATCCTGTGATCATTGAAACACATGCAGCTGGTGGAGAAAAAAAAAGGGACAGCGGTATTTAAAAAGACACATTTTATAAAACAATGGCTACACTCTTTCAGGGTAAACCTTGCTGTTAACATTACATACATAGCACATGTGCTTTCGTTACAAGGTCGCATTTTGCCTCCCCCCACCGCGTGGCTACCCCCTCAACCCTCCCCCCTCCCCGTGGCTAACAGCGGGGAACATTTCTATTTAGCCACAGGCAAACAGCCCAGCAGGAATGGGCTCCTCTGAGTGTCCCCTGAAGAAAAGCACTCTATTTCAACCAGGTGACCATGAATTATATCTCACTCTCCTGAGGATAACACAGAGATAAAAAACAGATGTTGTTTGAATGCCAGCAAAGATACACTGCAATGCTTTGTTCTACAATGATTCCCGAGTACGTGTTACTGGCCTGGAGTGGTAAAGTGTCCTACCATGAGGATGCAATAAGGCTGCCCTCCCCAGAAACCTTTTGCAAAGGCTTGGGAGTACATCCAGGAGAACCGCGAATGCCAGGGCAAAGTAATCCTTTCACATGCTTGCTTTTAAACTATGTATAGTATTTTAAAAGGTACACTCACCAGAGGTCCCTTCTCCACCTGCTGGGTCCAGGAGGCAGCCTTGGGTGGGTTCGGGGGGTACTGGCTCCAGGTCCAGGGTGAGAAACAGTTCCTGGCTGTCGGGAAAACCGGTTTCTCCGCTTGCTTGCTGTGAGCTATCTACAACCTCCTCCTCCTCCTCATCTTCTTCGTCCCCAAAACCTGCTTCCGTATTGCCTCCATCTCCATTGAAGGAGTCAAACAACACGGCTGGGGTAGTGGTGGCTGAACCCCCTAAAATGGCATGCAGCTCATCACAGAAGCGGCATGTTTGGGGCTCTGACCCGGAGCGGCCGTTCGCCTCTCTGGTTTTCTGGTAGGCTTGCCTCAGCTCCTTCAGTTTCACGCGGCACTGCTTCGGGTCCCTGTTATGACCTCTGTCCTTCATGCCCTGGGAGATTTTGACAAAGGTTTTGGCATTTCGAAAACTGGAACGGAGTTCTGATAGCACGGATTCCTCTCCCCAAACAGCGATCAGATCCCGTACCTCCCGTTCGGTCCATGCTGGAGCTCTTTTGCGATTCTGGGACTCCATCATGGTCACCTCTGCTGATGAGCTCTGCATGGTCACCTGCAGCTTGCCACGCTGGCCAAACAGGAAATGAGATTCAAAAGTTTGCGGTTCTTTTCCTGTCTCCCTGGCCAGTGCATCTGAGGTGAGAGTGCTGTCCAGAGCGGTCACAATGGAGCACTCTGGGATAGCTCCCGGAGGCCAATACCGTCGAATTGTGTCCACAGTACCCCAAATTCGAGCCGGCAAGGCCGATTTAAGCGCTAATCCACTTGTCAGGGGTGGAGTAAGGAAATCGATTTTAAGAGCTCTTTAAGTTGAAATAAAGGGCTTCATCGTGTGGACGGGTGCAGGTTTACATCGATTTAATGCTGCTAAATTCGACCTAAAGTCCTAGTGTAGACCAGGGCCAAGAATCAGGCTAGGGATAATGCAGTTATTACAGTTATAATGAAATACTTTTTATGCCATCAGTAACTAGGGAAATGTTAAATAGCAACTATTAAAGTTACAAAAACTTGTAAAACGTGCAAAAATTTTAAGTGGGGGCATTGCTTGAGGAGGAAGGATGGGCATGTTATTAGAACAGTCTAAAGAGGGATGCCGTATCATTTAGGAAAAGGCACCTGCCTCCAGCTGATGAGAGCATTGGTGGTTAGTGAAGCTGGCTTGTGGTGACCAGAGAACAGTAGAGATGCCCACTTAGTTGTCAAAAGGGCCTGTGGTATCACTCTGAGGTTTACAGAGGTGCAGCGCTATTTAAGTGGGGCTGGGACTTTCCTGGGGCTAGAATCTGAAGAACCAATGCATCCTCTGCTGAGGTAGAGCTTGGAACCACACAGAAGTGTGAATGGAAGTTGTCAGCTTCTGTGGCATCAAGTTGGGGGGTTAGAATGGAGACAGCTCCTCTCCATGATTGGCACTATTTCATTGAGTTCAAGTGCCAGACTCCAGGGAACCACTCCTACCATACCCATGGTAGGGGCCAGTGGCTGAGGATGCAAGCTGGAACAGCACCAAAGGCTGTGGAGCAAATGCACATAAGGATCATAGCTTTTGTCTCTAAGTGAAGTGAAGCTGCTGCTTAAAGAGAAGACACAGAATGATTCCTAGCTGGGATAAAGAAAGGAACAAATCTGCATAAAATTTAGAATGTTTCTAAAGGATTTCCTATACACCAAAGGAAAGCAGATCTAGAGATAGCCTGACACTGCTGCCGAACAGAAGTTAGAACTGGATGTGAAGCCCTCTAGCCAGTGGATGACAGGTTTGATCTTTCCTCTTCAAGCGCACAGAGGTAAAACTCACAACAGAAATAGGGAGCATGGATATGGAGTATAATGATGATGCATACTGTGAAACATAAGACAGTACTCAAGAGATCATTTGGCTACAGAAGATTAACTACTTCTGCTTATATTAAGAACATTTTTGAAAAAAGTCATATAGCTAGAAGTTGCTTACCTATTGCAGTTACCAGTAAAACACAAGCTTACTGTAAATGAAAAGAAAAAAGTATTGCGTGTTTACTTTGTGCATTTTGATAGCACTTTGTATAGTCAGTTTTCGTTTCCCCTCAAACATCAGCAAGGAAACAAAAATCTATATAGTTATTTTGAGTATTTATAAAATCTGAGGAGGATACTGTTTAAAGGATGCTCTATTATTAGACACTGGACTTTTATTTTAAATAAGTCAATTTCACATAATTCAAGCTGTGTCCCTTTTAAATTGGTAATGCTATTGATGTTCCAGAATTAAAAGAAAGCTGTTAGGTATATGGCAAACAATGCTTCATTCTTTTTTCCATTCACCTTTATTAATGGCAGGACAAGATCACTGCAAGACTTGGCTAGTGTAAGAACATTTGTAGATACTAAATGGATCATTCCCTTATTATTCCATAAAACGCATTAAGGAAGTTACCAATAAATAATGCTCTATCGCCCACTGCTGTAGCATGAATGTATCAGCAGAATTGGATGTTGTTGTTCAGATGATACGTTCCCCTATGGTACCTTGTGTCCACTTCTTGTCTAGTAAAAATCAAGGATCCTACAGGACTCTGAAGTGAGGTGTCTTTCTTAATACACATTACATCTCACTAAATAAAGTTCTAGCATCCAAGGATATTCACATGCTTTTGATGACTGCTTGTCTTCTACCATTGATGGAGCAGCGAATATTGAATTCTATACTACTAACACAGAATTTATGGCTTTAATAGTTTAGGATATCTTTAACAGGAAAGGAGCTACATAAAACCAAGTCTGATTTTTAGTAATTTCTTACCAGTAAGATCATTACATTTGTTTCATGTACTGAGGTGAAATATTTCACTGGAATTATTCAAGCTTTCACCTAGCTGTGAACTTTCAATACTTTATTCTGAAGGACACTTAACATGTAGTTTAAGACTAGTGAGAATAAAAATGTACTTTATTAAATAACTCAAGAAAAGATAAGGGAAATTGTGCAGTCTGAAAGACATTGGTGGTTCTGTATGATTTTTACAGCAAAGAATGAATCATGGCAAATTAGCATCTAAGTTTAGCAGCCAAACTGTCGTCCTCTTCCCATGGAATTAATTTCGGTCCTCAAACTGTGACTTGTTTTTTAAAAGATATGCTGCTAGGAATTCAATAGGATTTGGCGGTCTGTAGAGATAAAAAAAATCAAGCGTAATTACTATTTGTCACATACATTTAAGTGAGCTGGAGAGCTCATCTTCACTGAAAACAGAGACTTACTTGTAAAAGCACTGGACAAATTAGAAATGTTCAGCTTTGTAGCATAACAATCACAAAGGGTCATGTTTCAGCAGCAACTAGAAAACTCCCTAGCCAGGAAGTTCCTCCATTTATTAAGATTCCCATTGCAACACTTCCTGGTCCTCGATAGCCACTACACAATTGTCATTATTAGGCTACATCTACAATAAGCTCTAGGGATGTGATTCTTCTGCTCATGTGCACACTCATATTAGCTGTCACCAAACTAGTGAGTATAAATAGCAGTTCAGCCACAGTTTCAGCAGCAGAGGCATGGCTAAGCTGTGCCAAGTAAATGCACACCAGTTTCAGGAGGATGTATACTTAGTACAGCTCAGCCATGCCTCTGCTGCTGCCACCTGTGCTACCCTAGCTACACTGCTATTTCTACTTGTACTAGCTTGATGAGAGTAAGTGCAAGTATGTGTACATGAACAGGAGAGTCACACCTGGCTCAGTGTAGTCATAGCCTGAGAAGAAAACATTCTTCATAACTATAATTCAGATGCATATATAATTCTATGGTAATCAACATTTCTCATTTTATTTTTTTAGAGGCTTATGGTTCACAGTTAATCGGTAAGACAGACAACGCCTAAAATGTGTCCACAATTATATTAAGCAGCTACCAGGGGAAGATGCTGTGCACAGGTTCTGGAAGGGAGGGAGACTGCATACGAAGTAGGGAAGGAAGAGTGGATCTAAGGGGAAGGAGAGACAATGGAAGTGACACTGACTAGGCAAATGAAGTCAGTTTAGAAAGGCTGGCCTCTCTCCCCCTCTAACCCATATCCATCTTAAAGTGTCAAGTGAATTACCCAAGTTTACACACTGAATTTATTTAATGTAATTTCTAATGCATTTGCCTATTTCACCAACTCCTGCCAGGTAAGGTAAAGATTTAAAGTAGCCAGCTTCCTTGTCTGCTTTGTTCTTGTCTTGTTATTTGATTTACTTCAGATAGCAACTGTTTAGTGCCTCCATTAGAACAGTCTGCCTCAAAGATATCTTTGTTGCTTCTGCCAAATATTTTTTTCTAACCAACACTTGTGATAACAGTTGAAATTATTGGAAGAAAAAACACTAACATGCAAACTGCTTTACAATTAAGCCTCACCACAGCCTTGCTAGGTAAGATTTGTTTTTCTTCAGCCGCAGAAAAGTGTAGTGCATAAGTCCTGGTAATCCAACTTGTCTCACCCCACATATCAGGTTATAACACTCATTCCAGGGAAGCGTCCAAAAGTTTTAACTGTGGTCTGGAATATATCAATTTAGGACTACATAGTACTCTCCATCCAAAGCAGAACCCCAAATAAATCAGTAGAAGATCTGCACACAGTTTATAAGCAGAATATTGTCTCTACACAGCAACTAAGTGGTTAGTTATTGATGTGGGTGGCTTCTAGTTTAAACTCAAATGTTCTTTTGGGGTTAAGATACCACTGGGAGAGGTATGAAGGTTCTCATGATTTTAACTTAGTCCATTGTGGTCCTTCGAAGTTTTTGATAAGATTAGCCAAAGGTTGTTCCTTCGGCAACAAAGGGGTATTATTAGCATGTGCAGTATGACACTCAAGTGGTTCCAGTTATACCTAGATGACAGGAATCAACCGGAGAGGAAGGACAATTGAGTGTTTCTACTGAGGAACATCCTTTCCATGTTGTTCAAAGTATATATATGAGGCCTCCTGGCAAAACAGTCTTCAAACAAAGGGAACAGTATCATTAGTATGCCGCTACAGCACAATCTCTCATTGTATGAACTCCCAAGAATAAGTGCCGAGGAAGAATTTATATGCTATTACCAGCTGGATTTTCTGGAACTACCTTGTTCAATAAAGTAAGAGACAGCATGAGGAGTACCTACTTACTGAAGGAGCAGGACTCATTCAAGAACCCTGAGCCAGGTTAAGAATGCTGGTGAAATGTCTTTCCAGGCTCTTGCCATGAGGAACCATGCAACAGATTTATTCAGACTACATTCTTATTTACCCTGTGAAAACCTTGCACTAAAACTACATGTCCTTGTGACAATGAGATTACCGATATTCTCTTATACAGCTCACATCACAAGCAGCTAGTTACAGAACACATCTTGGCTGCTCAAGAGAATAGACATGCTATTACATCCACCCCAAATGCCATACGTGAGCTTTTGATGGAGACAAACTGGTTTTGCAAGCCGGTAAGTGGGAAGGCCCTGGCCACATCTGAGCCTCCTTTGAGAAAAATGCTACATTAAGTTCTTTACCTCTCCTTTGCAAGTACAGCAAGTCCCTGTAGTAAGATAGGCACAACTGTCTGATCCAAGTAGGCACGTGTAGGTAACGACTGAAGATCCACCTTCTGCTTTGATGTTTTCTCTGCGTTAATCTTCTCATTTTCTACTATCCTCTGATGAATTCAAGGCATCATGTGAATAAAAGTATTGAAATTAGTACATAAAAAGTCTACTTAAAAGCAGACATTCAGCAAAAGCAATCAGATAAGGGTATTAGAAGATGGAGTGAAATTATCCTCAAATTTCACTCCATATTTTTAATTTGGTTGAGAATCTCAATTCCGTTTTCTTACGTTAAATATAGAAAGCCCTATGTTAGATTCTAACAGCATGCTGCCATATAAGCTACATTAAGTTTCTTGAAACTGGAGGCAGCCCCTACACTACCATTTTCATCAGCTCTTTTATATTCATGGCTCTTCCCTGCCAACTGTTATAGATTAGAATGATTTTATTTATGTAAGCAGTCCTCATTAAGTTGCTCTTGTGAGCATGTGTAGTACCAGGCTTCAAAAAGTAGGACCAAATCCTGCAAGAAGGATTTGCAGGATAGGACACTTGCATTTACCAAGCGTTCCCCTGCCAGCAATGGTACTTGGAACAGACCATGGTACATGGTACTTGGTCCAACCATGCAAATCCCTGTGTGAAATCAGGCTCCAATACAGTAAGTTATTAATCTTTTTAAAACGCTGAAATGCTTACGCACAAAATAGATACATTTCCTCCACTTTTTTGGCTCCACTATATTGTAACCTTTTGGTCAGAAAATATTAAATGAATTATCTTATACTATTGTCAAATGGATTTTTACACACACACAATATAATTTAACATAACGTCCTCCAAAATTGTCAGTTTTGCCACACATGGATATATTTTTAACATCAGCACTACAGAAAGTTAGTCTATAATTTATTCTAAACATGCAAAGAACATTTGGGGTAAGATCTAGAAATCATCCTGGGTAGTTCAAAGAAGTCTGTCCATGGTAGTTGTAAATACGAAAAAACCAAAACCACAACCCTCACAGAACGCACCCTGTAAGTAAGAAAAAACTAGGGCTGTTGATTAATCGTAGTTAACTCACGCGACTAATGAAAAAATTCGTCACAATTAAAAAAATTAATTGCGATTAATTGCACTGTTAAACAATAAAATACCAATAGAAATTAAATTTTTGGATGTTTTTCTACATTTTCAAATATATCAATTTCAATTACAACACAGAATACAAAGTGTACAGTGCTCACTTGACAGTGCAGGTTTGACAAAACGCAAAGAAGATACCAATGTGAAATTTCTAAATTTCTAAATAGCTACAGAACACAACCCATGATTTAACAATCTGAGAGGGATGAGGCATGGAGCATTCTTTCACAAGTCTTAAAAGAGCAATACTCTGATGTACAAACTACAGAACCCGAACCACCAAAAAAGAAAATCAATCTTCTGCTGGTGGCATCTGACTCACATGATGAAAATGAGCATGTGCCGGTCCGCACTGCTTTGGGTTGTTATTGAGCAGAACCCGTCATGAGCATAGATGCATGTCCTCTGGAACGGTGGTTGAAGCAACAAGGGACATATGAATCTTTAATGCATCTGGCATGTAAATATCTTGTGACGCCGGCTACAACAGTACCATGCAAATGCCTGTTCTCACTTCCAGGCGACATTGTAAACAAGAAGCAGGCAGCATTACCTTCTGTAAAGGTAAACAAACTTGTCTGTCTGAGTGATTGGCTGAACAAGAAGTAGGACCTAGTGGACTTGTAGGCTCTGAAGTTTTACATTGTTTTGTTTTTGAATGCAGGGTTTTTTGGTACATAAGTCTACATTTGGAAGTTCAACTTTCATGATAAAGAGATTGCACTACAGTACTTGTATTAGGTGAATTAAAATACTATTTTTTGGTTTTTTGCTGTACAAATATTTGTAATCAAAAATAAATATAAAGTGAGCACTGTACACCACTTTGTATTCTGTGTTATAACTGAAACCAATATATTTGAAAATGAGTAAACATCCAAAAATATTTAAATAAATGGTATTCTATTATTCTTTAACAGTGCGATTATTCGCGCAATTATTTTTAATCGCTTTACAGCTCTAGAAAAACATTATATACAGAAAATGTGCAATGATTAGTGACCAATTTGGGTCATAGCATATCAAAATAGATACAGTGGAGATTGAAAAGAATACAAGGAAGTATGACCAAGATGGAGAATGGCAAGACAGGACTTTTGAACAGCAAGAAGTGGCTAAATGCTATTATTCACTAGCCTAGACTAGAAGAAAGTTAGAGGGACTTAATTGAAGGCACCTGTCTTATGATTACTCTTATTGTTATGCATATGTTTACTAGTCATTCCCCAAGCCTAACCTTTTCTCAACAAAAGAAAAAGTGTGTGTCAAAACAGCACTCTCAAATAATTAAGAGAGGGGGAGAAAAAAAGTTGACTATTCTGGCACATTTCCAAGGCCTGAAAATATGGAAAGCGTCCCCCCCTCAAAAAAAAAAAAAGTTGCCAGGAAGGTGACACGCCAACATTCCCAGACAGGCATCACTCCTGTGTCTCACCACCTTCTCAATATTTCACCGATGGGGGTCATGTGTAGTCTTGCTGAAAGCTAAAAACAAGCTGATTGACGTGGTTATTGTGAGATGTTAATATGGGAAACAATTTTAGAGTTATGTAACATAGTATATTTTGTTCCAGGACTGCTGGAAGTGAAACTTGTCACTTGAGGCCAAGGAGTCTCAGAGCTGACAATCAACATCTGTGGAGGCAGCCCTGCGTTCACTCTCTCGACCAGATGCAGGAGTGAGTGTTTACAAAGAAACAAAATCCAAGAGAAATCTCTGTTTAGGTGACTCCCTAGGCTAAGAGATAACAGTCCATAACCGTGTAAGAGAAGGGGAAAGGGGACAAGATGTTATCCTTTACAGAGGCGACATTCTGCCAGCAGGAGTGTCTCATGAAAAGGTCTTTGGGCTGGACAAGCGCTGCAAGGTCTGCCCACTGGGTGAGAAATACCGTATTAGTGACAAATTACTTTCTTGTCTAAGTATATACTATAGATTGCATTTTATGATTCTCTTTCTCCTGTACCCTTACATTTCCAAATCTTTTATTTTGGAATCTTTATCTCAAGCTGTGTTAAAATAGTCTTCAATTTTGTTTTATTATCAACACATCTAAGCCCCTTGTACTTTAACTCCTTGCTTAACGTTGTAGTTATGTTCCTGAAAAATGCTACTTTAAGCAAACGATGTTAAGCAAATCCAATTTTCCCATAAGAATTAATTGTAAATAAGGGGGGTTAGGTTCCAGGGAAATAAATTATATATATATGTATGTGTATATATATATATATATATATATATATATATATATATATATACACACACACACACACACACACACACAGTATAAGTTTTAAACAAACAATTTAATATTGTAACCAACAATGATTGTGAAGCTTGGTTGAGGTGGTGGAGTCAGAGGCTGGAATATTTCCCAGGGAATGCCTTGCTGCTAAATGATGAACTAGCACTCGGCTGAGCCCTCAAGGGTTAACACATTGTTGTTAATGTAGCGTCACACTCTACAAGGCAGCACAAATGGAGGGAGGAGACACAACGGATGCATAGCAGTGGCTGCAAACATTTCCTGTGGAAACTGAACTTGATGAACCCACGCTATCCCACTGGAGCACACCACTCCTTCCACTTTCCAAAGTGCCAAGTGGTGCATGTGTGTGAAACAGAGACACACTGTGAGTGAGAGAGACACACATGCTGTGTGAGTGAGAGAGAGACGTGCATTACCCCTTTAAGTACACTGACCACACGCTGCCTTTTTAAGTAGATCAACAAGTTGAGACAGCAGCTGCTGCCAGCAAGCTCCATCCTCCATCCTCCCTCCATCCTGAGCCCTGACGTGTCACCACCTTGCTCTGTGGAGATGGGGTACAGGAGCAGGGTGTAGGAGCAGGGGGACACCCTGACATCAGCATTCCTCTTTCCCCGCCCCTGCTCAGCAAGCAGGAGGCTCCCGGGAGCAGCTCCCAGGCAGAGGGCAGGAGCAGCACACAGTAGTGGAGAGCGGGATGTTCACCTAAACTGCCCAGCAATTGATAGCCTACTGGGGAGCTGCTGCACAGGGAACTTGGGGGAGCTGATAGGGGAGATGCCAACCCACCCTGGTTCCAAGCCCCCACCAGCTAGCTCCAAAGGGCTGCTCTTCCTGCAAGCAGTGGACAAAGCAGGCAGCTGCTAAGCAAAATTATAAGGGAGCACTGGGCAACTTTAAATGAACACGTTCTCTAATAGGTTCGCAACCTAACAATGTTAACTAGGATGACATTAAGTGAGGAGTTACTGTATTAAGGAGAGTGTTGAACTGAGGTAAGGCTGGTAAATTGGCATGCACTGCTTCCATGGAGGCAGTGGATCAGTGTACATCACAGAGGTCCAGAAGACAAGGTCCTGAGCACTCGAATATAACCATGTGGGGCATGTAAGTTTTTAGCATGCAGAGAGAAAAAGCCAGGCTTGTGAGGCCCGGAGCAGAGTGCTTGTGCTGCCAGAACTGGGAGGCATTTTCCCCTCACTTGGCAAAGACACTGCTCTCTCATGCTGTAAGGAGGTGGTAGCGATTCATACAAGAGGCTTTGGGTAACCTCAAGAAGCGTTCCATTGGTGTATTGTCAGAAGAACCTGTTGTAAGAGGTAGAAGAGGTAAGTTGTATATAGCACTTAAAAAAAAACAAACCCAAAGGACAAAACCACCACACAAAGGGATCATTATTTCTGTGGGACTAGAAACAGAATGGTAGCAGCCCAACCAGCAATACTGATATACTATTAAAAGGTCAATTGTGCATGGTACCAGCATTTACTGAGTTATGCTAAGCACCCTTCATTACCCACTGTTTTCAAAAGCATTCAGTTCCTTATATTTTGGGTCTGATTTCTGCAATCATTTTAGCTAAATTAAACCCATATTTCCCCCAAATCAGAAATACTACTTCAATTGCATTTGAGAACAATTAAATCTTAGTTACCTCTACATTTTCTGTAAGGCCATATTCAGCATGAGGATTTTCTGGAACCTGTAAAACAACATGCTAGTCAGCAAAACCAAAATGCACTTTATGCATCTGCTAACAGAAAAATCAGTGTAAAAAGTTTCTTACTATACCTGTGCCTGTCCCTCCATGATCTGTTCTGAGTCCATGATTTGAAACTTGAAAGTCACCAAATGTGCAACAATCTTGGGAAGTAACAAAAAAAATTGGTCAGAACATTAAAATCAATAAAAAAATAAGGTAGTTGACACTTAAAATACGGTTGACAATTTTGGTCACCATCATGCAAAGAGTTATCACCAAGGTAGGTTTGGGTCGTTTCCCTCCCCCTCAGCTCTGTCAACCATATTTTTCTTGTATAAAAAATCTGAAGTTTTGCAAAAGAACATGTGAAATAAACTCAGACAAAGTAACTTAAAAGAGAACTTTCAGACAAGGTTAGTTCAGTCATAGTTACTTTGAAAAGAATTAGCAAATGCGTATACGTGGTCCAGAAACATCTAGAACTGACTGTACAAGTTAGTATTAAAGGAGACCAGCAAAGGTTTTTTTTAAAAAAAATAATAAAAAAAACAATCAGACTTGTTCCTTTTTTCAATCTCTATAACATTTAAAGGCCTGAAACATGTGTTTTTAAAAATCTGTATTTTGCTTGTTTTGTCTTTTCTACCCTATATGACTCTATAACAGTTGTTCTTTGATCGGGCCCCCTTTCTTTATGTCTGTAGTCATTTATGCCATCCCCTGCCAAGTACATATACCATTACCTAGCTCTGAAGGCAGAGTGGAGAGCAGCAGCTACTGGCTGGGCCACCAGCTCTCAAGGCAGCACTGCACCAACAGCACAGAAGTATGGGTAGCAATGTGAAATCACTTTTCACAACAGACTTACCACCCCATTGCCACTCTTACTTTATGCTGCTGCTGCCACCACAAGTCTGAATGCCTAAGCCCCGGGTAAGGGATGGCAGAGAGGAGAGCTGAAGCTCAGGTGATGCAGCTCCAGCTGTCACTTTTATCTCCACATCCTAGGTGTGCCTGACCCTTTTGCACAAGACCCAGCCAGCTGGGGCTGATAGCCAGAGCTCTTAAACGAAAACAAAAAACCCACACAGCTCTCACCTCCCTCGACACATTCCCTCACCTCCCTTGGGAGGCCCACCACACAGTCTGAGAACGGCTGCTCTATAGTAAATAAAGAAATAGTGAAACTGCCATCCTCAAAGAGTCAAGTGAAAGAAAGCCAATCAAGTGAGGGAGGAAGAAAGTGTTTCAATAATTATTAACACTCATTTACCTCCAGTAGATAATGAACATTTCAGAGAAGGGATATCTATTATGTACTGGTATTACAATATCTCCTAGAGGACCCAAACAATCCCACTTCCTCCATTAAGGCGCTAGAGTACAGGAGATGTATGTTCAGAGACGTCCAAGGGCTCCTCCAGCAAAGCTGGAGACGAGGGGATCGGAGCAGGACTTGAGAGCTGGATTACGACGGCTTCTCCTTTTTAATCATTCTCAGAACAGGCGAAGGAGCATCGCTTCGGCATACAGGAGAGCTCCCATTTCAGGAGAAATAAATGCCACTGAGCGAACCCAAACCCACTCCCTGTCACAGCCGCCTCCGATACCAGCAGTCCGGGGCCAACATTACAGCACAGCTTAGAAGACCAGGAAAAAAAAAAACACAACTCTCTCCTGTCTTACGAAGTGACCTCCGTCAAGAGGCTACACGCCAGCCTGGGACAACCCCGCGCTCCTGCTCGGCTCCCCCCCACCGCACCTGCTCTCCGCGCGGAGCAGCTGGTACCGTGGGAAGCCGCTAGAACGGCCCGGGCTGCGGCGGCTCCCGCAGCGAGGCTCCCTTTGAGACCGAGTGCCGGTGTCCGCGCCCCGAGGGCCACAGCCGAGGCTTCCCGCGCCAGGAGCGGACAGGCGGCACCAGGCGTTGACCGGACCGGACCGGACCAGCCCTCCCTCGCGGCCCCGCCCGCTGTGCCCCCTCCAGCCTCACGCCCGGCAGCGAGGGACGCAGCGCTACCCGCACTCCCCGGCCGTGGAGCCGCTCTCACCTCTCGAGACAGCCGCTCAACGGAGAGGACGCAACGACGAGCCTCACCGTAGGGAGAAAAAGGGAAGGATCGTTGCGAGGCTACAGAAGCCTCGCAACAGCCTCAGCCACTAACAACAGCACGCTTGGGGGGGATATCGTAAATTGTTTTGCCGTAAGTGAAGGAAGTGGTGCTGCGGCGACCACCCAACTGCGCCTGCGCGAAGGGAAGGCCCGCCTGCACCAGGTAGGGCAATGGAAAAAGTCCAGGCTTGGGGGCCCCCGAGCATCATCAGACACGTGATCGTCAGTGGCCCCGCCCATTGACGTCTGCTTGCTTGTCCTGGCTGGAGCTGCCGGCCGCCTAGCCTCGTGACCTTGCGCTGCTGCTTCTGGAGCCTAGGGGCAGGGGCGCGGCTTAGCAATGGAGTTAATCCCACAGCGTGTAGTGTAGACACATCTGCAGTCAGTTTAACTGGTAATTGTAACCGAGGAGGGAGCCTGAGTTATAGCATGCATATAGTAAAGGTGTGGAATTCCCTATTAGTGCATTTCACTCAACTCCAGTGGGCATGTAAAATGGTGTCTTGTCTAACTTCCCACAGCACAAACTTACCCTAAGGCTTTAACAGTTGGTTTCCCTTCCTTGGTTTGGTGCATCATCATTAATAAAAGGCAGTGCAATTGCAGGCAAATGTGACCCTCAATGACAATTGCAGAGAGTCACCGAAGGCAAAAGGTTGCACAGGTGGTTGTGGTTCTCAATTGTCTTGCCTAGAACCTTTATTATGGGTGGTGACAGCTGAGATGGAAAGAATTCAGCATCACTGTCAGTGCCCATAATGAGTTTACAGGGATGGTAATTAGGAAAAAAACACAGTTCAATATTTTTGAGTAAAACTGACAGAAATCTATAATAGTCAAGGCACATAGAACTCCATGTTACCAATTACTCCATGTCTCTGGATTAAGTTTAGAAGTGTGAGCAACAAGAGTGATGTAGTGGTGGGAGTCTGCTATAGACCACTGGACCAGGGGGATGAGGCTTTCTTCCGGCAACTGACAGAAGCTACTAGATCACATGCCCTGGTTCTCATGGGTGACTTTAATTTTCCTGATATCTGCTGGGAGAGCAATACAGTGGTACATAGACAATCCAGGAAGTTTTTGGAACGCGTAGGGGACAATTTCCTGGTGCAAGTGCTAGAGGAGCCAACTAGGGGGGGAGCTTTTCTTGACCTGCTGCTCACAAACCGGGAAGAATTAGTGGGGGAAGCAAAAGTGGATGGGAATCTGGGAGGCAGTGACCATGAGTTGGTTGAGTTCAGGATCCTGACACAGGGACGAAAGGTAAACAGCAGGATACGGACCCTGGACTTCAGGAAAGCAGACTTCGACTCCCTCAGGGAACGGATGGGTAGGATCCCCTGGGGGACTAACATGAAGGGGAGAGGAGTCCAGGAGAGCTGGCTGTATTTCAAGGAATCCCTGTTGAGGTTACAGGGACAAACCATCCCGGTGAGTCGAAAGAATAGTAAATATGGCAGGCGACCAACTTGGCTTAACGGTGAAATCCTAGCGGATCTTAAACATAAAAAAGACACTTACAAGAAGTGGAAGGTTGGACATATGACCAGGGAAGAGTATAAAAATATTGCTCGGGCATGTAGGAATGAAATCAGGAGGGCCAAATCGCACCTGGAGCTGCAGCTAGTAAGAGATGTCAAGAGTAACAAGAAGGGTTTCTTCAGGTATGGTGGCAACAAGAAGAAAGCCAAGGAAAGTGTGGGCCGCTTACTGAATGAGGGAGGCAACTTAGTGACAGAGGATGTGGAAAAAGCTGATGTACTCAATGCTTTTTTTGCCTCTGTCTTCACTAACAAGGTCAGCTCCCAGACTGCTGCGCTGGGCATCACAACATGGGGAGTAGATGGCCAGCCCTCTGTGGAGAAAGAGGTGGTTAGGGACTATTTAGACAAGCTGGACGTGCACAAGTCCATGGGGCCGGACAAGTTGCATCCAAGAGTGCTAAAGGAATTGGCGGCTGTGATTGCAGAGCCATTGGCCATTATCTTTGAAAACTCGTGGCGAACGGGGGAAGTCCCAGATGGCCGGAAAAAGGCTAATCTAGTGCCAATCTTTAAAAAAGGGAAGAAGGAGGATCCTGGGAACTACAGGCCAGTCAGCCTCACCTCAGTCCCCAGAAAAATCATGGAGCAGGTCCTCAAAGAATCAATCCTGAAGCACTTACATGGGAGGAAAGTGATCAGGAACAGTCAGCATGGATTCACCAAGGGAAGGTCATGCTTGATTAATCTAATCGCCTTCTATGATGAGATTACTGGTTCTGTGGATGAAGGGAAAGCAGTGGATGTATTGTTTCTTGACTTTACCAAAGCTTTTGACACGGTCTCCCACAGTATTCTTGTCAGCAAGTTAAAGAAGTATGGGCTGGATGAATGCACTATAAGGTGGGTAGAAAGTTGGCTAGATTGTCGGGCTCAATGGGTAGTGATCAATGGCTCCATGTCTAGTTGGCAGCCGGTGTCAAGTGGAGTGCCCCAGGGGTCGGTCCTGGGGCCAGTTTTGTTCAATATCTTCATAAATGATCTGGAGAATGGTGTGGATTGCACTCTCAGCAAATTTGCAGATGATACTAAACTAGGAGGAGTGGTAGATACGCTGGAGGGCAGGGATAGGATACAGAGGGACCTAGACAAATTGGAGGATTGGGTCAAAAGAAATCTGATGAGGTTCAACAAGGACAAGTGCAGAATCCTGCACTTAGGACGGAAGAATCCAATGCACTGCTACAGACTAGGGACCGAATGGCTCAGCAGCAGTTCTGCATAAAAGGACCTAGGGGTGACAGTGGACGAGAAGCTGGATATGAGTCAACAGTGTGCCCTTGTTGCCAAGAAGGCCAATGGCATTTTGGGATGTATAAGTAGGGGCATAGCGAGCAGATCGAGGGACGTGATCGTTCCCCTCTATTCGACATTGGTGAGGCCTCATCTGGAGTACTGTGTCCAGTTTTGGGCCCCACACTACAAGAAGGATGTGGAAAAATTGGAGAGAGTCCAGCGAAGGGCAACAAAAATTATTAGTGGTCTGGAACACATGACTTATGAGGAGAGGCTGAGGGAACTGGGATTGTTTAGTCTGCAGAAGAGAAGAATGAGGGGGGATTTGATAGCTGCTTTCAACTTCCTGAGAGGTGGTTCCAGAGAGGATGGTTCTAGACTATTTTCAGTGGTAGAAGAGGACAGGACAAGGAGTAATGGTCTCAAGTTGCAGTGGGGGAGGTTTAGATTGGATATTAGGAAAAACTTTTTCACTAGGAGGGTGGTGAAACACTGGAATGTGTTACCTAGGGAGGTGATAGAATCTCCTTCCTTAGAAGTTTTTAAGGTCAGGCTTGACAAAGCCCTGGCTGGGATGATTTAATTGGGGATTGGTCCTGCTTTGAGCAGGGGGTTGGACTAGATGACCTCCTGAGGTCCCTTCCAACCCTGATATTCTATGATTCTATGATTCTGTGAATTCAGATTTGATGGTGATAGTGCCCTTTAGGTACAAACACTTGAGTAAGTAATTTTCTTGCTATTACTTTAGTCTATTTAATTTAATACAGTTTTGCTGATTTTAATATCTGTGCTCTGTATTGTTTAGTTTTGCTTATGAAATAAAATGGGTGGAATTTATTAATTAGCAAAAAAAATGCAGATATCTGCCCCCCCCCCCCAGTCTTGCTATGAGTTTTGCATAAAACCCCACTGAAGCCAATAGGGCTTGATCTGTGAGGCTGTCATTGTGGTATTGCAGCCAAAATTATTTTGCTCAAGGTATTTTTAAGTGAATTCACCCACCCTTTATTTAGAGCTACTTGGAAAAAAACCAAATCCAGCTGCCTATTAGCCAGGAATCCACCCAATCCCCCAGCTGATGGGATTCTTACCAGGGTACTTCCTGGACTCATTTAACATGAGACACTGGAGTCAGATGTGCAGACTATCATCACAGCAACTGGCGACAAAGGGAGCTGTGCTTTGAACACATGTAGTGCTATAAAAGTCTCAGTGTTCTGAAAAAAACAAATCAAACACTAGGCTTCTTAAATTAGGCCTCCTGTGATGTGTGGCTCAGAGAGCCAGGTAGCCTAGTGGTTAATGTACCTGGTCTCCAACCCCTTATCTTGTTATTGAGGGGGCATAGTAGTGGTACCCGATCCCTGCCTTCAACCCAGGAGTGTTTGGGACCCCCACTGCATCTGGGGCATTTGCAGTTAAATGGGGCAGAGTAGGGGGACTCAGGCCCTCCTCCCCCAGCCCAGAGCCCAGTGGTAAGTACAACTGGCAGGTTCCTCCCTATACAGAGTCAAAATCTGCCACCCCAGGCTACTCGCTACCTATTTGCCTTTTCAGTCTGGGGCATGGCTCCGGTGGTCCAAACAGTCAGTAGCTTCACAAAGTCCCAAATGAGCAGGGCCCTGCAAGATCTGCTGCTGCTTGAAATGGGTGGTGATTGGGGAAGGCTCTGCCAAGGGCCTGTCCCACACTGTGGTCCCCATTCAGGTTCCACTATCTACCTGGTTTCCTTAAAGAAGGAGTCTTCTTTCCTGGATCCTGTTCACCTGCCCTTACCAAGTCTTCTGAATTCCTTTTAATTTGCTTCTACAGCTGGAGCAGGTCTATAGACGCAATGCTACCTGGGCACAGTATTGCCTTTTAATTTCTTTGGGCCCAGTGTGGGGTTTGTAAACCTCATCATACCCCCAAAATTAGTGGACAATTTTGACCTCAGTCTGTAAAATGGGAACAATAATAACCCCTCAGCTCACATGGATGTTGTGAAAATAAACTAATTCATCTACATGAATCACTTGGATACTATAGCAATGATTGCTATATAAAAGCCATGAGGACATTTATAATTCCTGATCATTCAAAGCAGGATTTGAATGGTAGTCAGTAAATAAGACATGGGTCACATATTAAAAATGATAAAATGCTGACTCGTTGCTTATCCAGTTAGCATCATCCAGTTTGTACACTGAATGAAGCAGGGGTCTCGTGGGAAAAATATATGATCATGTAATTAAAGACATGCATAAGGGGACCAAAGAAAGGTTGCACATACTAGCTTGATTCTGTTATTTTCTAACTTCTGAGGACTTGACTTTACAATCTTAATGTTTAAAATTTCTTTTGTGTGTGGTTTCTTTAATAGTTATATTACAGAATCAGCTAGGAACCCAAATTAAGGATTTGTGCTAGCCATTGTACAGACATATAATAAATAAATAAATAAATAAAAGAATAGATATTGACCGAAACAGGAGCTACAATTAACAATGGCCAGGAGTCTCAATCTCAGGTTCGCAAAAAGAAAAGGAGTACTTGTGGCACCTTAGAGACTAACCAATTTATTTGAGCATGAGCTTTCGTGAGCTACAGCTCACTTCATCGGATGCATACCGTGGAAACTGCAGCAGACTTTATATACACACAGAGAATATGAAACAATACCTCCTCCCACCCCACTGTCCTGCTGGTAATAGCTTATCTAAAGTGATCATCAAGTTGGGCCATTTCCAGCACAAATCCAGGTTTTCTCACCCTCCACCCACCCCCACACAAACTCACTCTCCTGCTGGTGATAGCCCATCCAAAGTGACAACTCTCTACACAATGTGCATGATAATCAAGTTGGGCCATTTCCTGCACAAATCCAGGTTCTCTCACCCCCTCACCCCCCTCCCAAAAACCACACACACAAACTCACTATCCTGCTGGTAATAGCTCATCCAAAGTGACCACTCTCCCTACAATGTGCATGATAATCAAGGTGGGCCATTTCCAGCACAAATCCAGGTTTTCTCACCCCCCCACCCCCATACACAGACAAACTCACTCTCCTGCTGGTAATAGCTCATCCAAACTGACCACTCTCCAAGTTTAAATCCAAGTTAAACCAGAACATCTGGGGGGGGGGGTAGGAAAAAACAAGGGGAAATAGGCTACCTTGCATAATGACTTAGCCACTCCCAGTCTCTATTTAAGCCTAAATTAATAGTATCCAATTTGCAAATGAATTCCAATTCAGCAGTTTCTCGCTGGAGTCTGGATTTGAAGTTTTTTTTGTTTTAAGATAGCGACCTTCATGTCTGTGATTGCGTGACCAGAGAGATTGAAGTGTTCTCCGACTGGTTTATGAATGTTATAATTCTTGACATCTGATTTGTGTCCATTTATTCTTTTACGTAGAGACTGTCCAGTTTGACCAATGTAAATGGCAGAGGGGCATTGCTGGCACATGATGGCATATATCACATTGGTGGATGTGCAGGTGAACGAGCCTCTGATAGTGTGGCTGATGTTATTAGGCCCTGTGATGGTGTCCCCTGAATAGATATGTGGGCACAGTTGGCAACGGGCTTTGTTGCAAGGAAAGGTTCCTGGGTTAGTGGTTCTGTTGTGTGGTATGTGGTTGTTGGTGAGTATTTGCTTCAGGTTGCGGGGCTGTCTGTAGGCAAGGACTGGCCTGTCTCCCAAGATTTGTGAGAGTGTTGGGTCATCCTTTAGGATAGGTTGTAGATCCTTAATAATGCGTTGGAGGGGTTTTAGTTGGGGGCTGAAGGTGACGGCTACTACAGGACAGGCCTAACAAAGAAAATAACAGAATGCCACTAGCCGTTGGATGACCCAACACTCTCACAAATCTTGGGAGACAGGCCAGTCCTTGCCTACAGACAGCCCCGCAACCTGAAGCAAATACTCACCAACAACCACATACCACACAACAGAACCACTAACCCAGGAACCTTTCCTTGCAACAAAGCCCGTTGCCAACTGTGCCCACATATCTATTCAGGGGACACCATCACAGGGCCTAATAACATCAGCCACACTATCAGAGGCTCGTTCACCTGCACATCCACCAATGTGATATATGCCATCATGTGCCAGCAATGCCCCTCTGCCATTTACATTGGTCAAACTGGACAGTCTCTACGTAAAAGAATAAATGGACACAAATCAGATGTCAAGAATTATAACATTCATAAACCAGTCGGAGAACACTTCAATCTCTCTGGTCACGCAATCACAGACATGAAGGTCGCTATCTTAAAACAAAAAAAACTTCAAATCCAGACTCCAGCGAGAAACTGCTGAATTGGAATTCATTTGCAAATTGGATACTATTAATTTAGGCTTAAATAGAGACTGGGAGTGGCTAAGTCATTATGCAAGGTAGCCTATTTCCCCTTGTTTTTTCCTACCCCCCCCCCCAGATGTTCTGGTTTAACTTGGATTTAAACTTGGAGAGTGGTCAGTTTGGATGAGCTATTACCAGCAGGAGAGTGAGTTTGTCTGTGTATGGGGGTGGGGGGGTGAGAAAACCTGGATTTGTGCTGGAAATGGCCCACCTTGATTATCATGCACATTGTAGGGAGAGTGGTCACTTTGGATGAGCTATTACCAGCAGGATAGTGAGTTTGTGTGTGTGGTTTTTGGGAGGGGGGTGAGGGGGTGAGAGAACCTGGATTTGTGCAGGAAATGGCCCAACTTGATTATCATGCACATTGTGTAGAGAGTTGTCACTTTGGATGGGCTATCACCAGCAGGAGAGTGAGTTTGTGTGGGGGTGGGTGGAGGGTGAGAAAACCTGGATTTGTGCTGGAAATGGCCCAACTTGATGATCACTTTAGATAAGCTATTACCAGCAGGACAGTGGGGTGGGAGGAGGTATTGTTTCATATTCTCTGTGTGTATATAAAGTCTGCTGCAGTTTCCACGGTATGCATCCAATGAAGTGAGCTGTAGCTCACGAAAGCTCATGCTCAAATAAATTGGTTAGTCTCTAAGGTGCCACAAGTACTCCTTTTCTTTTTGCGAATACAGACTAACACAGCTGTTACTCTGAAATCTCAGGTTCGCCTCCCTTCCCATATCTATCACCGAGGGTTTGTGTTCCCAGATATGACTCAGACAGGATAAAGGTATAACAAGATTTATTAATGGGGTGGCAAGGACTTCCCAGGTAACAAGGTGAGACAGATAATAAAACAAGGCAGGCTGTACCAACAGGGATCTATATATGAGGATTAAAATGACAATGACACTACCATCTCTGGCAGCTTGATTTGATGGTGTCTTCTCCTCTTCACGATGGATGCAGCACGACAGAATGGCCGGATCCCTCAGATGGAGACCAGGACCTTGAGGCGGAACCAGATGAACGTCTTCTTGGGTAAGATGGAAGTACTCAGGTAATTAAATCCCTCCCTCTCCCTTTACCTGTGTCGTCATGCATGGGGCAAGCGTTCACTATAGGAGAAGGATTAGGTTCGTGTAGGTAAGGATATTCCCTGCTTGAGATGACCCTTGTGGGGTGAATGGCCTAACCTATTAACCCGCAGCCGCTTGCTCTGTCTCTAACAGACAGCAACAAGACTGTCACTCAGGCGAGCAGCCCCAATCTAATCTGAGCACTGCCCTTATATAGACATAGGGTTGCTAGGCAGATTAGCCAATGACAGTAACCATTTTTTCCCACCTAAACATAAAAAAGTGCCAAATTCAGAGTGAGGAGGGGACAAGAAGGACTTACAAAACGGATGCTTAGTTGTCCTTTAGAGCAGTGCTACTAAAAGTGGTGGTCCGCGGACCAGTCCTGGTTCGTGAGCCATTGGCTGCCGGTCTGCGGCACATTGGAGAAAAAAATTGCCAGTCCCCCACATCAGATAGCTTGAGAAGCACTGCTTTAGAGGATCCAAGATGGCCTTAGGATTTTTACCTCTATACAGAGAGCTCATAATCTTCATGTCAGACAGGATGCAACATCTGGATGAAACAGATGTATAGGATGGGAGTGGTTTGGAAGGATGTGGTAATAATAAAATAAATAGGATTTAGCAGGAAAGTAGAAGTCACAGTTTTCCCCTTGCCTAACCAATGCCAGCCAGGAATGATTTATACCCATCATTGCAGAGGTAGGTTTTAAGGATGGTTTAAAAGCAGATCATGTGTTGGCTTTATGAATTTTGATGAGTTTCAACTATGCAGATAGACTCAGTATGGCAGAAAGCATGGAGTGCTTGAAAGGGAAGTGAGCAGTTGGGCGATCGAGACTGTGATCATTGAAAGAACAAATGCTAGAGTCAAAACTGTATGTTAGATATGCATGTCCCTGTATTATACAGAGGATGGACCTAAATGACCTTAAAGACCAAGACAAAGAGCTTATGTTGGATGTGGTGAAGAAGGGAAGCCCGTGGAGGAATGCAAAGAGGGGGATGATGTAGTCAGTGTGATAAGCCAGTAAGATGATCCTAATGGCAGTGTTTCAAATTTAGTTAAAAGGCGTCAGTGGTTGGTGTCAGGTTGAGGTGTGAGATCATGAGGGTCTGAACAACAGCCTTCTCAAGCATGAGAGAGAGGAGAGTCCAAATCTTAGAAATACGTAGGTTGAAGCGGCAAGAAAATAATCTGGATATATTTAACTTCATCAATTCACATTTGCAAGATAAGACTGTAATGTGCCAATCTGATGTGTATTGGCTGCACCTTATGCTTGTGCTGAATCCCACTGAAGTCAACAAGCTGCATGCAAGTGCAATGTCTAGCTGCACAGATCCAGCTGCAGGATGTAAGCCTAAACCATGGTGTATTTTTGGTGTTACTACAAAACATTTTTTTTTACAACTTTTCTTCTCTTTTACTTACTTAATTAAGACTACAGAGCCAACACAGTAGGATAACAAGGGCTGGCCTTTATTAAAAAGATTTTCAGGTAAAATGAAACATAGAGCAAATAAAGTAATGCAAAACAGGCCATTCAATAAAATGTGCATAACTCACATAACTAGCAAGACACTTAAGAAAAGAAAAAGATTTTACAATTGTGTAAACAAAACTAATTCACAATAAAAATAGCACAAATTGGTAAAATAATAGCTTCAGTGAAAGAGTGACTAATAATATACTCATTATATACTCATATATGATACACAATATATATATATAATATACTCATATATGATACACAATATATAGATAATATACACAAAGAATCAGCCCCACCAGAACAGTTATTCAGACTTCATTATTCTCTCATAAAAAAACTTTAAAAATGTATTAAAAGATGCCCCTTACCATTAGATAAGGCATACATACATATAACCGCAATTAACTTGAAATATAGTCCCTTTTCACAAAATAACTTAAACGCAGTTTCAGGGGTTAGAATTATCCTGAGCTTTCCTGCCAGTTTTTGTAGTTTTACAGTCATATTTTTATATTTAAAATCATATGTACTCCTCTGTCCTTTATGAAGGACCCACACAATAAATTGACTTTACAAGGGAAACAGTACAAGTGGCTATTTGCTTGTGCACAAAGTAAGCAAACTGAAAAAAAAGTTTCTTATTTTTGTTATAGCAATCTTCGGTGTTGCTTGTAACAATAGATGAAAGATTTGTGGACAGAAGTGATTTTAGCTTGGAACTGTCATTTTACTTAAACACTCTTTTATTATAAAATAAACAATAGGGATAAATACATTCATACGCTGAACTGATGTTTGGGGATGTTGTGGGAAAGTAATACATCATAGTATATAAATGACAACACTTGAACGTCAATAGTGCTTTTCATCTGAAGATCACAAGTAGTATTGTATTGGGGAAACTGAGACACATATTGATTAAGGGACTTGCCTAAGACCACAGGAAGTCCAGTGGCAAAGCTGGGAACAGAACTCGGGAATACTGATTGGCAGACCTGTGCCCTATCTTCTAGATCATAATATCAAACAAATTGGAGAAAATTCAGAAAACAGTAATAAAAATGATAGAGGGACTACCTCAATAGGGAAGATATAATATAAATAAATATGGTTGCTAGGCTAAATGATAATGAAAGGCCAGTATGACAACTATCTAATATTTAAAGGGATGATGGAAGAATAGTTTTGTAAGGTAATTGCGAATGGAGTATAATGAAAATTTTTCTAATGCTGACATCTAATAACAGGCCTCTAAGCTCACCTAAATTCTGTAGGTGACACGAGCTAATGGAATGTGGCACTAGTGGAAAGTCTTAATCATCTGCAAGATAAACTACTTGGCTTGCATTGAAATTTCAAGTGAAGCACCATACTTATGGCCATGATGAGAAATCCCACTCTGCAATATTTGACTCATTTGCCCTTTCTGGGAAGGGGAGTAAAGATTTCTTACTACCTACCTTATGGTGTAGCAAAGAACCCAGCTGTCCCACTACCAGCAAGTTGTGGGGAATCAGTGGGAAGCATTTACCAAATTTAAAATATCTTATGAATAGTTTATGATATTTTATTCATTTTTAAATAACCGTGATTTTTGTTACTCCGCAAAACAGTAACATTTTTTAAAAAGAAGGAATGTATGGCCTAGGGGGTTAGTAACAGGAAGAAATGGCGAAAAATCTGAAAATGGTCCTGATTAATCCCCTACCCACACCCTCCTCACGTAGCTGCTTGTCATAAATATAAAGGGAAGGGTAAACCCCTTTAAAATCCCTCCTGGCCAGAGGAAAAATCCTCTCCCCTGTAAAGGGTTAAGAAGCTAAAGGTAACCTCGCTGGCACCTGACCAAAATGACCAATGAGGAGACAAGATACTTTCAAAAGCTGGAAGGAGGGAGAGAAACAAAGGGTCTGTGTCTGTCTGTATGCTGCTTTTGCTGGGGACAGAATAGGAATGGAGTCTTAGAACTTTTAGTAAGTAATCTAGCTAGGTATGTGTTAGATTATGATTTCTTTAAATGGCTGAGAAAGGAACTGTGCTGAATAGAATGACTATTCCCGTCTGTGTGTCTTTTTTGTAACTTAAGGTTTTGCCTAGAGGGATTCTCTATGTTTTGAATCTAATTACCCTGTAAGATATCTACCATCCTGATTTTACAGAGGGGATTTTTTTACTTCTATTAAAAGTCTTCTTGTAAGAAAACTGAATGCTTTTTCATTGTTCTCAGATCCAAGGGTTTGGGTCTGTGGTCACCTATGCAAATTGGTGAGGATTTTTACCAAACCTTTCCCAGGAAGTGGAGTGCAAGGGTTGGGAGGATTTTGGGGGGAAAGACGTGTCCAAACAACGTTTCCCAGTAAACTCAGTTAGAGTTTGGTGGTGGCAGTGGAGATCCAGGGACAAAGGATAAAATTAATTTGTACCTTGGGGAAGTTTTAACCTAAGCTGGTGAAAGTAAGCTTAGGAGGTTTTCATGCAGGTCCCCACATCTGTACCCTAGAGTTCAGAGTGGGGGAGGAACCTTGACACTGCTACATATCATACTGACTTTTTGTCTTTAAAGTTGACATGTAGGAATTAAATTGTGTAAGTATCTTCCAAGAGAAGTGTTAGAAGCTCCATTATTTAAGTCAATTAAAATTTGACTAGACAAAGCACTTGAGAATATACTCTAGAAGCAGAATCCTACAATGGCAGGAGGATGGACTAGATAACCTACTAGCTATTATACATTTCTAATGATGAGATTTTAAGAAAAAAAAGTAGTAATTCTATACAGCCTGCTAATCTAAATAATCAAAACATGATTTTAGTGTAATGTGATATGATTTATAGGTATTATATGTTGACTGCTTTATGGGTCACAAAAGAGTTCAATTAGCAAGGTTCCAACTGTTCCTATTTTTTTTAAGTAAATTATTCATCATGTTTCCACTTGGTTAATTTCAAATGATCTCAAGTCTATTACATTTCAGTAGCTTTGAAACATCCCTGTATTTTCTCCAAATAATTCTCAAACTGTAAGGAACTTAAGGCCTGATCCTGCAAATACTTACTGTTGAGTGGAGTACTTACTATTGTGAATTCCAAGAGAGTATTCACAGTAGTAAGCATTATGCTCTTTAATAAGCGTTTGTAGAACTGGACCATGAGTGCCTGCTCTAGGTCGCACTGCATTAATATTGACATCATTTGGAGGTGACTTGCGCCTTTGGTGCATTTAAAAATGGGTATTAGTAAAAGCATCTCTGATACATAGATAGGGTGCCAAGAAATGTGTTTTATCACCTGAAATGCGCAAAGCAGTACCTGAAGGAGATGCATAGAGGAGATTGTGTAAAGGATGAGTGAAGACTTATCCATTTCCTTAGTAATAAGGGAGAAAAGAGACTGAGTTGATATCCCATAATAAAATATGATGTAAACATGACTCCCACTGAATGGTTTTCTAAAACAGTTTGGCAGCTTGTTTGCAGGATAGTTAGTTGAACCCTAGATGTTTTAGAACAGTGTTCAAAACCCATGTTTAAGGCCTGTAAAACCTGTTTAGTCTTGTTGATAAACGGGGGCGGGGGGGAGGGAAGCTGTTTTAAAGAATTACAAAAATAATTCATTAAGATGCCATGATAAGATCTTAAATGATCCTAACAAAGTCTTGCATGCTAAATGATGTCTTCGGGGATGGGGAGAACTCCTCATTTTCACTGCAAGGCCCAAACAGGCACCAGGAGAAGGCCAGGAGCTGAAATAGTTTGAATGTGGGAAATGGAATGTGTGATTAAAAATACCCTTCACCTCACCAGGGAGTGATTTTAAACACTACTGTAAAATTAACTGCATGCCAAAAGAGTCCCACTCGCTCACAATGAGCAAGACTAAAGAGACTATTCCAGGAGCTTGATTTTTCTTGCCTTCACTCAATTGTCCTGGTTATAGGCACCAACTTCCTTTCTACCTGAGGGGTGCTCAGCCCCACTCAACCCCAGGCCTGCCCCTACTCCACTCCCATCCCCACTCCCAGGCCTTCCCTCAAGGCCCCACCCCTGCCCTGCCTCTTCCCACTCCCTCTCCCGAGCATGCCCCATCCCTGCTCTTCCCTCCCCTTCCCTCCCAGCGCCTCCTGCATGCCGCTGTTCTGCAGTGTGCAGGAGGTGCTGGGAGGGAAGGGGAGGAGTTGATCAGCGGGCCGCCACAGGGTGGGAGAGCTTGGCTGTCGGTGGGTGCTAAGCGGAGCACCTATGGGGTCGGCACCTATGGTCCTGGTAGGTTATCCAGTAGAGCTGTAGCCACTGACTGACTCCTTCCCTACCTGACAATTAATTGTATAGTGGTGGGGGGGGGGGGAGTTATGCTGTTCCATGTTCATCACTGGGAGGAAGGAACTATTGAAGTGCTCCACTGGGGAAAGTGCAGGACTACAGGATCTCTGGCAATTCTGTTCTGATACCATCTTTATTACCATAATAGTATCTGAGCACCTCAGATCTTATTGAGTCTCTTTCCCCTTAGCTTGTCTGGACCCTAGTATGGAGAAAGAACTAAAGGGAGCCTCTCTTCATGCTATTATGACGTTTTATATGAGGAACAGCTCAGCAAGAAGGGGACGTGTACGGGCCCAGGAGACAGAATGTGCTGGTTGGGAAGGAGGTGTCCAGAAGAGAGAAAGGGAGACGACTGATAGGCATCAATGGGGTGAAGGAAGTTAAGGACTTTTCTTTCAAAAAATACAACAGGAAATTAACTGCAAATAATAGGTTAATGCAAAATTAAATTTACTTGTTTTTAAAAAGAAAACTCTGAGAAAATACAAATATTAAGGTACATATTGACAGCTGTGTTGCACACACGTAATGCAGATGAACCTTGATTATCCACGCCTCTTTTTATCTGAAACGAGATTGGATGTCTCAAAGCCTGTTGTTCACACAGAAAATTTCTTTGGTTATCTGAACACTTGCTTATCCAAATGTAGTCAATTTCTCCTTTTACACTTAGATAACCAAGACTACTAAAAAAAAGGAGTACTTTTGGCACCTTAGAGACTAACAAATTTATTTGAGCAAAAGCTTTTGTGAGCTACAGGTCACTTCATCGGATGCATCCAGTGAAGTGAGCAGTAGCTCATGAAAGCTTATGCTCAAATAAATTTGTTAGTCTCTAAGGTGCCAAAAGTACTCCTTTTTTTTTTTTTTTTTTTTTTTGCGGATACAGACTAATACGGCTGCTACTCTGAAACAAGACTGTACTTAATTTCTAATGACTAGTTAAATTGTTTAAATGTATGCTTTAACAGACAACATATGCAATGTGAGCAAATTAATGTTATGGGAGTCTTAACCTTAACATTTCCATTTTTAAATATATAACTTTTAATATTGGATTGATGTTATTTTATGAATTTGTTATAGCTCTTTAATGTTAAGAAGGTGAGGTTGCATAAAATTGACCCTTCCCTATTTTACCATCCTGCTACTACCCAATAGATTTTCTAGTGTTCTTCATTTCAAGATTTTTTCCCCTGTACTGTGTCCCAGATCTGTCCCAAAGCAGGTTGAGAGGGAATATGTTAGAATGTCATATGTAGCGTGGCCACTTGTCCTTCATTTGGTGCCTGTTTCACATTACATGTCAAATTAATCAATAAATATTGTCTTGTATGCACCAAAAACCATGCAAAGGGATTGCACACTGTAATAAAATGTGTTACTTAGAGACGAGTGTGTGTCATAAATAAAACCTTGGGGATGTGCCCTTAAAAATAAACTTTCTCCTATAATTTCCAACTTGTCCTTTATTCGAAACATAAAGGGTTTGTATAGGGGCATGAGAGAGGTTACCATAGCCGGGGCCTCGCTCTTCTGGTTTAGGAACATCAGTCCTGCTGTGCGTTCCCTGTTGCCAGGCGCCTTTTGTGCTGCCCCAGGTGTAGGCACCAGACCGTAAAACCCACTTTTTGCGGTACCCCGCTGACTGGGTGGGTTGCAGTGGGCACCCACTGAGGGCGGAGGAGGGGCTGGAGTGGCTCAGCCGGAGGCTCTGGCTGGAAGGCGCGAGGACCGCTGGCTGGGAGCGGCATGACAGACACCACCCAGCACGCGGCTCCTAGCGCCTCCTAGTCCGAGAGAGCAACGCAGCCCCGGCGTACTACAAGTCCCAGGAGGGCACAGGGAGGGGCACCTCTTATTTCCCGGCATGCAACACTCCACAGCGAGACCGGCAACTGACCCGCCTTGCGATGCACCAGCTCCCGAAATGCAATGCGGAACGAAAAGACTAAATGTCCCAAAATGCAACGCGCCCGCAGCGGATTCCCTGAACGCTCGAAAAAAGCCACCAACAGGGACTACAGTACCCGGCATGCTATGCAACCAGTGCCTCGCGGCATGTTGGGATATGTAGTCTCCATGCCCAGCCGCTGCGCCAACCACACCTCCCATTGTCGCCTCGCTGCCTGCCTCTCACAGCTGCTTGTCAACAATAACCGTACGCTAGGGGCGGCGGCTACGCGTCCCTGTATTCAGGAAGGGCTTGTGCGCACTTTCCCCACAGCCCTCGTAGCCGGGGCTGGCTAAAAGGGGCGTAGCTGCCGCCATGGCCGGTTGTTGTCAGTCGCTGGCAGCGGGTTATGGCGACGGCGGTGAATGAATTCTCCGGGCGGCAGAGGGAAGAAGAAGGGCTCAGCCGGCTCCAGCTCCCCGCCCCAAGCCCCCAGGGCCTGCCCCTCCGCCCCGGCCGGGCCGGCTCCCCCCCTGCAGCAACAGCAGGCGGCGGCGGCGGGGGCGGCCGCGGCGTCTCCCCATAAGCGGAACCTCTATTACTTCTCCTACCCGCTCTTCGCCGCCTTCGCGCTGCTCCGCTTCGTCGCCTTCCAGCTCGGGCTGCTCTTCGCCTGGCTCTGCGAGCGCCTCTCCCGGGGCGCCCTCATGGCCGCCAAGGGCAGGGCCGGGGCCGGCGACGCGCCCGAGCCCGGCGGGGCGCCCGAGACGGTGCGAGCCTGCCACAAGCGAGCCTTCGAGTGCATCTCCGTGGCGCTGCGCATCGATGAAGAGGAGAGAGGTGAGGGCTTGCGGGGAGCCTGGGGTGGGGCGAGGATGGTGCCTGGAGTGGGGACGAGCCTCGAGGGGGGCGGGTGGTATCCTGGGGGAGGGAGGTAGCGAGGCCTGAGTGGATCCAGGGGGGGTCTCTAGCGGTGAGTCCCTTGAATGAGGGGGCGTCTGTTCTTCCCCCATGTCCGGGTGTCATGCGCCCCCCGCATCCTTGGCTCCAGCTGCGTCCTGTCTGTGTGGCACATGAGCTGAACATCCCTGAGGCGTCTCTGCCGCGGGAAGGTGCTGCTGACAGATGGTGTGACAGCGGCTGAGGATACAGATAGAGACCAGAGAGGGGTGGCGTGGAGGGAAGATACCTCTGCAGAAATGGTTCAGTCGTGGAGAATGGCGAGTAAAATTTCTAGCCTGGTGGCAGAGATGTGCAGTAATTTGTGGCCAGCAAACTTCAGAAACCTGCTGAGCATTTCCCATGAGAGAAGGATGAGCTAGAAACAGGTTAAAAAACCTATTAAAACAGCTAAAGCTTAGCGGTGAAATCTTGGCTCAGTGGTACCAGGATTTCAGGCTAGGTGCGTAGCAAGAGTAGAGAGCTATTGTAATTGTTTTTAAAAATCTAGATACTGTGCATTTAAATTAAGTGTTCTGTAGGAGATTGAACTTCATGTTAAGGAGGCGTCAACATATAAAATAGCTTTAATATATAGAATTTTAGCCTTCACCCCACTTTCTGCCTCTTCCCTTTTGTTTTCAGCACCACAACAGTTGGCAGATGCAGTAGGTGATCTAGTTTCTAATATATGTGGCACAAGTAGGGTTTTTGTTGGCTTTTTTTTGGCCCCAAAAAAGTATTTCAAGTTCAGTCTTTAAATTGTTTGCTTTAATTTTAATTCATAGATGCAGATTGGGGAGGAAATTTATGGGGTATTCATGTTCAGAACTAAACTGTCACATTATTCATGCCTACACAATTATATTATCAGGACCGGCGATGTATTTCAGGGTCTGGCAACATCTTTATAGCATACTATTAGTTTGCAAATTGTATACATATTTAAGAAAATCTCTACTCAAGTTTGATATACAAGCTGCCAAATATCAGATAAATTTTTTATAATTTGTACCTTAGCAATTAAACATTGCATTTTCCTTTAAAATTGTTGCTGAGTCATATAATTATCTTACTTTTGCCCAGTAACTTATAGAACTCTGTGAAACAAGTAATTTAAAATAAAATACAAGGTTGAGGAAAACTATTGTTTGGTTTAGATTTAAAAACAAACAATACCTATGGCCAGTGTATTTGACTTAGACCATCTGTCTGTCTGCAGCAGTACAACCCTGCCAGTGTTCAAAGGGGAGTCCTCTAAGGCATGGGTACTGTACTGGGCTTTAAATTCCCGTGGAAACATCCAGCATGATTTTAAGATTTGGAGACTTAATGAAACTATGATTCTGCATAGCAGGAAGTAAAAATTGTTTCCCCCTTTAAAATCAAAATAGAGACTTTATACAGACTGCACGCTTGGTAGGTCATGAAAGGGACAGACTTACTTTGGTCTGGTGCAATAACTTGAGAAGGCAGTAGTGGGCTCGGAAAGAGACTGCATGCAGCCTTATTAATATAAAAAGATGTTTGTGTGACATAGGACTTGTGAGGGTTCAAAGAAAACTTAGAACTGAAGTTGGTTAAAAACGTTAATGGTAGTAAAGGTGGTGATTACAATGTACTTAAGGGTAGATAAATCTCCAGTTCAGTCAAGCACCTGTAATGGCTTATAATAACTAGTACTTGCTTTTTTCAGAACACTGTTATGGAATTATAGCCTTAACATTTAAGGCGAAAAAATATAAGAACTAACTTGTTTCTTAAGTTTGATTTCCCCTTCCTCCAAACATCCCATCTCTGATGTCCCCTCTTTTAATTGGCATGTTATATAGTTAGTTTGTCCTAAGCGGCATGGAACTACACAAACAGCCACTCCGATTATGCTGGGAGAGAGAACCACTTACAGTTAAAGGTTTACTTTAGGTTTACTTTTAAATAACAGCACAAATGCTGGAGAAAATGTAGTAAGTGCCATCTTTCTCTGAGTCCCGTAACTTACAACCTGTGTAGACTAGAAACACTTCAGGAGACCAATACAAATACTTGTGGGATCAGTAGATCTTTCAGAACTTCCTGTAGACCAGTATGATCATAGCCTTTTTTTATTTCAATTTTAGATGCCTTTCCGAGTTTCTGGTGTCCAGGGAGTAATGGTAGTGCTTTTCTTTATAACTTTGCTCAATTTAGTATTGTGATTCTCAAACCTCTTTATCAAAGTCTTTGCAGTCCATTGAGCAGCATAAAGCCTTCAGGTCTTGCTCTTTTCATGAGGTTGCATTTTAAAATATTACTCCTGCACTTCTAAGATTTTATAGTTGTGTTATCGGTGCATGGTGAATAGTAGTTTAAAAAAACAAACTACAGCTAATATGAACAGATGGCTTTCTAGGAGCAGATCTGTCAAATACAAAGGTGACACTATTACATCCATTTTCCCAAAAAAGGAACCACACTTTAACATTTGGATCTATTAGTTACATGGAAGCATCCATTAATCTTATGGACATAAAGGGATTTACTTATTAACGTGTGCTGAATCTGTTTTTACTCTTTTTTGGGTGCATTTTGTACAACTTCGTATGTGAAGCGATTTTTGTTATGCATAGTTTGTGGGTCAGTTAAGATTTCTAGACTGTCTCCTGTTAATTTGTGCCCATTTTGTTTTGAAAAGATATACACTTAATTAACATTAAGTAGTTATAATGATACCTAGTTAAGTTTTTTCACTTCTAAACTTTTAGACACACTGTAATTGGCTTGTCTTGTAGCTTGCAACTACTGTGGCAATGGTTTGAAAAATCCATTCCCCTTTAGGGAACTGTGTGGAGTCAGGGACAGGTGAGTCACTAAATTCTGTAGAATCTGGTTTTTATTTTTTATTATTTTTTTAAATAAAATGACTTTTTATAATTACAGGGATAGTCAGAATCTGGACCTATGTAGTGGTGTCTTAGTTGGCCAGCAGATAGTTCAGTTGTTTGTGTCAATGCCAAAACATTCCCAGACAGAAGCAGAGTGAAATTAACAAAATATCTGGGCAGTTTTACAACTTCTCTTCAGAATCTTGTGGTCAGTAGTGAAGCAGACACAGATCTTCTCAAGTTTCATTTGGGACAGTTATAACCAGTAGCAGAGACAGACACAGGAGCTATCTTGAGAAAAGGAGGCTAAAGGAGGGGTAAGGTAGTAGAAACCCCCATTGTTGGAGAAGCACAGCTGCCCTTAACAGTCAGGAAGCTGGAGATGGAGGGAGAGAGTGAGATTTCTGACTACTCAAAAGGAAGAAGATGGTGGGAAGGGAGATTTAAAATATGTACGCTAAGTAGCCAGAGCACGTGAAGTACAAAGCTTTCAACTGGGTCGTAGGGACAATACTTAGATGCTATATTGACTGTTGCCATTCCAAATGCTAGATAACAGATGTGGGACAAAAGGTTCCAGTGCAAGACCCTCACTGTTGTTTCGAAATGAGCACTTGGAGAATATATGCTGCTTTGCTTACTTACATTTAAGGTTTCACAAAATCTTTCCTCTCTTTACCCTGACTTTTTTCTGGAGATAACACTACAGTTTGTGACAGCAGGTACAGGATAACAATACTTGAAACTAATACTTGATTGTTAAGCTTTTTAAATAAAACTTGCGCTAAATAGGACATATTCCTAATTTGCATTATGTGGTTAAATAGGTCATGGAATGTCTCTTTGAATACAGAAAACATACAAGAGGAGAGAGTTAGAGAGTAGAGCTTTAAAACGAATCTGCATTTTTTGGTATTTCAGTAAATTTTACACCGACAGTATCAGGTAGCGTATGTTAAATCCAGGCATGTTTTTGGTAGCCGTCTAAGCTTCCCTAAATGGCAATGTTCAGTCACCGCAGTCCTCTCTTCTCCCCTCCTGCCCTGATGTTATCCCAATGATTAGTGCTTCTTGAAAAGGCTGACATTTGTGATATAGGTAGTGGTTTTATGGTATGACAGAGTAACCAAAGAGGTTGTTCGTTGCACTCATTTTTCTCTTGTCTTGAACCTGGGTTGTTAGAAAAGAGAGCCTGGTGTACTAATTTACTGTTTTTCATTGGTTCAAGAGATTTCTAAAAGGAGGGCTATGCAGAAAGTGGCTGCTTTGAAGCCAATTTTAAAAAATGCCATGCCCTGTAGGATTCACTACAATATAATTTGGGACTCAAGTGTCTTTATACTTTGTCCATCACTTTAATATGTTGATTTTGTCACTTTTTTCTTTCTGAAAGTTTATACCTATTAATGGTAGTTACCCTATGAACATTATATGTAAATGGAAGATTAGGAAAGAGGGGTTTTCCAGTGCGATTGCTTTGTGACTTGACAGCATTCTGTGTCACAGTCCCACTGTTTCTCCTGTGAATATGCGTGGCTAGTCCATTTTCTCCTTCTGGAGCTTTCAACTATTAGGAGGAAAAACGTACGAAAACAAGCAAAAGTGATTGAGACTAGTGCTAAAAAGGCAGGTTTAGCACCTAAAACGATTGTTAACTCAGTCTTTGAAATTGACTAGATGTGACGTTGTCCCTTTAAAAATGTTTATACAACAGTACTTTGCTCAAATGTGTAGTTTTTCCCCGCATTTGTAATTAAACCCTGCACAATACCCATCTTGCGTATCTTGTAGAAACATTCCTTTAATTATAATTTTCTACAGAAAGTAAGGGACCAATTTCCATTTTAAGCAGGACAAAAGGAACAAGCTGTTGAATGGTATAAGAAAGGAATTGAAGAACTGGAGAAAGGAATAGCTGTCTTAGTTATTGGTCAAGGTAAGCCAATTTTTTGTGTATGTAAAGTTTATACCTTAGTGATGAATATCACTTCCTGGCGTTTTTCTCAGGAAAATGGGAGAGTTAAGCACCATATTTCATTCTTCAAGTAAGTGGTTGGTTTGAACAGTATAGTGGAAAAGCACATGCAGAATGTTTCCTAATGCAGCAGACATTCTCTCCAGTGTAGGTACACAGATAGGTAATTATCCCTATTTATTTTCTTCGTATAGGAAAAGCATATATTTAAAAACCAGTTGCCACTTGGGTTTTAAGATTAACCCGCTGCTCAAATATTTCTGTTCTAGCTTTCTAATGCCTTAATGTTTTACACCATTGTATTTGCAAATCTTTCCTATGTTAATCTTTCTTGTTTTGCTTTATGAAATAAATATATTAAGATTGTTCAAAAGCCAAAGCAATTTTGGCTCATGAAAATGTCTATCTAAAACATAATACCAAAATGTTCTTAAAGTTAATAAATGGGCATTCCTGTAGCATAAATTCCAACTTGATCCATTTAAGTTGAGGTCTGCGGATTTGTGTTTTCATTGCTATAGAGTTTTACACTGTGAATATAAATCAACACAGTTTGCAGAGGGGTAGGTGGTATTATGTTTGAGAGACTTAAAAATACATTTTTCAGGTAAAGCCATACGACCAAGAAAAACTGCATCAGTTTTCAGATATGGTGAATGAACATAAGAACAGCCCTAATGGGTCAGATCAATGGTCCATCTAGCTCAATATACTGTCTCTGACAGTGGCCAATGCCAGATGCTTCAGAGGGAATGAACAGAACAGGATAATTTCAAGAGGTCCAATCCTGTCCTCTGGCAGTTGGAGGTTTAGGGACACCAGAGCATAGGGTTACATCCATAATCATCTTGGCTAATAGCCATTGAAGGATTTAAATTCATGGAGGATATCTAATTCTGTTTTGAACCCAGTTATACTTCACGATATCCCATGGCAACAGATTTCACAGGTTGACTGTGCATTGTGTGAAGAAGTACTTGCTTTTCTTTGTTTTAAACCTGTTGCCTTTTAATTTCATTGGTTGACCCTTAGTTCTTTTGTTGAAGTCATATAGGATAAATCGGCAGAAATATTTCTTCAGACTATATGCAATGTATCAAAGAGGTCATTAAGAGAGTTCCCATGCTTTTCTGCTCACTTAGTAATTTTTTAAAAACTTGCCCATTCTTGCAGCAACTATTTGAGAGAAACAACCTCAGAAAACATTTCCTGTACCTGTCCTGTAAAACAGATTTTAGTTAACAATACAGTACTCCCCTTCACTATCAGCCTCCGGCAGAGCTGTGTTCTCTTTAAGAAGTTAGAGAATCTTTTAAACTGTGAGAGCTCTATTTTAAGGAAGTGGCCATAGTAATGTTTGTAACTCCATTACTGAGGTTTTGAAATGTGAAGGGACACAGTTAATTCAGTTTAAATTTGTCAGTTTTGCCAAAGTGAATCACTTTAAATTATACCTGCCTCTTTGGTTACTCTTCTACATTTTTTTGTTTCTTTACCTTTTTTCACTTTGTGTCCCTCATTGTTGCATACAACCTTCACAAACTAAATGGCAGCACAGCTTGGTCTGTGGTGTCATAGACATGCACTGCAACACTCGAGTCTTCGGCTTTGTATGTGCAGCTTTGTGAAGCAAACAGAGCCAGTTTTGTATAGCATTGTTTTCTTTAACTTAAGATCTTTGACTAACGTTTAAATTTTATTTCCCTCTCCTCCCTTACCAGAGGGGAGAGGGAAAGGTTAGATGTCAGTTTTAGTGAAGGAATTATTTTAGCACTTGTAAACATTAACATGACATATTCCTATATTGATTCTTTCTTCTCAAGGTGATCAGTGTGAACGAGCTCGACGTCTGCAGTCTAAAATGATGACAAATTTGGCTATGGCAAAGGATCGTTTGCAGCTTCTAGGTACCAGTTGCTATTCATAATTTGGGAAGTTGGCATACATAATGACAATGCATTAACTTAATATATTTCATTATTTAAAATGAAGAGCAAAAATCATTGTTTTGTTTTTTTTTAAATTCATAGTAGTGTAGTGTGGTGTTTCTCAGTCTTTTCAGGTTGGTGATCCTTATTTGAAGTTAAAAAAATTAATGAGCGCCTTACAATTACTATACAAATACCATATAATGCAACTAGTAGATTTGACTTCACAGCCTTAGAAGGTTTTGATCATCCTGGAGTTACCTTGGACATTTTATTTGCTTTGCTTTAGAATTATAATTTTTCAACACCTTTCAACCCTCCAATTGCCTTTCATTACTTTCTGGGGATCGCAGCCCACTGGTTGAATAACACTGTCTTAACGTACTGGATTTCTGCTGGATGAAACTTATAGGTGTACTCTTTGTTCCGCAGGAAGCACTCACTACAATTTAAACCAGTTCTATATTATTAATATGGTCATTACATTAACAATCTGATTCCCGGTATGTACTATAACGGAAGTCATTCAGTCTTATAAATAAGATTAAACAATTTAAAAACTTTAACCTCTGACTTTCATTTGATCATCATCTTCTACTTTAATTGCTTAAGTTAAGACCATTTCATTTCAGGAGCAACATATGGTAAAGTCTGAGCTCTTATAAATGTTATGAAACTCATTGTGATGGATGTGAACACTCTACAAAAACAATAAAAATGACACCTGTGATTGGCAGTAAAATGTTGTTGTATAATTTTGACTGACTCATTTTGAATATATATATATATAAAAAAATCTCGTAGAGCATCCTTTAAATAGCATGTCCTGAAAGTGCTCTTAAATATTAAAAAATACTACTTTTCTATTCTACTGGCGATTTGTTTTTCTGAGAGTTTTTGCAGTAGTGGAAGATGACCATTCTGGAAAGCAGCACCGCGAAATGTGTTTGAGCCTGACACCCTCCCACCTGATTCTCTGCCCAGGCCTCCTTACTTTCACCTTCAGCATAGGATGCTTGCCTCAAATTACAACCAGACTTCTTCTTGGAGCCTGAAGAAGAGTCAGAGGCATGAATGTCCCTCACTTCTCTTGGCTTCCATTGCTCTCTGGCTTGATGTAGTGATTATAGCAGGGAACAAAGTGACTGACTGTCTCTTTCCCTGTCCTCTCATTACCCCTGGTTCTGTGCAGGGATCTGGAGAGAGAATAAGTAGATTCCTTCCTCAGCTGCTATCTCCCTAGCCACTCCTGTTTCCTGTTGCTGCTTGGATCGGTGCACATTCTTGGCTCAAAACAGCAGCAGCTCCTCAATATTAAATACTCTCTTGAAGAGGCTAGGGGAAAGCCCACACAGGAGCTGTCGCCTACAGTGATGTAGTTGAGCAGTGAAAACCGTGAAACTAAATGTATGCTGTGCATTCAGCTGTGTAAAGTAAACAAATATTTTAAAATTTGATTTCATTTATAGTCATCTTAGATGTAACAAGTAACAATAGGCTTCAAAAAAATCAAAATCAACTCTGTTTCTTCTTAGTTGACGGTATACGTTTTGTGTGTGCAATGCCTGCTCCTGACATGTCCCAGTTAGGGTAGTTTGCATAGGTTAGCAAACTGAGTTGAATATTGGCCATGTGTGCCCTTAAACGTATTCCTGCAAAAGGAGATGTTAGAAGATGAAGGCTGCAAAAGTTAAGCACTCAAAAGTCAGGGAATGACATTGAGGGAGTACATGAAATCTGAAGTTTGCAACTTTATTTGTTTTATTGTAATCTTTAATTACACGTTCTTTGCCTCATTCTGGGTGCAGGCTGAAAGGTGAATGAATGTGACAGTGGTAAATAACAAATGAGGCAGGTGTCCTGTAAATTCTTATTTCAGTCTAGTTCAAATCTTTGAAGTGATATCCATGCAAATCTACTGAAGTTGTTGCTTTACTTTATTCTCTGTAGGTTCTTATGCCTCCCACATCGCTGTAGTTGAGCACCTGCTCCAGAGTTATACCAGTGTAACTGAGGGAAAAATTTGGATGGGGAGCTGTCCCTTAGTGGTGAAGATCAGAATCATGCCTAAAATATTTTAAAATTAAAGATAGAATTAAAGTCTATATAAGTTAAAGACTTTTAATGTGAAGCAATTATATCATTGGGTGACATCAGTTATACTGTTTTTGTTACCCTTCACTTCTGTTTTAAATTTAAAATGTTGCACCCTTGCTTTGGTCACTTCTGTCATTCATCCTGCATACTTAATAAGGCAACATTAGTGTGGAAATATGTGATAATGTAATTCAAATGTATACTGTAATGCAGATGCACAAGGGGCCTTAAATAAGGTTGCATGTGCAACTGTCATGAGGGCTACACTTTATGATCTTAGGCCCCCATTCCTGCAATTAGATCACTTCTGACAGACCCTTGAATTGATGAGGAGACCCATTAAAGACAGTGGAACTCTATGCTTGCTTGAGGGTCTGCCTGCAGAGATCCAGTTGCAAGATCTGGGATTATATGTTGTTTTTTCCACAGTAGAATAGTAGTCTTTTAGAATTTCCCAAATTCTTAAAAATAAATAAATAAATAATAGTCCCTTCAAAATCACACCTACTTTTAAATCTTTTGTCTGACCCAGTGAGACAAAAGATGCTTTACTCTGTCTATGGTAGAGATAGACACAGATGAGAGCTACCTGGCTGAAACTCCATTCAGATGTGATGGAAGTGATGTTGGTAGTATAAGGAAAATAACCAGATAATGACACCGATTACATCTGTCCCTTTTAAGAGTGTGTCCAACATTTGTTGTTTGGGTTTATGTCTCTAGATACTGTTGCATCCCTATCTGCTGTTTAAACAATCATATAGAAGCATTGACTGTTACAGCCTTTTTTCACATGTTTGGCCAGGAGGCTGAGACCATTTATTCTGGATGTGGGCTGTGCCACTGTGATCCATGCCTTTGTTTTGAGATTCGATTACTTTTGGGCACTCTATTTAAGAGGTGGCACCTTCAGTCTACTTGGAAACCGGAGCTAATGGAGAATGTCTCTTTTTAGCTGCGTTTATCACTGTAATGGCTGTCTAGGATATCTGGTTAGGCTAGATGCTGAGTTTACAGATTATTGTATTTTGGGTTGGGATACATGGCTGCAATTTACATGTGATAAGGAGTCAGGGAACTTTGTGTCTAGGAATGGCTGGCAATGCACAATTATTCAGGAGGAAAAGTAGACCTGAAGGCTTTGAAGATCTTCATAAACCTGGCATCCCAAATGATGATCCTAATTCAGTTGACAATCAGACCATTGTATTCTGTATAAGCAGAGGCACAGGAGAGATTTTTCTGTTTTGGGAAACTGTGTAGGTTTGGAATTGGGCAGTGTCACATAAGACATTGCTTGATGTCCCCTACCTTGCAGGAATGATAACATTGGAGACTGACTGCTTTGACTGCAAGAACTGTCTCTGAATTAGGAGGTGGTGGATCAGATCTTTCTCTAGGGGAAATGCTGTAGGATCCTACTCATCCCAGCTCTGACCAACAAGATATTGGTGGTGTGTGACATCAGGAAGACACCTGCACCGGCAAGGGGTGTTGTCTCCATTCACTGCAGAAAGATTGCTTGTCTTCCCACCAACACCCCCGTTAGCAGAGACCCTGGCCAAGTTCAGGCACAAAAGTTCAGTGATTTAGTCATTCCCTACTGTGTGAAACAAATGCTTCCCTGTTTTGTGATGGCATTGGCTACTTGCTTCTTCTGTACAGCTTTTTTATTTATGCTTAATATATTTGTTCATAGATAGGAAATGTACAAAAACAGAGCTTCAAGAATTACAAAACTGAAGAAATTGCGTGGCTGATACATACATAGAGAGCAAATTTTACTTTCATAGGAGTCAGAGCTGTGTTACCAAAATGAGAAGAAATTAGAAGCCGTTTACTGTATCTGACAGGATGAGCAAAGAGTTTAATTAATAAACTTGATGTACAATGAAAGCTGGTCACAAGGAAAAAGTAAACTGCTGTTTTTGTTGAATTTTAACAAGCTTTATCAGAATAATACATCAGAGAGAGATTCTTCTATCAAGTGCTTTTTAACTCCTTTGCTTGGGAGTGAACACTTAAATGGGAAGGGGAAATCTCCCAGGAAGAAAGCTATTAATTTCTGGGGGGTGGCAGGAGGGAGAAGAGTTCTCTCATTTATCTAGTGGAAACGTATGGTTTTTAAGGGATTCCATAACTATATTGACTCTAAAGGAAGAGAAGAACTGCAGTACAGTACTTGCACTGTTATTTCATGTACATTAAGTGGCAGAGAATAGTATACTTTACTTTCACTTTCTCTAGTGCTGTGAATTTCTTTTCTGTTCAGTTGTCATTTGGGAAATCTTTTTGTTAATAACTTTGTGTCAAATTCTGGAAGCTACAACAAAAAGCTTAGGATCAGGTCCTCTGTCTGGTAGAAGTCTAGGGATCAGCTGGTATAGACCAACTAATATTTGAGAGAGCTTGGCGTGAGGAGGCCCTAGGAGAAGAGGGGATCTTAAACCATACCTTAAATATTAGCCCAAATGAAAGTGGCTACTTTCTGTTTGTACCCCCCCACACCCTCCCCAAAAAAGGGGGGGCTGTATCCTATTATGGGGTGTTAAATGAGGAATCTTAAACTATGTGTATATTGTGTACACGCAGGTAATATATATACATGCACTTACTTTAAATTAGTGGATCCCCCTGCCAGTAATATGTCTTTTAAAAATGACTGCCCATGTCCATACAAAGGGAAAAGTTGTGTCTAAAGTTCTAATTGTGTGTTCTGACACATGGCTTTTTCCCAGTATAGACAGGCCTTAAGGCAAAATGGAACAAGTGGGTAGCAAACAACTGGAAGGAGTTGGGAAACAGTAATAATTGTTTATATAGGCGAAATAAGTTTAAAAATTAGCAGTCCCTTCTGGCACTACACCTAACTGTCGGTTGACAGTTTCTTTTAGGCATTGTGGTAGGGGTGGCTTGCTTTTATTTTTTAATTTATTTTTAAAGAGACATGAAGGTTAGTGGCTTTTCAGATTGGTTCAGGGAAGGTATTGCATGTATAAAGATGGAGTCATATTACATTTTTCTGTTTTATCTGGGTTTTAATAATTTGCTCATCACCATGGTAACTGAGCACAAATGTATTTCTGGGGAAAGCTAACATGGGTGATTGAGACTGGCTATATCAACAGAGTAGGAGAACTGGGAAAATAGATAAGTAGGGAGGGGCAAAGTTGTGAAGGGCCTTAACAGCAAGGATCAAAAGTTTGTGAAGAAAGTGAAGAAAGGTGAACCATGGAATGACTTAGTGATGCATTATCAAGAATATATATATATTTTTTTTAACTTGTGGAGTTGAGGGAAGGCTCCTGTCAAAGTAATATATATTGACTTATTTGTTTTATTCACTTTTAATAGTTTAGTTATGTTGTGCCATCCTTTTTTGTGGCAAAGTTCCTTCCCCTTAATCTTAAATTATTTTCAGTAACATCTGAATGTGTTTCATGAAGTAACACTTTTGACTTGGTCAGAAACAAGGGTGTTTCACAGATTTTTTTTTTTTTTAAATTACATGCAACTGCCTAAGAAGCGAGAACTCTACAAACTTCAATTCCCATTTTGAAATCCTGAAGTCACCTCCCTCATTTGGGTACTAAAAACTGTCAAACAAGTTTTGTTTATTACAGACACATTAAGTGTAAAATGTGGACTAGCTTACATAACTGTTTTGGTGAGCCACTTCTTATGTGAAAGAGTACTTGCAAATGGTCAACACAAGCTCCTAACGGAAGACTTCCAGGAACGGAATTTCCTACAAATCCCACTTTGTCAAATGGAGTCAATATAATAAATCCTGTGCAGTGCCTTTGGCAAAAAATGCTGTAATGTTAGTGATTTTTTTTAATGGTTACTTTTAACTAATTCAAGAATTGACTGCCAGTTTAAAACTGCTTTCATAGATTTGTACTTCATAGACAGATTTTTTTTTTAGGTTCACAAAGTCGTTAGCATAAATAGAAATATCCCTTTTATCTTTGACCCTTACATCAAGTATATGGAAGCTGACGTTGTCATTTCTATGTGATCAGCATACATTAATTTCATTGGTTCATTTTTTGTTTTTTATTTGTTTGTTTTGTCCTTTTCCCCCCTCTGTTTGTTGCATAGAGAAGCTGCAGGCAGTTTTGCAAATTCCCAAGCCGCAAATGGAGGTCTATAATGACAGTACTAACGTGGCATGCCGCAATGGACATCTCCAGTCAGGTGGGTTTGGTTTCACCAGCACCGAATTAATCAGGGGATGTCTGTCAGTTTCTGGTACGTTGCAAGGAAAATACCCTGAATTTCCTGGCCCCATATTAATTTGTTAAAATTTGTATGTTTCTGTTTTAAAGGTTTTGTAGAAATACATTCCATCCTCATAAAGCTCTTTGTTAATGCTGTTTGTTATATTGCAGTATTCGGTTCTCTCTCAAAACAGCTCTCCTTCTTTGTTGCTCCTTTTCAGGGTTTTAAAAAAGTTAGGATCCAAAAGGGTTTACCTTAATGTGCTTTGATCTAGCTCCCTTTCAAAGAGGAGTAGATCAAAGTGCATTAATGAACTGTTAATGCACGTCAGCAGGATCCAAGCAGACAGTTAGTCCACTGCAGGCTAGTGCAGGGTAGAGTCACAAACCAGCTTGCCATAAACTAAATGTTTGTGTAGACAAGCCCAAAAAACAGGATTCCAAAAACCCTTTTCTTGTTGCTATGTATTTAAAGGAGGTTACTGTGATCATACTTTAAAGTTTAAACGTTAGCTCTTGATTTCTGGCATTTCCTATTAGAAGTAATTTATTGTAGTCATAGTCGGCATAAGATGTTCTTGGAAAAAGCCTTTCTTTGATTTTTGTTTTTAATATAGGACCGTTAAAGCAACCTAATGTGAGTTCAGATCGATACCTAAGTGTCAGTTTGTGCTTTTTAATAGATTTTATATTTTCTGCTCTTAAAATAAAAAACCAAACAGCAACACTTGCCATTTTTAATTTTTAACTAAGTTTTCAGTTAGAGAAGGTTTTTTCCTTTTTTCTCCCAAGTGAAGGTACCAAGAATGCTAAATTGTCACAAAGTGTATTTCTAGTTCAAGTGCTAAACACATGAAGCAAAAAGTTTCCTGAATTTCATAAACTGTTAAGAATTAAAAGGATGTTTAAAGCCAACAATATGATGTAATCAGAACTATAAGCCCAATTTATTCATACACATGCAGTGCAGACTAATCATGTTAAGTAAAATAAGGTTAAACACCAATTGAATTAACAAAACTCAGCTACAGAACACAGCAATCTTAGAATAGTACGCAATCAGTCCTTAAAGTGACTGTCAACTTGAAATCTAGTCAGTTGAGTTAAAAAAAAGTAGCTTTCAGCAATTCACTTGCCTTGGAATGCCCAAATTATTATTCTTACTATATGGCCACTTTTTTTGTATCAATAGAATTTTCCCCTTTTGGCTTCATAAGATACAAAAGCAAACGAGGAAACAATTAAACTAATTACACATGTTCACACATACAAAATAATTAAAACAAATATATTGTCTTCTGGAATTTTTCTTTTAGATTAGTTTTTGGTTTTGTTTGGCATGATGATGGGTTTTTTAGAAGTCTGCCTTTTTATTTTAAGTTGACATTTAAGCAAAGCTTCATAACTAAATCAAGCTTAAGAACTGATAGTTTTATTGGGCCATTTCATACTTTGGTTGTCTGCATCCAGATGGCTCCAAGTTTAAATACATACACACAACCCAACCTTTGACAAAATATAGGCTGCTTTCTCTTTCAAGTGCTCCACTTCTGTGTGCTTTTTTGCTCAGTTCTTTACACTAGTTTTCTAATGTAGATAGCCCAGGAAAAGGTTTAACTAGGCAGTCTTTAATTTTGGCAAGAAACAATTCTAGCACTCACTTGCTTCTTTTCAAAGGTTCCCCACATAAGTACAAGTTCTCTCCTGTCCTTCAAGGCAGGAGTCAAACAGAAGGAGTCTGCTTCTTCTGCAATAGGGTCATCTTATTTTAAAAACAAGTACATTTTTCTCTCATCATAGGTACCACCATAAATTGAAAGTTGTGGAGGACAGCGGAATTGTACTGGCTTTCCACACTGGGCTTAAAGCCTCTATGAAGAAAAATAACAGTTCCACAGTCTAAAAACTCTTATTATAATAAGGCATTTTAATAGAAATGTTCATTCCATTCTTTGACTTTCAGAAACTGTTATCTAAGGTACTTACATGACCTCCATTGCTCTAGTATTATTGCCTCCCAACCTTCAATGTAGTTATCCTCTCAACATTCTTGTGAGGTATGGAAGTACCATATCTCCATTTTACAAATGGAAACTGAGCCACAGGGAATGTGACTTTCCTAAGGTGGCACATAGGAAGTCTGTGGTGGAACAGAAGCTTGAACCTAAGTCACCCCAGTCCCGGGATAGTACCCCCTAGCCATTGGATCTTCCTTTCTCTTATTTCTGTTTATATACATCTCTCTCACATTCACCAGCTACTCAAATAACTCGTACTGTGAACAACAAGGTTTAATTAAAATCAGTGGATATTTTTCCACCCAAGGCTACTGAAAATGGAGAAGTATTTTGCTACAGATTTGAACTGGTAAACTATGTCCTTGCTGGGTACTTACACTTAAAGAAAAAATACTGTTAAGGGAAAAGCTACACTTCAAATTTTGGGATTAGTAGATTATTCGTACAGATTCACAATCCCCACTTCTTCAGAGTCTTTTGTAAAGAAATTCCTGAAGTAGTGAAGGGTAACTGAGTCACTCTCTCTTCTGTATTTCAGAACATTATATGAACAGTGGCAGAGGTAGATAACGGAATGCCTCTCCAGGTAACAAGACCTGGACTAACAGATTAGGGTAGGTAGGGTAAAGTAATGGATGCATTTTCTCTTCTCCCTCTCCTGTCTCCCCCCAAACTCCTGGCAGCAGCTAGGAGGCTGTAGGAAGGGACAAAGATAAAGTTACTTCTCCCTCTACAGCAAGAGGGAAGCTTCAAATTTATCAGACCTCTACTACCCACAGGCTGATCTGAAATACAGAATGCCCAAATAGGATATAGAATGAGACAGAGTGAGAGAGAGGTATCCAAACATGCTGCTGCTTCCTGGTATCTGGGCTTTTCATTAGGTTGTTACTTCTTGACCTTGCTGGAGGGGACACCACCCTTGTCTTTGTATCTATCTAGATGTCTGGTAAATTTTTCAAGTTCTGTTGGTAAGGATAAGTTGGTGCTTATAGTCTTGTCTTGCATTCTTTGTAAATCTCCTGTCTTTAGTTCTGCGTTAGTCAGTTAATCATCCTGCCAACATCCTTCTCGCACGTGCCCTTCCGTTACAACAAGAACATAAGTGTAATGTTAATTAAAAAGTGCTTTGACTTTAGAACATCTGGCTTTTTTTCAGTTGCCGCTGTTAGAGTGGGTCAAAGCCAAACACCTTCCAAGGCCCATTTTCTGTCTAAATAGCTGTCTGCATTTCTCATGGCTATTCTTTGGTGGGCCTGTATCATCAAGGTTTTTCTTTCAAAGCATTATTCTTCTGATTCAGTCTTTAAACTCTGTGGCAGAACCTGTTTCTGACCCTCACCTCCCAGGCCAAATACCCCCAATGTATATTCAGACGTCTCTATTTTTCATTTTGAAAATTTGGTCCCTTGGATTTTTATAAAACTATTTACTATTGTGATACTGATGTCTTGTCTCTTATTTGTGCAGCTAGTCCTTTATAGATGCATCTGTGGAGCTCTCTAGAATGTAGAAGTGAGTAGTCTTGTGACAAAACTTACTTCTGGAGAATAAGTTACTTAATGTACCTCCTGTTCTTGTTTTTAGACTAGATTCTAACAAACCTACCCAAATTGTTCCATTGTGATAGATGCACTTTGTAATAAAAAACGTAGGCAGTAGAGGTGACTTTGTAACTTCTAGCAAGGGCAGGCACAAGTCTAACAAGTCTTCGTAGTTTTATTTTAATATTAATCCTTACGTGATATATGCTTCAGTAGCAAGTAATTGGAATATTGCAGTACTCCTAATGTACTTACTTTGCCCTTCTCCTGGGTCTCAAACTCCGCTGAAATTCACTTAAACATTGAGTACATCAAGAACAATTGGATAAAATACTGTACAGCTCTATGTTGGTACAGTGTTTGTGATACAATACCACAGTTTGGGTATTCAGCGTTTCGGTTTTAGCTTACGCTTGAAAAGGTTTGCCAGTATAGGTATACAGATAAGATATATTGGCAAGCCACCTACTGGAGAGGCACCTTTTACTGGTATAGCTTAAACTAGTTCCCCAAACTGAGTAAGCAATAAAAAAAAAAATAACTTTTTTGGCAGGGGGCCAGTACAGGCAAAACTAGGGCTTTTGCTGGCATAGCTTCTTCAGTCGGGGAGAAATTCACACCAACATAGCTATGCTGGCAAAACTTTTACATCTAAACCAGGCCTTAGTAGATTTTAAACTGAAAGAAAAGTTCAGGGAATTAAGCAGTTCCTGCATTTGTCCTTTAATTTAAATGGATGTTACTGAAATATCTGAGCATGGATTTACTGAATGGGAATATTATGAGTGTGACTATTCAGTGAAAGCTCTTCCAAGAGAATAAGGAACTAATAATTATGAGTGATTTGATAGTCTTGTATTTGGTGCCCAGATACCAGTGTGATGGGTGGATCAAAACATAAATGTAAACAATTGTTAATTCCTTTTTTTTAAAAATGGAAATAGATTGCACAGTCATGATTTTGTTTGCAATTCTAGTGCAACTGCTGACACGGATCTTAAATCTGACTAAAACTCTTTTTCCTGTGGTTTGACATTAGTAAAAAACTTTTCAAGCATAAACATGCCTTTCAAGAACTATCTTTTAACCAACTTTCAAAAGCGGGTCGTGCTCTTTTTTTTTGAAATGAGCGAATTACCTTTTTTAATAGGAAAGCTGAATAACGCATTTAAAGTGAACATTGGAACAGTCTTTTTAATCCAATACTACTTTTGTTCTCCAGTTTTTAGTATTGTCAAGCTTGGTAATTCAACTGCATGTTTCATTGGCAGAGTGTATAAAAAGCTTATATCGTATTCAGACTGCTTCCTCATACAGTGTAGTTTGGAATCTGGGACCTTTGTTCTCCATTGTGGTGAAAGCAACTGCTTCTTTGGCAATCCTTAGACCAAAATTTGGCTGTCTGCTTATTCAGACTGTGGGTGGATGGGCTGCATGGATATATATTACAGACTGCAAAAAGCCTTTATACCCTGATTGTTACAACTTAAATTTTCAGTGTTAGGGCTGTATGAGGTACAAACAAGTAGTAAAAACACAGGATATACAGAAACAAAGCAGAGTGGAGACTTTATCATTGGCATAATTACTGAGTTGGGTTAACCAGGCCAGTATATTACACAGGTGATTCAAATTCCAAATTGAAGCCAGGCTATCTGGTGTCTCATTCTTGAAATTTAGATATAAAAACTTTATACACCAATTCAACCTTGCCAAGGCATCTCTAGATGCTGAGACTTCTTTAAGTCTATCATCCTGAAAAGATGTGACACAGTATATCCATGCAGATTTTTGGGTTGCAAAGTATCACTTTTGACCACAGAGCAAAAATCAGCCTTACATTAGTTTCTTTTTAAAAACTGCTTGTGACTTTAGGAATATTCACAAGTATACAGCAAAATGTATCTGTTTAGAATGTGATATTTTATAGAGGTAAATACAAGAAACTGAAGTACTTTCCTGCAAAAGATACATATCCCAGTATTGCCAACCCCAAGAATCAAAAATTCATTGGAAATTGGCTTAAATCATGAGATCTAAACAAATTGCTTTTTTGTATACTCCTGAGTTTTTAGGCAGTCCCTTTCTCCCAAATTTGTGTTGAAATTTGTGATATGTTCACGCTTCGGGAATATCTACACTGCAGTGAGAGCCATGTCCGCAGCAGATAGCTTTGATCAAGTCAGATTGAATAACAATAGTAGTGAAACTGGTGGCATGGGCTAGGCACTGAAGCAGATACCTGGCATCCTGGAACCTGTGCTGCTACAACTGCACGGCTCTTCTTATTCAAGCTGGCTAGCTACTTTAATGCTGGGTTGAAAATGTGCAATTAATAGGTGCAGAAAATTACTTTTGGACCTCTTAATGTCCTGGATGGTGGCATGAAAGTTACTGTATAAAAAATGTGAACCTGAGGAGCTTGTGGTTTTCTGGAGACAAAAGTAGATTGAGTGATAGTTCCAATTTTTATGCCCCATTCCCTCTGCCTGAATCCACCTCATCTGCCTTTGTTACATTTCTACTTAAAATTGTGACAATCTGATCTTTTGGTTGGGGAGAAGTTTTTCTTTTTGGAAAGACTGATCATTGGGTAAGGTGTTTGAGTGAAGAATTTGGAGGAAAATAGGCTTCGCTTTTAGAAGACTTCTAATGGTTATTTTTTAATGTACCTCAAATGAGTTATCTTAAACAACAAATCAGATTTGGTTTTTTTCCCTTACTGTAATATAGCATAGCATAGTATAGTGTTTTTTAGAATGTTGGGTAGCTAATTTTGGAGTAACGTGCTACAAATAATCAGTTCACGAATACTCAGACTTCAGTGCCAATTCAGGAGTTCATACTTTTTCAAGTTAAGGCTCTGAGTTTATAACTTTGTAACCATAGCCTACGGAGTTTGTGAACTTTTAAGCCAAAGAGTTTTGGCTCAAGAAACTTGCCAATTATGCAAGCATGTCCTCCCATAGTTCACGCATTTAGCAACTTAATTCTGGGTTAGACATTTTTTGGAAGCTTAACACATCTCCAGCTTACAAATGCCTGAACCAAATACCTCCAGTTCAAAAGACTTGGCTAACCACTATGGTAAAGACCCTAGGATTTTTCAGGGTCTTTGTTGAGGTTGAAAATGTACATGTTTAAACAAAACATTACAATGTTTAAAAGTTAAAAATAAACCAAATAAAAATATTTGAAAATTGGTAAACTTGTAGATGAAGTTCAGCAACCAACCTTTTCTTAACTCTTTTTTTTAATGTCTTATCCTCTCTACCTGTACAGAAAGCAGTCTTTCTTTAGTAATCCTGTGTCACGTAGCCTCATCTGCACTTCCATTGCAGGCTACAAAACCCAGTTTTGCCTTCCCTCACTGTATATACTGATGTGGAAACTAATGCTGTGCACTGACCATAAATCCAACCCTCCTGTAGTCCAGTTACGTATTACAGAACCATAGATCTGTATCTTGGCATCCAACATTCACCAATTCTGAGCCTGAGAACCTCATTCCCCCCGTACAATTTAAGTGTACAGACTAGCTACCCCAGTGTACGTACTTTATTGACCCCAGAGATACAAGCCATATAAACCTCTTAGCATCTCTGTATGTACTGGCCGCAGATGACTGGTATCAGTGACAAAAACTGAGACCTTCTTACTTACCTATGGAGGAAAGCCAGAGCAAGGAAGTATCGGATGTACTGCATTATTTGTACTCACTAGTTTTTTAAGATGGACTGTATCACTGTTAGGAGTATGATAGGCATGGAGGCTGCCTTAAAGCTGTTCATTATATGAGAAAACTAAACTCTGAATTTCTTCACTCTTGGCCCTTCAGAGATTCCAACTTGTTTATGGTTTGGAAGTTTTTATAAATCTCAACTACCTTAATATTTTTAGCAGGAAATGAAAATGACATTCTAAATAATAGAATTAAACTATACTATATGTTGAATGTGCTTAGTAAATTACTTTTAACTTCTTAAGCACAATGCTGTGGGTATTACTTTTCTTAGGGAGAGGGATGCTTTGGACTTGGCAATTTAAGACTAGGCAATTTTGGTTATTACAGCAATTTTGTACTCCTGATGTGTTTGAATCCTTATGATCAGTATCCTCCCTGTAATATTCCCTTGAGATAGTGGAAGAGGGATATTGTTTATCAAATATTTGCGGAAAACTTTTTTTTTAGGACTAGCATAAATTTCAAAATAACCTTTTAAAATTAAGGGTTAAACTTCAAGCAAAAAGCAACAGTGTTTTTATGGCATCTCAAAGGATTAAGCTTTTTTACTACTTAAAAACAAAAAGTGAAATGATCTCTGTCAGCAAGTTAGAATAACTTTGACTTCAGGTAGAATTTTTTAACTTTTTAACATGCTAAGTTTTCTAACTGAGATTGTGATATGTATAAACAATTTTATTAACATCTTGCCTCGTTTAATATGCTGTCATGACAACATTGGCTTTCCTTTTTCGTTTGTAGAATGTGGAGCTGTTCCAAAAAAGAAGGATCCATTAACGCACACGAGTAACTCCCTTCCTCGTTCAAAGACTGTTGCAAAAACGGGATCCACAGGCCTTTCTGGTCATCATAGAACCCCTAGCTATAGTGGGATATCCACTTTCTCTGTTTCTAGACAGGGAGCCAATCCTGCAACTTCAACACACAAGGTATGCTAGAGATGAAAACTCCACCAGTTATTGGGCACTTACTACAAAACCCATGCCAAGCTCTAGTTTTACTAAATGTAGCCTAACCTCACATTAGCAATATTGCAGTTTAGTATGAGAATACTAAATGCACATGTTCAGTTGCTTATGATACTTCAAAAACAAAATTTTTGGTCTGAAACTTTTTGGGCTTGGTCTCAGTTCCAAAACTAATTAAATAAAAAAAACCCACAAAAAAATCCAAATCATACTTTATCTTTAAGCCAAGAATGTTTTTAATTGAATTAAAAGGGATTTCTTTGTACTCAAATGGTATCTTAAAACTTATTACCCACTAGAGCTAAAAGATACCTGGAAGTTTTATTCAAGAGCCCTAGACTCCTTCTTTTTTCTTCTTCCTGTTCCCCATAAACCATGCATGTACAAATATATCTTGTTTCTTAGCCCTGGTGATCATGCTTAAAGAAGGCCAATTACATAGACTGCACTTGAAGTACAGTAGTAAAAGGTCTATGCCAGTAAAACTAAATGAAACAATTAGAAAGGAAAACAAAGATTAGAGAACAGGAAGAAAAGGACAAGAGACAGAAAACCGGATTTGAAATCTGATGGTGACTTTTGTGCTGGCATGGTGTGAGGGGAGAGGCAAGGGGAACCATTGCCAAAGCATTACGAGGGTTGGTCTTGACAGACTAGTAAAAGTTTAGGACTCTCCAAACTATTGGTTGTTTATGGTCTTCTTGAATACATGTTGGGAAGAATGTCCGTATTCTTACGGAAGGTGAATCCAAATAGAATATTTACTAATCCCTATTTTCTAAAAATTAGTATTTAACTTTAATTTTAGAAAAAATAACAGCTGCAAGTTCAGAAGCTCTACCGTAGTGGATACATTTGGCTGGCTCATGACACCTATGTCAAAATGTCTGACACTTTTTAACATGCTAAGTTTTACAACTGAAATTGTGACACACAAACAATTTTATTAACAGTATGCCTTTAAAAAATGTTTCAGAAGTGAACTGATTTTGTGTCTTGTCTTAAGGCTACTTCAAAAAATAGCCGAACAAACAAGCCTTCTACTCCTACAACTGCTGCTCGAAAAAAGAAAGACTTGAAGATATTTAGAAATGTTGATAGTAATCTTGCTAATCTAATTCTGAATGAAGTTGTTGACAAGTAAGTCAAACACAAAAATTTGTTTGTATTCAGAAGTCAAGTAACTCTCTTGGGATTGTATTTTGAATGAAAAACTAGTCACTTTTCTTCTTCGGGAAGGAATGAAAACCAGTTAGTAAATTCCCTGAGTTAGATAGAACTACTATCTTTTTTGAAATTTTATTTTCATGTTGACAGTGAGCTAACTAGTCTCAAGAATGAATAAGAGCTTACAGATAGCAAAATGTGCAGTAGAATGAATTAGCTTCAAATTGGTTCCTTAAAAATGGTTAAATGCATGAAATCAGTCAGCTGCAGTTAAAAAGAAGAAAAAATTATCCCATTGTTAGGCTAATTGATATTCCATTTCTTTGTTAGTGGGCCAGCTGTCAAATTTGACGATATCGCTGGGCAAGAGCTGGCTAAACAAGCACTGCAAGAAATTGTTATCCTTCCCTCCCTTAGACCTGAGGTAAGCAACTGAGTAATTTTTATCCTGTTGTCACTTACCTCCAGCATCTAAGAAATATGTTAGTGATGTCATTGTACAGACACCAGTAATTTTATAAAACTGTATATACACATTTTGCAATACAGCAGTCATAATGAAATGCTACAATGAGGTGAAGAGTTAATGCAGTGGAATCTCTTACAGCACTTCCACAGATCTTCAGAGACTTTATGACTGTCTAGATGTGCTGTGAGGAGAGGTGAATGATAAACAGTACCCCTGTAGCCCTGTCTATGCTAGCTCTTTCACAGTTTATACCACCAGTGGTAGTGCAGTGGTATGAAATGTCCTGAAAATGCAAGAATGAAGGGTTGGTAATAATAAACACCAGCCTAGAAATAGTTGGAGTTTGAAAAAATGATGAGAAGTTAGCAAGGGAGCAGGCTATTTCAGAACTAATGCAATGTGGCAATAGCAAAGGGCTAACTGTGTACAGATGTGGTAAGTGAAGGAAAAAATGAGATCAGAGGTAAATTTAAGGCATGACATGAACTGATGAAGAGTGAGTGAAAATCTTAGATTGGTGGTACGGTAATACTGTATGTATGGGTAAACTGAAAGCTTTTTTTAACAGACTGTTTTATGTATATGAGTGACTTAGGAGGCTACATGGAGATGTAGTTATCAAGGAGTTAAACGATCAGTTCAGTATTGTATCAACTGGGGCAGATGCAGTCTGTATATTGGGAAAGATAGAAATTAGATTTGTTTAGTGTTTGAGCAGGCATGTATAGGTAAGATTGGAGTCAAGGCTGGCATTGAGATAGACTTAAGTATACACCATTTGGTATATTTTAAGTTTTATAACTAATCTGTACACACTTTACGTGGAGTATGCTAGCAGTTCAGATTTTTAAATGACTGGTTCTAATAATCTCAGGTGCCTATCAGTGATGGTATCCAAGCTCCTATAAATATAAACTTAGATTAAAATCTGATCTAGTTTTTGCAACTTATGCTGGGATTTTTTTGCATTTCACTCCGCTTGGATAACTAAAATAGACAGAAGTGTCACAGGACACTGTTACTGAAAAATTGCTTCCTTTCTCATTTTACCATATAATTATAAAATAAATCAATTGGACTATAAATATTTTACTTAGATTTCAGTGTATAGTGTATATAGAGCAGTGTCCGTATGAAATTTTAGTTTGCACTAACTTCTCTAGTGCTTTTTATGTAGCCTGTTGTAAAACTAGACAGATATCTAGATGAGTTGATGTACCCCTAGAAGACCTCTGGGTACCCCCAGGGGTATGCATACGCTTGGCTGAGAGCCAGTGGTTTGACTTATTCTTGTAGCATCATGATACTACAATATTGGAGATATGAAAACTACCATGGAATGTTTAAATTCAAGCAAAATATTGTAAGCATTCATAAATGTAAAAGTAAACATTGTTTAAAAATGAATTTTGGACCTCAACTGCCTGACAGTATCTCTACAAAGAAAGAACAAAGGTGAAGGTGCATGAAGATGAATCAGCTAGATACACAGTTGAGTGTTTTACTTGAAAAGTAGGATGACTGATATCTTGAAAGCATTTATGTGGAACAAAGTGTTCTGTTCAGGATGAATAAGAAAGTGTTAATGAAAGACTGAAAAGCACTGTACATCATTACAATTGGTGGTAGTTACATCTGAACTGTGCAAAGAGTTATATCTTGCAGGACTCAAAAGTGGTCTAGCTTCCAAGGCAGACTACACAGCCGTGACAGTCAAGCAGTGGCTAGATACACCAGTGCAGCATGGGGGCTTGAGGCATTCTAAGAGGATCAGGCCATCAACCGTATCAAATATTGCATTGAAGTTAGAGGATAAATAATATGAGGGAGTCATAGTTTGAGCTCAGGACTTCTTGATCTCCCTAAAGAGGACTTCATTGCTATGGATCAGGCAGAAGCCAGATAGAAACAAATCAAAGATGCTGCAAACAGTGAAATGGTTGAAGATATGAATGTTTTGCTCCACTGTTTTTCTCCATTGTTTTGCTGAGGGGTAAACTAGAAGTGGGGCTGTAGTTGACAATGGTTGCTGGGGAAGGGTTGGGAATGTTGGGGGCATGTTTGCCTGTTAGTGAGGTTTGTGAACAGAGTTGGGTCATTTTTGCGAAGTATAAAGTTGTGTAAGAGAAGTAACATTGGAAACTAAAATGAGGAGGCAAGATGAGATGAAATAAGTGGGTATGAGGTCCACTAATGAGATAAAATTTGCTCTGCAAAGATGGAATGCTGGTGATCGGTGTAGGGAGGAATAGCTGCAAGTTGTGCTCACTGGGGGGGGAATGGAAAGTTGGCTGATCTGGTACTGGAGGATGGGATGTAGTTTTTATAGCAGATGGATTAAATGGGTGAAAAATACTGGCATGAGTGGGAAGCAAAGCAAGAGGAAGGAGCTGAACAGTGATTGGAATGTGGAGAGAAGAGGCAAATAAGGGAGATGAGGCTGTAATGGTAGCTGGAGGGACATGCAGGAACAACAGAGTTAGGAAAGCTTGAATTCCATGTGTGAAAATGTTTTGTTGTAAGTGACACTGTCTAGTATACTGGCACAGGATTCAGAGTGGTCAAAGTTGAGAGGAAATAGAGGCTGCAGTGGGTAGGGGAGGTCAGTATATGAAGGTAATGGAAAAGGAGAACAGACCAAGTAAATTGTTGCTGATCTTTGAGGGAGGAATTCACACTAGTTAAGATCACACTTGATGCATTAGAATATAAATTAGGACTAGCATTTTAAAAAAAAAAAATTGGCCCATGCATTTGGTAGATTGGTGCTACGTTTCTGCAGATGAAATATACATAATTCAACCAAAATCACAGTTGGAAAGCAAATCAATGAATAGCTCAAATTAAGAATGCAAATGATTGGAATAATCACACTTGAAGGACAAAAGAACTGAATGTTCTTTATTGATAAACTGAAGACTGAGACCAGGCAGAGAAGAATGATGTGGACTAAAAATGGTTGGAAATTTCTTGTGAAACGGACTCCTTTTTAGAAAGGGATGGTAGATGGCAGATTAAGTAGAGGTAGAAAGCTTCTCACCCCCCTTCCCCCCCCCCCATTTTGATTGTATTCCTATTTGTGTCAAAGTGTTAGATGATGTAGCAAACTATAGCTTTGATGCTAGCATCATATAACTATGATGTAGCTTTTGGAATGCATATTGATAGGTTGCAACGGGTTAATTAAGGTATCCATTTTAAAGAATTTCTTGAACATTGTGACAGCAAAAAACCCTCAGAAGCTACAAACAGAAATCTAGGATGGAGGGGGATCAGTCCAAATGGTACAGATTTGTGGATAGCTGGCCTGGGAGCGTCCAGCAGTGGCCTATAGTATTCAAGGGTGAATGGGGTTGTATACCCTGGCAGAGGTGAAAAGGTGGAATGTGTTCGTTCAGTGCTTTAATTTTTGTGACTATTTTGAGGGCATGGAGGGGAGAACTTCATAGGACTTCAAATGACTTGGACTTGGGGTTCAAAACTTTTCCCAACCTGTGTATGTTGTAGCTGCAGCTTCATCCTCTGTCTTCACTAGAGTTAACTTAGGCATTGCCCCAATCCCCTCCCATTCACACACACTAGCCTCTCACTTAAGTTTGGTGCTTTAAATCCAGGCTAGCGGGCCTGGCTGAGGGTAGAAACTAGAGCTCATGTGTTGTTTTTTACTCAGGATAGTAACTCTCCGGTTTTGCTGTGAGGATGCAGAATAAATCATCTGAGTACTGGTTGTTGTCCTGTTACTTACCCCTTAGTGCCCAGAAGGACAGACAAGTTCTCCTACAAGTATGTCACTGTGAAAGAGCAGTCTAGCTACTGCAGCACAAACAATGATGGGCTTTGCTTCCAAAAGTCTTAGCATCATACTTGGGTAAGTATAGCACCAGTGAAGACACAGTAACTCCAGATAAGGCATTGCAGTTTAGCTGCTCAAACCTGGGCCAGGCTAACCTGAGTGCCAGTTTCCTGAGTTAACTCTGCATTGAAGACATACCTTTACTAGAAGAGCTGTAGGGAGAGGAGGGCTCAAGCCATTCCCTCTCTAGCAGCAGCCATTGGGCTAAAAAGCAGAACTGGGATAGTGGAAGGTTCCATATTCACTGAGGAGTCAGCCAGGCATTTACAGTTTTTGGCACTCTCCATTTGGCACTCACCCATATGTACGTGCTTGAAGTCTTTGTTCATTGTCTTTCAAAAGATAGGCTCCAATCTGAGGCCATTTTGTTACAAAGACAGCAATTTCAAGCAAACGATTGAGTTTCTAGAGGTGTCTTTGGAGGGTAAATTAGATCTTGTGAAGAAGAGGGTGAGAGTAAGGGTCTATGAAATAGGTTAGTTAATTGGTGGTTCTTAATGCTAGCAGGCCTTGGAATGGACTTTAGGATTTTCTTTGGAGTTTTATAAGAAATTGAACAGATTATCTGCAGTCATTCTAAAAGGTGAATTTTTAATGGCAGGAGCCGACAAGAACTCTCTTTGGCCATGTAGCTGCAGGTTCCCTAAACTTTCAGATGTCTCCATCAAACAATTTGTTCTGGTAGCAGTGAAAAATAGGGTTAAGGCCACAGTCGCCTTAGCTGTTAACAGAATATCTCTCCTTCCACTTTGTGTTCATATTGGAGCATCCTAATATTTTCTGTTCCTGCCAGTCCTGTCTTTCTGTGAGGCTTGACAGAGGTAATAGCCCCAGTAAGGAGTTTGTTAGACACTCCCGGCCTACGCCAATACCAGAGGCCTACGCCAATGCCAGAAATTCAGAGCAGCAGTGGTGTAGTGCTAGGTTTTTAGCAGTGAAGAGTGTCTCAAAAAAGGCCACTTCCATCTGCTGCTGTTCATTACTGGTGGACACTGGTGGACACTGCTGGCCAGTCTCAGCACTTGAATGAAGTACATTAGAACCTCAGAGTTACAAATACAAGAGTTACAAACTGAATGGTGGACTAAACACCTTGTTTGGAACCAGAAATACACAATCAGGCAGCAGCAGAGACAACAACAAAAAGCAAATACAGTACAGTACTGTCTTATAATTACTAAAAAAATTAAGGGGAGGTTTTAAAAAAAAAAAAATTTGACAAGGTAAGGAAACTCTGCATTTGTTTCATTTAAATTAAGATGGTTGAAAGCAGTATTTTTCTTCCACATAGTAAAGTTTCAAAGCTGTATTAAGTCAATGTTCAGTTGTAAACTTTTGAAAGAACCACCATAACACTTTGTTCGGAGTTACGAACATTTCAGAGTTATAAACAGCTTCCATTCCCAAGGTGTTTGTAACTTTGAGATTCTACTGTACTGGAAACTAACCAATGGCTGCCTCCCTAACGAAGGAGAGCTATCACTGTGGCATGTGCTGGGATGTTACTCCAGCCCCAGCAGACTCCATTCTGCAATCTGGGTTGGGCATGAAGGAACAACCCTTATTGCGAAAATAAAATAATGATTGGACCCTATACTACTACTGCTGTGATGTGAGGCTCTCTCTAGTTTCTTTATTTCTGTAAATCTTTTCTCTGTTTGGTTTTTTTACATTTTGGAGTAGCAGAGCCTCACTTTCCCTTCCTTTAGTGGAGGATCTTGGCTAGATTTTTTGGGGGGAGAACTTAAATAGTGGCTTCCCAGGAGCTACAGTTTTGCTTTCCGCTCAAATGAAATGGGGAGGATGCACTGATTCTTATGTCTCCTTCAAAGTGTGAAATGCAGACCTCGTATTTCAAATATAGAACAGAATGATTTTTATTAAAACATTGGTGGTCATTATTTGTGTTTAAAGAAATAGTCCGTGTGTTTTTACTAGTTCTATATTTTGTTGACTTTAGAAGGGAAATGATTCATTTTGGTGACTTTCATGTTGGCAAGGTTTCAGATTCTTGCAAATATCTTTCAATTCTATGTCTAACGGACACTGAGGATGTTTCTGGCATGTTTCTGGCAGCATTTGTTCTTTGTCTGATTGTTATCTAAGGTTTTGTCTGCCCTTTCCCACAATGGGTAGTATCTCTTTTTTGTTTTGATTTATAATCTGTTTTAGATGACAAGATTATTCAGATCATATTTGATTTTTTTCCTGTCTTCTTATTTAAAAAATACATGCTGAAAATGGGAGTGAACTGGGTTTGATTTGCAAGTACAGGAACTGTAGACCCATCTACTGAACTAATTTTTAATAGGGGTGGCAGGTGAGAAAAGAGCTGTAATGGTTGTTGGTACAAAATGCTAATAGCGAGTTGTTCAGCACAGCTTGTTCAGGAGAGGAAGCTCAGTGTGCTTAAGGTTTTGTGTGTTTTCTGAATTAAATGGTTGTCTTCAAAGTAATGTTAAGAAATAATACTGACCCCCCCCCAACTTTCTTTTTTGTTATATTAAATAGTTTAAGTCCTTCTCTACCTCTCCTTTGCTTCTCCATGTTGCTGTTGCCCTGTCTACACTGAGAATCACCACCCCCATCCCACACACACACACTATTTGTAACATAGATACAACTTTACCAGTGCTAGCAACAGAGGAAATGGTAAGCATTTTTGGCTGGCTGCTAGCATTTTTTTTATTTTGAGGAGACGGTTTAAATATGCTGGTAAAATACCTGCAGTTCATCTACACTAGCACTCCCACCAGAGGAAGAGCTGCTGATAGATCTATAGTGGGGGAATTTCCTGAAATTCAGTGTAAATGTAGCCTGAGGTAGTTTTTCATGTTTGTGACCAATGACTATTTCTGTTAGGATCTTTCTTAACCTTTTTTTCTTTGCTCTGTTTTCCAGTTTTTTCTAGTCTCCTATTCTTGGGTTGCCTGACCTCTTGCTTATCCCTCTGTTTCTTGAACTCTTTCCCATTTTGTCCTCCCCTCCACTTCCTTATTCTGTTGGGGCTTGTCTATAGCATAGCAAAGGGCTTCAGAGGGGTGTCATATGCAGAGCATTCTAACATGTTGTGCTCCAACTGCCCCATGTAGACCATGCTGGTGTGTTCTGAACAGTAACTAGTTTTCATTGATGTAAATGTAAACACAAACTAGGTACCTAGCAGGGTCTTCACAGGGCACTTAGAGCCAGAGGTGAAAGTAAGCCAGTACACCATACTGGACCGGCTTCCCCAGGTGGCAATTTAAAGGGCCTAGGGCTCCCTGCAGCAGCTGGAGCCCTGGGCCCTTTAAATTGTTGCTGGAGCCCCCAGGTGGCGGAGACGGCCGGGATCCCTTGGGCTCCAGCGGCAATTTTAAAGGGCCTGGGGCTCTGCTGTGGTAGCAGTGGCTGGGAGCCCCTGGCCCTTTAAATCACCGCCGGAGCCCCAACACTGCTACTCAGGGCTTCGGCAGCAGGGGTCAGACGGCGATTTAAAGGGCCTGGGGCTCTGGCCGCCGCTACTGCCCCGGGCCCCTTAAATCTTGGCCGGCTCCGGCAGCGGGGCTCTGGCGGCAATTTAAAGGGCCCGGAGCGGTAGCAGCGGCCAGATCCCCACAGTCGTGGCAGCACCTGGGTCCCCCGGGGCACCGTCGGCAATTTAAAGGGCCTGGGGCTCCGCTGCGGTAGCAGCACCTGGGAGCCCCAGGCCCTTTAAATGGACCCTGAGCCCTGGGGCTCCCAGCTGCCTCTGCAGCTGGTAGCTCTGGTAGTGATTTAAAGGGCCCGGGGCCCCCAGCCTCCACTACCGCAGCTGGAGCCTGGGGCCCTTTAAATCTCAATTTAAAGGGCCTGGGGCTCTAAAGGTCCCGCCTCTTCCAGTTGAGGCCCCACCCCTTCTGGTTGAGGCCCCTTCCCCTTCACAGAACTCTGGAGTACCGGTAAGTCCTTTAAGTTACTTTCACCACTGTTTAGAGCACAGCATGGTAACGCACTTTACAAATTATGCCCCTGTGGCGTGCTTTTCTGGCACTGTCTAGACAAGATTTTAGTCTTATCCTTTGCTTCTCCAATACCAGTCCCTTCTTTGTTTTCATCCATGACTTCATATACAAATTTCCTCTTTCTGTCCACTCACTTGCTTCACTCTAACCCATCTACACACAACCAAGACCTTGAAACTTTCTTTTTAAATGCTCATTTGAGAAACCAGCGTCTCACCCTCCCTCTGGAGGTGTTAATATCCCACTCAGTAGGCCCAACTTTACATCCCTGCCTCCCACTCTTGAACCATGTTGGGGAGGATGGCAGTACCTCATAGGCTGTAGGCTACAGCTCCCCCAGCACCACAGAATCTCTAACTATGCCTGGCTTAAACTCAACCAGAGAATACTGGTTAACCGTGTTTAAAACTACTAATTTCTGCAAGATTGAATATAGCACAAGAAATTCAAAGTATGTACTTTCTTTTCTCCTTAACCAGAGGCAAAATAACTTAGTCAGTGTAAATTAGGGAAGTTGTTCTTAGTTTTAGGGGTCAATACAAATTTATAGGAATTTCAATAATCATTGAATCTCTAAATTGGTACTTTGTTTCACTGGAAGGATTTTAAATAGGACCCTAGCAAATTCAGGGTCATAGGATTTTAAAAAACTTAAATTTCACAGTTTCAGATACTTAAATCTGAAATTTCATGGTGTTGTAACCATGGGGGTCCCAACCCAAAAGGAGGTTGGGGTGGGTGAGGTTGCAGAGCTATTTTAGGGGGTCACGGTATTGCCACCCTTACTTCTAGACTGCTTACTGGTAGCAGCACTGCCTTCAGAGCTGGTTTCCCAGCCAGCAGCCATGGAGCTTCTTGCAGTCAGGGGAGGTTCTCAGGGGTGGGTGTGACCCGGCCCCAGGAGCAGCCTGTTCAGGGGAAGAGAAAGTCCTGTCCCTCCCCAACCTGCCCAAGACTAGCAGCTGGAGTCTGGTGCACGGTAGGAGCCCCTGGGCAAGGTGCCCCCAGCCTTGGCTTGCCCCCACCAGCTCCAGGCCCACTACTCAGGAGTTAAAGGGGCCTTGGCTCTGTGTGTGTGTGTGTGGGTGTGTTGGGGGGTGACCATGGTATTGTGCCCTGGCCCCCCCCCCAGACCACAGCGCTCTGGGTGGTTGCCCAGGTCGCCCACTCATAAGTCTGGCTCTGCCCCCCCCCCAAAAATGACACCCCCCCACACACACCCATACCATGCCACCCTCATTTCTGCGCTGCTTCTGACAGAGGAGCTGCTTTCAGAGCTGGGTGCCTGGCCAGTAACAGCTGTTCTCTGGCCACCCAGCTCTTAAGGCATTGCAGAAATAAGGGTGGCAATACCACAATCCCACTACCATAGCCAGATTCAGAGGTGAAAGTAAGCTTGTACAGTCCGGCTTCCCCAGGTTGGCGATTTAAAAGGCACAGGGCTCCCTGCTGCGGCCGGAGCCTTGGGCCCTTTAAAGCGCTGCCTGAGCCCTGCAGCCACTACCCCGGGACTCTGGCAGCGGGGCTCGGGCGGTGCCCTAAAGGGCCCAGAGCACCGCTGCAGTAGCAGTGTCTGGAGCCACGGGTCCTTTAAATTGCCCCTGAGCCCTGGGGCTCCCAGCTGCCTGTGCAGCTGGGAGCTCTGGGGGTGATTTAGAGGCACCAGGCGCCCAGCTGCAGCCAGAGCCCTGGGGCCTTTAAATCTTTAAAGGCCCCGCCTCTTCTAGTTGAGGCCCCGCCCCAGCTCAGGACTCCGGCATACCGGTAAATCCTTTTAAATTACTTTCACCCTGGACCAGATTTCAAGGGGGAGACCAGATTTCATGGTCCGTGTCTCATTTTTCAGGGCCATGATTTTGGTAGGGCCATAACTTTAAGGCTGCAACAGAGCATAGTGCTTTCAGATTATTTTGGTGTTCAGACTTTCTAGATAACCTTACTGTGGGAGAGTCTTAAGAACTGGAACATGTTGTATGCAATATAGGTCCTGGTTGCATAATTGTACACTTTTGCCAATTCCTCCCTTTCATTTCTTTAAATTTCATATTTGCACTAAAACATTATTTTTGCTTCAATTAGTTTTCAGCAATGCTGTGAATGTCTTTTCTGCTGTCACTATTTCTACATTTTTGTTTTTATATTTCCAAAGCACAATTGTACTTTGGCTTAACTTTTTCAATACCTTTTTGTAATTTTTGTGGTATTCACCATGAAGTCTCTACCTTTTAAGATAGGCTGTCTTTATGGTATCTTCAGGATTGTAGTGAGCCCTGAAATATTGTACTGAGTACAGTATGTTTCATTATGGAAAATGGAGCTCTAGTTTTAAGGAACTAAAAAGCTATATTCTAGAAAACTACTGATTTTTTTTTTATAGAATCTCATGCTTAGTTGCAATATTTGTAACCCTGCCAAAGCGTTTACTCTAATGCAGTATCTCTCTCAGTTATTTACAGGACTTAGAGCTCCTCCACGTGGATTATTGCTGTTTGGCCCACCAGGAAATGGGAAGACTATGCTGGTGAGAAAATTACTGTGTCTTATTTGGTGGAACTCTAGATATAAACTGTTCTCAGGAATTTTTGCTTTTCTTGTCTATGAAATTGAGAAATCCTCCACAGGGATCTCCTAAATTGTGCTGTTGTGATCCAGTGCTATTTAGTAACAGTTCTATATTTTTATTTAGTAGATGGCTTCTGTTTACAAGTAACTAATTTCTTTCTAAGCAATTCCTTTCACTGAAGAAAGTGAGAATTTGTGTACTGAATGACTTACCTCATTCAATGCAGGGGCTGAATGCAGTGAATGAGATTAGGAAATGCATTTGGTGGCTATTATTGTCTGACATAAACTGTATACTCTCTGCATATGCAATGTGGCTGAGCTAACAAATGTGGAACCTTTACTTCTGAATTTTCTGATGTTTCACTGTAATTTAACACTGTTACACAAGTGAAAGGTTGATTTAAATGGCGACTACTTAGAAGCAATGCTGTCCTACTGGACTATACCGATTAAAACTTTCTACCATGAGATATCGCACATAATTATTTAATTTTATATAATCTGTTTAAAAAAAAAACCTCTACTCTGTTATAAACATAGAACATAATTTTAGTATAAAAATAAAATACATTTTAAAATAAAGATTAAAATATGTAACTTTCATCTTAAGATCCTAAATTCACTTTTTAAAATGAATGCAGTAGGTAATATTTTTGTATGCATAAGAATGAGGCAGTCTGCTAAGCATAATATTCAATTGGCCACTGAACTAAATTTTAAAACTATATATAAAAATGAATTCTCAACCACTAACTCAATATTTGACTGATGCATTCCATGGAGTAAAACATACAGAGACTGGCTCTGTACTGATCAGGTGCAATACTCCAGTTTCCTGGTCATAAGTCTTCCTTTTATTCCAGTATGATTAGAGTACAACTGATAGAAAGGGAGGAAAGTCCCCTCCCCCCACTCCTTCCCTTACTGTGAACTTCCACTGAGAAGTGGCTTTTCTCCCCTTCCCAGTTTTCCTCTGAAGATTGCCTCTCTTGCTACATAGGTGAGAGAAAAATAATATTATTAAACTAAATTAGTGAAACTAATCATCCAACTAATATTGCAAATGAGTTAAAAATTAAATATATTAAATATTGGCATCTAACTTGATTTAGCCTTTACACTTTTAACAAGTACAGTCATGCCAATTGCACTCTTTTTTTAGTATATTTTCTAAGTACAGTGGATGTGAATTGCAATGGTGGATTAGACCACTTGTACAACTAGCACCTATCTAAAAGTGGTCTGTGTAGATGCTTCAGAGAAATGCAAACTCCATAGATGACAACTTTGCCTGACTGAAGTTTCTTCCTATTCTGTCGAGTAGAGTGACTTGTGGTTCATTCAGGACACAAGGGTTGATGCGTGCTTGTAGTGCATCAGCTTGTGCATCTAGGCATTTCAGAAACTGTCAGAACAAAATTCTTTTAAGTCGGACTCAGTGGTGTATACCTTAGTGCAGTGGTCACCAACCGGTAGATTGCGATCAACTGGTCAATTGTGGAGCTTCTGATAGTCGATCTCAGTCTAGGGTTGCCAACCCTTCTACAGCCAAACCGTGAAATTGGCCACTAACGGTGTGGCTGTGGAGCGGAGCTAAGGCAGGCTCCCTGCCTGCCCTGGCTCCACGCCGCTCCTGGTGGGGAGGGGCAAGGGGTCTCTGCGTGTTGCCCTTGCCTGCAGGCACTGCCCCCGCAGCTCCCTTTAGCTGCGGTTCTCCATTCCTGGCCAATGGGAGCTGTGGGGGCAGTGCCTGTAGATGAGGGCAGTGTGCAGAGACCCCTTGCCCCGCTCCCTTTCTTCCCTTCCTCCTCCCCCTCCCCTCCCCACACCTAGGAGCTGCTGTTGGACATGCCGACCGCTTCTGGGAGCAGTGTGGGACCAGGGCAGGCAGGGAGCCTGCCTTAGCCCTGCTGCCTGGAAGCCGCCTGAATTAAGTGACACCCAGCTGGAGCCTGAACCCCTGCCCCAGCCCTGAACCCCAACCAGCACTCCATCCCTGATCCTCCCACATCCCAACCCCCTCCCAGAGCCTGCACCCCACACACCCTCCTGCACCTCAACCCCATGCCCCAGCCTCCTCACAGAGCCCACACCCTGCATCCCAATTTGCTGCCCAAGCCTTGAGCCCCCTCCCGGAGCCAGCCCCCCACATCCCCTCCTGCACCCCAACCTCTTGCCCCAGTCCTGAGCCCTCTCCTACACCCAAACTCCCTCATAGAGCCCAAACCCCCTCCTGCACACGAATCCCCTGCCCCATGATCAGCCTGGAGCCCCTCCCACACTCCTAACCCCTCTGCCCCAGCCCAGAGCTTCTGGGGTGATGGTGAGCAGTGCAGGGCCTTGGGTAAGGGATGGGGCGGGGTAAGGGTGTTTGGGTTTGTGTGATTACTACGTTTTCTTTGAGATAGATCTTGGGTTGCACTTAAATTGGAAAAGTGATCTTGTGCTTAAGAGGTTGGAGACCACTGCCTTAAAGTATATGCACTAGTTTGGTTTTAGTTACTGAATCATCTGGTTAAAGTTTTATGTTATAACTTCTTGAAGAAACTGGGCAAAGACCATCCTAATTCTCTAGGAGTAGTACCAGTTTGAGCAACTGATATCTGAATGACCTAAACTCTCAAGTTTCCCTCTAGTAGTAGTTATGCCTACTTAACTGACTTAGCAGAGATTCACAAATTGTTCATGAGGCATACTGATTTTTATATCTTATACAAGATCCAGATTTAGCTAAAGTTCTGTTACATCATATTCTATTTTTCTTCATACACTATACTTATTGTCTTGTTAAGTTTATTCTAAATCCTAAACTTGCCTACCGTTAATAAGAGATTCATTGTTTTTCAGGCCAAAGCAGTTGCTGCAGAATCAAATGCAACCTTCTTTAACATAAGTGCTGCAAGCCTAACTTCAAAATATGTAAGTAATAGTTGCTAATGGTTTTGGTTTCTTAATGCTAATACATTAGGCTCTTGACTATCTGACAGACTTGTAGGGCTAATACATTGATATTTTTGATGACTATGAGGGGGATATCCTGTGCCATGGGAGGGTGCTGCCTCCATCCACTAGCCTCGTTAAGCCAAAATCCTCCACACGTCCGCACACTAGATGATGCATTATACTGAAAAGTGTATTTGATACTAACAAACACAAAATAGCAGTTTCAGAAATTGACTCTTCATTATTGAGCAAACTCCTGCACTCCTGTGGAAATATTTTTATTTAAGTATAAAAGCTGTGATTTTCAAGAGAGCCCAACTTGCTTTGAATTTCATTGTGATTTAGGCACTTAACTCCCTTATGCTCCTTTAATATTTCCAGCCAGAATCATTAGTGAAGTTTTCATATTTTTTTGTGTGGAAAAAGGCAGGGTGTTTCACCACTTAGTGCTGAACTAGTGGTTTGCTTATCCATGGTATGGGAATGGTTCATGCAAATCTTGTGTTTGTGAACAGTTGCTTATTGACTTTTTTGTAATATTTGTTTTGAAAAATACTTGACCTGTTTAGGTAGGTGAGGGAGAGAAACTGGTGCGTGCTCTTTTTGCAGTAGCCAGAGAACTTCAGCCATCTATAATTTTTATAGGTAAGACCTTTAATGTTTGGTTAGTAAGATCTGTATATATATTTTTTGCAAAATAAAATCTTTTTAAACTAAAGTGCTCTCTATATTTGAGGCTCACTTGTCCCAGTAATAATGCAAGACATAACAAGATAGGGGATCTCTCTGCATCAGTGATTACTTGCTCCTTAATTGGTATTTCATTTGGGGAGCATGTTTCACTTGAGCGTGTTCCCCATTCTGCCCTAGTATCCAGTAATCTAGGAAAAGCTTAACTAACTAACAAAAGAATTGTCCTATGATAACCTTGCATGCAAAGATTCTATTTTAGTGCATTTTTATATATTACCTGCAGTACAGAGCTATGACAATGTTTTGCATTTATTTTCTCATCCTATTTGAAAACTTGGGGTTTATTACCCACAGATGACAGAATGCATACAAAATTCCTGTCCTGTCAGATGATGTCAAATCAGTGATGCTTTACTGATGCCACTGGGCCTTGCACTTTTAACACCTGTACAAATATTTTTTTAACTTTGCCAAAGTTTGTCTGCCTCCTGAAGAATAAAGATAAGACCTCTTATTGGAGCCCCACACTAGCAAAATAATAGTTGAATTAAAACCTTGATGTTTAGCTATCTCACTGGCTGAAACTTTAAAACTAAGACTTTTTTCTTTTTAGATGAAGTTGATAGCCTTTTATGCGAAAGAAGAGAAGGTGAACATGATGCTAGTAGGCGTCTAAAAACAGAATTTTTAATAGAATTTGATGGCGTAAGTATCAGTATTACAGTATTGTTGTTACTTAATACAATGATGGGGGGGCCAATGAAAGCTGCTAATGTTATGCTAATGGGGTTAAGGTCCACCAGTTAAGTATCCTCTCCTTTATTTCCTTGAACAGCAATAAAAATACTTCTTAGCAAACATCTTCTACCTTTTTCCCAGTAAAGAACTGGAGCACCATGGAGAGTTCAGTCTTTGAGCAGGGAGGATGGTGATAGACACCTGGGGAGGAGCTGTGGGTGGACTCTAGTATTGCATGGCTGGGGAAGAGAAGATGGGTAAGTGGTGGGAGTAACGGCAGAGAAGCTATGAGGGAAGGAATTCATTTCTTGGGCAGGACGAAGAACCCAGCACTACTGTTGTGGGTTGATGAGAGTTTAAGCCGTTGGAGGAGACATTCAGGTTCAATGTTGGGCCTACACCCCACTTATATAGCGTGCATCTCTAGAAATAGTCATGGTGAAAAAGGATTATATAACTATATTGCCTTTTTGCTGTTCAGGGGTGTGTCTTTCCCTCCTAATGGAGTCTGAGCTTTTGGAAATGTGGGACTTGGAGGAAAAAGGAGGCTTCTGGCTAATCATTAATTTAGATTTTTGATATATGCAACTATGAAACTGTTATAAGGAGGCTTGTTTTCTGGGTATTATACATTATAGTAAATATTAATTTGGATTATGGAAAACTGCAAACAAACCAAGATTATAGCTTCTACTGAAAAATGCAGCACACATAAGGAATGTTGGTTTCATTCCTTACACTGAGACAAATTGTCATTGAGATGGAAAACCAATAAAAATTAGAATGCCATTGATATAAATAATGGCAAACCCTGCAGTGGAATATGAGTTAAATTGTAATCCTCTGTCTCAACAACATAGCAGAAACAGCGTGGTTCAGAGACAAACAGTGAAAATTATTAAAGGCATGGAAAAACTTCCATATAAATATGGCTGGAAAAGGTTTGGACACTTTTTAGTTTAGAGGTATGTAAGGTGATTAATGGTATGGAGAAGATAGAGTTCTCCCATTTATCCTTTTATAATACAAAAATAAGAAATATTAAACAAAATTAAAAGGCATCAAAATTTGAAACTTATAAAAGGAAGTACTCTTTCACATAATGTTCTTGTGGAATTCATTGCCATCAGATATTATTGAGGCCAAGAGCTTCACAGGATTCTAAAAGGGAACCAGACAGCCATATGGATAATTGAAACATCCCTAGTTAGGTAGATTTAAAAAAAAAAAAAAAAATGGAAGGGATATGAACCTTCATGCTTTGTCATAAATCAACCTCATAACTGAGGGACTTAGGAGAAACTTTCTCTGTGGGTAGGCTATTGCATAATTATCTACTTTGAAATATTTGGCACTGGCCACTGTCAGTCAGGATACTAGATTAGATTGATCATTGGTCTGATCTATTATAGAAGTTCCTGAGTTTTAGACCTACATTTCAATTTTCCTCTCCTCTATACGTTTCAGTGTAGTTTCACTGCTCTGAGTGGCAGTAAAATTTGACTTCGTTTAAAACAGTAAAGATAGTAAAGTAAGCCTGTTTACTTTTTAACTTAGAGCACTCACAATATCAAAATTCTCCAAGACTATATGTTCTAATTGCCAGTCCTAGTTATGGCACTTATTTTGGACACCAGATGCTGCTATGGAAAACTGAGATGGAGTTTAAATATATCGGTTGTTTGTTTTTGTTTTGTTTTGTTTTTTAAACCGCAAACTAGGCAGAAAATTCTGTGGATAACATAAAGCCAACACACGCACAAACATAAGCATTTAGTATCAACATCCAATCAGTGTACTTCAGTCTTTTTACAGTTTACTGCATTGTTTCTAAGTTTTCAATTTACGTTACTCTTGCTTTACAACATTATAGGTACAGTCTTCTGGAGAGGACAGAATACTTGTAATGGGGGCAACTAATAGGCCACAGGAGCTGGATGATGCTGTTCTCAGGTACCTAAATTATGCCCCTTTTAATATATGTTCAAGGACACAGTTGCACTTAAATTAGTTTCTGTTATGAAATACAAGTTTCACAGTTAAGTATCTTGCACTTTTCAAATTGTATTGGACTGAAATTTGCTAGAGTTGTTGGTGGTAAATATTAACAAAATACTGAATGCTTATTTTAAAGAAGTGCCTCAGCATTCCCTTTTGAGTGAGTTGTGCCTTTAGTGCCATCAGCTTGGAATGGTCTTAAAGCGGTACGCTTTCAGATCCTTTCATCTCACTCATCTGTTCCATTCTCTGGGCCTAAGGATAAACTGAGCAGAAAGTCTCTTCTATAGACCCTTCTTCATAGAAGCAGCACTGAATTTCTCTTTTGGACATTTGGAGGCATGGTATCCTCAATAGCTGTAGGACCTTGGAGGCCTCGTTTCAGATTCTTAAGAATCCTTTATAACAGTGGTTCTCAAACTTTTCTTTTCACAGACCACTTGAAAATTGTTGAGGGTCTTGGTGGACCACTTAATGATCTTTCCAAATGTTGTTTGTACCATTAGCTAACTATTGTAAAGCACTTTGGATAAAAGCACTATATTAAAAAAAAAACCCAAAAACCTTAATAATAAACATTTTTTTGTTCTACAAATAAAAGCACACAACTCATATTTTAATATCAGTAGTCTTACCTTTCTAATGCAATGGATGTGCCCTCTCTCCCCCACTGTGGCAGCCCCCGAACTGGGACTGGGAAGGAGGTGGGGGAGTCTCTCCCCTGCCGTAGAGCTGAGGCTGGGAAGGAGGGCCGTCTTTCCCCAGCAGCCACAGCCCTGGAGATGGGGAAAGTCGTCTCTTTCTCTGGCCGCCACAGCCCTGCACATCCCAAATTCCCCCGCACCCCCACTTCTCACCCCATTGCCCCCTTCCACCTACCCCGTATTCCCCCCCAAGTCCACCACCTCACCTTACATGTGCATCTTCTCTAGGGTCCAGGCACCTAATTAGTGGAGCACGCCTGCGAGGCTCCACTAATTAGGTGGATGGCCCTTCATGCTCTTGTGTGCTGCCGCCTAGGCACGCACCTTAGAGGGAACTATCCGTGGACCACCTGATTGGAGCTCGCAGACCACTGGTGGTCTGTGGACCACAGTTTGAGAACCTCTGCTTTGTAGCATGGCATCTCCCACTTACACCTCTCTCATGCTACGCTGAGAAATGCGGATTTGACTTCACTGGCTCCCTACAAATTACTCTGAAAATGAATTACATTCCTCAACATTTTCAAAGACTCCAAAGATTCTGCAATAGTGGACAATATGAGAATACGTTAAAAAGGATGTTCTATTCATTCTGTCACTGATGGTTGTAGGGATAGATGTTACCAGCTTGGGCTGGAGAGTCTGATCTGAAGTATTGCAAAGTCGTTGGAATCCTTGTAGGGAGACGTTATCCATGAACATATTAAAAGCTACAAGCAAATCATTCCTTCTTCCCGTAAGAGTTTCATCAGGGCTAAGGTAGCACCAATGGCATGTTTGTACCTTTAAAATCTGCAGGGCTACTACCTGGAGTTTTATTCAGACCTTTTTTATCACCCCACACTCAATTTGGCCCTCCGCCCACCTTCCTAAGCGGCTGTACTACTTGTTAGTCTCCTGCGAGTGGGAATATGCATATACCATACTGAAGGAGAGATTTTTTTCACTGGTGGTAAAATACAGTAGGCAAAATTCAATCTGGATAGTGCAAACCGCACCTTCCTGCACCAGAATAAGCTTCTAGATAAATAGAGTATTAAATAGTGTGGTGGGGTTCAGGCTATGTAAAGTTTCTATTATTTAGAAAATGGACATAACACAAAAGTTACAAATCTCAAGTACAACTGTCTGCATATTACAACATCATGGAAGGTGTCTCAAAAACTCCCCTTATTCTCCAGGTGCCATCCTCATGGGAATAGCTTCCACAAGACCCAACTAGGTCTTGTTTTATTGCACCTACCCTTGTGAGGAGATAAATTATTTTAGTGCCAGGATTGTTTTTTTTTTTTTTAACTTGATATAGTTATAATATTTATATACCTTTCTCTGATGCCAGACATTCTTTTTGCTTCTTATCTAGCTACATCCTGGACTGCCTCAGTCAAGGGCAAGGATTTCAAATTTGCTATTCCCTATCTAAGTTTTCTTTAGTTAATTACCATAGATAGCAAAAAAAAAATTAGTGTTGGTGGCATGGGCATAAAATATGTATTTTTATTAAATGTCAGCTTTTACCAGCTAGTTCTTCTGAAGTATTAAAATGTTACTTTTTTTTTCTTTTTTTTGCAGACGATTCACCAAACGCGTGTATGTGTCTTTACCAAATGAAGAGGTAAGTGTATGCCTTGTGTGCATTTCTTTCTGAGAGTTCTTAAAATCCTGTTATATAGGAAAAACAAGAAAATATATTATAGAATCTTGTTAATTTGCCCTAATGATTGGTAGATTTATTGCAAATTACTGAATTTTGTGACTTAGTGGTGTCCACTAATTCACTTTGGCTAGTATGGTAAGTTTATACCACTCCGGCGAATATTTGTTATTACATTTTGATGTACTTAGTAGAATCAAATCTGCTAGTAACTGCTCTCTCCTTCTGGGTAGCTTGCTGTTGTATAGGCAGTGTGCTGATTAAACAGACAAGGACATGTTTTGATATGCCTAGAATACTGCAACAGCCGGTATGTTTGGTTTGACATGAAATTATTTCATGCAAAAGTTTAAAAAATTGTGTGGCCTAATTTTAGCAGTTCTTCAACACTAAAACAAAAAAAACCTATTAGCACTGTTTGCTATTTTAGCAGCAGCAGCAGAAGTGTGTCTGATCAAGATTGTAGTTTAGTTGTCGTGATTGTACAGTGCCTGGCTGGAACCAATGGGACCCTCAATTTCATGAATACTAAATCCATATGACCCCTTAAAAGAAAGTATTGACATGTACATCATAGTCAAAAGTACTACAAATATCATACATATAGGCTTCTGAATTCACAGAAACATGCCATATATTTTTGTTTTATATCTTCTAATAGATAAGTTTTTGTATGTGAACTTACAACTGATAAATGCTTCTTTTCAGACAAGATTGATTTTACTAAAAAATCTTTTAAGCAAGCAAGGAAGTCCATTGACCCAAAAAGAGCTTGCACAGCTAGCTAGGTAAGTACTTGGATAGTTCTCCTAACAATATTGCTGGTCTGCTAACAATATTGCTGGTCCACAACATTCATATCAACTGCTCTGTCAGTTACATTTAGAACTAATGCTAGTTATCAGGGACATTGAAATTGTAACCTTGCCTGTACTTAAAATCCTAGAAATGTAGGACTGGAAGGGACATCAAGAGATCATAATCTAGTCCAGCCCTCTGCGCTGAGGCAAGACCAAGTATAGCTAGACCTAGACCATCCCTGACATGTTTGTTTAACCTGTTCTTAAAAACCTCCAATGATGAGGATTTCACAACTTCCCTTGGAAGCCTGTTCCCATGCTTATCTATCCTTCTATTTAGAAAGTTTTTCCTCATATCTAACGTAAATCTCCCTTGCCACATATTAAGCAGGTTATTTCTTGTTCTACCTTTGGTGAATGTGGAGAACAGTTGATCACCATCCTCTTTATAATAGCTCTAACATTTTTGCTGACTGTTCTGTTCCTCCCCTCAGTCTTTTCTCAAGACTGTACATGCCAGTTTTTTAACCTTGCCTCATAGGTCGGGTTTTCTAAAGTTTAATCATTTTTGTTGCACTTCTCTGGACACACTCTCCATTTGATCCACTTCTTTCTTAAAATGTGGCATCACTGGACACAGTATTCCAGATGAGGCCTCACCAGTGCTGAGTAGAGCAGGACGATTACCTCCCATGTATTCGATGCTCCTGTTAATACACCTCAGAATGATATGAGCCTTTTCCACCACTTCATCACATCGTTGTCTTGTATTCAGTTTGTTCCATTATAACCCGCAGATCCTTTTCAGCAGTACTATCACTTAGCCAGTCTTTCCCCATTTTGTAGTTGTGCATTTAATTTTTCTTCCTAAATGAAGTACTTTCCACTTGTCTCTATTGAATTTCATCTTGTTGATTTCAGACCAACGCTCCAATTTATCAGTCCCCTTGAATTCTAATCTGTCCCCCAAACTGCATACAACCCCTCCCATCTTGCTGTCATCTGCAAATTTTATAAGCGTATTTTTCACTCATCATCATCATTGAAAATATTAAATAGTAAGGACCCAGAACAGACCCCAAGTGAGACCCCACCAACATTTACCAATAAAAATTTAATCCTTCCAAGCCTACTTTGTCCCCATATCCTCTTTGTTCCCCTTTTTGAAGATAAGTACTACATTTGCCCTTCTCCACCCATTCTCCTGGAGTTCAGAGATAATAGCTGTTAGTTCCAAGACTGGTTCAGCTAGTTCTTTAAGTAGGATGAATTTCATCAAGTCTTGCTGACTTCAATACATCTAACTTATCTAAATATTCTGTAACCTTCCTTGTTTTGGCCTGTGTTCCTTCCCCTTTGTTAACATTAACTGATATTAAACAAATGGTCACAATTTACCTTTTTAGTGAAGACTGATGCAAAATAGTTGTTTAACACTTCTGCTTTCTTGAACCTTGTCCATTATTAGCTCTTCTTCCCTGATAAATAGAGGACCTACACTTTTTTCTTCATCTTTTTGTTCCCAATATATTCATAGAACCTTTTATGTCCCTTTCTAATTGTAACGTATTGAGAATGAATTGCACACATTTTGGAAGATATGAAAAACACTATTTCCCACCCCCCCACCACCCGGTCAGGCTGTTTGAGAGTACTGTTCAAACTGTTTTCTCGCCACCTAGATCTGCTGTTGAAACATGCTGATCAGCACTGTGCCTGGGGCAGGGAGACAGGAAACAAAGGCAAGCTCCTTCCCACCCAACCTCTAGGCGAGCCCCATCTTTCCCAGCTGACTAAAGAGAGCACCTGCTCTACATTTTTTGTGCATTTCAGGTTGAAAACAAATCTCATTGGTTTTTGTTTTGCTTTTTCCTGACTTGTGCATTTTTGGGGTTGGCAATACTGAAATTTTAAGCATAGAATAGCAAGGATCTCATAAGTGTAGAGCTTTTCCAATATTTTTTGCTGTTTTTGAGATTTTAAATTTTGCATTGAAAAATACCTAAAAGTTACTTGTGCTTTCCATTGTGAAAATTCTTATGGATCGCACAATATTACTACGTGCTCATCCTCTGGAGGTTAGGTACTCCATTATGAATGCTATTCAGGAGGTAGAGAAGGGAGAGGAAAATAAGAAATGTTCCTTAATGTAAGGGAAAAGACCCTCTCTCCTTCTGAGATACTAAAGAAACTACTTGGTAGATCATGGAGGAGGAAAACTGAGTGAGGTGCAGAGCATCAAGAATTTAAATACTGTAACTTAGTTTGAGTCTTTCGTTTTTGTGTGTGCATGAGGGGTACATGCACATGTGTTCAGCAGGGCTAGTATGCATCAGCCATTTTATATCTGCAACATCGCCTAAATTTGCAGCACAATGAAGTTGCATTTATTGTCGTCTTAATTCACACTTGCAGAAAACTATCTTCAACCATGTCAGATGCACTAGTATCTAACTGAAGTAAAAAATGGGGTTGTAAGTTAAGTTCTGTGACTGTAGATTCTATGTGCAAACATCACTAAGCACAACTTTTTGAAAAATTCTTTGTGCTATCCCATTCCCTACTATCGACTTTGTTCACTTGAGTGACTTGCCACATTTCCTTGGTTGGCAAGTGACTGGGATTTATCCTACACTTTAGTACTTTATAATTCTACTAAACCTTCTTCAACCCACAAACAAATTGTAATTGGGTGCAGTGCCTCCAGAAAATTGGATGAACTAGCTCCTTTAATGGGCCATTATTGTGCCTTTTGACAATTTCTAATGGCTGCCTTTGAAAGGTGGGGCGGTACAGCAAAAAAGTGTTTCTATTTTTTACTGCTCCTTTTCAGTATATAATATTGATTTTATTTTTATCTGCTTGTTTTTCACACTGGAAATACCAGTTCTGGGTTCCCTCTCTTTCACTGATGACTTCGGCAAATCTTTTGAAGCACTTGAATGGTTAAATTGGAGAATGATGCTAAAGCCTGAAGTACAGCTCTTCCAGCCCTGACTGGAGACTGAAAGGAATGTTGTCTTCAACCTTTGTAGGAGGGGGGAGAAAAAAACCTTATGTGCCATCTTTATATTTCTTAAATGAACAGTAAAGGACATGATTTCTCTTGCTTTGCAGTTCACTTCTAAAGTATTTACTCCTGTTATGTATCACATGTCTAGATGGCTCAGCACTACTGTGGCTCAGTTGTTCCTCTCCAGCAGAACTTGGAGTGGTAACTGGGTAATTGCTTATCCTCTCCAAAGGCCCCCATGTGCAGGGTCACAGAGGTACCCATATTCTTCCTCCTTCTCTCCAGCATCTCTGTAAGACCATTGGGAGAGACTGAGTTGCCATGGCCTCAGCTGCCAACAGCATTCCAATTACATGCATCTATAGATCTCCTTTTCAATTGATGCACCCACTGCCATTACTAAAATGTCAGAACACTGACAAGAAATCTGCTTTTGAATGAAGAGCAACTGGCTTAAGATGCACACAGGCAAGACTAAAATGATGCTGGTCAAAAAGGGAAAAAGCTTTTGAAAAGTTATCCTGAACATTGTCTCCCATTGTGCTTTGAAGGCATATGACCCCTATTCATCACAGTGGTGCAAAGCCTCAAGTTTGTTTGCCTGTCTAAGCTTGGATGACAGGGTAGCATTGTTATACCAATAAAATAAAAACCAGCAGGATCTTTTTAAAGGAAAAAAGGCAAAATACCACATTTACTGTGAATACAGAAAGAATTATAGTTATAACATTCCATTCAATCTCATATTCACACACACACACACACACACACACGTTCTGCAAGGTTGTTATCATAGTTACCAGCCTTAGAGTTGCTCATGCCAAGCCACTGGCCAGGTGGCCTAGACATGAGGAGGGAGCAGGGCCTTGTCAGATGCTCATCTGATGCTCCTGGAAGTTGGTTTGCAGAATCAGACCCCAAAGTTCTCACTTTTTAGAGTCTATTTTTATAGGAATTTCTTCCTATGCCAGTCTATGGGAATTGCTTCATCATGCTGTTGCTGAATCAATCAGCAGATAGCACATTCCTGACAGCTCCAAGATGTTATCTTGTTCTTTGGTTCTCCCATTCTTGAGGCTGTTGGGTGGATTCCAGTCTGCCCTCCGGGGGGTCCTCTGGTTATTTCCACTTGACGCCTTCTTCAGCCGATGGACACTGGATTCTTAGGCTGGCACCTCCCTGAACGTTCAGTTATTATCCACACTAAGCATCCATCCACATACATCCTCTATCTCTATTTTAATCACAATTGTTAATACAACAAAAGGGTGGGGAGTCTCTGGGTGCTGTTTCTGTTGTTAGAGTATTGCTTTGAGTCTCTCTCTCTGTGAATTGCTTTGAGAATAGACTCTGTCTTAGACTAACACAATTAGCAGCTTGCAAGTTTCACACATAGAGGGAGAGAAACAGTACCAAAAACCAAGAGACCTCTTAATTAGTAATACCCTGGAATTTAAACTCTGGGGAATCAAACTCATTTGTGATTTTAATACAGAACTTCTTTAATATGATCCAACAGCATTGCTACCTTTTTTGATCTCCATCTTATTAGGAAATGTTTCTTCCTCCCAGAAAAGGACCAGCACACAGTAATCCATGCATTTGTCACCTCCAGGCTGGATTATGGTAGCTCATTATGAATCTGATTGTGAAGACCGTCCATAGGCTCCAGCTGGTCCAGAATAGGACTGCCCACCTTCTTTGTGGCTTAGGCTGCTGTGAGCACATGAAGCCTCAACTGAAGTCCCTCCACTGTTTCCTGGTTAGCTTGTGATGCCAGTTTAAGGCTTTGGTCCTCATTTTCAAAGCAGTTATTGGATCAGTGTCGAGCTAAATTATAGACCAAATTTCAATCCAGAAACCACAGTGACAGCTGCACTTCTCTGGCAGAATTCAGGTTACAAAGCCTGTAAGTGCTTGTGATAAAGCATTATTGATGTAAAGGATTCAGCTGTGGAACAAACTTCCAGAGGACATCAGGTGACCCCAGAGTAAGACTGTTTTTAGGAAATGCTGCAAAACCTTCCTCTCAGAAAAAGCCTCATCACCCTAAGAATGAAGCACTCAATGCTGATGCCTTTCTACACATAATGCCCCTACCAACTGAAAAAGGAAATTAATAAAAATAAAACAAAAGCAAAAACCCTACCCAGTGTTTTTTCTCCCCAAAAGGAAGAATGTCAGACATGCCATGAAGCCTATTAGAAGGCATTCAGATACTACCATAATGGGCAGCAGTATAAAAAAAACCATAAAATAGGCAGATAGTATTTGGTGATTTTGTTTGAAAATATGATTTTTCTATAATATACATATATACACACTTTCACTTATCTGGCTGCAGTATCAACAAAAGGTTGTAAGTTTTAAGGGAAAACTTCTTGCAATGTGTGAAGTGTCCCAACAACATGCCACAAAATAGGAACTGTTCATTTTTTTTTTAAAAAATGCAGAGATTCCTTTCAGTTCTCACCATGTTTTTCAAGCTTAGTCTGGGTGAGATTTCTGCAGCAGTCCCCAAAGTACAGTAGAACCTCAACTATGAACACCTCGGGAATGGAGGTTGTTCATAACTCTGAAATGTTTGTAACTCTGAACAAAATGTTATGGTGGTTCTTTCAAAAGTTTACAATTGAACATTGACTTAATACAGCTTTAAAACTTTACTATGCAGAAAAAAAATGCTGCTTTAACAATCTTAATTTTAAATGAAACAAGCACAGAAACTGTTTTGTTGCCTTGTCAAATCTTTTTTTTAAAACCTCCCCTTAATTTTTTAGTAATTTACGTTTAACACAGTACTGTATTTTCGTGTTTTGTTTTGTGTTTTTGTGTCTCTCTGCTGCTGCCCGATTGTGTACTTACGGTTCCAAATGTGGTTGACCAGTCAGTTTGTAACTCTGGTGTTCGTAACTCCTGAGGTTCTACTGTAGACTGGATCACCAAAGAAACTGGTCATGGGCTAGAAGCACGGCATAAAATATTTGTCATTAGAATTTAGTCATTGTGATATGAAGAAGCCACAACAGCTATATCTGGACAGTCCTAGGCAAGTATTTGAGAGTAGAAAGTGCTGACAATCTAGTAGGTTGTTTAAAGAAAAAGTGTGTGTGTGTTAAAATGGCGTTCAGCAATAGATCCCAGTTGCTAGACTTGATTGCTAAATGCTACTTACATTTAATACTGATATTAAACTTTAATGGATAAAGTATTTTCAGTTGAGAAATGTGTTTGAAGTAACATTTATATAATTTACTAATTATGGTGCGTAGCTAATCATTTAATCTGAGGGAAATACTATTTCAGTCTTTGGTAATATCCATGTATAAAGATGCAGATCATTGGAAGTTTTTCTATCCCTCTCCTCTCCCCCTTTACAAAGAATGACAGATGGATACTCAGGAAGTGACTTAACTGCATTAGCAAAGGATGCGGCACTGGGCCCTATTCGAGGTAAGTGGTGTGACTTTTTCTATAGTATCTCTTTTTTTTTTTTTTTTTAAAGCCTCTTCAGGAAATTAAAGATACTGTTGCTGTGTCTTCCTAATCATTTGTCCATCTCTCTCTCTCAAATCTCCAAAATTAATCAGAATAGATCCATGACATCCTGGGTCTTGTGTTGCTGTGCATGGTAAAGTGGAGACTGTCACGCATTGCTTTTTAGTGCGTTTCCAAGTGTCATGAAAAGAACCATTTGATATTAACAGGTGACGGAACCATTTCAGTTTGCCATGCTTCCACTCATGGAATGATGTGCTTCCCAAGTTTAGCATCAGTTCCGTCTTAACTAGACCATATCCCTTACAGGTGTCTGTATTAGAGAACATTCTTCACCTGCTTCATAAATTGAATGTGAAAAAACTGTTCAGATCATATTGGTTGTTTGTAGTCTTCAGGAAGAGATGCCATGGGGGAATTTGTCTTGATTCAGGGATTGTCTGAATGTATGAAAATTGGCTTTTAGCTGTTAAGACCATTTGAGGTTGAATGATGGAATTACATGAGCCCAATCAAGTTGGGTTGTGGCTGCCTCAGTGTCCTGCCTTTGACATTCCTCTCTTTGAAATTTTTAGTTAAAACAACACTTTGTTGTTTAGCACTACTCACTCACTCTCAATGCAGGAGCCAAATTGGATGCTTGTGTCAGAAAGGCAGTCCTTCAGTCATTGTTCAACTACGCAGTCCTTCTAGGTATTGCTACTGTTAGCTAATCTTCTACGTAGGGGATCAGCAGAGACAATTTTATGAAGAAGAGATGACTCCTTAACGGTAACTGGAGTTTCCAAATATATTGCTTCTGTGTGCCTCTGCCACGCTGTCCCACCCTCCTCTCCACTTTGGAGTCTTTCAGGCAGGCAAAAAAGAACTGAGGGCAACTGGAGGATGTAGTCCTTCTGTAACCTGACTTTACGTGGGTTGAGGTGCCACAGGTCCCCCAATAGTAAGTTGTTTTGAAGTGATTCATGGATTTGACGTACAGCGCACAAATTCTAGAGTGTGGATCTGTAAATATTCTGAACTCCAGTTGCTGACAAGTAGCTCTTCTTTCTGTCTACTTTCCCTTCAGTAGCTACTTTTAATGGGCTGTTATGAGTCGGGGTGAGGGGAAGGATAGCTCAGTGGTTTGAGCATTGGCCTGCTAAACCTAGGGTTGTGAGTTCAATCCTTGAGGGGGCCATTTAGGGATCTGGGGCAAAAACTGGGGATTGGTCCTGCTTTGAGCAGGAGGTTCCTCTAGATGACCTCCTGAGGTCCCTTCTCAACCCTGATAGTCTGATTCTGTGACTTTGGGAATCACAGGTGTACTACACTGCATGAAAATTGGGGAGCGGTATTGTATTAAAAGTGGCTGTCTCATAAGAGCCATCATAAGTTATATTCCTCCAGCAAATTGGAAACATTATGTGCTTACACTTGCAACTGATTGGTGCACTAAAATGTACATTTTGTCTGCAATGTAAAAATCTTCATATTTAGAATGTACTTCTCTGAGAAGAGCCCATAAAAACTACACTGTGGGGTTGGATGTCTTTTCCCTCTCCACGTCCTCCTCCTCCTTTCTGGCTTCCATCTAAAACATGAAGTGAAAAAAAATGTTCTTTCTAAATGCCAGCCCTACAAACTACAACTCTTCTCATACCCTACTGGTAGTAAAACTCCTGCAGGGCAAACGAATGCTCTCAGTTATACTCTGCTGTGCAACCTATTGTCAGTGGGGTCATTATTTAAATACACCTATAGAATCATTGCTTTTAAACTTGTGCAAACTCATTTAACCGACTTGAACTTAATAAATCTGATTGCACAAAGAGAAAGGTAATCCTTTCACACGCTCAGCTGTGTTGGCTGTGTAAGACTAAGAGTAGTGAAAAGCAACACAAATTTTCGTCACTTAAAGCAAGCAGATATCACTTGGAAGATACAAGGAGCAGGCATGTTGAGTTGCAAGGTGCCATTTTTAAGCACTTTTCAGAGTAGCAGTGAACATACAATGTTTTGATGTTTTTCTTGTGAAACTCATTGCTCTTATTTTTTTTTATTTAACAGAACTAAAACCAGAACAGGTAAAGAATATGTCTGCCAGTGAGGTAAGCTGCTATAACATGACTTCCTTTCTGGGTGGAACATATACAGATGTTGTTGTGTTGTTTTTTTTTTTTGTTTTTTTTTAAAGAAACAACCAGGAGTCCGGTGGCACCTTAAAGACTAACAGATTTATTTGAAGGTGCCACCAGACTCCTGGTTGTTTTTGTGGATACAGACTAACATGGCTACCCTTCTGATACATGTTTCTAAATTATTGTAAAAATATTGTTGCCTAATTTTTTAACATTTTTCCTTGATTGAGTTAAGTGAAAAGGTCTCTTTAAAAATATTGGTAGCATGGAACGTGAGGCTTCCCCCAGACGCACACTGAAAAGCTACAATGACTGTGATAACTTTATGTATGCAGTATTGGTCCCAGCATATTAGAGAGACAAGTTTTGATTGGACCAACTTCTGTTGGTGAGAGAGACAAACTTTTAAGCTTACGCATAGCAGCTACTTCAGATCTGGAAAACTAACTTTATCAGTTATTTCTAACAAAATTCTATTTGCCAATACGAAATGCTGAATTGCAGTGATTTTTTTTTTAAGAAGCTATTTTGAAATATCAATACGAATGTGTGTTTTTGGCAGGTGTGGTAAAAAATTCATAAGATCTATGCTGAGAATAAGTGTAAGAACAGTAATTGAGGTAGTGTCAAATTCTGTGCTAACTTACACCCCAGAACTTCGGTAGGACTGGATGGGATGTACACAAGTGTGGGCACAATTTGGCCCATATTAGCGGTAAGGGTGGGAAGACTAAGACTTTTTTCAGAAAATACTTGGTGCAATAGATTACCACTCCATGTAGCTTGTGCATCTGGAGAGAATGCAGGTGAGATTTGACTTGGGTCAAACTTCATAGACTCTACAGTGCCCACCAGCAGATGGTGGTATATTGAAACTTACTTTGGGTTTAAATCATTCATAGTAGCTGAAAAGAATCCTGTCATTTTATTTTATAAACAGGTTAGTTTTCCCAACAAAAGATGCAAACTGTAGTCTGAACTGTAAGCTCTTTAGGGCAGGAACACACACACGCGTGCGCGCACACACTCTCCTCTCTCTCTCCCCCTCCCCCTCCCCCCTGTGTTTGTAGTGCCTAGCACAATGGGTCCACAACTACAATAATACAAATAATAAAACCTGTTGATTTAGTGGGGGTTCATAGCACACAGATACAGAATTACTGGTGCACCTGATTAGTGTGTTTATCATGAGGAAGTGTGCATATATGGACCACTTGATATGATATTCACAAAATTAGTGCATCTCAGTATTCTTAAGTTACATAGCATTTCCACGTCCATCACAGGGAGGTACTGCCAAACCAGCAGCTTAAGTGATATGTCATAGCCTAGTAACTATGCTGCTGTTTAGAAAAACCTTCATACTGAATCTCAAAAAAGTACATTCAAAAAAATGCTGAACTAATCAAAGCGCGTAGTCTGGAACTTCCTCCTGAAAAACATGGAGCAAAGGCAGAGCGACAAAGGGGAAGACTTTGAACACCAACCTCCAAGTGGCAGAGGAGTTAGATAGGCTGAGGAATCTGCAAGCTCTTCTGCCCCAGTATTAACCAATTTATTTGAGCATAAGCTTTCGTGAGCTACAGCTCACGAAAGCTTATGCTCAAATAAATTGGTTAGTCTCTAAGGTGCCACAAGTACTCCTTTTCTTTTTGCGAATACAGACTAACACGGCTGTAACTCTGAAACCTGCCCCAGTATGTGCATGCCCCATACATATTGCAGGAGAGGAGCAGGGAGAAGCTTTATTTCGTGGCTGCTTATTTGTTCAGAGATGCAGCCTGTGATGGGTTCGGTCACAGAGACTCCCCTTGAGACTGTCACTCAGTGAGCTGAGATACCACTGAGAACAACCCTCCTGCCAGAACAGGTGCCTCTCCACTCCTGTCTTGCTGAGTTAGACACTCCAGTCAGCTCCAGCATAGACCCAGAGGTTGTGCCACACCTCTCTGCAGTTCACTGAAACTGAGATTCACTCAGCCCTCAATTAACAATTGTTCTCAATTAACAGGGACTTTCCCAATGTCCATTGTTCAGCCTTTCTGGGAGGCTGAACCCCAAATAAATCCATTTTACTCTGTGTATAAAGCTTATGCAGGGTAAATTCATAAATTGTACGCCCTCTCTAACACTGATAGAGAGATGCACAACTGTTTTCTCCCCCAGGTATTAATCACTTACTCTGGGTTTATTAATGAACAAAAGTGATTTTATTAGGTATAAAAAGTAGGATTTAAGTGGTTTCAAGTAATAACAGACAGAACAAAGTAAGTCACCAAGCAAAATAAAGCAAAAACACGCAAGTCTAAGCCTAATTCATTAAGAAACTGATTACAGGTAATATCTCACCCTCAGAGATGTTTCAATACACTTATTTTACAGACTAGACTCCTTCCTAGTTTGGGCCCAATCCTTTCCCCTGGTACAGTCCTTGTTAGTTCTGGCAGACATCTCAGGTGGTAAGCAGGGGTTTTCTCATGATTGGCAGCCCCTTTTGTCCTGCTCCACCCCTTTTTATAGCTTTGGCACAAGGTGGGAATCTTTTGTCTGTGCTTGTCCCCACCCCGTCTCATCAGTGGAAAAGTACAAGGATTAAGAGGTATTCCAGTATCATGTGACATGGTCAGATGTCACTGTAAGACCCCTAAAAAGAAAAGGAGTACTAGTGGCACCTTAAAGACTAACAAATGTATTTGAGCATGTCCGATAAAGTGAGCTGTAGCTCACGAAAGCTTATGCTGAAATAAATTGGTTGGTCTCTAAGGTGCCACTAGTACTCCTTTTCTTTTTGTGAATACAGACTAACAGGGCTGTTACTCTGAAACCTATAAGACCCCTAGTCTCCATTCTTCCTGGGCTGGCCCACAGGTACACAGGAAGGCTTGCAGGTAAATAAACCATTTACAACCAATTGTCCTAGTCAATGGGAGCCATCAAGATTCTAAACCATTAATGGCCCACACTTTGCATAATTACAATAGGACCTCAGTTATACTTCATATTTCTAGCTTCAGATACAAGAATGATGCATGCATACAAATAGGAGGAATATATTGAGTAGGTTATAACTTTTGTTATGATACCTTGCAAGAGACCTTTTGCATAAAGCATATTCCACTTACATCATATTCACACTCATAAGCACATTTCCATAAAACACATGGAGTGCAACATCCCACAGCCTTGTTGTCCAAACTTTTGTAAAGAGATGAAGCCCATGTAAGAGATGTGGGTCACCCTGAGACATAGGGGACTCCCACAATCGTGTTGTATTTGTAAGGTGATCGCTGCCCATGTCTCTAAAGACTTACCTCTGACAGGGTAAGCAGAAGAAGCAATCATAGGGGGCCCATATAGATGTGATGCATTTGTATGTACTCTACTTATTAATAGTACTCAGCCAGCCATTCTTGGATCGTGGATTTTTTCTACACCAAGCTGAATGCCTTGTCATAGGATTTGACTGTATATTTTAAAAAAGAAATCTGCTGCAGCCCCTCTCCCCATAGTATTTCTCTTTGTCTCTTGTCACTGTGACACATCTGGCTGCACCAGCAAACACTAGGCCCAAAGAAATGTGGAGCTTTTGAGATTGTAATGTGTTTATTCATGTAGGGTTTGTCTGTGCTGCCCCGAAGGCCTACTGTGGGTGTGAATAGTGGTATGACCAAAGCGCTGCACTGTAACTTTCCCGAGTGGATGCTGCAGATGCAAACTAAACTCAGCCCTTTTTGAAGAGGAGTATGCTAATATGAACTAGGAGCCTTTTAGTTTGTGTAATCTAAACTGCAGGGCAGTTTAGAACAAAGTCTTAGTGATTTGTTTACTAGGCTCACAGACTTGGACAGCTTTTCAGTCTCCCAAGCTGTGAAAGATGTAGAAACTGTTTTGTTTGTTTGGCAATCTGGAAATTTGCCTACACTATTTTACCGTTCTTTTAATAAACCTCTGCCTCCCAGTTCTTAGCACATAATTCTTTATAGCCTGACTGTTCTTTTGACTCCTTAGAGCAGGGTTTCCCAAACTTGATTTGTGGCTTGTACAGGGTAAGCCCCTGGCGGGCCATGAGACATTTTGTTTACCTGAGCGTCCACAGGTACAGCCGCTCACAGCTCCCAGTGGCTGCAGTTTGCTGTACCTGGCCAATGGGAGCTGCGGGAAGCAGCCACTGGGAGCTGCGAGCGGCCATACCTCTGGACACTCAAGTAAACAAAGCATCTCACGGCCCACCAGGGGCTTACTCTGAACAAGCCGCGAACCAAGGTTGGGAACCCCTGCCTTAGAGCAATGTTCTGAAGTTATGTCCTAATATAATTTTGGAGAGTAAGTCCCCTCTGTGGACTGGGGACATTACACAACAAAACCCCCACTGAATTATATGACATTTTAATCCTGTTATCTGTGGAAAAAACACCATGAACTACTCTGATGGGACCAAGGCCCCTCACATGCATTGGCTAGCACCACCTAGTGGAATAGAAAATAATATTTCACTTTGGCCATTCTAGATCACAAGAGACTTAAAACAGATTTTTGTATAGTGTATTACCTCTGTGGTGAGCTGGAGCCAGTTCACACCAGTTCGCGCAAACCGGTTGTTAAATTTTGAAGCAGTTTTAGAACTGGTTGTTAACCCGCTTCCCTGCAGGGGGTGCTGAGGCGTTGATGGCCTCTGGCCACCGGGGGCACTGCAGTGCAGGAGCCATGTGAACTGCTGCCTGGCCCTGGGCATGAGCCCTGTTGCTGCTACTGCTCCCCTGGCCCTGGGGCTCCCGCTGCTGCCTGGTGGGTCCCTGGCTGCTCTGCTGGGCCTGGACTGCATCCTGCTGCTTGGGCTGCTCTGAGCCGCCCTCCCTGTGAGCACCCACCACCCTGCCCACAGCCAGCCCGTCTCCAGCCACCCCTGCACCCCCTGCCCGCAGCCAGCCCCTGCCGCACGCACCCCCTGGCCTGCCTGCAGCCAGCCCCCCCCTGGCCTGCCTGCAGCCAGCCCCCCCCTGGCCTGCCTGCAGCCAGCCCCCCCCTGGCCTGCCTGCAGCCAGCCCCCCCCTGGCCTGCCTGCAGCCAGCCCCCCCCGGCCTGCCTGCAGCCAGCCCCCCCCTGGCCTGCCTGCAGCCAGCCCCCCCCTGGCCTGCCTGCAGCCAGCTCCCCACGCCCCTGTCTGTAGCTGGCCCCACGTCCACTGGTGCCCTGCAGTTCCCAGGACAGTAACCCTGCACACCTGCTTCAATGAGGGGGGCAGGGAGCAGCTGGGACCCACACATGTGCACACCCTAGGGTGACCAGACAGCAAGTGTGAAAAATCAGGACGGGGTGGGGGATAATAGGAGCCTATATAAGAAAGACCTCAAAATCTGGACTGTCCCTATAAAATCGGGACATCTGGTCACCCTAGCACACCCCAGGGAGTGGCGGGGACCCACACGTGTGAAACGGAGCTCATTTCTAGTTCAGGCCCATCTTTTTAAAAAAGAAATTTTAGGCAGGGTTAACATACATCCGTATTTTCCCTGGCATGTCCGGCTTTTTGGTTCTTAAATCGCCGTCCAGGAGGAATTTTTAAAATTTAAAAATAAAATAGGAAAATAAGGACAGATGGTAACCGTGTTGGTACAAAAAATACATACTGGGGTATAGCCCTTAAATCAGAACTTTTTATAGGGAACCAGTTGTTAAGATTTTGGCAGCTCATCGCTGTATTACCTGTGTTTCTCACTGTAATCTAACTCTATCTTGGTTACACAAACCCAATATTTAGCACTCATTTATATTGTATTGCTCTGAAAGTCAAGTCCAAAGCCTTCATTTATTGAGTAAGCACATGACACATGAACACATTCATGGTCTTAAAATGCCTTTCATATTTTGTCTAGATGAGGAATATCAGATTGTCAGATTTCACCGAGTCTTTGAAGAAGATAAAGCGCAGTTTGAGCCCTCAAACCCTGGATGCATATATTCGCTGGAACAAGGACTTTGGTGATACTACAGTTTGAAGAACTGCTGTGTAAAAGTGAGGAGACAGTGCTGCCTGCAATGAGCAATTGATACAGACCGGGAATGCAGCCAGAGTTTACAGGACTTCACAGATCTTTAAATATCTGCACTGGCAACTTGAGATTGATTGATTGAAAAAGAAAAATTATACAATGTGAAAAGTTGATTAAGGCCTCTGTGCCTTTTTAGTCAGGATTTACTCACAGGGCATGTAAGTTAAAGCACAATAAGACCTGGGGTAAGACTTCTAGCAATCTAATCATGGTATGAACATTAATCTGTGTATTTTGTTGGCGATATAAGGTCCAATTGTATTGACTGTTGAAAGATTTATACCCTTGCTTGTTTTTTTAAATTTGTCTCATGACATTTACTTTTCCTGCTCTCTTCCTGGTAACTACTAACTTCTAACTGGAACTTCGTAAATTTTTGTTTCAGTTTTTAATATTTTTATCCATATTGTGCCAAATAAACCATTTCCCTCTGCAACAGGAAGAACAGCATTGGGAATTAGCATTATTTAAAAAAAAAAAAGTATCCAAATGGAAAGCAGCTGGTCTGCTACTACCTTGTCTTTTGTCTGGTTATAGTGTGGCCATACAGTTCACAGAACAGTTTTTTTAAAAAAGACCTTTGGTAGCAGAACAGCAAAAATCCTATCAAACCAGTTGAAATTAACAATTATTACATTATAGAATTGCTATACTAAGCCATTTTTGCCAGCAGTATTTTTCTTTAATTCATTTGTAAAGCTTCCACTGTAGAATGTTGGTTTATTCTTATGGTGTGTTAACTTCTACTTGAAACCCAACTGATTTTGGAGAGAATAAATGATTCTGTCAAATTGTGAAGTTTTAGAACTAGTGTTTCTACTCTGTATTCATTTCTGTTTACAATAACTAAACTTTTAGTTAAGTTTCCATTCTGGTCCTTGCTTTTTTTAATCTACAGAGCAGAGCATTAAAATAAGTGGCTAGATATTTAATACATAGCACACACTAACATTTTTATACCTTTCATGTGCTTTGGTTTGTATACTAAAATCTAAAATAAACTCAACTGATCTTTTTTAAAAAGTAAAATACATTCTTTAAAATAAACACCTGAATTTTTATTAAATAAATGACCTACTGTAGTAAATAGAAACACTTAAATCATGGTCTTTAACTACTGTAGTAAAGGGAAATGCATATTTGGCCTGTACTGCATATGGGCAACACTTTTGTTTACAAACACTACTGTGGAGCTAAACTATGCTTAAAACATCATGAGAAAACGTCTGTAGGAAGGCATCCTGTGACAGCTTTGAAAAACATATTTTTTTCTTCAGTAATTAAAAACAAAGAAAACCACCCCACACTTGTGAAGATTTTGCTACAAAAATAGTGCATGGATTTTTACTGTCAGTAATTGTTTAAGAAATCTGTTTATACAGCTTGTTTGTAGTTTTTCTTCGGAAATTGGAAACTTGAGTTTTCTATTAAGATTGTCATTAAAATACTTTTCTTACTGCTTCAGGAATGGAGCAGTCAAAACACTGAGGACAGGTGATCTTATAGTTTTAGCTATAAAAGGAACTAGCTGATGTAGAACTAGGGTGCTTACAATTCTACAACAGAGCCCTCTTTTATCCATTGCACAATATTGGGAAGTATATAACAGCAGAAACTGTCAGCTGTTCAGAGACGTAAACACGATTGTTCTATTCATGTTTGAAGAACTGCAGAGATGGCTTAATATTACAAAAATCAAATAAGGCAATAGGAGGTGATAAGAAATAGAGGCACTGTTACACTGAAATGCCTTTTAAAGAGTATAACCAGTTTGATTAGAAAACTTCAAGAGTGCAAAGTTTCTCAACTATGTGGTGTCATACATAATTAAGGTATGTGAGTTCTGGTCCCCTGATCCACCTCTCAGGACTGCTTGGAAAGGTAGCCACTGCCAGTAGCATTATAGGATTTCAATGCCTCAGCTTTCTAAAGAGACTTTTTTAACCACTTTGGGCCTTAGAATTTTGAAGCACTTGCTTTGCACTGCTGGGTAATTCAGTCATAGGTTTCATCACTAAAATTGGATAGTACTTCTTGGTTAATACCTCTTGGTTAACTAGTCAGACCTCTTAAGACCCCTCATTTCTCTTTCCATGAAATTGTGTAATCTTGTCTCAAGCACCTTATGGTGCAATAATTACTACTTTAGGTAAATAGTTTTTATTGTAGATATCTTTATAGTCTTTTCTTTTTTCTGCTAACTAATCTAAATTTTTCTTTTAGTCCATTCCTTCATGTTTTATTAGTAGTGTCAAATTTAAATAAGTGCTCATTAGCAGTATAATGTTCCACCTGAAGTGTAAGGATCACCGGTTAATGGAAAACACCTGGATGATGAAGCATTATTAGCTAGGATCATAGAGAAACTTTAAACATGCATATGCATCAGAGGTGAAGAGGATTAGTTCCTTAATCTCTGCTGTACAGCCAGACAGGTCACTGACCCCTTTTACACCTTTTCTCAAGCAATTAGGCACTGCATTTTCTCAGAGCACAGAACTGGAAGAGACCAGGCAAAAAGTGCAGCCCGGTACTGTAGCACATTCTTGCGGACTTCTCTCACTACAGGTATGCCTTGTGAGCAGACTGGAGTCCTGGGAATGGGTCTGAATAGGAGAATGGGTCTGCCTTATCTTCAAGTCAGCCATTCCTTCTTGCTTGCCCAGTGGCTCCATCCAGGTTCTGCGCACAGAGTTTGAGTTTAAAAAACTGGCTTCTGTCACTCCAGGTCAAGATACTACAGAAAGCCAGTCATTTTTTGATGACTAGTGGGAGGAATCCTTTTTTTAATCTAGTCCTTCACCTAACAGAGGACCTCAGATATAGTGGAGTGTTTCAGATTTTGGTCCTCCACGTGAGTAAAAAGTTGAGCCATGTCAAGAGGCCACTTTTCATAACCCAGAGTTACAAAAACCAAAGGTGCAGACAAAAAAATATAATCGTTTGCAGCAAATTTACCTGATGACTCAAACTGGAGTGAGGTTACTTGTATTTTTGCTCTGAGAGACTTGTATTCAAGAGTGTCCTTTTGTGAATGTTTGGATTCTGAAATGTTATAAACGTTGCTATGGAGTATTAAGCTATGTCCTTTTATTGATAAAGGAAAAATGTATGTATAAAAGCATGGTGAGCAGTCACATAGCTTTAGTTTCACAGTGTTGGTTGCCCTACAATAAAATGTTGCAATTTGTCTTGTTTTTACCGTTTCTCTGTCAGTTTTGTTACATAAAATGTCCAAAACGAAGAGCCTCTGATAAATCCAAAGCTTATTAAATAGCTATGGCGTTTAAGATTTTCTGATGTAATACCAGATCACTTGGGGGGCAGGGGGGAAGCTGAGGGGGAACGTGTATATACCTCATATATTTAGTTTCTGTGGGACATGACTCATTTAAAAAGCTAATGTAAACCTAAGTGCTATTTCCTAATTAAATAATGTGCTGAAATTGAATGTGTGATTACCTCAAAATCATGCTAAATTACAAATAAAAAAGTGGAAACTGTGATTTGAGTGACTGTTTAATCCCAGTGGGCTGAGCCAACAGCTCTGAAAATGCAAGGAAAACATGGCTCAGCGCTGCTAAAGCTGCTCAGCTGACTCCTGCTTAGATAAAATTCTCTCTCCATATTTTTTGAGTGACCAGACTTACAAAAACGAAGATGGTGAAAGTTGGGGAAATTGGTTATTTTGTGAAGCTGGGAGAATGTGTGATCTAGGGCTTAGGGCAGAAGCCTGGGAATTTAACTTCATGACACTTCCTTCCAGTGACTTCATAGTGTCTGACCTTGGGCAAGTCATTCTGACATTGTAATACTGGGGGAGGAGGTCTTCTCCATTCATGCTTTTTTAAACTCACCTCATCTATGGAATCTGGCCAACAGCTCCATGTCACTTTTTTTATATTTATCATAACAGCCAATTGTCAGTAGCTTTGAGTGATCAATCTTATGTTATTCCCTGTCTTTCCCTGCACCTCCCACCCTCCCTCAGTGTTTACGCTGGCTCTTCCTGACATCAAGTGTGCATTTAGGCTTTAAGGTCTTCAGGGTTATTATTATTATTATTTTTATACTGAGACACCTTTCTGGCCACTGATAGAATTTTATTCTAAATGGTCCACTAATTGGGGTCCTAAGCTGTTGAGTATCATCTATCAAGGAAATATTTTAAAATAAATATGGGCTATGAGGGTTATATGTTAGGCATCAGCTATGGATTTATGAATTAATCCAAAGCCATGCCCAAACAAGTCCTTAGACGTTCTGGCTTTGGTTCAGAAGATATAGTTTACATCAGAACATCATTTTAAAAGTGGGTTTGATTCTTTTTTGGAATCAGGTTAGTTTGTGCTGTTTCTCCCATGAGCAGTACTGAGAACTCAGTGCAGAGTGCCAGGTTTGCAGTAGCTGAAGAGCCAAATACCCACGCAAGGGGGAGATTTGGAGTGTGAAGGTGGTCTGTGATAGTCAAGTTTGCATGGATTTTGCCTTTTGGAGAAGGAACAACAACAAAAAAAACCTGGCACTACCAGCTGTTTCTAAACCGCTGCTAAACATCTACCATGCTCGGTAATAAAACTTTCATCTGTGCCATATACTGGCAGAGCATGGGAGCCCTGCTTGCCTTCTCTACCCAGGGGATTACCAGATAAAAATATTTTTGTTCGTTCTCCACATTAAAATTATTCATTAAAACAAAGTGATGCCGTGAGCTGTTGTGTACATTGTGTGCACAGTTAACCTACCTTAAGACACAGTAAATGCAGCAAGACCTATTTCACACAAGTTCACTTGATAAGATAATTTATGGTAATGGTCCAAAATAAAGCGTAGTGTGTGGGACTGGGATATTTTGGGTGACTTGCCCTTGTTTAAAATGGTGAATATACATTTGAATGAGGTTAGCCTGCTATTGTGCTCTGAGTTAACAATCCACCCCAACCCCCCTTCTCAGTCTCATTTCCCTTGGTACGTCTTGGTAAAGTGTCCTATAGCATATGCTTGGACTGCTAAAACCTCAGCCATGGAATCTTGTAGCTCTGTACTAGATAGGAGATAGTTTTAAAATAACCCAAAGACTTGGCCAAGCATCATGGAAACAGGAGCATCACCATCAGCCATCTCCTGCCTTGTGTTATCCCAGTCAGCTTGGTTGTTTGATAGGAAAAATGAAGAACAAATAAGTCAAGCTAATGCAGTGATCCAGAAACAGTAGCAAAATGTTTTTCAAGAGGATTGAAGTGTAAGGAATATTCATCTCTGTCAATCAACAACCTGGATTAGAAAGACATTTTGGCTAGCTTTATTGCATAATTGTCCATTACTGGGACTTTATACCTTCCTCTAAAACACTTGCATCTGGCCATGGTTGGAGACAAAATAGTGGATGAAGTGGACCACAGATCTGCTTGGGGGTATCAATTCCTATGTTTCCAGGCTAGAGAGCGTAGGGCATGTCTTATGCAGGGTAGGAGGGAGAGCTTGAATAAATTTAACCAGTACCATAAATTGCAAATGCCCAGGAACAGCACAGTGTAAATTTCTAACATTTGCCTCATTGGGGTCTGTGAAGACTAGAGCTCTAATATCATGATCTTATCTAAAGTGATGAAGAATTCACTAGGACAGGAATCTTTTCTTGCTCCTACAAGGATGGTCTGAGCCAGCAGGTACAGACACATTATGGAGAAATTGTTAAAAGTATGATGATAGGAAAACAGTTCTCAAGTTTGCTAGAAAACACAGGCATGACATTTTATATGTTCACAAATATCATTATGCGTATCTCCATGTGCTTTAAAAACTTGTCAATTTTTACCTCTAGTAGAGAGGCAAATAACTCCATTTCACTGATGAGTAAGGTCAAAACCCAATCTGAGCAGAGACTGCTGGCAGCAGAACCAGTGCAGTTCTGGTGCAGAAAGGGGGTTTGCACGTGGAGATTTGTGCATGCGCACACATGGAATTTCGTTATGGAAAAGGACCCTATTTTGCATGAGATGGGGTTCAGGTCCAGATCAAACAATTATGTGCACAGATAGTCTTGTCTTATTCCTCTCCCTGTTTGTGGGTAGTGGGAAGGGTCTACAGTTGTCAGCCTGGTGTAGGCTGTGAAAAACAGTTTTGAAGCTACTCCATGGCTCAGAAGAGCTTCCTTCCCTCAGCTCCTGCTTAGTTAGTCTGGCTAGGAGCTGGAATTTAGCTGAAGTGAGTTGTTCAAGGTGTCATAAAAGGGCTGTGGTGGAGCTAAGACTAGAATCAAGGGCTGGGATTTTCAGAAGTTTCCAAGTGATTTATGAGCACAAGTCTTATTGACTTTCAGTGGGGCTTGTGCTCCTGGTAGTGGCACTGCCCCCAAAGAATTTATTCTAGAAATATTTCCTGTGAACATATTGCACCCTTTGTTGTGCTCATAAACTATTCTATTACTCTTTCAAGAACAGTGCAAGGGAACCTCCCCTCCTCATCTTCCTGACCCTTCCCCACACAGTCTGGGGGCACTAGCCCATATGTGCTGCCTCCCTTTCCCTGGCCATGCGCTCTGAGGGGAAAACTGCAGAGAGGAGACAGCCAGGTAGGAACAGAAACAACCAAAGAAGGGACCTTTGGACATTCAAAGAATTTTCTACAGTTTTGATGGGGCTTCCTCAGCCCTTTCCTGACTGGTTGGTTGCTCCAAATCCTCTCCCTCACACATCTATTTAGATTGTAAGCTCATTAGGGCAGGGGCCATTTACTCTGTGTCTGTACAGTGCCTAGCACAACGGGGCCCCATTCTTGGGCACCTCTGTAATAAACATGGCAGATGCTTTTGAAAATCTCAAAGCTGGTCTCTGCTAGTTATGTGTCTTAGCTACAACATCTTCCTTCTGCCACCAATATTTTTTTTGTATTTCCAGACCTCATCCCGGCCATCTGTATGAGGCACCAAGTTTTCCCAAATGTCTTGCTTGTCATAGAATCATAGAATATCAGGGTTGGAAGGGACCTCAGGAGGTCATCTAGTCTAACCCCCCTGCTCAAAGTAGGACCCAATCCCCAATTTTTGCCCCAGATCCCTAAATGGCCCCCTCAAGGATTGAACTCACAACCTGGGTTTAGCAGGCTCAAACCACTGACCTAACCTCCCCCTGTCCTTGGGAGTTTGTTAGTAATCATCAGTGAGCTGAAATTAATTCTTATACATGAGGAAGCCAATACTTACCTTCTGCAGATCCTTAAAATGCCACGAGGCACGTCAAGATTAACAGCCTCAGTTTTGCAGGAGAGTAACACCCTGGATATGAAACAAAACTCAACTAAATGATGAGCAGAAACCACAATAAGCATAGACATGGATAACTGTCATCTGTGCTGTTTATCCTTTCTTCTTCCTTCCTTTCTGACTTGCACTGTTGACTGGAGAAGGGAGACGCAGCTAGAGCCAGCGGCTGAACTGCCTTCCCTAAAATGCTGTACAGTTCTTTTCCTGTTTAGATAAGCATAAAGGACAGTTCAATGGAAAAAAATACTTCTATGGTGTGCTACACCCATCTCCTAGATCAGAGGTTCTCAAACTGTGGTCTGCGGACCACCAGTGGTCCACGAGCTCCATTCAGGTGGTCCGCGGATAGTTCCCTCTACAGTGCGTGCTTGGGCGGCCACCCACCTAATTACTGGAGCCGTGCAGGTGTTGCTCCACTAATTAGGTGCCTGGACCCTGGAGAAGATGCACATGTAAGGTGAGGTGGAGGCCTTGGAGGGAATAGGAGGTAGGTGGGAGGGGGCAATGGGGTGAGAAGAGGCGGGGGGGGGGGGAATTTGGGACATCCAGAGCTGTGGCAGCCAAAGAAAGAGACCACTTTTCCCAGCTCCAGGGCTGTGGCTGCTAGGGAGAGACGGCCCTCCTTCCCAGCCTCAGCTCAGGGACTGCTGCGGTGGGGGAGAGAGGGAGAGAACCCCAACCTTCCCAGCCCCAGCTCGGGGACTGCTGTGGCAGGGGAGAGAGGGAGAGACCCCCCTACTTCCCAGCCCCAGCCCAGGGGCTGCTGCAGAAGGGGAGAAAGGGCACATCCATCGCATTAAAAAGGTAAGACTACTGATATTAAAATATGAGTGGTGTGCTTTTATTTGTAGAATTTTTATTATTAAGGTTTTTTAATATAGCACTTTTATCTGAAGTGCTTTACAATAGTTAGCTAATGGTACAAACAACATTCAGAAAGATCATTAAGTGGTCCACTGAGACCCTCAGCAATGTTCAAGCGGTCCATGAAGAAAAGTTTGAGAACCACCGTCCTAGATCTTAAGTAAACATCTGCGATGATGTCTCTGCCCATCTAATTATTAGTCACTTAAGATCTAGAAGGACTTGGGTCTGGCACAAAATAAAGATATTTTTTCCGTTAAAATCACCTGTCTGAGGTAACATAAGAATGGCCATACAGGGTCAGACCAATGGTCCATCTAGCTTAGTATCCTGTCTTCCAACAGCGGCCGATGCCAGATGCTTCAGAAGGAATGAACAGAACAGGGCAATTATTCCAGCCTTTGGCAGTTAGATGCTTAGAACACCCAGACCAGGGGGTTACATCCCTGACCATCCTGCCCTCCATGAATTTATCTAATTATTTTTTGAACCCAGTTATAGTTTTAGCCTTCACTACATCCCTGGCAATGAGTTTCACAGGTTGACTCTCTGTTGTGTGAAGTAGTCCTTCCTTTTGTTTGTTTTAAACCTGCTGCCTATTAATTTAATTGGGTGATCCCTGGTTCTTGTGTTATGCAAAGGAGTAAATCACACTTCCTTATTCACTTTCTCCACACCATTAATGGTTTTATAGACCTCTAATACATCTTTTCGTAATCATCTCTTTTCCAAACTGAAAAGTTCCAGTCTTTTTAATCTCTCCTCATATGGAAGCTATTCCATACCCCTAATCATTTTTGTTTTCCTTCTCTGTACTTTTTCCAATTCTAATCTATCCTTTTTGAGATGGGGCAACCAAAACTGCAAGCGGTATTCAAGGTGCGGCCATATCATGGATGTATATAATGGCATATTTTTTTGTGTTATCTATCCCTTTCCTAATGGTTCCTAACAATGTTAGCTTTTTTGACTGCTGGTGCACATTGAGCAACTGTTTTCAGATAACTAACCACAATGACTCCAAGATTTCTTTTTTGAGTGGTAACAGCTAATTTAGACCCCACGGATTTGTGTGCATAGTTGGGATTATGTTTTCTCACCTTTACATCGGGGCAATGGATTCTTCCTGAAAGTGGGAGGCCCCCCAAGCCTCACCTCTTCCATGGTCCTGCCCCTCCTCTTCCCCCAAGCCCATTTTGTCACCCAGACTTGTGTGAACTTTGTCAACTCTTCACACTCTTATTTGTACTTAATTATCTTGAATAATTTTGTAGCTGTCTGCAAATTTTGCCACCTCATTATTTACCCTTTTCCCAGATCATTTATGAATATGTTGAACAGCAGAGTCCCGTACAAATCCATGGGGGGGACAGCTATTTAACTCAAGCCGTTGTGAAAACGATCCATTTATTCCTACTCTTTGCTTCCTGGCTTTTAACTGATGCTCTTGGGTCACGATCCCCATTTCGAGAAACACTGGCCATCCCTTTGAAATCTATATAGCCACAGGGCAAAAGGACCATGAAATCTGTGACACGTCCATGACACGTTTTTCACAGCTGTGAATTTGGCAGGGCCCTAGCCATAGTTGTGCTTCATGGAGAGGGGCCGGTACACCAGCAAAACCCCTTGCTCGGACACCCAGACTGCTGTGTGCTGGGCCAGTCCAGCTCATCAGCATCATCACAGAGGCTCTTTCCCCGCGCTGCGCCCGGTGCCGTTGCTTTGCCGTAGCAGCGCAGGGCTGCACGCACAAGCAGGAGCTGCTACTGGTGCGGCCAGCGCCAGGACCAGCGTTTCCCTTAACAGGGCAGCTCCTCGCGCGTCGGGCTCTCCGCTGAGGCGGGTGGAGGCTGGCTCCGGCCGGCCTGCTACCGGCGAGAACGCCCGGCGCCCGGGCCATGGCCCGCCCGGGCAGCGAGTCTCACCTGCTTACACACTGTGGGCCCGCATAGGCCGCTCACAATGCGTTACCCGGGCCGCGGGGCCAGCAACCCTCGCTGCGCGGGGCGGCCGGCCAGCAGCCCCGGAGCCCGCCAAGCAGGGCGGGCCAGTTGCCCCGGCCCGGAGCTCGCGGGTCTGGCTGCTCCAGGCCCCAACCCGGCGCGGCAGCCCAGCCCCGCGCAGCTGGGAACCCGGCGGACGCTAGGCACGCGGCCGGCCTTTAGCACACAGCGGAGCTGGGCCGCTGCGGCTTGAGAACAGCTGGCCCAGGCCCGCAACACCCGCTACAGGCAGCCACTGTCCCGCTCCGCACGCCACCCCCTGCGAGCGAGCTGATTGGTCCGGGCTCTTCCTTCACGGCTGGGGGAGGAGCAGTGTGGTCGGCGTCAGCTGCTCGCCCGACGCGCCCACGCCGCCGTCCTCGCGCCCTGTTAGGAGACCACGGTCTCGTGACCCACACATGCGCATTTACTCTCTCATCTGATGAGCGCGCCGGGCGCCCTCCGCTCCGTCCCGCCTGACGTATTGGCGTCACTTCCGGCGTCCCCAAGAAAAAAAGTGACATTGCTCCTCCCCCTTTTTTCACCATGGCAACTGGTAGATCTGCCTCTTCCGACCCCAGGGAGCGTAGGAGCCGCCTGTTCCGGTGCTGGGCGGGGGAGTAACATGGTGAGTTGCCCCCGGTGAGGGGGAGCAGGAGCAGCGCGTTGCTGTGGCCCCCGAGCTGCCATTGCCCCGGGCCAGGGTCTCGTTGCTTGCGCGCTCGGGCGTCCGGCCGCGTGGGGCTGGCGCTCCCCAGGCTCCAGGCTCAAACCGCCTCGGCCTCACATGAGCTCCTGGCCGCGACCGCCGGCCCCGCCCCGGGGCGGCCTGGCCTGGCCTGGCCTGGCCTGGGGGACGTGGCTTCTGGCGAGCGGCGCTGGGAGGCTGCTGTGGGCCGGGCCGCTGGAGCGTGCACGCTGAGAGCTGCCTACCCCGCTCCGCCGGCGCTCAGGGCCTGGTGGCTCCCCCGGCCCGCGAACCTCCGAGCCCCTCAGTGCCCGCCCCGCCGCCGGCAGCTGCGACACTGGTACCTGCTCTTGGCTGTGCCGCGGGGGCCGTGAAAAGGGCAGTTACCAGCTGTCCTGCTGCCGCCTGAGGGGGATCTGCGCTGCCTGGCACAGCTGTGGTGTAGGCACTTGTTACAGGCGGGGAAGGGGCGACACTGTTCACAGCCCCGAGCGGTGTAACTAAGTTGACCTAAGTTTTAGGTGAAGACCAGGCTTGTCTCACTGAATGAACCAGGAGCTCTGCATGTGAAGCTGGTGCTAAACATAAGCAGACTAAGCAGTTGCTTAGGGCGCCAAGCAGCTCAAGGGACTCCCTATAATAAGAGATAATTATTGTTGTGCGTTGAGGGTCTCCCCCAAATATTCCTGCTTAGAGCCTCCAATGGGCTAGCACTGGCACTGCCTGCATGCACTGGAAGCCATCAGTGGGTGGCCTGCTGCGGCAGGGCAAAGCCAGCCTTGGTGCATTACTGGAAGGGGGGGTGGCAAAGAAAGGAACACGTGGAAGGAGTAGGAGGACTTGTGGCACCTTAGAGACTAACCAATTTATTTGAGCATAAGCTTTCGTGAGCTACTTCATCCGATGAAGTGAGCTGTAGCTCACGAAAGCTTATGCTCAAATAAATTGGTTAGTCTCTAAGGTGCCACAAGTACTCCTTTTCTTTTTGCGAATACAGACTAACACGGCTGTTACTCTGAAACCTATGGAAGGAGTGTGGCTGGTGGGGAAGAGAGGCGGTGCAGGGGTGGGGCATGGTTGGAGGTGGAGACTGCCTAGGCCCCTGCTGTGGTCCAGTGTTAATGGTTTGTCAGGGACTTATAAATAATGCTGCAGGTTTGTCACGGATTGGCCACTGCATGTGTCCCGTGTCCTGTTCTTCTCCCCCTCCCCATCCCCCACCGCAGCAGAGTTTGGGTATGGGAGGAGGTTGGGACACATGATGGGGTGAGGTGGGCTCTGGGTGGCACTTACTTGGGGGGCTCCCTGGAAGTTGTGACATCCCCCTCGCTCAGATGCTAGATGGAAGCATGGTCAGGCTGCTCTGCACGCTGCCTGTGCCTAGCAGCTGAGAAAGGGGGCTGTTGCTGCTTCTGGGATGCCCCCCAGGTAAGCGCTGCTCAGAGCCCTCCTCACCCTGTTGCGTGTCCCAACCCCCTCCAACATCCAGACTCTGCTGCTGCTGCTGGCGGGGAGGTGTGGAGCCAGCTAGGGAGCCTGCTGTCCCTGCCTGCTCCCATCAAGGGTCCCGGGCTGTGTGCGCGTTCCCCCCCCCCCCCCAGTTTTAGTCAGGGGTATATAGTAAAAGTCATGGACAGGTCATGGGCTGTGAATTTTTGTTTACTGCCTGTGACCTGTCTGTGACTTTTACTAAAAATACCTGTGACTAAAATGTAGTCTTGCTTGTATGTAGGGCTGTTTATTTTGCAGCTGGATAACTTTCCACTGAATCTGTTTTCTTGCCACAGTTACGTTTCACACTCCAAGCATTTATTAAGTATATAATGTCAAACATTAAAAAGTGTGTTGTTTAGATTCAATGTCGAGCACTCAAGAGTTAGGAAACACTATCACAGTTGCCTATACAGCCTGAATTCCACCCTCTTGTGTGTCCCTGTCCTGCACTGAATGAGGCAGGAGTCCTATGGAAAAGAAAAATGTGACAGTTTTTAATTAAATGATCATAATGCATATAGATAAAGGAGGTAAGTTAGGGTTGTATGGGTAATAGAGAATTTGGCATTGCCTAACTTTTCAGTGCTCGACTTTGAAATCTGAGTAGCATTGTTTTAATGTAGTTTTGTGTATGTGACTATAGGCTTTTTTTAAAGGAAGATGATAAATTCTCTAATGTACAGCTCTAACTCCCTCATCATGCATCATCAATTGGGCTTGAATCCTCAGCTTTCAGTGTTGAAGCACGGACTTCTGCCACTTGAGCTGCAGAACTAACTATGCCAGCTGATAGAAAAAGAAATCAGTTAAAACTGAGGGAGGATGGTTATCATCGTGTCCTGGATCTGGATGAGTAGTTGAGGGAAGCCCAGAATGGTGTGGATTTTTTTTTTTTTTTTTTTGTAGAGGAGTTCCTCCCCATGTACCCATCTATTAGGGGGGCGAGCCCCTGGATCCATGTGCTATAGCGGGGGTTAGGGGGAGAAGGAGAGGGAACCTAGCTTGTCTTCTCCTTCTCCACTCCCCAATCTAGCTACTGTTCCAATAGCTCCCAGGCGTTCCTAGTGTATGGTGGTGATGCTGCTGCTGCTGCTTTGGCAGTGAGGTGGGCCAAAATCTTTAAAATGTTCAAGTTCAGATATTTTGGCAGTTTGCCAGAGTTTTTCTGATTGAAATCAGTGACAGAAGGGAAATAGTCCTTCAAGTAGGTGTCTGTATATATCCTATTCTAGCTATATTTGTAAGTCTCGGACGGAAGATGAGACTGTTTGAATCGTAGTGTCTGTTGGGCTATGTCTGCACCTTGCATGCCCCCTGCACGCAAGAGCATAAAGGGCAAAGTATCTTCAAATGACCCTCAGTACCCGCTTACTGCCAAGGGCAGGGAGACAAATTAAGCAGTGACTGCCTGCTACTTAGAATCTGTACTAGAATCTGCTTCTCATAGTCAGTTAATTCCCATCTAATGCCCTCTCTTGTTTGTTTTATTTTATTGATGCAAAAATAAATAAATATAAGATTTTGCCTCAGCACTTTGTACCCTTTCCTTGATTTAAAATGGCTGATTGAAAGCCCTTGGGCTTCACCCATGCCAGTCCTATGACACTCATTCCATATATGCATGGCCATAGTTGTTGCCTTTTTTGTCTCTGTGAGAGCCATGTGCCAGGCTGTGCTCAGTATAACATTCCTTTATGATCAGGACAAGAAAATCAGGGGTATTTGCCTGAAATTGTTTGTACCAAAGGGGTATAAATCAACCTCAGTGTCTCCGCCAGATAATGCTGGTGACCAGCTCCTGGCATCAGAACTAACAAAAGAAACATTAACAGTACCAGTTGATCTAATGTTAGAGGATGTAATGATGTCCCTGGCACCTCACTTTGAACTTATGACACTACATTTGGCACTGGTATGTACCTCTGTCCTCACAGTGCTGACGTGGCCTTAAAGATGTGTTGCATTTGGAGGAAGCCTAGTTGTCTTCTCCATCACTAGGACATGGCTTCTCTTCACATTCCAGCAGGGAACTTTTTCCTCTTTGTTCACACACATCAGGAGAAGGCCTCTACAAACCAGGGTGCACTCACTTCAGAGCCCTGACTCTTCTGCCTCAGACATGGCAATAGCCAAGTCACCAGAACCAGCTTCATCCCTACAGTGCTCCATCTTGACCTTACTGGGCATACTCAGGACCTCCATTAAAAGGACCCAGGATTCTGTCTCCCTCTTACCATTCAAGAAAATGCAGAAGTTCATGCTGTCCTACATCAATGTCCAAGCCTCTGTCTGGAGGCGGAAAGGAACAAGAACAGCTTGTAGAGGTGGAACAGGCAGGTCTTGAGCCTCCTGAACCGCACTCTTCATCTCCTGCCAGAAAACCTGTCATTATCTTCCATTGAGATAGTCTCTTTGGCTCCTATATCAGCTTCAGATGATTAGAAAGCCTTCCAGAGTTGTTCTCTCACATAGTTAATACCCTTGAGATAGAGACCTTAGTGATTGAAGAAAAAGATCACAAGCTTTTTGATAGAGCACATTGTTCTGCTCCTGCCAGAAATGAATTACCAAATGAGGATGTCTTATAACCAGCCAAAACCCTATGGCATGCACCAGCAACATTGCCTCCAACTGCTAAAGGAACAGAAAAATACCAGGTACTTTAAAAGAGGTTTGAATTATAATGTACTCCACTGCCCCAACACTAAGTTTATTAATGATTTCTGCAATCCAAGGTCATTCCTAAACACAAGGACCCAAAGAAATTAGATCTCTTTGGAAGAAAGGCTTACTTGTTGAAAAGCCATTATTGCTTAAATTTGCTAGTGGTGAAGCGATCTCTGTGAAGCCATGGATGCCTCAGACATGGAAAGTCGGTCGATGGCCATTGTGGTAATCATACACAGAACATTGTGGTTACAGGTCTCTGGCATTCCTAGGGAGATGAAGAATACAATTGAGGACTTGCCCTTTGCAGGTACAGACTCATTCAGCACACAGTTCAGTGTGGTGTTCTACTCCCCAGAGGACTCCAGGGCCACAATTCACTCACTGGACATCTGCACCTTTGGATCAGATTGCAAGTCCTTTAGATACAAATGGCAAACTAAAGAGAAGGCATCCAGGTACGCTTAACAAGGGTCTTCTGAGTACTCACCTACCAAGAGTGACCTAGACAAATTGGAGGATTGGGCCAAAAGAAATCTCATGAGGTTCAACAAGGACAAGTGCAGAGTCCTGCACTTAGGAAGGAAGAATCTCATGCTCCACTACAGGCTGGGGACCGACTGGCTAAGCAGCAGTTCTGCAGAAAAGGACCTGGGGATTACAGTGGACAAGAAGATGGATAGGAGTCAACAGTGTGCCCTTGTTTCCAAGAAGGCCAGCGGCACATTGGGTTGTATTAGTAGGAGCATTGCCAGCAGATCAAGGGAAGTGATTATTCCATTCCCCTCTATTCGGCAGTGGTGAGGCCACACCTGAAGTATTGCATACAGTTTTGGTCCCCCCACTACAGAAGGGATGTGGACACATTGGAGAGAGACCAGTGGAGGGCAACAAAAATGATTAGGGGGCTCGGGCACATGACTTATGAGGAGAGGCTGAGGGAACTGGGGTTATTTAATCTGCAGAAGAGAAGAGTGAGGCGCGATTTGATAGCAGTCTTCAACTACCTGAAGGGGGGTTCCAAAGAGGATGGAGCTAGGTTGTTCTCAGTGGTGGCAGATGACAGAACAAGAAGTAATGGTCTCAAGTTGCAGTGGGGGGAGGTCTAGTTTGGATATTGGGAAACACTATTTCACTTGGAGGGTGGTGAAGCACTGGAATGCATTACCTAGGGAGGTGGTGGAATCTCCTGCCTTAAAGGTTTTTAAGGTCAGGCTTGACAAAGCCCTGGCTGGGATGATTTAGTTGGGGACTGGTCCTGCTTTGAGCAGGGGGTTGGACTAGATGACCACCTGAGGTCCCTTCCAACCCTGATATTCTATGATTCTATAATTCTAAACCAAGATTATTTCAAAGGAAGCCATCATCCTTTGTTTCAGAGTAGCAGCCATGTTAGTCTGTATCCGCAAAAAGAAAAGGAGTACTTGTGGCACCTTAGAGACTAACCAATTTATTTGAGCATAAGCTTTCATGAGCTACAGCTCACTTCATCAGATGCATGCAGTGGAAAATACAGTGGGAAGATTTATATACACAGAGAACATGAAACAATGGGTGTTACCATACCCACTGTAACGAGTGATCAGGTAAGGTGAGCTATTACCAGCAGGAGAGCGGGGGGAGGGGGGAACCTTTTGTAGTGATAATCAAGGTGGGCCATTTCCAGTAGTTGACAAGAAAGTGTGAGGAACAGTGGGGGGTGGGGAATAAACATGGGGAAATAGTTTTACTTTGTCTAATGACACATCCACTCCCAGTCTTTATTCAAGCATAAGTTAATTATATCCAGTTTGCAAATTAATTCCAATTCAGCAGTCTGTTTTTGAAGTTTTTTTGTTGAAGAATTGCCATTTTTAGGTCTGTAATCGAGTGACCAGAGAGATTGAAGTGTTTTCCGACTGGTTTTTGAATGTTATAATTCTTGATGTCTGATTTGTATCCCTTTATTCTTTTACGTAGAGACTGTCCAGTTTGACCAATGTACATGGCAAAGGGGCATTACTGGCACATGATGGCATATATCACATTGGTAGATGTGCAGTGAATGAGCCTCTGATAGTGTGGCTGATGTGATTAGGCCCTATGATGGTGTCCCCTGAATAGATATGTGGACACAGTTGGCAACGTGCTTTGTTGCAAGGATAGGTTCCTGGGCTAGTGGTTTTGTTGTGTGGTTGCTGGTGAGTATTTGCTTCAGGTTGGGGGGCTGCCTGTAAGCAAGGACTGGCCTGTCTCCCAAGATCTGTGAGAGTGATGGGTCGTCCTTCAGGATAGGTTGTAGATCCTTGATGATGTGTTGGAGAGGTTTTAGTTGGGGGCTGAAGGTGATGGCTAGTGGCTATCTTTGTTGGGCCTGTCCTGTAGTAGGTAACTTCTGGGTACTCTTCTGGCTCTGTCAATCTGTTTCTTCACTTCAGCAGATGGGTATTGTAGTTGTAAGAATGCTTGATGGAGATCTTGTAGGTGTTTGTCTCTGTCTGAGCGGTTGGAGCAAATGCGATTGTATCATAGAGCTTGGCTGTAGACAATGGATCATGTGGTGTGGTATGGGTGAAAGCTGGAGGCATGTAGGTAGGAATAATGGTCAGTAGGTTTCCGTTATAGGGTGGTGTTTATGTGACCATCGCTTATTAGCACTGTAGTGTCCAGGAAGTGGATCTCTTGTGTGGACTGGTCCAGGCTGAGGTTGATGGTGGGATGGAAATTGTTGAAATCATGGTGGAATTTCTCAAGGGCAGCTTTTCCATGAGTCCAGATGATGAGGATGTCATCAATGTAGCACAAGTAGAGTAGGGGCATTAGGGGAGGAGAGCTGAGGAAGCGTTGTTCTAAGTCAGCCATAAAAGTGTTGGCATACTGTGGGGCCATGCGGGTACCCATAGCATCCTTTCTTGTTCATTCTGCATCTGCTTCCTGGCAGTTGGTTGACACAAGGATCAAGCCAACACACACATCAGACGAACTATCTCCAAACCTTGTCTTCAGATGCCAGTTTTCTTTCTTTCATCAGGTTTGGACTAGAGCAACAACTGACATATGGGTGCTGGAAGTTGTCTCCCATGGATATCCCATCCAGTTTCAGTCCTTGCTTCTTACCCAGTCCCTTCCCAGTCCATTTTTAGGGACCTTTCTCATGAGAATTAGCTAAAAGTGGTTTCCCTGTTTCACCTCGAACAAGGGTTCTTAAACTGGGGGTCGTGACCCCACAGAGGTTCACAATGTGGTTACATGGGGGTCGTGAGCCGTCAGCTCTGTGGAGCTGACAGCCCTGAGCCCCCATTAAATTGCCCCTTCCCCATTTTTAATTTATAAGGGGCAGGACTCACACTCAGGGGCTTGTTGTTTGTTCAATACAAAAAGTTTGAAAACCAATGACCTAGAAGCTAGAGGAGTTATATCTGAAGTACAAAGAAAGAGGCTTCTACTCCTGATATTTCTTTATTCTGAAGATGAATGGGTTTTTTTGTCCTGTTCTAGACCTGACAAAACTGTACACATTTATACATTGTCTCAGATTCAGGATAGTAATATTAGCCTCCATCCTTCCTTTTCATATTGCTCAAGACATGCATTTGCATATTCCCATCCTTCTGGCCCACAGAAAATGTCTGTGGTACAAAGTAGGACCCAATCATTACTAGTACATGGTGTTACCATTTGGTCTCTCCAGAGCACCGAGAGTTTTCACTGTGGTGGCAGCTCACTTGAGACAAGGCATTTGTGTCTACCTATATTTAGATGATGGGCTGATCAAAGGTAGATTTCATCAGGAAGTTGCTACAGCATTGAAATGACCTTCATCTGTTCAAGCAACTGGGTCTCATAATTGTTCATAATTCACCATATCTCATACAAGACTTAGTAGGAACTGTAACTGAATGCAAATTGGAGAACACACATCATCCTGAGGAGAGATTTTTGCTCTCCAGATAACCCTCACCAATATGAAAATGAATCCATCAACTACAGTAAGAACTTGCTTGAGATGTCTAGGTCACAAATCAGCTTGCCCATAGCCAGATTTCACCTACGTCCATTACAAAGTTGACTAAGATCAGTGTATCACCCCCAAGAGGCATCAAATGAAGGTATCAGAGTAGCAGCCATGTTAGTCTGTATTCGCAAAAAGAAAAGGAATACTAGTGGCACCTTAGAGACTAACCAGTTTATTTGAGCATAAGCTTTCGTGAGCTGCAGCTCACTTCATCGGATGCATTCAGCGGAAAATACAGTGAGGAGATTTATGTACACACAGAACATGAAAAAGTGGGTGTTCTCATACACACTGTAATCAAGGTGGGCCATTTGCAGCAGTTAACAGGAACGTCCAAGGAGCGGTGGAGGGGGGCGGGGGGAAATAAACATGGGGAAATAGTTTTACTTTGTGTAATGACACATAGACTCCCAGTCTCTATTCATAAACCAGTCGGAGAACACTTCAAACTCTCTGGTCACTCGATTTCAGACCTAAAGGTCGCAATATTACAACAAAAAGACTTCAAAAACAGACTCCAACGAGAGACTGCTGAATTGGAATTAATTTGCAAACTGGATACAATTAACTTAGGCTTGAATAAAGACTGGGAGTGGATGTGTCATTACACAAAGTAAAACTATTTCCCCATGTTTATTCCCTCCCACCCACCCCACCCCCCCACTGCTCCTCAGACGTTCCTGTTATCTGCTGGAAATGGCCCACCTTGATTATCACTACAAAAGGTTTTCTCCCCCCCCACTCTCCTGCTGGTAATAGCTCATCTTAAGTGATCACTCTCCTTACAGTGTGTATGATAGCACCCATTTTTTCATGTTCTGTGTGTATATAAATCTCCTCACTGTATTTTCCGCTGAATGCATCCGATGAAGTGAGCTGTAGCTCACGAAAGCTTATGCTCAAATAAATTGGTTCGTCTCTAAGGTGCCACAAGTACTCCTTTTCTTTTTGCAAATGAAGGTATGCGAGTTGTGGTCCCAGCTCATATTCTGTCATTGCACTGGTGCTCAGACCCCAAAAATGTGTACAAGGGAGCACCTCTCTTCACACCACCTCCTATAAAGATGCTGAACACTGGTGCATCAGAGACACAAGTGCACACCTGGACTACCTCCAGATAGTCCCAAAAGGACATGACTCTACATATAAACGTTCTAGAATTTGAGTGATCAGATTTGTTAGCATAGCATTCCAATGTGTTCTACAGTTTTCCACCGTGACAGTCGGTACCCATATGTTCACCCCTTTTACAAAACTGTTAAATTTTGTACAAAGCATACTGTGTAAGGTGTCATTTGAAAACTCATGATTTGCTGATCATAATTGTCCTGGTAAAATGTGTGGCAACATTGTATGTAAAGATATAATATTTTACTGTATAAAATTATGAAGACATGTCCCATCATGTTCTGGAGGGCAGTCAGAAACAAGTTCCCCAGAGACAAAAGGTAGCTGGTGCCTCAGCCAGGTGTCAACTAGATCAAGTGGACCACCACCTTAAGTGGCTACTCTTTGGCAGGAGAGAGGGTGTGGGGGGAGGGGGGGGAATCTACATTTTGACAAAGAAGCAGCTTAAGGTTCCTGGCCACATAGCTGAACATCAGCTGAAGATGATTCTTGTGTAAAAGAAAGGGCTATAAGGCGAGAGGGCAGAAGCCACAAATCATCTCTCCCTTGCGCTCTGCTCCTGTCATCATCATCAACTGAAGGACAAAGGAAGCACTAGTGGAGTAGGGGAGAGATCCTGACTGAAAGAGGTTCAGTCATTAAGACTACAGGAACATGTGGTGAGAGAGACCTTTGCTTGGTATTCACTTAGCTTGTTAAATTAGTTGCATTTTACCTTTTATTTCCTTTTAACCAATTCTGACTTGTATGCCTCATTGCTTGTAATCTCTTAAAATCTATCTTTCTGTAGTTTATAAATTTGTTTTGTTTTATCTAAACCAGTGTGTTTGGATTGAAGTGTTTGGGGAAACTCCATTTGGGATAAGATTTGTGCAAATCATTTTGTATTAATGAAATTTACAGACTTTATACAAGTTTGTATTGTCTAGGAGGGTTCTGGACAGTATAAGACACACATTTCTGGGGGGAAATCTGGGACTGAGAGTTTGCTGGTGTTGCCCTACAGTGTAATTCATGAGTGATTGGCTGTAGCACTCATACAGTATCGCTGGGAGTGATTTACATGCTGGAGGTTGAGAGAGCAAACCAGGAGTGGTTGCTTTCACAGTGAAGCAGCGTAAAAGGCATCCCAGCTTGAAGAATTGAGGGGACATAGTTGTCCATCAGTCCAGATTGTACCCTTTTCTTCAACCAAAAAAACTTCAAAAACAGACTCCAACGAGAAACTGCAGAACTGGAATTAATTTGCAAACTGGACACCATCAAATTAGGCCTGAATAAAGACTGGGAGTGGATGGGTTACTACAAAACTAATTTCCCCTTCTTGTCACCCATTACATTGGCCTCATGAGCACTACAGAAGTGATTTCCACTCCTTCTTGTCTATTGTTGAGAATAGCCAAATCCCCCCTTAATTGAATTGACTCGTTAGCACTGTCCCCGCACTTGGTAAGGCAACTCCTATCTTTCATATGCTGTGTATTTATACCTCCCTACTGTATGTTCCACTCCATGCATCTGATGAAATGGGTTTTAGCCCAGAAAAGCTTATGCCCAGATAAATTTGTTAGTCTCAAAGGTGCGACAAGGACTCCTTGTTTTTTCATTGTACCCTGGGTAATGTCACATCCACTATGCAGATTCTTATATATAGCACATCTGCAAAGTATTACATAACAAGCAAGGAGATGCCAGGAGGCAATCAAATTACATACATAGTGCCAACAATACAAGATTACTCCAGTAGCTCTCCATCTTAGCGCACACCATTCATCAGCAACCATGAATGGTTTCTGAAGAATTCTATCACCCCAATATTTCACCAGTGAGGAAATCCCATTACAGACTTGTAAAAGCGGTAAAGAGTCCTGTGGCACCTTATAGACTGACAGACTTATTGGAGCATTACAGACTTGTTTGTCATCAACACTAAATCTTGTGCCGCATGGAGTCATGCGCCTGGGATTCTAATACAGGACAGGATATCTTTTTCATACCGCGGGATCAGGGGCTCATTTATGCATTTCCACAGATTCCCCTGAAACCAAGGGCATTATGGCAAATCAGATGGGATGCAGCCACACTGATCATCCTGATTGTTCCTTTTTAGCAGACACCGTTCTAGTTAGCATCATCTCAGAATGTCTACTCAGCTTCGGATGGCACTTCCAGACAGTCTAGACATAACAGCATAGAACCAAGAAAAATACAGTCCAGGTGTAATAGCATAGAACCAAATACTTCATCCAGACCTGAGATTGCTGCATCTGACAGCCTGGATATTGACTGGTTGCGTGGTATGACTGTTCACTGTTACTTCAAAACATTTGACTACAGGGCAGAAAGCTCTTCACGAGGAAAACATATTCTTCTAAATGGAAAAGATTTTCAGTTTGGGCAGCCTATCATATCCGTGGTCCATTGAAGGCCCCTAAACCTAAAATTATTGATTACACTTAGTCGTGGCAGAATTTTTCTTTTTTTTTTATAATGTCAGTGGATAATATCAAGGTTTGTTTTTTAACAATTGTAAATTTTCATTTGTGCAAAACTATGGGTTTTAAGCACTTTTCTATTTTTATCAGTTGAAATTTTCAGTTGTAGGAAATTTGGAGTGGAGGTTAAGACAATGAGGGAGGGCTTAGCTAGCAAGTTGAGAGAATATTTTCTTAATTTGGATTAGTTCATTCAGAGTTGAGAAATTGATTAGGAATTGAAAAAGTAAGAGAGCTTTTTTTCCCCTCTTTCTCTTCCAATCTATGAATTAAAAACCAGTTGGGAAGGGATGAGATCTGCTAATTCTAATAACTTGAAGGGCCAGATTTTCAATGCAAGATAGGCACCTAACCTGTTTAGGGACTTCTGAAAATCCCATTAGGCACCTAAAGACCTTTGGAAGTGTGGCCTGTGATGACCAGAAACAATCCATCAGTTTACTAATGACAGTTAATTCCTTTGTTTAATAAATCAGTTTTAAATGGAAAACATACTTAAACTCTTTTTTCTTATAGTTTTAACTAAAAGCAATTATAAATGCTGTTTTTGTATAGTTTAAAATGAATCTGAATTCTAATTTCCATTCAAATGCAGCTTGACGCAAATCCAGAATAAAACATTTTCTAGTAAATAAGATTTGAGTTAGTCACCATTTTCTAGCAAAATAAAAATGTAAAATTTAAGAATCTGAATAAATGTATGTGAAGCTATATAATTTCTTAAATATATAGTGTATCTTCCAAGTTAGCAAAAAGATCCAAATTTAGTATATAGATATTTGGTTGCATATAAATATGTTTTAATGGTTTAGAAAAATAACTAAACCACAAATGCAAACAAGAATAAAATCAGTGATTTAAACCAAGATTTCCTTTGTGCTGATTTAAGTCATGTTTAAAACCACGTATATAAATTACGTTTATTTAAATCAACCCATTGTGCTGAGCAAGGTAGAAAAGATTATAAGGAAAAAATTGGGGAAGGGTTAAGAGCTCAATGATTTTACTGCTTGCTCCTTCGACGATTGTGGCATCTCCCTAACCTTACTCATTATTACCATGATGTAGCTTCTTTGTGATGAGGAATATGAAGACAGTCAACATTTACCAATAAGCAATGTATATTCAGTTGATTACAAAGGAGCGACGGTAGTTCCTAGGAATAAAAATAAGAAGGGAACATAAAAATGGTTTGAACAAGAAGAAAACTAATCTTTTTTTTTTTTTTTAAAGGGGACAATACATCTATTCCGCAAATCACAAAGAACAATAGCTAGCAAGTTAACACAGGAATTTAGGTTGGTAGCAGCTGATCGAAGGGTAAGTGAATTTGTAAAAAATGGATTACAAATGTAATTTAATTGTGATTGTGCCTAAATGATTAGTATATTGTTAACTTTCCAGATAAATCTTTTACCCTTTCCTAGCTATGGTTTCAAAAGAGGTTAAGTAGACATTTTAATTTATACTTTGTTAAAAATTCATATGGGTTTATGGCCTTGTACTTAAGTGTGTGTTGAAGTAATCACAGAACTTGAAAAATGGCCGAAAATATATCTGAAGAATGGTAGGAGAACAATTTAAGAATTAGTGAAGTACATATTGTTTTATAGATGGCCTAAATAGTAGTAATCTGCTTCACTCCACTATTAGCTGCACCTGCATTATTTTCACTGAGTTTATTGTAAATTTTAATTACTTCCTAATTTATGTGGTGTCCATTGCCATTGATTTTGAGTGCCTCACATTTAATTTTAAATCAAATATGTGATGATCATAAAGCCTTACGGGAAAGGTAAAACATACTTGGCAGTTAAAGCTCTATCCAACTCCCATTTCTTTAGGGTAGAACTGAACTAGGAGCTCTGTCCTGAAATAACAAAAAAGGGCAATAAGGATTGTTCTGCACATGGTATCTCGATAAGATTCAAACCCATCAAGAGGGAATTTTAAAGTAGCTTTGCAAAACTGTCATAAAAATTTACCACCAAAGTCACAAAACCTGCTGTTTACTTTGATGAATGATTATAATGAAAAATCATGCAATATTTGATTTGCCATGAAACAGAATTAAACACTCTTGGTGAGTGAAATTTTGAAAGGCTGCTTTGAATTGTTTAATTAAAATAGGAGCTAAATCCTGAATTCCTTCCTCAGACAAAATTTCCAGTGTAGTGGGGGGAAGGAGTTTTGCCTCTGTGAAGAGTGCTGGATTCGACCCCTACTGCTTTTTTTTTTTAAAAAAAAGCTTAAAGTTTAGGGTCCATTCTCCCTCTCTCTCTCTATCCCATTAACGTTCAGTGAGAATGGTTTTCCCCTACCCCACTGCTATCCATACCAGCAGTACTCCGTTTACAAGTAAAAATACTCTTACTGACTGCCAGAACTGCAAACTCAGCCTGGGATCTGAGAGTCAAGCTGGGTTGTTTCTTATGCATCATCACTAGGAGTAAATGTTCTGCAGGCTAAATTAGGTCCATATTTGCACCTGTGCAGCCCTGCTGTCTTCAGTTTCAGCCCCAAGTGACACTGGTGCAGCCCATTTGCTACAAAGGAGATGCACAAGTGAAAAGGAACTTCTGAGACAATGTACATGAAGGAATAGCTTCCAGCTCTCTCTTCGCTCTGTTGTTTCTCCACAGTTGATAGGAGTAAAACTATAATATATTTGTATCACTAAGTCAGCCGATGTATACTTTACACAGATCTGCAAGTAAAAAGGTGGCATTTTTACATAGTTAATTATCAGAGTAGAATTGTATTTTGAGGCTAATGTTCCATGATGCATGTACCATGATGCCGTTGAAAGTGAGTTGGCAGGTTGCCCATAAAGTTAGCAGAGGGAGGTGAGGGCATTTAATAGTTTATTTCAAAATAAACCTTTTTTGGGGAAAAACACTACATGTGTAATGAAGTATTGCAGACTTTTTAAATCAAGCCAGGCATATTTTATCATATTTTGTCTTTTAAGCCAAAGGGTTACTCATGTAATTACTCTTATTAACAGTCCTGGAAGATCTTGCTGTTTGGTGCAATTAATTTAATATGCACCGGTTTCCTGCTTATGTGGTGCAGCTCTACTAACAGTATAGGTATGTTCTATTCTTGCATCTAAATAATTGTTGTCTGTTGTTGATTTTTAATTTATAGCAGTGCCAGCATAATAAAGCAGGGCCCTGAGTATAATGGAATTAGACGGCTGTGCAACTGACATCGTAATTTATCCATTTTAAAGCTACTGCATAGTCAGTTTAGGAGAACTCCTTTTCTGCAAGGCTTAGGAACTGCACGTGGCCAGTGAATTCTTCAAGGCATTCACTGTTCCCACAAGTGCTTCTGAGGCTGCTTTCCCTGCCAGTCCTTCTCTCAGAGCTTCCTTCATGCAGAGTTTAGAATCTTAGCACTAGTCCTTCAAACCTTTTCTCAAGTCAGTAGTCCGATTGACTTCAGTGGAGACCTTCCCCTCCAACTGTGAGGTAGTGGCAGTGGCTTCTCCTAAATCCATGAGTATTCTGCCCCTGTATTCCCCAGCCTGCGCTGCAATGTGTGTCCTGGTTTTGCATACAATACCCAAGATGTTCCCATGTATCTGCAATGCAGATACAGTGCCTATATTTTCACTATGTGATGCAGTTTTAATCTTATTTCAGTCTGAAAAACTTATTATCAAAACATTGCTCTAGTTCCTATCTTAGCTGAACCAGTTCACCCATCCCTTTATTGTAATACATACACAGGCACTGTTACGGTTGGGATGGAAACCTTAACTGAGAATTTCCTGACTTTTCCATGTCTAAATTCCCAATCTTAACTTTCATGATTGGATGCGCATTAGTGACTAAATACTTCAATATTTTACATGGTTTCACAGAGCTAGTGTTGTGTTAATCAACTTGTTATTAAATGAAATATTGGAGTAGTTAGTACAGACAGAAAAATACAAAAATGGTTTTAAGATGTACATTTTCATACTCTGAAATAAGTTATATTTTCAGCAAAGAGAATTTGTGCAGATAGAAAATGGTAGGCAGCTGTCTCAGAGACATTGAGGGACACACAATTTTTGAAGGCAAAATCACATATAGCGTTCTTCGTTGCTAATAATGTAAAGTGTGTTAAGTGTTTAAAATTTTGTTTTCACAGCTTTAACTGCCTATTCTTACCTGACAATCTTTAATCTTTTCAGGTACGTTTTTTTAAATCTGATCCTACAATTTATCAATGCTTGTAAGAATATTCTTTTTACTAAATTTGAAATAGGGTAAAAGTAGGATGAATAAATATTATGTACCAACTACAGAGTTATTCATGACTTTTCATAAATACAGGCAAGAACTGAGTAGTTGGTTTAACAATGTTTTAGATTGTGTATATAAGATTGTGTGTTAAATAGTACACAAACTTAGAAGAAAACGGTGACTAATATCACAGCTCTGATAAGAACAATTTAAAAAGTCAACTATATTTAGATTTCTGTACACAGCTGCCTGACATTGTTATAACAAAGTAAATTGAAAACAAAATCCACACTGTGTGCCAAACTAGTATCCCTTTAATTGATTGACTCAGGAAAATTTTACCACCACCAGTTCCACAAGTATCATTTGTAAAATGTATTTGTTTTAGCTTTAGGGTGTGGGAAGTGATTTTTAGTTTTACTTCTGTTTTAAGGGCCAGATCCTACAAACACATTGACTTCAACAAGACTGCTAGTGTTTGTAAAATTAAGCATGTGTAAGCATTGTAGACTCTTTGACTGTATTTACTGATTTCTGACCTCTATTCTTGAAGAATGGGTGGTAAATCTGTAGTTCATTTTCTCACTGGGTATAGTATATACCAATTCAGTTCATTAAAAGAAAAACTGAATCATTCTTAAAGAATATGTTGAAATATTGGTGATGACCTAAGATTACTAAAAATTGAAGTCTGCTGGAAAATGTCTGATAGACTGACAATATCTTATATTGTCCTGAACGAACTTTATGGAAATAAGATAAACTTTATTGAATTAGGAATAATGCTTTTGGGGTACATTGTATTAAAACTACAATTGTGTATGTGTTGGTGTGGCATTGTATTACTCCTGGGGGAATTCTGTGCCAAAAATACTATGCACAATATTTTAAAATTCTGCATATTTTATTGGTCAAAATAACCCAATATAATCATGCCAGTTTCAATTATTTTGGTAATTTATTTCAAAATACCTGTCAGCAAGTATGTCTAGAACAGTATCAACAACAAAAAAGATTCTCCCAGGAGTAGAGAGTTAAAGAAACCCTTACAACAACCCAGTTCCTGTTTCTCTGTTATACTTTTGTCGGACGCTTCCATTTGGGTGTGTCACACATGCCAGCTGGGCATATCTTGGGGGGGAAAACTATGTCCCACATCTTTTAGTCAATTCTTGTTTATTTGCTTCTTAGGGTTACTATATTTCAAGTTCCCAAATAGAGGACACTGCCGGGAGGAGGGGGAGTTAGAAGTGGGGTACAGTTTGGGGTGCCGGAGGGGTCTGTGTATAGTGCAAGGGAGTATTTGGGGGGGTGCCGGAGGAGGGGATTTGCATGGTCGTGTCTCTCTCTTCTCCCCCCTGCCCAGATCCCTGCATCTCCTCCCCCAGAGCACAGCTGCAGGCTACATTCTGTGCAGCTTCATTCCTGTCCCACCAGGCAGAGACTATCCATACCTGCTGATAGGGATGGGGAGCATAATTTAAAGTTTTGTCCGTCCTTGGAACAGCTCGAGTCACACACGAACCGCCTTTCTCCCTCAGTCTACCATCCTGGAAAGCATGTAGTACCTTCTTTAGTAGGACAGGGGAATGCTAATGTACTTCCTTCTTTATCAACCCCCTGGAGAGAGATACATATACTAAGGCAAATTGGATTCTCCACAGACCAACATACAAAGAAAGGCTTTGTGGATAAATAGTCTGGTTGTAAACTGGCTCATGGTCTTCTTCCTAATCCAGCAAACAGACAGGACCCATGTTCCACAGAGGGCCCTGGTCTTTAGGGTAGAGTTGGGGCACTGGGTGCTGATTCTGAGCTGACGCAGTGATGAAGTGAGCTGTAGCGCATGAAAGCTTATGCTCAAATAAATTTGTTAGTCTCTAAGGTGCCACAAGTACTCCTTTTCTTTTTGCGAATACAGACTAACACGGCTGCTACTCTGAAACCAGTGATGAACTGGTAATCATAAGGATTCCCCTAGGGTGGGGTTTGAAGGATTTACCTTGCCAGAATTCTGGTAAACTTATTAGTAGGTTCTTTTATTGTTTTTAATGTTTTTCTCTGTGATGCTTTTTACTTTAAAATAAGCTTGCATAGACAGAACTGTGTGATACTTACAACTTTAGCAATTATACCTGCTAAACTTCTCTGAAGAGAAAGCAATCAGGTATCCTTGGGCAATCTTTCTGCTCTGGGAATAACACATTGAATAACTGTGCAGCCTGGAAATACCCTGGTCAGAAGGTTTCAGAGTAGCAGCCGTGTTAGTCTGTATTCGCAAAAAGAAAAGGAGTACTTGTGGCACCTTAGAGACTAACCAATTTATTTGAGCATAAGCTTTCGTGAGCTACATGTTACATCTGATAAAGTGAGCTGTAGCTCACGGAAGCTTATGCTCAAATAAATTGGTTAGTCTCTAAGGTACCACAAGTACTCCTTTCTGGTCAGAAAGGAGAGAGATGCTGGCCTACACCCAAGGGAGGTGATGGCCAGGGGAGCTGGAACCCTGTGGGTAGATGCCCTTGCTGGACCACTGCAGTAGAAAATACAGAGGCGGTTACCCTGAACTGCGACAGTTTCATTTGAGGAATTGGGAATTAGTAGTACATAAATCACCCAGAATCTTTGGTGAAGTGAGCAAGACTATGAACTTAGGTAGAATAATTCAATTGTACTTCTCTTATAATTTGAGGTAAATAGACAAAAGAGCTTTTGTGTACAGTTTTCTTATGAAACTGGTTTTGTTTTTTATTTAGCTTTTTGTGAAGTAGCATAATTACAAGTTTAATGTAGATACTGTTTTGTATCAGATAGCATACAGTATTGAAATTTTTACTATAATTATATTTTTTCCACTTTCGAACAGACAGAAAACCACAAACCTTATGCTAATATGAAGAAAACATTTGAACAAATGTGCATGACATTTGTTGGTGCTGCCATCTAAAATGTGCAGCTTGTTGGAAGAAATAAGAAGCTGATCCAATGAGTATTATGTAATAGGCAAGTTAAAGTTTCATATATGGAACACACAACATCTACAAGAAAACTTGTGGGTTAGCCATTTTAGGTTTTAGCAAGGGAAATAATGTGGCTTAATCAGTAGGGGGTGCATGCATATCCTGGATGTTACCTGATTGCTAGCAAAACATTTATAAATCACAACAACATGCATGCAAGAATGGCAGTTGAAAGGCAAAATGTCTTGGTCAAGACTTTATATTAAAATAAGTTCTAGTCTCTGACCAAGTTATTGTGATAACACTTGAATATCTAAATCTGTCAGTTACTTCTCATAAAATTACTGTACTAACTCAGTTGAAATTTCTTGTTTTTTGGATCAGCTCAGAAGACATTTATTTCACCGAATGGAAAGCTTTTTAAGGAAAAGCTGTTGGGGCCACTTTTGAGTTATCTGAATGTTAATTTTAACAAAAATCCCCTTTTAGTTATTACTAAACACAGCTTTATTTTGAGACTTCAAACTCTGTGTGTACTATACACATCTGGAATGAAACTGCTGATCTGTAAGAAAACTAACTTTGGAAATATTATTGATTGTAAATTGTGTGCCAAGTGTGCACAGAACATTATTTCCTTAATTTTGGGAATATACCAAAGTGGAATGCCCTGAATATTGGTATATCAGAGATGATTGGTATATCAGAGATGAAGACTTTTCTAACTATCTCTCAGCAAATTCTTTACATGGGTTTGATCTCTTGCTCAGTGTGAGCAATGCTTAATATTTTTGCTGCAAAAATAACTCCCTCACTCTTTCAATTTGTGAGCTGCATGATGGCTTATAACAAATTAAAATTTTACTTCTGAAGTAAATTCAGGTGCTCTGGATATGGGCAGTGTTACAAGGAATGAAAACAGGCTGAAATTCTGTGAGCAAAGAGTAATGCTAAACATCAATATATTACATTGTGTCGATGTGTCTGTCTGTTATGTGATAAGTTCTTTGTCCAGTCTTTAACTTTTTCAGTAATGATCTGGAAGAAGGGGTACAAAGTGTGCTGTGTAAATTCACAGATGGTACTAATTTGAGGTGTGTTGCAAGTAGCATTACAAACAAAAATAATTAAAAGGCATCTGCAGAGGAGAAATGTGGCAGAAAAGAGCATTCATCTTGGAAAAATTCAAGTTTAATATGTCAGAGAGAAAATAATCTGAATCACACTTACTCAGTAAGAGGTAGAAAAATACTGAGAGAGACCCAAGGATGGTAGTGGATAGCCTATTAGGTATGAGCTTTGCATGAGCGGTTACAGCCAAAAAAGCCAGTTTGATTTGGAGCTGTATACAGAGGCGTCACAGTATGGACAAGAAGGTAGTAATTCCTCTTGCATTGCTCTGAGACCCATGCTTAGCATGTTACATTCAGTTCTAGGTACTTCAGTAACAGGAAGATGTAAACAAATGGGAAGGAATTCAGGGAACAACAATAAAACTTAATAACTGGAGGTTACTAGTTTAATATTTCTTCTTAAACAGTTTATTTTGCTAACTATAGTGGGGACATGATCACTGTCTACAAATACCTAAAAGGTGTAAACACTAGAGAGGCAGAAAAATTATTTGGGTTGGTTCAAGGAGTTAAAATTAATAGTAATGGAAAATTTAGGCCAGGACTGAGGAAGAACCTTCCCAGTGGTGAGATTTGTCTTTAAAATATTGTCATAACCATACAGCTAAGGGTAGCCTAGAATTCCTCCTTACCTGTAAGGGGTTAAGAAGGTCAAATAACTTGGTTGGTACCTGACCAAAAGGACCAATGGGGAAAGAAGATACTTTCAAATCTTGGGAGGGGGGAAAGGCTTTGTTTTGTGAGTTCTCTTGGGAAGCAGAGAAGCATCAGGTCAGAAAACTCCTTCTCCTATAACCCATCCTAAAAGACTCTCATATTACAAAAATTGTAAGTAAAAGCCAGGCAAGGCATGTTAGATTATCTTTTGTTCTGCTTGTGAATTTTTCCTTTGCTGGAGGGAGGTTTATTCCTGTTTTTTGTAACTTTGAAACTAAGGCTAGAGGAAGTTCTGCTGTGTTTTTGAATCTGTTACCCTGTAAAGTTATTTTCCATCCTGATTTTACAGAGGTGATTTTTACCTTTTTTTTAAAATAAAATCCGTCTTTTAAGAACCTGACTGATTTCTCTATTGTCCTAAGATCCAGGGGTTTGGGACTGTGGTCACTTTGTAACCAATTGGTTAGGATAGTATTCGCAAGCCTCCCCAGGAAAGGGGGTGTAAAGGCTTGGGGGGATATTTTGGGGGAATAGGAACTCCAAGTGGTCCTTTCCCTGATTCTTTGTTAAATCACTTGGTGGTGGCAGCATACCCTCCAAGGGCAAAGCCTTTGTGCCTTAGGGAAGTTTTAACCTAAGCTGGTAGAAATAAGCTTAGGGGGTCTTTCATGCGGGTCCTTACATCTGTACCCTAGAGTTCAGAGTGAGGAGGGAACCTTGACAGTAGTCTTCAAAGGAAAGTGGTGGAAACCATTACATGTATTCTTTTAACATGGTGCTTTAGACAGTGATCAGTAAGACTATAAGATTAGCAAGGGAATGGAGGTAGTAATACGTCATGCATTATGTTAAAAAGTAAATCTTTACTGTGATACAGTACAAGTACCTCACTGCAGAAGGAAATACTGTGATAAAACCAATACTTTGGAACAATATTTGATTTCTTTTTTTAATGGTGTCTCCTGGTCGTTCCTATATTGTAACAGAGAGGATTGAGTCATAACTAAAACCCAAATCAAAAAACTCAGAACACTGGAGAATCCAGATCTGAAATCTACAACTTGGATCCACCACTAACGTGTGATAGAATATGTAAACAAATGGACATCTGTATAATAGTATAATCCGTAGAATTTTTTCATTAATAAATTTAATCCAAATAACGAGTGTGTGAACATTTTTAAAATATATGAAGAGCAAAGCAGTATGTTTTTATATAATGTGGCTCTCATATGTAGACTGATTTCTGAAGTGTCTGCAATATTAGTATCTGAATCTTAGAATAGCTTACTTGTCTTAGTCTCAGTAAAAGGATTGGCTTCTTCAGGATTCTGGAGCAGGTTAGACTTTGCCTCCTCACTATTTTATAGAATGACAATAGTGCACTAACTTTCCTCATTCAAAATTAAACTTTTCTTCAAGTTAGTGTACTGTTGATCTAACGTCCAGTTGTCAAACTATGCACTTCTGGATATTGAACACCTTTACAGACTTTTTAGCAGTGAGCCATTGGGTGCCATTAGAGTCATTGGACATGGTTGGCTCCAGTAAATCAAACTGAAATGGATTGTTTTTCCATTAGTAGCAGTAACTACTGTCCATCATACAGTTGGTCTTAGACTCAAGAGAATCGGGAATACCAATGCTTGAGTCCTGAGGAAGACAGGCCATTGAGGTTATGCCACCATCTTTGGCCTTACAGGCTAAAATGATTTCCATTTAACAAACTAAAGTGTTAAGATTTTTTGACTTCACCCTATTTAAAAGCATGCAACTTTATTAAAAAGGAATATAAGTAAAACAAATGGATTAAAGGGGGAACGTTCTCAGTGCAGTAAAAGAACAATGGAAAACCTTTGCTTATCAACTCTTATTTGCATGTTTCTCTGTTGCCCTCTAGTTCCCCTTCAAAAGAATTTTGAGGGCACAAAGAGACTAAACTTTAGCTTCTTTTTCTTATAGGAACTTCAGTGGAAAAATATATTGCATTTGGAGTTGTGATAACCTTATTGTAGTCTGAATGATGCTGGGTTTTGGGGAAAGTTGATGGTGCCCCTTGTAAGTACAGTACATCCTTTGATCTTTTATGTCGTGAGGTTCCCTCTGATATAAGGGATTGTATTGGCTACAGCTCCACTATAACTCGTTAGCTTTCCTCATAAAACATACACCAGCGGCTTGGTCCACAGTCCAAATGTAGACAGAACTTTCACTAAATTCTAGGAAATCCTTGCTAGCCTAGAGATTGCCGGACTGGGTTCAAAGTGTAACTGAAGTCTTACAGAAACGTTCAAATTAAGGATGTATTCTGAAAGTTAAGCTACATTTAATCTATAAAATATTTAGTTTGTAATAGTTGATTATCCTCATATCAGTCTCCTCCTTTTTTATTTTAGTTTGATAACATGCCTAATAAGCTACTGGGTAATGATGAAGAAGCCCAGCCCAGCCTATTCTTTTGGGTAAGCACTAATAATTAAGGCCCTACTTAACTTGTGATATTGCAGAAATTGCAGATTCTGCAATATTAGGTTTCTGTCGCAGTTTGGCAGCAGGAGCCCTGCCGTGTGCGGGGCTGACAGTGGGATCCCCAACTGCCCGAGAGCTGAGAGCAGGAGCTCAACCCCTGCTCTCACCCCAGGCCTCTGCTCTGACCGCTGAGCAGCTGCTGATAGCAGAAGATTGTGGAAAAGTAATAATGGACTTTATTTTTAGTAATAAAGTCCATTATTACGTTTCTGCAATTTTCCATGGCTTGTCCACAATTCAGCTACAATTTTTTGATAATCCCACAATTCAAGTAGGGCCTTACTAATAATACAGTACTAATTATTTCATGTGCCATGAAAAATACATGCAAGTACATTAGCTGTGTATCTAAAAAGTTCCCATTTATAAAAATCTGTATGTGTGTATGCATACTAAAATGTCTTCATAATTAGTGAGAATTTTTGACTCCATTCCCATTAATTTATTGCTCTGTATTTGTTCAATAATGTCTAGTTTGCCCATTGTTGTGGTACATAGGCACACTGAATGTCAAATAAACATCTATAGTATCTCATAAATCAAGGAGACACAGGTATTGAAAATCTAACGTAAAAGGTCCTAGGATAGGGATGGAGAGAGAGGTAAATTGCTTAATTCTATGGTGGGGATTATAGTGAGAATTTCCTGTGGACCTCTGATTAGTTAACTATCCATTTGATATGGATTGTTGGCCTAAAGAAACTTGAATATAATTACTCCTCCCTAAAATTCTGATTCACTTCTATCTGCCCTACTGGAAAGAATTAGAGGTGGAGGGTTGTCTGCTTAAAACCCTGTTAATAGGTTGTCCAGTGTTCTTAACTTATTTCTCAAATTTCAGGTTTGAAAGATTTGAAGTACTAGCAGTATTTGCTTCCACAGTTCTGGCACAACTTGGAGCTCTTTTCATACTCAAAGAGAGGTAGGAATGTGTACTGTTTCTGTTGAGATTTACATCTGAAGTTCTAACATGAGAAGGTACTCCACTCCAGCTTGAGTAAAGCTCAGACATTTTTAAAGTATTGTAAAAGAAGGATAGTCATTAGAAAAAGCTCCAGATTTCTTAAAGACAGAATCATTTGACAGCAACAGGTAATATTATATTAGCTTATGTTGCCGATTTGTACTGATTACTATATACGTGGACTACAGGAAAACTGTAAATGTGATTAAAGGAAAACTTAAATGGTCCTACTAATTGCATATTCCAGATACTCTGTTAAGGATTTAATAAGCAAGACAGTACGTCTTCTCATATAGTTTGATCACTGAGATAAATGAAGCAATGGTGAAAATACATAATTTTGTGCAATTATTTAACTTCAGTATTTTCAAGTGTTCATCTGTTAAATAGCACCATATTTATGATCTTAAAGCAATTTTATCATAGAAGTGGTAGTTTAATTTATGGGTTTGTCTATTTTTTATTTTTTTTATTTTAAGCTCCTATTTTATCAATCCATCCAAATTTTCTCCATATTGATACTTGACCTACAAATAGTTAGTTCCAGGTACAAAATTTATTTTAGTCTATTTTTTGATTAATAAGTTAGTTGAGCACATCAGAGAGAAATAATAGTTTTAGTTTCAAGTGCTTAGCTTTAAAACTGTTTTTAGAAGCCATTAAAAATTATGATTTTTTTTACATCTGTAAATCGCCTATAAAGCCTGCACACCAACTGTGTTTTTTCTTTTAAATGCCTACAGCTGTATTAACAACCTAACAGTGCCACTGATCTTGTGAATCATTGGCACCGTGCCATGGATTGATCTTTGATAAAGAGGCAGTGTCATAGCCATGTAAGGTCTCCAGATGTAACACTGAATTTGCTTGCCTATGAGTTTACATGTTGAGAGTGTTTTCAGAACTGTTACATTCCTGTTGGCTTTAGTGGAATTGGTGGCAGCTGAGCACCTCTTTATATGGGGATGGTATTTCCAATTCAGGTTTAGTTTCTCTCCACTAAAACTTGTTTTAAACTATTGTCACCTTTTCACACATTCATTTGATGTTGAAGAGGGACCCTTTAATGGTCTTTTTGGCAGGATTAAATTTTTAGATTTTTAGACTACCCTTAGTAGCCGGATGCCCAGCATAACCTTGAGTTTCTCCTGTGATGGCAATTGCACCTCATCTGGGACAGTATGCTCTCTTGCCTTACTTGTATATTAGTGTTTTCTAATACTTATCCCAGATTTTCTCTGCTACAGTTGAAGATTAATTCTTTGTTACTACTCATTGACTGAGGAGAATGACTGATCTATGTCTTCATTATAACATCCTTTTTATTTAGAGGGTTACTCTGTCTTCCTTGTTTGTCATTTCTCCAGCGGTAAATTATACCGTTTCAATTTGGTGCCAAGCATATTGGAATAATTACTTCATGTGTTGTCATAAAAATGGCATCCTTATCCATACATCTCAATACAGCATTTGCCATTTTTGCAGCGTTGTTGAAGCATTTAATTTGGCATCCTGTATCCCACTTGTTATGTTTATTTGTGAGTTTAGGTGCCCAGAAATGAAAATATATTTTAAAAACTAACTATATAAAGGAAATAATTTAATAAAAACAACTAAAATTGACAATTTATTTCTTGTAGTACAGAACGGTTTCTGGAACAACCTGAGATACACACGTAAGATTGGATTTTTATATATGAAACTATAATTTTTTGTCAGTTTACTTCTGTTTCTAATTCTTTATCTAGTACAAAGTAAGAGTGACTTGGCTTATCTAGTATTAAACTGTTTTCACTACATTGAAAAGTTATTACCATAGGGCTCGCACGCAGTTTGGAACACAGAAATATCAATCTATGGTGTGCAATTACAAATTAGTCTACATGAGCCCATAAATAGTCAGATAGTTGAAGAGCAGTTACATATTTGTTCCTTGTAACTTAGTGCTTCTATTAATTATTTTTAGGGCTGTCAATCACAGTTAACTCACGCGATTAACTCACACGATTAACTCAAAAATTAATCACGATTAAAAAAATTAACTGCCATTAATCACAGTTTTAATCACACTGTTAAACAATAGAATACCAATTGAAATTTATTCAATATTTTTGGATGTTTTTCTACATTTTCAAATATATTGATTTAAATTACAACACAGAACACAGTGTACACTGCTCACTTTATATTATTTTTTATTACAAATAATTGCACTGTAAAAATGATAAACAAAAGAAGTAGTATTTTTCAGTTCACCTCATACAAGTGCTGTAGTGCAGTCTCTTTATCATTAAAGTGCCACTTACAAAAGTAGATTTTTTGTTTGTTTGTTACGTAACTGCCCTCAAACAAAACAATGCAAAACTTTAGAGCCTACAAGTCCACTCAGTCCTACTTTTTATTCAGCCAATCGCTAAGACAAACGTGTTTGTTTACATTTACGGGAGATAATGCTGCCCAATTCTTATTTACAATGTCACCAGAGAGTGAGAACAGGCCTTTGCATGGGACTTTTGTAGCTGACATTGCAAGGTATTTACATGCCAGATATACTAAACACTCGTATGCCCCTTCATGCTTCGGCCACCATTCCTCAGGACATGATTTCATGCTGATGACGCTCGTTTAAAAAAAAATGCATTAATTAAATTTGTGACTGAAGTCCTTGGGCAAGAATTGAATGTCTTTGGCTCTGTTTTACCCGCATTCTGCCATATGTTTCACGTTTTAGTAGTCCCGGATGATGACTCAGCACATGTTGTTCATTTTAAGAACACTTTTGCTGAAGATTTGACAAAATGCAAAGAAGGTACCAATGTGAGATAGGTACAGCACTTGACCCAAGGTTTAAGAATCCGAAGTGCCTTCCAAAATCTGAGAGGGATGAGGTGTGGAGAATGCTTTCAGAAGCCTTAAAAGAGCAACACTCCGATGCAGAAACTACAGAATCCTAACCACCAAAAAAAAAAAAATCAACCTTCTGCTGGTGGCATCTGACTCAGATGCTGAAAATGAACATGCGTCAGTGTGCACTGCTTTGGATTGTTATCAAGCAGAACCTGACATCAGCATGGATGCATGTCCTCTGGAATGGTGGGTGAAGCATGAAGGGACATATGAATCTTTAATGCATCTGGCATGTAAATATCTTGCGACACCGGCTGCAACAGTGCGATGTGAACACCTGTTCTCACTTTCAGGTGATGTGAGCAAGAAGCAAGCAGCATTATTTCCTGCAAATGTAAACAGACTTGTTTGTCTGAGTGATTGGCTGAACAAGAAATAGGACTAAGTGGATTTGTGGGCTCTGAAGTTTTACATTGGTTTATTTTTGAATGCAATTATTTTTTGTACATAATTCTACATTTGTAATTTCAACTGTCATTATAGAGATTGCACTACAGTACATGTATTATTAGGTGAATTGAAAAATACAATTTTTTTTTGGCTTTTACAGTGCAAATATTTGTAATCAAACAAATATAAAGTGGGCACTGTACACTTTGAATTCTGTGTTGTAATTGAAATCAGTATATTTGAAAATGTAGAAAACATCCAAAAATATTTAAATAAATGGTATTCTGTTATTTAACAGAGCAGTTAATTGTGATTAATTATTTTAATGGCATGATTAGTTTTTTAAATCGCTTGATAGCCCTAATTATTTTAATATTTTTATTTATTAAAATTTCTCTTTTGAGCTTGTATAGTTAATTGAGAATTGAATTAAGCCTGATCTTACCACAAATAACATTTTTCAATATTGTGTATGAATGCTGTTGGTTTTTAAATATTCAACTGGAATTTATCATAATGGAGGATGTTCAGAAGTGTTTCATTGATGGCAGTTTAACTTTGTAACATCACAGGTAGATACTGTGAAAAATGAAGATTAATTTTTTTTCCCTCTCTTTAGGGGGCGATTGTTGGTTGGTACTTTCGTGGCTCTCTTTTTCAACTTGTTTACAATGCTTTCCATTCGGAATAAGCCTTTTGCTTATGTGTCTGAAGGTATGTGTTGAATGAACTGTGACAAGAATTAAGGAAAGGCAATGAATGTTAACTGTTTTCTTCAAATATATTTTTTGTTAGATAAGAAAAACAATTGCCATGTATGTCATTTCTAATAGTTCCATATATCTAATTAAAAGGTTTTGAATTCGAGGCGGTCTCCTCATTTGTCATGTACAAAGTCCATAGGACGCACAGAGAGTAGTACGCTGTCATCAATATGGTAAATTGAGTATAATTTCAGATGTAGCTACTACTTTGATGTATTTAAAACAGATGTAAGAAGCACTTTTTCACACAACTCTGTCAACCTGTGGAACTTGTTGCCAAGGGATGTTGTGAAGGCCAAAAGTATAACTGGGTTCAAAAAAAAATTAGATAAGTTCATGGAGGATAGGTCCATCAAAGGCTATTAGCCAAAATGGTTAGGGGTGCAATCCCATGGTCTAGGTGTCCCTAAACCTCTGACTGCCAGAAGCTGGGACTGGACAGCAGGGGATGGATCACTAGATAATTGTCCTGTTCTGTTTTTTTCCCCTCTGAAGTTTCTGGCATTGGCCACTGTCAGAAGACAGGATACTGGGCTAGATGGAACATTGATCTGTCCGAGTGTGGCCTTTCTATGTTAAGAAACAGATTAGTTTCTTCTTCTGTTGTAGCTCTTTTATTCAACCAGTAAAACTTTAATGTGGATAATCTTACAATGATACAGACAGACTTGTACAAATATTTAAAGTTTTGTTAATTAAAAACCACCTTCTTTTTACAACTTACTCCTTGGAGTTTTTACTCTTTGTATAGTAAAATCACAATCATTCTCACTAATTGAGCGTTATGGAAATTTGCAAATTGAATGAATGCATAACTTTTTAAAAAGTCTGTTGCATCACAAAATATATTTGTTCTGATTAGTTGTAGTTTAAATTATTTATAGTATTTCATATGTAATGCACTAATGTAGAAAAGCAGAGTGAATTGAGCAGGGAGCCAGGAACTCCTAAATTCTAACCCTGACTTCCATGTTGAAGCGCAACCATTCTGTACCACGTTTTCTATGTCAGTAAAGTGGGGGTGGTAATAATTACTTTATAAGGGCTTTGTGAGGATTAATTAATTGTAGTGGTCCCCTTCATAAATGTAAAGAGTTGTCAGTGCTTATTACTGTTTTTAATTTGTGTTGTATATTTTGAAAGTGAACTTCTTAATCTGAGACTCATTACAGCTGTCGTCTTAGAGAAGGGATGAGATCTACATTTTTCAGGAAAATTAATTGAGTTTTGTAGACTAGCTTCAAAGTGAGAATTAGCAAAGTTCTACATTACCTTCATGATTTGCTTTTGACCAGATCCATCACAACGAGCTAGAAAGGAAAATAATTAATTTTATGTGGCAAAGAACCAGAAACCTGTGATGAATTTAAACAAAAATTTAAAAAATTATGTGATAAGACACAGTCATAGTAAATGGCTCTTCGTTATAACAAAGAGAGAGTATTCCTAGGGTCTGTGTGAGGATATAGAGGAAGCTGTAGACAAGGAGATGGTGAAATGTGCTGATAACAATCATTTAAGCTAGTGAAAACTAAGGAGGATTGTGGAAAAACTCGAGAGACTTGGTCAAATGGTGTTGGGTATCTAGGTGGAAGATGATTAACTGGGATCAAGGCAAGGTACTGAAAAACTCTAAATTTCTTTTGTGTAACTGCACCTCTTCACCCCCCCTTACACTAGGGTTGCCAATTTTGGTTGGATGTATTCCTGGAAATTTAATAACATGATGTAATCTTTAATTAAAGATCAATCTTCAATTCTTAGAGACTCCAGGCCAATCCTGGAGGGTTGGCAACCCTAGAGTAAGGGGGGGGTATGAGGTAAAAAGTTTGTGGACCATTGTTTTAGGTTATAACCCTGTCATCTGAGTAGGGGTCAGAGAGGAATTTTGGCCACCAAATTTGAGCATTGCTGAATTGATTAGCTGCCCTGTGTGAGGCCTTCAGCATATATTGGGTATTTGCTACTGTTGGAGGCAGTATATAGGCACTGATCTGATCCACTGTACTAATTCCTATGTGCCTGTATGCATACAACAGATGTTACTGTCTGAGCCTCAGTTAGGAAGGTGTATTAATTTTATTTATTTATTTATTTATTTATTCGATTTGTTTAGGAGAGCTGAATTAAATGGCTAAAAGGTGGTGGTTTTCCCCTCCACATCTAGTTCACATGTTGTGTTTGAGAGTGGATAATGCTGTAGCTGCCTGTATTTACAAAAATTTCCTTTCAACGTAGTCACAGGGCCAGACTGTGCTCCCTTTCCTCATGTTGGTGAGCAGCTACTTGCATGAATAGTCCCATTGATGTCAATAGGACTACTCATGTCTGCAGAAAATCACAAGTGTGTGTGGGGGGGGGGGGGAGAGAGGGGGTTACAAGTAGTGTGCTCCCATAGAGAGCTCAAGTTTGTATTCACTTAGACATTAACAAAGACAATATTTTCTTTAAAAATAAACGGTGAAATCTGCAGTTGCACTTGAAATTAATCCAATTCAGATGTTGCATGACAAAAGGTTTCCAATCAACCACAGGCCAGAAAATGTTCTCCTTTCTCAAGTGATATTTGAAACTCACTGATCATTGTGATCTAATGTTAAGATGGATTATTCACTCATATTTTACTACTTCCTTATATTATTTTTTAAAAACACACCTTAAGATGAATTGTTGTTATGATTATAATTGGTACCTTTGTGTTTTTGTGAAGCTGCTAGTACGAGTTGGCTTCAGGAGCATGTTGCAGATCTTAGCAGAAGGTAAGGCTTCATGATATTTTTTCATAATAGCTAATACTTAAGTCAATATTAGTCATTATGTCATGCCAAGTTATTTTTTTACTGCATATAGACATAGTATAGGGCACTCTGACCAGGCACTGAGGCATAAGCTTGGTATTAAAACATTTCTGCTCTCTCTCTCTCTTGCTCAGCAAATCTGAGTAAAATTCCTCAAATGAGTGAAGATAATTCTATCTGCAGCAAAGCCAGTCTGAACTGCATTTCCTAGCAGCTGCTAGGGCTGCCTCACAGCTCAAAATGCTTAATTTAAACATAAGAATTTTATGGGGACGTCTCTCTTAGTCCAGCAGGAAGATGGGGGTCTCTAAAAAGACCAGGCATAGAGACAGATGCACATTGTTTCTCTCTCAGGTTTTTTCCTTTTATTTTCTTTGTGTCCCAAGCATCACAGATTCTTCCCCCCCCCCCCCCCATTGGCTGCAGAGCCACAACAAGGTCTCTCTTCCAAGAACTGAAACATTGGTTGTCATGTTTTTTGGCTGTTAACCCTTTTAGTATGTATGTTTGGACACTGAATGCCAAATAATACAGATAATTTGCAAATAGCCTTTGCCAGATATTTAAAATGTTTATATTTTGAGCCTTACACATCCCTGTGTGTATTTTATGCTGTCAGCACTACAAATACAGTAAAAAGTTCTATCTAAAAATAAGGTAATGGAGTATGTTAAACCATATTACATAACACTTTAGACATGCTGCAAACCCTACCTGTTCCCTAAAGCATTTCAGGAGTGGGATGGGCAATATGATATAAGGTGTAGTAGAAGGAGCAAAAAAAGCACAAGTTACTGAAATCATAAAGAGCTTGATCCTTCAATGAGCTAAACAGTCTGGTCCTGATCCTGCAGTACACGTAAGCGCATCCTGAACCTGCATGCATAGTACCTTATTGGACCAAACCCTTAATGGTGCAAGTTAGATGAGACAAGATGAAAGGGACTCTGTGTAGCAAGGAGCAGGACTGTGAAGGTCACATCTCAATGTGTGAATGTGGCAAAGAGTCAATAGTTTCTAAGTTGCATAAATAAAAAGTTACAAATATAAAGAAAAATAATGGTATCACTGTACAAGGGCCGTGGAAGAGCAACCCTAGGACTACTGTGTAGAGAATTGGAGGGGGTTAATGTCTAAAAAATTTAGATAGAGAAGACAATGAGGTTGATTTATTGTATATCAACCCAGTATTATGGGGAACAGCATAGAAAGCAGTCTTTAAAAAAGATTGGAAAATGTGATTTTCAGATATTTAAAGGGGCTTCTGGAACAAGGGTCTAGGACACACAGTCAGATCTGCTAACAAAAAGGGCATAACACTTGATTGCAGTTTAAATTTGTGGAAACATTTTCTGAAAGTCTGATTACTCTAGTATACTTTACTGTAATTTTGTCTTCCGTTTTTCCTTGTGAGATTGGAAACCTTTATTTAAAACTGGGAAGAGTTTAAATATAATTCAGATTCAAAAGATAGGAATGTTCCATGCACAAAGCACTTGATTTCAAATTGTGAGTAAGAAGAGGAGACATAAATGGCTCTAGGCCTGAAAATAATTAATCTTTGTAGCTCACAAAGAGGATCATGTAACTTCCAGCAGGAAAAAAAGGCTTTTAATCCAGTCAGCAACATCATCCTATCTACATGATCCTCAAAGTGGATCTATTGTATGTTGGAGTAGTAGGTGTAGCTTTTTAATTCTAGTTTTCCAGCACTTACCACAACAACTAGCTGACAATTGCTTTTTTCTGTTTTGTTGCAGTCTATGTGGAATCATTCCAGGGTTGAGCAGCATCTTCCTTCCACGAATGAATCCTTTTGTCTTGATTGATCTTGCTGGTGCTTTTGCGCTTTGCATTACGTATATGTTAATTGAAATTAAGTACGTATAATAATTATTGAAATAAATAAAATAAGTATTTAGGATATAATTCATGGGAAATCTCCTTTTAGGTTTGCAAGCACTGGTCATGTGGTAAGAAGTTGAAATGTCACGTGAAATTTCAGCTTCTTACCACATGAACCAAAATTGTTGAGACACATTTGTTTTTTAAAAGGCTGTGTGTTTCAGAACACATGCTTAGTGAATTTTTGTATGTTCTCTCTCCCCCCCCCCCCCTCCAATGGTGGCCATTTAAAAGAAAAGGCATATGGCTTGCAGATACCCTAGGAAACAAGCACGTCATTTAAAATTACCCTTTTTTGTTTCAGCAATTATTTTGCTGTAGATACAGCCTCTGCGATCGCTATTGCTTTGATGACTTTTGGTACCATGTATCCTATGAGTGTCTACAGTGGAAAAGTACTACTTCAGGTGAGACAGTGTCAGAAAATGTTTTAATTTTACTTTTTTTAAAATGTACATGTTTAATGATATCCACCATTAAACATGGAAATGAAAAATGTTCACAAGAAAGAAATGATACATGATTAAACTCTGAAGAAATTTGTAACATGAGACAACTTTGTATCACAGAATCATAGCAATCACAGATGCAGCCTATAGTTTCGATTGAATTGTTGCTCTGTTGTTAAATACTATCAGCATTGTGAGTTTAGTAAACTACCCAGTCAAGTAATTACATTTAAAAGGCTATACTACTATAAATTATAAAGGCAGCAGACTGTAGATCATAATAAAGCCTAATATAGCTTTAAGATTAGGACCAAATAAGCATCTGTTTGTCTTTATTATAACATTCTTTTGATTATTTTCAGACAACCCCACCACATGTGATTGGTCAGCTAGATAAACTTATTAGAGAGGTAAGTTAGCGTATAACATGATATGAGGTTCACAGCAAAGAAGTTCAATACAAAGGCTGAACATGCATAGTGAGAACCTACAGGTCTTTCAAGTGTTCCTCCCACAGAAGATAAATCTGACTGCAAATGAAAATTCTACACTTTCACTTTGTGTGTGTGTGTGTGTGTGTGTGTGTGTGTAAGAAATATAAAGCTTACAATCTAAATTAGACAGTACAGTTGATATGTCTTATAGAAAGGTTCAAATTCCTAAATTGGTACAGATCTTCTTTAAAATATATTCAATCTTTGATAAATTATCACTGAAAAGGTTTGCAACAATTTGTTTTAAGAAGGCATAAAAGAGGGAGTTTCCGTTTATATTTTAACAAAGTGAGGAATTGTAAGCATTCATGAAAGAGCCTGGGTGTCGGGGAAGAAACAGGTCTTGCTATATGAAGAAATTACACATTTGTAGATAGTTGGAATACATTGGATATAAATATGTATAGGAGTTTAGTGGCATGTTCAATAAAGTCCCTTATGAAAATTTAGTTGAAGGGAGAGTCCACAATGCAAAATGAAATATTGACAGTATCATCTACAGCTCAGCTATCTAAACCAACCTGCATTTCTAAAAGACTGGAAATGTTTTCTTTAATGATAATTTACCACATATTTGTGTTTTAAATTAGGTTTCCACTTTGGATGGTGTCTTGGAGGTTAGAAATGAGCATTTCTGGACATTGGGCTTTGGTACTTTGGTATGTTTTATGCCATATTGTCTTATTCTTTAAAAAGGGAACCTCTTTAATCTCTTAGCTAAATAATTATTAAATGATATCTCTTATTATTTTAAATGGGATTTGGAAATTCAGATGCCATAAAATATAGCTTTCCCCCTTCCTGTTAAATAAAGCTTGCGGGGATTTTTTTTAAAAAAAAAAACACTAATTGCAGCACTTTTCTGAAAACTTAGAGTGAGGCTTGGAATCCTCTCCCCCACCCTGAATAAGATACAATTTTTGGTTATATACAGAAGCATCATGTCACAGATCCACCATAACAATCTTTTGCTAAAGAAATGCAATTACAATTCAGAGTAGTATCATAAATGTAGAACTACTTTATATCTAGAAAGAGAACAATACCACTAGCAGCAGATTCAAATGTTTCTCAGCCACGCACTTGTCTTACTGTAGGCTAGATTATAGCTTGGTCCTTGTAGGATTTTTTTTTTTAGTGCGCCCTCCATGAAATCTTTGCTTTGAACCATGCATTGATAACCAGTTTTCAGACTTGTCAGAGGACGTTAGAGTTGAATCTTCTTGATGTAATCATTGACTTAAACAACAACTTTGGAGTAAAGCTGCCATTTTGGATCCTTTAAAAATTCTTCCAAATGTCATCAATGATTAGTGCCAAATCAATTGATATGGGATTCTCCTATGGCTTTATCTTATGGGAAGTTAATATGAATTGTCTCTGAGGAAGAAAAAGCTCAGCTATGAGAAGTGAAAAGGAAAATATGGTCTCTTCAACTGAACCATATGTGCTCTAGCAATCCTAAAACAGAACTAGAATTGCTGTATTACAGAGGAGCACCTAATAAGATCCTAAATGGAAAATATGGAGTTTATTAAAGCTTTCTAACCGCTGTTTTTTCTTCTGTGATATAAAATGGACACACAAAGGAAATTGTTACTGAAACTAAAGCGGGGGATCAGGTACTCAATGACAGCCAGGAATTAAGAGTCCTTTAAAACTTTCCTCTCCTTTTTATTCTTCTAGCATGTCATACCCTGAAAACATGAGCTTCTTGGCCAAAGTTAACTTACCCAAATTTGCTGATAAGGAAAGGGAGGCTCTGGAGTCACCTATTCTGTTATCTGAAATACAAGATGTTACTGAACTACTGAAGTCATGCAGTGGGAGTACGTTGGACTCAGTGGATTCTCCACAAATTTTTACAAAACTTTTGCACCTCAGCTTGTCTGTTTGTACTTAGCACTTTCCAATCTGCAGTGGAAATTGGAGTGCTGCCCAAAATCTGCCTACACTCTTGCTAGTTAGTACTACCAGAAAGAAAACCAGCCATTAACTGCTCTTGCTGTAGGTCAAATTCTTTGTTAGATATGGATGCAAAAGACAAATGAGGGACAGAACTTTGTTTCCCATGCTGTCTGCAGTACTATTCAAGTTATGGAAGAGGGAGATATTAGTAAGGGTCAGAAAGGCACACGCCACACACAGATTATATCCTGTAGTGTAATCACTTCAGACACAGAGCTCTGAGTCTATGTACTGTTAATGGCAGTGCTGCTGTTCTTACCTTACCTTCAAGCTCACCTGTTACAGGTGTTGTCTCTTGCATTCAGCAGCAGCATAAGGACATACTTTTCTCAACTTGGAGTTTGTTTCACTGTTCTTTCTTCTCCTTCTCTCCACCTGCTCCTGTCATGTTACAGCTGCTGGCCTCATTTCACTGTTAACAATATTTAACACCAAGTGCATAATCTTTTAATAATCTAAATTTCCCAGAAATGAATCTCATATTGTCACCATTCCCAGTGTTTTGGCCTCATGGAAATTTGTTCTCATCATGGAATTACTTAAGTGTGGCTCTGATCAGTCGTCTCCACTGACGCTTCACAGTAGTCTCCACTTTTGTGCAGAATAAGATACTCTTTAGCGCTCCTTGTATCTAAAATGTTTTAATGCAAATCAAGATCTCCACCTAAAAGTTTTATAACAGCCTGGTTGGTTTTTGTTTTGGTTCACTTTCTAGGCTGGATCAGTACATGTACGAATTCGAAGAGATGCTAATGAACAAATGGTACTTGCTCATGTGACTAATCGACTGTATACTCTAGTCTCTACTTTGACTGTTCAGATTTTCAAAGATGATTGGATCAGACCGACCTTAACATCTGGGCCTATTGCAAACAATATGTTGAATCTTTCAGATCATCATGTTATTCCAATGCCACCTTTAAAGGCTACTGATAATTTGAACCCTGTTACATCCACTCCAGCTAAACCTAGCAGCCCACCTCCAGAATTTTCTTTTAACACACCGGGCAAAAATATGAACCCAGTTATCCTTTTAAACACTCAGACAAGACCCTATGGATTGGGCCTTAATCATGGATCTGTACCTTACAGCAGTGTATTCAATCAAGGACTTGGAATTTCAGGGATGGGAGCAACTCAAGGATTCAGGACTGGTTTTACACATGTCCCAAGCAGATATGGAACTGGCACTCGAGGTCAACCCCAGCCATAATAAACTCTATTTTGCGTTATTTATTGTACATAAGGGTATTGATTTAATTTTTTTTATTTTAATTGCCCAGCCTTTGTAAACCATTAGACCATTTTAAATTACTGGGATCAATTGTTTATATTCATTAAACAGTTAAATAGCATTTCCACTTTTTTATGTTCGTATATATGATGCAACAAATTCTTGACAGACTTGTGAAACTTGCATATAGTTTTTACAGCTACTGAATTTATTCACATACAAATTTTACCTTTCTTTTTCCTCCAATAATGTGCTGAAGTATAACGTGAACATAGTTTCATGCGAGAGCAAAATTGTGAAGGCAGAGCATCCTCCATTCTTTTCAACTGCGAATTGTTTCTGAATTGTTTACTGAATGATTGTGCAACAGCAATGGTTCATCTGTTCTGCCTCAGTTATTTTTTTTCTTAAAAATTATGATCACTGTTTGATCAATCTTTGGCAAAGTCACAGTTAGATTTTCCTCTGTTGGAAAAGTCTTTTTTCTCAATACACATTTTACTGTCCAATATGAGGAAAAACTAAGGCTTTTAAATTTCTTATTGACATTAAGGAATCATTTATTTCAAAATTTTATTTCTTGTTGATTTTATTGAGGTACAAAGTGGTCATCAACTGTTTTTTTTGTAGCTGTTCCATACTCATATTTGTATTTTTTTTATTTAATTGCAAAATTACATGACAGTATACTGGGAAATAAAATATTAGAAACTCCGTATTTTAGAAGCACCTCTTTCTTACTTATGGCCAGTCCCGTAACAGTAGGAACAAGGTAAATGGCTTTGGCATGCATAGTGGATGGCTCACTCTTGTTAAGCCACTAGTACATCCTTCAGATTGTTGAAAGTGCCCTTTCATTCCATTGTGACTTTGTATTTCTCCTGTAGATCTTCAGAAAACAGTTCACCATTTATACACCTAGTTCACAAGCATAGTATATATCAATGGTGCTGAAAAAGAGAACGCAGTATATGGATTGTGATGCTCTGCTTTTGTGGTACTGATAGGGTGACCAGACAGCAAGTATGAAAAATCAGGACAGGGGGTGGGGGGTAATAGGAGACTATTTAAGAAAAAGACCCAAAAATCGGGACAGTCCCTATAAAATCGGGACATCTGGTCACCCTAGGTACTGAGGGCCATATTGGCAACATGACTGTGTCTAATTTTCATGTACACTTACCTGTTTTTTCTAATAAATATTAGGGCTGTCAATTAATCGCAGTTAACTCATGCAATTAACTCAAATTATCGTGATTTAAAAAAATAATCGTGATTAATCGCAGTTTTAATTGCATGGTTAAACAATAGAATACCAATTTAAATTTATTAAATATTTTTGAATGTTTTTCTACATTTTCAAATATATTGATTTCTATTACAACACAATACAAAGTGTACAGTGTTCACTTTATATTTTTATTACAAATATTTGCACTGTAAAAATGATAAAATAAACAGTATTTTTAATTCACCTCATACAAGTACTGCAGTGCAATCTCTTTATCATGAAAGTGCAATTTACAAATGTAGATTTTTTGTTGTTACATAACTGCACTCAAAAACAAAACAATGTAAAACTTTAGAGACTGGAAGCACACTCAGTCCTACCCTTTGTTCAGTCAATTGCTAAGCTAAACAAGTTTGCTTACCTTTATGGGAGATAATGTTGCCTGCTTCTTATTTACAATTTCACCAGAAGTGAGAATAGACTTTCGCATGGCACTTTTGTAGCCGGCATTGCATGGTATTTTATGTGCCAGATATGCTAAACATTCGTATACCCTTTCATGCTTTGGCCACCATTCCAGAGGACATGCTTCCATGCTGATGACGCTTGTTTAAAAAAAAGCGTTAATTAAATTTGTGACTGAATTCCTTGGGGGAGAATTGTACATCTCTTGTTCTGTTTTACCCGCATTCTGCCATATGTTTCGTGTTATAGCAGTCTCAGATGATGACTCAGCATATGTTGTTACATTTTAAGAACACTTTTGCTGCAGATTTGACAAAATGCAAAGAAGGTACCAATGTGAGATTTCTAATAACCACACTTGACCCAAGGTTTAAGAATCTGAAACGCCTTCCAAAATCTGAGAGAGAGGAAGAGTGAAGCATGCTTTCAGAAGTCTTAAAAGAGCAATGCTCCAATGCAGAAACTACAGAACCCAAACCACCAAAAAAGAAAATCAACCTTCTGCTGGTGGTATCTGATTCAGATGATGAAAATGAAAATGCATCAGTCTGCACTGCTTTGGATTATTATCGAGCAGAACCCATCATGAGCATGGACACATCCTCTGGAATGGTGTTTGACACATCAAGGGAATATGAATCTTTAGCACATCTGGCACGTAAATATCTTACGACACTGGCTGCAAGAGTGCCATGCAAAGGCCTGTTCTCATTTTCAGATGACTGTAAACAAGAAGCGGGCAGCATTATCTCCTGCAAATGTAAACAAACTTGTTTGTCTGAGCAATTGGCTGAACAAGAAATAGGACTGAGTGAACTTGTTGGCTCTAAAGTTTTACATTGTTTTATTTTTGAATGTAATTTTTGTACATAATTCTACATCTGTAAGTTTAACTTTCAAAATAGATTGCATGACAGAACTTGTATTAGGTGAATTGAAAAATACTATTTCTTACAGTGCAAATATTTGTAATAAAAAAAATACATAGTGAGCACTGTACACTTTTTATTCTGTGTTGTAATTGAAATCAATGTACTTGAAAATGTAGAAAACATCCAAAAATATTTAAATGTTTTTTATTATTTAACAGTGCAATTAATCACGATTGATTTTTTTAATTGCACAATTTATTTTTTAATTGCTTGACATCCCTAATAAATATGCATATAGCCATGTTCCTCCAGGGTCCAAAAGTGTATCCCAAAAGGGCTCCTCCCTTTTCACCTTCCCATTTCCCCTTTGCTATGATGATCCTGTGGAAGGGCCTTCTGGCAATATTGCTTTTTATTATTTCCCTTGCCCCTATTGTCTTCCACACCATTCAACTCCCCAGACACAAGTGGTCTCTACATTGTCGTCTTCATCTCTCAGCTCTACACAAACAGGTTGCCCATTCATGTCATCCTTGCCATCCAGCTCACCATACACAGACTTGTCCCTCCCACTATCCTCGGCACAGAGGCTCTCCCTTTTCTAGCTTGCGTGCTCACCAAATTAGTCCACCCATCTTAGATATTCATAGAACACCAATCACCATAGTCAGTATCTAGGTGACCCACAAGTTGAAATCTAATCAGATGTTATCTGAAGATAATGTGTTTGACCAGAAGGATAAAGGCCTTTGTCTTCCAGAGCTGGTTAAGTTAAGAAACAAACACTTCCCCAGAGCTTAAATCTTCACTAGTTGTGGAGTTCTGCCATTCCACACACAAAGAAATCATTTTCACTTTATCTCCCCATTACTCGCATCAATCCACTCAGACACATGGATGAGGGCTTCCCAGGGGAGAAAAAAAGTGTTCTGTAGAACAGTACTTTGGTGGGGACTGCCTGGGGCCCATCTGCTGAGAACCACAGCTATCGAGTACGTTTTCACATGAGTTACAGATGGGATCTAACTCTTAGGACAGGCCTATACTACAAACTTGCATCGGCACAGTTGCATGACTGTAGCGCTTCTGGTGAAGATGCTCTAAGCGGACGGGAGAGAGCTCTTCAGTCAGCTTAATAACTCCACCTCCGCAAGAGGAGGTTGCTGTGTCGGTGGGAGAAGCTCTCCTGTCAACATAGCACTGTCTACACAGGGGGTTAAGGTTGGCATAACTGTCACTTGGGTGTGGATTTTTCACACTCCTGAGTGATGTAGTTGTACCAAAGTAAGTGTGTAGTGTAGACCTGACCTACTCTTCCTAGCCGATGAATGAATGACAGACACTCAGCTCAGTAAAGTGTTAGAAAGTATAATGGTATCTGGAAACCAAGCATAACCTAGTGTTAGTGAACTTTGAAGTAGTGTATATTTTCATCTAGAAGAACCCTTGGTTCAATAATCGCCTTTGTTTAGTAACCTCACCTTCATTATGCAGTTTTTAATAGAAGTTGCATACATTTAGGGTAAAATTCACCCCAGTACAGAGGATATTAAACAGGCCCTTTGAACTTCTTAAGCCTACATTCTATCACCCTCAATATAGCAGTTTTAGCAACATAAAAACTGTTCTTTACAGTATAATACTTTAGCTACGTTTAAGAATTGTCTTTACTTGTTACATTGATTTTTTTTCATTTTTGTGAAATATATCTATTGTATTCATTGCATCTGTTTGCTTGCTTTTAGTAGAAGCCACACTTTAAATTGAAGACGCATTAGATTTAAAGCCCCAAAAGAGAATTGAATCCACAGCTTCTTATGAGAGATTCAGTATTTTTACTGAACTGTGCAATATTACTACATTTAACAAGTATTTTTGAATTGCTACTTTACTACACATACCACAGACGTGCAGGTAACAGGCTCTAATAGAAATACAGCTCTTCAGCTGACTGACTGTTGTACATATGTTCATAATATGTGTAGAATCAGGATAGAGTAAAATTAGAAAAAACAATTTGACTCCCATCTTTAAAATCGCTTGATGTGAGGAAACAAATTAAAGGCAATTGTGATTCTTAAAAATAACTTGTGTAAAGAATTCTGTCATTACCTTGTATGTCGATTGATGTTTGAATCGCATAATAGATGGTCTTTTAGTTTTCACAGTCATGTAGATTATTAACAGAATTGAATGTATATATTTTGTAAATAACTTTATATATGACACTTCTGATACAAGATTTTTGTCATCCTTTTGCCTTTGCTAATTGTATTTTAAATTTCACTGTTAGCTGGTCACAATCAGTGTGTTTGGTATCTAATCACACAAAAAAGCAAGTATCTGTGTACATTAAATGGGAAATGCTGATTTTAATTGTATTCACGCTCATGGCCGTAAGGCTGGTGCCCCAGCAGGATATCGTCCAGGGTTTGTGTGGACTGTATTTTGTTGTACAGAGGAGGCTGGCAGGGAGGGATAGCTTAGTGGTTTGAGCATTGGCCTGCTAAACCCAGGGTTGTGAGTTCAATCCTTGAGGGGGCCATTTAGGGATCTAGAGCAAAAATTGGGGTTTGGTCCTGCTTTGAGCAGGGGGTTTGGACTAGATGATCTCCTGAAGTCCCTTCCAACCCTGATATTCTATAATTCCACCTAGCAGAGGATTCTGGGTTAACCAGTAAATCAGCTCCAAATGCAATCTCACAGGGCAGTGAGTGCTGCAATGGAAGTAAGCAAATTGTATGGCCTGACTGGATCTGAGAGATTGTAAATTCTAGGGGACAGTCTTTTTTTGTTTGTGGATAGAGTTCCTACAAGGATGGGGTTCTGGTCCATAACTGGGGCTCCTATGCATTACTGACTGCAATACAAGTAAAGTAATACATTGTCATCAGAGAAAGATCCTTTGTGTAACAATACTTAGTGCTTTTCCATCTTTGAAAAAGTGTGTGTGGTGCTGGTTATAACAAAGGCTCTGGTAGCAGCCACTGCATCCCTACAGGAACCAAAGATTCAAGAACTGTCATATTTAGGAGACTGACTAGTGGTAGCTCTATCCAAGAAGGAGGTCCAAGCAGCAATTTTACAAGTTGTGGATCAGCAGATGGCCTGGAGTTCTTCATCCTTGCTGTGTCCCACCTGGGCACAGTATTCGCCATGCAGATAGGGAAGGGGAGATGTTGTCCCGATGACAGATCTTTTTTATAAAGACTTACTGTTTCCAATTTGCTATGAATTGGCTCCACCACCAATGTCCTGCCATTTGTCTTCTGAGGCAATGGTAAGTGATGACCCTGACTTTCTTTTACCAAGTGTTGTTTTTTTCTCTGGGCGTCTGTCTGATTGGACCAATGAGACCCCACCCCAATTTGATTTGTCAGTCAATTTAGGGTTTCCTCTGGCTAAGTCTGTGGTTTTTAGCTGCCGTCTAGGCTCTTATTGTTCTGGGTCACTCATACCTTCCAGCACCTGCTCTCTTCCAGTTGCACTGTGGACCATTTCCTTTGCTGAGGCCTTCCTCCATCCTGGATCTGAGACTTGTGCCATTCCAGGTAAGCCTCTTTTGATGAGTCCCAGGGACTGGAAACTAGGGAGGGTCCCTGGTTCTCTTATGAGCCCAGGGAAGGAGTGTTTCCTGAACCACTGGACCTTCTTGTCATGGCCAAGAATAGTCTCACTCCCAGAGCTGAGCTATCGCAACCCATTGAAGTCAATGATATCTGTGTCTGCTCAGTGCCTTTCAGTTCAGGCCCTAAATAGGGAGCTGGTAGCAAAGTTAAGGTGACCATGTATTTCAAAAGGGAAAAAGGGACACTGCCTGCGGCTAGCCTGAGGACTCCCTTTCCTATTCCCAGGCTGGCCCGAGCCCTGTGTACCTTCCTGCTGCACGGCACTGATACCAGGCGCTTGCCCGAGCCACTTCCCCCCCCGACCTCAATGCGCTGCTGTCCTGAGCTGCTCCTCTCTACCTTCATGGGGCCGGCTCGAGCCGTTTACCCTCCAGACCCACGTGGGGCTGCCCCGAGCCACAAATCCCCCTCGGCCTTCACTGCTCACACCTCAGGGCTGGCCTGAGCTGCTTGCCCAACACCTCTCATGTGGGGTTGGCCTGGCCCAAGCCACTTGCCCGAGTCATCTCCCCACCACACATTCCTCTATGCCCTGCTATGGGTCGCACCGCACTTTTTTTGGTAAAACTGGGCATTTGTTCCGTTTGCTCTTGCAAGCTTATGATGAGTTGGCAAGAGCAAATGGGACAAATGCCCTGTTTTGTCAAAAAAGTCAGGACAGCCGGGCCAGGGCTTAAAAAAGAGACTGTCCTGTCCAAAACGGGACATACAGTCACCCTTAGTAAACTGAATACAAATTTATCTTCCAGAGGAAACCTCAGACACTTCATAAAGCTGGTGGTGTCTGCTAGCAACAAAGGGATAAAAAGTGTAGCACTTTCCTCAGGAGCAGTGGGGAGCCTAAAATGCTCCATACTGATTTTGTAGGTCACACTTCAGACAGGAGTAAATTTTTATGGGTGAGTTTGTGTAAAACAATGAATAGACTTGTAGGAATTTTATAATTTCAGGCAGTTTCTTAGTAACAGCATCTAACTCCACATATGTAATACATGTTACAAATGCCAATACGTTTTGTTTTCAGAGGCCTTACAGAGCATGAAACCACAGAAAAACCACTTTTTAAAAATTAATAACTTAGAAGCCTTTAAACTCATGGCAGTTTCTGTATCTTTCCTTTTTGTTAATACTTTTTCTCTGCCTAGTGGCATTGTATAGGTGTCTTAGCGTAACATCATTTATGTTAAAACCTCAAATGATTATAACTTAAAATTGTTCTCTCCAAACCTGTAAAACACACACTAGCAAAGACTCAAAATAATTTATTAATATGACAACTTTTATTGTATATTTACTTAAATATATGTTTATCTAACTTTGAAGTTGATTGTGCTCTGTTTTAGAGAATGCATCCAGGTTATAGAAGGATATAAAGTTTAAAAACCTAATTTAAAAAAAAAAACAATTCTTGCCACTGTTACATACAGTGACTTAAATGATTAAAATTGAAAATGATTTAAAATCCATCTTGTGCTGTTTTTACCTTTTGCATTTCTCTCAACTTGGACAATGAAAATAAAAGATCAAAATGTCATTTTCAGATTCTCATAATAGCACAATGCTGCAACTTTGGGTTGCAAACACTGCAAAGAAATGTTCAGTGCCTTTAAAGTTTCTATTGGAATTTGAAGTTATGGAAATATTGGTCTTAGCTTTAGAAAAGCTTATTTGTATAAAATCTAAAATACAGGCCAGTGCCCTGACAATTGTTATCACTCTTGGGATGTTTTTGTTCCTCATTGTGTGGTGTTTAAACTCTCATTCTTTGGACCCTTACACCTCTTGTAATGCTTATTTCATTAGCGCCACTAGTCTACATCTTGCATTGTATTTAAAAATATTTTTAAAATCCTGTAGTTTAAAAAATGCACCTAATTAAAATGTGATCAGTTCTGATTTTGCTTTGTGCTGCAATACCTCCCTCCCTGGTGGGTTCTGCAAGGGCTTATTTATTTTGGGACAAACTGTGGTTGACTCTACGTAGTATGTGCAGGAACTCTGCTCTTCCCTCCCTCCCAATATCCACTCGTATCTTATAAGCCTGTGCAAGGGCAGGGCATAGTTGTAGTTCGTGCCCCCACCTTGAGCACAAACCTACCACCTCACAAAGGATAGGACAGGAGAAGACAATATTTATGGTCCTTTCTCTGCTTCTCAGGGATTAAGCACAAGCTCTGTTGTTTTAAGCGTGCTTCACTCAGCATGACAGGAATTCTGGAAGCTCTTTCTGGGGTGGGGTAGCTCTACACCATTCTCAAAACAGGCATAATCTGAACACTTATGGTTGGTAATGAGTTCTGAATTTCCATCTTTGGACTTTAAAAGTTACTCTATAAAAATTGCAGCTAAACCCTAACCTAGGAAGTATTTGAATTCAGGATTTGGATTCTGTTTCGTTTTAATGTCTGGACTAAAAACAGTGATAGTGACATGTAAAAATTCAGGTTTCCCTTCTCTCTCCTCAGGTCAGATGGGGAGGACCAGGTTCTTTCCAGGCCGACAATTCTTGTTTAAAGGCATTTTTATCTGACTTAACTGGACTATGCAGCTAAAGACAGCTGACCTCTGACTAACCAGAGTTGTCACCACATCATGCTTTGCCTTTAATGCTCTCCATCACAGTTAGCTCCTGGTGAGAGATGATTAAGAACTTGATGCTTGGGGCTGGTAGCAGTATTTAAAACAGAGCAGTGCTTCAGAGCCACTGTGCTATCACAGATTGAGATATTCTAGCACAAACACTTGTAGAATTTTGTTGAGGTTGTCAACGGTGGGTTTGTTGAGGTTTTGTTCATTGTCGTCCATGGTGTGCCAAACCTTAGGGAAAGGAGATGGGATCAAGTGAAGAACTTGAACTCCTGAAAGAGAGGATGGAATTTGGAGATAGTACACAAGCCTTTTGGGTGAGTAAATTAGCATGCATTACTGTACAAGTGGAGCTGCTAAACCATTTGGAATCCAGGGCTACAGTCAGACTATTACTCAATACACTGACTCCATAACAAACTGGTATCTCCACAGCTTCCTTCCACTGTTCCTCTTACCCACCTTGTGACTACAGAAGCTCACCACTTACACTGTACAATTCCTAAAATTAACAAGGCGTCCAGTGACACCTTAAAGACTAACAGATTTATTTGGGCATAAGCTTTCATGGGTAAAAAAACCCCACTTCTTCGGATGTATGGAGTAAAAGTTACAGATGCAGACATAAATATACTGACACGAGGAGAAGGGAATCTTCTGTTAGTCTGTAAGGTGTCACTGAACTCCTCATTGTTTTTGTGGATACAGATTAACATGGCTACCACTCTGATTCCTAAAATAGTCTTTCCTTCCCAGTGCTCTTTTTAAAAATACTTGTGACAATAGTTGTGGTTGGACTGTCACAGCAACTCTCAGCCTTGCAGTCATGCTCCTACTGTGCTTACCTGAGAACTACGGAGAAGGATGCATTGTAGCACTGTAGCTTTCCCCCAGGGCACCCCTGAATGGGCCTATTGTACCGTAATGTTAGTAAAAAGAAAAGGATTACTTGTGGCACCTTAGAGACTAACCAATTTATTTGAGCATGAGCTTTTGTGAGCTACAGCTCACTTCATCGGATGCATACCGTGGAAACTGCAAAAGACATTATATACACACAGAGACCATGAAACAATACCTCCTCCCACCCCACTCTCCTGCTGGTAATAGCTTATCTAAAGTGATCATCAAGTTGGGCCCTTTCCTGCACAAATCCAGGTTTTCTCACCCTCTGCCCCCCCCCACACAAACTTACTCTCCTACTGGTAATAGCCCATCCAAAGTGACCACTTTCTTCACAATATGTATGATAATCAAGTTGGGCCCTTTCCAGCACAAATCCAGGTTCTCTCACCCCCCTCCAAAAACCACACATACACAAACTCACTCTCCTGCTGGTAATAGCTTATCCAAAGTGACCACTCTCCCTACAATGTGCATGGTAATCAAGGTGGGCCATTTCCAGCACAAATCCAGGCTCTCTCACCCCCTTCCCCCCCCCCCCGAAACACACACACAAACTCACTCTCCTGCTGGCAATAGCTCATCCAAACTGACCACTCTCCAAGTTTAAATCAAAGTTTAACCAGAACGTGGCGGGGAGGGGGGGAGGTTAGGAAAAAACAAGGGGAAATAGGCTACCTTGCATAATGACTTAGCCACTCCCAGTCTCTATTTAAGCCTAAATTAATAATATCCAATTTGCAAATGAATTCCAATTCAGCAGTTTCTTGCTGGAGTCTGGATTTGAAGTTTTTTTGTTGTAAGGTAGCGACCTTCATGTCTGTGATTGTGTGACCAGAGAGATTGAAGTGTTCTCTGACTGGTTTATGAATGTTATAATTCTTGACATCTGATTTGTGTCCATTTATTCTTTTACATAGAGACTGTCCAGTTTGACCAATGTAAATGGCAGAGGGGCATTGCTGGCACATGATGGCATATATCACATTGGTGGATGTGCAGGTGAATGAGCCTCTGATAGTGTGGCTGATGTTATTAGGCCCTGTGATGGTGTCCCCTGAATAGATATGTGGGCACAGTTGGCAACGGGCTTTGTTGCAAGGATAGGTTCCTGGGTTAGTGGTTCTGTTGTGTGGTATGTGGTTGTTAGTGAGTATTTGCTTCAGGTTGCGGGGTTGTCACTTTGGATAAGCTATTACCAGCAGGAGAGTGAGTTTGTGTGTGTGATTTTTGGAGGGGGTGAGGGAGTGAGAGAACCTGGATTTGTGCTGGAAATGGCCCACCTTGATTATCATACATATTGTGAAGAGAGTGGTCACTTTGGATGGGCTATTACCAGCAGGAGAGTAAGTTTGGGGGGGGGGGGGGCAGAGGGTGAGAAAACCTGGATTTGTGCTGGAAAGGGCCCAACTTGATGATCACTTTAGATAAGCTATTACCAGCAGGAGAGTGGGGTGGGAGGAGGTATTGTTTCATGGTCTCTGTGTGTATATAATGTCTTCTGCAGTTTCCACAGTATGCATCCGATGAAGTGAGCTGTAGCTCAAATAAATTGGTTAGTCTCTAAGGTGCCACAAGTACTTCTTTTCTTTTTGCGAAGACAGACTAACACAGCTGTTACTCTGAAACCTGTCGTAATGTTAGTGTTGCTCTGTTCTACATAGCAATTTTCCAGTTCCCTGATGGGGATTGGTTAGGATGACTTACCCCATTACTGCCTTGTAAAATGGAGCACCCTTTGTTACACTAAGGTCTTATCCACATTACAGGATCAACGGGCAGTGCTTGATCCAGCGGGGGTCGATTTATCGTGTCTAGTCTAGACATGATAAATTGACCGCTGAGCACTCTCCCGTCAACTCCAGTATTCCACTGGAGCGAGAGGCGCAGGCAGTGTTGATGGGGGAGCAGCAGCTTTCAACTCACCACAGTGAAGACACCGCGGTGAGTAGATCTAAGTACATCAACTTCAGCTACATTGAAGTTGTGTAATTTAGATCAAATCCCCCTTCTTCCCCCCCCCGGCCCCCCAAAATGTAGACCAGACCTAAGCTACCAGCCTTCCCAGCATGATGGTTCTGTAATGCTGGTTAGGTGAAAGCCTCAGGCACCAAGCCATTGGAGGAGTGGGGGTGGTTGTGGTACAGAACTGTTTTGGGGGAGGGACAATTAAATTCCTTCTCCACTTAATTTTTTTTTTCCTCCATCCTGTTCCCTACCAGCCCCTTGTTCGCACAGCTTCCCAAAAGCAAACAGTTAAGATGCACCTCTCTCTGCTTCCTAACCATGATGTTAGAGGAGTTTGTCACCTGTAGTGTCTGGTGACTATAGTGGCTCTTCTCCACCTTTTCACTGAGGCCTCTTTTTGGTATCCTTGCCATAGCTCACCCATGAAAAGGTGTTTAACAGGCTATGTCTCAGTGGCACCTGCCCTGCTTTCCTCAACTATGAACTGCCCCATACTGTGCTCACCACCCTACTCAGTTGTGCATGATCTGACCTTCAGGGAAGCTTGGGCTGGACTGAACACCAGTTTTGCATTTGCCAAAGCCCTGCAGCTGGTTAGAGTGAACACACAAGAATGGGAGATTGGCAACAGAAGCAGGCTGGGGATCAGGACAAGCCTCATAATTAAAGTAGGGAGGTCAAATACTGGAGAATCCATTGAAAAAGTTCCTGGGATTGTCTAAGGCTCTCAATATCAGTTCAATCAAATCTCTAAGCCAAGTTCCCCTTTTATACTTGTGAATGCCAAGGTGAAGAAGAATAGATTATTTCACTAGTCTCAATTGTGCTGTAACAAACTGACTAATGCGTGTACTGAGATTCCTTTGATCTCAGATAGTGAGAAGCTGTGCTTTTGGAAAAGGAAGATTTGTGTTCTTTTGCTATGAAATTTCTTTGGGGTCAGTGGTGCTTAGCCCCTCTGAAAATGTATTTAGGAGCCTCAGATTTAAGGAGCTAAGTTAGCAAATGCTGGCCTGTACACAATACTCACTTGCTTAAAATAAGCATCTGCCCCTAAAACTGCAGTAAACTCATGTGCTAGTTAGGAAATATTTAAAATGGATTCCAGTACCTCTTCTTAAAAATGGAATATGGTCATCCTCAATCAACCCTTGAGCGGCATTACCCCGGAAATACTGCCTTTCAGAAGGGTGATTCTTCAGCAAACCCAAGCCATGTAGCTTTCGTTCTACAATTCACAATTGAAACAAAGTTTAAATTATACTTGACAGTAAAATATCCTTCAAATAATATAGTCAACTGAACAACTTTTCTCATGTAGTGTAGGATATTTTTCATATCACCGGAAAAAAAATTGGAAACAATTATTTGTGTTCCCCTGGAAGCAGTCAGTAGAGGATCCTGAGATGGCTGTTTCCCCATATGTAAAATGGGGATAACAAGCACAAAGGGTGTAAGTGACCTGCCCAAGGTCCCACAGTGACAGTCTTAGAACCCATGTGTCCTGGCTCCCATGCTCCTAGGCTACCCTTTGAGCCATTTCATTAGCAGTCACAAATCTACTCGAGTTTTCATAGCAGTTTTCAAGATCCTGCTAAACGTTAGATTTTTAATTTTTATTTCTTTAGTCTCATGAATGAGAAAAAATTAATTCCCAGTTCATAAAACTGTGGAATTATGTGAACCAGGTAACAAATTGTGAAATATTGGAAAACCGCCATAAGTGTTAGTAAAACCAACAGAGTTTCGCAAGGACAATTTTACCAAAAACAAGCACCTTAAAATTTTTAATAACTTGCTTTGGTTGGAAGTGGCGACCCCAATTTTAGAGTCTGAACCTACAACTCTTTTGCATGAAGAATTCCTGTTGAATTCCAGGGGAGGAATGACCCTGCTGAAGAGGGCTTTCAGGCTTGAGCCCTTACTTTGATGGATAATCCTCCTTACCGATTGCTTGAAGTCTGTTAAACCATCGGGCAGTGTTTGAAAAATAATTGGGAAAGGTTGGGTTTGAAGCACCAATTAAATCCAGTAGCACAAACAGATCCTACAGGAGTAAAACAAAAATGAAAACTGTTAGCTTCATTAAAAAAGTCTTTTAAAGAAATAATGTGCCATACTGAAAATATGAGTACAAGTGACAGAGTAGGACTTCGCTACTTCTCTCTTCACTAATTCTGAGCAAAGAACCAGTAATCAACTCACTATGTGAGAAGAGAGCTAATGAGAGGCAGGAGTGAGGTTTAATATACAACAGCACCTTTAACCAGGGGGAAAAAAGGCAGCGTGATTTGCAAAATGCAATGGGCCAGTTTCAGACTTGGTGTGAGCAGTTGCAACTCACACTTTTTCCTGCAGAAAAAATAAGAAGTTGCCTCCAGTTGTCCCTGCTTTTTCCACTGAAGTGGCAAAGGAGGGAGAAGCAGAAAGCAAGTAAGACCTCTCAAAAAAAACCAAACACAAAAAACCCCCCTATGCTCACTTCTATTATCTGGTGGAGTACTCCCTTGGTGGAATTTGGCTGATTTCACTGTTGTTCTTTATTAGTTGTACGGTATTTAACTAGGAATTCATTTGGAAATTAAAAGGAGTTTTCACTTACAATGCTCTGTATTTGGTTTGTGTTTGTTGCACCAGGTGGATGGGGAGTAGATGCCATTTTCTGAGCTAAATGTCGTGATCCATAGAGGGAATCTGTAGGAGACCACCGCACAAAGGCTTCTTCGCCATCAAAGAAAATCAACTGAAGTGAAAGATCTGGCCTGGAGGCTGAGCTGGTCTGTTGAAGAATGTCAAAAGCAATGTCATATTCAATTTCTGTGGAAATACACATTGATATAGGGTCTGATCCTGCAGCTCTTTCTTATGAGTAGCTCCTTTTTAACAACTCACATAAAAGGACTACCACTCTTACTCAAACTTTCCCACATCTTTAATCTCCCATACCTATACTGTGGTATCACGATAAAGGCTGTCATGTGCCTTAAAAGCAGCCTGTGTTGATACAATTCCTTTATGAGGACTCTTGTCGGTGGTTAGAAGTTTCACATCTCTGACTTGTATGAGGATGAATTCAATAACTTGAGAGAGGTCTACAGAACAAGGTGGTTGAAACATTTAATATCATCTGAGATTAGCATTTGTGGTAATCCTTAATGAGTTCTGCCTCAGCAAGCAGACTCATAAATGAGCTGTAGTTTTTGTCATGTTTGTGTGTAGTGGTTCTCATGAAAACAGTGAGGAACAAAGCACTATTAGTCATTAGAATAGTGACATTTCTTTTTCTGCAGGGTGACGTGCAGCCTTAATCTGACCCTAAAATCAAAGCACAGGATGTGTGTCATTTTGGGGCTCACCCAGACCAGTAAAGGGTTCTGTCACTGCCTGTCTTGTAACTTGGGTGCCTTAAAGTTATGTTGCTATCCTGGCATGGTGTCTTAATTATTTAGGGTGGGGAAATTTCAAACAGTATGTCTTAATGCTGTCCCAGTAATCCTAATGGCTCAGTGTTTGTCTTTTCTGGGATTGTATAATGCTAGGTGCTTGGAGCTAATCTCGTAGGGTTGGGTGGGAATGCAGTCCCCCTCATGCCTGATTGCTTCACCACTCTGCTGTGAGGTGGAGCTAAATGTTGCAGCACAAATCATGAGCACAGCTCTACACGTACACAAATACACTGACTCAGAGCCGCGGTCTGCATACATAAAGACCATCAAGTTCAGAATGTTACAAGCTTTCATAAAATACCTTCTTGGCATATTTTTATACACAATAACACTGTACACAACCAATTGATTCAGTTGCTTACTCTTTGGGATTTTGACCCCCTGTTCTCCCTTTGGAGTGTCTGGACCCTGGTTGCCACATTATGGAAAGGGAACACTGTGGCATCAACATACCCAAGCAGGTATATTGACTTGTGTCTAACCAAATTCTCAATATTTCACTGAAGAGGGCTGTGTGTGGGCTCTGCTGAAACTTGAACTAGCTGATTGTCATGGTTATTTTGTGATGTTTGTACAGGAAATAATTTTAGTTATGTAGGATATTGAGTTTCAAAACTGATGAAGTGAAACTTGCTACTTGAGGCAAGGCGAGTCTCCGGGCTAACTCAGTCAACACTGAGAACCATGGATGTCCATGGAACCAGCCCAGTATTTACTGTCTAGACCAGGTGAAGGCTTGAGGATTACCCGGACACCTCAGGTACTCCGAAAAGTGTCTCAAAGACCCTTCCTCTTCAGCCACCAACAAAAATCAAGGCACTGCCATCTGCAGAGAGGATGACATTTGTATTTAGGGCTGCAAAGGAGCTATCCATGTGGAATGTCTTCTCTTCCACCACATGTTCCCAGCACAGGTGCTGTCTACCTGGGGCCACATCCTAAAATTTTCCACCATCACTAATATCAGGTCTGTTCCACCCATATTAGTAACTTTGGGACCCCTAGTCTAGAGAGTTGCCATTGGTGGTTTTACCATTGTACCCACTAATCCTACTCCAAACAGAGTTAACAAGCTGGTGGTGCCCTTTATGCACTAAGGCTCCCAACCTTGCTACCACTGGAGCTGAACCAGGGTAAACAATAGTGGGAAACTTAGAAAATTTCCCTTGTGTAGACAGGGCAATATTGATATCCGCTCTGCTGTGAAACACCTGCTATTTTGTAGAGATTTCAGTTACTCCTCTTTGTTCTTTCCACTGCAAGACAGACCTCTTAGTCGACCCAGAGCTCAATCACCGTCATATGTATACCAGGAGAATATGAATTAAAGTAACTCTAATTTAAGAAAATTAGTATCCATGGCTATGATTTTTTTCTGCTTAAAATATTCTGTCTGAATAATGTAAAAAGATATCTATGAACAAGAGTATTTTAAGCTTTATGTAAATATAAATAAATTGGAAGAACATGGAGATAGAAATCACAACTCAAAGTCACTGTATATTAATAGATTTGGCCTAGAACATAATAGGCTATTATGCTACCACAAGTAGAGTCAAAAGGTCATAGATAATGTATTCATCAGATGAATCCCAAAATACTTTGCTAACAGATTTCACAGGCCATCATTTGTACAAAGTAATTATTTCACCCACCTTTAAAATACTCCCTCTTCATGAGATGGAAAATTGAAATTAAATACTGACTTAGTACTTGCTAAAGATTCAGACCTCTAAATTGGTACCAGGATTTGTTTATATAAACAACTGTGCTAGTTCATGCAAAAATCAAGATTTTTTAAATGACAGTTCATTAATATATGCCATGGGGAAATAATGTAATATAACATACTTAGTTTTGTGATAAAAAATATTGGAACACTTCCTAATGTTCAAATCCCCAAATACGCTACTAACACTAAAAAGTACAATATCAACCTTTTGGAACAATTGCAGCCATAAAAACAATGTTTAGATTACTTAAATACTTCACATCAGAACACAACAAAATCAAACACTATCATCTGTAGTTTGAGATTGGATCAGCTGCTCAACTTTACATATGAAACCCAAGCATATCTATTACAGGAGTGTTTTATATCTGCATGTGTGAAATAGTAGATAAGGCACTCAAAAATATGTAGTATAGCTCCTGGATTTTTAGGGCCACTGAAACTTTTTGTGCACTGCAGCTGGCCCTAGTACCAACATACATCCGCTCTTAACATGGACCAGACAACTTAATATATATTATACTCCCTGTATTATGTCTTCCCATAATCCAAGACCACCCCATACTTAATTCTGAATAATTGACTTAGATTAAAAAAAACAAGAAAAAAACACAGAAGTGAAGTTGCCATTAGAAGATGGTGTATGTATTTCCTCTGTAACAGGCTGCTGTAACTCTCACTCTCCCTCCAAATGGCTGCCTATCTCAGAAAACAGTAGACTTCCTAGAGATTTAAAAGTGCGGTATACACAAAGCAAAGGCCTAGCAGTTACAGAGAGAAATACACCATACCCTTCTCAATGTCTTCTTGAGTGACTGGGCTTGGTGCAGGAATTACTACATGGCATTCTATGGCCTGTGTTACAGAAGAGATCGGACTAGATGTTCATAATCTCTTTGGGCCTTAAAATCCATGCATTTATGATGATAGCTTTGATATATTGAATTATTCACCCTTCACATGTAATTATGAAGTGTTACTGTGTTTCTTTGTGTTGTTTAATCATTCTTTTAATGGTATCAGACTTAGAAACCGAAATTCGTGTATCCTACATCCTGAAAGCTGACACTATTAGGTTACTTTTTTAAAAGCATGGTTCTGTATACCTATCGTTAGAATTCTTTTTAAAAGTCTCCAGTCTTCAACTAAGTAAAAATGTATTATTTCCATAGCATGCTATGGAACTGCTCAAACCTCTCTGATACCATTGTGCATCTATCGATGCTTCCTCATTTTTTTTTATGATGTGAAGTTAAACTCTTGTGCAGTAATAGACCTGGGTCCCAGTTCTGCTCCCCTTTAAAATCAATGGGAGTTGTGCCATTAACATCAGTAGAAGGAGGATCAGGTCGATGATAATTGAGAACAACAATACAGAAGCCACATAAGGCTCAGCTATCACGGAAGCATGCAAAAGAGAAAAAGAAACAAGTACCTTAATTGACTGAAGCCGGCTGTCTAGGGCACGTGCTAGCTCCAATAACATAGCGCAGGGCACAGCTGAGTCAGTGGCTCCCACAAACACTCTGCCATCCCACTGTGGACCGAAGTATTTTGAGTCATGGTGGCAAGCGAGCACCAGATGGCGCTTGGCAGAAGGATTGAGGGTGCTGATGATATTGGAGAACGTTCGGTATCCATAGGGCGTGTATCCCTGAAACGTATCTTCTTCGACTACCCAGCCAGCCTGCAAACTTTGAATACGGCGCTTGATATGCTGGAATTGTAAAAAAAAAAAAAAAAAAAATCACCACATTAATATTGGTAAGCATCTAACAGACGTTTGCAAACAAACTATCAGTAGCTAGTTTACAGTATTAGCTCTTTAATTTTTCTGTAAGGGCCACTGTAATTATAATAAGCATTTATCGCTAGGCAGCTAATGGGATTGAGTTCTGCTTGTGGTAATCACCATCATTGTTTCACTGCTACATTCTCTTCCTCCACTATCACCCCATTTGCTTGGCCTCTCTCCTGTTGTGTCTTGTTATATGCTAAGATTCTAAACTCTTTGAGGCAGGGATTATCTTTTAGTATATGTTTGTAAAGTGCCTAGCATAATGATCACTGATGGCAGCCTCTAGGCGCTACTGCAGTACCAATAACACTGTTTGCTTTCTACAAGAAATGTGCCTTACAAATAGCAAGTGACTTGAACGAGGCTTAAGAGTTCAACAGGAAACAACTAAATAGTCTCTTCTCTATAAACTGAGCAAAGAATGGAACACTGGAGAACAACTAAAATATCATTCAATGTGAGGGCAAAAATGAAAACAATGGAATCTGTATAATAGACCACTCCTATTAGGCAACGTCCTGCCTTGAAAGATTGCCTCTAAAATATCCCCCCCAAATGGATCCAGTACAGAGGAGGGTTCTGCATCCTCTTTATTTGAGAAGACCATCTGTGTTAAGCAACTTATTTTTATTGGTCTCTTAAGTATTCTCTCAAGGACATATTTCTCTCTATTTAGATAAATAGTGGAAAAAAGCTTCTAACTGGGGAACTAGCAGACAGTGAAGAGCCCGAGCAAGCTCCTATTAAGATCAATGGGATTTTTGCTCCCACTGAAATCAATGGCAAAAGTGTCACCTTGAATAGTTTCCATTTTGTTCTGGGTAGCGTTCTGAAAGTTCATGCAGCAACAAGTATTTTACCCTTGTCCTGTTTGCAAACCTGCCTTTGGCATCAGTGGGTGTTCTGCAGTGGATTGGTAGGAGTATGTAGTTCTAGCTGTACATCTCGGCCCCTGGACTGAATTTAAAGTGGAATTTGTACCTTTCCACAGAATGGAATGGAGCTTCCCTGCAGCTCTATTATGTTTTAACAAAACTCTCCTCTCCGTGCTGACAATGGAGAGTGTTTCTATGTTGTCATAAGGATATTTTCGTACATTGTTGTTACCCGTAGCAGCAAAGATCCCCCACTTGAACATGCCATGCGGTTACCATGCCTCAGACTCTGCTCTGCTATTTTTTCCTTTAGTTTGGCTGAAAGCCAGTAAATCACCTAGGAACCTCAGAACTAGATACTATGGACACTCACTGCCATTGAAACAAGCTTCATTTTTCTACTCCAACTACAGATTGGCAAGTTCATTAATTGGACACAATGGGCTATGGGGGTGCTGTTAAGCCACAGCCTGCATGGCTGGTTGGGGGCGCAGAGTGGTTCCACACTGGTGAGAATCCCAAGAGGTGTTCTGGTTGACTCGGTCACCCGAGAGCAGAGACTATTTACAGGTGCCATTTGTATACCCCTCATGTGCAGATTCAACTCTGCTAGTCAGTATGCCACCTTTGAACCCTCTTCACCCACTGTAGAGTCTCCAGTAGCTCCAGCAGTAGAAGACTCCTGATCCTTGCAATTGTGTTGAGCAAGGACAAGGGTTGTGCTGGTCCTTGAAAGGGGTACAAGGTGGGCTGGGGAAAAGACCCCTTGTGCTCTTTCCCCTTATGTCTGCATCTATGCAGAACTAGCTACAAATTAGCGCTTAGATTACTCTGTTTACATAAATGTAGCAACAAAAAATAGAGTGGGAGTAAATGGTCAGTTTTCAACATGGCAAAATGTTAACAGGAGGTGCGGGAGTCAAGGTTCCATGCTAGGCCTGGTGCTGTTTAACTACTACTTGTTGATTTTAAAAAGATGGACTATATAAAAGTAGGTTTCAGAGTAGTAGTCGTGTTAGTCTGTATCCGCAAAAAGAAAAGGAGGATTTGTAGCATCTTAGAGACTAACAAATTTATTTGAGCATAAGCTTTCGTGAGCTACAGCTCACTTCATCGGATGCATTCAGTGGAAAATATAGTGGGGAGATTTATATACACAGAACGTGAAACAATGGGTGTTACCATACACACTGTAACGAGAGTAATCAGGTAAGGGGAGCTATTACCAGCAGGAGAGCGGGGGTGGGGGAACCTTTTGTAGTGATAATCAAGGTGGGCCATTTCCAGTAGTTGACAAGAACGTCTGAGGAACAGCGGGGAGGGGGAGAAACATGGGGAAATAGTTTTACTTTGTGTAATGACACATCCCCTCCCAGTCTTTATTCAAGCCTAAGTTAATGGTATCCAGTTTGCAAATTAATTCCAATTCAGCAGTCTCTTGTTGGAGTTTGTTTCTGAAGTTTCACCTGCACATCTACCAATGTGATATACGCCATCACGTGCCAGCAATGGCCAATGTACATGGCAGAGGGGCAAACTGGACAGTCTCTACGTAAAAGACTAAATGGACACATCAGACGTCAAGAATTATAACATTCAAAAACCAGTCGGAGAACACTTCAATCTCTCTGGTCACTCGATTACAGACCTAAAGGTGGCAATTCTTCAACAACAACAAAAAAAACCTTAAAAAACAGACTCCAACGAGAGACTGCTGAATTGGAATTAATTTGCAAGCTGGATACAGTTAACCTAGGCTTGAATAGAGACTGGGAGTGGATGTGTCATTACACAAAGTAAAACTATTTCCCCATGTTTACCACACCCCCCCCCACTGTACCTCAGACGTTCTTGTCAACTGCTGGAAATGGCCCACCTTGATTATCACTACAAAAGGTTTCCCTCCCTCCTCCTGCTGGTAATAGCTCACCTTACCTGATCACTTTCTTTACACTGTGTATGGTAACACCCATTGTTTCATGTTCTCTGTGTATATAAATATCCCCACTGTATTTTCCACTGCATGCATCGGATGAAGTGAGCTGTAGCTCACGAAAGCTTATGCTCAAATAAATTGGTTAGTCTCTAAGGTGCCACAAGTCCTACTTTTCTTTTTATATAGAAGTAGTTTCACTATCAGTAAGGCCATTGTAATCAAAATGTCACCTAGCTAAGACTGAATCTCTCTAGTTAATGTATTAAAATATCTGTCCAGTCATGGCACTGGGTGTGTGAAGGCTGAGTCCCTCTCTTTGACCCTCCTGTCATCTTCAACGGTATCTTCAGATCATGGCCCAGCTGATGCAGAAAGCAGCTCTCACCAGCAGCATGTAACTCACTTTTTGGAAACTGATTAGATTTCTGATGGCAGTGTCCCTTTAAATGCCATAGGTTTTTAGGGTGATTTCTATATAACTTTATTATAGTTTCATTCCTTTCCTAAAGTTCCCCAGGACTGTTATAGAAGAGTGACCAAGACTAGGCCTGGTTCTAGCACATACATGCAACTCCCCTGAAGTTACTGGAGTTATACCAGGGCTGCATTTTGCCCACAGTTCTATTTCAAAGTTCTACAGCACCTTTCTTCCAGGGCTCCCAAAGTGCTTTAAAAGCATTAATGAATTAAGCCTCATGTTACTCCTCTTAGATAAAGAACTGATATCCCCACATTACAGATGTGGTCATTGAAACTGGAAAAGTAAAGTAACTTGCCCTGGGTGGCACAGTGAATAGGTGGAAAGACAAGCAAAGGAAACCCTGAGTCCTGGTCCTATGTACCTTTTAAAAACACTGTAGCTTCTTGATAAACTATAGTAATCCAGAGCAGGCAAGATGTCAAATTGCATCATGGTCCTACCCACCACTAGATAATCTTTGGAGCAACTCTGTAAGCCCTTCCTCCTCAAAACCAGTAAGACCTCTTCAGGGAAGACATTTAACTTGCCCCTCATGTGAAGTTCCAAAGGCAACTGTGCAAAAATGGCATGTTTGTGTGAGCACAAAGACATCCAGCTAAGCTGATTTTAGGTTACATGGAGTACTCTCACTTACATATATATTTAACATTGATTTTCTTTTATACGTAATACTTGTTGGAGCTGTGTAAAATTAGGGAATAGAATTTAAAGTAGATTAAGTTTTGGGCCTGTCAGCCTTGATATTGTGTCTTTATGGATGACATTTCTCAGTCTTCTGATGGTAGTGGTCTTACTGAATGCAGCAAATGTGTCTCTACACATGGGTGGCCAGAGCCTCATACACTGAGGGCACTACCAGAATACAAACAACAGATGATATCCTTAGTGTGTCCAGAGGATGTAGTCTCACCTGACGCACAGCATAATTTCCTGGTGATCCTGGGTATCTCTCTATCAGTATAGGGTGCAGATCATTTTGCCACATTCGAGAAACATCTGTGTGTGCTGCAACTTGCCGGATACCAGCAAAAGTTAAAATACTTGGTTGGTGGGAGTACTGCAGAAGGAAAAAGAGGCATCTATTATCTGTTAGGTAGTTTGTGTTGTTTTCTTCAATATGACAAACGTGATGCTATAGAATGCAAACAACATATTGTACTATATTAACAATATATTGAGTGCTAATCCTATTTCCTGTGGCATCCTCCAGTAATAAGGACAACAACCCCTTAGGAGCGTGGGTCTTCTCTCAAAGGTGACTCTAAAAATGGCAGTATAGGGTGCAGATCATTTTGCCACATTTGAGAAACATCCTAGACACTATTTGATCTATCCCTCTCCAGCATTTAATGATAGACCTCATTAAGCTCCATTAAGAGTCCTTGTTTCCAGTTGGTGATTCCTTGAGCTGTCCTCACTGCTGAGGAAGTCTAGGGGCTGAGCCTTAGCACTTACGTGGGAACAGTTAAAGGCAACTTAGCAACTACACCAGCAGTGAGGTTCCCCACTACCTGCAGGAATCCCTGAGAGCTGGAATGGAACCTCAGAATGTGACGTAATACCAATGGAAGACAGCAGCAACGGTGGCAGCAGAGAGACAGCCGTAGCAGGGGACGGCAGCCACTGGTGACCGAGAGAGGAGGGAGAGAGAGAGCAACAGGAGTGCAGCAGCTTGTTGGAGTTTCACACCTTATGGTGTGAAACTAAGGCAAAGGACACTGCCCAGAACACTGTGGGGTGGGTGTTTGCCTGTGGTCACATGCTTTTGAATTATGGTTGTGGTGTTTTCCCAAACAAACATTGGATCCCCTTTAAATAAAAGTTTTCTTTTGTTATCCACAGATTCAGAGCTTGCGAGAGGGAAAGTATTACCTCTTAGAAGTGCCCAGCCGCGGTGTTTCATTTTTCCAGATGACTGGATGGGGGTTGAGCTGGTTCTATTTTCTGTTGCTAAGAGAAACTCCTAGAGCAGTGGTTTTCAAACTTCTTAGACTATGTACCCCTTTCCAAATAATGTAGTCTACCACATACCCCCATCTGAGATAGGATCATAATATACCTATGATTAGACTGCATTTTATTTAGTAGGACTAGGCATTGTCCGCCATTACAGTGTGTAATAAAATGCATTGTCCGCCATTACCCCTTGATGAGAGCTTGCGTACCCCTAGGAGCACACATACTTCAGTTTGAAAACCAATGCCCTAGACAGCGAACCCAGCTATTGTTGCTGCCAACTCCACCTGGTAGAAGGGTTACAGTGATGAGGGGTGAGGTTGAAGGCCTGATGTTTTTGCTGAAATCAATGGCAACTGGATTGGCTTGGTAGATAGGACAGAGTGAGTAGAGTGGGTGGGTGGGGTAAAGAGAGGGAGAGTATGTGTGGTGAGAAAGAGAGCTGGAGAGAGGCACTGATGCTGCTCAGCATTTTCTGTAATGACCAGTGTAACCATGGACTCAGCCTCAATTAGATATTTGCTCAGTGGTCTACAGTGTTGCCCCTATGGGTTACATCTGGAAAGATAAATATGAATACATAACAATGAGCCAAACAGAATTCTACTGGGCACAGACTTTTTTTTTTAAAGTAAAATAATTAAAACAAATGGTAAAATGAGGATGTGAGAAGATGACAAAGGGGAAGTTAATGAAAAATAGAACAGAAGGGAACCTCTCTTGCCATCTTGTCCTGGCCCTGGTAAATTCTGACTGCAGCCCTGTACATCATTGGATGTTACATCAGATTACTGGAAGTCAGTCAATTCTAGATGAACTTCGGCCTCAGATTCTTTACAATCAACTCAAAATGGGTCTTGAACATTTTTTCCATTTGAAAGTCTTGGAACACTTGATTAAATTAAACTTGAAGCTCTACAATCTATTATATTTCATGTGGCTCAAATAACTTCTGCATGAAGAAACCATGTTTGTGTTTCATAATCAGGCCAAATAACTGTTATATTTTGAGTGTCTGCCTGTATTTTTACTGCTGTATTATTCTCTCTCAGTAAGTATTAATCCTGAGATCTAACTAAAAGAAGGCTGAGGGGAGATATGATTGTTCTCTATAAATATATCAGAGGGATAAATACCAGGGAGCGAGAGGAATTATTTAAGCTCAGTACCAATGTGGATATAAGAACAAAAGAATATAAACTGGCCGTTAGGAAGTTTAGACTTGAAATTAGACTAAGCTTTCTAACCATCGGAGGAGTGAAGTTCTGGAACAGCCTTCCAAGGGAAGCAGTGGGGGCAAAAGACCTATCTGGCTTCAAGACTAAGCTTGATAAGTTTATGGAGGGGATGGTATAATGGGATAGCCTAATTGTGGCAATTAATTGATCTTTGACTATTAGTGGTAAATATGCCCAATGGTCTGTAATGGATGGGGTGGGATCTGAGTTACTACAGAGAATTCAGCCAGCCACCCAGGAAAGGTGAGTCTTGCCCACATGCTCAGGGTTTAGCTGATCGCCATATTTGGGGTCGGGAAGGAATTGTCCTCCAGGGCAGACTGGCAGAGGCCCTGGGGGGGTTTTGTCTTCCTCTGCAGCATGGGGTATGGGTCACTTGCTGGAGGATTCTCTGCACCTCAAAGTCTTTAAACCACGATTTGAGGATTTCAGTAGCTCAGACATGGGTTAGGAGTTTGTTGCAGGAGTGGGTGGGTGAGATTCTGTGGCCTGCGTGGTGCAGGAGGTCAGACAAGACTATCATAATGGTCCCTTCTGACCTTAAAGTCTATGATTCTAATCTTCTTATTGTAATTGGTTTACATTTTTTTTTTTTTTAAGAAACACAAATGGATGAAAACACTGGATGAAACAAAACATGCTAATATCTTCTTTCCAAATAATGATGCAGCAGTTCTGTTGTCATTATCTGCTATAGCCCCTACTTATATGTTCCATGCTAGACAGAATTTACTATTTTAACAGAGCCCCTCTTTTCCTCAGACCAACATATAATACTCTCTGAATCATTTTAATCTCTCTCATTTCTTTTCTGCAGTCTTAACAGTCTTAGATTTTCTTTTTTTTTTTCCCACCAAGTTCAACAATTCTCTGCAAAACGTTTCTCTTGTTGAGTTGCCAATGCTAGGTTAGTGTGACTCTCATATCACAATAACACATTGAGAAAAAGAATTATCTGCAGCCATTAAATTATGATGAAGGTCATGTTATCTCTTTACCTGTCTGAGTCTGTATTATGTACACTGACAGTGCTCTCTAAATAACAATAAGCTAAGATTCACTCTGATCTCTATGTTGTGGGTGGCTCAGAGAACTTAGCCCATCCACCCACACTGTATTATTATCACAACAGCAGCTCTTACACTGAAGACAGAACCCTGATCACAGCCACAGGCTGCACAACAAAGATGCAATTCATGCCGATGTCTTCTCTTACAGGGAAGGAGTAGGGATCAAATGAAAGTGTCTGTCTGAACTCCTCTTCCAGAAGCCTCCTGACTGAGAGGCAGGCCTGGTTTAAACAGCTCAGCTGCTGATCTCCCCTCCCCACACACGCATACGCCAAAGCCACACTGCATTTAAGTGGGGGTGAGAAGACAAGAACCAGTTTGAGAAATACAACTGTGACCCACCTTCTCCTGTGTCCAGTTTGCTCTGGCTTCCCTCCCATCTGTCAGCTGAGAGAAGGTGACTGTTGCCAGGTAAAGTACCCCAGCCAGGCAGAAAGATGCTGCTGCCTTATTACCCCTGCTTCCCCCTGTCATCCCTCTTCTGCAGCTGCTACTGCTCTTCTTCCTGTGCATGAGTCAGTAGCTGGAGCAGCTTCTTCTGCAGTCCACCCCTCCCTTCTCCCTCTGCCTGACTAAGGATCTGGAGGTAGGAGGGGGAAAGGGGGCAGTCCTGGAGGAGGGGTGGGGAGGAGGGAGCTTCCCAATGATCTGCTGCCTGACTATCTATGATTCATTCAGCAGCATCTACCCTTTTACCCAGCTTTTCCCAGTTCATTTCCCTTCTGAAATGAGCCCTGTCCCTAGCACCACGTCAGCAGCATCAGGAGAGTGACTAATCCCCAAACCCTCAGGCAGTGATCACAACAGGATGGTCTCTCCATTCTCTCCCATGTGTTCCCTCCCTGATGTTTTCCTCCAGGGTTACAGTGAGGCTCTGAGGGCTTGTGTTTCTCACTGGGAAAAGTGAGGAGAGTTGTGGACTGATTTGTGAAGTTCTTTCTGAGTGGAGATTAAAAAGCTGTTTGTTTTTACAGACAGGGTGTCATTCAAAGGTGCCAAGTTCCAAACAGCTTCTGTTGGCATCAGCACTTTTGAAAATCAGGCCACGTACTTCAGGTACATTAATAAGGACTTACCAGCCTAGCTTCAGGCCCCTATTACTGGAAGTCTTGGCCTTATTGTGTAAATAGTTAATGATGATCAATGTTCAGTGATTGTTTTGTGGCAAATCGCTGGCACTACTATGATGGGTCTCGCGCTCTCTCTTGTTGGGGGGCAGGGGGTTTCAGGGCACTATTTCTTACCCCAAACTGGGGTATTAACTGCCCCACTCATGTCCTAGAGGAGGGGAGTAGAAAGAGAGAGGGACCTGGGCCCGCCCTCTACTCTGGGTCCTAGCCCAGGGGCCGTAGGGATAGCAGTAAACCACTTGAACTAGCGATTCCATCCCCTGGGCTACTTCCCTCTCCTGCCCTTCAGCTTGTGGGGCTTCCTGCCCTCCCTCTGCACAAACGAGGTGTCCCTTTACCTTGGGTCTTGGTGGTCTTAGCCCACCACAGCACTTCTCCAAACTCTCCTCTGCTTCCCTCCAAACTGCTCTCTACTCTAACATCAATCCACTCTGCTTCAACAGAATTTTCTGTAGTATCTGGCTAATGAATCTTGCCCATATGCTCAGGGTTTAGCTGATCGCCATATTTGGGGTCGGGAAGGAATTTTCCTCCAGGGCAGATTGGAAGAGGCCCTGGAGGTTTTTCGCCTTCCTCTGTAGCATGGGGCACGGGTCACTTGCTGGAGGATTCTCTGCTCCTTGAGGTCTTTAAACTACAATTTGAGGACTTCAATAGCACAGATATAGGTGTGAGGTTTTTTTTTGTAAGAGTGGTGGGTGAAATTCTGTGGCCTGCGTTGTGCAGGGGGTCGGACTAGATGATCATAATGGTCCCTTCTGACCTAAATATCTATGAATCTATGAACTCCTCCTCTTGTCTGATTGAAGCAGGGTTTTTTTTTAATCAGGTTACTGGCTTCAGATGCTTTAATTGGCTTCAAGTGCTTTAATTAATTTATAGCAAACTTTCTTCCCTCTACAGGGAAGAAGGCTCCAAAAAAAACACTCTTCTGCTGCCCTCTGGCCATGCTGTATCACAGTTTGTACAATGTCTTGAAAATGTAAATATCTATATACATGCAAATAAGTTACTTATTATTATATATGCTGTTCTACATCAATTGTTATGTCAAAAGTGGCCAGAGACACTGAATTTATGATTAATGAGTCAAATTCTATTTTCAAAATGTTTAAGTTTGGGGATTGCACTGGTATCTGCTATACATTTTTCTAGGATTTTTCCCAATATTATGAATGCAGGATCAACTGACAATTGAACTATCACCATCCTGGATCCAATTTTGAATTAAACCCCTGACTTTGCTTGCATCACTGAGGCTTGGTTTGAAGCCTCTCCCATCACATTTTCGCTCATTCGGTACTCAAAGGCTATTCAATACAAACTAAGAAAGATCCCAGAAAACAGCAGAAGAGGATAAAAATAGGAAGCTGTCCTGCTGCCCTCCAGCATCAAATATGGAGACATTCCAGCCCAGAAATCAAAACCTTTAAATTTATCCCACTGGTCTCTGAGGCTAAGGACAACAGGAAACTAGGACCTTGTTGATCTACCGACTTCTGGACAAAAGCCCTGCAGACTTCCTGGAGTAACGAATGAATTGTGGTGTTTCGATGTTGCTTGTAATTATTAGAATTGGGAGCACTGGCTGTTGGGAGTTTGAAAGGACAGGAAAGAGGGAGGAGGAGTTGAGAGGCTGGGAGAAAGCTACAGAGGGTACAGCAGCTGCTTGGTAAAGAGGTTTCCATTTTGAAAATAAAGTCCTGTTGAAGTTTGTTAGTACCTTGCCTGGTTGATACAACATGGATATATTTACCACTGTGGAGCTGGAATTCCCCAGGGTCATTATTTGTTGGTGACTTCAACCTAGACAATACTAAGGATGACATAGCATCCAAAATCCTCTTCTGCATGGAAACATGTAATTCATTTGAACCACCTCTAGTCCTTCACACTCAGAGAAGAGACATGCTGGAGCTGATCTTCAGCCTAAGAGTGGCGCTCAGGGACATCATAAAAGTTCCACTCCACAGGTCTGATCACCACCTCCTCCAGGCCAATATCATGGCTTTCATTGCATTCCACCAGGGAAAGGAAGTGACAACAAAGCTGCTTTGATTTTGAAAAACTTGTGAATTTACAAGTTTACAGCCTTAGTTTATAGCCTGCCTTAGACAGGTAAAACTTCCAGCTGCAAGGCCAAGATTCTGGCAAACCGATAGAACTTTATAAACACTTCATGATCACTAAAGTTGATGCACAGGCCCCAAGTCTCCCTTTCACCCTGCACTGACCACAAAGATTAACATGGGACACACAAAATTACATCAAATTAAGATCATACATAGGCAGATGTGCTGGCACATGACTAGGCCACTAGTGGTAGGAAACTACTCTAAATCTATTTGCCAAGAGCACAAGGACTTCTTACAGTACTACATAATGGAACAAAAATAATATTCTGCTGCCTGCCTTCATAGCTGCAAAATCATAGCCATCAGAGCTATTCTGAATAGTGTACTGACTAATCAGTGCAGACTATGTAAGCTAGACTTTGGACACAAATATTGACCAATGCAAAAAGATCGCATCACAGAAAAGCTCAATCACATCTGGGAGGAACTTGCTGAGACAATAAACTTGATTCAGGACTGGATAGTATTATTTACTATACCACCTCTGAGCTTTGGTCTAAACCTAAAAATTAGATTGACATAGCTGCATTACTCAGCGGTGTGACAAATGTTACATCATGTGTAATGTAATTAGGTCAGTCTAATTCTTACTGTAGACGCAGCTAGATCAACAGAGTAATTCTTCTGTCAACCTAGCTATTGCCTCTTTTGGAAAGGTGTATTACCTATATCGATGGAAAAACCTCTTCTGTCAACTGTAGTTGTGCTGCTGTAGTGTATACATACCCTCAGAGGGTTTGGTCCCACCATGCATAATGAAGCATTAGAAGAAGTCTTTAGAAGTATTTAAACCACTCCCTGTGAAACAAGTAATGAAGTCCACTGCCAGGTTGAAGACCCTGTTATGCTGACCTAAATTACCTAGGAAGCACATAGGAGTTATGGTGATGGGTATTGTAGAAAACTCATAGGCCTTGTCTACACTGCCACTATACAGTGCTGCACCTTTCTCGCTCAGGGGTATGGAAAAATCACCCCCCTGAGCACTGCAAGTTTAAACGCTGTAAAGTGGCAGTGTAGATAGTGCACCAGTGCTGGGAGCTACTCCCCTCGTGGGGATGGTTTTTTACAGCGCTGGGACAGCTGTCTCCCAGCGCTGGTGCTGCGACTACACAGCCACGTCAAAGCAGTTGCTAGTGAAGACATACCCATAGATAATACAGGATTTTTTTAAATATTATTTTTATTCCGTCTTAAGTCAAACACTGTTGCCCTCAAGTATATATGCCACGCTTCACTATCTACAGTGGGTTACAGAAAGTTTACATATAATGCTGTGAACAATTTAAAACAAAACACACACTGCATCCAAAATATATATGAATTGTCCTGTAATCTTATAAAAAGGAAACTAGTATAAGCTCAGAACATTTAATAAAATGTGTACACTATTTGTGGGTGTGCCTAGGGAGAAAGACTGGAACTAGGGCAGTGGTTCCCAAACTGGGGTTCGGGAAATGTTACAGGGGGTTCTCAGGGAAAGAAATCCCTAATGGCGGATAGAGCTGTCCTTAGGGACCTGGGCAACATGGGGCAAGCAGACCGGAGTCCCTGGATTTCCAAGAGCTAAGCAGATCAAAGCAAGCATATCTATCACACGGAGGAGATTTAAACTTCAAGACTCCTTATAAGAAATGGAAAAGGAGGTGAATACTTTTTTCTGTTTTTAAAATTAAATAGGCAGCTAGTATTGTTTTTAAAATTATTATGAAGAACAAGTTTAAGCTTTGTTTGCGTTGTTTGCCTGGACTGCTCAAGACCTGAACGCTTATGTTGGAGGAACGATTTGAGTTGGCTTCTTAAATATCTTCATGCTGTTTCACATCTGATACTCCTTGATGAAACATAGGAGCCTTGTCTTATAACAGGCTTATTCAAAGTGATACAAGCTATGAAAGTGAGATCTTGGAAGGGTGTTGCTGTTTTCATAATGTAATAAAAATACTGTAATGATAAATAATAATTAATAATATATAGTGTGTAATAAGCATGTCATAAAAACAAATTGTATTTCCAAGATCACTGCTTTTATAATTTATACTCAGGTAAAGGAGAAAATCCCTGGAAATATTCATTTTTAGAGGGGGTTCACGAGACTTGACATTTTAGTGAAAGGGTTTCACAGGTTGTTAAAGTTTGGGAACCACTGAACTAGGGCAATACCCCCAGCACGAAGCTAGTAGCCACACAGAAAGTTGCTGGAGCTACCACTTATAAATATAAATGATAGCTGTAAAGGAAATTGGTTTTGGCTAAAATATTAATTGGTTTTGGCTAAAATATTAGTGGGGAACTAGACCAGTTAAACCAGTTTTGAATATTTACACATGGCAGTAGAATGAAGAAGTGGAGTAGTGTAATTTTATGAGGCCCTCAATGCCCACCGGCAAAGGGTTCACTGCCATGTAACAACAACTCTGATCAAGCCTGACTAACTCACTGCACCTAATATGTTGTTGTCTGGGTGTTTAAAAAGAATGTCATGTAAAGCAGTGGTTCTCAAAGCCAGTCCGCCGCTTGTTCAGGGAAGGCCCCTGGTGGGCCGGCCCGCCAGGGGCTTTCCCTGAACAAGCAGTGGACCGGCTTTGAGAACCACTGATGTAAAGTATCAGATGAAAACTTATGTCTTATTGGTCATCATAAGCATTGCGTGATGTATGTCTGAGTGTTAATTAAAAAGCTGTATGTGTATACTGAAAATATCTTTAAAGCCGTGTAATCGAACAGGGTTGGTAAGTCTTCCCCAGACAAAGGAATGTTGATTTACCTGGCTGCCAAGGTAGCTCTTTGAAACAAGTATTGGGAAAGCAAGCTTCATTTGCATTTTAAGTCAACAGAAAAAGCACATTATCAGGAGGATAGGAAAATAGCATGGCGTCAGCACACAGGAGCACAAGAAGCAGGGGAGAAGAGCTGTATCTGGAGATACACTTCAAAATAACATATCACAAGGGATTACTGTACTATAAGAAGGGGAAAGAACCGCTTTGTTATCCATCACAGAGGGAACAAAGGGTCCAGGACTCTTTGCATTCCCTGAATGATGGATCCCCAACCAGGTGGGGTGGATGATGCTGAAAGGTTGGTTTAGGTAAGAAACTTATCTTAGCTTGTTTAGTTCAGTGTTAGTTACTAGAAAACATTATTATACTTTTGTTTTTATTTGTAACCATTTTCTGTTCCTATTATCTCACTTAGTATCACTTAAATCTCTGATCTTTATTAATAAACTTGTTCTTGTATGATAAGTTCATCTCAGTGCTGTGTTATTAAATTGAGGTGTGCACCTCACCTGAGCCAATAGGCTCCTATGAACTCTGTCTCTTTGGACCTGGTAATTTCTGCGAGTGTCCAGTGACAGGGGCTGGATGCTGCAGGGAGATGCTTCTGGATAGTTTGGGAACTGAAGTACACCAAGGATAAACGTGCAAGGCAAAGTTAGGACAGGTGGAGTCCTAAGAAGTTTGTTTGGGCTGTGGTGGAGGGGAACTGTCACACAGTTTAACACCAACAAATCCCTCTTTTGCTAAGGCAGCGGAGTAACAAGGTGCATGACAGTTCTGGATGCTCTGAGAGAGTATGTCAGATGCTAAACAACAGTTTCAGTTCCCATTTATCCATTTAAGATCTGTTCCATTAGCCTTACAAAGAAGAAAAAGGCCAACCATTCTTTAAATACAGCAGTAGACTCCAAGCTCCTATCTCTAACACAGATAAGCAGTCAGGTCACAGAAACCACCTCTCAAAATAAAAAAATCCTCTGCACACTAGTCCATGAGGCTGGGAAAGTTGGGAACGTGGTTCGGTGGGGGAATAGAAGTGGGAAGTCATGTAGTCCATGTTCAGGAGTGATGGGGCCCTGCTGGGGGAAGCTTTGGAAGATAATCCTCTGACATTTTTTTGCAACACTAAAAGCTATGGATGGAAAGCTAGAAAGAAAGCTGATACTGTACTTTGTCATCCTGCTTAGGGAAAATTAAAGGTCCTTTGTCTTGCCCATCCCCATCCCTCCAAAAATAGGGCAGAATTCAGCCTGGAATTAATTGGAAGTATGGAATCTGAGTCTTAGTGCAGGTTTCACTTTTTATCAAACACAAAACTTCACAGCAATTTTTAGAAACATGATATATGTCACTGTTTCAGTATCTCCATTCTTTGCATGGGGCTGTCAGATAAATGATTTGCAATAAATAATTCTGCCAGCTCTATATAGTTTCTTTCCTTAAACCAGGTAATGTCACAGTGCCATCTGGTGCACACTAGAGGGAACATCATACAGAGAAAATATTTGTAAAGGTCTTTTGTGCATGACTTGCACTCTTTATTAGACTACATAATACATGTATCTTAGCTAAAACCAGACTCTCTCTGCAGAACTTTCTCTAATCATTTCTTGATTACCCTGGTTCTTAACTATGAGGAACACACATCCACTGCTGCTGACATAATGCAAAGTCTGATTCTCAGAAGGCCCAAACACCTGCAGATCCCATTGATTTGAATGTTCCCTTAGAATATGTGCTAACTAGTTATGCTAAAACTATCTGTTTGACTGTGTATTTAGCTGTGACACTGAGAACCTTTCCCAGATCTGAGGAAGAGCTCTGTGTAGCTTGAAAGTTTGTCTCTCTCAGCAACAGAAGCTGATCCAATAAAACATACTACCTCACCAACCTTGACTCTATTGATGTCAGCTGTCACTTTGGATGCTCAGCTCTTCTGAATATTAGGCCCAAAGAAAGGGGATTTTTCAATTTTTCAATTTTTTTTAAAATATCCCCTAACTTACTCAAAGTAAATTTGTGGCAGACCCATTGTACCATAAGAGTCATATAGGAATAGATTTGTTTTGTCCAGATTGCTTTGTGATAGATTACCACAATTTGGCCTGATCCATTGCCCACTAAAGTTGATGGGAGCTTTTCTATCGATATCATGTTGGCATTGGACCAGGCCCTTTATGATAATGTATAATCACTGTATATAGTGACTGTGACCCAGGGACCCCATGTTCCCAACTGGCAGAGGACACAGTGATTACTTAGGGTTTTACAGGGATCTGCTGGGTTGAAGACCTGCATAATAGTTCACCAAAGGGGGACAGGTGATGTCTTTAAAGAGAGCCAACAGCCCCCTGGTCATCATAATCATTGTGAAATGTATATACAGATAATACTTAAGTTACGTATCTTTAATGAAAATTATTCTCTTAAGGTCTTGGTGCTAAGGCAGGTCACCAGGAGATGACATACCTCCTGCCTGAAAGGAACTTCTCTGAGGTATCTGACATCTATCTCCCTTTATGGCCATTTGTGTATTGGGTATTGTATGCCTCAAAGTGTATGCCTGTTTGCATACTGATTACGGAGCCAACTGCAAACTGAGATTACAAAATCTGCATGAGAGGAAGTCTACAGAAAGAAACAAACAGCAGTGGGTATCATGAATAAAGTCAAAGGCATGGCATGATATGTGCTGGAGTGCAAAGAGACACACTGAATCCCTCACTTAGGAGGCAAAAGGACAGTGGGCATGTTTCATGAAAGAAGGGTCACAGCCAGCCTGACTCTAAAGAGCTGCATGGATTTGGGCAAGCAATACTTTATTAGCCATGAGAGTATCTTGTTAACTAAGTCTAGGCTCTAGAATGAGTAGTATGATTTTTTTTATAGGTAACCGTTTGTTTCCAGTACTTCTACTTGAATTTATGTTTGATTTCACTATAAACACATCTAAGTGCTGTGAGTTAAGTGGAGTGGTGATCTGAGGTAGTACTGGTAGATCTGAGATAGAACTATTTCTTTGGAAGGAGTGAATCTGGGAATACGGCGAGTGTCCAGTGGACCAGGGACACACTCAGCAAACTTAGGGGTTGGAGTGTGCCTATTGCTAATCTTTAGACTAACAGGGGATCCTGAAAGGCCAGAGGAGAATGCTTGTTCCCCTGGCTGGTAGAGTTGGGAAGCTGACCCATGGCAGACACAGAGAAGGCTTCCTCATGCTAAGGACATGTGATAGCGAGGTGCATTACAACCCAGGGTACCCTAGGAAGCATCACAGTGACTGAGATTTAAGGGCTTCTGCTTCCTTAGGCTGATACTGTCTCCAGCTGCAATTGCTGGGAACTGAATAATACTGTAGGGTTCAATCCTGAAATCCTTGCTTAGGTGAGTATAGCTTAGTCTTACATTGACTTCATTATGGGAACAATAGGATTTGAATATGGTTTAAATGTGACTACTCACCTGAGCAAGGACAACACATGTCAGTAAGGGTTACAGGATCATGCCATTACTGTCTTTATTAGTGGTGGGTGGGGGAATTCCAAAAGATTGATTGGTTTCAATGGATTTACATCTAGAATGAGTTTACCCCCCATGATTTTAAAACCACAAGGCTACCTTCCCATTCTCCTGTCGGAGATGGTTTCTTAATGACATAGTTTAACTTTGTGAGGAAGAAAGTTGACCTCCCCCATCAGGCCAAGTGATTAAGCAAATTCAGACAGGCATCCAAATTTCAGGATTTTATCCAAACCAAATCTGTACTCCAGACCTACAGAGGTTCCCTAGCAATTGGAATAGAAATATATGTCACGGGTTGTGACCTGCAAAGAAGGAGAAAAAAATAATCCCATATTTTACCTAAATAGCAGTTTCTATCTCAGGGTCTGAGCCAGCATCCCTTGCTGTCATAAATATAAAGGGAAGGGTAAACCCCTTTGAAATCCCTCCTGGCCAGGGGAAAGCTCCTCTCACCTGTAAAGGGTTAAGAAGCTAAAGGTAACCTCGCTGGCATCTGACCAAAATGACCAGTGAGGAGACAAGATACTTTCAAAAGCTGGGAGGAGGGAGAGAAACAAAGGGTCTGTGTGTCTGTCTATATTCTGTCTTTGCTGGGGATAGACTAGGAATGGAGTCTTAGAACTTTTAGTAAGTAATCTAGCTAGGTATGTGTTAGATTATGATTTCTTTAAATAGCTGAGAAAAGAACTGTGCTGAATAGAATAACTATTTCTGTCTGTGTATCTTTTTTGTAACTTAAGGTTTTGCCTAGAGGGGTTCTCTATGTTTTGAATCTAATTACCCTGTAAGATATCTACCATCCTGATTTTACAGGGGGGATTTCTTTATTTCTATTTACTTCTATTTTTTACTAAAAGTCTTCTTGTAAGAAAACTGAATGCTTTTTCATTGTTCTCAGATCCAAGGGTTTGGGTCTGTGGTCACCTATGCAAATTGGTGAGGCTTTTTATCCAACATTTCCCAGCAAAGGGGGGTGCAAGTGTTGGGAGGATTGTTCATTGTTCTTAAGATCCAAGGGTCTGGGTCTGTAGTCACCTAGGCAAATTGGTGAGGCTTTTTACCAAACCTTGTCAAGGAAGTGGGGTGCAAGGTTTTGGGAAGTATTTTGGGGGGAAAGACGTGTCCAAACAGCTCTTCCCCAGTAACCAGTATTAGTTTGGTGGTGGTAGTGGCCAATCCAAGGACAAAGGGTGGAATATTTTGTACCTTGGGGAAGTTTTGACCTAAGCTGGTAAAGATAAGCTTCGGAGGTTTTTCATGCAGGTCCCCACATCTGTACCCTAGAGTTCAGAGTGGGGGAGGAACCTTGACACTTGCAAACCCCAAATTCCCACTGACTCTAAGGGGAGCTTTGGTTGTGCAAAGTATGCAGGACTGGGTCCACGAGAAGCAACAACCAAAACAGTGCATTGTTTCAGAGATTCTCAAACAAATGCAGAAATCAAATTCCCTAGGAGCTTTCCCCTTTTGAACACCATTTAGATGCTAGAAGAACACGGTAAACCACAGAGAGATAGAATGAAAAGGAATATATTCACTTTCCTTCTAGTGCTAAAAATGTACCCTTATGTCAAACTTACAACTACTATAAAATGCACTGTGCCTACAAAAATTGTACACCATATGGAATATAAAACAGCATTTTACAAAAAACAAAGTTTAGCAAAGAGCTAGTTAACCCTAGTTTCAGATATTATGCTAGAAATACCAATGGCCTAGCCAGCTGGCCCTAAAGATATCTAAGAGCGAGGCAAGTTGGAAAATCCAGCTGATTCTAATGATGAAAGATCTGAGTTGTGAAGACAGAGGAGAAAGCCTAAATATATATAGAGCACCTGAAAAAGAGATGATTAGGAAGCCAAATATAAATGTATGAAATCCACAGGAAATGTCAGATAAATACAGGTTGTGATAGTCATGGAAATGGTAAATTGGGCTCCTTATGCTGTCAATTAGTCTAGATGATCAGTGCCCTAATGCTTCATACTACAGTAATGCTGTGCAGTATAATCATATAAACTAGGCCCTGCCTTTATACAGCCATATGTGCTACTATATATAGATATTGAAATGCAGAGCAGCATTTAGATTTGTTTTACTTAATAGCTCTTAACGTTTGAACAAAACATTTTGGGTGCTTCAGCAAGTCACAGTGTAGCCATATCGTGCTTACAGTTCCTGATTTCTTGTTTCTCGTGGTGCTATTTAATGGACTATAAAAATTATTTTAACTAATCCATCTTCAATTCTAATTTATGAAAAAGCAACTATTGTGGCTTAGGACAACAAATTAAATAGTATCAACCCTACTGGATGATTCAGAGTTGAGCTTCTTTACAAAGAAGCTTAATTGCTGACCAAATGAGTGTGGCAGTACCTAATATCCATCTGTTATTGTCCATCAACCACTATTTTTGGGAGTTGCCATTCAGCATGTGAAATGCTTGCTGCACTTAAAACTTTAGAGAGTGAATCCTCGCTCTGCTAGGGATCAGGAATAATGTTTAAAGAGATGATTTTTATGTTTATAATGTTTGTGTGTGGGAGTCCCATTTTAGGGGAGAAAAGACACAGAGATTGCTCAGAGTTATCTTGTACTGTACTTTGGCAACAACATCAGCTATTCATGGAATATGCTTCACTCAAAAGTTCCAGGGTGTTTTAGCATTCAGTTAAAAGCAGCATCAGCCACATTAACAGCCACATTAACTTCAATTTTTGTTTAAAGCAATTCCCTATTTCAGCATGAAGCTCCAGGCTAAATATAATCCCATAATCTGGCTCCAGTCAGAACATGGGCCTGCCGCATTCTGTATCAGATTAGACCTGTAAACACTGCAACTGAAGTCAGAGGAAAGACTCCCACTGACTTCAGTTGCCTTTGGATCTGTTCTTAAGTGCATAAAATGAAGGAAATGAAAAAGTACATTGACCAGCCTTCCATGTCTGTCTTGATGGGCAGAGATCTTAATCTGGCAACACTAAAGAGATGTTTCAGAGTAGCAGCCGTGTTAGTCTGTATCCACAAAAAGAAAAGGAGTACTTGTGGCACCTTTAGAGACTAAATAAATTTATAAAATTTGTTAGTCTCTAAGGTGCCACAAGTACTCCTTTTCTTTTTATTAAAGAGATAATTATTGTGCTTCTGTCTATAGCTTTCGTCCTCTAAGTGATCTCAACATGATTTAAAAATATTAAAACTTAATAGTACCTCTGTATATGAGTAGGTATTATTATGCCCACTTTATAGAGATGTTAAAGTAAAATCCTTCAAGAGTGGCCACTGATTTTTAGATACCCATTTTGGGCCCCCAAAATAGAGGCACCCAAAACTGGTCATCTCTTTTGAAAATCTGGACCTAATGCCCTGATCCTTAAGAGACTTAGCGCTATGCTTAACTTTATATATGGTGAGTAGTTCTCACTGAAGTCAATAGAACTACTCACAGTGTGTAAAATTAAGCACAAGTTAAGCATATGGACCCCAACAAACCAAGGGCCTATCCTGAATACAGCCCACTAAAGCTACATTCATCTTATGTCTATTTATATATAAATGCATTACCTGGCCAGATATTTGTGTTAGCCACATTATTATGTATCAAGCCTATTTATTGGCCATGAAGAGTCCATTACTATTGCTTACAGTGAACTCCACTCCCAACACAACCTTCCAAATAAGCATGCTAATATAGCAGATCTCTTAAACATTCTCATAGCACGAACCACGTTGTAAGGGGAAGCTTGTCACATGGATCACCTCCCTTTTTGCAATTCTGTGGATTATTTCCATTCATAATCATGTAACATCTCAGTAACTACAACAATTGCCTGTATGCTAGGGAGATATTTAACATATACTTAGCTGTCTTTAATGTGATTTAGCAGGTGAAAACAAGGAGAACTGGCACCATGTGACCACCCAACTCTCCTTAGAGAAGTTGCTGAGCAAGTGCACAATGGACAATTTTGGGAACCTCTGCACTATCGTATTTTGTTACACAATTAGTCCATTTGTCCTTGCACTTAAACGGTAGGTCCAGGCAGGTATCACCAAATTGTATCAGGAGTATCTGTTCTACAATTTATAAAGGAAAGATGGACACGGAGAGGGTGAGAAAGGATACAAAGGTCTATGGCAAGGGTTGTCATTTATTTTTTTGACAAGGTCCAGACTCCAGAGAAAATAATAGAAATATAATAACAATAATAAGTAAATAAAAAGATTTTAAGGTCCATTCAAAAGTCTGGTGGCCCTGATTTGGCCTGCAGTCTTATTGACTACCCTGGTCTATAGCATAATTCAGTGGTTTTTAACCATTTGCAGACACCTAAAACTTTTTGAATAGAGGTGCGTACTCCTTTGGAAATTAGACACAGTTTGTGGACTCCTAGGGGTCGGTAAATCACAGGTTGAAATCTACGGGCATGATCTAATGAAGGGGAAGCACAGGAGATACAGAACAGAAAGCTGCCTAAACTTATGGGTTTGAACAGTGACAACTTGATGAAGACCATGGGTCTGGAAAATCCCTGTTGATTTTTGTGGGTGGTCTGCCAGTTTTCCCACAGTTTGGAAATTAATACATGAAGGGGAATTGAGAAGAAGATTTCTTGTATTAACAAAATTACAGTGAGAAAAGAAGTAAAAACCTTTTGGAAATGTAAATATTCCTGGTGGGAACCAGCAGCACTGCATGCAATACAATGAGGTGTGGGGAAACTGCAGCAAGTGTGTAATGGAAGCAGGTGCACAGCAGCCACTGTGCAAATGTGTAACATATTAAGAAGCTAGGCACTAGGCAGGGTGCAACGATGCAACACAATGAGCAGGCGTGGGGCAGCTGTGGTGTGAACGTGAAACTCAATAAGGTATGTGACAACTGTGCAACACAATGAGCAGCCATATAGCAGCCCTAGTGCAACGTGCCACAGCTTGGAGCAAGCGATTGGTAGCCGTGGTGCAAACGTGCAACACAATAACCAGACGGGTGTCACCTCAGACCTGCCCACCTTCCCCCACCCCCGAGTGGGCAGGAGCGGGAGGGTCTGCGGCCAGGGTTCGGCTCTGCCGCTCTACCTGCGATGGCGGGTTTGGCGGTTTCCTGTAGCGTTTTGGGGAGACCTGTGAGCGCGGGGAGGGGCTCCCCCGGGCTGAGCGCACCCCAGGCAAGGGCCGGCCTCCTCAGGCCTCCCCACAGGGGTGGGAGAGTAACTGCACGACGCCCCCAATGACTGCTGCGCTGCCTCCTCGTCCTACTGCTCTCTCCCCCCAACCCCGGCCTCGCGAGCCATTCAGAGCATCAACCGCCTCAGGCAGAAGACTAACGGAAACTTTGACTGGAGCCCTGCGCATGCGCCGCCCCACCTCCTCGCCCAGCTCCTGCAAGGCATGGTGGGGGTTGTCGTTTCTTCGCAGGGCTCGGCGGAGGCAGGGAGCGGGAGCTCGAACTACAGTTCCCGGCAGCCCCTGCGTCCCACCCCGTCCCGGGCGTCTCTGTGGATGTGGGGAGCAGGGGGAATAATGAGATGCGTGTGAAGCGGCTCTGTCCCGCGGGGCGCCGGAGTCGCTCTGTGCCGCAGGTGAGTAGCGGGCTGCGCGCGGGCGGAGGGGTCGAGGCGGGAGCCGTGCGCGGGGCAGCCCCGCCCCTCCTGGGAGGCTTGGTCCGGGGGTGCAGCCAGAGCAGGCTCCGGGAGCCCGCGGGGCAGCCCGGGCTCCTGGCGCTGCTGCTACGGGGGCGGCTTCCTCAGCGCCGACCCGGGCGGCCCCAAGCTCCCGCTGGGGGGGGAGCGGGCTGAGGCCACATCATCTCCGGAGAGAGGCGCAACCGCTCGCGGGGGGAAGAGGGGCACTTTACCGCGGGTGACTTCAAAAGTTGCTCCCGGAGGCGGGGGTGGGGTCGGGAAACTTTCAGTCGCCCTCCCCCGCCCGACTCCGAATCAGAAACGGTGTGAACGAGCGAGCCGGCCACTTCCATTCCCGCGCGCTGCCCGGGACAGACCCGGCTTGTCCCCACACTGTGTGGGGCCATCGCCCGCGCCCTTCTCCAGGGCCGCGGGGGGGGGGCGGGTAACGGGATCAGGCACGCAGAGACCGCTGCAAAGCCTCGTCACGCGTGTGAGGAGCCCCTTCGAGCTCAGGGGCCCCATGGCATGAGTAGGGGGTTTGCAGGGCTGGACCCCAAATGGTGTATGACGTGGGCCTTCTCGGTCAGTCCTGCCAAAAACATAACTTTCAGGAGAGTGAGAAAACTAACAGCCGCCCAGCCAACCACTTGGATGAGGGAGAGGAGTCATGTTTTATTTGTATTATTGTGGCACCTCCGAGTCTCAGTCACAGACCAGGAGCACATGGTTCTGAAAGGTCTAGGTAGGGATAATGGGGATGAATTTACGAGAGAGAAAAATGTAGGTTGAACCTTAGGAAAAATTATCTGGAAGATCTAATACTTTGTGAAACAGTCACCAAACGACCATGGTGGAAGATCATTTGGGACTTTTGAAACTGGACATGACAAAACTGAAAAAAATAGTGTATGGAGCAGTGTTGTACTGGCAGGGGAGTGGACTCTATATCATCTAATAGGTCTTTTCCATTTTTGATTTCTGAGGTTCTGTGAACTATTTTATTTTTACAGTTTTAAAGCATTTCCGGAATGAGCATTGATTTCAAAATTTGAGTTTTAAAAATATATTTTTTTAAATTTTTAATCACTTTATAATCCTTGCATGGGGAAGCTGTATAGATGTAAGTTATATTTACATGGAATAATCTTGTTAAATGAGCCTTTTTAGTATACAACGGTCGGCCCCCATTTTCAATAAACGACTTTAAACATTTATGTGCAGATAATAAAAAATTGGCATGAAAAGACTTAAATACAAATATTTACCATTTTAAAATCTTTTTAGTATAAGAATCGGGCAAATATAAGTGACACCTGGGCCTACACCATGCATCCAGGACCTACATTTGACCTGGTTTCTCTTAATTTCTAGCCACCAATGACATCATGTCAGTTAATTCTTTCGTCTCCTTCTCTTGCACATATCTCTGTGCCTCCTCCTACACTACTGCATATTCTTGGAACCCCTTCCCCAAATTTGTTTACTAAACCACTGCTCTTGTTTCCTTTAATATTCCTTCTAAAATCTAATTGCTGCTATCTCATCTGTGAGAAGTGAGGGATAGGAAAGTAACACAAGGAAAACACACACAACAACCAGCTCTCAGGGTTAAAGGAACAGTTAAGATGTTCGCATGCTTTATTGCAGTGGTTCTCAACAAAGGGTACGTGTACCACTGGAGATACTCAGAGGTCTTCCAGAGGTACATCAGCTCATCTAGATATTTGCCTAGTTTTACAACAGGCTACATAAAAAGCACTAGTGAAGTCAGTACCAACTGCAATTTCATAGATAATGATTTGTTTATACTGCTCTGTATACTATACACTGAAATGTAAGTACAATATTTATATTCCAGTTCATTTATTTTATAATTATATGGTAAAAGTGAGAAAGTAAGCAATTTTTCAAAGTGTGTGCTGTGACACTTGTATTTTTATGTCTGATTTTGTAACTTTTTAAGTGAGGTGAAACTTGGGGGTACACAAGACAAATCAGACTGTTGAAAGGGGTACACTAGTCTTTAAAGGTTGAGTCACTGAGTAAATGCATGATCTTACTATCACTTTTGCCGCCTTTTCTGCTTTGTCTGTTTATGGCCCTAATTTGTATTGTGACAAATGTGTTCTTCGAGGCAGGGACTGTCTTTATTTTTCCTACTTATGAGTGCACAAAAAATAATAATTTTGTTGTAACTAGTTACACTGAAAGACTAAATAAGTAAAAATTTACTTTTATTTTTTGGATGAGGTAATTGTGAGAAGCTAAGATATTAATCTTAAAATAAGACATGGGAGCAGAGCTCCATACCAGCAGTTCTGATTGCTGGATCAGGGACTATTTTTTCCCCAACTTTACATCTCTTTTATGACTTTTTTATGTGTACACACACACTCAAGTAGATCTTTGGTTATATTATGGATAAATATTCACCAGTAGTTTTAATCTGTTAAATTAGGCCTGTAATGTTCATCAGCCTTATTCCTAGTCAGGGTAGTTTTTATTTCCTGTCCTGAAGAAAGCATGGAGTTATTTAACTTTTTTAGGATTAATTTAATTGTTAGAGATAGTAATGTTCTCTGTGAGCATCCCTCATCTACAGAAAATGTGATGAAAAGCATGTGAGCTTTTATGTCTTATATTGATTTATTCTTGAAAAAAGTACATTATACTGTATATAGTTTCCTGATACTTGGGTCACCTGGTGGAGCATTCAGATAATTTCTTTTTATGGGAGCAGAGTTACATGGGGAAATGCAGAAATGTTTGTTTGCTGTTATTCCAATTATATTTCTTGAAACCGTGGAAAAGACATTCTCTGAAATGCTGTGCACTGTCTGCAAAATGTTGAGCATCCTTAATTTCTGAGGTTGTCAGGGGGAGTCATAGAATTGTGCCCTCAGTCCTGTCTCAAATTAGTATGTCTGACATGACATTTCATTGTGTTTTAAACTATCTGTCATATTGATCCCTGTTATAAAATGCAAACTTGCCTCACTTTGTTCTTTAATATAGCCAAATGATAAAGCTCAGCACTATTAAAAATTCAGCCAGAGCTGTTAGTGTAGACAAAATGTATTCAATGAGTGGTTATTTAGCATTGCTCCTGAATGCTTGAAATGCTGGTTCAGGCAATAATATATTATAACAAATAATTAGAGTCCATAATCACCAAATGCAGAGCAAAAAAGAATTAAAATAATCACAAAACAATAATAAATACATATAAAAAAGTGGCAGGTTCACTGTTTGTCAGGTATAAGAACATTAATATGGCGTACAGTAGCTCTTTTGAAAACATTGTGTAAATATCTTACAGCACCTAGAAAAGTTTAGCTGCAGAATTTCACATTTTTATATTGACTTGAATGAATAATATTAGAAAGTCCAAGTTAAGCACCAGAGAATTTTCTAATGATAATATTGTGGTTTTGTGAATATTTGATTGCATTTAATGTATTTATTATCCCACACACCACCTACAGACAAGTATACTCATAAAACAGAGCTGTGCTCAGCCCTTCTACATCAATAGTTACAGTATGAACCACTCTTTCCTCTGACATTACTGGGAAAACAATCATGAAATGTCAAATGGAGCACGTATGCTGGGTAGCTTTAGGCACCATGTATATAGTATGGTATACAACAAGGAAGCAGTTAAGCATCTGTTATTAACCAACAAAATGAATGTAAAAATTGATTAATTACACTATAGATGTATTTGCAAGGAATTAGTAATAGTTTGAAACTAATGTGATTATACTGCTATTATGCAAAATTATAAACTAATTTGAAATAATATCAATTTTTTTCCCCTACCAGGCAGAATACAACATTTCAAAATGCTGCAGATTATCTGGGTGAACCTAGAGATTAGATTTAATGTGCTTGTGTTTTTAGAAATGCTGTTCCTGCATTTCATGAGATAAAACACTTCACAAAAATGAAAACTTGGAGATCAATTAAGGTAACTTTTTTACCATGTCCGTGCATATTAATGAACTCCGAGAAGAACTTTTGAAGAAAGAATAGATTCGTCATAAACACTGATATACGCAGTATTATTGGCTCAGGATGCTATCCACATGTTTTTTTGTTTAAATAGAAAAAGACATCTAAGTGAAGATGAGCCTGTGTTTGATATATAGTGTCTGGAGTTAAGTGAGAGAAGGAATATTTTTTTAAAGATCTACCAACAGTAATCTCTATCTGAGACCAAGATTTTTCTCAAAAGAAATAAAATGAAGGACCTGTGTGAAAAAGCAGTATTGATTTATTCCTCTGAAGTAGACAATTTCATCATGATTTAAGCCTCTCCAAACATCTGGATGTGGTGCTAAAGGCAAGTCTGTGTCTTTGATCAGCTGATTGAAACTGTGGAAAGAGGACCTTTAATTTAAAGTAACTTCCGGCTGAAATTCTCTTGCTCATCAGCTTGAACAGAATGAAAGGGAAAATGAACATGATGTATCAGTCAGGGGCCTCTTACTGAACTGAAAAAGGGAAACTTTAGACTATCCTTTAAACTGTAAAATTATAACAGACACCCTGGTCAAATATTTTTTTAAAAAAGTTGACTACTAGGCAGATCTCTACAGATTTAAAGAAAGTCAGATGTCAGCAAACGATTCCTCTCCTCCATCCTTACAGAAGTTTTCTCCTCCTGCATCTCATGCTGCCGCACCACCAGTCCCTTCTCTGTCTTCAAGTCCCCAGTCGGGGCTCTCCAACCGGCTGTCCAATGGCAGCCTCAGTACACAGAGTCTCACCAACTCCAGGGGCTCTATGCATGGGGTCTCATTCCTGCTGCAGATCGGTCTCACTCGGGAGACTGTCACCATTGAAGCTCAGGACTTGTCACTCTCATCTGTCAAAGACCTAGTTTGTTCTATAGTTTACCAGAAGGTATAGTATAACAAAATACAATGCTGTTGATTGTAATAATTGTTTTAATTTGCTATCATCGCTATCACTCTGTGTAATTTGGGTACATCAAGTGGTTATGTGCAGAGACAAGACCAGTGTTGGGACTGTGTTAAGGCTGATCCCATGTAGTTCTGAAAGGTGTACCTCCCAAGATGGGAGTCTCAGTTAAAAGGAAGTGGGCTCTCCTTATGTCTGTCTTCTGAAATCCTACAACAATAGAAATGTAGTAATAAAGTTGGACTCTTCATACAGTAATTAGTTTTGATAATATGGAAAGAATGTTATTTTTCGCCCTTGTGGTTGTAGTCAGTGTTGCTGCTCTCTAGTAGTGTTCTTCTGTGGTCATTGCTGCTATATATTTGTGTTGAAGAAAACATTGTTCAGTATTCTTGATATAACACAGCAATTCTCAAACTGTAGTCCTTGGTCCAGTGGTGGCTCACAGAACAATTGCTGGTGGTCTGCAGGGGTCTGGTGGGTCACATGATATTGGCTCTTCTTGTTTACAGCTGCAAAATTTCATTAAAAGGCAGCTAATACTTTCCTAATATTTCTTTTCCATGTAAGCAATTGCTATAGTTGTCACAAAGATGCAATATACACTTCAGTGGGAGGGGAGGTACCAATGAGACAATTTTTCTATTAAGATGGGGTCTGCAGTGTGAAAAAAATTGAGAACCCCCAGTATAGTGCTAAAATGTTCTGAGTTAGTAGAAAGGAAATGTGCATTTCATTATTTTTGTTCATGTGTTCTATTTTATGTATAGATTATGTGCTATTAACCAAATTCAAAGTTCACGTTAACTTTCAAGCAAATAATAAAAACAACCTAATTGTATCCATTCCCTCAAATGAGTTGTTATATTAAACAGTTTTATAGAAGGGGGGTGGGAAAAAATCACGAGAGGAAATAAACACAATGGGAGTGTCGACTAAGTTGATTTTCTTTGCCTGTAATTTTTTATTTCTCTGAACTATGTTTATGAATAGAAAGGCTTATTAGACTTGGAATACAGTGTTCTTTTCCCTTACTTAGGATTTTGAGAGGGTGCAGGTAAGCTTGATATGAGCACCAGTATCTAGATAATCTAATTGCATTTCCCCTTCTCCATAAGATTTTTTTTGTATTCTCATTCTGTGTTTCACATTTTTTTAGAAATGTAGTAAACATATTGATTTCACAGAAGTTTTGTCAGCTGTCAAAAATAGTTCAGGCAATGAGCCATATAATTTTTGGTGGGAAAAAATATAGGTGGGACATAAAAGTTAGCACCACTATTGTTTCCAACCTTTTATGGTCCTTCTTTCTTTTTCTTCTCCCTCTCTTTGCATCTGTACGTTTGCTTGTTTCTTCCTGTCTTCACACTTGTAACACCTTTCTCTTTGTTCATTCTCTCTTATTTTGGCACTTCCTGTCTACTCTTGGTGGCCTCATCTATAGCTATTTCATAGCTCAAGTTCAGAAGCATGTTATATGTGGAGCCAGCTAGATTGTAAAATTGGCTAGGATTTCAAGATCCTGGTCTTCCTCTCCCCAGCTGGCTTTAATTAATCTGTATACTAACTGTTGTGACTGATGATGCCAATAGAGAGCTGCTTAGGGAGACCATGCCCCGTGCAGGCAGCAAACCACTGACCAGGAAATTGGGGGATGGCTGCTTATGTGTGTTGGACTTATCTTTTGTAAGTACTTTTGAAGCCAGTGCACAAGTGGCAATATTACCCTACAGTTCACAGCGATATACCAGTATCCTGCCTGGAACTGATCCTGAAGTCAGGTGGCAGAGCCACAATTATATCCATAAATATGTTCTCCTATTAACATAACATTAACATAAACATAACTTTTCTCTGAGAATTATCCTGCACACAGCTATTTATTGTCCCATCAGGAATGCCTTGTAATTTGGTGGTAATCAGGCCTCACCTACCTGTGGCATTTCATAGCACGCTCAGTGTCTCTTCTCTTGACCGGTTAACTTCTTCTAGCCTCAGGACAGTACACAGCTTGTTCTCATGGGTTCAGGAGATGTATGCTTTTTAAAAACTGCTAATAGTAAATTTGTAAAAGTTTAGGATTTGTGATATTTTGGAACTGTTTCTAACTTTTGTTCTTCTTTAAAAATTTCTCAACTCTACTGATAGTTTCCTTTTACTTTTGGTATTTCTTCCCTATGTTTCTTAATAGTGCTTCTAAGTCATATTTCAATTGCATGTTGTTTCTTTGTATAGCGAGATGAGGGAGACCACTCTTGATCTGTCTCTGTAGCCTCAGACACCTCTGGATCTGAGGTTGAATTGCCTGCCTACCTTCAGTAGCTCCCTACCGCAGGACAAGTTGTAGAATATGAAAGCATGTTGGTTGGGGGGCTCCAGCTGTCCACAGAGTGTTGATTAGTAGCCCTTTCCTCCGTCATAACCTGGAGCAGTAGGGGCAGGATCTCTTTGCAAGTCTTTCCAAATATCTCATATTTGCCCCTCTTAAAAACAGTTGTCTTCAAGCACGTTTTTATTTCTCTTAGGGTAGCACAGTATACTTGAAAACTACACTTCCATCAGAAAGTAGAGTAGCTACTACAGGTAATAGCTAAAAGTTCTATAACTTAAAGAAATTGGAGAGCAATTTCTCTTATTTTTTTCAGTTTACTTTGTGTTTAGTCAGTTTTGCTATTTTGACAATGGTCAGTTGGACTTCCTGTTTTATGCACTGCCCTTGGGGGAGCTCAAATCATCCAGGTGCTGCAAAAGGGCACTTAACCGGTTTTGTTCAATATCTTCATAAATGATCTGGAGGATGGTGTGGATTGCACCCTCAGCAAGTTTGCAGACGACACTAAACTGGGAGGAGTGGTAGATACGCTGGAGGGTAGGGATAGGATACAGAGGGACCTAAACAAATTGGAGGATTGGGCCAAAAGAAATCTGAGGTTCAACAAGGACAAGTGCAGAATCCTGCACTTAGGACGGAAGAATCCAATGCACTGCTACAGACTAGGGACCGAATGGCTCGGCAGCAGTTCTGCATAAAAGGACCTAGGGGTGACAGTGGACGAGAAGCTGGATATGAGTCAACAGTGTGCCCTTGTTGCCAAGAAGGCCAATGGCATTTTGGGATGTATAAGTAGGGGCATAGCGAGCAGATCGAGGGACGTGATCGTTCCCCTCTATTCGACATTGGTGAGGCCTCATCTGGAGTACTGTGTCCAGTTTTGGGCCCCACACTACAAGAAGGATGTGGAAAAATTGGAAAACGTCCAGCAGAGGGCAACAAAAATGAGTAGGGGACTGGAACACATGACTTATGAGGAGAGGCTGAGGGAACTGGGATTGTTTAGTCTACAGAAGAGAAGAATGAGGGGGGTTTTGATAGCTGCTTTCAACTACCTGAAAGGGGGTTCCAAAGAGGATGGGTCTAGACTATTCTCAGTGGTAGTGGATGACAGGACAAGGAGTAATGGTCTCAAGTTGCAGTGGGGGAGATTTAGGTTGGATATTAGGAAAAACTTTTTCACTGTGAGGGTGGTGAAACACTGGAATGCATTACCTAGGGATGTGGTGGAATCTCCTTCCTTAGAAGTTTTTAAGGTCAGGCTTGACAAAGCCCTGGCTGGGATGATTTAACTGGGGATCGGTCCTGCTTTGAGCAGGGGGTTGGACTAGTTGACCGCCTGAGGTCCCTTCCAACCCTGATATTCTATGATATTCTAACAGTAGTGGCATCGCAATTGAAATTGAAGAGGGAGTAGGCATACCTTTTCACTGAGAGGAAGGGGAAGAGAGAGAAGATTGGAGGGCCACATATGTCTGGTTTTGCTCTTGAACTTGCCCCAAAAACTCCTTTTAAAATCATCAGGAGAGCAGAAATAAACCTTTCCAAATTGAAATTCAGGGCATTCTGTGTAAAGGGTATTCTATATCAGAAGATTTTTTTTAAATTAGTCAGTTTAAACAAGTCAGGTTGTCAGTGTTCTTTAAATCTGATAGGGATATTCCCAAATTATCCTTATTTTTACAGCCATGTGGGGGATTGTAACCATGTCTGAACCATAATTAGCACTGCTTCTGTCTTTCCTTATTTAGATTACCTGTATACCAGCTACATTTTTGTCAGGGTGGAGTTTGGAGAAGAACCTTAGGCATAACTAAATAAAAATATAAACTTGAAGTGCATGTTGTTAAAAATAGACATTCATATGTAACAAGTGTGTTAGAGCAGAGCGAGTCTTGATATCTGATAAGATGTGGGAGCTGCCTCAATAGTACCCGATTTAATGTTTAAATCTGCTGCTAACTGCAGCTGCTTTCTTCCCTGCACACCCTCTGATGTCAGGAATGAAGTGAAAAGTAGAACTGTTTAGCAGTTTTCAATAGAAAACTAATGTTTTAGTGTATTTTGTGAGGTGTTCAGCTGACAGTGTGCTCTAAATTATAGCTAGTATTTTCTTTGTTCTAGATAAAGTAGAGGCAGTGTTCTCATAAATTTATTATAAATGAGAAAAAGATGTTTTACCAGTTTAGGTTTTTTTTGTTCTGTTTTCTTTAGAACAGCAATCTCTGACAAGATCTCTTCTGTTATCTCTCTACCCTTGCAACCTGTCCCCACCCCTTCTCAACTCCCGTTATCCTTGATTCCGCCAGTTATTTTAGCTTTCTTTTATCTTTACCTGCAATCTCGTCTGTGGCTGATTTCCTTTTGCCTTGAAGAATTATATTTTTGTGTGTGTGGAGTTCTTATTTTCCTTTCTGACTACTGTTCTCCCTTTGTCTCCAAAATCATAATGTGTGCTATTTTTTCACACTTCTTAGATTTCTTCCCCTCTTAATTTCTTTATGGTCCTTCCAAGTTGGCTTCCTCCCCTCCATTTCCTGAAACTGTCCTGACTAATGGTCACCATCTGGCAAAGTCAAGGGGACACTCCTTATTTATACTGATTACCCCTCAGATTTCTCTCATCTTTGATTTCATCATTCTGTGCTCTCCTTTTTCTCCTCCCATCACCATATATGGTGGCCTCCTTGAAGGTTCTATTCTCAGTCCCCTCCTCTTCTTTCTCTGACCTCATGTATTTCCTCTGCTTCATCTACCACCTCCACACTTATTCCCAAATCTAGCTCGTTACATTAATTCTCATATTTCTTGTTCTATCTATCTCTTGGATTTCGATATCATTCCGCAGTTGTCTCCTTTCTTCCTAATCTGCCTCCTTTAACTCTATTAACAATTCCTTTACTTTCTGTCTGCCAGACTCCCAATCCTAATCTTTTTTGCTCTTCTCTCCTCCCATATGCAATTTCTTGTTATGTTTTGTCATGTATACCTGTAGCCTCTTCAAAATCCAGCCTACCCCATCATCTGCACAGCTGTATCCTGTGTGTGGCACCTGGTCACCTTGACTACTGTAACCTTCCATTATTTGGCATCTCTGGTTCTCATTTCTTCACCCCTCTAGCAGTAACATTTTGGATACACTTAAGTCGTCATCCTCTCCCTCCACTCCAGCTGTGTCAGTCCCCTTTTTGAATCCCACCATTAGCTTCCCATCTCTCTCAGCATCAAATTCAAGATCCTACATTATCTTGTCTCCTCCACCTTTGTATCTGGGTCTTTGTGTACTTCTCCATCCTTTTACCTGATTGTTACCTTGATCTCCTCTTTTCAGCTTTGGCCTTTGCCTTTGATCATTTTGCCTTCCATACTCAGAGTAATCTTCCTGTTCTTGTCTGGCAAGATTCCATTTGCTTACTTCACATCTCTTTATAGCCCACGTCCTCTGCCAGGGCTTCATATCTTTTCATAACAATCTCCTCCATCCTTCCCTGAATTATTGCTTACTGTTTTGTCTTATCAGAATTGAGGCCTCAGTCTGTTACAAATTTACACATGTGATAATCTTACTGAGTCTGCAGGATCAGGGTCTTGAAGTATTTGCAGGATTTTTGGGTGGGCAGTGTAGTTGAAAGAGCACAATCAACTTGAAATATAGTCATTTTCAAAAAGGAAAAGTAGTTTCAGATATTACTGTGACAGAATGGTAATTTCCTGCAATATCCTTGGAAGACCTCATTGTATTAAATTTATGTATTATTGTGGGCCAGGATTATATGTAACCTCTTTAAGGGGAAGATGTGATAGATGTGAGACTTTAGAGTTCAAAATACTATATTGAAAATGTTGCAGACAGATACTGACTTTTGGGACAATAAGTGTTAAGTGGATTTTCTTGGGATTTCATAGGGAGAGCGGTTAATGCAAATTCCTCTACTCTGGTTTTGCAGGAACACAGCCTTTTGAAGTTAGTGCCCCTCTCCTAAGGGCATATCTGCTGATCATCTGCTACAGAAGGCCAAGACCAAAGCTGTATAAATAAATGGCTGATGTGCTGAGCCTTCATTCTGGTTCTGGATCTAAGATGGATGAACTTGTAATCAGAGAGAAAATCTGGTTGTGGGTTTTGAAAAATTAGAATTTACCAGAACCCTAGGTTGTAGTTGGGGATGACCTCTGGGAAGCTTTTTAGCATGGTTGTATGTTCATTTATTTTTTAATATTTTTTCTGTAATATTTTTACCTTAAGAATAAATGTGCTTGCTTAGGAAGGAGTTGTCTGGTAACTTGTAATGGTGTGCTATACACTGTTTATAGTCTTTGAAGAGAAAGCAAAGCCTAGGCAGTGGCCTGTTGAAGCAGTTTAGCTTGCTGGGGATATCACAGTGTAAGGCAAGGTTCTGTGTAGTCTTAAAATCCCTGGTCCAAAGTTAGTGAGATGCATGTGTCCGAACAAGAGAGTTACTGCTAGAAGCCTGAAGTGGATGTCCTGGGTGGACCTTGGAGGGGGCATACAGGTGCAGCTACCTTGAAACTATGACAACTATACCTGTTGCTAAGTTTCCCTGGCAATTTTTATGATTTTGACATTTTCTCCTATTTTATAAAAATGTTTCACGTCTCTTGTTCCTGTGTGAAAGACCAACACAAGCATTGGAAGAAATAGACTAATTGAGGGGAAACTGTGCATGTGACAGCACTTTGGTATGGTTAGTTTCAGTAAATAAATGTAAATATCCTTTGTTATGGTAATCTTGGCTGCTGCTTGAAACAATAGCAGATAAAAATGAGACAGAAGTGTGATTTTTAGTTTTTGACTGGTCACTGTGCCCCTCCTGATAGTGCAGCTATGTTCCAGTGTAAATCTTTCTTTGATCGTTGTATAATTCTACTTATATTTTTCCTGAAAATTGCCCAGTTCACTTTGAAGGCAAAAGTGAAATTTTCTGCAAAGTTTGAAGAGACTTGATCAATTTTTTTGAGTTAGTGGTCATTTAAAAAGATTATCCTAATTTGAAATTTCTAATTGGGTAACATTTAATGTGTGTCTAAGACACAAATGGCTGCTTAACCCCTTCAGATTTTCTATATAACAAAATCCAGGGTTGGATAGGGATGACTCACAATAGCTAACTAGCTGGTACTTTTTTTGTGGTGGCTGTCATTGTTCCAGAATCTAAGCTTTCATTTAAAAACAAAACGAAAAGCCTCTCTTCCTTATGTCTGAAGATAACTTTCAAAATGTTAACTAAGTTGTGTCTTCCTGAGTCTGCAGATAGCCTGAAACTATCCTAATAAGAGGCATTTGTTGCTACTATTTATATGGAAACATGAGTTGACATTGAAACCTTATGACAGTTTAAATGTGAGGATTAACTGTTTAACTGTCGATCAGAGTAGATGAGGAATAGATCACATTATGACAGTATGCTCATGACCTACGGTGAGTGGTGTCTCATTTTGATGTCAGGAATGGGCAGCTCAGGGGAGAGTACCACTATTGTCTGCCTTAGGTTCTTCCCCTGGTTAAATCTTAACTCATGCATAGGATATATTTGAAGAAATGAGGTTGTAATTAAGCAATGTATTAACTATTGTTGGATCTAGTTGTAAATGTTAGTTTGTTTATAGGTAGTGTGCTCTTTCGTAGTTGATTGTAACTTAGCATGAGTCCTAAACTACACTTATGTAAAGGACTGATTCTGTTCCCATTGATGTCAATGGCAGAACTTCAGTACATCACAATGCAGGATTAGACACTAACAGGAGCAGTGGTACAGGAGCTAGCAAACAGAGCTCAAAAACAGGGAAGTTTGGGGGAGGAGCTGTGTGGTGGTCTGGTTTTGTTTTGGTGTTTGGTTGTTTTTTTTGTTTTTTGTTTTCCTTGGTAGAAGCTTAGGCAGGAAGGCTATGAAAGATTCAGAGGCAACAGTAGTAGTGACCTAAGGAATGGAAGAGACAATGAAGATGACCGGCTATAGAAGATGCAGATACATTATTCTGGAGTGGGTATGGTTAAAAGAGCTTCATTTGTATTGTGTCACCTGATAGAGCTGATGGAAGAGGTTTGGAGATGCAGGTGGAAACTATGGTTGAATTCTGAAGGTGATTCCAGCAGATAATGGAGGAAAGGCAAGAGGAGGCTGAAGGGAAAAGTCAAGACTTGCAGATGCAAGCTGGACTGGAGAACTGAGAGACTAGACTGCTGGGTAAGGAAAGCAGCCATGGAAGCATGAGAGTACGAGAATCATGAAGAGGAAAGGGCTGGCTAGTGAAGGAGAAATATAGCTCAGGAACAGGTTTGCTGAGTTGAAAAATGAAGAAGGGGCATAGCAGGCAGTACAAGGTGGGAGGATAAGGAAGAAAAGAGCAGCTAGTCCTACAAGAAGAGGGGACAAGTCAATGGAGACAGTCAGTCAAGCCCCAGGAGAATAGAGGGAGAGTCGCAAAAGATTGTTAGAGAGAACAAAAGACAAGAGGACTTGCAGCCAGAAGGAACAGGAGGAAGGCCAGAGAATCACACTATTGCCAGAAAAAGGCGGGTCTACATGACTGGGGGACTCTCTACTAAGAATAGACAGGCCTGTCACCTGAGCTGATGCCCAGTGATAAGCTATGTGATGTTGACCTGAGGTTGAAGAGGACCCTAATAGGATCAGGAAAGAATCCACTAATTGTCCTTCACATTAGTCCAAATGATACTGCTAGATTCTTGCTGGAACACATTAAGGGAGACTAGGCCGGGCTGGGGAATACACTTAAAGAAATGTAGGCTCAAGTGATCTTCAGTGGGATTCTACCTGTCCCTAGAGGAGGAGGAGGAAGGCGAGACAAGATTGTGTTGGTCAACAGATGGCTCAGACAGTGCTATAAGGAGGACTTTGGGATGTTTGACCCCTGAGAGGCATTCACTGACAGAGGACTGTTTTCATGGGATGGACCCTATCTGAGTAGGGAGGAAAATAGACTTTTGGGATGGAGGTTGGCACAACTCATTAAAAGAGCTTCAAACTAGGAACCCAGAGGAGATGATTGGGACATACTCATGTAATCTCCATGCCTGATTCTAACATTGAACAGGAAGAAAATCAAGAAAGAGGGAATTCAGCAAAGGGAAAAGGAACAGCACTGGGTAGGAGAAGGAATATTAAAAGGAAAGAGCTTCATTGGTATTGGCACTAACAGGCAGGTAGGCGATACCGGTAGTAGAATGACTGTATCTAATTGGTTGAGAAATTTGGGCAAAGCCAAGCAGAAACAACTAAGACGTCTGTACTTCAATACAAGAAGCCTGGGTAACAAAATGGAGGAACTGGTGCATGAAGTGAAACCAGATATTAAAGGGATAACAGAAACATGTGGACTAGTAGTCATGAGTGGAGAGATTGAAAAGTATGTGCTGTTTAGGAAAGACAGAAATGAAGGTAAAGGTGGTGGAGTAGCATTGTATGTTAATGATGAGGTAGACTGTAAAGAAATTAGAAGTGATGGAATGGATAAAAGTCTGTTTGGGTCAAACTCACTTTGGGGAAGAAAACTACCAGAGGTTCCCCTGGGATAGTGCTTGGGATATGCTGCAGACCCCCCAGGATCTGATTTGGGTATGGATAAAGACCTCTCTAATATTTGTAATTAAATAAAAACTACTGGGAATTGTGTGATTATGGGAGACTTTAACTTCCCAGGTATAGATTGGAGGACAAGTGCTATTAATAATAGTAGGATCCAGATTTTCCTGGATATGATAGCTGACAGATTTCTTCACCAAATAGTTGCTGAATCTACAAGATGTGATGGCATTTTAGATTTGGTATTGATGGATAGTGAGGACCTCACAGAAGAACTGATTGTAGGGGACAACCTTGGTTTGAGTGATCATGAGCTAATTCAGTTTAAACTAAATGGAAAGATAAACAAAAATAGACCTGCAACTATGGTCCTTGATTTCAAAAGGGCAAACTTTTTTTTTAAAAGGGTGTTAGTTAGGGATGTGGACTGGACTGCAGAACTCAAGGTTCTGAATGTAGAGGAGGCTTTGAATTAGTTTCTGCAACTTTGACCAAGTATCTGAAGCCTGCGTCCCAAGCAAAGGGAAAAATTTTGTAAGTGTTGCAGATCAAGCTGGAGGAGCAAGCATCTCAAACAGATGATTAAGGAAAAGCAGAAAGCCTACAAGGAATAGAAGATGGGATGGATCAGCAAGAAAAGCTACCTCTTGGAGGTCAGGAAGTGTAGGGGAAAAGTGAAAAGTGCCAAAAATCAAGCAGAGTTGGATTTTGCAAGGGAAATTGAAACGAACAGTAAAAGGTTCTTTAGCCATATAAATAACAGGAAAACAAGGAAAGAAGAAGTGGGACTGCTAAACACTGAGGATGGGGTGGAGATTAAAGATAATCTAGGTGTAGCCTAATACTTACATAAATACTTTGCCTCCATTTTTAATAAGGGTAATGAGGCGCTTTGGGGTAGTGGCATGGTGGATAATGGAAATGAGGATATGAAAGTAGAAATGATCACATCCAAGGTGGAAGTCAAACATCTTAATGGGACTAAATTGGGGGCCTTGGATAATCTCCATCAAATAATATTAAAGGAATAGGTATATGAAATTGCAAGCCCAATAGCAAGGATTTTTTATGGGCTGTAAATTTGGGAGTTGTACCCTATGACTGGACGATTGCTAATATAGTACCTATTTTTAAGAAAGGGAAAAAGGTTATCTGGGAAACTACAGGCCTGTTAGTTTAACCTCAATTGTATGCAAGGTCTTAAAACAAATTTTGAAAGAGAGTAGTTAAAAGACATAGAGGTGAATGAAATTGGGATAAAATACAACATGGTTTTACGAAAGGTAGATCGTGCCAGACCAGCCTGATCTTGTTTGAGAAGATAACTGATTTTTTAGACAAAGGAAATGCAGTAGATATAATCTATCTGGATTTCAGTAAGGCATTTGATACAGTTCCACATGGGAGGTTATTAGCTAAATTGGAGAAAATAGGGATTAATATGAGAATTGAAGAGTGGACAAGGATCTGGTTAAAGAGGAGACTACAGTGGGTCATACCGAAAGGTGAAGTGTCAGGCAGGAAGGAGGTTACTAGTGGAGTTCCTCAGGGATTGGTCTTGGGACCAATCTTACGTAATGTTTTTATTAACTTGGGCACCGAAAGTGGGGGTGTGCTAATCATATTTGCAGATGACACAAAGTTGGAGGAATTACCAATATGGAGGAGGACTGGAATATCATACAAGAAGATCTGGATGGTGTTGAAAACTGGAGTAATAGAAATGGGATGAAATTTAATAGGGCAAAGTGCAAGGTCATGCATTTAGGGACTAATAACAAAATTTTTTGCTATAAGCTAGGGACTTACAGTTAGAAGCTACAGTGAAGGCGAAAGACCTGGGTGTATTGGTTGATCATAGGATGACTATAAATGACCAATGTTATGCGGCCGTGAAAAAGGCTGTCATCCAAGAATGCATCAGGCGAGGTATTTGCAGTACAGATAAGAAAGTGTTGCCATTATACAAGGCTCTGGTGAAACCTGATCTGGAATACTGTACACAATTCTCATATCCCATGTTTTTTAAAAAAATGAAGTCAAATTGGAACAGAGAAGGGCTGGAATAGAATGGAATGGAAAACCTACCTTGTGAGTGGAGACTAACCAAATAAAGGCTGTGGGGAGATATGATTACTATCTGTAAATACATCAGAGGGATAAATACTAGGGAGGAAGAGGGGGTTATTTAAGTGCTAATATTGACACAAGAATAAGTGGATATAAACTGGCCATCAATAAGTGTAGGCTCAAAACTAGATGAAGTTCTGGAACAGCCTTCCAAGGGGAGTAGTGCGGCAAAAAACTGGCTTAACTGGCTTCAAGATTGGAGTTGATAAGTTTATGGAGAGGATGGTATGATCATACTGCTTACAATGGAATATAGCCAATCTGCGACTGCTAGTAGCAAATATCCCCAATGGCCAGTGATAGGACATTAGATGGGGAAAGCTCTGAGTTACTACAGATAATTCTTTCCCAGGTGTCTGGCTGTTTGGTCTTGGTGAAATGCTCAGGGTACAATTGACTGTTGTATTTGGGGTTGGGAAGGAATTTTTCCCCAGGTCAGGTTGGCAGAGACCCTGTTTAATGGTTTGTTTGTTTTTTTGCCTTCATCTGCAGCATGGGCTTAGGTCACTTGCAGGTTTAAACTAGTGCAAATGGTGGATTTTCTGAAGTCTTCAGATCATGTTTTGAGGACTTCTGTAATTTAGCCAGAGGTTATGGGTCTATTACAGGAGTAGGTGGGTGAAGTTCTGTGGCCTGCAATGTGCTGGAGGACAGACTAGACGATGATGATAGTCCCTTCTGGCCTTAAAGTCTGAGTCTATGAAAGGGTTTTCCTTAGCTCAGTTGGTTAAGGCCTGTATTTTGAGATCTAAAGAGTTTGGATTTTTATCTCAACTCTTTGGTTTATCTAGCAGTTATTTGCATCAATGGTTTCCTTGCAGAATGGCATTCAACTCTATCTTCTAGAAGGTATGAAAAAATTGATCATGTAATTAAAAATTACTCTGGGTAAGGGAGCCTATTAGTTGTAGCTCCATATTAAGTTCTTTTTCAGACTTCCTGTATAATTCCTGTGTGTGTGTGTTTATTTCATAACTTTGCTCAGGGAATGTATTCTTGTGATTACTTTCAGGATAGGCTATTTTTTTAAGTTAGAAAGCAGTTGAACAAGCTATTTTCAAAATATAGTTGCTTATAAATTACTCTGTTTTGGCTCCCTGTAGCTAATTAGCATCTTACTGTAAAATTTTGAACCTAATTTAAATATTAAAACCTAGGGCATATGTTGATTAAAAAATGCCTTAGAAAAATCAGCTGGTGGTTCTGATACAATGAAGCAAGATTTATAAAGGCCTCAAATTACATCAACTCTTTGGGGGATTTTCTGACTAATACTACAGGTGGCATAAGAAACGCTTTTAAATGCTTCCTTTCTGGAAATTCGTCCTGTTTCTCTCAATTCTTTGCATTCCTCTAGCTAAACAACCAGGGTTTCTTCTGTATCCTTCAAGTAAACACCAATCCATTCCTCCAAATCCCTCCAAATTTCACGTACGCATGCTTTTTTCCTAACAACTCTGATGTACACTACTTTTGACAATTTAAAAGTGGAGCACATAGTTATTCTAATTCAGGATAACGTTTTTGAATTACACAAGGATTAACAAATAGATCTGCTCAGCACCATCAACTGTACATCTGCTTTCTCTTGCGGCTAGCCAGGGTGGATTGATTTAAAATAAGGCAATTGAAATGAGCAATTGAAATCATTAAGTGGAAAGGCTTGAATTTAAATCAATTTTAATCAGCTTTTCCATTTGTACTTCAGTTATTTTATGGTTGTCATAACTAATAAAATGTTGATTTACAACTAAATAGAGCCTTTATTCTAGGGCTGTCAATCGCAGTTAACGTGTGCCATTAACTCAAGACAAATTAACACATTTTTTTAACGAGCGTTGATCACAAGCCTCTGGAGACGGGAGTCGGTGGTGACTGGGCAGGGAGGGAGACACCCTGCCACCTACACCATTCCTTCCCCGCTGGACAGGGTTGGACTTATGGGTGGGCGAGGGGGGCCACCACCCAGGGCACCATGCTCAGGGGGCCTCTAGTGCATGCTTCCAGGGCAGAGGTGCCCCTTCTCCCTCCGTCATGTTCCACTGTTTTTCCCTCCTCCCCCTCCCCCATGGAGCTGCCCTGGCCAAGCTGCTCTAGACCAAGAGCCTTCCTCCCATCTGCTGCACAGAGCAGAGTTGGGGACCTGATGTCAGGGTGTCCTTTTCCCTCTGTCCATATACCCGCTTGCTGCTGAGCTGGAGTCAGGGAACAGGGTAAGCCTGTCTTCTGCTGCTGGCTCAGGAGTGAATGCTATGGACAGCAGCTGCTGCTGACTGAAAAAGCATTTAGGCTCCTGAGTGCTCTTCTTAAAAAGACAACCATCTCCCACCAACACACGTGCCCTCACACCAAACCAAAATCTGAAATGGCCCCCCTAGTGAGCCAGGAGTAGCTAGAGGGCTGCAGGATGGCCAGCAAAATGCAGTCCCTGTGTGAGATCATGGAGCCTGCCATGAGCCGCAGGATGAGTGCTAGGCACCACGAGCCACAGCAGCAGTGCAGAAATAAGGGTGTGTTGTAATTGAAATCAATATATTTGAAAATGTAGAAAACATCAAAAATATTTAAATAAATGGTATTCTGTTGTTAACAGTGTCATTAAAACTGCGATAAATCATGACTTTTTTTAATCTCATGATTAATTGCGATACTTTTTAAAAAACTGTTTGACAGCCCTATTTTATAGTAGATGTAGTATATCTTTTTGCTACGTAGCAGGGTATGTTTTAACTGCATGTGCTTATTTAAGCAATTATATAGCTTAATATTTTCAGATTCTTATTAACTGAACATTTTTAGTGTGCTAGAAAATAGTGAATAAATGTTGCTTATTTCCTTATAATTTTTGCTTGTGATTTGTGTCAGACCGTATCAGGATGTTAACTGGAATTGAATTCAACACACACAACAGCATATAAAATATATATTTATTAATCAAAACAACTTTAAATAATTTGGATACATAACCATATCAAAACATGTTTCACATTTACTACTAAATGATTTATTAAAGGAACAGAGGTATTAACTGTAGTTGGTGAATTAAACTGATTATTTCAGGTCAGCCTGAGAAAATTTTCAAATATGTCTTAGTGAAAGTGATTGGAGCTTAAGTTCTTCCTTGCCTAAGTCTCTTGAAAATTATACAAATCTCCTAAGTTACTTAGGTTTCAGAGTAACAGCCGTGTTAGTCTGTATTCGCAAAAAGAAAAGGAGTACTTGTGGCACCTTAGAGACTAACCAATTTATTTGAGCATGAGCTTTCGTGAGCCACAGCTCACTTCATGAAGTGAGCTGTGGCTCACGAAAGCTCATGCTCAAATAAATTGGTTAGTCTCTAAGGTGCCACAAGTACTCCTTTTCTTTAAGTTACTTAGGTTGCCCTTCAGATGTTTAAAACTGGTAGATTTCGTTCCCTTCCTTGTTGTTTTTATTCATAGACTGGAAGGGAAAGACATGTTTTCCTGCTTTCTCAACTCACAGTTGATTTCTCAGCTTTGAATGAATTAGTCCAAATGAAGAAAATATTCTTTGTGTCTGCAGAAGAGGCTACTGCTATCCAAAGTTGGTTTAGTTCTTCAACCAACTCTGGTTCCAGGTGCTTAGCTAGTGACTTGCACCAGGTTAGTGGTGTGACTTTCTTTAAAACATCAGCAAACGTGCTGCTTGAAAGGTTCACCTCCAGCCCTGACATTTATTACGGTTGGCATGATTGCTGTGTGACTATTAGATTTCCACCTCACAGAGCAGCATCTTCAGCAAATAGGTGTCTACCCTAGTACTTTGGGTTGAGAATATTGGCATGAAAATGAGGTGGAGTTAAGTACTTGATCCATATGCTTCTATACTACCTGCAATTTAATTTTGTTGTTTAGTATTTCTTTCTTCAATGTTTCTTGAAGTTCTTTCGAAATTTCAGCAGCATCAGCAATACACTAGCAAACTTTCTTCAGTTTGTCCAGAGCTATGGAAATAGGTTTCAGTATATTTAGCATATCTTCTACATTTCTCTTTAGTTTGATGTTGACTACTTTGGCTGCAATAGTTCCATCTGTTTTGTCATGATTTTCTTCACAAACTGTCATCTGAATTGGCCAGTTCTTAGTAAATAGCTTAAAACAGTCAACCACTGAATTCCATCATACATTTTTGGGGGAGAATTCCTCCTCCTCCTTCTCTCTTCAGTGAAGCTGAAGCAAAGTGGCTGGTCTGGAAGTATTTTGCAATTTCAGCAATGTTTTCCTTTATTCCTAAAGCTGTAGTTAAGACTTTGGCGAAAAGAAGCATCAAATGAGCACTCCACCTGTATGTTATAAGTTTCAGGTTTCTTTCATTATCTTCTAGATTTCTTCATGTCTTTGCTACATTTGTAGCATTGTTTGTGACAAAGCTAGGCACTTGACATTTAAATTTTTGTTCAAAATTTTTCATAGCTCTTACTGCTAATTCTTATAAGTATTCTGCTGCATGAGCATTTCCTGAAGTATCGACTGTTTTTGTGAGATAAACAACCCCATCTTTTGTTGTCGCATAAGCATGTATTTCTGGATCATTGTGTACATTGCTCCACCCAGCAAGACTCAGATTAATGAATTTCTCGTCAATGTTTTTTGCACACTGTTCAGTTTCCTTCTCATACACTATATGTAGCCACCTTCCAGGAAAGTCTGCTTTGCTGGGTAGAGTGTAGCATGTTCCTAATGATTGAACAATGTTAACAAAATATTTGTTCTGAACAAGATGAAAGGGAGAATTTGTTGCATAAACAAACCAAGCAATCTTTTCATCTATGGTGTCTTGCTGGAATTTGCTGGTCCTGAGTATGAACTCCTCCTTGGTTTTGCTGGATGATGAAGAAAGTCTTTTTTTGACACAGGTAATTTACTGTCTGACACATATTTAATTGCAACACTGTTGGTAGTACCAACAGACACCTAAAACTTCAGAGTTATTGCAGATGATGAACATTCATAATGTGTTATGTCTAAGACTGAAACAAAATGGTTAAAAAAAAATCACTGAGTATTACTCAGTACAGTGCTTTAAAAATGAGATTGTTAATTAAATATATTTCCTACAGCAGCTGTTTGTACTACTGTGTAAATGATTTAATTTATTTGAAACCCCATTTTATAGAGAAAAAAATTAATACATCATAAGGATTATCATCTAAATCTATTTAAACCCTTATCTCCAGCAACATACCAAACAGGTTGGAATTAAAAAATATAAATATTAAAATTCATAAATGCCTAATAAAACGTTGCTTTTAAACAGGAAATCTTCATCTAGCATATTTGATTACATTGAGCAATAAAAAAATCATTTCAGAAATCCCACAGTAATAGTAAACATGTAATTGATAAATATTCTCTCAATAAACTAACATACCAATTGTATTTTCAACAGACCTTTTGAAATTCATAAATAAGGAATACACTCAAAACACAAATTTATGACAGTAATATAGATTATCATTTACTAGCATAGTAAGACTTGGTAGGCAGTCTATAAGAATGAGTTTACTAGCCAGTTGATCCAAATTGTTCAGACATGTCCACATCATCTTCAAAGTCACAACCTTCTGAGGAGCATTTTTTTCATAATGTTGTTTCATCCTGACAACTAGGCCTTGCATTTCTTTGTTGCACAGTTTACATTTGGCTCATGTTCCTTTTTTATCCAGAGGTACAGGAATTTATAGAAAATATTCCTAAATAGGGTCTCTTTAAGACCTGCAGCCAAGGTCTCCAGTTCCGAGACTTTGAAATGAACACTTAAGGGCTGCACTCTGATGAATGTTGTTCCTTCTTCCTACAGTGTCCTGCTTTTGACAACAGCATTCTTCCTTTCTGGTTGCATACTCTGCCGCTCAGGGCAGCAGGTATTTTAGGCTGGGGGAGGCTGTGCTCCGAGCTGCCCATGCTGCTCCTTCTCCCTTGTGCCAAACGGACGAGGCTGACCCACACTCCACCCCTAGGCCAGGCCCCCTCTTGCAGTTCCCAGTGCTCTGTCCTGGCCCAGGCTGGCTGGCCTGCCTCCCGCAGGGATTCAGGGCAGCTGCCGCTTGGGCTGCACCTCCTAGTGCACTGGGGCTGGGGGTGCTGCAGGTGCGCTGCCCGGAGCACTAGGGCTGGCGGTACTGCAGACACGCTGTCTGGCTCTCTGGTGTTGGCTGCCTGGGGCTGGGGGCACTGTGGCCATGCCACCCAACCTCCCGGGGCTGAGGGCACTGCCGCCCGGTGCTTCGGGGCTGGCCGCCTGGTGCACCAGGCCTGGGGGTGCTGTGGCCACACAGCCCAGCACACCGGGGCTGGGGTCTTGCCTCCCGGCACTGAGGCCAGGGGCCGTGGGGAGGTGCTCTGGGTTTCTGCGGGGGCGGGGGGTCAAAAAGGGCAGTGTGGAGGGCAGAAGGGGAGGGGCCGGGGGCTCGCCTCCCCCAATGGCTGGATCACCGGCTGCCCATGCTGCTCCTTCTCCCTTGTTACATAACTCCCACTCCCTACCCCCAGAAAAACAAAAGTAGTAACAACAATCAAAGACTTATGTTCATGTAACCTAAGTGCCTTTTGCATTGCAGTGTTTTAGCTGTTTAGACTAGAGACAGAGAGGGAGGCAGCTGAGAAATTTGATAGATTTCTGTTTGTATCTGTCTGTGTACACATGCAAGGAGATGGTTCAAGGCCATTTACCTGAAGTGCCCAAAACCATCCAGAAGAAAGGGCTGGTAGTTATTGGGTGAATCAGTATTTTTGCATGACCTGGAGAGTAAGTTTCCATGATGGGTACAGTCATAAATTGAGAACTGAGCTAGTCAGAGCTCAGGTAGGGAGAAGCTATAAAATAGGAGTATGAGACCACCCAGGTGAACTCAGTGGATGATCCTGATGAAATCTATGATGTTGTCTTCTGGAATCCAGAGGCTGGGTCTCAATGCCTATGTTGACTTCTACCGTCATTTGCACCCAGTAGTACAGGGCCCCTTGGTATTCCCACAGGATCGAGGCCTGAATGCAGTACATGCCCTATTGTGCCATATTTATAAAGCTTGACCTCAAAATTTAATGTTTTTCCCCCTGATTTTTTCTTTATATAGAAAAGCAGCCTTTAACTCAAAGTTTTTGGTTGTGGCTCAGTCATGGAGTCAGCGTATTTATTTTTTTATTTAAATGTTTTGAGAGATTATAATTTTAGGCCTTAACATATTTTGTATTTAACTGAGATTTCATTTTAAACGTGTATTTTTAAAGAGAAAACCTGATTATAATTTAATTAATGAAATAAAATCTGATTTTGACATTTTTTTCAGAAAAAATCATCAATTTATATCCACCCGGTTGCCAGTTTGCAGCATTGACTGACCTGTTTATGCTTTCCATGTGCCCCTGATATGCCAAGGAGGCAGGCTCTAGTGGGGAGTGAGAGGGGGTTTTGGTTGTTATAGGAAGCATGAATCTGGATGTGTGGAGGCTAGGGGAGTGAGTCAGATTTGGGGTACAAGGAAGTGACCAGAGAGGTGGGGAGATGAGGGCAGAGAGGTCAGCAAAACAGGAATGTATGCAGATAGGGGTGGGAGTGGTGTGTGTGTGGGGGTGAGGAGTGTGTTTGTGCCAAGGCATTGACATGTGCTGGGATTTCTGGTGTACCAGGTGACAGCACCAGTGAAGTAATGTCCATATGGCAAGGCAGGGGGTGGAGAAAATATCTGTAGTACTGGATTTTGAAGTCTAGTTCTCCAGACAATAGCTCGAATTCTGACATGATTTTAAGTGTTAGGGTGGTTAGCTGGCTGAGGACACAAGGTGGTAACAGAATGATGTGGCTTCAGTGAGTTATAAAAATTGACAAGATTACAGATGTTTTGTGCTGTTAAAGAGAAGTTGGGATTAACTTTCAAATGGTGTAAGCATTTGTTTTGAGTTATGGTGGGTCATGAGATATTGGACCTTAAAATAGTATCCGCCTACACTTGTCCTTTGTGTGAGTTTTTGACGATTGGTCCATAATTGTGTAAAGTAAGTTCTGGAACTTGAACCAGAATAATTTTCAGTTATTGTCAAGATAGAGGAAAACCCCCAGTTGTTTTTTTCACTCCAGCAATACTGGTTGCTGTATGCTGCTTTAGGGTGCTTTAGGGTCCTCAATTTAATTTCAGTAATGTTATATAAAGTGGAAAATGAAGTATTGCTTCCTGAAATGTTAGTAAGTACCACCAGAACAAAGGGCAAAGTTAATTCCTGATGTAACTGCACTGATGTCAGTGTAATTACACCAAGGCACAATCTGTTGTATAAGCAGACTTCCCCCATGTGATATCCTGTTGTACTTAAGAACAGGCTCCATTTTGCTTTTAGGAAATTTAGTAATACTGGGATTAGATTTTGTACATTGAATCACTGCAGATTGTTTGGTGACAGGTTTCAGAGGGGTAGCTGTGTTAGTCTATATCACTAAAAACGAGGGGTCCTTGTGGCACCTTAGCGACTAACAAATTTATTTGGGCATAAGCTTTTGTGGGCAATAACCCACTTCATCAGATGCATGGAGTGAAAAATACAGTAAGCAAGTATAAATATACAACACATGAAAAGATGGGAGTTGCCTTACCAAGTGGGGAGTTAGTGCTAACAAGGCCAATTCAATTAGGGTGCATGTGGCCCATTCCCAACAGTTGACAAGAAGGTGTGAGTATCAACAGAGGGAAAATTATTTTTTGTAGTGACCAGCCACTCCCAGTCTTTATTCAGGCTTAATTAAATGGTGTCAAGTTTGCAAATGAATTCCAGTTCTGCAGTTTCTCGCTGAAGTCTGTTTTTGAAGGTTTTTTGTTGAAGAATGGCCACTTTTAAGTCTGTTATTCTTCAACAAAAAACCTTCAAAAACAGACTTCAGCAAGAAACTGCAGAACTGGAATTAATTTGCAAACTTGACACCATCGAATAAGGCCTGAATAAAGACTGGGAGTGGCTGGGTCACTGTTAAAAATAAACTGTTTTTAAAAATAACATTCTGGTTTGTATTTTGTTTTAAATTTAAATTTATCTTGTGAATCTCTCTTAAAAAAATTGAAAAAGGGTCTGATGGTTCCCCTCAGATATTTATTTATGTATTTGTCTGTAAGATAAGCTGAAAAAGCTTTTCTATTTATTACACTACCAAAGGGAGAATTTCTGGTGATTTTTATAATATTGCTTGAAAATAAGAATTTATGCAAAGTTTAGCTTCAAGCTGCTTTTCTAAAAGACACTCTTTGGAATATAAAACCGCTGCTTGTTTGCCAGTGAGATTATTGGCCAGCAATCCATATACAGCTCGCTAGCTGAGATGGCAGCAGAAGAGTGGAGCTGTTAGTTGAGCTCCTCACTGCCCCTACAAATGTGACAGGGAATGGGTGAGGTGGGGGAGGGTAGCTGAAGGGCTGTGAGGAATAAAGCTGCCAGCTCCACTCCTTCTGCTGAAGCCCAGCCAGCTAGGGATATGCTGACGAAACACCTGTGGCTCATCAGAGCAGGGGCTTGTAGCTGGCAAACAATCAGTAGTTCTCTAGCTGAGGCATTCCAGAGCGGGAGGTGGGAGGAGGATGCTGTGATGGATCATGGGGAGGGGGCAGAGTATGCGGCCTTGGCTGGATTTCCACAGCAGGATTGCCAGATGTGGACCTGCAAGCTGGACTGTGTGATGGGGCAAAGGGGGAGCAGTTAATATGGAGGGGCGTGGCTGGGGGGGCCATCTCTGGTATTGGGGAGATATTAAATATGCTGAAGGTATGATGAGGGGCACAAAGGGGACCCTCAGCTGGTGATTTAAAGAGGTTAGCCCGCTGAGGTGGTAGTTACCTTTTGATAGCTGTAAAAGGTGACAGCTGTTGTTTTAATCGCTGTGAGGCAACCCAAGTGTAAACACAACAGCAAACCTTACACTAGTTGAAGTTGGCAAATGTAGGTGCACTCAGTCTTTTTTTGCATCAACAGAAGCACAAATGATTGAGCAGTATAATGCAGACAAGGCCTTGGTTTCTGGAATGACTGTTTGATTCAAAATCGGTTATAGAAAATGAAGATTAGGTCTGTAATTGCCCTCAGGTGAGAGTGGTATGACCTATGCATGTATATAGATACAGTACAGATTTTGTGATAGGATTCTTACGTATCTTATCGGAGGTCTGTATCTTGAGACAGATTACCAAAAGGTCGAAAAATGTATTCCTGTAAAATAAATGATTGCCTGTTCTTAAAATCAAAAGTGAGGTTTTTAAAGAGAGGGGAAACCATATAGAGTTGCAGATATGGGGCTGCCCGGGGCCCTGTGACTGCTCCTGGACGGGGGTGGCCGGAGGCCTTGTCGCCACTCTTGGGAGCCAGGTGGCCCAGAGGCACTGCCTCTGTTGCTGCTCCTGGGAGGGGGATGGCTCAGGGGCCCTGCCGCTCCTCCCAGACCACTGCTCCGGGGCAGCTTTGGGGACCAGCTGCCTGGGGCTGCCCAAACAGTGGCCAGTGCGGCTGGCCCCGGGGCCACCCCAGCAGCTGGGGAGACCCTGGGGTCAGCTGCTGCAGCTGTGGAAGTCCCGGTGGTCCCGGAAAGTCATGGCATCAGTCACTACTGTGACCTTCATGAAAGACTTGACTACTACTACAGGTAAGGCTGCTTTATTTCTAACACACAAGGTACAACAATGCATTAAATTGATTTTACTTGCATACATCGACATCTTCCATCAATACTTTCCTTTTCAAAAACTAATTTATCCTATCATGTAGAGCATGTAATTTGTTTGAGAGTCAAGTCTCCAAGTTCTTAGAAATACTGTAACTCTTACACCTTGCTTCAGACACTTTGGAATTAGATCCTAATGGGGAGAGACTTTAAAGCTGTTTACTAGTAAGGAAAGAGTACTTTCCTGAATGCGGAATGAGAGTCTGGCATGTTTCAAGATTTGCAGCTACAAAGGGGATTTCCACATGGCATGTACAATCTCTTAATTATAGTTTAACACAGTCTCTTAACTGTGAGCTAGTTGCCTTGAGTGTTTAGAACTCGTAGTAATTGTAAATCATTAAAAAAAATTATAATCTAGGACTTATACATGAGGATGGTTAAATAGGTTTAGTTACAGCTTAAACTTTATAACCAAACATACTTTTCACCTTCGTACATGATTTCTAGTTAACTGGGGAAAAATTTCTGGCACATATGTCCTAAAAGCACAGAACAAGGAAAAAATTAACTGAACAATCTTTACAAAAAGAAATAGAAAATGACTCCTGCAGTTTAGCCCCCTACTCATGGAAACTGCTTGTTTGTAGATCCCTGGAAATCTGTGGTGCATAGTTGATTCTTTGTGATCTGTCCTGAGAGAGGACTGTCAATGGTTGTCTCCCCTGTTGAGTTAGAACCGCCATTGCATCTATAAAAATTTTCACTTTTCGTTGCAGGCAGACATAGGTAACCCTGATAGCAAGTGCCTGCATGCTGGCTTTTTCCCTGTTGCTGAAGTAAATTATTCTATAATGTAGTGCAGTTGGTATGCTCTAACTGGGAGTCGTCATATATATAGAAAAGGAGTACTTGTGGCACCTTAGAGACTAACCAATTTATCTGAGCATAAGCTTTCGTGAGCTACAGCTCACTTCATCGGACGCATCCGATGAAGTGAGCTGTAGCTCACGAAAGCTTTTGCTCAGATAAATTGGTTTGTCTCTAAGGTGCCACAAGTACTCCTTTTCTTTTTGCGAATACAGACTAACACGGCTGTTACTCTGAAACCTGTCATATATATAGAATTGATTTAGGCATAAACATACCAACTTTTATTATTAATAATACTACTGAAGTACCTGCAGTCTAAAGCTCACAAAGCACTTTATAAACATTTGTGAATGAAACTTGATATCCCTATGATGCAGGAAAATTTAATTCTCATTTTTACAAATTGAGGCACAGAGGTTATCTGATGACTTACAGAAGATCATTTGAATGCCCTGGTTGTCGGTGGGGGCCACTGGGAGAGTAGTAGTAGTAGCTGAGTGGCCAACAGTTCCCATCTCTTATGGGGAGGTGGGGAAATCAGCACTTAGTGGCCATCTGATCTCCCCCAGCAGTGCTCCTGTGACCTAGTTTGATGTCTTTGGCAGGGTGAGAAAGAAACATGTTTTGTAGGGCTTGGGGTGCACATATCTCCGTTGTTTTCTCTCCCTGGCCCTGGCCTTCCAGTCTCATATCTTCTTGGGTGCTACAGCCCCCGAGTCTCACTTGTCTTCATTGCTGCAGCTTAATTGATAAGCAACTTCGTTGAGGAGGAAGGTCTTCTTTCTACAACAAGGAAGTAAAGGGATTTAATATGGACCAAAGTACAGGTATTTTTTAACAAAGACTAAAGATTGGTCTTTTATATTTATTTAAATATGGCAGTTGCACTCAGAACAGTTTATCAACAACTCTTTAATTTTAGAAACCTAATACATTGAACTTAAATAGCCCCACTAACTCAAAAATGTCAAAAAGAAAAGGAGTACTTGTGGCACCTTAGAGACTAACCAATTTATTTGAGCATAAGCTTTCGTGAGCTACAGCTCACTTCATCGGATGCATACTGTGGAAACTGCAAAAATGTCAGAACACTTTACAAGGATCATTTCCTTCTGACTGTTATCCAGCAAAGTGAAAACTGTCCAAATCGCCTTCTCAATTAGACAACCTCTAATTTTAAGAGACTGTCCCAAACATGTTCAGCATTGGATGAAATGTTCTGCCTGGATGAACAATAAGAGCATAAAAGGTAAAATTAAATTATTGGAAGGCTTACCTTTCTGTTAAGCTGTTGATTTTTTCCTTGAGCAATCACTTTGCGTAGTTGTCGGTGTAGCTTTTCATTTTGGAGGTGGTATCACCCTTGATTTCTTTTTGTTTCTCATAGGTGGAGGTGAGAATTACTATCTAGTTGAAAATTTAGTTTATGATAACTTTGAATCATTTGTAATTTTTCAGGGTTTAGTTAACTAATACTCTTTTTCTAACAGTCATTTAAAAATTGTAATTAAATATGGAACTTTAATAGGATTGAGCTACAACTTCAGATTGTTCTCTAAACTCTTTACAGACTCTCCCTGTGCATATAAATCATTTTGAAAGTGAAGTATGAATGTCATGAGCCACATCACCTTCTCTGTTGTAAATATGTCCTCTTTGTGTTTGTGTAGAGTAGTAGTTTTCAGCCTACTTACCATTGTGGGCCTCATATGCAGCTCTCCATATATTATATGGGCCACATCCACACAATATATATACTACCTGCATAGGCGCTGACTCCGTGGGTGTTCTGGGGCTGGAGCACCCACAGGAAAAAAAAAGCGGATGCTCAGCACCCACCAACTAAAGCTGTTAGGCAGCGCCGCTGATTAGCTAATCGGGGGTACTGCCAAACAGCTGTTTGGCGGCTTGGAAGATGGCGGAGACCAGCAGTGAGTGGTGGGCAGGGGTCTCGGGGAGGGGGTGTAGTGGTGTTGGGAAGAGCTGGAACGAGGGCGGGGCCTTGAGGAGGAGGCATGGTGGGGGTGGGAAGAGGTAAAGTGCAGGCAGGAGGCCTCAGGGCAGAGCAGGGGTGGAACCCCCCTGGGGAAAAGTAAAATTCGGTACATATGATAATAATAATAATAAAAAGGGTTTAGTATGTGTTAATGACAGCCCTGTCTACCTGCTGCTGTGATCCTAGTGCCGGGTAGCCTGCTTCAGCTAGGGTCATTGGACCCGTGATGCTGCATGCGGGTGTGTGTGCTGAGCACCTGGCCTCCTGCTGCTGGAGGGGGGGGTGAGGGTTGATGCTGCTCTGCCTGATCTTGCTGGGGGGAGGGGGACTGATGCTGGGCCTGATCCTGCACCGTGCCATTTTTTGTGCCCCCTCCCCCCCCCGACTCTGCTCCCAGTGCAGGTGCCCCTCCCGTCCTACCCTAGTTATGGCCCTGAGGATGTCACATGGGCCACAGCTGTGTGCTGATTGGGCCACAGGTTGAGAACCACTAGTGGGGGGAGAGAGAGAGAGAGACTGTCTTTCCTCTTTTATATTTGTTACATTTTAAACTCACACATGCACTTGGGGCTTTGGAACAGAATAAAATGCTGAAACCACTAGCAGCAGCTGGTTACTTCAATTTGAGTAGACTATATTGGCTTTGCTGGCAGAGTCTGACCTTGATGTGGTGTAGTGCAAAGTAGATTTTTACACAAAAAGCCAACATTAAAGAAAATACCTTCCCTCCCAGTGGATCAGATCTGAATTTTAAAGTGCTTTAAAATCTCTTCTCTGATCAGTAGAAAACTCTTGTTGGTCCTCCCCCATAAATGATATTTCTAGACTGGCTTTTCTCAGAGTCATGAAAACTTGAAGCAGTCTGGTGGAAGGGTAAGCGGTGCTTATGTTGAAGGTAATATGCTGCAAGCTGTTAAAATTCTGTATGATCTCCGGGTTCCTATGAACAATGCTTTATTTATATTAACTAAAATATCTAGGCCAGGCTGATTATACAAGTGACACAGGCAATTTTTTTTTAAGCAGGCCACAAACTGAGTAATTTTGAATGAGTAAATGGTCTTTATCAGAGGTTCTGAGATGCCCCCCCTCACAAAGATATGTAACATTTAATATATTTGGCATATAGTGCAATCCGTTGCTTTTTAGAGGCAAAAGTATTTACTTTTGTGTCAGGGATAAGTCTTCTGGTAGTGATGGTTTAGTAATAGCCAGAAAAGGGGATGAGTTCCACCGAAGATGAGAGAGAACCTGTTTCCTTCAGTTGAAACATTGATGGTAGTTGTATTAAATATATGAGAGCCAGAGATAAGGCATTCTCAATTGGGGTCTGGTGGTGGAATTAATTTTTAGTAGAGATGATTAATTTAGAGTTCGACCAGCTGAGGTCAAGCTGTAATATTTTCCTCTTTGGTAAAGTTTTCCCTCCATAGTCAAAATAAAGTTTACAGGCACATCCCTCTCCCCCAAATTAAAGATGCCTAATTTTAGCAAAGCTTTTTATAACCCAAGAGCTGAACATTCTATAAAAGTAACTTGGGACTTTGTTATGCAATCTAACTAATAATTATGGTGATGGGGACTTGAACAAAATGCAAAAATATATTGCTATGAAATATCATATAAAGCATGGTATAGTAAAAAAGGTTTTATCCTGAGTTTCTAATAGCTGCATTGCTCTTGAGTGGTGAGGTTGTGAATTGTCCAGACATCCCAAATGGTATAACTTTATACCATATTAAACCATCATTTATCCTTTACATGGCATACCTTGTAAACAAAAGCTATTTTATGTTTGAGTCTTCAGATATTTTTATTGAAGCTATATTTTGTAACCCCTCTGCCTCTAAAGTTAGATTTTGTTAGTATAATGATTTCAACGGGCCAAGGTTCTGAGAGAGAAATTAATTATAAATACATTTCAGAAACCTTTAAATAACATAAAATTACTCTTCTGTACATAATGCCATGATAATAAGATCTGATATCTAGAATTCTACTATGGCTACCTTTGGATGGGCAGATCATTTCATTGTCTTGCTAATGGCGTAAAAAGCTTCCATTTCTACACTGATATTCTGTAAGATACTATGCTTCAAATTAGTTACTGGCCTATGACTGAGTATTGTACATCCTGGGCATCAAGCCAGTAGAATTTTTTTTTGAGAGAAAAAAGATGGAAACACTTTTTGCATGTGGTTGCATTTTGTTTTCAGTGGATGCTGTTTGATGCTCAGAGGATGAGTGCTGGTTAAGAAGGCAGTAAATGTAATGTATCACCCTTTTTTGTGTTTAGGTATGTGTATATATAGGTATTGGTGTGTGGGTGTGTGTATATACAACAGTCTCCCCCCCCACAACATATATACAATATATACTACATGTAGTTTTCTCTTAGAGCATGTGGTTCCCAAACTGGGGTTTGTGAAGCCTTGGGGCTTCACTAAATGTATTGGGGGTTCTCAGAAAAAATTCTGTAATGGCGGACAGAGCCATCCCTAGGGACTCCAGGTGCGGGTGGCTGGCACCCGAGCCCCATGACTTCATGGCGGAACATAAACTTTAGTTGGATCAGTACACTAAAACCAATATGACTGCACACCTAAAAGGACTTTGCACAACGTTCAGGCAATATTTTTCAGCTATGTCAGGTGATAATGACTGGATTCGTAACCCCTTTGATACCACTTTCTCAACGCAGATATTGAGCACTGAGGGGAGGGAAAAAAGAAATTGATTGAGATCTCCTGTGATTATGAACTGAAAAGGAGTTTCAGAAATCTGTCATTCATCAACTTTTGGCTGAGTTTAAGATGGCAGAAAAAGCTAGTATAGTTTTGTTACCATTTTTCAACAACATACTTATGCGAGAAAGTATTTTCCTCATATCCACATCTGAACACCAAATACAGAAGCAGACTCAATGCTGAACCAGACCTGAGACTTGATCTTTCTCCAGTGGTTCCGGACTTCCAAGAACTATGCAGATGAAAGCAAGTGCATCCATCACACTCAGGAGACTTAAACTTCAAGACTCCTTATGAGAAATGGAAAGGGAGGTGGATATTTTTTGCTGTTTCTAAAATTAAATAGGCTGCTAGTGTGTTTAAAATTATTATTATGAACAAGTTTAAGCTTTGTTTTGGTCGTGCATTGTTTGCCTGGACTGCTCAAGGCCCGAATGCTTGTGGGAGGAGTTCTTTATTTGAGTTGGCTTCTTAAATACCTTCATGCTGTTTCACGTCTGGTACTCCTTGATGAAACATGTAGGAGGCTTAATCGAAGTAATATGAGTGACAAAGTGAAATCTTGGAAGAGTGTTGCTGTTTTCATAATGTAATAAAATTAATAATGTATTAATAAATAGTGTGTAATAAGTATGTCATAAAAAACTCAAATTATTTCCAAGATTAAGCACAAATAGGCATCCCTCAGAATCATCAGATTCTCTGCTGGCTACGGTTTACAAGGAGGCAAGTAATAGTTTAAGGGTGTTAAAACATCACATCTATCAGACATTACTCTTGATAACTGAACCTTCAGATGTCTTCCTGCCATGGTATAGCATTGCTTCATCGACAAGGAAGAATTTATCACTAATGTGGTTGATACCAGCTTCCTGGAAGGATGACAAAGAGACAGTCCTGAGAGAGACAGACTGGAGAAGTCAAAATTTTGAATACAGATCTTAAAATTAGAGGTACTGTGTATTGCTCTTATTTACAGTATTTAAACCCATATTATGTATGTTCTGCTTAATGCAGTTCTCAATTCTTCACTCAGTTTTCTCCTTAATTTATTACTCCATATCCTATTTTCCCTCACAGGCAGCTGTAGTGAGCTGGAGCAGTACCAAAGTACACTGGAAGCCAAAATACGCTTACATTCTGATGCCAGAGAAAGTGCAGATGAGGTCACCCTGGAGAAGCTGGCCTTGCCAGCAAAAAAACACCCGGAAATGAACAGTAACCAAGACATTAAGAACCAAGCCTAGAAGGCCAATTATAAAATTCTAATATTTTGAGTAAAAGTGACTTACAACGGCCTAGCATTCTATTACTGATTCCTAGTATCTAGTCTGAGATGGTGAAGGAGAGGTGGGAGTTTGATTAGCCAAACATGGGAAATATTACTACTACAGCACATCACTGTGTGTATTACAAAATCTCTTCTTATGTTTCAGGCACAGACTCTGGCCGTACAGACATTCCCACCCTCTTTATCTCCTCCCCTGACACAGACCTTTGGGAGCTTGATGGAAAAATACTACTTTTTTGATAATTCATGGACAAATGCCAATTACCAAGATTCATCTGTGGATGACTCTGCTTGGATAGAGAGTGAAGTTGGCAATAAGTGCTGGAGATTGCTTACGTAGCAAACAAGTGGGGAGGTGTAGGTAAAATCGCATGACAGTGGTGGAATTTTGTTCTCTATCAGCTCATGTTTGATGGTTTACAATGCTCTGCATTTGAGACCATGGTTATGCTGTCATAACCTCTTTCCAGAATACAATGGAAGAAAAGAGTAACAGGCTTGTGTGTGGAACATATGAGAATGGACCAGGCAGGAAGAATAAACAGCCTGCTGCTTCTTCATAAGCACAATCAGCTTCTCAATGACTGGGAACGTGGGATGGATAATCTCAGCCAGTGTTTGTAGATGAAATGTGCCACAGTATCCACCAAGATGTCTTTTCTTTTCTTCCTTATGTGTGCGTGATACCCACTGACATTGAAAAAGAGCTGCCTCTCTTCATGACTTCTCAAGTACATTCTGAGTGCTATGCACTGTTAACTGCTGGAAGCCTGGTGACTCCTGAGTATTGTACACAATGGTCATCCAAAGTAAACATGGATGGCATGCCCAGTAAAATAAAGATGGTCACACCAGTATTGTTGAGGAAATGCTGGCATAAGGAAGGAAGTTATTTCCTTACCAATTGGGAAGGCAATACAGATCATAGCCATTTCAAAGCCTGGAAAAAGAGGCCCCCAAAGGATACTGACTACCAAAAGATACCAGCCCATCTCCGTCCTTAGCAGTTGCTGTAAATTGTTGGAGTGGTTTCTACTTCAAAGGTTGTAGTTGATACTGGAGCAACTGGTCCCCAAAGAGCAGGCCAGATTTAGAACTAGTTGCAACTGCTGTGACCAGGTGCTGGTCGTAACCAGCTACATAAAATTTGACTACCAGTGAAAATTAAAAACAGCGGCAGCATTCATTGACCTTCTGCATAAGATACTGTAGTCTCCTGCTGAACTAATTAGCTTTCCAGTGCTAATCAACCATCATACTTATCACTGAGATGCTGAGTAACAGAAAAATCACTGTACGCCTTGGTGAGTCCGCCAGCACATCGTGGAAATTGAACAGTGGCCTCCCACATGGATCCATTTTAGTGCCTACACTGTTCTGTGTCTGTACCAGCAACATTCTGGTCATATCATACCATAAATTTATCTATGCAGATGACACTGTGCTAGCAATGCAAGTATCATCTTTGAAGGCCACAGAAAAGGTCATGAACAACTACCTCTGGATATTTGAGATGTATTTCAGAGCTTGGCAACTGAAACCCAACACTTTGAAAACACCTGTCTCTGCCTTCCACTTGAATAACCATGAGGCAGAGGTAGTGCCAAGGAAAGTGGACTTCTGTGGTCTACCTCTACTGCATGACCACAATCCTGAGTACTTTGGAGTTACCCTCGATCAGATGCCAAGGTGTCACCAACACGTTGACAACACCAAAAAGAAGATAAAGAAAAGGGTTAATATCAAGAAGCTCACAGGCACATCCTGGGGATGTGATGCAAGCACACTTCAAATGTCAGTACAAGCCCTGGTCTTGCCAACAGTGGAGTGTTGTATGCCAGTTTGGTAAAACAGCTCCCACTCCAATCTCATTGACACTGAAATCAATGCTATGCTCACAATTGTTTCTCTCAAATCAATGCCAATACTGTGGTTACCAGTTTTGGCGGGCACTGTGCCAGTCAACATCAGGTGAGACACTGCTGGGGTCCAGGAGTACAAGAAGATCCTGACCACTCTGGATCTGCTGATACACAAAGACCTCATTTCATTGCCACTTTCCCCATTCAAATCTAGGAAGCCTTTCTGGAGCTATGTGTCAATGCTACAGGCCAATGGAGAGGACGCCAGCACTCACTGGCTCGAATCTTTGGCCACTTATGTGATATTCTGAAGACCTGACCTGAAGTTCCAGTGAAAGAAGTCCTAAGATTTTGCCTTCCCCACAGGCAGTGGACTGCACTCAACCGCATTTGGACAGTGCTCAGAGGGTGTGGATACCTCTATAGCAAATGGAAAATCAAAGAATCACCATATTGTGACTGGTTTCAGAGTAGCAGCCGTGTTAGTCTGTATTCGCAAAAAGAAAAGGAGTACTTGTGGCACCTTGGAGACTAACCAATTTATTTGAGCAAAAGCTTTCGTGAGCTACAGCTCACTTCATTGCATCAGACAACTGACCCATTCGTATTTACAGTGGTGGCAAAAGGGGGACTGCTGTCGCTACCCGAGAAGCATTAGAATGGCTTTCGAATCTCAAAATTCAGTTACAATCCCAGCCCATTACTTTTCAAATGACATATAAAAGAAGAAAATACAGAAACAATGGACACAATCATTGAATCTGTACAAATTCCTGGCAGAAATTCACCATCAGCTCCCTTGGCTAAAGAAAATTATATGTTGTATGGTACTTAAACATTCATGGTACCACATTATTTAATGTGTATATTCTGTGTTTACTGGGTATGTAAAGAAATTGTAATCCAAACTTCACTTTTTAATTAAGTGTTGTCCCTTGTATACTGAGTCATGTCTCTCCTATGTTCTCCCTCCTTCTTTCTACAAACTGCTTTTGTATATTTGTTCTCACCCAACCTCTGATTAGAAACTGTTTGGACACAAGGATGGGGGAGGCTGGGATAATAGGTTTTCACTGCTCTCCAGGACGCATTTGGGTTCTCCTTTTCCTATGTGAACTACTATATTGATTTACACGGTCCAAAGAAAATGAAATTCTTCTTTCCTACTGCCAACAATTGGTAACAATACTTTTGGAAAATGGGCAAACATGGAGTCAAGTAAGGTATGGTCAGTGACAGTGTTGTAAGCAATGACAGTGTTGTAAGCATATTTGCTCCATGTTTGTATTCAGAGTCCTATCCACTGTCTTTTACAAAAATAAGATTTTACTCTTTTTATGCCTGCGAATCTAAAGAGTTGTAGGATACTGAGTTGGATTCTTCTCTGGCTCACATATCAACAGAAGTGTTAACTAAGTTCTAGTTATGTAATCTTTTATCTGGAGCTGAATGTTTACAGAGGTACATACTTGAATAGCACCTCCCCTGGATCAGGATTTCTGGTGGTGATGTTGAGTTAGAAAGAGCAAAGCTTGGCTTTCAAATTGTGTATTGAATTTGCAGGTCTTATTTTCCTTTAAATGGATCAAATTTGTTCTAGAATTATTGGCTGCATCTGGCAAAATTCACATCCGTAATTCTCCATCGGTGCATCAGCATCAATGATTGCAAGAAACCATGGCTAAAAGCCTTTCTTTTTAGTGTAGTTTTAGGAAGTTTCCATTTCAATATACATATTTAATTTCTGCCTTTTTTTAGCCTGTGCTGGATTTCAAGTCAGATAATTTATTTTTCAGAAGCTGAGATATTAACTGGATCATGGTGCTCTAGTGGAACACTTGCAGCACACAAAAGTTCTGTGGTCATATAGAAAATATTCAGTTTATGGGATTTAGCAAACTATGGCATGTGCTAATTTAGAGTCTTTTTTTTTTGTTGTTGTTGCAGTTCCCAGAGTGTGGTTTCTTTGGCATGTATGACAAAATTCTCCTCTTTCGCCATGACCTGAACTCGGAAAATATTTTGCATAGGATTACATCAGCAGAAGAGATACATGAAGGAGATCTTGTTGAGGTTGTGCTCTCTGGTAGGTCCTTTGTAGTTGCAATGAAACCATTCTTATTATTGAATAAAAGTCACAGTATTACTGTACACTGTCTGCAACAATATAACCATGAGCTGTGGTCTTGAAGCTATTTGGCTGAGCAAGCTTTGAGGCAGATTTCCAAAGAAATCCAGAGTGCTCCCTGAAATGGTATTTTTGATTCAGTGAATTTGTCTTCTCTGTGGCTGCATCTGCACTAACAAACTTTGTGGTCTTAATCCTCCAACTCTGATATTAACTGTGGAAGCTAAAGTATAGATAGAACTCAAGTTCCCCCAGCAACTATGTTGTTTATACCTAGGTCTGCACCCTTTCTATTTTACAGTTTCCATCAGTGATTGATTACAGCAAAAAAGAGTGCTAATGTAGATGAGTATTCTATATCATTACCTGTCAGGATGTGGTGTTATTGTGCTGCTTGTGTGAACCATCTTGTAGATGATGCAGAAAACAAAGGTGGTGGTTATTAAAGAACCCATTGCATTTTCAAAATCTTTGAGATGTTGGGCTCTATGGATCTGATTCAAAGCCTATTGAAATAAATGGAGACACATCCATGGACTGCTGGTAAAGTTGGAAATGGAAACCTAACAGTTTGTGTCTACCCTGCATTTTAAAATATCTGTGCAGTGAGTCTTGGAGCCCGGGTCTACAGATTATGGCCTGCAGCACTCACTCTATAGCACTAAAAACAGCATTGTAGACATTGTGGCTCAGGCTCTGAAACCTGTCCCTCTCCCTGGGCTTCAGAGCCAGCACTTTGGCATATATTAGTAATCCAGGGGGAATAGAAAGCAGGGGTATGATAACTGAGGCCCAGAATACCACCTTGGATACTGAGAGGGAATTTCTTGCCTAGTTTCTGAGACAGGAGTTAGATCCAGCCAGGGAAATAGGAATTGCATTGGTCACTGTTCTCCCTGACTTGTCTCAAGCAAACCTGGGAAGGCAGTTTCCTTGAATCTTGTGTCATAGCACAGTGAAGCATTCTCTGATACCTGAAAGTGCAATATGGTAACCCAGTTTTCTTCCTTGTCTCTTGTTGGCAGAGTACTTCAGAAGATGTAAAATTTGAGTTGAGTCACCTTGGTAGCCTGGTTTAGCATTACCTTTGATTACAGTTCTGCCAGTTTTCTATTCACCTAATATTGTTCCAAGTTATTTTGAATTATCTTTTAGGTAATGTTTTGTGAGGCACCCTATCAAATGTTTTAATAAAATTAAATTATACTTAATCTGTTGGGTTTTCTTCATTCATTAATTTTGTAGTTCCATAACACCCCCACCCCCAATCAACCAGATTTGTCAGCACTAAATATTCTTCAGTAGCAAGTACTGTTTGGTACTCATGATTCTATTATCTTACAGGTACCAAGAGATTAAAAAAAAAAAAGTTTAGCTAAAAACTGTGCGCATGAGTTTGTATGAGAAATCCTCCAAATGTATGGGATTTTGGGATGTAATTTTTGTATTAAACAGCTTGATGGTGTTCTTTGCAACTACTGTTTTAAAACAATGAACGGTTTCAATAAATACTTATTATTCTTACAGTCACAAATATGTAATTTACTGCAATTTTTTTTAAAGCTTTGGCTACAGTTGAAGATTTCCAGATTCGTCCTCATGCACTTTATGTGCATTCTTACAAGGCTCCTACATTTTGTGACTATTGTGGGGAGATGCTTTGGGGTTTGGTACGGCAAGGATTAAAATGTGAAGGTAAGTCAAGTGTTAATAGCTGAATCATGATGTTCTAGCTTTTATCTGTACAGAAAGTTACACGGAAAGTATAAAGGCAGGATCTGTATCTTAATTACGTTGTATAATTAATTTGTTGGTAAGTGATGAATTCAGCTTTTGGGAAGGAGCATAGTTCAGTTGGAGCTTTGACTGTATATCAGGAAACCTGAGTTCTGTTCCTGGCTCTGACACACAATTTGTATGACCTTGGGCAAGACACTTAATTTCCCTGTTCCTGTTTCCAACCTGTAGTAAAGGGAATAATACTTAACTCACAGGGGTTTTGAGTCTGACTCAATTAGTGTAGAGTTTGAGTTCCTTGCAATAGCTTTTTGAAAAGTTTAATGGAGAGAGTCCCAAAGGGGAACCCCTTTCCATATGGCCTTTGTCCAGCTGGATTGTGGAAAATGTTGCCGCCTCTTGTCAGCAGCATAGGAGCCGACTCCGTGGGTGCTCCGGGGCTGGAGCACCCATGGGGAAAAATTGGTGGGTGTTCTGCACCCACCAGCAGCTCCCCGTCCCTCCACTCCAGCTTGCCTCCGCTCTGCCTCCTCCCTTGAGCACGCCGCTGTGTCCTGCTTCTCCCCTGTCCCTCCCAGCGCTTGCACCATGAAACAGCTGTTTCAGGCAGCAAGCATGGGGAGGAGGGGGAACATGGCATGCTTGGGGGAGGAGGCAGGGATGGGGGGGGATTTGGGGAAGGATCCAATGGGGCAGGGAGAGTTGGAGTTGGGCCAGGGGCGGGGTTGCGGAGCACCCACTGGTGCAGACAAAAGTTGCTGCCTGTGGTCAGCAGGCTGCTGTCCAGGTACTAGAAACACACCACTTCCTTGCCCATTGGCTTCCTCTTCACTCCTGTGGCTTTAGCTTAGCCATGAGAGCCTGCCTGTGGGAAAAGAAGTGAGGAAGATCAGTAGCCACACAAGCTGAGAGACCCTGTTTCCAGGTTTTATTGAAAGGGGTAATTGGAAATCATTATTTAGGTAAATGGCAAACTCCAAAATTTTTAGTGCAAAACAAGCCATTATTGTAAATTACACTAACAATAAATACTGAGTTCCCTATTCTATTACATTAACTGAATCTAAACAAATTGCTACATTTGTCTACTATGTTTCTGGATTTATATTTTTCCCTTCTGCTTTATACAAATATTAATACTGTACTTTCCATTTTAAAATATTTTAATTATTTGTGCTAATGGAGGAGTTCTCTTTACATAATTTTTTCAAACTGACATTTTTAGGCTGTGGATTAAACTACCATAAGCGATGTGCCTTCAAGATCCCAAATAACTGTAGTGGAGTGAGAAAGAGGCGTTTGTCTAATGTGTCTTTACCAAGCGCTGGGCTTTCAGTTCCTAGACCAGTGCAAACTGAATACACAGCCACTGCCACTGAAGAGGTATGTAATAAAAATGTAAAAACAAAATACACTTTATACATAATAATGCTGAGTTAAATCCATCATGTTTCTGGGAACTAGAACCAGCCTTATATCATAACTGATTTAAATTGAGTAAAAACTAGTTCAGATTAACCATTTCAGACCATGCTTGTTTATTTTTAAATTGCTGGTGAATCTTTTACACTATGACATTTGATAATAATTCTGTGTTTATTACAGGGATTGTGAGAAGTGAAATTTGAGGTGGATTATAACTTCTATGTATCATTTTGCCATTAATGTGTCATTCACAGTAATGTGTATTCCTTAAAAATCTTGGGATAGGAGATGATAAAATACATTGCTTGCTTTTGGAATATAGGTTTAGTGTGCAATTACTTATCAGTCTTTAATAGTTTATTGGGTAAAACACAGTATAAATTGTACATTTATAGTGTGAGAAGAGAGAGTGTTCCACAGAATTCAACAGAGACATCTGTGTAGGGAGTAAAGATCTTACAGGAAGTGTACTTCTCATAGATATTATCCACAGTAGTCCCCCCACAATTAAGAGGGATGAGAAATTAACACAAGCTCTTATATCCCAGACACGACAACAAAACATCCGAGGGCCAGTGGGATCATTAGATCAGTTGTATTTATTACTAACTGTGACCAGTGGATGGGAGTAAGATAACTGATATTAAGCCTGTTCTTACCTTCTAACTGTCAGTTTAAAAAATAAAATCTAAGAGTTAGTTGCAATTGATAGAAATAGCTTTCTGTGGCCAGAGTTATGGCAGGTGATGTGTTGCAGTTAAAAAATTTCTGCTTTGTTGTCTTTGGCCAGGATTTTGCATCCTAAATTTGTCAAGTTTCTTTGCTGTCATGTGTGTTGGGTTGAAGTTCATTTACTCGATGGGTCTAACAAATATTTATTATAGCAAAACACTCAGCTAGTAGTGATCAATTACTTACAAGTGGGAAGCTCATTAAGACAATCTTATCATAGTTGCCTCCAGCACCAGACAATACAGCTTCAATGTCCCTTTGTTACACAAACTTATTTATAACGTTTTGTTATCTTTTCATATACATATATATTAGTCTCTCATTTCTATATTAACTCTCTTCCCTTGTCAGTACAAGTTTAGTGTTAGTTCAAATGGGCTTTTCTAGCTTTGTAGTTACTTTTATTTTTTCTTGTTCTCACAAATGACTACTCTGTAGTTTTACACATGTGCAACATTAAACATGATTATTCTGCAGTTTTTTACACATATACACTTCTACATATGCTTATGCTGTTAAATGTTATCAAAACAGACTCTTAAAATGAACAGCAGGCTTCTGCCAGGCCTAAATATGTCTCTGCTCCCAACAATGTGATCCCAGAAGATATCGTAATCCCAGGCATAAACCATTTTAAATTTGGCTAGAGAACACAGTGAGCCATCTGCCCCTTTCAGAGCTGTTTGGTAAAACTGTTTTTATTCCTTGAGTGACTGAACGCCATTGTGGGAAGGGAATACCAGACTGCGGTGAAGCAACTTCACTTTGTATCAGCTGAGGATCTAGTCCAAGGTCTTTAATGACCAGGAGAGTATCTTAATGTCAGACACTATTTCTGTCGTTTACTATGTATCGTTGGTGTGTTTGGTGTTGTACAGTACGTGGAGGGAGATGCATTTCCTAACTTCAGAGACCTTACAGTATAAATTTTACAGACAGTACCATTCCGGAACACAATACACCTTTTGGCCAGAGCCTGGAGGGTCCAGTCTCAGAGCACTTGAAGATATATGCAACTAAGTATCACTGACCATCTTTGCAGAAGTTCATTTGAATGATGATAGAATAATCACTATTTCTCCACCTAATATGGTATATCTAATTTTTTTTCATGCAGATTCTGCATATTTGCCCAGTGCATCTTAGATTTCATCTCTTTGGTTTTGTTTTCAGTGTTAAGGGGATTAAATTGACAATATAGATTACTGGATTTGCAGTCTTGTCAGTTGGTCCTATGTTACTATAGTTTGAGTTTTGCAGTGCCACATTCCTCCACCTTCTCTGATGTTCAGTGTTTTCCACATGGTTGTCCCTGAAACTAAGTTACTATTATTTTACTTCCATAAACAATACACCTAGATCAGCAGTAAGGCTTTGAATATTTCATTTTAATTTTTAAATTACACATTATTTTGGATTTTGAATTTTTACCTAATTTAGTAAATTGTCCTGGCATGCAAGGCTTTCTGAAATAGATAGTGTGATGTGGCAGGTGTCTGTTTTGGGGTTGATTGCCTGTAATGCCTCCCCTTTTGGAGGAGTCTGCATGTGAGACTAATGTTTATCATAGGTCTTTGCTGTTTCTGAGCCTTTACCATACTACCTGAAGAAATCAAAAGTGGGTATTTTTGGTGTAGTTTATCATAATTTTAGTCCTTGTGGAAATACAGATTCATAGACTTTTTCCTGCTCTCTGCCTTACAGTATGTTGCTTTTTTCAGTCTTCCAAAATTACTTCTTGAATTCTTGCCTGGCCAAGATGCTCTGCAAAAAAGATGTTTGCTCAGTGTCTGGGCCAAGCGCCCCTTGAAATAAATTGTTTCTAAGCCTGACATGGTTTTATTAAAATCTCATGTGCATCTTTTATTCCAGCGCTGCCACCCAGAGCCCAGTAAGAGAATTCCCTCCTGGAGTGGGCGTCCAATCTGGATGGAAAAGATGGTGCTTTGCAGGGTGAAGGTTCCTCACACCTTTGCTGTCCATTCCTATACTCGTCCCACCATATGCCAGTACTGCAAACGTTTGCTCAAGGGCCTTTTTCGCCAAGGAATGCAATGTAAAGGTAGGAGTTCAGTGCTCTACAGGAGTAAGATTCATTTCAGTGAATGTTACAATATTTAAACATTTTAAAAATGAATCTCATTATTTAAAACAGCAGCTTTATTTAAAACAGAATTATATATTTAAGATAATTGCAGTTTTCATGCTTTGCTCCATTCAAAAAGGTGTATTAATTGTTTGTATAATTTGTGAATAATGTACTTGAATAATAAGTTAGTTCAAATGTAGTTCAGCAAAGAAGGTAATCCTCCAAGGATCATTCTGAGTAGCTCAAAAATATTGTGGAGGACATTCCCTCCTTTAAAAATCACTTGCATTTCAACTAGAAGCTTTTAAAAAACAAATACAAAAACTCTTCGAGGCACTGTCAAGTATAGTACTTAAAAAGACCTAGATCACATTTTTCCTGTTCCAGTTTAGTTTCTTTCCATTAGGTGCACCTGTGTTTATAGGGAGAACATCTTAACATATCTCTACCTCATTGTTTGTATTCTCACATCTTTGATTATATCACCACAGCTCTCAGAACATGGCACATTATCACATTCTTTCTCTATTGACTCTGCATTAGCCAAATACCAAAACACTACAGACTTTACTTACTCAGTGTTTCATTGCTTTGTTTGTATAAAGGGGTTGTCATTCACTGTGAGTGCATCCTCAGCCCTTCTGCATTTGGCCAGTGTGGGGCCGGGGACCTGGGCCCGCCCACTACTCCAGGTCCTAAGCCAAGGACCCTGTGGCTAGCAGCCACCTGCTGCTTCCTTCACTACTATCTATTGCAGCATTCCTTGGGCTGCTTTCCACTATGTCCTATCAGCTTGTTGGGTCCCCAGCCTGTTCCCTGTTTAATCAGGGTCTCTCCCAGGCCTCCTTGCCCAGAGAGTCCATAACAATCTCTGCCCTGTTCTCTCAGGTGTATTCATCTGGTGCGCTTCTAACAGGTCTCTGGCCCTTCTTGTCAGGGCTCTTTCTCTGAGGCCTCTGTGCCTGGAGAGCTTCACAGTCCTGCTCCTGGGCAGGGTTTCTCCCCAGTCTCTGACCTGTGGAATTTCCCAGCCTGCGACTGCTCTGTCCAGTTGCTGCAGCTTTCTCAGCCAGCCAGGAACAACATTCTTCCTCCTCTAGCTCCAGCCAGCAACTGAGCTGTCTAGGTCCTGCAACTCCTTTTATATGTGCCTTCTAGGCTCTGATTGGCTGCCTCCCCTGCAGCCTCTCTAGGCCACTTGGCCAAACCCCACTCTCTTGCCTTTTTCTGGGGCAGGGTGTGGTAGGACTGCAGGGCCTTCCAGAGGGCGGTACACCATCACAGTTTGTCACAGAGAAAGCTAAAAAACTCAGAGTGATGAATCTTAAAAATTAACATAGAAAAAGAATATTTTACAATCTGATGGACATTTCTGCCTGGAGTATACCAGAAGGTCAGATTTGGAGGCTAAACTGTTTGGTCATGTTTTAGTATATTTGAGACATGTTGCTCAGTAAAGCTTCAGTAATCCTGTGTTTAAATAGCTTTTGTTTAAAAAATTTTCGGTTTTGTTTTTTCCCGTCTGTTATGTAAAAGTAACTGTAAAATTGAACACCAGACATCGGTAGGTTCCTTTGAAATGGGGAGAGTTATAACCTCACATCTTTCATCTCTGCTGGTATTACAGCGTGGAAATTCTAGGCTGCATCCAGGATTATTTAGGATTTTGAATCTCTGTCTTGTTGTATATGCACTATTGATATGTAATTGAGCACAAAGCTTAAAAAGACACTTGAAACTTTATTTTAACCCTTTTGAGAGTGGAAATGTTGACAGCAGCCACTTCAAAGAGAACTGGTCTTAAATCCATCCAGACACATGGAATTCCTCTATCCCCAGTTTCATTGAAGTAAATTTCAGTAGATACAGATAGCAAAAAAGCATAGAGAAGTGAGAAATGAGCATGAAAGAAGAGAGATGAAAAATAAGATGACTAGCATTTCATGCAGTATGACCCTTTCTTCTCAGCTCCTTATTGGGATTCTGAGCACCTTTATCTTTCTAGCTCCTTGAAAGTAAACGAAGAAACTGACCTTGTTCTGTAAATCTTACTAGAAACAGTCCTGGAGAAAAGGGACAATTACCTTGTTGACATTTGGTCACTCTAGGTGCTCAGAAGACTAAATAAGGAAGTAGTTGGATCCAGCATTTAGCTACTTAGTTTAAAAGGTAGGAGACTGAGCTGTTTCTGTTTAATCCTGAGGAAGTGAGAAACCCCTGGTGATTCCTGCTTCATGTGGGCAGCAGCAGGGAGGGCCAGATTGTTGGTTCAAAACCAGTCCTGGAGACAAAGGAAATCTTTAAGCTGTGGTGACTGTATTGAAGGGAGAGAGATCATGGCCTGGTAGCAGGGGGAAGTCTTATAACTTTGATGGGTGGTGAAAGACTTGGTATCATAGTGGCCATGGTGGTCGGAACAAAACTTTAGTCCCATAACAGCAGGCAGAACAAAGAGTAGGGAGGAGACAATCTTTGATCCCAAAAACAATGGAGAAAAGGGAACTGGGGATGGAGAAGGGAGAGTATGAAAGAAGAGAACCAGAGCAGAGTAGTAAAATCAGGATTAAAAAAACAAAATGAGAGAGAGAGACACACACACACAGAAAAGAATAGTATATTTCTTGGAGAGAGAAGAGATGAAAGGATAGTCATAGATGCCAGTATGATTTAATGAATTGCAGTGGAGCCATCTCAGCAAGTGACTTCGTGACAAGGTTGTTGACATGTTTTCTGGCTTGAAGTTGGTTGAATATCTTGTTGAAAATAATGTGATAGTTATTTCAGAGGCTCTTTCTGGTATGAGTAAAACTAAACTATATGTAATGACGTGGGGTTTTTTTTAGATTGCAGATTTAACTGTCACAAACGTTGTGCATCTAAAGTACCTAGAGACTGTCTTGGAGAGGTGGTGTTCAATGGAGGTAGGAAAAACATGTTTTCAAATAGTGAAATATCTCTGGAGACATAACAAAATACACAAACCTTATTTTTATTACTTTCTGATCCTGTCAACTCTAAGTATTTTAAGGCTAAAGTGTATTAAATGCCCTTTTCCACTCCTCCTTTTTTCTTCCTGGAGAAGAATTAGTCCCTATGAGGTAATTGAGAATTAAAGGTTTGGTTTTAAGACGTGTCTTTCTGGTAGTTTAAAACTTACTTAAAAAATCTTGGCAAACTCAGTATACTTCATTTGATATTTCTCTTGAAGTTAAGAATTAGGAACATTTTTTCATGTCCAAAAATGAATTTAAATTGTGATCAGTCTACTCAATGTTTTTCATGAAGAACAACTTTCTTTGCAGAAAAAAGGACCATTTTTAATGGGGTAAAATGGAAAATTGCATAGGGAAACATTCTCTCTTAATAACACATTTTAATGGCCAGTCAGCCAAACAATACTTTGTAATGTGCTAGTAACATTTCTGTATGTATCTGGAGAAAGAATTTCCATTAACTTTTTAACTTGTTGGAGCTTTGGTTTGTTTAATGGGACTCTATTCCCAAAGGGCTTGGGGGGAAGTGTCATCTCTTCCTAAATTCTTGAGGTTTTGCCCTTTCCGATACCATTTTTCCCTTGGCTGTCCTGACCCATTCAAAAGGGAGGACATAGGCTTGATTCTCCATTCTGTCTGAGCTTTGTGAAGATAAGATGGAGAGAGAGAGTCATAGATGAGTGATTGTATCTCCCTGGTTCTGGGCCACCTGGCAACATAAGTGAAAGCTTCAGGGGAGCAGTTTTAATTTATGCCAGTGAAGAACTGAGTGTGTACAAACTCCGTTCTGTAACATCTGCCTTTGGATTGTCCCCAACACCCCCCTCCTCTGTATGCTGGGGTGGAAGGTCAGCTGGCACAGGGGGAAACTTTCCATTAGTGGAGAATTCCCTTGAACAAGGAATTGACCATCTCTAGCCACTTGAAGGCCATTTTCATTACTCACAGCATATGTGGTACAAAATAACTTTAGCAATACCCGTGAATCCAGACCATAGAATTTTGCCTGTAATTTTCTTATGAGGACTGTTTTGGCCCGACCTCCCTAACCTGGCATGATGTGAAATGAGGCCTGCAATATGTATGTTCTTTATACGCTTCTGCATCAATACTGAAAAAATATAGGGCTCTTGAATGGTTTCGCAGGTGTGATCGACAGTCTTTTTGTTTGTCTGTGACTTGATTTTTGTGTGTGTGTAAGACTAGATCAGAGGGGAGAGTTCTATGACTTGTCATTAACTTAAGATAATTCTATCTGTTGTTAGAACCTTCTAGTCCAGGCCAAGATTTGGACATGCCAATGGAAGTTGACAGCAATGAAATAAACAGTGACGGTAGTCGGGGTTTGGATGATGCAGAAGAACCTTCTCCTCCAGAGGACAAAATGTTCTTTATGGACCCTTCTGATCTTGATGTGGACAAAGATGAAGAAGCTGTCAAAACTATCAGGTAAGCAGCAACAAAGATTGTTGTGCTACAGACATTCCATTCCCCAATACTGTATACTAAAACACAGTTTTTTGCAGAGTTCCAAATTTGTTGTTGCTGGTCAGGTCTTCATTTGCACAGTTTTACAGAACATTCAGTCCCAAATAAAGCTGAAAACCAAGTAAATTAAAAGCCTAGATATATGGTGGGATTTTTTTTTCTTGCAAAAGCTGCTGAACTGTGACTGTGAACCTGGAAATAAATCAGCTTATTGAAAAATGGCTAGAACTACAGATTAGTCCAGGGGTCTCAAACACGCAGCCCACCAAGCTCCTCCCACCTCGCCTACCTCTGGGCCAGGGGTGGGCAAACTACAGGCTGCAGTTGAGATTGTGTCCCCTGGTGCTGCGAGCCCTGCGCTGCTCCTGGCACCACATCCCTGCTCCCGGCACCACCGGGGTGGGGGTGGGGGTGGGGGTGCACAGAGAGCTCTGTGTGTTGCTCCCAGGCACTGCCCCCTGCAGCTCCCATTGGCTGAGAATGGGGAACTGCAGCCAATGGGAGCTTCGGGGGAGGTACCTGGAGGAGCGGCAAAAGCAGTGCACGGAGCCCTGTGTCCCTCCTCCCCCAGGGGCAGCAGGGACGTGGTTCCGGCCACTTCCCGGAGCAGAGCGGCGCAGGGCTGGGGCCTGGACAGGCAGGCAGGGAGCCTTCCCTGGCCCCGGTGCACGCTGCTGCAACCCTGGAGTCGCTCTAGATAAGCGGTGCCGGGCTGGAGCCCGCAGTGTGTACCCCTCCTGCATCCCAACCCCCTGCCCTGAGCACCCTGCACCCCCTGGGGTCTGGGAGGGGGCGGAGTTGCGGTGGGGACTTTGGGGAAGGGGTTGGAATGGGGGCGGGGAAGGAGTGGGAAGAGGCGGGGCAGGGGTGGGGCCTCATGGAAGGGGTGGAGTGGGGGCAGCCGGGCAGGGGGGGTGTCAGTGATGTGGCCTTCAGGCCAATGCACTAGTCCTTATTTGGCCCTCATGGTCTTTTGAGTTTGAGACCCCTGGATTCATCAGTGGAAAATGCCTTGCTGACCAAGATCTTCATGCCTATTTTATGCTACTGACCTTGGACCAAATTCATTCCTACTGTAAATAGATCTAAATGGCTTTAGCCCTTGTGTTTTAATTCCCTGTGAGCTGGACTAAAGGAGATGATATTTTAGTTTTTGTAGTTTAGTTTTTGATGTGAGTGGTGATTTCTCTGTGTACAGCTTGTATACCAATTGTCTTTATTTACATAAAGTGGGGGGTATTGACGGTTTGAGAGGAAGAATTTGGTATCTGATTTGATTGAAATTAAATATCTTCTTGGTCTTGAATAGGGCAATCATTATCCAGTTTGGGTTAGTTTACTTTATTTTATTATGTAATTTTTTAAAATTTCTTTATTACTTTGAAAAGTGTCAGCTGGATTCTCTCAAGCCTTGTTTGCAAACTATTCCCACCAGTGCTACCACCAGTTTCTGGACGGGACATTGGTGGTTTTTACTGCATAAACCTGCAGATTTAATTAATTCATTTATAAAAATGTTAGAAGCAGCCAGAGCCTTGTCTGCACTTGAGCTAACACTAGTGGGATGATGATTTTTTTGGTAAAATTGTTTAGTGCAGGTATGGCTCAAATGAAGAAAGTCCATTTCTGGCCAGGTGGACAGCTTATGTCACATGTGTACAGACACAGATGACCAGTGGAATAGCAGTATTATGGAATAGTGTAATAAGTGGAACAGAATAACAGTACATAGGCATTAGTGATACTATTTTCTGGTTGTTGGAGAAAAAAAATGACCACTTCAGTTAATCTTTAGTGAGATGGCATTATTTCTCTAGTCATTCTAATTCCAACCAGGCATACCTTATCTTCAATTTTGTAAACATATCACTCTGTTGTAAATGCTTTGGCATTTGTACTGAGGAAGCTAGTAGCAGCCTTGTGACAACGTGTTGCAGCTGAAAAATCCTGCTATTCAACTGGATGATCATTATGCTAGTGACATTCAACTTATTTAGAAGCTGACCTTGTCAATCAAAGAAATGGCATTTATAGGTAAGAAAAGATGTCTGTTCCTGAAAACACACAGTATAGTACTGGTATAATTGTCGTCAAATTTTAATGGTTTCTGATTAAATTATAACCTTTTTTAAAATTTAGTCCATCAACAAGTAATAATATTCCACTAATGAGGGTTGTACAGTCAATCAAGCACACAAAGAGGAAGAGCAGTACAATGGTGAAGGAAGGATGGATGGTTCACTATACCAGCAGAGACAACCTGGTTAGTAACTTTGTTTCTTCGTATATCTATTTTATTTTAAGGGTTACTTGTTTAAATCAATAAATTAATTTCCCTTTTTGTTTTAAAAAACTGGTTTAATAATGTATTGACGTCCTTGTTTAGAATTTAATTTGAATATATTTAGATGTATGCAGTAACAATGTGACTAAGGAAATCTAGCAAGACTCAATTCCCTGTTTGCTAGCCCTGAAATTATCTAGGCTTTCTATCAACTCCATAAGGATGTATTTAGTAGCAACATCTATGTATCTTTCTCTTATATGGGGCCAGATTGCATTTTCCCATCCTACAGTGGCAAGATTCCTTAAGGGCTTCATGTTTTTTCCCCAGTTTCCCCCTTTTGAACCTCAGTAGACTGTTAGCAGAGTTGATGGGCCTTTAGCAACCTGTTCCCTGTGCCACCTGTTGATGAAGTTTGCTTTTGTAGTAGTCCTTACATCAGTTCAAAGGGTAGAGGAGAGTCTGGCTCTCATGATATGTTCTCCTTGTTTCAAGATGATGGGGGTCAGTCTCCAAGTTTTCCACAAGGTTGTCTCAGAGTTCCAACCAATCCATTCACCTCCCAGTTTTTTCCCCCCTCAAATCTCACTCAACTCTTGGGGAAGCTAACCTTAACTCAGGTGTTGTAGTAAAGACGCTAAACTTTTACATCAACTAGAAAAAAATCATTCAGTAACATACCCGGACTATCCATGGTGTTTGCTGATAAGAGTTAGGGGACGACTTGTATTCTCACCAAGGGTGTCTAAGTGGGTCTTCAATTTTATAAAAACAATTATGGGCTAGCCAAGTTAGATTCCACATTAGCACTCATTCCACTAAAGACCAGGCAGCCTCTGCTGCCTGTTTGGGGAATGTCTTAGTACTTGAAATTTTAGGGTAGCTACAGGGAGCTCTATCCACATCTTTGCAAGACACTACTCTTTGCCAGAGGCTTCCAGATTGGCTATCCTGCAATCATTTTTTTAAGTAGGACTCCTGGTACCCACCTCCAAGCAAATAGACAGCTTTTTGTTAGTCACCAAGAATGGAATGCAGGTGGACAATCACTCAGAGAGAACAGGTTTCAAAGTAGCAGCCGTGTTAGTCTGTATTCACAAAAAGAAAAGGAGTACTTGTGGCACCTTCGAGACTAACAAATGTATTTGAGTGTAAGCTTTCATGAGCTACAGCTCACTTCATCGGATGCATTCAGTGGAAAATACAGTGGGGAGATTTACATACACAGAGAACATGAAACAATGGGGGTTACCATACACACTGTCCACACAAGAGATCCACTTCCGGGACACTACAGTGCTAATAAGCGATGGTCACATAAACACCACCCTATACCGGAAACCTACTGACCGCTATTCCCACCTACATGCCTCCAGCTTTCATCCAGACCACAGCACACGATCCGTTGTCTACAGCCAAGCTCTACGATACAACCGCATTTGCTCCAACCCCTCAGACAGAGCCAAACACCTACAGGATCTCTATCAAGCATTCTTACAACTACAATACCCACCTGCTGAAGTGAAGAAACAGATTGACAGAGCCAGAAGAGTACCCAAAAGTCATCTACTACAGGACAGGCCCAACAAAGAAAATAAAAGAACGCCACTAGCCATCACTTTCATCCCCCAACTAAAACCTCTCCAACGCATCAAGGATCTACAACCTATCCTGAAGGACGACCCATCACTCTCACAGATCTTGGGAGACAGGCCAGTCCTCGCTTACAGACAGCCCCCCAACCTTAAGGAAATACTCACCAGCAACCACGCAACAAAACCACTAACCAGGAACCTATCCTTGCAACAAAGCCCATTGCCAACTGTGTCCACATATCTATTCAGGGGACACCATCATAGGGCTTAATCACATCAGCCACACTATCAGAGGCTCATTCACCTGCACAGCTACCAATGTGATGTACGCCATCATGTGCCAGCAATGCCCCTCTGCCATGTACATTGGTCAGACTGGACAGTTTCTACGTAAAAGAATAAAGGACACAAATCAGACTTCAAGAATGATAACATTCAAAAACCAGTCGGAGAACACTTCAATCTCTCTGGTCACTCGATTAGAGACCTAATCTAAAAAGTGACAATTCTTTAACAAAAAAAACTTCAAAAACAGACTCCAATGAGTGACTGCTGAATTGGAGTTAATTTGCAAACTGGATATAATTAACTTAGGCTTGAATAGAGACTGGGAGTGGATGGGTCATTACACAAAGTTAATACTATTTCCCCATGTCCCCGTCCCCCCACCCTTTCCTCAGACGTTCTTGTCAACTGCTGGAAATGGCCTACCTTGATTATCACTACAAAAGGTTTCCTCTCCACCCCCCACCCCCCACTCTCCTGCTGGTATTAGCTCATCTTAAGTGATCACTCTCCTTACACTGTGTATAGTAACCCCCATTGTTTCATGTTCTCTGTGTATATAAATCTCCCCACTGTATTTTCCACTGAATGCATCCAATGAAGTGAGCTGTAGCTCACGAAAGCTTATGCTCAAATAAATTTGTTAGTCTCTAAGGTGCCACAGTTACTCCTTTTTTCAGAGAAAACAGTTACTCACCATACACTAACTGTGGTTCTTTAAGATGTGTCGTCCACATGGATTCAATGAACCATCCTCCTTCCCCACTACTGCAGTATCCTCCTCTCGGATTCTGTATCGGCAAAGGAACTGAGGGGTGGTTGGGCTTTCTCAGCCCTTAATACCCGGGGGTGGGAGCTGTGTAAGAACACCTAGGATGCAGGTGTGGCCCCCACAGACACTGCTAGCCAAAAGAATCTGATCTTGCCTGCATGGAGCACATGCACCATGAGTGGAATCCATGTGGACAACACTTCGAAAAGAACCACAGTTACCATAGGGTAAGTAACCATTCTTTCCAGTTTGTGGAATGCGTCTGTTCTTGAGTTTTAAAAATTGGCGTATGTATCCCAAAGTACATACTGCTTCATGCATCCAGTGTAAACTGAAAACTCTAGCAGCGGTAGCCTGATGTGTGCAGTATATCATGTGTACCATAAAACCACTCTACATTAAATTTCTGGAAACTGAAGTTTTAGCAGTTTTGTTTTGTTTGTGTCTGATGATCCTCTGTGGTATGTCTTGTAGAGAAAGAGACATTACTGGAGACTGGATAGTAAATGTCTTACTCTATTTCAAAATGAATCTGGAACAAAATATTACAAGGTAAGTAATAATACTCAGCAGTTGTATAGCACTTTACTTGTTACTTTACAAACATCCAGTTTATTCTCAACAAACCTTTGAGGTAGAATGATAAATATTATCCCTGTTTTATAGATCAAAGCTGAGGCAGAAAGGTTGTGATTTGCCAAAGGCACCAGATAGGAAGAGCTAGGACTAGAACCTTAGGAGCTCATGCTTCCCATTCCTCTGCTTAATCACCTGGACTAAATGTCTCTCACTTTAAAAAAAATATTTAAACGGTTATTTAAAGGCGTGTTAGCTTAGTATATGAAGTTTCTTAGCAGTTATTGGATAGTTTGGCTAACTGGTGATACCCCATTGTAGATGTAGATTGTGTGTTGTACAGTTGGGGCTGTAGCTTAGAATCACAGCAGTGTAGGGCTGTAAGGGACCTTGACAGGTCATCTAGTCCAGGTCCCTGTGTTGAGGCAAGATCAAATATACCTAGACTATCCCTGACAGGTGTTGGTGTAACCTGTTCTTAAAAAGCTCCAGACATTCCACAACCTCCCTGGGAAGATTATTCCGGTGCTTAACTATCTTTACAGTTAAAAAGTTCTTCCTAATATATAACCTAAACCTCCCAGGCTGCAGATTAAGCTGATACGACATGTCAGATTTTAGAAAGAGAATGCATTGGAAAATAATTTTTCTTTTGTAAAAGGTATTGGTAAATAAATAACTATGAAAGTCTCAGGGCCTTGACAAAGAGTTTAACATGGATGATGCTCAACTTTATTAAGGGATTTTTCACTCCATATTACTTCGGTCATCTGCTCTCATTTCTGTAACTTGCCAGCTCAATCACTTCTGACAGATGGCTTTGTTAAAAGCTGGGGTCTTCTCTTACTATACATGTTGACTGTAAATGTTCACATGGGCTCCTGTATTTACTTTTAAGTTCCTAAGATAAAACTGAAATTGTTCTCTGAGGAGTAATTAACCAAGATTAGTTAAATGCATTTCTTTATTCTCATCTTGCTGTGCAGCCCAATCAGTAAATAGTCAAGGCTTGCCAATAATTCTAGCAGGTTATTAATATAGTAATACATTTTGTAGCGAAATGCTCAGAATGTGTTGATAATTTAAGCAGAGATTTTTCCCCTCTTGCTGAGCACATTCAGGCTGTGTCCAAATCTTGCAGTTTCTTCCTCCATAACATCTCTAAGATCCAGCTTCTTCTCTGTGCATTCAGCTAAAATTCTTGTCCAGGTCCTCCTCCTTCCTATCTGGAACAATGCAATCTTCTCCTCTGAGACCTCCCTGATGCTCAAATTGCCCCATTCCAGTCCATTCAAAACACAACTGTTAACATTTTCTTCACTCGTTGCTCACATTCTGTTACTACCTCTTTAAAACCCTCCACTAACTCTTACTTTTCTACTATTTGAAGGCTTTTTGTCCTCACCTTTAAAACTCTTCACAATTTGTCCTTCCTACTTATCCGCTCTTGCCTCTTATTGAGTGACCCTCTCCTCTCACTACAATGCCAGCCTAGTTCACCTGCTTGTCCAGTTTTTTACAAATGTCTTTACACACGCTTTCCCACACGCATGGAATGCTGTCCCCTAACTGGTCCATAAACTTACAACTCTCTTTCTTCAAATCTCTCTCCAAGTCTCACTTCTGCCATGGTACTATGGTAATTTGCCAGCTGATAATGGCAAGGTAGAATGCCAGTGGGATTGTCTAATATTTATATAGAAGGGAATTCTTTAGTTTTTTGTAATAGTGCATGTAACTTGCTTAGGTAACCACATATTCTTAGCACTGTTGCCCTTGTCCTTTGTCTCCTATTCCTTCTTGTTTTGGTCACGCTCACTTGTTGTATCTTTTCTGAGCTGTAAACTCTTCATAAAAAGGATTGTGTGTGTATATTCGGGACCTAATGCAATGAAGTCCTAGCCCAAATACAAATAATACCGCTATTTAAAAAAATAAAACACAGTCCTATTACTAAGAGCCTGATCCCATGATGTTTACTTAAGCTGTGCTCCCATTTAAGTTAATGATGTTTCTGTTTGGCTTGAGAGTACTGGATTGGGCCCTAAATATGTATGGAGATAAACAACAATGTTGGAAATCTCTCTGGGCTTGTATATAGCAGTTTGGAAAAATTGTGGAGTTTGTAGCAATATGAAGTTTGACATTACCAGAACATCCCGTTCAGTAACTGTAATGACTCTTAACTTCAAGAAAGAAGTTCCAATATGTTATAGCTACATGTACGTTTTCAATTTTTTTAATGCTTCATATTTTTCTTCAGGAGATCCCACTTTCAGAAATTCTCCAGGTGAATCAGCCTCGAGATTTCTCAAACATGGTGCAGGGCAGCAACCCACACTGTTTTGAGATCATCACTGACACCATGGTATACTTTGTTGGCGAAAATAATGGCAACAGCCATCACAATCCTGTTCTTGCTGCCACTGGAGTTGGACTTGACGTAGCTCAAAGCTGGGAGAAAGCCATCCGTCAGGCTTTGATGCCAGTCACTCCTCAAGCTAGCGTGTGCACTGCAGCAGGACAAGGAAAAGATCACAGTAAGCAGGCAGACAAGGCGCTGTTGTTCATATACTGAAGCTGTTACTGATTTAGGCTCCAGTTCAGTAAAGCATTTAAGCATGTATTTAAAGTAAAGTATTCATGTAAATGCTTTGTTGAATTGGGGCCTTACTTAATTTTTAGACACATGTAGAATTTTATTTTAATTGTGAAAAGAAACCTTTTCACCTGTTGTAGCACCAAACAGTAGTTAAGAATCTGTTGTCATTCCTATCATGAATGCATATTACAAAACCTTTATTGTAGGACTGTAAAAGTCACACGTAGCTGATGCATTTAATACAGATCATGACCAAAGTACTTCTTTTAATATAAACTTTAAAAAAAAATGGGTTGTTACTTTAAGTGAAATTTCTTTAAGTTTGTGAGATTTCAGATACTTTGTGGTACTGTCTCCCTCATCCCTTTCACATATGTAATGCCTCTTTGTAGTTATACCCTAGCTGCAAGAACAAGGAAGGGAGCCGATAATGGGATGTAAGTACTGTCAGTGGTGGGATGAACTCCTTCTGCACTGAAGTTGTAAAAAGGCAGAAGAAAGGCACCACCCTTCCTTCTTCACCCTTCTTCTTCACACAGCGCATCAGATTCACTGTCCCTGGTGTACTGAACACCAGATATTCCAGGTCATTCTCTCCAAGTACCTCCTTGGAGCCTGTTGGCAACAGCATTCATACTGTTACCCTGCTCAGGCTTATGCCTCCACACTTGAGTTCTCCCTCAATGCTGTCCACTGCTGGGGCCCACCTGCTCCTTCGTCCGCCTATTGTTGTGTCACTAAATTTGCAAGGAATCCTGGGATAAATTAATTTACCCCTGACAATATCAAATCCCTACCTATTCTGTGTAGGTAATGATATCGACAGCAGAGTGATACTCAGATGCTGCCCTCAATCAATGAGTGAAGGTATATTCTGAAAACAAAATATGCTCTCAAATTAGTGTGATGTATATCTAGCAAACACCATATTGGTATTTAATTATGGAGAGGTATTGTTTCTGTGAAATGTGATTGGTTACTATAGCTGTTTTACCATTCTTTTAAATATATCTATCATCTTCTGAGCTTTAACTCTAAGATACTAATATAGGCAGAAGCCCTTTTTAGTATTTAAAAAGCCAAAAGTAATTATTTGTAATCCTTTTGATAACATGATATATCCTGGAAACCAGTGACTTCAGTGCATTTGTTAGTTACAGTGAACATCAGTCTGACTATAGACATTAAAATTGTCTATAAAAGGGACATAGATAGCTTAACAACTACATACATCCATCAAATCACTTGAAAAATCCTTAGAAATTTGTTTTCTAGGCACCGTTTTTCATATCTGCACTGTCGATTTAGTATTTTGGTTTATATATGCATGTAAGGAGCTTGCAGATGATTCTTCCCTTAATTGATGAATCACTGACATACTACTGTTCCTCAAAAAGGGTGGCTCTCCGGGTCTTTGTTTTAATAAATTAGAAGGCAGAGCTCCCCAGTTGGTGTAGCTTCACTTAAAGTAGGAGGGAAGAAGACTGGAGGTAGATTCAGTGAACTTTTATGTCATATAATTGTACACAGTATAGTTATAGCTGTGTTGGGTCCTGGATGTTAAAGTCAAGGTGGGTGTGGGTTAGGCAATATCTTTTATTGGATGAGCTCTGTGGCTCAAAAGCTTGTCTCTTTCACCAACAGAAGTTGGTCCAATAAAAGATCTTACCTCACCCACCTTGTCTTGCTAATTAACTTATATAGGCAGCTTCTGAGGGAGTACTTTGAATGTAAAGTAATGATGTTGTTGGGTAGAATAAGTTATGCTCTTAAGTCTCCTCAGATATGTGATCAGTGGAGAACTGTCAGTCTACATGTTGTTTTTTATACATGAATCAGCTTATCTGGAAGGGGCTGTTAGTTGATCACTGTCCTCCTGCATGGTAACTGGACTGATTTCATGCTCTCTAAGCATCTCTATAGATGGGTGTCACATGTAGTCTTAAATATCTCCAGTAATGGTGATTTTACAAAGTTCCTCTTCCTTTTAACCTACTTTATCCTTACTGCAATTTAGACTATGTATATTTTGCTGTTATTTTCTAAATCTTACAATTTTTGTTTCTCACTTCTTGAATTCAACTGTTTCTTGGCCAAAATTGAATACTTTGTCCCAACTAAGGCCTAACCAGTCTCGAATAGAAGAGGACAGTCATTAGACACGCATGAACCTGTAGAGGTTCTTGTTCAGGTACAATATTCAGAGGAACCTAGTCCCAGTGAGTTGGTATTTGTTACCATGCCAGTTCTGTAGAGCCTTGCTTTGAGGGTGGAGCATTGATGACAAGAGAGGAAGCAACAGGCTTTCTATTTGTGCTTTTGAATTGTGTTCCTAGAGTTCAAGGCTCTTTCTGGTTTGGAACATGCCTGACATTCATATTGTCCAGGGATTTGTTCAGCATACTCTGAAAGTTCACTTGGCAGATTGGTCTTTGTCCTTTTGTCTGAGAAGCTTGACTCCAGCCTGAAGACAAAGGAAAAGGCAATTGTTGCTATGTTTTGTCTATTTTCTTGCCTTGTACATTATGAGGTTATACTCCTAAACTTCATGTCTAAGTTGGTTCTCTGCTGAAGACTTAGAGTAGAAATTTTCTGTGCTCTGAACTTCCATGTCTGCTTCTTTTACTTGAAGAGGTCTCTGATCAATCTTCCAGATTTGCTCTCAAATTTAGCAGATTTATGTCCTCCTTCAGCAGATCTACAAAACTAACATTTAGAATAGAACTTACACAGGCAATATTTTCTAAATTATCATGCTCGTCTGTATCTTGCTTGACTTGATATTTTCCTTCCCTTGGTTGCTTATATTTACCTACTTAATTGCATATAAGTTCCTTAACTCTGCAGACAGCTAACAATTCCTTTTGGTTAAGATAAATGATCTATTTTACTTTGTCACTTGATTACTTTTCTGTTTCACTACCAGAGAATTGCTGCAATTTACGATGCAGTAGGCAAATTACTTTCATCTTCAGTTTCCAGCTCCTGGTCTTGTACAAATTGTTCTAATCTTTAACCTCTTTTCCCATCAGTTTTGGCATTTTACTAATCCTGAACTATTGCTTCACAAAACAAAACCCAGACCAGTTTGTCTAAATCAACATGTGACTTTGGAGTCTGAATATATATTTTTCTGCAGAACACCAGTGCACAGCCTTTCACCCTAGCTACATTGCTAGAAGTCTGTTAAATGATTTTTAACCAGTAACAAAACTTGACTTTTTATTCTGTTAAAGTGTTATACTTTCTTTCTTATTGCAGAGGAATTATCTCTTAGCATCTCTGTTTCAAATTGCCAGATCCAGGAGAATGTGGTGAGTCATGTGCAAAAATAGTATTATGTACCCAAACTCTTTTAAAGCAAATGATAGTAAGAAAGAATGTCTCATAAAATGGTCAAGGGAAAACACCTAAAGGTTTTACAGCCATGGAACTCTCTATTCTCAATAGGTACATAAAAGCAGTCTCCCTTATTGACATAATTGATATTTTGGTGAGTGTGTGTCATCATATGTAATATAATGACTAGAATTTCCTTAGAGAAAGTTCCTTCCCCTGTATATCTATTTCCAAATTAATGATGCGCACACACAATGGGAAACCTATATTTGTAGGTGATGCAATTATGCTCCAAATACTTCGGCTGAATTTTTTATATTTTCATTTACTTAAGGGCCGGAGATATGAGTGAAAAATAATCTTAGTAGACAGGTTTTTAACCTTTTGTTTGACTGTCTTTATTAGAACCCAGAACAGATTGAACTAAAAGTGTGTTCTGGAATTTTTAAGAATGAGATAGCAGATATTCACTGACATTCAGAATAATAAGTGGATGTTATGTGTATATGTCAGTTAGTACAAAATTATTCATTTTCTTTACTGTCACCATAGTGTTAAATACAATGAGGCAGATACGACAACTTACATTAGCTTTGAATCTGCCCCATAGTTTTAAAATAACCAAAGCAACTTTAATTTCAAACTGTTTATTGAAAGCATGATTAACAATTTAGCCAGTACCATTGAACTTCCAAATGGACATTTGTTCTCTGATTGCTCCTAATGTTTGCGGTTTATCTCTTTCATGCAATAGGATATCAGCTCTGTATATCAGATCTTTGCTGATGAGGTCCTAGGTTCCGGTCAGTTTGGCATTGTATATGGAGGTAAGTTCCTGTGAACTTTTGCTATGTATGTGCTCATGCTGGAGGTGTAGTTGGCTAGTGTCCGTATATTAGCTACAGTCACATTTCATATATTACTCATATCTGAGTTGTCCCAATGACATACAGCTCTGCTGCCATAATATTTCATGTTAAAATGCTTAAGTTACAACATATTTGTTTGTAATGTGAAATCATGAGCAAATGAAATTCTGGAAACAAGACAAAATCATCTGAACAGTCTTGCTAGTTTTCTTCCATTTCATGTCTCCTCTTCCCAGAGAAGAATCATTGTTACCTTTTAAGACTCCACCTATCAGAAAGCAAGAAAGGAGGCAAAAGAACAGTAATTAAACAAAAAGAAAAGGAGTACTTGTGGCACCTTAGAGACTAACAAATTTATTTGAGCTGGCTATGTAGACTCGCTCCTCAGGCCCTACGCTACCAGCACTCCCAGCTATCTTCGAGACACAACTGACTTCCTGAGGAAACTACAATCCATCGGTGATCTTCCTGAAAACACCATCCTGGCCACTATGGATGTAGAAGCCCTCTACACCAACATTCCACACAAAGATGTCCTACAAACCGTCAGGAACAGTATCCCCGATAATGTCACAGCAAACCTGGTGGCTGAACTTTGTGACTTTGTCCTCATCCATAACTATTTCACATTTGGGGACAATGTATACCTTCAAATCAGCGGCACTGCTATGGGTACCCGCATGGCCCCACAGTATGCCAACACTTTTATGGCCGACTTAGAACAATGCTTCCTCAGCTCTCGTCCCCTAATGCCCCTACTCTACTTGGGCTACATTGATGACATCTTCATCATCTGGACCCATGGAAAAGAAGCCCTTGAGGAATTCCACCATGATTTCAACAATTTCCATCCCACCATCAACCTCAGCCAGGTCCAGTCCACACAAGAGATCCACTTCCTGGACACTACAGTGCTAATAAGCGATGGTCACGTAAACACCACCCTATACCGGAAACCTACTGACCGCTATTCCTACCTACATGCCTCCAGCTTTCATCCAGACCACAGCACACGATCCATTGTCTACAGCCCAGCTCTATGATACAACTGCATTTGCTCCAACCACTCAGACAGAGACAAACGCCTACAAGATCTCTCTCAAGCATTCTTACAACTACAATACCCACCTGCTGAAGTGAAGAAACAGATTGACAGAGCCAGAAGAGTACCCAGAAGTTACCTACTACAGGACAGGCCCAACAAAGAAAATAAAAGAACGCCACTAGCCATCACCTTCAGCCCCCAACTAAAACCTCTCCAATGCATCATCAAGGATCTACAACCTATCCTGAAGGACAACCCATCACTCTCACAGATCTTGGGAGACGGGCCAGTCCTTGCTTATAGACAGCCCCCAACCTGAAGCAAATACCAGCAACCACACAACAGAACCACTAACTCAGGAACCTATCCTTGCAACAAAGCCTGTTGCCAACTGTGTCCACTCAGACATTCTTGTCAACCGCTGGAAATGGCCCACCTTGATTATCACTACAAAAGGTTTCCCCCTTCCTCCCCCCCCCTTCCTGGTAATTTCTTACCTTAAGTGATCGCTCTTGTTACAGTATGTATGGTAACACCCGTTGTTTCATGTTCTCTGTGTATATAAATCTCCCCACTGAATTTTCCACTGAATGTATCTGATGAAGTGAGCTGTAGCTCACGAAAGCTTATGCTCAAATAAATTGGTTAGTCTCTAAGGTGCCACTAGTACTCCTTTTCTTTTAGCAAATACAGACTAACACGGCTGCTACTCTGAAACCAGTAATTAAACAGTCAATGTAAAGAAAGAAAACGTCCTTTCCATTTTGCCTCCATTGTCTAGAAAGCATGGAAACTTTAATTCTTCTGTATATTAGTTGTGCTGTTAATACTCTTCTTACTCTGAAAATTTTGTGATGGAGATATAAGTTGATGGGCTGGTAGCTGTACACCATTCTTGACAGAAATTTATTTTGCGTCTGGACTCCATGGAAAGTGGTAGCATGACATTTTGTGTAAGGATTCTCTTTTAAGTTCAGATTGTGGGGTGGGAAAGAGAGATTGTGACAGAATTAGACAGTTTTCCCTGTTTATCATTTTTTGATCTACTCCCAGAATTATGCTGTCCTTTGTATAGAAACTCCTCTTGATGTTTACAACAATTACTCCTTGGTTCAATACTTCTTTTAGCCAATGTGTTTAATGCTTGTATGAAGCATTTGTCCAAATTCTTTTTTAGTTCACGCCACCATTTAAAAATGCATGCATGGTGTAACACATTTAAGATACTAAAATCACAAAGAAAATGGGAGAGCAAGAAAAGAGAATATAACCAAAGTCTTACGTTCTGACTGCATTGATCTATTTATTGCTGAGACAAAGTTGGGTGAGGTAATATTTTATTGGACCAGCTTCTGATGAAAAGAGACAAGCTTTTGAGCTTACACTGAGCTCTTTGTCTCCAGAAGAAGAGCTCTGTGTAAGCTTGAAAGCTTGTCTGTCTCACAAACAGAAGTTGGTCCAATAAAAGGTATTGCCTCATCCACCTTCTCTTGCTAACATCCTGGAATCAACACTGCTTCACTATTTATTGCCAACAGTTCACAGATTGGATCTGGTAACCATTATACCATAAATAGGAATATTCTTATTCATTTAAAATTTGGATATACAACCTTCTAGTTAACATACAGTGAATAAAATACTTCTGGTTTCATTTTTGTGTTCCCGTATTTTTAGAAAATTTCTCACAGAAATAATTAAACCAATAGGATGCTCTAGGTATATGAGAAATTTTTGCTTTTTTGCAGAATGTAGGACAAAATTTTGAACTTGTAGATACTGAAAATCAAATACATTTTGAGGTATTGATATCTAGCTTTTCTTTCTGTTTGCCCCTCTATTCACATTACCTTTAATTTCTAAAAGGTGTTAACATTTTTGTGGGGTTAGGGAGGAAATTTGGGTGATCTCTTACTGGTCTATGATTTGACAGCAATACCATATCAAAGGGCTATGTTTAAAGCCATTTTGAACCCACATACAGTATTTAATGGTAATCCTTCACCTGTGTGTGTGTGAGCACAGCTCCAGTTTGTTCTCTTTACTTAACCAAATATTGTCTCCTGGTTCTTTAATCAAGTCCAGTATCCAGAAGGAATATGTCTAGTCCACTATTGACTTTATTTTTGTGGCATTTTGGTATAATGTGATGTTTAATGGAGTTAGAACCTCTTCCTTTGAATTTTATATATATATATTTAACCCTTACAGGTGGCTATAATTTATGTCATTTTAAGAATTGCTGTATGTCATCCGCGGGTTTTATTTGGTATTGATACTGGATGCCTCAAAACAGATCTCCTAAAATCCTTGGAAGGATTTCAACCTTTATGCCATTTCTTCTGTCAGCCCAGGATATATTGCAAGCTTTTCATTGTATTAGTCTCTTCTAATCTGATTTAATTGTTTTTACTTTTCAACTATGAAGTCTGTTTGGCTACTTTGTTGCCATTTGGAACTTCAGTCAGGCCTCCATTAAGTCTACTTCATTTTGTCCAGTGGAAATAAGCCCTTTTTTTAACCATTTATTCATCATGTAAATCTTTAAGGCAGGTACATTATGTTGATTGCTCCATGCAACAACCTTCAGGAGCAATTACTAAGCCATGACCACCAGTCCTGAATACAGAACTCCAGGTGAGGTCTAGCTAGGTTGTTTATATAGCAGTAGTTTGACCTCCTTGTAGTATTTGTCTAGCAGTGCACCGTAGTATTCTCTGTGCCTCTTATACTATAGCTGTGGACTTTTCTGTGTATTTTATACATTTTTCTAAAATATTTTTCAGCACTTTCACTGAGCAGACATTCCCTTTTGTTTTTGTTACAATCTCATTCTAGATTTAACATTGATGTATGTTAGATTACTAAGGTCCTTCTGTGTCTGACCTCATTAACCTGCCCTCTTCATTGAGGGGTTAATCCTGACATTACAGGAAACAACTGAGCATGGGTGGGGGTGCTGGGTGGGCAGCTGCTGATTAGCATTTGAGACATCCTGTCTGTGTAGGGTATAATGTTTTCTATTGAGGTGAAACATCACACACCCACACCCACACCCCCGATCAGCCGTTTTTCCCTACCGGTCATTTAGAGCTTTCAGATGGCAGCACACCTGCTTGGGGCTACTGTATCCCTCTTCATGTAGACTATACCCTGTTGGGCATACGGCATGCCAGCCAGTGAATTAGCTGGATGTACCTTCTAGCACATTCCTGCACACTGTGGAAGTATCCTTTGGCTGCTGGGACAACAGGAGAGAAGAATCCTTACACCTTTTTCCATCTCACCCGAGCATCAGCATAGAAGAGGCCAGGATTTTATGGGCTTATGTGACACTTAATGGTGCATAGGTCTTTTGCAGGTCATCTGCATGGGGTGAAATTCACCTAATATATTTAGTATCAATGCACAGATTGGACAGCAAAGCAACAATCACTTTAAATTTATGCTGCAGAAGAATCCTGCATTTCAGGATTGAGAGTACTTACTGTCATACTTACATTCATATCTCAGTTACAATTTTCAATTCAGATGTGTATTAACATTTATGATTGTGAAAAAAGTACCCATTTCCACAAAGAGGAAAGCTTTCAACTGTAATTTTGTTAATGAATGATTTTCTGCTGTTTGATGGGTGGTACTGCTTTTCTTTTAGGAAAACATAGGAAGACTGGACGGGATGTGGCTATTAAAGTCATTGATAAGATGAGATTCCCTACAAAACAGGAAAGTCAGCTTCGCAATGAAGTTGCCATTCTGCAGGTACAAAATAAATTTTAAATAAAATCCACATTTAAGCTTTGTGTCCTGTCAAAGGACAAGATTATTTCTGTGATTCTATGGCATGTGCTTAAGTGCTTTACTGAGCTGGGCATAAGACCGAATCCTTGAAATCTGAGCCCAGCTGTTAGAGGGGGCTCTGAAAGACAGGGAGTCTGTGAGCAGCTGGTAGCAGAGTTGTCAGCTTATTGTTGGCAGCTGTCTACTTACTGCCAGCACGGACCGAGGGAGAAGATATACTTAGGCTTCCTGGGGCCACCCTGAAGCAACAGGCAGCAGCTGAAATTCATGTGACTTCTGTTCTGTTGATTGCATGACTTGCCCATCAATCCATACAAACGTTTGCTCTTTTCCTTTATATTCCTGTCTGATTGTATCATATACAAAATTGTCCACTTCAGATATAATTTCCCTTTCAAGACAAAAGTAATCTTAATACTGGCAATTGGCACATTTCTTTTGTTAAATCTTGCCACCTTGAAATGCCTTCTGCCTCATACCCTTTGTTTCTAATCCCTAATTCTCCATTTGTATATCCTTTCTGATTTTGTAGCTCAGGATAAGTGTAATTTTCCAACTGTTTAATCAGTGCTGTATCTCTTTTGTTCTTCATGTGAATTTTGTAACTCTCTAGAATTTGCACCACCCTGGGATTGTAAACCTGGAATGTATGTTTGAAACCCCAGAACGGGTGTTTGTTGTGATGGAAAAGTTGCATGGAGATATGCTGGAGATGATTCTTTCAAGTGAGAAGAGTCGGCTACCAGAACGAATCACTAAGTTCATGGTCACCCAGGTTGGTATTCCATCTCTGTTTGCTTCTCTGAAGAAAAGGGGCCAGATTTTGGTTTCTTAAACTGGTGTTAGTAGAATTTAGGCCAAGGTATTGCCTAGATTCAATCATTATTTAAAGAAGACAAAGCTTTAACGGTAGACTTTGTATTTAATGGAAGTTGAACTGATGAGAATTCAGACTCTCATCCTAGGTGACAGTTTTCACGTTTTTTCCCTAGAGGTGTAATTGGTTATGTTTTAAAGGAGACACCTCAAATTAAGTTTTCATAAAGGTGCATGTGTGGTATAAAAATATTCAAAAACTGCCCTTCCCCAAACAAAATTAACACTAATCGTGATTTTGATCAGGAAAAAAAATAGCACTTGCACAATGTGAAAGCACAGCAAAATTGTAGAAGTCTGTACAGTTCAAAATTATTGTACAACTTTGTGTCTGATCTTTGGTGCTTAGACACTTACAGTCCTAATCATTTTGAAAATACCTTTCCTTCTTTTGTAGATACTTGTTGCTTTGAGGAATTTACACTTCAAGAATATTGTACACTGTGATTTAAAACCAGAAAATGTACTACTAGCATCAGCAGAACCATTCCCTCAGGTGAGTGAAAATACAACAAATGTTTCATCCTAAATCACTGTTCCACTAAAGAAGAAATATAGAATTTAGAGCTTAAAAATTATCTGTCATAGGACAGTGTTACTGATGTTTTCACCCAAAATATAACTAGAATTATGTGAGCTGCCTGTTTTGTTACCTTATTACATTTTTTCAACTCTTAGAACACTGAGGATGAAGTTTTTCACCTCTACTTTCCCTGCTCTAATGTTACTGTCCCTCTCAGTAAGTAGTAGCCTCTGCTCACTCCTTCAAAGAGAATAAGACCCCTCCACCTTTCCAACTGCCTCAGTGAGTGCTGGAAGAATACATTTTCCCAAAGCAAGCAGGTAGGGACATCGGAATTACCAATCTGGATCAGATCAGTGAATCCTTCAGGTCAGTGTCCTGTGTCTGACAGCGGCCCATAGCAGCAGCTTCAGAGGAAGGTGCAAGAAACCTTGTAGTGGACAACTGTGGAATAATCTTGCCATAGGGGAAGTTTCTTCCTGATCCTAATCAGTTAATGACTGAAATCTTCATGCTTCAGGTATATCTTAGAGGAGTAAGAGGTGACTTGATTACAGTCTATAAGTACTTTCACAAGGAGAAAATACCAGGTATTAAACGACTCTAATCTAGCAGTAAAAGGCATAGCAAGAACTAACGGTTGAAAGTTTAAACCAGACAAATTCAAATAGGAAATAAGACACAATTTTCTTTAACTATGAGGCTGATTAACATTGGAACAAACTACCAATAAATGTGGTGGAGACCCCATCTCTCACTGTCTTCAAATCAACACAGGATGCCTTTTTGGAAAGCATGCATTAGTCAAACAAGCAGTTGGGGCTAGAGGGGTAACTGGGTGAAATTCTGTGGCCTGTATTATACAGGAGTTCAGATTACTTGGTTCCTTCTAGCCTTAGAATCTATTTATTCTAAAACCAAAAGAGTATATTCTGTTCTCTGAAATATAAATTCAGATATTGCAATGCAACTGTCCAGGAGACTTAAGATGTATTAGTACAACTAAGTTCTAGAAGAGTTTACCACAGTTAAATTAAAAGGACCTGGTGGCAAGAGGTTATGAATTATCTATGTATTTTGTGTACTGATTTATTGAATAAGTGTAGATGTTCTTTGACAGGTTTCAGAGTAACAGCCGTGTTAGTCTGTATTCGCAAAAGGAGTACTTGTGGCACCTTAGAGACTAACCAATTTATTTGAGCATAAGCTTTCGTGAGCTACAGCTCACTTCACATCCGGTTAAGTGAGCTGTAGCTCACAAAAGCTTATGCTCAAATAAATTGGTTAGTCTCTAAGGTGCCACAAGTACTGCTTTTCTTTTTGCGATGTTCTTTGAGTGATTGCACATGTTCATTTTACTTCAGGTGTGTGCCAGCCAAGTGTGCCAGAGTCGGAGATTTTTCCCTTACCGGTATCCATCAGGGTGGTACATGTGCCCTCTGTTGCTTCATGCTGCTGCACAATTATATAATGGGCAGAGCCGCCCCTGACCCTCTTCAGTCCCTTCTAAACACCCATGATCGGTGGGGTTGCTAATATTCTCTTTTTCAGGGAATTTTTCTTGTATATAGTTCGTGTACTCATCAATAGTTAGACCTTTAGAGTAAAGTTTTATTATTATTTAGCTTAGTTTTGCTTAGATTGCCAGTTCCTGCTTGTTCTGGGTGTCAACTCCTGGTACATGGGCTTTAAGGCTTGCATTGGCTGCAAGAAGTCTGATAAGTGACCCTCAGCAGTCTAAAGTGCCTCGGTGAGGGTCGCATCTCAGACTGTTCCCATATCTGTAGAAACTTCAAGCCTTGGACCAAAGGGGTGGACGTCAAGTACTTCTGCCTCTGTCAAAAGTGCCCCTCAGTACATTGCGGAGACTCTGTGCTATTCCCCTTCCCTGGTATCAAGGAAGAAGCATGGGCAATGTGTCTTGAAGGAGCCAGCTGCCTCCAAAAGATCGAGGCCACTGCCGACCCTACAGATACCACTAAGGCAAAAATCTCCGATGACCAGGCACGTGGGCACACACACACCTAGAATGGAATGGACATGAGCAACACATCTTGAAGAGCAATGGTCACGAAAAGTAGGTAACTTTTTTCTCCAGTCTGCAGAGCCTCTTATCAGGGCTCTTTTGACACTACCATCAGAACCTAACCTGATCTTGCAGGACCACAGTCGACTCACTGCATTACAACCTGTCTGCTCTCCATCTTATGGCTTGGATGCTCTATAGTTAATGCCTTAAGAGGCAGAGTGTTCAGAGAATGTATGAAACATCTTCCTGAGTAGCTGAAAACCTAGTCAATATACTTTTCTGTTCAAGTGAAAATGATTTTCTTTATGGTCATAGCAGAAAGAAGTTTTCCAGTCTGGACCTCTTTCCACCATGTCTTGGATTACTTGTTCTGCCTGAAACAACAAGGCCTATCCATTGGTACCATCTGGGAGCTATCTCCAGTTTCCAATCACTGGCCACTCAGTATTCTCTAATCCAGTGTTCTTAAAGAGTCTGGACAGGTTATATCCCCAGGTGGCTATATCTTTAGGGCTCAAATCTGGTGTTAACAAAGTTGATGGGTCCACGCTTTGAACTGATGGCAACCTGCTCTTTACTTCATCTATCCATGAAAGTAGCCTTTTTGATAGCTATTACCTCTGGGAGAAGAGTGGGGGAATTACAAGCCTTGGTAGCTGACCCTCCTTACACAATCTTTTATAAGGACAAAGTTACGTGCACATCCGAAATCTGTGCCTAAAGTAATATCAAAATTCCACCTCAATCAAGTGATATAATTTACAACTTCCTTTCCTAAGCCCCAATCTCATAAGGATGAAGAGACACTCCATACTTTGGATGTCAGAAGGGCGTTAGGTTTTTACTTGGACATAACCAAATTGTTTAGGTTGGCATCCCAACTTTTAGCAGTTTCAGACAGGATGAGGGCCCTTCTAGTCTCAGCACAGAGAATCTCATCATGGATTTCCTCTTACGTATGTGTTGTGACATTGTCAAAATAACCCTGACAAGCGGGGTGGTAGCAAACTCAGCAAGATCTCGGGCGATTTCTGCAGCTTTTCTAGCTCAAGTGCCCATAATAGACATATGTAGGATGGTGACTTGGTTATCGGCACACACCTTTATAACTTATTACTCTGTATCTCAGCATTCCAGAAATGACGCCTAGTTTGGACGAGTAGTCCTTCAGTTCTTTTTCAGGTAGACTCTGAAATGCACCTCCAGATTGAACTGCTTGTGAATCACTTGAAGTGAAATGGATGTGTGCAATCACTCGAAGACAAAATAGTTATAAAACTCTTCTGTAACTGTTGTTCTTTGAGATGTTTAGTACGTGCCAATTCCGTGACCCTCCCCTTTCCCCTCTATAGCAGAGTCTCTCCGGTAAGGAGGAACCAAAGGGGTGTGGGGTGGCTTTATGCCATCACGAGGCAGCAGAGGGTGAATGTGTTGCCCCGACAGGTACCACTATAGGAAAAATCTCTGATTCTGGTGCAGTGGGTGTGCACATACCTGAAGTGGGCTAGACATGTCATAAATATAAAGGGAAGGGTAAACCCCTTTAAAATCCCTCCTGGCCAGAGGAAAACTCCTCTCACCTGTAAAGGGTTAAGAAGCTAAAGGTAACCTCACTGGCACCTGACCAAAATGACCAGTGAGGAGACAAGATACTTTCAAAAGCTGGGAGGAGGGAGAGAAACAAAGGGGCTCTGTCTGTCTATATGCTGCTTTTGCCGGGGATAGACCAGGAATGGAGTCTTAGAACTTTTAGTAAGTAATCTAGCTAGGTATGTGTTAGATTATGATTTCTTTAAATGGCTGAGAAAAGAATTGTGCTGAATAGAATAACTATTTCTGTCTGTGTATCTTTTTTGTAACTTAAGGTTTTGCCTAGAGGGATTCTCTGTGTTTTGAATCTAATTACCCTGTAAGGTATCTACCATCCTGATTTTACAGAGGGGATTTCTTTACTTCTATTTACTCCTATTTCTATTAAAAGTCTTCTTGTAAGAAAACTGAATGCTTTTTCATTGTTCTCAGATCCAAGGGTTTGGGTCTGTGGTCACCTATGCAAATTGGTGAGGCTTTTTACCAAACTTTGTCCAGGAAGTGGGGTGCAAGGTTTTGGGAAGTATTTTGGGGGGAAAGACGTTTCCAAACAGCTCTTCCCCAGTAACCAGTATTTGTTTGGTGGTGGTAGCGGCCAATCCAAGGACAAAGGGTGGAATATTTTGTACCTTGGGGAAGTTTTTGACCTAAGCTGGTAAAGATAAGCTTAGGAGGTTTTCATGCAGGTCCCCACATCTGTACCCTAGCGTTCAGAGTGGGGGAGAAACCTTGACAACATGTGAAGTGGAATGGACACGTGCAACACATCTCAAAGAACAACAGTTACAGAAGAGGTTAGTAACTGTTTGTTTTTTCTCAAGTTTGCTAGTAAGTTTCCAAAGTCAAGTATGTAAAGGGAGACATCACTGAAGGAATAGGACTAACTGCTTTTTGCTTCAATTTGTCCAGTGCAAGCAATAGCTAAATGACGGCAAATCTGTGATGCCTGATACCATACTTTTTGTTTGGACAGTTGCTCCTCTGTGAGATCTGCCAGAGATTTTTCAGTTAACAGTACTGTATTTATTTATAGGTGAAGCTGTGTGACTTTGGTTTTGCACGCATCATAGGAGAGAAGTCTTTCAGGCGCTCTGTGGTTGGAACCCCTGCTTATCTTGCTCCTGAAGTACTCCGGAGTAAAGGTTACAATCGCTCTCTGGATATGTGGTCAGTGGGAGTTATTGTCTATGTGAGCCTTAGTGGTACCTTCCCATTTAATGAGGATGAAGATATAAATGACCAAATCCAAAATGCAGCATTTATGTATCCACCGAACCCCTGGAAGGAAATTTCTAGTGAAGGTAAAGAAATTCAAGAGAGCTTTTGCTTTTTGAGATCTTGTTTTTTATAGCATTTTATATACATTAACACTTTGGAATTCAGATATTTTTGAATTGCATTATGAGTTTGATTCAGACACGAATGTGAAAATTGACAGCTGAATGACTCTTTGGTAAAGGCTAACATCATAGGTGTGAACCAGCATGAATTTGTGAAAGATAAACAATGTCAGGTGGGATTACATTTAAAAATCGGTCTAGAGAAAAGGGAGAACCAATAGATATAACTAGATTTCAGAAAGCTGTTGATAGAACTTGACAGAATGGCTTATTGTATAAACTCACCAAATGTGGGTTTAGCTAACTTTTCTACTGGGTGTAGAAAGTGGTGGGCTGGAGGTAAAGATGTGTACTCTTCATGAAAGCTAATGACAAGTTAAATCTGGCATAGCTATCTGTTGGGACTGATTACTTGAAACATAGGCATGCATATAACTAGAATTCTGGATCCAAACAGTCTGATCCAGTGCAATAACGAAATAGGGGTGAGTGAAGATATTCAGATCTGGATCCAAATGTTAGCAGGCTTCAAGGTTGTTCTGACCTGGGGTTTTAGAATGGGCTTATCTCTAGCTGTGAAATTCACGATGATGATAAAATAAGTGGTGTATATACATAAGACCTGGAGGGATGCCTGACAGTAGTGTGTAATGGTGGGAACTTACTGTTGAGAGAGAGCACTTTAAAAAGAACTTTTCAAAAGAGTCTAAGTGGCTGAGGAGCCTAAATCTCATTGACTTCTGATGAGACGTAGGTTCTTAAGTACCCTCGTCATTTTGAAAACTTTACCCCTATTAATTTAGGACCAATATTGGTAAAGCTTCCATTGACTTCAGTCGGACTAGGATTTTACCCTCACATTAGTACATTATTTTTAACAGTAAATTTGAAATCAATAAATTAAATTTGGAGTAAATCAGTAAACTCGGTTTTGAGTAGTAGTTTTTTTTTTTTAAAACAAATACTGGCTTTCTCCTAACATGAGTTAAAATTTACTGTAAAGACCATTGGCTTGGCTAAGATTCACATAATCTACATTGTGTATATATTTTAGTTAACACTTCAATTTCAAAGTTGCATGTAAACTACATTAGAGATGACAGATTTGTATTTATACTGTAGAATTTTTGATAATTTGTTTGTTCTGTGGCTTTTCCCCCAGCCACTGATTTAATAAACAATTTACTTCAAGTGAAGATGAGAAAGCGTTATAGTGTTGACAAATCTCTTAGTCACCCCTGGCTACAGGTAAGAGCTATTGCCCACTTTGTTTTCTATAAAAGCTGTGTGTAACTGTCCTTTAAGTGAATCACATTTTGAATTAAGTAGTGCGAAGGCTTTGTAAAGATTGTTTTTACTGCAACATTATGAAAATATCTTACAATGGATATCCATGAAGATGGCAACTAGAATTAATCTGAGAGAAACCTGAGCCTCATTGACCATGCTTACCTACTGTGTCCTTCCTATCTCCCCTTCCCACCTCTGGGATTCTGCCCATCTCCTTGTGTTCCTTCCCCCTGCTCTTCAGAATCTTATCTTGCCCTCTTGTTCTCTACGATACTGTTAATTTTTCTGTCTCTCAACTTTTACTCTTTACTGTATATCTGGCAGTGGTATGGAGAGTTCATTCCCTTAGTATTGCCAATTATCAACACTCAGCTCCACCTGAAATACATGGCAGAGTGAGAAGCTATTTGGTCTCAAGTAGAGAATTAAAGCAGAATTTATACCATAACTCATTTTAGAAGAGGCAAGATGAGGTGAGGGGTGCTTGTAGAAGGAAAGTGTTGGTTCAGTTTTCACTTGGGTCCCTTTTACTTTCTGATCTCTGACAACTACATAATCTCACAATTTTGCACAGACAGACGAGAACTCTGAGGGAAAACCCACTCAATTATTTGATGGAATTACTATTTAAACTGAAAGGACAGCATTTTTACATATATCTGAAAAATGTCTGTCTTGGAATCATTACATTTTCATAAACTGTATGTATTACTTTCACTGAAATCAGAGGGATTTAACTTATTTCAACTCAAGCCCCTTCAGGTGAACCTAATCCTGTTTGGTTTTGCACTATATCTTGTTGACTGTAGTCACCTAGTCATATTAAAGTGTAAGTATTTAATTGCTAACTTGATTTCTATGACTGTTGTGCTGCTATGGGTTTCATAAACCATTTGCCTTAATTTTTTTAAAGGATTATCAGACTTGGCTTGATCTTAGAGAGTTTGAAACTCGCATTGGAGAGCGTTACATTACCCATGAGAGTGATGATGCTCGCTGGGAAGAACATGCTTATGAACACAACCTTGTGTACCCCAAACATTTCATTATGGCCCCCAATCCAGATGATATGGAAGAAGACCCTTAATATTCGCCGTGCTAACTTCATTACGGAAAGGTGTTTCAGATAGAAACTGATGTTGATACTTTTCTGGACCCATATTGCTCTTTGAATGTTGTTCAGATGATTCAGTCTACAAAACCATGAAGAATCCTGCACTGGCAGGTGGCTGGGCAAAATGACCTAACAAGTTTTTTCTTCATCTCTAATTTCTTGAACTATGAAATGTGATCTGGCAATGGGATAAGCAACTTGGGTAACATTTCACTAGCTGTATGGTTACAGATGATGTTACTGAGGTGTAATGCATACAAACTGAATGCATGGTGTGAGTTTTCTGTGTTTTTTGTAGCCTATGCAATAATGAAACAATTTTTTTATGGTTTCCTTGTCCCTTATTTACTAAGCCATAGAATACTGTTTTCTGGTATTTAGATACATCTCCACTTTCCTAGTTTGTACATTGTGGAAGAGGCTGTAAAAAGAAATCAAAACCGTATACCTTGACCAAATACAACAGAAAATGCTGGATTAGGACTAATTTAAAAGATTGAATGTTGTTTGACAGGTATGCTAAAACAATCAAGGTAAAGGAACATGCTCATTTGCCACTGTTTAAGCAGTTGACTTTCTTTGCCCTGGTAGAATTGAAGGATCTTTCTCTGAAGATAAGATAGTAACACCAGATTTCATATTTCTATTGAATGCTAACTGACAATCAAAAAGCTATGGTAGCCCTCAACATTGTCTGTTACAATAGAGCAATAAACCACAACAGGGTGTGTATTAGTATGCAAGATTGGCATGTGTCTTGGGTGTGTACCAAAGGCGTTTTGTCTTAAAACCACCAAAGTAGTGCACAGATGGCATACACACTTTTATGTAGCATATCCTTCCACTGTTGAATAACTTTTAAAAACATATGTTATGTTCATTTTAGGTTCCCCGGGCTCAGCCTGTCTGCAGTAGTTTGTGGACTGATAGCAACTCTCGATCCCCATTTTCTGTTGAACAAACTAAATTAGGAATCCTGTTGAAAAAAATCAAAATTGAGCATGAGTTAAAGGGGCTGTAGCGCCACAAACTGTTGCCAAAAGGGCAGCTGGATTCATGAACTAACAGGAGGAAGAAGCATTGCCTCCTCTTTCAGCCTACCACTTTTTGCCTTCCAGTCTTTAACCTGCAATTCCACCCTTTCCCCACTTCCTAAACTTTACAGATTATGAAACTGAATTAGGAGCCCTAAACCAATTCTTAATTCAGCTTCTTAACAGAAACTTCCATTTAAACATACCCAGCCACATCTTGAGAACTGTGGCCACATGGAAAGGGAAGCAGAAGTTTCCTTCTGAAATGACGGTGCAGGAAGATAGTTCAGCAGTTAAAGTCTGCCATGTTTCAAGAAGAAAGCTTTTTGCCCACTATATTAAATGGAGGCCTCCATTTACTTAGTTGTGAGTTTCTGAGGAAATTTCAGCCATGTATTATTGGGAGTTGATGCAAGACTATGCATATCACAGATAGGTCCAACTAGCTAATAAGAACTTGGCTTTGGGTAATGTCCTTATTATGGTTTTTTAAAATGTAAATTCTGTAGGTTTCAGCTGCAAAGGTAATTGAAGCCTTTGGGGTCTCCTTACTCTTCTAGGTGAGGTAATTTTTTTTGTAGGCTGACTAAAATATTTTTAATTGTAATTATCAAAATCATGGTGGGTGAGTAGACTTTTGTGCCTGGACTGATGGAAAATCATCATGAAAATACGTGGTTGCTTCAGAGTTTCAGCTGCTCTTAGATACATAAGTGAACTGGCAATGAAGTTGGTGGAAACTACCTAAGTGTATCTGAAGGAAGAACAGGGCCCATAATTGACTCTCTACCTGCTTGGCTTCCTTTAGCCTAGCCGCTGCATTTTATAGGTATCTAGGCTGTTCGCAACTAAAACCTTACGGCCAGATTCTGTACTATACCTTCACCAGTGGGAAATACAAGGTGCTGCCTTTGCACATCTGGGATACTGCCCTACTCCTGGGACTGCTCTAATGTTTGGCAGAATCCCTCCAGCCACCAGTGTCAAAGCCTTCTGGCCATTCCACCCTGACACACTCTTGCCTTGCAAGGCCATGCCTCTATTCTGAGATTTGTTCAGGGGGTTGGCATAGAGCTGCCCATACCACTCCTGCATTTGGGGAATTCTCCAGGAGATTGTTTTCTCCTTTTGTGGTGCTGGAAGAGTATAAAGGAATTGTAGTAGGAGGCAGAATCTGCCCTCTTAACCTTGCAGCCTCATTTCAGGATTGGTCCCTCCACAGAGAGTATTGAAACACCTTGTAGGCTAATGTAATGGTAGTTTTAATTTTTGAAGTAGCCTGATCACCTGTGAAATCATTGGATTAGTGTTGGCCTAATTTCCTGTAAAGTTTGTCACAGCCAGGTTTTAAGAGGGAAGTGACACTCTCTTCTAGCTGCCACCATTTCTTTAGCATCTCTGAAATTTGGGCACCATGCCTCTTACGGCTGTAGTGCTTCAGACATGGTTGGGCTTTCAAACTTCGATTTTACATTGCTGAGTTGAGGCATTTCAGGGCTTCCAGTTACATTTAAAGAAACATCTTTAAAGCAGGTGTGCTTTTGGTGGGTCTTGTAACCAGAATGGACAGGGATGGTGTCCCTAGCCTCTGTTTGCCAGAAACTGGGAATGAGCCACAGGGGATGGATCGCTTGATGCTTACCTGTTCTGTTCATTTCCTCTGGGGCACCTGGCATTGGCCACTGTTGGAAGACAGGATACTGGGCTAGATGGACCTTTGGTCTGACCCAGTATGGCTGTTCTTATGTTCTTAGCAGGGTTGGAGGAGAGGATGGTATCCATGGAGGAGGAAGAGGCCTAACTGCCTTCCCTCCACCCCCTGTAAAGTCTATTTCTATTTTAAAACACAAAATGAGACCTATTCAGTATTCCCAATTTAGGTTTAAAAACAAAATGGGAATTGAAACTGGCTTTTGGAGCCATTTGGACTCCTGGGGTTGGAAGCAGGTAGTTGAGGATTCACCCCCCCCCCCCATGCATTGGAAACAAACATTCAAATTAGTAGTAAAAGTGTGCTCCAAATTTGTTGCCCTTTTCTCTAATTCTTCTATAGTGAATTCCATAGCAGTAGGATATGTTTAAAATCCTCACCCATGATTTTAAAACTACTGAATTTTAGAATTAAGTAGCCATCTTCCAATAGCGATAAGTGTGCGCATTCCTGGATCACTGGTACACTATTAAGATAAGTAAAATACTTCAAGCCCCAGAATGCGTATGGCATGGGCCAGTACTGTAGCAATACACACCCTGTTGTGGCTTGATGCTTAAGATGAAAAATAACTGGAACATTTGTATTACTTTGATAGTTATCACACACATTTTACAAGCCATGAAATGAATTGCACAGCTTGCACTCTACCTTTTTTTAATGAAAGCCTAAAACCTTTTTTATTAAATTTTAAGCTTTAAGTCACTGACTAAGAATCTGGAGTTATAATAATCAGTTGCTCCAGATGAATTTGTACCCAATGCTACATAATCATTAACCTGTTTTGAATTAAGAAGTTGCATTCATGCAAGAAATAGTGCTATGTTGATGCTAGAAAAAGCTCAAGTAAAATTTGTAGCCTCAAAAGGACACTGTCAAGTACTTTTTTTATATTTTTATACATCCATTGTTTGTAAATATCCTCTAAGCTTGAAAATAAAATTTATTTCCCTATCAGAGTTGTTGTTGTCCATTTACATGGATTCCCTTCCTTTCCCTGTGTTAAAATGTCCTTGAAAACAACTTGGGTGTGTACATACATGTTTGTGTACTGGGATCACTGATGTGAGGAACAGCTGTAGGAATAGCATTTTACTCACCTGTGCTGCTTTTTATGTTTTGTACTACTTTTTTATCCCCCTCCGATCTTTCAAAATATTTGACTCCTTAAAAATGGATTAAGAGAATCACTGACAAGGAGTGCTGGCTTTTAAACAAATATACATGTTTAGAATCCACAGGACATTCCCCAAATGTCTTATTACATCAAACAATGTTAATGTAGGTCAAGTGTGCCCTGGTCTACACTAGGACTTTAGGTCGAATTTAGCAGCGTTAAATTGATGTAAACCTGCACCCGTCCACACAATGAAGCCCTTTATTTCGACTTAAAGGGCTCTTAAAATCGATTTCCTTACTCCACCCCGACAAGTGGATTAGCACTTAAATCGGCCTTGCCGGCTCGAATTTGGGGTACTGTGGACACAATTCGATGGTATTGGCCTCCGGGAGCTATCCCAGAGTGCTCCATTGTGACCGCTCTGGACAGCACTCTCAACTCAAATGCACTGGCCAGGTAGACAGGAAAAGAACCGCGAACTTTTAAATCTCATTTCCTGTTCGGCCAGCGTGGCAAGCTGCAGGTGACCATGCAGAGCTCATCAGCACAAGTGACCATGATGGAGTCCCAGAATCGCAAAAGAGCTCCAGCATGGACCGAACGGGAGGTACGGGATCTGATTGCTGTTTGGGGAGAGGAATCCGTGCTATCAGAACTCCGTTCCAGTTTTCGAAATGCCAAAACCTTTGTCAAAATCTCCCAGGGCATGAAGGACAGAGGCCATAACAGGGACCCGAAGCAGTGCCGCGTGAAACTGAAGGAGCTGAGGCAAGCCTATCAGAAAACCAGAGAGGCGAACGGCCGCTCCGGGTCAGAGCCCCAAACATGCCGCTTCTATGATGAGCTGCATGCCATTTTAGGGGGTTCAGCCACCACTACCCCAGCTGTGTTTGACTCCTTCAATGGAGATGGAGGCAATACGGAAGCAGATTTTGGGGACGAAGAAGATGATGATGATGATGATGATGATGAGGTTGTAGATAGCTCACAGCAAGCAAGCGGAGAAACCGGTTTTCCCGACAGCCAGGAACTGTTTCTCACCCCCTGAACCCACCCAAGGCTGCCTCCTGGACCCAGCAGGCGGAGAAGGGACCTCTGGTGAGTGTACCTTTTAAAATACTATACATGGTTTAAAAGCAAGCATGTGAAAGGATTACTTTGCCCTGACATTCGCGGTTCTCCTAGATGTACTCCTAAAGCCTTTGCAAAAGGTTTCTGGGGAGGGCAGCCTTATTGTGTCCTTAATGGTAGGACACTTCACCACTCCAGGCCAGTAACACGTACTGGGGAATCACTGTAGAACAAAGCATTGCAGTGTATGTTTGCTGGCATTCAAACAACATCCGTTCTTTATCTCTCTGTGTTAACCTCAGGAGAGTGAGATATAATTCATGGTCACCTGGTTGAAATAGAGTACTTTTCTTCAGGGGACACTCAGAGGAGCCCATTCCTGCTGGGCTGTTTGCCTGTGGCTAAACAGAAATGTTCCCCACTGTTAGCCACAGGGAGGGGGGAGGGTTGAGGGGGTAGCCACGCGGTGGGGGGAGGCAAAATGCGACCTTGTAACGAAAGCACATGTGCTATGTATGTAATGTTAACAGCAAGGATTACCCTGAAAGAGTGTAGTCACTGTTTTATAAAATGTGTCTTTTTAAATACCGCTGTCCCTTTTTTTTCTCCACCAGCTGCATGTGTTTCAATGATCACAGGATCTTCTCCTTCCCAGAGGCTAGTGAAGCTTAGAAAGAAAAAAAAACGCACTCGCGATGAAATGTTCTCCGAGCTCATGCTGTCCTCCCACACTGACAGAGCACAGACGAATGCGTGGAGGCAAATAATGTCAGAGTCCAGGAAAGCACAAAATGACCGGGAGGAGAGCTGGCGGGCTGAAGAGAGGGCTGAAGCTCAAATGTGGCGGCAGCGTGATGAGAGGAGGCAGGATTCAATGCTGAGGCTGCTGGCGGACCAAACCAGTACGCTCCAGTGTATGGTTGAGCTGCAGCAAAGGCAGCTGGAGCACAGACTGCCACTGCAGCCCCTGAGTAACCAACCGCCCTCCTCCCCAAGTTCCATAGCCTCCACATGTAGACGCCCAAGAACGCGGTGGGGGGGCCTCCGGCCAACCAGCCACCCCACCACAGAGGATTGCCCAAAAAAAAGAAGGCTGTCATTCAATAAATTTTAAAGTTGTAAACTTTTAAAGTGCTGTGCTTAAAGTGCTGTGTGGCATTTTCCTTCCCTCCTCCACCACCCCTCCTGGGCTACCTTGGTAGTCATCCCCCTATTTGTGTGATGAATGAATAAAGAATGCATGAATGTGAAGCAACAATGACTTTATTGCCTCTGTAAGCGGTGATTGACGGGAGGAGGGGCAGGTGGTTAGCTTACAGGGAAGTAGAGTGAACCAAGGGGCGGGGGGTTTCATCAAGGAGAAACAAACAGAACTTTCACACCACAGCCTGGCCAGTCATGAAACTGGTTTTCAAAGCTTCTCTGATGCGTACCGCACCCTCCTGTGCTCTTCTAACCGCCCTGGTGTCTGGCTGCGCGTAACCAGCAGCCAGGCGATTTGCCTCAACCTCCCACCCCGCCATAAACGTCTCCCCCTTACTCCCACAGATATTGTGGAGCACACAGCAAGCAGTAATAACAGTGGGAATATTGGTTTCGCTGAGGTCTAAGCGAGTCAGTAAACTGCGCCAGTTTGCCTTTAAACGTCCAAATGCACATTCTACCACCATTCTGCACTTGCTCAGCCTGTAGTTGAACAGCTCCTGACTACTGTCCAGGATGCCTGTGTACGGCTTCATGAGCCATGGCATTAAGGGGTAGGCTGGGTCCCCAAGGATACATATAGGCATTTCAACATCCCCAACAGTGTGTTATTTTCTGGTCTGGGAATAAAGTCCCTTCCTGCAGCTTTTGAAACAGACTAGAGTTCCTGAAGATGCGAGCATCATGTACCTTTCCCGGCCATCCCACGTTGATGTTGGTGAAACGTCCCTTGTGATCCACCAGAGCTTGCAGCACTATCGAAAAGTACCCCTTGCGGTTTATGTACTCGGCGGCTTGGTGCTCCGGTGCCAAGATAGGGATATGGGTTCCGTCTATGGCCCCACCACAGTTAGGGAATCCCATTGCAGCAAAGCCATCCACTATGACCTGCACATTTCCCAGGGTCACTACCCTTGATATCAGCAGATCTTTGATTGCATGGGCTACTTGCATCACAGCAGCCCCCACAGTAGATTTGCCCACTCCAAATTGATTCCCAACTGACCGGTAGCTGTCTGGCGTTGCAAGCTTCCACAGGGTTATCACCACTCGCTTCTCAACTGTGAGGGCTGCTCTCATCTTGGTATTCATGCGCTTCAGGGCAGGGGAAAGCAAGTCACAAAGTTCCATGAAAGTACCCTTACGCATGTGAAAGTTTCGCAGCCACTGGGAATCGTCCCAGACCTGCAACACTATGCGGTCCCACCAGTCTGTGCTTGTTTCCCGAGCCCAGAATCGGCGTTCCACAGCATGAACCTGCCCCATTAGCACCATGATGCATGCATTGGCAGGGCCCATGCTTTCAGAGAAATCTGTGTCCATGTCCTGATCACTCACGTGACCGCGCTGACATCGCCTCCTCGCCCGGTATTGCTCTGCCAGGTTCTGGTGCTGCATATACTGCTGGATAATGCGTGTGGTGTTTAATGTGCTCCTAATTGCCAAAGTGAGCTGAGTGGCCTCCATGCTTGCCTTGGTATGGCGTCCGCACAGAAAAAAGGCGCGGAACGATTGTCTGCCATTGCTCTGACGGAGGGAGGGGCGACTGACGACACGGCTTACAGGGTTGGCTTCAGGGAGCTAAAATCAACAAAGGGGGTGTCTTTACATCAAGGAGTATTTCAGGCAGGACTTCACGGAGGGTTCCAATAGGAAATGGTGCACCTAAGTTATTGTTCTTATTGGAACAAGGAGGTTAGCCTGGCGTCTGATTGATACATGGCTAGATTTACCTCGCTGCACCTTCTCTGTGAGTGACTGCAGTGTGTCCTAGAGGAATGAGTCCCCTAGACAGGGGAGAGGGGGAAGCAAATGAGTACAAAACAAATCTGGTCTATTTCTTGTTTTGATCCACTCCATCTATCTTTTACATCTTTGGCTGGCAGCAGACAGTGCAGAAGGACTGCATGCCATCCACATCTCATGGCTGCTCGGCAGAAGATGGTACAGTACGACTGTTAGCCATCCTCATCCCTTGCCTGCCTGACAGAAGATGGTACAGTACGACTGCTAGCAATCCATATCGCCTGCCTGCTCACCATAAGACGGTTCAATAGGACTGACTGCAGGACTAAAGAGAATGACCTGGTCAAGTCACTCCAAATTTAGTCCCTGCCCCCATGTCTGTCCAGGCGCTCTCAGCCGACGTGGCCAGGAGCACCTCGGACATGATGATGACGGCTACCGGTCGTACGGTACCGTCTGCTGCCTCAAAGCAAGGGGTTGCTGCTACTGTGTAGCAATGCCGTACCGCGTCTGCCAGCACCCAGGAGTCATAGGGTGACTGTTACCTGAGCGGGCTCCATGCTTGTCATGGTATGACGTCTGCACAGGTAACTCAGGAAAAAAGGCGTGAAACGATTGTCTGCCCTTGCTTTCACGGAGGGAGGGAGGGAACGGGGGCCTGACGATATGTACCCAGAACCACCCGCGACAATGTTTTAGCCCCATCAGGCATTGGGATCTCAACCCAGAATTCCAATGGGCAGCAGAGACTGCGGGAACTGTGGGATAGCTACCCACAGTGCAACACTCCGGAAGTCAACTCTAGCCTCAGTACTGTGGAAGCGCTCCGCCGAGTTAATGCACTGAGAGCATTTTCTGTGAGGACACACACACTCAAATATATAAAACTGATTTCTAAAAAAACGACTTCTATAAATTTGACCTTATTCCGTAGTGTAGACATACCCTAAGGTATCTTCTTGACAGTACCTCAATAGCTAAAGTAGTGCAATTTTACTTTCAGCTACCTCTTATTCACTTAATCATTCCTTTGTTTGTGTTTAAATTCTTACCGAATAGGCATAACAGTGTAAGCCCTAGAATAGTGGGAAAAGTAAAATGTTTCTGCAGAATAAACATCAAGGTATATTCTATTGTAGCATGAATGTAACTTTACTGTTAAAAGTACACCAAGCATGTAGCAAGCAGTAGAAAAATATGGCCAAAAGAATACTATTTATTGGCTGTATAATGGAAACCATTTATGGTAAAGTTCTTTATTCACCTAACCCTTTCTTAAAGTTGACACCACCTGCATATACATGTGTGCCTTAGAAGGCAACATTTTCATTCCACTGTGGACCATCTGCTCTGAGAAAACTCCAACCACACAAGTGTGTCAGGTTTCTCCCAGGAAAGGAGAAGTGAGACTCCTGGGACTGTAGTAATTGTCTTTGTTGTCCAGGAGGTCATGTAAACCTACACACAACTGGGGGGTGCCCAAACAGCTTCTACATATTTTAATAAGCTTTAAAGTCATCTCTCTTGATTTATATTTAAGTTCTGCTTGTTTCATGTGTATTTAGACAATACTGTACATAGAAACAACCTCTTTAAAAACAAGAAATCATTAGTATTATGTTTACATCATTTTAGTTTACATTAGCATTAGCTGTTAGTGTTGTGTTGAAGCAGGCCCCAGGCCTTATGAAATGCTCTAGTGGGCTGTTGGGTACCCCTGCAGTTGGTGATCATGGCTGTACATCAACAAATAAGTACAGTAAAACCTGATTTCACAGGTATGTCATTCACAAGCACAGTGTTAAAAGAGAGAATCCACTGGAACAAAGAGTTTGCTCTCATTTACTGTGTATCTTTCTTGTATAGGAACTACTGAAATTTGTTCAGTTTGATATTAGCTCATACACAGGTCATTCTAGTCAATTACAGTAGCCCAGTTACCCACAACAGATAAGCATCATATAGATTTGTCAGGGCAGCCTGTTTGTGATGTAATGGAGGGTGGCAGTTAAGCTGGGGAGAAATCTTTGGGCCATCAATGCTGCCTCAGGTTCCAAGAAAACCATAGGTACGTACCTAAGATGGAGGCACAAAGAAGCTGTCTGGGGAAGCAGCAGGTCAGAACAATGGTACACTTCCTCTGCTTGTACATCAGCACAAAGGCAGTGCATAACCCAGTTAAATAAATCCTGGTTGCATACAGACACATGGTCCATTACAAGAAAAGTTTATTTATGTAAAACTAGAAAATGCCCAGACTTCATTTTCTTTACTGTGACTTTAATAGTTACTGGCAGGCTCCCATCAATTATACAAAGTGTCTAATCTTTAGCTTTACTTCCAGACAAGTTCACCAAATCCAGCAACAGGTGCTGAAAGAGATTTTGTGTGTTGTAGATTCACTTTCTGATCAGAATGTGCAAGTCTCTGATGAGGCAGCAGGGCAAAAAAATTAAAGCGATCCCCCATTTTCTTAGGATTCATTAACATATCATAGCTTTGAAGCAAGTGTTTGTGCATTGCTGTGTCACTTGAATTCTGCAATAGTACCTGAAAGAAACAATTCATGTTCATTATGCCTTTACTCCTGTTCCTCCTCTCCCACAAAATAAGCCTTATACACAGATTCTGTTCTACACAAAGAAGATCAGGAGAACTGGTGATCGAAATGGGGCCTTATTCTGAAGGGAATAGAAATGTTACCTAAAATTACTTTTAAAATATAAAAACGCCATTAATTATGATCTGCAAACATTTAATTTTAATAAAACCTGCAACCAACTGACAGTATAGAGAAACAAGAGGGTTTTTACATAAACCTACTTCTAATGAATGCTTAGTGTAGCAGCAGCACAGAATCATAGAACTGGAAGGGACCTCGATATGTCATCTAGTCCAGTCCCCTGCAGTCAAGGCAGGACTAAGTATTATCTAGACCATCCCAGACGGGTTTGTCCAGCCTGCTCTTAAAAATCCCCAATGATGGAGATTCCACAACCTCCCTAGGCAATTTATTCCAGTGCTTAACCACTTTGGCAGTTAAGAAGTTTTTCCTAATGTCCAACCTAAATGGCCCTCATTGCAATTTAAGTCCATTGCTTCTTGTCCTATCCTCAGAGGTTAAGAACAACAATTTTTCTCCCTCCTCCTTGTAACCACCTTTTATGTACTTGAAAAGGTATGTCCCCTCTTTCTTCTTCTCCAGACTTAACAAACTCAAATTTTTCTTCCCTCGGATGTCATGTTTTCTAGACTTTTAATCATTTTTGTTGCTCTTCTTTAGACTCTCCAATTTGTCCATCTTTCCTGAAATGTGGTGCCTAGAACTGGACACAATCCTCCAGTTGAGGCCGAATCAGCACAGAGTAGAGCGGAAGAATTACTTCTCATGTCTTGCTTACAATACTCCTGCTCATACATCCCAGAATGTTTGCTTTTTTTTGCAACAGTGTTACAATGACTCTTAGCTTGTGATCCACTATGACCCCCAGATCCTTTCTGCAGTACTCCTTCCTAGACAGTCATTTCCCATTTTGTATGTGTGCAACTGATTGTTCCTTCTGAAGTGGAGTACTTTGCATTTGTCCTTATTGAATTTCATCCTATTTACTTCAGACAGTTTTTCCAGTTTGTCCAGATCATTTTGAATTCTAATCCTATACACCAAGGCACTTGCAACCCCTCCCAGCTTGGTATTGTCCACAAACTTTATAAGTGTACTCTCTCTGCCCTTATGAGGTGTATGTGCATTAGTAAGAGTGTCTACGTGCAATCACTGGACCCTACCTGCAGCCGGACATCAATACCCATATTCTTTAAGAATTCCTGTTGCTTTAGAGGTCCCAAGGTGGCTACTCTTCCCTGTGTCATGGTTTGGAGATAGCTGAAGTCAACATCTGCTGTCAGGTCTGCTGTACCTGGAGCTATTAATACATCATGAAGTTTGTGACTGCGGAAACTCTGAAAAATTAAATTACAAGATAACTTAAGCCAGTGCACACCTAGGTGGCAGTCTGCCTTTAGGCCAAGGAATAAGACGTGACACGCAAATTGTGTTTTTAAAGTTTACTTTCTCCAATTACAGAAACAAAAACTCACTGATAGAATCAAAGGCTCACCTCACTCATCCCTTCCCTTTTGACAAAGCTCCCCATATTTATTTAGAGCCCAATTCTGCAACTTCTACTTATGTAAACAGTCCTTCACCCAAAAGTAGTTTCAGTGACTGCGGCATAGTAAGGAGGTTAATAGCTTTTCGTCATGGGTTTTCCTTGGCCAAATCTCTTTCAGAACTTTGGCTACTTTCTATAATCATTGATCTGCTGACGCAGTAAGGAGTGAAAGATAATTGACCATTTTAACTATCCAACTTACCCTGAAAGTGTCAGTCTTATTTCCATTGTGACCATAATCAGCAATCAGTGCAGCTCCCCCATCCTCTTGAATACGACACGCAAGTCTCTGAATGAGGATGCCAGCATCAGGACATACCTCCACGTGATCTCTTGCTTCTTTACCCTAATGCAGGATGTAAGGATTAAATGCGTAAATCAGCACACACAAAGTAACTAAAAGAAAATGTTTTTTGCTCCAAATCAGCTAGTTTGTCTTGTACCTGTTTTCAGATTGTTTTATTGTACATGGAGCATACCCCATATTCAGCTGTTCTAGGTTACCCTAGCAGTTTCTTGAGGTGGTAATTCATTGAGTTAATAATTTATATGAGAAATGTATTGGGGTGAGGGAGAAGTAGTGGAAAAAACCCATTGTACAACTCAACTTTCCCCCCTACCCGCCCCAGAGTGGTATGAGGAAAATTCTCTAATGAAAATGAATACTAGCATCAGGTTGTCATTACTATGCCATTATAATTGGAGGTTGAAAATACTACTTCAGCTACCTCTCGGTGATAAAAGGACCTCCTCAGATGAAATGTCTCCCCTTATGTTCTTAACCCAAAAATATTTTTGTAAGTAGTTTTAAGTTTGAAATTTTGCTTCACTCAGAAAACGTAGCTTTGTTTTTAAAAGCTGAAACTGGTTTAGAAAAATGCAGTTATAGTCACTTAAATATTGTAATGGGCATATCCAGGCCCATGTCAGCAGAACAGTCAAGCATGCTATTGCACATCTGAATTTAATGATTCAAGACTGTCAAATAACAGGATCAAATGGAATTTAATCAAAGATTATTAATCAGATTACTACAACACTATGCAGTACATAATACAGAAAGAGATACATGATCACCCTGGGCGTAAAGAGCTGGCTTCTGCCTCTCTCTCCCTTCTAAAACTGGTGAGATGCCAGTAGTTTTGCATTCTCCAACCTATTTTTCAAGCCCTCTATTGTTCATAGGATGAGACACAAACCCCTTTTCTGTATGGAAAAATACTTTCCCATGATTGATTTTGCCATATGTTTTAAGGTTTTCCTTTATGTCATTACTTACAGAATTTCCTTTATTGTATCTGTGTTACATGATTGATAAGCAAAAAAGGAATTCTTATCTGGTTATTATTTCTAGCAGCTGGGACAACCAGCCATTGCCAAAAACATCTTTTAATTGACCCCCATTTCATCATTTCAGAAAGCATGTGCAGTAACAGTTGCTCCTGATCAATCAAGCAGTCCTGCTTATATTCTGTAGATGCTTTTGGTAATTTGAGGGGCTCTCTTTCCTCGACATCTATTTTCCCACAGACTTGGAGGTGCCAGGATGGATTATAGTCTAGTGCTCAATCATACGAAATTATTCAATATAGGTCACTCTGATTATGGACCAAACACTCTAGACTTACTATCCAAATACACACACAGACTGTGAAGACTGAGAGAATAGTTAACATGTAAATGAAATTAATATTCAAAGAAGAAGGATTTACAGGATTAATATGTACGGACAGGTACCAACAATATGCTTAAGAGCTTTGCTGAATCAGAGCCAGTGACAGGGAGGGATGGTTTTGGGGGTAACATGTTAGCCTGGGCCTCAGGAAGTCTGGTTTCAAGTGCCAGCTCTGCCAAAGATTTCCTGTTTAGCATTTTGTGTCCCTTTGCCTCAGTTCCCCATCTGTAAACTGATACTTTGTCTATTTAGGCACCAGCTCCACAAGAATGGTGCATGTGTTTAACTTTATGCCCTATGCGTAGTCCCATTCAACCCCACTCAGAGTGCATAAGGTTAAGCAAGACATTTCAGGATCAGGACCTTAGAGCGTAAGCTCTCTAGGGCAGGAATTGTCTTTTAGTAGGTGTACATACAGCACTTCAAAAAGGGGGCCAAGAGCTATTGTAATGCAAACCAAACAACATAATGCATTAGAGTTACTACTAACTTCACAAAGACGTACTAGCTTGAATGTTCACAAGAGCAAACAGTCTTTTGCAAGCCAGCATTACATATGGAAAAGGAGAGGTAAGTTGACAGTAAGGTTTTGTAACTATTAAATGCTCCTGCTTATTACTCATGAGGAACAAAGCTCAACATTTTTCCTGAAACAATAAAACTTAAAACTGTGCAGTGACTTATGAGGCTAACAAACTCACCCGATGATATAGTATGAAGTAGTAGATCCTCAGATGAAGATGTTCTGGGAATCTCAGAAATAACTGAAGAGCCAGTAATAACCAGATGCTTGAAAGAGTACGGCACAGCTAATTTGAGGTCATTCAAGTACACATAATCTTACCTGTATGAAGTATTCTGTAGCAGGGGTAGCAGATGGTGCCAGAACAAAACACAGTTGGTCAGGAGCTTTGGGATTTATATCAATCAACACTTCGCGCCATCCTTGTTCTGTTCTCTATTTAATAAACCAAAAATATTTATTTGATGTTCCATACTGTAGTCCATTAGAACTCATTAGCCTATGTATCTATTAGATTTAACTAAAGATTTATCAAAACACAGAGATGCTTTTACATTTTTATAACAATATCAAATGTATATTGGACCAATATCTACCCAGAATCCCCAGCCAACTGTCTTTAGGGAAAGCCTGGTAAATTGGTCTGGTAGAATGCTCTGAAGGTCACTAAATGCAGGCTTAAGTACATCCACTGAGGAGTAAGTTTAAGAGTTGGCACTTCATTGCCAAATTAATATGAACAGCCATCTCCAGAATTTTATTCAAGTTAAATAAGAAAACTATTCCCATAAGAATCTGGAAATATTTAAATTTCTCCTAAAACCTTAGAAGTCTTTTTTTATTTTTTCAATAAAACATACATACAACATAGTATCTTTTCAATCCTAACTTTTTTTTCAGTTAAAGTACAACAGTAGGTCTTCCAAATTCAGTTACAATTTAATATATATTTCTGTAAGTGGTGAGGTTAGTAAACAAGCCCCAGTCTCGCTTGGTAATGAGTTTTATTCTTCCACATACCACACATCCCTTAAACAGAAAGTCACACACAATGGGCTTCTAGATGTACCTGAAATTTATGTATTGGCAAGGCATCAAAAAATTCATGTGCTAAATAAAAGCTAGTACCTGTTTAAAAAAAAAAAAAAAAAGTATAAAATGGTCATCAGTGTTTCAACATAAAAAGTCATTAACAATCGTACTTGGTACTTCTAACACCACTTTCCATTTGGGAATCAAAATGTACTTTATAAACAGTAATGAATTAAGCTAGTCAACATCACTATGAGAGATGCAATTATTATTATAACCCATTTCATTTAACTAAGGCAGAGATTCATTAAGGAACAAATTTTCAAAAGTGGCCACTATCTTTGGATACCTCCGTTTTTGGGTTGCCGGTTTGAGCCTGATTTTCAGAAGTGCTAGGCACCCACAAAGTGATAAAGCCAATGGGGCCTGCATGCATTCACCACATCTGAAGAACAGGCACAAAGCGTGTCAAGATGGACACCCAGACATGGAGGACGTCAATCAGTGGCCACTTAAAATCTGGGCCCAAATCTTATTCAGGCTCACAAAAGAAGTAGGGGTTATTTCATACAGAATTACTTTTCTATCCACAACCACACTGCAGAGAAGTTCTCAGTTATAAAAAGGTTACAAATGAGTGAATAAAGCCATCATTACAGTAAAATCATAACTACCTTGTGGTACATCTTGCAGCTCTCGGTACCAGAAGATTGGAATTCCAGCCTTGCTAATGCCTTTCATGTAGACAGGGGATGTAACATCAAGCTCTGATTGTATCTTCCCTCCTGTCAGTGTCAGTGCTTGGATCTCACTTAGTTTGGGGCTCACCTCTACCAGATGAATAGAAATGTCACATTTATTGAGTAAAGAGCCCAGCTGGTTAAAGACCTGTAAATAGAGAAAGAGGAATTCTGTTAGAGGCAGTTGTGTGCTGCAATACTGTAAACTTAGGATACGAGTTGATTTTAACTGCTTGTATTGTTGGAGACTGAAAAATGTGAAGGGAGCATATCGGGAGTTAAATCCTGGACTCACTGACTTCAATGGGACCAGAATTTCATCCTTGGTCTCTGGGGAGGAGGGTACTCAGCTCATCTAAGGCCTCATCTTGTCACCCTCATTTATGTGACTATTACCATTGGTTCAGGTCACTAGTCATCAGCAACAACAGGCAGGGGGACTGTAATCTGAGCCCCACCGCCCAGAGTTGAAGCCCTCGAGCTTTGGCCCTGGGTAGCGGGGCTCGAGTTTTGGCTCTGGCCCCAGGAAGTCTAAGCTAGCCCTGGCGACCCCATTAAAATGGGGTCCTGACCCACAGTTTGAGAACTGCTAAACTCGAGGATGGAAATGCAGACCCATAACCTCAAGAAGAAGTGGGAATGAATGAAAGTGTATTGAGAGTAACAGGAGTCTGGCATAAAGAAGCAACTTCTCTGACACCTACAGCAAATTTTGCTTTTGGAGTACAATGGTTCACCAGCAATCTCTGATTTTTCCAAAGTAGGACACATGAGAACAATGTTACACTCCACAGTCATTATTACATTTGCCTTTTTTTGTGAATGAAGGAGGAGCTGCCACTATTTCCCCTGGAGTACTGAATTCCAGTAACATTCCTTTTGTTTGGTAATTTAATTAGTACTTATTAGTGAATAATTGAGAAACAGGCATTGCATCTGAAGAGGTCTGATATTCCAAGAAATGATGAGCCTCCGCCATTCCCACTGGAGTAAACAAGAGTTCAGTATGCTGAGCACCTCTGAGGTTCAAGCCTGTAATACTGTCATGTTTCTGTAGCTCACATTAGGGCCTCCTAATTACAATCAGCAACATTCATATAAACTGCTTATGACCCTGAGTAACTCTTTTCTATAAGCGTATTCTAATGGGACAGTCTTACCCTTTTCCTCAATGTAGTTGTGTATTACAATGGATTAGTGATGGATCTGCACAATTGTGCTTCTAGTATCCAGTGTTCTCATCTCACTTCTGAGCCCCCCCAGTTTCCTCACTAAAATAACAGGAATACAGAGAGATATGCTTAGGTAAAATCCTATGTTGCAGTCTAGTAACCAAAATGCATTCAGGAGATAAGGAAGTTTTAACACATATTATGGAATTTCATTTTGAATTTCAGGTTTCAATATGTTAGCTGTGTGAGCCAAAGAGAACTCCAAACTAGTAAACTCAGACATACAGAGAATATTATATTTTTTTTACGTACCCGCAAAATATCATCTGTAAGAGTGCCCCTACCTGGGCCTAGTTCCACCAATTGGAGAGTTTTAGGTTTGCCAGTGGCCATCCATTCACTAACATACCATATTCCTATTAACTGTTGAGAAGAAAATACACAAAACTTACTAGAATTTATAGCATTAGTGATACATACACCTGCATTTCACTTACAGAAACCAGAACATTTACATTATTTTACCAGTCTTACAGCATAGGTCTGTGCTGAAAAGTGGCTATGTAAAAACGTCATTCTTTTACTAAGCAGCCAAAACGATCCCTGAACCTCTAGAGGGAGAAGATATGATTACCGTCAGCCCTGAAGAACTAAAACAGCTCTGGGAGATTGACCTGGATTCTTTTCTGGCTTGTGCATCAAAAGAATTGTTAACTATCAAATGCAAGTCACTCGTGGATACCAATTTAGTTACACATAGGCAACCATCACTGATACAATGCCTTTTCATAAGTGCAACTGAAAGCAGAATTTGGCCTGTACGTTCTTTATTACTGGTAATGATGCATCAGTCAGAAAGCATGGGATCTAAAAGTCAAGTTGTGTTCTGAGTTCAAGCCTGGAAGTTACAACAGTTTTTTACTTATGAACCAAACAAATTTGGTATGAAAATAATTTATACACAATACATGTGAAGGCCCCAAATGCTTTTTTCTTTAAACAAAGTCACTTTTCAGATGTGTGTTTAGTTTTGCTTCTCAGCAAATGTTATCAGCACCGGTAATGTATATGACCACATGTTCATAAATTGTATTTGTAACAGTATGTTTTAAGGATGAAAGAAACATTTTAAAAATTAATTTTATATATTACCTCCCCAAAGATTTGACTTATTTCAGGTGAAGTAACAAAATCCCCTTTCTCTCCCAGCATGTCATGGTGCATATAGTAACCCTAAAGTAAAGTAAAGAGAGAAATGAATAATATCACATTTATTTTCCGATTACTGATACGTAAGCCTTCATATTCCCCTGAACTTTCAAAATTAAATCACTTTCCAGTCTACTGAACAAATGTAGTTATTTTAATCCTGAAAAAAATGAAACAAATCCAAAATACCCCAAAAAACTCCTCCTATGGAAAATGGTGAGGGTTTGACTGATGCAACAACAGATTTTACATCAAGGAAAAAATAAGAAATGAACTTAGGTTTGTAGAAGAAAATTAGTAAATGTTAAAACAATTAAAACATTGATTTTTATTACTGAGCTTATTTCCCCTTTTTATGAGTCCCTAGAAATCTGAAACTGACAGTGTTCTGTATGACAGCTTAACTTTCTACGATCATTTGATTAGCATGGGTTAAAATTACAAAGCTGTCAGTTCCATTTGAGAGAGTCTGATTGGTACAGCACTCAGAATTAATTCTTTTGCAGACTTTACAACCAACTAAAATAAGTCATTCTTCACATCACAACAGAATTGAGCATTGCCATAATAATTAAAATTAACAAGGTGGAGGAGGAGATGGTGCCAAGCTAACTAGAACAGAGACACATCCACTAAGATATTAAATAGCTAAGAGGCTAGTCAGGAGAAACCTGATTGCAGGTGCTTCTTCCAGAGATAATGCAGCTGCTGATGGCAGAGCAATGCAAGTGAGAGGTGTGCATCTCATATTACAAAGGAAAATTTTGCCCGGACTGAGGAATATCTCACTAACAAACCCTCCTCCCATCTCTCACCTGCCTCCCCCAACTGAATGATCACAGCGTTTTCCAAGGAGGGAATTTTTTTGTAGTTTTCCTAACATCTGACACTCATGAATATTTCTGTAGGAGACCCAAATGGGTGAAACTTTAAGTTTTGTGGTGCAGTTTCCCCAAGGGCTGTGGTGGAATTCCAGCATATATTATCCTATTATTCCTCTAAAGGAAGGCATGCACACCAAGTGACACTGGCAGCACCTTCTGGAGCCCAGAGAGTTGGGAGGAGGACCAGACAACCTGATTACACAGGCACATTTAGGGGTCTACATTGCAAACCACCCTTCCGCTTCCCATCTCCACCCCAACTAATGCTTCCCCAAACCAGTTATAGGAAGGCGACTGTGTGCCACTGTTAGCCGTGTCGGTTACTAATTAACAACGTGATATGTGTGCAAAGCCAAACATTAACAAGTCACCAGCTTGGTTACAAACTGTATTATGAGCTGGTCTAGCTTGTCTATTAAAAGAAACAAAAACATGCTTTGAAAGAGGGGAGTTTATCAGATGGTAAGGGTTATCCTAGCAATGTGTTGGGATGCTGTCATCTGGTTCACCCGAACTGCATTCAGAAGCGCCATGCTCTGCACGTACCTTCACAGGATTCGTTAGGACTTCCCGCATATATTCAGCGACTGTAATAGGGCCAGTTGACTTTATTTTGAACATGAGGTGCTTTAGCAGCGGAGTAACCGGACTGCTGTCTTCTGCTTTGCTTCCGGCACCGAAGCACTGGCGTCTCCACGCAGCCGGGACAACTGGAGAAGCGTTGGGGGAAGAAAACACACAGACACCCTCACTACGGGAAGGACTGTCATGGTGGGACTAGCTGACTTAGCGCCTGCAGCTGACTTTGCCAGTCGGGTAAGGGGGACCCCGGCCAGCCGCAAGGAGGGGCGCGGCGCGGCTGGCTGGGCTCAGGTGGGGCAAAAGCCTTGGCCCGGGCCAGACGCCCAGGGAGGCAGCGGTGCAGACACGGCCCCCGCGGTGTCCGGGCCGCTCAGAGCGCGGGGGCCCTGCTGAGCTCGGGAAGCGGGCTTTTTTTCCCCCAACGCCCCCCAGGGGCGCGGGCGCGGAGAAGCAGCGGGGGATGGTGGGGTTCAGAGCGCCGTCGAGACACGGCCGCAGCGCTAGGCCCGGCTGTTACCATGGTGACGGAGAAGTCGGTGTTGCCAGGAGACACCGAGGGCAACCGCGAGCAGAGAGCGCCCTGCAGGCAGCCGGGTCATGTTTGCAGCGTCCGCGCCCCTTGACCTTCCACCTTTGACCTGACGCTGCCAGTTCCTGGCTGCTGTGTATGCTCTCTCCGCCCCGAATACAGGTAGGAGCCTGATCCCTAGGCCGGGCCAGAGCACAAGCGATGCTTGCAGCTGTGAGGGTTTCCCTGACTTGGGCGCGGGCGCCCCTTTCTCCCTTCTCAGACACTGGAATCTCTTTTACTCTCTAGCTATCTTGCCGGACCTGCCACCTCCCCGAGGGCTCTGTCCGGAAGTCGATGGAGCACATGCGCGGGGTGGCAGCCGCCGGCAGAGCAGTGATGGCGGCGTCAGCGGTGGTGGGTCCGAGGGAGCTGGACGAGACTGATGAGGAGGATGGCGCCGAAGCCGGGTTCACGCTGCAGGAGGTGCTGCGCCTGGGGGGCACCAAGGTGAGAAAAGGCTTCGGGGAGGGATGGCAGCGCGCTGCTGGCACGCGCGTGAGCACGTGGGGCCCTGAGAGTGCGCAGACCTCCCCCCCACCCCGCCGGAGAGTGGGGCGCGCGCGGGCGTATGCCCCCGCGCGGAGGGTGGCCGGGCGGCGCGAGGGGTGACGCGGCCTGGAGGGGGCGTAGCCGGCATGGAGCTCGCAGGACGGTGACGCTCCCCGACGCAGCGATCCGGGGGCGGGGGGGAAGAGAAGCGGTTTGTTTATAAGTCGCTATGGGGCCGTAGCGGTGCCCAGCCAGAGCCGCTCTTCGTAGCCGCGTAACAGCCCAGCCCGTGGTCCCCTGGCGCGCGCCTGTCCTGTGGGATCGCTATGCTACTCTCTGAATCCCCAGACTGGCCCGTGGAGGAAAACCGCAGCCACGATGGGTGGTTTTCCGTCCGTTATAGGATTTGTACGGCGCCTGTTCGCGTCGCTGCTTGGTTTTCTACGTATTTTTCTGTGATTTTGTGTGTGTGTGTGTGTTTGCTTCATGCAGCAAGATTATATCATGCTGGCTGCTCTGGATGAGACAGAGGACCTAGTGGATGGTGGTAAACAAGGAGCAATTGATGACCTGGGGCAAGGTGAACTAGAAGAATTTATAAAGTCACTAGGTGTGTGCAAATATTCAAAAAAAATCGTGGTGGTAGAGGAGAAGGAAGAAAAGGACAAGCCAGCAAAGAAAGAGAAAATCAGCAAAAAGGAAACTAGTGCCTTTTCACCAGGAGGAAAGAAAGAAAATCAAGTCAAAGAAAACAAAGGAAAAGCACAGATCAATAATGGCAAAGATGGGAAAAAGAAGCCAGCTCAGCCTAATGAAGAGCACATTCCTACAGTGCCAGTGGTAAAGAAAGAGAAACAAGAAGAGGTGTTTGAATTTCATGCTAGACAAGTACTGCTGATCAAACCAGGGGGCAAATGGTATGATCTAGAGTACACCAATGAATTCTCTTCTGAGCAACAAAATCAGGTGTTTGTATCAAAGTATAAAGCCTTGGCCCAAAGACTGTATCAGCAGGAGGCAGACCTGTATAAGAGTAAGACAGATCTTCAGAAGGGGGCCTCCTCAGCTTGGATGAACACTGTTGTGTCATCAGGTACGCTAGCTGACAGAATGGCAGCCATGACCCTTCTTATCCAAGATGGGTCTGTCCACACACTCCAATTTGTTGAGACCCTGGTGAACCTTATCAAAAAGAAGGGCAGCAGGCGTCAGAGCCTAATGGCTTTGGATACTTTCAAGGAGCTTCTCCTCTCAGATCTTTTACCAGATAATCGTAAACTCCACACTTTCTCTCAACATCCTTTAAACAAACTGGAGAAGCTTTCGAGTGGCAACAGAGATTCAAGGGACAGGCGATTGATATTATGGTACTTTGAGCATCAGCTGAAACACTTGGTGGCAGAATTTGTACAGGCATTAGAAACACTGACCCACGATTCTCTGACGGCAACTAAGACTCGAGCCCTTGCAGTTGCTTATGAGCTTCTCTGTAACAAGCCAGAGGAGGAGAAAGCTCTTCTTGTGCAGCTGGTGAATAAACTGGGAGATCCTCAAAACAAAATAGCCACCAAAGCCTCTTATCTTCTGGAGACCTTACTTCATAAACATCCAAACATGAAAGGAGTTGTGTGTAATGAAGTGGAGAGGCTTCTCTACCGATCAAACATTAGCCCTAAAGCTCAATATTATGCAGTTTGTTTTTTAAATCAGATAGTCCTCAGCCATGAGGAAAATGATCTGGCTAACAAACTGATAACTCTATATTTTTGCTTTTTTCGGAGTTGCATCAAGAAAAAAGAAGTTGAATCTAAAATGCTCAGTGCTCTTCTGACTGGGGTGAACAGAGCTTACCCTTATGCTCAGATTGGTGATGAGAAAGTGAAAGAGCAGATGAACACACTGTTTAAGGTGCTGCATCTTGTGAACTTCAGCACCAGTGTCCAGGCCCTGATGTTGCTTTTCCAAGTAATGGACTCTCATCAGACTGTATCAGATAGATATTATGCAGCGTTGTACAAGTAAGTGATTGATACATTCTCTGACTTGGTGGTCTAAATTTCATTTTATGAAATGATAACTGTTAACTAAAAATGCTGTTGTAGAAACACATGAAGGACTTTATTTTGTCATTAATGGCCTCTCTGGTCAGTTTCCAATCTTCCTGTGCTAAAATTTTAGACATTTGTTACTAAATGCTTACCTATGTCCATCCCTCCTATAATGCACATTGTAAAAAAAATGGCAATGACATGACAATCACACAGGTCATCAAAACAGAACATTTAAACGTAACCCATTGTTCATGTATCGTTTTCCAGTTGCATGTTTCAAACTTAAGTATGGGGTTAAAACTTATTGATAGTCACCTGCTTCTGTAATCTGTATTCTAGCTGTCTAATTTTTGTTATAATAACAGTTTGCCTAAACTCTTGTTTCCATACTTTTATGGGGGGCAAGATGTTGAGCCTCCATGGGAGTGGTTCTCAACCAGGGGTACACAGAGGTCTTCCAGGGGGTACATCAACTTATCTAGATGTTTGCCTAGTTTTACAACAGGCTACATAAAAAGCACTAGCAAAGTCAGTACAAACTAAAATTTCATACAGACAATGACTTGTTTATACTGCTCTATATATTATACACTGAAATGTAAGTAAATATTGTATTCCAGTTGGTTTATTTTATAACTACATGGTAAAAATGAGAAAGTAAGCAATTTTTCAGTAATAGTGTGCTGTGACACTTTTTTGTACTTTTATGTCTGATTTTGTAAGCAAGTAGTTTTTAAGTGAGGTAAAACTTGGGGTACGCAAGACAAATCAGACTCCTGAAAAGGCTACAGTAGTCCTGAAAGGTTGAGAGCCACTGAGTTAGACTACCCTAGAGGCTCTGCATTTTAACCATCCCTTTTGGAGCTGACTGTTAGGAATTTCCTTCAGAACCTTTATATGTCACTTCTTAACTGGCCAAGGAAAGCCACTGATTAGTCCAGGGCTCTCATATTCCCCTTTGTTCCTCTTTGTGCAAAACATGCTGCTTCTGCAGTGCCTTCTAGCCTTAGCTAACCTGAAGAATAAGACAGTGAAATTCTGATTTGTCACCAAGTGTTTGGCCTGACTGTAGAGTGCTCCAGTGGGCTGATCCTTTTCTTTCCACTTTTTAAAATAGATGTTTCTGTTCTTTGAAAGTGTGAGGAGATTGCATAGATCAATTTATCCTAATCTTTTTGACATTTTAAAACCTGATCATGAAGTTTTGCTTTCTATTGCTTTCTATTCCAACCTTTTCTTACACACAGGCTGTTTCTCTGTCACCTGACGGCTCAGAAATGGGTTTTTCATGTTAAATATTGTATATAGATGTCTCAACAGTTGTCATCATAACAATTCAGTATTTACTGTACTATTTTCTTATACGGTAGAATAAGAAGTAACTACTCTTTTAGATACCACTGTGTAATATGAAAAGGTAAAAACACTATAATAGGTAAATAGAAGGAAATGTTGCTGATAATCCTATGTTTTCCACAGGAAGCTGCTGGATCCAGGGTTAGCAGCATGTTCAAAGCAGTCCATGTTTCTTAATCTTGTTTACAAGTCTGTGAAGGCAGATGTTGTGTTGCGGCGGGTGAAGGCCTTTGTGAAAAGATTACTTCAAGTCAGCTGTGGACAAATGCCACCATTCATTTGTGGAGCCCTGTATCTTGTGTCTGAGATTCTGAAAATAAAACCAGGATTACGAGTTCAACTACAGGATCATGTGGTATAGTGTGACTTTTAACAACTTCTGTAATATTGTGTTGGGTCTCCACTTACTAGCTTTGGTAACACTAAAACCTTTGGGTTTTTTTCCAGATCAGCTTTTCTTGACAAGTGATTCTTGTCCCTTTGGCTTTATTAAATGTATTCATGAACTTCTCAGTAGGAGTAACTAGGAATAGTTGATTTCTCATCTGGTCTTTTCCTTAATATACTGAAACAATTTTATATGTGGTGAAAAACAGAACAGATTTGTATTCTAGCCAGGCCCAGAGGCTCCAGTCGGGATCAGGGGCCTCACTGTGCTAGGTGCTATGTAATCATCCTACCCCAAAGAAGGTTATCTAAATAAACATTTATTTGTGTTTCACATATTTGTTCCTCCCAGTCCTCTTGCCTTCACCTTTGTTGCCTGACTCAGCTTTTCCCCTTCAATCGTGCCTAGAATAGCCTTTCATGTGCATTCTCTCCTCCTTGAAATTTACTTTTTCCAGGAATATTTCCTGCTTTGTTCTCCTTCCCAATAATCTCTCTACATCTTTACATTTTCCTGAACAATTTTTCCTTGACATGTGTTTGTCTTGTCTAATTTAGGGCCCAATTCTGCTTCCTTTGAAGTCAGTAGGAATCTTGCTATTGACTATAGTGGGTAAAAGATCATGCCTTTTGCTTGTAAGCTGTTGAAGGCAGGTATTTTGTCATTATTTTGTAAAGCACTGTAAATTATATTTAGTGATGTTCCAGCATCGATATTTTGACTAGAAATCACTGACATGGTTTGATCAGCGTGTCAACCATTTAGTCTTCACAATTCTTTCATCCACATCTTAGAATACGGTAGCAAGCATATTTCATACTACTTGGGTAATAATTTAAAGTTCTCAGTGGATTACGGTTTGCTGTGGAATTAATTTAAAGGTGATCTTCACATATTTTGACAAAATGATGTAAAACAAGGGTATGCTTTGAATATAATCCCTGAACATTGCAAGACTGGTGATTTGCAACCACCATGAAAGCCTGCCGGATCATGGAACCTGTTCTCTTCTGCACTAGGGATTGGAGGAATGGTACCACTAAGTCCTGTTGGTGTTTATGTGATGTTATTTTGCCTTTTCTCCTCTTTCTGCCCCCAACATTAAACTGGATCCATGTTTCTGTGGGATTCTCTGATGATTATGACCTGACCAGCTTAGTGGTGTATATTTAGAGATTTCCCTTGGGTCTGCTTATACTAGGAAAGTGACCTGCTGATGGTCATAATTACCATCAGCAGATTTCCCTGATTAACCCCTCTGGCTGCTAGTGTCAAAAGGGGCCAATCCATTTTCAATACCATTACAGAGAGTGCCCTAGTTACTAGTAGAATGTAATGTGCAGTGTGCTTAGTATAATGGTGTTGAAAAGAGTTTTGTCTCCAGCAGCCATACTGTTTTCAAGACCAGTAGAGAGCAAGCACGTCAGGGAGAGGACATTTAACAGTGGGATGTTTTCCTAGGCCCATGGTGTTAGGAGTCAGTGGTACTATGCTTCAAGTAATGTGGTAAGAATAAAGTAAGTTATACATACACTGACATGCCAAGTGCCCCTCTTACCGCTGTTTGAAATATTAATAGATATTGAAGGCCAGAAAAGACCATTACAATTGTCTAATCTGACCTGATGCATAATGTAGGTTATAGAATTTCACCCAGTAATTCCTGCATAATGCCCAATAACTTGAATATCTTCAACACTGAGCTCACTTTGTTTATATTTTTGTAGGTCACCTTTAACAGAATTATGTAATCTTGTCCAACTGAATTCATCACCTGTTATTACTACTATATAGAAATGCAACAATTAATGAAAAAATGTTTTACCTAGGAGTCTGAAGACGAAGAACACTTTCATGACCTGGAAGAAGCTGAAGAGGATGAGGAAAAATTCACAGATGCAGACAGAGAAATGGAGGCAGAAAGAGAGAGCATGATGGAAAGTTCTGTCAAAGCAGATGATACAAATTCAGCAGCCTCCTGGGTGCATCATCAGAACCTAGGAGGTAAATTAACTAGAAAATCTAAGTCATATCCAGTAATACCGTTATCTTCTGGTAGGTTGATCAGAACTCTTAGTGGAAAAATGAAAGAATAAATTAAAACATTACTTTTAAAAAAATCTCTAAATTAGAGTCTGATCCAAAGGATTCGACCTTCAAATAGAAGTTCTCCTCTTCTATAATTCTTTTTGAATATAAGTTATGTTCCCATATGTTTATGTACACATTTATGTTTGAAGAAACTTAAAGCGTTTATGCTTGCTTCAGGTGGAAAGAATTCAAGTTGCTATGATCCATTGCACCGAAATCCATTATTCTGTGGTGCTGAAAGCACAAGCCTTTGGGAATTAAAAAAGGTAAAATGTTCTTACGACTTTGTTTAATTGTTTTTTATGGTAAGGCCCAGTTCAGCAAGAAAACAGTTTGGCTTTAATGTCATGGAATATAGACTTATCTTTGCTCAGACTCACTCTTAACTGTTATTGAATTTTGTGAAATTTTAATCAGGTGGGAGTAATACTGGATGAAAAGGAAATCACTTACTCAGTTTTAACTTGAATAGATTACATGTCATGTCAATAATTATGCGGGGTGTGTGGAATTGCAACATTTAGATTGAGATTAGAATGATAGCAACAGATCTTTTCCATGCTCTTACATTTGCATAGTTTTTTGTACTGAATAAGGTTGTAGTACAAATAGTTATAACAAGCTTTAATCTTTATTTTGTAATAAATTCTTCAGCTGTTCTCAGGCAGCACAAATCAGACTTTCTTTAATTCAAAGTGGCTATGATTTGTGTAGCAAGTAGCTGAACAAAATTCTAGATTCTTACAATGGGGACATTCCAAGATTCAGCTAAGACATTGTGGATAATGCTGCTGTAGCAGTAGTCAAATGGGAGAGGCTTTTGTTTTCTGATTGCACACATCTTTTAAGAAGAAATATACAAATGTTTTTATTTTTTAGCTTTCCGAACACTTTCATCCATCTGTGGCTCTTTTTGCAAAAACTATCTTAGAGGTAAGTAACTTACCATTTCATAGTGTGTAATTTCCATTTTTTATTGGCATTACAAAGACTGGTGAATAACTTAATGGAATAACTAGGGCCCCAACAGTCGATGGTTTACTAGATCTAAACTTTGTAGCAGGGCTACCTGATTTCTGGGATGTAACAGAACTTGAACTTCGCAGATATAGCGAGAAATTCTGTGACATCATGAATTACATGGTTAAAATAAAAGTTCAAAAAGAGTTTTTATGGATTTAAATATTTAACCTGAATGAGAAAACGCTTAGGAGGTGCCAATATGGATGGCTTTTTCTTCATCAGATCACATTTCCACACAGAGTGGGCATGGCTAGCTCAGGTTTCACAGACCGGGCACCATTTCCTCCACTGTTTGCACTGACATTTGTTGCTGTGGTTCCATGAAGTTTATGCAGATTGGTAGGTGTCTCATCCCACTGACTTTTCTATTGGGTTTTCTTGGATTTGGGTGCAGATGGAGAATGAATTTACTTTTTTCAAAATGTCATGGTGCCTTTTTCTGCCATAGAGGATTCATTGCTCTCCTTTAGTTGCCTAAATGTATATACATTTCTTAATGGAATTTATTTCCTCACAGAATAAGAGGGCTGTGTAAATTTGCAAGATGTTTAACCTGCTTGGTGCTGGTATATAGACTTCAAGGATTAAGGACCTCTTCCTAACAGTCCTTGGATAGCATTTTGATTGCAAAAAGATCTGTCTGTTTGTATTGGTAAATTGAGGAATCTTACTTTAATTTCTTGGAGAGTCAATGTGCACTTCCTTTTAAAAAGATGCCTCCATGTGCTCAGACTATTAGAATCCCACTTCTCTAAACTTCAGCTTCAAATCCCTAATTGAAATGCTGTAATTATTATTATGAATCCTTTCAGTTAACTAACCCAAGCTTGAAAGGTTTGTGTACTCGAAGGAAAGTTGTTTTAATTGAAAGTACAGAGCTATTTACAGAGTACTGTAACTGCTCTCACGTCTTGACTTATTTTTTGAGATGCATTTTTGTCATTTTGGGCATATTTGTCTACTTGCCACCCCTGCATATTCTGCATAAAAGTGAAGATCCCTTTTCCAGGCTTTTCCAGTTTTCTCTATCACTTAGTCTCCTGACAATGTCTTCTGAGACTCTCTTCTTTTAAAGTTGTGGTTATAAAGAGATTATAAAGAATTAGCTCCCAATACATGGGAACTGGTCTTGTATTAATCTAAGACATGTACAGTGTGGTGATGGATGCCAAATAAATGCATGTCATAAATACTAACAGTAGAAGAGGTGAGAAGTGTTCATATAGATCAATATTTGGATAATATTAATGTTCGTTTTTATTTTGAGTGCTTTTCACAAAATGGACTATGCCGTCAGAACAAATGTTTTTTATGGCATTATGGTATTTGGTACTGTGCCAAAGTGAACACACAAAAAGTGTATTTTTAAAAAACATTATAACTCAGAGATTTTGTTTTGACTGTGATAGCTAACTAGTGCTGGGCATAGATTGTTATTTACTATGATATATGCACCTTCTTTTCTAAAGGACTTTAAAGCTTGTAATTGATCAAGAGCGTCAAAGTCTGTCCAATAAACCCATAAAGAGGCTATTAGAAGGTATCATTGAACTGTTGCAGTGGTCGAGAGCTCGTGAAGGTGTCCTAGAGCTAAGAAGAAAAATAAAGCACAGAATTTGGGAATCTGAAAATAAATGTATTCACTTGCAGGTTCACATAATTAGATATCCTCTCACTCAGTTTAATATTGTATTCTTGTTGTTTAGTGTTCAAGTTTGATGCTAGATCTTTATGTAATTTGAGTTCATTTCTTGTGTAGTTTGAAATTAAGACCTTGATGGTTTTTGGCTCTGTTTCTTCCAGGGTGATTACATTCAATATGCAGGTGACCCTCTACAGGATTTCACACTAATGAGATTTTTGGATCGCTTTGTGTACCGAAATCCCAAACTTCATAAAGGCAAAGGTGGGAACTTTTCTATACATTATAGGACATGATCTTTATTGTTGATATATGTAGTGGTAATATAAAAATGTGAAACAACACAGTTGATTGATTTATGTTCTACCACAGAGAACACCAGCAGTGTGGTAATGCAGCCAAAGAAGAAACAGTTAATGAATGATGTGCGTAGTCTTGCTGGTAAGTGGAAACATTTCCAGTTGAAAGATTGCAATGGCTAAGGAATAATAATGTTCATGGTGGTGTACGTAAGGCAGCAAATGTCTTTTGTGCGTAGTTGTTGCCTCCAGTGTGTGTGTGTATATATATATATATATCTGTACCCCATGCCATGAACATTATTCCTGTTTCATCAAGAAAATAATAACAAAGAGAAAATTGTTCTCCAGAGGCAAGTAAGTCATATGTGATCCTTGCTCTTCAGTCTAAGCTTCTTACACATGAATATGTATGGAATGTTCACAGCTCAAAATTCCGGGCCGTTAAACCACCTTATCAGCAGGGGGGTGCACACCTATCTGATAGAAGCATAATGGTCACAATGGTCTCAGCTATCGTTTTCTGTATCTGTTAATGAATAAGAATCCTGTAGCCTTTGCTTCTGCACATGGCTTGGTTCAACACATTTCCTGGTGCACCTTTTTACTGTTCTTTAAATCTTTTCTTTATGCTTGTAGTTCATTCAATGTCAGTTTCTTTATAGGGAAGTAGTTTCTTTTCCTCAGGCAGTCAGTGAGCTGTTGCTCTCTGGTTAGCCATCATACAGAGAAATGCATGCTAGCAAAGGAAGGGGTAGAACTACTGAAACAGCAGACCTTGCTGTCCTTGAAGCCCTGAGAGGCCCTACAGGAATATAGCAAATGGAGCTATTTTTGTAGTTTTCATGTACTGGACAAAGCTTTCTCATTTGTTTTATGAGATGTTGTTCCAAAAAGAGGATCTGGAGAGAAAAAGAGTCACCTAACTCATTAAAAAGATGGAAAATAGCAGAATAATTGGCTCTTGTGACACACATCCCTGCCAACCATGTGTTGCTAAGGTAACTTGGGATGTCCAGCCATGCTTACTGAATGATGGGTGTAGTAACTGCCAACAGTGACACATCAAAGGCATATTCTGGATTTCTGTGATTTCCAGTTTCCCTAAGAGAGAAGCCATTAGCACCTGAGGCCTTGAGAGGCACACAGATATGGAAGGAAAATGAGGGCAGAGGAATTAAAAAGCAAGGTGGGGAGAAAGACTGGAAAGGAGGTGAGCCTCTCTGTAACTAGTCATGGCCTTGCAGGGGAGTAGGGAATAGCAGAGATCCTGCTTTACCCTCCTTTTCTTTCCCATTCATGTTCCAGCAAGTGTAACACAGTTATTGACAGATCCCATGCATCTTTTTCCAAACACTCTCCTCTTTCACTGCCAGAATGTATTTCCTTGTTCCCCTTTTCTTGTTTCCCACACAGTTTGCAGGGTCTGTAAGCTCTGACAGCTGAATTCATGAGGGTTTCAGGGGCTCACGAAAATAAAACTATGTTCACATATCGGCGTGTTGAGTATCTTTTAAAAAAAATAACTTCCTAGATAAAAAAAAATCTTAAGCTAAAATTGTGCCATTGTAAAATATACGTATATTTAAATCATTATTTGACTATTGTATTCATAAATACAATTTGAAAGTCAGGAAACTCAGTTCTACAATTAACAGTGGTATAGATGACCTTTATATCAACACCTGTGCCTACCCACCAGAAACGTCCTTATTCCTCACCACACCTTTTGCTCCTGAGGGAATTATGCACCACTGGATGTGCGCAGAATTAATGTCTGCCGCAGGTTTCTTTGCTTCCCTGCAGAAAAATGACTTTCTGACAGGGAAGCTGCAAGAGCTGTCACATGCCCCTCCCTAGCAGTGTGGGTGCATTGTTTCGGGCACCTGGAGCAGCTGGCAGAGAGGTAAATCACTGTGTGGAAGCGGGGCTGGGGATGATGCCAGGTGAGACCCAGGACCCCCCACATCCCCATACCTGGCTCTCCCCAGCCCCATCCAGGGCTGGGGATGCCATGGCCGGTGGCTCCTCCACAGCGCCAGGCTCAGCTGCTAGTCCTAGTTGGGGTTGGGGAGGAGCGTACTTCCCCTGCATGGAGCGGCCAGGGCTGGGTCAGACCCACCTCCAGAAACCTCCCCTGGCCCCGCACCCCTCCATGTCCTGCCCCCATCACTCCTCAGCTGTGGGGGGAGCAGTCACTATATGGGGAGCTGCTCACCCATTCACCCAATCCCCATGCATCTAGGCTCCCTTCCCCCCGGCTGAATTGGCCACTACCAGACCCCGACCCCCCCCCCCCCCCCCCGGCTTAACCCTATCCCCACGCACCCAGACCCTGCCGAGCCCTAACGACCTTCACCTGGACCTCCTCTGCAGAGTTCCATTGCACCTGCACCCAGAACCCCCCGCAACAAGCCCCTATACATCCAGATCCCCCCACTGAGCTGCCTGCACCCAAATTGCCCCACACAGAACCCTCTCACCCCACACTTGGATCTCCCCACACTAAGCCCCTCCACACTTGGATCCTGCTAGGATGAGCCTGCTTGCCCACACCTAGTGCGCATGGCGCAGAGGGTCAGGACTCTGGAGTGTTTCTGGGGCAGGCCAGCCCTTGCGCTGTGTCTGGGTTGGGTGCAGCCTCAGTGCCAAGTCTGTGTCCTGGGCAGGGTGGGAGGTTGCAGGGAGATCTCCCACCTCTGTGCAGCCAGTGCCCTGTGCTCCCCACTGCCATGCTGGAGCCACATTTATTTATTGACAAATTTGCAGAATTTTAAAATATTGTGCACAGAATTTTTTGGGGGGGGGGGGTGCACAGAATTCCCTTAGGAGTAACCTTATCTATTTTTCCATTGCTGACAGCATTCCTCTGTGTACTGTTCCAAGAAATGTCCTCCAGTTCACTTGACCATTCAAAGCAAGATACACAAGTGTCTTGCCGCTTATCTACGTATGGTACAAAAGCACTTGCTGTCATCCACCATTCTAGAGAACCCTACCTGCTTTATTCACCCTTTCTATTCTGTGTCTTCCTCATCCGTGCTCCCCACTTGGCTCTAATACCCTGCCCTTCAGAAACTGCTCTGATGTGTGCTGCTTTAGATACAGTTTATGTAAGATGGGTAGGGTAGGGCCACAATTACTGAGAGGTGTTTAGAATGTTGTTACAAATTCACTTGTTAGTGATGTGAATGATTAAAGTAACTTCAGAACTGGTAATGGTGCAACTGCATACTCATATCCCCAACAGGAAGATGGGGTTGGGATACAGGATCAGAGTTAAGGTTGTTTGCAGAAGCCTAATTAAATTTCTTGCTTTACAAATATTTGTTTTAGTTACAATATTCTAATAATTAACTGGTTAAAATGAAATAAGGTTTTAAACACTTAACTGTGTGTAAAATATTATATGAGTTTGTGCTGGATCTCTAGTTTCAGTTCATATTCCTGTTCCCAAGTTATCATACAACCATATTTATTCTGCCTAAGTGACTTAAGTAGGAAAGGTGATTTAAACCTAGAACAGATTATATAATGATTTTAATCGCATTAAGATCTGTCCATAAGAGTATTGATTACTATGTAAAATTCCTAATCTGCAACTATTGTTAGGATTAGTAGGCATCTTTGTCAACATTATGTTGGTAAGATTCTTTCAGAAATAGGCCAGCTTTTGTCTGGCCTTGCTCCTTCCAGTGCTTAAGGGCAGGGTTTGGCAGCAGGAATGGATAGTAATGGACTGAAGACGTAAAGGGATTATAGAAGTTAATGGTCACATTCTCTCTGTAGTTAATTTAATGTGCAGCAACAAAGAATGAAATCCTTGGAATACAGCTAAAACTCTTTCCCTACCCCCCCAATAAACAAATAGTCTACTGCTTTGCTACTGAGTTGCCATGTCTTCTGCTGAAGGATTTTTGTAACTCTTTTTGGCTCTTACTTATGCCTCTAGTTCTGTTCTCTTTGAGGTGCTGTAGCCAGTGCTATGTAGTGTTAGTATATATCAGTGGTTCTCAACCCGTGGGCCTCATGAACCCCAATTAGCACACAGCTGTGGCCCAGCTCAGCTGTGTGCTAAAGGCCAGCTGCGTGCCTAGGGTCCGCCAGGTTCCCAGCTGCATGGCGCGGAGGGGTCCGAGCTAGCCCATCACGGAGAGGTCCAGCTGGGCTGCCGGTGGGCCTTGCGGGGTCGGGGCTCCCAGCTGGCCCTGCAGGGTTGGAGCCTGGGAAAGCTGGCCCACTCCACTTGGTGGGGGTCGGGGAAGCCGACCGGCCCTGCGCGATTGGGGCAGCTGGCTCCGTGGGGCCCGGGGCGGGCAGCCAGCCAGCTTCCCCTTCAGCAACAGTCAGGGCTGCTGCTGCCCTGCCACCTGGCCCCTGTGGCCCAGGTAACACATTGTGGGCTGCACATCCCCTGAGAACCACTGGTATATAGAGTAGTCCATGGGTCTTTAATGGCACAAGGTTTCCGTGGCAGTATGAACACGTGATCAGGAATTTTTATCTAGAATTCATTCAAATGGATGATTCATTTATTGCATTAATCAAGGAGCAGACTGAGCATTTTAAAAACATTGACTAATTCCATTTATGCACTTTAGAAATCCTTATTTTGTTTAGTACATTTTTACTAAATATGTCAGGGCATCACATTTGTGATAGCTATTTTACCAACCTAAACTGAGGTGTAGAGGATTTAGAATAAAAAGTAGTTGTGATTTGGCCCTCTGGAAACTAGTGCTCCCATGCAGGAACACGGCTATAAAAATCACAATCAGACCACCCTAGCAAATTGAAAACTCTGTGTTTTGTGAGCAGTTAATTTACTAGCGTTCCACTGTACATTGTTGTCCCCTGTAACCTTGATTATTGGAAATCCATTTCCATCACCCACTTTTATCTGAAACAGTCCTCTCCCCAGACTTCACTACTGGGGCCATGATATGGCTTACGATGCTGTGACATTTCTCTCTACCAGAGGGAGCAGGCTGTTTTCTGAATGCAGTGAAATGGGACATGGCTCTCCTTGTCTCCTTTTGAGTGTTTTTCGGGATGGGGGTTGTGTGGCGGGAGGAAGTGAGGTGCTTGTCACCATTGATGTCCTTCCTAATCCAGTTACAAGATCTTTTTGCCATCTCTGGTAGAGGGGGCTTTAGTGCCCTGCCTGTTGAGTACCTTGAGTACCTGCAGATACTTATCTTGCTTTCCTCACCGTCATTAGTGCTGGACTTTGAAAGTGGTGGGATGCTTGATCCTGTTCCAATCACTCCTGTTTGACCTATGCTGCTGTTCCCCTGCCCAACAGCTGCTGAAGAGCTTTTGGTCATAGGGGGAGGGTGAGAAGGACTCATTCGTGTGGTGGAAGAAGTGTGGAGGCTACAGGTTCCCAAAATCTGTCCCACCTCCAACCTTTTTTTAACATACACTCCTACTGGATTGTTACTAACATATATAAATGTGGATCCAGGGGATAGTTAGGGGTAATGCCTGTGAATTGTGGTGGGGTGGAATGTTAGCCCACATTTTATCATTTTAAATAGAAAATATAGTAGAAGTTCTTATTTTAAGAAATTGAGGAGAATACACCATATTTCAGAAATTTAGTTTGGGAACAATTTTACTGTAGTGTTTTCATAACAAAACATAAATGTTCTATAATTATACTCAACTTGCTATAAAATCGTGCTCCTTTAGTGAAGCGAAGCATAAAGCCAGGTCTGTTATTTTTTCAGTCAACAGTAAGGAATTCCTTGCCCAAGATGAGAGTAAAATCCCAGTGGATGAAGTATTTTTCCACAGGTAATTAAATATTTATGAATACTCTTAACAAGCTTTGTTCCTGAAATTTAACTCTTTAGAAAAAGAATTAGAATTTGTAAATTTGTCCTGACATTTTTACTCTGAGAAGTTTGAGGATTTGGATTAGCTCGAGTGATTTATGTAATGAAATGATGGAACTTCCTTTGCTCTGTGTGGAATATTGAAAGTTGTGAAAAATGTTTCAGAAGGGAGTGATAACATAATCTTAAAATGATAAGGAAAGCCATTCAAAATTACAATCTGCTCCTAACATCACTTAGTTGACTTAATAGTATGGAGTTGCAAGCACTGGTTGGTCAGGAATACCCTGTGTGCTGTAATATCTGGGCACAACAAGTTGATCCTTTTTAATATTTTAAAATATGTTACTGATAATAACTTGGCTTATTAAAATGGAGCAATTAAAAAAATCTAACTGATGGCCGTTTAAGGTGTTTGTTTACTTTTTATATTTCTCACCATTTTTTCCTCTATTTATAGTCTGTTTTATTTTCAGGTTATCATATGGTCACAATGCTAGTGTTTGAATTACAAACACTGCATGAGGACTGTCTTGAAAACCCCCAAACTTTTCATTGGATTTTTTTCTTAATTCATAACATCTTTTTTAGTGGTCTTGGGTTTTGCAAACAATAGTTTTTCCTAAACCGGAAATTTGGGCTAAACTTGGCAGTGTCTCTTTATTGATATTGACTCTGAATTAGGCTTTTGTGGTTAAATTCTTTACTATTTAAAATTAAAATAAATACTAGCAAATGGAAATGGAATGCTCCTGTTAACACAACTATGGGAAGTCCGTTTGTGTTCTCCTCTTGATAAATCCCTATTCCGAACCATTTTCATGTCAGTGCAAAAGTGTGTGCAATTTTCAGTGACATCAGAAGCTTCTCATAGATGGGATCCTGATATTAAAGAGACACCTACTTAAAAATCACACTTCTGCCTGAAAAAATATTAATTATTGTTACAATAACACCTAAGATTATTATAACTTTAGTATTAGAGAATGTTTGTTTCTTCAGTTTAGTTTATTCACTTTTGATAATGCTTTGTGTAGTAAAATTAATATTTTCTTCTCATATCTAGTCACTTTTCCCTCTTCTTTGTGTGGATCTTTCATGCTGCAATAAAGCAGAGGAAAATGTTTTTAAAAATAGGTAACTGACACTAAACCCACAAAAACTGGCAGAGGAAATCAGGGGGAAAGCATAGTACCTGAAACTACTTTTAAACTTTTTTTTTTCCGATCAACCGGACTTCAAGTTGACAATGTTCATTTAATCACACACATCATATGTGTATTGTTCCTGTCATTTTTTAAAATTCACAGTGATCAAAAAAGCCTCTCAAACCACTAACCAGGCATTTTTACTGTTTTAAATCTTACATCACTTCACCATTTTACACTTTTTTTTTAAAATTTGAAAAATAAATGAACTATAAATCTTTGAATTGTGATCATATTGGAAACGATTAACTGATATTTAAGTGATAGCTGGCAGACTTTATATACAATGCATGTAATCCATGTTGTGGCTTTATTTAAAATCATTGCGTCATAAGAACACATCATCAGTAATGTAGTGTGTGATTGCAGAAAACTTTTTAAATATTTTAGATTTTATAAAAAGCTTGATAAAGAGAAAGAGAAACGAAAACGTCCAGTGGATGAAGAAAGCGTGGAAGACGTAGATGATGATGAATTTGAAAGAATACTGGGTAAGGCTGTATTTTTCATAGCAGTAAAGCACTCTCAGCGCTTAGTCTATCAAGGAACAGCCTGTGTAGACTACTAATTCTTTACTTATTCAGTAGTCCTTAGTGAGGGCTCTGTGTGTAATGTGATTATGCATCTCTGCCAATGGCTGCATATGGCTACGACTGCCCTTTCTTTTGAACTTGATGCAAGTTTCTGCTCTAGAATCTAGGATTGTCTGTGCATGCTGCAACTTTCATTGTTTAATCTGCAGCTTCATATTTTGCTTATGCAACTTAGACCAACATTTTGAGAATTTAGTCCTAATTATAACAAAAATATCTAACTTTTCATTGATCCCTTTTATGTTTCACCATTGGTCTTTTTAATGTACAGTTTGCCTCTGATGTTAGGCCGGGGGTGGCCAACGTATGGTTCAGAAGTTAATATGCGGCTCCTTGTATAGGCACCGACTCCGGGGCTGGAGCTATAGGAGCCAGCTTTCCAATGTGCTGGGGGGTGCTCACTGCTCAATCCCTGGCTCTGCCACAGGCCCTGCCCCGACTCCACCCCTTCACGTCCCCTCCCTTGAGCCTGCCATGCCTCCTCCCCTCCCCCGCCCCAAACTTCCTGCACTCCACAAAACAGCTGATCAGGAGGTACAGATTGGCGGAGCGCTGGTGGGCAGGAGGTGCTGGGAGCGGTGGGGAAGGGAGGAGGAGCTGATGGGGGGCTGCTGACTTATTACTGTGGCTCTTTAGCAATGTACATTGGTAAATTCTGGCTCCTTCTCAGGCTGAGGTTGGCCACCCCTGTGTTAGGCGGTTTGCATCACAAATTTTGGATCCAAGGCACCCTAGTGTTAACTTTTCTCTGCCAGCCTATCTTCAGTCAAGGATTTATAGGGAGAGGACTTCAGTTCCTTGAGAGAGAAGTTTTTTGGACACATTATTGTTCCTAGTTGGAGTCTTCCCTGGTTTAGATCTATATTTCTAAATTCCATCAGTGACAGTGGCCTTTAAAGTCCAAGGTGGTTTGGCTTCTCTGTGATTGAGACTCTTAATTCAGTCGAATGTGCAGTCCCTGTATTCTGCATACCTTGGTTATGAGCGTCACAAGATAAGACTCTGAATCATAGGGAATATTTTCTCATGTGATGCTGGGGTGGAGGAAGGATTTATGTATATTTCTCTGTACAGTAGCATGAAAATAAACAAAATGAATTTTAAGATAACTTTCTCCAGTGCAAACGAATTCTCTTTCAAAACTTATACTATGCTATTGTTTTTGTATTATGAAATGCCTTGTGACTCAGGGGGTCTGTTAAATGGTTTGTAAGCTAATTGACCAGTTTTGCATAGAAGTAAAACTCTCCTGGGATTCTTCCTTGATGAGTCAATAAATGTAAACAATGTATGCTTGAGAAAATGGAAGACTTTAAAATGATGATAAATTATGCCATGAGCATTCAGTCTATTTATTAAATAACTTCAAAATGTTTCACTTGGCTTTGTGTTGCAATAACAAAAGAAAATTCCCCATTTTTTTTTCTTTCAGAGTCATTTGAAGGTGACAGTTACTGTGATACTGTTAGCAAGGATGACCTTGATTTTGCTGGGTAAGATTTTTGATTCTGCTCCTTCTGTACTAATTCAGTGCCACTCCTACAGATTTTTACTCCACATGGCTGGACATTACTTTTTGAAGAAAGTCAGCCTTGCTCAGTATCATTTTGCACGAGGCGTCATTCTTGAGCGCTGCATGTCACTCTCTCTTCCACCTCCCCCTGGGCTGAGCATGCTGATGCTATGGCACTTGCAACTTAGCCTAGAAAGCGTGAGGCTGGGCACTTTATTTATTTATTTATATCCTAGAATGATCCAGCAAGCAAGTCTGTATCATCTTGGTTTTCACGGTCTCCAATTTCATGGTCAGATAATGCTAGTGAGTGTAATCATAAATTGGAATAATACATGATGTATGAAATCTGAAAACTGGAATTCTGATCCCATGTTAGAAGTCCAGTGTTACATAGCTTAATTCCTAGTAACTCGTTGGCTCCATTAATGATTGAATGTGCAATTTTATTTGAAACATACTTTTAAAATTCACTAAAGAAATTTGAAATTTCTTTTGGGAGGAGGGGGGAAAATTTATAGCTTAAATTTATAGTGAACCTTGAAAAACTTTGATCCAGATCTTGTTCCCTCTCAAACTCATCTTCGTTGTTACTACCTCTTTACCTACAGTTCCCCTCACCAAACCCCCTTCCCCCCACCTGTAGTGTTTCAGGATGGATCAGTTCCCCTCTATTCCATTAAAGTGCTATACTAGGTTAAATTCTCAGTTTTCCATTTAATAGGCCTGCTAAGGCTTCTGGGGGTGTCTTTGAAAGCAGCTCAACAATCTCCTGTGCAAAAGGATTTCTGAAAATGAACTGGGACCATTAGAACATGTCACAACACATATAGCTGTTGTCAAAAGAGTACCTTAATCACAGGACTCTTTTCAGACCTTTTAAAGTGGGTGGATTTTCAGCAGCATTCCTTGTGTTCAGTTTGATGTATTTTTAATATTCTGTAAGTGCCAGTTGATTACGCCTTGGGTTACTTTTAAAATTCTTTGTAATGATTCTTAACTTCCTAGTACAGTGCTTTGAAATAGATGGGTGTTCTCTGTAGACATCTAACGAGGCAGGAAGTGCTGAGTATTATTATTGTGTATTTTAGTAATATAAAAAACAAGCCCAAGGGTGGTAAGAAAAGCAAAGGAGGTGAGGAATGCAGTGATGACTTGGAAGATTCTGATGATGATGAATTCAATGAGATGGATGAAGAAGTGGTCTCCCTGGGAAGTATGGATGAAGAGTTTGGAGATGACATTGATGAAGAGGGAGGTGCATTTATGAATGTATCAGATGACGACAACAGTCCAGGTAAGGTAATGAAAACAACAGTAAGGTCAATACTTTTAAAAATGTGGTTGCATAGATTAGGTGATTAGGATAGGGACCTAAATCAGAGGCCTGGCTTTCAGAGACGCTAAGCTACCAGCAGCTTCCACTCAAGTCACTCTTTGGCCAAGAAGCTCCCATGGAAGGCAGTGAGCTGCAGGTTCTCATTACCTCTGAAAATGAGGCCACTTTTATTTAGGAGCCTAAATACGGAATTAGGAGCCTCATTTTAAGCACACCTCTTTGAAAACGTGGTCTTAAATACTTCACAAACCAGATACACTATTCTCTGCACACGCAAAATAGAACAAAAAACCTCCAAAGACCAAATAAACAAACAGGTCTGTACACAAGTAACTTACACATTGACCATTATGTGGCATGAAGGAAAAAATAATCAGTCAATGAATGTTTGGCAAATTCTAGTTTTAGTTATGCATGATTTGAATCAACATTTATTAATTTTTTCCACTGACTGATTTGAGACCAGTTAATGATTTTAAAATTAGTGGCTAATTAACTATTTGACTCCTGTAATTCTGTTTAGCACAACAACAAAAATTCATGTGCCTAATAATTTTATTTTTCTATAAGAAATTTGAAGCTGTGACTTAACCTGATCATGGGTTATTACGTTATCAGAGAGAGTGTTTACATGGAAACCACTTTACAATTTAAAGAAACATATGAGATTAAGAGAGTGTTTATAATATTGGCTTGTTGAGGTCAGGGAGTATTATCAGGGACTGAAGTAACCTATTCAGATAGATTTTAATGTCTCTTTCAAATTGGCACTACTGCATAATATACTGTAACTCACGTATAGTCATCCCGGTTAATGTCATTTTGTTGCTGATCAATGAGGGAACATGCTCATTTAAAGTTGTGCAGTGCTCCCTTATAACGTTGTTTGGCAGCCGCCTGCTTTGTCCACTGCTTGCAGAAAGAGCAGCCCTTGGAGCTACGTGGTGGGGGCTTGGAACCAGGATGGACGGGCAGCCCCCCATCAGGCTATCAAATGCCCATAGTTCAGCTTTCCCTCTCCCCATTGCTGTGTGCTGCTCCTGCCCTCTGACTTGGAGCTGCTCCTGGGAGCCTCCTGCTTGCTGTGCGGGGGAAAGGGGTAAACTAATGTCAGGGTGTCCCCTATCTCCATAGAGCAGGTGTGGGGGACATGACAGGGCTCAGGACGGAGGGAGCTTGCTGGTAGCAGCTGCTGTCTCAACTTGCTGATCTACTTAAAAAGGCAGTGGGATCAGCATACTTAAAGGTGCAATGCACGTCTCTCTCCCCTCCCTCCATTCGTGGTGCCTTGTAAAGTGCTAGGCTACACTAACAATAACCCTTGAGGCCTCAGCCGAGTGCTAGTCCGTCATTTAGCACTAAGGCATTCCCTGGGAAATATCCCACCCTCTTCTGCGCTCTAATGTCACCACCTCACCAAGCTTCACAATCATCATTGCTGTGTACAGTACTATGTATAAAATCTTTTGTCTGGCAAAAAAAATTTCCCTGGAACCTAGCCCTCCCCTATTTACATTATTTTTTATGGAGAAATTGAATTCACTTAACATTGTTTCACTTAAAGTAGCATTTTTCAGGACTGTAACTACAATGTTAAGTGAGGAGTTACTGTATTAGCTTGGTGAAATTTTTTTTTAAATTTCAACAGGTAATATTGATCAATTTAAAGCCTTTATCGATTCAAATTTTCAGTTGTGGGAAATCATGGGAAGGATGAGACAGTAACTTTAATGACATTAGGTGTTATCAATAGGAATATTTTTTCACTGGTTTGCATGTCCAGTAAAATCAATATTTGGCATTTACAGATAAGTCTAATCCTTCCAAGCCTAATACACCACACTGTTCATCAAATAGATACATTTTACATAATGCAATGTTTCTTTTGAACTTATTCCATTGGACTTCGTATCTCATGGAGCTGAGATCAGTGCTTTATTTAATATCTTCCATGCTGTGATAGTAGGCAAAGGAGGCATTTAAAGCTGGCATGAAAAACTTAACTTAGCATTTCCCAAGATCTGTGGGTTTTAAATTAAAAATTTGAGTATGTCCATTGTGGTTTTAATGTTTTCTAAGAACAAGCTCAACAGAATAATGGGGCAGCTGTGCCTTAATGGACATGTTAGTGTTCGTAGTTAATGTTTTAAATATAGTGTATACTGTGCAAATTATAGTGACCTATTTGGTTTTCTTTGATAATAGATGTAAACAGTAAAGATCAGGTCAAGTCTGTCAGTAAAAAAGGCAAGAGAAAAAAAGATATTGATTTTGCTGGATCATTTGAAGGTAAGAATATATTTTCATTTAAAGTCTGAGACTGGCTAATACAAACTAGTAGAAGTATGTAGAGTGGCAGATGGCTCTGTGGTGTAGGGGGTTGGTGCACTGATCTTTTGCCTCTGGAAACATAAGTTCAAATTCCATTTTAGTGAAAATGAATTTCTCACACCTGTACCACAAATCCAGTCAGTCTGGTACAACTGAGCATTAGCGACAGCTCTTGAGAGGCTGTTAGGGTTGAGTTGAATTAGCAGATATATGTAGAGCAGATTACATTGTACCTGGATACAGTACATGCAGCACAAATTTGTGTTCCCTAGATTTCTTTAAAAAGGGAAATCTACGGATTCCTCAAGAGCTGTGGCCTGCTGCTGGTAATGAAAACAAACTAAAAATGCAAATTTGATATAAATTGAGTTTTAGACATGCAAAGTGAGTGAATAGATTAATTTAATGGGGGGGGGGGGGAGGAGAGGGGGAATGTAGTCTTTACTACTACCACTCAGAAAAACCCCTACAGCATCAGCTGTTGCTTTAGATCAGTGATATTCAGACTGAGGCTTGGGAACTACAAGTGGCTCTTTGCAGAACATATTAAAACCCTGATTTAATTAATCAACCAGGATGTGTTTATTATATTAACCCATTGTAGTTGATAAAATACTTAGTTTTATATATTCTCACAGCACAATGACTAAGTATTTTGTCTCTTTAAATATGAATATACAGTACTATTGTAAATGAAACAATGAATTCACACTACTGTGGCTCTTTAATCATTTGAGGTCCGAGTGTCACTGCTTTAGATCTGGAAAAACAACCTGCAAAAAAGGTTGAACCCTTTTTTTTGCTACTTGGTCGACAAAGTTTACCTAAAGTTTTTTTTTTTAAAAATCTGCTTGTATACATTAGAAATTCAGGTTGTGATGACTGGAAAACTGGAGAAACAACATCACAAGAACTAGGATTTTTAATTAGATAACTCTTTAACACTGGTTAAAAGATGTGTGTTAAAGAGTCAACATATCCCACCCCCTTAAAATTTGAGAGCTAAAAACATACAGTAGAATATCAGAGTAATGAACAGCTCGGGAATGGAGGTTGTTCGTAACTCCCAACAAAACTGCTGGGCCCTCAGTCAGCAGCCGCTGCTCCCCAGCTTTGACAGCAGCAGCACGGAAGTAAGGTATGGTATTGCCCCCTTTAGTTCAGCGCTGCCTTCAGAGCTGGGCTCCTGGCCAGCAGCAGCCACTCTCCAGCTGCCCTGCTCTGAAGTCAGGGTGGCAATACCACAACCTCCTAAAATAACCTTGTGACCTCCTGCAACTCCTTTTTAGTTCTGGACTCCCCATTTGAGAAACACTGGTTTATACAGATTTTACAGGGGAGTATCAGGTAAAAGCACACACAACCAGATTTCCATGGCCATGAATTTGGTAAGGCCCAAGCCATTAGGCTCTGATTCTGTATGCTTCTACTGAGGCAATGCTTTTGAGGAGGAAAAAAATACTGGCACACAATCCCCAATCTTATCAGCCATCCCTTCTCTCAGAGAAACTAATCCCCAATTTTTTTTATACTAAACTATGTAGATTTTAAAATTTTCAAGTGTATTTGTAACAAACGCTAGCAGACCACTTCTGTGAAATCAGTTTCTTCTGGATGCTAATCAGTGCTATTGAAATCTCCGTGAATGACTCCAGAAGAGTATTACTCTTAAGACCCATTTCTGCTGCAGCATTGATTAGAAGTCAGCCAATTAATGACTGCTTAAGGGACAGATGGAAATATCAGATAATTAGTATTTATACAATTTTCATAAACATTTAACACTTTCATTTTATTATATTTTGGATTGTAGTCCTTGACCCTTCATCTATCACTTGAACTGTAAACTGAACAGGACAGGGACTGTCTTCATACAACACCTTGCACTAGGGGGTTTTAATCCTGATTGGGTCTTTAGGTTGCTATTACAATATATATATATTACATTATTAAGCGATCTGTTCACACATCTCTCCCTGCAATGAAATGATAGAGAAATCCTCTAGTTACATTCTAGACACTTAGATACTTTTCTAGGAGCTTTAATAGAAATCAGATACTTTGGACAATGTTATTAAAAGGATGAATGTTTTTGTCTGGTGGTGGTGCCTGGGAAAGTGTAGAATTTTAGCTGATTACAATTTTCAATCTTTTTTTCTATTTGAAGGATCAAAGCAGCAAAAGAAAAGAAAACTCAAAGACATGGGCATGCTTGCTGCTGCAGAAGAGGTAAATCTGATCAGTATACGTAATTAAGAAAAAATGCTTGATCTTACATTTTGCCTGAATATATTTTCCATAAAGAAAATACTAATATTTGTCTCTCTTTAAAGTTCGGCACTCTTCTGGATGAAAATGTTAAGTCCAAGTTTGACAACATTGGTATGAATGCAATGGCTAACAAAGATAATGCAAGTAAGTGCAGTTACATGTTCTATAAACAAACTATACCCTTACGCTATTTGAATAGGTACCTATGCACAATCCTTAAGACAATTTTAAGAAAAAATGTCATTGCTTAGTTATTTTTAAAAATAAAAGTGTATTCCATTTTAAAATGAAAGTTAACTTAAATCCACAAAAAATAATTCAGCCACTGCTCCAGTACAACTTTATGTAGATACATGATGTATATAATACAACTGTACTTGTTTTTAAGGACTCTCGCCCTAGTCTAGATTTAATTGTACTTAGTCACAGCACTTGCAACCATTTTGCAAAATGACGTGCAGCTTTTGACTTGCATCATTAAATACCTAATTCTAAATTATGTATTCCTGATGGGAATTTTTCTGATATAAAAGTTGATGTAACCAAGGTTTAGCCAAACACACCACTCCCCAGCTTTGGTGTATATGAAGCAAAAACAGTTTTCCCCCACAAATCTAAATTTGTAAAAATATCTACTTTTCAAATAGATAAAGCATTAATTATACTCATTTCTCTGGTCTAAAAAAATTGATGGCTGCCATCCTAAACACTGAGTGTTAATGCAAACTATAACACAGGATCCATGAAAGCAATTCTAAAATTTGTGCCTTTGAAACAGGCCCAAAAAGTTTCAAGTATAACAGTTTTTGCATAATGGAAAAATTTCTGAGGTGAAAAATCCAATAGTTCACACTTTATTGGTGTTTTATGAATTTGGGGGTAGATTATTCAAATTCCAAACAGTGTTCAAAGGATACATCAGTTATCCACCACCTCTTATTTGTCATGTTCCTCCTCTTCCCTTGTAGGTATCAAACAGCTCAAGTGGGAAGCAGAGCGTGACAACTGGCTTCACAACAGAGATGTGAAAAATATTATCAAGAAGAAAAAACAGTTCAAACACAAAGGCCTGAAAAACAAACACAAAGGCAAAAAGTCAAGAAAATGAATCAGACATGTGTTTTACACTGCTTCTGTTTTTACTTACTTCTAATTTTTGCCACTTAGCCATTTCAGTTGGTCGTTCTCCCTTATTCCATAAACTCCAGCCCATTCATTGCTTTTGTAATAAACTGAAAATATATAAAAAAGGCATCAGTGTCATCTGTTCCTCTTATGCGCATCTGAATTTCTAGGTCTAATTTTATTGGATTTGTATTCATCTGATTCTGAGTAGGAAAAAAAATCACTAGAATTGTCTCTAGCTAAACATACATTTTACAACCTCTGCATTTCTGAAAAACATTTAGCAACAATGCAAAGCTAGAAGATAATTCTGTCAAAAAGACACAGAATCCTAGAATATCAGGGTTAGAAGGGACCTCAGGAGGTCATCTAGTCCAACCCCCTGCTCAAAGCAGGACCAGTCCCCAATTAAATCATCCCAGCCAGGGCTTGGTCAAGCCTGACCTTAAAAATTTCTAAGGAAGGAGATTCTACCACCTCCCTAGGTAACGCATTCCAGTGTTTCATACAAGTTTTATCAAGTGTTTTTTTAGTTGGCAAGAAGTGACTTACCCTCCAGAATGGATGGAAATCTCCTGTTCATTGTATGCCTAAAATCTGGTAAGGGAATAAGAAAAAAATTAACTATTCTCAAACAGTTGCACCAATGGAATGCATGTTTCTGTATTTTAAAGGTAACTTTCTTAGTCTTTAGTTAGATACTAACTAGTAGTGTGTAATTTAATTTCATTTAGTATTTTTCAGTGTTAGTCAAACACCACATTTGAGCTACTTTTATTTACAAATTTAGACACTTTTCTTGCCCATTCACTAGTGGGGATAGGCGCAAAGCCTGATGGGTCCCTCTGTCATCTGGCTCTTAGGGTTGTAAGAGTGAAAAGGCTTTCCTTTTGCCAAAGATACACAAAAAATTCTCCCTCCTAAAATCAAGGAGGTTGTGAAATCTAAGGCTGTTTTAAGGAAGGGTTGAGCCAAGGAGCTTGCCTCAAGTTTATTACAAGTTCAAGCTTTGAGCATCCCTCAGAATGTGTTAGTCTCAAGGTGCCACAAGTACTCCTTTCCTCAGAAGAGTTTTTCCTCAACCTTTTTGATACTGGCTTGCTGCCTTCCTAAATGTGTCAGGAAGATCTTGGGGACTTGCACCAGCCCACAAACCGGTTAAGAAACGGTGCCTTAGAGCAGTGGTTCTCAACCAGGGATCTGAGGGCCACAAGCAGGTTTCAGGGGGTCTGCCAAGCAGGACAAGTGTTAGACTCGCTGGGGCCCAGGTCAGAAGGTCAAAGCCCCACCACATGAAGCTGAACCCTAGGGCACTGAGCCCCATCACCTGGGGCTGAAGTCAAAGCCCGAGCAACTTAACTTTATGGGAGCCCCTGTGGTGGTAATGTCAGCCCTGGCTTTTATAGGGCCGTGGAGTTTTTATAGCATGTTGTGGAGGGGCGCAAAGAAAAAGGTTGAGAACTCCTGTCTTAGATCTCTCCGTCAATAACCAGGCACCTCCAGACAACTTCCCTTATTTGGCTGCAGATTAACTTTATCAGTGCCATCCTGGAAGCTGAAAATAGTGTCTCCATCCTCTGTGCAAACCTAAATTTGAGCCGATGTTATCCCTTAACACACCTGAAGTTTTGTACCTAATGACCTAAACTGGAGAGAGTCCAGCGAAGGGCAACAAAAATGATTAGGGGTCTGGAACACATGACTTATGAGGAGAGGCTGAGGGAACTGGGATTGTTTAGTCTGCAGAAGAGAAGAATGAGGGGGGATTTGATAGCTGCTTTCAACTACCTGAGAGGTGGTTCCAAAGAGGATGGTTCTAGACTATTCTCAGTGGTAGAAGAGGACAGAACAAGGAGTAATGGTCTCAAGTTGCAGTGGGGGAGGTTTAGGTTGGATATTAGGAAAAACTTTTTCACTAGGAGGGTGGTGAAACACTGGAATGCATTACCTAGGGAGGTGGTAGAATCTCCTTCCTTAGAAGTTTTTAAGGTCAGGCTTGACAAAGCTCTGGCTGGGATGATTTAATTGGGGACTGGTCCTGCTTTGAGCAGGGGGTTGGACTAGATGACCTCCTGAGGTCCCTTCCAACCCTGATATTCTATGACTACTACATCACCCAGACTTCCCCCACAACCTGTTTTTTTTTTTCCCCTGAACTAGGATAAGGTGATTCTTTGGCTATTCCTGCCTTCTTTTCAAAGCTCTTTAGTTCTACATAACTCCATTTCTGATCATCTGATCTAAATCAGACCTAGAGTAGAACTGCAACTCAGATGGCAACCGATCCCTAACATTCTGTTTGAAGAGAACAGGTGTATCTTTGCATGCTGATCTGCCCTGAAGCTGTGCTATAAGTCACAAATATCTGTAGCTAGAATGGAAATTTTTTGGTTGATTTGGAAAGCACTCAGATACTAGAGTAATTGGTGGCATATAAAAAACTCTTAAAATCTCCTGGGAGAGCCTTAGCTCACAGTGAATCTGCTAAACCCTCTAGATCTGAGGGCTCATTTGATGTGAGCTAGGCTGTGTCTTGGGCAGAGTGAGGTTTCTCCAGGCCCTAATAAATCTCTCTCACATAATTTATGTGCTATAGATTACTGCTGGGGGAATTCTGCACCACTGCATGCACACAGAATTCATGTCCCCTACAGATTTTTTTGCTTCCCCGCAGAAGCAGAACTTTCTGCCAGGGAATCATAGAACATCAGGGTTGGAAGGGACCTCAGGAGACCTAGTCCAACCCCCTGCTCAAAGCAGGACCAAACCTAACTAAATCATCCCAGCCAGGGCTTTGTCAAGCCTGACCTTCAAAAACTCAAAGAAAGGAGATTCCACCACCTCCCATAGGTAACCCATTCCAGTACTTCACCAGCCTCACTGCAACTTGAGACCATTACTCCTTGTTCTGTCATCTGCTACCACTGAACAGTCTAGTTCCATCCTCTTTGGAACCCCCTTTCAGGTAATTGAAAGCAGCTATCAAATCCCCCCTCATTCTTCTCTTCTGCAGACTAAACAATCCCAGTTCCCTCAGCCTCTCTTCATAAGTCATGTGCTCTAGCCCCCTAATCATTTTTGTTGCCATCCACTGGACTCTAATTTTTCCACATCTGTCTTCTTGGAAGCTGCAAAAGCAGACATGCCCCTCCTCAGCAGTGCAAGTGCATCATTTCTGGTGCCCGGAGCAGCCAAGGGAGAGCTAAATCACCACTGTGGGTGGAGGTGGGGACATCCTGGCCTGTAGCTCCTACCCTGTGCTGAGAAGGATGGAACGTCCTCTTCCTCTGCATGGAGCAGCCACGGCTGGGTCAGACCAACCCCAAGAAACCTCCCCTGGCTGTATGAAGCTCCACACACCCCCTGCTTCCTTCCCTCATTGCTCCTCAACCATGGGTGGAGGGATCAATGTACAGGAAGCTGCCCCCCATATCTGCCCAACCCCATGCATCTGGACCCCCCCCCATATCCAGACCCCCCTGCTGGGCCTCACCCCTTGCAGCTGGAGCCCCCTGCACCCAGACTATCCCCACTGAGCCCCTGCACTTGAATCCCCACCTTGCCAACCCCCTGCACCCAGACTGCATCAAGCTTCACTCCCCCAGCACCTGCTCCCCTCCGCTGAGCCCCAACCACTTTCACCTGTACCCACCTGATAGTCCCCTTGCCCATGCACCCAGACCCCCGCATTGAGATGCCCACACCAAACCCTCTCAACCCAAACCTGGATCCCTCCACATTTGGATCCTGCTGGGCTGAGCCTGCCTGCCCACACCCAGTATGCCTGGCACAGGGGGCAGTCCTAGCCCCTGTGCTATGTCAAGGTCCTCACCAAGTCTGTGTCAGGCATGAGGAGAGCACATGCAGGGTGATCTCCCACCTCCATGCCACCAGTGGCCTGTGCTCCCCACTACCATGCTGGAGCCTCCCCATCTATTGACAAAATTTGCAGAACTTTAAAATATTGTGTGTATAATTATTTTTTTGGCACAGAATTCCCTCAGGAGTCTAACAGATCTAATCTAATAGATGAACAATTACTTTTTCACCAATACAATCTTTTAGCAACAAATGCTTAGATGACTTTTTTCCTACTTGAAACTTTGTCCCTGTCCTTGGAGTAAGGTTTTGGGGAGGTAATAATTCCACAACAGATTACTAATCAGATCTGATCTGTTAGGCCAAAAAGTTTGCCCGCCCCTGGTGTGAGGGGCGCATTGGGTTTCAGAAATTGCATTGACGGCCAGTTAGGGGATGCTGTGCCTCCCCAAACAGCCAGGCATGGCCCAGCCCCTACCCCCATCCAACCCCCCCGCTTCTCGCCCCCTGACAGCCCCCCTCAGGAACCCTGCCCCATCCAACACCGCCATTCCCTGAGGGCCCCCTTGGGATCCCTGCCCCATCCATCACCCCCCCTGCTCCCTGTCCTCTGATTGCCTCCCACTGCCCCATCCGACCCTTCCTCTCATTTCTGACTGCCCCCCAGGACCTCTGCCCCATCCAAACCCTGCTTCTCCCTGTCCCCTGACTCTCCCCAGCCACCCCATCTCCTTCCTGACTGTCCCCAGGACCACTGTCCCCAGGACCCATGCCCCCATTCAACCCTCCTGTTCCCTACCCACACCCCTACCCCCTGACCACTCCCCTGCCCTCTATCCCACACCCCCGCTCCCTGCCCCCTTACTGCACTGCCTGGAGTACCAGTGGCTGGTGCCGCTACAGTGAGCTGAGGCTGCGGGAGAGGGGGAACGGCAGAGGAGGGGCCTCCCGGGCCAGAACGGTCCCATGGGCCAGATGTGGCCCGCAGGCTGTAGTTTGCCCACCTCTGCGATACACAGTTAATATACAGACTGCTGAAACAGAAATTATTTCATGATGGTTCTATTCCCCCTGCACCTCACTACCTCAGGATACATCTAACCACCTAATAAGTCTCAGTCATGTACTATTAGGCTAAGTTCTTGGGACATAAGCACAGTCTCCCCCTACCCCAATGTTGCATGCACAGTTGATTTCTTCACAACTACTCTGTTTACAGAAAAAGGCAAGAGAAAAAACAGGAAAATGAGAGTAGAAAAACAGTATGGACTGGTGTGAACATAAGTTTCAACTTTTTAAATTTAGGGCATCAACATTCTGCTACCTTATCCACTCTCTACTAATTTTTCACTTTTAGTGTAAGAAACGTTGGTACCCACTATCAGGAGTAATTTCTAAAACCATTTTATTACCTTGACTTGTGTCCATTCTGTAAAATAGTAAATACGCTCCAGCGACCCCAGCCACTTCCAAAAGTAGAACTCCTTTGAAGATCTTTCTTGCAACAGGTTCCATGTCTAACTTTCAAAAATAGATTTGGATAAGCACTACTATAAGATGCTAATGTTTTCATTCTTGAACTAAAATTGTAATAAAGATACCATAAGAATTTCTGCTTATTCTTAAATCATTAAACATCTTCACCTTGAGTTCATCGGAGTACTGCAAGTGTGGAATGCCTCAAATATACTGACTAGGGATGAAACCAATAGCCACCGAAGTCCATGGGAGTTTCTACTGACTTCAGTGGGTGCTGGATCAGGCCCAAGAAGGAGCATTTAGCATATTACCTTGAAACCCTATAGATTTTTATTTTTTTTCTAGGTCCTTTGTATACATTTAAAACAAAATTTTACAAAAGTAACGCTCTGGATAGTTAAATATAAAGCTCAACATTTATGTGAGCCATATTCCCCAGCAAGGTTCCATGCATGATGTGGCATCATTAGTTAGAGGTATGCTAGTCCTCACTGGACCCAAAGGTTTGGTACTGACCTGCGGCCCCTTCTGCTTGACTATTGGGGCCTCCACCACATACTGCTGCAATTGATAGCACCCTGAAGAGGTGGCTTGCCAGTCACCTTTAACATCTGGAATTTACAGCTCTGAAAACAACTTTTGCTTCAAGAGTTGGCTATTGCATGGTGTCTTTTCCCCCTCGGCCGGCTCCAGGCCCCCAACTAGCTCCCATTAAAATCAATGCGGCAGACCCTACAGCTGTCAGAGAGCCGGGAAGGGAGTACAGGGTCTGTGCCAGCCGAGAGGGGCCCCGCAGCGAGCCTTCAGCCAACACACGCGCTCGCACTACGGCCAAGCCTGGCCACTCGCGGCCTTGGGATCAGGCCAGGGCTGCAAGTGGCCGGCCCAATGGCTAGCGCGCTGCAGGCGCCAGGCGAGGCCTGATTCGTCGGCAAAGCAAGGCGCCAGGGTCTGACACGGGCCGCACGAACAGCCAGCCACAGGCGGCCCCATGGCGCCCCGGTCTGCCACGCGGGGGAGCCCAGCCCGGAGGCCGCACAGCAGTTGAGACACGCAGAGGCCGGAAAGGCCGCGGGCAGGGGAGGGAGGAGGGGCAGGGGAACCAGGCGGGAAACCGTCCAGCGCGGAACAGGGCCGCTAGCGAGCAACTGTTAAAGCCAACGGGCACGAGAGGGGTTGGGAGCGCGGAGCCGGGAGCGCGCCCGCAGCAACTCGCCAGCGCCGCGTGAGGGGCAGGAGCCACGTGAGAAACACGTGACCCTCTGCCCCCGCCCCCAGATCTCGGCGCGGGCACGTGAGCGGCCTGCGGGCGCGACGGGGTGGAACGAAATGCGGAGGAAGACCCGCAACGCTGAATCCCCGCCCCGCACGGGGTTTCCAAGCCTCGCCCCTTGTGCTCACGGCCCTGACTAGCTCGCTCACGCCAACGGCAGCAACAAGCAGAGTGACCCGGAAGCAGAAGACAGATTCTACTTCCGCATCATATCTTGAGGGCTCGTTACGGTCACCCCTCCCTCCCAGTTCACCCGCTGCAGCGAGGGGCGCGCGGCCCAGCAACCAGCGGCCCTGCTCACAGCCCCGCGAAGCGGAAGCGGCAGCGGACAGCGCACGCCCTCCCCCTCACCCCCCTGCGGCGGACATCGCGACTCGCCGCACGTCCGCTTACCTTATATCCTTGAGAGGGAAGGGACTCGCGCTCCAGCGCAGGCGCAGTCTGGTATTGCGCCCGTTAACGTGCGTGCATACACAGCAGCTTAGAGGCTCGCTGGAGACGCTGTCCGTGCGCGCATGCGTACGACCGACTGCCCCCCAACGATCAGTCTCCCTACAGCGTAGGGGGTTCTAAGCAGCCCCCTCCCAGCACAGCGCCACCTGCCGCTACCACGAGCGCTCAGCTCAGCCCTGCGCTGCCCAACCTGCCCCCTGCTCGGAGCCGCCCCCGCCCCCCTAACGCCCCCAAACATCCCGGGACCCCGCCCCGACCTGCAGCTCGCATCCCGGCCACACCCCGGGAGCCAGCACCTAGACCCCGCCCTCCAACGCGCCCCCCAAGCCTCGGCGCCGCCCCAGCCTCCTGCCCCGGGACTGCACCTCCAACACGGGCCAGACGCCCTGCCCTTGCCCTGGGCCTCGGCCCTCAACACCCCCCTCCCGACATCCCGTCCCCAACATGCCCCAACCACTCCAGCCCTGCTCCCAACATGCCCAGGGACCCCTCTCAACACTCCCCAACGCTCCAGCTGAGCCCCACCCCACGACCGCACCCTCAACATACTCAGGACACTGCTCCCCACACCGTGCCCCAAACACTCTGCCTTGGGACCCTACCTCCAGTACGTGCCAATCACCCTGCCCCTGTGCTGTGGATCTGGCTCCCAACTTGGCCCAAAACTCTCCGCCCCTGGGCCAGGATCCTGTCTGCAACCCACACCAAACACCCAGCTCCAGGCTCTGCACTGGGATCCTGCCGCGAACATACTGCCCCTATGCCTGTGTCTCTCAGGATCAGATCCACTGATATTTTTAGAGCTTTTTTAAGTTTTCCAAGCAGTGAAGGATTCTTTTGTTTTGGAGGTCATTGTCCACAAACTGCACCTTCTATTTTTTAAATATAGCAGGAAATGGGAGCTGTGTTTGGGCATTCCCAACAAAGGAAGCACAGGACTGACAACACACAACTACTGCTGCTTTGACTTGCAGCTGGTTTTGCCCAAACAATGGTGACTAATACCTAGTAACCTGTAGAGGTCCATAGTTAGGTTTTGAAACTATAAAGGGAGTGAGGGAAGCATTTGTGGGTTTGAATGGGCCAGGAAAAGACAAAGCTCATGCTCTGCCAGGCCTGGTGATGAAACCTGTGAATTTCCTTTCTTATAGGCAGCTGCTTCTATCAATAGAATAATGGAAATGGTGGCCCAGAGGCTTGGAGTGTACTATACAGGAGATCTTAATATTTCACAAATATGTTCATCAGTAACACCCAAAGGAGTGCACCAGCTCATAATGCAGTCACAAAGATCACAGATTTTTCTCCCTTCTCAGTAAAATGTAGTTCAATGGCCTACAACCTTCTTTAGCTTGAGTTCAACTTCCAACCCTTCCTCAACATAGCCTTGAATATTATGAGATGCTGCTGACATGCTTGAGAACTTGAGCAGGGGTAGATGGAGTTACTCTTGAGTGGATCCATTCCTTTCTTTGTAAGAGAGCCCAGAGAGTAGGATTAGGGAATTGTTCATTGACTGAGAGGGCTTTCTCTTGGGAGCCACTAGGAGAGTTTATAATTAAGTATGGATTAATGTCTTCCATATGCTAATATTACTCAGCAGTATATTTCAATATTTTCAGACTTTGCTGGTGTGATTGTAATAATGATCTGGGCATAGCTGAGGGCTCCTAGACCAGACTAGTATCATACTTACAAGGCAGAGAAACAACCAAAAGAAACTGTATTTTGTTTTAACATTTTTATAACATATAACAAGTGATGACTATTTCCCTCTTGCTCAATTATGGCTGTCATTCCCTGCTGCGTTCCTTCCACACCTACACATAGTCAGTGTTAGCCTCCCTTTATTGTTCCCAGTCTGCCAGCAGGGTGCAATGCGATAGCCATGATCTCTTCTCCCAACAGAAGGGGAAGGAGAAAGTTGCCATTGTGTGTTGTTCTCTGGTGGGCTTGGCTGCATCTCTACTGAGCCTGCCATTTGTGATACCCACCTGACTTTTCTTGCCTCTTATCTTTGACTGTAGGGCTCATAGGGCCCCTGTTTTCCACAAAATGCATTAGTAGCTCAGTCCAACTGTGATTACAGCTCCAGGTGCTAAAAATAGACAATTACTGTACAAATCACACACTGCTGCTTGAAACCTCATCCTTCAACAAGGTTCTCAAGCAAGTGCCTAACTTTAAGCTTGTGAGTAGTTCCACTAGAGTGCGTGAAGCATAAAATTAAGAATATGCTTATAATGCTTAGATACAGATCTCTACTGCTTGAGCTAATGGAAAAGTCCCTTAGCTACTACTAGCAAGTCCCATATTCTCTGTCGGAGTCAACTGCTAAAGTGAAACTTGATTATATACATAAATCCAGTACATTACAGAGGGATCTAAATCTTATTCTGAGCACACTGGGGGGGAAAAAGCCCTGCTAAATGTAAGCGTTCAGCATTTTATTGTCTCTTTAGCATAAAAGGGGGACATTAATATACAATACCTTCCACTGTAGGCATTGGGATTTTAAGCTATGATGATATTTTAAACATTATTTTAAAGCTATGATGTTAGTTTTGCTTTCCTGGAATTAATTTGATTGTTATTCTTTATGCCTTATGCTTTTTATTGTACTGTCTTCTATTATTGTTACCCATAGACTTTACATCTGTTTCCTCTAAATCAGTGATATGGGGCTTTCTTTAATTACAGAAATAGCTTGCTGCCAAAATAAAAACAACATTATATTGGTGTGAGAAGCTTGCTTCCTGTTAATGTTATATGAGGTTAAATTTAATATTTTGCCTCTCATTCTTGCTGATTTGTCTCCGATACCTGTTTGTCTCAGTGGGCCCAATCCTGCCACTCCTGTTGGTCTTCAGTGGTACTACTTATAAGAGTAAGCCTTACTTTTAGGACTAAGTGTTGCTGAATTGGACCCTTTCTCCAGACCCAGGAAGATGGAAAAGGAGGAGAGAAATATACCTGATTGGGTGGGGTTTGCATATGGAGAACAACATGAGATATTTTGTTCTCAAGAAAAAAGAGAGTAGTGCCAGGATTTTTCTCCACCCTTCAGATCTGTCCATTTAAAGGCAATTGTTGTTCTAACACTGCAATTTCACTTAAAGGCAACAAACCTGGCAAAACAACAGAATAAAGTAGCTGATGAAATAGAGAAAGTGTTGTTACTAATTGTGATGGAAAAGTGACAGGACATATTGGCTGTTTTTGCAGAAGTTTAAGCTTTTCTTTAACATTTTTAAATTTCAAGTTGTTTTTGCCAGATATGGTTTACTTAGTGACTAGAAAACAGTCCAGACCAGAATATAGTATACCAATAGTCCATGTTCCTTTTTCTGGTGGACTGTGGAGAGAAGCATTTTGAGACTGAAGAGATGGGGGTTTATGATTTTAAGAGATAATATGGATGTAAGAGAGGATCTCTACCTTGCAAAAGGGTCTGCAGAGGAGAACCTGTGCAATTTTATTTAATCTTTTGTTGAGAAACCTGTTACAATAGAATGAATAAATGATGTAATCCAATTGGGACCCAATCATAAAGACCTTACTGTGGGCCTAATTGTGACATATGCTGATCATCCATGGGAGTTTTGCCTTAGTAAGGACTTAAGAAATTGGCTTGCAGTGGTTAAGGTAAATATCTCAACCATGAAGAGACAGGAAGCCAAAGCAGCGGAAATGGGACAAATACAAAATGAGAAGTGAGCTGAAAATGTGGATCTGATTTGGAATATCTCATAATTTAGGGATTTTGGGGATTGTAGGTTTTTTTGTCTGGCCTATTATGAGGATAAGGGCTATTTACATAATTTGGTTTGGTTTATATTTCAAACACCACTACAGTTTGGAGATATTCAGAAATTCAGTGAGTTTAATGAGCCACACCTGGTTCTATAGCTTTGTCTGCACTGGGGGGGATTTTTAAAAAAATTCCCCACTATTGCTAATACGAATGCAGCTTGTGATAAATCAATGATGGGAAATTTTAACAAGAGACAAGATATTGCTAATGAGTTCAGTGGAATGAATCTGCAACTCCCTGCAGGTTTCCAACACCTGTAACAGAGTGGGGCAGCTGGAGAATTTTGAAACCATGCAACAGGCATACATCAATGAAAAGGCATTTGTTAAGGGTTACATTGAACACAAGAGAAAGGAACAGAAAATATTATATATGTCTAATGTGGTGGAGTAACCCATTGGCAGCAAAACCTTATTTTTTAAAAAATTTCCTGACATTTGAGTGCTTAATCTCACAACCTTAACTAGCATTAAATAGAACTTTTGTATTTAATTTCCCAAGTTTTATAAAGGAAAAAATGGAGAGGATGGGCGTGTGTGTAAAGAACTAAAAGGAAAACAGGAAACTGCAATTTAAAACTCTGTCTTTGAGGTGCTAAGCTCCATTGATTCCCATTGGTATAATAACCAGAACAGGTGCTTAGCTCCTTTCAGGATTGAGCCTAAAGAACCACAGGTTAGCTCTTAGGTCTAAGCATCTATTTACAGGTGTCTTTACCACATGAACAAATAGAGTCTAGCTATTTGGTAACACTATAAAAACAGGTGTCTGATTTCCGTAGCCAGTTTCTCAAATGTGTCTGATATGAGCCCAATCTGGGAAGGAGCTGACTGTCCCGTTTCCAGTGCTGAGCACCCACAACTCCCATTGACTTTACTGGGAGTTGTGGGTGCTCAGCACCTCAGAGGATTAAGCCTGATGAAAATTCTCACATTTGAATCTAAACTTCCCTTCATCTTCCAAAGCCTCACTGTTGTCATATTTCTTGTTATTTATTGATCATGAAAAGTTAAACTAAAGAAAATCTCACTATGTGAAATGTTTCCCACATCTTGGGTATGCACAATAGAAGAAAAAACATTAACTGATGTGGAAAATCTTTATGACGTGTGGGGTGAAGGAAAACATAGATTCAGAAGGCAATACTCTCTGCTGTTAAACCAGATGTTTGAGAGGTGGTAGGGAAACTAGAGACTTGTATTTCAGGCCTATCAAGTAACGTCCTTAAGAATTTAATTTTTATTTGTGCATTGATGGTATGTGATGAGCAAGTGAGGGCATAGAATTGTAGAGAGTGCTGTTGGTGGCTCTAGTCTGCATTTAAATAAGGAGATGAATATCGCTTTATGAAGAAACAACAATAATAGTTGGCACTTCTGCAGCATCTGCTATCTGGGGATCTCAAGGCACTTTACAAAGGTAGGGTGAATTCACCTCTGGACAGTGCCAATCCAAGGCAAGCTGATCACTTGAGACCTAGTGCCTGGTCTTCATTTGGCTTCTAGTGTTTAAGTAGGATTTAAGTAGTGCATAGGCCTTATATAGGGGTGAATTTCACCCATTCAGGGATTTAGCCTCACAACACCTGTTAAGCAGGGAAGTACAGTTAACTCTCTTTCACAGAGAATCACACTGAGGCAGAGATTATTATTTATAAAGCAGTGCAGGCATGTGTGGTGCTTTACTGGTACTCTACCCCAATGGGCTAACGATGTAAAGCTAATATGAAAACACAAGAGGACAAGAGACTGAAGAGTGAGGAAGTTGGGAGAAGAATGGAGAAGGAAGGATAACATCCTTTCAGGCCACAGCTTTTCACAGCATGAGGTTAAAGCTGTTTGCATCATGCATTTCTTGTTGTTTCTGGAATGCACAGGGGGATTTCTCAGGGTAAATTATGGCTCAGACAACTCTGCAGCACCATCTCCATGGACCCTGAGGCAAACCTTCCAAGGGGATCTCCACAAGGACCAGGGGGATGATGCTATGGACCAAGGACACACATTGTTGTCACACCTTGCCAATCCTCTAGGGAAACGAGCATCGAATCATGCTGGTTACCTTTAGAGCAGAGTACTCATGGAAACCTCTGAAGAGGTGACTCCAAGGAGCAGAAACGGGTGGGGAGTGACCTAACAATACAGTTCCTTTGGAGCAACCCTATCAGGTAGCCAGAGAGGTGACAGGACAGGGGGTTCCAGGCCCAGTGCAGAGAAGGATTTGGACGATCCATGAGTGTAGTACCCCTTGTTTATTTCTTAATAGGGGGTAACAGACACCCTCTCCCTGACAGAATTATCTGAGCTGCTTGGGGAGCTTCCCTACACCCCAATCCCTTCGCGCAAGTTATTTCAGGGAAGGAGCTATGTCCCCCTTGTTTTTACTCTCTGTTTTAGAAATATTTTTTGAAAATATACAAATACATCAATGGCTAAATTCTATTCCTATTCCACACATCAGTAGGTCTCAGTAAGTTTGACCCTTATGGTATGCTATCTGAGCAGAATAAAGCCCAAAGTGCAGGCTGTCAAGGAGCAGTTTAGGATTTTGGTTGTGTTTTTTTTTAAAGATTATATTGTATTTAGTCACGTGAGAGATCCAGTAAAATTATTTTCACATTGGCAAATTGTGATAAAAAATGCTTACAGTAACTATCCCAAAGAGCTGACATAATTGTTGCCATAACATAGAAAATGGGAATAAAAGGGGACAGCACAGCTACAGTTTCCAGAGGGAGAAAACAATAGTGCTTTGCACAATAACAGGCTGTAACCTGCAGTGGAAATTCACCAGGTCTAAGGTAACAATAGGGAGCAATGCCCCAAAGGGACAGGGAAGGATATTAATGATAGTAATATAGGCTTTTTCAGTCTTTCATTTTTATGACTCTTTGACCACAAGATCAAGCTTTAAAAGTGGCCAGAGACTTTATTATGGCCAACATTTTGAGCTTGCTTTTCATGTCTTACATACAAATGAAAATATTTAATAGCTACAGTACATTACTGGTTACAGAATGTTTGATTGTACTATCACAGTAGTTATCCCGGGAAATAAAAGATCTAAAAATTGCTAACCTCTCCCTCCCACTCCAGATACTGGTGTTGTTTCGAAATCCTCAAGATACCGCTGCATCGTTTTTCCATTTCTTAAAGAACATCTCAGACATCCCCAGTTATAACTCCTGGGATGAGTTTTTCTCAGAGTTCATGAGTGGAAAAGGTACAATTACTATTTTTGAATGTATCTGAAAGATTAAGCAGCAGAAAAAAATGTTTTAGACAAAGTAAATGGGGCCAATATGAAAACAGCTGTGTAATGCTAAAATTAATTGATAGTTATTGTTGCAATTGAACTCCAGAATGTGAGGAAAGTTCTAAGATAGTGCTGCTTCTGGGCATTATGTTGTCCCTTGAGTCATGAACTTGCATAGTAGTTTAATGTCTTGGGCAAAACCTCTGCCAACTAGGGCCAGCTTCAAGCAAGATCTGATCAGAATCAAAAGCGCTAGTGAAGACATTTCAGTTTCTGCATCTGGGACCAAACCAAAATCCCAGTTCTAAGCACTTCCAAAATGTAGGGAAGTTTAGATCTAGATAGAGATCTGGACTTGGCTGCTCAGAATGATGCCTAATAACAGCATATGTACTCATGGAAGCTAAAACAATAGTATAGATAGAGGAGTTCGTGCTTCAGGACATAAACCTCTAGCCTACAGGAGTCAGAGAGAAATCTTGCCTTCTCCATTGTACAACACTGCACAACTGAACAGATGTTCTGTTATGTTTATTTGCATGGGTATAACCTGAAGGCAGCAAAAGTGATTCTTAGTTAAAGAGAAACAAAAGCATAGTTATTGAACATACAGGCTGAAGCTTGTTTTCTATCTCCTTTTCAGTCAGCTGGGGTTCCTATTTTGACCACGTGCATAGAGCAAACACATTGAGGATGAAAATGTTATGATTATAACATATGAAGACCTGAAAGAGGTAAAGCTGTTGATACTTGGAGGCAAGACTTATCTGATCCTGTTCCTACTCAAGTCAATGGCAAAGCTCCTAGTGACCTCAATGAGATATGATGGCGCCCAAAACATATTATAGCAACAAGTTGAGCATGGATACAAATCTGTAACACTTAGCATCAAGGTGATATAAAATGCATTGTGTGTGAAAGTGTTATTAATACGTCAAGATCACACACCAGTCAAAAAGGGAACTCCTTTTTTCAGAGCAAACATGTTACCCCTTTCACTACACTGTTTTCAGAACTTGGCTTCTGGAGCAAAGCAAATAGCTGAATTCTTTGGATTCTCTCAAAGCAGAGCAGATTCAGTCTACTGCAGACAGGGGAAACTTCCATGTGACGAGAAAAAAATCCCAGGAGATCTATGGCTCAGTTGGTCCGATTCTCTTCCGTAAAGGTAAATTTGTGTTTAAAAAAAAAATCCAAGGATTGTCAATGATTACATTTAATTTAATTTTGACAGGAATCTGGAATAGGAGGCAATCAACCTTTCTTTCTTTCTAGTTATCTAGGTTAGAAATGGTTTGAGAAACACGGATGGTGCTTTTAGAGAGTCACTTGATATTTCCGCATGGGTCAAAATCAATAAATAAACCACTTTGATTACCCTGTTTCCTTAAAGCATAGCACAGTCATGGCTTTCCCCAGCTCCCATTACAGTGATGGAGAGATTCCCGCTGACTTGTGTGGGAGATAGAACGGGCTCTAAAACTTGATTTAGGCCATTAAATCTCTATAGAATTTTCTTCTTGAGTTTCTTAGGCAACTACTGGGATTAATTATGGGCCGGAATCAAAATCTTGGATCTAAGCAACCTATAGGTTGACAAGTATCTTTGGAATGGACGAGACTACAGTCCCAGATCCATACATCCTCAGATTTAGGGGTATTCAAAATCTGGATCCAAATTTTGCAAGTGGGGACAATCTGTTCTTGCAGTTGCGAGTCATACTTATGAACTCTTTGGGCCTTTGCACTGCACCTTGCATAGTCTTTTTTACACCCGTGCAAATACAACCAAATCAGAACAAAAGCATTATATCCACTCTTTATACTCACCTTGTAGTGGTATAAATGACTATACAAGGTGCAGGCAATGGTGGATCAGGCCCTGTATGCCCTTTTCTTCCTCTGAACAGATGTTTATTTCTGGCATATGAACATGCATTGTCCCCAAATACCATAATAAAGGAATCTGACATTCTTCTTTTAAATCTGTCCCTACAGTCATCATAGTCAAGGGTATCCTTTTCTTACTTTTGTTTATTCCAGGTGCTGTTGGAGATTGGAAGAACCTTTTTACTGAAGCTCAAAGCCAGGAAATGGATGCTAAATTTAAAGAGTGTTTAGGGGGAACCAAGCTGAAAGCAAATCTGAAGTATGATGTGTACTGCAAGGCCTGAGAATGGTTACAGAAAAGTCTCACTTTGATATGTTTTTTTTTTATTTTATTTTTTAAATATACTCTAAAAGGAATAGTTTAAATCAGGACGAATATCTCAGTTGTAATTTGTAACTTGTTAGTGTAAGATTAAATTTCTACTAAGTTTGGTTCTGTTGTATTATCAGAATACAGGCTTCAGTTCGGTAAACCACTTAAGCACATGCTTAATTTTAAGCACCTGCTTCAATCCCAGTGTAGTCAGTGGGATTACTCATCAATTAAGCAAGAGTTTAAATGTTTTGCTGACCAGAGATAAGATTACTTGCACCACAATTACTTCTGTAATTTAGGACACCTAGATACCAGAAAGACTTAGCCAAACTGGGGAAAATTCATGGAAGAGCAACGTAAGTGATCAGGGATTTATAAGGAATGAAATAGTGTAACTATGCACTGTGGAGCGTTGTATTCCCATTATCATAGTAGAACAGAAAGAGTGGAATTGATTAGGGTGCTTAAATAAGTAGGAATAATGGGATGACAGTGAGGAAAGAAATGTTTAGAGTGCATATCAGAAAACATTTCCTTAACCCTAACTGTGGAAGTGTCCCAACAGGTTTCTACAGCTTCTCATCACGTGCATGATTTTAAAACTAGATTGGAGAAAGCACTTGAGCATGTACTATAAAGAACAATTATATAGAGGCAGTGGGATGGATGAGACCTGCTCGGCTTTTTCCATCTCTGATTTCTATAACTCAAGGAGTTGTCAGTCCATGCTCACTGATGAAAATGAGCTATGTTTCTAATATTATTAAAATGTACTTTGGGCCAGATTGTGCCTTTAGACACATACCCTCAAGAGTCATCCCACCAAAGCACAGTTCCTCCCCTGCTCCACTTTTGCTTCAGGTAAGGAATAAATTACATCAGCCCTTGAAAGGGTGAAGTTTACTTCCCCCTCTTGCACCAAGCCAACTATTCCAGCCTGTGAGGGGGGAAAGGGGTAGAGCTAAGACTCCATCCCCTTATGTCCATTTTCTTGAAGCAGCAAGTATCTGAGGGCAGAGTCTGAGCTCCACAACAAAACCAGACCCAAGTTCTAGCTAGGCTGGGGATGGATGGGGCCTTATTTGCTCAATTGAGTAAGACAAGGGCATGGTCTAACCCTTTGCATATGCATTAATGTTGATTAATTGCATAGTACACTACAGGCCTATAACCTTAAATGTATATTAAAGGTAATATATGCACAGTTGTTTTGTGAACTATCAATTCCATGTGATTAGTGCCATTGAGTTCAATGGGAGTACAGTAACTCCTCGCTTAACGTTATAGTTATGTTCCTGAAAAATGCGACTTTAAGCGAAACGATGTTAAGTGACTCCAATTTCCTCATAAGAATTAATGTAAATAGGTGGGGTTAGGTTCCAGGGAAATGTTTTTCACCAGACAAAAGACTATATTATATATATATATACACACACACGGTATAAGTTTTAAACAAACAATTTAATACTATACACAGCAATGATGATTGTGAAGCTTGGCTGAGGTGGAGTCAAAGGATGGAAGAGTGTGGGATATTTCCCAGGGAATGCCTTACTGCTAAATGATGAACTAGCACTCAGCTGAGCCCTCAAGGGTTAACACATTGTTGTTAATGTAGCCTCACACTCTACAAGACAGAACAAATGGAGGGAGGGGAGACAGTATGGCAGACAGAGACACATACCATGTGTGTGTGTATGAGAAAGAGAGAGATGCACATTGCCCCTTTAAGCACGCTGTCCGCACTCTAAGTACTCTGCCTTTTTAAGTAGATCAGCAAATTGAGACAGCAGCTGCGGCCAGCAAGCTCTCTCAGTCCTGAGCCCTGTCGTGTCCCCACCCTGCTCTATATGGAGAAGGGATAAGCGGGAGGCAGGAGCAGGGGGGAGGGGGACACGCTGACATTAGCCCCCTCTTCCCTCTCACCCCGTCCTCTCACAGCAAGCAGGAGGCTCCTGGGAGTAGCTCCAAGGCAGAGGGCAGGAGCAGCGCATGAAAGCGGGGGGAGGGACAGATGAATTGCTGGCAATTGATAGCCTGCTGGGCGGCTGCCGCACAGGGAACTTAGGGGAGCAGGGAGCTGATGGGGGGCTGCCGGCACACCCTGGTTCCAAGCATCCAGCAGCTAGCTGCAACGGGCTGCTCTTTCTGCAAGCAGTGGACAAAGCATGCGGCTGCCAAACAAGGTTATAAGGGAGCATTGCGCAACTTTAAACGAGCATGTTCCCTAATTGATCAGCAACGTAACAACGTTAACCGGGATGACTTTAAGTGAGGAGTTACTGTACTTGGATGAGCAAGGATTGTAGGGTCTGTCCCTGTTTTTTAAACTCATTTTAGCTGCAATGTGTTGTTTGGTAGAATTCTGTGTAGAATGCAATAAAGTAAGTACTGGCATTATTCAAAGCTGATGAAGTCATTGGAAATCTATTCAACATGTTAAATTGATTTTCCAAGAGATTTGTTTAAAGCATTCTATATAAATGAATCCTTTCTAACTGCCTGCCATTGTTTCTGGAGAAAGAATGGATATTGCAGACCCAAGGAGTTAACTAGATTTGCTAGTCTGTCCCCTAGCCCCTAGATAGATACCTGGAGAATGAAGAAGACTGACTGGCAGCTGGAGCTCACCTCATTTTCTTGCTTTCTTGTTTTTATCTTTTATTTCCTTTCTCACTTTCCTTTTTGATGGTGTCTGCCAGCTTCTGTCCCAGAAATAATCGTTGTGAGTGAGATAAATAGTCTGGCAGAAGGAGCGTTCGCTCCAACTAAATTGAGAAAAGGAATGTGCTTGCATTTTCAGCCTCCCTCACCATGTAAAAGAACTGAGGCTTTACTACAAATGCTGTGTTCAGACAACATGAACGCACACTGGCAGCCAAATACTGTCACACAGGGTCCTAAAGGTCCAGTGTTAGCAAGGCTCCCCTCTCCAAGGTATTTCAGTGACAGCTGAATAGTTAAGACACTTTAGCCTCAGTACGTAGTTAGAAGGTGTCCTGCTATTTCCTTATCAAGTCGCCCCAAAAACCTGATTTGATTTTTTTTCTGGCCTGTTCCCCTTTTTATTTTTTTACCGTGTAGCAGCCATGTTCACTTCAGTAGGGAAAGCTGTCTACAATTCACTAAAAAAATCAAAAAACCCGAAGCAGTTGGGTTTTTAACATCTTTTTCATTTATCCCATAAGCCTGCTCTAAATGCTGGTAGGAGAAAATAAACATTAGATATGCCAAGTAAACACTGACTACCAGGGAGGGACGTGAGGGCTGTGAACGTAGCTGATTTTGTTTGGCGTACAAGCTGCGGGAGTGGGAGGGAGGGGGCAGGTTAAAGTGAAACATTCCAACACAATTCAATATGACACAGCTTGTTACCTTTAATATTCAAATGTCAAATGTAGGTGAAAACAACATGATTTCTCAGGATTAAACGTGCATCTCCTAAGCCATAGAATATATTCATGTAATCTTTTTGACAGCAGGTTGTTTAACCTAAGGCTGTTTAAGTATTTGAGGAACTACTGTGAAGGTGCTGCACTCTATATACCCTTACACTCCACACACACTCACCAGCCATCTGCTGGAATTAAAAAAAAAAACCAACCCACCCCCCCAAAAAACAGTTCAAGATCCTGATATAGAGGCATCCCCCTACTAATAGAAAATAAAAGAAAACCAAAATGAATGCTTGTGGTGACTCTGGTGGTTTCATTCAGCTTCAAGAAGCAGGAATACAGTTGAAAACGTTAGCCAGTGGTCTCACTGACTTAGACATTTTAATGCAAATAGACTTGCTGGTTGACTAGAGATTACTTGCTTGTGGATGTCAAATCTGAGATGATTCCTACCGCTCAGAGGGAGGTGGAAGCACAACCCTCTTGATCAGACCTGCTGGCGTTGCATGGCTGGCAGCAACAGCCACAACAGCAGCCATTTCAGGCAAGCAAGCAAAGGCTTCTTCCTTTCCTTTAGTTCTTGAAGATGGTGGTCTGTGTCTGGTTCCTCCCTCTTGGAACTCCTCTGCAGGACTTCACTGGCAAACCAGAATGGGGCACTCTCCTTCTGAGGCCACTGGTGTCACCTAATAGGGTCTGACTAGATCACCTTTATGTAAACAAAGAACCTTTCTATTTCACTAGTGTTGGGCTCAGAAAGTCCACAAATCCAAAATGATATTCAGCCATTCCAAAGGCATTTGAGGTCATGTGTCAGTCCACAGGCATTATGTCAACTATTGTACAAAAGACCTGACTCAAAATTAATTAAAAAAAGCAGAGCTAGTGTAGCACCGACAGACCCCAGTTGTCGTCGGTCAGGGTCAAACCTGGGGCCTCTGGAGCTTAGTGCATGAGCCTCTACTGTGTGAGCTAAAAGCCACCTGGCTGGTAGCTAAGACTATAGAGCAGGGGTGGCCAGCCTGAGCCTTAGAAGGAGCCAGAATTTACCAATGTACATTGCCAAAGAGCCACAGTAATATGTCAGCAGCCCCCCCATCAGCTCCTGCCCCCAGCGCCTCCCACCCACTGACAGCCCTGCTGATCAGCGCCTTTCCCTCCTTCCCCATCAGCTGTTTTGTGGCATGCAGGAGGCTTGGAGGGGGAGAGGGAGGAGCGAGGGCACGGCAGGCTCGGGAGGGTGTGGGAAGGGGGGGCAGTGGAGGCAGGGCCTGTGGCAGAGCTAGGGGTGGAGCCGTGAGTACTCTCTGGCACATTGCAAAGTTGGCGCCTGTTGGTTGGCCACCCCGCTATAGAGCAAACTCATTAATCTCTCTGTCTCTCTCTAAGGGTATGTCTACACTACGAAATTAGGTCGAATTTATAGAAGTCGGTTTTTTAGAAATCGGTTTTATATATTCGAGTGTGTGTGTCCCCACAGAAAATGCTCTAAGTGCATTAAGTGCATTAACTCGGCGGAGCGCTTCCACAGTACCGAGGCTAGAGTCAACTTCCGGAGTGTTGCACTGTGGGTAGCTATCTCACAGTTCCCACAGTCTCCGCTGCCCATTGGAATTCTGGGTTGAGATCCCAATGCCTGATGGGGCTAAAACATTGTCGCAGGTGGTTCTGGGTACATATCGTCAGGCCCCCGTTCCCTCCCTCCCTCCGTGAAAGCAAGGGCAGACAATCGTTTTGCACCTTTTTTCCTGAGTTACCTGTGCAGACGCCATACCACTGCAAGCATGGAGCCCGCTCAGCTCACTGTCACCGTATGTCTCCTGGGTGCTGGCAAACATGGTACTGCATTGCTACACAGTAGCAGCAACCCATTGCCTTGTGGCAGCAGACGGTACAATAGGACTGGTAGCCGTCATTGTCATGTCCAAGGTGCTCCTGGTCACCTGTCTGAGGTCAATCAGGAGCGCCTGGGCAGACATGGGCGCAGGGACTAAATTTGGAGTGACTTGATCAATTCATTCTCTTTAGTCCTGCAGTCAGTCCTATTGAACCATCTTATGGTAAGCAGGCAGGTGATATGGATCGCTAGCAGTTCTATTGCATCATCTTCTGCCGGGCAGGCAAGCGATGAGGATGGCTTACAGTCACATTGTACCATATTCTGCCGAGCAGCCCTGAGATGTGGATGGCATGCAGTCCTTCTGCACCGTCTGCTGCCAGCCAAAGATGTAAAAGATAGATGGAATGTATCAAAACAAGAAATAGACCAGATTTGTTTTGTACTCATTTGCTTCCCCCCCCCTCCGCCGTCTAGGGGACTCATTCCTCTAGGTCACACTGCAGTCACTCACAGGGAAGGTGCAGCGAGGTAAATCTAGCCATGTATCAATCAGAGGCCAGACTAACCTCCTTGTTCCAAAAAGAACAATAACTTAGGTGCACCATTTCTTATTGGAACCCTCCGTGAAGTCCTGCCTGAAATACTCCTTGATGTAAAGCCACCCCCTTTGTTGATTTTAGCTCCCTGAAGCCAACCCTGTAAACCGTGTAGTCAGTCGCCCCTCCCTCTGTCAGAGCAACGGCAGACAATCGTTCCGCGCCTTTTTTCTGTGCGGACGCCATACCAAGGCAAGCATGGAGGCCGCTCAGCTCACTTTGGCAATTAGGAGCACATTAAACACCACACGCATTATCCAGCAGTATATGCAGCACCAGAACCTGGCAGAGCAATACCGGGCGAGGAGGCGACGTCAGCGCGGTCACGTGAGTGCTCAGGACATGGACACAGATTTCTCTGAAAGCATGGGCCCTGCCAATGCATGCATCATGGTGCTAATGGGGCAGGTTCATGCTGTGGAACGCCGATTCTGGGCTCGGGAAACAAGCACAGACTGGTGGGATCGCATAGTGTTGCAGGTCTGGGACGATTCCCAGTGGCTGCAAAACTTTCGCATGCGTAAGGGCACTTTCATGGAACTTTGTGACTTGCTTTCCCCTGCCCTGAAGCTCATGAATACCAAGATGAGAGCAGCCCTCACAGTTGAGAAGTGAGTGGCGATAGCCCTGTGGAAGCTTGCAATGCCAGACAGCTACCAGTCAGTTGGGAATCAATTTGGAATGGGCAAATCTACTGTGGGGGCTGCTGTGATGCAAGTAGCCCACGCAATCAAAGATCTGCTGATATCAAGGGTAGTGACCCTGGGAAATGTGCAGGTCATAGTGGATGGCTTTGCTGCAATGGGATTCCCTAACTGTGGTGGGGCCATAGACGGAACCCATATCCCTATCTTGGCACCGGAGCACCAAGCCGGCGAGTACATAAACCGCAAGGGGTACTTTTCAATAGTGCTGCAAGCTCTGGTGGATCACAAGGGACGTTTCACCAACATCAACGTGGGATGGCCGGGAAAGGTACATGACGCTCGCATCTTCAGGAACTCTGGTCTGTTTCAAAAGCTGCAGGAAGGGACTTTATTCACAGACAAGAAAATAACTGTTGGGGATGTTGAAATGCCTATAGTTATCCTTGGGGACCCAGCCTACCCCTTAATGCCATGGCTCATGAAGCCGTACACAGGCAGCCTGGACAGTAGTCAGGAGCTGTTCAACTACAGGCTGAGCAAGTGCAGAATGGTGGTAGAATGTGCATTTGGACGTTTAAAGGCACGCTGGCGCAGTTTACTGACTCGCTTAGACCTCAGCGAAACCAATATTCCGACTGTTATTACTGCTTGCTGTGTGCTCCACAATATCTGTGAGAGTAAGAGGGAGACGTTTATGGCGGGGTGGGAGGTTGAGGCAAATCGCCTGGCTGCTGGTTATGTGCAGCCAGACACCAGGGCGGTTAGAAGAGCACAGGAGGGCGCGGTGCGCATCAGAGAAGCTTTGAAAACCAGTTTCATGACTGGCCAGGCTACGGTGTGAAAGTTCTCTTTGTTTCTCCTTGATGAAACCCCCCACCCCTTGGTTCACTCTACTTCCCTGTAAGCTAACCACCCTCTCCTCCTCCCTTCGATCACCGCTTGCAGAGGCAATAAAGTCATTGTTGCTTCACATTCATGCATTCTTTATTCATTCATCACACAAATAGGGGGATGACTACCAAGATAGCCCAGGAGGGGTGGTGGAGAAGGGAAGGAAAATGCCACACAGCACTTTAAAAGTTTACAACTTTAAAATTTATTGAATGCCAGACTTCTGTTTTTTGGGCAATCCTCTGTGGTGGAGTGGCTGGTTGGCCGGAGGCCCCCTCACCGCGTTCTTGGGCGTCTGGGTATGGAGGCTATGGAACTTGGGGAGGAGGGCGGTTGGTTACACAGGGGCTGTAGTGGCAGTCTGTGCTCCAGCTGCCTTTGCTGCAGCTCAACCATACACTGGAGCATACTGGTTTGATCCTCCAGTAGCCTCAGCATTGAATCCTGCCTCCTCTCATCATGCTGCCGCCACATTTGAGCTTCAGCCCTCTCTTCAGCCCGCCAGCTCTCCTCCCGGTCATTTTGTGCTTTCCTGCACTCTGACATTATCTGCCTCCACGCATTCATCTGTGCTCTGACAGTGTGGGAGGACAGCATGAGCTCGGAGAACATTTCATCACGAGTGCGTTTTTATTGAGAGGTTGAAATGAAATTGGTTTATTTTTATTATGAATGTTACTAGCCCCAGATCTATGTAGATAGGAAGTGAGAGAAGAAAACATAAGGAGTGGCAGCACATTATGTCAATTAAATGTTTGAGTGCATAACTGAAATGTTCAGATAAAATGCTATTTATTTATGGTCATACATTTATGGTAAGAAACCTAATTGTTGTTAATTGCTACAGCACTTTCCTAACATTAATACATCTGGTAATTTCAGCTAATAGGCTCTAAAACAATGGTTTCCAACCTGTTGTCTGCAGACTATGTCTAAGATTTCCAAAGGGGTCTGCAGTGCCATCTGAAATTTCTTAGGGGTCTGCAAATGATAAAAGGTTGAAAATCGCTGCCCAAAAATATTATATAATAATAAATATAATATAATATAATAAAATATTAATATAATATATAATAATAAATGTCATAATATAATATAATATAATAAAATATAAATATAATATATAATAATAAATATAAATATAATAATAAATGTCACATTTTAAGTCATAACTAGTTATTTCTACCAAATAGAAACACTGTTTGCTTTAAGCCAATGTTCCTGACAGGAGTGTGTACCATGTAGAAAGCCACAAGTACTGTGCTGTGCTTAAGCTTAAACTTGCAAATGTTCAGTTTGTCCTTGAATAGAAACTTCTGAAGACAGTTCAGATTTGTTTTTACAACTCATTTTCTTTCAGCAAGATTGGCTGAACTTTATAGAGACTTAACACTGAAGGACAGAAACTTGCGTATAGACTTTACAGAAAATATGGTGTAGTGGGGGAATGATAGGATGCTTTCAAGTTAGTGTCTTGGGAGTTTTATATTCTTGTGAAAATGAGAGTTTATTGACATATTCTTAATGTGTTTCTTAGTGAGTTCCAACTGTTTTGCTTTTTATAAGCCAGTAAAGCTGTCTTCATTACCTCTTACTCATTAATATTATATAACCCCTTTTCCAATTATAAAATGTATTATTTTACTTCATGAGGTGCCATTTAACATAAACCAGACCAACAAGTAAATAAGCCATACTTTCACTACTGTATATTTCCAATATAACTAAAAGCGAACTGTTCCCTTTTAGAGGGAAGATGACGTGAGAGATCACCTTAGACATTACATACATCAACTGAAAAAGTAAGAAAGAAAAATACATGAATCATATGGGTTATTTTGTTTCTGTTTCTTAATTTCTTTTGCCAAAGCACAGAGATTTATTTGAATCATTTCTGCAGACTGCCAGACCATGCTCTTTTATCATTCTTCTGTCAGGTATTTGTGTTCTATACAACCTTCATTCCATTCTAATCTTCCAACACATTCTACTCCATCCTTTGTAAAACCTGATGGCATGGCAGTTTTCTGCTGATTGTTACTTATCTAGAGAATGGGCTTATTTCCTCCTCATGTGTTTCCTACAAACAACTGTGTTTTCCCCTCTTGTTCACACTGTGGTTATTGTGAATATTAAATATTTGAAACATTCAGATTGGTTATTTATTTAATTTTGAAAGAAAAGACTTGAGGAGGTACCATAAATAGATTAGCTTTATGTCAGTTGTGATAACATGATGTATATGAAAGTATAATTCATTAACAAAAAACCCACCTGTTGAGTAGAGCTGGTCTGATTCAGAGCAGGGACATGAATCTGAATTTTCTGCATTCCAGCGGACTGTCCTAACTACCTAGGCTATTGGGTATTTTGAGGTAGGTTTCTGTCTCTCTCTTGTTTTTTATGAAAAACTTGAAAAGGCCTTTGTTTCATTCTGTTGTGGAATAGAAATAAAAAAAAAATCTAATTTTTTTGTGGGGTGGTCTGACAGGTGTATGAGACCCAAAGGCCTTCTGCTGGAGGCCTCATGGTCCTACCATACCCTGTCCCAGAAAAGAGCAGTGGAGGTGAGTTCTCCAAACAGCCAATCAGGAAGAGACTGCAGGGAAGCAGCCAATCCAGGCCCAACAGGGCCATATAAAAAGAGCTGCAGTACCTGAGCAGAGTCAGTTGTTGGGGGGAAGCAGAGGATCAAGGATGGTGTTCCTGGCTGGCAGAAGGAACTGTAGTACCATGGACAGAGAAGTTGATGGCAGGGACCAGGGGAATAAGAAGGAGCTCCTGGCTGACTGCTGAGTTTTGGTAGCTGAATGCCCAACGGTAAGGGTGAAGTGTTCATGAAGGTGAAGAAGGGCTGCAAGGAAGTAGCCCAGGGAACATGAGTTGAGTTAAAGGGGATGCAGTAGCACATTATAGGATTCCTGGGCTGGGACCTGAAGTAGTGGTCATGCCTGGTTTCCCCCAACTGGCCACAGATGAACTGGCCTAACCCCCAAGAGGGGAACTGAACTATTTCCAGGAGAGGGGATTGAAGACTTCCAAGAGGGTCAGTGATATTGGACTTTGATATATCCCCAGAAGGGGACCTGAACTGTTTAGTGGCCCAGCTAGGGCCAATAGGGCCCAGAGAGGATGAAGGCATTGGGTCCAGGGAGGAAGCCTTGGGGTTATGGCCCTATGCCAGAGCCAGGACTATTTAAAGGCTGTGGGACTATTTAAGAGACTGAGCCCAGGGAGAGCTGAAGCAAGAGATGTTCCAACTGTGGGGTACTGAGGTAGGCCTCTCCCAGACTGCATATCCTGGAAGGGGTTTGTTTTGCTTGTGTTGAACTTACAGTCTGTGGGTGAGTTGGCCAGGGGGCTGAATCACTGAAGACTTACTGCAACCAGAGAGAGAGGTGAGTGCCACCCTGTTACAGACAGGAAAAATGTTTCTCACTTAGTCCTAATATTGAAACCTTTAAAGTGGTTGTCCTATAAGTTTTCTCACTAAAACACATTAAAAAACCAGGAAATGATTAGGTAAGTCATTAGCCGCCACCATCTGAACAGAAATTCCAAACAACATTCACTCCTTATTTAACATATTCCCTATGCTACATATATAGATCCACAATCCAAATAAAAACAAAAAAATGCAATTTTAATTTCAACAAATATTCATTAATATCTCCTTATTATGCTTTAAAATAATTAACATCTTAAAATTATTATCAACATTTCAATTGTAAACATAACTCCATTTACAGTCAACTCAGTCACTGTGGCAGGGTGCTTAAAGAAATGTAAACATCCTTTTCACCACTTGAACTGTGGGAAAAATAAGGTCACTTATGTAGACAAAGAAATGGGGAAGTGATTAATTTGCACACGGTGGACTTGACACTGTGCTCCAACCAAGATCTACTTGGCACAGCAACTAAGCACCTTCCAGGATTCTGGCCCCTGATGCAACGCAGAGCAGCCATAGGCTTGCTCTAGCTTACATTCTGGCTGCTCATGGTTCCATAGCCACCACACCTATTCCAGAGGCAGGTAGGGGGTTCAGCCTAAAGTCATTGTAAAAGCTCTGTGCTAGCCAAGGATCTCCCTTAGGATGGAGAAATTTTCCAAGGAGTGACATTTCTAGTTTCACCCCTTTACATCTCTCCAAGAAATGGGCCCAGTGGATTTCCATTGTTATCTTATTTGATTGGTGTATGTGTGGCAAGGAGAAATGCATCCAGCACACTTAGACCCACTAGACATTTTTTTGGCAGTTAACTTTCCCCAAATGATCAAAAATATTTTAGGATTGTTTTCTCTGTGTTTATACATTCAAGGCAAGCACAAGGGTGAATTACAATTCATTCAACACTCCTCCAGCCAAACAGCAAGCCTGACAGGCTGAGCAGTAAAAACGAGGAAGCAGGTACATGTTTGGATCAGGAGCACTGGATAGGGTAAAGGGCTGGAGGCAATGACATTTACAGTGTCTAGAGCTGGCATGCTTAGAATGGCAATTGATTTCTGGAGCAGAAGGAATGGCAGGGCAAGAGAGAGGGGAGCTGGTGGTTGAAAAATATGATTAAGATTGGAGAGAGGGGAAAACATAAGTTACAACAGAGAAACCTTGATGGAAAGAGGGATACTTATGATGATAAAGTGGTATTCTCCCCTTGTTCTGTGTTTGTACAGCGCCTAGCACAATGGGGTCCTGGTCCATGACTGGGGTGCCTTACAGTAATACAAATAACAATAATACAAAATAGCTATGGGATAGACAATGGCAACATACGATTCCTTACCCTACCCAAGTACTACTGCTGTTATCAAGTTTCAGTTTCACTCTTGCTTTAATTGGCTCTTAGGGTCCTGTGCCATAAACCTTGTCTCTTTAAACAAACAAGGAAGAACACAGCAGGCAGAGCGCGCATTGCATACATGGGTGATTTCGTTGTTTTAGTGTAATGAATGACAGAGCCTGCAGGGCTCCCTGTTGCACTATTCACTGGGAATGTTTTGTATAGTTTACAGAGTAGGGCCTTACAGGTGCTTCCCCTTCCTTCCTCCCTCCCCCCATGGATTGTGCACTATAAGCCCAAGGGAACTGAAAGAGATGAAAAAGGCATTAATACAGAAAGAAAAGGAGGACTTGTGGCACCTTAGAGACTAACAAATGTATTTGAGCATAAATTTGCTCAAATAAATTTGTTAGTCTCTAAGGTGCCACAAGTACTCCTTTTTTTTTTTTTTTTTGCGGATACAGACTAACAAGGCTGCTACTCTGAAACCTGTTAATATAGAAAGACAACTATGTAATCCAGTAGAACAGTAGCAGTATCAACTGCTGTAAATACAAAGCTATTCACCAGCATGATTAACCCTACAGAACAACAATAATAGAACTAACTAGAATTTGCTTCCAAAGGAAAACTCTTCAAAGTTCAGAATTACATAAAAATAATTGAAGGTAAAAGGAAGAAAAGAGAGAGTATTATTCAGAGCACTGTGATATTGCAGCCTTTTGGAATATGAACCGGGGAGACAAATGCTAACATACCAGTGAAAAATGTTTATCAAAAGAATCAATGGGGCAATTCACAACCACTGAGTATAGAGAAAAACCACCACCACAAACCGTTAGGATCTCATCTCAAAGGAAGGAGCACAAATAACAGAACAAATTAAAACAAAAGAAAGTAAAGGATAGACATGGATCTCTGGGGCCCAGCTGAGCTATATTTGCATACCTGCCCACAGCTTAAATTTACAAACATTTACATAATTTTACACAAAGTCCTGCCTCCTTCTGGACATGAGTTAATACTGCTCTTCATCTCCACAGTGCGTACATTAATTCTGCTCTCCCAGCACACCTATTTAAAGCAGGGCCGCCCGGAGAATTCAGGGGGCCTGGGGCAAAGCAATTTCGGGGGCCCCTTCCATTAAAAAAAAAGTTGCAATACTATAGTAACATGTATTTGGAAATGTAAAAAATAACCAGTGAAATACATTCAAAAATTAATTTTTAATAATTTGAAAATACATGAAATACATTATTTAAAAACATTAAATGCTTTAATGGTATGTATACATTTGCAATTACTTAATGCTTCTTATGAAATAATTTTTTTACAAATTGTTCTGAACATTAATTATACAGCTGCAATTTTTTTCCTCACTTTCATTTTGGTGAACTCATTAATAATGTCATCAAAACCTATGTCTTTGGCCATTTCATATTCTATGCTCAAAGTGACCAAATGGTTCAGCCTTTCTTCCCCGGTGGCTGAACAAAAATTATTTTTAATCAATGTTAGCTTACTAAATGCACGCTCTCCTGATGCTACCGACACTGGCAACACTGTTAGTAGGTGTAAACAAATACAAATCTGTGGAAACACATTTTCCAACCCTTTTTTGGAAGTGTAAGTGCAGAGGTTATATGTCCATCAACTCTTAAGTTGGAATCTTCTTTTATTTTGCAAAAGATTCTAAGTTCCTCTTCAAGATCTTCTCTCTGGAGGTCTTTTGGCTATGCTGTGGCCAAAGTGTCAACAAAATTTTCTATAGAAGATTCATCCTCTTTATATGGCAGACACAAAATAGGTGAAAATAAATTTGAGACTTCAGCCATTCTTTCATCAAGACCTCCTAGCTCTGATAGAATAAAATCCATTGTCGGGAAGAAAACCTGTACTTTGAACTGAATATTGGGAGAGTCAAATGTATAGCCTGCATCCCCCTGTGTTGTCAAAGAATCACTTGTTCTTCCGGATCCTTGAGTCACTTTTCATTTTTGGGTCAATGCTGAGGCTTGAAGCAACTTGTTTGGCTTCTTCAAAAAAAATTGGCCAGGAATCTTTCATTGTTTGAATTTCCTTGACTTAGTTGCTCACATGTTTAGCTCCCTCTTCCATTATTAATTTGGAGCTTTGTAGGACCTTGTTCTTATCATCAATACACTGAAGCACTTTAAACCATATTGTAGTAGGAAGCATCACCATCCCGTCTCTTTCAATACGTTCGCCATTACTCAGACAAAACTGTTATCGGCAATTTCCTGCCAAAAGAATCACGAGGAAAGTTTTTGGGCTTACGTGGTGGACCCTTCAATACAATAAGATCTCTTTTTCTTTATATCTAGGTACTTCCAAGAGGCTTGGTTGTTACTGCACAACTCTTCTTCGTCATTCCCATCTACAGCAGCAGGACTAGTCGACTGTACCAGTTTCTCAGTTATAGCAATGTTACTGCTGCGTTCTCCATTGTCTATCCAAAGAGGCTGGATTTCCTTCTCTTCCTCTGCAACAACCATAACATTGTTTTCTGAATGTGGTAATATTTTGGATTCCTCACACACCACCTTTTCTTTTTCTCTTACAACACCACTTTCACTTCCCACCTCTGAAGAGCCTTGAATGTCAGCATTGCTCAGCTCAGTCAACTGACTTGACTTGGATTGTGCCTGAAGAAATTTGTGAAGTTATTTTTCCCTTTTCTTGCGTCTGTCTAGTTTTCTTCTGCTTTCTCTTTTCAAATCCTGAAAGATATGTACATTTCATTTTTCTAACCCCTAAGATCATTGACTATGTGATGATACCTGCAAACAAATAAATTCCCTTAGTATCTTTCATTTTGTTATGTAATATGATGCTGTACCCCATAATGCTTTATGGGAATATGCCATAACTGGAATATGATCTACTGAATCTATCTATGCTACATATACTGTGTAACATATCTATATAAAGGTTATAATCTACTGAATCTATTAATCCTATCTGCACGCATGTATCATTTTTCTATTCGAAGTTATAAATATTGGCTGAATACTGGCTTGATTTCTAAATAACCTTAGTAGAGCACTTGGTCAGTTCCTGGAGAAAGGAATGTTGAAGTTAAGTACCTAATCAAGAGATGCTTAAAGGACAATGAATCTGGGAATGCTCCAATCCACATAAGAAGTCTACTTGAGGACGTTCAAGGTAGCATGTAAACAATGGATGCTACCTGTAAAAACTGTGAGTCATGCATGGACATGTGACTTGCCCAGGTAACTCCTAAAATCCATCTTGGAGCTGGACTGTGCATAGGAATGAGGAGGGGGACTCCACCCACAAGAAAAAGTCTATTTAAACCCCTGGGAGACCCCTCCATGGTGGTCTTCAGCTGGCTAAAGAGAGAGCCTCCCTACCCACCCCAGGATACTTGAAAGAAACTGGAACAAAGGACAGTGTGCAAAGGGTGTAAGTGATTGCTGGACCCAGGCTAAAGGAGATTAGTCTGTAAAAGGGAGCATTCTGGAACCGGTGAGGATCTTATCTCTATTCAGTTTGATTAGACATAGATTTGCGCATTTTATTTTATTTGGCTTGGTGACTTTGTTCTGTCTGTTACTACTTGGAACCATTTAAATCCTACTTTCTGTATTTAATAAAATCACTGTTTACTTATTAATTAACTCAGAGTATGTATTAATACCTGGGGGAGCAAACAACCGTGCATATCTCTCTATCAGTGTTATAGAGGGCGAACAATTTATGAGTTTACCCTGTATACACTTTATATAGGGTAAAACGGATTTATTTGGGTTTAGACCCCATTGGGAGTTGGGCATCTGAATGTTTAAAAACAGGAACACTTCTGTTAGCTGCTTTCAGGTAAACCTGCAGCTTTGGGGCAAGTAATTCAGACCCTGGGTCTTTGTTGGAGCAGTTGGAAGTGTCTGGCTCAGGAAAACAGGGTGCTGGAGTCCTGAGCTGGCAGGGAAAGCAGGGGTAGAAGTAGTCTGGGCACATCAGGTGGCAGCTCCCAGGGGGTTTCTGTGATCCAAATCATCACAGGGAGTTAATTGAAAAATCCCTTATGTACCCCGTGTGTTGCAGAACAATTTGAACTGAGACAGAAATTAAAATAGACGTTGAAGCACCTGTCACAACCATCATGCACAGGAGGGAGAATATCTTGCAAAATGTATGCTCTAAATTTTACTTTATATCACTTCCTTATGCTTTGGCAACATCAAGAAGCATTGTCCACATAGGCGTACGCAGCACATTTCATTAGGGTGTGCACCCAGGGAATTTTATTTATTTTTTTAAAGGTGAACATTTACTGAATACTCAATCATAAAGGACATTATTTTTATTTGTCAAACTAAAGAAACTAAAACTTAACTAAACTTAATTTTTTTAAAATTAACAACTAAACCAGGGGTCAGCAACCTGTCAGAAGTGGTGTGCCGAGTCTTCATTTATTCACTTTAATTTAAGGTTTTGCGTGCCAGTAATACATTTTAACATTTTTTAGAAGGTCTCTATAGGTTTATATATTATAAAACTAAACTATTGTCATATATAAAGTAAACAAGGTTTTCAAAATGTTTAAGAAGCTTCATTTAAAATTAAATTAAAATACTGATCTTATGCCGCCAGCCCACTGCCAGCCTGGGGTTCCTTTCACCTAGGCCGGCAGCAGGCTGAGAGGGACCTGCGGCCGGGACCTTGGCTGGCAAGGGGCAGGCAACCAGAATCCCAGACCGGCGTGGGCGGCTCCGCCCACTGCCGGTCTGGGGTTCTGTCCGCTGGCTCCTGTGAGCCAGGGTCCCGGCTGCCAGCCCCGCTTAGCCTGCTGCCAGTCTGGGATCCCGGCCCTGCCCACATAGAGTGGGTACCTACCTTCTCCCTGGTTCTAGCCCATTCTCTTCCTCTCTCTCTCTGCACTGAGCTGAATGTGGGAGTACATTGAGCACAGGGCTGGGGGTGAAGGAGCAGCCTGGGGGTTGGGGTGTAGGGTCTGGCCAGAAACTAGAATGAGGGAGGGGGCTCAGGGTTGGGGCAGGAGGTTTGGATGTGGAGTGCTTACTTGGGCAGCTCTCATTTGGTGCAAGGGTGCAGATGGGAATGGGGGGGGAAGCAGGAGCTCCCATTTGGTGCTCAGGGTGGGGATGGGAATGTGGGGGGTGCAAGAGTCAGGGCAGGGGGCTGGGTGTGTGTGAGGAGGGTGCAGGGGTCAGGGCAGAGGGCTGGGAGCATTGAGGGGGATGCAGGAGTCAGGGCTGGGATCGTGGGGAGATGCAGGGGTCAGGGCAGGAGGCTAGGGTGTGCGGGGGGTGCAGGGGTCAGGGTAGAGGGCTGGGGGTGTGGGCTAGGGTCGTGGGGGTGCTCCCAGCCCCCTGCCCAGAGTGGCTCACGGCAGGGGGCAGGAGGGGATATGCCCTGATTCCACCCCCCTTCCCCACCTCCTCTCTGCCTCCTCCCTGGAGCAGCGAGTGTGTTGTGGCTCCACTTCTTCCCTTCCTGTGCAAGGGCCATCAGCTGATCGGCGGCAGGGAGTGAGAGGAGAAGGGGCAGGAACCCAGCACGCTGGGGGAAGAGGCAGGGGAGTGGGGGAGCTGGCCTGCCCTGAAGCAGCAGCCGGCAGGACCAAGCTTCTTCACCCTACCCCTGTGGGGGGCGTAGAAGAGCGGGGCAGGGCGGGCAGGATTTTTAATGGCGTGCTGCTGCCTGCCGGGGTCCCGGCCGCTGGCCCCGCTCAGCCCACTACTGGCCTGGGTTTGACAGCAGGCTGGGCGGGGCCGGTGGCTGGGACCCGGCAGGCAGCAGCGTGCCATTAAAAATCAGCTTGCGTGCCGTCTTTAGCACGCGTGCCATACGTTGCCGACCCCTGAACTAAACTTTACTTAAAAAAATGAGACACAAAATACCAAATTTTTGCTGTAGTGATAACCAGCCTTATACAAAGATACAGTCAATTTTCATGATCTTTATCTTTAACCAGATAATGAGCTAACCCAAAGTGACCAAAACAGATGAAGGTGTCTTCATCTTCCTGTCCTAGAGAATGAGACGTTGCTCACCTGGTGTTATGGACTTAAATTCCTCAATCACATCATTGTAATTAACTGACGAAGCCAATTCTTGTTCAATGTACAAAATCATGAGTGAGTCGAGGTGCTGTTGGGACATTGTACTTCTTAGTTTGTTTTTCACATGTGCTAGTTTCGAAAAGGCTCTTTCACATGAACAGCTTATCTGCTCCTTTTCTTACCTTAACAACGAACCGATCCATATTTTAAAATTAAAAGGGGGTATCATACGATTGAATTAAAACGCAAAGCCACGGGCTTGTTATACTGTTTCAGTAGAGTACACATGACAAAGATTACAAATACTGTAGACACTGTGCTGAGCACGCCTGACGTGGCTGCTTATATAGGTCAAAGATTTTCCAGAATAGTAGTCGGAGGGGGAGGGAGGATCAATGGTAATGCGGCACCACAGTAGTGGGGACGCATGCGGCGAGTGAACGCGGGCTTGCTAGATAGAGCGTATCATGCGATTAAATTAAAACGCAAAGCCACTTTTTTTTGGAGACATTAGGGCAGGCGAGGGCAAACTTTTTGGCTGGAGGGTCACATTGAGGTTCCAAAATTGTATGAAGGCCCTGCCCCCTATCCGACCCCCACCCACTTCCTGCCCCCCCTCAGAATCCCCAACCCATCCTGCTCCTTGTCCTCTGACTGCCCCGCCCCCCAAAACCCCTCATCACTACCCTGGGACCCCACCTCCCACCAATCCCCCCTGCTCCCTGGCTGCCCCGACCCCTATCCACCCCCTCCACCTCCTGACAGATCCCCGGAACTCCCACGATGCAACCCCCCGTTCCCCGCCCCCCCCAAAACCTCTGCCCCATCCAACGCCCCCCTCTCCCTGTCCTCTGGACTCCCTGCCCCTCATCCAACCCCCCCCAGCCCCAGCCCCTTACCATGCCGCTTACCCCGCCTCTCCCGTCGCCTCAGCACACCGCGTCCAGGAGCGACCCTGGACAGCGCTGCAGCGGCGTGGCTCCAGCGGGGCCTGAGCTCCTGCCCCTCGGCCCACTGGTGCTCGCAGCCCTGCCCCTTTACCACGCGGCTCCAAGCGGCAGGAGCTCAGGTCCCGCCGGAGCCGCTCCTGGACGTGGCGCGCTCAGACGCCAAGGGATGGGGCTGGGGGAGCCTCAGACATTCTCGTGGGGACCCTTGGGCAAACTGCCCCACTTGCCCCCCCCGTCCGCTTCACCAGCTGGGCGGCCCTGATTTAAAGAGCCAATTCTGCAGCTGCTGGTTGCCCTGCTCTCAGTGCCAGGGCCTGGAGATATTCCCCCTAGGAGAGGGGCCTCTGTTGGAAAAAGTCCTGGTTCAGCAATTTAATTGTGACCCTTCTCTGAGGAAAAAAGAAAAGGAGTACTTGTGGCACCTTAGAGACTAACCAATTTATTTGAACATAAGCTTTCGTGCGCTACTGCTCACTTCATCGAAGCACCTCAATTTTTTGCCTTTCTTGCCCTGGAAAATAAGGCATTAACTGTTCATGTCTAACAATTATGACGATATAAAAGTCACAGTCATACTGGAAGGGCATAACAAGTGGGGTCCTGGAAGGATAGGTTATGGGTTTGGTTCTGTTCAATATCTTCATCAATGATTTAGATAATGGCATAGAGAGTACACTTATAAAGTTTGCAGACAATACCAAGCTGGGAGGGGTTGCAAGTGCTTTGGAGGATAGGATTAAAATTCAAAATAATCTGGACAAACTAGAGAAATGGTCTGAAGTAAATAGGATGAAATTCAATAAGGACAAATGCAAAGTACTTCACTTAGGAAGGAACAATCAGTTGCACACATACAAAGTGGGAAATGACTGCCTAGAAAGGAGTACTGCAGAAAGGGATCTTGGGGGCATAGTGATCACAAGCTAAATATGAGCCAACAGTATAATACTGTTGCAAAAAAAGCAAACCTCATTCTGGGATGTATGAGCAGGAGTATTGTAAGCAAGACATAAGAAGTAATTCTTCCGCTCTGCTCTGTGCTGATTAGGCCTCAACTGAAGTGTTGTGTCCAGTTCTGGGTGCCACATTTCAGGAAAAATGTGGACAAATTGTAGAAAGTCCAGAGAAGAGCAACAAAAATAATTAAAGGTCTAGAAAACATGACTTCTGAGAGAAGATTGAAAAATTTGGGTTTGTTTAGTCTGGAGAAGAGAAGACAGATGGGACATAACAGTTTTCAAGTACATGTAACCCTTCTGCCCGTCAGAGTTGGCAGCAACAAGGGCCGGGTTCAATATCTAGGGGATCCATTCCAATAACACAATGCAAACCGGCTCGAGCCCCCACCCAGTGACCTGGGACAAATATATACCACCCCCGCTGGGCGCCTCCAAGAGGCAATACTTCCCCTCTCGCAAGCACATAGCCTGAGTGTAGCAAAAGCCTTTTAATAACAGAGAGAAACAATGTGGCATTATGTTGGGGAAACACCACCAACAGGATTCATAACACAACCCATGAGCAAAAAAAAACCCACCCCAGGCAAATTGGGGCATGCCCTTTTCCCTTTGGTTCTTGAGTCCAGCAACCCCAAATCACCCAAGGTCCCAAAAGTCCAATGCCCCAAAAGTCTCTGTCCCTGGTCAGGGCAGCCCCAGAGTTCGAAAGTTTATCTGCGGAGCTTTACCTCCCAACCTGGGTGGAAATGGGACGGGGGTAAGAGGCACCTTACATGATCTGAAGCTGACCGCCCCATAGCTCCATAGCAGCGCTCCGCTCCGCCAGCCGCCCCACAAACTCCTTCGCTCCGCTGCGCTCCGCTCCGCCAGCCGCCCCACAAACTCCTTCGCTCCGCTGCGCTCCGCTCCGCCAGCCGCCCCACAAACTCCTTCGCTCCGCTGCGCTCCGCTCCGCCAGCTGCCCCACGAACTCCTTCGCTCAGCTCCACGACCCACAAGCAGCTCCTGCCATCCACACACTGCTCCGCGTTGAACTGCTTCACCAGCCGTGCCGCAAACTGCTCCACAATATATCTTCAGGCTCCCCCACTACTTAACACAACACTCAGTGATTTCAGCTCTTAGGTGAATTCAGCTTGTAGTAGGGGAGCCCCAGTGCTGGTGCACTGTCAGCCCAAAGTGAGCTCAGCAGCCTATAACTAGACTTCTAATGAAATCAAAATTAGCTCTGATATTCCACAGTGGAGAGAGGAGGAAGTGCAATTAGCATGTAAGGCCCTCACCAAGGGGCCCATGCCACCAAGTATTAATACTTGTCCCCAGCCTCTCTCTATTCACACAGTTTTGGAACCCATGACCCTTGCCTAGCGAGTGCTACTTAGTTGATGGTGAATCCCTCCATCATAACAAAAGGCCACGTACAGTTCCAAGCACAGTTCCCATAATCAGGGTAATAAGAATTTATTCTTCCTGCCCCAATAACAGAGACGCTGGGGATCCCACAGCAGCCAAAGTGACCATTTGAGCAGCTATGGTCTCATTCTAGGCGTGGTGGGTGTGCCTATGCAAATGAGATCGGCCCCTGAAGTTCTTTTCCACAACTTGCCACACCTCACCACCAGATGTCAGGGTGGAGCTCATCCTGACACTGCTTACATCCTCCCCCCAGCCGAGACTTTGTCGTCCCGACAAATCACACCCCCTTTATACCAACTCATTGGTTTCCTCCAAAGGGCCTCAGGAAGCCCACTTTAGCTTCCACAAGCCTGTGTGCTAAATGTATTGGCTCCTCACTAGTCACCCCAGGTGCATCATAAGTTAACCGTTTCACTGGTCTTATCACCCTGTCTCGTCTATTGAGAATCTCTGTTGCCGAGGTAGGGGGAACATCCTCTTGAGTGACAGATGGAGAGGCTTCCCTGGAGGGTCCCTCGGCTACTGGTGTAGGCCCCTGCACTCCTAGTTCTAACGCTGGAGGGTCCAAGGTGCCCAGGACATCCTCTACCTGTCTGTCCCCATTGTCCAGTAACCTGTGTGTGTCATCACAGGGGGGTCTCATCAGCAGCACCGGGGTATCAGAAAGGGGCCTAAATAGTTCCGCCATTGGGTTTAGGGCGGAAGAGGGAAAACTCTCGTTTGGTTCAGCTGATCGAGACTGAAATCTTGTCTCCATCCCAGGATACACCAAGGTTGTGTCTTCCTCCTCAGACTCACTCTCAGATGTGCAGAATAGGGGTAAGTTAGCTGCAGGGGGCCCACTGTCTGTGTTGGATGGCGGCTTTGGTCTAGCACCTCTGTTCTGCCCGGCGGCCCTGCCGTGGCCCATCTCATAAGGGGTGCTTACCAATTCCCCCACAGGGAGCAAAAGGTTTCTATGCACCGTCTTTATTTGCCCTGGACCGTCTTCAGGTTTGATCTTGTAGACCGGCAGATCTCCCAGCTTTTCCATCACCAGGTAAGGTATTGCCTTCCATCTGTCAGCTATCTTGTGTTTGCCAGCAATACCCAAATTTCGCAGCAGGACTCTGTCCCCCGGCTGGAGCTCCTGCGAACGCACTCTAGCATCATATCGATGTTTGTTGCGGTCTGCGTTCTTCCGAGCCGCAGCGGTAGCTAAGCGATAAGCATCCCGCAGCTTTTCTCTTAGTCGGGATACATATTGCTGATGAGTTTCATAGCTATCTCCATCCTCTGATACACCAAAGCACAAGTCTATGGGTAATCTTGGTTCTCGCCCAAACATCAAGAGATATGGGGTGACTCCCGTAGCATCGTTCTTTGTGGCATTGTAGGCATGCACCAGAAATGCGACATGCTGGCTCCAGGTTGCCTTCTGCTCTGGTCGCAAAGTTCCCAACATATCTAATAGGGTTCGATTGAACCTCTCTGGCTGAGGATCACCTTGGGGGTGATAAGGCGTTGTCCTAGACTTTTTAATTCCTGCTATCTTCAGCACCTCCTTCAGAAGGTGACTCTCAAAATCCCGCCCCTGATCAGAGTGTATCCGAGCCGGGAATCCATAGACTGAGAAATATTTGTCCCACAATACTCGAGCAACGGTGGTGGCCCTCTGATCACGTGTGGGATATGCTTGTGCATACCGTGTAAAATGGTCAGTCACTACTAGAATGTTTCCAACATTCCTCTTGTCTACCTCTACAGACAAGAAATCAATGCATACCAACTCCAAAGGTTTGTTGCTGGTGATGTTCTTGAGATATGCAGCCCTCGTGGGCAGAGTTTTCCTTTGAACACATCGAGCGCAAGTCTCACATTTCCTGTGAACATCTTCAGCCATTCGGGGCCAATAGAACCTACTACGAATAAGTTCCAGGGTCCTCTCCATCCCTAAATGCCCAAAGTCATCATGCAGGGCCCTCATGGCCAGGGCTCTGTACTTTTTTGGCAGTACTAGTTGTGCTCGTTGTTTTTGTAAAGGGTCAGTGGTCATTCGGTGTAGCACTCCCTGAATCAGTTTTAGTTTGGTCCATTCTCTCAATAGTAGTTTACCCTCTGGGTTAGGTGGGACAACCGCAGCTGGGCTTCGCCCCTCCCTTTTGGCAAGTAGTGTATCACGAATGTCAATATCTTGCCGCTGGGCTTCTTGCCAGTCAGCCGCATTGAGCATGGGCAAAGGAGATTGGTCTAATGCAATATAGTTCACTGAAGCAGAAGGCATGCATTCAGGGGGCAGGCCCAAAGCTTCTGCAACACATCCCTGAAAGCCCTCACGGGCCTCTGGCTCTCGGCGACTCACACTGCAAATAGCTCTCACTCCATCTGTGGGTATCACAGCAACTTCTGGAGCCTGCGGACGCCTGGACAATGCATCTGCATCTACATTGCTTCTCCCTGATCGGTACTGAATGCTGAACTCATAGCTAGCCAAGGCAGCCACCCATCTCTGCCCTGTAGCATCCAGCTTAGCACTTGTTAACACATAAGTCAGTGGATTGTTGTCTGTCCACACCTGGAACTGAGCACCATACAAGTAGTCTCGAAATTTCTCAGTGATGGCCCATTTCAAGGCCAAAAATTCCAGCTTGTGGGTGGGATAGCGAGTTTCACTATCAGACAATCCTCGGCTGGCAAAGGCTACAGGTTTACATTTGCCTTCCACTTCCTGGTACAGGACTGCTCCCAGACCCTCCAAACTGGCATCAGTATGCAGGATAAATGGTTTGCTTGGGTCAGCAAAAACTAGGACTGGAGCATGAGTTAGGCAAGTAATGATTTCTCGAAAAGCCCTTTCACATCTCTCATCCCACCGTGGCCCAAATGGTGCAAAGGGGCCATTGTGTCTCTGCACAGGAGGCTTTGGGGACCTCCCCTTATTCTTGGACTTAGATTTGTTCTTGCTGGACTGATGTCCCCTGGTAAGATCATTCAGAGGCTTTACAATCGTAGCATAGTTTTTCACAAATCTGCGGTAGTAGCCACTAAATCCAAGAAAGGTCTTGAGTTCTCTGTAGTTACTTGGACGTGGCCATGTAGTGAGTGCTTCTATTTTATCAGGATCAGTACTCACACCTTCTTGGGACACAATGTGACCCACATACTTCACTGAGGTTCTGCAGAACTGGCATTTGTCAATTGAAAGCTTCAGACCATAATCCTCCAACCTATCAAGCACTTTAAGAAGTCTTTCTTCATGCTCCTCTAAGGTTCTTCCAAACACAATCAGGTCATCCAAATAAACTAACACTTGCAGTAAATTCATGTCTCCCACAACTTTCTCCATGAGACGTTGAAAGGTGGCAGGTGCTCCAGAAATCCCTTGGGGCATGCGTTCGAACTGATAAAACCCTAATGGGCAGATGAAGGCTGTCTTCTCCTTATCTTCTTCTCCCAGAGGGATCTGGTAGTATCCACTTCGAAGATCCAACACAGAGAACCACTGGCTTCCCAGCAAACAGTCTAAGGCATCTTGCACTCGAGGCATAGTGTACTGGTCGACCACAGTACGGCTGTTTAGGGTGCGGTAGTCAATACACATCCGGATTTTCCCATTCTTTTTGCGGACTACCACAATGGGTGAGGCGTATGGGCTACGGGACTCTGTAATGATGCCATTCGCAGCCAGCTCCTGAAGATGATGTCGCACATCTTCCATCTCAGAGAGAGCAATCTTCCTAGATCTCTCCCTGAAAGGTCGAGAGTCATGTAGTCTGATATTGTGCTCTACTCCTTTTGCACATCCCACATCCCACTCATGCAGTGAGAACACCTTGGATCTTTCACAAAGTTTCTTCCTCAGGCGCTCTTTCCAGTCCTCGGACACTGGTGAATCTCCAAAGTCAAACTTTGCTGGGTCTATTGTCGGAACTTGAGTTTCACACTGGGGTTTTACAATCGACTCAGGCTCAAAGAGGTCTGCTATCTTTTGTCCTTGCTTCACAACAACATCACGACTCGTTTCATTAGCAATCAGTATAGTCACCCTTTCCTGGGCTTCAGCAGGTAGGGTTATGACTCCACTGGGGACCAACACTCCTTCAGGGAGCTCTCCTCCCATCGGCTGCTCTATCATTGCTAACGTCCCTTTACTGCCTTTCAGGCAGGTGCTCATGACAAGCACTTCTTGCTCCGTCCTTGCAGGCACTACTAAGGGGGTTGTGCCCGCGTACTTCAGTGCCCCAAGCGGTAGCTCAGATGTGTCCCTTTTAGCGCTCTCAATTTTCCTATAGGCTTCAGCACAAAGCGTATGGATCATCAGGGTATTCAGGTACTGGTCCCCAGCCCGCCTTCTGCAGTAATCCGCGAGTACCTTGAAGAGACTGGAGTTGGTCCCTATCAGCACAGACACATCAGAGGTCCCTTTAGGGTCAGGGCATATTAAGGCAGCTGTGTCTACCTCTTCTCTTACCCCAGCAACCTCCTCTGGGAATTCCAGGTGCACTATGACATACCCTTGATAGGGGTATTCATCCATGCTGAGGCCACACAGGCCAAGGCCAGTCAGTGGCTGTATAGGCAGGTGCCTAAGCATCTGTTGGTAGAATGACTGAAATATAATAGTCACTTGAGATCCAGTGTCAAGCACTGCTTTACACTCCACCCCTTCAATCCTCACCGTGACCTCTGCTCGAGGCCCTATCAGTCCTGCAGGGATCCCAGCTGGACAGTCTTTTCTGGGGGAATCTTCAAATCCTGCAGACCTGGGGGGTCCCCGTCCCCAGACCCTCTGGCAGCTACCGGATCTCTCCCAACTGATCCTCAGCTTTCCATACACTAAGGAGGGGTTTTCTTCATTACGGCACTTGGCAGCACTGTGTCCATCCTGACCACATCGGTAGCAGAAGAATTGACCTTTTCCCCTTCGCCTGGGGGGGATGGTGGCTCTAAGTGCGGGCTTCTCAATCGCCACAGTTTGAGGCTTCTTATTCCTGGAAGTCTTAACTCGGTCAACGGTACTTTGCAGCTCAGCTATCCGTTCCGTCAGGACCTGCATTTGTTGGGCAAGTTCCTCTCTGGTGCTCACCATCAGTACACTGGCCGTTTGCAGTGGTGTTGTGCTGCCTGGCTCCGATGTTTGGGCTTCCCAAAACTCACTGGCAGCCTGCCTTTCTTCCTCCTCTCGGACCTCTTTTATCAGCTGGGAGTAACTTGGGGGATGTTCCCGTCGTTCTCTTAGCTGGAGATGAAGTAGAATCGGGTTCTGATACTGAGTTCCTCTTACAATTTGAGCCAGTCTGGTCTGATCCATCTGCTCAGCAGTCACTGCTCCCCTCATGACAGCTCTCTGAAGCAGTCTCTCCAGTCTCTGTATGTAGGCTGAAGCCTTCTCGCCCTTTTGTTGTCGGGAATTAAGGAACTTACAGTAGCTGTCTTCAGGGCCCTCTACGCTCCCAAAGTTGTGTTCAAGGGCCTCTAGGCAGTCCTTCACACTGACCCCAGGGTCAATGAGCTTCAGGGTGCGAATCACATCTAATGCTGGGCCGCCAAGGCTCTCTATAAGGCATCTTCGCTTTTCTGCATCTGGTACGGCCCACTCTTGCAGCATTTCAGTGGTATGCTCTAACCAGGGTTCAAACTCCTCCTCCCCAGCAAATAATCTTAACTTACGACAAGAGTCTGACTCAGCATGGGGCAGCACAACCTTTTCCAATATTTGCCCCAGAGCTTTTGTCCAATCATCAGCCGAGGCTGCAGCCCCTGAGCTAGAAGCTGCTGAGCCAGGGCCCAACAAACCTGACATATTAGCCATTATACAAACAGTAATTTCCTCAAAATATAAGCACAAACAAAACAAAAAAAAATATAAATTGTTTCCCAATGTAGTGGATCACTCAACAGGTGCTTGCGAGGGGTACTGACCCAGGCTATCCCGGACGAGCCCCCAAAAATGTAACCCTTCTGCCCGTCAGAGTTGGCAGCAACAAGGGCCGGGTTCAATATCTAGGGGATCCATTCCAATAACACAATGCAAACCGGCTCGAGCCCCCACCCAGTGACCTGGGACAAATATATACCACCCCCGCTGGGCGCCTCCAAGAGGCAATACTTCCCCTCTCGCAAGCACATAGCCTGAGTGTAGCAAAAGCCTTTTAATAACAGAGAGAAACAATGTGGCATTATGTTGGGGAAACACCACCAACAGGATTCATAACACAACCCATGAGCAAAAAAAAACCCACCCCAGGCAAATTGGGGCATGCCCTTTTCCCTTTGGTTCTTGAGTCCAGCAACCCCAAATCACCCAAGGTCCCAAAAGTCCAATGCCCCAAAAGTCTCTGTCCCTGGTCAGGGCAGCCCCAGAGTTCGAAAGTTTATCTGCGGAGCTTTACCTCCCAACCTGGGTGGAAATGGGACGGGGGTAAGAGGCACCTTACATGATCTGAAGCTGACCGCCCCATAGCTCCATAGCAGCGCTCCGCTCCGCCAGCCGCCCCACAAACTCCTTCGCTCCGCTGCGCTCCGCTCCGCCAGCCGCCCCACAAACTCCTTCGCTCCGCTGCGCTCCGCTCCGCCAGCCGCCCCACAAACTCCTTCGCTCCGCTGCGCTCCGCTCCGCCAGCTGCCCCACGAACTCCTTCGCTCAGCTCCACGACCCACAAGCAGCTCCTGCCATCCACACACTGCTCCGCGTTGAACTGCTTCACCAGCCGTGCCGCAAACTGCTCCACAATATATCTTCAGGCTCCCCCACTACTTAACACAACACTCAGTGATTTCAGCTCTTAGGTGAATTCAGCTTGTAGTAGGGGAGCCCCAGTGCTGGTGCACTGTCAGCCCAAAGTGAGCTCAGCAGCCTATAACTAGACTTCTAATGAAATCAAAATTAGCTCTGATATTCCACAGTGGAGAGAGGAGGAAGTGCAATTAGCATGTAAGGCCCTCACCAAGGGGCCCATGCCACCAAGTATTAATACTTGTCCCCAGCCTCTCTCTATTCACACAGTTTTGGAACCCATGACCCTTGCCTAGCGAGTGCTACTTAGTTGATGGTGAATCCCTCCATCATAACAAAAGGCCACGTACAGTTCCAAGCACAGTTCCCATAATCAGGGTAATAAGAATTTATTCTTCCTGCCCCAATAACAGAGACGCTGGGGATCCCACAGCAGCCAAAGTGACCATTTGAGCAGCTATGGTCTCATTCTAGGCGTGGTGGGTGTGCCTATGCAAATGAGATCGGCCCCTGAAGTTCTTTTCCACAACTTGCCACACCTCACCACCAGATGTCAGGGTGGAGCTCATCCTGACACTGCTTACATCCATAAAAGGTGGTTACAAGGAGGAAGGAGAAAAATTGTTTTCTTAACCTCTGAGGATAGGCCAAGAAGCAATGGGCTTAAATTGCAACAAGGGCCGTTTAGGTTGGACATTAGGAAAAACTTCCTAACTGCCAAAGTGGTTGAGCACTGGAATAAATTGCCTAGGGAGGTTGTGGAATCTCCATCATTGGGGATTTTTAAGAGCAGGTTGGATAAACACCTGTCAGGGATGGTCTAGAGACAATACTTAGTCCTGCTTTGAGTGCAGGGGACTGGACTAGATGACCTCTCAAGGTCCCTTCCAGTTCTATGTTTCTATGATGCTATGATTCTAAGTGTGAGGGACAGACAGGAAGAAAGCATGAAGGTGCTTGCTTCAAAATTTAACAAGTAGGAGATCAAGGCTGGCATCATTGGAAGAAGCAGGCGATGACCTCTCAATAGCTCATGAGAAGGGATAGATAGGGTGGCAACTGGCCACGAAGGTCTTTGAAAGTGAAGACAAATAGCTTATGTTTGATGCAACAAAGAAGGGGGAGCTAATGGAGGGATGCAAAGAGAGGGGTGCCATGGTCAAAGTGACAACAATATTCTGCATGGATATGAGTGGAGCAAGATTGTATTTGTCAAGGCCAGAGAAGAGGACGTAGTAACTGAGATGATGGAAAGCTGAATGAGGGTGTTTGGTTTTGTGTTTTGAACTATTTTTTACTCCTGCCAGCTCTGGTGTAGCGTGCTGGATTCTGTTCTGTTCTATTCCATTCTGTTAACAATGATTAAGTATGTTTTGATTATAGCATCGTTATTGCTGGCGCTGATATATGAAATGGAAAGAACCTACCTCATCTCTCAGGTTCCAGGTAGAGTTTCAGCAGTGCCAACCCCAGGGGTTTAAAACTAATTAGTCACGCCCCCCAAATCATAAGATTGGCTTCAAAATCATATTATAAAAATAATAATTTGAGGATTTTTTAAATTTGACTTCTGTTTTTTGAGATTTAGGGGTCATATTTTCAAGCTTTTCTTGAGACCCACAAAGGCTAGATACTTTGTTTTTTAATGATAGCTGAGATTTCACTCTTAATAACATGACTCCAGAAGTTGGGTCTTTCAGAAAATCACCAAATATCACAAGATTCAATATTATGAGCATTGGCAACACTGGAATTTGCAGTTAGAAAAAAACTGATCTCTTTGCTTAGAGTAAATTGATCATTAGGTTTCAGAGTAACAGCCGTGTTAGTCTGTATTTGCAAAAAGAAAAGGAGTACTTGTGGCACCTTAGAGACTAACCAATTTATTTGAGCATGAGCTTTCGTGATAAATTGGTTAGTCTCTAAGGTGCCACAAGTACTCCTTTTCTTATTGATCATTAGGAGATACACGTGGATGTTCCACAAGACCAAAGCAATTACTCATGTGCTTAAAACTGAGCACATGCATAAGTGTTTGTATGATCAGAGCTTTAGAAAGCAAAAAGAAAAATGAATGTGAATTACAACAATGTAGAAGAAAATAAATATCATATCATAATGCCACTATATATAAATCCATGGTGTGCCCACATCTTGAATACTGAGTCCACTTCTGGTCACCCCATCTTAAAAAGGATATAGTGGAACTGGAAAAGCTTCAGAGAAGGGCAGCAGAGATGATCAAGGACACAGAATGATTTCTATACAAGGTGAGACAAAAGGGCTGCTCAGCTTAGAAAAGAGATGACTAAGGGGGAAATATGATAGAGGTCTATAAAATCATGAATGATGTGGAAAAAGTGAATGGAAAAGTGTTATTTACCCTTTCCCACAACACAAAAACGAGTGGTCACCCAATGAAATTAATAGGCTGTAGCTTTAATATAAACAAGAGGAAGTACTTTTTCACACAACATACAATTAACCTGTGGAATTCATTGCCATGTGATATTGTGAAGGCCAAAAATATAACTGGGTTAAAAAAAGAACTAGATAAGCTCATGGAGGATACGTTCATCAATGGCTATTAGTCAAGCTGGCCAAGAATGCAACCCCATGCGTGGGGTGACCCTAAACATCTGACTGCCAGAAGCCAGGAGGGGAAGATAGGGTGGCTCACTCCATCTGCTCTGTTATGTACATTCTCCCCTGAAGTTGTGGTAGTGGCCACTGTTGGAGACAGGATTTGGGTTAGATAGACTATTGGTCTAACCCAGTATGGCAGTTCTTATGGTCTTATTTTCCTATTTAAATATTGACATGCACACTAACTAATCTTTTTAATGGTCAATCTCAGTGCATATTTGACGTCACTTTGGAGTGATTACATATAGTTTTCTTCTTTGTAAAGATGGATTGTTTAGAATTAATTGAAATATTATATTACTGAGTTTTTGCAGACTTTTACTAACTTATCTGAATGTAATGGTTGGTTGTGCTTCCATTATGTTTATTACTAATCTGACGCAATGCAATTTTTTCCAAAGATAATTGTTAAGTTGTCATGTAGGGAGTTTCTCTAAGTGGCTTCCTGGCATTTTAAAGGACAAAAGAAACTGCACATAAGTAACAGGTTATTAGAAATGGATTGATGTAATTATTCACAGCATCAGAAATGGAAATTTAGTTCACAATGGAATTCTTCAGAAAACTATAGCTACATTATTTACATAAAGTAACATCTGAAATTTGCAATTGGCCATATTGCCGCTTTATAATCCCTTATGTAATTATTACAGCAGTAACTTTCTGAAGGATTCCATTCGGATTTGAATTGTGTTCATTCTGATGCTGCGAGTAATTGGGCAAAATTCAATATAATGAATTGTTTCTTTTAGCCCCTTAAATACCAAAGATCCTTCCTTAGGGGATATGTGGTTGACATCTTTCCAGTAATTTTTTGCTGTTTCATACTCTAATGCTGTTTGCATGGCATTGGCATTCAATTAATATTCTAATTAGGAGCTAATCTTCTTTTTTAAACCTGTATTTTCCTTTGGAGAGCACAGCAGAATGATGGGATTTTTATAATGATAAAAGATACTTTTTCTGTCTTAGAATGCAAATCTCTTCTGAAATTAAATGTACAAGAAGGGCTGTGTTACATTCTGCTCCCAAATAAATGCTTTTCTTAACAGCAGTAGGACAAAAATCATCTCTGCTGTAATGGCATCTGCATCAGTGGAGCTATACCAGGGATGATCTTGACCCCGTAATTGCACTGATGTACCGCATTGGAACCCAATTCAGCTCCCTTTGAAATCAAAGGGAGTCTTTCCATTGACATTAAATAGGAATGGAATTCCTATTGTGTTTCTTTTATTGTAATGTGAAATCACAATTATATTGCTCGATGACCAGTAGTTAGTCTCATAAAAGTATTAATGTTGTTCTAATTATTTAATTACAATGAATTTTTAACAAAGTTAAAGTAAAATACCAAAAATCAATATATCAAAATACCAAAATATCAAAAGGTGTTACAACAAAAAATCACATGATGCTGTCCAATAAATATTTATCTGTATCCTAACAACCTCCCTCTTCACACAAATAAGAGTTGAAGTGTTTTCATACTATTAATGGAATCATATTGGGCATAGCAGTCGGATAACAGGGAAAGTCCTGATGGACAATGACCTGGCCTCAATACACAGCTTTGTCATACCCTGGCTGGACAACAGCAATGCAATATACCTGGGGATGAAGACATCAGCATTTATAAAACGCCAACAAGTACAGAAAACTGCAGTGCATCTCCTCACCAACATGGGCTACCATGAGCATATCAAACCTGTCTTCCACTCTCTACACTTGCTTCCCATAGAATAGCAAGGCAAGATCAAGGTCTTGGTCTTTATCTTCAAGGTGCTTAATGGCCTGGGATCAGCATATCTATCTAAAAGATTGTCTAAAGCTCCAGGTTGAGGACAATTTGTTCCTCAGGCACAGTGGAGCTTTCTACCAGAAGGGTTAAACTTCTCTGTGCAGGAGAGAACTTTGTTGGGCTAGTCTGAGGCTGTGGAATTAACTCCCAGGGGAACCAAGGACTAGCACAAACGCCACTGCCTTCTATTCCAAGTGCAAGTCACACTTCTTCAACCTCTCTTCTCTATCATAAACACAAAGCAGCATCTACATAATCCCCACCTCCCAAAAAAACCTCTACACCTAACAAAACCCTACACAGCACATAAAGTTTGCCTTCTCTGGAAAGGCTGAGAGAAAAATTAGTCACATTGCTTAATGCACTACTGAAATGCACTCAGATACTACAGGATGAAGGCAGTACAAGAACCTATATAGAACAGAACAGACTAGAATAGAATAGGTGCCTCAAGTTAGGTACCCAAAATCAGAGGCCAGTTTTGACAAATTTGGCCTATGTGACTGGCCCAAATTTACACAATAATCCATTGGCAGAATTGAGAACAAACTCATGTTTCTCAATTCCTATGCTCAAACCACTAGAAAACATTGCCTTCCTGCAACATCAACTGACTACTGTTTGTTATTTGTGGATGCTGTTACAGTTTGGTGGGAAGAGGCTCACGCAAGTGATATGTATGGTACACATAGGGCTATTACGTTAATTGTTTCTTTTACTGATTATTAGAGAGAGCTAAGTTTAATTATAACTTTTGCACAGCTATTTTTCTTAGGTTTAGGATTTTTCTGGAAGTACACATGAAACCTCTGCTAATGAAAGCAAATGTCTACATGGAATGCAAAATTTGAACTTTAAGAAGCAGAAGAATTTAAAGTAAAATAATTCTCTAATTAGAAAAATATAATTTCACTTGGCCTGCCCCAGGTCTTGGCAGAGAGCATCATAAGCATCTCCAGCATCAAGACCAATTATACCAGTCTCTTAGTTTCAGGAAAGGGCTAACTCTTAATTCCCTGAAGATAAATCAGGGAGCACTTAGCTGCATAGCCCTAGTCTACACTGTGAGTTTAGGTCAGATTTAGCAGCATTAGATCTGTTTAGCCCTGCACCCATCCACACTACGAAGCCATTTTTTCCGACTTTAAGGGCTCTTAAAACCGGTTTCTGTACTCCTCCCTGAGGAGTGGATTAGCGCTGAAATCGACTTTGCTGGGTCCAGTTTGGGGTAGTGTGGATGCAATCCAACAGTATTGGCCTCCGGGACCTATCCCAGAGTGCTCCATTGTGACTGCTCTGGACAACACTCTCAATTCAGATGCCATGGCCAGGTAGGGAAAAGCCCCGAGAACTTTGGAATTTCATTTCGTGTTTGGCCAGCGTGGCGAGCTGATCAGCACAGGTGATCATGCAGAGCTCTTCAGCACAGGTGACCATGCAGAGCTCATCAGCAGAGGTGACCATGCGGTCCCAGAATCGCAAAAGAGCTCCAGCATGGACAAAATGGGAGGTACTGGATCTGATCTCTGTATGGGGAGACGAATCCATGCTATCAGAAATCTGTTCCAAAAGACGAAATGCCAAAATATTTGACAAAATCTCCAAGGGCATGAAGGACAGAGGTTATAACAGGGACCTGCAGCAGTGCCACGTGAAACTTAAGAAGCTCAGGCAAGCCTACCAAAAAACCAGAGAGGCAAACGGCCTCTCCGAGTCAGAGCCCCAGACATGCCACTTCTCTGATGAGCTGCATGCCATTCTAGGGGGTGCCCCTACAACTACCCCAGCCCTGTGCGTGGACTCCATCAATGGACTCTCACGCAACAGGGATGCGGATTTTGGGAACGAGGAAGATGATGATGATGAGGAGGTTGAAGCACAGCAAGCACGCAGAGAAACCGTTTTCCCCGACAGCCAGGAAATGTTTTTCACCCTGGATCTAGTACCCTCCCAACCCACTGAAGACGGGCTCCCAGACCTAGAAGGTGGAGAAGGGACCTCTGGTGAGTGTACCTTTGTAAATATAATACACAGTTTAAAAGCAAGTGTGTTTAATGATTAATTTTCCCTGAAGACTTGGGATGCATTCACGGCCAGTACAGCTACTGGAAAAATCTGTTAACGTGTATGGCGATGGAGGGGAAATCCTCCAGGGACATCTCAGTGAAGCTCTCCTGGATGTACTTCCAAAGCCTTTGCAAAAGGTTTCCGGGGAGGGCAGCCTTATTCTGTCCTCCACGGTAAGACACTTTACCATGGCAGGCCAGCAGCACATAGTCTGGAATCATTGCATAACAAAGCCTGGCAGCGTATGGTCCCGGTGTTTCCTGGCATTCAAGCAACATCCATTCTTTTTCTCTCTGTGTTATCCTCAGGAGAGTGATATCATTCAGGGTCACCTGGTTGAAATAGGGGAATTTTATTAAGGGGACATGCAGAGGTGGCAGTTCCTGCTGGGCTGTTTGCCTGTGGCTAAACAGAAATCTTCCCTGCTGTTAGCCACGCGGTGGAGGTAGGGGTGAAGCAATCATCCCAGAGAATTGAGGGTGTGTGGGTGTGTGTGTGTGTGGGTGGTTAGTTGAGTTTGTGCTGCACGTTAACCTGAATACCGCAGCCCCTCCTTTTAAATAGCCAACCATTTTAAAGGGCCAACCCAACGGGTGCTTGGTATGTGAAATGAGGGCACTGCTGTTTGAACCCATTCCCACATGTTAGGAAAGTTAAAGAAGCCAAAAGACTGTGGCTTACCATGTCTGCCTGCAAGCCGAATTCTGTTGCCCGGCCCAGCGTGTGTGATCTCTCACACCAAACCGGCAGGCCCTCGATATAAGAGGCAAAATGCGACCTTGTAAAGAAAGCACACATGCTATGTAATGTTAACAGCTTGGTTCACCGTGAAAGAGTCTACCCATTGTTCTCTAAAATGTCTCTTTTTAAAGACTAATCTCCCTTTTTTCCCTCCCGCAGCTGCAAATGTTTCATCGCTCCCCCTATCATCTCTGTTCCAGAGGCTATCAAAGATTAGAAGCCGAAAAAAACGTACTCGTGATGAAATGTTCTCTGAGCTCAAGCAGGCCTCCCACATTGAAAGAGCCCAGCACAATGCGTGGAGGGAGACAATGTCAGAGTCCAGGAAAGCACAAAATGAAAGCGAGGAGAAGAGGGAGACAAGTGAGAGGAGAGGAGGGACAAGAAAGAGGACAAGAGGGATGAGCGAGAGGAGAGGTGGCGTCAGCGTGATGAGAGGAGGCAGGATGCAATGCTGAGGCTACTGGAGGATCAAACTGATATGCTCCGGCGTATGGCTGAGGTGCAGGAAAGGCTGCAGGAGCACAGACCGCTGCTGCAGCCCCTGTGTAACCAACCCCCCTCCTCCCCAAGTTCCACAGCCTCCTCACCCAGATATCCAAACACGCGGTGGGGCGGCCTCCAGGCACCCAACCACTCCACCCCAGAGGACTGCCCAAGCAACAGAAAGCTGGCATTCAATAAGTTTTGAAGTGCAGTGTGGCCTTGTCCTTCCCTCCTCCCCTCCTCCCCCACCCCTCCCCTCCCGGGCTACCTTGGCAGTTATCCCCCCATTTGTGCAATGAATTAATAAAGAAAGCATGAATTTGAAACAACAATGACTTTATTGCCTCTGCAAGTGGTGATCAAAGGGGGGAGGGGAGGGCGGTTGGCTTACAGGGAAGTAGAGTGAACCAAGGGGGCGGGTTTTCATCAAGGAGAAACAAACAGAACTTTCACACCGTAGCCTGGCCAGTCATGAAACTGGTTTTCAAAGCTTCTCTGATGCGCAGCGTGCCCTGCTGTGCTCTTCTAACCACCCTGGTGTCTGGCTGCACCTAATCAGCAGCCAGACGATTTGCCTCAACCTCCCACCCCACCATAAACGTCTCCCCCTTACTCTCACAGATATTGTGGAGCACACAGCAAGCAGTAATAATGATGGGAATACTGGTTTCGCTGAGGTCTAGCCAAGTCAGTCAACTGCGCCAGCATGCTTTTAAACATCCAAATGCACATTCTACCACCGTTTTGCACTTGCCTATAGTTGAACAGCTCCTGACTACTGTCCAGGGTGCCTGTGTATGGCTTCATGAGCCATGGCATTAAGGGGTAGGCTGGGTCCCCAAGGATAACTATAGACATTTAAATATCCGCAACGGTTATTTTCTGGTCTGGAAAGTAAGTCCCTTGCTGCAGCCATTTCCACAGACCAGAGTTCCTAAAGATGCAAGCGTCATGTACCTTTCCCGGCCATCCCACGTTAATGTTGGTGAAACGTCCCTTGTGATCCACTAGTGCTTTCAACACCATTGAAAAGTACCCCTTTCAGTTTATGTACTGGCTGCCTTGGTGGTCCGGTCCCAAGATAGGGATATGGGTTCCATCTATGACCCCACTGTTAGGGAATCCCATTGCAGCAAAGCCATCCACTATGACCTGCACATTTCCCAGACTCACTACCGTTGATAGCAGCAGGTCAGTGATCATGTTGGCTACTTGGATCACAGCAGCCCCCACAGTAGATTTGCCCACTCCAAATTGATTCCCGACTGACCGGTAGCTGCCTGGTGTTGCAGGCTTCCAGGGGGCTATCGCCACTCGCTTGTGAACTGTGAGGGCTGCTCTCATCTTGGTATTCTTGCGCTTCAGGGCAGGGGAAAGCAAGTCACAAAGTTCCATGAAAGTGCCCTTACGCATGCAAAAGTTTCACAGCCATTGGGAATCATCCTAGACCTGCAACACTATGCGGTCCCACCAGTCTGTACTTGTTTCCCAGGCCCAGAATCGGCGTTCCATGGTGTGAGCCTGTCCCATTGCCACCATGATGTCCAAATTGCTGGGGCCTGTACTTTGAGAGACGTCTGTGTCCATGTCCTCATCACTCTCCTCACAGCGCTGCCGTCACCTACTCGCCTGCTTTTGCAGGTTCTGGTTCTGGTTCTGCATATACTGCTGGATAATGTGCATGGTGTTTAGAACGGTCACAACTGCAGCGGTGATCTGAGTGGGCTCCATGCTTTCCGTGGTATGGCGTGAGGAGGAGAGCAGAGTGGCAGCGGAAGCGGCGGGTGGATGACGATGCCGACAGCAATATGGTGCCCGCACGGAAAAAGGCACGAAACAATTGTCAGCCATTTCTTTCACGGAGGGGGGGGAGCAAGGGGTAGGCTGGCAGCAGACAGTTCAGTACGACTGCTAGCCGTCATCACCTGGGTGCTCTCCAGCAGACAGTGCAGTACAACTGCTAGCTGTCATCATCTCCTGGGTGCTTGCAGGGCTGCTGGCTGGGAGAGCAGCTTGATGCAGAATGGCCCCCCTCAAGGATTAATCTCACAACCCTGGGTTTAGCAGGCCAGTGCTCAAACCACTGAGCTATCCCTCTGCCAATATTCCAGGCAGGACTGAATCTCCATTAGACAAAACTTAAAGAAGAGCCTGACCTGAGTCACTCCCATTTATGTCCAGGCGCCCCTGACAGACCTCACCGAGGCCGGCCAAGAACATCCAGGAGACGACAAGGACGGCTACCAGTCATAATGCACCATCTGCTGCCACAAGGCAATGAGCTGCTGCTGTGTAGCAATGCAGTCCCGTGTCTGTCAGCACCCAGGAGACGTACGGTGACGGTGAACTGAATGGGCTCCATGCTTGCTGTGGTATGGCGTCTGCATGGGTAACCCAGGAAAAAAGGCGCGAAACTTGGGAAACTTGGCTGTGTAATGATGACCGTGTAATGCTAAAGAAGCGAAGGTGATCCCCAGTTACATGTTACCAGAGCAGCATGTGATGTGAAGTCTGCTATTATGTAGAGTAAGAATAGGATATTTGTGGAGTTGGGGCTGCCAATACAGGCAAAGATCCAGTGGTACATTTCCAAACTGAGTGTGCAGGGGAAAATCGTTAAGGTTGGAGAAGTGGAGAGCAATTGAAAGGTAGTGAGGAAGAACAGAAGAGCAAAGGAGGAGAAGAGCAGACTATGGAAGAGATTAGAGGGTGAAAAAATAGAGGAGACGAGGGGGCAAACTGGAAGGTAGAGATGTGACAAAAGAAGCCATATTAATTCTGGCAAGCCCAAAGTTGTGTTATTAGCTTGTTTGTCTTTCACACTCCAAAAGCCTAGTCATCACCGTCTTAAATCATCTGACACACATCACGTCTATCTAGTAGTGCACCAGTTGCTTTTTCGACACAGTAGCACATTTAAAGAACAATTTGTACACGATTATCACTCTTGTGAACTTCTCATTATCAATCCCCAAACAAAAGCTGGAACTGTTCTAGCCATTGTTTATTGACCACCTAACCTCAGCTCTACTTCTGTCACTGAACTTACTGATTTTGTAGCTTTACTGCTAATGAAATTTGACCACATTTTAGTGTAGGAGGATTTTAGTGTCTGTAGTGATGTTGCAAGATCAGTGCTAGAGACTCTAATTATGTTACACCACTTCCAACAGCAAATTCATTTCAGATTCTGCTCATTTAGAGAGACATACTCTGAACCTAGTTTGCCCACAGTAGTCACTTTGAATTGAAGGTAACTGATTTTTTCTGATAATGCTTTTCTCTCTATCTCTCTGCATCTTAGACCTATCACGTTATTATCTAAGGTCCTGATTTAGGAAAATACTTAAGCCTGTGTTTAAGTCTGTCTGTGTTCAGGAAAGCACTTAGGAACATGCTTAACTTTAAGTACATGCTTACGGGCTTTCCTGAATTGAGGCATAAGTTCATCTCAAAATAATGAAGTCCTAGTGGATCATATGGAGTCTACTGCCATGGAAGGGAAGAGAAAAGGAGATTTTGCATGGGTTAAATACATACTCATGTTAAAGGGACAGGTAAGGCTGGAAATCTCTTTTTTTCCTCTCCCCTAATTTTTAAAAATTATTTCTATCCTGAATAATAATAATAGTGTCAGACTGGTGAAAATGTTTCCTCAAAAAGGAAAGTCTTGCCATGTGCCCAAAAGGTGGTCAGCTGTGGAGTTTGTCTGACTTCCTACAGGAGCTTGTTCCAGAACCTGGCCTCATCAAACTGACAATGCTTTTTCTCCAGTTCTCACATTCTTCATGCTGGGCTTTGTCAGTTGTCTTGTCTCAAAGGAGGGCAGCTGTCTTGGTAGGTCATGGAGGTAAATACAGTCATAGATGTTGCTGGGTCCTGATCCATTGATGGATCTGCAGAGCAGGACCAAGGCCTAAAGCTCATTGTCAAAATATACCTCTTGTTCAACATCAGATCTCTTAAAAATATGATATGGACTGCATATGACTCAATCAGGTCACCTAAACTAAATCATACTACTAATATTCAGAAACACTCTCTGCTTACTATTAAAATATTCATCAGAACTAAAGATGGGCCCAAGGTGTATGATTAGGAACTGGATCCAAATTTTGAATTCCTTAAAATTTGTGTGTACTTAAATCTGCGGATTGGTCTGTCCCATTATAGAGCCAGTGATCAGCTGAGAAACGTGATCCAGATTCTGAGCCACTCTCCCTCTCCAAGGTCAAGTGTGTTCATATGCAGTGTTTTAATTTGGGATCCAAATGAGAGCCAAATGTAGAGTATAGCTAGACTGATCATTTCTATTATCCTGCAAACACTGAGAAGTTTAATACAATAACACTTATATAAAAATAAAAATCCTTTATACGGTGTATCACAGAAGATTCAAGAGAGGGAGAGAAAGAAACACTATATGGGGGGGCCCAAAAAAAATTAACAGATTGGAGCACTTCCATACAAGCAGACCACTCGGCACAAAGAGCCCCAGATTGTGACTGGGGCCTCTGGGTGAAATTACAATACAAATAATAAAGAATAAAAAGAATAATTAATGCCTTCATCTCTCCTTGACTGGATTGCTCTGGTTTGCCATACAGAATACCAAGCTCCCTGTGATGGGGATATCCATGCCATACAGGATTGGAAGGGGTTAAGTTGGCCAGGCTAGCCAATTAACTCCCCAGGCTGCACCTGGAGGAGAAGTCAGGGAGCACGGAACTAATTGAATGCATGCAGGTTCATCTGTGCAAGAACAGGTGGAGTCTATAAAGCCAGGAAGCTGGCTATAGACAGGGGGTTGCAGGAAGACAGGGAAGTAGGTTGTAGCCACTTCCTGTGTGGAGGGAGTTGGGAGGCTGGCAGGCAAACCCCAAGAGAGAGGGAAAGCCTGATAAGTAGGAAGAAGCCCAGGGAAACAGCAGCAAAGGGGTAGAACTGTGCAGAGATCTTGGCGGCTTGTTATATGGTCCTTGGCCTGGCACCCAGTGTAGAGGGCAGGCCTGGTGGGGGTGGCTTGCAGGGGCTAAAGCCACCCCAAAATTTGCCTTCGCTACCCCATAGCCACCTGTCCCAGTAAAAAGGTCAAAGGTTATGCAGAAGTAAGGGTGGCATGGTATGGTGTTGCCACCCTTACTTCTCCACTGCTGCTCATGGTTTCGCTGCCTTCAGAACTGGGCACCTGGAGAGTGGCAGCTGCTGACCAGGTGCCCAGCTCTGAAAGCAAAGCAGAGAGAGTGGTGGTTGCTGGCTGGGCATCCGGCTTTGAAGGCAGTGCTGCTACCAGCCCCAGTGGAGAAGACAGTGAGAGGAAGCAAACCAAACCCAGTTCTGTCAAGAAAGTACTGAGGGAGTCTGGGGAGTAGCTGTGCTGTGAGCCCCACCTACCAAGCAGAAGGGGGAAGTTTGTAACCATGCTCAGGGCTGCAAAACTTTCTGGTGCCTGGAGGCTGGGTGGCATTTCTCCTCTGCTCATTGCATCAGCACTTAGGTGTGTGGGTTCTTGGGCTGCAGCCTGTTTGCTGAGAGCCATTGAACCAAAACTATAAACCCTGTATATGATGGAAACCATTTCAAGCTAGGGGGTGCAGCAGTCCCTCCAGCACCCTTAGTTTCAGCACCTATGGTGGGAGATGCCAGCCAGCCAGTGGGTCTGAAAGGACTGTGAATTCCCCGGAATAGGAGGACCTTAGTGACGTGGCCAGAGGGACCGCAGGGTAAGACAGCATGAGGGTGAGCGCAATGCCTGGCAGAGATAATTCCCAGGATGGCTAGCAGGAGGTACCTCTAGTAGTGCGTGAACCCCATGACATTCCTGCTTCTGCAAAATTCCTCTGCTAGTTCAGTACTGTAGCTTATGCAGGTATCACAGGGGGAAGCAAAAGTACATTTCTTAGCTCCTGACATCCCCGCATTAGCTACCCATAAAACAGTGGCTCAGTTGTTGTTGACTGAAGACCCTGCATAGCAAGGACACAAAGTACAGTATATTTCAGGTTAAAATTTAAGACCAACCTTTCACAGATTCCAACTTACTGCAGTTCCAATCAAGAATTGTGGCTCTATGCCAGACTGCTTCCCTCAAGCTTTACCTTTCTAGGAGGCTAGCTCTTTGCTTATGCTGGGTTCTCATTTAAACAACATTTTTGCATTCTATGGTCTGTCTTCAGAACACTGTTTGTCTTTTTCACAGGTGGGCTGGTTTTTGTTTTTGTCCTTTTTAAAAATATAGGGATTGCCTTGCATTATCAGACCAGGGGTCCATCTATTCCAGGGTCCTGTCTCCAACAGTAGCCAGCACCAGATGCTTCTGAGAAAGGTCCAAGGAACCCCACAATATGCAGATGTCAAGTAATCTATTCTGATGATTTTTTCCACCCTAACCCGTAGAAGCTTAATGACTACTGAAATAAAAAACTGAAAATATTGTAGCAATATAATCTAGGCCTAATCAAGTTATACTACATTTGCTTTCCAACAGTTTGCATAATTCTAGTTGTCTTTCTTTAAGTGCAGCATATATGGCTCTACTGCCAAACTTGCTTGCTTGTTTTCTGTAATGTTCACAGCATACACACAGAGAAATTAAATACAAATTATAAACACTCTCTCTAGAAGGTTGCGATGTCATATTAATTTATTTCTTAGAATTCAGAATAATGCTAGGTTGACCAGATAGCAAGTGTGAAAAATCAGGACAGGGGGTGGGGGTAATAGGTGCCTATATAAGAAAAAGCCCCGAATATCAGGACTGTCCCTATAAAATTGGGACATCTGGTCACCTAAATAATTCACAAACCCCCCAAAACACACACAGAGAAAACAGGCTGCTTCCTAAGACAGTGAGGCATGACTCATCCCACCTGTCTGCTGACTGCCTCTGCTTGCATACTTTCCTGCAGAGCCCCCTAGCCTGCAAGCAGGACCAGGAACTCTGTGACCATTTAAAGAGATAGCTCTACAATTTTAATACAAAAACAACGAAGAATACTTGTGGCACCTTAGAGACTAACAAATTTATTTGGACATAAGATTTCGTGGGCTAAAACCCACTTCATCAGATGGATGGAGTGGAAAATACAGTAGGCAGGTATATATACTGAGTACACAAAAAGATGGGAATTGTCACGCAGTGCCAGCATATTGAGAAACTAACAGCTATTTCAAGGAAGGATCCTACTTTTTCCTTGGTAGAGTTGAAAGTCACATTCCTGCAGTGCAACTTTCCCAGAAATTGTTGAACGTTATTTTCACCACTAGGTTTTGCTGCTGCATTCTCTTGCCCTTTTGAGTATGCTCCTGTGATAGTATAGGCCGGGGTTCTCAAACTTCATTGCACCGTGACCACCTTCTGACAACAAATTACTACATGACCCCAGGATGGGGGGCTGAAGCCCGAACCTGCCCAATCCCCGCTGTTCCGGGCGGGGGAACCAAAACCCGAGCCCCACCACCCTGGGTAGGGGGGGTCTCATTCTTAGCAACATGTATGGAATTATGCATGTTGAAGGTTCTATTTCATAAGTTAAGAGCCTAGGATCATTTCAGGTGCTGGAATTGAATATGAGCTCTCGTCACCTTTCAGCAATAGCAAAATTGAGTACAGTTGAACTCTGGTGTTTATTGAACTGTGTTTGTGGGGAACTTACAGATACAGCAAATGTTTTTCAGACTATTGACACCTTTCAATGTATATTAGCCACATGAAATAGTCTTAGTAAGTAATAGAAAATATTCTGAATATATTAAAATTTTGGAAAAAACCAAAAACAAACTCTAAGTACCTTTTTTAAAAAATCAAAGGAAATTTTATATATATATATATATATATAATTAATGATGATTTATGGACCATGGTGGAGTGACCAGAGATGAAGTTGGACCTTAATATTTAAATGACACTTAAGAGTTGATTAAGACAGAAAAAGCTTGTGGATTCCAAGTTCAGGTTCTTGTGCCTTGGCACAGTAGTGCAAATAGTGTCATCACACATTTTTCTGAAAGCAAAACATTACTTAGGGCTCAATATTGCAAGTCCTTCCTCATGCAATTCATTTTTACTCTGTGCGCATTCCATGTTTATCTAAGTATCCCCATTGTCTTCAATAGGACAACTTGTGAGTTTGCAGAATCGAGCCACAAGTTGTACCAATTTGACTTAAAGAAGTAATGACTGATGTAAATGACTTTCCTTCCTTTTCTTTAGTTGAAGGAAGCACCTTTAGCTAAACAATAGTGGAAGGCTATGTGGTACAGTAGCTAGGGAATTCAGGAGGTCTGGATTCTATTCTTGGCTCTGCCATGGACTCACTCTTTGATCTTTGCCAAGTTACTTAGGCCCAAATATTTTGGGGGAAGACTTTCAAAGACACACAGAAAAATTAGGCATTCCACTTTGGGAGTTGAATGGGAGTTGAATGGCTAATTGCCTTTTGTTCCTTTGAAAGTCTCCCCTGAATTGCCTAAACTTAGGTAAGCAGCCTGAATTTCAGAAGTACTGAGCACCCACTGCTTCGGTGTCAGCACCTTTCAAAATATCAAGCCACCCAGGCCAAGAATTTCCAAAGAGGTTGCCTAAAATTAAGTTCCTTAATCCATATTGAGGTTCCTAAATAAGTGGCCAGATATTCAAGAGTGCTGAGCACCCAGCAGCTCCCATGGAAGTCAATGGGAGGACTACTTATGTGAGTAAAGTTACTCATGTGTGTAAGTGTTTGTAGAATCAGGTCCCCTCTAAGTTGCCTTTTAAACAGGATACTTTTTAATTTTTATACATCACCATTTAACTAGAACAACTTAAATTTAAATAAAGGTATAGGGACGTTCTTGAGATAGCTGATCAGTTTATGGTTTGTACTTACTCACCTGCTTGTTTACCATTCCATGAGAGGCAGGGATGTCTTGGCTGGTCACCATGATATTTTCAGTTAAATGCTTTTTTTCCTGTCAACTGTTTTGTCTCTATTGCTTCTTTTTTATGACTGGCCTGAGATTTCTTTAGCCAGATTCTCTGTGTTCCCTGGGCCTTGGAATTTCATAGACTTATATTTAAATCCTCCGTTCATTTCTGTTGCTACCTTGCTTCATAAACAAGAAGCCCTTGAAACTGATGTGACATGGCCACAGAAAGCAGTGAAAATGTCATTTTAAATAGTTGTCACTCAGTGCCAGCATATTGAGAAACTAACAATACAGGCAGCTAAAATTAGCCCATATTTCAAGGAAGGATCCTGCTTTTTCCTTGGTAGAGTTGAAAGTCACATTCCTGCAGTGCAACTTTCCCAGAAATTGTTGAATGTTATTTTCACCACTAGGTTTTGCTGCTGCATTCTCTTGTCCTTTTGAGTATGCTCCTGTGATGGTATAGGCCGGGGTTCTCAAACTTCATTGCACCGTGACCACCTTCTGACAACAAATTACTACATGACCCCAGGATGGGGGGCTGAAGCCTGTTCCGGGTGGGGGAGCCAAAACCCAAGTTCCACCACCCTGGGAAGGGGGGCCTGTAACCTGATCCCTGCCACCCAGGGCTGAAGCCGAAGCCTGAGCCCCGGGTGGGGGCTCATGCTTCAGCTTTGGCCCTGGACCCCAGTCAGTCTAACGCCAGCCCTGGTGACCCCATTAAAATGAGGTCACGACCCACATTGGGGTACCGGCCCACAGTTTGAGAACCGCTGGTATAGGCAAGGCTCAGAGTATGCTGGGATTCCACAATTGGGCTCACCACGCTAAAGGTGAGACTATGATATCACTATGCTTTTTAGTCCCAACCTCCAAACAATATTGCACAGGTTTAATTAAAGTTAAACTTTAAATATTAAAGTTGACTTCAGTGGGATTACTCACGTGCTTAAAGTTAAGCACACGCATAAGAGTTTGCAGGATCAGGGCCCTAATTTATTGCTGAGAAAGAAAAAATACTGTCTCTTGGGCTATAAAGATTTAAGTCTTTGTTTTGTCTTGAAATGAAGCATAGTTTATTGTATTTGTTGTGCTTTGATCACGGTTATATATTCAGAGAACATTTCACCTGTATTTCAGGCTTTGATATCAATGCTACCTGTACAGTATATGTAATTTGTTCCTTCATCCCACAGCCACTATTCAATTCCCAAATGTTCCTAGCCAACATTTTTTTGGCAGAATTTTAGTCTGTCTATCCCTTCATATCAGTGGCATATTATCTTCACAGTGACCTTAACTGTATGATGTCAACTTCTTTGGACAAATAGTCCAGCCTTAAATGCACCCATGAGAGCCATCTACTGAGCTTGATTAATGACCTTGCACTAGTGGACATTGGAAGACTCTTACATTTAAAGGCATATCGTTACCCTTTCCCCTCTTCCTAGTTATTCTTTTTTCATGGATGGACATTTTTATTTCATAGGCTTTAGTTGTCAAGTGGTTGATGTTGATGTTGGCAGTAACTTCATTTCAGAGCGTGCCACAGTTTCCATTAGTTTTGCTGAGGCTCCAACTCAGCATGGCCTAGTGGCTCAGCCACCAGAAGAGGATTTAGGAGACATAGGTTCTGGTCCATGGCTCTGCTGTGATCTTGGGTATGAAACATGGGAGGGCAAAGCTCCTCATTTCACAGTTTATTTAAAATATAAATCAGTCAATACCCCCCTAGAGGAGGTCACAAACAGGTGTTGGGGGGGTTTCCAACCACCATCTCCTTCCCATACTGAGAAATAGGAATTTAAATGCTCTATTTTCTACCAAGTCTCAATATTCATTATTTTCAGCTAAGCAAGAGGTTTTTATTTCACAAAGTAATAAATGAGGGAGATTGGCTGCATCTACATTAATCCCTGCAGTTAATGTGAAAGGAGATAGGTGTATAGATAATAAAATTACCACTGCTTTCTCAGAGTTTTATTTAAAAAGCCAACCAAATAAATAACCCCTCTACTCATCTCAGATAATTGCTCCAATGGAAGATGTATCTGATGAAGTGAGCTGTAGCTCACGAAAGCTCATGCTCAAATAAATTGGTTAGTCTCTAAGGTGCCACAAGTGCTCCTTTTCTTTTTGCGAATACAGACTAACACGGCTGTTACTCTGAAACCTGCTCCAATGGAGGAATTTGTGAGTTGTATCATTGTTATGGTTTTGGACCCAGAGCTGAGGAAACAGCTTAATAAATTTATCCAGCTAGAGAAAGTTATCTCTGTAATTGTCCAGCTCAAGTTGCCCAGGGCCCTGTTAGGTTTGGAGCTGCTATATTAAACAGGCAGTCTTTGATTCCTGTCTTACTTGGAGTATACAATCAATCTTCTATTGCGAGACCTCTCCCACTATTCATTGAAGTTAGCCCTTATTTCTTTAATACCAAAATCTGGAAGGGACCCTGAAAGCTGTGTCTCTTACAGCCTCATTTCCCTCCTGAATGTAGATGTTAAATTTATGTCTAAAATGTTGGCCTCTTCTCCTCATCCCTTTGGTTAAATTAAATCATATTGGCTTTGTCCTAGACTGCCACTTGGTGTGGGATCCATGAAGGAACTTAGACATTGAAACACTGAGCATCACAGCGCCTAACCTTTAGACACCTAGAAATGTGCAGGAACAACTTTGTGAGCCACAAAGCTGAGTTAGGTGCCTAAGCTCCCTCTCCAAGAAATAGGGAAAGACGGGTTCCTAAGAATGTGATCCACAAAAGCCAGCATGCTAGGAAAGGAGCTGCCTAAGCTAGCCAGTGGGAGATGCTGATGAGAAGGGGGTGTAGTAAGCCCTGCCCCTGTCTCGGAGATAGGTGCCCCTCTGAAGCTCAGCCTTAGGCACCTATGTCAGCTGAGTGCCCATGAACAAGTTCCTGCTGCATGGAGTCAGGTGTCTGAGGCATCTAAGCTGTTTTTTGAGTGGATGAATTAAGCACCTACCCCTCTCCATATAAAGCGATGGGGGGGAAGAGAGGAAGGAGAAGGATAAGGTGTTGCTCTGAGTTGTTTGCACGACGTAACTTTTAGTCTAGTGGTTAGAGCACTTGCCTGGGATATGGGAGACCTAGGTTCAGTCCCCTCTCCCCCATCACTGTCAGAGGGGGGCAAAAGGGTTTGAACAGGGATCTCCCAGATCACAGGAGAGTTTTGGGACAGTCTCTGATGTGGGGCTCCCTCAATCTCTTCTGTTGAGCTGTTCCACTGTGAATATATAATGAAGGATTGATAAGAGCAGGGGGAATGAACCCCAGGTTTCCCAATTCCTAGCTGGGTGCCTGAGCCACTGGATTACACTCTTATTCTCTCTCTCTGGCCCAGTGACTGTTCTCCTGTGGATAAATACTTAAAAAGTCATTGGGCCAAAGAGAATGAGTGTGAAAATGACTCTCTAGTCTGATGGTTAGGGCACAGAGGTGGGAGACCCTGTGTTCATTCTCCCTGCTGCAATCACTCTTCAATTATTTATTCAGAGTGCAACAGCTTCAACAGGTGAGATCGAGGGAGCCCCATGTTAGAACATCCCATATCTTAGTGGTTAGAGCTGTCTCTCTGGCGAGGGACTCTTGTTAAAATCCTTTCTCCCCTCTGCCAGAGAGGTGGGGGGAGTTTGAACTTGGGTCTCCCACATCCCAGGGAAGTGGATCCACTAAGGCTAAAAGTTATCCAGTAGTTGTCACTTCCTCTTCCAGTCGGATTTTGAATGGGACCCTGATCCAGTAGGTATGCCCAGAAACTACCTCCTGGATTGGGCCCACAAGTAATTTAGGTGAATGAACTCCTGTCTTCACCCAGTTCATGGATCACTCTGGGACTTAGGTAGGAGACAGGTGTCCAGATACTTAGAGGGAGGCAGTAGTGCATATGCCCATAGGCAGTGAGGGAACTTTTATCCTGAAAACTTAGGGGCTGAGTGAGTTTAGGTGCCTACAGGATTTGGCAGGAGTTTTACAGATTACAGTGGAGCCAAAAGAGGGACTTACGTGCCTAACTGCCTTCATGGAACCTTCTCCCGGTGCTTAATGTCAGATACTTTCAGTACATCTTTGCTTCTATGTGTCTGAGAGATCTCCAAGACTCGATGGCTACACTGGTTGTGGAGAAAGTTTTTGACAGGGTTGAATGGAAGTCGCCTAGTGAAGTCTGTGCACAAAGTTTATCAAATTGGTGCAGATTTTATACACTTCTCTCCGAGATGCTGTGACAGCCAATTATTTTTGCACCAATTATTTAACTGTAGGCTTAGGACAAGGCAGAGATTCCCTTACCCTCTGCCTTAATATGGGCCATTAGCTTTCCAGTTTCCATTGAAGGCATTCTGGTGGTTGGAGTCTTTCAAAATGCAACTTTTTATGCTAATAACATGTCTCTCCTTAAACATCCATCCCAAACTTAATTTCCTTCATCAACCAATGTGGTCAGATTTTAGGTGTCAGAATTCATGTTGATAATCAGTTGTCTGATCTCCAGGGATTCTCTTGTCTGGTAAATCATGTTCTTCTTTTAATTGCAATTTGGGCAATCTCTTTATTAGCTAAGGGTCTCCAACCCTTACAGGCTTTCTGGTCTGCATTCCTGCAACTTCTACTCAAAGTTTAACAAAATAAGGTCTCTTCCATATTTCTTCCTAATGCGTAGGAGCAACCTATTTAAAATATCATTATTCCCTAAAATACTATATTTGTTGCAAATGCTTTCCTAAATTTTAACCAAGATAGAAGTGTCTGTCTTGGAGGGTATTGTTCTCTCACTTTATCTGTTATGGCAGACATCCATGTTTATGTCTATTAAATCTGAAGGGGTTTAAAATGGAGGGAGGTATTGGTTTTCCCTGTATCAGACTCTAGAGTACTGTATGTTAGCTTTGTTTGTTGAGAGATTGGATGAGTGAGGTGGGAAGGTAAAGATGGTCCAGAAAGGGAGGTAACATGATCTAGTGGATTAGCCACGAGTTTGGGATTGAGCAGACATAGGTTTTATTTCTGGTTCTGCTGTGTGACCTTGTGGAAATCACTTCTCCTCTCACCCTTTGTTGCTCTAAACTATTAATTCCCCACTGCAGAGCTTGTTTCTCGCTACAGCAGAACAACCCCATTTATCTGACCTAATTGGGACTGGGGCCAGATTGGATAATCAAAAATTCAGATAATACGGAGAATGGGCAAGTACGAGGCTGCAGCACCATCCAGCAGCCACAAAGGAGATCACCCACTTCTGGACCTCTGTATGTTGGTTGTTCAGTTAATAGAGAGCTGGATAAAGGAGGGTCGGATAAACATGGTTCTATTGTATGTGTTTGTACAGCACTGAGTACAATGGGGCTCTGATTTCAATTATAAATAATCTATATATGCTTTTCTTGCAAGATATACTAAACGGCAAGCATATCAACTCAAATCCTTTACTCAGGGCCCCATATGGGCTTGGGGAAGCGCATGTAACTTATTGGGTGAGTCTTTGGCTCTTTGGTCAATTCAGCCTAACATATGTTTCTCCTAAGCCAGGACAGCTCTATGTTTTTAAATTATTAGTGGATGTAGAAATTAAGGTCCTGATCCAAAGCCCATTAAAGTCAATGGGAATCTTTTCATTGGCCTCAGTGAGCTTTGGATCAGGCTTTTAATGCATGGTTGATGTGTTTAGAGTGGAAGGTGATGTTCATTCACAGAACTTCAACACACCTTCAATCTCCTTCTAACTAATTATTTTTATTTATTTACATCTCCTGCATTTTAATAGTTCACAGATTTGTTAAACTAAAGTGGAATTATCTAGGTCTCCTGGGGAAGCACTCCTAGACACACCTGTGTCTAATTAGAGGTTCAATTTCCATTCTATGTTAAGCTTTAACTAGATCCTGTTATATCTCTGGGGTGCAATAGTGAGAAAGAGCTGGGAGTATTGAGTGGACCCAGTTACAGAAGAACTAAAATCTTGTTGGATGGTCATAAAGTCTCCAAAGCAAAAGACATAAAGCAGATTCAGAATAAAATAGCTCGTAGACTGTATATCACTCATAAGAACATAAGAAAGGCCATACTGGATCAGACCAAAGGTCCATCCAGCCCAGTATCCTGTCTACCAACAGTGACCAATGCCAGGTGCCCCAGAGGGAGTGAACCTAACAGGTAATGATCTAGTGATCTCTCTCCTTCCATCCATCCCTACCCTCTGACAAACAGAGGCTAGGGACACCATTCCTGACTCATACTGGCTAATAGCCATTTATGGATTCAATCTCCATGAATTTATTCAGTTCTTTTTTAAACCCTGTTATAGTCCTAGCCTTCACAACCTCCTCAGGCAAGGAGTTCCACAGGTTGACTGTGTGCTGAGTGAAGAAGAACATCCTTTCATTTATTTTAAACCTGCTACCCATTAATTTCATTTGGTGGCCTCTAGTTCTTATATTATGGGAACAAGTAAATAACTTTTCCTTATTCACTTTCTCCACACCACTCATGATTTTATAGACCTCTGTCATATCCAAGGTGAAAAGTCCTAGCCTCTTTAATCTCTCCTCATATGGGACCCGTTCCAAACCCCTAATAATTTTAGTTGCCCTTTTCTGAACCTTTTCTAATGCCAGTATATCTTTTTTTAGATGAGTGGACCACATCTGTATGCAGTATTCAAGATGTGGGCTTACCATGGATTTATATAGGGGCAATAAGATATTCTCTGTTTTATTCTCTATCCCTTTTTTAATGATTCCTAACATCCTGTTTGCTTTTTTGACTGCCGCTGCACACTGTGTGGACATCTTCAGAGAACTATCCACGATGACTCCAAGACCTTTCTCCTGATTAGTTGTAGCTAAATTAGCCCCCATCGTATTGTATGTATAGTTGGGGTTATTTTTTCCAATGTGCATTATTTTACATTTATCCACATAAAATTTCATTTGCCATTTTGTTGCCCAATCACTTAGTTTTGTGAGATCTCTTTGAAGATGGGCGGGGGGGGGAAACCTGAATTTGTGCTGGAAATGGCCCAACTTGATTATCATACACATTGTAAGGAGAGTGATCACTTTAGATAAGCTATTACCAGCAGGAGAGTGGGGTGGGGGGAGGTATTTTTTCATGCTTTGTGTGTATAAAAAGATCTTCTACACTTTCCACAGTATGCATCCAATGAAGTGAGCTGTAGCTCACGAAAGCTTATGCTCAAATAAATTGGTTAGTCTCTAAGGTGCCACAAGTACTCCTTTTCTTTTTGTGAATACAGACTAACACGGCTGTTACTCTGAAACCTTTTTGAAGTTCTTCACTGTCTGCTTTGGTCTTAACTATCTTGAGCAGTTCTCAATCCATGAAAGGATCTTCCCTCTTATCCCATGACAACTTAATTTACATAAGAGCGTTTGGTGAGGGACCTTGTCAAAGGCTTTCTGGAAATCTAAGTACACTGTGTCCACTGGATCCCCCTTGTCCACATATTTGTTGACCCTCTCAAAGAACTCTAATAGATTAGTAAGACATGATCTCCCTTTACAGAAACCATGTTGACTTTTGCGCAACAATTTGTGTTCTTCTATGTGTCTGACAATTTTATTCTTTACTATTGTTTCAACTAATTTGCCCAGTACTGACGTTAGACTTACCGGTCTGTAATTAACAGGATCAGCTCTAGAGCCCGTCTTAAATATTGGCGTTACATTAGCTATCTTCCAGTCATTGGGTACAGTAGCTGATTTAAAGGACATGTTACATACCATAGTTAATAGTTCTGCATTTTCACATTTGAGTTCTTTCAGAACTCTTGGGTGAATGCCATCTGGTCCCGGGGACTTGTTACTGTTAAGTTTCTCAATTAATTCCAAAACCTCCTCCCCCATTCAATTTGTGACAATTCCACAGATTTGTCACCTACAAAAGATGGCTCAGGTTTGGAAATCTCCCTAACATATTCAGCCGTCAAGACTGAAGCAAAGAATTCATTTAGTTTCTCTGGGATGACTTTATCGTCTTTAAGTGCTCCTTTTGTATCTCGATCGTCTGGGGCCCCACTGGTTGTTTAGCAGGCTTCCTGCTTCTGATGTACTTAAAAAACATTTTGTTATTACCTTTTGAGTTTTTGGCTCGCTGTTCTTCAAACTCCTTTTTGGCTTTTCTTATTACATTTTTACATTTAATTTGGCAGTGTTTATGCGCCTTTCTATTTACTTCACTAGGATTTGACTTCCACTTTTTAAAAGATGCCTTTTTATCTCTCACTGCTTCTTTTATGTGGTTGTTAAGACATGGTGGCTCTTTTTTAGTTCTTTTACTGTGTTTTTTAATTTGGGGTATACATTTAAATTGAGCCTCTATTATGGTGTCTTTGAAAAGTGTCCATGCAGCTTGCAGGGATTTCACTCTAGTCACTGTACCTTTTAATTTCTGTTTAATTAACCTCCTCATTTTTGCATAGTTCCCCTTTCTGAAATTAAATGCCACAGTGTTGGGCTGTTGAGGTGTTCTTCCCACCACAGGAATGTTAAATGTTATTATATTATGGTCACTATTTCCAAGCAGTCCTGTTATAGTTACCTCTTGGACCAGATCCTGCGCTCCACTCAGGACTAGATTGAGAGTTGCCTCTCCCCTTGTGGGTTCCTGTACCAGCTGCTCCAAGAAGCAGTCATTTAAAGTATCGAGAAATTTTGTCTCTGCATTTCGTCCTGAGGTGACATGTACCCAGTCAATATGGGGATAATTGAAATCCCCCACTATTATTGAGTTTTTTATTTTGATAGCCTCTCTAATCGTCACTATCACTGTCCTGTCAGGTGATCGATAATAGATCCCTACTGTTATATTCTTATTAGAGCATGGAATTACTATCCATAGATATTCTATTGAACAGATGGATTCATTTAAGATTTTTATTTCATTTGATTCTACATTTTCTTTCACATATAGTGCCACTCCCCCCCCCCCCGGCATGACCTGTTCTGTCCTTCCGATATATTTTGTACCCCGGAATGATTTGTCCCATTGATTGTCCTCACTCCACCAGGTTTCTGTGATGCCTATTTTGTCAATATCCTCCTTTAACATGAGGCACTCTAGTTCACCCATCTTATTATTTAGACTTCTAGGATTTGTGTACAAGCACCTTAAAAACTTGTCACTGTTTATTTGTCTGCCCTTTTCTGATGTGTCAGATTCTTTATGTGAATGTTTCTTGTCTGATCTGGCCCATACTTTGTCCTCTTTCATCCCCTCCTCCTGACTAAAACCTAGAGAATCTCTATCAATAGATTCTCCTCTAAGAGAAGTCTCTGTCCGATCCACATGCGCCTCTGCAGCAATCGGCTTTCCCCCATCTCTTAGTTTAAAAACTGCTCAGCAACCTTTTTAATGTTAAGTGCCAGCAGTCTGGATCCACTTTGGTTTAGTTGGAGCCCATCCTTCCTGTATAGGCTCCCCCTATCCCAAAAGTTTCCCAGTGCCTAATAAATCTAAACCCCTCCTCTCTGCACCTTCGTCTCATCCACGCATTGAGACTCTGAAGCTCTGCCTGCCTACCTGGTCCTGCGCGTGAAACTGGAAGCATTTCTGAGAATGCCACCATAGAGGTCCTGGATTTCAGTCTCTTTCCTAGCAGCCTAAATTTGGCCTCCAGGACATCTCTCCTACCCTTCCCTATGTCACTTGTACCTACATGTACCACGACCACCGGCTCCTCCCCAGCACTACACACAAGTCTATCTAGATGCCTCGAGAGATCTTCAACCTTCGCACCAGGCAGGGAAGTCACCATACGGTTTTCCCGGTCATCACAAACCCCGCTATCTCGGTTTCTAATGATTGAATCTCCCATTACTAATACCTGCCTTTTCCTAATGACTAGAGTTCCCTCCAGCTCTCTTTAGTTGATTTGTTTGTTTAAAATAAAGGAAGAGGATTGGTAACTCGGCATGCTATTGGTAGAACTGTCCACGGTCATGCCTTTTGGGCCTGGGTTATTTTAAGAAATATCTAATTGCTTCAGTGTGCTGATTCCAGATCTATCATTCTTCACACTTCTGAGTGATCCCACTGCAACTCCTACTTTTATTACTATATTATTTATTTGCCTTACAGAAGCATCTTGGAACCCCAGTCAAGGATCAGGGCCCTAATGTGTGGATGAATGATGAAGTCGACAGTCCCTAGCCCAGAGAGCTTACAGTCTACATGTCAGACAGGATGGACAAACCAGACAAAAGGAGTGTGGGGAGGATAATAAGACAAAATGAGCAGAAAAAAACACGTGGCTTCCCTACTTACGAAAGGGTGTGAATTTGGGCCTTTATATGACTCAAAATTATTTTATTATGTTGGGCACAAGATCATTTCCCCTTTTGTCTCTCTGTGGAAATCAGTGTTAAGTCTCTTGTATTGGATTAAATGCTTTTCTCAAAAAAACCAAAAAAACCAAAAACCAAGACCGAGAGATTTTATGTAGTATGGAGGCCAGAGCTGAATTCTCTTCCAGATAGGGATGATATTAGTTTAGCATTTATATATTAACACAGAGAATGATATTTATTTCCAAAAATATTTGTCTAGAGAACATTTCCATCACATATAATCACAGTTGCCAGTTTTGTCAGAGTTGATAGGGAAAAGAGCCCTTTGCAGAAATAAAAAGGGAAATGCAGGTGAGGATTGAAGTACAGTTGGGAAAACTGTTCAGAAACACTAACGGCCTGATACAAAGCCAACTTATGTTAATGGGAATCTTTCCATTGTTTACAATGGATTTTGGATCAGGCCCTGGGCTAATGGCTAGCTTTTGGCAGTGTGAGAGGTCTCACTTTCACAGTACAAAAATGCATCAAATCTCCTTAAAATTATGTACAATAAAAGCAAACTGGGGAATGAACAAACAAACAAACCAAACCGCTCCCCCCATAAAGGGAAGAGTACATATAAAATCAGCTATAAATATATCTCCTTCTACAGATCAGCAGAGCTGACTGCAGCGTCTCACTAGTTGATAGTCTGTGTCCTGTTACAATTTTTTCCTAAGAATTAATTATACCTATAATGAAGGGGGAGAATAACATGAATGTTTTTAGCCTCTGCTGTGCTATCTTCTCTGGAATAATTGGCTTTTGTGGTCAGCAGTCTTCTTCCCTGGTGCTAAGTGTAAAGCTTTTCAATACATCTCTGATTGAAAAGCAGGCTATCATTTTTCCACAGGGGATCGAGAGCTACTTTGCTTTTCTTCTGTATAATTTATTTCTGACGAATGGTGTGCTTCCATTACAAGCAACAATCAAATTATGGGCAGGGAGGATAGCAAACTGGAACAAAGATTTCCACAGAAAAAGCGAGACACACATACAAACAAAAACCCTTAAATGGATTTTCTGCTGAGTGTTTACAAAAGCTGATCATTAGTTATTCTTGACATTTTGCCTGGTAAGAGTTTCCTCAGAAGGATGAAAAATTAACCTTGTCTCTAGGAGGATGTGGGATAGAGCTCAACAGTCACTCAGCCAAATGCTGACGTTAAGTGCTTTGTCAAATATTCAAGAATTACAAGATGTCAGGTAAACAATTGTTTCATTGTTTCACCCACAGCACTGTGTATCTGTGGTCGGCGTCCCCCCACCCCCAAATAGCTCCAAAACAGCTGAACTGATTTTCCTTAAACTTGTTAACACAGAGAAGTTCCTTTCTCTTAGTACTTTGATTTTCACGATAATTTCAAAACCATTTCTAAAGATCAGAAATAAAAACTTGCTGCTGAACTTTCTGTTCCTTATAGTCGAGGACTGACTGTGGTGATGTGTGTTAGTGCCCATTTTGGCAGCTTCTCATGCCAAGCTCCTCTGGTAAGTCTTGCTCAACATAAAGGTTAAAAGCCTCTATTCTGTAGAGGGATTTTCAAAAGCACTCTGTGCTGGACTAACTTTGCTCCCATTGAAGTCAATAGTAAACTTATGGGAGCAGAGCTAGGCCATTGGTGAATGTTTTTGAAAATTCCACTTTTGATATCCCTTACCACCACTAAAGAAGTTCTCGTGAAACATGATATGAACCTTTGAAGAAAGAGGTACAAAGAGATAAAATATATTTAAATATTACAAGCGGAAATATTAAGGTCATCCAACACTTTCCATTATAACTCCTTGTTTTCAATTGCTTATAACTTTGCCAAACTTTTTCTGTTTGGGCTGAAATGTTCCACACTTGGTCTCTGTCGAGGTTGAATTTTCTTTTTGCATGTGTGAAAGTTTCAACCAAAACAATGCTGTTTTTGGAAAGAAAGCTAATGAAAGTAGTAGTTTTGCCAATGTTAATTTTTGGGCAGTTTTTTGTAGACTTTAAGTTTTGGAATAGGAAACTGGAATTTGGCTGTGGAATATTGCTGTAGTCAAGGAGGTGCCTTTTGTTTTCTCTATGAAAATGCAGGCAGATTTGGCTAAGTTATAAGTCACAGAAAATTGTTACTTGCATATGCACAGTAGAATTTATTAGATTACCACTGAATTCTCTGAGCATCCCATCTGCATTCTGCATGCTCCCTGGTCCCACTGAGCTTCAGGCATCAATTTAAAGCATTCACACAGATCAGAAAGTCTGGACAGGACACAGACAAAATAGAGGATGATGATAATCTTTAGTCACCTCTTACCTATCAAAATACCCTGTGGTGTAGGGGCAGATGTATTGGCTGGGAGCTAGGAAATCATGTTAATCTTCCTTTGTACTAAATAGTGTTAACAATTTCATGTACTCCACAACCCTTAATATTGACAAAAGTCTCAAATGCCTACATTAGGACAGAGTCAGGTAGTAACAGAGAACCTGAGCAAACCACTTTTGGCAGAACTAGCAATAGAATCCATTAGGCTTCTAATATGGCAGACTCTCATCTCTGCCACTTAAGCACACTGTCTTTCCGAAGTGACCTGCTGGTAAGGGCACACTTCATCCCCATCCTCCAATGTCCCAGAATCCTCTTAGACTCTGTCAGTAGAGGGCCACTTCACATGAATTTATTTATATTCCCATCACCAGTAAAGTGAAGTATTTAGAGAGATTCTGGCCCTCCTTGAGGTCTTCCCCTCCTTGAGAGCTCAGCGCATACCAGGCTCAGCCAACACTGATGCTCCCTCCTCACTGCCTGTCTGTATGTTCTTTTTACTCCCCATCTGATGGCTAATTTGTTCATCAGCCCGCCCAGCCTGGGCAGCTAGTTGGCCGAATTTCCCCAATCAGCTTTCTCCAGGGGAACTGACTGGTGCCTAAGTGATCAGAGGGCTCAGCTGCTAAGTTCCTGCACTCTGTCATGCTGCCAAATCTATGAAATTGGCCATGCTTTCTGTAAAATGGGGTTACCTCTGCATGTATAAAATATGATTTCACGGTGAACAAATGAATGGCCATATTGTATCAGACCAAAGGTCCATCTAGCCCAGTATCCTGTCTTCTGACTGTGGCCAGTGTCAGATGCTTCAGAAGGAATGAACAGAACAGTGCAATTTTGAGTGAGCCATCCCCTGCCCTCCAGTCCCAGGTTCTGACTGTTAAGGTGTTACATGTCATATCTTCCCCCGTGTGGCTGGTCCAGAGGGAATAACAGCCTTTTGTTTCTGCAAAGCAGTGTAGTTTAATTCAAGAAGGAAAGGCATGTGCTCTAGGGTCCAGCTTGACACACTGCTTATGAGCCATTCAGGGATCTTTATAATGGTATCTGATATATTTTATTTTCATTTTTTGGAAAAAAAAATTAGGAAATGTCAGACCAAAGAATCCCCCTATATTAAAAACATCAAATTAAGGTTGCAGATATTAGGAAATGCCAGATTTAAGGTTGTCTGTACAATCATAATTCTTCCCCATTCTGTGTATGCATTATGATGCTGTGACAGATATGGCAATCTCATGCAGTATCCTTGAAAACCTTTATTGAACAAAGTTTAAGTATCTTTGGAGCCCATTGTATTAAATGCAAAGGTTATATATTACTGTGGGCTGGGATTATACATAGCCTTTCTGGGGGGGGGGGGGGAGGAGATGGGATTTGAATCCTGGGAAGTATTATGAACTTCAGAGGACTATATTGAACAATGTGCCAGACAAAAATGTTTTTTTTTTTATGACAAACGGTGTCAAGTGGTTTGCTGGGGAACTTCTTGGGGGAGGTGAATGCAAATTCCCCACCTCCAGTTATGCAAAAAACTAGCCTTTTGAAACTCTGCTCTGAGGGAACATTGCCTGATGATCATCTGTTCCCAGAGTCACAAGATCAAAGGCCCAGGCTGCATAAAGGAAAGACTAACCTATTCACAGTTGTGCTAGTTGTGAGCTTAGGCTGTCATGAACTTGTAACCACAGAAAAAACCTTTGGTGGGGTTTGAGGGATTGACTCTGACCTGAGCCCTTGCTGGAACTGGGGTGATCTCTGGTTAGCTTATTAGCATGCATGTAAGTTCTATTGTTTTAATATGTTTTCTCTGTAACGCTTTTACCTTAAGAATAAATGTGCTTACTTATAAAGAGCTGTGTGGTAACTTGTAACTGTGGGCCATTAGAGCTGTTCATAGCCTCTGGTGAGAAAACAAAGCTCAAATACTGGCCTGTGTTGGCAATATGGCTTGCGGGGAATGTCACAGTGTAGGCAGGGAAATGTGCGGTCTGGAAAAAACCCTGGTTAGGAGTGGAGAGACATAGGTCTTTGCCCAAGAGAGGTGATGGCTGAAGAGCAGGGAACCTAGAGTGAAGTGCCCTTGGTGGACCATGGAGGGGGAATACAGGTGCAGTTTCCCTGAACTGTATGGATGCATTCTTTAATTACTTGCTCAAGCACTGTATTTTCCCCATTATTCCTGCCCGAATCAACATATGGATTAGATGGTGATTATCAAATAAGGTAGCTGTTCAGTACTTCCTTTAGGTCTTCTGCTTGGCCTTGTGCCCATGCATTAACAAGATCATTTGTTTTTTGTTCTGAATCTCACGACATGGAGGAAGTAATTACTTGGCTTGATGGTAACAGTGGTGTCATAGGTGAGCTGCTGTGGATCTCCCCACTAAGGTATGAAAGACCTTGCCTCATAATGGAAAATAGGAAGAAGGGGAAGGGACTGTTAAGACAATTTCTGGATATAACTTCAAAGTCAATTGGATCTACCTGAACATCTTTTTTGCTCATTCCCAGCTTCTGACGAACAGAGGCTAGGGACACCACACCTGCCCATTCTGGCTAATAGCCATTGCTGTACCTACCCTCCATGAAGAAAAGGAGTACTTGTGGCACCTTAGAGACTAACCAATTTATTTGAGCATGAGCTTTCGTGAGCTACAGCTCCATGAGTTTATCTCATTCTTTTTTGAACCCTGTTATAGTCTTGGGCTTCACAACATCCTCTGAAAAGAGTTCCACAGATTGACTGTGCATTGTCTGAAGAAATACTTCCTTTTGTTTGCCTTAAATCTGCTGCCTATTAATTTTATTTGGTGAAGCTGGAAATGGGCAATAGGGGATGGATCACTTGATGATTACCTGTTCTGTTCATTCCCTCTGAAGCACCTGGCATTGGCCACTGTCGGAAGATGGACCTTTGGTCCGACCCAGTATGGCCATTCTTATGTTCTTGCTCACTGTCGCACTCTGGACAGGAACAGAAACTTTTTACTTTGGTTTCCTCGCTGCTTTTCTGCAAAAACAAAAGGTAAGCAAGGGTTATTTTCTGTTAGACACAGCCATTAAACTTTTCCCGCAGAAATGACCTAGAGTGCACAAAAGAGTGAATGTATTAAAGTTTGGGGTGATCTTTCCTATCTCTCCTAGTGCCCAGAATCCTCCTGCTCATACCCCACATGCTCCCACTGAGCCACTGATGCCTTCTCACTCTCATTCCTGTGATCCTCTAACTCCCATGTTTGGCAGAGAGAGAACTTCCCAGCTGGGCACCATGGGAGAGGCATTTGTGGAACCAAAAATCAACTTCTGTTACAGGCAAAAGACGTCTAATTTTTTTCTGAGAAAGCTGATAAATTACAGAGATGCCTCTCCCCCCCCAAGTTTGGCTTTATTACAAATACATGGAAACATGCCCTTCTCACCGTACAATAACAATTTGGACCTCATGGCTCTATTAGATATTGGTACCTGAATATACAGAGTGCTCAAATTCCACAGGTTATTCCTAGCTCTTATGCAGTCAGCTGTTACAGATAATTACTATGTTTATTTCATTTTGTTTCCAGCATTAGTGGACATTATTTCTTTGCCAAAATATTTCTGGAGTTCATTCCTTTATTGGTGATACTTTCCCACTCCCATGACTAGCAGTCTTCTTCCTCCCCTGTGAATGTTAATAAAGCATTATGGGGAGAAATAAAAAATGCAGAAATGTTTATTTTAGCACCAGTTTATTTCAGTGCAGGAGAGGCTGAGCTTATCTTTGCTGCATTGCTACCTCTGTGGAGACAGAAATAATCTCTGTAAATTAATTTTTGCTGAGTTTTCAAATCTGTGAGTACAGAATAAATTAAATGTAGCACAAATATTCCCAGTGCTCCTGTAGTTTACCCATTGTTGACATGCAGACTAACTTTTTATTATGCCGCTCCTTGTGAATCATCATTAGCTAAGGACTCTGAATAAAATAAGCCAATTTTAGCTTAGTCTATGGATTCTGAGACAAAATTGTGGCTCAGTAGATTTGCTTTGATCTGAGTATGAAAATTTCCCATGTTGTTTGTTACAAATTGGATCCGATACTATTGTCATTAACAGAATGTAGATCTCCATATGAAGACAATGTGGATTCAGAATTGGGTAGGAAACTAACAAAAGAATAAATATTAAGTGTTTTTATCAACTGTTAAAAATATCTTTATAGTATGCTGAAACAAGGGTGTGTCAGAATGTGTATTATTTGCAAATAACCACTAGATGGCAATATCCAACAGCCAAACATTGTTTCCTCCTGCACATTTCAAATTTCATTTATTACTAAAATTAATATTCTGTTAATGAAACATAGTGTTTCTCACCAAGGAATCTTCCATCCTGAAGAAATAATCTATCTGTTTCTAGAACTCAGAAGTAAATCATCACTCCTGTGATCTTTACAATCTATATCTCAGAAATGAAGTAAACATCTAGAGAACCCTGGTTAGTCATTCTCAAATACAGTATTCAGAGGTACAGAGAGAACTTTGGCACCAAAAAAAATAGTTAGCAGTTGAACTCTCTGTATTGCCTCCGAAATGATGGTGTGCATTTTGGGGGAAGGATTACTTGTAGTTTGATATTTAACCAGTAGATCACGAATAATTTGTGTCTTAATTGAAAGATGAACTAAGCATGTAATATTTTTATAACACCAAACTGTAACTATTAGGAATGGAAAACATTAAGCTTCGTTTAAGATAGTGACCTTGCACTTTGGTGGAATATGTTGGCTTCACTGACCCTAAGATCTTAGAACAGAGTGTGATTTTTTTAACAAGAATCTTTCAGAGCTAAATTATCTCAAAGCCCTATACAAATTAATAAGTTAAATGTAGTGTGCAGCTTAACCAGATAAGCAAACTTGGCAATTATTTTGCAATATCTTAGAAACAGCAGTAAGATTAAAGGAGCCTATTTTGTTTTCACAGGACCTGTGCTGAAAAGTTTGGCTTCAGATCCCAGTCAAGATTTTGAACCTCTGGAACAGTGTTTCTCAAACTGGGGTCTGCGAGGGTACTGCTGATCAACTCCTCCCCCAACTCATCCCTCCTTCTGATCAACTCTTCCCCCTCTTTTGCTCAACTCCTCCCCCGCCCTCCTAGTGCCTCCTGCATGCCATGGAACAGCTGTTCCCCAGCGTGCAGGAGGTGCTGGGAGGGAGGAGAAGGAGGGTGGAAGGGGGGATTCAGGGGAGAGGGTGGAAAGAGGTGGGGAAGAGGAGGGGCAGAGGTGGGGCAGGAAGAAGTGGGGTGGGGCCTTGGAAGAAGGGGTGGAATGGGGGCGGGGCCTGGGGCTGAGTGGAGGGCTTGGCGGTCCGTGAAAAATTTTAAATCAAAATGGGGGTCCTCGGGTCACTAAAGTTTGAGAACTACTGCTCTAGAAGTTCAGATTTGGTTTGATCTGGGGCCTAGATGCAGCCCACTACAGAGAGAGGGCTACATACCAAGTTGGTTTCCCAACTCTCCCCCCACCGACTTTGGGGGTGTTTTGATCTGGTGTTCTGGTTCAAGCCGATTGTACTAAGAGGGAATGTTGGTCGAGGCTTAGTCTATATCTCTTAGCTAAATCTTTCAGAAAGTGTGTAAATTAGTCTTCTACCTGCAAGTCACTAGAGATGGGAAGAGGGAATCTCAATTTACAGCTCATCATAAAAGGGCTGCAGTGTGGCCTAAAGAAGTGATCCAGAAAACTAGTAACATCTATGTGTGAAGAGATTAAACAGTGCACTAGCCAAAGCCAGGGCTGAACCTTTGATCTGATTTTGATCAGTTAATTGAGATTAAAGTATCCTGTGGGCAAAACATGTAACATATAGTCCTTTCAAAGCCTAACATAAAGGTTGAAAGCTAATGGAATAATGATGTACTCACCTGTATGAGGAGAGAAATCATTTCCCTGTGGTACTGTAAAAAATGAGCACTCTATAGGAGCAGGTTTCAGAGTAGCAGCCGTGTTAGTCTGTATTCGCAAAAAGAAAAGGAGTATTTGTGGTACCTTAAAGACTAACAAATTTATTTGAGCATAAGCTTTCGTGAGCTGAGGCAGTCACAATTGCCTTCAGAATTGCTGGGGAAGTACACACAGCAATGGCATCTGCTGCACTCTTTAACAGCTTGAGTCATCATCGTGCATCCAGTAACCCAGCTATGGACTCTGTCTTGTCCCTGCCCTCCTTGTCCCTATGGGGGGGTCTAGCCCTGCTGGCAGGGCTAGGCTCCCTCTGATCTTTGCAGATCAAGAACACAAAGATTGAGATCTTGAATCCCTACTTGGGTGCAGGGGCCAGGCAAAATCTCAGAGCCTGATTCTCCCTTCAATTGGCTTCAGAGACAGTCACCCCTCTATAACCAGTGCAATGGAGAGGAGAATCAGGCTCTGAGATTTTGCCTGGCCCCTGCACACAGGTGAGAAGGGGTGGGAGGATCCACTCCCTCTGTCCCCACTTGCACTCTCACAAAGGGCTAGGCACAAGCTAGCTCTGTCTGTGTAATCTGCATGACACATGATGATGGTCTGACATGGGTGCTATGTCATATTTCCAAGGGCCTGATCCTGAACTCCTTGTGAAGGAAAATTCCCATCAAAATCAGGCAACTGTTCGCAGTCAGGCCCGAAGCCTTACTACATAGACCTATTCCAGTGTTTCCCGAAATGACAAGGGAAATCCCAAAGCTGTTGGAACCTGATTTCCTCGTCCTTTTCCATGTTAATGTGTGGGGAGAGCATGAGTCTGCCAAGCCAGCCACAGGGAGGAGCCCTCCACTTGCCTAAAGTTCTAGCACTGAAGTTTGCTGCAGTGCTGCATCCATTGAGAATAACCTTGTCTTGAAGCATAATTAGTTCCGAGGAAGGATTTTATCAGCCTAGGCTTTGGGGAATGGTAGCATGTAAACACTTATTAAAAGGTGAGTTGGGGGGGGCGTCATTCTGTCATGAGTCAAACTAGACAAATGCAAAGAGAAGCAGAGGTTCTCCTTCCACAGGGACAGTTTGTATTTCACTTGGTTTATGTCAAATGGTGGATTTGCTTCCAAACTGTGAGTCAGCAAGAAGGATAAAGGACTTTCTTTATTTTCTAACTACAACGTGGAAGAAACACTTGGGTTCAGACTAATAGAGATGCAGACAATTCAGGTTTCAGAAGTGAGCATTTCCCTTATGGTAGCTTAGGAACAAAGGTATCTGCATGAGAAGTGATTCAGATGAGTCTGGTCCATTTGCTGAAACAAACAGCTAATCAGCAAGGTAGCTTGCTGGTTAAGGCACTAGACAGGGGTTCAAATCCTGGCTCATCCACAGACTCTCTCGGTGTCATCATTCCCCATCAGTCTGTCTTCTCTATTTAGACTATGCCTCCTTTAGGATTAAGCACTATCTTCCCCAATGTGGTTGCTCAGGGCCTCCTATTGCTGTTGGGACACCAAGGAGCTACTGTAATAGAAATAATAATGCATTACAGCTTTTACAGCTTGAGGCTTTTTGTACTAATGTAGTGGCCCCTTAAAATCATAATCAGCCCAAATTCCAGCATGGTGAGTACAAAGTAACAACTATTCTAGGGCCTGCTCCCATTGAAGCCACTGGCAAAACTCCCCCATTGATGTCATGAGGAGCAGGACTGAGAGTCCTTAGAATGAGTCATCTTTAAAAAAAAAGAGCAGAAATTAAAATTAACCCTTTTTCCAAAATAGCCTCTCATTACCATCATCAGCTGAATGCACAAATATACTTCTTTTAGCCCTGCTTTTAGCCTTCTGTTGCACACTTCTGTAGCGGATGCCCCAGGTAGATGAATTTCCACTTACAGGCTTGATTTGCCTTTCAGAAGTTTTAGACTGTTGTAACTCCACTGAGCCTCATTTTGATCTTGCTTATACATGTTGCATGGATGTCAGTGAGTTACACAGATGCAGTTGAGGTCAGAACTGGGTCTTAGATGTCCAAGCATCCACTGAACTAGTGACATCTGTATCACCTCCCGAGGCAGCAGGGAGCCTACCTATGAGAAAAGAATACATGAACTTCCTTTCATTACCAAGTGACTATGTTCTATGAAATTTTTATTTATATCCATTTAAAATCATGGAGCTCTGTCCACCAGTACTCCTCAGCAGTGAAATTGATTACGCCAGTCCATTTCATGCTGGGAAAATCTGATGCTGTCATTGATTGAATATGGAGACAAATTTGAGACATATAGCTAGGAGCAAAAAACAGTTTCTAGCAAGGAGGCCAAAAGTAATAATGGTTATTACTACTGTATAACAAACCAGATAAGTATCTTTGTCCTCTCTCTTGGTGAAGGTTTAAATTTGGCTTTGTTTCTTGTATTATTCTGTAAATGCAGAAGGATGCTTTTGTGGTTAAGACAGAGAACATGGCGTCAAGAGATCTAGGTCCTATTCCTGCCATAGACTCCCTGAGCATGCTTAGGTAAGCCATTTAACCAGTCTTTACCGCAGTCTTCCCATCTGTGAAATGGGAAGTTTTACATTTTTGTCACAGAAGTGTGTCATGAGGCTCAGTTCATTCATGTTATGTTGGAAGGTGCTAATGGCTGACAGCAGATGAGTCTTGAGCCAATGATTGTACCAAACACACTCTTTCAGGCTCAACAGAAAGAGCAATCAAGCCCCTTTCTGTAGTCAAAACAGCTGGGAGCTGTGGAGCTACTGCCCAAGGCACTTGGTCACATGATAGACAGAGCTAAGCTGTATAGACAGAAGGGTTTCTCTGGCTGCAAATGAAGGGGCTAGGGTTGGTTTTCACCCTGTGCAAGCTGGAGGCAGAGAAAGTCAGAAAGAAGGGGTTGTGGACATGACCCTGAGAGGAAGCAGGGGGCAGAGCTTCTTGGGCACATAGCTCATTGGAGTGGCAGACTTTGGTTTGTTTCTACTATGTTCAGGGAAAGAGGACTCTGTGTACATCCTTTGTAAATAACAGGATTACACAAAGAAGAATATATCTGACTCATCACTGATTTCTTATCCTGACGGAACCAACCCTGCCAAGCCCCGAATACTGGCTAACGACTTGGGATAACGGGGAAACATCAATATCTGAAAAGTGCTTTGAGAGTCTTACATGGCAAGTGTCATATAAACACAGGGTATAATTTATAATGTGGCTGCTGAGAAGGTGGAGCAAAAGCATAATTTAATGGAAGTATTTAGAATCCTGAATAACTGATTAAAGAAGGGTCTTTAAAATGATTGTCATACTGTAGGTAGAAGAGGAATGACATGGAGAGTGGAGGACTCTTTTATTCACAGATTCACAGATTCTAAGGCCAGAAGGGACCATTGTGATCACCCCCAAAATAATTCCTAGATCATGTCTTCTTTTAAAGATAAATAAGAGATCTCAATTAGTGCTTTTTAATCTGGCACATACTTTTTAATCTGGCACGTCATGAAGAGTGACATGAATGAAGAACAAGCTGGGTTCCAATGTCTGTGGGGCAACAGTGCTAGATTGTTTTTTCTGGGCTGTGATGTAGCTGAGCTTTTAGTTATATAATCTACTATTTAGGGCTGTGCTTTTAACATAGGAGACTCTGTAGCAGGAATGGAGCTTAATTTTTGCATAGCTTTCAATGATATTAGGTTTAACATTAGGGCCTGATCCTGCAGTCCTTACGCACTCAAAACTCCCATTGCCTTCACTGCACAAAGAATGCAGGATTGGGCTCTGTGCTTTTGTGACCTCCTTGTCTGAAATGAAACCATTTGTTCTTTACAAGTATGTACACTACTTCCTTTAGGAAAAAGTCGTCGTTAAGATACTGTCTTCTAGTGCTCCATTCATATTCACTTAGTGATGTTCTTGCCATCTTGTCCAGATGAATAACAAAAACAGGTCTGCTGCTTTCTCTTGAAAGGTAATAAAAATGAACTCAAGCTGTCTTTGTTCTGCTGTATAATTTATTAGCTGTGGTCTATAATCCAGAGTCAGAATTTGTTTTCTGTTTTCTAGCTGTTGGTGGTGCTGATGTATGTGGAAACACTATAGCCTACATTTAACAAGCAAAGTTGATAGTGTGGAACAGAGACTAATACAGATATGGCTATTCAAGTATATAATAAATTAAGCAATTCTGACATGGATGCGATAAGATACAAACAGGTAACAGCGAGTTGTTGTGCTTACTAGCACAGTTTTTCCCCAGAAGTATAATCAAATAGCTGATTCTCATGCCTTTTTATTCTTCCTCCCTCACCTCCCATATTTTTCAATGTTGTCTCAGCCTAAAATTTTGCCTCTTTCTCTCTCTTTCACATGCACATGCGCACACACTCACCCATTATTATCAATCTTCAGTCCAAAAGACCAGGCAGAGGAGACCTTTTGAGGGGCATTATTTATGAAGATTAAATACAATTATTGCTGTCTGTGATCAAGGATGGAGGACCAAGGGAGTTACACTGATTGACACCAGCTGAGGATCTGGCTCAGAGCACCTTGCATTTGGGGTATGAGTATGATGTTGCTAAATGTTTAGGGCTAGATCGCAGGTCTTCAGCTGCTGTCTGTGTTGGGGCACATCACTGGAATGGGAGCTCCTGGAAGCATTGTGAAGCTCCTACAGTGCAGAAGCATGATTGCAGAGTAGCCATACGTACTCCTTCCTGTGTGGGGCCGGCTTTGTTGGCTGATTCGGGTGGAAAGGCAAGGTCATAGTCCTGTCACTGCCCGCCTACTGACTTTGAGCAACTTAGCGCTCAAGGGAGTGCAAAGCCTACAGTGACACTTCACCTCTCCACTGGGTTACAAAATGGAAGGCTTCTCAAGCACCGAGGCAGCTCTTGACAGTCTCAGTTCATTGGCAACGTAGTACAAAAACAACAGGGCTCCTTGTGCCTCTGAATCACAGATGATGCAACACAGTATTTATAATGAATCAACTTTATCCCCTGAGGCAGTGAGAAAAATTATGTTGTGCCTTTCCTCATTCCTCTAAGTGCTTAATTACTTCTTTCTGAGTTCATAAGGCTCTTATTATTTGCTTCCTGACATGAGGGTTAGGGTTTTAGTACAGTGGAGGTCACCCACCACTGCTTCAGCTTTACAGTCTGTCTAATCTGTCTCATCATAAGTGCCTAGCAAATCCCTCCTTGCTTTAAAAAAAGGCTTGAAGCCTCAGTAGATCTTTTAAAGAAGAGTCATGTCTCTCTTGGAAGGAAACACCTGGGAAATTAACATTTTATGATATGCCAAATTAATTTCTTTGAAACCGCAGCATGGGGACGGGCATTAAAAGCTGCACTGAGGATTTCGTGAGTGTGGTGGAATACCTGGGTATTCAGTGACAGCCTGTTCTTTCTGCAGATGGATCCTAAAACTAGATTAGTGTTCACTTTTTGTATTGATCATTTCCTTTCCCTTGTCTTTTGAAGAGTTATTCTGGGCTGATTTACAATCCTAAAAGGCAACTATAAAATAGAAGACTAAAAGGTTTGAATGGACTAATGACACAAGAATGAATCAGTTTTAATGTCTGGAGGCCCTGGGTCAAATTCAGCCCTGGTGTATCTCCACGGGAATTCTACCAACTCCCACCAGGGCAGAACGTGGCCCCATATCTCTGGGTGTAAAGTTTCTTCATGAACAAAGACGTAAGCAAGAGATGCCTAGCCTCATAAAAAGGAATTTGCACAGCTACTGGCTCAGGGGTGAGCATTTTAAGCAAGATGATTCAAGACTGACAACTAATTTAAAACCTAGCTCTTTCAAGCTGGTAGATTTTATCCAGGAGCTCAGCAATCCATCTCTGCAATGATTTGTACCTCTTTTACAGAGTGACTGTAGACAAGAAATAAATAGCTGAAGAGGCGGCTCCTTTCTATGGAGAATTACGCAAACGTCTTGGCTCTCACAACACCCTTGTAACTAATCATAGTCAATAATAAACTGGAGAAGGAGATATCAACAGCTCATGTGTTTCAGGTTATATGTCTGAATGGAAGCAGGAGCAAAAGGCCAAAGTGTTATCCACTAAGCCACCATGACTCCATTCACTCTTCCTTTTCTTTGTGATTAAACACACAAATAAACAAAGTATAACCCAGTTGACAAGCAGTATAACTTACATTAAACACATTATTAAGCAAGCCAGCTGCTGGGCACTGAAGTCAGATTAATAGTTTTGTATAAAGATTTGCTTTTCTTTTGATAGTAGTATCAACTTGCTTGCTTTAAGTTAAGATGTTGCACAGATTGTTTGTTCTGCTTCATCTCTTAACTGTTATTAATAGTAACCCTGCATGCTGCCTAACAGAATGCATTGTTTAATAAGCATAGTGTCTCCCAGTGCCCCTTAGATATGGCAGCATTGCACTGGAGATGCTAAAAGCTTGGCTGTATCATGCCCGTCAGCTTTAACATTACTTGATGTGGGAGATTTAGGCTCAGAGTCATTTTAAATCCCACTGAGATGAAACTTAATATACGATTTGTCAGTCTAAATGGGTGATCTTCTTTAATAAAAAATTATTTTGATCTGTTAAGCTGGTTTTTGAGTTATAAAGTGACAGAGAGCTGCTAACTTTTTAAAGCTTCAGATTCTTTAGATGCTGAGTTTAGACCAAAATCAGTTGAGTTGTACAAAACGAACAGGTACCGTGAATTATTTTTGCTTTTAAAGACTAAGGTGTAATATAAGATCTATAGACCAAGATTTTCAAAAATGGGAGCCTAGAGTTAGGATTCTTGGTCCTTAATTAAGCATCCAAATGAGCAGCCTGATTTCCAAAACTGTGGAGCACCCACTGACTTCAGTGGGAGCTTCTGGGTGTTTAACATTTTTGAAAATCAGGCCATTTATTTAAGTGCCTATTAATATTTTAGTAGTGACTAGTTTTCCATCAGAAGTGAAACCCCAGTAGAACAGGCAGTGTGCCTTACTGGATAGAGCAGTGGAGGTGGAGACCTGGGTTCTATTTCTTGCTCTGCCATCAGCCTGCTGGGTGTCCATGGGCAAGTCACTGCCTCACTCGGTGCCTCAGTTTCTCCCTCTGTCAAATGGGGATAATGATACTCATTTCCTTTGTAACGCACTATGGATTCTACAAATGAAAAGTGCTATATAAGAACTTGGTATTATTGTTGTGCTAAGTGCTGTACAAACACAGGGAGCCATCATTTCCACAAATAGCAGCAGTTTGAAAGGGCCAGCACCATTCCCAGGAGCTCTGATAAATTAGGGGGCAGGCAGAGACAGGAGCCATTCCCAGATTCTGAGCTGGGTAGGGGAATGAGAGGAAATCCTGTCCCTGACTTCCTGCAGCTGGCCAAGGGAGGAATCTCACTCCAAAGCAGCAGCTGAGCCCTGGCCAAATGAGAACTGGGGATTGACTGTAGGCCCCCTGATTGGCTCAAGGCCAATCAGCCGGCAAGGGGGGGGGGGTTAGAGAGAGCACTGTTGCTGGGATGGACTGGCCTAAGTGTAGACTGGTCCCAGGACTGCAGGATCAGCTCAAGAAGCAGGAGGCCTGGCTGCTGGGGTAGCCTATACACAGCACAGTGATTGTGGGAATAGAAGCCAGGCAATGCAACAGAGGCCAGGACTCTGCATGCTGATCTGGCACCAAACCCAAGCCCCGGTGAGCTGTGCAAGGGGCAGAAGGTTCGCTGTTTGGGACTGACACACAGGAGCTGGGGGGCTGATTGGGCCCTTAATTGGTTTAGAGAATATTAACCCATATAGTTTGCTGTTTGGGCACTGGGTGCACTGAGGGTAGGGTGGGTGGATGTGGAACTCTCTACTGGGAAATCCTTCCACCTCCAAATAGTCCCTGATTACTGACTGAGGGGTTGACTCTGCCCAGATAATTGTTGAGTGCAGGTTTTGCTTCTGAGGTTAATTACTGTTTGCTGTAAGGGAGCCAAGGGGTTTGGGCCTATGTGGAGGCAGGTGTGTGTTCTCAGGTTGCTGGCTTGGGATTCAGGATCCACTTAACCAACTCTGGAGTGCCCCCACCAAATAACATAACAAGGGCTAACTCTGCCTTGCAGATTTTGCAACCTTAAGAGGCAAAGTGATGTGCCCAGGGTTGTACACCAGAGCCAGGAGTACAGCCAGCCTAGCTTGAAGGTCCTGTTTTTCAACCTCTTGTCTATGTATTTGGAATAGCATCTGAGCATCTGCAAATGAATGGGAAATAACAATACTACATTTTTTTAAAAAAGGGGTTAAAATAATATTAAGACTGCAACATAAAGACACAAAAACGAGTCCCTTCTGAATTCAAGTTTATATTATCCCCAATCTCTTCCCCTACCTTCTATTCTCCCCCGCACCACCGCTCCCCCATGTCCCTCCAACACCCACCCATGGGAAATTATGTAGAAGAATAAAAGATAAAATGAAATATCCATGGCCTTGAAGCTGTGGCCATCCCACCATGTGATACCCTCTGAGCAGGGCTGGCTCCAGGCATCAGCAAAGGAAGCAGGTGCCTGGAGCGGGCAATAGAAAGGGGTGGCACTCTGTCCATCATCGGGGCGGCATGTCCGGGTCTTCGGCGGCAGTTCAGCGGCGGGCCATGCAGTCCCTCTCTTCCTCTTCAGTGGCACTTCAGTGGCAGCTCAACCAGGCTTGGTTTTTTGTTTTTTTCCCCTTTGCCGCTTGGGGCGGCAAAAAGGCTGGAGCTGACCCTGCCTCTGAGGATGCAGGTATCCAGGAGAGGGGAGTGAGATTAGCCTTCTGTCTGCATGGATATCAAGAGAACTATGGGTGGATATCCAGCCATTGGCCTTGTGGCTCACTCAATTAGCTGTGCTGCCCTGGCGACCAACCCACATCTACACCCTGAAGCTCCTAGCATTATAAGCCCATAAGCCCTTGTACAGCAGTCCTTAAACAAGGCTTCAGTGTGACATCTCAGGGGTAATGGTTTGTGAGATCAGGCTTTATATCCTGCTGGAGACTTTGTGTGTGTGTGCTGTGGGATGATGCCCAGTAGAGTAGCTGGCAAGTCTTTCTGAAAACACTCTGCTCTGGGTACATACAGAGTGGAATATGGAGGCTTAGGGGAAGATACTACTTCAGCTTTCACTCTGTTTCTCGCTTGCCTTTTCCATTCCCTCTGTACTGAAGTGTGGAGGATAGCATGGCCTTGAAACTTCCAGCTGCCTGATTGTGACTAGGAATTGCAGCACGTAGTCTTTACTGATTGGCTCTTTGAAGAGGAGATGAACTGGCATATCACGTAGGCAAAACGGGGGTGCGTTAAAAGCAATGTTAACTTGGAATTTCCTATCCTTGGTGGATGTGTCTCAAATCTGAACACTGTTGATTTGTTTAGCTAACTAAATGCAATCAAATTTGCCTGCGAAAATTACCAAGCAACAAATCATGTTAATTTTATAGTATTTTTGGTTTAAAAAGAAAGCCTGTAGTCTTAGATATGTAGTTATATGACATGAATGTCAGATGCTTTTCTAATGAGAAGTCCTACAGGATGGTTGCTTTTTGCTTTCAACACCTTGGCAGAAATAAGCCTCAGGAAAAGGAGACATGGCTTGTCACCATTCTACGCTTACTCATAGCCACCCACCAAGAAAGTACTAGAAAATATCTCTTGATCATGGAAGATGGACAGGCCCCTGGCAAGAGCTGAGCTATAAGATCTCACATTTAGTATCATTTTTGCCTCTGGGTAGTTTCAGAGCTATTTTCATCTGGTTCTTAGCTAGAGGTGTAAAATAACTATTATAGGAAAATATGGAATTTTCCCATTTAAAAAAACTGCATATGAGGAGAATTTGTGGGAAATAGACGAACTACTTATTTCTTTCCAGTCACGTAAACATTTTGACTGCAAACAGAGGTGTACTAGAAAATGGAGCTGCTTCTGTATATTTGGGCAACAGTGCATTTAGCACAGCTTGAGTGCTAAAATATGTTCCAGAAACATTTGTGCTCTGTGGTGTTTTAATTTTACCTGAAGCTTAGAGGCAGACAGCAAGTCTTGCTATCATGAATACTTTTATTCAAATCCATGAAGCCAACTTATTTTAGACCCCAGCTGATCCTGATGTACAAGAAGCTTATTTTTGTCATTTCAAGGTGATAGAAAATGCTTTAAAAAGAAAAACAGGTATTGAATTCTCCCATTAATTCTTCTTCTTTAAATATGATGGGATTTTCAAAAGCACCTAAATCCCATTGAAAGTCATGTGGACTTAGGCTCCTAAATCCCTCTGGTGTCTGAAAACTTTACCCATAGTGCCCAAAAATTCGTGAGGTGCTTCTTGACCATGTAGGACAGACAAGTCTTTGCCTTGAAGAGCTTACACTGTAATGGCCCAATCATGCAAACAGATCTGTTCTCAGGAGCCTTAATTCTTTGTGGAGCTCCACAGAAGTCCAAGTGGGCCTCCAGTCTCTGCTTCCAAATGTCATCAGTAAAAGCTAACACAGTTATTAAGAGTGCTTCACAGTCCTCTTCCTTTAATATGTGGAAGAAATTGTCGAAGGGAAGGGCACAATAGAAACAAGACTTAACTCTGCAGCCCTTATACTCATGTGAGTTAATTCCAGTGGGTTAAAGCTATATCTGGTGTAACTCATGAATTTAAATCATGGATGAGATATGGCCCCTTGAATCTACTCATATGATATCCTTGATGATTTGTTTTCAAGCATGAAGCAGATGCCTGCGAACATAGGAACCACCATGCCTGACATGGCCAGTGGCCTAGCCTGTCAAGTGTCCTGTCTCTGGCAGCAACAGCGGCATGTTTTAGGGAAAGATGGTGATAGAATTGCTTGCTCATAGGAGAGGGTTCTTTCACAGCCCACATTATTAATTGTTGTCTTATGCTCTGATGCATGAAGATTTATATTCCTGGTATATTTAAATCCTATTTATCCCTTATACTTTTAAATTCTATCTTATGTGAATATGAGTGTTTGAAAAATGTTGTATCCCTTTCTGAATACACCACTCTAATAATTGAACACTTCTGTGGATTAGTAATCTACAGGAATGAAAATGTAGGGGAAAGGGAATATTTTATGAGATGAAGGAAAATTCCAATCTAAAATCCATGGTTTCAGTGAAGGCAAAAGTTAAAAGAAAAGCTAAGTTTGGATCAACATGCTCTTCCTCCCAGCATTTACTATCTTCTTGGTTTAATAGGTCACATCCCACTTGCATGCAGTGGTCCCCACAGCAATCTATTAGTTTCCTTGAATGCCCATGTTTTGTATGAATTGCCAAGAAGCATATTCTGTCTCTCTAGGATACATTTTCTGTGTGGTGTTTTGGAAATTAGGTGCAATTAGAACCAACCCATTAACTATAACGATTCGTTATACACCACACTGACTATGGACCCCTCTAGGGGTCAAGACGTTGGCAATTAGCCTACATCTGTCCAGTAACAAGGTTCTTTTGATCCTTAAATCTAATCTAATATTACTTAGAAGTAAAGATGGAGAAAAGGCCCAAATGTTTGCACTTCTAAATGAGATAAGGGGAAAGTATCACAAAATGCCCCTGTTATGTACAGAATTTGGTATTGTAATTGTTGGGGGAATGTAGTTTTTGTTTATACTACATTCTGTAATAAAATGACTTTTTATACTTAAGCCTTTTGGGCAGGCTGGTATAACTCAAAAGCTCTTGGGTGTTAACAATTCTTTCAAGTAATAAAAGAAACATGTTCTGAAAGAGTGCATGTGAGATGACTTGCGGCCAGGCATTTATATGGTAATATCAAATGTCTTTTTATTCATGGTTGGTTTACTAGGGATGCTGGCGGAATAAAATGATGGGGTAGTCCTCTCAGTCCGATCCAGCAGTTTTCTGTTGGCTAACGTCAGTAATTTCACTGAAGATAGTAACAGAGCTCAGCTTGCTTTATTCCTAAACAATTAGCAGTCATACAGATATTTTAATATACATATTAACTAGTCTTCCAGAGCCCGTACATTCTCAGAGTTACAGGGCATGTAAATAGAAGCATTCAAGGGTACTCATACTTGGTTTTCCTTCCCACTGGCCCATTCCTCTGTTGGTCTTTTACATTGAAGGGGGCAATCTGACCCCAGGACAGCATGTCTACTAGGGAAGTGAGATGCCATCTGTGAAGTGGCATCTGTGGGTGGGCCATGTTGCATGACTAGAAGCTGGACAATTATTTTTTTTTGCCACTACTGGTGACTCACATAAAAGCAAGTGGTTTTCATTCATGCCTTGAATTGATTGTGAACAGGAAATCACAGCCTGGTGAGCTTTACATCTGCAAATTGCTCAAAAAGATAATTAAAAATACAATAAAAACGCTTGGAAGAGCATGACATGAAAGAGCATAACCAGCATGGTTTGTGCACTAATCTATAGGAATTCTTCAAACATGTCTGTAAGGTACTTACAAAAGGAGAACTGGCTGATACACTTTATTTTGACTTTCAAAAGGCCTTTCACAAGGTTTCTTGTAAGAGGCTGCTGCAAAAACTTAAGCAGTCATGGGGAGAAAGGCAAAATATTGTCCTGGATCAAAAACTGCCCGAGAGAAAAACCAAAGAGTAGGAATAAATGGTCAGATTTCATCATGCCTAACAGTGAGGTCTCATGTTCATTAATATATTAATGATCTGGAAAAGAAGGTGAGCAGTGAGGTGGCATAGTTTCGCAGATGACACAATAGTACTTAGGTTAGTTAAGTGCAGAAGAGACATGAGGAATGTAAGTTGAATGAGCAATATGATGATGATTATTATTACATCCTTCTTGTGCCAATGTTAGTGTACGAGTCTCTTTGATTCCTCTGTCATTTGTTGCTGTTTCCATCTGACCTGGTGTTGATTGACCATTCTGCCCTCCCTCCTAAGGGTTCTGCTTAAGGTTTTTTTTGGTAGGGTTGCCACCTGTCTGGATTTTACCCAGACAGTCCAGTTTTTGGTGTCTGCCTCCGGATGCCATTTAGGGTTTCCAGGTGCCTTTCCTTTCCAGAAAAGTCCAATAAAAAAGGGGACCTGGCAACCCTAAATGGCACCTGAACCAAAAGTCTGGGTACTGTGGGGTGGGGAATGTGCCAGGTTATTAACCCATGCCAGCCCCTGCTCAGTCGGGGCAATCTCCTACCTGCAAACAGGCTCCCTGAAATGATCCAGTGAGTGATGGGGGGAGGGTGGGAGAGATGGGGATGGGGCCTCTGGGGCGGAGGTGGGCCCTCAGGGGAAAGGGTGAAGCAAGGGCGGAGCTTGGGGGGACCCAGTTACCAGTAATTAGAAAGTTGGCAACCCTATTTCTTGGGTGCTTCCTTTTCTCAGACATGTTGGTTTCCACTTGACAGCTTCATATGGGAGTCTTCGTATTTGCATCCACAGTACATGCCCCAAATATGTCCAGTGCTTCCTTATGATTCTGATGGTAACAAGCTGATGGTTGGTGATTTCTAAGATTTCTTCTCTCTTCACTAGTAATGAAGTCTTTCCAAATAATGCACTTATTTCATAGGCACTTATTTTCAAAGGCATCTAGCTTTCTGTCTAATGTTTATTAGATCTCCATCTCTCTGAGCCATATGTTAGCACTGAGATTACAGTTGAATTCAAAATTCTCAGTTTTGTTCTGGTGCTGTATACCTTTGATTTCCATATATTATTAAGTTTCATAAATGCTGTGGATGTCTGTCCTATCCTTGATTGGCTAATATAGATGCTGTCCAGGTGGATGAACTGTTCAACTTTCTTGATATGTTTGCCATCTCATATGATGTTACAGCTTGACTTCTGGGTTTCAAGGATGTACAGTAACTCCTCACTTAATGTTGTAGTTAATGTTCCTGAAAAATGTGGCTTTTAGCGAAACGATGATAAGCAAATCCAATTTCCCCATAAGAATTAATGTAAATGGGGGGGGGGGTTAGGTTCCAGGGAAATTTTTTTTGCCAGACAAAAGGTATTATATACATTTTAAACAATTTTAAACAGGCAATTTAATACAGGTATAAGTTTTAAACAATTTTAAAGAAACAATTTAATACAATTATTAATCAATAGTTTATTATCATTGTTAATTAATAATACTACTATTAATTAACTATTATTTAATACTATTAAAGAAACAATTTAATACATCATTGCTGAGTATGAAGCTTGGTTGAGGTGGTGGAGTCAGAGAATGGAAGAAGGTGGATTGTCCAGCTGCTCCTCTTGCTGTTCTTGCTGAACTTTCTGAACTTGAAAAAACACACCTAGAGATTGTTGTTTTGATTTCCTTTTTTTTTTGGTAAATTTCTTTATAGCAAGTCATTAAATGATCAACTCCCCTAATCACTTTGGAGCTGCGTTCCCTGTCAGGATCATCATCACTCAAGATTTACAAGCCAGCCTTAACCTGCTTCTTCTCCTGCCTCCATCTCCTCCCCCTTTACTCCTCATACCGTGTCCTCACTCCTCCCTCCTTCCTCCCCCGCCTCCTGCCAGTGGCAATCAGCTGGTTTGCGGCATTCAGGAGGGAGGAAGGGAGGGGGGAGGGGCGAGGACGAGGCGCACAGGCTCCCCCTCCCTCCCCTGCCTCCTGAATGCTGCAATCCAGCTGATTGCTGCTGGCAGGAGGCAGGGGGGAGGTTGCGCGCCAAGTCCTCGCTCCTCCCCACTGCCTCCTGAATGCGCAAACCAGCTGATTGCTGTGGGCAGGAGGTGGGGGGAGGAGAGGGAAGGTGCTGAACCGTGGGGTCTGCTGGCGGGGGAGAGGTGCTGGGGAAGGGGGCGTAGGGGAGCTGATGGGGGGCTGCCAGCTGTGGACAAAGCAGGCAGCCAAACAACGTTATAGCAAAGCATTGCACAACTAAATGGAGCACGTTCTGTAATTGAGCAGGGACGTAAGATCAACGTTAAGTGAGAGGCTGTTAAGAGGGGAGTTACTGTATATTTTAGCATAACAAATTTTGAGCCCTGCTTGGCCTGTTCTTTTTGCCAGGCTGTCTGTCTTTATTTGTTGTTTTTCAGGGATGGTGCTCAGTGCAATATCAGCAAATTCTAGGTCTAATAGACCTTTGTCATCTATTCATTCTATAGCAGTGTTTGTGTTGCTGATGGCAGATGAAACTGAATGTAAATACATGCAAAGAAATGCACATTGGAGGGAAAACTTTGAATTACTCATACACCTTACAGGGTTTTCAATTAACAATATCAATTTAGGAAAGGAAATGGGCGTCACCGTGGACAGCTCAGTGAAGACCTCTCCCTAATCTGCATCTGTGGTCAAAGAAGTAAACAAGATGTTAGGATGCATAGGGAATGGGATGAAGAATAATACAGAAAAAGTCACTGTTTAACTCAATGGTATATCCTCATCCAGAATACTGTGATACCCCCTCTCAAAAAGCATACTGCAGAAAGAGAGCATTCAGAGAAGTGGAATGAGAGTGAACAAGGGCCTGAAAAAGCCTACCCTATGAGAGAGACTGAAAAGATTGGAATAGCTACTTCAGAAAGGAGATAAAGGGGTGTGGGGTATTGAAAACTGTGCTAAATTTCGCTTTAAATTTCAGAGGGTTTTCCTGGTCTTGCTTGCAAGCTAGGAAGCTCTATAGGGAAGCAAATGATATGAGTTTAGCAGCAGTCAGTCTGCAGCCCACCAGCCTACAGTAAGATGGAGTGAGTTGTGCTTTTCTGCCTTAGGGAGCAGCCTGCCTTGTGTCTGGTTTTTTTTTTTTTTTGTGTCCTAGACTTTAAGATCTAAAGTAGCGTTAAGTTGTAAACTTCCTGAAAAAAGTTTATTTTTATCTAAATTCTCTGTTTGTGTGCCATGAACACAACAGGGAGGACATAAAATAATGAATGGTCTAAAGAAGATAGATTGGGAGCTTCTTTTTTCTATGTCTGATAACACAACGTACCCTTGTTTTTTAATGAAATTGAAAGATGAAAAATTCAAAATCAATATAAGGAAATATACACTGTGTGAAAAAGTAATGTAGACTGTGGGACCCACTGCCACATGAATCTGGAATTAGTTCATGCTAAAAATAGTTTTATATCCCTTGTAAAATCTCATGCTTTGAGTTTGAAATCTCTAACTATGGGATGAGAATGCAATCTTCATGGGGGACAGATTATTCCAGTTCTTCCTACTGTGGGGTTTCTTGCATCATCCTCTGAGGCATCTGGTGCAGGCCATTGCTGGGGATGGAATACTGGACAATTGGGCCATGGGCCTGATCCAATATGGCCATACCTATGTTCTTCCCTCAATGGGGTTTGTATTTATGACTTCTACATTTACTAAATAATTTCAGACTCCTATATGAGTGTAAGAAAAGAGAAAATGGCATAATCTAACTCGGTTCTTATGCTCTTGATTCTATTTAGAAATGGCACATACTTCAATGGCCCATCTTTCACTTGTACTGTGAAAGCAAAAGCTGTTAACTTTACACAGCACCAACTTTTGCTCCAAAGAAAATAATATTACTCTGTTTCACAGTAGAGTTGATTACCTATTTACTTGACATCTCATTTTCTCCCCCCTACCCCCCACTTAATAATGGTGCATACCAATACAGGGGCCTATCCTGCTCCCATTGACTTCAGATGGAACAAGATAGGGCTCCCAGCACTGAGTGGAGTCTCACAGACAGCCTCTCAGTGGTGTGGAGCAGGTTCAAACAGAATGTTATGTACAGAACATAAATAATGCACACAGTACACTGAGCCGTATGACAGTATCTTCTTTTAATATTCCTAGCAGATCTATTTTTCATGAATTGATAATAATCATAATGGAGTTCGCACATAGGCCCATTCCAGCAAAGCATGTGAGTACTTGTTTAAATATAAGAATGTGAGTAATCCTACTGAATGCAAATCCAGGCTTATGGTTAAGTTTATACTTGAGTCCTTTGCAGGATCAGGGCCTTATTTCTTTCCAAACCAATGTATGTCTATGTTCTAGTTGTGATATCCCTCCCACCCTGAGAATGGCATCTTGGAAGTAACGTCTCCTGGGCTTTACTAGTATCTGGAAATTCAGTATAGCGTGCTATACTTTTTGATGAGTGGGAGGATTACTGCTCCTCGCTGGCTAGCACTGTGCACAGAGATATTATGTGTAGTGTTTTTTTTATTTTTTAAGCCTACTTTACCCTCAGTCCCTGGCCATTTGTTTTGTTTCATCCACCTCTTTGGTCTTGTTTGTTAGTCACATCTTCCAGTCCAGTCTTGTTTTCCTCTGATGTTTAGCTAACAACCACTCCACTGATTTGTTCCAAAAGAGTCCAGTTACATTTGTTTTTATTTACAGTCCAAAGCATCACATCACTGTCCATTGTGAGTTGCTGTGATATTGAAACATATTGCTCTAGAGCAGTGCTTCTCAAACTTATTTGATTGGCCCCCCTTCTTTGTGTCTGTAGTCATTTATGCCTCCCCACCCTTCAAGTACGTATACCGCTCCCCAGCTCTGAAGGCGGCGCCATGCCAGCAGCAGCACAGAAGTAAATGAGGCAATGTGAAAAGTAATATTCGTTGATTATCATTTTTCACAGCAGACAGCGCCCCATTGCCACCCTTAACTTTTGTGCTGCTGCTGCCTCCCCGGGGCTGGCAGCCGGTGCCCTGCCGCCTCCAGGTGAGGGATTGTGAGGGGAGAAGGAGAGCCTGAAGCTGGGCTGCCTTCCGGTGAGGGATTACAGGGAGCTCTGGATGTCTCCTTAACCCCCACCACCCTGGTGTGTGCGGCCCTTCTGCATGAGCCCCAGCCAACCAGAGCTGACAGCCAGAGCTCTTCCAAAAAACAACAACAAAAAAACCCAAACACAGTTTGTCTCAGTTTGTTTTGTATGTACGTAGGCCAAATCTACTCACCCTGCACAAAGCACAATTGCAGGTAAATTCTGTGCATGTTGAGATACTGAATTCAGTTTCTTGAAGAAAAAACAAACCTTCTGTGGCTGCTACTGCAGCTCATAAATTGTAGTAGTATCTATGGTCATTGTATCCCCCACGGGTAATTCAGATTTTTCAGTGCTCTGCACCTTGTATAGTCATTTACTCTAAAGCAAAGTGGATGTAAATTGTTAGCGTTTTGCTCTAGTAGTGTTTGACACCCATGTGCACCAATGTAAATGCTGCATTTTGCAGGGCAGTGGAGCCTCAGGTTCAGGAACTTTGACCAATAGGTTTGTGAAATTGTTGACCTGCATTTTGTATACCTCAGTGCATACGCTCCCTATAGCCTGCCTCCCCAACTTCCATGCAGTGGAACTACTCTCAATCTGCTGCATTACGGGCCATGTGCCCCTGGAGGAGAATGAGCAGGATTTGGACCTGTGCATACAGTGCTGTTCTGGCAGCTAAGGTGTCTGTAATATTTCCCTTGCCATGTTTCTTTATATTTACAAAAAACATATTTTTAATCTTGCAGTTTCTTTTGTGTATGCATGTTTCAGGGCCTGATCCAAACCCACTGAAGTCAATGGAAGCCTCACCACTGAAATTAATGGGCTTTGAATTAGGCCATCGTGCATGTTCCCCAGCTGAACTCCAGCTTTATTCACTGTACTCCTGTACCATCTAACTGCAAGAGCGGAGTGCTCCTCAGGAACTATTTGGCCTCAGCCTGCATCTGAGAGTTCTTCTAGTTTAATGTGCTGGAGATATAGGAACAGCACACAGGGAAAATGTAGGTTAATATTCCTATCTTTTGGCTTCCCCCTCTGCCAATCACTGGGACTAGTATGTTTCCATTTTTGATTTTTGGGCACTTGTCCAGAAAAAGCAACACTAAAAAGTGCTTTACTCACCTGTCTCTTCCTTACGTGAAGAAAACCACACCTAGGGCTTGCATGTATTTGAGATGACATAGGAGCATTTTTTTACCCATCTTGCATTGGTTATGAGTGGGCTGCAGCAGTGGTACAAGTGGGGCCATTCTGCCTGCATTCAGAGGTTTTGTTGGCCATCTGGGGATGGGAACACGTGCAGCTTTTCTGTCTTGTAACCTGGTCCTTGTCTCATAGTTGCCCCCCTTGCCCCAGATGTGCATTTGATCTTGACTGATACCCAGAGGTGAAAGTAAGCCATGCCAGACCAGACCGGCTACACCGGTGGTGATTTAAAGGGCCAGGGCTCCAGCTGCTGCAGGGAGCCCCGGCCCTTTAAATCACCGCCAGAGCTCCAGCAGTGGGGCTCGGGCGGCCCTTTAAATCACTGCCGGGGCTCTGGCAGCTGGGCTCAGGCGGGTATTTAAAGGGCCTGATGCATTTGCCACTGCCGGGAGCCCCGGGCCCTTTAAAGCGCGCCCGAACCCCGCTGCCAGAGCCCCGGGGTAGTGGTGGCAGGGCTCCTGCAGTGATTTAAAGGGCCCGGAACTCTGCAGTGGCCGGAGCCCCGGGTCCTTTAATTCGCCCCTGAGCCCCAGGGCTCCCAGCTGCCTGTGCAGCTGGTAGCTCTGGGGTGATTTAAAGGCCCCAGGGCTCCCAGCCACAGCCAGAGCCCCGGGGCCTTTAAATCTTGATTTAAAGGCCATGCCTCTTCCGGTTGAGGCCACGCCCCCACTCAGGACTCTGGCACACCGGTAAGTTCTTTAAGTTACTTTCACCCCTGCTGATATCTGATAAAACTGCTACAGCCTGCTTGACTGATCGAGTAGGTGTGTGATCATTGCTGCAGCCCCCACCTGCTACTAGAGGCTGTCTGAGTACAGATATTCTCGGAGGCTCCTCAGAGCCATATTTATCACTACATCTTATGCACCAGCAAGATATTCAGTTTCCCATCTCATAAAACTCCTTTTGGATCCACTAAATGCTGTCACCCAGGGACTTCTGTCTGCAACATTCAAAAGCAGACATTGGCAGCTCTCAACCACAATTCCACATCTGTATTCCCAGTCCCAGGCAGAGCTGCAGGTGCTACTCAACTGGGAAGCTCAGGGGAACTTACTTAATGGAAAAAGGAGGTTTTATCCAACAACAACAACAAAAAACCTAGAAAAACATTCAATGGCCACCAACACAGAGTTAGTAAGAGCAAACTAGGGAACACCCAGACATAGGTGAAGTGGAAAATAAAACAGTTATATGGGGAAAAAGGTTTGACAGAAAAATAAGAAATACAGATAGAATTATTTTTTAGTAGTGATTTTGGCCAAAATTAGGCTCTTACATCAGTAGCTTGATTCCCCCCTCTCCCCTGCACCCAAAAAAGATCTAAGCACTTGGAAGCTCCCATTGATTTAGGAGCCTAACTATGGATTTAGGAACCTGATGCTAGGCATCCATTTTTGAAAATCTCTCTCTTATATTATTAAAGGATTCGTTATCTTAGACATCTGCCTCTCATGGTTATAGCTGCTGCATTTTGTGGAAGAATTTTGCAGAAGACTTTTTGTGCGCTCTCTCTCTCTCTCTCTTTCTCATGGCGAACTATATGGTGGCACTACTTAGAATCTGATAACTAATGCTGTGTACCCCCCAGGGGCCACATACTCCCCCAAATTCCTAACTTTTAGCACAAATTAAAAATAGCAATTTATTTGAACTTTGTAATGGAAAGAAAGCAAAATATTTCCCCACCCTTTACACCCATCGGACAAACTATCCTAGATATAAGCAACATCTCCTTGGCCAGATGCCTCTTGCTGTTTAATCTAGTCCTGGTGCGTTAGCCAATTCCTGTTCTTTCGTTCAGTGATTACTACGTAGGGAATGGTCACCTGACATACTTGCACATCTCTACAGACAACCCATTGTGGGGAAGCGGTAGAGATTTAATAATGGCCAAACATGACCTAGATTCCAATGAATGGATAGCTTCCAAGTCCCTTTACAGACTTATTTAAGGGCATTTTCCATTGACTTCAAGAAGCTTTGCACTGGGCTCTAAATGTCTGTCTGATTACAATGCTTCTTATTCTCTAAGAGCTAGATTGTGAGAGAGGCTATGCTCCCATGCAGGAGAGTGAAGATTTTCCTCTTATAGCCCTGCTTGGGCTCCCAGGACCTTGGAGAAGTAAGGGTACTGCACGCTCACTTACTTTGCAAGAGCAGGTGGGCAGGGAGAAGTGAGGAATGGGTAGAGCTTTAGCTTTGCCTCTCTTGTCAATACCCCAGCCCACACAACTGAATGGTACTGACGTGGTGCACCAGGGATAGTAACTTATTGCTAAAGTACATTGATGTCTGCAGTAAATTACTATCTTCCTGAGTCACATCACCCTTCCTGTGCTGCTCCTGAAACAGCCAAGTAATGTCACCCCTCGCTAAGGGCCATGTTCTGGGGCTGCAGTGTGTCCCTAAAACAAAAAGAAAAGGAGTACTTGTGGTACCTTAGAGACTAACCAATTTATTTAAGCATAAGCTTTCGTGAGCTACAGCTCACTTCATCGGATGCATACTGTGGAAACTGCAGCAGGAGAGTGAGTTTGTGTGTGTGTGGGGGGGGGGAGGGTGAGAAAACCTGGATTTGTGCTGGAAATGGCCCACCTTGATTATCATGCACACTGTAGGGAGAGTGGTCAGTTTGGATAAGCTATTACCAACAGGAGAGTGAGTTTGTGTGTGTAGTTTTTGGAAAAAGGGGGGGGGTGAGAAAACCTGGATTTGTGCTGGAAATGGCCCACCTTGATTTTCATACACATTGTAAGGAGAGTGATCACTTTGGATGAACTATTACCAGCAGGAGAGTGAGTTTGTGTGTGTAGTTTTTGGAAAAAGGGGGGGGGTGAGAAAACCTGGATTTGTGCTGGAAATGGCCCACCTTGATTTTCATACACATTGTAAGGAGAGTGATCACTTTGGATAAGCTATTACCAGCAGGAGAGTGAGTTTGTGTGTGTAGTTTTTGGAAAAAGGGGGGGGGTGAGAAAACCTGGATTTGTGCTGGAAATGGCCCACCTTGATTTTCATACACATTGTAAGGAGAGTGATCACTTTAGATAAGCTATTACCAGCAGGAGAGTGGGGTGGGAGGAGGTATTGTTTCATGGTCTCTGTGTATATAATGTCTTCTGCAGTTTCCACAGTATGCATCCGATGAAGTGAGCTGTAGCTCACAAAAGCTTATGCTCAAATAAATTGGTTAGTCTCTAAGGTGCCACAAGTACTCCTTTTCTTTTTGCGAATACAGACTAACACGGCTGTTACTCTGATCCCTAAAACAAGTACATCTGAATTGATCTTTTGCTCCACTCTTCTGTGACCTAAAGTAGCAAACAGAGGATTGTATGCTATATCTGGCGTTTTCATGGGGTCAGATAAAGAAGGGGTTTGGAAAAAACAGCTTTATAAAAGCCCACAAAGCTTAATAACAACAGATTATGGCTGAGAACTAAACATTCAGTGTGTTATCTTTTCTGCATCTGAGAAATATTTTTGGGAAATATGTTGAAATATTCGTTATACTTCCCAATGATAGACTAAAGAGAAATAAAGCTTTTCCTGATAAAAACAAATTGATCTCTCATCGCTAGGCATTTTCTTTTGGGTAGAAAATGATGAATTCAACATCATGTTAGCTTTTACAAATGTCACATGAAATAGTTGAGGACAGCGAATTGGAAGAAAAGGTGTAATCAATCACTAGGTGCCACAATTCTCCTTTCTCTGTTAGTCATCTTCCCAGACAGCAATTTGAGAGGGGGGAGCGAAATTACAGGCACGAGAGGGATCCGAAGAAAAGAGAAACAAACAGACCTCCCCATTTGTGCTAAGGTAGATTAAATAAGATAAACAATTGTCTTTTTCTTTGAAAATAAAAAAATAGGTAGATATGGGGTGGCTCTTTGGTTTTAAATAAAGATTTTTTTTAAAATCAGTATAATAGAGAGTAAACAGTACAGATGTATGAACTAATCATACTCAAATCTGGTACTCAAGTTTCAAATACAAAAGATTAATCATGTGACAATATGCCTTTAAGAGCACAGACAGCCCTCTCATTTAGGGCTTTGTGTTACTATAGGAGCATGAAAGAAATTCACTCTACTTTGCATGAAGGTGAACGCACCACTTTGTAGACTAACTGGGGATGGCAGGCTTGGAACAGATCAGATTTTTCTGGAAATCCTTTCCCATGAAAAGTGTGTTTGAACTTGGTCTTTATGTAGGATTGGAAAAAAATTCTGGCCAGCTCCTACATTGGTATGTGTGCTCCCCTGCCATATATTGATGGTGCTGGGGTAAAACTGCAGTGTCAACATTTCAACCAAACTGGGTGACTAAACTATGTGCTGAAATGGACACTTAGGGTAAGTCTACACTGCAGCTGGGAGCGTTCTTTCCAGATAGACATGTGGTAGCTCTATGAACTCTGTCTACCCATGTTGGGAAAGGTTTCAGAGTAACAGCCGTGTTAGTCTGTATTCGCAAAAAGAAAAGGAGTACTTGTGGCACCTTAGAGACTAACCAATTTATTTGAGCGTAAGCTTTAGTGAGCTACAGCTCACTTCATCGGATGCATACTGTGGAAAGTTTAGAAGATCTTATTATATACACACAAAACATGAAAAAATACCTCCTCCCACCCCACTCTCCTGCTGGTAATAGCTTATCTAAAGTGATCACTCTCCTTACAATGTGTATGATAATATACACATTGTATATTATAATATAGATAAGCTATTACCAGCAAGAGAGTGGGGTGGGAGGAGGTATTTTTTCATGCTTTGTGTGTATATAATAAGATCTTCTAAACTTTCCACAGTATGCATCCGATGAAGTGAGCTGTAGCTCACGAAAGCTTATGCTCAAATAAATTGGTTAGTCTCTAAGGTGCCACAAGTACTCCTTTTCATGTTGGGAAACAAACCCTGGAAGTGCAATTGCCCGTTTTATATGCACATATCTGCAAAAGGGAAATTTGCCCCCACCATGTAGCTACTCTGCAACCTAGTGGTGACTATATTTTAGAAGTGCCACTGATTGCCTGGGCCGTTCCCTCAGCTGGCTATTCTGTTCCAAAGTACAGAAGCCCAGAACTAGCATGCTTTGATTAGCACTCTGGCCCTGAGTCAGCAGCCCATCCCTGTTCAGCAAAGCACTTATCTTCATTGGGAGTTAAACATGAACTTAAATGTTTTGCTGAATAGAGGCCTCTTCACTGTTCCAACAGAAACTGTTAATGTGGGACTAATTATTCAGCTGTGAGGATGGTTTTAAAGATAAGAGCTGGAAGGACAGATGTGAGAAATTGAGCACTTTACAAAAATCAAAGGATGTGGATCAACAAGATGGGAAAACTAGGAAACATTAGCGCACGCCAATGGAAATTAGGGGCAAGGGGGCCGCAGGAGGATGAAAGTTTTTGCCGAGGACTGTGAGCCACCCTGTTAGCCTTCAGTGAGAGGGAGACTTGTTTGTGCCTAACTGGGTGTCAGCTTCCTGACACTGCTCTGTTAACCACCCAAACACTCTTCCGGGCTATGCCAGCCCTTCCTTTGTCTTGCAGGTTAACACTAGGTGCACCCCAATCCCTGAGCCCGTTTGAAGCGTTCCCCTGAAGTGTTCAGGCTCCTCTCCACTGAACAATCACAGAAATATCAAGTCTGCTGTTTCCAAGGGAACAGGGCACACACCAGTTTATATGAGTATACTTGGGATCAGCACCTTGTTAAATACCACAGCACTGAGATCTATTTAAAGTGAAAACAACAGTACATTTATTATCAAAGATAGTTACTGAGTAAGGATAATGGAAACAGAAGGTTACGTATAAACCATAATTATAACACTTTTTCTAGAGACTAAATGTAACAGGCTAACCTCCTGTCTAAAGAAGTTTCTCACTCCAAATGTCCTCTGATGTGTTTCAACCAAGGCTGATTGTTTTCATGAATCTAAATGCACTGCCCATTTACATCCCAGGTGCAGGATAAAGATGTGTCTTCCTTGTCTTCTCCTTATTTCCCCCCAAATTCATTGTCTGTACACAGAGTCAGGCTAATCCCCCTGTGACCCTAGGCACCTCTGTATTCACACCCTGTATGTTACTGGATTGACTTTTTTGTACAGAATATGCCTTAGGAGGTATCCTTTGAAAACTAATAACACACTGGTCAGTAATGTCATTGTAAAATATGTGTAACAATGCTACAGGTGAAATTATCGATACTCACTAATATTGTGCTTTAAAGTCTGTAACTAAAAGGTATTTAAACCTGGCGTGTTGGGGGAGTTGATAAACAGGTTTTCTCTGGACAAAGGAGTAAAGCTGACACCTCAGACAAGGTGTGGCCCAAATTCAATGGGTTATTTGTTTTGAATTGGAGGTTGCAAAAGGAAGAGATAATTTGCATAGTAGGAACTACCAGTGGAGGACAAGCCAGCATGGAGTCTTATCTTCCAGACCTCATGGCTCCTTTACTCAGTATGAACTAATTAACTTTATCTGGTGGTATCCTTCAGAAGATTACATTTCAAAGGGTTGCTGAAATAGAAAGAGGGTGAGTGAACCCCTGAGTTATTTCACTTTCAGACAAACAAAGAAACCAAATAATTTGATCTCTGAGATGGGTCTTGGCCTGGCTGGCCAGTAAAAAGCTGGAAAGGAGACTATGGGTGAGAGAAACCATCTTGAACAAAGACTGTATCATGCTAGATTAAATTTTAGACTTTTAGATGCATGTTTTCACTTTTATTTCCTTGAAACCATCTCCACCTTCTGTCTTTTACTTGGTATCCCTTAATCCATGCTTTTTTGTTACTAAACTTGTTTTGCTTTCATTATAAAAATCACTGCTGGGTAAGGTCAGTAGAGTGTGTGCTTCTGGTGACCTGACAGGTTGGAGTATTGTACTTTGTCTGCAGAGGCAGCAAACCTAACACCTTCTCTGTGAGAGTCCAGTCCCTCTCACTGGGGAGCATGACTCTGGGGTTAATTCAGGCCTGGAAGGGTACTAAGATCAGCCTGACTTTGTCTGTAAATGGGGCTTCCATTATATTGGCTTAAAGTGCATTATTTACACCTGGACTGAAAACCTTTTTGTCAACTCTGCCTTGATACAGGCCTTATTTTCACTATACATACATAACTCCTTACATCTGTATATGCATTTCACAGCTATATTAATGACCAGCATGACTGACCCTGGCTTTCATTTAAGACCTCCCTTGATAATCTTTGAACCAGAATGTAGATACCAGGATCAGGATATCCTTGTAACTCCCTTGACAGTTGGCACTGAAGTGTTCTTAGGTCACAGTCATCCTCCTAGGTTTTTGTTCTGCTACCCATCACTTTGATATCTGAGCGCTTTCTGTGTAAAATAGATTGTCAGTAGCAAAATCCCTAGTGAATTCTTGGAGTCTCTGGCTCTTCTCCATTATTGGATTATAGAAAACTAGGTTGGGGTAGGTAATTTTTTAAGCAGTCAGAGTGGGGAATAGGGAGGCGGATGTTGGTGTGAATGTCATTTTGGTCATGATGGAAAAGCTTAATCTAACTAGAAGATTTTGCAGTATTTCCTAAATGCAGGTAGACTCAGGATTCACTGTCTCTGGAGATTTGTTCCACTTGGGTCCTGATGGCAACAGCCCCTTTTGGCCACTGTAGAAGAGCTAGGGGTTTGGAATGCCCCAGGCTCAGCCCCCCTGAACTGCAGTACCCTACCAGAGTGGGTAGAGACCAGTTGGCTACTGGTGAGGTCACAATGCTGGATGTTTTACTCCAAGTGGGTTGAAGAGGGCCTTATGACTGCTTTGTATCCTCTTCATACTGATTCTGTCAATGTACTGTGGCTGAAGCAGACCAGTGAGTCCTTCACCCACTTTTAAAATCATAGACAGGATACAATAATAGAAATGCTCATGAGAAATATTAAGCAAAAAATGAACATCTCTGATAAAAGAATAGTGTGGGCTCTAGGACAGGATATTAGACGAGGAGTCAGGAGACATGACTTCTTTTCTTGGCTGTCAGTGACTTGCTCTGTGACCTCAGGCAAGTTGGTTCACCTCGCTGTTTCCTCTCCCACCCTTTCTGTCTTGTCTGCTTAGACTGTAAACTCTTTGGGGCAGGGACTACCTCACACTGTATCTGTATACTGCCTAGCACAATGAGCCCTACTCTTGGTTGAGGCCTATATGGGTTACCGTGATACATTATCAAATAAAAACATTGTCTTCCCTTGCCTTGTGAATTTGAAATACCTCTCTAGCCAAGCTGGAGTGCCCAGCAGGAATGGTGTTGCTGGGTTGTGGAAACAGTGTGTGGGGTTATTTTAAAGGCTTGGAATGACTGTTTATTCGAGAATGAGAGAGGCTGGCAGTCAGTGAGTGGGGAGGCCCGGCAGGAAGCAGACACGTTTGAGCTAAGATTTGGAGGTTAGACTAGGTGATCATAAAGGTCTCTTCTGGCCTTAAAATATTAAAAGTATTTAAAAAACAAATCCTGCTTAAGATCAGTGGAGCTACTCCTGTAAAGTGATCTCTACAGGTATGTTTATACTTCAAGGTGGGGGTGAGATTCCCAGCTGGAGGAGACATATCTATGTGCTAGGTCTCATCGAGCTAGCATGCTAAAAATAGAGAGTAGCCATGGTCACGTAAGTGGCAGGAGGGGCTAGCTGCCCTGAGTACATGCCTAGCATCTTGGATGGGTACATACTTTGAGCCACTAGCACCTCCTGCCACCTCTGCTGCTGTGGCTACATGCTACTCTAGCTCTGATCAAGCTAGCATGCTAAAAGTATGTCTCCTCAAGCCAGGAATCATATAGACATACTCTTAGTTTTCACTTAGCTCTTCTATTCTTCTTACGGTACCATCATTTTAGTTGAATTGTTACTGTCTTTTTTTCCTCTATCATTCAAGCAGGTGACTCCATTGAGCCCTAATTCACAACTATGTGTCTAGGGTTGCTGCTTTCAAGGTGGTGACAGTAAACATTTGCAACCATATACAGTACTGTATGTGCCATTTCTCAGGATATATGCTCTATTTATTTCCAAAGGTTTGCCTCAAAACCTTTAAATGGGAGGCTTTTATTTCATTCTTGAAGAATCAAGCTGAAATATTGGGCAGTGGATGTCCTTATTTTAGATTTAGCCTACAGTAAGTGTTTCAGCTTGATACTTCAAGAGTGAAACAAAAGCCTCCCATTTAAAGGTTTTGAGACAAACCTAACCAATATTTGGAAGTCTTTCCATAGACTTAAACCCCGTTGTAGATAACCTCTCAAGGTCCCTTCCAGTCCTATGATTCTATCTAGTCCAGTCCCATGCACTCATGGCAGGACTAAGTATTATCTAGAACATCCCTAACAGGTGTTTGTCCAACCTGCTCTTAATCTCCAGAGATTCCACAACCTCCCTAGGCAATTTATTCCAGTCCTTAACCACCCTGACAGTTAGGAAGTTTTTCCTAATGTCCAACTTAAACTGTCCTTGCTTCTTCTCTTATCCTCAGAGGTTAAGGAGAACAATTTTTCTCCCTTCTTGAAACAACTTTTTATGTATTTGAAAACATGTCCCCCATTTAACATGTCCCCCATGTTATCATGTCCCCCATTAGACTTCTTTTCTCCAGCTAAACAAACCCATTTTTTTCAATCTTCCCCCATAGGTCATGTTTTCTAGACCCTATCCTCCAAAGCACTTGCAACCCTTCCCAGCTTGCAATCATCCACAAACTTTATAAATCATTGATGAAGATATTGAACAGAACTGTACCCAGAACCAATCCCCGCAGGACCCCACTAGATATGCCCTTCCAGCTCATCTGTGAACCACTGATAACTACTTTCTGGGAATGATTTTCCAAGCAGTTATGCACCCACCTTATAGTAGCTCCATCTAGGTTGTATTTCCCTAGTTTGCTTATGCGAACGTCATGTGAGACAGTATCAAAAGCCTTGCTAAAGTCAAGATATACCCCATCCACCAGGCTTGTTACCCTGTCAAAGAAAGCTATTAGGTTGGTTTGACATAATTTGTTTTTGACAAATCCATGCTGGCTGTTATTCATCACATTATCTTCTAGGTGTTTGCAAATTGATTGCTTAATTATTTGCTCCATTATCTTTCTGGGTACTGAAGTTAAGCTGACTGGTCTGTAATTCCTCGGGTTATCCTTATTTCCCTTTTTATAGATTGACACTATAGTTGCCAGTCCTCTGGAATCTCTCCCATCTTCTATGACTTTTCAAAGATAATCGCTGATGGCTCGGATATCTCCTCAGTCAGCTCCTTGAGTATTCTAGAATGTATTTCATCAGGCCCTAGTGTCTTGAAGACATATAACTTGTTGAAGCAATTTTTAACTTGTTCTTTCTCTATTTTAGTCTCTGATCCTACTTCATTTTCACTGGCATTCACTATGTTAGATGTCCAGTCACTACTAACCTTTTTGGTGAAAACTGAAACAAAAAAGTCATTTAGCACTTTTGCCATTTCCACATTTTCTGTTATTGTATTTCCCCTCCTCACTGAGTAACGGGCCTACCTTCTCCTTGATCTTCATCTTGCTTCTAATGTATTTGTAGAATGTTTCCTTGTTACTCTTTGTTTCTAGTTAGTTTAATCTTGTTTTGTGCCTTGGCCCTTCTCATTTTGTCCCTACATATTTGTGTTGTTTATATTAATCCTTTGTAACTTCAACTAGTTTCCACTTTTTGTAGGACTCATTTTTGACTTTCAAATTACCGAAGATCTCCTGGTTAAGCCAGGGTGGTCTCTTGCTATACTTCCTATCTTTCCTATGCAGTGGGATATTTTGCTCTTGTGCCCTTAATAATGTCTCTTTGAAAAACTGCCAGCTCTCTTGAACTGTTTCCCCCCTTACACTTGCTTCCCATGGGATCTTACCTATCAACCCCCTGAGTTTGCTAAATTCTACCTTCTTGAAATCCATTATCTCTGTAAGCAGTGTCAGGATAAGCTCCACCCTGACATCTGGTGGTGAGGTGTGGCAAGTTGTGGAAAAGAACTTCAGGGGCTGAGCTCATTTGCATAGGCACACCCACCCCGCCTAGAATGAGGCCATAGCTGCCCAAATGGTCACTTTGGCTGCTGTGGGATCCCCAGTGTCTCTGTTATTGGGGCAGGAAGAATAAATTGTTATTACCCTGATCATGGGAACTGTGCTTGGAACTGTACTTGGCCTTTTGTTATGATGGAGGGACTCACCATCAACTAAGTAGCACTCGCTAGGCAAGGGTCGTGGGTTCCAAAACTCTGTGAATTGAGAGGGGTTGGGGACAAGTATTAATACTTGGTGGTATGGGTCCCTTGGTGAGGGCCTTACATGCTAATTGCACTTCCTCCTCTCTCCACTGTGGAATATCAGAGCTAATTTTGATTTCATTAGGAGTCTAGTTACAGGCTGCTGAGCTCACTTTGGGCTAATAGTGCACCAGCACTGAGGCCCCCCTACTACAAGCTGAACTGACTAAGAGCTGAAATCACTGAGTGTTGTGTTAAGTAGTGGGGGAGCCTGAAGATATATTGTGGAGAAGTTTGCGGGACAGCTGGAGTGTCTTGTGGACAGGCTGGTGGAGCAGTTCATAGGGCAGTGGGAGCTGCTGGTGGGACGCGGAGCAGTTCGTGGACTGGCGGGAGCTGCTTGTGGGCCGCAGAGTGGAGCGGAGCTGAGCAAAGCAGTTAGTGGGGCGGCTGGTTGAGCGGAGTGGAGCGAAGGCCTGTGGAGCTGTGGGGCGGGCAGCTTCAGATCATGTAAGGTGCCTTTTACCCCTGCCCCCATCTCCACCCAGGTTGGGAGGTAAAGCTCTGCAGATAAACTTTTGAACTCTGGGGCTGCCCTGACCAGGGACAGAGACTTTTGGGTCATTGGATTTTTGGGACTTCGGGTGATTTGGGGTTGCTGGACTCAAGAACCAAAGGGAAAGGGCATGCCCCAATTTGCTTGGGGTGGGTTTTTTGCTCATGGGTTGTGTTATGAATCCTGTTGGTGGTGTTTCCCCACCATAATGCCACATTGTTTCTCTCTGTTATTAAAAGGCTTTTTGCTACACTCAGACTAGGTGCTTGCGAGAGGGGAAGTATTGCCTCTTGGAGGCACCCAGCAGGGGTGGTATATATTTGTCCCAGGTCACTGGGTGGGGACTCGAGCCAGTTTGCATTATGTTTTTGGAATGGATCCCCTAGATATTGAACCCTGCCCTTGTTGCTGCCAACTCTGATGGGCAGAAGGGTTACATCTTTATTGTGCTATTTTCCCTCCTACCATTCCTTAGAATCATGAACTCTATCATTTCATGATCACTTTTACCTAAGCTACCTTCCACTTTCAAATGCTCAACAGTTCCTCCTTACTTGTCAAAATCAAATCTAGAACAGCCTCTCCCCTAGTAGCTTTCTCCACCTTTGGAACTAAAAAAATGTCTCCAGTACATTCCAAGAACTTGTTGGATAATCTATGCCCTGCTGTGTTATTTCCCCAACAGATGTCTGTGTAGTTGAAGTCCCCCACCACTACCAAAGCCGGTGCTTTGGATTATTTTGTTAGTTGTTTTAAAAAAGCCTCATCCACCTCTTCTCCCTGGCTAGGTGGTCTGTAGTAAACCCTCACCATTACATCACCCTTGTTTTTTACACTTTATCCATACCCAAAGACTTTCAACAAGTCTGTTTCCAATTTCCATCTCAAACTCAGTCAAAGTATATACATTTTTAATATACAAGGCAACACCTGCTCCTTTTTTTCCCTGCCTGTCCTTTTTGAGCAAGCTGTACCCTGCTATACCAATATTCCAGGTATGTGTATTATCCCACCAAATCTCTGTGATGCCAACTATGTCATAGTTGTGTTTATTACCTAGCATTTCAAGTTCTTCCTGCTTATTCCCCATACTTCTTGCATTAGTATAGAGACATTTAAGATACTGATTTGATTTCCCCCCTATGTTCTGTCTTATCTCTCCCTTATCCCTGCGTCCCCCCTTCCCCCGCAAATTCCAACCCTTCTCCCAGGTCTCCATGTTTTTGACTTACCTGTGGGCTTTGGTCACTTGCCCACATCAAACCTAATTTAAATCCCTCCTCACTAAGCCAGCCTGTATCCAAAGATGCTCTTCCCCATCCCTAATAGGTGTACCACATCTCTGCTTAGCAGTCCTTTTTCTTGGAACAGCATCCACTGCTCAAGGAAGCTGAAGCCCTCCTGCTGACACCATCTTCGCAGCCAGGCATTCACGTCCAGCCCTTACCCTTGTCTCCCTGGGCCCTTACCCTTGACCAGAAGGATTGAAGAGAACACCACTAGCGCCATCAACTCCTTCACTCTTACTCCCAGAGCCTTGGGATAATGAGACTGTCTCCTCTTATGCCAGTGTAAATTGGGAGTGTCTCCACTGAAGTCAATAAAACTACACCAGTGTAAATCAGAGAAGAATCCACCCCATTGTTTCTTTTGATTAATATATTGTGTTACTAATATAAAGTGAGCTGATGCTCCTTTTCCCATGGGAGGAAAAATTGGGAAGGAGCTGTGGGATATGTAAAACTCTAAGGCTTCCCTCATGGAGACTTTCCCAGACAGTTCTGTAGGAAGTGAATTTGCAGTATTGCCAACCCCCAAGAATCATGAATCAGGCCCCCCAAAATCTTGAGATTCTTAAAAAAACACCTATGAGGTTCTTTTTATAGTTCTTCTGGTGTCAGAGCCTTTGTGGGGTGTTTGTGTGTGTGACATTTTCAAGCTTTGCTCTGCAACCTGGAGGGCTAGAAACTTAAATTGAGATTATCACATAATCACATGAATCCAGAAGCCTGGAATTTTTAAATAAAGGCTCCAAATGCCACTAGGCTTGCTATACAATTGTGAGAGATGACAACACTGCATTTGTCCTTCATGGAATTAGTAGGCGAGTTAGCTGCAAATCCTCTGAAATCCAAGTGGCAATGTTGAGGCCTGAGCCATCCATGCAGAGCACTGTGCCTCTGCGGTGGCTCCAGGGTCCCCAATTTCTCCTTCCAGCGTCATTGGAGCTGTGATGCCAGGGACTCTGCTGCCTCTTACTGTGCCTAGAACTAGCCTCAAAGCCTCAGCTATAGCAGATTCATCAGGAAATGATGGATATGGTCTCTAAGACTTATAAACAAAGCACTTTCTTTCTGTCTCCGTTCCTTCCATAACTGCAGCTTCCTGAGCACACAAAAGGCTCTCTGTGGGTCCAGTGACAGGAAGGATGGTATTGTCAAGGTAGCTGGCTTCCACTTCCATATATGATTTGAACCATGTGTGCTTGGATCCTTAGGGGGTGATCCCTCCACTGTATTTATATCACAGGCACCAGAGCTGATGTAATAGGTCTTTGAACGCTCTAACCATACCAGAGCACTAGGTCAATATAGAAGTCAGAAAACATCTTTCAAGTACCAAAAATTTCAGCAGATGTTATTTTCCTAACTCTGGTTTCTGACTATGTTGTTGGGGCCCATTCTGTTTACTGCTGTCACTCACAATATACTCACATGTGTAAGGATCTTCATGTTCTATAATGACCAGAGACCCTTCTATATCACTCTCCACTGATCTGAAAAATAAGCAATTTCAAAGGCATTGTCATCAAAGCTAGAAAAAGCTTCTGAAGAAGGGAGTTTTTAAAAAAATCCTATATAACCCCGTGTGTAAAGCATTGGTACAATTCAAGTTCAAGTAGCCAACTTCAAATGATGTTGCATAATAACCTTGAGTTTCTGCGCTGTGACCTCTCTTGAAAAGAGTTTCCTTTTTTGTTTTATTTTCTTTTTGTTCAGATCCAAAACTGGGTAAACAGAAGTCTAAATTTTAAATATATTGGAAAGACAAATTTGGTGTGAAGGATTCTTGTTTAAACTGGAGCATCTCAAATGAAAGAAAGATAAGAGGCTAAAACATTTTCATTAACAGATGTCAGAAAAACTGCTTCAGTGCAAGAGATTTGTTTAAATTATGTTATGTGCAAAATGAGCACTCAAGTTCTTTGCAGTGAGTTCTGCAAATCCATATTCATGTGTGGCATTTACTTAAGCTTCCTCAAAATCTCATAGACAATGGGCATGCATCCCCCCAAAATCAGATTTTCAATTAGAAAAAACAGACATCTAACAATATTGAGTGTTTTAAGATAGCACTGTAAGGCAGGCAATTGAATGTTCAGTTTTGGTGGAGTGTTTTTTAGTGTGTGACATTGATCCTGGAAGCTGTAAAAATTCTGGAAGAAAAGAAAGAATCCATACAAATCTTGTTAAGACAAATTTATCCAGCTGAACTTTGTTTAAGACTTCACAGAAGGTCAAGTGTTTCAAAGATCTTTTTTGAATTCCTCTGATGCACGACATGGGGATTTAGAGAGTAGCTGAAGCGAAGAAGTGACTGAACCTAACTATTGTGAGTTGTAGCTACAGGCACCTCTCTTGCTGTAGGTAGATCTTTTCATATTAAATTGAAATTCACACCAGCATACTGTAGCAGCTATGTACCATATTAGCTGCATTGCCCATGCCGCTAGTCCATCACATACTGAATCTGAAAGTCTCAAAGTATAACTTTTAATACGATGAACTCACATTTCTAGGGCTGTGAGACAAAGCAGCTTGCCTCTTGCAGTCAGAGTACAACTGTGCCTCAGTTTCCTTCTGTAAGTTGTGTAGTTTATCCTCTGACTCCTAGTGATACGTCAGTTTTCTGGCCAAACTGAAAAGTTCTTCACTTCTGGATAAACAAGCCAGACCTTTGCCTCTTGGTTGCACAAATAGTCCCTTGCCCTCCCAGGCCCAACTCCTCTAAATCAACCCTTAGCCACAGGGTTCCACAACAGAGACAGGGACCTCCATCATCTTGTTCTGTATTTGAACAGCCCCAAGCCCAATGTGGTCCTGGTCTATGACTATGGCAGGTAGGTACTATGGTAATAATAACAATAATAATTAATTTTTACCTGCTGGCCTCCAAGGTGTCATCTCAAGGTGGCTCACCTGAGGGAAAGGTAGCCATCTGCACCTGCCTCAAGTGTCCCTCTTCACTTTTCTCCTTCCTCCCACCAGGCTGCTCTGGCTTATATGCTTGTCTGCCTGCCTTTACCCAGGCTTGTTTCCTGGTGGGGAATCCACCACAGGTACAATCCGCACTCCAATTATCTCCTTACTAGAGTCCTGCCAGCAGGCTACTATTCTCTCCAGGTCTCTTCCCAAACTGAGGAAGTACACTACAGTCCAACTCTCTCTCTCTGATAGGCTGAAAAATATCCATTTACACCTCCCCCCCCCAAAAGGTATAGTTCCAGTAGTGTCAGTTCAGCGTGGCAACGAACAAGTGTGTACTGAAAGTTGGTTAGAGTTCTACTAGGAGCAGAGAAAGTGGGTCCCTCTGCAGCTAATCAAATTATAGTTTTAGTACCATCACTCCCAACTCCCAAAGGGAATTTTACTGCAGCCTAAGGACAAATTCTAATCTCACCTCCACATGTGCAAATCTGGAGTAACATCACTTAAATTAATGGAGTGGTTCTAGATTTATACAAGTGTAATGAAGATCCAAATCTGGCCCTTAAAATATAACTAGAGTGAGCTATTAACTTGTGGTACCTACTCTTTAGCAGAGATTCTCAAATGCCAAGTACTTCACAGAGCTGATTCTGGTGGCCTGCCGATTAACTACTTTATGGGCAGTGTCCGTGAGAGGATCTCTCTGACAAAAATGGTCCACAGATCAAAAACAGTGAACTACTGCTCTACAGTCTTAAGGTTATGGATAGTAATCAACATAGCAGGGGTGGCCAACCTGTGGCTCCGGCGCCACATGTGGCTCTTCAGAAGTTAATATGCGGCTCCTTGTATAGGCACCGACTCCAGGGCTGGAGCTACAGGCGTCAACTTTCCAATGTGCCGGGGGATGCTCACTGCTCAACCCCTGGCTCTGCCATAGGTCCTGCCCCCACTCCACCCCTTCCCGCCCCCTCCCCAAGCCTGCCGTGCCCTCGCTCCTCCCCTTCCCCCTGTGAGCCTCCTGGATGCCATGAAACAGCTGATCAGGAGGTGTGGGGAGGGAGGGAAGGCGCTGATCGGCGGGGCTGCCAGTGGGCAGGAGGAGCAGGGAGTGGGGAGCTGATGGGAGGCTGCTGACATATTACTATGGCTCTTTGGCAATGTACATTGGTAAATTCTGGCTCCTTCTCAGGCTCAGGTTGACCACCCCTGCAATATAGTATTTAAGAAAGACTGGAGGTTAAATGGACATAAGCAGTGTAATCTTTACATGGATTTAAGTCAAAAGTTCCAAATTTCTTATACAATGCAGTGAAATCTTAACTAGATTCATAGGCAGCTACAGTAAATGTATAAATATCCACAAATGAAGATGAGAGATTTTGTTCGTGGTTTTGGCAAAGAGGTCCAAGATGGAAATGGCTTAGATACTGAGCTGCTTTTTCCCTTCTACAGAAGAATTGTGATGCTGTTGACATGGTAGTATGGGGAAGGCTGCACTGCTGCTGATCTTTTATGCATCTTCTATGTCAATGGTTCTCAAACTATTGTACTAGTGACCCCTTTCACATAGCAAGCCTCTGAGTGCGAGACTCCCCCCGCTTATAAATTAAAAACACTTGTTTATATATTTAACACCATTATAAATCCTGGAGGCAAAGTGAGGTTTGGGGTGGAGGCTGACAGCTCACGACCCCCCATGTAATAACCTCACGACCCCCTGAGGGGTCCTGACCCCCAGTTTGAGAACCCCTGTTCTATGGCTAGAGGATTGCAGTACCCAGTGGTTGTCAATCTGCCACTTGTAATATTTACTAAATATTTGTTAAGAAAATAGGAGGGGAGTAATATGCACATAAGATAGAAAATTGTTGCCACTTATTATAGGACCTGTTAATTTCTACTTCTCCAGGATTGTTTCCTGAGAAAGTGTAACTTTTCTTCACTGGGAAGAAGCTGGAATGCTTAATATTGGTTCAGTCACGCCAAAGGATAAGGCATGAGTATAGCAGCTGTTGGTTCTCACACAGTTAGTTTCGCTGTCTTAGGATAAGCCTCTTTCCAACAATGATGCTTCAATTAATGATGTGGCTGGCAAAAATTGAGGATTGATTATTCTAGTGAAAAAGCTAATTGTAGAAGAGATGCTCATCAGAAGATTATCCTGCTTTTGGACAACAATTGTACTACTCTTAATAGAAAACTTTCTTGGCTTGTGGAGAGAGTGCCAATAATAGAAATCTCCTGAGAGAGACATTAATTTATCCGAGTGGATGATGTTAAACAAGAAATATAAGAGATGAAAATAAAGCTGGATTAATAGTATTAAGGTGGTGAAATAGTCTAGACGTTACTGATCTCACAAAGTTTAGCTCATGGATATTTTGGGGGCATTTTGATTCTCTAAGGATAATATCCATGAGTAAAATGTGAGTTGAAACTATAAATACAACAACCCTGGTTTGCATGTGGGGGAACAGTCCTTGTATTGTGGGGAATTTTCCTGGTTTATATCCTACCCCGGTGGAATTGGTTAGGGACAGGATCTGAGTCCTCGCTCTCACTCCTTTTACCCAGAGGCCTGCCTGACCTCGAGTTCTCCTGTTCCACTCTCCTGTGTGGCAGAGTCCTTGTTACCCCGACAAGGCTGGGCCCAGATTCCAGGGGGCTTGACCCCCAACCTTGTTGTGGTCACTTGGGAAACCCTAACCCCTGTCCCCACTCCGGGGTGCTCTCTCCGGGGTGCTCTCTCCGCACTGGATGCTTCTCTGACCCACTGATCATTACGTCCAGTTCAAAGCAAATACAATTTATTAAACAGCGACCAATTTAAAAAAATAAGGAAAACATGGGAACGGTAAAAGGAAAACACACAACCCCACTCTGTGGCACGGGAACATCACAACCTGATGTCCCTGGAGTGTCAGGGCAGTTCAGTCTGTTCCTCACACGTCCAAGGCCTCCTGCCCAGGCCCTGGCTGTGCTGCAGGGATACCTCAGTTGGACACTTGCCCTGGAGGTGGCCACACACCTCCAGGCTCTAGGTGGCAGGACCTTTCTTCCCAGCGTCGCTGCCCCCTCCCCGCCGTCGGGGTTACCTTCCTCCTCCAAGTCTGGCCTGCAAGGCCTCTTGGCTGGGGCGCCTCCCTGCCCAGCTCCTCCTCGCTCTCCTCAGCTGCTCACCGCACTTGGCTCCAGTCTGCTCCAGCTCCAGCTCCACTTTGCCTCAGCGCTGCTGCTGCTCTGCCTCCAGTGCAGCCCCTGGGCTGCTCCTCTGGCCCTTCTGGCTGCTGTGGCTCTGCTCAGCAATGTCTGCTTCTCTGGTTCTCTCTGGCTGGCGCGGCCCTGCTCCCCAGCTCAGGCTCCTGCTCTCCCCTTAGCTCAGCCCCACTCTGGCCCAAGCAGCTCCAGCTCACATGGAGGTCGGGACCTCTGGCCTCCTGACTCCCTCATTGGCCAGCCTGCCCTGTCAATCAGGCTGAGCTGGAACATGGGCCTCTCCCCATTGCCACGGGGGACTGTCACTGTCAGGGTCCTGGTTTCTCATCAGCTAGAGCAGCGTTTTTCAAAGTTCGCGTTGCGACCCAGTACTGGATCGCGGCATGTCAGGCACCGGGTTGCTCTGGTCAGCACTGCCGACTGGGACATTAAAAGTCCTGTCAGCAGTGCTGCCCAGCTAAGGTAGGCTAGTGGCTACCTGCTCCGACACCGCGCTGTGCCCAAGAAGTGGCCAGTCGTGGGTCCAGCTTCTAGGCAGGGGGGCCATAGGGCTCTGCATGCAGCTCCCATCCCGAGCACCAGCTCCACACTCCCATTGGCCATAAACTGGCCAATGGGAACTGGGGTGGGGGAGAGGGCAGTGCCTGTGGGTGAGAGTTGTGCGGAGTTCCATGAAGCTGCTTGCGCACCTCCGCCTAGGAGCCGGACCTGCTGCTGGCCACTTCTGGGGCACAGCACGGTTTGTGGTGCCAGGACAGGTGGGAAGCCTGCCTCTATACTCCGGCTGTGCTGCTGACCAGGAGCTGCTGGAGGTAAGTCCACGCCCCAACCTTGCACCCCAATCCCGTGCCACAGCCCTGAGCTGCCCCCAACCTGGAACCCCTTCCTGCACCCCAAACCCCTCATCCCTGGCTCCACCCCAGAGCCTGCTCCCCCAGCCCAGAGCCCTGACCCCCTCCCACACCCCAACCCCTTGCCCCAGCCCAGAGCCCCCTCCCACACCTGGAACCCCTCATTTCTGGCCCCATCCTGTAGCCCTCACCACTGCACCCCAACCCTCTGCCCCAGCCCCGAGCCCCTCCCACACCCCAAACACCTCTGCCCCAGCTCCGTTGGGTCATGGGCATCAACAATTTTCTTAAACTGGGTCCTCAGAAAAAAAGTTTGAAAACCACTGGGCTAGAGTGATGAGATAGCAAGTGTGAAAAATCAGGACAGGAGGTGGGGGCTAATAGGTGCCTATATAAGACAAAACCCTGAATATCGGGACTGTCCCTATAAAATCGGTACATCTGATCACCATATCATCAGCCCTCCCTCCCCCCTCAAGTTTTAATAGGGGTTGTACAAATCAGAGGTTGTAGATTTGATTTTCTCCGGATTATATTTCAACAGTGTCAGAAAAATGGAAGAAATGTGATTATATCAAGAAGAAAGTGAAGCTTATTGTAAGCTTGATCCAAAGCCCACAGAAGTCAATGGAAGGACTATTGACTTCCATGGGTTTTGTATCAGGCCTGATAAGCTATGAAGGGGAGCAAAAAGTGGTAAATGAGCACAAAAATGTGGTGAAGGGGAAGTAGCAATAAGATCAAAGGCAAAAAGCACAGCTTGGTGTAAAGGCAGTGATTTAGAGGTGGAGAGGAAGAAAAATGCAGAAGAAAGGGAGAATTAGTGGGATGTTCCACTGTAGTAGGAAGGATGAACAATGGAATGGTGGTGGGATGATGCAATGCAGAGAGACAGTAGTAAGTAATGACATGCCCTGGAGGTCAGGGAAGTATGACAAAGAAATATAGTGACTGAGAGATTCTCTCTTTCACACTCACACACACACACACACACACACTTATCTTAACTCCTCACATCACTCTCTTATAGGTATGATTTTCATGCTTCTTTTTTGGATTGGCTGAAACTACACTCTCCCTTAGACAAGTTTTTCTTATCCTTTTCCCTGGTAGTGGTAAATAGGGGTTAAAACCTGTCTAAGTGCAGGGTTGTGGCTTTGCCCTTCCAAAAAAAAAATAAAAAAACAACATGTAAATTACCTATACAACTTGACTTGAAGACTCAAGACATTTTGGTGTGGAAAAGTTGTCAACATGTCTATATGCCGTTTTACCTGCACTAATTTTCTCTCAGTGTTACAGGAAACGATAGCAATCATACTGTAATAACTCATAAAGTCCAGCTGAAATGACATGTAGCAGATTAGTGTAAAATGATTGTGCTCGTTTAAGCAGTCCCATGGAGTAAGACCATAAAGCATCTCAGGAAAACAAAATCCACAAACTTTCATTTCTGTAAATAAGACGAATGAAAACACGGGGAGGAGCAAATGCATTTTCAAACATGGAGCCCAGACAGGATACAGGACCAGAAAAAGTTGCACAGGAGCAACACAGACCAGCTGCTGGAGAAGTCAAAGCACTGGCAAGGTTATATATGGGGATACCCCAGTGCTTGAACAAAAAATGTGTCTGGATAAATAAAAGAATAAATCATTTTCATGAGGCTGAACCTTAAAAGGCCTGTTAAACCTCACGACGCCTGAATGACAGAGCAACTTCTGATAAAAACAGAGCGATAGCTTTCTTCTCTCAAACATGGAAACAATTAACAAACATTATTAACTCTTCTGTGACCTCCTGTGGTAACTGGCAGAGCTTGTTCATTGACTATGTTCATTGTTGGAATTACTTGTTCAATTAGAGCTGTGTTGCTTCCTTCCACACTTTTTAATGCCTTCATTCCTGTAATAGAATATTTTGGGTGTATAAACATCGTTACTGATTTATGTGTCAAGAGGCATTTATCTAAACTAACAGAAAACATAAAAAAAATTTTTTTTCCCTTGCAGAAGCAGGAAGCCTGCCAAACAATCAGTGGAGGGCATTGAATTATTAAAGTGCTAAAAGAGCACGCACGGAAGATAAGGTTATTAAGGAGAAGCTAAATGAATGATTTGCATTGGTCTTCACTGCAGAGGATGTGAGGGAGATTCCCATACCTGAGCCACTCTTTTTTAGGTGAGAAATCTGAGGAACTGTTCTAGGCTGAGGTATAGGTAAAGGAGGTTTTGGAATAAACTGATAAATGAAACTAATAAATTAACAGGACCAGATGGTATTTACCTAAGAGTTCTGAAGGAACTCAAATATGAAATTGCAGAACTACTTGATGACAGGGGATGGATCACTTGAAATTGCCCTATTCTATTGATTTCCTCTGAAGCATCTGGCGTTGGCCTTTTCAGAGAGAGGATACTGGGCTAGATGGACCATTGGTGTAACCCAGTATGGCAGTTCTTATGTTTTTATATGTTGCCAGTAAATTTGGGGTTTTTGTTAGTTTTGGGTGTAATCTCTGTACACTGTTGCTTCTTTTCAACCCAAGTGGCTAGCTGAATTGTGGGGCCCTGGGATATTCCAGTTGGAAATAGACTTTAATGGTGTCTGGTATCTTCTTTTGATGTAGTTTTGTTTATTTACAAAGAATGTACAAAGTCCTATGTCTCTGAAATAGCAGGAAACAGCTTCTTTTGCTCACAGCACCAAGATTACTTTTCCGTCTGTACCCTTGACCCAAAAAACTCTTCCCAGGTTTCTTCCAGAGTCAGCCACTGTGCTTTAAGCTGCTCCTTCAGGCTGTCACTCCCCTCTGTCTTTTGCAGTTTTCTGTGTGTTCCCTAGCCATCCACGTGGTCACAATGCCCAGTTGAGCCTTCTGCACACCTGCTACAAATTTGTGAGCAGACTCAATTAGCCTTTGGTTTAGGTATGGCCCTTAATTGTCTCTTACAACTGTCTCTAATGGGGAACTTATTCACACAGCCATTTGAATGGGGTTTTAACTCAACCCATAAGAAGGCTTCACTCAGGTCGTAACATTATTAATTTACCTTTTTCTTCAATACTGTCCTCTCTTCTCTCCTGTGTCGCCGTGTGTGTATGAGAGCCTATGTACATGTCACACCAACTGTGCCTCACAAAATGGCACCTGCCCTGGAGACAGAAATACTCATTAAAATTTTAAATGTGCAGTACACAGAAACCAAAACTGCAATAATTACTATGCAGATCACATAGAAGCACTGAGGTGATTCCTGTCTGTCCTTCCTTCCTTCCTCTGTCAACCAACCTTTCATCATCCTGTCCCCTTACAGCTTCCCATCTTCCAGCTCCTCCTTGGTCTCCTTCTCTGCATTGTTGCATCATGTTTTAACCTCCCTATTAAATGACAACTCTCATTCATCTCTGACTTCTCAAATCCTGCTTTGCCCCTCAGCCTCTTTAGTTTCCCCTGACCTTGCTTATTTTTATGATCCCCTTCCATTCAACTCCACTTCTTCTCACTTCACTCCACTATGTCGTCATCTGCTCTGTACTATGATGTTTTCCAGGCAGCCCCACCTGGTCATTCCAGTTAATTGTTCTGTAGCCCTTGTCCTTGTCTATTCTGGAAAGTCTCCCGGACTTATCCTTTGCGTTACTGTGATCAGCCTGTCTGATGCCTCCTCTTGTTTGTAAACTATCCTGTTTTTGCACCATGAAAGTGCAACAGGCATAGCCAAGGCTGAGTACAAATGATCCAGTTTAATGGCTGGATACTTGAGATCATTTGTATTCAGCCTCTGGATTTCTTTGGTGGTTTATCAGCACCAGTCCCTCATACTTTTTGAGGTTTTCATATTTGTTCTCTCTGATCTGTCTCTCCTTCCTCCCCCTCAACAGGGACTTCATTGTGCATGTTGACTCTCTTGCCATTTCCTTCTAATTCCCTTTCCGCTCTTGATTCCCATATCCTTGTCCATTGTTGTCTAATTCAGTTTGCCTTGTCACCTCTTCTGTCCCAACTCATGGCTATATCTAAGATCTCATTACTGTCAATATCCTTTCTCCCCTCTCTTATTCTAGTAATGCTCTCAGAGTGCAAAGACTGTTAAATGGTTATATTTGAATGCTTTCCACTAGCACACCCATTAGAAATAAAATGATGCTATCTCACTGCTCTCTTTGGCACCTTGAATCTATTATTTTCCAAGAATGTCATGACTCTTCCTGTAAGCACTTTCTTGTCTAGGACTTCCGCTACCTGGAACAATCTCTTTATAGCTGCAATTCATCAATTTACCATCTGCTTATACATTGTCTGTAAATATCCTAATCATCTTCCTTTGCTATGATTTTAGCTCTGTAACTATATTACTTAATCCTGTAAGGCTTTTGAGATTAAAAAAAAAAGTTATACTACACTTCAAAATCTTGTCAAATGCATTACTACTGTTATATTGTACACTGATATACTACTTTTATTCCTGAGGGATGCAAAAATTCTTTAGACTGCACATGCGGGAATAGTTTTGACCATCATTTAAATAGAGCCATCTCTGGAGTGAAATATTATAGCTATTTCATAGACTACAACTACACTGCACACAATAACAATGTAAACAAATACAAAATATGATGCCCCTTGAAACTGGAAGGGGAATTTGGGTAGGGAGGATGTATTTACATGATTGGCATTAGTTAAATCCTCTAGTCATGCTAAAAGTGCCCTGAGAAACTAAATTCACCCCTAGTCCATCTCCATTATCTTCTTTTGAAGATGTAACATTTCATGTAATAGAGATAAAATCTTTTAAAATGGGGAAAAATTGAAAAGTTAAATGTAGGTTGTGATACAGCATGGCCAGAGGGCAGCAGGAGTTTTTTTTTTTTAAAGCAGAAAAGAATTTTATTTGTGTAACACAAGAGTCACCAAAAAGGATAAAGCAAAACTATGCAACAAAACAAAGGCAAACACAAGGTATAACACAGCAGCCTGCAGGAGGGAGAAGTGTTCAGGTTAGCCTGGGCCCAGAGCGGGGGGGCTTCCTCGACACTCGTGGTCTTCCACCCTCCTGAGTTATCTGATGGCATACAGCGGGGGGCTTCCTCGACACACATGGTCTTCCACCCCCTCGAGTTACCTAGTGCCACGCCCAGTGTCACCAATTATTCCTCTCCTGAGAGTGCCTGACAAGATGGGCACGGCTGCGGGGTGACGGTTTAGGGGTGGGGGGGGACGTACACCCACGTGTGATAGGAGCCCTCCTAGGTGACAGTGATGATGGTATCCACAGCGGCAACGGCTGGGGCTGGGGTCTCTCGCTCTTCCCCTCAATCAAAGGGTCAGACGGAGGGAACCGGACGGGGTCACCGAGCAGAGAACCTCGGACAGCGCCCACCGCTCCTCGAAGGCGTCAAGGGAGTCGGTGGACGCTGCCCAGAGGAACTCCGCCCGGATACGTGAATGTACTGAGGATCGGAAAACGGCCCTACAATCGCAGGACGCTTCATTAGCCAACCTCCCCTCTCTGATTTTATAAATGGCTGTTTTAGCTAGGGCTAGGAGGAGGTTAACCAGGAGATCTCGCAATTTTGTGGGGCCACGGATGGGGAGTGTGTAGATAAAAAGGTGAGGGGAAAAATGTAGCCAAAAGTGTAATAAAATATTCGTGAGGAGCCGGAAAAGGGGCTGCAGCCTGGCACACTCTAAATATACGTGCGCCAGGGTTTCCCTCACGTTGCAAAAAGGGCAAGTATCTGGGATGGGGGTGAACCGTGTCAAAAACACGCCCGTGCTCACAGCTCCGTGGAAGGAGCCACCAACTAATGTCCCCGACGGGCCTCGGGACCAAGGTGGAATACAGGCTGGCCCACCGGGGTTGCTCACCCTCCAAAGGTGGCAGGAGGTATCGGGTCGGGACACCAGGGTGTGGGCGTGAAGGGTGTGAAGCGTGAGTGTGTATAGATATTTCCGTGGCGCGATTTGGAAGCTGACCGGCTGCAGTTCATGCAGCCGGCTCGCAGTGAAAGGGTGAGGGGTTTGTTGGGATCTACGGGGTAGTGGCCCAATTGAAAGGTCCGGCGGGCCTGGGGTAGAGGGTGGGCGGGGTGCGCCCTCGCGCAGGGCTTGGTTGAGATAAGCCCGAGCAGCGGGCGTTAAGGCAGCCTTCACCTCCTGAAGTACGCGCCGGGGTGGTACGAGGTCTGGAGAGCCCCATGCGCTGAGCGAGCGTCAGGGGATCCAGCCTGTCTCCCCGGTCGTAGTCCAGGAGGTCTCCGACTCTCGTGACTTCCTCCAGGAACCAAACTCTGGCACACCGAGCGGGACTCCGCTGCCTGCACATGGAGCTGGGGGTTGTGTTGCAGGGGCTCCGTGAGGAGATCTGCTCCCACAGTGGCCGCCACGGACCTGGTTGTTGAAAACAGTTTCCAGGTCCGGAGGAGGTCCTGGTAGAAGACCTGGTAGAAGACCGGCAGCCTAGAGAGGTCTTGCGGAAAACCTCTCGGACAAAGAAAAAAGAGCTGCCGGTTGTATCGGAGCCCTTGGAAGCAGCGCAGGAAGGCGTGCGCCAATATGCTCCACGTCGAACTATCTGCACTATAAAGGAGCCTCTGCAGGGCCTGGAGGCGGAAGACACGGACCTGAGTGTGCAGACACTTCAGGCTCTGCCCTCCTTCCTTCAGGGGTAGATGAAGAACCCCAACAGGGGCCCAGTGCAGTCCTGACCAAAAGAACTCTAGAATCGATGTCTGGAGGTCGGTCAGGAAACCCGGGGCCGGGACCAGGGTGTTGAGCTGGTACCAGAGCGTGCACAGGACCAGTTGGTTAAGCACCAGTGCTCTCCCTCGGAGGGAGAGACATCGGAGTAGCCTCGTCCATTTCCGGAGCCGCCCTATCACCCCGCCTTCTAAATTTTGCCAGTTCTCCGGCGGGGAAGGGTGTGTGGCAGAAAGGTAAACGCCTAGGTAGAGCAGTGGACCCGCGCTCCACCGGATGGTCTGAAGCGCGGGTGGGAGGGAGCTCACCCGCCGCCAGTCCCCCACTGCCAAGCCAGAGCTCTTGACCCAGTTGACTCGGGTGGAGGAGGCTGCTGAATAGATGGCCTGGCAAGCCTCCACCCGCGCCAAGTCCCCTGGGTCCTGGACCACGAGGAGCACGTCATTGTCGTACGCCGACAGGACCAGCCGCAGCTCCGGCTCCCGCAGCACCAACCCTGTCAACCTCCTGTGGAGGAGACAGAGGAAGGGCTCGATCGCCAGAGCATACAGCTGGCCCGAGAGGGGGCACCCCTGCTGTACTCCTCGCCCGAAGCTGACCGGTTCGGTCAGGGTCCAGTTGAGCCTAACCAGACACTCCGCGGAAGTGTACAGCACCTGGAGAAAACTCAGAAACTGAGGTCCAAATCCAAACACCTGCAGAGTGCCCAGGAGGTACCCATGGTCCACTCTATCGAACGCCTTCTCCTGATCAAAAGACAGGAGGGCGAACGACAGACCGTCTCTACGCCTGAGTTCCAAAAGATCTCGGACTAGAAATAGGTTGTCAAAGATGCTGCGACCCGGGACAGTATAGGTCTGGTCTGGGTGGATCACGTCCGCCATCATGGACCCTAGCTGCAGCGAGATTGGTTTTGCTACGATTTTGTAATCCGTGCTAAGGAGTTAGACGGGACGCCAATTTCGTAAATCGCGGAGGTCCCCCTTCTTCGGCAACAAGGCGAGCAGCGCTCGCCTGCATGAAAGAGGAAGGACCCCACCCTGCAAAGACTCAGTCCAGACAGTGGCTAGGTCTGGGCCAAGGATGTCCCAGAACGCGCGGTAGAACTCCACGGTCAGCCCGTCCATGCCCGGAGATTTATTGGTGGGTATGCGACGGAGGGCTTCCGAGAACTCGGCCAGGGTGAGAGGCAGCTCTAGTTGGTCTCGGTCGCCCACGCTGACCATGGGGAGTTCCTCCCAGAGCACCCTGCAAGCGCCAGGATCGGTCGGATCCAGGGAGAAAAAGCTTGTGTAGAAGTCACGGGCCCTCCCACACATCTCCACCGGATCCGTGAGGGGGGCGCCGTCTTCTGCTAGAAGATAGGTGACATGTTTCTTGGCCCCCCTCATTTTCTCCAAGGCGTAGAAGAAACGGGAGCCGCGATCCATCTCCCGAAGGAGGCGGATGCGGGATTGAACAAAGGCACCTTGGGCCCGATGGTCCTCGAGGGCCCGGAGCTCCTCCCGCTTCTCCCGGCACGCTCCGCAGAGGAATGGGTCCTCGGGGCTGGCGGCCAGATGCCTCTCCATCTCTAAGACCTCCCGTTCCAACTGCTCTATCGCTGCATTTCTCTGTCGGCTGGTGCCCCGGGCGTAGTCACGGCAGAAGAGCTTGGCGCGCACCTTCCCTAGATCCTACCATTGCCGCGTCGAGGGAAAGGCACGCCTCTGCTCTCGCCAGGCCAGCCAAAACTCCCGGAAGGACGTCACGAAGCCCTCATCCTCCAACAGGCTGTTGTTAAAGTGCCAATAGGCCAGCCCCGGGCTCTCTGCACGGAGGGAGGCCGTTATGGTGGCTAGATGATGGTCGGAAAATGGGGCCGGCCGAATGTTGGAGGAGTGGGCCTGTGAAAGATGGAAACGGGATAAATAAATACGGTCCAACCGAGAGTGGTGTGACCGATGGCGTCTGGCGTGACCATCACCCAGATGACAGTTCCACGTTCACCTTTGTCGAACTGTCATCTGGGTGATGGTCACGCCAGACGTCTACTAGGGAGTGATGTTCAACTATTTCTCGGAGAATGTTCGCAGCGGCTGGGCTCAGCTCGGCCCCTGAGCGGTCCTGTTCCTCGAGGGTGGTGTTAAAGTCCCCTCCCAGGACTAAGCACTCGTGAGAATCTAGGGTGCTGAGGAAGTCGGACACCCTCTGATAAAATTGCGGCCGCTTCGGGCTCGTTGTCAGGGCATAGATGTTAACGAGGTTGACCACGAGCCCTCCATACGGATTTGGAGATACAGCAGGTGGCCCAGCACGGCCTCAGTGACCCCTAGCACCTCGGGCCCTAGGTTGGGGGAGAACAGGGTCGCCACTCCAGCTTGTCGGATCGTGAAGTGGCTGAAGTAGACCCCTTCCCCCCACTCCAGCCGCCAGCTGTCCTCGGTGGTCGGATCCGTATGGGTCTCCTGCAGGAAAACCACAGAGTACTCCCCTTCCCGAAGGTAACAGAGCACCTGGGACCTGCGGAGAGCCATCCTACAGCCCCTGGTGTTCAAAGTTGCAATAATGAGGGGCATCATGCGGAGGGCTGGGGGTTCCTTGTTGGCGGGGGTGTTCGCAGCCCCCGGCGGGTCACGCAACAATCCGTGACCCATCCTATGAGTGAGTAAATCATCATGGAAGCTGCGGGCCCACCTGTAGGCCGCGGCACCATGCCTTCCTTTCCCTTTACGCTCCTTTATAAGGGCCCTAGTGGCCTGGAGGATTTGATCAAAGTCCCGCCATAGCTGGAGAGCTAGCTGTACCCTGTTGCGGGAGCCACGGATGTCTTCTAAAAACTGTCGCAACGCTTTTCGCAGCTCATGGGGGGGTGGGGTTGCGATTTCCGGGTTATTCCCTGGTGGGGCTCTTGGTGCAGCCTCGTGGTCCGCTGAGGCGGGCAGGCAGGGTGCAGACCACCGACGGGGCGTCTGACAGGCTAAAGTTATTAGGTCCGTGTCAAGCCTTGGGGTAGAAGAGGATGGCGGAGGGAAAATTGCAACTCCTAATGGGTCGCGACAGGAAAATGCAAAGGCTGCTCCTTGGAGGGGATCCACAAAAAACGGGAAAGAAACAACCCCGGGATGGCAATAGCATTGCAGGAGGAGGTGGATTGAGCAGGGACAGGGACAGGGGTGGGGGCAGAGGCGAGGCTCTGGGCTTTGGGAGGCAAGCAGCTGAGAGGTGGTGCCTCCCGAACAGATTCGAGGGTTAAGGGAGTGGGGAGGGGGCTCCCAGTGATGGTAGGCGCAGGCTCTGTGGTGGATTTGGCAGTCATGGCCTCAGATGGTGGACCACCTTCTGCAGGGTGCTTGCCTGGGAAGGCGGTTAGGGGGAGGGAGCATGGGGAAAGGGGGACTGGGGTAAGGTTGCCCAGATCGAGGCCAGCCGGCAGTAGGTCATTCTCTCCCTGGGTGACCGGGGTCAAACCTAGGGCCTCCATCTCCTCATACATGGAGGAGAGGTCGTCTTCTGCCACCCCGGGGGTCTCCCCTCTGGCGCCCGCTACAACGGTTGCTTCCGGGTTCGCGGGGGGTTCGGGTGATATTCAGGCAGAAGGGGCTTCCTTAAAGATCTCGGAGGGGAGGGTTTCCTGTGGAGGGGAGTGTCTACCTTCCAGTGCTATTTTGTCCTCCCCTCCTGACACCGGCAGATGGATCTCACTCGTGGGCATAGCGGAAGGCTCATTGTCAGTGCCTCCCTTCCTGGTCTTCCGGGGGGCCACCGCATCGGATGGGTGCAGCGGAGCTCGAGCCTTCTGCTTGCGTCGCTTTCTCTGGACTAGGGTCCAGCCCTCCATAGCATCGTCTGGGGGCTGGTTAGCAGGGGTTGCGTCGGAGGGCAGAGGCGATGGTTCAGGGGCTCGGGGGGGTAACGGTGAGGCAGCATGAGCGGGGGGCAGTTCTCCTTGGGGCGGGCCCTCTCCTATGCCCGGTAATATCTTTGCTGCCCCCTCCTCCATAGGCTCTGCTGGATTGTTAACAGCAAGGGCGGGGCTCCCTCGCTCATCTGGGCGTTGTAGGGGAGGTGTCTCTTGGGCCCGGGCAGGAGCAGCGGTGGATCGAGCAGGAGAAGAGGTGGTTTCAGATGTCGGGTGGCCAGGGGCGTCAGCAAAGACGGAGCCGATGTTCTGCCAGGTCTCGGGGGTCTCGGGTGCCCCTCCTTGCTGGGCCAAGGGGCAGTCTCTTCGGACATGCCCCGCTGATCGGCAGAGGTAGCACCGGGCCTCTCCTGTGGAATAGTAGACCCGATAGCGGGCTCCCTGGTAGGGGACTAGGAAGGACCCCTCAAGCGCCTCTCCGTCACGCGCCACTGGCGGCGGTAGAAGCTGCACTTGCCGGCGGAACGAAAGGACGTGACAGAGGGTGTGGTCCTTGCAGCCCAACGGGAGAGGGCTGATGACGGAAACGGGTTTCCCCAGGGTGGAGAGAGCGGGTAACAGGGCGGCACTGGGTAGAAAAGGAGGGATGGAGGTCAGGACTAGGCAGACACCCAAGTCTTCTAGCGGCTCCAGGGGGACAAACACACCCCCCCCCCCACTGCCAGGCCCTTCTCCACCGCCTCCTGGGCAGCAGCCTCCGATGCTAAGAAAAAGACGACCTTCCCGTACATTTTGGAGGCCGCCACAATAGCCGTGGGTCCTACCACCCTTGCCAATGCCTGCACGTATGTCTCCACGTGGGGCGAGGTGGGCACCAGGAGGCAACGGACACCATGCTTCCTGGTCATGGTGGGAAAGGGGCCTCGGCGCTATTGATGATAGCGGAGGCGGTGGGTGGGCGAGATGACGAGGCAGCAGGCGGGGGGGCTGCCACCGCCCGGGCATACGCCCTGGGGGCCAGGGGAGGGACGCTCGCAGAGCTGGTGGAGGGAACAGCGGGGAGGGACGCCATGGTCGATGACGAGGCCACAGCGCTGGGGGCAGCCTCTGCCATGGAGGGCTTGGTGGTTGTGGCGGGGCCCTTCCCCTTCTTCACACCCTGGCCTTTCTGGCTAACTGGGGGGGCTTTCCTAGAATCTGGGGGGGCGGTGGGCATAGCAGCGGTAATAGTCGCCCTGGTGCCTCAGGCTGCCGATGCCCCAGCGGGGGTGGTGGCAGGTGTTTTGGCAGCAGTGGTGGGGAGGGGGGCTTGGGGGTTGGGCAGGGGGGTAGGTGGGGGAGGGGCAACTGAGGTTGTTAGAGGGGTCTCACACCTCTCATTCCCCGCCATCGTGAGCAGGGAGAGACGGGGAGACACCAGAAGGAGGAGGGGGGAGGGGAAGCAGATTAACCACTTCTCCCTGTTGGGCTGCAGGTGGGGGGGCGGGCAAATGGGTCGGACTGGACAGGGGAAGGAAACAGAAGTTGGGGTCAGGTAGTAGGGGCAAACTGTGGGGTGGGCAGTCAGGGGGTGGTGGGGGGGAACGCGGACCCACGTGCGTTTATCCAAAGAGTCTCGTTTGGTTGGCTGTTGTGTCTGGTCCGGATGATGGAATTCAAAGCAAGCAGTTGAGGCTAGAGGCAGACGGCAGGTTGCCAGCAGGGATGGACAGCGGGGGGGGCTGTGACGGTTGTAGTAGTGTTGGGGGGGCACCGATGGATCGGGGGGCAGCTCTGTGCCACACCCCCTGTGCCCCTACAAACGCAGTTAAGACACAGTCAAACTCCCCCCACACGAGGCTACAGTTCAAAAGTTACTCAGTCTTACGGCCCCCTCCACGATGATTTGTAGCTTCCCTGGGCGATGTCTCCGGCAGCTGTCTTCTCTCCCGGTCTTTGTGGAGCAATCCAAAAATGCCAAGCAAATATAAGAAGACGATTAATTGCGGGTCCACAAACAAACAGCAAAATGGTTGGGTCTGGGGGCGTCCCCTCCCCTCCTCCGGGGAGCGGGTCGGCAGTCCTCCTCCCTCCTCCGGGGGTTGCAGCTGAAGCAATAGCAGCATCCGAGGGCAGGCGTGGGGGGGGCTGGCAGGTGAGCTGGCAGCCTACCAGCACTCGAACAGCAGCAAAAAAAAAAAAAAAAAAAACCAGCAAAAAAACAAAACAAAACGAAGAAAAAGCGTCTGGCCCGGTGTTGGGGGCGGGGGGGGAACGAAACTAGGGGCAAAAAGCAAGGAAAGCCCAGGCCAGAGGGCAGCAGGAGAGTGCTAGAAGGGAGCTTATTCCCTGTAGAAGGAAGAAATTTTGCAAAAGATTAATTAAAGCACCTGAAGCCAGTCACCTTATAACCCCCCCTCCCCCCGCTTCAATCAGACAAGAGGAGGAGTTGGAGCAGAGTGGACTGGTGTTGGAGCAGAGAGCAGTTTGGAGGAGTTGAAGCACAGTGGATTCGTGTTGGAGCAGAGAGCAGTTTGGAGGGGAGCAGAGGAGAGTTTGGAGAAGTGCTGCAGTGGGCTAAGAAGACCAAGACCCTAGGTAAAGGGACACCTGCTTTGTGCAGAGGGAGGGCAGGAAGCCCCACAAGCTGAAGGGCAGGAGAGGGAAATGTAACCCTTCTGCCCATCAGAATTGACAGCACCAAGGGCTGGGTTCAGTATCTAGGGGTTCCATTCCAATAACACAATGCAAAACCGGCTTGAGCCCCCACCCAGTGACCTGGGACAAATATATACCACCCCCGCTGGGCGCCTCTAAGAGGCAACACTTCCCCTCTCTCAAGCACAGAGTCTGAGTGTAGCAAAAGCCTTTTAATAACAGAGAGACACAATGTGACATTATGTTGTGGAAACACCACCAACAGGATTCATAACACAACCCATGAGCAAAAACTCACCCCAAACAAATTGGGCCAGATCCTTTCCCTTGGGTTCTTGAGTCCAGCAACCCCAAAGTCCCACAGCCCAAAAGTCTCTGTCCCTGGTTAGTGCAACCCCAGAGTTTGAAAGTTTATCTGCAGAGTTTTACCTCCCAACCTGGGTAGAGATGGGGGGTTAAGGGGCACCTTACAGGGTCCGAAGGGGATTGCCCCACCTCTCCGCTCCACCAGCCGTCCCACAAATTGCTCTGCTCTGCTCTCCATCCCACAAGCTGCTCCGCTCCACCAGCTGCTCTGCTCTGCCAGCTGTCCCATGAATCGCTCTGCTCTGCTGTCCCATGAGCTACCTTGCAATATATCTTCAGGCCCCCCCCACTACTTAACACAACACTCAGTGATTTCAGCTTGTAGTAGGGGAGCCTCAGTGCTGGTGTACCATTAGCCCAAAGTGAATTCAGCTCAGCAGCCTATAACTAGACTCCTAATGGAATCAAAATTAGCTCTGATATTCCACAGTGGAGCGAGGAGGAGGTGCAATTGGCATATAGGGCCCTCACCACGGGGCCCATACCACCAGGTACTTCTCAGCTGTATGAGCTAAGATCAAGTGTCAGTAGTCTCTTAGCCTATCAAAGGCCATGATCAAGTGTCTTGATGTTTCTGGTCTTTTGGCCTCAAGATGAAAACCTTGTCCATGTCTCTTGGACTGTGAAGTAAAAAGTTATATCTGCCTCTTTCCATTCACTGAGTTTGGGAACCCATGTCCCTTGCCTAGCGAGTGCTACTTAGTTGATGGCGAGTCCCTCCATCATAACAGAAGGCAGAGTACAGTTGCACTGTCCTTGATTCACATAATCAGGATAATAACAATTTATTCTTCCTGGCCCAATAACAGAGAAACTGGGGATCCCACAGCAGCCTAAATGACCATTTGAGCAGCTATGGGCTCATCCTAGGTGGGGTGGGTGTGCCTATGCAAATGAGATCAGCCCCTTAAGTTCTTTTCCACAACTTGCCACAACTCACCACCAGATGTCAGGGTGGAGTTCATCCTGACTCTGCTTACAGAAGTAGCCCAGGGGAAGGAACTGCTAGTTCAAGTGGTTTACCACTATCCCTAGGGCTCCTGGGCTGGGACCCAGAGTAGAGGGCTGGCCTGGGTCCCTCCCTCTCCACTCCCCTCCTCTAGGACACTAGTGGGGCAGTTAATACCCCAGTTCAGGGGCAAGAAACTGTGCCCTGAAACCCCCCTGGAAGAGAAAGCGCGAGACCCATCATAGTAGTGCCAGCAATTTGCCACAAGGTTTATAAGACACTTCAGGAATTAAATTAGATGCAGCCCATGAAGCTAGTCTTCAACAATTCTTCATGTGCTAATCAGTCACAGATTGGTTGTCCAGTGATACCGATGAGACTTGAAAAATAGAAGGGATCAAACAATAGTTTGAAAGAATAAAAGCTTTAGCAGACGAATGCATGCGTTGAAGGCTTAGGCCCCAGTCCTGCAAAGACTTATATACATGCTTAGCTTTCCACACTGTGAGAAGGCCCATTGAAGACAATGGGGCTGCTCTCAGACCTATAAGTTAAGTATGTGTGTAAATCTTTACAGGATCAGAACCTAATAAAACAGGTCTATGGAGGCTAAACATACGTTAGAACAGAGAGATTGAAAGGTTGGTAATATGCTCTACTCCTATAAACACAGTGGTCACCATTAAAAATTTAACAGTTACCAACCTTTCCCACACCAGGGCCTCAATGGGAGTTACACACCTAAATAACTTTTAGGATCTGGGTCTTACAATCTAAGTAGATAGGACAGATAAAAGGTGGAAGGGGAAACAAACCCCTAAACAAAGAACCTTAGGAGTAAAACCTTACAAGTAAATTAATAAAATTGAAAACCAAACCCCTGCACCAAGCAGAATTTTTACCCCAAAATGGGAGAAGTGCCAGAGACTTCATGAAGCTTACTAAGGACTCTGCTACTGCTGTTCATTTTATGTTGATGGTGCTCAGACACTGAGGCAATGGGCCACAGTATAAAACCATAAGATCTGAAAGAGGAAAAATGGCTTGCACAGTGTAACATAGCAGAACCAAGAGTAGAGCCCAAATCCCAGTCCTAGTGTTCTAGCCACTGGAGAATGCGGTCCCTATGTGTATAGGGAAATAACTATGCACAAAAGCAACAATTTTTGGATGGGCTCATGAGCCCATCCATCTCCAAATGGGACCTTTGCAATCCCCAGTAAAATACCTAAAAATACCCAGCCCAGCTTTCTCCCTTAAGTGAGCTGATCCTCTCCTCCTTCCTGGCTCTCCATATTTGAGGAGAATAAGCACTCTCCCTGCATAGCCCAGTATGTGCCCTCCACTTATCCTTAGTGGCTGCTAGTGGGTCACACTTAAAATTAAAGTGTTAAGGTGAATGTTTTCTTTAACAGTAAGTAACACTTGATGGGAGGCTTTCCTTAAATACACTTCCCATATTTGAAACATGTGAGTGAGGCAAATCTCTGCAAGCACATTTTCAAGGTAAGAATTGTTTTGACCAATGATACAGTGTTAGGGATGCCAACTTTCTAATCGCACAAAACCGAACACCCTTGGTCCGCTCCTTGCCCTGCCCCTTCAGCGAGGCCCCACCCCTTCTCTGAGTCCCACTCCCTGCTCACTCCATCCCCCCTCCTTCCATTGCTCGCTCTCCCCCACCCACACTCATTTTCCCCAGGCTGGAGCCCAGGGTTGGGGTGAGGGAGGGGGTTTGGGCTCTGGCTGGGGATTTGGGTTCCAGGGTGGGGCTGAGGGATTTGGAGTGCAGCAGGGGGCTCAGGGTTGGGACAGGAGGTTGGGGTGATGAGGGGGTTTGGGGTGTGGGCTCTGACCGGGCGGCGCTTACCTCAGGCAGCTCCCGGAAGTCACCGGCATGTCCCTGCAGATCTTAGGCGGAGGGGCCACAAGGCTCTGTGTGCTGCTTGCGCCCGTAAGTGCTGACCCTGCAGCTCCCATTGGCTGCGGTTCTTGGCCAATGGGAGCTGTAGAGCCGGCGCCCAGGGCAGGGGCAGCATGTGGAGGGGGGGAACTTGTAGAGAAGAAGTAGAAACATCCAAAGATAAGATAAAGCCAAACCCCAGACCTGAATCAGGGAAAAAGATGAAGGCTTCAGTAAATCTAGAGGATTGGGAAGGGTTTAGGGAGCAATTTGGAAAGAGATTGGAGTGGGATGTGGGAATATAAAGGAGGTGGCTGAGGAAAGGTATCTGTCCTTAGACTTGACCATATCAGAAAATTGGATGCTACAGAAGAGAAGAGTTAAGAATGCTGTCTTCTGCCACTAAGTGGTTTGCTTAGATAAATAATAAATGAAAAATAGTATGCCAACTGTGGGAATAAAATAAATTGCATCATTATTCACAGGAATCATACAACTGAGCTGTTGGAGAAAGTTTTGTGAATTGTCCAAAATACAATAAAGTTACACCACGAGAAAATTTCTTGATATGACAAAATTCCATTCAAGAACAGATCTCTCACAAGTCAATTTTCTTGCGCAGTGACTGCTGGCTTGTTCTTTCAGGAGAATCTTATTGCCTTCTCAGGCGCACTCCTTCACCTCATGTCACTCTCCCTGTCAGTGCTACCGACTTTTGTATACTACCTTGATTGTTTTAGAGGACATAACACAACCCCATGTGTGAGCAGCCATGCTTCTGAACAGAGTATCTCAGCATTTTAGTGATCAGTCTTCCCAGGGAGCCTTTACCAATACTACAGTGGTAGGCAACAGTGTTCTGTGAATTAAACTCATCATCCAACCACCAAGAGTCAATACAACAATTAAATAGAAGACCATGTGGACTTCTGATGGAAAGTTGTGTTCCTTGAAAGGAACTGATTTTTTTGGACAATTTTTAATTTCATTTTCTTGACTTCAGTGAAGTTACATCAGGGATGAATTTGGCCCCAGCAACTCCAAAAGCAACCAACAGCTACTGGCCTAGGAAGGGAAAAAACCCTGCTTGCACTGGCAGGCTTAAAATGATCTCTGTGCACAGTGCAAAGTGGAGGAGAAGAACAAGTCTTACCTAGCCAATAGCATCAAATAAATAGTTACACACTTAGCAGGGCAGGTGTGCAAATAAGACTGTTGGGGAGTGCTGGGAGTCCCCCAACACTTTTTTTTTTAGTTTCTGGCCAAAATATTTTGGTGTCTGTTTGCTGAAAGAAAACTGAAATCATAGCTTTGCAATATAAATATTAAAACAAATGAATTTTGATGCTTCTGAAAGTATCAGTTTGATCGTATCTATTATCTATCCACCGAACAGGGATTGGTCGTGTGTGTGGGTTATCCCCCGCAGTGTCTCACCAACACTACACAGTGGGCAATATTAAAAAACCACCACCACCATATTACATACTAAACAGGGCCGGTGCAACCACTAGGCAAACTAGGCGGTCGCCGAGGGTGCCAAGTGGTTGGGGGCGCCAAAAAGTGGTGCCCTGCCTCGGCAGGGAGGAGCTGCCCTCCGGAGGCACCGGAGAGCCAGAGTGTCAGCTTCGGGGGTGGCGAGCCCCAGCCATGGAGGAGCCGGCGTGGTGCAGGGGGGCAGCAGCCCTGCAAAGGCAACGGCGCCTCTAGCGGGTCGCAGCCGCACCTCCTGCCCCTCCTGCCCAGGCTACGGCCCGGCACCCCCCCGGGGTTCCTGCAGGGTGCAGCAGATGCATGCTGGTGGCGGCCCCCGTGCGCCCCCCGGCTCCCTCCTCGCAGTGCTTGGACTCTGTGGCTCCCGGCCATGTGAGCCACTGCCGCTGCTGGGGCGCGGGGCCCTGAGCCTGCTCTGGGTTCGCACTCCTGGGAGCTGCAGAGCCTGAGTGTGGTGAGTGGGGAGCTGGGGGCCGCCGCCCACAGCCCAGGCAGGTGCGCCCCCCGGCTCCTTCCTCGCCACGCTCGGCTTCTGCGGCTCCCGGGTGTGTGAGCCACCGCTGCTGCTGCCCCTCCCGCTGCCTCAGCACTCTGCGGGGGTGGGTCTGTGCGCCTGGCAGCCCGGCGGTGTGTTTTGCCTCCACGTGGAGCCAGCGTCTGACCGGCATGGGCCTGGTAAGGGGAGTCCTGGCCGGGTGGAAGTCAGGAAGCGGGGGGGGGTTTAGATGGGTCGGGAGTTCTGGGGGTCCTGTCAAAAGATGGGGAGTGGTCAGATGGGGTGTGGGAGTCCCGGGGGTCTGTCTGGGAGCGGGGGTGTGGATAAGGGTTGGGGCAGTCAGTGGACAGGTAGGGGGTAAGGTCCTAGGGGGGGCAGTTAGGGTGTGGGGGGGTCTCAGGAGGGGGCAGTCAGGGGACAAGGAACAGGGAGGCTTAGGTAGGGGGTGGGGTTCTGGGGAGCAGTTAGGGGCAGAGGTCCCAGGAGGGGGCAGTCAGGGGACAAGGGGGGGGGGGGGGGCTGTGCACCCTCCCGGGGAGTTTAGGGGGCGGGAAGGGGGGAACCTGGTCTGGGGAGCAGCCCCTGGGCACAGCTGGCCCCTGGGCAGGCTGGCCTGGAGTCTATAAAGGCTTGCTGGGGTTTGCCTCTCAATGAACCAATGTGCAGGGGGGGCACAAGTTGGAAGTTTCGCATAGGGCGCAAAATATCCTTGCACTGGCCCTGATACTAAAGCTTTGGTTCTTGTTTGATATGCCTTTAGTACAGGCCTAACAACATATACAATAAGTTTGTTGATCGGTTCGTGCTCTGAGAGGCCAGCCAGCAATGGAATAAGATGACAATATAGTGGTAACAGAAAAGGAACATTGGATCTGAGGTGGAAGGATAATATGCTGTTGAAGTGGATTTGGACTCATGTGAGCAGACAGACCTCAGCTCAAGCAAGCTCACTAAAAATAGCAGTGTGAACATTATGGCACATGCCACGGCTCAGGCTAATTGCCCGAGCTCAGACCCTAGAGGGCTCACAAACTAATTAAGGCGATACTATCCAATTCCTATACACTAAGTGAAGATGGGAGAGGGAGGAAAAGACCATAGAAAAGTCCAAGGAAGGCTAGCAGCCATCGAACATAAGCAAAACACTAAAATGGAGCTACCAGAAAGAAGCAAATTACCCTGAATAGTGACATTTTTACGTTATGATGAAGATAGAGGAAACAGGATGGTATTGCCTTCCAAGTGAGAGAAAAATATATAGTTTTGGCCTCTCTTTAGCAGTTTCCTTTCATCAACTCCTTTCGACCCCTACCTACAGGGTCTGGAAACAGGGCCAAAGATCCTTTTCTGTCTGAGCTTTGGGACAGCAAACAACCAGTACTGCTGCACTCTTGCTGCAGTGTTCTCTTCTCCGCTGTAACCAGGAGAAGATGTAACTTCCTCTATCATGCAGATCAGCTGAGTGTCAGCTGGTGTATACGATGCCGCAGAAGCAGTTGAGCAGTATCTGCTGGAGATGGAAGGAAATACCCCTAGGGTGAATAGACATTCCTGGGCATTCAAATCTCTTGTATGGAGTCTGGGATGTAGTGGAGGGGTTTCACCACCAGTTTTCGTAGCTGTGCATGGGACCTACAGGAAAGCAGAGGAGAGTACAGGTGTTAGCATCCCACCAGTGGCCATTTAGTACTTCAAAAAAGTGAGAAATAGAAAACTGGATTTGCTGGGAGGAAAATACCCTGGTCAACAGCACTGTTCTTCATGGTGGTGATCTTGGCTTCTCAGAGTCAAGGAATACAAATCTTGAAATTGGCTGATAAGTTTTTCCATGGGCTCCTTGTGAGAGACAGTGTTACATTTTAAAAATGCATTTCCTAAGGCCTCCTCTGTAGGGCATAGAGAGAGGGGAAAAATTAGCAGTGTCCAGCTACATGAAGCTTGTGATATTGAAGCTGGAGAAAGTTAGCCATTTCAGAAACTGTCAGTGCAACACTGATGGATCTTTTAGCATCAGTCACAGTACATGTATAGGTTTCATAGAATAAGCTACTTTTTGGCAACAGAAACACCAGCAGCACGTACAGTGTAAGAAGCCTAACGTGATCTACAGAACTAGCCATTGTTTACCTAGAAGGCCTGGCCTGGCCAAGGCAGAGTTGAAGTGAATGCTGTATGTTGTAGACTATGTACTTAAATACTGGAGCTACTGTTATCTAGAAATGCTATTTTTGATAAATAGTGCCTATTATATATTAGAAAGAATAGTGATAGTTGGGGGAAAATCGAAATCAGTGAGCACTGGAGAGGAAAAAAAATACTGAAAAGAAACTTTAATTATGTTGGACACAGATTTTTGGATGGAAAATACTAGCATTATCCATCAGATAATTGACCATCCATCATTCCTGCTCATCCACCCTCACCATTGAAACACTTGAAATGCATGGTCAAAGTGCCAGAAAGACACTGTTACAAATATCCTTTGATGCATTTAGGAAATGAAGAAAGTGAGCTATATATCTTTAACCCACTGCTAATAGTGCCTACAACAAATGGTTTCTTATTAGATCCAGTTAGTACTATGCCACTACTTTGACTTTCCAGAACTTGGCACCTAGAAAATTCAGCTAGATTTTCAACGTAGCGGGGAATCACTATCTACAAAAAAGCTGACACAATATTACAATTGTTAATGCCTATCCTTACATTCCAGGTCTGAGTTAATGCATAACACCACCAAGTAATTTAGTGTCACTTACTAATTTTCAAATATCCATGATTTAATTTGAGGTTGGTAGGAATGATAGCTGCTTCCAAATGGAGAACACGTTTAGGACTCTTTGGTGTTTAATTATATCTGTTCAAAACAGGATTATTCATAGTCATAAGTATATCTGAATTAGGTAATTCTTTGTGGGAAATCAGTCTGAGCCAATTCTGGATTCCCCCAGGAAAGATTCTAATAGGCATTAAGACTCAAATTTCAGGCACCTTGCACAAATGAACACAAGAAACATCTGTACATAGTTTTCAGTATTATAAGCACAGAATGCTGATCACTCCAGGAGTATCTAGGTCTGCCTTACTAATAGGCTCAACGGGGAAAAAACTCCTCTCTTTAGGAATACAGAGGATTCTACTACTGCGTGATATGAAGGGATATTCCAATCCGCTTGATACAAAGGGATATTCAGATTGGCTGTTAAAACTACTGAGTGGTTGGCTTAATTTAAATATAGCTCTGTTGAACATTTAACACTTTCCAATAATGTAGAGCAGTGTTTCCCAAACTCGGGACGCCACTTGTTCAGGGAAAGCCCTGGCAGGCCCGGCGGTTTGTTTACCTGCCAAGTCCGCAGGTTCAGCCGATCATGGCTCCCACTGGCCGCGGTTTGCTGTGCCAATGGGGGCTGCGAGAAGCGGCGGCCAGTACGTCTCTCGGCCCGCGCCACTTCCTGCAGCCCCCATTGGCCGGGCACAGCGAACCATGGCCAGTGGGAGTCGCGATCGGCCAAACCTGCGGACGCGGCAGGTAAACAAACGCTGATGTAGAGTCTTTATTAGTTATAATGCTGCTGCTCTGGATATGCTGCTAATTACTACTCTGTCAAATGGTCAGCCAGAAACTCTCGTAAAAACAAGTGGGGGGGCCTTGAGTGGCACAAGTAGCCCATGTGGAAGTCATCTGTTTAATAATGACCTTGAAAGAGTTGTGGGTATGTGATTCAATTATGTTTTAAAAGGGAAGGATGACTATCGACATTCAGCTTCCTCTCAACAGAGGGTAAGGAATGACTTGGTGGCTGTAAAGTAATTCAGATAATCTGTGATTTGAATGTTCAGTATTCACAAGAGAACTCAACGCATGTGAATTAACCAGCACAGCACGCTACAGACATGTTTGGAACTCAGATACCATGGTGATGAGTGAAGTTACATAGATGTTTGGCTCAGTCCTGAAATTACAACAAAGCATTGGATTTCCGACATTCAGGAAGTACTGCGCTAAGTGGTGAACTTTCTAGGAATGAAGGAAAAAGACTGTTTTTGTTTATTATGTACTTGAGAGCTGACAATGTTTGGTGTTCTAAAAACACAAAAGAAATTTTAAATCTAAATCAGATTGTTATATAAACACAGAGCTCAACGTCTGATGATCCAATCTTGAACTAATGCTGTTGTCTTTGGGGATTATCCTTGAAAGGATTCAGAAGGCTCGACCTATTTTAGCCTGTTGCACCCCTCTAGGTTAGCTACAGCTGCATGCATACTGCATCAGATATGAAATGGATACTAAACTTAGTCTCTGCCATGACACTATAGCCTTAGTGGCAGGGGAAAGGATGTGACAATCTAATAGCCCCTTTTCATCTTTAATTCTTTGACCCTATTATTTTATGACCCATAAAACTTAGGGATTGTCAAACACTGAAGTGTAGCTCATGAATGTCCAAATATCACATCACACACAAATGTCCTGCACATAAATATTACAAACTCTCTTCTCCAAAGTCTCATTCTTCTGGTAAAGATACAGATAGCTATGATGCTTTGTAGATTTTAATTAGTCTGTTGCATCTGAATAAATTTCTGGTATCTGAAAACAGCCAATGAGTGTTAAGCTTCAGAGCTGAAAGGAACCATGCACATTAGGCTTATTTTCTCCTTTTACAGATGGTCAATAATCCACTCTTACAGACTAATTCTTCTAACACAATCATGCAATGTTCGGTTGTTTGAAAGTTATTAAAAGCTTAATTACAGCACCATCTAAGGTCACCCTAACTTAGTCAGTTTTACATTGAGGACCTGTACTGAAGTATTAAAAGGCTTTCTTGAATGACTTAGATTTCATTCCACCATGTAAGAAAATAGTAATTGATGATAAGGGTCACAGGACCAAGACTGAAGCCTCATTGTGCTAGGCAGTGAGCAAACACATTGTAAGATCTTAGAGAAGAACCATCTAAATAGGCAACACAGGGTGGGAGAGGAAACAGAGGACACAGAGAGATGAAATGACTTGCCCAAAATCACTCAGAAAGTTAGTAGCAGAGCCAGGCTTTGAACTCAAGTTTTCTGACTCTGTCCAGTGTTTGATCCACTAGACCACATTCCCTCCATTTCTTCCAGCTTTGTGCCATGTTTTTGTAGGCTAATACAGCTGTGCTAGCATTAAGAGAAACGTAGTTTTACTGTGTGCTCATTTTTATGTTAGAGCATTGTTGTTTTGTCCCTGACCAAATCCACTGCACAATCAGAAGGTGGCTATGCCTCCTTTAAAAGACAGCTTGCTTGCGTTACTACTTTCTGCTAAGTAACCATCAGTGTCCTGATGTCAAAGAGTGAAAGTATGCACTATTGCTCAGTCCCCATTTCAGCTAAATCACCTCTGCAAGTCACTGTCACATTTCACAGCGAGTTCAGTACTGAAGACTACTTTGTTGCTGGCACTGTTCAGTTGTAGTTGAGGGATAAGGAAAAACAAATGGGTTCATTGACAGCATTAGTACTTCCACTTCAAGTACAAATTGCTTATAATCCATCTGTGTCTATGTGTCAGGGAGTAATTTGTCCCAGAAGCAATAGTTTAAGGCCCTGATATTGCAAGGTACCTGAGTGTGGGAAAATCAGACAATAAAATTTGTTGGGAACGTGGTTGAAGTCTTGATTTGCCTTCATTTTTTCCATTTTCTCCCACTGGCAGTTAGATGAGTGTGAGAGAGTCATAGATCAGAAGGCCAGAAGGGACCACGGTGAGAATTTAATTTGACCTCTTGTATAACGGAGGCCATAAAACTTCCCTGACTTAATTCCTGTTTGAACTAGAGCATATCTTTGAGACAACATTCAATCTTAATTTAAAAATTTTCAAGTGATGGAGAATCCACCACAACCCATGGTATATTGTTCCAATGGTTAATCACCCTGATTGTTAACACTTGCACTTTATTTCTAGTCTGCATCTGTCTACCTTCCAGCCATTGGGTCTTGCTATATACCTTTATCTGTTAGACTGAAGAGCTCTGTCAAATTTCTGTTTCCTGTGTAGGTATTCATGGGGGTGTGAGCAGGTCACCCCTTAACTTTCTCTTTGTTAAACTAAACAGGTTGAGCTCCTGGAATCTGTCATTATAAGGCATGCTTTCTAATTCTTAATCATTCTTGTGGCTCTTCTCTGAACCCTCTGCAATTTATCGACACGCTTCTTGAATTGTGGGCACCAGAACTAGACACCATATTCCAGCAAGCAGTAATAGTACTGGTAGTGCCAATGATAAATAGGGAGGTAAAATAAACTCTCTACTCCTATTCAAGGTTCCCCTGTTTATGCATCCAAGGATCATGTTAGCCCTTCTGACATAGTGCTGCATTGGGAGCTCAAGTTCAACTGATTATACACCACGGTCCCCAAATATTTTTGAGTCACTACTTCCCAGGATAGAGTCCCCCATTCTGTAAGGGGCCTGCATTGTTTGGTCTTAGATATGTGACCTTGCATTTGGTCATATTAAAGGGAATATTGTTTGCTTGTGCCCATCTTACCAAGCAATCTAGATCACTGTGTATCAGTTCTAGTAATTATTTACCACTCCCCCCAATCTTTGCATCATCTGCATATTTTATCCATGATAATTTTGTTTTCTTCCAGGTCATTGATGATGATGATAAATAGTGCAGAGCTATTTGGGCCTGTGCCTGTGGGACCCAATTAGAAACACCCCCAAGTGATGGTTCTCTGTTACAGTTACACCGAGACCTTTGGACAGTTTTTAATCCATTTAACATGTGCCATGTTAATTTTGCATTGTTCTAGTTTTTTAATCAAAATGTCATGTGGTACCAACTCAAATGCCTGACAAAAGTCTAAGTATATTACATCAACGCTATTGTAATCTCACCAAAAAATGATAGTTTGACAAGATCTGTGTTGCATAAGTCAGGGTTGATTAACATTAATTACATTACCCTCCGTTAATTCTTTATTAATAAAGTCCTGTATCAGCCACTCCATTATTTTGCTTGGGATCAACATAAGGCTGACAGGTCTATAGATACCCAGGTTGTTCCATTTAACCTTTTAAAACATTGGCACAACATTAGCTTTCTTCCAGTCCTCTGGAACTTCCCTAGTGTTCCAAGACTTATTGAAAAGCAACATTAATGGTCCAGAGGGCCCCTTGGCAGCTCTTTTAAAATTCTTGAAAGCAAGTTATCTGGACTTGCTGATTTGAACTGTCTAGCTTTAGTAGCTGCTGTTTAACATCCTCCTATGATACTAGCGGAATGGAAAGAACTTCATTATTGGCCTTCTACAATTCCTAGCTTCTAATGTATATTCGTTATTATCGCTTTCCCCTTCCTTCTATTTGTTGTTATATATAAAATAATATTATATTGGTGTATAGCTGCTTTCATCTCCCCTCTATGCCAGTGTTCTTTTAACCAGTGGCCTTTTGTGGGTTTTTTGGGCATAATAAAGTGTTCTTAAATAGTTCCAAATTATCATTGTCTTCGGAAATGAACATCATACAAACTGTACAGCCTCCCCCGCCCCCATAGAAGTCAGACCAATGTTCCACAAAACAAAACCTTCTGCCTTACAACATTTACCTAGGCAGTGGTTCTCTTCAAGAGTCTTCTGCCTTCTCTCTTCTTTCACTCGCTTGCTTGATGATATAGTTTCAACATGATTTGAAAGATTTGTGCCAGCATGGTTCATCAGGGAGGGGGGAAAAAGACCATTATATTCCATGATGTTAGTAGATGATGGCCAAATTCTGCTGTCTGATGCCCAAGTGTAGATCTGGAGTAAGGCCCCCTCGTCCCTTCATTGGCTTTGGAATTTTCTTTCTTGGTCTGCCAGAATCCAGAAAGGAGCTTGATGCTGCTCATATGGAGGCCAATGGCAAAAGTCCCAGTGACTTCAGTGGTACAGGATTGGGCAAATAACGACTTTCAGGACAATCTTATGGCCCATCTGTTCTTCCATACCTTTAGTGGGGTTTTTGAGCTGATGCCTGTGAGAGCCATCTGTTGACATAGTGCCGTTTTGGTTTAATTATTGTATCTCTGTTCAGAGGGTGAATTTACCCTTCTGTGTGGGGTGAGTTTCACTCAGAATGTTGCTCAGCACATTAAAAAAAATGTAAATGATATTACTAAACTAAATAAATCAAAGCATTTATAAAATATTGCAGATGACATGACATGAAATGGGCAATGATCATTTCATCTATCTTCTCTGTGTTATTTATGGCTAAGATTGTCCAAACCTGTCCACTTTGAATTCTCTCTCCTATGAAAGATATTGATGATTCTAATACTTAGTGTTCTATTGTCATTTTGAGGCACAACCTTGAGGCAGTGGGAGGACCAGAGTAAAGGAACCTTAAATGCAGCTGGCCCTGGTACATGGGTGAAAAGGATGTGTGTGTGAAACCTCTTTGCACCCCCTCTCTATCCCATACACCTGGGCAAGAATCAAAACAGTGTAGCCCTGACAGTGCAAAAGGAGCTCACAGAGCCATCATATGTATCACTGTGAAAACCCTTCAAGAGAATTTTTGCTCTGCCAGCACTATTACCCTCTGAATGGTCACCTTTTGTTTTCATCCTTCAGTGTCAGTTATGTCCATTCTTTGATTCAATTGGCAAATCGTTTAACCTCTGGTCCCCAGCATTTAATTCTGTACTACACAGAAAGGCTGGGCATCTCACGTAATTACGTTATCTGTGTTTTTAAGCTTCATTTTTTATGAACATTTTCCAATGTGGCTCTTTTTGTCTTCTGTGAATTCCTGACTTTAGGGTGACACCGAACATCATTACACTGGAAGTTTAAATCAATAACACTAAAACACTGAGCTTCCGGTGACTGCCAGCACCAAGTATAATTATATCTTTAAAACTGCAAACAGCTTAGAAACAAACATTTTCCAAATGTAGCACTGAAAGACATTGGTTCTAAACAAAAAGCCCTCATAGCTAACAATGGACTAGTGCAACATGCACTTCATGTACCATTCAGTTGGAAAATAAGTGAGAGGCACAAGGTGCAGATCAGCATGAACCTACCCTGCCCCACTTACTGTTCAAACAACAAACCCAACCTGAACTAAAAATGTATTAGCTTTGCTTTCATGCCAACAGTGTACCATCCCTATTCCTGTCAATGGAAATATGATGGCCCAATTGTATTCATTTATGGATTTTTTTTCTATTTAACAGTAATTCCTATTTTTCTGTCCTAGGAAGTTAGACTTACTGGAAAATAATGTGCAGAGACACCTTTTTTAAATTTTGATACCACATTTGTTCCCCATCCCTCCATCTTGTGGTACCTTTTTAGCTCTCCATGTTTTCATTTTCAGTGGTTCATTAAATTCATTAGCTAATCCCCATAGTACCCTGAGCTGAACATCAACTGACTCCATAAATCTGTAGATATCTTAGTGAATCTGAACCTCCTGTCCTAAATTCTTGTACTCCCCAAGATGAGTGGAGGGAAAGGAATGGGCCACAGTCATTTTTGGAGGAGCTCCTAGGCAATAAAGGACTCCCTGATGCTTAGTGTACAGGAAAAGGAAGTACAAACACGGGTATCAAGGAGTCAGCCCAGAGGGCCATGTGAGAGTTTGAGCTGTAGGCAGTAACCTGGGAGCTGACTGAGGAGGGGGGGTGAGATGTCGGGAGACACCAGGAGCCAGGACAAGCAGGCTGGGTAAAAAGCAAAGAGCTGAGCAGGGAAGCAGGCTGTGACTGGCTGTGGGGAGCTGCCTATAAAACAGATTGGTGATGCAGTCACTACAGCTGGATGATGGGAAGATAACATTGCCCAGGCCCCTAATGAAAGCATAGGTGATAAGCCAGACCTTAATTGCCTTCCAAGAGTGGAATGTATTAAAAGGGGCATCTGAGGAATTAGGCCTGAGTAGCCCCACAGGGCAGTGTTTCCCAAACTTGGGACGCCGCTTGTTCAGGGAAAGCCCCTGGCTCGGGCTGGTTTGTTTACCTGCCGCGTCTGCAGGTTCGGCCGATCGCGGCTCCCACTGGCCACAGTTTGCTGTGCCCGGCCAAATGGGGGCTGCAGGAAGCGGTGGCCAGTATGTCCCTCGGCCGGCGCCACTTTCTGCAGCCCCCATTGGCTGGGCACAGTGAACCACAGCCAATGGGAGCCGCGATCGGCCAAACCTGCGGACGTGGCAGATAAACAAACTGGCCGGGCCCGCCAGGGGCTTTCCCTGCACAAGCGGCGTCCCAAGTTTGGGAAACACTGCCCTAGGGCATGGTTACCATTACAACCCTCTATTTGTCTGGCTCTTAGGGAATAAATTGAGAGCCACTGTGATTTTCTGTTGTAATCTCTAAGACTTCTATCTAGCATATTTGCTTCCTGCCAGCTCTAATAAAGCTTCATTTTCTAGAAGCAGATGAATGCTTCAGACTCCACTAAGATCTGGGATGGGTGGAGCCCACTGCTTGGTGTGCCTAGAGTTCTTACCGTTTAGCTTGTAGCACACAACACACTGCCAAGCAGCTAAACGGGACTGCTGCATTCCTAGCAGTTAGAGACAACATGCAGTGGGGTTGATTATAATACTCCACTGTGCCATCTTTTCTGTTGGTCTCTGGAACTACCACACAGTTGAATGAAGTGCTCATCACATAGTCGATGGTCTAAGCAAAGTGACCATAACTTATTACCTAATAACAGCACCTACGTAATCCCATGAATTTACCCAGCATGCCAAATAGTTCAAAGCCTCTATCACTCTAGGGACATAGCAGGCCCCAAAACCAGAGTGGGATTCTCTGTGGACCCTGCCAAATGGAAGAGAGCTCGTACCTGAAAATGTCCAAGCAGTCTCTTCCTTATGTGAAGAGTTGGGCATGAATGAGGAATGGTTCCAGTCTGTGCTCATTATAAAAGCCCACTCCCTGAATTTAATGGCCACTTGGACCTGGACCTGTGCTTGGTTTTGGGATACAGTTATGTTGACAATGTGCCATGTTACCACAAAAAGCTGACCAATTGTCTTAACATCAGTAGTGTAATAAAGATAGAAACATCCCAGTGGTCTGTTGGACCCACCTACCATTGCAGCTATTGGATGGTCTCTGGAAAGAGCAGCTGCTGAAGCCAATCAGCATTAAAGGAAAAATTCCTACCCTTTCCCAAGAGAGGATCAGCCATAGTTCAGGAAGCACTTCCATAATTAATACCCTTGCTAACTTGTAACTGGATCCCAATTATGCTGCCAGTAAACCGAGACCAGAATCACAACTACAATAGTAGGTGAATGGGAAGGAAACCAAGGTGTGGACAGCCAGGGATCCACAAGACTGGTCCTTGAATTTCACAGCTTTTAGGTAACTCCACATAAAAAAAGAGGAAAGTGAGAGATACTGGCTAGGGGGGTGCAAATCTAGCAGGATACAAGACAAAGGGAAAACCTGAATTTCTAATATAAAAACACAAGTTAAAAAAATGTAGAAAGCTTTCAGTATGTCTTAATACATTATACAAAAGCAAGGGAAAAGTGCTCAAGGGCAGTTATTTTTCCTTTCCTTCCTATCTTTAAGATAAAGGCAATTTTGGAAGCAACTAGCAAAAAGGCATATAGCATTTATACTGTTTCAATTTGGCAATTAAAACTGGAGATGGGCCTGAACCAAAACCCTAAATCCAGACATCCACAAGCTTGAAGGAATTTCAGATCAAAATCCATCGATCTAATCTATCTTTTGTGGGTAGGGCTCATTGCTAATTAAAACTATAGTTGAATGGTTTAAAGAAGCCACATGTAAGCTGTGGAAAGGAGCCAGATGATATTAAATCCACTTTAAGTTGTAAGGCGAGCTGTCTGAATCCCATGATGTCTTTATGTTATCTTAATCTTCAGAATGTTAGCAGAGTCTTTATTGTAAGGACAGATATTGTCATTTTAAAAGTGGCCACAATTGAAAGGTTAAAAGCTGGAGCAAGCTTTTTTCTTTCCTTTTCCTTTTTTTTAAACACAAAAGAATTTAGTATGCCACTAAGAGAGACTTGACATTTGTAGCAAATATTGAATCAGGCCAGTGGTTAAGGGAGTCAATAAATTGAAAAGATTGAAATTCCACACAACTTACCACAACTGCATGCTTTTGCAGGCAGAGAAGAGGAAACTGCTGGCACTTGTTGGCAAGCTTATCTCAGGGCTCCATCGTGCCAAGAAAGTTTCCTCAACTAGAACTGTATCTTCTGGAGGGAACCATGCTGCAAATAAGTTCTTATTATGTGAATGAACATACAGAATCTCAGACTTATGATGACTTTTCAGATCATGGACTATCTCCAGCACAACATCTTTGGACTCATATCAGGCTGATTCATCTTATTCAAGTACGGGGTTAGAGGAATCCTCCTTTTGATTATCCAGCCTTTTAAAACATTTGGATAACACAATGAAGATGCAATAAAAACAAGATGGGGTGGAGTCCTGATCCTATTGAGAGTTTTGCAATTGACTTGAATGAGGCCAGGATTTCACCCCTAGATTCTTGCTGAAAGAGTGATTGTGATCTCATATTTAAACTAAAGTATAGTTGATGTATGTAGTATGAATTGTCAGTGTCTTTGCATGTATTGCATACTCCACACAAAACACACCTTACAAGTAAGGTGGTATAGTTGTTTTCTTTTCAACACAATCACTGTGTTGACTTTATGTTGGGACTGAGAGTTTGCTGTGAAGCTGAGGAGTCTGAGTATTTGTGAATTATAATGTTGGTAAGCCGTGGTTGTGGTTTCCTGGATTTTTACTGATGGTGGTTGCAGTATATAGGAACTGGGTAGTATCCCTTTAAATAGTTTGTGAGCCTATAAGTGGGCTGTTTTCTATATTTCAGAAGCTCCCAGAATCCAGTCAGAGCAGCAATGTAGAAGTAGCTAATCCTTGTATGTTGTATATAGTTGTTTGGATTCCACTGGGCCCATATGGTTCCTTCATATTATGTATACTGCGTAAAGAGCGAAAGAGACAAAGTGTTTTAGACAAAACTGTTCTTCAACCATAAAAGTAAATCGTCCTTTTTTGTGGGGGGCTTTTCAGAGGATTTGGTACTGACATCAGTATTAACTGCTATGGGAAACTACTGAGGCATTTCTGTAGCATTTCCACCTTTTGTTTCCTATAGCATGTGAGAATAAACTCTGTGAGTGATGTAGGTCTGCGTCAGAGCATATGTTACTCATATTTAGTGCTAGCTTTATAGCATTTTGTCATTCGGGAACAGTTAATTAACATTGATTTTTAAGAATGCTTTTTCCAGCGATGTACAAATAACTTATGCACAACTATCTCTCTTATTAATCTTTTTGTATACATGCCATACGGTATGGAGTTATGTTTTGGTAATGAAAAGTTGCTCACAAAGGAGAAATGAATCGAGCAGCTTGTTTGTGAGAGATTGTACGTGTAGGTAGTTGAATGCCTCTGCCTCCCTGTCTAATACATCACCCTGATAAGTCACAATCTTGTTCTATGTAAAAACCGTTTTAAATAGGTTACTCAAATGACATTAAAATCCACATTTATTTTAATCTTCACATTATTTCTCATGCCAAGAGACTCTTGGCTCATGCTTCTTGTTTCAGGGATCTAAACAGCCTGTGGTCAGTTTGCTCTATCTTCAACAGCAGTGTCTCTCTTAAAGCAGAGAGAACAAATCTGAAGGGGACAAGGTGAACTACAAATGGTGTGATCTGATTTGAATTAAGAAAATTGACCTGCTCTGAGCTTGATGGGGAAACTCTGATCCTGAGTTATTGCTGCCAGGTTTGAGTTATTGAGGAACAATATTATACGAGTAAACAAATCTTTTCCTGCTTCCCTATAGTGCACCTTCTTCTTCAGGTGGAGGACAAAGTAGATGAGGCATTTCGGGATTTTTTCCTGGCACTTTTTAGTTTTGGACTGCCTGCCAAAGAGCGGGAAGTGATGTAGAAACTAGAGAGGTTTCATTGGTTTTTCTTAACTTTACTGAGCGAGGCAAAGACAACAATGTTTAGAGTATGAGCTTGTTTTATCAAATGTATCTGTCTTATTGCTTAAACGAATCAAACTATTGTGAAGAATACAGGGAGCACCTCTTAAGTATACTGGTCACCTTTTAAAAAAATCAGCTTTCATCCCCCCATGGGATCTGAGAAATTGTACTTATCTCCTCTTTTCAGTACAGAGAATAATGGCCATATCTCAGAATCCTTGTCGCAGTGTTGTAACAGTGGACAATATTGATGTTAATAGAAACCACTGTAGATATTAACATTAGGATCAGATAACCTCTGAACTGTGTTGGCAACAACTGTTATTTAGTGTCCTCCTCCACTGAACCTCATTGAAAGAAACATTAAATCATCAAAAAGTAGTGAGTGGCTGATGCTGTATGTCCTTGCTAGAAGGAGTGGTCTTTTAATATGGTATTTAGTCTATTATGTCAAAATATGTTAGTCTCCTCCTGATCTGAAATACCAGGAGTAAGCTGGGTGCATGGGGGGGGGATATGAATCCGCAAGTAGAAAAAAAGTCTGTGCTATAGTCTCATCTGTAGTTCTGCTAATTCAAACCTAAACTAAGTTTATACGCTATACTACAGGCTGTGTTCTCCTAGGCAGAGTTGTATGCTTCCAGAGCATGTGCCCTGGCCAAGGCTAAAGAGGCACACAGTTGCAAAAATGTCTAAAAGTCTATGTACAGGACATCTGACTGCATGCACAAGCCCGAGGTATAGTGACGTGTGATGATGTGACTTATTCACGTGTATTGGGTGCTTTGTGGAAATTGTGCATGAAGATTTCTGGTGCAGGCTGAGGTTGATGGTGGGGTGGAAATTGTTGAAATCCTGGTGGAATTCCTCAAGGGCTTCCTTTCCATGGGTCCAGATGATGAAGATGTCATCAATGTAGCACAAGTAGAGTAGGGGCATTAGGGGACGAGAGCTGAGGAAGCGTTGTTCTAAGTCAGCCATAAAAATGTTGGAATACCCCTGTTCAGGGCTCTAGGGGTATGTCTGTGTAGATTTGTTCCTGTGCTTCTTCAGGGAGTTTCTTGAGCAGATGGTTTAGTTTCTTTTGGTAACCCTCAGTGCAATCAGAGGGTATTGGCCTGTAGAATGTGATGTCAGATAGTTGTCTAGCAGCCTTTCGTTCATATTCCGACCTATTCATGATGTCTACAGCACCTCCTTTGTCAGCCTTTTTGATTATAACGTCAGAGTTGTTTCTGAGGCTGTGGATGCTGTTGTGTTCTGCATGGCTGAGGTTATGGGGCAAGTGATGCTGCTTTTCCACAATTTCAGCCTGTGCATGTCGGTGGAAGCACTCTATGTAGAAGTCCAGTCTGTTTTTGACCTTCAGGAGAAGTCCATGCAGAATCCTTCTTTTTGTAGCATTGGTAGGAAGTTTCAGCCTGGACCAGTCCACACAAGAGATCCACTTGCTGGACACTACAGTACAAATAAGTGATGGTCACATAAACACCACCCTATACCTGAAACCTACTGACCGCTATACTTACCTATATGCCTCCAGCTTTCATCTAGATCACATTACACAATCCATTGTCTACAGCCAAGCTCTAAGATACAACCGCATTTGTTCCAATCCCTCAGACAGAGACAAACATCTACAGGATCTCTATCAAGCATTCTTAAAACTACAGTACCCACCTGGGGAAGTGAAGAAACAGATTGACAGAGCCAGAAGGGTATCCAGAAGTCACCTACTACAGGACAGGCCCAACAAAGAAAGTAACAGAATGCCACTAGCCGCCACCTACAGCCCCCAACTAAAATCTCTCCAGCGCATCATCAAGGATCTACAACCTATCCTGAAGGATGATCCCTCACTCTCACAGATCCTGGGAGACAGGCCAGTCCTTGCTTACAGACAGCTCTCCAACCTGAAGCAAATACTCACCAGCAACCACACACACGCAACAAAAACACTAACCCAGGAACCTATTCATGCAACAAAGCCCGTTGCCAACTGTGTCCACACATCTATTCAGGGGACACCATCATAGGGCCTAATCACATCAGTCACACTGTCAGAGGCTTGTTCACCTGCACATCTACCAATGTGATATATGCCATCATGTGCCAGCAATGCCCCTCTGCCATGTACATTGGCCAAACTGGACAGTCTCTATGTAAAAGAATAAATGGACACAAATCAGATGTCAAGAATTATAGCATTCAAAAACCAGTTGGAGAACACTTCAGTCTCTTTGGTCACTCGATTACAGACCTAAAAGTCGCACTACTACAACAAAAAAAACTTCAAAAATAGACTCCAATGAGAATCTGCTGAATTGGAATTAATTTGTAAACTGGACACCGTCAAATGAGGCCTGAATAAAGACTGGGAGTGGATGGGTCACTACAAAAAGTAATTTTCTCTCTGCTGATTCTCACACCTTCTTGTCAACTGTTGGAAATGGGCAATGTCTACCTTGATTGCACTGGCCTCGTTAGCACTATAAAAGTAATTTCCCCCCTGTTGATATTCCCCCCTTCTTGTCAACTGTTGAGAATAGGCCACTTCCACCTTAATTGAATTGGCCTTGTTAGCACTGACCCCCCCTCACTTGGTAAGGCAACTCTCATCTTTTCATGTGCTGAGATATATATATAGTGTTTACTGTATTTTTCACTCCATGCATTTTTTATTTATTTATTTATTTATTTTGCATTTTTTGCATGATTTCCAGGTAGGTTTTCTGATTTTTGTTTTTTTTCCACTGTGTGGGAGCATGTGATGATTTCTTGCTTGACGTGGTCCCTTCTGGAGTATGTGACATGCAATAGTTCCTCAATTTTTTCTGAAGTCCTTCTGCAGAGCTGAGAAGCATATTTTGAATTGTATGTAGTAGTCAGAGGGTTATAGATGGTGAAACCTCTGGGAGATGTTTTGTTGCTTGCATTTGCTCAGGAAGTAGATATCACTTATACATTTTTCCTTCCTTTTTGTTCATATAGTGGCCTTTCCATTTCAGGTGGCAAAATTCAATATCTTCTTTCGTTGTATGTTGTGGTGTTGTAGCTATGTTGGTCCCAGCATGGCTACAACAACACTGCATGAAGAGGAAACAAACTTCCAGAGTGGGAAGGGAGTGTACTTACCCTTTGAAGCACAAATCTTTGTCATTATTGCAAAGACCAACTCACTTGTAGGAAATCATGCTTTTCGTAGACATACGCACTAGCTCTACTCAAACTAGTGTGCTAAAAATAGCACTGTAGCCTGTGCTACCTCTGGCTGTCTGCCTGAGTGCATACCCAGGGGGTCCACGTAGGTACGTACGTAGGTGGCTATCCTGAGCTGCCACCCTTGACCTACCCCCAGCCATACTGCTATTTTTAACACACTAGCTTGAGCAGAGCTAGCACATCTGTCTGCCCACGCTAGGACACATTATCCCAGATGCAATGTAGGAGTACCTGTAGAAGTTCTTTTTTCCCCCTTCCTGTGTTGAGTCATGTTGATCCGGTGTACAAGGGTTATCTTGTTACCTGGTTACTTAGGGCTTGTCTCCCCTTACTGGGGGATCGACATGTGGCGATCGATCCACCGGGGATTGATTTAGTGGGTCTAGTGAAGACCTGCTAAATCAACTGCCGATTGCTCTCCCGTCAACTTCAGTAGTCCACTGGAACAAGAAGCAGAAGGTAAGTTGATGGGAGAGTTTCTCTCGTCGACCCAGCGCGGTGTAGACACCACAATAAGTCAACTTAAGGTACATCGACTCCAGCTACGTTATTCACGTAGCTGGAGTTGCATGACTTAGGTCGACTTAACCCCGTAGTGTAGACCTGCCCTTAAGGCTGAATTCTTCCACCCTTGCTTATTCTGAAGCGTCTTACTCTGGGAATAGACCCATTAAAATCCAACATGATTTCTCACAAAGCTCCTACTCAGCATGAGTAGGAGCAGCAGAGTCAAGCTCTTAGTTACATTGCTATGCTATTTCTTTTGTTATGTTGCTCTGTCAGTGCTATCCCACTGACATAATAATAGCATCAAAGTTGTATGACTGCTGGGATTTCTATACCTGAAAGAACTATTTTTTTTTAAAAAAAGAACCCCCCACAATTTTTCCTTTTCCTTAAAAAACGATTAAACAAATATGTCTCCATAGAAGAAGAAAAAATGCACCAAAAGCAGAGGAATGTGACATAGAAATGTAATATATGAATCAGAAAACATTTTGTCTCAATTTCTTCTTTTTTTGGTCTCACTACTGCTAGTTTGCTAATAATGTATATCAATGTATTTTGTTAATACACATGCTATGCTGCACATCAGGAATAACAAACCATTTGAAATCGTACTGTTTAGCTGTAAGGAATTTTTGTGTGTATAAAGTTTGTCCACTATATCCCAAAATGTGAAAAGTTACTGATGTGCAAATAGGCTTGATCCTGAAAACGCTTCTTCCTGAGTGTAGTTCTTACTACCAGGAGAAGTCCCATTACAGTCACTGCTTATGGTAGCAGCATTATGTAGTAAATGCTTGCAGCATTGAGGTCATAATTTTTATTTGTGCTAAATTAATGTATTTAAAGGAAGGTAAAGAAGCTGATTGAAATATATGGCCTGGCTCTTGAGATAATAGCAGTTGACTGAATTCTTAGTGCACAGTTTAGCTAACGTTTTCAGCCATGCACACAGTCTAGATGGAAAGACTTCATATTTCCGGCTTCAGCTAGAATGAGTACAACTACTGTTAATGCTTCCAGGGCAAGACAATTACAAGACGTTAGAACATTCAGCTTGGTAGAGAACGGTCTGTGTTTGCACCCACCTAGCAGGGAGAGACAACTTTAAAGTGCGGATGGGGCTTCAGAGGAGCACTGCTAGGGGTGGCTGCCTCGGGGAATGTGCTGAATCTGCTCACCCCCTGATTATCTTGGACAGCCTGCTTCTCTAGCCAATGCCACCCATTTTGAAGCAGCACTGGCAGTCTATAGGCTCCCTATGATTGTAGGTGCTTTGTGCCACTGCAACTCCCAGCCAGAGGGACTCTGAAGCATTAGGGTTCTTGTTCCATTAGTTACACTGGCAGAGGCTGGTATAACCCAGGGATGAATCAAGATCAGCATGTAGAACATGGAGTAGTGTGATATACTGAGTGGTATGATGTGGCAGGTAATTTCTCATCTTATTTAAACTTTCCTCTCCCTATACTGCTACCTACCCAAGCCCCATACACCTTTCTTTTTTAAACAAGCCTGATCAAGTAATACAATTATAATACTATAGCAAAACAAATGCTTTAGAATATCAGTCCCAGGAAAACATTATATAGATCTAGTCATTAAATTCTGTTAGATTTATGATTAGAAGCTCAAACCCAAACTAAGCATTTTGGCTTTAAGACTGATTGCTGATTCACCAAATAAAATTAAGATTAATTTTCAATAATCAACACAGCAATATCAAGACTGATATATGTGTTCCATTCCTACTCCGATTGAAATCAATTAGAATTTTGCCATTGGCTTCAATGGGAGCAGAATTGGGCTCTGAAATTTAAAAACAACAAAAGTGTAGAATTTACAAATTGACACCGTAGGCTTATGTAAAGCAATGAATGACTAATGAGTGAATCTTACAGATAATAAGATAAACAGACTAAGGTCTGATCTATGCTACAGAGTTAGGTTGACGCAATTACATTTCGCTCCCATCAACATAACTGCTCCTCTACTCTGACTTAACTCCTCCTCCATACTGTAAAGTCATGGTCAATGTAGTTAGGTTGACGCAGCATCAGTGCAGACACTTCGTTGCTGATGTTGACTGTTACTGGCTTTCAGGAGCCACCCCACAATGCCCCACACTGACAGTATAATAGATACAAGTGCTCCTGGTCAGGATGTGCACTGCTGACACAAGGAGCGAAGTGTAGACATTCACAAGCGATGTAATTACTGCGGCAGCTGTATGCCGATATACAGTAGGTCGACTTAATTTTGTATTGTAGACATGGCCTAAGAATAGCTAAAACAAATAAATACAATTACTCAGTAACTGTTTATTTTAGGAATCCATTAACTAACGCTAAATTAATATGGAGCTCCTTAATAAAGCTACATAGGCAACTCATATGAATACCAGGACCTGATTCTGATCTCATTTGCAGCATTGAAAATCAGGAGTGACTGTTTAGAAGCCAACAATGTTACACCAGTGTAAGTGAGATATGAGTCAAGGACCTGTTTAACTCCCACTGACTGGAACGATAGTTGGACCAGGCTCTTAAATTGTCAATACTACTGGTCAATATTAATGTGCAACTAGAGCACCTACGTTAAAAATTAAAGCAACTTTTTTTTTTTTCAGAACCAGAGCAACATTGCACAGTAGAGTATGTAAACTTGGGGCTTCACTTGCGGGAGACTCTAGGCCAGGTCTAACTTACTCAAATGAATACCAAATAAAAAGACGTAATGCTGGCTCTAAAACATGGATGTAATCATTGTCGGGACAAATAGGCTGATCAGCACTGCTAGATATTATGAGACAATAAAAGAGTAGCGGGTATATTACTGCTCCATATTTCTCATGACTGTTTACTTTTAAGAAAAGAATTTTTGGTGAGATATTAAACTTCTATAAGTTTGAAAGGAAATATAATTGGAATGGGATTTTTTTCTCTCCTCCAAAATAGGAAAGTCTGTCCATAACCATTTTTTTTTTTGGTAAGTCAGCACCCTTTTATAAACAAGACAGAGCTGAAGGTAAATAGCAGCATGACAATGAGATGCAGTGGTGATTAGTTTTAGACACAGGGCAGATGGCCTAAAAGCACCTAGATTTTTATTATTGCAGTACCATTACAGCAAAAGAAAACAAATGAATATAACTATGTCAAATACATTGGTGTCTGACTTTGAAAAACCTGGGATGATCTGCTACCAGGATCTCCACCCCTGTGAAAGGTAGGAAATTCATTACTAGTTGCTATTTTCTCTAGGCCAAATTGTGCAGACCTTACTCATACTGATGAGTATTTACTCATTCAGTTAGCCGCATTGAATTCAAGGGTCACTTGCATGAATGAGTGCTCATCAGTAGAGCTGGGAAAGGTTTTTTTTTTTTCCCTTTTTTTGGTGGATGAGCAGTTTATTCACTGAAAAATGAAGTTTTGGTTTGACTGAAACTATTCATGAATTTGGGTCAAATTTGGCAAATAGTTTCAGCCCAAAAATAAATGGAATTTTTTTTCAAAAAAGTCAAAATGTTTCACTTTGACATTTTTGATATGAAAGGGCTTTGACTTTGTTTTGAAATCTTTTGTTTAGAAATTAAAAAGGGTATTAACACCCCAAAATTAAACAAAATGAAAAAAAACAAATAAAAACAAAACATTCTTTTCAGATTGAATGAAATGTGTCATTTGACTCAAAGTGAATGTTTTCATTTTTTGTTTTGTTCTGGTGAGAAACTGAAACATTTCTGTTTTGGGTTGATGTGAAATTAACTTTTTGGGGGATTTTTTTCAGTTTAGCCATTGAACCAAAAAATCACTTATTCTCTCATTTATACTCATAGAATCATAGAATATCAGGGTTGGAAGGGACCTCAGGAGGTCATTTAGTCCAACCCCCTGCTCAAAGCAGGACCAATCCCCAATTAAATCATCCCAGCCAGGGCTTTGTCAAGCCTGACCTTAAAAACTTCTAAGGAAGGAGATTCCACCACCTCCCTAGGTAACACATTCCAGTGTTTCACCACCCTCCTAGTGAAAAAGTTTTTCCTGATATCCAACTTAAATCTCCCCCACTGCAACTTGAGACCATTACTCCTTGTTCTGTCATCTGCTACCACTGAGAACAATCTAGAGCCATCCTCTTTGGAACCCCCTTTCAGGTACTTGAAAGCAGCTATCAAATCCCGTCTCATTCTTCTCTTCCGTAGACTAAATATCCCCAGTTCCCTCAGCCTCTCCTCATAACTCATGTGTTTCAGTCCCCTAATCATTTTTGTTGCCCTCCGCTGGACTCTTTCCAATTTTTCCACATCCTTCTTGTAGTGTGGGGCCCAAAACTGGACACAGTACCCCAGATGAGGCCTCACCAATGTCGAATAGAGGGGAACGATCACGTCCCTCGATCTGCTGGCAATGCCCCTACTTATACATCCCAAAATGCCATTGACCTTCTTGGCAACAACAGCACACTGTTGACTCATATTCTGCTTCTCGTCCACTGTAACCCCTAGGTCCTTTTCTGCAGAACTGCTGCCTAGCCATTCGGTCCCTAGTCTGTAGCGGTGCATTGGATTCTTCCATCCTAAGTGCAGGACTCTGCACTTGTCCTTGTTGAACCTCATGAGATTTCTTTTGGCCCAATCCTCCAATTTGTCTAGGTCCCTCTGTATCCTATCCCTACCCTCCAGCGTATCTACCTCTCCACCCAGTTTAGTGTCATCTGCAAACTTGCTGAGGGTGCAATCCACACCATCCTCCAGATCATTTATGAAGATATTGAACAAAACCGGCCCCAGGACCGACCCTTGGGGCACTCCACTTGATACCGGCTGCCAACTAGACATGGAGCCATTGATCACTACCCGTTGAGCCCAACAATCTAGCCAGCTTTCTATCCACCTTATAGTCCATTCATCCAGCCCATACTTCTTTAACTTGCTGGCAAGAATACTGTGGGAAACAGTGTCAAAAGCTTTGCTAAAGTCAAGGAACAACACGTCCCCTGCTTTCCCTTCATCCACAGAACCAGTTATCTCGTCATAGAAGGCAATTAGATTAGTCAGGCATGACTTGCCCTTGGTGAATCCATGCTGACTGTTCCTGATCACTTTTCTCTCCTCTAAGTGCTTCAGAATTGATTCCTTGAGGACCTGCTCCATGATTTTTACAGGGACTGAGGTGAGGCTGACTGGCCTATAGTTCCCAGGATCCTACTTCTTCCCTTTTTTAAAGATGGGCACTACATTAGCCTTTTTCCAGTAGTCCAGGACTTCCACCGATCGCCATGAGTTTTCAAAGATAATGGCCAATGGCTCTGCAATCACGTCCGCTAACTCCTTTAGCACTCTCGGATGCAACGCATCTGGCCCCATGGACTTGTGCTCGTCCAGCTTTTCTAAATAGTCCCGAACCACGTCTTTCTCCACAGAGGGCTGGTCACCTCCGCCCCATGCTGTGCTGCCCAGTGCAGTAGTCTGGGAGCTGACCTTGTTCGTGAAGACAGAGGCAAAAAAGCATTGAGTACATTAGCTTTTTCCACATCCTCTGTCACTAGGTTGCCTCCCTCATTTAGTAAGGGGCCCACACTTTCCTTGACTTTCTTCTTGTTGCTAACTTACCTGAAGAAACCCTTCTTATTACTCTTAACATCTCTTGCTAGCTGCAACTCCAGGTGTGATTTGGCCTTCCTGATTTCACTCCTGCATGCTCGAGCAATATTTTTATACTCTTCCCTGGTCATTTGTCCAATCTTCCACTTCTTGTAAGCTTCTTTTTTGTGTTTAAGATCAGCAAAGATTTCACTGTTAAGCCAAGCTGATCGCCTGCCATATTTACTATTCTTTCTACACATCGGGATGGTTTGTCCCTGTAACCTCAATAAAGATTCTTTAAAATACAGCCAGCTCTCCTGGACTCCTTTCCCCCTCATGTTATTCTCCCAGGGGATCTTGCCCATCAGTTCCCTGAGGGAGTCAAAGTCTGCTTTTCTGAAGTCCAGGGTCCGTATTCTGCTGCTTTCCTTTCTTCCTTGTGTCAGGATCCTGAACTCGACCATCTCATGGTCACTGCTTCCCAGGTTGCTATCAACTTTTGCTTCCCCTACTAATTCTTCCCGGTTTGTGAGCAGCAGGTCAAGAAGAGCTCTGCCCCTAGTTGGTTCCTCCAGCACTTGCACCAGGAAATTGTCCCCTACATTTTCCAAAAACTTCCTGGATTGTCTGTGCACCGCTGTATTGTTCTCCCAGCAGATATCAAGATTGAAGTCTCCCATGAGAACCAGGGCGTGCGATCTAGTAACTTCTGCGAGTTGCCAGCAGAAAGCCTCATCCACCTCATCCCCCTGGTCCAGTAGTCTATAGTAGACGTCATCACCCTTGTTGCTCACACTTCTAAACTTAATCCGGAGACTCTCAGGTTTTTTTGCAGTTTCATACTTGAGCTCTGAGCAGTCATACTGCTCTCTTACATACAGTGCAACTCCCCCACCTTTTCTGCCCTGCCTGTCCTTCCTGAACAGCTTATATCCATCCATGACAGTACTCCAGTCATGTGAGTTATCCCACCAAGTCTCTGTTATTCCAGTCACATCATAATTCCTTGACTTTGCCAGGACTTCCAGTTCTCCCTGCTTGTTTCCAGGCTTCGTGCATTTGTGTATAGGCACTAGAGATAACCCGCTGATCTCCCCTCTTTCTCAGTATGAGGCAGGAGCCCTCCCCTCTCACGTGCTCCTGCTTGTGCTTCCTCCTGGTATCCCACTTCCCCACTTACTTCAGGGCTTTGGTCTCCTTCCCCTGGTGAACCTAGTTTAAAGCCCTCCTCACTAGGTTAGCCAGCCTGCTTGCGAAGATGCTCTTTCCTCTCTTCGTTAGCTGGAGCCCGTCTCTGCCTAGCACTCCTCCTTCTTGGAACACCATCCCATGGTCAAAGAATCCAAAGCCTTCTCTCCACCTGCGTAGCCATTCGTTGACTTCCACGATTTGAAGGTCTCTACCCAGGCCTTTTCCTTCCATGGGGAGGATGGATGAGAACACCACTTGCGCCTCAAATTCCTCTATCCTTCTTCCCAGAGCCACGTAGTCTGCAGTGATCCGCTCAAGGTCATTCTTGGCAGTATCATTGGTGCCCACGTGGAGAAGCAGGAAGGGGTAGAGATCCGAGGACTTGATGAGTCTTGGCAGTCTCTCCGTCACATCGCGAATCTTAGCTCCTGGCAAGCAGCAGACTCCTCGGTTTTCCCAGTTGAGGCGGCAGATAGATGACTCATCCGTGTAAGGGCTCCACAGCCTGGCCCTCTGTTATTGCTGGCTCACCAGTGATTTTTCCAGGATGGGTCCAGGCCTTTATATGAGCCTTGCCCAGCACAGTATGCTGTTAGCTAACCTATTAAATATGGGAGACACAAGTAGCAGCAGCCCAAATGTAGCCATTTTGGATCTGATTGTCACAGGTTATACCCCCTTCCTGTCGGATGCTAGTTATTCTTAGCTCCTATGGGTATATCTGCACAGCACGCCCATGGCTGGCTCGGGTCAGGTGACTTGGGCTCATGGGTCTCAAGTTGTGGGGCAGTAAAATTATTGTGTAGACGTTTGGGCTCAGGGATTCCATGCTGGGGGAGATTCCCAGAGCCATGGCTCCAGCCTGAGCCCGAATGTCTACACAGCAATGTTTAGCTCTGCAGCCCGAGCCCCTCCCAGGCAACACTTCACTTGTAACTATGTGTCATAGTCACCTCCTAGAAGGTAACATACTTTTTTTTCCTTACTTCCTTCACCTTCCCTGTCCTTGAGCACTGCTTGCATTTCTCAGGTGAGATGTAACATTCCAACACTCCAGTGAGATTTCATAACACTGAGCCCTAATTACACGTACAAAGAATAAACTTAAGAAAGCTTACTCAGATATTCTAGGGTAAAATCATAAATAGTTAAAAGTACACTACAGTAAAAAGTGTGTGAATAAAGTACATAATTTTAAAACCAAGTGTTCTAAATAAAGAACAAAGTACTGTGAATTTTGCAAATTAGCAAGTAAAGTGAACACTCAAAAAATCAAATCCGTTGCAATGGGTCTCACACTCATTAGTGCAAATTACTGGAGTTCTATTGTGTGCATTACTTCCTAATAGTCTAGGTTTTTCACATGTTAACAAATAAAAGGTATTATTATCACTAAAATAAAAAATAATAAATGATGACTGATGGTACTAATTGACTGTTGTGTTGTAGAGAAAAATCACAACTTCGTAAATATTAAGTCATGCTGTTATCCTCAAAGGTGCTGCCTGTCTATTAATATTGAAGTTCAAGAATTATTCATTATTTATCTATGTGCCCTTCAAATTTTAATGACCAGTAATGCCATTTATTCATTATCGTTCAAAAACTGAATAAAGCATGCATCATTCTTTGGTTGGATTCAGCTAATCATCTCTCTGTCTTAAGGCATGCAGCACAGTTTTGTGGTTATGAGATGGGTATCAGGAGATATGTGGAATTGGCTGCAGATTTTTCTTGTAATATTTTTTAACCATCTAAACTATAAATACATGCAATATGTTTTTCTTTGGCACTAGAATAACTATTGATGTTCAAGAGCTCAGGGGTGGCTAGAGCACTTTTTAAAAAACAAAATCATATCCTACAACAGCTTTACTACTGCCTTCTAATGCCAGTGTATAGATATATGAGATGGCATCTATTTGATGGGAAGTGAATCATCAATATCAATGCAGTATTTTGTCATATGAGGCATGATGTACATTCCAAAAAAGATTCTCCATATCTACCACAACTGATTCTGGGCAATAAAATCTGCTCCGGACACAGTCACAAGCCAAATAATTGGGCATACCACTTTCTCCAGGTCTATGCTACAGATTTTTGCCAGCATAGCTATGTCAGCTGGATGTGAAGAGGTGTGATTCCAAATCAACATAGCAGTGCCAGAAGGAGGTCCTAGTACAGATACAGTTATAATGGCAAAACTGCGCTTTTACCATTTTAACTTGTTGGGGTGGTTTTAGTATAATAGTACGAAGTGTAGCTTTGCCGGCATGGCTTCCTCCATTCTTGAGTGCTTTGCCAGTATGGTATACTGGTTTTCCTTAGGCTTTCCGCATGCCAGTAAAGTACTTCCTAGTGTAGACCTGGCCAAAATTTATGTACCAATATGAACATGCCATAATATGACATAGAGATACAAGATGAGTGAGGTCATTGGACCAACTTCTGTTGGTGAGAGAGACAAGCTTTCGAGCCACACAGAGCTGTTCTCCAGGTCTGGGAAAGGTGCTCCCAGCGTCACAGCAAATGCAAGGTGGAACAGATTGTTTAGCATAAGTAGTCAGCACATATTGTAAGGGACCCACATATCTGTAACCCGCCAACCCCCTCTTTTTGTTCTATGCTTGCAGAAGTGTTAATAGGCCACTCTATCTTGAATGGTCCCGTACAATATGTGATAACTGTTTATGCTAAACAATCTGTTCCACCTTGCATTTTGCTGTGACTGGGGGCTAGTCTACACTAGAAGTTCTACATCCTTGCAGCTGCACTGATGCAGCTGCGCCACTGTAGCATGTCTGATGAAGATGCTCTATGCCAACAGGAGAGAGTTCTTCCATCAGCATAATAAATCCAACTCCACAAGAGGTGGTAGATATGTTGGCTGGAGAAGCTTTCCTGCCGACATAGCACTGTCCACACTGGGGCCTAGGTTGGTGTAACTTACATCACTCAGAGGGTGGTTTATTCACACTCCTGAGTGACGTAAGTTATACCGAGGTAAGTGGCAGTGTAGATGTGGCGTGGGAGGACCTTTCCCAGACCTGACTAAGAGCTCTGTGTGGCTCAAAAGCTTGTCTCTGTTGCCAACTGAAATTGGTCCAATAAAAGATATTATCTCACCCACCTTGTCTCTCAAATATCCTGAGACCGATGCAGCTAGAGGAACCTTGAGTGCATAATATAATATAGACATAACTATACAGGCAAACCTTTTTTAGTGTAGGCTGGGTGTATGTTATGGTAGAACTGTAAAGGGTATATTTAAACAAAGACTTGAAATTAGTGAATAGCTAATTAGTGAATAGCTCTGAAAAGAGAAACAGAAACTGTAATTTTCAATTATGTTCAATTAACAGAAGTTTAAAGCATACAAAACATGAATTAGTAGTGAGTTAAAACTATTTTGATTTGTTAAAAGCATTGTTTCAAAGGCCGCAGTTTATTTTTAAAGAGGCACCTGCAAAAGAGAAATACATTTACTCTTTTTTCTCTTTGGTAAAGATAAGGAAATTATAATTTCCCAAATTATATATTTTAAAACTACATGGATAATTTGCTTTCTTTTTTTAGTGACTTAAAACTGTCTGTGATTGATATACAAGTTGGTTTGTTTTGAAAAACTGGTATTAAGGATTGAATAAGGTGCCGCACTAAAATGAGATTCTTTCTATAAAAAGAAAAAAGGAAAAAATAGGCCTGAATCCATTTTAGTTCTTTTGTAATGATGTTAAAAGCCTAGATGATATTATTCCGATAGGCTTTAAATAAAATGTTATTAAAGTGAAATTAGAAATACTGATGAATAGTATTTGGATAAAATGAGAAACTTTTTCGTGGACTTTTGTTATACTTTAATGAGTGAGAGTTTTCTGTTTTGTAAGAGTATCAAGTTGAAATAGAACAGAGTTGCCTTTACATGCTTGATTTTTAAATGCTGAATAATGCAATGCAAAAATTTTCACATTTGATAAGTAAAGAGAACTGGAATGCTCTTGTTAATGGTTCTGCTTTGAGCAGGGGGTTGGACTAGATGACCTCCTGAGGTCCCTTCCAACCCTGATATTCTATGATTCTATGATTCTGTGAATGATGTGATTTCATAAGGCATTATAAGGCTGAAAGGAAAATTGCTTAAATTTAAATACGGTTTGTGATACTGTGCAGTCCCAAGCCCTTTCCCTCTCATAGAGATAGGGTCCTGTCTTTCCTTGCAGTTCTCAGCTATGAACCCTTCATAGAGATAGGCACCTAAGGTGGTTTTTTGTTTGCAAGAAGTGAGGGAGGAGGACCACTTCCCTCATAACCTTTAGTCTAATGGTTGGGGTTCTTGCTGAGGTTGTGGGAGACCCCTGGTTCAAATCCTCCAGCCACTTGAGGAGGAGGAGAAAGGATTTGAATAGAATCTGCCACTTCTCAAGTGAGTACCTGAGCCACTGGGCTATGGGATTTTCCAGTGCGGGTGCTCCCTCAGTCTCTCCTGTGGAAGCTGGAGTTAGGCAGCTTCTGGATATGCCTACTGGATCAGGCCCCACACATGAGTTAGGCAGAGAAGTGCCTATCTTCCCCTGGTCCATGCATTACACTGGCAGTTGGTGGAGATTGGTGTCCAGATGCTTCGTGAGGCTGTAGTGTGCATATTCAGAGGCAGAAATGTCAGGACCCAGGGAGCTTTTACTGCTAAAACTGTAAAACTTTTTACTGCTATTGGCGTTGAGTGTGTTCAGGCACCTAGAGGGTTAAGCAGCAGTTGAACTGGAGTTTTGTGAATCTTAGCAATGCCTAAAAACATGACTCAGTCACCTAAGTACCTTTGTGAATGTAGCCCTACATGTCCATTCCTTAAAGAGAAAAGGAGTACTTGTGGCACCTTAGAGACTAACCAATTTATTTGAGCATAAGCTTTCGTGAGCTACAGCTCACTTCATCGGATGCATACTGTGGAAACTGCAGAAGACATTATATACACAGAGACCATGAAACAATACCTCCTCCCACCCCACTCTCCTGCTGGTAATAGCTTATCTAAAGTGATCACTCTCCTTACAATGTGTATGATAATCAAGGTGGGCCATTTCCAGCACAAATCCAGGGTTTAACAAGAACGTCTGGGGGGGTGGGGGGGTAGGAAAAAACAAGGGGAAATAGGTTACCTTGCATAATGGCTTAGCCACTCCCAGTCTCTATTCAAGCCTAAGTTAATTGTATCCAATTTGCAAATGAATTCCAATTCAACAGTCTCTCGCTGGAGTTTGAAGTTTTTTTGTTGTAATATCGCAACTTTCATGTCTGTAATCGCATGACCAGAGAGATTGAAGTGTTCTCCGACTGGTTTATGAATGTTATAATTCTTGACATCTGATTTGTGTCCATTTATTCTTTTACGTAGAGACTGTCCAGTTTGACCAATGTACATGGCAGAGGGGCATTGCTGGCACATGATGGCATATATCACATTGGTGGATGTGCAGGTGAATGAGCCTCTGATAGTGTGGCTGATGTTATTAGGCCCTGTGATGGTGTCCCCTGAATAGATATGTGGGCACAGTTGGCAATGGGCTTTGTTGCAAGGATAGGTTCCTGGGTTAGTGGTTCTGTTGTGTGGTATGTGGTTGCTGGTGAGTATTTGCTTCAGGTTGGGGGGCTGTCTGTAGGCAAGGACTGGCCTGTCTCCCAAGATTTGTGAGAGTGTTGGGTCATCCTTCAGGATAGGTTGTAGATCCTTAATAATGCGTTGGTGGGATTTTAGTTGGGGCTGAAGGTGACGGCTAGTGGCATTCTGTTATTTTCTTTCTTAGGCCTGTCCTGTAGTAGGTGACTTCTGGGAACTCTTCTGTCTCTATCAATCTGTTTCTTCACTTCCGCAGGTGGGTATTGTGGTTGTAAGAGTGCTTGATAGAGATCTTGTAGGTGTTTGTCTCTGTCTGAGGGGTTGGAGCAAATGGGGTTGTATCGCAGAGCTTGGCTGTAGACAATGGATTGTATGGTATGGTCAGGGTGAAAGCTGGAGGCATGTAGGTAGGAATAGCGGTCAGTAGGTTTCCGGTATAGGGTGGTGTTTATGTGACCATCGTTTATGAGCACTGTAGTGTCCAGGAAGTGGATCTCTTGGGTGGATTGGACCAGGCTGAGGTTGATGGTGGGATGGAAATTGTTGAAATCATGGTGGAATTCCTCAAGGGCTTCTTTTCCATGGGTCCAGATGATGAAGATGTCATCAATATAGCGCAAGTAGAGTAGGGGTGTTAGGGGACGAGAGCTGAGGAAGCGTTGTTCTAAGTCAGCCATAAAAATGTTGGCATACTGTGGGGCCATGCGGGTACCCATAGCAGTGCCGCTGATTTGAAGGTATACATTGTCCCCAAATGTAAAATAGTTATGGGTAAGGACAAAGTCACAAAGTTCAGCCACTAGGTTTGCCGTGACATTATCGGGGATAGTGTTCTTGATGGCTTGTAGTCCATCTTTGTGTGGAATGTTGGTGTAGAGGGCTTCTACATCCATAGTGGCCAGGATGGCGTTATCAGGAAGATCACTGATGGATTGTAGTTTTCTCAGGAAGTCAGTGGTGTCTCGAAGGTAGCTGGGAGTGCTGGTAGCGTAGGGCCTGAGGAGGGAGTCTACATAGCCAGACAATCCTGCTGTCAGGGTGCCAATGCCTGAGATGATGGGGCATCCAGGATTTCCAGGTTTATGGATCTTGGGTAGTAGATAGAATATCACAGGTCGGGGTTCCAGGGGTGTATCTGTGCGGATTTGATCTTGTGCTTTTTCAGAGAGTTTCTTGAGCAAATGCTGTAGTTTCTTTTGGTAACTCTCAGTGGGATCAGAGGGTAATGGCTTGTAGAAAGTGGTGTTGGAGAGCTGCCGAGCAGCCTCTTGTTCATATTCCGACCTATTCATGATGACAACAGCACCTCCTTTGTCAGCCTTTTTGATTATGATGTCAGAGTTGTTTCTGAGGCTGTGGGTGGCATTGTGTTCTGCACGGCTGAGGTTGTGGGGCAAGTGATGCTGCTTTTCCACAATTTCAGCCTGTGCATGTCGGCGGAAGCACTCTATGTAGAAGTCCAGTCTGCTGTCTCGATCTTCAGGAGGAGTCCACCTAGAATCCTTCTTTTTTTAGTGTTGGTAGGGAGGTCTCTGTGGATTAGTATGTTGTTCAGAGGTGTGTTGGAAATATTCCTTGAGTCAGAGACGTCAAAAATAGGATTCTAGGTCACCACAGAACTGTATCATGTTCGTGGGGGTAGAGGGGCAGAAGGAGAGGCCCCGAGATAGGACAGCTGCTTCTGCTGGGCTAAGAGTATAGTTGGATAGGTTAACAATATTGCTGGGTGGGTTGAGAGAACCATTGCTGTGGCCCCTTGTGGCATGTAGTAGTTTAGAAAGTTTAGTGCCCTTTTTCTTTTGTAGAGAAGCAAAGTGTGTGTTGTAAATGGCTTGTCTAGTTGGGGAGAAAACCTGGATTTGTGCTGGAAATGGCCCACCTTGATTATCATACACATTGTAAGGAGAGTGATCACTTTAGATAAGCTATTACCAGCAGGACAGTGGGGTGGGGGGAGGTATTTTTTCATGCTTTGTGTGTATAAAAAGATCTTCTACACTTCCCACAGTATGCATCCGATGAAGTGAGCTGTAGCTCACGAAAGCTTATGCTCAAATAAATTGATTAGTCTCTAAGGTGCCACAAGTACTCCTTTTCTTTTTGCGAATACAGACTAACACGGCTGTTACTCTGAAACATGCCTTAAAGGTGTTCTGAGGTTCACAGACAAGTATGATTACAATGGAATTTTGAACTGTTAATTACCCTGAGCATTGAATAATCAATGTGTTTTCAACTGGAGCTAAATATGGACTAAGGTGCTTAACTGTAAGCAGCCAAGTTTGGAAGTGTTGGTTTCTTCACATGCTCAAGTGCACACATGTCACCGGGACATTAACTCTTTTGTCGTGAGCATTCTTCATTTAAGTATGATGAAACACAACGTCGGCTGTGTTTTGTTGTGTGTGTTTTCAGTGTTAAATAAGTGAAATCCAGTCCACCTGGATATATCATTGAATAGCCATTTCCTAAAGGTACTAAGGATCTTATAGAGTTCCACCCTTTTGTAAAGTCTAGGACGAGAGGGCAGTACTGGTTAATGTTCATTCTCTAGTCTGGAATGGAAACTGACAGTGCTAATATTTCTTTCATGGTTCAGATCATCATCATGATAGCAGAAAACCTGTTTTGATAAAACTTAGCATGCCCTGTATATGAGCTGAATGCCGAGTGTAACGCAATTGAAGATTTATATTGTGTCTGGTCCCAGTGGTGCATGTAAAGGACCCCACTACACAGGAAAGGCTTAGTAAGGGTTTATGGGTGCTTAAGTCTGTGTCCTGTATGCGTGACTAAAGAGGGGAAGAGGATTTACTGTTCTTGTTTGTTCAAATACCCCAAAAGATGCATTATGTCTTCAGAGGTGGGCGCACCATTAAATAGACATTCAATATTTGTCCTGAAGGGTTTGAACATGTGTAGCACTTTGTTATGAAAATGTGATCCTGCATCACGCACTGAATGCGCTTTATTCCTTCTTTGGATTATGCTCTTAAATCAAAAACACTCCTGGCAGTTCTTGAATCTTTCCTTCAATCTATGAAACTCTGAACACAAACAAAAACAAAGTGTTTTATAAATAAGATGCAACCCCCCCATTTTCATAGACCTCAGTACTGTAATGCTCATTCTCTTCTACAAGGTTCCTAACTCTAAGAAGCCCGGTTAGAACTACATTTGTTTAAAAAAAAAAAAACACCTCTATTACGTCAAAACAATGGGCTTCCTTGGAAAGGCTTGTGACAAAGCTGGTGTGTATGTTTAAGCCTTGTTCCAGCATTTAGTCACCCATGGAACATGAAAGGCTGGTTTTGTTATTAAAGCACCAGACTAGCACTTTGAAGGCCTATATTCAATTTCCAGCTTTGTTACTAACTTCCTGTGTGACCCCAGCAAGCCATCTAAGCACTCCAAGCCTCAGCTCCTGATCTCTGATGTAGGGATGATAATGCTTCCTTTCACCTATCCCTTTCCTGTCTTGTCTACTTAAATGGTAAGCTCTTTGGGGCCAGAACTCTTTCTGACTATGGAACAGTCCTGTGCCTCTGAAGATGGAGCCTGTAGGTATATTATTATTAATAACTTGAAGTATTCCATTGAAATCAGTGGGGCCACTCCTGTACTGAATTATGTACATACTTAATTGCTTTATTGGATCTGGACTTTAGTTAACATTGTTAGCTATAATGGGCTTATTCTTGTTCTTATTGAAGTCATTAACTTTATTCATGGATTTTAAAGCTAGTAGGAACCATTCTGAACATCTCTTCTGACCTCCTGTATAGCAGAGGTCATAGAATTTCACCTGATAATTCCTGTATCAAGCGAATATGTTTTCACTCAACCACAAGTGAATATGTTTACACTCAACCAGAAGTTATCTTTTAGAAAGACATCAGTTTGGTTTAAAAGTTATGGAGAATCTACCACATCTCTATGTTAATGACCTCATTTGTTGTTAATTTGTGCTTTATTTCTTGTCTGAATTTGTCAAGCTTCAGCTTCTAGACACTAGATCCTGTTTTGTCTTTGTTTGCTAGCTGAAATAAACTTCTATTATAAGAAAAATTATCCCCATATAGGTAATTATAGATTGAGATCAAGTCATTTTTAACCTTCTTTAGGATAAACTAAATAGATCAAACTTCTTTAGTCTGTCAAGAACTTGCATCATTCTTGTAGTTCTTTTCTGAACTCTTTACAATTTGTCAACATCCCTTTTGAAGTCTGGACATCAGAATAGGCCAAAGCATTTTGAGACTGTTACACTTTGAATAAAAAAGGAAGAATATTATTATAATCAAGCGCTGATAAACATACAGGTGTAAGCAGTGGTGATGTTTTTTTAATGGAACTGTAAAAGGAACTGTAAACAAGAGCCTCTGCACATCATTCCTGAAGATGCCTCAAACAGCTCGTGCACGAAAGGTGCAAACTAAAATTTGCAATTCATGTGAAGGACTGATGGCAAAGCATGTATGCCTTGGAACTACCAGACCCCATGACACAGCCAGGATTTTTCCAGCAAAAAGGGTCAAGGTATAAAAAAGGAGAACAAAGGCCTCTGGCCACCTCTTTCCTACCCCATCTCTGGACTGGTCAATTCTTGTAAAAAAACTATTTGGGCAACCCAGAGAGACTTATAGAACACTAGCAGAGTTAACATCCCTGCTATCATTTTGGACTACATACTCTGATCCAACTGTAATGTATTTTATTTGCTTTAACCTTTTAGTAACTCTCATTTCTTTTTCTTAGTTAATAAATCTTTAGTCTACTAAATGATTGGCTACAACATTGTCTTTGGTGTAAGGTCCTTGTGCATCCATTGACCTGGGTAAGTTACTGGCCCCTTAGGGCTGGAAGCACCTAATGTGTGGTGAATTTGGTTTTAATAACCTTTCATCATGATGTCCAATTTGTCTGGGTGGTAAAGAGAGGCTGGAATGCCTAAGGAGACTGTCTGTGACTCCATGGTGAAGCTAACATAGTAGTCCAGGAGTACACTTTTGTTACTGGCTTGGTGAAATCTAATGATAGACGATACCATCAGTCTGGGGTGTCAGCCCTATTTTCTGACAGTCTGTCCTGACTGTGGCACTCTCAGCTGTGACCCAGACCTGAGATAGGAATATGCTCCCCCACTGGGTACAGTTTTACACAACTGTCTAGGTGCATTGTGTGCTGGTGGGAGAAAGTAGAGGCTGCCTTCTTCTGAAGCATCTGGTATTAGCCACTGATGGAGACTACATGAAACATAGATCTCATTCAGGATAGCAATTTTTATGCTTTTATGAAAATTTGCTGCTCAGCTAATTAAGATAGCATATTTTGGAGCAGGTGTCCTGCTATGCCAAATGCTGATGGTTTTAAAGTATACGTTGGTCTATATAAATATTCACCAGGATCTGGATCCAGAGCACCAAGGGCCTGTGATGGGGTATCCACACCACACAGGACTGGAAAGGTTTAAGATGGTGAGGCAGGCCAGTTAACTCCACAGGATGACCTGGAGGAGGTGCCAGGGAGCAGGGAACTAATTTGAAGCTGGCTTAGCTGGACAGGAAGAGGTGGGACCTGTATAAAGACATGTAGCTGGCAACAGAAAGCATCTGCAGGGAAGTAGGCTGCAGTCACTTCCTGAGTGAAGGGAGTTGGGAGGTTGGAAAACCCAGAGATAGGGAGAAGCCTGGAAGGGAGGAGAAGACTCAGGGGAATAACAGCCAGGAATAGGAGTGCAGACCTTGGCTGCTAACCAGAGAGTCCCTGAGCTTGAACCCGGCATAGACAGCAGGCCTGGGTTCCCCTGCCAGCCACTGGGGACATGGCACAGGCCAGGCAGAGGACAGCAGACTGCCTGGGAGTCCTGGAAAGACTTTGTTACATCTACCCCAGAAGGGGGGCATACATGGTGACCCAGCTGGAGGGCTGAGTCATGAAGAGTGGGCTGCGGTTCCTGGAGCAAGAGGGATCCGCAGGGCGAGAGGATGACCAGAGAGACACCACCAGGGGAGGGCACAATGCCTGGTGGAGCTAATCCCCAGGACTGCCAGAAGGAGGCACCACAAGCGGTGAGTGAACCCTGTGACAAAGCCCAATCCTGCAGTCTTTACCATTAATTTAAATGGAGCTTGACCTGAGTAGGGACTGCAAGATTTGATCCCCAAACTTGTGACCGAGGCCACAAACCATGGAGACAGGCTAATACACGAACCCTTCTTACACTCGCTCATGATCTACTTTGTAAATGCAGGGCAAAGAAGTTTATCTAGCCAAAAAGTGAAGCACAACATTACACAAGGAAGTGAGAATCAGTAATTGTGTTTATTATACAGTGTACTCTCTAAGGGCCAGATTCTGATACCTTTACTCATGTTGAGTATTAACTTGCTCTCAACAAGTAGTGCTAATGAATTCAATGGATGTACTCATGGAGTAAGATTCAGTGTGAGTAAGGGTACCAGAATCACAAATATACAACAGATCATGGTTCTTCTATCTCTAATACTGGCTTTTGCATCGCTATAATTCTATTAACTCAGTGGAATTACCAGTGTAAATGAGATGAGAATGAGCCCTGCTATTTTCTGATTACAGTGTAAAATTTAACTCCTTTGGTATTTTAGCAAATGAAAAGTAAAGCTATCTAGCTTTAGTTATATTGCCTATCGCTATTTTGTAAGGCATTAGTAAGTCTAACATAAGAAGTCTGAAATCACAACAATATTTTACAACTAACAACAACTTCTATTTTGTGCCCTGAATACCACAGACAATATAAATCACAATGTGAACAGCAAAAGGATACAATCAGACTACTTCTCTGTGTAGGAAAAGAGCAAAATTGACTATTCTGTGTGATTTTTTTTTAATATGTTTTTATATAATAGGTGCTGTTATGCAGTTGGTTTGGTAACTGTCTGGCTGTAATAGAATTTTGAAGATAGAAAGTCTCTTCTGAAAGAGGATTTATGGCTTTGTCTACAGAGTCAGTAGATACATTTTGAACACCCATAATAGGAAATGTTCTGATTTTCCTCCTGAAACCATTGTATTAAATTATCGGACAACCCAGAGTTACACTGATTTTAAAAATGTATTTCAAAGTAATATTTAGTGCAACTGTATCTATTCAGTGTTGTGTAGGACATAAGATCCTGGTATGAATTTCTGTTTGTGAAATGACTGCACCTTTTTGTCAGTGATCGGAATAATACAACTTCCCAGAACAGGGAGAAATACAGAGGAAGTGAATGGAATGTCACAAACTGCCTAAAATCATCCTTCTCAACCCCCTGCTCTGATCATATCACTCCCCTCTATGAAGCCCTCTATTGTTTTAACTTGTTTTTCATCTCAAATTCTGGTTTTGTGCTCACCTTGAACTCTGTAGACCAGTGGCTCTCAACCTTTCCAGACTACTGTAACTCTTTCAGCAGTCTGATTTGTCTTGTGTACCCCCAAGTTTCACCTCACTTAAAAACTTACAAAATCAGACATAAAAATACAAAAGTGTCACAGCGCACTGTTACTGAAAAATTGCTTACTTTCTCATTTTTAACCATAGAATTATAAAATGAATCAATTGGAATATAAATATTGTACTTACATTTCAGTGTATATTATATAGAGAAGCATAAACAAATCATTGTCTATGAAATTATAGTTTGTACTGACTGCACTAGTGCTTTTATGTAGCCTGTTGTAAAACTAGGCAACTATCTACATGAATTGATGTACCCCCGGAAGACCTCTGCATACCCCCAAGAGTACACGTGCCCCTGGTTGAGAACCACTGCTGTAAACAACTGTGTCCCACATCTCTGCTTCCATTTCTTACTGCTCCTCCCATTAGCCTGTTCTACCTGCCAACAAATCCTTTCTCAATTCTCCTTCTCATGTTCCTATCTTCATGTCTCTTTCCATGGTGCCTCCTATGCCAGGAGTTCCCTCGCTCTCCAGGTATGCATTACACCCACCCACTTGATCTTTCAAGTTTTCCCTCAAAACATACTTCATATATTTTTGCCTAAAACAAGGAAGGTTGCTAAGTGACCACACTGAAGTCATTGATCCCATCCTTTACAGTACCAAGTGCTTAAAGCAAGGAATTGGATAGCTGAGGACTTTGTAAATGTACATAAATTGTTTTCCTGTATAAAATGTGAAGTCATCTGTGACCCTGGGACCTCTTGGTGCCCACTGGCATAGGGCACAGGGCTGCATAAGGTTACAGGGATCTCCTGGGTCTCATCTCTACTTAATAGTTCCTCACGAAGGTATGTCATGTAAAGTCTCTACTGAAAGCCTGTGTCACGCTGTCATCACATGACACTATGCCGTGTGTCATTATAATCATTGCAAGATGTATGTAAGGATACTATATAAGGAGTTGCGTGTGTGTGCGTACACTGAAAATTGTCTGCAAGTTTGGGGTGGGGACCAGAAGTTTTTCAGGCAAGAGCCTCTTATCTACCTGTCTGGCTACATGTAAATTGTGTATTGTATACCTCACAATGAACGCTTATTTACAGTCTGAGCAAAATGCTAATCTTCTTAGCGTGTGCACGACATGCCTCAGGTGGCACGTGACCAGGATTCATCACCAAATTTGGTCTGTTGGTTGGATCATTAGCGTCTCTGGCCTGGGTCGGGTACTGATGGGGACTGTGACGTCAATGCTGATCCATGCCTCCCATCAACATATTGTAAAGACCCCAGGGAGGATTCTTGACAGGAAAAAACAAGCAGCAGGAGGTACCCTGTTTACAAGTCAAGACAATGGATCATTGGAACTCTGTCTGGGGGTGTAGAAGTATACCCAGATACCCTTCATGGAGGGGACAAGTTGCCAGCTGGTTTGTCTTATGAATAGCGAATCACAGCCAATCTGGCTGTTTAATGCTGGGAGAGAGACTTTGGGTGAGTCTAATGAGACCAGGAAAGTGTCTTGTTAGTTAAGTTTAGGCTCTAGAAAGCACATTATGATTTTATTATCTATGTAACCTCTTGTTTCCATTAATTCTACTTGCTTCTTCTTAAATCTCTTTTCTTTGTTAAATAAACTCATGCTATGAACATATCTAAGTAGGGTGAGTTGAGCAGAGTGGTGATGCTGTGTGGTCCTGTTCCTTTGGGAATGGCAGATCTCTGAGCTCTGTGAGTGTCCAGTGGAAGAGGGGCTGGATACTCCAGGGAGACACTCACAGACTGTGGGCATTGGAGGGTGCCTACCACTAACTTAGGGAGGGACAGTGGGGCCTTTGTAGGCTGACAAGTGGGTGCTTATGTTGCTTAGTCTGGCAGAGTCAAGGAGCTGACCCCTGATAGGCACAGAGAAGACTTCCTCATGCTAAAGGCGAGTGTTGGCGAGGTGCCTCACAAACCTGGGTACCCCCAGGAAGTGTCATACCATCCAGTTAGGGGGCAGAAATAGTACCATATGATATAGGCGATTCAGTGGTCAGCTATCAGAACAGTTTGTGAAGAACCCATATGCTACAAATATGGCAATTTTTTAATGAATAACAAATTATTTCTCAGAAAGTAGGTTCAGTTCATGACCAGCTGATGAACAGCAAAGGCTACATGGGCTAGATTATTTTAGTGATTAATAATTTTACCAGTTTTAATTAGGATGAAACCTATCCATTAAAATGTACCTGAAAATAGGACAGTATTATTAGGAGTGCTTCATTATTGTTAATTCATTTAATACTCAGTGTAACAGTACTTGTCATAATTAACTCCTTCGGTATTAGTCAAGCTGTTATTCTATATGTACAGTATTTGTGTCAGAATTCCACTCTAGATTCTCGTTAATTAAAACACCATAAAAATGTCATAACTTTAATTTGCCTTATGTTAACTACTGTACTGTGAGGCACCCAGATTTGATTTCCTATAGGAATTTATCAAAATACTACTGCTACATTAATTTAAGTCAGAAACAATATCTTACAACCATGTATACATCAGTCTATTGGCTTACATTCTGTCTCTTTTCAAGGGACTTGTTTGGTTTTTTAAATTTTTAAACAATTTTTTTTTTGCTAGTGAACACTAAGGAAGCAGTAGCAATAGATGCCAATGTCCCTTTTGTTAGGCAAAGTATATTTTTACATTCAGAATAGTTTTTTTACATAGTTCCCCCAGAAAACTTTTAAATTATGAGTCTCTTCTGATCAAAGAATGCCAGATGCTCCCCTGTGTAAATAAAACATATATCACAATTACACTATGTGGATTTAGCTACTGTTCATAAATATTCTATCAGTGGTTTCAGTCGCCTCAGTGACGGGTTTCCTGCAGCACTTCAGCAAGTTATTCTGAATTCTCTGAACATCTTTTCACTTGTATTTGGTTTACTCTTAGTCCATGTACTGCCTCACTGATTTATTAAATCCTTTTACTGACTTTGCAGAGAATCTCCCTTTTGGAGCTCTGGCCCTAAGGAATTGTTAATTCTCATGACCTTTGGTACCATGGCTTCGGTCACTGACGAAAACTGCATTTATTCTGGGTACAAGATACACAAGGTGAGATTCTTAAACTTCTTGCATGCTTTGAATGTGGGTAATAACAGTATGAAGAAATTATCATTTGAAGGAGAGCATTATTGTTGTGTGTGCTATATATAGCAAAAATTGTGCTATATGCTTTACAGGACAAATCAGAATGACATAGGATGAAATCCTGGCTCAACTGAAGTCAATGGGAGCTTTATCAATGGGGCAGGATTTACTTGCTGGCTCTTACCTTTATACAATGAGTAGGGGGAAAATATGATAAAGCAGGATACGTATGACAGCAACATTGTTTTTTGTTTTATTTAAATGCTGTGTATTGACTCACTTCTTATGGGCACTGTGGAAAGATGAGGCTGAAGAGAGGGTAGTGGCTTGACAGACCAGAATTGGGTGAAGTGTTCCAAGTGGAGAGTGTGGCATGGGAATGGTTGTGGGTAATGTGGATGCGTCAAGGTGGACATCATTGGCTGAGTGGAGGGGGCTCAGTGTGTCATGTCTGTAATTAGATTGCAGACTCTTCAGGGGGCTGATGCATGAAGAGAATGGGACCCTGATCCTGCTCAAGTGAAACCACTCTTGCCCAAGTGCAAATTAATTGGACTCATCTGCAGTCTTGCCAGCCCAAAGCATTCAAATAATGAGACCTGACTTAAAAAAAATCATGACATTTAAAAATAATAATAATAGTAAAAAGCTCAGATTCTTATGTAATGACATGATTCTGGGGAGCAAGAAAAACACACCATGAGACTCGCAATAAAAACCTGAGACTGGCAATATGGCACTGGGGGTTCTCTCTGGGCGCAAGGAGCCACCTGCACAGACCCACTTACAAGATCAGGCTTTAGGTCAGAGATGCAACTATATAGGGCCTTCAAGTTGGGAATTTAAAGGTGATGTGGTAAAGAAGGAGCCAGTGGAAGGGGCATCTGAGAGGGGACAGGTGGCTGATGCCTGCGTAAGGACTTGAGGATTTGGCCGGCAGGACTGTTTCATTCGGTGGTTTGCATCCAACTGTTTGCTGCATGATACAGTATCTAAATCAGGGCTGCCGGCTCTGCCCCCATTAATGCCTTACAAATGCCCTGCGGTCTTTTCTCTTTTCTTCTCTTCTTTTCTCTTTTTTTCTCTTCTTTTCTTTCTACATCTGAAATGTAATGTTCATTTGAAGCACATAAATAGAATGCAGACTCTAGAAGCTTTTTTCTTTTATTTTTTGTTTAATTTTGAAAATGTCAGTAGCTGTAAGCCATCACTGGGGTAATTAAGCTCCATTTTTATTCTTTTTATTCCTATGCAGCCTCATTTATATTCACATCATTTACTGAGCAGCTTTATTCTGATAGATTGTTATCCACAATAAACTGAAATACCTTTCAAAGTGGTCTCTGTAAGCTAAGAAAAAATTACTTGAGTTACATTTATAAATCGTAAGTGAATATGCCAGATTGATTGTGCACTAGGTTTCCTTCTTCATTTAAACATTGCTGAAATAGGTCCCGAAATGATTTTTTATTTATCACCTGTCTAAGAAAATATTAGAAATTATTAATTGAGCTTCCATGGCAAAATATTCATAGAATGTAAAATTATTAGTCATATTCTCTCATGCAGTATTTGATCATTTATCTCCCAAATGAACTGGTCACTCAAGCATTTTCTCTTCTGTTGTGATATCTTCTCCTGCAAGATAATCTGTGACATCATAGGTCTTGTGTTTGTCGTACAATACATATCATGAAAATGCTTGTTATTTAGTCTATCTATTAGGCACTAGCCACACATAAGGGAAGATTCAAAGAGAAATCCATAGAAATCAGTTGGAGTTTTGCCATTGATTTTAGTGGGGCCACAATTTTACTCAGTCCCCATCCTAAAGATCTAACAAACTACAGAGACAAGCAGTATGGGCAGTGTCATAAATATAAGGGGAAGGGTAAACACCTTTGAAATTCCTCCTGGCCAGGGGAAAGCTCCTCTCACCTGTAAAGGGTTAAGAAGCTAAAGGTAACCTCGCTGGCACCTGACCAAAATGACCAATGAGGAGACAAGATACTTTCAAAAGCTGGGAGGAGGGGGAGAAACAAAGGGTCTGTGTCTGTCTGTATGCTGTGCTTGGCCAGGGATAGACCAGGAATGGAGTCTTAGAACTTTTAGTAAGTAATCTAGCTAGGTATGTGTTAGATTATGATTTCTTTAAATGGCTGAGAAAAGAATTGTGCTGAATAGAATAACTATTTCTGTCTGTGTATCTTTTTTGTAACTTAAGGTTTTGCCTAGAGGGGTTCTCTATGTTTTTGAATCTAATTACCCTGTAAGATATCTACCATCCTGATTTTACAGGGGGGATTTCTTCATTTCTATTTACTTCTATTTTCTATTAAAAGTCTTCTTGTAAAAGACTGAATGCTTTTTCATTGTTCTCAGATCCAAGGGTTTGGGTCTGTGGTCACCTATGCAAATTGGTGAGGCTTTTTATCCAACATTTCCCAGGAAAGGGGGGGTGCAAGTGTTGGGAGGATTGTTCATTGTTCTTAAGATCCAAGGGTCTGGGTCTGTAGTCACCTAGGCAAATTGGTGAGGCTTTTTACCAAACCTTGTCCAGGAAGTGGGGTGCAGGGTTTTGGGAAGTATTTTGGGGGGAAAGACGCGTCCAAACAGCTCTTCCCCAGTAACCAGTATTAGTTTGGTGGTGGTAGCGGCCATTCCAAGGACCACGGGTGGAATACTTTGTACCTTGGGGAAGTTTTGACTTAAGCTGGTAAAGATAAGCTTAGGAGGTTTTTCATGCAGGTCCCCACATCTGTACCCTAGAGTTCAGAGTGGGGGAGGAACCTTGACATGGTGGCAGCGGTGGGATTAACCTGAAATCATTTTGAGATCCAGTTGAGATTTTTTGAACTAGAAATACAGATTTTAAAAAGAAATTTTTTTTTCCTGTGGCTTTGAAGCAGCTTTGAAACTGAAAGCATCTTGGGTTTTCCCTGCTTTGTGGCCAAGCAGAGACAAAAGGGGATTATCTTGTGAATTGCAGGTTTTCTTTGCCTGGAGGCAGGGTACTTAACTCCTGCAGGGAAATTCACAGTCTTCCAACCCAGAGGTTTTTTTTTTTTTTCTTTTCTTCCTAAAAGTAAATAGGGGGTGTGTGTTCTACCCATTTGCTTTTTCTTTGGGCTGGGTAAGCAGGTTTCCAAGTAGTTTGGAGGTTTTTTGCTTTAAGTTGGGCCCAGAACAGAGACAAGGGAATTGTCTTTTTCTGTAGGCTGACAATCACTATCAGAGAATAGGTATTCTATTCCAGCACAGCAAAATTTTACAGCCAAGTTTTGTTTGTTTATTTCTAAACCTCGGGTGTAAAGTTAGTTAAAAACAGAGAGGTTAGAATGACCAAATCCTCAGCTCGACTACAGCTGGAATTAGCCAAATTTCAGGCTGAGGAAAGACAAAGGGAACATGAAAGACAGATAGAACTCATGCGGCTGAAGAAGGAACAAGAAAGGGAGGCAGAACAACACCAAGCGGCTGCTCACAGGAGAGCTATGGAAGCGAGGGACAAAGAACTGGAGGAGAAGGAAAAAAGAGAGGAAGTATGTGGAGGAGATGGAGAAGATAAAGGCTCAGCAGAATATCCCAACAAACCCTAGTAATCCTTCTCCAAGTACCACTTCCCATCCCAGAAAGTTCCCCACCTACAAGGCAGGCGATGATACTGAGGCCTTCCTAGAAAACTTCGAAAGGGCCTGCCTTGGATACAACCTCTCTACTGACCAGTACATGGTAGAGCTGAGGCCGCAGCTCAGTGGACCCTTAGCTGAGGTGGCAGCTGAAATGCCTAAAGAACACATGAACAAGTATGAACTGTTTAAATCCAAGGCGAGAGTCAGAATGGGGATAACACCCGAGCAGTCTCGTCGGAGGTTCAGAGCCCTAAGGTGGAAACCAGACATGTCATTTACCCGACATGCCTACCACATTGTGAAACATTGGGATGCCTGGATATCAGGAGCAAGTGTTGAATCTCCAGTAAATTTGCCCTTCCTAATGCAAATGGAACAGTTCTTAGAGGGTGTTCCTGAGGAAATAGAAAGATACATCCTAGATGGGAAACCCAAAACTGTAATCGAGGCAGGAGAGATTGGAGCCAGATGGGTGGAGGTGGCAGAGAAGAAGAAAACTGGTCGCAGTTGGAGCGGAGACCAGAAGGGACCACCCCAGACCACACCCTATTACCGGGGGCCGCCCAAGGCCCCACCTACCTCCCAAAGAACCCTCCAGACCCCTTATCGTCCTGCCACCCCGTTCTCCAGCAACCCTCCTCGCCCCAGTGACCCGTCAGCTGGACGATGTTTTAAATGTAACGAGCTGGGGCATGTAAAGGCCAACTGCCCCAAGAACCCCAACAGATTACAGTTCATTGCACCGGAATCACACCAGAGGTCCACAGGCCCAGATACTTCCCAGATACCCTTAGAGCGGAGGGAAACTGTGAGTGTGGGCGGGAAGAAGGTCACCGCGTGGAGGGACACCGGAGCACAAGTGTCAGCTATCCATGCTTCCTTAGTGGACCCCAATTTAATCAACCCAGAGATCCAAGTGACGATTCAACCCTTCAAGTCCAACTCTTTCAATTTGCCTACAGCCAAGTTGCCTGTCCAGTACAAGGGCTGGTCAGGAATGTGGACTTTTGCAGTCTATGATGATTATCCCATCCCCATGCTGTTGGGGGAAGACTTGGCCAATCATGTGAAGCAGGCCAAGAGGGTGGGAACGGTCACCCGCAGCCAGGCTAAACAAGCCGTGAGGCCTAGCTCTGTTCCGGAAACTGCTATCAGGACCCAGTCAGAGGTGATGGACCTGGACCTTAGGCCAATGTCTGCAACAGCAGTAGTGGATCCAGTCCCAGAGACCCAGACGGAACCAGTCCCAGAACCGGAACCAGCCGAACAACCAACACCAGACCCTGTGTCAGCACTGAATCCAGTACTTGCAACCTCAACACCAGAGGGCCCCACTGAACCTGAACTGGCAGCAGCCGATAACCCTACACAAGAGGCTCAGCCGGAGCCTGAATCCCAACATAGTGCACCAGCGGAGAGCGGTTCACAGTCAACAGAAACAGCTCCATCCCCTATATTGCTTCCAAAGGGACCAAGCCTAGGTCCACAATCCAATGAGGGACTGATGTCTCCAGCATCAAGGGAACAGTTCCAGACCGAACAGGAAGCAGATGAAAGCCTCCAGAGAGCTTGGACAGCGGCACGGAGCAACCCACCGCCTCTCAGCTCTTCTAATCGATCCAGGTTTGTTGTAGAAAGAGGACTTTTATACAAGGAAACTCTTTCTGGTGGACACCAGGAAGACTGGCATCCTCAGAGACAGTTGGTAGTTCCAACTAAATACCGGGCCAAGCTCTTGAGCTTAGCCCACGATCACCCTAGTGGCCATGCTGGGGTGAACAGGACCAAAGACCGTTTGGGGGGGTCATTCCACTGGGAGGGAATGGGCAAGGATGTTTCTACCTATGTCCAGTCTTGTGAGGTGTGCCAAAGAGTGGGAAAACCCCAAGACCAGGTCAAAGCCCCTCTACAACCACTCCCCATCATTGAAGTTCCATTTCAGCGAGTAGCTGTGGATATTCTGGGTCCTTTTCCGAAAAAGACAGCCAGAGGAAAGCAGTACATACTGACTTTCATGGATTTTGCCACCCGATGGCCGGAAGCAGTAGCTCTAAGCAACACCAGGGCTAAAAGTGTATGCCAGGCACTAGCAGACATTTTTGCCAGGGTAGGTTGGCCCTCCGACATCCTCACAGATGCAGGGACTAATTTCCTGGCAGGAACTATGAAAAACCTTTGGGAAGCTCATGGGGTAAATCACTTGGTTGCCACTCCTTACCACCATCAAACAAATGGCATGGTGGAGAAGTTTAATGGAACTTTGGGGGCCATGATACGTAAATTCGTAAATGAGCACTCCAATGATTGGGACCTAGTGTTGCAGCAGTTGCTCTTTGCCTACAGAGCTGTACCACATCCCAGTTTAGGGTTTTCCCCATTTGAACTTGTATATGGCCGTGAGGTTAAGGGGCCATTGCAGTTGGTGAAGCAGCAATGGGAGGGATTTACACCTTCTCCAGGAACTAACATTCTGGACTTTGTAACCAACCTACAAAACACCCTCCGAACCTCTTTAGCCCTTGCTAAAGAAAACTTACAGGATGCTCAAAAAGAGCAAAAAGCCTGGTATGATAAACATGCCAGAGAGCGTTCCTTCAAAGTAGGAGACCAGGTCATGGTCTTAAGGGCGCTCCAGGCCCATAAAATGGAAGCATCGTGGGAAGGGCCATTCACGGTCCAGGAGCGCCTGGGAGCTGTTAATTATCTCATAGCATTCCCCACCTCCAACCGAAAGCCTAAGGTGTACCATATTAATTCTCTAAAGCCCTTTTATTCCAGAGAATTAAAGGTTTGTCAGTTTACAGCCCAGGGAGAAGATGATGCTGAGTGGCCTGAAGGTGTCTACTACGAAGGGAAATGTGCTGGTGGTGTGGAAGAGGTGAACCTCTCCATGACCCTTGGGCGTATGCAGCGACAGCAGATCCAGGAGCTGTGCACTAGCTACGCGCCAACGTTCTCAGCCACCCCAGGACTGACTGAACGGGCATACCACTCCATTGACACAGGTAATGCTCACCCAATTAGGGTCCAACCTTACCGGGTGTCTCCTCAAGCTAAAACTGCTATAGAACGGGAGATCCAGGATATGTTACAGATGGGTGTAATCCGCCCCTCTGAAAGTGCATGGGCATCTCCAGTGGTTCTAGTTCCCAAACCAGATGGGGAAATACGTTTTTGCGTGGACTACCGTAAGCTAAATGCTGTAACTCGCCCAGACAACTATCCAATGCCACGCACAGATGAACTGTTAGAGAAACTGGGACGGGCCCAGTTCATCTCTACCTTGGACTTAACAAAGGGGTACTGGCAGGTACCGCTAGATGAATCTGCCAAGGAAAGGTCAGCCTTCATCACACATCTCGGGCTGTATGAATTTAATGTACTCCCTTTCGGGCTGCGAAATGCACCCGCCACTTTCCAAAGACTTGTAGATGGTCTCCTAGCGGGATTAGGAGAATATGCAGTCGCCTACCTTGATGATGTGGCCATATTTTCGGATTCCTGGGCAGACCACCTGGAACATCTACAAAAAGTCCTTGAGCGCATAAGGGAGGCAGGACTAACTGTTAAGGCTAAGAAGTGTCAAATAGGCCTAAACAGAGTGACTTACCTTGGACACCAGGTGGGTCAAGGAACTATCAGCCCCCTACAGGCCAAAGTGGATGCTATCCAAAAGTGGCCTGTCCCAAAGTCAAAGAAACAGGTTCAATCCTTCTTAGGCTTGGCTGGTTATTACAGACGATTTGTACCGCACTACAGCCAAATCGCTGCCCCACTGACAGACCTAACCAAAAAGAAACAGCCAAATGCTGTTCAGTGGACCGGAAAGTGTCAGAAGGCCTTTAACAAGCTTAAAGCGACACTCATGTCTGACCCTGTACTAAGGGCCCCAGACTTTGACAAACCGTTCCTAGTAACCACAGATGCATCCGAGCGTGGTGTGGGAGCAGTTTTAATGCAGAAAGGACCTGATCAAGAATTCCACCCTGTAGTGTTTCTCAGCAAAAAACTGTCTGAGAGGGAAAGCAACTGGTCAGTCACTGAAAAAGAATGTTATGCCATTGTCTACGCTCTGGAAAAGCTACGCCCATATGTTTGGGGACGGCGTTTCCACCTGCAAACCGACCATGCTGCACTGAAGTGGCTTCACACCGTCAAAGAAACTAACAAAAAACTTCTTCGGTGGAGTTTAGCTCTCCAAGATTTTGATTTCGACATCCAACACATCTCAGGAGCTTCTAACAAAGTGGCTGATGCACTCTCCCGTGAAAGTTTCCCAGAATCAACTGGTTAAAATCGTCCTTAAGATGTGGAAAATATTGTTAGTCTTTATGTACTTGGTAGTATATTTAGAGATGCATGTGTCTTATTAACTCTGTTTTTCCTAGAGCTCCAGGAAGAAATCCCAGCCAGTGTTTCACCCTAGCTGAGATTTGGGGGGCGTGTCATAAATATAAGGGGAAGGGTAAACACCTTTGAAATTCCTCCTGGCCAGGGGAAAGCTCCTCTCACCTGTAAAGGGTTAAGAAGCTAAAGGTAACCTCGCTGGCACCTGACCAAAATGACCAATGAGGAGACAAGATACTTTCAAAAGCTGGGAGGAGGGGGAGAAACAAAGGGTCTGTGTCTGTCTGTATGCTGTGCTTGGCCAGGGATAGACCAGGAATGGAGTCTTAGAACTTTTAGTAAGTAATCTAGCTAGGTATGTGTTAGATTATGATTTCTTTAAATGGCTGAGAAAAGAATTGTGCTGAATAGAATAACTATTTCTGTCTGTGTATCTTTTTTGTAACTTAAGGTTTTGCCTAGAGGGGTTCTCTATGTTTTTGAATCTAATTACCCTGTAAGATATCTACCATCCTGATTTTACAGGGGGGATTTCTTCATTTCTATTTACTTCTATTTTCTATTAAAAGTCTTCTTGTAAAAGACTGAATGCTTTTTCATTGTTCTCAGATCCAAGGGTTTGGGTCTGTGGTCACCTATGCAAATTGGTGAGGCTTTTTATCCAACATTTCCCAGGAAAGGGGGGGTGCAAGTGTTGGGAGGATTGTTCATTGTTCTTAAGATCCAAGGGTCTGGGTCTGTAGTCACCTAGGCAAATTGGTGAGGCTTTTTACCAAACCTTGTCCAGGAAGTGGGGTGCAGGGTTTTGGGAAGTATTTTGGGGGGAAAGACGCGTCCAAACAGCTCTTCCCCAGTAACCAGTATTAGTTTGGTGGTGGTAGCGGCCATTCCAAGGACCACGGGTGGAATACTTTGTACCTTGGGGAAGTTTTGACTTAAGCTGGTAAAGATAAGCTTAGGAGGTTTTTCATGCAGGTCCCCACATCTGTACCCTAGAGTTCAGAGTGGGGGAGGAACCTTGACAGGCAGGAAGGATACAGCCAAAATGCAATGGTTTTTATATATGTTGGTTCTCTATTTTTTTAAAAAAACCCTAAATAAATACATATCATCTATACTCCACTGTGAATAACCTATCCATTATTAATTGGTCGGTTTCTTGTAGGTGTTGTGGCTGAAGTGTAATCTACAACGAGGATCCTAATTTTGAGAAGACCGTTAAATCTCTTTTCCAAACTGAGGAGGGGGGGAGGAAGAGAAAACAAACAGGGTTTTGTGTTCTGTGGTCCTTAATCAGCAAAGCTCCCAATAACTTTAGTGGGGATTTTGAATGAGGACTGAGCCCAGAGTTTTGTCTTCCTAAAAACTAGGGATGAGTCCCAACCAAAAACTCAACTCAATCTCTGTAGCCAGCCAAACAAACCCCTAGATCTAAACCCCACTTAGCTTTAGAGAAGTTTAGATCCAGGTCTGATCATCTCACCCAGACTGCTCTCTTCTAAAAGCTATTGACTGAAGAATAACGCAGCCTCATTAATACAGAGACTGTAATTAGTTATCTGTGATAGTCAAGAGACTGTAATTACTTGCTTGTTTCTTTAGTGTGGGGTATAGCTTGGTAAATGGTTGTCACCCCTATGTCACCATGTTTAGTAATACTGGACTATGAGCTGCATTTTTGACCCTATTTCCCAGTCTCTTCAGAAAACATATGAGGACATAGCCACTGCTAACAAGATATTATTCACAAACAGTTTTTTGCAAATTCAGAATCAGTCTTTTGAATCAGTTGTTTCCGCAGCCTTTTGTGTTCACTTGTCTACAGACATTCTGGTTTTTATTTTGGGAATGAACACAAGCATGCAGGGTCCCAGCACAAGGCAGATGGATCATTGAAGCCCATCCTTCAAATTATGACAGGTTGGATTTAAGTGTTGCATATATGCCTTGTACTGGCCCTCTGCTCCGGGGTAAATTTCACCCCCTTTGAATACCCAGATTTGCATGCAGATAAGGGTATTTACATGTGAATAGATATCCTCAATTTGTGCTTGCCCCTGTTTATGATGTGAGCAGCCTCTGAATAAGCCGTCCCCTGACATTGACTGATGAGCTGCAGGAAAAGACTTCAGGAGCAGACTGGATTTGCAGAGACACACCTACTCTGCCTAGGTGCTCTGCAGAAGGAGCTGCTTTGCCAAAGTGATTAATTTTGGCTGGTGTTGGGTTACAAATTACTTTGGTATTTGAATGCCGGGGTAGTGAACTGTTATTCTTAGTGTATGAGTAAAGGGCAGCAGAAGGGTACTTAGCCTGCCCTGATTGATGGGGTCACCTTAAACTGAGCTCACTTGCTAATAGGGTTGTCAGGTGCCTAGTTTTCAACCAGGAAGTCCGGTTGAAAGGGGACCTGTAGGGTGCAGAAGTACTGGCCGGATACCAGAAGTCTGTTTACTGTCTGCAGGCGTGCCAGAACAGCGGGGGTCGCTGCCTGCAAATGCCACCATCACCACCTGGCCCATAGGCCCAGCCTGGCCTGGGGCATGGGGACTGGAAGGGGCCAGGACAGAGGGCAAAGCAGTGCAGGGGACACACCAGGTCATAAACCCGCACTCGCTGCTTCTTAGCTGGGGCTGCCTCCTACTTGCACCTCGTGGGTGGGCAGGCAGGCAGGCTCCGTGTCAGCTCCCAGCCCAGCTCTGCAGGCAGCAGGCGAGTCCCAGGGGTAAGGGGAAGCAAGTGAAGGATGTGGGGAGAGAGAGCAAGTGACCAAGTGACTGGGGTGTGGTCTGTAGTGCACAGTTTTAAGAAATTGGAATGTTGGCAACCCTACTTGCTAAGCAGGGGGTAGGGATGCCAAATCCCAGTGAAAATGAAAGTGGGGACATTTGTTCCACACCTGGTGGCGTGGACTCTGCCTAAAGAGTCCTGGACACATTTGACCCTTCTTAGACTCAGTTGAGAGTCCTTATTTCTGTTCAGTGGTTAGTAGAGCTGACATCGCTGATGCTTAGCCCCTAGAGCTGCTCCTTAGACCTGGTGTGGGGACAGGGTTGCAGTGAAAGACACTGCAGGAACCTCACTGTCTGCTGAAATCACTAAGAACTGGGTTAAGTGGCAGAACCTTGAAGTGTGACATCGCAGAAGGAGCAGTGAGCAGCAGGTGGTGGCAGAGAAGACAGCAGCAGCAGTAGGGGCCAGTGGTGGCAGAGAAAACCTGTGGCAGCAGCAGGCAGCGGTGGCCAGCGGTGGTGGAGAAAGAAAGCGGCAGCTGTAAGCTACTTGCAAAGGCAGCAGCAGCAACAGAGACATTGCTCGATGCCAGGGTTGGAGCTGAACCCATGTGAACCCATGTGAACATACCTCTGAACTCTGGGTCTTGCTGACTGAGGACAACCAACTGAGTGGGGTGCAGTGGAGATAAAGGGGAGTGACATATTAAGAGAACATTTGTTGGTCAGACTTTCACAGTGGGGAAACTGATGCAAGGGACACTGCCCAACGTATTGTGGGGTGGGTGTTTGCCTGTGGCCACATGCTTTTGAATTGTGGTTGTGAAATTTTGTCAATTAATGCTGCGTCCCATTTTCCCTTTTAATAAAAGTTCTCTTTTGTTATACGCAGACTTCATGCTTGTGAGAGGGAAAGTATTGCCTCTTAGAGGCATCCAGGGGTGGTGTTAAATTTTCCCACATTACTGGATGGGGGCTCAAACCGGTTCTGTTTTGTATTGTTAAGAGGCACTCCTATTGAATCTGGCTCTTGTTGCTGCCGACTCCATCTGGCAGAAGGGTTACAATAACGTTTCAGTTATCTGGTGTGGGATTTTCCAGCATGACTAAATGACCTAGGAGCACGACTGAAAGTCACTGGAACATATGCGCCCAAACCCCACCCTTAATCTGGAAATGGAAGCAATGCCATTTTACTGACGTGAGTAAACACAGACCGCAAATAGCTCTCACGCACCTGGAACGGCACTGTTTTGTCATAAAGTGCTTTTTGAGCAACTATGAATCCATTAATAAAAATCAACATCTCTTCATGGATCATTCTCAAACGGGGGGAAAAAAAGGCAAAATTTATTGGGTGACTAGTTTGCTATGAATTCATTGGATGCATAGTTTGCCCTTGTGAGAGGTGGCTAGAAAACCATGAGCTGTTCTGGGATATTCCTGTACCCTGAATACTTGTGGGATCCAGAACACTGGGCAGTCAAGGAGCTATGCAGATTTACTCTGTCTGTGGATCTCGACCTCAGGTTTTATAGATATTGGGTCTTAAAATGTAACAACAATTAAAGGGTTGTAAAAAAATGATAAAAGCTTTTGAGAGGTAGTGTGGTCTAGTGGATAGGGCTCTGGACAAGGAGTCAGCAGAGTTGAGCTCTATTGGTGACTCTGCTACTAACCGGCTGAGTGGCCTTGGGCAAGATACTTCACAGCTCTCTGCCTGTGTTTTCCCTCCCAGCCTTTGTCTGTTTTGTTTCTTTTGACTAAATTCTTTGGGGCAGGCACTGTTTCTCATTCTGCTTGTGCTGCACATCACCCAATTCCTAATAATATGAAGTAATAACAATCTCATTTCTAGAAATCCTGGTTCCTTTGGAGAAGGGTGTTTTGTTTCACTGGTATCTCAACAGGTGTGCTGTGTATCATCTTGTCCACAGGGTGATGTGACGAGAGAGGCAGCTTGAGAGTGATTAATTGACCAAGGAAAAACAATAACTGGAAGTTGAAATTCTGGAGCTGTTTGGAAATCTGCCATCAGAAAATGACACATGTTGAACTCTTTATTCTTGGGTTTCAGAGTAGCAGCCGTGTTAGTCTGTATTCGCAAAAAGAAAAGGAGGACTTGTGGCACCTTAGAGACTAACAAATTTATTTGAGCATAAGCTTTCGTGAGCTACTGCTCACTTCATCGGATGCAGTGAGCTGTAGCTCACGAAAGCTTATGCTCAAATAAATTTGTTAGTCTCTAAGGTGCCACAAGTCCTCCTTTTCTCTTTGTTCTTACTACTTCTGGGGTCAGATGTTCCGTATTCACTTGTGAAATTCTGTTTGCTTATTTGGCATAATTCTAATGACTGGCAGGGACATGTAGGATGCCTTGGTGCTAATTTGCATAGATGGGAAAGAGACTTATTGAAATCCAGTGCTGAACAGGAGTTTTCTCGCTCTCACAGAGGGAATGGAACATTTAAAGCATGACTGTGTTCAGAAAAAGACACCTTGTTATCTCCCATGCTTTGATGTGTCCTCTGAGTCCTATCTATTTAAAGCCATTGCTGACAAGTTTTTGCTGCTGTCTGTATTGGAGAGCCAATGCAGTGGCAAAAGAACAGGCTGTATTGTGCTTTGCCTCCTGTATCATTTATAAAATTGCAGCTATGCTCTGAATCTGGAGCCTTTATTGTTGCTGGTGATGAACAAAACAGATTGACAACATAACTAGTTTTTCTTTTTTCTTTTTGCTACAGTACTAGGCTGAGCTTGCAGTCCTGGCAGTTAGATAAAGATTTCTTTGAATTCTCCAGTGAACAAATCTGATATGGAAGATACTTACAGAGAAGAATACAAGACACTGAGATGTCATTTTTGCAGTTACCTTTTCTGATTGTAGCTATGCTTCAAAAGGAGCACTACCAAATTTCCCCCCCCACAAAACACCCCCTGATAAAAACAAAACAACAACAAAGGAACAAGCTGCAGGAGTAAAAAGAATGCAGGCAGAAATCCAGTAACAGAGTGGGGGCTACCCAGTTTATTGCACCCAATTCAGCATGTATGATTACCTGCCCTATGGGCAGGTGGCATATGTGTGCATTCAGTGCAGGGAGCTCCTGGCCCACAGAGACCGTGTATGGGCTTTGGAGACCAGGGTGGCTGAGCTGGAGGAGCTAAGTGAGACAGAGAGGTACATAGATGAGACTTTCCAGGACACAGTAGAATGGTCCCAACCCCGGTGTGACAGCCTCTGTGGTGTTGAGGAGGATGAAAGTCTCAGGGAAAGAGAACATCCAACTGGAGCGGAGGGAAACGATCCCATAGTTGGGACCTTCCTTCCAGATGACGATGTGGTATCCTCTTGCACTGAGGATACCTCTCCAGGGGAGGGAACTCCAGTTATTAGAAAAAGACAGGTATTAGTAATGGGGGATTCGATCATTAGAAACCTAGATAGCTGGGTTTGCAATGACCGGGAGAACTGCATGGTGACTTGCCTGTCTGGTGCAACGGTTGCGGATCTCTCGAGACATCTAGATAGACTTATGTGTATTGCTGGGAAGGAGCCGATGGTCGTGGTACATGTATCTACCAATGACATAGGGAAGGATAGGAGAGAGGTCCTGGAGGCTAAATTTAGGCTGCTAGGTAGGAGATTGAAGTCCAGGACCTCCATGGTAGCATTCTCTGAAATGCTTCCAGTTCCATGTGCAGGGCCAGTTAGACAGGCAGAACTGCAGAGTCTCAGTGTGTTGATGAGACGATGGTGTTGGGAGGAGGGATTTAGATTTATTAGGAACTGGGGAAACTTTTGGGAAAGGGGGACCCTATACAGGGAGGATGGGCTCCATCTAAATCAAAAGGAACCAGATTGCTGGCACTTAAAATTAAAAAGGTCGTAGAGCAGTTTTTAAACTAAGGGCTGGAGGAAAGCCGACAGGTGCGGAGGAGCATGTGCTTCGGACAAAGACATCCCTTAGGGGAGGATCTACTCCTGGAGATTGTCTATGTCCTAGTATGGAGGAGAGGATGGAAGATGATAAAATACAGGTAGATCCGATGAGAAACAGTCAAATGAAAAAAAGTCTTATTCAATTACTTCATGTAATGTGAGACAGCTAAAAAGTGTCAAGTATCACAGGGTAGCCGTGTTAGTCTGTATCCACAAAAACAACAAGGAGTCTGGTGGCACCTTAAAGACTAACAGATTTATTTGCGCATAAGCTTTCATGGGTAAAACCCCCAATTTTCAGATGCATGGAGTATCTTTTTTACCCACGAAAGCTTACGCTCAAATAAATCTGTTAGTCTTTAAGGTGCCACCGGACTCCTTGTTGTTTTAGCTAAAAAGTGACAAGTTTTTAAAGTGCTTATATACCAATGCTAGAAGTCTAAATAATAAGATGTGTGAACTAGAGTGCCTCGTATTAAATGAGAATACTGATATAATAGGAATCACAGAAACTTGGTGGAATGAGGATAATCTGTGGGACACAGTAATACCAGGATACAAAATATATCAGAAGGATAGAATAGGTCGCGCTGGTGGGAGAGTGGCACTATATGTGAAAGAAAGCGTAGAATCAAATGAAGTAAAAATCTTAAATGAACAAAACTCTACCATAGATTCTCTATGGATAGTAATTCCATGCTTGAATAATAAGAATATAGCAGTAGGGATATATTACAGACCACTTGACCAGGATGGTGACAGTGACTGTGAAATGCTCAGGGAGATCAGAGAGGCTATTAAAATAAAAAACTCAATAATAATGAGGGATTTCAGCTATCTCCATATTGATTGGGTACATGTTACCTCAGGATGGGATGCAGAGATAAAGTTTCTTGACATCTTAAATGACTGCTTCTTGGAGCAGCTAGTCCGGGAACCCACAAGAGGAGAGGCAATTCTTGATTTAGTCCTAAGTGGAGCACAGGATCAGGTCCAAGAGGTGACTATAGCTGGACCACTTGGTAGTGGTTACCATAATACAATTAGATTTAAATCCCTGTGGCAGAGAAAACACCACAGCGACCCAACACTGTAGCATTTAATTTCAGAAAGGGGAACTACACAAAAATGAGGAGGTTAGTGAAACATAAATTAAAAGATACAGCACCAAAAGTACAGTCCCTGCAACCTGAATGGAAACTTTTAAAAGACACCATAATAGAGGCTCAACTTAAATGTATACCCCAAATTAAAAAACATAGTAAGAGAAACAAAAAAAGAGCCACTGTGGTGAAACAACAAAGTCAGAGAAGCAGTGAGAGGCAAAAAGGCATCCTTTAAAAAAAGTGGGAGTTAAATCCTAGTGAGGAAAATAGAAAGGAGCATAAACTCTGGAAAATGAAATGTAAAAATACAATTAGGAAGGCCAAAAAAGAATTTGAAGAACAGCTAGCCAAAGACTCAAAAAGTAATAGCAACATTTTTTTAAGTACATCAGAAGCCGGAAGCCTGCTAAACAGCCAGTGGGGCCACTGGACGATCGAGACGCTAAAGGAGCACTCAGGGACGATAAGGCCATTGCGGAGAAACTAAATGAATTCTTTGCATTGGTCTTCACGGTTGAGGCTGTGAGGGAGATTCCCAAACCTGAGCCATTCTTTTTAGGTGACAAATCTGAGGAACTGTCCCAGATTGAGGTGTCATTAGAGGAGTGTTTTGAACAAATTGATAAACTAAACAGTAATAAGACACCAGGACCAGATGGTATTCACCCAAGAGTTCTGAAGGAACTCAAATGTGAAAGTGCAGAAGTAACTGTGGTTTGTAACCTATCATTTAAATCAGCTTCTGTACCAAATGACTGGAGGATAGGTAATGTGACGCCAATTTTTAAAAAGGGCTCCAGAGGTGACCCCGGCAATTACAGGCCGGTAAGCCTGACTTCAGTACTAGGCAAACTGGTTGAAACTATAGTAAAGAACAAAATTGTCAGACGTATAGATAAACATAATTTGTTGAAAAGTCAACATGGCTTTTGTAAAGGGAAATCATGCCTCACCAATCTACTAGAATGCTTTGAGGGGGGGTCAACAAGCATGTGGACAAGGGAGATCCAGTGGATATAGTGTATTTAGATTTTCAGAATGTCTTTGACAAGGTCCTTCATCAAAGGCTCTTAAGCAAAGTAAGCAGTCATGGGATAAGAGGGAAGGTTCTCTCATGGATTGATAACTGGTTAAAAGATAGGAAACAAAGGGTAGGAATAAATGGTCAATTTTCAGAATGGAGAGAGGTAAATAATGGTATCTCCCCCAGGGGTCTGTACGGGGACCAGTCCTATTCAACATATTCATAAATGATCTGGAAAAAGGGATAAACAGTGGGATGGTAAAATTTGCAGATGATACAAAACTACTCAAGATAGTTAAGTCTGAGGCAGACTGTGAAGAGCTATGAAAGGATCTCTCAAAACTGGGTGACTGGGCAATAAAATGGCAGATGAAATTCAATGTTGATAAATGTAAAGTAATGCACAACTGGAAAACATCCCAACTATACATATAAAATGATGGGGTCTAAATTAGCTGTTACCACTCAAGAAAGAGATTTTGGAGTCAATATGGATAGTTCTCTGAAAACATCCACTCAGTGTGCAGCGGCAGTCAAATAAGTGAATAGAATGTTGGGAATCATTAAGAAAGGGCTAGATAATAAGATAGAAAATATCATATTGCTTCTATATAAATCCATGGTACACCCACATCTTGAATACTGTGTACAGATGTGGTTGCCCGATCTCATAAAAAATATATTGAACTTGGAAAAGGTTTAGAAAAGGGCAACAAAAATGGTTTGGCGTATGGAACGGCTGCCATATGAGGAGAGATTAATAAGACTGGGACTTTTCAGCTTGTAAAAGAGACGGTTAAGGGGGGATATGATAGATGTCTATAAAATCATGACTGGTGTGGAGAAAGTAAATAAGGAAGTGTTATTTACTCTTTCTCATAACACAAGAATTAGGGGTCACCAAATGAAATTAATAGGCAGCAGGTTTAAAACAAACAAAAGGAAGTATTTTTTCACACAATGCACTGTTGACCTGTAGAACTCTTTGCCAGAGGATGTTGTGAAGGCCAAGACTATATCTGGGTTCAAAAAAGAACTAGATAAATTCATGGAGGATAGGTCCATCAATGGCTATTAGCCAGGATGGTGTCCCTAGCCTCTGTTGGCCAGAAGCTGGGAATGGGCGACGATGAATGGATCACTTGATTACCTGTTCTGTTCATTCCTCTGGAGCACCTGGCCTTGGCCACTGTTGGAAGACAGAATACTCTGTTACATGGACCTTTGGTCTGACCCAGTATAGCCGTTTTTATGTTCTTATATGTTTGTTTGCAAACACCACACAAATTTTATTCACAGTATTTCACACTAATATCCAGGCCCTTAACAAAATTAAGAATCGGTTCCCTGGAGTATTTGTGAAATTTGAATGAATTACCCAAAATTTATGAGCTATTCAATGCGAAAGTTTACAAATTATGCCTTGGTTCAATTTTTGTCAGAGCTATTTGGAATTGAAAATAGCTTCTGTCCATCTGTCTCTGTATGTCCCTTACTCAAAGCCAGTGAGGTTTTTTTTTGTATTATTTTACATTGTAATGTTAACACACAAGTGTTCTCTGTCTGAAAGTATAACACATAAAGAAATAATATCTTAGTTACAGGCTTGATGCAAGGATGATTGGGCGAAGTTCTATGAACTGTGTTATGCAGATCAGATTAGATGTTCATAACAATCAATTCTGGCATTAAAATCTAATATTCTTTTTAGGGCAAACCATTCAGTAAAACAAAGCTACAGTATGATACTATTTATTATATTCAGTTCTTAATTTCCAGCACACCCTCACGCACCAAAGGCATTTTGGTTTCATTCAGGTTGTCCACTCCATCTCCAGATGGCTTTTCACAGATGGCAGTTTCTAAGACCTTGTTAGTGAGCTACATAATGATCACTTTTACTGAAAGAGAACTAATGAAAACCAAAGTGTGGTATTTACCAAGACAAGGTGCTTTTTTGACTGCTTGGTACTAAAAATCAAAATATGTTAATATTGAAAGGAATCTGCTAGTTTATTCCTGAGCTGGAGAGAGGGGATTGAGCTGGTGGCCACTGTGTTACCCATTTTAATATCCAGCCAGTAGAGGCTGCATAACCTCAGTCTAAAGGACAGAGAAGGGAAGTAAATATCCTGAGGTCAGAGTCTGGGGTTGAGCAGGAGTTGCAGGCTTGAGGAACCAGCCTGGGAGCTGGCTGCAGAGCAAAGGCTGGGCTGGGCTGAGATTCTCCCTGTTTGCTGGCTGATGGTTGTTTGGATTTTATACTTTGCAGTTGACTCTGCCCTCCATGAGCCAAGAAAGTTTCGTGAGATGTGCCCAGATTGGCTGGGGAGAAGAGTGCCCATTTTGTACTAATGGCAGCAACCCCCTCATATTTGTCTAGTGGAAGCTACCTATACATTTACTGGCACTTCCTTACATTCTTCCCTGGCTTCTCTTTAAACTTTTACACCGCGGTTAATAAATTGACCCCTTGTGCTTGGTGTCAGATATGATCTTTTGTGCTGCACCAGACTTCAGCATTATTCCATAAATGAGTGGGAGGAGCCCTGCTTTGTTCCCTTCAATTGCCAGTACCCCTGGTCAAAATTTTCAAATGAAAATATTTTTCAATGTAAATGGCCTTTTTTTTTAAATTTGCAAAACAAAAATGTCCAGTTATTTCCAAATTTTCCTTTTTGACAAAATCCCACACTGTTTTCATTTTTCTTTCTCCTCTTTTTACTCCCCACATTTAGCAAAATGGAAAAAGGAAGGGGAGGAGGGAAGCAGAGAAAAGAGGAAGAAACAATAGCTCCCAGAACTTGAAAAATGTTCAAACTGAAAGTTTTCTACACTGAAAATTTTGAATAAACTTTTTGCCAACGTTCTTGAAAAAGTGAAAAATTGTTTATGTTCAAACCCTGCAGAGCAACGATTTCAATATCTTCCTCAAAAAATAAATAAAATCTTTACCCTTTTTCAACTGGCTGTACTCACCAGCCAGCTACATGAACTGTGTGCAAAGGGGGCAGTACACTGCACCATGAAAAGGCGGGCAGTAACTTACTCCTTAACCAGGGCAAGAAGGAAGCCAGGACAGTGCTCAGTAGTAACACTGAGGGCTACTGTCTTTTAACTGTCTTTTAATGTAGTTTATCAAGTAGAATTCAGGAGATAGAGCTGGCATCATGTGGCCAGCCACCACTCCATGGATCACTATCAACTGGTCTGCAGTTCACACAGTACTGGACTGGGACTCAGGTGACCTAATCTCTCTGTGCCTCAGTTTCTCCATCTGTAAAATGGAGATGAAGAAATTCACCTCCTTTGTAAAGTGTTCATGAGAGCTATTGATGAAAAGTACTTTGTAAGCACTTTAGTTGGTTTAGTTGATTTAGAATCATAGAATCATAGACTTTAAGGTCAGAAGGGACCATTATGATTGTCTAGTCTGACCTCCTGCACCATGCAGGCCACAGAATCTCACCGACCCGCTTCTGTAACAAACCACTAACCTATGTCTGAGCTATTGAAGTCCTCAAATTGTGGTTTAAAGACTTTGAGGTGCAGAGAATCCTCCAGCAAGTGACCCGTGCCCCACGCTGCAGAGGAAGGCGAAAACCCCCCAGGGCCTCTTCCAATCTGCGCTGGAGGAAAATTCCTTCCCGACCCCAAATATGGCGATCACCTAGACCCTGAGCATGTGGGCAAGACTCACCAGCCAGACACCCAGGAAAGAATTCTCTGTAGTAACTCAGATCCCTCCCCATCTAACATCCCATCACAGGCCATTGGGCATATCTACCGCTAATAGTTGAAGATCAATTAATTGCCAAAATTAGGATATCCCATCATATCATCCCTTCTATAAACTTATCAAGCTTAGTCTTGAAGCCAGATATGTCTTTTGCCCCCACTGCTTCCCTTGGAAGGCTGTTCCAGAACTTCACTCCTCTGATGGTTAGAAACCTTCATCTAATTTCAAGTCTAAACTTTTTGATGACCAGTTTATATTCATTTGTTCTTGTGCCCACATTGGTACTGAGCTTAAATAATTCTTCTCCCTCTGTGGTATTTATCCCTCTGATATATTTATAGAGAGCAATCATATCTCCTCTCAACCTTCTTTTGGTTAGGCTAAAGAAGCCAAGCTTCTTGAGTCTCCTTTCATAAGACAGGTTTTCCATTCCTTGGATCATCCTAGTAGCCCTTCTCTGTACCTGTTCCAGTTTGAATTCATCCCTCTTAAACATGGGAGACCAGAATTGCACACAATATTCCAGATGAGGTCTCACCAGTGCCTTGTATAACGGTACTAACATCTCCTTATCTCTACTGGAAATACCTTGCCTGATGCATCCCAAGACCGCATTAGCTTTTTTCACGGCCATATCACATTGGTGGCTCATAGTCGTCCTGTGATCAACCAGTACTCTGAGGTCCTTCTCCTCCTCTGTTACTTCCAAGTGATGCGTTCCCAATTTATAACAAAAATTCTTGTTATTAATCCCTAAATGCATGACCTTGCACTTTTCACTATTAAATTTCATCCTATTATTATTACTTCAGTTTACAAGGTCATCCAGATCTTCCTGTATGATATTCCGGTCCTTCTCTGTATTGGCAATACCTCCCAGCTTTATGTCATCCGCAAACTTTATTAGCACACTCCCACTTTTTGTGCCAAGGTCAGTAATAAAAGGATTAAATAAGATTGGTCCCAAAACTGATCCCTGAGGAGCTCCACTAGTAATCTCCTTCCAGCCTGACAGTTCACCTTTCAGTGTGACCCGTTGTAGTCTCCCCTTTAACCAGTTCCTTATCCACCTTTCGATTTTCATATTGATCCACATCTTTTCCAATTTCGCTAATAATTCCCCATGTGGAATAGTATCAAATGACTTTCTGAAATCAAGGCAAATTAGATCCACTGCATTTCCTTTGTCTAAAAAATCTGTTACCTTCTCAAAGAAGGAGATCAGGTTGGTTTGACATGATTACCTTTTGTAAAACCATGTTGTAGTTTGTCCCAATTTAGTTGGTGTTGGTCCTGCTTTGAGCAGGGGATTGGACTAGATGACCTCCTAAGGTCTCTTCCAACCCTAATATTCTATGATTCTAAGCACTAGGTATATCTTAAAACATTCTCTTGAAAACTGAGATCTTGGGTGAAAACCTAGAAATCAATGAGTTTTGATATTGACTTCAATGGGGCCAGGATTTCCCTTCTTGTATTGTACAGTTGTTCCTTGCTTTATATAATGGATGTGTTTATTTTTTTTCTTGGTCTGCCCATGAAAGCAGTTCTGGAGAGTTATATGCCCATTAAAAAAAGTGTATGGCTCCACAGATATTGTGCCGCAGGATTCTCTACGTGTTGATAGGACCCAGGCTAAAGTAGTAAATTATTAAGAGATTACTGACATTAAGATATTGAAAAGTGGCAAACTTAAGAGTTAGGGCTGTTTCTTAAATTGGGACTGTCTAAATGCACTGTGTGTGGGACGGATGTAGGGAAGCTAAGGGGTGCTGGGCCTTTGGCAAAATGCAAACCTTCCAAGGGAGATGAAAAATTCAGACCTCACCATCAAACTGGGATAGCGCCCCTCTCCCACAGAGCAGTCTTCCAACCTGTAAAATAGGGATAATAGCACTTCCTTTCACCCACCGTTTGTCCAAAGAAAAATCAAAGTGTAAGCATGAAAAATAGATCAATATTTTTGAAATAATTTAAATGAATCACATGAATCTCATTATTTGACTGTGTTTTACCCAGGTTTTAAAACAAAAAGACAGAGTGCTTTTGACCATGATGCCACAGTCTCAAAATTGACAAAACTCAATTGCTGCCATGCTGGGAGCAAAGGACTATAGTCTTGTCAGTTTTAAATTGCTTTGAAAACAGGATTGCCTTTTTTCTCATTTACAATACAAAGTGCTGCATGTGGACAACCAACCTGGTGTGTTTTGGCCCATTTTCTATAACTCAATATTGATATTCCTTGTCCATTGTAACCACCTATCCCCACTTTTTATCTGGATTACCTTCATCTTCTCTCCTCTAGGATTACCCTTACTTCCTTTATCAGGGCTGTGGTTTAATGTCACCCTCCATTCCCATTTTGCATTTTCTTTCCCCTGTAACTATACTGTATGTTGTAATGAATCCATGTGCTCTAGATGTCAGATGGCATTGTTGTATAACTGTCTCACTCTCACAGGGAGGAGCTGGGGCTAGAATCCTCCTCCTTCAATTTCAAAAGTCAGGGCCTGCCCACAACATTTTGGCACCTCAGGCAGGGAGCTCAAATGATGCCCTCATGCACCCTCGCTTGGGCCAAAACTTTGAAAGGTCTCAATTCTGCCTTCTTCCTATTCTACTCCTCTCATGGTACTGCTCTGCTTCCTACCCCAATAAAGGAGAACTAACAACTTAAAATGCCTTGTTCAAAAATTTTAAGTAACACTTAACTTTCAAACGCCTGAACAGCAAATGTAACTTTTCTTGTCTGCATAGTAAACACTGGCATTTTTATCTGTTTGAATAATCAAAGTGGTGCTTTCCGTGCCTTCTTGGTTGCAAAATTTGAACTGCTTCCTGCTGAAGGTCCACAGTCTGGGCCAGCTCATGCTCTATTGAGATGGTTGCAAGACCAACCAGCCTCTCCTGTGTCACTGTGGAGCATAGATGTGTTTTTATTAACTTCAGCTTGGAGAAGCTGGTTCTCCACTGGCAACTGTTACAGGAAGTGTCAGAAGTATGCCCAGAGCAACAAAAGCATTTGGAAAGAGGTTGGTCATCTTATTTGTGCATATATATTCCAGAACAGCCTTTGGAGTTGATCCTGCTGAAATGTATCTTGAAAGGGCTTTCAGTTCATCACCGAAATCACTCGCATCAATATCGTGCATGTCATCATGTGTCAACACTGTCTCTAGTGCCCTGCATTGCTGGTGTAGGTCTTCTTCAGGTATAGTGAGGAGTTTTGGAATATCATACAACATCCCAAATATACTGCCGTGTTCCTTGAGCTGCATGAAATGTTCTTCGACTGACTGTATTGCACAATCTAGCACCTGGTTAAAGAATTCAACTTTGAATTGTTGTTTGGGGTCCCTTATGAGATTATCCTGTGCCTTGTAATCAAAATGTCTTCTTCTTCGGTGACTCTTGTATTCTTGAATGGGTGGGAAAATAGCTTCAGTGTGAAGTTCCTCTGCCAACTTCTGTGCACTCTTCAGAATGTTTTGAAATCCCTCATCTGACCGGTAAGATTGTAGGTATGACTTTGCTTTGTCCAGTTGTTCCATTGCTCTAGATATATCAAGTCAACACTTTGGAGTCTCTTGCTTACAACATTTATTTCAAACAGCATGTCATGCCACAACACTAAGCCACACAGAAATTTGAAGTTATGTATGTTTCTGGTGATTCCATTTCCCTCTGCCACTGTTCTCCCAAGAACAGTTCCTGTCATAGCATTATCCTCCATAATGGCAACTATGGCACCATCTGTCTTCCCAATTTGGTGTTTGATAGGCTTTATCACCTCCACTCGACTTTCCCATCATGTGGCACTCAATGCTTTCTGTGTCTGAGAGGATGTTCCCAGATGTTGCTTCAAAATTTGCCATCAATGAGTTGATGCAGAGAAAAATACATAGATGCTTTGAAGTACATTAAAAAATTCAGCAGTCTCACTAGAAGCTGATGCTGCATCACTGACCACAAAGTTCAATGAATGAGAACTGCACGGGACAAAAAAAGCTCGAGGGTTTAACTCTCGGATGCGTGTCTGCACTCCTCTGTTCTTTCCTCTCATGTTGGCACAATTATTGTAGCCCTGACCTCTCATGTCAGCTATCGCAATGCCCGTATCTTCCAGCTTTTTAAGAACACATTTGTTATACCACTCCTGTAATATCATCAATATCAATAAATTCTAGAAAATGCTCTCTGACAGTCAACATTGCATGGACATTTTTACTAGGTTCTGTTGTTGTTACAAAACACACCATTAAAGTCATTTGTTCCGTATGACTGGTGTCAGGTGTGCAGTCCAGAATAACAGAGTAATATTGTTCTGTGCTAGGCCGCAGGCCTATCAGGAGTGCTCCGAAAGAACGAGGCCTACACGCAGCAAAGCAGCAAGTTATTGGCTTTATTGAAGGTAAGTGACACACCTGCAACGGGGACTCCAAGTGTTGCTGTCACGGAGGTGGGGAACCCAGCGCACTGGAGCTCTGCCTGGGATGGAGTCCGACGAAGGAGTAAACAGCGAGCCATAATAAGCACTACACAGAAACAGCTCATGAATATATAATTAGGTACTTTCCTAAAGGGGCTTTCCGCTAACTGGCAAAGGGCCAGGCAGGGCAGACAGAATCAGCCTAAAACTGGTTATAGCTGGTTTTCCATGTCCTACAGTGACCCGTCGGCTCCGAGAAAGCGGAAGTTCCCTAGCTAGGCCGTAAAAAAGTCTTCCGCAGTCCCAAATATCTTGTTGACTTCAGATCTGCCACAATCTTCTGTTTGACTTTTGTTGCCAGTATGATCTTATTTTGTATTGTTTTTCCAAGGTAGTGGTGTGTGTACATTTCTTGGGTGGTGACTCTTCTTTGATGCTCCTGGAGTACAGCATCAAACTCAGCCATCAACTCCACAATTTTAAGGAAGTTTCCATTGTTTGGCACATACAGCTGATCTGAAGTGCCACGCAGTGCTGGGTTTTGGGTAGCAAGCATTCTCATAATGGCAATGAGCCTTTTCAGAACATTTTTCCAGTAAAGAGACTTTGATGCAATCTTCTCTTGATGCTGATCATCTATGGTGGCCTTTAACCTTAGTTTCATCTCAAGCTCTTTCCACCTATGGAATGCTCTCTGGTGATTTGCTGCCTTCTCATGGCATGCCAGATTTCTAGCCCGATTTATCCAGTCCTTTGTTCCTGTGGAACCCAATGTGGCTGGAACATTAGACTGGAAGAGTTTGCAACAAAAACAGTATGCAGCATTCTGGGTTTCTGAGTACATAAGCCATGGCCTCTCCACTTTGTCACCATTGGGGATTTCACGCCAGTAATGTGTTAGATGGAAACTTCTATTTTCATTGTCTTTGGGGAACATGAAGTTTTTCCCTTGCTGTGGCCCATGCAGTATAAGGAAGTCCCTCAGGCTACTGCGCAAGTGGGTCCACAGTCCTGAATCATGTAGACTTAAGGAACTAAATTCAACAGCAGCTGTTTCTTGTGCCTCCACCACACTCTTCTCTGATCTACACTTTTCTTCAGGAATGTGCATGGTTACATCCATTTGAGATGGAGATATGGATGCTGCAATAGCTGCCGGGTCACCTGCACTCTGACTAAATGGAAGATCAGGCATCTCCTCACCACTCACATCCTCACTGGGGTCGGAAGGCTCACCGTGAACATTTGTGTCTATGTATCTCAGGAGAGCTCCTTCCTGCTTAGATAGAAAAGCTTCCTTTGCTTTCTTTCTTTTGCTGAATGCTGCCTTCTTTCACTCATGACTGCTGTTCTGAGTGAAAGAAGCTATAGTGGCTCTCAACACCCAGTTGAAGGGGACAAATAAGCAGGCTGGTATCAGGGCCTGAGGGAGGGAAGATATCAGCATCTTAAGGGCCTAACTGGCTCCAACTAGTTCAGTTGACTGCCTGTTCAAGGAAGCAGCAGGAAACAGGAAGCTCCCTGAGCAGCTGGTGTTGATCAGTCCAGGCTCCTGGGAGTGCTAGAGAGGTACATAAGAGGCTGCTGCTCCTCCTCTCTCTCCCTGTAGCTCATGCTGCTTTCTGTTATTCCCTCTCACCTTTTCTCCTGCCGGCCTGTTATGTCTCTTGTGCCCTCCTTCCTCCAGCACAGCACTGCACCATCTCTGTGCATCTAGAGCAAAGAGAATACATATGCACCAGCAGCAGACACAATTTTCTACACTCTGGGTCCTTGTGGCGCCCCCCCACAGTCTGGCACCTGAGGTGACTGCCTCAGTTCGTCTCATGGTAAGGCCAGCCCTGTCAAAAGTATATTCAAAAGTTTATCCATTTGAGCTAACAGTCAATCCCCCTACTGGTAGGTCTCACGTTCTATGTGTCGGCTACGGGAGGGCAATATAAATCATGCTCATGTACACATACACACAAATCCAGTGACACCCATGAAAAGGTAATTTTGTTCTGATGAAATCATTTTAACGTAATATCCTTACTTGGTTTTTGTGTGAATGACATTCTGAGAGAACTGGTCCGAACTGGATTCTCTGTCTTAGAGAGCCTGATCATACCCTTGAGTTCATTCTTCATATTAAAAGAGGTTGTCTTTAAATTCATATCAGGGTTTGAAAGTTCTTAATGGTGTCTTCTTTGTCTCCCCCATTTAGGCACCCAGAATATCAAAAGTGAAATGGCCAGAATATCAAAAGTGCTCAGCACCCAGCTGATACCAAGGGGGAGCTCTTTTAAAAGGCTCATTTAGTCTCTGTTGAAAATTTGGCCCATAATGTGAAGGAAGGGAGGAAGTAGGTTTCGAGCGTTGAGACACACTGCATCTTCCCCATACACCAATACTTGCCAAACACTGTGAGGAGATGAAAAAGAAAGGGACTCCAGTACAGTAAATAAGTGTGTATAATATTGCAATTTTACAGAGCAAGAAATATTTTTATTGTGGTTCACTTGCCTTTTGCTTTATGAGACAATAAAGTGTTCCTGCAAATAAATGCCAGGGCCTCAGCCCAGGGGAATGGGGATGCAGCTCTGAACACTTGCAGAACCTGTTTATTGCCTCATAAATTCAGAGGCAAATGAAGTTGTTATAACATTACATTTTGCATAGAAATATACCCCCCTCCATCTAAAGTTTTGCTCCTTTGTCATGTAACTGTGTTCCTTCTCCTGCCTCTTTTTTGCTCTTGTTTACACTTTCATTTGAAGGCATTGTGCTAGATGGAACTATGAGATTAGAAATACCTGGATTATTAAACATACAGTATTCAGCATTGCCAGCCTCAAGAGATCAAAAATCATGAATCAGACCCCCACCCTCCAAACTCATCAGGTTTTTCTTTTAAATCAAATCTTGTTTTTTAGTCTGTCTTTTGACTTCTTAGCTCCCCTCTCCTCTACCAATGTGTGCGTGATAATTTGAGGTTGAAAAGTCAACCTTAAATGCACACAAATTCACACCTCTCCCTGGCTGCTCAGATGGAGACTTCACTTCCCCTATCTTAGAGGTGAGGCGAGGGTAACTGCTATCCATTTCCTATTACAGTCTTGACACTTACCACTTCTAGTTCCATCCTCCTCCTCATCCCCCTCTTGTATGAAGGATATAAAATAAAACTGAAGAATGAACAATGAACATCCAGGAAACACAAAGCACTCTCCCTAGGTATCAAATTTTCCAATTATTTTTCAATAAAGACTTGTGAGCTGCAAAGACCTTTATGTGGAAAATCAACCACCTTGCTAAGTGCTGAATAAACCCAACCGCAAATAAAGCCTTTTATAGCTCTGTGCAGCAATTTTATTTATCATCTTTAAATAGCTATATATTTTTTAAAATAGTTCCCTCACATTCAAAGTATTTCAGAAATAATTTTAAACCATTCTGCTTGTAGAATGTTGATAAACTATAGAAATACAAACTACCCAATAATTACAAATAATTAATGAAAAATCTGATATTTATAAATGATTGTCCAAATAGTAAACATTTTTTATTTTTAATTATTCTTCCTTTCTACTGCCCCAGGCTCAGGATTTCCCCCACCCCTGCCTCCCATTGCCCTGGGATGAGAAGTCCCAGGTCAGTGGGGGCAGATCTGGGGCCCCAGACGCAGCAGCAGCTTTTCCCTGCCTCCTGCTGCCCCTGGACATGCCTGAGCTACCACTGAGATAGGGCCAATCCATACATAAAGGCAGGGCTTGGTGTCAGGGCAGGTCTGTCTCTCAGCCCCGTGGCCCTCACACAGAGTTAGGTCTGTGTGTTCAGCCTGGAAAATCTTGGGATTGGAGGAGCTTCTTGTGTCATAGCAAGTAGAGCCCTGCAATTCTCCAGATATCCGCTGTATATCCGCATCTGCAGATGTGGCTATCCGCAGACCGTTTTTGTGGATCACGAGTTGGATGCGGGTACAAATTTTGTATCTAGAGTCCTGAAAATCTGCGGATATCCACTTTATATCTGCAGACCATTTTTGCGGATTGCGGATCAGATGCAAATATACATTTTCTATCCGCATAGGGCTCTAATAGCAAGAGCCCCTCTTGCAGGCACCAAAATCCCATGACTTGTGATTAATTCGTGAGAGTTCACAACACTGAGTACTGCCAACCCCAAGCATTTAAATATGAGTCAGGCTCCAAATTTCATGAGGTTGGTTTTAAAATCATGAAATTTAAACAAATAACAAATGTTGGATTGTTTGTATTTGTCTTGTGGCTTCTGCATCTTTCGGATGCACTCACGGTACGTTTTCAAGTTTTTCTCCACAACCATAAGGGCTAGAAAGGTAATTTTTAAGTAAAACAAAAGCTGATTCTCACCTAACCAAGTACCTCCAGGGGCTGGGGCTTTAAGAAATGCACCAACTCTCTCAATATTTGGTAACACTGTTACATGTACCTTCTTCAGTCAAGTTTTTCTGCTTGTAGTCAAGGATTCATTAATCAGACTAACGATAACATTGTCCATAGGAAGCTGAGAGATGGCATGATAATCACACGAACCCTTAAATAAAAGTGACCTGGATCTTCCTATGTGAATCTGTATTCAAAAGGAAACATCCATCCACGGATCTGTCCCTGTCACTGCCTATAAAATATTTAAAGTGTGTAAGTGCCAAGGAGAGAGACAAATTACTGAAATGGTCCAAGGGCACCACTAGTGCTGGCATTGCTTCAAGCTGGATGTGTAAACTCCAGCTTGAGGAGATCTATCCATGCTAGATCTGACTGAGCTAGTGGGTTAAAAACAGAGAATAGCTACTGCAGCTAGTCTCCCTCAATACGTACCCATCCAAGACGCTAGCCAGGTACTCGGGGTGGCTAGCCCCTGCTGCTGTTGCAACTACAGTCTATTTTTAGTGCACTAGCTTGCTCAGAGCGGGTCACCCTGAGCTGGAATTTAGATTAGTGTGAAGTGTAGATATACCCTTAGAGTTGCGGGATGAAACTGAGCAAAGGAAAATTTTCCTAACGATGCAAGCTATTAAGCTGTGAAAGCCCCTGTTGCTGGAGTAATTTAAAACTAAATACAACCAAGGAAGGAGACAATCACTGTTATATGGTCATTCCATCTCTAGTTTGTGATTGTCCATATTGTCCTGTTACTCTAGGGAATGGGACCTGGTGGCTATTTTGTCTGAAGATTAGAGGTTGTTCTTTCTGCATACCAGATCAGATCCCAACCTGTTTGGTCAGTGAGCAGCAATTATGTCTTTGTATGAAGATTTCATGTGGACTCTTGAGCACAGACCAAGCAATTCTTTTCATTAATTTCATTGCTTTGGTGATGAGTTTGTATGAGTGCTTTATCGACTCAGCCACTGATGGTTTTCTCTAGTCTGCCACATGTTCAGTATTCCACTGTAACCTTTAATTTTTCCTAAATGAAAATAAAAAATAAACACGAAGGACATGGAAGATGCCTATATTATTTCATGATTGTTTTAACGTTAATCTATTTGTCTGACTGTTTGTGCTGGTTGCTGTGTGATTATTAAGGGGTTAAATCAGGCCTGGATTGGGCTCTCACATAGGCCAGAAGAGAGGCAATAAGGTTCAGGTAGCACCATTTGCCAAAACATAAGAGAGAAAACACTTGTCAGTCCCTTTGAAGTTTATCTCTGACCACGCTGAGTTCAATACCCCTGGTGTTGGTAGGGGGGAGGGGGGAAACAGGGGGCAGCGCTTTAATGTGGCTGGTATAGTCGTGGTATAGAGCTCTCTCTCAGTGCTCTAAAAAAGCCACCTCCACGAGGGGAATAGCTCCCAGCACTGCTTCACTGTCTGCACTTTGGAGCACTGAAACTCGCAGTGTTCCGGGGGGTGTTTTTTCACCCCCCGGAGCGAGAAAGGTGCAGCGCTGTGAAGTGCCACTGTAGACAAGCCCTGAGATAAAGAGTTTTGGGACTGATAAATGGACAGGTCCAGAAGGCACAGGAGGGGGAGACAGGGACTGCAGGGGTGCAGATTGTCCCCCTCCAGTCCCAGGAGAGAGGTTGTCTGGACAAGCTAGGCCTACCTGAGCGTTGGGTAAGAGAGATGCATATAGACGGTTTGTTGTGTTAGTACCCTTTTCTTGTTATGCTTTGATTTTCCTGTGTTGAGATTAAACAATACTGTGCTTTGAAAAGGCTGGTTTATGCCTCTGTATTCTGACCCTGATCACAGCTTCTGAAGGGAGTTCTTGCACAGCTTAAACTCAGTGGGCCTGCTGAGGGATTGTGGTTGGTACACAAGGGGCTGTAATATAGCACCCCCATCTGAGAATAAGACAATCGGGTGAAGGCTGGAGGGCTAAAGCCTGATGGGGGTGCATTCTGAAAGACTGAGAAGGGGTCAAGGAGCAGATCATCCTGGGGAAATAGACACCTAGAACAAGGGTTTTCTGCATGGCAAGAGTGAGTTACATTTTGCTGTGTTATGATTAAAAAGTCTGGGGCCAGATCCTGCATCCACTGAAACCAGTGACAGTTCCCACTGACCTTAGGAGAAGAAGGAGATTCTGATCTTTGGTATGTGTAGGTGTCTGGCATGTGGCATGCTGCTCCTGCTGAATGATTAGACCAGACAGAATAAACATCTGTTGAATTTAACATGCTTGAGCTATTATTCTAGTGTAGGAATGGAAGAGTAGGAACTGGCCATCAGGAGGCACTCATTTACTTGCACTTGCAAGGGTCTTAAATTCACTTAAGCGCCTGTTCCACAGCCCCCTGAAGTCAATGAAAAAACTTCAATGGGTTTTAAATCAGGCCCTAAATGTGTTGGATTTGTTATGGCCTTCAAGAAAGGAGTCTGATCTATAATTGTTCAGTGGATGTTTATGTTGAAGGAAACCTGCAAAAAAGAAATCCATCATGTTTTCTTTGGACTGGAAAAATAATTGCCACATAGGTTAAGATCAACCTAATTTGATGTGTAATTGATTTAAAACAAAAGATGTACAAGTATTAAAAGTATTTTCAACCTGCAGATTAAATTAGCAAAATAGTTTTCCCTAACTTCAATTTAAAAAAACTTTTTTTTTTTTCATTCCATGCAGTATATCAGTTACCACTATTACACTCTCCATGTTACATATCTCTGGCTGTACTGAATCAGTATTTCTAGGAGTATTAGAAGCCTCTAGGCTGTACAGATACTTACAAAAAGAGAGATGCAGCAGGGAGAAAGTTATAGGAACTTTTATGTTGGGAACAAATCCAGATGAGGAAGTAAGCCCCTTTACAGTTAAGAGTTGATGAAATTACAAGGGGTCACAACTGGTGATGAAAGTATGCTATTCACAGTTATAATTAATGATAACTGCAGAGTTGCCAGCTCTTGTGATTTTGGGATTTTTTTTTTAAAAGCTGCAGCTGCTGGAATCAGATTATTTCCTGAGAATCTCAGATATTCTTTTTAAAGCTACTAGCAGTCATAGTTGCAGTGAAAAGCTTGAAAACATGAACCGTAAATGCTCCAACACCAAAAGGCAAATAAAAAGAACAAAGACTGTATTCTTTTTAAAATCTTTTGATTTTTTTGTTAAGCCAATCTCATTACTTTTGGGGCCCTGCTCATGATATATTGAATGCTTTTGATTAATAGTGTTGTTATTGGCTTATTTGGTATTGCTTACATTACTGTAGGTTAATCTCCAGAATCCCTACTGTGACTACCGCAGGCGTTAGTTTCTTTCATAAACCATTCATTTTGTGTTGTTCCTATTTGACAATTTTTAAAAAATATTCCACTACTACATGACAAGACAGGTATAGTTAATTATATTTCAGTTCTCATTCTTATCCTATGTCAATTAGGAATTTAGGAGTGAAAAGCCTAATTAACTTGCTACACAACAGTACTTTGCTTTGAAAGCATAGTTTTAATGTCTAAATCAGTGGTGGGCAACCTGTGGCCTGTCAGGGTAATCCACTGGCGGGCCGCGAGACACTTTATTTACATTGACCGTCCTCAGGCATGGCCGCCTGCAGCTCCCAGTGGCTGCGGTTTGCTGTTCCCAGCCAACGGAAGCTGTGGGAAGCGGTGCGGGCCTCAGTGACATGGTGGCCGCAACTTCCCGCAGCTCCCATTGGCCAGGAACAGCGAACCGTGGCAACTGGAAGCTGCGGGTGGCCATGCCTGCGGATGGTTAATGTAAGTAAACTGTCTCACGGCCTGCCAGCAGATTACCCTGACGGCCCACATGTTGCCCACCATTGGTCTAAATGGTACTTAGAGATTTACATCTAATGATGGTATAATTGCAAAATTAAGGTTTAATAATTTTTTGGGTTTTTTTTCAAGCATTCTAATTTACATACTACATAAATATCACTTGAAATTTTTTTCAACATTTGTTGGTGATGTAAAATAACTTTCTCATCAAATCTGTTCTTTTTTCTATTATATCTATCTTAAGTTTTTACATGGTGTCTATTGCTGTAGTATCTAAGCACCTCACATTCTTTAACAAATTTATCCTCAACAACACACCTGTGAGGAAAGGAAGTGCTATTGTCCCCATTTTACAGATGATGAACTGGGGCACAAGAGTCTAAGTGACTTGCCCAAGGTCTTTTGTGACAATTGGTCTATAAGTTTTGCCTGCTTAGAATTTTACTGTGGAAAGTAGGTTGTTATTTTCAAACAGGTGCAAGAGAACCAGACAGACTAAATTAGTCTAAATAAAAAGGCTTTAACCCATATATTCAATTTAACACGATACAACAGCTCACACATGAAGTCTGGCACAACAGGTCCTTGACCCCAGGTCTCCTAAGGCCAAGGCTAGGGCCTGAACCACGGGACCATCCTTCTTCTGTAGTAGGGGCTCATATACTTTTGTATGAATACGATGACCACATTTTACTCTTGCTCACACCAACCACTTGTCACTTATGTCCTGATCCTATTGACTTCACTGGGAGCTCAGCTGACGACACTAGGCTCTCGAAAGAGGGCTCTCTGCCTCTGTCAGGATCAGGTCCACAAAGCCCAGAACCTTTGTGTTTGAGAAAAGGCTGAATGGGCCCTCATTCATGTTTAAGTAACTTTGGCCTTGATCCTCCTTCAAGATCTGCTAGTGGATCCCAATGCAGGATCAGGGCCTATCAGAGCATGTAAGCTGGTTGGCCAACTCATTGGTCAGTATGTCAAATAAAACTCCCATGAAAGGCAGAATTTCAATCCCATTCTTCAGGGTTTTCTTTATTTAACAAAGCAGTTTAATGTCAATTCAATTCAACACAAATCTTTCATAGAGTCAGTAGTTGCTTCCTGAAATCTAGGACCTGCTGCTTTGCCTTTTTTAAAGCCTCTCCCCATTAAGGCTTGTATTTCCGACAAGACCTGCCACCTGGTTGCTATAGAGGGCCCATCTCAGGTTCTTCCCCAGACCCTGCATCTCTGTTTCTGACATAGGCCACATCTATATTAGGTGTGCTTTGCTGGTGTAGCTATACTGGTATGCGAGACTGGCAAAGCGCTTCTAGTGTGGATGCAGTTTATATCCGCAAAACTGCGCTTTTGCCAGTATAATTTATTACAGTCCCCTTCCAAGCAAAACAAGCTATTCTGTCAAAAGCTGTGGTTTGCTGGTATAACCTTATCTACAGTAGAGACTTTTGCTGGTACAGTTCTGTCAGGGGTCCCACATCTTTACACCCCTAACCAGTATAGCTATGCTGCCAAAACCTCACAATGTAGACCTGGTGTGAAATGCTTCTCTTAAGGAAGCACTGTCTCAAGCTGTCATGTGACCGTTGGTCACCTGATTCAGCTGGTTGGCCATAGCCTTGAAACACGGTGCTGGGGAGTGAAATATGTACCCTAGGATGAGTAGGATCAATATCTTGTTACAGAGACTGACAGAAACAATTACCATAGATAAGATTGCAAAAGACTCTTCATTATAAATAACTGTTGCCCCATACCAATAACTTCCTCAAAAATCTTATGCCTGTTTCCCATGCTTGGTCTCATTGCCCATCTGTGACTTTTTATCTTTTTTAACAAAACCTTTTCAGCTATGAGGGAGAGAAAAAATATATTTCCCACTTAAAGAAAATTTCAGAGTAACAGCCGTGTTAGTCTGTATTCGCAAAAAGAAAAGGAATACTTGTGGCACCTTAGAGACTAACCAATTTATTTGAGCATAAGCTTTCGTGAGCTACAGCTCACTTCATCGGATGCATACCGTGGAAAGTGTAGAAGATCTTATTATATACACACAAAGCATGAAAAAATACCTCCTCCCACCCCACTCTGCTGCTGGTAAATAGCTTATCTAAAGTGATCACTCTCCTTACAATGTGTATGATAATCAAGTTGGGCCATTTCCAGCACAAATCCAGGTTTTCTCCCCTCCCCCACCCCCCCAAACTCACTCTCCTGCTGGTAATAGCTTATCTAAAGTGACTACTCTCCTTACAATGTGTATGATAATCAAGGTAGGCCATTTCCAGCACAAATCCAGGGTTTAACAAGTACGTCGGGGGGGGGGGGGGTTAGGAAAAAACAAGGGGAAATAGGCTACCTTGCATAATGACTAAGCCACACCCAGTCTCTATTCAAGCCTAAGTTAATTGTATCCAATTTGCAAATGAATTCCAATTCAGCAGTTTCTCGCTGGAGTCTGGATTTGAAGTTTTTTTGTTGTAAAATAGCGACTTTCATGTCTGTAATCGCGTGACCAGAGAGATTGAAGTGTTCACCGACTGGTTTATGAATGTTATAATTCTTGACATCTGATTTGTGTCCATTTACTCTTTTACGTAGAGACTGTCTAGTTTGACCAATGTACATGGCAGAGGGGCATTGCTGGCACATGATGGCATATATCACATTGGTGGATGTGCAGGTGAACGAGCCTCTGATAGTGTGGCTGATGTTATTAGGCCCTGTGATGGTATCCCCTGAATAGATATGTGGGCACAGTTGGCAACAGGCTTTGTTGCAAGGATAGGTTCCTGGGTTAGCGGTTCTGTTGTGTGGTATGTGGTTGCTGGTGAGTATTTGCTTCAGGTTGGGGGGCTGTCTGTAGGCAAGGACTGGCCTGTCTCCCAAGATTTGTGAGAGTGTTGGGTCATCCTTCAGGATAGGTTGTAGATCCTTAATAATGCGTTGGAGGGCGTTTAGTTGGGGGCTGAAGGTGACGGCTAGTGGCGTTCTGTTATTTTCTTTGTTAGGCCTGTCCTGTAGTAGGTGACTTCTGGGAACTCTTCTGGCTCTATCAATCTGTTTCTTCACTTCCACAGGTGGGTATTGTAGTTGTATTGTATTGTAGTTGTATTGTAGTTCCCACCTGCGGAAGTGAAGAAACAGATTGATATTACATCTGTATAGTCCACCATGCATAATACCTACTCTGGGTAGGCTGACATAGTACATTGGCAATATATGTGCATCTTAATAGAAAACAGATGGGTTTTGTGAGCACCTAAAACACAGAGATCAGCTAGTTAAATTTCTTCATTATACTTTAACCTTGCTGTTTTTTTACAGATGTCTTATAATCACTGTGTCTGAATGACTGTGATAAGTGTGATAAGTCGCTATTTTACAACAAAAAAACTTCAAATCCAGACTCCAGCGAGAAACTGCTGAATTGGAATTCATTTGCAAATTGGATACAATTAACTTAGGCTTGAATAGAGACTGGGAGTGGCTTAGTCATTATGCAAGGTAGCCTATTTCCCCTTGTTTTTTCCTACTCCCGCCCCCCCCCCGACGTTCTTGTTAAACCCTGGATTTGTGCTGGAAATGGCTCACCTTGATTATCATACACAGTGTAAGGAGAGTGGTCACTTTGGATAAGCTATTACCAGCAGGAGAGTGAGTTTGTGTGTGTGCGGGGGTGAGAAAACCTGGATTTGTGCTGGAAATGGCCCAACTTGATTATCATACACATTGTAAGGAGAGGTTTCAGAGTAACAGCCGTGTTAGTCTGTATTCGCAAAAAGAAAAGGAGTCCTTGTGGCACCTTAGAGACTAACCAATTTATTTGAGCATGAGCTTTCGTGAGCTACAGCTCACTTCATCAGATGCATACCGTGGAAACTGCAGCAGACTTTATATATACACAGAGAATATGAAACAATACCTCCTCCCACCCCACTGTCCTGCTGGTAATAGCTTATCTAAAGTGAGCATCAGGTTAGGCCATTTCCAGCACAAATCCAGGTTTTCTCACCCTCCACCCCCCCACACAAATTCACTCTCCTGCTGGTGATAGCCCATCCAAAGTGACACTTTAGATAAGCTATTACAAGCAGCAGAGTGGGGTGGGAGGAGGTATTTTTTCATGCTTTGTGTGTATATAATAAGATCTTCTACACTTTCCATGGTATGCATCCGATGAAGTGAGCTGTAGCTCACGAAAGCTTATGCTCAAATAAATTGGTTAGTCTCTAAGGTGCCACAAGTACTCCTTTTCTTTTTAAAGAAAATTGTGTCCCTGCTTTCTTGTTTGGGGGAGTGGAGGATAGAGGAGAAAGAGAGCTCATAAGTGGCAGAGCCTTTATGCTTAAAAATATTACATCTGTATAGTCCACCATGCATAATACCTACTCTGGGTAGGCTGACATAGTACATTGGCAATATATGTGCATCTTAATAGAAAACATATGGGTTTTGTGAGCACCTAAAACACAGAGATCAGCTAGTTATATTTCTTAATTATACTTTAACCTTGCTGTTTTTTTACAGATGTCTTATAATCACTGTGTCTGAATGACTGTGATAAGTGCAGTGAAGGAAGACCATAAGCACATCCAATATGCTGATGAAGCTGGGATGAAATATATTAACTTCAGATGCAAATGAATCAAAAATCCATGGCTGATCCCTTTGTTTCCACCCCAGTGAATCCAAAAGATCAGAGTTAGCAGAGAATACATCCTAATCCATTGCTGCCAGCTGGTGAAGCATCCATGAATAATTTGAGATTATTAGCACCTAGCCCTTTTCCAGAGAGCATTTATCTATATTCATTTGGAGGCTGTGCCAATTAGGGCTGGCACAGTGGTTCTCTTTGTAACTAAGCTCTTGACTGAACAAAATTTATCCACAGAGCTTTAGAAAGACAACCTGTGATAAAATGCAAGTCACTGTAGCTCTCTGCAGTTGTGCATGACCACTGCAGCTGTGACTTCCCGATACTAAATTCATACGAGTGGCTCTATGGCTGAACAGATTATCTGATGTCTGCTTAATTCTCTGTGTATTTAGAGCTTTGCTCTACAGAAGACTAGGAATCACAATGAATCAGCTTCAGAGAACGTTCCTCTTCTGATGTCTGTTTCCTTTCTCTCAGTCACCTTAGCACTGTACTGTAATTAGTCTTACTGTATGCACACCTATTGCTCTCATGGCAGACAGGGTTACTGTTGCAGGAGATTAACTAGTTAGTTAACAGCCTGTCTGGTTAAGTAACAACACAAAAACCAACTGACTGCAGTGTTGTTTCTGCAGTTGAAAAGAAGGTATATTCAATTCCCTTTCCTTACTAAATTATTGTGATGCTACAGTGTTAATGGTCTGATAAAAGAAGGGGGCTAAAGCAAGAAGGCTGTTGGCATTCTTATCTCTGCATATTCTGCTGCATATACAGCACCTTACTGTACAAGTGACACTGTTGAAGTCAGAGGAACTACTCATGGAGTAAGGTGCTACCCAATGTGTATCAAAATCTGGCATTATTAGACACAGTCATAGGGTGGGTCTGCGGTAGAAAAAAGTGTATTTTACCACCTGTTAGCTAACACACAGTGACTAACATGAAGTAAAATTCTGGTGAAGACAAGGCAGTTATCCTTTTAGAAACATGGAATGTAATGTCTCCAAGCATAAAATGATGCACTTGGGTAGAAATAGTGACCAAGTTAAATAGAGTTTAAATTAGCTTAAATAGGTTTACTAACTTTACTTGGTCTTGCCTCGGTGCAAGGGGCTGACCTTGATGACTTTTTGAGGTCTCTTCCAACCTTACATTTCTATGGTTCTAGAGCATTAAATTGGTATGACTGAGGAGACTCAACTAAACATTTAAATTCTTGGTTCAGTGTGCACCAGCAGTAAAGGTTAGCATTTATACATTATTTAATTTTCCAAAGATCAACACTTTGTCACATAAAAGTTACAATATGTGAAACAAAACACTGTGACCCATACAACACATTCCAATAACCTAGTGTAATGTAATGTACCTTTGTTTCGCTTATGGTTCAGCCCCTTTAGTAAACTTATTCAAGCCTATGAGAGCCATACAGAACTTAACACTTTGGGAACAAAACAGAACATCAAGATCACTTGTGAAACCTTGCTACAAAAGCCTCACAAAATAACTCACCACATTGCCTAAATATTGTTGAAGGTACCAAAACACAATCAAACAAACCCCAGAAGTCTCAGTTTAAACACCCATTCTCCCACAGAGATCTGGAAGGTAAAACAGTTATAGAAAGATTCTGCCTGGTCATTCTTATCTTGCAGGATTCTCAACCTCTTTATCCCATATTTTGGAGAACACTATAGGCTTTTTTTCTTAGTAAATCGTAAATAGCTTTTTCAATACTTTTAACGTCCACCAACATATCTGTCCCAACCCATTAATGCAGAAGAATCTGTGTTCTTCCATTGCAACAGAATTGGATATTTGGACACCCTCAGTGCCACTAACAGTACGTTTTTTAAACAAAGGGTAAAATCCTGCTTCACTGAAGATGATGGGTTTTTTTGTGACAGATTTCATTGGGGTCAGAGTTTCACCCAAGAATTATTTCTAACTCCAAGGAGATTCAAGGGCCCAAGTCCTGACATGAAAGCTGTGTGGACAGACTAAATGGACCTTGTTGCAGAAAGGAAGCAGTGTAAAGGGAATAGAGTTTGCCAGAGAATCTGTTCTGCAAGAACGATGTAATAAAACATTTCTTGGCATTTTGATTAAAGGTAATTCTTTTTTGCATGGAAAGATAGTTTTCTAGAATTTCTAAGTTACAGCTTAGAAACTTTCATTTCCAAAGGAGACAACCTTTTTGATTCCATTCAGTCTTTGTTGAATTCACAGGAGAATTTTGATCCTTCCCTTTTCATGTCAGCGGTTGTCAGGTTTCCTAATAAATGTCTTAACGCTTTGTCTTAAATTAAATTAATTCAGTCTTCTTCAACTGCCTTGTTGGTTTTGAATCACCTCAAGGGGGAAAGGCAATGCAGGTATTCTGGGAAAAGAAAGAAAAGGAATAGTTTGTTTAATAATAAACGAGCATATATTTTCCCAGATGTTTCCAAAAAGCTATTCAAGCCAGAAGGTTGCTAGTGCTTCAGGCTGAATTTATTTCTTTAGACATTTCTATTTCTGTACTGTTGCCTGCAGAATTTAAGCTTTGCAATGATCACTGACTGACATGGAGGTCCAAATTCTTTGCTGGAAGAGATGGGCATTTGAGCACAGCTTCATTGACTTTAGGGGAGTTTTGCCCATTTATATCACCAGGTGATATGGTCCTGTCTGTTTTGTTATGACTAAGATAGCAAGGCTATTTGACTTCTCAGAGTAATAATAGGAATTTTTCCTCTGCAAATGGGGAACCTGACTCAGACACAGGTTGTCTATTTCCTGACAGCCAAACTTTTAAGTGCTAGCAGTGATTCTTTTTATAATAATTTATTTAGTGTATTATTGCAAGATCGCTGTTTATATTGCTTAGGCTATGCACTAATATTTAGATATACTCAGTGTATTTTCTTTTTTCCTTGTCTATCCTCAAAATGTTTAGAAATCTTTTTCTTTTATGGAGTGATTGATGTTATGATGCAGGATCTTTGATCAGGATTATGTATGTATTTTGATCTTGCTTGTGTTTATCTATGAAATGGTAAACAAAATATGAAAGACAAGTTTGGTCTTGAGAGAAAGTGACGACAAGGTGACATGATTGACAGTTTTTTTGTCAAATGTTTAAGGATTATTTTACAATTTGTCTTGATAACCATCTATTGGAAGTCTTTAGAAAGACCAGAACTTGGTATAAGCTGAGAAGGAGTATATGTAAAAGGAATTTAAGGAGATACAAGTCTCAGCTGAGCAAGATACTTAAGCACATCTCGCTTTAACCATACAAGTAATCCCAAGAATCTGTGAAAAGACCTCTGCTGATTAGGAGACCTGAAGAAGAGCTCTGTGTTAACCTGAAAGCTTGTCTCTCTCACCAACAGAAGTTGGTCTAATCAAAGAGATTACCTCACCCACCTTGTATCTCTAGTAGACCTAAATGTAAAATAATCCCTAGCTTGACTTCAGTGGGACTACCTGCATTTTTAAAGATAGGCACATAAGTACCTTGCTGAACTGGGGCATATTTTACAGTTGAAAGTAAAGTCAAGTAGCCTTCATGTGTCTAAACAAAAATTGATGACTATATGGAATGTCGTACTTCAGAGCACCATTAATTCAGTTTCTGTTTGGGAATCACCAACTGCCATTTGTGGAGAGAGTGCAGGAGAGAGTTTTTCCATGAGCAGACTTTTTTTTTTCTTTGACACTTAGAGGATGTGGCCATTTTGGGATTTAGAAATATGGTTGACGGCAGGTGTACATCTCCTTCATTGAGCAGAAGAGGAAATAGAAGAAAACAGGGAGGATGAAATACCTCATAGCCATCTTACTTCACTATTCGCTTTTAAAAATGAGCATAACAGGAGGCTCAATGAAACTGTCAAAGAAGGGAAAGCTCACAAATCAGAATCATGGAAGTATTTGTTAAAAAATATCTGTAGAACCTGAACATATTCAAATCAGCAGACTCAGATTCAATTCAGTTTAACATGCTCAGTGAACTAGTTAATTGGATCCATTGTCAATTTGGAGCACTCATGGCAGACAGGTGAGGTCTCAAAAGGACAAATATACTTAGAGGAAGAAAAAGGGGGACTCGGGGAATTATGGCCCAGCGAGTTTAATTACAACACTTTAATTGTTCTAGCAATCTATTATATAAAGAGCCAGTTTGTAAGCACCTGGGGAAGAGGGGAGATCATGAGGAACCTTAAAACTTTGGAGATTCAATTCAGTGAGGCGTGCCAAAATTTGGATGCCTATTGGAAGAGTGTCTGAATTTGTGGAAGTGGCAAAATATGAACCTAGTGGTTTTTTTTAAAGCCCTACTCACACTAATGGTCTGAAGACTCAGGGACAGATTCTGGTGCCCTTTAGAGACACTGAATAGCACCTTACTCCAGGTTCTCTCAGTCTATAGGATCTTCCTGAATGGTGGGGACTGGGTAATATCTGGATGTGGCTTGAAATATTTGTTATGCTATTATTTATAACCTTAAAAATGCCAGTGGTGGCCTGGGATTTTCTTTTAGGACCCCTGGGTGCATTTGTCCCAGCTGCAGCTAGGATCTCTCTCACACATCCAGATGGGACTGAGCAGGGCAACCTCCACACTGATGGCCAGTGTAGTGCTGCCTGAGAGCAGTGAGGCAATCTCTCCTCCTCAGCTCTCAGTGATCGCCTGTGTTGGCATCCTGACAACCTGGAGTCACTGGGAGAGGAAGAGGAGGCAGCAGCTGGCTGCCTCAGGGCCTTGCTTGCAAGGAGGTGAAGGGAACAGGCAGGAAGGAGAGGAAAGAAACTCACCTTGAATCTCTGATGCCCTGTAAATCAGCTTGAGCCCTTTCCTTCCTACTCTTCAGCCTATTTCCCCTTGAGTCCCTATTCCCCAGCTGGAATGATTCTTTGGTCACTCCCCAGTTTCAGTGTGGGTCTGTTCTGCCACCCCTGGATAAGCTGTGTGCACAGACCCAAGCTTGCCCACTCCAAGGCCAGTCCATGGAAAGGCTCTTGCAGCTGTGTCTACTTTAGCATTCTGATATTCCATCAGTCGCTCATATATGCATGGATATTGTCTCTGGTGCTTTGGAAGTTGGGACCTGAGTTTTATTTGCTTTCATAAAAGATGGAGTGTGGTGGTTAAAAAAATAAATAAAATTTGAGAAGCAGTGCCTTACTCTATAACTAATCTCACTGAATTCAATGGGCCTGTGTCTAAAGCAAACACCAGCTGGACCTTTGGCTTCTCCTCTTGTACTCGCCCACTACAGCCTGATAACCCAACTCACTAGGAGCAGACAGCTTTGTCCGTCCCCTTCACTGAGACTGGGAGAGGCATGTAAGTTCCAGAAACCCTTTACCCTTGAGGTCATCTGCTTAAAGGTGACAGGGTTTTTTACAACTTGGAATGTCTGCATGAAATTACTCATAGAACAGTAATCTGAAAAAAAATAAAAAGTGATTAAAAACAGATAGAAAATGGAATTAAACTAAAGGAATTGCTTACTATATGTAGATTTACACTTCTCATAAGCTAAACTAAGGCACCTCAGTTTAGTTAAAGGAAAAACAGAAAGTTCTTTCTTCTATGTTGAAAAGTAAGTCCCTGTCCTGACATTTTCTTGTTAGTCAGCCTCTGCTGCTATGTCTAGAGAGATAGTGTTTCTCCATTCAGCCAGCCCCTCAAAGCCTCTTCACCCTATGGATCCAAAATAGTCACCCCTGCCTTCCAAACCAGTTTTCTCAAGTTATTTAGAGAGGTCTTCCTAATTTCTCTAAGAGATGGGCCATTGAGGAGACACAGACACTTTAATGGTGATTAAGAGCTGTCTTTCAAATTTAGTGACCTTTGCTGAATATATCCAGTCTTCATTTTCTGAATGCAGAGGCAGTTTGGCATTTTGAAAAAAGTCCTCTATTAATTTCCCTTACTATGAAACATAGGTTATTGTTCAACTCATCTTCTTTTGTTGTGAAGCATAGATTTTTGGCCGACTCTAGATCCTCTGTTACAGGGACTATTCAGTATCAGTAAGGGTATCAGAATCTGACCGTTAGGGGCAAACCCAGCTCCTCCTTGGTAGATCCATTGCGGCTGGGATGTGGGGCACTCCTCATGGGGGACAGGTCTGGGTATAAAGGCCCAGGGATAAAATCTGTCCTATATCTGTATCAGATTTGCAATAACATGTAATAAAAAGGAAAATGTCAATGCTGGTAGGTCCCTGTTGCCTGCTTCATTTAGTTGTTATTGGTTATTGATTATATTGATTTTGAAAATTCCCTGTTAGTCACTGATTAAAATTTCTGAGGGTTTTAAAAGGTTCTAGTCCCAGAATCAGGCACAACACAATTATGTTTGGTATCTGATTGGGAATCCCGATGTGCACAGCAGTGACACGCACCCAGAGGCCAAATCAGTAAAAAACACAAATGTTCCAACCTATACAGCTGTAACATAAGGAATGGTTCTGAATACCATCTTACACATACTCCCTCTCAGGGAGACCTCGTTGGGGGAGACAGATGGTGTGCCACAAAGGTCCACGCCAGCCTGCGGCATGCCAGGTGAGTCTGATGGTCAAGATCTTGAGGTTTCCGTGGTGGTTTGGGCTATGATAGGACCTTGTGACTGCCATGAATATTCATATAAACACCTGGCCTCCTTTCTCTATAACTGACTTCCTCACCCTAATAATGCTGGGGTGTACTTATCCTATAAATTAGTATATCAATAATCTCTACTCATTATCTTATACATCAATTTTGTTGCCAAGGCTAGTTTGTGGTTCTGCATCTGTGGATGTTCCTGTCCTAATATATCCAAAAACCTGGTATCAGTTCATGTTCCTGAAGTTTCCTGTTATCATTTTATACAAAAATCCCCTAAATGTAATATTCCCAGTTCCCCAATAACTCCTGGTAACTGTTGGGTAAGGGTCACTTATGCTAATGCCCATAGGACTCAAAGCCTTATGCTAGCTGCTCTAGCTAAATATTTTATAGGATGTAGGCCTGTATGTTTCTTGAGTTGCTGCTACATAAAATACCTTGAAGCTAGTTCTATGGGCTACACCCCAAATTTGATCTGCCAAAGTCCATGTAATTTGTTGTTGTGGCTCTCAAAACAAACAGTTACATTCTGCTTTACCTCTAAATAAATCCGTGGGCACCTGTATAGTAAGAAATGAACAACAGTGTGGCACATGATTTCACTCTCAGGTTTCCAAGGGTCATTCATTAGAAAAAAAAGCAAGGCAAAATGAGGAAATATCCTGTATGAGCAATACTCGGACTGTATCCTTTTAACAACTAGTTAGGATTATGAGATATGTCCCTCCTACAGTCTGACAAATAATTTAAAGAAGTAAATGTTTTGTAGTGCAAGCAATTACTTTCCCATTACAAATAGTCATAGGTATGCATCTAATCTATTGGGCATTGTTCTGAAAATCTGTTTTGAATAACAGCATGGATTCTTTATGAATATACTTTGTGTAGGATATTTAAAACAGGAGTAAATTATCAACATCATAACACCGAGAGGATCATGTACTTACAAATTACAGATGACATGCAGATATTATAACTGCACAGATTATCTACTGCCAAGCAGGCAGTACCTTAGCCTTCATTCAGAAGAGAAGGAGCGGTTTTCTCTAACTATGGGACGGATGCTCTGTGCCTCTCCACACCTACTGACAATTCTAGAAGCACTGCCCCTTTAGAAGAAATATTGTGCTTTGGAGAAATGCTTGATCAATTGGGGTTGAAATGTCATTACTGGAAGTATTGCCTCTGATGGTATTTCATTGCCAAGTAAAAGGGTCTGGATTGAATAGCAGCTAACAGGCATTTTATTACCCCCACCCCCGCTAAATAAGATTAGATTATCGGTTTCTCCTCTGATATAGAGTACAATACCTAGAAGCAACCTCAATTTGATTCAACTGCGTTTCTCAGCCAGAAGAGTGTTTGTGAATAAAACTCAAATGAAATTTGGTAGGAAAAGTGTTTGGTTCTTCGCCGGCACTTTTGCTAAAACATTTGTCACCAAGATTCCATTTTTTCTAAACTTAAACTTTCCAGTTTGGAAACAGCAAAGGAGGACCTGAAAGCAAAAGCATCAATGAAACCCAGTTGAGAGAAATGTTGGCGGAGCTCTCAAGGGCAGTAGAAAGCACATTACAGGCCGTATCTGTACTGGTACAGGCAATATCCCAGTACAGCTATAATGGCAAAGTGCTCCTCATGTAGACCTGGCCTGGGTGTTATTTTTATTTCTATTTTTAAATACTGGGAGGCACTCAAGTGAATGAGTCTGCAGTGAGGCACATTTTTGAGGAATTTTGAGAGCATTGTTTTAATAGAATGAAGTGGTAGCTCTTGTTTCTAGAAGTAGGGGAGGGGGACAGGCATCGAAAGCGTCACAGATAACACCTTTGATTATCTCATTCCATACTCAGTTGCCTGCTATTGAATGTGACTCATCAATACATTGACATAACACTTTTCTCAAAGGCTAAAGTCGATCAGAAAGATGAACAATGAGTTTTATGGATGGGCTCCATAAGATCTGTCACTGGTTGATCTATCTATGTTCTTATATGGTCCCCATCACCATAATACCTGAGTGCCTCCCTAGTATTTAAAAATAGAAATAAAAATAACACCCAGGCCAGGTCTACATGAGGAGCACTTTGCCAGTATAGCTGTGTCTACACTAGGGGCTTTAGCGAGCACAGCTATGTCACTCACAAATCACACCACATCACACCCTAACATAGCTATGCCGGCAAACCATTGTAGACCTGATCTGCCAGCCTGCCGGTCTTTCTTTTGTTGCCTGTAGGAGAAATAGCTTGGTTAGTTTATAGGTTGTTTGAGATTTTTTTGTTTGCTTGCTTGTTTGTGTGTGAGTGGGTATCAAGGGAAAACTATATTGAGGATATGAACTTTGCATTTAATTCTGAAAGTGGTGAGGTTTGTGGTTAGGGTTGCTAATTGTGGTTGGATGTGTTTCTGGAGGTTTTCTTCCATGACATAATCTTTAGTTAAATATTAATCTTTAATTCCCAGAGGCTCCAGGACAATCCCGGAGGGTTGGCAACACTATTTGATGTGGTTTTTACCTCTTGCAGGAGTGGGTTCCATAGTCTAGGTCCTACTTCTGTGAAAGTTTTATCACCCACACTTTTTAACTTCCGCCTATGGGCCTATGTTTTCACTGTTCCAGTGAAACATCTATTGTGATGGGGGGTTATGCTCGCAGAGGGAGCAGTAATTTCTTGGGTAGGTGGGGTTTGGAATATCAGGACAGAGACCTTGACCTGGACTCAATATTCATTGGGGAGCCAGTGCAGAGAGCAGAATGCAGGGGTGACCTGTGTGGCTGAGCAGATGAACGACAGCATTTTGTCGTCAGTTGAGCCATTTTAGGATGTGTGACTGGATTACTAGATAGAATTAACACAAAGCCATCTTTGTTGTGAAGAATTGATATACAGTGAACCAAACCAGACTCAAATCCACAAAAGCAGGGCAATGAAAAGTTAAGCCCCTCAACAGCACATACCCTCTCCCACCAGAGGTACACAAACGGTTCCATTTCCATAACAACCATATACCACAGACTGTGCACTGCAGCTGTATCTCTGTCTCCCTCAACCTTCTCTTTTCTGCACAGCCCTTTTGCAAACTACCTCACCTAAAACCACTAGTTGTAGGTGTTTGGTGTGGTGGTGTGATGTGCTGTGTGGGGATAGTTTGGTAAAGCTGAGGGAAGACTGGCTATCTGCAAAAGGGAGTTGGACTGTTTTTTTTTTTAAAGACACAGCCATGCAGGCTCTGGGGGTCTGGGGACACACAGGGGAGTTGTAGTTTATGTCCTGATGTGGGGGAAGAAGAGAAATGTATTTCAGACTAAGGTGCAGCATTATAACCAAATGAATGGCAAGGGACCTGAAGCCTGAGGAACTGCAAGAGAATTTCACATAAATAACATGTTGTTGAAATGGGAAGAAAATGAATCCACTCTTGAGCCTCTGAGATCCTGGGCTTCCATTCTGAAGGAAGTCCCCTGGCACTCTGTAGTTGGTGTCAATACTGTAACGCTAGATAAAATCACATTCTGGAAGCCTGACAAGCCAGAGTGAAATAGTTCACTCTTGGTGTGCCTCATATTCCTATCAAAGTAAACATAGGTTGAATTCTTAGCATGATAAAATTGTAGGGCATTCCACATCATGACACAGCTATGTGCCACTTGGCAGGACAATCATAGCAGTTGGATTTCTAAAGGACAGCTCCTTATGGGATTCCTGGGAGGACAATCATAGTATTTGAATCTCCAGCTGTGCAAAACTGCATATTACAAACCTATCAAAACATATGATATTCCCAGCATGAGAAAGGTAAAGGGGCATGGAGGCTTAAATTGTATTAATGAAACCTTACTGTGATTGATCCCTGGCAGGACAGAGCAAAGCTGCCATTCAGGCTTCTGAGAAGAGCAAAACTACAGTGTAAGTTGAATTACTGAGAATAATGACCATCCCCAGGAGGATGAAACTGCATCTTAAAGCATTGTGGGATTTTAGAAGTTTATTTGTACTTTCAAAGATGTTTTTCACAATTTCTAAACTGTGTAGTAAAAATACAGAAAATGGATGAACCAAAAAGGGAAGTACCCAAAAAGAAAAGGCACAGCTCAGGCTTCTGTTCTCAAAGTACTTTTTCCAGGAGATACAGAATTTGTTTCAGCCATACAATGTGTGACATTTTTGTGTCGGAAACAAGGTACAGCTCCATTAGGAAAATGTTGATGGCTGGAGAAGTAGATTATATGAAAGTGGAACCTTCTGAGCGTGTGAGCCGAAGCCCACTGATTTCAGTGAAAAGACTCGCAGTGATGTCATTTGGCTTTGCATCAGGCTTCTACATAGCAGGTCTGCTCTGTGTGTGAATTCCTGGCTGATTATTTTGACAAAGAAGCTTCTATCGCTCTACTGCTTTTTGACCTTCTGTTGACATTGTGGTGCCAGTGGAGCTGAGACTGGAACCATACCGTCTGTAGCCTTGACTGTATTAGAAAAGTGACTCCTTGCTGCCAGTGGGTGTAGTAATGAGTGCAGCTGAATGGTGCTCATCCCTGTTTCAATAACCGTGGTTAAAACCTTAGTTAAACAACAAACGTGCTTAGATAGTGAGGGGCCGTGGCGCCAAATGCCCATGGCCACATTGAAAAGATTCATTACAGGTGTCTAAAAGCTCCCACAGGGTTATTACGGCTCTGGTGCAGCCAGGTTAATCACGGACAACCATGTGGCCGCTGCCAGTTCATGGCCAGCCAGTGTCCCCTTCTGACCTCCAGTCTGATCTTCAGGGCTCCATGTGCAGGGACTTTATCTCCAAGGCGGGCTATATGACCAAAAAGTGCCTGCCAGAGGTGGCTGATGATGACTTCAATCCTCTAGAGGCCAGTTCTCAATAATACATCCCTATTACAGATAAAATCAGACCACCTTATTGCTGCTGGTAATGCAGTTGGTTTCTGAAAAGGAGCCGAAGGTGCTTTGTCTTTGCAACTCATCTGTATGCTGGAACTTCTTGTCTGTAATGGGCCTTTTTGCCATGTCAAGGTAAAAACCCAGACAAAAAGGTTTTTGAGAGAAACTCTTTGCTCTGGAAGAGAGCTGAATTATGTAAGATAAGAAGAGTGGGCTAGAGACTTAAGGCCGATCTTGCAAACCCTTATGTGATCAGCATTCATGCGAGTAGTTCCACTGTAGTTCAGAGCATGGCAATTGCATAATGGCATGAGAGGGGACTGCAGTTGTAAGAGTTTGCAGGAGAACAGCCTTAGTTAAGGCAGGGATCTGTTCTGACTAGAAGCCTTTTTCTTGCCTGCCTGCTCTCTGCATCCATTTACTGAGTACTGAGTTTATTCTTGCTCAAGACTGCTCATCGGCACAGGGCCCAGAATTGATTCCTCTCAAAGGCTACATAAGCAGCAAGAAATGGGCAGGAACCATTCCCATTTCATGAAACAATGCATTCCTTATGAGTCTGGGTGCTAACTGGAGTTCTTAAACAAATCAACCTGCAATGGAAAAGCACTGCAAATATTTTTATACTGGGCTAGATGCCCACATCCGCATTGTTTTTCCTAAGACGTCTGTGCTGGCTGGCCCATTATGTTACAATAACCCTGTGCCACCAACCCGGCAGCATATGGTTGTCAAAAAGGTCTCTCTTCTTAAGTACTTTATGAAAAGAATATGTTTGTGAGTCAGTGTACTCCAGCTAGGAGGAGAGCAGACTAATTGGTGGAAGAGTTATAAGCTTTTCCTGGTGAAGATACTAGTTATGGCTTAACGACAACCGAATGAATATTACTCCCTGGTGCCTTTAAAGTTAATGAAAACTAATTCCTTTGCCCTTTCATATGTTACAGGGGCATGCCTAATGAATTCTGGCTTTTTATGACTAGGAAAGTGGCTACTGTTACTGCTAAACAAGACCAGGACTACTTCGCATTTGCCTCAGGCTCTGTAGGCTGGGGCGAAGGACTGCCAGGTTTTAAAACTCAAGGGGCTCACAGGCCCTTAGGATGACCTGGGAGGAGCACAAATTTAATAGGCACTAGGAGTCCTAGGGCCATCTAACATATTCATCTTGGAGCTTCCAACTGCTGCCTGGTGAAGCATTGGGAGCTAATATCCGTAAGAGTCTAGTTTGTAACTCTAGAGTTGCACCAACTCCCTAAAATAAATCCCTGTGACCCATCCACTTGCAGGGAAGATTCTTCTGCCTCACAAAGCTCATTGCAATGGAATAGAAGGCTTGCTTTGCACACTGGGGAAAGTTTCATGCTGAAATGTGTTATTTATGTTTGTCCTGAAATAGTCCCTGGTAGCGTTTCAAAAGGCATTTGCTATATACATGGGACTTTACAGGGAATATTTTAAGGCATTCAGAAGGTCTTGTCACCCAAAGGGGTCGGGGCAGGCAGACAGCCATAATTATGAGAAATGAACATGTGCAGGAATAATATTCTCAAGCCTTGCTTTAACCTGATATTCTTTTGCAAATTCCAGTCCATTGAAGGTTCAAAATTCATAGGGCAGGGCAGGCCACCTTAAACAGCTATCCAAGTTAATGGATAAGATATCTTATCTTAGTTCTGCCCAAAGAAAGGGCTAGATTGGCCAGGCCCCCAGGCAGGTGCACAAGTACGTGTAGGGAGGGTACAAAGAACAGCCCTCCCACCAATCCCCCTCCTGTCCATGCTGTGTTCTTACTGAAGCACACAATCTGCTCCCTCTGAATGATCCTATGGGTAAAAATTGCACCACCCCGCAGGCCACCGCAATGGCCCATAGATCTGGCAGGCCACAAAATGAGGAGCTTTCTACACCATCCAAAGCATTTCCCCTGCACCCCAAGGCACAATCCCTTCCAGAGGGGGTATGGTTCCACCTTCTGACTGCTTTAGTTTATGCCAGAGACCAAAGTGGTCCGTGGCCCGGAATCCAGGGGGCCAGAAAGGTGACACAAAGCTATCTTTGACCCACTGTAAGCAGCGGTAGCTTAGCCCAAAGCTCAGAATCAGAGGCCCCACCTGAGTTGTTGGTGATAATGACTGAGTGACTGTCAAGGCACATGGTAATACAAAGGGATGTGATATGTCTGGACTGGGCTTAGACACAATTGGAAGCAGTGCCTCAGGATAATGTAGACAAAGAATCTACTGCAGTCTGGCTTGAGATTTTGAAGACAGAGCTGTGTTTTGCTAGAGCCCTAAAATGATGCATATAAGCTTTGCTGCAGCTTTTTCTGTTAATCCATCTTTGCCCAAGGCAATCAGGGGAACTTTGTACATCATGTAAAAATAAGAGAAGCCTAGGCTGGAATGTTCTGCATTTGAGTACAGGCATTTCACTTCCAACATGGTTTTAACTTAGTCCCGATGCCCAAACCCATCCCAATCATACAGAAGACCATATGCTGTAAAAAAAAACAAACCCAAGGATATAGAGCAAGGGCAGCTGGGGCATTGTGGGCAGAGAGCTGGGTTATCTGCCCCAGTCCAGTCCCGTCCGATATCCTACGTTTGTACTTGGGCAGTTAGCCCACGCTGCTGACTGCATCACTGTGGCTATGCTTCTGTTTTTAGCGTGTAGATCTATCTAAGCTGGGATTCCACTTCCAGCTCCAGTGTATGCGTACCCAAAGAGAGGGAGAAGAAGAAAATGGGGTAAGTTGAAAGGAGAAAAAGACAAGCAGGAGATATGAGAAAGAGGGCTGTGGATGGAGGGCCTGATTCTCCACTGTCATTTCCTTCTGCAGACATTTTCACCTATGCAAAATTAAATAAATTGTGTTGCATCATGCCCTGTATATAGTACAAGAGGGAAGAGATGACCCTGTGTCTGGACAAACAAGACCAAACTAGAGATGTGTCCAAACTAAACCTCTGGATCCAAACAACCCTGAATTTTGAGAAGATTCAGAATTCAAGCATAGATGTGAACCAAAATCAGAGAACCAAACATGCCTAGACATTGAGATGTTTGAAATTCAGGTCTGGATCTACAACTTGAGGCTTGGGCTCCTCTTGGGTTGAACATTGTCAGTGACATGAGACATGTCGAGAATAATATTGCTTTGAATTTAGAAAACTCGTATATGTAAAATTCTCTCTTCATTGCTCAAGATAGTCTGATTTCTGAGTTTAGGGAATTGGGATGGGTAAGAATTATAGGTTGTACAAAGTGGAATGTGCCTAAATGAACAAATTTACACCAATTCCTGAGTGAATCCATCAGCTCTAAGTTACAGTGTGCTTATTTTTGTACAGAATGGCTTTCCTGCATCAAGCAAGATGACTTGTAACACATGCTAGCATTTGTATTAGTGCCTTTTGATGGTTGTTGCTTTTGACTAGTGAGCCTGTAGCTTGTTGATAATTTTAAAATGTGTTCCTTAGCATAAGGAAATAGTTTCATAGTGAATTACAAAATAAAGTGCATATAAAATATTGGTGTAATTCATATACTCTCAGTTTAAGCTTACCAGTCTTCTGAAGAGGACTTACTGGAGCATGACATCATATTGCCTGGATTTGTGTATACACAGAAGTACCATACAATTTTTATTTCTTAGTAGTACCTGGCATTTTATAAAAAATAATAGTCTTCCAACATATCAGCTATGGGAAGAGGAGAATTATTTGGGTTAGTAGGGATGTCATCTGGTTTGTGTAGAATTATTTGGGTTAGTAGGGATGTCATCTGGTCCACCCTTTTTGATTTTGTCCAGGCTGAACTAATTGTTCTTAAACAAGTCTGTTGCTGATAATAGTGACTCCACAATTTCCCTTAACAGCTTGTCTTATTGCCTGACTGTTATAATGATAAAACTTCTAATATTTCAGCTCAAATTTCCCTGATATTTTTAAAGGCATTGCTTCTTTTTCAGTTCTCATGATTAATGAATGTAGTGGCTCAATCCTCTTTATAACATCTTTTGATTTCTTGTTTTGTTGTCTCTCTAGACAGAACACGCCCAGATTTTTTTTATACATTTCTTCCTCTCACCTTTTATATTTGTTGACCTCTAATGTCTCTCCAGTTTTTTTACAAGTGGTGTCCCAAACTGAACACAATGTTTATCTGAGGTCTAACCAATACAGAATGATGTGGAATAATTACCTCGCTTGTTGTACACTGGATGCTTCTATTAAATAAACAGTCCACGAGAAAGTTCTCCAGAACATCTTCCATAGCCCTAGGCATACAAAACCCTTGTGGACACATCTTATTCTTAACATATTTCCCTTGTAAATTTGCTAGTGCATGTAACTTTCCATGGAACATTCTCCCCTCTAAAGCCCTGTACTAAAAGGGACCTCTGTCATGCACAGCTGTTTCAAAACCCCAATGAAAATATGATGTGGACCATTCATTGCCTGAAGCTGTGCTTCCACGAAACAAATCTGCATAATATGTCCATGGAGAACTTTTATGCCAGTCCTGGCTTGTTGTTGGAGCATTGGCAGCTTCTGGAAACCAGGAAGGTCCAGTTGCAAGCACTTTATATTAAGACACAAACTGAACAACATGCTGAAAATGCTTTGGCAACTGAGGATGCTGCCTCTTATTGGCCAGTCACGTTGGTATCCTTCTTGGAGCAGACCTCTTCCTGACCTCCAGCCCTTTCTACTACTCTCTGTCCTGAACTCTAGCCCCCCACCATTATGTCCTTTAAAGTGGACACGCTCTCACTGTCCCTCCCTCCTTTTTTCTCATCAGAACCTCCCTGTTCAATCTGTGCCACTCACTGGAGATCAAAGAGTGAGAAAAGTGAACAAATACAAAGCGTCAAAGCCCACTTCTCCCTCCTCCCTGCAGAAAAGCACTGCAGATCCTCCCCAGTTCACCACTGACAATGAAAAGCCACAGTGTTCAGTTTCATTAAGACTCCAGTGGGAGCAGGGGCCAAACAGCACAGGGAACCTTAAAATGGGTGCTGGGGGAAGTGGGGAAAAACCGACTGAGAAATTTTCAAAGGGTCACAGAGTGGTTGAGTGCCCAACTCCCACTGCCAGGCAAAGAAGGTCCCAGCCTGAGAAGTGGGAGACAGAAGTGGGTTCTGTCACTTGCACTGTCACTGGGTTCATTTGTGACCTTGGAAATGTAAACAACCCTTAGCCTCTCTGTGCCTCAGTTCCCCATCTGTAAAATGCGGGAAATAGCACTGCTTTACTTCATGAGGGTGTTGTGAGAATAAATACATTAAAGATGATGATGGGCTCCGGTACTGTGGTAAGAGGGGTCATATAGGTACCTAAGCTAACTGTGCTTTTGAAAATCACCCCCACCCCAGAGACAATTCGAATATTAAAAATAGTAAGCAAAAGGTATGTCTAATCTTCTCTGTTATGGTTTCTGTTATTCTACTCCTGGGAACTACTTTTCATCATGGAAAGATCTGCCGCTACCCCTCCAAATGTGTTAAAAATATTTTCCAAAACCTGAAATTCAAAATTTATGAACTGTGCTGCCGCAGGAATCAGCGAGGCCAGGGTAAGCATTAGGAGACTAGTGGTGCTCTCCTTGGATGGATGGAGGCAGTCAGCCTTCTGCCTGGGTCCACGCAATGCATCCAAAGCATGCATCAATAGCCTGTGAATGCACAGCCTATTGTGACTTATTGTTATATTCAATGCACAGCAGATTACAAAGGTAGGTTATTTGTTAGCATGATTTTCCAGACTGCTGCTTGAAGAATTTTAACAGCCGTCCACTAAACTCCCTAATGTATAGTTCAGAATGAATAAAACTCGGCTTGATGATGTTTACAAGAGTCTCTGTGCCCATTGCTGATGAGTCATGGAAAACAGTGTGTTCCTTTGGCTCTTGGCTATGTGCATGACACTCATAGCTTATTAGTTGTGTGGGGCTGGTGTTTACAATTAACAGACCCATTGCTTTTATTTTTGGCTGTATTGTTATTCAGACTTTGTAATTTTGCAAGAAAAATAAATGCTTGCTTCTCTCTCTAACTACTTCTCCTACCATGGCATCTGATAATGCCAGACACTTGGCAGCTGAACAAGATGCTTGCGTGTTTTTTCATGACCCCACTTTGCTTCTTTTCATTATCATATGAACTTTTGTAATGGCTGCCACTAGCCAAACCTCATTAGCTTGCTTCTCTTCCTTTGTTTAGCGGATGTTCAGTTCTTCCTCTTTGTATCTACCCTTCAGATGACCGGGTCTGTTCACTTTTCACTCTCGCCATAATGGGATGCAGAGCTTTCATGGTTGTTGAGCATCTCTAGGGCCTTATTCCAGCCTGAACATTAAGTCATAAAAGCAATCTTGCTATTTTTTATTACTCTGACAAGGCCATCATGCAGAGTGACTTTACTGCACTATCAAACCGTATTCTGCATAGCTGTTTCATACGACAGCCCTACTTTAGATGATAGTCCCTAATCCCTGTACTTAATTTGAATTTAACCCCTCCCCAGGACCGCCCCCCAAAAGACAGACTGAATTTTACTGATCCAATTAATTAGAAATTAGCTTGGATACTATTTTTGTTTTCAGTTTTCTGGTCAGGAATGCAAATGCATTTTTAAAATTTTTCACCAGCCCACCTCTAGGCCTCTCTGCCTGGAATTCAGCTGGAGGGAGAGAAGTAAAGATAAAGATCATGGTATTCAAGGCACTAAAATACAAATGCTGCAATATTTTTCCAGCTCAGTTCCAATTTACTAAATAAATGTTGCTTAGCCTCTTCTGTCTTTCTCTGCTGAATCAGCAACTCCTGTTCATCACCTAGAGGAAGATTAATATATTACTAATAATGTCATTACATTATAAGGAGTCTATTTCTCCCAAACATTAATAGCAGTCACACTCCAGAATCAAGGAATTAATCCCTTAGTAAGTTGTATCAAGTTTAACTCTCTGAAACAGGTACTGTGGCTGGCTTTCTAATTTCCAGGCTTAATTAAAGCAATTAAATAAAATGCTGTCTATTCTTTTTCCTTTTTATTTGTAGTTTTCATTAATGTTAGTAAATTAGGGTACAATTCTACAAATATTTAGTACTGGTGTAGTGCTTCTTATTGTGAATATTCTCATTTAACACACACACACACACGCCCTTTCATTAACTATTATAACATTTTTAATACTAAAAAAAGAAAAGGAGTACTTGTGGCACCTTAGAGACTAATAAATTTATTTGAGCATAAGCTTTCATGAGCTACAGCTCACTTCATCGGATGCATTCAGTGGAAAATACAGTGGGGAGATTTTATATACACAGAGAACATGAAACAATGGGTGTTACCATACACACGGTAACGAGAGTAATCAGGTAAGGTGAGCTATTACCACAAGAACAAATCCGCACAGACACACCCCTAGAACTCCAACCAGGGGTATTCTGTCTGCTACCCAAGATCCATAAACCTGGAAATCCTGGTCGCCCCATCATCTCAGGCATTGGCACCTTGACAGCAGGATTGTCTGGCTATCTGGACTCTCTCCTCAGGCATTTTGCTACCAGCACTCCCAACTATCTTCTAGACACCACTGACTTCCTGAGGAAATTACAATCCATTGGTGATCTTCCTGAAAACACCATCCTAGCCACTATAGATGTAGAAGCCTTCTACACTAACATTCCACACAAGATGGACTACAAGCCGTCAGGAACACTATCCCCGATAATGTCACGGCAAACCTGGTGGCTGAACTTTGTGACTTTGTCCTCACCCATAACTATTTCACATTTGGGGACAATGTATACCTTCAAATCAGTGGCACTGCTATGGGTACCCGCATGGCCGCACAGTATGCCAACATTTTTATGGCTGACTTAGAACGACGCTTCCTCAGCTCTCCTCCCCTAATGTCCCTACTCTACTTGTGCTACATTGATGACATCTTCATCATCTGGACCCATGGAAAAGAAGCCCTTGAGGAATTCCACCATGATTTCAACAATTTCCATCCCACCATCAACCTCTGCCTGGACCAGTCCACACAAGAGATCCACTTCCTGGACACTACAGTGCTCATAAACGATGGTCACATAAACACCACCCTATACCGGAAACCTACTGACCGCTATACTTACCTACATGCCTCCAGCTTTCATCCAGACCACACCACACGAGCCATTGTCTACAACCAAGCTCTACGATACAACCGCATTTGCTCCAACCCCTCAGACAGAGACAAACACCTACAAGATCTCTATCAAGCATTCTTACAACTGCAGTACCCACCTGCGGAAGTGAAGAAACAGATTGACAGAGCCAGAAGAGTACCCAGAAGTTACCTATTACAGGACAGGGCCAACAAAGAAAATAAAAGAACGCCACTAGCCATCACCTTCAGCCCCCAACTAAAACCTCTCCAACGCATCATCAAGGATCTACAACATATCCTGAAGGATGACCCATCACTCTCACAGATCTTGGGAGACAGGCCAGTCCTTGCTTACAGACAGCCCTGGCAACCTGAAGCAAATACTCACTAACAACCACACACCACACAACAAAAACACTGACCCAGGAATCTATCGTTGCAACAAAGCCCATTGCCAACTGTGCCCACATATCTATTCAGGGGACACCATCATAGGGCCTAATCACATCAGCCACACTATCAGAGGCTTGTTCACCTGCACATCTACCAATGTGATATATACCATCATGTGCCAGCAATGCCCCTCTGCCATGTACATTGGTCAAACTGGACAGTCTCTATGTAAAAGAATGAATGGACACAAATCAGACATCAAGAATTATAACATTCAAAAACCAGTCGGAGAACACTTCAATCTCTCTGGTCACTCGATTACAGACCTAAAAGTGGCAATTCTTCAACAAAAAAAACTTCAAAAACAGAGTCCAATGAGAGACTGCTGAATTGGAATTAATTTGCAAATTGGACACCATTAACTTAGGCTTGAATAAAGACTGGGAGTGGATGTGTCATTACACAAAGTAAAACTATTTCCCCATGTTTATTTTTCCCCCCCTCCCCCCCTCACTGTTCCTTGCATGTTCTTGTCAACTGCTGGAAATGGCCCATCTTGATTATTACTACAAAAGGTTTTTTTTTTCTCCTGCTGGTAATAGCTCACCTTACCTGATCACTCTCGTTACAGTGTGTATGGTAACACCCATTGTTTCATGTTCTCTGTGTATATAATATCTCCCCACTGTATTTTCCACTGCATGCATCCGATGAAGTGAGCTGTAGCTCATGAAAGCTTATGCTCAAATAAATTTGTTAGTCTCTAAGGTGCCACAAGCACTCCTTTTCTTCAAGTGGTAATGAAGCCATTTAACACGTATTTGCCAACCCCCAGGTATATACTGTCAGTTTCTGAATTTACTGACAAAAACAGTTGTGTATTACTGTAATATTTACTCAGAACATGTTAGTCTACAGGACCTTAGTTTAAAATTTGCTTTAAAATATTTCATTAGTGTGTTTCTGAAGATTATAAAATCACATCTCTAAAAAATCCTTGCATAGATTTTTAGATGCACAATCTGAGTATTCATTTTTAGCCTTAAATGCTTGGATCTTCAGACATACAGTTTTTTAAATAAATCCTTCAAAAGACCACCCTCATTTAAAATACACATGCAAGTCCGGCCTGCCATTGGGCATAGGGGCACCAGTTTAATAATAGTGCATAGGGCCCCATAAATCCTAAGGATGGCTCTGTGTCTATGATGTCATTATCTCTGTGTATGAGTGAAGGTTGGAGTTTTTGGGAGTAGTAGATGTTTAGCTAGAGGAACTCAAAGAATTGTCAGTAAAACAAGGAGGTGTTTCAAAAAGGGGGCATTATAAATTATTTCCTCTGCAAACTTTACTAAAGTTTGCAGAGGAAATAATTTTTACTAAAGAATGCATATAAAATTGTATTGATTGCAGTGTTATTTAAATTTTGAAACTCAATCCACTCATTAAAGTTTGAAACAGGGATTTTAGTCCTGCCTTAAGTGCAAATCTCAATGCTATTCCAGCTATTGATTTATTCTTTTTTGCTTTCTCTATGTAGAAGACTATTGCCTCAGATTTTCCTTGCCTCAGCTATTTGTCTTGTATGTAGATGACTCCTAATCTGGTTGAGGGCTATATGTGGTCCTTTCTGAGCCTATCAGTGTTGCTCCTGGATTGACAGGGTAGGTTAGAAGCCATCTGAGAAAGACATGATGTCCTCAGAGTCTTCCGCAGTGCTCTCAGGGACATACTACAAATCAAATGAACATTTTCCAAAACATTGCTGAGCTGTGAGACTTTCATTAGATCCACAGCCAATCAAAGCCAGAAATACCCTACTCTTTGAAGAAGGCAGAGTTTGCACTCTTGTCAAGTGAAAATGTAGGACTGTTCTACTTCAAACCAGGGAAGGGTCAGATGGTAACAAACAATCTCTTTGTGTGGCTAAACTTACACACATGCATAGCCATATGTGAAGTTACTGAAAATCAGTTGATATGATGGATGAGTTTGTCATGGGGTGATCCTGTGTGAGTCTTTCTCGCTTTAGGTACAGACCACACTCACTCCAGGCCACCTTCACTACCACCTTACTTTATTATACTGTTCTAACAGGCCATTGCCTGTAGGACTATTTATGTATTTACAAATCCCATCCAGCTCCCCCTCTCATTCTGGGTTGAAAGGGTGCAGTACTAGCATCAGCCATCTCTGCGTTCCTTCAGGCTCCCCCATCCCCTTCCACAGTACCCTTCCTCTTCATTTATCTGCTCCCAGCTGCTGAGGTTGCTTCTCCCTCTAATTAGTGCTTCAGCAGTGGTCTCACTTGTTAATTGATCCTCTATTTAGATCCCAATTAACCGGTATTGGTGGGGATTTGGGTGACAGGATACTGACTCAGAATCTGTGTCACAGAGCTCTCCCAACATGTCCTTGGTGCTGATTTAGTGAGATCACAGTGGAGAAACGGGCAGCTCAGCAAATTACAGCGATTCCAAGGTTTATCTCTTTTGTAGCAAGCTGCGGCAGCAGGTGGGAATTGAGATTCATCCAAGATTGGATGGATAGACATCTTGGCTGAGAAAGTGGTTTCACAAGCCACATCCAAAAGGGCACTTTGAACTAGGAAGGGGCTTGTTTAGGGAAGTAGGAGGCATGGCCAGACCACTCTGTGGTCTGGCTATTCTGGGCTGCCAGAGGGTCCCTTGGAGACTGTTGCCAGTAGGGTGTACATTAGAGGAACCCCTGGGGATAGAATCTGCTTTATGCTGCGGTCAAAACTAGCCCTGGCAATCACACAGTCCAGGAAATACAAGATAGCATAAAGCTACCATTGCTTCCTCCCCTTCTTGGCTGTGCAAAGCTCAGCCACTGCCCAGAATCAAGGACATTAAATAACAAACTAACATTCCATTATAAAACTTTTCAGACTTGCAAAGTGTTAAATCCTTTTATGCAACTAATTGTGCATTTGATTGAATTTAAATTGCATCTGATTTTGCAAGGGATCTTTCTAAACTCCTATTGCACATGAAAAAGAGATTTTCAAAAGTAGTCAGTGTTGGCTTAACTGGTCCCTCTGAAGTCAATGATAACTCTTGCTGACTTCAATGGGAGCAGAGTTAAGCCAGTGCTGAATGTTTTTGAAAATCCTTAACAACTTTACTAAAGTAACATTCTCTCTTCCCCAGAGTCACAAATATACTTAATTAAGCTAATTCAGCCTGGTATTAATCGGCAGTGCTTTTCACCCTATAATGAAGCTAAGGAGGAATTTATAGCCTGCTATCAAACCCTATTGGAAGTGACGGTTGCTCTCTGCTTGTGCATTTTATAATTTAAATCTTTACATTGAACAGCTGCATCCCCTTCCTAACAGGAGATGGGGTCTTTGCAAGCACATTATAAGTCAACATTTTTTATTATTATTACTCCTCCTATTAGGCTTTGGATTTATTTCTCAGAGTCCAAAAACTGCTGAAACTGGCTATGTTAAATTACATTGATCTGAAGTTTTTCTGCAGAGAACAGAGAAGGTTTTTTCTTGCTAATGTGATATGCTGACAAAAAGTTACGTTTGGGGAGAGCAATTATTTCAGAGGAAAAGACACAGAAAACTATAATATCTGTGAGGGATTAAAGGAGTTTTGGAGAAGATATATTGTTGTTGTTTATTTGTCTGTAATGTAGCCTGGCAGCCCCAGTCATGGACCAGAACCCGCTTGTGCAAACACAGAACAAAAAGATGATGCCTGTGGCAGATGTAACAAGCAGGTGCAGACAGGCAGATGGGGAAACACAAGGAAATAATGAGACAGTCTTGGTCAGCATGGCAGGTAGTGATCTCAGCATACCAGCTGCTTAACTGTTGTCAGGTTTTTGGTAGGTATCCTGGCAAAGGGCAATTTTAATGAGGACAGTCAGGTGGCATTGTGGATTTTTATGGGGAGCACCTTCCAAGTGTGAGGAGAAGCACGGGAGAAAGCAGAAAGGTGATTGTTTGAAAATGTTAACAAGTGGGTGATGGAAGCTGGCATCATGGGCCAATCGAAGGTGGGAGTCAGTGTCTCGATAGTGAATGAGAGATGATCGGTCAGGTGGGATTTGGCCATGAAGGGCTTGTCAGAGGGTGACAGTGGTCCTTTGAGAAGAAGCAGGGCCAGTGCACCTATGACTCATCAGCTCACTCCAGCTGGGCTTAAGAGGGCACCTGAAGAGGAGAAACCAGGTCAGTGTTGCCAGAGTCAGCCAGGAAAGGCAGGTGAGAGCTGCCTGGGAGTGAGAGTGTCAGGAGATTGGCTGGTGAGAACTGCCAGAGACCAGGGAACTGGTGGAGGTCCCTGAAGGAAGCTGTAGTTGGTACCTGGAGGAAGGCAGAAGGCAAGAAGAGCAGCAAGAGAGATTTGCTGGCTGACTTCTGCAAGCCAGAGGGCTGGAGAGGATGGGAGGCCAGAGAGCAGTGGAGGGAGTTGCTTGCTGTCTTCTAAGCCAGAGCCAAGGGCTGGAGAGGGCTGAAGATGGGGGATCTGCAGTGGAGCTTACCTGCTTACATAGTCACATCAGAGAGCTGGACACGGGATCAGTGAGATGCTCCCTTGGTGAGGATGGTTTCCCAGCAGAGCGGCTGTTGGGGTTCCCGCTGGGAGAGCAGCATTGCACTGCAGTAGAAGGCATATGGCTGTCCTGGCTGAGGGACAGAAGAGAGCTGACAAAGAGCCAGGTGTGATGGAAGATGCTGGAGTGTGTTATGTAGGGCACTGAGGGATTTTAAGGACTGTGGATGACAACTGGATTTTATGTTGGGACTTACATTTTGAACTACTTACACTATTTTTTGGTACTAAACCAGCCCCAAGGGAGGGGTATTATTGAGGCAAGAATGTTTATAATGGAGTTAAAGGGGGCTCTGAAAGGGGAAACTGAGGCAGGAGCACCTGTTATGCCGTGGTCTGCTGCAGGACGGTGCTGTAGGTGAGGCTGCCCTATGACAGGGCCTTGAAAATGAAGACAAGTAGTGTATGTTTGATGTGATGGAGAAATGAGAGCCCATGGAGAGATACAAAGGGAGAGGTGATGTGATCAAAGTGACAGGCTAGAAATATGATATTTGCAGCAACATTTTGAATGGATTTGAGCAGAGCAAGACTGCATTTGTCAAGGATGTTGCAGTAATCAAGATGGAATGATGAGTGCCTGGGCAGGAGTTGTAGTCATGTGGCTACAGATGAAAACAGTATCTTAGCAATATATAGTATCTTGTGCAGGAAGAATCATCAGGATTTAGACACAGCCTGGACGTGAGTATTGAGAGAGGGCCTGATTGACATGCAGGATGGTGGTGGTATCCACCATGGTCAAGAAAGATATAGTGAGGAGGACTTGAGTGGGGGAAAAGATTAGGAGCTCTGTTTTGGCTGTGTTAAGCTTAAACTGGTAGCTGGACACCAGGAGAATATGTCAAAGAGACAGGCTGAGATTTTAAGTCAGACAGAAGGAGACAAGATAACAGTATAGGCTGGGCACACTTGATTTCCAGGCAGTTTATTTACTAGCTAAGGGCTTGATACTCCGATGTCCTAGTAAGCATATCCTGTGATGAATGAATGCCCCTTTGACTGTCACTGATGCCTGAGGGAGTTGAGAATGCTGAGCAACTCCCTGGAGGCACTTAGTAACCTGCAAGATCCAAGATCGGGCCCTGATGTGGAATCTCCGGTGAGTAATGTTTAGAAGCTAAAGGAACTGAGCCAGTTCCTCCAGTATGCATTCAATAATCAAATAGGTCCAAAATACATTACTTTTTGAACTGGGCTAATTAGTGTCTCAGCTTACTCTCTTCGAGGAGTCACAGGAGCCAGCAAACAGAGCTGTAAACAGGGGAGTTTGAGTGGGAGTTCTGTTGGAGGAGAAGGTATTTGTATTTGGTTTTGTATTTGTATTATTTGTATGTGTAGAGGCTTGTAGGGGCTTTGTGCTGGGAGAGAAGCTGAACCCTGATTAGGGGGTGGGGCTTCTCTGAGTAGGGGTCCTATAAAGGTAGCCAGCCAGTCAGGCAGCGGCACAGGAGCCCGCAAACAGTGGGAGTTTGAGTGGGAGTTTGTATTGTGGTGCTCGCTTGGGGTTTGTTCTTGCTGTGGATGGTGGTGTTTTGGTGTGGTTTGTGTTTCCCGGACTGACAGGATTTAGGTGTGAAGGCTATGACAGATACAGAGGCAGCAGTGGTAATGACCCAAGCAGTGGAGGACACAATGAAGATGGCTGGATGTGGAAGCTGCGGTATGTACATGATACTGGAGGGAGTACCTGGAAAGAGTTTCATCTGCATGAAGTGCCGCCTGATAGAGCTGATGGAAGAAAAGATCCGAGGATTGGAGATGCAGGTGGAAAGTCTGGTAGAGTTTAGAAGGGCGTTTGAGCAGATTATGGAGCTAAGACACAAGGCAGCTGAAGGAAGAGCTCAGACTTACAGATGGAAGCAGGACCGAAGAACTCTGAGGGGAGACTGCTGGGTGAAGAAAATGGATAGTGGAAGCATGTGACTAAGAGAACCAGGCAGAGGAAAAGATGGGCTAGTGAAGGAGAAATAGAGCTCAGGAACAGGTTTTCAGAGTTGGAAAATGAAAAAGGGGCTCAGCAGGTGGTCACTGAAGGTGGAAGGGCAAGGAAGAAGAGAAGAGCAGCTAGTCCTATAGGAAAAGGGGAAGAGTCAATGGAGACAACACCAAATATGAGCCCCAGGAGGATACAGGATGGGTTGAAGAGGCTTACAAGGGAGAATAGGAATGGAAAGGACTTGCAGCCAGAGGGAATGGGATAGGCCAGAGAATCGCACCGTCACCAGGAAAAGGCAGGTCTATGTGATCGGGGACTCCTTACTGAGAAGAATAGACAGGCCTGTAACAGACAGAGCTGATCCAGAGAAAATGAGGGTGTGCTGTCTACTGGGTGCTAAGATACGGGATGTGGACCTGAGGTTGAAGAGGATCCTAAAGGGAGGGGGAAAGAATCCACTGATCATCCTTCATGTGGGAACAAATGATACCGATAGATTCTCGCTGGAACATATCAAGGGAGACTATGCCAGTCTGGGGAAGATGCTTAAGGAAATCGAGGCTCAGGTGATCTTCAGTGGGATTCTGCCTCTTCCTAGAGAAGGGCAACAAAGGTGTGACAAGATTATAACTATCAACAGATGGCTCAGGCAGTGGTGCTATAAGGAGGGCTTTGGGATGTATGGCCCCTGGGAGGCATTCATGGACAGAGGACTGTTCTCTCAGGATGGACTTCATCTGAGTAGGGAAGGAAATAGACTTCTAGGATGGAGCCTGGCACAACTGATTAAGAGAGCTTTAAACTAGAAATTTGGTGGAGATGGTTGGGAGATGTCCTGGTAATCTCCATGCCAGATTTTAACATTGAGAGGGAAGAAAACAAAGTAAGAAAGGATACAGCTGTGGATAGGAGAATGGACATAAGGAGGCAGGGCAGTGTGGATACCAGTCTAATAGGTCGTACTGGCAGTAGAATGTCCGTGCCTAATCAGGTAAAGAATGTGAGTGAGGTCAAACAGCAAAAATTAAGATGTTTGTACACCGATGCGAGGAGCCTAGGTAACAAAATGGAGGAACTAGAGCTACTGGTGCAGGAAGTGAAACCAGATATTATAGGGATAACAGAAACATGGTGGAATAGTAGCCATGACTGGACTACAGGTATTGAAGGGTATGTGCTGTTTAGGAAAGACAGAAATAAAGGCAAAGGTGGTGGAGTAGCATTGTATATCAATGATGAGGTAGACTATAAAGAAATAAGAAGTGATGGAATGGATAAGACAGAGTCTGTCTGGGCAAAAATCACGTTGGGGAAGAAAGCTACTAGAGCCCCCTCTGGGATAGTGCTTGGGGTGTGCTATAGACTGCCAGGATCCGATCTGGATATGGATAGAGACCTCTTTAATGAAGTACATACTAATGGGAATTGCGTGATCATGGGAGACTTTAACTTCCCAGATATAGACTGGAGGACAAGTGCTAGTAATAATAATAATAGGGCTCAGATTTTCCTAGATGCGATAGCTGATGGATTCCTTCATCAAGTAGTTGCTGAACCAACAAGAGGGGATGCCATTTTAGATTTGGTTTGGGGGAGTAGTGAGGAAAAAATGGTTGTAGGGGATAATCTTGGTTCGAGTGATCATGAGCTAATTCAGTTCAAACTGAATGGAAGGATAAACAAAAATAAATCTGCGACTAGGGTTTTTGATGTCAAAAGAGCTGACTTTAAAATATTAAGGAAATTAGTTAGGGAAGTTGATTGGACTGAAGAATTTATGGATCTAAAGGCAGAGGAGGCCTGGGATTACTTCAAGTCAAAGCTGCAGAAGCTATCAGAAGCCTGCATCCCAAGAAAGGGGAAAAAATTCATAGGCAGGAGTTGTAGACCAAGCTGGATGAGTAAGCATCTCAGAGAGGTGATTAAGAAAAAGCAGAAAGCATATAGGGAGTGGAAGATGGGAGGGATCAGCAAGGAAAGCTACTTTATTGAGGTCGGAACATGTAGGGATCATAGAATCATAGAATATCAGGGTTGGAAGGGACCCCTGAAGGTCATCTAGTCCAACCCCCTGCTTGAAGCAGGACCAATTCCCAGGTAAATCATCCCAGCCAGGGCTTTGTCAAGCCTGACCTTAAAAACCTCTAAGGAAGGAGATTCTACCACCTCCCTAGGTAACGCATTCCAGTGTTTCACCACCCTCTTAGTAAAAAAGTTTTTCCTAATATCCAATCTAAACCTCCCCCACTGCAACTTGAGACCATTACTCCTTGTTCTGTCATCTGCTACCATTGAGAACAGTCTAGAGCCATCCTCTTTGGAACCCCCTTTCAGGTAGTTGAAAGCAGCTATCAAATCCCCCCTCATTCTTCTCTTCTGCAGGCTAAACAATCCCAGCTCCCTCAGCCTCTCCTCATAAGTCATGTGTTCTAGACCCCTAATCATTTTTGTTGCCCTTCGCTGGACTCTCTCCAATTTATCCACATCCTTCTTGTAGTGTGGGGCCCAAAACTGGACACAGTACTCCAGATGAGGCCTCACCAATGTCGAATAGAGGGGAATGATCACGTCCCTCGATCTGCTCGCTATGCCCCTACTTATACATCCCAAAATGCCATTGGCCTTCTTTGCAACAAGGGCACACTGCTGACTCATATCCAGCTTCTCGTCCACTGTCACCCCTAGGTCCTTTTCCGCAGAACTGCTGCCTAGCCATTCGGTCCCTAGTCTGTAGCGGTGCATTGGATTCTTCCATCCTAAGTGCAGGACCCTGCACTTATCCTTATTGAACCTCATCAGATTTCTTTTGGCCCAATCCTCCAATTTGTCTAGGTCCTTCTGTATCCTATCCCTCCCCTCCAGCGTATCTACCACTCCTCCCAATTTAGTATCATCTGCAAATTTGCTGAGAGTGCAATCCACACCATCCTCCAGATCATTTATGAAGATATTGAACAAAACCGGCCCCAGGACCGACCCCTGGGGCACTCCACTTGATACCGGCTGCCAACTAGACATGGAGCCATTGATCACTACCCATTGAGCCCGACAATCTAGCCAGCTTTCTACCCACCTTGTAGTGCATTCATCCAGCCCATACTTCCTTAACTTGCTGACAAGAATACTGTGGGAGACCGTGTCAAAAGCTTTGCTAAAGTCAACAATACATCCACTGCTTTCCCTTCATCCACAGAACCAGTAATCTCATCATAAAAGTCAAAGTGGGAGAGGCTAAAAGTCAAGTAGAGTTGGACCTTGCAAAAGGAAACCAATAGTAAAAGGTTCTATAGCCATATAAATAAGAAGAAAACAAAGAAAGAAGTGGGACTGCTAAACACTGAGGATGGAGTGGAGGTTAAGGATAATCTAGGCATGGTCCAATATCTAAACAAATACTTTGCCTCAGTCTTTAATGAGGAGCTTAGGGATAATGATAGCATGACAAATGGGAATGAGGATACGGAGGTAGATATTACCATATCCGAGGTAGAAGCGAAACTCAAACAGCTTAATGGGACTAAATCAGGGGGCCCAGATAATCTTCATCCAAGAATATTAAAGGAACTGGCACATGAAATTGCAAGCCCATTAGCAAGAATTTTTAATGAATCTGTAAAGTCAGGGATTGTACCGTATGACTGGAGAATTGCTAACATAGTTACTATTTTTAAGAAAGGAGAAAAAAAGTGATCCGGGTAACTACAGACCTGTTAGTTTGACATCTGTAGTATGCAAGGTCTTGGAAAAAATTTTGAAGGAAAAAGTAGTTAAGGACATTGAGGTCAGTGGTAAATGGGACAAAATACAACATGGTTTTACAAAAGGTAGATTGTGCCAAACCAACCTGATCTCCTTCTTTGAGAAAGTACCAGATTTTTTTAGGCAAAGGAAACACAGTGGATCTAATTTACCTAGATTTCAGTAAGGCATTTGATACAGTGCCACATGGGGAATTATTAGTTAAATTGGAAAAGATGTGGATCAATATGAAAATCGAAAGGTGGATAAGGAACTGGTTAAAGGGGAGACTACAATGGGTCACACTGAAAGGTGAACTGTCAGGCTGGAGGGAGGTTAACAATGGCGTTCCTCAGGGATTGGTTTTGGGACCAATTTTATTTAATCTTTTTATTACTGACCTTGGCACAAAAAGTGGGAGTGTGCTAATAAAGTTTGCGGACGATACAAAGCTGGGAGGTATTGCCAATTTAGAGAAGGACCGGGATATCATACAGGAAGATCTGGATGACCTTGTAAACTGGAGTAATAGTAATAGGATGAAATTTAATAGTGAGAAGTGTAAGGTCATGCATTTAGGGATTAATAACAAGAATTTTAGTTATAAACTGGGGACGAATTAATTAGAAGTAATGGAGGAGGAGAAGGACCTTGGAGTATTGGTTGATCACAGGATGACTATGAGCCGCCAATGTGATGTGGCCGTGAAAAAAGCTAATGCTGTCTTGGGATGCCTCAGGCGAGGTATTTCCAGTAGAGATAAGGAGGTTTTAGTACCGTTATACAAGGCACCGGTGAGACCTCATCTGGAATACTGTGTGCAGTTCTGGTCTCCCATGTTTAAGAAGGATGAATTCAAACTGGAACAGGTACAGAGAAGGGCTATTAAGATGATCTGAGGAATGGAAAACCTGTCTTATGAAAGGAGACTCAAGGAGCTTGGCTTCTTTAGCCTAACCAAGAGAAGGCTGAGGGGAGATATGATTGCTCTCTATAAATATATCAGAGGGATTAATACCATGGAGGGAGAGGAATTATTTAAGCTCTGTACCAATGTGAACACAAGAAGAAATGGATATAAACTGGCCATCGGGAAGTTTAGACTTGAAATTAGATGAAGGTTTTTAACCATCAGAGGAGTGAAGTTCTGGAACAGCCTTCCAAGGGAAGCAGTGGGGGCAAAAGACCTATCTGGATTCAAGATTAAACTCGGTAAGTTTATGGAGGAGATGGTATGATGGGATAACATGATTTTGGCAATTAATTGATCTTTGACTATTCGTGGTAAATAGGCCCAAGGGCCTGTGATGGGATGTTAGATGGGATGGGATCTGAGTTACTACAGAGAATTCTTTCCTGGGTATCTGGCTAGTGAGTCTTGCCCACATGCTCAGGGTTCAGCTGATCACCATATTTGGGGTCAGGAAGGAATTTTCCTCCAGCGCAGATTGGAAGAGGCCCTGGGGGTTTTTCGCCTTCCTCTGCAGCGTGGGGCACGGGTCACTTGTTGGAGGATTCTTTGCACCTTGAAGTCTTTAAACCATGATTTGAGGACTTCAATAGCTCAGACATAGGTGAAAGGTTTATTGTTTATTGGGTGGGTGAGATTCTGTGGCCTACGTTGTGTAGGAGGTCAGACTAGATGATCATGATGGTCCCTTCTGACCTTAAAGTCTATGAGTCTAAGAGATATTTAGCTAGCTAGCTTACAGTACTGACAGATTGAAACATTTGAAAATCTTAAGTCCAGACGTTTAAAAATCATGACACCGTCTTAAAAATCATGAGATTTTGAAATAGAATCTTTTTTTCAGTGTGCCTTCTGGTTTTTGAGTCGATAGGGTCCTGTTTTCTCATGAGGGCTAGAAACTTTTTTTTTTAATAACAAAAGCCAATATTCTCATGTAATCACAGGACTCTTGGAGCTTTAAGAAAAACAGAAAGGGTGAAATTCTGGTCTCACTGAAGTAAATGGGAATTTTGTCATTGACTTCAATGGGGCCACGATTTTACCCAAATATTGAGAGACTTATAATAAAGCTGCCAGAGTAGGGAACACTGAACTTATGTGTTCCTCATCACTCCTTCAAAAGTATTAATGCATTTATCCTCACAATGCCCCCTGGAAGGCTTGTTGCACAAGGAATGTAAATAACTTGCTTGAGATCAGACAGGTAGTTTGTTAAAGCCAGGAACTGAATCCACATTATCTGCCTTAATCATAAGACCATCCTTCTTTTCTCTCCATCATTTCATCTTGATACTCCTCTAGACTAAACTCCGGTCATAAGAAATCACTGTCATCCTTGATCACTGCAAGTAATTAATATGAATAGAATGCATTTGCTCCCAAATGTTGCATGTGAATCTAATGAAGCTTCTGAAGGCCCCCAGGAAAAGAGGAACTCTGTAGCCATGCACAGGTGCTTGGCAAAGGTAAGTTAACTCACTAGTTTGAGTAGCGGTAGATCTGTCATTCTTAAGATGCCATCTGTTCAAAGTAGAATCGATATTCAGAAGCAAGAACTGAGTTATTTGGCAGTTTACTCTGAAGTCAGCCTATTAGCTTGATTTACTGTACATGGTGATTTGCATAGTTTTTCCATGATACTTTGTTTCAGCCCATTACATTTGACCAGATTTAACAGTAAATGTTCCTGGGATTGTGGAAATGACATTAGCATTAGCATAAAGTTGAAACTGGAAACATTGTTTAAAAAGGGGAAAAATAAGAATCTCCAAATTAGAGCTTTCTGTAATCTCGTATGGCACATTATGGTACATAGATTACAACACTTACACTGGACATTTCCCCTGGGTGCAGTATGCAAGGCAATTTTGAAATGGAGACTAGTTTTCTCTGGAAAACTCCAAATTGCTTACAGCTGATTAAATAGTAAGTACTTTCATGATACTTGCACTTTGTGAAATAAAGTGGAGCAAAGGTGGGATTCTGCCAGCAACTTTAAATAATTGAAATGTACTGAGTGATCACTAGCTTAGTCTGGAAGCTGTTTGTGATGTTTTTCAGTTGCATTGTGTGACAGGATCCCTGAGGTACAACCTGGAACTGTGGGACCACTGTGCTCCCTTTACTTGCCAGCCTGGGCTATCTCATACAATGCTTTGCCAGTGACAAACAGCAAAACCCTTCCAAGCGCTGTGATCACTCAGCTATCAACATGTGGAGCCACACCCCCCGTGAAATTGCATTCTCCCTAAGCCATTCATGAATCATACAGAAAGAGGCACCAGCCAATCACCTCTGCCCCCAGCCTTGCATTCCAGAAATATACTGTCTTACACTGCTCAAGATTCCCTTGGACAGTGCAAGCTCATTCATAAGTTTGCCACTTCTTCAAATGAAAATGGACATGCACCAGTCTTTGTAATCTGAGCTGAGATTCCCCAAGCACTTCAACCAAAACCAGGCTGTTTTAGGTAAAAGATAAAATGGATTTATTAGCTACAGAAAGATAAATTGTAATGTAAATGATTATAAGTAGCAGGCATAGAGAACAAAATTGGTTACCTTAGAAACACAATCTAAATTCTAACTTTTACAAACCAAGCAAGATTTGAGTCGAGCACTCTTTCACCCTAACAGATGTTACAGGCAGCTCACAGTTCCTCAGTACACTGGCTGGACTCCCTTACAGCCTGCGACCAATCCCCCTAGTTCAAAGTCTTTGTCTGCCAGACAGTCTTCCAGGCATTGAGATGGGGAATGGGGGGTGGGAGGTAGGGGGAAGAGAGGCCAAGTGATTATGTCACTGTCCCTCTTTTATACATTCTTCCATCTGCTAGAAAGATTTTGCTGCAACCTGGGGTTGGCCAGCCTGCTTTCTCTGAGAAGCCTCTGGGATAGTGAATTCTTCTTGATGGACCATTAACACCTGTCTGGCCAGTGATAGCTGCTCCTTTGTCCCTACTGAAAGGCTGGCATATTTCACAACATATTTCAGTAACACATATAGCAGTACTTCATAACTTCACATATAATGATAGCACCTACAATTCAATCGGATATTAAGGTTCAACAGATTGAGACTTTTAAAATGATACCTCACAAGGTGTGCCTTGTATAGAAAAAAAAATCATAATCATATGACAGTGGTGAATATGGGGGTTCCACGGTGCTACTTTGAGATACAGAATGTCACACACTGGTAGCCCTGTTCTGAACCTGGACCGGGCCATAAGGCAACCAGATGTTTGATATGTACTTGTCACTTGTATAGACCACAGGGCTGACTGTTGCTGATGCCATCAACAAAGACCCAGGCCAGTACTGAGCAGTTGAGGGATGCTTAACTCTCTCTCTCTCTCCTGGTCTTTGTAATAGACCAGAAAGAGGGTATGTTGCATGATTCATAGATTCCAATGCAGGAAGGGACCATTATGATCATTTAGGTTGATATCTTGCATCACACCCAGTTTCATCCAATGATTCCTGTATATAGCCTAGCATGATCCTGTGACTGAGCTAGAGCATAAGGAAGGTAGCAAGTGGGATTCAAACCCAAGTCTAAAGAGGAGACTATAGCCTAAACAGAGCCTTGGACCATTTGGCCATCCTGAGATGGCTGCTACTATGGACTCTTCTTGCGCACTATACTTAAGGGCACAGCAGCAGTTGAGCACTGAACCTTCCATAGTACACCTCTCCTCTATGAAGAGTTGTAGGGAAGAAACCACTAGCAGCATCCTCCTTTATCTTGTAGGAAGGTAGAAGAAAAACAGGTTCCTTCTCCTGGTCTCCAGCATAAGGAGAAGGAACAAAGAATCCCTTTCTTCAAGCGAGTTTTTCCCATCCCCTGCCATCTATGCAGTAGGAAGAAAGAATGCATGAAGGAAGGGAATGAGAAGGTAGCACAAAATCAAGGGAGACATAGAAGGTTAAATCTTTGGTACTGTAGATAGTGTATAATCAGAATATGTCAAAGGGGAACAGGATGCAGTTCAGGAATAGAGCCAGTGAATTGGGCAACCAGACAGGAGGAGTATGGTTATACCTGGGGGCTTCTGGACCAAGTGACACCTGCTGAGCTCTAGCTCCTGGGGACCAACTAGTTCTCCAGCCTCTGCTGCTTGGAAGAGGTGTCTTGGGATTAACTGTGCCTTTAACCTATGAGAAAAGCCATACTGGGTCAGATCAATGGTCCATTTAGCCCAGTATCCTGTCTTCTGACAGTGGCCAATGCCAGGTGCTTCAGAGGGAATGAACAGAACAGTGCAATTTTGAGTGATCCATCCCTTGTGCTCCAGTCCCAGCTCCTGGCAGTCAGAAGTTTAGGGACACCCAGAGAATGGGTTTGCACCCCTAACCATCTTGGATAATAGCCATTGATAGACCTAGCCTCCATCTATCCAATTCTTTTTGAATCCAATTATACTTTTTGGCCTTCACAACATTCCCTAGCAATGAGTTCCACCAGTTGACTGTGCATTGTGTGAAGAAGTACTTCCTTGTGTTTGTTTTAAACCTGCTGCCTATTGATTTCATCAAGTGACCCCTAGTTCTTGTGTTATGCGAAGGGATAAATAACACTTCCTTATTCACATTCTTCACACCATTCCATATTTTATAGACCTCTATCATATTGCCCCATAATCGTTTCTTTTCTAACCTGAACAATCATAGCCTTTCTAATCTCTCCATGTATGGAAGCTGTTTCATACCCCTAATCATTTGTTGCCTTCTTTGTACCTTTTCTAATTCTAATATATCTTCTTTGACAGTGACTGTGGAGCATTACTAGCCCAAGGACTGTTAAGCAGCAGAAGTTTTTTTTAAGCAGGCAAGACAAAGTTTGTAGAGGAGAAAACTTGCAGTTAAGTTATATGTCTGAATGTGGTCACTCCTTAATTTAAATGGCAGTAAGTGTTACGCTGCTGAAAATCCTGTGTCCTTTAATGGCTTGAATGACCTGTCATCCTTGGGCCTACTGCCTCAATTTGGGAGAACGAATGTGTAGACTTAAAATGGGATAAGGGTTAGAAATCTCTCATCTGAAAAATAATTCGTTGCCATTCTGAAATGAACAGAGCTGAGCTGCCAGAGGGGGAAAAGGTTCTTGGATAGCCCTTCTGAATTTCCATTTTGTCTGATCCAGTACTTAAGGAGCTAAGAACAAAACCCTTCAATACTATCCAACCTCTCGGCTATCATGTAATTGTTTCTACTCATACTGTTGACCCATCTTCCAGTCCCAGAGTCCCACTTCTGACATCAGTGTTGATCAATAACAGAATTCCGGGGCCTTGCAGGTTGGCTTCCCACTGGAAGAGAAATCAGAAAGGTGGGTGTATTCTAAGTGTAACTTCCAAGAATTGCTTTCTGCTTTATTCTCTCTATTTGGAGGCAAACTCTCTCCTACCTGCCAAACTTCTACCAAGGTCTACTGCATAAAAAACCTGACGACATTACAGCATTTCTTCAGAGACTAAAAACTTGCTTTCATGTTAGGAAAAAGAACTTGTAAGACTGTGTGCAACAGCACAAGTTGGTGTCTCCAGCCATAATGAGACTTATTTCCTTTCTCCAGTGCTTTGAGATCTGAGGATGAAAAGAATTGAGATCTGAGGATGAAAAGGGCTAGGTATTAAAACAATACATCGTGGTCCAGTTGCTAAATATGACTATTCATAAAGAAGAACCAGATTGTAGCTTTTAAACCCAGAGTTACTTTAGAAATTGGAGTGCAGAGAGGCACCACCTCAGTGCAGTGGGGTTGGAAGTGCCCTGGGAATAGCAGGGTGGAGGGATAGGAAGGGGAGTGAAGAAAGTTGCTGAGATGGCAACCCCTTTGGCAGCTGGCATCCTGTTTGCTGACGTTACCCTTCCCCTGCCCAGGTACCAATGCCCTTTCTCATCCCCCAGTCCACCCTGGCGGCTACTGCACTTGCTCCTGCCCCACCCCTGGGCTGGGTGTCTCCTCAGGAACCCAAAGTGGCTGCAGGGTGAGACAGGGCTGGATCAGGGAGACCTATCTGCTCCCCAGTGGCCGGTCTGATCTTATGGGCTGTGGCAGCTGCTCCAGCCCCTCCTCTGGGTCCTGCTCCTCTACTTTCACCTCCTGCATCTGTGCAAACATAGCTGAATCCCGCTGTCACGTCTCTGAGAGCAGTGGGGGCAGATGGAAACATAGCTCCCCCCAGTATGTCCATTCTGGGCCCCTCCCACCCCAGTGGCTGTTCCTGGAGCTGTGATGTCTCCAGAGGACGTGGGTGGTGGGGGGAAGAATGCTTACCAATCACTTGAGAACAGGCACAAACGCTGCAACTGCTCTGCTCTGCACTTTAAAAGGCTGAAGTGTGCATTCCCTGCTACTAGCCTCAGTTTGATGGCTAATGCAGAAAGACCAGGGCCTGTGTCCTGCTCACGGTCCTCTCTGTTCCCAGGTGTGCAGTGCTGCTGGTCACCCCAACAATTCCTCTTGAGATGAGGGAGCACAACCACTTTGCCACAGGTTCACAAAGAAAGATGGAAGACAGGTGCCTTGTGCTTTCCCTCATTCAAATAAGTGTGGCCAGAATCAGGTCTACAATCATTAACATACCTTAGTGAAAACAAGTGGATTGTGCCTGCAAGCTTTTTGGAGTGGCAGGTACAATGGCAACTTGTGTTAATTGCTTACCACGTCCAAGATCTTAGGTAACTTATCAGTCATTTATTCACCTTCTACATCTCTTTCCCCAAGGAAGTAGTCATGAGACTTTGTTAGCACAAGACAGTAGAATCCTTGTTTCTAGCTAGGCCTATATGGCTGTTGGCCATTTAGCAATATTACTTCCCTGTTGTTGAACTGGATTGTTGGGTTTATCACCAACATCCTTGGCTGCCATACATCTATGTATTGCCATTTGCAAAGAAGTGTATGAAATCCTATTTCTTAATGCAGATAATCAAGGTGGCTTGGCTTGGTGGCTAGTAATTATTGACATGGGAGAATGGTCTGTCTGCATTTAATCAACTGGAGTTGGAAAAGGAGCAATTTTTTGAACTTGCTGTAAAAGTTCCTTTATCACAGTGCATATTAATGATCTCATGCACTGAATGAATGGAACTGAATTCTCCACTGGCCACTTAGAAAACCCATTGCTACCATAGGCAACTGAGTATAGCTCCTGTTTGGGAGGGATATTAGAACGTATGTTGTTGAGACCCTGGGTTTTCTGGCAATCAGATAAGGAGGCATATCCATGCACCACTAATTGGACGCAAATCAGAATTGAGTTGGGGCATATTTATTTAACTATTTATAAAGTGTAGTTTTGAACATGTCATTAGTCTCACCCAAACTACAAAACATACATGAGCATCTTTCATGAGGGTAACTTAAGGTTCAGCAGCAATTTGTTCAGTTAGTGTTTTCCACATGGATTCTTCTCTATAAAAGGAAACATTCGATTAGGGAAAAACACTTGAGTTCATAGTAGTTGTTAAAAATCCCAGAAATGCTTTTCTGGCAGATGAGACACCATGGAAACAATTCTGTCACCATAAATCACACATGCACAAACCTTTTTGCACCTGATACAGGCATACTAGGTCACCTTTTCAATTAAGCTTCTATGAACATGTGCAGCCTAGCTTAAACTTATGTGTTTTTGGGTATGCAATAGCTACAGGAGACCACTTGGAGAGACTGAGACACACCACACGCTCAGGTGCAAACAATTGGTTGGATGACACTCAGCTATATGTCTCCTTTTCCAGCCTTTGCCATCCCCAAGATCATCCAGTGCCTAGGAGAAATCAGCAGATGGATGAACAGCTGTTTGCTTGAACTCAGTGCAAAAAAGACAGATGTGATGGTGGTAGGAAAGGGAAAACATGCTGAAGAAAATGCCTGACAATATGCTAATATCAGCAACAGCTGAAGGCATCAGAATACTTATTGCTGAGGTGGTGCAAAGCTTCAGGATCCTGCTAAACACCTCAATACTCCTTGATACAGAAGTGAGAAATGCCTTGCTTTTACCTGGCCAAGAAATGTTATTCTCAAGTAAGCACCTTAGCTACAATGGTGCATGCTTTTGACACCACCAGACTGTGGCTTACTCTACCTTATGATGGACACAATGACTACAAAAAAAAGGTGAAGCTGGTACATCACCCAGGAGGACATCACACGAACATCAAACACTGATGAAAGCACAGCATACGTGTGTTTCGTGAACTTCCTTAGCTCCCACATTCAGTTCAGAGTGGAGTTAAAATCTCTGCTTCTAATCCACAAGGCACTTGATGGACTGGGATCTAGCTACTTCAGGGACTGCTTTACTCTTCTAGATCCCCTCCGTCCCTAGATAAACGTGCTTCACAGGAATGACTGATAGATTGATGAGTGAGTTGGATGCGATTGATGAGTTGGAGATGGACTAGGTGAAATTCTGTGGCCTGTGTGATGCAGAAGGTCAGTCTACCTGAGTGTACTGGTCTCTCGTGGACTGAAAATTGATGAAGGGAGAGTATATGGATTTTTCATTTATGTAGTGAGTACTATGCTCCCTTTCTTCTGTCGGGGAGAGAGGGACTTCTATTTCTGAAAGCCAAACACTCTAGAATGCTGCTGCTCTTGAATGGTATTGGATGGCTTATCCGCCCACCCTACCTGCACCTCCTGATTTGTCTGGCCCACAGCTGGCTTTTGCTCACTCATCCTGGGTGCCCCCCCATCACAGCTCAAAAAAGTAAGTGAGGTGCACTTATTCCCGACGCTGGGCCCACAAGCTGGCCTTTTGTACAGGCTCATTATTCGCCATATCCTTTGTCTATATACTGTGTCCTTATCTCAAGCTGAGCCCAAAAGAAGAACTCAGTATGCAAACATGTGAAAACAGCGGCCCACAGAGAGCAGTCTGAGTTCTGTTCTCAGTTACAGCTTCACAGTTTACATGGAAGTAAGCCTGGTTGCATCTGCATCACTGAGAGTACATCAACATAGGAGCTGAGGGAGGGGCGGTGGTGATTCCTAGTCCACGTAGATGTACTCATGCTAGCTCTGCTTGAGCTGGCGCCTAAAAATAGCAGTGTGTCCATGTAGCACAGGCAGTGACTTGGGCTAGCCGTCTGAGTATGTACTAGAGGGCCACGTGAGATTGTACTTGGGGCAGCTAGCCTGAGTGGTCGCCTGAGCCACTATGGACACGCTGCTATTTTTAGGCGCCAGCTCGAGCAGAGCTAGCATGGGTACATCTATGCGAGCTGGGAATCATATCTCCCAGCTCATGTGTAGATGCATTCTGAGTGTAGAATTTGACCTGATAGCTGTTAATACTCTAATTAAGGATGTTATTAAATAATTATTGTTAAATACCCTTCTTAAGATCCTTTCATCCGTACTTAAACAAACCTGAAATCAATGGGTTAGTGAGAGAAAGAACTGCGGAATTAAGCCTTAATTGACATTCAATAGTGTGAGAAAAAACTGTGGGATTAGGCCTCAGTTGACATTCAATAGTGTCTTGAATTCCTACACTCAGGTGTTAGTTTCTAAGCTTACATGTTTGTGCACCATTTTGGATTGCCTGAGATTCATCATGTTTCAGGTAAGTAACACACAGAGTGGTTGCTGTCAGAATCAGCATTTGCGGACAGTTATGCCACAGCTGTTAATCTAAAAACCTAATCCTGAAAATCCTTATGTTTGAGTAATCATTTTTAATGGCTATTCATCTGAAATGTATTGTAAACTAATGTCAATGCAAATGGTGCAGAGCACATATACAGCCTTAGAAACAAACAAAAAGATCCTTGATTGCTAATAACTTAGCAATCAGATGCTGTTATACTTTCTAGCTCTCACTTCAGGCTGCTTCTCAGACATTTCTCAAAAGATTATTTTTGCAGCGTAAAGCATAATCCTGTTTTCTAATAGTGCTAATGGCTGCCTTTGCCATGAATCTTTATGCATTGCTTCTGTTAGCGAGGGGTATACCAGAGGATGTAATTAAACTTCCTGTAAAGCTAAACTGCAATAATAACTGCAGTGTGTTTGGACCATGCGTCTGGCATTCTGCTGTGTTACTTTTCTCAAGTGCTGCCCAGTTATAGACATCAAATACAGCATTTAATCAAGCTGACATTGAAGATGGTACGCTGAAGTTTTAACAAAATATTATTAGTGAGGAAAGTGACTGAGAGCCTTTTACTTGATTTGTAGCAGTAATGCCTGCAAAGCCAGCTCACTGCATACTTTCTTTAAGCAAATGCCCTCTGTCAGACTCTCATTGAATGACTGTGTTTCCACTGCAAAACTAATCTATCACAATTGACTCAGCCACGCAAACAGAAGTGTACTGAATAAAAAAAAAAGAGACTCTCTTAGTAATGTGTATGTGTGTGTGTGTATATATATATAATATGTGGGGGGGGAGGGGCAGGGATAGACTAAAAACACATGCTCAATGTGATGGTGATATCCTTGACAGTGTAGCATAAAGATTTACAGGCACCCTTTTTTAATTACATTAATAACTTACTTGATGTGTCACTCCTTTGGAGTAGTGCACACATTCCAAATAAATGCAGATGTACTACTGCCAACCAGACATGCCAAACCCACCAAAAAAAAAAGGAGAAATTGGGCTTGTTTTTGGCTTAATTGGCTTGTGAGTTACTTGTTGGCTAGTTTTTGGCCTGTAGTTTGTTGCTTGTTGTAGCTTGTGACTTTTCTTTTTTGATTGGCTCCTGGCAAGGGGGGGCAAGCAGGGGCAAGGGGAGGAGAGAGTCAGGGGTACACAGCGGGCCCACCACAGTCCCAGACTGCGTGCCAGGGGATCTAGTCACATAGAGAGTTGGGGTTCTTAGGGATTGGCTTGTTTTGGCCTTGTTTTGAAATGGGATTAGCTTGATTTTTGGCTTCCTGTGAAAGTTGGGATGCTTATTTCCCACGTGAAAGTTGGCAACTGTACTGCTAACCCAGAGCATTGAAAATCATGAGGGAGGCCCCCAGAATTATGAGACTGACTTAAAATCGTGAGATTTCACAAAACAATAACTCTTGGAGTCTATGTATTTGCCTTGTGATTTTTGATTCATTTCAAGCTTTTTTCCATAAGCACTAAGGCTAGAAACCTAATCTTTTATATGACAGCTGAAAGCCTTACGTAATGTTATGCCTCAAGGAGCTTGATCTTTAAGAAAAACATCATATATTGCAAGGCTTGCAGCAAAATTGTGAGCATTGGCAGTACTGTAGATAAAGCCTTTGTGTCATATTACAGTCAGGTATTACATACACCCATGTTGTATATTTATGTTACAGAGTCTACACCTACTCGTGTTCTTCCTCAGTTTTATATGTAATAGATATAAATAAAGAGATCTAGTCCAATTTCCTATTTAGTAATATAGACACCCAGAGACACAACTCCTATTGAAGTCAATAGCAGTCAATCCAAGGGTAAAAATTGGCCAATGGACGGGTTGCATGTAAAATATTGCTGCAGAGGGGCAAAAATAACTCCTGAGAGTGTGGTATGTCATCTGACAGTTGTAAATGCAATCTAGAAAACTGCTTTTGCTTAGGAAAATTTTGCACCATTATTGCCGTTGTCTCATTATTATCCCCCTTGACTTTTACCTCTCCTGGATTCCTCCCAGCCATTTCCCTCTCTCATTACACCTACCTCCCTACCTATTTGCATTTCTCTTTCCTCCTGCCTCCCTACTCCCTTATCTCTTACTCTGCTTCACCTGCTCCCCAGGTTCCTTGCCTGTCTCCCGACCTCTTTAGCCCATTGTCTCCTTGACTGCCTTGTCTCGGCTCCTCCACCTCAACAGGCAGAAGAGGTCCTCACTGACCTATTATTCTTAAGTCCATGTAGCTGGGAAAGCTGGCAGAAGAGCCAGAAATGTGACATCACCTTGTGGGGCCCACAGTTCCGGGATTTAAGGGCTAGTAAGAGTCCAAGCAGGGGTCTCACTGTATCAGTGCTCAATCAATGTAATGGTCATTGGCAGCACCAGCTACTGTTCACATTCCGTCAGTTGGATAAGTTGATGTCCAGCATGATTTATTTCTCTTTGATTGATAGAAATAGCACTTTCCCCTTCATTTGATTGTTTAAGAAATCAAGTTACAGATTTAAAAAAATAGCCTGGATACACAATATTAATGCACAGAGTCAAGTACAGGGAAGTCTGCAATTTCAAAAAATTCAGGTTTCTCTGACATTAATTTGGTCAAGTTGCACATCGTATGGACTAGATGCTCTGCTGGTTCAAAGCTGGCTCTGTATGTTTAATGCTATGTGGTAATCATATTGTAACAGAGTGGCCTGCTCATCCAGGGCCTGGGGCCAGCCAGGCCTGTTCAGTTATCACACCTAGCTTGGTAGGGGCCAGGTGTTCACTATAAAAGGCTGAGAGACCTCAGGTGGGGAGATTGGCTCTTGCAGTAGGCTCTGAAGCAGGGGGATGGAAAGGAAGTATGTGTCCTCTTTTCAGCACTGAGAGATGTAAAGAGAAATGACTCTGAGAGCTGTAGCCCAGGGTGGACAGAGGGGGAAACTGAGGCAGTGGTTAGCCTGAACCAGACCAGGTTGGTGGCACTGTTACATGAATGATCGCTAATCATCATGAACAGAAATGTACATTTTCATAGAGGAAAATAGGTAATATGTTCTATTTGTATGTGTGATATTTTTCAAGTTAATGTTGCAGGAGTAAAACTCTTGAAATTTCCAGGCCTTGGAATTATTAATTTCTTAAGCATAATGCTGCATTAACAAAAGTTTTTGTATTTCAGTTCCTTCATTGTATTAAGAACAGAGGAAAAAGTCTAGAGCTATGCACAGATTTAGCTTACAGTCTCTGTGGGTTTTGGGCCAGGTCCTGCCACCTTTACTCTCCTTACTCTATGGACAATCCAGTTGATTTCAGTGGGCCTATTTGATGAGTAAGATTCTACTCAGTGGGAGTAAGGCATTCACAGTCTGGCCCTTTGCCACTAGATCGTGTGAGTTCTTTGAACCATGAATAACTATTGAGATGTTGAAACTACAAAAATGTTGTAAATTCCTTATTCCAGAGCTAAGTGGCAAATAGGACTAAGGCATTTATATAGGAGGTGGACACCTTGCATAATGCCTTCCTATGGTAGTCAGCTTTATAATGTGTGAAACAGGACCCACCCTGCCCCATCTCTTCCCCCAAGGCCCTGGCCCCCTCTCCACGCCTCTCCCCTCTACCCACTCCCCTTCCCCTGCCCCCAACTCCAGTGTGAGCAGCCTCAAGGGACTTGTAGACCCCAGCTCCAGCAGGATGCCTGGGAGTGCAGGTCAGAAGAGTGCTGCGCAGGCATGGGAGCAGCCAGGCAGCCCTGCTGGCGAGCTAGGTGGTGGCCATCCTGCCTGGGAGCCACCCCCTTTATGCTGCCTGTCTGGCAGCCCCCCTACCCTGCCCGCTCGAGCCCTCCATGCCCTGGAGCTGCCTGAGAGTGTGGCCAGGGGAAGCGCTGGCTGGCAGGACAGCTCGTATTCCTTCCCTCCTGGAGCATGTTCCACACCTGCTGGGAGCCCCTTCTCCTGCTCACCATGGGCCCCCGCACTCTGTGTCTGCTGCAGCCCTGAAAACCATGCTCCTCAAAGGGGCATGCATGCTGCTGCATCAGGGCCAGGTGACAGGCTGCAACTTCCCCTGCAGCCTGCAGTAACTGGACTTTTAGTATCTAGTCAGTAGATCTGGCCGAAAACTGGACACCTGCCAACCCCATCAGCATACAGCACCTCCAGTTTTCCATGGGTTTGGGACCTCCTCTGTGTTATGCAAGAGTTGGGGTAGGGGGAAGGATATATCTGTTTTAACAAATAGGAAGAAAGCAAAGGTCTAAGAACAGCCTGCCTGCTGTAGGCATTTTGTGCTGGTGTAACTCTACTGGCTTACTCTTTAAGAGGGTGGAGAATCTAATTCTTTTAGTTGCCTTCCAAAGACTTAGGGTATTCTAATGGGGGGAAAGAAGCTTCCCTAAGAATGATTGCATAAACAATGCAGATCATAAGTGGAATAAATCGCCTACAAGTTGTTGGGCTAGATGCAGTAATCACTGATTGAAATCTATGGCCTTTTTATGCAGGAGGTCAGACTAGATTATCACAATGGTCCTGTCTGCCTTTACAATCTAGGTAGATTGTCAGCTTCTTACACTGCACCAAAAAATAGATTCCTAAAGTGAAGGGACGTTACTGGTCTACATTCACCCAGAAGATTGATACTTTTTACTTGTGTTTTGTTTGTTTTACTTCTGATGGACGTTCACTGTGCACATTCAGCAGCCTTTTTCATGTCTTTGGAAAAATGTAGCCACTTGTTTAAGTGTGTAGGGAAACACACAGAGTTTAATTCAGTATTCAGTATATGCAGTCATTGCACATTAATTTTTCTGTGTAATTCTTTGGATGGAGACTATGCACACCTCTCTCGTTTTAACTGAGGGGAGGAAATGCCATGTTCCTCCAACGAAGGGGAATGAGACATCACGGTTTAAATTATTATCAGAAATGTGATACAGCATTGCTATATTCAGTACAATAGTGTGGTCTGGAAAGAGAATACATATTTTGATTAAAAAACATTTTGGAGATTAATTTTTTCAGCTTCAGTAAAAGAAATGGCAAATGTAGAAGGGTGATTGGAGGTCTATTTGCATCAAAATGACTATTTTACCTATCTTCCCAGATTACTGGGAAGAAAATCTGATTTTTTTTTTTGCATTTATTGTGTTTTCTGTTTGAGAAGGATTAATATTTGCAGACTACAATAAACCAATACATGCCACATGCTTCCCCCCCCGTTTGGCTTCTCTGTCTGGGATTGTAATTTACAATGATATTTTTAGTCTGCTTTACTTTCTTCCATGTGTTGCAGTGGAGGAGTGAATCAGGCCATACATTTGCTCCTAATCTTTCTTATACTGTATTTGAATATACTTACTTTATATTGATGCTTCTATACAACAGCCTGCACTGGGGTGTGGGGAGTATGGAAAGGCTCTGCAGCAATAGAAGTTCTTGGAGACATTCTGGCTAACTCAGAGTTCTGGGGTGCAAAGTACAATTTGTAGCAGGAGCCCGGCCACCTTTTTACAAGGTGCAGCATGCTTTTACAAGGTGGCTCAGCTTCCCTGGTTGAAAAGGGGAGGGGGGAAGATTAGGTTCACCCTAGCTCTGCTCCCTTTTGGATAGTTGAGTGCCGCCTCTGATGCTTGGGACTTGCAAAGATTGGGATTTTGGCTGGCCCCCATGCAGTTGTACAAGACGGGGAGGGCTCCTTGTGCCTTCTTTCCTCTTGCGTTAGCACCTGCATAGGGCCAGCCAACCTGGCTCTTAATCTTGGAGCCCCATTTCTTGTTGATCTGTGTGCAAATGGAGCTGGAACATGTCTGCTCACGAAGAGTTGTCAGAAGATTTCCAAAGTGGTGGAAGAGAGAGATCGTGTGTGTGTGTCCTGTCCCCCCTGCTGCCTTGATTAAAAATTATATTATGGACCTGTCAAGGTTCCTTCCCCACTCTGAACTCTAGAGTACAGATGTGGGGACCTGAATGAAAGACCCCCTAAGCTTATTCTTACCAGCTTAGGTTAAAAGCTGCCACCACCAAAGTGTTACACAAAGAATAGGGGAAGTGCCCACTTGGAAATGTCTCCCCCCGAAAATATCCTCCCAAGCTCTACACCCCCTTTCCTGGGGAAGGCTTGATAAAAATCCTCACCCATTTGCATAGGTGAACGCAGACCCAAACCCTTGGATCTTAAGAACAATGAAAAGCAATCAGGTTCTTAAAAGAAGAATTTTAATTAAAGAAAAAGTAAAAGAATCACCTCTGTAAAATCAGGATGGTAAATACCTTAAAGGGTAATCGGATTCAAAACATAGAGAATCCCTCTAGGCAAAACCTTAAGTTACAAAAGGACACAAAAACAGGAATATACATTCCATTCAGCACAACTTATCTTATCAGCCATTTAAACAAAACAGATTATTTAACGCATATCTAGATTGCTTACTAACTCTTTACAGGAGTTCTGACCTGCATTCCTGCTCTGGTCCTGGCAAAAACATCACACAGACAGAGAAGAACCTTTGCCCCCCCCCCCCAGCTTTGAAAATATCTTGTCTCCTCATTGGTCATTTTGGTCAGGTGCCAGCGAGGTTATCTTAGCTTCTTAACTCTTTACAGGTGAAAGGGTTTTTCCTCTGGCCAGGAGGGATTTAAAGGTGTTTACCCTTCCCTTTATATTTATGACAGGACCTGATTCAGCATTCGTTGCACACCCAACTTACTCTTGTAGTCTGAGTTTTGGGTGTGCAAGGAATGCAGGATCGGGTCCTATACTATACTTTTATTACAATATGTTTTAGAAGCCATGCTCCATATATGATATCATATCCTGGGGAGCCATAGATATAGAACTGTATTTGTCTAAAGCTTTGAGAGGAGCTGTTGGTTAGTTTTAATTAATATGACATCAACATAAAGAGAGCATTTTTTTCTTCCACTGAATTCATGACATCCTTAATAAAACATGGCATACACCTGTGTCCACAATAGGAAATCTATATCAGCTCGTATTAGGGTGATGAGGTCATCTGGGAAACAAAAAAGGTGAGGCAGTAGGAAAGAAAGCCAGTCTGAATTCATGTCAAGAATAATAATAAATGTCTATATGAGAACTACACCAAGCAGTTCTTATGTATGAATTTCTGTTTTAGTTTTGCTGTCCATGTACCAAATGATTCTCTATGTGGGATATTCCTCTGGAAGGTCAAGGACACCCATTTCTACCTTATGCACCAATCCGGCATAATGAGGTTGGTGCACTATGGAAGAGGCAGTGCATTTGGTGCATAGGCAGAATGGATCTTGGGATGCATACGGATTTTTGGGGCTGTACTGGAGGTCAAGTTCATGTGCTTGTGTACTGCTTCGTGATCACACCCCATTTTCATGGAACATGGCTTCTGCTCGCATGTGTGGGAAGGGTTTCAAATCTTCACAACTGGCATAATTTTAATACAGTCTGAATCAGCATTAAACTATGCCATGATTTCATATGGGATTTAGAGGGCTGAAGTAGTGGAGAACGACTGGCTATCTAGCGCCACTGCCCACTCCCTCCCACGTCCCATCTCTGATGGTGGGATTCTCATGGAACGAAGGGGGAAAAGAGTGTTTTTGCAGAGCTGGCAGACCATCCTGACCATTCTGAGCTGGGTCTGTTAGGTTATTCTGCCCTCTGCTAGTGGGAGCATCTCACAACATTAAGCTCTGTGTTTTCTTAAAACCAACAGTGTATTATTTATTGTTTGCATTATTGTAGCACCTAGGTGCCCCAGTCATGGACCAGTGCTAGTCCCTGCCCCAAAGACGTTAACCAAGTGTTCAGAAAACTGTCAAAACCGAAACTGAAATTTCAGAATTATTTGGAATGACTTGAAGAAAGCTACTGCTGTGGCAGGTATTTGGTCCTTTCAGACTCAAGTTCAGAAATATGGGCTCTCAAGACAGCTAAATATCTGCCAGCTTTCAGAAAATGGGCAATTACATTTTGCAGGTGTGAGATTTCACACTTACGAAATATATTTGAACATTAATGAGCCAATAAAGGCTTGAAAACAGGTATCAAATTTGTGCTGTGAAATTTGATCTGAAAGGACCACACTTATTGTACCTGCTCACAGACCATCCCCAGAATAGGACAAGAAATAACAGCATGAGGATGTTTACCCTTTACAAATTAAGGAAATTCCTTAGAAAAAAGGAAGCCTAATGTGTTGACAGTTCTGTGGGACAACTTAACAGCCTATAAAATGTCTCTTTCATATTCTTCTGTGTCAAAGGATTTCTAAAGACACATTCCTTTCAGTGAGCTGCACCAAGTCCTCAGAAACTTCCCAGTGAGAAACAGAAAGTAATGGACTTTCTGCTAAAACGCATCACATGTTGCTGGAAGGAGGGGGCTGATCATGAGTGGCATACTCTCTCTTCCCCTCCAACTCCACAGAAGCTGCTTCCATGTACCTGCAGCGGTAGGAGGTCATGGCTAAGCAGAAAGAGGTCAGGGCCAGAGAAGCATCATCCACTTCCAAACATGCAAGCAGTTCCCTGTGAAAGATAATTCATCATCTCAGCTAAGCTCTCCATTTTGCCCTTTGAACTTCTTCCTAAGGAGTACATTATGACTGAGCACCCCATGAGGCAATGGTGACCATGGGAGCTGCACTACTGCAGGGTATGGGTGGGAAGGTCTGACGAGAGGTACAGAGGCACTAGGTCTGTGTGAATGGCCAGCTCTCTGTGGACACCATAAGATCGGCAGGTGAGGAAGGCTGTGCCCCATTCCCACCTCCTGGTGTTAGGGGTGGTCCTCCACTTTTGTGAAAATAGGGGCTGGATTTGCCCAGAAATAAATATAGCAGAATGCTCTGCAAATGTCCCTTTAAATGAGCGATACTTGGATAATCAAGTGACATTGGCTTTTACAATGGAATTGTTTCTAGTCTGATGAAGAATACAGGATGTTGATAGGTCGTATTTTATTCTCTTGTTTGTAATGAGCATTCACAAACACCATGGAAATGTCTAGCTTTGTTAAACAGGCCATTTGTCTTGTTTATGTGGAATAATGGACAGCTGTTCACCACTAAAGGACATCAAATATTGTGCCGAAAGGGCATTTTTAAAGGAAAGAAATGAGGTGCAGAAGACACTTGTTTGCTTAAATTAGCCTCAGCTCTCTAACTTCTCTGTCTCCTTTTTCACATTGTCAGGGATTCTTAGAAGTCAGCAAGTTTTCATCTACACTGATATGCTAGGGGACAGATGATTTATTCCCATGTTCTTTTTCCATCTTTTTAGAGGAAGACTGTACTGTTGCAGGTTGGCTGTTTCATAACTCACTCTTGGGATGGGGGTTGGGGGGGTGGGAGGAAGTTAGGGCCTCACACAGAAGGCGTCAGTGTTCATTTATTAACCCCCTTGAGCTGTCAGTGACTGCAGTGGTTGTACGTTCCATATAAGTGTTAGAAAATAAAACTCTTGTGTTTAAAATAGACTCTAGGTGCGGAAAAAGTTCCACATCTAAGTAGACTTATTCTTATTGAACTTGCCCCTGGGAAATTCAGCTACCTCTGAAGCTGTGGACACTTGCGGCTGCTGATTTTCCAGCTGAGGGTCAGAATTCTCGGATTTTACCTTCCTTTAGTCTGGGAGAAAAATCTTAAAAACCAGTGACACTAAGAGCCATCAAAACTACCACAGTGAAGCTTTCACAAAGTTTTCGTTGAGCTGTCTCTTCAGAGTCCCAGGCCTGACAATGATGAATCGCAGCATGCTACAGGTTTGCACAAAGAGTGTTGCCCGTCAGCCTGAGAGAGTCAGCAGTATGCACCCCCCCCGCTTTAGAACAACATTTCACTTTAACAGCTTTTAAAATTTTCCAATACAATTATTTTAAAAGGATTTCTGAAGACCAGCCCATTATATCTACCTGCATTTAGATACAGCTGATTGGAAAGCATTAGTGTCACTTAGCAATGTGTCACCTCAGTTTTCAGGGAGGTGATGAAACCACATCCTCCGAGTGGTGAATTTTTCTTTTTGCTAAGCAACAATAGTATGTGCTCCATAACCTGTTGTGCTCAGGGCTAGCATTTATGAAGTTTTATTAACAATTGTTACAATCTCATATGATTCATAGTTATTGAGTAATTTTAATGCCGGGATAAGGGGAGGGCAACATGCAGAAAGTTAATGGTCTGGTAAGCCAAAAGCTTTTGCTCCCAGTGTAACTGACTGACCTGCCTTCTGGGTGGCACTATATTTTTACTTTTCTATGATCACCAATGGGAATCTGACCTACTTCTGTTGATGTCAATGGGAATTCTACCATTGACTCCAGTGTACACAGTATCAGGCTCATGGAGTGGAGCAGTATAAGGGAAGGGAGCTGGGGAAAGATCAAAGATACAATGCCAGAATCAGAACAAAATCTAAGATTTCATAGAATCATAGAATACCAGGGTTGGAAGGGACCTCAGGAGGTCATCTAGTCCAACCCCCTGCTCAAAGCAGGACCGATCCCCAATTAAATCATCCCAGCCAGGGCTTTGTCAAGTCTGACCTTAAAAACTTCTAAGGAAGGAGATTCCACCACCTCCCTAGGTAACGCATTCCAGTGTTTCACCACCCTGAACTCTGGGAATGTTGGGATTTGGAATCTAATACAAACTTGGTGGCTCAGGCCCATCTCTTCTCAAAACAGATCTTCCGGGGTGCGGGAGAATAGATTGCAGTACAACCAGGGATTTGAAGGAGGAATGGGAATAGGTTTAGTCAGCCAAGAAAGACTATATGTGTGTGAATGCTTGAAATGTCATTACGATGTTGTGAATATGACCCATCATTTTCTCAAGGCACAGCTCTCATTACAATGACTGGGACAATTTGATAGGATAGGAATGGCCATACTGGGTCAGACCAAAGATCCATCTAGCCCAGTATCCTGTCTTCCAACAGTGGCCAAAGCCAGGTGCCACAGAGGGAATGAACACATCAGGTAATCAAGTGATCCATCCCCTGTTGCCCATTCCCAGCTTCTGGCAAACAGAGGCTAGGGGCACCATCCCTGCCCTGTGAAAAAAGGCTCTTTATATTAATGAAATTCACACCTATGTTCTCACAATCTCATTTGTACCTTTTCATATGATGTGCCGTATAATCAGCATTCTTTCTAAGATGTATGCATGTGCGGCTGCTCCCTCTGCAAATAGATCAAGCCACACCTTTCAGAAGTGGATAATACACCTCAGCAGCCTTTCTCCTGCCTTTGGCTGCTCCAAGGGGAACTACCAGTCCTGAATGGCCTCCTGCTTCTGCCCTTGCTGGGTGTGTTGAGAGTCAATTACACCAACTAGTTGCTAGTAGTTTTCAGGTCTTGTTGTTGTTCCTTAATTCTTCTGCACTTTCATATAATAGCACAAAGTCACCTTCTTATTTTTCGGGAGCGTTGGTGTGTGGTAGAGATGGGAAGGCTGGATAACAAATGTTTAACCATCTTCTGAGTAAGGTCCAGCAAACTCATTGCAAAGTTAGATGCCTCTCTGGATGGAGGCATTTTGGGGATTAAGCTAAAAATTAGGGAATTAAAGATGCTCTCTTAATACCGGAAGGTAATAAATGTTTGGGTACACATGTTTTGGGAAATATGTCACTGTGTGTGTGGGAATGAATGAGTTTTATTGTTTGTTTTTTTTCCCCACCTCAGTAGTTGAGAAAACTCTACCATGAACAATGGATGAACTGCTTTAACTTTTTTTTTTTTTAGAATTAATTAAAATGTGCTCACTGATAACAATAAGAGCAGGAAATAAGTGATAGAAGTCAAGGAGGAAAGTTATGCATTTGAAAATACCCAAATAAATATGCATTCTACATGGCTGAAATAAATCCGGCAATGTTTTTGACTTTGGAAGGGAAGAAGGATGGTCTTGTGGCTAATGAAGAGTACTAAAAGTCAGGTACTAAAAGTCTACAGATTTCCTGTGTGGTCTTGAGAAAGTCTGTTAAACTCTCTGTGCCTCTGTTTCCTAATATGTACAATGGGGACGATGCTACTTGCCTATCCCATAGACTTATTGCAAAGTGAAATCAATCCCTCTTCAGAAAGAAGTTTGACCTTGGATGGGAGGTGTGGTATAACTGCAAAATAGTAAGGTAGGGTGGAATTTTCAAAAATGCCTGATTTTTTTCAACGGGACCTGTGCTCTTAAGGGTTTGTCTATATAAGGAAATATTCTAGCATAACTATGTCAGTATAGTTATATCACTGTAACTGAGTGTCCGCAAAGTGAATTATACTGGTATAACTACAGTGGTAAAATTATACCGACATGGTTGTGCTTTTGAAAATCCCGCACAGGATGAGTCTCCCTGGTGCAGTAACAATAAAAGATTGTAAGATGATAAATTCAGGAGCATTCCAGTGTAGTAAATAAAAATGTAAGCATTTACAAGGCTAGGTCCTATGCACAAAGTAGTCCCACTGTACTCAATGGGACTACTAACGTGTGTAAGTGTTTGCATGATTGAGGTCTAAAAGTTGATATAGGTACGTTTGATCTGTTTTGACAGTGATGTCAGTTTAAGTAAATCCACTCAAGTATACAAAATTATGCTTGAGTGGTATCTTAAGTGTGTCAGTAAAAACTGTGTAATATTCATTTCATTATATGAAGATTGGTATTACCTAATGTAAGGTATAAGAAAATTAAATATTTAGTGAATGCAAACTATAACGCATTGTCTCTTTAACAAATACAAGGATAAACTGCCATGGAAATACTAAATCTTCTTGCACTCCAACTCCATGTACTCTTTCTTGCAGTGAAGCCATTAGTGTTGAAATGGAAACATTTTTTATATATAAATAAAGGATTCTCTTTTGCAGGGCTCAAATTGGGGTCAACTGTGGTGGTGCAATGTTCTAGCACCTCTCTCTAGCTGACAGGTTTCAGAGTAACAGCCGTGTTAGCCTGTATTCGCAAAAAGAAAAGGAGTAGTCGGAGAACACTTCAATCTCTCTGGTCACGCAATTACAGACATGAAGGTCGCTATCTTACAACAAAAAAACTTCAAATCCAGACTCCAGCGAGAAACTGCTGAATTGGAATTCATTTGCAAATTGGATACTATTAATTTAGGCTTAAATAGAGACTGGGAGTGGCTAAGTCATTATGCAAGGTAGCCTATTTCCCCTTGTTTTTTCCTACCCTCCCCCCCCCCGACGTTCTGGTTAAACTTGGGTTTATGCTGGAAATGGCCCACCTTGATTATCATGCACATTGTGGGGACAGTGGTCGCTTTGGATGGGCTGTTACCAGCAGGAGAGTGAGTTTGTGTGTGTATGGGGGTGGGGGGGTGAGAAAACCTGGATTTGTGCTGGAAATGGCCCACCTTGATTTTCATACACATTGTAAGGAGAGTGGTCACTTTGGATAAGCTATTACCAGCAGCAGAGTGAGTTTCTGTGAGTGGTTTTTGGAACGGGGGGGTGAGAAAACCTGGATTTGTGCTGGAAATGGCCCAACTTGATTATCATACACATTGTAAGGAGAGTGATCACTTTAGATAAGCTATTACCAGCAGGAGAGTGGGGTGGGAGGAGGTATTGTTTCATGGTCTCTGTGTATATAATGTCTTCTGCAGTTTCCACAGTATGCATCTGATGAAGTGAGCTGTAGCTCAAGAAAGCTTATGCTCAAATAAATTGGTTAGTCTCTAAGGTGCCACAAGTACTCCTTTTCTCTCTAGCTGCTTTCTTCTCCAGAATCTTAGACCTTTCTTATTTTAAAAAGCAACTCTCTATCTTAGTGGAGATAACTTTTAAAAGATACACTGGCACTTTACAGTGCTGCAACTTTCTTGCTCAGGGGTGTGAAAAAACACCTCCCTGAGAGCAGCAAGTTTCAGTGCTGTAAAGCGCCAGTGTAGACCGTGCACCAGTTCTGGGAGAGCCCCTTGTGGAGGTGTTTTTTTTTTAAGAGCGCTGGGAGAGAACTCTCTCCCAGCTCTCTGCCGCGACTACACAAGCCACGCTGCCATTCTTTAACCTTGCCAGTGTAGACAAGCCCTGGGTATAACTGCTGCATTAGTGTCTGCTTGCATTTGCAGAGAACCTGAAACAATAACTCTGGGAGGTGTGAACTGTTCCATTTGTCTCAAAAGGTGTTAAGTTGGAAGCTAATGATGATACTTTGAATGTCAACATTGTGAACTATTTACACTGCAGTGCTCATCATTACACAAGAAAAGAGAGGAAGTTGTGTAGATCTGCACAATAAAACATTCAGTCATCACTCATTTTGGTGCCATGAATAGATAGGCTTGGGGAGTATCTCTACGTACTACTTTTCCGCCCCCAGTCAAGAAGGAGCCAAGCCCAAGAATCCCAGCAGGGCACCAGAGACCCACAAGAGGGAAGACAAGCCAGAGAAGTCCAGCAGAGCCCATGGGTGTACTTAAATCTCATTGAGAGGGAAGTAAACCCAAGATCATATCTTGAACATCTGCACAATGTCCTGGAATGGCATCTCATTTGTGTGGAGCTTATTTTGTGGACAGAGCTTGGAAGAGTCCAACTATTTTGTCCCCCGTCACTTAACCCCTGTGCTTTTGAAGCAAATGGAACAAGGCTTCTGAAACTCTCACACTGTGGATCACTTCTTAATATAGACTGTCTTGAGGACCACATCCCCTACCAGCTTAGACCACTTAACCTTCATAATCATGTATACGTCCTATGGCTTCCACAGCAATTGCTTCCACGGGGAAATAAAGCATTTGTGGATTTCTAAATATCTTTACTGTGTTGTCTTGTTTGAAAAAAGTTAATCACACTATCTACTTTGGCTGTTCCTTTCATCTGCCTCCCCCATCTCTTCTATTACTATCAGCTGGAAATGAGGAAGAGGAGTCAGCACCCTGTGACCAGCCAGCTCTCTGCAGACCACCAGCAAATGCACATGTCTATACGCCATGGATTGGCAGTCTCCGAAAGAGGGAATATGGGCATTGCTTTTTGTAGGTCTCATTTTGTGTGACATGCACCTGGTGTTCCTTTCATAAGCATTTAATCTTGTGCTCTTGACACCTAATTGCTCCTCGCACCAGAAAAAATACAGAGGGAATATGATTGCATTGTTTTTGCAGGAGAGACTCTTCCAGCTGAAGTTTGGACCCAACCCTACAAACCCTTATTTCCAGGTGGAATAGTGGCTTACTCATGTGAATCAGCAATACGTGCGAGCGTTTGTGGAATTTGACCATTTGTCATCGTCTTTCTTTTCATCTATAACAGTTTCTTTTTTCTTTAGTATTTGCAGGACTCTCATGCACCCTGTAACGATCACATTAGCAAACAATGTGTAGTAGAGAGGAGAGTCCATATTTGTTCCTTTTGAGAAAGGAATCCTCATGACAGCTTTTGAAACTTCCCTTTTTTTCCTTTGAAACGTAGTTTTGAATGCCTTAAATCCAAAGGTGATGTGGCCCTCTGTGCATGTGCTAGTTAGAGATGAGGTGCAGGGACCCCCTTTTCCCCATTCTGCACCATAGGTAACCATGATCTGGCTGCAAAATACTGGTGAGAGGCTGACTAGCGTGGCTTTAGTGCTCCACAGCTATAGATTTATGTCTGGGGGTGGCAGGAGTGTGGCCGTGTCTTATTTCCACCCGCAATGAGCAGCTGTATACTTGGATTCTGAAGTGACTTTCCTGTTAAATTAAAGGAAACAGGAAGAAAGTAGGAAAAATAATCCCTATCAACAAGTACTGTGTGTGTCTCTTTGTAATGGTTGACAAGCACCCTCTGAGGACAAAATGGCTGGTGCTCTGTGTACATAAGGAGAGTATTTATACATTTTAAAGGTGCAGTACTGAGAAAGGCAAACCATGCTTAGACCCCTGCTTTCTGGCAAGCAGCAACAGGAGTGCATTGGTAGGTACAGCCTGCAGTTCTATTAAAAGATGTAGCAAATGCCTTTGGCTGGCTTACTCCCTTAGCGCCCTGAAGCATTGGCTTTACACAGGCATAATGCTTCCCTTCATGGCTCTTAAGTCCTGAAAGTGCTCCCTGCTCTTGAGCTTCCCTGGCTCTAAAGATCCATAATTTTATCCCTAAGGTATTAAAACTCTATGATATTGGTTAAGGGGTCACGATTCTTAGAGGAGTAAAGTGAAAATGGTTGTTGTGAGGCTTTTACCCTCCCTGAAAACATTCATCTAAGTGTACGTCCTCCCCCCGCCCAGCAGTGTTTCAGCCTCTATAACTAGCCTTGAGGAGTGAATTCCTTCAACTGCTTTTAAGCATTACAGTTTTGTGCTTACTCCTCGAGAAACCAGGCAATGCCTCAGTGGATGTCAGCTGGGAATGGCTCATTTCCTTTGTGTTTTGGGCTCTGATAGAGGTTGCAGTGTCAAGAGAAAAACGTCTCCTGGCAGCTTGGAAACCCAGCTAGCTCAGAATTCCTGCCTGAAATAATACTAGACTGGCTCAGCTTGCCCCATGCGTGCCTGCTACTGGTCCCTAATTACTCACTCCCTCTGGCCAGGAAGCATGAGATGGGGACAGGTAACGCACCGCAAGTGGGGGCTAGGAGTAGACAGTTTCTGACACAGCGCCCAAAGCAGCTCTGTGCAATATGAGGAGCTAGTGGGGAGGGAGGGAGTGATGGGCAAATATCGAATGCTTCTGCTAAGTCTCATCGGGACTGCTGAAATACTTCTGGAGAAAAAAATTAGGGCAAACCAAATTCAAGGTTGTAAGATTCAAGTCAACTTCGTTGTTTGGAATGACTCTCTTGCAGAGCTCATAGGATTGCTGTAGCTAGAAGAGATTAGGAAACAATCTCTGTTTTTCTCAAGGTTTTGTGTGTGTGCATGTGTCCACATTGGGCAATGTTTTGACTCTGTAGGGGAAACGGTGGCATTGCCTAAACTCGGTTAGTTAGGCCCTGATCCTGCAAAAGCTGCCAAGGGGCAGACCCCATTGATTGACTCTGCATGGGGATCCATTGAAATCAGTCAGTTTCTCATTTGTCTGGGTCTCATGCAGCAACAGGAGAAAGAAACAACCCTATTTTTTAAAAAAATTATTTGGTGGCAAAAATTAGCAGCATAAACTTGTGTGTGTGTGTGTGTGTGGGGGGGGAGCAGGTTTCTCTTTGAAACTACTTTAATGGCATAAAAAGACTAGCTTTCCAGTTGTTGGTATCCCTTTAAATGTAGTCAAACTGGTTTGTTCCATCTCTGAGAAAAATGTGATGGTGGTGGGTGTGTAGGAAACTGGCAGTAAAACATGATTTCCTGGTTTCATGCTATGTGCAAAGCTTGTTGTCCAGCATTATAACAGGTTTGCAGTATGATAAAGTTTAGGTTTACGATCACTAGGCTGTGGGAATGGCAGAGCACTTAAGAAAACACAAACTCTATAAATCATCCACCATCTCTTCGTCAGCAAGCATTAGAAAGAAATTAGTTGAAGCCTGCAGTTAGGTCAAATGCTGGCCTAGTGATTGAGGAGAGATGTCGTTTCTGCTAAATCCTTCAAATGCATTGCTTGGAATGCTCAGGCGCACATACCATGGTCTGTAAGCTGTAATAAATAAGCCTCAGCAAAAATCTGTCTGAGGCAGTTGCTTTACTGCCTCATTGCTTCCATCAGCATCTTTCAGTGTTTTCATCCATTCTTATTATTTAAATAAGAAGACTTAATCAGAATTCAGGGAGATTGCAAATCTACCCTTCTAGTCTGTCTGAAGGCAAGGAATGCTTTTATAACTGTATCTGATTTCCTGTTTCTTCAAAATGATAGAACATCAGGGATGAATTTCATTATTATTTCTGTGCCAAAGGTCAGTCTCCATTTAAATTGTCTCAGTGAAATACTGAACAGCACATCAACTTGATTGAGTTTTAAATTAGTGATGGGCAAACACCAAGTGCTTCTAAGTCTCTTGGGGACTGCTGAAATAATTCTGGGAAAAAATTAAGGCAAAACGAATTCAAGGTCATAAAAGAGTGAAGGCAATATAAAGAAGAGTGTCAAGGGCAATGAAAAAATCCTTCACTGTATCCTGCGTGGGCTACCTGGATGTTGGGTCTGGGCACAAAGGAGTAAATGGGAGCTCTGCACTTGCTTACACCCACTGGAGAAAATGGGTAGGGAAGAATGAGGAATGTTAGTAACATTGGCTGCAATCCCCAACATGCTGGCCAGCACTACTGAGCTGATGTAGAGGGTGTCATAGTTTTGCTATTAATACAGGCCAGGAGCAAATTACTACGCTCCAGGAACAAAGGGGAAATGGGGAGGGAATTGTGTCCCTGAGGGTATGTCTACACTAGAAATGCTACAGTGGCACAGCTGCAGCTCTGCATCTGTGCTGCTGTAGTGTAGCGACTTATTACAGTGACACAGAACCCCTTCCATCACTGCAGAAAATCCATGTCACCAAGAGACGGTAGTTGACCTAGTGGTGTCTACGCTGCGGCTTAGGTTGGCTTAACTACATCTCTCGGGAATGTTTCATACTCCTGACCTGAGCAATGTAGCTAGGTTGACCTAACTGCAGTTTAGGCTAGCCCTGGGAGTTGTCTCTCAGGAACGCCATCTTCCAGGGCTGCTTCTGGGATGGTGCAACTTAAGCACCACTACTGGCTCAGAGTTGTGCTCAAAGAATGCAAATAGAATATTCTGTTTCTCTGATTCATAATAGGCACAACAAATGTCATCTCAGCAATTTGTGGTTTAAACCTGGACCCTTTCCCTTCTCTAGCTTTCTTTCCCTTTCCCTAGTGCACGCTTCTCCTGTGACACACATTCCCTGTAAAACTAGACTTTAAAACCCACCACCTTAAAAGAATACTGACAAGGTTGATTGGCCCAACATTTGACGCAACACCTCTCTCTTTACTACTTCTGCAGTGACACAAACCATCTAAATCAATTTGAGAGCCAAAAATATCACCAGAATGACCTCCTTGATGCTGGTTCAATCTCACTTACTGACACTGAAAGAGCATGTGGAGAGGTTATTTATGTCATTACCCCCCAACAAAACCAAAAAGCTGGGTCAGAATTTGTACAGCAGCCTGTTTCTGATCATAAAAAAAGATTTTATTTTCAATGGGACTTAAGTACATTCTTTAACTTAAAGTGCCTTGGTAGTAGGCAGATGTATGTCAGCACGTACATAAGTGCTTTGCTGAATTGGGACCTAAGAAAGGGTCTGATTCAATGCCCACTGAAGTTAATGGAAGGATTCCCGTTGACTTCAATGGGCACTGGAGGCCCTAAATCCCTGGTTCTATGTCTGAGATATTTGAAATACTTGTAAATATTTCAAAATTGATGTTTGTGAGCTTTGACTTTTTAGCAAGAATAAGCAAAAAATGGTAAGACTCGAGGAGCCACATTTGGAAAAAGTCCTATTTAAATCTTTAAAAATGTACCATATTGCAGAACAATTTTAGGTATTTTCACCCAAATTAAACCTTGACTAGAGTCAAAAGTTTGGTAGCCCAAACCTTTTCCCATCACAGAAGATAAATGAGTAACGTGTTTTTTACATGAGAATCCTAACTCAACCATAACCTCAATTATGAAGTCGCTACTGACATCTGCATAATGCTGTGTGAAGTAGTAATCTTTTAATTGACACATTCCAGTGGAAACATTGTGTTAGTTAAATGACCATCCCAGTTAGTGGAGAGCTAAGAATAAATTTTGCTGTTAAAACATTTGTAAAAGCTAGATTAAAGTAACTATAAGAGAGCATAAAATGAATGAAAGTCTGCAACAATGGGAATTTTATGCTAGCAAACAGCAATTTATACCCGTTGACTGCTATTAATAAGCTTACAGACAATATCAGCAATGCCTTAGACAGTCTGTTCACAACTAGGTGAGTAGGGTACTGGGATGCATTGCATTGCATCTGTTCTTTGGAAATCATCCAGATCAAGCAGGTGTGCTGTTTTTCAGGTTGTCAATTATGTGGAGTCTACAGTATGTAAATATTTGTAATAATCAGTTGATATTTTATTTGAGATTCTGTAGCATCTACTGTACATTTACCTTCTCATGCTTAATACAGCAGTTGTTGTACACTAATTAAATTTTCCAAGTTCATAGCTCCCCAGTGGAGGACACCTGGAAGCTGAATGCTCTGAGCTGGGAGCAGGATGGGTGAGGGCATACACCTGGCAGTTGTAAGAGGCAGTCTGATAACTAAATAGTGAGCCATGTGCATAGGAAGCTGAAGTGAACTGGCAGCTGGAAGGTGGATTGGCTGGGTTGGCTTGTCAAAATGGAAGGGATTTGGTAGCTGGAAGACCAAACAGGGCAGGCGCATGTTTGGCGGGAGGGATGCAGCTGTGATGCAAGCCAGATGGGGGGAAGATCAGAAAGAGGCAAGTAAATGGCAAGTAGAAGATGTGTCAGCACAGCCATGTTCGAGGAGGAGGAGACAGTATACAGCTGAGACTGGGTTGGAGTATTTGGAGGGGAACTATAGGCTGGTTTAGAACCTTGCTCAGGGTGGGTTCTTGCCTAGTGCATCAACTCCCATGACACTGAGCATGGTATAAAAATGCCTAAATAGTTATCTGCAGGGATCAGAGGTTAGGATGAGGGCCAGAATAGCACAGAAGGAGGGACCATAGAAGGAAGAGTTGGTAGCAGTTTAAATGTATGTGTAGCCACAGTACCTCAATGCAGATTTATCTGGTAAGATGCCTAATGTTGGGTAAAACAACACCCCTTACCATTGTAGTCATGAGTAGTATTTTATATGGAATGACTGGATTTAATCCAGGAGGTATTATGAAAATAGACTTTATTGAGTTGTCAAGGTTCCTTCCCCACTCTGAGCTCTAGGATACAGATGTGGGGACCTGCATGAAAGACCCCCTAAGCTTATTCTTACCAGCTTAGGTTAAAAACTTCCTCAAGGTACAAACTTTGCCTTGTCCTTGAACCCTATGCCGCCACCACCAAGCGTGTTAAACAAAGAACAGGGAAAGAGCCCACTTGGAGATGTCTTCCCCCCAAGCCCTACACCCCCTTTCCTGGGGAAGGCTTGATAAAAATCCTCACCAATTTGCATAGATGAACACAGACCCAAACCCTTGGATCTTAAGAACAATGAAAAAACAATCAGGTTCTTAAAAGAAGAATTTTAATTAAAGAAAAGGTAAACGAATCACCTCTGTAAAATCAGGATGGTAAATACCTTACAGGGTGATCAGATTCAAAACATAGAGAATCCCTCTAGGCAAAACCTTAAGTTACAAAAAGACACAAAAACAGGAATATACATTCCGTTCAGCACAGCTATTTTACCAGCCATTAAACAAAAGAAAATCTAACGCATTTCTAGCTAGATTGCTTACTAACTTTTTACGGGAGTTCTGAAGAGCATTCCTGATCTGTTCCCGGCAAAAGCATCACACAGACAGACTGACCCTTTGTTGCTCCCCCCCACTCCAGCTTTGAAAGTATCTTGTCTCCTTATTGGTCAGGTGCCAGCGAGGTTATCTTAACTTCTTAATCCTTTACAGGTGAAAGGGTTTTGCCTCTGGCTAGGAGGGATTTTATAGTTCTGTATACAGAAAGGTGGTTCTCCTTCCCTTTATATTTATGACATGAGCTAAAAGCAAACTAGACCTCAGAGGTAGGGTTTTCGAAAGCTCCTATGGAAATTAGACTCTCAGGTCCCATTGGAAGTCAATAGTGTTGAGTATTTAACTTCCCTAGATGCTTTTGAAAATCTCGCTGAAAGTGAATGTTTAAAAAAAATTACTATTGGAGATATCAAAAAGAGACACAAGGAAAATATTAGATTTAACTTAAACGTACTAAATTGGAACTATGACAACTCCCAGATAATGCCTATTTATTCTTAAAACTCATAGGAACATGATAACCCGATCCCATGAAATAATTTGGATATCAAAAAGACTGACTTTATGCCATATCTAATCAGGATGTTTCTTCAACATTTTTATAATGATTTAGAGTGACGGGCAAAGCTCCAAACATTAGGAGGGTTGGCTCCAGGTTTGTACACCCACCATTTCAATATGTATCTGAAGCTTATCTGAATGAGCCAAACATCCTGTGTTTGAAAAAGAGGTTTTTCCACACAAAATTCCCACTCCATTCTTGTGAGACTTCCAGCACGTCCTGGGAAGGAAGGAACAGTTAAAAATAAAACTGTGTTTTGTTGCTCTTTTAAAAGTCAGGGCTTTTCTGTAAGGCAAATTAGTGTGGAAGGCAAATCTACAGCATTCCAGTACTGCACTCTGTCCATGTGTGAACCCTGTTGCTGCACCCTAAAAGTGGGTGGCATCTCAGCTTGCTCCCCCCTACCTTGCCAAAGAGACATCACTGTAAGCAGAATTCAAGGTTTATACTTCATAGACTCCAATGGGAACCACCATACTTTCACAATGGTAGCAGTGAGGGGGGCTACAATCATAACTACTAAGATTGTTTTATTAAAATAGCATCATTTTTGACCAAAGACAAACTTTTTCCTAGTTTTTCTTTTTTGTTTTACAAAACAGAAACCCAAGATGAAATGTGATTTCCAAACTCTTAGAAGCAGCTCCTCTCTTCAGAGGGATTAGAAGAATTAAAAAGATTTAGATTTAAAAGATATATATTCTTGTTTCATCTTAAATATGCAGTACCTCAGCAAACACCACACTGAAAGGTGAATTAAATCTTACTTTAGTTACAGCAGGCTGGGAAAAATATTCTGATTGCTTGTCTGCAGTCAGCTAAAACTTCACATTTGGCCCTCTGACAAGAAAACACGGTTGTCCCAATTCTCTCAAACAAATTAAAATTAAATGTAGCCATGCAACTGTCTTTGTTGGGACTGCTTATGTGTGCAAGTCATCTGCTCTTCAGGGAAGAGGTCATGGGTGTGATTCTCCACTGCCTTGCAGCTTGTGTAGATAAGTCACCCTGAGCAAGGGGAGTGCAAAATGGGTGTGCTACCAAATGAGAAGGGGAACATTTTACAACCACTTTGCTCAAGTGTACATGACTACACAAAGTACAGGGCAGTGAGGACTGAGGACCATAGTGTACGAGGTTTATTTTGAAAGAAAAATGCACCATAAATTTAGGTGATGTGGCTTGCCATAGGCTCACTCTTGGATTTAGACAGACCTTTTTAGGGCCCAGATCAGAAAGGAGCTGCCTCCATTTTGGAAAGTGCTATCTATCAATCCTCGCTAACTTCTGTTTTGCAAAACTCTGGGCCTGCAATTCTCCACCAAAAGTGTTATGCTTAAACAAAGCACACAAGATCTTTTTAGAGGGGAAAAGGCAACACGCCACATTTATTGAGAATACAGCAATTAGCATATGCTTTTTAGTCACACACACACACTATGCACACAGTTCCGCCAGTCCATATTTATAGTTACCAGTCCAGAGTCTGGATCAATCTAGTGGCCAGCCAGATCGGTCGCAGAGGAGAGCTGGGCTCTGTCAGTCGCGATCCGATGCTCCTGGAGTTGTTGGCAAGACGAACCCAAAGCCCCGTGGCAAAGCACTCTGTTATTATAGTCTTTTTTTCTTTGTTGAAGTTTATGGATTTTGCAGTGTCAGCTTATGACCGGTTACTCCTCAGTGGGTGTTATCTTTTGATGGCCCAAAACACCTCCAGGAGGGTCATTCTGTCTGGATTTGATTTAATCAATTATTTTGTGGTTTAAGGGTGCCAGCCTTCACCTCAGGGTTGTCAATCTGCCCCTTCTCAACCATGGATGCATGTTGATGGTTCTCTGGTGTCTTTAAGTCTTTTCAGTCTCTTTACTCCTTCTCCCTTGGCCATCTGGCTTCAACAATGGCCTTCACACTTTATTTTTTTCTGAGGCATGCATTCCTCATTCACACAAACAGTTTTTTACAGAGACCTTCAAAAGGTAACAAATAGCAGTGTTTCATGCTGAACAAGAAAGGCATCATAAATTAGGCCTTACTAAATCTTGCAACAATTTTTTCCTACATTGGGGCCTAGGCCTTCGAAATTCCTCTAATCTAATTAACATAGACACAGACAAGGTTTTGTCTGTTACCTGCAAGGCATGAATAAAAAGAAAATGGCTAATATTAGTATCTACTATCTTATTTATTTATTCTAATACCTTAATTTTTCTATAAAACATACACTCTATATAGCCAAAACATAACCAATTATATAGCACAGTACCCATGGTACAACACTGCACACATTTAAAACAGAGATGGTGCTGAATCCAAACTTTGAATGTGGATTTGTATTGAGATCTAGGTTCCCTCAAACCTCTCTCTGAATCTGAATGCCTCCAGTGCTGTGAAATGTTCAGGATTGAATTTCAAACCCCTCAGTTTGGTGGTGGTAGCTGCCAGTTAATTGATAAAGCCCATTACCTAGTTATGAAGTTCAGACTGGATCTGGAGTCTGGATCTAGGGTTTTGGTTCCAGCCTGCCTATTTGTTAAAGTGGTGCCACGGTGCAGCTCGGGTTGCCAACTTTCTAATTGCACAAAACCGAACACCCCTTCCCCGAGGCTCCACCTCTGCTTGCTCTACCCCCCCTCCCTCCATCGCTCACTGTCTCCCACCCTCACTCATTTTCACTCGGATGGAGTAGAGGGTTGGGGTGTGGGAGGGGGAGTGTGGGCTCTGGAGTGGGGCTGTGGATGAGGGGTTCAGGATGAGGGAGAGGGCTTCGGGTTGGGGCAGGGGATGGGAGCTGCGGATCTAGCACTCAGGGCAAGGGCAGCATGCGGAGCCTCCCTGGCCTGGCCGCCCATGTGTGTAGGGGCCGCAAGGACCCGATGGCCACTTCTGGGAGCCACGCGGAACTAGGGCGGGCAGGGAGCCTGCCTGAGTCCCAGGCCCCCGCTGCGCCGCCGACTGGACTTTTAATGGCCTGGTCAGCGGTGCCATCCGGAGCCGCCAGGGTCCCTTTTTGACCGGGCGTTCCGGTGGAAAACTGGACTCCTGGCAACCCTATGTGCAGCGTACCCTTAGATAAGTGTTCAGTGCTTGCCTTCTTCAGCTGCATCCTGTTTAAATTGAATTTTCTCTAATTTCTCAGTGCTCTGAGCTTGTACCAGGATTTTCAAAGGTTTTCCACTTCCTATAATCTGCCTTTAGTAAGAGAACCACACTCCAGGGTGTTTTCCTGAAACTGTATTTCACTTGCTATATCAAGTATATTACTGAGTTCCTTACTGAGTCTTTAAATCTTTGGACATAAATTAATGTTAAAGCAGATAAAGACATAAGGTCTGCAGGTTGTAGCAGCTTTTGTCTTTAATCTTTTTTTATATGCAACTGAATTTCCCCTTTTTCAACCATAAAAATCGTATTTTCTTGTCTCTCATTAATTCTTGTAATCTTTCGCCTGCAAAACAGACGTACAAATCCTATAAGGAACAAAGAGCATGTTCACATATTGAAGCTTATACTATGACTTATTGTGAGTTTGCTCTTTGAATTCTGTGGTTAATGGAGTGGAAATTTAAAAAAAATTATGAATGAGTGAATAATCAGCTATGTATTGCAAGGCATAAGCTTTGCTCAGAGAAATTTCTCCCTCATCTGGCTCCTGCTGCTAATTAGAGGGGCAGTGGATTAGGTCGAGCGTGCATTTAAAGACTAAAAGAAAAAAGCAACACAATCCTTCTAATATCTAGACTGTGATCAAAAAGTGTCAGTGAAGACTTATAATGGAGTTTGAGGCAGTGAGGGGAGCGGAGTGAAGCTTGCTAGTATGTGTATTTTTTAAAAAAGAGCATTACAGGAGAGCCTTATATGAAGATGGAAGGTTCTGCTGTCTCCCTGTCCTCCAGTTTTACTGCAGAGAAGATACCAGCACAGCAGGGAATTTTATAGCAGAACTGTAATCTGAAACTAGGCATATCTTCCCTTAATTTACCTGGTGCCACAGGCAATTTTATCAGCTTGACACTTGTTCTTAAAGAGATTGGGCTGATGAAAACAGCTCGGACAGAACCCATTTCTGAATTGTAGCACCATCGACATGCCTACTGTAGCAATGGAACACTTTACTGAAAAAATACCTTTTAATACAGTTATCTTAAAGTCGAACAAAAGGACAAGTGTTAACCATTGTGTGTTTCCTGAGTAAGGTATTCGTGCTTTGAGGTGGAGTGTAAAAAACAGTCCATCTCTAACCTTGGATTCAGGGCAGTAGCGGAGCTTTCAGAAACAAGAACTATGTAGTAGGAGATTTTTCTTTTAAAGTTACAGACTAGATACATTAGGTCAGATTCAGTTCTTGGTTACACTGGTCTAAATCCCGAGAAAAATCATAGAATTCAGAGCGAGCTCTTGCCTGAAGTTTGAGATGCCATTAGCTGTTGCAATGTCACGACTGACTTTTGACTTCTTTATTTCTTGGAGCTGTATAAATTGCATGTGAATCCCTTGCAGTGTGTAATCAAAACTTCCAGAAGGCTCGAGGGCTGATGAATCGCTCTTTCACCAGTACTAATGGAAAAAGACATGGGGAATTGCTGACTCTGGAACACAATTCCCTGCTATGGTCTAGTTCAGAAGGCTGCATGGTGACTTCAGGTGTCATACTGACATTTTCAAAAGCCCTGACAAAGCAGGTAGCTTTATTTAGAAACAGGAAACTGACCTATTTGGGTCTGGAATGGAGGCTGAAAGTGATGGAGTTATTGACCCACTCTGACCAGGGTTATAAGTAGAAATAAAATGGAGCACTAGAGCTGGGCAAATAACTGAAAGCAAAGGAAATGAAGAGCTAGATTCACAAAATGGCCAGGGGAAGATGAGGTGATGGTACCTCCCATCTAACCTTTAGCTTACGGGTTAGAACACTCACTTGGGATGTGAGAAACTGGGATTCAATTCCCCCCTCTGCCTGATGTGGGGAATGGATGTAAACTTTGGTTTTCTACCTCTCCGGAGACGGCCCTAATCTCTTTTTTTTAAAAAAACAATGCTCCCCCCCCCACCACTGGGCTATATTCTGGGGTGGATCTCGCTCAATCACTCCTGTAGAAGCTGTTCCAATTTGTATAAATAATTAAATAATAACTGGAGGAGGGTCTTGAACGAGTGTTCCCTAATCACCAGCCTATATAGTCATGGGGCCAAAACAAGAATGACTATTCAGGTATTTTATATAAAGACGAACAGCATCAACAGGAGTGATTGAGACTCCTACCCTGGAGAACCTTATATCTCAGTGATTAGGGAGTCTCTGAACTTTGCTCTCCCACCTCTGTCTGTACATTAGGTGGGGAGGGAGGGACTAGACTAGGATTTCCCACATCCCTAGCGAGTGCCCAAGTACTAGGCTGAAAGTTATAAGGGAGGCTGCTGATGTTGCCACTGCCTCAGAATCCCCCACTGTTTTTTTGGGTGGAGGGGGCAAACCTACTCAGCAAATCCATGTCAACTTCACGACTAGGTTTGGGTGGACTGAAACTGCACTTTACAGCAAATAAACAATTTATTTGAAAAACTTCCCCCAGCTCCACTGAGCACAGAGTTTGGTTCAGATACGAACTTCCAAAAAGTGAGTGCATTCATTTGAGGGTGAACAAGCCAGCTCGGATCTCTCTCCAGTTGCAAGAGAAAATGAAATGTTTCATCTCTCCTCTTCGTTATACAAAGCTGTGATAAAACAAAAAAATAGTATTTGCATATAATGTCAGTGGGTCAAACTTTTAGAAGTGCTTAAATGACTTAGGCCCTTTTGAAAGTTGTACTTGGTGTGTTTACCCCCAGATAAATTGTCTACAGCTTTGTACTAGGAAGTTATGATTGTTTTTAATGTTGTAGTTAGAATGTTCAGAAGTGTGCTGTGTGCATCATAGAAGCAAGTACAGATGCTGTTTCTGTGCTGCAGAAACTTCTAACAACAATATCTAACAATATCTAATAAATATCTAACAACAAATTTAGGTTCACAAAGATTTTAAAAACGAGGTTATTCAGTAAAGCAGAACTTGATAGTTCTGTTATATTCATCTATTTAATATTAAATTCACTTAAATAGCAGCAAGATTCACAGGAGTAAATATCAGAAACTACTGGCACATGAGACAAAACACATGGATTCCCATCAGATACTTATATTAAAGTAGTGATACGTTGAAGAAAATATGTTGAATTTTTTTAAAAGCAAAGTTACTAGCAGTACAGTTAAAAAGCAGATGTAGAATACTGGAACACGAACTGTATACATCTGATGCTTCCTTTGTGTTTGCTGCTCTTGGTGAAGAGCTCCTGTTAAAGGGGTTGACTAGCTCAGTTGAATTCTCATATGGGAAATATGTTTTACCTTAATTATATGACTGGCTATTGTATGTTCATGATAAACATGATTATATTGATACATGCATTCTGTATATACAGCGGTTTCCCTTATGCACATGCACAGAGAAAACTAGCACTGATGTAACATTTAAGATTGAAAAATCAAACACCCAAAAGTCAGGAGTATAACTGGAAATAGGAAAAACAATGAGTAACTTTGTATATGTATCATGGGACAGATCCTCAGCTGGCATAATTTGTCATAGCTCGGCTTGACTTCAAAGGTTGAAGGTTGATTAGTAAATGTTTTATCAGCATTAAATTTGGGATGAATGTGTTACACATAAGTGGCAAAGCCACAAGAGAGTTAGGCAGGTCATGCCGGATGGATGCACATAAAAGCTTTCTGTCACATCACATAATCATGCACACAGTATGCTATGTGTCTTGCAGAAAAACTATTTTAGAGATGTTCAGAGTTTAGAAAAAAATACTGGAACTATATTTGTGTCTCTCCGCCTGTAAAGCCAGGATCTTCAGTGATGATGAACTCAAATGTACAGGGGCTCTGATTTAGCTTATTATTAGAGGTTTTTGTGGCTTAAGCAGCTTTTCCACATCTAAAAATGTCAGTTTTAAAGTCCAAAGTCTCACAACTCGACAGGATTAGAAATGGGGAACTCTACTGGAAAGAAGTAGATTCCTGTCTTTCCAGTTGAACTCACTCCTAGCCTAGGAAGGTCCCAGCAGAGTAAGGACAATGGACTTAAAAAAAAGCAGACTTTAACAAACTCTGAGAACTGGTAGGTTAGGTCACATGGGAAGGAAATCTAAGGGATAAAAGGAGTTCAGGAGAGCTAGCACTTTCTCAAGGAGACAGTATTAAATGCACAACTGCCAACTATACTGATGTGAAGGAAAGGTAGGAAGAATAGTGTGAGGCCAATATGGCTACATCATTGACATCCATAACTTTAACTATTTGCAAAGCTTTACCATCACACTCTGGCCTTCAGGTATTTTATGTACACCCCAGATCCTCTTGAAGGTGGTCAAATATGTCTCCATGTAGTCAGTCTCCCGGTAACTCGGCACACCTTGTCCCTGTTGTGTGATCCCTGTTGAGGGATCTGTCTTGCATTTCCAGACTTTTAAGTTCATATTCCCTTTTCTTCCCCCTTTCCTGGGCTTCTGCTACCCACTTTTGCTCTAATGCTTCCAGATTTTTGTTCTCCAGCTCCAGCAGTCTCAGGTGGACCTCCTCTTGCACTGCTTTCTTGGCCTCCCATTTTTGCTTCTCTGCTTGCATCTCCCTTTCCTGGGCCTCCTGATTCTTTTCGCTAGCTGCTCTTTCCAGCCTTTTAGCCTCTCTGCTATCTCTAACTTGACCAGTTAAATCTGCCAGGCTGTCTTTCTGAGACACTGGGATTGGGGCCAGGCTAGCTTCCTGAGCCTGCATTTCCCCTGGTCTCAGGCCTCATGGGCGGATTGTTCAGATCTTGCTGCTTATCTTCCCTGAGTAGAGCTCTCAGCCCTTCAACAGATTTTACTGTAGTTTCCAAGTCACGTTCTGTGCAGCTTTTCCAAATGCAATCTATTATACTTAGCCTGTATCTCTGGTTTTCTCATCTTGTCCCGACTTTGTTCTATTTCCCTTAGCTAAAATAAACAAATAGAAAATAACAAACTGTAACTTTTATTTTTTTCCAACCTTCTCACTTGTGTATATCTCAGTATCTATAATATCTGCTATATAAGTGCTTGGCACATGACCCTTAGGTAACAAGCAAACTGGGTATAGGTCGTCCTGATTATGCCACTGTGATGCTTTCTGGGGTATGCAGGGTTGTGATTCACCTTGCTACCAACTACCCTTAGTGTGAGGAAGCCTTGTCTGTGCCTGCCATGGTCAGCTCACTGACCCCATCAGCCACAGGCAGTTCAAGCACTCCCCACTCAGCCTGCATGGGCTCCGCCATCCCTCTGCTGATAAGCAGTAGGCACATGCCAACCCCTGAGAACTCCAAACATCTCCAAACAACTGTCCTGTTCCACTGGGTAGTCCCTGTATTCACAGACCCACTGCTCCCAAAAGCAGTGTACACACCAGCTCCCAGTTACAGCTCAGGATCATCGCTCCACTTAACACACTGCACATAGATTTGTTTATAGCGAAAACAAGTTTAACAAAGAACAGAAATTTGAGAAGCAAGTAGAATTAATGGAAACAAATGATTACATATAAAATCGTTACATGCTTTCTAGAGCCTAAACATAGCTGCATAGAAAGGGATGCCCATATCTCTGTTCCATGACTCGATGTCTCTATGTACGGAGGCTGGTAAAGCTTTAATTGAGAGGCATAAAAACGTACAAGTTATGGGCTTGATGTGGGAATTACTGGGTGACGGTCTATAGCCTGTGTCATTTAGAAGGTCGGACTAGATTCGAAGATCATAATGGTCACTTCTGGTCTGGAAATCTCTGACCTGTCAAGATATGGTGGCAATGTCGGACAGGTTACAGAGTGCGACAGATATTGCAATTCTATGTGGTATGTTTGGGGACTACTTTTACATTTATGATTGTGTTCTACTTCATGGGGGAGAGTTACCACAGCTCCTCTGGGAACTAAAAACGGTGGGGGCTGATTACCCCTGAGATAGTGAACCAGAGGTGGCTTGCATATACTGGTTCAGGCTGGATTTTCCATAAACTAGGAAACCAAGAAAGGGCATAAAAGTGTGAAGCTGAACAGACTCATTGCCTTATTTCTGATCCAGCAAATGGTTGTGAACTTCTGTCCAAGGGGGCCCCAGTCCTGCTGAAAGCTTGGAAGGACTTTGGCTTACTAGAGCCCCATAAGACTTATGGGTGACTCCTGGTATGGTTAGTATGCATCTAAATCTGTTTGTACCCTAAGCATAAATGTGCTTGCTTAGAGGTGTTGGATTATGGGCAAGTAATACCTGTCATGGGCCACTGGATAATTAGCAAAGCCTGGGTGCCTGGCTTGCTGAGGCTATCACAGTGTACTGCAGGGAGCTATACAGTCTTAAAACCCCCAATCAGAAAGGAGTAGAACATGGGTCTCAGCCCCCAGCCATCACTTGCGTTTGGGCAAAGAGCTGATTGGGCACTCCTGGTGTATACCATGGAGGAGCATACACAGAATGGGAGATACAGGTGCAGTTCCCCAAAAACTGAGACAGAGGGGTACTCAGAAATCTCCTAAGGGGCCTGTGCTCCCAGCTAGCCAAAGAACTTACAAAAGAATTCTCCTGTGTTTAATGAAAAGCCTGTCTCTTTAACTCTTACACAAAGACAGTCTCCACCAAGGGTCTTCCCATCCGCTGACACTTCAATGGTTTTGGGGAACCTCAGGAGTGCCCCAGAATGCAATGCAGGTGCCAGCATCAGGAAAGGGAAGAGACCTTCTACACCCTAGCTGGCACTACCAAGCTGAAGCAGTTAATTAAAAATTATGAAGCAAGCTCCAAAATCATGTGACTGACTGGCTTATACATACTGGATTTAAAAACAACTAATAAAATGTGGGTCTTTTCCTTTGCCTTCTGTTTTCTGAGTTCTCAGGGTCGTTCTTTGCAACCAGGAGGGCTAGAAATGAACATATTTTAAATATAAAAGCAGAGATTCGCACCTAATCACAAGCCTTCAGGAGGTGGGGCACTACAAACACACCAAATATTGTGGGACTCATGATACAATCCTTCTTCTCTAGATCCTCCTAGGTCCACACTGCTCTGAGGCTAGGGGAGGTGGTGTTCCTCCCAGCGGGTTCCCCTGAGGCTTGGGGTGGGGGTGATTCATCTTTCTTCATCTCTCCTTCCCCTCACCCAAATGCCTGGGAAAGAACAGAGCTGAAGATGCCCTTTAGCCCCATAGCTCTGGATAATGTGGGGGGCTGGTGAAGAGTGATGACTCTACTCTGTGTGCCCCCCTGTCCTCCTGGGCCTGGGGAAGGGATGAAGAAGCAGGGAACTGAGTAGCAGACAAGGTCACTAAAAGATATGGAAGAGGAAGCTAAACATAGTGGTGTGTACTGAATTGTATTAAAGTTGCTGAGAGGACTGAAATTGACTTGTTGCAAATAAGTTCAGCCTCCTCACTACCCTTGGTAAACTATTAGTTTGTGCCAGGAGAGAATTTCAATCTCACTGCCCAGGACTTTGGGATGGGGTGATGGACAACATGTTCTCTGTCCCCCTTCCCAGTCTGGAGGGGTGCAGGGTAGTGGGTGGGTACAGGCATTCTCTTCCCTTGTGCGCTGTGCATGCTGGAACTCTTCAGAGGTTCCGGCAGGATCTAAAGGAGGAGACTGCTGGGCTCATGGGAGAAAGGCCTCTCAGCCCTTTCTATCTCTGTGCAAGATTTAAAGAGACAGGACTCTCATTAATCACCACAGAGGGAAACCGTTTTTTCCATAAGAATTTGCTGGCTGTGGCCAAACACCGTGAGGGCCAGTCTGACCCTGTGCTACTGCTTAGACTATCGGAGATCCCTCTTCTCTCCCTTCCTTAGACTTTCCTTGCCACCCAACTCAGACACTAGTGTGGTGAATAGCAGCATGAATTTGCAGTACAAATGAACTAGGAAAGCTGAAGGAAGAGACCACTCAGACACTGCAGCAGACTGCTGAGGTTTCCTGGTCAGATTACTGGGGTTAAGGATGGTTAGTCTCAACTATGGCTGCATTTTTGAAGAGGTTCTTCTGAAGATGTTTTGAAGATGTTAGCTAACTGTGCTGGGTTTTTCCACAGAGGGCCCTTCAGTGTTTAAGAATCTCTGGTAATTTCAAAGATGGTGAAGAGGGTCAGAGTAAACTTTCTTTATACCTCTGAAGATTACAAGATCATGTGTGATAAAAAGCAGAAGTATTTCTTTTTTCTTTTTCTTTCTTTTTTGTAATTGAATCTCAGCCTGCTACAATCCTATCCAATACTTACATGGCCCCCGTTACCCAGTATCTGAGCCCATTGTTGACTTTAGTTTATCCTGTCAACCCCTGTGAGGTAGGGAAGTGTTACTATCCCCATTTTATAGATTTGGGATCTGGGGCACAGAGAAATCAAGGCTACGTCTGCACTGGAATAAACAACCCCGGTCACAGCCGTGGCTGGCCTGGGTCAGCTGACTTGGGGTCAGGCTGCGGAGCTAAAAATTGCTGGGCAGACTTGTAGGCTCAGGCTGAAGCCTGGGCTCTGGGGACCTCCCTCCTCAGTGTCTCAGAGCTTGGGCTCCAGCCTGAGCATCTACACAGCAATTTTATAGCCCGAGCCCTGTGAGCCTGAGTCAGCTGACTCAGGCCAGCTGCAGCCATGCCACGAGCCTTTTATTGTAGTATAGACATAACCTTAGTGTCTAGCCCAAGGTCAGAAAAGAAGTCGGTGGCAGAGCACAGACTCCAAATGCTGGAATTCCAGTATTCTGTTCCCTGTCACCATCCATTGGGCATGCCTTATTAATTGCTATTGATTGTGCCCCACCTACACCTCCCGTGCCTTCTCTCTCCTGCACAATGTGTGAAAATATATTTAAAAATCTGTGATGTAGAGGATTTGAGTCTTGTAGACAGTACTGCTGAAAAAAGCCATTTAGAAATTCAACTCCTGCTGTCATAAAGTTGCATTGATCAAAGAAGATCTGATTGAACTCTTATTCACCCCAAGTAGTGTGAGTAGCCCCACTGATCTCAGTGGAACTGCCTGCATAAGTGTTGCAGATTCAAGTTTCGAGATCTTGTTGATTAAAAATGAGTCACAGCTACATCCTGTGTCCAGTTCTTAAGGTGCAATTATAGTCTACTGTGAGTCTTAATTGTAGGCCAGACAAATGTTTTATAATCTGAACCTGTACTGGGTTAAGTCTCGCTACATAAAAAAGTAGCTCATTTTATAGGTAAGTATCTTTTTTAAAAATTAGAATGACATTATGATTCTGAAAGTGAAAATGGCATTGTAATTTGTGTTCATCTCCATGATCCATAGATAATGATGTGACTGAAAGGAAAGCTGCAGAGAGAAGGGACAAATATTTAAGACCCAGTTGATGAGATTGCTTTGTGTCTGGGCTTTATGCCAAGAGTACCAAGATTTTGCTGGGAAAATTAGTTTGTTTTGAGAAACACTATTAAAATGCACTGAACTGTAACAGTCTGTATATGGCACAGCATTAATACACTTGCTAAGAAGTGGCATACAAATGATTGGATGTATCCATGCCAGAGAATAATTAATAAACCATATATATTAAAAAGCTCCCCCAGGGCATCTGATTATTGGTATGTGATTAGATATCTTCTCTCCACACCTGGATCTTTTATACAGGAGGGGGATCTGTCAGCTTCACAATATTCAGCAAGAAGAACTGTCAGGAAATCTGGCCACCCACTAACATCTGGGCAGGGTTTTCCAACCAAATAGGACTGACTTTCTTGTCTGTGCAACTAGGCATGGTAACACCTTTTCCTTTGGTACCTAGATGATAGATACAATAGAAATCTGCAAAGTCTGCTTACACTGCATTCATGCACTACTGGAAATATGGAAAAGCCCAGCATTCTAAGGGATTAAGATATACTGTGAGACTTGCATACATTCAGCAACAAAGAGAATGTGCTTTTAGGATACAACTGGCTGCCTACACTGAACGGTGTTGAGCTGATGCACAGCCTAATCAATGGGGGGCATTTCTCTTTCCAGTTCCTGCCTGACCATTGCAGCTTTGCATCACAGAGCAGGTGAATGGCTTCATGACATACAAATGGTATTTCATTTATTTGCTCTCTGAATATGTGAAACTTTTTTGTGCTGCATGGTTAGTGGGACTTGAGTCAGCTGACCCCAGGTTAGAGAACCCAGGGCTTGAGTGTCCACATGGACTGTTAACCCCATGTTAGTAATTTACTAACCTGGGGCTCTGGCATCCACACTGCAGCATGCAGACCTGAGTCTAACCAACCATATCCCAGACTTCCTAGTGCCCTCCCAAAATGTGGCCCCTCTAGCCCTTCCACCATGGTGCACTGTGGGGAAATCTGATGGTACACCCTGCGCGTTATGGGGAGTTTAGACAGCCCACCAACACAACTTGCCGAGCAGTCACTTTGGTCTGTGCACTCCCAGCTACCAGAGCTAGCAACATGGAGGAGTCGTCTTTCGAAGAACTTCTTTTGCTTGCACTTTCATGTCCGTGTCAGGAAATGGGCAGAGCTTCTGTGAGATGCTGGCGGACATTTGGTGGCATTTTCTAATCCACTAAAGGCACCTGACAGAGCTTCTGATGGAGCAGGAGGAGGACACAGACATGGGAGACTCAAACTGGCTGAAGCTACTTATGACACTTGGTAAGGCTGCTGATGCCCCCCAACGTAGACTGGAGTTTCTGGTGCAGGGCCACAAGCAGAGACTGGTGGGACCACTTCATCATGCAGACCTGGGATGACCAGCAGTGAGTCCAGGACCTTTGCATGGAGAAGGCTACATTTCTGCAGCTTTGTGAGCGGCTTGCCCCACTCTCCAGCATACAGACACACCCATGAGGGTGGCCATGTTGGCCCAAAACAGAGTTGCAGTAACCAACTGGAAGCTGGCTACCCCAACCTGCTACAGGTCCATTGCTATTCAGATTGGTGTTGGAAAGTCAACTTTAAGTAGTCATGGCAGATATTTCGGAGACAATCAGGTGTGTGGTTTACCCCAAGGTGGTGGCCATAAAAACTATCCCTGAGGTAATTGCTGGCTTTGAGAGAATGGGGTTTCCACGCTGAGCTGGGGCCACTGATGGGACTTATGTGCCCATAGTTTGCCCTCCTCAAGAAGCATGAGTACATAAACCACAAAGGTTACTACTCCATTGTAATGCAGGCCCTCGTTGACTACAGAGGCCAATTTATGAATGTCATTGTGGGTTGCACTGGAAAAGATCATGTCAGGTTTTTTTGGTGATTTGGAGTCTACGTTCATGGACAGGCTGGGACACTATTCCCACCATTGTCATAAATGGAGTTACTGTCCCCTCCATTATTCTAGAGGACCCCATGTACACACTTTTGCCTTGGCTTATGAAACCATACCCTGATTTTTTTTTTTAGAGGTCCTGGCAAAAGATACTGTAATTACACTCTCATAAAGTGTAGAATGGTTGTTGAATGTGCTTTTGGAAGATTGAAATCCTGTTGGAGGTGTCTGCAGACCTGTTTGGATCCCAGAGTCATCAATGCTGTCCACATTGCTGTGGCTTGCTGTGCTCTTCAAAGTCTTTGTGAAGCCAGAGGTGAGTCATTTCCCAAAGAACCTATGACAGCTAGGGGCTGCTGAATCAGTACCCTCAGCCAGAAAGAGCACCTGCCACAGCTGGAGCTCAATGCACCTGGGCAACAGAAGTCAGGGATGCTTCATGCACCCACATTGTGGACTAGCATGGCCCAATGGAAGAGTGGGGATAGTACCTTTATGAATGTGCTTGTGGGGAGGAGGATGGGGCACTGTGTGTGTGTGTGTGTGCGTGTGGTTCAGTGCTTGGGGAAGGGTGGAGGGTTGATTGCTATGTAATGTGCTTATGAATGACACAACCACTTATCCAATGGGGCGGGAAGGCTGATTCACAGTATGGAGTGATGTAAGGAAGTGACTGAAGTACGGCTTGATGTAGTTCACTGTATTGAGGAATAGTGTTTGCATACTAATTCCTAACTGTCCCTGATCATATGTTTATCTTTATTATTTTAAATACACATTGTGTGATATGATGCCATAATAGCAATAAACTTTCTTGATTTCAAATAAAAGCTTGCTTTATAGACCTGTGTTAGAAAAGTACAACATTAACCCACTGCCAGGCCGGCCAGCTGCCATTACCACACCTGTAACAACAGAACCTTTCCAAATTGAAGAGAGTGCACTCTCTAAATGCAAACAGTGAAATCATTTGCGAGGTAGAAACCCCTTCCTTTTGCATGGCCCCTCCCCCCACCCTTCTCCTTTCCTTCCATGTCTGCAGTGCACTTGGCACCAGAGGAGGAGCATGGTGGCATCCACAGGGGAGGGTAGGTCAATATGGAGGCATGTGCTGGGTCAAAGTTGCCCTGCCCAGCTGCTCGTGGGGCCTGATTGCATGGGCCACCCAGCCATGCAGTCTTCTAAGCTGTTTCTGGACTACATCTCAGAGTAACTTGCAGGGAACTCAGGCCACGGTGTGGGGGATGCAACAGGAGCTGGTACTCTTGTGGGCATCAGGAACAGCAGCTGCTAAAACAGTTCTTACTGCTGAGATCTGTCCTCCTCCCTTAGCTCCCATTCCTGACCCAGGAACTGCAAAGCAAGTGCCTGCTCTCACTGAAACCCTGTCCTCGAGCTGTGCAGCCAGCCTGAGCCTTTCCTCTTGCCATGCCTTCCCTCTAGCCATAAGTCCCTCTATCTTTGGTACTCGACCTGCTTGTTGGCCCCCTCCAGAGCTTGAACCATCAGTTCATCTTGGAAACGTTTCCTCTTGGAATGGTCCAAGACGATATGTTGGCCCAGGCTTCTGCTGCAGTGTGGGCAAGCTATGGAGGTATAGCTGCCTGCTGGGTATACGTCGAGTGGTTACAGAGCAGCGTACTGATAGGCATGGCAATGCATGGTTATTATTTTTTAAGAAACAGGAATTGCCCTACAAAAAATCTGTGCCTTTCCAGGAAAAAATTACTTTTACTTTCAAATGTCTTTACTGTTTGCATGTCCCAGTTGCCATTTTCAGCTTTGTGTGGTGGAGGGGGTTGGTGAGAGGGATCCAAGCCACTGGAATACAATTCCCATTAGTCAATACCTGCTGCTAGCTGGGACTTCTAATAACTCTTGCATTGGTTCAGAGAATGGAAGTCCCTCCCATTCCTAGATACATTAAAACGGTACTCTGAGGTAAACTTACTAGGCTCTGAGGTAACTTCCGTCCCTTCCATGTCTGCTGCTGGCTCTGTGGTAGGCTGTTCCTTGTGTGGGGGAGAAGGCATCAAACATCTGCTCTGAGTACACCCCCCCCATCCCCCTCCAGATTCTGAGGCCAGCAGATCACCATCCTGGCCAACGAGGTCATCATGCACCACTGTTGGCTCTGGGCTCAGCGTAGCACTTGGTACCTGGTCAAATTCCTCATAAAAAGGGCATGATGCCGATCAGCTATCCAAGGTCTGATTCTGATCCCTGGTTTTCTTGTGCTCAATCTTGAGCTGCTTAATCTGCTCCTTGCACTGGACACCAACTTTCAATGCTGCCACCTTCTTTGCTATTTGCTGCTATGCATAGTCATTCCTGGTACTAAAGGTCTTGTTGGCCTTGCACCAGAGAGTCACCAAAATCTGCCTGTGCTCCCTTGACCATGAAGTAGCGCCCTTTGGTCTGGTCAGTCTCCATTGCAAATATAAACACTCTCTGATGGTGTGTTTGCAGCTTAGCGTTCAGAATACAATGGAAGGATTAAACACTGACTCACTTTGCTGCTGCACTACACCGAGGGGGTTGTTTTTGTTTCCCTGGAGGCGATTCTTGGGATAGAGAGAACAAATGAAGCTGGCCCATGGGATTGTGAGATACTTTGATAGACTCCCACTACCTGAGGATGGGGGAAAGCTGTCTACACTGCAAAGCAATCGGACATTTGATTCTGGGTCCCTGCTTGACTCTGGCTCAACCCTCCATGCCTGCAGGTGGGTGAATGAGGTTCTGCGGCATGCAATGTGCAGGAGGTTAGACTAGATGATCCTGATGATCACTTCTGACCTTAACGTCTGAGTCCTAGGACCTTAGCACCAAGCTCAAGAGATTTGTGTGCAGATGGTTCGGGCTCAAGCCTGAGTCCAAGCTTACATTTCAGTGTAGCCATTAGGTGGCCGAGAGACCTATCTTTCTAGTAGATTTTCCATTACCTACTAAGGCCCTGATCCATGACCATTAGAAGTCAGTGGAAAAAGTCCAGATCAAGCCTTAAACAACCTTCTCTTAAGCATCTACTTTTCAAAATGCAAATTAAAAATAACATTCTGTCTATTAAAACTATGTTATGTTTAACCAGAAAGTTTCACACTTTCATGAATGTGCAAGAGGGGCAAGGTTCGTGTCGTCTTCCCCCCAACCCTGAAGTGATAATTTTTGTCCAGCTGGTACAGGAATCTTAACATGCCTGTAGAAATAAGTTTCTGTTCACTTGCAATTAAATCAGCATAGCTACAAAACATCTATTTTCATCTGCTCTCACCACTGCACATTGAAAGCCAAGTGCTTTGAATTTTAGTTTTTTCTCCTCTGATTCTAGCATGTTTAAAAATAGCAATTTAATTGCTCTATCTTATACTAATTAGAATTGTAGACTTTTTATTGCAAATTCAAATATAATAGAAAAGTACAGTAATTAGTGCTTTATTGGTTGTGTAATTTCAAATTATGTAAATCGAATAGCTACTACACCACATTAAGTGGAATCTAAAAACCAATTTGTGCTTAATTAACAAAATAAGTTATTAAATCTGACTGACACATTTAAACTGAAGTATTGTGAAACCATTGGTACTGTTCTGCAGACAGGTGCCATTTTTATTTGTAAAAGTGGAAGATAAGTTGTTTTGTTTCCTATGGGAAATGTTTCAGTGTGACAATAGTTAATTGGTGAGAGTGAAAGTGAGAGATTATGGGTTGTGTTTACTGAATAAACACAGTAAACCTGAATAAAGAACCCAGGGTGGGCTGGCTGGCTGGCTAGCTAGATTCTCCCTCTGCATGGGTGCACCATGTGTGTCTGGATCTCAGGGAACTGATCACATTCCTTGATCTCATGCCACCTGGTCATGGTGTAAAGTAAACCTGCAAATTATGCCACTAGTATAAGCCCCTTTAGCGCCCTTATACTAATTGAAGAGAGGTGAAGCAGAGAGCTGCTTTGCCCCACCCTTGCTCTGCCCCTGGAATGCCCCCTACTTCCCTCTACACAGGAACTATGTGGGGGCTGATGCAGGGGCCGGCTTTGCTGCCTTAGCCGCTTGCGCCAGCAGAGAGTTCCCCTGCGCAGTAGGAATTCTCTGCTGGCCAATTTTGCCTGGTTTCTGTCCTCTTTGAGCCAGTCATGCTTCAGTCCCTGGTGTGTTGGCCAAGATGGTGGCTGTCACACAAACAGTATTCCAGGGATCAAAGCCTTAAGTCCTCAGCCAGTGAAAACTCTCACTGAAGTCAACAGGAAGTTGATCTGAATAGAGGTGGCGGGGTGTGTTGTACCTCTAGGTCCCCACAGGGCCCCGAGTAAGGATCTGAGAATTTGCCCCACAATGTTTTGTCCACACACTTCAGTACCTTAGCCCTTTGGGTCAACATTACATTTGCCAGAAAAAAACAGCACTGAAGATTGCTTGAATATTTTGCTAAGTGGCAGAAAAATGTGTTTAATTTTTGCTGTTAGAAAAGAAGAGAAAAATAAAGCAGAGTCAGCTGAAAGGGCATAAAGGCAGAGGATGAAAGAGATAATTATCTTTATTTGATAAAACAAAATTTGTCAGTAAATCTGGATGAACAGCAACATATTGTTCCATAGTGTGTCTGGGGAGAAGGCAAAGCTTTAACTTTTCCCAGCTTCTCCCTTATCTGTATTTCCTCCCCCTTACCTCTTTCATGATATATTGATTTCACTTGTAGAAAAAGGTATCATGGTTCTTTACACACATGTTCCTGGTCATCAGCTCACAACTCAGATTTACCGTGAGGCTGACATTTAGAGCAATGGGGAAAAATAAGAAATGTATTAGGATATTGACAGTCTGATTTTTCTTTGTTCACTTAATGTACAGGAAGAGAGAGAAATCAAATGAATTTACTCCATTCGTTTCTGGATAGAGCCAATAAAACTTCTGCAAAACTTCTGCACAGCAGAACTCCATTACAAGCCATTCAAACCTCATTCTTTTCAAGGCTTCTACAACCTTCCTTTGGTTTCTCTGATCTGCAATGCAGGCAAAATTTTTATTAAATCTGTTTTTTTCTATTAACTTCTAAACATGAAAACAAACATGCATTTCCACAATAACACAGATGACAGCTGCATAAAAATGTGTATTGTTTTTTAGTGCCTGTTTTAACCCCCCACCCCCTGTCCCGATTTTTCACACTTGCTTTGCTATCTGGTCACCCTAAAATGTGTTGACCTTTTAAATTCTAAATATCTTTACATTTTTAGTTATTTTAGGTATTGTTTTGGTCTACTGGGACTTATTCTTGAAGACCCATCACAAGCTTCAACTAGTTCAAAATGCCTCTGATGGCCTCCTGAGAAGCATAAGCCATTTAAAACACACTACATCTATGCTCTGAATGTTGTGCTCGCTCCTTGTGTTTGTCACCCTCAAATCACTATTGGGAGCGGTTTTAGTGTGTGGTCTGTGAAGTCATTAGTTAAGAATTCCTAGATTTGGCCTTTGTAGAACTGAAGAGTCCTGAACTGCGGACCTTCTCTCCCCCACCCCATGCTAAGGAAACTTTCTACAAAATTTCCTACTGTTGCTAACACTGGTTTAGTACCACTGGTGTTTTGAAAGCCCTGGTGCAGACAAGCCATTGGCTGCTGCCACCATAGTGAGCCTTGTGTCAACTACAGCAGGGCTAGAAGACGTGGAGCTTGAAACAGTGACAGCCCATTTGTGCTAGGATCTCCATACTGGAAATGTAAGTGATGATAAACTGGTATTCTCAACAATAGGATACTTTTTTTTAAAAAACCAACAACCTTGCACTTCCCACACAACCTCTATTTTTGGGGTTGGCTGACATCCCTTCTCTAGAAATTACATACCCCATACAATTCCCCTTCCCCCATTGCACACATCCCATGTTTAGCTCCTTGATTTGCTCCTTGTCCCTCTGATTCCAGCTGTTGCTGTTCCTTTCACTGGCAGTCTCGAATACCATCTTGCTTCGGCTAAAGTCTTCCCCACTCCACCAGTTTCTGTGATACTCTCCCAGTCCTTCCCTGCTCTCGCTGAGGTCATTCTCCCCTGGAAGAATTCTCCCTGTGGCTGGAATCAATCTCCCTGACCTGGTTCTGTTACCACTCCATAATCAGAGAGGCCCTAATCCCTGAAGTTCCATCCCTTCATTCCATATCACGCCTACTCCCACCAAGGCTTCTCTCCAAATAACTCCTTAATGCTTCCATGTTTGTTGTTAGACCGTCAAAGCCCTGAGCATGTCCTGCTTCCTCACTTCCCAACAGACCCTCCTGGTTTGTTTCAAATAAAATAAAAATGTCAAAATAGAACCTGAATAATACTAAACTTAGCTACATGGAAGGAGAGACTCCTTTGTTTACATATAATGGAAAAATACCACTGCTAATGCTCAACTGTGCTTAAGTGACACAGCTGAATCCTAAACTTCTGCATTGGCAAGATTCAGCTCTGTACAGGGCTCAGCCCCCCAGTGTAGGCTAGGGCAGCCATCAGGGCTGCTGTAATCTGTACCCTATTTGCAATGGCCCCTAAGCACCACTTCAGAGGCACTGAATTGCTAGGACCCAGGACTACCCTGGCCATACCTCCTCCTGTCTCCACCCTGCCTCTCACTCCTCTGGGCTAACTCTGCTATGCCCTCACATTCAGTCGTTGCAGCTGAGCTTATATTCTTGGTGGGGAACCTATGCCTGTCCTTGTGTGCCGGTCTAGCTTGTGCAAAGAGACAGCAGGGTAATCATGAGCCCCAGGTGTCTGTCTCCTAATAGGTAAGAAAAGTCTACCATTGATGAAGTCTTAGGAAACTGTCTGCCACATGCCAGTAAAGTGCCTAATTTAACGTCCATGAAAATGGATCCAAGTCAGACTGCCATAATTGGCTTCTCTGATAGTGGTGTGAGAGGTAGTAAACCACGGAAAATTGTACTGGAAAGAGGTGTCAGCTGGCACTGCTTTCATTCTAAACAGAACTCAGAGGCATGCTTGCTTTCACATTGGTGCTGAGAGAGATCCAGCAGAATGTTACAACATTTAGCTCAACATTTAGCTACAGCATAGGGGCCAGACTGCACCTGATCACAGTGTACAGGAGAGGGAGCAAGAACATTCTCCCACCTCTGACATCCTTGCATAGTGGACAGGTACAATAGGAAGCACATAAAGCTAATGCTACAACTAGTAACAGCCTTTACAAACTGCGTAGAAAAAGCATCATTATCCTTCTGCATCAGCCAACAAACCTAGCTGGGCATGGAGGGAAGCACACATCACACTCTTTTTAAGGATGGTGCGGGGACGGCAGACTCTGGTGCTTTGGGATGCATTGTTCTTGGCTGAGACATAATGCCTCCTGGACTCCCACTGGCGTTGTCTGGCTATACATTAGCCCCAGTGTGGAGCTGATACTTGATGGGATAGCATAGCTCTTATAATCTGAATCATGTTGCTGTTTTATAAATGTAGGAGTCACTGTGCATGAATTATTTTAGATTTCTTTGTTTCTATGTGCTATTCGGGTGTAAATTGCAGGAGTAGGGGAAATTCAGACATGGACATACAACAACTGTTGGGTAATTTCCCGTGGAGTGACCCATATTACTTCAGATGGGAGGGCAGATGTAAAATTTCTGCCTTGAGAGGTCTAGCCACCTCATGCCCTTTCTCGCCTAAATCCAGCCACAATACAATAACAATCACTTGGAGTTTAATGCTGGTGCTTGCATCTAGCTTTTCCTTGATAAAGAGTGTTATCAGAATGATGGCATGCTAACATGTTATATAACAACATGGCTTTGGGGCAGCTATCAATTAAGAGTATTTGCTAACTTTTTGTAATGATTGAGAGATTAGCAGCTTGCAATGCTCTCAGTGGCTCCCTCCAAATAAGCTCTCACTTTGTTTAATTAAAGTGAAGAAAAGAGCATTCTGAGCCAGGTCAACCCACAATGGATAAATTTTTAAAGAGCGTGATTTAAATCAGATGCTGGCTAGTTATCCTTTCGAAATGTGGCAAGTGTTCATTACTTAATTAGAAGATCCAGGATTTTCAAGCAAAATTCAGCAAGCTGTGTCTAGTATTTCACCGCCTGAGCATGCCAAGCTGTTAGTTTTAACTAAGATTGACAGGGTGGACACAAAATGTAACATGTAGAATTGGCTGAAGCTTTATATGTGTTAAAACCTCTTCTTACTTTCTTGGGGCTTTACTGTCTGTTATAGGCATAGCTCTGCATTGGGGGTGATGTGAATCTCCAGAAGCCACTCTACCCTTCCTTCCACAGCTGGTACGGTGATCAGACAGCAAGTGTGAAACATCGGGACGGGGGTAGGGGAGTAATAGGCACCTATATAAGACAAAGGCCCAAATATTGGGACTGTCTCTATAAAAGTGGGACATCTGGTCACCCTAACAGCTGGTCACCATAATGGGCCTGTGGATAGGCAGGGAAAGACTTCCCCTGCAGCACCATCCTCACGCTATTAGGGTTGGCTAGTGCAACTAGTGGCAAAAACCTCACGCAAGGTCTGCTTGTGTCTGACTCCAGAACAACTGGCAGTGATAAAGAATTGGGCTCAATCTGTTCCTCATAAACGCAGAGATATTAAGGTCAGAAGTGACCATTATGATCATCTAGTCTGACCTCCTGCACAATGCAGGCCACAGAATATTGCCCACCCAGTCCTGCAATAAACCTCTCACCTATGTCTGAGCTATTGAAGTCCTCAAATCATGGTTTAAAGACTTCAAGGCAGGACATTTAATAATTCTGTTAACATTGGCTTTATAATAGGGATTATCCCTTTCGATCAACCAAGAAATCCCATTTCATAATTCTGTGAACCAGCCTATTGGGGTGGAAAAACTCAGTAAAGTTGTGAGCTACAGGAAAGTTTGTTTCTAAGCACTTTTGCGTTTCATATACACGTTGTGATTTCTTTGCAAACTCCCCATCCCCAGGGTATAAATTATGCTTGTTTATTTTCATGGACATTTAATTAATAATTTATTGACATAGGATGACAGAGAATCTTGTATATTGCTTGCCCTTTCACTCAATGCCATAACTTGGACTAGACCAGTGATTAGGTACCATAGTGATGGGGTAGTTGTCAGAGTGCACTGCACTTTCTATATTGAAAAGTGCACTAGATTTGTTGTTTAGGGCCCGGGCGATGCCTACCACAGCACAAGGGAAAAGAGAGAGCTGGGAAGATGAATGTTATATGGGCCCTGCTGGTATGCTGTGCTATTTCCCTCTCAAATTAAAGGGTTGCTGTTATATGCAATAATAGAAATATTAACGAATAATAGTTTCATTTATAAATCAGTAAGGGTTGTTTGCACACTGTCCTATATCGGCTGTGTGAAGTTCACATGGTCAGTATGCCTGCTACTCAGTACACATGCCCAATCAGGGCCACAGTCTGCATCAGAGCCATGTGCCCTTTATAAACTGTGTGCATCGTCTCAGCAGATTTTATTAAATATGCAGAAACTATGGAAGATTTCTGTTATCCTAATGCATTCTTATGATACTCCGCTTGGTATACATATCTTCTCTTGCTAGCATTATAAAGAGAGAAAGGTTTGATGTTTTGTTGTTGTTCTCCTTGAGGATCTATTTATCACATGTCTAATATGGATCACTGTGGGTGACAGAGAAACAATCTTTCAGCAACATACCAGGCAGATGTACTAATTCAGAGGGCCAATATATTCAAAAGTGACTAGCAATTTTGGGTGCCTCAATTTCTAGATGCTCAATTTGACACACTTCAAAGGGGCCTCACCGTTGAGAAAGTGTTGAGTGCTCACCCTCTGCAAATCTGGTGTGTAAAGTTGGGCTGCCAGAAATTAAGGTATTCAAAATAATTAGACGCTTTTGAAAATCTTGGTCATCTGCTTCATATAGTGTTTGTATTATCAATCATCTGGTGAATCATAATGTATAGCTAATGGTTGAACCAAAGGTGCAGCCGTGATTAAAAGACTGGTAGGGATCAAGAGTAAAAATGCATGAATCCTGCAACCACATTAAGGGGGACATCGACAGGACAGTAAAATGTTGTAGAGAGTTGTGCCAATGCTTGAATGCATTGGTAACTTATTCCTGATTGGCCATGTGCACTAAGAAATGACATAGGAGGACACTTGATTTTACAACTGTATGAGAGCTTTCATGAAATATTTAATGACCATGTCTGATGTATTCTCTCTCTCTTTCTGCATAATGTGATCTAAAAGAATGGTCTGGTTAATTATTCAAATAGCACAGCTGATGCCATTTCTCAACAGTCGTTTGGTTCTATTTGTAACCAGTTAACTGTTGCACACTTTTTGTCTGGGATATGTATTAAAAAATGGGGGGTTAGGGTTTGATACTGCGCAGTACTGCTGTAATTGAAAACACAGAGTGGGTGACTCATCTTGGGAGCACCCATCTCCAAAACAAGAAGAAGCCCCACAGGGCTCTTGTCTGGTAGTGGCAGCAGGATAGGAGGCTAAAAAGGTAGTTTAGAGAATCTCTAAGTAGTTGAAGTGTAGGAAGAACAGTGCTAGAGGACCTCAGCAGGGTGTTTGAGGGGTTTGATCCTACTGGCTGTATAGGGTCCTCTTGCTCCGGGGGGCTGCAGTTAAGATCCTGCTCTCATAAGCCTTCATTAAGGGGTGTAAGTTTGACTGCCAACAGCAACCTTCGCACTGGAGATATGCAGCAGTGAGGAAGGGAAAGAGGGAGCAGGTGCTTCCAAGAATGTAGGCAAAGGGGGCAAGAAACCTCCTAAAGGATCTGCCTTTGAAGAAAGAGGGAATGCATCACCTGAGATGAGACCTCTGTGTCCCTCACTGCCTCTGTCTTCCTTACTTCCTACAGCCAGGTGCCTGAAGTACCACATGAGGGAAGAAGGAATGGAGGATTTGGCTGCCTAGCCCCACCTCCCTTCAACTGCCTTTCTCTCATCCAGCAGCCTTTCTCCTGCCTGAACAGAACCTCCCTCTAGCTGTCCTTCCTCCCCACAGCAGCTGACTAGCTCTCTTCAGGAGCTGAGCTACCCTTTGCTGCTGCTGCAAGGAGCTTCATTTCAGACAGCATAAAGGGGAGCAGAGCATTTTCCATCACTTGGAGGAATTCCTTGTGGTGGCTAACTCCTAATTAATCAAAACAACCACACCCATGCTGGGGAATTACTGACTCCAACTTGCACAGTGAGGGTCAGCGAAAAGTTGAGGGCAAAGGCCTTCATGGAATTTGCATATACGCTCTAGGTCAGATCTTCTGCTGGTGTAAGTCAACATAGCTTTGTTGACATTAACTGGACACTGCTGACTTCACCAGCCTGGTCCTCTGTGTTCAGAGACCTGAATGAACACTAATGATTGAACACTATAAAACACATAATTCAATATTAAAGACCTTACGTAAGATCTGGACTGCAATTCTATCACCGATTTCAAATGGATATATACCGTTTAGTGAATGTCCTTTCAATATGACAAATACATCAAGAAGTTGGGTCTACTTATCACATCTGTCATAAATATAAAGGGAAGGGTAACCACCTTTCTGTATACAGTGCTATAAAATCCCTCCTGGCCAGAGGCAAAATCCTATCACCTGTAAAGGGTTAAGAAGCTAAGGTAACCTCGCTGGCACCTGACCCAAAATGACCAATGAGGGGACATGATACTTTCAAATCTGGACGTGGGGGGAAAGGCTTTTCTCTGTCTGTCTGTGTGATACCTTTGCCGGGAACAGATCAAGGGTGCAAGCTCTCCAACTCCTGTAAAGTTAGTAAGTAATCTAGCTAGAAAATGTGTTAGGTTTTCTTTGTTTTTGGCTTGTAAATTCGCTGTGCTGGAGGAAATGTGTATTCCTGTTTTTGTGTCTTTTTGTAACTTAAGGTTTTGTCTAGAGGGATTCTCTGTGTTTTGAACTGACTGCCTGTAAGATTATCTTCCATTCTGATCTTACAGAGTTGTTCTCTTATCTTTTTTTTTTGTTCTTCTAATAAAGTTCTGATTTTTAAGACTCTGATTGGGTTTTTTGGATCTTAAAAATCCAAGGGGTTTGTGCTCATCTTGTTTGTTCTCAAGCCTCCCCAGGAAAGGGGGTGTAAGGGCTTGGGGGGGGGGAGGATATTTTGCGGAAATAGGAACTCCAATTGGTCCTTTTCCCTGGTTCTTTGTTAAAGCACTTGATGATGGCAGTGTTTTACCTAATCTAAGGGCAAAGACTTTGTGCCTTGGGGAAGTTTTAACCTAAGCTGGTAGAAATAAGTTTAGGGGGTCTTTCATGCAGGTTCCCACAACTGTACCCTAGAGTTCAGAGTGAGGAAGGAACCTTGACAACATCACTGGGCTTTCTACTTTGCAAAAGCAACTGGCATTATTGTTTGCACTGTAATTCAGTCCTATATTACTTTAGATGATTCACTAAAGTGTATTCTAAGATGATATTCTCATACCGGGCACTTTTTTGGTAGGGAAATAGGAATGAAGGTCACAGGGCAAGATTATTTCATTATACACCAGCTGAAGATTTTAGATATGTGGGTGACATATGCTGTGTGTTGGATGTTGGGATTTTGCTCAGAGGATCAAGTGAGAGCAAAGGGCCTGATTCTTGTCTGAATTACAGTTGTGTAAACTAGTAGTAAGTGAAGTCAGGTGCGTTTCAGTGGTATGAGAGGAGAATTGTGCCCTAAGTGTTGAACTGATTAAACCCCAGGCTTTTAAAATCTGCTCTGATTCACTTTCTGACCAAATATCTAACTACTGTCATAGAGTCTGATGCCTAGAGGAGTCAAACACTTCTCTGGCTCAGATCACAATGCTCATTTAGAGATAACTACTAATGTACACTATGTTATGAGATAAGGTGTAGCAATGGGTAACAGGAACACTGAGTAGCTATTGTAATACGAGAGAGGGGCACTTGTACATTTATTTTCTTTGTCTTGGTAAAATCATCTCTGCGTGATGGCACCAACTCCTAGCACCATAGGCAATCTCTCACCCCGTCACGACAAGAAGTAATGTGAAGCAGCTAGGTTTATACTAGACATATCAATTGCCAAAGCCCCAGGTTTTTAGTAGAAACCATTTCTAAAATTTTCACACTCTTGTGCAAGTGGCCTGTTCCATGCTCCAAAAGGAGCTCAGCCGCCATTTAGGTCTTGGGGGGCCTTTCACTCATGTTCAAATCACTGGCGTTCCCTGTGGCCTGATCACTCCCTGAAGGCAGCTTGGGGACTTGGTAATGCTTGGATGCTCATTTTGGGATTTTCCGAAGAGCTCCATGAGCTGACTTAGTTGTATCAGAGGCAAGCCCCAGCCTCCCATTGTTTGCTGTGCATGCCACATGTGTGGGAATCTCACTGTAGACCAGGGGTCTCAAACATGCGGCCCGTGGAGTTATTTGCTGCAGCCCGCCAAGCTCCCCGCACCCGCCCCCCCGAGTTATTTCCTGCGGCCACCAAGCTCCCCTCACCCACCGCCTCCCCTCCCCCCACAGCGTGCCACGTCCCTGCTCCTCTGCCTATCTCCAGGCACTTCTGCTTAGCGCTTTCCGGGAGGGAGGGGGGAGGAGCAGGAGCCAGGTGCTCAGGGGAGGAGGCAGAGACGAGGCAGGGCAGGGGCGGGAATTTGGGGAAGGGGTTGGAATAGGGGCAGGGAGGGGGCGGAGTTGAGGTGGGGACTTTGGGGAAGGGGTTGGAATAGGGGAGGGAAGGGGTGGGAAGAGGTGGGACAGGGGTAGGGTCTCATGGAAGGGGTGGAGTGGGGGCAGAGCCCTGGGCACCGGTGGTGTGTGAATCAGTGATGCGGCCCTCGGGCCAATATATTAGTCCTCAGGTGGCCCTCATGATGATTTGAGTTTGAGACCTCTGCTCTAGACTGATTTAAAACACAAATGGATAGAGTGAGTGAGAGACAGAGATAAAGAATTTGGACGTTTTTTCAGGGGGTTTGGGTCAGAGCAGAGAGCACTCTGACGGAGCCCCAGTTTTCTGCTGTGTGCCCTAGTAAGCCCCTTTTGAAAATCAGCCTACATGTATAGAAATACCATAAACACATAGCAGCAGTTCAGCACTAACTGTCATACCTGTGTGACCTTAGTGTGGCACTCAGGAGTGCTGTCAAAAGAATGATCTTTATTTCATGGTCCTTCTTGTATAACAATAATCAAGGTTACAAAAGATTATACACCTGTCACCTGGCAATGTTCAGAGCCCATGGACTTCAGTGGCTACTGTTACAATCAGTTCTTACCAGAATGGCGCTGCCAGACTCACTGGCAGAACTCTTGTAAGTGAAAGGGAAGGTAACAAAATGCCCAAGCAGGTAGCAGCTTGCCCATACCTCTTGGTAGCATGTATGGATATCCTGCTATTCACTTAACCATTGATCAGGCATTTAGTTGAGAGGGATACATAGCATACCATTTAAAGAACTGTTGGATGCATAATTTACCCAAACACATTTTGGAATTTACTGAGACATCTTATGGAACAGAACATGAACATTATTCGAAGCAGCTTTCTTTAATCTCTATAAGCCTAGTCTATTGCTGCATTAACAAGTGCAAGTAATAAATCTGAATATAGCAAGGCAGCACCACATAAAGGATGTTTGAATCTTCAGTAAGAAGGAACTAAGTAGGAACATGAACAAGATTCAAGGGCACCTGAAGTCCATGAAGGAGAAAATAAAATGCTATTGAACCATGGTTTCAGGATAAGATCACCTAAAAGCATTTCCATCACTCAATTGCCTTTCCTGTTTACTAGATATTTTATGATCTTGTGTTCATTGAATGATTAAAACCCAATTATTGCTTGTTTATTATTATTTACATTTCAGCATGGGGGAAGTTGAAAGTTGTATCCACAGTGGAATCCTGAGTCGCACATTGAAATTCTCTCTTATTTCTTATAAAATTTGAAGGAGAAATCTTATACAGTGTACACAAATAGCTCATCTGCCTTTAGATGAAAGGTAGAAACAAGTCCACTTGATTCAGTGTGGAGCAAAATGTTAGATTTGCCTTTTGAATTAGGAGATCTGGGCAAATTTTTATTCTGGGCTTTTGTTCAACTCACTGATTTGCTGAACTCACTGACTTGCAGATTTGCATTACACTATTAAACTCATAACACTGCAGAAGAAGCACAAAAAGTATTTAACAATCTGAGTATGTCTGCAACTAAGAGTGGTGCATAGCAAGAACCTTTTAGATGCATTTGTTTGTAAAGTATGTGATCTGTAGAATTACTGTGGGGGCAAATTTTCAGCAAAATGCTCAGGTGTGATTTTTTTGGGGGGGCCATACAGCTCCCTGTGAGAGTTGAGTCTAAATCCCTTCACAGTGCACTGAAAATTTAGCTCTGTGACCTTCTTTCATCACCCATCTGTCCTCTCACAAAAACATAGTATGAATGCAAAATAACAGACCAGCTTTAAAATGTTTCCATGGCCTCTAATACCTCTTCAAGGTTGTCCATGCTATTGCTAGTAAACATTATAAAGGATAGTGGGGCTGATTCACAGTGCTGCCCTTGCCTTCTTAAATTGCTCTGGCAGTATAAAGGAGAACACTGGAAGGAGGGAGTTCTTTAGGTGGCATAATCCTCCCCCAACCACTCTATACCACGCTCCTAGCAACCCTCCAGCACAGCAGGTGTGGTGGGATGGGAGGCTGGGTCATGCCCAAAGCATGCTGCAGTGTTGTAAGTAAAACATAAATTTGCGCCCCGAGGTTGGCTTGATTTAACCCATGGGTTACACAGAACCCTGCAGAGCCAAGGAACATGGGAAATGCAAAGGTGTCAGAGACTGTGTCGATCCTGCTGCTGGAAGTAAGCCTCCCAGCCCTGCTTGAGCTAGCATGCTAAAAATAGCAGGGTGGAGGTGGTGGCATGGGTGGTGGCTTGGGGTATTTACCTGATTGCCAGGCTGCTCCCCCGCCCCTGAGTCCATGCTCGGGTGGCTAGCTCAAGCCATAGTCTGTGCCGCTATGACCACTCTGCTGTTTTTAGCATGCTAGATTGAGCAGAGCTAGTGGGTATCTGTGTAGCTAGGTTGGGAGGCTCCCTCCCAGCAGCAGTATAGATGTACCTTAGAGCCATCTCTGCACCTGCCTCCAGGAAGGAAAAGAGAATTGGGCCAAGTATGTTTTGCACTTGCCCAGTGCATTCTTTAAACTGTTTGCACACCATTGTGTTTGAACTCTGCTGACATTGGGGTGTGAATCTTGCAAACAGCTCTGGCTCATCCTGTGTTGCTCTGGATATCGTTTTCAGACAGTGTAAGGGAGGTGCAATAAACTGGTTTAGAAAACAGTTTCACAGTGTGTAACCATGAAAAGTGACTGTAAAAATGGCAGTTCCTTACTCACCAGCTTACTTGCTCCATGGGTGAATTCAGGATCATACATGCAGGTTTTGCCTTCTACAATGAGATAACTGGCTCTGTGGATATGGGGAAAGTGGTGGATGTGATATACCTTGACTTTAGCAAAGCTTTTGATACAGTCTCCCACAGCATTCTTCCCAGCAAGTTAAAGAAGTATAGATTGGATGAATGGACTATAAGGTGGATAGAAAGCTGGCTAGATTGTCGGGCTCAACGGATAGTGATCAACGGCTCCATGTTCAGTTGGCAGCCGGTATCAAGTGGAGTGCCCCAAGGGTCGGTCCTGGGGCTGGTTTTGTTCAATATCTTCATTAATGATCTGGAGGATGGCGTGGATTGCGCCCTCAGCAAGTTTGCAGATGACATTAAACTGGGAGGAGTGGTAGATACCGTGGAGGGTAGGGATAGGATACAGAGGGACCTCGATAAATTAGAGGATTGGGCCAGAAGACATCTGATGAAGTTCCACAAGGACAAGTGCAGAGTCCTGCATTTAGGAAGGAAGAATCCCATGCACTGCTACAGACTAGGGACCTAGTGGCTAGGCAGCAGCAGTTCTGCAGAAAAGGACCTAGGGATTACAGTGGACGAGAAGCTGGATATGAGTCAACAGTGTGCCCTTGTTGCCAAGAAGGCTAACGACAGATTGGGCTGCATTAGTAGAAGCATTGCCAGCAGATCGAGGGAAGTGATTATTCCCCTCTATTCGGCACTGGTGAGGCCACATCTGGAGTATTGCATCCAGTTTTGGGCCTCCCACTACAGAAAGGATGGGAACAAATTGGAGACAGTCCAGCGGAGGGCAACGAAAATTATTAGGGGCCTGAGGCACATGATTTATGAGTAGAGGCTGAGAGAACTGGGATTATTTAGTCTGCAGAAGAGAAGAGTGAGGGGGGATTTGATAGCAGCCTTCAACTACCTGAAGGGGTGTTCCAAAGAGGATGGATCTAGACCGTTCTCAGTGGTGGCAGATGACAGAACAAGGAGCAATGGTCTCAAGTTGCAGTGAGAGAGGTCTACATTGGATATTAGGAAACACTATTTCACTGGGAGGGTGGTGAAGCACTGGAATGGGTTACCTAGGGAGGTGGTAGAATCTGAATCCTTAAAGGTTTTTAAGGCCCAGCTTGACAAAGCCCTGGCTGGGATGATTTAGTTGCGGTTGGTCCTGCTTTGAGCAGGAGTTTGGACTAGATGACCTGCTGAGGTCTCTTCCACCCCTAATCGTCTATGATTCTAGTACTAGAATTAAATTCTGTACCCCTGTTAGCACTGCAGAGCCCACATAATTGCAGGACAAAATTGTGCCCTTAGTTACCTCTGGACTGGATAGAATGGATTACCTCTGTGCATCCCCAATGCATGCACTAGGTCCTGCACATGTTTGATGAAGGGCAGGATTGGTGAGGTTCCACGGGTAATTGAAGTTACCATTTGGCCTTCAGAATCTTTACTGATGGATGAGAGGCAAAGAACTCAGCTTGAATTTTGGATCCCAGGGTGAGTTTTCAGAGTGGGCATTAAATGGGAGGGAACACCTTTTTATATGTAAGCTGAGCACAGTTGATGGGGCACTGAGAGACAATAAACTTGCAATCCTCCAAAGCCCTTTTTACAGCAATTTTTCAGAGTCAAACAACACTTTAATTCTGTCACTTGAAACTGTGTGAAGCTGTTTAGCTCTCGAGTTTAGCTCTCGAGTGGCTTGGACAGGGCTTTATCTGCGCTAGACCTTGTCCTTTCTAAAGCTCTACAAAAGCTTTAGCCACAGGCTCTCATTAGCACCAATAACTCTTTGGGGCAGGGGCTGTGTTTGCATATGTGACTGTACAGCCCCTAACACCTCCTCTTATCTTGCCTGGGACCTCTGGGAATTACCTCACTATAATTATTTATTTAGAGTAATTTGTTCTTTGTGTTCCCATAGCACTTAGCGGTGCCAACCGAGGCTGAAAGATGAGAGGGGAAATATAAGTATCTGGAGCACTGAGTCAGAGTTATTAGGAGTCAGATTTGTAATGCTATGTAGGTACCTGGAGGTGCAGATAGGCAACTAGGGCCAGATTTTTGAAGGTATGTAGGTGCCTAATGATGCAGATAGGTGTGAGGTGGGATTTTCAGTACATGAAAATTCAGCAGGTACCTGTCTGCATCATTAGGTGCCTAAATGCCTCTAAAAATCTGGGCCAAAATGACTTGCCCAAGGTCATGTTGCAAATCTGTGGCAGAGAGAAGAACTGAATTTAGATCTCCTAGTCCAGTGCCTCAACCACAAGATCATCCTTCTCTAGTGATGATAATACTAATAATAGCACAATGTTTTTGCGAACAAAAAAAGCCTCGGCTGTAGCAGGCTGGGCTGACTGTCATAGCTGATTTCTCAAGGTTGCCTAATTTCTTCACTTCAGAAAGCATCACTGTCCCTGAAACCACCCACACTGACATGATATTAACACAGCAGAACACATTGGCATCCAGCTGTTGCTTTCATTATCAGCTTGCTTTAATTGGCTTCGCACAGCTCTACCTTTCCTTTCTGTAATGTGCTACTTTCGCTCTTTTTGCAGACTATGGCTTGTAATGATGCAAGTATTCTGGAGTGGAAAATTGATGGCCTGCAATAACTCTCAAGTATGTGGGCAGCTGGTTGGGAAATGTTTGAAAACTTGGCATATTCTGTGACTGACCTTAACCATTCATTTTTTTATTGTATTACTCACTCAGTTTAAGCTTCTTAACCCAGACATAAAGACATAGCTAAGTGAAGTCACAGTTGCTTGAGAAGACCTGTAAGAGTGTGGATTGTTTTTAAGATTGCTTTTCATTCGAGTATTATTCAAATAGAGACCTGGTATAAAGGACTCAAAATTAAGGACATTTGGCAGCAGGGACATAATGGAGAGACAGAAAAAATGTAAATGATGGTGGGCAGGGAAGGCATTTTGCATGTCGACAGTGTCACTAATTAACAACTGAGTAGTGGCCCTGGACTGACTGAGCGCAGAGGAAGACAAAAGTCCAGATGGCAGGCTATGATCCAGAAGTGCAGGACATTAGACTGTTACAAGGTGATTGCAAGGTGACAGCAGTGAAACTTTCCTTGTATAGTAGGCTCTGACTGAAGCGTCAGAGGATGATGTTAGTGAATTAGTTGCATGCGTATAGCTGAGACCCAGATTTAGAGTTAGATGCATGTGCAGATGTGGTGGTGGGCTTTTTCACAGCTGTTTCTTTGTTGTTAGGTTTTAGTCCCAGTGGTTTGTAACATGAATGCTCCCTGGGAGAAGTTAACTTCTTGAAAAAAGAAAAGGACAAGCTGTCCGTCTTTTGGAGTGATTACAACCGTTACTATTTTTTTGTTTTGTTTAGTGTGCAAGGCTTTTAGCAGCATGTGGATAGCCCTCACCCACTTTTCCCTGTCTTGGAGAGTTTACAGTCTAGGGCCAGGTCGTGGTTACTCCTCAGGTGTTCGGGAGTGGGGACTGGCCAGAATCACAGTCTCTTGTGTTCTGTGTGGCACGGGTGCTGCTAGTGTGGTGCTCTGCTGGAAGCAGCTTTCCGGAAAGGGCATGGCAAGTGAGTGGAGGGATGGCTCAGACAAACAACGGACCTGGCTGGAGGGAGGGGATGTGTGCAGCACCCTTGAAGGACTATGGCAGATTACTCACCCCTCACTTCCTAGCAGAGCCCCTTGTGGCCCCTTCCTCTAGGCTGTGTTTAACAGGCACAATATAGCCCTCTGGGCCTAATTGATTGTACCACCCTTACTCCCATTGAGTTGTAGCTTATTTTGTAACAAATGGATTTAATTTCCATACATTACATCATTCATTTCCCTTTGATTTTTAGCAGCACTATTCATGGAGCCCGTTATTTCTCAGCATGGGCAAGGCCACAGGACTGGGCCCTAATTAGGCTTGGACATAACTGGGATTTAGCATTCAGTGAATCAATCCTTAATGAACTACCACAGTTGTAACTACCTATAATACATTTATTACCCTTAAACGCACGCTGAAGCACTGATTGACTGTGTTGGGGAATCAAATTTCAATGTTTGAATAGGCTGGACTGATAGTGCTTCATAAAGTCCGTAGTTTGGGAGAGGAATAATTAAATAGATGTGGCCATCCCAGAAATACATAACTAGTGACTGTGGAACATATAAACTGCTCCATGAGGTCCATTTGAAGCTAAGCTAATGAGGATGTCAGGTTTGCCAGAGGCTATCCATAGATCTAAGCCTCAATTTGGTCTTTGCCTGGTTGTGTTGGAGTGTCTGCTGGTGGCTGTAATAACTTGTTATACTTATAACTAAATTGTAGCATCCAAATTGAAAGCTCATCTAGCATTGGATGTGAACCAAACCCTTGGATCCAGAGGTGTAGTTCTGTAGCTATATAACACGAAACCCAAACATGCCAGATTCAAACACTCCATTTGAGCTTGGTGATTCAAAATTCCACTATGAATTTGAATTTTCCCAAAGCTCAGGATCATTAGATTTAGTATTCAGATTCACCATTGTGAAGATGGGTTAGGGTGAGCAGATGCTCCGATTTTATAGGGACAGTCCCGATTTTTGGTTCTTTTTCTTATATAGGCTCCTGTTATCCCCTACCACCTGTCCCGATTTTTCACATTTGCTGTCTGGTCACCCTAAGATGGGTTCAGATTGCTAATTCAGACCTGGGCTGTTAGTTCAGGATCACCTCTAATACAAATGGAGATGAGAATAATTCATAACACATCCTATCTTAGGCACATCTTGTCTGTTTTGGTTAGGAGAATGTTCATAAACAGATCATATTTCTATAACTTTTGTTCTTTATTTAAATTAACTGGCAAAGTTGAAAATTAAAACTTAAAATTTACTTTCTGGAAATATGCGTGCTATTAAAACTTGAGCATGTGAATGTCCACAGAAAGCAAACACAAAAGAGATGGATTCAAAAATTTGTTGATTATTAATGGGAAATATGTTGCATTATTAACCCAGTTCTAGCGCATAAGTTTCAATGCACAGGTCTTCTAAGTGCAGCTGACTGAAAGTTTGTCACTGAATGTAAAAGAATCTCATCGTTTTCTGAAAAGTGTGACAAGAGGTGACAACACAAGGTGTAAAAAGAAAAGGAGGACTTGTGGCACCTTAGAGACTAACCAATTTATTTGAGCATGAGCTTTCGTGAGCTACGGCTCACTTCATCGGATGCATTCCGTGGAGGTGTGTATTTCTTCCCTTTACTTTCACCGCAGAATAGCTTCTCTTGTGGAAAATGCTATTGACTAGTCAGTAAAAAGGCCATTGAGTAAGGTGCCACATGTTGTATGATACAACAGTGATTATGAAAAATGTCCTGCTACAATATTTCAGAATAAATCGCAGTGAATCAATGCACTTTCTATTTCAATACACTCTCTCCTTACTATAGTAATTCACTGCATTATATTGAGGTAGTGAAAACCTTCACCATTTCCATTGTTTGTGTGATGACGGGAATGCAGCAGGTTGACAAAGAGCTGACAACAACGCTAAATAATTCTAAATGGAAAGCTGCTTTAATATTTATAAAGGCCTGGGTTTAAGATTTAGGATAAAGATCAGCAGAAAGACTTTCAGAAATGCTAATTAGAAAGGATAGGTTCTCAAATCCCACACTACGCATGAAATCTAATTAGAGTTTCTTAGGGATGTGCTAGCAGTTTCTAGCTCACACGGTTCTAGCGTAGTGGATTGTGGTGACTTCTCTTAAGAACTCTTTTTTTTTTTTTTTTTTATAATGAGCAACAGAGAAACCAGTCTCAGAAACGATTTGAAGCTATTAGAGGGAGCCGTAATCTATGGTAATTTGCAACTTCTTTGCTGTGTCTTTGGACACTGGCTTTACACTCCTTGGGCCTCCCTCTGCTCTTGTACCAATGTAACTCAGTAAGTCAGTAGAATGACACTGGTGTAAAATCTGTATAAATGAGAGCAGAATCAGGCCCTTTTACCCTATTCTGTCATTCCTTGAACCTTTATGTAGCTATTTAACCTACATTTTATATAGAGTGGGTATAAAATCCTTACAAATCAGAATTTTGCAGTCTTTGCACAGGAGTATATAACTACACAAGATGCAAAACAGGGGAGAATTAGACCCGTGCAAAACCGTGGGGAATTGGACCATTTAGATATAATTTCTTATTTACACTCACCAGACTCAAATGTGTAACTTGCACCCCATTACCTTTCCCCCTACACTTCAACTCAGAATTTGACCCATTGAGTTTGAAAATAGAAACGGATGTAGCTGATCTGTTGAAGGGCTGCAAGAGAGGAATGTAGGCAGGAAAGCAGCAAACGGGGCGATATAAGTATGTGTATGTTAAAACAGCTCCCACCCTATTTTAACATAGACATTTTAACCCCTTCTTCTGGCTGCTTGCCATGTAAGTTACCGTGACTTCTATATGCTTAGTGATGTGTAAGGAAGTATATCTGCAGATGTGAGGGAATATGAGTGGTGATTCTAGAGGAATCTGAGGGTAAGGGAGTCTAAGGTATATAACATCTGCCACATCACCTCTGAATAGACTTGACAAAATTCAGGGAGCACTCCCTGCCCCCAATGCGCACAGGGTTAATTCTAAGTGTACTTCCCCCTTCCCTTGCATAGATGGGTCAGAGGAAGGTTTAAGAAGGGCTGCTGGAGAGACAGAAAGGTGTGAAGACCTGTGGAAAGGCAAGCCTCCATTCCTCCAAGTGCTGAGAGAACCTTTTTTAAAATGGTTGCTTTGGTATTTATGCTGATTTTGACTTGCTCCTGCTGGTAAATCCTGTGGCTCAGTGAGGTTTTATTTCTGTGGAGTCATTCCACTACTTACCATTAGTCTGAACGTTTTTGAAACTCTAGCACTCATAAGCACAAGGGATAAACTAGTTGATCCACTCTCCTCATGCACAGTGCATGCTTCTAAATATGACCCACGTGCTCTGGGAAAAAGAGCTGCTTAATTAAATGAAATGTGCTAATGGGAATAACAAACCCAAGACTAACATTGACTGTCCATGTTTACTCAAAGCATGCAAGACATACATGGCTTAAACCGCCAAATATTTGTGAGGTTGTATTGTTGCTGGGTTCATTATTCTTAGGTTTTCATCTCTGCTTCTCTGAATCAATGGTTCTCTTTGTTGGATTTCGATTTTGATTGCAATCCCTTGACTCCGCTAACAAAAGGTGCCTGGTTTAGCAATGACATTTGCTAGAGAAGCCTAGCATCAGGTGATTCAGAGTGTCCATTAATAGTCTTTTCTTTATTCCCAGGGAGTACTCTTCAATTTCGTTGCCCTCACACTGTGCTTGGCCTGATTTCCTATTGAAAAACAAAATGTTTGCCCCCAGATTCATCAGAAGCCCTTAAATATTGAATAGGGAGGAAAAACTCATTAAGGTCAAAAGCAAGAGTAATGAGTTTGAGAGAATGGGAACTTTGGAATCCTTCATTCTTGAATCCATGCAACAGTTCTCCAAAGCAGTCTCATAGAATATTGCTGTGTTTGCTTTAAAAACCCAGCAATGTTATTTAGTCTTTTAAATCAACAAGATATAAAGCAAATAGGGGGTGTGTGTGTGTGTGTGTGTGTGAGTGAGGGTTGAAGGAGGACAGAACTAGAACTTGTTGCACTCTATTGATTTTTCTTGAATTACAAATATTAGTTAATAAGATCTTGAAGATAATAGCCAGGGCTGGCCTTACCATGAGCGAACTGAGGCGGCCGCCTCAGGTGCCAGACTGTGCGGGGGGGCACCACTAGGACCCAGAGTGTAGAAAATTGTGTCTGTTGCTGGTGCATATGTATTCTCTCTGCTCTAGATGCACGGAGATGGTGCAGTGCTGTGCTGGAGGAAGGAGGGCACAAGGGACATAACATGCAGGCAGGAGAAAAGGTGAGAGGGAATAACAGAAAGCAGCAGGAGCTGCAGGGAGAGAGAGGAGGTAGGAGCCTCTTATGTACCTCTCTAGCACTCCCAGGAGCCTGGACTGATTAACACCAGCTTCTCAGGGAGCTTCCTGTTTCCTGCTGCTTCCCTGAACCCACTTGAGGAGAACAGGCAGTCAACTGAAGTAGTAGGAACCAGTTAGGCCCTTAAGACGCTGATATCTTCCCTCACTCAGGCCCTGCTACCGGCCTGCTTATTTGTCCCCTTCAGTTAAGTGTGGAGAGCCACGATAGCTGGCACAGAACAGCAGTCATGAGTGAAAGAAGAAAACGCCCCTCTAGGGCAGCATTCAGAAAAAGAAAGAAAGCAAAGGAAGCTTTTCTATCTAAGCAGGAAGGAGCTCTCCTGAGATGCATAGACACAAATGTTCACAGTGAGCCTTCCAGCCCCAGTGAGGATGTGAGTGGTGAGGAGATGCCTGATCTTCCAGTTAGTCAGAGTGCAGGTGAACTGGCAGCTACTGCAGCATCCATATCTCCATCTCAAATGGATGTAACCATGCACATTCCTGAAGAAAAGTGTAGATCGGAGAAGAGTGTGGTGGAGGCGCAAGAAACAGCTGCTGCTGAATTTAGTTCCTTAAGTCAAGATGATCCAGCACTGTGGACCAACTTGAGCAGTAACCTGAGGGACTTCCTTGTACTGCATGGGCCACAACAAGGGAAAACTTCATGTTCCCCAAAGACAATGAAAATGGAAGTTTCCATGCAACACGTTACTGGCGTGAAATCCCCAATGGTGACAAAGTGGAGAGGCCATGGCTTATGTACTCAAAAACCCAGAGTGCTGCATATTGTTTTTGTTGCAAACTCTTCCAGTCTAATGTTCCAGGCACATTGGGTTCTACAGGAACAAAGGAATGGAAAAATCGGGCTAGAAATCTGGCATGCCATGAGAAGGCAGCAAATCACCAGAGAGCATTCCATAGGTGGAAAGAGCTTGAGATGAGACTAAGGTTAAAGTCCACCTTAGATGATCAGCATTAAGAGAAGAGTGCATCAGAGTCTCTTTACTGGCAAAATGTTCTGAAAAGACTCATTGCCATTGTGAGAATGCTTGCTACCCAAAACCTAGCACTGCGTGGCACTTCAGATCAGCTGTATGTGCCAAACAATGGAAACTTCCTTAAAATTGTGGAGCTGATGGCTGAGTTTGATGCTGTACTCCAGGAGCATCTAAGAAGAGTCACCGCCCAAGAAATGTATATACACCACTACCTTGGAAAAACAATTCAAAATGAGATCATACAGTTACTGGCAACAAAAGTCAAACAGAAAATTATGGCAGATCTGAAGTCAGCAAGATATTACTCTTGTTATTCTGGTCTGCACACCTGACACCAGTCATACGGAACAAATGACTTCAGTGGTGCATTTCGTAACAACAACAGAACCTAGTGAAAATGTCCGTGCAATGCTGACTGTCAGAGAGCATTTTCTAGAATTTAATTGCCTTGATGATACTACAGGAGCTGGTATGACAAATGTGCTTCTTAAAAAGCAGGAAGATACAGGAATTGTGATAGCTGACATGAGAGGTCAGGGCTACAATAATGGTGCCAATATGAGAGGAAAGAACAGAGGAGTGCAGACATGCATCCAAGAGTTAAACCCTCGAGCTTTTTTTGTCCCATGCAGTTCTCATTCATTGAACTTGGTGGTCAGTGATGCAGCATCAGCTTCTAGTGAGACTGCTGAATTTTTTAATGTACTTCACAAAGTATCTATGTATTTTTCTCTGCATCAACTCATCGATGGCAAATTTTGAAGCAACATCTGGGAACATCCTCTCAGACACAGAAAGCATTGAGTGCCACAGGATGGGAAAGTCGAGTGGAGGTGATAAAGCCTATCAAACACCAAATTGGGAAGACAGATGATGCCATAGTTGCCATTATGGAGGATAATGCTATGACAGAAACAGTGGCAGAGGGAAATGGAATCACCAGAAACCTACATAACTTCAAATTTCTGTGTGGCTTAGTATTGTGGCATGACATACTGTTTGAAATAAATGTTGTAAGCAAGAGACTCCAAGGTGTTGACCTTGATATATCTAAAGCAATGGAACAACTGGACAAAGCAAAGTCGTACCTACAGTCTTACCGGTCAGATGAGGGATTTCAAAACATTCTGAAGAGTGCACAGAAGTTGGCAGAGGAACTTCACACTGAAGCTATTTTCCCACCCATTCAAGAATACAAGAGTCACCGAAGAAGAAGACATTTTGATTACGAGGCATGGGATAATCCCATTAGAGACCTCAAACAACAATTCAAGGTTGAATTCTTTAAGCAGGTGCTAGATTGTGCAATACAGTCAGTTGAAGGAACACAGCAGCATATATGTGATGTTGTATGATATTCCAAAATTCCTCACTATACCAGAAAAAGACCTACACCAGCAATGCAGGGCACTAGAGACAGTGTTGACACATGATGACATGCGCTATATTGATGCGAGTGATTTAGGTGATTAACTGAAAGCCCTTTCAAGATACATTTCAGCAGGATCAACTCCAAAGGCTGTTCTGGAATATATGTGCACAAATCAGATGACCACCCTCCTTCCAAATGCTTTTGTTGCTCTGCGCATACTTCTAACACTTCCTGTAACAGTTGCCAGTGGAGAATGCAGCTTCTCCAAGCTGAAGTTAATAAAAACACATTTATGCTCCACAATGGCATAGGACAGGCTGGTCAGCCTTGCAACCATCTCAACAGAGCATGAGCTGGCCCAGACTGTGGACCTTCAGTAGGAAGCAGTTCAAATCTTTGCAACCAAGAAGACATGGAAAGCACCACTTTGATTATTCAAACAGATAAAAATGCCAGTGTTTACTATGCAGACAAGAAAAGTTACATTTGCTGTTCAGGCGTTTGAAAGTTAAGTGTTACTTAAAATTTTTGAACAAGGCATTTTAAGTTGTTAGTTCTCCTTTATTGGGGTAGGTAGCGGAGCAGTACCATGAGAGGAGTAGACCAGGAAGAAGGCAGAATTGAGACCTTTCAAAGTTTTAGCCCAAGCGAGGGGGTATGGGGGCGTCATTTGAGCTCCCCACCTCAGGTGCCAAAATGTTGTGGGCCAGTCCTAATAATAGCATGCAGGATTAAATTACAAAGGATAGAGTATTTAAGAGACATTGACTCAAAATCATGGAAACATGCTCCCTCTTGGACAATACTTTAAAAGAATAAGATTTAGTATTAATGATCCGGTATTCTCACCTGATAATATTTTAGGTTAGATATTAGAAGAGGACAATGTATGTGTGGACAGGGAGAACCCACAAAATATTAATCACTTTTAATGAAGTATCTCATTCAGTAACACAACAGTAAATGACTTTGACAAGATTCTTTGCTGAGGATCCAGACTACTTTTTTCTTTTTCACTTCAAAGGAAAAACAAATCAGTAATTTAATTATTAGTCACATGATGCCTATTCAAGAAGCCAAGAATGAGAAATTCAAACTTCCCACCAGAAGTTCATCATGCCAACAGCCTTAGGTCCCTCAGCCTGGCTGGCTGATAGTTTATATTTACTTTTAATAAGAAAATACCATTATGGTAAATGTGGGCTGTAGAATTCACTACTTGCATGTCACAATATCTGTAAGTGCAATTGTTCTTTACAAAGTCCATGTCAGGGTCTTGTATTGCCTCTTCCAAAGCAGATTTTGCAGATCCTTCCTATTTAACCAAGACTGTTTTTTCTGTCTCCTAGAGTCCTAAAAATGTATTTGTCTACCCTGAATTTTGCAGGAAATACAGCCACTGAGGGCTAGATGCATAAAGGGACCCAGGTACCGCTCAGAAGAATTCACAGCATCAAATTAGGCACCCAGTCTCTCTACCCAGTGCTGGGGGAGAGGTAGATGCCTATGAATGGGATTCACAGAAGTCAGCATGCTGAGGGGAGAGCTGCCTAAGCTAGCTAATAGCAAGTGCTGAGGAAAGGCATAGAGGCCCCACACTTCAAAGGTAGCTGGTTACCTAACTCTGGGCTGGCATTAGGTCACAAACCCTCTCCTGGAGTTAGGTGCCTAAATTGGGTCAGTTCTTCTCATAGAAAGCAAGAGACTCACTTCACTGTCTATGCAAAGTGGAACAGCTTCAACAGGAAGAATTGAGAGAGACCCACCTCAGAATTGCCTCTAGGCCAGGCACACTTCTAGAAAGTGGGAGACCTGGGTTCAACTCCCTGCTCAGGATCACATAGAGATCTGGGTCTCCCACATCCCTGGAGAATGCCCTGACTATTGGGCACCCCAAGACACAAGCCCACCCCCTGCTGTCTTTAGTAGGAGGTTAGGCATGCTCAGACAATGGCCCAGCAGGCAAGACAGGTGGGGGAACACCTAGTTTGAGAATTCTGGTGGGACTTAGATACGCAAGCAGCTCAATGGAGGCAGAAATTTAGGTGGTTATGAGCATGCCTGCTGGCAGAAACATAAGCATCTTGGGGACTTCATGTGCAGAAATTTAGGTGCCTACATTGTTAGGAAGAAGCTGAGCAAGGGTTTTGAGGATCTCAGTAGCATCTAAAGTTTGCACACAGATACCTAAAGTAGGCATCTAAGTCCCTTTCTGGGTCTGGCCATGTATTAATGGAGTCATTTATGCAACTCAGATGTCTTCTCTTCATTAGCCTAAAGAAAAATGTCGATAAATCATCTGTTATATTTTTCATTTTCAATAGATCTTGTGTTAAATGGCTGTTCCTAATTGTCGTCACTTTGCACATCACAAAAGCTTTTCTGGCAGAGTTCAAATGAATAGCATCCTTAGTGCGGTGTATTCTTGGAACTTCTCTCAAGTGGACTCCACACATTTTTTGGCAATATCTCCCAGCCTCTTTCTTCTCTTACTCTAGTGTTTAGCAGCTTTCTACTTTCACCTGTTTTTACATGGAAATCAGTTAATTGATCTAACTTTTATGTTGTTTGAGAACTTTATTAAAGTTGGCATCGTATTTTAAGACTCAGCTTTCTATGTCAGAAGCCATATATCGATGTCTGGCTTTGTATATGTTCCCGTTCAGTTTTTTGTATTTTGAACAGGATACTTGTAATGTTCCAAATCTCTTGTGCAACATTCAATCCGTAATGACAACATGAAATCTGTCAATCCAGCTTCCAGACTGCCAGGGTGACTTAAGCAGGAGCAGATGAAGGTCTGACATCCTTAGGTATGTGTGGTCAAAGAGTAATCCACTTAGGAAAGTAGTGTTTCAATTCTGCATAATAGACTCACTCTTTGCTAGGTGACTCCAGTTGTAAAGGCCTATGTATAATACTGTCTATCACTCTCTCTGGTCCCCATTACAGTAGTATTTGAGCACCTCATAGTCATTAAAGTATTTATCCTGGCGATGCTCCTTTGGGAGAAGGAAGTGATATTTTCCCCATTTTACAGGTGGGGAATTGAAGCGCAGAGATAAATGATTTACCCAAAGTCATCCAGGAAGTCTGTGATAGAGTGGGGACTTGAACCCGGTCTCCTGTGTCCCAGGCTAGCTCCTAACCACGGGACTATCCTTTCTTTCTAGGGTAGAAAAATTCCAATTTGGTAGTGGAAGATGAGGGAATTTCTGAAATACAGTGCATTTCAAGGTAACCGGGTCTATCTCATCACTTACCCGTGCATATTCCAATCTTTCCTATGGAGGGACTGAGCACACAGTGTGACCAGTGTAAGGGAGCTGAATTCCAGGCTATTGAGTACTCACTATAGCGCTAATCATTTCCAATATTTTTATATCTTCCCACCACATAAAAAATAAAACCATCCTCCTATTTGTGGCAACAAATGTACACTTTCAAAGTGTAACTTTAATGGATCCCTGGTCACGTAGCTGAAGGCCTGATTCTCCTCAGTTACACATGTGTAAATCAGGAGTAGCTCCCTTAAAGTCAATGGAGTTACACTCGGGTGAAAACAGTACACTTGAAATCAGAATGAAGTCTTCTTCAGTCGCGGGCCTTGGAATGAGATGAGACACATGACAATGAGGTGTTGCTGTGCATGTTATGTGCTGTTGCTTACACAGAACTTTCTGTGTTTGTTTTAACCCAACTTCCTGCCAACTGCCCTGCAACACGCTCAACTGTAGATTGAATTTTTATGTCCTACTGGGAATTATGTTGGAACTGAAACTCCAATAACTTGAACTTGACAGGAAAGGTGAAACTTTTAGATTTCTTCTAACCAAGCTTACTGCCAGTTTGCTCCAGGGAATTGCAATGTAAGACCTATAAATATAACACATGAATTCTGCAAGTCTGCTTTAGAAATGAAACAAGTAGAAACATGAATCCTCATGCCCTGGCACTTGCTCCTGATCTACAACATGGGGTTTACTTTGAAACTGAAGCTACCCTATAGACAGAAACTAACAGTGCGGCAAAATGTTGGAGGAAAAAAAGAACCAGTGTTCCAGGGAGATTGTATGTAATGCTTATGATATCGACTTTTTAAACGTTCTTTGTCAGCACCGTAAGAACTGGCCAGTTTTGTGGGGTCTGGACAGCGGCAGCGACTGTGTCTTTTCTATACTCTGTGAGGCGCCTAGCACTCCTTTGTGGGCTGGAGAAATATTGCTCCTAACAACACAAATAACCCAGTGTAGGCAGCCGGCCAGTGGCTAATTTCTCTGTTTATTCACAGAATAGGTACGGTGCGAGCAGTGGCAAGACAGGATTCCCCAGAGTATCCTGTTAATGCACCACCAGGCCTAACCTGGAAGTGTGAAGCCTGTCTAGGCTATGAAAACCTTTTTAAAAAATGTGTTGTGCAACGTGTTTTAATTAAGTGCTGTTTAACAATGTGTTGGCACTAAACGTAGACAGAGCTTAACATCTTTAACATGTTAGTTGGTCATGGCCAACAAGCTTCTTATTAATAAAACCAAAAACAACAAAAAATTTTCCCCCTAATGACAGACAAGGTCTGAGCAGGTAGGTCATTCTCTAACCACATTCAACCACTGCAGTCTGCTTAGTCTGCCAGCAAATATGTGAATAGGCATCACCTGAAATGCTGGTTTTGGACACCCAGGGCCAAGATCTGTTCTCAGTTATACTGTGATAAATCCGAAGAGTAACTGCACTGAGTTTAATGGCATTACTCTGGATATACCTTGGTATCTGAGAACAAAACTTAGCCCATGAAGGCCATGGAATTATAACAAAGATGTATTTGATACTGTCCACTTGCAAGAGGAGACCATGTACATATTTCTCATACACTAAGACCATGGAAGAAATCTCTACGTGTAATGAATTCTGGTCACTACCATCCTGAGTCCTGATACAGATCTCACTTGTACTGCTACGAGTAGGAGTAACTCTACCACAAACTGCTGTTACTGAGTTCAAAATGAGAAACAGACAAAAACAGGGTTAGGGTGCTGGAATGTGTGGTATGGTCCTCATTAAATTGTTATTTGCCTGTTGGCTTGAAACTTTTGTCTAATAATAAAGAACCTATTTAACTCTGATACTATCAGACTCTTTGGAGAGTAACAATTAATAACCCATTTTCCCAGAAGGGCATGCTTCTGTGATCATCTTTGCAGTGTAAGGTCATTTGGTTTTGGCTGTGGTTATGCATAGCATCATCACAGCAGCTTCCCATCATTGTTGAGTGTCAGTTGAAGCCAACAGGGAGGAAGGTGTCTGCAAAAAGAAAAGGGAGGAGTAAGGAGAATGTGTAAAGAAAGAGCATGCAGAATCCTTTCTTGAGAGAGGCAAAATAGGAATCTGTGGCTTTATGGGGCTGTAATATTATGTTGTCTGTTGAACAGAGTTGTAGTTTAGTCATACAATGATATTAAATATCACACTGGTAACCGTGGTTCTGGAAAGCAACAGTGCAGTACCTTATGGAAGCTGATGGCGTAACAGAGATTTCAGTCTTTTATTTGCTGGCATGCTCAAGAAACATACTCCGTAAAAACAACAAAGGCCAGGAGAAAGGAAATGAGCAAGGGTTTTAGTAATGCTGAAAATGTTTAGCATTAAAGAGGAAAACAACTTGAGTTTAAGAAGCTTTTACAGTCTCTGTATTTAATATACTTTACAATCTAAAGATCAGTTGATGTCTCATGGAAAAACTTCAGATTCTGCCCACTTTTCTTGTTGGTGTTATTATTAGAGATATTGCCATAAGAGAAGAACTTTTCTAGTTCAGTATTTTTAGTTTAGTTCTTATCATCCCTCTCCACCCCCCAGACATGAGACATCTTAATCATTTCCTTAAAAATTAGGGCCAGGCAAGCCCTTGACATCTAGGTAGCTAAACTATTCTGTCCTCGGAGTAGAGCTGGTGAAAACTTAGAATTTCTGATTTGAGTGAAAATTTGGCATTTTGAAGTTTGTTTTCATTCTGAGTCTTAACAAAACCAAACTTAAAAAAATTTCCCATGAAACAGAAATTCTAAAGAATTTTCATTTTGGAAAAATTTGTTTTCAGCATATCTTTGATATACCCCCCCCCCCCCAGTTTTAAACTTTTTTTCTGTCTCATTGAAATTTTATTCAAAATCAATAACATTCCATGAAAAAAATTGGTTTTCCAGCAAAAACTGCTTTGATGAAAATTTTCCATTAGTTCTACTTGGGAGGGAAGCAGCAGCCTGTTATGACTTGGGTTTTTCCTCAGTTCTTTTAAAACTTCAGGAGCACACTTTTGATGGATGTAACATTCCTTTGGGCACAAGAGAAGTCAATCAAACAAACCACCAATGAAAAACAAACTTTTTACTCAATTGAATGTTAGAAAAAATTGCTACAGAGACAGGTTTCCAACTAAGTACACGAAGCCTGGTGTGAGGGAGCGGCACAAGCTCTGTGAAGCTATGCTATGTCAGAGAAATTATTTTGAAGCCAGACGCTTTTTGGAGGAGGGGGATGAATTTGTGAAAGGTTTGTTTGGCTGCTCGTGGAGTGAATGTTTGTTCTGCACCAGAAAGCCTGTTTTCCTAAAAGCAAATAAACACATTGTTTATGGAAACAGGGATATCCTGGCTTTACCTAACCTCTCGAGAGGTTAATGGAGAGCAGATTTGAGAGAGGGGGCAAAATACACAAAGTCTGTCAGTAGGGATGAAGGTGTCTTCATCTATGGAAACTTGGGAGGAGGAGGAGGAGAATGGGGTGAGGCTTGAGGCTGGTGTTTGGGGAAGGGTGCTCAGACCTCCTTCTGACATCATGGGCCTGATCCAGTGCCTGCTGAAGTCCAGAGGACTCTTTCAATTGACTTCAATGGGTTTTAGATCAGGTTCTATCTGAGGGGACTTAGGGTATGTCTATGCTGCAGTTACGTGTGGGCTTTCCAGCCCAGGTAGACAGATCAATGCAAGCTCAGCTTGAAATAGCATGATAAAAATGGAGTGTGGACACTACAGCATAGGCTACTGCCTGATCCCCTGGGTCTAAGCTCGGGTGGCTAGCCTGTGCAACTCTCCAGGCAGCCATGTCCACACTATTATTTTTAGTGTGCTAGCTGAAGAGGATGTAGCAAGGGTCTGTCTACCCAGGCTGGGAGGCACACTTCCAGCTACAGTGTAGACATAGCCTTAGAAGCAATCTGGCACTGTCAGCAAGGAAGGGATTGTGTGTGTGTGTGAGAGAGAGAGAGAGAGAGATTTTGAAGTGAACAGTGCACCAAACCAAGAGCTTGAGAGCAGGGCTTAGCTGTGACACTAATGAGCAAGAGCTCTATGGGTGGCTTTGCTGGTGCTAAGGGGTTTGTGGGGTTGTGGTGCAGGTGGCATAGAAGTGGGTCCAAGTGGGTGTCGTGGTGGTGTTTTGTAAAGGTGGTTTGGGAGAACTTTGGTGGTGCCAGGGAAAGAGGGCATTAGGGGTTCTGGGTGCCATTTTGAGGGAAGCATGGTGCAGGAAGGTGTTGGTTCTGAGGCAAAAAAATACAAAATGCTAACTGAAGGCCTGTTGTATGGGGACATAAGAATGGCCATGCTGTGTCAGACCAAAGGTCCATCTAGCCCAGTATTGTGTCCTCTGACAGTGGCCAATGTCAGGTGCTGCAGCGGGGATGAACAAACAGAACAGGTAATCGTCAAGTGATTCATCCCTGTCACCCATTTCCAGGTTCTGATGTGTCACCAATAAATCATACATCAGTTGTGGTTCTGCTTGTCAAGTCACATTTCCACATTTCAGAGTCCAGAATGCTAAACAGTCTTTGTATGACTTTTGTTGCATTTTTTCACCTCCTTGGCACTGATTTAAGAGTTTGGGTTTTTTTTTATTCTCAGTTCTCAGATCAGTTTTTTATTCTCACAGAAATTGTGACAAAATAAAAATCCATCTGCTTCCGGCTTACAAAGGAAAAGGAACACCCTCTTGCTAACTTCTTTTTGCTCAGGAACCTTGTGCATCGGAGACTTACCCAAAAAATAAGTTCATTATTTTATGCAAGAAATCCTCATCTCTGCTTTGTTGTGCCAGCTGGCGAATTGCTAACCAGAGCACCTTTGACCAATGTACTTTTTTATTGGCGCATAGCTCATCCAGCTGAATTCAGTAGGGAAAGTCTTTACAGTAGATGGCCAGACAGATCACTGTTTTGTTAGAAGGACAGAGATAGGATTATCCCAAAAGAGAATGTTTTTCCAGTTTTCCCTTTGAGGTGTAAATGAGTCTTCGCTACGTTTGTCCAGTGATTTGGTTGTGCTGCTTCTGCTCATCATTGCATTCAAAAAGTTCAGATGGCTAGTGGCACTTCTCACCAAGTACAGATTATCTGTTGGATTACAGATTATCTGTTGGATCTGAGAGCGGTGGCGGATGGTAAATTACAAATGGCAGCACTGATCCCACTGAAAGTGTTCTCATTTGACATTAGCTCTAGGGAGATCCAGTGTCTGCAATTCCAGTGCTATTTCTAGCCTGTCTTAATTGATCCCTAGTCAATACCTGATGTTTACTATTTTAATAGAGCTGTGACTGCCCCCGTACTGGTACATTGACAGGAGAGGGCACATGTGTCAAGCCCACACAAGCCCTGGAAGGGGTTAAGATGGTCAGGTAGGTCAATTAACTGCCCAGGCTGCACCTGGAGGAGGAGCCAGGGAGCAAGGAGTTGATTATATGAGGCTCGGCTGGGGAGGAACAGGAGGGGCCTGTATAAAGCTCAGGAGCTGAGAGCAGAAGGTGGCTGCAGGGAGGCAGGCTGCAGTCGTTCCCTGGGAGAAGGGAGTTGGGAGGTTGGTGAACCTAGAGAGGAGGGAAGCCAGGAAGGTGGGAAAGGTGGGAAAGTGCAGGCCTTGGCTGCTGACTGGAGGGCCCCTGAGCTGGAACCTGGACTAGAGGGTGGGTCCAGGTTCCCCTACCAGCCACTGGGGATGTGGTGTCAACTAGGTAGAGGACAATGGATTGCCTGATTTGTTCTGGAAAGACTTTGTTACATTACTACCCCCCGCCCCTCGAAGGGGACCAGGCTGGAGGGCCGAGACACGAAGAGGAGATTGTGGTTCCTGGGATAAGAGGGGTCTGCAAGACAAGAGGATGATGGGAGAAACTGCTGGAGGAAGGTGCAATGCCTGGCCAGAGCTAAACCCTAGAGCAGGTTGGAGGAGGAGCCACCAATGGTGAGTAGACCCATCACAGGGTTGTTCACATGTACCACTGTAGGAAGCAGCCAGAATACTGCCCTGTACCCCCTTAAGTGGTAAGTTTTTCTGCTGGTGAGCACACCTGTGGCACTCTATACATCAAGAATGATATGCTGCCCAAATGGAAATGCCAGAGAGTTCAGTTGGAATCCTTTGTCTGGTCTCTGCCAATTTCTACTAGTTTATATTGGTTTTTACTAGAGAACCAGAACCCCATCTTCAGGAACCAATATACCAATAGATCTGTTTGTTTATTCCTCAACCTAGTTCAAAGAGGCCCCAAATTTTCAACTGGGATTATCACTAGTGCACTCTTCTGCACCTGCTGGCAGCCAAAGACAATTGCAAAGCAACGTTGTGCATTTCATAGGCAGTGGAAGCACTGCAGCTGGAAGTACCACCAGCAGTGGAAGTACCACCAGCAGCCACTAAGGCACATCACCCTCCAGCTCCTACAGAGCCACATCACCCTCCATCTCTCCAGAAAGGAACAAATGTACAGTTTGACCTTAAACTGATGTCAGGCAGGTTTCTCCCTGTGTTACCAACTCGATCTTTAGGGGGAGAATATAGATCATTAAAAAAATCTTTTTTTAAATTTATACTAATAGGCCTTAATAGTTATAAGCTCTAACTGTCCTGTAAGAATATAGTTTAGATGTTTTGCCTGGACTTAGATATACTTTTAATTGTAACTTTCTTCCTTGTCCATAAATATGTATGCTTACACATGTGAGCACTTCACCTGTTTTTAAGCATTGTTTCATTTTCTGGATGATAATAAAAAGGCAAGCTGTGATATGCATGTTCGTCTGCAGGCACAAAGAGATTACAATGGAGTCATTATTATAACTTATGTGTGTGTCTGTTGCTGGAGTTATTGTAACTGACCAGGCAGATATTCCACCCGCTGTGTATTCTTCCTAGTTTCGGTCTGATGAACTGCTAAAGCTACTGGACACTGAACTGCAGCTCAGGCATCCCACAATGCACTGGTAATAACTCTTCTTCAGGATGAAGAGACTTTAACTGGCACACACAAATCAGTAGCCCACACTAGGGGGAAAAAACAAATCAGAAAACCACTGTTCCATAAGCTCAGAATTGAAAGAGCTGCATAAGTAAATGACAGAGACTATTCATTCCAGTTTGGAAAGCATGAATAGGATTTTTGATGAAACTTAATTTTCTTCTAGCTCTTCAACAATGGCTACATCATTTAAAAATAAAAATAGATCTGTTATAGAACACTATGCTTCTCATTATTTATTATTTGAAAAAAGCATTTATTCTCCCCCATCCAGTAATGAAAAATGAGTCAGATCCTGATCTCAGTTTCACCTGGGAAAATATCGGAAAGTTCCACTGACTGCAGTGGAATTACCTCAATTTCACCCCTGTAAATCTGAAGTATCATCCGGTCCACTGACTTTAGCTACTCACATGAATGCTTCCAAATAGCAGGAAGTGCATTCTCAGACACACTGCTGTGGATTTGAAAATTGTTTGCTGTAATTTAAATACATCTCCAGTAGATGACATTTTAATTGAAAAGATATTTCATTAAGTAATGTCATGCCTCATCATTATTGTCACCAAATGAGCCTTAGAGGCAGCCAGTGCCCTCTTTTACTGACTGAAATTTATCTCCCCTTCAAGCAGAATTCACCTTTTGAATGCTTTCTGCTGTCCGATGTGCAGTTCAGTTTGGTTAGAACCACTACTTCAGAGACCTAGAAAACTTCCACATTGTCAGTTGGCCTCATTTAAAAAAAAAAAAAAAATCAGTTGTGTGGAAGAGAATGTTCAGTTGTGAATGCATTCATAGGGCAGTGAATTACACTCTCTGGGACAATGGGTGACCAAAGAAAATATTTTGGGGTTATTCTGATACCTTCAATCAGGTGGGGTACCATCCTACTATCCAGATAGCCATGCTGGGGAGTAGAGCACTTGCAGCATGAAGGACACCATGAAATTCTGACACTTTTTAAATAAATAGGAAGCTTCTTGGGAGGACATACATATGTATGATGAATCTGTCTGAAGAGCTCAGGCAGAAAATAGCTAGGAATGGAAATGTCCTACTTCCCCATTCCCACCCAATTCTTTCCCTTTTGACATATTCAGCATTGGCTGCACAATTTGCATCAATTGTTTGGTATCTATAAAAGGAGCAGATTAAAGCATCAGCCAGTCCCTGAAAACATATTAATGGGCTTAAATATTCTATATTAGTTATTTGCTACTATGTAAACCTCTCCTTTTTACATTTGTCTAGATTTGAAGAAGTAGCATAGGCCTGTTCAAGAGAATGCCTATGTTTTAAAAGTAAGGGTACTGTCCACTGTCACGTCTACATGTTGTGTGTGCCCTTAGCTTTTTATATTTTGAAAGTGAGAGATGCCAGTTATTATGCAGAGGCACAATACTTAACATTGCTTGCTGGATTGTTAGAGGACAATGCAGTCTTCTAAATTACATCCAGGTGTAGTTAAGAGTTAAGATCTGCCACTCCTCCCCCCCACCCTTAGTGTATAAAGTATATTTTATACATGTAGCTTAAAAATGTCATTGCAGATCTTCAGCACACAGGATAGGACAAGTACTTTAGCTGCATGACATTATGCACAAAACTACACTGCAGTCTCTTAGAGGTACAGTGGCTGAGTCATTAAGGCATTTGATTATAATCTTGAAGGTCCTGGGGTTGAGTCTTGCTCGTTCTCACACTGAAAGGCCACCTTCAGTTCACCCGGCAGCAAAATGAGGTACCTGATCCACTGGGTTTGGGCAATGAAAGGTGGTCAGACGTGATGCTGGCCACATCACTCCCTTGTGCATTGTTGGCTATTAAATTGACATGCCTGAACTATAATGATCTGCTGGCATGGGGGATCTTTGACATCAGCCCCTAACGTGGGTTGAGATTAGAGCTAGTTTGAATAAAAAAAAAGGGGGGGGGTGCTGTGAGCATTCATCTTCCAAAAACATATTCAGTTAGATTGTTTATACCTCATATTAATCACTGTTAGTGAACATTTGTGAAAATGGGGAATTCCTGTTTTTTGGATAGATATTCATATCTGCTGTTCATTAGCCATGGTTTATCCTTTGTTTTTCCTTATTCCCTTATCCATGAAGGGTGGATAGCCAATACTCAAAATGAACAATTTGCTAGCAAATCATACGCTGTGATTTGTTTGAGAAAAACATGCAAAGAACAAGCACATTAGCACTGGTGCAAGTGCTAGAGGAGCCAACTAGGGGGGGAGCTTTTCTTGACCTGCTGCTCACAAACCGGGAAGAATTAGTGGGGGAAGCAAAAGTGGATGGGAATCTGGGAGGCAGTGACCATGAGTTGGTCGAGTTCAGGATCCTGACACAGGGAAGGAAGGTAAGCAGCAGGATACAGACCCTGGACTTCAGGAAAGCAGACTTCGACTCCCTCAGGGAACGGATGGGTAGGATCCCCTGGGGGACTAACATGAAGGGGAAAGGAGTCCAGGAGAGCCGGCTGTATTTCAAGGAATCCCTGTTGAGGTTACAGGGACAAACCATCCCGATGTGTCGAAAGAATAGTAAATATGGCAGGCGACCAGCTTGGCTTAACGGTGAAATCCTAGCGGATCTTAAACATAAAAAAGAAGCTTACAAGAAGTGGAAGGTTGGACATATGACCAGGGATGAGTATAAAAATATTGCTCGGGCATGTAGGAATGAAATCAGGAGGGCCAAATCGCACCTGGAGCTGCAGCTAGCAAGAGATGTCAAGAGTAACAAGAAAGGTTTCTTCAGGTATGTTGGCAACAAGAAGAAAGCCAAGGAAAGTGTGGGCCCCTTACTGAATGAGGGAGGCAACCTAGTGACAGAGGATGTGGAAAAAGCTAATGTACTCAATGCTTTTTTTGCCTCTGTCTTCACTAACAAGGTCAGCTCCCAGACTGCTGCGCTGGGCATCACAGCATGGGGAGTAGATGGACAGCCCTCTGTGGAGAAAGAGGTGGTTAGGGACTATTTAGAAAAGCTGGACATGCACAAGTCCATGGGGCCGGACGAGTTGCATCTGAGAGTGCTAAAGGAATTGGCGGCTGTGATTGCAGAGCCATTGGCCATTATCTTTGAAAACTCGTGGTGAATGGGGGAAGTCCCAGATGACTGGAAAAAGGCTAATGTAGTGCCAATCTTTAAAAAAGGGAAGAAGGAGCATCCTGGGAACTACAGGCCAGTCAGTCTCACCTCAATCCCCGGAAAAATCATGGAGCAGGTCCTCAAAGAATCAATCCTGAAGCACTACATGAGAGCAAAGTGGTCAGGAACAGTCAGCATGGATTCACCAAGGGCAAGTCATGCCTGACTAATCTAATTGCCTTCTATGATGAGATTACTGGTTCTGTGGATGAAGGGAAAGCAGTGGATATATTGTTTCTTGACTTTAGCAAAGCTTTTGACACGGTCTCCCACAGTATTCTTGTCAGCAAGTTAAAGAAGTATGAATGCACTATAAAGTGGGTAGAAAGTTGGCTAGATTGTCGGGCTCAATGGGTAGTGATCAATGGCTCCATGTCTAGTTGGCAGCCGGTGTCAAGTGGAGTGCCCCAGGGGTCAGTCCTGGGGCCGGTTTTGTTCAATATCTTCATAAATGATCTGGAGGATGGTGTGGATTGCACTCTCAGCAAATTTGCGGATGATACTAAACTAGGAGGAGTGGTAGATACGCTGGAGGGCAGGGATAGGATACAGAGGGACCTAGACAAATTGGAGGATTTGGCCAAAAGAAATCTGATGAGGCTCAATAAGGATAAGTGCAGGGTCCTGCACTTAGGACGGAAGAACCCAATGCACCGCTACAGACTAGGGACCGAATGGCTAGGCAGCAGTTCTACAGAAAAGGACCTAAGGGTGACAGTGGACGACAAGCTGGATATGAGTCAGCAGTGTACCCTTGTTGCCAAGAAGGCCAATGGCATTTTGAGATGTATAAGTAGGGGCATAGCGAGCAGATTGAGGGACGTGATCGTCCCCCTCTATTTGGCATTGGTGAGGCCTCATCTGGAGTACTGTGTCCACTTTTGGGCCCCACACTACAAGAAGGATGTGGATAAATTGGAGAGAGTCCAGCGAAGGGCAACAAAAATGATTAGGGGTCTGGAACACATGACTTATGAGGAGAGGCTGAGGGAACTGAGATTGTTTAGTCTGCAGAAGAGAAGAATGAGGGGGGATTTGATAGCTGCTTTCAACTACCTGAGAGGTGGTTCCAGAGAGGATGGTTCTAGACTATTCTCAGTGGTAGAAGAGGACAGGACAAGGAGTAATGGTCTCAAGTTGCAGTGGGGGAGGTTTAGGTTGGATATTAGGAAAAACTTTTTCACTAGGAGGGTGGTGAAACACTGGAATGCGTTACCTAGGGAAGTGGTAGAATTTCCTTCCTTAGAAGTTTTTAAGGTCAGGCTTGACAAAGCCCTGGCTGGGATGATTTAATTGGGGATTGGTCCTGCTTTGAGCAGGGGGTTGGACTAGATGACCTCCTGAGGTCCCTTCCAACCCTGATATTCTGTGATTCTATGATTAGCAGAAACCAGCATCACAAACAGGAAAAAAGAAAAGAAAAAAACCCCACCCCACTGTATTTGGTTGATAATTTATTTGGAACAATAATTCAACCAGGCCTAGTTTGGATGGTGATATATTGGAATGCACATTTGGTTACAGGCAGGGATTTTTTTTCAAGGAAATCCAAGGTTTTTGAATGCACAGGACATATTTATCTACTTCTGGTACAAAAGCACCAGATGAGAGATAAGATAAGTGATGCTTTGTGGCTCATGCCAAGATAAGATCATAATGTCATCCTAACTTACATTTGCAAAACTCACAGCAGGGATATGCACGGAGTGGCTATGGAGAGTGGACTGTATAATCTGTTCAGGTATCAGTTACTCCTCTCTGGACATACTAAACTATTCTGGACCACATTTTAATACTCTCAGGGTCTGATCCAATGCCAAGTAAAGTCAATAGAACAACACCCATGAAGTTTAATGGGCTTTGGATCATCTCTTGCTTTACAAACAGTTCAACTGATTTAAATGGCACCAATTGCAGAATAAGAACTTGACTCACTTTACTATTTTGTATAGTGCTGGTAGCGGGCATGGTGCTTTACTTGGATTTCCCACCACAAGTTCTTACTTACACATTGATTCAGCCCAGTATTTAAGCATTGGCCCAACTTTTAGCACAAGCAGTCCCATTGATCTTGCTGAATTGAGGCCTTAGTCACTGAGGGCCAAATCCTGTGCCCCTCTGCTCAGCCACAAAAGCCCCAAATCACATCAGAGACTATATGATTTTGCTGCTCTGTGTGTGAACCCACAGAGGTGGTTTCTGCAGGCCCCTGCGTGCTTTGTAACTGGGCTTCATGGGAGCTCTCTCTACAGTAGGGTTGCCTACAGTCCCAACTTTTTCAGAACTGTTCTAATTTTGGTATGATGTCCCTTGCCCTGGATTAATCTTACTGCGGTTTCAAAATGTCCCTAATTTCTGGAAGTCACTTCCCCCACCCTAAAATGATAACAAAATTCATGTAAATTGCATTATGTCTTTTACTAGTGCTGGTTGAGTAGTATCCCACAAATTCAAATTTGATTAATTTTGCCTAGTTTCCCCTTATGATCTTTGCAAATCTATTTAGATTTTGAATCTGCCCAGTCTACAGTGTAAATGAGCTATAACCAATCTATGGAATAGCCACCACATATCTGAAGTAGGTATCTGAGATCTGAAATTGGTCACCTGAGACACATGAGTTTGTGTGTGGTTCCTGATTGATTGAAATTCTATAAATAGAAGGGCAATCCTTAATAGCATCCACTAGGGCAGTGGTTCCCAAACTTGTTCAGCAGCTCATGCAGTGAAAGCCCCTGGCGGGCCGGGTCAGTTTGTTTACCTCCTGCGTCCGCAGGTTTGGCCAATCGCGGCTCCCAGTGGCCGCAGTTCGCTGCTCCAGGCCAATGGGGGCTGCTGGAAGTGGCAGCCAGTACGTCCCTCGGCCCGCGCCGCTTCCAGCAGCTCCCATTGGCCTGGAGCAGCGAACTGCGGCCACTGGGAGCCGCGATCGGCCGAACCTGTGGAGGCGGCAGGTAAACAAACCAGCCCAGCCCGCCAGGGGCTTTCCCTGCACTAGCGTGGAACAAGTTTGGGAACCACTGCCCTAGGGCTCTAATTCTCTCAGGGACAGGGTGAACTCAGTGGGACAGCAGCATTTGTAGTGAGTTATCAGGAGATCATTTGAGACATGGAATTGTCAGTCTGTACCCTGATTCTTTAATGGTTAGTAAGTGTTCTTTGTTGCCAATTAATACTAATTTAAAGAGCTGGTGGTAGTAGGGTTCTAGACCTAGAATTAGACAAAACAGGATTAAAACTAACTAGTTCAATATCTTATGGGGAACCCTGGCATGTACAGAAAAGACACCCACACTGAGGGCAAAGCAAAGCGTTAGACACTGTTATTAGCACAATCAGTAAAGACAAGAAACCAAAGCACATAAACAAATAGCAGTAGAATAGTATTAAAGATATCTTTGGCATCATTCCTTACATATGCTCATCTACTTATATACTCACACCCTACCTTGGGGATCTGGTGGTAAGAGACAAAGGACCATCCCTGTCCCTGGCAAGGCAAATGAGTCCGATTATTTAGATCCAGGCTGACCTATCCAATGACCAAAAGTGATACACAGAAAACATGTTATATGAAACGAAAGGGCTCAAGAAGAAGATTGAAAAGTGATAAAACCATCCACTCATTATTGGAGACAAATTTGGCAAATGAAAAAGAAAAGTGGAAGGAAATTCTGAAGCATATTTTAGATGTCATTTGGTGGGGGAGGTTAAAGAGGTCAAATACTGTTCAATAATTTCTAATGCAACGCCAGACAGCTCACATGAGGAATAAACACACCTGTTGATCAGATATTTTCATCAAATGCTTGCTGGTAACTGTGATTCAGGAATATTTTTTGTGCTTTAGAGACTTTACCAATAAGACTGGTGAATGAAATTGCTGAGAGGACTTGCAGAGCCATAGCTGAACATTGATTAGAGTTCGAACTCTGTCACGGACAAGCTTATGATGGTGGTGCCAATATAACAGGAAAGCAACCTGGAGCTCAGGTGGTGCAGAGATGGGAAATTTTGAAGAAAAATGTTTCCTGATTCACACCAATCAAAGTGTGGTACGCTGTGAGCTGCATGCATTGATTTGTGTGTGTTCTTTTGCCAAGAATCTGCAATTCTTACAAGTGGCATTGAATGAATTGTCTGAATTGAGCCTGATTGCCAAAACCAGAAGTGATCATGCTGGACTAGTAAAATACATATCAAAATTTAAATATGTTCTTCTCATCTCAATTTGGCTGAAAATTCTAATCCCCATCAATGGATGGAAATCTGGTCCTCTAGCACCGAGATGGTACACTTGAGGTTGAAAAAGACAACATTAAGAAGGGCCTTCTCAATGAACTGGCACAACTGCAAGAAAAATGGAACGAAATGTATGATGAATGTGTGCACAGTGCAGCAAACCTTGGTATCGATCCTCCAGGGGGTACCCCTCCATCCAAAAGCAGAGATGATGATGCAGGTGGTCAAGACACGCCTTTAAAGGACCACATTGTGGACTCTGTCAGAGGCGGCTGTACATGTGAGTTCAGCAAACCACTTTTTATCTGACAGTTTTTTTGAATTTCTATGGACCTTTCTTGAAAAGGGTAAAAAGTTGCTCTCCATGATTTTCTGCATGCCACTGACAGCCTTGGTGATATAGAAGAGGAATTAGTGTTTCTCAAACGCATTTACAAAGAAAACATTGGCCTGAAAATACTATTGCTGTTTCATTTGCTAGATAAGCTGCATGAAGTCTCTCAGCAGAACCTCTTCCCCAACCTGACTGTTGCACTTTGCATATTTTGCTGCATACCAGCATCTGGGGCCAGTATGCTCAAACAGGTGCCGAATTACCACCGAGCAGCTATGGGTCAGTTAAGAGTTGGTGGCCTAGCACCTCTTGCAATTGAAAGTGGTCTGGCAAGATAGGTCAGTTTCAATGACATTATGAACTCATTTGCTGCAAAACAGACAAGAAAAGCACCATTATAAGTTGAAAATCTTAAAATAAATCATATGGAAACTTTTATTCTTCTAGGTTCTTTACTGCATTCTTCATTATCACCAACTGACAGTGTACTCTTTGCTTATATTTGGCTTGTACTTCCATCCTGAATACAAGCAAAGAAATAATGAATACATCAGTCAAATTTATTTACTTCTGTGTAAATAAAGTAGCAGTATCTCCAGAAGTTTTTGGCCCTCCCCCCGTACTCAGGGCCCCAGTATGATTGTGTCCCCCCTTCCCCTGCTCTCATCAGCTCTGCTTCTGAGAAGTATTCATGGAACTGCCTTTTCAGAAGAGTCAAGTGTTCTTGAATAGATATTTTCATTCAGAATGGGATGCGTTTATTGGCATCAGTGAGGCAATCAACCACAGCAGGGAACCTGTCAAGATGATCTTCATTTACTCTCCATTCCAGAAGACTTTTTTTTTTTTTTTTTTAAAGCCCTACATTCAATTTTGTCCTGTATTCTGAACACTGCCACAGACTGCCCTTGCAAGCTCAGGTTGAGTCCACTCGATTGAATGGAAATATCCAAGAATGTGCACAAGGCTGTGCAAACTGTGAGAGGTCATTGAAATAGGCAGATGATGCAAACGAGTGACTTGACGGAAAGGTAGGCACTTGTGATTGGAGTTCTTATGGACAGGTCAGTATTTTCCCTTGTGAAAGCCACCAAACTTCAGGGTAGAAGAGGAGCTGGAAATGCTCAGGGCCACAACATACAGCACACCAACATTCTCAGAGTTCATGGGATGAGCTTGGGTAAAGTTAACTTGAATAGATATTTTCATTCAGAATGAAAGAGCAGCACCCACATTTCATTTGCACTGGCACTTTATTTGTGGCTAGAGCCTTTCAGTGTAGACTCACTCCAACGGCCATTGGGGCAACTGAGGCATGTGTGTAACCAGAACACTCTGTCTCATAGTCTTTCCTTGTGTTCTGTTAGTGCAGATCCCAACACAACACTGCTACTTGAGGAAACTTTCCTGCAGTAATTACAGTAGACTGTCTTGAGATGACAAATGTGTAGAATACACATTGTAGGTCCCCATGTGAAAGGAGTGGGCTAGCTTCCTGGCAAAACAACAGTGGAAAAAGGCATTTCTTGCTACTTTCACTCCCTGGTTATCAAGGGGCAGGGATGAAGTTAATGAGACTTCAAAATGTTACATTATTTTGAAAATCAAGAGGATAGATGCATCCAAAGGAGGGTGAAGTTGGGGTCTTGACTAGCTTCTTCAGCATCACTCCTGTTCTGCCTGGATTAAATTTCAGCCAGGTGTTTTATTATTTAGGTGCTTACCACTGGCTGACATTGTGACATCTATGAGATCCTGGTAGTGTAGACAAGGCAAGTCGACCTAAATTATGCTACTCTAGCTATGTGAATAACGTATCTGGAGTCGACGTAGCTTAAGTCAACTTACTGCGGTGTCTACACTGTGCTGCGTTGATGGGAGATGACTTACCTTACTCCTCTTGTTCTGGTGGAGTACCAGAGTCGACTGGAGAGTGCTCTGTGGTCCATTTTAGTGGTTCTTCACTAGACCTGCTAAATCCGACCCCCACTGCATCGATCAGAGCAGCGTTGGTCCCCGGTAAGGTAGACATGGCCTGAGACTGCAATGGTCCCATCAGCTGAGTAGGAGATAGAAAGCTAGGTGTCATCTGCATATTGGTGGGACTGGAGCCACCTATTAAATCTTAATTTTTAAAGGAGTTAAAAAGTATCATTTTGACTACCTATTAAGTTTTGCTTCTAATCCCCTCCCTCTGTTGGTTAACATCAGGACATTTTTGCATTCTTGTGAACATACTTTTAGGAATTCCATTTCTTTTGTGATTCTCCCATTCTCTTCCTATATCCTCTACTCAAAGGTCCTGTGTCAGGCCAAACTATTTTTCCAGGCAATTTGGTCCAAGTGTGGTTTCTTCTGGAGCCCACTGATGCCACTTGCAAGTTGACCCAGAGGAGACTCCCTCAAGTTCAGTGTGAATCAGTGTCTCCTCCGAGGGTGTTTAGCATATTGTGACAACTGCTGTCAGCCCATGGATCTGGGCCCCTATCCTGTGTATAGTGGTACATTTTGCCAGGGCCACTAGAATGTTGGTCCAGTCCAGGAATTGTGTTTTAATCAATATTATGAATTAGTTATTATACATTCTTTATGTAAACGAGGATAAATAGTCTCAAAAAGTTGTTTAATAATGTAAATTTCTGGGGTCTCAAAGGGGAGTGAACTATTAAAAAAGGAAATGGAAAGTTGACCAATTGGTAAATTCTCCACTCAGTTACACTGAGAGGAACATGTGTCTCCATAACATCAAAGATGTGCTCTAATTCAAACAGAAATTAGTTCAGGGAAGTCCTGCGGCCTCACAGTGGTCCCTCTATGAAATCCCAGTTTAAAACCAACAGAACCAACCCCATAATCAGTTTAAACAAATAAAATCCCCAGACCAGTTTGATAATGGAAAAACCCAACTATATTCCATTAAAGCAGTTTTATAATGTTTCAGTCCCATTTTATATTTCATAGTGGTGCAGAATAAAGCATTGAACAGAATAGTCTCTGGGACTTGTTGAATGCTTCTTGATCATCTAAGGCTAGATCTATTTCTTCAAGGCCATAGCTGGGTTCTATGATAAAATGTAACAAGAATGAAACATCTACATTGAGTTAGAAGTAGGGATGTCCTTTGCTACCCTGAAGGAGGTAAAGCTGAATCAAATTAGCTCCCCTTAAAGGCAGACAGCAGAGATACTGTCATAAGACTCCAAAAGTGCAGAAATGACCCATTAGACCAGTGGTTCCCAAACTTGTTCCGCCACTTGTGCAGGGAAAGCCCTTGGGCGGGCCGGGCCGGTTTGTTTACCTGCCGCTTCCGCAGGTTTGGCCAATCACAGCTCCCACTGGCCGCGGTTCGCTGCTCCAGGCCAATGGGAGCTGCTGGAAGCGGCAGCCAGTACATCCCTCAGCCTGCCCCGCTTCCAGCAGCTCCCATTGGCCTGGAGCAGCGAACCGCGGCCAGTGGAAGCCACGATTGGCCGAACCTGCGGACACGGCAGGTAAACAAACTGGCCCGGCCCACCAGGGGCTTTCCTTGCACAAGCGGCGGAACAAGTTTCGGAACCACTGCATCAGACTATGTAATGTTTGGATAAGAATGTAACATTATTTGTACTTCAATTAGATTAACAGCTGAACTTGGCAATCACATCTCTGGAGGGCGTTTTGGGAACTAACTAATTGGCAGTTGTCTGAAGTAAATTGCTTGATTTTGGTCAATGGTAAATTATGATCATGTTAATTTAATTGCAATTTTGTCAATGGTATAATTAGCATTGCTATCAAAGCGATGAATCCGTTTACTGGAAAAAGACAACACAGACAAAGCATTTTAACATTAAATTCCCAGTTGCCAGGACACAATGTAATTCTGCATAATAACCATGCCAGCTCAGCCCACAGTAAACAGAAACCATTGTTGTCAATAGAAATGGAGACAACTGGAAGTGACGACTTGCTATGGCCTACTGCAGTTTGATTGCATTACATGCCAATAATGCAGAAAGTAAGTCATGTCACTGACTAAATATTTCCAAGCCAGGGGCTCCATTCTACAAATGCTTACTACTGAACATGAACTCAGTGGAACTTGCCACGGTACTGTATGCAATAGTGTTTGAAGGATCAGGCCCTGTGATTGTGCACTAGGGCTGTGTAGATACTCAGATAAACCTTAATGGCTCAATATTTGAATTTGTATTTCTGTTTTTGCTTCAGGGAGTCATTTATAGGGATGAAATCATGTGAAATCTGGCACTATCCACCTTCTCCTCTTCAAATGGCTCCCTGAGGCACTAAAAAACCCACGAAATACAAACATATGCTATAGAATCTAGGCACAGCCCTCATCCAAACCCTGACTCCCTTGAGATTGACCTGATTTAATGTGAGTAAAGCTCTGTGTTCACAAGTACTCCTGGCAGTTTGATTAACTGTTGTAGAGTGTTATTACTGGAAAATCACATTAAGGGGCAGATCCTTCCCTCCCCTCCCTTCCGCCCTTCCCCCCCCTTGAATTTGTTTTTTTCCTCTAGAGCAGCACAAAGCAGATAAAAATATGGTGTATATAGGCTAGCTAAGAGTTCCTCTTCCACAGGGATATCCTCCACTGGTGCAGAGCCATCAGAGACTGCAGTGACATCCCCACTTGCAGCCCCCATTGTGGAGAGCAGGGACAAGGAGTGCTGCTGGAGGACGCTTGTGTTCCAACAGTCTCTGGCTGCCAGAATGTCCCCTTAGTATTTGTTGTGACCGGCATAAATTAGAACAGCCCCTCGGCTGCTCTAAATTGCTCTCTAGGGCAGGATTGGCTCCTGGGATCCCAAGGATCAGGGAGTCACAAATGTTGCCTCTCACCTACCCCTCCCTGTTCCCTGTGTTGCACCAGGCAACCAAATGGCCAGTGCTAGGAATTTTGCCCAAAGAATCTAATTTGAAATGAAGTTATTAGATTTGGTGCCTTACCATCTAGCCAAGCTATATGCCACTGAGCTATTGTAATCTTTCCTCATAATTCCACCAGGCTTCTAATCACTTTGTGGCTCTTTCTCCAACTTCGCAGTATTTTTCTGGAAATAGATTGCCCAGAACTGTATTCCTGGGTCAGTCACACTAAAGGGTGTAACAAGCAAGAGTGTTCTCTTCCTGTCTGGTAACATGATACCCTACATCTGTTTCTGGCAAACACAGAAAGCAGCTCTAGGCACATTCATCTCAGTGTTCAGGAGTAGGTAGAATTTTCCAAGCTATAGTTATTTTTCCTTTCTCTAATGTTTTTATTTAATCACATGACCAAAAAAGCGCACTAAACAAGATGTGTCCAAAATATTCCTCTATAAAAATAAAATAACTCTAATAGAATTCACCAAATAATTGCTCTTGTCCAAGTCCAGTAGGTTGGCAATCCAAAAGAAACTCTGGCATTAGTTAGGTAGCCATAGGTATTCTATAGCCCCATATAATGACAATTTCACAGTGGGTTATTCTAAAATCTAACACTCATCGACTTTAATGGAAACTGCCACTGTAAGAAGAGCAGGATTTCCCCCATTATTAAGTGCTCCAACTAAATACTCTTCGAATAAAGTAAGGAGTTACACTTGAACTACGTGTCTTAGGAGGGGAAAAAAGGTACATTTGCTCCAATACAGTTGAAAGCAAGAGTGTGAAGCTGTGACTCATTTCAGTTTTATTTCACAGAAAAATGACACTCAGGGATGTGAAAAGAAACTGAGTATCTACCAAAAGCTAACACCTGATTTTTCACTGATCAGAAGAGCTAGCATGATTTAATACATCATCAGGGAGAAAATAGGGGTAAAACATTCAGATACTTTAAATGTAAAGTTATACAAATAAGATATCAATATTGTCCCTTTAGTACACACCATGCTGCAAATTAACTTGCAGAAGAGGGGGAACTGCAGGGAGATGTGTGCTTTTTTCTTAAGTAAAAACCTAGTTTTACTACTTCAGATTTGAAACAGCAAGTGGAAAAAATGAGCAGATGGTGACACTGTTGATTTGCAATAGAATATGAGAGGTTTCAGAGTAACAGCCGTATTCGTCTGTATTCACAAAAAGAAAAGGAGTTCTTGTGGCACCTTAGAGACTAACCAATTTATTTGAGCATAAGCTTTCGTGAGCTACAGCTCACTTCATCGGATGCATGCTGTGGAAAGTGTAGAAGATCTTTTTATACACACAAACCATGAAAAAATGGGTGTTTATCACTACAAAAGGTTTTCTCTCCTCCCACCCTACTCTCCTGCTGGTAATAGCTTATCTAAAGTGATCACTCTCCTTACAATGTATATGATATTCAAGGTGGGCCATTTCCAGCACAAATCCACCTTGATTATCATACACATTGTAAGGAGAGTAATCACTTTAGATAAGCTATTACCAACAGGAGAGTGGGTTTGTTTGCGGGGCGGGGGGGGGGGGGGTGAGAAAACCTGGATTTGTGCTGGAAATAGCCCACCTTGATTATCATACACATTGTAAGGAGAGTGATCACTTTAGATAAGCTGTTACCAGCAGGAGAGTAGGGTGGGGGGAGAGAAAACCTTTTGTAGTGATAAACACCCATTTTTTCATGGTTTGTGTGTATAAAAACATCTTCTGTATTTTCCACAGAATGCATCCGATGCAGTGAGCTGTAGCTCACGAAAGCTTATGCTCAAATAAATTGGTTAGTCTCTAAGGTGCCACAAGTAGAATATGAGGTTAGGAGACATCTCTCTCTATCACCAGCCTGAAACAATAGCCTAACATGGGAGCTCAGTGGATTTAAGGGAATGTTCACATTTTAAAATGAAAAGTGCATATGCTTTTAAAATGGGGCTTTTTATTTTTGACTCTATGGGGTCTCATCAATTATAGCTACTCCACAAAATAAAACTGAGGACGGATGTGAAGCTTCCTTTTGTTCTTATACATCCAAAGAAAAGATTACTGTGAATGCAGCTACCCTCGCTAAATAAATTCTTAATTCATCCATACATTTTCGTGGAAAAAAATGAACTCCTTTTGTGTTTCTTGAGACGCATATGTTAACTGTCAAGAGCATTAACAGTAAATTGCAAATCAATAAATCAAGGTAGGTTTTACACAGGAGACTACATAATTGACAGGAGATTTCTCTTCTCTAGAAAAAAGAAAGTTCTTTGTTAATTCACTGTCATCTCCTTTTCATCTCAGTTTTTCTCTTCCAAATAATTACATGCTAATTTAGTTTCTCCTTACACTGTTTCTTAATTGAATGTTGTTCCTGATCTGCAGCAGGTACAGTACATTCAAGTCAGGTTTCCATCCACCCACCTTTTTTATTTTTCTATTCCCGTCCCTTGATTTTTGTAACAATGTGGTAGCTGTCCTTGTTGATGTCGATCATGTTGGTCTTTGTGTGCCCGTTTATCATTAGATATTAATACTGTTCAGTGGTGCTTTGTGTTCCTTCAGATATCTGTTTTACTAAATCCTTTCCCTAGATATACTGGAACTCCAGTTCGTCAAAGGTCCTTCTAAAAGCTTCAGATAGTTGAGATTTGGATGATCATAGGAGTCATCTCCTGATGCCACACACAGACTTTAAAGCCTGCTGGTTGGCTCCCCTGATTATAGACAGCTGGTTAGCTTCCCCAGGGAAGCTCTGCTGTGCAGGAAGAGCTAGAAGGGGAGGGGAACTAAGTAGATGTACTTAAGAACATAGGAATTTCCATACAAGATCCAGATTCAGTGGTCCATATAAACAAGTATCCTGTTTCTGACAGTGGTCAGTAGCAGATCTTTCAAAGGAAAGTATCAGAAACCTTGTAGTTGACAATTATGGAATAACCTGCCCAAATGGGAAATCTTTAACTCTGGGCAGTTAGTGGTTGGCTTATACACTGAAGCATAAGATTTTACATGTTGATGCAGGAGAGTTATATGCCTTATTTATTTTCTCCAGTTTCACTAATGGTGGGTGTTTCATTAGCAGTGTAGTCAAGTTCTCATTTCTACTAAGCTCTTGGCTTCAGATATATTTTGTGACAGAGTCCCATATGTAAATTTCATTGTCAGTTTCCTTGTTCTTGTATTGTGAAGAAAGGTATAAGAGTCTGATTTATCTTTTTGTTATTTGGTGTACCCTCTTCAGTTCTGCTCCAAACTAAACTGTCTGGTTTTTTCAGTATCCCCTTACACAATTGTCTCTTCCATGTGCTGCCTAATTTCATTATCTTTTTTCTGATTGAGATATGAGGACCAGAACGTTCTGATAAGGGTGTAACCAATGTTTTACATTAAGATACAGAAAACTTTGTATGAAACAGTTTGGGTTGTTACATACACACAACATTCCTGATGCACAAAAGGAAGGAACCGAAATGTTAAGCCACCTCACAGTACATATCTTCTACTCTTCACCCACAGTCATGCACTTTACCATCAGTACCATCAAGAAAGCATTAAACACCAGAAAAGAAAAAACACTTCTCTTCATAGTGGAAACATCTGGAAAACTGCAAGTGTACTAATTATATTCAGATATAATGGGGAAGTTAAATCTTTTCAGGAGGATTTCTTAAGTTTTCACAGCTATTAAAACCTTTACAATTCAAACAGATGCACAAAGTCAATTACTGTCTGAAGATCTGTACTTCACACATCTTGAGTGGCTAGATACTGACACCTTTGAGATGGAGATGGTTAAGTTGCAGTGTATACAAGTTTGTTGACCTCAGTTCCCAGCTGGAAAATATTGAGCATGGCAGAAATAATGAAAATAATCCATCCATTCTCCAAATACAAAAATGTTGCAAGTTTGGGGGACAGTGCCTGAGGGTTTTTTTTTGTCCACATAAAAACGAACCACAGATTTGCTGACAGTCTCTTTGGTTCAACATGCTCAGATGAATCACTGTTTCCAACAGTGAATGTCATCAAGTCTGACGCAAGAAATGGAGTGATTGCCATATGTGTGGCACTAGAAACTACAAAATATCAGTCTAGAATTAATAAGCTGTCTTCTGAAACTCAGCAACAGAAGTCTCACTGAACTGGACAGCTTTTGGCACCTGATGCTTACTGTGTGTTGGCAACCACGTCACAGCGCAAAAAAAGAGTTGCAATCACTGCCTCAGGATAAAGTTTGTTTGTAACATACTGCCAAGAAATTCTTTGTTCTGCGGATGCTCAGAACTGGCTAGTAGAATAAACGAGACTGAAGGCTGGATTCTCCACCATCCTGCATCTTTTGTAGTTGTGAAATGGGAAAAGGGAGTGTGAAATGATGCCATTCTGAGTTGGTAGCATTTACACCCATTGCCCTGGTGCAAATGACTGTTCAAAATACATGGAGAACGAAGCCTTCAGTATTTTCCTGCAGCAGTTATACAGCACCAAGCACATGCACTTTATTTTAAACTACATTCCCTTTCTTGAAATTAACAGACTATATTGCTTCCCCTTTGACTGAATCCTGAGCATCTGTATAGCTAACTTCTATGCATTCACTTGCCAGTTACAGTATTTTCATCAGGCTTTTTGTTAGAGATAGTTGTACATACAACCGGAAAGTGACAGTAAGGTAGTATGCACCAATTTTAGATTATATTTATAAGAACACACTTTCTTTGTTAGACATTTTACCAGGGTTCTCCAGATATTTCTGATCTTTCTAACAGACAGTAAAAGGAGCTTGATTTCTTCAAAGCCACAAAAAACACACACAAAGCAAGTGGGAAATGTAGTTAGCTATGAGACAAAGTGCATCTTGTTGTCATAGCGACTGAAATGCTGAAAGGGATGCCAAGAAGTAATTATTAAATAAGATGCTGCATGAAGTTGTGATGGCAACTATACGTTTTTCAAAAAAGATGCCCCTCTTCAGTATTATGGTGTGTGAAAAATTATCCTCATTACATGATTTTTAAAATGACATTTATTGTAGGGAAAAACAATTGGCATCATCAGCACAATAAGAGAGCAGGACTCAGCTGTCCAGCTCACTGTGTTTACCCCAGGTACTACCATGTTCCACAGAGAACACCTGCGACCAATCAAGTCAGAGACAAAGCAGAACATTTCCTGCACACAAACAACACTAAACAATAGCCCATAGCCCTTCAATCAAATCCTGCTGTTACATTCAGCTCATACAGGACCTAGTTCCTATGCAGCTGTGAGCTTCCTCAGCTCCCATTGACTTCAATGGGAGAGGAGGGTGCTCTCAACACCTTGCAGAATCAGGCCATTGGTCCCCAAATCAAAATGTACTTTATGCAAGAAGGAGAGGGGAAATGCTGACTCTGATGAAACACTGAAGAATAGGACTAGCTGGCTCAAACACTTTAATACACAGAAGGTTTTCTTGGCATGTTTAGCTTTGTTTGTGTTTCCTAATAAATGGGTGTATGCTTTTTTTAAAAGAATGAAATGAGTCTCATAAGGATATCCTGAAACCCAGGGCATCTTGTACACCATGGTTACAGTAAGGGTAAGATTGTGAGTTCTGTTGTAGGGTCCTTCATTTTTGGTCTTTACCAAAAAACACTGAAAAAACCCCAAATTTTGAAAAAGCCGGCATTCGGGTTTTACCAGTTTTAAACCTGAATTTTGCAAGTGCCAGAACTCCTTGCGCAGGGCTCCCACCTTGCACAGTTCCCAATAACATCATGTGTTTGTGCAGACAGAGGGCGATTGTTGGTTGGTGACTATTGCAGCTGTTCAATGTGGGAGTAAAATGGGCAGGGAGCCTGAGACAGGCCTGCCTGGAGTACTGTCCCCTGTCACTTCTCGAGCCCCTTCTGCTCCCACCATCTGCTTCCTTCTGTCATCCTCCCGCCCCACTCCCGAGGAGGGCTGGGTACCACCTCCTCCCTGGGATATCCCATCTCCCCTTGCCCTCTATAGCAAGCAAAATAATCAACTATTTTTGAACAGTTTTAAAAAGAAAATAAAAAACTCTACAGCATTAAACTTCTTTTAATTTCAATATGCTTAGTTTTCTCTTTGTTGTCTTTCCTGTCCTCACATCCCACCATTATGAACCCAATAATTACCCAGAAAACTCTGAGGTTAATTTTTTCCCACAAATTTTTAAATGTTTATAATAAACACTGACAAATTCCTGGGAAATGCTAAAAAAACCAAACCACAGAAACGAAGGGCTTCAGTTCTATCTGGGCCACAGCACAGTGTAGTGGGCAGTATGGAGCTATCATGCCCAAGAGCACCACAAAACAGATGCTGCCTCAGGGAAACATCTCCCTAGGTGCTGCTCCTTGAGTGCATAGGTGGTGGTGCGCAGTCCACTCCATCCATTTGGTTGGTGCAAACTGCTCCTCTTGGGGCACTGGCCCCGTTCTGCAGGACTGTGTAAAAAGGCCATAGCTCTTCCCCTTTCTCGGTGTCACCTTCCCTGGGAAGGAACAGGAGCGAGCAGGAAGCACAGGGAAGGTGGGAAGTTCTAGCGCAGTTGCCCAAAGGAGTGGACTTTTGGCACACCCTTGTGCTCTTGCACAAAGGCTTCCAGCTATGTGGCTCTAAATGTACTGCCAATTGTCTAGTGTGTGAGCAGGTTCAAATCAGATTGGGACGGGGGGGAGCTGGGTGGATAGAGTGATGTTTCTGAGCTCCTTATAGTCCATAGGGAACATCAGAAGCTCTGACACTGTGAAAATGAATGAAGCCCCAACAGGTGGTAGCCATTGGTGGTGCAGGTCACACTCCAAAAATAAGAGGGAACAAGCCTGGCCTAGCAATACTTTGGCCCCTTATTGCCAGGTTGCCAGGGTGTTAGAAGGAAGGATCAACCTCTGTTGTTTGTTTTTAGCTGGTAAGAAGCCATGCTGAGCAATGTGAGGGCGACTGAACTGAGGCAGCAGCAGTGGTGTGATAACCACAACATTTTTCCGTATTAACTTTTCTCAGCGACAAATTAGGTTTTTGATTAAGCAATTTTCTTAAAATTCTCAGCTTTTCACAGAAAATTTTTTAATTGAAAACTAATGCCCAGAAACCAAAAGTGGTTATGCTACCACAGTGCCTTATGGGAGTTATAGTTTGGTTGCTGCATGTTCCCATTTTCCTTTGAGCTGGGCTGCCAAACTGGTCTATTTCTCTCATGTCTTCAGCTGTGAGATTCCCATGATGCACTTCCCCTCCTTATCAGAGGTATACCATGGTGCATCATGGGAGATGTAGTCTGATCAGAGAGTCTGGTCTGTAGTGGCACATGGGATTATGAGGAACTCAAACTACAACTCCCATGAGACATTGCAACAACATTTCTGAATTGATTTTTAGCTGAAATGTTTTAGTCTTTGATCTCTCTCTAAAAAGTCGACATTTTCAAGACAGATGGGGGGAACCATTTCTGAGTAGTTCTAATACTTGTAATTACTTAAAACTATAATACTTAAATTACTATTAGGTGGGTGCAAAATTGGTTGAAAAACTGTACTCAAAGAGTAGTTATCAATGGTTCACTGTTAAAGGAGGAGGGCGTATCTAGTTGGGTCCCATAGAGGACAGTCCTGGGTCTGGTACTAGTCAATATTTTCATTAATGACTTGAATAACAGAGTGGAGATTATGCTTATAAAATTTGCAGATGACAGCAAGATGGAAGGGGTTGCTAGCACTTTGGAGGACAGGATTAGAATTCAAAATAACCTTACAAGTTAGAGAATTGGTCTGAAATCAACAAAGACAAGTGTGTAGTGCTACACTTACATAGGAAAAAAATCAAATACGCAGCCTCAGAATGGAGGAATGACTGGCTAGGCAGTAGTACAGCTGAAAAGGATCTGGGGTTATAGTGGATCACAACTTGAATATTGAGTTAGCAATGTGATGCAGTTACAAAAAGGCTAATTATCATTCTAGGGTATATTAACAGGAGTGTTGTATGTAAGACATGGGAGGTAATTGTCCCACTCTATTTGGCACTGATGAGGTCCCAGGTGCAGTACTGTGTCCAGTTTTGGGTGCCACCCTTAAAGAAAGATATGAACAAATTGGAAAATGTCCAGAGGAGAGCAACAAAAATGGTAAAAGGCTTAGACAAACTGATCTATGAAAAAAGGTTTAAAAAAACTGGGCATGTTTAGTCTTGAACAACAAAAACTAGGGGGGACCTGATAAGAGTCTTCAAATACATTAAGTACTGTTACACAGAGGACAGTGATGAATTGTTCTCCATGTCCACTGAATGTAGAACAAGAAATAATGGGCTTAATCTGCAGGAGGGGGGATTTAGGTTGGAAATTAGATATTAGGAAATACTTTCTTAACTATAAGGATAGTTAAACACTGGAATAGGTTTCCAAAGGAGGTTGTGGAATCCCCATCATTGGAGGTTTTTAAGAACAGGACAGAAAAATGCCTGTCAGGGATGATACAGGTATACTTAGTTCTGCCTCAGAACAGGAGGCTGGACTAGGTGACTTTCTAAGGTTCCTTCCAGCCCTACATTTCTATTATTGTCTATTAGTGAGGCCTAATAATAGGAGTTTAATCTGAGCAGAAGTTTGGTGTACATCAGGGATGTACTGAACTGGCATTTTGAAGGTATAAGTAAATCCCAAACAACTGCTATTTGTATTCAATGTGCACTGAAAATGCATGTGAACAGTGACATGAGGGAGGAGGTCTAGTGTCCCTGGTCCTGGAGTGTGGTGGCAGGAGGAAGCTAGGGTAATGGTGACAAGTTCAAGTATTTGGTATTTGATCAAACAAAATGAATCCAAAGCTGTTCACAGTTCCTCACATTCCTTTTTGTTATATTTGTGAGCATTTTAATTTTGCCAGTATTTAGAGAACAGTGAGTTTTTAATAGAAACGGTGACAGCAGGAACATATAATTATTTCTTTGTACATATGCCATTGTCTAGAGTGACTGTTTTTAGAGTCTGAATTGAGCGGATTGTATTGATTGGCTTGTGCCAACTGGAAAAACTGAGTGTATTGCAGAAGCTGAATAATATAAAGAAGACTAGAAAAAGAAGGCATAGCAGGGAGAACCTCTCCAAAGTAAGGCAGCAACGCAGTGGAAAAGAGGTGTGTTGTGAGTGTGGGAATTTGGAGATGTGCCTTGGAGGCGGGGGTTGGGAACACCACATGGCTGTGTGAAGCAACTCACTACAGGAGCTCTCCACTTTGTTTTAATAAAGTTTTATTCCTTTCTCATTCACTGGTTTGTTGTTTAATGAACCCCAAGATTGTTACATGGTTTCAGAAGTGCTGAACGAGAAGGAAACTGCAGTCATTTTGAAGTTAACTCCTGTGTCTGCAACTAAAAGCAGAGACAAAGGGAGGCACCAGAGAAGAAACATGGAGTACCAGGCACAGAGGCTTTTGCATGTATTTGGTGAGCACAAAAGTAGCTTGACTAGTTTATGGGGGAAAAAAAGCAGAAAAATTGTGGTGAACCTCCTTCCTGTCTTCAATTGCCAGGCAATGTTGCAGAGAACAGGGAAAAATTCACACAGAGATTTGAATTTTATGTAGCAGCCATAGGGGCAGAGGAAAAAATGGTAAAGTGAAATCATCTGTCTTTTTGCATGTTGTCGGGGAGGAAGCATTGGCTATTTATTGAAGAAGGTGAAAGCATGAAGTTAAATAAAATACTGACTAAATTTGAGGAACATTTCATGCCAAAAAGGAACTAAACCTTTGAGAGAGACATTTCGATGCAATCAAAAGGATGTATGAATAATCCCAGAAAGTTTCAACACGTTGACAGGTGAGGTGGACTCTGGCATTTCACACGTGACTGATCCTTTATCATCAACACACAAAGGAGAAACTGTCAAGGAAGATCAGAGCAGGAGATTAAACATCCTGAAAGACTAGGGTTGCCAGGTGTCTGGTTTTCAACCAGAACGCCCGCTCAAAAAGGGACCCTGGCGGCTCTGGTCAGCACTGCCGATTGGGCCATTAAAAGTCCGCTCGGTGGTGCAGCGGGGCTAAGGCAGGTTGCCGTGTCTCCATGCAGCTTCTGGAAATAGTGGCCGTGTCTCCATGCAGCTTCTGGAAACAGCAGCATATCCGCTCTCCAGCTCCTAAGCTTAGGGGCAGCCAGGGGGCTCCGTGTGCTGCCCCCGCCCCAAGCGTTAGCTCTGCAGTTCCCATTGGCCAGGAACTGCAGCCAATGGGAGCTGGGGGGGGCGGTGCCTGTGGACGGGGCAGCGTGTAGAGCCACCTGGCTGCATCTCCACATAGGAGCCGGAAGGGGGACATGCCACTGCTTCCGGGAGCAGCTTGAGGTAAGTGCCAGAGCCTACACACCCTCCCACACCCCAACCCTGATCCCCCCTCCCGCCCTCCAAACCCTTCAGTCCCAACCCAGAGCACCTTCCTATACCCCAAACCCCTCATCCCTAGCCCCACCCCAGAACCTGCGCCCCCGCCGGAGCCCTCATCCCCCCATACCCCAACCCCCTGCATCAGTTCAGAGCCTCCTCCTGCATTCTGAACCCCTCATCCCCAGCCTGGAGCCCCCTCCTGCACCCCAAACTCCTCATCCCTGGCCCCACCCCAGAGCCCGCACCCAAGCTGGAGCGTGATTTGGAGGTGCTCCTCTATAAGGAACAGTTGAGAGTGTGGGAATTTGGATATGTGCCTTGAAGGCGGGGGTTGGGAACACCACATGGCTGCGTGCAGCAGCTCACTATAGGAGCTCCCCAGTTTGTTTTAATAAAGTTTTATTCCTTTCTCATCCACTGGTTTATTATTTAATAAACCCCAAGATCATTACACCACACACAAAGCTATTCAGTGGGTGAGATGTCCAACCTCACCAATTGTCAGGAAGTTCTACTTAAACGAGGAAGAGAAACAGGAAGTTTTCGGGGCAACTAGAGAAACTGAGCAACTATGGACCCTGCCTACTTGCTTGACTCCTGAGCCCTGCCTGCTCCTGGTTCCTGTCATTCTTATCCCAGATCCATGTCTGTTCCCAGTTTCTGCTTTTCTGCCTTGCACCGGGTCCCTACTCCAATGCCCTACCCCTGCCTCTGACCTTTGGCTTGGTACATGACTCTGACTCCAGCTCTGACTGCCCACGCCCCAGGCTCCACAACAGGAGTAAAAACAGTACTCAGTGCTTGTTCAAGAAAGCCTTCTATCTAAACAATCCAGACAAAACTCAGTGGTGGTGCTCAGGGCTTACCGTGGAAGCAGGATTCCCCCTGGTGGAGTGGAGGACAAGGTGGGTTTTTGTTTTGTTTGTTTTAAATGAAAGTTTAAAGTCTGCAGAAATGGAGTGTATGTCTGGACAGCATCTGGGAGAATGCTTTCCAGCGTGGATAGACAGACACATGCTAGCTCTGCTTGAGCTCATGAACTAAAAATCAGTGTAACCGGGAGCAGCAGAGGTAGTGGTTCAGGCTAGTCGCTGCAGTACATATCCTGGGGGTCAGGCACGTTTGTAGTTGGATGGCTAGCCCAAACTGCTGCCCAAACCACCATGATCACAGTGCTATTTTTAGCACACTACTTGAAGTACTATTCCCAGCTGCTGTGTAGACGTACCCTAAAAGGAGCACTAATAAGCCCCCCAAAAACAAAACAACTCCCACTCTCAAAATTCTTGATGAGTCACTGACTGCACCGCAGGTCCACACCCCAACCGGTTCCTTTAAATCACTCACAGAAAGAAGCACTAAATGGACTACAGAATGGCTATCAAAGTTTCAAGTAATTCCAGTGCAAAAAATGTGCAAACTTCCTATTTCTGCATGCAGATCAAGAATGTAACATATGGTGTTTCTGTTCTGTTTCATACAGTGGTGGGGCTCAAACAGCAACTGAAGACATTGAGAGAAAAAACATGGAAGCTGACTCCGAGGCAACAGATGCCATTAAAAACACAGCATTTCTCCCTGCAGTGATTGTAGCACCATCACATCTCTCTTCACTAATATGAGGAAGGTATCATAGTTGCTGCCAACACCTGGGGCAGTCTGTGCTGAGTCCTCATGGAGATCTACCAGGGAGGCGTTGTGAAGAGAGACATGGGAGGTGGAGGTGATAGGTGGGATGGATGCAGATGAAGATTAAAGATGATGGACAGGAAAAGAGAAACAAGGTGGGTGAGGTAATATATTTTATTGGACCAAATTTGTTTTGGTGAGAGAGACAAGTTTTCGAGTCACGCAGCTGTTCTTCAGATCTGTGTGGCTCGAAAGCTTGTCAATAAAAGACATTACCTCACCTGCCTTGTTCTTCTAATGTCCTGGGACCGCCATGGCTACAGCTACACTACATACAACAAGAGAAGTGATTCTTATTTTTAGGTTTCAGAATAGCGGCTGTGTTCGTCTGTATCCGCAAAAAGAAAAGGAGGACTTGTGGCACCTTAGAGTTAGTCTCTAAGGTGCCACAAGTCCTCCTTTTCTTATTTTTAGTTAATTTGAAGGCTGTCTTCCCATTTATCTTGCAGTGCTGCACAACTTTGCAGCTGATGGAACAGTTCACCACAGAAGTTGTGGCAGTAGTGCTGTGGGAATTTGGAGGTGTTGCTGTAAAAGTTTGGTCCAGTGATCTGCAAAATAGATGGGATGCCGAAAATAAACTTTCAGTCTAACTAGAATTCTGAAATCTCCCCGGCCTGGTAATGCTGTTTGTTCAGACCCTTCTAAAAAGAGCATTGCCAATATGTGGATTTATTTAGTCATGACTCATGTAGTTAGATGCGTCAAGGGACAGCACTAGGGAGATGTCAGCTGCTTCCAGTTCCCTGAATAGCTTGCATTCAGATTATTGAAAAGAAGTTTGATTGCAACTGGATATTTTTCTGTTGAATTGTTTAATGATACTGTTTATGCTTCAAATGGGATAGTCAACAAAAGTCTCTGAAAAGTATTTTCCATTTTCTCTGAGTGCTCTTTCTTACATAGGATTTGATAAAACTACAAATAATGGACTAGAGATTTTTTTTAAAATGTTGTATGCAATTGCTGAATGGTTGCATCATTGCATTGTTCTGGGGCCTGAAATTATGTTGTTTTGAATAAGCTACACTTTTTATTTTCTTCCTGCAAAGGAGGAAGAAAAACACCACCATCCCCTCCCTATTCAAGAATAATCAGAGAAGACGGTCATTAAAATAACTCTCACAGAACACAAAGGGGGGAGACTTTTGTGAAGAATTCACACAGTGAACACTGACACACATATTTCCACAAAGTTTGGGTAAAATACAATTCCATTTTCCCTACTGAATTATTCTGTATCCCTATAAGTAATCTATGGCTCCCACTCTACCCCACTATTGCTGACATTACAACATTCATATTTTGAGGCCTCCTGATATGGTCAGAATGCATCTAACTGAGTAGGCCTAGAAGATATCAAACTCTGACTCAGCTCCTACTATATAGAAGCAAAGGAAGAGTAAGGAACTGTACATTGAGCATCTATAGGCTTGTCTTCACTACGGGGATAAGTTGACCTAAGTTATTCTACTCCACCTATGTGAATAACGTAGCTGGGGTTGACGTAGCTTAGGTCGACTTACCCCGGTGTCTTCGCTGCGCTGCATTGACAGAAGACACTCTCCAGTCGACTTCCTTTACTCTTCTCGGAGAGCTGGAGTACCGGAGTTGATCGGAGAACACTCTGCCATCAATTTAGCGGGTCTCCACTAGACCCACTAAATCGACACCCCCTGCATCGATTGCAGCAGCATAGATCTTCCCCAGTAGTGAAGACAAGCCCTTAATAGCAATAACACTGGATCAGTGGGCTGATCCGTAGCTAATGAAAACCAGCGGTGGTACAGAGTTTGGATCCAGATGTGAATTTCTAGCAAAATCCAGGGGATGGAGGATTGTTTGAGTACTAGTAGTGCCACATTTGAAACTTAATGATTGTGGCAGGAATAAAATAAACAGTGGTATAAAATTGGAAAAATAGATGAAGTTGTGGGACTTGATCCTCGTTTCTTGCTTGGACCAGCATAAATGAATAATTCCACTGAAGTCAGGTGTGATCCTCATATAAGACCTTGGTAAGTGAGGAGATAATTGTGCCCCTGGATTAGATGTGGATTTCTCAGCAAGGATTTTTGTACCTGGCAATCAGTAAATAAGGGGTGTATTTTGTAATTCTGAGTAACGTCTCCGTGTCTGCATATGTGCCACAGGATCTCTCCTGAGGAAGGGTCTGTGTGCTGTCATTCACTGGACCAGGGAGGCTGATCACACAGCTCTCCCCAGACCCCTCATCATCATCAGCAAGGGCCATGGAACCCAGCAGGGCACTCTGGTCATTGCCCCTTCTAAGGAAGTCTGGGGCAGCTCTTTCTGCAGTTGACCTGTTACTGCCTCTGCTGGGCCAGGGAGACCTTCTGCATATCTCTGCCCCCACGAGAAAAGGCTGCGGGGTCTTCACACAGCTGTGATACCAGCACCCACCCCCACCTTCTATAAAGTGGTAAGCATCATCACCATAGCAACTTCGTTCTGACAGTGGGACACAGCTAGAAGACACTTAAAGAATGCTGTCCTTCTGCCTCCCCATGCATGTGTACACTACTCATTGATACATGGGTGCACAAACGCACACAAAATAGCTTGAGTATGGACATGTAGGAGAAGAAGAGCACAGTTCCTCTATGTGCATTACAGTATGATCTCCGGGGGACACGTGAGCATAATAATTCACTTTACTCTAAGTTATCATTTTTGATTCCTGTGGTTTCCATTTAGGTGGTGTTTGTATAAGTGCGTATTCTATACCTGATAAACAAGAAGAGCATCTATGAAATTATCAGCATAAATTGTTTTCCTCTTTGGAGACCTTGTACAATTTCTGTTGTTTGTTGGCAGGGTAATTGGTTTGTGCAAGGAAGCTGAGTTTTCTACAGGAGATACATAAATATGAGGCTACCTAGACTCCCTTTCTCAGCTTCTATCTTGGAAAGAATATTGCAGACTACTGTACCATTGCTAATTAAGCATATTTTTTCTCCTAAGCAAATCTGCTTCAATTTAATTTTAATGTTGTTTAACCTTTCCTAAATTGCATATAAAATATAAATGTTAAATAAGAATAATAAACAGTGGCATTGGTGTACATAGAAATGATTCCACGGGAGGTAACGTAGCTGAATGAATAAGATACTGAGAGTCAGGAGACCTGAGTTCTGTTCCTAGCTCTGCTGTTGACTTGCTTGGTGATGATATGTGAACATCATTGTGCCTGAGTTTCCTATCTATAAAATGGGGATAGTAATGCATACCACCTTTGTAAAGCACTATGTGGGATCTGCATGTGATATAAGTGGCATCTTTACCATGCTGAGAAAAGTAGAGCTGACCCACTTTAAAATGAATGTTTGTTTAAAACATACTTCACATGGTCTCTAAAACATTTCTTGTGAACTGTCTCTCCACGGTATGCATCCGATGAAGTGAGCTGTAGCTCACGAAAGCTCATGCTCAAATAAATTGGTTAGTCTCTAAGGTTCCACAAGTACTCCTTTTCTTTTTGCAAAGACAGACTAACACGGCTGTTACTCTGAAACCTGTCTCACCAACTGTTCTTTTAGGTGTTTATTTACAGCAAGGACATATACTGAACATCCACCAGCTAGAGTGACTTCCGAGATGTTTAGCAGGGTTTTTTTGGCTCCACATTGATCCAGGCTAGACCCTGAATGTGAGCTCACCATTGTTGAATTTAAAACACAATGAATGTTGTGGTGTCGAAAAAAGATCTGTCCTGAGAATGGCAGAGCTGTCTCAAAGAGAAAAGGAGAGACAGAGAGAGACTCTATCCATCTCTCTTTCAGGCTGTAATTAACACCATGCTGTTTCTGAATGTGAATAAATCTAATGTCAGATTCCTGATTTTAAATATTAGGACTTGCGCACATCTTTAAAGGCAGCGCCTTTTAAAGTTCTATTAAATAAAAGGAAGACAGGACAAACAATAGTATTTCCAAAATTTCTACCACAGAATACCAACGTCAAAGTCCAGAAATGGTATTTTGATTATGTACAGATTAACTGAGAAATGTTGCATCAAGGTGCAATACAGAGATCCCTATCCATGTTGTATCATATACCATTGATTAGGTACTTATTTTTTAATTTTTAACCTTGATAGTTTGCATCTATATTAAACACGGGTGAGCTGTCAAATAAATGCATAGATATGTAGGTAGTGCAACGGTATGTATCTCGTTGCATTAGAATGTACAGCATTAATCAATTTAGTGCAGCAGGCAGCATTGGTAAACACTTTGATTGCATGAGGACCCAGAAATATTACCTAATCTCTCTCATCTCAGAATGTGGAGTATAAATTCCTCATATCACTGATTTACCTTAATTTCATGTATTAAATTTGAACAAGTTGGTAAACTAAAGAGTAATGAATCCTCTCTTTCCAAGGCTGCAATTCCATTGAGGTTTTTGTTGACAGAGGCCTTGCCAACATTAAGGACATTCACACAGGTGTAACTTTTGTGTGCCGAGTTGAGCTGCGCTAGCATGAGCCCTGCTTTCTGCTGGTGGAGCGCATCTACAGTAGGAGTTTGCACTAGTGTAACCACATTAGTGTAGTTACTCTGGTGTAAATTTCCTTAATGTCGCCTGGTTTAGGAATTTGCAGAAGGAATTCTAGCCTTAATTTACATACATTTTGCCATTTATTGGTTAAAAACATAAGTCTCTTGCGTGGTATGGATTGTGATTGGCCCCTGCTTGGATGTGCAAGAGGGGGAAGGGCACAGGGAACTTTCCCTCCTTGTCCTCATCGTGTAGGCACAGCTGCAGCTCCTGCACTCTGTGGAGGAGGCAGGGCCATGTGTGCAGCGAGGAGCACATTCAAAACCCTAAAGGCTGGTGCAGCAGGCATGTCTAGGAGATCAGGGATAGACTGTGCCCACTTGAAGCACAATCCTTCCCGGAGCTCGCCTTGGAGTAGTGCTGCTCTGACCACCCTGATAGAGCTGTGTCTTAATAGCACAGATGAGCCCTGCAACTCTTGGTTTTGTCCCTCCTTTCTCTTCTTACTTTCTTCCCTCTGGGCATAGCTTGTCAGTTGTAACTTATATTTTTAATATTTCCAATGCTGTATTGGCTGATTTAGTGAATGAATGAGAGGAAATTCTGCAGGAAGGGTAAGTCTACCTCCATCCTTGTGGCCAGGGAAGATGGGCCACTAGTTTGTAATGGAACAGGAAAAAGATGGTGCTGATTCAGACCACTTGTCATACTTGCCAAGCTATTGAGCCAGGCAGGTAAGTTGTGAATATAATGGTCAAATAATTATACTTCACAAATTTCACAATATTCTTCCAATATCTGAGGAATATTTCTTTAACTATTCACCCTCCTCCAGGACTTAATCTACTTTTGTAAACCACTGGTGAGTTTTTGTTACAGATCCTCTTCTGTGCTGATTGCCAAAGGATATAAATTGTTACAGCCACTAGCTTGGGAGCCTTGGCTCTTTAGTTCAAGCTGTAGTAGCTCATCTCTTTAGTTCTGGAAGACCCTGGTGTATGGTCCTCTCACTTTATTCAGCTTTTATCTTTAAATAAAGTCCCTCCGGCTTTGGTTCCACTTTTAGCCAGATTCCCATCTCTCTTTTCACTCCTTCTCTCTCCCTCTATCTTTTTCCTTTTCCTCCATCTTCTCTTCTTGTTTTGGTTTCTGATTCCTTCCTAGTCTCTTGGCAGTCATTTAATTTTGGTTAATATGTTCAAAAGTGACTAGTGGCTTTTGGGTGCCCATCTTGAGACATCATAAAGGGGCCTGATTTTCAGCAAGCACTGAGCACCTGGCCTCTGAAAATCTGGCCCCTCTAAGATGTGCCAAACTGGGCACAATGGAGGCACCTTTGTAAATTTAAGCCTTTCTTCTTTCTTTCAGGCTTGTGGCCTAGAGAATTTACCATATTCCCATATTGCCAAGATTTTAAGACAGCTACCTTGGTTCTGTATATACTCCGTTTCATACAAAGTTCCAGGAGTGTTAACTAAAGAACTTTAAAAGCCTTTCAAACTGCCTGGCATTATTTCTGGAGAAAGAATGAATGTCAGCAGACCTGAGGAGTTAACTAGACATGCTAGTTGGGCCACAGCTCCGTGAGAGCTCAGTCAAAATGGATGCCCAGGAAGAGGAGAGTTCTACGGAGTGAAGAAGACTGAATGGCAGATGGAGGTGCCATTCACCTCATTTTCTTGATTTCCTGTTTTTTCCCTTTGTTTCCTTTCTCACATTCTTTTTCTGTGTTGTTTGCAGGCTTCTGTTCCTGAAAGACTTGTTGCAATTGCAACAAACACTGTGGTAGAAGGCGCGTTCACTCCAACTAAATAGTGAAAAGGAACATGGTCAGGTTTCCAACCTCCCTATCCAAGTAAAAGAAGTGAGGCTTTACTACAGGCGTACTGTGCCCAGACCATGCTAAAAAACACTATATGCTCCACTTGGTTAGACACTCACTTCGTCAAATGCTGCCAGTCTATGCAACAGGGTCCTACAGGTCCAAGGTTAGTGAAGCTCCCCTCTGTAAGGTATTTTAGTGACAGCTGAATTATAAGATACTTTAACGTTGGCACATAGTTAGAAGGTGTCCTGCTACTTTCTCATCGGTCGCCCCCAAAGCTTGTTGTCCCCCCCCCCAACCTAGTCTCCTTTTTATTTTCTTCTCCTGTAGCAGCCTTGTTCACTTCAATAGGGAAACCTGTCTACAATTCAATGGAAGATCAAAATCCTCAAGTTGGGCTTTCAAAGTTTTTTAAAAAAATCCCATGTGCCTGCACTAAATGCTGCTACGAGAAAACAAACATTAGACAACTCAGAGCTAATGCTGCACTACCAAGGGGGAAGGTGGGGTCCAGGTGAAGTAGCTGAGTTTTTTTTTAAATCATCCATCGGTTGTCATCTGTTGGAGGTATTTATTACATCTCGATCTCAAGTGGCTAGCAGACAGTGCTCCATTAGTCTTGTTCCTGCCTAGTTATCTTTTATGAGCTCGGCAACCATCATAAAACAGCAAAATATGTTAAAAAATGCTGTTGGAAATTATAGAAATCAGGAGGAGTTCCTGGAAAAATGGAAGAGAAGTGTAAATCTTCCATGAGAAAGATGGTTCCATCTGTGTTTTCAGGATATCAATAACCTCACTACAAAGAGAGAATTATAATACTGAAATGTAATAAAGGTAAAATGTGATCAAAGCAGACTGAAATGAGCTCAATTTTCTCATTTACAAAATGCAAGCATTTCATATACCAGCATTTTACAGTACATTAATGGGAAATATAATTAATGTTGAATTGCAATAGTAGTTCCATAAAAGTACAAGGCACATATGACATCCACAGGAACATCAAATTGTTTGCAAGGTAGCCTGGCAATTAGAATGGATGCCAAATGGATTTATAATGAAAGGGGACTTGAAATACAGTCGTACCCATTATATTACCATTGCAATTACCTATGATTGTATTCACTTTAATGATGGTTCTTTGGGAAGAATACTAACACCTTATTCTGAATTTTTGGCTAAAAAGCTCATACTTGGGGGGTTGAAATAAAATTGGTTTATGATTATTATGGCTATTAATAGTTTCAGGATCTATATTGTAGAGAGGAAGACAGACAAGGCAACATAATAAGTGAGGGCACATTATATCAATAAAGTGGTTGAGTGCATTATTGAAATACTCCAGTAAAATGCTGTTTATGGTAATGAACAAAATTGCTATTAATTGCAACAGTAATTTCCTAACATTAACAAATCTGGTAATTTCAGCAAATGGCAAATTAAATATATTATGCATTTATCAAGAAAATATATAACATCTTTGTAAGTTGCCGTTAATTTTTTTTTCCAAAGAAAGACTCTGTTTCCTTTAAACTAGTTGCAGAAATCCCTTGTGCAAAGATGCCGTGTACAATTTGTACCACGAAGAAATGCTCCTATGCTGTGCTACTACATTCGATCTTGCACATTTTAAATTTGCAGTTGAATGGAAACTCTTGAAATGTAGTATGAATTGTAAAAACAAAATTATTTTCTTTCAGCAAGATTGGCCAGAGAAATTTTCTGGAAACCTAATAGTGCTGAAAGATGAAAACTTAGCTATATGTTGCAGAAAATATGGTGTAATAGGGGAATGATAGGATGCTTTTAAATTCATGTATTTAGAATTTTTTATTTTTGTGAACAATAAAAGTTTATTGATATAGTTTCATTGAGTTTCTAGTAGGTTTCCTACTGTTTTTCTTTTTATAAGCTAGTAAAGCTTTCTTCACTATCTATAATACTCATTAGCACTATATAACCCTTTTCTAATTAGAGTATGTATTACTTTGAGGCATTTTATCATATCAGCCAAACAAGTAAATAGGCTATAATGGCATTATCGTCATTCCCAGTATGAATAGAAGCAAACTGATTCCATTTAAAGGGAAGATGACATGATAGATTGCTTTAGACATCATGTATGTCAACTGAAAGAGTAAAAAAGAGAGAAATAACTGACTCCTATTGCTTGTTGTCTTTGTTTCTTCTTTTCTCCAAAGCAAGGAGATTTATTTCAATAATTTCTGAAGAAATCAGACTGTGTTCTCTCCTCTTTCTTCTGTCAGGTGTCTGTGATTTTTATAGTTTCAATTCTAATCTTTCCACACATTCCACTCTGTCCTTTATAAAACCTAATGTCCTAGCAGTTTTCTGTTGCTTATTATTTATCCAAAGTGCTGTCTTATTTCCTTGCAGTGGTTCCAGCAAACAACTATGGTCATACCGCTTATGACCATGACATTGGTTATTGTGATTATTAAGTATCTAAACATTCAGATTTTCACATAATTGATTTCAGAATGAAAAGTACGATTTTGGAGTTACTGGAAATAACTTACTTTTCCTTAATAGCCTTGTATATATTGAATTATAGTGCTAAAGCATTCATTTTTAACAAAATATATAATTCGGACTTTTTATTTTATTTGACCAACAGAGGAACAGGAAATAAGTGTGCTTAATAAGCTTTGAAACTGTATATGTTTTTGAGTTTAATATTTCTGAAATGATCCAATGTATTTGAGGATTTTTTCCTTACATATTGTGCCTTTAAGGTTGGCAGAGGTGTGGAGTGAATTACAGTTCATTCAGCATGACTCCAGCCAACCAATAAGCCTATCAGAATGCAATGGACAGGCTGAATAGAAAAAGTAAAGGGCAGATAGTTTTTGTGGTGTTTGTGTGTGTGTGAGTGTGTGTAGCACTGGATAGGTAGAGGGTTGGAAGGAATTATGTATAGAGGACCTGGAACTGTCATGGTCAGTTTAGAGAGGGAGTATGAAAGACATTCCTTCCACATCCAGCCCTTGAGTAGAGCGCGCCTTGGCAACAGACTGAAGAGCACAAGACAGAGTGAGCTACCAAGGTAAGGAGAGTTTGGCTGCAGTGAGGAGGATGCCGAGGGACTTAAATCTAACTCCTAGAAGGGCACCAGAAAAACTCCCTAGAAAAGAAACATGGGTGGGGAGGGGAGGAAGAGGGAGTTGGAGGGGGGAACCTATACACCTAACAAACATACTCTAAATTTAGGCCAATAATTGCCCATCACTCTCCCTCCAAATAATGGAGAAAGAGAGGTTCATAGAGGAGACTTTCAGGAACACAATAGAATTATCCCACCCCTAGTCTGACAGCCTCTGTGGTGTCAAGGAAGATGAAAGTCTCAGGGAAGAGGACCAGGAAACTAGAGCTGAGGGAAACAATCTCATAGTTGGGACACTCCTTCCAGATGATGGCCTGCAGGCCAAATTTAAGGTAAAAGATTATAATCTACTTCATGATAGTATTCCCTGAAATGCTTCCAATTCCACATGCAGCTCCAGAAAGACGGGCAGAACTGCAGGGTTTCAGTGCATGGATGAGATGATGGTGAAGGAAGGAGGGAAGGTTTATTAGGAGCTGGGGAACGTTTTGGGACAGGGGGAGCCTATATAGGAAGGATGGCTCCGCCTAAATCAAAATGGAACCAGACTGCTGGCTTGTACAATTAAAAAGGTTGTAGGGATTTTTTTAAACTCAGGGCTTGGGGAAAGGTGACAGGAATGGAGGAACACATGATTCAGATGGAGACATCTCTTAGAGATGAATTTATTAAAAGGGCAACTCTATAGCTAAAGTACAGGTAGGAGCAAGTGAGGAACATTCATATATGAGTCCCATTTAAATATAAGACATGAAGGCAAGCAAGAGTATTGACTAAATGTATAAGTGCTTTTATACAAATGCTGGAGGTCTAAATACTGGGATGGTTAAACAACAGTGTCTGGCATTAAATGAGGCTATTGAAATAGGCAGTGCAGAAACTTGATAGAATGAGGATAATCAATGGGACATGGTAATACTCTAGTACAAAATATCTAGGATTGACAGAGAAGGCTGTGCTGGTGGGGAAGTGGCACAACAGGTGAAAGAGTGTGGAGTCAAATATAGTAAAAATCTTAAATTAATCAAACTGTGCAATATAATCTTTATGGCTAGAAACTGCATGCTTGACAAATAAGAATATAGCAGTAGGAACATACTACTGACCACATGACCAGGATGGTGATTGTGAAATGCCCAGGAAGATTGTTGAAATCCCCCAGTATTATTGCACTGTCCTCCTATTGACTGGGCATATGTCACCTCAGGATGGGATGAAGGGAGAAAATGTCTAGACACCATAAATATCTGTTTAGTGGAGCAGCTTGTCCTGGAACCCACAAGGGGAGAGGCGATTCTTGATTTAGTTGTAAATGGAGCACGGAATCTGGTCCAAGAGGTGAAAATAGCTGAACTGCTCTGTAATAGACACTATACTGTAATTATATTTAACATCCTTGTAGGAGGAAAAATACCAAAGAGACCTACCACAGTAGCAGTACCTACCACAGTAACTTCAAAAAAGGGTTACTACATAAAAATAAGGAAGCTAGCTAAAAAGAAATTAAAAGGAACAGTCACAAGGCTGAGATGCCTGCAAACTGCAGGTAGACTATTTAAAAACATCAGAATAGAGGCTCAAACTAAATGTATACTCCAAATAAAAAAGTAAAAAATGGTAAAAGGATATAGTGTACTTAGATTTTCAGAAAGCCTTTGACAAGGTCCTTCCCCAAAGGCTTTTAAGGAAACTAAAGTAGTCATGGGATAAGAGGAAAGGTCTTCTCATGGAATAGTAACAGGTTAAAAAATAAGAAAAAAAAGGTAGGAATAAATGGTCAGTTTTCAGAATGTGGAGAGCTAAATAGCAGTGCCCCCAGGGATCTGCAATGGGACCAGGGCTATACAATATATCCATAAATGATCTGGAAAAGGGGGTGATTGGTGAGTTGCCAAAATGTGCAGATGATACAAAATTATGCAAGATAGTTAAGTCCAAAACTGGCTGCGAAGAGTTACAAAGGTTCTTACAAAACTGGATTACAGGGCAACAAAATGGCGAAGGAAATTCAATGTTGATCAGTACAAAGTAATGCACATTGAAAAAAATAATCCCAACTATGCATACAAAATGATGGGGACTAAATTAGCTGTTACCACTCAAGAAAGAGATCTTGGAATCATCGTAGATAGTTTTCTGAAAGCATCCGCTTGATGTGCAGCAGTGGTCAAAAAAGCTAACAATGTTAGGAACCATTAGGAAAGGGATAGATAATAAAACAGAAAATATCATAAAACCACTATATAAATCCATGGTATGCCTACGTCTTGAGTTCTGCATGCAATTCTGGTCACTCCATCTCAAAAAATCTATATTAACTTTGGAAAAGGTACAGAGATGGGCAACAAAAATGACTTGGGGTATGGAATAGTTTCCATACGAGGAGAGATTAAAAAGACTGGGATTGATCATCTTAAAAAAGAGGCAACTAAAGGGGGATATGATAGAGATATATAAAATCATGAATACTACAGAGAAAATGAATAGGGAAGTCTCATTTACACATTTCACATAACTCAAGAACTAGGGGCCACACAATGAAATTAATAGGCAGCATGTTTAAAATAAATGAAAGTACTTTTCATCATACAACACACAGTCAACCTCTGGAACTCATTGCCATAGGATGTTCTGAAGGCCAAAAGTATAACTGGGTTAAAAAAAGAATTAGATAAGTTCATGGAGGATAGGTTAATCAGTGGCTATTAGCCAAGATGGTCAGGGATGAAAACTCTATGCTCTGGGTGTCCCTAAACCTCTGGCTTCCAGAAGCTGGGACTGGGTGACAAAGGATGTATCATTCCAAATTGCCCTGTTCTGCTTATTCCCTTTGAAGTTTCTTGCACTGACTACTGTAAGAAGACAGGATACTGAACTAGGTGGACCATTGATCTGACCTAGTATGGCCATTGTTATGTTGTTATAATCAGAAAGGCAACTGATTTGTGTAGTGGATAGAGATGCCCTGGTGAAAAGAGTGATCCTGAAGGGACTGGCAACAGAGAGAAGGGAGTTCCAGTGTTATCAGCCCTCACAAATTTATTGCAAATAGTGTAATTTTTGGCCCCAGCGTCAGACAGTTTTATGGTAATATGAAAATGTTAAACTTCATGAGATTTATGGGAAGGAAAAAGGGATGATGAGAGCAGTTCTGTTACTTTGTGTCCTGTTGCCCAGTATGATGTGAATGAAACTAGAGATTGTGAGTTCTAATCCCAGCTCTTCTACTGACTGTTGCTAGTATTTCTTTGCTTTTATCATTCGTCTGTGTCATCCATTAGCAGCTCGACCACACAGAGAGGTTTATGACTCAGCTAGAGCTTCTGTGTTAAGAGATCTGGCTCTTCATCTCAGAGAGTTGTGGCTCATGCTTTTACTTCCAGAGGGCCAAGGTTCAAGTTCTCCAAGGTGACCCAGACAAGGGCCTTGTTACATTTGGCTCTGTTGTCACTACAACACAATCTGCTCCCAGAGCTGGGAAGATAAACCAAAAATCCTAATGCCTATCCGTTGCAGTCTCACAAATTTGTAGGTCACTGGTAGTGAGTGAGTTTTCTTCCCCCCTCCCCCCCCCCCGCCCGATAGGCTGGTTTAGATAGAGGGTAGCAGTGTGACTTTTTCTTACTAGTTATTCCTGATGCTGACATGGCTGCAGTCTGTGAAGGTGATGAATTCAAACACTGCTTATGGAAATGTAAACAATAATAATTTGTATATGAAAGTTAATATAAGGATCCTAGAAAAATTGTTAGGCTGTTTTTATATCACAAAATATTGTATTGAGAAGTGAATTTGGATGTTGTGCTGACATTTATTTTACTATTTCATTTTTATTATTTGTGTTTGGTTAATGGGAGCTGTCCCTTTAAATAGATATCACACCCTGAGATTGCATTTGAGTGTGACAGCAGTGTATGGGAGAGTTTGCCTGTGTCCAGAAAGTAGAAGGTTCAAAAAGGTCAGAACTTGGTGTAATAAATGTATCTTTTCAGAAAGCAAGCCTTGTCTTCAAAGATGTAATATCAGTGCTTAGGACAGGGGGCAAGATTCCCCAGAGCATTGCTAATGAGCTATAGAGCCTCTTTCCCATAGGTTACCAGTTTAAATCCTGCCAAGCTCAGCAGGGAGTAACAACTGTTGTCATCTAATAGATATTTAGTAGCCCTTAGATGAAATGAGCTTGGTGAGTTCCAGTTCCAGCTCCCATCCTACAAACCCTGTACCATGATTTTCACTGTATTGACTCAACTTCATCCTGATATATATTAAACTTACACTTTTATGGACTAGTACTGGGAATGCTAGTAATCAAAACAAATATAAGGAAGGAACAGAACAACAAATTAGGGAACAGGGACAAACTGATGGGTTGGATTTTAGTGACATGTAAAGAGATGTGTAACTTGTAAAATCATATAAATAATACCAGTTGAAATATGTAACTTGGGGAGCACACCTTCTGCGTAATCACTGCACGAGATGGCTTCTCAGAGACTTGTATAAAACCTTTTCCCTGTACTATATTGATAAACCTGACTGACATTGGTTCTTTGGTCTTTTGAGTATATTTTGTAATGCACCAAAGTATGGTCAAGCAATTGACTGTACAACTATCAACAACTAGGTTGTAAGCTCTTCGGGGCAGGGACTGCCTCAGTATTTGTACAGTATCTAGCATAATGGGGCCCACTTCTTTGTTGGGTTCTCTCATGAGAACTTCTGAAGCAGGTGCCAATATCGTTGTATTCAGCATAAATATGTGAGTTAGCACTACTGTAATTATTCTACACTCATTTGAGGTGGGCAGGGGGAATTAAAAAATCAGAAGATGGGCCAGAAAAATGACTGAATCTTTATTTTAAACCCCATAATTTTCAGGGTGTCCAACTTGTGATTTTTGAACTTTTGGAGTTAGCAATGCTGGAGCTGGTTACAGAAAGATACATGTGTAAATTTGAAAAGGAGAGAGAGATGGGCTTGGAAAGTAGACCAAAGGAAAAAAGTCTGTCACAACAATGGATAGAAGGCTTGACAGTGGAAAGAGGGGCTTTGAAGAAAGAGGGATCCTTAAAGATGGGGTGAGAAATTGCTTAATGCAAAGGTTTTCAAACTGGGGGGTCATGGAGGAATGTCTGGGGAGGAGGTGAGAAGTGATGCCAGGTAGCTCAGGCTTTAACCCGCTTCAACGGGCTTTGGGGAGGGAGTGCCACTTCCACCCCAGACTCACCTCTTTTTGTCTGGGTTGTGGAGCCGGGGTGCAACCAAAAATTGTAACTCAAAGGCAGGAGGGGCTCAACTCAAAAAGTTTGCAAACCTCTGGCTTAACAGTTAAGGAAGAAAGAGACTGACAATGTATGACAATGCCAAGGGATTGGGTTGATCGGGATAAAAAGGAGTAATTTTAAAGAGACAGATCTATTTAGTTGTCTGCCCTGGGCAAGGAAAGAGTATTATAAAGGGAACTAATATTGTGTGATCTGTCCAGCTAAAGTGGATATATGTCTGAGTTGTACATTTTCCATTTCTGTCTATGACAAGATGTAATCTATATAGTAAAATAGTTCTCATTGCAATTCATGTTGTCTTCAATAGCCAAAGCAATAGGTTTTGTTTAAATTGTAGAATAGCTAAGATTGTTGTCAAGGTTCTGAAATGATTTAAGAACATACAGTTTCACACTTCATCCAGCCCTTTGCTTTTCTTTCCACCTCTCTAAGCTCTGTCTGTCATGGCCTTCAGAAAAAATAAAAACTCCTGCTTGCTTTGCTGTTGCCTTCTTGTGAAATCCTTATGCTTTTATCCCTCATGAAGGTTATTAATGCAATTTGCTTTTTCTTTTTTCTATTTTTTAACAGAATTTAGTGCTAAAGAAAGGTACTGAACTGTCAGTCCTTGCAAATAAAGTGTTCTGTTTAGGTAAAGTGAAATTTGCCTGTATTGCCTGCACACCTCCTCACTGCAATGGAAAGGGTCTCTGTGTTGGTCTTATGTAGGTTCTCATGGAAGGGGGTGAAGCAGGGGAGAGATTATGGGCAGGGATGCACTTAGACAATCTGAGGCTCTAGACACAGGGACTCTGTAGTCCCATCCCTGCACTGTGGCCCTGCTGTTCACTAAAACTCAGGTACAGCCCCCCAGGAGTGTCAGCAATCCCCTTTCACTTCAGAAACACCAGGGAAAGCAGTACCCCTGAGAGGTAAGGGTGGCAGCAGAAAGGTTCTCCAGTACTAACTCAGGAGCTGAGACCTATCTGGTTGGGTATTTGGATGAGGATATACTACACACTTCCCTCCTCCCACATACAGAGTCCCTCTGCTGGGCTGGTATTGGTGAGATCACTCAGAACAGTGGGACTTGGAGTAAACATCTCACTGAGATACATGGGGTCCCTCTCACAGCTATTGCTTCAGGGTCTCTTCAGACTCAGGCAGACTATTATACGTGAGGTATGTTTTCAAATTTTTTCCAACCAGGAGTGCTAGAAACCTACTTTATTAACTTTAAATGAAAGCTCCTGGTATTCTGATGTATCCGGGTGATTCCAGGAGCTCTGGCAAAACAGCTCCTGTGAAACAGAGTTGAAGGTGCTGCTATTTTAGCCACAGATGGGGCCCACACAGGAAACTTGCTACCTGTCTTTTGTTTGTGGGAGGAGGATTTCAGCTCCCAGTCTCCTCTGCATTCCATACACAAAGAGCCTGATTACTCAGGTTTTATGCTGGTGCAGTGGTTTTCACCCCTACAGAATGGGTAAGACATGTTCAAGCTTGTTCATCCTACCCCAAGAAAGTGCCTCAACATAGAGCTGGAGGGACTGCCTGGAGAGGTAGCTAGCTCAGTCTCCATGCTCCTCCATGGTCTTTAGATAGAGACCTTCAGTGGGTCTGCATGATAGATCTGATCCACAGCCCACATTACAAGGAGTGCTGAAGGCAGAAAAACTGAGCATGCAGGGACCAGAATCCTTGAAGGACATAGTGATGGAATGCATTAATATCATACAACGAAAAGAAGGGGTTTAATTTTTCAAGTTATAATTTACCACTACCTGCTACTTAAAGTTGCCATCAAAATTATTTTAATGGTAAGCGTTTGAAAGTAGCTGGAAAGAACTTTCAAACCTCACCTGCACATAAAGAAACATGATGTGTGCTGTGGTTTGTTGAAATTTCTTTTTCTTGTCACATTAGGAATATAGAAGCCAATCCAGTGCCCACAGAAGTCAGAAGAAATGCCATTTACTTTATAGGCATTGATTGGATCAGGTCCAATGTCCTTGATATAGGAGTAATCAATGCAGCAAACAATGTTTTGCAGTGGTCAGATGTCCCCTTCCCATTGGCATCTAAAGCCTTGTCTACACTATGAAATTAGGTCGAATTTATAGAAGTCGGTTTTGTAGAAAGCATTTTTATACAGTCGATTGTGTGTGTCCCCACACAAATGCTCTAAGTGCATGTAGTCGGCAGAGTGTGTCCACAGTACCGAGGCAACCGTCAACTTCCGGAGCGTTGCACTGTGAGTAGCTATCCCACAGTTCCCGCAGTCTCTGCCGCCCATTTGAATTCTGGGTAGAAATCCCAGTGCCTGATGGGGTTAAAACATTGTCGCGGGTGGTTCTGGGTACATATCGTCAGGCCCCCCTTCCCTCCCTCCTTCCGTGAAAGCAAGGGCAGACAATCATTTTGCGCCTTTTTTCTTGAGTTACCTGTGCAGACGCCATAGCACGGCAAGCATGGAGCCCGCTCAGGTAACCGTCACCGTATGTCTCTTAGGTGCTGGCAGACGCGGTACTGCATTGCTGCACAGCAGCAGTTTATTGCCTTTTGGCAGCAGACAGTGCAGTATGACTGGTAGCTGTCGTCGACGTAGTCCAGGATACTCTTTTAACTGACCTCGATGAGGTCGGGGTGTGTGGGCAAACAGGGGAGTGACTCAGCCAGGTCATTTCCCTTTTAAGTTTCATCTCATGGTGATTGAGTCCTACCGGCAGTGCACTGTCTTTTAATCAGCAGCCAGCAGAAGACAATGGCCAGCAGTCATACTGCACCGTCTTCTGCTGAGCACCCAGGAGATGACGATGGCTAGTGGTCATACTGCACAGCCTGCTGCCAGCAAGATGTATAAAGATAGATGAAGAGGATCAAAACAAGAAATAGACCAGATTTGTTTTATATTCATTTTCTCCTCCCTCCCTCCGTGAAATCAACGGCTTGCTAAACCCAGTTTTGAGTTTTATCCTTGAGGTTTTGAGTTCTATCCTTGAGGGGTTCATTCTGTTTCTCGCAAAGCCACCCCCTTTGTTGATTTTAATTCCCTGTAAGCCAACCCTGTAAGCCATGTTGTCAGTCACCCCTCCGTCTGCCAGAGCAACGGCAAACAATCATTTCATGCCCTTTTCCCTGGATTGCCCGAGCAGGAGCAGATGCCATAGCACAGCAAACATGGAGCCCGTTCAGCTCACCACAGCAGTTATGACCATTGTAAACACCTCGCGCATTATCGTGCAGTGTATGCAGAACCAGCACCTGAAAAACCAGGCGAGGAGGCGATGGCAGCGCGGTGATGAGGACATGAACACACTTTTCTCTAAAGCCGTGTTCCCCTGCAATTTGGAGATCGTGGTGTTAATGGGGCAGGCTCATGCCATGGAACGCCAATTCTGGGCCCGGGAAACAAGCACAGAGTGGTGAGACCGCATAGTGTTGCAGGTCTGGAATGATTCATAGATTCATAGATATTTAGGTCAGAAGGGACCATTATGATCATCTAGTCTGACCTCCTGCACGACGCAGGCACAGAATTTCACCCACCACTCCTGCAAAAAACCTCACACCTATATCTGTGCTATTGAAGTGCTCAAATCGTAGTTTAAAGACTTCAAGGAACAGAGAATCCTCCAGCAAGTGACCCGTGCCCCATGCTACAGAGGAAGGCGAAAAAACTCCATGGCCTCTTCCAGTCTGCCCTGGAGGAAAATTCCTTCCTGACCCCAAATATGGCAATCAGCTAAACCCTGAGCATATGGGCAAGATTCATCAGCCAGATACTACAGAAAATTCTTTCCTGGGTAACTCGGATCCCACCCCACCTAAGCCACCCAGTGGCTCCGAAACTTTCGCATGCGTAAGGGCATTTTCTTGGAACTTTGTGACTTGCTTTCCCCTGCCCTGAAGTGCAAGAATACCAAGATGAGAGCAGCCCTCACAGTTCACAAGTGAGTGGCAATAGCCCTGTGGAAGCTTGCAACGCCAAACAGCTACCAGTCAGTCGGTAATCAATTTGGAGTGGCCTAATCTACTGTTTGGGGTTGCTGTGATCCAAGTAGCCAACGCAATCATTGAGCTGCTGCTATCAAAGGTAGTGATTCTGGGAAATGTGCAGGTCATAGTGGATGTCTTTGCTGCAATGGGATTCCCTAACTGTGGTGGGGCGATAGACGGAACGCATATCCCTATTTTGGGACCGGACCAGCAGGCCAGCCAGTACATAAACCGCAAGGGATACTTTTCAGTGGTGCTGCAAGCACTGGTGGATCACAAGGGACATTTCACCAACATCAACGTGGGATGGCCGGGAAAGGTTCATGATGCTCTCGTCTTCAGGAACTCTGGTCTGTTTAAATGGCTGCAGGAAGGGATTTACTTTCCAGACCAGAAAATAACTGTTGGGGATGTTGAAATGCCTATAGTTATCCTTGGGGACCCAGCCTACCCCTTAATGCCCTGGCTCATGAAGCCGTACACAGGAACTGTTCAACTATAGGCTGAGGAAGTGCAGAAGGGTGGTAGAGTGTGCATTTGGACATTTAAAGGGTCGCTGGTGCCGTTTACTGACTCGCTCAGACCTCAGCGAAACCAATATTCCCATTGTTATTGCTGCTTGTTGTGTGCTCCACAATCTCTGTGAGAGTAAGGAGGAGACGTTTATGGTGGGGTGGGAGGCTGATGCAAATCTTCTGGCCACTGAATATGCACAGCCAGACACCAGGGCAGTTAGAAGAGCACAGCAGGAAGCGGTGCGCATCAGAGAAGCTTTGAAAACCATTTTCATGACTGGCCAGGGTACTGTGTGATACTTCTGTTTGTTTCTCCTTGATGAAAACCCGCCCCCTTGGTTGACTCTAATTCGCTGTAAGCCACCCTCCCTCCCACCTTCAATCACAGCTTGCTTGCAAAGGAAATAAAGTCACTATCATTTAAAAAACATGTATTCTTTATTAATTGATTATAAAAATAGGGAGATAACTCACAAGGTAGTCCGGGTGGGGTGTGGGAGGAGGGTAGGAGGGAAGGAAAAGGCCACTTTAAAACTTGTTGAATGCAAGCCTTCTGTTGCTTGGGCTGTCCACTGGGGTGGAGTGGTTGGGTGTCCGGAGCCTCCCACCCCTCATTCTTGGGCATCTGGGTGAGGAGGCTATGGAACTTGGAGAGGAGGGAGGGCGGTTAAACAGGGGCTGCAGCAGCAGTCTGTGATCCTGCTGCCATTCATGAACCTCCACGAGACACCGGAGCATGTCTGTTTGATCCCGCAGTAGCCCCAGCATTTCCTCATGCCTCCTCTGATCTTCCTGCCACCACCTCTCCTCTGCTATTGTGTCCCTCCACACAGCTCTGTCAGTGCCGGACAAGTGCATGAGCTCAGAGAACATGTCATCGTGCGTGTGTTTTTTTCGCCACCTTTATCTGAGATAGCCTTTGGGATGGAGGAGGGAGGCTTAAAACATTTGCAGCTGCTGGAGGAAAAAAGGGAGTGAAGTATTTAAAAAGATACGTTTTACAGAACAATGGCTATACTCTTTCACGGTGAACAACACTATTCACATTACACGGCACATGTGATTTTGGTACAAGGTCGCAATTTGCATCTTATATCGAGTGCCTGCGGCTTTGGTGTTAGAGATCCCACACGCAGGGCCGGGCAACAGAATTCGGCTTGCAGGCGGCCATGGTAAGCCATAGTCTTTCGGCTTCTGCAATCTTCATAACAGCAGCGTCCTCCTCTCCCATACCAAGCAAAGCCCGTTGAGTTGGCCATTTAGTGCTGCAGTTTTCCTGTTAATGTGCAGCAGACACCAAACTAACCCCCTCCCCACATCCAATTCTCTGGGATGATCGCTTTTCCCCTCCCCCCACTGCCTGGCTGGTATCAGGGAAGATCCCTGCTAGCCAAACACGAACAGCTCAGCGCCAGTGTCCTACTCCCCCACCCGCCACTGCGTGGCTAACTGTGGGAAGGATTTCTTTTCAGCCACAGGGAAACAGCCCAGTAGGAATGGGCACCTCTGATTGTCCCCTTAATCAAATTCCCCTATTTCAACCTGGTTACCACAAACGATATCACTCTCCTGAGGATAACACAGAGAGATAAAGAACGGATGTTGCTTGAATGCCAGCAAACACCAGGCTTTGTCATGCAATGATACCAGATTACTTGCTACTAGCTTGGCGTGGTAAAGTGGCCTACCATGCAGGACGGAATAAGGCTGCTCTCCCCAGAAACCTTCTGCAAAGGCTTTTAGAGTACCTCCAGGAGAGCTACATGGAGATGTCCCTGGAGGATTTCCGCTCCATCCCCAGACACGTTAACAGACTTTTCCAGTAGGCTGTACTGGCCACGAATGCTACTTAATCATTAAAAAACACTTGCTTTTATAACATGTGTTGTATTTTAAAATGTACACTCACCAGAGGTCCCTTCTCTGGCTTCGTTGGGTTGGGAGGGTATTTCAGTCAGGGTGATAAAAAGATCCTGGCTGTTTGGGAGAACGGTGTGCTGTGTGCTCTCCCCAAGCTCATCCTCCTCCTCCTTATCTTCCCCATCTGCAAAATCCTCAGCCATGGCGGAGAGTACCCCACCATCGGAGTCCACGGACAGGGGTGGGGTAGTGTTGGTGGCCCCCCGTAGAATTGCATGCAGCTCAGCGTAGCAGCAGCATGTCTGGGGCTCTGTTCCGGAGCGTCCGTTTGATTCTTTGGTTTTCTGGTATGCTTGTCTGAGCTCCTTAAGTTTCACGTGGCACTGTGTTGCGTCCCTGATAGCCTCTGTCCTTCATGGCCTCTGAGATTTTTTGAAATGTTTTGGCATTTCGTATTTTGGAACATAGTTTTGATAGCATGGATTCCTCTCCCCATACAGTGATCAGATACAGTACCTCCCGTTCAGTCCATGCTGGAGCTCTTTTTTGATTCTGGGACTGCCTGGTCACCTGTGCTGATGAGCTCGCCTGGCCAAACAGGAAATGAGATTCAAAAGTTCCTGCGGCTTTTCTTGTACACCTGGCCAGTGCATCCGAGTTCATAGTGCTGTCACAATGGTGCACTGTGGGATAGCTCCCGGAGGCCAACTGCGTCCACACTAACCCTAATTTGAAACGGCAATGTCAATTTCAGCGCTAATCCCCTCGTTGGGGAGGAGTACAGAAATCGGTTTTAAGAGCCCTTTATGTCGAAAAAATGGCTTTGTTGTGTGGACGGGTGCAGGGTTAATTCAGATTTAACGCTGCTAAATCCGACATAAACTTGTAGTGTAGACCAGGCCTAATTGTCTTAAAAAAATACTTTCTGCCTCATATATTCCTATGCAATGGACATTGTCTCTTTAAAAAGAAACTAAACCACAGCAGCTACAGTAACTGGACAGAGGGATGCACTTTATACAGCTCCAGCAGATGCGGGAAGAAGTATTGCGTAAGACGGCATATCAAATGTAAAAAAAGGATAAACCATACATTTTATATGTGTATTGTGTAATTATTTTGGTGCAATGCAGGATAGGGCCTCTAGGGCTCCCTGTTGTTGCATTTTTCACTGGACTGTTTTGTATAACTTAGAGAATAGGGCCTTGCAGGTGCTTTTTCCCACAAATGGAATGTGTACTGTAAGTCCAAAGGTATTTAAAGAGATGGAGAAAAGCATTGATACAGAAAGACAACTATGTCCTGCAGTAGAATAGGTATCAATATTAACTATTGAAAATACAAAGCTATTTGTCAGTGTGACTAATCCTACAGAAAAACAATAACAGAACTGATTAGAATTTGCTTCAAAAGGAAAACTCTTCAAAGTTCAGAATTACATACAAATCATCAAAGGTAGAAGGAAGGAAAGAGAGAGTGTTACTCAGAGAACTGAGATATCACAACCTTCTGGAATATGAACAGGGGAGACCAATGCTAACATACCGGTGAAGAATGTGTATCAAAAGAATTATTGTGGCATGTGATGGGGTGTCCTCCCCACACTGGCCAGTAAGGGGTTAATAGAGCCCTAGGGAGGCTTTGCAAAAAGCAACCAATAGGAGAGGGACTGTGAGGAGTGGCCAATCAGGGCCCAGCAGGCCCATATATAAAGCACCTCTGGGCAGAGCAGGGTCAGTAGCTGTCTGGAGCTCCAGGAGGAAGAACTGTGTCTGGAGTAGGCGGAAACCCTGTAGCACCTTGGACAGAGCAGTGCAGGCAGGAACCTGTGGAGAAGAGAGAGCGAGTGAGCGAGCTTTGGACGGGTTTCTGAAACTGAGGAGGGTGCTATGGCCACAGGGAAGTGGCCCAGGGAAATGTAGTGATAGTAGAGGCAAAGGAACACAATAACTGACTATGGTTCGGAGGGTCCCTGGGCTGGAACACTGAGAAGTGCGCAGGCCCGGGTCCCCCTCCACTAGCCACTGGGGAAGTGGCAGTACAATTGACTACAGTTGCCACCAGGGAAGTGGCTGAACTATTGATGAGATAAACCTCCCCCAGGATGGGGGGAATATGGAGGCAATATGGATAGTGACATCGCCAGAGGTGTCAAGCCACGAAGCGGATGCCAGGGTTCCTGATGCTGTGAGAGGGGTTGCAGGTGGACTGCGGAGAAGGAGTAACAGGTTGCAGACTGTGGATGGGGGTGTCGGCCTCGTGATAATCCCTAGAACAACCAGGAGGAGGCACCAGTCCGGTGGTGAGTAACGCCCAGCGACATGGCAATTCACCTCCATCGGGTAAGAGCACCAGGGAAATGATATAGGAAAAAATAATTCAGCCTCCCTGCTAGAGGAAGAGGTGCAAGCAGCAACCAAAATATCAAAACATAAGGAAACAAAAGTCAGAATTTGGAAAAGAAATTGAAGGCCTGAGGCATGACTGCAAGAAAAAAAAACATGTGTGTCTGTACTGTATGAAATCCTCAATGCACAGTGTTCCAATATACTGTTCTGGAGATTATTTCTGTGATCGCTAATGCTCTAATTTTGTCTGTTAGATAACACTGTGCAGTAGCATGACAGTTGAACAGTGTACGGTTACTGGAAAGCTAGATACTGCCTAGCAGCCCAATAGCTGATGGTTTCCAGCTCTGAGGGGGAGACTGGCTGTATTTCAATCAAGCAACAGGCAAGTGTCACAAAACGTAATTTCCACACACATTCATAGACTACATAACTAACGAACTCTGGCCAGTAGCACATACAATTCTGTCATTGTAGTGCTACACGTGCCCACATTGAGGACCGTTTCTCTCTAAAAGGCCTTGGGCCAGCTACTTGGGAGGCTGCTTGTCTCTCCATGCAATAGCGCCATGACTGCAGTCAGTGGTGGCTCTCAGCTAGAGGACCCTTGGTATAACAGAGCTGCTGATAGATTTTGTCACAAGGGTCCCTCCACTCGACTTTAGAAATTGCTCTCCCCTTGATCCTACATTGCCCAAATCTGTTGACCTAAAAAGCATGCTGCAAGGCCCATCCATTTTTTGTTTGTCTCTTTCTGGGAAGGTTGGGGATTGAGAGTTGCAGGATCTGACACGGACTTGGTTTTCTGTTATGGTTTGCCTGATTCAATTGTGGTTGGATTTTATTACAGGGCGACACTGAGTTTTGTATTATTGTATGTGGATTACTATATCTGTAATAGCAGTGCACCTTTTTAGGGTTTGACAAATTGAAATAAATTTTGCAGGCATAAACTGAGTTAACCTAGAAAGAGGTGTCAGCTGCTTCCCTTGAAAGCACCGTGTTTCATCAGTTTTCTTGTTACCCTAAACAGTGAGGGGGAAAATGCAGAAAGAAACACCTAACATCTTTGCTTCTTTCCACCCCCCAAAACAGAGAATTAACCTTTCAGGTCTAATAACTATTACAATGTAAAAAGGCACCTTTTTTATCTTGACAATTCTTCTAAGTATATTCTGTATCACATTAGTGAAAGAAAATAAAATTTGACTGCATTGTATTCCAGTTCAGACTGCAGGAGCTAACCTGTGCAACTCAGAAAGAGCCCAGCTTGACTCTCAGACCCAAAGATGAGTTTCCAGCTCTCACAGGGAAGGACAAAATCATTTCACCTGTAAGCTTAATAAATTTGCCTAGGAAAATGTGGGAGCCCTGCAGTGCTATTTCTAGAGTTGCTTTTCGTTTTATAATCCCCCTTTAAACCCATATTTCTGCCTGAAAGTAATTTGAAGCATCCTATCTGCCAAATTTTGTGCAGCTCCCTACATGGCCAGAGAGAGTGTCACATATTTCCCCCTCCGGGGGCGTCAAAGTAGTAGGATAGTCAGCGGAGGGAGTTAGCAGTGTATTTCCCATGCCTACAGATGTGGAGGTGGGATTTGGGGAACCAGTGGTGACTTGGGGACCTGGAGAAGCCAGTGGAGAGGAAGGTGTTAGAGTGAGTCGGGGGGTAGACTGCTGCAAAGGAACCAGAGGACTCTTTTGGGGTGGGGAAGGGGTAGGAGAGCCAATAGGCTGTATGTTTTTGAGGGGTGTTACTCTGAGTTAAGAGAATTTGGGATCTTGGGGGATAGTTGGGAGCTCTTGCTTCCTATTATGTCTCCTGCCCCCAACCTGCCCATTTCTTCCCGCATCTTCTTTCAGTCCTGTCCTCCTTCAACTATGGTTTCCCCAACCTCTCTTCTTTTAGTTCTTGTCCCCCTTCCTTTAGCTAGTCATGCTAGGAACCAGGAGATTACAGCTGTGCTGTGGGAATGTATGACAGGTAGGGTTCCCACCTGCGTGGCTTTTTAAGTGATCTGGCCATTTTTGCTACCGCTTTGCTGGTTGCAGTATATGGTGGCCAACCCTCCAGCATTATCCTGGAATCTCGAAGAATTAAAGATTACATCATGTGATGAATACATCCAACCAAAATTGGCAACCCTATTGCAGTGCGCCAGAGTTTTTTCACTTGTAAGCTGCACACATGAGCCATGGCACTGGCAGCTACACAGCAATCTTCTAACTACCATGCACAGGTCCCACTGCTGGGAGCACTGCTCACATGGCACCCAGGGCCCAGCTTGCAACCTGCTGAAACCATGGCAATTGAGGTTCCTGCTCCTCTCAGGGCTGGGGACCAGGAAGTGGGATGGACAGACCACAGGCTCGCCAGCCAGGAGGGGTAAAGAACGGGGACCAGGGTGCAGGAGGCAGGGACTCTTGGGAGGGGATGGTAGAGTGGGCTCCCTTGAGGTCTGAGGGAGGCTCCTTGGAGGGTGGCCAATGGCTGTTGTCTCTGTGTCTTGGAGGTGGCAACCCTCATTCAGCACCCCTGTAAAGTGTGAGCGCTATGCTCAGTTGGTGGCCGTAAAGCACCACCATCACGTGCAAACTGGCTCAAAAAGCCTTAAAGTGGCAGTTCCCGCCCCCATCCCCCTTTTGATGTAGCCCTGAAACACCATGTAGTTTCTATGGGGAATGGATCTATTTTTCATCTGTGCTATGATAGGCCCCAATGATTACTGCTAGAAAATGAATAGGTGGGGTAGAACAAAGAGTGGAACTGTGTATCACTAGAAGAGGTAAATTTTAGCGATGTCCATTCATATAAGACAACAATTGTCATGTGACAAGGAAGAAGAATCATAGAGTCACTGTCTACAGTCATTGAATGAGGAACTTTATAAGAATAAGGAAAGCTGCATTATTCTAAAAGATACTGTCTCTGTGTGTCACTGTAAAGTTTCTGCCCAGAAATTTTCCCGGCCCCCACTCCTGCCTAGCTTCTTGCTACACATTAAAATAAACAATAATACACAGAGTTTCACATCTTTCCCTCCCCAAATGGTTATATAAAAGAAAGAGTTAATATTTCACAACAAAGTATAGATCCAAATGAGTGACTAGTTTCACTACTCATCCAGATCTGGGTATCTTCTGGACTACAGAAGGATTTTTGTCATGTTTTTTTTCACTTGTATTATTTAGCCCCAAATGCGTAGGTACCAAAAAAAGAGCCAAGAGGCCCTGGATCTCTGGTAATACTTTACCCATCATTGAACAGCATCACATGGCCCATTTGAGGGGTATATGGTCATATATTGTAAGCTAAATGGCACTTATTATAAAGCAGTGCACAACGACTACAAAGCTTTTATGGAAGCCGAAGTCATTGCACTTGAGGAATCTTCTGCCAGGAATAACATCGTCTCCTTATAGAAAAAAAAAGTGTGACATCACTGATGAGAAAGGTCATTCACTCAGTGTGGTCTACTCCAATTCTGGTCAGCTAGTCAATACAGAGTGCATGGCGTGCTGGAGTGAACATTTCAGCCAGCTGCTAAATGCACTGCAAATTTCTTTGGACTCTGATATTAAAGCCACTGCTAAGTTGACGCATTTCACACAAAATGATCCTGGTGAATTCACTATTGCTGAAATCCAAGAGAGATAAACAAGCTTAAGAGAAATAAGGCAGCAGAAATCTGTGGAACTTTTAAAAAGTGCTGGACCAGCTATTTTATGGCTGCAGACGCTGTTCGGTGTCATCTGGAGAACAGAGGCAGTCCTGTCTAACTAGCAAAAAAGACATTATTTTACCACTTTGGAACTAAAGAGGCAACAAATAAAACTGTTTTAACTATCCCAGCGTTATTCTTCTATTTGTCCTAGGGAAAGCTTTTGCTTCTGTTTTGTTGGCCCAAGGAGCTGATATCTTAAGAAGCAAGAGAAGACCACAGCAAGCTAGCTTCACTTCTAACTGTTCCACAACAGAACAAATCTTCACACTGTGCCAGCTTAGTGAAAAGACACAAGAATTTAAGCACCCTGTTCAAGTTGCGTTTCTGGATATCAAGGCCATGTTTGACCCTGTTGACAGGGAATCACTTTGGCTAATCTTAAAACTTGCAGGCCTCCCTGACAAGCTCTGTAGAATGTTCTGTCTCTTATAGGATGATCCTCAATCTGCGTTCATGTAAATGGAGAAAAGAGCCACCTTCTTCTGAATTAGGGCAGCTGTTTGACAAGGATGTGTTGTCGACCCACTACTCTGTAATGCTGTCATAGACTATGCCTGACATGATACTAAGTAAATGCATTCTAGGCATATGCCTTGGATAAGAACCATCCGGATGTAGATTTTTGCCGATGACATAGTGCTAGTTGTCAAATGAATGGATGAGCTGGTTGTGGCACTTAAGGACCTGGAAAGTTCAGAGGCAAAAGTTGGCCTGAAAATCAATTGGGGTAAAACCAAAATTATTCCAGGTGATGATGAACACTTTATAGGCTCTCGCATTTTGGTCGGTGGCCATCCAGTTGCCATTGTCAGCGGTTTCACCTACCTCAGCTCTGTTGTTGATAACGTGGGTGGCATCAAGAAAGAATTTGAAGTCCACACTGCAAAAGCAACCCTGGGGTGCCTCTTTAAGAACATTGTTTTGCAAACTGAACACACTAACATGCGAAGATACGAAGTTAAGGGTATAATACTTTTGATACAATACTGTGGTCAGTATTGCGACCTGTGGGAATGAAACATGGCCCCTCACTGTCAGGGTTGAATAAAAGGTTGGACACCATTTAGATGAAGCATCTCTGAATGATCAAACCCATCAAATGGTGTGAATTCAAGTTGAATGAAGAGATCTGCTTCCTAACTATGCAGGTTCTGCTCCCTCAGATAACCACCCAACAGTCTCCAACGGTGGTATAGTCATCTGCCCCGAATGCCTACCAATGTCCCTGTGAGAATCCTCTTTGACATTGGCCCAATGAAAGCAAGATGGAAAAGACCGCTGGAAGATCTAAAACATTGATGGCTGGATGGCATCCTAGCCAATAACCTGTCAGATTTGGCCCAGGGCAAAACCTCATGGAGCTGCATAATGCATTTGATGGCCTCCGCGCTGTCCAAGCAACAGCAAGGAAACAAACCTAACCTAAAATGGATAGACTTCTCTTCAGTTGGTTTAGTACTCTTCTGAAACAGAATTACCTCCTTTTACCAAGGTAGTGGGACAACTACCATTTCCACTGGAGTTACACAGCAATTTAGCTGGACTTTGAATCAACTGAAGGTGCTGCTTGTTTCTTCTGTAATGAATACCTTGATCATTCTCAACCAGCCTTTATTTAAAGTCTGGCTATTATGTCCCCATGATTTTTTTTTAAAGTCACTAATTACATGCCCACCAGAATAATGGAAAGAGTAATTATCCTTATTGTGCTTAGTGACATGAAAACCTCTATTATTCTGTGATTGGAGCTGCATAATTATAGATAATTGCTGCAACTGTATTGTCTGTTCAAATATAGCTCTACAGTAATTACCTTATTTTAATTAAACATGTTTGAGATTTAAAGAGATTTCTTTTGTTTTACTATACAAAACAGAAACTCCTGTTTAGGTATAAAAATGATGTAAATTGCTAACTCTGCACTGGTTCAACACAGTAACTATTGATTACAGCTAGCATGATCTCACTTTTTCAGCGTAAAAGTCACTCAGACCAGGTTAGAAAACAGTCACTCCCAGTTCCATTACTATCTCTACAGGACTGACTTTAATGGAGAATCCTGACAACTTTATTCTCTTTTAGGCAAATCCTGCCCTTCCTGCAGTGAGACTGTTCAAGTTACCCAAAAGAGTTAGACTTTCCTAAAAGTGAAAAACATTTATATTTTCAACCTGTAACAAAAATACCTGAGGAACCTCAACATTTCTTTATAGAAGAGTCCTTTCTGGTTTGAGACCACCATATCAGAAACAGAAAGGAGCTTTTTTGAAGGAGTAAACCTGGCTCAAATTGGGCATATAATTGACATACAATGTGTGCTTTACAAACTTAAGGGTTAAGTAATAAGACTTTACTGTACATGTCTACCAAAGGGTGCACCAAAAACATTCTTCTCCCTCCAATGTGGGCTGCATAAGGGAATCTCTTGATTGCTGTTTGTGTATTCTTTCTCACTGAGGAGCACAGGAACTGCTTACTTATGTTTCTCCATACAAGGAACAGGTTGCAAAATAGAAGCGGGTTCACAGATCTACTACATTTCCTCTCCACTCTGGGGATGCACACACAGGGGACAATTTGGCCCAAGACACAATATCTCTGGTGCCACAAAAAGGCTTCCTACACAGGGCTGTGGCATAAGTGTCCCACTCTAGTCCTAAATGGGGAATTGAAAACTCGGTGTCATAGTATATTTGTAGTTATATGGGCAGCCTAGGATTCAAGTACATTTAAATTTTACTACAGAAGCAAAGAGAAAGAAGAATGTAGGAGGCAAAAATCGAAAGTGATTAATCTCCCCCTTAAGCACTGATGTGTGACCTTGTCTAATTTATTTAGGATATACTGACAACTTGAACACACTGAAAGTGAGTGGATTATTCAATCCAGTTCTTCTACAGAGTATTACAACAACCGCATCACATAAATACAGACCGAATCCTTAGGTTCCATGAGAGGATTTGCATTCAGCAACAGGAAGATTTCCATTTCAAATAATCTTAGTCAAAAGATAAAAGAAAAGAGAAAAAAATAATTATAATGATGGCATTTAGAATATTCTTCTGTTAAGTACGTATAAATCAATATACTATTGTGCCAATATCATACACATCAATGTCAATCAACATTATACATTTGACTATAATTATACACATTGTGATACAAATGTAAATGGACCTTTGAGTAGGGTTATTTGTGTTATCATTGGAAATACAGCCGAGGATTACCCTGACCACTGGTCAAGATTTAGTAATAGTATGTCTCAGGGGTGGTATAATTTACTCAGCAGGTGGGGAAAGGGAGGGTGCTACACTTTGATGAAAGGTTATATAATGATGGACAAGATAATTCAACTGTTTGTCAAAAGAATAACATAACAGGGATTTTATTTAAACTGGAACAAACAGAACTGGAGTCTACCTACCTACAGTAACTCTAAATAGATCAAGAATATATATATAATAAAAACTTTATAACTTACTACTAAGCATACTTAACTAAAATAACCCTCTAACTAAAGGAATAGTTCTCTCTATATGCACAGGCTATTTTATAGGTTGTTATTCTTTTATTATTCCATTCGACTCCCCTCTCCCCAAATATCTCACTGGGTGATGTCTAATGTCAAGACAGTCTTTGAGCTGCAAGCATCTCGCGTGACTTCCTGAGGAGATGGCCTTTACTCCAGTGGTGCTTGCTTGCAGGGTGCACCCATGGGATCTGAAGGACTTTTGGTTCTCCTGTTCCAGATCCTGGGACAACACAAACCAACGAGAAGAGATGCTGGAGCTGATGTTCAGTAACATACAGGAACAGATGCTCAGGAACACGCCATCAAACATGGATTGACTTGACCAGCCAGCTTTAAACTAAAGGGACCTTTTCTGCATGTCTGTCTGTCCTGCTCAACCTCAGTTTCCCCACTTACTCTGTTTCTCTCAGTCCCGGTTTCCCTCCGTCCCTCTGGCCACCCTCTCCCTGTTTCTCTCAAATTAATCACAGACTCTCTCTTTCTCTCTGTCTCTCTCTCAGGCTCTGCACTTCCTGCCTCGCCCCCCTCTTCTCCTCCAACTGTCACTTCCCTTCCCACCGAGGGGAGAGGCCACCTCTTCTTACTTTCTCAGAGGAAGAAGCTACCTCCTTTCCATAGAAAACTGACTGTGCATTCACCCTGAACACACCCTAAATTATATATCCCCGTAAAGGGTCAAGTCCCTTTACCATATTTACACAAACTTTTTTTTTAAATAATTCAGGGTTATGTATGGAAGTTGTCATGAAAATAGGATGGGTAGGTAAACTGAGGATTAAGGCAAAGGTTTTTTCAAGATTATTATATTTAAAAAAGTCCTAATGGATCTGGTGGAAATACTGATAATAGGTCCCGGGACGTTTGAGATAATTTCACATTAATTTGTATTTCTAGTTAGGCCTTATTTGCCAGCACATAGTGTTATTTCAAAGTGGGATGCTGACTTCATATTTTATTCTTTTCCTCCATTGAATGTAATTAACTTTCAATATATTTTAATTTTACTATGAGCTTCCTCACTATGGCCCCAATCCCACAAAGTCTTACACGTGCTTAACTTTAAGCGTGTGAGTAGTCCCAGAGGGATTAAATTAAATACAAGAATAAGTCTTTGCAGGACCAGGGTTTATTGTCAGATTTTGTATTTACTTATATAAAGGAAGCAATGAGACTTTAAAGCCTCAATTCCTGGGAAGAGTTAGTACATATTTAACTTCAAGCATGTGATTAGTCATGTTTAAAGACGTGATTAACATGTTTAAAGTTAAGCACATGCAAAAACCTTTGCAGGTTCAGGGCCTAAGGATCAGATTTTTAAAGGTATTTAGGCACCTAAAGATGCAGATAGGTGACTAGTGGGATTTTCAGTAGTGCCTCGACATGTAATTCCCATTGAAATCAACAGGTATTGGGCATCTTGCCATTTTGAAAAATCCACCAGGCGCCTATTGCCATCTTTAGGAAGCTAACTACCTTGAAAAAGCTGGCCCTTAGACCCTCATCCTGCAATGGCCTTAAAGAAAAAAAAAGTGTCACAAGTAAAGGGAGCCTTTGAAATATATAAGGATGATGTTATATTCCTTTTAAAAGGATAAAAATCTAATCACAATTAACATACATTAAAAACTTATCATGTGAGCAATTGCTGAAGGTGCCATGGGGGCATATCGCAAGTGTGAGCTGGATCATTATTTGGAGATTGGAAGGGATTTGTCCACGGGAAAATATATTTTAAGTTTTGGTCCACACTAAGTTTGAGAACCACTGTGCTGTGGTAGGATCCAATAGTAACACTTCTTATAAGGATCAGCTTTTACTTTAAAGAATATATTTTGGATTGCTAGCTCTGAGGAAAATGGCATATTTGAATTGCTAAACAGCAGTGAAAGGAAGTTTGGATTAACCTCAACATGGGCAGTTCCTTTTATGCAATAAAAGAGCTTCTGGAAACTTCCTTGATTCTACTGTCCCAGCAGTAGCTTCCTTCTGTAAATAATTAAGTCAACAGTCTAGGTGCTGGGATCTAGTAAGAATGTCTATGATGTTTTGTGACAAATGACTGGCTTCTGCCTCTGTGTTATGCTGTCCTAGTGACAAATTACTGGCTAGTAACTGAAAAAATGAAATACTGGCAGCATGCCCCAAAATGAAAGTTAACTTTGCCAGAAAGAGATTCAAATAACTGGTTTATATTTGCCATTCATCAAGAAGTATGTTCTAGGTTGACTTTCTCTGTTTTGCTTTGGTGCACATGGATGGGGGTGGAACTAAGGGTAATCCTACTAAATTTCTACCAACCATACTTAGATTAATCTTATTGCCGGAGGTACATTTTTAATTTTGAGAGCTTCATATATATTTATTTACAAACGAATGTTAAACACCAATCACAGGGATACATATAGATATAGATATTTTTTTATATATATACACATATATAGACATTTATCTTAAAAAATATGTCTCTTTGCCCTTTTCCTTGCTGTTGGTATTTTGTTTGTTAAGGTTATTTATTTGTAATTTACGCAGTGCTATATTATTGTACGGCTGTGCCCAGATGACACCACCACATTTTGGTCAGTGCTATCATGGCCTCTGCTACTACCTGACTTCTTTCCTGGGACCCTGAAATCTGCCCGCAGCAGGGAGCAGGGAAAGCAGGCTAACAGAGGACAGACAGACAGAATAGAACAATAAGACCCTGGATTCAAGATTCCCTGGTGAGAATCAGGGGGTGGGCCAGTGCTCTGCTGTGGCCCTGAGCACACTCTCTCTCTCTCTCTCAGGTGTGTAGCTGGCTGGTCTTGCTCACATGCTCAGAGACTAATTCATAGCCATATGTGGGGTTGGGAAGGAATTTTCCCACAGGTCAGCTTGGTAGTGACCCTAGGGTTTTTCCACCTTCCTCTACAGCCAAGGGTGCGGGTCACTTGCCAGGGTCATCTGGGTATGTCATAAATATAAAGGGAAACCCCTTTAAAATCCCTCCTGGCCAGAGGAAAAATCCTCTCACCTGTAAAGGGTTAAGAAGCTAAAGGTAACCTCGCTGGCACCTGACCAAAATGACCAATGAGGAGACAAGATACTTTTAAAAGCTGGGAGGAGGGAGAGAAACAAAGGGGCTCTGTCTGTCTGTATGCTGCTTTTGCTGGGGATAGACCAGGAATGGAGTCTTAGAACTTTTAGTAAGTAATCTAGCTAGGTATGTGTTAGATTATGATTTCTTTAAATGGCTGAGAAAGGAACTGTGCTGAATAGAATGACTATTTCTGTCTGTGTGTCTTTTTTGTAACTTAAGGTTTTGCTTAGAGGGATCCTCTATGTTTTGAATCTAATTACCCTGTAAGATATCTACCATCCTTATTTTACAGAGGTGATTCCTTTACTTCTATTTACTTCTATTTCTATTAAAAGTCTTCTTGTAAGAAAACTGAATGCTTTTTCATTGTTCTGAGATCCAAGGGTTTGGATCTGTGGTCACCTATGCAAATTGGTGAGGATTTTTACCAAACCTTTCCCAGGAAGTGGGGTGCAAGGGTTGGGAGGATTTTGGGGGGAAAGATGTGTCCAAACTACATTTCCCAGTAAACCCAGTTAGAGTTTGGTGGTGGCAGTGGATATTCCAAGGACAAAGGATAAAATTAATTTGTACCTTGGGGAAGTTTTAACCTAAGCTGGTAGAAGTAAGCTTAGGAGGTTTTCATGCAGGTCCCCACATCTGTACCCTAGAGTTCAGAGTTGGGGAGGAACCTTGACAGGGTATATCTCACTTAAACATTTCCCTGCCATTGGAGGGGTCTTGAGCACTGGTGCAGCTCAGTTCCTCCTTTTCTCTGTCTGTGGCACATAATAGTTTAGTCTCCTGTGGGCTGTAATATTTTGGTCTAATTTCGGCTGTTGGCTCAGTGTGCGGGTGCTGGGTGATGTGGGTAGCCTGTGATATATAGAAGGTCAGACTACGTGAGGGTCCCTTCTGCCTTAAACTCTATGACTATGACAGAGAAAGTGTCTGGCCAGCTGGGAAGGAGAGGCTACTTCTCAGCCTACTATGGAAAGAGAAACCATGGTCAGTTAGTCACCATACAGAAAAAAAATAAAGACGTATGAAAACCTGATGACTGAGTTACATAAATATTCTTGGGTTCAGCTTTGAGGAGGTGTAGTTTAAGGTGGTAGGGCATGACTTAATGTGCTGGGATAGCCATAACTTTCATAACTGTTTCATAACTGTCTGAATGAAAGGTAGCAACATTAGTATCAAAGCTCCATCTTCTCTGTTGACACAGAGAGAGAGAGGGGGGACTTCGGTTTACAGGGGTGAAAATATGTCTTCTTCCATGGTGAATTAGCCACTGGGCCAACGGGGCCTGTGCCAAGGGGCCCTGGCCAATTGGGGGGTCCCTGGAAAAATGGGTGCCTCTGTGCCCCAACCCACTCTGCCTGTTCAGCGCTCCTGTTGGGGAGTGGGGTTGGGGCACAGAGGCACCAAATATTGTCAGAAATTTAAGAGTGATTATGGAGAAAACAAATTAACATGGTGTCACAGGGCGCCTGCTCCGCACTGTCCCTGAGAGGGTTAAAACCAGCCTAGGGTGGCTGAGTGGCAGGCAGCCAAAGGAGTGGCAGCAGGGGAAACAGCCAATTAGGGTGGTGCTGTAGACAATTAGGGCAGAGGCTGGGCCAGCCAATCAGGGCCCAGCCTGCCCATATAAAAGAAGCTACAGCTCAGAATGAGTTAGTCTGCTGCAAGGAGCCCTAGAGAGAAAACTTGCTTTGTAGAGGACTATAGAGAGACCAGCACCTGGGGAAGGGCAAGTGTTAGTAGGGACTGTAGGAGCTAGAGAGAGAGCTCCTGATGGGCTGCCAGGACTTACAAGCTTGAGGCCCTGGGAAGAGGACAAAGGAGCTGGAGCCAGAGGCAAGAGCAGAGGGAAATGAGACTATGGGGAAGTGACCCAGGGAATAAAGATAGTGAGCTAAAAGGAAGAGGCTGCTGTTCTCAGGGTCCCTGGGCTGGAGACTGGAGTAGTGGGCGGGCATGACCCCCTCCCACTAGCCGCTGAAAGAGTAGCCTGGCTGTGGACTGCTATGTCACTGCAAGGAGTGGCTGGACTCTTTTTGGAGGAGTCCCCTGGAAGGGGAGGAAACCAGATGGTGATACGGCTGGAGGGCTGTGCCACGAAGCGGCCACCGAGAGAAAGGAGCTGTAATGGGTCTGCAGGTGGAGGTGAGGATGGGGAAGGGCACCACCACCCAAAGACGCACCCACTGGGACAGAGCTAATTCCTTAAACGCCCAGAAGGAGGCACCAGTGTGGTGAGGGACCCCGTGACACATGGGCAATGGTTAAAATGATTGCCAATGGATTAGAGACTTCTGGAAAAAGAACTATGTGCTGTGTGAGACAGTAGCAAAACTCTTGAAAATAACATGACAGTTATGCAGGTGTGTGCGAATGTTAACCTTACTAACCAAAACTGGGTCTCCGAGCCAAGTGTATGGAGCGCTTAATCAAACAAAACTCCCATTGTCTTCTATAAGAGTTTGTTCACTTAAAATCACACAGTGGTACTATTTTATTAGGATTTACTGCACAGTCCCAGACTGGTAAATATGGGAGACAATGTGATGAGCACTATTGTTGGGGTTCATACTATTGTTTTCTCAGGACAACAGCCAGAAAGAGATAAGAATGGACTGACATTAGGAAATGGGAAAGTGCAGAAATTTATCTTAATGTGCACTCTTAAACTATACACTTGTATACATAAATGCTCTGGTGTTGAATTATACTCCATTGTTAATCAGTGGCTTTCCCTCCAACTATTGCAATATAGTGTATTCTGGGGTTTATCTACAGAGGTATGTCCTCTGCAGAGGACAAAACCATGCAAGATCATAGAATTATAAACTTTGGAGATGGACCTTGTGACAGGGTGCTGGGCAAAGTGTTGCTGATCCAACCCTCCATCATGTCAGATCCCATTTAGGGGAATAAATTAGAGCTGGCTGGAGATAACCTGGCCCTAATTGGGGAAGAAGAGAGAGCTGTTGCCTAACTAGCCTGGGGCTGTTTAAAAGCCTTAGGGGAAGGAAGTCACGAGGGTGAGTAGAAAGAAAGGGAAAAGGCAGGGAGTGGAAGCAATGAGGTAGTTCTTCCCTCCCTCCTGCCTGTAGTTGGTGAAGGGCCAACTGTACATGATGAAATCGTGGTGGGAACAAGCCTGTGAATAAACTGCACCAGTGACTCTGTGGACCCAGCAGAGGCAGGAACCGGGGGGGCCCTGCCGCGCTCTGTTACAGACCTATTCAAAAAGATTGTTGCCTACAGTACATTTTCCAGTCTCCTAGAGTCCTTTAATATAAGCTTTGTCCTGAACATATATAGTTATCCTTTATTTCCTTAAAATATAGATGGCTCCAGAGTGAGATTTTCCATTTTCAAAGGAAGAGTAACCTCACCAGTGAGGGGTAAAAGTCACAGTCCAGCTTGTGAATTTTGGAAAGATAAATATTCTCTTTCAGACTTGAAAGTTTGAACCACTGTAACTCTTAATTAGCAAAACTAACATTTCCCCCTTTCTTCACTCATTAACAGTTTGCTCACTTTCCTCACTGGAGATCTTTGGGGAAAAAGATTTTTGCTTGCATAAATATTAACTGTAAATGTAAATAAAAATTAATGTAATGTGCAATACTCTAATAAATGAGTTTTTCACCACATATAATTAGCATATTAGGATTTCACCATTCAGTTCTCTTCGCATAGATAGCAATAGTGAAGAAAGATGTCATGGCTTTGATGATAGCTTTAGGCATCCTCCTCAAACTGGATTGCAGCATATATTTGTTCAAGTATTCTATTAAACTGAGGAACAGAAGGGGTGTGTGTGTGTGTTGGGAAGGGGTGGGGGGAAGAGTTGTTTCCTGAATCAGAAAACTCCATAGCAGCTGGAGTCTCCAAACATCAGAAAAGGACTTTTGTTTGGGTAGAGGAGCTAGCATACATTACCATCTTCTGACATCCGATATCTAAAGGAATCTTCATGTTTCCATCACTTCTTTTATTTACTATGCAAAATAGATTGAGCACCTTTAAGAACTACAACTCAGGTTTAACAATAATCATAACTATAATCACAGCTCAGTGAAATACTGTATAGAACTCATATAAAATATTAATGGGTTGTATTTCTTAGGGCTGTTATCAAATGAGAATTCTGCTCCTGACTCTTCCTACTGTAAATAATCTTTATGGCTTTCTTTTGACAATTTTTGTATCTCTTCCCATTCTAATGCTAAATGATTTACTACAAAACAATCTCCTTCAGTCATTCATTCAATAGTTGTCTGTATCATTTGTCCTTTGCCAGAAAGTTGCAAATTTCTATCCCATCCTCTCCTTTGACAATATCTATTCCTCTCTTTGATATTTGCACCAGTAATCCTGTCAGGGCTTTTTCTTTATTGGTGGCTATGGAAAGGAAAAAATCAGTCAGTCTCATGCTGCAAATATACTAACAATGGGCTCCTGCAAAATGATCTTTTTTAGCCTGTAATAGTTTGGTCAATATACTAGCCCAACTGGATCCTCTGCAGCTCCTCATCTCCTTCATTTCCTATCCCATAGCTCTTCCCAATCCACACTGCCTCTCAATGCTTCTTCTGGGAAAAGGCTGCATTGGGGTGTTCAGTTTTTCAATTGGTTCTCAAGGAAAACTTTGAAATAGTCCCCATCATCCCCTACCACACATTTTGTCTTTCTTTCTATCTCCAGAAAGAGATCTTCCTCTGCCCTCTCTGTCTCTTTCACATTAGCTCTCTCCCTTACCCTCCGCATAGAGGTCTATTATATTCTATATAGCTCTTATACTACACTCACCATCAGAGTCCCCGAGTGCCAAGCAGTAAGCAGCATGGTGACTAACATCAGGCATATGTTGTTCTTTCTCTCCTCCACCGGGAGAGGAATGTGTGCAGTGGAGTGTATTGCTTTGGTAGGCTTTTAGGTTTCTTTCTGTTTCTGGTAGTAACTCTTCAAAGGTGCACTAGGACGGTGACTCAGCTTTTCAATGCCCACCAGTACTATTCCAGTGGCTCACAGCTGGGGTTTAGCAGGGACCTCCCTTCATGTGTGCTGTTCATGTCGCTGCACTCAAGGCTGGAATAATAAGGAAGGCAGAAAGTCCTCTTGCTTTTTTCTTACACCCTGGTATCGGTGCAGCTGGGAAGGAAGTGTCTCAGAATGAAAGGCACAGTGGTGGTGAAGTCTACCTGGCAGCTATCATTGCTTCTGTTCCTTCTCCACCAGTGCCTGCTCTTCCCCCATCGTCAGTTTCACTCTACCTGCTTCTTATAAATAAGTGTCTCCCATCAATCCTCTCCAGCACATCGGTGAAACAGTACCACGGTGCTGTTCGATGTCGTGGCCCATGAGAATTGAGTGATCGGCATGTAATTACATTAATTAATCATTCATTCATGTGAATTTGAGCGTTTCTATTTGGTCATAAAGAAACACTAATTTCAACTTTTTTTTGCAGATATGAAATTGTAAAAATAATGAAAATATTACAGGCCTTCTTTAGGGTAGAAAGTCTCACAGACACAACACGTATGCCTACACTGTAGCTATAATTTCCAACACGGCTAGATGTACATGTGATGGCTTTGTTTGAGCGAGTGCACTAAAAATAGCAGTGTGGTCGCAGCGACATGGGCAGCAGCTTGAGCTAGCTGACCAAGTATAATCACGTCCGAGATCCTACATACAGATTCGCGTGGCTAGCCTTTCCTGATGCCTGTGCTACTGTAGGCAGGCTGCTATTTTTAGCACGCTGGCTTGAGCAAAGCGAGTGTGTGTACATCAACCTGAGCTGGAAATTACATATCCAAGCTGCAGCGTAGACATACCCAAAGATATTCCTAGCTCTGACCTGCTGTGACACCTTGGTCAAGTCACTTCACTTCTCTGTGCTTCTGTTTCCCCTCTCTTGCTTTGTCTGTCTTGTTTATTTAGATTGTAAACTGTTCAGGGCAGGGACTGTCTTTTATTCTATGTTTGTACAGCACCTAGCACAATGTGGTGCCAATCTTAGTTGGGGCTGCTAGGCACTATTGTAATACAAATACGTAGTAGAGTAGATGAATGAGAAGCTAAAGGAAAGATCGAGGTGTTCAGGTAAAAGACTGGTGGCACTGAAAACATTGATAGAAAGTATTTTCAAATTTGTTTATCATGAAACCATTTAATTACTTACGGTAAAAGTTTTGGAGTGTCCAACTGGCATAGGAGCCTAAATCCCATTGAAAGTCCATGGGACTTAGGCTCCTAAGTGACTTAAGCACTTTGGAAAACTTTACCCTTCAAAAATTAGGATTTATCAAATGGAATTTATCAAAATTGCTAATGGATAAATAAGAAATAACACACTGTATGGCTTAAAGGAGAAGAAGAGAGAAGACTAGAGATGGAAGAAAGCCAATGATATAGAAAATATAGTAGAAATCAAAACAAAGGGGGAATGTGGACAGAAAAATGAATGGATATAGAATATAATTAAAGCATAAAAACCCAGAGATGGTGGAATTTTATGGTGAGATGCTTTTCTGACAGAAAATACAGTTTCTGTGAAATTTCAATGGGAAAATCTTGATTATTTTTTTTTGTCCAAAAGTTTAGAATTTCAGTCAGGAAAATCTAGATGAAATATTTCATTTCAGATTGAGTTGACCCAAATCAGAATATTTTGTTTTGTTGAATTGGCACAAAAGGTTTACTTTTGAATCCGGGAAATGCAATTTCATATTTTATTGAACTATACGTGCATTATCGTATAAAGTTGTAATTTGAGGCCTCATTCTTTCCTCTAGCTCCCTGGAAGACTACATCTCCTATAATACAACCTAGATTTCCTTCTAACCAATTTCTGCATAATGCATCATGGGACTCACATGACTCTGGGAGAGGTAGTCCGGCCAGGGAGCCTGTCCCACAGAGCAGAATGGGGGCATTACGTTCCTGAATTACAGCTTGCTTATGACAATGCACCACAAGTATGAAAATTCAGTTTAATGTTAAACTGACTCAAAACAAAGAGTTTTGTGTCAGTTCAACAAACCAAATTGAAACATTTTGATTTTGGGAATATCAAAATGTTTTGTTTAGATCAAAAATGTCAAAACAAAAAGTTTCAGTATTTCTGAATGGAATTGTTTAGAATTTCTTTTGCACTAAACAGTTTTAAAAAATCTCACTGTTTTGTCCTGGTTTAGGGCAAAAGCAAATGTTGAAATGTCAGAATTTCCATCCCATGGAATTTTGCTCTGCTCTATAAAGAAATAATGGAACTACAATCCAGTAGATCCATTGGCTAACTTCCATTTGGATAAACAGTACAAAAATTCATTCAGAAACAATTCACTGAATTAGAAACCAGATTCAGCCTGTCCATATCCCATTATTGTTCACAGTTCACCAGCATTGCTACAAGTGCAGTATTACATGCTGTTCACAAACAGCATATTTCAGGCTCATGCTTGAGATGTCTTTAAGCAAGAAATAAAATTTGTTTTGTGATGAAACAATTTATTTTGGAAGGAAACAATATTATAAAGTCAATTCATCCAAACAGGCGACAGAAACACCATGATGAGACTGAGGTGACTGGTCTCAAAGCTCAAATAGCACATTTCACATCGCAGATAATCAACTGAATACTTATTCATGCGTCTATAGATTGAACAATTTCTAATAAGAGTAATAACCATGATGGGCAATTTGCAAATAAAAAACCTGCTATCTTACCAAAAACATTATTTGTAAATATGAGTTTGACTTGCTCTAATAATAAACAGAGAACATCAATTTAAAGGAAACTTAGAGAGAGGGAGATGTACTTTCATCCAACATTAACAAAACAAAGGGGGCAAATTGATTTTGTTGTATTGTTAAATGGTTAAAAATACAATTACTTGCAAAAGGTTTTAATAGAAACCTGAAATTCATAGTTTACGATGGTAATGCTGACAGCAAATTTGAGCAACATGTACATATTGTTCTAATTAGAGAGAAACCATATACCTTTTTTTGGTTAGCAGAAAAAATATTACATTGTGCTCACAGTAGATTATGCACAGATAAACATAAATGTGTCACAAGAAAAGGAAATCAATTATTACTATTTCTAACTGGAACTCTGCTTATTGTAACCATGATATTTCTGTGATTCTAATTTCTGCTCCTGGTCTGATTTTTTTTCAGCATGTTACTGAAAAATATCCCATACTTTTAGTGATCTTCTAGTAAACAGTGAATAAACATCAAACCAACAGATTTTTCAAGAAGTGGTATATCATAATGGAAAAGTTCTGATTTCACAATAATAAAGTGGAGAAAGATTGTGTAAAAACAGGCTGTGGGCTATAGAGTTATTCTCCCTTATTATTCTGTCTGGATTTATAATGGAAAGAGACTCTACTATTTAGAAGGGAGGGCTTAAAGTAGAAAGTGCAGCAAGCCCTCTCTGAAAATGTTGTTGTTTCTTATTGGTAATGTGCCAGAAAACCAATATCTTTAATGAGACTGCTGATCCTTTTAGAGGTAACATGTTCATTGTCCCTTGATGGCTGCAAATTTCCATTTTAAAACTACAATGCAATGGTCTCTGAGAACTGGTGGAGTGGGAAAGGCTGGTTTAAAAGCAACAAAAGGTTGCTCACTGAGCCTTTTATTGTCGGATCTTAGGGTTCCCAGGTTTTTACATAAGTAGAAAATAAAAGCTCAGACATCAGTTCCCGAGCTACTGGGTGTGGATGTCTCTCCTCTGAGGCTCTCCCCTTTTGACAAATCAGGAGCTGCTTTTATAAAGTTCCCTGGTTAGTTCTGAATTGCTGATTGGGCTTTCAGACCCCAGCCCTAATTAATTCTTCCTTAAGTGGAGATCCTGGGAATTCCAGCTAGAATCTGCAAAGGCCCTGTCAAGCTGAGCTAAACACCCATACAAGGATTCTTTGTTTCTGTCTAAAATTTGCAATGCTAGTGATTTAAGGATATGTCTACATTATAGCTTATGTCAGCATAATTTATGTTGCTCGGATGTGAATAAATCATCCTCCTGAGTGACAGAAGTGACACCGACATAAGCACCGGTGTGGCCAGTGCTATGTCAGCTGGAGAGTTCCCACCGACATAGCTACTGCTGCTCGCGGGTGCTGAAGTAGTAAGCCGATGGGAGAGGTCTCTCCGGTCAGTTTAGAGCATCTCCATCAGATAGCTTACAGCAGCGCAGCTGCATCCGTGCAGGTGCGCTGCAGTAAACTCTTTTAGTATGGCTGTGTCTTAAGTGGCAATCACTTGGTGGGAGGATTGTGGGTGGCTCATCTGAAGAGGGCCTTCCAAATTAATGTCGAATAATAGATCCATTTGAGAAAATCACAAGCTGCTTGGAGACAACATGCAAACAAACAAAGAGCAAAATTTGTCAAATTGAAGGGAGGTGATTTTACGTCTCTATGTCCTTGAAGAGACAACTACAGGAATACTGTGTCCAGTTCTGGGGTCCATGCTTTAAAAAGGATCTTGAAAAATGGGACAGAAAACAGCTAGAAGAATGATTTCAGGTCTTGAAAATCTGCCTTACCATTTGACTTTAGGAAGCTAAATCTATTTAGTTTATCAAAGTGAAGATTAAGAGGCTTTTCTTCTCTCACTAATTTGATCAGTTATTATTATGACCTGAAAGTGTGGACTTTAAGTTGTTCATATATAATAGTATTTTACATTTCTTGTTGTATTTCTGCATCTTACACGAACCAGATCTGTCCAGCAAAGTATAAGGGCGTCTATATGAAGAATGGGAAATTAGTTGCTCCAGGGGAATGGTTAGGGGCAAAGGGTTAGAAGTTCCAAAAAATAGGTTGGATATTTTTTCCATATTCCATATTTTTTCCTGTAGGATAGGGCACTGCCTTTGGAGTCAGGAGCATTGGCTCTGCAGCTGACTTATGGTGTGATTTTGAGCAAGTCACTTTGCCTTCGTTTCCCATCCCACCCATTGTCTATCTTGTCGATTTAGGTTGCAAGTGCTTTGGGGGCAGAGATTCTTTTACTATATGTTTGTGCAGCACCTAGCACAACTGGTCCCAATGTAAGTTGAGGCCTCTAGGAACCACAATAGTATAAGTAATTAATACCTTACTGAATTTGTCCCAGAGTCATTAACGTTCCTAAAACCAGATTCTGCCACACTTCATGTTGAGTGATCGCTTTCTCCATAAATAGTCCTATTCAGGACAATGGAACTGTTAGCAGAATAAAGCACTACTCAATGTGCTGTGAAAACACGGAGGCTAATGGGGGTGCAAAACGGTAGTATATTTAAGGAACAGATGTTTATAATTTGCAGATATGATTACTAAAAAGTAGAATAGTAGGTATCTGATAGTCATATTTTTTCCTTCTGGTTTATACTTGTTCTCTTCCCAACTGAAAAAAACTAGGAAGCACTAGATATAGTCAAGAAAGCCTCTTCTTGACTTATTCCAGTCCAATTATTTTGCTGCCTGTTTTTCTGCAGCCTGCCATCTGAGAGAAGGAAAGGAAAAAGAGGCATTGATTTCTCACTATAGGCGGCTGAATTTCACAATTTTCCAGTAGTGGGACTACTTTGTTGGTAGCAGCAGGACTAGCAGAATGTTTGAAAAGTGTCCAAACTCAGTCATTAATGATTGATAGCTATCCACAACTGACTTATAAGACAAATATCCATAGGGGAAAAAAAGAGCGGAATGGGTTTTTTTAAAAAAACAAATCAACAAAGTCAGTGTCTGTGAATAAATATTGATTTCACAGAAATCCATCAATACAAAATGACATATTGACAATATTCCACGCTAATGATGTATTTAAGGAGACACTGAAAAAACCCCCCAAAACTTTAACAAGTCTCACTCCAATTCTCGTTGGGAGATTAGTGGAGGGAAAAACAAAACAACTCAGAACCCGTGCGGTCCCATTGTATAGGAAAAGAGAGAAGGTTTTGCTGTCACTTTGGATTGAATATTAACATTCCAGGAGACAAGTAATCTGCCAATAGTAGGCAAAGTAAAATGTTAAGTGTGGTGCCCAATCCCCTTTTTACAGGTGAAAACCTCTACCAACATTTTACTGTCTCCTTTGAAAATCTCCCCTTTTCAAACGTGGGAAAGAAAAACAGAGGGTGACTAGTCTGGGAACAAGCTGTCGTAGAAAGGCAACAATAGCTAGGAAAGCCATCAGCTATCATCGGAGGGATAACTGAAATTTATCCCATCGTTTAGTTGAAGTCTGACCAGTAAATTGAACAGTGTGTCATAGCTCTAGTAGTATCACAGACAAACAGCAGCCATATATTTTCAGTCCAAGGGGTCTTTATTGCATATGAAGAGAACAACTGAACAAGAAAAGAATAAAAGCAAAGTCTATGCTGGAGAACAAAGTGCATCTCTCCTCTCTAGCAGGCTGTATCTGAAGTGAGTGCAAAATGGCAGCTGACTGTCGCAGAAGAGAAGACTCCTAGAAATCTATTTACATACAGCACACTATTAACCATGCACATTCTGTGGGTCTTATCAAAACTTCTGAATCTCTTTGTGCATCACTACTGCCCATTTCATCATATCCTCATGTGAAGGAAAGATAAAGACGTGGGCATAATCTGTGGCATTGGTGGTTTTTCCTTCCACTGTGTAGTGCAATGGAAGATTTCATGCTTTAATATGGCAGCTGCCTTCTTTACTTAGTTGGGTTTGTGATAGTTGAGTTTGTGATGACCAGGAGAACTAGTTGGTAAATTCCCTGCTGGGTGTGAAGGTTGAAAACCTCTCGAGACATCTTGATAGACATATGTGAAGTGCCGTGGAGGAGCCAGTGGCTGTGGAACATGTAGGTACCAATGACTAGACAAAGATAGGAGAGAGGTTGTGGAGGCCAAATTTGGGTTGCTAGGTAAGTGATTAAAGTCCAGGACCACCATGGTAGCATTCTCTGAAATGCTTTCAGTTCCAGGACTAGTTAGACAGACAGCACTGCGGGCTCTCAATGCGTGGATGAGGTGATGGTGTTCAGAGGAGGGATTTAGGTTTATTAGGAACTGGAGAACCTTTTGGGAAAGGAGAGGCCTATAGTGGAAGGATGGGCTCCACCTAAACCAAAATGGAATCAGATTGATGGCATTTAAAATTAAAAAGGTCAAAGAAGAGATTTTGAACTAAGGGCTGGGGGAAAGCTGACAGGTATGGAGAAGCATGTGGTTCGAACAGACATCCCTTAGAGGAGGATCTATCCTAATAAAGAGGAGACAATGGAAGATGATAAAGTACAGATAGGAACTGAAAAGAAACAGTCAAATGAAGAAGAGTCCCATTCAGTTACATCACGTGAAGGCAGACAACTAAATATTGACAAATTTTATAAGTGCTTGTATACAGCTGTTAGATGGGTGAACTTGAGTGCCTGGTACTGAATGAGGATATTGAAATAATAGGCATCACAGAAACTTCGCAGAATGATGATAATCAATTGGTAATGTTAGGGTACAAAATATATAGGAATGACGGAGTAGGTCGTGCTGGTGTGAGAGTGGCACTACATGTGAAAGAAAGCAGAGAGTCAGATATAGGAACAATATTAAATGAATCAAACTGTACCATCGAATCTCTATGGATAGAAATTCCATGCTTGAATAATAAGAGTATAGCAGTAGGAATATACTACTGACCATGTGACTGGGATCGTGATGGTGATTGTGAAATTCTCAGGGAGATTAGAGAGGCTACAAGAAGAGAAAACTCAGAAATAATGGGGAATTTCAACTATCCCCATATTGACTGGGAATATGTCCCCTCAGGACGGGATTCAGAAATAATATCTCTAGATACCATTAATGCTTGCGTCTTGGAGCAGCTAGTCCTGAAATCCATAAGGTGAGAGGCAGTTATTAGTCCTAAATGGTGCTCAGATCTGGTCCAAGAGCTGAATATAGCTGACCTGCTTTCTAATAGCAACCATAATCTAATTAAATTTAAAATCTTTGTGTGTGAGGGGAGGGGTAATACCAAAGAAACCTACCACAGTAGCATTTAATTTCAAAAAGGGGAACTACACAAAAATGAGAGAGCTAAATTAAAAGAAACAGTCACAAGAGTGAAATGCCTGCAAGCTGTATGGAAACTTTTAAAAAACACCATAATAGAGGTTCAAGCTAAATTTATACCCCAAATTAAAATAAATTACAAAACCCACGAAAAGGACAAAAAATGCCACCAGGGTTAGACAATGGATTAAAAGAGGCAATTAGAGACAAAAATGGCATCCTTTAAGCATTAGAAGTCAAATCTTACTGAGGAAAACAGAAAGGAGCATAATTTCCAGGAAGTCATGTATAAAAGTATTATTAGGCAGGCCAAAAAAGAATTTGAAGAGCAACTAGCCAAAGACTAAAAGCTAACAATACAATTTTTGTTAAGTGTATTAGAAGCAGGAAACCTGCCAAGCAATCAGCAGGGCCACTGGATGATCAAGGTCCTAAAGGAACACTCAAGGAAGATAAGGCCTTTGTGGAAAAGTTAAAATGAATTCTTTGCATCAATCTTCACTGAAGAGGATATAAGGGAGACCTCCATGCCTGAGCCATTCTTTTTAGATAACAAATCTGAGGAACTGTGCCAGATTGAGATGTCAGTAAAGGAGGTTTTGGAACACATTGGTATATTAAACAGTAATAAGTCCCCAGGACCAGATGGTATATACTCAAGTGTTCTGAAGGAACTCAAATATGAAATTGCAGAACTACTAACTGTAATATGTAATCTATTGCTTAAATCCGCCTCTGTACCAGATGTCTGGGGGATAGCTAATTTTAACACTGATTTTTTTTTAAAGGCTAGAGCAATATAATACATCAGGTATTAGCTAACTAAGTAAGCACATTCCTGACCTAAGGGGATAGAACAAGAACACTCGGCGTTCTCAAGTAACTACGTAAACAAATTCCCAAGAGATCATAGAATCATAGAATATCAGGGTTGGAAGGGACCTCAGGAGGTCATCTAGTCCAACCCCCTGCTCAAAGCAGGACCAATCCCCAATGAAATCATCCCAGCCAGGGCTTTGTCAAGCCTGAGATGGTACACACTGACCCCTCATAAGATAATGATGGAATGACAGGATAATAGATGAGGATGTTTTGTTTGAACTAGCAGGTACAAGGTGGTAACTAATAACATTTTGAATTTAATACATAATTTGTTTGTGTCTATGTATAAAAGGAGAAGTCATAGGAGGGGTATCTTTGTATTGGCCTAGGGGCCAGCATCATGTTATGATGTTTGAGCTGGGTGTCTTGTTGCAGGCATGCATGTGTTTAGTGTATCTGTAGCTCCTGTGAAGAACTAGTACCATGTTTCGTTGACAATCAACCTGGCTGTGTGCCTTCACCACTGAACTGAGCCTGTGGTCTTTCGGTATGAGTAACATTGAGGTCTGATGAATTGCCTACTGTATTCTCTGTTAGTGCAGCTAACAAGAAGCTCCAAGAACCGTTATGAATGCTCAAAATGTCCCATTTCAACATTTTTGAAATGAAAAGTTTTAATTTTGTTTGGAAATGATTTTGTTTTGAAATTGTAATTAATTTACACAGGAAAGGGTAACTTTTTAAAAAGTTCAAAACAGAAATGAAAGATTGACCCCATCAAAAAGCTTTTTGGGATTATACATTTACAAAAATTGTCAAGATTTTGACTTTTTTTGTCCCACTTTGGGATGAGAAAACATTCCAAAATTTTGAAAACTCTTGTGGAATGGTGTGGTGGGGTGTATAGATCCCCCACTGTGTCAACCAGGAAAGAGTTAGCGGACACACCTATTACCTCTTCAGTGGTGACTAAGGGACCAATTAGCAACAGATGGCACAAAAGGCTGCTGCTCAGACACGGAAGGGCTGCTGCTTAGAGAACCTGAGAGAGGCCCCTCAGTAGCTATCTATGAAGAAGCTGTACAGGGAACTCCAGAGTGGGAGTAGTAGAGTCCATGGCCCTGTGAGAAAAATGCAAATAAGAAAAAGATAGGAGCATCCCAATGGGGGATTGTAAGGAGCAATCCCTTAGCTACCTATCATAGGGTCACTGGCAGGGCCAGACTAATCCATCAATGGGCTCTTTGCAAACGTGCATTTCTGAGCCCCTACGTCTAATATAAATAGTAACAAAAGGCTGATAAATGCAAAGAAGAAGGGGAAAACTACACTTCAGTGATGTTCCCTCCCATACATGCCCCTGTAGTAAATTCCAGTCCCAGCCTGTTTGCTTGCTGCTGTTGGAGAAGGAAGCGGTGTCTTTACCCAGTGCCATCCTCTCTTCTTTGCTCTGTTGGGACTGGTAAAGTGAATCTCAGTTGCATGTGAGGACTATCTTTGCCCACCCCTGATGGAGGGGTGACCAGGCCAAATTTGAATGGTGTTCTGACTCCATGTGCCAGGTCCCAATGCCACTCATTCAAGTGACTGAAGTGCTTTCAGTTCATGTACAAATCCATATCAGTTAAAAAACAAAACAAATTTTTGCCCGATTGCCCCACAAATTTTGGCCCTGGCACATGCCTAGTTTGCCTGTGTTATTCCGTCTCATGTCACTGGGCTGGAACCCAGAGGAGAGGGCTGGCCTGGGCTCCCCTTCCCCTCCCGCTCCTCCAGCAAGAGAGGAAACACAAACTTTAGGGACTAAAGGAGACAGAGACCTTGCAGCCTGGCATAAAGGCCATTAGACTTTGTGTTGTTCTGTTTGGACTTTTCTGTTATCCCAGAAGGGGACTAACTGGAAGGTGTCATGACTGGGGGGCCAGGACATGGAAGCTGCAGACTGCTACAGCACCAGATGATAGATAATAGGGGACATTAGAGCAGAAGAACTTCTGCAACATTATGTCCTGGCATGCGGGGGTGCTCTGGCAGTGAGTTCACCCATGGCAGATGGGAGATCTGTTTCCTGCTCAGCTTCACAAGACATTCCACATGAGACCTCCTCAATGACTCACCTAGATCATAAGTCTGGCGAGGGGGACAATAAACTGTGCAGGGCTGCTACTCCATGCATCCCCAGGAGCAGGTGGGTGGAAGGGAGGGATGGAAACAGATGTGTAGTGGGTAAAGTCTTGGCTCCCCTCTCCCGTGGGGGCGCCCCCCACACCAGCCAGAAGAAATTAGCCGACATGAGGGCAGATGTATGTTGTACCCTTTAAAGGTGAAAAGGAACAAGGGAAACAGGGAACACAATGTGTTTCTCTGAGTCAGTTCCTTTTCAAGACCCTCTTATGCTGGCATAGCTATCTATCTCTTACCTAGGGTTGAGAGGTAGGTCAAATTTAGCCCATAATTTCTATGGTATACCAGCATGCTTCAAATATAATTATTCTTACCACATTGTACTGTATGTTGTATTCTTTCTCTATACAATTTGGAGGCAATTTTTTTTGCTTTTAAATTTCTTAAGGTGTATGTCATTAGTATCGCTACTTACCATTTGCAAAATAAACTTAACATTGCCACTGAGCTTTTTCTGTGTACCAGTAGCTATACTTAGTTAAATCTTCCTGGTGAGACACCAAATATGTAGAAGCAAATAACTGCATGTTTCATCAATATAGGCAGCAATGGAAATCTCCATGATGAGATACATATTAATGTGTTACATACCTCTGTGACAATAGGTCGGCATAATAACATCCTCTACAGATAAGCAAACAGGAAAATGACAGTCCATTGATCAATTTTTGTACAGAAAATGGAATGTGCTCAGGAAAATAACATGCATCCATTCATCTTATAACCCCAAGAAAGTAATATTTGTTTTATTGTTTGTTTATGTAACTGACAATTACAAAATAAGTAATGCAGAAAGATAAAACATAGCTTAAAGGATCTATAAAAATACTCCAAGTACATTAGGTAACTGGGTCTGCTGTCCTGAAACAATATCTCATTGTATTCTTATGAAACTTCAGCATGCTTACAGCTCAGTCTGAAAGAAACAGGCTGGCTTTGATTTTAAGAATGAGTCTCATTACATTATGTGAAGGAAGGAAAGAAACATTATTTTTACAATTTAGCTGGTTCACCTTGCTCTTTAAATGGTTTCAGGTAAAGAGCAGTACCAATCTTCAAAGTAAAAAATCTTGTCACATTCAAGATTCTAAGGCCAGAAGGGACCGTTGTGTTCTAGCCTGACCTCCTGTATAATACAAGCCACAGAACTTTCCCCAAATAATTCCTACAGCAGATCTTTAAGAAAAACATCCAGTCTCGATTTAACAATTGTCAGTGATGGAGACTCTACCATGACCCTTGGTAAATTGTTCCCATGGTTAATTACTCTCACTGATAAAAATGTACACCCTATTTCCAGTCTGAATTTGTCTAGCTTCAACTTCCAGCCATTGGATCGCTATACTTTTCTCTGCCAGACCTAAGAGTCCTTTGTTAAATATTCGTTCCCCATGTAGGTTCTTATAAACTGTAATTGTCACCCTCTAATCTATTTAACAAAGAAGGTTGAGCTTCTTGAGTCTAAAAGATTAGAAAGCATATTTTAGAGTGATGGTGATTCTCGTGTTGCTTCTCCAATTTATCAACAGCCTTAAACTGTGGGCAACAGAACTGGACACAGGATTCCAGCAAAAGTCACACCAGTACCAAACACAGAGGTAAAATAACCTCTCTACTACTACTTGAGATTCTCCTGTTTGTACATCCAAAGATCTCATTAGCTGGGGCATGTCTTTTGAACTTGATGCTATGAGGAAAATTTTTGTATGATTATGTAATTGAAAGCTGTATCCTAATGCAAACACTCAAAGGGGGAGAATTAAGTTTGCACATTCAGCTCTTACTGAGGCATTTCCTGACTTTTGAGCAGCACTAGGTGAATAATACACAAGAAATAATACCTCAAAATTAAGCCTCCTTTTTAATTGTAAAATATCGGCATAGATCATGATCAGGTCACACAAGTTCAAGAAAGATGAATTCAAACTAGGACAGGTGTAGAAAAAGCCCCCTGGGATGATCAGGAGAATGCACAACCTGTGTTATGGAGGAGACTAAAATAACTTGGCTTGTTGAGTTTAGCAAAACAAAGGCTGAGCAGATATGGTTGCTCTCTATAAATACATTGGAAGGTAAACATCAGGGATGGTGAAAAGCCCTCTAAGCTAAAGGACAACCTTGGCACAAGAACAAATGGATATAAACTGGCCATGAATAAATTTAGACTGGAAATTAGAAGACGGTTTCTAACTATCAGAGGAGTGAGGTTCTGGAACAGTTTCTCAATAGGAGTAGTGGGGGCAAACCACGTACCTTAACTAGTTTTAGTTTTATGATTTACTCAAATTTATTTCTTGTTTCAACTCACTCCTTGACTTTATTGTCTCTTTATTTAACGTCTATGACTTGATCACAAACACTTCTCTGTGAATAATCTGTCTGTTTTGTTTTTTTTAGATAAGCAGGTAGGTTATTTACGAGTAGTCAGAAGTCACACTATACTATTTCTGTTCTTTCGATGAGTGATCAAGTTCTTCTGTCTTGAATGATCAGCAAACACATATACATGCACATTTGAAATTCTCATTTTGTGAACATTTGTGCCACTAACACTCAATAACAAGAGCATTTGTGAAAGCGAATAAAAAAGAGATGTGAGCTTGGATGAAGTAGATTAATTTAATTTTAAAAAATGGAGAAATATGAGTGAAAATGTTTTTTGTGTTCCAGCTTCAGCTTTTAGTTCTTAATTGTACAATGCTCTTGAATTAAATAGATGCATGGTGTATCTCTAACCTTAAATAGAGAGTCCAGTGGGACCGGTCACATGCTTTAAAGTTAAGCACGTCTAAATCTTTGGAGGACTGGAGCCTTAATTTCCATGTTCCTGCTGAGCTAAAATACTGAAATTTAGCACACTTATTTATAATAGGCTACTGAATACAGCATACATTTCAATTTAAAATATGATTTTTCTATAAGACGTCACCAAAAGGTAATTCATTAGTCTTTTATATTGGATTTCCATTGTTCAAATGCCCTTACATATGTAATAGAAGTAAATAAATATAAACATTTATCTATTCTGTGAATTGGTATGAAGGTCAAGACATGAAGATCATCTGAGTTCTACTTGTCTGATTTTAGATAAGAAAACCTCCATAAATGTTTATTTGAGAGAGTGATTACAAAAATCAAATGAACATCAGTGATGCATGCAACCACCTAAGAGGCAAGTGGATAGATTAGATATTCCATTACAATTGGCATTTGGTGGAAGGGGGTTAGTTGAGTGACAGAAAGCTGCCAGAATGGATCTGCAGCACTTCTCCCACTCCCCTCCAATCTCCAGTTCCCAATGTAAAGGATGAGTCAGGGGAGGGAGGGAACATCTCTTTACTGTAAGAGGGTGATCAGGACCACAGTTTGGTCTGAAAGTCTCTCCCAGACAAGATAGACATAATATATCATTCTTTGTTTCTGAGGTTAGTATTTCCAACCTATTTCGTTTAGTGTTATACCAGCCCAAATTATTCATACTTATTATTTTATAAGAAGGACATGATTGACCCGAAGGAAAAATTGACCTTTCATTGAACTGGGCAAATTGTAACTTCCATAGGATCCTGACTCTTGATATTCCACCATATCACTTTTCTTCCCCCTATTAGGAGATTATATGTTTGCAGCCCTTAAAGTAAGGCCTTCCAGCTGGGATGTGTGTTAGGATGTGCCCATATTTTGCTCTGATAGCTTTGAGATCTTCCATTGTTGTTTGCAGTGTTGTTGTAGCCATGTAGGTCCCAGGATATTAGAGAGACAAGGTGGGTGAGGTAAATATATTTTTATTGGACCAACTTCTGTTGGTGAGAGACACCAGCTTTCTAGCTTACACAAAGCTTTTCTTCAGGTCTGGGAAAGGTACTCAGTGTCACAGCTAAATAGAAGGTGGAACAAATTGTTTAGCATAAATAGTTAACACATAGTCTAAGAGATCATTCAAGGGGAAGTGGCCCGTTAAAGGTGCCACCCTCCCGCTCCTCTGAACTGGTTGGGAGCCGTCTTCTTGGACCATCCCATTTCTTCTGCACCCTTCACTTTCTTTTGCACCTGGACTTTCTCCTGCTGCCCCCAGCAGCTCTGGTCCTGGGATCTCCTTATCTCTGTGCGTTAGGATCTCTTGATCTGCCCCAAGCTCCCTGAATGCTTATAGCATGAACCTGGAGGCCACCTCCCTCCATAACCACCCTCCATTGGGGTCTTCATTTGAAAACCAGTTCCCTTTTTCTTTTTCCAATACCACATATTCATAGGCATACTCCCATACTGTCTTCTAGATTCTGTCTCCCCTTGCACCAGGGTCCCCTCCAAGGGTGAGGCCACTTCACTTTCTAGATTCTGTGATTCCTCCAACAGAGACCCGCTTATTTACTTTCATAAATGGCACTTTTCTATTTGCTAGTCCTATTCTACATGGGGGTTCCCTGCTGACATTCACCGAAGGGACTCCACTGTCCAGTTCTGTGCTATTTTTGCTCTATCACTGCGATCACCGGCAGCAGGTTGGCCATGGTATTCATCTCTCTTCCAGATGTTGCCTGTTGCTGCTCTTGTGTTGCTGCCTGTTGTTGCAGAATCCAAAGGAGTTCCTCCATTCCTGCCCCGCCCCCATTTCAGTGGGGTTTCCAACCCCCCCCCACTTCTGATACCAAATTGTAACAGGCCGCTCACCTCTGGAATGCTTCTCAGCAGCGAGGTACAATATCACAGTCCTTTTCCTGCCCCTGGTGTACCTTGCTGTCAGCAAGCTGACCTTGTTGGGTCTTCAGTGGCCCGCTTCTCGAGCCTGGGGCAGGGTGTAGTAGGACCACAGAGCCTCTAGCAGGGAGCAATAAAGGCCAGCCAGACCCTATCACACCTCTGCAATTTATCAACATTCTTCTTGAGTTGTAGGCACCAGAACTGGACACCATATTCCAGCAGGGGTCAGACCTGTGTCAAATAGAGAGGTAAAATAACCTACTTGAGATTCCCTTGTTTATATATCCCAGGATCTCATTAGCTCTTATGACCACAGTGTCACACTGCAAGCTCATGTTGAGCTGATTATCTACCCCACTCTCAAAATCTCTTTCAGAGGTACTGCTTCCAGAATAGTCTCTATATTGTAAGTATGGCCTAAATTCTTTGTTCCTAGATGTATACATTTACATTTAGCCGGAAATTACCAAACAGTCCAGATTGCTCTTGTTGTTATTTACCACTCACCCAATTTTTGTGTGATTGCTAAACTTTGTCAGTGATTATTTTACATTTTCTTCCAGGTCATTGATAAAAATGTTGAATAGCATAGGGCCAATAACTGATCCCTGTGGGACCCCACTGGTAACAGTCCTGCTTGATGATGATTCCCCATTTACAAGTCCCATATCAGGGGTCCATTATCTTGCCTGGGATCAATGTCAGGCTGACTGGCCTATAATTACCCAGGTCATCCCATTTACTCTTTTAAAAAGTTGGCACAACATTAGCTTTATTCCAGTCATGTGGAATTTCCCTGGGCTCCAAGACTAATTGACAGTCAACATTAATGGTCTATCATGCTCCTCAGCCAGCTCTTCTAAAATTCTTGGACGCAAAGTTCTCTGGGTCTGCTGACTTAAAAATGTCTATCTTTAGTAGCTTTAGTTTAACATTCTCTGGAGATACTACTGGAATGGAAAGACATTACCATCACCATATGATAGGTTTATATAATCTCCCCCCAACACAGAATAGAAATATTTATTTATCACAACTGATAATTCTACCATTTCCAACTAGTAAAGGACCAATACCATTGTTAGGATTCTTTTTGTTCCTCATATATCTTTAAAATATTCTTACTTATTGTCCTTAACTCTGTTGGTCATAGATTTGCTTGTGTCCCTCGGTTTCCCTTTTCACTTTTCTAAAATTCATAACTTCTGATACATAATCACTAGTATTAACTTCCCTTTTCTTTCATTTGTGTTATTATTCTTTTAATTTTTTATAGCTGCTTTCACTTCAGCTGTAAACCCCTCCCCCCCCCCTTTTTCTTTTAAAACCAGCGTGGACTTTGCCCACGGTTGTGGGATTATTGCTTTTTGGGCATCTAGTAAGGCAACGATTCTCAAAATTCATTGCACCGTGACCCCACTTCTGAGAACTACTACACTAAAATTACTACACAACCCCAGGAGGGGTGACCGAAGCCCAAGCCCACCTCCACCCTGCCATCCTGGGCTGGGGGGAGCAAAGCTGAAGCCCAAGGGCTTCTGCCCTGGGCAGGAGGCATGTAACTTTAGCTCCCCTTCCTCAGTCCTGGGCAGTGGGTCTTGGCCTCAGGCTCAGGCTTTGGCCTTAGCCCTAGGCCCCAACAAGTCTAACCCCAGCCTTGGCAACCCCATTAAAATGGGGTCATGACACACTTTGGGGTCCCAACCCACAGTTGGAAAACCCCTGTAGTAAGGTGTTCTTAAATGATTCCCAATTATCATTTACATTTTTCTGATTACAGTGTACCTCCCAGCTGATTTGGCTCATAATTGTTTTCAACTTTGTGAAATTCACCCTACTGAAGCACCAAGTGTATATATTACTGCTGTGGACTTTATTCTGCTTGCACATTATAAATGTGATGAAGTCAAGATCACTTGTGCCTAAGCTACCAATAATTTTTAGTTCTGTGATCAGTTCCTCTTTATCTGTTAGGACCAGATCTAATCAAGATTTCCCCTTATGTTGGCTGCAATGCTTTCGGAGTTAGAAAATCATCATCTATAATATTTAGAAATTCTGAGGATGTTTTAGTATTGGTAGCATGACTCCAGCATATGTCATTTAAATTGAAGTCCTGCATGACTGCAAAGCTTTTGTTAGGTATGTAAGGAAGCGGTCATTCTGATCCTAGTGTGATTTGGTGGTCTGTAGTCGTCACACACCTGTACCCCATCTTGTACTTTATCTGTTAGTCCATTGATACACCATGGACCAGGACCCCATTGTGCTAGATGCTGTACAAACACAGGATAAAAAGACAGTCTTGTCCCAAAAAGCGTCCAATCTGAATTTAAGACCAGAGACAATATATGGATACAGACAGACAGGTAAAACAATGAAACAATTGTTTCCTTGTGTATTATCATGCTGTTTGTTCATTCTAATTTTCGTAAATGGGACAATTTCCAAACCGAGGATTTCCTAAACTGCTGACTCTTTTCTCAGGATTAATAGACAGCTGAAATAGTCTTAAATCTCTCCTTTTGATGTTCTTAGTTTTATTGTATCATTCAGACTATTAGAAACTATTTTATGAGTTCCATTTCCCCCCTCTCTAGGATAATTGGAATATTTATATTAGAAACTACTTTCAGTGGGTATGTTATATGTGTAAAAAGATTGATTTTAAAAAAGCAGCTGCTAACCCCTAATAAGAATAAAATTGTTAAATACTTAATTTTGCTGGGCAGTAATGTTTTTTACTTCAGTTTTACACTGTTTTCAATATAAATTAATCCGCGGATCTGCTGATTACTTAATTTACATAAATCTATTGAACTGTTGACTGATTTATCTATCCAGCCATATCCATTTCATAGTGACATTTATCAGTGTAGTCTCTTTCAAGCTGCACTTCTGTCAGGGTTTACAGTTCTCCCTAACAAAACTCTTCTTCCTTAAAGCAGAACTTTTTATGCAGAGTTTGTTTATTTTCAGCTTTACAAATCCTAGGATGGAATCCTTTCTTATGCTAGCACAGTCTAATCCTGTGAACTTTTATTCACACAAATATTCCTATTAAAGTCAAAACTAATGAATATTTGGTCCCAGTTCTCCTCCCAGTTTCATGTATAAAACTCAAGGGGAGTTGCACTCAAATGAGTGGAGGCCAAACTGAGTGTCAAACTGGGTCTTTTACCGTGGTCTTGCCAAGTTTTACACATGTGCTTAACTTTGGTTACATTGAAATCAATAGGAATAAACACTTTGCATAAATATGAGCACACATTTGTGTCTTTGCTGGATTGGAGCCCAAGACTTGGGGTCAACAACCCCAATCCTGCAAACACATTCACACATATGTGCCATTACAGAGGTGAATGGCTAATTGAAATCAATTGGCTTGCCGTATACATTGAATAAGAAAGATATTTAGAATTGTGTGTGTGTGTGTGTGCGGGGGGGGGGGGGGAACAGTATAATTTGTAATGATGTAGAAATATTTTAAATGATGGTTGCTACAGTTTGAAGTTAGGCGAGAATGTAATAACAATGAGGAGTCCTTGTTTTTGCTGATACAGACTAACATGGCTCTGAGAATGTAATAGGACCTAATGGGATTTTTTTAAAACTATGTATGATCCTATACTCCTTAGACAAGCTAACCCTGGCTAATTATTTGTCTATACAAAATATATGAGAAATTATTTGAATCTGAACTTCCCCACACATGAAACACTTTTGGCTCTAGGTTTTGTTTTGGGCCTGCCTCTATCAAATATTGAACCTAATCCTCTGCACTGAATAGGGCTTTTAGAAAAAAATGCCACACTATGGTTATTTATCTTTTTTTAATTTCATTTTTAAAAATATTAATTAATGTGTATAAAAATAAGCATAGAAGCTATGGAGAAAGCGAGGCAGTGGCATAGAGCAAATAGAAATAATGACTATTGTAGTCTTAAAGAAAAACATACCATTACCAGTCATAGCAAGCAAGGTGAAATTTATAGCCTTATATAACTAATCATAAAATAGTTAATAAAAAGGTGAGTCTAATTTACTTAATTTTACCAACTGAATCATAGAATAGAATATCAGGGTTGGAAGGGACCTCAGGAAATCATCTAGTCCAACCCCCTGCTCAAAGCAGGACTAATCCCCAACTAAATCATCCCAGCCAGGGATTTGTCAAGCCTGACCATAAAAACTTCTAAGGAAGGAGATTCCACCACCTCCCTAGGTAACCCATTCCAGTGTTTCACCACCCTCCTAGTGAAAAAGTTTTTCCTAATATCCAACCTAAACCTCCCCCACTGCAACTTGAGACCATTACTCCTTGTTCTGTCATCAGCTACCACTGAGAACAGTCTAGATCCATCCTCTTTGGAACCCCCTTTCAGGTAGTTGAAAGCAGCTATTAAATCCCCCCTCAGTCTTCTCTTCCGCAGACTAAACAATCCCAGTTCCCTCAGCCTCTCCTCATAAGTCATGTGTTCCAGTCCCCTAATCAACTGAGTCAGGATTAATCAACAAAGGAGCGTTTCTGTGCATTAGAGCTCAAACTATAACAATAAATCACAAAACAATCAACATCTTTTATCTATTAATCCTCATTGAAGCCCTGATTCTGCAAAGGTTTACACATTTGCTCAACTTTACACATTGTGAGCAGTCACATGTGCTTCAAGGAGTGGGACCATAGAGACTGATCCAACTCCATTAAAGTTACTCCACTAACTTAAGTCGGAGTTGGACCAGACCTTTTTCCAGCTTGTAAAAATATTACAGACCCTTCCTAGCTTAAAGGTGGAGTTCAGAAATAAAATACGATAACTTTAAGAAGAAAATTAATTTTACTGGCCTCAACAAGCAACTGCCACCCTCAAAACAAGAAAAGTGGGAAATCAAAAGAAAGATTGCTTAAAAGTGAAATCCAGGACTTTTCACATCTCACCCTTTTGGCTAAGATCAAGTACTGTGCAGTCCTTTTTTAAATGCATAGTTCAGCCCTACATCATAAAGAATACAGGGCTGAATCATGAAGTTTAGAAGTTGTATTAAGGTAACTTTAGAATAGGCTTGTCTTTTAGGTAGGTCAATTTCTTACCGTCCCTTTTATCATCTTTACTGTGAGCCGTTTAAAAATAAATTCTTTGACAGTTTTCACTGTTCAGATTTATTTTGCTGATTTCCCCCCTTCTGCATTTTTCTCTGTCCCATAATCTCTACATTTTTGGGTGCATTCTCACTTTTTCTCTTCATGTATAGCATTTTCCATTTCCCCTGTCTGCTTCTTTTCTTTTCTTTTCTTTTCTTTTCTTTTCTTTTCTTTTCTTTTCTTTTCTTTTCTTTTCTTTTCTTTTCTTTTCTTTTCTTTTCTTTTCTTTTCAGTGTCCTTCTACTCTATTAAGGGTGTGATAGAAGTCTGATATGATATATATATCTTACAATGTTTGAACTCTGGCCTGGTTCAGCAGAGCTCTGAACCCCATACTTAATTTTAAAGCAGGCGTTTAAGTGCTTTGCTGAACTGGGGCCCTTGAAATATGGCTGACATCTAACAAGATGAAATTCATCTTGGAAGAATAGGTGGCTGGGTCTTTACTCTGTCAACACTGGCTGAGGGCAAGTAAGCTGAGGCTCCTTCAAAGATACTGACGGTCAAAAGACCACCCAGCCTTGGGCTTGAAGAAGAAGAGGTGAAAAGGCTGGGACACTCCAATCATCCCTTATCTGCCTTTTTGAAGGCGTGGATATCAGTGCTTGTAAAAGGGGTCAGGTCTTTAGAAAGAATTGTTTAGCAGCTGAAGTACTAATTTAGTGAGCTTGATATTACTCTCACTTATATTATAAACAGGGCTGGAAGCCACATTATTAAGGCTGTCTGACACTTCCCATTATAAGATAATGGTTTCGGTTGCTTATAACTTTGCCAAACTTTAGTCATTCAAGTTAGAATTTTCCATGCCAGGTGTCTACCATTTCCAAGAACGAGGCTTGGGGAAAAATGTTTATCAATATTTAAAAGAAAAAAATTCTGGCAACCTTTTCCGTAGAAAGCTGCAGCACAGCAGATTTCTTCACCCTTGAGTGACAATTCAGTAAAGATCTCCATACTAAAATCCCTATCATATATGTCTTCCACATGGCCTTTACAGGCACCGCAGTCCCTTTCCTTTGCTCCTAACCCAAAGTCAGTTCATGCTGACCCTTTCCCTGGGCTGAGCCCCTGTGCATCAGTTGTTCTGTTCTTGGGTTTAAGGTGCAGGTGCTGGCTAGTGTTGGTGGCCTATGATACGTAGGAGGTCAGGCTAGATCAGTTCTCAAATTTTTGTACTGGTGATCCCTTTCACACAGCAAGCCTCTGAGTGTGACACCCCCCCCCCCTTATAAATTAAAATAAATTTTTTATATTTAATATTATTATAAATGCTGGAGGTGAAGCAGAGTTTGGGGGTGGTGGCTGACAGCTTGCAACTCCCCCCATAATAACTTCATGACCCCCTGAGGGGGGTCACGACCCCCAGTTTGAGAACCCCTGGAATAGATCTGGTGGTCCCTTCTGGCCTTAAACTCTATGAACCTGGCTGCAACAGCGTACCTAATGCTGATCCTTTAGAAGACCTTGTAGGCCTGCTGCCTGGCTACTCTCATAGACTTGAGTGTGCTCTATACTTCTCAAAACTAGGCCATTTGTATAGGTGCTTATCTAGATGTCCTATGACCTTAACTCTTTCTCTGTGTAACCCACTCAGAGAAACACTCTGTCCCCCATTAGTGGTGGCTGGGCCACAGATAGAGGTTGAGCCTGCTCTAGCCTTAACTAACAAAGAGCTCTTTTAGCTTAGACAGTAGAGAACCATGCATTTAAATCCAAAGATCCTCAGGTTCAGTCACCACTGCTGATGGCCCAACCCACTGATATAGTTTTGTCTTCAATTTTATGTTTCCTAATTTTTTGCTCCACCTCTACAGATATTTATAGTGTTAATCTCTCTTTCTTTTACTGTCCTTGATTAACGCTCCTTTTCATGGTATTTTAGTATCATAATAATGACTTGGTTGGTATATGTGTGTCATCATGGCTCTTAACTGGGTGGAATCAGAGTAGCTCAGCTGTGTGTCCTAGACCCTTAATTGTTAACAACTACCACATTTTCCATCTGTGGATTGCTCAGGAACTGATAACTGTGAATGCTCATTTGGGATTTGCTGTTTTCTGTTCAAGCTGTGCAAATGGTCACCAAAGTCACCTTGTACTGTTTCTGCTCCCTCGCTGAGAAACGGTAACATCTTTGGTTGCAAATATGCATTCTTGTGTGAACATGCATATTCTTGTGCAAGCATACCTATTTGCAGTAATATAGATTTCCCCCAAACATTATTGTAAATACAACCCCACTTATCCTGGGAGTGTTTGCAAACAACAAATACATGGAGGTCATGAATATCATTGACCTGGATAGGTTTCATTTGCACAAATGTTCACTGACACCCTTTCCATTGTTTGTTCAACTCTAATTGCAACCATAGCCTCTTCTAAGGAGTTAAATTCAGTGTTACTCAGCTGGTATGCAGTAATTAGAAGACCTGGGATGTTGTAGGTATAATAGTACCGACCTCCTTTGTAAAGCCCCTTGAGCTGTACTGATGAAAAGTGCTGTATAAAAGCTAGGTGGTATTGTTTGATTAAGTATTTCTGAAAGTATAATTCTTACTCAAGCAATTTCTGAAAAGTGACATCTCCCGAGGTTGTAACTGAAGAATTTTTTAGTTTGTATGCAGCAAAATCATGTACAAAAAGGAGATGACTTTAATCTAGGTATCTCCATTTAGACTGGCTACTTGAATCTCTGTCTGTGGTGACTTCCCTCTTGCCAAATGAGGAGGGGAAAGCTGCCAACAGACTGACACTGCCTGTACGTTATTATTGTCATTTCCTTCCTGTGCCCCACAGGGATTATTTTGGAGTCTAAGAAATGCTAATTTAGATTTATAGTCATTTTGTCAGACCGAAGAACAGACAAATTAAAACTGTTCTAGTATGATTTCAGGCACAGCAGAGAGGCAGCAAAGTCAGGCGCTATATAAGATTTTAAATGAAACAACCACCATTTTTGGTTTATTAGTTTGTTCTTCAACTCTTCTATGATAAACAGATGGTGGTTGTTACCTCTGAAAACTACACCCTCCCCTCAATTCCTAGCCACTTTCCTTCCCTCACACTCAGGCAACCAATTCCCTTCCCTTCCAGTACACACAGGTGATTTACTGCAATGTTTTCCCTTTGTGGTACACCAAAGCAAAGTATGTAAGTAACTGTATAGGCAAAAATCCTGACAGCAGAATTGGGGAGTTCGTGTAACTTTCAGACTTGAACAGACAGTTAAAATGTTAACCCTTAAATCCCACAAACCAATCTAGAACACTTTATCTGTCTTCTCATAACCTGCCATTCCTCACAGGGACTCTTGCCACACATTGGGATGTAAGGTTAAAAAAAAGTATCCTGAGGTACACTGTATCCCTAAAAGTTCACTGACATGTAATGCTCTGTTTGAAACTTCAGCTTTACTTGTATGTAGAATATTTCATGGAAATATGGGAATTGCCATACACACCAGAATAAATCAATAGTCCATCTAATCTGATATCCTGCTACCGTCAAGGCTGGAAATTCTAGCCTTTGCAGTAAAGCTGGTGTCTACATTCAAGCATGGTGAATATAGTATATAGGGGTATGTCTACACACCAATGTAAGCCTAGGGTTAATGGGACTTGAGTCAGCTGACCCCTGTCAGTGAACCCTGGACCTGAGCATCTACATTGCATTTGAACTCTAGGTTAAGGGTTTTATGACACATGCTTGAACCTAGGGCTCTGACATCCACACGGCAACGTACAGATCTGAGTTAAAGTAACCCCAACCCAGTGTGCCTGGCACCCCCCACCCCACAGTGTCGACACTCTAGCCCTATGAATGAGCTGCACTGTGGGAAACCTCTACTGCCCACCCTGTTTCCTAGCTGGCGGTGCTATTGATGGGACTCATGCCTCTTATGAGCACCTGAGTACCTAAACCACACAACTGGCTCCTTTGGTGGCTGTCTGAGTAGAATGACTGCAATTTGAGAAGGCTTTACGCTGAACTACCGTCTAATCTGAGAACTGGGTTCTCCACCTCTAGGCTGAGTCACACTGGCAGGAAAATGCCCAGGTGCATCTGTTCTGAGGGCAATTAGGACATCAGTCTCCAGGACTGTCAGACAATTAAAATGAAACTTTGCAATTCTTTTTAAAATGGGATGTTCAAGGAAGGTGTTTTAGTTTGTTTTTTTGTCTGTCAGCAAACCAAGCAGGTTGTCTGGGGCAGCAAATGTAAAGGGGCTGCAGGAGGTCGGGCTCTGGGGCAGCAATCTGCCCTCAGCGGCGGCGGGAATTCGGCGGCCGCTCTGTCACAGTGTGTTTCGCACTCGGCAGCAATTCAGCGGCGGGATCCCGACTCTTCTTCATTTGCTGGCGGCAATTCGGTGACCGCACAATCACTCCACCTCCCTGTTCGGCGGCAAGCTTTTTTGTTTTTTTTTTTTTTTTGCTGCTTGGGGCGGCAAAAATGCTGGAGCCGGCCCTGCTGGGAGCAAGGGCTAGAGAGTGGAGCAAGACCAAGCATTTGCCCTGCGCTGCAGAGCTCAGCACAGCTGGGGTGTGGGGGGAATGACCCACAACATCCTGGCAGCCGGGAGCCACCTCTTGCCTGTCAGCTTTGCTCCCTGCTCCAGGCAAGCTCTGCGCAGCAGTGAGGAGGAGCCGGAACTGCTGCTTTGGGAGGTTGCAGGGAAGTTTTAGGGCTGGTTCCCACTTGCCACCCTGACTTCTGCCCGGGCACCCCTGCACACACAGCCCCAGGGAGGCCAGAGAGCAGAGCGGGACCAAGCGGCTGCCCTGTAGGGAAGGGGAACAGCCAGAGTGCAGGGGTCATCCCTTCCCTGGCCATGCTGAGCCTCTGCCACTCCCCCACCCTGCAGGACAGTCACTTGGTCCTGCTTGACTCTCTGGCCCCTCTGCTCTCCAAAATACGAAAATGGATCCTAAGGCATGGATGTATTGTCCAAGTGAATCAAGTATGTTTAATCCTGGCAAATACAAGAAGCAGTCCCTAATGCCCTACAAGTCCATTGTGAGGATGTATATTTTCTATTAAATCTTGGGATTTCCCCCACACTTTCCTCTTGTTCAGGCTTCAGGCTTTTCTTTCCACCCCCAAAGAATTGTGGTTTGGGCTCATTGGCCCTAATGTCTTCCTCTCCTGGAATATGTTTCAGAGAAGTCTACAGTTTTTTCTTTCCTCCTCTCTTCCATAAGGAATTGGCAGGGGGGAGGGACTGCAGGACTCTCTTCTGCTAACCCCTTCAGCAACAGTAACAGGAAGGCTAGATTTCCTCTTCAGTGGTAGATATTTATTTCTCTATCATTGTTCTTAGTCCTTTTTAATGCTGAGGAATCCATTATCCAAAAACATTACTGTATTCTCTAATACTCTCAAACTCTGCAGTAACACTGCTTATATTTCATATTAATGGTACTTAAATGGTTTATAAAGGGCTAATAAATGATGAATAGCAGTTTATAAACATGTTACAGGCATGAGTAGTATGCACTATAGATGATAAGCACATCAATAGAAGTTGCTATATATGGTTATAACAAAAGCAACCTATTAACCGGATGGATTCTATAACAATATAACAGTAGGGATCTATTATCGACCTCCTGACAGGACAGTGATAGTGACAATGAAATGCTAAGGGATATTAGAGAGGCTATCAAAATTAAAAACTCAATGATAGTGGGGGATTTCAATTATCCCCATATTGACTGGGTACATGTCACCTCAGGATGAAATGCAGAGACAAAATTTCTCAATACTTTAAATGATTGCTTCTTGGAGCAGCTGGTACAGAAACCCACAAGGGGAGAGGCAACTCTCAATCTAGTCCTGAGTGGAGCGCAGGATCTGGTCCAAGAGGTAACTACAACAGGACCTCTTGGAAATAGTGACCATAATATAATAACATTTAACATTCCTGTGGTGGGAAGAACACCTCAACAGCCCAACAATGTGGCATTTAATTTCAGAAAGGGGAACTATGCAAAAATGAGGAGGTTAATTAAACAGAAATTAAAAGGTACAGTGACTAGAGTGAAATCCCTACAAGCTGCATGGACACTTTTCAAAGACACCATAATAGAGGCTCAATTTAAATGTATACCCCAAATTAAAAAAAACACAGTAAAAGAACTAAAAAAGAGCCAGCGTGGCTTAAAAACCATGTAAAAGAAGCAGTGAGAGATAAAAGGCATCTTTTTAAAAAGTGGAAGTCAAATCCTAGTGAGGTAAATAGAAAGGAGCATAAACACTGCCAAATTAATTGTAAAAATGTGATAAGAAAAGCCAAAAAGGAGTTTGAAGAACAGCTAGCCAAAACCTCAAAAGGTAATAAAAAATGTTTTTTAAAATACATCAGAAGCAGAAAGCCTGCTAAACAACCAGTGGGGCCCCGTACGATCGAGATACAAAAGGAGCACTTAAAGATGATAGTCATTGCAGAGAAACTAAATGAATTCTTTGCTTCAGTCTTTACGGCTGAGGATGTTACGGAGATTCTCAAACCTGAGCCGTCTTTTGTAGGTGACAAATCTGAGGAATTCTCACAGATTGAAGTATCACTAGAGGAGGTTTTGGAATTAATTGAGAAACTTAACAGTAACAAGCCCCTGGGACTAGATGGCATTCACCATTCTGAATTCTGAAAGAACTCAAATATGAAATTGCGGAACTATCAACCGCATGTTTGTGGTTTGTAACCTGTCCTTTAAATCAGCTACTGTACCCAATGACTGGAAGATAGCTAATGTAATGCCAATATTTAAGAAGGGCTCTAAGAGGTGATCCTGACAATTACAGACCGGTAAGTCTAACGTCAGTACCGGGCAAATTAGTTGAAACAATAGTAAAGAATAAAATTGTCAGACACCCATAAACCGCAAGGGGTACTTTTCAATGGTGCTGCAAGCACTGGTGGATCACAAGAGACATTTCACCAACATCAGTGTGGAATGGCCGGGAAAGGTACACGACACTCGCATCTTCAGGAACTCTGGTCTGTTTCAACAGCTGCAGCAAGGGACTTACTTTCCAGACCAGAAAATAACTGTTGGGGATGTTGAAATGCCTATAGTTATCCTTGGGGACCCAGCCTACCCCTTAATGCCATGGCTCATGAAGCCATACACAGGCAGCCTGGACAGTAGTCAGGAGCTGTTCAACTATAGGCTGAGCAAGTGCAGAATGGTGGTAGAATGTGCATTTGGACATTTAAAAGCGCGCTGGCGCAGTTTACTGACTCAGTTACACCTCAGCGAAAACAATATTCCCATTGTTATTACTGCTTGCTGTGCACTCCACAATATCTGTGAGAGTAAGGGGGAGACATTTATGGCGGGGTGGGAGGTTGAGGCAAATTGCCTGGCCACTGATTATGTGCAGCCAGACACCAGGGCGGTTAGAAGAGTACAGGAGGGTGCTGTGCGCATCAGAGAAGCTTTGAAAACCAGTTTCATGGGTGGCCAGGCTACGGTGTGACCGTTCTGTTTGTTTCTCCTTGATGAAAACCCACCCCCTTGGTTCACTCTACTTCCCTGTAAGCCAACTGCCCTTCTCTCCCCCCTTTGATCACCGCTTGCAGAGGCAATAAAGTCATTGTTTCAAATTCATGCATTCTTTACTAATTCATCACACAAATGGGGGGATAACTGCCAAGGTAGCCCGGGAGAGGTGGGGGAGGAGGGAAGGACAAGGTCACATTGCACTTTAAAACTTGTTGAATGCCAGCTTTCTGTTGCTTGAGCAGTCCTCTGGGGTGGTGTGCTTGGGTGCCCGGAGGGCCCCCCGCTGCGTTCTTGGGTGTCTGGGTGAGGAGGCTATGGAACTTGGGGAGGAGGGTGGTTGGTTACACAGGGGCTGTAGCAGTGGTCTGTGCTCCTGCCTTTCCTGCAGCTCAACCATACGACGGAACATATCCGTTTGATGCTCCAGTAGCCTCAGCATTGCCTCCTGCCTTCTGTCAGCAAGCTGACACCACCTATCATCTTCAACCCGCCACCTGTCCTCCCCTTCATATTGTGCTTTCCTGGAGTCTGACATTGCTTGCCTCCATGCATTCTGCTGGGATCTTTCAGTGTGGGAGGATTCCATGAGCTCAGAGAACATTTAATTGTGAGTGCATTTTTTTGCCTTCTAATCTTTGCTAGCCTCTGGGACGGAGATGATAGTGTGAGCATTGAAACATTTGCAGCTGCGGGAGGGGAAAAAAGGGAGAGTAGTAGTTAAAAAGATACATTTTAGAAAACAATAGATCGACTGTTTTACGGTGAACCTTGCTGTTAACATTACATAGCAGATGTGCTTTTGGTACAAGGTTGCATTTTGCCTTTTATATTGAGGGTCTGCCGGTTTGGTGTGAGAGATCACACATGCAGGGCCGGGCAACAGAATTTGGCTTGCAGGCAGACATGGTAAGCCACAGTCTTTTGGCTTCTTTAACTTTCCTAACATGTGGGAATGGTTTCAAACGGCAGCGCCCTCATTTCCCATACCAAGCAGCCGTTGGGTTGGCCATTTAAAATGGGTTGGCAATTTAAAAGGAGGGGCTGCAGTTTTTGGGTTAATGTGCAGCACAAACCCAACTAACCCCCTCCCCACCCAATTCTCGGGGATGATCGCTTCACCCCTCCCTGCACCGCGTGAACAGTGAGGAATATTTCTTTTCAGCCACAAGTACACAGCCCAGCAGGAACAGCCACCTCTGAATGTCCTCTTAATAAAATTAGCCTATTTCAATTAGGTGACCATGAGGAGTGACCATCCAGGAGAACTTTATGGAGATCATAGAATATCAGGGTTGGGAGGGACCTCAGGAGGTCATCTAGTCCAATCCCCTGCTCAAAGCAGGACCAATCCCCAACTAAATCATCCCAGCCAGGGCTTTGTCAAGCCTGACCTTAAACACTTCGAAGGAAGGAGATTCCACCACCTCCCTAGGTAACGCATTCCAGTGTTTCACCACCCTCCTAGTGAAAAAGTTTTTCCTAATATCCAACCTAACCTCCCCCACTGCAACTTGAGACCATTACTCCCCATTCTGTCATCTGCTACCACTGAGGACAGTCTAGATCCATCCTCTTTGGAAGCCCCTTTCAGGTAGTTGAAAGCAGCTATCAAATCCCCCCTCATTCTTCTCTTCTGCAGACTAAACAATCCCAGTTCCCTCAGCCTCTCCTCATAAATCATGTGTTCCAGACCCCTAATAATTTTTGTTGCCCTCCGCTGAACGTTTTCCAATTTTTCCACATCCTTCTTGTAGTGTGGGGCCCAAAACTGGACACAGTACTCCAGATGAGGCCTCACCAACGTCGAATAGAGGGGTACGATCACATCCCTTGATCTGCTGGCAATGCCCCTACTTATACAGCCCAAAATGCCATTGGTCTTCCTGGCAACAAGGGCACACTGTTGACTCATATCCAGCTTCTCATCCACTGTAACCCCTAGGTCCTTTTCTGAAGAACTGGTCCCTAGCCTGTAGCGGTGCATGGGATTCTTCCGTCCTAAGTGCAGGACTCTGCACTTGTCTTTGTTGAACCTCATCAGATTTCTTTTGGCCCAATCCTCTAATTTGTCTAGGTCCCTCTGTATCCTATCCCTACCCTCCAGTCTATCTACTTCTCCTCCCAGATGTCCCTGGAGGATTTCCGCTCCATCCCCAGACAAATTAACAGACTTTTCCAGTAGCTGTACTGGCCGCGAATGCATCCCAAGTCTTCAGGGCAAATTAATCATTAAACACGCTTACTTTTAAAGCATGTATTATATTTACAAAGGTAAACTCACCAGAGGTCCCTTCTCCACCTGGCGGGTCCGGGAGCCCACCTTGGGTGGGTTCGGGGGGTACTGGCTCCAGGTCCAGGGTGAGAAATAGTTCCTGGCTCTCGGGGAAAAAGGTTTCTCCACTTGCTTGCTGTGTGCTATCTTCAACCTCCTCCTCCTCATTCCCAAAATGTGCATCCCTGTTGCATGATAATCCATTGATGGAGTCAAAGCACAGGGGTGGGGTAGTGGTGGCTGCACCCCCTAGAATGGCATGCAGCTCATCATAGAAGCGGCATGTCTGGGGCTCTGACCCCAAGCGGCCATTTGCCTCTCTGGTTTTTTGGTAGGCTTGCCTGAGCTGCAGTCCCTGTTATATCATCTGTCCTTCATGCCCTTGGAGATTTTTTCAAATGTTTGGGCATTTTGTCTTTCGGAACGGAGTTCTGATAGCATGGATTTGTCTCCCCATACAGCGATCAGATCCCATACCTCCTGTTTGGTACATGCTGGAGCTCTTTTGCCATTCTAGGACTCCATCATGGTCACCTCTGCTGATGAGATCTGCACTCACCTGAAGCTTGCCACGCTGGCCAAACAGGAAATGAGATTCAAAAGTTCACGGGCCTTTTCCTGTCTACCTGGCCAGTGCATCTGAGTTGAGAGCGCTGTCCAGAGCGCTGTCCTGTCACAATGGAGCACTCTGGGATAGCTCCCGGAGGCCAATACCTTCGAATTGCGACCACACTACCCCAAATTTGACCCGGCAAGGTCGATTTCAGCGCTAATCCCCTCGTCGGGGGAGGAGTACAGAAATAGATTTTAAGAGCCCTTTAAGTAAAAAAAAATGGCTTCGTTGTGTGGACGGGTGCAGGGTTAAATCGATCTGATGCTGCTAAATTCGACCTAAACTCATAGTGTAGACCAGGGCTTAGATTTCCAGAAAGCCTTTGACAAGGTCCCTCACCAAAGGCTCTTACATAAATTAAGTTGTCATGGGATAAGAGGGAAGATCCTTTCATGGATTGAGAACTGGTTAAAAGACAGGAAACAAAGGTTAGGAATAAATGATAAAGTTTCACAATGGAGAGGGGTAACTAGTGGTGTTCCCCAAGGGTCAGTCCTCGGACCAATCCTATTCAACTTATTCATAAATGATCTGGAGAAAGGGGTAAACAGTGAGGTGGCAAAGTTTGCAGATGATACTAAACTGCTCAAGATAGTTAAGACCAAAGCAGACTGTGAAGAACTTCAAAAAGATCTCACAAAACTAAGTGATGGGGCAACAAAATGGCAAATGAAATTTAATGTGGATAAATGTAAAGTAATGCACATTGGAAAAAATAACCCCAACTATACATACAATATGATGGGGGCTAATTTAGCTACAACTAATCAGGAGACAGGTCTTGGAGTCATCATGGATAGTTCTCTGAAGACATCCATGCAGTGTGTAGCGGCAGTCAAAAAAGCAAACAGGACGTTAGGAATAATTAAAAAAGGGATAGAGAATAAGATGGAGAATATCTTATCGCCCTTATATAAATCCGTGGTACGTCCACATCTTGAATACTGTGTACAGATATGGTCCCCTCATCTCAAAAAAGATATACTGGCATTAGAAAAGGGTCATAAAAGGGCAACTAAAATGATTATCCCATATGAGGAGAGATTAAAGAGGCTAGGACTTTTCATCTTGGAAAAGAGGAGAGTAAGGGGGGATATGATAGAGATCTATAAAATCATGAGCGGTGTGGAGAAAGTGAATAAGGAAAAGTTATTTACTTGCTCCCATAATATAAGAACTAGGGGCCACCAAAGGAAATTAATGGGTAGCAAGCTTAAAACAAATAAAAAGAAGTTCTTCTTTACTGAGCGCATAGTCACCCTGTGGAATTCCTAGCCTGAGGAGATTGTGACAGGTAGGACTATAACAGGGTTTAAAAGAGAACTGGATAAATTCATGGAGGTTAAGTCCATTAATGGCTATTAGCCAGGATGGGTAAGGAATGGTGTCCCTAGCCTCTGTCTGTCAGAGGGTGGAGATGGATGGCAGGAGAGAGATCACTTGATCATTACCTGTTAGGTTCACTCCCTCTGAGGCACCTGGCATTGGCCACTGTCGGTAGACAGGATACTGGGCTGGATGGACCTTTGGTCTGACCCAGTTTGGCTGTTCTTATGGTCTTAATCTTTAATCATTGATAAACGATCTACAAAAATATTGACTAATCATTTAATTTTATAAAAACTATTTATAAATATGGCCTTAATATAAAGTCTGACCGAATCAGTCACTCTTAGAACACAGGAGAACTTTTCTGTGAGGGTAAGCAGATAGTGGCTGACAGCACTATTTGCTTGATATGCTAAGAAACTGCTGGGAGTAACAGGCCAGAACATCCCATGTTTTTCTTGGTTGGCACTGGCTGTTGAGAGCTACTGACACCTGCTGCCTCCCACTGCCTCATCTGAAGTCACAGATGAAATCTGACATAGTATATTTCCCTGAATACATGTGCCAAGTCCCATTCATTTTGGATTAAGGGCGCATACTATTTCTCATTGTGTGCTCATAAATTCATTCCGTCAGATTCACTGGCAAACGCCAAGAGGTTAATAAACTCCAACATGTTAACATCCACCACCAAAAACTGACAAACTATAATTATCTCTGTATTTTTTTTCTATGTGCTGTCATGTCTATGCTCTTCTTCCCTCTGTAATAATTATTTGAGACTTTTGTTATTATTATTATTATTTATAGTTCAATACTGTGGGATGTGTTTTCTTTTTTTTTCATTTCCTCGATTTTTTTCCCCCTTTTATCTCAGCTGCTTTAAAAATGCACTTCTGTACTACACAGCAGATCGAACATTCTCTTTCAATCTGTTCCAATGAGATGGTTCTGAGATTATTTGCCGTGGTACGCTTTATGACCTCCACTTTTATTTCTCTCAATAGCTTAAGACAATGGGGCTGTGGTATGAACTGAAGGGGTAGCTCAGTTCAGGTTTTGGTCCCAAAGAAATCAGTTTTGAGTAATAACAATATAATCTTATTGGCAAGAAGTTAAAATTTCCGACAGAGAAAATTCAGAAGGGAAAAATCTCATTTTTCTTTTGTTCATTTTTTTGGTCTAATAAGGGGAGATACTTTTATAATAGGGCTTCTCACCTGTAGCCCTCCACCCACATATGTGAGCGTGTGTTGGATGGGTATTGAGTTTCTTAGTAGGGCATAGGACCAGTCCTGGAAACCTTACTTACAGGGGTCACCCATTGGCTTTGATTATTTTATTGGCTTCAGTGCCACTACTCCCATGAGGAAAGATAACTCACGTGAGTGAGATTTGCAGGAATATGCCTAAAATGTGTTGGAGTCCATGGGTTTTTTCAGAAGTGCTTAAGTGACTTAGGAGCCTATGAACAATTTTCAAAAGGGACTTAGGCCCAGATCCTCAAAGGTATTTTGGCTCCCAATGGGAATTAGGCAGCTAAATCTCTGGACGTTAAACACTTAAGAGCCTGTGGGTATGCCTGCACTTTGAACTGGAGATGTACATTCCAGCTTGAGGAGGCATAACCATGGTAGCTCTGGTTGAGCTAGTGCACTAAAAATGAAGTATAGTTGCAGTGGCATGTGCTGCAGGAGGGGTTAGCGCAATGAGTATGTAAACATCCAAGCCCTTGGGTATATACTCAGGGTGGATAGCCCCTCCCATTTCTTGTGCAACCATGGTTACACTCTACTTTTAGTGTGTTAGCTCAGAGCTAGCGTGGGTATGTCTTCTCGGGCTGGAATTTTCACCTTCCAGCTCCAGTGCAAACAGACCTTAAGTTTGATTGAAAGTCCATGGAAGTGAGGCCTCTAAATGCCTATCATTTTTAAAAAGGGGATTTAGAGTATGCAAAAAAGTGTGTGTTCTTAACTCGGGTTCGCTAACATGGGTTAAAATAGCAACAAAGGGCACAGCAACGTGGCTTTCAACTTGGGTTAGCAGCTCAAGTTAAAGTCTACGGGGAGCCTCGGGTTGGACTTGTGCTGCTAACTCAAGTTAAAAGCTGAGTTGCTGTGTCTTCATTGATATTTTAACCCAAGTGAGCTAATGTGTGGTAGCAAAAACTTTCCAGCCCATATACCAGACTGACATATTCCTAGCAAAGAGTAACACTGTTTGCTTAACTATAAATAAGTAAATAAACATTGAATAGGTAAAATGTTAAGAGTACCCCTTCATATACAAAATTTTTCACATAACTGGGTAGATACATAACGCTACCTGCAGGTAAGCATGGAATTGGTATTACATGCTGATTTGGGGGTAATTTGCTATGTTTGATAGGGTCAATTGCTTTTGCTACTTTTCTTTAATCTTGGGCAGCTGGCAAGTTGATGGCCTGGGCATGACTGCACTTCATTGTCAGAAGAGACAAGTCTGAGCGCTGACTACAGTGCTCTTACTGAACTGTGCCTGGTTAACTGGCTCCAGATGGAAAGGTTTGCTTACTTTCTTGGATGGAGACAAGGCTTGGGAAGATGAAGGAGCCAATGGGAAAAAATAAATTGGGAAACATTCCCTCAGTTTTCTCACTGTCTAAGCAGAGTGCACAAGGAAGTAAATTTAAGTCTTAAATGTTTTTTTTTTTAATCAGACAGCCCAGATCAGACTCAGATCCAGATTACAGTTTGCCTCTTGGTGCTCTGGTGCTTTTATATCGACTTTTCTCTTCAGTGCCCCATGATGCAATGCCAAAGGAATTGAATCAGTATATTTTCCCTTTGGGATTATACCAGAAATCTTGGAAACCTTGCAGATACACATATTAGGCCTCCAGATCTTCAGTGTTCACATAAAATGGACAAGGAATACAGCATTCTTAAAGGAAAAGCAACATGCTCTGCTGATGAAAGCTCTTTGTGCTGGTTTGATACCTCTGTGGAAATGTAGAAACGTCTGTCTGAAGTAGCTTGTACCTAAGAGACAAATGTAGCAGGGATGTTTTTAAGGAGTGGCTAATGTGCATAGGTATTCTGCCATTGTGTGCAATACTTTCTTTCTCTACTTTCTGCACGTGTGTTTAATTTCCCTCGTCCTCACTATTTATCTTTCTAGTATTCTACCTAGGTACAGAAAAACCAGTGGGCCTGATTCTCATTTATACTAAGGCCCCTTTAAACTGCTCTGCGGCATAAAGAGACCTTAAAAGAGCCCACTTTATGGCCTCTTCACTCTGCCAGAGCAGTGTAAATTGGCTATTGTGCTAATGGGACAAAACCAGAGAGGCAATGAGCTCCTATCACTGCCATTACAATCAGTGGGAGCTGAAAGTGTCCAGCACCTTCCAGGAAGCCTCTTCATGTGACCGTTTTCAGCCAGTCCTGAGAAGATCTTGTTTTTATAGGTAACCACGGTTATAGCAATTTCCAGCCATTGATGTATTTCTTTTCAAATGAAGGGGCAGGAGGGACTGAAGGGTGCAGGAGACTAGTAAAACTGCTTGAAAGCCAGTGCAGGTTGAACATGTCTAGTTCTGTGTCCACAAATGTGTTCTCTCCTCCTTTAGTTCTATCTGTACTGCTATCATCCTCCTCACCACAGGATCTCAGCACCTCCCAAATATTAATGTATCTTCACAACACAGTGCTATTCTCCCCATTCTATCGATGGGGAACTGAGGCACAGAAAAGCTAAGGGACTAAGTCCATGGCAGAGCAGGACAATGTCAGTAGTCCCAGTCTCTAGGTGGGGAACTGACGCACAAAGTAACTTGTTAAAGGTCACATTGGATGCCTGTGGCAGAATGAGAATCCTGATCTCAAGAGTCCCAGTCCATGGCTTTAACCACAAGACCATCCTTCCTTCAATAGTTCTGTTTGCAGGGCAGCTTGTTGTATTCACCACAAATGGCTTTTAAATATGCTATTGGATTCTTTGAACTGCCACAATGTTAGACAGTGAATTTTGGGATCTAGATAGGGCTGTCAAAAAATTAATTATGAGATTAAAAAAATAGTCATAATTAATCGCACTTTTAATTGCACTGTTAAACAATAATAGAATACCGCTTATTTAAATATTTTTTGATGTTTTCTACAGTTTCAAATATATTGATTTCAGTTACAACACAGAATACAAAGTACAGTGCTTACTTTATATTTTTTATCTTTTTTACAGTGCAAATATTTGTAAATAAAAGAAATCGTATTTTTCAATTCATCTCGCACAAGTACTGTAGTGCAATCTTTTATCGTGAAAGAGCAATTTACAAATGTAGAATTATTTTTTTACATAACTGCACTTAAACCCCCCCCCCACAATGTAAAACCATAGAGCCTACAAGTTCACTCAGTCCTACTTCTTGTTCAGCCAAAGGCTAAGACAAACACGTTTGTTTACATTTACGGGAAATAATGCTGCCCGCTTCTCATTTACGTCACCTGAAAGTGAGAATGGATGTTTGTATGGCACTGTTGTAGCCAGCATTGCAAGGTACTTACATGTCAGATATGCTAAACATTTTTATGCCCCTTCATGCTTTGACCACCATTCCAGAGGACATGCTTCCATGCTGACGACAGGTTCTGCTTGTTAACAATCCAAAGCAGTGTGGACCAACGCACGTTCGTTTTCATCATTTGAGTCAGTTGCCACCAACAGAAGATTGATTTTTCTTTTTTGACGGTTCAGGTTCTGTAGTTTCCACATTGGAGTGTTGCTCTTTTAAGACTTCCGACAGCATGCTCCACGCCTCATCCCTCTCAGATTTTGGAAGGCACTACAGGCTCTTAAACCTTGGGTTGAGTGCTGTAGCTATCTTTAGAAATGTCACATTGATACCTTCTTTGCGCTTTGTCAGCTCTGCAGTGAAAGTGTTCTTAAATTGAACAACATGTGCTGGGTCATCATCCAAGACGGCTATAACACAAAATATATGACAAAATGTGGGTAAAGCCGTGGAGCAAGAGACATACAATTCTTCTCCAAAAAGTTCAGTCAAAAATTTTAATTAGCGCATTATTTTTAATGTGCGTCATCCTCATGGAAGCATGTCTTCTGGAATGGTGTTCAAAGCATGAAGGAACGTATGAATGTTTTGCATATCTGGCACATGCTGGCTACAACATGCAATGCTGGCTACAACAGTGCCATACAAATGCCTGTTCTCACTGTCAGGTGACATTGTACATAAGAAGCGAGCAGCATTATTTCCCAAAAATGTAAACAAACTTGTTTGTCTTAATGATTGACTGACTGAACAAGAAGTCGGTCTAACTGGACCTGTAGGTTCTAAAATTTTACATTGGGTGGGTTTTTGTTTTTTGAGTGCAGTTATCTTTAAAAAAATAATTCCACATTTGTAAGTTGCACTTTCACGATAAAGAGATTGCACTAGTACTTGTATAATATTTCTGTTTATCAAAAATAATCTAAAGTGAGCACTGTACACTTTGTATTCTGTGTTGTAATTGAAATCAATATATTTGAAAAATGTAGAAAAAACATCCAAAATATTTATAATAAATTTAAATTGGTATTCTAATATCGTTTAGCAGTGTGCTTAAAACTGTGATTAATCGCGACCAATTTGTTTAGTCTAGTTAAGTTATTTTGTTTTGCGTTAATCGCTTGAGTCAGCTGCAGTTAATTGACAGTCCTCATTCTAGAGTTTTTGCAAAGGGACCTGACCTACTTTTCTTTACAAGGGTTTCTTTTCTTGGTTGTTAAGTTTAAATACACATGAAGTAAAGAACCAACTAAATCAAAGGCTGAATGAACATTGATGCTGGAAGATTCCCTTTCACCTTGTTTAGCGCTGCTGCAAAAAGGGATGTCATGCATTCCTCACCAGGAGTGGAATAGCAGGTGTACCCCTAAACACTGGAGTGCACAGGGTTTGCCAGTGCTCCTTCTGGGGAAGTGCAACTCCCCTGCAAGCCCCCGACATGATGCAGTAATTAGCTGTCTCAATGTGGCCCAAAGGGAGCATAACAAACTCTAAGAGCATGCTGAATAACTGTGTGTTACATTGTTTCTTTCCTTCTTAGAGCCACTAACCAGAGTGGACTGGATTCTCCAGTGCCTTCCAATTTGTGTAGTCAATCCAGCAGTGTGCTTAGACTCTGATCCAGCAAAGCACTTAAGCAAGTATTTACCTTTAGGCAGGTGAGTAGTCCTATTGGGGTCACTGGCACTACTCACCAGCTTAAAGTTAAGCATGTGCTTGGGTACTTTGGTGGTTCGGGGCCTAACTGCATTGCTGGATTAGAGCCTTAGACCTGAAAAGCATTGTGTTCTCTGTGCAGGCTTAATGGATGTGATTAGCAATGAAGGCAGAAAAAAACAAACCCCCATTGCATAATAAGGTAACTCTAAGAACATAAGAACGGCCATACTGGGTCAGACCAAAGGACCATCTAGCCCAGTATCCTGTCTTCCGACAGTGTCCAATGCCAGGTGCCCCAGAGGGAATTAACAGAACAGGGAATCATCAAGTGAACCATTCCCTGTCAGCATTCCCAGCTTCTGAACAGAGGCTAGGGACACCATCCCTGCCCATCCTGGCTAATAGCCATTGATGGACCTATCCTACATGAATTTATCTAGTTCTTTTTTTGAACCCAGTTATAGTCTTGGCCTTCACAACATCCTATGTCAAGGAGTTCCACAGGTTGACTGTGCATTGTGGGACTCTCTGTAATGATGACTTATTCTTAAACGATTTCACTGAAGTACTTGGAATTTAGGGCCAGATCCAAAGTGAATGGGAGTTTTTCAGGCCCCTAGATATTTTCCTTCAGCATCAGGCATAAGAATATTTTTTCCCTACCCAATTATTTCCGGAGAAATATATTTATTGCAGTAGCCATTGCAAAGTGAACTCTCTTCAATCATATGTGAGTTCCCATATGCCCCTCTGAAATTGATTTTCCTGATGGTGGAATGTGAAGATCCAGAGCATGCCCCTTAATACTTTGACAGCCACTGTGGCGGATACAGTATGTGATACCAATGCTGGATGATGTTGATGCTGCGGCTTTTAAGGGCAGAAGCTGGCAGCACATCAATATGTGCAGGCTGTGTTGAGGCGCTTCTTGTGCCCTCTGCCTCAAAAGCAACCAGTTCCCATCTGCCACTCAAACCATTGCAAGCTGTTTCCGAGGCAATTAATTCATTATCAAGTAATGAGTTGGCTGTTCGAAGAGATAACTGGTTTTTCAAAAAGAAGTGATTTACTATCCAGGAGTCTGAAATAGACAACAAAAAAACATTGCTAATCAAGAAATCAATGGGTGGATATTTCTGTCCGCTGTTCATACTGATTGTTATTTGAAAATGAAGATATATGTGTAAAGCACAATACAACACTATTTATAGAGCATTGTTCTTACAAAATGGATCTCAGGATACTTCTGAGATGTAATTAGCAATATAGTTACAAATGGAGCTGCTCAAAAAAAGCTAACAAGTTTTTCTGAAAAACTTAGTTTTAAAATAAATAGCGTGCAGCAGTGTTTGAAAAGGAACAAGCTTTCTGTTTTCCAAACATTTTTGTGAAAATATTGTGCTTAAAATGTTTGGAACAAAAATGTTGGTTTTCGTTTTTGGTTTTAAATTTTTATTTTCCTTATTTTTGTGTTTTCCCTTCCTCTCACCCCTTATCTCTTTTCCCCACTTTTCTTGGTGTTTGTTCCTTTTTCTATTTTGCCACTAAAAGAAGGAGGAAAAAAGCGGGGAAAGCTGCAAAACTGAAACCTAAAAGAATTGCCAAAAATAGAAAAAAAAACCCCACTAAATTTTGTAAAAATGTTCTTTGAAAAAGTTCCATTTTTGTCAAATTGTTCTAAATGAAAAAATGCAACCAGCTCTAGTTACAAAGTTAAATAAGTGCTGGAATGCACTATAGGCAAAAGGCAAAGAGATGAGATGTCAAAAGATTGCTGTTAGAGAAGTTTTTCAGAGAGCAGGAGCTGCACTGCATGAGGCTGTCCATTCTTGGGAATGGAAAGATCATGGGAAGGGACCTACAGGAGGCCAATACTCGTCAAAGGAGGAGGAGAGCAGAATTCTGTGACCCTATTTATTTCAAATCAATAGGGAATTATAAAAACAAGGGGCCTGATCCTCAGCTGGGGTACATTGATTTTGCATCATGAAAGCCAGTGGGACTAGACTAGTTTACACCAGCTGAGGATCTGTCCCAAAGAGGGGCAATTTCAGAGTGGATCTTGAAAATCACGGGAGCCGGGGCAGGTGTTTGGGAATGAGAAAGTGAGCTTAGGAGTATAGTAACTGGAACCACACATCTTTTTTCCCCTGCTTGGGAGTAAACACATTTTAAAATAAGAGAGATGGTTAAACCACAGAAATTGACTTTGGGGGCATGACCATCGTGTAGCCTTCTGGAAAGACCTTTAAGTGTGTTTTGCTCACCCATAGTACACTTCCCACCATTGAATTAGAGGGGTATTTTGCCAGCCTCACTGCTCCCATTTCTCTCTCCATTATATTTAACCATCTTGAATGCAGCGCACCGCTCCAATTCTATTGATTTTTGTAGCAGATTTCACCACTACCTGCAAAGGGAAGCTGAGAGTGCTACCCTCTTATCCTGTTACGAATTACACCTTGTAGGACACGCACACAAGTGCTACGAATTACACCTGGTAGGACACGCACACAAGTGCTACGAATTACACCTGGTAGGACACGCACACAAGTGCTACGAATTACACCTGGTAGGACACGCACACAAGTGCTACGAATTACACCTGATAGGACACGCACACAAATGCTGCGAATTATACCTGATAGGACACGCACACCAGTGCTGCGAATTATACCTGATAGGTCACGCACAGTTCGAATCTAGGCTGAGGCACAGAAACAAAGTCCACAACTGCAGAGTTCCCAAAAGACACTAAGTTTATTACGCTCGAGCGTGGTGCCCCCCTGCTAGCCAGGAGGGGACCCTGAATGCAGATTATACAAAGGTTATATACCTTTTAGCAAAGCATGTTGCCCTCGTGCATCGGAAACCTTAGCCAATAAACAAACCCTTGTCTTATCTACCACCTATCCCTGCTTGGTGCATTCCTCGTGCTATACCAGTATGTTAATTACACAGCATGGTCCTAAAGCCATGCATCAGTAACTTTTATTATCAGGATGGGAGGCCTCACATCAAGGCCAAGAGACAGGGAGTTAGAGACTGACAAAAACCAGATACTGGGAAACAAGGCAGGCTGGAGACAAGGAGGAGGATTTTCACAGGGATTCAATATCTAAGGATTACTCCTCCTGATGTATGATGTGCTGGCATTTAAACAATGGTGGGCCCCAAACCAAAATGGAGTCACATGTGCTAACTTTTCCTTAACAATCCTTTGATTGATGCTTTCTTTTACCATACATGACAAAGTGATAGATGCACTTAGTTAACTTTCTGCAAAATCATTAATGCCACCCTTACTGGTTTGCTAGCCAGGTACTGGTTAAATAGCTGCCATGCATTTGTTACCTGAAACGCTGCAATACTGAGTAAGCAGCCCATTAATTTTCTTTCACGATCAGTACCAAAGAATAGGTACAGTCATGGTAGGCGAAAAATATAACATCATCTCACACCCACAGTGGAGCAATTCAGACTTTTGCTATTTGAGACTCAGATTAAAAAGGCAAATTGACAGTTTTACAATTTACATTTGGGAAAGCTGGATCAAATGGTTGAAAGGCGTCTGCTGTTGCTTTTCAGATTTAATTGAGATGCTGTAATAATACTGTCTCTACCTACCTCACCAAAAATTCCCTTGTGCCAGAATCAAAGGGCCAGAAGTCAAGGGAACTGCTGGTATATAACTGCTCACCAGCATGAGTATAGGGTTCACAATCTGGCTCAAATTTAGCAGTATCTAGTAACTACAGAAGGTTAGACCTTTACCTGCTTGCTTATTGTGACGGAATGTACCTCTGTGTCCATGCACTACATATTGTTGTAATATTTGTACAATGACAGGTTTCAGAGTAGCAGCCATGTTAGTCTGCATTCGCAAAAAGAAAAGGAGTACTTGTGGCACCTGAGAGACTAACAATTTTATTTGAGCATAAGCTTTCGTGAGCTACAGCTCACTGCATCCGATGAAGTGAGCTGTAGCTCACGAAAGCTTATGCTCAAATAAATTGGTTAGTCTCTCAGGTGCCACAAGTACTCCTTTTCTATTTGTACAGTGTATGCCTTGTGAGATATCATTTGAAAACTCATAATTTGCTGGTCATTATTGTCCTGGTAAGATGTGTGGGAACATTGTATGTGAAGTTATAAGATTTCCCTTTATGAAGTTATTAACATATGTTCCAAACCACAGCTCTACTCCAGGAGAAGCTGGCAAACAGGTCTGTGCTAAACAAAGGAATGTGTGCTCTGCTTAATTTGCATTTGAGCAGTAAACAGAGACATGAAGCAGGAAGGGGAGCCAAAGGAAGCTCAAACAAGTGAGAAAAAAGCAGCAGGGAACATCATTCTACCTAGACTTTTTGTCTTCTAGTGCCCAGCTGGAAATGTTTTTCAAAGAGGGACCAAAACTATAAAATGGAGGAGCAAACAACCCCAGACAACACCCAACCCCCACTATCAATTCTCTGCAGCTGAAGTAACAGAGGAAGCTTTCATTGGATTCTGGGAGAAGGACACCTGACTAGAGGGTGTGGTACTAGTTTGGTAAAATAGCTGAAGGCATACGGTGAGAAACTTTGCTTGAATCGGATATAGTTTTGTTAAGTTAGGCACCAGGAGTGTTTTAACTTTATTTTCTTGCAACTATTTCTGACTTTTATGCCTCATTATTTGCATTCATTTAAAATATCTTTGTAGTTAATAAACTTGTTTTATTTTATCTAATCCACTGTGTTTAAATTGAAGTGTTTGGGGAAACTTCATTTGAGGTAGCAAGTTGTGTATACATTTTTTCTATTAAACAAACAACAGACTTTATATAAATTTTTATTGTCCAGGAGAGGGCTGGGCAGTACAGAACACACATTTCTGGGGGGAAATCTAAGACTGGGTGTGTTTTGGAGTCACCTTACAGTATAACCAGTTCTGGTAAGAGCCAAGGTGTGTCTGGCTCCCTGCAGCACACACAGACGTAGCTGGGAGGGACTTGCATGCTGGGGGCTGCTTGTGAGCAGTGGGTGGAGGCTACAGCAGCAAAGCATTGTAAAGGGGATCCCAGGTTAGAGGGCAGGGTTGACATTAGTCTGGAAGGATTTTACCCAGTTATGTCATACACATGTTCATAAATCTATAGATTCATAGTGCCTAAGGCCAAAAGGGACCATTAGATTATCTAGTCTGACCTCCTGTATACCACAGACCACTACATATCAACCAGTTATCCCTTTACTGAGCCCAATAACTTATTTGACTAAAGCATATCTTTCAGAAAGGCACCCAATCTTGTGTTGAAGACATTAGGAGATGGAAAATCCATCACTTCCCTTGGTAGTTTGTTCCAGTGGTTAATCACCCTCCCTGTTAAAGATTTGTACCTTATTTCTAATTTGAATTTGTCTGGCTTCAGTTTCCAGCCACTGATTCTTATTATAAGAATGGCCATACTGGGTCAGACCAAAGATCCTTGTAGCCCGGTATCCTGGGCTATGTCTTCCGACTGTGGCCAATGCCAGGTGCCCCAGAGGGAATGAACAGAACAGGTAATCATCAAGTGATCCATCTCCTGTCGCCCGTTCCCAGCTTCTGGCAAACAGAGGCTAGGGACACCATTCCTGCCCATCCAGGCTAATAACCATTGATGGACCTATCCTCCATGAACTTTTAGTACCTGATATTTTCTCCCCATGACGGTACTTTTACACTGTAATCAAGTCAATGCTCAATCTTCTATTTGGTAAGATAAACAGATTTGAGTTCTTTCAGTTTCTTACTGTAAGGCATTTTCTCCAACCTTTAAATCATTTTTGTGGCTCTTTCCTGTCCTGTCTACACTTTTTCAACATCCTTTTTAAAAGGTGGACAGCAGAACTAGATGCAGTATTCTAGTATTGGGTTCATCAATGCCATACGCAGAGGTAAAATCACCTGTCTACTCCTACTCACTACTCCCTTATTTATACAGCCCAGGACCACGTTAGCTGTGTTTGCCACAGCAATACACTAGGAGCTCCTTTTGAGTAACTTTTCCACTTTGATCTTCAAATCCTCCTCAAAGTCACTGTTTTCCAGGATAAATTCCTCTGGTGTGTAGTATGGCCTGCATTCCTTGTTCCTAGTTGTATAACTTTGCATTTGTCTGCGTTAAAACACATTTTGTTTAAATGGATGGCACTTACCAAGTGATCCAGATTGCTCTAGATGACTGCTTTGTCCTCCTCATTATTTACCACTTTGCCAATCTTTGTGTCTGTCCTGAATAGGGATGGATTTAAACACATACTTAATTGCTTTCCCTAATTGGGGCCATAAATAGTAAAAGAAGAGATCAGCCATATAAAGACAAGCCGTCAGATTCTGCTCTCGGACACGGTGGTGTAAATCCCCTACAGGTCCATTTATCTGAATGAAGTTACTCCAGATTTACACCAGTGTTTCAGGGACAAACATCTGGCCCATCATATCTAGTCTGAGAAGGTTTAATTTGTGGAGGGGCCTTTATATTAATCTGACAGTGGCAGGGCATTTTTCATACTTATTAAACTGAGTTTTAACTCATTAATTTTTATATAAAGAAGCTGAAAGCTTGAAGGGAAGCTCTGTTTCTTTATTAAATTCCCCTCCCCTCCATTTCCCCATCTGTATATTTGGCTGTTTCAGTCCTTTTGTAATTTAACTAGATGTCTTGGGGCTGACTCCTGGGCCCTGGATATCCGTGGGAAATTTATCAACTTAAGAGCAGGTTTGTGCCAGCTCTTTGTTTACTCCCTGTTTCTGGCTATTGTGCACAAATGTATTGCCTGATCCTTGAGGTCTTGCTGGTTCCCTTAGAGAATAAGGGCTGCACACACTTTTCTCAGGGAACAGAGGTCAAATGTTCATACATGAGTGCCTTAAACTATACATCTGCATCCATATTTGAGCACCCAAATAAAAGGGGTCTGATTTGCTGTGTTTCTGGGCACCCACAATTGTCTTTGGCTTTATTGGAAATATCAACTCACAAAATCAGTTCACTTTTTTGTAGGTGCCAAATATAGATTAGGCGCTTAATTTTAGGCATCCATGTTTGAAAATGTTGGTCTCTGTCTGCATTCCCATTTTATAACACAATGATTTTTATAGTCCTTCTCTAGGTTTCTTTTCTTTCTTTTCATTCCCTATTTTGTGTTTTTTCCCCATCCCTGTTACATTCTCTTCTATTCTTTACTGTCTCTACTGCTACACCTGCTTGTTCAGTCCATTTGGGTATGTCTACTCTGACTTAAGCTCATGGGGCTTGGACTGAGGGGCTGTTTACTTGTGGTATAGACATTTGGGCTTGAGCTGGAACTCGGGCTCTGGGACCCTGTGAGTGGGAGGGTCCCAGAGCCTGGGTTGCAGCCTGAGCCTGAATTTTCACACTGCTGTTAAATAGCCTCTTAGCCTGAGCCCTACAATCCTGAATCAGCTGGCATGGGCCAGTCACAAGTGTTTAATTGCAGTGTAGACATACCCTTTATGCCAGTAGTAAGTAATAGCACTAATAATTAATGTTAGTGCTTCAAAGAGCAGGAGTCCTCTTAATTACACTTTACCAGTACTTACACAGAGGAAGACAGCTAGCAAAGTTAGTGCCGTGGGGATTGCCAAGAATAATTTAGCTCTGGTATTGTGGTAGGGTTGCTCATGAGTACAGGTATAAAGGGTCTCCAGAATCACAATACTCACATCAAAATACTGTCTGGCCTAACTAGGAAGGGGAGTTCTGTTCTGTTCCGTTCTATAAGCATTCTTATGGTGCCTTCATCACTGCAGTATCTGAGCACATTCTTGTCACAATTAGGTATCAAAGTGCATGTGATTAAATAAGCAAAACTCATGGTCCTCCTGACACCACAAGCAGAGTATCTATTGCTTTTTCTGTTCAGATTCTTATCCTGTGACCACCACCATGGTATCTGAGCACATTTCATCTGTGAATTCATATAAATGTGAGGGATCACAGGCCTCAACCCCAGGCCCCCAGACAGTCCTCAGACCATGACCACCACCCAGCAGTTCACCTGAGTGACTAGAAAAGGGAACCACTGAAGTACCAGTTAACAAAGGGTGCTGTCCCCAAAGCTCCTGATTGGGAAAAACATCCATCACCTCTGATTGGCTGAGGAGCTCTATTGAAACCAGGAAGAGGTACAGGCAATTGCCTGAGCTACTAGAGGTATGCCTGGTTGGCTGCTACTATGGACTCTTCCTGCTTCCCTGCCTCATGCATTCCTGCCTCCTCCTGGTTCCTGTCCTCCTTATCTCAGATCCCTGTCTGGTCCCATTTCCTGCTTTCTTGCCTCACTCTAGGTCCCTGTCCTATGCCTTAGCCCTGACACTGTCTCCAGCTCTGACCTTTGCTTGGCACCTGATACTAATAATTATGCCTGAGCACCCGTGCCCTGGTAATTACAATATGTCTTCCAAGGACGTGTGTCTCATCAACACTGGCTTCTTGAGAACAAATTTGTCTTACCTCTTTACTTCCGTTTTTTCCCACAGAAAAATCTTGAGGGCCAAAATGCCCCACATCTTCTCTGACGGGCAAGAACACCTCTACTTTTTTGTACCCAACTCAGAAGTATACTCTCTGCTTGCTTGCTTGTTTGCCCTACTGGTGTAAACGAGGAAGCCACATGTAAATATTAAGGATCTTTTTCTATGCTTTGGATGTGTACTACTACCCTTCCACGCTCTCTTGTTCGTCCCCAAACTCTACGCAGTATGCTTGTGTTTAAGGGATTAAAATATAAAGCTGATTTCTAATATCGAAAACTGGGCTCTCTTACAGCTCTTGTCAAATGGGTCTTATTCAAAGTACGCCAGAATAAGAAAATCGCATTATGCCAGTGCTCGGCACTCTGCACTGGCTGCCTCTCCAGTTATGGATTCAGTTCAGTTGACTTGGCACTACCTATACAGTCCTAAAAGATCAAAGCTATTCAGCTACTGTACCTTGGAGATTAGAGTGGCCTAGCTACCTTGGAGACCACTTCATCAGTTTTAACTAAAAGCAACAGCAGTTGCAGTTGCTGGGAACGCTCCAGTTTACAGACCATGCTGTCTTTCTCTTAGGTAATGAGGATTTATTCCTTCATTAAAAATAAATGTTATTTTTAATTAACCCAAACAGAAAAGAAACCCATTGCTTTCTATAGCAACATCAGCTACCCTATCCACAAAGCAGTACAAAGAACAAAAATGCTCAAGTGATCTGCTAACCAAGGGTTTTAAATCAGCAAAAGACATTTAAAAAATTTATATAAGACCTTTGGCCTCAAAATGTGTCTCAGTTCATGGCAACTTATATTCTGAGTCTAAAGTACATGAACATCTGAGTTACTCACTACAGTTTGCTGCTTCATTATAAAAATAAGGATGACAGATTTTTTTCTGCATTTGAGATATACTTCTTTGTATACTTATTTACAATTAGCACAGTTAATGTAAAAATATTACGTGGGTTTAAGAGTCATGTCCAAAAAATAAAACATGGCAAGGCCCTGAATCGAAATTCCAGATAGAAACATATCCACATGTTGGAAAAGTTTTGAATCGGGATTTGAACTTTGTGCTTCAGGACCGTTTCCAGAGATTACAGGCTCAACAGTTGGAATTGACAATACCTGAGATTTTCCAAAAAGTTGGTTTCTGTGCAGATGGCAGTAGTTACTTTCCTTTAGAATTTAGATACAGTCACTAGTGCAGATGTGGGCAAACTATGGCCCGCAGGCCACATCCGGCCCCCGGGACCCTCCTGCCCAGCCCCTGAGCTCCTGGTTGGGCAGACTAGCCCTAACAGGCCCTCCATACAATTTCGGAAACCTGATGTGGCCCTCAGGCCAAAAAGTTTGCCAGCTCCTGCACTAGTGTAACCATCCCTCAGACAGCTTATAGAATTCATACCTACATTTTTTTCCTTTAGGTTTTCTGCTTCTATACTCTTAAAAGGATACCCTTTAATGCAGGAGACCTCAGTTTGAAACTTTTAGCTGTTTTGAGTCACGTGCATGCATGTTAATTATTTATTAATATTATACATTGTTTGCTGATGTAAATGTCAATATATTGCCAGGTCACAAAATGATGCCCATAATAAATGCAAGAATTGCAGAGAGGCAGAAATGGGGGAAGCACGTGCCATTCCACCATCACAAAGAAATCTAATATTTTGGACTTTGTTTTACATAGGCGCCTATTACCCCCCATCCTGTCCCGATTTTTCACACTTGCTGTCTGGTCACCCTATCAGCCCTTCCCTCCCGCCTACTGGTGGGCCTCGCCAATCAGCTCGTCCCAGTGCCTCCTGCCCACCATGATCAGCTGTTCAGCAGCGTGCAGGAGGCACTGGGGGGGAAGGGAGAGGAGCAGGAAGAGGCAGAGTGGGGACGGGAAGAAGTGAGGTGAAATGTGGGCAGGACCTGGGTCAGAGCAGGGGTGGAGCATCCCCCAATAACTTGGGAAGTTGGTGCCTCTGACTGCATGTTCACCCCACACATGCTGGGAAAGGGTTAATGTGAACCTGAGAAGCCTATTAACCTGTTTGTTTGAACCTGGAGGGTGGGCCAGACCTAATTAGAAATAAAGCCCAGCTGGCAGAGTGCAGGGCTTTTTTCCGTAAAGAGTGGAGTCAGGCCAGATGGAAGTGCTCTCACTCTGGGAAGTTACTTGAGGAGAGCAGTCAGGCTACTTGGATGAGCTGGAAGCCTGACTGGTGGTGGGAACCCTCATAAGCTGCAGACTGGGTGAGCCCCTAAAGGAGGGGGAAAATGTGTTAGGGGCAGGGCAGGGTGGTTGTGGGAGGCACAGGAGCCTGAGCTGTGGTTGCGGGAAGGCTGTAGAAGTTGAGGTGTGCCTGTGTGAAAGAGATGGCTAGCTGGATTAAAGGTTTGGTTTTTATATTTGTTACTTTAGGCCTTTGAGAAAGGACTCTTGGCCTTTATAGAGTCCTGCCCCTCTCCCACTTGTAAAGAATGTGGGAGAAACTGAGGCTAAGCCAACTGAGGTGCCCTAATGTTCCTATGTTACCTATGATAAATATTAACACTTCCTACCTTTACAGAAAGGAATTATGCCTTCAGTTGTTTTTGTATTTTCAAAATGATGGGTTATGACTTAAATCCCCTAGTGCTTTGTGTTAAAACAAACAGTAAATCAAAGGCTGTACTTATTTTTTTTTTAAATACAAAGGGAGGTACTGAACCTAAGCAAATATTCTATGGAGAGCAAGCAGCTAATTCAAAATTAACTTATCACTCTGACCTCTTGTTTCATGCATAACAAAGGTCTCATTGACTTGAGCAGCAGGATGGGGCTCAAACAGAAAAGCCAGGTTGCTAGGGGTTCACTCTTCTCTTGGCTTGTGTACAGAATTTCTATCCTTGGGACCTGAGCATGTACACAAAGGACAATAGACTTCTAAATATTTATGGTGAAGTTTAGATAAATGATCAGCAATGGAAGTAGTATGACTAGAAGCAGACTAGGCTGTGAACAGTAGATATGAACAGCATTTCCTGATTTAGGATTTTTTTTAAAAAATCATCATTTTCCAGGATGGTCTAGTACCACATGTACTAAATAAAGTTAGAAAAAAATTATCATTTGGAATGCTGCCAAATTTGTACTAATTGTACAAATGTATTTCTCCATTAGACAGACAGACATGGATGATGCACTCCATAAAACACTAATTCTTACTGGCACTGGTTGGCATATTAATCAATACTTGCTAAGATAAGAATAGAATTTTAAATATTGAAGGTAGACAGGCAAACACTGACAAACGTTATGCCATAAACATTTACGAGAGTTAAATCACTACATTTACTGTTCAAAGTATGGTTTGAAATAAGATTCAACTTATGCTGGAGAGGAAAGGAAAATCTATTAACAATGACTCTCATCTAAGCAGACAATATAGGCTACAATTATAGGCTTAAACAACAGCATGATATGGATAATGTACAAGGTTCTATGCCCCAGTGACTACGGATACAGTAATAAGTGCAAACTAGAATTCCTATATTGGCATGTACAAAACTTCAAAATGTTATGTATTGCAACTCTGTTAATGATATGCAGCATTGGTTCTAAAACCCAGAAAGGCTGATATGGAGTCACAACTGCAATGGGGAAAAATCCATTGGGATAAAGGCAGTACCCAAAACTTCTAAGTAAAACATCTTCTCCAGTACAGTATATATCAACAATTGCAAAAGAGAAAACAGCTGACCGTTTTCAATTCTCACATTTAATGTTTAACAGGTACTACATAGTGTTCTTAAATATATATTATTGTGTAATGTATTTAAATGAAATGAACTTCAAGCATTATACCAGGTATTTAAATGATAGATTCTTTCAATGATATTTACAACCTTCTACAAGCAACTGACAATAAAATAACAAATAGTATATTCTAAAAACATACAGCATATCACCATAATGCACCATCTGCTATTGCATTGTGTGTCCAGGAATGCATCCTTTTTTAATGACACTTTCATTTTCAATCCATACCTAAATATTATCACTCCCTGAATAGAGAGTCAGTCCAAGGCTGACCCTCTGCAGATGTTAAACATTTTAATGGCAATTGCAGTACTCTATTTTGTTTCTGCATGTCAGTTGAGCTGTTTCTTCTTTAAGAAATTTAAAAGCAACTCACTTTAAAAGTTCTGATGGTTGAAGTGACATTTGGAAATCAGAAACTTGTGGGATTTTTTTGGATGGTTGGTCAGTAAATGGGACCTTATTTTTAGATTTAAAACAACCCAAACTTAGGCTTAAATATCGCTGAGCTTTTTCACGTAACTGATGGGGAGTTTTGAGGCCTGTGTATAGAGGATCCTGATCACACACTGTGAGAACACCACCCCCTATCCCTTAGATCAATCTAATTTCACCTATATAAGGAATCAATGCCTGTTAACCATGGCCCTACAGCCAGACCATGTTTTTAAATAACCGAGATGGACAAGGATCAGAACCCCAGGCGATCAGTATTCAGAAACCCATAAGGCCCCTGACTTCGTTATGAGAAACGGATTCAACTCCCCTCATGGAAGAGTCTCCTCTTCCATCTGAAAGGCTCAGACACACCATCCTATCTTGCTCCTGATCTAGCATGCTCATTAAGAATGTAGTCAGAGCTGGTTGCAAGATGTGGGGGAGGAGGAGAGGAAACATTTGTGAATATCTTGTGGAAACCTTTTCCCCCCGGTTGAAAAATGGGATGCCCTTTTTAGGAAAAAAGTGGAAAAATGTTGATACTTTATTAATTAAAGAAATCAAAAAAAGTTGACCAGCTGTAGTAACAAACTCTTCACAGCAATTTGCAGAAGCGACCACTGATGGACTGAGGTAGGCTGGATTTATCTGACAATGCCCAGACTTGGAGCTGTTCGGCTGGATGGTTCCACACAGTGGGCTTGATTCACGAAGGTACGTAAGCTTGGGGACACTGACATCCCCACACCTAACTTTGAGGTGCTTAGAAAGTCAGTCTGATTCATGAAGACTGAGTTCAGCCCTTGGGCTCCTATACAATGGAAAAAGAAAAAGAAAAGGTGCTTTAGGATGGGATTCACTAAAGCCAACTAGGTGGTGCCTCACCTAAGATAGCACACCCCCCTCAGCTAGGCACCTCCCATAGGTGCCTAAGTCTGGCCTGTCTGCTTGGGAGTCTGAGCTACAAAGCACCTACATGGTTTTCAGAAGAAAGTGTGTGTGTGGGGGGGGGGAGGAGCTCCCCCCATCAGAATATCCCATAGCCCATGCAATACTCACCCGAGAGGTTGCAAACCCCTGTTTAAATTTCCTCTCCCCTTCAGGTGGAGAGGACTTGAAGTGGGGTCACACATATCCCATGTGAATAACTTTTAGCCTCGCTGTTAGGGTATGAGTGGGGAGGAGTTGCTGATGCTGCTAGTTCACTTACAGGGGTCTGGTCTGGTAGGTGGGCTCTGAGCATGTTTGCTAGCTCAGGTGATTTAGATGGAGAAACCTTGCTCTGGGATTTGGGTGTCTGCGTGCCTAGAGGGAGGCTGTCGTGCACATGCTTAGAGGCATAAACATAGGCATTTATGGAACTTTTACTGCAAAACTTTAGGCTCTGAGTGAGTATAGGTGCCCCCAGAGTTCAGGTATCTGAGTGTAGGTTTTGTGAATCTCAGGGGGGCCTGATTTTGGTGCCTAAAATGGCAGTTAGGCGCCTATGTTCTTTTGTGAATCTAGCCTAGTGTCTGTTGCAGAGGCTGAAGTAACACCTACTGGTCTCTGGCATAGAAATTCTATATGCTTTTACAAAACCCTTACACAGAAGATCCGACTCAAAGCAGATATCTGGCCACTATCTGCAATTTAACACTGCAGCTGCCTTTTGACATAAGAATCGAGATACAGTGAAGAATTAAGCAATTAAACAAGCTGGAGAACTTGTGTGGGGTGTGTGTGGGTGCTAGGTAGTGGCTTATAGGGGTTGAGGCCATTTCTCTTATTGTCCTCAGAGGAGAAGCCCTTGATCTCTAATATGTCTAGCTAGTGAGGAGATAATGAAGAAGGACCTCTGTGCGACAACAGGGCAATGACTAGCATGCCAGAGGCAGACCTTGGGAGGCCCAAGCTAAAAATTTCTTGCTTTCAGAAGAGTAGATGACCTGATCTGTCATCCCAGGTATTGCAAAAGGCAAGGTTATCTTTGCTCTCCTACTGGTGTTCCCTTTTAGGGCTTTTAGGTATGAATCACATTAGTTTTGTGCTAGGGATTTTAAACCATTTCCTCTCCGTCAACCCTAATAAAGTTCTCTTGTGTGTTAGGAGTATGATTATTTTATTGGAACCCATCAATTACTAAGATCTCTATGGCCTCAAGACTGAAGCACCTCTACTGATTGCCTTTTATCCTGTCATAATACCTAGTGGTAAACCATAAGGTAATCGAAAGAGCATAGGCAACAACAATAATAGGAGCAAACCAATGGTGGGACTGGGCACAATATGCAAAGGGATGAATTACTTGCTCAGTGAATATCAATTAAAGCAGTCCTTAAACAGCAGCCTCACTATTTATTAAATGTACTTGTACAGTCAGATTTCAAAATAATCACCTTACTATTATGTTTAAATATTTCAGTGCTTCCTAGGAACTTAAAAACACACATCTTTGTAGTAAAGATAAAATGCATCTTCTCAGATTAAGTATAACCATTTGTAAGTCTTAAAGGATGGCATATAATTAACTACTTACACTGAAAAGTAAATGATTATCCAATACAAGAAACAGTGTACATAGTTTAGTTATGAGAGGAAAACAATTACATAACTAGATGGGCATACTCCACATGCTTATTAGGGAAGTTAGAAAGGGTTCTACTAACAAGATTTCATTACCAGGCTTGTTAGCATCATCTTACTTTTTGTGTGATTTAAAATTCTTTAGTTCTACAAGAAAAGTAGTCTTTTAACCAGACCCATTGTAGACTTACTGGATTATATTTTACTTCCCCATGCCACATCTGAAGAAAATAAATCCTTTTCTTTTGTTCCCCCATGCACAAAGCTTTCAAAAATGGGGGGGGGGGGGAAGGAATCATCAAAAAATGAAATAGAGTTCACCTTCAAAGTACAGCATGTGACTGGAAATAAAATAATTCCATTTCATAGAATGATATATTTTTAATGCTTTTTCTACCTTCAGATTTACTACCATGTCAGAAAAGTAACTTAAAATCTATAGCCAGGAAAAAGAAGGGAGATATTTGTACTCCCTCCCTGAACAGAATATTACCAAACCTTCAAATGTCTAGATTATTTGTTCATGGGATGCAGCACAGAGATGATTTTCTTTGACCTTTAACCTGTTTCATAAAGTCTGAGTCGGCAAAAACTTTATCAGTTTACAAGCGCTGCTTGGCCTTTATAAACCTAATTATCACAGCCTGAGATTCTGATATAAAAAATGATTTTGCATAACTCCCACTGAATGAACTATATTGCATCACTTGGAAATGTAGTATCTTGCACAAAAATTGTTCTTTGTTACACTTCTCTGTAGAAGTTACTTGGGTAAATTCAGAGTAACTGAGAAGAATATTACTCCCTCTGTTTGACATTTTTTGAACTGCAATTAAGGATGTGAAAGCCAGTCTTCTCAAAACCACACTGGATCACATTTTTGTCTAATACTCTAAACAATCTATTTTTGGAAGTTCCCAAAGATTCAGGTACAACAGGAGCCCTGGGTAAAACTCACCCCTGTGCAGAGGGTCACCAGAAGAGCTATGTGGCACTTTAATCTGACTTCCCTCCCATTGTAAATGAAGCTTGAGCTGTCCCAAGGTTAAAATACCCGAAGTACCTAAAAGCCCCAGTGAAGTCCATGGGACTTGGGTGCACACAGCACTACTTGGATTAAATCCATCATGTATCACAGCATGGACTGAAATACTCTCTGCCCTAGAGAATTCTTAAGGAGTTTGCCGCCTTGCTTTTTCCAACCCTGCCTTCCTTCCTAACTTGACAGGGGGTTCTATAACTCATTATCTTCTTAGATGCTAAGGTTATAAGCAAAATATATGTTCGTTGGAGATGAAAAACTAAAACCTCCACAGTTTATCATCGTGTCACATTTTTTCATCTTGAACAAGGAAATTCCCAGAACTACATATGATAGCTAAATGAGATGAAAGATTGACTGAAGTAAATTAGCAAAGCTGGATGGAGACTGTTTCATGGGGCCTGTTTACCCTAGGGCCTATGAACCATTACCTGCCACTGGACCCCCTACCCTGAGGATTTAAGAGGGACTTAAATGGGACATAGACCTTGTTCAGGACCTCTGCAGAGGTGTTCATTTTACCTGTTGTGCCAACCCCTGGGCAGTGTGTTAACTTTCACAAAGACTAAAATGTATAAGGCAAAGGAGAAAACAGTACTTAATAACGTGTGACAGTCAGGCTGGATGGTTGCAAGGGGGTGGTCTTATTGTGTTCTGGGAAGTGGGTGGGTATGTTAGCCCTAGAATGCAAAGGTCCTTTTTCCTACAAGCTGACAAGGGGTTACCCCAGGTCAATTAGGGACAGCTGAGTCCTACTAAGGGCAGCCTGAACCTTTTAAAAACTCCTCCTGGTAAGAGGGAGGTGTGACAAGCTGATGCAAGATTAGTGGTGGCAGGGAGACTGGCTTCTCCAGGGTCATAGAATCATAGAATAGAAGGGTTGGAAGGGACCTCAGGAGGTCATCTAGTCCAACCCCCTGCTCAAAGCAGGACCAATCCCCATTTTTTGCCCCAGATCCCTAAATGGCCCCCTCAAGGATTGAACTCACAACCCTTGGTTTAGCAGGCCAATGCTCAAACCACTGAGCTTGAGAGGTGGTTGTTCTCCCCATAGGGAAAACAATCAAAACAGAGTGTGTGTTTAGGGGAAGGCCTGACACCCATCTCCAGTGAGGGGGCAGGGAAAGGTATCCCCCTTTGTTTCTGTGTTTGTAAATTTGTTTAATGGAGGAACAGTCCTTAGTCCTGTCCTGAAGCCTATCTTGAAAATATTGATAAGTAAACAGAGGGGGAAGAAAAACACTATCCAGAGTGAGGCTGATTTACCCCTGCCCTCTCCCCCTGGCTGTGGGGAAAGTGTTAAGTCTGGCAAGATGGAGAAGGTGCCTTGCCACACGTTAGTTTAAAAGATAATACAGGTGATATGAAAATCTTACTGTTTCATTAATAATAATGGAATAATTTAATTCTCTTTTAAAAATAGCTATTTTCTGAACAATCAGACTTGGAATTGTCTTCCATTGAAGCTGCAAAGCCTCAGTTGCCTTCAGCTTTCTAATTACTTATCAGCATGCAATACTCCATGGTTGCCAGACTAATAGGTGTGAGTTTAGAGAATCACTCTGTTGTGAGCAGATAAAATAAGACTAATATTCTATGCCATCCTCCATTAACATTAGTAGGAATATGAAAGAGAACATGTACATACTAGTTAGCTAGACTAGTATATGTACTTGCAATATTTTTGTCTGATTCAAGATGTTGTACATAGGTTACTGTATTAGCTGAAAAGGCAAATAGTAAGATAATTAGCCATAAGTTAGTTTTGATTCAATGGAGATGATGACATAAATTCAGTGTAAAATAAAACCATTCTGAATAGCTATATTTTTAGCAGTCTCTAGCAACTAAAGTTTGCTGTGGCCCTTTTGAGCACAGGGATGTAGGCAAGCGCTAGGATTCTGTTAATTCAGGGAGGGCTGAATTATACCAGTTCAATGGGTCTCTCTGGTCCCTGGATACTTTACGAAGTGTCTCTATTTGTTATACCTATTGCTGTTTGGAACTGCTGGGTTGCTGGCTAAGGTGTATATGGCAGCAACAAGTGTTGTGTCCAGGGGAAATGTCACTAGCAGATGTTACAACTACACAATCTAGAGAAAGAAAGATACAGGTTCTTTGATATGCTCCATGCAGGATTAGTGGGTCAGGGAGCAAGTTATACCTCCAATTCTCATGGTGCATTTACAGTGGCCCCACCCTATCAGAATAAGTTAGAACAGTTTAATGGTTGTGATGGGGTGGGCATCCTTTCCCACTGACAGGTGAGAGTGTAAAGGGCTCGTTAGTCCCATTCACTTCCCCTGGGTGGTAATTAACTAAGTATTTGCCAACCCGAGGAGATGGCACTCATGAAGGATCAGGTGATAATGCAACAGACACCTAGGCCTTATAAATAATTTGAGAGCCATAGGGAACATTCAGGAGGGGTGGCTCCTGTGATGGTCTGAAGTGCCACATAGCTGGAGGCTTCAGGCTGATTTAGGTTCAGTAGGCCAGAGTTGGGGAAAGGCAGTAGAATCCCAGGAAAGAATTGAGGACAGGGCTTGGAGGATAGGCTAATTCGTTAGGATTTTGGACTGTAACTGGACATTTTGTTACCTTTCTCAGCTGGAGGGCTGAGTGAGGTGCAAAGACAAATGCCCTGCAGGTATGCTGGGGATGAAAACCCCTGCAACCTCATACACTGATACAAGGGTGCACACTTGTGGTGAGAGAGAGCAGCCTGTAATGATGCACAAACTTCTGCCAAGTGGCTGAGGTCCCTATGGGAAATTGTGAATTGGCACAGCACAGGTCATCACCTCCCATGCCACCTTTGTGTAAGGAGCAGTGGATGTAGAATCTGATTACACTTGCTGCATGCTAGCTCAGAGCTCCCCCCTGTGCTGCAGGAATTCTCCGTTGGTCAGTTAGGGCCTTACTCTGTCTCCTGACTGGCAGGAAGTCGCTGGCACTGGAGGAGAAAACTTGGGCCTGAAAGTGCAACCAGCTTGACATTAGCTGTTGTAGTCCTGAATAGATTAATCATCAAGGAACTACTGTTGGTATCTACAAAGAGAGCTCCGACTACTGGGGGGAAAATGTCTAGGGAATAGCATCACTGGAGAAAAAAGGTTGGAATTCAGTGAGTCATCAATTGAATTCAAACTGATTTAGTACAATTGCAGTGTAGCCCAAGAAATAAAAACTGTTCCTCTGTATGACCTTGATCCTTCCTGAACTCCATGACTTCAGTAAGTGAGTCAATGCTATGTGGGGCTGTGGTTTAGGAGTATTGATTTTTGGGGCAATGCATTTTTCAAAATCCATAGATAAAATGGGGAGTAACCTGAGCACCAAGAGTGACAAAATATTTAGAAAACATGAGTTACAGCATTTGGAAAGGTTAAGGGAACTGAGCATCTTCAGACTAGAGACGGGGGGGCACAAAGAGGTAATGTTTACAAATCCATAAAGGATACGGACTGGGAGGCAATTACACTCATTAATTCTTCTTCAGTTCTCCGTGATTAATGGGCTTAGACTATTGTAGCCAAGTTGTTTACATTGTGGCTCAGTCATCTGTTTGCTATGCATGGAGATAAAGAGGGGTGGTGGTACCCTGAATTCCCTTCCTGAAAAAGACCAGGGCAGGTGTGATTGGTGCACAAATGGGTGAGAACAGCTCCACAGCATGTCTCCCTAGAAGACCTTTCTTTGCCAACAAGTCTGTTGCTTGGCTTTCTGCATGGAAGGGATCCATATGTTGAAGGTGACCGGTACTGCAAATGGGATGTCAGCAGGATGAAAGGCCAAATTACTGATGTAGTACAGTGACGTTGCCTACTTCAGAGGTGAGCCCTCTGAAGAAGTGGACTCAGGGGCATGCCAAAATGGGTGGCAACTCCGTAAGGGCATTACATACTCATGCTGAATCTGAAAAGACTTGTAATGGTTACTGAGGCTGTAATGCAGAATTCCAGTGCACATGCCAGAGCTGCCAGTTCTCAGTCCTTCGCTTGCACAACATGCAGATTGTGACAGAAGGGACGCCTATGAACTGATATAAATCCCAAACCCACAATGGGGTTTACCTTATTTATAGGAGCTTGAACTATCCACAAAAACATTATCTCCTTTAAATCAATAGTGGAAGGCAGGAGCTTAACCGTTCCCATTCACTCATCAGTGGAGATACTGGGCACTTATTCTGTTCCCCTTCTATAGCAAGCTAGCAGGCAAGGGAGATGGAATCTGAAGAGGTGATAGCATAATATCTTATCCCTGTAAAAGAAGTGAGCAGTGTGCCAGGTGAGGGTTTGACACTTGTCCATCCTTGACTGTGTTCCCTGAGAGTAGAAAGCTGACCGGGGTGTAATATGATGTGGATTGAGCCAAAAAGGTAAGATGTTTAATAGTACAACTAGTGGTGGGCAGATATCGCTCACAGTGTGAATACTTAACTTCTACAGTGGCAGTCTCCCGGAAGCATAGGCCAAGTTTCCCATGTCCTCCTTGAGACACTACTGCTGCCACAGCAATATCACTAACCCACACTTCTAAGTGTCAGGGTTTAGTATTGTCTGTCTGGCTAATGCTGGAGCATTAGCCATCAACTTCTTAAAGGCAGGTTCTGCCTCAGCACGGTGGTCTGTCCATTTCCAATGGGCACTTTCTTTAAAAGCTTGTATACAGGGGTGGCCATCATTGTGTAGTTTGGGAATAAAATCCCAGAGGTACCCAGTAAGTCCTAGAATGGACCGAAGGGTAGATAAAGTAGCTGGTAAGGGCAATCTACCTATCAGGTCTACCTCTTGCTGCACTGGTGTAGGACCTTCACTAGACAGGCTGATGCCAAGGAAGGAAACTTCCTGGGTTAATAGTTTGTGCTTAGTTGGGTTAATGCAACACACTTCACCCAGGCTTCCAAGATGCTACTCTTGGGTTGCTGTTGCTAGGCAGATGTCAGTTCTGTACTGAAATAGGGAAAATAGGTTAGAAAAGCTAGACCACGCTTGTTTCATCTGTAAATGGAAAATTGAGGACAAGTTGTGGTACCCTTGGGGTAAATTGTTCCAGGTGTAGTGTTGATCCCCAAAGGTAAAAGCAAATTTATATCGGCATTTCTTCACAAAAAGAAGGGACCAAAACCCATTGTTAATGTCAAGAGCACAGAACCATTTTAAATCCAGACTAAATTATATGAGCAAATCCGGCATTATAGCAACTGTAACTTCTCATACAGGTGACTTGATAAAGTTTACAATCAATCGGGAGATGTCAGGCACTGACAGTTTCCTGACTTGCCAAATTGAGGAACTATATTTGATAAATTTTTGAATTGCCCCTTCTTCTAGAAGGGATGTAATGGCAGCTGCAATATAGGGCTTTGCCTCAGGTGGGAATAAAATATTTTTTGTAGAGGAGGGTCATTCTCTTCTCTGCATATTGCAGTGGCCATCCTACTTCTGTCATGCTTCTTCAAATGGGTGATCCCTGCATAAATGGACAGGTTGTAAGTGCCTGGTTTCTTCACTGCTATGGCACGTGAGTCCAGAATGATAACTGGCCTCTTACCTGAAGTCTGTGTAGGGGTAACATACAACGAGTTGGCCAATTCAATTATACATCCATTAGGTGCCAGAAAATCCAAGCCTAATATATTTTGTGGCTCAGGTAACTATACCAAGGCAAAGGGATGAACCTTGTACATGTCTCCAATCTGCCTTGGCAATGGTTGTGGCAGGGTAGATGTGACCGGATTACTGGGAAAGGTCACTAAAGCAAATGTGTTCCCTGATGACAAAGATGATGTCTTTGGGTCTGGATCATGAATAATACAGACAGCAGCTCCTATACCAACCAAAAAGTTCAGGTGGTAGCCCCTTGCCACTGCTGGCACAGAGGGGTGATTGCTCATATCTGTATCCAGAGGACAGCATGTGGTGTGGGGTCTGTAACAGATGTTGCTGATCCTCCAAAACTCCCTCTTGAGGATATGGATCCTCTTCCTTGGCTTCTAAGGCTTGGACCATAACCCAATACCTTGGTGTCCTCCTTTGGATAGTTAGCAGGGGCTGCAGCTGTTACTGTACTTTGGCAGCTCCTGGAGCCTGTCACAACCTCCCATCTATTCTCTTAAGCTGGTTACTCACAACAGAGGCAGTTAGATGCCTTTACCTCCAACTTCTCTCCCATCTGGCACAACTCCTGCCATAATGCCAAGAGCTCCACAAAATAATACCCTTTGTTTTGGGTTTGTTGTTCAAAACCTCCTCTCTCCAATCAGGAAGCATACAATATGCTAGGTGACTGCTGATTTCATGGTGAAAAGCTGGGGCTGGTTCTTCCTGGCATGTGGCTACAGAAATTCTGTTTGTTTGTTTTTGTTGGCTGCATATTTTCCTGATCTTGCTGAGGGTGGTGATTACTGCTTCTGCTGCAGCTGCAGCAGGCTTTTGCTTACCCTGCTTTTTCAAATTCAGTTTGGCCTTCCATGCACTAATCATACTGCTTTGGTCATTTAAGCCAGCACTTTGTCTGTGGTGGAAGAATGTGGGCTAACAAACATCTCTATTCAGTTTTGAATTGCTGGAAGGGAGTTGCTGACCAGCAAGCTAATTAACAGATTAAGTTGGTCAGGCATATTGCTAATATCCCAAGCAGATCCTAATCTTTCATTGAAAGCATGGGGTGACTTCCCCCTCCTGCTGTTTAAGACTTGCAAGAAGTGAAATGATCAATGCAGCAGATAATGTCCAATGCCCAGCATGCAACTGCTGAACTGTCTCCTTAAGGGAGAATATCCCAGGAGTATAAAACTGGGATAAGGTTCATTTATCCACAGTCATATGCAGTGCTCACACAAAAACTTAGGGTGATAACCCTAACACTTGCCCCATATGTCCTACTCTGATAGGAGAATGTATATCCTACATGTACCCTCCTCCCCCCCTCCCCGATTCTGCACTAACATGGCTTTTTCATGTCTGCCTCATTGCCTGTCCCTCCAGTGTGGCCATGTGTCAGAGGTCAGTGCTCTGAATTGGGGGAGGTAGCTCCTTGAGAGTAGTGAGAGGCATCTCCCTCAGTGCTGATGTGTGTGGCATGGCACCCAGGCCATCATTTGAATCAAATAGCCATAACTGAGGGGAACTTAAACTACTCTGTCTCTACCCACTGGCATGGATAATACCTTCTGTTGGTGGATTGTCACTCTCTCTTCTGAAGTGGCTGAGCGCCTTCTCTGGTCATGTCTTGTGTCCTATTTATAACCATTTGCAAGAGGTCCTGTGCACTTTGGATGTACTGGATACCAAATGTATTCAATGCAGTCAGTTCTTGCTCTATATTTAAGAGTGCAATCAAGAGTTACTCGCTTGTCATGTCCTTTCAGACCTCTCATCTTGTCTTATTCCTCCTTTTATTTGTTCATCATTCATACCCTGTGCATGGTGCTCTTCCCATGCAGTCTGTTTCCTTTATTCTTGGGTTTGGATTCTTCCGCAAGCCATCATCACTGTCACCCCCTCTTTGGTATTGGCTTCCACCCCCCAAGGGCCTGGCCTCCTGTGGATTGATTTCCACCTCCATTCACACCTGGGCAGTCACTCATCCCAGGGGGCATGAGAGTACCTATGGCCCCTTGGCTCTCTTTTGGCTTAAGCAGCTCTTGCACTGTCTGACAGCCTCTTGGAAGGCCATTTGTAGCTGTTGTCCGGTAACCACTGTTACTGGACTCCTCCCCTCTCTCCTGCCCCCAGGGTACGTCAGCCTCTCCCTTTTTCTCAGCTGCTATGGGATGTAGAGATATGACTTGTGTTTTTGGGCACTGGGTCCAGGTTACACCCCTTTGGGTCACTGACCCAGCTAAGGCTTGGGGAGCCAGAGTAGGGATTATTTCCAGCTCTGGTGACAAAACAGGCTGTGTGTGTGTGTGGGGGGGGTTATAAGCTCTCTTACCTGCAGACACACAATTAGCCCTACAATGGGGGTTGAGCTCTCCTGATCTTTCAAGGCCAGGCTGATATCTGGTCTTGGTTTAGGAGACCTTTTTGCCAAGGCCTTCAGTTCTTTTCAGAGTCATGCCATTATCACTGGAAACCCAGTGAGTGGCTGCCGGTTGCTCTCTGGTTAATTGATACATATCTAACTGTTTTGGGGAGTCCGCCCATTCTGTTTCCTCTAGACTCTCTGGGGAATGTGGCAATCCCAGACCTCTAGTCTGACATTGCAGCTCATGCTTTATGCACAGCAATTCCTCCTCTTCTATAATGTCAGGCTTGCTCTAAACCCCCAACATAGGTTTTCAGTTCCTCTACAATTTATTTATTAGCTTTCTGGCATTCCTGGGCAATTGCCTCTGCCATTGGGTGGCCCTTGCTTTTTCTTCCTCCAGAGCCAGCTGGCCCTCTGTGTCTCACCTTTAGTTTCCTGCGGCCTGTCAACTGATGCTACATTTAAACTTATAACTGTAGTCACCTGGCTGCATAGTTCCTGTCATTACACTTCCTCTTAATATCTGACTACTGCTGTAATTCATACAGCTGATCAATTTTCAGCTGATCAGTGTGCAATGTATATTTTTGGCTTGCAATAGCTATGCCTTTAAGATTTATGTCCTTCACCTTTCTTTGTGCTAAGGTTCAGGCTGGCTCACTATACTTAAAGGTGGCCCCCTGCCTGGAGAATGATATAGATAGCAATAACACAATCTAACATTAATATTCTCTACCATTGTCACCAGTCTGACTACACAAGCATCCATTATTTAACATGGTGAACCCAAAATAACTTAGTTCTATTAATAATAGATTATTAAAATCAGCAGAAAGTATCTCTTCTTACCCACTGTTCCCTAACCAATTTACAGTTCTGTCTCCTATTGGAACCACTCTGATTGTAGGGTCCCCTTGAATTATATGCAAGTACAAGAGCATGCATACACAAATGTAGGAATACACAAATATACCATCTAACTTATACCTCCGTCTCTGGTCAGTTAGGACAGGAATGATTGTGAGCTCCTGGGTGTTCCCCTCACTTCCCCACTTTACTTGCTGGGCATTGGCCAGAAAATATGAAGTGCTTGGAAGCTGTTCCCCTCTCACCTGTGAAAGTGTCTGATTGCTGTTACCTCACTAAGGTGAGAAGGTGTAACAGCCAAATGTAGCTGATCCCACCCAGGGAAGTTTCCTGTTTACTTCTGTCCCCTTTACAAAGAAGTAGTGTTACAAACTCTTTATTAAAAAGGAAAGGAGTACTTGTGGCACCTTAGAGACTAACCAATTTATTTGAGCATAAGCTTTCATGAGCTCACTTCATCGGCTGTAGCTCACAAAAGCTATGCTCAAATAAATTGGTTAGTCTCTAAGGTGCCACAAGTCCTCCTTTTCTTTTTGCGAATACAGACTAACACGGCTGTTACTCTGAAACTCTTTATTACTAATCTTTCAGTTTAGTGCTTGACTGATGCATAGGCCTTGTCTACACTGGCAAGTCTGCACAGTAAAGCAGCTTTCTGCGTTGTACACTTTCTGAGGTGTACACACTGCCAAGCCACTTCGTGCGCAGTTGTAGCGCTTTAAGAAAAACACCCCAACAAGAGGCGTAGAGCTTTCTGCCCTGGGGCTACGGCGCTGTGGTGCCAGTGTAGAGACCGGGGCGATTACAGCGCTGTGATTGGCCTCCGGGAGGTGTCCCACAGTGCCTGTTCTCGCCTCTCTGGTCATCAGTTTGAACTCTACTGCCCTGCCCTCAGGTGACCAACTGTCATTCCCACCCCGTACATTCCTTTGGAAATTTGAAAGTCCCCTTCCTGTTTGCTCGCTGATGCGTGCAGTGGTCTCAGTGCGTCTTTTCTGGTGGCCATGCCTGCTCCACGCACCAGGCAATTCCCCCACTTGGAGCAATGCCGAGCTGCTGGGCCTCATTGGCATTTGGTGAGAGGAAGCTGTCCAGTCCCAGCTGCGCTCCAGTTGTAGGAATTATGATACCTATGTACAGATTTCACAATGCATGACAGAAAAGGGCCATGACTGGGACACATTGCAGTGCAGGGTCAAGTGAAGGAGCTGTGGAACACCTACCACAAGGCGCAGGAGGCAAACGGCCACTCCAGTGCTGCACCCATGAGCTGCCAGTGCTACAAAGAGCTGGACACGATACTCAGCGGCAACTACACCTCCACTGCGAAGACAGAATATTTCATTGGCTCGCATGCCAGTCAAGAGTGGACTGAGCCAGGGAGGGGACGAGGATGGGGAGGGGGACCTGGAGCCGAGGATGACTCAGAGGCCGGAGATGCATGCAGCCAGCACTTTTTTCTACCCCAGACGAGGCTAGCCAGTCACAGCTATCGAAGATTGGCAAAGTACAAACAGGAGAGGAGGCTCTTGATAAGTGGATCTAATTTTTGGGAATCGCTGAAATGAGTTGTTGGGGGCAGGAGCATTGCAAAAAACAGGTTTGTGTCACACCGCATGCCTAGTCTGAGAGGTGGAACAGGCTGTTGATTGACTCCCTCACTTCACAGGAATCTCCCTCAGATCTCCAGGAAACTCTCATGGAGATACTGGGCATTCTGCTGCTGCAGGTTCTTTGGCATAGCTGCCTTGTTTCTTGCCCCATAATGGTAACTTTCCTATGCCATCATGGGTGGGGGGGATTCATGGTGAGCCACATAGGGGCTAGGGGGGAAGCCACAGGCTTGGAGAAGACCATCACTGATCTCACTGCTGAAGGTGAGCAGGGAATCTTCCATAATGACCACATCCTGTAGAAAGTTTGGGGACAGGAATGATTATCAAGCCCCCCTACAGCACTGGCTCTCCCCAAGAGCCATATGTCCAATGTACAGTAGGGTCCAGGAAGAGTGATTTACCCTGCCCCTGCAGCTACTCACACCACAAGACCCCCCAAAATAGTATGTGTGCTTGCCTAGGGTCAGCCAGTTAGTGATAGGTTGTGAGTATTGGCTATGTGTTAAAGCACTGAATCAGTGTTGCAAACAATACTGCTCTGTAAAATGTTGCATTTAAACTTCACTGAGATGACCTTGGGAGCCTAGCCTAGCCTCCCACTCTATCAGCAGCTGAATGGCTGCACAGAATTAGAAAGGAGCCAAGAAGAACTAAGGAGGACTTTCTGCATCATGTTATGATGCAATACACCACTGAGAAACAGGAATTGAAGGAGTGGCAGAACAGTGAGAAGAGGTACTGAAAGGAGAATGCAGCACACCAGAATGAAGCCATGGAGTGGCTCTTCAAGCTTATGGAGTGCCAAGCAGACACACATTTCAGGTGATACTAGCTCTTCAAACTGAATAGCTCCACACCAACCCTCCCCTGAAGCCACTGTCACAAAACTTTCCCATGTACCCCCCCCAGACGCTATCAACACACTTATCAACCTCCAGTCTATACCTGTAGCATTCCACTCCTCTTCCCCCACCCCCCAAATCCAGCAGTGTGGACTCCCACTGCACTCAACACCCATCCTCTGCAGTTTGGCCCAGCTGAAGTACAGTACCCATGGCATTATACTCCAAAGGAGAAGGTTGGATATGATCCCTGGACATACATAAATCTTTAGGTGTCCCTGGACTCCACCTCCTCCTGGGACCCTCTCTTACCCCCCTCCCCCTCTCTGCTGTGTGGGCTTTTTTTGTTTTGTTTTTGTTTGACACTCTCTCCCCTGGTTGTTGTCTTTGCTTTCAAACCAACAATTCTTTTAATTAACTGAAAGCAAAAAGCACTGCAAAGCAACATTCAATTATGTTAAACCCCCTTATTGCATCATGTGCACCAATCACCTCCTAGCATTACAACCACTGCAATCCCAACCAGAGCAACAAATATTAGTGGCTTTCAGCTTCAACTTGCTGCCTCAAGATATCCCTGATCCTTATGGCCCTGTACTGTGCCCCTCTAATAGCCCTGGACTCTGGCTGTTCAAACTCAGCCTCCAGCTGCTGAGCCTCTGTGGTCCAGCCCTGAGTGAAGCTATCACCCTTCCCTTCACAAATATTATGGCATGTACAGCACGCAGCTATAAGTATAGGAATATTGTCATTGGTCAGGTCCAGCTTCCCATAGAGGCAGCATCAGCAGGCTTTTAAATGGCCAAATGCACACTCAACATCATTCTGCACTTGCTCAGCCTGTTGAACTGCTCCTTGCTGCTGTCAAGTTGCCCTGTGTGTGGCTTCATAAGCCACAGCATTAAGGGGTAGGCGGGGTCTCCCATGATCACAACGGGCATTTTGACTTCCCCTATGCTGATCTTCTGGTCCAGGAAGAAAGTCCCCACTTGCAGCTTCCTGAACAGGCCAGTGTTCTGAAAGATGCATGTGTCATGCACCTTTCTGGACCAGCATGTGTTAATGTCTGTGAAATGTCCACAGTGACCCAAAAGTGCCTGGAGAACCATTGAGAAATACCCCTTGCCATTTATGTAATCAGTGGCTAAGTGGTCTGGTGCCAGAATTGGAATATGTATACCATCTATTGCCCCTCTACAGTTAGGGGAACCCATTTGTGCAAAGCCATCCACAACGTCCTGCATCTTGCCCAGCGTCATGGTCTTTCAGAGCACGATGTGATTAATGGCCCTGCACACTTCCGTCAACACAAGTCCAACTGTTGACTTTCCCACTCTGAACTGGTTAGTGACCGATTGGTAGCAATCTGGAGTAGCCAGCTTCCACAGTGCAATCGCCATGTGCTTCTCCAATGACAAGGCAGCTCTCATTCTCATGTCCTTGCGCTGCAGGGCTGGTGTGAGCTCATCACACAATCCCATGAATGTGGCTTTCATCATCCGAATGTTCTGCAGCCACTGCTCATCATCCCAGACGTGCATCACAATGTGATCCCACCACTCAGTGCTTGGTGGTGTTCCACTGTGGTCAGTACCTCCATGAATGCTACAAGAAAACTTGTGTCATAGCTACTACGTGTGATAAGATCAATGTTGCATTCCTCTTGCCTTTCTAGTTTAAGGAATAACTCCGCTGCCACTCATGTCCTGCTAGTCAGATCAAGCAGCATGCTGGTCAACCATTCAGGATCTGTTCCTGCAGCCCGAAGAGGCTGGGCACGCAGTACACAAACCATTGAAAGATGGCACCAAATGTGGACAGAAGCACAGGGATTTCTGGGATGCAAAGCAATGCATCACAGGGCATTGGGACAGGACCCAGGATGCCCTGCGACCCCCTCTGACTTCCCACAAGTCTTAGCGGCAGAAGAGAAAGAGGCGCTCTTTGGGATAGCTGCCCAGAGTGCACCGCTGCAAGTTTGAACATGCTATTGCTCAGGCAGATCACAGTGTGAACACACAACAGCAGTTTCCCTTCAGTGCGCTCTGGCAGCACTGTAACTGCTGGCACTGTAAGTTTGCCAGTGTAGATATGCCTATAGACTGCCCAGAGAACCAGGTTGTCTTGGATGACCTAGATGTCTCTCTCGCATTTAACCAGCTTTGTCTTGGAGGACTCAAAAGCCTGGACTGCATTTCACACCAATCCTATTTGGGACACCAAAGTAGCCTGATCAATAATTGTAAGTGTGTATGAGGATTATTAATATATTAGCACAGGTGTGTAGCCACCTGAAAGGAAAACAAGTTTCTTAATTGTGATGGTGGTGATAATGAATGTAAATACAAGCGTCACTTAACAGTGGAAATAAGTGGAAATTACCACTCAGTAATAGTAATATAACTATACAACACAGAGATACAGTTCTTAGGACTCTAAACACCTTCACATTCTGAAGACCCATGGAAAACCAAGATAGAAAAATTCAGTCAGTGGAGCACACCAGAGGAAATCACAAATGAGCTGGCACTGTATCAGGAACCTGATGCACCCAACATTTAGGGAACAAAGTCAAATTCCATTCTTTATGTAACCATATGGATGTGTCCATATATGACCCTTTTCCTTATCATAAACTTTATTCCTGCTCCTACCTATGTGGCATTCCAGGTATCCATAACTGTACTTCCAGTCACTGACCTAAGTATTTGTGTCAATCAATTTCTTAGATTGCAGTGACAATGCTTTATTAACTGCCTAATTACTAGTTACAAAGTATTGCAAATTGCCCCCTACTGTCCCCATAAAGCTTTTGCAAGCTTGCAAAAGTTACATCTCCTTCTGTGGTTACTTGTTTGTTTACACAGAATGAGAAGATCAGTTCATGAATTGGGGATAAGTCCTCAGGCCTGTAGTAACCTAGCCAAAAGCTTGATTTTTTTAGTTAGCTAAAGCCTATCATACCAGGTCTCTCACTAATAAAACAGGTTCTTCTATAGTAAAAAAGCCTAACAACCTAATTATTTGTGTTGACTTGCTCCCCAGCATGTTTCAGTCTAATAAGCATTAAACTAATCAACATTGTACTCCATAATGTCTTTACCAATATTTTTTTCTGAGAGAGGAAAAAGGGTGAAATATCAAATTTACAAATAAAAACAGGGTCATAGGTCCACACTTTAGTATGGAAAAGTTCACTAAACAGGACCAACTTTAAAACAAGATGTACAGTTAAAAATGAAACAAGTTTGCCGAGGAAGGCTGTTATGGGTGGCTTATGGATAACTCTTCTACTGCAGCCCATAATAGGCTTGAGATACTTATTAAAGGTACCCCAAGGGAAACAGTGGAAACTCCTTTGCTTGAGTTAATTAAAAAAAAGAAAGACCTTATTAAAGGTCCAGCATGCAAGAGGACTACTCCCACTCCATGGCCTTGCCTCCACACCCTTTGAAATATGTGCCCCCAAAGGTGTACTGAGGGAACATCAGTTCCTGGGCTTCCCCGAGCATGGAAACTGCAATTGGAAGAGGCCCTTGCTTGAAGGATGCAAAGAACAAGGGATACTCCTAGATACTCCTTTCATAGACACCCATGTATGGGCTAATCAGTCTGTGCTGATAATTTTAAAATCATCCATAAATATATTTCAAAGGGGGAGAAATTTTCAGCTGGTAATAATCAGGATAGCCCCATCAGGCCCATTATGTTTAGTAGTTTTCTTTTCCCATCAGATACTGAAACTGGATATTCTGACTGATGAATTCTTTGGTGAGACTTCTGCTAGTATTCTGGATCACAGATTAATAGGAATTAGTGATGGGAAAAGTCTAGATTATTTTATCTGTTCTGGTGATTTAAGATTTCTCCTCAGTGTATTCTTTCTTTCTTTTTTTTTAATTAACTCAAGCAAAGGAGTTTCCACTGTTTCCCTTGGGGTACCCTAGACCTCATTGCCAGGGAAGCTTTTTAGATACTCAAGGAGAAATTCTGTTACACCAGTGTAAATCCCATTAATTTGAGGGATAGTGGTACCCATGTAACTGAGCACAGGATCCCCCCCCACCCCGACTCTTACTTTGCTCCATTTCCCCTTCATATAATTAAAGACTTTTTGACTCCACTTGACCTCTATCGCTAGCAATTAGTTATTATGCTGTCTTTATCTTTCCCTGCAAGCCTTAACTCGCTGTTGGAGTCTTTTTTGGTCCCCTCCCCTCATCTCCCTTTCCACTGGATTTTTCAGCAGTCCCTCATGCCACATATTTCACTTCTAATTGACTGCATTTTTCTGTGCCTGTGAAACTGTAGCCTGTTATGCGTTAACTAGTGTCCATTAGGATTCTCCAGACTGCTTAACAATCATGGATTTTAACATTTTTCTGTTATATCAAACTTAGTATATCTTTCAGCTTCCTCAAATTGACTTTTGAAATCTAGTGTCTAAGTAGCCTCTGAATTCTGTTGAATGCACATGGCTATGGCAGTGTGGCCAACTCTTCTGACTTTTAAGAAAAGCCAAATATCCCAAGACTCCGATCTTCTGGAGTAGTGTCATTCTGAGGGAATCTTGGCTTTCACTTTTGAAGAAAGCAAGTTTCTAGCCCTCATGGCTGTAGATGGAGGGTATGGACCAGCATTCATGTCACACTCCCCATCAGTACCTGGCCCAAGCTGGGGAAGCTAATGATGCAACCAGTGGACCAAATTCGGTGATGAATCCTGCTGGTCACATGCCACCTGAGGCATATTGCACATCCACTCAGAAGATGGCTGTAGATGAATGTTTGAAAATATGAGCCCTGTAGGTTCAAAACACAGATGAGCAAATAAGGAGAACTGAAAATGTTTTGAAATCTGGTGATTTTTAAAGACTCTCTATTTTATTTATTTATTTTATTTATTTTTGGCCTGACATATTAGAATGCTTGAGAGCTAGCAATACTGCGCGTGGTCCCTAGCATCAAGCTTCCTTAGTGCGCACGTGCACACATACCCCATTTTGCTTAAACTCCTGCAGGAAGTTAACTTCATGCTCCCATTGACTTCACTGTGCATGGAGTTAAGCTTGGATGGAAGTCTTTAAATAGAGCTGACACTGAACCAACCCCTGCCCCAAATCTGAATATGCCTGTCAAAGGGTATACAGAGCATGAAAAGTGCTATATAAATGCTAGCAGTTTTATGAGCTCAATGCTGTTATGAAATACCAACAGTATCTCTACCTCTTTTCTTGATGGTATCACTATATGGCAAAATTATTTTCTGCCTGCTTCTAGGAAAGAGAGAAACCTATCCAAGGGCTTTGTAGAGTTCACTGAGTATGAAACTTTCCTTTGCAAAATTAGCAATGAAAAGAAGAAAAACACTGTTAGATATTTTATTTTATCTTCAGATAAGAACAAGTCTTCTCCGCAACAAATGCACTTTCCTGTTTTTAATACCTTTTGTAGATGTTCAGAATCTTATCCTTATGGCTGTTTGGTCTTTGGCAAAAACAACCAGTTCTGCTACATTACCTACAGGGGAAAAAAGACTGTTTTCCTAATCACTTCTCCTGGAAGAATTAGTAGGGGAAGCAAAAGTGGATGGGAACCTGGGAGTGACCACGAGATGGTCAAGTTCAGGATCCTGACGCAAGGAAGAAAGGAGGGCAGCAGAATACGGACCTTGGACTTCAGAAAAGCAGACTTTGACTCCCTCAGGGAACTGATGGGCAGGATCCCCTGGGAGAATAACATGAGGGGGAAAGGAGTCCAGGAAAGCTGGCTGTATTTTAAAGAATCCTTATTGAGGTTGCAGGAATAAACCATCCCGATGTGTAGAAAGAATAGTAAATATGGCAGGCTATCAGCTTGGCTTAACAGTAAAATCCTTGCTGACCTTAAACACAAAAAAGGAGCTTACAAGAAGTGGAAGATTGGACAAATGACCAGGGAGGAGTATAAAACTATTGCTCAGGCATGTAGGAGTGAAATCAGGAAGGCAAATCACACTCGGAGTTGCAGCTAGCAAGAGATGTTAAGAGTAACAAGAAGGGTTTCTTCAGGTATGTTAGCAACAAGAAGAAAGTCAAAGAAAGTGTGGGCCCCTTACTGAATGAGGGAGGCAACCTAGTGACAGAGGATGTGGAAAAAGCTAATGTACTCAGTGCTTTTTTTGCCTCTGTCTTCATGAAGAAGGTCAGCTCCCAGACTACTGCACTGGGCAGCACAGCATGGGGAGGAGGTGACCAGCCCTCTGTGGAGAAAGAAGTGGTTCGGGACTATTTAGAAAATCTGGACAAGCACAAGTCCATGGGGCCGGATGCACTGCATCCGAGGGTGCTAAAGGAGTTGGCGGATATGATTGCAGAGCCATTGGCCATTATCTTTGAAAACTCATAGTGATCGGGGGAGGTCCCAGAAGACTGGAAAAAGGCTAGTGTAGTGCCCATCTTTGAAAAAGAAAGAAGGAGGACCTGGGGAACTACAGGCCAGTCAGCCTCACATTAGTCCCTGGAAAAATTATGGAGCAGATCCTCAAGGAATCAATTCTGAAGCACTTAGAGGAGAAGAAAGTGATCAGGAACAGTCAGCATAGATTCACCAAGGGAAGGTCATGCCTGACTAACCTAATTGCCTTCTATGACAAGATAACTAGCTCTGTGGATGAGGGGAAAGCAGTGGATGTGTTGTTCCTTGACTTTAGCAAAGCTTTTGATACGGACTCCCACAGTATTCTTGCCAGCAAGTTAAAGAAGTATGGGTTGGATGAATGGACTATAAGGTGGATAGAAAGCTGGCTAGATTGTCGGGCTCGACGGGTAGTGATCAATGGCTCTATGTCTAGTTGGCAACCGGTATCAAGTGGAGTGCCCCAAGGGTCAGTCGTGGGGCCGGTTTTGCTCAATATCTTCATAAATGATCTGGAGGATGGCATGGATTGCACCCTCAGCAAGTTTGCAGATGACACTAAATTGGGAGGAGTGGTAGATACGCTGGAGGGTAGGGATAGGATACAGAGGGACCTAGACAAATTAGAGGATTGGGCCAAAAGAAATCTGATGAGGTTCAAAACGACAAGTGCAGAGTCCTGCACTTAGGACGGAAGAATCCCATGCACCGCTACAGACTAGGGACTGAGCGGCTAGGCAGCAGTTCTGCAGAAAAGGACCTATGTGTTACAGTGGATGAGAAGCTGGATATGAGTCAACAGTGTGCCCTTGTTAGCCTTTTTGGCAACGACATTTTGGGCTGTATAAGGAGGGGCATTGCCAGCAGATCGAGGGATCTGATCATTCTCCTTTACTCAACATTGGTGAGGCCTCATCTGGAGTACTGTTCCCAGTTTTGGGCCCCACACTACAAGAAGGATGTGGAAAAATTGGAAAGAGTCCAGCAAAGGGCAACAAAAATGATTAGGGGGCTGGGGCACATGACTTATGAGGAGAGACTGAGGAAATTGGGATTGTTTAGTCTGCGGAAGAGACGAATGAGGGGGGATTTGATAGCTGCTTTCAACTACCTGAAAGGGGGTTCCAAAGAGGATGGATCTAGACTGTTCTCAGTGGTAGCAGATGACAGAACAAAGAGCAATGGTCTCAAGTTGCAGAGGGGGAGGTTTAGGTTGGATATTAGGAAAACCTTTTTCACTAAGAGGGTAGTGAAGCACTGGAATGGGTTACCTAGGGAGGTGGTGGAATCTCCTTCCTTAGAGGTTTTCAAGGTCAGGTTTGACAAAGCCCTGGCTGGGATGATTTAGTTGGGGATTGGTCCTGCTTTGAGTAGGGGGTTGGACTAGATGACCTCCTGAGGTCCCTTCCACCCTGGTATTCTATGATTCTATAAGTTAGAGAACAAAGAAAGTGTTGAGCTTATTAAAAAGAAATGGATAGGTGTGGGAAGGGAAGAGAGAATAATCAGCTTGAGATGGGTAACTCACTAAACAGCACAGTAACTAATACAAAGAAAACTCATAAGGAGAATTTTTTTTAAAAACTGCATATTAGTTTCTTAGGTAACATATTCTACTCTGCGTTATTTTTAAACTTACCATTTCCAAGTGTAACACAAATTTGAAATTACTGCATAAGAGTATAAGGTGCCTGAAACTGTGCTGCCATTTTACCCTAATGGCAGGAATTTCTAGACTGGCAAACCAGCTAGCTCCTATACATTCTGGTTTCTTTATCCATCTGTTGACATTACCTGTGGAGGAAAAGAGCTATGTTACGAGTGTGCCCCGAACCTAATGCACACTAAATGTGCCTGACCCATAAAAAGCAAATGACTGGGAACATTTTGTAATGAACTCTCTCTAGGAAGCTTGCAAGTGTCTGGCACAATTTGCAGCTTCCTAAGGCATTCAAGGTTATTTAAGAGAGCTTGAGGTAACAGATGCAGTTTTTGAAAACAGAAAAGGTAAATGTAATGGTAAAAGTAAAACAGCTTTACCGAAGCCTAGCTGTTTTATAGATCAGATAATGGATGCCACTAGTCTCTTTCTTTTGTTTAAACAGATGCCATTTACCTGGCGCTTAGCTTAATTTGTAACACATGTAATTATTACATGGGGGAGAAATCTCAATTAGGGTAGAAACAAAAGGTTGGATTCAAGAAAGCTCATTGAATCTTTTTCTCAGATTGGCTTATCCAACTGAAACTACATGGACAAGTGAGAAATGGAAAACTGTCTTTACTGACTGCAAGTGGTCTGGACCTTTCCTTTGGATTAGACATAAATCTAGCTGTTTGTGCTGCACATGAATTGGTTAATCATCTCTTAAAAGCTACTGGGTCGCAAGTCTCAAGAGCTGTTACTACTAGGTAGCAGTGGCCTGGTTTGGGCGTATGATCCACCAATGAACTGTTTTTGTTTTGATGATGTAATTGTTGTACCTTGATACCATGCTAGAGTGCCTTGGTGGGTCTAATCCGGTATCTTCAGCTTGAAACCACTGCAGATCTCAAGGCTGTGGAATTAAACTTCATAAAAGGGATAATGGCTCTTCCTCTGATTTGCCTCCCAATTTTGTAATCGTGACTCTCTAAACACAACAGATGATATCTTCAACAACGTGTTGCCTTAGCATTGTAGTAGGTCATTGGTTCAGTACTAACTCTCACCACTGCTTTCTGAGGTGCCCTAGTTTTCCTTGAGGGACACCCATCCAATTACTGACCAGAATTAAGCCTGCTTAATTAGTGAGAGCTGCAGGGATCACAGACTGAGGTGATATAGCCACACTCCAACATTTAAATGTAGTTTGTTTATTACTATTAATAGAAAACAATGAGAGGAAAGAGACTGCTTGCCCTAAAGTCATTTCCCCACCCCCATTTTCACCTTCTTCCATTTTATGTCTACAGCTTCTCCAAAACATATCCTCTTCCCTCTCTATCTTTTTTTTCCTGCACAAAGCCAGTTGTCTCTACACATCAGAAGTAGATACAGTTGTGTTTTAAGAAGTTCTCATTATATAGGTATTTCAGTCCTGGCACAATTCCACTATCCAGTAAACCATGTTCTTTTGGCAGGGGGGAATCAAGCTTCCAAAACAATTTGTGTATAGTTACTGTAAATCTTGGAGAGATGTTCCCTTATCCTGCTATAGCATCATAATTAATGGCTGCTTTACCCCAGATTTTCTGTTAAAGTTACTTCTTGCCTCCTTTCACTTTTAGACTTTGAGGACTTTGATTTTTGTTTTGTAAACATTGATTAATTATGTCAGCGTTCAAATCCAATGATTTTTGTGACATTATCTTTTTAAAATTGTTTTATTCTCATTTTAATTTTAAAAGTTATCCAGCATTTCCACAGTAATGATTCAATGCAATACTTTTCATTACAGAAGGTCATGAAGGTATTCTAAAGTAATTTACACTTCCTTGTGGTTTATTAGGTATTGTTCTGGTTACAGTCCTTGGATAAAACCTTAAGTTCGCTTCCTATTTTTTCCCCCAAGGATAGGTTGTCATTAATGCTTTCTGTACCTCTTGCAGCTGTTGATAAATCCTCTTTACTGGAGACTTTCACAATCAACCTCCTTAATGTACCTTAACTATCTTCCCCTTTGTGAATTTTCAGGTATCTGAATATTCATTCATTTAATCTCTCCATTTTTTGCATTTTAATTTGATACGTTAATTTCTGCATTACCACTCATCCCAAATTTTAGTTTACCAACTGCTAACACATTTTTTTCTTTTTTCCAATCTCCAGCTAAAAGGAACTTTGAGGCTGCTAAAAAACATGTTAAAGATGTCCTGGAAATGCCACACCACAAACTGGGAGTGCTAATGGTTCCGTATGGCTACATCCTGATTTGATCTGTAACCCTGCTCCAATAACTTTGTGCCTGTGTGTAATCCTACAAGATGTGAATAAAGTGACCTATGTCCCCCACATCCACACCTGCACTGGTTTCTGATTGTTATCTCTTACAATTCCATATTATCCTCCTCAGGTATCATCTTAATTTCACTTAAACCATGTTGTCATTCCACATCATTAACACCTTAATATTGATTTTCCCTCCACCCCGCCATAACCTTAATATATTACAAAAAGGAATCACTGATTATCTTACATCTCTTGGTATAGAGTTACAAGCTCACTTGTATAATCATTTAATATAACGATGATTCTGGTATCATTCTAAATATTGTAAGGACCTCTCCACCATAAGAATAACAATCACAACCTTGGCACCCCTTCAACCAAAAAAATAACGCCTCCAAAACCCCCTGAAACATATCAATCTAAAAACCCAAACAAAAGTAAACTCATGAAATTAAACCCAAACAAAAATAGGTGCTCAAGCCAAGTGTTTACCTTGAAACAGGAAGAAGGGTTGGAGACTCTATGAAGTCCACGAGGGACTTCACTGTTTCTGATGGGATGTGGAAGGTGCCCAGATACTAAGGTGATGGGTGGCAGTACAAAACTCTAAGATCGATAACAGAGCATTTCTTACACAATTTTCATACATAAGAGATACTGCTCTTTTTTGTTGGTGCAGCTTAGTAAATATAAGAAATCTTAGCCTGTTTCCTCCCCCTTCCCCTGCCGAAAAAGTTAGTTTGTACAAAACTTACTGAGTCCTGTTTGCAATGTTGATATTTTCCTCAAATACCAAATTTGTCTTTTATTCTGACTCATGAACTGTGACACAGTCAGACATTTTATTGAATCCTGTGTCTCCTCTTCCTCATTCCCTTCAGCATCTGGTGGGCTGGCTCCCCAGTTTGCTTTTGAGGTTCACTTTTTTTTTTTGGTCATGCCTGCCTCCAGAGGTTTTCTACATGCTCCTTCTCAGTTTCTTTCCATGTGTTGTGTCTTTCTTCAGGACCTCCTGTAGATCAAAGGACTTGATATGTAATACAAAGTTTATTCTTGAAAGGATATAAAGAACTTCCCATCTTCTCCCCCTCCCCCCATCCACATTGCCATATTTCCTCAGTTACTTCTCCTATTTTTCTACTAAAATAACTGGTTTTAAGGCCAAGACAACAGCTAATGTACTAATTTTTTAAATGAGGTCATCTTAATGATAGTACTAAACTTTACAACTGTGCCTTTGGGGTAATTCCTAATACTGTAGGGGACAAAGAAGGTTGTGTGTTCTGTTCATAGAATTAAAATCTATGTAATGATATTTAGCAATATGGGACCTGATGCAAAGCCCATTTAAGCCAATGGAACAATTCTGGTTGTTCTGAAATGGGTTTTGGATCAGACTGTAGAATAGAACAGTTAATTCTTTCAATGTTCTCAGGGTCTCCTTTTATTCTCATGTTCCTCTTTTCATGATTTTTTTCTATATCATCTGTTTTAGAGATCCCTTCTTACTCAATCTTTCCAGATTCATCTACTGTGATCATCTGGTCTGAACTCCTGTATAAGACAGGCAATAAAACTCCCCAAAAATAATTCTTAAAGCAGTCTTTTAGAAAAATATCCAACCTCGACTTAAAAGTTGTCAGGGATGAAGAATCCACCATGACCCTGAGTAAATTATTCCAATGGTTAATCACTTACTGTTGGAAATGTATGCCTCCTTTCTAGTCTGAACTGGTCTAGCTTCAACTTCCAGACACTAGATTGTGCTAGACTTTTTTTCTCTGGTAGATTGAAGTGCTCATTACTAAATATTCCATGTGTAGGTATATAGACCTTAATCAAATAATCCTTTAATCTTCTCTTTGTTAAGCTAAATGGACTCCGTCACTATGACACATGGTTTTTCATCATTTAATCATTCTTGTGGCTCTTCTCTGAAACCTCTCCAATTCATCAACATCCTTCTTGATTTATGGACACCAGAAATGGACAGTATTCCAGCAGTGGTTGTACCAGTGCCAAATACAGAGGTAAAAATAACTTTCTACTCATATTTGAGATTCCCCTGGTTAGGCATCCAAGATTGTATTAGCTTTTTTGGCCACAGTGTCACACAGAGCTCATGTTCAGCTGATTATCCAGCACAACCCCCAAATCTTTTTCAGAGTCACTGCTTCCACAAAAGTCCCCAATCCTATAACTATGGTCTACATTCTTTGTTTGTAGATGTATACATTTTAAGTTTAGCTGTATTCAAACACATTATTTTGTTTCTACCAAACTTATCAAATGATCTAGGTGTCTCTGTATCATTGATTTGTCCTCTTCATTATTTACCACTCCCCCCAGTTTTTGTGTCATCTGCAAACTTTATCAGTGAGGATTTTATTTGTTTTTGCAGGTCATTAATAAAAATGTTAAGTAGTATAGGGCTAAGAACCAATCCCTGTGGGATCCCATTAGAAACACATGCATTTGTGTATAATTTACAGTTATATTTTGAGATCCATCAGTTATAGTTCTGAATCCATTTAATGTGTGCCATGTTCATTTTATACCTTTCTAATTTTTGATCAAAATGTTGTGCAGTATCAAGTCAAACACCTTACAGTTGCCTAAGTACATTACATCAACATTTATCTTTATCAACTAAATTTGTAATCTCATCCAAAAAAGAGAGTCAGTTTGACAGAATCTGTTTTCCATGGGCCCATTTTGACTAGCATTAATTATATTAATCTCCTTTTGATTCTTTATTAATTGAGCGTATCTGCCATTCAATTAAATTGCCTGGGATTCATGTCAGACTGAGTGGCCTATAATTACCCAGCTCATCCTGTTTACCCTCTTCAAATATTGGCTCAACATTTGGCTTTTTTCTGGAACTTCCTCAGTGCTCCAAGACTTATTGAAAATTAACATCAACGGTCCAGCAGGCATCTCAACCACCTTTTTAAAACTCTTGGATGCAAGTTATCTGCACCTGCTGATTTAAAAATGTTTAACTTTAGTAGCTGCTGTTTAACATCCTCCATTATTACTAATGGAATGGAAAGAGTGATATCCTGTGATATGAGTATATCTGTTTTTCCTCAAGACAGAAATTTATTGAACACTTCTGCCTTTTCTGCTTTATTATTGAAAATTCTACCATTTCCAACTAGTAATGGACCAATAACAATGGTAGGATTCTTTTTGTTCCTAATATGCTTATATTCCTTCTAATTACATTCTTTCTCCCAACTGATCTGGCTCATAATTGTTTTCAGCTTTGTGAAATTGGTCCTTTTAAAGCTGTGTGTGTGTGTGTATAAACAGTCATTGGTCTGGATTCTATTGTTTTGAACATTATAAATGTGATCAAGCAATGATCACTTGTACCCAAGTTACTATTAACTTAGTTACTCTTTAACTGTCAAGACGAGGTCTAATATAGAATTCCCCCATGCTGGATGCAATAAATTTTCAAGTTAGGAAATTGTCATTTATAATATTTAGAAATTCCAAGGATGTTTTGGTACTAGTGACCTATGCTGGAAGTCTCTCAAACTGAAGTTCCCCATGATCACACAACTTTCTCTTCCCCACATTATAGATAGGTGCATAAGAAGGCAGTCATCTTGTTCCCTAGTGTGATTTTTTTGGGCACCAACTAATACTTCATTTTGTGCTTTATCTGTTAAGTGATTGATCCATAACTCAGATAGTAATCTTTAATGCTTATCAGTGACTTGGAAAACAGGTAATGACATTTTTGACAGAGTGCCACTCCCACTTGATCCTTCCTAAATAGGTTGTAACCACTGGGGTGTGTGTGTGTGTGTGTGTGTGTGTGTGTGTGTTTAAAAAACAAAAACAAACAAAAACATTCCAATCCTAGGAAGCATCCTACCAGGTTTCAGTAATACCAACTAGGTAGAATTTATGCTAATAAATGAGCAATTCCAGTTCCTTGTGTTTGTTACCTAGGCTCCTAGCATTGGAGTATAGGCAATTAAAGAATTTTTTTTCTTCACATCCTTTAGTTCCTTGATTAATATTGTTCTCAACATCTCAGTTTTGTGCTGAGTGCTCAATCTTCCCTCTGCTTATCCTCTTGTTATTAATTTAACACCCTCCTGATTACTCTAGTTGGGTCCCCCATCTATTGAGATGGAGGCCATCCAAACTATATAGCTCCTTCTTGCCATAGAAGAGGAATCTATGTTCTGCAAAACCAACCCCCTACATCATTTATCTAGCCAGAATCTTCTGTGTTCCTTTGTGGGACAGGAAGAATCACAGATCTCTTGTATGTTCTTTTCTTCAGCATGCTTCTGAGCTCCCATAAGTGATCTGTCTGAGCGATCCTATGATTGAGTGCCAATATGAGCCGTCACCAATGGATCCTGTTCAAAAGCCAATCTTAGAGTGATATCTCACCTCTTGGCTCTGGGAAGGCAGCACACCATCCTGTTGTCTACCTGTCCCTTGACGAATGTTGTTTTGAGTACTGAATCCCCAATAAGGATAGTTCTGTTTTTCTTAGATGGCTGGATAACTCCTTTTGAGGCAAGCTTAACTTTCTTACAGGTGGGGCTGAGCTGCCATCCACATGTGTTCTGTACATCTATTTCCTTGGACCAGTTGGATCTTGAGAGGTATCTTTCACAATTGCCACATGGAGAACCTGGTATCAATTAGAAACTTCTCGTGTGGAATTCCTCCCAGTCCTCTTGTCTCTGGTGGACACCGCCTGCCAACTGTTTGTCTCCAGACAAGTAGATTCCGGCTGTGACCTCTTGCCTCTGTGGTTATGAACTGCCAGGGATCTTTAACGTCCTCTCTCTCCAACTCCTTGGTGGCCAGCTCCTTTCTTCCTTAAAACTGGGTACTGATGTTTCCTGAAGCTGTGTAGGCACTCCTCAGCTTCTCTGCTTCTTGTGCCTCCAATCCAAGCATCTTCTCCTCCAGGACAGTCACCAACTTGCACTTTATGCACAGCACTCTTTTCTGGCTTCAGGTAAGAAAACATGGCACATCCATTGCAGATCACTACCAGTGTTCTGTCACTGGCCATCTTGAAATAGCTTGTAGAGCTGAAACTGGAAGGAAAGCTGCTCACAGTCCCTCAAAACTCTTCTTCTGTTAGCTGACCAGAGGCAGGTAAAGCTCTAAGAATTACATCCTCTTGGCCTTGACCAAGACACCAACAAGTCTACCTGTCTACACTGCTTATCAGTGGCCCATGGTCCAGCTAAACAGCCCATACACAGAAAGCAAACAACCCACAGAAGACCAAATGCACCACTCACCAAGTCCCGGTGCCTCCAAGGACAGCTGTCCCCAAAATGCTCCTGTTAGCTACCTCTGTTTGCAGCTGGTGAAAAACTGGAAACACTAATTTCATCAAGTTGCTCTATTTCGGAAGGGCTCAAAATAGACCCATTTTTCATTAATTTAAAACAGTAAAATTCTCTATTTCCCTTACAGTTTGATAATTTCAATAAAATGGTTATTGCAATGTTTCATTTACTGAGAGCCAGTAAACTTTGAAAAAAGATATCAAAATTATTTAAAGTTCTGGAGGAAAAATCTCTGAACTAGCACAAAATATTTAATGAGGGAGAAACCTCAGCACTCCCCTCCCCACTCACTGGTTTGGCCAAATTTGGTTTGAGGAAAAGGCCACTCTGTTCTCTCCTCCCCCCAGCAAAAAAAACCTTTGAAAAATTTCATCCACTGCTCAAGTTCAAGCTGCCCTCCCTGGCAGGTGCCTCTTAGAGGCCATATTAATTTCCATGTTTAGTCCCTTAGTGGTGAATTTGATAAAACAAGAAAAAAAGCTTCAATCTAAAGATGTTGAGGTGAATTTTTGTTTAGTATAAAATAGATTTAAAAGATAGTAACAAAACATTGCAGATTAATGATTAATTTGTAATGTGCCATGTTCTCAAGTATCACAGAATACAGAGCTCTTTGTCAGAGCTGCTTACACACATACATTTGTATCTATATTACTAAAAAAAAAAGCAATAACCTTTTGGAACAGTAAACTGAGGAAAAATATGGAGTTCAGTTTACAGTGATATTCATTACTTACAAAATACCACTTTGTCCAGTGTTGTCTTGTATAGTCTTTTAAGAAGAAGCTGGATATAAGTCAGCAGTGTGCCCTTGTTGCCAAGAAGGCCAATGGCATTTTGGGATGTATGAGTAGGGGCATAGCGAGCAGATCGAGGGACGTGATCGTCCCCCTCTATTCGACATTGGTGAGGCCTCATCTGGAGTACTGTGTCCAGTTTTGGGCCCCACACTACAAGAAGGATGTGGATAAATTGGAAAGAGTCCAGCGAAGGGCAACAAAAATGATTAGGGGTCTGGAACACATGACTTATGAGGAGAGGCTGAGGGAACTGGGATTGTTTAGTCTGCAGAAGAGAAGAATGAGGGGGGATTTGATAGCTGCTTTCAACTACCTGAGAGGTGGTTCCAGAGAGGATGGTTCTAGACTATTCTCAGTGGTAGAAGAGGAAGGACAAGGAGTAATGGTCTCAAGTTGCAGTGGGGGAGGTTTAGGTTGGATATTAGGAAAAACTTTTTCACTAGGAGGGTGGTGAAACACCGGAATGCGTTACCTAGGGAGGTGGTAGAATCTCCTTCCTTAGAAGTGTTTAAGGTCAGGCTTGACAAAGCCCTGGCTGGGATGATTTAATTGGGGATTGGTCCTGCTTTGAGCAGGGGGTTGGACTAGATGACCTCCTGAGGTCCCTTCCAACCCTGATATTCTATGATTCTAAGATACACTAAGCTGACAGAGCTTCAAAAGGAAATAATCAGAATGGGTGGCTACAAGGGAAACTCTGGAGCTCTATAATACTTTCTCAAGGCAGGTTGTCTCTTCAAGCTATTAACTTCTGAATTTATTTTCAGTTTTGAGCATCAGTCTCTCTTCCTTTTGTGATAGGTCCTTTGCCACTTGTATTTTTTTAAAGCCAGCAAAGATAATCCTCCTCCTTTCACATTAGCAGCTGCGCTAATTCCAGTTGAAACATTGGAAATGGTCTGGATAATAACAAAGCTCAGTTAAAATGTTTAAATTTATAATACAGTTTGGAAGGGAAACACTCAGAAGCCGAGAGCTAGAAGGAAAGAAGCCTGTACTTCCATAACTCTTTCTGAAGGCAGAGTTTTTTCCTTCAAGCTATTAATGTGTGAATATCTCATTTTGAAGCATCATTCATCATCTTCATCCTCGTTTTGTTACTTAGAGGTACGTAAAACTGAAATATTTGCTAGCACCCAGTAGGCAGTGCCAGATTTCTAAAGCTCTATTCAATGGCTGTCAGTTCATAGTGCCAAAGGATTTTTTCTTTCACCCCAAGATGAGAAGGGAACATTATAATCTACTTTGAACACCTCCTGCAGAACATAGGCTATAGAATTTCAGAGTGGTTCCTACTTCAAGCCCATAACTTCTGGCTGAGCTAGAGCATATTTCTTAGAAAGACATGCAGTCTTGATTTAAAGATCTCAAGTGTTGGAGAATCCTCCACACTTAAAAAAAATTGCACCTTTATTGCTAGTCTTACTTTGTCTAGATTCAGCTGCTTCATCTTGTTATGCTTTTATGGGGTGGATTAAAGGGCTCTTAAGTATCAGAAATCTTCTCCTGCTCGAGGCAGGTATTCAGGCCCAGATCCACAAAAGGACTTAAGTGTTGCAAGATGTGGGAGACCCCAGTTCAATTCTATCCTCTTCCTGGTGAGGAAAAGGAAACCCATGTTCATATCCTACCTCTCACTTGGTCTCTGGCTAAAATTAATACTTTAATTATCTTATACAAGCAGAATGGCTTCAACTAGAGAGACTGAGTCCCACAGAATATTCCATAGCCCAGTGAGTAGGGCACTCCAAATCTTTTCCACATCAGGCAGATATGGGGGCCAGGGGAGGGAATTGAAGCGGGCTCTCCTACATCCCAGGTGAGTACCAGACTAAAGGTTACAAGAGGCCCCACTGCTACTTCCTCCTTCCCTCCAGCTGGGCATTAAGTGTGCGCTGAACATGTCTGCAAGATAGGCATTCCCTTTTCATTGGACCCAATCTTCAGGGCCATCCCTAGGTGGGTGTGGGGCCCGGGACATAGGCTCCGAGTTTCTAAACTGCTGGGGGGTGCTCCCCCTGGTTCTGCTCAGGCCCTGCCCCCACTCCAACTCTTCCCTGCCCAGTTCTTCCCCCTTTCCCCAAGTGTGCTGTGCCCTCGCTCCCCTCCCCCCAGCACCTCCTGATGCTGTGGATGAAACATCTGATCCACGGTAGGCACTGAGAGGGAGGGAGAGGCGCTGATCAGCGGGGTCTGCCGTTGGGCAGGAGGCACTGGGGGGAGGAGGAGGTTCTGGTAGGGTGGCTCCTCCTCGCTCCCCTGCCCGCCTACCGCCCACCTCCCTGTTCACCTCCTCACCCTGCCTGCTTCCTGCCTCACCTCCCTGCCTGCCTCCTGTGGGGCCACTCAGAGTGCGGGGCCTGGGGAAGTCACCCCGATTCGCAATACCCTGTGGATGGCAGTAACTGGTTCTTGAGGACCCTGCTGCTGCGTGCTAAACATTTAATAGTGTGCTTTGACCGGCTGCTGTTTTAAACACTGATAAGCAGGGTCCACACAGAGTGTGCAGCACACTAGAGCACTGTAGATCTACAACCTTACCCAGCTTGCCATCCAGTAACTCCCCATATAGACATGCCCTTAGGCAGCTAGGGGGCTTGTACAGTGAACACATGGACACCTAGTAAGTTTGGGTGCCTGCCAAGTTAGGCAGCTGTTAAGTGAGGTTTTTGTGGATTATAGTGGTGCCTAAATCTGGGGTTCAGAGTTAGGTGCCTAATTCTCTGTAGATCTGAACCTGATGCCCACCTTTGTTAAACTAAATAGATTTGTTTCCTTACAGTATATCTACACTTCAATTAAAAATACGCCCCCCACACACACATCACAGGTTCCCAGGGCTCAGGCTGTTGCCTGAGCCCAAACATCAACATTGCAATTAAACAGCCCCTGAGCCCAAGCCCAAGTAAGCTGGCTTGGGTCCACTGTGGATGTCTAATTGTCAAGCAGATTCCAGACCTTGAATCATTCTTACTGCTGTCTTCTAAAGTGTGTCCAGCTTGTCCACATCCTTTTATAAATTGTGGACACCAAAATTAGATACTCTATTGCACTAATGATTTCGCTCATGCTGTATCCCATGGTAATAATACCATTGTACTTCTGCTTCATAGCCCCATATTTATACATTGAAGCATTGCACTTGCTTTCTTAGCCTCCACATCATTCTGAGAGCCTGTGTTCTTTTCGTTATCCACCATGGCTCCTACTTGCTTTTGAGTCACTGCTTTCCAAAATTCAGTCCCCCATCTTACATTCTTTGCCTGGAAACTTTGTTTTTCTGTGCAAAGAAATGATCTTGTGCATCTAAGTCACTTCGGTGCATTTGAAAACCCCACCCTTTCTGTCACACTGGTTATGGCAGGCTATGACCATACCTGTTTTCACTGCCAAATTTTTTTTTTCAGTGAAGTAACTAATGCATTAGCTATCTCACTATGCAACCCTAGCAGAGACGAGGCTCTATAGTTTTGACTGTGATGTAGCTCAGTGAGGCCAAACTTGCATGGGTGGGTATAGTGTTGACTGTGCCTAGCTCTTTGACAGTAAAAGCTGACACTGCCTTGTCTCCAAAAGGATTTTACAGCAGGATTGCTAAAACACATTAGTTATCCCAGTGTAAAACAAACACATAAAACACCTTTTTATTGGTGTCATAACTGGACACATCACATCACCTACCATGTAGCTTTCATCTTCATGTTCTAGTGCCTTTGTCTGCAAGGAAAATTGTATAAAATACTCTCATAATCAATGCAGTGGTGTGAAGCTGTGATTAATGGATTAAATCTCTTTCAGTAGGCAAAGAAATAATTTGGTCTAGCGTCCAATGGGATCATGGCAGGATATTACTGCCTTTCTTTGAAACACTGATACAAACGGTTGCATTGGAAGCGACAAGGGCTGCCTTTTGGAAGCATTGCTTTAACTTCTGTTTCTCTTGTACCATTACTGAAGTCAGCAGAAACTTGGAGGTGACCTATCAATTTCTTAATGTGATCTCTTACCTCTAGATATTAGATATCTGGTATGTGTGAGTGTGTGCGTGTGCACACACTGTTTGTGTATATGTATAGATAAACTGGTTCCTTCTAGCCTTGGAATCTTTGTGATCATCTAATCTCACCTCCTTTATAACAGAGGCCATAGAATTTCCTAAAAATAATTCCTAGAGCATATCTCTTAGAAAAAACATCCAATCTTGCTTTAAAAACAGTCAGTCATGACAATACAATTCCTGATAAATTGTTCCAATGGTTAATTATTCTTACTATTAAAAATGTATACTTTATTTCCACTCTGGATTTGTCTAGCTTCAACTTCCAGCCATTGGATCCTGTTATATTTTTCTCTGCTAGATTGAAGAGCCCATTATGAAATATCTGTTCTTCATGTAGGTACTTACAGATTGTAATCAAGACACCCCTTAACCTTCTCTTAGATTGAGCTCCTTGAGTCTAACAATTTAGCTTCTGACTTGGGTTAGAAAACATGCCTTACTGATCATTCCCATGGCTCTACTCTGAACTCACTCCAGTTTAGCAACATTCTTCTTGAGTTGTTGCCATCGGAACAGGACACAGTATTCCCAGCAGTACTCAAATGAGAGCCAAATACAAAGCTAATAGAACCTCTCAATTGCTACTCAAGATTCCCCTGTTTATGCAACCAAGGATTGCATTAGTGCCTCTGGCCAGAGTGGTGCAGTGGGAGCTCATTTTCAGCTGATTATCCACCATGCCCCCCACCACTCCCACCCTTGATTCAGAGTCACGGCTTCCCAAGATAGAGACACCTCCCTGTCCTGTAAATATAGCCTGCATTGTTTATTCCTAGATGGATTTGTTTACATTTAGCTGTATTAATACTCACATTGTTCACCTGCAGCCAGTTTAACAAATAATCCAGATTGCTCTGAATGAGTGACCTGTCCTCTTCATTTACCACTCCCCCAACTTATCAGTGATTTTGGTTTCTTCCAGGTCATTGATAAAATGTTAAACAGCATAGGGCTAAGAACTGATCTCTGTGGGACCCCACAAGGAACTCACCTGCTCAATGATGATTACCCGTTTACAATTACAGTTTGAGACTTGTCAGTCAGCCAGTATTCAATGTGTGCCATGTTAATTTGATATCTTTCTAGGTTGTTAATCAAAATACTGTGCAGTACCAAGTAGAAGTATTACATCAGTCCTATTGATATTTTTAGGAGATTAAAGTTAGTTTGACAGGATCTATTTTCCATAAATCCATGTTGATTAACATTAATTATATTACCCTCCTTTTAATTCTTGATTAATAGGGTCCCTTATCAGCCACTCAGTTATATTACTTAGATCAATGTCAGACGGACAGGCCTTCAATTATCCAGGTTATCCTGTTTACCTTTTTTAAATACTGGCACAATATTTAGCTTTCTTCTAGTCTTGCATGTGTATCTATGTCAACCTGGTTGATTTCCCACACCAGCAACTGAATTGAGGGGAAAAAATAACTTTCAATGTGTACCTTATTATTTTCCATCATCTCCAATCTTCAGATACATACTTTCATTGTGTTGTGGGACATGGCAGTGTCCTTTTCTTTAATGAGAGAGTCAGTCACAGCATCCCAATGAATTCTTATGAACTTGCTGCCTTAAGCCAAGAAATCCTGTCTGACAGACACATGACCGGCTCATGCTGTGTCTTGCATAGTCAGGAAAAAATGTTAGCTTTTGCATGTTATTCTTGGACATTGCTGGAAAATGAACTACAAATTCATTAAGGTCATGGATCTCATTAACTCTGATTGTATGATCTATGCCTAGATTCAAAATATGAGTCTAGGATGTGCAGTGGTTGTAGATAAAACCCCTTTGGGCCCTGTGCAGCTTCATGCAGAGTTAAACTACACAATGTGATTTTTCCCTTCATTGGTTTTGCCAGTGGTAACAATTTTTTTTTAGTATAACAGCTCCAGCTACCATGACGTGTCAAATGGCTTAATATCTCCATTGGCACTGATGAAGCTGGAGCTTTTACCACACGCACTAAAGGATCTTACACTTTTCTCAATTGGTTGGGTTGAGCATCTACCTTGACAGAATGGTACATTACAGCAACTTTCTATTCCTGATCACTGCCTTACAAATTATTCAGCAAGTATTAGTATCACACATTTTCACCTAGAGTTTTTACACATTTTATTATTTGTATTCTGTATATACAGTACTTCATTGATATGGTATTTTGTGCTCAGCAATGTATGGAACACAGATGTGGTGGACATAGGCAGGTTATGCAAAGTGTTAAATTATTTATTACACAGAAATGGACTAAGGAGCCAGCATTTAGATGAGATTAAGGGGAAAATTTTCAAAAGCATGCAAGTGATTCAGGAGCCTAAGTCCCACGTTCAGAAGTGATATGGGGTAGATCCAAAAACGGACTTAGCTGTCTCAATGCCACATTAGGTGCCTAACTCTAACTTTTAGCTGAGATTCTCAAATCCCCTGCTCAGCTGCTGCTGGAGGAGTACGAAAGAACAGTATAAGTATGTAGGGACAAAATCAGAAAGGCTAAGGTACCAAATAAGTTATACTTCACAAGGGACACAGAAGGCAATAAGATGCCCTTTAAATACATTAGGAACAAGAGAAAGACAGAGGAAAGTGTGGGTCCTCTACTTAGTGGTAAAGGAGAGCTAATAACTGATTACTCAAGAAGTCTGAGGTGTTTGATTCCTGTTTTCCTTCAGGTTTCAGAGTAGCAGACGTGTTAGTCTGTATCCGCAAAAAGAAAAGGAGTACGTGTGGCACCTTAGAGACTAACAAATTTATTTGAGCATAAGCTTTCGTGAGCTACAGCTCACTTCATTGGATGCATCTGATGAAGTGAGCTATAGCTTACGAAAACATATGCTCAAATAAATTTGTTAGTCTCTAAGGTGCCACAAATACTCCTTTTCTTTTTGTTTTCCTTCAGTCTTCCTTTAGAAAGGTTAATGGTGACCAGATACTCAACACAATTAATATTGACAACAAGGGGGAAGGAACAAAAGCCAAAGTAGGGAGAGAAGAGGTGAAAGAGCATTTAGATAAGTTAGATGTATTCAAGTGGGCAGGGCCTGTTGAAACTCATCCTAGGGTACTTAAAGAACTAGCTGAAGCAATCTTGGAACTATTAGTAATTATCTTTGACAACTCATGGATGACAGTTGAAGTTCTAGAGGACTGGGGAAGGGGAAACATAATACCTATCTTTAAAAGGGGGAACAAAAAACCTGGGGAATTATAGACCAGTCAGCCTAACTTCAATATCTGGAAATATACTGGAACAGTAAATTATTAAACAATCAATTTGAAAGCAGCTAGAGCATAACAGGGATATAAGGAGTAGCCAGGATGGATTTGTCAAGAACAAATCATGCCGAGTCAATCTAATTGACTTCTTTCACAGAGCTACTTGGTAGGGGAGTAGTAGTAAATGCGATATAACTTGATTTTAGAAAGGCCTTTGACACAGTCCTACATGATATTCTCATAAGCTAACTAGGGAAATGTGGTTTTGATGACATTACTATGAAGTGGGTCCACAACTGGTTGAAAGACCATCCCCAATGGGCAGTTATGAATGGTTTGGAGTCAAACTGGGAGGGTGTATCTAATGGGATCCCACCATGGTCAGTTCTGGGTCCTTTGCTAGTTTAGTATTTTTGTAAATGACTTTGATAATGGAGTGGAGAGTATGCCCATAAAACTTGTGGATGACTCCAAGCTGGGAAGGCTTGCAAGCTCCTGGAAGACAGAACTAGAATTCAAAATGACCTTGACAAATTAGAGAATTGGTCTGAAATCAACCAGATGGAATTCAATAGATAAGTGCAAAGTACTAAACTTAAGAAGGAAAAATCAAATCCACAACTCCAAAATGGGGAATAACTTGCTAGATAGTAGTACTGCTAAAATGGAGTCTGGGGGTTATAGTGGATTGTAAATTTGAATATGAATCAACAATGAAATGCAGTTGTGAAAAAGTCTGATATTCTGGGATATATTAACAGAAGTGTCATACTGAAGACACAGGAGGTAATTGTCTTGCTCTACTCAGCACTGGTGAGACCTCAGCTGGAGTACTGGATTCCAGAGCAACAAAAATGATAAAAGGCTTAGGAAACCTGACCTATGAGGAAAGATTAAAAAGAGTAGGCATATTTAGTCTTGATAAAATAACCCTAGGGTAGGGGAGACCTGATAAGTCTTCTGTTAAAGGCTGTTATAGAGAGGACAGTGATCAATTGTTTTCCGTGTCCACTGAAGGTAGGACAAGAAGTAATGGGCTTAATCTGCCGCAAGAGCAATTGAGATTTGATATTATAAAGGTTTTTCTTAAGGGTAGTTTAGCTCTGAAATAGACTTCAAAGGGAGTGGAATCTCCAATGTGGAATCTCCATCACTGGAAGTTTCTAAGAACAGGTTGGACAAACACCTGTCAGGGATGGTCTGGGCATACTTGATCCTGCCTCAGTGCGAGGTTCTGGACTAGATAACCTCTTTGGGTCCCGTCCAGCTCTACATTTTTTATTCCTCCCCTTGGCATTTGAAGGATTTTTGGAATTCTGGTTTTGTTTATGGCCCATCTCTATTACTATCCTCTGTCACGTGACTGTAAGGAAACTGATGGTGAATGACACCTTACGTTATGGTCTAGGGAAGATGGACAGTTCAGAAGGTGGACTCATAAAACTCTTTTTCTGACAACTTTTTTTCGCTTTAAACTCAGGCCTTTCCTTAAGAGTATCTTAGCAGAAGCTGTTTTGACCTGTTAGCTCATAAACAGCACTTTAAATTTCATTGCTACTTTGCATGGTTAAAATAACCTGTTTTTAACCAGCCAAGACAAAGGTGGCCACATACAATAAGAATCTTTCAAACTATTGTGTAAACCGAAAATAAGAACTAAACAATTTTTGAGGTTCTAAAATGCTCTATGTATTTTTGTCACTGTAACCAGAAATGCTAAAGTACCTGCAAGGGTAGATGGGACAGGTCCGACTGTCTCCCTCTCCACCTTTACTTCCTCAAGACCCTTCTTCCCTTCTCACAGAAATCATTTCCCCAAACCAGCCTAGTTTCTTCCTCACTCTTACCTTGAGGGTTTTTTTGGGGGTTTCTTTTTTTAGATCCAGTAGCCTTCCTCTCTTTTTTTGATATTTTCAAGGACTGATTGGCTCATGCCCACGCTCATTCCCAGTACTGCAGGAAGCAGCCAAGTATGCATTTGTCTCCTATTTCTTTGTTGGGGTTCATAGGGGTTGGTTGACAGGCCTGACTTTCCCAAATTCCCAGTCAGATATATTCAGAGGGATTAAATGCCTGCGTCTGAAGTATTCATCACTAGAACCCTCCATGTTCCTCCATGCCCCATTGTTTAATTTCTTCTGGCCCTTTAAAGATTCCAAGTGGGTGTTCAAAGCTCAATTTCCCCAGAGTACCCTGTGCTGTAATGAAATTATCCTTCTTCTTTTGGGGGAAGAGTTAGAACAGTGGTTTCCAGCCTGTTTTCAGTTGTGAACCCCTAAATTTTTGAATAGGAGTGTGGATCCCTTTGGAAATCTTAAACATAGTCTGTGGACCCCCCCCCCACCCCCAGTGGATTGAAAACCACTGAGTTAGAAGGCACAAGCAGGTTGACCAGCTACTTCCCGTAAACTGATGGGAGATGGGTAAATGAGCTGCTGAGCCTCTCCCTCAGAAGACCACACAAAGTCAAAGGGGGTAACCCAGGCCTGTGCAGCGGTACTTACTTATGATAGTTACCCATCTGAGTTCAATGGCATTATTCATCTGAGCAAGTACTAGCCAGTGGTGTTGGAACCGTTTTTATAGTGAGGATGCTGAAAGCCATTGGACAAAACTGTAAAGCCTGTACATGATAGAAGCCACTTCAAGCCAAGGGGTGCTGCTGTACTCCAAGCACCCCTGGTTCCAGCATCCCTGGTACTATCTGCCCTGAGACAGGTCAGAACCTCTATTATTAATAATAATATGTATTTATTGGGATTGGAATGTTTCCTCCATATATTTTAATATAACGTGCTTTTGAAATGTGCCTAAAATTTACAGGGACTCATTAAGTAATAGCTTGCAGAAAGGGTCTGCTGTGGGTTTATTTTCTTTCTGTACTGCTGAAAACAGCTGAAGCATTTGGTATTGTTGACCATTAAATTTTATTATATAGATTTATGGATTTCAGTTTTAGTATGCAGTTGTGCGCCTATTCAACAGGATTGAAACCTACAAAGCAGAGGTTCTACTTCTCATTCCTTGCTAGTGACTCCTGAAGCACCACAAAGGTTGTCTTTTTTTTTTTCTTACAAGTCCTACAACTTTTTCATGTATTCACTGGCAGATGCTGAGCAACTTTGCTCCTGGTGACTTGTAGAAGAGGGCTGCTTTAGACTTGTGTTAGCTAAGTGATTGTGCCTCTAATTTAAAAGCATGGACAAATTAAGGGAAAATGTAATAGATGTCCAACAGCTGAAGGATTAACACTTAAATTACCTCACTTGGGAGATGCTCTTTGCTTAAAGAGAATTGAAATATTATTTCTTACAGATCAGTCAGTCCCCTATGAACCTCAAACTGTAACAAACTGCCACATTCATAGATTGTGTTGCCTCCCCATTTTCTAAGGGCTAAACTGTGGTATTTAGCCATGTCAAGGTTCCTTCCCCACTCTGAACTCTAGAGTACAGGTTCCTTCCCCACTCTGAACTCTAGGGTACAGATGTGGGGACCTGCATGAAAACCTCCTAAGCTTACTTTTACCAGCTGAGGTTAAAACTTCCCCAAGGTGCAAACTATTTTACCTTTTGTCCTTGGACTTTCGCTGCCACCACCAAATGTCTAACCAGGTTTTTTATTAGGAAAGAGCTGTTTGGAAATGTCTTTCCTCCCAAAATCCTCCCAAATCTTACCCGTTTTTTTCTGGGGAAGGTTTGATAAAAATCCTCACCAATTTGCATAGGTGACCACAGACCCAAACCCTTGGATCTTAAGAACAATACAAAAAAAATCAGTTTCTTAAAAGAAGAATTTTAATAGAAGAAAAAGTGAAAAAAAGAATCACCTCTATAAAATCAGGATAATTACCTTACAGGGTAATTAGATTCAAAACATAGAGAATCCCTCTAGGCAAAACCTTAAATTACAAAAACCAGGAATATCCATTCCATTCAGCACAGCTTATTTTCTCAGCCATTTAAAGAAATCATAATCTAACGCGTATCTAGCTAGATTACTTACTAAGTTCTAAGACTCCATTCCTGTTCTGTCCCCGCAAAAGCATCACCCAGACAGACCCAGACCCTTTGTTTTTCCCCCATCCAGCTTTGAAAGTATCTTGTCTCCTCATTGGTCATTGTGGTCAGGTGCCAGCGAGGTTATCCTAGCTTCTTAACCCTTTACAGGTGAAAGGGTTTTTCCTCTGGCCAGGAGGATTTTAAAGGTGTTTACCCTTCCCTTTATATTTATGACAAGCCACAACACTGCATTAACAATAGCCAGCATCCACTCCACCCTGTTGGGGACCTGATTGAAAGCTCAGAAAACTGAGAGCCTTCCCACTGACTTCAGTGGGTTTTGGATCAGGCCCTGATTCTGAAGCTGCATTAAAGAGACAGAAGAGTCCACTGGTGCAGGTTAAATTTAAAGGTGAGGAGTAGGGAACTAGTTAGGCCATTTTTCTCCCCAGCCTGTTGCCTGCATGCATACTTCCTTGTGCCCCCTTGATCTTTTTATACCGACACTGCAGCTAGGAACTCTTCACCATACAAGTGTAACACTCCTTTTGTAAACAGAAAGTGACAGTGTTACCGTGCTACAGTGTTAAATAGAGCTTCAGGACAATCTGCAAGAAAACTACATTAACTGAGTTTTAAAGTTGCACAGTATGTACTGGAAAATCAAGAAGTGATAAAAAATGAAATTAAAGCTTAATCCATAACCATAACTTCCTCATGTCTATGCATCATCACCATATATTCTTCAATACCATGATCACATCCTATTTCCCTGATTAATTCAGCCTACCTTTTTTCCCCTGCAGGTTGGAGTGTGATCATTAATATGAGTTGTTGCCCAAATGTCAGTTTTATTGTAATCTATTCTTAAATGGACATAGGTTACATTGTAACTGGGAATGAGCTGCCATGTAGCCCACTGGTCACTTTGCTGGGGCCCCCAATAAGCAGCACCATTTAGAGACTGAAATTCATCTTGTGTGCTAAATGCATCCTGCTGTGAAATTGCAGTCAGTTAGACAAGGGAAGATGCCCCTAGCTTAGAAAAATGGTTTGCAAGAATATGGGAAGTATAATGGAAAATGTAATAGATGCCAGAAATAATTACACAGGTGGCTTCCACAGAGTGTGACTGCCATTTCATGAATTTCTTGAGGTAACCCGGGGCTAGTTGTCAATTAAGCCACCAAAATAGGAATCCTTTGTTATTTCTTAACCATCAAATAGTTTGCTTTTCCTTTGTACACATAATTCCTGCAAGATTTTGTCTCAGAGCTCCTAAGGGTCATTTGGCATTTAATGTGCTCTATAGCTTGTACAACAATCCGCAATCTATACCTCTTACCGATATTCTACTACTAAGCTTCTTGTTAGATGACCATTGAAACTGAAATGCTTTTTAAAAATTGTATGCAGTGCCAATGATTAGCCCAAGGTAAGCGGCAGTGCTTAAACAGTGAATCTGAAAAGCATGTGATCACAAATCATCCATGTGCACTTGAGAGGAATAAGAAGATAAAGAGTTCATGAAGAGAGTGGTGCAATGTGACCTTTTAAGTGGTTACCAGCTGACCTCATTGTTAGGTTCCTTCTTGGTAGTGCTTATCATTAAGAGATGTGTAAAAGAGCAATGTATAATGCTAAATGAAGGGCATGTTTACAACATCAAAGTATTTGTTTAAGTGTTCTAACTGTGAAATTAAATTCACTCAGAGCACACATACCAATATTTAATGTTGTCTTCTGTGCCCTGACCACACCAAAGGGTCAGAAGGAAACAAACAGCACTATGTATTAAGCATTCCCAGGAAATGGTTCCACAATTTATTATTATGAAATATTGTAACTCAGTTTATCTATTTAATTTTATGCTTCTTGTGAGCTGACCTGGAGGGTTTAACTTTTTTCCAGAGACATTGGCTACAAGCGGGGAATAGGTGATTCAATGGACTAGTTTGTGTGTGTCATGGCCATGTCTGGGCTGAGGTGAGTGGCCTGTTAAGGCTGGTTGACATCTGAATAGGTCTACACGGGCAATACAATCAAGAAAGCTGATCTAGTAACCAGATCACAGATCAGCTGGTGGGGGTGGAGAGAGGGGGTGGGTCTTTGCCTGATAAAGATGATCAGAGGGCCAGCTGAGACAGAGATCTGGAAGTTATAAAGGGAAGTCTCTTGCTGGCTGTTTGAAAAAGTGTGGAAGGAACACTGTAAGGTGGCCAGGTGCCTGGTTTTCAACCGGAAAGGTCGAAAAGGGGACCTGACAGTCATATCTACTGACTGGACACCTGAAGTCCAGTTACTGTGAGTCGGGGAGGCGCTGGGTCATCACCCAATTCAGCCCCTACTCAGCTGGGGCCCCCTCCTACTTTCATTGGGCGGTTGCAGCTCTTGGCCCTGGCTCCGAAGGCAAGTCCCTCCTGACCCAGGTGGGGAAAAGCAGGGAGTGATGGTGGTGGGGGGGGGGGGGAGGGGGAGAAAGAGGAATGGACGGGGTTGGGGCTTTAGGGGTGTAGGCAAGGCGGGGGTGGGGGTTTGTGGGGAAGAGGTAGGGCAGGGTACATTCTGGCACTCCTGCTGCAGTGTCTGGTTTTTAAATATTACCAAGTTGGCAACCAGCAGGGGTCAGCGAGAGGGGCTCCATGACTCAGAAGCCATGAGCTGCAAGAGGGTGATCCTAGAAGACTCTGACTAAATCCCAAGGAATACTCAGGAGAGGTGAGGAAACTGAGGCAGAGGTGGTGATGGTGGTGGTTGTTTTTTTTCCTGGAGCTGTATCTCTTGTGCTATCTAAAGAATAATTGTGTTAGAAACCTTTGCAAAGCCTGTGTCTGTTTGCTTCAACTATTGTGTGTCCCTGAAGAGATGAAATGTAAACCAGAGTGCCCACAATGGTGGAGCTCTGGGAAAGAATTTACTTAACTTACTGGGAAGTTTGAGGGAGACAGCTCAGTGTCAGGATCTAGGCATGGGACAGTGGGGGCTCAACTCTCAGAAGTGGTGCTAGAAAGAGGATCTGCAGCCGAAGGGTGCCTAGAGACCCAGTCTTGGAGGCAACACCTGGACTTTGCTCAGACTAGGGAAGCTGAAGAACACATGGCTCCCTGGGGGTGGGACCAAACACAGCAGCATGATGAGAGTCCAGCAGGGGGAGCTTGACCAGAGTTGTGACAATCCTGAAGTAGATTTCAGCACCATGCAAAATTATTATATAAAATCAAACCTAAAGATCAAAATGGAAAGTGATTTTTTTCCACCAAGAAGTAGAGGCCATGGGGGGAAAAAACCTTGTTAAAATAAAAATACAGAATTGACCTGACTGAACTATTAGCTAATGATCAGGAAATAAACAGGAGTTAAATAAATGAAGTAATTGGGGAAAAAGTGCCGCACCATCTGCATCTGGCAATATAAGACTAGGAGGAAGAACTAGGGGAACAGGTAATGATGATATGTGAATGACAAAGAAATATCAGCTGTCTGCTCTGATTTATGTAATGAAATTAAGGAGTTGAAAGCAGATTTTAAAACATTTCAAAGTAATATTACAGTAATTAATTGTCTGAAGGTTTTGGTTAGTGCTTTGAATAAGAATCTGTCAAAACTACCATTAATTTTAACTGAGTTAGACAAGGCATTCCACTGTGTATCGTATTGATGGGCTCGCTTCAAACACCGTTAAAACTTATCCCCAAAATATACTGTAATAGAATGTTCTCATCCATAATGAAGTGTTACAGTAAAAAATCATGATGAATGACAATGGCAATTCAGCTGTGCCAGGATAATAATGACCAACCTCCTTTTTCTTTAAACAATTTTGCGAAAACTTTTTAGAGATTGGGCCGCATGCGTGGCACAGAGCCTGCAGACAAGTAATATTTTCTGAGCTCTACTCAGATTAAGTTACTTTAGTCTTTTGTATGTCTCTGATTTTCTGGGTTTTTCTGAGTAGTAGTTCCCAACTGGGCCTTTTGAATCCTTTTACTATTTGAAATGTGAAAGATTCCTCCTTCAGACTTCCACCGTTATTGGGCAATAATACTTAGCACTTTTAATTATTACTTCGGATCCTTAGCTTCATATTATAGCTGCAGAAACAGAGGCAAAGAAGAGACTTTATTCTTCTCTCACTGAAGTCAGTAGGAATCTTTCCATTGACTAACTTGACTGGGTGTAAGACTGGGCTCTAAGTGACTTGATCTGAGCCACAGAGAGATTCAGAGCCAGAAATCCAGCCTTGAAAATGCTTACTCAAGTGAGTAATCCCAATACAAGTCAATAGAACTGCTCACATGAATAAGGACTACTCCCATAAGAGTTTACAGGATCACACTGTGTAACTCAAGACTCCCTGATTCCTTCTCCTTTGTTTAAAGCATCAGAGAGACTCAGTGATCAAATTATGTCCTACAAGTGATCCATTGTAGGACAATCACTAACATAGGATGCAAGTTTGTCAGTACAGCAGCTAACACAAGAGAGCATGACAAGGTGGGTTAGGTACTATCTTTTATTGGACCAACTTCTCTCCATGAAAGGGGCAAGCTTTCGAGCTATACAGAGGTGCTCTTGCCTAGACCTCAAGAAGATCTCTGTGAAGCTCGAAATCTGTGTCTTTCATCAACCGACACTGGTCACTGATTTGCTGTGTTCATAGAATATCAGGGTTGGAAGGGACCTCAGGAGGTCATCTAGTCCAACCCGCTGCTCAAAAGCAGGACCCATCCCCAATTAAATCATCCCAGCCAGGGCTTTGTCAAGCCTGACCTTAAAAACTTCTAAGGAAGGAGATTCCACCACCTCCATAGGCAACGCATTCCAGTGTTTCACCACCCTCCTAGTGAAAAAGTTTTTCCTAATATCCAACCTAAACCTCCCCCACTGCAACTTGAGACCATTACTCCTTGTCCTTCCTCTTCCACCACTGAGAATAGTCTAGAACCATCCTCTCTGGAACCACCTCTCAGGTAGTTGAAAGCAGCTATCAAATCCCCCCTCATTCTTCTCTTCCGCAGACTGAACAATCCCAGTTCCCTCAGCCTCTCCTCATAAGTCATGTGTTCCAGACCCCTAATCATTTTTGTTGCCCTTCGCTGGACTCTTTCCAATTTATCCACATCCTTCTTGTAGTGTGGGGCCCAAAACTGGACACAGTACTCCAGATGAGGCCTCACCAATGTCGAATAGAGGGGGACGATCACGTCCCTCGATCTGCTCACTATGCCCCTACTTATACATCCCAAAATGCCATTGGCCTTCTTGGCAACGAGGGCACACTGCTGACTCATATCCAGCTTCTCGTCCACTGTCACCCCTAGGTCCTTTTCCGCAGAACTGCTGCCTAGCCATTCGGTCCCTAGTCTGTAGCTGTGCATTGGGTTCTTCCGTTCTAAGTGCAGGACCCTGCACTTATCCTTATTGAACCTCATCAGATTTCTTTTGGCCCAATCCTCTAATTTGTCTAGGTCCCTCTGTATCCTATCCCTGCCCTCCAGCGTATCTACCACTCCTCCCAGTTTAGTATCATCCGCAAATTTGCTGAGAGTGCAATCCACACCATCCTCCAGATCATTTATGAAGATATTGAACAAAACCGGCCCCAGGACCGACCCCTGGGGCACTCCACTTGACACCGGCTGCCAACTAGACATGGAGCCATTGATCACTACCCGTGCTAGACAAGTCCAGTTAACCTTGCTGTGCCTCCGTTTCTGTGCTGATCAGTTGCAGGTACTTGCCTGCCTGTCACAGGAATGTTTTGGAAATGAATTTGCTTGTACAGCACTTTATGTATTCACAGTGCTATATAAGGGCTAGATCCCAGTGGACTTAAACCCAGTGTTGTAATGCCTAACATTTAGGTGCCCTACTGCCTAATGGAATTCACAGCCCCATCTTAGGCACACAAGCTCCCTGTACAATGCAGGGGGAGAAGTGTCTAAGAATGGGATCCACAAACGCCAGTAAGCTGTAGGCCACATTCCTCTCCTCAGCATTTCCTAAGTCCCGCCCTTCAAAGGAATTTAGGTGCCTAGGTTGGGGTGGTGGGGTGGAAGGAATATGGCCTGATCTACACTAGAAAATTAGGTTGCTTTAACTAGACTGACAAATCCACACCCCGGCGTGGCGTAGTTAAGTCGACCTAAATCTCCACAGAGATGGTGCCAGGTTGATGGAAGAATTTTTCTGTTAATGTAGCTACTGCTTCTAGGGGAGGTGTGTTACAAACACCAAGGGGAGAATCCCTTCTGTTGGCATAGGTAGCATCTATAGTGAAGCACCAGAGTGGTGCCACGGTAGTGTTTTAGGTACACACAAGCCCTAAGATTCTCTCCTTCAGTTAGGTGCCGGAGCCCTTGCAAAAAAAGTGGAGGTGGTGGTGCTCTCCCTGCCGCTGTTAATTTTTTAGCCCGATGGTTAGAGCACTCACCTAGGATAGTCATTTTAAAGAGATGGTTCTTAATCATTTTATGGAAAGCCTGGTATATCTGAAAGGGTCTAGAAAGGAAAAATACCTTGCACGAATGATCACTCCCAAATCTAAAGACTGGGTAGCTTGTTTGTTATATGATACATCATTTCTATTTCTGTGGCTATGAACACCACTTCTCAGAGACATATGAATAATATATATTTTGGCTGTTTGTAAGCAACTTAAAACAGATACATCTTTGTAAGATAAATATTTAAAAGATGCGATTTAGGGGAGAAGAGAAGGCCTAGGTGTAATGCATCTTACTGTAACTAAGAAGCAATTTGAAACAATAACTTGCAACATTTTTGAATCTCAGGGATAAAAATTCATACTAAGCCATCGGTCTTTAAGACATGTTCCACACTGAAATCAGTGGGGTCATGCTGCTGAGACAGCAATAAACTGGAATGGCTCACAATTACAGAAGAACTCACTTCTTTTTTGAAAAACCCTTTAATCTGGATAATAGGTTAATTATGATAGTAGATGAAAATATTATTTGGAGTTTGTCAGGTGTTGCAGTTCTATTAAAGAAACAAATTATTAGCAGTTGCAATGGCACTAGGAAGAGTTTGGGGGTAAAAATGTGTGCACTGTGTATGTTTTAGGAGAAAGGGCTTATTTCTGGTATATAATGGACAGTAAATTACACTCATGGGAACCCCATAATGTCCGGACAACCCTCCAGGATTGCCCTCGAGTCTCCAGGAATTAAATATAAATCTCCAGGAAACTTCTGAGAGCAACCTGGGAGATAAATCATAGGACATTCTGAAAGTGAGTATTGAATCCCATTTACACAGTAGTCCAGTGTTTACCATTTTGATAACATTGGGTATTTTAATAAGCATTTGTCTGCCCAAAGGTTGCACGCATTTCTTTATCTTGTGTGGCTATGACTTTGTCATGATGTAAAGTTCTGTGCTCCATAACTGATATATCTATGTGTAACACTGACAGACCCTAGTTATTGGTAGGTGGGATCAAACCTGGGACTTTTGGAGCTAAACGCATGTGCTTGTACTGCATGAGCTACAAGCCACATAGCTCTTAGCTAAGGCTCTAGCAGACTCATTAATCTCTACATGGTCTTGGTGCCACTAGAGGGGACGGAATACCACACCCAGGTGGTGTGTGGGTCACACATGCATGCGGGCATGTTCGTGTTGTTTCTTTAGTCTACAGTACACTGCAACTGCCTTACACTTTCAAATAAAGAGAACAGAAATGGATGATGGTGAGGGCTCTTCAAAACATAGAAGGTACCATAAAAAAGAAAGTGTACTATCGTTACAATGACTGGTGTAAAGACCCTAACTATAAAAACTGGCTTCACAAAGTCAATGAATTTACAGCAGAGTGCGTTTTGTGTCATCAAGCATTTTCCATTAAATATGAAGGGAGATTCACATTACAATTGGAGATTTTGCAATATTGCAATTTGGTTAGCATCATAGGACTGGAAGGGACTGAGAGTTCATTGTGGTACTCTGTACCTCAAAGCAGCACCCTGGAAACCTCATTCACCACTGTTGTATAATTATGATATGTTTTGTACAAAGTATGTCTTGTGAGGTATCATTTTAAAAGTCTTGATCTGTTGAACATTGTACGCACTATCATTGTATATGAAGTTATGAAGTCTTGCTGTATGTGTTACTGAAATATGTTGTGAGGTTGGAAACACCCACAACTGGCCTTTCAGGTACAACAGTGGAGTAGCCAGATGTGCTGATGGCCCATTAAAGGGAATTCACTCCCGACGGCGATCCCAGAAGACTTCTCAGAGAGAACGTGTAGACAATGGAGACTGCTTGACCAGTGGGGACTGCTTGATCCCCAAGTCAAAAGATCTTTCCAACAAGCTGGAAGAAACTATAAAAGGGGGGAAGTGACATCATGACTTGGCCTCTCTCTCCCCACAACTCAATACCTGGAAACATGTCTGAAGGACAGACTTTTTGAACTTGGGAGGGTGGTCCCAGGCTGGAAAAGAGTCCCAGCCTGTGTATTGAGGAACAATACCATCTGACAGGGTAAGATGCTGCTTTATTCAAATCCTATTTAGTTTGTAGAACTCAAGACTGAATTTACTTTTTATTTCTTGGGTAACCAACTTTGATCTCTACACTTGCTACTTATAATCACTTAAAATCTATTTTTCTGGATTGAATAAAATGGTTTTATATTTTACCTAAAACAGCATGTTTTGGCTGACGTGTTTGGGAAATCTCAGCTCAGTTTACAAAGACGAGTGTGTGTCCTCTCTACATCGAGGGAGGGGCGGACTGGGTAATGACCTTACACTGGTCAGGCTTCTCACCAGTGTAAGGCTGCACCGTTCTGAGGTCAAGACTGTGGAGCTGGGGAAATAGGCTGGAGCCTCTCTATTGTTGGTTCATGAGTAGCTGGGGAAAGCATGTAACTCAGCTGGGTGTGTCCCTACCTGTGAATGTCTGTGTAAGTGCAATACCTGCCAGAGGTTTGTAGCTTGCCAATAGCATCATGTGTGAGAGGCAGCCTAGATTGGTGGGACAGAGTGCTCAGTGGTCCCACAGCCCAGCTTGCACCCTGGGGATCCCGTCAGTCCTCTTGTCCAGTCCCCTGCACTCATGGCAAGACTAAGTATTATGTAGACCATCCCCGATAGGTGTTTGTTTTAACCTGCTCTTAAAAATATCTAATGATGGAGATTCCACAACCTCCTTAGGCAACTTATTCTAATGCTTAACCACTCTGACAGTTACTTCCTAATGTCCAACCTAAACTGCCCTTGCTGCAATTTAAACCCATTGCTTCTTGTACTATCCTCAGAGGTTAAGAAGAACAATTTTTCTCCCTCCTCCGTGTAACCACCTTTTATGTACTTGAAAACTATTACCATGTCCCCTCTCAGTCTTCTCTTCTCTAGACTACACAAACTCATTTTTTTCAATCTTCCTTCAAGTTTTCTAGACTGTTCATCATTTTTGTTGCTCTTCTCTGGACTTTCTCTGATTTGTCCACATCTTCTCTGAAATGTGGCATCCAGGACTGGACAATACTCCGGTTGAGGCCTAATCAGTGTGGAGTAGAACAGAAAAATTACTTCTCATGTTTTGCTTACAACACTCCTGCTAATGCATCCTGGCATGATGTTCGCATTTTTTTCCCTAACAGTGTTACACTGATTCATAGTTAGCTTGTGATCCACTATGACCCCCAGATCCCTTTCTGCAGTACTACCTCTTAGGCAGTCATTTCCCATTTTGTAAGTGCATAGCTGATTATTCCTTCATAAATGGAGTATTTTGCATTTGTCCTTATTGAATTTCATCCTATTTACTTCAGGCCATTTCTCCAGTTTGTCCAGATCATTTTGAATTGTAATCCTATCCTCCAAAGCACTTGCAACTCCTCCCAGCTTGGTGTAAACTGCAAAGTTTATAAATCATTGATGATGATACTGAACCAGAATCAGACCCAGAACTGATTCCTGTGGGACCTCACTCAATATGCCCTTCCAGCTTGACTGTGAACCACTGATAACTACTCTCTGGGAATGGTTTGCCAACCGGTTATGCACCCACCTTATAGTAGCTCCATCTAGGTTGTATTTCTCTAGTTTATTTATGAGAAGATCATGCAAGACAGTATCAAAAGCCTTATTAAAGTAAAAATATACCACATCTACTGCTTCTGCCCATCCTCAAGGCTTGTTACCCTGTCAAAGAAAGCTATTACATTGGTTTGACACTATTTATTCTTGACAAATCCATGCTGACTTTTACTTATCTCCTTATTATCTTCTAGGTATTTACAAATTGATTGCTTAATTATTTGCTCCATTATCTTTCTGGATACAGAAGTTAAGATGATCGGTCTGTAATTCCCTGGGTTGTCCTTATTTCCCTTTTATAAATTGGCACTATATTTGCCCTTTTCCAGTCCTCTGGAATCTCTCCTGTCTTCCATGACTTTTCAAAGATAATCGCTAATGGCTCAGATATCTCCTCAGTCAGCTCCTTTAGTATTCTAGGATATATTTCATCAGGCCCTGGTGACTTTAAGACATTTAAACTTGTTTTTTCCCTATTTTAGCCTCCAATCCTACCTTATTTTCACTGGCATTTACTGGCATATAAGATGTCCAACCACTATTAACCTTTTTGGTGAAAACTGAAACAAAGTCATTTAGCTCTTCTGCCATTTCCACATTTTCTGTTTGTTGTTTTTTTTCCACCTCCTTGTAACAACCCTTTATGTAATGGGCCTACTCTGTCCTTGGTCTTCCTCTTGCTTCTAATGTATTTGTAGAATGAATGTTTTCTTGCTACTCTTTGTTTCTAGCTAGTTTAATCTAGTTTTGTGCTTTGGCATTTCTAATTTTGTCCATACATATGTTTAGGTCAAATTACAAAGGATAAATATAGTTTCCCCTTTTTGTAGGACTTATTTTTGAGTTTCAGATGATTGAAGATCTCCTGGTTAAGCTAGGGTGGTCTCTTGCCATACTTTCGAACTTTCCTACAAAGTGGGATAGTTTGCTCTTCTGCCCTTAATAATGTCGCTTTGAAAAACTGCCAACTTTCTTGAACTGTTTTTCCCCTTAGACTTGCTTCCCATGGGATCTTGAGTAAACTCTGGGAGTTAGCAGATAAGTTTGCCTTCTTGAAATCCATTATCTTTATTGTGTTATTTTCTTTCCAACCATTCCTTAGATCCATGAACTCTACCATTTCATTATCACTTCCACCTAAGCTGCCTTCTACTTTCAAATGCTCAACCAGTTTCACCCTATTTGTCAAAATCAAATCTACAACAGCATCTCCCCTAGTAGTTTTCTCTACCTTCTGAAATAAATTGTCTCCAATACATTCTAAGAACTTGTTGGATAATCTATGCCATGCTGTGTTATTTCCTCAACAGATGTCTGGATAGTTGAAGTCCCCCATCGAGTCCTGTGCTTTGGATTATTTTGTTAGTTTTTAAAAAAAGCCTCATCCACTTCTTGCCTGGTTTGGTGGTCTGTAGTAGACCTCTACCATGACATCACCCTTGTTTTTTACCCCTTTCATCCTTACCCAGATACTTTCAACAAGTCTGTCTCCTCTTTCCGTCTCAACCTCAGTCTGGGTGAGTTTTCTGTCTCAGAATGTGAAATTATGATTCATATGGTGCTCTTTATTTCCACTGAAGGCAAAATGATGGCTCTGTAATGAATGAATTTGAGTACAGTAGGTCCAGTCATTAATGCCATTACGTGAAGGAATGAAACCTCCCAGAATAGATCCGAACAGAGTTGGCAACTCTACAACAAACTGTGTCCCTACCTCCGTGGCAGTGAAGGGTCCCAGAAGCAGTTGGACTGCTAAAGCTCTAGTATACATAGACAGGCAAGATTTGGCGGTGCTGGGTAGGAGCACAGGCTCGGATCCCGGAAGGGCATTTCTACACAGTAAATTACTGCACAGAAAGACAGTGTGAATTTACAGTGTACCAGCTTGCTGCGCAGTAACTTCCTATGTAGACAAGCCCTAAGGTTTTGATTTCAACAGAGATAGGTGTTTAAATACCTTTGAAGATCTGGGCCACAGAGCTGTTATGTGGGTAGCATGTGACCTGCCTGTAGGCTGGGAGGCAAGTCCAGCGGATCAACTACTACAGTAATCAACTGGCTATTGAACTCGTTGGAGCAGGGACACTTGGTCTGTGGAGCCTGAGGATGAAGTAGTAGAGGCCACGTGGCTCTGCTACCACTTTCCTGCATCCGCTGGAGGATTCTTCTCCCAGTACCCCTGGAGGTGCCCAACATACAGTCCAGACGGGGTGCTGGAGACAGGTTTCAGGGTTTTAATGAAATGGCTATTGAGCCATGTAGAAAAGAAGTTCTTTCCAAAATAAGAGTGCTGAAGAGTATGAACATTTTGCAACTTGGATACATTGAGAAATCATTGAATGAAGGATAGAACTAGTATGAGGAAAGTGAACGAGGGAACACTGTTCCAACTAAAATGTCCTTTTAAAGCTTTGAGGGCAATTTTGAATACAGCAGGCAGCCTCTCTGCTGTTGTCAACACCTGTTCTTTGGATCCATGGATTTTAATTTTTAATTAATTTTCAAGATCAATAGAGGGGATTCACATGTAAAACTAAGCTCTGAGAGCAATCCAGAGAATTCCAGTTCCTTAACATTCTGTGCCTGGTTGCCTGTGAGAGCCATCCATGTTACATTAAGGAATAATAGGGTCACATGGACAGACTTAGTACAAAAGCAGAACTGAACCTGGGAAGGCAGATGGGCTTATGGTACCAGACTAGACCTCAGGAAGTGTGAGTTTAAATCGTGGCTTTGCTAGATATTCTGAGTGAGTTTGGGTAAGTCATTTGAACTTTGTGTCTCAGTTCCCATTTGCAAAACAGAAATTGTTAATTACCTGATCAGAATGTTTTGAAGGTAGAATTCATTGATGCTTAGGAGGGTTTCAGATATTATGGAGATGGAGGCCATAAAATAATGACATAAAGGTCATTATTTTTGAAAGAAATTATTGACAGAAAAGAGCAGAGCAAAAAGGGTTATATTGCCATTTGACTTATAAAATTGAAGTTCATCTTGGTTTTGATTGGAGTGCCGTCCACATGCTCTCTGTGGAACGCAGGCTGCACGGGGCTTCAGGCAATTGAGCCAGCCATTTTTCTTAAAGTATAATTATTTCTTACTCCTCCACATCTGCTCGAGTGTTCTTTTCATAAACGAAATTTCTTCTAAAGAATGAAAAGGAACAAGGAACTTGATGAATGTTTCACTTTTGTTCAGAAACAAATAGATGATGATAATGACAGCATAATAGTCCTTTTCTCTTAAAGCACCTTTCATCTGAGGATCAGAAATACTCTACATAGATGGATAAATATTGTAATCTGTGTTTTAAAGATGGGGAAACTGAGTCATGGATCAGTTAAGTACTTTTCCAAGTGCAGATCACTAGTGGCAGAGCTGGGAATAAAGCCAAAAACTAGGCAAAAATAAAAGAATAATAAGAAAGTAGACTCCATGATTCAGGGATGAAAAATAAAAGCTGTAATTGGAAAATCTCTATGGGGCCATTATGTTTTCAAAGCTGAAACACATCAGGTTAAGAACTTATCTGAAGGATATCTTGAAATCCATGCTGAGGGAATGATGAAGTATATCCGTTTCTTTTGTAAAATCAAGTACTTTTCCCGAGATAACAGCACTTCCAGCTGAGCAGTCTGTCAGCTTCCGAACTCCTAGTTACAGTCCCTTTCTGATCCTATGCCATCACTCTAATATTCAGAGGGTTACTGATTCTGGCAATAGTCTTGCTAGAGATCTTTTCAAATTTGAAGATGATGTAATTATACTTCTTAGCTGTATGTTTTTCTTGAGAGACTTTTTTTCAACAGTCCTCCCAAGTAAAATAGCACACTGTTTCTGTTAATGCCAGTGAACGTTTTAGCCCCTTCCAATTTTACAGTGTCTCTGCAACCATCAGATCTCTTCCAGGCTTGTATCCCTACATCTATAGCTGAAAAATTAATCTATGTATTCATGGGGGAAGTGGGGTATTTGCCAAGCCTCTTTTGAGAGTGGAAATAAGTGGTTTATGGGCAGTTTCAGCTCACACAGGCCTCCCATAAATAAAGACCTGACATTATTTTTTATTTGTGGACTAAGGCCAAAGCCTCTTTCTCTATTTGATGGTATTGGCGTTCAGTTTTTTTTAGTGCCCATGATGCAGGAGCCACTGGTCTCCAGTTTGGATCATACCATTGTAGGAGGACCAATACCCCCTTTGGAGGCATTCAAGGAAAACTTAGTTTTGTGTTTACTGTCTAAGTACCTCAGAACTGGGGCCTTTTTAATGCCTTCAGTTTCTCAAATTTTGTATTATGAATTACATCCTGTGTCCATTGGAGGTCTTTGCACAGTTGTGCTCTCAGTGTACCATGATCTGTGGAACTAGAGTCAGAGGGCCAATGTTCTCTGGAGGGCCTATTATTGAGGGGACACTAAGGAAACAGGGAATGCCAGGGAGTTAGGCTGGAAGCAACAGCCATATGGAAAGAGCAGTCCACAGGATTTAATGAAGTTACTATTTGGGGCAGCTAGATTAGGCGCAAATTTCCCTACACAGTTCACCATTCTAAGGAATGCACCCCAATCTGTTGCAGCAGGCATATTGGTAATAGCCTCAACCTCACTGTGATCTACTTGTACACCTTGCTGTGTCAACTTCTTCAGGAATGTAATATTCATTACACAGAACTTGTATCTTTGGTTTAGGTACAGGTTTATAGGTTGTCTAGGTATAGCCCAGCAGCTATTGCTCATTCCAAAGATGACTGGAGTTGAAGTCATGGTATTCTCTTGTTTTGTTTTTCCCCAGATCAAAATGTCATGTATGTAAACCTTAGTACCTTCTGTACCATGAAAAATTTGTTATATTTTCTAGTGAAACACATCAGGAGCTAAACACAACACAAATGGCAGTCTGCAAAAAGTGTCTCCTAAAAGGGGTGCAGAATGTGCACAAACATGGACTCTATTTTTCTAAGGGCGCCTGCCAGACTACTGACCCTAGGAGAGAAAAATATTTGGCATCAGCCATCCCCGCCTCCCTCCCCAAAAGTCTCCTCTTGTAGGTAACGGAAAATGTTCCCATTTTACATGCTTATTTTATTCTTTTGGGCTTTATACATAAATGAAAAGTACTGTCTTTTTTTCAATGACCAATGAGTGTACTGATTCTGTTGGTTCTTCTATTCAGTCTATGATTCCCAGAGTAATGTCCTTATCCAGCTCCTCTTTTAGCCTCTGCCCCGGTGCGAGGGGAACTTTCCTAGGTGCATAAATTGTAAGGTGGTTGGATTCTTTCAGCTCTATTCTGCACTCTGTCAAGTGCTTCCCTACTCCCTAGAGGATGTCCTCAAACTCTTCCGCAGTTGTTTTGGTCTCCTGCCCCTCCAAAGACTGCACCCTCCTGATAAGACCCTGGGCTCAACATGCTTTGAACACACTAATGGGTGCTATTACAAATGGCGTCTTTTCCAATTGGTTATTTACCCATACATAGCCGTTAGTGGGAATGAGTTTACCACTGTAAACCCTGAGTTTTAAATGTTTACCTTGTACTACCTGTGGCTTTTCTTTTCAAGTTACTAACCAAGTTTCTGGCAACACATTGACTGGTGTACCAGTGTCCAATTTAAAAGCAATAAATGTCCCATTTACTTTCAGATTGATAATCCACTCATCTTCTGCTGAAACATTGTCCATTGCTCTTATGAAGAATTCATCTGAGCTAGTGGTGCTGTTGTTATCCTCTTTGCTCAGGCTGTTTACACTCTGCTGGTGCTTGCAAATAACGAATCCATTGCATTTGTATCTTTTCCCCTATGCTGGGCATTGTCCTGGCTTGTGGTGTTTGCCACAGTGTGTACAGCTCTGTGTGCTGTTTTTGCTGGACTTTGAGCTCTGCATGCCTTTCTGTCTCAGGTCCCTTTTTTCTGATATTTTGGATTTTTGGTTGTGTCTACAGCATCAGAACACTGTCCACCCTCCAGAAGCTTCATTCTGGACTAAGTGACTTCTGTTGCTTGGCAAATTCTAAATGCTTTGTCAAGGGTTCATTCTTAATCTTTCAGTGTGGGTTTTTTGTTCCAGATTCTAATCCGGATCTGGTCTCTTATCAGGGACTCAGTTATCCCCTCAAAACTGCAAGATTGTCTCTTCAAGCTCAGATCAGTCATATTCTTTTTCTAGTTTCACTTCCTTTGATCAAAACCATACCTTTCATATCCCTCATTTGGAAATGAAGTGCTCTACTCAAATTTCTGCACTTCAGTTTGATAGTTAGCCTCTTCTAACTGAGTTAACTGAAAACTATTAAGCGAATGAGGTGCTTCAGAACCAGTTATTGTCCGAAATAAGGCTGCTTTCTGCCTGTCTTCCTTCTTGCTGATACCCATTACTTGCATATACAGAGTGAAGTGCTATTTAAACCTTCTCCAGTTGTCTTCCACATATACAGTCTGTTTCAACTCTGCTGGGACTTTTAACTGCTTCATTTTTCCACTCAGGGTATTTTCTTAGTTTATTTTTACTTCCGGTACCATGTGGTTGTGACGTTGCACTCCATATGATTTTATGCAAATATGCTAATGAGTGTGAATATAATGTAACTGGAATATGCTTCATGCAAAAGGTCTCTTCTAAGGTATCATTACAAAGCTTCTAATCTGCTGAGTGTGGTCATCCTATTTGTATAAATGTATCATTCTTGTATCTGAAGCTAGAAATATGAAATATAACTCTGAGGGCCTATTGTAATTATGCCAAGTGTGGGCCATTAATAGTGGTTTGGAATCTTGATGGCTCCCATCAACTAGGACAATTGACTGTAGATGGCTCTGTTTACTTGAAAGCCTTCCTGTGAGTCAGGCTGGGAAGAATGAAGGCTTGGAGTCTCACAGGGCATGTGACCATGTTACCTGGTACTGGAATCCATCTTTACGCTGGGGCTTTTCCATTTAGAAGGAGGGGTGGGGACCCAAAGAGACAAAAGATTCCCACCTTGTGCTAAAGCCATAAAAGGGGGTGGAACAGAACAAAGGGGGCTGCAGTCATGAGAAATCCCCTAGCTTCCACCTGAGCTGGAACAAGGACTGTACCAGGGGAAAGAATTGGGCCCAGACTAGGAAGGTGTTCAGTCTGTGAAAAAAGCCTATTGAAACATCTCTGAGGGTGAGATTTACCTGTATTCAGTTTTCTTACTGTATTAGGCTTAGACTTGCGTGTTTTATTTTATTTTGCTTGGTGATTCACTTTGTTCTGTCTGTTATTACTTGGAACCACTTAAATCCTACTTTTTATATTTAATAAAATCACTTTTTACTTATTAATTAACCCAGAGCAAGTATTAATTCCTGGGGGAGCAATCTCTCTATCAGTGCTATAGAGGGCGAACAAGTTATGCGTTTACCCTGTATAAGCTTTATACAGGGTAAAACGGATTTATTTGGGGTTTGGACCTCTTTGGGAGCTGGATAGCCGAGTGCTGGAGATAGGAGCACTTCATAAGCTGTTTTCAGTTAAGCCTGCAGCTTGTGGGGCATGTGGTTCAGACTTGGCTCTGTGTTTGTGGCTCAAACAAGGCAAGGTACTGAAGTGGGAAAACGGGCTTAGAGGTAGTCTAGGCACATTAAGTGGCAGTCCCAAAGGGATTTCTGTGATCCAACCCATCACGGTGGTGTCCAGTGATCACTTAGTGCTTTAGAGCTGCCAGATATCTGCTTTATTCCTTGTCTAGTTCCAACTGGCTGTGTCCTGCCCACACTCTGGAAAGCTCAGCTTTTACAGGCACAGGCCCTAGTACTACACACTGCACCTACCCTTCTAGCCTATTTCAGGTGTAAAAGGGATCTCCGGCCTATCTCACAAGAGTGCATATGACCCTGAAGGCCTCTGGCCTGTACAGTCTGGGTGGAGCTGGAGAACACTGATCTCTAATCTGTATTGGGCATCTGGAGAGTCTGACTAGTGTTAAGAAGAAGAATGTGACAGAGCTGGGTGTCCGTCCCATGGTGGGGTGATGGGCAGGAATACCGTTTTGAATAGCCAATATGTGGAAGGCAATGTATGAGATGTGGTATCTGGCCTGTGACATGAAAGAAGTGCTGGGATTGGTCTCCAGCCGCTAACGAGTGTTTAGTTTCATCGCATGTAGGCCAGTATGTAGAATTTCCTATGGGACGATTTGGACAGGGGTTTGTTCTGCAGCTCATAGCTGAAAATTAAATCAAGGAGAGAGGTAAAAGGGTTAGGAAGTCAGAGTTAAGCTTGTGGCTGGAACCTTCACTGAGTGTTCCCAGACCTTCTAGTGGTTTGAGTACAGGTCCCCTGTCCTGGAACAGCTCCACGAGCACTTCTGATTCAGGGAATTCCTCCTGGAGCTCCCTGGCACACTCGGGTTGAGCTCTTTCTGCTGCGTCCCTTCATGAAATGCAGCATACTCTTTCCCTGCACAAGTAATCTACTCTGCTTGCCGAGGGTAAGGGAGAATGGGGTCATAGCCCTGCCTCCTTCCTACCTTCTTTAAGTAGTCTTCAAATCCAGGGAGGACATGGAGGGACTGTAGTTGTGACCAACTGGAGCACAGTAGTGGAAAGGGGGATTGGTGGGGGGAGATTTCATAGATTCCAAGGCCAGAAGAGACATTAGAATATCTAGTCTGACCCCCGTATAACACATAATATAGAGTTTCGCCCAGTTACCCCTGCATTGAGCCCTATCCCTTGTATTTGACTAAAGTGTGTTTTCCTGAAAGGCATCCAGTCTTGATCTGAAGACATCAAGAGATGTGGAATCCACCACTTCCCTTGATAGTTTGTTCCAATGGTTAATCACCCTCCCTGTTAAACATTTGTGCCTAATTTCTAATTTGAATTTGTCTAGTTTCAGCTTCCAGCTCTTGGTTTTTATTACACTTTCTCTGCTATATTAGAGAGCCAGTTATTACCTGGTATTTTCTCTGTATGAAGATAGGATTACCTTTTCCCTCTCCCATTCACCAGTGGAGCATCCGCCATAATGTGGCACTTTGTTAGTAAGCTTGAATTTCTTGTTAAAGGGCCACAGTGTACCCTATAATCACAATTTTAACTTTTTTTAACTACTTTTGTTACAAGTAACACCTCACATTACTGTGGCTAAAAAGGATTTAAGGGGAAACAATTATTTTTGATTTATGTAAATGTATTAACTTTCTGCATTTGTCAACACTTCGTATGTCATAGGTTTCTCTGTTTCCCCTGTAGTGTCAATTTCCCAGTTTGTGAGGGTTTTTCAAAAATAGTGGAGAGAACCTTTTTTAAAAAGAAATTTATTGTAGCATTATAAAAATTGGCAGGGAGACTCACAGAGAGAGAGAGAGAGAGAGAGAGAGAGAGAGGGGTATCCTATCAGCAACTAACTTTAACTTTTAAACAACCACCCGTACGCAATGCATGCCCTATTAACTAATATATCCAGAGGCAACTATCCTGGTTTTTTTCAAAAGCAGAAAATTCAAATGTATCAAAAAAAATGTGTGTTCCATGTTCTTCAGTTTGTGTTATTGTCTGAAACAGAAGATTGTGAAATAAATGTTAGTATCCATTACTCTTCTCTGGACTATTGTATTTTTGTCCATTTACGTTTTGCACCTGTGTCTACTGGATTACAGAGCCCTCGAGCCATTCAAGTCAGTTTTAAAATCCTTTAGTAATGACTTTTTTTTAAATTGATTTTCCAAAGTCTGCAACATTGTGTTTCCCTGGATCTTGACTTTAAATTGCTGTTCAGCTGACAAAGTGATATATGTTAGCAGTATATCCATTGGCATTCAATAACCATTACTAATAAAAAAAAAGTCTTCTTTTCTTATTTGTTGTGGAAAGAAGATTATAAAATGATCTCTATGGACTGACCATTAGCTCAGTGTTCTAAGATTGAGCTAAAGGGACAGAGGTCCATTGACTCGAGTGACAATTGGATTGCGTCTAAATTAACAGGCATTGCGAGTTGTGATGAAAGGACAGCTAGGGTGCTTGCTACTATTTGGCACCATGAATAGGATGCTAAAGCTGGTGGGTGTCAGGTCAGCTCTCAGAATACAGCAGTGTCAGGAAAACACTTAGGAACTAGGAAAATTAAATCAATGCACATTTCACAATGGACTGTGGTATTAATTTAGATGGAATATATGGGCCTAAGTTTGGTATACGGAGACCCCAGCCTGCTTAGCACCATGGCAAACACACCATTAAACACCCTTTTAATCTTATGATAAATGTACAGAAAGGAAGGAAAAATAATTGAAGCATTTGACATATAAAGTATTAAATAAGGCTTTCATTTCAACGACATGCCTTGTTCCCTTTTTTATTAGCGGGACAAAGTTTTTGAAAGGAAACAATGTTTTGTTTGACAATCTTTTAAAAGTACCAAAGATTCTAAACTGTTCACTTCTCTATTCATTACAATCCTTAATGTGTATATACATAAATATAAATATATACATACTCACATAGTTATTTTCCCTCCATTTTAAAGAAGACAAAATTCAGAAGGTTCTTTATGTATGAAAAAAACCCTTTTATTGACAAATTTTCATTGAAAACAAAGAAGGATTCACTTTTGTTTTTACTGATATACAGTTTTATACTCAGAGAACCACATATATTCATGTTTCAAAATGCATTATCTCCCCCATTTCTGCCCCAGCTTGCTCCCTTGTATATTATCCCACCACAAATGTATAATGCCAACCATGTCATAGGTTTATTCTTGTAGTAATGACAATGGACTAGATTTTTCCTTGTAATAATTTCAGTTGAGTTACACCAGCAGGATATTGGAGTAAGACCCAGGTGAATCGGGCCCTATATCTCACCCACGAGACCTGAAACAAAATGTTTATAGCTCTCCTGGGAATAAATCATTTGGAAAAATCAGTGAGAGAGGAGAGTAACAAAAGGTCAATATTGTGAAAACCTGTGCTCAATCATTTGTAATATACCTTTTAAAAACAGGTTCTGAAGCAAAACCAACATTTTTCTCATAATGTGACTATTTCTGCAGTGCATTATACTAGTTTTACACCTGTGTGATTCTATTGTTTACACAAGAATAAAGCTGGGGTAGTCCAGTGGGGAATGAAGCCAAATGTGTCTAAATTCCTCAGTCGGAAGGTAGGAAGTTATTTATAATTCAATCTTTCCCAAGGCTGTCAATTTACCAAATTACTCAATAATCCTTGGAGATTTAAAGGCCACTGTGTTGGGGCAACAGTGCACCAGCAGCACTGTAAGTGTATCAGTTCATAACATCAGCAAGATTAAAAAGATTACCTTACAGCAATTTCACAATTTAATAAGGTAGCTGTGAAGTTGCCAAGTTCCAGCAAAGAGTGGGTAACTGCTAGGTAGCGAGAAAAGCCCCTGAAGGATAAGTTAGAATAAGGGAATCATTGCCTGATTTTGCAGAGTTGCAAAATTAAAAGCCACTCCCTTGAAATATAACAAAATTATGTCTATAATTTCCCCCTTTTGGGGAACATGCTCATGAAAACAAAAAAATATGTACAAAAAGATGGGGTAATGAACAAAGATTGCAAATTAAATGCAAATTATCATGGATGGAATCAAAGTGAACAGAGGTCAGTGTATGTCCATTTGGGGCTGTAATGGTTTAGCATTCTGAGACTGATCCCACAAAAGACTTTTGTGTTGGGTTGGACCCGCCATCCAGGATGCCACCTGATGTGCTGGGGTCCCGCTGTATCTACCCATTCTACCAGCCTGGGCTTCCTCACCCTGTCCTTGCTGGGCCAGGCCCACAAGCCTTCTCTAGCACACACTTAGGTAAGGCCACACCCATATGCAGACACAGACTGAAATCAGCACTGTGTGGGAAGAATCAGGTCGGGGATTTACTCAGCACTCACATACACACCCCCTTTGGGGAGTAAACACAAAATAATATTGTCTTGTGCTATATAGAAAAATCTGCACAGCGCAAGTTCATAAAAATCACCCTCTCCCTCAATGTGGAGAGAAAGGTGCACAGCTTCTTGCACCCCCAGATATGAATTGCACAAACTGGGTTATGTTATAAACAAGAAATTTATTAACTACAAAAGGTAAATTTTAAGTGATTATAAGGGATAGCAAACAAAGCAGATTACTGAACAAATAAAACTAAACATGAAAACTAAACTTAAAGAAACAGGTTACACATAATTTCTCACCCTAAAGTTGTTTCAGGCAGATTGAAGAGTTCACTGAAGACAAACTGCTTTTGTTTGCAGCTTAAAATTCCAGATATTATTCTTCACAGGCCAGACAGCTTCTAGCCTGGGTCCAGTTCTTTCCCCAGTTCAGTCTTTGGTCTTCCCAGCAGTCATCTTGGTTGGGGATTCCGTGAAGAACTGGAGACCCTGATTGACTCACTTCCCACCTTTAAATAAGATTTACAGGAGGCGGGAATCCTTTGTTCCCAGTGGAAAAATACCATCAGTGTCCAAAATGGCACGCCATACCAGGTGATAGGGTCCCCTGACCTTGCAGTGTCAAAGCAGCATCTCGGGAAGCTTCTGAGAAAGGTGGGAGATTAGTATCTTCAAAGCCAATTGTTTTTCCTGCTCACCCATTCCAGGCTGATTGCTAACTGTCTGGTGGGCATTTCCCGGGTGCAAACACAGTTGTAATTGTTACATAGTCAATATTCCTAACTCCAGATACAGAAATGATACATGCATACAAATTGGATAATCATATTCAGTAAATCATAAGCTTTCCAATGGCATCTCACATGACCTATCTTGCATAAAACTTATCTCTAGGTATGCTATAGTCATAAGCATATTTCTATGAAGAATATGGGGCATAATGTGACACCTATCTTAAGCTATATCCTTAGGTTTAAACAGCTATAGCTCCATTGACTTCAGTTACATTACGGTGGTTTGCACCAAATATCTGGCACAGTTTATCTTCCATGAGGACAGTAAATGAATTTTAAATTAGTAGAACTGAAGAAAGAGAATGTCTATGTATATATGATGTAATGGCACTAATACAGAAGAAAAAGACAAATAAAAATTAATACTACAGCTTCTCAAATTTTCCATCACAGGAATATGGGAAAATAAGGACTATAAACAAAAGAAAAACTCCTCTCTAAACAGTAAGTAAGTTTTTGATAGACATGAAAATTCAAGCCTTATATCCTTCATAAAATCACGTTCAGTGTGGGTCTTGTTAGCAATTGACCTGATGTTCAACAAAGCTATATTTCATGAAAAGAGCTATCTTTGTTATCTCAATCAGTGGACCATATGGAATTTAAATTAGTTAATTTCACAAATTTCAATAAAGAAGAATTGACTCCACATTTAGAACTCTGTCAGGAGCATGTTACTTACTCATAAAAATATGGAGATTCTGAGTCAGTGCATCTTCAGCCGTGGTGAGAACAGTGGAGGGTGACACAGACTTGATAATAAAAAGGTGCTTTGATTGGCAGAAAAGGTCCAAAAGGCGGAAGAGCAATTAACTTTAGGGAAGTATTTTACGCGTGTTCAAGGACAACAACACGTGTTAAAGATACAACTAATTCCCCAGATCGTATTGACTAGTGCTTTCATCCAAAATGAAGGCCTCCACTACAGTCTGTAGAGTAGCTGCAGTGTTCTTTAAATATGCCTTGCAAATATTCCCGAGGAATTCACAGACTGAACCAGGGCTCCGTGGAAGCTGCCTACGATTCCTTTTGAAAAAGGTTGTGTGATGCTAAATAGATCCCGATTCCAGTTCTATTAATGGAGTTAACCAAAGGTCTTGAGGTCTCCAGAAAACGTAACGCAGGGCAGAATCCCACCGGAATACTCTGTATTGATTCAGTGGCAATGGACTTCTGTGACAGACCTCAAACCCCACAGAGAGACTGGGCTTTTAAGAAGGGCCTCTATCACTTGGGCTGAAACTCCATAGGGTCTAGTTTCTGAGAATGGACCAATAAAATAGATCCCTGGCACTGATGAAAGAAAGGGTAAGCCCAGACCTTCGCCAGCAAAAAAAAAAAAGATTATCTGGCTGTGACAAAGGGTCGGACCATTGCTCCTTTTATTTCTATCCCCAATCCAAAAATAGAATCCAAGTAATTATACCTACCAGTGTACGTCATGTACCCTCTTGGCCCACATTCATCTGAGCTTTTGATCTCTGACATGAGAATATTGTTTCCCCTTCCTAACACTTGGATGGTTGTCTCTCCAGGGCTAAGTTTAAATTAGCTGCTGTTTGTCCATCTGATGATCTCTGCCAGGCCTTGGAACATGGTGGTGATGGAGGTGGAGTCGGTGTGGATGGAGCAGAAGTACAGCTGAATGTAATCCACATATTGGTGGCACATGAGCTTCTAGCCCATCCTGATCTCTCCAGGTGATCCCATACAAGTGTTAAAAGATGAACAAGGAGAATTGTACCTTGAGGGACATCACACAATAGGTACCTGGCCACAGGGAGGCAAAGAGCAGGTGCCCATCACAATTCTTGGGAATATGACTCAGAGTAATGACTGGGGGCCAAATGGTGCTGTCTCATTCATCCTCACAAGATTTTGTAAGTGTAACGTTCCCATTGGGGTTGCTAATCAGAATGCTTGTTTTTGAGCAGTAATTAGGCTCCATCCCTGCCAGCATTGGTAGTGAGACCAAGGCCTTGATTACAAGTGGACAGAGCACTGGATTGCCACTCAGGAGACCTGGGTTTGCGTCCCAGTGCTATCGTTGGTCATTTTGGGCCAGTCGCTCTGCCGCTCAGTGCCTCAGTTTCCCTATCTGTAAAATTAGGAATGTGATGTCACCTCCTTTGTAAAAAAAAGACCTGACAGAAAGCTCTGTATGAAATAGGCAGTATTATTACAAATCGAACTCGCAGCAGCTCGGAGCAGTACCACTAGAATACTAAAATAGCCTCTAACCTGTTGTTCTTTCCCAAACTTTTTGAGTGGCTAAAACTTCCTGAGGAGGGCTGCGGACTGTGAAGATGGGTTGACTGGAGAAACCTGGCAGGTTGTGGTGACAAACACAATTCTCTTTCTTAAAATGAAACAAAGGGAGCATCTCGTATCTGAGCAAGTTGCTATCAAGTTGGCTTGAGGGAATCCGGTAGTACAGAAGCAGCCACAGCCAATAATAAGGCACTGTCTGGAGCAGCAACGAAACAGATGGTGCAATGAGTCCCTTGTCCACTCCAGAGAACAGACAATTACGTACAGGACAAAGTCCATCTGCTTCTTTAATAAAATGAGGATTCAGCATATCTAAAGAGGATTTTTGCCAGATATTTAATTTAACAGTCCCCTATAGGCTCATGTAAAAATCTAATATACACCTCTTGACCTATTGTACTGGGTTCAGTTCTTGGTTCACAATTGTAATAAAAGAAATCAGTGCTTCCTGTTAGATTTCTGAGAAATGGCACCCGTGCACCTGAACTGCGAAACTGCTGTACATTAAGAATGTGAGGAGTGAATAACTTGTAGCGGGCATCTTGTTAACTTGTTTGGAACATTGGCAATGTGGATCAGAGGCCAGAAGAAGAGAGGAGATGGTGTGTAAGGGGCTATAAAAGAAATTGTCGTTGCAAAGGTGCAGTAGCTTCAAAACATTAACCCGAGGACTGTTATCACACCCAAAAGGAGTGGTAGAGAGAAAGGGATCTGCTTGTGGAAAGAGTCCTTTGGATTGAGAGAGCATTGGGGCAAGTTGGGGAGGGGAATGAAATAATGTAGTATGGGGATGACATTCTGGAGGGAAGGTACTCAAAGTCCAGTTCTCCATTGCTTTATACTTTGTGTAGTCATTTCCTCCTGAGTGCAAAGTGGGTGCAAACATTACCAAGTCAGAATGGAAGTTTATAACATCCACTTTTGCACATGTGTAAATGCACAACGTGAGAATTGGTGGAAGATCAGGCCCTGAATGATGGGCCAGTGCTGCGGGGCAGAGGAAGAGACTTAGACTGGGAGAGAGTTCTGAGGTTCAGGAACCCAAACACCAGCAGCAGAAGGAGAAGCAGATATCCTCCCCTTTCTGGAGCTAAGAGGCTTGGGGCCTCATGCATGTTTCATTTCTTCATCTCCAGCTCTTCTAGAGTCTGAGGAAGAATTACCCTGAACAGTGGGTGCTTTGCAGAGGTTAGACCTGCCTGTGTCTCAAGCATTTGCAGCCAGAGCTGCAGGATGTGGCCTGGAGCAGCCATCTGGAATGGGGGAAATGGAGACTGAAGGAGATTGCGACAGGTTAGACATTGAGGTATGGAGAAAGAAAAGGCCAATCAACTAGAAATTAGTGCTTATTAAACATTGTGCCATATTCAATCCTGTTGTAGCTTTATTGAAGTCAGGGATGAATCTGGACCATTATTATTTAAAAATCATTGCCCAGTTTCTTTCATCATCTTACCATTTCTTTCCTTTCTCTCTTGCCTTGGCTCTAGGTGATTGGGTCCTGAGTTTGCAACTTCATGAAAGTATATATACAATTAACATACTCCTGAAGGGTAGAAATTATATTCCCATTCAGTCATACTGTGGGTAAAGTACAGGTAAGAGTCCCTGTTTTACACCATGTGGTCAGTGTCATCTAGGTCTATAACTAGCTTAACAAGGAAGAATGTCACATCTTTTAATCCAAAAAATACAGCTCATATATCACAATCCTGGTTGCCAATATAGCAGCGGAAATGGGGTGTGACTAAGAGCAGAACTGGTGAAAAAATTTCTATCTAAACTATTCTTTGATGGAAAATTCAACTAAATGACATCTTTTGTGAAAAGAAATGTGACTTTAGTTCACGATGTTGAGGTCCTAAAGATTCATTTTTTAGGCTTTTGGGGAAAATAAGTAAATAGGCTATTATTGGAGCTGGATGAAATTTTTCATCAAAAATTTTTGGGGGGCCAAAAAATGCAGATTTGGTGACACCAAACCATTTTACGAATTTGTGTCAGTTTTGCCAAATTGTTTGGAGTGAGGGGGAGGGGAAAGAATTCTGAAAAAGTTGAAACATTTCTGTGATGGGGTGTACCGAACCTCACACTGGCCAGGGAAGGGTTAACATGTGGGTACAATCAGTCCCGCCCTGTGACACCTGCAATAGGCTTGAGGGGAGGGGTTGCAAAGGGAGAGCCCAAGTCAGCTGGGAGCTGCTTAGGAGGGACAGTAGACTTCCAGTGCTCCATGCTGCGAGAGATGCCTAACTGGGACCAGAAACTGACTAGAGACTGTTTGCCGTTTGCTAGAACCTCCGCAAGGGAAGGCAGCCTTGATGTGAGATTGTTTGGTTTGCTTGGTGCTGCTGACTGATACTGCTGTGCCCTGTCTGAAGGGGGTGGGGGCAGCCAAATAAAAGCCTTTTGTCTTTTTGCTCTTGACTGGGGATCTAGCAATAGTTTGGTGCAAGCCCAGGAGTGACCCTGTCAGTTTTGTTTTAATTCTGTTGGTTCAAAATGACTGTTTTGAATCATAGAATCACAGAATATCAGGGTTGGAAGGGACCTCAGGAGGTTATCTAGTCCAACCCCCTGCTCAAAGCAGGACCAATCCCCAACTAAATCATCCCTTTATTCAATTTTATTATTATTATTATTTATTATTATTTTTTATTGTAAACATTCAACAATGCTCAAAACCGAAACAAACAGTTTGGGGCTGAATGCAATGCTTTGACCTGAAATGAAATTTTATTTTGACTTTTTTGTCTGTTTTTGGAATTGCCAGTGAACTAACAAAATCCATGATTTGCGCAGTCCTAGTAATACAAACTGAGGAGTATGGTCCAAAAGGAGATCTGTTTATTCAGCACTCCTGGCACCACCATGACCGCCATGAGCCTTGGCGATTTGGAAACGACTTGTTTTCTTGTTTTTACTTTTGGAGCCATTCCTGGTCTGGTTTGGCAAAACTGAAGTACAGCTGGTGTATTTTTGCAAAAATAAATGGCAGACAAGCCCCAGTGTCTATTTGTCATGAATTGAATCTGTAATTAGAGAATTGTATGAGCTGAGTATTACATTTGCTGAAGATTTAGGTGAGAAACCCTGCTCACTTGGAACAGATGTGAAAGACTTGAATTGTAGCCAAACCACCATCTCTCCACAGCACTGAAGGAAGATAAGTCCAGGAAGAGGCAGCACTGGGGGGACTATTTACCAAACTCTCCTATGAAGCAATTCTGCTCAGGTTCTTGCTCTGTGATGGTATGGATGTTATTAAGGGGAAAATAGGGCAAGAGCATGTCAGATCCAGAGGTTCTCAGGGGGGAACGTGGGAGGCTGTGCTCGCGACTACAGTCCAGGGACTGTAACAGTGGCTGAGAAGTGGTTCTGCCAATGTTCCATAGTTTGAAGACAAGGATTCTATTGCCACCCATACTCATGTTGGTCATCTCTACAAAAAGCAATTTACTTGAGCTGTGTGTGGGCTATGAATAGAGCAATGTGAATGGTGCAAAAGAGAATTTGTAAAAAAATAATGATCTCCATGAAACCCGCAAATTCACATCAACCCTATTTAAACTCTCTCTAGTTCACTTTTTTACAAACATTCATAAAAGCAACATTTTATTCATGAGTAAAAAGTGAAAGAATCACCAATATTCAGGCAGATCCATATCCAGGCATAAATACTTGGATGAACCTGCATCCACAAAGTACCCACCCTGGAGGGGGTCACTCAACCTTCTTGTGAGTTTGAGATACATCCAATAAGGGAACAGAGACTTAGAAGACCAGTCACCCACCTCATGAAGAGCATGAGAAGGAGTCGGCACCATGCATAAGCTGTATGGGTCTCACCTAAAGTTCGCTGAAGTCTCTGGAATGGCTCCCATTGCCTTCACTGGGCTTTGGATTGGACAATATATGCATCCGTAGGCTTAAATGTGTTTGCATAAACGGACTTGAATAACCGACATTCTAAAGCTCTAAATGAGTTTAATACTTTAGTAACAAAGGGACTACATCTGTTTTTTTTTTTGAAGTGTTCATCTTTAGTGATGAGTCATTAACCCTTAGAGCCTTAAATTATTTCAGTCCTTTCCCTTGGTGAATGTTTAGAGCATTAAAAACACAGGAGGGTCACCTTTATTCAAAATCAGCCCATCCCACTCTTACACCAAATTCACTAGTACATGAGGAGCAGTCATTCTCTTAATTTCCCGTGGAAACCTGTGTTTTCTATAAAATGATATCCTGTCTCTGAAACAGGATTGAAGTGACAAGTTCTTCCCTTAGTTACCCCAACAAGACCTAACTGATATGTAAGGAAGGGAATCTTTAGGTTGCCAATAGACATATGGGCACTAGTTATCTCTGAAGGAGAGAGAGAGCTAATATTCTGTCAAGTAGTTAATTTTTCTTATTACTATTTCTATCCCTATTGTAGAGAGCTGGTTGGAGAAATGTTGCTGGAACCATATTCCATTGGAATATACAGTTCTGTCTCAATTGAAATTGGGTCATTTTGCTGGCATTTTGTTTGAGAAAAAGTTCTGACAAAGTTGAAATGTCTCATTGATTTTTCATTTTGAAATGATTTTTAGGTTTGATTTTTTTTATTTTGCATTACATTGTAATACAATACAAGCAATTTTAAAAGTCATAATCAAAATATTTCATTTTGAATGACACAAAACTATTTTTTTCCTCTGAATTTTCTTTGGTTTGCACTCTGATTTGCAACAAAGTCAAATTTCAAAATCTCTAAATCCTTCATAAAAATGGAACTTCTGTCCTCCACACAGCTTGTTCGTACGATCACTGTAAACTGTGTTTTTAAGAGTATAAAAAGAAATGGTCACTGTCCCACAAAAGCTTGCAGCCTATAGTAACTCAGAAAAATACAGAACCAAAGGCAACACTTCAAGCACATGAAGTTATTACCCAAAATGTAGCCTTTCCAAAAAGAGCATGTTTGCAAAATATTTTCATTATTGTTTCAAAATTTTAATTAAAAAGGAGGAAATAAGAAGGTCCAGTGGATAGTATTATGTCCTGGGATGTTAGAGGCACAAGTTCAAATCCCAGCTCTGTTGTCAACTTCCTGTATGATATTAAGCAAGTTATATAGGGCCAGATTTTTAAAGGTATTTAGGTGCCCAATGATGCAGATTGAAGTTTGTGAAAATCCCAATAGCTGCCTATGTGACTCTGCCTCTTTAGGCACTTAAATACCTTCTGGCTGTGACCCACTGATAACTAATCTTTGTGTGTAAGGCTTTTCAACCAGTTGTACACTCATCGTAGGGCAGGTCTACAGTACGGGGTTAAGTCGACCTAAGTTACGCAACTCTGTGGTGTCTATACCTGTCGACTTACCTTATACTTTTTGTTCCGGTGGAGTACTGGAGTCGATGGGAGAGCGATCAGCGGTCAATTTAGTGGGTCTTCACTAGACCCGCTAAATCGACCCCCAGTGGATCGATCACCTCAGTGTCGATCCACCGGTAAGTGGACACAAGCCCTTATAGTAATTAAATCTAGACAATATTGCCCTAGTTTGCTTATGAGAATTTCATGTGGGACTGTATCAAAAGCCTCACTGCAATCAAGCTATATCACGGCTTCTGCTTTCCCCCACCCACTGGGCCAGTAATCTTGTTCCAGAAGGGAATTAAGTTGGTTTGTTGGCATGATTTGTTTTTGCAAATCCTTGCTGGCTATTCCTTATAACCCTATTATTCTCCAGGGGTTTACAAATTGATTGTTTAATAATTTAATAGTACTTTCCTACCCACTGTGAGGGTAAATACACTGAAGAGTGTGAGGTGCTTATGTTCTGTGGTTTGGCTATATAAAGGACACAGAACAAAAATTATTCTGATTAGTTTATTTTTTTATCTAAACATGAATGAAGCAGTTTCTTATCCAAACATTTATTATCAAGAATGAAAGATGAAATGTAAATTAGATGTTAAAAATTCTTCCAGTTTTAATAATGTAAGGTTTTGCTAGTAATACTGGTAGGGAAACTTGGTTTTAAGATTAAAGGGATAAACTTGTCCGTAGAATAAGTCCACTGACTTCAGTAGAATTACAATCAAGAAGGGATATGCATCCTGATTTTTAACCAGATTGTGTCTCATTAAAATAAAGTCACAGCACCCTGGCCTTTTCACATGGAAGGAGTAGATGTTGGTGAATATTTGTCTTTTAGAAAAATAATCTTATCCCCTTCTTTGTTGCTTTAACTGGGTGACTTTTAGCCATACTTGCTTTGCTCTTTCATATTCATTGGGTCATTCAATATAAATCTCTCTGTAAAAACAACAAAACCTGAAGACATTTAGTTAATGCTTCACTAAATTGCACTTTAAGGATGCTGTTCCCTTTAACATTGGTTTGTCCACCTTTATGTAAGAGCCCAATTGGTTTCATCCTATGCCTTGCTCACAGCAGTATACTCTGTCCTCCCAGCCGTCTGAGGGTAGATGAGTGAAGAATGCACTCCCCAGCATGTCTAAACAAAAATAAAACTGTGCCAGAAATGACAAAGGAGGCACAACCTAGAATGTCCTTCCTCTATCTGACCTCCACTGACAAGAGGGTTACCCTACCAGTAATAGGTCCCCAGTCCAACCCCGATAGCACTCTCATAGCCTTGTTACACTTGAATACAGTAACAGTCTGCAAGGGAAAATGCATAGGCATTGAAATATGTTTTCAGGAACTATACTATGTTTCAGGGTTTGGGGCACAGTTTCAGGCATTTTGACAGGTTATAATGTGTCCTTCTTGAAACAACTGATGGGATTGTGCAGAGTGGAGCTGTGAAAATAGCCTGGAAAACAGACATCTTTTATTTTCAAAATATTATTAAAAGTGGAAAAAGTACCATTAAAAAGTGCAGGGGGCCATTGGTTCTCCTAGAGGTGTTTTCATTTAGAGAGATACCTTCAGAGTGATGTATATTTTTGTAGCCCTAAAGGTACAACTCTAACTAAGACTACAGGCTTTCAATGACACAAGTTGCTAATAATTTCATTATTAGCATATGATATGCAGATGCCTATGGGAATGTGAAATAAGGTTGCAAATTAAACCCCATAAAAAGCAGGAAATAAAATGTTAAGGATCTAACAACAGTGTTAACTTATTTAGTGCACAAACATCAATTACAATGAACATTTAACAACCTCAGTAATAATGAAAAATACCACCCTATATGAAATGGGGAGGAAATTTAAGGTTTTGAGAAATTTAACTTCTTATCTTGACTTGTGGATTTTAAAACTCCACTAGCTGGATAGTTGATGGATATTTTTGTCTTTTTTTTTAAAATCTTCTCCAATTTTTTTCTTTTTATAACATCAACGTGGGATGGGGTGTCTACCCCATACAAGTGAACAAAGGTTTAACAGGAGTCTGAGATCTCTGTGAGACCATCTGACTGAATCTGCTGTGTGTGTGTCCAGACAGATATTTCTTTTTCTGACACCCAGGTAGGGAGGAGCTGAGCCTTCTTCATAAAAGAAGGAAGTGAATGCTAGAGGGGAGATCCAGGAGCTTCAAAGTAGGGAGTTCCTTCATCCTGGGAAGAGACTGGGGAAGGCAGACTGAAGAGAGCCACAGGGATGGAATTAATCCCTGTGTGGGCCTTGAAAAGGGGGGCAAGGCACAGAGAGGGAGTCCTCAGGGGCTGGTGGTCTAGCAGAGAAAGAAGGAACTGTGAGGGCCTAGGGAGAAGCCAGAGGCCTGGGAATCAGAGGAGAGGCTGTATTAAGCACAGGCAGCAGGGCAGTACCACAAAGGCCGTGGAGGTCAGAAAAGTCCCAGGAAAAGAGCAGTGCATTGGAAGAAGCAGACATAGCTTATTAATACAGGGTCCCTGGGCAGGAACCCAGAGCAGAGGGTGGGCCTGGCTTCCCCTACCTGCCCTGTGAAAGAGATGTGCAAGCCTGATATAAGGACTATTGAGCTCAGGTGGGGCTGAACACTGAGCCTCAAGGGCATTCTGAGGAATAGTCCAAGAGGGGGCAGAAGGATCTCTTGTGTTAGGACTTTCCATTGTGTTCTTGGTACCCCAGAACAGGAGAGACTTTGAAGTGGTCTGTCCAGATGGCTGAGTCACGAGAACAGGTGGCTCACTGTGGAACTGGAGTGATTGCTGGCTGGGGGTGTTACAGAGGAGAGAGCTGCTATGAGGGGGCGCTCTAATGGTGAGTCCACACTGCTATCCATAAGTTTAAATTTGAAATTACTTAAAATTAAACAAAGGTTTCTAACCATCAGAGGAGAGAATTTTCTGGAACAGCCTTCCAAGGAAAGTAGTTGGAGAGGGAAAAACCTAACTAGTTTCAAGACTGAGCTTGACAAGTTTATGGAGGGGATGGTATGATGAGGTTGACTGCAATGGCATACAACCCGTCTGCTACTGCTATTAGCAAATTTCTCCTACGGCCAGAGATAGGACAGTAGATGTGAAGGGCTCTGAGTTACTACAGAGAATTCTTTCCCAGGTGTCTGGCTGGTGGGTCTCAGCTGCAAGCTCCGTGTTGAACTGATGTCCATATTTGGGGTCAGGAAGGAATTATCCCCCAATTCAGACCGGCAGAGACCCTGCGGGTGGCTTGTCTTCCTCCGCAGCATGGGGCACAGGTCACTTGCTGGTTTGAACTAGAGTAAATGGTAGAGTCTCTGTAACTTGAAGTCTTTAAATCAAGGTCAGAAGACTTCAGTAACTCAGCCAGAAGTCACGAACCTACTACAGGAGGGGTTGGCTGAGATTCTGTGGCTTGCAATGTGCAGGAGGTCAGACAATAAGTCTGTGATATCAGTTGCAAGTGAAATAAAAAAATTAAAATGCATTTACACAATATTAAAGGTATATGTAAGCAGGGTCGAATGAGCTCTCCCCTGACATCTAGTGATGAGCTGGGTAAACAGACTTCAGGAACAGACCATGTTTGATTAGACCCACCTTCTCTGCCTAGGCGCACAGCATGATGGAGCTGCTTTGCCAAAATGATCACTTTTGGCTGGTGTTGGGTTACAAATCACTTGAGTGTGGGGGCAGTGAATTGTTATTATCCTTAGTGTATGAGTAAAGGACAGCAGAACTGTACTTAGCCTGCCCTGATTGATGGGGTCACCCTAAATTGAACCTTCCTAGCTAAGCAGGGGGAAGGGATGCCAAATCCTTGTAGGGGGAAAACAGGTGTTCTGACCAAGTACTATGACTTGTGCTCAAAGAGTCCTAGACACCATTTGGCTTTTCCTTCTCCAGTGTTTAAAGAAAGAGATAATTAGATTAAATTGAGAGGTTTTTATTTCTGTTCAGTGATCACCAGAGCTGACTCTCTGCGAAGTATGTTTAGGGGCTATGCCTGAGGCCTGGTGTAGGGACAGTGATGAAAGGAAAGACAGTGTAAAGGCTGTACTGGCAGCGAGGGTCCTTGCTACCCAGTGACATCACTAAAGACCTGACTTAAGCAGTGGAACCTCAGCCCATGGCATCCCAGAAGTGGCAGTGAGCATTCAAGAGTGGCAGTACGTGACCCGTGGCAGCATACGACCGGTAGTAGAAGAGACAAGCACTAGAGGCAGGAGCAGCAAACAGCCAGTTGCAGAAGTGCACAGGGACCACAGAGTCATTGCTTGATTTCTCTTCCCGCTCCACCCCCCCGTTTCTGGGAAGGGAAGTGACCACCTGTGAACACACCTGCGAACTCTGGGTCTTCACTAACCATGGACAGCCAGCTGTGAGTGGGGTGCAGCGGAGGGACAGGGGAGTGCTGTGTTAAAAGGACATTCATTCGTTGAACTTTCCCACCACAAGGTGGGAAACTGAGGCAAAGAACACTGCCCAGTGCACTGTGGGGTCAGGTTTTGATAATGGCTGCATGCTTTTGAATGTGGTTGTGGTGTTTTCTCAAACTAATAATTAGGTCCCTTTCCCTTTAATAAAAAGTTCTGTTTTGTTATTCCCAGACTCAGTGCTTGTGGAGGGGAAGTATTGCCTCTTAGAGGCACCCAGCAGTGGTGGTAAGGTGTTGTTTTTTTGTTTTTTTTTTTCCAGATGACTGGGTGGGGGCTTGAGCTGATTCTGCTTTGTATTGTTAAGAGGAACCCCCAAATACTGAATCTGGCCCTTGTTGCTGCCGACTCCACTTGATAGAGGTTAGACATCTATAGCAAAAATTACAAAGACTCAGGAAATGCAAAGGTAAAGTTTCAAAGCCAGCTTCAACTTTCATTTGTATGTCTGAGGTGTTCTGTTCTGCTCCTGTTTTCTTGTTAAATATTGAGCTTAATAGTGCGTCTCTTTGCATTTCTTGTACACCCCAAATTTCCATTCAAATTAGCTGAGGTTTTGGGTGCAGAAAGACTGCAGAATTGGGCCCTGTGTTATTAAGAGGAATTTGGTGTTGCACAGAGCACACTTTAAAGGGCCCTGTGCATGACTTAAGACTGATTTAAGCAGTTATGAGAAAATTATATTCTTTTCCCCATTACACCAGCAGGACCCAGACAGATTGAAACAGTGCTGTTCCACTGCACACGAGGGAGTGCAGGATCTGGAGATGCTACACAGGGAGTCTGTACCCTGTACAGGAGATTTGGAGCAAATTTTTGTGGGAACTCGCTACAGCTCACAAGTAGTTTGTGGGCAGGCTGGCTTTTTTGGTTACAGGGATTCAGTAGCCACTGTCTCTCTTCACCACCCCAATGTGAGTGCATTGGTGGTGGCTGCTGCTGATTCAGCCTCTGTGAACCTTGAGTTGCTCCACTGCCTGGTGGAGTGGAGGATCCTATTCTCCACCATTGCTGGACTCACAACATCAGTGCTGGCTTCTTCCAGCTGTTGTGTGGGGAAGATTTGCCCCTTTGCATGAGTTTAAGTGGGGCTTAAGTACTCCCTATTTAGGACTGAGTTCCACCCAAAAGGTGAAATACAACTTACAGGAAGCTAACATTGCTGTTGGATCCTGCATTTTTCAATTTCCTGACTTAGGTACTGATCCAAACCCATTGAAATCAATGGGAGCCTGCCTCTTGATTTTAGTGGATTTTGGATGCAGACCTTTTTGAATTTCAAGTGCCCAGTCCTGTGTCTAGGATCAAGGTCTAGCTATGCAACCTTAATGTTGCCTTCACAACTTTTTTTTTTTTTGCATTTATTGTGGCAGATTCTCACTTGGAGCTTAGCCTTTCAAAGGGCTGAACATTCTAACCCTGATTCAGCAAAACAGTTAAGCACTTTGAGACCATGAGTTGTTCCATTGACTTGCAGTGGAACTACTCACATGCCTAAAGTTAAGCACATCTTTAGGGACCAAATTCATTCATGATGTAACTCCTCTGCAGTAAATGGAGTATCATTAGAGATGAATCTACCCCTAAGTGCTTTGCTGCAGCAAGGCCCGAGTGCTCAGCATTTTGCAGGATGAAACCCCTGGCGCTAATCGGTATTGCTCCATTGACCCATGCTTATGAGATGGCCTAATGTATTTTGTTCCTGTTATGTGCGGTATGGAGAAACAAGCTATTCGGTTTCAAGTTAAACATTGCATCTATCTTTTTATTTTACTGACAGCATGTGTATACAATTACGATATACATCATCACGTTGCAATGATCTTTCCAGTTCTAGTAAGCTGTAAATGTTTATATCAATTACATGTTCAGGAGTAAAAGTAGCTCAGCTACTGCACATATACTGACAGAACAAAACGTAACTAATTTTCGTTATCTTTTCTTTCAATCTGTTTCAGTTTACTTCCTCCTTGATCCCTCTTCAACGCTTGAAAAGAACTAGAGATATTTTTGTCATGTACTAAGGGGGAAATGTACTCCTCTGCAGAGGACCTGCCCTGGGCATGTGCAGCAAAGGCCACATAAGCCCTTAAAATAGGGCTGATGTGGACTTAAGGACATTCTGCACAGGGGTGAATTTCATCTGCGATTACTGTGCAAACATCCAAAAATACAAACCTAACTACTGTGAAGCAGATTAGGCTCTATCAATACTATACATGACACCTTAAATCCACTGCATTTACAATTTGTTGTAAATTATTCATTAAGTTTTCTGTATATGCTTCCTGTTGCCACAACACAGGAGGGACAGATTAGGATAACATAAAATAGTTATAAATAAGATTTAGGAATTAAAACAGTGGGGTGCAAAATGACTACCTTCAGGTTGAGAAAAATAAGATTTTTAAAGGATTTATACAAATTCTAACATATCCTCTCCTTAGTGGTTTACTGGTTTAATTCTCAAACCAGGTGTGTTTGGTGAATGTAGAGGTAGCTGAGCTGAGAAAGTAATTGTCAACAGGTTCAGGATGCGTGAAGAACTCAAAATTATTGCATCTGCCCTCTACAGAGAAAACGGATTAATAGTTCTTCCTTCCCGCCCTTTCCTCCTGAATTAGTTTGATGTGACTTCACCTATTTGTCCTCCCTTTGTTTCAGAACATAAAAAAGACTAATTTCAGTTTAGATCAGGTCAGTGAATGTTATGATTATTGTTGGTTTTAAGTAATTTATTTTCCTTGGTACATAATTTACTCTGTATTCAGAGAAGTACACAACATAGTTTCCTTTGCAGATTTTTGGGAAGCTGCCATCAATTCCTTTAGCACCGTGAGTTCCGACTTGCTGTGCGCGAAATTCACACCCACACAAGACCTATGTACCATTTAAGTTCCAGTTAAACTATATGGACTTTCAAGGCTATTTTTCTTGCTTGAATTCTGAGAGGGTGAATTTCTCTCCTGTGCAGCACAAGGTCAATGCACCATTCAAATTTCACTTAAGCCCTAAGGCATTAGGTCGTTGTTTAACTTCTGGGAGACATAATGATAGAAGTAGGTTAAATGAGGTTTAACTGCCACATAGACCTTGTTGTGCCCCTTTGCCCAGGTGTGAATTCCACCCATTCAGAATTCAAACAAGAATGACAGCCCTAAAAGGGAACTGAATTAGAAGAGAGGAAATGGATATTCCAGTAGAAAGGCCCTCGGTACCAACTGTAGTCCTTTCAACTCTTCATCCATCGGGTCCTGAATCATCTGTCCGCCTTGACTTCAGAAAACCCCGGGAGCCAACCAGCTGGAAACGTAAACTCTTGCTTTGCTCATGTTTAATTCTTTTGAGAAAATAAGTAAAAGCAGAATATTGCATATAAACGGTAGCACTCTCTCAAACTAACAAATTACTCTGAACGCTTACGGTGAATCAAATATAGGCAGCTCAATAGTCTCAGAGGGAGGTTATTTATTTGCAAAGGAGTTAATCTTTTAGGCTGTCACTTCTAAGTCTTTTTGACAGTTCATGGTGTACTGATACTTGTACAAACCCTGAGTCTGGATTGATTTACTGAAGGTTTAAAGTAGCTTTGTTTCCAAACGCTATATTTTCAAACAGCAAGAGGCACAGATATGTGGGTACATTTGCAGTCAGACTAAAACTCAGATTTTTCTAGTGGCGATGAAGTTTTAATCTTCAAAAGTGGCTTAGGCACATTGGAAAATTCCATCCTTCGGCTCCTAAGTGCCATGCCTGGTCAGCCAAGTTGGAAAGCACAGAGTATTATACTGAAGTGCACATTCATAGGTGCAGGGTATCTTGCCACTGGCAAAAGCAGTGAGCAGTACACAGCAGTACAATATGCTACACATGCATATTTGAGGATTTAGAAAAATTATATATCATATCACTTTATTTGAGAAACAATACATGATCATGGAATTAGAGAGTATCCTAATCCATAGGTACAGTGGGAAGAATTAACATTCTCATTCGCTGACTTTTGTATGCATCAAGATGCAAATGTAACATTCTCTTGTTGCAGGATTATTTTAAATAGCTGTTATAAAGATTAAAGAACAGCCACCATAAATTCTTCCAGAGCATACAAGTTTTGAAGGTCTCCTCTTTCCCTTGGTTTGGCAGCAACCCAGAAAGGAGCTCCTGTTTTAAGAGCAATTTAAGATGTCAAATTCAAATATGTGCCATGTTTGGTGCATTTACTAGACCTGGAAACTTTTATTTATAGCATCAGAGAAACACTCAAAATTATGAGGCTCTCTTGTTTTTCAGAGGAAAAACATGGCCAGCCTTGGCTATAAGAGCTGTCAAATACTGAAGCTGTTCTTTATTGCATGTATTCTGAACATCTTTCCAGTGCTTCTGGGGGTATTGTTACAACTACTAGGTCTGCATACTAGGAATACTGACATTATTCAAGGTTAACATGGAGAATTTGTCTCGAAAGCAATATTTTTGGCGTTTCTCTGAGTGATATACAGAAAGACAGGAATTAAGCATAGTACTACATGCAAAAATTTGTTATAAGAAAATGAAAAATTTAAAAGCAGGGTTTTTGGAAGGGCTGCATCATGAAATTGGGACAAGTTATCTTTTCATTATTATTTAACCTATATGGCACCTAGAGGCTGAGCAGGTCAGGGCTTATTGTGCTATGCGCTGTACAAATATAAAGAAAATGCAGTCCCTTAGGAGAGTTTATAATCTAAATATACCTACCTCTTGGCTGCCACTTCTCCATTTCACTTGCCTTGTTACTTACTCTGAGTAGTAAGGGAAGAATTTCACCCTAATTTAGTACCTCATATGTGAAATCACCTGGTATGTAACAGAATTTTGGAGCATCTATTCACATGCTGTAGAATCATATGGAGAACACCAGTACATGCTGAAGAATGGTGTTGAACTGTTGCACTGTATGTCTTAAACAAAGTAGTGTTCAGTCAGACCTGTCTATTCCTGAAGATATTACAAAACTTAACATAGTGCAGCACCTGGGTTTTACACAGCTGGCTAACATCGTTTTTGCATACTTAACTCAACAGTTCTCCCCTTACCTAAGTCTGTAGTTTATGACCTTGGAAAAGTTCTTGAAAATGGATATATAAATATGATTTTTTTGATGTTCAACTTGACATCTCAGGACACGTTTGTGGCAGACTAGGCTCGAATTTCTCTTCCATGCAGGCTCTTACTCCTTATCCGGCTATATTTTTAACAAATGCAAGAGGCCTTTAAATATCCTTCCTGAACTGCTAAAATACCACTATTGGGTCATATTCTGATACCCTTACTTACCTTTATTAGTAACTTAATTGGCCATCTGTGCCATTGATTTCAATGGGGATGTTTAAGGAGTAAGGTACTACTCAAAGTGAGTACAAGTATGTACAGAATATGAACTTCAGTTTATAGGGGACTTTTCCCCATTGACTTTAATTACCTCAGAAGAATGTCTCTAGAGAAAATCTACTATTTACAAGTCTTTCTCTCCTTCTTTTGTAGAAGATGTAAAAAAAATTGCACTGACTATCAGTACATTTAGGGAGAATTGCCAGCCCTTCTTTGCCTTTTCAGGGATTTTACAGATATCTCTAATTAGTATTTTTCCCATTTGCCTTAAGAAATAATAGTGAAAACATATGCCATTCATTCTTACAGCCGGTGATACAGTATGACATTAGTTGTAATGATTTGGATTTGTGGAGTTTAATTAATTAGTGTGTAAGATTTGACATCTTCAGACAAGTTGCTATGTGAGTCCTAAAAAAAAAAAAATGTTGAGTTCTGTCCCATTACTATATGGATGCAAGATTTCCTGATTACCGTTATGTCTGTATATGTACATTATAGATTTATAGAATGGCGTCTACCTGGCTATTGGACTTGACCTCCCGTGAACCGCACCTGAGAATAATCTTTGCCTGTCTGGGGCAGGGGGTGCACAGACTGCACCAGCTAGTGTGTGTACATTCGTGTGTGCACCATTGCCTTCTGTTGGGCAGAAAGTCATACTTGCTCATTTGTGCGTGGTCATGTTGCACTGTGCAGGTTGGCCCACATAGTCTACATGCATACTATTACTATTGCTAAAGGAGATCCTGCCTTAACTAAAGCCATGGAAATCTTCTTGGAGTTCAGTGTCCTGGGTTCTCCCCCTAGAGTGGCATGTGTGCAGTTTCCCTGACAACCATGTTGTTTGAATGTATGAAACCATGAATGTATTACAGCCTCTATCCATGGGTCTCAGCCATCCACCTTCCTTTCATCCCTCTATCTCCTCCACAGTCAGTCCTTCATACTGTCTCTCATGCCACTTGACCATGCTTCTATTCCTCTTGGCACTGCTTCCTTTCACCTGCCTGTTGCTCACTTGGCCAGATCCAGTTCTTTTTAAGTTCAATGGAAAGACTCCCAATTGACATAAGCAGTCTTGGGAGCAGGCCTAAAATCACAACTGCTTTTTCACTGTTTCCCTCCCCTTTATTGCATCCCCCACTCAGCCCCTAACACTAAAACTTGGCTGTCTGGAAGGAATGGCTGCAAGGGAACTGTAACTCAAAATCCTCTCTAAACAGCACATAAACCTTTGACCATAACCTAGAGCGAATCAACATCACCATCCCTGGATACCGTCATACTTGTCAACACATCTTATTAGAGGTTTGGAAAGCTCCTAAATATTTCAGTAATGATTTTTACTGCAATAAAGAATTGCGTATTAAACCATTTTGTATTGCCATTGATAAAGGGCTTATTTCATGAACGACTGCACAAGCCTCTGGTGAATTTACAAGGAACCTGGACACATCAATGTGGTACTAAATTCTAGTAAAAAGAGAAGGGGAGATTTGGAAGCTGATAAGAGGTGATGACTCAGGGAAAGAAGATAGTCCAGACAAGAATAAGCAAAGAGCATTGAGTTGTGAAAGAAACACCTAAACATTTTCAGAAAATCTAATGCAAATATTAAAGCCATGGAGCAGAACTTTAAATAATACACATGGAACATAAGCAGTACTATGAACACCACTGATTTGGGATGAATTAGGGGGTTTAATCTCTCTGTAACTGAATGTATTAACCCTGATATGTATGTAAGGAGGAAATCTTATGATTAAAAATCTCCAACATATTATGGATAAATCTGCGTATGTAGTTTCCTTCTGGGGGTTCTAACACAGCTGTGACTAAAAATAATAATAATCCTTGGACAATATACAGAAAGAAGGTAAACAGGATAAATTCAGCTCCTTTCAAAACTGCTGAGCTGGCAAGAACTGGACTGAGTGTTGGTGGAGGGGGAAGGGAGGGATCTGGTGGTAGGGTACGAAATGTTAATGCTTGTGAAGGTGAAAGACTGGAGCCAAGAACACCATAAGCAAAAACTTTGGAATTTTCCCACATGATCCGGCACTTTAGTTTTGACCTCCACCACCTCTCCTGTTCCACTCTTGAGAGCAGACGCTGCTGATCATTCCAAATTATGGGGTATTTTGTGGTACATGGGCTCATAGCCTGTAATGCAGACATCTTAAGCACTGTGGTTGGCAAAAAGGTCTTTTAGCTTCATCTCAGAGCAATGTTCCTTTCACTGCAAAGGATATGTATGCATGGACGAGGCAGGTTCCCTTGGGACCAAAACAGGTACAAATAAGTATCTAATAGGGACATGGCTCAAATGTTCTGTGCTGGTCTGCACCACAGAGAAGGGGGAAGTTTGGTATAAATGGGCTAGGGACAGAGAGATGAGATCGAGGTTTTCTTTCTTACTTCCACTCTTACTAACAGAACAGGGGAGAAGGTGCTATTATTATCATAGCAAAAGAAAGACCGAAAGATCAAACAAGCTGAGGAAAAGGGAAGAAGGAAGTCTGTGGTTTTTTTCCAAGGGAGTTTCTTTAAATGGATCTAGTGATGAGAAGAGCCTAATTAGAGCAAGGGTCAGAGTTAAGTGTATTAAGTGCTTGTAAAGCAAAAGAGAGGCAGGTAGCTTGCCTAATGAAAGGAGACCAGAGCCTGATTGTGTGTGAGAGAGAGCGACAAAAGCAGAGAGTCCATCCAGGCTCCAAGGGGAAGGCTAATTGTTAGTGGGATCAGAACACATGCAGATTAATCTTCAGGACTAGAGAGTGCACTAAACCCAAGAGGGGGGAGGGATAGCTCAGTGGTTTGAGTATTGGCCTGCTAAACCCAGGGTTGTGAGTTCAATCCTTGAGGGGGCTGTTTAGGGATCTGGGGCAAAAATTGGGGATTGGTCCTGCTTTGAGCAGGGGGTTGGACTAGATGACCTTCTGAGGTCCCTTCCAACCCTGATATTCTATGATTAGGACCAAGCTGTAAGGATTTCCCAGTAAACGCAGAATGACCATCTCTTGTTAATAGTAAATGAAAGAGCAGAGACTGAGACTGGAGGTCTTGGGAGCTTGTTTGGCATGTTAAGAGAACATTTGCTTGTTAGGCCAGTGTTTGACATTGTATCTGCTTCTCTCTATTGGTGTTGCACTCATTCACCATACTTGCATTTCTTTTTGTTGCAATCATTATTAGCCCCCCTTTTTAGGGGTTCATCCACTGGGTGCCAATATTACATTTTCATTCCTGGGTAGCGCCTGCATGTCCCAAGGCATAGAAAATTACGGACTGATTGGAAATCATCAAATTATTAACCCCAGACAATGTAGCCTGATAAAAGTACCCCACAAAATCTAGTGTCATAGACAGGTTAAGTGGATTTTTCCTTAGCTTTCAGATAAGTGGGATGTCTCCAAATTTCCTTCTTTGCTAAGCTGTTTTGCCTCTCTTCAAGCAGCAGGTGTTCTAGATTTTCTATGAAGTCAGTGGGTTGCAATAAATTCTGCGACACTCTTTACCTAGAAATTCCCAGAGCATGTGATGTGAGATTTGAATGCAGTAGCTGGCACAGCAGAGACCACCAGAGTGGTCTGAGACCTCACTGAGCTCCAGCCATATCTTGATGCTTAGATCAAATTTCCAAACTTGGTCTGATTTGAGAAATGCTGAGTGCCCAGAGTTCTCTAATTTCACTGGGAGCTGCTGCTGCTCAACCTCATTGAAAAAAGGCCACTTGTTTAGCAGACTATAAGTGAATTCAGGTGCTGAACTTCAGGCATGTAGGTCTGAAAATGTTAGTCATAGTATTATGTATCTTTTTCATGTACACCATATGGTCTCTGTCCTACAGCAAGGGGAAGTTATGAAAGAAAGGAATATATTTATATCAAATACTAATATGTAGGATTAAAAGTCTATATGTAATATGCTTTCTACTACACCTCCATAAAATCACATCTTTATTTGCAGTGCTTCCTTTAAAAAAAGTTGAATATTGAAGCCGTTTATGGAGAGAAATGTATATAATGTTTTTCATGTGTAATGAACCAGCTTTTATAAATACCTGAAGGAACTTTGCAGTGTGCTCGTAATCCTCATCACGGTTACACTGTATTAAAATACTTCTTAAAGCACTGATGAATTTTTCATAAGTTGAGGAATTCCTGATTTATGAGTACTCTGTGTAAACAGAGTCATTAAAAAGTCGCATATCTGTGAAAGAACTATAATAATCAGAATTCCCTGTGGAAGTATTTTCCTTGTTGTGTGGGAGAATTTTTTATGGAAGACCTGGATTCTTTTTTTCACTTGGAACAGCATGCTGCCAATGTATTATAGCTCAGCCGTTACCTTTGCACATGCTGAGAATATTATAGTGCTGAACACGTATGGTACCTGTATTTTACTTGGCTTTCTGCATTGTGAAGCCTACTTTAAATGGATTTACTCAAAAATTTACTATATGCATCATATGTTTAAAAAGCACATTAGAGACATATCTAAGCATTAGATTTAGAAATATTAGAGAATGTGAAATCTGAAGAAATAAAAGCTGCAATATTAACTAGATCAAACTTTAATTGGAGGTAATATTTTAGCCGTAGTTTTATTCCAGGAAGCAACTTAGTTTTTAAGAGAGTGCATCTGTTCATGGTTCTTTAATGAAAAGATCACTAAGGGCCTTTGTTCTTGGATACCTGAAGTGTTTTATAACATATGCAGATCGTTCTGTAGCAAGGATGGCCGAAGAAAGCAGTAGCAGTGTGCCATGAATGGTGCTGTGAAATCCCAGTCACAGTGTGTGGGTAGATGTGATTGCCAAATGCACAACTTTTCCCAACAGCATCATTTCCAACAGTTTCGCCTCACTCTCAGTTCAGAGATGGTAAATGGTTTGCTGTCTGCCAAATATAACATAACAGAGGTATTGAGAAATAGGTAGTATTAAGCCATGGGTTTAGAGGGAGATGGGTTAGCAGGACAAGAATGCATGTAATGAAGAATGTGCTTTAATAAAAAAAATAGCGATCCTTCAGAAATCTGGAGGCATGAATTGTGTTTGCACCCCCTGTCATCACCATGCTAGTACCCTATAACTGAGTTGTTTTTTTTAAAAAGTAAAAGGAATGGCTAAAGTGGAATTTATCAAATCACTTGCTCCACACCCCTGCATGAGCCCACTCAGATTATCCATATAATGTACAGCGCACACCTACAACAGACTACATACCCATACAAGAGTATGAAATGACAGAGTGATTCACAGTCAAGTCCATACTTTTCCTGGTTGAATTTTATATATCTAAACACTTTTTTAAATGGAAAATTAGGTTTTCAGTTTTGTGAAAAGTTTTGCTTTCCTGTGGAAAATGTTGATAAGGATTTTCAATGAGAATATCTGTAACTTCCCAACCTGAAAAGTTCTTGATTTTTGACTGACCACCAAATTTTTCAATTTAGATATGCTGCCAGGGTGTCTTATGGGAGTTGTAGTTCCGTTGCCTCATGTCCCCATTCTCATTTCAGCCAAGCTCCCCTGCCAGACTTTGTCTCCCATAATGAACTGGGGTCATGCAACTCCCACGATGCACCATCTCCCATCAGTTTCACCAGAAACCCTCACCTATAGAGGAAAATGGGACAATAAGGTACTTGAACTACATCTCCCATTATGCACTGCAGCAGCGTTTCAGAATCAAAATATTTTTGATTTTCATTTTTCACTGAAAAGTCACTCTGGAAAAAACTTCAACAGAAATGACTTTTTTCATTTTCACTACAGTTCTATGGGGGAGAGGGAATGTTTTGGGTTTTTTTTTGACCAACTGTAGTCTGGATGGCCCACTAACGGTGCGGGCGGTGCTGCACCACCCCCAGGCTCCTGGCTGCCGGCCCCATCCGCCCGGGCTCTGCCACCCTGCGCCTAGCTCTGCTGCCACCCCGCTCCCGGGGCTTTGCTCCCCACCTCAGCTCTGGGAGGGGTGGGGTGGACAGGGTTGAGGGGGCTGGCTTTCAGCACGCCCACTATTAAAAATGTTCCAGCTCCACTGGGCCCTACAGTCACTACTGTACCGTGTGGTAATCATTACATGAAATCTGAAACAGGATCTATAGCTACCTGGCTGAATCATAATCAGCAGAACTGGAGTCGGAGGGCCTATGTTCCTTGGAGGCCCTGTTATCGATAGGACACCAGGAATACAGAGAATGCAGGGAGTTAAGTTAGAAGTAACAGAGCCACATGGCCAGAGCAGTGCCCATGGGTTTGATAAAGGTCCACCTGTTCAGTGTAACCTGCATTCGGCTTCACTCATTGCTAATGAAACATGGTGGCAGCGTTTGAGCTGTGAGTTCTCTGCAGTGCAGCGGCTGGCAGCATGAGCCAGGGAACTTGGTCTGGAGCCCTGGATTTTGCAGATACAGAACTAGTCTAGTGATGGACCCAGAGGAAGGAGGAGTTAGAGCGGTACACAGACCTGTCCCTGCAGCCGGAAAGTGAAACTGTTATTTTACCTCATAGGGGAACAAAGCAGAGAGATCGACACCCCTTCTGAAGCTCAGCACTGTCTCCAGCCTCACAGCAGTCCTAAGAGCCCTGGGGACCTATTGCTCCCTGAAGCAGAACGAAATCATGAAGTGACACAGGTTTTTCACTAGAAACTGATGTTACCATTTTATGCACACTGACTGCTACATGCAGTCTTGGGGAATTGACAGACTATCCTGGCCCTAATCAGGGAATCTGTAGCACCTCAGATCACTCCCTGTGGGAGCTGCTGCTCTGGGAAGGCGATCTCGCATCTGACAGATGCTTTGGGAATGAAGAAGAAGCCGCTAGAGAAAGAATGAAAGCCCTAGGAGGCACCACAACCCCAGATATAGCTGCTTGAGACAGCAAAGGAGTGTAGGTGGCAGTGTTTCATGCCCATAGTGAGGTGTGTTTAGTATGGGAGACAGCATGAGCAGGTAAAAGAGATGTGCCTTGCACTAGGACAACATTGCAAGGAATGTGGCAAGTTGAATCATTTTAGCGATGTATGCAAGAGCACAGAAAGGTCTCAGGAAGATTGTTAGGCTTGCACAAGAGAGGGAAGGGCACATCACATATTAGTGAAAATATTATGACTCTCTCCATCAGTCTGTGAGCCTATTAGGTTCAGGCTGTTGGGACAGAAAAGAAACAATACCAAACTCCATGCATGCAACTACGTTAACAGGGAAATTCCCTGTGTGATTTCAACTGTGCAGCAGGGCCTCCTGCAATGTGATTCGTAGAGGTGAATTGGACTTGAATACACCCATTAAAAAGAACGGGAACAATCTAATGTACAATGAGGGTATTATGCAGCCTGTAGGAAAATGTGACCTCATAGTGACTAACCCCCAAAATAACACAGTATCAACTGAAGTTTGCGATGGTGGACGGTGAGTACCACAGACCCCTTTTGGGAAATACCATAGAAGCCATGGATCTGATCAGGGTGCAGCACCTGAATTTTATAGCTGCAGTGCAAGAAGCAGGATGGAAATCCCAGAGACAATTTTAAAAGCATATGGGGATGTTTTCAGATGTGACAAGTGCCTCTAAGGAAAGCTACAATGGAAAGTAGACCCCACAGGGGACCCTGTGTGCTTAACATGAAGGAAAATTCCAGTAGCACTACATAATCCAGTATGCAAGGACCCTGAAAGTCTGCAGAGTTGGGGTATCAGAGCACCTGTAGAGGCCAGTAATGCGTGGGTAGGCAGGATGGTGATGGTAAACAAGCTATCAGGAGAGTTAGACATCCCCATAGACTCAAAGTCACTGAAAGGATGCCACTATCCACTGCCCCCAGCTGATACCATCTTGGCAGAACTCTCCAAAGGCAGAATCTTTATGGTCTGATAGGAGGAACTGGTTTTGGCACATAAGCCTGCGTAAATTGTCCAGCCTGCTGATGACCTTTGCAACACTGTTAGGTCACTACATATGGCTGCACATGCCGATGGGCACAAGCCCAGCCCCAGAGATGTTCCAGAGAACACCGACCTAAATTCTGCCAGGACGGCCTCGGGTGAAAATAACGCAGATGATATCCTCATTGCAGGTAAGGGAAGCAAAGATACAGGAGCTGAACAAGACCCTGAGAAAAAATGACAAGCTTCTCTACAGCAATGCAGGGACAGGAACATTCACCTCTGTCCAGGAAAAAATGTGACTCAGACATCGTGAGATGACATACATTGGACATCTGCTCACAGCAGAGGGACTGAAAGCAGATCCCAAGATCAAGGCAGGCAGACATGCCAGCTCCAGTGGATGGGAAAGGGGTACAGCTCTTAGGAATGATAGATTTTTCTGTCCAAGTTCTGTGCACACCTGGCTGCAGTAGCAGAACCCATACATCAGCTCACAAGGCAGGATGTTGAAAGGGACTGAGCAGGTTCCCAACAGCAAGCCCTCAACCCTCTGAAACAAAGGATGACTGATACCCCTGTCCTGAAATACTGCCAGCCAGGAGAGCCACTGATAGTCCATTGCAATGCATTGGAAAAAAGACTGGATGTAGCTCTTTGGCAGGAGCAGCTGGTTGCTTATGCCAGCAGAGCCCTCTCAGAGACTGAACAGGGTAGGCCCAAATACAAAAAAGAGCTTCTGGCTGTGGTATTTGGAGTGGAGCGATTCAGTCAGTACATCTATGGCCACCCACTAATAGTACAATCATAGCTGGTCATGGAGTCACAAGATTGGTGCTATGCCTCCAACTTTGGGGCAGTCTCTTGGAGGCACCCTTTCAGTGTGCTGGACTCCCAAGGGATTTCTCTCTTCCTTCAGGGTAGACCACACAGCCTCACTGCCTCCCAAGACTGAACTACGGAGGCTTCAGCACTCCTGCTTCACACCATGAGCTCCATTCAGTGAGTCTAACTGAGACGGACTCCTGGTAGAGTCATGTAGACTGTTCAGGGATTGATGCACCCCCACCAAATATTTAGAGTGACACAGGCAGCATATTCAAAACAGTTGGATTTATCAAGGAACTGCAACATAGCATAGGAAGTCCTTAGGTTACCTAGAGAAATGAAGGGTAAAGCATTGTCCATTCTGGTCATTCTAGAGCAATCCACAAGACAAGATATGGGGGTCAGGGTTCCCTTCAAGTAGCATCCAGATCCCAATTCAGAGCCTTATACTGTCTCCCATTGGATGCCCTAGATGATTCTTGGAGCAAACAAAGGGAAAGTCTTCTCCCCGTTTTTGTTGCTCTCCTCTGGACTCTTTACCAGTTTGTACACATCCTTTGAAAACTGTGTTGCCCAGAATTGGACACAGTTCTCCATCTGGGGCCTCACCCGTGCTGAGTACAGTGGGACATTTACTGCCTGTGTCTTGCATGCAACACTTCTGTTAATACACGCCAGAATCAGATTAGCCTTTTTTGCAGCTGTAGCACACGGACAACTTATATTCCGTTTGCGGTCTACTATAACCCCCAGATCCTTTTCAGCAGCACTGCCACCGAGAAGTTATCTCCATTTTGTAGTTGTGTGTTTGCTTTTTCCTTTCTAAGTGAAGTACTTTGCATTTGTCTTTATTGAATTTCCTCTTGTTGAATTCAGACCAATTCTCCAATTTGTCAAGGTCACTTTGAATTTTAAACCTGTCCTCCAAAGTGCTAACAACTCCTCCCAGCTTGTCATCTGCAAATATTATAAGCATATTCTCTACTCCATTATCCACGTAATTAATGAAAATATTGAATATTACCAAATTCAGGACTGACCCCTGCGGGACCCCACTAGATATGCCCTCCCAATTTGATAGCAAACTGTTGATAATTACTCTTTCAGTATGGTCTTTCAATCAGTTGTTTACCCACCTTATAACAATTTAATCTATACCACATTTCCCTAATTTTATTATGAGCATGTCATGCAGAACTGTGACATGGCGTATCAGGCCCTTTGAGCCCCCCTGCTGGAGGCCTCTTGGCCCTACACCATACCATCCCAGGAAATAGAACAATAGAAGAGGGTCCTCCAGGCTGCCTAGAGAGGCTGTGGAGAAGCGCCAATCAGAGAGAGGCTGCCGGGAGCAGCTAATCAGAGCCCAGCAGGTTCATATAAAAGGAGTGTCTGAACAGAACAGATTAGTTGCTGGTTGGGGGCTAATACTCCTGGCTAAGTGCTAGAACTGCAGTCCCTGGACAGAGCAGTTGCTGGCTGGAGCCAGAGGATCAAGGATGGCGCTTCTGACTGATGACCGTGACTCAAGCAAGACTTCCACCCTGTGGTAATGGTGAAATTGAAGGTGCTGGGCCTACGAGTAGAAGTGGCCTATGAAATGAAGCAGCAAGTAGTTAGAGGGAGGCAGCTACTACTTATTGGATCCTTGGGTTGAGATGTGGAGTAGTTGGTGGGCCTGGGTCTCCCCCACTAGTCACAGGTAGAGTGGCTTAAGCCCAGAGAAGTGGGTAGAAGACCCCAAAGAGGGTCAGCATTTAATTGAACTGTGTTCTCTACCGGAAGGAGCCTGAACTGAACTAGTGACTCCACTGGAGAGCTGGGGATGGCCCTGGGGTCCTACTCCATAACTGAGCAGGTACTGTTAGAAGCTAGTTCAGGAGGGGCTGAGGTTAATCAGGGTACTGTGATAGGCCCTGTTAGACCTACTGAGCTAGAGACTGAGACATTACAGAGGGTACTGTTAGACTTGTACCCTACAGACTGTGTGTGACCCAGCCAGAGGGCTGAGTCACTGAAAACCTGCTTGATAAGCTTAACTATCATCAGGGGGTCATAGCAAGTAGAGTAAATCTGAGAGAGTGCAGGTGCCGACACATCCTGCCGGCAGGGGAGCTCACATGTGGTGAGTGGCCCTGTTACAGCAACAGTGTCTAAAGCCTTACTAAAATCAAGGTATCTCAGATCTGCTGCTTCCTTCATATCCATGAGGTCATTAATCCTATCAAAGAAGGAAATTAAATTGGTTTGGCATGACTTGTTCTTGACAAATCCATGCTGACTATTCCTTAATGCTATTCACCTCCAGGTGATTACAAATTGATTAATCACTTGCCCCAGTATCTTGGAGGTACTGAAGTTAAGTTGACTGGTCTATAATTTTATCAGTCTTCCTTGTTCCCCCTTTTTAAAGATGGGTACTATGTTTTCCCTGCTCCAGTCTTCTGAGATCCTTTTCCGTCCTCCAGGAGTTCCTAAGATAATTGTTAACAGCTCTGAGATTGCTTCAGGTAGTTCTTTAAGTACCCTAGGATGAATTTCATCAGGCCCCAGTGACCTAAATTCATCTAACTTACCTAAATATTCTTTAACCTGTTTCCCTATTTTGGCTTGTTTCTTCCCCCTTTACTTAACCAGATACTCAACACCATTAATAACTAAAAAAAGTTAAGACTGAAGCAAAATAGGCATTAAGCACCTCCGCTTTCTGAATGTTGTCCGCTATTAAAACTCCTTCCCTACTGAGTAGAAGGCTTGCACTTTCCTTTGTGTTTCTTTCGCCCTGAATGTATATAAAGAACCTGTTCTTATTGCTTTTTATGTTCCCTTGCCAGGAGTAGCTCATTTTGTGCCTTAGCCTTTCTGATTTTTGTACCTAAACACTTGTGTGGGTCTCTTGTATTCCTCCTTAGCAATTTGACCATGTTTCCACTTTTTGTGGGATTCCTCTTTGATTTTCAGGTCACTAGAGTTCTTGATGGACCCATATTGGCCTCTGACTATTCCTATCTTTTCTTTGCATCGGAATGGTTTGCAATTGTGCCTTTAATATTGTCTCCTTGAGGAACTGCCAGTTCTCCTGAACTCCCTTTTCCCTTAGATGTTCTTCCCATGGGACTTTATATACCAGTCTGAGTTTTAGTCTGCTTTTTTGATGTCCACTGTCCTTATTCTGCTACGTTCACTCCTTCCTTTCCTTATAATCATGAAATCTATCTTTTCATGATCACTGTCACCAAAATGGCCTCTCACCTTTAAATTCACTACTAACTCCTCCCTGTTGGTCAGAATCAAGTCTAAAATGGCTGTCCCCCTGGCTACTTCCTGGAACAAAAATTTGTCCCTGATACAGACAAAGAACTTATTGGATATTTTGTAATATTAACTATATATTAAATATTAACATTAACTATCCAGATGTTTGTTGCAAAAATCCCCCATTACTACCAGGTTCTGTGTGTTGGATTTACATTGAATGAGGCATTTCTAAAACACTTTCTCTTCCTGATTTGGTGGTCTGTAGTAGACCACCCCCCCACACACACACTGACATCATCCCTACTTTTTTTAATCCTTTAATCTTGATCCAGAGACTCTCACTGATCTGCCTCCCTTCTGGACCTCAGAACAAATGTGTATATATCCTCCCTCTTTTCCCTACCTGTCCTTTCTGAACAAGTTATACCCCTCTATACCAATATTCCACCAAGTCTCTGTGATGCCAATTATATTCTAATTTAGCTTATATATTAATACTATATTGTATCTTCTTCCTGTTTGTTCCTCATATTCCTTGCATTGTTCAGATTCCCCCACTGATTTCTGTCTTGCTGCTCCTTTGACTCTATTATTTTCCATGTCCCCCACAATATCTAACAATCTGTAAAGTCACCCTTTTTTAGACTTACCTGTGGGATTTTGTCAACTGCCCATATTGGTCTTAGTTTAAAGACCTCCTCACTAGGTTGGCAAGTTAGTACACAAGGGTTAATAAAGTTTCACCTGTTTAGCTTACCCTGCAGTCTGCTTCACTCTTTGCAAATGAAACAGCAGTTGGAATCAATACATATGCATTGGTGACATTTCTGTCAATGATGTCAATCTCCTATTGCCCTGCATATCAAAATAGCAATTTGCTGATCCACCAAAAACAAATGTCATCTCATGTCCCTGAGCTGGCCCCTAGAGCCATCCAATTGTGTAAATAGCAGGCACTTATGGAGTTAGGTCTCTATTTGGAAATAATGGCACCTCCTCTGCTATAGAACAGCATCCACAAGCTTCACTTTGTAAGGCAACGTGATGGATTTTTTTTTTTCCCCACTCTCCTCCCCCAAAGGTACCACTTTGGTTCTGAAACAACACATGTTGGGCACTGAACATCAGCAGCTACACACTACACTGAGTGTAAATTCCTTCACACTGATGTGAGAAAAGAATTGGGGTTTCTTTCTGCAATTCCTCCATGCATGGAACTTCATTGCCTTTAATGGGAGTTCTGTACAGGTGGCATTCAGTCCCTTAAGAGAGAGATAGAATTACCTATTCTACATATACCCTTTAGGTATATGTAGGACAGTGCTGAGATGAAGGTGATTGTTAAAAACTACTTTAGTGAGATGAACTTCTTGCAGACTCAGCAAAGAGAGGGTAAAAATATTACCCTAATTTTAGGATAGGGAAACAAGAAAAGGGTCTAAAGAAAGTGAGGTCATTCAAGGAACCTTGGAGTCTGGCCCTTTGGGGTGAATAGGGGCCTCAGGCAATCTGAAATACAACTTACATGAGGCAATATGCCACAACACAGAAATGCAGTTTAACGTTAAACTGACCCAAAACAAAAGGTAATGTTAGGTAAATAGGAATATTGAAGTTTCAGTTTAACTGACATGGAATGTTTTGCCATTTCCCAATCAAAGGTGTTTTTTGGCCAGTTTTGTTTGCTGAAAGATTTCACTAGTTCAACTTTTCATCCTGCTTCAAGGGCACAAACAAAATGCTGAAATCCTTATTTTTCTCTTAGCTCTGCTCACAGCATTATGCAGATTTTCAAAATAGGATCACATGTTTTCTTGTTTGGCCTTGATTACCTCTTACTGGATCCAAATACACCCATGTACACCACTGGGCTCTTTGTATGTGGCTTCCCCTGGCCTGGCTGAGGCTTGTATGCCCCACTGGGCTTCTAGAGCTCGACTCCCCTTTGGAAGGCCACAGATGCTCTGCCAAGATACTTAGTTTGGCTCCTTGACTGAGTCAGTCATGGTAACTCCCAAACCCACTCATTTGTGGTACCAAAGTGAGCCGTCACTCTCAATAGATAGTTCAGAGCTTCATAACATGCTCTTACCTTTCCTTTCTTGCATGTTTTTATGAGCAGTGGAATAGATATTTTAAATATCCACATTACCATTGGGCATCTGAGTCAGACCCCAGAGAAAATGTGGCAGTTCTCACCACTCAGAATTATTGCTTCAAATTCTGCAGACTCATGAGTATGAGTTTCACCAGGGTCATGTTTTCAAGGCTAACACCCAACCACAACAGCAGAAGACTTGCCTCTGTCTAAAATAAAGCTTAGATTCTGGAGAATAAAAAGCCAGTATAAAACAGGTGTTGGTATGTCAGTCTGCCAGTTACCAGCTGAATCCAAGCCCATAAGAGTAGATCAGAAGAATACAAATGCAACAGTCTGCATAACATCTAACCTAACTCTATTAAAGGTCATTTAGATACATTCTCCCTAATGTTTAGTTATGGAGAATGAAGATGCCTTACATTTCTAGCAAATACTTTCTTCTCTCTGACCCTCTTGACCAGCCAGTCTGTCGGACATGTACCTCCAGAGTTAGGTGTCTTAAGTTTCTCCCTTTTGGATCCCAAACCTTTATAGTATATGATTGCTTACATGTTAAAAGTATGCCAGGATTCATAATCCTATGAGGTGTGCTGGACCAGGTTACAGTATAGTATTTGATCAGGTAAAACATACAGGGAGAATTGTCATAGTCTGTTCTCCATAAAATAGTTCTCCATTACGCTAGCAAAAATCCACTCATTTAGCACTGAAGGTCAGTTTCCCCTTTGAAAAATAAATGGTAATGCAAGCAGACCGTGTTAGAAACAGAATAGAAAGTTGATGTAGTGAATGAGAATACTGAAGTGGAATAAAGACTAGGACTTAATTTGTGTGTCTTCTGTCATTAGGCAAGTTCACTTCCTAATTTGATTTATCCCCTTACTCACACTTAGTAATGGCTTACTTTACAAGAACTCTCATTGTCACCAAGGGGACTACACCAGGTGGCAGGGGCTATTGCATGGGAATAAGAGAATCACAATCTGGCTATAAATTTGTTCTTATAACAATTCCTTTAAAGGCCATTTTCTTTGGAGAAGAAGAGCTATTTTGGACCAGAGCCTTAGCTGGTGCAAATCAGTGTTGCTCCATTGATTTACACCAGTTGAGGATCTCTGGGTTATCTCCTTTATGATGCAAAATCTTTGATTGCTACAGCTTTTTTTTTCCTCTCAAGGTGTAAGTTTAATAGTCTGTATTGCCCAACACAGGTGTTTATCTTTCCTGAGGAGTTGGGGGTAGGATTTTGATCTACACTGTAGATTCTTTGGGTGAGTTGTTGGCTTTAACATTTCCCAGTGCTGCTAAGTCACTCCAATGACTGGCTTGATACAGAGCAGGGAAACTTGACAAGCGGACATCTGAGGTATATTGTGAAATCGCAGACATCTGAGGTATATTGTGAAATCGCATGTCCCCGCAAAAGACCTCTCTAGGAAAGAGGATGCGCATTTGGGCCTCCACAAAAACACTGCATTTCTATGGGGACCTTACAAAGCTCCCTGGTAAGACAGTGAACAGATCTTGTATCCACAGGTCAAATGGGCAGCTGAAAGGCTTATGTGTAAAAAGGTGGGAGTGGGGTTTGGAAGAAAGTCCCAGTTCCTAATGGTGAGTGCTGGATTGGCTTCTTGAATTGTCAGTCTCTTTGAAAAGACTGACCACTTGAGGTGTTAAGAGCAATTTCTGCTTTTCCTTTTAGATAGCTTGAAGGGACTGAAGGAGCGTGTTGGCAGCCTAATTAATCACGAGGGAAGGGCCTTGGAAAATAGAAGGGCAGACTGGAAAGTCCAGGCATCACCACCATGTAGCTGGATTAAGAATAATTGAATACATGTTGAAGGAAGGAATGAACAACAGAAGTAACTAAATAGCTTAATTTAACTAGGAACTTTAATAGAAATAGTACTATCTAGCGATAGTCTTTTAACTTAACTTTAATCTTAAGTATGAGAGAGGCAGGTGCTAGCCGAACAGAGGAAAAGAAAAGAGTACTTGGCACAGCTTCCAGATCTCTCAGCTTATTAAAATTCCAAGTGAGGTGAGGACTTCAAAATCATCTGGGTCATGACCATCAGGAGCACAGAAAATAGCTGCTAATTCTTCTGGATATCACGGTTGCAGGGAGTGCAGCTGGTGGTTCTTTCAGGGTATCTGATCAATGTGTCCTGAAGAACTGAGAAAAAGCCTTCTCTTATCTGGGCAGAGAATTTTTTGGGTAGGATTTTGCTAAGGAACAGTGTATGTTCAGAGGATGCCTGAAACTTCAGGATGAAAACTGTGCTGAAAATTGTTGGAAATGGTGTTCCAACACTGATCTCCACTCCACATATTCCTACCCTCTTATATGATTTTGCTTTGGTCAGCATTAGTTTCCTTCTACTATGAAAAGTGACTCTGTAGAAATGGCAACATGGAGCTCTCCATATTTATTATTTCACTGACTTGTAAACTAAGCAATTAGTTTTAAAGTAAGTTTTTTTTTTTTTCTAAGGGGAAAAGCAGCCTGCAATCAGAAAGTTAAGCCTGCTAAGTTGGGTTCCTTCTGGCTTATGCTCCCCAACAGTGAAGATGCTGAAATTAGAATTTAGCTAACAATTCTGTGATTATGTGCTAGCCACTAAAGAATCCAGCTCTCTCCTTTTAACGGTGTTAGCTCTACAAGGCTAACAGAAGTAAAAAGTGTGTGTGTGGGGGAAACCATATGTTTTTCTATCACATGTCCTGTTCTTGCTTTCATTGGAATATATCACTGGTAAGACTTCAGTGGGGCCAGGCTCAGGCCCTTGATCAGCAGATTCTGAATAATCTCAGCTGCTGAAAATCACACACACCAACACAATGTCCATGACAAAATCCCCCCCCCCATAATGATCTTTTGCAGTATCCCTCCTCCTTCCCCAATGTCCTTTTTATAATTAGGTAAGATGCATAAATTAGTGATTTCCCTTTTGTAAATTGGAAAGTGTGATACATTTGTTTATAATAGCCAAACAGAACATTGACAAAGAATATTTACCAACTATCTCCAGCTGTTCACTCTATTTTGTATGGGTTCCTACAATTATCAGCCCCTCCTGCCTACAGCCTTCTGGGAGGAAGGGTTAATTTCCACACTCTCTCAAGCAATATTTCAATTTCTGACCATCCTTGTGTTCTGAGGAATAGCCTTCTCTCTCACTACACAATCTGAAATACAGTCAAAGCATTTGCCCCTACTACACAGCAGCAACACTCTAGCCAGCTCAATGGTCTCCACCTCTAGCTTGCTTTTATACAAGAGCCAGATACGGGCAGTTTCCACAGTATTAATGACAGATTTTGCAACTCTTTATTTCGTCTCAGAAGAAAAGTATCTAGTCCAGTCTTGCAGAGCATGGCTAAAGTTCTGCTCTGGTCTCTTGTCATTCCATAAAAATTCACTCTGCCTTGTCTAATTATAGTCACATCATTTCGTATGTTATCCACAGGATTGGAAGGGACCTCAAGAGATCTAGTCCAGTCCCCTGCACTCATGGCAGGACTAAGTATTATCTAGACCAGTAAAGAGACCCTGTTTCTCTCTGTTATTACAAAAAATGACAGGGCAAAATCCTTACTATTATCTGTATATTTGTCTAGTATCTTACCAAGACTCCAGGCAATTAACTCAGCTATGTTATAGGCTGACTTCTTGATGCCAGCAGCTTAGGAAAAGTGCTTACTATCCTACAGCTTTAAGCCCTTAATAGGTCAATCGTGAAATCTACTGAACATCTGGAGAGTATTTGTATTTCCCACTGACATCAGTGGGAGATGCATATGTTCACTCCACATGCTGCCTGTTGTGGGATTTGGCCTATTACTCCCTCCCTGTCATACCCTACCAAGGGATTTGCTGCTCTGAAAAATGCCAATTTGCAGTTGAAAAATGCCAATTTGTTTTTTCTTGGGGAAACTTTCAAATATTTATTTGAAACTTCCCACAAACTTTTTGTTTCTACAAAAAGTGAAACTTCCAACCAAAAATTTGAATGGAGACCCAACATTTAAAGGTTTTGATTTTAGGTTTTGCATCAAACTGGAGCATTTTGAATGAAATGAACACTTATGAAATATAGAAAAGGCATTTTTCATTTTAAAAATTGTCTTTTCAGCCAGTTTCCCTCTAACTTTCTACTGCATGCTCATCTTTATATGCATGTTTCTTGCTTCCTGTTCAAACACTTTAGGCAAAGATTTTTTTTTTTAAAGTCATTCTTCTTGGGTTTCTTGATTTTGAGAGGTCAACGTGACATGTTAAAGGGGCTCATTATCAGAAAGTGGGTCCTTAGCAATTCTGAAAATCCAGCTCCTCTGAAGTATCAAGTTGGATGCCAAAAAGTGGAATCGCCTAAAATCTTTGTCTTTAGTGCTACTGAATGACCACGTTACATAAGACTTCTCACACTGCTCTGAATTAATCCAATGTTGAAATGACAAGTGGTAGAGGCAAACTTTAGATCAAATACTAGAATATATATTAGTAGTTTATTGCTAAATTTCATAAGCACATACCAATATCATTTTGTACTTTGTTCTGTTTTTAAGGTCAGCTGCTGGGTAACCTTGGGCAAACTACTTCTCCTCTGTGCTTCCATTTCCACATCTGTAAAATAAGGATAATGACACCAGCCTCTTTCCTAAAGTACTTTGGGCCCTACTAATGAAAGGGGTGTGTGTGTGTTCTAAGCTATCCTAGGCAGAGCCTCTGCAGATATTATAGTAATAACTAGTGCGCACGCATGTGTTTGTGTATATGCACGCGCTAGTTATTACTATAATATCTGCAGAGGCTCTGTTGCCTAGGATAGCATAGAACACCGTCTGAACTTAAGACAGCAAAAAGGAAGATCTGCTTTCAAAGTTGCATTAACTTCATGAGGCAGCAGCATAGTCTTCAGGGCAGAAATTCAAATGTAGAGTCCTAATGAACTGCTGTTTTGCAAGTCAAGAAGAACAAGCCAGATAAGCTGCCTTCTCCACCAGATTTTATTATTCCTCCATTAATACTGGCCTCCATATTTGCTTGCAGATCTTCAAAACTCAGGTCTTTGTTTTCTTTTTGCATCATTTAACACTTGCATAAAGAGACTAATCCTGATCATGCAATACACTGGGTGACCCCCCCACCCTTCTTTAAATCAGGGAGAGGGGAGGAAAAAATCTGGGCACTCAGCACCTTGCAAGATTGGGCTCTACTGGTGTGTATCAATACTGACAGGCAAAACATTTTAGCAGAGTTCTCACCGCTCAGTAGTTGTCCTGTATATCTCAGATCACTGTGTTGCCAAGGAGGAATAAAGCAATATCATGCATTAACCAAAAGATCATGCCAAGTATCTTACTGCAAATATGCCTTTCATCATATGGCCATAGGTGGCTAGTTATCTGTACATCTAAAACCTGATCCAAAGCCCACGCAAACTTTTCTACTGATTTCCATAACTGACTATAGGCTAGATTTTAAAGGGGCTTAAACCCAGTCTTTTAATTTCTTCCTGCAATTTTGCACAGATTTGCAATTTTATTTTGCCCATGCATATAAGGTAGCTAGACTCCTGCCCAGCCTATGCATGGAAAACTGGCTTAATATAAAATTGTAGGCATGTATTTAAGGGTGATTTTTTTAAAAAAAATGTTCATGTGGCATCTTTCGTAGACCTGCTCATTCAATCAGCACTTGAAGGGCCCCCGTGTGTGTGGAAGGGCTTTAAAGATCCTAGAGAGAGCAACTGCTTTCCCACCCCACCCCCCCCATCCTCAGTTTGTATTATGGTAACATCTAGAGAGTTGCAAGATCAGGGTCCCATTGTAGTCAACCTATCAGAACAGACAGTCCATGCCTCACAGGGCTTAGTCTTTATAGACAATATAGTTAATAGACAGGGGGAAAGGATGCAACATACAAAGTGATCAGTGATAATTGGCAAATGGTGTTGCCATAGCTTTAATTGATTGTTTTAATGTCCAGTGTCCTTTTAAAAGGTAGTAATTGACTTTTTTGAATGGCTTTGATTGCCTGAGTGAACATGATGCTTTTGGCCCTATGGGGGTAGAGTGTGGCTATATTTAGGGTGACCACATTTCCCTGTGCTGAATACTGGACACCTGGTAAAATTACTTGGATTCAAGCAAGTGCAACAGCAATCAAGCAAAACCATGCAAGGAGTTTGGCTACTAGCTCAGGAGGAAGTTGGGAATTTAAGGGTCTGACTGTTGTTGTTTTAGAGTCCAAAACAAAGGAAACCTATGAATTTATATTTCATGTACTTTACCATCTGGATGAAGATGGATAGTAGGAAAAGGTGAGACAGCCACAGCAGCCTAGAAACAGAGGGGAGACTCAGATCTTTGGGTATCTACTGGAGAACAAGTGGTGTGTTTTTGTTGCAAGGGCAAGGTCACAGCAAGACACTGACATCTTAAGAACACTCAGTCACCTACTTGTTCACAAACCAGGGATTACAAGCATTCTGGACATTAGAGATACCTTTGCCTATCATTTTGCAAGCATAAAATCACTGTAGAAACAAACATAAAAACCTAACAACCCAGGCTCCCTATGTATTCAAACACTGGAGTAGAAAAAGATGGCTGAATTACAGGACCCTCTGGAATCAATAGATAACAAACATGCTGACTTTACATCAGCCCTGCATAGCACTAGCCAGCTCTTTTTCTCTCTCTCATTAGAGATAATGTTCCTTTACATCATAGCACCGAGCACTTTGTCTGCCAACCCTCTAAAAAGCAGAAGATCTAGGGACAAACCATTAGAAGCACATGCCTTCACTATTAAAAATTATAGTGAAACAAAACCACAATCCAGGGATGTAATTACAAGCACATCTAGGATGTTTGTGATTGGTGCCTAAGGGCTTGTTTACATTTGAAAGCTAGTTTGAATTCAGGTGTAAATTCAAAGAGCATTAGCTATTTCAATAACTGCATATATGGACACACTTATCCAGAATAAGAGTCTATCCACGGAGATTTTAAGTAGCTGTTCCTGAATAACTCCATGTGTAGATAAGCCCTTGTATACAAAGCAATGATATACATAATTGTCCTTGCCATATTTCTATAAGTACCTAAGGACTGTCATATCAGACTGGACTGACTAGTGTTCTATCTAGTCCAGTATCCTGTTTCTGACAGTTGTCAGTAGCTGGTGTTTCAGCAGAAGATGCATAAAAAACCAGATAGTAGACAATGAAGGGCAGAGAATTCCGTAGAGGAAGCTTATGACCTGAAACATAAGTTTATGGCTCTTCTAATTTCCCCCATCTTAGTTAATGAAACTGTAGATATTAGTATTATCCATATACATGGCTAATCTATTTTGTACAGTGTTGGTCCCAGGATATTAGAGACCAGGTGAATGAGGTAATATCTTTTATTGAACCAACTTCTATTGGTGAGAGAGACAAGCTTTCAAGCTGCACAGAGCTCTTTAGGTAACAGTGGTGTCCCAGGTCTTGAACCTGGGCCTGCCCCTCCCCCACCCCTGACAGCCACTGCATCCTTACCCCCACCCAATGTCTGCTAAAACCTGGTGGGCTGAGAGGCCAGTAGGACTATAATCTCAGTTAAGGCCCCATCCTGGGAAGCCCTGACTGGAGGCTCACCCATCTCCAATTGGTCCAGCCTCACTATTTAAGCCAGAAGGCGGCATAGGAAGTTTGTCTGCAGTGCATGCATAGCAGCCTGCTTGCGCCTGCACCCAACCTGATTCTTGCTCTGCTCCTGGCCCTAGCCGCATGCCTGCCTTTGCTCCTGCTCCTTATTTGGTCATTGCCTCTCCTCCAGTTCTTGCCCTTACACCTTGCCTCCAATCATCATTATCAGTCCTGACTCTGACCCTGTCCTCTGGCTTGACCCTTGGCTTTGGTATTTGATATCTAAACTCAGCTCTGGCCCTCAGCTTCAATTCTTGTTTCTGACTCAGGCTTGACCCCTGACTTTGGTAACTGGAAGCAGACTCTGGTGCGGATGCTTGGCTTCCTTCCCCAATTTGGATGACTGCTCTGCTCATTAGACCTGACTTCTGCTCTCACAACTACGCCAGACCACCTACCTCTGGGTCCTAACAGTAACTTCTTCTCTTGTTCTCAGTGATATCTTGTTGCAATGAGTTCCACAGTTTTAACTGTCACTTTTAAGTGTTTCCTTGTAGCGTCTTACATTTGCTGTTTGCTTAACAAGTGCTTTTGAGAGTTTTAAATGTTGTTGTAAAGGTTATTTTTCATATTCATCCATGTATAAAGATGAGAGAGTGATACTAATGAGTCCAACTGTGAGATCAAGTTAACAGGATCCCTTTTAATATTGTCATGGGCATTTTATCTACATAAGGCTTCTTTTATCTAACCTCATAAAGAAACTATTGTTAAGTGAACACATTTTAAGAAAATGTGTCCCTTTTTAATAAAGTCTGTGTATATCTTTATCTCCGTAACTTCCCAGTAGTGGCTACTTTTAGGCCACACAAGCGTGATCACTTTCTGGTTTTCCTTTTTGTTAAAGTCATCTGCATTTTACTTTTTTTTTTTTTTTTTTGGCTCCTTACTCAAATCTTAATTTCTCTCATTCCTGGGAAGTACAGGGCATTTCCAAAAGGCTTTCATTAGTACAGGGGAGGTTTCGACTTTCTTGCATTCAAGTCCCACAGGCGACATGGAAGTTTGACACCTCTCACTACATCAGGAAAGTCTCTCAGCCACTTTTGTGCTGGAGCATCTGATCTTCAAGAACAGTATTTCAAATTTAAAACCGAGTCAATACAGCGATGAGCTTTTCCTAGTCAATCTCAGCAGGGTACAGCTAAGATAGCAGCAGAATTCAAGTGCAGCAAGGCTAATAGAGGGTACAGTTGCTGAAACAGAATTAAGTTCAGGGTCAGGAATTAAACATGACAGATCAAAAATTTGACTGGGCACAGCAGGGAGAACAAAAATTGCACTGGAGTTTGCTTGGCAATGGTAGCATCTGCAAAACTATCTTTAAAGAAATGGAATCACACAGCGGACCTTTATGCACTGAGGAGTGGATTATTAATGGTCTAATGCAGCCCCTGAAGTGGATATTGCAGCCCCTGTGGATGGCTGCCTTCACCAGTGTCCCATAGCTGATTTATTGAGCTGTCGCAGCCTGTGTGTCTGAGGGGGGGGGAAAGACCTCCAGGAAACTTTTTTTTTAATGGTGCTTGTTATCAAAGAGAAGGGCTGCACTTTTCACTTCAATGGCCCTGTTGACGCTAGTCAACATGGTGTCTTGACTTATCCTGTCTGGTATTATGCCAACTTCATTTTTCTGGCCTAGTTTTTGCGTAGGCTGAATCATGGCTCCTGTTGACTGGCCATGATCCTTCCATATAATTAAAGGCAGCAGGAACTCCAGTGCCTAAGAAAGGGCAAGGTCTAATGACTTAACTCTTGCAAAATACATGAGCCATGTACATATATAGGAGCCTGTCACAGGCTCACCAGCAGCACCTCCTGCTGGTTGTTTCGGGAATTAACATTCCAGCCTCCAGAGTGCCCTCTTCAGGTCAGTGTCTCGCCTTGCTGCTGGCTCCTATGTCTCTACCAGGACCCCAGGGCCCCTTTTACTGGGTGCTGCCCCCTGGCAGTACCCCACAGTTCTGGGTCTCCCCCTCCCAGGGGAAACCCCAACCCACTATCCCTACCTTGCCTCAATCGTAGGCTCCTGCCAGTCACCAGCTAGCCCCCATGCCCTGGGGCAGACTGCAGTATGAGCCACTCATCACTAGCAAGGTTGGGTTTGGACCTGCTGCTCCTGCCTACCTGTGGCTGCCTCTGCAACCCCCGTACCTAATAGGCTTTCCTAGGCCAGAGCTCCCCAGTTCCCTTGGCCTTTCCCCAGCTCTGCTCCAAACTAGGTCCTCTGTTCGGGTCGCTGCAGCTAGGTCCCTCCCTCCTCAGAGCTAGAGAGAGAGAGTGCTCTTCTCCTCCTGGCTTTTATAAGGCCCACTGGGTCTGTTTGGGGCATGGCTCCCAGCTGAGGCTGCTTCCCTAATCAGCCCTGCTACCCTTCTTTCTACCCCAGCCCTCTCCCGGGGCTATCTTAAACCCCTCTGGGCCCAAGCAGGTGTCCACTCTGCTACAGAGCCAAAACCAACATAATCCACTGTTGAAGAGGAGTTTAGAGAAGCACAGGACTTGTACAGCACTTACCTTAGCGGTTCAAAAATCATTTTTTTCATGGTTTAACGTGATTTGACTTACAATGTCTATCTGCTGCCTAAGGAGTAGTTAGATTATGTAGACCCAGAACCCCAAATGGATCTGTGTACAGAGCAGACAACCAGGGAACTAATAAAGCGCTTTCGTCTATAGTGGATACAGGGCCATATAAACTAAAATGCCTAAGAAACTAGAACTGACGGCAGAGTCCTGCTGAGAGCCCATTTTGCAGAGGGAAGTGGACAAGAGAACAGCTGTGGTTGGTGGACAGTCCATGATCAGGAGAAGCTGGCTGGGTGGCACGCACTAGAAGCTGTACCTGGTGCTGTGTAGAATAGAGGAGCAGCATGGCAGGTCAGGTCAGGTTGCGACTGCCTTTGTACGGCTATATGGGGGAGGGTTAGGGAAATCCCCTCCCGCTTTGCGTCGCTGTGTGTCCGCTCCCTCAGTGTGCCTATTCAGCTGCACGGCATCTCAGATGGGAAAGCGAGCCCTGGGGAGGCATAGGCACTAAGGTTGTCATGATGGTTGCTGCAGACTGGATGATTCTGCTCAATGTCACAATTTGGCCCTAGCTGGGGAGTGGGTGAGTAAAGCAGCAGCCCTGGGTGGGGAAGAGGAGGCAGAACTGCTGAGCCAGAGAAGGAAAAGAAGATAGTTGCAGTGCCTCTTTCCCTATCTGATAACTGACTTGTTGCATACCTGGAACTACAAACTAAAGGGCTGGGAACCAGACATTCACCAATGAAAAGCTATAGGTGTGTATATGGTCTAGGCTCTCCCCCACAACCCTCCCCCTGGCCCTCCTGCAATAATTTTTTTTTTCTGGTGCAACAAAAGGAGAGTCCCACTGGTGTGATGGAGGATTTTTCATTTTGCCATATGGCACCGCTTGTGGGGTGTGCCAGTAGGATACCAACTTCCAGGGGCCCCACACCACTTTTCCTGCCCCTCCCCCCCCTCAGCTGCTCCCTGAGGGGATCTGAAAATGTCTTCTGTCATGGCCAGAAAAACCTCTATTGCCAGCCCTGTCGCCATAGACAGCAAACCTTTGTTTTTCTGTCTCCTCAGCCTTTCACCCTGCTGATCCCCTATTTCTCTACCCCTCTGTATTTTTTCATAATCCTAGGTTGCCAGCTCTTTGGGGGCAGGGATTAGCACAATGGATCCCGATCCTTGATTGGTCCTTATAGGTACTACTTGTGTCACTAAGAGCTTCCCTATGCCAGAAAGCAAGGGGTTCTCTGATATCTAGCTGTGAGTTTCAGTGGCCTGACCAGCTCAGTGTACCCCAATTCACTACTGTTATCTGTATCTAAAAGGTGTCATTGGGAAAATTAATCACTGATCATTAATATTCTGGCATGGTGTCTGTGCAGTCAACTCACAAAGGATTATGCAAATGTGATGGAATTATAACTAAAAGGTCTTCAAACCAGCCATGTCAGGAGTTGCTTAACAGGCTTTCTCCAGACAAAGGAAAGTGTCCAACAGCTCAAATGAGGTGTGGACAATTCAGTGGGCTATTCATTTCTATCAGCTTTGCATTGTACGACTCTCCAGTGGGGGAAGAAGACAGCATGGAATTTACACTCAGCAGGGAAAAGGAATATACATTTCAGAAGAAAGCATCTCAAGGCTATATTGGGACAGGGGGTGCAAACCCCTAAGTTCTCCTTTACTCGAGGAGATGAGAAAAACCAGTGCCTTGGACTCTGTGCAGATCCTGGCTAAGAGCTAGTGAGCTATTGCTGGAAAAGGATGAGTGGTGAGGTATTGATCTTGAACGAAGACCGTAGCTTACATGGTGTTTTTACCCTTGTGTTTAACCCTTTCTATCTTTAACCCTTAAATTATAACTTTTTGTTTAAGTGAGTCTGAGTATAATAAACTCGTTTGACTTTTACTGTAAACCAATTACGTGTCGTGATTGCAATAAGAGTCTATCACACCCCAGTTAAATTCATGAGCTGCAGCGTATTGACACTTTAATGGATCAACAAACTTAGCTACTGTGAATGTTCTAGGAGAGGGCTGGATACACCCAGATAGTGACCTAACCCCTCAGTGGAGTGGGTTGAACCCCAAAGCATGACACAACTTTAATACAAATAATGATTACATCTGTATAGGTTTTGAGAAATAGTCTCTCCTGCCTAGGCCCCAGCCATCTTCCCTACCTTGAATACTGTTCCCATTACAGAGTAGAGTAGTACTTCAATCTCTCTTCTGGGTTCAACTGGCCACTCTGTTCTACTATTGCACACCTAAAGGCATGCCCTAGGCATCTCTGTTCTTCCACAGGCCAGGAGTTTCTGGATCTGTAGAGTCATCAGCTCTGTAGCAGGACTTGAGACCCGCTAACATCTTGCAGTGGAAAGTAAATCACCAATAAGAGGCCTGTGGGGTCCAGGAGAAGTGGTTAGAGGTTGAGGAGCTTATTTGGAGCCAGAGAAGTGAAAGGGTCAGGGAAAGGTAAGCTGATTTGGGTTGAGGGGGGAAAAAAAAAGTCTGCAAAATTCCTTTTCATACTGAAAATGATCAAATGGACAAACACAAGAGAGTGGAATTTCCCCACTGCAAAAATGTGCTATTATTGCAGAGGACACTTCACTATGAGGCAAGACAGGAGAAGTTATCCTGCCCTTAAAATGGACTTCAACTTTTCACATACCCCCCCCAAAAAAAAAAATTAAAAATTGATATTAGAACAAAAAGTTCAGATTTGTGCTTTCTCTAGTTTTGCCCGCAGAGAATTTTTTTTTAAATGCAATAAATCTTGCTGTAGCCACCAGTGAGGTATTTCTTCCTCCTACTTCTGTCAGTTCATTAAAACTCAGCACAAATACATTAAGGGACCCCATCACACTATCAGTTCTTAAGAACTACTCCCCTTTGAGGTCAAGAGGACCTTCTGCTTAACAAGTGAAGGCACAATGCAGCCCAGAGCTACCAAGTTGCTCACTTGATAAATGTTAGAGGAAATGGGTTATGATCATTGCAGTCTGCCTCTCTTGTAGAGTTCCTTACTACTAGGGCTACTATCCACTGACTTTCTAGTTAGTGGTTTTTCCATTAATAAATTTCTTTTGCCTAGAGGAAGGCAGTTGTGAAGAAGTGAACTATGTTTAAGAACTGCCCCTCTTTAACAGCTGGTGCTTCTTCAGTGCCTGCAGCAATTCACAGGGAATGGGCAGGATACCCTGAAGCTGTAGTTTCCTCACAAATGTTCAGCATCACATTATTAGGGGTCAGATCTTCAAGTGAGAAATTGGCATAGCCCATGGAGTTCAATGAAATGAAGCTGATTTCTAGCTACTGAGAATAAGGCCTCGATCTTGTTCTAGATAACTGCACTCAGAAAAAAGAAAAGGAAGACTTGTGGCACCTTAGACTAACACATTTATTTGAGCATAAGCTTTCGTGAGCTACAGCCCACTTCATCGGATGTAGCTCATGAAAGCTTATGCTCAAATAAATTTGTTAGTCTCTAAGGTGCCACAAGTCCTCCTTTTCTTTTTGCAAATACAGACTAACACGGCTGCTACTCTGAAACCTGCACTCAGAAAATCATTTTTATTTCTTGTGGGGGATTGGAATACGCCAACAATAGAATACTCTGAAATGACAGCTTGCCTATAGTGACATCTTCTGATACTAGGTTTGAGCTGAACTACCTGGTACAACTAAGCCCTAACTGCCTCCCCTCCCCGCCATGTTCTATGCCCACTACTGTTGCCACAAGTACTAACAATTTTAGTTTGAACTGTAGCCCTCCTCAGAGCATGTCGTAGTGAGCTTACATGGAAGTGACACAGCTATGGCTAGGCTGCTTGAGGGCCATGTTCAAAAGGAAAGGTTGTAAACTCCTTGTTAAGCAAAGGCAGGAAAAAATATCCTTTACTATTTGTGATGGGTTGTCACCACTGGGGTGCAGTCTGGGAGCTATGGGAACCATTGCACCCCTCTAAGACACACACACAGCTAAGTTGGGGACACAGCTAGCCTCACCCATGCCCTGTTATCACCCAACATGACAGCAGGTGGGCCACTCACCCACACTGGGCTACCTGAGTGCAAACAGACACCAGCCAATTTCCCAGCTCCCTAGGCATGCACCCCCCTCTTTAGTATACACCCAAAATTATACCATCTTGCACTGCACAGGGAACTGTACAGCGTAAGCTCATAGAGTTCACCCCTCCCTCAATGTGGAAAGGAAATGCAACAGCCCCCTGAGCTAAGATTCCCAAACACTTCACTCCAAACTTACTGGTTTAGATTAAAACATAAAATAAGTTTATTAACTACAAAAAGATAGATTTTAAGTGACAGCAAACAGATCAAAGCAGATTACGTAGCAAATAAATGAAAATGCAAACTAAACTTAACGCACTAGATAGATTGGATATGAATTAGCAGTTTATAACCCTGACTGATGATACAAACAGGCTTGCAGATTCTCAAGGCACAAGCTGTGCTTGCTTTGCAGCTTGGGATTCCCCACCCCCATTCCAAGTCTTTTTCTTTTGGAGCTTCTCTTAGGTGTTTAGTTGCAGGGGAAGTGGAGAACCAACAACGTCACTCCCTTATATAGCTTTAACCTATGGTAGGAACCCTTAGTTCCAAACTCAGTTCTCAGACCAGCTTGTGGAAAATCACAGGCCCCCACAATGGAGTCCAGAGTCATGTGGGTTGGTCACGTGCCCTTGCAGAGTCAAAGCAGCCATTGCCTACAGGCTGGACGAAACATCCACAGGAAGGCTTATCAGGTGGGGGATAAGCTTTTCCTAGGGCCTATTGTTTTCCGTAACGGCCCATTACCAGCATTTTGCTTAGCAGATGTCACTCAGGTGTGACAACATGTGAAATATAGACACATAGTCAATATTCATAACCTGAGATACAAAAATGATACATGCATACAAATAGGATAATCCTATTCAGCAAATCATAACTTTTCCAATGACACCGTACGTGATCCATCTTGTACAAAATACATCATAATTATGCCATAATCATACAAGATCACTGTGGAGAATATGGGGTGCAGTGTCACAGTACTGTTGTTAACTTCAGGGGCAATTGTGGAATTGCCAGCCTAGCCTCACCAGGTTGAAAGTCTGATTGGCAAGAGGCGTGAGAAGGCAGATAGCACCTTCGCCATCCCCTCCCAAATAGCATCGGTTCTGTCCAAACTCAATGGATCCTGAGCCAACAAGCACTCACATGGGCACTACACTTGTTGAGAGACTGGGAGATACCACCCTGGTCCAATGAAAAGGCGAGCGAGTGCTGAAGCATCCCCATAGAGATGATACTGTAACACAGAGTATTTCACTGCCTCCCTCAGCCACCTCACATTGATGCTGCAAAGGAAGAGTAACCAGATGGGACTCTTATAAAGAAACAAGGGAGGGGCTGAACCACAAAGTACAAGGGTCTTTGGATCTGGGATTCTGGTTCAGACCAGAATAGAATTAGGGGACAGATGTAGAATTGTGATCCAGATGTAGAGTTGTACTTTCTCCAGTTTATACAGATCCAGCACTTGGGAGCACAATCCTGTTGGGAATGAGCGCCTAGAATAAGAAACCAAGCACCCTCCTGTACTGAGGCTAATGGGAGATAAGGATGCTGAGCACCTCCCAGGAGCTTGATTCAGGAGCATCTTTAGTTCTGACATGTATGAGAAACTCCTAAAACAGATTTGTTCCTGGTACATGAGTTTGTAATATATGGGTTGAGTATCACGTCCCCTCTTATCGTTATGGCCAGACCTACACCTTGTGCATACGCATGAGATTCTGTGGCTGGGCTACATCATTTTCATGACCCAAGAGTTTAATTTTAAGTTTTGAGGTAAAGTTTGTACAGTATGAAAGTAATGAAGATGGCTCTTAATCTCCACACCGTGGGCACTGTTAATGTTTCAGTCTCAGCGCTTCTTATGAAGAAGCATGAGCAGAGCTTGGGTTCTATTCATTAAATACTAAAAATATAAAAATAGCCTCTTGATTTGACAGTAAGTTGAGATTAGTTAAAAAATAAAAGCACCTGCGTTGTCATCATAAACAAAGAATTCAACACTCTTATCCTCTAGCCAAGCTGCTTCCCTAGTCTTATCTTTTAATTAAACCTGAACTTTAGAATAAATGTGACTGGCATGCCGGTTTATTAAATGAAATATCTATGGGTGCCTACTGGATTCAGCCATTAGTATTCTATATCGAGGTTTGTATGTTTGTTTGTTTTTAACTGGATGGCTACATTAAAGAGTACCTTTTCACTGCAGTTCTGGAGTTTAAAGTCACCCATGAGAAGGAAAGAAAATGAAAACATCTCTTCTTGAAAACTATTTTGGTTTGGACTAACTTTTGTTTTGTGCTGCAAAACTGCACTTACCCACTTGAATTTCCTTAAAACCTGCTTGGACTGTATTAGAATAAAGAACGGTTCACAAGAAATGAAAAGTAAAATAATCTCTCACTTGGATCAGTACTTGACTGGGAGCTTTTAGCATCCTGATTGATTCTCCTGGAGCATCCGCAACATTCTTCCATCAGCAGGGCTTGGTTTCAAAGGATCTTTATATACTGCAATAAAACACCTGCAGCTGGCCCATGTCCGCAGAGCTATAAAATAGCAATGTAGACATTTGGGCTCGGGCTAGAGCCCAGGTTCTTGACTGTGGGTTCTTGAACCTGGGTCGGTAGATGGAGCACTATCTGCTGCCCAAGGCAGTCAGCAGCCAGTCTCCTCCCCACAGAGTGGCTGGTTCTCCTTCCTCATCTGGTACCACTGTATTCAGCTGCAGTCAGCCAGCATCCTCCATACCTGATGTTTCCATATGCATCCTCTTGATTAAGTCATCTTGCTCCCAGGTGCTACACAGATGATCTACCTCATCCTGCAGCTCTCTACCTGGTTCCTGAGGGACTCCAGCAACAGACATTTCTCATACCGTGTGCTTAAAGATAAATATGTGGTTAAGTGCTTTTCTGGATGGAGGCCTAAATACACACAATTAATAGATTCATTAGAAGAGGATCAAGATTAGTTCACAAACAAGTAATTGACCTAAACAGGAGCTAAATTTCTTAATAGGACAGGGTAGTCAGAAATCCAGTGTAGCATATAAAAACTTTGTTCTAAAATTTTAAAAATTAAAAGCCAAGTTCTGCCTTCAGATGTGCACATTAAAATCCTATTGAATTCAATACACCATGTCTTGTCATTTAACACCACATCACTGTTGTAAGCTTGTGATAACCCATTCTATCCTAATGTAAACCTAATATATTGATCTAATAGTCAACCTCATGATTAGCAATCAGAATACAATAAGCATTAAAGAACGAATTAATAATGGGAATAAACAGGCCTGTTTCCAGTGCCTCTGTGCAAACACTAGGAGCACAGTTAATTAGCAGACGGAATTGGAAATAATTATGCATTAATAAAAGTATGATCTTGTGGCAAGTACAGAAGCAGGTTGAAACTCACCAAGAGACAATGAATGTGGAACTCCAGGATGCCATTCTGACAGTATTCCAGCCTGATCCTCTTGTTCATGGTCACTCGGGCTCCATGGGACCATTTGCATGGGTGAAGACGATCACATATAAACGCTGCAGGAGCAACCTCTAGCTTTTCAGAGTATAACTACATTAAGCATAGAAGTGCAGAAGTTTTTTATGCAGACATACTTCTGGTATTTATACAGGCTGTCTACAATGATGGCAGTGTGTAGAGTACATACACTGCACCTCCCTCTCCCTCCACCACCCACCACTGGTCTAAATAGCAGCGTAGCGGGTGAAGCACTGCTTAAGTGAGTAAAGACATGCCAGGACCTTAGGGTATATACCTTACACAGCTCTCCATATGGCTAGGCATTACCTCACCTGCCTACACTGCTATTTTTAGCAGTGCAGTTCCCCATGCGGGGGGGGGGGGGGGGGGAAGGGGAGGAGCTGCGGGAACAGTTCACCACTACCTCTCCCCTGCCAGAGTTTTTTCTCCATGCAGTGACAAGCTCTGGCAGCTGGGTGCTGCCTCCTCCCTGCAAGAGCCATTCACTGCCCGTGTAGCTACACACAGTAGTATGTAGCCTGCTTTTCACTGTGGTGAGTTGCTCCATGTACCCTACACACAGCTGCAAGTGTAGATAAGGCCACTGATACTCTTGATTTCTTAATCTGAAATATTAAGGTTTCTTAATCATTAATAGGTTTTAGAGGGTTGTGTGACCACCTTCCCTTTTGCACCAGCTCAGGGAGGTGTCCCATAATTTCTGGGAGATGAGTCTTGATTTTTTTCTCCCTCGTCTAGCTTGGGCTCATGTTATGGGAAAAGGGTTGGGGACCAACTATTGCTCTATAGGGTAAAAGTCTCTTTTAATACATCATCCTTTTGTGGGAGAGGGGGGAAAAGTGCCAATAGGAAAGAATCATTTCCACACAACAGTTTAGAGAAACCCAGTGATGATGAATAAATTGCATTGAGAATATTTTATAGGGGTACAACTATTGAGCATCTGTACTTCAAAGCCATGGGAAATATCATGGGGGTAGATGTGTGTCATAAATATAAAGGGAAGGGTAAACCCCTTTGAAATCCCTCCTGGCCAGGGGAAAGCTCCTCTCACCTGTAAAGGGTTAAGAAGCTAAAGGTAACCTCGCTGGCACCTGACCAAAATGACCAATGAGGAGACAAGATACTTTCAAAAGCTGGGAGGAGGGAGAGAAACAAAGGGTCTGTGAGTCTGTCTTATACTGGTTTCTGCCGGGGATAGACCAGGAATGGAGTCTTAGAACTTTTAGTAAGTAATCTAGCTAGGTATGTGTTAGATTATGATTTCTTTAAATGGCTGAGAAAAGAATTGTGCTGAATAGAATAACTATTTCTGTCTGTGTATCTTTTTTGTAACTTAAGGTTTTGCCTAGAGGGGTTCTCTATGTTTTTGAATCTAATTACCTTGTAAGATATCTACCATCCTGATTTTACAGGGGGGATTTCTTTATTTCTATTTACATTAAAAGTCTTCTTGAAAGAAAACTGAATGCTTTTTCATTGTTCTCAGATCCAAGGGTTTGGGTCTGTGGTCACCTGTGCAAATTGGTGAGGCTTTTTATCCAACATTTCCCAGGAAAGGGGGGGTGCAAGTGTTGGGAGGATTGTTCATTGTTCTTAAAATCCAAGGGTCTGGGTCTGTAGTCACCTAGGCAAATTGGTGAGGCTTTTTACCAAACCTTGTCCAGGAAGTGGGGTGCAAGGTTTTGGGAAGTATTTTTGGGGGAAAGACGCGTCCAAACAGCTCTTCCCCAGTAACCAGTATTAGTTTGGTGGTGGTAGCGGCAAGGACGACGGGTGGAATATTTTGTACCTTGGGGAAGTTTTGACCTAAGCTGGTAAGGATAAGCTTAAGAGGTTTTTCATGCAGGTCCCCACATCTGTACCCTAGAGTTCAGAGTGGGGGAGGAACCTTGACAATGTGTTAGGAAGATAAGCAGGGAATGTTTTAGAGATATTTTTAAAAGGGAAACATCTCAAAAGCAAACCACATGTTAGAGTTTGAGGGGTGTCAAGGAAAATTCTACAACAACTTAAAAAATACAAGGTTGATCATTTAAAACAAATACATGCAGCTTAAAGTAGACTTGAAAGAACTGGAACATATGAAATCATTGTACTTTACAGGAATGGAAAAGAGCTGGGAATGATAGAAACAGATCATAAAATGACGGAGAAAAAAGGAAACAAAATAATGGTACTCATGAGAATTTATAAATCCATGCAGACAAATAGAAAAACTTAAAGCAAAGTAGGAGCATGCCAAAATGAGAAAAGGTGAGTGCTGAGACGAGGAAGCAAATGAAGATTCCAAAATAGCTGAAGAAGCTATCAGCTATAGGTAGGCCCCTACCAAACTCATGACCATGAAAAATGCATCTCGGACCGTGAAATCTGGTCTCTCCCTGTGAAATCTAGTCTTTGTGTGCTTTTACCCTATACTGTACAGATTTCATGGGGGCAGACCAGCGTTTCTCAAATTGAGGAGCCTGATCCAAAAGGGAGTTACAGGGGGGTCGCAGTATTGCCACCCTTACTTCTGCACTGCTACCTTCAGAGCTGCGTGGCCAGAGTGACTGAGGGCCCAGCTCTGCAGGCAGCAGCACAGAAGTAAGGGTGGCGATACCATACCACGCCATCCTTACTTCTGCTCTGCTGCTGCCGGTGGTTCTGCCTTCAGAGCTGGGCTCCCTGCCAGCAGCCACGGCTCTCCAGCAGCCCAGCTCTTAAAGCAATGCTGCCGCCAGCAGCAGCGCAGAAGGAAGTGTAGCAATACCGTAACCCCCCCGACAGAAACCTTGTGACCATCCCACAGCTCCTTTTTGGGTCAGGATCGTACAATTACAACACTGTGAAAATTCAGATTTAAATAGGTGAAATCATGAAATTTACTATTTTAAAAATCCTATGACCGTCACATTGACCAAAATGAACCATGAATTTGGTAGGGCCCTAGCTATATGTTCTCTCTCTGCAAAACAACTGGTCAGTGATGGCAAGGAAATCAAATCAGAATGCGCTCTGCAGGAAGCAACCGGCAACAAAACTGAAGAACAAGAGAAAAAAGGGTAAACAAAGACATGTTTATTGAGAATTTTACAAAACAGAATGCTAAATTGACAGAGTAACACAAGATTCGCTTAAGTGGACAATGAGCAGAAGAAATCTTGAAAATCCTAAAAAATAATTTTCAATAACTCCAGGAGAGATTCTTGATACTGAAGGAAAGGCAAATAAGGTTTACATATAAACGAAGAATCAGAAAAACTACCGTCTAACTATCCTAATCTTTATTTTGAGGAAAATATTCAAACAGAAGGAGGAAATGCTTGGAAGTATGGTGCACTGACAACCAATACATTTTAAAAAGCTTTTATGTTAAATATGCAACTATTTTTAAGTGATACCAAGCAGATATAAGTGCACTCTTTGAAAATGGCTCATGAGACCTCACTTAAGAAATTAAATTGGCTTGGATACGGACACCGTCACAAGGAAGGAGTACTAACAATTAGATCATCTGAGCCTCTGCACCTCAGCCTTCACTCAGGCAAAAATCCCACCATCTATATGAGCAGTGTTGAAAATCCCACCATATTTAATATTATATTTTTCAAAAGGGCTCAGTGTGGTGGTAACTGTGTTCCATTGAAGTCCCATTGATTTCAACTGGGAAAAAAGTTAGGCCTATGGAGTGGTGTTTTTTTTTTTAATATCCCACTCGCAGAGTACAAGCCCACTGAAATTCAAGCACTTATTTTATGCAGCCCTCTATCCTACAGATCCACGTTAGTTTTGGCAGGGGACATTTTGGCCAAGGGAATAATGCTCTCTTGAGACAACATTGTAAGCTTTAAAGAAGGAATTACCAAGCCCCTCTAATGTTTTTTCTTCAAGAATGACATTTTTATACTTGAAGGATCTTTTCCATGCAAGAGACCATGAAAGTGGAAAAATTCTCTTTCATGGCATCAAACAGAACAAAGACAATACTGAAGTTGGAAAATGTGGTCTAAGTCACATGTCCTAGGTGACCAAGCACTCTGCCTTTAAAATCAGCACACAAAAGGTGTCATAAGATACCAGCAAGAAAGGAAATCCATTATAGACCCAATTAGGGTATTATATACTACGTAGGACCTGTCTACACAAATGTTTATTTTGCAGCAAGCTGGGGTGTGAGTTTACCCCATACTACCTGCCCATGCTGATGTGTGCTAACAGTTTGTTAGTGTTAGTTGATCTACTCATATTTCAAAGTAGGGTAGATCAACGTGTACTATTGAACTTTTAGTGTCAGCAGGATCCACATGGACAGTTGGTGTGCAGCCGGACACTGCTGGGTAGATTCACACCCCCACGTGCTGCAAACTGAATATTTGTGTGGAAAGCTCTCACAGTATTCTAGTCAGGTTCTTATACCTATTTTTAGATTTCATGTACAAATATGTTTGAATTCCTTTTCCCCCAAGATAACAGTTCAGAATACATCAATTATAATTATTATGCTGAAATGAATTTGTAGTTCAAGGCAATGTATTATCTCTCTTTTCCAGGGTTGGATTACCTTTCTTGGGAAAGGAACAAATAGCTGCAGATGTAATGTTGTTAATCATGATAATATATAAATTAAACCGCTTGTCAGGATTACTCTTCTTTTTATTATTTTGCTTTGCAGACACAGTAAATATCTCCTCTAAATTTCCTTTGTAGATTTTTGTTTCCTCAGCCAGTTTCAAAATGAAAATTATAGCTATTCCTGTAAACAGTGAAAATCTTCTGCAGTCCTGATGAGAACTTCATGATTTGTTGTGTGAGATATGAGGAAATATAGAATCTCCAGCCATGTTTTTCAAAACATTCCCACCATAGACCAGGAAGTTTCATGTTTTCCTTTCAGCAAGGCAGGTGCACCTTATAAAATATAGACCAATTTTTTTATTGTCACGGGCCATGGCCATCTTCAAATTGAGTGTCACTACTAAATCTTAGAGGAGTCTCAGACTAAAATATACATAAAGTTTTAAATCCTGTCCCATGGATTTTTGCTGTTCACTCCAGCTCTTATGACGCCTGAAAGCTAATACATCTGTGGAATGATGGAAATGCCATATACTGAAAATTACTGTTCTCCCCCTCAGTGGCCATTATGCTTTTGGGAATATAGGCTCACATATACAAGAAACACTCTCTGCATCTCCTACATAACTCTTTGTTGGTAACATAAAAATACGACTTTGTTTTGAGGTATCTGTCCTCACAATTTGTTTTCAATAACTAAAAGGCACCTTCTTGGGAACCTTGGGGTTTAACTCAAAGTCAAAGAGCAGAGTGTTTCACCAAGTTTTGAGAGTAAGCTTGTTTCTTTAACACAGAAACCTCAGCTCCTACACCCAGCCCTCTCCTCACACAAATATTGGACTCTTTTGGTTTCTATTTGTCTGAGAATGCAGTAGGAAAAAAAAACAAATAAATGAGACCTAAAACTCTGAACCAAAGATCCATTAAAGTCAATGGAAAGAATCCCATTGATTTCAAGGGTCTTTGGGTCTGGCCCTACATTAACATATTCAGCTCCACATTTGGGTGCTCATTTTGACAGCAGACCAACCAAATATCCACCTGCATTAAGTACTTAACTGCAGTTTTGAGTTTTCAGATGCAGAGCTGGGCAACTTAACATAAGCACCCAGTGGCCTCCCCATCTGTAAATAACACAATCATACACAGAAGCTGTTGTTGAAATAATAGCTTAAATCTGCTTCCTGTTTATGAATATGCACAGGGTGGGGTGAATAAACTTGGAAATCATACACCAGATTTTTCACAGGGAATAAATGCTGAGGAGGCCGAAGGCCAAGGAATTTGTTTCCCCATGTGATAGTTAGTACTGAATTAATAGGACGCCGATTCCCCCACACACCTGGAGGAATGAGTTTACTTTTAGCAAAATGGAAGTAAAGAAAACAAGGGTTCAGAGGGATGAAAGGGAAAACATGAAGGAGAAAATGAGCCTAAAGAAGAATGGATTTAAAATTTTCCATCAAAACTGGTTTTTGACAGAAAATTGGGGATTTGATTAACTTTTTAATCAAAAATACCTGATTTCTGTGAAGAGAAAAAGAAAGTAGAAATATTTAATCTGAAAACCAAAAGATTTTGGCTGAAAATGGAAGGTTTTATCCAAAATCTTTTGTTTTTCATCTGAAATATTTCAGTTTTTGCATCATAGCTGAAAACTCAAACATTTCCCCAGTGTCTGGGGGGAGGAGGGGAAGAGTAGGGAATTGGACTAGCTCTAGTCTAAAGATTTCATTTACAAATTTTTTCCTTTTGTGTGACAGTCCCATTTTCTTTGCTTGTCACATTTTCCCCTTCTCTTTCATGCAGATGTTGGATTTTCTGACTCATTTGACAGAAGTGAGGTGAGGGCTTTGTTGCTAGCAAGCATCTTGAAGAGACTTAGAAAAGACGCCAATGAGAACAAAGAGATTATAGTAGTCAAAGTGGTTATTTTTGCTTATTCTGTGTATGGTTATGTACAAATGACAATGGAGAGATTATGAGAGTCCCTGCACTCTGGCTAACAAGGGCTGTCAGCCAGTCAAATCACAGAGATTTGCATAATAGACAGTTACTGGACAAATTGTCTACTGGTGACACTTGGACCAGTGAGTCAAGATACAGTTATTACTTCAAAATATGGAAACACCCTTAAATTATCACTATAGAAACTGTACATCATCCCTGCATTCTGACAGCAACAAATCGATTTCAATGTAATTATTTTACGTAGGAATATAGGAATTTCCATACTGGATCAGACCTGGGTCCATCTAGTGTAGTATCCTGTCTCTAACAGTGGCCAGCACTCGCTACTTTACGTGATAGTGCAAGAAACCCCACAGTATTCAGATGTGGGATAATCTGCTCCCCAAGGAAGTCACCTCCCAAGCCTAATAGGGGGAGATTGGCTTAAATCCTGAAGCATGAGGTTTTATATCCCTTCAGGAACTTTTTATTAATATTTACTTTTGGAACTCTGGATGTTCTTATTATCTATATACATGTTCAATCCCTCTTTGAGTATCGCTAATTCCTTGGCCTCAGTAACATCCCATAGCACAACTGAGTTCCACAATCCAATTACCTACTGGGTGAAAAAGCATTCCCTTTTTATCAGTTATGACTTTGAAAATGAAGTGTGGCATTCACTGTCCCTTTGTTCTTGAATTTCTCTCACCCCCCCTCACCCCCACCTACCTACCTCCACATAAAGGTAAAACAAGAATCTTGTGCCTTTGGATTATGAATTGATCAATATTGTGGCCATTTTCAGTTCTTATTACGATTTTTGCCATGGGGATAATGTGAAATAAAGAATAAGTTGGGGGAATAAACTAAAACAACTTTCTAGGAGTTCACAGCAGAAAACAGCACTTAATTCCTTGTGAAAAAGTAATACAAATAATAATTGTGTTTGACACTCAGCATTACAATGGATGGGGGGGAGGGATAGCTCAGCAGTCTGAGCATTGGCCTGCTAAACCCAGGGTTGTGAGTTCAATCCTTGAGGGGGCCATTTAGGGACCTGGGGCAAAAACTGGGGCTTGCTCCTGCTTTGAGCAAGGGGTTGAACTAGATGACCTCCTGAGGTCCCTTCCAACCCTGATATTCTATGATGCAGGAAAGTGAGAGGAGGGGGGAAAAATGACACTATCCCTTGCAAAGGGATAGTTGATTATTTACATATGTCATAAACAATCTTAACTATTATACCATAAAAAAGCAGGTTTCTCACCTTTATCAAATCTTGCTCATCTCTCTGTATGGGTAGCTTTAGTTGCAACACCAGGCAAGCTCATGATCTAACATAACATTTCAGCTTCTACCCAGAACAGCATGCAGCTAGCAGAGCCAGCTTGAGGCCAAAAGTGAGGAATGCCTCCTATGGTTTTGCAGCTAAGGGACAATTCAGGCATGCAGAGACTCCCCACAGTGCTGAGTTAATGCTAATGTCTTTATGTAAGCCCCTGAGGAAATTCAAAAAGGTAAAAGATCTGGCTGGTTGCAAGTGTGATTTTTTCTCTCTCTCTTTCTCTCTGCAACCTGTAGACAATACAGCTGTGTTCAAGGTTAAAGTACAAGTGGCATATTATGGCTACACTGTGAGGCAGGATATATATATATATATTTAAAAATCATGAAAACAAGGTTCATCTCCTAGGCAAAAAATGAAAACAAAGTTCTGTCTAAAGCTTTTAGAGCTGCATGAGCCTCGGCAAACCTGCCTGCAAGCAAAGCAATCTTGGTTTTGTTTTGTTTTGTTTTAAATAGAGCTTTGAGTGTGCCAGGAATGAAAGCCTGGAGTAATAAATCAGCTTTAAAGGGGCTTTGCTGGGACTCACAAATTTTAAATAAGTTCAGATATGAAATAAGGCACACAATTTATTTCCCAAATAACAGGCTAGAAGCACCATAATCCTGGGAAAATGAGGTGAGAAATCATATGCCATCCTAACAGGAAGGTCATTCTTAACAGACGTCACCAAACCATGGATTTAACTGCTTGTTAATTTGTTTGGTGAATACTTTATTGCTAAATCCATGATTCTGTACTTTCCTCTTTCCGTCACAGTCTCTCTGATACATACATCCTGTATAAAATCATATATATGTCTCATTTCAGTTTGTCACAACTAGCATTCCTCCCTTCACTCTCACTACACACACTGTACCATCCAACCTCAGATTGGCAGAGGGCTAGCAGGTTAAATTAACTACTCACCTGCTTGTCTCTACTTAGGAGTTACTAATTAAAGCTAAATTTAGGTTAGCAACTCTGTTATGACTATATAGTTACAGGTGAATTTAAAGTGAAATTAGAAGCTGTTTTGAGTCGTGCTTGGCTTAATGTGTGATGCTTTGCATGTGTTGTAAGGAAATGGGTTGTGTGTGAATCATCATTGGCTTGGATGGTACAGGTTATACTAGGGAATGACCAAACTGATAGCCACATCATCCCTTTTTTCTGTGGATGTTAAAAGATAAAATTCTTTTTACCACCTCTGTTTGATTACTCTTTTACATAGACCATTTCCAGGATGGAACTGAAACAAGTATCCATAAGTTAAGTGAGTTAAAGTCATTAGTCTATCATATCAACTCTGGGTAATCTCCTCAACATACTCATCACCTTCTGTTATATTAGTATGAACCTTCTTTATGGGATGACATATCCCTCAACTGAAGGCACATACAGTGATCCCAGGCCTTATATCTCAGCCGCAAAGGGAATTTGGGGGCCTGATCCAAAACCCATTGAATGTAATAGGAGTCATTTGGTTGACTTTAATCGGCTTTGGAACAAGGCCTTTCACCTTTTGGAATGAAACGAGGGGGCTGGTTACTCATAAATGCACATCACCTGGAGACTTTCTGGCATGCTTTTTATGCCTGTGCTTTGTCAGAATTCAGAATGCGAGTTTAGGTTCATCACTAAGCCAATGGCCATGAAGTCTCAGGGGTTTGTTTCTTGATTTTCACAAACATTGTTACTTCTACCATGGGCTACATACTGTCATTTTAGTGCTTATGTCAAAGAAATTCAGGTGTTAATCCCAGATGGATCACTGTGTACTGAGACGCTGCAAAGTCTTTGAAAGTTACTAGAACAGGTGTTTTGAAGGATAAGAACATCACATTGAAGCAGGAAAAAAAGTCATATCATATAGGTTTTGCTTCAAGAGTCACTTCTGCTGAGCAGATTTTCTTGCACTCTCCAAAGTTAGCATGTGGCTTCACCTTGTCTTATCATTTTTAAAGCCACTCTAACGTTCCCACAGGCTACAAGGCTAACAACCTGGAGAATGAAAAAAAAAATATATAAAACAACTGCAAAGGCAGTGGCAGGGCAGTCATCAGTGCCTTTGTAGAAACTGCTAAACGGGGCATCAAACCCAGTATCTGCCAGGAACTAGAAGGAGGTTAGTGACATGTTTCGTATAGGCCACTGAATCATGATCAAGGCATAACAACTTCCCATTGAATCAGTAGTATGGAGGTGAAAAAGTGCCATATTGAATTACTAATGCCCTACACCAGCCAGTCTTGTGTTTTCATTTCCTCCTGTTAACTGGCCTTAGAACCCTTAAGCAGCCAGCTGCTTTTAGGATTAGGATTTCTGGCCCCACTCAGGAGCCCACACCTCCAACCCTGAACCCACACACCCAGCCCAGAGCCTATCCCCCCTCCCACCCCAACCACCTGCCCCAGACTGGGGTCCCCTCCCAAATCCCTTGGCCCCAACCCTCAGCCCAGAGCTCCCTCCTGCACCCGAAACCCCTCATCACTGGACCTCTCACACCCCAACCTCCTACCCTAGCCCGGTGAAAATGAGAAAGTGAGGTTGGGGAGAGCAAGCAATGGAGGGAGGGGGGATGGAGTGAGCGGGGATGGGGCCTCAGATAAGGGGCAGGGTAAGGGTATTTGGTTTTCTGCAAATAGAAAGTTAGCAACCCTATTTATGATTCATAGCCCAGTGGCTAGAACACAAACTTTAGACCTGGGACACCCAGGTTCAATTCCCCCTCCTGCTGCCAGACGGTAGGAGGAGAGGATTTGAAAAAGGTTCTCCCACCTCTGAGGTGAGTGCTCCAAAAACGGAGATATGGGATATTATGATGTAGGGCTCCCTCTCTCTCCTGTTGAAGCTGTCCCACTATGGAAAGATTGGGTGGAGCAGGAGGACTGGACCTGGAGTCTCCCCCCTCCCAAGTGGGTGCCCTAACCACTGGACTACAGCGTCATTCTCTCTCTCTCTCTCTCTCTCTGTCCCAATGACTATTGAAGTGTTTATCTGCAGGGGAACAGTCACTGGGCCAGAGAGCGCAAGTGTGAGAATTACTTTCTAAAGGCTTGGCACAGAGATCTCCCATCTGTTCTCCTGCTCTGGCACAAGTTAGGAAATTGACCCTGGGTCTCCCCCATCCCAGTGCTCTAATCACCGGGCTGGAAGTTAAGGTGTGTAGCAGCACCATCTCCTCCAGCTAAGGTGACCAGATATCAAGTGTGAAAAAATCAGGATGGAGTGGGAGTGGAGGAGGGAGTAATAGGTGCCTATTATAAGGAAAGCCCTGAATATCAGGACTGTGCCTATAAAATCAGGACACCTGGCCCAGCTGTTTTGTGTGGAGTGAAGCAGGCACCCCACTCATTCCCGCAAGAAATGTTTTGGTGCCTAAGCTGCCTGACTTCAGTCAGTGAGTTCCCATTTGTGCATTGCTAAGTGGAAGGCCTCCCTGAAACCAAGACTGAGGTGCCTACCTCTGAGAGAGCGGGGCACGGCTTAGGACACACCCTAGTTGTCAGCATCTCCAACTGGCTAATTTAGGCAGGAAGCTGTCTAGCACGTTGGGCTTGTGAATCTTATTCTAAAGCGCCTCTCTCGTCATTCATTGCAAAGGGAGCCTAAGTGCCAAACTCAGCTTTGTGGATCGCAGCGCTGTTCCGGTGATTTACTAGGCACCTAAAAGTTAAGTGCTGTGAGACTCAGTGGTGCAATGCCTAAGTCCCTTTGTGGATCCCGCACTGGGGGTTTATGTCATGTCCATTATGATTTGTACTCAGGTATGTTGTTAGGGACTCCCTATGCTAGGTTCTGTACAAGTTTACCATCTGTTCAAGTATGCACAAGTCAAAGAATGTGTTGGAAATTTTCGTTGCCTACATGCATAATGGAACTCCCACTCCCAACCATGCTGCAAAGTGTAGTTGCATACTGTATCCAGTAATGCTCTGGGAATTTTATTGCATAGATGCTGCTGATTTGTTTCTGTGTTTTCTGAATCTGTGCGCAGGGTTGCCTTTGGTCTGTTTTTTTTTTTTCTTTCTGATTTTGCAACATGGGTTTGCACCTCTGGGCTATCATAATCTAGCCACTCACAACAGCAAATTGCAGTGAAGTTGGAAGTCGGATTAATTAAATTGGGAACAAGTACATTTCAAACATGAAAAGAGGCAAGTCAATGAGAATGATGGGAATATACAGTAACCAGATAAAAATGGTTACTTTTTTCTTTACAAAATGATCTCGTATAGTGTGCCAGAAAACAATTAATCAGAACAGCCATGGAAAAAAGAATAATTAACCCCCTCCTCCACCTTCTAAACCAGATCAAAGAATTGGCGGCTGTGATTGCAGAGCCATTGGCAATTATCTTTGAAAACTCGTGGCGAACGGGGGAAGTCCAGGATGACTGGAAAAAGGCTAATGTAGTGCCAATCTTTAAAAAAGTGAAGAAGGAGGATCCTGGGAACTACAGGCAAGTCAGCCTCACCTCAGTCCCCGGAAAAATCATGGAGCAGGTCCTCAAAGAACCAATCCTGAAGCACTTACATGAGAGGAAAGTGATCAGGAACAGTCAGCATGGATTCACCAAGGGAAGGTCATGCCTGACTAATCTAATCACCTTCTATGATGAGATTACTGGTTCTGTGGATGACGGGAAAGCAGTGGATGTATTGTTTCTTGACTTTAGCAAAGCTTTTGACACGGTCTCCCATAGTATTCTTGTCAGCAAGTTAAAGAAGTATGGGCTGGATGCATGCACTATAAGGTGGGTAGAAAGTTGGCTAGATTGTCGGGCTCAACGGGTAGTGATCAATGGCTCCATGTCTAGTTGGCAGCCGGTGTCAAGTGGAGTGCCCCAGGGGTCGGTCCTGGGGCCAGTTTTCAATATCTTCATAAATGATCTGGAGGATGGTGTGGATTGCACTCTCAGCAAATTTGTGGATGATACTAAACTGGGAGGAGTGGTAGATACACTGGAGGGCAGGGATAGGATACAGAGGGCCCTAGACAAATTGGAGGATTGGGCCAAAAGAAATCTGATGAGGTTCAATAAGGATAAGTGCAGGGTCCTGCACTTAGGACGGAAGAACCCAATGCACAGCTACAGACTAGGGACCAAATGGCTAGGCAGCAGTTCTGCGGAAAAGGACCTAGGGGTGACAGTGGATGAGAAGCTGGATATGAGTCAGCAGTGTGCCCTTGTTGCCAAGAAGGCCAATGGCATTTTGGGATGTATAAGTAGGGGCATAGCGAGCAGATCGAGGGACGTGATCGTCCCCCTCTATTCAACATTGGTGAGGCCTCATCTGGAGTACTGTGTCCAGTTTTGGGCCCCACGCTACAAGAAGGATGTGGCTAAATTGGAGAGAGTCCAGCGAAGGGCAACAAAAATGATTAGGGGTCTGGAACACATGACTTATGAGGAGAGGCTGAGGGAACTGGGATTGTTTAGTCTGCAGAAGAGAAGAATGAGGGGGGATTTGATAGCTGCTTTCAACTACCTGAGAGGTGGTTCCAGAGAGGATGGTTCTAGACTATTCTCAGTGGTAGAAGAGGACAGGACAAGGAGTAATGGTCTCAAGTTGCAGTGGGGGAGGTTTAGGTTGGATATTAGGAAAAACTTTTTCACTAGGAGGGTGGTGAAACACTGGAATGCGTTACCTAGGGAGGTGGTAGAATCTCCTTCCTTAGAAGTTTTTAAGGTCAGGCTTGACAAAGCCCTGGCTGGGATGATTTAATTGGGGATTGGTCCTGCTTTGAGCAGGGGGTTGGACTAGATGATCTCCTGAGGTCTCTTCCAACCCTGATATTCTATGATTCTATGATTATTTGTTTGTATTCCAACAGATGCATAAGCCATATTTTTAGCATCTAAATTCATGTTATTTCTCCTTTTATCACACAAGAGGTAGGAAAGGGAAAGGAAAGAAAAACTAGAGATCAATTAAAAAGTATGAGAGGAGAGAGGAGAAGTAGAGGTGTTAAGGAGGCAGCAGGGAGACCATGGGTTTGATCCTATAAGATAATGTACACTTTGTAGTACTCATTATCTTGCAGGTTTAAGCCCTAAGTGAGGATCCAGTGGGCACAGAAATCAGCACCTGATAGATGAACTGTCATGTGATCTTCAGAATAGCTTTTAAAGATTGATTCAGAGGCAGAAACATATGCTTCAAATTATAATTTTACAATTCCATCCTTAATGTTTTTCATACCATTTTGTTGTTAGATTGGATTAGTTTGCAATTTAGAATATTGCAGACATCCACACATTGCCTTGATACGATGACAGCATTTTCCTGCAGGTCTCACTTGTGAAGAGAGGCAACATACTTAGGGAATTCGTGGGATTTTTTCCTAGCAGTATGTCTATTTAAATATTTGAAGAGGAAAACTGGATAAAAGAGCAATTACTTCTAGAATCTGAATATATCTCCCTGCTGACTGAAGTCAGTCACTGAACTTTACCTCAAATCAAATACTTTCAGATATGTAATCACTAAAACTTTCAGCTTTTTGTTTGAGACACTCACTCAGAATCTTGATTTAGTTTTTTGCATTTAAACAGATCATGAGACCAAATTTGTCTTCATTAAACCTGATTTCAAAGTATTTTTCTGCTTTTACAGTTTGCCAGATGTGCTTCTTCAGTATATTTACAGACTAATTTTATAAAGGTAGATGGATAAAAAAATTGGTTTTCAGGCAGGAAACTCTCCAGGTCTTGGAGACTATTGCCCTTACCATGACCAGTAACTGCAAAACAAGTATTTTGCATTCTACTGTGTTAGACCTGCAGCTGGCTTTGTTGATGTTGTTTATGCTATATGGAGTTGAGCTAAACCTTCTGGACTTACTTAGCTAGGGCCCAAACCTGTGAGGTTCTGAATACCCTTTATTTCCATAGATTCATTTGTTGTTAAGGATACTCTGAACCTCACAGAATTGGGTCCCTAATGAGTTACAGTTACTACCCTAGAATTCACTGCCACAAAGCCCCCTGAATAACATTTGTAATGTCTGTTGTGCACTGAAGGCAGAATGACTCCTGGTGCTTCCTTTGGGGTAATATAGCTGGGCAACTTCCCAACTCTGTGCTGTGCCTTACAGGCACAATTGAGCCCGCAGTTATCTAGGTGAGTCTCCATTAGGTTCCATAACAGTACTACATCATCTAATGCGTCCTCAGGGTTCTGTGCTGACCTTAGTCTTCCAATGGAGCCTGATGTAGGCATTTCACTCTTCCCTGGTGCACATTCAAAGACAGCTTTTCTCCACACTGAGGTCACTCCCTAACATGCAGTCCCCAAAACACTAGAACAGATTGACTTTCCACATAATTTGCTCTGGCAACGTCATAGGTGTGATGCTGGCAGACTAGGTGCCAGCTCTTGCCACAGTTGTAGGCATCAGCTGACCACTAACAAATTCACAGCTGGAAAGCAGACCAGCTCACCTGTATGTTAGTATTGTTCAAGATAGGTGTTAGACTTGTAAGGATGTGTTTAGACTCTATAAAATGCTTGCAAGTTACTGCTGGATTTACTCTAACGGGCACAAAACATACCCCATGACATAAGGTACTATATAAGTTTTGCTTTATAATTGGAAAAATGTCTGCTCTGAACTTGTGAACCCAGAGAGGAGTGGTTCCCGCACCCATCAAGGAGCACTATAAAGACTAACTGGGCCATTGTGAAGCATCATAATGCAAAAAACTTTGCTAATTGCCCTTGCACAGGCTACATGTAGAAGGGCACAGTCCCATCAGTTTGAATTCTGGAAGAAGGAAATAAAGAGAGTTGACATGAAGATTTTTCATCTCTTTGCTATTTGAACTCTCACAGTGCTGGAACTAGGAAACAAAAGCAGAAATCCCCAGGGTCAACCTGAGTTAGCCCTAAAAGAAATCCAGTGGACAGATTAATACATCTCTGTTGTCTTTTGGAATTACTGACTAACTCATTTGTGCATATATGTTGTGTGCTTTAACTTGTAAATAACTCTGATGCCTAGTTAACAAATCCTGAGTTAGCTTACTATAGGATTGGCTACCAGTGTTGTCTTTGGTGTGAGATCTGAGGTACAAATTGACCTGGGGTAAGTGACTGGTCTCTTGGGACTGGGAGCAACCTGAGTATTTTGTGATTTTTGGTGTAAGTGACAATTTATCACTAAGTCCAGCTTGCCTGGGTGGCAAGTGCCTGAGGGCACAGTCTAACTCCATGGTAAGACCGTCATAGTATTTCAGGAGTTCACATTTGTGACTGGGTTGGTGAAATGAAATTGTGGAACATAGAATCAGTTTGGGGTGCCTGCTCTGCCATTTGACAGTCTGTGCTGAGATTGGCACTATAGTTGTGAACCACTCCAGCCAGCATGACAATAGGAACAAATCGACTTGTAGTTAGCCAGCTGATGAGGAGTTGTAGTTATGATGGGTAGGATGTTGTGGGAACTCTTTTTTTTTCTTTTTTAATCTCCAAGGATGAATGAGGGGAAAAGTAAGAAAAAAAACCAACAACCCGCAATCACCCAAAGAAAACCAAAGAATATCTATCATTTCACTTTTGTACTTGAGAGCCAGCTGTTCCATTTGCCTCCAGATCAGTGTTTTCTGCTTTCACATATTTTCCTATTACATGTTTCCTCTATCCATCACATTTTCATTCAAGGCAAATTTCCCTTCTTATGGCCTCTGTTCCTACAGTGTACTATTGCCCGTGCAGTTTTCCAAAAGAAACTTTGTTTCTTCCCAAGCAGCTATTTACAGTAGGAGTGCCCAGAAACAGAAAACCCTCACTATATCCCAGCTTCTCCAAAAGCCTGTATAAGCCCCTTTAGACACTTGAGTACAACATTTTGGTTAAAGCAACCATGGAATTGTACCTGATCTAATAACCGAGCCAGTGACACAAAGCTAAAGGTTCTTTGTGACCCTTGGATGAAAGAAGAGTACATCATTATCTTTTGCTTCTGTTGTTGATAAAGTACAATAAAAAGACATGTTCCTAGACAATAAAAATTATCATAAATATTGTTATCTTGAGGTTCACTTTCTATTTAATGTTATGCAAATCACTAATACAATATGCTAGAATATGCACACTAGTAGTATACTTTAACAGGGGCATAGGCTTGTTCCCTTTTTTCTTGACATTTTTATTTGAAGGGTGGGATTTTAATATAGGAGGTAAACATAGTCAAGCAATTCAACTGTCCCATACATATCACTAATAGGTCAGTGTAGAAACAGCACTAGATTTTCTGATTCATAAAATCACCTCAAGGTGTTGTCAATCAAGTATGATGACTCAATCAGGCAATACTTTAAAAATATATGAATCAACCTTATTTTTTCCCCCTGTCTTCCTTTGGTTTTCAAAAGGAAACAATACCTACAGGTTGCTTTTGCTAAGATAATGTGAAAATTTAATTTCTATAAAGCTTTTCTAATCAATGTGGCACAGTAATTTTATTAATAGCTGCTGAATTGCAAAGGTGAATAAAAAGGTCTTTTTTTTGTCAAGCTGGTATTATCATTAAAGTGTCAAGAGCTTTCAAAAACCGACCTAGCTTACAAGTGTTCTCTTTTGAAAACTAAAAGAAAGGATTGCTTAGTTGTGCAGAGGCAGCTTGTTTCCCTAGTGTTTCTTGGCTGCATTTTCCCGTGCTTGTCACTGAACAACAGCATGCCTAAAAGTGTATTCCCTCCGGTGGACATACCATCTCCTAGATACACTGGGCCTGATTCTCCACGGCTTTGCACCTTGTGTAGATGTAACCCACTGGTCGGTGCGACTGTGTCCCACGCTGTATCAGATCCCCCGACAACATGAGAGTCTGTTACAACTCTCAGCTAGAGAGCTTTAGCTCAAGCTATAAAGACTCATGCATTTAGCTCTGGAGGTCCCTGGTGTTGGCGAACATGCTGAGCATCGCAAGGTGATTTGCATTTGTGCTGCACAATCAAAATGGTGGTGTGTTACACCCAGTCTGCACACGTGTATATGACGATACATGGTGTAAGGTGGTGAAGAATCAGCCCTTCTCAGAACCTTACTGCCTTCATTGACTGACTGCAGTAGCCATCTGCCACAACTCCTCAGCCTCTTCACATTTCATTCCTTTCTGTGTTGTATTAAGAATGGGCATTTCACAGAGTTTGTCACTAGACCCAGATCTTTTGGTTTTCCCTGAGAAGACTCAAGAAGCTAACAACACACTGTCGGGGGGGGGGGGGGGGGCACTCACCACAGATAGCACCTCCTCCTGGCCACCCTGGGGATTTAGTTGGGGATTGGTCCTGCTTTGAGCAGGGGGTTGGACTAGATGACCTCCTGAGGTCCCTTCCAACCCTGATATTCTATGATTCTATGATTAGCTCTGCCAGGTATTGCACTCTCCTCTGGTGGTGCCTTCACCCATCCTGTCTCACCCTGTGGCCCCTATCGCTCTAGGAACTGCAGTCTCCTCCTCATGACTCAGCCCTCTGGCCGGGTCACCATACATCTTCTCCCCTTCTCAGGTATCAAAGTCCCTCTTGGCAAATGAGTTCAGGCAGTCTTACTGCTCACTACCCAGCCAGTGCCACTTTGTCAGTGCCTGGTAGGGTGACCTCAGTCCACCCTCTATTCTGGGTCCTATCTCAGAGGCCCTCTCATCAGCAACCAAGGTTTGACCTACCCTATACCTTGTTGCTCTTCCTATTTCCTCCCCAGTTCATCAGCCTCCCTCTTCCAAGAGAGTGACTGTAGCCTACCTCCATGTAGCCCCCTTCTACACTCAGCTCCTGGGCTTTATACAGGTCCTTCCTGTTCCTGCCCAGCTGGGTCTCATTTAATCAAGCCCTGCTTTCTAGCTCCTCTGTCGGATGCAGTCTGGGGAGGTAATTAGCCTGCCTGGTCATTTTAACCCCCCTCCAATCCTGTACGGGGTGGACACCCCATCACACACTCCAAAAGGCATTTCTTATTGAAAGTCTTTGCTAGAGCAATGATAGCTTTGGAAATGCACTTTGTACCACCTTGCCTCCTTTTTTGTAATTTGAATAATATCAGAGTTTCTGGATGTATATACCAAACCATGCTTTACTTGTCAAATGTCAACAACTCCACTACTGCCCTGGAGATGTGAAAAGAACTTTCCATTGTGATGGCACTTATAGCCTGCCAATGATTCTTAATACCTTCCCAGCCCTAAATTACATTAGATTTACTTCAGGGAAAAACTTCAGCTGTCACAGGCCCCATGGAAGGCTCTTTGACCTAGAGCTGGGTGAAAAATTTTCACGAAAACATGTTATCAACAAGAAATGGCTTTTACATCAAAATTTTTGGTTTTCAGTAAAAAAGTGTTGCTTTTTAGTTTTAAAAATTTTACCTCAAACCAAAAAATATGTGTACCTTAAAGGATTTACAAAAACCCACATTTTTTTTTAAAGAGACAAGTTTTCAAAGGAAATTTGGGAAAAAGAATTAAAAAACAAACAAACAAAACAACAGCAAGAACAACAAAACCTTTTCTGGAAAAAATGTTCTTTTTTTTGACAAGTTGTATTTGCACATTGGGGCTTCTCTGTCCTTTGTAGTTGGGGCTATGTTTAAATAACTTTTTATTTTGGTTGAAACTAGGGAGGAAAAAAAGCTTAAGATAAAATACTGCCCCTCCGCCAAACCTCCCTCCTCCAATCTTCACCCCTTGTCAGACCAAAACTGACACCTAATCCTTTTGGAGTTTCTAAAATGTTCCGAGAAGTGAGGGGTTTTCCTTATTTTGTTTTCTGACCAGGAGTACAAACAAACAAGATGAAATCCCAGCCCTAATTAAGTCAACAGCAAAACTTCCATTGGCATTGTTGGGCTGGAATTCTCCCCCTCATCTGAATAGCTGCGGAAGTGCACGTGCTGTTATTCTGAGGGTATTTCTGGCTGAGCCAGGAGTTGCAGATTTTTGCAAGAAAGCCTACTCAGGTGAGATTTCCAGGCCAGTTTTGCAGAAACAAGAGGGTCTGATTGCTTTGGTTACATATCGAAATGGAGCATAGAATGCAAACAATCTCAAGCTGAAAACTTCTTGGAGGTGAATGGGAGTTGTAATAAACTCTTTTCCTGGTAGCCAAATCCTGGACAGTATAGGGTTGGAAGGACACAAAGTAGAAATGGGAAAGGTTGCCACAGTGAAGAGCAAAGGCCCAGACATATTTGGTATTTATTTTGTCATGGTCTGTACTTGGGATGCTTTATTCAACCATTAGTAGATTTTGTGGGCTGAGAAACCCACCTCCATATTCAAACAACATCACTAACAAGGTAAGGAAGGGTTGTTGCCCTTTTTTCTTACTTCTGCTTCAAGCAAGGTATTACCTTCCTTAATATGACAAGGCCTCATTGCCTCTAGTACTTCAGGTGGTTCTGTGGCCAGCCCAAACTCCAACATTACACTTCTTATGGTTCTTCATGGTATTATTCATACTTTCTTCTAAAAGGGGCCAAAACTTAATCAGCGTTCAGACAGAATACATCAGTCCTGAATTCCTCAAGTAGAAAGAGGTGGGATTACATTTCATGGCTTCACAAGCTCCTCACATCTTGCAGGCCAAATTCTGACCTCACTTACACGTGTACAACCCAATGTATGTCAGTGGAATAGCACAGTTTTCACTGAGTGCCTGTTTGGCTCTCTTTTTTGCTGGTTCAGTCCCTTAGCAAAGTCTGGCTCACAGGTCTCTGCTATAGGCTAGGAGAACCAAGGCAGGTTTGAAACATAAAATAGGAGGAATGCTGGCCATGCCCACACTAATTATGTTCTTTCTGCAGAACTTTATTTTGATGCTTTTTTAAGTTAAACAAACAACACGTTCAATTCAAGATACTGGCCAGATTCCCCTGTCATTTACCATAAAGTGGGGTAAATTAGGAATAAGTCCACTGATTTCAATGCAACTAAACTGGTGTAAATGAGATCTGACTCCAATGCATTGTATGAAAGTTACAAGAGCACAGACTGTCAGGCATTTACATAATCTAGCACCTTTGAACACAGTAAAGAATAAACAAATGCAAAAAAGATACTAATTCCATCTTGGGCAGAGGCAGTAACTGAGAAATTAACATTTAAGATGACCCTTATAGCAGAAAATCATACAAAAACTATATTGGGAAAAATGCATATAATGTTAACTCAGAATACTTTATATTACTTACGGAGATACACAAATATTTATTATATTAATCCAGAATTAATCTTAGAATGAGTTATGAAAGAAGACAGATAAATCAGAAGAGACTAAATTTATGGCAGCTATCTATTCCCTCACTCCCATTTGCTTCTCCCAGTTAGTGAATTCTTCTCTCACTAACATGTGGAAACAAGGCTAACATCTGGAAAAGTAGACTCTTGAGAGTCTTTCTTTATAAGTGATGTCACTAGTTTTCTCCTGACTGCTGCTAGAATGCTACCAATGCCATCTATGCCAGAGAATGGGTCCATCAATATTGTCTGCTGATTTCTGATACAGGTCCCTCAAACACTGCTCTCCATAATGGGCGTATTGTATAATTTACCCCAGTCTAGGAGCCCTTGGATGAATTTGCAAATAAAGGGCCAGGTTGAGAAGGAACTAGAATTATTCCTGGTCTCTGTATGAGGATTGCTGGGGAGAGAGGCACAATCTGTCTCAAATCTGTGGGGCTGTGCCCTCTGGCTGAGAATTAAAGCAGTTTTGCTCCAGGCTCTGACTTCAGACACCTCATTTCTGAAATCTATAGCTTAGATCTGCAGTGTTCAGTCATTGCCTTGCAGAAGAGTTTGTTGGGAGACATTTCCTTTTCACTTTTCCTTTCTGTATCTCTACTATATTTACCCCACATGGTGAAACAATTTTCCCCACAGGGCAAAAACATTTATCTTGTTTCAGTGAGAAACTTTCTACATTTCCCACAGAGCACAGACCAGTTTGAGTGTTGTCATATTTTCTCTTCACAAAATCAGTGCTCACGTCATGGCCCCATTAAACTTAATGGCAAAACTGCCTTTGACATCAGTGGAATCAGGATTTGGTCCATAATTATCTTATTTCATCATTTGGCACTGTGGAACTTGATGCTTGGAGGCAAGCTGGTGCTAAAGATATGGTTTGAAAAGACACTACTTGTAAGTAGGACAATATTATGTGTTGCCACTTCCGTAGCGTCAGACAAAATGCATAAAGAAGCTAATTTTGTCAGCACTTCTTTTACTTCAGCTACGTCTGTTGTCACTAGTGCAATCAATTCTTAAAGTCATAGAATTTCAGCCACACCATTTCTATTAAAATCAATGGGAGTTGAATTCCCGTGAAACTGTGAAAAAATGTAAGCCTAAGGGACTATTTTCCTTCCCCCTCCTCCTCTTGCAGTGAATGACATTTAAAAACCAAAGACCTGATATAATGCCCACTAAAACCAATGGAAAGGCTCCTATTGACTTCAACGGGCTTTGGATCAGGCCCCAAGTACTGCAGCAGCAGACAGTGGGCACAAAGGCACAGGACTGTGGGTTAAGGAACCAGGGTTGTAGTTGTGGCTCAGCTAGTAACTTCTGGGTGACCTTGGGCAAGTCCCTCTCTTTGCCTCAGTTTCCACATTTGTAAGAGAGTATAACGATGGTTACCCGTGTTGGTAAATCCTTTGAGAAATATGGAGTCAAGCTGCAGAAGGAATCAGGAGAGAATGCAAAGCATTCTGACGGTTGATTCTGAAAACATAGTGTAAAGGTTGTTGAAGAATTTCACCCAGGGAGAAAGAAGTCACAGAGAAAATAGGGAAACGAATGGGAATCTGTTTCCAGAAACAGGAAAAAAAAAAAATGGAGGAAATGGACAAGGACAAATAATTTCTGTTTGGCTTAACAGATAGCACATGTCTTAGAGAAACTTAAATTAAACTTTGGAAACCACCTTTTCTGATGAGTTCCCACATCTGGGTTAAGTGCTGACCCTACTGTAGTTTGCAATTTACAGTATGTACTCTGGTATTAAAAATAAGGTGTCAGAACTTTCATGCTTTATATGGTCTAGGAAATTTTATACCTTCTAGTAAATCATGCCTTATATTTTCTAGTAAGTCCATTTTTCCTTGTCAGTATTTCATATTTCTGGGTAATTACATGGGATCAGTTCTTGAGCTTATCTTGAGTGCAGCTATATTGATTTACACCAGGCAAGGATCTGGCCCAGAATGTCCATTTCCAAAGTATTTCACCTCAAAGGGTCTTACCGGGCTTTCACAAGGTAGTAGCTGCCTTCAATGAATATGAGTATCATAGAAGCAAAAAAAAAAAAAAAAAGCATTGTTTAGCCATAACTTTAAGAGTAGGTATATCTTAAACATTTTCTTTCCTGGAAATATAGTTTCTGGCCTTTTGTGGTTTCTCAGTGTCAACATGGTGAGATAATGCACTGTACAGGGGCATGACTTCTAAAGCACACTAATGTGTTGCCCATTAATTGGTCCATGTGGACCCTCTTGGTGTTCTTTACTGCAGTGCTGTCTGAAAGAGTACTAAGTTAAAGCACCTAGGGAACCTTTAATGCACACCAGAAAGGTTTACATGGACCAATTAATGGGCAACACAGTGCGTTTTAGAAATCACACAACCCCAGAGTGCACTACCCCTCTGTATAGACAACCCTCATTTGTATATCATTTGATAAGATGTGATTAAAGATTTTAAAATATTACAGGTGATTTTTAAAAATAAGATTTTTTAATAAAAATATTTTAAAATAGAAATCAGGCCTTCTTGATTTAGTCAATTCAGCGTTATTCTTTGTCTTAATCTTAATTTGGATTATTCTTAACCTTGTCCATCTCATTTGGATCAAGTCAATAGACAATTTTGCCTGTGGAGATGAGAACAAAATCCATATTTTTTTCCTTAGATGGATGATATGCACAGTGAAATTATATGGACAGGATCCAGAAAATATTTGAAATGAAAACTGAAAATTGGAGGCCAAAGGAGGATGCCAGGCAGAGTCAGGGGAGTGAGATATAATTTTTTTTCTACAAATAGTTCACAAAAAATGTGCCAAACATTGAATAAAAAAGGATAATAATCAAATAGTAGAATTGTCATGGGACTCCTGCAGGAGATTTCCTTTGCTTTTGAGTTTCTGCACCGAAATCTAAAACCAAGGAAATGTACAGTGAATTGGATTTCAAATGATCAATTGGCCTATCGGGCAACGTTTTTAGTGTTTGTATAAAATACAGGAATCTCATCATTACTGCCCAAGAAAATAGGCCTACATGAACAAAAAGGATTAGATGCCCAGTCCCAGTTCTGGCACCAGGTTGGTGATGCACAAACCAACCTGCCTAACACTGTAGGTGCCTAAACTCACTAGCTGCCTACATTTCCACTGTTAAAGTTACCTAGGTGCTAAATTTCTGCCAGTGGGCATGCTCACTGCTGCCTCCCTTTAGGTGTCCGAATGCCTATCCTCCACCGATGCCCCAAAGCAAGTTACAAACCAGGGAAAGGTAGGCCTTCGCCTGCTCAGCTGACGTGCTGGGACCAATCTGGTGGGTGTATTTAGAGGCTGCCTGCTGGATTGAGTCCCAGTCAGAATCCAGCTAGAGGAGGACGTGGTGGTGGTACTACTACTGGCCTTTTATTTTTTTAGCCTAATAGTTTGAGCACTCAGCTGGGAGGCGGGAAATCCAAGTTCAAGTCCACCCCCATCCCCCTCGGCAGACGGGGGAGAAAGGATTTGAACAGGGGTCTCCCACCTCTCAGGTGAGTGCTCTAATCACTGAGCTAAAAGGTATAAGGCATGCAGCACCATCTCATCTGGAGATTAGGTGTGGAGATAGGTACTTGCTTACCTCATTCCTACAAGAAACTCCTTAGTTGCCTAAGCCACCTGACTCCTGGAGAGGGTTCCCAGGTGTGAATTGTTAGCAGAGATAGGTGCCTATCTCTGTGAGAGATGATGGGCTTTTGGCAGCCCCTCCCCACACTGTTATCTCCCATTGGCTATCTTAGATTATTCCTTTCAAGTACATGAGTGGCGATCCCTTGTGCCATTTTCTCAGGTTCTTCCCCCAAACTGCCAAAATTGCCGCAGTCTTTTCTAGAATGACTCTCTTGCTAGTAATAGCTCATCTTAAGTGATCACTCTCCTTACAGTGTGCATGATAAACACCATTTTTTCATGTTCTGTGTGTATATAAATCTCCTCACTGTATTTTCCACTGAATGCATCCGATGAAGTGAACTGTAGCTCACGAAAGCTTATGCTCAAATAAATTGGTTAGTCTCTAAGATGCCACAAGTCCTCCTGTTCTTTTTGCGAATACAGACTAACACGGCTGCTACTCTGAAACCTGTCCTTAGCCAGTTAACGCTCAGGCAAGCCTCTGGCTCAAGCAGAGCCGGGGAAAGCAAGGGACAATGGAACAGATATGTAAGCACAATGACAGCATTGTACTCAAGCTATGTCACTATGTATGTTAGTTTCTTTGTGTATACATTGCCTCAGAGGAGGGAGAGAAAGAACTTTGGCGAATCCCATGCAAAAGGCATCTCAGGGATGATGAGCAATCACGCAATACTAAGCTGTGGGTCATCTCAAAGAGTGCAGCAATGGAGAATGGAGCAATTCAAGCCTAGTTCCATCTGTGGCTACCAGGGTCCACAGATGTATCAGTAACAATCACTGGCCAATAATAATAAAGGCTGATGCCAGATCTGAAAACATCTGCACGGAGTTCTTATTTTGGTCCATCCACAGCAGGAGATCATTGACCAATGAAACTAAGAATCTCTTGTGCATACTCAGCTTTAAACTGAGGTTGACAAGGGTGAAGGAGGCTGGAGAACTTCAAATATCCCTCATCAAAAAATTTTCCTCAGAAAAAGCAGGTTTGTCAGACTCAAGAGAGGTTTTCATGAGCAGGGGCATATATCATACATCACTTATTAATTATTATCATACATTTGTTTTGATTTGTAGAACACGTTAAACAGCATCTAGCCACTGATCTACTACAGCTATTTCTGACAACTATTAAAAATACCATCTATATAAATGTCAGTAAAAATAATATGTAACTTTTGCCTCATCCCAGGCAATAATCTCTCTTTTTTTCTACTTTTTGTCTCGTTTCTCTGACATTTCTTTTGCTCAACTACTATTCTTTTCATGTCCTCTGAAGTTGTATCAATCATGCTGTCCTGTGCTGAGTTTCTTCCCTGGAAGCTTTTCATTATATCATGCAAACCCAGTAAAACGGATGGCTGCTCTTCTCCCAAGACAGTAACAGGATAATGCATGGCAATGAATATTTTGGATGTGTAGATAGGCATTTCAGGTGCTCACCACTTCTCATGATTAGGGCATTTATTTAAAACAGGATAATATATTTGTACATTGAAAAGAATCTGTAGTGAAGAAGTCTCAGATACTTAGCTTTGACAGGCAGTCATTGGGTCCCATTATAAAATTATGAAAAAAATATTTTTGCATATTATTAAAATACATTACTGCATAACAAGTTTTTGCTGTTTAACAGATCAAACACTCATATTTCACTATTTGTCCAATATAATAAGCATTATTTGGCATTTATCAGAAATACATATGCAGGATTTTAGTTCTCAGATTGAAAGTTAATAGATAACACTCATTCAGACCTTGTATCTTTCCACAGAATATTGATACACCATATTCCTTTATCAACGATTCATTCACAGGCATCAAACATGAGTTCATAATGCTGTATGTCAGGAAACTATCAGTCTTTCTATTCTATTTCATGCCCAGTAACTAGTATAGTCCTTTCTGATCCCTGTCCTTTCTTGAAGTATGGGATAGTCTGTGCATTCCTAAATTTGATGCACAGTCAGAGAGTCCCTGTCAAATTCCCCCTCACAGAGAAGAGCCCTGTGTACCTAGAAAGCTTGTCACTTTCAACAACAGAAGTTGGTCCACTAACAGATATGACCTCACCCACCTTGTCTCTTTACAAGGAAATGAAAGACATCAGATGATTAGATAAAGTGTTCGCTTGGGTTTGTTTTCAAAAGCAAGCAATGTAGCAGTTCTGAAATCCTCTAGTGATGATTTTCTAGGTATATGTCAAAGAGGACAGAAACAGAATAAATGCTTTGCTCATCAGATGTATCTTTTTAATTGGGAAATATTTTTAGAATTATAGACTTTGTTAGAATTCATAATACAAATTCCACCCAAGCTATTTGAATGTATTATATGTGAATCCTTCTCACAAAATAGGATAGACAAATCCTTTGGGAAAATGGGTATGTACTCCAAGTACAGGTTCAGCATGAAAAATGTATTGTTTGGTACAGAAATTATTGATCAATGTAATTAACATCTATTCATTCATTAAATAGAACACTAAACTCATATAATTAATCAAAGGAAACTGAGAAGAGTTACAAAAATCTGCTTATTATAGAATACTGAGGAAAACAAGACAAATCCTTGAAACAACAGAAGTCCATTAAGGCACCATAGGAAAACATAAAAAATAACCTTAGTGGATTCAAGGAAGCATCTAGAGATACAGGCTTTACATTTTGGCAAAGAAATGATTAATTCAAAAATTATCAATTTGTCATCATAATATGTCTTAAAGAACAGAAAATATTCCTACTTGGGACGCTGAGAATTACTCAAAATAGCCTCACAGGCTCCATGTTGCCTCAGCCACTAATGGGTTAACAGGGAAACTGCCTGTCTTCTTATCTGGAGCTGGGGAGATAACAAGACTGCAAGCCAGAGAAGGTGTAGCTACCAGAGAGGCTGATGCTGCTTCAGTAACAGACTGGCAAGGAGCTGCCTAGAAAGTTAAACTTCCAGAGCGGGAGACTCAGAATGTGAGTTTTGGAAAAGGCTACAGAAGAGGTGAGGTAGAGAGCAACAAGGAATTGGGAGGCACTGGTTCCAACCTCTTCAAACGGGGTCCCTGGACTGGAACCTGGAAGAACTGGTGGGCCTGTGTTCCCTTACCATCCCCAACAGAGAAGATAGTTAAAGACTTTGGAGCAAAGGGGTCAGGAGGACTGGGACAGCTAACACCTTCTGGGTGAGGAAGGAGCCTGGCAGTCACTGGACTCCTGGGCCACCAAACTCTATATTACCCCTGAAAGGAAGAGACTATTAATGACCCGGCTGGAGTCATAACAGAGAATTGCTAGACACAGAACTTCTTGGTGGGATGGGGGACATGGCATCAGCCTCAGTAGAGCTGTGAGATGGCACCTGCTGGGGAGGCAGCCTTTTCTGACTGTGTTAGAAGGAAGCCTGGTGTTTTCACAATACAAAACAAACTTGTTTAGTTAAGTTTCAGCTGTACTCATACAGAACCCAGATACAGGAAAAGTTCAAGGCCAATAACTTCTTTCTTGAACTTCATGATCTACTGTCAACAAAAACCTGAGCTGGGCTCAGACAAACTATGCAAGTCAGAATCATATTGTTCATACTGTAGAATCATACTGTAGGCACCTGTTGTGAAAGGCATTTTGTACCTCGACGCATTTGTAGCGTTAGGCTCTGGTCCTACAAAAACACACTGCACCCAACCGAAACAAAAAATCCAACCCACCAAAATCCCCAGGCTTACACATAGATTTAGCTTTAAACTCTTGATGCTTCAGGCCCAATGGGACTACTCACATCATAAAAATTAAGTACATTCATACAATTTTTGCAGGGCTGGGACCTTAATTAAAAACAAGATGCAACACAGAGGTGAGACAGGCAATGGGCAGGAAGCATAGTCTATGCAGTAACGTACTGTGAGCCTATCTGTGTGCACAGCTCATAGGTATAATAAAAAGGTTAGTAGTAGATTGCTCTTAGGGTTGCCAACCTTCCAGGGTTGTTCTGGAGTCCACAGGAATTAAAGATTAATCTTTAATGAAAGATTATCCTGTGGTGAAACTCTAGGAATATGTCCAACCAAAACTGGCAACCCTATCTGACTCCAATGTTTGGGCAAGAGACTACTGAGGAGAGATGTCACAGTCACTCACTAGAGCTACTCTACTGGGGCTAGATGAAAAGGACAAAAGAAGTTTTATACAGTATATGAAATGTCTTCAGGATAGGAAGTGGGAGTATCAAAATTAGAGAAGGAATTAGAGGAAATCTTTTCTATCAGTTCTCTCCTTGCAAGCGGCTATTGTCAAAAATCTTTATATTGGCAGTTTTCATAAAACTGTCCAGCACCACAATTTTACACTGAGAAAAAAGTAGTCCTTTCATAAGAACATATGGTAACAGTGGTGGTACAAAGAGGGATTTAGACAACTGTGGTGTCACCTCCAGGTCTCTTCAAAGGGCTAACGCTGGTGGAAAGGGCCGTAGTAGTAGCAGTCGCAGCAGCAATAAAAAAGGGAATTTTAACCCCCTTCTCTGATCTCACATGTGGAGAAGGCACAGAAAGGTCCCAATCCAAGCAGATGGTTCCAACAAAATCTCTTTCCTTAGTCTAGAAAGAACATCCGCTCCTGGATAGAAGCAGTAAAATATATTTTAGCCAGCCCACTTAGTTATGTCAGTACCTGAGGAGGTGGATGGAAGGAAATGGGCACATGGCAGAGTCTACCTCAGGGCAGTGAAATGGAGGGGAGGGGGTATTTCCCTTCCCAGTGATGGCCGCTCCTGAGGAGGTGGGATTATTCTGAAGTGTACCCTCCTACATCTGGCTGGCAGCTATGCAAGCTATGCTCTCTAATTGAAATACACTTTTATTAAGGACAATCCTTCCATTGTCCATTTTATTGGAAGGGATGTTGATTGATCTGCACTATTGTGTTTGCCCATTCTCCCCATTCATTTTTGAATGAATATGTTTGAGAAACTAAAATTGAATAGCTCCGGTCAATAACAATGACTGAAGGTCTCTAAGTCAATATGAATCATAGAAGATAGAGATAATGGCTTATGCTGGTGACTTCTTTCCTAGTCACTCTGAGCACTAAATAAAAAAAAGTTACATCAACGCAACAAACATGAGATTTCCCTTTGTGGGTATAGCATAGCTCTTCACTCCCCAGAGTGATTCAATCCCCAGGAGAGGCCAGTAGCATCACTGCTGTCCCCCAGGGAACTGCTCAAGCAGCTTAAGGCCACACTGGGCTTCTTAGACACCCTCTTGACTGAGGATGCTCTGAGACTGTGCTGACCCAGCACATCCCCTCCTTCACCAGTACCCACCCAACCGTTAGCCTGAGCTAGTCTGTTGCAGGCTTATCAGCTGAGTGGGGGTTATGGGTTCCTGCACCCATCTGTGTGACTTTCCCCAGCTGGAGACCACAGGACTGTTTTTCCTCTGCAGAGATCCCTGTGTATAGCTTGTGAAGTATTTAGAGGCACACTAGGGATGTATGTTTATTTGTGATAATGTTAACTAGAAACTCTCTATCCCATTCAGGGTCACATAGGTGTTTGTGACTTGACCCAGCAGAATACCAGTAGCCATGTCTTGATGTGCTCACAAATTTTAAAGGGGCCATTAAGGAGGCAGGCTGATAATCCGGCACTGACTACATTATACCACAGCTCCCATGTGATGAGCAAGTGAGTACTGAGGCTTTTCAAAAATGGCCATCCCACTAACATTTGTCTTGGCTTATCTAGTAGACGATGCCATGCTCACGTACACAGAATGTCAGGTAAGGCAAATATGGAGCTTTCCTGAATAGTAGTAACCCCCAGCTCAGACCAGGACTTCAAGCAAAAGGAAAAAAAGTCTCCCTGCCCTCTCCCTGCCTCTCCTTGTTTTGTTTGCTTTTGCTACTATTCTCTGTGATTCCTGCATGCCTATCCTCCTCCTACCATCGCTTGTAGGAGTAAATAGCCTCTTCAGTTGACCAGCCATCTAGGAGGAAGCCAGTGGAGTCTGTTCTTCTCACTATAGTGCAGTTTATAGACTTGCAGTAACACTAAGGATAAGCATGAAACAAATGCCATGACATAGACATCCCTAAGTGCCGGGATAGTTCAGATCCAAATATGAACTTGGTCTATACTGCTTTAAAAAGCCAAACCAGCACCCTGGATCTTAACGATCCTCAACTTTGGGGAAGTTTAGATTTGGATTCATATCTTGGTCCAAACTTTATGTATTGGGGTCCTTCTCTCATTAAAATATTATAAGTGATCAAGCTCCTGACATTCTCTATTTCATGCCCAAAGGATAGTGTAGGTTGGATATAGTGGCTTCCAAGGCACAGTATTATAGTGCTACTAGTTCTGTAAACAAAAAAGCATAGTAATGGATTTTCTCTGGTTATTGTAATGCAATGTTTGCTTGTAGTATTTGAATAAAAGAGAGCATCCTCTTGCCATTCTCAAACTCACATAGGTAGAGATGGAAACCAAATAAATACCCATCATGTGGTGTCCCCAGTTCAGTAGAAGTTTATGAGAGTTTTTGCTACAGCTTATTGTAAAGCTAAGCAACTCTTTTCACAATTTTTCACCCACAATTTTCAATGACTTCACTCTGACTGTGTTTCCACCTCCCTTTGTGTTCCATTTCTGAGCATTTGTGTGGGTTTTACTGGCATAGGTATTTCTAGTATACACTAGTTTTAAAGATCCATGTGCAAATACTTGCTTTTATAAGTATTTTTTTCCAGGAGCACTGCATGCCCGTACAATCAAGGGACAGAAATAATGCCATGTGGTTCATCAGGATGCAACTAAGCAACACAGCTTGAATTTTGAATATTGAAAGTAGAACATTTGTAGTGAACCATTCACAATCAATAAAGTAAAAATAATTCAGAAATAAAATCCAGAACGAAATCTGAGTAACACATTCAAGGAAATCAGAATCTGCTGCCAGATTTTCCTGTAGTGCAAAATGAGGCTGGTTTGTGGAACAAGATATTTATTGTGAATTATTCATTCAGCTTCAGTTATATAATAAAGACTGATTGCTCATTGAGCCTATGATAAGGAGTCAAGAGTTAATCAGCCAGTGACTGTAGTATAAAATGGTGAAGCCACCCACCACTACTGTAAACATCAATTTTTCTCTAGCTGATGACGTTAATCTGCTCTTTTAAGTGTACAAGTGGCAAAAAGATAGTACAATAGGGAGGCTAACGTGGAAGGTGTTATTTATCTCTAGAAAAGGAATTATAAAGGTTGGTGGCAACAACATATAATATTCTTGTAAGCTTTGTCTATTAGTGAAATACACAAATTCCTAAAATGGAGTTTGGGAAGATGCATTGGTGAAGAGGGCCAGGCTGTGGAATTTGAGAGAAACTGGGGCCAAATTCAACTTTGGGGTAAGTAGGCATAAGTCAATGGAGACATGACAGCTTACCCTAGGTATGAATTTAATCCTTAGTTTCCATATATGGTTGCAGATGCAGCCTAATTGAACTTTAGTCCATCATACACCTAAATGAAAAAGGATCATATAGAAAAACCTGCTATTATTGACAGATGTACTGTATTTTCTAAAACAATCATCCATTAGCAGGGCCCCAGGGACTCTGCTGTTCGATGACCCTGAAATTTGCTTCTGAGAGCACTGCTTGTTGCAGAATTGTCATCTAGAATCTATGCTTCTGTGGAATCCCACTCTACATGTAATGCACACTGCTCTGAACATTAGCCCTGCCTCTTGAACCCTGATTGGTTAAGGAAAGGATGAGCAGAAAAGGAGGGCTGACTTCTCCATCACCTCAAATTCCTGGCTGGCTAGAGGACAGACAGGAAATCGCACCCTTACTTCATGCTGCCAGCTCTCCTCCAACCTATGGGGATGCCATTTGAGAAGACTGTATGTGCTGCTGCTGGCCCCTACTCTGAGTTCAGGGCTGGGAGATAGGCTCAAGGAGAGTGGTCACTACAAGCTTGCACTGCATACCAGACTCAGCTAGAGTCCTGAAGGAAGAAAATTCCCTAAGGGGTGACTAAAGGACCCTGGCTGGAGGGGCAGTTTGAACTGTGTGCTGATGGAGCTGGCATTCCTCTGTGAAGCACTGAGTTAATTACACTTTCATTAGTTCTTCCTTTCAATAACACAAGGAGTGAAAGTTTGGAACAACCTACCAAAGGGAGAACTCCCATCCTGGTCACATTAAAGAATACTAAGTTTCCAGACTTCATGCTTATGTAGGAAGCTTTCTAAACATGAGCAGATCCACTGGGAGCTCTCTGCAGAAATGCCTGGATTCCAGGCTGTCATGAGAGAGGGTTGCCAAGCAAAGCATGTCCTTCTGGTTCTCTCTCCCTCCCTCAATCCAGTGATGTGCTGACTATCTCCTCATTGCCCGCATGCCCTTTCTGAGGAGGACAGTGTGGGAGAGGGTTAATTCTGGTTCAACCACCAATAACTCCCATGTGAATCTTAATCGCTAATCTACACATTTCTGAGGGGAGCATACATGAAGGGTGGCTGCTCTCCATATATACCTTAGATCACTTCTCCAAAGCTGTGAAGATCCCACCATGCAGAGCTTACATGGAAAGGATTATGCAAAAAAAAAAAAAAGGCTAATATTCTGGGGTATATTAACAGTAGTATCATATGTGAGATACAGGAGGTAATTGTCCCGCTCTACTTGGCATTGGTGAGGCCTCAGCTGGAGTACTGTGTGCAATTCTGGGAGCCACAGTTTAGGAAAGATGTGAAAGAGTTGGAAAAAGGCCAGAGGAGATCAACAAAAATAAGGTTTACAAAACCTGATCGATGAGGAAATGTTTTAAAAAACCCGAAAACCTGGGAATCTTTAGCCTTGAGAAGGAAGACTGAGTGGGGAACCTGCTAATTTTTCAAATACATTAAGGGCTGTTATAAAGAGGACTGTGATCAATTGTTCTCCATGTCCACTAAAGGTAGGACAAAGAGCAATGGACTTAATCTTCAGCAAGGGAGATTTAGGTTAGATATTAGGAAAAATATTCTAACTATGAAGGTAGCTAACCTCTAGAATAGTTTTCAAGGGAGGTTGTGGAATCCCCATCATTGGAGGTTTTTAAGAACAAATTGAACAAACATTTGTCAGGGATGTTCTAATTTTACTTGGTCCTGCCTCAGCGCAGTGGATTGGACTTGATGACATCTCAATATCCCTTCCAGTCCTACATTTCTATGAGTATACATCTGAGGGCAGCAGGGACCAAGAGCTGGAACACAATTTCCTTACTTTGGTACACACCAGAGCTTTCCTGTCTCATTTTCTTCCTCACCCAAGCCATGTAGTATGGGAGAGACTTAATTTACCACAGTCTGAAAAGTCATGGGTAAAATATGTTATTCCATATATTGTTATATGAAACTGACGATGGTGACTATTTTATGATGATCTCTTTTCACATGGCTTGATTATCTAATTGCTTGCCCATCTTGTGTCTGATTCAAACACCATTGACGCCAGTGGGGAATCTTTCCATTGTCTTTCGTGGGCTAGGGATTGGACACTAATGGGGACTTATAAAATTTTTCTCAATATTTTAAGTGACTCTGAGTTAGTTTCAGTTCACTTCTAGTTACCATTGATACACATTACTTAGGGTTTATCTTCCCAGCAGAGTTGACTTGAATTATAATTTGAGTGTTGCCCTTAGTTTGAGTCCTGTCCACACACAAAACCCCTTTCTTTCAATGTGCTGGTACTTTTAACTCAACTCAGATGGCTCATCAGAGGGCATAGGCTACAGTTTGAGTTAGCACAACTCATCAGCTGCTAACACAATCATTTTGGGTAGCAATCCAATCATTCTGTTATCTGCTCAAGTAGTATTTTTGTAGTGTAGCTGCTCTCACTTGAGGTAGGCTAACTTGAGAGCTGTTAGGTCGAGTGTAGCTAACTTGAGTTAACTCTGCAGTGAAGACAGACAGACCTGAAATCAAGAGATCAGTTCTGAATGCAACTGGAACATGGAGAATTTAAGCTAACCATAAATGTGCACATGAAAATTTTTCTCATTTCCTACATTGTCAGAGTAAAGACTGTCATTTGCTTGCTACACATTTGTGGCTTGCTATGCATCTGCAGGCACCAGATGGCAAAATCTTTGTATGTTTGGCTTTATACCCTGGAACAGAACTTATTTTAAGATTGCCATTTGGGAACATAAAGAGCTCTCATAGGGGGAAAAAAGATTTTGCACTCTAAAGGCAGTGCATAAACCAAGGGCAAATGCTTTAAACGGCTTGTTAATTAACTCAAAACAAACACTTACCTACTATTCACCATGGGGAAAGCACTCTCCAATTCAGATGAGCCTTTAAAACAGACTATGACATGTTTTAATCAAACCAATACTGTACATGTTGTCTCTTGGAATAGTCACACTTTTTTCCCAAAGGAAAACAACTGAAGAGTGTGTGGAGAGAGGTGGCCTTTCCATATTCGGTGGGCAAGTCAAATCATTTAAGGTTATTGGCCCAGCACCAATGCCCTGTTCCCAGGAAACAACTTGTCCTCATGAATCAGAGTTAAAGACAGAGAGTGAACTCTTTTAAAGCTGCTTGCTCCTCAATGCAGATGGTTGTGTAACAAAACTAAAAATGCATGTCTTCCCAAGACTGAACACTTACACACCTTTTCCAAGTTCTCTTTCTTAAGGTGAGTACTAGCAGCACCTAGGAACCCCTGCCATAATTGTTAAAGACCAATTTAGGAGCTAGAGATTGTCCTCCATCAAAGATTTTACAGTGGGGCAGGCCCAGGAACTAGATCTGTCCCTCAGTTAGGTCAGGCAGGATGTAGTGATAACCAGGAGCATGGAGGTTGTAGAGGGGAGGTGACAGCAATATTTCCCATGATCCTTTAGCATTAACCCAACGAGCAACCAGTAGAAACATTTGGATTCTCATTTTTCATTAAAATAAAACAAACAGCTATTCTGAGAGTAGGAGTCTGTTGTGGCTTCTCTGTTAAATGCAGAATCAGCGGAGGGTGTAATTGATGCTGTTGATGAAAAGGAAAGGGAAAAATGAAATGTCAAAAACTACAAATTATCCTGAAAAATTGGGTGGTAGCATTTCTCATTTGTGGAGGCACCCTGTTTGAAAAGCACTCAGTTGGGGCAGTCTCATCTCTGTGTAGTCTCATGTCTGATGCCAGGGGAAAAAATTGTCATGTTGCACTTTCAGAGGTGGACAATGCTTTCCCTGTCTCAGGTGTGTGTACCTATGTATGGTCTTAGATCACAATGCTCCCTTCTGGCCTTATAAACTGTGACTATGCATCTAAGTATGCAGGGAAACAGCCTAAACAGGGAACCTTTCAGTCCTGTTCCAAGCCGATCCCCCAAACAAGCAAGAGCAGCAGAAAGGCTTGAGGTAGGCAAAATCATGGGAAATCTCAGGCCTTGTGTTTACTTATTACTGCTGAGAGTGGGCTGCTGGTAACGCTGACAGTTATTGTTGTATGTCAGCAAGCGTTGCAGCCTTAGCCTTTAATCCAGTTACAAGTGTGGTGGAGGTCTTATTTATTCATGATTAGGGGGCTTCAGTCATGGATCAGGGCCCCAGCATGCTAGACATTGAACAAACCATACAACTATGATGGACTTGTGATTTCTTTTGGAACATCTAAAGGGTCATCAGCAATGAGACTGAATGATCTGCATGAAGCTGCAGAATGAAAATTTAACTTGCAATAGCCCCTTCAGGACCTGCAACCCCTAAAGTTTTTTTGCATGGGTGCCTTTTGGCTTAGAAGAAACGCTTTCTGTCATACTGAGTAACTCAGGAGCAGCTACTATCCCTAAGTAATAGCGTTCTCCTCGTCCAATGATTGGCCCCTTAATCAGAGCGTTTTTTTGCCATTTATTAAAACAAAGAGGAAAAATATGTTTCCATTTTCTTTTATAAACTCCAGTGATGACCAAGTAGTCCTGAACTCCTAATGCAGTTACTGCAGTTGGCATTACATGCTAACAGCAATATGCCTGTGTCAAGGTTCCTTCCCCACTCTGAACTCTAGGGTACAGATGTGGGAACCTGCATGAAAACCTCCTAAGCTTACTTTTATCAGCTTAGGTTAAAACTTCCCCAAGGTGCAAACTATTTTACCTTTTGCCCTTGGACTTTATTGCTGCCACCACCAAACATCTAACAAGTATATAATTGGGAAAGAGCCCGTTTGGAAACATCTTTCCCCCCAAAATCCTCCCAACCCTTACACCCCCTTTCCTGGGGAAGGCTTGATAAAAATCCTCACCAATCTGCATAGGTGAACACAGACCCAAACCCTTGGATCTTAAGAACAATGAAAAAGCAATCAGATTCTTAAAAGAAGAATTTTAATAGAAGAAAAAGTAAAAAGAATCACCTCTGTAAAGTCAGGATGGTAAATACCTTACAAAGTAATTAGATTCAAAACATAGAGAATCCCTCTAGGCAAAACGTTAAGTTACAAAAAGACACAAAAACAGGAATCTGCATTCCATTCAGCACAGCTTATTTTCTCAGCCATTTAAAGGAATCAGAATCTAGTGCATATCTAGCTAGATTACTTACTAATTTCTAAGACTCCATTCCTGTTCTGTACCCGGCAAAAGCATCACACAGACGAAGGGAGAGGCTTTGTTTCTCCCTCCCCCCAGCTTTTGAAAGTATCTTGTCTCCTCATTGGTCATTGTGGTCAGGTGCCAGCGAGGTTGTCCTAGCTTCTTAACCCTTTACAGGTGAAAGGGTTTTTCCTCAGGCCAGGAGGGATTGTAAAGGTGTTTACCCTTCCCTTTATATTTATGACAGCCTGTGCTTGAAATTTTTGAATAAACAGGGTAATAGCAAGACTTTCATACTTGTAGAATTATATTTGGGCTGCTTTGACCTTACAATTCGTGCTATCATTTGATTTTTAAAGTCATTCGGTTAAATTTATATGCAACGGAGGGAGAGATTTTAAGGTTGAAAAGTGGGCTTGGGTCAAACTGACCATTTATTTGACTTCTCTTGATCATTTTACACCTAAAAGATGGAAAAAGATGGTCCTGGGGAAACCAGCTCTGCCCAGGAAATGACTTGGGAAGAAGGAGAATAAAGTCAGCTGTCAGGGATTGCTGCAATCTCTGGTGCTTCATTCCTTCAACTTTATTGACTTTGTCATGTAGCAGGACTCATCTCCGAGCCCTTTTGTGCTTGAGAGATCTTAACCTTGTCTATATGATTCTATTGCTTAAGCATACAGAAATTTTCAGATTATTTGTGTGGGTGGGGTAGATTTTTCCTTTAATTTACCTATTAGGAGTTAACGCCTATCTTAGCAAAACACTATCAATAATGTTAAGTAACCATATTGCGTAGGTTGTAGTCATAGGCTGTAATTACTATTTGGTAATTCTTGTAAGAGCTTTCACTATGAACCCACTACAGTGTACTCCCAATTACATAAATAGTATGGGCGAGCCTGATTATATTTGGATAATTGGGAGGGCAGGAGCCATTCAACATCAGGGTGGCCTCCTAACAGCCGAGGACTCCTCCTCCTCCTTCTCATAGTCCTGGCCAGGGAACTCTACTCTGCAGTGATTACTCACCCATGACAGCGGGGCTGCAGAGGGCTCCCTGCACTGCTGCAGGCCCGATGACCCCTGATCCCAGCATGCGTGAGGTGTAGGACCCAGCAGAGCCCCAGGCTAGGGAGCTGCTCTGTCCTGCCAGGACTGACTCTTTCCCTGCCCTACAATGACAATGGGGCTGCAGAGGTCTCTCTGCACTGCCGCAGGAGCCATTCAGCAGCGGGGTGGCCTCCCCCAGGGCTGGGGACTCATTGGCCTCCTCCTTAGAGCAGAGATTCCTGGCCAAGACTACAATATCTGAACCTCCCCATTTTCTGAATCCTTTCCTTGTCCCCCAGCATGAGATACATGGGGGACAAATAAGGGATCTGGATAATACAGAGATTTGGATCATAGGGTTTTGGATAAATGGAACTACACTTCATGCACAGGTTAGTTTGTTATATGTTCTTATTACAGTGCTATAAGTGTACACTGACTGACTACCTAGAGTTAGTGATCAGGGTGTACACTGATAACAAGAACCTATAACCTATAATAAGAACCTATAATAAATTGTGCTGTGCATAACAGTGTACTTTGTGGGTTTTCTGTATACTACCCTCTCCTTTATAACATGGGATAGATTTGAGTAGACCTAGTCAGGAATTAACCATTACTATTTTCAATTTTAAAATTTCCTAAGAGGAAACCCTACACTTTTGACCTTCCTGAAGAAAGTTTCTGGGAAAGGTGGTTCTGTACTTGCTTTTTCTTCATCAGCTGAGTCAGTGAATAACAAATGTGATATTTCAGTAGATAAGGTACCTTAACCTATGGAAGCATAACTGGATTCTGTGGTTCTTGCCCTCTCCCATATAGACCTGACTCAATTAGCTTAGCCTTAAAGAGATTAAGTGGGAAGGAAAAGACAGTGGAAAAATCCTTCCTAAACAACCTACAAACACTTGTGCATATGCAAGTAAGTTTACTGATGTGATCTGTCCCCATGAAGTCCATGAGACTCCTCACAGGAGTGAAGCTATTCATTTACGTAAGTGTTTGCAAGATTGGGTCTCTAAGGATAACACGGATATAAGAATTCAAGTAAAAAGGTGTCCTGCATTCAGTAGAACTACTCACATCTTGTTAACTTACCTTTGGTTCATTCTGAGATGTCTCCTCCTATATGCCTGCATGCTTTTAAAACTTCTAAAAAGAGTTTTTGACAGCAGATGAATCATTTCCTCCTTTAGCTGCAGTACTTGATCCATCTGTTTAAAACTCTCACCCTGTTTCCCTTCATGGAGAAGGTGCAACATCCTCGGTGACACCAAAAGGTTCTCAGACACTTAAGCAAATCTTTTTGGTTAATTTTGGATTTTAATGCACACTGGAAGGGATATTTTTTAAATCCCTCAATTCCTGGATGTTCGTTTTCAGGGGCACAGTTTGTTTTCCTGGATTCTACTAAAACTAGCTGATGTAGAAGCAGGGCCGGCTCTAGGATTTTTGCCCCCCCAAGCAAAAAATTTTTGGCTGCCCCTGCTTTTTTTCATGCCCCCCTTCCCCGCCTCCAGCTCCACCCCAACTCTGCCCCTTCCCAACCCCTTCCCCAAATCCCCAGCCCCGCCTCCTCCCCCGGGCATGCTGCATTCCCCCCCATTGCTTCCTGCGGCCCCCCCTCAAAACCCCCCACCCTCACTCACCCCTCTCCTCCACCTGCTCCCCTGAACACACCGCCACTCCGCGTCTCCCCCCTCCCTCTCAGGCGAGGGAGAGGCAGCGCGTTCAGGGGAGCAGGCAGAGCAGAGGTGAGCGAGGGTGGGGGGGAGAGCGCAGGAAGTAACGGGGGGGTAGAGGAACCGCTCCCCACCCCAGCTCACTTCCGTTCCACCACTGCTGCCTCCCCTGAGCGCTCCGCCGCTCGGTTTCTCCTCCTTCCCTCCCTCCCAGGCTTGCTGTTCCAAACAGCTGTTTCATGCGAGGGAGGGAGGAAGGGGGGAGAAGCGGAGTGGAGGCGGTGGCGCAGTCAGGGCAGCAGGTGGAGGCGGAGCTGGGGTGGCAGGGGGACCATTCCTGGGGCAGCATGGCCGGCGCCGGAATGCCGCCCCTAGAAATGTGCCGCCCCAAGCACCTGCTTGTTTTGCTGATGCCTAGAGCCGGCCCTGTGTAGACGAAAATAATTCTTTGTTCCCGATCTTCAACATCTTCGTGCAATTTGCAAACTCTTCTAGCACTGCCTTTGTCAAATGGTTTGTGAAACAGGAGGTAAAATATTTATGTTTAACAAATTAAGATTTGTTTTAGGGCAGCTGGAGGGCCTCATACACAGTCAGGGCTCAATCCTGCAAATATGCACAAGTACTTTTACTCACATGCATAAGTAAGTGTTTCTAGGAATGAGAAACCAGATAGTTTTATGAATCATACGTCCTCAATGAGCAGGAAGTGAAGCCATTAATGGAATCTTAGATCTGCTTGTTCATTTCCCCTCCCCACACATTGATGATAACCTTGAATGTTTTTCACATTGTTTGACCATTTGCACGGAAATACTGTTTGTGAAGATATATATGATAAGCTGATGACGAACTGAGATTCCTTAATATGCAAAAACATGTTCATTACCTCATTTTCACCCATGTTTGCTTCATCTACTGGTTGTTGTGTCTGAACTAGAGTAATAGTTTTAAAAAAATGCTTAAGTGACATAGCAAATGTAAAATGTTTCAAAGTACCAAACCCTCATTGAAAGTCAGTGGAGCTGCACCTCTTAAAGTTTGGATTCATAAGGATGATTTTTAGGCATCACTGACATTCACAATCCACCTTCTTAAATGTGCATCAGAGTAGGGACCTGGACTTGGGTCTCCCACATACCAGATGAGCACCTTGCCCACTGGGCGATAGAGCAAATCTTGAGTGCTTTTCCAAGCTCAATTAATATTTAAATATTCTATTTAAAGTAGAACAGCTTCAGCAGGAGACATTGAGGGAGAGATACACTTGAATGCCCCAGAGCCCAATAGTTAGGGTGCTCACATGCGCGGTGGGAGACCCAAATTCAAGTCCGTGGTCCACATAAGGCAGAGTGGGGATTTGAACCCATATCCTGGGTGAGTGCCCTACCCTAGACTGTTGGGTAAAAGGAAGCCAGCACCATCTCTGCTGTTGTTTTTTTCCCTTGAGTAAGCGGCTGAGCCAGCTTGGGCACCTAAGTTCCAGGGAGGTTCTTGGCTGCGAATCCTAAGGTGCCTCCCTCTGGCATGATTTAGGCACCTAATTCCCTTTGAGGGGCGGTGATTCGGCTACACCCCTCTCATTGGCATTTTTTACTAGCTAGCTTAGGTTGCTTCCCACCCAGCAGACTAGTGTCTGAGTCCCATTTTTAGGGGCCTGACTCTCCCTAGACATTGTATAAAGAGCCTGGGTGCCTAACTCAGGGCTGTGAATTCCACTACATGGCAGGTTAGGTTAGGTTAGGCATGGCAACACTCAGCCGAAGTGCCTACATCACTTTTTAAAGTAGGACTTAAGCTTGTAAGTCTTTAAGCACTTTGTGTAAGTTTATGGGTAAACTTTTCAAATCTCACCATAGTGTTTAGAGCAGGGGAAGTCAATAGGCAGAACGCAGGCCAAATCCGGACCGCCAGAAGCTTCTGAATGGACCATGAAATCTTTTTATTTACTTATTATCATTATTGTTTTTGTATTTGCCCTGGAGTCTGGACCTTGACTAAACCTTGACCAAGAAATCCGCACCGTGACCAAAATAATTGGTTTACAGTGTATCTCTTTTCACTACACATTTGTACAGCACAGGTACCAAATTAAAGATTGGCATTCTACTGTGCTAAGTGTTAGAGTAATGCAAATAACAAGTTTATGCAAAAACATATTGATTTCTTTCTTCTTAAGTGACCCTGGTGGAGTTCTTTTTATTTGATCCATGTGTGTCCTTTGTCTCCTGGAGAAAAGAGGAGGCAGGCGTTGTGGATGTACTTTCTGCTTTTTAAAATATGTTCATTTTTCTGTGGAAAAATGGATGTGAAAAAAACTTTAAGTTAAAAATGTGAGGAATGAATAAGAATGTGGTGTACAAGACATCAGAAATAGACCTCTAGTTTAGGGTTATTTTGGCTCAGACTAGACGGCCCAAATTTTAACAGTATGCAGTTGTATGGCATGTTAGTCTACTTACAATTTGCTGTGGTGATGGTAGGATATGAAATGTAAACTCTTGCTATTGCTAAGTCTGCTGATACAGTATTGTTACTGTGTATCCCCCCTCACTCTGAAAACAGCTCTACAGAATGGGGCTTTTTCTCTAGAACAATCAAAAATGTCTGTTCCAAGCAACCTAATGGTTCAAAACTATTTTTCTGGCACAGAAAGAGAGGTATTGGAAACTGGGGTACAGTGATAGTACACCACGGAAGAGCTAACAGAGAGACTATGGAATTTTTGCTGTATGGAGGAACTGAAATATGAATGGTAGTGCATGTGTGCATCCCCACAAACTTGTAAGTGACCTATATTTCTTGTACCTCTTTTGCTGTAACAAAGGCTGGGCAGACGGTATGCAATGACTGGAGTTTAATGTATTCAGTACAACTGTTTCACCATTTTTTTTTTTACCAGCTTTCTCTGGTTATATGTTCAGATTCTGTAAGATTTTGGGGGCAGAACTTATTTAAAAACAAGCACATGTATGACCAGCACTTAGCAGTTGGGCCCTTATTGCGGCCTCTAGGCACTACGACAATAATAATTTGCTGCAAATAGAGACTAATATTCCCTATAATACATTATCTAAATGCAGCAACTGACAGCATTAAATAGTATACTTTTAAAAATAGTAAATACTTATGCAGAGTACTCTAGAGCAATGGTTCTCAAAGCCGGTCCGCCACTTGTTCAGGGAAAGCCCCTGGCAGGCCGGACTGGTTTGTTTACATGCTGCGTCCGCAGGTTCGGCCGATCGCAGCTCCCACCGGCCGTGGTTCGCCGCTCCAGGCTAATGGGGGCTGCGGAAAGTGGCGCAGGCCAAGAGACGTGCTGGCTGCCCTTCCCGCAGCCCCTATTGGCCTGGAGCGGCAAACCGTGGCCAGTGGGAGCCACGATCGGCCCAACCTGCAGATGCGACATTTAAACAAACCGGTCCGGCCCGCCAGGGGCTTTCCCTGAACAAGCGGCGGACCGGCTTTGAGAACCACTGCTCTAGAGTACTTCCCTTTTGTAAAATGACTGCATGAAAGTACTAATCAGCTACTATGACAAGAAAAAATAGCTGAAGAAAATAATCTGTAGGAAAAACTAACTACCGTAGTATAACACAGTATAAGTGAATATTTCTATTTTCATTGATAAAATAATTCATTAAAATGCTAAAAAAGCACACTGACTCAAGTTCATGCCATCTGTAAAAGGCCCTATGCATCAGGTAAAGTACATTTCTTAGAGGAAAAGTGAATATAAAAATTGCGTTGTGGGATACCCTGTTTATTTCCTGGAAATTATTTCCATGTCACACGTTTTCTTTACAATTATTATTTTTTTAAACTGCCAGTCCTACAAACTCAGCCTAGGATCTGACAGATGAGTTGGATTATTTCCTTCTTACTGATCATAACCAGTAATAAAGGCTCTGCAGAAGCCTTAATATTCCCTCAATATATAGATTGCCCCTTAATTATACATGTGCAATCCATTGTCTTAAAAATACACCCTAAGTGATAGATATGTAACACCATCAAACAAGTGAATATTGTAATATCACAAAATTAATTGCCCAATCCTTTCCCAATTATTTCAACAGGAGTTTTGAGCATGCAAAGAATGTGGGATCAGAGTTGGGTTTTGTCTGGTTCTCTGTCTACTATTACATTCTGATCATAAGCGTAATGTGGATCACATTCTAAGGGAACTGGTTTGGCAAACTGATGCCATTGTACCATGTCAGTTCTTGTCTTCATTTTTGGCCTTTTGTGCCTCTTGCAGCCTGGCACAAATTAGAGCAGCCCTGAGGTCACTCTAACATGGCACAGGAAGCACAGACGTGCAAGGAGATGCTCTAGGCTCAGAAGAGTGCAAAGAAAACCTTCAAGCCACATGTGCTATCCAGCCTCTATATTATGCTCTGTTCAATTTATCAGTACCCCAAGATCTCGCTCTGTATTTCTCACATTATCCTGCATGCAAGTTAGGGTTGCTCCTTAGAAAACAACCTAGAACAAAGGGTTCTGCACAAGAAAAGGGTTTACTTGTTTCCTAAGGTATGCCAATGCTTCAATCAAAGGAGTCCACAACTAGAGCTGGGAGGAAGTGTGACTAATATTGTTCACTGAGTAAATATCTCTGACTAGAACCACAACCAGGACAAACTTGATCCTGAACTACCAACACTATAAGTCAAATATTAAGTAGCCGCTCGCAAGCCATCACACAACCTGAAACTTTCAACAGATCTTACCTTACCCTCTTAAACTGTTTAAAATGGGCACTCTGTGCTGGAAGGTATGGCACTCCAAGGCTGCATGTGTGATGGGTGTGTCCTAAAGTGAGAGCATTTTTGGAAACTAAACTATAAACACACAAAACAAATTCTGAGACAAAATAGTCCTCAGGCCTACATGAGTCATGGGTCATTAATAATCCTTGTCCTGCACACTCTGAGATTATTGCTGTTAACTGCATGGATCATTATAAAGACTTAGTCACAGTTATCCTTCATTAGACAGATGGCTAACAAAAGTGTAGAACCGCTTCCAGTGAGAAGTATAATGGCAGTGGAGTTACACTGATTGTCCCCCAGTTGAGGATCTCACTCTTAATTAGCATGGAAAAAAATGGAAATGCTAATGCATGCCTTTGTAATATAAAGACTAGATAATCAATTAGTGATTTGTGATTTGGGGTACTTCAGTTTTTGATTGCCCAGCTTGAGACATGTTTATGGAGCCTGAATTTTAGAAAGTGCTGAATATGCACTGTTGTATATTGAATGTAATAACATGAGCTGTCGTATAATTGGCTTAGTTGGAATTATTTAATCCAAAATTATTAGTCAAAGACTAATACAGCAAAATACAGAAAGAGAAACATACCTTACCAGCCCTCTGTAACTGGGGAAGTGATGTCAATCTTGTTGACTTCCAACTAACTCCCCACAATTCATCCTTTTATATACCAGTGTAGCACTAAGGAAATCCTTTAAAATCTTTCTTTCCCATGCTTCAATCTTATGTTGAAAATTCTTAATTTACCCAAATAAGTCAATGACATTTAACTTTTTTTTATCACTGTGGAGGCCATCTGTAGCCATAATAGTTCTTAATGACTTAAACATTAATCAATAGTTTGCTGTTACATTGATTATAGAACACATCTGCTATATCAAATGTTCCCTGTCCATTCTGTCAATTATTATTTTGTATCAATTACTGTGCATGTATGACAGAAAACATCTGCTAGAGTGATGCCTGATAAGTTAAAAGCATCTCTCAATAGATTACTGTCGATCAGTCATGGAAAATACCTGCCCCTCATCAATTACAAGAAGTCCCTTTCTGTGCATCTGGACTAGATCAGCAAGTACAATGGTTAGAGCACAACCCATTATTATTAACATGTTACAGTCCACCTAAAATATAGCTTACTGATAACACACTAGGTCAGCTAAAGTTCACCTTTGTGATTTGGGTCCACATACAAAGAATCAAAGGGGTTATGGTAGTTTACCAGAGGGTGGTTAGTAAATGAAACAGTCCGGTCTTTTTGAAGTATCTATAAGGCCCTGCAGGTCTAGAACCCAGTTCGATATCTGGCATTGCCAGGTTGTCACCTGGGAGCATCTGTAACCAGCTTACACTCCACTGCCCATGACCTGTTGTGGACACAGACCATCGGCATTCCTGCCTCAAGGGGTTTGACAGGCAGCAGCCTTCTGGCTCCTGATTGGCTCCGTGATTTGTATAAATGCAAGGGGTATCCAGGCAACAGAGCGAATATCCTGTGGCTGCCACAACAATTCCTGCTCCCTGCTTTTGAACTCCTGGCTTTGACACCTGCTTGATTTGGACTTCACCTCCTGACCCGGACCCTGAAACACAACTTGGACTCTGACCCTTGGTCTTGACCCTGGCCTGGAACTTGACTATGAACGCCTCAGCTACTCCCAGCCTCAGGTTTGACCTTGCTTTGATCCTTGGCCCTGCCTGTCCTTGTTAGGATTCTGACAGTATCTCAAGTTGGACATCCAAAAATGGAGGCACCCAAATCACTAGTCGCCTTTTCAAATCTTGGCCACTAGTTCTTACTCTTTGAACAGGTTTCAGCCCCGGGTGACCTCAAATGAGATGGATGTATAGGATTGGATTGTGACAGCAGCCCCAGGAGGAATTTGTGCTGTTTCAGTGCTCCCTTTTCCATTCAGTCGGTTATGTAGGCCAGTGGAGTAGGGGACAGTTCCACCCTCACCCTGTTGTTTCCCCTCACAGTTTCAGCCAGCCAGTGCCACTCAAGGAAGTGGTAGTCAGGAACAGGGACTCTCCAACGAGCAGCTGAAAAGGCATGGGTGAAGCTCCTTGTGCCTCCCATTTGTGCAGGTCAGAAATCTGGTGCTCTGTTTACAATGTGTTCCTGTTAATTCAAGCTCAGAATGCATCTCGCCAGGTTTGCGCCAGTCTGACATTCTCATAGATTTAGCTCTTCAAAACACATCACTCCTACTTTCTGGTTCACTAGAAAATTCCATATCAATTTCAAGGTTTTAATGCTTGCTTTTAAGGTTCTCAGCAGTTATGACCTAGCACAGCTGACTGATCTTTTGGCTCTGTAGTTTCCCAGTCACTCAATGACTTGCGAATGAACAGGTTATTCAGTCTGTGAGGTATATACTTAAAACCTTGGGAAGTTGGACTTTAAGTGACTCTTCTACATGACTGTGGAACTCTTGATTTCTGTTTGAACTGCTTGATCTTGCACTTCTATTTCATTTAGATTTACTTCTTGCTGCTTTTGACTTTTTTTAAATCAACACATTTAATATTATCATAACATTGTTCAACCACTGTGTGAAAGACACTGTTAACTAGCTATAGCCAATTACTTGACTACTCTTATGGTTCAATATTAAGAATGCTTGAGAAACAACATAGCCAAGCTTAGTCAGTTCATTAGTCAAAGACAAAGCAGGACAACCTGAATAGGAGACTGCTTCCTGGAAGGATTATCTGTGTTCACCTTACATAGAAGGTCTGCTTCAAAAGTATGCATTGAAGGCTACATGTATTTATACTGTAGCTGTCTACAAGCTAAAATGCATTCTATACATCACTGGAGACTCAGCCCACCAATCTGTAGCAGTTTATCTTGGTTGTTCTGTACCATCCTGTACCTCCCTTGTCTTTGTTTTGGATGCCATATTCCAGCTGAGTTGTGTGTTGTGAGTTGTGAAGGTCCTCCTAACTATATCAGGACATACTGTTCATATATCTTATTTTTCTGACAGGTTATTTATTTGTCTGTGCCAAGGATAGAGTTCGGGTATTACAAACTGTTATAGGATATGCCTTAGCCTGAGTCGACATGAGTGAACAGCATTCTGGGAAAAGCATAATACACTACATAGTTATACAACCTAATATAGCTACCCAACATTAATATATAACATGTACAATATTAATGTTGAGTGTAATACATGTTAATGTGGTGTCATACACGAGTGTGTGTATACATAACATTGTATAAATGTCTATTGCTGTTGTTTATAACACAAACCTTAGAATGGTTGAAAAACTCCCAATGGATCAGTTTTCTTTCGGAAAATGAAATGGAAATGTTTGGCAGGTATATGTCATTTCTATCAAAACTCTTCATGGCAGAAAACCAGGTAGGCTGCCTACTTGGTTCCCAGTTTGCTGGCTGGTCAGTAAGCCAGCCAGCCAACTGCCTGGCTAGTGATCTTGCTGTCTGGCTTACTGTCCAGAGGGCTGTCTGGCTCTCTGATTCCCTGCAAGCAAGAAAGCCATCAAGCTCCCTGAAAAGTTAGAGCAATTTCAAACTATTTGAAATGAAATATTTATATAATGTTGAAAGAAAATTTCAGAATTTTATTCTATGGAAAACATCAAAATGTTTCATTTTTCTGATTTGAAGGAGAAAAAATTAGAATTTTCCACAGAACAGGAATTCCAGGTTCTGACCTGCTCTTAGGTCCTATTTCCCCATATTTATTCCCCCCCCTGTTCCACCCCCCATTGTTCCTCAGACGTTCTTGTCAACTGCTGGAACTCGCCCACCTTGATTATCACTACAAAAGGTTCCGCCCCCTCTCCTCGCTGGTAATAGCTCATCTTAAGTGATCACTCTCCTTACAGTGTGTATGGTAACACCCATTGTTTCACGTTCTCTGTGTATATAAATCTCCCCACTGTATTTTCCATTGAATGTATCCGATGAAGTGAGCTGTAGCTCACGAAAGCTTATGCTCAAATAAATTTGTTAGTCTCTAAGGTACCACAACTCCTCCTTTTCTTTTTATTACAGTAGAACCTCATAAGTACGAACACCTCAGGAATGGAGGTTGTTCATAACTCTGAAATGTTCATAACTCTTAACAAAACATTATGGTTGTTCTTTCAAAAGTTGACACCTGAACACTGACTTAATACAGGTTTGAAACTTTACTATGCAGAAGAAAAATTCTGCTTTCGCTTTGTTTATTTTTGTAGTAGTTAACATTTAACGCAGTACTGTACTGTATTTGCTTCTCTTTTTTTTTTGATCCCTGTTGCTGCATGATTGTATACTTCCGGTTCCAAGCGATGTGTGGTTGACTGGTCAGTTCGCAACTCAGAGCTTCTACTGTATGCCATAAAGGAAGAAGTTTGCAAACAGCAAGAGTTTTCTAAGAATGTTTGTGAAAGATCAGAAATACAGCTAGAATTTTCCATTGGGGAGATTTTATTGGCCCTTTAGAATGAAAATCACCTGGCATTCAGATAATCTTTTTCCTGAATAAAATGCCCTGGGTATATGTATTCTACACAAAAAGAAAAGGAGTACTTGTGGCACCTTAGAGACTAACCAATTTATTTGAGCATAAGCTTTCATGAGCAAAAGCTCACTATCCGATGAAGTGAGCTTTAGCTCACGAAAGCTTATGCTCAAATAAATTGGTTAGTCTCTAAGGTGCCACAAGTACTCCTTTTCTTTTTGCGAATACAGACTAACATGGCTGTTACTCTGAAACCTGTATTCTACACAGTGGTTCATTTCTCAGAGTGGAAAGAGGTGTTGGTAGGATTGCTACATTTTTACAGGACATATATAACCATACATTTATAGCAGAGAGCGAGAGAGTAGAAGCTTAATCTCTACCCTTTCTAAGACCCACTGAAATTCTCTCTGTCGGCATTTAGCATCCTGCTGTTTTGCTACTGTATTTTGCAATCTTCCTGCTGTTAGAAGTACATTTTCCAGTGACTTCCCTCCCCTCCCCATGAGGAATGAGCTAGTACTGTGTAACAATGAAGCAGTGCCTTACAAAATGCTGGACTGCAGCATATGAAGAACACTGTTCATTTGTGCACAAGGGCCACATCCACATGAAAAATAACACTACACGACTAAAATTAATGTGAACCATAACCAGCAAAGCAGGCAAACGTAAATCTAAAACCAACCTCTGACTCCAGTAATTCATCACCCTTCCAAAACTTACAAGGTTCTACACGAAGAACCCATCAAAATGTTTATCTGTAGAATGATTAGCACTTCTGTATCTGTAACTGAAGATCAGGCCTAAAGGTAGTTTTATGAAAAAATATTTATTCTAGCACTACAGAGCTTTAAGAAGCGTACTCCATTCTGATCTTACACCAGTTCCATGCTGGTGCATTAATTTTAACTGAGCCAATCCCAGTTTACACCAGTGAAAGTGAGAGGTGAATCTGTGCTGGATTATTTGTTTGCCTTCCAGGGGACGGCCCTAGAAATGCTGTAGCATAACTTTACATGGGCAATAAACAGACTTTGCTCTGAGTAACGCAATAAGGTTACTTCCGGTTAGGTTTGGAAGGATTTGATTTTTGTCAGTAAATGTCACTAACATCAATGGTTTTCACTGTACACACACAAACTGAAAACATATTTCAATTAATAATTAAAATTTACAGATAGACAAAGTAAGGAAAAAGCTGCTTGAGAACTTAATTTGATTTAAGGATATTTACTTAGTATATTTTGACATGTGATGCTGATCCCTTCTCCCATCATTTCATGCAATTGTGAAAATTTAAATAAATAAAAATTTAAAAAATGTTTTCAAATAAACATATTATCCATTTAAATTATTATTAAAAATCAAATTCTGCCAAGCCTCCTTTCAGTCCATTTTTGCGTAATAGATTTTGCAAATGCCTTGAAAAGAAGATGGGACCAGTTCTGCTTTCATGTCTCTGCATGTGTATCAGTTGAGAAATGCAAAGTGTGTGTTCATGTAACAAAGATCAAAATTCGGATCAATTGTCTGGTCCTGATTAGTGATGGAGTACAGTATTTTGTTTCCCTCTAGTGTTGTATCTGTGGGTATCCACTCTGTCAGACAGAGAATATTCAGTCATTTAAAAGCAGAGCACATTTTCCCAATCCTATTAAAATCTTCATAAGTATAATGAGTGGGAGCAGTGGGTGGACTATGAGCAAGTTAATTTCTCTTGGTGTAAAATTGGGATTTGGATGAGAAAATAAAGGTCAGTTTCCTCCTACAATTGCCATACTTCTAAAGTCAATATGAAAATATGGGACTCTGTTCCATGTTAATTAGTTGCTTCACCAGGACATCTGGCAACTGCACCAAAAAATGAGAATGGCAAATGAGATTAATAAGAGAGGCCATTGAGAACTGGATGAGAGGGTGTATTTACCTCGGGATCTGTACACAACAGGGATCTCCCACGTGAGGATTCATCAGTTCAGAAGGGATCACTAGATCATTTAGTATGACCTCCCTGTGTAATACAAAACATAGAAGTTCATTCCGTTACTCCTGTATTGAGCCCAATAACTTGTTTGACCAAAGCATATCTTCCAGAAAGGCATCCAGTCTTGATAGAGAATCCACCACTTTGTTTGGGAGTCAGTTTCAATGCTCACTGTTAAAAATGTATGCCTTATTTCTAATTTGAATTTGTCTGGTTTTAACTTCAAGACAAGTTTTTGTCGTGCCTTTCTCCACTGTATCTGGAAGAAATACATGCTATGTCCTCTCTGGTTGATTTTCCATGTGTTTCAATCATTGAGACAATGGATATACTGAGGTAGCTTCAGGTAGCTACCTGCAGTTTAGACTTATAAATTCATGGCTGGTAAAATCAAATGGGTAGGAAGTGGGTCCACTGTTTGATAGAGCTTATTGATGGCTTCTTTAGGGAGAGCCTTTTGGACTATCAACTTTCATAATATAAGTCATGAGGTTAAAAAAGTAAAATTTCTTGTTACTGGGGATCTCTCTAATCTGCCTTTCTTGGGAAGGGTATTAGGAAGGTGATGGGAGTATCTGCAGTTCTCAGATTTCTTTGGTATCCATCAGTCTAGTTTCTGTTCTGGGTATGGTATAGAAATTGTATTTTCCTCTCTGGAAGAAGCCATGTGGCGATGTTGGATGATTGATCATGTTGGTTCCCACGGAGTTCTGTTCTCTTGCTCCTGTTGGTGAACAAGTTAGGTCTCTAGTGGGAAAGTGAGATGATACGGGCTACAGTGTTGTCGGTGTGTTGGTGACATGACACTCCCCCTCTCAAGCCCAGATGAGCTGCTGCTTTTCTCTCAGTGCTTGGGTGAGGATGCATTCTCACTTGTTCGGGAAGGCATCTCGAAAGAATGGCAGGGATTGTGCCTGACTCCTCCGTTAAGTGAGTATTTCTATCTGTTGCCAACTCACTGTACAATTTAGGGGCAAGGGTACTGCTGGATGCCTGTGTCATACTGGCAGACCAGGTCATGCCAGAGTGTATTCAGGCCAATGCACTTATGTTTTAGTATAAGAACATAAAAACATAAGAATGGCCATACTGGGTCAAACCAAAGGTCCATCTAACCCAGTATCCTGTCTTCCAACAGTGCCAGGTGCTCCAGAGGGAATGAACAGAACAGGTAATCATCAAGTGATCCATTCCTTGTTGTCCATTCCCAGCTTCTGGCAAAAAGAGGCTAGGGACACCATCCCTCCCCATCCTGGCTAATAGCCATTGATGGACCTATTCTTCATGAATATATCTAGTTCTTTTTTTAACCCTGTTATAGTCTTGGCCTTCATAACATCCTCTGGCAAAGAGTTCCTCAGGTTGACTGTGTGTTGTGTGAAGAAATACTTAGTATAGATCAAAGTGATTGTTGAAGGCAGAAAAGTGTATTTGATGTTTAGACTTCATAAAACTAATGGGATGTTACTTGTATTGTTTACTCTTATCTATATCCTATTATTATGCAGCAGCAAACATTTACATTGTGCATACCCCTGTAACTAAATAACCCATCAAAGAAGCTTTGTGAAATGCTATTTTCAAAGCCAGTGGCCACTGTGTGTGATGACTGGAGATCAGAGACTCAAAGTGCATTCTGCACTCACCCTCGTCAGAGGAAAAGCCCACATGGGTAGAGACACTGTCAGCTTGTTTCTTATCAGAAGTTATAAATATTAATTCAAGGAATGATTCTTCTTCTCTGCACTGTTTGGGCTCTTATATGGAAGTATACCAGATGCAAAGCAGAGATCCCCAAAGAAAATCTGGGAACCCTGAAATATTTTGGGGAAACTGGCAGCTTTTTACATCACTGCCACCATGGATCAGCGTTCATGTCACACTACATCAGTACCCCGCCAGGCCAGGGAAGCTAATGATCCAACCAGTGGACCAAGTTCGGTGATGAATCCTGGTCATGTGCCACCTGAGGCACCTTGCACATATGCTAAGAAGTAGCAACTGACATGGTGATATGGATCAGGATTTGACCAGCAGATTTTGATAGATTTCTTGGAGGCAGTGTCTTTTTTTGGTGAGGGGAAAGTGTTGCCAAAGGCAGCATTTGCACTCCTAAGTTCTTAATGAATTTCTTAATGTTTGGTTCACACTTTTGCTACTTTCTTTCATTCCTGCTGACTTACTTGATCACCTGTTGGATGCATGTTGTAGTGATTTTCTGTGATGATACTCTTTTTGTGCCAGTACTTCTGTTAAACTTAAAACACACAATGAAACTTTACTGGCTCCAGGACAGGACTGATTACCTTTTCTTTTAACTTGATATAGTGAGCCCAATGTCCAGGCAGAATGTGGGCTTTGGAGATCCAAACTTACCCATACTCATTGGTTTGCAGCAGATCTGTTTATAAAGTAGCATGATAATTTTCTAGAAAAAAAGTATATAGACATATATTGCATTAGCCTTGACATCTGGAAGAGAAAGTGTCAAAGTTCAATTATTTCATTGTTGGCATTCAAATGGGTATTTCAAAGTATTTGTTTACAGTGCAATTATGCATCCCTTTTGAATTAAAAACAAACTTTTCAGTTTTTCAAGCAGGAACATTTCTCAGATTAAATTGCAGTTAATTGAAGCTGTAATTGCTTTAGATGAACATCATTATAGAGCTGCTTAGAATGTGTTTTTAAGGTTTCCATTTAAATTAGCTTTCAAAAGAGAACCTGTTGCAATTTTTTGTGTTACACTTGGAAAAAGAAGTTTCAATACATAATAGATTTAATTTGGCTGAAATAATTTATAGGGAACCTGAGAAGTCTTTAAATCATGATGTGAGGACTTCAGTAAGTCAGCCAGAGGTTAGGGATCTATTACAGGAGTGGGTGGGGGAGGTTCAGTCGCTTACAATATTCAGGAGATCAGACTAGATGATCATGATGGTCGCTTCTGACCTTAAAGTAAATGTTAAAGTTTTGCAAACTTTATTAGCAGATTGAATCTGGGGAATTATCTTAACTTTCCCTTTTTTAGTCCAACTATCTGAATGATACTGGAGTATGTAGTCACTAAATATACATCCATTCTGATGTAGCTTCACAGAGCATTCTTCTGTCATCAGTGAGAAGTACTTTTATTCCATTCTCTCCCAGCAAAATCATACATGCTGGGAATCTAAGATGCTCCTGGTGGCGGTGTTGTATTGGCTGCAGATTCAGGCCTTTTGGATCAACTACCAATGTCCATAAGTCAGTTTTAGAAAAGGGTCATATCCACAGAGATCATTTCACCAGCACATGCACAAGCATGAGATTCACAGCATTTTGCTGATGGAGTTAACAAACAATGGAATTCAGGGACGTATGCTTTAGGTTGCCTCTCACAGAGACAAGGAAATTGCTCAGATTACGACTCTTAAAGGTACGGATCAGTTTGTTCCTGTAAATTACAACAGTGGGTCTAGAATCAAGTTAGTAAAGTCTTGTTTGCAGGAATATTGTGAAATGCCTGTATTTTTGTTCTCATTTCATTGTGCCAGTTGTTTCATATTTTGTTTCAAGACACAATAGCTTTTTCAATACACAGAATACAAGTCTTCAAACCATACAGCAGTGAATAGTTGAAACAGTTCCAGTAGTAATTTGATTTTAAAATGGTTACTCGTGTCTGGCTGAACCATTTTAATACAGGAAAAGGGTTGGAAATCTCATCAAAGTGTGATGTCATAAAAATATTAGCCTTCTTTTTGGAATTTGGGTGCTGCTTCTACTCCCAGCTGAAAACCAGAAACACAGAGGTACAAACAACCCTCCAACTTCTATATTCTCCCTCTGAGTCCTTCACCATAATCAAAATAGCCTCCAGTTTTCCTACGCTGCTAGAGGTAACATTTCCCCCCTTCACCGTTCAATGATGGACAATCAGACTCACCTGGAGCACCAAACTCAGGCTTAGTTTACACTAGAGAAGACTTCCCAGTGTAGCTCTGCTGGCAAACCTTCCTAATGTAGATGAAGCTCAGAGTGCTTTTTATGGTATAGCTCATATCAGTTCTCTGAACAAAATAAGCTATACCTGAAAAAGGACGTTTTTGCTAGTATAATTATGTCTACACTAGAGCTTTTGCTGGTATAAAAATGTCATAAAAAATCACCTCCTAACTGACATCATTACACCAGCTAAAGTTTTAAGTATAGACCTGCTGCCAGACTCCAGGTGGTGGCTGTATCTCAGCGGCTTAACATGTCATTGCAGAAGAAGCTTTTTATGAAAGACAAGTATTAGCTACATGATCAGAAAGCAATTAAGATTCAAAGACAGCAGCTATTGGCAGATGATCAAGTGACTGGGGCTTTATTACATGTTGCATTATCGTAAGGAAGACTTTGACAGGATGCACTATAGATTTTATTGTACAATAATATATTCTATAGTGCACACTGCAAAACTGCGTTCAAGACATTCCATGAGGCTCCTATTATGGAGTTTCTGAGAAATTCTCTTATGTGAGGGAGCTTTAGGAGATCAGGGAGAAGGAAGAGTGCATGGCCTGAGCTCTCTGTGGGTTTCCTTGATCTTCAGGGACGGACACTCCATCTCTGCTCTGTGGCGATGCCCAGCCCTCCCACTGCTATTGGTTCTGTTTCTCTTGCTTCTGCCACTGTCCTCTAAGGGTGAAGGGAGTTAAAGTTCATATGACTCAGGGCAGTGTTAACTTCCTTGAGAATAGTCAACTGGCTTCTCCTTAGCTCCACCCAACCATGCCCTTAATACACCATGACACCTCAATAGCAAAGGGTTGCTGGATTTCTGATAGTTTGGGGGAAGGGATGCGTCTCCCTTCCATTGCTTTTGGGACACTTCCCTCTCAATGCATTCTTGTTTGCTGTCCTCCCACAGCTCATAATGGAGAGGATCCTGGATCCCATGTAAACTTAAAGTTCTGTTTGTTAGCTTCCTAAAGTGTAATTTGTTGCTCTGTCAGCCCAGGAAAATGGAGAGTACAATACAAAAGAGGTTACAATTTGTCACAAATAGGCATTTAACATAGATTTAATGAGCTAGTTACTGTATATTAATTAAATCTAAATTGTTCATTGAAAGCCTCTTTCTGAGGTTTTTCTTGCCATCTGGTTAACTTATTTTAAATGACAAAAGCAATAAGTACTTAATTACATTCCTTTTAATATATTTTAATTTCTGAAGCATGTAAGACTTTTAATGGACATTTTACAAGGTATAATGAAAGAACTGAAATTTTATCATCTTAGGATCATAGAATCATAGAATATCAAGGTTGGAAGGGACCTCAGGAGGTCATCTAGTCCAACCCCCTGCTCAAAGCAGGACCGATCCCCGACTAAATCATCCCAGCCAGGGCTTTGTCAAGCCTGACCTCAAAAACTTCTAGGGAAGGAGATTCCACCACCTCCCTAGGTAACGCATTCCAGTGTTTCACCACCCTCGTAGTGAAAAAGCTTTTCCTAATATCCAACCTAAATCTCCCCCACTGCAACTTGAGACCATTACTCCTTGTTCTGTCATCTGCTACCACTGAGAACAGTCTAGAGCCATCCTCTTTGGAAGCCCATTTCAGGTAGTTGAAAGCAGCTATCAAATCCCCCCTCATTCTTCTCTTCTGAAGACTAAACATCCCCAGTTCCCTCAGCCTCTCCTCATAACTCATGTGTTCCAGGCCCCTAATCATTTTTGTTGCCCTCCGCTGGACTCTTTCCAATTTTTCCACATCCTTCTTGTAGCGTGGGGCCCAAAACTGGACGCAGTACTCCAGATGAGGCCTCACCAATGTCGAATAGAGGGGAACGATCACGTCCCTCGATCTGCTGGCAATGCCCCTACTTATACATCCCAAAATGCCACTGGCCTTCTTGGCAACAAGGGCACACTGTTGACTCATATCCAACTTTTCGTCCACTGTAACCACTAAGTCCTCTTCTGCAGAACTGCTGCCGAGCCATTCGGTCCCTAGTCTGTAGCGGTGCATTGGATTCTTCCGTCCTAAGTGCAGGACTCTGCACTTGTCCTTGTTGAACCTCATGAGATTTCTTTTGGCCCAATCCTCCAATTTGTCTAGGGCCCTCTGTATCCTATCCCTACCCTCCAGCGTATCTACCACTCCTCCCAGTTTAGTGTCATCTGCAAACTTGCTGAGGGTGCAATCCACACCATCCTCCAGATCATTTATGAAGATATTGAACAAAACCGGCCCCAGGACCGACCCTTGGGGCACTCCACTTGATACCGCCTGCCAACTAGACATGGAGCCATTGATCACTACCCGTTGAGCCCGACAATCTAGCCAGCTTTCTATCCACCTTATACTCCATTCATCCAGCCATACTTCTTTAACTTGCTGGCAAGAATACTGTGGGAGACCGTGTCAAAAGCTTTGCTAAAGTCAAGGAACAACACATCCACTGCTTTCCCTTCATCCACAGAGCCAGTTATCTCGTCATAGAAGGCAATTAGATTAGTCAGGCATGACTTGCCCTTGGTGAATCCATGCTGACTCTTCCTGATCACTTTCCTCTCCTCTAAGTGCTTCAGAATTGATTCCTTGAGGACCTGCTCCATGATTTTTCCAGGGACTGAGGTGAAGCTGACTGGCCTGTAGTTCCCAGGATCCTCCTTCTTCCCTTTTTTAAAGATGGGCACTACATTAGCCTTTTTCCAGTCATCTGGGACCTCCCCCGATCGCCATGAGTTTTGAAAGATAATGGCCAATGGCTCTGCAATCACATCCGCCAACTCCTTTAGCACTCTCGGATGCAACGCATCCGGCCCCATGGACTTGTGCTTGTCCAGCTTTTCTAAATAGTCCTGAACCACTTTTTTCTATGATTACTTGCATTAACTCCTTTGCTACAGAGTGCAGCTGGAACCCTTCTCTGTGCTGATGGAATTCTGTGATGCAGACAAGAGAAGAGTTTCAGTGTTCTGTGTAGATCATAACATTCCCAAAGTGAAAGTGGAGCCCTTATAGGAATCTTCAGAGAAAGATATCACATTTCTTGCTCCTAGAGCTTTTGCTCAATAAAGCTAAGTCCAATGTCCAAGGTTACAACCTTTTTGGCTTTTGTATTGCTTGCTTTTATTACCAGGCTGTATAGTCGTGTAATGACGTTGCAGCGATCACTCATGCCTTCCGCCTTCTGACACCATGGTCAGGAACAGCGCAGAAAGTGCCATGCGGGATGTCATCAAGAAGCAAATCGCCAGGACCTCCTCCAACCAAGATGTCGCCACCTACCTGAGCGGCTCGCTGGAAGGCAAATTTGGAAGAGACGGGGCAGACTTTGCTTCCCTCTGGATTCATGCCTGCAACGCTACGTGACGACTGGAGAAGTGTATCGGCTGCTGCTGGACGTGGTACGAGGAACGCCAGGAGCTGGGAGTCCTGGTACCACAGGTGAGGAACATGGACCACACAGTCCTCACTCTGAAAGCTAGAACCACACTGGACAGGACCCTGAAGGTTACCATCCACTGCCAGTATGTTGAAATTCTGAAACGGAAGCCGGACCAGGGCAAGGCCTTCGAGTGGGACGCCAAAAACCACTTCCTCCCTGGGGGCAGCTTCACCCAGTTTGCTGACTGGAGGTTCATCCATAGGGGCCAGCTCAACTGCATTCCACTGAATGGAGCCATCCGCCATGGGAATCGGGACAAGTGATGTAGGAAGTGCAGCTATGCCAATGAGACAGTACCCCACGTCCTGTGTAGCTGCAAGCCCCATTTCAGAGCCTGGCAGCTGCAACACAATGCCATCCAAGATAGCCTGGTCAGAGCCATCCCACCACCCATAGGGAAGGGTACCGTGAATGCCACCATCCCCAGAACTGACAGCCAACTGTGACCAGACATTGTCCTCACCAATGAGGACTGGAAGAAGACCATCATGGTGGATGTCACAGTGCCCTTTAAGAACAGGACCCCAGTCTTCCGTGATGCCTGAGCTTGAAGGAAATATGCCCCTCTGGCTGACACTTTGAGAGCTAAGGGTTACCAGGTTCAGACAGACGCACTGATAATCGGAGCCCTGGGCTCAGGGCCTCAGTAATGAGCTAGTGTTGAGAGAATGTGGAATCGGTCAACACTACGCTCGGCTGATGAGGCAACTCATGGTGTCGGACGCCATCAGGTGATCGAGGGACATCTACATAGAACACATCACCGGACATCAGCAATACCAGAAGGGAAGAGCTAGAGTGCCGGTGAGAAGCGCAGTGGGGAAAGTAACTGAAATCTTTCCTCATGGATTGTATTTTCCAAATGGACAATCTACCCAAAATGCTCAATTACTGAGGTACAATCTACACTAATTCCTATATTTGCTTTCTACAACCAACTCTATATAACTTTTTATGACTGATGTACCCAAGTATTCAGATTCTAATATCTAAACTGTATTGTTAAATTTATTCACCTAAATTTGGGTTAATGTTGATTGTGCGCTATATATATCTTGGTTAGTCTCTAAGGTGCCACAAGTCCTCCTTTTCTTTTTGCGAATACAGACTAACACGGCTGTTACTCTGAAACCTATATATATCTTATGACTTTTTAAAACAAACTTTGTATTGTGGATAATCTAAGCACTATACCCAAATTTACAGACACTCTTTTATTAACCTGTGATATATATATATATATATAAACTTTAGCTTTAATAAAATTTTTAGGGATCTGAAGAAATGAGGAAAGACCCACCCCCCATTGTCTAAAAAATCCAAGCAACTTCACTGCAGCCAGAACCCTCATACAGCAGCACCTGCCGGCCCTAGATGTGGGGACAGGTGGCACCACCCACCACAAAAACACTTTGTTTGACTATTCATTTCCCCAGTCTTTCTTAAACTACACCTATCTGCAGGGCCCTACCAAATTCATGGCTGTGAAAAACATATCACAGACCATGAAATCAGCCCTCCCCTGTGAAATCTAGCTATTGGAGGGGCAGGGATGGGGGCGCTCTAGCCGGGGGCTCCTACTGTGCACTGGGCTCTAGATGCTAGTCCGATGGGCTGGGGAGGAATAGAACTTCCCCTTCCCCTGCATGGCTGCTCTCGAGGGGACATCAGATACACCTCTGGGTACCTGGGCTCTGAAGGCATTGCAACCATAGAGCTTCCTGCAGCTGGGGGAGGATCCCAGAGGTGGATCTGATCCTTCCCCCTCCCACCTCCACCTGTGGGAACCTCCTCCAGTTGCAGGAAGCTGTAGGGCTGCTGCCTTCAAAGCCCAGCTCTGAAGCCAGTGAAGAAGTGAAGGTCCCACGATCCTCCCCCTACAACAGCTTTGCAATCCCACCCTTCTTTGAACCCCTTTTGGGTTGGGACTCTGACGGTTACAACACTGTGAAATTTCAGTTGCATACATCTGAAAACGTGAAACTGACCAATTTTAAAACCCTCTGGTGGTGAACTTGACTAAAATGGACCATGAATTTAGTAGGGGCCTACTTATCTGCATCCCAGCTAGTAGGGGAGGGGAAGCTCATTACTGTATCTATAGCAAATCAATCAATGCCTGCAAAACAAATCGTTAAAAAAACCCATGAGGAAAACACTTCTTACTGCTCTAGTTATGACTTGATTATGCCATTCAGGCGCTTCCTATAATAAAGTGCAGTGCGGAGTTGCACTGCCCAAGGGACAATACCAGAATTCCCTTGGTGCTCCCAAGGACACGGGGCAGCATGCCCATTATTATACATCTTTGTGGAGTGCATGTGGCAGGCTAGCTCAGCTGTCTGGTGCCAGGGCTCTGCCGCCTCCTCCCTATCCCTTCCTGCTGCCGTGGAGGTGCAATAGTCCCAAAGGGAGTTCGAAAAATGTATTGAGGCTTCAATGAGTGCTGGTGCTGCAATTCTATCTTGCCCTTTCCTAGCTCCTGTGAGAGGAAAGAGGTTCCTTAAGCTGACCTCCCACCATGCAATAGAACGATTTTTCCCACCAAATAATGACATCTCTTTTTGAAATGTAGCAGTAATTAAGTGTGGTGGGTGAGCAAGGGATTGCAGATTTATTGTTAGCAGAAGCTTAGAAATTAGAAACAGAAAAGACCTACTAGGGCTTCAAGTCCAACCCCCAACCTGTGAGTATAACTCCTTATGTACTATGCTGAAAAAAAATACATACCCATAGAGAGAGAGGGGAAAAAATCTGGCAGAAACACAGTGTATTTCATTTTGCATGTGACAGGAACACAGCTACTGTTGAGGAAAAGCCCTCTTTTCAACAAACAGCTCTTCAGCCTGTGCTTAAAAGCTAAGGTTCATATCACCTCCCATTCAGAGGTGAATAGAGCAAATAAAACTAAATAACCACTAAATGTAGCCAATAATATGAAAAATACAATCAAAGTCAAACAAGCATCATGCTTCATTCCATCCAGCCTTCGTGTATGGCTGGCCACAGATGTCTTGCCATGTGATATAAGTATAGTGTGCTAGCGTTCTTCACAAGTTTGGGTAGAGTGACCTCGTGGACAGGAAAGGGGGTCAGCCACTCTGTGTTTTTATCCTCTGGAAACCCATGGAATTTTTGTAAGCGATTCTCAGAGTTGGAGCATGATCTGAAGCCCACCGCAATCTGGGAGTTGATGACAGTATAAGTAACAAACCCTACTCCTCAATGAGTGCAAAGGTGGGTTGATTAGTGAGAACATGGCTCCTAAAAGAGCCTTGTCTCTTGCAATAATCAGGAAATAATGTGGAGAGACAAAAATTGGGTCCACGGGAGCTCTACAGATCACAGGACACCCTCATGAGTAAAGGCCAGATCCTGTAAGATTCTTTATAAGCCTCTCCCTCTGAGGAAATGATGATGAGTGAGGAGCTCCCTCTGGCATGGTGCAGAGAGTTTCCTGAGTAACTTTCCCCTGTCATGGTTCTCCCCCCTTCCCAACCACATTGCAGGGGCTGCTATAGCCATAATTTAGACCTAGATTACACTACTGATTTTCTTTGTGATTTTCTTACACATAAAACTCAAAGCTCATCAGCTGACTATAAAACACTAATTTTCAACCAGTCAACTTGCTTTATCACAGGATTTTTAACCCCTCAGTTTTAATACCGAGTGCACTGAAATTGATAGAAGTGCTCAGTATTATGCATTAGTGCAGTTGCTGCTGTTGTGCATTATGGAATATTATCTATACTCTCAATTCATTGTAGCTAAGTGACCTTGTAGTTCTCCACCCTGCTCATGAGCCATCTGCTAATTACAACTGTCATAGCTTTAGAGCAATTTATTCAGATTCAGAAATTAAGAAAAAGGCCAAAAGCAGCTCCATGCAGGATAAGAGTATGGATTTTAATGGCCTAGGAGCAACTTCAGATATGAATTGGCAGAAGGCAGAGCGAGCCCTTGAAGGCCACTGAAGGCCATAATACATTTACAGTAGTAAATGTATAACTATATAATTGCAGATTGAATGCCAGAATGCTTAAGTCAGTTTTAATCATTTCAGAAATCTCTTCTGTAGTTAGGAGTCTGTCTATCAGAATGTTCCTTTTCATATCCACTCGGATATCTCCTTTACTTCCTATATTATTGTGTCCAGAATTAGCTGTATTTCAATATTGAATCGAAGCCTTTAACATCAGTTTTCTGAGGCAAAATCTGACTGATAAAAAATGAACTAATAACAATTTCATAATTTGAGTATGCTATGAATAAATTCTAATAGAAGGAAATAATACACCAGCAAATAACTTGCTAAAATGCCACTAAATAATGGAGGGATAGACTTTGCACAGAAAGTATAAACAAAAACAAATTCCCTATTTTCCCCGGCCTTTTTTCTTTCATTCTTTGTATTATAGTTTACCTAAGACCCCCAGTCATGGACCAGAAGTCTCGTGTGTCATTGCGCATCATTTCTTTTCTGCTTACATTTCTGCTTTTCCAATTTCTATTTTCAGAAAGTCAAAGACAGCAGAATAAGAGATGGATGAAAATTTTCAGCTGAAACTTTATTTTGCCAGGCATGTCCTAACCCAGTGGTTCCCAAACTTGTTCTGCCACTTGTTCAGGGAAAGCCCCTGGCGGGCCTGGCCAGTTTGTTTACCTGCCGCATCCGCAGGTTCGGCCGATCGTGGCTCCCAGTGGCCGCAGTTCGCTGCTGCAGGCCAATGGGAGCCACTGGAAGCGGCAGCCAGTATGCCCCTCAGTCCATGCCGCTTCCAGCAGCTCCCATTGGCCTGGAGCAGCGAACCGTGGTCAGTGGGAGCCGCGATCGGCTGAACCTACAGATGCGGCAGGTAAACAAACTGGCCCGGCCCGCCAGGGGCTTTCCCTGCACAAGCGCGGAACAAGTTTGGGAACCACTGACCTAACCCCATGGCTTATTAGGTCTAAGCACGAGGTGGTAGGGGGATGAAAGGGAAACCACCTCTTCATCCTCTTAATGTTTATGATCTGTAAATCATTCCTTCATTTCCTATGTTTTTATTTTTTAAAAAAGGTTGAAAATACCCAAAGCAAAATTAAACCTTCAACCCCAAAAGGAGAACTTTCTGACTTTTTTCCATTTGATGAAAATTCAAAAAAAAAATTCAGTTTCAGTTCAACCCAAGCCATGTATTCATTTATTTTTCAGAACTGCCTGTAAACCAAAATAATCACACAGCTCTAAGCAGAACCATAGGTATTAACGTGAAAGGTATCTAGCTGATAACTGGACTCATGAATTCTAGGGCCTGGTCTACACTGCAGAATTAGGTCGATGCAAGGCAATTTACGTCAACCTAACTATGGAAGAGTTTACACTTAAATTTTGCTCCCGCCAATGTAACTGCCCTGCTACTCTGACATCATAGCTCCACCTCCACGAGCAGGATAGAGTGAAGGATGATGTAGTTAGGTTGATGCAGTGTCAGTGTAGACTCTCTTCTCCTTGCCCTCTCACTTTTTCCCTCGTGCGAGGAGTGGGACTGGACACATCATAATTCTCTCTTCAGCGACACCAATTTTTTCCCCATTCTAACTCCATTAACTCCTGGTGAATCAGGCTAATTTTCTTTTCTCTTACTCCCCCAGCTCTCAGATACACAGAAGCAGCAAAGACATGAAGTTGAAACTCAGAAAGAGGTGAAGAAGGGCAGGAAAGAAAGTGTGAAAGTGGGTGCATCTTCACTAGTTCAGTTCTTAACTAGTCAGGTAACGTGAGGTAAAATCCCACTACAGACAACAAAGCGGTTTGAGGTTTTTATGTGAGTTAGCAGGTCATGTTAAGGACTAGGGAGGTGCCTAGGATTTACTCTTGACCTGCTAACTTGTGTGAAAACTACAAACTGCCATCTTGTGCATGTTAACTCTAATTAAAAACATGCCTTGTTTCCTAGCAAAGATCAGGCCTTACTGCGTGCAGAGAGGGTAGAAGGTGGTGGAAGGGAGGTGTTAAAAGTGAGGAAAAAGAGAACATAGACTAGGACAAAGCAGTATCGTCAAGCAATACCATACAGACTCAGGTGGCTATTAAGCATCTCTCTTTCCTTGATAATAATTCCTCTGTTCTGGTGCTCTGATTATTCAGAATGGATAGTCAGGATGAAGTCTGGGAGCAAACAGAAATCTGTTGTGGTTAGAAACAGTTTCTGTATTAATCCCTTTTAAAAAAAACGAGGAGTCCTTGTGGCACTTTAGAGACTAACAAATTTATTTGGGCATAAACTTTTGTGGGCTAAAACCCACTTCATCAGATGCATGGAGTGCAACATACAGTAGGGAGGTATAAATACACAGCCTATGAAAAGATGGGAGTTACCTTACCAAGCGCGGGGTCAGTGCTAACGAGCCAATTCAATTAAGGTGGAAGTGGGCTATTCTCAACAGTTGACAAGAAGGGGTGGAAATCACTTTTGTAGTGCTAATGAGGCCAGTGTAAACAAGGTGGCCCATTTCAAACAGTTGACAAGAAGGTGTGAGTATCAGCAGGGGGAAATTAGTTTTTGTAGTGACCCATCCACTCCCAGTCTTTATTCAGGCCTAATATGATGGTGTCCAGTTTGCAAATTATGCTGTCTATTTATACCTCCCTACTGTATGTTCCACTCCATGCATCTGATGGGTTTTAGCCCATGAAAGCTTATGCCCAAATAAATTTGTTAGTCTGTAAGGTGCCACAAGGACTCCTCGTTATTTTTGCTGATACAGATTAACACGGCTACCACTCTGAACCCTTTTTTAGAGGCTGTTTGGGATTTTCCATTTTGTTTAGGGTGCTAACTAAATGTGTCCCCCCCGCCCCCTCCCCACTTTTGGCTAAAAAAGTATTTGATGAAAAGATGTTTTCTGTCTCCACATTCTCACCTGCTTTTACACAACAAAATACAGTGGGTCAAAACCTCTGGTGTGTTCAGGCTATCTCACATCACTCTGGTGACATAAAACAACCATAAGGCCAGTTTACTGGCCCATGTGAGAATTCCCTCTGTATAGGGGAGTCCTGGGATTGTGTGGAGGTGCTGGTGTGGGCATGCAGATAAAAGGGCATTGCTTGGGTTTCCCCTACACACCAGTCATCCCTGGTTGTTGAAACTGCTCCTTGGGGACGTGGATAGCTGATACAAAATAGAGCAGCCCTTAGCTGTTTTAACTTAGTTTACATGGGATATTGGCCTGCTGGTCTTGACTCCAGAAAGCTACAGGATTGGAGGCACACAAAGCTCTGCATTGTAATCCAAGATATGGCCACAGTTTGGGTAGGCATACCCTTGTTAGCGCAGCTAAAATTAGCAGCTGTGTCTATACCAGTAGTTTTAGCCTTGCTAACATGGGTAAAGCTAGGGTAGGTATGTCTGCCTTACCTGTGCTGCAATTACACCTTGGATTGTAGTGTAAACCTACCCAAAGACAAGTTAAAGGCATTGTTTTTCCCACTCCTTTTCCTGAGCTATGCTGACGGCAGCTTGGCTGCAGCTCAAAATCTGGGCCAATATTTTTAGGTCCCAATAACCCAGAAAAATGTATGTGTTCTACTTTATTTTTCAGGTGCTGCTGCCTTCTATGAAACTACAATTCTCATGCTGCAATTCCCCACACGGCACCTCCTGCCCCTGGAGCTCCTATGACGTTCCAAACAGCAGGTAAAGCTGTTTCTTTCTTTAAAATACCCCAAGGAAGGGTAGAAGAGGTAACACCACCTATCTACCCATGAAGTGATTTTTTCCCGTAGCATAAGGAGGCTGGGCTGGCGTAGGGAAATATAACTTACAGCTCACTGAGCCAGCTTCTGTCAATCTTGCTCTAGAGGAGGAGAAGTCACAAAGTTCAGCGCTGTTTCTAAGTGAAAGTTAGATAAAACAAGTCACTCTTTCTTAGAGACCTAAAACATGTTCAAGTTGCAGTGGGGGAGGTTTAGATTGGATATTAGGAAAAACTTTTTCACTAAGAGGGTGGTGAAACACTGGAATGCGTTACCTAGGGAGGTGGTAGAATCTCCTTCCTTAGAGGTTTTTAAGGTCAGGCTTGACAAAGCCCTGGCTGGGATGATTTAACTGGGAATTGGTCCTGCTTCGAGCAGGGGGTTGGACTAGATGACCTTCTGGGGTCCCTTCCAACCCTGATATTCTATGATTCTATGTCTGCCAATTAGGAATTAATTGGAATGTTCCAGTACAACAAAGTTATGAAGAGAACTGCACAAGAGATGACAAATATTATCAAAGACAACACTTAATGTGATGTCTGGGGACACCTATGATTGTAATCAATAGGCTACCACCTCTCACATCAAATAATCACAGACTATAACTGAGATGGCCTGGGACACTGTAGTGTGCAAGAGAACTGATACATACCTTAGGACTAGAAGCTGTGGTCCAGATCCTGGGATCCAGCCTCTGTATGACGAATGCAGCTCAGGACAGGGAGTGCAAAAAGTGGCTTAAGACAGCTGTGTGGAGAGAGAAATAACAACACAGAATCCCAACATTCTTCACTTGTTCTAATATGGAGGCTTTTGTTAAGGCCTGCGGTAATTTGAAAGGAAACACAAAGATAATTAGGTCAGCATTTAAGAGACTTTTAATAGGATCAACACAATCAATATTTTCTTTTATATCCCACTGTTTTCAAACTCACAGTGGACTATAGAGCTGCTCTTGCCATCTGGATTAATAAAAATAACTTTCAACAGATCTCCCTGGCTGATGTGTCTTAATTGTAATCCATTAAAAAATCCATTTAAACACCTTAATTGAGTCCTTCTTTCCAATTTCTTTGCCAGTTTGGGCACTTTTCATAGCTGTGTTCCAAATGCATTTTTGCATTGTTAGGAGTTAATATGCCTCTCTTGACATAAAAGTTCAATCACAGAGCAGAGAGGATTTTGGCACATGCCATCTTTCTTTTTTCTATTTTACGGTCAAGTCAGCCAGCTTGAAAGGGCAACAGGTTATTTTCAGCATCTGGTGTGCTTTTCTCCCTCCCCACCCTGGCAGTAAATAACTTTTGTTTTATTTACATACTTTGTTTGACCTCCCCTTTTACTAGCCTCCAGAAGAAATCAAAAAAGGTCTCTGAAGGTATTGATATCAAATAAAAACACAACGTGCTATAAAGATCGATGGAAACACTATATTACAATACTTGAAAATTTGTTTTCTTTAGAGAGCTATTGAACTTTCTCAGAGATGAAAGAGAATTTAATATAGCCAGAATATACAATTGAAAACAAAGCTTTGATATACCATATATTTCTCTTGGAAAAAATGGTTAGCTTTTTGGAATGACAACACTTGATAAATGGTGCTAGCATGACCTTGGGGGGAAAATATCAATAGAGTATATAAACAAGAAAAGAATGCAGTGAGAAGATATAAGACCATCATCCCTGGATGTCAGGCACATTATTTTGTTGTGTATAGCTTGATCCAGGATTCTGGCCATTTGTTATGCATAGTTGTTCCTAAAATGTTAAAATCTAAAGACCAAATTCTGCTCACTTATTCACATAAATGGTTTCATCCAAACCAACAGTGTGACTTGTGTAAGTAAAACTAGCAGGATTTGGCTCTTGAGGTTGCTGATATTCTTTTTTATACAAAAATAAAACTGTAAATGTTACCCAGAAGACTGGGTCCATTAAGATTAGTGATCAATGGCTCCATGTCTAGTTGGCAGCCGGTATCAAGTGGAGTGCCCCAAGGGTCGGTCCTGGGGCCGGTTTTGTTCAATATCTTCATAAATGATCTGGAGGATGGTGTGGATTGCACTCTCAGCAAATTTGCGGATGATACTAAACTGGGAGGAGTGGTAGATACACCGGAGGGCAGGGATAGGATACAGAAGGACCTAGACAAATTGGAGGATTGGGCCAAAAGAAATCTGATGAGGTTCAATAAGGATAAGTGCAGGGTCCTGCACTTAGGATGGAAGAATCCAATGCACCGCTACAGACTAGGGACCGAATGGCTAGGCAGCAGTTCTGCGGAAAAGGACCTAGGGGTGACAGTGGACGAGAAGCTGGATATGAGTCAGCAGTGTGCCCTTGTTGCCGAGAAGGCCAATGGCATTTTGGGATGTATAAGTAGGGGCATAACGAGCAGATCGAGGGACGTGATCGTTCCCCTCTATTCGACATTGGTGAGGCCTCATCTGGAGTACTGTGTCCAGTTTTGGGCCCCACACTACAAGAAGGATGTGGATAAATTGGAGAGAGTCCAGCGAAGGGCAACAAAAATTATTAGGGGTCTAGAACACATGACTTATGAGGAGAGGCTGAGGGAGCTGGGATTGTTTAGCCTGCAGAAGAGAAGAATGAGGGGGGATTTGATAGCTGCTTTCAACTACCTGAAAGGGGGTTCCAAAGAGGATGGCTCTAGACTGTTCTCAATGGTAGCAGATGACAGAACGAGGAGTAATGGTCTCAAGTTGCAGTGGGGGAGGTTTAGATTGGATATTAGGAAAAACTTTTTCACTAAGAGGGTGGTGAAACACTGGAATGCGTTACCTAGGGAGGTGGTAGAATCTCCTTCCTTAGAGGTTTTTAAGGTCAGGCTTGACAAAGTCCTGGCTGGGATGATTTAACTGAGAATTGGTCCTGCTTCGAGCAGGGGGTTGGACTAGATGACCTTCAGGGGTCCCTTCCAACCCTGATATTCTATGATTCTATGATTCTAAGATCTGATGTTTGCCTCCTAAAACCAATGATTTCATATAGATTTTTAGCAATTCTGAGATTGGCACATACCATCACGTATCTTGGAAAATCAGCTAGTATATATATATGCGCATTGACTGCAGCTGATTTCTGAGCTTTAGGCCAGTGGGCGAGTGTAGGATTGACTATGTTTGACTCTGGTGAATTGGGCAGACCTTTGACATGTAGGAAAGAGGAACTCAGGCCTCTTACTGAGCTATTTCCACAAAGCCCCAAACGGGATAGTGCAGTAGTGCCTAGCTTCTCTCTCGGGGCTGCTCTCTGCTCACGAGAGGTGCTCTCTACAGAAGCTGAACTTCTGTAGTGACTGCCAGAGTTAACTAGGACCCTACCAAATTCACGGTCAGTTTTGGTCAGTTTCACAGTCACAGGATTTTAAAAATCATAAAAATTAATGATTTCAGCTATTTAAATCTGAAATCTCACGGTGTTGTAATTGTAGGGGTCCAGACCCCAAAAGGAATTGCGGGCCGGGGGGGGGGATAGCAAAGTTATTATAGGAGGGGTGGTGGTTGCGATACTGCTACCCTTACTTCTGCGCTGTTGCTGGCAGGGGTGCTGCCTTCAGAGCTGGGCAGCTGGAGAGCGGCGGCTGCTGGCCGGGAGCCCAGCTCTGAAGGCAGAGCCGCCGCCAGCAGCAGCGCAGAAGTAAGGATGGCGTGGTATGATATAGCCACCCCTACTTCTTCCCTCAGTCAGCAGCTGCCACTCTCCGGCCGCCCAGCTCTGAAGGCAGCAGCGCAGAAGTAAGGGTGGCAATACCACAAACCATATGGCAATTCCCTTTTGGGTCAGGACCCTCAATCTGAGAAACACTGGTTTCCCCCATGAAATCTGTACAGCATAGGGTAAAAGCACACAAAAGACCAGATTTCACGATCCATGATGTGTTTTTCATGGCCGTGAATTTGGTAGAGCCCTAATTATAACCCCTGATTCATCATGGCCAGAATTTTCTGACACATTCATCTTTGGGGCTATAATTTTCCAGTCTTTGGACCTGCTTCTGCAGTACTTACTCACACCAGTGGTCCCAGTGAAGTCAACAAGCTATTGATATGAGGAAGGAGAAATGGATCAAGTCCTTGCTCAGGGAGTTTTGTTTTTAAGCTTGAATAAAATCTCTTCACTCAAGTCTAAGTTATAGGAAACCAAAAGACATACCACTTCTTTCATGGCAAACCAAAATTCAGCCATGTTTTCTGAGCAGGGCTAAGTATAAAAACAGCTGATGTTTGAGATAGCCCTGACTGAGGACTGGTCCTGTTTCTAGTTTTGGAATAAAGATAAGGTCAGAATCTTTTGAAGTTTTCTTCCTGAGTCTATGCATGGGTTTTTTTTTCCCTTTTAGATTGGGAAGGGTGTGCTTTTCAGATTTGATTCAAAATCAACAGTTAGGATGATCTGCTTACCAAATATAGAATCAGTAAACTATGATAAAAAGAGACTCCAGGAGACACAAGGGTGTGCAGATACTCAGGAAAAAACAAGTGTACAGCCAGTATGACCAAGGAGAGAGTGGAGAAGAAAATATTTCAATTTCTCTATATGAAGGACTGTGAGAAAGATAATTCCTTAAATTGAAAGAAATACAACAAGACTTTTCTTAAGGAAAGGAGAAAAACATGCTGCATAAATTTCAGAAGAAAGGACATTTGACCACACCTGATTGGCTTATTAAGTCACTAAGGTTTTCTCTACTCACCTCCCTCACCAACTTTGATGATATGCCCTAGCTCCCCAATGACTTTCACTGGGCTGCTTGTCAGAGGAGAGTTTACATGATCAGGCCCAAAGATTCTTGTATTTTTTCTGCACATAAAAAGCAAGGTACACTTTCAGACTATACGACTTTCAGTTTAAATGTATGTGGGGGGAATAAAAACAAAGATCAAAAGGAAAAACTCCATGAAAGAGTAGAGTGTGCATCTCCCCTGTGATATATGGCATTGGCTCTGCCTTATATATCAGGAAGGTAGGAGGCACATAGATTTCCACTATAAAATCATTAAACCCATAGGCACTAAAAAAAAAAAAAAAAGATGTAAAAGTCAGTCCGACGCCAACATTGCTCTAGATGAACTGGCTGCATATATCAATCTAGTAACTCACATAATTGATTAATACCCATTACTAGATTTAAGAATGGAGATCTCACCAAAATGACATATTAAACTACAGACTCCATAGGGAATACTTGGGTTTTTAATTTTAGCATGCAAATAGCATTCCTGTTCATTACAGCTTGAAAGTAGTTAAATAATGAATCCTTTCAAAGTTGTAGTTTTTACTAACTTATTATGGAGAATCTCTCTCTCTCTCTCTCTGTGTGAGACAGAGAGAGAGAGAGAGAGAGAGAGAGAGAGTGAATAAGTAATAATTCAATAACAGTGGTGTGTCATGACATTTTTAGTCAGACATGCAAATTGCCATTTGCATTCAAAATGGTATCCTTCATGTGGCATGACCTCTCGTATATAGTATATGTGAGGAAATGTTGTGCAGATGATACCATTTTGTTCTACACAATGGTGTCCTCCATGTATGTGTGGGAGTCGGATGGAATTGTCCTGCAAGCACAGTCAGTTCTGGGGCTTGCAATGCATGCCTTGTGTGCACAGATGGCATGCCACTGTTCAATATTTACAAAGTGCATAAGAAGAGAGTAGGAGAGTCAGAGGAGCAGAAAGAGGCTGAAGTTTGAGGAAAAAGAGGTCTTATGTCTGTAGAGTTCTGTAAGATTGTGGGGACCAGGTCAGAGGACACCACAGAAGATGTTATAATTCTTGGGGGAAGCCAGCATCATTTAATCATTGCTTTAGATGACAGATTCTATTCCTAGATCTGCCACTGACCTGCTACATGACTTGGGCAAGTCACTTCCTCTCTGTGTCTCTGTTTCCGCTCCCACATTTTGTCTTGTTAATTTAGATTGCAAGTTCTTCAGTGCTGGTATTGTTTTCTCACTGTTTTTATATAGTGCCTAGCACAAGGGGTGGCCTGATCTTAGTTGGTACTTCTAAGAATTATTGTAATCGAAATAATAATAGTAATAAATAGAGCTAGTTGAAGCTCAGAATGTCTGTTCTGTGGAAATTCTAACATTTTGAAATTTCCTCTTATCCTGAATTGCAACCAAAAGTGAAAATTTGAAATTTCCTGCAAAATGAAAATTCTGAAAAAAAATGGGGGAAATATCAAAGTGACTTCATCAAAACACTTTATTTTGAGTTTATTGCAATTATTATGTATTAGTTGAAATGATAGTTGACACAAAGCACTTCAACCTTATTGAAATTAAACATTTCAATAATTTTTCATTGAAAATATTGATGAAACTGAGATGTTCTTGAAAAATGCTTTGATTTAATTGAATCTGCATTTTCTAATGGAAGATTGTTCCAACAACAACAACAAAATCAACCAGCTCTAATAATAAATGATATCGGAAGGAGCAGAGCAGCGGCTAAGGGATACACTATCAGAAGTGCTGGGCAGACTCCAGAGTCTGACTAAAGTTCTTACAGTGAAGAGTGATGGGAAGCAGAATAGCAAGAGTGGAAATCAGAATCTGATGAGCCTCAGTAAAAGTTTCTGGAGTGGGAGGTGGAATACCAGATGGGGAGGCCCTAAGGGTATGAAAAGAATGAGCAGGAGGGATCTGATCCTGCTCTTATTAAAGACTGTGATTTATTCCATTGTAAATGAGAGGAGAACTAGGCTCCTGGGGTGAAATTCTGGCTCTACTGAAGTCAATAGCAAAACTCACTGACTTCAATAGGGCAAGGATTTTACCCCTGGAGGGCAGCCAGCAGTGGGAAAGCCTAACAGAGAAGGTAAATTGACTTTATTTTGCGTGACAATGTAGCTACTTGAGGTCGATAGCACAAATGTAAACATTGTCCGAAAGCGAAACATTGTTTTCTGATAATGGACCTGATCCTCCCGCAGTAGAGGACAATAGTAAGACTGTCATAGACTTTGATAAGAGCAGACCGGGATCAAAATCAGGAAGGATAGCAAGTGAAATGCCCACAGCTCTGAGGAACTGATGGCCCTGCTTGTTTCACGGGATGATCATACATAATTAAAAAAAAAAACTTTAAAAGTGAAGATTTTAAATTATTTACTTGATGTAGTGCAGAATTATCATACCAATAGGGTGAAAAATGCTGTAACTGCTCCAAAACTGACTGCACTGCTGAATTTACAATGAACACACATAAATAACTTACAATAGCAACAAAAAACTTTCCACAAATTTTGCTTTACTTCCATTATATTACAGAATATGAATTCATAAAGTCCTAAATAACTCTCCATTGATTGGCAAAGAAAGAAATTGAACAGAAGCGTGCCTTAGTCGTGGGCTATGTTCCTATTTTGGTTAAACATAAAACTACATTATGGATTTTAATAGTATATTAATTATTTAGAAAATTCTATGTACAGTAGTAATTAAACATGATTGATTGATAGATTCGCGAACTAATCTGGGTATGTTCTGAATTAACTGTCAAGTAATTTCATATCTCATTAGTCTATTACTCACGAAGAATTCAAGTTGAATTTAATGAAGGGCACAAAATGATTACACAGGTATAGCCTTTACTTAAATATTTTCAAACTTGGCCATTTTGAGGGGATCAATGTGCATTGATAAATACATAGCTAGCAGTGTTTGAAGAAATAATACTTACTGCCCTGCCTTTAGTCCCACGATATATAAATAGCTCTCTTTGAAATCAGTAGGGGGGCTGGAGGTAGAAGAATTGGGAAAGTGGGCCTGATTTGCTTATTTTTTCCTGTGTGGTGGAGAGTATGTGTGGAATAGGGGGCTTATCCAGTGTTACAGGGCTGTGGTAGCACTCCTGTGTCACCTCCCTCCCACTTCTGACCTGGCTGACGGGGAGTGGTCAGGCCAAAGGGGGCATGGACTAGTTGCCCTTCCATTGACCTCTGGCTCCTTGCGGCTATGACAGATGTGAAGTTGTTATGTAAATATTATGAATAGTGTAGTCACTATAGCTACATTGGGTTTCTTACATGAATATATTGACCTAGTTTAATTAGGGGCTGTTGGAAAAAAGCAAGCACAAAGGCAACACAATAGCTTTAAGAACAGGAGTACTTGTGGCACCTTAGAGACTAACACATTTATTAGAGCATAACCTTTCGTGGGCTACAGCACACTTCATTTGATGCATAGAATGGAACATATAGTAAGAATATATATACACACATACAGAGAAGGTGGAAGTTGCCATACAAACTCTAAGAGGCTAATTAATTAAGATGCGCTATTATCAACAGGAGAAAAAAAACTTTTGTAGTGATCAAGATGGCCCATTTAGACAGTTGACAAGAAGGTATGAGGATACTTAATATGGGGAAATAGATTCAATATGTGTAATGACCCAGCTACTCCCAGTCTCTATTCAAACCCAAGTTAATGGTATCTAGTTTGCATATTAATTCAAGCTCAGCAGTTTCTCGTTGGAGTCTGGTTTTGAAGCTTCTCTGTTGCAAAATTGTCATCCTTAAATCTTTTACTGAGAGGCCAGAGAGGTTGAAGTGTTCTACCGGTTTTTGAATGTTATGATTCCTGATGTCAGATTTGTGTCCATTTATTCTTTTACGTAGAGACTGTCCAGTCTGACCAATGTACATGGCAGAGGGGCATTGCTGGCACATGATGGCATATATCACATTGGTAGATGTGCAGGTGAATGAGCCCCTGATGGCATGAACACTTCAACCTCTCTGGCCATGCAGTAGAAGATTTAAGGGTGGCAATTTTGCAACAGAAAAGCTTCAAAAACAGACTCCAACGAGAAACTGCTGAGCTTGAATTAATATCCAAACTAGATACTGTTAACTTGGGTTTGAATAGAGACTGGGAGTGGCTGGGTCATTACACATATTGAATCTATTTTCCTATGTTAAGTAACCTCACATCTTCTTGTCAACTGTCTAAATGGGCCATCTTGATGATCACTACAAAAGATTTTTTCTCCTGCTGATAATAGCTCATCTTAATTAATTAGCCTCTTACATTTTGTATGGCAACTTCCACCTTCTCTGTATGTATATATATACCTCTTACTATATGTTCCATTCTATGCATCTGATGAAGTAGGCTGCAGCCCATGAAAGCTTATGCTCTAATAGCTGCTACTCTGAAACAATAGCTCTAGATAAACAGCTTCCCAACAAATACGTGGGGAGATTATAAGACAGTGCCTGAGCTATTGGAGTGAAGATGCTCCACCAAGAGTTGCACAGAAGTTTTGTCACAGCTTCTTAAATCATGTTTTAACATATCTGCATAAACAATGGGATTCAACTTCATCCAGAGGCTACAGAGTAACAGCCGTGTTAGTCTGTATTCGCAAAAAAAAAAGGAGTACTTGTGGCACCTTAGAGACTAACCAATTTATTTGAGCATAAGCTTTCGTGAGCTACAGCTCACTTCATCGGATGCATATTGTGGAAAGTGTAGAAGATCTTTTTATACACACAAAGCATGAAAAAATACCTCCCCCCACCCCACTCTCCTGCTGGTAATAGCTCATCTAAAGTGACCACTCTCCTTACAATGTGTATGATAATCAAGGTGGGCCATTTCCAGCACAAATCCAGGGTTTAACAAGAACGTCTGAGGAGGGGGGTGGGTAGGAAAAAACAAGGGGAAATAGGTTACCTTGCATAATGACTTAGCCACTCCCAGTCTCTATTCAAGCCTAAGTTAATTGTATCCAATTTGCAAATGAATTCCAATTCAACAGTTTCTCGCTGGAGTCTGGATTTGAAGGTTTTTTGTTGTAATATCGCAACTTTCATGTCTGTAATCGCGTGACCAGAGAGATTGAAGTGTTTTCTGACTGGTTTATGAATGTTATAATTCTTGACATCTGATTTGTGTCCATTTATTCTTTTACGTAGAGACTGTCCAGTTTGACCAATGTACATGGCAGAGGGGCATTGCTGGCACATGATGGCATATATCACTTTGGTGGATGTGCAGGTGAACAAGCCTCTGATAGTGTGGCTGATGTTATTAGGCCCTGTGATGACCTTCAGATCAGCGGCACTGCTATGGGTACCCGTATGGCCCCACAGTATGCCAACATTTTTATGGCTGACTTAGAACAATGCTTCCTCAGCTCTCGTCCCCTAACGCCTCTACACTACTTGCGCTATATTGATGACATCTTCATCATCTGGACCCATGGAAAAGAAGCCCTTGAGGAATTCCACCATGATTTCAACAATTTCCATCCCACCATCAACCTCAGCCTGGTCCAGTCCACATAAGAGATCCACTTCCTGGACACTACAGTGCTAATAAACGATGGTCACATAAACACCACCCTATACCGGAAACGTACTGACCGCTATTCCTACCTACATGCCTCCAGCTTTCACCCTGACCACACCACACGATCCATCGTCTACAGGCAAGCTCTGCGATACAACCGCATTTGCTCCAACCCCTCAGACAGAGACAAACACCTACAAGATCTCTATCAAGCATTCTTACAACTACAGTACCCATCTGCGGAAGTGAAGAAACAGATTGATAGAGCCAGAAGAGTTCCCAGAAGTCACCTACTACAGGACAGGCCTAACAAAGAAAATAACAGAATGCCACTAGCCGTCACCTTCAGCCCCCAACTAAAACCCCTCTAACGCATTATTAAGGATCTACAACCTATCCTGAAGGATGACCCAACACTCTCACAAATCTTGGGAGACAGGCCAGTCCTTGCCTACAGACAGTCCCCCAACCTGAAGCAAATACTCACCAGCAACCACATACCACACAACAGAACCACTAACCCAGGAACCTATCCTTGCAACAAAGCCCGTTGCCAACTGTGCCCACATATCTATTCGGGGACACCATCACAGGGCCTAATAACATCAGCCACACTATCAGAGGCTCGTTCACCTGCACATCCACCAATGTGATATCACCAGAGACTAGTGATCATAAAATCAATGATCACAGGACTGCTTCCAGTCAGGACATAAAATGTAGTGGGTGTTTTTACTGCAGTATTTGTGGTATTAGCTACACTTAGAATGGAAAGAACTGCAAATACAGCAGTAAATTTAACCCCTGGCGGTAAAGGCTCAGTTTTTCATGGGACCCACCATACATTCGTGGTGTCAGGGAATATTTGGCATTTGATGTAATTTTGTCATTGCCCTCAAGTTGTGAGCATAATATTAATCATCATTAATAGAAGAAACCAATAATACCTCAGTTATTCCCTTCTCTGGATTTCCTAGTATGTCCTTCCATCCCTGTGCCTGTTTTGTAGAGACCCTATCCTGCAAACAAGTACTACCAAACCTAGTGCTTAATACTGAGTGTAGTCCAAGTCACGCCCCCTCGCTTGAGGGGAAAAAAATCACCTCTTCCATTTCCTTCAGTTGTTTCCCCTATTGTACCAACATTACTTCTGTCTTATCTGGGTTGCATTTCAGTAAGATAGCTCTCATCCACTACATAATCTCAGGAATAGACACCATGAAAGCCAATTAACTGCACTGCCTGCTCTTGTTGAAACAAGTGTCTCTTAGCATACTAATGGCACCACAGCCTATACAGGATTATGTTACTGTCTCTGAGAGTGTCAGCAGCTATTGATGGCTTCTGGAGCCGGGTACTGTAAATTGTTTCTTTAAAAGACGCTGGCTCTTTGTCCTCCTGTCAGGAGATGGTGACAATTTCCACTAATAATTAGACCAATGGCTCCCGCTTTGATTTTTACCAATCAAGAAGGACTTAGTTCCAAAGCAGGGTACACAGCCTGACACTATCCAAGCCCCCAGAGAAACAACACAAGTAAATAGTTGTTACTATCAGTGCCTCAAAAGGGAGGTTTAGAGATGGGATTATGGATAATACCTCACTTTCAAATAGGATGTCCTGGGGTGAGAATTTGGGCTGCATGTGTAAGAGGCAGGACACAGAACGTCCAGCCCAGGGAGGTGCAGGCGTGGGATATGCTGGCTTTAAGACAACTTTGTGCTTTAAGAATCCTGGGATATTTCAGGAATCAGAGCAGCCCATGACATAACTTAGGTTACGTCTACACTTATGGTGGTGAGTAGAGTACAGGCACTATACTTGTAGCTACATGCCACAGTGAAAAGCAGGATATGTCCACAGTCCTCGCTGTGGTATGTAGCTGTACACTGCAGTGGGGAGGCAGCGGGATGTGAAATTGCTAAAAATAGCAATGTAGATGTGTGAGGCACTGCTTGGGTGTGTACAGAGCTGTGTAGGGTACTCACCCTGGGGGTTCAGGCATATACAGCACTCTACTCACCTAAGCTGCGTCTCACCATGTACACAGCTGTTAGTATCTGTGCTACAGGTACAGTGTCTGTGCTCTGCATTGCCACCGTAAGTATAGATGTAGCCTTTGAGATTCCTGGGGGCATGTCTAAGTTATGGAAGCCTCCCTGGGCTCCCTATAAACTGCAGCCCTGCCCAGAATCTCCACAGCTCTGTTGAGGCTCTGCCATCAACACAACCTCTTCCCCTCCTAGACATATTCCCTCACAACCCCTTCCACCCCAGCCATGCCTCCTATGCAAAGGGCTTTGAGGGTTCTTTGGAGAACAGCCTGTGGCTGTTTGCCTCAGTTCCTCAGGAATTTCCACCCAGCAAGATGTCCTCCAGCTCTGGCCATTTGATTTGATGTGCAGGGGCTGCTGCAGGGATGATGATCTCTCCTGTGAAAAATAGTCACAAAGATAGAAATCTGACAGTTTGTAGACTGAGTGCTGGAACTGAAAGGACTAAGTCTTTGGTTATGGATGGTCATGGAATCAGCTTCAGGCCCTGAATCTGCAAAGAAACTTGGGACCTGAGATATTAAGATTGTGACTGATAACATGTAGAATTTCAGCTAACATCTCTGATTTCACAGTAAATACAAATCAAGATTTAGCTGGGACTAGACATGGTGAGAAGTCACCCTTTGATAAAAGAAAGATGGCTACTGTGCTTATTTCTTCAGATTCTCTTTAACAATGTCTTTATTTTGTCTGTGGTTAATCAAACAAAAATGATGCTTCAAAGTCACAGAATTCATTTGATCCTGCTGTACTGAAAACACTTGACTAAGACAATACACATTTATGCAGCTCTTGAAATTGCAAAAAGAGGATTATTGCCTTTCTTTTCTATACAGATAAGCTTTGGGTTGAAGTTCAGGAGTGTCAAGGTTCCTTCCCCACTCTGAACTCTAGGGTACAGATGTGGGGACCTACATGAAAACCTCCTAAGCTTACTTTTACCAGCTTAGGTTAAAACTTCCCCAAGGTACAAACTATTTTACCTTCTGCCCTTGGACTTTTGCTGCCACCACCAAATGTCTAACCGGTTATATTTTATTAGGAAAGAGCCTGTCTGGAAACGTCTTTCCCTCCCAAAATCCTCACCAAAACCTTGCACCCCCCTTCCTGGGGAAGGCTTGATAAAAATCCTCACCAATCTGCATAGGTGAACACAGACCCAAACCCTTGGATCTTAAGAACAATGAAAAAGCATGCAGTTTCTTAAAAGAAGAATTTTAATAGAAGAAAAAGTAAAAGAATCACCTCTGTAAAATCAGAATGGTAAATATCTTACAGGGTAATTAGATTCAAAACATAGAGAATCCCTCTAGGCAAAACCTTAAGTTACAAAAAGACACAAAGACAGGAATATCCATTCCATTCAGCACAGCTTATTTTCTCAGCCATTTAAAGAAAACAGAATCTAACGCATATCTAGCTAGATTACTTACTAAGTTCTAAGACTCCATTCCTGTTCTGTCCCCGAAAAAACAGACAGACACAGAGCCTTTGTTTCTCCCCCCCTTCAGCTTTGAAAGTGTCTTGTCTCCTCATTGGTCATTGTGGTCAGGTGTCAGCGAGGTTATCCTAGCTTGTTAAACCTTTACAGGTGAAAGGGTTTTTCCTCTGGCCAGGAGCGATTTTAAAGGTGTTTACCCTTCCCTTTATATTTATGACAAGGAGGGAAAATAGATCATTTTACTTGTTATGATGATGGAAAAAACCTGCTTGATTTCACTGTAGAGCAATGGATAAATCAGAGCCAGATGGACAAGGGATCTCTCCATATATGCTGCTATTTAAAGCAAGCTAAACAAGCTTCACAATAAATTACTCTCGAAAGAACACCGAAAAAATGGAGTACATGCATATGTACTGTTTGCATTTGTTCTGGTTACACCAAACAGACCTGTCATACTCATGAAATCCCTTATGCTTACAGTATAATCACTAATTATTATTGTATTTAATATTTGTGAAACCCTAAATTTATGATATGGTATTTTTAAAAAGTCAAAATCGAAATGAAACATTTCAGTTGATTCAAAACAATCCCTCCCCCTCCCCAATAAATACCATTTTCCACAAAGATTTGACTTTTCAATCTGATTTATAATGATATACATTTTTTAAATGTCAGAAGTTCCAGCGGAGCAGAAATTCTGAGTTTTGGCCAGCTTTGCTCAGTAAGTCTTCACTAAACTCAGAACTGAGTGTATCTTCTGCTGGGTATTTAGAAAATAGCTGGCATCTGAGACAGCTTTTGGGGACTCCGGAAACATACAGCTGACCAAGGCCTGATAGCATGATACTTTCCCTCTTTGAATTCAGCCTATTCACACAATAGGCTGTGCTGATGCTATGATGTAGTGCTTCAGTGAAGCAACTTAAGACATCAAGGGGAGGTGATTTTCTACAGTAAATCTGTAGGGGTTCTCTGCAGTAAATCCACCTGCCTGTGAGGAGCAGGCCGGCCGAGAGCAATTCCATGCCCCGGGACAGAACAGTCAATGGGTGCTGTTCTGGCATGGCCAGGGCTTCCACAAGCCTGACCAGCTACCTTCCACAAGCCCGCCCAACTGCCAGTACCACCCCGAGCATGCCTAGGGGCCCTGGGGCCCGCCCGGGTGATTTAAAAGGGCCCAGGGCTCCCGGCTGCCACCACCGCTACTGCAGCAGTGGTGGCAGCCAGGGGCCCCTTGGCCCTTTTAAATTGCCTAGGTCCCTGGGCAGTTGCCCCCTTTGCCCCCCCCTCGTGTTGACTGGCCTGGAGAGGAGGTAGCTAAGTTGACATAACCACGTGGATTTTTCACACCTTTGAGCTATGCAGCTGGGTCAATCTAATTTTCTAGTGCTGACCAGCCCCTAAAAGCACTGCTGGAAAACCACAGCCACCACCTCTGACTCTGATACATGCTTTTTAGACTAGAACTGACCATCTGTTCAGGAACACAAGGCATCAAGAGCTCATCATCCCAATACTGTGCGCTCTTGACTAGCTCCCTATTGAACACTAGGTCATATTCAAGCTTTCACTTCTCATCTTCAAGTTTCTCCATGAAACCGGCCCAAGGTACCTGAGACAGCAGCTGCTTGACTATCAATTCCCATGACAGCAATGTAGCTACAAAAACAATGGAACTGTCAGCCTCCAGAGTGAAAACCGTGTAGCCAAAGACAGTCTTCTTGGCAATTGGACTTGGAATCTGGAACTCATGCCCAGCAGAGATCAGTCTGAGCATGAACCAAACCAACCAATGGAAAAAAAACAAAAACAAAAAAACCTTCACACCACTGAGCTCACTTGGTGCAATCCAGCAGCTTCAAAGAATTTTCCTTAAAATAAATAAATAAATAAATAAACAAAAAGGCAGCATTTATAGGTGTGTTAATAAAGTATACAACTTATTGATAAAGAATTTATTGCAGGTTTCATTCTTAGTGATCTAGTTAACTAGATAAGCATTTATGGACTTTACCTGGAATACTTGTGTGCTTGTTTCTCTTGAGGCAGAAGTTGTATTAAAATAATATGCTGAATAGTTAAAGCCTGAATCTCAATTGGTGCAATCCGGCGTAGCTACACAGCAATCAAAGGAGCGTTGTCAATTTACACTAGCTCAAGGTCTGGGACCAGATTTACCAAGGTATCTAGTGCACAGACAGACATAGATTGACTTCAGAGGGAGGTAGGTGCTAAAGTTATCTGCATCTGTAGGCAACTAAATAGTGTTGTAAATCTGGCCCCAATCCTTCAAATTAGAATCTTAGGACAACCTGCAGCCTTGCTCCAAAAAATCTGACTGTACTGAGAGATTCTGCTCAGATGGCTGAGGTACAGCTTAGTTATCTGGCATGATAGAAAGTAGCTGCTAGTGATTCACAGATTTATATGGAACTTGAACTAAAAGATAATAATTGCATATCTATGCCAATCAGTCTGATCATCTGAGTGATGATTATATATTGTTGCCTGGGTTACAGTTTGATAAAAATTCTTGCATCTTTTAACATTTTCATCTCTTTATTTATTAAGATTTTACCCTGCCTTGATTAGTATTTGGGAATAAGATCTAACAGGCACTCTCAAACTTTTTCATAGTGTGGATCACATTTTAATACAAAGAATTTCTCATGGGCCACCTATGCTCTGATTCATAATTACACAGCATCCAGGTTTGGATCAAAGCAATCCAGGGCCTTGTCATGCTATGCCATGGCAGTCTTATGGCTCCACCCCATGGGGCTTGCCCTTGTGTGGCGATCCCACCCTGCCACATGAAGTGGCAAAAGAAGTGTCATCAAACCTCCCTCCCCTCAGAAATAGAAGGGGCTGCAGCAGAGTCCTTTTTTGTCCCCCGGGGGTGGGGGAGGCAGCAATTACCCAACACTTACCTCAGTAGCTGGAGAGTAAATGTTTGAGTGGGTGGGCTGGGGTCATTGCACTCTGTTCCTCCTCCTGCATGCAGTGTCTTCTACTCGGTCATGGGGGCACAGAGCAGTAGGCCTTGGAGTTGACACCCTGTTGAGATACATGGGACAGTTCACATCTCAGAGCTAGTATTTTGGGGCTGTGTGAAGACACAGGGAGGCAGTGCCTCCTAGTGGGTAGAGCATGGACCTGGGACTTGAGAGGCCTGAGTTCTATTCCTGGCTCTGCCACTGGCTTGCTCAGTGACCTTGCACAAATTACTTCGCTTCTCTGTGCCTCAGTTTCTGCACCTGTGAAATGGAGACAATGATACTGATTCCCTTTGTATATCACTTTGAGATCTACTGATGAAAAGTGCTGTATCAGAGCTATGTGGTATTGTTATTACTGTCACTGTATTGGTTACACTCCACTAACTTTGTCAAGTTTTTCTCCACAACAAGGAGAGCTAGAAACTTACTTTTAAAAAAAAATCAAAATTCACTTTTTGATGTAATCACTTGACTCCAAGATCTGGGCCATAGGCCTGGGCCTAAAGTGACCAGCTCCTCACACTGGAGAGGGAACTACATCACCTGTGGCAACAAAAGTTCTCGCTTACATGGAGAAACGATACAAGAGAAATATTGAATGTCTATTATTTTCCTTCTTTTAATGCAATCTGGCATCAGGAAACAAGGAAGAACCAGCATCTTGTGAGCAACCAGTTGAGGATTACCAACAAGGTTTTCATGGATCACAACTTGGGAACCTATGACAGGTGTTACAAAAGTTGCCAGTTGGCTAAGAAAAAAATTACCAGTTAGTACTTAGTGTGCTGTACCTAAGAGAGAAATTCATGTGATAGCCTAGAACTGGACGATGTACTTGGCACTTGCACTTTGACTTCAAGGGGCTACTCATTGAATGCATACAGTTAAATGTGTGTAAATCTTTTCAAGATTGGGATCATAGTTAAAAAATGTGTCTGGAGAAATATAAATTAGAGAATTTGGGGCAAAGAATGGTCAAGTAAATCCAGTTCCATCTTAGTTAGTTATAATAAATACAAGAAAAATAATAGAAAGGAATGTGCTCACTTACAAATAAAGACGTGCACGTGCAGATATCCTCACCAAAAAGGCAAGTGTACAGATAAACAGACACTAAGATTAAAAACTATACACATCAAACTTCATACACAGAGAGAGGCAGTGACACCAGAGGAACACGTCCATTTACGGTATGTCTATGCTGCAATCAAAACCTGGCACCGAGTCTCAAGAGACTGAGTCAATTGGCTCCAGCTCGCAGGGTTTAGGCGGCTGGGCTAAAAATTGCAGCACACACATTCAGGCTCGGGTTGGAGCCAGGGCTCTGAAATGTCGCAAGGGGCGTGCCCAGGCTCCAGCCCGAGCCTAAACGTCAGCACTTTGCAATTTTTAGCCCTGCAGCATGAGCCTCATATGCCCAAGTCAGCTGGTTTGGGCCAGTCACGGCCAGGCCGTGGGCCTTTTAATGCAGTGTTAGACTATCCTCAGGGATAAAGATACCACACAAGGGCAGCAACCAGATACAGTGGCACAGATATCACAAATGATTTTCTGCTGAACGTGTACTGTATTTAGCTGATAATCAATGCAATTTCTTCAACATAGGAGGAATATAATGACATTTCCTGGCAGCCTAAATTCCAACGAGTAGATCTTAAGTCCTAGCAAAAGTAAATTTCAATAATCGATGAAAGAAATAACAAAGGCATAAATCAAAGCTACTTTGGCTTTCTGGTCCAGAAAACTACAAACCTTAGACAAGTTATAGAGAAGCACATACAATTAAGTTTATATCTTTCTCTTGTAAGGCAGGCAAAACGTAGGGCTAGTTTCCAGTTCTCCCTGTGCAGTTGTAATGTTAAAGGAAATGCGGTAGGAAAACATACCCTGCCCCTTGCTCCCCTACACAGAATCCCAGTGTGCTTGGTAAGTGCAAGGATATGTATGAGCATAGCAGCAGGCCTCAAAATCCCACAGAGTTTACTGATGGGCCCCTACGCTGCTGACAGACAGAGGATGGTGCTGGGGGAGCCTAGGGTTGCCAACTTTCTAATCACATAAAATCAAACACCCCTTTCCCGTCCTTTATCTGAGGCCCCGCCCCTTCATTGAGGCCCTCCAGCCCCCTGCTTATTCCATTGCCCCTCCCTCCATCTCTTTCTCTTCTCCACCCTCACTTGCTTTCACCAGGCTGGGGCAGGGGGTTAGGGTGCAGGTGAGAGCTTTGGGTGGGCTGTGGGTTCTGGGGTGCAGGAGGGGATTCTGGTCTGGGGCAGGGGTTGGGGTATGGGAGGGTGTGCGGGGTCCTGGCAGTGCTTACCATGGCTCCCAGGAAGTGGCCACCAGGTCCCTGTGGCCCCTAGGCACATGGGTGGCCAGAGAGGCTCCATGCACTGCCCTCACACCTGCAGGTGCTGCCCCCGCAGCTCCCATTGGTCACGGTTCCCAGCCAATGGGAGCTGCAGAGGCGGGGCTGGGAGCAGGGAACAGCGTGTGAAGCCTCCCTGGCTGCTTATGTGCCACGGGGCAGCAGGAACCTGGTGGCCACTTCCAGGACCGCACAGAGCCAGGGCAGGCAGGGAGCCTGCCTTAGCCCCGGGCTCCTGCTACGCCGCCGACTGGACTTTTAATGGCCTAGTTGGCGGTGCCGAAACCGGACACCTGGCAACCCTAAGAAGCACATTTGTAACACTGCATTACTTGTAAAGCAAACTGCAGTGGCTGTGCCTAGAGGTGCTTGAACAGAATGCCTGCAAAGACAGCTTCCCTCCAACCATTACCAGTGGTGCAGTGCTCCTTTTTCACCTTAAGCCTGCCCACTCTCACCAAGATTTGCTACTGCATAGTGGCTTAAAATTCTTCTCTCTCTCCCTTTCCCATTATTACATACTATTGACTTAGATGTGATTTAGGCAGCACCAAATAAAACTAATGGCGCTTTGCACCAATTTTTATAATAAACTGTGACCATCAACGATTAACAAACCAGGCTGAAAAGAAAATATTCAGAGTCACATTACTCAAAAAAATAACTCTGCTGACTCAAATGTATCAGAGAATCAATGAGAAAGCAGTGTACTCATATGCTGGCATCACAGTGGTATTTACGCCCATGTTGAATCAACAAATCAGTCAAGGCATAACAATGCTAGGAGAAGAACTGAACCCTGTGAAATACTAATTCCAACAGAAGAGGAACCAGGGGTGTGTGTTTGTAGTACAACTATTTTCTTAAGGATATAGACAAACTGGGGATCAGATACTCAAGTGGTGTACATTGGACTAGCTCCACTGATTGTTTATTTACACCAGCTGAAGGCCTGGATTCTTACAACCACAGGCCAGAGAATAGATGGCTCATTTAAAAATGGTTCCCGCCCCCCAATAAAACTTAGCTATCATCCATAACATAGACTGCAGGAATGTTTCATAGCAGCAGACACTATTGTTTTAGCCCAGATACAGCATTTGCTAACATGTCAAATACTGACATTTCAGTCTAAGATTAGATTAAACCCCAAACTGATTTGCAAATACTATTGTAGATATCGGGGTGGGCAGAGTTTAGGTCACAGTGGTTTGTATAGGGTGACCAGATAGCAAGTGTGAAAAATCGGGATGGGGGTGGGGGGTAATAGGCGCCTATATAAGAAAAAGCCCCGAATATCAGGACTGTCCCTATAAAATCAGGACATCTGGTCACCTTATTTGTAAGGTCATATTCATGAGCATGTGTCCAACAATTGGATACTAATGAAAACATCTGTGAGTTCCAAACATTTCAGAAATGTTAGCATGAGCAATTATTAGGGTGAAACAATATATATCATAATCATGTTATTTATTGTTCACTATTTTCCTATTGAAAAGATTTCAGCAGTCCAGCCAGACAGGAAAACAATGCCATGTGACTCAGGTGATGAGCTACACAAGGCAAATTACAAATAAAGAATAGTCAAAGTCAGCGGTCCAGAATCTGAACATTATTTGTCAAAACTATGCTGAAAATTTTTACAAATCATGAACATGCTCTCTGAAAATTAGGATAAGTTCATGCATGATTCTCTAACCAAAAAAGGAGATAAATTAATAAAGAAAATTATTCAGAGGAAATAGTTTGATTAGTTCTGTCCAGGCAGCAGAATGAAGCTGTGCAAAGCAAAGCAGATCTATGCTTTCTACAAGTCACTATAACAACCCTTCAGCATAGTAAATAGGATAAGATACCTCAAAAGTGGTTGACCCACAAGTTAAGATGAAAGCATATGGGGTTTCAGCATAGCTCATGAGAGCGTTTATTGAGGACTTTTTCTAAAGAGCATCTGTAGTCCTCCTTCTCTCATCTCCCTCTTCTCTCTGGTCCACCCTTCTTTTCCTGCCAATGTTTCCACATTCCTTTGTCCTGAGCCCAGGGTTCACCCTCTTGTTCCACGTTAAGTTCAAACTTTTCTCCTCCTGTTTTTTATTTGGCATTTTAAAGGTATTGTGAAAAGCTTTATACACCCACATCACTACAATATGTCATTAAGAAATAACAGTTCTGAAATAAACTCTGAAATCTAAAACACTCTGGCATCACTAAATAGTGAATTTGCGGATTTTCAGAAAAAAACCCTGCTCACCTGACATCTGAAACTATGTAGTAAACATTTGCCCAACTATAACATGGAGGAGAGAAATCAACCAAAGTAGTTCAAAAATCACTGTCAGACAAACAAAGAACATAAGTGTCTAATAGCTGAGCCAGTCCATCTTGTAATCACACAGGAAAGAATATACTGTATTTTAGAAGAAAAGCAAGCGAATTTGCAGTCAATTACAACACATCACTAAACCTCTTGAGAGTACAGCGATCAGACATGGAGTGCAGTAAAATAGTCACCCAGAAGCCAAAAACTCTGATGGTATTAGCAAAATGTTTAATATTGCCGCAGCCACAGACAGAGGAAACAATAGTAGCGAGAGAGTGGGGATGGATGCTAAAATTGAAACTAAAGGGGGCAGGGCTTGCTGTCCATCAAAGAAGTGGAATTTTGGATCCGCTCCAATCCCATAAGAATCTGCCAAATAAAATAGGAAACTTGCCGGTGTAGATGATATCGCCTTTCTGTTTTAAAAGTGTGGTGAGGCCACTAGGAAACTGTTTGGACATTTAAAATGCCAAAGAATAACAGTAAAAATGAGAAAATGGATTTCTTCAAGGTGCAGTTGATGCCATCAGCAAGCAACACACCAACTGCCATTTTCTCCCTCTGGTAACAAAGTAACTGTCACTGGAGATAAGGATTATTCTGTTACAAACTGCTCCAGGAGTTACAATTGAGAAGTGATAAATTAGGGACTTCAATTATCTTTCTGGAAGAAAGGCTTGAGACAATTTGAGATGAGCACTCTAGATAAGAGAATGACAGGGATGAAAGAAGGCTGGAGGCCTGAAGAAAGATCACAAGAGGTAAAAGAAAAGACTCTCCATACTTCTACTCATGCAAATGGTCATGAGATGGAACTCCTGCAAAACAAAATTAGAGGCAGAAATATTTGTATACTGGTTAAAAATGTCCTGACTTTTGTGGTGGATCTATTTAAATGGGAATGTGAAAGAGATCTTTGTGATCAAACACCATAAAAGGAGAAAAGAAAAAGAATCTGGGCATGGAGCTGCATTGATTGCTTTAGGACCTTGAACATGCTCCAAGAGAAGTCTGAATATAACAACGTTTGAAGAGATATAAAAATATCATTAATTTTCAGCATTAGTCTACAAACACAGCCAAGCATGTGAAATTTGCGGAGATTAAAAATTAATTTCTGGGGAAGGTTTTCTAAAATAGCTGAGGCCTTTTTAGAAAGATAGAAGTAACCATTTTATACAAGTTGGTCTTGTGTATTTGTTAATCATACAAACCCTAAAATGCTGGCCAGATATTTTGGAGAGATCAAATTTGTCTTTGAAAAGTTATTTTTTCAAGATGAGCAAGTTTGCTTAAACCACCATACCAGCATGTTAATTTCAGAGCTGTGGGAGGTTTCCATATGTGCAGGATTGGTCTGTCAGTGATTTCAAGATAAATATTTTTAAGTTTAATAACAGATCAGAATACTTAGTGATATTTATAATTGCTTTCAAATGAGCATTGGGGACATGAGAATTAATGCAACATGCCTCTTATGTGCGAGCACTTGAGAAGTAACTAAAATCTGTTTATCATTTACAAGAAATGCCATTTTCGGGGATTTACCTGGAGACTGTGACTAACATGTAAAAAAAGTTTGCTAATGAAGGGCTGAGTGTTTCCATACAGTATTGAGAGTGGAGGGGAATGAGATCTGGCAGATCAGTGTAGTGGGTAGAAAGAGGAAGAAGGAGCAGTGTCACAGCCTGCTACTCCTTTGCGTGCAAGACCCAGGAAGCCCCTCTGCCATCACTCTGGTAAAGACTATGAGGCCCAAGAGGCAGCTTACTAGGGACAGATGGAGCTGGGAAGGATTCTCACTTCCCAGCATTCATCTCACTGGCCCGGTAGTGGATATTTGTAAGTGATTGAATGCTCTTCCAAGCTACTTTAAGGACCTGATCCAAAAGCCGTTAAAGCCGATGGGAGTCTCCCCGTGGGCCTAGTCCTGCCTTACCAACTACCATAAAATCATCTCTGTGTCTTGTGTTGGGCAGCTACAGCAGGAGGCAACCATAGATAGTATCAGTACAGCATCTTAGAGGTTGCACTGTTAACGGGATAGGAGCCTTCAAATCACGGCAGAGGGTCAGGTTCTCCATGTAGAGGCTCTGGGATTGGTGGGTTTCATAGAGCCATAGGACTGGAAGGGACCTTGAGAGGTCATCTAGTCCAGTCCCCTGCCTCATGGCAGGACTACATATTGACCATCCATGACAGGTTTTTGTCCAACCTGTGTCAAAGTTTGACTCAGACTCACAATTTATCAGACCACTCTGTTTTATTAGCAAAGCTGCTCTGCTAATACATTTAGAAGTGAGCCCCCCGAGTGAGGCTTGTGTCTTTTAATTTATACAGTTTTTTGGAGAACAAGTTACAGAGAAGTTACAGACAAAAGAAGAAAAAAGATTTTAGTCACCACCCTTCGAGATCCCTGAGACCAGTCACGTATCTTCAATTACCTGCCACCCTTAACAATCTCCTTTAACAGCTTCCAGTTAACTTAACTAATTGCCCTTCACACCTTCCATTCAAAAGCTAACTGTCCCTACCTGTGCTCCCTCAGATACTTTGTAACATGTTTTGGCATGCCCTCTCATATACAATGTATCCAGCATGTCCCCTTATACAATGTTATACTTCCACAATGTTATACTTCCACACCTGCTCTTAAAAATCTCCAATGATAGAGATTCCACAACCCCGCTAGGCAATTTATTCTAGTGCTTAATCACCCTGACAGGAAGTTTTTTCTAATGTCCAACTTAAACCTCCCTTGCTGCAATTTAAGCCCATTGATTCTTGTCCTATCCTCAGAGGTTAAGAAGAACAATTTCCCCCCTCCTCCTTGTAACAACCTTTTATGTACTTGAAAACAGTTATCATGTCCCCTTTCAGTCTTCTCTTTTCCAGAATAAACAAATTTTTTCAATCTTCCATCATAGGTCATTTTTCTAGACCTTTAATCATTTTTTGTTGCTCTTCTCTGGACTTTCTCCAATTTGTCCACATCTTTCCTGAAATGTGGCACCCAGAACTGGACACAATCCTCCAGTTGAGGCTGTATCATCACAGATTAGAGCAGAAGAATTACTTCTCATGTCCTGTTAATACATCCCAGAATGAGGTTTCCTTTTTTTGCAACAGTGTTACACTGTTAACTCATATTTAGCTTGTGATCCACTATAACCCCCAAATCCCTTTCCTAGGCAGTCATTTCCCACTTTATACGTGTGCAACTGATTGTTCCTTCCTAAGTTGAGTACTTTGCATTGGTCCTTATTGAATTTCATCCTATTTACTTCAGACCATTTCTTCAGATTGTCCAGATCAATCCTATCCTCCAAAGCATTTGCAACCCCTCCCAACTTAGAATCATCCACAAACTTTATAAGTGTACTCTCTCTACCATTATCTAAATCATTGATGAAGATATTGCACAGAACCGGACCCAGGACTGATCTCTGTGGGACCCCACTCATTATGCCCTTCCAGCATGATTGTGAACCGCTTGATAACTTATATGCCATCATGTGCCAGCAATGCCCCCTGCCATGTACATTGGTCAGACTGGACAGTCTCTATATAAAAGAATAAATGGACACAAATCAGATGTCAAGAATTATAACATTCATAAACCAGTCGGAGAACACTTCAATCTCTCTGGTCACTCGATTACAGACCTAAAGGTCGCAATATTACAACAAAAAGACTTCAAAAACAGACTCCAACAAGAGACTGCTGAATTGGAATTAGTTTGCAAACTGGATACAATTAACTTAGGCTTGAATAGAGACTGGGAGTGGATGGGTCATTACACAAAGTAAAACTATTTCCCTATGTTTATTCCCACCCCCCACACTGTTCCTCAGACGTTCTTGTCGACTGCTGGAAATGGCTTACCTTGATTATCACTACAAAAGGTTTTCTTTCTGGCCACCCCACCTCTCTCCCCTGCTCTCCTCCTGGTATTAGCTCATCTTAAGTGATCACTCTCCTTACAGTGTGTATGATAACACCCATTGTTTCATGTTCTCTGTGTATATAAATCTCCCCACTGTATTTTCCACTGAATGCATCTGATGAAGTGAGCTGTAGCTCACAAAAGCTTATGCTCAGATAAATTTGTTAGCCTCTAAGGTGCCACAAGTTTTCCTTTTCTTTTTGCGAATACAGACTAACACGGCTGTTACTCTGAAACATCTCTGGGAATGGTTTTCCAACCAGTTTTGCACCCACTTCATAGTAGCTCCATCTAGGTTGTATTTCCCTAGTTTGTTTATGAGAAGGTCATGTGAGAAAGTATCAAAAGCTTACTAAAGTCAAGATATACCATGTCTGCTGCTTCCCCCTATCCACAAGGCTTGTTACCCTGGCAAAGAAAGCTATCAGGCTGATTTTGTCATGATTTGTTCTTGACAAATCCATGCTGACTGTTATTTATCACCTTATTATCTTCTAGATGTTTGCAAATTGATTGCTTAATTATTTGCTACATTATCTTTCCAGGTGCAGAAGTTAAGATGATTGGTCTGTAATTGCCCAGGTTCTCCTTATTTCCCTTTGTATAGATTAGCACTATACTTGCCCTTTTCCAGTCTTCTGGAATCTGTTCTGTCTTCCATGACTTTTCAAAGATAATCGCTAATGGCTCAGATATCTCCTCTGTCAGCTCCTTGAGTATTCTAGGATGCATTTCATCAGGTCCTGGTGACTAGAAGACATCTAACTTGTCTAAGTAATATTTTATTTGTTCTTTTCCTATTTTAGCCTCTGATCCTACATCTTTTTCACTGACATTCACTATGCTAGACATCCAGTCACCACCAACCTTCTTGGTGAAAACTGAAATAAAGTTGTCATTAAGCACCTCTGCCATTTCCACATGTTCTGTTTTTAATTCCCCCTCCCCCACATCGAGTATGGGTCCTTGGTCTTGCTTGTAATGTATTTGTAGAATTCTTGTTACCCTTTATGTCTCTAGCTAGTTTGATCCATTTTGTACCTTGGCCTTTCTAATTTTGTCCCTACGTACCTGTGTTATTTGTTTATATTCATCCTTTTTAATTTGACCTGGTTTCCACTTTTTGTAGGACTCTTTTTTTTTGTTTTTTTTTTTGGTGGTGAAAAGAGTCCCACATGTGTTCTTGTGATCTACAGGTTTATGCCCACTTCTTCTTCTTACCCATTAAATGAACCCCTTATTTTTACTTCCATTTAAAAAAAATCACAAAATAAGCCTTCCATAGTTTCCTGGACCCATTTGTACTGCTCCTGCAGTTTTTCTACAGGGGAGTAAGACAAGACCTGAATTACAGATATTAATTTATAGGCATTTCATTACCACAGTGTTTGAGCACATAATAGCAGTGTTGCCATCACTCACAATTTTATCATGAGTCTTCTGATACTTGGCATTTTTTGGACCCAGCTCCTGGAATCATATGATCACATGGAAAAATTCAACTTCCGTTTTAAAAAAAGTTTCTAGCCAGTGTGGTTTCAGAGAGAATTTTGGAAAATATGAACCTTAAATGCTAAAAAAAAAAGAGGCAAATATAATTGCTAAAGCATATCTTTTAGAAAAACATTCAATCTTGATTTAAAAATTGTCAGTGAGGTACAATCCACCACCATAAATTGTTCCAATGGTTAATTACCTTCACTGTTAAAAATGTACACCTTATTTCCAGTCTGAATTTGTCTCACTTCAACTTCCAGGCATTGGCTCATGTGATTTTTTTCTCTGCTAGTTAGAAGAGCCCATTTTGAAATATTCCTCATGTAAGTACTTATAGACTATAATTAAGCCACCCCTTTTCCTTCTCCTCCATAAACTAAATAGATGGAGCACTTTGAGTCTATCACTATAAGGCATGTTCTCTAATCCTTTAATTATTTTTGTGGCTGTTCTCTGAACCCTCTCCAATTTATCAACAATTAAGACCCACAATGTCCCTGTCAGGTAGGGAAATATTATCTCCTTGTTATGGAAGGGGAAACTCAGGGACAGAGAGGTTAGTCATTTGCCACAAGTCTCACAAGTGAATCTATAGCAGATCTCTGACGAGATACCAGATTTTCTGACTTTTAGCTCTGTTCTTTCTTATCTGTCCTGTTAGGCAGATAAAGGAACCTCTCAATTCACTCATTCCCGGAGAGTAATTCATTAGCAAACACTGTTCACCAGTGTCAGTTACAGGTAAATTCCAGAGTGAAGTTTCATGCCTAGTTTAATAATGAAGTAGATTCTAATTATTCACCTGCCATTCCTCTCATCTTTACCTCATTATGAGGGATGTCCTTTGTTCCACACCCAAGTTTCTCTCTCCTACATTCACATCTGCTGTCATTCTCATTTATATTAATCTAATTTGTCTCTATGAGAAATGATAGATCATGAGTATGAGGGTACTGAAAATTTTACTTACATTAATAAAACTGGACTCAGAGGAAAGATGTGACCAACCCTTGTAATTATGATTTTTTAAATTCTTTATCTGTTCTCTAAACTGTTGCATTCAGTTTCTATTTACATAGGAACACCACACATATCTCACCAGAGCATGATCACATCAGTAGCACTCAGGGGACCCATTCACAGTGGTGCCCCCATGTCATTAGGTATTGCACAACTACATAAAAACCCAAAAGTACTTGCCTTGAGGAGCTCCCTAATATGAACTGGTTTTACCAGTTCCCTCACAAAATGACAACACTCTGGCAGCTCAGCAACTAAAAGTTACCAGAAATGGTGATTCTGGATAGGCCTAAAGGATAAACAAAGCAATTAAGTAAGCAAGCAATCATTTGGGTCAAAGGGTTTTGATCATCCCTCTGAGACCAGTAAGATGGACTGCTGTCTCATTCACAAAGGGCCAATTTTAAACTCAGTGATATGGACTAGGATAAGACGTAATCTCTAACAGTTTCCCAATACCTATCTCAAAAATTTTCAGAAAAAAAAAAATTAAGTGACCTTACATGTTGAATGTCCATCAATGGCTGATCAAGCTATACTTCAGTAGTCTAGGTGAACTTGAGATGGCAGAGGCAAGAATCAGATTCAGACCTTAACCAGGAGACTGTAGAAAGCTACAGTGTAGTCATGATTGAGTTTAATGGAGGATGAATCTGGCCCATTTTGAGTATTTTGTTTCCTGCCTATGAAATGAAGTTTTCTGAGGTAGAATCCAAGTATTTTGCTGCACAGAATATTACCATGATTAGCTGTTTACTTTTTTCCTTTTTATACATTTCATCTATCGCAAATTGTCACCTTGTCATTCTGTTATGGAATGTTAGTGTCTTTTTCTATATTTAGTTATTGTTGAGAATAATCACTGCTCTGTTTGTGGAGATACACCCTGATTGCCGTTCTTAGATAAGGTGTTGGAACTTTAAATCTCACTTCAAAGGAAGTCCTTGCAAAGTCTGTTTAGAACAGATTGGGTGAGAGAAAAAAAGACCATGGAACCCAGAGAATTTTGCACAATTCAAATCTTTCATCCTCTGCAGTATTTTGTTGTGGCTGGCATTTTGGATCTTTGTCACTCCTTTTAGGGTCCAGTCCTCCTTCCAGTGACATCAGTGGCAAAACTACCATTGTCTTCAAAAGGGGCAGGAGGAGATCCCTCAAGAACAGTATTTTATACCTGGGTCTGAAAGGCTAGTAGCTATGCTCATGATTACAAAGAAATGCAATAAGAATTAATATGAAAATGCCTTTGTTTTATGGACCATGAAAAACTGAGGTTGTTTTGTTGTATGCAAGTTGTTGTTCAGAGCATAATGGGTGGGCATATATGTGTGTTTACAGCGAGTCCTCCAATTGCAAGTATTTAATTTATAGCAAAGCATATCCCAAATTTTTGGGATCTCTATGAAGAGCTCTGTAAAATGAAAGGAACTGTATGCATGGACTCCCTCTATAAGATACAGCCCTATAAAACTGATACAAACAAATGCTGTTCTTGTTGCTGTGCAGGTGCTTTGGTCTTTCTCCATGCTAGCTCTTCTAATATGTTTTGGGGTTTATTGATTCTTTCTGTGTTTGTGGATTGCATTATGTTTATGCCAGTGAGTATGTTACCGACTGTGAAAATATTCTTCCAAAATACCTTATCTTATATTAAATATAAAACAACATTATAGCTTGCAAAATAGAAGGCAACGCTAGAAATTGGAAGACAGATTTATGGGAGAGGAACTGCAGAGATACCAGTCACGAAGGGTGCTTTGTGTCTGATTCTACCTACTGTAAAACGAAGCTGCCACTTCTAAGGTTGACAAGGTGGGTGAGGATCTTTTATTGGGCCAACTTCTGCTGGTGAGAGAGACAAGTTTTTGAGCTTATGCAGAACTCTTCTTCAGGGCTAGGAAACATACACAGAGTGTCACAGCTAAATAGAAGAGGGAACAGATTGTTTAGGATAAATAGTTAACTCACATTTCAAGGTGAAGGTAACTCACATTGAAGGTAAAGTGGCCCATTAACATCCCTCCAGTCATAGGGGGACAGGAAGAGAGTGGAGGGAAAAAAAGGCAGTGGGGGAATTGTTAGTGGGTTACAGGTTTGTTGTAATAAATGTACTACAAATATACCATTAGCTTTGAGATACATCAATTATATTGTCATTGTCTGGACAGATGACCTAAACTCCCTAATAGATTTCCAGCACAGCTTCAATAACCACCCTTCCCCGCATTAAACTCTCTCTAGAACACTCTCACACTAGCATCAACTTCCTGGACACCATGATCAGCTTCAGCCATGGAACCCCACAGACAACTACATACAAGAAAACCCACGGATCACCACACCTACCTTCACAGATCCAGTAGCCACCCCAAACACAAGGAATCTGTTATCTCACTCCAAGCACTCAGATACCACAGGATATGCTTGGAGGAGAAAGTCTGAGATATACACCTTAGGACACTTAAAACTGCCTTCACCATGCAAGCACACTCCACCAGAGAAGTCGCTTACATCATGGAATGAGCACCCAAATACGCAGAGAGAACCTCCTGCAATACAGAAATAAAAACCCCTCTGACTGCACACCCATAATTGTCACCTACCCCCCTGACTGCAAGCCATATGGGGTATTGTTAAACAACTACAACCAACACTCAATGGGGACTCCATCCTCCAAGAAATCTTTCCTGAACCCCCTCTTTTGGCCTTCAAACAACTTCTCAGCCCCTCCAAGCTCATCATCAGAAGCAAGCTCCCCATAGACTAGGACACTCCATCTCGAAGTGGCACCACACCAAGCCAAAATGACACATGCAAAACCTGAAGACATATCTCCACTACTATGATGGTCAACATCCCCCAGACCATACCTTTCAAGATTCATGGGTCCTACTCATGCCTATCACAAGTGCATACATCCGGTGCACTAAATGCCCCAATGACAACTGTGCGGGTGAAACCAGACAATCACTACACTCTCAGATGAACTCACACGGAAAAATAAAAGACAAAAACACCCTATCACTTGTGGGTAAACACTTTTCACCAAATGATCACTGTATAGTCCCTGTCCTCAAAGGAAATCTGCACAATACCTTCAAACTACAAGCCTGGGAGCTTAAATTAATAACTTTGCTAGGCACTAAAAATCATGGACTGAATAGACACTCTGGTTTTATGACTTATCACAACAATCTATAACCAACTAAACCCTCCCCCCTCCCATCTTCCCCCTCTATGTCAGGACCGGTGTTAACTGGCCACTTCACCTTCAATGGTCCCTTGAAATGTGTAACTGTGCATGCTAAACAATGTGTCCCACCTCGTATTTAGCTGTAACATTCAAGAAAGCTCTGTCTAGCTTGAAAATTTCTCTCTCACCAACAGAAGTTGGTCCAATAAAAGATATTACCTCACCCTCCTTGTCACTCTAAGATCCTGAGACCAACACTGCTACAACAACACTGCATTTCTAAGGGTGACAGGTAATTCAGTTTGCTCACAATACATTCATTTCTACCAGTTCAAAAGTTTTCTTATGAGAGAGATCTTTTTAAAGAAATAATTACTATCCTCTTTGGATAGCACAGTCTATTTCTAATCAGTATTTTTGTGCTGCTTATAGATGGGTTTTCATTTACTCTGTATCTGGGAAGAAATTTCCCAGTTAATTAACAAGAGAACAAGTCACTCTGCCAGATAATTAGCCAAATAATAATTACATTAAATTAAGTAAATCAGTAAGAGCATAGTGGTCTCAGTTAAATTGCAATTCACTTGCATAAACCTATCCCTGTACTCAGCAAAGAGCCAATATTTGCATTTGAACTTGCTGGATAAAGGATTGCTTTATAATTACACTCTTTAACGCATGCAGATTAGATTAGAGAAGTCTCTCCATTGAAACTCAATGAGAAGAAATAGACATTTGAAGAAGTCTGGATTTAGAGGTTGACTTCATTCAAACTGTGATTACGGGTAAGTTTCTCTGTATCACAAAACTCAAATTAATCACTGTTAAGCTTCCAGTAATCTGAAGCATGATTCTGATAAAATGGTTAGCCAAACAGATATAGTAGTCTCTTAGCTACTGAAATTTTCCCAATAGCATTAAAAGGCTAACAGTGTTCCCCTTTGAACGTCACAGGTAAATCCCTTATTTTTGCACTTCCTGTCAGCTCCTTCATGACCAACAGTGCATGAGGTGTCTGACCTTGATACATTCTGATCCTGATGGGAGTGATATCAAGAAGGTATAGACAGTGAAAACTAGAGAATTGCTGCCAAACTTAACTGGAATTATAAAGCAAAATCTTATCCAGGGGAATTACTTAATCTCTTTTTCGCAACAAAGAAAAGAAAATAGTTAATGTTTCCCATTTATTCCATTGTAGGTGTTAGGTCAAACATTATAAATAGAAAAGAAAGAATATGGGCCAAATTATCAGATGGAATATGCTGGCATTTACCCTATTTATTGCAGCAAAGAATCTGGCCTTTTGTAAGGATCTGTGGTTCGGTGTGGTGTTTGTCACTTGCTTACAATGACCACATCACTCACAAGTAGAAGAGTGGCAAGCACAAGTCTTCCCAAAAGGGTGGCAATAAAACCTTTAAAGCATTCCACAACCTTGTGTATTTATTTGTGCCACTAATATCAGGTAAAAATTCTTACATTCCCCTTTCCTTTCAGATGGCATCAGAAAGGGCCAATCTGTAATGTGCCTGGTTTGATAGTTAGTGCTTCAGCACATGTGAAGGCAGCTCACCACTACACTGACCACGGCTTATTATATCACAACTGTCTCAGTGTTACTATGTCTTTCCCCCCTACTGTCTGTCTGTTATAGCCAGCTGATGTTTCTCACCATATATTAGGGTTGCAAACTCTTTGGAATAGGACCCACCTTTGTGCTATTATAGGCGGGGCTGGTGGCACTCCCTATTATTTAAGGTTGTCCAACACTTCCCATTATAAGACCTTATTTTCAGTTGTTTAAAACATTGGAAAACTTTAACTCTTTTGGCTGAAAGTTTCCCATGCCAGTTGTCTGCCTCAGGCTGAATCATTCTGGAAAATTTCTGCCCAAATGCTCCAACTGCTTGTGAGGAAAAGGATAGGGAAACGTTTGTTTTTCTTTCTTTTTAGAAAGTTCTGATGACCTTTTCTTTTGGAAGCTCAAATGTCGTTGTCATCCCCCCCGCCACACACACATTCCAGCTTCGGTGCAGGGACTTGAAATTTGACAGAGGGGTGGCCAATGTGTCAGGGATGCGTTCGGATGACCCCATGAAAATTCATCCAAATTTGGATAAGTTATAAGCATTCAAAAAATCAGAGTTTCTGCATATTCGGTAGAGATCTGCTAAAGCTCAACAGCTAAAATCTAGGAAAACTCTGTTCTCCCGCAGCATGCTCCAGCCTGGGCTGAGCAGGACTTTTCCTGCAATTGCTGTTCCTGGCTGCTGCAGGCTGAACTGGGGACAGGCGCCTGATGGGAGCAAAATACAGACTCTCTCTCCTGTGTTGTCAGTAACAGCCCTGATGGATCCAGGCAGCACAGAGGAGGAAGCCACCTGATTTGAATACAGAGGGGATAAGAGACAGACCTCGGGGATGGGTGGGGGAAATAGACTGAGAAAGGGAGCCAGTGGGTGGAACTGGAGGCTGGCGGAGGAAAGAGAGAAACTTGTACTGGGATTTGGGGTAGGTGGGGAGATTGTGATTGGCAAGGAAACTGATACTGGGAGCCAGGTGGGTTGAGACTGGGACTGATCAGGCAAGGACTGGCAACCAGGAGGATGGGAGGAAGGAGTTGAGGGAGAGGGGAGACAAATCTGATGAGGAATCAAGGTGCAGGGGGGAACTGAGACTAGCTCAATGAGCCCAGTCCATCCTGCGCACTAAATAAGGCAGGGGTCTTATAGGAAAAATCGTATGTGACCTTGTAATTAAAGGCTGTATCGTAATGCATACACAAAGTGATCAGTGAACTTAATTCAGGTGAACTTAATTCTGGCTTTTCCTTCCTTTCGAGTGTTTGATTTAGTGTTCTTCACATGTGCATGCATGTGGGTGTGTAGTAAAAGATACTGTACCGTATGCCATGGGTTTCACTTATTATTTTACAAAGGTACTCTGATAGATCTGAAGCACTGTCTCCTAGGTTTTAATCTTTTTCAAAGTCAGACACATCAGCGTTTCTTATTCTCTGCAGTTTTGTGCATGAAGATAAACTTCTCAGCTTCGTTAGAAAATCAGTGATGGAACTTCAGGATTCTGAATTAATTTTGCAGATCTTGTTCTTTCAGACAGACTAAATTAAAAGCCACCTAACCCCTTCCTCCCCGTCAGACACACACACATTTTACAGATGTGCAATAGAGCCCCTGGTGTGGATCCAGCAGCCTGTAAAGCTCATTGGGTATTGCTGCTAATCTGCAGGACCCAAAGTGATTCTCATTATTTTAAAGCTTATACTACTTCATCAGAAATGCTCTGTAACATAATATGACTGTGATTCCTTCCTTAACTGGTGAGTCAGGAAATGGAATAGCTGCCTCATAATGTCAGCACAGTAGTGGACAAGGTTCTTAAGTGCCACTCTAAATAGTGAGTTCAAAACACTAATTGAAATGTGAGTAGTAAAGCTGCAGGCTGTCAGTATGTGCAAACCATTAAACCGACAATTGCACTGAAAATGCGAAATGGCACAAAACTATATTAAAACAAAAAGCTGAACAAAACACATTTTGAAGGCCAATAATGCTCATGAGCAAACAGAAATAAACTTCTGGATCTGAAACTAAGCTCTTATATTAGGGCTTAAAAACATAGAGCAAAAGACTGTCTTTACCCACTTAAAAATTAAAATCATGGTATCTCAAACAAAATTAATAAATTATCAGGGTTTCAAGTTGTTTAAATATTAAAGCTTAGCTAAACTTGGTAATGGTGACATTCATAGACAGTCAGATCAGATTTTTTTTCCAGGCATTTTGCTATAGCTCTTACTCCAGCTTTCAGATTGCTGCTTAATTGTTAAATAATAAATATCCTTAAATACTTTATAAAGGAAAGAAAAAATCATAAATCCACTGAAAACTTTGACACTTGGGTCTATTTTTTAATATATTTTTTAAAATATATTTACTGCTCTAAAAAAACAACAAAACTTCTATTTCAGACCCATGGTAATGTATGTAAAGTTGATTCAGCAAAGTACTTAAGCATGTGTTTAATTTTAAGCTTATATTTAAATTGACTTTGTTGTGACTTAGGCTTGGTCTACTCTACAGAGTTAGGTTGACATAAGGCAGCTTACGTCAACATAACTCTGTAAGCATCTACACTACAAAGTTGCTCCTGCCGATGTATCTCGCCCATTACACTGACCTAATAACTTCACCTCCGCAAGAGGCATAGCACTGATGTCAATGTGGTTAGGGTGACACAGTGTCTGTGTAGAAACTGCATTACTTACATCGCCTGTTGGCTGGCAGCCCTGCCACTGGGGGCTAACAGCTTGATCTCCCCCGACCTGGGGCTGACACTCGGGCTGGGAACCTTGGGGCAGCCAGGCTCAGGCTGTGAGCCCTGGGCTGGTGGTGGGGGCTGTAGCTGTCAATGCCCCACACGGTTAAGTCAGTGGAAGCGCTCCTTGTGTGGACATGCACCACTGATAAAGTAGGCGCAATGTGGACATGAACAGCTGCAGTAATTACTGCAGTGGCTGTACATCAACTTAATTTACGTTAACTTCGTTTTGTAGTGTAGACATGGCCTTAAATGCATGCTTCAAGTTTGAGGTGTTCTTTAGCACTTTGTTGAATAGGACTAGGGTTAATCTGTTGCTTAAATGCTTTGCTGGTGCATAGGCCTAAAGAAGAAATAGTGGTCTAATGGTCAGACTGAGAGCCTGGTATTTATGTACAGTAGGGTTTTATACTGCTACCCATCACCTAATATCTGAGCACCTTCCATGCTGATGGCAATAGTGATGTCCCTAGTGGACTTCACCCTTTCGGGGGGTAAAACCTCAGCATGGGGTAGCGATTTGGGGGTTTTAAAATTTTTCTTAGTTTTAAGGTTGCTTTGATTCAGGCTTTTTGGTTGGACTTTTAGGGGTGTTAGTGTTGAAAGTGTAATTTTCTTTGCGGGGGTCTAATACTTGCTTAGCCACTGACTAATTGGGTACCTTTGTCCAAGCTATTTGACTTTCCTTATTCCTTGGGCAGCCCAGCTGTACAAGTGGATTAAAAAGAACTGCACTAAAAATCACTTGCTGCACGTGAGTGATGCTTTTCTGAGTAAGTGCATTAAAATAAAAAGGAATAGGTGAGTGACTTATGATTAGATACGTACTCCATTTCTGAGACATGACCTTCAGAACTCACTTTGGGGCAGCATTGCTGCTAGGAAATAGTTCACATACCATACAAGCCCATCATGATTGCTCTTTTCATCTTTGTAAGAAACCGTAGGGCAAGCAGCGGCAGTAAAATGGCACAACCATTCCTTTATTATTCATGCATGCGTAAGTTCCTGTATTGAATTACATGGACTCATGTTTCATTACGTAACTAAATGCTGAGATTCAGATTTATCATGATATCTCTCTGCTGCTGTTGACTACAGCAAAATTCCCTGGGCTTTTCTATCCCAGGTGGCTAAATGAGATGACACTTCTTTGTATTCAGAAATAACATCTCAAAATTTCTGCATTGCTGTTCTAACTTGACCAAAATTTGTGGGTGGCTGGCCATGAAATTATTGCCTCTTTATCGCTGTTTAATTTTAGTCCATAATGGAAAGCCATTATTCAGTAGCTATAGGCTGACATGGTAAGTGGCTTTCAGAGCTCCTAGTTTTATAGGTATTCCTGTTGAATTAGTTTCAGAATACATAAAGAAAAAAACAAAAGTTTTACCTCAGTCCATCAAAGAGCTGTATATCTTTGTCAGATAAATCTGCAGGTTTGTCTTCACATTGATTGCTACAAGGTGTGTATTTAATTGGCCTAAATCATCATAAACTGGACAACCATATTATGCTAATACATTTTTAAAAAATCATAATTTGTATGAAGTATAGCTTTTACTGCCTTGTCATCTTATTGCTTATTAATGGATATGAAAACAAATATCTTTGTGTCTGCTGTTCACGTGAGACAGACTCTGGGTGGAGTACTTTACACCAGGGGATGAACAAATTAGGAAATATACGTAAGGATGGGAAAGAAGGGCCCATTTTGAGCAGACAGGGTACCACTCTGCCACATTCCAGGGTGCGATCCAGGCCAGTGAGGGGTTGCGTCACTATCTGTCCTACAACCTTGTAAGGGGTCAATATGCAGCAGTTTGCTACTTTAACTGGAGCTACCCAAACAGTTCAGTTTAAACACAGCACTGAGTTAGTTCTGATGAAAAAATAAAAAGTTTAAGAAAAAAAGAATGGCCATACTAGGTCAGGTTCGTGGAATTTTAATATAGTTGTCCATAAATCAATTAAAGCTGCTAATAGAATTATATATTTAGTATTATCATTGTATAATATAGCTAAATTTGCTGATAACGTTATTGCTAATTCTTGGTCCTATCAAAATAAGTGGGAATTATTTTCATCCATTGCTAGTAGGAGTTAATAAGTAGGTCTCTGATGCAGTTTCAGTCCCATATTCAAATCTAAGCCTAGACTCACCTGAGACAAACAAAATCATCATATTATAAATATTGCTACAAGGTTTTTGGCACCAACTTTCGAACACCCTTTTCCAAAAATGGAGATTTATGTCAATAGTTGGAAGTTCACCAGCGTCAAACAATCATTTCTTGAATGGAAACCCCACCATTGTCTTTTAAATAATATATATTAGAGGAAAGTATTGACAATCTCAATGAACCCAATATCTCCACACCAGACATGAGCAGTCAGGCTAGCCCTTGGTTCAATATATAGGTGTGAGCACATGTGCTGGTGTGCCAGCCTGGAGCTCCTGCCCCTGGCAAATCCCAGTACCTCCCCCCCACCTCCATCCCTCCACCCTCCCACTTCCCACCCCCACTTGCAGGGAGCTTCCCTTTCCCGCCGGGGTGTAGCCTGTTGTGCCCCCAGAGCTTCAAGAAGTGATAAACTTCTTGTCCAGCAGAGAAGACTGTATTTTTCCATTGAAGACTCTTCTCTGTCACCAAAGAAGGAGAAAACTGGGTCTAAATTCCTAGGGTTCTATGTGCTAAGTAGAGATGGCAAATAATAGAATCGTCAGTTTACTGGCAGTTTAGGCAAAAAAACATTTTGGGTCAAAGCAAAACCAACATTTTAAAAAAAAATTGGCAAATCAGAGGGTTGAAAAAAAGGTCAAGTCAACATGAATCAAAATGTTTAGACATTATCGAAATGAAAAATGTTGAGTCAGAACATCTCATAAGGTCAAAATCTTTCACTTAGACTTTCAGGTGTTTTGACAAAAGCAAGCAAAGGATTCACAAAAAGGCTAGAGGAGGGGATGGTGTTACCTCTATTAGATGCTTTAGCCCACTGGTTAGGGTGCTGACATGGGAGATGCTGGTTCAGTTCCCACCTCTGTGTGATGTGGAGAAGGGATTTGAACTGAGTCTTCCCCATTGCAGATGAATGCCCTAGCCACTGGACTCTAGGGTATTCTGGCATAGAGCTTTCTCAGTCTCCTGTTGAAGCTGCTTCATTTTTATAAACAATTATAGTCAGTGGAGCAGCAGCTTGAATGTAGGTCTCCCTACCCTTGGTGAGTGTCCTAATCAGCAGGTTATGGAGTCACTTTTGCTCTTTCCCTGGCTCATTGTCATCATGACTGATGATGAATTCTACCATAAATGACCATGGATCGATATTGGGCCAGGGAAAGAGAGTAGCAATGACTCTATAGTCAGTTAGGACATATTCTTGGTTTGTAGATGTTTCATTTGCAGTTTGGTTTGAGAATTCGATACTAAAAATGTACATTATTGCTTAGCTGCATACTGTAGCTCACAAAGTATTGTGGGTGAGCTTAACTGTTAGAATCAGGTTGCCAATATTCACACTTAAAAATGTGTGTTCAAGCACATCTCTCATAGTGGAATAAATGGGGGGGAAATTTGGGAGCTTTAAATGGCAGTACCATGTATTAGAATAAACAACACTAGTTTTAGGTCTACTTCCTTGAAGGGCTTATCATTCATAAAGCAGGATTAGATGTCTTAAGTTGGACATAGAATTTATGCTCGTGTCATAGAATCATAGAATATCAGGGTTGGAAGGGACCCCTGAAGGTCATCTAGTCCAACTCCCTGCTCGAAGCAGGACCAATTCCCAGTTAAATCATCCCAGCCAGGGCTTTGTCAAGCCTGACCTTAAAAACCTCTAAGGAAGGAGATTCTACCACCTCCCTAGGTAACGCATTCCAGTGTTTCACCACCCTCTTAGTGAAAAAGTTTTTCCTAATATCCAACCTAAACCTCCCCCACTGCAACTTGAGACCATTACTCCTCGTTCTGTCATCTGCTACCATGGAGAACAGTCTAGAGCCATCCTCTTTGGAACCCCCTTTCAGATAGTTGAAAGCAGCTATCAAATCCCCCCTCATTCTTCTCTTCTGCAGGCTAAACAATCCCAGCTCCCTCAGCCTCTCCTCATAAGTCATGTGTTCTAGACCCCTAATCATTTTTGTTGCCCTTCGCTGGACTCTCTCCAATTTATCCACATCCTTCTTGTAGTGTGGGGCCCAAAACTGGACACAGTACTCCAGATGAGGCCTCACCAATGTCGAATAGAGGGGAACGATCACGTCCCTTGATCTGCTCGCTATGCCCCTACTTATACATCCCAAAATGCCATTGGCCTTCTTGGCAACAAGGGCACACTGCTGACTCATATCCAGCTTCTCGTCCACTGTCACCCCTAGGTCCTTTTCCGCAGAACTGCTGCCTAGCCATTTGGTCCCTAGTCTGTAGCGGTGCATTGGATTCTTCCATCCTGAGTGCAGGACCCTGCACTTATCCTTATTGAACCTCATCAGATTTCTTTTGGCCCAATCCTCCAATTTGTCTAGGTCCTTCTGTATCCTATCCCTCCCCTCCAGCGTATCTACCACTCCTCCCAGTTTAGTATCATCCGCAAATTTGCTGAGAGTGCAATCCACACCATCCTCCAGATCATTTATGAAGATATTGAACAAAACCGGCCCCAGGACCGACCCCTGGGGCACTCCACTTGATACCGCCTGCCAACTAGACATGGAGCCATTGATCACTACCCGTTGAGCCCGACAATCTAGCCAGCTTTCTACCCACCTTATAGTGCATTCATCCAGCCCATACTTCCTTAACTTGCTGACAAGAATACTGTGGGAGACCGTGTCAAAAGCTTTGCTAAAGTCAAGAAACAATACATCCACTGCTTTCCCTTCATCCACAGAACCAGTAATCTCATCATAAAAGGTGATTAGATTAGTTAGGCATGACCTTCCCTTGGTGAATCCATGCTGGCTGTTCCTGATCACTTTCCTCTCATACAAGTGCTTCAGGATTGATTCTTTGAGGACCTGCTCCATGATTTTTCCAGGGACTGAGGTGAGGCTGACTGGCCTGTAGTTCCCAGGATCCTCCTTCTTCCCATTTTAAATAAACAGGAAAAGGCATTTGACATTTGTGAAGAAAGATGGAAGATCAAATGCAGTCTCAATTCTTTGTAACCACTCTTTTCCCACCATATTATCTAACTTGTCTAGAGGTGTCTTTCAGCAAAAAGTACCTGCTGAAAAAATAATGAAGATATACAGTAGTTTCACCGCAGTGAGGCAAGAAAACAAATATTAGAAAATGTGCAAAAAGCTTCCTTTAAAAGCTTTTCAATCTCTTGAGGCTTTAAAAAGAGAATCAATTCAAAAGCCTTCTCACTCAAGTGAAAACATGGGGGAAAATCTTGTGGGAAATAGTTAAATCTAATGCATCTTTGTATTGTAAGTTGTGCTAGTGACTTTTAAAAGATTGAAATCAAGTTTAAGAATTTTTTGGAACTGTGCCAATGCCTTTCTCTGAACTTTTTTACAGAAACCAAAGGACAAATTCTGCCCTCACTTCCTTAGTGAAATTTAACTGTAAATGTTTCATTTCATGTTATTCCTCTTGTCCAATCAACTGAATCCAGCTCTTATTAAAAAAAAAGTTTTATTCTTTGTTACATTAATGATCTCAAATGGGCTTGATCCTTGTTTAAATTACACCAGTTTTACATTAGTGTAACTACACAGCCTTCAAGGAAGTTATTTCTTATTTACAGTGGATAGGCTTGTCAACCTTATTCTGTACTACATTTCACCATTTTTACATCAGTGCAATTGTATTGACTTCACCAGTGTCATAGATCTCCAGTGCTTTTTCAATTTCAGTTGAAACTTCAGGGAACCTCGTATTGAAATCAGCCAAGTCATAGCAGTATAAAATGGATGCAACACAATGGAAAATCAAGCCCTATTTTTCACAATAGGAATATAGAGATGTTTGAAGAACTTTCTGTAGCATAGTTTTAGAAATTTTCCATTGATCCATGGATATTCACACTGCAATACTTAGATGTCTACTGGGCCATCAAATATAGTTTTATAGGATGGAAATGTAAACCTATTGAATTGCTGCTGGAGGAGGCAGAAAAAGATTAACAACCCAGTAAAATGACCAGCTAACCAATAACGTCCTATTGTGTGTGAGAAATCTTGAATAATAGAAATAAAATAAAGAGGTGGAAGTCTATCAAGTTAAAAAATGCTAAGTTTCATTCCGGAAGTGGCTGCAGCCGGAGTAGAAATGCATGGTTACAAATCTAAAAAGAATCCACCATTAAACATAGCATGTACAATGGCATCGAGGATCGTATTGCTTTTCATTCTACGAAAATGCATTTTGTAACTCAAAACATCATTATAATTGTTACAAAAGAAGTAAGGACTAAAATAGCTGCATTAAATCAAGTCATCAACCAATTAAACCAAAGTAGTTTGGATTCAAGGAATTTAAACCCAAGATGCTAGGTCGCTGTCAAGTTCTACAGCATTGCCAATGAAGTAAATAAGGTTGTCTGTCCCTTTTAAAGTACACAGGAGCAACCTGTACGCTTTGGCTAAGACCACACTATGAGCTAGGGGTGTGGTTTCCCTGTTTGTGTACATGTGCTCGTGGTAGCTCACTGAGAGCTAGCGTGAGTATAAATAGCAGTGTAGCCTCCGTAGCACGGACAGCAACAGTGGAGGCTCAGCTGAGCTGTGCTGAGTATGTCCCCACCTGTTCCTGCTTTTTTAAAAACACTGCTGTGCATTGGGCAGACAACGTCATTGAGTTTTTTATTCCAAGAGGATCCTGCTACCTCAAAGTCCATCAACATATGAGAAATTTATATTATGTTTCAGAGCAGGGGTCCCCAACGCGGTGCCCGTGGGCGTCATGGTGCCCACCGGGGCATTTTTATGTGCCTGCAGGACACCCCGCCGCCGAAATGCCTCCGAGAAGCATTGCCGTTTTTCGGTGGCATTTCAGCGGCGGCGAGTTTGGCGCTTGCCACATATGCTATGCCCACAAGAAAGGTTGGGGACCACTGTTTCAGAGTATGCATTTATCAACATTTAACAGTGGCTTACAATTATGCTTCCCAGTCCCCCAGTTTGATTAGATCCTTCTGGAATTAATCACAATCCCACTTTGTTTTATTAACTTGAATGTGTTCATTTGTTTTTCAGTCTTAGCCCTGGTCTTCACTACAGAATTACTTCGGTATAACTACATCACTCAGAAGTGTGAATAATCCCCACCCCTGAGCGACACAATTATACCAACCTAAGCGTTGATACAGATGGCACTAGGTAGGTGGGACAGCTTCTCCCGCCAACACAGCTACTGCCTCTCGTGGAAGTGGATCAACTAAGCGGACAGGAGAAGCTCCCTCCCATCAGCGTAGAGAGTCTTTGTTAAAGCATTACAGTGGCGCAGCTTCATCGGTGCAGCTGCATCAATGCAGTGTTTTAAGTGTAGATCTGCCCTGAGTGTCCATCCTCTTCTCAAGACCACTAATACATATATCACAATACTTATCGGTGGAGCAATCCAGCATCAACTTTTCTGTACTGCAAGGAGCAGTACTTGCTTACTAAGACTGTTTCCTATTGATTAACCTGATTTTGATACATGACAGGCCCTTTCCCCTTTCCCCATGAACATATATTTTCCTTAATAATGCCTTGCAAGAGGCCTTCTCTAAAGCTTCTTCGAAGCTCCAAGTACAGTACATTATGTTCAGAGTCTTAAGTTTTATCTACAATTGGATTCACGCTTACAAAGAAATATTGTAAGTCAGGCACAATTTCCCTTCTGAAAACAACTGGAAGTTGTATTAAGTCTTATGTGCGTGTGTGGTCAGACCCTCTTTCAGACAAGATCTTTATTTTTGGTGCATGCATTTTGCTAACCTTCAAGAGAAAAAAATAAAAGAACAGTTAAAAAATAAATTAAAGTTGTAAATTCTCGCTTCGGCATCACAATGCTTTGTTGATTAAATCTTATTGCAGTGGTGATAATATCTTCTTAATGTTGATCTTATTATAGATAAAGGGGAGGTATTTAATGGCAAGCATTAATTTCCTAAAGAAATACTATACTTAGTAACTAATGCAATTATATTGGGAGGCATAGCAGATGAGATTAGTACAATAGATGACCTAGTCTTAACAATGCCATCACAAAATGTAATTGCAAAATTATCCACTATATTCTAGATGTTCACTGTTCTAATATTCCAGTTACTCATTATTTTCAGCAATTTGTGAAATAAGCAATTACTTTTCTGAAATAGACAAAAGCCAGTTCCATTAATTTAAAAAATATCTAAACTCCTCATTCAGTCCTGGAACCAGCGTGTTACAATGTGTTGCATATTGCTAATAACTCCTCAAGCAATAATGAAAACACCTATCAATACAATCGGTTGTGTCTGAATAACAATACTCAGCAGTTTAGCAACCAACAGAAAGGTTCAGAAGCACTCAAAACTTTAGTTTGCATATGAATTTAATAAAATTGCTCTGGTGAAGGAATTAGGCTACAGATCCCAATTTCCAGTGTTTCCTGTTTCTAGCCAAGTCAAAACTTGCACAAAAACAACCCGTGTTACAGTACTTTGATATTAAGAGACAAGGTGGGTGAGGTAATCTCTTGCTGGTGATGGAGACAAGCTTTCCACTCCACAGAGGAGCGGATGGGGGTCAGATAGGATAAGTAACCTGAAAGGCTGAGGGGAAAGCCCTAATTAAATTAACAGGCTCACCTGTGCAGTGTAGAAGGCAGGGCCTGTATAAAGCCAGGTAGCTGGCTGCAGACAGAGGCTGTGGGGCTGCATGGAAGTAGGTTGCAATCACTCCCTGAGTAGAGAGAATTGGGAGGCTGGCAAGCCCAGAAAGGATGGAAGCCAGATAGGTAGGAAGAAACCTAGGGAAACAGCAGCAAGGGATAGGATGGTACAGAGATCTTAACTGCTTGTTATAGGGTTCCTGGGTGGAACCAGGTGTAGAGGGCCGGCCTGGGTTCCCCTACCAGCCACTGGGAAGTGGCAAGGGCGTTGGAGTCGCCAGTCAGACAGCAGGTCTGGAAAGACTGAATTCCCCGGAATGGGAGGACCTTAGTGACGTGGCCGGAGGGCCAAGCTACAAAGAGGAGACTGCAGTGAGAGGGGCCACATTGTGAGACAGAGTGGGGTAAGACACCACTGGAGGAGGAGCGCAAGCCTGGCACTGCTAATTCCCAGGATGGCCAGCAGGAGGCACCACTGCGGTGAGTGGACCCTGTGACATCCTGCTTCAAATCCCTCTTGAAAACTCCTCTCTGCCATGATGCCTACAAAACACTTGACAATGGCAATGCAGTTGGTGTGCTGAGACTGCTACCTGTTATACTAAACATAAACAGTTACCTGGTCCTCCCCATCTCTGTCCTCCTTGTTCATCTCCACCTGTTGCCTCTCATCACGTGCTTGGACTGTAACCCCATTGGGGGCAGAGACTGTCTCTTTTAATATGTTCATTCCATTCCTAGCACAATGGAGTCCTGACTGGCATTTTAGGTGCTACTGGAGTCCAAATAACAAAAAACAATAGATATTTTCAGCCGAAAGTGATTTTTAGCTAAAAGGATATTATTCCTGAAAACAGGAGAAATTTGAATGCCATCGTCTGTGTCTCTGTACCATTCTACAGCCTGATCCACAGTCCACTGAAGTCAACAGAGACTCCCATTTATTGCAACAGGCTTTAGACAGGGCCTCACTTCTATTCCTACATTGCTGACTACTCCCTTAGGATAGATTGTGCAGCTCTGACTCATAATGATGATCACTAGCAACATTATTCATGCTGAGTGGATTTTCTGTATTACAAATGGGCTACAAATAATTTTAAAAGCTACTGTGTTTCTTAAATGATCTTATCAGGATATTTAAATAATGAAATGCACCAAAGATTAATCCTGGCAATCTGGAATAATCCGTAACAGAGTTCTTCAAAATATCCCAATCAGCATCCCTGCTCAGCCATTCTGCATCACTCTTTGAGCTCAAAAATGTGTGCTTATAATGTGGACATTTTTTTATCCTGGCTCTTGTTGTGTACAACGAATCTGTTTCTCTATTCTCACATATTTCTAGTTCTTCTAAAAGCTCAAACAACTTTACCTCTGAAATATAAAATAGAATGTTAAGTTGCTGTCCCTCTACACATGACAGGGGATTAATTATATAGAAGTGGTTGTAAAATATTTTGTGTAGTTTCATTATTTTATAAAAATAATATGCTGTGACTAAATTAAAACAGACTATTTTATTACATACATTTACATGTCTGTATCTACAGTAAAGTGCAATATGCTGGGAGTTAAGGCTACTTTGTTGCTTTTAAAAATTACATGTGCTATACTTGTGAAATGCGTTAGATGAAGGAATTAAAGATGAAGTGATTTGTAAAGTTTTAGAATTAAATCAGGATTTCCTGTATTTTATGTTTCTTATGCATGGTGCATAACAAACTTAATTCCTTGTTAATCATTTTGTGTGTATGTTTGAATTGCACAGATACTGGGCCAAAGTAATCTCTGGTGTAATGCCATTACTTCAATGGAGTTACATGAAGGCGATGAACTATTTCCTTTACTGCTAAGGCCATCTGGAAATTCGCAATGCCACAGTAATGTTTTGCTTGCTGTGGACATACTTGCTCATCCTTTTAGTTGGGCTTGGGGAAGAAAGGATAAAAACTGAAGATCACATTACCCACTTTTCTCTATATCTTCTTAAATTCCCTTCCAGATTTTGCTATGCTTGGATGACAAGATGTGAATTTAAATATTGTTTAAATAAGCATAAAAGTGCAATCAAGAAAAGACAATAGGCCTCCTAAGGCAGAATAATTTAATGAATATCAACATAATGCTGGTTCTTTTATGGAAGGGATAGATACATATAAAACACATTTTTAGGAAAACAAGTGACCATAGCAGGCTGCTTCTCTACTAGAAAGAAGTAATTTGAATGTACATGTTCAGGAGGGAAGCCCCTGTATTCAGAATATAGCTTTTACTTTTGCTCTTTTTTAAGGACTTGAGGAATGGTATTGTCTCAGCTTCTTAGATGCTAGGAAAGTTTTAGACTCTTGGTTTGTGTCCATTCTTCTCTCTCCCAACTCACTACAAAGATATTCTTTCCTAGTCTAGTTTCAGTTGCAGAATGCACATAGTTGTTTCCTCTGTGAAAAAGCCGGAGCAAAGTTTATATGCAGATAGCATTGCTTTTCAGGACTTCAGCAAAACTCACTTCTGCATTCAAAACCCCCAGGTAAAACTACCTTTTCGACTGCTGTCTCCTGGGCACAACATTCAATAGGTATGTCTCTGTTTTAGCTCTGCAACAAACAGAGTTTCTTTGTAAGAACACGTACATGACTGTCCCTCAAAAGGCACTATACCCAGCTCCAGGCAGGTGTTGGTCAAAACCTCACAGAGCTAGGGACCAAAGCTCGGGAGATGGGGCAGGAGTGTCCCCGTCTATAGCTGTTCTGTGTCATAAAAGTAAGTTCAGCTGAAACCAATTACCCTCTCTCTTAAGCCCAAGTCCCAGGGTTGGCTGCAAGCAGCTCACGATTTTTGTACCCAGTTAATCCTGAGTGAATCGATACATCCTATTCCGGGTCTATTTTTTGGGACAGATTCTACGGGCCTTTTGTGTCACCAGAGCACTATAAAGGGCTGTAAGCTGCCTGCATAGGGCACCTGAGGCTTCTACACCATCCCCAACTCTTTCTCCAGTGTAAAGGATAGGTCAGGGGTGTAGCACTACTGTGAGCAGGATCTTCCGCAGGCATAACAGCTCTCTGGGTCTCTTACAGCTGACACAAATTAATAAAGCTGGGGCAGCCTTGGGGTTGGAGGAGTGCAAAATTGGCGTAAAACCAGCCACCTTTTCCTTGCCCATCCCTCGCGTCCTATGGAGCCTGGCAACCATTCTTCATATGACTGCCTTTGTTAGGTATTACTGGGATGTAACTGCAGAGGTGCATTAATAAATATTCTTTACAAGGTTACTTGTAACATAACTATGTCATCTTTTTTTGAGATGATTTTTCATCTTTGTTTCCTGGCCTTACACTTTGTGTGTTCAGCATGGGATCTCTAAAAGCACACAGTATTGGCAAAACTGTGCTCCCATGCGCTTTAATGGCAGCTTTGCCATTGACTTTAATGGGCAGAGGGTTGGACCAACATGGAGCGCTTTCAGAAATCCCACCCTTAATAGTCTGTATGCAATACTAGTGTATTCCTTATAAAGTTTTCAATCCCATTCAGAAAGAAATGGGATGCAGTGAGACAAAATAAATATTTTCCAGCTTAATTAAAATGAATTGATTACAGTGTTACAGGACACTTTGATGGTGAATAATATTACCCTCGTAGCCTTCATTTTAATGAGTTTATGCAGTTTAGGCTTATGTTTGCACAGAGGCTCGAGTAGGTGTGGTATAAAAGCTGAACGCTTCCATTTGTTGTAGTCAGTTTGCCAGTCGTGTTGCTTTTGGAATGTTAATAGCCAGGCATTTTTATGGAAGTGTTCAGAAGCCGGGCTCCAGTTCAAGACCCTAAAAAATCAACGTGTCTGAAGAGTCACCAGCAGCTGGAAATAAAATTCCACATCATTTAACACCTGAAACAGATCTAAAAAACAAAAGCCAGCCAAATCAGGAACCCTCAAGCAGAATACATTTGGATGAAAAAGTTCAGTATTAAAGCTGGAGCGTGAAGGGGGACCAAAAAGATGAGCAAATACGAATTAAAAAAATATAGTGGTGGGTGCATTTTCTCAAATCAGATAACATTCATTATTTATTTTGTGCTTACCTACATTTATAGAAATGCTCAAAACGGAGCATATCAATACATTCTAGGCAGCCTGAACATACATTTAGGAATGTTTTAAATGCAATGATGTCATTTAAAATAAGCCAACCCCCAGTAACCCAGGGAGTTGAAAATCTCAAATTCCCTTCCAGTTCCTACAATTCTGCGCCATTACAGTTCACCCTAACTTTCCCCCTCTTATTTTAAATGCTTGAGGAAAAGAGGAGCGTAAGGTTATTTTGGACCAAAGATGGAATGGGAGCAAATTCCTCAGCTGTTGGGCTTTCACAGATCCAAGCAACAGTGCTCCAACTTCAGGGCCTCTCCTGCTGTAAAATGTCAGTATGGCATGGGGAGAGAGTTGGTCTCTGAGGTAATAAGCCAACCTTGGCTCCCTTCCCGCAATGTGCCAGTTGAACGTATCTGAGGGTATCATTGTTTGCTGCTGGTATAGGGCCGGAAAAAAATATTATTTTCCGGAATAAGGAGGTGGATGGGGAAAGGAGTTCTGTCACAGGTGTGTATCTCAGTCAGCAGCTCCTCAGGCTACTCTTGGAGTCCTCAAACTTACATTTCACCTCTTGCGTGTGGCTCTGCCTAAGAGACAATCTAGCTCATATCAATGAAACATAAATAACGACTGGTCTCTGGGAACCTCTTTTGGTTCATATAGTGGCATATGGAACATCTGACATGTTTAGCCTGTAATGCTATTTATCTCATCTGTTCTGAGTGTATCATCTTTTCCATATCGAGTACCATGGATTCTCGAACTTGTTTGTTACAAAGTTGTGGACTCATGATCATTCCTATTGTAACAGAGAAGCTGGACTTTTCTAAATTTATGCTGTCACATTTCATAGGACTGAGCGGACCAGACTTTTTTTTCTTTTTCTGTTTAATTACTAACAGTTTCAAAGATATTTACTACAGCAGGCGGAGTAGGGAAGACAGACACTTGAAATCTTGGCTGTGCACAGCCAAAGCATGAAAATCTGCAAATGGATTTTCAAAAGACTTTAGATGCTAAAGTAGTTTACATTGCTAACATTCATCACATCCTACAGGCTTTGTGCCATCTCTATTCCCCACTGAGAAATAAAACTCTGGGAGCTTTCTGAATTCATTTTAAGGTACATGAAATACTCAATATAAATGTACTGAGTCGGCATCTTCAATCCCACTCAGTGCCATCTGTAACACAGAAGTTATTATTGAATGGTAAATTCCGGACTCCTAGAGAAGCCCAGCTACGGGGGGTATTCAGTAGGAATTTCTCCCCCCAGGGGTGGATGTCTGGGAAATCTGCTCATGGTGAGCAACATTAACACAGATGCTACTACACACCATGGGATGCAGTAGCACACACATCTGCTCCCTTCCCATTACACAGGGTTTAGTGGATCTTTGTAGGTTACAAACCTATTCAATATGACTCACTCTTAAAGCCATGTCCGAGCTTGCTCTGCACTACTACACACAGACTTGGAGCCCTGGTCTGTAGCACCAAGGGAGTGCAGAATCCCCCTGAACAGCCTCTCTCTGGCTGGTTTCCACCACTGGGGCAATGGATCAGCAGCTGTTTTGCTGTGCTGAAGACCTTCAGTGCGATAGGTAGTGCATAGGAGAGGCCTGGGGAGGCTAAATGCCAGATGCAGGTCACCTCCTGTTGGAGGCTCATCATTTGCATTAATTTTCACTTTTCAGCAACCCTCCCTGCTGCGGGGGGGAGAGGGGGGGCTCAATTCCCCATCCTGCCGTGGCTGAGTGGGTGGCCTGGCTCTCCCTGCCTCCTCCCCCTGGCCTGCTGCCTGCCCCTGGCCTTACTGCCCCCCTGCTTATGGACTCGGGCTGCCTTCAAAGTTTGCAGAAGTGGGTCTGAAAACATACTGTCGCCATCTTGCATGATTCCACCCAGGCCACTTCTGCAAACTTTGCCCATACACCACCAGCCCCCTGCTGCTCTCTCCTGGTGGCTGAGCTTTCCTCCTTTGATCACCGAAGGGCAAAGAGGACGTTTGTGAAAAGCAGGTGTAACCACTGATTTGAGCAGTTACTCTGATGTAAAACTGGAATAATTCAGTTGAGAAAGATTTTTGGATCTGGTGTGAAATTGGTCTAACCACAGAAATGTGTTTGGGTGGCTTATTCACAACTGGACACATCTGAATTTTTCTCCAAAGAGTTTCCCCTGCTTCTAGCTTATTATGGAATTAATTATAGAAATATCCTGGTGGCTAGAAAGAATAGAAATAGGCTTTCTTCTGAAAAGTATTTTTGAGCAAATACAAAGAATGGGTAAAATTGCCCCTTGCCATTTATGCCTGTGAAAGGGAATCAGAGGGCATAGCTGACCCCCTGACTCCGTGTGCTCTATGGGTCCCAAGAGTGAGGGTAGAGCAGCCTCTGTGAATGCTACCTCTCATCTTGCGCAGGTGGGCAGGCAGGGTTGGGATATGGGTGGAACCTTCTCTCTTTGCAATGTGCTGGCCAGCACAGATGAGCTAGTGTGGAAGAGGGTGTAATCTGCTACTGCTCTACATCCCTGGGGTAAGTGGAAAACTAGGGAGAGAACTGTGACTCGTACCTGGGAGTTAGGTGAGGTTATGCTCTATTCCTGGCTCATGCATTCAGTTGCTGTGTGACTTTGGCCAAGTCACTGAGACCTAGATTTGCAAAAGTACTTAGTAACCTCAGTCTGGGGTTTAGGCACGTAACTCCCAGTTTTAAGCTCCACCGTGATTCGTAAAACTGCCACTGAACCCTGTAGGCAAGGCAATATACATGGCACCTCCATTTTTGCCGTAAAAGTTCCCCAAGCATCTGTTTCTGCCTCTGAGCATCCACACTACTGCCTTCCTCCAGCTGTCTGGGCACCTAAGCCCCAGAGCAATTCCCATATTGGGCGAAGACAAGTTGCTGAACACCTAAGTTGTGTGCAGGCCTTGAGCTGGTAGGCACCCTCTGAGCATGCCTACTGAATCAGACCCCTCAGGCGAGTTCACACAAAATTGCTGAGTGAGGGGAGGAAGGAGGAGGACCTCCCTCACTACTTTTAGACCAGAGGTTATTATACTCCCCCGGGATGGGATACCCCTAGTTCATCTCTCTCCTCCACCTGAGGTCAGGTGAGTGCTCTAACCCTTGGGCTGTGGGATATTCTGATGGGGGGCTCCCTCCAGCTCTTCTGTGGAAGCTGTTCCACTGTGGATAAACAATGAAAGAGTAATTTGGGCAAGAGAGAGAGAGCATGCACGTATGCACACAAGCACAAGAAAGACGCTATAGCTTGGTGGTAGCTAGAGCACTCACCCAGGAGGTGGGTCCAGTGACACTTATGTTATTTATCCAGAGTGCAACAGCTTCAACAGGAGAGAGAGAGAGAGAGAGCCCCTCATCAGAATATCCCATAGACCAATGGTTAGAGCACTCACTTGAGAGGTGTCAGAACCCTGTTCAAATCCCTTCTTCCCCTCAGGTGGAGGGGGGGATTTGAACAAGGGTCTTCCCCATCCCAGGTGAGTATCCCAACCTCTGGACTAAAAGTTATGAGGGGGGTGGGGTACTGTTCCTCCCCGCCTCCTGCTGCTGCTTATTGCAAAAAGCACATAGGAGCCTAACTCCACAGAGGGGTTCCCTAGTGAGAATTGCAAGCAGAGACAGGTGCCTCTCTGCAGCCTGGCCTTAGAAGCCTATCTCTGTGAGAGAGACGGGGTTTAGCACACACCCCTCTTGTCAGCACTTTCTTCGGGGTAGCATAGGCAGCTCCCTGCCTAGCATGCTGGCTTTTGTGAATCGTATAGGAGCCTGAATGCTCAAAAACATGAGTTATGATGCAGAATGTCACACTGCCTAACTGTTAGCTGGCTAAAACAAACCAATAAACAACCCCCCCCCCCAATACAAACAGCATGGAGATGCTCAAAGCCTGAACTTGGAGCCGCTGAGGCTCCTATACAATGAATGAGCAGAGATAGGCATCTTACAAGCGATGATCAAAGGAAAACCAGATGAGGTTGGGGGCCAGTTTCTCAAAGGTATGTAGGCTCCTAACTTTCATTGACTTAATGGACATTAGGAGTAAATACCTTTGAGGATCTGGGCCTCATGTGATCTTAGATACAAGGAAAAAGGATGAAGCAACCAAGGGGAAGTGCTAGGGGAGCTGTGCTGCACTTCCACACACACAGACAGACAGACAGACACACACACACACACACACACACACACACACACACACTGCCTTATCCCTTTTCCATGGCTCAGTGACCTGGCAGACCCCAGCCAAGGCATTTCTAGCACAAATCACACTCCATCACAGTCCAGAGAACATCAGAAGTGCTCTGCATCTCATGGCACCGGGGATGTGTGGGTTTATGCATTAGAGCTGTTGAAGAAATTCACACATAAAGAGGAACTGTCTTCTATCATGGGAGCTGTCCCATACCTGCCCCCTGGGCCTAGTCACTTCCTAAAGGACATGGTGATCCACATCCATGCGAGGGTGCCAACTGGCCATTGAAAAAAACATCAGATCCATCAAAATCAAATCTTCCATTGAAACACACACACTCTGGGACCACACAGTTGCCTTTGTCTATCAGGGAAGACAGCACAGATGAGCTCCTGTGTCACCCAGCCCTGCCCAGCCACTCTCCAAAACAACACCCACCAGACAGCACTGCCACCTGTACTGTGCTCCTCAACCCTCCCTCCCAATTCATAGCTCCCACAGAACACCACAAGAGAAAAAGGTAAGAGACTGTGGGGACACACAGACCTGTGTTGGGGAGTGGGATTCCCCCCATGTCCCAGCCCTCCACAGAGAATCAATCCTCAATTCAAAATTCCTGGGCTTGAGTAATTCTCTCCACTCCTCCCTGCCAGAGCACCCTTCAGGGATGAGGGACAGCTGCCAGTTGCTGTGCCAGCCAGCGGCCAGCTCCAGCGGCTGGGCTGGTACACTGCCAGAACCTGGCTTCAGAGATAGACATATGCCCAAACAAAGGGTTAGCGCAGCAACTACGTAGGGGCCCAGGCCAGAGAGAGCTGCTCAGTTGCATCCAGGAAGCTGGTTCGTGGGTATGCCAAGGGGAGGATCAGGTTGCAGCAGCACACAGAAGCACGGGCTCATGAGGTCACTGAACATCACTACTTTTGGCCAAAGCTGGAGCCTGCGTCCCATTGAGCCTGTATGCCAGCATCGAAAGTACCAGGACCCAGAGTGAGGGAGCAGACACCGGCCACGTGGAGTGGGATGGGCAGCGCAGGCCAAATTTTTCAGAAGATGAAGTCCAGGCCATAAACACCTTTGTGACTGTTCATGCTGTGGAACTTACAGCTGGCTGGGCTCAGGGACTGAGCTTGCTTGCTACGGACAGGCATTGGGAGCAGCTGCCGCGGGAGGCTAAGGCCCTGGGAGGGCACGGACGAGGACTGGATGATATTAAGGAAGTGGAGACTTCATAGGGAGCAGGAATAGGCTGTCTTGCAGGAGAGAGCAGGGGCCATATGTAGGGGAGGAGTGTGGGTTGATGATGGGTGTGAGAAACCGTAGTCCGAGGGGGATATCCTGTCACCTGTGTGGGGCACATGTTTATGGTAGCAATCACAGCGTTGGGTGGGAAGTGGTGGCTAGTGGTGTGTACAGCTTGGAGATGGGTGGCTGCAGCAGCCATCCCAGGAGAACTCTCCCAAGCAAACACGTCGCTCAGCCTAGACTGCAACCACATGTGTGCATCATGGCACAGTCCTGGGTACTTCACCATGACATCCATGAAAATCAGCTGTGCATTGGAGATGGCCATCACATTCATGGCAGGAGTCCAGTGTCTGTTGATGTAGACATATACCTTGTGCTCAGGTTTTCTAATACTCACATATGTGCTGTCCAGAATGCCTAGCACATGTGGGAAGGCTGGTAGAAATCTAGCCTGTTTCACCTCCGGGAGGCAGGCTTGGAGGGGAACTGGATGTATTCTCCTGTGTGGTTGATGATGGCTCTCAGGACCGGTAATAGTACGTTGGAGGCCATAGGCTGGGTGATGCCAATGGGCTGGGCTGTGACTCATTGAAAGGAGCTTGAGGACAGTATGGTCAGGGTTATGCTGATCTGTGTATAGGTGGAGAGTTTGTGATGCCTGCATGTGGCAGTGGTGTGATCATTGTGCAGCACATCACATAAATGCAGCAGTGTGTCTGGGTGTTGAGAGATTTCATTGACACTATTTAAGCTCTCAAAGGGGAAGGTACAAAGCAGGATCCATATACAAGGGGACAGCGGAGAAAAAATAATGTTTGATCCTTACTACACTTCTCAGCATACACTATAAAGCTACATATGTCTTCTACTTTTCCTTGTTGCTCGAGTTTCCTGAGTAATATAGGATGAGTAGGATGCTTTGCTCAGTTTTCTTTTTTCTCATGTAATGGCTGGTTCAGTTTCTGTAGTTTTGACAGAATAAATGTCCATACACATCATTTAGCATTCCCTGATATCTTTTCAGTATTTAGCTACAAAAAGGGTCTTTGGGGAGTGAGTTTATATACTGGATACATACCACACTTAACAATATGTATGGCCTCATGTTCTAATACAATTGTCCTCAAATCTCTGAGCCGAGGGTTAAACCACATACAAAGCAATTCCTTCCTTCTTGCCGTAGGCTGAATGTAGTGGGATGTTTAACAATTATCTCCACAGACCATGACAGAGATATTATGGTAGAACATTCTTTGTTTTCCCATAAAATATGTGGAATGAACCATTTCAGTATTTTATTAGCGGAGGATGGGAATTTTCAAAGAGTTAGGTGCTCAAATCCCAGCATGTGTGCACCTCAGACTTATTGATTTCACACAGTATTGAAAAAAGGGAGGCAATGCTGCATCTACAGACCTGTGGTTATTTTACTATTTGAAGGAACCACACATGGCAAATCTGATGTAGGAAGAGATTGTATTTTACATACTCCTGGGGCAATTAAGATGATCTGATGTACCACAGGCAAATATGGTAGCCATTTGGGGGTGGGGGGGGGTTGGAGTTTTGCTGCTTTCATTCTCTACTGTACATTGTCTTTGCTTGTAGGTTGCCATTTGGGATTTGTTTCAGAGTATTCATCTGAGAAACACGGAGGGTCATGTTGCATAACAAGAGCCAGTGGCAGTGAGCAGAGGAGATGTGACTGTCACACCAATTGCACACAGTAGGAGCTGGAAAGTGGCTAGCCTGCTTCTGTGATGTTACATCTATGCACAGAACACCAACTTGGTTACATTTCTGCGATCGGCACCAACGTGAAGTCTGACAATGAGCTCCTGAAAGGTCCCCACCTGCAGCCTTGCTCTGACAGAAATATCCTTTGTTCTTCAAAACTTCTGCGCCCCCATCTTAAAAATATTTATTGACACCATCTCATGTTCCCAATCTTAAATAAAATACAAATGGTTTTGAATCGGGTTCTGGGGAAAATACATATTGCATTAGACTAAATACTGGGAGATGGGTAGTAATTTATATCCAAAAAAATATATTAAAGAGATCATTTATATTTATTTATTTATTTCACACAAGTATTTTGAGTCAGATGTACACTGGCATAGCTCCACTGTTTTATGCCAGCTGAGGATCTAGACCACAATATTTGTAAGAAGTGTGTAAAAATGAATGAGTTGGTTAACATATTTTTAGCCAACAAAGCTATTCCAGTTTACACCAGCTGAGGATCTGGCCCATGAAGTATAACTGATACAGACCAGATGGTATGAATAACTGTAGCTCGGTTGAAGCCTGACCCCCAGACTTTAAAATGGAATGACTTTAGGTTGTGATCCACTTCCCTTACTGTCATGTTTTCTGTCTTTGTTTTCTAGTTTCTTGAAGCATAGAACTAGTAATAAGGCACGTCCATTCTCAGCTCTTTAAAGGGAGATAGGAAGGAAATGTCACTCTTCTTATTTGGGTTCATAATTGCTCTCTCATTCTGAATAGGGGATTAAGAAAAATAAGGAGTTATGAATCTAAAATTGGACTCGGCAAGGTACAGAATTGTGGGGGAATGAGTTACACTGCAACATTCACTGAGTGTAGCAAATGGGAACACCAACTGTATATTGTAACTGTGTGCAGACTTTAAAACATTATCTGCCATGATAAAACCATACACTGGTGCTGCCATTATTCCAGTACTAACCCTCTATTAACACAGACACTCTAGTAATGAGGTGACTGCAACAATTAATTTCCCCATTTCCATTGAGCTAAACTCTTGAAAGTCATTATTGATTAATAATCAACTACTGAATACGGGCAACAACAACAACAAAAAAATCAAGTCCTAAGTCTGAACATTAAACTTTCACTTTTCCATCATTCCATCAACAGTTACCAAAAGGCCACTGTCCGTTTTTATGAGACTCCCACTCTTCTAGTGCCTGATATTTGGGCTGCTGAATATTGGGAATAAGCAGAAGCAATAGTCTATTCTTCAGAGAAGAATGTAACCTCTCTAGCAGCTTTACAGTGTTTCAAGATAAGATTTCATTTTCACCACATGTTGAAAAATCATATGCACTGTTACTAGGAGGCTGAAAACATTGATAAACAAGACACTGAAGATGAAAGAATCCCTGCTTTAATCATAGGTTGCTTTCTTCAATTCAAATAATTACATTAAATAATGTTTGAGCATTTTAAAAAGTCAAAGCTCTCCAAAAATGATGGCACCAAGGGGAGAGCTGGGTCTGCCCAAAAGGCGGGCTGCTATTAGCTAGTGCATGTGTGTATGTCGAGTTGCACTGAAAACCAAAGGAAATGCTGCTGTACTTAAGGTGATAGAAGCCTGTCTTTGCACATCAGAGTCCAGATTCAGTAGAATGCATTACAGTGAATGTGTGCTGGTAACAGTAACCATCAACAGACAGCAAACATTGGATGCTTTATCCACAGAGTGCTAAAGATAAGTCACATCACCCACCCATGTAAATTGGTGTAGCTCCATAGACTCCAATGGGGCTACACCAATTTATGCCACCGGAGGATCTGGCCCTATCTTTACTAGTCTCCACTTCACCATCTCCTCATAACTGGTGAGGGTAAGGATGCCTTTGGAAACAAATGTATTTTAGGATTATTACTGAGTGTAAAAGACACTTACAGGATACAAATAGCCAGACTGGTATGGTACTGCCATTATCAAATGAAATGAAACCAGAAAACACTTGGATGACAATACTTCTATATGTAAAATTCTTATTGAAGTTATGTAGGATGGATGTCTTTAAAAAGTACCAAGTCAGCTGTGGGATCTGAGTTTGAAGATGAACTTTTAGAAAGCTAGGGTCTTCTCTCTGTACTCAACAGCAGGATACGACTATCCAAGCAAGACCAATAGGTCTGTACCGGTAACACAATACACACTCTAATACTCACTCCATGATAAAACATAGCAGAGACAAACCCTTGACTGTAGTCAGACCTAACTGGCTCTGACCAACTAATTACTGTTTGTATTATGGTAATGTCCAAAGGCATAACGAGGATCACAGCCCTATTGTGCTAGGCACTGTACAAGCACAAATTAGGAGACAATTTTTGCCCCAAAAGCTTACATTCTAAACAACATTTCTTTCCTCTATTTTGAGCACATTGACTTCATGCATATTGTTATTGATGCCACTAAACATCCATAAGGCCCTTGCTCAGAGAAGTCAGTGTTCAGCTCCACAGTTTTTAGAAAGATTAGTTTAATAAGCTCTAATATAAACCTGACCAGTTTTATCAGGGATCCCTTGCACTCTCTCTCTCTCTGTCATACAGACAAAGAATTGTAGGGGGACCCCTCTGCAGACTAATCACTAGAGACAGTTAACATTTTATGAATTTTCGAAATATTATTGACACCTCTTTTGCAAAAATTATCTTTTTTCCTGTAAAATATTTTTTTCCACTTTTAGACCAGCTGCACTAATCACCTTGAAAATAGGTGAAATATTTCTGCCAGATATGACCCATAGTGTGTGTGTGACTGCAGATTCATCCAAAGAGCAGTAATTAGATAGCGGGGGGAAATCCTGACCCTAGTGAAGTCAGTAGGAGGTTTGCTATGGACTTCAGCGAGGCCAGGATTTCATCCCTGGCAATTTCCTCTGCACCTGGCCTGGAAACTAGTCTCTGGTCATTTTTGGTGGTGCACGTCCACTGCTGATTATGCAAGTCACATCATGTCACCATAGAAGTCCAATTTCCTGACATGTTATTGAATTCAGTACCCTGATTAGCAATACTTTGGATCGCTACCACTATGTATTCTTTCAAAGCTTCATCATACTAGAACCATGACACACTGCATTTCTGGCTTCTCTAAAATGTTTGCATGTACAATAACTCCCTGTCTCCCTCTTCCCTTCCTCCAGAGATATGCATAGTTGGTTTTGTTTTCTGTTCTCTACATTTTATCTTGTATCCAAAACATTCTTTTTCATGATAGATTTTTTTCTCATTAATCTTTCCCCCTCAAATCCAGCTTGGATCTCCCCGCAAAATCCAGGTTTTGAAGCGATTTTGATATCTCTTTATTTCCCAAAGTGCCTGAGCCTTCCACTCTGCTCCCTCTAGCAGCAAAGCTGACAAAAGAAGTGTCTCCAAGAGCCAATTACAAATGAGATGAAGATCAGTAAAAATGCTGCCAGTTTTAGACTCACCAAGAGTGCAAATTACATTTCCTTGCAGCAACTTGCTGTGTTTTATTAAAGAGGCAGAGGTTATTAACCTAGCAATTAACTGGAAAGAAAAATAGCCGATCAGATTATCAGTAATTGTATATTGGAGGAAAACCTTCAGGAAGTGCCTATATATCAATCAGTAGTCCACAACTGGTTACCACTCATTAGTCAACATCAACAAATTATAAGCTGATACACACATATTGCCTTGTGATCTTCAAAATTATTGTAGCTCTGTATTTCACTACATTTATCTACACATTTGACGTGAACCAGTTGCTTGACAATGAACCATTTGTTCTCTTCACTGCTAGCAATTATCCCCTAGCAATTTGGAACCCATAATGAGCTTCTGAAATGTTTAATTTTAATTAAGGTGTAAATGTTATTATCTCTGTGAATCACAAGTTGAAGGAAAATGGCATGACCCTTTTTCTTCTCTTGCTCCAAGCAGCTAGAGATTTTGATCCCTAAGATGATCCCAAATTGGAGTCTTCAAGGTTACCTCACCAGGAAGGTCCACACTCTGCATTAGTAATAGTCTCACTTCTGTAAAACGGAAATTTCCGTAATTGTATGATGACAACCATGTTGGACTGATGCCAGGGACTGAAGAGTTGAAAACTTGAATCTCTACAACTTGAGTTAAATGGCCAGACTCTCCAGCTGCAAGCTGTAATGGACTCATATCCTCTGTGGAATGAGCACAAAGGAGACTCTTAACACACTCCGGCCTAATTTTGGAAATCTAACAAAGTTTACAGACTACTGTTACTTGACAGCTGATGAACTAGACTTTTTTGGGAAGCAGCTGTAAGGAGCCTTTTCACCTCATACAAGCAACAAGGCAGTAAGCCAACATATTAGCCCACGCAGCATGTGCCCAAGGAGGCATGCACTGTGGATGATCATCCCTGTAATCACTATCAATTCCTTTTCGAAGTTGCCAGGTATGTGCCAATCTGTAGTGAGTGCTAACCAGGGGGACACTTTGCTAGTGCTTGGTACTAGAGCAAAGTGCAGTTCACAGCACATCCATAGGACTTGCCATAAAGAACTTGAAGGATTCCAGTAGTAGAGAATGAACAGGCCTATATCTCTGCTTCATTTGGCCAGCCAGGTTTTAACCCTAAATGTGTTACTAAACTATCTACCACAAGATGTAAATATTAAACACCCTACCCTGTTACACAGAAAGGAATGACAATCAAATATCTGACAATATTGCCAAACTTGCAGAAACCCAGTTCTCATTTTCCCTAAGGCCACTTTTTACCACTCTGGTGAAAATGTAAATTGATCACTTTAAGGACAGTTTACATTGTCAGAGACGTGAAAAGGTCTTAGTCTAAATGTGAATGAAACCCTCTCATCTTTCACACATGCATGCTTATGCACTACCGCTTTTGGTATTGTTGCGTTGAATACAAAGGAAGAAAGATAGGGGGAGGGAAAAATCAGGGAAAAAAGAGCAAAGCCACCAAATTGTGACACCAGAGGGCAATGTTCTCTTGTGATATCACTCACAGGACAGAGATACAGGCAAAATTTGCATCACACAAGGGAGCTATTTTTTAAAATCTCCCTGTTCTGAAACTCACAATGTACAGCGGAGCCTGGTAAGGTATTATGTCAACTTTAATGTTTGAAAGCTTTGCATGATTTATAGAAAACCGTTACACAAACTGCTTTTGTTATCAATGTTACGTTTTACAGTAAGTCATAAATGCAGTGTCAGCAGATATACAATATCAGACAGATAAAGAGCTCAAGTGCATATGTACTCAAGCTAAACTACCCTAGCCTTCTCTTTCTTTAAGCAAACAATAGCCCTGAAAATTCTAACTAGCTATAATAGTGAAACCATGGTAACTACTGTACATAGTAAATTACAAACATACTTTAAGTTAGAGTGACAGCAAATCTGCCATGACCATATAGATAATATGCTACACCTGATGAAACAAGACTGTTAAATCCTGCTGTGGTTTTATGAACAGTATGTATTTAGCCCACCCTTCTTTCTTCTGAACTTCCCCCATGAGCCCCTTTTTGTTCTATTAGATTTAAAACTGAATATTTTAAAGTGATGGATGAGCCCACACGCACACAAAAAGAACAATTTGTCAAAGTTATGCAGTGTGCTAGGATGAAGCCGGTTGAACTGTATGATGAGCACTTGCTGGAATTTGCCTAGGCTGCACTCACGAACTGTATGGCAGACAATGTTCTAGTGAGAGGATTTGCTGCAGTGCAGCCCACCTGACTGCAGCATGAGGAATTTCCCATTTACAGTGGTCATAACCAGAATTCAACGTGCGGTGGAAATGGTTTTTTCACAATACCTGGAATGAAATCAAAGATATGCACAACAAAGCAGCATTTTCATTGTTGTACTTTTGCTTAAGTCTCAGAATTCCCTACAGAAGTACACTGATTTAACCAGTGAATTGTAACATATCCATTACACAAAAAATGCAGTGGGGCCTTTTTAAAATTAAAAGAATAAGTCTCTTATATGTAAAGAAAAGGTAATGGGTAAGATTTTGTAAGGGGCCAGATATTTAAAGGTGCCTAAAGATGTTGATAGGCATCTAATGGAATTTACAAAAGCACCTAGATGTCATGGAATCTAATAAGCATCAGAAGCTTAGCTTTGAAACTCCCATTAGGCTCCCATTTGCATCTTCAGGAACCTAAATACTTTTAAGAATCTTCTAATCCTATGTGCCTAACCCTGCTGATACATGCATTGACTTGAGCATCTAAGCTGTAAAGAGGTGAGACAGTAATTAGCTGAACTTACCTCATAGTAAGGGCCTAAGTCCATTTAATGGATCACATATATATAACATACTGTTAGTGTTACACATAAGCAAGTACATAACCATCTATAACGAATATAATAGTATATAATGCAGAAACTTATAGGTGGTCATAGATATTGTTAATCATTATGATGTAATGAATCAGAGGGGCTCTTGATAGACTGCAGGGTGTTATCTTGAGGGTACACACACTTAAGTCTTTGTCTTTGTTTATGTACAACCTTGCTTGTAAATACTCAACCAGATCATTGGCCTGACATATCTCGATCACTGGGGTGTGGTAGTCTGTGCCTATGCTGAAATAAACCTATTCCTTGGAGATGAACTGGAGTTAGCAGTGGCTTTTGTCAACTACAGCAAGCAGTGGCTGTCTGCTTTGCTACGTTCATAAGGTTAGCTGAGGGCCTGCTTGGTAGTCCTGAAAGCCTTACATTAGTAACTTCGTCACTTTTGAAAATGTTATCCAACGGTATTTTGGTTATTTTACATGAAAAGCAGAGGAACAGGTCAGTTAAAAGCTTTTTATATGTGCATCAAAACCAAACTGAATAATGATAGAATTATCTATAGATATAAATATCTATTAAAATGTACATTTTTGTGCAACATACATTTTGGGCATAATACTCCAACCCTCATTCAAGCTGATTACGGCTGGGTGAAATTTTGCAAACAAAACATTTTTCAGTGAAAAATGCACATTGAGCAACATTGAAACACTCAATTTTGCTGAATATTTAGTTTAAAAAATTTTTTGATTTTGCAGTTTGAAACAAATTTTTGTTGAAAAATTTTCTTTAATTTTATTTTTTAAAATATTTAAACATTTAAAAATTGTCAAAAGCAAAGCAAAACATTTTGATTTTGCCAAAACAAAATGTTTTGTTCAATCCCAAATTATTATTTTTCAACTCTCTGATTTGCCAATTTTTTTTATTTTTGGTCTGACCCAAAACAAAGGTCCCCCATAGACCTTTTTGTAATTGCCAATATTCACCCAGCTACAACGCTGAGCAGTACCATACTCCATGAGATGTCCAAATAAAATAAGGGGGACAGCTTGTGGAGTAAAGGTCTGTAAAATTAAAGGTTGCAGAATTAAGCTCTTTGTGTATGACTATGTTGCCATAAAAAGTGTTGATATGAGAAATTAAGTCATTGATCTCTAATGCAAGTGAAACTCTCCCCATTGAAAATAAAAGATTTCCCAGATTACTTTAGAAGCACAATAGCAAGGTGCATAAGAAAAATATCTGCTTACTAGCTGTTACTCCTGCTACTACAATTCTTTTTACCTACTGTGGGCTGGGGCCTACAAAGCCTTAACTCACATAAGGTGCCCTTCCTCTTGTGAGTAGCTATATTGATTTACTACTTGTGAACCACATCATCCTATCTTGGCATAGCCCATATAAAGAGATAGGGGGAGCTGCCCCGTCCCATGGGGAACTTAGAGAGGGATTCTGCCTCAGTAATGAAGAATGCCTTCCCAGATATCCAAAGTGCAGAGGGTTTGAGCCTCCTGCTACTACAATCCTTTATAGAGCACAGCTTGTTCCCCCTCTTTGACAGTCCCATACTATGAGCTACTGTGTATGGGTTGTTTTTAATTTTTTTCCCCTAGTTTTTCTCTGGCCTGCCTAAACTCTGGTGCTGGTAATGCATGTTCAGTGGGACTATTGCTTCCTTGGTTTTACATGTAACCCCCACTCAGAGTTTGCTAGCTCTTGAAACTCTGGACTGAGCTTCTAAGAGGTCCTAAACAACAGACTACAACAATGGCTAGCAGAACCCTGTGACATCATTTCCCAGCATGCTTGGAATCTGGGGAGGGAACAGAATGGACTAGAAACTCCTGATGAGGCCAATAGGGAGTCTTTGAATAGCTATGGGATCCAGTGCATGGGTTATGCAGGTCCAGTCCTGCAGAGACCAGCATCCAAAGTGGTGGAGATGAGACCTGGCACTGGTTTCTAAGAGCCAGCTGCAATCTCAATAGGACTCCAGATTAGGGAGCCAGGTGCGGACCCTGCCCCACCCAGGCACAAGGGCACTGTAAGAGGCCCCTTTGTTTGGTTTAAGCTGGCCTGCATTCACAGAGCTTCTGGACTCAACTTCTGCAAACCATCTGTCTGGGAAGGAGCCAGGGAGGGAGATGAGGGTTGGGAAAGAGTTTTATTGAGTTAGTGTTTTACATATTAGCTAACACTTTCCTTCCCAGATCCTATTTTCTTGTTCCCAGTAAAGTCCCTTTTTGTTGTATTGTTATTTTGGGGTGTGTCATTTCTTTGCTGGCATTTATGTTGATGGACTTCATTATTTTTCTGACTACTCCTTGCCAGCAGTGGTAGCATTATTCATTTTCCCAAGGGGAGAGCATCTCTTGTCCCTCAGGCATGGTGAGACATTACCTTGGGTGGAGGCACAAAACAGAACAAGGACCTATGTGAGGAGAGGGGAGAAGCCACTCCAAGCACCAAGCACTAGGGAAAAGGTTTGAGCCACATCTCATGGGGAAAGGCTGCACACATGTATACTGTAGGTCTAAGAACAGTGAGACAGAATTGCACCAAATACTCCTATATAGATAATTTATAATTACCACTAGACCTTCCTCACACTAGCAGCTTTCAAGACACACACACACACACAAAGCACAGATATCAACTAGGCATGGCTATTTATTCCGCTGTGGTGTAGAAAAGTACTGCATGTTACCACTGAAATACAGTAAACTGATTATATCACACACTTCTGAGAGGGGGAAATTGCTTCATTCCAAATATTCTGCTGTAGAATCAGAGTCCTCTGAGGAGTGGAATGAATGCAGTAGCAGTGTATGTGCCATCCCAGAAAAGCCCGAGAGTGAAAAGAAAAAGCAAAGGGAAAGGGATCTAACAAAATAACCTCAGAAGAAGAACTCAGACAATCCAAATAAGGATTATCCCTCATGACCATTTAGGAACCTGACACATTTAAAACCTCCCTGGTGTAATCTGAAACATCAGCTGTTCTTATTTTGTTTGGAATCAGTTTACAGCACACATCAATAATGAGTTCCGCGATGAAAATAACTGAGTACAATCTCTCCACTGAATATATTCTCTGTGCATTGTGTGTCACTATATTTGCATCGCAGCTAGAGTACGGGCCTTTATTATCCTCTAGTGGTTGCTCCACTGAAGAGGTTAATGGGTCTGCTACAGCTTCAATCTAAGGATCTTAGTCCTTTAGCACAAGTGGGCAAGGCACTCTAGGCCCTGGGTTCAAATTCTACTGTCAGTTTAGGCTGATTGGTTACACAAGGATTTCAAGGCAGATTCAAAACAGGAATTAATCCTAATATCCAGGCTGGCCAGGTGAGAATTATCCCCATTTTAAAGATATGGAATTTGAGGCACAGGAAGTTTAAGGCCAACATTATAAAAAATGGGTGATTACAGTCAGGTACCTAAAATCCATATTTCAGCTCCTAAATATGTGACCTGATTTCTATAGCTATTTAGCCTCCTTACCCTTTTCAGTCAATTTTCGCCCTCTTCTTTCCCTTTCTGGACTTTTCTCTGGTTTTCCTTTCACTCTTGTTTTTCTCTCTCTCATTACATTTACCTTTGCTCCATCACTTGGTTTTTGCTCTCCCTGTCTCCTCCTGTCTATGTTCCCTCAGATCAGGAGGATGTTTGAAGCTGCTCAGAGTGGGGATGTGTAAGGGAGAAAGCCCAAGATTTATGGAAAAAATTATTATTAATTAAAATTATAGTTTTATTCTTACGTTAGGCCATTACAAAGTCACCTGCACCTTTACTGAATTTTAAGAGATACCTACAATTATGTTTATACCTATGATGCTTGGAGAATATACCACCACATACTTACGTTTGGGCTAATTATTTTGTTAAATTAAATGTCAGGCTAACTTCAAGAAATACCAGGAGTTCTGCTTTCTGTCAACTAGTGACTGGCTCCCAAAATGGTAAAGATGATAACATCTTGAGTTGTAAAACACCTAAGTGTGGTTTTGGAGGCTCTAAAAAAGAGCTTTCATAGCTTCTCTTGTTTTAACTCCATACTGTTTTTACAATGTTTTGAAAATGTATATGAGCACTGGTTATTGTAATTTGTGTAAAATATTTCACAGGACTTTTCTGTTGCAAGTTGTAAATTATAGGGAATCCATCCAAGGGCCAGTCTGGTGAAAAGACAGCCCAACCACAAAGGGTTTTATCAAAGAACAGGACATATCTCTGTTATCCGCTACCATTTGGTATAGACATGATCTTACCTTGAAAAAACAAACTGTGTAAGATATTTATGTACAGACGGAGTCCTCCTGACTTTCAAAGAATCTAAAGATGTTATGTTTAGGAGCAAAGAGGAATGCAGACGTGTTGGCAGAGTTATAAAACTAAGTTGTAAAAGTGGGCTTTCCTTTACACCTCTCTAAAAGAAAAAAGCCGCTAATGAAGTTTCTTATTGAAAGTACCTTCTATATGTGTACTGAAGCCTTCAAACTTTGAAAAACTCTGATGGTTGGAAGAGATTTTTTTAGATGTTGGTTACTTCAAAATCTGATAGATCCATTGATTCCAAGGCCAGAAAGGACCATTGAGATCATCTACTCTGACCTCTTATATAACAAAGGCCACAGGACTTCCCCAAAATAACAACTAGAGCATATCTTCTAGAAAAAATATCCAGCCTTGATTTAAAAATTGCCAGTGATGGAGAATCCACCATGTTCCAATGGTTAATCAACCTCACTATTAAAAAAAGCCTGATTCCTTATCTGAATTTGTCTACCTGGAAACATCCAGTCATTGGATTGTATTATACCTTTCTCTGCTAGATTGAAGAGCCAGTTATCAAACATTTGTTCCTCAGGGAGGTACTTATAGACTTATCAGGTCACCGCTTAACCTTCTCTTTGTTAAGCTAAGTAGATTGAGTCTGTCACTATAAGGCATGTTTTCTAATCCTTTGTTCGTTCTCATGTCTCTTCTCTGAACCCTCTCCAGCTTATCAACATCCTTCCTGAACCTGGACACAATTCAAGAAATATGTTTTCTCTCAATGGTTTCCTTTGTTTACAGTCATAAATGCTTAAAGATCAAACCAGCTTCTTTAAAGAAGTATATATGCCAATATTTTTATCTGAATGCAAGGCTTCTAACTAATTTTCTAATATCATTGCTATGTGAGTGGAAAAAGGCTTCATATATCAACATGGAATCCAATGACCTTGCTATAACTAATTACTAATATGAGAAATCATTTAAATGTAGACTATTTATATTACTTAGGGAACTAATTCCTTATCTGGCAGTGCTCAAGCACCTTTCTTACCAAACTCAGAAAGACCTCTCCAAAGACTGTTAAGAAGAAACAACAATGCTTTTTTGAAGGACTATGTAAATTAAAGATGCTCTTTAGGAATTAAGTTTAAAAAGACTATTCTGAGAACTGAAAAACTTTTATTTAGAAAATAGGAGTGTTTGAACTTAACAGAATTTCAACTCCAATTAAACACTGATGGAGCTGAAGGAATATCTCAGAAAATGGACTAAATAACAGAAAGAGTTAAAACTCTAAAGATGTTCTGAGAATTTCCCACCACAAAGACCAGGGCAGTATAACAATTAAGTTGAGGAAAAATTACAACCCTACTGCATATGCAGCAACAGCCTACACATTCATGAACTGAAGATGTTGCTAAGATCAGCCTATAAAGGTACTGAGCCAGTGAAAGGATGACAACAACTAATTTGAATCTAACCAACCCTGGAAGAGGTATATTTTCCTCCTGCGGTGAAAATATAGGAGACAGAAGGGTTATAAACACCCTCTAATTGAACAAGAACCTCTCCGCTCCCAGCTCATCCTGTGCATTAAACAGCAGCTGCCAAACAACACGTAAAAAACAAAAGAATCATAGAATCATAGAAATGTGGAGCTGGAAGGGACGTCTAGTCCCTTCCCCCTCTGCTCAGGCAAGACCAAATATACTTAGACCCTCCCAGACAGGTGATTGTCCAACCTTCAAAAAAATCTCCAACAACAGGGATTCCACAACCTCTCCAGGTCACTGGTTCTCAACCTGTGGTCTGCAGGCCCTGGAGGTGTGCAGACTATGTCTAAGATTTCCAAAGGGGTCCCCATCTCCATTCAAAATTGTATCAGGGTTCATAAATGAAAAAAGGCTGAGAACCACTGCTCTACGTAACCTTTTCCAGTACCTATATGGTACTTATGGTTAGAACATATGGTTCTATGGTTAGAACATTTTTTTTCCTGCTATCTAACCTAAGTCTCCAATGCTGCAGATTAAGCCCATTACTGCTTGTTCTACCTTCACTGGATGTGAAGAACAATTCATTCCCATCCTCTTTATGACAGCCCTTAACATATTTGAAGACTTATCATGTGGGCCCTCATTCTTCTTTTCCCAAAAAATAAACAGGCCTAATTTTTAACCTGTCCTCATAAGTCACATTTTCTAAACTTTTCATCATTTTTGTTGCTCTCCAATTTATCCACATCATTCCTAAAGTGTGTGACCCAGAACTGGACACAGTACTCCAGCTGAGGTCTCACCAGTGCCGAGTAGAGCAGGACAGCTACTTCCTGTGTCTTACATATGATACTCCTGTTAATACATCCCAGGATGAAATTAGCCTTTTTCACAACTGCATCTCATTGTTGACTCATGTTTACTTTGTGATTCATTATAGCCCCCAAATCCTTCTTAGCAACTACCCAGTAATTCTCCATTTCATATTTGTGCATTTGATTTTTCCTGCCTTAGTATAGTGTTTTGCATTGGTCTGTATTGAATTTCATCTTGTTGATTTCACATCAATCCTCCAATTTGTCAAGGTCCTTTTGAATTTTAATCCTGTCTTCCAAAGTGCTTGCAACCCCTCCCAATTTGGTGTCAAATGCACATTTTATAAGACCATTCTCTACTCCATTATCCAAATTGGAAATTAAAGTGTTGAATAGTACTGGACCCAGGACTGACCCCTGTGGGACCCTGTTTGATACATCTCCCAGTCTGACAGCAACGCATTGATAATCATCTTTTGAGTATGTTTTTTCTACCAGTTGTACACCCACTTTATAGTAATTGCATCTGACCAAACTTTCCCTAGTTTGCTTATCAGAATGTCATGAGGGACTATGCCAAAATTTACACTAAAATCAGGATATAGCCTGTCTACTGCTCACCCGCATCCACTAGGCCAGTAGCCTGGTCAAAGAAGACAATTAGGTTGGTTTGGCATGATTTGTTCTCAACAAATCCATCCTAAGAGGCTGTAACACAGCATAAAGAAGCAGCACCTGTCCACTTCAGCACTGTTTCTGCAATATGATGACAGTACTCAGACTACAGTATTGTGGATGAGATGAAGTTACAAAGCACTGCCAAGCAATTAGATTTAAATGTTTCTTGTTATAATTTTAATGGGGTATTGAAATGCCATTGTAACTTAAGATAACACATTTTCCTGCTAAACACCAAATTGTTTAGATACTGTATTCCTGAAGAGGAGATATAGGCTATGCTTTGGTAAACAGAGGGATAATGTGGGATTTAGTTTGGATTTAAGGTTCTTGATGTTCATTGATTTGCCTGTCTCAAGATAGCTTCTTTTAAGTAACTGTTTTAAACACCTTCTTTGGTTTTATAGGTCTTGGTTAGGATTATAAATGGGCAAAGGTGAGTAAATTGTTTAGGTTATCCATGATAAATCTCACGCCCTTAAAGAAAATTATTGTATACATCAGTAAACTGTTTTGTTACCCAGGATACATCAAGACAGGACCCACTATTCATTTTGGAAATAAAGTACTTTGCCTCTCAAAGGTGTAATCTCTTCTGAAAGTTCTCTAAAGAGATATACACAAAAGATTGTAACTGATGTGACTTGATTTTTTGTGTGCTCTGGTTTGTTTTAATATTTTTCTTTCCCCTTCTTTATCAGTAAAATACTGATATTTTACAGATATTTTTCTTTATCAGTAAAATAGTCATAGTTCATAATTATTTGGTTGTCTTTAATTGTAGTTCCCCTAAGGCCTGGCAAAGAATTCCTTGTGACTAAAATAGTGGGAGTTTCCTCATTGAATTGGCATTAAGAGAGAATGGGGCATACCAATTCTTTTTTCTCTATCCTATAAATTTGTAGCAATGTTAGGGATAAAATTACTTGGCACTCAACACCTTGAAAATACCCCCTTTCTATCCCACAGATGGGAACATCCGTTGTTACCGCCGAGGATGAAGCTAAGCAAGCCCACAGACAGAGATGAAGGGCTTAAAATGGCTGGTAAATAACCATCTGAGCCTCCAGCCAGGTATAGGTGAGCTATGCCCTGTGGCTGCTACAGTAGGGGCTGCTGCAGGAGCCAGGAGAGAAAGTGGGTGGAACTTCAAGGAGTCACTCATGGAATAAGAAGCATGTTTGCAGTGGGGTGGAGAGCATGGTTATGCAGTTTTCCTAGCAACTAGTGCTCCTCCCCTTTCCCTGCAAACCCTTTAAACTAGTTTGATTTCCCCAGATGGGCTGGGGAGGTTGGAGTAGGTAACACTGTTTCACATACTAGAATACTTGCCCTCCCCTTCCAATAAACTGTGGGCAATGAAACTGATCTTCTATTACACACCATTTGCAGAAGGTAACTTAAAATTCTGAGGGTGGCAAAATATTAACATTGATTCATTGGCAAATGGCTTACTGAAAGGTACATTCACACAAAACTGCTCGCAAACTGACCCAAATTATGTTTGCCTTGTAGTTCAGTGGAAACAAACATTTATTGTTTCCACAAACAAAGGCATTTAGATTCCTGTTTGCTCTGTGATTCTCAGCAGTATAGGGGAATTTTAACAGTCTAAAAATGTCAGAGTGCCAGATGGTGGAGTGCTGTAAGAGAGAGGCTATGGGATAAAGCATGTATGGGAAGGGGCACCTTTTTCCCAGCGACACTTTGTGGCTTGAAAAATTGAGAGGTTTTTTTGTTTCTTGCCAGAGATCTATGCCAGGAATAACTGAGGTAATGAACAAAGAATTGACACCGAGATTCAATGTAGTTTTGCAATCATTCTAAGAGGGTTATTCTTAGGAGCAGTGGGGGAGTTTTTTCTCTTTCTGGTCTGGTTTGTTCATTCTTTCCTTCCTTTCTTTCTTCAGTCCTCTCTCTTTCTCTCAGGTCCTTCTTCTGCCTTCTTTCTGTGGTCCTTCTTATTTCATCTAGTCAAGTTTTTTCTATAGCACCCACAAAGGTACTATGGAAGCCATTCACAACCAATGAGGTTTCCCCGGTACTGCAAGATCAGGCCCTCTGATCATGCTGTGCTAATCTGAGAATATTTTATTTTATCTTCTTCCCTTGTTCTCCACTTTCAGTCATTTCTACGATTCATAAAGATACACCAGAGGATTTGTCTTTTATCAGAATTATATTTATAATAAAAATGGATTGTGCTGAGGAACAGAGATAAAGGAATAGAAAAAAAATGGGTTTGTTTGCTTTGAGTTTGTTGGCTGACATTTGGTGAGCTGTTGTGACTTTGGGCAAATTACTTAATCTCTGCACAGAACTGCTCAAATAGTCAAATGTGTTATTGACAATATTTGTCATGTCACATGGAATACTATGTTCAGGGAATATTTTGGGCAGCATTCGATCACCTCTCGATGTGGCCAAATTCCATTCATTCAATAATTTATTTGACAAACAGCAACATTTCATCAAATACATTATATATATGGCCAGGCTATCCCTGTGCCTCAGACAAAAGTCTCTTTCTTTTGTCAGTATTTGTCAAACCCTTAATTTTATTGTACTAAATAGTCCAGCACACTCCATTCTAAATTGAAAATTGGAAAGGGACAGGTGGAGAGAGAGCATAAATGGTGGTGTAAGAATTTCCCCCCCCCCCCTTACTTTATATCATACACAGCAAGCACTGGATTCACAAGGATGAGCAGGAAATACTAATGAATAATGCTATTCGTTTTAGGGAGTTTCTCAAAGGCACAGTAAGGAGTTATACATTTAACTACCACTTTGTGCCTTTGAAAATCTGCCCCTATTTCTCTTCTTTGGAGATTTTGTAGTTCAGCAATAATTACCAATTTTCTATATTTGCAGAAGCAGGGTAGCCCACAACTACTGAACAGAGCTATTTTTAGCATGTAGGTTCAGATTACATTAAATAGAGAAAGTCAGTTATCACTGATGTTTCACATTCAAAAGTAGATCAATAACAAATGAGTGTCATTTTATTATAATTTAAAACAATTTCAGGCTAAATTCCCATCAGAGTTACAGTCATCCCACCCATCATTTTCAATGGAGGGTGCACTTGTGTAAAAGAGGAAAAATTAGCCTTATGCATTTAATAAGGTTGTTTGTTTGTTTCTTTTAAAAACAACAAAGCATGAAATTCATCCCCTGTAAAGAGCCACTGCAAAGCTATGTGACATTTAAGGGCTTGAGTGGGACTTAATTGATGCATACATGCTTAATGCAAGCCCTCTGCACAGGAGTGAATTTCAATCCTAATAGCTTAGGGTCTTAAACAAATTTATATATTTAGAACCTGCTCCTTTTCAAGTCAGTGAAAAATTTACTTCACTTCCAACATAGTCAGTCTCTTAAAAAGCATTTCAGTTTGCCCTTAAGAATATCCATGTATGTGTGAAGAGTATACACCTGTCAGAAGTCAGCTTTGAATGTTCCTGTGAAGGGAGAGCTGTGTTATATCAGATGCTATCATGCCTGAAAATGCTAGCTGGGATTAGTTAGTATTCAGGGGATAACCCTTGGTCTGCTGATCCCAAGCCTTCAGACCCACAATTATTCTACCATTCAGTTTATGGTAATAAGCACCCACCAGCCCATTCTTCATACTTTTATATGGTCTTAAATTCATATTGTCAAAACAGACATGCAATAATCAGGCAATAAATAAAACTTATCCTGTTTTAATAACTAGCAACTGACCCTAGAACAATGGTGAGGCCTCTGCATACTAATGGAATACAAATAATAATATCAAACATATGAGCCAGTCGGAGTTCAGGGATTTGCATACAGAATGGGTACAGTACTGAGAAATCACCATGCAGTGAACATGCAGTCAGGCCCTTTCAGCCAGAGTCAGTTTGGTGCACCAAGTGACCACTCCTGGTTCATGTGCCCAGCTGGAGGAATCACTCCCAGCCCAAGCCTATGATGCAATAAATACATTGCTGGAGCCATGAAAGAGCAGCTATATCACATTGCTACCTGATGACTGCTGTACCCTCCAGCCAGGGCCTCTAGTTAGCTCCAGCAGCATGGCCTCGTCCCTAATGAATGACCCTTGTCCTCTCTTTCCCCAGTTGCTGACACTTCTGTTCTACTCCCAATCCTGAATTTCTACTCCCAGCACTCTTCCTCAAACAGTTCCTGCTTCGTCAACCTCTCACTTACCAGAGGTACGGGTAGGTATTTGTGGCTGACTCAAGATGGAGAATCCCCATGGAAAGCGCAGATGAATAGAGATAGGGGGCTGACAGTTTTCTCTGCTCCAGTTGGATGTAGGTTAGCTCTGAGGGAGGGAGCGGATTCAGGGTGACATGGAAGCTATCCTTACTCCCATGACCATTCTCCACTCCAACCCCATGTCCTCTTCGGTGGAATCTCTGGTCAGTCAGAAACATGATGAAGGTAAGGGATGGGCAGACACTTTGTTGCCATTCTGGCGACCAGAACTGCAAGGTGTTAGAAAACAGAATCTGGTGCTTGGTAACTGTACCCAGTAGCTGGTACAGCATCCAAAATGTCTTGGAAAGTGAAGATCTTGGCGGGTCTGATAAAATAGCTAGGGAGGCATTTCCCACCATGATAAAATTATAGGGCTTGATCCTGCAAGGTGCTAATTGACTTCAACTCCCATTTTAATGAAGAAATGAAATCAGCTTCCAGAAGACGCTTCAAAGGATTGGGTCCACAGTTTCTAATCACTTCCCCAATTCCAGCTTGTCCAGAGTTCCTTCTTCAAACTCCACCACGAAGAGAAATTCCAAGGTTCTGTTAACTTCCAACTGGAGATGGGCCTCAGGTGCAAAGGTTGGATCAAGAACCAAATGCAGGTCCATATTTCTCCAAAGTTTGCAGGTGCTCACACGTTTGGTTTTCTTTCAGTGTAAAGCCAGATGCCTGCCCTGAGGTTCCAATCAAACTACCACAGAGCCTGAGGGTTTCAGTTCAATGGTTTTGTTTTGGACCTGTCTCTACTTCCAGTCCCTGGGAACCAAATTGTACTCACTGATAATGGGTGCGCGTCACCAGCTGAAGGGATGCACATCTTTCCATAGGTTTAATGATTCCCATAAGGAGTGGCAGCACCATTTTTCATTCTTTGAAATATAAGACCTTCCTCACGCTCTCTCCCCACAACTGAAGATTGTATTCTGAGATTTTTTTATCCCTATAGTTTGCTAGAAATTACATTTAAACTGAAGACATTGGGAAAGTAGACAGCCCCGCCCCCAAAGTATTAGATGTTCAAAAATCATGAGTCAGGCTGCCAAAATCATGAGATTTTAAAACTAATACCTGTTTACTTCCCCCACACCCTAACCTTTAGGGTGCAAGTTAGTTACATTTTCTAGCTTTTGTCTGCACCCTGGAGGGCTAAAGAATTATTTATTTTGTTAAATGAAAACGGATATACTCACATAGTCATATGACTCCAGGAGCTGGGGCTTTTAGAAATACACCAACTATCAGAAGTCTCATGAAGAAATCATGACAGCTGGCAACACTGGGTTCACCAGGGGCTGGGTGCTAAGAGCTGTACTTGGGAAGCCACTTGCAGCACATAAACAACTGTATTGAACCTACAATTATGAACAATGCTACATAGTCTTGTGTGCCAATAAATATTGCTCTTTAAAACCATTATAGGCATATATACCAGTACACTCTTGTGTAGCACTCCCGTAACATGGGGAGCCAGCTGTAAAATGTAAACTGTAACCAGCTGGGATCAAACCTGGGACCTCTGGAGCTTAATACATGAGCCTCTACTGTCTGCCCTAAAAGGCACAGTTCTCTTATCCAAGCTTGTAGCAGTGCCGCTCTGAGCAGGCAGTGGTTATGTGGAGATAACAGTGCTGACCACCTCTGTAAAGGGCTATGAGATCTTTTGATGTGAAGCACTGTAAGAGCTAGGTATTGCTATTTTCTTTAGGCAGCAGCCGTAATACAGCTGCTTGCCTCCTCACCAGGCCCATTCTCCGATCACTTATATTGATGTAAATCCAAAATTACTCCACCAAAGTCAATGGAGTTACACTGGTGTAAAACTGGTTTAAATGAGAAGGGAATCAGGCCCCCAGAGTGCCAGGGGGCTTCTAGTGCTGCTGGTGGTGCTCAGACTACACCTCCACGGGGGTGCGCCACGTTGAGGTCAGGGTATAGCTCAGGTACGTTTCTGTAGGACTCTGTCGAGGGGAAGGGAACTCCACCTTTTCTAAAACGGCAGCAGGTGCCACTGCACAGGGTACTGCCTCCAAGCAAGCTGAAGGCATCATATCATCTCCTGCTTTCCCCATTTCAGTTAATATAAAACCTTCCACTGACGTCAATGGTGCAAGATCAAGCCCAGTGCCTCCAACCCTTCTTTCCCTACCTCTTACACCTCTCTGGGTCCAAATGGGCCCTTAAGCCCATTGTCTTCACTAGGGAAAAAGGGCGTGCTCTTGCCTTGTCTTAGCGAACACGTAGTAAAATCTTTTGTGGTAAAACATGAGGTAAAATCCCAGTGAAGACAAGGCAGTTTGTAGTTTTAACATGAGTTAGCAGGCCAAGGTAACTCCAGGCTCCCCCATAGCCCAAGATTACATCTACATTACTAGGTAAGGGAGTGAGTCCCATCTCCCGTACGCATACTAGCGTTAGCCCTCATCTGAGCCAGCACTCTAAAAATAGTGGTATGGCCATGGTAGCACAGGCAGCAGCGGCCTGTACAAACTGCCCCGAGTACGTAGCCATTGCGTTCAGGCGGGTTTGCCCTCGGGGTGGCTAGCATGGTGCCACCACTGCCATTACAGCTACAGTATTGTTTCAGCATGCTAGCACAAGTATGTCTGCCTGAGCTGGGATTCACACCCCCAGCTCACAGGGCAGTCGTAGCCTTGTATTGGACAGGCTCACCCACTCATGTGAAACCTACACATTGCCTTGCCGTCACTGGGATTGTCACCTCATGCTAGTTCCCGTGTGTTAGCTAACACAAGGCAAGAACACACCTTTTCCCTTGTGAAGGTGCACCATTAGTCTCAGTTCGTGCCAAAGTGTTACAGAAACGCTTCAACATACTTCTCTCCCCTGAGACGTGCACACCACTTTATTAAGCGCAATAAATCCCATTCGGCTTCGCGCGCAAACTAATTTCAGTCATTTTTGTATTCCCATGCTAGTCATTCCAAGAGGTCCTATAGTAAGGCCCTTGAAAGACCCAACTTGAAACTACTTAGGCAAACGTTTTCAAAGCTGAAGGCTAAAGTATAGCTGTTTGAAATTGTTCATATTGCGAAGGTTGTTCCAATTTTGATTTTTAGTTAACTAAAAAAACTGACCAAATGTAAATGATTTTTTCCTTGGGTGGGGGAGTGCGGAGCTTTTAAGGGGACAGGGGAGAGGAAGGCTGGTGGAGGCCAAAAGGTGTGGAGGAGCACATGGTTCAGACAGATACATCCCTTATGGGACAATTTACTAAAGGAGATACTCTATATCCTAGTAAAAAGCAGAGGATAGAAGTTGATATAGTACACATAGGAACTGAATAGAAACAGACAAACAAAAAAAGAGTCCCATTCAATTATATCACATGAAGACAGACAACTAAATATTGATGAATTTTATAAGTGCTTGTATACAGCTTCTAGAAGTCTACATACTAGGATGGGTGAACTTGAGTGCTTGGCATTGAATAAGGATATTGATACAATGGGAATCACAGAAACTTGGAACAATGGTAATCAATGGGACACAATAATATCTGGCTACAAAATATATAGGAATGACAGACTAGGTTGCGCTGGTAGGAGAGTGGCATTATATGTGAAAGAAAGCATAGAGCCAATATAGTAAAAATATTAAATGAATCAAACCTTACTCTAGAATCTCTATGGATAGAAATTCCATAGTTAAATAAAAAGAGTATAGCAGAAGGAATATACTACTGATCACCTTCCCAGGATGGTGAGGGTGATTGTGAAATGCTCAGGGAGATTACAGAGGCTACAAAAGCAGAAACCCAGTCATAACAGGGGATTTCTACTATACCCATATGGACTGCAAACATGCCACCTCAGGACAGGATGCAGAGATAAAATTTCTAAACACCATGAATGAATGCTTCTTGAAGCAGCTAGGCCTGGAAGCCACAAGGGGAGAGGCAATTCTAGTCCTAAGTGGAGCATGGGATCTGGTCCAAGAGGGGAACATAACTGAACTGCTTGGTAATAGCAACCATAATGTAATTAAATTTAACATCCTTGTAGGTGCAAAATACCAAAGAAACCCACCACATATAATTTAATTTAAAAAAGGGGAACTACACAAAAAAAATGAGGAAGCTAGTAAAACAGAAATTATAAGGAATAATCACAAGAATGAAATGCCTGCAAGTCCATGGAAATTTACAAACACCATAACAGAGGCTAAAACTAAATGTATACCCAAAATAAATAAATCAATAAATAATAATAACAAAACAGTAAAAGGACCAAAAAAGCCACCATGACTAAACAACAGAATAAAACAGGCGGCTAGAGACAAAAAAACATCTTTTAAAAATTGGAAGTCAAATCCTACTGAGGAAAATAGAAAGGAACATAAACTCTGGCAAGTCAAGTCTAAAAGTACAATAAGGCAGGCCAACAAAGAATTTGAAGAGCAACTAGCAAGAGACACCAAAACAGAGATCACATTTACTTTTAAGTACCTCAGAAGCAAAAAGCCTGCCAAGCAATCAGTGGGGCTACTGGATGATCAAGGGCTGAAGGAGCACGCAAAGAAGATAAGGCTGTTGCAGTGAAGCTAAATGAATTCTTTGCATCAGTCCTTGTTGCAGAGGATGTCAGGGAGATTCCCACACCTGGGCCATTCTTTTTAGGTGACATAACTGTGGAACTGTCCTCTATCGAGTTGTCTGTAGATGAACTTTTGGAACAAACTGAGAAATTAAACAGCAATAAATCATTCATTCAGTTGTTCTGAAAGAGCTCAAATATGAAATTGCAGAACGAGTAACTGTGGTACGTAACCTCTCTCAAATCAGCTTCTGTACCAGATAATGGGAGGATAGGTAACGTAATGCTGATTTTTAAAAAAAGGCTCCAGAGTTGATCCTAGCAATTTCAGGCTGCTAAGCCAACTTTGGTTCTAGGCAAATTGGTTGAAACCATAGGCATGGGAACTAGGAGTGTGGGGGGTGATGCAGCACCCCCAGGTTTTATATGGGACTCCGCTACTGGCCCCACATACAGGCTTCTGGCCCCTTGCTCAGTGCTCCCGACCACTGGCTTCTGGCCCTGTACCATGCCTCCGCTTCTATCCCGGCACCCGGGGGTCCCAGCCCTGCACCTCCACTTCTGGCCCCGCACATGGCTGCTGGCCCTGCACCCGAGAGTTCCAGCCACTGGCCTTGCTCCCGTCCCCAGTTGTGGCCCCCAGTCTCGGCCCCCTTACCTCTGTCTGGATCCCCACCCCTTCCCGGAGACATGACCATGCTCCCCTCCCGCTTGGGGGGGGGGGGGGAGGCCTGGACAGGGAACTGGCTTTCAGCACCCCCACTATTAAAAATGTTTCAGCACCCTGGTTGAAACTATAGTAAAGAACAGAATCAGACACATAGATGAACATGATATGGTGGGGAATAGTCAACACAGCATTTGTAAAGGGAAACCATGCTTCAAAAGTCAATTAGAATTCTTTGAGGGTGTCAAAAAACATGTGGACAAGGGTGATCCAGTGGATAGAGTGTTCTTAGATTTTCAGAAAGCCTTTGACAAGGTCCCTCACCAAAGGCTCTTAAGCAAACTAAGCAGTCATAGGATAAGAGGGAAAGTCCTCTCATCAATCAGTAACTGGTTAAAAGAAAGGAAACAAAGGGGAATAAATGGTCAGTTTTCACAGTGAAGAGACGTAAATAGTGAGGTCCTCCAAGGATCTGTATTGCGACCAGTGCTGTTCAACTTATTCATAAATGATCTGGAAAAGGGGTAAACAGTGAGATTGTAGAGTTTGTAGAGGATACAAAATTACTCAAGATAGTTAAGTCCAAATCTGACTAGGAAGAGTTCCAAAAGTATCTCACAAAACTGAGCAACAAAATGGCAGATGAAATTCCATGTTGATAAATGCAAAGTAATACACTTTGGAAAACATAATCCTGACTATACATACAAACTGATGAGGTCTCCATTAGCTGTTACCACTGAAGAAAGATCTTGACATCATTGTGGATAGTTCTCTGAAAACATCCACTCAATGTGCTGTGTAATCTATTCTCAAGAAAAGATATTAGAATAGGAAAAAGTATAGAGAAGGGTGACAAAAATGATTAGGGGTATGGAGCAGCTTCCATATGAGGAGAGATTGCAAAGGTTGGGACTGTTCAGATCAGAAAACAGGCGACTAAGGGGGGATATAACACAGGTCTATAAAATCATGAATGATGTGGAGAAAATGAATAAGGAAGTGTTATTTATCCTTTCATATAACACAAGATCCAAGGGTGGAGGTCACCCAATGACATTAATAGGCAACAGGTTTAAAACAAACATAAGGAAATATTTCTTCACACAATGCACAGTCAACCTGTGGAACATTGCTGGGGATATTGTGAAGGTTAGAAAAGAATTAGGTAAGTTCATGGAGATCAGGTCAATCAATGGCTATTAGCCAGGATGGTCAGGGATGCAACCTCATACTCTGGGTGTCTCTAAACCTCTGACTACCAGAAGCTCAGACTGGATGATAGGGGATGGACCACTTGTTAAATTGCCCTGTTGTGTTCATTACCTCTGAAGCATCTGAAGACAGGAGACTGGGCTAGACAGACCATTGGTCTGACCCAGTGTGACCATTCTTATGTACTTCTATAGAACTAGTCAGATTTTTTTTTAAATTGATGACTTTAGAAAAGTATTAACACTTAGAAAGAAAACAAAAAAACCCTAATTTTATTTTTTTTCAATCCCTCCCCCCATTTTTGAACAGCTTTAGCCTACAATTAGTTTTTGGTACCTAAGTCCAAATAGCCCAATTTCAGAAGACCCAAAGCCCCCTGCTCTCACGGGATCACTTTGTCCTTTCATCCCTATCCCCATTTTCTCTCTCACCATGGCATCTCCTCCAGGCATACTGCAAGTAGCATTGACACTAGCTGAAGAAAGTAACTAGGAAGATAGTCATTATGTGGACACTGGCTCTGTTTATGGTCCCCTGTGTCAGTAACACTGCATATGAGTGGCTCGTAAGAAAATCCAAGTGAAAAAATGTAGGGTTTCTTTCTCTGCCAGTGCTACTGATGTAATCCCATGCCTCTTTCCCATTACACTGGCTAAAGTTAAAGGAGCTCCAATTTTAAAAAAAAGGGAGAGGTGCTACCTGAGCTCATTTTTTTAAGGCACATGAACGCTATGCAGCCATCTATAGAACTCTAAGGCTGATTCTGTAACAGTCAGTGGACAGCGCTCCTATTCCTGTATGCAGAACCAGACCCCTGTGCCCAGTCCTGGTATGAGCACCTGCAGCTTCTGGGCATGCTTCTCAGGATCCGGCCCTACAGGAAAAACAGTCTTGGCAGGTATGAGATCCACTTCCCCCTCCTCCCCCCTCTTTCCACTAACCACAGAGGAACAAGTTACATCTCCTGGATTCTGAGCATGAACAGAAAAATGTTGTTCTTTCCCCAGCAATCTGCTAGCTAATGAACCAAACCTCTTTTTCCCTCCTAACGTACATTACAGTGTACATCTTGTTACTACCTGGGGAAAGGCTACTGAAAAAAGTGTTACAAGTCTATTTTTTAACCCTCTCTGATTTAAGAGAGCTTAACCAAATGTTTTCAATATTGAAGAAATTCACAGTGGGGCCAATCCCTTGCAAAACCAAACTGTTAGCCCACTGTGATTTAAAATGGTGGCCTAAAAGCCCGTGAAAATGTTTTTTTATTGGAACTGCTGACGGCAACACATGGCTGAATACAAGAAAAGCTGCCCAGCTTCTGGACTGAAGACTGCAAAAGTTTAGGAAGAACAAGATTGGCTTTTCAACAGAATTTTTAGTGAATATTACAGACTCTGTTGTGGAGCTCTGGTGAAGTCATACTGACTTCACTGGGACTACCTGGGTGAGTAAATTCTCACCATAGTGAGTGAGGGGCCCATACTCTACCTGATGCAGCATTGATAGACACATGGTACAGCATGATGTACTACATGGCTGAAGTATATTTTGCACAGGACATTTTTAGGTAGCTTATGGACAGAGAGAACAGTTACTAGTAACTCTTTCATAGTTGTTTGGCTTTGTAAGTATAACTATACAACTTAATGAACGAAAACTATTTTTATTCATCTGTTTAGTCTATATTTGCTTTTTTAATGTTTAACTACTATACATTTTCTATTTCTTTTCCTCTGTTTTATTTTAATACTTATCATAAACTCTTCTGATGCCCGTGTCTGACAATGTTCTCGGTACAATCACCATCATTCGTACCAACACAGGTCATCTTCTCAGCATCCCTGCTCCCACTAACAGCCACATCACTTCAGCTGCTCATCCTCCAATCTGGTCCTTTCCTGCACCTATGATCTCTGGGGCATCAGTTGTTCCAGGCAGTCTAGAATACTAGTTTGAAATTCAATCTTGTGTAGAGAGCTATTACAATATTTATTGCCAGTTAAGGCACACTTAAACCCTGTTTATTCCTGCCCATTAACCACCTATAAATCATTTTGTGCAAAATGTTTGTTAAGATTCTGGTAAGCTATGTTGTGCACATTTATTTATTAGAAGTACATCAGATACAATGATTAATAGTGCTTAAGTAGTCCATTGGCCATATGCTGACCCTCTATACAGGAGTGAATTTATTTTGCCCTTAGTGAGGACTTGGGGTCAGAGGTATTTACGGTAACATACTTACCAGCATGCAAATTAAATAGTAATTCTGACACTGGAAGTTACTGCAACGAGGAAAGATGTTTGGTCCAAATGTAAACAGACCATAAATCAGGAGCTATGCACTGAGGACCTGCTCCAGCAATGTGCTGATTGCCTTCTGTGCTCAAAGTCAATGGGAATTGAGGATGCTTTGCACTTCACTGACCACCACCGGTATCTGGCATAACCGGACCCCAACTGTGTTTGCTATCACAGCTGAGGAGCACAACAGTATATTGTCACAGCTCCAATTAGTGCCCCCTCATGGCCACTCATGAAACTGTCGTAGGAATAACCAGCCCTTGGTTCCCCACTTGTTGTAAGCTTTCCTGGGTTTTAGCAGGCTGCAGCACTATTTGCTGCCTTAGCCTCTCTGGCACATTTCCTGGACCGCAGTCCTCAGTCTGCTACGCCTTCACAGAAAGGTAGGCCCTCAGCCCACCTACCTTAGGCTCCTAGGACCAATGCTGACCCCCAAGATTACCCAGTGGTGTAAACACACCCTCTCCCAAAGAACCCATCAAAAGCTGCAAACCTTCTGGGTTACAGTTTAACTCTCTCAGGAGGCAGGTAGTGATTGGGAAGCATATAAACCACAGACACTTAGACTTTGTGCAAACACCATTGCTCTTTTACTTCCCAAGGTAAAGCACAAGTGAGTACAAATCATTTCAAAACTAACAAATACCCTAACCACAATGTCCCTCACAAGCTTACCCTTTCCTTGGGAGTCCTTGGGGGGGAGGGGAGGTGCATCTGTGTTCAGGAAGGCAGCTTATATGTAATTAACAAAGGCCTGATTCTATTTCATGACACATAGATCAATAAATAGGTGACTTGATGCAACTGTTTCTCACACTCTTGCTGAATAGCTTAGAAACACATATGTAGTTGATTTTTTAAAATGCCTGTAACAGGGTCAGCCACCTCCAGAGTTCCCTCCCTAAGGACCTCTCTTCAGGGCCCCTTAAGAACACTGCTAGAGGCTTTCTTGTGGCCAATACCGCCCCTTCTTGGGTTCCTGATTTATCAACATGAACAATTCCAGCCATGCTCAAAGTTCCACAATATAGTCCATCAACACAATGGTTATTCAGCTCTGCCAGTCCCAGAGCTCTTCTTCAGTCCCAACCTGCTATTTATCAAGCAGCTACTTCAGCCCCTTCTAGCTGTAGTCCTTCCCTGCTCTTCCCAGCAGGAACTCCCCAGTCTTCCTGGCCGGAGTCCTTTTTTCCTCCAGGAAAGGGTCCAATACCCCTCTTGGTGCTGCCTATTCCCCAGTTTTGATAGGTCAGTCAAACCCCTCTGCTGGTCTGAACCTTCTTCAGCCCTCTGTCTCAGGGCTCCAGGCCCTAACCCTTCCAGTCAGGGTCTCTTACAAGAACCTCCTGTACCTCAGTCTGCAGCTTCCTGTTGCTTTTATAGGAGACACAGGCCCCATAAAGGCAGTTAACACTGCACTGGAGCAGTTCCTTCTTAAAGGGCCCAAACCACCCTGTAGCAATGCCAATATCAAACACTAGAACAATGTATTTTCTTACTATAATTTAAAATGAAAAAAAAAAAAAACAGATAGAAAAAGCAAAATGAGCAGGTTTTGCCTTTCACATGCACTGATATCTTGCTGTTGCCCTGGGAAAGACCCAGTCACATGAGGTGTTGAACATTTCCTGACTTGGATAAGAAGGGAGCACACTCAGCACTGCCCCAAAGGTGGAGGCCACATGTCAGTCACTGTGACAAACCAGAAACATTAGCCGATGATCAGAAGCGTGTGTGTGTGTGTGTGTGTGTTTGTGGGCATGTAGAGGACACTTACACTTTTTTCCACGAGTGAAATCAATGTGTCATTAAAGAGCTAAGATAAGAAAACAGATGAGGAGAAAGTTACGCAAGGTACATTTTTCTTGTCCCTCACACACATGATGAATAATATGTTACAACTTAGCCAGCTTCACTGACATTTTTGTTTGTTTAAATAAAGACAATTCTCTCTTTTTCATCTGCTATTTATATATACCCTTTAGCTGATCCTGCCTTTTTTATTCCCCAGATCATAAATGAAACATGCCTATGTGAGTAAAATATTCAGGCAGTGATGAATCTGGAGGCGTGAATTACTGGCAGACATATTGGAGGCTGAGGTATTTACATGGGAGAATAAAAGGCTGAGAATGGTTCAGATATACCAAGTACATCTTCCTCCAAACACCACTTCCAAGAGTCCCTTACCATTGCTGATCAAGCTGCAGAAACAAACAATGTTGGCAGTGTCTGTACTGAGCACTGGACACCCCCACTGGAAAACTTGCATCCCACAAAGCAATTAGATGTATCCCTTTAAGAAGAAGTGCTTTGCTTAAGTCATCTTTAAATCGCCCCTTGCTTTGTGATGGGGAGAGAGCACTTCACATTACTTAAAAAGAAAAGGAGTACTTGTGGCACCTTAGAGACTAACCAATTTATTTGAGCATCAAATAAATTGGTTAGTCTCTAAGGTGCCACAAGTACTCCTTTTCTTTTTGCGAATACAGACTAACACGGCTGTTACTCTAAAACCTCACGTTACTTAAGCACTGAACTTTACTTAAGCCTTCTTAGGTAGTTAAATAATACAACAAAACAGCTATTTAACTATGGGTAACCATAGGCACCAAAGGCTTGATGCAGCCTAGTATTTCAGAGAGGTCTAAAACACTGCCCAGTTACAATGGTACATTGAACACCCACTTTCAAAGGTGTATCTGATAACTCCAGGTGCAGTATAACACTGAACTGGGCCCAGAAAGAGAGGGTCATCCATGGTCACACAGAGCACTAGAACCCAAAAGTATGCTTCCGTCTTCTGTTCTAACCCCCATAGTCACTGGGCCTGATTCTCCATTAATTGGCATGGGGCACCTGGTGTTATGTTCGCCAATTAAACACTGTGGAGACACATAGTAAAAGTCAGTCCTAACCCTGAAGAGTTTATAACCTAACTAGACAAGACAAAGAGGAGGAGGCGGACCAAAAGTACAATGATTTGGCCAAGCTCACACAGCAGCCTAGCGGCAGAGCTGGAGCACAATACAAATCTCTTGGATCACAGACTCATGCATGCCCTGTTTATGGGACCACGCTATCTTTCAGCACAACACACTGGAGAATGCTTCTCAGTAGCACTTAAGGTTTCATTTCTTCTTTTTGATGGACTATAGTGTTGATTGCTTATAAACCAATAAAGATCCATGTCTGAGCATGGAGTCTGTTGATCGCTATACCCCATTCTTTATGTGCAAATAACTAATTTTTTGGTTTTATAGCACTTCTGAAAAATGTCAAAAAAATGTTTCATGTTGAACAATGTTTCTTTTGACCCCCAAATCAAAATGTTTTATTTTGTTTTCAACTTTTTTCCTAATTTTTTTTATAAAAAATAACACAGAACAAAAGTCCCTTAGAATTAAAAAAAAGTTTGAAAGATGTCAAAATAAAACATTTTTTTAAAATTTCCCCCCTCAACCAAAACAATGTTTAAGTTCATCCAAATCTTTATTTTTTGTCAAAAAAAGTTTCAGCTGAAAATCTTTGCCCAGCTCTGTTCTTTATGTCTGTCTAAGTTGTGCCTATATACTGCAAGCCCTTTGGGAGAAGGCATTGTTATCTGTCTGGTGGTTTATGTTCTACTGTGTAGCACCATGTACAGTCATAATTTAATACTAACTTACAAAATGTGATAAAACTGTTATCTGAGCAGGGCCTTATTTCTGTATTCATATGTAACACTCGAAATGACGGTAATGCTACATGCATTCCAAATACGCTATAGAAACAATTAAAAGAGCGTGCAACATCCTTATCAAGAGAGGTTAAAAAAATAAAAACACAGGCAAACAAAGGCAGAGCCCAAGCTTTGAACCCAAGAAATTGCCAGACTAATTACATGCAGGAGTAACAAGTGACAGGTGTAATGCATTCGAGCCAGTGCAATTGGCTTGAAATGCAGAGACAACAATTGTGGCATTAGTACTTTTTAAAGCACACTCATGTGATTGTAGTTCATTTAAAAGCAGGTAGGGATATGCACTGTACTTAACACCCTGCAAATGAGAAAAAATAATGTGCTATATGGGTGACAAAAACCCTAGGGTGGTGAGTTATGTTTGTGAGATTAATAATTACAGCTCTCTCAGGAGTATTGAAGTGAATTATGACTTCTTGAAATTAACTCCATTAATCTTTGTCTCTCCTGTTCATTGACTTTAATAAACTGGCAAATATGGAGAGGTCCCTTTTGTCCCCAAACTCATCCACCTGTACCTCATCTTTTATTATTAATTAGAGATGGTTGAATTAAAAAACAACTGGTGTTTAGTATAATAAAGAGCTTGCTATGATTGGTGGGATCATACTATTAGCGATCTGTATGGATTTCAACCACTTCTGGGTCTTCATGAAAAGATTTGTGAATCCCAAATGTTATCATGAGTGATTATGTGTTATAAAGTGTGTACTGGGAGTACATGCTTGGCTATCCCTCTCTAAAAGTGTTCAGCCATCCATTCAGGTAACAGAAATTAGATTGTGCGTTTGGCTGTGATCTAGAAAAGCAGTTATTCAGGTGCTTAGTTTCAAGCACGGGAGTATTCCCAGTGAGTTTGGTGGATCTGCTCACATGCTTATAGCTAAGTACCTGTATAACTGCTTTTGTTGAAAGTTAATCACTTTTGTCAAACTGTCTGCAGTGGTTCATGACCTGGAGTGCCAACCTCAGGGCAGACTGTCAAGAAGCAGGGCAGACACCCCAAACAGCTTGTACATTCTATGAGTAGATTGCACCAACCCAGTAACAAGTGTAAATGCCCAAAGCACTATAGCAACCTTACCATGGTGTCACAGACAGTCCCCTGGGGCATTCCAGTCTATCTTGCCACCCAGGCAAGCTGGACGTAGTGATAGATTGTTGCTACACTCCAAAGACCACAAAATGTTCAGGTTACTCCCAGTCCCAAAGGACAAGTCACTCACCCCAGGTCAATTTGCATCTCAGATCTCACACCAAAGACAATGCTTGTATCAAGTCCTACAGTAAACTAATGCTTTATTAACTAAAAAAAAAGGAGAGAGTTTTTAAAAGATTAAATCAAGCAAGTTTATATACACAAATGAGTTACAATCCATGGTTCCAAAAAGGTGACAGAGTTGTAGTAATCTGTCAGGTCTGAATATCTTTTAAAGCTAATCCAGGGTGACCCTGAGGATCTCTGCTTTTGTTTTGTAGCTTTGGGCCTGTGAGAGTCCAAACAGCAAAAGAGATGAACAATTTTCTTGTCAGCTATCTTTACTTCTTTCTTCCAGAATTCAAGCTGATTGGATGAGCCCTTTTGCATGTGGTCTTGTCATGCATGTAAGGGGCAATTAAAGTATCTGATTGTGATGTCCCACAATGGCCCATTTAGTTTTGATAGGCCTTCTTGATGGGCAGGAGGCAATACCTCCTAACTGGGTTCACAGTTTCAGAGCAAACATTTTTTACATTTACAAAACAAAAATTTAAATATTACCTTTAGTACGTGATAAAGATATTATAAATTTGTAAATTGCTGCATGCATTTATATGACATTTCATAAAGTCTAAACACTAAACACATTGTTATAAGTCAAATATGCATCTTAACCATACTAAATCACAGGTGAAACAGACTGGGTTTCCAGCAATGAATTTGTCGGTGCTCAGGTGATACCTAAAGCCTTCGCAAGTGCTGGCACCTGATCTGCCAGCATCACAACTTGCTCAAGAGCCTTTTGGCTTCAGTGGTACTAAGCTTATGCTTAATTTTAAGTAATTTTTAATTTTGAAGTTTTTAAGGTCAGGCTTGACAAAGCCCTAGCTGGGATGATTTAATTGGGGATTGGTCCTGCTTTGAGCAGGGGTGATGACCCCTGAGGTCCCTTCCAACCCTGATATTCTATGATTCTATGTGCATAAGTGCTTTGCTGAATCAGGCCTTAGCAACTCTACCAACCATGAAAAATTGTGAGTATATAGTTGAAATGAACAGTTCATGAATACGCTATAGGCTGGCAATGATTTTTTTCTGCTAATATTTACAAATGATAAATAAATTGAAAGAAATCAGAATCTGTTTATGAATGATTTGCTAACCATAAAAGCACCTAACATTCACTGAGAGTCTTTCCATTGACTTCAATGGGTGTTGGTTCAGACCCTACATTTGTAAGGAATATTATCCATAACCACTCCTAGCACACAGTCATTATTAATGAAACCATCTGATTTTTAAGAGACAAGATGGGCTCACTTCAGTCAGGTGCTGAGCATTTTCAACCCCACCTCACAGGAAGCACTCGGCACCTCCCAAGCCTGTCATTGAAAGTTGTCCCTCTAAAAAGATTTAGTAATCCAATTAAATGTTTTGACTGAGCATTTGGAGAGGTGCTATGTTAACATAAGTAGCTTTTGCAATGTACTTTAATTAAATTCTAAATTGATTCTTAAAAGGTCACTTACAGTGGGTTAGCAACTATAGGCCCCGTGCTCTCCATCACAGAAAAACCATCAAGACAGGAAAGGAACAGTGAAAATTCTTTCCTCTATGTTCTTTCTTTGAAAGGGATAGTACACAGCACAGCCTGGAAGACCCATATAGCCCAAGTCTCTACTGAAACACTGGAACTATCCTATAAAATACTGATATTCTGTAGACAGTGTTCACCTCTTTAGGAGCCGGTATGTTTCTACCAGCTCTAACAAATTGTTCATAGGAAATTGTCGGGTTTTTTTGTTTTTAAGTTTCCTCTGATTTGGGGGAGGTTCAATGAAAAATCAAAAACAGATTTCCAGCTTTCCAAAACTGGTTTTAGAAAACTGAAGATTTGTACTAAAGAAAATTAGTACTAACCCCCCAATATTTTTACAGGAAAAATTGTTTTCTGTTGTTTTTTTTTTCCAGAGATTTGTTTTGATTTGTGACAGCATACTGAGACATGATTGGTGGTCAGCACTGTGATCACTGTAGTCTCAATTAATTTCCCCAGTGATGGCTGATTAAGCCATTAGCTAATCAGTAGGAGAGGCAAGAAACTAATTAGCCCTTAGCTGGCTAACCTGACAAAAGTCTGGAAGGAAGTATGACAAGTGAGGGTGGGCAGACTAGGATAGCAAGGTCCAGACTGCAAGATCTTTCAAGACAGGGAGATCTCTTTTCCTCCAAGTAAAGAGGGACTGAAAGATATAGGGATTAAAACAGGTGATGCAGCACTGCACTGTGTTTGTGGAAGGTTTGGAATAAAACATACACTGAATATTAAAAGGAAGTTGGTCTGAACAATTTCTGAGGCATCAGAGGATGGGGAGAGAGCGTTGCCCCGTCACACAGTTGAAAATCAATTTTTCATCAAAATGTCGTTTCAGTTAAAAAAATTCTGACCTGCTCTACAGCTTGCCATCCATATTTTTTTTAAGGTAACATTAATCTTATGCCTGTTTCTATATGGCAACAATTAAAATAAAGAGGAAGGTTGTCCTGCTGACTTGCAGGTGATGTGATTTTTTATTGGACAGTTTACTTAAATTCCAGGCTTAACACACGTGAGTGGTTGTTGGGACCGTATCATGGGGATCTGGGCCCTCCATGTTGCGGCCATCCCTACCATCTTTAGCACCATGGCTCCCATAAGAGTTGTACTAATATTTAAAGCCCTTCCTAGGATTGGCTTTAGCCACTTGTGAGATGACCTTTCCCTCCATGATGACTGCCACTCAGGACCTCTATGTTCTACCACATAAATGTAACTGTTGACCAGTAGGAGTCCTCATGAGTGTGGGAGGCAGAATGTTTGCAGGAGCTGGATCTAGACGATGGAACTCCTTCCCACAAGATATTGTAGCTTATGTATGTTAACACCCTTTCCACTACAAACGAATATAGCTATTTGTCTTACAGCACGGGATGAAAAAAGGAGAGAGAGGCTTATTTCCAATTTTAGGTACTTGGGAGCCTCTCAGCTATTACTATACATGTATCTAGAAAGATAGAACAGCTAATTTCACCTGTAATGGTATACTGCCCATTTGGTTCTACTAAAACTGTTAACTTGTTAGGTATGCAAGCTTTGCTGTAGAGTGTGGGTTCTCTGTAGAGTGGGGGTGGTCAATAGAACTAATTGAAAAACGAAATCCCCCCCCAATGTTGATGAAAACTTTAAAATAAACCAACCCCCCCGCCCAATTTCTATTGACATTATCCATGGAAAATTTTGACTTCTCATTGAAAACCTCCAACTCCCCAAATTAAACACTATTTTTTGCCAAAACCAAAGTGTTTTTATCTAAAAAGTTTAGTTTTGTAAATGAAAAAGTCATTTTTTTCTGCAGAAAGCACACAGAAAATTTTTATTTTTAGTCAAGCAATTTTGCACTGAAAATAGTTTTGACAGAAAATCTCAAACAGCCTGGTCATGACCACCCTGTCCCTCCCATATTGCTTCATAAGAGAAGGTTCCCGTCAAGATCTTGGCTAAATACAGGTCCTGGGGTAGACCCAGTTTGGTCAAGGTTGGGAGCCACCGCTGTAGACAGCTTCTCTTTAATAAACTCCTGTTTGCTTTGGCTATGTGTTCTACCAGTTTTAATTTGTGTCTGCTTCCATAGAGATGCAGCAAATTTACAGACAGCGTGAAAAAGCATTCCACACATCTTGGTAAGTGAATAAAAGGCAGTCTATCACTGTGCTCGCGGGGTAAAATATTCATGAAGATATCTTCAAAAAGCAATAACATGAAAGAGTTGGGACCTAAACACAGCAAATTTTGAGAGAACACCAAAATGGACTGCTCAAAACTGATTAGAATCAATGACTGCTCAGAAAATACACTGTGGAAGAATGAGAAGTATTTGAAGCAATGATAGACAGCACAATACAATTGGTGTTCATTACAGTGGAATTTAGGTGTCAAAAATGACAAAGGAAACTAGCAGGGAAGCGGAAAAACAACATCAAATACAAAACAGTAAAACATTCAAAAGGTAAAGTGTTCCGGGAGGAGCGGGGGGAGGGAGAAATAGGATCACTGGCTAGGTGACATTAAAAAGAAAGCCCTATATGAAGCACAAGATAATATATAAAGAGCCAGCAGCAAAAAGAAATGCTGAGCAACAATGGAAGTTTTTGAAGCAATTCTATGTATATTGTACAATTCTCTAAACAGAGTGCAACCAATTCCTTTAAGTAAAAATATGGTGAAGTAGTGGGAAATTTTATTAGAACTATTTGGAAAATTGTTAGTAGCTCTGGATTTTTCACGAGAGAGTTATAAGGCTACAGAAGAGACTCAGGTTATATCACCCTCAGTGTTTAATTGGTAATGAAAGGTGCTGGGGCTCAAGCAATTTTTTTTTACTTTCATAAGTGATGCAGCAAGCCCAGAGATGCCAGAGCTATGAACTGCCAAGCCTAGATGTGCCTGGGATCAGCCCTGGCAAGCCTTGGCACAAATTAAGCACTGATCATCTTTATATAGAAGGATCCCAGAGCACATTCTATATGTTGCATACTGCATATTCAGTGACCAGTTCACGCACAGCTTCGTTGGAGAAGGAAGTTCAATGTAGGGGGCCTAATTCTGCATAGTATGAGTACCCTCAACTGCTAATGACACTTAGGGCATTGAGAACACTCAACACCTCACAGGACTAGGCCCAGAGATAATCCAAATGTCCCTAAGAAATCCCTCATCTCAAAGGCTAAGTGATAGCTGTGGAGTGTGTGTAAGTGTTGATTAAATTATTGCTGCAGCTGATGAGACTGAACATGTTGATGGTTATTCAGTCAGATAACACAATGCAAGAGACAAAACATAAAGAAACAAAGTTGAACAAAGATATTTTGCCAAGTAAAGCTACGATGGATGAAACACACAGTTTCTGTGGGACTCCTTTGCAAGTTTAAAACATGGTAAAGGAAAGGTTAGAGTCCTAGTTCAAACGGCAAGGTCCACAGATTGAGACTGTTTAGTCACCATTTGGAATGGTCCTTTATCTCACCTAGTATATTGCAAAAGAGGCTGATATCATTACACCCTTGAGTAAAGCATTGTTATAAGAACCACTCAGTAAATACACTTCCACTGATAAAGGATAACCTCAGCATTGTACTTACTTTGCATATTTTGACTCATATCTACTACTATTGATTCAAGCGGATGCACTAAAAATGTGATGTAAATGTGTCTTATGCAAAATGGTCATCCAGTAGTAATAGAATCTAGATCTTTTTGTTCTTCTGGACAGAACCATGAACAAAATAGAGCTAGTTGGAATCTTTTGTTTGTTTGTTTTTTAAATAAAACTTGAACAGAAAAGATTAGCAAATGCTCGTGTGTGGTTTAACTCAAACATTTCATTCATATATGTTAGGCAGAGAAGTATATGTCCTGATTACAAACCATTCAAGCCTTTATTGAACTCACTGAATACTACACCTGCCAGACTACAGGGAATGCTACTACAATTAACAGAATGAGTTAAAAGTGAGGAACACCCCAGGCTGCGACATGTTTATTGCTGATACATTATTAAGAGCGTCAGTAGCCCTTCTAAATGAGGAAACAGACACACATTGGATTACACACTGAGTACGGGACTACTGAGTACGGGTAGCAGAATATTGCCGTAGGAGAGATGACTTGCACAGTAATCCCATATTTCTATGAAGTTAAGGCACTTTCACAATCCTTCTTACCAGAAGGACTACAGAATAAGTTGTTACAGGGAGAGATCGGTGGATTTTTTTTATGCTAATAAAAAGAGATTTTCAAAAGTTGTTAGTGATTTTAGAGTGCATCAACTAGGAGTATTTGGAAAATGCCTAGCATATGGCAGGAGTTTCCCTAAATACTAATATGTTCACTACTAAAATTATACATCTTTTATACAGCCACAGCTAGATAGGGTTTTTATCCTATTAACTCCTCAATTTATGAGATCAGAAGCAAAAACATTTTTCAAGAGTAGATCATTAGAATCATATCTTATTTAGGGTGAAGAGGTTTATTTTTTGGCAAGTATTGTAACTTATATGAGTTGATTTTCCTCATTTCTCTACCAGCATATCTTCATTTATTACTGGTAAAGACGGTGCTGGTCCAGAAGTATGTAAACCAACCCCACTGCACACACTGATGTCAGCAATTCCCAAGCTGTGGTCTGTGGAGCATCTGCTGGTGATCCAGGAGAGCTGGTTGGTCATGTGGTGCTTCCCTCTCATTGTTCATTTCAAAGAAAGGCCAGTGAAAATAAGGAAAAGGAGGCAGTTTGCTGCCAATGGCTGTTTCTACCTAAGGGGGGGGGGAAGGGGTGCAAGGAGACTGGAGCTGCCATTAAGGACTGGAGCCACCAGTGGGACTGATGCTACCAGACATCAACAGCAGAAGAATGTCCAGGGAAGTAACAGAGGGAACAAGACGTCCAGGTAAAAAAGGGGAACCATGCATCAGGGAAATATATGAAAGGGAAAGAAGGAGAAGGAGACTAGGGACACTGATCACATTAAACAGCTGAAAATAGAGAAAAAAGGTGCTTATGGTAGGCCCATTGCCACACTATCTGAACACCTCACAATTTTAACATTTTTTTTCCTTTCACAACAACCCTATGAGGTAGTGAGGTGCTTTTGCTCTCATTTTGAAGACGGAAAACTGAGAGGCTGATTCCTGTGTGGTGATAGCCAGTCAAAGTCTACAGGAGACCTCATACTTGATCTCAGATCTCCCCAAATCTCAGGCTGGTGCCCTAACCAGTAGGCCATCCTTCCTTTTTGGCTTGTAGCATTTGCCCATGTAAGCATTGGCTATAGTTTGTAATCACAAATAGTATGGTAAAGCACATGACAACCTCTCCATGAAAATGACTCTCACTCTGCAGGGGCGGGAGGGGGTGGAAGTGTGTTGGAACTGCTGATCTGAAGGGTTGAATTCATCTGAGTATTTTACCATTATCTGGTTGCATTTTTTTATTGCATCATCCTTCAAGATCATCTTCAGATGGTTTTTCCCAATGGATTTCTCTGAATTTGTATGTAGTTTGGTAATTATAAAGGCACCTTTTATTTGTGGTGTGACTTTTTGCTAATCACATGGGCAATGTAAATGACAATTTTCTTACCGTTTCTTGGCCACAATAAGAGTCTTTCGATATACTGCAATGTGTGCATGTGGAAAAGTCAATAACTGGGATTTAATTAGAATTTTGGGTCTGTTATTGGATTTTCAACATGCTGAAGTTTTATCTGCAACTTTTTGATGTCCTTTTCACTTTTGATGTCTTTTCAATCTTAGGCTTAAAGTATTTTTTGTCTTACCTAAACCCTATTGTGTTTTTCTTTCTAACTTTGATTTAATGATCATTTTTCACAAAAAGGACATGGAGCATTAGATATTAACAGAGATTTGTGCAGTTAATATCTTAAAGAAATATCCTCCTCCTATATGTACTTCAGTTAGGAGCATTTAGTATCTCTTTTGGTATGTCTCTCCTTTAAGAGTCTTACATATAAAAAGCTGATGACTTCAATTTAAGTGGAGAAAAAACTAAAAAGTTACTTATTTTGAGGTTTGGCAATCTGATATATTAAAATACCTTGCACTGGGACAAAGTGCTAGAGAGGCACATTCCTGAGGTGATGGCTTGGGGTAGCCCATCTTGGGAAAACACATGAGAGTTGCAATGAATATTATGGAATAAAGTACCAAGAACCAACAGTATTTAGGAGAAGGAATGCTCTGATTTCAAGCTGGGCAGCCAGAGCTCATTTAGCCTTTTCAGGCAAGCCTGTCTAGGAGAAGGAAACCTCTGATTTTAAAATCTGAGCAGTCCAGCTTGTTTGCTTTGGAAAGTAAGCAGATGAGGATGGAACAGCTGATACCTGTTCCTGCAGGCTAACCTTGCATTCTCATGAGCTGGATAAGGTGGATTGGCCTACAGGTCATAACATGTGGACATTACTTGTTATAGAAACATTACAGCAAACCAACATGCTTTATATGGAGTCTAATCTAGGCCTTTCAGGCTTAACAAATGGAAATGCTCATGGATTTTGGATAATGGGCAAACATATTACACATAGGGTTCTAACATTCCAGCTTGCACTATTTGCTCCAGGCCAGACTGAGCTAGTGGCAGTTAAGAAGTCACAAGTTTCCTTTGCTGGAATATAGGAGACTCACTGGCTGGGTACAAGAGAGAGTTGACAGTTGGAAATTCCACTTTTACCCTGGATATTCAAGTGGACAAGCAAAACATAGTTGTGGACTTGCTAGAGCAGTGGACAACAACAGCTGTGAACCAGTGTCTGAGCAGATTGTAGGCAGTAGTAAGCCTGGTTTCATAACTGTGACCTGCTGTTATACACCAGCAAAAGCAGCAGAAGAGGAAGAGAAGAACAGTTTTTAATCAACATCTGAAGAGCATCATAGATGAAATTCCTGATCATGATAGGATTCTGATACTAGGCAATATGAATAAAAAGGTTGGTTGTGGACATGGTAAGCAAATAAATAATGTTGGACCACACAGCATCAGAATGGCAAACAATCATGGGGAAAGGTTAAGCACTTGCTGTGAAGTGCATAGTGTGATTACTGGCTGTACTTGGTTTCTTCACAAAGACATGCACAAGGTTACATGGAACTCACCAGATGATCAAACCAAAAACTGCATTGCCTTTTATCAATAAATGTGGTCAAAGATCACTGAGTGTGGCGATGATAGTGTAATATCAATAGGAAAGATTAAAGTTAAAGTCCAAGAAAAAAGGTGAATGCAACTGGAATCAAATTTGATTTGAGAACTTAAAAGACAGCTCTGTGAGGAAGGCATACTAGGTGATGCTTGCAAGGAGATTCTGGGCCATTAAATTTGTGATGAAGAACTCACTGCAGTGAAGCAGTTTTTGTTTTTGTTTTTGTTTTAAAAACGAAAGCTGCAGGAATAGATGATTTAACAGCTCAGCTGTTCGAACTGGCAGAACAAGTGTTGCCAAAGCATTAGAAAACTATATAAGAGGGTACGGAAACAAGGTAATAGTTTTACCAATCTTGAAGAAAGGAGATCCTACTGATCCAAATAGAGGTTTAAGCTTATTGTCAGTACTGTATGAGTACTTTTCATCATGTTCTTAAACTGGACATTAAGAATGTTAGACAAGTTGGAGGGTGTGACATTGGATAATATAGAATTAACTTGCTTAGTTTACGCAGATGACATCCTACAACTGGTAGACATGTTTAAACTAATGCGGATACTCTTTGCTACCTTGGCAAATTGGTGTAGTCAACTTAGACTTAGAATAAATGCAAAGGTGACAAAGTGGTTGCATCTTGGAAATGAGACATTTAAGTGTTGAACTACTGCAGTGGTGAAGTCGTAGAACAAGTAGGATCTTTTGTGTACCTAGGAAGCTTGATCAGTGCTGATGTTCCATCAATGATGAGGTTAAAAGGAGATATGCCTTAGCCACAAGTGCGGCACAGACAATTATTGACTGATAAAAACTTTATGCTTGGTACCAAAGTAAAAATGTATCAAATCAGTGTACCAACAGTATTACTTTATGGTCTGGAAGCAGCTGCATTCAATGAAACAGGTATTAAAAGGCTGGAGGCAGTAGAGATGAGAGTTCTTCGAACTATGGTAGGTGTAAAGTGGAATGATTTTGAAACAAAGAAAGGAAAGTAGGATGGGAAATCAGTGCCTGGGATTGTAACCAATTGAAAAGACTGTGGTGGTTGGACACTGTAGGAGATAAATAGATGCTAGGATTCCAAAGGGAATAATGCAAACACAGTTAAGGTCAGTCCAACTTAGAGTCTAACCACAGACTAGATGGTGGGAAATTGTATGCAAAGATATGAGTTAGTGGGCCTGATGGAGGAACAAGCCATGGACAGGAATGAATGGTAATGCTGTACTGCTGCTGGTGCTTGTAAAGGAAGAAAGGAAGAAAGTTCTTGGATATTGGAAACAGCTTACTCTGAGACTATTTCCATGGGGAAGAATTATTGCCTTGCAATTCTGAATTATTTTCTGTGTTATTTATGGGCTTCTTAATCATGCAGGTTGAGTTAAGTTTAGCTTTATTTTGTTTTGTGCATTGAGTAATGGTTTTGGCTGATACTTTATGATTGCAGTGGGAACAAGAGAGGGAGTGTATGTGCACGCTCCTGGTTGACTTTTCTAATTTTCCTTTGCAATCAGAGAGCTCTTTGGATTTTCTCATCTGAAACAGTAAGAGCCTAATTCTCCACTGCCTTGCTATAGTCATTTGTAATTACACCTATGCAAAAAAAAGGGTGTAAACATCAATCAAATGAGAATGGCAATGCGTTACATTCATTTTGTACTCACTTTTACAGGAGCACAAGATGCAGAGCAGTGGAAAGTCAAGCCTTTGGTTTTTGTGTCTGCCTGTCTTTCTTCCATGTCTATCTATGTAACTATCTAAACCAGCCTCTGGAGTCCATTACTGTCACTATATAGTTGAACATTTCATTGTTATCTAGGTGATATGCAAATTTATCTAGCATTTCATTTCTACTATATTTCATTTGTGATCCATCTAGTCTGGTAGCCTTTATCTGACAGCACCAGATACTGCCAAGGAATTGCAAGATACCCTGAAGCAGACGATGGAATATTTTGTGTTAACTGACAATTAGTAATTGGTATATGAACCGAAGCATAAATTAATATAAATGCCTAATCCTTTTTAAAATCCTGCTAAACTCTTGGCCTCAATTATATCTTGTGACAATGAGTTCCACAGGCTAATTAAGTATTGTATGAAAATGTGTTCTCTTTTATTGGCTTTAATTTGTTCACATCATATTGGAGAACAGATGACAAAGAAATGCATGAAGAAGACTCTTCCTAACAATCTTTATTACTCAGTCCCAGGCACTTTGTGAGCTTACTTCCATCTCTGGCAATCAGTTTTGATAATGCAATCATACAAACTTCAAATCTAAAAGTCTTGCATGTTACACTACCTATGCATCTATTGCTTGATCAATACTTTGCATCTGATGCCAAGGCTTCTTCCTTTCATGCACAGGAAACACTCCCAAACTGAGTTCTATGGCAAGTATGCTTGATAAGGATGTGCTAACACTTTCATTACATACTCATCTTCAGATCTTCAAGTATGTACCATTATAAAATGTGCACTCATGCAAATGCTACCACTGCAGTGATTCTTCCTGGATATTGACTATTTGATCTTGTACTCAGATTTTGTTATCGGTATCTCATTGAACTTCTGCTGACAGTACTTTTGCCAGTTTGTTACCCCTAAACATTATTCCTTTGACACTTGATTTTCTCTTATACTCTTACAGCCGAATCCTGCTTGCCTTTTTCAGATAAACAATTTGCTTAAAAATCAATGAGACTTATGCAAGGGTGATTAACACTGTGTTGCTTCCCAGGAGTACCCAGGGTTGTGATGTGCCTTGCTACCACGTGGGGAAGTCTTGTCTGTGACTGCTGTAGGTCAATCCCCTGACCCAAATGGCCACGAGCAAAACAAGCACTCTCCTCTCAGCCTATGCAGGCTCTGCTGTCCCTCGGGAGGTTAGCGATAGGCATGCTCCAGCCACCAATCCCTCTGAGCATCCCCCTGGAGTGTCCAGCCCCTGTTCCACTGAACACTCACATGCTCCCCAAGGAGTAGTACACCCAGCTTATCAGTTGCCCTTCAGATCACTCTGTTTAGCATATAGCATTTAAGTTTATTTTTCACTCTAAACATATCTGAGTATAGAGACTTGAGAAGTAGCAAGTCGAAGTTTTGGAAAGAAATAGTTACGTGTAAAACCCCCTCCCCCCAAAAAAACAAAACCAAAACACTTTCTAGAGCCTAGACTTAATTCCAAAACTACTCTCCTGTCTAATGAAGCTTTGCTCACCCAAAGGGCTGGTCTACACTGGGAACTTCCATCGCCATAGCTATGTGTCAGTGAAAAATCCACCTCAGAGATGTAGCTATGGGCGTGCGGGGGGCTAGTCAGCAATGTAAATAGCACCAGGTCAAAGGAAGAATTCTTCCATTGACCTAGCCACTACCTGTCTGGGATGGGGTTACCTACAGATGGGAGAACCCATCCTGTCAGCGTAGGTCATGTCTACACTGAAGTGCTACAGTCCCACTGTAGCAGTCTAAGTGTAGACATATGAAAAGTCTTTGCAGAATTTTCCACCCAGGTTGACTGACTCTTTTCATAAGACAGAACATGCTAACGGTCTCCTTGCTGAAGGCACATGGGTGTACCTCAGTATTCCCAGTTATCACCCCAAATCCATTGTCTTTACTCATAAACAGAGTGCCCCTTTGCTGTTTGTTTTTCCTGCAGTTTCCCTCATGTAAATTCATAAGCTCTTCATTAGTATCAGGCTCAGTAAAACAAACATGGCTAACAATGCAAGTCACACAATACACCATGAGAAGAAAGAGTCTGCTAACCCCTACTGGACCAGAATTTATCACCTTTTGGTGACATGTTTTAACTCAACTCTATTCTTAAAGTATCAGTATAGATACACAGCTCCTTAAATATCTGCACATATATCTTGCAATGATTAGGACAACCAGTGCATTACTGGCTGTTGGTAGAGACCTCACATGCCACTCTTTGGGGCACTATTACTTAGACATCAGACACATGGGATCCTTGTAAACCCCTATGCACTCTGAGGTCCTCTGCCAATTGGCACCAAGGGGTCCAGGGGTCACAAATACCTGACAGGGTTGGGCTTCTAATCATTCTTTTTGGTCATACTCTGCTGAATTATGGGTCAGTATTAACACTAGGGAATAGAAGCCGATTCCACATGGCTCTATCTAATCTGTTTGTACCATGTCTATCACAAATATCTGAACACCCTTTAAGTTCTCTGTATTTGGAAAGAAATGTATTTTACCATTTAAAAATTAAGACAGAAAAGGCATCATTTTGTTTGTTAAGTGCTGACAGTGTTAAGATACCTCAGACATTCTTTTTAGGTGACATAACGGAGGCAATGTCTCAGACTGAAGTATCGAGAGAAGGTTTTGGAACAAATTGGTAAAGTAAACAGTAATCAGTCACCATAAGGTATTCAACCAAGAGTTCTGAAGGAATATGAAATTGAAGAACTACTAACTGTGATATGTAACCTGTCACTTAAATCAGCCTCTGACCAGACAACTGGAGGATAGTGAATATAATGCTGATTTAAAAAAAAAGTCTCCAGAGGCAATCCTGGCAATTACAGGCCATAAGCTTAACTTCAGTACCAGGTAAATGAATCGAAATAGTAAAGAACAGCATTCAGACACACTGATGGACACAATATGTAGGGGAAGGGTCAACAATGCTTTTGTAAAGGGAAATCATGCCTCAATCCACTAGAAGTCTTTAAGGGTGTCAATACGTGTGTGGACAAGGGTGATCCAGTTAACACAGTGTCCTTGGACTTTTAGAAAGCCTTTGACAAGTTCCCTCAAAGGTTCTTAAGCACCTTCTTAAGTAGGCAGTCATGGGATAGGAAGCAAAGTCCTCTCATAGATCAGCAACTGGTTAAAAGACAGGAAACAAAGGATACGAATAAATGGCCAGTTTGCACAATGGAGATAGGTAAATAGCAAAGTTCCCCAAGGATCTGTACTTGGACCTGTGCTGTTCAATGTACTCAAATGATCTGGAAAAGGGGTGGAGGGAGGGGAGAAACTGAAGTGGCAGTTAGCAGATGTTACTAAATCACTCAAGATAATTAAGTCCAAAGCTGACTGAAGAGTTACAAAAGGATCTCACAAAACTGGGTGACTGTGCAACAAAATAGCAGATGAAATTCAATGCTCATAAATGCAAAGTAGTGCACATTGGAAAAAATGTTAACTATACATAGAAACTGATGGTCTAAATTAGTTCAAGAAATATCTTGGAGTCATTGTGATTGCTCAATCTACAGCATTAGTCAGAAAAACTGACTGACTATTAGGAACCATTTGATAAAGGATACAGAAGAAAAATATCATAATGTCACTATATAAATGCATGCTACTTGCACCCCATGAATACTGCGTGCCGTTCTGGTTGCCCCCATCTCAAAAAAGATATTAGAATTGGAAAAGGTACAGAGAAAGGCAACAATAGGGGTATGGAAGCTATTCCATACAAGAGATCAAAAAACTGGGTCTGTTCATCTTAGAAAAGAAATGGGGGGTGGGGGGAGAGAAGAGTAGAGTAATGACAGAGGTCTATAAAATCATGAATGGTGTGGAGAATGTGAATAGGGAAATGTTATTTACTAGGGCTGTCAAGCGATTACAAAATTAATTGTGCTGTTAAACAGTAATAGAATACCATTTATTCAAATATTTTTGGATGTGTTTTATGTTTTCAGATATATAGATTTCGATTACAACAGAATACAAAGTGTACAGTTCTCACTTTATATTTATTTTTTATTATAAAATATTTGCATTGTAAAAACCCAAAGAAATGGCATTTTTCAATTCACCTAATGCAAGTATTGTAGTGCAATCTCTTTGTCATGAAAGTTGACCTTACAAATTTAGAATTATGTACAAAAAATAACTGCACTCGAAAACAAAACAGAGTCCATTCAGTCCTACTTATTGTTCAGCCAGTTGCTCAGACAAACAAGTTTGTTTACATTTATGGGAGATTTATAGTGTCACCTGAGAGTGAGAACAGGCATTCACATGCCACTTTTGTAGCAGGCATTGCAAGTTATTTACGTGCCAGATATACTAAACATTTGTATGCTCCTTCATGCATCAACTTCCATTCCAGAGGATATGGTTCCACACTGGTGATGCTTGTTAAAAAATTTGTATGTTAATGAAATTTGTGAGTGAACTCCTTGGGGGAGAATTGCATGTCTCTGGCTCTGTTACCCGCATTTGCCATATATTTAATGTTATAGCAGTCTTGGATAATGACCCAGCATACGTTTGTTTCAAGAACATTTTCACTGCAGATTTGACAAAATGCAAAGAGGTTACCAATGTGAGCTTTCTAAAGATAGCTATAGCACTCAATCCTAGGTTTAAGAATCTGAAGCGCCTTCCAAAATCTGAGAGGAACGAGGTGTGGAGCATGCTGTCAGGAGTCTTAAAAGAGCAACACTCCGATGTGGAAACTACAGAACCTGAACCACGAAAAAAAAAATCAACCTTCTGCTGGTGGCATCTGACTCAGATGACAAAAATGAACATGCATTGGTCTGCACTGCTTTGGATCATTGTCAAGCAAAACCACTCAGCAGCATGGATGCATGTCCTCTGGAATGGTGATGAAGGCATGAAAGGACACATGAATCTTTAGCACATCTGCCACATAAATATCTTGCAACACCAGCTACAACAATGCCATGTGAACGCCTGTTCTCACTTTCAGGTGATATTGTAAATAAGCAGGCAGCATTATCTCCCATAAATGTAAACAAACTTGTTTGTCTGAGCAATTGGGTGAACAATAAGTAGGACTGAATGGACCGTTTTGTTTTCAAGTGCAGTTATTTTTTGTACATAATTCTAAATTTGTAAGGTCAACTTTCATGGCAAAGAGACTGCACTACAATACTTGCATTAGGTGAATTGAAAAATACCATTTCTTTGGGTTTTTACAGTGCAAATATTTGCAATCAAAAATATAAAGTGTGCACTGTACACTTTGTATTCTGTGTTGTGATTGAAATCAATATATTTGAAAATGTAGAAAAAAAATCCAAAAAGACTTATTAAATTTCAATTGGTATTCTATCGTTTAGTACTGCAATTAAAACTGCAATGAATCACGATTCAATTTTTTAATCACGATTAACTCGAGTTAATCACATGAGTTAACTGTGATTAATCGACAGCCCTAACATTTACCCCTCTGCATAATACAAAAACCAGGGCTTCCCAATGATCTTAATTGGCAGCAGGTTTGCAACAAACAAAAAGTAGTATTTCGTCCCACAATGCATAGTCAACCCATGGAACTCACTGCCTGGGGATGTTGTGAAGGCCAAAACTATAGCTGGTTTGAAAAAAATAAGATTTGGATAAATGTATGGAGGATATTTCCAATCAATGGCTATTAGGCAAGATGGTCAGGGATGCAATGCTGCTGCAAGTGCTCCAAAACCTGACTGCCAGAAGCAGGGATTGGACAATAGGGGATGAATCACTCGATAATTGCCCGGTTCTGTTCATTCCCTCTGAGGCATCTGGCACCAGCCACTGTCGGAAGACAGGATACTAGGCTAGATGGATCATTGGTCTGACTAGTATGGCCGTTCTTATGTTTCATTCTTATTCACATAGTAGCACAAGATTTCAATTTGTTATTTTCGTTTTCCAGAAAAAAAACACACACACACACACACGAGCCATTAGCGGAAGGACAACCTTGTGGTTAAAGCATGAGATTAGGTGTCAGAAAATCTGTCTCTGCCATAGACTCACTGTGTGATCTTAAAGGCAGGCTATGAGTGATTTGTTCAAGAGGTGCTGACTATCAGAGAACTCATTAAATTCAGCTGGCATGCTCAGACCCCCTGAAAATGAGGTGCCTAATCTGTGTGCCTCCATTTCCCCCTCTGTAAAATAAATGGGTCCAGTGCACTCACTGGCTCTCACACTTCCCTAACACACAGTCTCACACACAGACTGGCTCACACCCACATACACTCTGCTTCTCATGAGTCAAGAGTCCCTCAGTACAGATTGTCACACACACCGGCTCTCTCTCCGACACACAGATGGACATGTATTATCGTTATTACTGCTTGGTACTTCCTGTCAAAATGCTGGTGGTGAGCCAGGAGTGACTAGGGGCTGCAGGAGGGCTGTGGACTCTGGCAAAATGCAGCCCCCATGTGACAGCGCAAAGCCTGCCTTGAGTCAGCAATGGGGGGTGGGTTCTGGTGGTGCACATGTGGGGGTGGTGCCTGTGCCCCCTTGACACACTGGGGTCAGCAGCGCTGCCTGGGGACCGCTTTCAGTGGAGAATGGGGGCACCAGTTTAATAATACTGCGTAGGACCCCATAAATCCTAAGGATGGCCCTGACTGAACCTGGCGATATTCTAAACACAGAGCTCTCAGCCTCTTTCCATCACTTCACAATGACACAACTGACATTATAGGCTTACACAGATTAGCCAGCCAGGACTCACTCAGTCTGGTTAAGAACAACGATATTTCAGAAGCATTTCAGAATGCCATGCTGAGACTGTAAACACTTAACTGATCTTCCTCTTGTCCTTGATTCTTCTAGTCTCCAGCTTCTGTAAGCCTCTCAACTGTGGGGCTGATTCTCAGAGTAGTACATCTAAAGGGTCCCACTGAGCAGATTTTAAAACAAATCCATCAGCAGTTTTGGTCATCTCATAAAGCGGCTAAACAGTTCAGGCAGGAAAACTATTTGATATTTCACATGCCTTCATCATAGAGCTATCGAATTTCTGATTTGCAGGGAGGCAGTCACTTCTAATACCCCAAAGAGCTATTGCAATGTTAAGCTGGTAAAATTGTTTTAGGCTCACCCATAAATTAGACTCTAGCTCAATCATGCACATTCTTATCTAAGTGCATAAGATAAGGCTGCAGACACATGGTCCCAGTGTTTCTGAAATATTGGCTAGCAGACTCTTCAGTGTGATACAATTAACTGTGTTTTATTTATGACCTAGACCACGTAATCAAGTTAAGTTTTGGGTATAAGAGTACACAATATAGGTTTTGTGATACTGTTTTTGGAATGTGAAATTGACGATGGCTGTTACACTGGGCTATGTTTACATTGTTGTTTTTTGATAGCACACTAGTGGGTGCTTGCATGAAGAAAGCTTCAGAATGGAAGCATAGATTGTAATGTGCTATGCTAGGTCAGTGAAGTCTTCAAAAACAGCCACTTCTGACAGTTAGAGATCATGAACTCATTTTGATGGGGAGGAAACCTCCCCCATTGTTCTTATCTCTTACAGAGCTGCTTTAACTGCAATTTAGCATGCCTAGACACCTTCACTTGCACTAACTTCCTGCTGCCTCCACCAAGCTTTTCCCTTTTGAAGCCTGTGCTTCTCCCTTCAGGTTTCATGGAGGTTACTACAGGTGGGGAATCATTTGCAGATAGACAATACAAGCAGGAATTCACTACTCCCACTCACTGTGCTGGCTCAACCGAACTACCCAGCACATTGGGAGTGTCAAGGTGACCAACCCGTTCCTAGCCATCTGCTTCAGGAAGTGGAGTAACCTGATGTGTAGTGTGGTTACCCTTGTGTACCTAGGTCTGGGTAGTTTAAATAGAGGCCGAAGAAGGGTTCTTAGTGTTAAGTTCTCTGCATGTATAGTGTGATGTTAGATTAAAACAAATATTTTTGCTGGAATTTTACAACACTACCTTATTTTTTTAGAATGATAACACACAAGGACCCAAAATCAGAGAGAAAGAAAGAGAGAGAGAGACAGACTGAGACTGCTCCCTAAAACACAAAGGCACAACTCACCCCACCTTACCATTTGTGGTCTTCAGATGCCTGCTGCTATGCCTGGATCACACACTTCCCTTTGGAGATCCTTAGCTTGCAAGAAGCACCAGGAACAAACCTTGAAATGTAAAGGGATGGACAACAATTCTAAGAGTTTTCAATGCACCATGCTTACTTCTCTTTATGGCTCTACATTGGTGCATGCCCTGAGACCAAAACAAAAAAACAAACCACACACACTAGCCCTTAGGTATATTCTGACACCGTTACTTGAGTCTCTTACTCAGTAACTCCTCTTCACTCAAGTAGGACAGCTTGAGGAGTAGAGTATTAATCAACCTGAATAAGGGTGAGAGAACTGGACCCTAAATAATTATAGACAGGTAGCAAAAGTTAATATTTGCAATATTCAGGTTATTTTCTATAAGCAATAAAAATTTGTCTGTGGTATATTTGGCAATATATCAGATATGAAATTGTTTATCACCTACATTAACTTATGTAATGAATATAAACAGGCACATAGAAGAAAATACTTCTGAAAATGGTAGTTTGGCTGTGTTCTAGGTAGGAACAAAAATATGTATTGGACCCTCTATTTTTGGACACTCCTGCACTGTGCTAGAATATTCTTCTGGAAAAATTGAAAGTTACATTGCTTCATTTCAGGCCTTGTGTTGACCTGGCAGTGGTGCTGGAACACTTTTTAAAGTGGGGGTGCTGCATCCTCCCTTACCTCTGTCTACATCCTATGCCACCCTCTAGAGCTGGGAGAAGGGCCATGGCAGGACGACGACATGGATGGGGGTAAGGAGGCTGAGGCTGGGGCCAGCAGCTGGGACCCTGGGCAAAACCTAGGGCTGCTACAGCACCCCCTGCATTCCTAGTTCCTGCATCTATGCAACCAGGCTGCAAGGCATGATATTCTCACATGTTAGTAAGACATTCTAATTAGCATAATTTAAAAGTCTAGTCTAGACAAAAAACACACTGCCTTTAACTTGTGCAAAGCTAGTTGAGTTAAAGCCTAAAGTCGAGTCCAGGCTTTAACTTGCCCAGCTTATCATATGTTAAAGGTAATGTGCCTTGACATGTGCTAACATCACACCTTTAAATCCTACTGCAGGCAAGGGGGGGGCGGTGTCAAGGCCCGGGGATGGAGGGGGGGGGCGGAAGAGATTGAAGGCTCTTTGATGCCTACCACCAGGGAGAGCTCTGATTATGTTCATTGTCCTACAGTGGACATTTTTCTCTTTCTGCTCTCCTGTTCTCCCCCTTCCCCCCCCCCCCAGAAACTCAATCTATTTGGCTTAAAGAGAAGGTTAAGGGGTGATTATAGTCTGTAAGTACCAACTTGGACTCTTCACTTCGCAGAGAAAGGTACAACATGAGTCAATTACTGGAAATAAGGCATAATTCTTTAAGAGTGAGGGTAAACAACCATTGCTAGTGATGGAGAATCCACCAATTTAAAAATTGAGATTGGAAGTTTTTTCTAACATTTGCTGTAGGAATCACTTTGGGGAGTTGCATGACCTGCCTTATACAGGAGGGCAGACTAGAGCATCACAGTGGTCCCTTCTGGCTTTGGAATCTATGACGGGCCCCATTTTCCTAAGTGGCCACCTGAAACTGCATATGTAAGTCCTGCACACACACACCTTTTGGATGCCGTTACCGACTGCCTAAGCAATCTTGGCCTAAATACCCCTATTTCCAAAGCTGAGTACAACTGAATTCCACTTTGAAATTGAGCTCACACTTATAACGCCTGATTTTCAGACGTAAATGGGAAGACCATGTGCTCAGCACCTCTGGAAAGGAATCCAATATTATCTTCCCTCCCTAATGCAGTCAAGCAGCTCATTTGCTTTTCTGACTACAGCTACACATTGAGCAGATGTCTTCAGTGACTTGTCCATGATGATAAAGTCAAAGTGCTACTTTAATTTTGCCATAGCAGATGGCACAAAGCAGGTTAGAGAATCATCGGCCATTAAGGGAAGTAAGGCACGGGATGAGTAAATAGCATTTTTGGGGTGGGGGTGGGGAGATTTGTATGAAACAAAATAAAAGGTAAACATATAACAGCAAAAGATAGAAAAAGGTTAAAGCTAATGAAACACTAAAAAGGAAACAAAACTGTCTGCTTTCAAATGAGAGCCAAGATTATGTAAAAACAGGAAGAAATTGCTCTGTCAGAAAATAAACAGAAAAATGTAAAGTAATGAAGCTTTGAAGAGAGGAGAGTGTTTTAAGCAAGGTCTTTGGCTGAAAAATTTGCAGTAGGATCCACCCCCCGCTACATAAAAGCCTAAAGATGTTAATCGAATGCAAACCAATAGCATTGTCTTTTTAAGTCTGCAGGCAGCCTGGAACAGTAGCTCTGAGTGAATTTCTCCACTCATCTCAATGTGGTATAACATCTGGAACGCGAAGAAGATGGCAGTGTTGCTAACTCTCACTGCTAATCATTTTATCACAAACACTGAGCTAATCTGTGTCACTGAGACAACTCTAAACTGTCCTCCAGGTCTTCTGGATGCCAAAAGCCTCAGCCATTTCCTTCCCACTTGCTAAAGCCTCTGGCTTCCCTTACCAACAACTTCTACAACAGTTACATGCTTTCAGTACAAAACTGACAACAAAAATGGAAAATAATCTGTGGGGCAGGTTAAAATAGATTGCATTTAATTTTTTTTTAAAATGCTGTTGTACCAAAGGTACTGTTCAGTTTCAGAATCAGTTAAAAAATCCATTTAAAAAAATCTGCCATTGAATTTTCTTGTTTGGTCACATGCCATGCTACACAAACCAGGATCTTTGCTGCAGAATGCAGGTTAATCTTGGTGCCATGGAGTACTTTGGGCTTAACTATTCTCTGCTTTCCTGTGTCTTCATGGTTGCAGTAAAAGCAACATCTCCTGTTAGAACTTGCTGGATTGGATCTCATTAACCATCAATACAGCCTTTATTCCACCAAGGGACAACTGACATGGGTTTGAAAGATGTTTCTGAATGTTTGAAATAAGCACAAGGAGCAAGTATAGCACATATCACTGAGATCATATAAACTTCTCTACAGCATATCAAGGGAGTCAAGTTAAAATAAATACATTTATCTGGCAGCCAAGAAAAACCTGTTTCTAAATAGGTGATATGTACTCTTGGCTTCTGCTTTTCTTCGGAAAACTGGTAGCCACATTTTGCACCATTTGAGGGTTTAATGCAGTCTTATCAGGCAAATCACTCAAAACTGAATTGCATTAATAAAGTCTTGAGGTAATGAGAGCACAGATAATCATCCGAGACGCTGACTGGGGTTGGGGGGGGGGAGAAGAGAATAGATGACTGCAGACATGAAAGCTGTATTAACCACATCATTTACATGTTTCTCATAAGAGAAAGGACAATCTAAAAAAGGTCCTGATTTTCTTAATGCTGATGCAGTGGGTTGTTCATTGCCAGCAGGCAGACATAAGCAATAAGTAGACCATGCATACAAAGGGGAAAGGAAAAGGATTTGCATTTTATCAGCAAAGCAAAGACCTCAGAATGTAGCACTAGACCTTTTATAAGACATGATGGTGATAGCACGGACAACTCAATAGGAACGAAGATAGATGTGGGCATCCTCAGTCTAACAGTGACAACATGAATGATAACATAGAACAGAAAAATGACACTATTAGCTGTACATTGTATCCCACATACATGGAGGGGATATCCTGCTGACAAACTGCAAAGCCATGTAATAAATTGTGACAAGATAGTGTTCATTGTGAAGGGAACCTTATACTCCCAGATACTAGATCAGCATATGGAAGGTCATATAGCTTCTAGGAATAGTTTTCCTGTTAGTACACATGACCCATGTAGAACTGGGACTTCTGTTCAGGGTGTGGTGCTCAGGGATGTCTTTGTAGTATTGCCGATCAAGGTCTTCAATTAAGCAATAGAGTCAGATTCATTACAACTTTGTCTCATTAGATAGCAGTGACAGCAGCCCATTAAGAAACAATCCCCATTCTCAGACCCAGCCAGTTTTCTGGAATGTGGTTCCAAGATAACTATTGCCATGCAGTTGAAAGCACGTCAGATAACTGAGCCTGAACCCCTGCCAATCACCTTTAATTTGATCACTGGGATTACAAATTTACAGTTTCAAAGCTGGAGGCCACCTAAGGCCCACTTTCAATCAGGCAATAGCCCTGGGAACAGGATTGCATCAGGGAGCACATCAGCCCCGGGAGCCCAGATGCAGGGAGGCACTGCATCTTCTAAAGGAAGCTGTTTCTGAGAAGGGACAGGGGAACAAGCCTGGGCAAGGTCAGGATGCTATAGGTGTTGAGATTGTTAGGGTGAAGTAACACACACTTAGTACAAAAATTGTTCTAAGAGCCACCATCCGTGTCAGCCAATGCTGAAAAATTATTTACAAGCTTGAAGCTACAAGAAAGCTGCCAAAGGTGACACTCAGCTTGTGTGAGCTAGCAAGAGAAGGGGTCAAATGTAAAGTGTAGATGATGGATGTCAGAGATTGCCCCCAGAGGGGAAAAAACACCACCACACACACAAACCACCCTGGGCCAGAATGCTTTGACACGTTTAGGTATAAGGCTGAACAAGTTTCAGCAAATCTCTGACTGCTTAAGGGTTGAGCCCCAAGCAAAGCCCATACATGGGAAAACAAAGGATCAGAGAGGCCTTGAAACTTTTCAGAGTTAATCTCACTTGGAAAAATTCAGAGATTCCAAGGCCAGAAGGGACCACTGTGATCATCTACTCTGACCTCCTGTTTAGCACAGGCCATAGAACTTCCCCCAAATAATTCCTAGAGCAGATCTTTTAGAAAAATATCCAGTCTCAATTTAAACTACAACTTTTGGTTCTTAGGAAGTCATTGTATTAAAATAAAGATGTTTGTGTTATTGTATGTATGAGCTTCAAAGGACTTTTGGGAACAATATGTATTAAGTGGATTTCTTTGGAAACACTTGAGATGATGGGAATGCAAATGACCTACCTCCTAAAAATCCATCATTTCAAATCTGTGCCTTCAGCAGAAAACCCATTGTTTGGCTGATTAGCTATTCACAGGCCCTTCAAAGGCCCAAATGACATAAATGAGTGACTCTCAGCCTATGATTTAGTTCGGTTCACTAAGTTATAGGTTTCTAGACTGGTGGTCTGGGAAGCCCTTGCTGGTGGTCCATGAGCACTGGCTGCTTTTATGATGCTAGCTCAAACTCCTCCGTTTCCAGCAAATATATGTTCAGTACTTTTCCATCTATACAATTGTTGCAGCAGGGATGTTATAGGATAGCCAATGGCAGGGGTGATGTCCACAAGATAATCATGTGCATTGCGTTATTAAGAAGTTTGAAACCCCCCTGCTCTACATGAAAAATGCATTTTGTACTGGCAAAAGAATCACTCCATGACACCCATTCAACAGAGCATTCCATTGGCTTTGGGCAGAGGTGTCACATGAAATATCCCTTTCCCCCACAAAATACATGTTTATAGGGACCTGTGTCCCGGTCATAATGCTGTAATGTTTTCTTGTCTTCTCTGGTTGATCTTGAATATGCCTGAAGGATGATAGGAGTCATCTTAAAGGGTTAATGACTTGCCATCTCTGATTTAGCACCATAGCCTGACACACAAAATCCAGTGGATGCCTGCATCTTTATGGTATTGTGTTTTAATTTTATTTTGTATAAAAAACACTAGTTTCTTGTAAAACAATTTTACCAGGGATAAAACAAACCCACAGAATGTGTAGTTCTCAGTTATAGCAATAGATGTGCACTGACATTTATAGCTATCTTTCTCTCCCTTCCCAAGATCATTGACTTACACTATTGCCAGTGTCCTGAATTTCTGTGCTTTCAATGAGGGCTACTTTGAACTGACTCTCAGCACTTACCTGCTCAGCTGGTGGGCAGGGGCTATTCCCATTTAAAAGCATAGTTCATAGAACTAGGTCAGCTGAGGAGGGCAGTGCTGTATGTCAGCTCAAGGTGGCCCAAAAATTCAGGACACAGGAAAGAGTATAAGTAAGTGAATGATATTTATTGCTAACTTTAGAGCTTTTATATTTCTCACAAAGACCCCTTGTAGCCATTCTAAACAATGGCTATAGGCAGCCACAACTACACCTATTATGGAGTGAGTCGCACTGAGCTCTCTTTTTCATAAAGGCTGACATTCGTCAGAGCTGATTAACTGCTACTCTAGCTCTATGCCACTGTAACGCCACTGAAATCGGGTGAGTTGGACCTGTTCATTGCCCCTTTCCTTTGTGGTTTTCCTTATGTGAAATTAAAGCCATCTTGATTAAAAATCCATGCATCTCACTTCATTTTCTGTATGCAAACCAGAATACTGGCCAGTGGTGAGAAAGAGCAGGATTAAAGAATTTTGGGGCCCTGTGCACTATGAAAATTGGGGTTTCCCACCTTCCCTGGAGTGGGAGGCACTTGGAGTGGCAGGCCCTGCCCCCAGGGTGGGAGGTCGTGGGGGAAGGGCCACAACATTGAATTCTGCTCCTGGGGTGGGAGGCAGGACTGGAGATCGAGCTCACCCTGCACTCACACCACAGCAGTTTCTGTCCTGTGGGGCTGGGCTGGCTCCCTGTGCTGGCCAGTTGACTCTCCCTACAGTGTGCAGGCAGGGAAAAACTTCAGTATGTCACCTGCTACGCCACTCAGATTTGGGCCAGTCTCTTCTCCATCAGCTGGGTCAAGCCTGGTTGGGGTGGGCCACCCCCGAGATCAGAGCCCCTGTGCAAGTGCACCTAATGCACATAGGTTTCTTCTCCCCAGACCTGGATTCACCAACCAGGGACTGATATGGAAACAGTAAAGGATAAGTGCATTGAAAAGGGTCCAGTTCAGCAGCTAAAAGCAGCTTTAGGAGACCAGTAACTTTCAAACATCTTGTACATTTCAAAATATTATATATCAAGACTAAAATAAAAACAGACTTTTGCCAGGAAAATATAAAAATATCCTAATGTTCCTGAAATAGGAACAAAACATTTTGCAGAGCTTTTAAGTTCCTAACACATTATTTTTCATGACAGATAGTAACAGCTCTGACTCATAAATATTAGGTTTATGAAGATAATTTTCAGAACAGGTATTTTCCTAGCAGCAAATAAGGATTTGAAAGTATAATAGCTCCTTCAGATGATTAATATGATACAATAGATAGATGTACAATTTGCTGTGGTTTTATTTTAATAATGGGATTATGCATGCCATTGGCCAACATTCAAAGGTGAACATCATCACTGTTTAGTTCTTTAACAATAAACTATTTTCTGTGTACCAGATGATAGAACGATGAGCAAGTCCAGGGATGTGAAGCACGAGTGGGTATGTGACAGAATACTACCTGTAGCATGCTGGTCACTTAGGTAATTGCAAAACAGAGAGGACTACTTAATTGCCTCCAAATAACCTGTTATGGTGAGACTCTTCATACTTGGGGGCAATGATTAGACTAATCAAGTAATTAGCTCAATAAGGGAAGTGTAATGGGGTGCACTAACCTCTCACAAGCAGCCCCTTTCTCAGTGCACGTGCCTGCACACACTCTCTCTTTGTGGTGGGTCTTCACACTGTCTGTATGTGAAATAAAGACAAAGCAAGCCCTATTCCGGTGTACAAGTCCGACAGGTGCCTTTCTCAGTGCTCTCTATAACATCTCTCTCAAGTTGTCCCTGCTCCAGACTAGAGAAGTGCCCCATGGCTCCCTCCCTGGAAGCAATGTCTCTGCCCTCTCAGGGCCTTTCTGGCTGCAGCTCTCCAGCTGGGCCACTATGGTTCAGTTCCCCTTCTGAGGTGCCTCAAAGTCTAGACTGGTGGGCAGGGACACCTAGGATTGCCCTCTACTCTGAGTCTCAGCCCAGGGGCTCTATAGATAGCAACCATGTCATGTCCCTTTACCTAAGCCACACTGCTGCTCTAATTTCCTGGGGCACTTCGTCATGGCTCCAGCATATTCTTCACCATCACTTCAGGGCCTTGTCCTGGTGGAGTCCCAGCTGCTATCCCAAAGTTTCTGCTTGCTCTCCCTGACTTCTGGCAGGGCAGGGCAGGGCAGGGCAGGGCAGGGCAGCCCTGTCCAAGGTCCTGCAGGTCCCTCAGCTAGCCAGGTGGTGCACTATCCACTCTCCTCCAGGTCTAACAAAGAACTGATCTCATTCTGGCCCTGAAGTTCCTCTTATACTAGCCTTCTGGGCCCTGATTGGCTGCTTCCCACAGAGGTGCTCTAGGCACCTTGGAGGACCTCTCTACTGCACTTTTCTGGAGTGGGATGTGGCAGACCAGAAGGCCTCCAGTAGGTGGCCTACAGACCTCTGTCACAAGAAAATATATAATTTGCCAGAACAGAAAGTATGGGAGGATGCTCAGAAAGTAAAGCTGCATGTGGCAGAAAAAGCTGGGTGGAGGGCTTCTCTTGACACATAGCTGTATTATATTTTGTGGTGCTGGGAATCTAAAAATTAAAGATACGCATGAGGAAAAGAGACAGACTGTGTGTATATTGTGAGTAAGAGGCAATCCAAATAGGCCAGGCAACACAGCACACTAGATAGCTGAGGGAGTTCCCTGTGAACCAGTGCAATACAATACAGTAGAGAACATGATCAGACAGTGCTACAGGTTGGAGGTCTTTGTGGCCACTGGTTTGGCCTACCTCTATTCCTGGGTGACTGATTTAAGGTTACTTTTGGAAATGTGGCTGATAGGCAGACAGACTGTCTTTCTTTAATGTTGAACACCATACTGCATCTTTTGTGTTACAGGGGCTATTAATCTACCTTAAAGTCTATGAGTCTATGATTCTATGTTCTTATATACTTGCATCAAGCAGCCCACTTCTGGTATTCCAATCCCAGCATATTTACTCTGGTTAAATATATCAGCCCAAGGGTAACCCAGCTGAACAAGAGTAGTGAAGGTGCTGAGATACTGGAATAGATAGGTAGGAATACCAAATCCTAAAATAGATAGAGATATATACATTGATTTGATACAGCTCATCTATTAACTTATATGCAAAATTAATCCCTTGGCCACTGTGTGAATCCATAAGCGGTTTATGTAGTTCAGAAGTGGCTGACTTGACAAACTGGGAACAGAGCACTTTTGTAATAACTTATTCTTTTCAGGTAATCTCTGCTCTGGCTCAAGGCCTTAGATAAAGAGCTATGTTCAGAGGCAGAAACTTTTCAATAACTACTTATCTGGTGTCAACTCAGGCTCACTCAAGAATTGCTGGCTCTGCAACTTCAGAATTAAAGTCTTCTTCTCCACGGGATCTAGAGACAGTGCCAGAGAAACATGGGCATTTATATGAAACAAAACTATTTCCATTTTTAGATTTTGTAGTCCTGTTCTACACTTACCCAGGAGGTTCAAGTATGGGGGTTATAGTGCTAGGTTTAGGGTCAATTCCAAGGTGCCCTCCCAATATAGGTGACCCAGTTGCATGTTGGTCTAGTGGTCTGGGGGATAACATCTGTGCATGAACCTGGACCTCTTTTTTTTCATATTTGATCCAATGTGTCTTTTCTATCTTATCTCCCCCCGGTATTGGAAAGAGGATACCACAAGTAACCTGAGTGAAATTCAAGTAAATTTAACATTGGAGATATCAACCTTCACTGATTTAGTAAAAATCCTGGCAAGAATAAAGACTATAAGAATCCAGATAATTTGATTTAACAGTGGCTTTTACTTCACAGCCATATAATATACCTCCTGGATTGTACTGTTTTTTTTTTTTTTTGAAGCAGATATCCCTTTTGTTAGGTTCTAAAGGCATTCTGTTTCCCTGTATCATTACAGGAATGAAGGACTAAAACCCCTGAAAGTTCAGTGGGTGGATGATTCGTGTTTATTGTTTTCCCTGGAATAGTGTTGCTGACATTCACTCAGCAGAGACCTCCAAAAAAGCAGAACGCCATTTTCATATCACAGTAACATAATGAATTAGACAAGCAATACACTCCACAAAGGATGAGCACCCTTGAAGTGCACAATCCATACATCTTTTTCATTGTGTTTGTCAGCAGTCATTTTTAAGGGCTTCTTTCTCTGTTCATAGGTTGTGGTTATTAGTCACCTCCTAGCAGTGCAGCAGATGTCATTGCGGCTTATCCCTCTGTGTCATTGAATGTCATCACTCATGGCTTTCACATGCATATTGGAGCATAATAATCCCCCAAATAAGTATGACTTCAATAACCAAAATGGAATACAATCATCATGCACACGCACACTCCCTCTCCCCTAGACTTGGCTTGTTTAACTGAGAGAAGATGGTGATAGTGCTGTACAATTCCTTTGAGACTTGCGTCGTATGTATGGAAAAGAAAGAATCATAATACGGAGGCCCTGACAGTAATTGTGCCTTCACCTTATTAAGAGCAGTCACATGCCCAAACTTATGTAGGAAGAGAAAGGAAACTCCAAAGAACTTTAAGTATTTCACATAATGTTGAGGGTGGGGTTCTCAGCAAGGTACAATATGATATAAGTCTGGTAAGATGTTTCACCATCCCTTATATCGAGTTTGTGTGTGTGTATATTGGTGTATGCATATCTCCACCAGTTCCTGATATGAATATTTCTGGCATAGGATGCCTTATAAATATATTGGCAAAAACCAGACCTTTCCCTGGAATGGGCTGCATCCGAGCTCTTAATCTTATTAATGTCATCACTAGGTGCAGACATTGGAGGGGTGATTTATATCTTGGGGCTTTTGACTGATGGCACCAAAAGTTTGTTGTTTATTACAGAGTGTGGTTTGAATCCATGAAGGGAGTAGGTAGATTGCACGCAACTCCTTCCACTCCCTAACAAGCAGTCTCTCTCAATCCTACCATATTTGTTTTGTGCTTCAGTTAACGTTGTGGGGCAAAGTCTAAGTGTAAGAAACCCTTCGCCACGTTGCTGCATCAGATCTTCACCTATATGTGCACTCCTTCCACTGACATTCACCACTGTGGGTCTTCCAACAACACAGAATGCCAGTTCTAGTGCAAATGATATATATACTTTAGGGCCAGAAAGGACCATTAGATCATCTAGTCTGACCTTCTGTAAACAGGCCAAAACATTTCATCTGGTTTCTCTTGTACTGAGACCTATAGTTTGTGTTTGACTAAAGCATATGTGATGCTGGCAGACGTGGTGCCAGCTCACACCAAGGGCACAGTCCTCACTCAACATTGACAAATGCATAGCTGGAAACAAGGCTTGCTCACTGGTGTGTTAGTATGGGTAAAAGAGGTATTCGATTTATAAAAATGTGTTTAGACTTTAGCTTGTAAGTTGCTACCTGCATCAACCTCACTTTTCATATCTGTATCCCATGTTATAAGGTAATATTTAGAGTGTTTGCTCTGAAACTATAGCCCCCCCGCAGTCAGGAGAGCAGCATTACCAAGTGTGAAATACTAGTTAACACTTCCTGTGGCAACCTCTTGCCAACAAAAGAAGGCCCATTGACACCAGACAGACCATTGTGGAACATCAGAGGAGAAAAGAGTTGATTCTCCCCCCATGAAGAGGAGATGTGCACAAGAACTCGTCCCATCAGCTTGAACTTTGGGGGGAAAAATAAAAATCCCTGACAGCAAGAAACTGGAGCTCTATGCTGCTTGGACTGTGGGAGGCCAAGATAGGCAAGGGAGCACCAGCTGCTTTTCCTGGGTTAGCCCTAGAGGATTTACAGAGCTTGCATAGTACAGCAGCCTCTATTAACTTTTGGAACCGAAGACTGTAACTCATTTGTGTGTGCATGTTTACCTTCTTTAAATTTGCCAATAACTTTTCTTTCTTTTTCTTAGTTAATAAATCTTTACTTAATTCATAATAGGATTGGCCATAAGCGTTTTCATTGTTACAGGATTTAAAGGTGCAGTTGGCCTGGGGTAAGCGATGGTCCTTTGGGACCGGAAGTAATATGAATATTGTTGTTATTTTGGGTGTAAAAAGTGACCATCTATCAAAAAGACAAGTTTACCTGAGTGGCACAATGGGTCAGAGTATGCAAGGGGACTGTCTGTGCCTCCCTGTAGAGGCTGCTGTAGTGCCTGAGGAGTTCAGTCTTGATTCTTGGTTGGTGACATCTAAGTACAGAACTCACAGGCAATGTGGGGTGTGTGCCCTGCTTCTTAACAGTCTGCCCTGGGGTTGGTACTCACTGTCCTGAGCCACTCTAGGCAGCTTGACATCATTTATTCCAGAAAGACATCTAGTTATGATCTGAAGCCTTCAAGGGAGTAGTTTGCTGCCAGTAACCCCTAAGTTAGACAAAAAATGCAAGCTTCAGGTAATTCAAGAACAATATTATTATCTAATGTAGGAAACATTCATTTTTCATTTCATTGCCTCATTCAGCCACTTAAGGTCCATGGAGACTCTCACTCTGCCGTTCTTTTTTTGCCACAGGGAATACTGGCACATACTGATACAGCAGCTCAGAAACGTCCACTAAGATGCTCACCGTTTATTAATCCTTCCATTTCCAGAAGATTTAGAATGGGTTCCATAAGTGGTGGAACAATACTATAGGGGATAGAGTTAGCTTCAAGTTCAATTGGAATTGCCCTTGCATGTAAACAAACAAACATCCCCAAAGAGGCCTAGATTTACTTCTTCCACTCAGACCATGGGGTCCATCAGGTTATTCATGTGTACTCAATACGATGTTATACCAGTTAGCTTCATTTTGTCAACAAAACTGAAAACATACAATGCAGCAGTGATAATACCCCGTTTATATGGGTGTGAAACATAGAGTTTACTGCAGACACATAAAGGAACCTGAAAAATTTCACATGTGCTGTCTTCCCTCTATTCTGAAGGTCCACTGGCAAGACAAAGGGTACGTCTACACTGCAAAAAAGTGACCTAGGGTCTCAGAGTCCAGCCTCCAGCCTGAGTGGGAACATCCACACTGCTATTTTTAGCCCCATACTATAAGCCCCGTGAGCCTGAGTCCATTGACCTGGGCTCTGAGACTCACTGCCACAGGTCTTTTGCTGCAGTGTAGACATACCCAAAATGTCAAACACTAAACATCCTTGGAAGGGTAAGAAGTGCTGGCATTGAGGCAATGATTATTAAAGCTGAGCTTGGATGGACAGGTCATGTTATCAGAAAAGTTGATGATAGAGGACAGTTTTTGGGAGTCTGTGGTGAAAAGAAATTCAGAAAGCACAGGAAGGATGGTCAAATTAATGCTTCAAAGACACCCTCAAACATAATCTCAACTCATGGCGTAAATACTGATAACTTTGAAGACACACCCAGTGACAGCTCTGAATGGACAGCAATCATCAATAACGGTTGTAAACACTTTGAGAAAAGCAAACAAAACACTGATTGATAAATGGGCCTAGTGTCATGGCAAGTCTTCAGTGAGAGCCTACACATTCCTATGTGACATCTGTTCATGACCTTGCTCCTCACAAATTGGACTATACAGCCACAAGAGAAAAAAACAGGATGCTGTAATGTCATTGTCAGATATGATGGACAGTCATACATCTCAAAAGAAGTTTCCCAAATCTTCATTATTTCAAGCATCCCGGGGCTCAGACAAACTATTACACCTGTAAAAATGCAGACACCTGATGTGATAACTTGATTCTTTATTTGTTAATGCTTCACTGAACAGACTCTTGCGTCCCCTAATGAAAGAGTAAAAGAAGCGAGCTCTGCAGTAGTTACACAGGGAGCCAGACTCTGCAATCTTACTATTCTTGAGTAGAATTTACTCACATGAGTAGTGCCATTGGTTTCAATGAGACAATTTGGTGCTAATCAACATGAGTAAGGATTGAAGAATCTGGCCTTCACTGTTTTTTCTCTATTCAGTGTAATAGTATCTGTGGTTTCCACCTAGTGGTAGTATGTGACTCGTCAACTAATAGATTACAGGCCAGAAAGGACTATTGCGATTTCTGGAACAGCCTTCCAAGGGGAACAGTGGGGGACAAACACCTAACTGGCTTCAAGACTGAGCTTGATAAGTTTCTGGAGGGAATCATAGAATATTAGGGTTGGAAGAGACCTCAGGAGGTCATCTAGTCCAATCCCCTGCTCAAACCAGGACCAACACCAACTAAATCATCCCAGCCAAGGCTTTGTCAAGCCGAGCCTTAAAAACCTCTAAGGATGGAGATTCCACCACCTCCCTAGGTAACCCATTCCAGTGCTTCACCACCCTCTTAGTGAAATAGTGTTTCCTAATATCCAGCCTAGACCTCTCCCATTGCAACTTGAGACCATTGCTTCTTGTTCTGTCATCTGCCACCGCTGAGAACAGCCTAGTTCCATCCTCTTTGGAACCCCCCCCGCCCTTTCAGGTAGTTGAAGGCTGCTATCAAATCCCCCCTCACTCTTCTCTTCTGCAGACTAAATAACCCCAGTTCCTTCAGCTTCTCCTCGTACGTCATGTACCCCAGCCCCCTAATCATTTTCATTGCCCTCTGCTGGACTCTCTCCAATTTGTCCACATCCCTTCTGTAGTGGGGGGACCAAAACTGGATGCAATGCTTCAGGTTTGGCCTCACCAGTGCTGAATAGAGGGGAATAATCACTTCCCTCGATCTGCTGGCAATGCTCCTACTAATACTAATGATATGATGGGATTGCATATGACGGCATGTGGTCCATTGGTGACTGCCAGTAGCAAAAATCCCCAACAGCTGGTGATGGGACACTACATGGGGAGGGCTCTGAGTTACTGCAGAGAATTCTTTCCCAGGTATCTGCCTGGTGGGTCTTGCCCACATGCTCAGGGTCTAACTGATTGCCATATTTGGGGTCGGGAAGAAATTTCCCCCCAGTCAGGTTGGCAGAGACCCTGGGGAGTTTTCACCTTCCTCTGCAGCATGGGGCATGGGTCACTTGCAAGTTTTAACTAGTGTAAAGAGTGAATTCTCTGTAACTTGAAGTCTTTAAACCATGATTTGAGGACTTCAGTAACTCAGCTAGAGGTTAGGGGTCTGTTACAGGAATGGATGGGTGAGGTTCTTTGGTCTGCAATGTGAAGGAGGTCAGACTAGATGATCATGATGGCCAGTTCTGATCTTAAAGTCTATGAGATAATCTAGTCTCATGTTTTGCATAATACAGACAATACAATTTCCCCAAAATAATTCCTAGAGCATAAGTTCTTCAACTTGCAATCTTTATCCAGCATGCACGAGATTTCCTGCAGGATGGTTGCTAAGAAGTCCCTTAACTATCATGTAAGGATTTATGGATTACTATTGCCCTTGTTACATGGTTTGTTAGTGTCAAAAGAGCAGTACTTTCCTTGTTTATGTTGCTCATGAGAGGAGAAGGCAAGAGATGCTTGTCCTCCTTCCTTCTCTCACACAAGTCCTTTGGGAGAACTGGAGTCTGGGAATAGTGGCCTTATCTAGTGCCTCAACAGGCAGCAGAAGATGGGTGATGCAAACAACCTATCCCCTCTGAAGATTTAAGGCAGGGAGATACCTGAATCAGGAGGAGGGTGCTAGACCACTGACATTAGCAATATTGATGCAAGAATCTCTTAGGTTCTGGAAAAGGGAGAGCTGAGAGAAGAAGGAGGGTGTGTGTTCCGGCTGGTGATCTGGATTCCATACAACATGCACCGTCAAGAAACCTGGAGCAACTAGCTCTATCCAAATGGGCTTTGCAGGCACAGATTCATTTATACTTCCTGAACCAAGCCCTGCAACATTCATTCAGTTATATTTCCTACAGGCTTATCCACTTGGGCCTAAAGTTTAAAAGCAGCTGCTGATCTTGGGTACTTCGGTTTTTGTGCCCATCTTAAGCCTGATTTTCAGGGACACTGAGTATCGGTAGCTCTCATTGTCGTTAGCTGGCGTTGAGTGTTTAGCACCTCTGAAAAGTCTGGTTAACGGTGTCTCAAACTGGACACCCAAAAAATGAAAACAACCAAAATCAGTGATCACTTTTCAGAGTTAGGCCTAATTGTATATTGATATATCAATTAAAGAGATATTTGGAAGAAACAGGAATATTCAGGTCCATTGATCAGGATTATTTTCCTTATTTTAACAGAGTAATGATTCTGTGTATAGGGCATAATGAACATTTTACAGCAGAAGTATTTCTAAAATGTAGAAAACATCTCCTTCAAAGGCTACCAGTTCTACCATATTTAGATTCCAAAATTCTTTTGTGAAAGAAAAATGAACCACACAAGTGAGTTAAAGTAGTTTTACCATTTCTCCAACAGATTTAAGTGAGCCTTCCTTCAGTGCAAACATTTTCCCTGTGACATAAACTACAAATCAGAGTTCAGCACACAGAAGATCCATTAGTTCAAATCTCTTAGCTGGTAAACACTATTACCAACCTGAATTTCATTCATATAAAATTCTTGTTAATGAAAGTACCTACTTAGATTATTCCTTCACAGTCTATGATCTAAAATTAATGGCAATAGTTCATCAGATCATTGTATAGTTTAGTTCTGTCTGTGCAGAGGAATGGTATGGATTTAATTAATCAGACCTCATTAATGAATTGGAATACAACATGTCAATGTGAGGTTCATAGTCTCCCACAGAAAATGAATGTTTTTTTAATAGTATTTGCTAATTAGCATTGACTGGCCTTTAATGTATGATAAGCAGTTTTTGAAATGAAGCTGTTCAAGGTATTGGATTCACATTTTATTATGATGATTTAGTGTCATACAAATGGCACATTCAGTTTCTGGAAAGTTGTGATCTGTTAGAGCATAGGAGGACTGAGGAGTCCTTGTTCTAATGCCTTCTCTGACATTAATTTCTTTTGTGACCTTGGGCCAGTCAGTCCAATGTTTTCTAGTTGTGTACTTAAAGTTAGCCACCTGTAATCTATATTTATGAAGCTATGCCAATAGTCTGATTTTCAAAGCTGCTGATGTCCCATTAAAGCTTGGATTTAGATGCATAACTTTAACCACTCAATATTTAAGTCCAATATTGTGGGCTTTACTAGTCACTTTATCTTTCCAACTCACCTTTAGTCTTGCTCTTTTTGTGTATTCCAGTGCCCAAGTGTATGCATGGTTCCACTCAATTTCTGTAAATGCTGGGTGGACTATGGATTCCTTACCCTCTGTAGCTATCATAGCATTCAGTTGTATGAGGCCTCAGTGTGTGAAACTTGCTTTGACCCCTGATCTGTATAGGAACTATGTCATGATGATCAGTGGGGTAAAGTTACATGATTTCTCCCCCCTCCACACTGGATTGCATAAGAAATTGAAATATTGCTGTTGTTTTAATTAAGTCTCACTCTGGGTAAAATGGGTTTCCACAGGGCACGGACCATTAGGCCAGTGTTTGAAAACACTTAACATTTGCTACTCAAAAGAAGTCCATGGAAAAGGGGCCATCGTTATGCAATTATGGGATGAAGAATGCATCTTTTGAACAAGAGGAGAATGTGTGAAGTTTATCTGGGGTGAATTATTGTTTGTAAATTATGGGGTAATTATTTTTGTATAATGCAGCTTTTTTAAAGGCTCCTTAAAAGTGATCATCTAATAAGTGAAGGGAAAGGAAATTCTTAATGATAGCATGAAAAAGGAGCCTGCTATATTTTGCAGAGCAGGAGTTAAGGGCAGACATTCCACTTTATCTGAGAGGTGGTCCAAAGCTTTAGATGAATATGGTGGATGGAAGGGTTGGGTGGAGCCTACACATGCATCAGGACAGAGCTGGGAGAACAACAGATTTTTCAGTTCACTGGCAGTTAAAAAAAAATCCAACTACAAAAAAACCCCAAAACCCAACCAAACCCAAACCCACAAACATGTAAACACCCAACACACAACAATAACAAACTGTTCCAGTCAAATTGAAATGGAAAAAAAATGCACAAAAATCTAGTGACACCACAAATCCATTTTAGGTTGAACAAAACATTCTGTTTTACCTGGAACCGTTTGAGTTTTTTGGTTTTTTTATTTGTTTTTTTTTAGACGCTAGATTAATACACTGGCCATAGGAAGAGGAGGTGGTACTTCCTCCATTATAACTTCGACCCAGTAATTAGGGCACTCACCTGGGATGTAGAAGACCTGGGTTCAATTTTCCTGTCAGATTTGGAGTAAAGATGTGGACCTGGGTCTTCATCTTCCAAGAGTTCCTAACCATGGGACTAAAGGGTAGTATAGAGACAGAGAAGTCTTGTAACATGCTCCTTGATTTAGAAACTGTTCCTTACCACGATTAAAGGTTGTCTACACAAAGGGTCTTACTAGGGTTTTCTCTGTGTTTCAGTTCACCCACATGTTAAATGGGTTGATAATACCAACTTCGGTGCAACATTGTGACACTTCATGAATTTGTTTAAAAAATGCTTTAAGACCCTCAGATGAAAGGGGCTACAGAATGTAAATATTACCATTATTAAGGAGAAGCAAACAAAAGTGACCCTCTGCCTATATCTTCTTTGGTTTAAAGCACACACTAAACAGTACAAGCAGAATTGCTGACCCCATTTGTGGACCTTAAACTTTGAACAAAATATTAGAGTTTTGAATGTTAGTTTCCCTTAGTTCTCTTTAGTAATTTTCCCTTAGTTCTCTTTAGTAATTTAATTTGCTGAGTACATGGTAATCATGTACTGCCTAGCCGTTTCATTGTGGTCAATCAGTGTTCAATTTAAAAAAGAGCCCTTCCAGTCACTTGACTGTTTTGAAGAGACTTCTGGGGACTGAAGTCTAAAAAACGTGAAATATCCAATTCCCTGTATCTTGCTGTTACAGAGTTGAGAAACATGAGTTAAACAGATGTTTGCAAGTCATATAGGCCATTCAACTTCCAACTGGCTCTTTGCATTCTACCTTTGTTCATCTCTATTACCTCTCAGAAGAATGAGGAAATACTGTTATTGCTGCAGTCAGTATAGTCTGGTGTATTAAGTAAAGTAAGTTTCGGTTGCGTTGTTGACTGTCCTTTCATGTGCCTTGTGTTTGATTGTCAGCTCTAATCACAACTCCTTGATGCTATGCCTTCTGGCTGAGTGATTTGATTTTAGGTAAATTGGGCATTCATATTTATGCTTTAAACTAGATGTGGCATCTAATGTTCATGTTTTGATCACTGCTCCAGTAAACACAGATTTTTTTTTCCATTTATGAGTAAGACATGGAGTTGCAAGATTGCACTTGACTTGCAAAACAACAAAATAAATCTTACAAAAATGTTGGTGTTGAATAAATTAGATACTTCACATCAAACCAGGCAGAGAAATCTTAAATGAAGTATGGTTTAGAGACAAGGTGCTAAAAAAGGGAAAATTATATATGTACAGTGATTTTTTTCTTTTATCACTTATCCCCATTCCATCATGATAACTGTCATTTTCTCTTTGTTATTTTGTACACTTTACACTAATGTGTCTGAATTGTAATAAGAAACTGCCGTACTATGAATAGTGCTAGGTAAATGTTAAACGGGATGAAATCCCTACAAGCTCAGTCAGTCTTTAAGGTCATTTGTGGACACTAAATCCTGACTGCTTTTTCAAAAATGAAAGGTTTTTCCTAAATTGCAATTATTTTCATTGAATTGTTGAAATATCTAGACAAATATGTTTCCCAACTTTCGGTTCTGACAAGCAGGTATTCTCAGGTTACTTTATTTCCTTTCAGTTGTCTGCACTTTTGTCCCTTTTGCCCGCCCCCCTCCCCAGAGAGTATCCAGTATAGCTAAATATATCTGCTTTTGAACATTACCAGTAGGTTACCACTTTGAAAGGTCATTTTCAGTTTGCAAGCAGGAAGTTCATGTGCCAGGCATGGCAAAGGAAGTTTTAATAGAGAACAAATCTCAAAAGGTTGAGAGTTTGCGTTTGCTTTGGATAAGCATGCACAACTTTGGATGCTTATCCAAGTTATCTGTATTATATGCAAAACTAGTCTGAAAGATCTATTAGTATGTGCCATCTCCCATAACTTTTGGCATTTTCTGCTTTAAGCTGGGATGGAATCAGAAAGTGTAGATATGCCTAAAAGTATCTGTAAAAGTTACAGTTTCTCACACGAGTCACAGAAAAAAACACCCTTAGCTCTGTCCTCATATTTCCACCCACAATCAACCTGTTTATGATCAAGGCTCTGAGTCATAGCTGGAGGGTACAAATATTTGGGCTATTCCAATCAACCTATGATATTCCAGATGAATGAGGGAGACTGCTTCTGGACTCATGGGTGAATGGAGCCTAGGAAAGTTTTCTCCTCTAGACTATATGTTGGGAGAGGGATGTAAAGGATGATGTTTGATGTGTCTTGCTGTGGTGGTTGCAGTGGAGTATGTTCTGTGTTTGGGAGGGTAGCTCCTATGTCATTAGCAGTAGGAGATCTGTATCTCTTGTATGGTGGCAATTGGTATTTTTAGTATTAACCAGAGCCAAGAGTCCTGCAACACCTCTGCTATTCCATTTCCAGCAGCTCAGTTGCTTTATCTCTTTACTAACAGTGACAGTGACAGTATGTTATTTGTGGGATTGAGGTGTGAGGGAATGCTTGGTGAGAAGGTAGAGATGGGGCATTGATATAGAATCAGAATTAAAGTTCTTGGAACTCTTAACTATAAGTATACTGACTCTCAGTATCCTGTGGGTCACTTTTTTAACCCCAATGGTTCTCAAATGCTCCATGAATTTAATGGATATATATTTACAGCCTTATCTACAGCCAATATTGTGACTGGGAATTTAGGTTTTGTTTGTTTTTAATAAAGTATTTTTGCACATTAATATGGGAAAAAGTACTGTTAATAATACATTTTCATCTGCTACAGTAACCGTATCTTATCCTAGTTAGAGATGTAAAGAAAATGCATGCAATATAATCAAACACAAGACAACATATATGGGTCCACTGGCTCCCACTGTATGCCAGCACTGCTTTAAGGACTTCCTGAAGCCAACAGAAAAAGAGTCTTATTGACTTATTGCCCTACACATCCATCAGCTTTTTGATGAAGTTTAGAAAGTTTGCAGAGATATGACAGTTCTCAAAGATTCAGATATTTTTAGCAAAACAATTCAAAATTAACTACTGAATCTTCAGGAAATTCCAATCAGAGATAATTAAATAGCATGACATCAGGGGGGAAATGCCTGGGAAGAAGGTCTTAAGTGACTCATCTTCATCATTCAGAAGTTTCTGCAAACATTTTCAAACCCTTAACTCCATCCTTAAAAAACTTCCAATAAGAGATTTGCTTTTGTGTTTTTTGACGGATCGAGACGTAGCTCCAAAATTATCCAATTATAGGTAAGCTTTAGTGGCAATGCTCATTTACTGTTTCTTTTGATGTTTTACGTATTGCCAGCACAGTACTCTCCTGATCTAATGGCATGATCCATTAAAAAAGAAAAAACAGTTCTAATACATTTCTTTCAAAGGTGCCTCAAATATAGCAGCCTGGAGTGTCCCATTTCACAAAACCTCTTTCTAATTCGGGATTAAGAAGCTCTTAGAGAATCATTTAGATTTTTAGGAACACCCAAAATATATTTTGTTAGACAAAACTCCTGCTTTGCTGAAGATCAACTGTAGCTCCATTAAAAAACTACAATAGTTTTTTGAAAGAATAGTTCCTATAGTACCGTGTGCACATTTTCCCTGTGAAGGAAGAGTGCCATTGATCTTTCATGTGGGTATATATAAAAGGTGTTTGGAATATCCAATGCACAAAGAAAATGCATATTGTAGTACTGCCCAATATCCTCCGGGAAGTCTCCCTTTTTAACCCCTACACATCCCTGTACTATAGTAATGGGAGCCATACAAGTCACTAGAGCTGGACGGAAATTCCCCAACCCACGCACTGGAAAATTTGGACCTATTCAGCTAAATATTTCAGCTAAAAACTGAAATATATTGATTAGGAAATGCTGTTATGCTACTTTATGGGAGCCGTAGTTCAGGTTCCTCCTGGTCCCATTTTCCTCTATACGCTGGGCTTCCAGATTGGGCTACGTCTCCCATGATGCACCACAGTCTCCTATCTTGGTGAGATCAAAATGTGAGATTTCCTTGTCTTCACAAAAAGAAAAGGAGGACTTGTGGCACCTTAGAGACTAACCAATTTATTTGAGCATGAGCTTTCGTGAGCTACAGCTCACTTCATCGGATGCATCCGATGAATGTCTGCAGCATTAGTTACTGCTTGCCTACTTCAACCTATCCTCCTTTCACTCTGCCCCTCTTCTCCTTTATTGCTCAGCTCCTGCCCAAGTCTGACCTCTTGAGCATCTGGAGGCATGGATCTTTCTGCTGCCCCTTAGATTTCTGCTTATTGCCATCTCTGCTACTTCCATGGGATGTCCCCTCTCTCTGGACACTCTGATGGAACCAAGCGCCTGTCAGCTCATGGAGAATTTTATTCAATGCAGGACAAGGTCAACTCAAGCCAGAATGAAAGCTCCAGATTATGCTACTTTGTGGCCTTCATGTAAGGATGTTGAATACCACCTTGGTCTATGGGGTGACTGTTGCTCTCCTTGTGAGAACCACTCATTCCCTCTCACTTGAATGAACAAAATCTCTTGGTTTGGTTGCCAGCCTAGGATGTCTAGGGAGAAGATAAGGAGGGGTCTGTGTGGTTGGAATGCAGTACAAGTTGGAGGAGGGGGTTATTTCATGCAAAGTTCACAATAACTGACACTAATATTTAACACTTTTTACAGTAGTAATAAGATTCCCCTTGGGAGGTGTCATGTCCTGAGGATTCACCTTCATATTCCTGAGCAGGACTTTGGGAGTATCTACAATACTATAAGCAAATATTTCTTGTGTTTTTATCCTGAATAAACTGAGTAGAAAAATCTATGTGAATACAGTGTACAACTTCTTTAGAATGATATCTTTAGCAAGTAAGACACAGTGATGTGCTGAACTCAGTATGTATTGAACTTGATAGCTGATTTAAAAGCAAAATACTAATTTGGGAGGGAAACAGTGCATAGGGGACCAGGAGGGAATAAATGCTGAGCAGCAGGACAAGTCCTAGCAGTATTGCCTTCCTTCCATACTAATCTTGCTAAAATTATATTAATTTGACAGGAGAAAATTGGCTTCTCATGAAAGATGGACACTTCTGCCAGGCTGCATGGGAAACAGGGATTTGGGAACAACCTACAGGCTTCTTCTGCGTATATAATAGAGACTAGATATACTTCAGAGATGCTGGGCTGAAGCATTGGTTACATGCCATTGACTTCAGGTTTGTATCATCTGCTTGCTCTAGGGCTGAATTTAGCCAGATGTGTGGATTAACAGAAATGAACCCCCAACAGAAAAAACTGGATCTGAACCTCTTCTCTCACCAAAGTTTGGCCAAGACTGGACCTCAACTTGAATCTTGGTCCTTCATTTATAAATAGGCTTGGAAGAATTAGATTTATAATGATAAATGTTGATTTCATTGTGCACAAAAAACAAAAATTTCCATCAATTTTGCTTTCCCCCTTCTTTGCATTATGCCTGTAATTAATAGCTATTTAGGTACTGTTTTTCAATCTCCCCACATTTCTGTTTCCTGTACAATTCGCTAAGATTTCAACACTTTCACCAAACCTTCCATTCAGTCATACAATGTTCTTGTATTAGATTGTTCTGATTGAATTGGAAGAACAGTGTAAATGTGATTCATATCATAGGGATAGATGGTGTATATGATATTGGCCAAATCCTTCAGTTCTCACTCAGTCCTTATTTAGGCAAAAACTTCCTTTCAAGGAGAGTTGTGCCTGAATAAGGCCCGTAAGGTTTGGCCTGGAACATGCATATGGAATGGACGTATCCTAGATTATCTTAGTTTGCACCACTTGAAAAATATATAGAACAAATTTCTGTTCAGATGCACTAGGGGAATCTCTTCCCATCCAGTACACCCCTGAAAAAACAGGTAACATGCTTGCTTAACTCTGTGTAGGTTGAGAGAGCTCTGCTGCCTTGAGAGTGTGCTTCGAAGCCTGGACTTCCACTGTGCCTGCTTCTTTTGGCAGTAAGCCCTAGGAGGAAGTGCACCATATTTCTTTTAAAGGCCCAGTAAAGTGAACTTAGCACATCCTTCCCCAGTTTCCCCAGAGCTAGCTTGTCCTGTGTTACTAGGACAGCTCCTGGGCCTATTGCACAGCCACTTCCACGCTGGCCCCCCTGAATGTGTAAAAGTAACTGCAGGATTTTGCCCTCAGTGACAACAATAGAAGGCCATGTGTCAGATATCTTGATTATTACTGACCTGGGCTGGATATGAACTGGCGATGAAGTGGTTAAAGGAATACCTATAAATTGAACCTCAGTGCTCCCACGCTCTAATATAATTGATTTCACTTCAGCCTTGCTTGTTATTGTCATGACAGCTCTATCTTTTGCAATGCTTACCACTCTTCATATGCGATGATAGCATACACAGTACTTGCTCCTGAAGAGAATAATTATGAGGACCCAGCAGTTTGACAGCATCTCAGATGAAAGCTGGATACACTAGAATCTAAAGTGTGAGAATTTGTATAGCATATCTACCTTGTTTTCAGTACTTCATTTTAAAATGTGTAACTTTGAGTGCTTTACAATGAATTTTTGCTTCAAATCAATGGTCTTGAGATAACATACATTACAGCCATGCTAGCATGCATAGCTTCAGACATTGCTTTTTATTAGGTATGTTAAGCACTTGATAGTCTAAACAGGCAAAGGTTGGGAGAAAGGCAGTATTTTTATTATTACTGCTGTGTGGCTAATTTCACACAGATATCCCTAAAGAGAACCCTGTAATCTGAAAGGAGAGGTGCTAAAGTGTGAAAAGTTTCAGGAGTCTACATTGATTCTTCCCCAGCCCCATACAAGGTATCCACTGGTAGTGAGTTACCATCACACTGTGATGGGCACACAGAAGGGGAGAAACCAAAAACCCAAACAAGAGATGAGAATCAGTGGTGGTGTTGGTCACAGTAATGAAAGTGTTCAAAACTGTTTGCAAAACAATATTGATTATGACAAATTTCCTGACTCAAAAAGTGTCCCATTTTGATATTTTCTAAATGAAAATTTTGGTATTTCATTCTGAAATGACTTTTTGTTTCAAATTTTTTTTTCTGAAAATAGGGCAAAATATTTCAAAATTAGCAAATCAAAATGTTTTGATTGACCCAAATCAATTTCTTTATTTTTGTTTCTCAAAAAAATTGACATTTGACTTTGGTTCAAATCCAGATTGGAATTTTTTTTAAAATGTTGAAAATTCTTTCACGACATAAAAACCATTTCCCCACCCCAACCTACTCTGGACAAAAATGCACTTGAGAGTTTGAAAAGCATTTATAAAGAAAGCTTCATTATCTCTGGAAATAATTTTCAATAAATTGTGGAAGTCAAGAGGTGACATGAAAAGATCAAGGTGATCAGGTGCTGCTCTTAAGAGAGAGAGAGATCAGGAACAATTAGCCAGACATCTGAACAATTAGCCAGACATCTATTCCTAGCAAGATACTTGAGTATACAGTAAGAGAGGCAAGAGATCCCTGTTTCAAATACCTTTTAAGGCAAAGATAATTCTTCTGTTAAATTCAGTTGGCTTTTAATGGGGTCCTATATGAATATTTACCATAAGAGTATAGTTTTGAAATAGCATAAAATGCTATTTTATTAATAGTAGGTTACTTTATGCCAAACAAATATAATGGCCTTCTTTGATGGATTTAGTAGTTAGAGAGACTGCAGAGGTGTATTACCATACATTTGGAGTTCAGTAATGCATGTGATATAGAACTAAATAAAGAAATTGAAACCTCCAGTACCTAATACTAGATTAGAAGTTTCTTAACAAACAAGGAACAGAGAATAATTCAGGGATCAGTACTGTGACCCATATTATTTAATATTTTTATTATTATCGAAAAGGAAGTTTAGATTTACATGGATTAAATTTATCAATGACATCAAAACAGAAGTATTAGCAAACACACAGTTAAGAGATTTCTAAACTGCAAGGTGACCTGAAGAGATTATAAACAGTGGACGCAAAAAGATGAGATTCAGTTGTAAAAAGAGTTACAGGAAGAGAAAACACAGCGCAAAAACCTAGAAGACAGCTACCCAGAAAGCAGTGAGACCAGGAAACACCTGGAGGCAACAGTAGAAAGAAAACTACATAGGAGCTGGATCACATGGAAAATAATTCTGCTTTACATTGCACTGGTGATGCTGTACCTGGAATAAATCATGAACTTCTGGTAAAAAAGATGTTGAAATCTAGATAAAATAGAAGAGATCAAGGAAACTGATATAAAAGCTGGAGAATAAGGCATTCCAAAGTGCCTAAGTGATTTAGGAGCACAAATCCTATTTTTCAAAAGTGACCTATGCACTTAGAAGTTTAAGTCTCACTGACTTTCGATAAGACATAGGAGCCTAGGAGCCAGATGTTTAAAGATATTTAGATGCCTAAAAGTGTACCCAAAGCACCTAACTCCATTGAAAATCCCACCAGGTGCCTATCTGCAGCTTTAGGCACACAGATACCTTTAAGCATCCTTAAGTGCCATAGTCACTTTTGAAAATATAACTTAGGCTCCTAAGCCTCTTAGTCACTTTTGAAAATTTTACCCCGTACTAAATTTTCCAAGACATGTATGGAAAACCCAGGCTTACTGTGTGTGTACAATTGCCTCATTATATTTCTTAGAAAAGCCAAGTAGTTAAAGAGGATTTGAAAAATCACATAGACCATAACACCAATAGTGGTGAGGACTGCATAGCTGTCCAGACTATCTGCCCATCCTTGTGCCCAATAGAGTAAACCAAAACAAAAAAGGCATATACAGGAGTGGTCGGAAAGCAGTGAACAACGATGAACCCATCCCCTGAGCACCAATGGCTGGTCAGAGGAGAGAAGCCCCCAGTAGTCTGCAGTTGAGAGCATGGCTCCAGTGGTCACACACCTCCTACGCTGCAACAGCAGGATTGCCATGGTCACTAGCTTGGCTAGAGAGACGACTATGGGGTTATAACAGTCAACAAGTATTTGAAGGATGTGTCACTTATTTAGTAGGGTGACCAGATGTCCAGATTTTATAGGGACAGGCCCGATTTTGGGTTTTTTTTCTTATATAGGCTCCTATTACCCCCCAACCCCTGTCCTGATTTTTCACATTTGCTGTCTGGTCACCCTACTTATTTAGGGAAGCACAGTGAGGTATGATTGTAATAATGGGATGAAATAGAGGCCCTGCTTCAGCAAAGCACTTCAGCATGTGTATAACAAGGCTCCAGAACACCCTCTCATGGCCTGAGGGAGCCCTTGCAGGCTCTCTTGCCTCAGGGCTCCTCAGTACAGGTTTTTCTCTTGGCCACAATCCATTCAGAATAAAGTCTTCAGAGTCTGTAGTTCATATATTCAGTCTTTCTTGCTCTTCATCAAGTCACTCCCAAGCCTTCCTGCCTGGAGTCTTTTCTCCCCTGTTGCCACAGGATCTCCTCCCGGAACCTCTTGCTCTCTGGTTTCAGAGTGGTAGCCATGTTAGTCTGTATCAGCAAAAAAGAATGAGGAGTACTTGTGGCACCTTAGAGACTAACACATTTATTTGAGCATAAGCTTTCGTGGGCTAAAACCCACTTCATCAGATGCATGCAGTGGAAAATACAGTAGGAAGATATATATATACACAGAGAACATGAAAAAATGTGTGTTGCCAGACACACTATAATGAGAGTGATCAATTAAGGTGAGCTATTATCAGCAGGAGGAAAAAAAAAACTTTTGTAGTGATAATCAGGATGGCCCATTTCCAAAAGTTGACAAGAAGGTGTGAGTAACACTCCCAGTCTCTATTCAAGCCTAATTTAATGGTGTCCAGTTTGCAAATTAATTCTAGCAGTCTCTCGTTGGAGTCTGTTTTTGAAGTTTTTTTGTTGTAATTTTGCGACTTTTAGGTTTGTAATCGAGTGACCAGGGAGACTGAAGTGTTCTCCGACTGGTTTTTGAATGTTATAATTCTTGACATCTGATTTGTGTCCATTTATTCGTTTACATAGAGACTGCCCGGTTTGGCCAATGTACATGGCAGAAGGGCATTGCTGGCACATGATGGCATATATCACATTGGTAGATGTGTAGGTGAACGAGCCTCTGATAGTGTGGCTGATGTGATTAGGTCCTATGATGGTGTCCCTGGAATAGATACATGGACAGAGTTGGCAATGGGCTTTGTTGCAAGGATAGGTTTCTGAGTTAGTGGTTTTGTTGTGTGGTGTGTGGTTGCTGGTGAGTATTTGCTTCAGGTACCAATGTGATATATGCCATCATGTGCCAGCAGTGCCCCTCTGCCATGTACGTTGGCCAAACCAGACAGTCTCAACTTGAAATATTGACTTACTATAGAACAATTAGGAAAATGTGGACTTTGGTGGACCTTACTTGAGTGCTTTGCTGAACTGGGACCTATTAAAGGGCGGTGAGGAAAGATGAACATAAAAAAAATCTTGGCAGTGATAAAGATTTGTCTGTGGAATAGTTTCCAAGCAGGAAGTGACGGAAGCCCTGTTTGCCTCATTTGCTCAGGTATAAGTGACTACACAGGAGGAAAAGCCCTTTAAATTCAACTTAAAATGGCTTGCAGCAGTTCTCTGGCACTTAGAGATAGAACTCCCTAGTTGGGAGTTGGCCAAAGATGAGGAAATTCTTCTACCTTTGATTCTGCACCCACCCCCACATCTGCAGCAAGCAATGACTCATTGAAAGTACCTAATCAAGAAAGTATTCTGCTTTAATTTTTTTTTATTAGATGAGTGGCCCTGTGCTAATATTGCTGCTGCTACTGTTCAGATTCCCCCCTCGTCTTTTTCCCCCTCGTCTTTAAGGAAATGGATATTTATATATGGACTAAAGGAGTCAGAGAACTCTGTGAAATACAACAAGATGAAACGGTTAGCAGCTATACAGCCAGACATGCTGTTACCGCGGAACAAAAAGGCCTTAGACTTCTGCTGCTATGTTTGTGTAAGCCTGAGGGCTATCGGTCAGGAAGGAAAATGGAGCCTGCACACTCCAAATAATAGTTTCAACCTACCGCTGGAATTAGCTCCAGTCGAAATTTTGCTAGGGGGGAAAAAGAAAGTCCCAGAATAAACTCCCCCTGAATGTTATAAGTTACAGAAGTATAAAATACTGGTGTACAGAGGTGAAATTAAAAAAAAAAAAAAAGAGGGGATTAAAGAGCTAAACACCATGGTTGGGATCCTCAGCTGGAGCTGAGGAGCACACAGTACAGCTTTACAAAAGTGGCTATACACAACCTTCACATTCCCTGATTCTGCTCTGGCTATGTGAAAGACTGTTGGTCAGTTTCCCCTGGTATAATTTAGAGGTTCCTGAAAGCTCCTGAATGTAGAGGCTCTCATATGTGCTAACTGCTAACATCCCAAAAGGGCTCATGGAGCATCTGAGATTCCCCTGGCCATTATTCCAGCCTGTTATGGAGGCCCTACACTGGTAGATAATCCCATGCACTGGCTTGACCTTCCCAGGGCAGCTACAGTTATTTTGGAAATGTTTTGTTCAGGTGGTGATGTGTCAAGCTGCTGTAACACAGGAAAATCTGGCCTGATTGTTATGTATATCCAAGGATTTTATCCAAAGCCTGCTGAAGTCAATGAAGAGACTCCGATTTATTTAAGGGGTCATTGGATCAGTCCTCACATGCAGCTACTGTCTCATTCTGACTGTCTCTCATGATCATATAGATGAAGTACAGTAGATTTGGGATTGACTCACCATTCATTCCATCGTTTGAATCTGAATGGAAGGAGCCAACACACCAATACTGTACTCAGTTGTACAAATGGGGAGTTTGGGGAAAGACAAGCACTTGTGATATTAAAGGTATTTCAGAGGCTCAAAAAGAGTTTGTAAATAAGTAGTCCTGCCCTATTCTGTGTTATTTTTTCAGTTTCAGAGAATAACAAGTGAGTCTGGGATTAAGAGTAAAATGTCTATGTGTTTTAGAAGCATGCATCACGTTAAAAAAATAAAAGTCTTAGGCTGTAAGGCCCAGATTTTTAAAGGTATGTAGGCATTGCTCTGCTCAGTGTTGCGATCCTAGATGCATGTTTCAAGTCAGATTTTAAGGTTTCTGATTGTCAATTGCTTATTGCCTCGATTTGCAAATCAATCATTTGGATAGCAACAATACTTTGTTCTGTGTGCTGCTTTCCAAGCATTAGTTTGAAGATGCACACCAAGAATGCGTTACTTTTGCTGAAAACAAGTATCTCAAAATAGTAATATGGCAATTAGAAGCAATTACATGGCTTTTTGAAAAATTCCAAATTGCCGTTTGTTTCCCTTCTTTCTTTCTTTTTTCAGGCACTCAGTAATAATTTGTTAAACTCAAATTATTTTGTGAAACACAACAACAGTAAATATGCATCTATGCCATCTGGAAAGTGCTGTGTGTTTCAGGCATAAGTAATGGGCTTCATATATGTTTATATAACATTGGCTATAGCTCTATGTCTAGATTTTACATGTAGCAGAAGTTCTCAAACTGTGAGCTATGAAAATCTGGCTAGTGACTTGAGCCCTGATTTGGCAAAGCATTTAAGCATGCACTTAAAGTTAATTGGGGCTGAACTGGAGCCATAACACTGGCTCTGGTCCTTATTTCCAGCTGTTGAATTGTATTAAAAGCAGCTAAAAACACATTACATATTTTATTTTTTCCCCCATGTAAGCAATTATAGCTGTCCCAGGGATTGTATGTGATCATCAATGTTTGAAGGTGGCCTCCCCAGAAGTGAATTTGAGGTGAGGTGTCGTTCACCAATCTTTGTATTAAAATATGGTGTATACTGTGAAAAGGTCTAAAAACTCCCGACAAAGTAGTGATGCTTGCATCAAGCACAATTGGTCCTAATATGCAGTTTTTGGAAAGGATAGCATAGGGATTTAGTATTTATGTTGGTCTCACAGTGCTAGGTGCTGTACCTTCATCTATGAAAACAGTTCCTGCCCTGAATGACTTGCAGGCTTTGTCTAAACTACTCATGCTTCATTGGTATGGCTAAACCAGCAAAGCCCCCTAGTGGAGAGACAGTTTATATAGGCAAGAAAACTCCTATTGTTAAATCACCTCCACAGTGGCATAAGCTATGCTGGCAGAAGGACCTTTTGTTGATATAACTATGTCTAGCATAGGGCTTTTGCCAGCATAACTATGTCAGTTGGGGTACAGTATTTTTCCTAGATGCCATAGCTATGGCAGCAGAATGTGGTAAGCTCTAAGAAAAGTTAGGGTTCAAAAGATAAATTTGTAGACAAAGAATATCCCCCAAAGTAAATAAAACCAACAAAATAAGGAAATTCTACATAGGTTTATATTATACTTTATTAAAATGAAACATTACAACTACCCACCCTGACTGATTTGAATGTTTAGTGAGTCCTGCGGCTGTTCTCATTGAAGTCGGTAGCAAAACTCCTGCTGACTCCATTGAAAGCAGTATCAACCCAAACTCCCCTAGGAGATCCTTAGTTCATTGTTGTTATTACTAAATTCTTCCCCTGTCCTTTCTTTCATAGACCTTTTTTAAAAATATAGAATAAAACCTTAATTATTTGCTCATTATGGAGTCTGATTCATTGACTTCAATGTGTTTACTTAAATAGGGACCCCTACATGAATAATTTTCATCTCTAAATACTTCTCTATGAATGCTTTGAATGCTACTGATTACATGGCTAAGTTTTAGCCTATAAAAACATGTTATAGCAAGTGAAATTTACCTTTTGATCTTCAGCTCCTCATCAATGTGACATAGAGTCTTTTTACTCACTCTTATTTATGACTTGTTCAATACAGAGGCTGAAGGGGCCCTAAGAAGTAACTGTTCTCCATTGGGATGGGTGATATAGAAAGATAAGATACGCAAAATCTAATTTAAGACAAGATGCAAGAAGAGGGCATTACAAATTATCAAAATGAATGTGAGAGATAGGACAGGATTCACAGTGAAAGGCAAGACATGGCAACATAGACTAGGTGATTTTGAGTCAAATCCTGCAGTCCTTATACCCAGCAAAAGTCCCATTAAAATCATAGGGTAAATAAGATAATTTGCACATAGAACTAAATCTTATCTAACAGTACCTGCTCCTCTCCCCACCCCTCAACTAAAAAGAGTGCTTCCTTCAGCTTTTTCATAAACCCACAAAACTATGTACTATTAAGTCATCTCAGTTTACTTCTGAAATACTTGACAACTTCAGAAGCTGAACTTCCTTCCTATTACCACCCTCCACCTCCCCCCCCACACCCCCATTAATTTGACACTTTCCATTTTTCGGAGACTTGGACCTATTTAACAAAAGATTTTAAAATGTTGCTTAAGGGCTCACAACTATTTTATGATAAAATAATGGTTTACTTTTTCATCAAGAGAGAAATTAGCAGTGATTTTATAACTAGCACCCTACCAAATGCATGGTCCATTTTGGTCAATTTTACGGTCATAGGACTTAAAAAATAGTAAATTTCATGATTTCAGTTATGTAAAGCTGAAATTTCACGGTGTTGTAACTGTAGGGGTCCTGACCCAAAAAGGAATTGTGGGGTGGTTGTGGGGTGGTTATTGTAGAGGGGGCTGTGGTACTGCTACCCTTACTTCTGCCCTGCTGCTGGCGGCGGTGCTGCCTTCAGGGCTGGGCAGCTGGAGAGTGGTGGCTCCAACTGCCAAGCTCCGAAGGCAGCATGGCAGAAGTAAGGGTGGCATGGTATGGTACTGCTCCCTTTACTTCTGGACTGCTGCTGGCTGGGTGCTGCCTTCAGAGCTGGGCATCTGGCCAACAGCTGCCACTCTCTGGACACCCAGCTCTGAAGGCAGCACAGAAGTAAAGGTGGCAATAGTGTGACCCCCCCCTAAAATAACCTTGTGACCCCCCTGCAACTCCCCTTTGAGTCAGGACCCCCAATTTGAGAAACTGTGGGCTCTCCTGTGAAATCTGTATAGCATAGGGTAAAAGCACTCAAAAGACCACATTTCACAGAGGGAGACCAGATTTCATCGTCCATGACATGTTCTTCATGGCCGTGAATTTGGTAGGGCCCAATTTATATCCTATGCGCTGACCTTTTCCCCTCTCTCACCCTAACTCTCTCATTAGTCACTCATAAAGGTATGGGGTAGAATTCTGGAGCTGGGCAACATTTTAGACTAAACATTTTTGCTGAAAAAATGCAGATTGACTGAAATATTTTGTGAATTAATGTCAAATTCACTGAATTATTTTGGTTGAAAAAAAACCAAACAAAAATCCAAGTCTTTCATTTTTCAAGATTTTCAAAAGAAAATGTTTCAGTTTTTTCGGTTGAATAATTTTTGTTTCTGAACATTTTAATGTCGTTTGAACAAAATGTACTGGGATTTTTAATTTTTTTTTTGGTACTTCCAATGAACAAAAAACAAACGAACAGTTATTCTCAAATCTCTAGTTCTGAGCCTTACATGTTCACATCTCTCCCTTCAGCTTCACCATTCTTTTTAAAAGTTCAAAGATAGGACTGATTTTTAAGAATAACCCTATCAGACAGATAAGGGTGTATGCCTACATTTCTTAACCAACCTACAAAGGGGTCTCTTCCTCTTCTGACTTTTTGTTTAAAAAGAAACAAAGTTCCTAAGACAACTCTGTTTTAATTGCTTAGCTGGAAGTGTTGGTCTGATTGAAGGCCAGGGGAATTTTGCTATTGACTTTAGTGGGAACAGGTTTGGGTTGTCAGTACACAATGGGCATACCTATACTGCAAAAAAAAAAAAAAACAACAACAACAAACAAACAAAAAAGAGGGACAGTGAGTCTCAGAGCCTGGGTTAACTGACTGGCTCATGCTCGGGGGCTAAAAATAGATGTTTCCACTGGAGCTAGAGCCTGGGCTTTGAAACCTAGCGAGGGGAATAGGTCTTAGAGCACAGGCTCCAGTCCAAGCGGAAACATCTATTCTTTTTTTTGGCATCGGGGGGGTGGGAAGGGGAGACGTACCAACTGAGGACAAAGGGACTCAGATCAGACTGTGTGCCATTTCAGAGTTCAACCAATAGACAGACACATCTCGCACTGCAGATCAACTTTTTTTGCACTATGTTTCTGCTTCCAAAGACAGAAAGGGTCCCCTTCATTTCTTAAGTGTTAACTATCTTGATGAATGGCTTGAATACGAAGCACATCACTTGAAGTACCATCAAATGTGAGCAGGAACATTCTGTGACGGGAACAAAATATCAAATATATAACAAAAGATAAGCAATTTAGACGTTTAACTCTTGCATTGGAATTTCCATAGCATTGATTTTCCCATCACCAGGAGCTGAGGCTCCAAGAGAAAGTATTAGTGGTTACAGCTTTTTTCTGCTAGTTGCCATGCATGTCAGCAAAGTGAAAGACATGCCTGACATGACAATGACATGCCAGAGCCAAAAAGCTAGCAAGAGACATTCCTTTCACTTTGCTGACATGTGCTTAACATGTGTCAGAACAGTACTTCACAAGAAGCAATTTCCATTTAGTGTTCTCTCACACATGGAACACAATTCTGACTTTTCACCTTTGCCACCCCATTGTCTTCAACTTTTAGTTAACGCAGAGAGTGTCAGCAAAATCAGGCCCATTGTGTTCTGAAACTGTTGTGCAAAATGAAAAAAAAAATATTTTCAGTTGATGTAAGTAACTAGCAAAAAGATACACACTTGGATCACTTACTAAATGAGGCTTATTATTAACTATTATGCATAATGCATTTGTCACAGATTGAAAGTCCACATTCACATAATAGCTTTCTTTGCTAGATTCTGCATTTGAGTTTCGGATGTACCTGAGAGGTATGTAAAAATGATTTGGTTATGTTAAGATCAGGACTGACCCATGTAACTGCCTGTGAAAAAAAGGATTATTCCTCTCTCCCTTGGCAATAGGAATAGGGATATGCAGAACACAGGCTCTTGCTCTCCTAGGGCTGGATATGGCTGCCATTGTCCGTTTCTTCTGGATATAGTATGTAGTTCTATTTTATTATGCCTATTCTCGGAGAAGGAGATGGATCTGAATACTAGCCCCGTTTTTTCTTTGAAATTCCGAGTAACCATGATGTACACTGTAGCGAGACAATTAAGTTACTAGATGGTATGGATTTGTTACAATGGAAGGTTAAAGTGACAGTCATTCCCTGGTCTTTACTCTGACCCCAATGGGCCATGATCTTTTCCATCAGGGCCACTTTATGCAACCCCCTAGTGTGTACGTGTTCCTGGTTCCCACAAGTGCTTGCTCCACAGAGGACAGGGGTCTGGTACAGCACCACATAGAGCACTTTAGCTCAGACTGCAGCATCGTCTGTTTTTAGCTCCGGAGTGTCAATACTCAGGGGGTCAGCCAAGATGGAGACCCTTATATTTACATATGTTAAAACACTTGGTGAGATTTTGATTCTTGTAGGAAGTCAGGCCTGCATTCTGCAGACCCATCATATGAGAAAGAAAGCTTTTGGGGTTGGGTGTGGGGGGTGGGTGGGTGTATTTTTATTTACTCTGGAAGGAGTGTTGTCCTTAACTTTGAATACCAGGATTTTGATAGTTGAAATCAGATACTTAGCAGAATTCAACTCAGTTTAAGTAATCTCCCCAACCTTGATGCCAAAGACAAATAATTGTTAATCAAATGTTATAAATTGGTGAAATAGTAAATAATTAAGGCATTTTGGGAAAAAAATACAATTTTCCTGAAGACCAGAAAATCTCCCTTGAAGTCTTTTCTATCTCTTGAGTAAGTATGGGCAGTTATAATCAGACAGCTTTGTTAAACATGTATTATGTAACCAAAAACTTGGAAGCGTTCCAATGCCATTTCTCTCTATTGTGTAATTATGTCATTAGGCAAGATTTTTTCCAGTGGTGCTGATTATATTCTCAGTCATGCAAGAGGAGGATTTTCCTGCCTTTACACGTTCCACAATCAAGGTTCCACAACAGTCCCTGATGTTACATTCTCTTTCATTCTGGATTGTTTACTCTTTGCCCTTACTTATCAGTCTCTTTTGCTGGACAAGTACTATGCTGAGGCTGACATAAATGTTAATGTAAGAAAAGACTAGCAGGCCATGATAATCATTAACAATAGTAACATTTAATGTGTTTCCAGAGTCTATCATAGTCGGAAAACAGCTAGCAGGGATTAATCCTTCTGTCATGGAGATCCTTGACAAAACTCCCATTGGCTTCAGGATTATATGTTAAGACACGCCCTCTCAGAAAGACAGACTGGGAGGGAGAATGTATCAGTTCAGCAACTGCATTGAGGGGCATCAACAAGATAGTGAGAAGTTCTGAAATGTGATGTGGAGTCCCCACAACATGTGCACATGGCTGCAGTATAAAGGGCCAGTCCTACTTCTACAAGCACTGATTGCTTAGGGGACAGGCAGAGAGGAGGGCTGGCCCTAAAGCCCTTGTTGGCCACAGAACTAGGAAGAAATTCCACCCTGACTTCCTTCTGCCGGTCCAGTCTCTCACTGTAGAGGAATGTCACTCCAGAGCAGAAACCCAGCCATGCCCAAGTGAGGACAGTGCACTGATGGGACCAGAGCCAACCAGATGGCCTGTAATCAGGTGGCACATATGCAGGGCTGGAAAAAGGAGCCATGCAGCTTAGATGGGAATCTCCCATCAGCACTGTAATGTTTTCACTACAGTGGTGCATTAGCGCTGCTTTCGTGCTGTTCGTGAAGACAAGCCCTTAGCAAACATTTTTATAGGTTCTGAGCAAACACTTAAATATTACCTTATAACATGGGATACAGGTATTATAAATAAGATTAGTACATGCAGCATCCTACAAGCATTTCATAAAGTCTAAACACTAACACATTCTTATATCTCTAACATCTCTTTTAACAATACTAACACAGAGATGAGTCAGACTAATTTCCAGCTATGCATTAGTCATTGTTCAATGAGGTCAAGTGGTGTTTGCATGATCTGGCACCTAGTCTGCCAGCATCATAGAAGCAGACCAGGAAAACATTTGCAGCCCTGCTTGAAGAGTAGCCAAGATGCACCAGAGGAGACCTGATTAGCATGGTGAATGTGTGGATGGAAAACCAGGCAATGCAGGATAGACTGGGATTGATCACTATGAACTCTAGAGGGCAGAATGGACCCTGTTTTGGGACTAGGCCTGGGGCTGTGAGTAATTTGGATTCTTAATTGAGCTAGGGAGTATTGATCCGTACATTTAGGCATTGGGGACTCAGTACATTGAACTATTACTGGGGGGGAAGGAGAGTGTGACTCTCATAGGGGTCCCTCTAAACCAGTGGTTCTCAACCAGAGGTACATGTACCCCAGGGGGTATGCAGAGGTATTCCAGGGGGTACAACTCATCTAGATATTTGCCCAGTAGTTTTACAACAGACTACATAAAAAGCAGTAACAAAGTCAGTGCAAACTAAAATTTCATACAGACAATGACTTATTTATACTGCTCAATATGCTACATGCTGAAATGTAAGCACAATATTTATGTTCTAGTTGATTTATTTTATAATTATATGGTAAAAATAAGAAAGTAAGCAATTTTTCAGTAACAGTGTGCTGCGATACTTTTGTATTTTTATGTCTGATTTTATAAGTAAGTAGTTTTAAAGTGAGGTGAAACTTGGGGGTAGCAAGACAATTCAGACCCTGAAAGGGATATAGTAGTGTGGAAAGGTTGAGAGCCACTGCTCTAAACAGTCACTTGTACTAACTGAGATTGTCTCTGTACGGACAGTTGTGTTTCATGGCATACAAACAGAGAAATTAGATAAAAAGAAAAACATTCTTGCTGGAAGGTTGCTCTATTTGTTAGAATCCAGAATACACACAAGAACCCTGAGAGACGGAGAGAGAGAGAGAGACACACACACATACACGGCTGGCTACTCCCTAAAACAAAAATGGACAACTCAGCCCACCATACTCTAGGTTGTCTGTCTGCAGCCTGACTGCTGCTAGAGTCAGATCACACACTTCCCTACAGAACCCCCTGCCTACAAGTAGGACCGGGAAACCCCCTGAGAATGTAAAATGATAGATCACCATTTTAGAGTTTTCAATATGCCACTCAGATCAAAGTGTTAGTTTATGGCTGAGTGCAGCATTTATTTCTGGGGTTCATTTCTGCCTTCTCAAGGGTTGTGGAAGCATTTGGGCCTAACTGGAAGCCAGAGGATTCTCTCAGGAATGTGACTCAGATTTGGGATCCATTTAATGAACACAGTGTTCACTTCCACAGTGAATTCTCATCTACCACCAGCCCCAGCTGTCCTGTGTCCAGGTGGCAAAAACTTCAGCTCACTCCAAAACACTACAGAGATATGTTGAAAATACAAGTCTGGTAAAACTAACATTTAAACATTTGTGAGGAATGCAAGATAATATAAATTTACTTTCAAAATAAGTCCCCCAGGGAGTTCTGTGCTGTTCATTTTCATACTTAATTCAATAAACTCTCCAGCTTTAAAGTGTACCTCAAGGTGTCTCAGAATGTCCTGTTTGGTGCAGAGACTAGGAGGCCTTTGTGCAAAAGTTAAAAGCCAGATTTCTGCAGAGTTTGCAGGTCCTTGAATAAGGGCAAAAGTTATAAAGTTCATCTTGAATAAAGGCAACTTAATGCCTATGAGGAGAAAAGAATCTGAAGCATGGATATTCAATACAGGGGTGACACTTGAAAGCCATACAGCTAAGGGGAAAATAAATCGCTCCCTCCGAATCTCAACTCGTAGGTTGGTGGGCTGGCTATAGAATTGCTTTCTGCCTAGACATTTATACCAGGCTAATTACTGTGGTGAGGGTTCCTGTGCCTCTATTACAGATCATGGAGCACTTTGGCCCCTTTTGCTCCTACACAGATGCTTAGGCTCATGGCTCCACATAATGGATTGATCCAAACTTGCCTATGGTCATCCCTAATATTTCCCTCAGCTCTCTACAGCTGTTGCACTACACAACTCTGGCACTTCTGCATGCATAACATTTGTCACCTGACCTGAGCACCTATAGCGTCTCTTCTCCTCCACCCTCCACCCCCCAGTGTAATGCAACCATGATGACTCTGCTTCATGTAGGATTTTATCTTGGTTCCTGCCTCTTCCAGTTATTGCTCATGTTCTGGCACGAGATCCTGGTAGCATGACATGTTTTCCTAGGACATGTAAGTATTTTCCCATTGTGCAGCAAAACATAACCTTCCTACTGAGACACCCCAATAGCTTGCCCAAGGGATGGAGGAAAAGGAAAGCATACTAGTATGACCGGCCAACAAAAAGCGACAGTGTAGCAGATGCTGACTCAGTTCAAACTCTAGTTTGGAGTAGCCTATGACATTGTTGCCTTAATTTTGATAAGATTCTTCTACTAGGGGATACTTTTGTTGAAACAAATATTTGAGAAACAAGTATTTTGGGGGCTTTACAGGGTAGAAGGTTTAGGAGCACCTTTATTACATCTGGCTTTAATTAATATTTTATTGAATTTATTGCAATGAAGTATATACTCAAATACATGAACTGGTATACATGCAGTAGAATGCATTCTACCCCGAGTCAACAGTAAAAATATATTAACATCATACTTATGTGCCCATTCATTATGATTATGACTGCAGCTTTGAGAATACCTGTCACACCCACTTTATTGTCACAGAAATGCTGTACTTTAAACTGTCTTCCTTATTTTTATGGTTAACATCTGTTTCAGAATATTAAAGTCAGCTGCTAGTGTGGAGCATAGTAAGCATTGTACCTATCTACAAAAGAGGTGCCAGGGTGACTATGAGAATTGCAGAGCAGTAAGACTTGTTTCAGTAGGAAAATTGGTTGAAATGATCATTAGAAATAGAATGATATTATGATCATCAAGGTGTTCTACGATAGCCACAGCCAGCATGGTTTCATAAAGGAAATTGTGCACTTCTAATCTACTAGATTTTTTTGAGGGTGTGAACATAGTTGTGGCTAATGAAGAACCAGATGACAGGTTTGACAAAGTTCCTCATAAGAAGTTACTAAAGAGACTTACTGGTCATGAGGAGAGAGGCAAACTATTGACATAGGTTTGAAATTGATTAAGACAGAAAACAAAAAACAGTACTAATATAACGTCCACTTTCAGTATAGTAAAAGATTAACAGTGGGGGGCTGCCAAGCTCTGAGCTAGAATGTATTGTTTAATGATCTGGAAAGGGGTGAAGAATGAAGTGGCAAAGTTTTCAAATAATACAAAGCTATTTAGGTTACTCAATACTAGAACACGGGAATTTCGGAGGGACATAATGCAGCCAGGTGAATGGGCAGCATGATGCCAGATTAAATTCATTGCTGACAAATGTAAACATTTGAATTACCCATACAACTCACGGTCTTCTAGTTTAACTATAACAATTCTGAGTGCCATTGTGCAGAACTCAGTGAAAACCTTTTCTCATTGTACAGTGATGGTCAAAACAGCAGCAAAAAGTTAGGATGCATAAAATATGGGATAGAAATAACTTTAATGCCATTAAATATATTTGTGTTATGCCATCCCCTGGAATCTGTTGGAATCTCAACTCCATGTTCTTTGCCTCATTTAAAACCTACCAGATCTCCAGACAAAACTTTTCTTTATCCTCAGTGTCTTTGTTTGCACAATCAAAAGATGGGTTTTCTGAAATCTACTATCTTATCAAGCAGGCATTTTTCAGCCTCCACACCTATTTAGACTTGGGAGAATTAACTTTTATTGGTATGTGTTGGTAAACAATTTCACTGTACACACACACACAAAGAGATGAAAAATATTTCCATCTATAATCAAAATTTACAGATAGGCAAAGAAAGAAAAATGCTGCTTGAGAATTTAGAGTTTTATTTAAGGATATTTACTTTGCATATTTTGATGTGATATTGACAGTTTGAATGGTAGGGGTTATAAAGCTTTAACTTTTTGAATCTCAACATCTGTCATTATATAGTTGTCTGACCCTCCCCATAATTTCCTGTAACTGTGAAAAGGTAAGTTGATAAAAATAGAAACATGCTTAAAATAAACATCAAAATTATATAATAAAAATTGAATTGTTCTGGCTTCCTGGCTCAGCTATCTGGACAAGTAATGAAGTGATAGTAGTGATAATAATGAATGTATGGTGGGAAAAATCGAAGTAAACTTTGGAGAAAAATTCAACCATTGTTATGTAGCATTGACTGGGAACCGCAAGCTTCATGGTAACAGATGTATGTCTTAGTGTGTGCAGGGGGACAGTGTTGTTAACAAAGAGACAATGAATAAAATGAAGGGCCGGGGGGAGGAAGTGCATTTGTATTTCTCATGTACATATTTAGACGGAGGTTAATATAGCTAACAATTCAATTCAAGGTATTTTGGTTTGAAAACCAGTGGTAGATCATCATCAATACTATCCTCTTTATTCTTTCATTTCAAACCATTTCATAATCTGTATATTCTTGTTGTGTTATAAGGTGCCAAGATGTTTGACTAAAAAAGCTCAGTGCTAAATGTCTTGAGAGCTTTAGGCAGTTTTGTTCCCTGAATTGAGCAATTCACCTTAAAATAACAGTGTGATGTTTCCCTAGAGAGATGAAATCCCAAGCCTGATCTGTCATAACCAATAAAAGCAGAACTTTGTCATTCAAACAGTCAGCAAAGACCTCAGGGGAAGAGGAATTAATGGAATTTATGTATGTGTTGCTGTTGGCTGAACATGTGTGCTGTACAGCTGTTGAAGTACAGAATTAAAAAGCCATAGCATGGTCTGTAAGGTGATGCTTTTACACTGGATTTCACTACATGTTAAAATATTATTTTTAAATTGATATGAATAAAACTGAAAATAAGCCCTCCTCCCAAGTAGAAATGGATGAAGTAATGTGAATAAAATAAAAATTTACTGGACTCTTCATGCAGAATCTGAAATGAACCAAAATAGAATCATAGAATCATAGAATTTCAGGGTTGGAAGGGACCTCAGGAGATCATCTAGTCCAACCCCCTGCTCAAAGCAGGACCAATTGTTGGATCATATTAAAGAAGTTCTGTATTAAAATCACAAATGAGTTTGATTCCCCATAGTTTAAATTCCAGGGTATTACTAATTAAGAGGTCTCTTGGTTTTTGGTACTGTTTCTCTCCCTCTATGTGTGAAACTTGCAAGCTGCTAATTGCGTTAGTACATTCTAAGACAGAGTCTGTTCTGAAAGCAATTCTTTGTAATAATTGTTATCACACAGAGAGAGACTCAAAGCAATACTCTGTAACAACAGAAACAGCACCCAGAGACTCCCCACCCTTTTGTTGTATTCATCTTGCTTTGTTAACAATTGTGATTAAAATAGAGATAGAGGATGTATGTGGATGGATGCTTGGTGTGGATAATAACTGAATGATCAGGGAGGTGCCAGCCTAAGAATCCAGTGTCCATTGGCTGAAGAAGGCGTAAAGTGGAAATAACCAGAGGACCCCTGGAGGGCAGACTGGAATCCACCCAACAGCCTCAAGAATGGGAGAACCAAAGAACAAGATAACATCTAGCAGCACGGAGCCATCAGGAATGTGCCATCTGCTGATTGATTCAGCAACAGCATGATGAAGCAATTCTCATAGACTGGCCTAGGAAGAAATTCCTATAAAAATTGACTCTAGAAAGTAAGAACTTTGGGGTCTGATTCTGCAAACCAACTTCCAGGAGCATCAGATGAGCATCTGACAAGGCCCTGCTCCCTCCTCATGTCCAGGCCACCTGGCCAGTGGCTTGGCATGAGCAACTCTAAGGCTGGTAACTATGATAACAACCTTGCAGAACCTGTGTGTGTGTGGGTGCATGAATGAATGTGTGAATAAATATGAGATTGAATGGAATGTTATAGCTATAACTAACTGCTTACTATGATTCTTTCTGTATTCACAATAAATGTGGTATTTTGCCTTTTCCCCTTTAATAAGATCCTGCTGGTTTTTATTTTATTAGTATAACACAATCCACAACTAAATCATCCCAGCCAGGGCTTTGTCAAGCCTGACTTTAAAAACTTCTAAGGAAGGAGATTCCACCACCTCTCTAGGTAACACATTCCAGTGTTTCACCACCCTCCTAGTGAAAAAGTTTTTCCTAATATCCAACCTAAACCTCCCCCACTGCAACTTGAGACCATTACTCCTTGTTCTGTCATCAGCTACCACTGAGAACAGTCTAGATCCATCCTCTTTGGAACCCCCTTTCAGGTAGTAGAAAGCAGCTATCAAATCCCCCCTCATTCTTCTCTTCTGCAGACTAAACAATCCCAGTTTCCTCAGCCTCTCCTCATAAGTCATGTGTTCCAGTCCCCTAATCATTTTTGTTGCCCTCTGCTGGACGTTTTCCAATTTATCCACATCCTTCTTGTAGTGTGGGGCCCAAAAGTGGACACAGTACTCCAGATGAGGCCTCACCAATGTCGAATAGAGGGGAACGATCACGTCCCTCGATCTGCTGGCAATGCCCCTACATATACATCCCAAAATGCCATTGGGCTTCTTGCTAAGATTCAGGAAAGTTCCGATAACTATGCAGCCAGCTCTAGTTAATATAAACTGATAATTTTAGTGAATAAGAGTGCCATGTTCAGTCCACTACAATTTGTGGAAATATATTTTTAAAAACTGATGAGTATTCAGAAAACACATCTGGTTTTCCTGAAAATGGTCTACTATATATTTTACAAATTTTAACATGATTACTTATTTTAGAGACTGCGCACTGCAAGTGTGCTATTCATTATGCCTTTCTTTGTAAATGTGTCAATCATCCAATTAAAAAACAAAAATTGTGACATATGACCAAAAATGAGACAGCAAGGAGTCAAACCCCAAAATTCTTGTCTAACTTGCAGGGTGAAATTTAGGTATCTGACTAGTTAGGAAATGTTTTCCACAAATTAATATATGTACAGAAAATTCAGATCTGTTTGTAAATGGGTCCCAATTGCTAACCAAATAGAACTGAAACTTAACCAATCAATTACAAATAGTTCAATCTGACTGACTTTACAAATAACTTTTTTAAACAAGAAAAATATATTTAATTTTGAATATACTTTGCCTTTCCTCTCTCTGTTTAAGTCCAGAAAGAGTTATGTTAAAGTACCATGGACCAAATTTTGCCCCTAGATATGTATGAAGTTAATAAGAATAACACACAGGTAAGGGGAAGAATTTAGCCCTGGGAGGAGCTGTTCTTGCAGGATTTCTTGGACAGGAGCATGGACTACTGGAAATATTCAGAGAAAGTCTGTTCTCCTGAGATTTCCATTACTATCTTGCAAGCTTGAGTTTAAATAAACTCTAGATTACTAGCTACACTTTGGGGTGATTGTCTAACACTTTTGATTTGCACAATAATATAATATAACAAAATAAGGGCCTGGTCCCTCAAAACATTAGTCACACGAGCAGTTCCACTGAAGTTCCACGATAGGACAGCTTTTCAATCCGTACTATGAAACAGTGATGTACATTTATAGGCTCAACTCCATTCAAGTAATTGCAAAACTCCCACTTCCTTCAGTAGGAGCTGGAGATCCCATATCAGTAAAAGGGCTGTGAAAATAATGAATACAGACCCCCATCCTACAAACATTTGAGCTCTTTATGCCCATGTATTGCCCCATTAATGTCAGTAGGATTATTTGTGTGTGCAAAGTACAGTACACAGGAAACGGTTATAAGATTTTTTTAAAATCAGAATGTCATGAAAAGATATTCACAACCCACTATTACTTAAAATTAGTCACTAATTAAACATAAAGAGAAAAATCCCCATCATTTTCCTTCATAATTACCCTTTTGAATCATTAGTCAAATACATTTCGAGATCACAGACAACTAGATTCTGCTGTAGGCCATATGTGAGTACTTAGTGGGAGATAGGAGATTCAGCCTCACTACACAGAATAAAAGCCAGATAGGATTACAGGACCACATGAACCTGATGCCCAGAGCTGGGTGAGGGGACAAGAGTCACAGAGTGCCCCACCCTTCTGCACTCCCAACAAAGCTGGCCAGCCACACATGTTGACGTATACTTAGAGGTATAACAATCTATGCACTCCCATCTTAATCAGGAGACATTCTGCCAGGAAAAACCATTGGTGCTTCCCTAGCTGATTGATTCTATCTACACCTGACTCTAAAGTAGCACAAAATATGCCCCCAAATATAGCACTAAGTTCTCCTATGTGACCTTCAGGTGCAAATATTGGAATTCATATCTAGGAATGAAGCCACATACCCTGAAAAATCTCCAGTTATTACAAAATGCTGTAGCCTGCTAAGAAACGCAGATCCATGGGAACACTTCACCCTAGTGCTCCACATTCTGCACTGGCTCCCCACTGAATTGCATTTGGTTTCAAAGTCTTTATCCTGATATTCCATGCCATCCCAGGGGATGGCCCTAACTACCTGAAAGATAGCTTCTTGCTCCATATCCATAGCAACAGCAGATTTACATGTCTATGTTGTAGCCATGGTGGCACATAGGATGGACTTCCATCTCCAGTGGTTCCTTAAAAGTCCTCTTCTTTCAGCAATAATCAGTATGGAAGAATTTAGGTTTCTTAAATCCCACAAATTGCATCTTCCAACCTCATTCATGGTCGGCCTCAGGCTCTGCTTCCTTCAATCTCAGCTCTATAAATCTTCTGTCAAACCATACCTTCTTCTGAACATTGAACATAACTCCTACAATTGCATATGTCTTGTTCTCAACTCTGGTGACATTGCAACATGCCAGGATTATCTAAGTAGATTCTCATTTGTGACAAAAAAAGAAAAAAGAAAAAAAAAAAGGAACAAATGGATGTTAAGAAAGCTCCATAACTTTTGACACTAAAAACTGTTTAGTTTTCTCCCCTTAGCTGCTTTTAACAGCCATGTTTCTGCTCCATAATCAGAGTTGTCATCACTACCGCATTGAACACTTGTATCTTAGTTGTCACACAGATATCCCACTTCCTAGAGACCTTTGAAGATGTTGAAATGCCATGACAAGACCAATCCAACATGTGATTTCAGATATAGAACCTGACTACCCAAATAGATGAAAACTATTCACCCATTCAATGTCTTTGCCATCTACATGCAGCACCGGCAGGTCATTAGTTTCTATTTTATAGGAGGCATGCAGAGCTTTGGTTTTATCACCATTAATTTTAAGTCCCATAGATTCTGCAGTTTTTCAGAGCTCTTCCAGCATTAGCAGTAGTTGGTCAGCCATTTCATTAAATAAGGCAATATCATCTGCATATTTGAAATCCTCAAATTTTAAAATTCATCCTTAGATACCTTGTACTTTGACCTCAATCAGCTTTGTCTTCAGATAGTCGATTAAAACATTAAATAATTTAAGTGTGAAGACACATCCCTGGTGTACTCCTGATTCTACTGAAAACCAGTCTGTAATACAGCTGTTACCATAACCATAACCTCCCACCATATTCCAAGTGGATAATAAAAGCATCCAGTAACAAGAGGAAGATACATCAATACAGGTGACAATTTTTTCCAGGATATAGCGCAAGACTATGGAATTCACATGAGATAAATATAACCCCACATCTCATCACTTTCGGAACTAAATACAAAACTCATTTTTCAACTTAGCTTTCCCTCAGTAATTTCTTCACATACATAACACATCTGTACCCGCTCGCTCACCCACACAAATTTAAAAAGGAAACAAACAAAACCAGTTAACCAAACAAAACCTGTAAATTAGCCAAGCTACTTCTGCAGTAAAATGGGAAGGGAGGGAGAGAGATTTTTGTAATTTCATTGCTACTATTAAATACTATCGTGGTCATATGAGTACATAAATAGATAGCCACATGCCAGATTTTTTTGACCTTCAAAAAATACATTCATTGATCAGAGTAATGGCAAATATATAAATCATCATATGAAACTAAGCACCGAGGAGACTAGAAAGGACTTGTAAGTTGCATTCAGAAACTGGAGTTCCAGAAATAAAGAAAGAAGACTGACATCTTCAATTACATGTAGAGAGTGTCATATCAGGACAAAAAGCCCCAAGTACTTTATGTTCCTTAAAATCATCTGAATGATTACAAGAGAACTTGAACATCAAGTCAAGGTCTGTGACAAAAGCAAATATAAGACAAAGTACACTTTCTTGGTGCATCAGATTTAGGATTAGGGGCAGAAGTAACCTCTGGAAGAAACTGATACACTCAACTTAAATAATGCATAGTTACCAGTAGATAAATATTTTTGCTGCAGATGTCTATTCAGATTCTTTTACTGCATCCATCACCACGCTATCTCAGACCCTTCCAGATGTGTCATTTTAATTAATGCACAATCACCATAAGAGTATGTTTATACCTATTCCTAATATCTGTTTCAAATTTGTTAAAATATTTTAAGAGACATGTAAAATCCAAATCAACTGAAATATATTGGGGAATTTAGAAAACGAAAATTCTGGGGGAGATTTTTCGAGGCACAAAGGGCAGTTAGGCTCACAGCTTCCTTTGACTGTGTGTAAGTTAGGGTCCCCATTGCCCTTTGTGTTTTTGGCTAGCTCCTCCTTTTGTTATTTTACTTGTGTTTGCACATATGCAACATGTAACATAGTTGTGAGCAGCAGCAGATGGCTGTGACGGTAAAGCTCTTGTGTTTGTTTCACTGTCTTTTTCTTGATTAGATATTGGCTTTTCCACATTAAAATTTTTTATCCCAAGACTGTTAAGAGATTTTACATTTCCCATTTTTTCTTCTAGCCTCGTTAGGATCAAAGCCATACACTAAGATAAAATAACTAAAGGTGATAGATTTTTTTAAATTAAATAATGGATCAACTGAACATTAGTATTAGTTGATACAGATAAATTGCATCAGATCCTCACCACAACTCAGTTCTCTGTTGGGCATTTCATTGGAGGGGTGGTTTCATATCATGGCACTCTACTCAGGGCAGTGGGGTTGAAACCACAGTCCAATTCGTTGTGAGCACAAAGTCATCTATAGTTTGAAACTACAGTTAACAATAGCCTGAAAGACTCCTTTTAATGTTAGGCTTTTCTGAAGCCATTGGTCAGAGTCTATTAAAATCCAGAGGGTGGCCATGAGCCAGGTCTCAGCGGTTACCCTCTTGGTTCTGCACGGCAATGAGGGAGGAATAAAACTGTCGAGTGGAGGAGTCAGAGTCACATGATTCTGCTTGATAGGTTGCCATGCTGCTTATCAGTGAGAAGGGAAACAATTCACAGAATGGTCCCCTTATGCACCTTAGTCCCAATGGCTTCAACTGAGACTACTAAAGTGATTAAGGGCTAATCATGTGAATAAGATTTGGATGGATTGAGGCCAGGGGGCAGGGAGGGAAGAGGGAAATTAAAATGCATTCTGGTACAGTATTTCATAGGGGCCTTGAGGAAACTCCACAAGATTCTGGAATGACCTATCTGGTTAAGTGTAATGTATGTATGGAGATAATAAAACAATGTAAGTCATGCCTCGTATATCTTCTGTGTATGTTAATGTATCCAGTAATACCTAATTCTGTGGGCTGTTGAGTGACTCCTGCAAAACATTTCACAGGATTTCCTATTCAGGAATCTAGTAAAATCTGAAAGACTGAAATATCTCATACACAGTTCTTAGTGTGTATTCCAAAAATAAAACATAGTCAATGTTTTAAAATATTCTTGCTTATCTAAATAACGTTCGCCTGGATATATAATCAACTCCTTGGCTCATTGCTAGATAGATATTGCTTAACACACTCTGAAATTTAAAAACAAATCCTCATATAAAAGAATATTGCTCTATTTATAATACATCTGTATGCATCAGAGCATTTATTTTAAAAGCTTTCTGAACCCCTACAATGAGAGATCTTGATTCCCACATCATTTTTCCAGGAAGCACAATCAGAATTTCTTAGCAAATAGCCACAATCTAATTGGCACAGTGCTTAAAAATGCCTTCCTAATTGTGACTAGAAGACAGCCGCATATTTTAAGAATGTTGCCTAGAGAAAAATATAATTATTTAAGAACTGCTCTCGTGTTTGACTCTTTGAAAACATGTAAGTTTTAACATTTAAATTTCAGCTTTTCCAAATAAAGTAGTCCTGTTGCCCTAGTAAACAAATCACGAATGCTAATTTTAATGCAGCAGATTCAATGAAAAACTTGGTGCTGATAGGTGCTCAGATATTATAGAGTTGAGTATTATATATTCAGCATTCAGCAAAGCACTTAAGGATATGCTTAACTTTAAATACGTGAGCAATTGCATTGAACTGAGTAGGCTCCAATAATTGAGTTTGCATTGATTTAGCTTTTCCTCAAATGTCTTCATACATATAACCAGAGTGATATGGCCCGTATTAGAACTATTTTATGTATTCCTGTACCGGTAAAGTGAGGTTTCCCGAGTACTACGAATCCAAGTGTACTGGCTACACTAATGCATTTTAGAAATCTGTAAAAATATATAAAGATTTCTTTTCTGTGAATCATGTCATGCCTTATAGGTCTGATATCTTATCATCTACCCAGGCTAGAAGCTGATGGTAGAAAGGCAGTTTCTCTGCTCTCCTAAAATATAAAACACTAATTCTTAGCCCCGATTATAAGAAATTAGAAGGTCAACCTGTCATTGGTCCAGGACTAAATATTTCTAATCCTGAACCCATTCTCTCAGGCTAATGCCCACATGAGAGACACCAAGGTGTTTAAAGACTTAACATGAGAGACAAAATATTAATACAGGAATTTTAAAAGTTCTGGGATACATCACTCTAGTTTAACAAACTCTTGGTGACGTTGGTTTCCTGGTTCTTTATTACCAAAAATTATTTGCAGCAGAAAAAAAGCGAGGGGACAACAAATTTGTGTGGAATGTAGATAACTCTGGGGCAAGCAGATGCTGGGTATTTGAGACATATGCTTACATCTAATTAAAATATAGTGTTTGGAGAATGGGAGGAGTCCATATTTGTGGGGAAAGGAAGGGACATTTTAAAGGTTTATTACGTTTTTAAACAAGTGGCATCTCTTTAAAGCTGCTGACATGTTTGTTGGAAGTAATCTAGGCAGAGATGGTGGGCAGAGTCAAGATGAGTTGGTTGAAGGTGCAAGGGAAATGCAGTTTATGACATGGATAACTTCACTCGGTGTGGCACAAAGACGTATTTATGTCTGAATGTTTCATTTAGAATGAAAATCTTTCCTCCTGCTCCCCCCAGTCTGAAAACAAACCACTTTTCCTTTCTGTTTCCAATGCCAAAAGAACATTTTCAAAGATGCACACAACCCTTTTCTGCTTCTGATCAAAAATGAAATTTCATATCCCCATAGACACTTTCTTCCCCTGACATTTTTTGAAGTAGTTTTACTTTCCTCAATTCCATTTTAGCAAAAGAGAATCTTCTCAAAGTCCAATGGCCTCAAAAGGTGTGTATGTGTATGTGTGTGTGTGTTGGGGGGGCAGGAGTGAAAGGTCAACAAGAAACCATTTCACCAGGAAAATTTGTTAAATGCATCATGAAATGGACTTGGGCATTTTTGCACACTCTAATGAAAAAACTCAGAGCATATGAAAATCAGAATGACCAAAAAATAATCTTTGAGAGGTATCTTCTCCTTTCACAATGGGCATATAATGGGAATAGGAGTTAAGCATGGATTGTGTTAGGGGAAATAGATTGCTCAATTTAGAACAGTGGTGGGCACCCTGCAGCCCACAGGCCATAGGTTTAAACCACCACCACTGGTTTAGAAGCATCCCGGAACCCACTCCTGCTACTCAATCTCACCCCCGTTATTTTCAGCCACCTTCAGTTACTGCCGCCTGTTGTGTACAGTAGTAGATACTTGAACACTGAGATATTTGCAGGCAGTTATTTTTCTGCATTCTCATTAGTACTACTGCTACTTCCCTACTAGATTACCTGCTGATGGATGTTATTAGGCAATTACAATAATGAAGCTTTTCTGACCCAATGACTGTGGTAAACTGGTATAGGAGTTACTCCTTAATAATTGAAACTATGAATAGCAGAAGGAATTTGGTAGATTTTTGCATGAAGTCACCTCCAAAATGTTACAGGACAAGATTTAATCTATTGTATCACATCACAATACACTTTAGAACTTTGAACAGAAAGGGTCTATGTCACAGTGTAAGCACTGTGATAAAACAAATAAAAGTTGATAAATTTGTGCTGTAGAACTAATGTGCACATTGTTTTTACCTTGACATGGGTTCTCTCCCGTGGTTACCCTCTCCTCTTCACGTTGCTCACTGTTCTCTTCTTTGGTTGCTTTGTCTTTCAGGCACTCTTCCTATTTGATTATTCTGAACTATGCTCACTTCCTCAATTAGTCCATTTCTTTTTCTTGTTCAATTCAAACCATATTGGACCCTCATTTACAATCGTGTAATCCCAAAGATTTAAGTGGTTTTAGAGAGTGTAACTAAGGCCAGATTTGGGCCTTTTCATTTCATGTGCTTGGCTGTTCTATCCTCTCCTGTTGCTCCAAGGCCAGGGCTTTGTGTTCTCAATCTGCTTGAGGTTACTTTTTCCTTTTTGGCTCCCATCTTCATTCTTTTTTGTTTTAAGGCCATGCAAGTACTTCAGAGTACAGTATGCAAAAGGGATTTCTGAACTGAAGCCTCTGATTAGATTTGTATAGCTGTAAGTGAACCAAACCCTGAAGCTTTGCTTAGGTTGGAGGGTTGAATCTGACAAGCTCAGACTATGGAGGGGAATAGCTGCTGCCAGCTCCTTCCCCCTACAAGCTGTGGTACCCCCACTAAAGTAGAAGGGGAATGAAGAAGAGGGGCAGGCTGGCTGGCTGGAGGTTCACAGATTGTAGGTGACAACTGGAAAATGACTATTACAACTTCCGAGTTTTTGAAATTTTTTTTGTCCCACATTGGAATGAAAACTGACAATTTCTGTGAAATAGAATTGTCTCAAAATATCTTTTTTTTATCAAAAAGGTCAGGTTTACAATTCCTCTCTCTTACTTGGTGTGTGACCAGAGAATCTACCCTGAAACCTTACCTTTGAAAGCTTCATCTAAATTGATGTTTTTACACAATACTACCGCCACGAAATAGAATTTTGGCAAAAAAATTTAGTTGGAAGTGTTGCAACCAGCTCTAGTGAGAACCCAGCAAAGTAAAACAACTGAATTTAAGTTGATTTGAGACTTAATGCAATGTATGTCCACATATTTACTTGATCATGCCTCAGTTGTTTGTGTGCTCTCTCTTCTCTATTCTACACTATTTAGAGGTAGCTGCCTTCTGTAAGTTATAACTGAAATATAGTAAACTCTGATCAGCACTTTCACAACCTGACCTCAAAAACTGGAGAGCAAAAGAAGAAATGAGCATCATTAGGCATAAGAAGGGTTGAGAATATTTAGCCCTTTCACAATCTTTTTGAAACGCTGAGCTTTGCAGGCTGCAGAATCATACAATCATAGAACTGGAAGGGACCTCAAGAGGTCATCTAGTCCAGTCCCCTGCACTCGTGGCAGGACTAAGTAATATCTAGACCATCCCTGACAGATGATTCTCTAACCCACTCCTAAAATCCTCGAATGACAGAGTTTCCACAACCTGCCTACACAATTCATTCCAGTGCTTAACCACCCTGACAGTTAGGAAGTTTTTCCTAATGTCCAACCTAAACTGCCTTCAATTTAAGCCCATTGCATCTTGTCCTATCCTCAGAAGTTAAGGAGAACAAATTTTTCTCCCTCCTCCCTGTAACAACCTTTTATGTACTTGAAAGCTGTTATCATGTCCCCTCTCACTCTCCTCTTCTCCAGATTAAACAAATCAATTTTTTTTCAATCGTCCCTCATAGGTCATATTTTCTAGACCCTTAATAATTGTAGTTGCTCTTCTCTGGACTTTCTCCAGTTTGTCAAAATCTTTCCTGAAATGTGGCGCCCAGAACTGGACACAAAACTCCAGTTGAGGCTGTATTACCTTAGAGTAGAGTGGAAGAATTACTTCTTGTGTCTTGTTTACAACACTCCTGCAAATACATCCCAAAATGAGATTTGCTTTTTTTTTTTGCAACAGTATTACACTGTTGACTCATATTTAGCTTGTGATCCACTAAGACCTCCAGATCCCTTTCTGCAGTACTCCTTTCTTGGAAGTCATTTCCCACTTTGTGTGTGTGCAACTGATTGTTCCTTCCTAAATGGAGTACTTTTCATTTGTCCTTATTGAATGTCATTCTGTTTACTTCATACCATTTCTCCAGTTTGTCCAGATCATTTTGAATTATAATCCTATCCTCCCAGCTTGGTATCGTCCACAAACTTTATAAGTGTACTCTCTATGCCATTATCTAAATCATTGATGAAGATATTGCACAGAACCAGACCCCACTCGATATGCCCTTCCAGCTTGACTGTGAACCACTGATAACTGCTGTCTTGGAATGTTTTTCCAACCAGTTATGCACCCACCTTATAGTAGCTCCATCTAGGTTACATTTCTCTAGTTTGTTTATGAGAAGGTCATGCAAGACAGTATCAAAAGCCTTACTAAAGTCAAGATATACCACATCTACCACTTCCCCCTATCCAGAAGACTTCTTACTCTGTCAGAGAAAGCTATTCTGTTGGTTTGACATGATTTGTTCTTGACAAATCCATGCTGTTACTTATCACCTTATTATATTCTAGGTGTTTACAAATTGATTGCTTAATTGTTTGCTCCATTATCTTTCCAGGCACTGAACTGAAGCTGAGTGGTCTGTAATTCCCAGCTTGTCCTTATTTCCCTTTTTATAGATTGGTGCTGGAATCTCTCCCATCTTCCATGACTTTTCAAAGATAATCGCTAATGGTTCAGATATCTCCTCAGCTATACCTAGGGGGATGCGGGGCCCAGGACAACCCCACCCCCTACCTCAGGCTCTGCCCTCACTCTACCCCTTCCCCCAAGGCCTTGCCCCCACTCTGCCTCTTCTCACCCCTGCTCCACCCCCTCCCCACCCCCATTCCACCCCTTCCCCCAAGACCCAGTCCCCACCCCGCCGCTTTACAGCTTCCAACCCTTCCCCCCTACTGATGCTGGGCTGGGGCCGGGTCAGTTGCTGCTGCTGGTACCAGGCCCCCTGCTAATCCCCCAGGCCACCCTAGACCCCATGTCCTGAAGCGCGGGGCCCTCCCCAGGCATGGGGCACAGGGTGGTTGCCCCAGTCTGTCCTATGGATGGGACAGCTCTGCTCTTCAGTCAGCTCCTTGAGTATTCTAGGATGTATTTCATCAGGCCCCACAGACTGGAAGACATCTAATTTATCTAAGTAATTTGTAACTTGTTCTTTCCCTATTTTAGCCTCTGGTTCTATCTCATTTTCACTGATGTTCACTATGTTAGATGTCCAATCACTACTAAATTTTTTGGTGAAAACTGAAACAAAAGTTGTTTAGCAGTTCTGCCATGTCTATGTTTTCTCTTATTGCTTCCCCCCTCCCCCACCCCTGGATTGAGTAATGTGCTTACCCTTCCTTGGTCTTTTTTCCAAAGCCCTGCTTTAATAATTCAGGATATCCAGAATAAGAAAAGTTGTTGCAAATGGTTTTCATCTACCCCTTCATTCTTGGATGCCATTTCCTCTATTTAAGTCTTATTCCCAGTCCTCAATTTTAAGAAGCAAATCTAGAAGCTGAAGGGACTCACACCAGATAAGATACTGTAAATCTTTACAGCTATAGGACCCAACCATCCCATCTACTTCTGAATTCAGAGGGGAGCCAGAACAAGTGACTCTAGAGAGGAGTGCTTAGAACTGAGGGCATCTACACTCAACAGGATGTTCCACTCAAGAGATAGCAGGTACCAAAGTAAATATTTGTACCACATTACATTGTGGCTGCTAGACACAAAAATAACTTTAGGTTGATGGCTGAACTTCCTTAGAGAGGCTATGCAGACACTGAATGGGTGGTTAATGAGTGCACCGTCGCACTCTAAAGGGGATATAGACTCTTTTTGAAAATCCAGGCCCCATTTGGGAAAAAATGTGTTTATCTTTTAACACTAACAACATCTGTGAAGTTCTTTGACATTTTTTTAGACTTTTCAAATAATATTGTTAATTTCATCTAAAAAGGGAAAAACATTTTGTGTGTTTGATATTAATGTGAAGAGCTGCATTAAACAAAATGATTGTTTTTTGAGAAAACTGATTATTCTTTTCAAATGATTGAGCAGAGTTGGAGGTGCATCAAATGCAATTTTGTGAGAAACAGGAATTCTATAGCTTATTGTGAAATTGTTCACAATATTTTTATTTCTCTGTTCAAAACTTCAGGATTGTTTCCCTCCTGTCTGACTGTTCACGAGCAAAGAGTTTGCACATGGACACCCATCCCATAAACCCTGCAGTAGGCAAGATATACCAACACTTTCTCTAACTTTTTTTTTAAAATGGTCTTAATCTGGTAGATCAACACATATGAAAGCCTAGGAAATCTTCAGTGATCTTCTTAAAAGACGAGACTTATTTTGATTTATATTAGTGAGAGCTTTAGGTTTTCATGTGTTCTTAGAAGCCTGAAATTAACCAATGATTAGGCTGTTAGGGTTATGGTGAGAGGCTGACTTGGGGACTGGAGTGGGGTGGGGAGTAGGTCAGAAGACCTGGATTCATTACCCAGCTCTGCTGTGTGACATTGAGTAAGTTACCTTACCTTTCTCAATTCAGTTTCTTGTCTATTTAGAGCGTAAACTCACTGGGGATTGGAGAGTCTCTTAGTATGTGTCTAATGTAGAGCTGGCCAGAAAATAAGGTTTTGTTTCAACTGAAAAGTTTGAAAGAAAAAAAAAAGGGGGGGGGGGAGGTGTTATCTATCAGTTTTCCATGGGAAAAAATATATATTTTTTTAAATATCACATGCAAATATTTTCATTTTTGGGTGTTCAATTTTTTCAAAAAAATCAAAGTATTTCATTCAGCAGGAAAAAAAAACAGTTTTTAATTAAAAACAATTTGGATGGTAAATTTTTGACCAGCCCTACTGTACAGTACCTAGCACAACGGGGCTCTGACCTCAGCTGGGCCATCTAGGTGCTACCATAGTACAAATAAATATACTACTATTCACAGTACTTGGGAAAGGTGGGTTTTTAAAACATAGATAACGTGTACATGTTTTCTGCATTGAATTTCTATGACTATATTAACTTGAGAAGAATGGGAAGATTTTGGCTTTGAGAACTGCACAAATAAGAGTATGAAAGCTCAGCTATTGATTCAAGGATAATATGGGAATGGGAGAGTCCCCAGGATCTAACTGATTCAAATGGTTCATTATAATAGGGTTCAAAAAAGAACTAGATAAGTTCATGGAGGATAGGTCTATCAATGGCTATTAGCCAGGATGGGCAGGGATGGTGTCCCTAGCCTCTGTTTGCTAGAAGCTGGGAATGAGCGATAGGGGATGGATCACTTGATGATTACCTGTTCTGTTCATTCCCTCTGGGGCATCTGGCATTGGCCACTGTTAGAAGACAGGATACTGGGCTAGATGGACCTTTGGCCTGACCCTGTATGGCCGCTCTTATGTTCTTATTGCTCTGGACCGATGGTCCTCAACCTGCAGCCCACTTGTGGCCCAATTAGCTGTAGCCCATGTAATGTCCTCAGGGCCATACAGGTAGTATGTATAGTGTGTGGATGCGGTCCACATAACACACAGAGAGCTGCATAGGTGGCCCACAGTGGTAAATAGATTAAGAATCACTGCTCTGGACACTGTAACAGACATCTTGTCCACAGTGACGGTATTTCATTGGCTTTAGGAGGCTAACGTGCCTTTTCAAATATGTGAGTGTTTCTGCTATTCTAAGGTGTACACTGAAATTAAGTCCAATAAGCTCATAAGAATGGCCCCACTGGTCAGACCAATGGTCCACTAGCCCTGTATCCTGTCTTCCGACAGTGGCCAATGCCAGTTGTTTCAGAGGGAAAGCTCCGGAGACCTAACAATTTAGAAATGCAAAATATTTATATAAACTACATTTTATACTGTTAATTTAGAACAAATAGTATTGAATATTATTACATATGTAATAATACATATGACTCCTCAAGGGGACATCTGTGTATGTAGCAGTAAGCAAACGTACACATGACTTAATAGAAGAGAAAAATCTTAAAAGGTGAGATTTTCCAAAGTGCTTGGTTTTGGCCAAACTCTGCTTGTACTGAAGTTAATGGAAAAACTCTCACTGTATTCACTGGGAACAGCTAGGCCAATGCTGAGCACTTCCTAAAGTCTCATCCAATTTCACCAATTTGAAGATAAAGGTTGCTTATAAAATTAACTGGTCTCCTGAGCAGAGATTGGAAAAGCAGTTCAATTAAAAATAACCAAGATGAACTTATCCAGAACTCAAAAGGCCATTTGAGATGGAAAACATTTAGTTAACTTTTCCTATTCTTATATTTCACAGAATACTTTCTAGATTTCACTCAGAACTCTAAGCAGAAAATGCAATAACTATACATAAACAGTGTAGAAGGTATTCTCTGGTATTTCATATTCAGATGATATTTCTAATTTAGAGAGGAGTTGGACATTTCAGATCTCAAGAGCCTGTCCAGGGAAAAAACTGCATAACCTGCAGTTATGATTTTTCATACACAAAGGGCAAGCATTTTATTAAAAGTGACATTTAGATTAAGTGAACAAAACAAGAATGAGTAAAAGTAAAATCTCTGTGACAGGCACACAGATGGTGTCTCATCTGACAGTCTCTACTGAGCCCTAAGAACAGTATGGCTGCTCAACTATGCCCACATGGACATTGCTAGAAATTTCCAGATGCCGTACACAGGAAACAAGAGGCATAACAGTTTCATAACTACACGTTAATTTTGTCTGGTGCCCAAAACAAGTGCTTGAGAGCTCCCAGCACTGCATATCCATATCTCCTCACTCCCCAAGGCCTCCTACAATTACACTCCATTTCAAGAGGAAAATCTTAGACACCTATGTCACAGATCCATTTGGGCTCCTCCATTGGCAGATTGTTCTGAGTGGGATCCAGCTACGGCATCACTAGGTGTTTAAAGCCTCTGGAGTCTGCACAGAGACCAAGCACTGTCCCTGTCTTGATGTCCCCAGGCACACTTGCAGTGCAGATCCGCTGTCTAGCACCCCATCCTTGTAGCTGCAGCCAGAGGATCCCCTCCCCAGACTCTGGAACCAGTGCTGACTCCTTCATAGCTTAAACATGCCCTCTCCCCACATCTTTCCAAAGGTGTGAACCTTCTGGTTTCTCTCTTCAAGGGGGTACATAGTAGGTGTAGTATAGAATTCTGTGCAAAGTGTCCTGTGTATAATAACACATTATTGCTCTTTACTTAATCACACAGATCTATACAAAAATAATAAATCCTGCCTACACTTCCTTGCCTCAGTTTCCTCAGCACTCCAGAGCATTCTTTGGGCTGGGGTCACCAGCCTTTGGGACGATCCAGAGTCCTTCTGCTCCAGTGCATGATTTGTATTTTGAAACCTGGAGCCTTTTCTCCCTAGGTCGGCCTACTTCCTCTCACTTTGACCAGGTCGAACCCTTCCTTCTTCCTGCCTGAATTTCCTGTGTGTCTTGTCTCAGTCTGTGTATATATCCCTCTGCCAACACCTTGGTTTCTTTGTTCTGTGTCTGGTAACTTTCTACTCCTTAGACGCCTACCCACTGCTGGCAGGTAAGAGAACACATTTTCTGGGCACCTTTTGTTCCAAGCTGTTTCCACTTCAGTAGGTGGTCATGGAGTTCTAATGACCCACTATTGTCCCTGGTTTGGCAGACACATGACACAACCCAGCAGCTCACAGTGGATACAGGGGCGCATTCAGGATACTATAAAAGCTGATGTAACAATTTTATAATAGCAACCAGAATTCTTAAGTTGTACAGAGAGAAGTTCCAAGTTGTCACAATCTGCCGGAGAGGCTTGGAGGTCAGACACATTGGAAAACTTCAGTCTCCTATATGTAGGTTTGTGTGCATATGCATAACATATATCACTCCATCAGTTGCATGACTCTTCCTTCTCTCTCTCTCTCTAACATTTCCCAATCTCAAATTCCAAAGATAGTCACTGTCCACTTTTGCTTGAAATTTCAAGAGCACACAATGTAGATGAATGGTGGTTCCCTCACCCCCCCCACCCCGCCCCATGTTCACACAATTTTAAAGTGAGGGGAAAAGTATCATTAGATGACATGAAAAACTTTGCATTTCACAATGCACACTCACTCAAAACCAAATGATGAAACTGAGTAAAATTCAAAACAAATGTTCATTGCTTCTCTCCAGCCCTAGCGAATACTACTTTTTGCTTTGACATTAAACCTTTTGCTTTGGCATGAGCCTCATGTATTCTTTATCTGCTGTGTGTAGGCCAGACACAGTGTGGACTCACTCTCTGAGTGTATGTGACTCATGCCATTGCTTATACAAGCCCTTCCAAATTGGGCATGGCCATGGCCCATGAACCTTTCAGGAAGAAGCCTGCAATACTGCTTGTACACAGAGAGAATGAGACATTGTGCACTCTCCAAAGCATATAATTCCCATGACTAGCACAGAAGAAGTCAAACTTTCACAGGGCCTTCTTTGAACCTCATTGCTTTGTGAAATCATAATTTTACATATGACCCCTAAATCTTTTGTTGTACGGGTGTTTCAAAAAAAATAATCTAGTTTAAATAGTCTAAATACAAATCAGAAACTTGGCATAAAACATTCAGTTGAAAAAAACCTGGCAAAGGCTATTAATCTAGCTTCATGAATCTGCTAGAGAAACTAAACTGAGAATAAAGCAGAAGATGTTTTATTGTTGCTATGGTCACCAGTTAAAATGACAACTGAAGGATAGCAATAGATGTTGGAAAAGGACTCACTTCTATTACTGAGCCTATTTTAATGCTCATATCATAGATTCACCCTTTGCAGAGGGAAATTCTTGAGACAGGGCTAGATTCTCTAGTTCAGCTGGACTTTTCTCTGCACAAGACTTAGGAGGGTGGGGCAAAGGAAGCCCCAACCCACCTTCACAGCCCCACTACCCCTCAATTGGCTCACCACAGGGACCATCTCTCAAAGAAGTTTAGAGAGATAACTTTACAGGCATACTGGGGAAGCTGAGGAGATGTGACCAGTGGGTCTTCAAATGTTGTGCAGCTGCTGGACTCAAGCCTTGCAGAGGGAGATTTGACAGGTTGTGTCTGCTGTATAGCCCTTCGGGGGCTATAAAAGATGGTTGCTTTATATGCTTCATAGAATCATAGAATATCAGGGTTGGAAGGGACCTCAGGAGGTCATCTAGTCCAACCCCTGCTCAAAGCAGGACCGATCCCCGACTAAATCATCCCAGCCAGGGATGACCTTAAAAACTTCTAGGGAAGGAGATTCCACCACGTTCCTAGGTAACGCATTCCAGTGTTTCACTACCCTCGTAGTGAAAAAGTTTTTCCTAATATCCAACCTAAATCTCCTCCACTGCAACTTGAGACCATTATTCCTTGTTCTGTCATCTGCTACCACTGAGAACAGTCTAGAGCCATCCTCTTTGGAACCCCTTTTCAGGTAGTTGAAAGCAGCTATCAAATCCCCCCTCACTCTTCTCTTCTGAAGACTAAACATCCCCAGTTCCCTCAGCCTCTCCTCATAAGTCATGTGTTCCAGTCCCCTAATCATTTTTGTTGCCCTCCGCTGGACTCTTTCCAATTTTTCCACATCCTTCTTGTAGTGTGGGACCCAAAACTGGACACAGTACTCCAGATGACGCTTCACCAATGTTGAATAGCGGGGAACAATCACGTCCCTCGATCTGCTCGCTATGCCCCTACTTATACATCCCAAAATGCCATTGGCCTTCTTGGCAACAAGGGCACACTGTTGACTCATATCCAACTTCTCATCCACTGTAACCCCTAGGTCCTTTTCTGCAGAACTGCTGCCGAGCCATTCGGTCCCTAGTCTGTAGCGGTGCATTGGATTCTTCCGTCCTAAGTGCAGGACTCTGCACTTGTCCTTGTTGAACCTCATGAGATTTATTTTGGCCCAATCCTCCAATTTGTCTAGGGCCCTCTGTATCCTATCCCTACCCTCCAGCATATCTACCACTCCTCCCAGTTTAGTGTCATCTGCAAACTTGCTGAGGGTGCAATCCACACCATCCTCCAGATCATTTATGAAGATATTGAACAAAACCGGCCCCAGGACAGACCCCTGGGGCACTCCACTTGATACTGGCTGCCAGCTAGACATGGAGCCACTGATCACTACCCGTTGAGCCCGACAATCTAGCCAGCTTTCTACCCACCTTATAGTCCATTCATCCAGCCCATACTTCTTTAACTTGCTGGCAAGAATACTGTGGGAGACGGTGTCAAAAGCTTTGCTAAAGTCAAGGAACAACACGTCCACTGCTTTCCCTTCATCCACAGAGCCAGTTATCTCGTCATAGAAGGCAATTAGATTAGCCAGGCATGACTTGCCTTTGGTGAATCCATGCTGACTGTTCCCGATCACTTTCCTCTCCTCTGAGTGCTTCAGAATTGATTCCTTGAGGACCTGCTCCATGATTTTTCCAGGGACTGAGGTGAGGCTGACTGGCTTGTAGTTCCCCAGGTCCTCCTTCTTCCCTTTTTTAAAGATGGGCACTACATTAGCCTTTTCCAGTCATCTGGGACTGTCAAGGTTCCTCCCCCACTCTGAACTCTAGGGTACAGATGTGGGGACCTGCATGAAAAACCTCCTAAGCTTATCTTTACCAGCTTAGGTCAAAAACTTCCCCAAGGTACAAAATATTCCCCCCGTTGTCCTTGGACTATCCGCTACCACCACCAAACTAATACTGGTTACTGGGGAAGAGCTGTTTGGATGCGTCCTTCCCCCCAAAATACTTCCCAAAACCTTGCACCCCACTTCCTGGACAAGGTTTGGTAAACAGCCTCACCAATTTGCCTAGGTGACTACAGACCCAGACCCTTGGATCTTAAGAAGAATGAATAATCCTCCCAACACTTGCACCCCCCCTTTCCTGGGAAATGTTGGATAAAAAGCCTCACCAATTTGCATAGGTGACCACAGACCCAAACCCTTGGATCTGAGAACAATGAAAAAGCATTCAGTTTTTTACAAGAAGACTTTTAATAAAAAATAGAAGTAAATAGAAATAAAGAAATCCCCCCTGTAAAATCAGGATGGTAGATATCTTACAGGGTAATTAGATTCAAAAACATAGAGAACCTCTCTAGGCAAAACCTTAAGTTACAAAAAAGATACACAGACAGAAATAGTTATTCTATTCAGCACAATTCTTTTCTCAGCCATTTAAAGAAATCATAATCTAACACATACCTAGCTAGATTACTTACTAAAAGTTCTAAGACTCCATTCCTGGTCTATCCCCGGCCAAGACCAGCATACATACAGACACAGACCCTTTGTTTCTCTCCCTCCTCCCAGCTTTAGAAAGTATCTTGTCTCCTCATTGGTCATTTTGGTCAGGTGCCAGCGAGGTTACCTTTAGCTTCTTAACCCTTTACAGGTGAGAGGAGCTTTCCCCTGGCCAGGAGGGATTTCAAAGGGGTTTACCCTTCCCTTTATATTTATGACACGCCCCCCAAATCTCAGCTAGGGTGAAACACTGGCTGGGATTTCTTCCTGGAGCTCTAGGAAAAACAGAGTTAATAAGACACATGCATCTCTAAATATACTACCAAGTACATAAAGACTAACAATATTTTCCACATCTCAAGGACGATTTTAACCAGTTGATTCTGGGAAACTTTCACGGGAGAGTGCATCAGCCACTTTGTTAGAAGCTCCTGAGATGTGTTGGATGCCGAAATCAAAATCTTGGAGAGCTAAACTCCACCGAAGAAGTTTTTTGTTAGTTTCCTTGACGGTGTGAAGCCACTTCAGTGCAGCATGGTCGGTTTGCAGGTGGAAACGCCGTCCCCAAACATATGGGCGTAGCTTTTCCAGAGCATAGACAATGGCGTAACATTCTTTTTCAGTGACTGACCAGTTGCTTTCCCTCTCAGACAGTTTTTTGCTGAGAAACACTACAGGGTGGAATTCTTGATCAGGGCCTTTCTGCATTAAAACTGCTCCCACACCACGCTCGGACGCATCTGTGGTTACTAGGAACGGTTTGTCAAAGTCTGGGGCCCTTAGTACAGGGTCAGACATGAGTGTCGCTTTAAGCTTGTTAAAGGCCTTCTGACACTTTTCGGTCCACTGAACAGCATTTGGCTGTTTCTTTTTGGTTAGGTCTGTCAGTGGGGCAGCGATTTGGCTGTAGTGCGGTACAAATCGTCTGTAATAACCGGCCAAGCCTAAGAAGGATTGAACCTGTTTCTTTGACTTTGGGACAGGCCACTTTTGGATAGCATCCACTTTGGCCTGTAGGGGGCTGATAGTTCCTTGACCCACCTGGTGTCCAAGGTAAGTCACTCTGTTTAGGCCTATTTGACACTTCTTAGCCTTAACAGTTAGTCCTGCCTCCCTTATGCGCTCAAGGACTTTGTGTAGATGTTCCAGGTGGTCTGCCCAGGAATCCGAAAATATGGCCACGTCATCAAGGTAGGCGACTGCATATTCTCCTAATCCTGCTAGGAGACCATCTACAAGTCTTTGGAAAGTGGCGGGTGCATTTCGCAGCCCGAAAGGGAGTACATTAAATTCATACAGCCCGAGATGTGTGATGAAGGCTGACCTTTCCTTGGCAGATTCATCTAGCGGTACCTGCCAGTACCCCTTGGTTAAGTCCAAGGTAGAGATGAACTGGGCCCGTCCCAGTTTCTCTAATAGTTCATCTGTGCGTGGCATTGGATAGTTGTCTGGGCGAGTTACAGCATTTAGCTTACGGTAGTCCACGCAAAAACGTATTTCCCCATCTGGTTTGGGAACTGGAACCACTGGAGATGCCCATGCACTTTCAGAGGGGCGGATTACACCCATCTGTAACATATCCTGGATCTCCCGTTCTATAGCAGTTTTAGCTTGAGGAGATACCCGGTAAGGTTGGACCCTAATTGGGTGAGCATTACCTGTGTCAATGGAGTGGTATGCCCGTTCAGTCAGTCCTGGGGTGGCTGAGAACGTTGGCGCGTAGCTAGTGCACAGCTCCTGGATCTGCTGTCGCTGCATACGCCCAAGGGTCATGGAGAGGTTCACCTCTTCCACACCACCACCACATTTCCCTTTGTAGTAGACACCTTCAGGCCACTCAGCATCGTCTCCTCCGTGGGCTGTAAACTGACAAACCTTTAATTCTCTGGAATAAAAGGGCTTTAGAGAATTAATATGGTACACCTTAGGCTTTCGGTTGGAGGTGGGGAATGCTATGAGATAATTAACAGCTCCCAGGCGCTCCTGGACCGTGAATGGCCCTTCCCACGATGCTTCCATTTTATGGGCCTGGAGCGCCCTTAAGACCATGACCTGGTCTCCTACTTTGAAGGAACGCTCTCTGGCATGTTTATCATACCAGGCTGTTTGCTCTTTTTGAGCATCCTGTAAGTTTTCTCTAGCAAGGGCTAAAGAGGTTCGGAGGGTGTTTTGTAGGTTGGTTACAAAGTCCAGAATGTTAGTTCCTGGAGAAGGTGTAAATCCCTCCCATAAAATCAGGATGGTAGATATCTTACAGGGTAATTAGATTCAAAAACATAGAGAACACCTCTAGGCAAAACCTTAAGTTACAAAAAAGATACACAGACAGAAATAGTTATTCTATTCAGCACAATTCTTTTCTCAGCCATTTAAAGAAATCATAATCTAACACATACCTAGCTAGATTACTTACTAAAAGTTCTAAGACTCCATTCCTGGTCTATCCCCGGCCAAGACCAGCATACATACAGACACAGACCCTTTGTTTCTCTCCCTCCTCCCAGCTTTAGAAAGTACCTTGTCTCCTCATTGGTCATTTTGGTCAGGTGCCAGCGAGGTTACCTTTAGCTTCTTAACCCTTTACAGGTGAGAGGAGCTTTCCCCTGGCCAGGAGGGATTTCAAAGGGGTTTACCCTTCCCTTTATATTTATGACAGGGACCTCCCCCAATCGCCATGAGTTTTGAAAGATAATGGTCAATGGCTCTGCAATCACATCCGCCAGCTCATTTAGCACTCTCAGATGCAACGCATCCGGCCCCATGGACTTGTGCACGTCCAGCTTTTCTAAATAGTCCCGAACCACTTCTTTCTCCACAGAGGGCTGGTCACCTCCTCCCTATGCTGTGCTGCCCAGTGCAGTAGTCTGGGAGCTGACCTTGTTAGTGAAGACAGAAGCAAAAAAAGCATTGAGTACATTAGCTTTTTCCACATCCTCTGTCACGAGGTTGCCTCCCTCATTCAGTAAGGGGCCCACACTTTCCTTGGCTTTCTTCTTGTTGCTAACATACCTGAAGAAACCCTTCTTGTTACTCTTAACATCTCTTGCTAGCTGCAACTCCAGGTGTGATTTGACCTTCCTGATTTCACTCCTGCATGCCCGAGCAATATTTTTATACTCATCCCTGGTCATTTGTCCAATCTTCCACTTCTTGTAAGCTTCTTTTTTGTATTTAAGAGCAGCAAGGATTTCACTGTTAAGCCAAGCTGGTCGCCTACCATATTTACAATTCTTTCTATACATCGGGATGGTTTGTCCCTGTAACCTCAATAAGGATTCTTTAAAATACAGCCAGCTCTCCTGGACTCCTTTCCCCGTCATGTTATTCTCCCAGGGGATCTTGCCCATCAGTTCCCTGAGGGAGTCAAAGTCTGCTTTTCTGAAGTCCAGGGTCTGTATTCTGCTGCTCTCCTTTCTTCCTTGTGTCAGGATCCTGAACTCGACCCTCTCATGTTCACTGCCTCCCAGGTTCCCATCCACTTCCCCTACTAATTCTTCCCAGTTTGTGAGCAGCAGGTCAAGAAGAGCTCTGCCCCTAGTTGGTTCCTCCAGCACTTGCACCAGGAAATTGTCCCCTACATTTTCCAAAAACTTCCTGGATTGTCTGTGCACTGCTGTATTGCTCTCCCAGCAGATATCAGGGTGATTGAAGTCTCCCATGAGAACCAGGGCCTGCGATCTAGTAACTTCTGCGAGTTGCCGGAAGAAAGCCTCGTCCACCTCATCCCCCTGGTCTGGTGCTCTATAGTAGACTCCCACACGACATCACCCTTGTTGCTCACACTTCTAAACTTAATCCAGAGACTCTCAGGTTTTTCTGCAGTTTCATACTTGAGCTCTGAGCAGTCATACTGCTCCCTTACATACAGTGCAACTCCCCGACCTTTTCTGCCCTTCCTGTCCTTCCTGAACAGCTTATAGCCGTCCATGACAGTACTCCAGTCATGTGAGTTATCCCACCAAGTCTCTGTTATTCCAATCACATCATAATTCCTTGACTGTGCCAGGAATTCCAGTTCTCCCTGCTTGTTTCCCAGGCTTCATGCATTTGTATAGGCACTTGAGATAACCCGCTGATCGCCCCTCTTTCTCAGTATGAGGCAGGAGCCCTCCCCTCTCATGCGCTCCTGCTCGTGCCTCCTCCCACTATCCCACTCCCCACTTACCTCAGGGCTTTGGTCTCCTTTCCCCGGTGAACCTAGTTTAAAGCACTCCTCACTAGGTTAGCCAGCCTGCTTGCGAAGATGCTCTTCCCTCTCTTCGTTAGGTGGAGCCCATCTCTGCCTAGCACTCCTTCTTGGAACACCATCCCATGGTCAAAGAATCCAAAGCCTTCTCTCTGACACCACCTGCTTCAGACCTTGCCCTGAGGGTGGGGTGAGGATTATATCCTCTCTAATCCTCACATAGCTTCCTGTGCCAAACTGGGGAACTGTTTTATTGGGGAGCTGTAACTGGGTAGAAATTAGGTTAATTTGGAAGATAGAATTAATTCCATCAGTCCAGAGCCCCTGAATTAGAAACAGTGATTTTGGTCTGCTGCCACAGAAAGAAGTTAACTGGATAGCTGGTTTGGCCCTGGCAAAGTTCAGGCAGGTTTGGATAACTGGGTCTGATTTGGATCCTCCTCTAACTTCAGGTCCTTCATCTTGGTGTATTTCAGTAGGAATTTTAGCAGACACCCAGTGCTTTCCCTCCCTCTTTATATGCTTTTGTGCCCCTTCTATTCCCTGCAAAGTCACTTTCCTTGCTACTCATCTTAGCTGTGAAAAGTTTCCCCTTCCTACACCGTAAATTGATGTAAATCCATTTAACATCATAGCACTAGATCTTCCTGCTACATATTACCGTACTAGAAGCCTTTAATATTTGCCACACAGCTGAATAATTTTTAGTCAGTCAACTTTCCTATTCTCCTTAGTACCCCAAAATAATTCCTAACTTGAGCCAGTTAATATCCTCCTATTTAAGAGTGCCTGAACGCACTTCAATTGCATGCACACTAAAGGAAGGTTTCCTTTTCACTTTCCCCTTCTATCCTTTTAATTCAGTGTTCCAGTTCAATGGTTTTTCCATTTCTCTTTCCAGTGAGCTCATTTTAAACCACCAAATGGTTTCTTACTGTTAGATCCTCTGTTCATTTCTTCCATTTCTGTTTCTTAACTTTCTTTTCCGCCATTATACATATTAGGATGCATCACCATCTTTCAGCTAGCAAGCTGTTCCCCAGTTTCTTCTGCATGGATCTAATGTATGCATTTCTGTGACCATTTTTACACATTTTTGTTTTCCAGAGCAGATTTTTTCCCCCTTGCATGTTTGTTAACTACAAAAAAAAAAAAAAAAAGCTGAAAGAGCCACAAACCATCTCTGGCTTTGACTTCTGTAGTTAAATTAAAAACAAAACACATTCCTCAGGTGAAAACAGGATGTATTGTGCATATTTTTTCACATAAAGATCAGCTTCAGAACTGAGCTTGAAATCCAGATTCTTTCTTAAATTAATCTTCGTGCTGTTTACAATAAAGGTATGAATCAGGGTGTCTAATAAGTTGGTATTTAAGTTCATTCATTGTTTCTAAATGGGCTGTGAAGACTGTTTCCTATGAGAAGTGCCGGGGGGGAGGGGGAAAGAGGGAGACACATCATTCCCCCCCCTCCCCCACAGGTACTATATTAGAATGGATTTAAAGATGTGCTTTTGATTAAAATGTCCTGAAGGGATAACAAACATAAAATAACCTTAAAAAACCTCTGAAGAGCCACAGAATTATCTATTCCAATAGTGGAGTTTTAACCACGAAATATTGAGAAACAGCTAGCAAACCCTGAAGACGATAAACTGAAAACCAATGGAGGAATATCAGAACATTTGAAATGTTTACTGTACAGAGGAGTACGGGAGGGGGGGAGCTGTTCAGAAGGGTGATGGGCTCACATCACCCCCTTAGTAGTTACACTCTGTGTTAGATATGTGCACCGCTGAGGTTAATATTCAGATTTATTTCCGTTTTTGCAGGGCCAAAAGAAGACTTCCCTGGTTTACACCCATCCCCTCTCTCTTAACACTAGTAGTGACCATTTCTTCCTTTGCCTCCATCCAATCCCCGGCTATACAGTGACTGGTCAGACACAGTTGCTGCACATGAGAGGGTTTACGGCAGTTTGAAGAGAGGCAACATCAGCCAAAACCAAACTGGTTGCAACTGAAGCCTGTCCCAATGAGTGTGGACATTATATACTCCTTCGGGGGCAGCTATTAGAATCTGCCATATTCTGAGACAATGCAGTGACATCCGGCCACCAGAAAGAAAGAAAGTTCTTTGGAGAAGAAAAAAGTCATAGTAGCATTGGGGTTCCCCTTTAAGGAAACCATATTGCTGCAAACTGAAAGGGAGCTGAACACTACTGGGAATGGAGTCCACTGCAAGACCCCTAAAGTGCATACACCGTTAGCTGCTGCAGCTGTGTTAATCACACAATCGCAAATCTTTACTTGTTTATGTTCCAGTAAAGCAGTACTACAAAGCTGTAACCCAGGTTAAATTTAAATACCTCTAGAGCTGGTTGACTTGTTTGTTGTGAATATATTATCTACAGTATTTAACCTGAATGTTTGTGAGGTCATGAGGTCTGAAAGTATTTTGTTATTCACAAGTATTCACTGAATAGTTATGTGAAAACAAATCAACCTGGAGGATGCTGGAACATTTCACTTCAACTATTCACTATTTGTAGTGTGAGACTGATCGCCTATGGCACATGGTATTATTTTGCTTCTTAATTAGTTTAAATATTTTAAACAGAAGAATAATAAATAATAGCCAGTTCTCTCTTCATACAAATGTTATTGTTCACCTACAAATATATGTATTTGTACATGGAACAGCTATTCCTCCATGTCCATTACAGGACCAGCTGAGTGTGAGCACTTAATAAAACAGCAGAAGGTTTATTTAAGAAAGAATAAAAACTTAACTAGAAACAAGAGAGAGTTTTGGAAACAAGTGGTTACAATACAAAATAAAACAGACCACAGCCTGGGTCTACACTTGTTGGTAGTCACCTTTCCTATATAATGAAGAAGATTCTCCACTCCCCAAGTTTAGTCTGTTGCAAAACTGGCTTGTTTCTCAATAACCGGGATCTAAACAATTCATGAAAGCACCCCCTTGCACCATGGCTTTTCCTTAGTGAATGATACATAGGGTCTTTCTTCCTTTGTATTATATTGAAAATCTATGCATAGACAGATTATAGTATGAATAGAAACAGAAGATGGTTTTCTTTCTATTCATAGCCAGGGTGGAACCCCTGTCTTGTTGTAAAGTTGTGTTTTATTTTTTTAACACCACCAAGTGGCTTCAGATGTTTATTGTTGCCTTTCATGATTTCCCATTCAAAGTCTCAGTGTTGTGCAAGGCTAAACAATTAAGCCTTGCATTGCATCACTAGCCAGACAGAGTGGGGTGACAACTCCACAAATGGGCCATTATGAGACATTCTGGTGACTAATCTTTACTTTCTACTGCAAATCCATAGAGCCTAATTTCAATATGAATATATTATTCCTTAAATATTACCCATACATACAGCGCACTATGACTATCAATCTTGACAAGTTACAAGTTAGATATCTCATGTGGTTTCCCTTGTGGATAAATACCCTGCAAGATTTTTTAGTGTAATGAGTTTGCCAGACCTGAGGTGAGAGCTGTCTACAAAGAACAGGGGAGCTTTTGCCAAGAGATCTGTGTCACAGAGGGAGGAGGGAAGTCATGCCTCAAAAGCTAGCCATCCCCTGATCCCAAAGCCTCCGTCTTCTAGATCAGAGGAGCCATTCTCAGCGGGGCTATAATGGAGTGGCTGTTCCATGTGGTTGGTGGAAGCAGGGATGATGCCACAGCAATATCACTCTAGCTTTCTGTGCCTCCTGTCCATTTCTGGATCTGCCTGCTTCTCTTTCTTAAAGAGGGAGATTTAATTTAATTTATTTATTTGGTAGAGGGTATTTTAAATAGAATAATACCATTGTACAGCAGGTCTCAACCTTTTCCATTTTGGAATCCTCTTCCCCTCATCAAGGCAGAATCCACCTAGCACCCTTTTCCCATGTAAGCAATATAGGGAAAGCGGGGTGTTTGCAACCCTCTGACACGGATTTGTGACTGGTCCCTAGAGGACACCAACCCATGGTTGAGAATCCATGCCATCATATATTTTAGGGCTTGTCTACTTGAGGACACTCAGGAAAGTTAATCAAAATTAATTAAAGGTGTGAATTTAAAATGGATTTGTTAAATCAAATTAAACCCCTGTGTGGAAACCTCATTCAGAATTAAAATGGCCTTAATTTGATTTAGTTTTATTCAAATAGAATTTGAAAAGTGAATTAACATAATCCAAATTAAGGCCACTTTAATTCTGAATATGTAGACAAGTCCTTAGAGTATTGGAGCACATTGGAATTTAGATCACTTGATTGTAAAATTCCATTTCTCTATCTCATCATAACTACCAATATGATGTTCTTAACTTTATATGCATTTACACACATTATAAAGGAAGAAAAATGAAGACAATTTCTTTCCATCAATCATTAAATTACTTGTGAATAAAACTTGTCATTATCTGAGCAAATCTCTTCATCATCTTGCTCTCACCAAGCTATTGCCTGGCAGGCCACCATGATCTGACCACCACACAATAAGGATGGCAGGGGGGAGGTGGGGGGGGAATAAAGCCAGAGACAATGCAATAGTAGTATGAAGGGATGTATCAGTATTTAGTTTAACCGAAGTCTTTAGTCCCACTTCCTCATGATTTCTCTTATTTCTCAGGCTAATCCAAAATTTCCTGGGAAGGCAGACCTTAGTTGGTACCCAACTCTGCCCAAACTCAATACCTTTCCCTTACCTCCCCACAGGTGATTACCTTTCCTGGTGTTCCTCTCTGGAGCTGTTTTCCCCTTGACACACCTTCAGTCTTCCTGCCATCCTGGACATTCTCTCACTCCAGATGGAGTGAGCTGACTCTGGCTTATACAGGCCTCAGACTACTCCCAGCAGCCTCTGAGAGGATTGGTTAAGTGCATGGGGTTTTTCCCTTTTTTCTTTTCCTCCCCCCATGTGACAGTTCACTCTGTCACACTGTCATATGCTGAACCATCAATCAGACACATTATATGTGCTTCAGAGATGGTCCCTGGTTCCAGGATGTCTGCGTTAATTTATGGATCATGATTGAAAAACAAAAGTGGATATTTAGATGAGCAACTTCACAACATGCATTTCTCATCTTCTTTTTCTTCCAAACTGGAAGTCAGTTATTTTTTCCTAATTAACACATTCCTTCATCAACTATAATTTGCAACCATTAAATTAGATTGCCTCCTGTTAATCTTCCCCTGCTCCAATCCCATTATGCAGAGAAATAACGTAAACTTTCAAAATTAGACTTTGTGAGTGCCAGTCTTGGAGCTAGAGGGAAAAAAATACTGTTTTAATAAAAAACCTTTCCATCATACTGAATCTTAAAGCAATACAAAGCTTACAATATTTTTTTTAAAACACCAGAAATATTTCTACATTAAATGGGAAATCTTTTCATTAATGGGAAGAAATAAACATTACATCAAAGCTGATGGCATTTTCAAATGCGTCATTTCTATGGGCTTGACAGGCATTTCAGCATTAAAGGTAGCCTCCGGCAAGGATGCTGAGAAGCAAGCAGTAGCATTTGAAATCTTAATTTATATCCCAATATAAAGTTTAGAGGGCTGGATAAAAAAGTAGGCAGTAGAAACATTAAGAGCCAGCTTTGGTGTTAGCCTGATTAATATCTCTTTGAACAGAACTTATGTTAAGACAATTCAGGGAAGACACTAACAGCTAGATTTAAATAGCAAAGCCAAGTCACTTTTGCCAGGCAGTATGCATAATGTATGCCCTTTGCATCCTCCAAAACTACCTCATGTTCAAAAATTGTATCACTCATGAGGTGAGTTTTAAAGATCCTGTTATCTGGATGGATGTTTGTGAACAGTGATGCTTGCTGCATTCAGACACAGTTCTTCTTATGGTTTTCTAAAGGCCTTGGCAGACAGCAATTACAGCTGCAGCACATTTAGAGCAAAATTGATATAAATTATAAACTGACTGTAGTTTTTAGTGTATAGATAAAAGCAGTGACCCCTGCATTGAATAGTTGACTCTCTGTGCTATTATATTATATTCTGCTGTCAGTCGCTTATTTTTAACTTTCAAGGCAGTAGCTGGAAAGCTCCAAATCTAGTCAGGATAGAAATATGTTAACTCTGCTAGGGAGGTATAAAACACGCACAATTGGTGAAATCTGCCATGTATATATTACCTACTTTTTAGTATGGTTTGAGGAAAACGGTCATTGCTGGATCCCATTTATCTGTTCATTCATGAAACAGAGGACTCCAGGCATGAAAAAAATGAATAAAAGTATGAACATTTCCAAAAATTCCTGGCTCATACATTTTATTTCCAAGGTTTCTCAATGAGGCATCAAGTTTTAGGGAGGGTTTAGCATCAGGATTTTTTATGTGGTTTATCATGATGGTATTCTTCTCAGAATTCATTCTTATTTACAAACTCCCATTTGGAATAAATATCTTTTTAAATGTCTTCTCTGCATCAGAGAGATTTCTGTAATTCTGACTTTTTGCTTTTGCTCAGAACCATTTTAGACCTATGGAATCTCAACAAGTCACCTCTCCAGCAACATGGTCATCGTCCGGCTGTGATGTATGGACCATCTGTGGTCCTCAGAGCACCAGCAGGTGGTCCAGAAAGAGACGCACAAGGTGCTCCTCCTCCTTGTTTCTGCTGCCAAACTGAATAAAATATGCTAAAAGTACATTAAATATTTGTCTCGTGTTACATTTCCAGATCAGCAATTGCTGTCATTGCCACAGGTATGTTATGCAGTCATAAATGGGAGTGAACATAAACCCAGCATTCACGCATTGGCAGGGAAGTGTACAAGAGACAATCTCTCTACAATGATGTAGTCCACACTATGAAAACTTTTGAGAACCCCGAGCCTAGTGGACAGGAAATGAGACTGAACTGCTTGATCCTAATTCCAGCTGTGATGTTGACTTGCTGCATCGACTTGCACCAGTCACAGCAACTCTTTGTCTCATTTCTTTGCTTAGCTCACAATCATTGGTGAATTTATGCAAAGCACTGGCAATGTAAAATGTTACAGTATGTACAAAGCATAATTATTATAGAAATGGTGCTAGAAGCGACCTCTCTAGTGAAGGATGTAAAACCATTTTTAGTTTAGAGTGCTCACTATTAAAAATGTATCACACAGTGGCAGGCCATTAATTTGCCACGGTAGTTACATTACTTATTTTAACTTACAAGGAAACACTATATATGTCATAGCAAGGTCAAACACTGAAGTGTGGAAATACTGGATTTTTTTTTAAAGTGGCCACTACTAAAACCGCCCTTCCCCCACCCCATCCCCGACACACACGCTCCCTTTCACATGCTGATAATATTCTGAAGGGAAAAAAATCATTTCTGGGGGTGAAAATTGCCACGCTTGGTCTCTGAGTAAAGGTGACTTTCATCTGAATATACGCCCTTAAACGATTTGGGGTATTGGGATAACTTCCAATACCAGAGGGTTGTGCACAGACAGGGGCCCGTTATTGTCAGGGCAGGAGGCTGCAGAGGTAGTGGGTTTTCATGGCAGCCAGTGCGGTATTCTGGGTGCAGATAGGACACCATTTCATTTGTTTTGTGACTTCCTTCTGTAAGTTGGGCTTTCTGGGGAACTGCGCAAAGTGGGATAGCTGCAGACCACTGATAACATTTCTTTTATCCATGGGGACCTGTGAGAGGACCAGTAAACATGATCAATATCCGGAATCAGCTATGTTTAACAATCACAGTTCACTCATATAGAAAGACATGGATAGCTCTTGTAGAGGACTCAGCCTGAAAGGGGAGGGGTTTGGAAGGTGTGGTGCTTTTCAGGGGCTTGAGATTCCCCAGAGTGCTCCAGTCAGTACACAACATTGTGCACATTAACAACTCTGTTTCCATTGCCTTTCCAGCATCCAGTCAGCCGGCTTCCTGCCCCACTTCACCTGCTGGAAGCTGATCTGCAAGCAAGTGGGAGAGATGTTGCTGAAGTGTTTAATCATGTAGGATCGCAGACATTCTTCTCTATATTGGAAAGCTCCTCAGTCTTGACCGGAGGCGGTTGGGGAGGGTGGGCTCAAAGGTAACGTCTTAGTGATCTCAGCACTGGGTGGAATGACTAATGAGTGAGAAGTGTGATGCAGACAGTGAGGTCAAGGAAACAGCAAAGTGAAGAAGGTGCTAGAGAGGAAGACCAAGAAGGGGGTAAATGGGAGGAAGGGGCAAAGAGAAGGTGGGGGAAAGGAAACTGGTGGAAGAGAAACAGAGCCAAGAGAAAAAGGAGGAGGCAGGGGGATAGAAGGGGCAAGAAGAGGACAGAAAGAAAAATGGGTACGAAGGAGGCAAAGGAGAGAACAGAATTAAGGGGAAGGGAAGGGACAAAGGGGGAGGGGCAGGGATAGGAAAAGAAGGGCCAAATTTCAAACCAGGGTGTTAAAAGAAATTGGAAGGGGAATTAACTGAGGGAGAGATTTAGAGAGAGAGGAAGAAAGGGGGAAAGAGTCAAACTGAAGAGACGCAAACACTTAAAAAAGACAGAAAAATCCCTTCAGTTTATTCAAGGGGCAGGTGTTTGAAGATGGTCAAAGAACCTGGCATCTCTGTCTCAGTAATTCTCCAGAAATTCAGTAGCTCAGGATCATCAACATCCTTCTTATCTTCTTCTAACCATCATGTTTGGCCTCTCCTCTTCCTGACCTAAGCTGACAACAGAAAAAACAGAGGTGCTCCCAGCTGTACATAAGCAAGTCATTCTGTATCAGGTTCCGCTTTTGTAAATAACATCTATCACAGCAGTATAGACCTGTTGACACAAGAGAGGTAAAATACCATAGAGGATGATAAGCTCATCTCCCCCACTGTGCTGCCCAGAGAAGATTTATATCTTTTTTCCCTATTTTCTTCCACACTGAGCCTATGAGGGTTGCAGGGTCTGGCTGTCTCATAGTTTTTCACAAGTGTATAAAGCATTTTTGCTGCATAAATTTTGACTTGCTGTATCCTGCTATCTATCTCTGAAATTCCTATTATCATGGTTCCAAGCACAAAATTTACTGTAACTTAATTCTCTGAAATATTTCTAATACTGTTCAGATGTCTACAGGAATGTGAGGTGAGAGTGTTACTTAAAGATTATCTGGTAATTTTCATGGCACAAAATTTTTATATACTTGCAAACTAATTACAGAGTAGTTTCATTGTAATTGAAATGTTATTAGCAGCACACAGAATGAAAGTTTATAAAAAATCTCTTTTGCACGAATTAACCTTCATTATTTGGTGAAAATATACAAGGCTAAGTCATACGTATTACACTAAGAACATTCTGCTGCAGAAAGGTTTCATGTCAAGATCTGAATGTTTATTTTATGTCTATGAAGTGTAAATGTTGTTTTTGTTTTTACAAAAAAATTTTGCATTTAAAATCACTTACAACCTGTAAAAATACTTCAGATAGACAGACAGCTCTTCAGAGTGCCCCAAGGTGCTTTTTGAGATAAGACAGAAATGGAAAGCAGAAGAGTATCTGTATATTGGGTGTTATGGGTGAAAGCACAATGTCACTGTGATTTATAATAACTCAGAGATGCATGAAGAGTACTTCTTCTTTCTTTCTTTCTTTCTTTCTTTCTTTCTTTCTTTCTTTCTTTCTTTCTTTCTTTCAAAGAAATACAGTTTTGTATCTGAGATTAGGTTTGGGACAGTTAATTGGAAATTGTCAAAATGAGTTGCAACTGTCTGGTGAGACCTTGATAAGATTACACTGCTGAAGCAGAACAAAATTGTGATAACTTCTCCAATACACACATAATTGCTCATAATTTACCTACTGGATTTTAAGTTATGATTCAAAATGTTCAGAATGCCAGTGATCTTCATAACTGAAGTATTCATAAGAGAACTATTATCTACTACAGAAAACTGTTAAGTAAACTTCAAAAAGTTAAATCACAACAACTTTGTTATTTCTATGCTTGCCAGTTCTTTAGGAGCTAGATTGGGTCATTTAGGCTCAGCCTATTGTAGGAAGTGATGAAAAGACTGGCTGCCCCACAGGTAGTAAGTCATGGTCAGACAGAGAGTCTGAGTCAAGGCCCTACTCAAGTTAAATGCCTTGAAAGTAAAAATAAAGAATTTGAATTGGAAGTGATATTGGATTGAGACCCAGCGTGGCATGAGGGGCTCTGAAATACAGTGTAGTCTCATCTAGCTTCTTCTTTATGTCTCAAGAGTAAGACTTTAGGACATTACATGGTGCTGTCTATTGGCCAATTAGGGAGAATTACATCATTCAAGGCCTGAATAAAATATAAAACCTGTTTACTGATGGGGAAAAACTTTACAAACTGGAAGAACCTTTTTGGGGCATAGGAATAAACTCTGTTTGATATAGAGAGAGAGTGCGTGCCAGTTTGGGAAAAAAGCCATCTTTAAAAGATACAAAGCATCTGTTGAAAAACTTGGATGCATTAAACTCTACATTTTTGAGGGCCAGGGGCCATAAACTGGTCTCAGTTACACAGCTGTAAATCTGGAGATCCCGTTGAAGAGTTACTCTGGATCTGCAGCAGTGTAAAGGGCCTGATCCAAAGCACACTCAAGTTAATAGAAACATTCCAACTGGCTATGGATCAGGCCCTAACTGAAGTCAGAGTCTAGCCCACTGCTCTTATAAATCCATGGTACGCCCACATCTTGAATACTCTGTGCAGCTGTGGTCACCCCATCTCAAAAAAGATACATTGGAATTGGAAAAGATTCAGGAAGGGGCAACAAAAATATTTAGGGGTATTGAACGGCTTCCATATGAGGGGTGATTAATAAGACTGGGACTTTTCAACTTGGAAAAGAGATGACTAAGGGGGGATATGATAGAGGCCTATAAAATCATGACTAATGTGGAGAAAGCAAATAAGGAAGTGTTATTTACTCCTTTTCATAACACAAAAACTCACCAAATGAAATTAATAGGCAGCAGGTTGAAAACAAACAAAAGGAAGTATTTTTTCATGTAACCCATACACCTCCTGGGTGTGGTACTCTTACCCATCTGTTGGCACTGAGACCACTTTGAGAGAGATTAATGAGTCTACTCTATAGCCTTAGTTAATGGGCCTGTGACTTTTAGCTCATGCAGTAGAGGCTCATGCATTTAGCTCCAGAGGTCCCAGGTTCGATCCCTCCCAATGACAACAAGGGTCTGTCAGTGTTACATTCTCACAACGCACAGTCGACCTATGGAATGACTTGCCAGAGGGTGTTGTGAAGGCCAAGACTATAAGAGGATTAAAAAAAGAACTAGATAAGTTCATAGAGGATAGGTCCATCAATGGCTATTAGCCAGGATGGGCAGGGATGGTGTCCCTAGCCTCTGTTTGCCAGAAGCTCAGAATGGATGACCGGGGATGGATCACTTGATTATTATCTGTTCTGTGCGTTCCCTCTGGGACACCTGGCCTTGGCCACTGTCGGAAGACAGGATACTGGACTGGATGGACCTTTGGTTTGAACCAGTGTGGCTGTTCTGATGTGTAAGACCAATTTTGTCAATTAGCAAAAACAGTGCCAAATTCTGCCTTTACGAGTATGCAGTGCCCACTGAATTTTATGGGAGTTAAATGCCTGTTTTTTCCCCCTATTTACCTGCTCTCAAAAGACACACATGTTTCAGAGAAAGATACTTGAAGTGAACGAGCAGCAGCATGTGTCTTGCCTCCCAGTTCCTGATGACAAACCCAGCACAGCAGCAATACCAATTGCCTTGAACAGCATTTTGCCAAAACCATTGTCGACTATGACAGCAGAACTAATGATTCCATCACTTCTGATGGCATCACTAGCCCTTATGAGGAAATATACGGAAAGGGTCTGTTCAACCCACCATCCCTCTCACTAATCTTGGAGAAAAAACAGCAAGGTGTTTTTCACCCCATGGCTAGTTTCTGTGTTCTAATATTAGGTATGAAAAGGCAGGCATCTAATCCACACCAATACACTGAGTGCTTTCTGTTTTTCTTGCTGATGTTTTATCCATGCCAAGAGGAGTACTGAAGAAGCACTTACAATTCAAGGCTTTCAAAACTGGGGGAAAACAAAAAAAAGCAATATGAAAACGTTGCACACGCAGCTATTGTGAAACTTACAACAGTGCATGATAGCCTATAGTGCCTACAGCTCTACAAATGAAAGAGGAACATGTTTTCAGGTGGGACAGACCTATTTTTTTTAAGTGTCCAAGTGACTTAGAAGCCTAAGACCTATTTTCAAAAGTGACATAGGCACTGTTGAAAATTTTACCTAGGAAATTCAAAAAAGTACAGAATCCAAGAGGAGGCTACTAGATGTTTTAGCTGGGGAGGCTGGGATAGCTTGCAGAGATCAGAGCCAAATAAAATGCCTTCTCACAGATTTCAGATGTGACTAAATGATCTCATGCTGTCTACTGCTGCTTCTGTTGCTGGTTCCGCAAATGGTCTGCAGCAGCATGAAGTGCAGATTAAATTCTGAAAAAAGTCAACAAAAGCAAATTCAATGTAGATTTTAGAACTAGACAATAGGGACAATCTCCTGTCAAGGAAAACAAGCAGAAGTTATATCCATAATTATATTTCATTATAGAGTAATGTAGGTTTCTCAAAAATAAAATGAATAGAAAAGGGATATGTTATCATTTTCACTGAAGCCTTGAAAAGCTGTGTACTTTTTAGCTTCCCCCCCAGGCTTATAATGAAGATTGAGATGCCCATACATCACTCTGTGAACTTCAGGAGCATTTCAGGGAACAATGACCTTTTAGTTCCACCCCCAGTTGTATCTCTTCAAGCCATGAAAACTCCCATAGCTAGTATTTTCAGGTCTGCACAGTGAATCTTCATTAAAAGAAGTTCTCCCCCCTCCCTCCAACGTATTTTATTTCATAAAGTTAGTAGAATATAGACTATTTCTCAGGCTTAAAAGAAGTGGGTTAATGTTCCCATAGTGTGTTTTAAGACCTTTCTGCTTTGCAGATGGAAAAATCCATTACCACCAATTTTACAAGAGCTCTGTGTATAGATCTTTCCTTGATGTCAGTGTGAATTCTGTATGTGGAGTACTTGCTGGATTGTACCTATGTTTAAACACACAATGGACAAAGCTAGAGTGACACATCAGAAGAGTATGATTGGTAAACTAATGATTAAACAGAATTTTCTCTTTGGTATGTTGTTCAGTGTGGACAAACATGATGTGTTTGACTGGATTTATGAAACTGTGTTCAAGTGTCCCTCATCCTAGGTATGCAGTAATACTTTTTAATGATATTTAGATTATACAAGCGGCAAAGAGTCCTGTGGCACCTTACAGACTAACAGATGTATTAGAGCATAAGCTTTCGTGAGTGAATACCCACCTCGTCGGGTGCATGAGGTGGAAATTTCCAGAGGCAGGTAATTTCCACTACATGCATCCGATGAAGTGAGTATTCACTCACAAAAGCTTATGCTCCAATATGTCTGTTAGTCTATAAGGTGCCACAGGACTCTTTGCCACTTTTACAGATCCAGATTAACACGGCTACCCCTCTGATACTAGATATATACACGAATTCATTACAGTTGTGTATCTGGTGAAACATGTAGCATTGGAACTAACTTTCTGGACAATTATTACAAGGGACAGAAAAAGACAACATAAGAAGCAATCAAATTTCCAATGTCATAAGGTCAGTATAACATCTAATTTGCCTATTTTATGCTTCACTCCACACTCATGCAGAGCTTCCTGCTTTCCCAGGACTCTCTTGAGCACATAAATAGATTTTCAGTGAGCAACAGAACCCAGATTTAGCTGTTGTTGTGACAAGTCACCGTATTATTATAGAAGGCTTAAATTTAAAGAGAAGCTATCAAGAACTTTAAAAAATATTTTGTTTTGTGCTTTACATTAGTTTTCTGTCTTTTCCAAATACCCTTATTAAATGTTTATTAGTAAAATACCTTTAAAAAGCCCTGATGTGCTCAGGAAAATACAAATGTTATTTTGATAAATGGAAGAAACAGAACAAGACATGCTGTTTTCATCAAATGTAGAAGAGCATCACAAAGTGGGTGCTCATACTTAGAGTGCAAGGCCAACATTTTCATAGATGGCTAAATTAATATTTAATCACTGAAATAAAAGCAATCTGATTTTCAGGGGAGCTGAACACGCATTACTTCCAATGAGGTCAATGACTTCTCATTTTCTTTGTGCTCTCCTCTCTAAAATCAGCATCCCCACCACCCTTTGTGTGACCTGGCACTCCACCCTATCTCTCAGACATGTGCTTCTGGTAACTGCTTATCTTGCTTATGGCCCTGTTAAACTCATAAGCGCGTGTATAATTTTAAGCATGTTTTTAAGCCCAACTGACTTAATGAAATATAAACATGTATTTAAAATTAAGCACGTGCTAACATGCTGTGCTGAACAGCGGTGCTTGGTGAATTGAGACCTAATTTAGTTATATTAAAGACTTTGGGCATTAGTTCTGTGAGGTCTGCAGATAGTACCACCTACCTGGGAAGCAGCGAATGGAGAAGAAGTACAGAGATGTACACCTGCTCCAGCGTCACTGTGCATCCAGCAGTGGTCCTTTGATGCTGCCAGAGTGTTAGAAAGGCTTCCCTCCCTCCCACCCCCCACCCCTCATTCCAGGATCTTTGGTTTCTCTAGAGGATACTGAAACCAACAGGTTATGAGATGATATTATGCTAGTAATAATTAAGTGAGTTCCCAGGTATTAATAGCTAAGGATCAGAACTCCTCTGTCAGAGACATCTTTTTTCCAGCTGACCCCTGCATTCTCTGAACTGTGGTCATGAGTTAACACAACTCTAAGTTGTACTATGAGGTCATGAGGTGCACAACTTAAAAATGGTATGAACTCTTTCATGATACGTTTCTGTTTATATCATAAACAGGAGGCGTTTATTAAATAAAAGCAATCACAACTGCAGATACAATATAGATCCAGCTCCAGCTCCCTTGTTTACAGCCTGTCTGAACTGTATACATCACATAGAAACATCTAGTGGCTGAATAATATACTGCAACTACACAGATGCTTTCACTCTTTAAGTCCCCGTTGTAGCTACTACTGTGCTCCTCACTAGCAATAGCAGTGCAGCTCCTTAAGGAGCTGTGTTCTCCAATGCCCTTTCTAACTGACAAGAGCAGAAAGACAGGTTCACATGAGTGGCTCCTATTTCCAAAGGGGGGGGGGGGGCACTTCCGCAACGATGTTCAGAATCTGTGGGGAGTTGAAGTCTCACCCCTTCAAATTCTGTAGTTCTACTCCACTCCCCACACTTGCCCTGCAAAGGGAGTACTGTACAGAAAACCCAACAAGGTGAACTTCATGGCATTTACCAGCCTTTCTGACCCCCTTCTGGAAGTTTCTCTGGTGAGGTAGGTGATTTGGCCCATAATAATTTGTCCACAATATAATCTTAACAATGTAATAGTCAAGTAGCTTAGCACCAGTAACTGTCTCCTCACCCAGTTTCAGACAGAATTTCTGCTCAAGATATTGAGTTGGATACATTTGTAATTACCTTTCCCACATGGAGATGGAGAGAGATAATTAATCTCTAGAGTGTTAACATTAATAATCAGCGTTGGCTTGATGAACTAATTTTATCTTTGGTGATGAAGTCTCCAGTAAAATAAAAGATCAAGACCGGAGAGAATTTCTAAACTGTAAAACCTTGGTAAGTGCAGAAGTTTCATTAGAGATCATGCTTATTACAGGTGTTCATAAATAGTTTCTATGAAGTCCATTATCTTAATAGGCAGTTGATTTGATGGGGAGGGAGAGAGAATTAAATTTACTGAATTCTAAATCCAAACAAAATCAAAAGAAAGCACAGTATGGAAATTTACGTTTTTTGATTTCCTGTTACCAGAAAAAAAAAAAAAGTTGAGTGATTACTAATACTACCACTTAATACCCTAACCACTATTGCTTTATTGAATTCTTTGAAAGAGAAATCAGGTTTACAACAAATTGGTTACCTGACCTACTGTTATAATTTGAGGTAACTGAGTATATTGCAAAACTGCCTTTAAAAAAACCCCACCTCTCTTTTGATAGCTGCTTTCAACTGCCTGAAAGGGGGTTCCAAAGAGGATGGCTCTAGACTGTTCTCAATGGTAGAAGAGGACAGAACGAGGAGTAATGGTCTCAAGTTGCAGTGGGGGAGGTTTAGATTGGATATTAGGAAAAACTTTTTCACTAAGAGGGTGGTGAAACACTGGAATGCGTTACCTAGGGAGGTGGTAGAATCTCCTTCCTTAGAGGTTTTTAAGGTCAGGCTTGACAAAGCCCTGGCTGGGATGATTTAACTGGGAATTGGTCCTGCTTCGAGCAGGGGGTTGGACTAGATGACCTTCAGGGGTCCCTTCCAACCCTGATATTCTATGATTCTATGATTCTTTTAGGAAAATTAATCCTTACCATAAAACGTTATGGTCTATCAGCACTGCATCTCTATTTTGTTTAGAGAAATTTGCTGATGTATTCCACCAAAAGTAAGAGGGCACATAACTGTGCCTGTATTATATTGCAAACCAATATTAAACCCAAGTTAACATTGATTCTTTTAAACCGATGTTTTGCTAAAACATCATTTACTTTCCTCATGCCTGAGCCTGTTCTCATTTGATTCAATGACAAAATTCCCATTGACATGAAAGGGCGAAGGATTAGGACCCTGCTCCTTTTTATTTTTGCTGTGAAATATTATTGCATCTTCTGTCAGTACCTATCAAAGTGGTTTACAAAAAGTGTGTATAAATGTGATATTACAGAGCCAAATTATGGCCTTGGATGTGCATGTATCCAGGCTAAGAACTTGGTCCACAGTCTATACAATGAACTAAAGTAAGGAGAAAGAAGATGACTTTCCAGTTTTATTTAAAAAGACAAAGAGCTGTAGCCCTCCTGGTATCTTTGGGCTGAAAGCTGAAGAGACAACTAATGACCTTATCTGCTGAGGAGATGACAGTTCTCACTCCCAGTAAGCTGCAGGTGTTGAAAGTGCAGAGAACCTTAAAGAATCAGACCATAAGTGACTAAAGCCCTAACATAACAAGGTGTTTCAGCACAGGCCTGTCTTTGTGCTACATTAATTATTCTGTCTTCTGAACATTAATTATTCTGGTTTGAACAGTGTGAGGTAAATAAGGTATTGAACAATGAGGAGAAAAGAAAATATTGAAGAGCAGCTCATTAAGTGAGTATGGTTCCTCCTGTGCACTGATGGAGCCAGAAGTCCTGAGGAACACAATAGAATATGGACATCATATTCATAATGCATATGCACAAGAGGACAGAATTAAGGTTCCAACTTGGCTGATGACTCGTTTTGGTGTTAATATAATGCCACGTGATAGACTTGGCTCTTTTTTTTCTCCAGTTTGCTTTTTTAAAACCCAGGAAATTACACACAAAGAACTAGGTTAAAATAACATTAAGGTTATGAATTTGAACACTGAAAAGTTAGAGAATGACAGAACTAAGCTAGCTTGCACAACCTTAACTTGTTCCCCTGTGTTAGGAGCCATCATCCCTGGAGAGCCCCATAGCAGCCCAGCATCGCAGGTACGTCTGTGCCTCATTTTTCCTCACTGGGATTCAATATACATAAGCCTCATTGGACTTATTGAACAGTGCCTGTCAGGGGTTTAGTTTGTTTAACCCAAAGTTGGAACATGATATGAACAGTCCTGCACCCCAGCGTCTATAGCTGGAAGGGGTGAGGTCTGAGTTAAACCTTGGTCCATTAATTCCATTTATGCCCAGGTCCTTTGCCATCAAAGCCCTCTTGTACTGGAACCCACTTCTAGTGCCAAGATCTTTTGTCATCAGCAGGGGAAGGATCTCTTCTCTTGAGTCAAGGTCCCTGCAGCGGTCAAACCATGATGACGCTTCCTTGGAACAGCATCTCAGGCTTCTGATCTGGAGCTTCCAGTGAAGTCTGTTCATGGCAGTCAGGTTTTGCTGAGACTCGGCATTCATAGCTACTTCACTACGGAACCTCTCCCACCTAGGAGCATTTTTCCATGGTTTCTTGGATGGTGAGCCACCTTGCCAGGTCCTCTTTTAGAGCTCTCTCTTTCTGTGTTCTTGGGACTGTTCTTCATAGGAGCCTCTGTTCTCCTGCCCCCAGCCCACTGGACATATCTTCCTCTATCATGTCCAGGTGCTTCCCTGCCTAATTAACTGTCTCCCAGTTATTCACTAAGCTAATTAGTCCCAGGTGAACCTGAGTTGTCTAATTTCCCCCTGTACAGCCTGCAAGAGATGGGTTGAGCCTTTGAACTCTTCAGAGGACGCTGACATCCTCTCCTCCTTCCCCCCGCCCTTGTGCATAGGCATTATGGTATAGTCTTTAATTATTTGATCACATGCTATTTTTTTCCACAGGACCCCTGCCTCATTCAGTGCACTGGATGGAACTATTCAAGGTTGAATCAGGGTTGTGTAGTGAAGGAGACTGTTGTCTGTAGGACCCCTGCCTCATTTATTGCAGAAGTTTGAAAGGTGCGTAATGAATGATAAAGAATTGCAGGAATAGATAGGATGGTCTCATGATTAAGACAGCTGAATGCTGCCCTGGAAAACTGGATTCTAGCCCTGCCTCTGCCACAAAACTCTTCAGTGATGCTGTGAAAGGCACTTAAACCAGGATTTTCACAGCTGTTCACTAATTGTGCGTTCCTCATTTTCTGGGTGATCGTGTCCGATTTGCAGAAGTGCTGAGTGTACAGAGTTACAAATTAAGTCAAATGGGAGCTGTGCTTTGAATATATAAAGTGATATATAATGCTAATTGCTCTGAAAAAATCAAGGCCTATTCTTAGATTGGTAGCCAAAATTAGTGTATACTTTTGACCTTACCCTCTCTCTGCCTAACCTCTCTTTCTGTTAAATGGGGATAATGTTCAATTCATAAAAAGAAAAGGAGTACTTGTGGCACCTTAGAGACTAACCAATTTATTTGAGCATGAGCTTTCGTGAGCTACAGCTCACTTCATTACAGACTAACACGGCTGTTACTCTGAAACCTGTTCAATTCATGTGACTGATGTGAAGCTAAATTAATTTACGCTTGAGGGGCACAGGGATCTGATAGTGATGAGTGTCATACAATACCCCTGCTTAAGTTATGATGGAAACTATTTAGTAAGGTATGATTTGACTTGCTCAGGGCTCAAGGCAAAGCCACTTTTTGTAAAATCATAAAACAGAGAGATGGATAACTCTCTAGTAAGGGCATTGCTGATATCAGCTGAATTTATTCCATTTCTATTTGTCACTACTTGGTGACTTGTGCTTATATAAATGAATGAAGAATGAATGAACCAGGGAGTATAGAGAATATTGACTGCTTGAATGAATGAAGACAAACGTAATGAGTTGTAGGTGAAACATATAGAATTATGCAATAAATCTATGTAATTTATATGGATGGCTTGCCAGGTCAAAAAGGTGAGTGCTGCTGGCCAAGTTAATGGCAGGAATCCAATAATCATTTGCATTTCTCATAGAGTGAACTTCATCTCCCATGAGCATCATGACCATATCTTTGCATCAGCTGCCAAAAGAGTCTGTCAATGATTCTGCACTGTTTAAAAGCAATACATCACCCGGTGTTTTTTCAGTTGTCATTGAAAACTGTATGAGATACTGCAGGAGACCAATGTAGTATGCAGTTTCAGCTAACTGCAAGTGTATCATTGTTGACTAGCTTGCACAATGTCATAGTGAATTAAGGAGGATGTCAATGATTTATCATCAAAAGTTCCGACAAAGTCGTTGGTCTATGAATTATATTCTTAATGTTCCATGATTTGTCATTATCCAATTCTCTCTACAGTTGCCTTTGCACCTTGTTTATGTAATTGTATACAAATTCATAACTTATAGCTCCATAATGCCTCTTTGTATGGGCATTCCATTTATGAGAATTATCCCACCATTTTCCAGGCATGACCATTGTGTCATCATAATCACCTTTTTCGTAACAATTCTAGTACAGAAGCTCTTGCTTAGTTTCTGTACTCCTTGCATTTGTGCATAGAATGCATTATCCATTAATACTTCCCACAACCTTCATGTAATGATTTGGGTCAACTCAGTCTTCTGTTGTATTCATTATCACAGAAGCCCTTCCTCAGTCCTTAACAGAGGGCTAAAGGTTGGGAGAGAACTGGGAAAAAAACAATCACAATAGTGTCTGTGACAGTTTTGGGCAGCAGCAGCAGCTTAATCAGCACTCTGGTCCCTGCAATGCCAATTTATTGCCTGAGATTAAATGTGACAATTAGTTGTTGCTAACTGATAGATTGGAGATAAAATGAAGAGAGTGACAAGGCTAATTAACCCACTAGCCCCCAAAATAGGAAAGACAGAGAAAGGAAGTGCCATCAGGAGAGACATAGGCTCAGAGTTGGTCCAGAGAGAGAGAGATCTTTTGCCGTGTAGCCCATACGGCTAGTTTACCTTTATTATATTCACTGTCTTGCCTCTATTATATTCTGCCTTTATTATATTCAGCAGTAATGCATGGAACCTATAGGCCTGTATCCTGTAAGACATTGGCTTCAGCAGTTAGCATAAGGCTTGAGGCCTATGAACTGCAGCACAGATAAATGATCTAATGGTCACCCCTAAGTTTTGGGGAACTGGAAATAGAGTGTGAGAGGGAAGATGGTCCATAACGACACCAGCCTGCCTCAGAAACATGAGCTTTTGGAAACTTTTGAAAGAACATCCATAGATATCTGACCAGAGGAGTGCCATGGTAATGAATTGATGTATGTGATAAGTTGAGATCATTAATATACTAACCTATCTCAACATTAGTAGGGTGGGGAAATAAAAAATAAGGAAGAGGGGAGAAACCCGCAATGACTATGCATTGGACATAGTGGTGTCAGCATAACATATTATACAAGTTGTATCCCAGCCTGAGGGCAGTAGGGAAGAGAGAGTTGTAGCTGTTGGGAGGTGCTACAATGATGGCCATTGGTGATGATGAGAAAGACAATGGCTAACTTTTCAGGTTGTTTTGAAAGGGATGATGTGAGTATATGGATATTCAGATGTACATTCTGTAGTCCCTCTATCTACGTTACTGAGTTAGAGTATTAATACATTTAGCAAAGTCACAAACAAACAATTTGTAAATATAGAAGAATTCCTATAGTGTGAGCTGTTACTTATCAGCTCTGTGTTCTTGGTGATCCAGAGCGCAATACCCAGCCTGTCTGACTCACGAAAGACCTTCACCCCCGCCCCAGCCTCTGCTTGAACCAAAACCGATCAGATGAAAGACTTACAAAAAGCAATGAAAAAGCAGTGGGAGACACACCTAAACTCCTGGGACAAGGGTGACAGGATTACGGAGACTCCCCTAGCCTCATTTGCATTGAAGGAAGATGGGACAGGGAGTCATCTCCGTTAGCATACAGAATGGAGAACAGAGATTGCAAGGCAAGAACTGCATGGAACACTGGGACCAGAAAAGCAGGGAACCACTACCTGATGGGGGAATCTCTGCACCGGATGTTAATGAACCGATGCCTGCACACACCCAGCTCAGTAGTTATCAGACCAATTCTATTAATAAATCCTTTATTGGTATCCAAAATAGTGAAGCTCCCTAATTGCATCATGAGCTCCCTCCAAGGAATACCGCCCATAGCCAGGAATGATCAGTTCCTATTGTCTAGCCTGAACAAAACAACTTTGGTATACTCCCATGAGCCATCAGTTTACACATAAACAAATCTAGTGTTCTCCCTTGAACCATTGCTGTTTCTCCTACAGAAACCCCACCCATGCTCAAATAAGTGTCCTGATGCCTGGATCCAAAATCTGCATCAGTTCCATTGGGGCTTCATCTTCTCCTGACTAATCATGCTGGGGCCTTGACAAGCTGAAGAACTGGACTCTCAATGCAACAAGATGAAATTCAATAAAGACAACTGCAAATTACTTCACTTTGGCAGGAAAAAAAATCAAATGCAAAGTTCAAAATGGGGAATCATTGGCTAGCTGGTAGTACTGCTGAAAGGGTTTGCGGGTTTCTAGTGGACCACAAATTGAATGAGTCAACAATGTGAGGCATGTGTGCAAAAGGCTAATAGCATTCTGAGGTATCTTAACAGGAGTGTTGTATGTAAGACATGGGAGGTAACTGTCCTGCTCTACTTGGCACTAGTGAGGCTTCAGCTGGAGTATTGTGTCCAGTTCTGAGCACTACACTTTAAGAAGGATATGGACAAAGTGGAGAGAGTCCAGTGAGCAACAAAAATGACAGAAGGCTGAGAAAACCTGAGCCACAAGGAAAAATTTAGAAAACTATGCATGTAGTAGTCTTGAGAAAAGAAGTTTGAGGGGCATGTGATAACAACCTTCAAATTTGTTAAGGGTGTTATAAAGAGGATGGTGATCAATTGCTCTCTATGTCCACTGAAGCTAGGAAAAGTTGTTATTGGCTGAACTTGTGCAGAAAGGGGAAATCTGAAATCTGCAGGAAGGGAGATTTAGGTTAAATATTCAGAAAAACTTTCTAACTGTAAAGATAATAAAACGCTGGAGTAGGATTCCAAGGGAGGTTGTGGAACCCCTCTTACTGGAGGTTTTTAAGACCGGGTTTGATTACTGGGTGTACTTGGTCCTACATTTCTATGATTCTCTGACTATGGCAATTCCTAAGTAAATTTTTTTTTTGGGAGGGGGGCAATATTTCCCAGGCTCTTCTCACAAAATTGCAACAGACCTATTAACACTATGTTAAAAAGGGTCCAACTTTACAATTCTGAAGGACTGAGTTATTGCATACATATTTCATATTTCTTCAAAATGTAAGACTTTGGCCTGGTCTCAGCAAAGCACTTAAGTACATGCTTAACTTTAAGCAGATGCGTAAGCTCTTTGCTGAATAAGAATGGACTTAAGTATGTGTTTAATTTTAAGCATATACAAAAGTGTTTTACTGAACCAGGGTCTTAAAGAAAAAATATCAGAACATCTTATGATTCAATGTACAGCAAGTCTGGCAATTTTGGTACCTAAATTTGCTGGAAAAATTTAACCATCTTCCTCCCCTCCCCCCCTTCCCCCTCCTCTCTCCCCTGCCTCCCACCCCCTACACAAACTTAAAAGAAAGAAATGGTGAATTTAATCCCCTTAGGTGAAGGGAAACATTTTCACATTATGAAAGGAATGGGGAAAATAAATCAGAGAACAAACATCATATATAGATAGGAAAATTAGTTGAATACAGATTAACAAATCTGTCACAGTACTATAATTACACTACCTCTAGATTTCCAGAATTTGTTGCTTTGATATTACTGATTCTGTTCCTGCAGTCTGTCAGCTAAATCGCAGATATTTCCTTACCTTTAGAAAACAATCAAGAAAGCAAACATTGGAAATGAACTAATTTCTCTGTCTCTAAAAGTGATTGCATTTTATTGTAGGACCTTCATGGTTAGTTCTGTTGGATGATATTCATTGCTGGGGATGGGTAAATAGTCAGCATACTAAATAGAAGAAGCGCTGCTATGTAGGGTGAGAATATATGTTTAGCAGTGGAATTTCTTCCTTCCTTTCCTATTTACTGACAGTTCTATATGGCATGTGAAACTGTGCCTCAGATAAAGGCAAAGGGACTGTTTTTCCTGTGTGAGGTTGCTCATACATGGGGGAAGAGGATGAAAGGGGTCACCTCTTCCCACATGTACAAGCAACCTCATTCAGGAAAAATGGTCCCTTTGCCTTCAAAAGATTAAAATATTTGTTCTCTCACCACCTATTCTACCGTAGCTCAGCTACATGAGAGGCACATAGCATTTGACAATAATGGGAATTTATATGCAAATAAGTTTCCCATTGCTTTCAGATAGAGATCCAAATCCCATTGAAGTGCTGGGAGGCTTTTTGGATCAGGTCTTCAAAGCCGTTTGATGGGTGAAATTCATCAGTACCAGACTAGTGTTGCTAACCCCAAGGTTCTCCCCACCACTTTGATAAACCAGCCATAAATTAATTTTTATCATAGTTATATACCTTCACTGTCACCAGTGGCAGCCGAAGAATAGGAAACATGTTTCATAGGGATGTGATGAACAGGCAGCTGGTATTCACTGTATATGTGAACAGTGGCATTAACCCAGTAGTTCAACAACAATCCAACAAAAAGCCTGAATGATGCATATTGATGTGGAAATTAATCTGATGCTTTTTTGCTGGCGGGACATTTACTTTAATCATGCATAATTATGATTGCTGTTGTATTCACCTCCATGTGCATTCAAGTGCTGCCAAATTTATGGACGGAAGCTCATATTCTGTGAATTTTTGTTCAAAGGATAAGAAATAAGATAATCTCAATGTCTCCAAAATATATATACAATGCCCCTCCGCACAATGGAAAAATGTCCCCTAAAGTAAATACATATTTCCCAAACAATGTACAAAACTCCCTGCCTTAAAAAAGCCACATCAATATCCCTCCTCATCCTCCATATACACAGTTTGCACATTTCCTAAAACTCTTGTGGCAATGCAGCCTCATGCTACATAATTAGGATGACCAGATAGCAAGTGTGAAAAATCGGAAAGGGGGTGGGGGGTAATTGGCACCTATATGAGAAAAAGCCCCAAATATCGGGACTGTCCCTATAAAATCAGGACATCTGGTCACCTTAAACATAATTCACAGGGAAGCACCCAAAAACCATGAAGATCCTCAATACCATCACAAAAATTCTACTGATTCCATTTATTGCAACATACAAACTTTGATAAAGAATCATGATAGTCTGCGGTTTAGACATGCAGCATAACTATTTTGTTATGATGATATAGCAATACAGAAGTTTTATAACAGACAAGAGGACATGAAAACACATTTGTATGTAACTTAATATGGGACAGATGCCAATTTACACCAGCTCAGGATCTAGCCTAGTTTTCTTAAGTTTGAGAATAAAGTAAAGTTAAAGTTGATAACACTACAGTAAAGATCAGCAGAAGAAAACTAGGCAAAAAGAACTAGACATATCATCATATCCAAAAGTTGCTCAAGGATGGAGGCATAAGAATAGGGATGATCTTAAAGCAGATCCTCATTGCAGTGATATCCATTCACTGGTCACACAGTTGACACAAAATAACTGGGCCAAAAATTGTTATTATGTAGTCTACGTTGCCCTATGGTGCACTCTGTAGATAAAAAACACATGATTGCTGCCCTACAGCATTTACAGACTAAGACCCTACTCAGAAAAGCACAAAGGTCCAAAACAAGTATGAAGCAACACAGACACACTCTTCCGCTTCCTTCGGGAGATCTACTAACCACCAATCTTCCGCAGTCCCTGCCCCTAGCCAGAGTTCTCTCCTGCAGTCAGAGCTCCACATTTGCGCACTCTCTCTCTTTTTCTCTGCCTGCTTCCTTTAACTTAGTAGGGCTCCTCTTTTTAAGCCCTTCCCTGGAAGCCTGCCTCCTGCTCCAGGTGTCTTAATTTGGGCTAACTGGGCTTTCAGTAAGCCATTAACCCCTTCCTGCCTTGTATGGCATGTTATGTACCCCGTTAAGCATTTGCCGAAAGTTTAGCATGTGTGTACGTCCCACTGAAGTCAAGCTTATGTATCCTCCTGAACAGAAGTGGGCTTAAGCACTTGACTTTAAAAGGGTGTATTTAAATTAATCATGCTGAGGTGCTGTGTTGAACATGGATGCTTTCCTGAACTGCAGCCTAAATTCTGACATGGGCTGGAATTTTCAAAGGCATCTAAGCGAGTTAGGCATCAAGGCCCAGATCCTCAAAGGAATGTGGTGCCTAACTCCCATTGAAATGACATCATGGACTGAGTCTTTTCTGGATGGATCTGAAGGATGAGTGGCCAGTGACTGTGCACACTGGCTCATAAAGCACCATGTGTAAGGGATGGTGTGGAGGAAAGCACAGAGGCAGTTGTGGGGGAAGAGGCCGGATTGGGCATTGGAGTGGCATCATTGCTAGAAAAGAAGGGCCAGGGTGGGGAGAAGTGCAATTTTACAGAGGGATAAAGGGTAAGCTCGGAGTGGCAGAGTTACTTGGGTCCTTGCGAGTGCCACAAGAAGCTTTAATTTGATACAGTGGAGCTAAGGGAGCCAGTGGAGCGATTCACGTGCACCAGAATGCAGAAGAAATGTGTAATGCTTTGGGATGTGGAGGTGTCATTATGTCTTCTTTACACATAGTGTCCAACAATGCCTAACAGGCCACTTTCTTCGTTCGTGTCCTCACTGAAAAGTACATGTTCAAAGAATGAGGCCAAATACTTTACTTCTATGTTCCCAAGTGTCTTAACGCTGAAATGTGAATTTTCTGACACTTTGACATAATGTCACAAGGAGCATAGGCACATTTCCCTGTGTGGTTTGCAGGTGGCCTATGGGAACCAGATTGTACCCGTCACAAGTCTCCAACCTGTCAAAGCCTGCCAAATCAACAATGTTGTGCAGAGTACAGGGACATAGCCACCAGGGAATATCCACTTGATATAAGATTTTTCCTTCAGATCACTCATAAACCTTAGCTTGCAGCAAACACTTTCTTGTGTAAAGAAGCAAAAATAACTTCCCAACCTGTTCTTCTACTGGTTATATTCACACTCACACTGGAAAATAAAAACAGCTGTTGCTGCTAAAATGAGTAAGAGCCCTATGATCACAGGCATCCTTCCTTCATTAGAATAAACCTTCAGTGTTTAAAACGCAAACAAACCCTCCCTCCCCCACAAGATACTGTCAAATATGGCATAAGGAGAGTAGTCACATGTACAGTTAGAACCTCCATTAATAGTTATTTCAAAAACCCTCCATGAAGGGGTTCACTCACTGCAGGAGCACCTCTTTGTGGCCAGGCATGGCACAGCAGCTGTCTTACACTTTGGTGCCCTCTAGCCATGGGCAGCGTGTGCACCCCACATTTGGGGAGGCTAGCCCTCTGCCTCACCTCTTCCACCCATGGTCCTGCCCCCAATCCGCCCTTTCTCCCTCCTCCCCACCCCCTGCTCTTGCCAACCGGCCCACAGGTGCAGCACCGAACCCCGACCAGCGCCCAGAGTAGTCCTGAACCCTGGCTGGCCTGCCGATGCCCAGAGCAATTCAGAGAAGCCCCGAGCCCTGGCTGAGCCCTGTGCCCAGGCCATCCAGAGGAGCTCTGAGGCCCTGGACTTCTTCCTCACAACTTCTCTGTGTTGACCATTTTTTCATGACTGGGATCCCAGGGCTTATTCTCCCCCCTGGGTTTCCTCCTCACCACCTCTCTGTTACCAGAGAGTGACTGCAGACTCCCTCCTTGCATATTCTTCCCTCCGCCAGCTTCCCCACCCTTGGTGAAGCAGACTTCACTGAATAGACTATAGCTGCCACCAAGTGTTATACCTAAATACTTAGTGGTTTATATTCTCTCAATCTACCCTGTATCCTCTAGGCAATATAACAGTACCTTTCTCCTTGACATTTTTACTAAATAATATAATGTAACTTTTGTTACCTTAAGACATCTGAATCCTTGAAAAAGCTTTTCCCTTTCTTTATCAAGGCCCTTACATAGTCAGAAAAGGTGACCAATTGCTTATTCCACCTCACACAGACCACATAGTCCATCTTTGTGTCTGTTTATTCCAAAAAGATTTTTGTTTAAGTCATAATGGCCAGTTCGTCCTCTAAACAAATCACTTCATTTTTCCTATCCAGGCCCTGAGTACATTGTAATCCTCAACTCTAAGGCACAACTTAAAAAACCTTGTTGTTCTTTTTCAATTAGTCCAATTTTTTTTGCCATTTCTCTTAATTTTTTCTGTACTAGGCTGTTGAATTCCTATTTACTCCAGGGTATTTCTATGTCAATCTTTCAATTTCTTACATCATTTTTAGCTGCTTTGTCTACCATTTTGTTCTCTGTTATCCCCATATGCTTTGGGATCCAAGTTAATGCTACATCTATCCCCAACTGTACTAATGCCATTATTAGACACATAATTTCATTAATTAAATTGCTTCTGCATCCTGAGACTCCCTTTTTTATCCCCATAAAACCTGAGACTGAATCTGAAAAAATGACTGCCATTGCTGGACGTACATCACAGATCCAGTTTAGTACAGTAGAACCTCAGAGTTACAAACACCTTGGGAATGGAGGTTGTTCCAAATGCTGAAATGTTCGTAACTCTGAACAAAACGTGATAGTTGTTCTTTCTAAAGTTTACAACCGAACATTGACTTAATACAGCTTTTAAACTTTATTACGCAGAAGAAAAAAGCTGCTTTCCTTTTTTCTTTTTAGTAGTTTATGTTTATCACATTACTGTACTGGATTAGTTTTTTTTTTTTTTGGTCTCTGCTCCTGCCTGATTGTCTACTTCCAGTTTCAAATGAGGTGTGTGGTTGACTGGTCCGTTCCTAACTCCTGAGGTTTCTGCTGTACAAGCATAATTGCTACTAGTTCAGCTATCATGAAAGCTACAAAGTCAGATCTCTTTCCGAGGTACTAATTCCACACTTTGGAATAGAATATGCTGTCTCTACTCTTCCTGGTTATTTTTTCTTTTTTGGTCCCATCTGTATGTATGTGACAAAACCAACTCCACTTTTCATCTATAAAGTGCCACATTTCATTTTTAATACTTGCTGTCTCTTTTTTAACCTTAAGTTTATAAAAGAAAGCTAAATCCACACTTGGGCATGCAACTTTCCATCCATAACTAACTTTCCCATGACTAAAAGTTTTGATGTTGTTTAGCTTTTCCTTGTCTTCTGCATGTGTAACCCACACACCTCCTGGGTGTGGTGTTCTGTCCCATCTAGTGGCACCGAGACCACTTGGAGAGAGAGATAAAATGAGTCTGCACTACAGCCTTAGCTAACAGCCAGTTGGCTTTTCACTCATGCGCTAGAGGCTCATACATGAAGCCCCAAAGATCCCCAGTTTGATCCTGCCCGACGACTGGGGCCTGTCAGCATTACACATGCGCACTTTAACTGGAATGGCGTGTGGAGTTCTAACGTCATGTTATAGTTTGCCTATTGAATTCCCAACAATCCTCATATTTGTTTGATGCTTTCATAAATTACAATGTCCATTAACTTTTGCCCAGAAAGTTAGGTCAGGTAGTTTCATTCATAGTGTAACTGGCATTTCACTAGAAGCTCCCTGTAGCACATATAGGTATTGCAATAAATGCGCCGCATGCAGTTCATAGGGCATGGATTTCTATTACATCTATTTTTTAAAAATTATTTTGATGCTGACCGAAAAGCTTGGCAGCCATAGTCAATAACTGGTCTGATTAAGGCTCTGTTTACCTCAGCAATGTTTTCTTATCCGCCTCTCTCCCCATCCCAAATTCCAGTTCGACCCAGCAAGACTTTTAAGCAGTGTAATCCTTCCTCTATGTTTATCTTTAACAATGTCTATATGATCTTTCCAAGGTAATTTAGGATCAAATATTACCCCTAGGAATTTAAACCTTTTAACTATATCTACTTGTTCTCCATACAGAGACAATTTACATTCCTTTGTAACTTTCCTTTTTGTAAAGATCAGTCCTTTGGGTTTGGCAATGGAGAACTTGAAATCCCATGCATTTCCCTAGTCAGAGGTCTCTCATAAGGCCTTGAGTCTCTTTTCTGCCTCCTAAGTGTTACTGCTTCTAACTCACAGAGCATAATCCTCTGCAAATAGAGTGACCAACCCCTTTCTGCGACAGACTTCGTCCCTTTATACTAACCAGCCTGCTCCTGCACAGTGGGGCTTCAGGATCAGTTAAGCCTGGCTCCCCCTCCAGGGACAGCCAGGTAACATAACTGAATTAACCCATTCAGGGCCTGTGTGGCCCATCACATGCTTGTTCCACCGTCCCTCAGGAAAGATACAGGGTGAGATTTTCAAAAGCACCTAAGTGACTCAAGAGTATAAATTCAAATGACTTGTGATAGGGTGTATTCTCCTAACTCAATTAGATGGTTCTGAAAATCCCACTCTCGATTCCCTCAGTCTGCAATGTTATTTCATAGGCAATGGTGGAGCAGCCCTATCAGGTTCGTCAGCTCAGCAAGATTCACATATTCTAAACTTCTCTATCAGATCCATGATGTTCTCACGTGACCCAGTGTGTCCCTGTTTTAAAATGGGCCAGATCCTGACAGAGGCAGTGCTTGGCAGGAGCAGGACCTTCTGTGCCCGCTGATGGACTGAATTCAGCGTCTACTGGGGGACGCGACAGCACATCCTATCTATTTTATTATTATTTATTATGTGCATTACAGTAGCACCTACAGGTCAAAACAAGATCAGGATACTCATTGTGCTAGGACACATACACACTAGGACACAATCGGTGCTTTGAAGAGCTCAACAGTCTAAACAACTATGATGGAATAAGGGTGGGAAAGTTTTCCCTATATCCTAGATGGGGGACTGCAAGGGATGGATTAAGTGACCCAAGCAAGGTCACACAAGTGATCTGTGGCAGACTCAAGAGTTAAACCCAAGTTCCTGAACTGCACCCCCATCAATGAACCACAAGACCATCCTCCCTAATTCTATCTATTTATCAATGCTCTTGTACCATGCCCTGTACCATGGTACTTGAGCACCACATAGATGTAAGCACCGCTTCTCAGGACACTTCCACTCAGCAGACTTCCTTGTTTTCTATAAAGGCAGAATCCCTCTAGCACCTGCTATTGCCATGGTACACCTCCTGCATTGCTGGCAGCCGTCCTCTTCACCTCTCGCAGGAGTGGTTAGAAAGGCCACAGCTCCAGTTCTGCCATCCCGAGTGTTCAAAAAGATGAGTCAGGCCTCAAAATATTGGCTTAAAAATAATCAGATTTTAAAAAAACCACTTGGGGTTCTTTTTTATTTGTCTTCTGGTTTCTGAGCGTTTGGGGCACACTCACTTCACATGTCCAAGTTTTTCTTCACTCCCACACGGGCTAAGGTTCTCATGCAATCTCTTGACTCCAAGAGATAGGGCTTTCAGAAAAATACCAAATGTTGTGAGACTTGAGATAAAATTGCATGGCAATAGAGTCCTAGGGGTACTGAACAGGAAGAATGTACTCTGCAATAATTGCATAATATTTGCCAATATAAAATCTAGTGCAAAGTCTTGCAAATATTTTATAAATACCAACAAAGGCCTAATTCTGCTTTTTCTCCTGGGTGACTAATTCCATTAACTTCATTAGAACGACTCTTGATCTACAGCAGTATGAGGGGAGTGTGAAATCTTGTATGTATAACTCTGTTTTCTGTTTGCTTAGAATTTGCTGAAGACATCCCTTATACTTTTGGAAGGAAAACAAACATTTCTATAGAATATGGGCCTGATTTGTCCACTAATTTTGGGGGCCTCCGTTTGCAGTTACAGGGGTGACCCCAGAAATTTTTCACATAGTACAGCACAATGCATGATGCTTCCAGGGGTACTGGCCTTAAGTTTCTTTTCCAGCAAAATTCCTGCCCAGAGCAAGGAAACAACATGGAGTCACCCCCAAAGAGTGGAGCAGTCCCTGAGTGCAGCAACCACTGAGCCCGCACAATGGTACCTGGGGAGATCCCAAGCGTCACCACAAATCCCTGTGCATCCACCCCTGCTGCAGTTGCTGGCACCAGCAGTTCGCCCGCAGAGTCCATGCCACGTTAAACCCCTGCCTGTCAGCCCAGCCTGTCCAGGTGCAGTGCCATACTCCATCTCTGAGCTCCTCTGCAGCCACTAACTACTGCCCTCCCTAGTTCTGCCCCTGCCAATGGTACACACCATGTGTACAGCTGCGAATCACCACTGATTAGTTACCCAACTTGACATACCTAGATGAAAAAGGCAGTTTCAGTGGTGTGGGAAGTTAGATTGCAAGATACCAAAAGCGAATCAGAAGAGAGAAACTCAAGAGCTAGAAGGTAAACAGGACACAAGGTAGCAGCTGGAGATGCAGAAAGAGTCAAGAGAGGCTTTCCTTTATGATTGGGGCACAAGAACTGTTTAGAGGCAAACTGGAGTATGAGAGACTTAATAGGGAAACAGAAATGCATGAGAGAGAAATTATTAAATAACAAGAAAGGACTGCAGCAGAAAGTTAGGAGATCAGGAAATGATGGGGCCTCTTCAAAATCCACATGGAAAATATAAGGATATGGCCCTGGAGTGAATGATCTGGAAAATATTGAATGTAGTGATTCTGAAATGACCAACTTGAGCAAATGAATCATCTGAAAACTGAAAAGCAGATAACATGGAAAAGTGCTGCAGGCAGAACAAAGCATGTAAAAGAAAGGGGAAACAGTTGCTTCTATTTACCCACTCCTGGACATATTTGGCTCAGCGGTCAGTATGCAGAGGCCATTGTTGCCTATTTTCCTTGATTCCCAGACAAAAAGGAGTGCTGAAAAAAGCCAGTGAAAATGAGGACAATTACAACAAGGCAAAGGTTGTTTTCCCTGGATAAAAGCTTAGATTTATTGAAAACATTATGTCAGTTTGATAAAGTGAAGCAACATCTCAGGAATAAAGGTTTGATTCAAATTATTTTAGGCTGCCAGTTGGAAAGTCACATGAAAATAGAAGAGCATACATTTCTCCACAAAGGTACACAAAGATTCATATCAGACAAAAGAGATAGTAGGGATGGGAGAACTGACCCAGTCATAGGCCCTCTATTGGAAATGGGCCTCTATTGACCCTTTTTTGAAAGGTGGAAAAGTTTCAATAACTTTTTTTAAACCAATTTTCATTTTTATATGCCTGGGTACTTCCTAATTCTGACCAGGCCCAGGGAGCAAAAGAGCACAGAAAGCATGAGAAAAGCAATTCTCATGGTATTCTCTGACTCAACTGAAAACAATGACTCAATTTCACAAGAAAATCCATTCTTCTAAGATTTCCAATAGATGTAAAGAATCCATATGTTGAAAATAGACATTGTTCCTGGATATATCACACAGATGCTTGAGAGACTAGACTAGAACTCTTGTCTTCCAGCCCAAAGACCACCATCACTTGAGCTAAAGGAGGTCTCCCATAATTAGGGCCTCTTATATGTCCTTTTTTTCTTTTGAGAACTAGACAATGGTGGGTAACTGCACGTTTGATTGCTTATGTGGGCCTTCTCATGGCACAAGCCAGGGACTGCTTGCAGCCCTCCATTCTACAACCCTGGTGTCTCACCCTTCCATCCCGGTCTATCTTTAGCCCTATGTTCCCCTTCATTTCCATTTCCCCTCATGCTAAGGGGTCTGGGTGCCCCTTCATTTCCCTTGCCCCCATTTCCAAGGCTCAGTTTGTTCTCCATTTCCATCTCCCCTGCACAGCAGGGTACCCAATTCACTGCCCCTCCCCCATGCTAGGGGCTCTGCGTAAAGGGCTGGCTGCAAAACAATAAATTCTATTTTGCAAAAATGTTGAGGTTTTGAAATTTGTTTTCATCCCACATTAGAACAAATGTGAAACCTTTTGTATTCCTCCCCCAACCCAGACAAAAACAAGACCTAGAATAGCCAGGAGTCTGGTTGTTAGGGAATTCACATGGGATATCAAAGAGTCATGTTCAAGTCTCTGCTCCGAAACAGGCAGAGCTGGGGTTTGAGGGTGTCAGTTTCTTTTTCAGAAATTTTCTTGATGAATCAGCATTTTCTGATGGAAAAATATTTTCCCCTCCATAGGACCTAGAAGTTCCCTAGTGGTAGTGTGACATCAGAAGCAAATCAGCCAGTAACCTATTTTTAGTGGCAATCAATCTTTTCTAGTTTTGCAGTTTTCAGTAAAATAGTTAATTGGCTCTTTTTTAATTAAGCAGACAAATGCCCTCTAGTTGAGTGTAGATTCCCTTCCGCTGGCCAATTATGAATATCTATAGTGAAGCATATAGATACAGACATATAATCATGAAGATCAAACAACATATGGGTAAAAACACCTTAACCACTATATTTGGAAACACATAACAATGAAATTCAATGTCAAAACTCTCCTATCCCTTCTCATAAAAATTTTCAGCATTCCAGACTCTTTGTTCCAGTGTCCATCGCCCAGATATAGCAGAAAAAGTCACTAACCTAAAATCAGCTCTTTCAAGTGTCTGACTTGAACTCATTTCAACACTATACCTCACACTGAATATTATTCCCAGACCAGAATAGACTAAGCACACAGAGAGCAAACCATGACCAAATTTGAAAATAAGCTGCTGAAACTTTTGTACCTGCTCATCCCAGAAGACGTGCGAGTTAGAGTTCATTGTGAAATGTTTCTTTTCCTGGGGTGGGGAGAAAGAAAGTAACCCCCAAAACAAGTTTGTATAAAAATTGTTCTTCTGTTAAAAGAAATTGGCAGAATTTTTTCTATCAGTTCTAGTGCATATGCAGTAACTATTGGCATCAACACTGGTAGCTTCATTCATAGGTGTAATAATAAACAATAATCAAGCCAAGAGGACACAAACATGTGAATCACTGTGCCCAGATCAGAATCTGATAGGATAGCGTACAATCTTCTAGCTGATGTTGGAGGCAGGTGTTTTAAGCAGCTGTTATTTGGGCATCTAGAAGAAATGAAGAGAACAAAAGGACCACATGACTATAGATTATCTTGATCACTGAAAGGTACATACAGTTGGGCCATCAGGGATGTGGTGAGTTATTCAAAGCATTTTCCACTCCCCATCAGCATAACTCCTGTCTTCACTGCATTCATTTTCTACTAGCTAGCTATTCTTCATTCAGGTGCTAATAACTTGTAGGCACCAAAAGATGTTGCCCTTAGTGTCTGATATTAATTAAATGTGGGCTGTGTCATCTGCCTATAGCTGGCACTTCAGGCCATGGTATCCTGTGCTATCTGCCAATGATTCACACAGATTCTGAATAGGAGAGGACTGAACCTTGTGGGACTCCACAGGTGATGGCCCTAGATATGGAGGAGTAGTTGCCCATCACCACCAGGTACAAGATTCTTCTTTCCCTTACTGAGAATGACAACAAGACTCCTTGTGTCCTCCCTGGAAATGCATGTTGCATTCCTGCCTGTGGGCCCTCTTCGATGCCAAACAATGTTGGTTTGGGTTCCAGTTTCTCAGCTCCTGCTGAGCTTAACCTGAACAAGAAAAAAAAAAATTAATATGAGTGTTTTGAAGAAATCAGGTTACTTTAAGGTTAATATTCCTAAATAGGGCCAAATTAACACCTGGTGTGACTAGGCATGACTCTGTGGAAGGTGATAGAGCAGTGCCCTTTTTCAGCAGGGCTAAATTTGGCCCTTAGTTCTAAATTAGCATGAATTAATTATTTATGCTACCACCAGCGATGTGCTAGATGCTTGCCAGATATTTAAGAAGGGATAGTCCTCACTCCCATGAGTTTGCAGTCTGTGGATACAGACAGACAAGCAGACAAAAGTTAGGGGAAGGGGAACAACATACAGGGATTTTTTTTATAAACTGATAAATAAATAATTTGTATTTACTGTTAGTTCATCTAAAGATTTCAAGTTGCTTTACAAATATTAATGAAATAAGGCTCCTTAATAGGTAGCTAAAGGTTTTGTGACAAAGTCAGGCTGGACAGCTGTAAGAGAGTGGTCCTATAGGGTTCTGGGAAGAGGGCAGGTGCTAACCCGCCCATCGCTAAAGGCCCCTTCCCCTGCCTAAGGGGAGGAGCCACTGAGCCCTGGACTCACGTAAATTCAGGGGACAACAGAAGAAAAAAACAGGGACAGGCATGAGGGTCAAAGGGTCAAAAGTAGGGAACCTGAAGGCCTAACTGGAAAACATTAAGAAATAAACCCCAAGAGGGGAAAATAAACACTGTCCAGAGTCGGACTGATTTATTCCAGGCCCGCCACTGCCAGAGAGGAAAGAGCTGAGGTGGAGAAGGTGCCTTGCCTCAGTACGTTTATATAGAGCTGGGTGTAAATCTACAGTGTGCCAGGCAGTGGGCCATGCACAAACTGGCCATGTGGACCCTGCTGCTGCACACTAAAAGTTCCCTAGTCCTGTTTCAAACAGCAGTCTGCAAAGCACCCTACGGAACTATTAGTGTGTGGTACCAAGGTCCACAGGGCCAAATAACACACGGCATGCTAGAAGGCAGTAGCTTTACATCCCAGATTGTCACACACTAACTTTTTATATACATACGCCTTAAGTACCATTAGCCCCATTTTACAGGTCATCAAAGTCAGCTTTTAAGATACACTTTTACTTAAGGTAGCTGTACAGTGATAACTTTTGCACGTGGTTATCCTTCTCTGACATCCAGCCCATGGGTATCTAACACATACCAATTTTTGTCTGGGTGCTTTTACTTCCTTGAGGTTATTATGGCAAGATATAACTTGAGTGAAACACTGGAAATGTAGCAAATAAATCAGAGCACTATAATTGCTGGATATCATGGTTCACCACCAATCCCAATTAAATACAGATAGTTTAGTACATCCTGCTCGAAGAGAGAGAATTGATTTGACAGAGTTTTATTGAATCAATGTATCACTCAATATGACAAGGAGTTGCAAAGAAATTCAATGTCTAATGGGCACTGAAATAATTTTAACAGCTCTTGAAAAATTGCACTGTCTCCTATAAACTTTACTATAAATGTTTCCAGCCAGCTTATTAATTATGGGCATGCAACAGCTTTTGGCTGTAGAGTGAAATAAGGCATGGTCCATGGTGATTTATCAAAGTATCTGTGATCAAGAAGTTACATTGTCTATTTCCTGTGGAATCCCATTATTACTCAGTAAACGCAAAAACAATTTTAATGCAACATAAAAAAGTCAATTCCATATTCTCGGGGCCAGATCCTAGCCCACGCTCTTGGCTCCTTGCACTGCTCCACTGGTCAAAGGTCTGTAAATCTAGACTGGAGGTACAGAGTTGTCATAGCAGGCTTTACCCCTAACCCCAGGGCTTGTCAGAAGAAATCTGCCAGGGCAACGCCTAAGCAATTGCAGCCAGGGATAATTAGAGTCCCAGACAAGCTTAAGGACCGAGGAAGCACAAAAATTTAGGCCACCCTTGTTTCCTTGCCTCTTCTTAGCCATGCTGAGTCAAGCTGTCAAGGTTCCTTCCCCACTCTGAACTCTAGGGTACAGATGTGGGGACCTGCATGAAAACCTCCTAAGCTTATTTTTACCAGCTTAGGTTAAAACTTCCCCAAGGTACAAACTATTTTACCTTTTGCCCTTGGACTTTATTGCTGCCACCACCAAGCATCTAACAAATATATAACAGGGAAAGAGCCCACTTGGAAATGTCTTTCCCCCCCAAATCCTCCCCAAACCCTACACACCCTTTCATGGGGAAGGCTTGATAAAAATCCTCACCAATTTGCATAGGTGAACACAGACCCAAACCCTTGGATCTTAAGAACAATGAAAAAGCAATCAGGTTCATAAAAGAAGAATTTTAATTGAAGAAAAAGGTAAAAGAATCACCTCTGTAAAATCAGGATGGTAAATACCTTACAGGGTAATCAGATTCAAAACATAGAGAATCCCTCTAGGCAAAACCTTAAGTTACAAAGAGACACAAAAACAGGAATCTACATTCCATTCAGCACAGTTCAGGATCTAATCCTGTATGTTTTATGGTACACCACTTATGACAAAAATAGGACCATGCTGACTTTCACATTTAGCCAGAATAAAAATTGATTAAAGAAAAATACTCCCTGGGGGCAATGCAAATACGTTAACAATATTTTTGCCATTTTAACTTTAATTTCCTAAGTCTTTGTGAGTTTCACCGTGCAGCTTTAACACGTTATTAATAATTTTTAGCACTAAATTCTCCCCTTCCCTTTTCTAAAACAGAGAACAGAAAGAAACCATTCCCTTGTGAGTCAAAAATCTGTAACAATCTTGAAACATTATGAGCAATTCAGTCCTTTTGTGGGGTAGAGACAGAAAGAATACATTTGTTTAGGTTCTCAAAAAAGGATGCTTTCAGATTTTGACTGTGTTTTGACTATGCTGCGAATAACAGATTTTTCTTCTTCACCCCTTCAAAATTATTACTGTCAAGACTTTGGCTGTATGATTATACTTATTCAAATGTTAGGTTCTTAGATCAATAACAAAACAACATAAAGCAGGAAAAGATATTTAGCAGGTATCCTGTAATATTTGTCTTTTCGTTTATGCCAAAATGTTACAAATACAGTGGTCACCATTAAAAAGTCAAAATTTACCAAGAGTTTTACTATTATGGTATGGTGTCTAATGTATGTTTTCTATTCTGAAAACAAGCAGTTATTGCAGTATTTGCATATCATTGTGTAGTAGCTCTTGGTAGATCTTGAGTTATTTAATGCCTAATCTGGATGTGTGGGTGGTGTCTGTACGTACAGAAGAAAGTATGTTCTTTTTATTTAAACCATGACCTTCAGAAGCAATATCCGTATTAGGGAAGCAATGTTTGTGTGTTGCTTTTTTACTTTTAGCAAAAACTTTGCAATCCAGGAGAATTGCTGGTTTACATCAGACTTTAATCTGATTAGCAAATTAGAGTACAAAGGAAATGCAATAGATGTAATACCTACTGAATATTTAGTAAAGCATTTGATACCGACTTTTACCAAAAGAATTATTTTCAAAAGTAATTCAAATTGACTTGGAGATGAGCACTCTTACATGGAATGAAAACTGGCTACTGGACCAGAAACTAATGTTAATAAGTGACAATGCATCAAGTGAGAGGGAGATGTTTAGATTTCCACAGGCATCCACATTAGAGCTGTAGCTCACGAAAGCTTATGCTCAAATAAATTGGTTAGTCTCCAAGGTGCCACAAGTACTCCTTTTCTTTTTTCTAATTCAACAAGAACTTCTTTAATGGTCCAGAATGGGAGGTAAATAATACTTCACTTACTTGTGGAAAAACATTGTAGCAGAGTTACTGTGAAGACTTTGATAGCTTAGTTCTAGCATGCACCTCTTAATGTTACCAGCCAATTCTGTTACAGATATGCTTTAATTTAGAAACAATGCAGCATTTATATGGCTATATTACTCCAAAACCTTTTAGTCTGAGTTCTGTTGCTCACTTTGTATAGGGTAGTATAAATGACTTAGAGAGCATTTTCTGTGCAATTTTGGTGGTAGAAACAGTGTCAATTCAAAAAGAAGACAAGAAGTAGAACTTGAGAGGGATTGTCATTGTTTTAATTTAGATGGAATAAATGGGCCAAAAGGTGTTACTCTAACCCAGTCACTGTCCAACATTAAACCATGTTAAACAAGGTCAGGGGCTTGGTATGCAGAGACATCAGCCTGCATAGCACCATGGCAAACACACTATTAAAAATCCTTTTAAGCTTTATAAAAGATACATAAAAGAAGTAAAACAGTGAAAGCATTTGAAATGTAAATGATTAAGTAAGACTTTCATTTTAACACCATCCCTTGTGCCCTTCCCCTTACTGGAGAGCTTTTAAAGGAAATCCCTCCTTGTTTGACAGTTTCTTACATTGTATCAAAAAGCACAATAACTGTCCTTTTGGGAGAAAGAGAAGAAGTTTGCCAAGATGTGCTGGAGATGTCATTGCTGCTGTTGTTGAAGTTCACTCTTATGAGGAAAAACCCCTTTGTTTGACAATATCTTAGAAGATGGTATCAAAGATGGTAATAACTGTCACTCAGGTGGTGTTTGGGATTCAGCTGAAGCCTGCAGGCGGTGGGGAGAGGTCATCTGTGTCCCTTTCCCTCTGGCCCATTCTCATAGACTTTAAGGTCAAAAGGGACCATCACGAATGACTAGTCTGACGTGCACACTGCAGGCCACAGAACCTCACCCAACATAACTGGACATAAGTGGACATAACTGGACACTGCAAGATGGAGGTTCCTAGGATTGTGTCTGGGACCAGAGATATGGGCTAGCACCATTCGGTTGCACAATCCAAGGAGCAGCTTACATGCCAGAGGCTATGTGCGAACAACTCAGGAGGAAGGGGTTCTCACAACATAGCAGGTTAAGGCTGGCTCTCAGGGTCAAGGATTGGAGTGACCTAGCAGATCACCGGTCCAGATAACACAAGACAGGAATGTCACACTAATGAAATGCATTGTTAAAGAAAAATTTAACTAAAATTAATAAACACATTGTTGAGATACAACATTTTTAATGTATGCAAAGGTTGAGTGCAGATTCTATATTGCTTTTGCTTCATACGGAAAACATTAGTAGCATTAACATTTTGGTAGACCACCCTATCCTCTCCTCCTTATCCTTGTGAAACTTCAAGGTTAAACACATTAGCATATACTATCTCTGGAAAGAAAAGGCAGCAGCTTTATTTTGCATCATTTTTAAAGCCAGTTAAATTTCTTATTCAAAATACGCTCAGTGGTTTGAGCATTGGCCTGCTAAACCCAGGGTTGTGAGTTCAATCCTTGAGGGGGCCATTTAGGGATCTGGGGCAAAAATTGGGGATTGGTCATGCTTTAAGCAGGGGGTTGGACTAGATGACCTCCTTAGGTTCCTTCCAAACCTGATATTCTAGGATTCTATGAAATGTCTCATGAATGTCATACTTTTTAGCTAGGCCTTAATTGGAAATATGGGCAAACCAAATTGGAATTTCAGTTTCATAGCTGGTTTCTACAAGAGATTGAAACAGAGACCCCAGATCTAAATACCCTCAGGCTTTGGGTTGTTTGAAGTCCCAATCCAATCATACATTATTGGCAACATCAAGGCAAAGACCTTGCAAAATATTCAATTACTTCTTTTGAAAAGACCTGGTACAATTTTCAAGGAACTTAAGTACTTAAGCCCTATTGACCGTCAATGGGATGTAGGCATCTAAGGCACTTCTGAAAGTTTTACCCATTGCCTTGAGTGGAAAAGCCATAGGAGAGGTGAGTATTCTTAACATTTTCTGCTCTTTGTTAGAGCTAGTGTTTTAGCCCCCCTCACACTGGGCAGCCAGCACCATATAATGGGATGTCAGTCAATGATACTGAATGAGACACCACAGACTGGTTAGGAAGATGGCACATCAATGAGATGCCCTCTGTGGAGTCCCGAGGTTGCAGGAAAAATGCCAATCAGGCAATTCAGACTCTTGGAGGAGTTTTCGGTTGAGTGTCTGGTATTCTGGTATGTATAGTTGGGATTATGGCAGAAGTCAGGCAGTTGAGACGCTCAAAACAACTGTCAGTTGGGCAATGGGTGCTCTTTTGGAAAGGACTTGGTTGAGTAGCAGAGGGTCCTTCAGGTATTTCTCCTTGAACATATTTATATTTCCTTTGTCTTTTCTTTCCTTTTTTGTGGAGGTTAACTGAGGAATAACGTGGAGGTCAGAATATTTTCAGCTATATCCACAGCTGCTATAACTCAGCAGAAGTCTATTGAAGTCAAGGGAGCTATGCATGATATTAGCCTGCAGCATTTTGAGAGCTGTGTGAAATCTTCATAAACATTTTTTTCTTGAAAGAAGTATGGGTTTAAAAAAAAAAAACACACCATATCAACTATTAATTTATTGAGAACCACTGAAACTTTCCTAATTTTTTTAGATAATTATTCTCCAATTTTATTTTAATGCCTGTGTTCTGTGAATGAGGTTGGTGCCATTCCAAAATTTTGGACTTCAAGAAATAGGAAGTTAGAAGGTGCTAGTCATGTAGCTTGCACTGATATGTTATTCAGTGATAAACTTACATTGACTTGGCATTCAGTAGGAGTGCTTGGGATGGTTTGGGTGCAAGTTAAATTATAGGCGGATGACCTGCTTTATCTTATACCCCCTGTCTATTTGCTGCAATACTCACTTCATCCTACCACCATAGCACATATATTGATTATGCACACCCACTTAATGTTAAAGCAGAGTATATTACAGTACTTTACCATATGCAACCATTTACTACTCAATTTACATCAGTCAAGTAACTTAGACCATCACTTATGTCACCATACAAGTTGACCCCCTTTGCTGAAGTAAAAATCCCCATATAACTTGAGACAATTGTCAATCTCTGCACAAATAAGAGCCCAGCACTGAAATAAGAGTGGGATTTAATAAGGAGGATTGAAATGCAATGACAAAACTGTGTGGGAAAGTTTACTCAATGTAATATGGACCGAATCTTACCCTACCATTCCACTGGGCAAAGTTCATTCTGGTGTAACACCAGTGACCTCATCTGAGTTACACTGGGGACGAATTTTGCCCATTAATCTCAACAGGACTGCATGGTACTTAAAGAAGGGTTCCTGTCTACCACCAAAATTTATGTGTTTTTTTTTTTTTTAAACTGTTTACAGGGTAACCTTAATTTGCTAGTTTCTGGTAGAATAAACTGGAAACTCATCAAGAATTATGATGAATTAGTAACATGCAACTGTTAATTACAGGGCTATAATTAATCTAGGATTTCTGCTGACATCACAAGCTACAAGAGCAAAGCCTAAGTAATTTATATAGGTACTAGAACTCAGATGGAAATATACTGTAACCTGATGATTCAGGGTGCTCCTAAACTTTTTTCTTTATGTATTCCTGTTTTTCTTAAATATTTTCTCTTTTCTCTTCACTTTTTCTTCCCTCATCTCTGTCACTCACACCATCTCCGCTGTCTTTCAGCCCCTCCTATTGTCCCTTTCATTTCCTCCATTCCTCCCTTTTTCCTCACACTCCCAGAGTAGCAATCTCTTCATAATTCCTTGAGCTCCTGTTTCAGAAACCACATGAACAAATTTTGTTTCCAAGACCACAAGCATAACTCGTATTCTACAGTCCTAATTCTATAGTCCTTTCATATGTAGATCTCCCTTTGAATTTATTGGGAGTTAGGTGCATGGAACAGCTGCAATACAGGATTTTCGAGCAGCTCCCCTTTCAAACACACCAAAGCAATTTCCCATTTTCAACTGCTGCTGGAAAACGTGGGATGGAAAGGGTCAAATCTACACCACCCCCTTCCAACTGGCAGATAATTCATTGTGGGTGATTCCATTTCTGTGAATGCATTTAGAGTTTTTTGAAAAGGACTAATCTGTCTCTCATGAATTAGCATTTCTTTTTTAGACTAGCATGCACTGTTCATTGTCTAAATTATTAAAGGTACCTATGATGGGGTGTCTACCCCATACAAGGCCTGACAGGGTTAAGGTGGCCAGATGGGCCAATTAACTGCCTAGGCTGCAACTGGAGGCGACAGGGAGCAAGGAGGACTTATTAGAGATGAAGTGCGGATGGACAGGAACAGGCAGGCCTGTATAAAGCCCAGTAGGTGAGAGTAGAAGAGGCCTGCTGAGAATGAGGCTGCAGTTGCTCTCAAGGTGAGAGAAGACAAGGTAGGAAGCATCCCAGGGATACAGTACTGAGGTTTAGGACTGTTCAGACCTTGACTGCTTGTTGTAGGGTCTCTGGGATAGAACCCAATATAAAGTGTGGGCCTGGGTTCCCCTACCAGCCACTGAGGAAGTGGCAACATTAAGGGGCGGTGAAAGGGAAGACTGCCTGGACAGTGGATCCTGAGAGACTTTGATACACGCACCACCACCAGAAGGGGAAAGCTATAGTGATCTGGCTGGACTTGGAGGGCCAAGTGACTAAGTGGAAGCAGTCAAGTCCAAAGACAGCAAGACAGAGAGAGAGAGAGATGAAATGAGCCACCGCAGAAAGGGACAGCAGACTGGCAGAGCTAATCCCCAGATGTGGCCAGAAGGACTGCTCCAGCAGTCAGCAGAGCACCCTGTGATGGTACTCTCTGCTGAGGTTAGGTCATATACACTTATGAATGACACAAGCTTCTGCTTATGGTAGATTGACATGATTCTGGCTAGCTCAAGAGAAGGATAATGAAAAATACCATTATTAGTAAATAGCTTTTCCTTTTTTTTATGCGGTTTTGTTCCACCCAGCAAATCTGCACAATTCATATCTGGATCTCTTCAGAAGCAAGCTCCTGACAACTGTAAACAGATAGCAGTACAACTTACATTATTGTCATTTTTTTCTGACAATACATGGAGGTATCATCATAAAACAGGATGACAGTTTGTTTACAGAAAAGCGAGCTTGTGTTTGCATTTGACAGGCTGTGTTAAGAAGGCTGAAAAAGCATTTTAATCTCCGCAACATTCCTGCTCAGAAAGTCCACTTAATACAAGTCCAAAAGTACTTTATCATTACTTTGGAAAATTACAAAGACACATAAACATTGCAGAGTCTTTTTAGGTATGTCCTAAAGATGTACAGGCTTGGCAGGATTCAATTTTTATTTTTTTAATGATGATGGATAATATCAATGTTTTCTTTTAAGCATTCTTCTGATTTTTATCTATTTTAACTTGGCACAGTTGCATGAAGTCACTGGCGGATCAGACAATACATGGTATCATGCTCCAGTTCCGCTAACACTGGCATTACAACGTGGTTTAAGCACATTAACATGGGACTCTAATAAGTTCTCAAGCAGCATTTATTTAATTAATTTACTTATTTTTTACTTTGCCATCTGTAAACTTTGGCTTTTCTGAATGGAATTATCTTTTGATCAGTGTGTGTGTGCAATAACTCGATGTATACCAGCATTTACTGACAAAAAGCTAATCCTTCTGGGACTAAATATATTTTGTCATTAACACTGAACAAACTAAAATCAGGCCTATTATGTTCTGTGCGCTGATATATAATAGCACAGAAAACAGAAATGTCTGGAGAAAATAGTATAAGGCCTGATCCTCAGCTGGAAGTGAGTAGAGCTGTGCCAGTTTATGCCAACTGAGGATCTGATCCATAGTCTATTTGCAGTGTGTGGTTGGGGAAATTATAAGCTTCTGCCCAAAATTTGGAGTAGATCTATATGTAATTTCCCATCTCCGCAAACAATGCGATTGCTATTGCTTCTGAAATTCTTTTAATAAAGAGAAAATATGAGTACATCTTCTGGACTAGATTTCAGAAAGACCAGACAATGGCTTTATCCTTTTGAAACCATTGTTAACCCAGCAGCTACACTCCTCCTACCCTATTCCAGAATAAAAATGGACTGTTCACCAACAGAGAAACTAGCAATAGATGTGTTCGGATTGATTCTCCTCTCTCTATCACTGGTTTTACATCACTGAACCCCCATTGATCTCAATAGAGTTACTTCTGATTTATACTGGTGTAAACAACCATTCTTCTGTCGCTTCAAACATTTAAAATAGAAGGGCCTCATTCTCATTTACACTAAAGCCTCTCTACACTGCCCTGGCAGTGTAAAGGAGTCTTTTCCACACCCACTGTAAAGCCCTACCTCTGCATGCTGTGAGAATAGCGCAAGGGGGCTTTAGGGCATGTCTGCTTGGCAAAAAAACAAACAAACCCAAAACCCATGGAAGTAAGTCTCAGAGCCCCAGTCTACGGACTCAGGCTCACGCTACGGCATTAAAAATAATAGTGTAGATGTTCCGCTATGTCCCGCCCCCTTCCCCATGCTTTAGAGCCTGAGCTCCAGCCCATGCTAGAATGTCTACACAGCTATTTTTAGCACCAAAGCAGAAGCCCGAGTATCTTAAGGTATGTCTTCACTGCAAAAAAATAAACGGGGCAGCGAGTCCCAGAGCCCTGGTCAACTGACTTGGGCTTGCACTATGGGGCTAAACACAGCAGTGTAGACTTTCCTGCTCAGCCTGAGCCAGAACAGCTACGCTGCTATTTTTAGCCCTGGAGCATAAGCCCGAGGCAGTTGACCCAGGCTCTGAGACTCACTGCCGCAGGTGGTGGTGGTTGTTGGTTGTTTTTTTTTTTTTCCCCAGTGGAGACTTACCCTGAGTCTACATAAGAATCAGACCCCAAATCCCGACCCTTCCTGTACTGCAGTTCTGTGAAAGCCATCAGCCTGATCTGACGGTGGGTTTTGCACAGCTCTGATTTGTACATGCAGCCTCATCAAGCCACGGCAAAAGTGTTGCAGGTGGAGCATTGTGCTGACAGTGAAGAGGAAATGAATCATAATGTGCTGAAAATGATGAAGGTACTTGTGTCACAAAATATTAGATTCATTCTTTTTATGACTATTTTATAAGTTGCAAAGTTCTTTTTAAGTGCTAATCCAAGCATAAAACTTTTTTTTCCTCCTGAAATGAGAACTCTACAGTAAGTGTCATTTAGGAGAGAAGTGAACCAGTTCACCAAAGATGAACTAGCCATTTTTTCCCCCTGACAGCATAATTCTTATAGCATCAAAATCATAAAGACACTTAAACTCAATAATAAAAAAAGTGAATAGATATTTAATCTTCTCGCTTTCTAACTGAAAAGCTATCCATTTTCAAGTGTCGGATTCAAAATATATCCTTGAATTAAAGATTCATAGGTTAGATCTCATTCTGTTTTATTATACAACAGTGGTCTCCTTGCCAATAATCTTAAAACCATACAAAACACAGATAAATTAAAAGACATAAACTATAGCTAATATGTCTGATAGGAATTCTCAAAAACATAAACCTGCTTTTGTCTGCATTTTGCCACATATTCAGCAAAAATCAATAGAAAGTCATCTTTTTTCTAAATTAAATGCTCTTTGCAATAAGCAGAGCTCTGCCATATTTCATTTGAAACTTTAATTGACAATAAGATCTAGGTAGTAACTTTTGGTACATTGACTTATGGCCAAACAATTTTATATTCTTTTTGTTTTTAGCTTTACACTGCAAGAGATTCAATATGGGCCTGGTTCAAAGCCCTTTGAAGTCAATGGAAGTCTTTCCATTTCTTTCAGTGGAACATGGATCAGGCTTCTGATTCTCATCTCAAGTATAAATCAGGAGATTTTCCAAAGAAGTCAGAGAAGTTACACCTGTGTAAGTGAGATCAGAATCAGGCCCCAAAGGTTGTGATATCCTCAGGGGCTTGCTTTCCACAGCCTTCCATTTTGTGTAGTCATTTACCGTTGTGCAAAACCACTGTAAAGTGCTACTATGTAAAAGACTGCACAATGTCCAAGGCAGTGGACATTCACGCTGCAAAGGTTTAAATGTGAGATTCAAAGAGAGAACACTCATTGTTACAAATCTCCATACTCCATCATCCAGAAAAAAAAATCCAGTATAAACTAAAAAAATAAACAGGAAAACAGTGTGTGAGTATTTAAGCATATAATTTTAAAGTATTTCATATATAGTTAACTTCCATCCCTCCTAAACACATTTTGTTCAAAGGACACAACAAGTACTTGTGGAAGAATTCTGAAACAACACGTTGTCTGGTGACAAGTTTATAATATTAATTGCTGGAGCCTGCAAGCCTCAAAATCAATATAGACAGACAAAATCTCTTCCGTCCTCTGCATGCTACAGGACATTACATTTTATCCCAGGTGCAGGTATACAGAGTAATGGCTGGAATTGGTGAACCTGTTTGTGTTTTTTGGATAAAATGTTCAAAGGAGGGCACAAATAGCCATTTGGGTATCTGGCCAGGGTGGAAGTGGGAGCTGGGTGCCCCAGAGAATTTCTAGGTGGGTATTTGGCCATGCCAAAGTCATCTGAGTGCCCAATAGCTTGATATACTCAAAAGTGGGGGGGGGGCGTGTGGGGGGGGCTGTAGGAATGTGATTTGGGAAATGTATGCTTGACTACCATTTTAAGAAGTTCTCTTAAGGTGCTCATAAGTTCATTGTACCAGAGGCATGAATGGACCAGGAAATGCAAGTTAAGGAGAGACGTGAACAGCAGGGTCTCCCAAGGATCTGTGTACTAGGAGCTGTGCTGTTTGATATATCCATTAATGATCTGGAAAAGGGAGTGAATAGTGAGGTGGCAAAGTTTGCAGATGATACAAAATTATTTAAAAAAAGAAAAGGAGTACTTGTGGCACCTTAGAGACTAACCAATTTATTTGAGCATGAGCTTTCGTGAGCTACAGCTCACTTCATCAGATACATACCGTGGAAACTGCAGCAGACTTTATATATACACAGAGAATATGAAACAATACCTCCTCCCACCCCACTGTCCCGCTGGTAATAGCTTATCTAAAGTAATCGTCAGGTTATTTAAGATAGTTAAGACCAAAGTAGACTGAAGAAATTAGAGGGATCTCACAAAACTGGGTGACCGGGTAACAAAATGGCAGCTGAAATTCAGCATCGATAAGAGCAAAGTAGTGCACATTGTACTCCTGCGGGAATTCTGTGCCAAAAAATTAAAAACTATGCTCACAATGTTTTAAAATTCTGAAAATTTTATTTGTCAATAAATAAATGTGGCTCCCACATGGCTATGGGGCTGCATTGAGGTGGGTGATCACCCTGAAGCCTCAACGTCCCCCGGTACAGCTGACCCTGACACAGTGCAAGGGCTGGGTCTGCTCCAGAAACATCCGGGGCCCTGCCCCTCTGCGCCAGGTGCACCAGGTGTGGGTGGGCAGGCTCAGCCCAGCAGGATCCAAGTGTGGAGGGGCTTAGTGTGGGGGGATCCAGGTGTGGGGTGAGAAGTTTCTGTGTGGGAGACTCTGGGTGCGGGCGGCTGAGCGGGAGATCTGGATGCACAGGGGCTTGTTTGGGGGTTCTGGGTGCAGGGGCAATGGGACTCTGCAGGGGATCCAGGTGAAGGTTTCTGGGGCTCAGCAGAGGGAGGGGGGCAGGGTCTGGGTGTGGTGAGATGGGGCTAGGCGGGGGTGGGGGGTCTGGATGTGTGGGGCTCAGAGAGGTGGTGCAGGTGCCAGGGGAGTGGGGATGAATGGTGTGGAGGTCTAGGTGCAGATGGTTGGGGATCAGTGGGGTGCGGTCTGGGGCGCTCATCGGAGGGATCCAGTGTAGGGGGGGTAGGACTTGTCAGAGTGAGGGTTCGATAGCCTGCTTAACAGGGGAGGCCCAGCTGCTGCCGCCAAGGGGATGTTGCATGCTGGGCTCCAGCTTCCCCCCACCTTTCCCCATCCCTTTTTCTTCTCCATCCTCCCCCGCCCCTGATTCCCACATTCCCCTCCCCTTGCCCTATTCCACCCCCTCACCCCCCCTCCATTTCCCCCAATCCCCTCACCCCCCCTCCTCCATTTCCCCCACCCTCCTTAACCCACCCCACCACAGGCACTCAGGGTTGCAGAGAAAACAGGAAGGCTGCCAGCACGCAGTAGGGGAGCCCGACTGGCACTAGGACCCAGGAGGTGGTGTTCGGCAGCGGAGTCAGGGGAGCTGAGAGACAGCCTCCTGCAGCTGGGCAGCTCCGCGCTTGCGGAGGGGGAGGGCCAGGGCACATAACCCGGTGTGCCCTCCCATGCCTCCCCTCTGTTTGGAGGGGGCAATCCCCCCCCCAAAAAAACTGCACCCCGTGGCTGCCCCCAGCAGGGCCGGCTCAAAGGATTTGGGGGGCCCCAAGCGAAAGAGTTTTTGGCCGCCCGCGCTTTTTTTCCGTGCCCCCTCGCCCCAACTCCGCCCCTTCTCAAACCCTTCCCCAAATCCCCGGCCCCGCCTCCTCCCCCAAGCGTGCCTTATCCCCCCCCCCCCACATTGCTTCCTGCGGCCCCCCCCGCCCGCCCAAGCTCACCTCTGCTCCACCTGCTCCCTTGAACATACCGCCTCTCGGCCTCTCCCCCGTCCCTCTCAGGCCAGGGAGAGACAGCGCGATCCGGGGAGCAGGCGGAGCGGAGGTGGGGGGCAGAGGAACCGCTCCCCGCCCCAGCTCCCCTCCGCTCCACCACCGCCTCCGCCTTGGCTTCTCCTCCCTCCCAGGCTTGCAGCGCCAAACAGCTGTTTGGCGCGGGGCAAGCCTGGGCGGGAGGGGGAGAAGCGGAGCGGCGGCGGCGCAGTCAGGGCAGCAGGTGGAGGCGAGCTGGGGTGGCGGGGGCACATGCTTAGGGGCGGTGCCGGAATGCCGCCCCTAGAACTGTGCCACCCCAAGCACCTGCTTGTTTTGCTGGTGCCTAGAGCCGGCCATGGCCCCCCGGAACGCACCCAGCTTCCCTTTGCTTCCCTGCCATTTTCTGCAGGGAAGCACAGGATTTCCGTGTAGGGCGGCGTGTTTTTTTATGGGCCCGCAGGCACACAGAATCCCCCCAGGAGTAACATTGGAAAAAATAATCATAACTGTTCATATACAATGATGGGGTCTAAATGAGCTGTTATCACCCAAGAAAGATCTTGGAGTGATTGTTGATGGTTCTCTGAAAACTTCCCCTCAATGCATAGCAGTGGTCAAAAATGCTAACAGCATCTTAGGAACTATTAGGAAAGGGATATAAGACATAAAATATCATAATGCCAGCATATAAATCCATGGGTATGGGGTATGCTTGTGGTACGGCCACACCTTGAATACGGTGTCCAGTTCTAGTTGCCCCATTTTTAAAAGGATATAGTGAAACTGGAAAAGGTTTGGAGAAAGGCGACAAAGGTGATCAAGGGTGTAGAACAGCTTACATACGTGGAAAGGCTAAAAAGATTTAGGCTGTTCAGCTTATAAACAGATGATGAATGGGGATATGATAGAGGTCTATAATATCATGAATGGTCTGGAAAAAGAGAATACAGAAGTGTTTTCCCTTTCACACAAATGCAAAAATGACAGGTCACCTGATTTAAATTAATAGACGGCAGGTTTAATATAAATAAGCATATTTTCTCAACAGATAACCTGTGGAACTCATTGCCATGGGATGTTGTGATGGCCAGAAATATAAAGGTGTTAAAAATATTAGCTAGGTTCATGGAGGATAGGTCCATCAATAGCTATTAGCCAAGCTGATCAGGGATGTAACTCCATGCTCAGAGCAATCCTAAACCTTGAGCCAGAAGTGGAAGGTGGGTGAATCACTCCATAGTCAACCTGTTTTGTACACTCCCCTGAATCTCTGGCATTGGCCACTATTGGAGATAGGATACTGGGCAAGATGGACCATGGTCTGATCTAGTATGGAAGCTCCTATGTTCAGAAGCCCCTCACTTGCCACTCTGTAGCCTTAAAAGCAGGCAGCACGCAGTGTAAAGCCTACAGGTGCAGTTCAGACAAAGGAGAGCCGGGAATAGAGCAGGAGACACACAATATTGATTAACGAAAGTTTGTAGAGATTAGGGATTAGGGGATGGCAAGGAGGGTTAAGGGGTATGTATACTAAAGTTTGGGGGAAAGGAGTCCTTGTGGGGTTGGGTACAGCATTTGGGAAGAGGCTGCACTACAGGCTCTGACCATCATGGAGTTGTACATAATGGGGCAAGTGAGAGAAAGGAAGCAGTGGGCAAGGGGGAGAAGGAAACAAAGAAAAAGAGATGCCGTTATCCTTCTTATAGCATCTAAGAGCCTCAGAAGAACCTCACTGATGCACGGGTCCTTCAGAGCTACACGGCCACACCTTCAGCTGTCTTGCATATGTGTGAGGAACTGATGGAGCATTTAAAATGACCTAGCAGAGCCATGTCATCTCTGTCCAAGAGTCAGTACAGCACTCGGCTCCTTGGTAGGATAAAGGGTTCCTTCAGAGTTCATAGTGCATTCAATCAGCATCAGCCAGTCTGTTGCCTCTATGCCTGGAGGACTTCAAAATGCTATGATCCACAGGGTTACAAATCAGACAAGCCTGCCTACAGAATACAAATTCTATGCCCCAGCAAACTTACCATCTGTATTGGACATTGTAGATGACATATACTTACATCCCTCTGAGGAGACTAAGAAGACAACAGTATAGAAATAAGAAACACGGATATGATCACTGTATGTGGTGTAAAGGCAGCATTCATGACTGCGTGGGATGGATATCCAAGATCATGCCATGATTCCAGTGTCCTGCCATTGGCCTCCCCCACATCCTGTGTACATCATGAGCACATAGCTTCTCTTTTGAGAAGAGAGGACACTTGAGTACTAACATTTCATCCCTGAGTGGGTGGTAACTTCTGTAGTTATAATGGTACTTTCTGGGTCTGTAAAGCTGGTCTTCATTTCCCCTCATTACCCTTCATCTCTGCTATCTCCACCATCACTGGAAATGAAATCAGATGTGTCTGATCACTCTTTAAAGATATCTGAAATAACTGTGGCACTGGGCACCTGGCCCTCATCAGGATGCAATTTGCTAATGTACATATATCAATGTACATTACACCTATTACACATGTCTGACCAGTCCTGAGCATGTAGGAAAGACTGCACAGGCATTTACAAAAATATTATCAAGCACTGAGCATCAAAGCCCCTGTGATTGTGCCCTGTGTTCATGGTATTTGTTGGTTATGTGGAGTGCCTTGGTGTCCACCAATCACCTGAGATATGGGCATAGTTTAAAGGTTCTGCTGATTTGACTGGCCAAACTCCTCCCTTATTCCACATAGAGAAGAACAAGCCCTGCACCTTCAAGGGAAAAATACTGTGGGTTATTTCTGCCTGGGGGACAGTCTGCCTCTAAGACACTGTGGTTTCTCTTTATATCAAGAAAAGGAAATAACTGGCAACTTCTGTTGCATCTGTAGCAAATAATGGCCAGATCCTCAGCTACTGTAAATCAGTGTAGCTCCATTGATTTCACTGAGCTATGTTGACCTACACCAGCAGTGGATCTGGCCTGTTGATGGACTATTCTAAATATGCTGAAAAGTGAGAATTGGTAAGAAACTATTTTAATTGCTTTTGGCTCATGCCTTTAAGTGCAAATGTTTTGTCCAGTGTGATGTCTAAATCTTTTAAAATGGTAAACTATTCAAACACATTTGTTATTCTCCACACGAAAAATGATTTGTAGGTCTATTATGAATTTATTTTTCTGTAACTTTCATTTCTGCTTTGCTGTTTTATAATCTTGCTAGGCAGCAAATGGAAACTGAATTAACTCTTGTCAGTCACATTGCTTTTTTCTAAGCCTCATACCTACATTTATAGGGAGAAGACAGGTTAACTGTTCCAGTTGCTCAGACATGCTGAACTGCATTTATGTCTTCCATTTTTTTCCCTTCAAAAATGTATGAGTAAATTTTATGCCCATGCATGTGAGGGACAAATAGCACCAGACTGAGTTAAACATAACACATGGAGATGCTTTGCAAGGGCCAGGTAGGTCTTGCTCCAACTTATGTCTGTGGCAAAAATCTTTAGTACACTCAGTGGGAAAGATCAGGGCCCTGGTCCTATCGCATTCCCCTCTCCCAAAATCGATTCCAGTCCTGATCTGCATCTCACAGAGTCTTGATTTTTGTATATAGAGAGTAAGTCCATTGGAACCAACAAAGTTACACAGATGCAAAAAAGTGTGAAAGAAAGATCAGAACCTTGCTCATAGTATTTTCCTGAGCTAAGTCTATCAATTGTGGGGGGAAATGTGTGGTAGGCACCATCAGAGATATCACTCAGCTTATATTTCATGATATCATCCCATTTTTCATGGATCTGTTTTGTGTTTCACTTGGCCAGCTCACAAGATGCAAAATATACCTAATTTAGTGCAGATAGTGAACTAAACTTTGTGCGTAAATCTATGCATCATAGGAATAAACACTTGAGCTCATTTGCATTTGTAACTGAAATCAAGACTGCAACCAAGCTCCGCAGGGGTGATCAGGCTCCACACACGAGCTATACCCTGTGACAAGCAGTGGCTTTCAAGTGTCTTCTGAGTGAGACATTACAGCCCCCATGTAGCAATGGACAGAAATGTAACAATTTTGCAATAACATTAGATCTTCTAAATAGCAACAGTATTTAAATATTCTCTCCTCACTTTTGTTTTTATTTCTTGACCAGAAAATCTAAAAATACTTGTGAGTGGCTGGAAGGCTTTCATGATCCTAACACCTGATAGACTGGTCATAATCTCACAGATGTGGCTCCACTGAACTCAAGAGAGTTACTCTCGATCTTAATAGATGTTACACCAGAATCTAAGTTCTGCTCTAAGATAGTTTTTGGACAATCTTTACATTTATAGCTATCAAGGACAAAATCCAGAGGTGGCAAGGGTTATCTGTCCAATGGGAAGATGGTGGTGTTGTCACCATTTTGGTATTTATGTGGGTGTGCAAAATGCATGTCATATGCTTTAAATGGTAGGAGAGGCATAGCTAGTCAAGTGGATGTGGTTGGCCTAAATGAGAGCAGCCCAAAGCAGCCTTGAGTTAACCGCTGATGCACTAACTTCAGTGGAAATTGTGCCAATTCAGAAGCAAGCTGGATAAAGGGTGATTGGGCCAGTGTTTAGAACAATAATCCAGAATTTATTAGACCTGGGTTTAAGTCCCAGCTCTGCTATAGATTGCGTGACCTTGGGCAAGCCACTTAGGGCTAATTTTTTAAAGGTGTTTAGGTGCCTAAAGATGCAGCTAGGTGATTAGTGTAATTTTTCAGAAGTGCCTAGGTGCTTATCTGCATCTTTAGGTATCTATATACCTTTAAAAATCTAGCCCTTAGCCTTTTTGATCCTCATTTCCCCTACTCATAAGGTGTTGTGAGGATAAATACAGTAAAAGATTGAAGTGCTCGGTTACTATGTTAATAGAGAGGGGCATATCAGAGAGCTGGAAGTGAGAAAGTATTAATGATGTCTGTAGTGATACGTGCTTAAATTTACTGATTGCTTTGCCCACTGCTAACCACTCTTAGCTGATCCATTTGCTTCCTGCATTAAACCATGCACAGTAGTTTTGGATCACTTGATTATTACCTGTTCTGTTCATTCCCTCTGAAGTACCTGGCATTGGCAACTGTTGGAAGACTGGTTACTGGGCTAGATGGACCTTTGGTCTGACCCACTATGGCAGATCTTATGTTCTTAAATGGGAAACTCATCACCCTCTGATCATATATGGCTGTAGTGTACTCTGTTCTGTTCTCTCTACTGGCTGCATGTGCAGGGTTTTAAAACTTTTGTTGGGGGAGGACTCTCTCATGCCCCTTGTGCTCAATTTTTTTAAACTAATCCTTCTGTGATATGTCCCCAGCGTACAATCTGGAACTGTGGGACTTCTGTGCCACCTTAAGTCTCCTCCCTGGGCTGTCTCTTATAATGCTGTGCTAGTGACAAGCAGCAAGACCCTGCCAGGTGCTGTGATCACTCAGAGAACAACATGCAGAGACACGCCTAGCTAAATTGTATGAATGCTCTGTAAACCACTTATGAATCATACAGAGAGACACCAGCAAATCTTCCCAGCCTTGCACCCCAATGATGTTGCATCTTACGTTGCTCAAGACCTTCTCTTAAACAGTGCAAGCTCATTAATTAATTTGCCACTTCATCAAAAGAAAGTGGACATGCACCAGCCTTTGTAATCTAAACAGATTCCCCAAGCAGTTTAGACAAACTCCCTGGTAAGGATAAAACATTAAATAAGTTTATTAACTGCAGAAAGATCGATTTTAAGTGATTATAAGTGTAGGGCACAGAGGTCAACATTGGTTACATAAGAAATAAAAATAGAATTGCAGTCTAAATTTTAACTTTAACAGAATAAGTAAGATTTTACTCAAACAGCTTTTCTCACTTCACTGGATGTTGCAGGCAGTTTACAGCTCTTTATAAACAGGCTGAATTTCTTCTCAGCCTGGGACCAATCTCCCCAGTTCAAATCTTTGTCTTCCAAACAATCTTCCAGGTGTTGAGATGGGGGAGGAGAGAGGCCAAATGGTGATGTCATCGGTTCTCATTAATACTTTCTATCCAGGTGCTACAAAGATCCTTACTGTGACATGGGGGTTAGATAGCCCCCACTGTGTATGTGCCCTCTCTGAGGAGCCTCTGGAAAAGTGGATTCTTCTTGACAGACCATTAAAACATGTATGGCCAGTCCTGATGTAAATCTGTCTTGTTAGTTGCTCCTTTGTTGCCACTGAAGGGCTAGTTGTGGGTGTTTCCCACTTACCACATGTATCAGTAACGCATATAGCAATACTTCACATACAATGATAGTACATACAATGCAACAGGATATTAATATTCAACAGATCAAGACTTTTTAAATGATACTTCACAAGGCATGCATTGTACAAAACATATAAACACAACACAGTGGTGAATTTGGGGTGCTATTTTGAGGTATAAAGTGTCACACCTCCCTACACATTTTTCACCACATTTAGGTCCCAGTGGATCTCCATAGTTTATAGGAGAGACTAATTCTCTGCTAGTTTTATTCCATTGAAAGCAATGGAGTTATTCATGCAGAGATTTTGACCCTAATTCTTTTCAACTGAGTGTGATATCTGAGATACTAATCTTTCTTTCCCTGTCACTATTACATTTCCTGCTCTTCTGTGGGGTTTATGATTGTCTATCATATTTCCACTTATGTTTTATTCATTCTCCATCCCTATCTCATAATATCTGATTATCGAAAGCAAGAAACAGTCATGCTAAATAGAAGTGTTTTAAAGGTTTATGTGATAGGTTTCTCTATTAGAGTACAATTATCACTTTAGTGAAATGTTTTTTCTACTCTGAATAGCTCTGAATTATGGTAAGGGAAGATCTGGATAGAACAAAAGCTTCCAAAGGGAGATTAAGGTTTCAAATCATTCCACCTAGGGCACGTATGCAGTAACATATAGCATCATGTATAGTGCAAGAATATTGATAGACCTCATAGTTCAGTATGAAAAATCCCCACAATGCTGCAACCACCCAACAAATGGTGCTAGTCTGGCATCGTAACCAGCATGTACTGTAGCAACCAAAATATGATGGGTCAGGCACAAAGTACTTTTCATTCTAACTCCTTGTTTTCAGTCATTCAGAAATTCCTGAAACTTTTATCTCTAACGCTGAAATTTTCCACCTTGGGTCCCTGCCCAAAAGTGAGTGGTTCTGAAGCGTGTGAATGAAAGCCTTTCAAGTGTTTTTGACTATGAGAGGAGTGAAATGAAGCCTAACAAGATGGAGTTAGAAAACTGAAATTTGGCATGAAAATAGACCTCCTTGAGGGTCCTTTGAAAGGTGGTTTTGATTCAAATTATGGCCTACTGAAAAATCATTCCACACAGAAGTACATACTGCATTTAGTTTTCTTAGAGGTAAAATGCACAGCTAAGGAAGGCCACACTATGGTTGTATAAATTCCAGAGCTGGCTGAGGATTCCCTCCCAGGAAATGTTTTGATTAAAAAAAAAAGTTCTTGTCAAATTTTCCATAAAAGTTTCAAGTTTTCATTAAAAAAATCCCACAGAAATATATATTTTCAAAACATTTCTCTCTAAAAAATTCATTTTCAATGAAACCCCATATTTTGGCAAATATTGTTTTAAAAAAACCCACCAGAACATGGTGGCTGGTACAGCAATATTATGATTCCCATTTTACAAACATGAAGGGGGATGTCCAGGGCTGGCCTTAGGAAAATGGCACCCCTGACCCCTATGGGCACGATGCCCCACCATTGCCCCTGGTCCCTATGGGTGCCCCCCATTGCCCCAGGCCCCCATGGGCTCTCTAGGTTTCCCACCCCTCCTTTGCCCCTAACCCCTGCACTGTGCCCCCTTCGCGCCTACCTCCTGCACTCCCCTCCTGTGCCCCTAACTCCATCACCCTCTTCATCCCTAACTCCTGTGCCCCTAACCCTTGCACCCCACCCCCTGTCTTTTCCTGTGCCCCAACCCTGCACTGTGTCCCCTCCTGTGACACTAATCCCTGCACCCTCCAACCCCTGTCCCCTCCTGTGCCCCTAACCCCTGCACTCCCCCCTTCACCCCAACCCCTGCCCCCCCACACCCATGTGGGGAAAGTGACCTGGGTGTACAGAGAAGCTGGCATTGCTGCTCACCTCACCCCCCAAAATACTGCTCCTCCATGCCCACTAGGAGGCTGTGTGGGAGGGGGAGCAAGTAGAGATGTCAGGACTCCCTGCATCCAGGTCACTTTCCCCACCTGGGCTGTGTAAGGGGAGGGCAAAGAGCAGCAGCTCCTGATGCTCACCTCACAGCACAGCTGGGGAAAGTGACCTGGATGCATGGAGCGCTTGGTGTTGCTCCTTGCTCCCCACTCTCACAGCCCCTTGTGGGGGAGGGGGGGGATGAGAAGGAATGCTGTGGGGGTGTGCAGTATCTGTGCATCACTGCTCGCTCCCTCCCCATGTTCTTCCACCAGAAGGAAGCAGGGATAAATCTGGGTGCACCCCTATGTGACGCTCCCCTGTCAGCCAGGAGCAGTTTATGACACTATTCTGGCAGCATGCGCCTCTGCACTGCCGCATGGTCCTCCCTTGACCACTGGCACCCTGGCGATTTCCTGGGTGACCTACTCCTAAGGCCAGCCCTGGGGAGGTCTTCTTGTCCACACAGGAGGAAGGTTTAGACATCTTGCAACATTTTAATCCCAAAACATTCCTTGGGTCCCACAGGTAACCAGATAGCAAGTGTGAAAAATTGGGACACAGATGGGGGGTTATAAGCACCAATATATGACAAAGCGTCTAAATATCAGGACTTTCCCTATAATATTGGGACATCTGGTCATTCTACACAGAGCTCTGGCATGGCAGAACAGGTGGCCCTAACTTAAGTTCACTCCTTCAGGGTCCCCAGTAACTCCATTGGAAGATTTCTTGGCTCAGTCAGTAATACCCTCCTTGGGCCAGTTTATTCCCAAAACATAGTTTAAATAGTCTATAACAAGAGTCCCAAACAGAGTACATTTCTCACATCCTGTGTGTCTAGTCTTTAAAATCCCATAGGCTTTGGTCAATTGACTTAGTACAGACTACGCTCCAGCATCTTCTTCCACACCCTGGCTCTTTTTCAGTCCTTGCCTGTCTTTTTACCAGAACCACCACCCCAGCCCTTTCAGCTAGAGTGAAACCCTGCCCATCCCAGGAGGAACCTAGCCACAGCCTCTCTACTGAGAGTTCATCTCCACAAGGAGAGCATCCTTCACTCCTCCTGGTGCTCTGCCCTTTGGTTCCAGCATGGAAACATCAGCAGGTAACTCCTTTGTTTCTTCCTGCCCTCAGGTTTGGTTTGGCTCTCCACATAGAAGTCAGCAGGCAACTCCTTCTGCTGATCTCTGACCTTCAGCCTTTTCCATTCCTGGCTCTCTGGCTTGGACATGTCAGCCAACACAGCCTTCTGTTTCTCTCCTGCTTTCAGCCTTCCCCCAGGAACATCCTAAAGCTACCATCCAGGAACTTTCATAGCCTTCTCATGTGTGGGAACTCTCACCTGCGAATCTCTCACTCCCAGGCAGCTCTCACCTACCCTTTTCCTTATTGCACACACCCTACTCTTCTCTCCTGTAGGGCCCAGGTGCCCTCTTTTAAGCCCAAATGTGAGACAGCTAATGAATCACCGGTGTACTGGCTTCTTCCTTCTTAAAGGGCCACTGCCACGCTGTGACAAACCTCGTCTTCTCTGGAGATCTTGTGGAGGGAAGGGTCAGAGACTGCACAGACAGGGGGAAGAAAGGGACAGATTGGAAGGAACATACATCATTCTTCCACCAACCCAATAGACTTCACAGAGAAAAGCAAATACAGCATGGGAGTGTACTAGCTTGTCTATAGAGCACCTTCCATGAATGAGATTCTTCTCTAAGGATTGAGCTATGCTGCTCAAAGCCTGGGGGAAAATGGAGCTACAAAACTGATATGGATGGCCTAAGCCTCTTTCTGGATTCCCACGGGGTTTGGGATGGGTCCTTTGATCTATTTCCCAGGAGAAGGAGGGCCAAACCTCCCCAGTACAGTGATGTGGGTGATTCTCCATGAGGGTTCTTCTCTGCTGATCCCCTCCCACCTTTCTTTTCAGTGTTTTACTGCAGAAGAAGATGATTTGGTAGCTCACAGAACATCACTTCTCAACAAAATAAAGAGATTAAAGAAATCGGGTAGTTTTTAAGAAAGCCCTTTTGCAGTTGCAAGGAGCCAAAAATAGTTACATAAATGTTCAAGAAGTGAAGTCACCTCTGATTTTTGTACTTTTATATTTCCCAAATACTTTATCTGATTTGCCTCAAAGTTTCCAGAAATCTTCCATGTCGGAACAAGATCACTCATGAAATTTCAAGTGGATTAGTTCAAATTTGAAGGAGTTGATAGGATGTTAATAATCAAGCGTACAATAAAAAGCTAGTTTCCACCTTATAGAAGAACTCTCATCTCAGCATAATTCATATGTGAACAATGAATTTTAATAATTCATTTTGAACTTCTCCTGGAAACACATTATTTCAGTTCAGACTCTGACCTATTAATTACCTTGATCCCACAAATCATGGAGGATTGGTTGACAGTAATTCTCTTGGTCCATGTGAGAGTAATAAGACTGTTCCATGAAAAGTTTCAGATGAGGATTCACTACTGCCCCAAGAGAGGCTGTATTTTGCAGATAAAATTTTAAGTTATGATAGCTTCTGGTTCACAGCAAAAGTACTGAAAAAATGCACTTATTAAAATGCTGAGTGTCTCCTCTGAAGTAATGATAACATCATCAAATTTCAGAACCATTGGGGCAGCCAAAGCTAGAGAATTGATTGACTCTCTTGCAAAGTGACTCTAATTCAACTAATTAGATGTTGAACGGGTGTTAAAGTTCAGCTTGAGTGATTCATTGCTTTTTCAGCAACTCTACCTTTCTCATTTAAAGTTCCTGAAAGTTAAAATAGATTGCAGTAAGAGAGGTATAAACATGAAATGGCTTTGTGTTGAAGACTTCTTTGTGAAGTGCTGCAGGTTTGGATTTTTTTAACTAGGAATTTAAAACGAGATTATCCCCCTCCCTTGTAATAATCCTATGGAATGGGCAAATTTACTGAACCAAGTTCCTCACCGACTTTCTAAGATAACTCCTTCCTCTGTATAGGAAAATATCAGCAATTCACTTGGGATATGACCTTCTAACCACATGTCATGCAAAAAATCCTAGTCCACACCCATAGTGGAAGCCATACTCTGCTCCCCTATTCCATCCTCTTCACCCTCATAGCATGACTGCTTCAGTATGAATGCCAGGAGTAAAATTCACTAAGGTACTTAAATGTTCAAGTCTTATTTTTAGGTGCCACTGCAATCCACAAAACTTCTGATTGGCTGCCAGTTCTTGCCACTGGGCATATGCACTGCAGCTTCACTGTAGGTGCCAGGACTTTTATCTCCTGCCTAAGCCCCAGAATGATTCACAAACTGGGGAAGGCAGGCATTCAGCTGCCTAAGTCACATGCAGGGAGCCAGAACCAGCAGGTGTGCTCAGAGGCTTGCCTACCACATCAAGCCACTCATGTGAAGTTGCACAAAACATATGGGGGGCGGGGAGTGGTAGAGCTCCCTTGTAACCTTTAGCCTAATGGTTAGGGTACTCCCCCGTGGTATAGACAGCAGTTCTCAACCAGGGGTCTGGGGACCCCCCAGGGGGACTGCAAACAGGTTGTGTATGGACAAAACATGCTGTATAGGGATTGATTCCTACAAAGTAACCAAGCCAATCCTGAAGCACATGATGTAATGTATGGTAATGCAAGGTATTTTAAAGGAAGAAGTTTTCAGTGTGACTTGGGATCTGTGAGGTACCCTGCATTCACCCCCTGTTTTTATGTCTGTTCAAGTCAGCGTAGCTTTTCTGCATGCTGAAAAAAGATACCTGAGTGATGAAATCTGGAGTCAAGCTGAGTAGAAGAAGCCTGAGATGGAATCCCACCAGTTATAAACACTTTTCCTTTTGATAAAAGCATATCAGAGCAACAGAGATTCAATGCCAGACAAACCCGCATCAACACACAACTCATTATTTTATCATTTGTAGTTTTATGAACCTTAGAAGAACATTTTCATGATTCCATTTTTGGTCCACACTGAATTTAATGAACTTGCTCCTCGACAGCAACTCTCATAATATCGAAAAACTTTTTAGTCTTAAAAGCATAAAAGCCAGCATACTCTCTAGACAGGTTTTTTTAAACATCCAGCCATATGGGTAGCTGCCCTTGATAGCTTCCTTAAACCTTCATTAAGACTTAATAGCCATTTCCTTTTATTCACCCCATCTTTGAACAGAATCTATGGACCAAAGAAGATTGCAAAAGGCTAAATTCACATAGCTTTTTAAAAATATAGCTCTTGGGGTCTTTTTTATTCCCTGTATTTTGGCAAGCTTTAAATCATTGATTTATGAGCATCTGGTTTCTGAGTAAGTGAGATATATAAATAAAATATGGTAGGATTAGGCCTTGATCTTTGGGCCACTGAAATCAGTAAGAGTTTAATATTGACTGCAATAGGGGCAGGATCAGGCCCTTGAGCTGTATTTCTGCAAATATTTAAGGACATGAGTATCTTTATATGAGTAGATTAGTTTATATGAGTTTGAGTTAGACTGAATGTAACTAATCATTTCAGTCACTCAGGTATAAAAACTTGAATATTTAAGTGTTTGCAGCCTAGGGGCCTAAACATGTTAACTACTGTAGTTTTAAGTATTAATTGCACCTTTAGTTTCTAAAATATCTATGTCCAGATCCAACTCTACTGAAGTCAATGTGACTTTCCACTGAGTTTGATTGGCTTTGGATCAAACCCCTAGAGCTCAGATTTTCTTCTAGATTCCAGAGGTCTTCAAATTATTATGACTTGAAGATCATAGAATATCAGGGTTGGAAGGGACCTCAGGAGGTCATGTAGTCCAACCCCCTGCTCAAAGCAGGGCCAATCCCCAATTTTTTTTTGCCCCAGATCCCTAAATGGCCATCACAAGGATTGAACTCACAACCCTGGGTTTAGCAGGCTGATTCTTCAGCCTCTGAGCTATCCCTCCCCACTCCCATGATCAGTACCCTTTGTTTAAATCTATTGTTGATCTTTAAGAACATAAGTATAGCCATACTGGGTCAGATGAATGGTTCACATAGCCCAGTCAGACAGTCACCAGAGCCAGATGCTTCAGAGAGAATAAACAGAACAGGGCAACTTCAAGTGACCCTTTCCCTCCATCATCCAGCCCCAGCTTCTGGCAGTTAGAGGCTTAGAAACACCCGGAGCATGGGGTTGTGTCCCTGACCATCTTGGCTAATAGCCATTGATGGACCTATCCTTCATGAACTCATCTAATTCTTTTTTGAACCCAGGTATACTTTTGGCCTTCACAACATCCCTGTGGCAAAGAGTTTTATGGGGTGACTGTGCATTGTGTATAGTGCTTCCTTTTGTTTGTTTTAATCCTGTTGCCTATTAATTTCATTGCCTTGTTCTTGCGTTATGAGAAGGAGTAAATAACACTTCCTTATTCACTTTCTCCACACCATTCATGATTTTATACACCTCTATAATATCCAACCCTGAGACATCTCTTTTCTAAGATGAACAGCCCCAGGTTTTTTAGTCTCTCCTCAGGTGGAAGCTGTTCCATTCCCTTAATCATTTTTGTTGCCCTTCTCTGTACCTTTTCCAATTCTAATATACCGTTCTTGAGATGGGTTAACCAGAACTGCAACTTTTAGGCAGCTATGATTACCAGAAATACTGACTCCTCTTCCTGTGTTTTTACTTCCCCAAGTTTATTTTTAGATTGATTGATTGATTTAAGGTTGATCTTGAAGAGAGAGGAGGGCCAAGGTGGGGGGAGTCCCTGACCGCTAGTGCCTTTGACCTATGAACTACAGGACCTTTATATTAAAGGAAGAATTGCCTATTGGTTAGGGTATTAGCCTGTGATTTGGATGACCTGGGTTTAATCCCTTGTTCTGCCACATATTTCCTGTGTAATCTTGGGTAAGTCACTTAAACTACTATTCCCCATCTGTTAAATGGAGACAATAGCACCTTATAGGGGTATTGTGAGGTGTTTGGATACTACAGGAAAGGGGTCTATATAATACCCTAGATAAATATATAGCTTGAAAAGGAGGGATCTAGATACCTCTACTAGAAAACAATAAAAAAAGAATCTGAGGCCATTTAAAAGGACATCAGTTATTTCAAGAGACATTCATTTGGAGACCCACAGCTACCTATCATTCCACTCAAATTTGATGTCCTCATCACTGTTATTGCTGAAAATTCTTTTCAGCAGAAAGGAATCACGAAACGGAGGTTACAAATAGTTGTTTGTGTTACAGGAATGAATCCCACTGTGTTTTAAGTTTCCTGCATGAATAATTTGTTGTATCCCTCATTTTTGGGTCTTGCCATATGTTGTGTTCCACATTTGGGCCTTGGCAGGTTGAGAGGTATGAGAGGAAAAAGTTAGAGCAGCTGAATCACTTCATAACAGCAACAGATGCTTGTGAGTCTAGCAGCTTCACAGTGTTGCCAACCTCTAGCATCCAAAAAACATGAGTCAGCCCCCTTGTCAAATCATGTGATTGGCTTAAAAATAATACATGTAGGCTCTTTTTATTTGCCCCTCTGGTTTTTGAGCACTCAAAATTTTCTCCATAGCTATGACAGCTAAACATGTTCTTTCCCTCACCATCAAATGAAACTGAGATTCTCATGTAATCACCAGAGTTCAGGAGCTGGATATTTCGGAAAAATACAAAACAACACAAGACTGGCAGTAAAATGGCAAGAGTTAGTAACACTGGGAAAAAAATAAAGAAAGGTTCTCTTTCCTTCCAGCCCATCTGTGTTAAAAGAGACAGCTCGGACCTGATTTTCATTTACCCTAAGTCCTGTTTACACCACACTTGATGTGAAAAGGTATCTTAATTTTGCAAGACATCCCCTCCTCTGTTTCTTGAGGGGTAACTCTGTGGTCAACTGTAGTCAACTATTCAGTTTGGGTTCAAAGGGCCTCTGTTAAACTAACCCTGTCTTCCAGGGGATGCCCTGATATTCTTGAGATCTGGGGACTCAGTCTCCTGATGACTATTTGCTGGTCAATATAATCTTGAGGATCCTTTTCAGTTTTCCCCAGAATTAGGTTTCCTAGCATTTTCAGGTGGCTTCTCTCCCACTCAGTTTCACCCTAGAGCACTATTCTTGCGGCAAAATGGCAAGTGTTTTACACTTTAAAGTTGCCTTTTTGCATAGAGCTAGATTTCCCTTTCTAAAATGGTGGTGTGTTATTGTGACGTCACCCCAGGAGCAGCACAGGAGGACATTGTGCCATTGTATTATCCCCTTCATACGCTCCATCTCCCCCCACCCCCACTCCAGGAAGTAGTAATTTGCTATTTGTTAATTTCAATAGCAAATTATCACCAACAAACCTCCCAAGCCAAATCAGCTGTCTTTGCTGGAACATTGGAGTTGAACCAAGACCCTCCCACTTTCTGTTCACAGCTTGTTCCTCCGCTCAGGGAAGGCAGCAGTGCAACTGGCATTCACCACCCCAGTATCCCTGTGTGCCTGGTCTCAAGGCTCTCGGAAACCATGGACAAGTGTAAAGAGAAGGATGGAATCCCTCTCCCTTACACTCCTAAGCTCCTGTGCAATCCAAACCATGATCAAGAGTGGAGAAAACGGTGGGGACACACACAATATTTTCCATTCATGCAAATACACATTTCCACAGTTTTGGATGGAACAGAATAATTTCCCCCATAACCCTAACCATTTTATGGACATATTTCACCCCACTGACCTTTCACGAGCCTTATGCTAAGCCTGAGATATACTTGTTTTTGTTTTGTTTTTTTCAAAATGGCCCAACAACCTTGTTCACTTTGAAAAAGTAAAACACATTGGATGCTTATATCAGGCCAAAAGCTGAGATGTACAATATCGAGTGACAAGAAAATAGGACTTTAAATCTAGACACTAACTAGTGGTGTAAAAAACCAAGATGGACCAGAAATTACCAATTTAACAGTAAAAATGGAACTGTATATCTAATATTATTTATGCAGTTTAATTATTTCAAGACAAAATTGTAGGGACAAGTTTTATAGCTATTAGGCTATATTGGAAAATTGGGTAATGCATAAAAGAACAAGATAATGAATGCTGTTGCATTCAAAGATGAAGAAAGTAGCAATAGATCAGCAATAGTAAGGTAGCAATAGATCAGTTTATCTTTATATTAGTGAGGGGTACTGTACAGCAGAGATACAAGACTGCTTCTGTGTCTTCACCAAATGTCATTGCCAATGTCCTTACCACAAAAATGTTGTTAGTTATTGCTATTTCTTCTACTAGACACGAAAGGTCAACTTTATTCCTGGTGTAACTCTCTGAAGCCAATATAAAACCCATTTTCTAAACTTTCTATGACAATGCAATCTAGAGAGTTTAGCTACATGTGCTATCACATTGGAAGAGAATATGTTATTAGTAAAGAAATGTCACATCTGCTTTCCCTATGCACATATGTACACAGACAGTGTTTGGCTTGGGACAATTTTATGCAAAGCTGCAACAATTAATTGATTTGCATTGTCAAAGTCATCTGGGTAACACAAAAAATGAGAACATACAGCTATTCTGTTTTTCAATTTAATACATAAGAGCAGATAATTTGCAAAAAAACATAGGTAAGATAATGCAGAATCTGCAGTTTTCATAAACTGGGGATTTTTTTGTGATCCTATTAATGAGGTACCTCCAAAATTCTTTAACAGTTTCCACTAATGTACATATGTATGCGATAATACACAAGCAGTAGCACTTTAGATTTGTTCATCGCTCATGCTTAGAGCTGTGCAAATAATTGGGTTACTGGGTTAAGGGCTAGGTTGAAAAATCTGGGGGAAAAAATGGTTTTCACAAAAACAAACAATTTTGTTCACATAAAAACCCCAAATCATTTCTCAAATCAGTTCAAAATGTTATCTTAAAATGAAATGTCAATTCAATTTTTTTGACATTTCATTTAAAAAAATCAGCTGAAACGATTTGCCAAATTCACCCAAATTCCATGAATAGTATTGGAGCCTCCGTCCGTTACCTCCCCCCATTTCCTCCCTCCCTCCATGGTGAATAGTATTGGTGCATTTTTGGTTAATTCAATATTAGCCAAAAAAATTGCCCAGCTTTACTTCTGATACATATATTTCTTCATTGTGGACTTTCTTGCATTGTAGCTGATTGAAAAGTGCAAATCATAATACAGCAACATAGAAGGATGTCTTTGTAAGTTAAAAAATATTGTAGAGAATTCCTTTTATATTGCACCCCTCACCACAGAATCTGGGCTCTTTTTCTATGGCTTAAATTATATGCAAAATATTTCTCTGCTTGGGGAGGGAAAAAACATAATTTCCCATAGTACCCCAATTTTACATGAGTGAGAGGGCCTGTCACAGAAGCCCTCACTTACATGAATAGCCCTGACTCAGGCAAAAAAGGGCTGCAGAATTGGGCACAGAGATTAGAAAATATTTTCAGGAAAGGAAGTGGGTGTTAGTGCAAATAGATGACAAAGAGCCTGGAGAAAGAAATACAACTTGCCTGAATATGGCCAGATTTGGGTTTACTCATACATCTGGTGTGAGTGAATTCCATGGTTTGGTACTTTCCAAGTGAGAGTTTGGTGCTGAGAATGTTTGCTGTCTTGGCCTCACAACTCATGGGAAGCTCAGTCTTCAAACAGTTCGCTTAAGTTCCAGACAAACGCTGTTGGCATGGGGGAAAGGGTCAGAGAAGGAGAAAAATATGCTGTTTAAATTGAAATGGAAGCAAACAGCCAGATCCCCAGCTAGTCCAAATCCTCATACTTCAATTTACTCCAAAAGGGCTTTACTAGGTTACACTACACATGCTACATATGTGCCTCGAAGTATTTTTTTTATACAGGAAGCTGCTTTATACTGTGCAGAGCAGAAGAATCAGATGATTTTCTAGCTTTAAATCTTACATATTACTGCATTTTTACTGTTAACCTAAGCAATATAAAACAATTCTATATTCTTTACAGATATCCAGGGGGAGATGTGTAGCTAGCTAGATCTATTACAGTTGTTTCCCAGACTTCATAACTATGCACCTAGCCTTATTTAAAAGATGCTGCTGTAAGGGATTAAAGCAACTGTGCACCATTGAGCTGGAACACAACACTGGATAAATGACTGGTTTGTCTGGCAGAGCCAAGGAAGCCTTTAGTAAGGTTGCAGAGTTGTGTCGACGGTTACATAGAATCATGGTTCAGAGACCAAATGCTCCAGAGAAAATGAACACAAAAGAAGACAGAAACAGAAGGATTAAACTAGCAATTCACAATAGTCATTCATATAATACACTCACTTCTACAAATTGAGAGGAAGCACTAACTTTTTTCCTGTATTTGACCTTTAACTTTGAGCCTTTGTGGATTTTCAACAATAACAAGCTTGAAAATCTTCTAATTGACGAGGTTGGAGGTACAAAATGGAGCATCAGACTAAAATATATATATACATAAAAGGCTAGTTTTTTATCTACATTAAGGTCAACTTACTTCACAGTAGGTGTGACAAGGGAGGACAGGGCATCTTGCAAGTGTAAATACAACCCCATGCTACAGTTACTCTGCAGTAGATTCCATTTCATAGGCCCAGGCACAATGCCTTAGTGATTAATTCTTGGTAACCCCTGTGGAAACAGGTATTCTCCACATTTAAATCTGCCATGGGGAATAGAAAACATGGAAGAGAATGGAGTTTTGTGTTAACAAGCAGAATCGTTTGGAAAACAGTAAATATTTTCCATGATAATTTTGAAAAGAAATGAAATATGCTGGAGCGTTGGGTTGAAAAAACTGAAAAATTTCAAATAGAATGAATATTCACTGACATTTTTATTTAGAAAGAGCGTCATTTAGAAAATGTCATTTTTCACTGAAAATAATTTCAATAGAAAATTTTCAACAAGCTCTGTTAACACCCTCATTTTTTCAAGAGAAAAGACACATTCTTTTAAACAGGAGACAAAAATGTTGTTATTGATAGTGGGTGCCCAATGCTATAGCAATGGGCACCAATATGCATTTCTAAATAATACAAAACTAAACCAATATGTATCAAAATGGAGTTCATTATCCTTTTCCTTGCACATACATTCTGAATTCAACCAGTCTTCAAGCTGTTTTATTTTTTAATACTGTAATAACCTGGGCAATTTAAAATTCTGGAATATTTTTATCATAATCAAAGTGCAGTACCATCTTTCCTTCACCAAATGATATTTGTGGAAATGTCTGAACATAACTAATTGCACTTTAAAAGGATAATTGACTTAAAAAACGTAATCATTTTAATGCCTCTGGAATTTACCTGAAGGCAGCAAGTCACTTTCATTTAGCTTTCATTAAATAAAGATGAGCTAATGTGGCTGAAGCCTATTGTACAAATCTGTCCAAACACCAGAGTAATTGCTATAGTCTTATTGCTAGGAATAGAAAGGTAGGGGTCCTGTGTGGAGTCAAGATACATATTAATGGGAAGGACAGGAAGCTGGGTTCCTTCTTAATAAATTCTGAAATACCTACACTTGAGAATATTTTAGAGTTTGATTTTACACCTGAATCTTTGGAATCCACATGCTATTTGTTTAGAATTTTAAAGGAAATTGTTAGTATTGTTCATTTAAACAACTATTAACTTCAATTACACTTTTGTCCAAACATTTTTACTTTCTGTTCATGCTATGTAACACCCTAAGATCACTAAAACTGAATGAAGATTCAATGCACGATAGTTCTTTCTCCTTTTATTTATACCAGTTTCGCCTTGTACATAAGCAGTAGACCTGGTTGAAAAAGGGACAAAATAGTCACACAAAATGTGTACTCATTTTTGAATGAAAATTAAGATTTTTGATGTAAAATGTCATTGACGGTATCAATTCTGAATAATTTTGAACAGCCATAATAGTCAGTTTCACTTGTACAGTGAGTTAGGTAGTGTTCCCATTTAAGTCAAGGGCAATACTCACTTACCTAAAGTTAAACATGTGCTTTGCTGAATAAAGGCCTAAATCAGTCAGTTTCTCCTGTTGTTGGTTGGGAACTTTCATAGAGAAAATTTCAAACCAGGAAAATGCAATTGTAAAGCTACAAAAATTGGCAGGGACCCTTTTCTAATACTTACTAGATTGCAAGTTGAGGTGGCCCCTTTTAAAACACTGGCAAAACATGCACCAAAAGCCCTAACTCCCAAATGCACATGAGTATTTTAGTGTGTCTCATGGATAGCTTCTACCACAAGGATACCTATGGAGCCCTGGTTGCAGTTTAAATCTGCTCTCTCTCTCTCTCTCTTTTTCATGGTAGACCTCTAGAGTAAGGCAGCTTGTTGGAGTCTTGCTCAGGTTTTAGTTGCTTCCATGGATGCTGGTGCAAGACCAGGGGGTAAAATTTGCATCATATAAGTACATGTTCTTTTTATTTAATTGTCCTTTTTTAAAAAAAATGAAAAGTTACACAGAAAGATCAGATGTTTTATGGCTAATATTCATTATCCTGTATGTTTCTAAGATTAGTCAGCACAAGGGGCTGGACTTGATGACTTCTCTAGGTCCCTTCCAGTCCTACATTTCTAGAATTCCTACATTTCTGTGTACCTGTAAAATTGCAAGTGTGTGGGCATCTGATCATTCATAAGAAATAGCAAGGAGACCAACAACTTGATTATCGTAGACCAAATGGGTAAATGCTCCATTTTACTGGTGCAAATGTAACCCACCAAAAATATAAGGGTTGCTTCCATTTGCCTTTCCTTCCCACCCAGCAGTCCAAAGCTGTGCTGTCAGGCAGCAAGTAACAGAGTGGCACCCCTGTAATCATTATCTAAGGAGCCTCCTTGTAGAATGTCAACAATCAGTCAGGAATCCAGGAGCAGAACAGACTCCTCTGAGAGGAAAAGATTCCATTCAGGGAGGAGCCAGAAAGGATTGAGGCTTTAGGCAACCTGGAAGTTAGGGAAGACTATGGACGACAGAACAGAAGATGAAAATCATGTTTCTTCCTTTTCCAGGTCTTGGTTAGGGCTGTTTGACTGGCAATGCCTGGACTAAATACACATTTAAACTTAACTAGGTAGCAGCCGTGATAAGAGATACTCTCTAATAAGCATCTGAGGAAAGACTGGATAAATAAAATCTCACCAGAGGGAGTCTATCTCCCTGGGCAAGGTTCTGACTCAACAGCAAAAGAATTTCTGGAACTTTCAAGTCTTTCCCCCAGTGGACTGAGCTGTAATAACACCTGAAGTGAATAGCTGTCCCATACAGATTAAACAACACCTCAGAAACAGATTTTACATATCATCTCTTTTTATTGAAACGTTTTAAAATCTTCTAAATTGCTTGGGGTATTTCAAAACTTGCCAGGAAAAGACCTCCCAGACCTTCCCACTTTGTCCTTTCCCCCCAAAATGAATGTTTATTTAGGAAGTTTTAACACGTTTAGAAATAATTATCATTAGCCCCTCCCAGCACCAAAAAAAAAAAATCAATACAATTTATTTTTCATCAGTGCACTTTTTACCATCGTGGTAGAAAATGGCATATGACACACCCCCACATGCATTTATTATCTTCCCCTTACTCTACCCTGTCACCACAAGATGTTAAAAGTTCTCGTTTGAATATTTGCTAAAAGTTCACATCATCACCAATAAGTTTGAGATCCATTACACCAACGTTTTCTCTGATCCTGTCTAAAGGGAGTCCTGAAGTCAACTACAGGCTACTGCTCCAAGACTTTTATACAGAATCATAGAATCATAGAATATCAGGGTTGGAAGGGACCTCAGGAGGTCATCTAGTCCAAACCCCTGCTCAAAGCAGGACCAATCCCCAATTAAATCATCAAAGCCAGGGCTTTGTTAAGCCTGACCTTAAAAACTTCTAAGGAAGGAGATTCCACCACCTCCCTAGGTAACTCATTCCAGTGTTTCACCACCCTCCTAGTGAAAAAGTTTTTCCTAATATCCAACCTAAACCTCCCCCACTGCAACTTGAGACCATTACTCCTTGTCCTGTGCTCTTCTACCACTGAGAATAGTCTAGAACCATCCTCTCTGAAACCACCTCTCAGGTAGTTGAAAGCAGCTATCAAATCCCCCCTCATTCTTCTCTTCTGCAGACTAAACAATCCCAGTTCCCTCAGCCTCTCCTCATAAGTCATGTGTTCCAGACCCCTAATCATTTTTGTTGCCCTTCGCTGGACTCTCTTCAATTTATCCACATCCTTCTTGTAGTGTGGGGCCCAAAATTGGACACAGTACTCCAGATGAGGCCTCACCAATGTCGAATAGAGGGGAACGATCACGTCCCTCGATCTGCTCGCTGTGCCCCTACTTATACATCCCAAAATGCCATTGGCCTTCTTGGCAACAAGGGCACACCGCTGACTCATATCCAGCTTCTCGTCCACTGTCACCCCTAGGTCCTTTTCCGCAGACCTGCTGCCTAGCTATTCGGTCCCTAGTCTGTATTGGTGCATTGGGTTCTTCCGTCCTAAGTGCAGGACCCTGCACTTATCCTTATTGAACCTCATCAGATTTCTTTTGGCCCAATCCTCCAATTTGTCTAGGTCCCTCTGTATCCTATCCCTGCCCTCCAGCATATCTACCACTCCTTCTAGTTTAGTATCATCCGCAAATTTGCTGAGAGTGCAATCCACACCATCCTCCAGATCATTTATGAAGATATTGAACAAAACTGGCCCCAGGACCGACCCTTGGGGCACTCCACTTGACACCGGCTGCCAACTAGACATGGAGCCATTGATCACTACCCATTGAGCCCAACAATCTAGCCAACTTTTTACCCACCTTATAGTGCATTCATCCAGCCCATACTTCTTTAACTTGCTGACAAGAATACTGTGGGAGACCATGTCAAAAGCTTTGCTAAAGTCAAGAAACAATATATCCACTGCTTTCCCTTCATCCAGAGAACCATTAATCTCATCATAGAAGGCGATTAGATTAGTCAGGCATGACCTTCCCTTGGTGAATCCATGCTGACTGTTCCTGATCACTTTCCTCTCATGTAAGTGCTTCAGGATTGATTCTTTGAGGACCTGCTCCATGATTTTTCTGGGGACTGAGGTGAGGCTGAGTGGCCTGTAGTTCCCAGGATCCTCCTTCTTCCCTTTTTTAAAGATTGGCACTACATTAGCCTTTTTCCAGTCATCTGGGACTTCCCCCATTCGCCACGAGTTTTCAAAGATAATGGCCAATGGCTCTGCAATCACAGCCGCCAATTCCTTTAGCACTCTCGGATGCAACTCGTCTGGCCCCACGGACTTGTGCACGTCCAGCTTTTTTAAATAGTCCCGAACCACTTCTTTCTCCACAGAGGGCTGGCCATCTACTCCCCGTGTTGTGATGCCCAGCGCAGCAGTCTGGGAGCTGACCTTGTTAGTGAAGACAGAGGCAAAAAAAACATTGAGTACATTAGCATTTTTCCACATCCTCTGTCACTAGGTTGCCTCCCTCATTCAGTAAGGGGCCACACTTTCCTTGGCTTTCGTCTTACCTGAACGTACCTGAAGAAACCCTTCTTGTTACTCTTGACATCTCTTGCTAGCTGCAGCTCCACATGCGATTTGGCCCTCCTGATTTCATTCCTACATGCCCGAGCAATATTTTTATACTCTTCCCTGGTCATATGTCCAAACTTCCACTTCTTGTAAGCTTCTTTTTTATGTTTAAGATCCGCTAGGATTTCACCGTTAAGCCAAGCTGGTCGCCTGCCATATTTACTATTCTTTCAACTCATCGGGATGGTTTGTCCCTGTAACCTCAACAGGGATTCCTTGAAATACAGCCCGCTCTCCTGGACTCCTTTCCCCTTCATGTTAGTCCCCCAGGGGATCCTACCCATCCGTTCCCTGAGGGAGTTGAAGTCTGCTTTCTTGAAGTCCAGGGTCTGTACCTGCTGCTTACCTTTCTTCCCTGTGTCAGGATCCTGAACTCAACCAACTCATGATCACTGCCTCCCAGATTCCCATTCACTTTTGCTTCCTCCACTGATTCTTCCCGGTTTGTGAGCAGCAGGTCAAGAAAAGCTCCCCCCCTAGTTGGCTCCTCTAGCACTTGCACCAGGAAATTGTCCCCTACTCTTTCCAAAAACTTCCTGGATTGTCTATGCACCGCTGTATTGCTCTCCCAGCAGATATCAGGAAGATTAAAGTAACCCATGAGAACCAGGGCGTGCGATCTAGTAGCTTCTGTGAGTTGCTGGAAGAAAGCCTCATCCACCTCATCCCCCTGGTCTGGTGGTCTATAGCAGACTCCCACCACTACATCACTCTTGTTGCACACACTTCTAAACTTAATCCAGAGACACTCAGGTTTTTCTGCAGTTTTGTACCGGAGCTCTGAGCAGTCATACTGCTCCCTTACATACGGTGCTATTCCCCCACCTTTTCTGCCCTGCCTGTCCTTCCTGAACAGCTTATATCCATCCATGACAGTACTCCAGTCATGTGAGTTATCCCGCCAAGTCCCACCAAGTCTCATGTGAGTTATCCCACCAAGAAGTTCCTGTTAGCTGATAATTGCCACTCCTAAATCTCTTTACATTAATTCCAACTAGGCTGGATTGTGGTTAAGGCGCTCATTATCAGGGAATGGCTGGCAGTTTCACAGATCCAGACTCTAGGTGGATCAAAACTAAGGACAGGAAACTGCTATTATTTCTTTCAGGTGGAAAAAGCCATTATGAAATGGGGAGAGTGAGGAAAATACATTTATAATCTCTTCTGGAGAAGAATTGCCCTCAGAACAACCCTCAAATCAGATAAATAAATGTCTGGCTTTTCTAAACTCCTGAGATTGATACAGGTACAATTTTTAATAAACATCTAATATTCAACAGATGTAGCCTTTTGCTTGTGATTAAACTAGTTTGGGAGAAAAGATGGAAAGGATGATGGAAATAGCATGGTAGATAGAAAATCACCCTTTTGGAAACAAATTGAAGAGAGGGGACATAATCACATGAGAGCTAATGCCACCTCCTCATCTAGCATGGACGGCGGCACCTGGAAAAGGTGCTGTAAAAGAAAGTACCTTTGATAGAAGGTCCCCCTCTGGGGCTCAAGGGCAGTTCCATCAAGACCTGTAAGACAAGAAAGTATAGATGGCAAACATGGCTCTCCTCTTTTCATTTCTGGTCCCAAATAATTATCTTCAGAAACAGTCTCTCAGGCAAGATCTTATTTTCAAAGTATTTAACATGAAATATACATCCAAACAGCTCAGATTTATCTTTTTTCACCAACTTTCATGTAAAGGGGGAAGATTGTCCAGTGGCCAGGGTGCTAGGCTGGGAATAGGGACAAATGGGTTCCATTTGCTGCTCCAACACAGACTTCCTGCCTTGGGCTAGTCCTTTAGGCTACGTCTACACTGCACAACAATGCAGCCTATGGGAATGTGCTCTAACTGCCCCCTGTGGATGCTGCTGGCATGAACTAAAAGGTACCTAGTTTGTGGTAATGTAGTCCTGTTTGAAAGAGGACTGTGTTAATATGCACTAGGTACCTTTTAGTTCACATCAACAGTGTCCACATGGGATCGTGGAATCCAGCTCTTTGGTGCATTCTGCAATTCACACCCCTGGTCCAGACTTTGGCCCAAATCCTCAGTGACATGTAGGTGCCTAACTCTCATTGATTTTAATGGGAGCTAGTCACCTAAACACCTCTATGGATCTGAGCTGCTATTCTCCAGAGTTCCTGCTCTGAATCAAGCAGAGTGGGGACTTGACCCTGGGCCTCCCATATCCTGGGTGAGATCTCTCAATGCTGGGCCATGGAGGTGGGGAACCACTAACTTCTCCTCAGTTTTTCTTGAGAAAAGACTGGCCTGCCTTAGGCACCCATTTCTGTGAATTCCACTTGGCGACAGGTGCCTCCCTCTGGCCCAGAGTTAGGTGCCTAACTCCCTTTGAGGGATGGGACCTAAGCCTCACCCCTCTCCTTGGCATGTCCTATTGGCCAGCTTGGTCAGCTCACTGCTCAGCATGCTGTCTCTTGTGGATCTCGTTCTTAGGTGCCTAATTCTCCCCAGGAATTGTATAGTGAGCAATGCGCTTAACTCTGGCGTGTGAATTCCACTAGGCAGCAGGGCACCTAAAACACTGAGCATTACAACGCCTAAATCCCCCTTGTGAATCTAGACCAGAAGGCTAAATCCTGGCCTCTTTGAAATCAGTGGGAGTGTTGCCATTGATTTAAATGGATATCAGGGTTTCACACATGGTGAGGTAACGCCTCATGTTTGGAAAGTAATTAAAAAATAGTACTGAAATCTTCATAAAATACTCCATCTTCTAATGAAGGAGAAACCAATAGGATTTACTGAGTTTGGCTCTAACATGACATCTGTAGTGCTCTTACACTACAAGTAAAGGATACAAAGAGATACAGTGATGCTCACTAATATGATTATCATTTAATATTTATATTACTGTAGTTTCCATAAGAACAGTGTCCACCATCTGTGCTCTATTGTGCTGGGCTATGAACACTCATATACGAAGACATAGCTCTTCCCCAAAGAGCATACAATGTAAGGAGACAATTGGTGCACTAAGGATGAGGAAGATTGATACAATTTCATACAACGTTATGCCTATCATATTTCTGAAAAAAGTAAAGGATTAAAGCAAATATTTGATATTAGTTACCCCACAGTATTATGAATAATTTCCCTACAACTGTAATATGCAAGATACCACTGTGTACTAATCATTGATTCAACTAAAGGTTGAATTTTAATGCAGTTTGTGGATAATTTGGATGCCCAATCCAGCATATCTGAAGCCATTTGGTAAAATCACATCTTTGAGAATCCGATGAAATATTCCAACCTGTCCAGGAAAGGTTTTACTACTGAATAATTTAGGATGGGATTTTCCCAAAGCACTCAAGTGACTGTCAATGAGACTAAATCACTTGAATACCTTGGAAAAATCCCACCCTTCAACGTCATATCCTGATTCATTGATTTTGAGCATGTTGATCTTGGTTTTATTTTTATTAATTCACTGAGCACTTTATTTTTACAGGGAATGATCTTTGGTGTACTTTCCAGACATTGCAGGCTATCTTATGTCTCTCCTAATCTGGCTGTTTTCTGCCAAGCAGATAGTGTAATTAGCTTGTCCCTCTGAACTGTTTTTACAACATCCCAGAGGACATATGGGCTAATTTCTGCAGTATTGTTATAGAAAAAAATATTATCTGACAGTATCTCCAACTGAGATACTATGCCACAAATCCTTTGCAGAAGCAGAATTTCACAAGCTTTCCCAGAGAGCTACAGATAAAGAAAGCCATATTTGGAGGCATTCATCAAAAGGGACTGAAATTGCAGACATATACTGCATTAAGCAATCTATGTGAAATTAGTCATTAATACATATCCTGCTGGACAAAGGAGTGATTTATTGTGAGTTTCCTGAAAATGATTGTAACTGTGGAAATCACCTACCATGATATTTTCATGCTGCCAGAGTGAAATTTACCCTCCTGCAAAGGCCTAAGCACCATTTAAGTGCCACTTATGTCCCATTTTGAGGGTTTAAGTGGGACTTAAGTGTAATATAGGCCTAGTGCTTGCCCTCTGTACAGAACTGAATTGCACTCTAAGATGAGAATCACAGATAAAGGGACATTCTTTGCTCAAGTAAACATCTCTTTGAAGAGAGTAGAGACTTTTGCTTGATTAAGGAGCAAAAAATTGGGTTTAAAATTAGTTTGGGGAATGTAAACATCATTAGACAAATCCCACCACATGTACAATTTATGGTCATCTAATTACTGGAGATTGTACGGAAAAGGGCTCCTTCACATGGAATTTGTGGTTTCTCTGTGGAAATGAACAGAGGCAGAACTTGTAAGGTCATAGGACTGTGGAGTTCATTAGAAACAGACATTTTTCTCTATCTCTTACCACAGATGAATCAAAAAATGTATGCAGTCAGCCTCAACCTAGGCTCTATGAATACTAGACAATAAACTCCCATTCTGCCAAAATAAAGTGAGTACTGAGAGAAACCAATGTAAGGACTGTCTACAACATGACTGTCTAAAATATAAGAACCAGTGTCATATTAGAACTCGGAGAATACTGAAATAAACCTCTTGGCTTTACTCATTCAAATGAAAACCCCAAATTCACTTTGTATTTGCGACCCCTTTTATTCACTCTTCACAAACACTTTTGCAAAAAAAAATTGTTCATATGAATTTTCCTGCATACTCTGGCAATATAGATTTGCATGCAGCTACTACTGCAAATATGTATTCACTCTGATTATACATGTGACCGAGGGCATGGGAGCCATCCAGTAAGATGCCGAAACAATACTATGTGCTGAAGTAACCAATTGCACAGTATGAATAACTGGGTGATTATGAAGAACAAATACTCCAAGTAGTAGGCACAGTGAATACTTTGTAGGTGGTCCATGGCTTGAGACATATTTGTATAAAGTATTCATTCAATAATTTTGAATAACAAGCACATTTATTAAATCAAAGTCTGTTCACAGAGGATTCAGAATCAAACAGAACCATGGGCTACATCTAATAAATTCGCAAAAAGAAAAGGAGTACTTGTGGCACCTTAGAGACTAACTAATTTATTTGAGCATGAGCTTTTGTGAGCTACAGCTCACTTCATCGGATGCATACCGTGGAAACTGCAGCAGACCTTATATACACACAGAGAATATGAAACAATACCTCCTCCCACCCCACTGTCCTGCTGGTAATAGCTTATCTAAAGTGATCATCAAGTTGGGCCATTTCCAGCACAAATCCAAGTTTTCTCACCCTCCACCCCCCCACACAAATTCACTCTCCTGCTGGTGATAGCCCATCCAAAGTGATCACTTTCCCTACAATGTGCATGGTAATCAAGGTGGGCCATGTCCAGCACAAATCCAGGTTTTCTCACTCCCCCACCCCCATACACACACAAACTCACTCTTCTGCTGGTAATAGCTCATCCAAAGTGACCACTCTCCCTACAATGTGCATGGTAATCAAGGTGGGCCATGTCCAGCACAAATCCAGGTTTTCTCACTCCCCCACCCCCCCACACACACAAACTCACTCTCCTGCTGGTAATAGCTCATCCAAACTGACCACTCTCCAAGTTTAAATCCAAGTTAAACCAGAACATCTGGGGGGGGGGGGGTAGGAAAAAACAAGGGGAAATAGGCTACCTTGCATAATGACTTAGCCACTCCCAGTCTCTATTTAAGCCTAAATTAATAGTATCCAATTTGCAAATGAATTCCAATTCAGCAGTTTCTCGCTGGAGTCTGGATTTGAAGTTTTTTTGTTTTAAGATAGCGACCTTCATGTCTGTGATTGCGTGACCAGAGAGATTGAAGTGTTCTCCGACTGGTTTATGAATGTTATAATTCTTGACATCTGATTTGTGTCCATTTATTCTTTTGCGTAGAGACTGTCCAGTTTGACCAATGTAAATGGCAGAGGGGCATTGCTGGCACATGATGGCATATATCACATTGGTGGATGTGCAGGTGAACGAGCCTCTGATAGTGTGGCTGATATTATTAGGCCCTGTGATGGTGTCCCCTGAATAGATATGTGGGCACAGTTGGCAACGGGCTTTGTTGCAAGGATAAGTTCCTGGGTTAGTGGTTCTATTGTGTGGTATGTGGTTGTTGGTGAGTATTTACTTCAGGTTGCGGGGCTGTCTGTAGGCAAGGACTGGCCTGTCTCCCAAGATTTGTGAGAGTGTTGGGTCATCCTTTAGGATAGGTTGTAGATCCTTAATAATGCGTTGGAGGGGTTTTAGTTGGGGGCTGAAGGTGACGGCTAGTGGCGTTCTGTTATTTTCTTTGTTAGGCCTGTCCTGTAGTAGGTAACTTCTGGGAACTCTTCTGGCTCTATCAATCTGTTTCTTTACTTCCGCAGGTGGGTATTGTAGTTGTAAGAAAGCTTGACAGAGATCTTGTAGAGGTGTTTGTCTCTGTCTGAGGGGTTGGAGCAAATGCGGTTGTATCGCAGAGCTTGGCTGTAGACGATGGATTGTGTGGTGTGGTCAGGGTGAAAGCTGGAGGCATGTAGGTAGGAATAGCGGTCAGTAGGTTTCCGGTATAGGGTGGTGTTTATGTGACCATTGTTTATTAGCACTGTAGTGTCCAGGAAGTGGATCTCTTGTGTGGACTGGACCAGGCTGAGGTTGATGGTGGGATGGAAATTGTTGAAATCATGGTGGAATTCCTCAAGGGCTTCTTTTCCATGGGTCCAGATGATGAAGATGTCATCAATATAGCGCAAGTAGAGTAGGGGCTTTAGGGGACGAGAGCTGAGGAAGCGTTGTTCTAAATCAGCCATAAAAATGTTGGCATACTGTGGGGCCATGCGGGTACCCATAGCAGTGCCGCTGATCTGAAGGTATACATTGTCCCCAAATGTAAAATAGTTATGGGTAAGGACAAAGTCACAAAGTTCAGCCACCAGGTTAGCCATGACATTATCGGGGATAGTGTTCTTGACGGTTTGTAGTCCATCTTTGTGTGGAATGTTGGTGTAGAGGGCTTCTACATCCATAGTAGAAACTGCAGAATCACCTGATCAACATCCTCTACAGCAAACAGGGAAACATTAAGAATGAGCTCTCAGAAATGGATACTCTCATAAAAAACCAACCTTCCACACAAACTTCCTCGTGGCTGGATTTTACTAAAACTAGACAAGCCATTTACAACGCACACTTTGCTTCTCTACAAAAGAAAAAGGACACTAAACTTTCTAAACTACTACATGCTACAAGGGGCCACAGCAATGGTTCCCTCAACCCACCTAGCAATATTGTTAACCTATCCAACTATACTCTCAGCCCAGCAGAAGCAGCTGTTCTATCTCGGGGCCTCTCCTTCTGCCCCTCCACCCCCACGAACATGATACAGTTCTGTGGTGACCTAGAATCCTATTTTCGACGTCTCCGACTCAAGGAATATTTCCAAAATACCTCTGAACAACATACTAATCCACAGAGGTCTCCCTACCAACACTACAGAAAGAGGGATTCTAGGTGGACTCCTCCTGAAGGTCGAAACAGCAGACTGGACTTCTACATAGAGTGCTTCCGCCGACGTGCACGGGCTGAAATTGTGGAAAAGCAGCATCAGTTGCCCCATAACCTCAGCCATGCGGAACGCAATGCCATCCACAGCCTCAGAAACAACTCTGACATCATAATCAAAAAGGCTGACAAAGGAGGTGCTGTTGTCATCATGAATAGGTCGGAATATGAACAAGAGGCTGCTCAGCAGCTCTCCAACACGAGTTTCTACAAGCCATTACCCTATGATCCCACTGAGAGTTACCAAAAGCAACTACAGCATTTGCTCAAGAAACTTCCTGAAAAAGCACAAGATCAAATCCGCACAGACACACCCCTGGAACCCCGACCTGGGATATTCTATCTACTACCCAAGATCCATAAACCTGGAAATCCTAGGCGCCCCATCATATCAGGCATTGGCACCCTGACAGCAGGATTGTCTGGCTATGTAGACTCCCTCCTCAGGCCCTACGCTACCAGCACTCCCAGCTACCTTCGAGACACCACTGACTTCCTGAGGAAACTTCAGTCCATCGGTGATCTTCCTGATAACACCATCCTGGCCACTATGGATGTAGAAGCCCTCTACACCAACATTCCACACAAAGATGGACTACAAACCGTCAAGAACACTATCCCCGATAATGTCATGGCTAACCTGGTGGCTGAACTTTGTGACTTTGTCCTTACCCATAACTATTTTACATTTGGGGACAATGTATACCTTCAGATCAGCGGCACTGCTATGGGTACCCGCATGGCCCCACAGTATGCCAACATTTTTATGGCTGATTTAGAACAACGCTTCCTCAGCTCTCGTCCCCTAAAGCCCCTACTCTACTTGCGCTATATTGATGACATCTTCATCATCTGGACCCATGGAAAAGAAGCCCTTGAGGAATTCCACCATGATTTCAACAATTTCCATCCCACCATCAACCTCAGCCTGGTCCAGTCCACACAAGAGATCCACTTCCTGGACACTACAGTGCTAATAAACAATGGTCACATAAACACCACCCTATACCGGAAACCTACTGACCGCTATTCCTACCTACATGCCTCCAGCTTTCACCCTGACCACACCACACAATCCATCGTCTACAGCCAAGCTCTGCGATACAACCGCATTTGCTCCAACCCCTCAGACAGAGACAAACACCTCTACAAGATCTCTGTCAAGCTTTCTTACAACTACAATACCCACCTGCGGAAGTAAAGAAACAGATTGATAGAGCCAGAAGAGTTCCCAGAAGTTACCTACTACAGGACAGGCCTAACAAAGAAAATAACAGAACGCCACTAGCCGTCACCTTCAGCCCCCAACTAAAACCCCTCCAACGCATTATTAAGGATCTACAACCTATCCTAAAGGATGACCCAACACTCTCACAAATCTTGGGAGACAGGCCAGTCCTTGCCTACAGACAGCCCCGCAACCTGAAGTAAATACTCACCAACAACCACATACCACACAATAGAACCACTAACCCAGGAACTTATCCTTGCAACAAAGCCCGTTGCCAACTGTGCCCACATATCTATTCAGGGGACACCATCACAGGGCCTAATAACATCAGCCACACTATCAGAGGCTCGTTCACCTGCACATCCACCAATGTGATATATGCCATCATGTGCCAGCAATGCCCCTCTGCCATTTACATTGGTCAAACTGGACAGTCTCTACGCAAAAGAATAAATGGACACAAATCAGATGTCAAGAATTATAACATTCATAAACCAGTCAGAGAACACTTCAATCTCTCTGGTCACGCAATCACAGACATGAAGGTCGCTATCTTAAAACAAAAAAACTTCAAATCCAGACTCCAGCGAGAAACTGCTGAATTGGAATTCATTTGCAAATTGGATACTATTAATTTAGGCTTAAATAGAGACTGGGAGTGGCTAAGTCATTATGCAAGGTAGCCTATTTCCCCTTGTTTTTTCCTACCCCCCTCCCCCCAGATGTTCTGGTTTAACTTGGATTTAAACTTGGAGAGTGGTCAGTTTGGATGAGCTATTACCAGCAGGAGAGTGAGTTTGTGTGTGTGGGGGGGTGGGGGAGTGAGAAAACCTGGATTTGTGCTGGACATGGCCCACCTTGATTACCATGCACATTGTAGGGAGAGTGGTCACTTTGGATGAGCTATTACCAGCAGGAGAGTGAGTTTGTGTGTGTGGTTTTTGGGAGGGAGGTGGGGGGGGTGAGAAAACCTGGATTTGTGCAGGAAATGGCCCAACTTGATGATCACTTTAGATAAGCTATTACCAGCAGGACAGTGGGGTGGGAGGAGGTATTGTTTCATATTCTCTGTGTGTATATAAAGTCTGCTGCAGTTTCCATGGTATGCATCCGATGAACTGAGCTGTAGCTCACGAAAGCTCATGCTCAAATAAATTGGTTAGTCTTTAAGGTGCCACAAGTACTCCTTTTCTTTTTGCGAATACAGACTAACACGGCTGTTACTCTGAAACACATCTAATAAATTGTTTGCTGCAAATAATCCACCCAGTTCTACTGGATAACCATCCTATGTTTATGTGGAAAATCTTGGGAGATGTTCTTCTCTTTGATGTGATTGCCCTTCACCATCCTGGTGGACTACAGGGACTACAAAGTCCCATAGTTGGCCAGAGGAGAATTCTGGTAGCATGGCCACTGTGAGGACTGCTACAATCAGCTGCTGGGATCAGGAAGGGACCCCATCAGGAGAATCCCCATAGCACTTTGGAGAAGAGTCTCTGTTTCTGTGGGCTGCAGAGTATCCCATAGGCAGCCCTGGTAGGGGTGGAATGCTGCAATAGATTTGAGAAGCCTCTGGATACTCTAATTTACACTAGGGGTCACATTGGTTTCCACAGCAGTCTAGAATCAGAAGGATGCAAGAGTGGTTTAAAACCACCTTTTCCCACCCTTCTCCTGGCTGCACATTCTGTACTGTGTCTCCTGATAGTTCAGCACAAAATCTCAACCTTTATGTAGATGTATATGTACCATTTGAATAACATCACATATTATTATAAACCTTAATATAAAATGCATAATCTATAAACTATTGCAGCCCTTTGGCAAGTGAGTGTATGTCACGGGTCCCCCTCTGTTCCAAAGATTCAGAAATTATGAATCTGCTACAGCCCCAGCTAGAGAGTATTGGCTCTTTAGCTCAAGGTTTAGCAGCTCATGTTTTTAGCTCTGGAGGCCCCCATTTCAGTCCCTGGTGTGTTGACCCAGATGATGGTTATTCCACACAGAAAAACTACTCTAAGGTTGCAAATCCAGCCCTCAGAAATTAGGAAATGCCATAATTCATGTTGCTGGTGCAAGTTTTTGGCTGAAAGGATTTGCTTTTCAGGTTTTTAGCATTTTGATGAAAATCCAAAATTTCTACAGGGAGGAAGATTCATTTTCCAACTGGTTCTAGTTATGAGGCTAAATGAATTAAGGCTTCACTTCAGCAAAGTATTTAAACACATGCTTAGAATTAAGAGCATGCGCTTCAGGGGATTGCTGAGTTGCCGCCTAATATTTGTAAAACACTTTGAGAACCTTGGATGTTGACTTTGTTTATTAATGGGAAAGGAGATGTGGGATAAAAGAGGGAATCTCCCCTATCCTGTAGAAGAAAGCTTCCATTTCTTGCTTTTATGGGTTGTAGAATACCGGATGTTAAATATATCTCCAGCACTGAATATGCCCATTCTACGCTTCAGCCCAGTATAATTTTGGTAAGTAAATTTTGAATTTGGGGGAAAGATGGAAACATTTTTTAACAAGCTGTTCTATTTATTTTTGTTTTGCATATTGCAACCATTCCAAATCTCTGTTTGAAGCTGCTCAGAGATTTGGAATGCTAGAAGTAGTCCCAGTGGAGATGAATTGCTTGGTAGATGCAGGTGAGGTGGTCAGTGGTTCAGGCAGTTTATCACATGGCCGTTCAATCTAGCACAAGGATATTACCACCATATATATTCTGTACAGAATTTTAGGGATTCCTTTCACCTTATTGAACAAATAGCTCATTCTAAAACCTTTTTCATAAATCTTGAAAATTCCTTTTATACCCCAGCTAGAGATGTTTTGTTTTCCTTGGGAATATGTCTTACAATATTGTCTAGAGATACTCACAATAAAAGAACAAGGGCTAGATTCTCTGATGGTGTAAATCAGTGAAGCTCCATTGATGCCAATGGGATGGATAATTTATTTCAATGGACCTGTGCTGCTCTAATTAGAAGGGAAGGATGGTCCAATGATTAAGGTAGTAGCTTACGAAATCCAAGTTCACTTCCTCACTTGGCTACAGACTTCCCATGTGACCTTGGACAAGTCACTTATTGTCTCTGTCCTTTAGTTACTCATCTGCAAAATGGGGGATCATCATACTTCCCAATCGTGCAGGGACTGTACTCTCTTAACACTTACAGAGGGAGCGAAGGAGAGACCGTCCATCTCTTAGCTCTTCCCTGATCATAGCAGTTGACCGCGTGCACTGAGAGAGCATGCTGCACCATCCTCAGGCTCAATGTGCACAACCCCAGGCATAGCAAAGAGATGCTCTGCTCTCTGATGTAATTCCAGAGAAACTTCAATGGCTTCAGCAGGTTTAGACTGGTGAACAGAATTTGTGACAGCATTGCTTGATAAAAAATCCTGATCCAGATTTGATAATTGACTCAGCTAAGGATCTGTTGCTGTGGAAAGTTTTATTTTATTTTATCTTTTACATGGGGATACACAAATAGCAGGAATTCACTGTATCCAAAACATGAAAAGGAAATAGTAAGGTAAGAGGGAATAAACTCTGCTCCGAGTACACTGACCTACTTACAGATCATCTTCATAGTTCTAAGCAAGTGACAAACCTGCAAGTTTGAGAGCCTTGAAGCTTTGCATAAATGCCAAAGTTCCACAGTCTGAGTCCAAACCAGCAGAAAATTCCAAATGTTTCCAAGTTTAAAAGACAGTTTAGAACTGGGTACCTTTTTTTTTTTTTTTTTTGGCACCAGAGATAATCAACCAGCACTTTAGGCATCAGAATTTCTGACACTAGTGCTAAACCACAGTTCATCTGCATAAAGAATTAGACTATTTTTGCGAGAAAGAAAGAAATTAGTGAGCTCCTCATGAGTTCTTTAAAAGACAATGTCAAAAATGCCACCTCACAGACAATGACATGGCTGTGATTCATTGCTAACTGCTCTTTATGAACAAAACTCTGGCTAGCATTGTGCAGAAGTGCATTCGAAATACTTTATAATCAGCAGCAGAACAGCAGGGTGGATGTTCAGCCATATTCCAATTCCTCTGAATGTCAGAGAGGCTATTCTGCAGGCCTTCCATGAGAGGAGCTGTGAAGTGGCATGATGGGATGTGTCCTACATACAGGTGTTCCCAACCTGGCAAAAGATAGGCCCTAATTCAGAAAAGCATCTCAATGGCAATTATATAAGGATTTAAGCACCCTTCCTGAATAGGAATGCTTTCCTGAACTGGGGCTTCTATGCACTGTCCCACACAGATTTCTCCTTTTTTTTTTAACAGGAGACTAGATGGGAATAAGGTGTACATTGTTTTTCGTCTTGGTGCCATTAAAGCTGATTTTGTAAAGCATGCACTGAATAAATTTAATGCACAACCCTTGGCATAAAGTCACCTTCAGTATTTTAAAGATCCGATCCCACTCATCCTACCACTGTGCTTTCTGAGGTTTCTCTTCTCTTGTCAGATCTAAAAGAAGGGCTGTGCTGGTGGTGGAGTTGGGCATGAAGCACCTGTAGTACCACCCAACCCCCAAAATTGCCTGACTTGTTTCTTGGCCACGGGTATTGGATATTGGATCAGGGCCTGTGTCTTGTCCACAAGTGGACATATACGCCCACCTTCCACCATATACCCCAGGTATGTGGTTTTGCTATTTCCAAATCTACACTTGGCTGGGTTGGCAGTCAGGCTAGCTACAGCAATCGATCGTAGTAGCACAGTCATGTCGTGGAGATGGCTGCCCCAGTCTGGGCTATATATGACTGTATCATCCAAATAAGCCATGGTGTATTGTCCATGTGGAAGGAGCACTCGATCCATTAACCTCTGAAAGGTTGCTGTAGTCAGATGTTTGGCTCTCTGTGTGCAGTTCCAGATGTGTTCTCTCTGTGTACAGTCCCCGCTGTGTACAGATAGATGGCAGAGCAGACCTCGAGCGAACCACCCAATGACCATAAGATCCATTAAGGTACGAAGGCACCCGGCCAGGTTATTGTGGACAAAGCACAGTAATAGCACCCAGCAGACTAAAACATGTATGCCCATGACAATGAATGCAGCTCGGTGAATGCTGGGACTTTGCATTCCCCCCTATGCTGGCCAAAGACATTCCCCCTGAGAAACCTTTTTATACACCAATACAAACAAGTTACATATCGCCCCTCTGACGTGGCTAGGTGCCACCCTCTACCTTGTACATATTGAATTGAACAAAACATCTGTATTCATCATGCTGTCATCCTGACCTTATCTTTAGGAGGGGTCAGTGTGTTCTAGTTATCTCTGGGGGTGCAGGGGAGCGGTGTTTGTACTATACTTGGTATGAGGTGTTCTAGTACCACCCTTCTGAAATGTGTTTGTGTGTGTGCTCTGTGGCTAGCACTTCTTAGGAATGTGTGTTTCTTCTAATATCAACCCTGCTCTTGCCAGATTCTGTGAGTAGGGCCCCTGTCTCTAGTTCACAGCCTGACTTTGCTTTATATTAGCAAAACTTTGATCACTCCTTTGCCCAGGCCTCAGGCCTCATATAAAGGCTTATGTTTCAGGCTCTCTTCCTACTACAGTTGCCACTGCCCCATACAACCCAAATGGCATTGTTAGAATATGGTACAGTAGGGCACAGCAAATACCATTTTCCCCCTGGATTCTGGAGTCAAGGGGATCTGCCAATACCCATTTGTAAGGTCAATTGTAGACGGGTACTTGGCTGCCCTGCGCCATTTCAATAGCTCATCCACTCAGGGCATGGGATACACATCAAACTTGACGAGTGCATTGACTTTATGGAAGTCAATGCAAAACCTCATTATGCTGTTGTTCATTGGGACAATGACTATGGGGCTCTGCCATGCACTGTGAGATTCCTCCACCATGCCAGGGCTAGCATGGCTTGAAGTTGGGCCCTGACATAGTTCCACATCTTCTAGGGTAGGGGCTGAGGGCTCTCTCTCACCATATGCCAAGGATCCATCTCAGAGTGGAGGTACATTATGTGCCTATGCCCAGAAAGGGCAGAGAATACCTGAGGGAATGCTTCTATCAGCTGCTCCATCTGGCCTTTTATTCAGCCGCTAGCATCTCCCCACACTTGGTGGTGTTATAGACTCATAGAACCACAGGGTTAAAAGGGACTGCAAGAGTCATCTTTGAAATTAGCACTTTTTTATTAAATTTCTTCATTTGCATTATACAAGGCTTCTTTCTCATTTGATGCATTATTTAGGTACAAGGGTATATACAGTGCAAATATTTGTAATTGCAATATAATGAAATGCAGATAAGTGAAAACAGTGCATGCAACATTCTGTTAGTTTTCATGAAGTTTAAATACCAAATACACTCTTATACATTTAACAATCACTTTGACTTATACAAGTGGATTGGCCTGGCTTACAGCTATGCATTTGTAAGCATTCAATGAGGCCAGGGGCTTTGGCATGAGCTGGCACCTGGTCTACCAGCGTCACATCAATGTATTTAACTTGTCTATCTTCAAGAGGCCACACAAGTCCTGCATCAGGTTGGATGTAAGATTGGGCCCTTGGTCTGTTAAGATTTCCTACAGGAGGCCCTATCCTGGCAAACAGTTTCATCAACTTGCTTGCGTTGTGCTTGTGTTGATAGATCACAAGGGGGTGCTTTTGGGTAATGTTTTGTGCAATCTACTATTGCTAAAATATATTGATGGCCTACCAAACTCTTCTCCAAGGCGCTAATTGGATCCAATCCTATCCTCTCAAAAGTGATTTCTACTAGGGGTAGTGAAATGAGAGGTGCCCATTTGATCACCTTACCAGTTGAGAGCCAGGAGTCCAGAGAAGAAGCACAGTATTCTGTGACATCTTGGAACAACCCAGGCCAATAAAAATAGGCACCAAAATGATCAAAAGTCTTCTCCCTCCCTGGATGCCTTGTGCAGGGAACCTCATGGGCCAAGCAGAGTATCTCCCATGTATAAATTTGGGGGACTAGCAATTGGGTCCTAATTTCCCCAGTCTGTCTCACTCATTCAGTGCAATAAATTCGCTTTTCCCCGTAATTCAAAGCAGGGCCATTGATTTTCTTTCTGGGGATCTACAACTTCCCCATTTGCTATGGCAATTGGTTGTATGCATGGGAAAGGGTGGAGTCTGTACATTGCTCTTGGATAAAATTGGTATTGTGGATGAGGATATCTGCATGGGCATTTTAGGTCTCACCTTCGAGTGGAGGGTTCAGGTGGGATAAGGGTTGGCTACATGATCCCATGCCAGGGTCCCACTTGCCCATTCAGGCTCCTTGGAGGAATGCCTTAGGTCCTGAGGTTAATCAATTTCACTTTCCCCACCAAGACCTCACTGAATTGTTCCCAATCCCTGCCCAATATAACCAGGTAGGTCAATATGGCTGCTTAGCCCACCCACGTGCTTGCTAACTGCCTCATCTGTGCTTGCTGTATGGGGTAGGTTTAATATCCCCATGTGCACCCTGGAATAATATCATTCCCACTATGCCCTTCCTTGGGTCTATGAGCTGCAAGTGGATCAGGGTCTGATTACATTCCAAATCCACCAGCCCTATTACCTTCTTTCCCTCCCTGACACTGGGACTACTGGTTTGGCAGGGCTTTTCTTATGGACCCTAGACTTTGCGGTCCACACTTGCCCAAAGTCACATTCCGTATACAGAAAGTCCCTACAGAAGTGGTCTGCCTGCCTGCAGGAGAAGCATTTCCCACTGGATGGTGCAGACATCAGGGGACGTCACTGAAAATCATTGCCCCGTTGGTCTGACTTCTCTGGGGCTTTGCTGTGGGTTCTATTATGTGGGTGCAGGCCCTTTATGGGTGACTCTGCTGAGCTGCTGTCCTTCCTCACTGCCCCAGCTTGGGGGCCTAGCTTCTTCTTTGCTGTAAAGGGTCCTTGCAGGGCTAAATTGGACTTCATATCTCATGTCACTGGCTCTCGGTGAGTCTCCCTGTTCCCAGTGACCAGACCCTGGACATGTCAGGGGGCTTGGAGGTGGCTGCATAGACCTCTGTAAGACTCCTGGCATCCTTCAGGGTCTCAGCCTGATTATTAACAGCCACGTCCAACCTCCTGCCAGTAGAATGGCTCCATGTCTAGTTGGCAGCCGGTGTCAAGTGGAGTGCCCCAGGGGTCGGTCCTGGGGCCGGTTTTGTTCAATATCTTCATAAATGATCTGGAGGATGGTGTGGATTGCACTCTCAGCAAATTTGCGGATGATACTAAACTAGGAGGAGTGGTAGATATGCTGGAGGGCAGGGATAGGATACAGAGGGACCTAGACAAATTGGAGGATTGGGCCAAAAGAAATCTGATGAGGTTCAATAAGGATGAGTGCAGGGTCCTGCACTTAGGACGGAAGAACCCAATGCACCAATACAGACTAGGGACCAAATGGCTAGGCAGCAGTTCTGCGGAAAAGGACCTAGGGGTGACTGTGGATGAGAAGCTGGATATGAGTCAGCAGTGTGCCCTTGTTGCCAAGAAGGCCAATGGCATTTTGGGATGTATAAGTAGGGGCACAGCGAGCAGATCGAGGGACGTGATCGTCCCCCTCTATTCGGCATTGGTGAGGCCTCATCTGGAGTACTGTGTCCAGTTTTGGGCCCCACACTACAAGAAGGATGTGGATAAATTGGAGAGAGTCCAACGAAGGGCAACAAAAATGATTAGGGGTCTGGAACACATGACTTATGAGGAGAGGCTGAGGGAACTGGGATTGTTTAGTCTGCAGAAGAGAAGAATGAGGGGGGATTTGATAGCTGCTTTCAACTACCTGAGAGGTGGTTTCAGAGAGGATGGTTCTAGACTATTCTCAGTGGTAGAAGAGGACAGGACAAGGAGTAATGGTCTCAAGTTGCAGTGGGGGGGGTTTAGGTTGGATATTAGGAAAAACTTTTTCACTAGGAGGGTGGTGAAACACTGGAATGCGTTACCTAGGGAGGTGGTAGAATCTCCTTCCTTAGAAGTTTTTAAGGTCAGGCTTGACAAAGCCCTGGCTGGGATGCTTTAATTGGGGATTGGTCCTGCTTTTAGCAGGGGGTTGGACTAGATGACCTCCTGAGGTCCCTTCCAACCCTGATATTCTATGATTCTATGAATCTGGACAAATTGTTCTAAGAGTTCCCCCATCTAGGACTCTGGCTTCAACCACTATCCGCCGTGATATTTTAACTTCTGGGTTACTGTCTGTGGGTATGCACCCAGAGAGTATATGTCCTCCGAGAACCGCTGCCAGTGATCTCCTCGGTGATGTCTAAGAAGGATCACCTCTTTTACCATTGCGTAGTCTTGGGCCAATGCTGAGTCAAGTTCTGGGTTCAGGGGGGTTGAGCTGGGCCAGACAAATAGGGTCCCACTAGCACAGCCCAGTGTTTCAGAGCCCATCCTGTGGCAGATGTCACCCTCTCAAAAGTAGTGAGGAATGCCTCAGGGTTATCATCTGGGACCATCTTGGCCAGTGTCACTGAGGTGGGTGCCGGGGGGGGGGGCTTAATGTTTGCTCCTCCCCCTCTATCATCCCTTGAGGCGGGAGCACACACAGCATCTGCTGCACCAGGGTTTGTTGCTGCTTCTGTTGGCATGTAGCTAATTCCCATATCAGCTGCTGCTGCTGTTGTTGCTCCTGCACCAGCTGTTGTTGTTGCTGGGTGGTGAGATGTTGCAGCAATTGCTGTTGTTGCTGGATTTCAAGTGACCGATTTTAACAGCCATTCTAGATCCACCTCTTTTGAGGGTCTTTTGAATCTCAGAACCTCTCTTGTGGGTTTTTCCTTTTCCCTTCTCAGCAGAGCCTACAATGGATGCCTGCATTCTCCACACTTGTAAAGGAGTCCTCTGAGGTTTGTCTTTCAGTTGTGGGAGAACCTGGCCACACCCAGTTACTTGTACTGGGAGCTCCTGCACAGACCCTAGTTCCTTACTTCTTATATGTGGTCTTTTCTCCTTGTGGGTCTTCTTTAATCTCTCCCTGGGAGTCTGCTGCATGCCCCGTAAGGTCATGGTGAGGAGCTTCTGGATGGAAGTTACTCCTGTGGCTCCAGAAGTCCTAGTCCTGGTCCTGGTCCTGCCCCTGCTCCCTCCCCATCCCCAAACTGACTGCAATTTCCTCCCTTTTAAAGGTCTCCTGCCTATGATACATGGCTGGAGGGGTGTGACTAGCCCTGCCCCTAGGGCCTCTATGGTACCTTTTTCATCAGTGTGAAGTTTATACACCCCATCACAATAGGGCTTAAAGATGTCAAAGACTTTCAATGTGCTACAGTGTGGAAGTAGATTAAAAAACTCCGAGCTTTTTTGAAACTAAGTTTACACAGAATTTATTTGCTGAAAAATAATCCTTTATAGTTCACTTAACTGGCTGGAACTTACATAAGTTTCATCAGAAATCTTTCAAATGTAAACATTTTAATTTTCACAGTGAATAGTTACTCCTGTTAAGTAGGAACAGGAAAAGTTCCTGGAACCTTTTTGAGCATTACCTAAAAGTATGTCTGAGGTTTTTACTCTACCTTCAAAGTAGATTTTAAAATATTGTTGAAGACCCATTTGGAATGGGCATGTATTTTAATTACATCCATCACTGTGATCATCTCCTGAAGGCGAATTCATCCATGAAAAAACATTACTTTAAAACATCTCATTCTGTGTCTGTTAGATATGAATGGTTTCCTTTGGTTCTATCACTTTGAAAATATCAATGCAATCATTAAGTGAACTAGAAGACAGTATGCTACAAATGGTCATTTTAGGGAAATGAGGTTGACATATTTTTGTCACAACGAATATTATTGTCATTTAATTGGAAAGTTTTTGCAGGGCGGCTTTTTGTCTCGCACATAAGCATTCAGTGGTAATAGCTACATGCACAAAGTTATTCCTGTATCTTGAAAGATTGGGCCTATTGCACTTCAAGTTGTACGACTATTCTGGGGAGAATGTCAGTTAATAGCTCCATCACGTAAGCCATCTATATCATACTTTGTACTTCATTCTTCAAGCGTATACCAAATATATTCATGTAAAGAAGTGCATTTTCAGGAATTTATCACTGGAACTATGAGAAGAAATTCTTACCTCTGGCAATAATAATGAAGAATTCCATTTCTGTGGTTCTAGGAAAAGATTTTATTCGAGTGCTTTGATTTCTTCCTTTTTGCTGATGCCAGTAAAAAGCAGCATATTTGTATGACAAACTACCAAGAGCAATTTATTTTTCTGGGTATAATCAGAGTAATTCTGTATTCATATCATGGGTGTGGCCTGTTCTGTTTACTGTAAGACAATAATGGATTTTGTAAATGATTTAATTGTGTATTTTATCATAAGGTTGAAGAAAATTTAAATGGTACACATTTAACTTAAATTATGAATACAAGATATATATTTTAATAAAATAAAGCCAGAAAATTCACAAACAAGGTTGATATTGTGTTCTTAATCTGTACATCTGGTCTTCTTAAGACTTATTTTTATTTTACAATGTTCAATTTCATGGAAGTAACCTGGGACATTTTTAAAGACTATTTAATGTTCCTGAGAGTGTTTAACTAAGAAGTACTGGGTGACACTTTCTGGCCTGTGTTCTGCAGGAGATCAGATGAAATGATGACAATGGTCCCTTTTCTGGCCACATAGAATATGTCTACACTGCAGCTTGGAGGTGAGATTCCCAGTGCTGGTAGACAGACTTGAGCTAGCTCAGCTCAAGCTAGTGCACTGAAAATAGCAATGTGCAAGGGTTTTTTTCGTTTCTATTTTTAACCTTTAAACTATCGGAAGTGTCAAATTTCATATTCCCTGGAGAACTCCTTGGAGGCCTCAGAGTGGTGCCAGGGCTGTGTTAACTTTCCCGGGAATCTTTTTGGAGGGCTGGTAAAGAGATGATGTGCACCTGAATGGCCCTGCTCTTGTGAGCCCTGAAAAGATACTTCTTGACCCCACAAAAAGCAAACATATGGGGAGAGAAGAGAGAGACAGCACAATTAAGGTAGATAATCCTTACTTCCATGTGGAAGGTTCACAAGCAAAGGATCCTCTCTGTGCCTGGATCTAGGGGGATAGAACTTGTTCTTCAAGTAACACTTCCTTAGTGAGGCATGCTTAAAGTGGCCTTCCAAGAGACTCAGTCGCTGGCAAATTGCACATGATCTCATTTATTCTATAGAATTTTACATGAACAATGATAGACCACATCTTAGAAAAGAATTATTGTAGAAATAAACAAATATAATTGTAACCACTGGTCACATGGGACTATTTTTATGTAACCCTTCTGCCCGTCAGAGTTGGCAGCAACAAGGGCCGGGTTCAATATCTAGGGGATCCATTCCAATAACACAATGCAAACCGGCTCGAGCCCCCACCCAGTGACCTGGGACAAATATATACCACCCCCGCTGGGCGCCTCCAAGAGGCAATACTTCCCCTCTCGCAAGCACATAGTCTGAGTGTAGCAAAAGCCTTTTAATAACAGAGAGAAACAATGTGGCATTATGTTGGGGAAACGCCACCAACAGGATTCATAACACAACCCATGAGCAAAAAAAACCCACCCCAAGTAAATTGGGGCATGCCCTTTTCCCTTTGGTTCTTGAGTCCAGCAACCCCAAATCACCCAAAGTCCCAAAAGTCCAATGCCCGGAAAGTCTCTGTCCCTGGTCAGGGCAGCCCCAGAGTTCGAAAGTTTATCTGCAGAGCTTTACCTCCCAAACTGGGTGGAAATGGGACGGGGGTAAGAGGCACCTTACATGATCTGAAGCTGACCGCCCCATAGCTCCATAGCGGCGCTCCGCTCTGCCAGCCGCCCCACGAACTCCTTCGCTCAGCTGCGCTCCACTCCGCCAGCCGCCCCACGAACTCCTTCACTCAGCTGCGCTCCGCTCCGCCAGCCGCCCCACGAACTCCTTCGCTCAGCTCCATGGCCCACAAGCAGCTCCTGCCATCCACAAACTGCTCCGCGTCGAACTGCTTCACCAGCCGGTCTGTAAGGCACTCCAGCTGTCCCGCAAACTGCTCCACAATATATCTTCAGGCTCCCCCACTACTTAACACAACACTCAGTGATTTCAGCTCTTAGGTGAATTCAGCTTGTAGTAGGGGAGCCCCAGTGCTGGTGCACTGTCAGCCCAAAGTGAGCTCAGCAGCCTATAACTAGACTTCTAATGAAATCAAAATTAGCTCTGATATTCCACAGTGGAGAGAGGAGGAAGTGCAATTGGCATGTAAGGCCCTCACCAAGGGGCCCATGCCACCAAGTATTAATACTTGTCCCCAGCCTCTCTCCATTCACACAGTTTTGGAACCCATGACCCTTGCCTAGCGAGTGCTACTTAGTTGATGGTGAATCCCTCCATCATAACAAAAGGCCACGTACAGTTCCAAGCACAGTTCCCATAATCAGGGTAATAACAATTTATTCTTCCTGCCCCAATAACAGAGACACTGGGGATCCCACAGCAGCCAAAGTGACCATTTGGGCAGCTATGGTCTCATTCTAGGCGTGGTGGGTGTGCCTATGCAAATGAGATTGGCCCCTGAAGTTCTTTTCCACAACTTGCCACACCTCACCACCAGATGTCAGGGTGGAGCTCATCCTGGCACTGCTTACATCTAAGCACATAATCCACTAACAGACATGCCACCACTTGTATGATGCCCCCAGTCAGTCTGGATCGAACTCATAACCTCTGGGCAGCCCTATAATGTTAGATACTTAACTGCTCTTTATGTCTTTGTATGCAATGTTGTTGTAGCTGGGTTGGTCCCAGGATACTAGAGAGACAAGGTGGGTGAGGTAATATCTATTATTGGACCAACTGCTGTTGGTGAGTGAGACACACTTGTGAGCTCACACAGAGCTTTTCCTCAGGTCTGGGAAACAAACAGAGTGTTACAGCTAAATACCAGGTGGAACAGATTGTTTAGCTTCAATAGTTAACATATATTTCAAGGGAGCATTCAAGGTGAAGTGTATGATACCTAAGGTCTTGAACCCAGGCATGGGAGTCCCCACACAGTTGTTGCCTCCTGGGCTCCACCATCAATGGCTACTGAATCCTGGTGGTCTGGAAAACTGCTATGAATATAGCCCCAGCCCAGGCACCACCCACAGTCACTCTGATTGGAGGATTGTCCAGTCCAATTATGCCATTTATGCCAGTAAGAGGAACAGGAAATTTTTCCAAGCAAACAAGGTGGTTTCCTGTTGTGGCTGCCCTGGACCCTGCTTATGCCTCTCTCCTGCACTCAGTCTGGTTCCTGCTGTGCTCCTGGCTCTTCCCTTCGCTCTTTTTCCCACCGCGCTCCTGCTCCATGCTTGATCCTTGCGTCTCCTCCTGCCCTAATGCCTCACCTCCAATCCTCAGTGACCAGTCCCGGCTCCGACCCTGACTTCTGATCCTGACTCTAGCTTAATCTTTGGGTCTAATCCTCAGCTTCGATTCCTAGTTCTGACTCTGCTTGATGCCTGGCTCTGGTAGCTGGCAGTTGACTCTGATGCTGACTCTTGGTTTTGTTCCTCACCCTGGACGACTGCTCCTGCTCTGTCTAGTAGGCCAGATCGCCTACATTCAAAACAAACTGTCCAGTTAAAACCCCTCCAGTCATAGGGAGGAAAGGAAAGGGTGGGGGCGGCAGCCGGGGGGAATTGTTAGTGGGTTACAGATTGTTTTAATGAGCCATAAATCCAAAATATCTATTCAGTCTGTTTTTTAGTGTCTAGCAAATTTATGCATTTAAGCTCTCAGAGTCTTTTGAAAGTGTTGCGCAGGTTTCCTTTGAGGATGAGGACTGATAGGCCAGATATAGTGATTGCTTTATGAAAAGTGTTCACCCACAGGTTATATGGTGTTTCTGTCTTTTATCATTTTCCTGTGTGAGTTAAGTGGAGAGTGTAGTAATTGTCTGGTTTCACACACATAGTTGCTATTGGGGCATTTCATGCACTAGATGAGGTACACCATATGTTGTGATAGGCAAATGTTTGACCCATGGATTTTGAAAGATGTGTTTTGGGGGGTGTTGATCATTGTAGCAGTGGAGATATGTCTGCAGGTTTTGCATATTTTGTTCTGGCAGGGTCTGGTGCTGCTTTAATTGGTGTGTCCTGGTTGGTGGGGAGCTTGCTTCTGATGATGAGCTTGGAGAGGCTGGACAGTTGTTTGAAGCCCATAAGAGGGGGTTCAGGAAAGATTTATTTCAAGATAGGATTCCCATCAAGTATGGGTTGTAGTTGTTTGATATCCCATATGGGTTACAGTGTGGAGTGGTAGGTGACAGCTAGGGATGTGTGCTCAGATGGGGTTTTTATTTCTGTATTGAAGCAGATTCTCTTGTGGGTATTCTGTGATGTGATCAACTTCTCTGATGGAGTGTCCTTGTTTGGTTAAGGCAGTTTTGAGTGTGTCAGGGTGTATATCCTGGACTTTCTCCTCATAGCATATTCTGTGGTATCTGAGTGCCTGGCTGTAGATAAAGATTTCTTGGTGTGTTTGTGGTGGTTAGTGGATCTATGAAGGTAGGTCTAGTTATCCGTGGGTTTCTTGTTTATAGTTGTCTTTAGGGTTCCATTGCTGAAGCTGATTGTGGTGTCCAGGAAGTTGATGCTGGTGTGGAAGTGTTCCAGAGAGAGTTTAATGGATGGGTGGTGGTTGTTTAAGTCATCTGTCAGGAGGATGAAAATATCATTGCTGTATCTCAGGTATATCAGTGGTTTTGTGGTGCATTTGGCCAAAAATTTGGGTGCATGCAAGACAAATCAGATTCCTGAAAGGGGCACAGTAGTCTGAAAAAGTTGAGAGCACGCTGCCTTAGCTGATAAGAATTGGCATAATTTCATTGAAATCAATGGGGCTATGCTGATTTATCCCATCTGAGGCTATAGCCAAAGTAGTTATATATCCCTCACCCCCATTCTCAGAGTATCTGAGTGCATCACAATCTTTAGCATAGTTATCCTCATAATACCCCCATGAGGTAGGGAAATGCTATTATACCCATTTTACAGATGGGGAAATGAGGCACAGAGAGACTAATGGACTTGCCCAAGGACACATAGGAAGTCTGTGGTGGAACAGGGACTTGAACCCACAAAATCAAGAACCTGCATTATTGTCGAGATCCAGGAAAAGCTTATTATACTTTATCCTTGTTTTGAGAATGAACTGGTGAGGGTGTAAGGTGAGCTGGTTAAAGAAATGAACTCTTATTCTGGAAAAGATAACTCTTTCTCTTGCAGAATGGTTTGCAAAACAGCATCTCTACCCTAGGATTCATTTATTCTTTTCAGTAAGAAGCAGAAGCTACACAAAAACCCCACAGATATAATTTATAAGGAAACAATATACAGAGATTATTTCACACTGGAGTAGCTATTTATCAACACTTGCAACTGACTTCTTGGGACAATCTGTAAACTGGCTTTAGAAAAGTGTCAGCCTCCTTTAAAAGTGAGAGGGAAAAACAGTAAAAAGTGTTTCTTTGTGTCATTCCTGAAGTTGTATGTCACCAGTGCATGTGAAACAGGTCATACATTCACACGCAGCTAATGTTTTATTATAACACTTTTCAGTTTAAATAGAATTGTTGAGAGATGACATGGTATGTCACATCATATCACATCACACTGAATTATAATAGCCCAACAATATTGCATCACCTCAGACATAACATGATACGATCTGACAGGGCTGAGGTAACCTTAGGTGACTTCATGTGTGTCTCAGAGATCAGTTCAGACATTTCAGCACTGTCTTTTGTTTGTTTGGTTGCTTTTTTGTTTATTTTAATTTGTAGAAGAAAGAAATACTTGCAATGGTGTTCTCCGTCTTCACCTTTTGGAAGCGGTGACCATCTTACGTAGGGTGAAAGAAATGCAGGCCCTAGAAATGCCTGAGTCAGTTTTAAAGAGTGGAAACATTTTTTTAGTTGAGGGAAAACTGAGAATTTATGTAGCGGTAAAGGTCTCTCATCTCCAAGTACTTCGGGAGCAGTGGTGCGAATACAGTGGTATGGTCCGGTACGCCGTACCAGTAAGATATTTAGAGTTGGTATGCCGTACAGGAAAGACAGAGGAGGAGCCCACCCCTAGGTCTGCCCCCTGCCCTTACATGGAGCTGCCTCTCCTCCATCTGTAAAGTAGCCCCACCGGAGGATGGGGCTGGGGGTGGTACAGCCGCCGGAGGAGCTGCTGGTGTTTTGCTCCTTTCCCCGCTGTGGTTCCCAGGCGAGCCCCATGCCGGCAGCTCCTCCAGTGTGGCTGCTGTACCACCCCCAACCCTGTCCTCCAGTGGGGCTGCTGTACAGACCCCAGACAGGACGACTCAGGAGACGTGGCTCCGTGGAAGGGCTGGGGGCGGGGCGGTACAGCAGCCATGCCGAAGGAGCTGCTGGCGTGGGGCTGCCCGGCGGTTCTTCTGCTCCTTTCCCCACTGCGGTTCCAGAGAGCCTTGATCTCTTGGGAACCGCAGCAGCAAAAGGAGCAGAATGTGGGGCTGCCAGGTGGCCCTACACTGGCAGCTCCTCCATTGTGGCTGTATTTTCCCCAGCCCTTCCACGCAGCTGCATCTCCTGAATCCTTCTGCCTGGGGTCTTTACAGCAGAAGTCTCCGGCGCAGTGGGAGGAGGACAGAGCCCCCCACCCCACGGTAACGTGGAATGGATGTGGATCACGGGGAAGGGACGGGGAGAGCATGGGGGCCCCTGGCTAGGGCTGGGAGGAGTCACATGGAGGGTCATGTGGGGAGGTCAGGTGCTCCCTGTTTGTGTCTCTCCCCTGAGTGCAGCATGCTGGCAAGAAATGATTTCTACTTGCACCACTGTCCTGGTCCCAACCAAATCCTGCCATATCCTCCCATAAACCAGCCACTCACATTTGTGGTTAGGAAGACATTTTCTTTATGGACAGGATATTCTATAATTGTTCTCTGAAGCATCTGGTACTGTCCACTGTCGCAGAGTGTTGTTACATTCCGATGGCAGATTCCAATTCAAATCAACCTTTGCATTCAACTGTGCAACTTTGTTGAATGAAGCAGAGGGTATCATAGAAGATTAGAGATGGAAGAGACCTCAGGAGGTCATCTAGTCCAACCCGCTGCTCAAAGCAGGACCAACCCCAACTAAATCATCCCAGCCACGGCTCTGTCAAGGTAGTGGCATTAAAAATGAGAACCCACTTGCTGCTGAATGAGCAAAGTGGATTTTTTTTCTTGCCTTTGTTCTGGTATTGCAAATTTTGTTGGTGATCTTTATTTCCTTTGTTGTGTGGTACATATTCTCCATACACTTGGTCTCCAAAAGAGCTAAAAATGAAAATTATACTTATATATAATGTAACACCAAGAATAATTCACACATACAAGACACTGAATTTTCTAAGATTTTTTTACCCCGCATACACCCAAGTAACTCCCCACCCCGCATGCTCACAAACACATGATTCTGGGCTACATCCTCCTTTCTTCCCCATCACCTCCTAATTTTATCAACCCTGTACCATCCTCCTACTCCCCACATGCCCCACCCTCCCTCCCACTCATTTCAGGAACCCCGGACGCTTGTGGTGTATCTTTATGCAGATATATACATAACCAGAATATTCAGACGTATAATTACAAACAATGGACTAAATCTCGCAGTGCTTCTTCAGTCCTTCTCCAAGTAAATATCCCTATTGCCTTCAATGAAACTTTTGTCTCAGGGTGGGTTACAGGATTAGGCCTAATGTTTGTATACTGCTTTAGGACTTGATCCTACGTCTACTGAAGTCAATGGTAACACTCTCATTGACTTCAAAATGTAGGAATAGGCCCTTAGAGAGTTACTTTTAAAATAATAATTTGTAAGGCTGGCCTTACAACTAAAACAACACAAACCCCAAAGGCCAAAGTCATATGCTTTAATTGTTCCTTGAAGCCTGAACCTTAAATTGACTGTGTTAATTTACCATTGTTGTGTATTCCTATATGGAATTTTATTTGTTTTTAAATTAAGCGTCTCCTGATTTGTTGCAGTTTCTTGTACAGTACAAGTCAGAGAATGCTGCATATTACATGGTATTACCTTGTCCTCCCTGCCACAGCAACGTAATGAAAATTACATACAGCTTTTCAACCCGACCCTAGAGAGAAGAATTTTGAATAAAACAAAATAATCTGTCAAGCATCATCAAACAGTAGTTTTGATCACAGTTACAAAGAACCATTTATATGTAATTTTATCTAAGAAAAGAATGAATTTTTCTTTCCATCTGAGAATATGATTGAGAATAGCAAGTGGATATAAAATATTAAATAGTCTTTATCTAAATGGCACCATTTAGTCACTGAATAAGCATATATTTTTTAAAAAAAATGTTTTATTCATATTAATAAAAATATCACATTATATAAAAGTATTCAGTAGCAAACATTATAATCAATTCTAAAGGAAATAATGATAAAACATGAGAGTAGAGCAAAACGTAGGATGGAATAATGGGTAAACACCTAGGGTGAAATCATGGCCCCAGTGAAGTAATAGGAGTTTGCGACTGACTTCAGTGTGGCCAGGATTTCACCCCCTAAAGGGTAAGGAAACTATGAACAATAAGAAGAATGGGCATGTAAAGAACAAACTGACAAATTAACTTGATTTATTTTTTAAAAAACAGAATTTCAGGACAAATGTTTATGCAGTGGAGTCCTTTCCAATACTGATACCTGAGTGGATGCCAATTCATCACTTCTGAATCATTTAAAAAAAAAAACCCAAGTAACGGGGCTGGTATGATGATGGCAACAGTTTCAGGCATTGTTATGCATGACTTGTTTTTCATTCTGCATCTCCTTAATCCCATTTACCACAGTCTTTTCAACATTTGTGCAAACATTTTTAATTTGGGGTGGGGAGGGGGAATTTCAATGTTTAAATATTAGTGTCCTATTCGGGAAAATTTTCACAACCTTGAAAACAAGCATGTCCGTCTCTAAAAGCCTTATTTTTATGAATATTTCATCTCGATCTATTTACAGCATATAACGTCAGTATTGTAGTCATACGGAAAATGGATAGTAATTCATACACTCTATATATCTTCAGCCTTGAGTAGAAGAGAACATGGTCAACTATATAAACCAGAACCTGCTGATAGGTTTCTTACTAAGTCAAGGAAAAAGCTATGGTCCCTGCACTCACAGGTAGCTAGTTAATCAAGGAAGCAATCATAAAAGTATTAATCCCAATTCTAAAGCAGTCATCTCCATAGAAACTTGTTTATAAAGTACAGATCAAAGCAAAGTAACTGAATCAGAAGGAAAATTATAGCCGTCTGAGAGACTTATTTAGGCAAAAGAAGTCTCAGGCCTGTATCCACAAAAGCATTTAGGTGTTGCATCTCTTAACTTCTAGGCACCTTGAAAATCACTGCAATCCACAAATACTGGGTTAGGTATTTAGGCTCCCTACACAATGAATGAATAAGGAGAGAGAGGCCTAAGAATGGGTTCCACAAAAGGGAGCCACGTATGATAGCCAGCTGCAGAAGCCAATGAGAGGGGTGTACCCTAAACTACACCCTTCTCACAGAGTTACAGACCTAATTATGGGCTGTAGGGAGGTACCTATCTCTGCTTGTGATCCACAGCTGGAATCTCTGCTGGAGTCAGGCACCTAAATTCCTCTGACAGGAAACAGCCGTCCCTGAATCCAGTGGTTAAGGAGCTCACCCAGTACATGGGAGACCTTCATTCAATTTCATCTCCTGAACAATGCAGTGAAGGGATTTGAAGAGGGGTTTCCTACCTCTTAGGTGAGTTCCTTAACCCATAGATTAATTCTCATAGTTTCCCTGGCCCACTTAATATTTAATTATTTATACAAAGTGGACCAGCTTCAATAAGTGAAATCGAGAGACACCCCTCTCCAGCAAAATATTCCATACCCTATGATGGTGAGGGTCCTTATCTGAGAGGTGAAGAACCTCTCTTCAAATCCCTTCTCTTCATCAAGTTGGGGGTGGGGGGACAGAAACTGAACCAGGGTCTCCCATGTCCTATGCTCTAACCCCTGAGCTAAGAGGTGTAAGGGCGGGTACCTCTTCACCTATTTGGTGTGGTTAGCCAGTCTCAGAGCATGCCTACTATGTACGACCCCCAAAGGTGAGATAGCTATTGCCCTGCATATCTCCTCCTGGTCTGGGGATTGTACTGGGGCTTAGGCGTGAGATAGGCATCTGCCTGAGACAGCAGTGCACTTATCTGGAGGCAGAAATTTAGGATCTAGGGAACTTTGTCAGTGAGAATTTAGGTGCCAAGTGAGTATAGGTGCCTACAGGGTTAGATGGTAGCTGTGTGTTTTTGTTTGGATCACAGCAGTACCTAAACCTGGGACTTAGGCACCTAAGTCCCTTTGTGTATCTGGTCCTCCGTGTCTGTTGGCTGATGGAAGAACTATAGGAATCCTGAGCTGGGCTGGCAGAGATATTTTTCTCTGTGTTAAGAATGAAATACACACTTTCTCACAACCATAATATGATAAATTGGGCACTATGTGGTCTCTGGCTTTTCTGCTTCCATGGGAAGAGTCTGTGACTTTGACCATCCCTATTGCTGTATGTGGTAATTGCTCATGTGAATGTTGTCAGATGTCCCAGGATGTCTTGCCGTGAGGCCAGATTCTTATGAGGTTGACTGACATGCAAGTATGAAATTTTAAAAAGGCAATGGCTCTCAGTGGCAGATAGCTCCATTCTGGAGGCCAGCCAGAGATAGAAATAAATGGACTGAGTGGCCAAAAATTATTCTCACCAACTCCAAGCATGCTGTGATTCTGTTTTTCTGTGAACCGTACCTTTAAATTGTAAATAAGGCTGTCTGCCTGTTCTGCTGAAGCCAAGACTGTCAAAAGATTCAAGATGGAGGCTCTTAAAGAGAAAGATACCCTCTGCTTTCTCTTTCATGGAGACTTTATATTTATTCTTTGTTGTTTTCATTCATCTAAGATAGATCATGTAGGCTGACATAATATGTTGTGCTTTTTGTGGAGGGAAAAGTAACACCTTATGCACACAGAGAGAGACAGAGAGAGAGAGAGAGAGAAGGTGATTGAGGTAAAAACAGTCCTCTAAGAGTTGATTTATATCTTTGGCTTATTCTCTCCAAAGCTATCATTCTCCCTTCCTGATATGATCATTTCCATAGCAATCAATTCTGATTGTCATAAATTGAAGATTATGGGTAAAATTCATCCCTGGAGGAACTCCCTTGAAGTCAGTGGCATTACACCAAGGATGAATTTGGTTGTGTGATTTTTAGATGAGGGATGAGTAACAGGAGCAGGTACCAAAGGTCCAGTTTTCATGCACATGTCTTTGTAGATAAGATTGGATGAATATCGGATATATAGTTTGAATAATCCTGAAATAGAACATTACCAAAGTTTTCCATGAGTAATATAAAAGTGAACTTTTAAGGGCAAAATGACATTGCAGCTTTAACATCAGAGCCAAATTTGAAGTGAATAGCTATGCTTGTATTGATTACTTTTATATATCATCACAGAATTACCTGTTATTAGGGGCTGGAAACCGAACATTGAACATAAATTCAAATGGCTGGGGAGGCTTTATGTGAGAGGGGGGAAAGAGGTTATAAGTTAAAAAGAAACAAAAGAGGTCCTTATTTTTTCTCTAGGGATTGATTAAGTATGTCAAAGGCAGTCAGCCAGCAATCTCTCAGTCTCCTCACTTCAGCAGGAGGTAATGAAATTTAATTAGTGAGAAGAAACAGCTTTCACACTGAGAGGAGTGGAGAGAAAACAGGGACATCAATGTGCACAGAGACTAATGCTACAGTACATAACAATCCCTATTAAAACTGAATTAATAAGCAAAGCTCTTTTTCCTCTACTTTTTCTTACAAGACTTTTTCATTTTAAATAAAAACTTGAAAAATGAGCTAGAGCTATATTTTGTTATTAATAGTATGAGGCTTAGTTCTGCTAGGTTTGAAGGCACAAGTACAATTCTGCTCCTTCACAGCTATGTGAATCCTTCCATGTTCAGACTGTAATGTGTTCACAGATTTTTTCCTTAGAAGCAGGACTTTTTTATGACTTTGCAAGTCTTGAACTTCAAATAAGTTAGGGTTTGGATGAACTCAGTCTTCCAATATTTAGATCTCATGAAGAACTGCCAGACAAGGTTTGCTAAAATGGGCATTGCTGATGGTTCCGCAAAGGGCCAGAATAAGATATAGGCACCAGAGGGCCATGCCAAAGGTCCCAGCTCCAGGAGATAGTTGATTACAACAGAATTGCAGCTTTAATTTAATTAAAACAGTCTAGCATTTATGGTTGCAAATAAAACTTGGAAATGTGACCCAGATATAACCAATGCAGTAATGTCTGCCTGCTCTGCAGAGAGCCTGAAACAACAGCTCTGACTGGGACCCTTATCAAAGGGTTGATAACACCAAGACCCACAGCTTTGGGGGTCTGCCAACACCAACCTAGAAGAGAATTCTATGTGTGCGAAAGGAGAAGATGAATAAAGCAACCCCACCCATCCAGATACTCCTGCTGCTGAGGTAAGCCCTGGGAGTCATTCTCTGCCTGTCTGGAGTTGGGTGGGTGGGTGGAGAAGGAACCTCCTTGCTGCTCCTCCTGAGGCACCAAGGGGGTCCTTAACACTTCCCATTGCTCTAGAAGAGGAGGGAGCCTCCCACCAATGATCTTCTGAGTGAGGGATGGGGCCATTGCAGAAACATCATTGAAGCCCAACGTCATGGTGTGTCCAAGGCCCCAGATTGGTTTAACTCAGCCCCTCACGTTCACACATATTCAGGGGTGGAATGAATACAGTAGGCCGCAGCGGGCAAGAGAGATGCACACAGGCTAGTCCGCTCAGACGCACTGATATAGCGTGGGCCTTCCAAAAACAAGGGGAATCCGTTCTAGCTTCAAAACCCATATCAGCTATAGCTGTTCCTGATACCACATAGAATAAATAATAGTGCACAGTGTCTGGGAACTGTCTGTCACACAGAGGCAATGCTTCCTGAACATTATGAGGGACTGCACACAAGGAGTCAGAGCTGGTCTGTATTCCAAAGGGATAGTGAAGAATTATAATCATGGAGCTCCCATGAAAGCAGCCCACAGAGCGCGAGAGAAAGAGGAACTCCACTCCCATGCTCAAAACACTCGCAGAAGCCAGCACCAACTAGTAAAGACTACAGGATTGGAGGGGCGCAATGTGGCTCTTCATGCTGGAAAAATGAGCCTGTTCCTTCTCTCTGCTTCTTCTCCTTAGCGTATGCACAACGTGCCTCAGGTGGCATATGACCAGGATTAATCAATGAATTTGGTCCACTGGTTGGATCATTAGCTTCCCCAGCTCAGGCCAGGTAATGACAGGGAATGCAACATGAACACTGATCCATGCCCCCCATTTCTCCACTGAAATCACACCAGCATAAAACCAGAGCCATGTGGTCATGAATCAAATTCAGCTTTCCAGACTTGTCCTATGTGACATATTGTAGAAAGAAACAATTAGTTCTTTTTTTAAAAAAGTGCAGCCTGACAGCATAATTTTCAATAGAGCCTAAGGGGTTATGTGTCTAATTCACAATGAAATTCAATGAAATCTGGGCCTCTAACTCCCCTAAACACCTTTGAAAATTCCAGACACAATTCCTACCTTTTAGGATGGAAAAGAGATTGTAAGCTCTTACTCACATTGTAAATTCTTTGGGGGCTGGAAATGTCTTCTTGTTCTGTGTTTGTACAGCACCTATCTGATGGGGTGTCTCACCCCCACACAAAGCCTGACTTTGTAAAAAGGGCCAATTAACCAGGCTGCACCTGGAGGAGAGTCAGGGCTGATAAGGTTTAATGGATCATTAAGCCCAGCTGGGCAGGAGTGGGCTGAACTAGTATACAGCAGGAAGTAGAGCCCAAGAGGGAGCTGCTGGGAGAAATGCTGTAGTCTCTCCTTAGAGAAAAGAGGAGTTGCTAAGAGATAAGGAGAAGACTTAGGGGAAAAGTAAGCCTTGGGATCCTGCCCCAGGGAGCAGAGGAAGCTCTGTTGGTAACCCAGAGGCAGAGCTAGAGAGGAAAGGTAGGAAGCCACCCAGGGAAACCACAACAGAGTCTGGGATTATGTAGATTGTGGTTGCTAGTCATAGGGTTCCTGGGCTGGAACCTGGAGCAGTGGGATGAGGTTCCCCTACCATCCACTGGGGAAGTGGCACAGTCCGGGCAGTGGAGTGGAAGACTGTCTGAGACAGTTTGTCCAGAGGCACTTTGATACTGCAGAAGGGGAAAACTATAGTGACCTGGCCGAAGCCACGAAGAGGGAACAATTGAGTCCGGAGAGAGAAAAATACATACCACGGGATAAACAATCAAAGGAGGGGGTGGGCGTCAGACTGGTTAAGAGCTAATCCCAAGACGAAGGCACCTGAGTAGTGAACCATGTCACAGCCTAGCAGAGTGGGGTCCTGTTCCGTGACTTGGGCTGCTATGTGCTATAGTAATACAAATAAAACAATAATTTTTCACATAGAAATGCTGAGGCTGTTTCTATATTTATTAACTGAAGTCTAAACAATGAGGAGTCCTTGTGGCACCTTAGAGACTAACAAATTTATTTGAGCATAAGCTTTCATGGGCTAAAACCCACTACATCAGATGCATGGAGTGAAAAATACAGTAAGCAGTATATATATCACAGCACATGAAAAGATGGGAGTTGCCTTACCAAGTTGGGGGTCAGTGCTAATAAGGCCAATGCAGTCAAGGTGGACGTTGCCCATTTCCAACAGTTGACAAGAACTTGTGAGTATCAGCAGAGGGAAAATTACTTTTTGTAGTGACCCATCCACTCCCAGTCTTTATTCAGGCCTAATTTGATGGTGTCCAGTTTGCAAATTAATTCCAGTTCTGCAGTTTCTCGTTGAAGTCTGTTTTTGAAGTATTTTTTGTTGAAGAATTGCTACTTTAAAGTCTGTTATTGAGTGTCCAGGGAGATTGAAGTGCTCTCCTACTGGTTTTTGAATGTTACAATTCTTGATGTCTGATTTGTGTCCATTTATTCTTTTGCGTAGAGACTGTCCAGTTTGGCCAATGTACATGGCAGAGGGGCATTGCTAGTACATGATGGCATATATCACATTGGCAGATGTGCAGGTGAACAAGCCTGTCATAAATATAAAGGGAAGGGTAAACCCCTTTGAAATCCCTCCTGGCAAGGGGAAAGCTCCTCTCACCTGTAAAGGGTTAAGAAGCTAAAGGTAACCTCGCTGGCACCTGACCAAAATGACCAATGAGGAGACAAGATACTTTCAAAAGCTGGGAGGAGGGAGAGAAACAAAGGGTCTGTGTTTGTCTGTAGTCGTCTTGGCCGGGGATAGACCAGGAATGGAGTCTTAGAACTTTTAGTAACTAATCTAGCTAGGTATGTGTTAGATTATGATTTCTTTAAATGGCTGAGAAAAGAATTGTGCTGAATAGAATAACTATTTTTGTCTGTGTATCTTTTTTGTAACTTAAGGTTTTGCCTAGAGGGGTTCTCTATGTTTTTGAATCTAATTACCCTGTAAGATATCTACCATCCTGATTTTACAGGGGGGATTTCTTTATTTCTATTTACTTCTATTTTTTATTAAACGTCTTCTTGTAAAAAACTGAATGCTTTTTCATTGTTCTCAGATCCAAGGGTTTGGGTCTGTGGTCACCTGTGCAAATTGGTGAGGCTTTTTATCCAACATTTCCCAGGAAAGGGGGGGTGCAAGTGTTGGGAGGATTGTGCATTGTTCTTAAGATCCAAGGGTCTGGGTCTGTAGTCACCTAGGCAAATTGGTGAGGCTTTTTACCAAACCTTGTCCAGGAAGTGGGGTGCAGGGTTTTGGGAAGTATTGTGGGGGGAAAGACGCGTCCAAACAGCTCTTCCCCAGTAACCAGTATTAGTTTGGTGGTGGTAGCGGCCAGTCCAAGGACAACGGGTGGAATATTTTGTACCTTGGGGAAGTTTTGACCTAAGCTGGTAAAGATAAGCTTAGGAGGTTTTTCATGCAGGTCCCCACATCTGTACCCTAGAGTTCAGAGTGGGGGAGGAACCTTGACATGGTGGCATAGTGGTGGGATTAACCTGAAATCATTTTGAGATCCAGTTGAGATTTTTTGAACTAGAAATACAGATTTCAAAAAGGAATTTTTTTTTTCTGTGGAAAGGAAGTCCAGAAAGCAGCTTTGAAACTGAAAGCAGCTTGGGTTTTCTCTGCTTTGTGGCCAAGCAGAGACAAAAGGGGATTATCTTTGTGAATTGCAGGTTTTCTTTGCCTGGAGGCAGGGTACTTAACTCTTGCAGGGAAATTCACAGTCTTCCAACGCAGAGTTTTTTTTTCTTTTCTTCCTAAAAGTAAATGGGGGGGGGGGGGTGCGCTCTACTCATTTGCCTGGAGACAAAAGTGGCAGGGGGTTTTTTTTTTTAGGATTTTGATTTTTTTGTTTTACAAGGAGCACAGGTTTGAAAGGGAATTTTTTTTTCTTTGGGCTGGGTAAGCAGGTTTCCAAGTAGTTGGAGGTTTTTTGCTTTAATTTGGGCCCAGAGCAGAGACAAGGGAATTGTCTTTTTCTGTAGGCTGACAATCACTATCAGAGAATAGGTATTCTATTCCAGCATAGCAAAATTTTACAGCCAAGTTTTTTTTTTGTTTATTTCTAAACCTCGGGTGTAAGGTTAGTTAAAAACAGAGAGGTTAGAATGGCAAAATCCGCGGCTCGACTACAGCTCGAATTAGCCAAATTTCAGGCTGAGGAAAGACAAAGGGAACATGAAAGACAGATAGAACTCATGCGGCTGAAGAAGGAACAAGAAAGGGAGGCAGAACAACACCAAGCGGCTGCTCACAGGAGAGCTATGGAAGCGAGGGACAAAGAACTGGAGAAGGAAAAAGAGAGGAAGTATGTGGAGGAGATGGAGAAGATAAACGCTCAGCAGAATATCCCAACAAACCCTAGTAATCCTTCTCCAAGTACCACTTCCCATCCCAGAAAGTTCCCCACCTACAAGGCAGGCGATGATACTGAGGCCTTCCTAGAAAACTTCGAAAGGGCCTGCCTTGGGTACAACATCTCTACTGACCAATACATGGTAGAGCTGAGGCCGCAGCTCAGTGGACCCTTAGCTGAGGTGGCAGCTGAAATGCCTAAAGAACACATGAACAAGTATGAACTGTTTAAATCCAAGGCGAGAGTCAGAATGGGGATAACACCCGAGCAGTCTCGTCGGAGGTTCAGAGCCCTAAGGTGGAAACCAGACATGTCATTTACCCGACATGCCTACCACATTGTGAAACATTGGGATGCCTGGATATCAGGAGCAAGTGTTGAATCTCCAGTAAATTTTCCCTTCCTAATGCAAATGGAACAATTCTTAGAGGGTGTTCCTGAGGAAATAGAAAGATACATCCTAGATGGGAAACCCAAAACTGTAATTGAGGCAGGAGAGATTGGAGCCAGATGGGTGGAGGTGGCAGAGAAGAAGAAAACTGGTCGCAGTTGGAGCGGAGACCAGAAGGGACCACCCCAGACCACACCCTATTACCGGGGGCCACCCAAAGCCCCACCTACCTCCCAAAGAACCCTCCAGACCCCTTATCGTCCCACCACCCTGTTCTCCAGCAACCCTCCTCGCCCCAGTGACCCGTCAGCTGGACGATGTTTTAAGTGTAACGAGCTGGGGCATGTAAAGGCCAACTGCCCCAAGAACCCCAACAGATTACAGTTCATTGCACCGGAATCACACCAGAGGTCCACAGGCCCAGATACCTCCCAGATACCCTTGGAGCGGAGGGAAACTGTGAGTGTGGGCGGGAAGAAGGTCACCGCGTGGAGGGATACCGGAGCACAAGTGTCAGCTATCCATGCTTCCTTAGTGGACCCCAATTTAATCAACCCAGAGATCCAAGTGACGATTCAACCCTTCAAGTCCAACTCTTTCAATTTGCCTACAGCCAAGTTGCCTGTCCAGTACAAGGGCTGGTCAGGAACATGGACTTTTGCAGTCTATGATGATTATCCCATCCCCATGCTGTTGGGGGAAGACTTGGCCAATCATGTGAAGCAGGCCAAGAGGGTGGGAACGGTCACCCGCAGCCAGGCTAAACAAGCCGTGAGGCCTAGCTCTGTTCCGGAAACTTCTATCAGGACCCAGTCAGAAGTGATGGACCCGGACCCCAGGCCAATGTCTGCAACAGCAGTAGTGGATCCAGTCCCAGAGACCCAGACGGAACCAGTCCCAGAACCGGAACCAGCCGAACAACCAACACCAGACCCAGTGTCAGCACTGAATCCAGTACTTGCAACCTCAACACCAGAGGGCCCCACCGACCCTGAACTGGCAGCAGCCGATAACCCGACACAAGAGGCTCATCCGGAGCCTGAATCCCAACATAGTGCACCAGTGGAGAGCGGTTCACAGTCAACAGAAACAGCTCCATCCCCTATATCGCTTCCAGAGGGACCAAGCCTAGGTCCACAATCCAATGAGGGACTGATGTCTCCAGCATCAAGGCAACAGTTCCAGACCGAACAGGAAGCAGATGAAAGCCTCCAGAGAGCTTGGACGGCGGCACGGAGCAACCCACCGCCTCTCAGCTCTTCTAATCGATCCAGGTTTGTTGTAGAAAGAGGACTTTTATACAAGGAAACTCTTTCTGGTGGACACCAGGAAGACTGGCATCCTCAGAGACAGTTGGTAGTTCCAACTAAATACCGGGCCAAGCTCTTGAGCTTAGCCCACGATCACCCTAGTGGCCATGCTGGGGTGAACAGGACCAAAGACCGTTTGGGGGGGTCGTTCCACTGGGAGGGAATGGGCAAGGATGTTTCTACCTATGTCCAGTCTTGTGAGGTGTGCCAAAGAGTGGGAAAACCCCAAGACCAGGTCAAAGCCCCTCTCCAGCCACTCCCCATCATTGAAGTTCCATTTCAGCGAGTAGCTGTGGATATTCTGGGTCCTTTTCCGAAAAAGACACCCAGAGGAAAGCAGTACATACTGACTTTCATGGATTTTGCCACCCGATGGCCGGAAGCAGTAGCTCTAAGCAACACCAGGGCTAAAAGTGTGTGCCAGGCACTAGCCGACATTTTTGCCAGGGTAGGTTGGCCCTCCGACATCCTCACAGATGCAGGGACTAATTTCCTGGCAGGAACTATGAAAAACCTTTGGGAAGCTCATGGGGTAAATCACTTGGTTGCCACTCCTTACCATCATCAAACAAATGGCATGGTGGAGAAGTTTAATGGAACTTTGGGGGCCATGATACGTAAATTCGTAAATGAGCACTCCAATGATTGGGACCTAGTGTTGCAGCAGTTGCTCTTTGCCTACAGAGCTGTACCACATCCCAGTTTAGGGTTTTCCCCATTTGAACTTGTATATGGCCGTGAGGTTAAGGGGCCATTGCAGTTGGTGAAGCAGCAATGGGAGGGATTTACACCTTCTCCAGGAACTAACATCCTGGACTTTGTAACCAACCTACAAAACACCCTCCGAACCTCTTTAGCCCTTGCTAGAGAAAACTTACAGGATGCTCAAAAAGAGCAAAAAGCCTGGTATGATAAACATGCCAGAGAGCGTTCCTTCGAAGTAGGAGACCAGGTCATGGTCTTAAGGGCGCTCCAGGCCCATAAAATGGAAGCATCGTGGGAAGGGCCATTCATGGTCCAGGAGCGCCTGGGAGCTGTTAATTATCTCATAGCATTCCCCACCTCCAACCGGAAGCCTAAGGTGTACCATATTAATTCTCTAAAGCCCTTTTATTCCAGAGAATTAAAGGTTTGTCAGTTTACAGCCCAGGGAGGAGACGACGCTGAGTGGCCTGAAGGTGTCTACTATGAAGGGAAAAGTGCTGGTGGTGTGGAAGAGGTGAACCTCTCCATGACCCTTGGGCGTATGCAGCGACAGCAGATCCAGGAGCTGTGCACTAGCTACGCGCCAACGTTCTCAGCCACCCCAGGACTGACTGAACGGGCATACCACTCCATTGACACAGGTAATGCTCACCCAATTAGGGTCCAACCTTACCGGGTGTCTCCTCAAGCTAAAACTGCTATAGAACGGGAGATCCAGGATATGTTACAGATGGGTGTAATCCGCCCCTCTGAAAGTGCATGGGCATCTCCAGTGGTTCTAGTTCCCAAACCAGATGGGGAAATACGTTTTTGCGTGGACTACCGTAAGCTAAATGCTGTAACTCGCCCAGACAACTATCCAATGCCCCGCACAGATGAACTATTAGAGAAACTGGGACGGGCCCAGTTCATCTCTACCTTGGACTTAACCAAGGGGTACTGGCAGGTACCGCTAGATGAATCTGCCAAGGAAAGGTCAGCCTTCATCACACATCTCGGGCTGTATGAATTTAATGTACTCCCTTTCGGGCTGCGAAATGCACCCGCCACTTTCCAAAGACTTGTAGATGGTCTCCTAGCGGGATTAGGAGAATATGCAGTCGCCTACCTTGACGACGTGGCCATATTTTCGGATTCCTGGGCAGACCACCTGGAACATCTACAAAAAGTCCTTGAGCGCATAAGGGAGGCAGGACTAACTGTTAAGGCTAAGAAGTGTCAAATAGGCCTAAACAGAGTGACTTACCTTGGACACCAGGTGGGTCAAGGAACTATCAGCCCCCTACAGGCCAAAGTGGATGCTATCCAAAAGTGGCCTGTCCCAAAGTCAAAGAAACAGGTTTAATCCTTCTTAGGCTTGGCCGGTTATTACAGACGATTTGTACCGCACTACAGCCAAATCGCTGCCCCACTGACAGACCTAACCAAAAAGAAACAGCCAAATGCTGTTCAGTGGACCGGAAAGTGTCAGAAGGCCTTTAACAAGCTTAAAGCGACACTCATGTCTGACCCTGTACTAAGGGCCCCAGACTTTGACAAACCGTTCCTAGTAACCACAGATGCATCCGAGCGTGGTGTGGGAGCAGTTTTAATGCAGAAAGGACCTGATCAAGAATTCCACCCTGTAGTGTTTCTCAGCAAAAAACCGTCTGAGAGGGAAAGCAACTGGTCAGTCACTGAAAAAGAATGTTATGCCATTGTCTACGCTCTGGAAAAGCTACGCCCATATGTTTGGGGACGGCGTTTCCACCTGCAAACCGACCATGCTGCACTAAAGTGGCTTCACACCGTCAAAGAAACTAACAAAAAACTTCTTCGGTGGAGTTTAGCTCTCCAAGATTTTGATTTCGACATCCAACACATCTCAGGAGCTTCTAACAAAGTGGCTGATGCACTCTCCCGTGAAAGTTTCCCAGAATCAACTGGTTAAAAACGTCCTTGAGATGTGGAAAATAGTGTTAGTCTTTATGTACTTGGTAGTATATTTAGAGATGCATGTGTCTTATTAACTCTGTTTTTCCTAGAGCTCCAGGAAGAAATCCTAGCCAGTGTTTCACCCTAGCTGAGATTTGGGGGGCGTGTCATAAATATAAAGGGAAGGGTAAACCCCTTTGAAATCCCTCCTGGCCAGGGGAAAGCTCCTCTCACCTGTAAAGGGTTAAGAAGCTAAAGGTAACCTCGCTGGCACCTGACCAAAATGACCAATGAGGAGACAAGATACTTTCAAAAGCTGGGAGGAGGGAGAGAAACAAAGGGTCTGTGTCTGTCTGTAGTCGTCTTGGTCGGGGATAGACCAGGAATGGAGTCTTAGAACTTTTAGTAACTAATCTAGCTAGGTATGTGTTAGATTATGATTTCTTTAAATGGTTGAGAAAAGAATTGTGCTGAATAGAATAACTATTTTTGTCTGTGTATCTTTTTTGTAACTTAAGGTTTTGCCTAGAGGGGTTCTCTATGTTTTTGAATCTAATTACCCTGTAAGATATCTACCATCCTGATTTTACAGGGGGGATTTCTTTATTTCTATTTACTTCTATTTTTTATTAAATGTCTTCTTGTAAAAAACTGAATGCTTTTTCATTGTTCTCAGATCCAAGGGTTTGGGTCTGTGGTCACCTGTGCAAATTGGTGAGGCTTTTTATCCAACATTTCCCAGGAAAGGGGGGGTGCAAGTGTTGGGAGGATTGTGCATTGTTCTTAAGATCCAAGGGTCTGGGTCTGTAGTCACCTAGGCAAATTGGTGAGGCTTTTTACCAAACCTTGTCCAGGAAGTGGGGTGCAGGGTTTTGGGAAGTATTTTGGGGGGAAAGACGCGTCCAAACAGCTCTTCCCCAGTAACCAGTATTAGTTTGGTGGTGGTAGCGGCCAGTCCAAGGACAACGGGTGGAATATTTTGTACCTTGGGGAAGTTTTGACCTAAGCTGGTAAAGATAAGCTTAGGAGATTTTTCATTCAGGTCCCCACATCTGTACCCTAGAGTTCAGAGTGGGGGAGGAACCTTGACAAAACCCCTGATGATGTGACCGATGTGGTTAGGTCCTATGATGGTGTCCATAGAATAGATATCCGGACAGAGTTAACAATGGGGTTTGTTGCAGGGATTTGTTCCTGGGTTAACGTTTTTGTTGTGTGGTGTGTAGTTGCTGGTAGGTATTTGCTTCAGGAGCTGTCTGTAAGCGAGGACTGGCCTGTCTCCCAAGGTCTGTGAGAGTTGAGGGATCGTCCTTCAGGGTACATTGTAGATCCTTGATGATGTGCTGGAGAGATTTTAGTTGGGGGCTGTAGGTGGCGGCTAGTGGCATTCTGTTACTTTCTTTGTTGGGCCTGTCCTGTAGTAGGTGACTTCTGGGTACCCTTCTGGATCTGTCAATCTGTTTTCTTCACTTCACCCGGTGAGTATTGTAGTTTTAAGAATGCTTGATAGAGATCCTGTAGGTGTTTGTCTCTGTCTGAGGGATTGGAACAAATGCGGTTGTATCTTAGAGCTTGGCTGTAGACAATGGATCATGTGGTGTAGTCTGGATGAAAGATGGAGGCATGTAGGTAAGTATAGTGGTCAGCAGGTTTCCGGTATAGGGTGGTGTTTATGTGACCATCGCTTATTTGCACTGTAGTTTCCAGGAAGTGCATCTCTTGTGTGGACTGGTCCAGGCTGAGGTTGATGGTGGGGTGGAAATTGTTGAAATCCTGGTGGAATTCCTCAAGGGCCTCCTTCCCATGTGTCTAGATGATGAAGATGTCATCAATGTAGCGCAAGTAGAGTAGGGGCACTAGGGGACGAGAGCTTAGGAAGCGTTGTTCTAAGTCAGCCACCACCCCCATGAATATGATACAGTTCTGCAGTGACCTAGAATCCTACTTTCGCTATCTCCGACTCAAGGAATATTTCCAACACACCACTGAACAGCACACTAACCCACAGAAATCTTCCTACCAATGCTACAAAAAGAAGGATTCTGCATGGACTCGTCTGAAGGTCGAAACAACAGACTGGACTTCTACACAGAGTGCCTCCACCGACGTGCATGGCCTGAAATTGTGGAAAAGGAGCATCACTTGCCTCGTCACCTCAGCCATGCAGAAGACAACACCATCCACAGCCTCAGAAACAACTTTGACATTATAATCAAAACTTGTCGAATTATACTAAACAGTGATGTCTTTTCTATAGGTTTTGGAGATGTCCTACAGAACTCCAAAACGAGGACATTCATTCTCTATTACATTGTAGAAAAAGGTGTGCAAAAATCTATAAAAGAATATCACTTTCTAATAAACTCTATAGGACTTTTCCTAAAGGGCTGATTTTCCTCATCACGTAAGGTTGGCTCAGCTAATCAGGGACACAGGAGAAACACTATTTTACCTGTCATTTGACCCCTTCCAACAAGCACAGATCAAACAGGAAATGTATCTCTGAAGACTAGGCTCAGAATGTTTGCAGATGTCCACATTCATTTATCCTTTTAAAAAAAAAAAGTTTTTGGCCATGGAAAAAAATATGAGCAGGCAGCTTTCAGTTCACTACCCCAGGCTAAGTTCAAATCAAGGGTGATTTTGCAGGTATTTGCAGTTGAAGTTCACAAATTCTGCTGACCTTTTTATCTAACTGACAGGAAGGCCCTATTACTGTTTCTCTGTGTGCTGCTTGTTACTCATGCTGATTTAGTCTTTTAGAGACATTCTTTAGATTTTCAGTATTTGTGAAAAATGACCAAAAAAAAAATAAATAAAAAGAAGAATCCTTTCTGCCAAGGGACCGCCAGCTCTCTTGGTATGTATCTATTTGCTAATAAGATTTCCTTAAGTTTTTTAAAGCTACTCATGATGGCCTAATGAGCTTCCTATTGAAATCCCACATCTGACTAGTTGCATGCAGTAGCATTATTCAAAGCAACCCAGCCATTGATCATCATTGTTAATTTCTCCTGAGAAATTAGATAAGGAAGGCAAGCAAAAGTGAATAGGAATGAAAGGGTACAGGAAGCAAAACCATCAAAAACTCAGCCCTTAGTTTGTACTCTATCAGAACTGCAGGGCATGTCTTAGATAAGCTCAGAAACTGAAGTATTTGGAAAGCTGAAACATATAACTTGGGATCCATAGGATTTTCACACATATTCCAAATATTGCTTTACACCCTTCTGCATTGGGCCTAGTGAATCTCCAAATAGGAACATGGTTTGTCCAAAATGAATGGTTCTAACACAGCATGGTGCAGTGCTAATACAAGCCAAATTCTTCTCTTGTTGCTGATGCAAAAGGTGAGCTGAAAACTACAATAAAAACCAATCCCAGAAATAAGTGCTCATGCTCCCATTAAGCAGGAGGGAAGGAAAGGGCGATGTTCAGCACTCTTGTTCAGGGAGGAACACTTCACTCTACAAAGCTTTGATTTAATATTATGTTCCCTGCTATGTGAAATCAGCCTGACACTTCTTTGTTTGTTGATGACATCCCAGCACGTACCATTCTCTGTACCCCTCGATCCAAGAAATCTTATTGCAACCCATGCTATCAACATCGTCAGAGAATGTATCATTTTAGGATATTTTAATCAAACCTAGAGATATCAGGACAATTTCACAGCATGGGGAGGAAAATTGTTCTAAAAGCTGTATCTATACAAAACATACCCACAGCCTGGAGAGTGGCAACATGCAGTACAAGAGTGGTACTAACTCAGTGCTAATCTCATCCTCTCATTTACTCTTTAAATAAGACCAGCTCAGGTAACAAAGTGTTTCCAGCCTTTATATATCTTGCACAACAGCTTCCTTGGGTGCAGCAGCAGACCAAGTATATGTCTCAGACTGTAAAACATCTCAGTGAAAGCATTAGCATTCAAGAACTTAATAGGGGTTAGAAATTCTCTCTCTAATTTAGATTTATGAAAAAAATGGACTTGGAAAAGGCATAATTCTTTCTCTGTATTTCATGGTCTTTAGAGGGGGAAATGTACCAGACTGGATTATATTTTAAACTGTTAATTTTTTTATGTTAAACATGATTTTTTAAAACAAATGAGATTTTTTTATTTATATGTTGCTAGTTTTTTACTTTTTACTTTTATGGTCTTAAATTGCTCAAGCAGATGTACTTGTTTCCTCAATTGGTTTCCTGATTGTTAGTAGAATTGCAGGTTTTACCTAGAGATTTTTTTTCTACTAAGAAGTTTCACAACTAAAATGCTCATCTATGCTGAAAAAGTCAACTCCAGGGTCTCTTTAGCATTCTGAAAGTGAGGAAAGTTCACTCTCAAACACGACATTAGTAAGGAAATAGCCCGCACAATATTTGCAACCAATGCCACCTTCTGATATATTGAACTTCCACAAGACCAGAAAATTGAAGTGCTTTGACCAAGCTATACTCCTCCATCAGGGTTTTCAGTTTCAAGTCAGTGTGACTTGTGCTCCTAAATCTCTTAAGCGAGTTTGAAAATCCCACCCTTAGGTGCCTAAATATGGGTTGATAAGCCTAACTTTTGGTTCAGATATTTGGAAAATTTTGGCCTGTGTGTATAGAAGTTCACAGTAACCTTGTTAATGTATTGGTAGGCCACATAAACTTTCATTGTTAACACTGATTTTATGCTGCTAAAATAAAAGTTTTAATAAAAATACTATTTTGATGGTGCCAACACTTTGCACAATTTTAAGCAGATGAATAATGCCAGTGAAGACAATGGGACTATTCATGTGAGTAAAGGTGTGTATCCGCCTCGCTGTATATAGCATTAGGGCCTTAATTTTCAATATTTTGTTTTTACCTGTCGCGGATTTGTAAAACTCAAATAAGACACCCACCCTGTAGTGATATTAAAAAAAAATAGCTTTTATAATTTAGTGCACTATAAATCTTAATCTAAAACTGCAATAACACACTTTCACATTAGCTGATGCTGAGTCATAATTTGCTTTCTGATCTGCTCTTGAAGAACTACAAGCTGTTCCATGCACAGCACTTGTGGCAAACACACATTTTTGCCCATAGTCAGTGCTTATCTTTATAAGTTATCTGTGCGCTGAAATAGATCCTCAACTGGTGTAAATCAGCATAGCTCCACTGGCTTCAAAAGAGCTACACTGATTTACGCTAGCTGAAGATCAGAGTCTTTGATTTAAACACAACAATTTGCCAAGGCGGATGGAACTGATGGCGTTTTATAAAAGGAAGGAGAACAAAATATCTCTCTGAAAGGAAGAACTCAAATAAAAAGGATTTCAGCAACAATCTAGATTGTGCTCTACAGCTACTGCAAGTTCAGTACAAATGAGCAATAATTAAAAAAAAACAATTTTCAAATAACAGAGACAGAAAATGAACTATGTTTCTGCCAGTGGTTGGACGGAGATGTTCACTCTGCTGAGGGACCTTGTGACACTAGAAAAACAAGATGGAATTGAGTTTAATGCTATCGTTGAATTATCATGAGATTTTTTTTATTCACTTAACTATACTTTTAGGTAGGAGATTTTCCTTTTCTTGTGTATAGATGACACCCCAGCTGACAAGTAGTTTAAAATTCTAGCAGGTTGCAAAAAAGGCCTGATTTCATGTGAAAATTTAGCTCTGTATTAGCCCAGCGAAGAAGCCAATTGTGACTGGAATTAGTGACAGGGAGCTGAATAGCAAGTTGTCTGAGTGTAGCATATGAAGGAGATTTCATCTGAGTAAAAACTCTGGCCAGTGAGGCAAATGCTATGCTCTGTACTTTCTCCATGAGTGTCAAGGAATGTAGTTGTAACAGGACCAGCGAGGTTCTGCTGTGTCATGTCAGGGTAAGATGATAAAAGCCTGCACAGGACCCTGATACTTTCATAGATGGGATCATTAGATCATCTTCTAGTCTGAACTCCTGCATAATTCAGGCTATTACCTTTTACCCAGTTACCCCTGTATGGAACCCACAATAACTTGTGTTTAACTTGTGTTTGGCTAAAGCATATCTTCCATTAGGACATACGGTATTGATTTGAAGGTATCAAGGGCTAGGTCTGCAGAGGGATGTAGGCAGTTAACTACCACTTTCCTTCATAACCCCCATAACCCCATCCATTACTGCCGGTGCCTACGTTTCTGCCAATAAAGTCCCTTAGCTGCATAAAAAACTGATACTGGGCAGGCACACAGCTGCTTCAGGCCAATTAAATATTCATGGTGGGGGCAGGGGGACTGAATGACTCTTTAACCCAGTGGTTAGGGTACTCACCTGGCACTTGGGAGACCCAGGTCCTTGTTCCACTGAATATTTAAATATTTATACAAAATAGAATGGTTTCACCAGTCTACTCCTGGTTTTGACACTCTCTGGAGATGTGGGTTCAAAACCCTGCTCCACATAAGGCAGAAGGGGAAATTGAGCCCTGGTCTCCCACATCCTGGGTGAGTGCCCTAATCATTGAGCGTGGTGGTACTGTCTCCTCAGCTCTTGGTGAGAAAGGGCTTTGAAGAGGGTCCATGACTGTGAATCCTGAGGGGAGATAAGTCCAGGTCAGAGGGAGGAGCTATGTCCCTAACTCCCTTTGAGGGGTAGAGCTTAGGCCACGTGCCTCTCCTTGGCATTTCTTATTGCTTAGCTTAACTGGCTCCCTGTTCAGCATGTTGGCTTTTGTAGATCCCATTCTGAGGCCCCTAACTCTTCCCGTGCATTGAATGGGGAGCCTGGACACCTAACTTAGGACCATGGATTCCATTAGGTGACAGAGCATCTAAATGCTAGGCATTGAAATTCTGAGTCTAAGTCTTTTTTGTGGATTTAGCCCCCAAAGGCTTCATGGAGTCCATCTCTGCTGGAGCTTCTTCTGCACTGCTGTAGTTGTGGGTTGGGTTAGGCAACAGAAGGGACAGGGAGGGAAATTAGGCTAGTGGATCTGCAGGCTAATTCACCCACCAAAAAAGGTGCAATAGCTGTGGGGGTTACCATTGTTCTGATAGGGCAGCATCGGACATGGAGCAACATAGCTAACACTCTAAACCTATGGGAAGGAGTTCTTTGCCCCAGAGCCTACTGAAGTCCAATTTTCCAAGCTTATGTACTTGGGCTTGGCCCAGGAAATGGGATTTGCCATTACAAAAGCACTGAGGACTGAATGGAAAAAGTTAGCCACTCTCAGCGGCTCCAGTTTGGTCATGAAGACACACCGGTGTTTCCTTTGTAAAGAAAATATGGTAGTCTTACATTACATCTGAAAAAAGCCTATTAGCACAAGCAGTGGGAAAAATGGCTTTTGTGGGTTTTGTTCTCTTGGGTACTGGGTGTTCGTGGCAGAGCTACAAGCTTAAGAAAATCCGGTGTGCAGTGTGTTCACAATGGAGCTGTCTGGAGAGAACATGGGGGAATATTGGATCATCCACAGCAATAGGGAAAGCAGCCAAGTCGTCATCCACAAAAAATTACCATGAAACTGTTAACAAGGAAGGCTTTCTAACAGGGCCAGTACTGGATAATGCACCACTTTTTGCCATTCCTTGATGTACAAGCCTTGTATTGTACATTGAAATTGGGGGGAGCGATAGCTCAGTGGTTTGAGCATTGGCCTGCTAAACTCAGGGTTGTGGGTTCAATCCTTGAGGGGGCCATTTAGGGATCTAGGGCAAAAATTGGGGATTGGTCCTGCTTTGAGCAGGGAGTTGGACTAGATGACCTCCTGAGGTCCCTTCCAACCCTGATATTCTATGATTCTGTGAACTATTTCTTCCCTTATGCCTACAATATTCCCTCCAACTCACCTCTCACATTGTCTGAAGCAGAATAAAATGAGCAGTACTCCTTTGAGTATTACATGGAAGATTTAGCAGCAGATCATAACTCTGCCACAGGTACATGGTAAGCAGTTTCCAGGGGATGATGAGCTCTGAGACAAAGGAAGCCAATGATATACTGTAAGTGTGTTGTTTCGAGACCAAGGGGATATTATTTTCTACATAAAATAGTAAAGGGAATAATAAATTCAGCAAAACTAGTTATTATTTATGAGTACCAATAGACCACACATTCAAATTAAAGTAATAACTTATTATTTTAGACAACCAAGGAACACGAGGGCTTCTGAGGTATTAAGATTTAGATGGCATTCAGTAAAGGAGGGCAAAGGGTTCAGAACCAGTTGCAACAGATAATGATAAAAAGGTGCATCAGCCTCCTACCATTCGATTATTAAATTGCAATTAGGAAGACTTATCTGAATCAAACACAGAGGTTTTATCATTCTCATGTGTCCCATGTTTAGTATCACTTCCATTTGGTTTGCTTTCCATTTTCCTTGTTTCAGCACGTGGTGTTCTGTTAAAATGTTGTACTTGTCCTGTCTTTGTGCCTGTTTCACTTTGTGCATCCTCAGTCTTTGGTCTAATGCATACCATTTTTTCTTTCTGTCGGTGGCTTTGTTTCTTTCCTCTTCATTTTACCAGAAGTCCATGATTATTTGTTAGCCTGAAATACAGTAGTGTATCGATTTACATAAAAAAAGCCTTAATCTAGATCATAGTACATTTCAGCGTATCCATCAGTGTTTGTTCACTGTATCTTTGCATCACTTTTAAGGGATAAAATAAGAATAGAACAGTGATAGCAGTTAAAACCAGTTCTAAAGAGAGAGGAGAACAAAACTGCAATCTTGATTTTTTTTTTTTTAGCTGTGACTATTAAATATGAACAACAATATTAATGAGTTAAGGCTAAGGAATGGATACAATAATTGGGCTGGAACAGAAGCTGTTCAAACATAATCATAACCTATTATGAAGTCAGTTAAAACATTGGCTGAGATCTAATACCTGTGGAAGCCCGTAAGGTTGGGTTCCAATGATTTAAAAGGCAACATATTGTGTGTTTTCGAGAGCAGTGAGCCACCCTGACAGGATTGCATACAGCACACAGATATGAAAGGAGAGGTGTCAGACCAGAAGAGGTACAAAATGTTATCAGCAAAGCTAGGGATGCTTTGGGAAACAGAAAGCTGGCAATATGTAGAGGGAAGAGGAGTGAAATTGTTGGAGGTCCATATAATATCAGAACCTGTGAATTAAGTGGCACAGAGTGTAGTGTGCTTGGATTATGATGGGGAAAAACACTAGAGATTACCAGTTAAGCAGCAGGGACAAAAAGCAAAAAATCTCTAAAGCTTTAGAAGTTTACTGATTATCCAAACTGAACTTCTGAACTCTGCATGTAGTAGCCATTCTACTTCTCTTGGGCTAGTGTCTGAATTAAGGTTACGTGTACACTTGGAGCTAGGTGTGTGATTCGCAGCTCATGTAGACATACACTAGCTCTCATTGAACTGGACCACTAAAAAATTATGGTGTATTGGCAGCAGTGTGTGGCGGCACAGGCTAGCTGCCATGAGTATGTACTCATGGGGTCCAGAAGGTTTGTACTCAGTGCGGTTAGCCCGTGACGCCTCTCACTACTGCCCGTGGTAGCTCAGCTGCATGCTAGCTCGATGAGAGCTAGTGCGAGTATGTCTCTGAGAGCTGCGAATCACACGGCTAGTTCCAAGTGTAGAAATAGCCTAAATATATATATCCTTCCATAGGGGAGCCTTCCTCCAGTGCTTTCCTTCATAGACTTTACTGTACCTTGCTCTCTGAATTCCTATGGCATCATATCTGTCCATTATTATTTATACTCATTTTGTATCACAGACACACAGATACCGGGACAACCCAAACCCCCTAACAGTCCATGGGAGTTTTTCTGTTACAATGGTGTTTTGATAAGGCTCATACATAGAAAGGGTTAGATACTATTACATTTAATGGGAACATCTCTAAGCTTTTGGGGAGGCAAAGGAAAGCTTTCAGGGATCATGAAACAAATAGTAAAACAAAAAAGGGAATGGCAAGTTGAGATGGGACCAAACCAATATTCTGAATCCAAATACTCTCAGTTAGAGGTGGTGAAAAAAAAAGGGAGTTTTCCATCCAAAAATGCAGTTTTGTAGAAACTGAAGTGTTTGATGGGAATGGGTCAATTTTGATCAACTTTTCAATGGGAAAGAGTAAAGTTTCATTCTGACAATGTCAAAACACGATGATTCATTTTGGTTTGACTTTTACTTTTGAAGTATGTATTCTTGAATGCTATGTATGTACATTATATGTATTATATTTAATATTTTAATATAAAATTAAAGTCCAGATGAAATTATCATTGTGATTAAAGTCAAAACAAAAATCACAAATCGATGCTTTGGGTTAATTTTGAACATTCATTTTGTGGAAAATTTCAAAATTTCAATTTGTCATTCCAATTTGGAACTGTTTTTTTAATGTTGGAATTTCCCACAGAATGGAAGTTCTAGCTCATGACCAGCTCTACTCCCAAAATTTAGTCTGAAGCTGAATATCAGAAAATGAGTCAATCTGTAATAGAAAATCATTTATTTTTTGTCACGAAAATTTCCTGGGAGTCCATCTTCCCTAAACCTGAGAGGACCGAAGGGGGAGAACATAGTATTCAGTTAAAAGAGTAAATCTACCTGCCCTATTTATACACCTATGCAATATTTGTGTCATACTGCTCACATAGAAAATAAACAAACCTGGATTAACAATACCACTTGCCATGGAAGTACTACAGTCCTCACGGCTAAAGAGTCAATTTAAGCAGCTTGTCTGCACTGACTGTTGGCTATCCTGCCAAGCAGAATTGTTTCACGGTTACCTTGTGCTCCCTCCATCTATTTGTTACATATACATGATGTCTCACATTGTATGCTTAGATTTTTAGCTCTTTGGGTCAGAACCCTGGGCTCAGGTCCTCAGAGATATTTTAGCTCCTAACTCTCTCATTGATTTCAATACCTTTGAATACCTTTGAAGTTCTGGGCCCCAATGCCTTACACAAAGGGGTTATCGAGGCCTCAATAACAAAGCTCTAAGTTCTACTGCACTACAACTAAATGGTAAGGTAGGAAGAGTTACCATGCTATGTTGCATAAAATACTGTAATTAGGAAATAACAGAGGAATCTCAGACATCATGCCAGGGCTGGTAACGGTTGATAAACAATTGATTTTTAAACATGACCACTGCAATTTCTGTTATTTATGCATGTATGTATCTGTGCATTTATAGGCATTTATCTGGTGCTCATGACCATAACATTACTTTTGCTAGATGCTCATAAAGACAAGAGCAGATGTCTTTGTCTTTCATGTGGAGCTGTTCAACATTACCAGGAGTATTCCTACTGGGTAATTGAGGCTTATAAATGTAATCATCAAGACAGTGGACATATGGTTTACTTTTTGACATAGGAGGTATATGCCAAAACGAATTTGATGGCTCAGTGGCTACAAAATCATTTAGGATGGCCTTTGTGCTTTGAACTGCAGTTAGCATACTGTTTCTTAAAGTAGAAGAACTTTAGTATAATCACCTGAGGCACCATATTAAAAAGCAAACAGGCAAAGAGCAAATCTCAGAGTTATAAAAAAAAGCTGTGCATATAGGCACAAGACAATGAAAAGAAATATAAATAGCAGCTGGGCATTTCAGATTTTAGTATTTTGGTTATGTCTTTAAAAACGACCATAATCTATTCTAACTCAGAAAAGGTTTAGGAGCGGGTATTTCAGAGATGCAAAGTAGCAGCTCTCTTTATCAAAGAGAGGAACTTGTCACTGTATTTAGCCAACATTGATAAACTGACACTATTTTTTTCCAATTCATATAAGTGATCTAAGAATAATACTGTTCACTTTAACTAATGTTTGCAAAGTGCTCTGAAGATGAAAATCACTATAAGTACTATGCGTTTTTATTATATTAAGTATCTCAAAGTGACTTACAACATGAATTAATTACCTCTCACAACACCTCTTTGAGATAGGTACATGTATTATAGTATTATACAAAATATTATATGTAGGAAGGGAGAAAAAAAGAAAGCAGCTTCCTTCCTATAAACTAGGATTAGTAAGATGGAGAGATAAGGCTCTGATTCTGCAATGGGATCTGTTACTTTGGGCCTTTATGCTGTGCAGAGTCCCACTGGCTTCAATGGGACTCGTGCAGATCCTTCTCCCTGTCAGGAGTGCCGCTGGAGCCCCCGGGGCTTCACGCAGCACATGGGGCCGCACTAACAGATCCTATTGTGGGACTGTGATCTAATCTACAGCTAGCCAGTTAAGAGCACTCATGGGATGCTAGTCAGCAGATGGTGCTATTACAGCTACTAGTAGGGTTGTCTGCAGGAGCTGAGGTTGCAAAACTTTTTCCATTATAAATCCCCGGTGTTAGTATACTTACAGCTTTCTGAAAGATTCGTATTTGGGGATGATTTTTTTTTAAATGCTTTAACACTTTCTGAAATGATTTTTTTTTTTTTATGTCCAGCAAAATCTCTTCAGACTTCTTTGTTTTTTAAATTTCCAAAGATTCCTTGTAGGAAGATTGTTTTGCCAAAAGTCAATTATTTTTAATAAGGAGGCACTTTCTTGTACCCAAGGGCAAGTAACAGCTTGAGAACTTGCCACATCCAACTCCACTGCCTCCTGCTCCTTAGATAATGCAACTGAAATTCACCCTGAGATACTCAAAGCATTCTTTAAATGTAATGAATAATTGAGGGCATCACAATTTCTCACTTACACTTAGGAGCATCTACAGCCAAGACCATGTCTAAACAAACCAGTATTTCTCCTCCTCAAAGCATTACTCCTATCTAAACTAACATGAGAATCCTGGGATAGAGAAACGGTGTTGGACCATGGTGTTGTGTAATTATTCAGCTGGGTTTAAGCTCAACAAGACTGGTGTGAGGGGGAAGTTTCTTTCTTAATAACTTTTTCACACTATTCTTAGCCAAAACTATGGGGAAAATGTTTCAAGCTTGGCATAGACATAGTCCTCAGGCCTGTCCCAAAGAAAGATGGAGGATGTGGATGGAATGGGGGTGTTGGGTTGAAGACAAATATCCTTTCTGAGTGTGATATGCTGCCATATGTCAAATAAACAGCTGAGTGTGGAGGGAAACTATTGTCAGGCTGTCATAACATGGACTCACATTCATATAGCATCTTGAGGAAGTCAAGAAAAGCATCTCCAATAAGAAAGTCAGTATGGTCTGTTGTCTGCATCTGCATCACATTCAGGTCATGACTCCAGCAGGAGCTACTGGAATTGATGAGTGGTGGTATAGCATATACAGCTAGCCATCCATCAGGGGAAAGTCTCTGACCAGTGTATCAGATGGAGTGGTGGGAGGAGGAATCCTTCTTTAGCACACAGAGGGTTTTATCAACAAAGGGATTTAAGTGTTGAAATGCTGCCCAGTGAAATTCACAGCTCTGAGTTTGACACCTAGGCTCCCCATACAATGCATGGGGAGAACCAGGGAGCTAAGAAAGGGATTCTCAGAAGCCAGCACACTGAGTGGGAGCCACCTAAGCTGGCCAAGAGTGAAATGCTGAGGAGAGGGGCAGGGCTTTGGGTCTAGATTCACAAAGGTATGTAGGTGCCAAACTCCCACTGATCTGGGCCTTAGGAGCCTCTGTCCGCATGGTTCCTGGTTCCCTCCTAAGCCTGGTCAGTCCTTTCCCACAAAACATGAAAGCAAGCTATCCCCAGAATAGCCAGTAGCCCAGTGGATTGGGAAGTCAATTGGTGTATGGGAGACCTAGATTCAAATTCCTCCTCTGTCTGATTTGGAGCAGCGACTTGAACCAAGGGATCCTACCTATTGGCTATTCTGGGGTGGATCTCTCTCAAGCTATCCTACTGAGTTGTTCCACTTTGTGTAAATATTCATTAAGACAGAGAGTGAATTTATAGTACAATGATTAGGGCAGTCACCAGGGATGTGGGAGATTTAGTTAACAAATGTGCTAACAAATATGTAATTTGTGAAAGAGGTCAAAAAGGAGAGATGTACGCCAGCATACTTAATAACCTGGTGGTCTGGGCATTCACCTGGGATGTGTGAGACCAGGGCTTTAGTACCTTTTCCAAATTGGGCAGAGTGGGGATTCAAACCTGGGCTGTTGGGTAGACAAAGGGACCCACACACTCTGTCTGAGCACACCTTTGGGATTGAGACTCTGTTGGTGAGATAAATGGTGGAATGCCTAGTTTGAGGATCCCACCTCAAAACTAGTTGGATGACTCTGAGCAGCATCAGGACTTTGGGTGGCTTTGTGCATGCCTACTAGCAGAAAGTTAGGTACTTACAGGGTTAGGTGGCAGTTGTGCAGTAGTATTGAGAATGTCAATGGCCCTTAAATGTTGAAGTTAGGTGCTTAAGTACCTTTGTGGCTCTGCCCCAGACTGACTGTGGAGCTGCTCCACAGAAAAATTCTTCAGCCCAATGGCTGAATAGACTCTGCACTCCCTTAGGTTCCCCAAGCTTTAGGGAGATAGTGGAAGGACTTAGTGAGTTCTGTGCTCTACAGTTGTGAAAAACAGTCCCCCACCCTCCATACACACACCTGAACCCTGACTATTGTACATCAACCAGACCACTTCCACTGTGAAGGGAGCCTCCATCACCCTGAAACGGGTGGGATTTGGCCTCAGCATTAGTCAATAACCCTTAGAAGAAAGGTCAATAGAAATTATAACAGACGATATGTACTCGTCTCTGTAGAGAAGAGGAAGTTAATCATGTGTTCAGAAGCCAATCACATGGTCCCATTGAAACTGTCACCTGCTTCATAGCTTTGGCTCATTTGTAACAACAGTTTTCCATCTTTAGAGGCATGGTAAATATCATACATTTTTCATGCTGTTAAATACTACATAATTATAGTAATAGTCAAAGTACATCACTCTTTCATTTGACTGACTGACTCTTTTATAATAACCTGTTAAAGCACTCTGTCTAGAATCACCATACACATTTTCAGTCAAATTCCTGATTTTGGTTAGTGATTTGGTTATGTGTGCAAGTGAAATGATGATACGTACAAATAAAAATAACTAAATCTCTCAGATGTTTTGGAATGATTCATTTGGCAGTCTGTTTGTAGCAGACATTTAAGAATAAGTTCAACAGAATATTACTATTTCTGGGTTAGTAAGTACAGGTAACTTGAAAGCATGATATTTTGAGACCATTGTCTGATCCCCAGAGGTCAAATTTTATTATTATTAATTATTATTATTATTTATTATGTTGCAATAGTCAATAGATTTCTCCCATGTTAAGATACTGTAATTAATGGGATGTGTAGGTTTAATTCCTCATAAATCAAGCACAGATTGATATTGTTAAAAAAAGGTTTCTTTCTGGTGATCTTTTACAGAAATTTGATTTGGGAAATATTTTTAGTGGCAGATTTAGACTTTTTTTCTGCAAATGACACATATCTAATACTTTCTGTACAATGTAATCTAGCTACTGTTATGAATGGAGATTCTTCATTATATGTTTAGTGATTTATTAAATTAATACAATATATACTCAAAATAGTTTTATTTTTAGATGGCTTTTTACTATAATACCCATAAGACTCAGTTAGCAAAATGGGATAAGCTATGTGTTGATTTTATGTAGTTTTTGAATATTTATTCCATTTATGCTGAGACATATGGGTGGCTATATTCTCCCAGATGTAGAGCTTTATTATTTGGTGTCTAATTTAGGATCCTGTGTCATGACAACATATGGTGATGTGTTGATTCATTCTGTGTAGAACAGAATAGAAGAATATATCATTAAGTGCCATTGTTCAGACCTATCAGCAATTTCACATGGGTTAGACTTTCTTTCTCAAATTGCTTCTTCTGGTTTTGGAGACACTCATTTGGAACTCATCTGCTAAAGAGATTTAAAGGATTTATGGTTTGGCTGCGTATGTCAGGCCAATCTATTGTGGAGAAACCTGTGCTTCCAGATAGGAGTTCAAACCTTCTAATGTGGGACTCAGGAGAATAATACAAAATGATAGAAATATTTATCCAATGCTCAAGAAACCAAGATGGCATTTTCCATGTAGCTTTAGAGATAGGATGGATCTGGAAAGTAATCCCCCCATCTTTCATTAACAAAATATATTTTTTGCAATGATATAGTACATTTAAACTGAAACAGATGATGTCTATGTAAATTATTTGCCTTTTATGCAAAGGATAGGATGTAATTTCAATAAATGCAAAAAGAAACCCTAAAACTGTTTAAAACCCTAAAACCGACACAGCCAGTCAAGAAAAGCTGGAAATGCAAAGAAGTTAGTTTGATCAGTGATGTTAACTTGGGCTCTTCGCCAATATGTGGGACCACACTGTGAATCCCTTACATGCACTGAGCACTTACTCACCTGACTAGTCTGACTGATGTCGGAGGGGCTAGTCATACGACTAACTGCTCAGCAGTGTCTGGCCTTGTACCACTTATGATTTAAATTATACAGTATGAACTGTAATATCAAACTACATACTTAGCACCAAATCCTGCTCATCTTACTCAAGTGAGTAGTCTTGCTAAATTTTGTAGGATTATTTGTCCCAATAAGGACTATTCACATGAGTAAGATTGAGCATTGAATGCATTATTAGTGAAGAGTATTTTTGTGTCCGACACACTGACCATTGAAGTCAGTGAAAGCCTTTCCATTGTTTTAAATGACATTGAATCAGGCCTTTTATGGGGAAAAGTGACTGACTGCATGAAGATGGGACCAGAATAAAATACCGAGCAGTTGTAACTCCAGGTCTTTGTATCCTGGGTTATAAAGTATTAGGGGTTAGCCGTGTTAATCTGTATCCACAAAAACAACAAGGAGTCCAGTGGCTTAAAGACTAACAGATTTATTTGGGCATAAGCTTTCTTGGTAAAAAAAACACTTTGCATCTGAAGAAGTGGGTTTTTTACCCACGAAAGCTTATGCCCAAATAAATCTGTTAGTCTTTAAGGTGCCACCAGACTCCTGGGTTATAAAGAACTTCTGCTCATTACATTTGGGTCAAAAGGGGAGAGAACTGTGTTTTTTAGTTCCCCTGAAATAGGTACAGGATTTTCCCCATAACGAATTCTGCCTTAGTCAATATCGCTTGGAAGAAAGGGCTGCAGAACTAAGAACAGGTGATCTATAACTCTTATAAGCTAGCAGTGGTGGACTTTCTTCTAGGAACATTTGGATTTTGAACAATGCTTCAGATAGCAGCAAACATCTATTTGAAAATTTACTACAATTTAGATCTGAATTTAATAGATTTGCATTGACTTTCCATTCTCTCCCGTTTATATTTTTAATGGAACAATTGCTAGAGTATTGACCCCTCTAATTGAGACTAGAAGTTATTCTGCAGGCCCCAGCTCTGCGCAGGTGAACCCTTATGTAGAGCCCCACTGAAGTAAAGGGGGTTCTGTGCTGGGAATCCAGGACCAGGATTTTATTTTGTGCTTTGGATTTATGAAACTATATTCTATGGATTTCTTCATTTTGCTATGTTTCTGTTTCCCCTTCCCCTTCCCGTGCCCTCCCCCACCCCACAAAAAATCTTAATTAAGATAGACTTTTTAGAAAAACAGAATTCACTGTTCAAAGCTAGGGCAGCAATACGCTGTCTTTATTATGAAATAGACAGTATAACATAATTACTATATTTTGGTACAACAGTACATTAAAAACCTGATCTGAAGCTCTTAAAGTCAATCAAGAGACTCCTCCTGACTCCAGCAGGCTTTGGATCAAGTGGAAATAATGTACTTCATCAAAAGATGGGGGTAACGTTTACCCTGTTATTTTTAGTTCACCATTTGCTTTCTCTAAAACCAGAGCAACTCCTAGAGGGCCATGCCCCCGTCAAGAGTGTGAGTGGATGTGAATATAATTCTCTCCCTTTTTTCTTGTTGCCCATTGCATCCCTTGTTCTCCTTTTCATTCATTCTTTGACAAAAACATGACTATTCACCCTGTTTCCATCTTTTTTATCCAGATAAGTGTTTGAGAAGAAATACCTCATCACCGAAGCTTCTTTTCAACTGAGACTCATTGTCCATACAGGTAGATGCTACTAAATAAGTTAGCCAGGTGGCTCCTTAAGGAAGTCTGCTCATGATCTGTACAGAAGTAAGAATTGCAAGCAATCCAGATGGAGATTATATCAGAGTGCACCACGGGTGCTGTTTTAGGTTAGAAACTCAGGTGGGGATAGAATTCTTCTTTCTGTGGTACTAACAATGGCATTCAAGTGCATCTCATGGGGTTAGAGCCTCTCTCAAGGGCAGAGGGTACTAGAGAGAATGTGGTTCTGCAAGGTAACTTTATGAAGAACTTAATTTAGGGTGCAAGACAAGCCTGAGGTTCAGATTTTGTTATTGATCTTTGAGTAGCCAAATCTCAGTAATGGTGTAAATTTGAATTAAATGCTGTATCTGGAACATTCCTCCACCCTGGAGATTTCTGTGCAGAAACCTGACAGATCTTCAAAATACTGTACCACAGAACATGGCCAAATTCACTAACCTGGATCACCTGTCTGGGGGCATCTGGGGGCTCTTAAGTGTGTGCATGTGTGTAACAGTGCCACTCATGCTTCAACGCAGACAAATAGAGACTGGTGCATAGAGGATCCCTTCTGTATGTGCATAGAGAGAATACATAGCTGTCTTATGTCTGACTACAAAGGCTACTGCTACAGAAAACATATCAGTGAGTGCTACAGTAGGTAACAGAAATAAGCAGATAATGCTGACAGTAACTGAAAAGCTGCAGAAAGATACTGATTCCTAATATGTGCTCTTGTGCAATAGAGTGAAACATGCTGCTGCAGTAATAGGAAGGACTCAGTTTGCACAGCTACAAGTAAAAGGAATTCCAATCTACTCTGCACAAGGAATGAGACAAACGCAATCAGAATTGTTTTTCTGTTGCAGAAAATGGTAGGAACTAATCTGATCAGATTCACATTTAGAGTAAAAATATACCAAGCGCACACACTTTAAAATGATGGGGCTGTTACGTTTGTTCATTCAAAAATGAAGACTGGATGAAAACCAGACTTGTTGCTCTTTCAGCACCCAGTCCCCAGCTAATTGCCACAAGACCTTTTTCTGCTGTTGTTTTGTGGGGAAGTGGTGATCATGCTCCCTCTGCTTTCTACAGGCATCTTCTGAACAACATTAGCTATCCCATGCAGGGGCACTTCAACTTTACTATGGCTTTGTTACTAAGGCAACCGGTTGTGTACAGCGGGGAACAGCCATATTTGTTCATCATTTCACACTCATGCTGCCAGGGTAATCTTTAAAATGGTATTCTTTTTAATCACAAAGGGCCAGATCATCCGTAAGGGGCGATGTCAGACTGCGTCAGCTAAGCATCTGCATCAAAGAGTCTCAAGGACTCTTATCATGGATTTGGAAAACAACACAACAGTGCAGTAGTCAATACAGCCATGTTTGTTCTGTGCCATTGTGGGGTAGTGAGGGAATTCTCTTTGCCTGTAAATACTGCTGCAGAAGATTTCTTTAATTAATCCAGTGTTGTATGACTCCCCCACTGTGCTTTGTTGAGGACAAGGGAACTAAAACCAGATCTCCCTATTACATTGCAGGGAACTGGTGCTGTGGTGAGCGTCTCCCGCACTCCCCTTTGCCATCAGTTGCTGCTATTCTGAAAGATGCAGAGTGGGCTTTTTTTTTTTAGCCCTTCATTAGATATTCCTGCAATTATTGAAATTATCCCATAAATATCCTGTATTTGCTGTGCTACTGTACATAATTTACTGATCTTTTGTGCTATCTTCTTTCTAGGGACCAGGCATTGACCATTATAATCTTGCCTGAGCCCTGAGATAATTGACTAGACATTAATGTGGTTGTCAGTATTAATATTAATTACATCCAACAAACTACATTAAAAGGCTGTGCACTGAATGAGGCTCAGGTCCCATGGAACAAATAGTATGTCATCATATAATTAAAGGCTGTATCATAATGCATACCAAAAAGAGGCTGACTTAAGGGTGTACAGGGAATCTTAATTCTGACATTTCTTAATTTCTGAGTGCTTGACTTTGCAATGGTAACGTTCTTTTAATTCCGGGGTGGGTGTGTAAGTGCAATTTCCGAGGTTTTTAAAAAAAGCAAAGAGAAAAAAACAGAAATTCCATTATATGGAATCATACTGACCCCTCCAAAATGGGTCAGGAGCCAGGATAGAACCTTTAGGTCCACCTGTCAGAGCCTCCACCACTCGAGCTAATGGAGTAACTGATGGGGTAGTGGGTTTCATCCGCTACATGGACTAGCCGTTAGAGTGGGATGAGTTACTTTGCCAGTAGGTTTGCTAGATATTTGTTGCCAACCTGACCTTTTTGCCACTGTATCCTCCAGCCTCCCTACCCCATCTGCACCCCCAGCATTATAGGCTCCTTGTCCCAGTCTCATTCCCTTGCCAGTCCCACTCTCTACCCCCCCACAGTCTAAAATCTCCCCTTTCAGGTTTTCCGTCTGAGTCCCCATCTTCCCACTCACTCTGTGAAACAGTCTGTCTTCTTCCCTGGGCTCTTCTTCCCAGCAGCCCATCAGGCTCCTTGTCCCAATCTCCTTGCCTGCCCGTCCCCATCTCCCCAAGGGTCTTCATCCAATCTCAGTCTTCCTCCCGCCACTCTTCTAACCTCATCTCTGTGTCCTTACCTAGCCAGTCCACTACCCCCTACCCCAAGTTCTTCCCTATCTCCCATGCTCCTTGTTTTATGCCGCCCCCACCCTAGTCCAGCTCTTGTCCCCTCTGCATTCAAGTCAGGCTGTTTTGTCCTCCACGCTGCCTGAACACCAACAGTGGAAGGGGGCACTGAGAGTAGAGGAGAGACAGTCTCCCTGCTGTCGGTTCTGGTGCACCTCACCCCAGTGGCCCCCAAAGGCTGGGAGTGTCCTGCTCAGACACTGCTGTTCTGGGCTGCAGCATGCTAAGTCACTCTGAGGATGGTGCATGCACAAATGGGTTACATGTGGAACCTGTGAGGGGCTGGAACATGCTCAGTGCAGATGGAACCATTGGAGATTTTAGCTGCCACTGACACAAGTCTCTTCTGAGCTGTTGCAGATTGAGGTGTTTTTTTTAAAAGCCTATAACTTGGCCAAGTTTGGGGGTTTTTTTTCCCATGGGAACAGAAAAAAAGTCACATCTTTGACATAGAATCATAGAATATCAGAGTTGGAAGGGACCTCAGGAGGTCATCTAGTCCAACCCCCTGCCCAGAGCAGGACCAATCCCAACTAAATCATCCCAGCCAGGGCTTTGTCAAGCCTGACCTTAAAAACTTCTAAGGAAGGAGATTCCACCACCTCCCTAGGTAACGCATTCCAGTGTTTCACCACCCTCCTAGTGAAAAAGTTTTTCCTAATATCCAATCTAAATCTCCCCCACTGCAACTTGAGACCATTACTCCTTGTCCTGTCATCTGCTATCACTGAGAATAGTCTAGATCCATCCTCTTTGGATCCACCTTTCAGGTAGTCAAAAGCAGCTATCAAATCCCCCCTCGTTCTTCTCTTCTGAAGACTAAACATCCCCAGTTCCCTCAGCCTCTCCTCATAAGTCATGTGTTCCAGACCCCTAATCATTTTTGTTGCCCTTTGCTGAACTCTCTCCAATTTCTCCACATCCTTCTTGTAGTGTGGGGCCCAAAAGTGGACACAGTACTCCAGATGAGGCCTCACCACTGTTGAATAGAGGGGAACGATCACGTCCCTCGATCTGCTGGCAATGTCCCTACTTATACACCCCAAAATGCCATTGGCCTTCTTGGCAACAAGGGCACACTGTTGACTCATATCCAGGTTCTCGTCCACTGTCACCCCTAGGTCCTTCTCTGCAGAACTGCTGCCTAGCCATTCGGTCCTGAGTCTGTAGCGGTGCATTGGATTCTTCCGTCCTAAGTGCAGGACTCTGCACTTGTCCTTGTTGAACCTCATGAGATTTCTTTTGGCCCAATCCTCCAATTTGTCTAGGTCCCTCTGTATCCTATCCCTACCCTCTAGAATATCTATCATTCCTCCCAGTTTAGTGTCATCTGCAAACTTGCTGAGGGTACAATCCATGCCATTCTCCAGATCATTAATGAAGATATTGAACAAAACCGGCCCCAGGACTGACCCTTGGGGCACTCCGCTAGATACTGGCTGCCAACTAGACATGGAGCCATTGATCACTACCCGTTGAGCCCAACAATCTAGCCAACTTTCTACCCACCTTGTAGAGCATCCATCCAGCCCATACTTCTTTAGCTTGCTGGCAAGAATACTGTGGGAGACCGTGTCAAAAGCTTTGCTAAAGTCGAGGAATAACATGTCCACTGCTTTCCCTTCATCCACAGAACCAGTTATCTCATCATAGAAGGCAATTAGATTAGTCAGGCATGACTTTCCCTTGGTGAATCCATGCTGACTGTTCCTGATCACTTTCCTCTTGTCTAAGTGCTTCAGAATTGATTCCTTGAGGACATGCTCTGTGATTTTTCCGGGGACTGAGGTGAGGCTGACTGGCCTGTAGTTCCCAGGATCCTCCTTCTTCCCTTTTTTAAAGATTGGCACTACATTAGCCTTTTTCCAGTCTTCCGGGACTTCCCCCGGTTGCCATGAGTTTTCAAAGATAATGGCCAACGGCTCTGCAATCACATCCGCCAATTCCTTTAGCACTCTCGGATGCAACGCATCCGGCCCCATGGACTTCTGCACGTCCAGTTTTTCTAAATATTCCCGAACTACTTCTTCCTTTATCAGAGTGACACCTCCATCTGCCATATTTCAAGCCCTTGCTCCAATGCCTGGAGGCGCTAGAATGTCTTAACAAAATACTGTAGTTGGAAGAGAGTTTTTTTTAATATAGGCAAAACAACATATTTTCCCCTAATCTTATTCTTGGAAAACAATGAATTATTTTTGCTGATTAGTCATTTTTTTAAAATAATAATAATAATCAACATGAGGCAGACCTTTGGTTGGAAATTTTCAGCCTGAACAACAAAAATTTGGCACAGTTATAAGCAATTGAAACAGATTCTTATAATGGAAAGTGTCAGGCCACCTTAACTATAGACATCACTACCTTGTGCACCTATAATAGTCATGTAAAAATGAATGAATGCGGCAAGGTGCCACCTCAGGAAAAGTTGATGCACGTGCCACTGGAAGTTCTAATGAAGTGACACAAAGGCACTCCTTCCACTTGTAACTAAATGGAGCAAACAAAAAGGATGATACCAATCTAAGCTGTGCTCTACATCCTGTTACTCCCAGACTTTGAGAATAGATTTCTTCCATTCCTACCATCTCTCAACCACTTTCTTCAGAGGGGAAAAATCAAAAATAACCCCGATATACATCCTTCTGATCTGGAGTCAAACAAACAAAAGGTGACTGGAACTGGGCCTTCGCTTCTGATTTGTATGAACAAATGTGCACAAATATTTCCTGCCCCACTGCTCCTGAATGAACCATCAACTGAAGATCCCAAACTAACCACTGTGGCTGCTACTGCACACAGGGAATCACATGGGGGTGGAAGCAGCACTGAGAGGTGTGAAAATCAGACAGCCCCAAGCTTCATGGTCTGCATTTGCATTGAATTGTGGCAGCCTTAACTAAGGAGAGATTATCATATATCCATAATGTCAGGGGATTTTTTCCCAATGCTATAAGAGCCTGATCCAAAGTCAATGGGAATCTCAATAGGCTTTCAATTAGGATCTTAGTTTTGTAAGCAGGAAAAAATTGTGGACCCCCCTATTTATTTATTTAAGAAATAAAACATTTTATTTCTTCTGCTGAATGTGTCCCATTTTATACCACAGTAACTTTAATCTTACATTATTATTGACCTATTTTGACCTTTCTACAAGCCTTTTTTATTTAAATTATTTTCTCTCATTTTGCTTGTTGTGGTCAGATAACTTATAGTAAAGTATAATTTTTCTATTTCCATTTTTGAGCCATAATGACGCACTTCACCTGTGGTTCCTCCAGAGCTAGGCATCTGTCATTTTCAGATAATCTGTTAAATACATTTATCATAACTGCGCTCTTTACCATTTATTCTCGATCTTCTAAGCAATTTCAGTATTTACTGGGGCTAGTCACTGGGAGCAGTTCATTAACCAATCAATCAGGCCAAGCATGTCAGATTGTCTTGTCAGGAAATGGTCCCAGGAGGAATCGTCTTATCAGGGAGTTGTCCGGGGAAGAATATTTTGTGGTACATAAGTTAGCATCTCTATATAACAGGAGTATTCTATGCAGCAGTCTAATTGGCTTTCTATTCATCCTTCAGGGACAAGCAATGAATCATTCCTCCTGAGGTCATTTGGATAGTACGTAGTGGAGACTCTTACCAAATGTAATGGGCTCTATTTGCTCCCAGCTGCCGTTGACTTCAGTGAAAAACAGGGTAGCAGGCCATCAGCAGTGGAAAAGCAGGCTGGAAAGGATTTCACAAAACAGCAAGCCACCTGACATAGCTATATTGGTGTATATTGACGTATTGGGAGGGACAGCAGCTAACCAGCATAGCCCTGACAATGGATGGCATTCACCAAGAAAAAGCCTCACCAAGGTAGCAGAGGGATGTTCCTGTGATGGGTTCCCCCCGGGGGTACCACTGAACCTGCCTGACCACTATACCTGGGAAGTGGGATACCACTGAATCCGCCCGACCCAGCAGCCTGGGCTCCCTTTACACTGTACTGCTGTGACAGGCCCTTAAGTCCCCTCCCTCCCAGCACACATACAGGTAGGGACACACCCAGCTGCAGCTTCATACATATGCTGAGATCAGCTCTGCATGGGAAGGTTCGGGTAAGGAATTACACAAGTGCACACCCTCCTTTGCAGGATAAACCCAAAATTATACTGTCTTGCACTACACAGGGAACTGTACATAGTGTAAGCTCATGAAATTCACCCCCTCCCTCAATGTGGAGAGGAATATACTCAGCTTTGTGCCTCAAGTAATGACTCCCACACATACTAGTTTTAGACAAAGCAAAAATAAATTTATTAACTACAAAAGACATATTTTAAGTGATCATAAGGGATAGCAAACAGATCAAAGCAGATTACCTAGCAAATAAAACAAAAACACAATCTAGGCTTAATATACTAAAGAAATTGGATATGAATAGCAAATTCTCACCCTAAATAAGCTGGCTGTGGGCTCTTAAGGGCAAGCTGCACTTGTTTGCATCTTAAAACCCCAGGTATTCCTTTCACAGACTAGAAATCCCTCTAACATGGGTTCAGCCCTTCTCCCCCAGTCCAGTTCTTGTTCCTCAGGTGTTTCCAGCAATCTTCTTGGGCAGGGAGTCAGTGAAGAACTATGATGATGTCATTCTCCTGTCTTAAATAGCTTTTGCATATGGCGGGAACCCTTTGTCTCCCCTCTTGGTTCCCATGCCCAGTCAGTGGAAAAACACTGGTATTCCAAGATGGAGTCTGGTACCTATTGATCTGGTCATGTGCCCATGTAATGTTATAGCAGCCATGACTTAGAGGCTGTTTGTAGTGTCCTCAGGAAGGCTCCCTGGTGGAAGATTAGCATCTTCTATGACCTATTGTTCTCCCTAATGGCCCTTCCCAGCCAGCCAGCCATCTAGACTGATTGCATTCTGCCTACTGGGCAATCCCAGGTGTAAACACATCTGTAATTGATGCATAGACAATATTCCTAACTTCAGATGCCAAAATGAAACATGCATACAAATAGGATAATCATACTCAGTGAATCATAACATTTTCAGTGATATCTTACATGACCTACTTTGCATAAAATACATTATAGTGATGCCATAATCATATTATAATAGTATTACAATGAAGAATATAAGGCATAATGCCACAGTGCCAATTCATTGCACCCCCTATCTGGCTTCTGCCACTGATATTCTTATGGTGCTTTGATAAAAAATTAAAGCTGTTCTTCCCTGAAAGATCCCCCAGAGGGTGACTCACCCAGAGGTTCAATTGCCTCTGCTGCCCCAGGCAGGTGAATGGAGCCAATTTCTTATTAGCAGAAAAAGAACATAATTTATTGCTCAGGCTCCTTGGATGATAAAAGCACAAATGGCACATGCCAGTGAAAACTGAAATGTCACTTAATATATTACCCCAATTATCAGGTGCTGATAGCAGCACAATATTCAGAGTCACAGAAACAGAAGATTAAAAATAGCTAGTAGCTAATCTTGTCCATCCCTCTGGCAATGCAAAGATGGTCCTTGAAATAGTTCTTTAGTGTTTTGACTAGATTTAATGATAGAGTTTCCACTACTTCTGTGGAGACACTGTTCTACGGTTTAATAGATCTTTATTATTAGGACAACTTCCTCAATATTTATTTGAAGTTTCCCTATGTTAAATTTCTTTGTATGACTCATAGAACAATTCCTCTCTTTCCTTGGTGTTTACAATCTTTTTATACTTATCAGCTGTTTTAAAGTTATTACACAAGTTCTAAATGTTTAATTTCCCAATTATTCTTCAAAAATCAGTCCCTACGGATCTTAATCCTCATTTTTTCCTATTATTATTTCTCTGATAGGCCCCAAAAGAATTTACCCTGTTTCTCCCTCCTCCCCCTTGCCCCTTAAGAGTATATTAGGAGTGTTAATGCCAGTGTAGGATCCAGGTCTGTATTTTCATTTAAGACAGTATTTTGGGTTTTGCTTGCCTGTTTGGTTTTTTTGATACACATACATTTTTACTAATATGTGTGAACAAAGGGATCCTCTGTATATGCTGCTTTTGCCTCAGCCAGACAGGCTTGTTAGCATAATGGGAATAGATAAGAATAGTTACAGTGTTACTGGGCATGGTAGGAGTATAATATATGAGCACACACTTGAAGGCTGCCTCAACTCCTTATCTCAAGGCAAGGTCAAGCAACCAGTCGGGAGAGGCAAGGAGGGATTGGGGGGCGGGGGGAAGGTAAAACACTAAATGACCAGAGAAATACCTGTCCCTGACCATAGCACAACCTCACTCCTTACCCCTCCCATGGGGTACAAAGGGGTGGGAATGAAGACCCCAGACCCCCTCAAAATGGAACCTGACCATAAGTTGTAAGGGGTAGGACTGTGGGCATGCATTTCATAATTATGCCTGCTGAGGAGGGGGGAGTTGGAACACAGGGAAACAAGGCTCTGCAGCATCAGAGTTATGGGACACATGTTTGCTGGAAACTAACCCCAATAAACATCTCATTGCCTGCCCTTCAGACTTCTAGTCTTCTGCTTTCTGTCTGCATGACAAGAACCAGGGGACGGGGTGAAGGGGAAGGCCTCTAACATCTTGGTGCCATGATTCAGATGCATCATGTTGGATAGGTGAGTAGCAGCCAGGTAAGTCCCCCTCCACAACAGTCTGCGCAGTTGCTTGGAGGGGTTATGGCAGGCTCTCATTATAGTACTTGAGGGTTCTGGCAAGCCAGGGTAATGGATTTTTAAATAAATAATTAAAACAGAGTATTCCATCACAACCTGATACAATAAAGTTTTTTAGGATGCTGGCCTATGCTTCAAAAGTGACTGGAGATTTTGGGTGTCCCAAATTGGCACTTTCTGAAAACCAGGAGCCTTCAAAATATCTCAGGTTGAGCACTGAAAAATTGAGATACCCCAAACCCCTAGTCATTTTTGGATATTTAAGCCATTGTGTTTTCATAAGGGCCTAAGAAATGACATGACCATGTACTCAGTACTGAAAGCAGGGTGAGTCATTCAATGCTGCAGGAAACAGAGTACAGGGGAGATGGTAAAGTGGGAGAGGGCCATGCATAAGAGATCTGATAAGTACCTCATTTTAACTGTTCTCTCCAGTTTTATCTGCTTTAGCCTTCTATGTCATCCTTCCAATCTCTGCATCTTTGCTCTTGTGCAAAATAAAGAGTAAACCTTATTTTAATGTCAAGAAAGTCAGACAATCATAATTCCCCTGAATAAGAAAGCAGGTGGATTAGGAAACATGAAATTTGCTTGAGCTATTACTGGATGCAGCACGATATAAAATTTTAACTTTTCTCACTGTGAATGGGTGTCAGCTGTTGTTTGCTCTTTTCACAAATGATTCAAGATGTACATTGTTGAAGGTACTGAAAGTCTTTAAAAAGCATTTAGAAAAATAAGAGCACAGCCACAAAGGTGACAGCTTTCCACCAGTCCTTGTTGTTACGTGGCTAGTGCCTGAGGAGTATGTGTCTGGATTGCTTGAGTTATTCTGTCATTAAAGGTTCTCATTTGGCATCAGATATTTGAGAACTCCCCCAGTGCCATGCAGGTGAGCTATCTTTTCAGAACCTGGTAATGCAAACACTTATTACAGATATGTTACTTATTACTCTGAGCACAGTGGCAACACTCACCTGTGTGCTGAGGACCTGTGCAAGGCCTATGCTGTTAAGGTTCCTTCCCCACTCTGAACTTTAGGATACAGATGTGCGGACCTGCATGAAAGACCCCCTAAGCTTATTCTTACCAGCTTAGGTTAAAAACCTCCCCAAGGTACAAACTTTGCCTAGTCCTTGAACAGTATGCTGCCACCACCAAGCGTTTTAAACAAAAAACAGGGAAAGAGACCACTTGGAGACATCTTTCCCCAAAATATCCCCCCCCAAGCCCTACACCCCCTTTCCTGGGGAAGGCTTGATAATAATCCTCACCAATTGGTATAGGTGAACACAGACCCAAACCCTTGGATCTTAAGAACAATGAAAAATCAATCAGGTTCTTAAAAGAAGAATTTTAATTAAAGAAAAGGTAAAAGAATCACCTCTGTAAAATCAGGATGGTAAATACCTTACAGGGTAATCAGATTCAAAACATAGAGAATCCCTCTAGGCAAAACCTTAAGTTACAAAAAGACACAAAAACAGGAATATACATTCCATTCAGCACAGCTATTTTACCAGCCATTAAACAAAAGGAAATCTAACACATTTTCTAGCTAGATTACTTACTAACTTTACAGGAGTTGTAAGGCTGCATTCCTGATCTGTTCCCGGCAAAAGCATGACACAGACAGACAGAACCCTTTGTTCCCCACCCCCTCCAGATTTGAAAGTATCTTGTCCCCTCATTGGTCATTTTGGGTCAGGTGCCAGTGAGGTTACCTTAGCTTCTTAACCCTTTACAGGTGAAAGGGTTTTGCCTCTGGCCAGGAGGGATTTTATAGCACTGTATACAGAAAAGTGGTATATATATTTATGACATATGCTCTACTTAAATCCGTACAAAAGGGCTTAAGTGGGACTTAATTTGCCTATAAGACTTGTCTGTGATGCAGTATTAATATCCTCATTATAATGAATATGTACTGAAGTCTGCTCTCACTTACCTTGCTGTCCATCCAGAGTAACTCCATAGAACTAAATCCACAAAGTATGTACTTGTTTTATTTGAACAATGCATAAACCTTCTGCTAGGCATGACTTGAAGTAGTAAGGGCCAGGTTCAAATGTGGTCTAGAGATTTGTTTAAAATAAATGACATGATCATCTATAACCTCCACCTACAATTTTATCCAATCCCAGATTTTAGGAATTTAGAATTTAAATCCTTTAGTCACCTTCACAGATATTCCTTCCCCACTTGTAAACACACAGGGGTAGAGCCAGGTGGATTTTTTCACCTGAAACTTTTTCTCCAAAAAATGAAATTTCAGAATGGCCAAAACATTTCACAAATTCATATCGAATTCACCCAATTGTGTTGGTTGAAAATCAAAAATCAATTGTTGTTGACATTTTCTAAGCAAAAGGGTTTTTTTTTATTTGAAATTACTTTTATTTTCAAATTTTATTTCAATTCCATTTAAAAGGGTCAAAAGATTCAGTTGTTTTGTTTTGTTCTTTTTTGCTTGGCTAAAAATGTTTTGGTTCAGGCCAACCTAAAACAATTCCGCCCCCCCCCAAATTTTTTTCAGGTTACCTAGCAAACTGAAAAACCAGTTATTTTCAAAACTCTATTCTGAAGTCCTTGAAATATGAAACCACACATACTTTTTTATCTGGTAAAAACAACTTAAATATTTGTTTCCATACAAGTAAAATCAGCAACATCCAAACAATGTCTGAAGGGCCTGGCCCACTCCACAGCTTTTCCCAGTTCTCAACTGCCCAGTTTGTTGAGTCCCAGAACCTTTGTTCACCAAACAATTCCCACCCACCTAAAACTCGTTTCACTTAGGGTGTGTCTAAACTACCCCACAGGACAGACTAAGGAAGTATGAATAGCCGTGTGCACCAAAGTGCTGTGCTGTTATTCCCCCATGTGGATACCATGGGTGCAAACTTAAAAGTCCTGAGTTCTGAGTTCACACTAACGTAGTCTACTTTGAAGACCAAACTCGGGGGGCTGTGTAAACAGGCCCTTAGACTCATTGCTGGTCAAGTGGGCACCAATAGGCTGCTCTCCTCAGCCTGACTGCTGCAGTCCAGTGAAGTCCATCCCACCCAGCCCTGCTCCAATCTGTGGCTGTCAGGTTGGGTTCCACAAAGTCAGCTCTACCAGGCTTGTTAGTGCCAGGTTCTCTTTCAATTAAGTGAGTTATACCAAGTCAGCTACTGCCTATCCTATGTCTGTGAAATCAGCTTCACACATGTTCCAGAATATGGGGGCTGGATATCACAAACAATCTGGACCCTGGACAAAATCTCTGGTCTCTCATACTCACAGTTTCTTACTGAATTTGGGCACACTAGCTACAGTATCTGCTCAGGATGACTTGATTTCCCCAGGCTATTCCTCTCTCAGTTTCTCTCCCTTTTTCTAAATATGTTTATATGCACCATTAAATATAATCCCCCTCAAACAGAGCACTAACAAATGCCAAGCAATCCAATATAAATCACTGTTCATAACTGCACTGGGATGAAATTATAATATGTATATTAAATCTGCCTTTTCCCCTTAAACAGAGGGTATCTTTTCCCTTTAAACTTTCTAGCTCTGGGGTTTACAAATATATTGTGTGTTTACAAGTATGCTGGGTGTATTATTTGTGAAGCAGTATACAAAACTGATGTAACATAAGTGCACAAGGGACAGACTTAACTGTACACATGCAGGTTATTTTCTGATTTATGCATTCTTAACTGGGCAGTCTGCATCTATGGAACTTAAAAAAAATAATCCATATTATGGAAATGTGTGGCTACCAGAACTCCTGTCCTGTACACATTATAAAGCTTGCCAGAGCAATGACATGACCATTGTCCCCTTATTTACTTCACGCTTCACAAGATTAAAAGAGTTTTACATGACAAACTGAATGCATCCTGCACAGAAAGTTTTCTTTCCAATATTTGCTGTTTCACAGGGAAAAGTTTATGCATTCAGCACATTTTTAAAGTTGTTTGCAATTTGTTTTCTTTGAATGGTTCATCCAGCTCTAACTAGGGTTCTGATTTGGGGAGGCATGATCACTGTCACTTGGAAGAGTACTCTTTTCATCCCCATTCTAGTCAGCTAGATAACAGAATGGACTATTTCATATGGGCTAATATAACACCTTATCAGACCATGAGTCTGAGTTTCTGGATGCTGACACACATGTGCTACCTGACAGAGACAGATTACAAAAATCTGACAACTTCTTGCTCATTTTCTCCATTGCAGATATAGGAATACCTGGCTAACACTGAAACTACAGATGTTTTGCTTATTGCTTCTGAGAAGCACTGAGGACGATAAAATAAAGGCAAGTAATATCATTCATTCACTTTTTGCTTCTTGCAAATGATCTCAAATCTGGATTTGCAGAAAAAGGTGGCATAACTGGAAATAGAATATTATCAAAATCCCATTACTGAGGCAGAAAAATTGCTTATAGAAACCAGCCAATTTGTAAAGTTCCTCATCAGAGCTAGATCTCAAACTGAGATTTTATGAAGCAGAAGTCTGTGGGAGAAACAAAATCACAGTAGGTGATCCAATTCTTTCAAGATATCCCCTAACTCCTATTTCCATCCTACACTAAGCGAGTGGCTAGTGTATTGGAAAAAGAAAAAAAGAGACATGCTGCCATTAAGGGCTCTGAAATAATATCACAACACTTTTAACTCTTTGTCAGTACAAAGGCAGTAAAAATCCTAATGTACATGATCTTATTAATTTTAATTTAAAAAATTCAAAGTACCCAAAATGGGGCCTGAAGTTTCCATAGCACGGAGAGATAACATTTCTCAGAAGGAAATGAGTAAAAATATCTAAACATTGCAAAGGAGCAAATAACCACAGAACATCACTAATTTTTGTAGTCCATATATTGTCCTCTTATCACAACAATTGCAAGAAATGTTCATAAAGCCCTTACAAAAGAAATAGATTTCCATACTATATTATAGGAAGGAAGATTTGTGTCTCAGATAGGAATGTATGTGTGTATCTCTGTATAAACAAAGATTAAAAATCACTGACAAAGATAGTGGCCCTCTGATTAGGCAACTTGCTTCTAAAGTTTTTCAAATATGTGTAGATAGGTTTAGCCCCATCCTGTACATAATCAACAACAGGTTTAAGCTTGCTTAGAGATTTGTCATCAGCTACCTTGAGTCTCAAACCTAGGCTTTTGACATTACCTAGTGAGACTCTTACCCTTTGTACCACCATGGCAGATAAGGAAACTGCAGCTGATACTCTGCAAACAGAGGGTGCACTTGTTGACTCAGTGGGATCAGCTGACTATTAGCAGACTGCTGATTGGACACTTCTTAGCGTAAAGATTCCTGTTCCTGCCACACCCCTTTGTGTGAGTAGTTAGCTGTTAGAGCTGCAGCGGATTTAACGCCTGCCCTCCCGCCCCAAGATCATGACCTGGCTTTCTTGCCCTAACTCCAGTTGATGGCTCTGGCTTTGACCCTTGGCATGGCTTCTGGCCCTGACTCCAATTTAACCCTTTGTATGGCTTCTGACTCTGGTTGTAACCCTTGGTGTTACTCTGACTACTCTGGACTCTGACCACTACATTAAACCATCCGTGTATGGGCCCTGATACCCAGACACTTCCATTCAAATTCTACCTTTGAAGATATAAGCTGTATCCAATAAGTCCATCATTCTCTTATCTATTGAATCCCCATACTACTGCTGCCATGGTGAAACTAGAATGTTGTGGGACTTGATTGGTCAGACCCACCCCTAGGCAGCACATTTCAAGTGCAGAAGACAGCATTTCCATCAATAATGAAACTTCACAAGGAGAAATCTTTGCCAAAGGAGATTAGCACGAGTCTGAGTCTGACTGTGTTGAGATCTATATGTAAAGCACTTTCAATAAATCCTTCTCCGAGCAATGTCTTCCCAAAGAAAAAAGATAACCCTTTTTAGACTTAAAGGTTTTTTTTAATACTTAGAGTTGTTATTCAACACTTAGGCAAAATCCTGAATGATAAATGAGACCAATTGATTGCTAGGGTTGCAGAAGCCCCAGAGAGTAAATTGCTGGACCCATTAGACTGCATGAGAAATTTCAGAGTTAGGACAAGCAGACGAGGCATGCAATGCAAGGACTGAAGTCACTCAAGGGGCCCGAATTGGAGTAAGAAATCTCTGAGAAGGAAAGAAGCTATGAGAACCTGAAGGGACAGAAAAAGGCTATTGGGTTTATGGACCTGAAGAATAGCTTCTTAAGGGTGGATCACGAGATCTATTGCAGCTGAGGAACTGGATGGGAAGTCTGGGACAAGAAATATGATAGAGATGGGAGCAGAGAGACAGGATGCAGAGGAGGAGCTTATATAACATCTCAAAATATTCAGAATAAGGCCTTTCTGAAGTGACCCACCAGGCCATTTGCGGTTCTTCAGTAACTGCAGATGAGAGCTGATACTGAGGAGGACAAGTCTTGTAAATTATGTCAAATTGTACTCAGCTTTCTGCTTAAGATAACTTGGTACCAGATGAACTGGTAACAATCTACAGCAGAAGATCTCACTGCTTTGTGCCTCGTGTAGTCATTTACTCCTGTGCAATGTGAGTATAAAATACTCCCAATTCTGATGTAGCATCATTCTACAACCATTCCACATTCATTTTGCACAGGTGTAGATGACGAAGGATTAAGACAGGCAGTGGAAAAATCAGGCCCTTCTTTAACGTTTTAGTACAGTTCTTAATGGAAGTAGCAGTTTCCATTTTATACATGACGACCTGTAGATTATTTTTGTGTGTGGAAGAAACTTTTCTCACATCCAGATAAATTATGTTCACAGCTAACTTACTTTTAGCTGCTTGTATTATTTCCTTGCAAAATTCCATCAGATTTATTAGGCACAAGTTTCCTTTTGAATGCTGACTATATAAAAAGAAACACTCTGTCTCTTAAAGGTATAAATTATCCACATCGCAAAAAAAGGAGTTTGTGGTTAATCAGAAGAAAGGGTTAATTAATCCCTCTCAGTAGTTGCTAGGTAACAATGTTATTCCCTTGGGGAATATTCATCCACTGAATCTGTTATGCTGATGTAGTGTTTCTATCTTGTTCTTCACTGGTAAAGACCATTGTCATGCAATATACTTAAGATTTTTCAACACAGTCTCCAGGATGTTGGGGTACAGGGACTGGGGGAAGGCTTTGCCCTCAAATCCGTCTACTCCTGAGAGCTGCACACATCTTGATAGATCCTTGGAGGCATGAAACCTCTGTGTGGAGAACCTGTGCCTCCACGCTACCTCCCAGACACTTTTCCCTGCTCAGGAGCCATGCTGACACTTCTCCACCATCCGTTCAATTCAAATTTCTCCCCCACCCCTGTAAAGCGGGTGGTTCTGGCTCATGTGTGGATCTCAGTTAAGACAGCAGCTAGTCATTAAGTGGCTTCCAGAGGCTGGTAATTTAGACCAGTGGTTCTCAACCAGGGGTACATGTACCCCTGGGGGGAATGCAGAGGTCTTCCAAGGGCTACATCAACTCATTTAGATATTTGCCTAGTTTTACAACAGGCTACATAAAAAGCCCTAGAGAAGTCAATACTAACTAAAATTTCATATGAACAATGATGTTTTTATACTGCTCTATATACTATACACTGAAATATATGTACAATATTTATATTCCAATTGATGTTATTTATACTTATATGGTAAAAATGAGAAAGTAAGCAATTTTTCAATAATAGCGTGCTGTGGCATGTTTGTATTTTTATGCCTGATTGTGTAAGCAGGTAGTTTAAATGAGGCGTAATTTGGGGCTACACAAGACAAATCAGACTCCTGAATGGGGTACAGTAGTCTGGAAAGGTTGAGAACCACTGGTTTAAACTCATCTGATGCAATCTGACCTGTATGTTTGTCTTCCTGAGAACTTTATTGCATGTCCTTATGAACCCTAAGTTATCTAAAAGTAATGTTCAAAACACTGGCCTTCACTAGCTGTTTGCAAACTAGTATGTTTTTATATGGAGCTGGAAACATTTCACCATCCAACAAATTCTGCATTGTGTAACTAATTACAATACATTTAAGCTAATACAAGGTGCATTTTTTGTCCAGGCCTTAGACTCCCTTACATTTGACAGACTGACTGAGTTGCTCTAAAGTCACTATGTTGTTGAAGGTGTGGTGGGGGGGAGGGAAGTACCCAGATAGCACCATGTTGGTAACCATATAAATGCTTCTAGTAATGTGTAATAGTTTAAAATCTTCTATATTTCCTGTTTGAATACGTATATTAATTGTACCTGAAGATAGCTAGACATATTTCTGGATTTTTGAAGATTACAGTTATGGTTCAAAAATTCTATCTGGGACACCTGGCATTGGCCACTGTCGGAAGACAGGATACTGGGCTAGATGGACCTTTGGTCTAACCCAGTCTGGCTTATATTCTTATGATTTGTATGTGTGTAATTTCACTTCTGCACTGTACATGGACTCCAAACCAGGAATGCCCCTGAGCAGGAACATCCATGAAATTGAGGGAAAGGAGATTCTACAGCTCAGCCTCTCCTTTGCCTCCTTGTACCCGACAGTCATGGAAGTGGAGAGTAGTCTAAAGAAAGCCTCAAAATAACTTCTTGGAAATATGACTTTCTAAAGGTTTTGCATAATAAACTCTCACTTCTTTCTTAGCCACTTATTCTTTGGTATTTTATTTTCTCTCTCATAGCTTTCAAGATTATAAAACCTTACCTCAAGTTCTTCTTCTTTATTTTCAATTAAGTTCAGCCCTTTAAAGAGCCTGGGTATGATGCTGTAGCATTGGGTCAGCTCAATCTCCATTTCTTTCACCCACTCACCCAGCATATTCTCTTTTTTTTAACAAAATTCAGTAACAGCTCCTTATAAATTAGATCATATTAACCTAATCTCATTTTTATCTCACTCATGTAGTTTAAATCTGTTTCACTGAGACTTTCCTTCATCTCCTTTAGTTAATCTCATTATTGAAGTAAGTCTCCCTTACTTGCTGGTCCACTATTGGTTGTCACCTCTTCTTTACTTCAGGGTAAATATATATTGCTTCCTTTAGCTGAAACACCTGACATGTAGCTATTCAGAACAAGAGACAGTTTCAGCTGGAACACACTTTATACTGTGAGAATTAGCAAATGAAATTTTAACGAATGTTCTGTTTTACCATACTGTATGTACATAATGCAATCCACAAAAAACTGGAGAACAAATGTAAGGAAGACCTGGCAAATTAAATTTAAAAAAGCATAAAATAAAGACGTTGTGAATGCCAAATTGCTCCATGTCAGTGTGCTCCCTGCTCCATCTTTATAAAGGTGGCTTGATGTGCTCTTGCTGGAACTGAGATTCCCTCCACTTTGCCTTGCTTGAATATGACAGCACATCACAACAGGATTGTAGTACAAAATTATGAAGACTATTCCCTGAATTTTTGTCATTGAGATCCCAAGACTCAAGTCTAGCAAAGTTGCAATTTAGTAAAGATCACAAAACTATACTTTGTTTTAATTTTAAGGTGATGCTAGAGCCTTCTTATTTAACAGAGTGAGGCTAAGAGGAGGCAGTGTGGTCTCCTGGATAAAGCACTGGACTGCCACTCACCTCTCTGTGCCTCACTTTCCCCATCTATAAAATGGGGATCATGATACTGACTTCTTTTGTAAAGCACTTTGAGATCTACTGACAATATGTACTATAAAAGTTAGGTATTTTATCAATTTAAAAAACCCCTATGTACATGAAAATGACAGTGAAAGTTCTGAGGAAGATGTTTTGAATAGTACTTTGCTGTCTCAAGAGTTTCCCCAGTTGTCTCTCTTTCTTTTAACAATATTTTTTACACCTTTTAGACTTGTGTTTCTTTCACTTTTCTAGCCAAACACAATGTGTGCAATCCACTCCACCCCAATGAAGCTTAAGTATCAGACGGCTCTCTGCAGGTGATGTGTGGAGCATCTGGAGAGTAGGCTAGCTGAAAACTTTCAAACAAAATATAGTCCTGTTGTAAAAAAAAGTTTAGTTAAAATTAATATTTTCTGTGGGATAATCTAAAAGAATCTTTCTGTTTCAGAGTGGTATTAATATCTGCATTAGTATGCTGTCCTGATGTCTCCTGAGTAGGGCTGATTGAAAATTTTCCTTTAAAACTTTTTGAAAGAAAATTTGTGTTTTCATCAGACCAAAAGTCTTCACTGAAAGTATTTGTTTTCTACATAAAATGTGGCCTTTTTATCAAGAAACTGAAATCTTTTCTGGCTTTTGACTTTTCAGTTTGGGGAATTTTGACAAAAACACTCATTTCCTTTGTTTTTGTTAAAGTTTTTCATGGGAAAAAAGTTCCAAACAGCTCTATTCGTGGGAGCTGTAGTTCCAGTTCTCCTGATGGAAGGTATTCAATATACTTAGCTTAAAAAAGAGAAGGTTAAGGGGTGACTTAATCACAGTCTACAAATACTTTGAAGAGGAACACACAATGCACTGTTCAATCTATCAGAGAAAAATATAACATGATCCAATGGTTGGAAGTTGAAGCTAGACAAATTCAGACTGGAAATAAGGTGTAACTTTTTAACTCTGAGAGTAATTAATCATTGAAGCAACTTACCAAGGATTGTGGTGGATTTTCCATCACCGATAATTTTTAAATCAAGATTGATTTTTTTTTTCTGAAAGATCTGCTCTAGGGATTATTTTGGGGAATTTCCAGGGTCTGTGTCATACAGGAGGTCAGATGAGATGATCACAGTGGTCCCTTCTGACCTTAGAATCTATGATGGCCTAGCTCCCTAGCTGGACTATGTCTCCCACAAAGCAGCACTATCTTTCCATATGCTGAGGTAGTATATTATGGGATTTATCACCTCCCTGTGGGGAAAAGTTCAAGGGATCAAGGCTTTATCTTCTAACAATTTTTAGTCCAGCATTGTTTCAAATGCTTCCAGATTTTTATACAGAGCAGGAGCACAGAGCTGAACTCTAGCAAGGTAAATGAGTTCTTGCAATAATAAAGCTAAACCTAGAAAGGGTCCAATGAGCCATATCATTGCTGGGTCCACCAGGCATATGTCCTTTGATCCAATCTGTATATAGCTTTTTAAAAATAAATTGCAATCCATACAAGTATGGAGAAGGACCTTGTGTTACACTTTAATGAAAATACCTAGATGGTATGTGCTTAAATTCCCTGAAATCAGTTTCAAAACAAGAGGAAAACCCTCTTAAATTAAGAAAGCTCACAGAGGGAAAGGTAATCTTTGCCTGATCCAAAGCCCGGTGAAGTCAATGGAAAGATTTTCATCAATCCCGACACATTTAATATCAAACTCCAGTTGACCGAGCACTTGACATAATACAGAAGATGCAATATTTTCATTGCAGAGTGGGTGTTCGTCTTGAAGGAAACTCAAGCAATCAATGTTAAACAATCTTTTCACAACAGTGGAACCTTGTATTTAAATGAATCATACAATAAAATCTATACTTCCAACACACTCCATCAGGCAGTTCATCAAAAATATTAAATGATGAAACAGAGTTCCCTCTTCTATCCCATTTTTTGACTAAATTAATTTATTTATATCAATATAGTTATCTTGACTGTATGCAATCTTGCCCTCTTTGGCTAGCTGGTTTCAGTGGATTTGTTTCATTATCTATACATGATCATTCTTTGGTTCTCAGATATGGAATGCTATTTTCTGGACACTTTTTGTATCCATACACACACACTTTACCTCATGTTTTCTCGCTTATTTATTTCATTGTTCACTGTTTTAAGTGAGTCTAGTATGTCTTGAATGGCAGGCAAACTGAAGATCATTCTGTGTGCCTCCTGTAGGCTGTTGTAATGAGGGAAGCATTGCTATATTATCTCTTGTCGGGGTCTTGCAGATTGCCACCTTGCTGGAAAAAATATCTATTGAAAGATTGCTATAATTGCTTTGGCTTGAAAAACATCACTCCACAAAAGGACAAGGGATATTCATACTCTAGGAAGAGTGAAAAATAACAGAACTAAAGGCAGAGAAGATAATACACTTAAATAATAGGTCAAACCTGGAGCTCTTTCTTCTCACATGCAACTGCCTACATCCAGTGCATCACCTTCCTTAAGTGTAATTTACTGAAGTCCTCTGCCTATAGAACAGGACTAGAACAAGAAGAATTGTGCAAACCCTTCAGGGACTGGCTACTGATAGGTTTGCAGACTGAAATTTCCAGGGTTTGGTTCACAAGAGCTGGAAGCAAACCAAACTCTGAAAATTCCCGTAACACTTTGGGGAAGTATTATCCATGTTTTACAGATGAGGAAACAGAGGCAGAGTAGTTTCCTGACTTGTCGAAGGCACACAGAAAGTCAGTGGTAAAGCTGAGAGCAGAACCCACATATTCAGTCCAGTGCTTGAAATGCAAGATCATCATTCTTCTCAAGTATTATGGGCCAAGAGTGCTCAGTAGTTCATAATACTCTCATGGGAACTGAACGCTTTTTGAACATCTGGCCCCAATTGTGGATGTTGAACAATTTTGAAAACTTCTCACCTGTACTCATAATGAGGTAGCGATAGATGGAGAAAGAGCTCTCCCAAAATGACAGTTGAGCCCCTGTTCAGACACCAGGGAATAGTCCTGCCCTGGGCACCACCAACACAGCTTCATCATCATAATCTAATTCCTCAGAGGACAGCAATTTGCTGCATAGAAATTTCAGTCAAATTATTTTCCACACTTCGACTAGTAAAAGGAGGCAGTCAGGGACCTGGGGACGGAGGATTTTGAGTAGAGAGAAAGTGGCTCAGGTTGTTGAGCTAGCATAAAGTGACAGCAATGAGGTTAGATGCTGGGGTGGGGGGAAACAATCGGAGTACCTTAGATAGCAAAATTATCTGGAGAGGAGGATTTGGCTGTAAAATACATAGATCACAGCTTTTCTTCTTCTGAAAGACAATAATAATGATAATGTTAGTGAATAATTTTTGTTATTCCTGGGGAGCAGGAGGACTATGAGGGTCTCTAAGGAGAAGAATAAGACATGAATGAAAATATAGAGGTACGCTTTGAGCCTCACAATGTGCCCCAATCAAAATATATAACAGCGATTTTCTTATTTACACAGAAAACACATGCTGCATCTTTTCTAGAAAACACATAACACAGAAAACACTTATCTTACTTAGGCACCTAAATCCATACTTAGACCTATAACTGACCTGGTTTCCAGGGGTGCTGAGCAACCATATCTTTATTGGCCGTTTCATTCTTTAACTTATCCTTTTTTTCCCCTCCTCCCATATGTGCATAACTCAAACTACTTTACTCAATTAGCTCAAACTATTTAAAAACAACCCAATTAGCTCTGGGCTGGGACTAAGCAATGTATGTGTCGGAAAAGTCTGTCGAGCAACTGAAAAGGGGAGGGGAAATTATAATGGAAAATACATTTCAGCCTGAACTGGAACAGTCGCAACTGCTCTGAATGAAGTAAGATATTTTTTATGGTTAAATCAGCAGAAAGAGTTGAATAAAACTTCAGAATTAGAAGGGTTATGGTAACAGGACACAGAAGGAAAGAAGTAACTTTAAGGAGATAGTATTTCTGATCAGAGCTGTAACTAGGCATTTTAGCACATGGGGTGAGCAAACATATTTGTGCCCTCTCCCAGTTCTTTTAGATGATATGAGTTAGGATTTTTTGCATATTGGTACCACGCATAGACAATAAAAGCTACTATATGATTCATTAAGTGTCACATTAATTTTCACACAATTCTTTAACATCCCTATAGTATTCTCATATATAACCTTTAAGAAAAGTCACTGATAGGAACTGAAAAAAAATGGAATGAAAATAATCATAACATAAATATAGATACTGCAATGACTTAATAGCACGAAACATATTCGTTGCATTTCTGTTTATAAAAAAAGTAATACTGGTGGTTTTCTGTCACCCCACAGTAAGACTGTGGCTAGAATAAACAGCGATCTCTCTCAACGACATATTGGAGAATAGAAGGGACTCAAGAGTAAACAAAGAACGAATTTACCACAGATGTGGATTATTTAGCAACTGAATTTCCACCATAGCATCTGACTCTGTATAAGTAGAAGCCACCCATTCTCTGGCCTTTATATGAGAGAGGCAGCCATTTTGGGGTGGTGGGTGGGGAAGAGGTTGTAAGATTTCTGTTTTTTACCTTTTGCATTGTGATTTTATTTTTCTAAGAAGGATACTGATTATTGTTTGCTTCCTGGTACAATATTATGGTTGGCTTATACCTGATAATTTCTCCTGCTGAATCCTGCCAAGCAAATTGTGATTATGCCCCTTTAAAGGTGAAGGATTATAACAGCAGGGATTGTGTATAAGGCCAATGTGGGCAGTATCATTCAATTGGGGAAGCTATATTGTGAAAGCTGATAATAGGCATGACTTATCCTGGATCTTGGCACGGGATTAGACTAGATGACCATTGTGGTCCCTTCTAACCCTGTGGTTCAATGACATTTGACTTCTGGCCAGGTGAGGATCCACATACCTTAGTTGGGAGACAGAAGGAAGTATATGGCTGTGGTGATTGTGAAATCAGAGCATGCTGTGCTTCGATGCGAGACAATGCCAATGCCATGGTTATAATAGCTAGAAGGACATATCACCGAGATGATGGCCCTGGTCTCAAAGAGAAGGGTGTCAAGAACAGACTGGCTAGATCACAGCCCAGAATGCTACAAGAAGAGGTCACAGTGGACATGCTTCTTCACCAGTGCATATCTCACCAGCAGCCCCAATCCAGATCTGCACCCAGTGCAGATTTCCCTATTGATCTCTTCACCTGTACAGTAAATAGCCTGTATTTTTATCTCTCTGGGCACAGCTGAACATTGTCCCTAGGCCAAAATTAGAGGCCTTGAAAAAGAAAAGCCAGGGTGTGTTCAGCATCCTGGGCCAGTCTGCCGTGAAGGTGTCAGTTCCCTGATGTGTGAGTGCACCTTACTGGCCAGTGAATGGAGCATTATAACAGTGGATCAGAGGGAGGCTCCTTACTCTGTTCTCTGAAATAACGATGGACTCAGGCTGGGCCAGCAACAAGTAAGGGCAGGTCACGGTAACAGGACAATACAGCTAAGGGAGGGAACGGGGTGTGTTTTACCCCTATTGAGTGTTGACTAAAGAGGCATGTTTTATTTGTGCAATGGTTACTTTCTTTGTTTCTATGGTTGTTCCTCCTAACTGTAAATCACAAGCAGCCCAGGACTTCTTCATTTCTCTTGTCTGAACACTTCCTCCTAAGTAGGGAAGTCCTTCTGCCCTCCCACCCCGCTCCAGCCTATTTTTGCAAACAGGGCAGGTGGCTCATCCCATCAGGGTAACTGTGACCCCCTTTGCCCTCCTGGTATTGGGGCTTCCCCCTCTGCCACCATCTGGCAGCGCCTCACCCCTAGGCTGAACCCCGGCTCCTTCCTCCCCACCCCAGTTTTGCTCCTTGGCCCATCTCCTGCCCCTGCCTCCTTCTGTTTGACACCCCCTGTGCAGTCAGTTTCTACCCCCTGCTCAGACCCTGCCCATCTCTGTCCCCCACCCCACCTTTGCCCCCCTTTAATCTCCAGCGAGGGCAGCAGCTTCAGCAGATGTTACTGAGCAATGAGCATGCTCAGTAGGAGCCAAGCAGCACTCAGGTTTCAGAGTAGCAGCCATGTTAGTCTGTATCCGCAAAAAGAAAAGGAGGACTTGTGGCACCTTAGAGACTAACAAATTTATTTGAGCATAAGCTACAGCTCACTTCATCGGAGACATTCCGTGGAAAATACAGTGGGGAGATTTTATATATACAGAGAACATGAAACAAAGGGGGTTACCATACACACTGTAATGAGAGTGATCAAGAAAGGTGAGCTATTACCAGCAGGAGAGTGGGGGAGGGAACCTTTTGTAGTGATAATCAAGGTGGGCCATTTCCAGCACTTTACAAGAACAGTAGGAGGGGAAATAAACAAGGGGAAATAGTTTTACTTTGTGTAATGACACATCCACTCCCAGTCTTTATTCAAGACTAAGTTAATTGTATCCAGTTTGCAAATTAATTCCAATTCAGCAGTCTCTCCTTGTAGTCTGTTTTTGAAGTTTTTTTGTTGAAGAATTGCCACTTTTCGGTCTGTAATCGAGTGACCAAAGAGATTGAAGTGTTCTCCGACTGGTGCCTTCCCTGCTGCCGCCCCACTGGGGTACTAGTGCCAGGGAGCCTGCTCCGGCCGGGGTCACTGGGCCCCAATCTTGCTGGCCACCCCATTTTTGTGCCTCCAGCAGCTCTGCACCCTGGGTAGCTGCTCCACTTGCCCCGCTGTAGTTACTGTCCTGTTTCTGATGAATGTATAATACAAGACACTGCTTATCTGTAATATTTGGACAATGATATAATTGGAAACCAAATTATATTTTCAGAGGTTGGTGCCCTGCCCTGATAAACTTACAAATGGTTTGCACATATATTTGGTGGGCAGGTGGGTGGAAGCATCTCTAGATGTGAATGCTGTGAGTTCTGCCTTGAGGCAAAAACACTCCATTTGCTTTTAGCCTCCAAAAACGACAAAAAAAAAAAAAAAGACTGCATTTGTTAGCCATGACCTGAATCTAATGTTAATCATTCTCTGTAGCACTTTCATCAGATGTAAATTTGATGCCAAACTATAATAGCGATCATTAAGAACAATTAAAAAGCAGTTAGCAAGTTGAAGACTAGATTTTACTGGTGTGATTCGCCATGCCATTTACAGCAGTTTTAGGTCAATGGAAGTCTATTGGCATAAATGGAGTTACACCAGCAGAACAGAGTGGAGAATTAGGCTTCACTTCACCAATGTCTGGACTGAAAAGAGTCTTGGGACATAGTCTCAAGCTTTTTCTTCTACAAAATGTTTTTTCAGATGCTCTGAACTGATCAGATGCTCAGGACTGTCCACTTCAAATGTGGCTAAGCTTTTCGGGGGATCAGATACTGCCCAGACAAACTGGTAAATTGGGGCTTATCTTCTCTTTTATCCATAGCCTTGGCCCATACTATTTCTCTCACACATATGCCATTTCATTTACCTATTACACCTCCCAATTCAATGCCCTCTGGGACTGTGTTACTCTAGCTTTACACTGGAGCAAATGTATAACAATAGAGCTACATGGGCATCGAACAGGAATAATGCAGTGGTAAATACATAAATGTATATTTCTTTGCATAATCAGGGGATGCCAAGACAGTTCAAATTACACTGCTTTACTACTTATTGCTATTTTTCACCCTGTTGAAAGGGCTGTCTGGGAAACAAAAATTCCATGTCATGGAAAATGTTGAGGTTCTCACGTTTGTTTTTGTTCATCATTTAAACAAAAATGACACTTTTTAAATTTTTCTGGGAGTGAGGAGAGCCAGAGCCAGAAATCGTAGACTAGCCAATAGCCTGGTACTTAGTGCAGTGAAGTGGAAGACCCAGGTTCAACTTCCTGCTCTGTCTGATTTGTAGTAGGTACTTGAACCTCAGTCTCCCACATGTGTGGACTAATCACCAGGTTATTGGCTATTCTGAGGCCTAGCTTCCTCCTTCTCTTTGATATTGATCAGAAATTCCATCCTGGACCTGAGAAACCTTCCTGATGAAATTTTCTTTGAAACGATATGTTTCAAATTTATGACAAGCTCTGCCTATTTACACCCAATGTGTAATTCACACCACTCTTTACATCACTTCTCATTTTGGCCCATGGATGTCCATAAAAGTTGCATCTGTTAGCTCCCGGCTGCATTTGGGTTCCAGATTTGAAGTGTACGGGGTGGAGTAAAGGAAAAAAAGTTAGCCAAACCTCTCTATATTAGGGTATGCAAAGTATAATAAGACTAAGGGACTAATTCTTCTCTCCTCACCATCCCATAGAAACTGAGTGAACCCCTGGAGGTCAATGTAGTTACAGTTGTAAAACCAGAGTGAGGGAGATAAGAATCAAGCCCTAAAAAGTCTGTTTATTAAATATAAAGGAAGCCAGCAGGTTCTGAGGGTGTATATAACATATAAAGACCTAGAACTTCAGATGCTGTAAATTGGCATAGTTCTATTAACTTCAGTGTAGCTATGCATATTCACACCAGCTGAGGAAATGGCCCAATGTGTATTTATGTAATCATATATCATTACTGATTGGCTCATTTTTTACTATGCTATTGTGGCTTAAGTATTGTTCGTTTTTCATGCTGTGAGCAGTTGTAAATAGATTTTATAAAATGTTTCAGTATGCCTCCTAAGAAGACATTCCAAGAGTACAAAGAGCCAGCTGCAATGCAGACTTCTCGACACACTGTATTACTTCAAAGCTAGAACTGGGTGAGAAATTATTTTCCCATCACAGGAAAATTTGAGATTTCAAAATTTTTTCCGGTCCTGAATCAAGATGAAAAGTCAAAATCTTTCCTTTTGTGTGTGTGTGTGTTTTTATTTAAATTTCAAAACAAAAAGTGTCAAAACAGGATGTTGTGGCAATTTCAAAACTTTTTTCCAAAATGTTTGATATGAGAAATTTGTTGAAACTGATCCTTTCCTGCACAGAGTTTCAATTTTGATAAAATGACAATTTTCTAATAAGTATTTTGTTGAAATTTTCTAACCAGTTCCATTCACAGCTCACAGAGCACTGAAGTAAAGAGTCTCTCTGTGACAGTCTGTGTCTTGGGGGAACCCCCTGCACCCTGTGTTCATCCTTATAAAGTGATTGTGTGGTAGCCAATGCAAATTTTGTCATGTCGGGTGTCTTCGGAAGGCTCACGAACCACTAAGTATTGTTGTCATAGTAATCTTATGTTATAGTAATGCTATAGGTTGTAATTTCATGTATATAGTTATGAGGCTGAAAATGTGTCCTCGTGGCTTAAAACAAGCCCAGGAAAAACTCTCCAGGAACAGAGGGGCAGTTCACACTCCATCAGGGAATGTATGGGATAAACCCAGCCCAGCCTCAGAGGAACAAAGGACACTGGCCTAGGCAGGAACAGAGGATCTGTTGGATTCACAAGTGAGTCACCCCTTTTCCCTTGGTCATTCAGGGAGTGTGATGAGGTAATGCTCACCTAACCCTAAAGGTGGGGGGGGGGCAAAGCCAAGAGGGAAGAAAGAACATGATAAAAGGGAGAAAAGTTTGCCATGCTTTTCTTCTCTCTTCCACCTACATCTACAGACACCACCACCACCAAGCGACTGAAGTGTTGCTCAAAGGGGAGAGCCTGGCTGAAGGGCAACCAGCCAGTCTGTGGTGAGAAGCATCTAAGTTTGTAAGGGCACTGAAAGTGTTAAGATCAGCTTAGAATGTGTTTTGCTTTTATTTCATTTGACCAAATCTGACTTGTGCTTTGACTTATAATCACATAAAATCTATCATTTATAGTTAATAAATTTGTTTGTTTATTCTACCTGAAGCAGTGTGTTTGGTTGGAAGCGTGTTGAAGACTCCCCTTGGGATAACAAGCCTGGTGCATATCAATTTCTTAGTTAAAATGACGAACTCATTTAAGCTTTCAGCATCCAGGTGGCACAACTAGACAGTGCAAGATGGAGGTTCCTAGGATTGTGTCTAGGACTGGAGATATTGGTGAGTGTCATTCAGCTGTGCAATCCAAGCAGAGGCTGGCTGGGAGCAGCTTACATGCTAAAGGCTGTATGGGAACAACCTGGGAGTGGGGGTTCTCACAGCAGAGCAGGGTAAGGCTGGCTCGCAGAGTCAAGTATTGGAATGACCTAGCAAATCACTGGTCTGAATAACACCAGGGAAAGTCACACTCTCCCTCATCGTTACTTCATGACTTGCTGCCTCAGATGCAGTTTGGACTTTTGATAAGTTGGATTTTCCTTGTCAGTTTTCAACAACAGGGTCTGATGAAGTTTTCCCTGATGGGATTCTGTCCACCTTTGGAAGCTTAAAAAATAAAGACATGGTTCACTACTGTGATTTCAGTAACAATGAGGAGTCCTTGTGGCACCTTAGAGAACAACAAATTTATTTGGGCATAGGCTTTCGTTGGCTAAAACCCACTTCATCAGATGCATGGAGTGGAAAATACAGAGGCAGGTATAAATACACAGCACATGAAAAGATGGGAGCCGCCTTACCAAGTGGGGGATCAGTGCTAACAAGCCAATTCAATTAAGGTGGAAGTGGGTTATTCTCAACAGTTGACAAGAAGGGGTGAATACCAAGGGAGGAAAAATCACTTTTGTAGTGCTAATGAAGCCAATGTAATCAAGGTGGCCCATTTCAAACAGTTGACAAGAAGGTGTGATTATCAGCAGGGGGAAATTAGTTTTTGTAGTGACTGATCCACTCCCAGTCTTTATTTAGGCCTAATTGGATGGTGTCCAGTGTGCAAATTAATTCCAGAACTGCAGTTTCTCGTTGGAGTCTATTTTTGAAGTTCTTTTGTTGAAGAATTGCCACTTTTAAGTCTGATATTGAGTGTCCAGGGAGACTGAAGTGCTCTCCTACTGGTTTTTAAATGTTATAATTCTTGATGTCTGATTTGTGTCCATTTATTCTTTTGTGTAGAGACTGTCCGGTTTGGCCAATGTACATGGCAGAGGGGCATTGCTGGCACTTGATGGCATGTATCGCATTGGTAGATGTACAAGTGAACAAGCCCCTGATGGTGTGGCTGATGTGATTAGGTCCTATGATGGTGTCCCTTGAATAGATATGTGGACAGAGTTGGCAACAGGGTCTGTTGCAGGGATTGCTTCCTGTGTTAGTGATTTTGTTGTGTGGTGTGTAGTTGCTTGTGAGCGTTTGCTTCAGGTTGGGGGGCTGTCTGTAAGTGAGGTCTGGCTTGTCTCCCAAAGTCTGTGAGAGTGAGGGATCGTCCTTTAGGGATTGTCCTTGTAGATCCTTGATGATGCACTGGAGAGGTTTTAGCTGGCGGCTGTAGGTGGTGGCTAGTGGCGTTCTGTTACTTTCTTTGTTGGGCCTGTCTTGTAGTAGGTGACTTCTGGGTACCCTTCTGGATCTGTCAATCCATTTCTTCACTTCACCTAATGGGTATTGTAGTTTTAAGAACGCTTGTTAGGGGGCTTATTCCTTCACCCGCTTACTTCTCTGGTCCTTCTCGCATGAACAGAGAGCAACAATACCCGAAGTCCAAAGGTGCAAAGAATTCGATGTTTATTGGGATGAACTTCCAGCAAGCATGATTCCAGTTTCCTTCCTTAGTGCCCCCTTCCCAGCTCTGACACCACAGAGCCTTACCTGTGTCCCTGTTCCCATTCCCCCCCCCTTAGCAAAACATGATTCCAATTTCCCCATTCCCATTCCCCCCCACTTCCTGATTGACTGCAGACTATATAGTAAAACTTGAGTTCTGCTTAGCTATACCTTAACCGATCATTTTACTGAAATTTAGCTAACCAATCCTAACATATTGTAACATGATTATTTAACCAATTATATCCCACCACCTTAATTAGTTTACACCCAGCAAAATTAATTATACAGCAGACAGAAACAATCACAGAACCAGACAGAGCCCATGCAAATAAACAATAGCAAAGTGGGAACTATAATGACAAAACAATACAGAAGTGAGGATCTCACAACTACATCTATAAAGACATAAGATTTTTCCAGCTGTGTCTATTGATAAGTGAGTTCTTACCGAACAGAAAACTATCAAACTAAACTTCCTTTTACTTGTATATTACTTCCCATCTTCCTTATCTAACAATGCAATAGAATATTATCTTTAATAAGAACTCCAGTAAGAATTTTAGAGCTTCCCCCTTGGAGATGTAATTCAGTTATTCACTCCTCTACATTTTTGTATGGCTCTTCCCTTTTTCTCTCTTACATTTTCCTCCAGGCTCTTCCCTTCCTCTGGAGGTGATAGATCAGATCACCTTTCTAACAGCCCCAGATTGCCTTATTTCAATGTGACTAGTTTGGAATGTGAGGATGTGACCATTCGCTTCCCAGCTTATGGCTGCCTCTGCTGCTTAGCCAGAGATCTTAGCCTAAGAACAGGGCCTCGGACTGTCACAGTAAGAGAAAGCCCTTACACGGGCAGACAGTGATTTTGATTCTTTCTTTTATACCTCTATAACTAGCTAAGTGATAAGAATACACCTAAATTCTTAGCGTATAGGCCTTTACAAACAGGCCTGAATATCTACATCCTAACAACGCTTGATAGAGATCCTGTAGGTGTTTGTGTCTGTCTGAGGGATTGGAGCACATGCACTTGTATCTTAGAGTTTGGCTGTAGACAATGGATTGTGTGATGTGGTCTAAATTTGTTAGTCTATAAGGTGCCACAAGGAATCCTCATTATTTTTGCTGATACAGACTAACACAGCTACCAGTCTGAAACCTGTGAATTCAATGTTACGCTGACATAAAACTGGAGTAACACAGTGGTCAATCAGACTCAACAAGATTAAATAAGAAGATTTTTGCTCTAGAGTTTCTAATTGGGGAGGGAACCCCAGTTTCTACAGAGGGAGCCATACAAAAATGTAGAGGAGTGAATAACTGAATTACATCTCCAAGGGGGAAGCTCTAAAATTCTTACTGGAGTTCTTATTAAAGATAATATTCTATTGCATTGTTAGATAAGGAAGATGGGAAGTAATATACAAGAGTGGTAATCACTGAATACTGCATTTTCCTGAGGGCTATGATAGGATCATGAATGGGTTATGAATGTAATACTTCACCTTCATTATTGAAAGTTTCACCTGAGGAAAAACCTTGGTGTGCCACTTCAGATAGTTAAGGCATTTAGAATCCCCTATTAAAGCCATACTCCCATCTTTCTCGTCTGTAGATGTTTTTGTTAAAGAAGTGGTCTTTGTCACATTTAAATCCTGGAATCTCATTCGGCAAGAAGGGCCTCGTTATGTATGAAATGTGGCAATGAAAAGAAAATATTTCATATCAAGGGGAAAATACATTTCTCCAGATTAAGCTAGGGCAAAACAAGCCTGAACAAAAGAAGCTTATAATTCTGAAAGCTGAGTTTGCTTCCTTGAGTATTACTGCTTCAGGGTAGTAGGGTGTTTTTTCTCCAGCTAGGCTAAGATTAATTGCTGAAGGGGAAAAAAGTGTTGTTCTTTGATTATAATGGTGCTCGGCATTTTCATTGCTTCAGTCTGAAAAACAGGAAGTTCAAGAAAAGGGGAACTTCTGTGATTCCAGTGATGAGCCGTTATCAACTTCCTTTGTTCCCAGTTTGGAATGAATATTGAATGAATTTTTTTTCTCTTTGTTAGCTGCATTAATATGCAATTAAATTTCTTTCTTTCTTTCTTTCTTTCTTTCTTTCTTTCTTTCTTTCTTTCTTTCAAACAATAACATTATTTATCAGCACATGGTATTGCAAATGAGCACGGAAAATTGAATGCATTGTACTATATATTTGGCCTGAATAATTTTGTACATATCTCCCATTCATGTAAGGTGAAATTTACCCTTGTGCAGAGGGTCTGCTCAAGACCTATAGAACGCTTAAGTTGCACTTAAATCCTATTTTGAGGACTTAAGTTATGTAAAAGCGTTGTGCTGTCCTTTCTGTGTATTGGTGAATTTCATTCTTACAGCACAACCTTGTCTTCCTCCACCCACGAGTGATGAGGGGCTGATATATAATGGAAGTGGTGTGGTTCTTCTGTGGGGGGAATGTGGGGGCGGGGGGGAGAATTCAGGAGCCAATGAAGGGGGTGTGAATTGCCTGCAGCTGTGGAACACAGATCTGTAGCTACTCCTTGCACAGCAGGCGGCAGAGGGTGGGGGACAGGGTGGCTGCAGCAAAGCCACCACTGGGCAAATCCACCAGCCATCGCCCCTTGGTAGAACAGTAGGCTTAGGTGGCTACAGAGCATCCACAGCCAAAAGGATGGCACAGATTGCTTCCACCTACCACTGCAAGGAACTGCAGGGCCCAGCTCAGTTATTCAGGGTGGTTGCTGGGAAGAATGTGGTCCCTGGGGCCTGATCCTGTAAAGTGTTGAGTCCACTGAGAGTTGAGGCCGGGCACTCAACATTTTACAGCATCAGGCCCCATGGACCACAACTTATTCCCAGCAACCAACCTGAATACAGTGGGAGTTGAGGGTGCTCAGCCCCCTCCAGAAAATAATCAGTAGTAAGGATAAAGAAGTCATCAAAGAAGTAAATGGAAAAACTCCCCTTTATCAGGAATTGACCTTTAAAAGTGTAACAATGATTTTTTTTATGAACCAGTGGAGTTTTCCTTTCATTGTCTGGATTTTTAATTGTCTATGTTTTCTGCTATATGTGCTGTTACCCATCAATACGTGAAAGCAATATTAAAATTAACATAAATAGGTTCCTATAGCAAAAGCACTTCTGTGCCCTTTAAACTAAGCTAATTTCTAAGTCACAGCTTCCCAAGTGAAACCTCTTTGATGTGCAATTTACCTGGGGTGGTGGCTGAAGGAACACTGCATTCTCAGACATGTGGAACACCTAAAGATCATTGCCAGAGATGGAGGTTTTGAGTCTTGCACTAGTTCCTCTTTTAGTCTCTGTGCTGATATTTGCCCTGATTTTTCTGTTTCTACACAGCTATTCAACTTTTAACATTATGCTTCACTAGGATCATTTGCCAGTATTAAGGATACACTTTCAAAGACGTTTGTCCAGATGATTACAGCTAGTGTTGGAAGCCCCAGCCGTTGAGAATAGAAGGATGAACACTTTAGTAATTAGATATGAGCTATTCATCCCTGTTTTCCTGTTATCCATTCTTCTTTCTGTTGTCTATGGGGAGGAATATTTTTTTATGAGAAGATAGACTTCATTTAGTAAGTGCATCAGCATAACTTCATTTGCCATGTGGTTGCAATAAAAGCAGTACAATGGCCAAAAACAATTTTCCTTTTATGAACACATTAAAAGTTAACCTGCAGTCTTTTCCACTTCACTAAGGACCCAGCAAGTACAGTATATCACTTTGTGCCTTGAGCTTTTAGATGGAACTAATTTAATATTTAATCGTTGCTTTTCATGGTACAGTTACAACTCATCATGGCTCAGTGAGCTCTTTAGAATAGCTAATCACTTGATTTGATCCTTTATCGTGGAAACTAGATGACTATTTCTGTTAAAGCGCTTTTCAATAGCTGAGGAGAACAGTTGTAATGTTTGGATGAAGGGAGGAGTCGTATTTAATCAGGGCCAGATTTATGAAGAGGATGCCAGTGTAAAGATTCCTGCTGGAATCCATGGTCTGATCCCTGTTAAGTACACAACGAATGATTTGTCTCAAATAGGCTGAAATTTAAAAAATGAGGGTAGTTACATTAAATAAGGAATAATGTTGAGATTTGAACACTTGTGTGTGTGCCTCTCTCTGCTTCCCCCATCCCCAGCCTACCATAAGCCCCTTGTTTCTTAAGGCTATTCACACAGTATTTACACATCCTTTCTGTTATTTGGCTTCACTAAAAAGCCTGTGCTTTAAAATGAGTCTCTTTTCTGCATTACGAGACCATGTTTACAAACTGCATAATGCCCATTAAATGGCCTTTGTGTCCAGGCATTCAAGGTTAATCTCATCAAGGGAAAACAAAAAGACAACTCAATATTCAAGTGTTCATAATACATGCGTAAAAATAGCTCTTGCCTTTTTTTTCTCTAGCCATATGGGATTTTTGTTTTGTTTTAACGTAGTACTTGTTGTGACAGCCAATGAGCTGATAGCCTGAGAGACTGAAATCCTCTGTGTTTACAGAGCTAATAAAGTTTGGCAGTGTCTGCCTGGGCAAGCTTTCTTCACACTGCCAACAACCAATGTGCTTCAAAGCAAATGACCATCTTTAGAGGTAAGGAGATAATGCCCCAAGGTTTGGGGTGTTTTCCCCTTCCATTGCAAGTAAGTTTTAAAGATTTGTGCCTCAGCTGAAATGAGTGAGAAGCTTGAAGAGATGTCTTTTCTGTCCACGACACATTGGCAATTTCTTCAAATTCATACATTAATCAAACTTGCTTAAGACATATTTACAAGATATTTTTCAGGACTGATCATTAACCAATCTCAGTGAGAGCTCAATAGCAGATGATCAAAATTTCAGCTGTGTTGGTTACTTGGGATTGGTCAAATACATCACATTGTTTTGTTCTGTTCCATGGTTGGATGAGTGTGATTTATGGCATCTGATTAAGCTCCCAAGAGGTCAATGGAAGTTTTCCCATTGATTTCAATGGGAGTGGGTTCAAGGCCATCATCAGGAACGGGACTTGATGAAGCCACTGGGGCTTTGATTCTCTCAGAGAGAGGTACCAGCTTAAGGATAGCAGATAAGCAAGATGAGGAATTTTAGAAAATTTGGAACCTTTTCCTTTCTTGTTCAGACAGGTCTTGCTTGAGGCAACTTTCCTAAAACAGAAATAGGGGTAGTGGAAAATGTAATTGGCTGGGCCCAGAATTTAAATTTAATTTTCTGAACATTAGCAACATGAACCACAGTTATCACCCGCAGTGTATGCTACAGAAAACAACAGCTGTAGTCTTCAGACAGAACACATGCAGCAGTTATTTTATTGTATATTTGCAAGAGACTCAGGTTAGGAGCTGAAACTTGAATCACTGAGCCACATGAGAAATTTGACACACCTGAACAGCCCTATTGAGTTCAATGGTGCAACTCATAAGTAAAGTTATTCACATGCATAAGTGTTTGTAAGACTGGGGTCTAAATTAGCAAATAGGGAATCACAGAAAGTGAGGGGCAGTAGTTGTGCCCTACATGATGAACTATATTGCCAGGTATTTCTCCCCCCCCCCAACCGCCCACCTTCATCACATTTCTTGTCTATATATGTTGCAGATTATTTTAATTCGTCTACTTTTCAATACATAAGATCCATCTTTGTGTAGGTTGGAAGGAGTGTCACTATTCTTTAGTTTCACTTTATTTTAATTATTATGTTGTATCAGTGTAGCTTACTTCACTATGAAGTGCCTGAGGGTGTTGGATCTGTCAGAGCAAATGGCCAGGTTCTTTCTCTTAGATCTGTACAACTATGCGGAGTTTCACACCTCTAATGCCAATATTTAGGAAAACAATTGACATGTGAAAAAATAAATTAAATGAAAGAAGAGAAAGGAACAAAATTTCCAAGCATACAGTTTACATAGCTGGTTGGGTTTTTTTTGTTTTTTGTTTTTGTTTTTAATCAACATTATATAAAATATCTTCACAATTTCCCGCCTGCCCCTGTGAAATAGGTATATAGATGGGGAAACTAAGACATTATGTCTAGGGGCCTTACTTCAAAATATGTATAAAATTGGGCACCTCATTTGCAAAAGCAATTAACTCCACAAACAAACTGGATATTTGAAAACAGAAGGTGGACAATAATAAAAACAACCTATTATTTATGCATATAACTGTACTGGTAACTGCAAGCAAATGATTGTCCATACAAGTCCACATGAATTTTTTGAAAACCAGGCCCTACATGACTTGTCATAGTTACTATAGCAAGTTAGTGACTGAGCCAGGATTAGAATTTAGGAGTTTGTGGTTTCCAGCCCTGCACTCAGACTCAGGATGTAAAGTAGATCAAAAGAGAAAAGGAAGCTCACAGGTTTTGGTAATGATCAGGACGGGTTTTGAAGTGAGGTGATGATGGAGAATTTAATCATCTTGTGATGACAAAACACACAACTGGGCAGAGAAAGAGGGCAAGAGAAGAAAGGAGTTTTATCTGAGAGGAGCTCTTTTTCATAAGGAGACCCTTAACCTGCTATACAAATGCATATGTGCAGTGTATGGAACTAGTTGGGTGTATATCTCTGGTGCTCCCTACTTTTATCCTATAAATGCCATCATTTAGCCTTGATCACTATGGAAAATCCAGAGTGCTCTTAAAAAAGCAAACAAAAATGGAAGGTCCAGGAGTTCCTTCCCTTGGGAAATTTTGAAATACCTGTGCCAATTCCCTGCATTTTAGATGTTAAGACAGTTCTGAAGAAATATTTCATACCAAAAAGATTTATAACTTTTTCGAGCATTTAACTGTAGCTAGCCAGAGGCAGCTTACATTCTATTAACTAGAGCTGGTCAAAACATTTTTGACTAAATGAAGTTTCATCAAAGCTGAAATGTGTTGGCTTCAACGAAGGATAGAGGCAGGCAAGAGAGGCTGGGACACTGGCTTTGGATGTGGAGAAACCCATGTTCAGGTCCCTGCTCTGTGTGAATCAGAGTGATCTAGGATGAAAAACACGGCTCTTAATAAGGCAGAGTAGGGACTTGAACCTGCATCTCAGTCACTGACTCACCTGAACCCATGTCTTGCAAAGTGAGCTCACCTAGTGTTCAGTAGTGGAATTTTATCCCTTACACTCACACAAAGTAAATTGAAAAGGTTTCTAAGCCCTGGTCTACACTAGGGGGATCTATCTAAGTTATGCAACTTCAGCTCTGTGAATAATGTAGCTGAAGTCAACGTATTTAGATCGACTTACTGTGGTGTCGTCACCGCGGTGAGTCAACTGCTGCCACTCCCCTGTCGACTCTGCCTGAGCCTCTAGTGGTGCTGGAATACAGGAGTCAATGGGAGAGCGCTCGGAGGTCCATTTATCACATCTAGACTAGATGCGATAAATTGATCCCCGCTGGATCAATTGCTGCCGCTGATCCAGCGGGTAGTGAAGGCATATCCTGAGTGACCTAAATGCAAAGTGGGGTCAGCAATACGTCCTGATCAAGCATAGCTTTTGGGATATGGTAGATGGAAGATCCAGTCGTTCTTTCTCCTTCCCCTTGTTTCACCCAGGAACTGCCACCGGTAGAAGCAACAACCCCTTTTTATTTGGCCTCCTGGATCCTGATTGGCTGGTCCCAACCCATCTAGCCACTGATGGACCATGTCTCACTGGTTCCACCAGTGGCAGACCCCAGGAGGCCTTTCTAGGCAGCCTCAGAGGTCCAAAACATGCTGCCCTTCTCTTCTTAAAGGTCTGCTTCCTGGAGCAGGATGTGCCAAGGCAGTGGGGTCTCCAGCAGGGAGCTGCGAAGACCTTGTCTACCTTGTCACATGCCTCCCCCCAATCTCCTTGCATTCTAACATCTCCTCCCGATGGGAAAAGGCAATTTGCATTCTGCTGAGTCCCAAGCTAGTGTCATAAAAGGAAGGCATAGGGCTGCAGCACTAATTACCACTTTGTGATGTAGGGATTGGTGTCCTTGATTCTCTGCAGCCACTTTAAGGGCTTATGGTTTGTTGTTAGGCAGAATGGGGTTCCTAACAGATAATAGAATAGTGTCACTACAGCCCACCTTATAGGTAGGCATTCTTTCTCTATAGTGGAGTACTTGGTCTCCCACTGTTGAAGTTCACAACTCAAACAAAAAACTGGGTGCTCCACTCCTTGGAAATTTTGGGACAATACAGGTCTTAGGCCATCTTCTGGTGCATCTGTGATGCAATATGGAATCTGGGGCACAACTGAGGATATGATGAATATTAATATTGTAACATTGAAATGAGTTGGGCCAGATATGACATGTAAGATATCTGTGGAAATGTTATGATTTGCCAAATATGATAATCTCATTTATGTGTTTGTACCACCTTTGTATTGTAAGTTATATATATGGTATGCCTGTAGTTCCAAAATTGTGCTGTGCATCTGGGTGACACCACCAGACAGATTGGCATTAGCACTGCCTAGCCTGCTCGATGGCCCACCAAGGGCCATCAGCTATATATTAGAACAAAATGTGCTACCTTGAGGAATGAATGCAAAAAAGCATAAAAACCAAACCAAAGTTATCAAACAATAACCCACAAATGAAATAAAACAATTCCTGAAAGGTCAGGAAGAAAACAATGTCTGTTACCTATTTGCATAAATCCAGGGTAAAAAGCAGCCATCCTTCAAGGACTATATTCAATGAATACGCCTTTGCAGGCAAAGTTTACAAAGTTAAAAAATGAGTGAAAAATCAAAAACAAAAAAATAAGCTTCATGCTGCCAAGAAAAATTCAGCTAAAATGTATTATTCTAAAAAATAAAATAGAAAAGTTATGATGCCAGAATGTATTAAGTTTGTACAGTTTTAGGAAGAGTTTTATTAAACAATAGAAACTTGAAATAAGTAATTTTTTAAAGAATATATGCACAGTTACAAGGAGCTTTTTCAAAAATTAACATTGCAGAGTTCGTAGATATGGGGGTAGTGAAAGTGTTAAACAAAAAAACAACCATAAGACTGCACAAGTGACTTTTGGATTCCCTAATGAAGCTGAGTTCTAGCATCCCCTGAACCTTGTTCTTCATGGCTCCACAGAATTTCTCAGGGATTCAATAGGTCTTATGTTCAGGCTTTGTTCCTATCTTTGTCTGAATCTGGTGTGCCAGGAAGTGTGCTCAACCTGGCTGAAAGGAGAACACATTGCCATAGTGCTCTAAGAGGTTCCCAGCTTGCCAATATAAACCTGGGGCAACAACTGCCGCTAACAGAACATCAGTGGGACCTGCTTGAGCCTGTGCATGCAGCCCCACATAGTCAGACATACCTGGGATCTTTTGGGTCAGCCATGGTTTCCATAGATTCACATGATAAATCTGTCTCTCTTTTTTCTTATCTGGACAATGCATTTCATAGTCCACCTCCCCAGCCCACCAGATGATCTCATATGGGGCCAGCCATTTTCTTTCTATGCTGAAGAGTAACAAGACCCACTCCCTAGGCTAATAAACCCTTTCTTCAGAAGCTCATATATTCTAACACCAGCCCTAAGTTTGCTGGGCTCACAATAGATTTTCCCTGGCAAATCATCCCACGAAGTTCAGCTATTCCTGTATTTGTATGGCATATTGTAGTACGTTTTGGGAGTGCGACAGTTGGTCTCCCCAACCCTAAGGAGATGTTGGATTCTCCAGGTCTTTCATCCATAAAATAAATGGAAGGGTGAAAAAACCATTGATGCTTGCAGCATTTTCTGCACTGCAAAAACACGATATCAAAGAATCTGGTCCCACTTTTGGGGATCCGTTTTTCAATTTTTTTTTTAGTGTGCTCTTTTGTATCTGCTTAAAGCTTTCTACTAAACATTCTGTCTGTGGGTAGATCGACCAAGATTCAGAGGGGTTTGACATTGAGCAGCTCCCAAACTTCCCACACTAAGTGGAGGTTAGTGAAGTTCATTCCCTGGTCAGTAAGGACCACTGTGGGAACACCTACATGGGAAAACCTACCTCCTTTGCTACTGTTTGGACTGTCATGGGACACATGGAAATAACCTCCAGGTATCAAGTGGCATTACCGACTACAATTAATAAAGTATATGCTCGTGTCCCCTGGTACTTTTTTCCAGGGGTCCTATGATACCAATCCTTGCCCTTCCAAAGGGTTTATTTACCAGGGCAAGGGAGCCGGGGGGCCTGTGCCAACCCTTCTGATGCTACTTGCTGGCATTCAGGGCAGACTGTACAAAACTTAGCTCCCTATTTGTGGATCCTCAGCCAGCAGAACTGGGCTAGCAACTGTTCCAAGTCTTTTTCCCTGCTGAGGTGGCCAGAGGAGGGTATAGTATGGGCAAGTCATAAGACTTCCCTCCTGGTTATCTGTCAGACAAAGAGCTGATAGCTTAGCTCTCCTCCCTTTGAGTCCTGTTGGAGCCGGCTATTTTTTAACTCAAAGAGGGGAAACTGGACTTCCTGAATAACAATCTCATTGGCTATCTCTTGGTGCATAGAATGTTCTCTCAGAGTGTTGTCCTCTCCCTGTCAGATCACAGGAACTTGTCAGTTGTGTCAGATCCAGATTGGATAGAAAGTCATCTTAGGGAGGCTCCTCCTGGGTGTGAAAAGGTTCACCCGTTTCCTCCTGAGCATGAGAATTGCCCCAGTTTCAGTTGCCCCTTCAAGACTGTCCTGCAACCAGGCCTTTCCATCTTCACAACATTGCTTCTAGCCTCTAAGAATGCTGATCTCTTGTGCTGAACCCCCAGCTTAGATCAAATCTGTCTAGCTCTTTCCATCTACACAGTCATGCCTCTACATTAAACATTATTGTGCATTTTACTGCAGTATTTTGTAACCAGAATGTCTGCACCATTTTTTGTTTTACTTACTTTGTCTCCTGCATTCTTCTTCCTTTCCCTAAGTCATTCATTTTTTCACTCTATTTCCTTCTGTCTGCCTTCTCCCCCTTGTAGCATTGTTTTCCCCGTGATGAACTTTTCCTTCCTTCTTCTGCCAAAACTTCTCTCTTCCGTCTCTCCCATTCTTTCTGTTCTCCCTCTTTATTCATGTTCTCTCTGTCAATTTCCATTCTCCATGTTCCATCTTTCCTCATTCACCCTCAGGTGGCCTTATATTCTTTCCCTTAATCTTCCTAAATTCATTCTTCCTACTTTACTATGGAGTCTCAGGAAGGGAGAGGGAGCTGGAAGGTGTTAAACACTGCTTAGGAAGACATTTGTAGTACACAACATGACATTATTGAACCTATAAACTTTTGAACAATGCCACTTTTGTTTTCCCTTTTTTCCAACAACAGTGTGCTTGTTTTCATACCAGTGTCACTCCCCTGCTGCACAATAGCAGAATTCTGAGTTTTGCAGGTTGGCTGAAGGCGAAATCAATGACACGGAACCTACATATTTCCAGAGTGTACCTTGTTTTAGTTACACACACACACACTGCAAGTCCTGCTGCAGAGGTGGTCAAACAGCATGCAGGGCTCTTCTTTCAAGAATCTCAGCCCAACACTATTGCCCAGTTCCCAGGGAACAAGTCTCCCTTGAGAATTGATTGTAGTTAGCAAAGCCACTTCTTGCACAGATCCCTGTACCCAGGATCTTGCATAGCAAAACAATATAACATGTCTTCCCAAAAGTGACTTTTGTGGCTCAGAAAAAACTTGGAAGACTATATATTACAACTATAGTGATGCCATAACCTAGTGATGCCAGTCATTTCAATATTCTTATGTGCCAGTGGCTTGACTAGTCACATACATACACATTTACATTTTTAATATAGAATTCTCATAACAATAGGTTTGTTTTGCTGCCCTAGAGCTCTCTTCCCCTTGAAGAGAAGAGGGATCAGGGGAAAAGTCTTGTGATGGGGTGTACCAAGCCTACACTGGGCCAAAAGGGATAATGAAAGCCTGTGGGCTCACTCAGCACAGTCTTGCTAAACCTTCATTAGGTGTCAAGCCTGGAGGGAAGAGTTAAAATGGCTGAACCTGGCTCAGTTAGGCCCTGAATATGAAGTAGAGCAGATCACTGGCCCTCATTTAGTGGCTGGAGCCAGGAGCTGATTTGGTCAGCTAGCAGACAGGAAGGAAGGTAGGCCTGTTACAGGAAATCTAAGGTATTTGAGAAGGAAGCAGGAGGAATTGAGGCTGCCCAGGATTCTCTGCACTGATGGAGGAGCCTTCAGGGAATAGGAAGACTCCTGATGAGTCAGGGATTGTCCTGCCAAATGAGCGGAGAAAATTCACCTATAGCAAAAGCAGGGCCAGCTCTAGGGGTTGGTGAGCAGGGCAGTCACCCCGGACACCAACTTCCAAAAGGCACAGTATTACTTGCCTTTTTCTTTCTCAGCTCGCTGATTGGCTGGCTTTTTTTATTTCCACTCAGCTGCTCTGTGTGTGGGGGGGAGGAGGGGGGCAGAAGGAGGGGTGGAATGAAAATAGGCTAAAAACCTAGAGCCATTCCTGAGTGGAACTAACTGGCTAGCAGAAAGAAAGTGCTAGGAAGATCTGCAGTGAGCCTGTAGAAGAGGTTTAGGAAGAGAGGAGCTGATATATTGTGAGCTTGGGAAGAGGCTCTGGCAAAGGCCCAGCCCAGGGCAAGGCAGGAAATGGTACAGGAAGGCAACAAGTGGTCTGTGTAGTCAGGCCCACTGCTTATTAAAGGGTCCCTGGACTGGAACCAAGTGGAAAGGGAGGGTTTGGATTTGTCTACCTGCCCACTGAGGAAGGTGAAGCTGAACCCTGCCCAACTCACTCCCTCCCCCAAACAGGGGAAAGTACTAGTGAGAGCCCCTGATACTAGGTTTAAAGACCAGTGAATCAAGAGTTAGAACTAAGGCCCAATGTGAGGGAAACAACCAATTATTTGTTGGACTATTGGTTGACCCAGGAAGAGGTGGACTATATGTGACCTGGCCAGAGGTCTGAGTTACGAGATGGGAGGCCACCACAGGAGTGGAATAATTTTCCACAGGGGGCACTAGAGTAGAAAAAGCTGATATGCCACACCCAGCCACAAGGGGCACACCAGCAAGGAGTCCGGTCTTCTGCAGGTCTCCTTCTGTACTAGTTCTCTTTCTGTACCTGCTCCCTTTGGGGATGGGCGGGCAGCTAAAGTGTCTCTAGAAAGAGGTGGGACAGCTCTTCTTCTCCCACTGCTGCTACACCTGCTGTTCACTTCTGTAGAGGTTCTTGTACCTTGCTCATCACTCTAGTATCTATAACACATTCCAATAGTGCATTAAGTGACATGAATAACATGTCACATGTTTGTTCTCTCCTCCTATGTAACTGAAGTTGTTGTAACTTAGGTCAACTTGCAGCAGTGTCTACACCACACTATGGTGACGGGAGAGCGCTCTCCCATCAATTTAGTGTGTCTTCCCCAGACCTGTTAAATCAACATTGCTGCATCGATCACAGCAGTGCCGATTTAGCCGGTAGTGTAGACATGACCTTAGAGAAGGCAAGGTCAAAGAAATGTGCTTTGCACTAAGAATGAAAGATGGTGATGTTTGTAGTGGCCTTTAGTTTTGGGGGCAGTTCATCGCATAGTCTTGGACCAGCTGCAGAAAATGATCTGTCTCTCCCACATAGACAAGCTTTAATCTTGTTTTATAATGTTGTTGCTGGTGTAACGAAGCCTGGCACCTGCTCCCCTCTGCTTCCACTTCAGATTCTTTGGCCCAGTTGAGAGAAATGAAAAGGAATGGGTGCTTTCCCATAGGGAAGGGGAGCAGCTGTGGTCTCTCTCACTCTTTCTTATATTAACCCCAGCTCAGAGCACTAATCCTGCCATCTTGCTAATACCAGATGCTTCCATCCATAGTGATGGATTTTGCATTAAAAAACATTTAGCAGCACTGAGGACTGATTTCAACGGTTTACTTGCAGTTTGAAGTAAGGCTGTTCACCATTTCTTTTACAGCTTGATATAAGGCTGCCTGGAAGGAGAAAAAGGGTCAAATCTCAATTAGTTCTCTTAAAAATAGGCTGTATATTCTGAGCATTTAGAAAACTTGCTGAAAACTGGACACAATCCTAAATCGCGGTGCCATTTGTGAATCCCAGCCATTGCAATTCTGAGCACTGCAGGAACATGCAGTGCAGCAACCCTACTGCAGACTTGTCATACGCTGCCTCTGTCACATCTGCTAAAAATGCTGGGACAGTGACCAGGACATGGGTAGTCATGCTTAGTGGTTAGAGCCAGAGTCACAGCCAAGCCTCAGGACCAGGTTACCAGGAATGAGGCAAGGCTGGAGTGAAGCCAGGTTCAGGAGCTATCACAACCACAGGCAAATACTCTGAGCAGCTGCTGACCTGCTAATGGGCTTAAGAGCTGCTCCATAGACTCTTCCATTCAACTATACTATACTACAGGCCAGCTGCACTCGTTAGGGTGCATAAGGACTAGCTCTGCTACAGGCCCTGATTCCTGACAGTATATCCTGCCCCTCAAGGGCACCTCTTACAGGCCTTGGGTCCTGGTTTCTTGGGATATTTCCAGTGGAAATCTTGCAAAAGGTCTGAGGCATGGGTGTTCTCTACCAGTTCCCAAAACCACTCATCTGGATCACAGACGTCCCAGTCAACCAGGTACTACAGCCTTCCCCTAACTCGCCGAGAGTCAAGGATTCAGTGGACTAAGTACTCCGGCCTCCGGACTGTTATGAATTGCAGTGGCAGGTTGGAGCTGTTTGGGTATAGGATCTCGGGGGAGGGCTTTAAAAGTGGGAAGTAAAAGTCAGGGTAGATCTTCAAGGAATCTGGCAGTTATAACCTGAAAACCACAGGGATCACCCATTCTATAATCTCGAAGGGGCCCAGGTAATGCTAGTTTAGTTGGTGGATGGGTGGCTCAATTTAAAGTTCTGGGCACAGAGTCACACTTTGTCCCCTATGGCCAGATTGGGGGAAGTGTGACAGTCTTGGTCTGCATGGTGTTTACGAGTTTCTTTAAGGGACTGCAAGTGTTCCTTGAGCCTCCCACACTCAGATTTTCCCCTCACTCCTCCCACTTTTACACTGGTGAAATTCTAGTACTCTAGTCTAGTTAGTTACTCCTGATTTACATTGGCGTAAATAAAAAGTGCACAATGCCTCCGAGTATTAAGTATCTGACTGCACTTTTATTTTCACAGGGACTCAGCCAAAATGACTTCAAGGTGAAACTTGGCATACAAACCTTCAGCCAAACTATGTTTAGCTGCTTTTTACTTTACCAAAATGAAAAGCACAAGATCATTAGCTCACCAGCTTGATACATTTTACATGTCTGTTCCTTAACTAAATCTTCTTTAAAATTAAAATGTCCAGTTCATTAGTCCAGTGTTTGGACTTTAAAAATACAATTCAATATACACAAAGTACTTTCAATTTTTTACATGTCTGTGCACTTCCTGCCTTTGTCAAATGGAAATGGATGAACCAAAATAGTGCAGAAAGAGCTATCCTTGCTATTAAACTAAGGACCTGGACAAAAGTCCATCAAAATCAATGGAAAGACTCCCATTGACTACAGTGGGCTTTGATTCAGGCCCTAAAGGAAAACAGGAGTATTGGAAATCTCACAAAGTTTGTTCTTATCTAAAGCACTTTGCTTTAGTTCACTTTCTGAACTACAGAGGTTTAGGTAAGTATTCTAATACTGTATGCTTATTAGATCTGGAGCACTGAACCTCTTGAGATCAGTTAATTAATGTGCATTACGCACTTTGAGCTCCTTCAGCATAATACCTTACATTCAGAAGTGCCAAAGTATTGATATTTGCCTATATACTTCCTTTTCATAAAGATATAATGTGGAGGTTGATGTGATAGATTGCTGATGCATCACCTTGATAGAGTACAGTCTGTTTATTGTAAGAGCTCTGAGTTGCACTGTGAGAATGCATATTAAGAATAATACATGCCCGTGAGCATACTTCATAGAACAGATCCCTGTTATAGAAGCTATACAGTGCATGCTGTGAATGTGTATTAAGAATAATACCTGCAATTCAGCTGAGCCTTAATGGGTCCACTGACATGATATCGGAACTGATAGGAGCTATGGAGTGCAAAATGTCTGACAGCATGTTTGATCATTTTCCCTCTTCTTTTCCATATCACCGCTGAAAAGAGACAAACATCAAATATGAATTTGTCATAGCACTGTGAGAAGATGCTTTGCGTATCTTAGTTATTCAAATAGTGGGTGTTATGCGGGTTAATCTGCAAGCTACAACTTTCAGTGACTTCAGGGGAAATCATAGAATTGGACCTCAAATAAGCAGTCCCCTTTGCAATCGTTAATATTGAGAAATAGCCATAATTTAGGGCTGGTTTCTGCTTTTTCCATATCTTTAACCATTTTAAAAAATCTAAATTTAAATTTAACATAATCTTCTTTGTGTTTGCTTCTGCTTCTCCTGGCAGAGGTCAGCACCTCCACAGGGAGGCCAGACTCAAAGCTTGAGAGACACGGAATATAATGGAGTGTGTTCTGAATATAAATTAAGAGTAACTGCTTTCAATCTTTTTGAGTTCCATGCTGCATACATGTATCCCATATTTTTCATCCCCCTACTCAAAATGTGAACACAAAGCTAAGAAATCTAACTATAGGGCCTAGAAATTGATGTAGAATTTAGCTTTCAGTGGAGATGGTGGTCACTGCTGCAGAAAGCTTCCTTTTGATCCAACCACTTCTTGAAATAGAAGTATCTTTAGGCACTGCTTAAAGTATGTGTTTGGGCATGGGGGCCAAGAGAGGGAAGGGATAGGGAAGGGTTGCAATGGGTCACAGATCCAACCAAAAATAAAATAAAAATCAAGCAGGGTTACTGAGATTATGTTGTGATCATTGGATCTACAGATTTACCCTAATTGTGATCTTAACTGTAAAAAGTATGTGAAAGTTCATATATGTCACATTAACCCATAATAACACATGTTGGTGGGAAAAGGTATGAAAGGGAGACAGGCTGAATCAGTACAAACTAAAAGGTCTGCTGATACAACTCAAGGACTGTGTTGTTAAGATCAAGTCTGGTAAACAAGAGAAGTGTGGCACCAGAAATCAGTGAACCACAACTGGCTTGTTGGAAATTAGACCTAACTGGAGGACACAATGATGAGAGGACAGACTATTCTTCCCACCACTGCCTCTGTGGGTCTTTAAAAAGAGAGAGAGACTTTGGGGAGGAAAAATTGGCCCCTGGAGAAAGCTTCTCTATCATGGATAGCACTCCCACTACTTCCTCTCTTGGGGACCCCAGGCCTTTGTCCTAATCCTGAGAGTTGTCCTGACCATAGCCTGCCAGAGAGAGGGACCCAGGTGACATCACCCCCTCTACTGGGTCAAGCTGAATCCCAAATGCCATCCAACAGCTCCAGCCCATCTCAGCTAACTCCTTCTTTGCTCCCCATAGCCCAGTTATTACCATCTTTGGTACCATCTAAGACAGTGGCTCTCAACCTTTCCAGACTACTGTACCCCTTTCAGGAGTCTGATTTGTCTTGCATACCCCAAGTTTCACCTCACTTAAAAACTACTTGCTTACAAAATCAGACATAGAAATACAAAAGTGTCACAGCACACTATTACTGAAAACTTGCTTTCTAATTTTTACTATATAATTATAAAATACATCAATTGGAATATAAATATTGTACTTACATTTCAGTGTATAGTATATAGAGCAGTATAAACAAGCCATTGGCTATGTGCAATTTTAGTTTGTACTGACTTTGCTAGTGCATTTTATGTAGCCTGTTGTAAAACTAGGAAAATATCTAGATGAGTTGATCTACCCCCTGGAAGTCCTCTGCGTACCTGCAGGGGTATGTGTACCTCTGATTGAGAACCATTGATCTAAAAGACTGCCAGACAAGGGGGCTTTTTCTTCTAACACTCACTCCAGCTAAAGGGAAAGGGAACAAGGGATGTTATTAAAATGAAAGCCTTACTTAATACTTTACAATTCAGATGCCTTAATGGTTTTTCCTTCTTTTTCTGTATCTTTAATAAATGGTTAAAATAATGTTTAATGGTGTGTTTGCCATAGCACTAAGCAGACTGAAGTCTCTATATACCAAACCTCAAATCTTGTTTAACACTGCTTAATGTTGAACAGTGACTAGGTTTTGTTAACACCTTTGGCCCATATATTCCTTCTAAATACAACGGGGTGCACTTTAAGCACTGCTTTACCAAAGCTGCTTCTTCCAGATTATGGTGGGCCCCCCACTTTTTCAGACTATGTTAAGCAGTGTTTTTAAGGGGTGCTACCAGTATACCTATATCCCTTAAAGACAGTGGGCTGTTCATCAAGCAATGGTGGTATTTCAATAACTGAGTGGATGATAAGCTCTTTCATAAAGAACAAGGCAGTTGCCCAATGTACCTCCAGAAGATACAAAATAGTCAAGGAGGGGCTCCTGGCAGTCTGTTTCCTGAACATTTTAGATAACAATATGACACTGAAATCACAATTTCCTGCCACAGACTAAGGATGCAATTGTTTTACATTCTGTCACCTCTGTCCCATCTCCTACTGAAATGATCACAGCAAAACGTCTGTAATTCATGGGGACCTACCTAGATGTTTCACTGTGATTCAGAATTTGCACCTATGCAAAGAAATAAAAGGGAGTAAGGACTCCACTGTGCTTACACCCATACTTGGGGCTATCTGGACCTTCCATATGGACAGGATCCTGAAGCAGGTGGGAAAGGGCAAAATTTTGGCCTCACTCTCTGACCAGAGTAGTTGGGCCATTGCACCAGGAGGAAGTAGTACCCGGGTGGCGCATAATGGAGGCTGGGGGTGGCTAAGCCTCCCCAAACCTCATGCCATCGGGGCAGGGTGGAGGGAGGGGGAGAGTGCCGGATTACTGCACGGACCCCACAGGGCCCATGCCCATGGCCAGTTTGGGGGACGCTGGAAAAATCTCCCCCGCCACGGCGCTGGGGCCAGAGCAGGGTCACAGAGCTTTTCCAGTCTTGGGGAGCAGCGGGGGTGAGGGAAGATGGAAAGGAGCGAGCGGGGTTGGGGCCTCAGGAAAAGAGGCAGAGTGGGGACTTAACAGGGGTGAAGCCTCAGGGGAAGGAGCGGAATTGAGTGGGGCCAAGGGCAGGATGGGGCCATGGGGTGGCACCACCTGGGGCTGAGAGCTTGACCCTGGGAGGCGCCGAGCTTGCAGCTCCTCTCCGTGGCCCTGACGGAGGTCTCTCACACACACACACCCCCATCGCTTCAGCTGGGGCCATGTGGGGGAGGGTCTGAGCTCTCCACTCCCCCCTGTCCCCGCTGCCCCAAGGGCAGGGGTCTAGCCTCTCCAGGGGGAAGCTTCACCCATTGCCCATGAAGTAGTAATTTATTGCTGGTATGGCCCAGCAGCACATTTCAGCCCTCCAGGAAAAAGGAGGAAGCAGGGAAGGAATTGCAACTAGAGCTGGCTGGAAATTGTTTGAACGTGATCAGCTGGCCATAGTACATCTTGCTGTAGTTCAATACTCATTTTACAGCTGGAGTGCAGATTCATTAACTTTCAAATCACTTGGCCATTTGGCTGATGGAATTTTTTTCTGACATGGCACATTTTTCTTAATAATATTTTGTATATTAGTATATTTTTGATCACCAGATCATGTACAGTAAGTAGATTGTGCCATACTATTTATTTTTCTTATTCTGAAGGACAGAGACGGCATGACCCTTGAAAATATTTCCTTGGTGTTATATAGCAGTTAATGCTCTGTACTTTAAAAAATCTCTTCCAGTCATGTAACACAAATTATTTAGACATTCAATAATCTATTCCTCTAGCAAAGTCCTTTTCTATTACTTTCCTTATGTGTGAGTTTGATCTAATACCCACAGGAGAATTATTATCCCCAGTCTGCAGAGTATTTGCAGATAAGGAACACATGGCTTTTGCTTCTGCTGTTTTATCTTCTCCTTTTTCCTTCTTTTCTCTTCAGCATACATCGTGCAAAAGCAAATTTTCCTGATAGTGTATTTTACCATGCAGAACCTGAACGACAGAATCAAGCTACTTGAATACTTTCCAAATTTGGATCCCAAAGTGTGAATATTTACTCTCCCAATCTGCCCATTCATTATTATTCATGAGACTGCATGCCTTGAAACTATTTTGCTATGTGTTTTCTGACATGCCACTAGAAAGTTGGGCCCCATGCTCCCCTTCATATCCATATCCATGCTCTCCATTCCCCTCACCCATGCCCTCAGTCTGTTTGAGGGCATTTCAGTAATCCATGCTCCATGGAGTTGAGAGGCTAATGAAAAGGCAGGGCAGAGAAGCTGGCTGGGCTGCTTTGAGACATTTTCCTCATAAAAAATCCACAGAGGGAAGTAGCCTAAGCTTCTAAGCTGGATGCTTTCTCATCCATGCAGTATAATCCACCTGACATTTGCTGTAGTTTCAGAAATGTATGAAGGAACTATGGCTCTGATCCTGTTTCCAGCAAAATCAGTGGGCATTTTAGTATTGATTTCTACAAAATAGTTTCCCCCCATTGGTCCCAGTCATGCCCTCTTTGCTCATTCCACAATCAGTGAACTTGAAGTGGTCAAGGAATGCAAGATCAGGACTATTATCTAGTGAATAAGAGTATGATCTAATTCAGAGATCATAATTTGTTTTTAGAAATTGATATGGTCCAAATATATTTTGTAAAGGACAACAGAGTTATTTTGTAATATGAGGAGCGCAACATTTAAACCATCAGATTTCAGCAATTCTGGGACTGATTCTGATCCATTTTGAGCAAGTGTAACTTCAGTTTCGTTACAACTACTCTCGATTTACACCAGCACACGCGAGATCAAAACTGGGCCTTTTGAAATATTGAAGGAAACATATTTTGTGCAAGTAGAAGCACATTTTTTATAGTTTTAGCACATTTCTTAGTTATTGAAAAAATCATAAACATCTACATTAAAAGAACAGCTTGATCTTTCCCAGTTCATCTCTCTGTTCTTGATTCTGAGAAGCAATAGCCTCCAAAACACAGGATTAAGATTTCCGTGCATGATCAAGCAGCCGGTGAAGTTGGTCTGTCATGGAACATGTACTTATCCAAGCACAAATATCTCAAAGAAAGAAAGAAAATATAGTAGATGATTGGCTAGTACAATTGCTCTGGATACTTTCCCAGATGCTTAGCTGGTGTGAATTGACATAGTTCCATTTATTTCAATGGAGTTATGCTGATTTACCCCAGCTGAAGATCTGGAATGTTTTTAAAAGTTTACTTCAGCATGGAAGTCTTCTTTTTAATTCATAATATAATGTAATATAATTATAATTAATACAATATATAAAAATTAATATAATTAATGTAGTTTTACTATTATATATGTAAGGCTAAATAAACAATGTTGCCAATTCCTGTGAATCTCACCCTATTTGGTGTTTCCTTAAAGCCTCAGCTCCCGGAGTCATGTGATGTAACATTTTCAAAAGTTACTATGTAATTTAGGAGCTTTTCAATGAGACGTAAGCTCCAAAAGGTAAATTTTTCAAAAGTGGCTATGGGTATGTCTACTATTAAAATGCTACAGTGGAGCCACTGTTTAAGGGCTTCAGTGGAGACACTACGTACACCAAAGGATCGGTTTCTCCTGTGGGTGTTGGTAATCCACTTTTCTGAGAGATAGTAGCTTGTAGCAGAATAGGTAATAGCTACTAGAAGAATTCTTCTGTCAACCTAGCATTTCTACACCAGGGATTAGTTTTTTATTGCTTTGTCTCTCAGGGATGTGGATTTTTCCCCCACTCTTGAGAGATGTAAATTCCTAATGTAGACAAGGCCTAAGTGATTTTGGAACCTGAGTCTCATTGGAAGACAACGGACCTTATGCTGCCAAGTCATTGGGTGCTTTGAAAATTTGGGAGTAAGGCCATGTCTATATTACAAAATTGTGTCAACCTAAGTTACATCAGCACACAGCCACTGTTATTACATTGCTTGTGCATGTGCAAAGTTTGTTCCTTGTGTCAGCAGTGTGCGTCCTCACCAGGAAAACTTGTATCAATGCAGACAGCAGTGCACTGTGGGTAGGTATCCCACCGCGCAACTCACCACCATCCAGTGCAGGTTGTTTTGGGAAGCTTTTGCAATGCCTGATGGGGCTGAAACGAGCCATGCAGGGGTGACTGGCAGCATGGGGTCAACTTTCCGTAATGGGGTGGCCCATAATTTCATCTGTGTCCCATAATATTTTGTGCCTTCTTTTCAAAATTCCTACAAACCAGCATGTCCCTCCTTGCTGTCCACCATCTCCGAAAGAAGCATGGCACCTCCACAGATCTGTCCTATTGTCATGAGCATTGTAAGCACAGGGCATATGATCCTGCAGTATTTGCAGAGCCGCAAGAGGAGCCGTAGGGAAAACGACGATTCCTTAGAGGCTAGATTGCAGCGGGACATAGATTAGAAAGAAACAATTCAAGGTTCTTGGTGGCGTTCATGGAGCACCTAGAGATGGTGGAGCACTGGTTCTGAAGCAAGCACTGACAAGTGGGATCGCAAGCTGTCAAGGTTCCTCCCCCACTCTGAACTCTAGGGTACAGATGTGGGGACCTGCATGAAAAGCCTCCTAAGCTTATCTTTACCAGCTTAGGTCAAAAACTTCCCCAAGGTACAAAATATTCCCCCCCGTTGTCCTTGGACTGGCCGCTACCACCACCAAACTAATACTGGTTACTGGGGAAGAGCTGTTTGGACGCGTCTTTCCCCCCAAAATACTTCCCAAAACCCTGCACCCCACTTCCTGGACAAGGTTTGGTAAACAGCCTCACCAATTTGCCTAGGTGACTACAGACCCAGACCCTTGGATCTTAAGAACAATGAATAATCCTCCCAACACTTGCACCCCCCCTTTCCTGGGAAATGTTGGATAAAAAGCCTCACCAATTTGCATAGGTGACCACAGACCCAAACCCTTGGATCTGAGAACAATGAAAAAGCATTCAGTTTTTTACAAGAAGACTTTTAATAAAAAATAGAAGTAAATAGAAATAAAGAAATCCCCCCTGTAAAATCAGGATGGTAGATATCTTACAGGGTAATTAGATTCAAAAACATAGAGAACCCCTCTAGGCAAAACCTTAAGTTACAAAAAGATACACAGACAGAAATAGTTATTCTATTCAGCACAATTCTTTTCTCAGCCATTTAAAGAAATCATAATCTAACGCATACCTAGCTAGATTACTTACTAAAAGTTCTAAGACTCCATTCCTGGTCTATCCCCGACCAAGACGACTACAGACAGACACAGACCCTTTGTTTCTCTCCCTCCTCCCAGCTTTTGAAAGTATCTTGTCTCCTCATTGGTCATTTTGGTCAGGTGCCAGCGAGGTTACCTTTAGCTTCTTAACCCTTTACAGGTGAGAGGAGCTTTCCCCTGGCCAGGAGGGATTTCAAAGGGGTTTACCCTTCCCTTTATATTTATGACACGCCCCCCAAATCTCAGCTAGGGTGAAACACTGGCTGGGATTTCTTCCTGGAGCTCTAGGAAAAACAGAGTTAATAAGACACATGCATCTCTAAATATACTACCAAGTACATAAAGACTAACAATATTTTCCACATCTCAAGGACGATTTTAACCAGTTGATTCTGGGAAACTTTCACGGGAGAGTGCATCAGCCACTTTGTTAGAAGCTCCTGAGATGTGTTGGATGTCGAAATCAAATTCTTGGAGAGCTAAACTCCACCGAAGAAGTTTTTTGTTAGTTTCTTTGACGGTGTGAAGCCACTTTAGTGCAGCATGGTCGGTTTGCAGGTGGAAACGCCGTCCCCAAACATATGGGCGTAGCTTTTCCAGAGCGTAGACAATGGCATAACATTCTTTTTCAGTGACTCACCAGTTGCTTTCCCTCTCAGACAGTTTTTTGCTGAGAAACACTACAGGGTGGAATTCTTGATCAGGTCCTTTCTGCATTAAAACTGCTCCCACACCACGCTCGGATGCATCTGTGGTTACTAGGAACGGTTTGTCAAAGTCTGGGGCCCTTAGTACAGGGTCAGACATGAGTGTCGCTTTAAGCTTGTTAAAGGCCTTCTGACACTTTCCGGTCCACTGAACAGCATTTGGCTGTTTCTTTTTGGTTAGGTGCCAGCGAGGTTACCTTTAGCTTCTTAACCCTTTACAGGTGAGAGGAGCTTTCCCCTGGCCAGGAGGGATTTCAAAGGGGTTTACCCTTCCATTTATATTTATGACACAAGCACTGACCGGCGGGATCGCATTATCATGCAGGTTCAGGATGATGAGCAGTGGCTGCAGAACTTTTGCATGTGCAAGATATGAGCCTGCTGGGATTTTTAAAAGTGCCCAAGCAAAGTAATGGGGGTTAGGTGTATAACCTACTTGTAAATGCCTACCTTTGTAAATCTGGCCTTAAATTGCTTTTGAAAAGGGGACTTGGGCTCCTAAGTCACATTTGTGCTTTTGAAAATTTTACCCGTGATGACTTGAAAAAAACTGTCATGAGCTCCCCCTGCCTCCCCTCACCAGTTGGATTTCAGGTTGCCATGAGTAGCATACAGACAGGCCAAGGAAATGGAAAGAGAAAGACAAAGTGTTTGCTTAGGTGTAGTACTGCCTGTAGCCAGTTTTAGAAAAGACAAGCACTTTGGTGTGAGGGTTCAGCATTCATTAAAGGACTGCATGATTTAAAGGCCTTGTCCACACAGGGAAGTTGACCAGAATAGCTATTACAGAATAGCTCCCCATGTGGATATGCTATTCTGAAATAAAGGTGACTTTATTCTGAAATAGTTAGCTGCTCAGATTATTCTAGAATAAAATCATTTTTATTCCAGAATAGTGTCCACCTGGCTAAATTATCCCGGACTAGATACAATGCTCAATGTTCCCCATGTAGATAAGCCCACACCTCCTGATAAGACAATGCGAAGTAATTTCCCCAAGGGAATCCTCCTAGAGATTTCCCTCTAAAGAGGCCCTCCTATAGCTTTTAACATATGAGGGCACCATCTGGCCCACATTTTAGTATTGTAATAAATCGAATTCCACCTGCATCTGGCCAAGACGTTGCAGCCGTATCTTTTAAATGCAGATTTCACCCTGCCTTTGTTATTTTGAAAATAAACTACTGCAATGTACTTAAATACATTCAGAGACTGCAGCTGCTACAGAATTGGCTGCATACTTGTTAAGTGGTGTTTCCAGCTGGAGGCGTACTGCTACACAAGAGCTCTGAGACCTGCACTGGACACTTATGGGTTTCAGATGTTGGTTTTGATCTCTAAATCTCTAGATGACTTGAGACTTGCCTATCCATCTTGCCTTTTATACTCCCACCTACTGCTTCACTTGTGATCAGCAAAGGCTTCTATGCTGAATTCCCGTGAATTTAACAGAGACGATGTTGCTAGCAGGGCGATCTCTGTAAAAGCCTTTGGCATTTACTCTATTCTGGTCAGAATGTGATGCTTTGTGATGCTTTAAGAACCCTATCACCAAGGAAAGGAGTACTTGTGGCACCTTAGAGACTAACCAATTTATTTGAGCATGAGCTTTCGTGAGCTACAGCTCACTTCATCGGATGCATACCGTGGAAACTGCGGCAGACTTTATACATACACAGAGAATATGAAACAATACCTCCTCCCACCCCACTGTCCTGCTGGTAATAGCTTATCTAAAGTGATCATCAGGTTAGGCCATTTCCAGCACAAATCCAGGTTTTCTCACCCTCCACCCCCCCCCACAAATTCACTCTCCTGCTGGTGATAGCCCATCCAAAGTGACAACTCTTTACACAATGTGTATGATAATCAAGTTGGGCCATTTCCTGCACAAATCCAGGTTCTCTCACTCCCTCACCCCCCTCCAAAAACCCACCCCCATACACACACAAACTCACTCTCCTGCTGGTAATAGCTCATCCAAACTGAGCTGTAGCTCACGAAAGCTCATGCTCAAATAAATTGGTTAGTCTCTAAGGTGCCACAAGTACTCCTTTTCTTTTTGCGAATACAGACTAACACGGCTGTTACTCTGAAACCTATCAACAAGGATTTACTTTTACGGTTGTATTTTAGTTTATCAAAATGGGAGCATATCTTCCTATTTTGGGGGTCAGATCCCATAAGACCCTGCATAGCTTCAGGTCCCATTGACTTTATTAGGAGTAGAGGGCACATACCGCCTCACATGAACCACCCAGCAACGTGCAGGGTTGGGCCTGTTAGCTTTATTTCAGTAGAACTGTGTGTTTCTCTGTGTTTGTTATTATAGGCTGGTTTAAATCCATAGATCCTGTTTCCATTAGGGAATAATGGGTGACTCATCTCCTTTTTTGGGAAATTATACGCAGATGTACATAACGGATCAACTGATGAGAGGGGAAAATTGTGATAGATAATTCAGGAAGAGTTTCTAATGAAGAGGAAAACATGTTGATAAAAAATAGCTTGACATCTAAATTTCACTCATGTGCCACTGACCTGAGCATGGAAGCACGGGGGCAGTTTTTTTTTTTTCTGGTAACTTGCATTATGTCTCTTAGTTGTTTTCATTTCTTAGCTTATATTTAACTTCTGCCAAAAGGTAAGAGCTACAAGAATGATGGGTTTAAAAAAAATCATAAAGCACCAATTTTGGCATTCTCTCCACTCCCTGTCTTCCCTCTAAAGATGTTGTGAAAGAGACACAGAGCAGGGAGCCCTGAAATAGGAAGGAAGCCTACAAATAAGCAGCAGACACAGTAGTTTCTCAAAGCAGGAGTCACAGATTAGGAGGATGGAAGAGGGAAGGATAGAATCTCAAACCCAGGGAAACTTCTTGAAATATCGTGAAGTGTATCACAAGTCATGTTTCATTCAGACTTTCATGATCACAAAATTAACAAATTGAATGGAAATGGACACTTTCCCACTGAAAATGTTGATGTTGACAAAAACCACATTTTCCAACAGGAATATTTTTCAGGCAAAAGATTTTGACCTGCTCTAATTATAATCTAGTCTGCTACATTGGGAAACATGTTACCGATGAGTTTGAGCTGTGAAATTTGGATCTAGATCTGAATATTGAATGCTCCAAATTGGAAGAATGTCCAGATTCTCCCATTGTAGGGATGGATCTAGATGTGAAATTCAGATCTAAATTGGGATTTGGATTCTGTAACAGCTTCTCCCTTCCAAGATCTCCTCTCCCTCACTCCAATATACTTATACTCCCTTCTTGTGGTGCCTGTGTAAGGCACAGATATAATTGCAGTCCATCCACCCAGGGCAGCTCAAAAACTGTACCTTCCCTACTCCCTAGCGTCAGGAGGCAGTGTGGACATAAAGGGATAAAGATAGAGCAGTAAGCATGAAGTCTCTGCACACCTTAGCACTCCTTCTAGAGTACCACTCCTTACTACGGGCTATATACAAGCCACAACTGAATGCTAAGGAACCTGACTAAAACTTTTTTAAAATCTATTTCTTTTTACATTAGATTTCAGTCCAAATTCTACTTTTTGTTACACTGGTATAAACACAGACTAACTCCACCTAAACTGCCGCAGTTATTCTGGATTTACTCTGGCATGAAAGCAGAATTTAGCCCTTAGTGATTAGACAAATGTTACCTTTCAGTGGAGATGGCAATCCATTTGGAGAAAAGGCAGTGGATTAACAGAATTAAATTTATAGGGACACTGAGTGCTTAACAATGATAATGAGCTATTCCAGTAGCATGTGTTCATCGCTGTTGTTTGCTTGTCTTTTTCTAGAACTGTGAAGCTATTATAAATATTGCATTATAATGTCTGAAAGCTTACTACATTCTGTATTTTCAAAAATGCAATGAAATAAAACATTCTTGTCTTTTCTCTGTTTATACACTAATTATAGTATGATGTATCTTTTTGCTCATATTACAGCACATTGTTCACCTTGCTTGCATGCAGGATTTTCTATGGTCTCCCTGCTTTAGCTATGTTCCATTTAAAATAAAAATGGGCAAATCATTCTTTTTCTTTCCCTGACCTGAATATATGGGCATTCTTCCTGGCACAAACTACCTGAAGCTATTCTAACAGTTTAACTTGAATGTCTCTGTATGCTAAAAGGTCAGATTTTGCTAACCACATTCACAATTGAATTCACCTTACTCTGCAAGTAGTCCCATTGTTTTTAATGGGTCTACTGTGGAATAAGGTGCTATGAAATGGTGAAATCCTGCCTCCACTGAATTCAATGGCAAAACTCCCACTGATTTCAATAGGGCCAGGATTTCAACCAAGATTAATAAGGGTGGTGGAATTTTGTCCTAAGTGAACATTTTCAGGAAGCCTATCATTTAATTCTTTAAGAGAAAACTGTAATATTTGACATTATAATTTATTTGTTTTTCAACAAAGCCACACATATGCATGAGCTGGTGTAAGGAGAAAAAAAAAGTTCTCACTGCAAACAAAAGGCAGGATTTTGATCTCAGTTTTATAGTGATGCAAAATCAGAGTGACCTCAATGAAGTCAACAGTAATTCTACTACAGTGTCCATGAGATCAGAATCTGGTCCAAACAGTTCACTGTTGGTCCATTAATCTCAGAAGCCCACCTATCCTTCTTTTGTATACCTAACAGAATGCATCAAAAGCTGCAAAGAAAAATTAATCACTTTTCAAATATAAATTAAGGGTTGCGTTTCGCTGGTTGAGTTCAAAACCTGCCAACAAGCACAGGTACTGAAGGACATGTGGTATCGTTAGGGCTGACCAGCTAATTAATGGGAGAAAGTGCATGAATTACTTAAGTACTTTAAACTGGGGTTGAATACTGATTCATCTGCTATGAAACCCTAGTAGACAGAAAAAAATAGTCACTAATGAGTTTTATTGTAGTCAGAAAGGGAAAACATAAATATGTTAACATGCTAACAAAGGACAGAGGAAGATTTAATTGACAACATCAGTCTTTCAAGCATCAGAGGGGCAAGGGTGAGAATAAGCAATTAATATATACCCTGGAAGTAGTGATGGGTAATTGATGTTTCCTGGACAAGCTGAGGCAGAATACACATGGCTGTGAGGGGTTATTATGTGTAAACTCAAATTATGCTGAGTGTGCTGTCTCTTAAATCTCCAGTATACAGAGATATTTAATGGGTATCTCATTGCCACAGTCTGAATATTTGGTGTGGTTGATGTCAAGAATATTCAGAGCAGTCTAGATTTTTTGAAAGCCTGCCTTTGTACACCCCTTTTTACATCATCCATTCTCTGATACTTTTTTAACAAAGTTATTAGTGTCATGTCTATACATTTGTCCAACTACCAGAGTTTAGGTGGTCCATTGATGTGGGCTAGAAAACATTATGGAACAATATATATTCTTCCATAGTTCAGGTTGCTGTTGAGTCTCCATTAGAAATCCAACTTTGTCTCTCCCTCTAAAATCCACATATATTGTCATACCAACTTCAAATTGGAAGGTTAGATTAGGCAGCAAAGTCGAATTTATCTCCAAAACTCAAAGCAATTTGGACAACGGATTCTGAAATTAGGATACACTAAAAGTAAGTGTTCATCTGAGTTTTAAAAGCTATTTCATTTTCACTTTACAGCTAATTAAAGAGACAGGGGGAAAAAGGGAGATAAAATTTAATTTACTGTACTCCATAGCTCAGATCCCGTGCTCGTGCCCAACGTTTAATTGATAAAAGGTCAATTTCAGCCTGTCTAGAAGCACACGTACACCTTTGAACATCGATAGATCCTGTGTGAGTAGAAGAGCATTTAAGTCCTGGTACGAGAGCCACTGCACCTACATCAGCTTATTTGCAAAACCAGCCGACATACAGTACTTGCACCTTTTGCTGTGCAACACGACTGAAAAAGCAAGCTGCTCTGGTGCTATTAGCATTACATGCAAACTTGGCAACCAATTTAGACCTGTGTGTCACATTCTACAGGAAATTTTCACAAATCTCCAGGCTCCTACAGGTGTTTTGATTGATGACAGGCTGTACCGATTTAAACAGCATCTGCATACGTGCCAGTGATCTTTGAAATATATCCCCATCCCTGCACACACATCTCCACAGATGTTACATTGTAAAGTATGTAATTATTTTACTGGCTGTGTTTCCAAAACATAAAAGAGAAAGCTATATCCCTTGCATTAAACTAGTTAGTATCTGGCTTAACATTTTTCTTTACAGTTTTCAAGGTGAAAGACAAAACAGTTGTTCATGTGATAACTGCATTTATATTATCCTATAATTCCATTGTGGCAATTTAATATTTACTACCTGTGCCCCCACCTGGGAACTGTGCTGCACTGTGTTTCCAGTTCATTCCAAACTGTGCCATTTTAGTTTGGTGCCATTTGCTGAAGTGCTTTGAATTACTATAGCATTTCATCAGCAGTCAGACCAGACATGCTCACCTTCTGAGCTGATTGCGTTCAATAAAAACTTCTAACTGTGCTGGTTTAATGATTTGTCTGCTATAGTAAGGACCCCATCCTGCTCTGATTGCTTCATTAGGTTTGCAGGTGAGAGCAGAATTTGGCCCTAAATATACAGAAGACGTCTTGGAAAGAGAAGCTGTCAGTTCCAGCTCGGCCTCCATATTGGCAGACTTGTCAAGGAGCTGTTCCGCAGACATTCTGCTCCTGTCATTTCTCAGCAGATCAACTAACTCACAACCAAGAAGAGTATAACCTCTGCCACCACTGGGACATACTAATTAAATATTGAGTAAACACACTTTTAATTTTCTGACTTCAGTGAGATTGCATGGCTGTAAATGAGAACACAATTTGGACCTACTAACTCAAAAGGAGTCCTGGGCAGTGGAGCTGTCAACTCTGTTTTCGCCTAAATATTGGCTGAGTTGTCCAGGTTCTATTCATCATCTGTTCTTCTCCTGTCACAACTCAGCCGTACAGTTCATTCACAGCCAAATATTGTCTAACTTCTGCCTCTGCTGTGCAATAGTAATTTAAATATCAAGTAACGATTATGTTGCTGTCATCCATGGGGTTCCATGAGTGTAAATGAGAACAGACTATGTCCCATGATGTGAACTGTCAACATGAAAATCTCCAGGTTCACTTGACTTGTAAGTAGAATCCCACACTGTGCTTTAAAACAAGAAAGGACACCAAAGGGAGTGAATGTAACTGTTTTCTTCAAGGGATTCAGCTGTGCTCTATCTTCACATGAGCGATGTAGCTATCGGTGGAAAGAAAAAGTCTGTTTAGTCCATAAACTCTCATACTTGTCTAAAGATAACTGCCTTTTCTCTGCTTGTTTTTCAAAGCCAGGCAGGATTTTTAACTTAGAGTTTTAGTCTAACTGTATCAAAATTGGCATAAAACAGCAGGATGTTTGGGAGGAATATGGAGAAACAGCAGCAGTAGCGAAAGGAAATCAAAACTTTAATGGGCCAAGTCTGTTCTTCAGATAAGTAATATGTTACAGTGCTGTTCTTACTAATTTTGAACCAGATACTCAGGCCCACTCTGCTCCGTTTGCAACTTTCAGGAAGCCTAAATGGAGTAAAAGCCTTCCACGAGTCGCCTGCTGGAAATACCTTTGGCACAGTGGAGTCCCCCGCAGGCATAGAGCTGGTATAGCTGGCTCCCATGCCTCCCTCCTCTCAGCCTCCTGGCAGGGGTCATGATGGGGAAAGGGCTGCAAGGGGTGGTGAGATGTATGCTGGGAGAGTGCTCTGATGAAGTTTGGTATGTTGGTTCTATGCTGTGAATTTAAAAAAAACACAAATGATGTGTCCCTTTTCGAAGCACAAAGGGTGTTCATGAAAATGTGCCCATTTGCACAACATTTTCTGCTTTCTTTCTTTTGTTTTTCCTCCCACGCTCTCAGGTATATAGGGCGTGCACCAGATTCTACCATTTATTTCAGCCTTGCGCTAGTCTGTTCAGGCTTCTGAGTGTCAAGTTGATGGATTTAGCTTCTTTCTCTATTGTTCTGCATAATGTTTCTCTAGGTAGCCCTTTTTTTTCTCTTCCCAGGCGATGTTCCTATTATCACTTCAAGTGGAAGTCATGTTGGTGGTATCCTTAAAGTGTATCCTAAATATGTCCATCATCCTCTTACCATGTTTGGTGCTTTAGGCTGGCTTGCTCTACTTAGAATTTCTGATGTTGAGAAACACTTTTCAGTGGACTCTAGTGATCTTCTGCAGGCATTTCCTTTGGAATGAGTTGAGCTTCTTATCCATTTCTGTTGTAGATTTCCATCACACTGCTCCATAAAAAAGGACAGACGCAATGCCTGTGTTAAAAAATTGCATTTTTGTAATAGTGCCAATCATGCGACTTTGACAAATATTTTCAAGTTTATGAAAGTTATTTGCTGCTTTAGATATTTGTGGCTTGACATCTAGCATAGTGTCATCATCATTGTATATTTTACTCCCTAGATAAATAAATTGAGTTCCTACTTCTGGTGTTTCTCCATCCACTCTGATGGATCACTTTGGATCACTCAGAGCCATATATTTTGTCTTTCCCTTGTTGATGAACAAGCCAACTTGCTTTGCAGTGTCTGCCAAAAGCTGGGTCTTTTTTCTTCCATTAAGTGATATGATGAACTATGTAGGACAATGTCATCAGCAAAAACAAGGTCATCCAATTTTCATCCAACAAAATTTTCTGCATAAGCAGAGTTTAGTGTGAAATTAATGTCAGGGCCTGCATTCACACTGATAGCTTGTAGACGGCTTTTCTGCAGTGCATTTACTCATTCTGAGTTGGGCTGGCAATGATAATAAGGATTAAACCAAATAGTATTGGATTTGGTTCTCGGATTGGCAGAGTCTAACCTATGTGGTAAGAAGTGTCACTAGAAGCCATGTCGTCACTGGTTCTGAAATTGTCTAGTCTACTTAAATAGTCCCTATCAACATAATATGTGAGGCTCCTGTGCTTCTCTGTTGTGCTTGTACCATTAATACAAACCTAGTTTTCTGGTACTTGTGTGAGCCCAAATCCTAGAAGTACATGTTTTTAAACCACTGCCCAGGACCTGAGGGAACTGAGTAACTGGAGTTCACCTCTTAATTTAATCCCATATAAAAATTAGGATTGGAGGGAACCTACTTTTAGCCTCTTCTATTTGACACAACACATATTACCTTAAGACCTTGATCCTGCATGGTTTTGTGAAGAGTGAAGGAAGGTGTTGCACACCCGTCCAGATAAGGTTAAGCATCTAGTGCAGTCCATTGTCCTGAGCAGTAGAAAATCTCAACTCCCTGCTCCCTTACTAGCAAATAAATGCAAAGGATTAAAAAGCAGCAGGGAATGGACAGACCATGGAGGTGTCTGAACAGATTTGGGTTTAAAAGTGATTCTCATTAGGCTGTATGAGGTGTTGGCTAGGAGTTTGTCCTTTGAGTCTTGCTCTTGCTACTGGGTGAGAAAAGATATTCCCATCCTCTCTACACTTTTAAGATTTCAAAAAAATAATTCTGTCCCAATCTGGGATGAACAGCTGAAATCTCAAACTTTCATCAACTGAAAATCCCAAAAACATTTCCTATCAGCTTATTTTGTGTTGATTTTGACCTTTAAAAATGTGTAACATTTTCTAAACTATAAATTCAAGTACATTTCACAAAAAATGGAACGTTTTTATTTAGAAAATATCAAAATGGGACATCTTGACAATTGCAAAACCTTTTTTTTTCATGTATTTATTTATTTTAATTATTCATTTGACACAGGAAATTCATCAAAACTGTCCCTGACCCACAAACAGTTTTGGATTAAAAAAATCAGCATTTTCCAATGAAAAAATGGTTGAAAAATTCCTGACTGGCTCTAGACTGGAAGTATCTTGACCGTTTGATAGTAGCATGGTTATTTATGTATGACAGAACTCTAATATGCACATACAGGTACAACACTCAACAACAAGATTTTATGCCTTATAGAATTCTCCTTAATCACATAATTGTACTGTACGATGTCCTAAGAGCAAGCACCTTCTGAATTTCCATCCTGTGGTACTTGTACCATTAATACTGCATGAGTGTCTTTGTGAAGTGCTTGAGACCTGATTTCTGCCAGATATGAATTCACATGAAAGTGTTCATAACAAGTCTGCTGTCATAGCTTATAGTTTTAACGGCATACTTGCACATTTTCTAACTATCTATGACAGCAAAAACAATTTCACGACAGAGCATTCAGGCAATTCAAAAGCTTTTTTTCTAGCACAAACAGTTAAGTGAATCATTTGTATGCAATTAAAAGCAAAGTCTATTCTACAAAATGTGCAAACGTGAAACTTCAGAAGAATTAGTAAGGGGACAATAACAGGTTTCAGAGTAACAGCCGTGTTAGTCTGTATTCGCAAAAAGAAAAGGAGTACTTGTGGCACCTTAGAGACTAACCAATTTGTTTGAGCATAAGCTTTCATGAGCTACAGCTCACTTCAGCTTATGCTCAAATAAATTGGTTAGTCTCTAAGGTGCCACAAGTACTCCTTTTCTTTTTAAGGGGAAAATAACATTTTTTTAACTGCAGTTCCACTTCGGTACAAAATTGTGCTTCCAACATAGATTCTGATTTAAGATTACAGTTCTCTTATATTTTAATTTCTTATATTTCCTTTTCTTTGTTTCATTTACTTTTTTAAAATGAAATGGAGAAATACATGTTGGGTCCACATGACTGTTAACACGTTAAACACACGGGGTGAAATCCTGACCCCTTTGAAGTTAATGGCAAATCTCCCCTGATTTCAGTGGCGCTAGGATTTCACCTGTGAAGTAGGGATTATATTTTTTATGAAACAAGCTACAGTGGTCATACTCTAGAAGTTGCTTTCAGCTTTAAAGATTAAATCAGTTTAAGATATTCCCTATATTTAAAATGGGGAAGTTCAATAAAGCTAATAATATCCCTCAAACTAGTAGGAACTTTTAAAATGTGATCACAGCATCTAAATTAGAAAAAATATGTTCATTTCTAGATACTGAAATGATTTTGGAGTCCAGTTTACCCCAAAACACTAGGACTGTTCTTTTAATTCCTTCAGAAATGCTTGCTTCTGTAGCTTTATCCTGATATGTAGGCTTGAACACTTTCTGTAATACGTGAAAAGATTGCTGAGGTGAATTAAGGTTGTTTAGGATAACATAATGCATGAAGTCAAACATGCTATGGTGTTTGGAGTAGCATTTAGTGAATAATCTCATTTCATTTCATTTTGGGGTTATTTTTTTTACCCTTTTCAAAATAAATCTCATTTCAAAATGAAAAATGAAACATTTATCTTCAAAAACACACATGTGAAATGTTTCAGGGTTTTTTTTTTTTCCAGTTTTTCATTTTCTTTTTTTCTCAGTCAAAACTATTCACCAAATTTTCCCTGAATTCATGAATAGCTTTGGTGGACTTGAAATTGCATTTTTCAGTGAATAAATGATTCATCTGATGAATTTCTCCCCATTCTAGTTTGTTAGTAACTCAACTTACCCAGCTAGGTAGGTTGAGTTACAAACAAAGAGAAATCGAGCTAGGAATGACCATTAAAATTAAATAAAAAGGAAAAAAAAAGACAGAGACCACATCGCCACTTGGGATAAATCTGTGCCACTCCATTGAGGTCAATGCAGCTATACTGATTCATAGCAACTTAGGATCTCCCAATATCAAATAACAATTGCGTTGGTGGAGGAGCAGCTGGTGATAACGTAACATATATTAAAATAAGGAACAGGACTATGACTGTCATCACCTTGGCTGGTTGGCTTAGATGTTTTATTCTTTTTGCTCCATCCTTGATCTTTTTTGTTTTGCTTTATTCCCTTTTAGACTGTAAGTTTTGAGGGAGGCAGGAACTGTGTCTCTATATTTGTACAATGTCTAGCACAATGGGGTACAAATCCTGACTGGGGCCTTCTACCGCGTTACAAATATAACAATTTTCAGAGCACAAGGAACTCTTTCTATTAATTTTCCTGGAGTTCATGTTTGTCAGGATATATTGTTCAAATCCGACATATTCCTTTACAGCTACCTGGCTGATAGAAAACTGAAATTTCAAGAAATGAACTCCAGAGAAATTCTCTGTTGGTTTATCTGTTATCATCAATATGATGAAGTCAGCTTAACAGAATGATTGAGTTCAAAAATGCAATATGCGTTTTCCCATAAATAGAATTTGTTTTTAACAAAAGCCCATAGGATTAGATTTTCAGCTGAGACTTGAATGAAAACACAGTCTAATTACCTGGGTTGCCAGCTTGATATAGTCCAATCTCAGGTAACAAAATATCACAAATTAATGATAGTTCAGAGTACTGGGTTTATATTTACCCTTTTAGTCTGAACAAAGCACGAAAAGCAGTGGTGTCAATAATATAATATGGTTCACCCAGATCTACTTTTGAAATTTACCTATGTTTGCTGCAGTATGCCAGTCAACAAAATCTTTCCAGGAATGTTCATTGAAAGATTATTGTGTTGACAAATAAAATCTGGTAATGCACATTGACAAATCATTTTTCTGTTTAAGATCGTGCAATTAAGGTTGATTTTTCCCATTAAATTCCTCTCTTTTCAGAAACCAGCAAGGAAAGCCCTGCCGATTCAAACTTTAATTATTTAAATGCTTATAAAATATACAGGCTGTGAGGTCTGGATGAGCAAATAAAATGTGAGATTGCTGAGGCTAGTTATTGCAAAACTCTTAAATATGTAGTATAACTATTATCTAAATTTGCAGAGCAACCTGAAGAAGGTCAGAAATGCTGTATGGTGGGGTCGGTACTAAGGAATCATCAGATAACCTCCCTACTTATATATATGTAGTGTTGAACACCATGGAATCGACATATTTTTACAAAACTCCAAATTGCTGCTTTTGTAAGTTAGACACTAACTTTCTGTAGCTACCAACTGAGGCAGGATTCAATCCAATGACCTTGGGTTGTTAAATATAGGGTGCCAAAAGCAAACCCTTGAGCTAGCCCATATTTCCCCAAAATGTAAATTAATCTGTGAATTAATGATGAACGATACTCAAAGGCCCAGGTTCCCAGCTGGTGTAAATCAACACAGCTCCTTTGAATCAAATGGAAATACACCTACTTACACCATTTTGGAATCTGGCCCTTTTTATAGCAGTTCTTGTCTGGATCAGAATCCAAGTGTCTGAATATTTCCAAGCCTATTCATTTCTCCCAGTCCTTGCCAACCAACTTCTCTCCAACCCTTAGTATGGACTGAAGTGTGGGTTAATTTGAACCGGAGAATATACAAGCTCCGCCAAGCAAGCCCCTACCAATTCACAACCAACCATTTAAAAAACGTTGGTTAAAGAATCCTTCTTCATATTTTTAATCTGATTGCAGGCATCACTGAAGGGGAAAAGGCAGTAGCAGGATATGAGAAGCAAAGCAGTGTTTTTAAATGCTTAAGTGTAAGTAAAAATCAAGCCACAGAAGGAAGTTACAAGATTGCACAGTGCATTGAAAAAAACGGAAAGCCGTTTACAGATGGGGAATATATAAAAGAAGTTTTTCTCAGCAGTTCAGAGGTTTTGGTCAATGATTTGCCAAATAAAGATGCGTATCTAGAATAAAAGAACTGCCTGTCTCTGTCAGAACAGTTGAGAGACAAGTAAGCAAAATGGCAGAAAACATTAACGAAAAGCAGACGACTGCATTAAAAGACACAGCAGTGTTTAGTGTTGCAGTTGATGAGAGCGCGGATATAAATGACGTTCCACGTTTGGCAGTTGTTGCAAGATATTGTGCTTCCGATGAAATCCAAAAGGAACTTTGTTGCCTAAAACCCCTGCATGGCACAACAAAGGGGGAAGATATAGTGGAAACCTTTGTAAACCATTTTGAAGAACGAGGAGTTGACATCAGAAAAATATTTTGTGTGACAACAGATGGTGCTCCTGCCATGGTCGTAAAACAGAAGGGATTAGTAAAGTTACTTGAAGATCAAATTCCCGCCTGACAGTCAAATTTCACTGTATCATCCATCAAGAAAACCTGTTAACTAAAATTTCTAATTCAGAGCTTAATAATGTGATGAATACAGTGGTGCAAATTGTGAATGTCTTTGTTGCTCAATCTGCTTTGGCTGACAGACAGTTTCAGGCACTGCTAGAATAGATGGACAGTGCTTATAATGACATTCCACTTCACAGCAACATTCGGTGGCTAAGTCGTGGCAAGGCTTTGGTGCGCTTTGTGAACTGTTGTGATGCAATCAAGGCCTTTTTGTCAGAAAAAGGACAAAACTACCCCAAACAGGATGATGACAAATGGCTGTGTAAGCTCATGTTTCTAACTGACATCACCGCTCACCTAAACGAACTCAATCTCCGCCTCCAGGGTGCAGGGCAAATGGTTCTGGATCTTTATGAAACCTGGAAAGCATTTGTTGTAAAACTAGCAGTTTTTTCTGGGGATATTCAAACTTCAACTTTCTGCTACTTCCAACACATAAAAGAGCTATTGACACATTGCCCTGTAAGTATTGATGAGGTTGGAATGTACATGAGAGAACTGGAATCAGAATTTTCTGACAGATTTCAATATTTCCAGTGATTTTGCCCAATGCTTTCTTTTCTAATTAAACCTGAAAAGTTTAATGAAAGTGACTTGGATTTGTCTGTATTACAGTGGATGGGTGTTGAAGATTTCGAAATGCAGCTCATTCAGTTGAAAAGCTCAGAATTGTGGGCATCAGAGTTTGGAGATATGCGGAGTGCACTTAAAGCTACCGAGGGAGATCATGGGACCTCTATTTTGACCTGCTGGACATCCCTGACTGTGAAATTTAACTGTTTGAAGAAAATTGAATTTACAATGCTTTCAGCATTTGGATCCACATACCTGTGTGAACAGGTATTTTCACACATGAAATCTGTCCTCGGTCCCTCTCGAAGCTGGTTAACAACTGATCACTCAGAAGCCTGTGTGCAGCTTAAAGTATCCAAATACGTGCCAGAAATTGGAAAACTCAGCAAGGAACTAAACTGATAAAATCTTCATTTTAATTTAATTTTAAATGAAGCTTCTTAAACATTTAACTTTACATACAACAATCGTTTAGTTATATATTACAGAGAGAGACCTTCTAAAAATGTTAAAATGTATTACTGGCATGCAAAACCTTATATTAGAGTGAATAAATGAAGACTTGGCACACCACTTCCGAAAGGTTGCCGACCCCTGCTCTAGGGCAACCTGGCCAAAGTGGAGGGGGTACCACAGCTACAGGGCACAAGGACTGGCACCCTGAATGCACTGCTGCAAAATTCTTCTGCCAAACAAGCCACACAAAGTAGAATAAACCGGGAAACTGAGCACAGACTCGTGGATTGACCTGACCAATGCTCACAACCTGGGGTAGCACAGGACAAAAAACGGAGAATGGCTAAAAGAATAGTCCAACTATTTGTTGCAAGTCACAACACAAGAAAACAATCATCTGATCCATACAGTGATACTTACATTGAAGTCACAAAATCAATAAAAGCGGATGTCATCGGGATATGTGAAACAAGAAGAACAAAAGACCTCATTGCACAATGGAAAAGTGGAGAGCAAGTATTCCTAGGAAGATCATTCAACAATAGAGCAAGGACTGGTGGCATTGAATTCATTGTCAGGTAAGAAACAATCCCAAGGAAAGTCAGCTGCGATGTCATATCACCCCGGATAGCAGTTCTCAGGCTTCAGATAAAACAAGGGAGAACAATTAAAATTATTCAGTTGTATGCTCCCACGCAGGAAGTGGAAGATGAAGAAATGGAGCATTTCTACAAAAAGCTGCAGGAGACAATGCAGAAAAGATCGACTTACATCATCATCCAAGGGGACTTCAGTGCAATAGTATGTGGAAAGGAGAATGAAAATGAAAAGTATGTGGGAAAATTCGGTAAAGGTGTAAGAAATGATTACAGAGCATGTCTGGTTGCATTCACAGAGGCAAACCATCTCCACATAATGGATACAATATTTCAAAAAGAACAACATTTGCAGTGGACGTGAAAAAGCCTGGATGGAGTCACACTGAATCAGATTAACTATGTATTGACGGATACCAGAAGAATCTTCAATGAGGTAGCGATAATAGGAGAACAAATCATTTGCACAGGCTCAGACCATCGTATGTTGCACTCAAAACTATGCATTGACAGTGCCTACGAAGACCAAGTCAAGAGAAGCCAGAAACCGAAGTGAATATGATACCTCAATAAGGAGGCATTTGCAGAGGAAGTGAATGAAATGGACCTCAAGTACAAGGTCAACAACGATGTCAAAGAGGACTACGAAGAGTTTGTCTCACAAATAATCTCAGCAGCTAAGAAGGCAAAGGCGTTGAAAATGCTGTGATGCAAACAGAGGATCAGCGAGGAAACTGTGAATCTGTTGGCGAGGAGGGCACAAATGAAATTAAAAGGAAAAATGGGTGAAGAATACAGAACATTGTGTAAAGAAATTTGCGTGAAGATCAAAGAAGACTACGAAGACTTTAGAAAGACGAAATTGAGAGAGGCGGCTGAAAAGAACAAGAGTCTGAAGAATGTAGAAAGAGATGTTAGGCTGAGACAGGTTATCCAGGCAGCTCTGAAAGATGAGTATGGTGAAAGGACATCGTAAAGGAGCAAGATGAATGAAATATGTACAAAATTCTACAATGATCTCTGCTCCTCGCATGTCAATGTCTAGTGTACACCATCTAGGCAGCAGATTACAGAAGAAGTTCCCAAGGAAATTTGGGAAGAAATTGAATATGCAGTTCTTAACATAAAGAGAGGGAAGAGCCCGGGCATGGATGATATTTGGCTGGAATATCTCAAAGCAGGGGAAGATACTCTCTTCAAAGCATTGGCACAAGGGTTCACCATCTACAGCAATAGCAAGCATGTTCCAGATGCATGGAAGAAATTGAAAACAATACTATTGATGAAGAAAGGTGATCCAGAAGAATTGAGCAACTACTGTCCAATCACAATCCTCTCACAAGTGTATAAGGTCTTCACCCCCGTCATCTCAATCAGATTAAGAAGGATCTTGAAATGTATGAAAGCAAAGAACAAGCTGGTTTCCACTGAGGGTATTCACCAATTGACCACACCCACTCAGTTCAGAAGCTTACTGAAAAATGCAAGGAATACAAAGTACCATTTTGTATTGCATTTGTCAACTACAAAAAGACATTCAACTTGGTAGAGATTAACTCTGTACTCAATGAAATCGGAATCCTCCTGAGGTACATTGACCTTCTGGAAGAAATTAACTGCAATTGTTCATCAGAGATAACATTATTCAATGTCCCCTGCATTATTACTGTACATAGAGGAGTCAGACAAGGCAACACAATCTCACCGAAGATGTTTGCAGCAGTACTGGAGTTGCTGTTCAAGAAATTGAACTGGGAAGAAGGAATCAGAATTGACAGAGAACAGTTAACACACCTTCTCTTCTCTGATGACTATAACATTGGCAAAGGACACCACAGATCTGGAGAACAAATTGCAGCACACTTTCACATCGGGTTGGAAGTGAACACGTCAAAGACAAAGCGGATGCGGAATGAGCATGGAGCAGCAGGAATAATCACTGTAAATGGGAAAGTAATCGAGGAGGTCAACAAATATATTTATCTGGGTCAGCAGCTGAACAGAGACGACTCATTCGAAGGGGACTGCAATAGGAGAAGAAAGGCGGGGTGGGCAAGTTTCAACAAAATAAGGATGACTCTAACAGATGATGAACTGTCCATGAAGAAAAGAAAAGAAAAGAAAAGAACTGTTTATCTCCATTGTTCTGCCAGCAATGATACATGGAGTGGAAAGCTGGTCAACAATGAAAGTGGAGGAAGAAAAAATTGCTGTCACCCAGAGAGCAATGGAAAGGCAAATGTGCAAGATATCGCTCCATGATCATATACCGAATGAGGAGATCAGAAGGTGTAGAGGTGACAGATGTAGTGCAGGCGATGTATGACGCAAAGCAGAGATGGGCGGGTCATGTAGTCTGCAGGCAAAACAACGGGTGGGCAACCTGCATCAGTGATTGGATCCCCAGAGATCACAAGTGACCATTGGGCAGACCGAAAACATGCTGGACTGAGCCCACGACAAAACTCTTTAGCTTCTAACAAAACAGAATGATGTGGTGTCGACTTGCGTTCGTGGAGGGATGGAAAAGGACAAGTTGGACAAAGGTGACAAAGGTTATACCATGCCCTGGCTGAACAAACATCCAATAGATTTTTCCAACTTCTAACTTGTATGGTCCTGTGATATGAGGTTGTTACTGGGGTTTGCTTTTAGATTTTGTGGCTCTTTGAACCAAAAATTCAAAGTGAAGTTCAAGGAGTAAAGACCCAGAAGAAACCCACACCAAACAACAACAAAAAAACCTTGAACAAGGGCTACTTGAAGCCATTGCTAACTGACTCCACAACATTTTACTCAGATCTACTAAATAATAGAAAATATGTAAGTGTAATGATAAGATGAGTGACTGCAATAACTTTATAGCACTTCGTGTTTGTAACTTTGTACATGCTGTTTCTTAGGAATGTAAGCTTTCAGTGGCAGAGACATGTTATTTGTTTGGCTTAGGTACCTGATTACACAGTGCCATGAATACTGAATATGCCTTATAAAATTATAAAGTTACCAATTCCACACCTTCCTTCATCTATCATTGCATGTAATCAAGGTAAATGATGGGATTGTATAAGAACCAATGAATGCTAAATCACAGTGATGCGGAAGATAAACTGAATTACCCTAGAGATTATCCCAGCTCTACTATCTAACGTCTGTGGATAGTGAGTGTCAGCAGAGACCAAATAAAACCTATTGTGACAGTTCAATATGTTCAAAATTAGACAAAAACAGTGAGCTGAAATCTGCTGTTTGCTACCCCAGTGCCACCTCATTAAAGTCAGTAGAATATTGGGGGTGTAAATAGCAGCAAATAGATGGATCACACCCAGTCCCTCACCTGTGGAAAAACCAGCTGGAGGGAGTCTTAGGGGAAGCAACTAGAGGAGTTTTAGTTGTTGGTTGGTTGTCACTATAGAGGTTGCCTACTTGCCTGACTTCTGAACCCTGCCTGTTCCTGTCCTCTTTGTTCCAGAACCCTGTCTGTTCCTGGTTCCTGCTTTCCAGTCTTGCTCCAGGTCCCTGTTCCTACACCCTATTCCTGACCACGGGCTTTGACCTCTGGCTAAGCACGTGACTCTGACCCCAGCTCTGGTTCCAGACTCCTGATTCTAACCATGAGGCATGACTGCTCACACTCTGGGTCCTAGGAAGTCCTAGTCTGTGGAAGTCTGCTGAGCAGTTCCTGGAGACATGGTGCCTTAGTGGGATGGTGCCTTCTCTATGGCTCTTGCGGGGAAGCAGGGGCTCTTAAAAGTTTCCTCCAGAACAGAGTTGCTTCCAGTGCTTGTGGGAGGAGATCTGTGGTGGTGGTGGTGGTGGGGGGGTTATAGTTTGGCTCTTGGGGCAAAGTTACCTATGGTGGGAGCAGATAAGGGTGTTCCCAAGTGTGGTGATGTCATGAGACATTCTGTCTACACATTCTGTCTACAACATTCGAGGATGGTCTAGATAATACTTAGTCCTGCCTTGAGTACAGGGGACTGGACTAGATGACCTCTCGAGGTCCCTTCCAGTCCTATGATTCTATGATTCATATGCCTCAGGGTAGCTGGGGGAAGTGTGATCCCTACCACTGCTTACTACTTCTTTTTAAAGTAGTGGGCATTGCTCCCAATATAGGCTGCCTAACTTAACAGGCTTGGAGGGTGGGTGGGGCTATTTTCACCCCTCTCCGTCCTTCCGCTGCACGCCCCTCCCCCTCCCCCTCCCCCTCCCCCTCCCCGCAGCTCTGCTGTGCACACTGACTAACCCAAAGCCTGGCACCTCAGGGATCTCTAGCAATAGATTAAGGCCAGCTCTACACTACAAAGTTTTGTTGGCATAGCTATGTTGGACAAGGGTGTAAAAAACCCACATCTTCTAGTCAACATAGCTCTACTAGCAACCTCCCGGGTGTAGATGCCGCTATGCTGACAGAGTGCTTTTGTCAGCACAGCTAATGTCATTCAGGAGGTGATGTTATTATGCAGACAGAAAAACTCCTGTTTCTATAAGCTGTGTCTACGCAGGGGGCTCTGCTGATACAGTTACACCCGCAAAGCATTTGTAGTGTAGACAAGGCCTAAGTCTGGTTCTTTTGTGTGCTGAAGGGATCAGGGAGGGGCCTGTCTGTACACTTCTTTCCCTTCACCCTAGCTCATCCATGTTATTATGAGATTATACAATTGCTGAACAATTTACAAACTTCTTATGAGCCTTTTCCCTTTAGGTGAAGATCAATAGTGCTGATGTGGTGAGACTAATAGTTTGCCTTTTGCTGAAGCATTTTATATTTCAGTCTATAACTGTGAGATGGTGTATTGCCTGAATGGGCTCAAGAGTTAATGTCATGTCAGCTGGAAGACTTATGTACCTGGGTCTGATAGATCTTTATTCTTTGGAGCAAGGTAGGTAACTAAACTTTTGGAAGATGGCACCCTCATGCACTGTGACATGGTTCCACACACTATTTCCTTTTTAAAAATCATACTTTATTATAAAAGCTGCTTATTGTTAATTAGTTTACATTATTTCCAGTAAGTACAAGGTATTACGCACTATCAGTACAGGCTGGGATGTCATCTTAGGAGCTTCATGTCCAAATCTTGCACCATTAATGAGGATGTTTTAGTTTTAGTGAGTTGTGTCAGAGAATCCTTATACTAAGTAATCAAAGCAGGTTCTACAAAGACCACTAGACATGCATAAGTAACACTCATCCAGAGACTCCAAGCTGATTCTTTATTACAGTTTTATTCCAGGAATTCACATGGGCAAACTTGATGAATTTTTTTTCATGATCAGGAAATTTCTTTAGATGAACTCTAGCTTCACTGAAGTGAATGAAGTTTTGCTATTTTACCTTTTGTGCCCAAAGGGACTTCACTGCGAACAAACCAAAAGTAGCTTCCAAAATGGTCTCTTATCAGACATGTGTTCTTACAGAGCAATTTAAAAGAAAGTCATCTTTCTACAGTCATATTTCCTATGAAGTTACAGAGAAAAATTGATAAGGTAGGTGCATTGCACATTTGTATTCCATTTAATGGATTGATAATTTTGAAATACAAAGGTAAACAACATAAACATATGTTACCTATTAATACATTCACTGAAATAAATAGCAAATCAACTTTCTTAAATGTCTCAGGGAAAAGATCAGAGAACAACACTTTAAGACTACCATATTACAAGATATTTGCTCATGCAAATTATTGAAACCACCACACAGCTGTTAAATTGTGGGTAATCAAATCACTGACATACAGAACTCTGTCCATCTGGTAAGAGGATTCTACATCCGTATTGAAAGAATGACAATACATTTGAACCACTCTATTAAACAATGCTTGCCCTCAAAGTATAAACAAGCTGTTCAATCAATGTCAGAACAGATGTTCATTTGATTATAAACAATCACTTTTCCATATATTTATAACATCCCCCTATATACTTTAAATCTCAGAGAAGACTGAATGATTACAACATTATTGTGAGGACAAATATAAAGTGCCTGATTCTCCTCTTAAACAGTTATTTTACACCGTGGTATGCCACTGACTTTAAATGAGTGATTTCTAACTTCCACTGGTGTATGCAAGAGGAAAATCAGGCCCAAAATAAATGTAAGGTTTCATGAAGAAGCATTTAAAAGTCAGGGAATGCCAGTGTGTATACATCGTGCTTAACTCTTTAATTACACAATCATAGCCCACTGCCACACACATAGGACCACTGCCTCAGCCAGTGCACAGTTTGGAAAATGTAAATTATGTAAACAGTATAACCCCTGAACATAGAGGGTCAGTTGTGGAATTCAGCTAGTGGGGCATGGCAGGAGCAGTGCCAAGTTGCATCACTTCAGGGGAAGCTCTGGGAGGTATTTTACCCCAGCAGATATAATCCTTCCATGTGATCCTCATTGTGGTGGGGTATACCAACCCCACACTGGAGAGGCGAGGGTTAGAATAATAGAGTCAAAGGGTTAGAAGGCACCAGAAGGGTCATATAGTCTTACCCCCTGCCAAGATGCAGGATTTGTTGTGTCTAAACCATCCAAGACAGATGGATTCAGCCTCCTTTTGAAAACTGCCAGTGAAGAAGCTTCCACAACCTCCCGAGGCATCTGTTCCATTGTCCTACTGTTCTTACAGTTAGAAAGTTTTTCCTGTGATTTAATCTAAATCTGATATTGTCAAGGTTCCTCCCGCACTCTGAACTCTAGGGTACAGATGTGGGGACCTGCATGAAAAACCTCCTAAGCTTATCTTTACCAGCTTAGGTCAAAACTTCCCCAAGGTACAAAATATTCCACCCGTCGTCCTTGGATTGGCCGCTACCACCACCAAACTAATACTGGTTACTGGGGAAGAGCTGTTTGGACGCGTCTTTCCCCCCAAAATACTTCCCAAAACCTTGCACCCCACTTCCTGGACAAGGTTTGGTAAAAAGCCTCACCAATTTGCCTAGGTGACTACAGACCCAGACCCTTGGATCTTAAGAACAATGAACAATCCTCCCAACACTTGCACCCCCCCTTTCCTGGGAAATGTTGGATAAAAAGCCTCACCAATTTGCATAGGTGACCACAGACCCAAACCCTTGGATCTGAGAACAATGAAAAAGCATTCAGTTTTCTTACAAGAAGACTTTTAATAAAAATAGAAGTAAATAGAAATAAAGAAATCCCCCCTGTAAAATCAGGATGGTAGATACCTTACAGGGTAATTAGATTCAAAAACATAGAGAACCCCTCTAGGCAAAACCTTAAGTTACAAAAAAGATACACAAACAGAAATAGTTATTCTATTCAGCACAGTTCTTTTCTCAGCCATTTAAAGAAAACATAATCTAACACATACCTAGCTAGATTACTTACTAAAAGTTCTAAGACTCCATTCCTGGTCTATCCCCAGCCAAGACAGAATATAGACAGACACACAGACCCTTTGTTTCTCTCCCTCCTCCCAGCTTTTGAAAGTATCTTGTCTCCTCACTGGTCATTTTGGTCAGGTGCCAGCGAGGTTACCTTTAGCTTCTTAACCCTTTACAGGTGAGAGGAGCTTTCCCCTGGCCAGGAGGGATTTCAAAGGGGTTTACCCTTCCCTTTATATTTATGACAGCTATGCTGTAGTTTGAACCCATTGCCTCTTGTCCTGCCCTCTGTGGCAAGAGAGAGAACAACTTTTCTCCATCTTTTTTATGACAACCTTTCAAGTATCTGAAGACCACTATCATCCCACCTTAATCTCCTCTTTTCCAAACTAAACATACCCAGTTCCTTCAACCTTTGCTCATATGGCTTATGTTCAATCCCTTTGATTATCTTTGTCGCTCACCTCTGGATCCTTTCTAGTTTCTCTGCATCCTTTCTGCACATTGGTGAACAAAACTGGACACAGTACTGCAGCTGAGCCTAACCAGTGCCGAGCAGAGCAGTACTGTCACCTCCCGTAACTGGCAAGCTATGCCTCTGTTAATGCAGCCCAAAATTGCATTTGCTTTTTTTGCAACAGCATAGCATGGTCTCATGTTGAGATTGTGATCCACCACAGCTCCCAGATACTTTTCAGCAGTGCTGCTGCCAAGCCAGTTTCCCCATATTCTGTATTCATGCACTTGGTTTTTCAGCCCTAAGTGTAGCACCTTACATTTGTCTGTGTTGAATTTCATTTTGTTGTCTCTAGCCCAGTTCTCCAATTTATCAAGATCCTTCTGAATTTTAGCTCTAGCCTCAAAAGTATTGGCAAGCCCCCATCAGCTTTGTGTCATCTGCAGTTTGATCAGTATGTTCTCTATACCTACATCTGGGTCATTAATAACAATGTTATATAATACTGGACCTAGAACAGATCCCTGTGGAACCCCACTTGAGACCTCCCTCCAATCTGACCTCATTCCATTAATGGCTACTCTTTCTTTGGGGTTGTTTAACCACGTATGTGTTCACTTAATGGTGGTTCTGTCCAGCCTGCATTTCTCCAGCTTTCTTCTCAGAGTGTCATGTGAGCCTGTGTCAAAAACCTTGCTGAATTCCAGGTATATTATATCCCCTGCAATTCCCCTATCCACCAAATCAGGTACCCTGTCAGAGAAGGAAATCAGGCTGGTTTGGCATGATTTGTTCTTGGTAAATCCATACTGGCTGGTAGTGATTACCCCTTCATCCTGCAGGTATTCACAAACTGAATGTTTTGTGCACTGCTCTAGTAGCTTCCTAGGTATCGAAATAAGACTGACTGATCAATAGTTCCCTGTTAATGAACTGCTCTGTGTCCAAGATGCCATCACCCATCACCCTTGCTGGGCAGGCTCCCAGTGGATGGAGCATTCAAAAGGGAGCAGCCCAACTCAGTCTAGGCTGGCTGAGAAGGAGAGTGGTTGTGTGCAGCAGCCTCCTGCTGGGAAGCCACTGGGACTCCAAGCTGCCAGGGCTGCACCATGGGCAGCCAGTCAACTACAGAAACAGAAGGGGATGACTTGCTGTTGCCAGTGGAGGAGCTGCCAGGGATGAAGCAGAGGGAACTTGAGAGGGATCCCACATCCAACCCTGGAAACAACACCAGAGGACTGGGACAAGACTAGGAAGCGACTCAGGGAATGTGCCTGGGGGTATTGGGACCTGAACCCTGTGTCAGGATACTTGGTTTTGAAGGGCTCTGGCTCAGAACCTGGTGGGGCAGGGTGAGCCTGGGTTCCCCTCACCTCTGCACTCTCACCATTGGGTAATACTATCTCCATGATATTGCCACTAGGTGAAGCGGCCCCTTGGATTCTTGCTAGGGGTGTTGGAACAATTTTTATCGTGGGGGTGCTGAAAGCAGAAACCATGTATTTGGTTGTTATTACTGCTTCAAACCAGGGGGTGCTTCTGCATCCCCAGCACTCCTAGTTCCAGTACCCGCTGACTCTCACCACTGGGAAATACTACCTCTGTGATAGTGCTGCTAAGCAAAGCGGCCCCTTGGACCCCACACATCATTTGAAAACTCATGAATTTGCTGATCATTATTGTCCTGGTAAAATATGTGTGGCAACATTGTATGTAAAGTTATACACTCCCACTGTGTGGTGTTACTAAAACCAGTCTAGGGAGTGGCCAAATCAGTTCCTCAGAGACAAAGGACAAGCTGATGCCCCAGCCAGATGTAAACAAGGTCAAATGGGCCATCACCTGCTAAGTGGTTATTCATTGGCAGGAAAAGGGACATAGGCAAAAAATATATATCTTAGCAAAGAAACAGCATGGGGTTCCCATCCACATAGTCTGCCTGTCTCCCTGTTCCCAGCTGGAGATTCTTCTCAAAGGTGAGAAAGGACCATAAAAAAGAAGGGAAGAAACACCCCAATGGTCCCCTTTTCTCTGTCCATGGCATGACACCTGAAGAATGAAAGAAGCAGTGTTGAACTGGGTCGGGGGCAGGAATACTGACTGAAACATGGTTAGAAGGACTTTGCTTTGAACCTACCATAGCTGGTTGTTAGTTTACGTCTAGCTGCATTTGACTTCTATTTTTCTAGTAGCTAATTCTGACTTTTTCTGCCTCATTACTTGTGTTTACTTAAAATCCATCTCTTTGTAGTTAATAAACTTGTTTTATCTACTCCAGTGTTTGAACTGAAGTATTTGGGACAACAAGAGTGGGCATATCATTTTTATTAATTAAAAGACAAACTTTATGTGAGCTTGAATTGTCCAGGGAAGGGCTGGTCTGTACAAGATCTACACTTCTGGGGGGAAATCTGGGACTGGGAGTGTGTTGGGATCACCCTGCAGTGTAATTCAAGAGTGGCTGGCTGCAGCACTCACACAATGTAGCTGGGAGTGACTTACAGGCTGGAGGTGAGTAGACCAGGCGTGGTGGTTACAGTAGTAAAGGAGGGAAGAGGCATCCCAGATTAGAGGGCAGGGGGATGCAGCTACTCTTTAGTCCGGATCTTACCCTAGGCATGTCAAAGACAGTGATGATGATAGTAATCTTTATCAGTAAGAATTACCTGAGGATTCATACTGGAAGCCTGACTGAATCTAGTCAAAAGACTAGAGGCTGTTCCTGATACTCTGTCCCAGTTTAAACTGCTACTTGAGTGTGCTGTATTTATAAATATCCCTCTTGGATATTAATTGAAAACATGTAACCAAGTTAAAATAGAGTTCAATTACCATTTATATTTAATGTACATTCATAAACATTTTATAGCAGTGCCTTGTTATGGATACAGTAAGTGCAGAGACAAATGTTCAAACATGAAAAACTATATTTGTTCTTCCCTCTTTCTTGCAGAGAAAATAAATATTAACCTTCAAGGCTGGAGGCTTGTTAATACTTGATGTTTCTTCTTTCAATGCTCTCCAATTAAACGTCAGCTAAGATAGATGTCTGTTTTGCCTGCTTACTAGCACTTGGACAGCAGCAGTAGATTTAGAGTGGGATTCTCAAAAGGGCCTAAGCAATTTAGAACCCCAAGTCCTATTGACTTTAAATAGGACTAGAGATCCTAAATTTAAGAGCTCTTGAAAATGCCACACTTAGTCACTGTCACAGGGTGGCTGGCCCTTTAAGAGGAGATGGGGGGAAATGAAGGTCATGTAACCCAATCAGGTCTCTGGGGTAGATAAGGGAGTGGCCTGGGGAGAGACTTTGGGTAAAGCGGAGACCTGAGATGGAGTAGGAAGGTTGTTGCAGGAGCCCCTGAGACACTAGGGGAGATGGCCGAGTGTAGAAAGGACTAAAGGGTTGTGTCTTGGCTTGCACGCTGTGTAGGAAGGGGCTGGGAGACTGCACCCCAGCAGGGATGCCTTTGAGGCAGGACTGTTATGAAGGTTTTGTTTTGAGTTCTGGTCCTTAAAAGTCTCTGACAGCCTGGGTGATACTGGTGGCAGGTAAATTAAAAGGACCAGGAAGAACCACTGTATAAGCCCCTGAAGGAGGACTGTGTGGCCAAGAGGGAAGGTTTGGGGCTTAGAAGGCTGCCAGAAATCATTTGTAAAGACTCAATAAATTAGACCTCAGAAAGGGAATCTTGTTTTAAATACTCTGGAGGGGGGAAAGTTCCTGCGAGACCCATAGTGGGGTACATGCAGGGCTACTCCATACTGTGAGGGGTATGCTGGAGGCAGCATCCACACTAGTCATTTATAGGAGTCTCCCTTTGCATGGCAGAGCTTCATGTCTGAAAAAAGGGTGAAATTCACCCTCCTGAACCATCCACAAAGCCTGGCTTTGGAATCCATCCTCCTGAAGGCAGGCTGTCAGAGTACTTCTGACCCTTCACAGCCTTGGTCATTCTCCACATCTCTGCTGCCTGCCACCAGGTTAGAGGGCCTGCAGAAGATCTTGAAGATCTGTTTTGGCAACACAATCTTGCCTCCTCTTCTGGAGCTAGTGTCTTACCAGACAGTGTCTTACCAAAGGGTTTTCTAATTTTATTTGTACCATGATGACTAATTATGTGTATTCCAGTAGCACCAAGAGTCCTTAAACAAGACCAGAGCCCCATTGTGTTAGGCACCATACAGACACCTAGTGAGACTGTCTGTGCTCCAAAGAACTTACACTCTGACTTAACTAGACAAGACAAGGAAAGGGTAGTGGTGGGGAACAGAGGTGCAGAGGGGGGAAGTGACTTGCCCAAGTTCACATAGCAAGTCATTAGAGCTAGGAATGGATCATAGGTCTCTTATCCACTACACCCTGCTGCCTTTCTGTACTGCCGCTTATGGTAGAAAAAGGCTGAGAGAGGAGAAGAATGATTAAGACCATAAGAACGGCCAGACTGGGGCAGACCAAGAGTCCATCTAGCCCAGTATCCTGTCTTCCGACAGTGGCCAATGCCAGGTGCCCCCGGGGGAATGAACAGAACAGGGAAACATCAAGTGATCAATCCTCTGTCGCCCACTCCTAGTTTCTGGCAAACAGAGGCTAGGAACACCATCCCTGCCCATCCTGGCTAATATCTGGCTCAGGTATGGGGATAGCAATTCCAAGCTTGTTTCAATATCCCTTTTCTCCCTCTACTGCCACTGATGACTCATGAAAAAGGGGAACACCCACCCCACCACGAGAGAGTAATCCATCAGGGAGCTATGACTGAGGAGGATTCAGGGGCCTTCTTAATAGCAGGGAGAACAGGTAGCTGCATAGGGCTGTGGCAGGGAAATGGAAAAAGGGCTTGTGTAGTGAACAGGGGGAGATTCCTACTGGGGGAAGAAGGAGTTAGAGGGCCATCCCTAAATCTATGCCTCCACGTGTATGTGGGAGGGCCATCCTTACTGGCCAACACTCTGGGATTGAACTGGGGAACATACACAGCTACAAGCATGAGCTGCTACAGTTGTAGCTAAAAAGCCAAGGCTCTATAGCTAGTGGCTGTAAAAACTCTAGTCCACTATGGATTGGCACACAAGGGGACTGGTAACATCCACTTGCCAGTGGGTCACCTATGCATCCCCATCCCATATGCCCATATGATTTCTTTTTCCCATCCTGCAGAAATTACCCACAGGCCCCAAAGTGTACCTTCTTTCCTCTCTGCCAGGATTCACTTGATGAACCGTCTGTGCTTTGTGAAGCTGGTGAACAAAGCTTGGTGTGCAGGCTGGGGTTCAGAAGAATAGAGCTAGGAGGTGTGCTCCACACAGCTTGTCCAGAACTAGCTCCCCCTCCCCAACACACACACACACACACACACACTCTTTCTAGCCTCTCTGAATCTAACTAGTGTTGAGATTTTGCACTAGGATTTTGATGTGCACAGTGTCACCTTGGTGTCAGAGGTTTGGGTGTGTACATTTTGGGTTTAGATGTGTTGGGAGTGGAAGGGAGTTTAATTTGGATGCATAGCCTGTTTGGGGGTATTAAATAAGGCTTCTTTAACTGGATATTTCCTCCCCTCCTAACCAAAAAAACTGCATAGCCGGCTTTTATCTTGCAGCAACCTTAACTGCAACACACCAAAGCTTTTTGTTTGGAGTACATATATACAACAGCTTACTAGCACAAAATAATCCATTGGACAGCTAAACTCTTGTGCAGGGGGTCCCCAGTACACATGGGATTAAATCCAGTTCTGGATCCCCTCCCTTTGCACAGGGGTTCAGTAGTAAAGCCATAAGAAGGACTGCTGGAGAGGAAAAAGGGGGAGAATGTGTGTTGGAAGGTAGGGCTCCATCATCTAGGAGCTGAGTGAGCCCCAAGTTAGGGACGCTTATATTTTGCTTCTGGTGACTTGAATGGAGTTCTGCCCCTGCTGAAATAAAATCTGATTACAGCAGTTTTCTTTCTTGTGAGTCCCCTAATTGGTGTACAGCTCTACTTTAATCTTTTCTTTGTATACTAATAGCAGTTCTATATTCTGTTGCACCTGCTCTGGAAATAGATGAGTCATCACTTGTAAACCAGGTGAACTGCACATCTGGATCTGGGACTGGACCTATATGGCCTGCTAGCCAGGGGGAAAGATCTTTGGTTTCACCTAGAAACCTGACATTCCAGAATCCCCATAAAAATCTCGTGTGAACTCTCTGGTGAAATAAAACAGAAATAAAACAGTTTTCCCCAGGTGACTTTTCAGAAACAATGTACTTGTTAATCATAGGAGTTCAGAAAAAGGGGTGCTTCTGCTTAGCTTGTAAAATGTTCAAACAAAGAACAATTAATTGTTCCTCCTGTCAGAAGAACTAGTAAACATGAAAAGTATCTTTACAAAATACATTCTTAACTGTATTGCAAGATGTTCAGGGCAGGGGAGCTGTGCTTTTTGGGACCCTGATCCCTGACTGAAACATCTAGGCACTACTGCAATCCTAAATAATAAAATAGCACCTAGTTTGAATTGTCTTGTTACCTCTTCCCCCTCTTCTTCTAACCTAACCATTAAACCAAGTTATACTACTGTTCTTAAATGAATGTATCTGTGAACTGCTCTATTTCACCTCACTTGCTGAGATTGTTTTCGTCTTCCAGTTCCAGTTCCTAGTTAATTTCTTTCTTGCTTCTTTTTTTCAAATACAGGTATTTTGTTCCCTTTCCCCTTGAAATTATATCGTCTCTGCAGCAATCTTTTTAACAGGTCCTCTGGTGTGGAGTTGGGTATGCTTCATAAAATTCCCTTTCATGTCCACCTCCAAAATGAAATCCATGCAATGGAGGAAAATTCCACTCTGCCCCTCCGCAAATCAGTACTCAATTGCTGAGGCTTTCTGAGCCTGGAATTCCCTAAATGTTTCCAAGCTGGGTAGTAATCTGTTACTTGGATGTTGGCGACGTTTAGAAGCCATGTTTGTGGCTAGCACTTCATCAGAGTTACAAAAGCCTTTTGAAGAACTGATAATTATTTTAAGTGTTTACAAACAAATATGTGCACACTAAATTTTCATTGGGGAGCATTTTAGTGCATCTCATTGTTTTCTAATGCATAATGCAATGATGTGCGTAAATGATGAAATAGTAGTGCCTGGCCAGAAAGTTAAATGAGTTTATCTATTTTCAGTGGGGAAAACTGCTGTCTGTTCATAAACTGGCTCTTCTATCTGAAAAGGCACCATACATCATGGATGAGATTCTGATCTCACGTACCCATAGTGTAAATCCAGAGTAATTTCATTGACTTCAATGAAGTCACTCTGGACTGACACCTTTGTAAGTGACCTCAGAATCTGTCCCCATATTTTGTGCAGATTTTTATCTTTTTCTTTTGTTCTGACTGTGCATGAACACAAGTCTGACCTCTTTCCTTCTGATGACATGAGGGTTTTTTAGAGATTAAAAGGTGCTGAAAATATAGCTTGTAACAGCAGTAAGGATTTCAGAAATTGGATTAATTTTTTGTTGAGCAAAGACAAACAGTAATTTATATAGATACAGAGTGATAATCCACCCTCCCCCCATACTTTCAAAGTCTTATGACCTTCCCTTTTGTAGTGAATGTCTCTACGTAATTAGCAGTGCCTGTAACAAGCTGTACATACCCATCTCCTGCCAGCAGAAGTCTAACCAAAATCATGTTCTAGGTGTCAGCTGATCACCTGTGGAGGAAATAATTCCCCACCCCCATTCACTTATATTACTGCAAAATTGGATTCAGTGTGTGTTTCTTGATTCTTGACTTTCACTGAAGAAGCATCAATTATTGGCTACTCCCAAGAGCAGGACTCCATTCTAAATGGAGTAATGCTCTATTGTATGGTGAATCTTACTTTCCTGTGATTGATCTCTCTCTCTCCCTCACGGGTGTGACATACCAGGGTACAACCCAGACTAATGAGTAGCTGTGTTACCCCTGCCCTCTAACCTGGAGTCCATCTGCAATGCTTTACTGCTGTTGCTTCCAGCCTGGACGGCTTCTAGCCTCCACTAGGCAAGTTATTCTGAGCTATGTTTGCGTGTGTGCTGCAGCCAGCCAGACACACCTTGGCTCTTACCAGCTTTGCTTATGCAGCAGGGTGACCCCAACACACTCCCAGTCTTAGACTTTCCCCCAGAAATGTATGTCCTGTACTGCCCAGCCCTCTCCTCGACAATACAAGTGTATATAAAGTCTGTTATTTATTTAATAGAAATACTCTGCCTGCAATTTGCTATACCAAATGGAGTTTCCCAGACACTTCAGTTTAAACACAGTGGATCAGCTAGAACAATAAAACAAGTTTATTAACTACAAACAGAGATTTTAAGTTAGTACATGTAATGAGGCATAAAATTCAGAAATGATTACATGAAAAATAAAGATAAAATGCAACCGGTACCTAACTTAACAAACTATGTTAAATTGAAAGCAAAGTTTTCTCACCACATGATTTCAGAGTCTTACTGACAAAACATCTTAGGTCAGGATCCCTTCTCCCAGAATCCAACTAATGCTTCCTTTGTCAATTCAGCTACCATAAATGCAATGTGCAGGGAGAAGAAGAGGAGTCCCTTGAGGTGTTTGTCCCTCTTTTTTATAGTTTCTTTCCCCCTCTTGAAAAATATTTCCAGCTGAGTACCAAGAGAAAAAATGTCTATCTGGAACAATGTTTCATGCTGCTTTTTCCTCATCTGTTTGAGCTTCCTCTGTTTCCTTTCCTGCTTGATGACTCTGTTTACCACTCAAACGCAAACTAAGCAGAGCACACATTCCTTTGTTTGAGACAGACCTGTTTGCCAACCTGAGTTTGGAACATGGTTAAGATCACCAGACAGTGGAATCTGAACTTTACATACAATGTTGCCACACACATTTTATCAGGAAAATAATGACCAGCAAACTATGAGTTTTCAAATGATACCTCAGAAGGCATACTTTATACAGAGATTAGTACAATAGTACGTAGGGTATGGACACAGCAGTACATTCTGTCACAATAGGATACACTTAGAATATGAGAACTTTAAAATAAAGTCCCATCTGACACATGTTTGATTTAGAAAAGTAGAGTATGAGGGAGGCTTGTGGCTTTTTAATAGTATGTTAGTATCCAGCAGTGCTAAATGGATTTCAAAAGGAGAAGATTGACAACTTTTGGAAAAATTCTGGATACGATCAGAGCAAGGTGAAAAGAATCAAAGAGTAAAGGAAAAAATACTGGCTAGTATTCCATCCTAGGCAAGCTGTATTGTATGCCTTGGAATAGCCCCAGATTGGGTGGTGCAGAGCTGCAACACCACAATGGGAGCATCAAGAGCCAGTCAGCCCCAGTGAGGCATCCTGCCTCCCACAGCTCTCCACTTGCACTAGAAGAAGAACAAACTGTGTCATCCTTTAAATGGGTGCATTGTACTGCTCCATTACAATGCCCATGATATAGCTGCCATGTAACAGGTGATGAAGACTGATTCCCACCCCTCATCACTCACTTTCAGCTGAGTTGCCTCCAGGAGGACACTTCAACAGCATTCTCTCATCTCCCGCAACTGCAATGGCTGCTATTGTAGTAAGCCTGTATGCAGACTATACAAGGGTTGGCTGCTCCTTACTCCCCTGTTATTGCAAAGACACATGTGACTAGCCATGATCTGACCTTCTACGTCACAATTAAGTCAAAGGAAGCAATATTTAAGCTGATGAAGCTTCATTGCCCTGAATTTTCTCTGTCACATTATCAGAAAACATATTTGTTAATATATTAAAGATGCTCAGTTTCCATAAGGCAGCTTTGTGGTGCTTCTCCAGACTGTAGATAAAGGGATGTAGGCTTATTGACTTGCTCCTTAAAAACAATAGAAAAGGGGAGGGGAGCAATCACTCAGTTGCCCTAAGAGGACGAGACAGGAAACTACAGTGTGTAGGAGATCCTAGGACCTTCTTCCTTAGTTAGGCTTTCCACTCACTGTGGGAGGAGAGGGGGCTAAGACATGTCTTGGGGAGGCAGCTCTGTGGGAACAAGGATACTTTTAAGAAGGGGTGTGTGTTGTGGGAACTGGAAAGGCAGAACTGCAGCCTTTAAAGGACACCTCACCCAACCCCCAAATGAATCAAAGTGGGATTTTTAGAAGCTCTCAAGGTTCATACCCTAACTTTCAATGGGACTTGTACTCCAAGTCACTTATATGTTTCTGAAAATCATGCCCACAAACAACTTGGATGCCTTTCAGGTAAGTATTCATACCTTTGAATCCTTCTGTCTCCAGAAACTTTTTAAAGTTTACCCTTCACTACTGCAATAACTAATGCATTCATGAATATTCATTCAAGGTAACAGTTCTTGTGATGCTATTGTGTCACTTCTAAATAATTAAAGGTTCTTTGACAACACCTGCAAAACCTGCCTGACTTTTAAAATAAGCACAGTTTTCTTTTTAATGTTTATATTTTTATTATGTTACAAATGCCACCATGGGAACATGGTCAAACAGATGATTTTGAGAGTTGTACTCTGAAGAAATGGGGAAAGCATAAAAACATTCTTTAGGGAAAAGTAAATTAGAAAGATTGGTTTCATTAGAAGGCACATAAGCTTTTGTGATCCATCTGTTGGCAGTAGCTCTCCTTACTAAAGAGACTTGACTGATCAGAGCATTGCTTAAATGAATTCAGAAGCAGGAAATGTTAAAATGTGCATTGGAGCAAAAAAACAAATCTAAAAGAGGGGGCAGGGGAAGGAGGAGGCAAAAGTTGCTCCAAAAACTGAGTGGCTTCCAATTTTCTCACGCTCATTCCATGGGAGAGAGCAGTACTTGTCCTCTGTGGAGAGCGCGTGGGCTTTTTAGTCTTAACCTACATATGTCCTCAGATTCAAGGAAAAATCTCACCAACATCGGATCTATCACAGAGGGCTATGGCAATAATGTGGCACCTTGTGCATCAGCACTGCTCCTTTCCCACGTGACAGGGTGGTTCCTTGCCCCACACTTCCAGGAGGACTGTGATAGCACTGGGAATGTCAGCATTCTTTTATACTGGTGGTAAATTCCCCTTGTGACCATGGGTGGGGAGTGGGGTGGAGGGCAAGGGAGAGGTGAAGGGGTTTGGATGATGATCAGAAAGCTGCTCTCCCTCAGGCTTGCTTCCTCTTTCCTTAAGCATTGGCCCTGAAACTTCAGAATCACAGGTAGGTTTGTAGAGGTTTCTGTAGCCCTGGGGGTGGGGAATGTTGCTTCTAAAGCTCATTCCCTTTCCTTTGATAGATATTGCCCAATGACATCCAATTCCACTCCTTCCATGGCAAAAAGTGGAGAAGGCCCTAATATTAGGACAAGTGGAAAAGACTGAGCGGGTACAAAAGAATTCCAGGGCAATGATCCTGGGCTTTGTATGGGGTTAACAGCTGCCTGATAATGACAGCTTCACAACTAGGAGATGTAAGTCTGTTGGGCCAGTGAGATAAGGATTTGGCCCTTAGACTGACACTACACACACTGTTGTTGTAGTGCTTTGGAAATCTGAGTGTGGTCAAAGCAGCCAGAAGAGATCCATTTTAGAGATTCCCACTCACTTCAGAGGCATTCAAGTTGAGGTAGACAGGGCCATCTAGTGTGGAGAAGGACTGTGAGTATTTTTAGATACCTTTTAGATAGAAAAGCAGGGGGCAGAAGTCAGGTGTTTCTTTAAAAGGTTAGAAACAGAGAAAAAGGCCTGATTTATGGCATTGGGCTGAGATTTTCAAAGAGGCGACTGGAAATTGAGTGCTCAAATCCCACTGAAAAAAATCAATGGGAGTTGAGCGCTGAAGTCCCTTGGGCCCCTTTGAAATCCTGGCCCTAAACTACAGCTGTATGTACGTCCCAGCACCCAGTATCTCCTGATACTCCCAGGAAGCAGAGCTAGAGAGGGTGAAACTTGTGGTCATTTCCATGCCCAGACCTCTCACTGACCTGTTCAGAGAAAGGATGGGACTATGGCTCTGCCTTCATTCTGCCCCATGTGCCTAAGCTAACAGAGAGCAGCACTGGCCCTACAGAGGTCTTTCCACCCCATTACTGCAAAGGTTTCCGCTGTGTCCAGTCTCTGCCTAAGGATTCAAGAGGAGGAGACTGGCCCAAAATTAATATCAGGTTTTCTTTCTGGTGGTGAATAAAAGGCAATTCCTACCTGAAAGTCATCTGGGTTTAGAGACTTTAGCTTGCAAAATGTGCTCTGTTGTACAGGGCTGAGGGAAAACATAGCTGAACTGCTTTTCACTTCGTGATTAGAAGCACAGTAATAATGCATCCCTTCCATTTCCTCTAAACTTGTCTGAAATGGACATCATGAAGATAGCATTAATATTTCACTCTTCAGTAATATTTCAGGGAACATCACATGAGAGCAAAGCAAAGAGACGGACTTTGAGCTATTTCAGCTGCAGCATCCAACATGCTTGACATGCAAAGCACAGATTCATCTTCTAGATGATTAGATAACTGGGTCCCCCCCTCCTCTTTTGAGACCTAGCAGCTTCTTGTTCCCATATGGAGTCCTAGAGGCATAATGTAAGGCTTCTTTACTTAGTTCAATTATGAGTTCCAAATTGCTTCTTAGAGGTTTTCAATCAAATGAGTCACAGGACATGTCCTTTTCAGAGGCACTGCAGTAGTAGTGTGTACAGAAATATAGAGCCTAATCCAAATCCAAAAGGAGTTTCTCCATTGATTTCAAAGGGTTTTGAATCAGGCCCATGCTGCATAAGTTTTCTGCAGGTTTTTCTCTTCTGCATATATGCAAAACTTTTTAAGGAAAATTAACAGCAGCTCTGACAAACCTGCTGTAAACCTTTGGTCTTGTACAGCTCTGTCAATAAGATCAAGGGAAGCAATTACTTCCAGAGCATGAGTGGTGGCTTCTGTTGTAATAGACAGAGCATTAACACCATTATAATGTCATTTCAGCCATCATGCATGTACCAAGCACTATTTAAATATATTTTGCAGCAGTTTTTCCTTCTTGGTGTAGTCTGTCTAAAACATTTAATCAGTAAGCAGATGTTAAACTAGTTTTTGTTTTTTCTTTAACTTGGTGTTTTATGCATTTCTACTTTTCAATTGATACCCAAATTCAATCAGTGCCTATGCTACCCTGCATGATGTAGTTACCATTTATAGATACCTATACAAATTGGATGTTTACATATATTTGTATCATCGGCTATGCTTCAGAGAGCTGTAGCTAACAATAAAAATGCACCACTGTACACTGTCCAATGAGACAAATTTTTCTGATTTTTTTTCACAAAAGAAGCTGCTAATCATTTTGGATTGAAAGGTCATCAAAAGAAAAAAAAAGGAAAAAAACCCTCACACAACAAAACAATCCTGATATGTAGCCAACTGCTTGATTTTGTGCAACACTCTTTCAGCACCTATGACTCAACCAAGTCTACCTTTCCGAACCCTTATTGCATGCAGCATTAAACATTATTAAACCAAATGTTGGAATAATTTTATTCTGTGCCCTCAGAGTCACACACACTGCAGTTTTACTATGCTTTTAACATGTAAGGCAGAGATTTTCTTGTCAATAAATACATTCAAATAAGTTCTCTCAAATTATTATATTTGCTCAGCCAGTTTAACACATACTCCAAATCCACATTACTACAGTTCTCCTATTGCTAGTCAAAACCTGACTGTTTCATTTATGAGCTTTATCTTGTGAGAGGTCAGTGTGGGATGGTCTTGCATTATGCAAAACAAGAGTTATTTCTTATGCCTTTTTTCAGAGTGTCAAATCAAAGGCAGAATTCCTAGGGTTACTATGAGATAAAACATTTACAAGCAAACTCAATGCTCTGAAAATATAAAATACTCCTGCTGTGTTACACTTCATATTCAGAGCCAAGCCTTGAAGTCCTTATGTAGGGAAACTTCTGGTTGGCTTCTGAATACTTGTGTAGCTTGAGTTACTTTGGGTGCAAAATGCCTAAGTTACTGATCCCTGGCTTGATCTCTTCGGAGGCTACTTGAATAATTGTCTCAGAGATTTGAGATGGAAAGACTTATTAAAGCCCAGACCAGTATAAGCATAATCACAACATTATTAAGGCATGAAAAAGTATAACAATGACCTGTATTATGCATATTCTCAAACCATATAGGGGACAACTGCAGTGAGGGTGGGACAGGGTTTGGTGTTAAGGTTTCTAGCATCTGACCATCTTGACTTTCCAGCTAAGGCCTGGGCGTACACCTTCCCCTTACACCCACACATGACCAGGACACAATTTGATTCTCAGCCCTCTCTCCCTGTTTGGTATTCCAGGGGCCCAATTTTAGGGTTGCGGTTTGTTGCACAGCCAGTTTGCATCAATACCATTCACAATGGTTTTGACACATCAGTGTGGTTTTAAATGTATCTAAAAAAATGCTATCTTAAGCCCATGATGTTATTGCAGATTATATGTTTATCAGAAGATACATATTACTAAATTTTATGACCCTTGGGTCAATTCCTCATGCTAAGTATTCAGGCCTTGGCCTCAAGTTTACTGCCAAGCCTGTTTGAAGACAATTCTTCATTTTGTGTACTCCTACTTACAAGGATTATTGGTTATTTATTCCTTAAAAAAACATCTTAATAGTATAGGCTATTGCCTGAACCCTGAATATTAAAGTTACCCAAGCGAGATCATAGGTTGGAGATCAGGCCAAAGTTCCACAGTTTCCAAAACAGACTAGCAAGCATTTTTCAGCCCTTTTTCCTCTTTATTTTTATTTAATTTTATGTATAAAATAAAAAGCAGGGCCCAAACTCAGCCTCAATCTAGGCAGGTACAATTCTGCTGGTAGTTTCCCCTCTTAAAGCATGCCTGAATTTGGCATTAGGAATTTAAGACTTGATCAAACTCCCATTGAAGTCCACCAAGACTCAGATTTAAATGGGAGTTGGACCAAATCCTGCATTCACAAAATATACATTTTTAGAGTGGGATTGTCCCCATCCTTGCACGGATGTGCAGGAGGGACAGGTATACTGAGGCTGGGACGGAAGGAGAGGGAGGAAATCACTACTCTAAATGATGGCCCAGCCCTTATGTTCCTCCTTTGCATTGCACTTGGGGAGGAATTATGCTTCAGGGAGACAGTCCCTTCCTAAGATTCACCCAGAGCAGTGCAGCTGCCCACCACCCCTTGCTCAGAGCTGTACTTAAATGGTGTGATTTAACCCTTAGATTGCACAGATACAATAAGGAACAAATCAGAAAATGAAAAAAATAACGTTCTTATAGGAATGTCAGCTGTGCCATGTTTCAAATCAGACATAATGGGCCAAAGTCAGAATGGATGTGTAAATGTAGACCCAGCTGAACTATCTTACATAGACACACAACACAGCAATATCTAAAGGAGCCTAAGTCGGTGCAATTTAAATGTCAAGGAGCTGTAAGAAGTTGTAAGTTAAAGTTCAGGGACTACTTTAACTTACACCTTCTTCTGGCTCCTCAGGCTGTGCATTACGCCAATTTAGTCTCTCTCTGACCTTCGAACTTGACTCCCTTAGATCTACTTACACCACCCTGCTGATAGTTAAGCTAGAGGGTACTAACTTGCACCACCTTAGTCATAGTTTTGCCAACTCATGATTTTATTGTGTTTTGTGATTTGTTTTTTTTAAAGTCCCAGTTCCTAGAGCCATGTGAATGTGAGACTGTCAGCTTGCTTGCTTTCAAGTTTCTCACTTTTCCTGATTGCAAAGTAAAGCATAAAATTGTTACCTGAGTGTATTCAGAAGGCTAAAACAGAATATAAATAAAAAAGCCCAAAGATATTTTCTCTTACATTTCATTATTGTAAGTTGATCTCGTGATTCTGAAGGGCCTGATTCATGATTTTTCTCTATTGGGAACACTGTACTCATCACCCTGTATTCAATACTTTCTATTCCTGCCTGACCTGCTAAATACCAACCCTAAGATATTACTATTCATTTTATCAATTGTATAACAAGTTCAAAATTAATGTTCTTACAGAAATATTCAGCCACAGTGCTCAGATTCACTTTCATAAGTCACATACCATAGGAAAGGAGAGTTATGTACAGTGGGCTCAAATGACTTCTGCTGGTACAGGAGGTGCACATTTTAATCTCTCTGCATGAGCCAGGACCATGGTCCTAGATGGTATGAAACTTGGGATCCCTGACAGCAAATAAAAACTACTATCCCCTGGCAGAACTCCCAGGCTGCATGGCATTGTGAACACTTTTTGTGTATAAAAGCTGTTTCCTTTCTCTTTAAAAAAAAAAACAGCATGGAGCTAAAAGGTAAAATTTTAGAAAGCTCTTAAATGCCATTGATTATCAGTGGAACTCAGATGGGTAAGTCACTTAGGACCTCTAGAAAATTTTACACACTGTCTTAGATGTTTCACACAGTTTGCTTTGCTTTGGTCCTCCAGCAATGTTAAACATTCATCTAATCACCCTAGTGCTTCAGCATCCGTCTTACACACCTTTGGAATTCACTTCTCTCAGATTTTCTAGTGCATGAATGAACTCGCAGGAATGCTCATGGAAAGGGCACATTTTAAGTGAATATTAGAGAATATTCAAGGAAAGCATAGTGAAGGCCAGTTTCTCAACTGGTGTAAATTGGCATAGTCCCACTGAACTCAGTGGAGCAATTCTGATTTGGCCCTGACCCTGGAAATATGTGCTAATAGCTCAGATTACAAATCGATAGTTCAGTTTCCCAAATGTTCTTCTATCTTCTCTGTAAGAGTCTGTTTCACTAAAGGCCCTTGGCAATAGACTCATTCCCTAGAACGTTCATAAATAAATTCACCTTTGCTGTGTTGAGTTAGAGATTTTCAGAAAATATCCTCCCTACTAGTATTGGGAGAATGTGTTAAGATTTGCTGCATTTAACTGAATGAGATGGAAAACAGAAATCCAAAATTGTACCTACTGTTCTAACATGTCTTCTGACTGTGTCTATCCATAAATTAATATTAGAAATTGTCAAAATATGTTTCTGGGCAAAATGGCTTTTCAACAATATGGAAATTTGTCAAATGTTAGTTTGACATAAAACAACGTCTTGAAGACATTTCTTCATCCCTCCTCCCCCCACGAAAAGTGTTTAATTCCCAACCAGCTCTCAGGGGAAAATCACCTACAGTCTTATTCAATTTTTTATAATTTCTTCCAGAATCAGTTAAGCAGTATTAATTAGTCCCAGAATTCCCCAAGAGTTTCAATTATTTCATTCTGCTAATTAGTATGAGGCTTCATTAGAGTCTTCAAAATTTCAACAAAATGTCTCATTGTTTCCCTCATTGAGCATTCTAGTTAGCAAGTAGCTTACATATAAACATTATAACATTGTTACAATAGCCTGAATCTCTTTGCAACTGAGTTTGTACACGCCAATACACACTGAATTATGCTATCAACCGATTATAATGTCTTATTGCTTGAATGGTCACTGAACTGATCAGTCAGTAGAAGAGCTCTGGAAGAATTATTTTGACCTCAATGACTTAAAACTGAAATCACAAGCTCATCAAAAAAATATTAAGTCTCCAGTGTTGTTCATTTCATTGCACTCTGTGCAAAGCGAACCAAGTTAGTGATGTTAAGATGCTTAAAGCACTGAGAATTCAGATACATCATACTTCACATTCAAAGCCAACACAGTGAGGCTCCATAGCTTTTCTACATGCAAACAGACTCCTTTAAAAAAAAATCCAGGGCCACTTTTCACATTTGAGAGTAATGTCTGTTGTTCCTTTTGTTTTGGCAGACGCTTTGAGAAGGACCCTGTCTCATCAGCATCTAAATTTGTTCAGACTCTAAGCCTTCACTGGTCATTAAATTAAGCAGTGAAAGCCTAAAAGGATCGATTGATTCAGCAGGTGGTGACATCATCTCACCAGCAATAGACAGTCGCCAAATTCTATATTCCTGTTAATATCGATCCAGCCTACCTTCACTTGCAGAAAAAGGGACATTGCCATCTAACTCACAGTGACATTGGAGTGCTTTTTGTCTTACAGCTGCACCTGAAATTGGTGTGTATTAGCATTAGTTTTGCACAAACTACATGTAAAAATTCCCTTGTCCAAGGCTTCATTGTATCAGCTTCTCTAAATTCACAATTTTCTTAGCTCTGATGGACAGATCCTGAATTTTTTAGTCAGTTTTTAATCACTCATTGACTTAAATAGCAGATTTGTCTGAGCAAGGTCTGAATAAAAGCAGACTGAGGACTTCAAGGATTTGGCACTGAGATAGGTAATCACTTTACATTTTCTTGAGAAAAACAGGAGAACTGTGTGTACAATGAAGACAGCTGCAAAGTAGCTTGTGATCAGGGATTCTCACACATTCTGTGCAATTCTGCAGGGAATAAAAACATCATTCTGCAGTATGTAGTTTTCCCTACAATTTATTGTAATAATGAAATTACAGAACATGCCAAAAAGCATTACACTTGTCACCATTGGCAACAGCACATTTGCCCTAGGTCAGAGAGGAGCACAAGTTTTATTTAACTAAATAAACAAACCACATCCCCTCCATAAGAAGCAAGCTAAAAAGGGATGAAAATTAAACTTTGGATAGAACTAAATTTCCATGTGTTTGAATCATCATCTACAGATGACATACTCTTATCTTGTATTTGCAAACCTAGAACTGAATTCAGAAATGGAAAAATATATTGGCAGCTGGGATTTCTTAACAAACATGAGATAACATGAAGAATAGTGATTGGTCTTCATTAAACTAGAAAATGATGCACAACTTGATTTGACAATAGTGGTTTCATGACACTTTTTTCCAAGAGTACTTAGTCATTAATACATGTGCATCGCCCCAGACCCACAGCACACAGAGCCAAAGGGATGGTGGTGAAGACTACAAGCGGCAGAATTTCTTGTTCTGAAAGGGACTACAAAAGGGTTCTGAGAATTTAAAGTCAAGGGAAGACTGTTCAAGGTATGAACAAAGAGCCCAGATGTTCCCTAACCCCTCAATTTTAATTAGCATTTGGAGTTTTTAGGGTTCTGATTTCTGTTCTTTCGACACAGAGCAGTCTTACTGACATTCATACAATTAATCTGTCTACAATGCCCTCTGTTTGCTTGCTACTCTATTAAAAATTGAGGAAAAAGTAATTGATTTATAATGGGTATGAGTTACAGTTGCATCAAAATTATATATTGTATTTGCTGTTAGGTCCTGGGGAAAGTGAGAGCTGTACAACAAAAGAACCTATTAGAAAAGGAAAGGAGCTTCCTGCATCACATGCTCAACCATTTGTTGTTTATGGTTGATCCACCTGTAAGTATAACAGGCATTGCATAGTTCACATGTCAGAGTACGCCCCCTCGTGGCAGAGAAAAAAGAGTCCTGTAGACTATTCAGGAAGTCTGGCCTTATTCACCATTGCTCTGCACATTTTGTGTAGTCACACCAGTGTAAAGTAGATTAACAGCACTACTGTTCTGATTTGGTAGCATTTTGCACTCACTTCACTCTAAATGTCTAAAGCTGTGTAACAGTTGTTGGTCCATCATTTCCTCTCCTGGTTGGATGTGGCATTGTAGTCCCTTTGCCTCAGTTTCTTCTACTGTCCTTTGTCCTACTCTTGCCATTAAGTGTCCTGGCCCTCCAGCCAGACCATTCTGCAGAGTCCTGTCACCTTCTGGGGCTATGGAGTCCTTTCCAAAAGTCCCACAGAAGCATAAAAAAACCCAAACCTTCAGCCCTGGTGCTGCTGGGCTTAGCTAGCAGCAATCTCATCACAGTCACGCCTTTGCTGCCCTATACTGGCCTCCTGGCAAACTACAGGCTTCTGTGTCTTAATCAACACCTCAGCCCAGGGGCTGGCACACTCCTCTCCTCACTCAGGATTCAGGCAGACTACAACTCTCTTAGGCCTCTATTTCCAATCTAGATTCCAGCTCCTCCCATGGAGTAGCCTGTCTGTTCTTGGGTCCTTCTTTCTAGCTTCACCCCAGAGGGAAAGCTCCCTTAACCTCCTCTTCTCTGGGTCTTCCCTCCCCTCCAGTTTGGATCACCCTGCTCTTACTGGAAACCACCTCAGCTGGGCTTCATCTCTAATTAGACCTGGCCCACTCTCTAGGTGCATACAGATGGCTAATTAGTCTTTCAGGCCCATGTTAACATTTATACTCCACAACATGTGTGGAGTAAACAAGGTATCACAAGCAGTGTGAAAAACAATAAGTGGCTTTTTTTCTGAAAAATGTTGGAAAAAATGAGGATTGTTTTTAATTTTCAGGGTTTTCCCATCCCAAAAGAATTAAGATTTGAAAAAGTGTTTTCTATCCTACATTGGATTAAAAAGTGAAAATCTCTACAATTTTCATGAGCTGAATATCCAGGGGGAAAAATTGGATTAGGTCAATTGAAACATTTTTTGTCAAGAATTTTGAAACATTTTGTTTCAGCTTCAACCTTTTATTGACTCTAACTTATGCTTTGAAATAAAGAGTCATTTTGAAAATGGAAATTTTGCTTCAAAAGTGTCAAAATGGGATGTTTTTACAATTTCAAAACTTTCTTTTCATTTTTTTCTAAATGGGAAGTTTGTCAACCCAAAGTTTCAGTTTTGGCTAATATGCATTTTGGAAGTACTTGCCCCTTCAGTTAAAAATCCATTTCTTACTGAAACTGACAGAAGCATGATCTATTTTGTTTGCAAGTTTGTCTAGCTGGGTGTCTAATTAACACCAAGCAGGGACACCATCTGGCTCAGGGGTAGCAGAGTAGTGAACATGTTCCTGATTGTACCAGAGGCCGTCTCCCAGACCTGTGATAAATGGGAGCAGAACCATATATTAGGAACAAAAGTAGCCTAGGAGAAAACTGACCATGAGCTGGTCTCAGGTTAATGTGTGTCAGTAAAACTGAGGTAAAAAGTGAAAAAAAAAATAATTGTAAAAAGTTCATAATATAGTTTTGAATTCATGTATAACTCCCAGGGTCTGTGGCCATTTCTTCTTCTCTGTAAATTGAGCTGGGCAAATAGTCGTAAAGAAATCATTTATTTGGGCAATAGTGTTGGTTCTATTTTTTGTTTGTTTACAATTAGTTTATTGTGAATATTCAAAAGCCATGCTGTTTGGATTGCACATAATGTTAGGTTTCTGTTTCCTGGCTGGATGAACAAAATGTTTGATATTAAGTGTTCAGCACAAACCTAAAATTTATCTGCTGCAAATACTCTCTAATATTTGCTCAAAGTTTACTGTCTCCAACACCATTTCTGCCAGTAAAGTTAATCATTAGAATACTGCTTGAAAGTACACACAAAAGGTGCATAAGAGAGCAGAAGTGAAGCTTTCTAAAAATTCCAATGATCATTAATGGTAAAACTTCTGCAGTATTTCTAGCTTTGTTATACAATCATTATGCAACTTTATTCAGCGCATGAACAGAGGTTCTAAGGGATGCATTTAGATTAGAGCTTTTTGAAATAGAAAGTTGTTTATATGTGAAGTCCTCATTTTGATGAAATAGTTTTCTCATTTATTGTTGTTTGTTTTTTTATTTATTAATTGGATTATGCTAGTGTGCAAAGACCCCAACCAAGATCAGGTTCTCATTGTGATAGGTACTGCACAAACACAAAGCAAGAGGCTGTCCCTTCCACAAAGCAATTGTAATCTAAATTGGTAGGACAGACAAAAGAATGAGAGAAAGGAGAAATGACCTTCACCTTTCTTTAGAAACTAATTCCCCCATATTATGTACAAAGTCATGCAGAGACAAATTGATTCAGCTAGTAGGTAATCTGGTTAATTGAGGTTGACTCCACTTGGTTACGATCAAGTTTTTCCATGCTCTCAGGAATTTTTGTTTATAAAATTGTTCTGATATGGACCCAATTGGCTGTTTCCATGGTTTTAGAGCAATGTCTCAGGGGCTTTGCTGCTAGTTTTAACCCAATGCCATTTACAAAATTTCTGGAGTTGCTTGGGTCACTTTGGGATACTATTAGTTGGTTGGATCTGTGCCTGTCTACTTTAGTTGATTAAGACCAATGGAGACAGGAAGAGTTCTCTGTTGGGGGAGATTTGTTAATGCCTGTCTTTGGCAGGGTAGGATAAGAGGTGTTTGTATGGAGGCACTGTTTATGTCCCTATTCAAGAAACTATCACCTGATGACAATCTTTTCAACTGGCAATCTCTGTCAAATCTACTCGTTTGAAGAGTGCTTCACCATGGCCTTTCCCATGACTAACTCTGGCAATCCCAGGGGTCCTGTGATTTCTTTTAAATCACTCACTCTAGCTTTAGACTGAGGGTACATTTTTAAGAAAGTTCTGAGGCTTTATTAAAAACTTCTTTGAATGTTGAGATTCTATGTAGATTTGGGCGGCAGGTGGGGGAATACTAAAAAACTACAAGCAACTGCTGACGTGCTGCCTGTGAGTGAGTCATTCACCATGCCTATGATGTAGTTTTCTCTTTCCTCCTCAAAAGCATAGGGTAGTGGGTGTGATGTCCCAGGTCTCAAACACAGGCCTGAGAGTTCTCAAGCAGCCACTTACTCCTGGCCACCACCCAATGTATAGTGAAACCTGGTGGGCCAGGAGGTAGCAGGACTCCAGCCTCAGTCAAGGCACCACTCAAAGGAAGCCATGACTAGAGGATCCATCGATTGATCCAGCCACGCTATTTAACCCAGAAGGAGGCTCAAGAAGTTGTCCGAGTAACTAGGTGATTCTTTGCTGATGCATTGGACCCTGCTTATGCTTGCTTCCTCCATTCTGAACCCACCCTGTTCCTGGTTCCTGCCTTCCTCACCCCTGCCTTCACTCCGAGTTCCCACCATGCTCCTGCTCTGTGCCTGATCCTTCCCTCTCCTCTGATTCCTGCCCTTAGGCCTTGCTTCTGACCATTGGTTACCAGTCTGGCTCTGGCTTGACCCTTGTCTCCGGCATTTGGTATTTGACCCTGGCTTTGATAATCCACAGTTGACTCTGATGCTGATCCTTAACTTCATTCCCTGACCTGGACACCTGCTCTGACCATTAGGCCAGACTGCCTAAGTCGCAGTCCCTAACATGGTTGGAAATGAAACACATCAAACTATTTGCAGTGACATATTCAATGGGCAAATCCTGCCATCTCCTCTGTCAGGAATACTGGCCCAAAGCTGTCCAAACCTTGCCTTACCTGGGCTTGCGAAGGTCCCCAAGTGGAAAAGGCTACAATCACACCACCACTGCAGGTAACAAGCACAAGGAATGGGGCTGGACGATGGAGGACATTTCCAGGGCTTCCTTACACCCTTGCAATCTCTAGCTGGACTTTTGAGGACTTGGGCAGCTGATGCAATTCAGAAAAATATTTTCCCAGGGTAACCAGCCCAATTCTGGGGGAGGAAAAATGTGGCTGTCACAGGGTGACTGGCCCCTTTAAGTGGTATTAGGTCCAGCCCCACCTATGTCATTTGGCCTTTCTCCCCAGCTGTGGAAAATTAGTTCAGCCCCATGACAGGTAGGTTATGTGGTCAAAATCAGGCCAGGTCTGGAGGTAAAAGACAAGTCTGCAGAGAACCAAAAGAGAATAGAGCAAGCAGACAACTTGAGAGGCCTGCCTACGGAGAGGATTTCTTAAAGGTACCCACCAGGGAACCTTGTTGCCTGCTGGGATCTCCCAACCCAGGGGGAAAAGGGCTAAGGTAAAAAGGGGCTCGCGATGGAAAAGCTGGTCAGAGGTTATAGCTGGCCTGAATAAATAAGTACAGCCCAACAAGAAGGGAGAAGCCCTTGGCCCCAAGAAGGAGAGGTAGGGATACCACTGAGCCTAAAGAAGAATCTACAGGCCAGGACTGAAATTTCCTCGTCTTCAGGAAGGAGGATTTGAAAAACCACTGAACCTAAAGAGGAACTCTTCTGTGGGGAAGGCGATTAAAGAAAACGAACTATCTCCAGCAGAGGGGGAATATTGTTTGACAATTCTGGATGCAAGTGGCTTATTTCTAAATTCCCAGGATTTAGATAGGGTATATGCAGAACCATGCCATGCCACTAGGGGTTATCTGGGGTGATCCCCCTTACAGTGCCTCCAGGCTACATTTGCACCTCATTGCTCCTTGAGCTGGATTAAGCTGCTCAAGTTAAATTGCCAGAACATAAAGAACTAGTGTAGATGTCAATAGGAAGTTACAGAACCACTAAGTTCTGTTACCACATTTTCCATGGACAATAAGCACCTGTGTTTTCAGAGAAGAATGGAGAGAAAAGAAGGCAAGGAAAAGGAGATAGGAAAAAAGGTCTGCAGAATTTTAATTAACTGACCCCTCCACTGTCTAGAAGCTCTTGCTATGAGAGAAAAGGGTCAGATATCAACTGGTGTAAATTGGCATACTTCCACTGATGTAAATCAATGTCACTCCATTTACACCCACTGTGGCTCTGGCCCAAAACGGTTTTCATTTTCTATAAGTGTAATGACCTTTTTTGCAAAATATGTCTATAAGCCATGCGAAAAGCATCAGCAAAACCTCTGCAGAGATACAAATTTCTCATGGCACACAGAAGAGTTCTTTCCCTTACAGTAGTTCAGTTCTGCATGGCCCCCATAAGGGGTTAACCGACATGAACAATTTCAGAGACAATGTGGGTGAGGTAACAGATTTTTATTGCACCAATGAACAAGTTCACACTGTTAATTAAGAGGGAAAGAGACATCATGTACTGTAATTATACATAGCATTGCAGACATGTAACCCTCTTTGAAATTTTCTAGCTCCTGGAACACTGAACGGAGCCTCTAGGACAATGGTTCTCAACCAGGGGTACACAAACCCCTAGGGGTATGCAGAGGTCTTCCAGCGGGTACATCAACTCATCTAGACAGTTGCCTCGTTTTACAACAGGCTATAGAAAAAGCACTAACAAAGTCAGTACAAACTGAAATTTCATACAGACAATGACTTGTTTATACTGCTCTGTATACTATACATTGAAATGTAAGCACAATATTTATATTCCAATTGATTTATTTCATAATTATGTGGTAAAAATGAGAAAGTAAGCAATCTTTCAGTAATAGTGTGCTGTGACACTTTTGTATTGTTTTTGGTCTGATTCTGTAAGCAAGTCATTTTTAAGTGAGGTGAAACTTGGGGGTACGGGAGACAAATCAGACTCCTGAAAAGGGTACAGTTGTCTGGAAAGGTTGAGAGTCAGTGCTCTGTCGGGCCTTCCTCATGGCAGCAATAGCTCCAGAGCCTCCTGACACTATTTCCTACCCTGCCTAGGGTCCGGGGTAGGGACAGAATAGGTAGGAAACTCCTACACAAGCCAATAGGGAGCTTTGGATGGAGTGATGTATACAGATGGTTTGCCGGGTCAGTGAGGAGCCACAGGCTGCTCAGGCCCTCGACTGGAGGGGACAGCCTGACTCAGAGGCAAAGGAACTAGTTTTGGTTTCATTTTTGGGCTGCTTGCGTTTGGAGCTGAGAGCGGATTGGCACGTCATGGCCGGGGGGGGGTCTCTACTCAAATCCCACTCCCTACACAAAGGGAGACTTCGAGTTGTTATGGGGATTAGTATGTGATAGAGTACCAGCCCTGCAGAGACCAGTGGTCAGTGAGGCAGAGAACCAACCCAGTGCAGGCTACCTAGAGTCAGCTGAGAACCTCCACGGGGCTCCAGACGAGGGAGCCAGGAGAGGATCCTGCCCCACTTGGGTGAACCTCCTCCTTTTTGTTTAAGCTGGGCATGTTCTCAGCACTGCAGCGCTTACTGCAGGTCTTATCCTCAGCGTTACCGCTGCCTGGAACCGTGCTGGGGGGTTTGTGTACAGTTGAGAATGCAGGGAGGTGGGAAATTTTGTCACATTGAGGTCTTAATATTTTAGTTAATTCTTTCCTTTCCCGGAGCCTTTGTTTTATCTCGCCGGTAAAGTCCCCTATGTTATGTTATTCTTTTGAGTGTGGCTTTTCATTTGTTGGGGGGTTGTATTAATGTATTGTGGTGGCCCTGTACTGGGCTCTATTCCTTGTGACTAGAGTCATAGAATTATTCATTTTGCCAAGAGACAGCGGCCGTTGTGTCCCAGGCACAAAGCGGAGTCGCCTTGGACAGAAGCAACAGGCACAGAAATAAAGAACCCAGGACCCAAGCCATTCAAGGAGTGGGGAGAAGCCACCTGGATTAGCAAGCACCAGCCTGGAGGCTTGAACCATGCAGTGGGGGAGGGTCTACAGCTATATAAAAACCAAAGGACAGACACCTCTACCAGGTGTAGTAAAGGAGACAACCCTGCAGGGGCAGTTTTTGTTCATGGTAATAGATAATAGCATTTCTTCTTCTTCTGTGTCGTACATTTGATCGTAAATGGCTACATACATAATAGAATCATGATTATTAAAAGAGAGATTATTTCTTCACGTAAATAGTTCCAATTTTCTTCCTACTTCCTTCTTCTTCCTACTTCTAGTCATTTTGTCACATGTAACTCGACTGACTGCAGTGCAGTTACTCGCTAATTACAAACACATAACTGAGAGGAGAATCTGGGCCTCAGTCTTACAAAAATGTTCATTGACTTCAGTGGGAGTTCTGCTTCTGAATTTCTGACTTGCAAACAGCTGCACTCAGTGTTTCCGTTCTGTGGGAAATTCTGGACAAAAATTGTTCTGCTTTGGAACAATAGGGCTTTAGAGAGATTTTTCCCTTCTGCAGGAAATGTCAAAACTCTTTTTTTTTTCATAATCAAAACATTTCATTGAGACCATTTCAAAATGAATTTGACTCCAGAAGCCCAAGCTCTGAGGCTCCTGGTGCAGCCCCAGGGGTTCTGGTTGCCCATCAGCCCTAACCTAGGAGTGAGAGCTGAGCTGGGAGCCTCAGAGCTTGGGATCCAGGGCTCTTAGAGCTCCCAGTTCTGCAGCAGCGAGCCTGGAGAACACCTCAGGCTCCGAGCTTGTATCAGGAAGCCAGCTGGTGTCTTAGGGTCTGTTGGAAGTCCTTCTAGTGGAGCTGCCACGGAGCTTGGAAGCTGGTCTGTGCTGTGAGATGGCAGCCTGTGGTTTTTCACATGTAGATGAACCCAGATACACTTCCGCAGAGCATTTCGGTTTTGACAAATTGGCACTTTCTTACTAAATCCTCTTTTGGGAGAAAATTCCCGACCAGCTCAATTGCATAGTGCTCCTGATTCCAGCTGGTGCCAGTGGATGTTGAGGATGCTCACCACTTTGCAGTGCTAATACCCAAGGACAAAGTAAGTTTCGTGAACAATGTTACCGCACACCCTCATTATCACAAACAAGCCATTGCTGTGCAGCAGCACATTAAGCGGCTGATGTCCTCAGAAGCACCATAGTGCATATTAAAATGGTAACTAGTTTTATTCCAACATATTTCATTAGTTTGTTTTATAGTCTGCACTTCCTCCTGCATTGCATATTACTTAGGGGGACAAAATGCACACTCCAATCTAAATAGAATAATAATCTCCATGATTATTTAGCAGCTTATTTTATTCCTATGACAGCCCTCAAAAATTAATTGAAGGCTCCAAGCTCTACTAAGTAATGGGGCTCTCAAGCCATACTAACCCTCATAACTCAATGAAATCCATTGGGGGTCCTTAACACAAACAGAACCCTGGACAAATGTTGTGGTCAGCATCCACACACCCAATACTGCAGTAAAAAGGGACAACATTTATGGAAGCGAGTGTTTTGACTTTCAGTAAGCGATTACGTAGGATTGTTCACATTGCCTTCTTCAAAGAAGTACAATAAAAGTCGACATTTTATTTACATCTATATGAGAGTAAAGTCATTTGGGGAACAGTTTGTTAAATAGCCATAAACAGCATTTTTATTAGCCTCTTTGCATTGCTCTAGATCACATAATTTTATTGTTTGGTTAGGACTCAGTACTATTCTGTCCCCTACTTCCCCTCTGCTGTGACACGTTGTTGGTTTTTTTTTGTGTTCAAGCTCTGTGTGGGTGCAGTGCAAGAAAGGCTGGGAAGGTGAAATCCATCCCCCTGCCCCAGGGATCCGTCTAGGGTAAAGTACACATGTTTGTAGCCTGGAACAAATGTTGAAGTATCCACATACACCTATAATGGGCTTGTAAGTACCTTGAATTACACGGCAATCAACTTGAAGTTTAAAAAACAAAGTCTAGTGTATACCCAATGAGTGCAGGTGTCTGACACAATTACTGTGTGCCAGGCACCTGGGGTGCTGGGACAACTGAATACATGTAAACATTCAGATATACAGACACTCCACAGAACTGATGCAGACGTTGAAACCTGCCTTCCGTCCTGAAGCCTGAGCAGTACATATGGAGTCCGAGGACACCAGTTAGCCACTCTTCTCTCTACATCTTCTCCACCCTGTGGCCAGGCTCTTTAGAAATTCCTTCCTCCATCTCACTATGCTCTTCAGTAGCTCCCAATCTCCCTGCTGGGTTAGAGTCTATGGCCTGGATCTGCTTGTAATCCACAGCTCAGAACAACTTTCCTGGAAGAAGGTGGCTTAGGCACCAAAGCCCTTTCCTGTGAGAATGAATTAGATGCATGCCTCATTCCACAACAAGCAGCTGGAGGAGGAGGTAACCCAGTTTATAACTTCTAGCCCAGTAGTTATAGCACTTGCCTGGGATGTGGGAGACCCTGGGTTCAAGACTTTTCTCCCCATGATGGGGGAGAAGGGATTTGAACTGGCATCTCTCAGGTGAGAGCACAGTGGTTAAGGCAATAGGATATTCAGAGGTGGGGCTCTATCAATCTCTCCTGTTGAAGCTGTTCCACTTTGCATAAATAATTAGCATTGGAGCAGAGCTAAAGGATATCAGGTCTGTCACCTCCCAAGTGTGTGCCCTTTCCACCAGGTTCTCTCTGGCCCAATGACTGACCCCATTTTACAGATGTGGAACTGCAGAACAGAGCTATTAAGGGATTTACCCAAGGTCTATGATAGAGTTGGGAAATGAACCCAGATGTTGAGTCCCAGTGCATATGTAATAATAATATCTGGCTCTTGTACAGCCCTTTTCATCACTAGATCTCTGTGTGCTTTACAGAAGAGGTCAGTGTCATTACCCCAATTTTACAGATGGGGAAATTGAGGCACAGAAGTGAAGTGACTTGCCCAAGGTCACCCAACAGGCCAGTGGCAGAGCTGGGAATGAAAGCCAGGTTTTCTGAGTCCCAGTGCTGTACCCTATCCACTGGATCAAACTGCCTCCTTGCTGGCTCGAGCCATCTTTCCACTGCATGTACGTTATGCAAGTATGTCTACTGGTGTTTATATAAAGAAGAAAAATGTGTAAGAGATTACTGTATTTTCAGTATGGGGGGCAGAGGAGGGAAGGATGGCTAATAAATCCCTGCAAGCTTCAGAGTAAATGGAGCCTTAATTTGTTAGCTGCTTTATTCCAAAAATTAGATGAGATGCAGTCTCCTGAATTTTAAAAAGAGGGGATTTTAAAAGTTTATGTGGTCTCCTCAGAACAGTGCACATTCATCCAATCCCTCTCAAATGTTCTCAGACTCCATAAAGAACAGAGTATACTTTCAGCTCATCAAAAAATCTCTAATTAGTGAGGGGAAGAGTTGCAATCAAACTGCACAAACATAACGATTGTATTATCTACACATCTCCATAATATTGCTCATAACAATGTATAAGGTATAAATATGTTTGTCATGAATATGTATCTATCCAGTAAGGCTGAGTTAAAAGATTTAGATCGTAGGGGGGCTCATCAGTGGACTCTTGTGAGATGCCAAAACATCAGAAGAATGAAGAAGTGGAATTTACAAAACCCAAACAAAAATAGGAGAATAAACAAGACCAGATGCCTTGTTTTTCCCTGAATGACAGCAGGGAGCATCCTCTCGCTCCAGTCACTTTTCAAGGTGACACAAATGACTCATTCCGAGCTGGATCAGGTGTCATGAAGAATTAGAAACTTGGAAACCAGGATAGAGATCACTGCAAAGACTTTTACAGGGATGAATCGGCCAGTAATGGATATGAAGGAAACAATAGGAACCATTGATTCTCCTGCAGTATTTCAGGAAATAACTGCATGCACATGAGACTCCAATATTTAGAGGACTCCCTTTTAGTGCGTGCAACTTATAACTGAAAAATTTGTAGCCATAAAATGAATTGCAGGTGCAAGCAAGAGTTCTTGCAATTTGAAATCCCTGATTTTCAACCACAATCAAGGAGTTACAAGCATAAGCATTCATACTTATGGCTGCAATTCAAATAAGAGTGCCAACAGATAGGTGCAACTTTATGTGAAACTTGGACCCACTAAAGGGAAACTACCCTTTTGAAAATATGGGCTGAGATACACAGAAGAGTGCTACCATCTAACACTGAAAAGCTGCCAGCTAAAGCCCCAAGCATTCTCTTCTTCAGGTTCTGTGGCTTGAGAGAGACGTAGGGGATAGACTCTCAAAGGTACTTCAATTTCAATGGACCTTGGGGGCCTCAAATCTTTTGAAGATCTGTGCCTTAGTGATCCACTAGACATGCACAAGGCATGGAATATAAACTTCCCTAGTATTTGTTTTTCCAGATTTGGGTTGTTCCACAAGGATGTTCAGAAAAGCTTTCACTGTGAATAGGAAAATCTGTGAATAGGAAATAGGAGTTAAGAAATTTCCTTCTTACTTTTATTCCTAGCCAACTATGGATATCTTACAAGGCTATAGTCCAAATTCTGCTCTCACTTACACCCAGGGAACAGTATGAAATTGAGTAGGATTGCACAGGTGTAACTGAGGCCAGAATTTGGCCAAACTTATTTTCCACATATGTCTGCAACCCTAGCCAGCCACTTTGAGAGAACAGATGTGTTAAATAGGCAAGCTTTTTACCTTCTTATAAGAATGCTAGTTCAAATAACCAGGTTAGATTTGACCATTGAACTCCATAATTTTCTCTCTTCAACTTAAAAACATGATTATTAATTGTAAGAAAAATGAGCCTGAGTTTATTATGTTTTCCTGGCATGGATGGTACAAATTCAATGGACCTGATTCTCCCCTGCCTTGTAATTTGTGGAGTCATTGACACCTGTGCCAACTGGGTGTGAAATTCTGTTATTCTTTATGCAAATATAAGGTGCAAGACAAGGGCAAATTAGGCCCCATTTCTTTATTTAGGATCTTGCCTGAGGTAGGTGGGTTATGAAAGGCGTTGTGTGCTTTAGGACACCTTTGATTACTGATTGGAAATGTTGGTTGTTAATTTTGTGCTCCTTATTGTAGCAGCTATACCTCTGTGTAGTGGCCTTTTCATGCAACATGATTTTGGCAGTACTATATAAAAAACATGACTAATTGTATTTGATCTGTTCTATGTACAGCTAGAGCCTGAGCTGCCTGCTGTTTTCTTTTATAACAATAAATTATTTGACCATGACAATCTTCTTCTGAACTTTTACATCTTTATTTTTCAGATTTTCGTTGTTCTCTCCCCTCATATCATATGAATGGCAGAACTATTTTCCTTACATTTCTGTGTCATGGTCTGAACATCATCATCATCATCAGGGGTAAAATTTTCAAAAGGACCTATGTGATTTAGGAGCATAAATCCCATGCTCAAAGTGCCTAACTCACTTACCAGCCCAAGTTCCACTGACAATGTGCTTAATCTCCTAAGGCTAAAGTTTTCAAACACACCATAGTGACTTAGGAGTGGAGCTGGTCAGAAATTTCTGAGTGAACGCTTTCTTGTCAGCAAATGGTGATTTGTCCAAAGCAAAATGTCCCCAGAAAAGGTGTTCATTTTGACAAAAGCTTTGACAGAAACAAGGCAAATTCCTGACAGAGCTCAGACCATTACCTGTATTTATGCTAGTTCATCCACCTGGATCCTCAGCTCCCTGGCTCCCAAGCTCATGGTTCCTCTGCAGCTTGGGCTCAAAGCACTTCTAGGGCAGCAAGGCAGTTTGACTGCCTCAGAGTCAGAGTTCCTAGGGCTTCCAGGTCTCTGGCTCCTCAGCTCTTTGCCTGGTTGATGACCTCAGTAGCTCAGGGAGGCTCAGAAACATTTAGAAAAGTTGAAAAAAAAAGTCACACAGGGAATTTTGAAAATTCTTTTTTTTTCTTTCAGAATGTTCTGGATTTTTTGTTTTTAAAAATAGAATTTTCCACAGAACTGGAACTCCAGGGCCCAGCCAGCTCTATTTTAAAAAAAGACTCTCAATGGGACATAAGCTTCATCCAATGAAGTGATCTGTAGCTCACAAAAGCTTCTGCTCAAATAAATTTGTTATTCTCTAAGGTGTCACAAGTACTCTTAGTCATTTAGATGTTTTTGAAAAATTTTCTCCTGGCCTCATTTGTTCAGGTATGTGTTTATATATTCTAACTCTCTACATCTCTTGCTTTTGTCAACTGTTTCAGGAATGAGCAGTAGAATCAGCACCAACCAAAAATGTCTCATGATATCAAACGAATTAAAGATGAGAAATTAAAAAAAAAAAATACTGGAAATGAAAAATGGGAGAGGGAAGGATAAAAGCATTCTACTACAGCACTTCAAAAAGCCTCTTGTGTCAGTTAAGGCTTGCAGGAAAATGAGAAAGAGTGAAAAAGAACGGTTGAATAAGAGCTTGTCCACACCCAAATTGGCACCAACATAATTACATGGGTTTTAATTCACATCTTCAATTATTTACTGTAAGTCTGTGTGTAGACACTGAGGCCCAGCTCCTGAAAGGTATTTAGGGGCCTAATTCCCATTTAAATCAATGGAAGTTTGGTGTCTGAGTGCTGCCATCAGCTTCACTGGGTGGAACTTTGCACTGGTGAAGAGCCCTAATGAAATCAATGGACACCTGAAGCCACAAGTCAACATATTTTGCCTTAAGAGTTCTTGTTAGACAAAATTTATTCATTTATCAATTTATTAATTTATCGATTTATTAATAATGCATACTCACATGATTTTAAAATAGTGGCAATGAAAAAAAAAATTTTACCTCCTGTTCAGGCTAAACATAACACAATGGAGGTATGGACTTTCTTTTAATTACATATACATTTGGCTGGCAGTTATGTATCACTGAGAATTGGTAAGCGACTGTGCCAGCACTAAGAAGGCTCACCTAGCTAATCAGAATATGACTTTAGATATCAAAGATCCACATCCCTACTGTCATAAACATTTCCCCATCTTTCATTCAATCCACAGCAGGAAACATCAGGCAGATTTCTAACTGGCTGACAAATGTACGTCAGAGAATAGGCTAAGTATGGTAGGTTACCATTGTTTTCTATCCCCTGGCTTTTGCTGCTTTTGTTCATCACAATCTGATTATCTATGAAAGTTGTGTATAATTCTTTAAACAAGACTGTAGCACACAGCTGGACATTGCAGAAAAAGGCTGACCCCATCATAGTCATCCCTGTACTCTGCTTTATCCCTTGTGAGACCTGCAGATGCCTGCTTCTGCAATAGAGGAACAGAACAAAACAGGTGAAAGCCAGTCTCTGTTTACCTGAGAAAGGGTTTGAGAGATAGAGAGCCACTAATGACTTTGCATGTTTACATAATTGTAATAGGCATTCTAGTGCTTCCAGGGGAGGCTCCCATATGGCAAGAAAAGTGTGTTTTAGAATCAGCCAGCTCAGCTCTCTTAACTGACTGTGGGAGGGAAAAAAATTGAGTTGACAAGTGTAGTTTGAAATAGTCGTGGTTTTTTTTTAATGTGTGTTCAATGCTGTTGTACCACAGAGACCACTGAATTAAGCAGCTAGAAGCCAGGCAATCTCTCTTTGAATGGAAGTTGCTTCTATGCCTCTAATCATGCTTGTCATCTGTCTGTGAACTTCCTCTATTGCTTCTATGTCCTGAACAGTCTCAGTGTGCTCATGGTGACTCTCAAGCATGAACACGCCCAGAATCCACCGTTAATCATGATGATGATGATGATGATGATATGTGACTCTGAAGCTCATTACTTTTCATTCAAATTTAGGGTCCTAGATATATAAAAAACCCTATGTGAGTTTAGCCTACCTGACATCCCCCACGGGTTGTACAAATAAACATATATTTTAAGAAAGAAATAGAGGTGCCCTATAACTCCATGTCTTTGGTGTCAAAGATGTATCTTTGAAAGGGTAGATAACATACACTGGAAAAGGAAAGAATCTGTACAAGTACTGGAATATCTAGCCTTAAATTGAATTAATTAATGCGGTGCATTAATTAACAGATTTATCTGATCCATTAATCAGTCAAACTCTTAGCTAATTAAGGGTTATGCATATCAACAACAGTTCTTACAGCTTACATAGTGGAAGTAATTACACTCTTAATTTTTTTAAAGTTCATTGTTATGTAACACACCTGGAATGTCTTTAATTGGGCTCCTAAAACTAAAGAGGTAGTTTGCAATGCAAGACAAAATAAAACAGAATCCATACTGGGTTTAAGTAACAAATTTTTTTAGACTTTTCTCTTTTCCTTCTTGTTCTTAATGGTTCCAGGATATTTTGCATGAAAAGCATCGCAGCGTATGGTAGAAAAATAGTAGATACACCAAAACATTGAGGTGCTCAGATTCTAGAGTAATGAGCGCTATATATGGACCCAAGATCAATAGACAGACAGACACACAGTAGTAGTAGTGCCTTCCTAGTTATAATGAGGTCCCTGTTAAGAGTTGTGTTGCCTCCCTCCCATATAACTTCAAAGCTTATGTTAGGAAGGGGAAGGAGGTGAAATTTACCACAGTCAATCACAGTTTCCAAAATTGTCACCATAGTGCAACAGCAGGAGCTGCCATTTTCTCGAGATAGGATGTACAGCCCAACTGCAGCAGGAAGACCATGCTGGGAAAGGATCTCGAATAGAAGATGTGAGCCTAGAACTAAGAAGGATTGTCTTGTTCTGAGTGCCAGAGAGCATAGGTCTCTACCTAATGGTAGAATATCCAGATACTATAAAGGTGAACAAGCTGGAAAGTATTTGAGATCCAAGGACCTACTTTCCAGTTTCCCTTGTGAGTATATCCAGGGCTAGGCAAATTTCATTTTTTGTACATGGGTAAGTATTTTTTGTCAGTACTATATAGGTAGATGTACTGAAAACACATTCTTCAAGGAACAGGTGGGCACCAGGATGGGTTTGCTGCCTGCTCAGAGTCAAGACATAAGCCATCACTCTAAGATTGGATAAGCTTCTGAAGTGGATGGACAAGGATTCACTGGTGAGGGTTTATATCAGCACTAATGACACTGAGTGGCACAATACCTTGCAGATAGATTACTTCAGGGAACTTGGAAGTATGCTGAAGAAGAAGAAAGTCCAAGTGATCTTCTCTGAGATCCTTCCTATCCCATGAGCCAAAGGAAGATAGAATGCTGAAGATTCTGGAAGTGAACCGCTGACTAGAAAAGAGGTGTAGGATGGAGTATTTTGATGTTGTGGAACATTTGGGGAGACAGTTGTATAGTTTGAATAGCCTCCACATCCATAGAAAGGGAACCAAGCTCCTCAGGGACAAGACTGGTAGAGTAATCAGGAGGTTGTTAATCTAATAGCAAAAAGGGAGGGTAAGAAGAGGAAAGCTATGAGCACTCAGCACAAAATCGAGACATTGAGAACAAAGTTAATCGAAGAACCAAAGGACATGAAGAGAAGAAATCATTTAATTGCCTGTATGCCAATGCTAGGATCCTGGGAAGCGAGGAAGAAAAATTGGAATTGCTCATTTATGAGCATAAATTCAATCTAGTTGGTATTTCTGAAACCTGCTGGGATGACTCACAGTATTGGAATTTTAAAAATCTATTCAGGAAGAATCAAGTGGGCACAAGGGGAGGAAGAGCAGTAGTTTTTGTCTAAAACAGCATTACCTGTTTCCAAGTCACTGATAACTCAGAGGAAAATGATCTTGAATGCTTAAGGATCTACATACTAAGAGACGAGAAAGCACAAGATGGGGGTATTAGTTGCTGCCTGCTACAGATCGCATTAAGGCACTGGATGACCACCTCCTTACACACCATCTATAATGTGTTGGGGGGAAAAAGCTGTGTGATTATAGGGGACTTCAATTTGAGTGACATGCTGGAGGTCTCATGCTGCCAGTAATAAAATATCCTTAGAATGTGTAAATATTACAGATAACAATTTCCTAACTCAAAAAGTGTTTCAGCCTACATGGAGGAATCTATATTAAACTTTGTCCTAACAGATAAAGAGGCACTGAGCACAGAACTAAAAATTAGTGGTAGCTTAGGTACAAGTGATCATGACTTGATCACGTTTATAATGTGCAAGCAGAAGTCCAGACCTGTAATATATATAGCTGGTGCTTTAATAGGGCCAATTTCACAAAGCTGGCAACAATTATAGCTAAACCAGCCGAAGGAAGAAATCAGAAAAATGTGAATGACAATGGAGAATAATTTAAGAACACCTTACCAGATGCCCCAAAAGCCACAATCCTACAGTCCAGGAAGAAGGCCATACTGGTTTAAAAATTATTAGTATCAGCAAAGCAGGGTTCCTTCATCCTGGATTCCTTTCCGCAAACAATTCTCATGCAGAACTCATGGCAATTTCACCACCAAGTGCTTTATTTATAGTGTGAGTACAACAGAACAAGTTCCCCACAGGTTCTTTTATTCTCCCTAGGAACACAGTGAAAGCAGGGAGATCCTGGGCTTTCCTCAGCTGATGAACTGAGCTACCTGGATAATTGATTTAATCATTTAATCCTTGACCAATTATCTCCCTAATTGTTCCATGTGGGGACGCTTACCGAGCACACAGAGAGGTGAGTCAGCCTAAACTATTCTCACTCTGTCAAAATTAGGAACAAAAACCAGTCCTGACTGTGGTATTGATCCATTACTAGATGGAAATGGTAGAATTATCAAAAATAATACAGAAAAGGCAGAAGTGTTCAATAAATATGTCTGGTTTGTATTTGGGGAAAAACACATTATGTAGTCACATCATATCATAATGATAGCACTCTTTCTATCTCTGGAGGACATTAAACATAAGCTACTAAAGTTACGCATGTTTAAATCAGCTCATTCACCAAAATTTATATAGATGCAGACTGAATAATAAATCTTACCAAGAGGAAGCAATCATTCTTTCTTGGGAAATTTCTTACCGTCTCACTGTCTGTTTCAACTTTTTCAGGTATTGTCTGTCCTCTGGAACATGGTTCAATTTCCATTCAGGTTTAAAAGCATTGTAAAACCTCTTTTGATCAATTGGACACTATTTCAAAGTCTGCATTGATGTCTGAGACCCTGATTCAGCGAAGTATTTAAGCATATGCCTACCTTCGAACATGCAAGTACCTTGTTCCAAGTCATTTATGTGCTTAAATTTAGGCATGTACTTAAGTAACCTGCTGAATCAGGGTCTAAATGCAACATCATAGGCAAGATCCTCAGCTGGTGTAAATCACTGATATCCATGGAATTATAGATTTACACTAGCAGAGGATCTGGCTCAACAAATCCCAGTGTAAGGCTATGTCTACATTACAAAACTACTCCGATTTTACAGAAGTCAATTTTTGGGAACAGATTGTACAAAGGCAAGTGCATGTGTCCACACTAAGCACATTAATTCGGCAGTGCGTCCACAGTACCGTGGCAAGCGTCGACATTCCGAGCGGTGCACTGTGGGTAGCTATCCCCGCTGCCTGCTGCCCATTGGAATTCTGGGCTGAGCTCCCAATGCCTGATGGGGCCAAAAATTTGTCGCAGATGGTTATGGGTAAATGTCGTCAGTCAACCCTCCCTCCCTCTGTGAAAGCAACAGCAGACAATCATTTCCCACCCTTTTCCCTGGATTGCCCAAGCAGACGCCATAGCACAGCAAGCATGGAGCCTGTTCAGCTCACCACAGCAGTTATGACCATTGTAAACACCTTGCACATTATCGTGCAGTTTATGCAGAACCAGCACCTGAAAAACCAGGCGAGGAGGTGACAGAAGCACGGTGATTGAGGACATGAACGCAGATTTCTCTAAAACCACGGTCCCCAGGAATTTGAAGATCATGATGTTACTGGGGTAGGCTCATGCTGTGGAATGCCGATTCTGGGCCTGGGGAACAAGCACAGAGTGGTGGGACTGCACAATGTTGCAGGTTTGGGATGATTCCCAGTGGCTTCGAAACTTTTGCATGCGTAAGGGCACTTTCATGGAACTTTATCACTTGCTTTCCCCTGCTCTGCAGTGCAAGAATACCAAGATGAGAGCAGCCCTCACAGTTCACAAGCGAGTGGCAATAGCCCCCTGGAAGCTTGCAAAGCCAGACAGCTACCGGTCAGTAGGTAATCAATTTGGAGTGGGCAAATCTACTGTGGGGGTTGCTGTGATCCAAGTAGCCAACGCAATCATTGAGCTGCTGCTATCAAAGGTAGTGACTCTGGGAAATGTGCAGGTCATACTAGATGGCTTTGCTGCAATGGGTGGGACTATAGATGGAACGCATATCCCGATCTTGGGACAGGACCACCAGGGCAGCCAGTACATAAACCCCTATAGGACCTATAGGACCTATCCTATCCTATAGCAAGGGGTACTTTTCAATGGTGCTGCAAGTACTGGTGGATCACAAGGGACGTTTCACCAACATCAATATAGGATGGCCAGGAAAGGTTCATGACGCTCGTGTCTTCAGGAACGCTGGTCGGTTTAAACAGTTGCAGGAAGGGATTTACTTCTCAGACCAGAAAATAACTGTTGGGGATGTTGAAATGCAGATAGTTATCTTAGGCCTACCCCTTAATGCCCTGGCTCATGAAGCCGTACACAGGCACCCTGGACAGTAGTCAGGAGCTGTTCAACACTTGGCTGAGCAAGTGCAGAATGGTGGTAGAGTGTACATTTGGACATTGAAAGGGTCAATGGCACAGTTTACTGACTCGCTCAGACCTCAGCGAAATCAATATTCCCATTGTTATTGATGCTTGCTGTGTGCTCCACAATCTCTGTGAGAGTAAGGGGGAGATGTTTATGACAAGGTGGGAGGTTGATGCAAATCGTCTGGCTGCTGAATACGCGCAGCCAGACACCAGGGCGGTTAGAAGAGCACAGCAGGAAGCGCTGAGCATCAGAGAAGTGTTGAAAACCAGTTTCATGACTGGCCAGGCTATGGTGTGACACTTCTGTTTGTTTCTTCTTGATGAAAACCCACCCCCTTGGTTGTCTCTAAATTCCCTGTAAGCCACCCACCTTCCCCACTTCGATCACAGCTTGCTTGCAAAAATAAAGTCACTATTGTTTAAAAACATGTATTCTTTATTGATTGATTATAAAAATACAGAGATAACTCACAAGGTAGCCCAGGTGGGGTGTGGGAGGAAGGAAGGAGGGACGGAAAAGGCCACTTTAAAACTTCTTGAATACCAGCCTTCTGTTGCTCAGGCTGTCTACTGGGGTGGAGTGGTTGGGGGCCCGGAGCCTCCCCCACCCCCCGCGTTCTTGGGCATCTGGGTGAGGAGGCTATGGAACTTGGGGAGGAGGGAGGGCGGTTAAACAGGGGCTGCAGCAGCAGTCTGTGATCCCTGCTGCCGTTCATGAACCTCCACCAGACACCGGAGCATGTCTGTTTGATCCCGCAGTAGCCCCAGCGTTGCCTCATGCCTCCTCTGATCTTCCTGCCGCCACCTCTCCTCACGTTCATCCGCCACTTTCCTGTACTCTGCTATTGTGTCCCTCCACAGAGCTCTGTCAGTGCTGGATGACTGCATGAGCTCAGAGAACATTTCATCGCGTGTGCGTTTTTTTCGCCACCTTATCTGAGATAGCCTTTGGGATGGAGGAGGTAGGCTTGAAACACTTGCAGCTGCTGGAGGAAAAAAAAGGGAGTGAAGTATTTAAAAAGATACATTTTACAGAACAATGGCTATACTCTTTCACTGTGAACAACACTATTCACATTACACGGCACATGTGATTTTGGTACAAGGTTGCATTTTGCATCTTATATCGAGTGCCCATGGCTTTGGTGTTAGAGATCCCACACACAGTGCCAGGCAACAGAATTCAGCTTGCAGGCGGCCATGGTAAGCCATAGTCTTTCGGCTTCTGCAATCTTCATAACAGCAGCGTCCTCCTCTCCCATACCAAGCAAAGCACGCTGAGTTGGCCATTTAGTGCTGCTGTTTTCCTGTTAACATGCAGCAGCAGAAACCAAACTAGCCCCCCCTCCCCATCCAATTCTCTGGGATGATTGTTTTACCCTCACCCCACCGCATGGCTGGTATCAGGGAAGATCCCTGCTAGGCAAACACGAACAGCTCAGCGCCAATGTCCTCCTCCCCAACCCTCCACCGTGTGGCTAACTGTGGGGAGGATTTCTTTTCAGCCACAGGCAAACAGCCCAGTAGGAACAGTCACCTCTGAATGTCCCCTTAATTAAATTCCCCTATTTCAACCAAGTTACCATGAATGATATCACTCTCCTGAGGATAACACAGTGAGATAAAGAATGGATGTTGCTTGAATGCCAACAAACACCGGGACCATACACTGCCAGGCTTTGTCATGCAATGATATCAGATTACTTGCTACTAGCTTGGCGAGGTAAAGTGTCCTACTATGGAGGACAGAATAAGGCTGCTCTCCCCAGAAACCTTCTGTAGAGGCTTTTAGAGTACTTCCAGGAGAGCTTCATGGAGATGTTCCTGGAGGATTTCCGCTCCATCCCCAGACACGTTAATAGACTTTTCCAGTAGCTGTACTGGCCACGAATGCATCCCAAGTCCTCAGGGCTACTTAATCGTTAAAAAATGCTTGCTTTTATAACATGTATTATATTTTAAAAGGTACACTCACCAGAGGTCTCTTCTCAGGCTTCGTTGGCTTGGGAGGGTATTTCAGTCAGGGTGATAAAAAGATATTGTCTGTCAGGGAGAGCAGTGTGCTGTGTGCTTTCCTCAAGCTTGTCCTCCTCCTCCTCCTCATCTTCCCCATCCGCAAAATCCTCAGGCATGGCGGAGAGTACCCCATCATTGGAGTCCACGGACAGGGGTGGGATAGTGGTGGCAGCTCCCCCTAGAATTGCATGCAGCTCAGCGTAGAAGCAGCATGTCTGGGGCTTGTCCCGAAGCATCCATTTGATTCTTTGGTTTTCTGGTACACTTGTCTGAGCTCCTTAAGTTTCACGTGGCACTGTGTTGCATCCCTGCTGTAGCCTCTGTCCCTCATGGCCTCAGAGATTTTTTGAAATGTTTTGGCATTTTGTCTTTTGGAACATAGTTCTGATAGCACGGATTCCTCTCTCCACACAGCGATCAGATCCAGTACCTCTGTTCATGCTGGAGCTCTTGTTCAATTCTGGGACTGCATGGTCACCTGTGCTGATGAGCTCCCCTGGCCAAACAGGAAATGAGATTCAAAAGTTCCCCAGGGTTTTTTCTGTATGCCTGGCCAGGGCATCCGAGTTCAGAGTGCTGTCCAGAGTGGTCACAATGGTGTACTGTGGGATAGCTCCCGGAGACCAATACCTTCGAATTGTGTCCACACTAATCCTAATTCAAAACGGCGATGTCAATTTCAGTGCTAATCTCCTCGTTGGGGAGGAGTACAGAAATTGGTTTTAAGAGCCCTTTATGTCGAAAAAATTGGCTTTGTTGTGTGGACAGGTGCAGGGTTAATTCGATTTAATGCTGCTAAATCCAACATAAACTCGTAGTGTAGACCAGACCTAAGAGGGGGATTTTTCTCTTAAACACTTTTTAATGATTGTTATTTCAGCTTTCTAAATTTATCACTTAATTAACTCCCCTAAATAAAGTAAATATAGATCTGAGTAGCATTTTATTGTCATTATTAGTATATCACTAGTATAAAAGTTCCTAAGTATTAATAATCAATACACAACATAATAGATTTGTTTCCACTTTCTACAATTATATGTATGTATGTTTCATTTTTGCGAAGTGAAACAGGAATAAGGAAACTGTAATAAATATAATATATTTAGAAATAAAATTATTTGCCAAATACAAACAGTAACAAACTTACATTAGAAAACCCTTGCCCTTGAGCATCAATATCTAATGTATTAGAATCTGAGCAAAACCCTTTGAGTTTAGCAAGAAATCTATTCTTGTCACTGTTATCTTGTCAGTTAAATGTAACACCTCTGATTCTAGACAAGCTTTTGGCTTACAGCATGTGCATAAAGGAGAAAATGAACAAAGGGGAGCAGTGGCTGGTGACTCCACTTGAGATATCGTTTGCCTTGGAGACCAAATATTGTGAAATTCTTACAAGTTAGTTTGTCAAAGAGATATAACGTGGTAACAGGAATTGCCAGACTAGATCAGATCAATGATGTATCTGATCCAGTATCCTGTCCCCAAGCATAACCAATACCAGATGTTCTAGAGGAAGGTGTAAAATCTGTATAACTCACAATTATACAATATCATGCTTATGGGGAAAGTTTCTTCCTAACCCAAAGCAGCTTTTGGTTTGATGATGTCCTAAAGCGTGAAGATTAATAATCCCATGTTGTTCTTGTTTGTAACTGTGCCTGTTCTCATTGCTCCCATAATGTCTAATCCTTTTTTGGAAATCTTTCTAAACCTAGACCTCAAATATGTGGGTTGGGAGTAAGTTCAACAAGCTAATCAAGCATTGTGTAAAGAATACTTTCTTGTGCCAGTTTTACTTGGCTGCCTTTCAGTTTTGTAGCATTATGAGAAAAGGTGAAAGGAACCTGCGCCATTTGGTGATCTTCTGAGCAAGCTGCAAAAGACATCTCATTGAGAGGGTTTTCAGAGAAGAATAAGGGTATGTTTTCCCGGAATGGTGAAGGGGTGGAAAGGAAACTTTTGTAGAAGTTCTAGTGGAAATAACTACATAGTGCTGTTGGGACTTCATTGTGTTTTTTATGATAGAATGTTGGATAGGCATCTTTTTATTGTTTTAATCTGAATAATTCATTAATTTTATTTTCCAGACTTCTATCACATCCCCACCTATTGATTGCCCCTATAAACAGAACAGTTCTAATCCTCTTAATCAGTTATGCTCAGATTTTAGAAGTAGGTGCAGACATGAAGTCCCTTGATTTTTTTATTGCCTAAATTGAGACATCTTCCCAGGCTGAAAAACCATAAATAGAGGTGCACAAAATCAGTGGCCACTTTTGAAAAGGTTAGCTATGTCTTTCCAGACCTGAAACTGCCCTTCTCTTTATGATACAACTTTTCTGTCATGGGATGACCACTACTGAACACAGCAGGTGAGATCCTCACTCCTATTCTGGCCTCTTTATGCTGGGGAAAAGGGCAAGAACAGTGTAAAGGGACCCCAAAAGCCCTGATTCATCCAAGAGAAGGTCCCCCTGACATCGGCACTGTAAAGATAACCATAAGACTGCCTCCTGAGGACCCCCGCACAAGTCCTGGCATATGGGGAGTGCCGGGGTCAGGCTGGCACCCTCTAGAGCTGCTTAGTAGTGGAGGTTCATTGACATGTATCTGTTGGGTTAGCATGGAATAGTATTGCCAGGAGCAAAGAGCTCTGCTCAATCCTTTCCTGCTCTCAGCCCGACCCAGAGAATTCCATGGAGACCTATCTTCACTGAGTCCCACCAGGTAGGCATCTGCTGGGACTAAGGGAGGGAAGACAAAGCTATAGAACTGATACACTCCCACTCCGGTGCGGCCAGTAATCTGCCTCAGATCTACAGCAGAAATTAAGGTTGCTGCTCTCGCCCACTGTGAAGGGAACTGAACAGTGGATCTGCATAATGTTAGACGCACTGGTCCCACCATTGCTGTACCCCAGTCTGCCCTCCAAACTGCCCGCATGCTGCGGTACAAGGACAGCTCTGCAGTACATGGATGGGTAGATTCTTTGACTAGTTGTTCCGGAAATCTTGTCTCCCTCTGGGAAGCAGAGCCAGTTCTGATACACCTTTTGTGGTCCCAAAGAGGTGGGTAGATGGAGGATTCACTCCACTGTCTGTGACGCTTTGAGAATCTGAATACTATTCCAGTTCTGGTATCCAAGGCTTCTCATCTCAGCGGTCTCCTAAGGGAGGGGTCAAGCATTGGTCCAATCTCCTTTATTTTTCTCTTTATTTGTCCTGGGACGCATCTCATCAAAAGTTCTTTGAAGGGATTCCACATAAAATTAGAGTCTTCAGTATTGCTTTTTTTCTTCTTCACTGTGTATCACTTTCCCCAGAGGCATAATTTCTTTTGCAGATATGATCCAGTTATCTTTGCTGGTTGGAGGCAGGGGACAGTAATTTTGCTTTCCAAATGATGGCAATGAATTTGTGCCTCTGGAACTGCAACGTGTACAAGTGTAGGGACAAATCAGGGCTAGTGCTGTTTGGGTGTGCTAGACAAAAGAGTATTTGGCTGAGTGGCAGAGGCGGGGCCAAATTCTGCTACCAGCTTAACCTTGGTAAAAATATGCAGGAACAACTGATTTCAGTGAAGTTACTGTGGATTAACACAGACGTGACTGAGGATAAAATTTGGCTCATAGTTTCTTTGGCCCCACTCCATGTGATGTGCTGAGCATCCTCAGCTTTTGTTGGTTTTGGTGCATTGGCTTTTCTCAGGAATGGCAGGAGATGCAAAAGCCATGAAGGGGTGGGCAGGGCTTTAAGTCAGAATGCACAGTTGTCACTGAGGCTGTAGATGTTGATCTGCAGAATGTGTCATTTTAATCTACCTAACTCTAGCATAATGTGACTGGAAATGCTACATTTCTGATTGCTTTTGAGAGAGATGCAGGAAAGGTGCCTGTATCTGACTAGCAAATTGGACCCTATGTCACTCAATAATATGTATTACTTAGTAACTAGAGTACATTAGCACCTCACCTGTAAAGTGGTTATGCTTTTGCCACTATAAAAACAGATGTATTTCTCCATTGTACAGATTATACTAATATCTGTTCTTTGTTCAGACTTGGGTATCTAACCGAGAATTCATACATTATTACAATATACTATAAAACAAATTATTCCCCACTTACAAAGAAAGCTGGAAAAGAACATTATATTAAAAATATTTAAGCAGTCAACCCTTTGTAAATTCTTAGTTAGATGTCTAAGAATATTAAGGAATAGCCTATATATAAAGGAATACAAAGGAAAAGCCTTTACAAATAGTTCAATAGCTATGAATTTTCATTAGCATTTCCAGTTGAATCACATTCTGTTACAAAACAAATGACATGTATTGCATCTACTGCAAAGTTATTTTTCATGCACACAAAAACTGCAGTGCACTGTAACTGCAATGAAGTGAGCCCAGCCTTTCAAATCTGGGTGCACAAAATTAGATACCTAAATCCACATTTAGGCATGTAAAGATCTGAGGTTTTTCAGAGGTGCTGCGTGTGCTGGAAGGCATTCACAAAGTTAATACTGTAAATTTAAACTAGGGCTACGGGAATAGTATTAACTATGCTAGTTACTTAAGGGATAGCACTATATGCTAGTATTAACTATTCTAGTATTAACTATGCTAGTTACTTAAGGGATAGCAATATATACAAATTTTTCACCCTGCTCCCCTCAACGCCCTATAAGCTTCTCTGTTCGCCTTGCTCCTGACTTCATCACAACTGACACTGGGCATGTGCATCTCCCACTGAAGTGTACTGACAGCTGTGGCTGGTCAGCGTCTCTTAAAAATCAGGCCAGTTAAGTCATGCAAGTTTGGACAGTTGGACCCTTCTATATAGAATTTGGCGGTAAGTGTATGAATCCAGTTATGAAAACAGTGTATGGTTCAAAGGTGCAAGCACTAAAACCCAGTTCAGGACTGAGTTTCAAAGCAATGATTTCCAAGTTGGTTTAAAAGTCGGCCAAATGAATTTCCTCCCTTACCATTAATAATCCCCACAGTTACAGTTACTAGTCAAAGCTGGTCTCTTAGGGGTAACTCTAGATAATTCTCTAAAGGGCTTGAATAACCAAAAAATAGGTTCATGATCTGTATATGGTTAGACAGGAGACAAACATAACTGTAAAATGAAGTTCCCTCAGACCTTGTTCCTTTCCCCTAGACATTTTTATCATATGCACATACAGGGAAATTTGAAAGGTTACATTTTTAAATGTCATGCTTAAATTGTATCCCATTGTTTCAAGAGGCATGTAACAAACTAACCATCAGGTTCTTCCTTTCAAAGCTTATTTTAAAGGGGGTTGGACAAAACTATTTACTAATATGCTGAAGGTTTTGTTTTCCCAAAGACAAATTAAACGTAGGAAGCTGAAAATAACTGAATATTAATAAATGCACTCACTTGCTTCACACTTTTCAATGTGTATATGTTTAGTCACTAGAGGCTGTATATTTTTTTTAGAGCTGGAACAAAAATATTAAAGAGATTACTCATACTTCCAATATCAGAGCGCAGGATACCCATGATCTATTTTGTGGATTAGAGGGGGAAATTGCCCTGTCTACAGAAACTATTGGTTGTGCGGGGGGAGGGAGATAAGAAATGTTCAAGGCTCAGTTGTGTAAATTAGGCACCGTTTAATGGGATGAGTGGAGCAGCAATACCCCAATGAACTCCTGGAGACATTCTGGCAACTGCTCTGCTGGTTGATGTATGGCTGAGTGGAGCCATTGCCTCACATTTGCCTGCTCCCCTCTATGCTCATTCGGGGCACCACATGCTCTCGCAAAGTGGCATAGCAGTTGCTGCACTTCTCAGAGTGGAGGAGCTGAATATTTCCTGGCTCTTCGGTAGGTAATGCTTCTTACGATCTCCCTCCCCACCGTGCACCCTCATAAGAGCCAGGCAGTCACGAATGCTAGAGGCTAAATTATGTCTTTTCCACAAGCCCTGTGGAAAGAACAGCATATAGTTGTACGGCCTCAAGGCCAGACCAGGTACTAGACTGATTCACTCACAGTCTGGTTTCTAGCTAGCTCCTTGCTTTGAGATAGAAGGCAGTAATCCTTGCTAGCCATAAAATGGAGACAGGTTACTACCTCCGGTGTGTCTGCTCAGTTGTGCTGGCCAAGTCTCCATGCATTTTCTGTCCACCAGCTGTTCAGGAGAGGGAGTAGCATCTAAACAGAGACTAGTCTCCTTCTTGTGCTGTTACCTACAATATGGGTAGCCAGAGCAGGGCAGACAGGGAGCATCTTGTACCTTCTAGCTTCCGAGTACAGGTGCATTAGCTGCATCACAATCTGGTCCTAGATTAGTAACAAAAAGCTCCTTTCCATAAGCAAACTCTGTCACAACCAGATCACTAAGCTAATTTGTGAGCAACTTTAAGAAAGTGTATAGCTTTGGCAACTCTCAGGAACCCTGTTAATATTTTTTATACTTCTGATCTGCATCTGTGTGATTTCATTAACTGATAATTGGCTTTGATGTGGAATATAGAAGGAGATAAATGGCTCATGAATCAATAACTGACGAGATCTCAAACTGAGTCTTTTATTGATTCTTACCTCCAATTTACTCTGCAACAAGTTTAATTATAGCTATTAGACTCCATTTGTTTGAAAAAATTCCATGCAAACATTTGCATCAAGTATGTTTAGTGCTATTATACTCCATTTGTTTTAAAGTTAATTATCTCTTGAGCTGGGAAAACTGCTACTGAAATTCATAACAGCTTTCTGAGAAATTAACTGTATATCACCTTAAATGTTAGTTTTAAGTATCTGACTGGGTTCAAGGACATAGTTCAGATTATTTCCCCTTGGACAGGTTGCTTTTAATACAGACAGCAGCACCTTTACATAAATAGTTGCAGTTTTTAAAGAAGTTTGACAAAAATATTCTGATTAAAAAAAATCAATCTATTAATTTACAATGTACAACATAAACTATTATCATTACACTCCATTAAGACATCAGTTAGAATGACCAGCACAGCCCCAGCACCTGGAACAAACGTGGTAATATATCTTCAATGTTTTAATCCAATAGCAGTTTTATATAATACGGTCCAGATCATTCTGTCCTCCAGCAATACCCACATTAAGGGGCCTCAGGTGAGGGAAAACTCAGTAAGAATCATGTCCGGGAGTTACTTCCAATTGATTGCTTGGGGTAGAGTTGGGACACGGAAGAAGGAGATGTGCTTCTACTCCCAAACATAGTGGATATCCTAGAATCCAAGAGCCTCAGCATCAGCTCTGGGGTACCTGGCAGAAAGGCTCCTATTCACAATTTTCTGTGCACTTAGAAATTCATTTGTATTTTATAGGATAATATACTCTATAGCTGAGGCTCACATATTTTCTCTTATAGTGTACCGACTCTCTTCACAACATCGCAGTCCTAGCTTATTTGACTCCTGTGTAGGACTCATAAAGGTACATATGGGGATTCTGAAACAAGAAGGGTGGAACCAAGCTACCCCTACTTCTGTCTTGTTTAACTTGGGTTATCCTTTTTAAAATTGGCTATTTTATAGCTATTAAGACCAGATTGAAAATCAGTTAAACTCAGTGGGAGTTCTTCTGTTCATTTCAGTGGGCTTTGGATCAGGCAGTAAGTATTCTTACCTATGCTGATATAAATCAAGACTAACTCCATGGTTTTGAGGACATTACACCAGTGTAACCGTGAAGGGTATTTGGCTTGTATCTTTGTATGGCTAAACACTTACTTTTTTCACTTGACCTTTAAAGATGTGGATTGTTTTGGATTGACTATGAAATACAAATGGAAGTACCAGAGTTCCTTAAAATGTTTAGTCAAAATGTTTTTAAAAACTTTTTGATAAAATGGAAATTTTCACACCACACACACACGCACACACACACACACACAAAACAAACAAACAGAAAAAACCTTACCAGTTCTGATTTTTGTTGAAAAAGCAAAATCCACAAAGTTTTCATGGAGAAAAATCTGAAAAAAATTTCAAGAAAAAAGTTAACCAATAAGAAAACAAAGTTTTTATTTAAATGTTTCACTGGAAAAATAATGTTTCCTGAGCAGCTATAGAAATTACATAGCAATATAATTAGAGATGGTCAAAAATGATAATTTTTGACCAAAAAATGTAGAAAAACAAATATTTTGTTCAGAAAATTGTACAGAATTTTATGGGGGTTTTTGTGGATGACCAGTCTGAAACAATTTGTTTCTAGTGTTGTAGCTGATATAAATAAGAACTTGGATCATTGTTAGCAGAATTGTTTAATTTATACGATTATTGTATTTCTCTTTAATTGATCAATTTTTCTTTCCTCTTCTTTCTATGCCTTATTCTGTGAGAGTACCTTATCTCTGTAACCTTTCCAGGATCTACTCTTTTTTTGATGTCTCCCCTGCATTCTATGTAGTGAAGACTGATGCAAAGAAATCATTTAGATTTTTTGCCGTGTCTTTATTCTCCATAACTATTTATTTTTTTCTTAGTGGACCCATCAACTCCCTCTCAGGCTTCCTGTTTTTGATAAACATGAAACTTTTTGAGTGTGTTTTTATACCTTTGGCTGTTTGATATACAAATTCCCTCTCAAACTCCCTAATGTCCCACTTATTTTTAACTGCTCTTTCTTTCGACTACATTTGGTTTGATTTTCCATTTTCTGAGGATGCCTATTTGGCTTGGATAACCTCTTGAACCCTGCCTATAATATTTTGGGTTTTCTTGCTTTCCTGTTTCCCTTCTTGTTAAGAATATGTATATATCATCTCTGTTATGATGTTCTTAAATATTTTCTATGCTGAATCTAAGGATTTTAGTTTTAATTTTTGCTATCAATTCTTTTTGATTAGCTTTCCTACTTTTCAGATTCCTCTGTCTAGCATAACAACGATAATTCTTGACACAATTCCCCTGCCATCTCCCCAAACATTGAATTTAAGTGGTAGTGACTACTGTATAATTAGTGGCTCAACATTGGTGACTTCTTGAACCAATTTCTATGTGTTACTTTGGACTAAGTCAAGAGTAGCCTCTCCTTTTATGTATTGTAAAAATAGCTGTTCCAAAAAGCAGTTATTAAAGGTGTTGAGAAATTGTCTCTCTAAACCTTGTTCTGTTGTGACTTTTGACCCGTTTACATGAGGTGAGTTGAACTCATCCACTATTACTGTTTTATTAGTCTTAGCTGCCTCTTTGATCTCCCTCTGCATTGTGCACTCAGTATCTTTCTCCTCATCAAGAGGCCAATAGTATGGCAACTAATATATGTGTATTCTTATGGCTTGTGATTGGAATCTATATACATACTACTTGTATTCAGGGACGGATACCTTTGTTTCCATCTGACTATGGACATTAGTGTTAATAATAGCCACTGCCCAATTGTAGTGTGAACAAAAACTGATTCACATGAATGTTCCTGATTTATAATTCATGAAACTGTTCAAGAATAGTTTTCCACACTGTTCCCCTAGCTCTATTGTGTAAGGGGTCCATGCTCACAAGTGATTCATGAAAATATAAAAACTGCCTGGTTGCCTCATTGTCATCACCCCCACTCCAGATCAGAATCATTGGACCAGAGCTGAAAATACGGTCCTGTGTCTGTCTTTGACAGCTTACAGTAAATTATCTCCAGGGTTCAGGAAAGCTTTATATTTAAAGCTCTGAAATTTCAGAAGCTGAAATATCCTGAGACTGCTGATATAATAGATAAAACAGGTTTGTAAGCTATGGGAATAATTGTTAGATTTCAAAGTTCAGCGCACGACAGGTGGCTGCTGACCCATTCCATGAATATTTTGATCCTACAACTGATCCAGTCAGCTGGCCTTGGATAACTTTTGGTGTGTATTTTTTCCATAGTTAATAATATAGGCCCCAATCCAGCAAAACACTGAAGCACCATCATGGGAACAGATTTATATTTGCATCATGGGACTATGCAGGTGCTTAACAGTTTTGCTGGATTGGGGACTTAACTTTCAGAATGCATTTTTTACTCATGATAACATAAATCCCCAATCCAGCAAAAATGTTAAGCACCTGCGTAGTCCCATGATGCAAATATAAATCTGTTCCCATGGTTCTGATGGTAGTTAAGTGCTTTGCTGGATTGGGGCCGATATTATTAAGTGTGGAAAAAATGCATGCTGAAAGTCACCTAAGGACAGCTGAATGGATCAGCTGTAGGACTAAAATGGGACTACTCACATTCTGGCTGCTGGGTCAGGGCCATAATAATTTTTAATTGGAATATGCTTGTTCATAGGTATAACAAGGAAGTCACGTCCAGAGTGTTTTTTTCTGCAGTTCTGAACTTACTCTGGCCTTGTTCAGGAAAGTACCTTTATTCAGGAACATTTTGCACATCTATTAAAGTCCTGTTGAAATCAAGCAGGTGCTTAAATACTTTCCTCAGTTGGGGCTTAAAACAATGTGCAATTTTTAACCAAGAAAATATTTTTCCAGTGCTTCTATGACAGTGCAGCATTTTGTGCTGAATTTTCCATCCTAGAGAAATGTTGTTGAAGTTGAGCATGGAATTTTTCCATTAGCTAGATGATTATGGAAATTTAAATCCAGCTGTTCCTGGTGCATTTTTGAGATGAGTTGCTTGGGACTGATTATGTGGTCTTGATTCTAGTTCTCTGATTTGCTCAGATACCGCATGTGCTCAAGAAGGGTCAGTAAAAGCCATTTTGATTGTTTCCCTGGGGAACAGATGACAGTTAAATCACTGTCAATAAGCTAGGTAAAAATGTACGGTGGCTGTGCTGCAAATTGCTATAATAATTATGCAGGCTGATAAATTGTAACTTATTACCAATATACCTGTGAATAACATTAGTTTGCATTTTTGAGTATCCTTACGCAACCCATTAATTGCAATAAAACCCCAATCCCGCAGTTACTCGGTGTGGTGGTTTTATTCTATATATGTCCCACTGATTTAAGTGGGCCAGGTTGTGGGAATAAACATATACATGGGAGTACATTTTTGCAGGATGGGATCCTTAAATTATACATCCTTTCAGGAAAGGGACTCATCTTCATGCTTATCTTTAAAGAACTTAGCAAACTGTTTGAATTGTACAAACAATAATAATGCTGTTTTACAAAAGGAACACACCCAGCACACACTAGGTAGGAAACTTCTACAGGGCCAGCAGTTCTTCAGACATTGTTCCTTGTTTTATCTCATTATTTACACAGTTGGGAAATGGCTGCATTTTTCTCTTTTTAACATTATGTTTTCGTAATATGGTAGTATCATGGGCAACCACCTGTGAGAACTGCCACATATCCTATAGACAGCCGCCCTCTGAGACTTGTTTTGTTGTGCATGTGCCATTCATTTGGTCAGTGAAATCTGCCTTGTTTAATCCTCTTTTCAATATCCATCCAGGGAATTTACTGGATCTCAGTCTAATGCCTGAACATCTATGCCTACCGGCTGCTGCCCTGTTGAATACTTCTTCGCTCTATAGTTGGGAATCGACAGGAGATAAACACATTTAACATTATAAGTAAGCATCATGTAAAAGGTAAAGGTTTATATTTAGAAAACTGAATCCTGAGGGAAGTCTTCTCTTCTTAATTGAGGTATCAGACCAATCCCCGACATGGTGACAAGGTGCAAGAGCAGTGGTAGCATTATTGGCAGAGTATATTATACAGGTGGGAAAGAACAATTTTGGCTTTTGGAAAGAAGCTGGAGGGATAAACTAGCGCATCATTACAATGAAGCAAAGGTAGGACCAATTTACCAATGACAGTGGATAGGACACTGGAATGGAACGCACAAGACTTGGGTTCTGTACCTGGGCACTCACTGTGGTGTGACCTTAGCAAGTCTCTTTATCTCTCTGTACTTTATTTTCTACTCCAAGCATTTGTCTGTCCTGTCTATTTAGAATGTAAGATCTTCAGAGTAGGGATTGCCTCTTACTATGTGTTGATACAGTAAGTAGCACAACAGGACCTCGATCTTGGTTGGGTCTTGTAGGTGCTACTGAAATACAAATAAATAATGATAATATAAGCTGATACAGTACTTTAATGTTTTTCATGCTTCTAACATCCTGTTTTTACTTTGCTTTTTTATCTTTATCCAGTGTACTAATATTCGTTGCATCATTTCTATTTCAAATGCTCCAACAGACATTATCAGAATAATCAAGTTCAACTAGATGCACTCCACTAAACCAAAGAATGAGAGCCAGTCTATTAATAATTAGTTTTATTCACTCCATTGAGGTGCTCATCAGTCCTAGAGATAGAATACAGATTGACCAATTCTAGTTTCTGATTTCTGTGACTCATTCTAGCCCAAAAGGAAAATTCCTCAGGCCTGAGCACACAGTGAATTTCATTTCAGGTTTCCCCTAAAATCTTTATGCAGTTAAATGATTACAGCTTTTTAATTCTGTAGTTGTTGTTCAATGATTATTCAGTAATCATGAGAAGAGTAGAAATATTATCATAGCTGAAGTCACCAGATGAAAGTTATCCAGTTTATATTCTGAAGTAAGTTTTATATCAACAGTGTTTCCTCCAGCATTAATAGCAATTGTATTGTTAAGCTTCTTAAGAAAATTCACAAAAGTTTTGCTAACGCAGTGCTTTAAATGATCTATTACAGGTATTTTTGCAAATTTTCCTGTCCGCAACCTTTATGGAAAAGCCCTATAGAATTTAATAAAAGCTGACATTCTTTCTGTAGGCTTTTTTGAAAAAATTCCATAGAATTCAATCTTGAATTGTATTGTGTGGTCCAAAAAACCTGTAGAAAGGACATCATTCTCTATTAAATTCTGTGAGCCAAATTTTCAAAGTGGCCTCAACTTTGGATGTCTCAACGTTTAGTGGGCCCTAGTATAGCCATTTTGGTTGGGATTAGCAAAAGCACTCAGAGTTGACCTAACCCCATTATCACTGGTGTCAATGGGAGTTTCATGCTGACTTCAATGGGAGCAAGGCTAGGTCACCACTGAGCAACTGTGAAAATCCCACCTTATGGCAAAGTTGCCACTCCAGAATGTCTCCTTCTGGCTGGATGTGGCATTGCAGCATCTTGCCTCAGTTTGTCCCACCTTCTTTTGGTCTACTCTGACCATAGGAGTGTCCTGGCCATCCAGCTATGCCACTGTGCACTGTCCAGGGCCCCAGGGTCCTTTATAAAAGTCCAAAAGAAATATAAACCAAACCAAACCTTCAGTCTGACTGGGCTCAGCTGACAGCCACCTTAACACAGTCTTGCCTCTGCTGCTCCACACTGTCCTCCTGTCGAACCACAGGCTTCTGTGCCTCAGTCAAGCCCCTGGCCCTGGGGCTGGTACACTCTTCCCTTTACTCAGGGATTCAGGCAGGCTACAACTCCTCAGAGCTGCAGTCTCCAGTCTGTCTTCCAGCTCACCCCTGGGAATAGGCTCTGCTTCTCAACATTCTTTCAGGCTGCTCCTCAGAGAGAGAGAATGGAACTCTCTTCTCTGCATCTCCTCTCTCCAAGTGGCCTCTCCCAGCTCTTTATGGCAACTAACCTGGCTCTCCCACAGCTGAGCTCTTTTTCCTCATTAGGCCTGGCCTACCCTCCAGGTACAAGGAGGCAAATTAACTGGCATCTCAGGCCCATGTTAACCTTTTTCCAGCCTATGTGGTGCAAACACCCCATCAAACACCCCTATATTTTTCAAAACTAGGTTCCTCGAGTATAACATCTAAATCCATTTTGGGCACCTAAATAAAAGATGTCTAAGGCTTGACACCCAAAATTTTAGGTACTCAAAATCAGACTGCTTTTAATTTAGGCCTACAGTTCTTTAGAATAGTTTCCACAGAACCCTATCAGTTTTATCTATGTTCAATTTGATAGGACTTTTCCATTAAAGAAAATCAGTGAGCACTAAGACCCATCTTACCTATGAAACTAGCAGTCCTGAATTTATGCTGTAACTATTCTGATGTTCTCTCATTCATTGGCTTCTAAACTGCCCATTTCGTTTTCCTTTATAACAGCAAAATCAATTGGCAGTGCCTCTATTTGTTTGCCAGAGACCTGAAATCAAAAGATGTGTTCAGGCTCAGATCTACTAACGGTGCTGGAGAAACGTTCAGTCTGTCAGGTTTGTTTCTTTGTTGTCTTTGAGAAATACTGTGCACTGTTAGGACAAGAATAGATCCACTCTTTGATATGCCTTTTCAGGGAATTTTTCTTGTATGTGAGTAAAAGGTTGCTTCATCACCCCTCCAAGCAGCGTTTCGGCCTTTATTTCTTCTAAATAGCATTCCTTGCCATGGACTAACTTATGTAATGCATTTCACATGCTCATTTAAACTGGTAAACTTAGAGGGCCTGTGGAATGTCCCCCAGGCTGAAGGGGACTGAAGTGGAAGAGCAGTTGTACACAGCCCGCATACTGAGGAAATAGGCTGCATGAAGGATCAGAGACTGATGTCACATTGATGGTGGGACTTGGAAAGGCACTAGATCCACACATACACAGAACCACTGGCTGGGAGCCCCCTTAGAGAGGGTGCAGAAGGGATGGAGCCAACATTCCTGCCCAGTCTGGAATCATGGTCATGGATGAGAAGTGGGAAAGCCTTGTCATCCACCTATGAGTGCTGGATTCCATCCCTACACTTGATGGATAGCCTTGCAAAAGGCATATGAACTTGTAGGGTAGATAGGTGGGAGAGGAATGGATCTAACTGCACAAAAGGCCAAAAAAATCACAGCTTCTTGGGGTGATTTTGCAAATCCCAACCCGTGCCCCATGCTGCAGAGAAAGGGGAAAAAAAAACCCAGGATCTCTGCCAATCTGACCTATGGGAAAATTCCTTCCTGACCCAAAATATGGTGATCACTTAGACCCACAAGACAGATAGCTGGGAAAGAAATCTCTGGAGTAACGCAAAGCCCTCCCCATCTAGTGTCCCGTCTCTGGCCATTAGGGATTTTTGCTACTGTCAGTTGCCAATGGGCCACATGCCATTGTAGGCAGTCCCATCATTCCATCCCCCCCATAAAATTATTAAACTCAGTCTTGAAGTCAATTAGGGGTTTTGCCCCTACTGATCCTCTTGGAAGGCTGTTCCAGAACATCACTCCTCTGATGGTTAGAAACCTTTGCCTAATTTTGACCCTAAACTTGATTATGGCCAGTTTATATCCATTTGTTCTTGTGTCCACATTGGTGCTTACATTAAATAACTCCTCTCTCTCCCTGGTATTTATCCCTCTGGTGTATTTATAGAGAGCAATCATATCTCTTCTCAGCCTTCTTTTGGTTAGGTTAAACAAACCAAGCTCTTTGAGTCTCCTTTCATAAGATAGGTTTTCCATTCCTTGGATCACCCTAGCAGCCCTTTTCTATACCTATTCCAGTTTGAATTCATCTTTTTTAAAAACACAGGAGACCGGAATTGCACACAGTATTCCAAATGAGGTCTCACCACTGCCTTGTATAATGGTACTAACACTTCCCTACAGGAAATACTTGACCTGATGTATCCTCTGACTGCATTAGCCTTTTCTATCCTTTGATCAACCAATACATCCAGGTCTTTCTCCTCCTCTTAGCACTATTAAATGTCATCCCATTTCTATCACTCCAGTTTACAAGGTCATCCTGATCTTCTTATAAGATGATATTCCAGTCCTCCTCCGTATTGGCAATACCTCCCAACTTTGTGTCATCTGCACATTATATTAGCACACTCCCACTTTTTGTGCCAAGGTCAGTAATAAAAATGTTTAGTAAGATTGGTCCCAAAATCAATTCCTGAGGAACTCCATTAGTAACCTCCCTGCAGCCTGACAGTTCACCTTTCAGTATTACCCAGTTCCTTATCCACCTTTCAATTCTCATATTAATCCCCATCTTCTCCAATCCTTCTGATTCTTTAACCTAAATTCCTCAAAGGAGCTATTGCTCTGATCCGACTCCCACACACATTGGCTTGGTCACTCTTTTGACCTGGCTTTAACCAATTGCTGCTCCATTTCTAAAATGTCCATCAAAGAGTTCATTCTTTCTCACTTCCTTTAATATTTTCACCCCCTTTCTTATCCCTCCACCCAGTCAAGCAAACCTTCAGTGATTTCCTGTCTATGAACACCCATGATTTCTTTGCTTCTCCCAGCTTCCTGTACTGACAGCCTGCCTTTCCCTCAATATCATGGTTTCCATCCTGAACTCCACTCTAGACATGACACTGTTGCTTCTCTCTCACACTACTGTCCCAGACTTTGCTCATTGTTCTTATCTGCTTTCTCTACTCCTGTTCCCATGACTATTCCACCATTTTCTTGACATCAAAATCTATTTCTTTTCCTTGATTGATTCCTGTGCCTATAACCCCTATTGACCCTTATCCACCTTTGGATCCCTCCTCAAGTTCTATTCTCTTCTTCCTCCTCCTTCTCAGCCCACAATCACACCATGTTTTTCCACAAAAGGTAATCAATGCAATGCAACAAATTCTCTCCCCAGTAGATTGGTCCACCACAGAGAGAAGGGGTAAAATTTTCAAGAGTGCCTGAGTCCCATTTTTAAAAATGATTTAGGCTCCTAGAGTCAGATTTTCAGAGGTATTTAGATGCCTAAAGATGCACATATGCACCTTGTAGGATAACCTGCTTAGCACTTTTGAAAATCCCACTAGATGCCTACATATCTTTGAGAATCTAGACCAAGAAACCTAAGTCCCATTGAAAGTCAAATGTCACACATGTGCTTTTGAAAATGTTACCCAAGGTCTCAATAACAGCAACTCAAAAGTGTCTTCTTTTTGTATATTTTTGATACAGAGCTCACACTAAGCACAGATAAAATATTGATAGCTACAGATGATAGCGTGGTGTGCCATTTAATATCCCTGGAATATTTTACCCAAACTGCATGTCTCATATCCACTTTGTGTAAATTCTGTAGATCTTAACTGCTGAAATGTTATCTCGATAGAAGAACTGTGACAAAATTTGCAGACATGTGTTACATGGCCTGTCAGACAAATTTGGGTTTTACTGACATGCATATTTTTTGAAATCACTTATTTTCTCAAATAATAAACTGTATTTCATAAAACATAGACCTAAAACAATTTCATACTTAGTTGGATCAAACACCCGACCATGAACTCTAATATAACCATTACAATGAAAAGTAAAATTTAAAAATGCAATGATATCAAATTTGAGATCAAATATGAATCCTTCCATATCTACTTAAATGTCTCTGGATAACCTCTGAGTTGATATGGGATATGATATGATATATGTTCAAATGGGAAAATATAAGTATGAGTAGATTGAAAGTAAACTTTTGTACTTCTTGGGGATGAAAGTTTACACTAGATATTATCTCAAACTGCAAAATTCATATCTGGTTCCAGATTTGGAATACCCTATACCGGTGGCTTCAGTCCATTATTAGGACCCTTTACAAAATTCAGATCCAGGCTCTGATTTTGAATAATTTCAAAGTTGAATGTTGTTTAGATTCTAGGTGGTTTGGGTTTTCTTCCCCACTCCAGGCCGAAATCTAGTTTGCAACTAGTTCAAAATCTAGTAATGATTCAGAGGAAGGTCACAAGCAGTAACTGTGACTATTTTGGCATTTTAACACTGTTGTATCTTAAAATGAGCATTTTCTTGGAAAGTAATAGCTGTGTGTGACCAGAATGATAATCCTCTGCCTATCTGATTCTGATCTCTGTAATCACTAGCATAGTATCTTCCCTCATCCTAGTTTAAAAGAAAAGAAGTTCATGTTTGCTGCACGATGACATATTAGACAGTTGAAATGTCAAAAAAAAAAGAGGTATAATTAGTTTTACAATGAAGTATTAATGCTTTTATGTGTTCTGGCAATTTATTGTTATTAGTTAATTATTATCATCAAAATTATTTTAATTTAAAAAGGTAAAAGGGGCTCATTTTAGCTAGGCACTGCTAGGAACATGTTATTTTGAGCTCAGTGACAATATTTGTTGTGAGAAGAAGCTTAAGGTGTAATTAATGAAGATTTTGTATACACTCTGACCTTCTGTCCATTAAAAATAAATAAATGTGATCAATACTAACCCTAATTGCCCTGAAAAACATTGCATTGGCACCGAAGTTGTTCCTCTTATGAGATTTCTGTTTGGGTAAGCGGAAGATTAATATTAACACTAATGAATATTCTGTAGGGGTTTGAATCTGCCCTTTCACTGCCCTTCATTACTGCTGTTCATTTCATTACTGACCCTTTGCTGTCATGGCAAAGATCTTAGAAGTCTCTGGACACCAATTCTAGTGTCACATATTTCACCAATGAGTAAGTAAATGTAGGAGCGCATCAGGGCAAGGGGTTAGAGGAATATGAGCTTCAGAGCCATAGCCAGAACCCATCCAATTTAGATTTGTTTAAATTCAAGTGAATTAACAGGCTACAGAGGTCTCCTCCGACTCTCATTAATACAGAATGCCTTGAGTCATCATTTTGTATTAGACCTGGGCAAGTTGTTCTACTGAACAATATATTCAATGCATTTTGCTCCTTTTTTCTGTTTCTGTCTGAATTGTTCACGCACAGATATTGATTTTTATGGAATTGTTTAGAAATTATTTGACAAATATTTCATGTGAACATGAAACTTTGATGCCATGAACTGAATGGGTGTTAGGAACCTAACCTAGGCATAGGTGCTTCTGTAGATCCTCTAGGCACCTATCTGTACCAGTCATATAAGTACCTTTATAAATTTGGCAGTATGTGTATTCACTATTGAGTGAATTTGTTATTTGAGCCATGTGACTGGCCATCTGATATTGTTCCTGTTCTGCGATTGGCTGAGAGTAAATGTAATAAAGGAAGGGATGGTGCAATGTGATCAAGTCAATGAGCCTTTGATTCCCTCCACTGTGGGGCAGGAGAAGTTTTTGAATTTATCAGGATCTGGGGTAGCAGGGATAGGTAATTTTTAAACCTTTTACCTTCTGGGCTCTGGAAGCCAGCCCTTGACTGAGACATCACTGCTAGAAAAATTAGACTACTGTAATGTTCTTGTCTAGGCTCAGACCTAAAATTTATTTTTTTTCATAAGATCAGTGTGGCTCTGTGCCATGGGGCACAGGAGAAGCCAGGATTCAGAGTCTCCCCCCACAGGGAGTCCTAACTCTTGTAGGCTGTGAAGCCAAGATCTCTGGGTGTTCTGTGAATCTCACCATGCAGGGGGGTTGGATCCAAACTGTTAGGAAAGGGCTGAACACAGCAGGGCCAGTGGAAGCCAGGCTACATTAATTGATAGGCCATTTCTCCTTATGGAGGGGGAGCCAAGCCCCTGACACTGTGGACCACCCTCTCTATAAACTCAGAGTAGAATTCTGGCCCCATTAATGACAATGATAAAATTCCCATTGACTTCAACAGAGCCAGGGTTTCACACAGTGTGTTCACAGGTTTGAGGATTTATTCTTTCACAATAATTAAATATATTTTTTAAATTAGTTCACAAAACTGTGATGTGAAAGTCTTTATAGAAGGATGCTATTGTAGCACCAGTGCTCAGAACTACTTCTAGACTGTTGGCTGGGGAAGTAGAAGGCTGTGTTTGCATCTCTTTAGCCTTCGCTTACTATACTTCCTGTAGTTGTGTTTAATGGATGGAAAAATTATAAAATTTTTGTATTACAAAACACAAAGCATGAGGCAGGTGCAGCAAATCCAAGATTCTACAGGCAAGAAAGGACTCTTTTGAAACCACTAAGAGTCTTACTATTGGGCTTTTAAAAATTTGTATCCACCTGCTATTTTTCCCTTCTACTATTTTCCATTAAATGAATGCATGATTTTATATTGATCAGGATACATCAATTTTATTTCACAGCATTTTTTTAAGTTGTAATAGAAAGGAGTTTGGTGCCAAATACTTAATGAAAGCAAATAGAGCAAACATGAATAGCAAGTCTTCTAATGAATAAATCTGAATAATAAAATCCCCTGTGGAGCACAGAGGCAGATAGGTTAATTCTTTCACTTGAATTTTAATCCTATGAAAAAAATACCAAAAAGATATTGGTATTTAACACTTGATTATCCACGAATCCCAAAGAGAAGGAGATTTTACTATTAATATTATACTACGTAGGTACATTTGACAGCTTCGCTTTGACTTTATTAATCAAAGGGGAACATCAAAAGAATTAGTGTAAGGTCTGATCCAGTGCCCATTCAAGTCAATGGGAAATTGTTCCTTGACCTCAATGGATGTTGGATGAATTGCATAGTGGTTTGAGAACACTACCTCAAAGAGTCATTGTTGTATAAAGTATTGTTGTAGCCATGTTGGCCTCAGGAAATGAGAGAGACAAAGTGGGTGAGGTGATATATTTTATTGGACCAACTTCTGTTGGTGAGAAAGACAAGTTTACACAGAGCTCTTCTGAAGAAGAAGAACTCTGTGTAAGCTTGTCTCTCTCACCCACCTTGTCTCTCAAAGATTCACGTTACTTAGTGTAAAACCTAATTTTGTTACTGAAGCTTGCAGAGAGGTAGGAATGAGCAACTCAGATGTCCATCATCCCCTCTGATAGTTTTACTTTGTGTAATGACCCATCCACTCCCAGTCTCTATTCAAGCCTAAGTTAATTGTATCCAGTTTGCAAATTAATTCCAATTCAGCAGTCTGTTTCTGAAGTTTTTTTGTTGAAGAATTGCAACTTTTAGGTCTGCAATTGAGTGACCAAAGAGATTGAAGTGTTCTCCGACTGGTTTTTTAACTGTCCAGTCTGACCAATGTACATGGCAGAGGGGCATTGCTGGCACATGATGGCAGATATCACACTGATAGATGTGCAGGTGAACAAGCCTCTGATAGTGTAGCTGTTGTGATTAGGCCCTATGATGGTGTCTCCTGAATAGATATGTGGACACAGTTGGCAACGGGCTTTGTTGCAAGGATAGGTTCCTGGGTTAGTGGTTCTGTTGTGTGGTGTGTGGTTGCTGGTGAGTCGCAAACTGGTTACAATTAACTTAGGCTTGAATAGAGACTGGAAGTGGATGGGTCATTACACAAAGTAAAACTATTTCCCCTTGTACTTATACTATCCTCCCCCCCCCCGCACTGTTCCTCAGACGTTCTTGTCAACTGCTAGAAATGGCCCACCTTGATTATCACTACAAAAGGTCCCCCCACCACCACCCCGCTCTCCTGCTGGTAATAGCTCACCTTAAGTGATGGTAACACCCATTGTTTCATGTTCTCTATGTATATAAATCTCCTCACTATATTTTCCACTGAATGCATCCAATGAAGTGAGCTGTAGCTCATGAAAGCTTATGCTCAAATAAATTTGTTAGTCTCTAAGCTGCCACAAGTACTCCTTTTCTTTTTATAAGTAGTTTTTATTTCTCTGGGAGCAGGAATCAGCAAGAACAACAAGGCAAACATTGAAGTTGGAGGTGGGGGGAAGGGTGTTAAACAGATTTGCTTGTAGGGAAAGAGTTATAGATATGTTTATGAGAAGAGCAGCAATTTTTGTTAAAGGGTTGTTTTCAATAAAAGAAGCACTAAATAAACAACAGTGGTTTTAAAAAAGAGCCAGGTTGACGACAACTCTGGAAAATCTCGGGACTGAAAGAGGATCTGCTGAGACACTGACATTTTAAATGGAAGAAAAAAAAATTCCCTGACAAAGAATGAAAACATCCGTGCACTATAGAACAAAGAGCTAGGCTGTGCCCAAGCTCTAACTGAAAAAGACGACAAAGGAATTAAACAGAAAATTCAAAGACTGATCACTGTTATTAATCTTATGTTGTATGCAGTGTTGTAGCTGTGTTGGTCCCAAGATATTAAAGAAACAAAGTGTGTGAGGTAATATATTGTGTTGAACCAACTTCTGTTGGTGAGAGAGACAAGCTTTTGAACTTACACAGAGCCCTTCAGGTCTGGGAAACATACTCAGGAGGAACTAGTATAGCAACGCAAGCAAGCCAAGTGGGAGGAATCAAACTTCGAAAGGGCAAAGCAGAAGTGTGCTAAAGTAGGTAATGAGATCAAGGTGGTGACTGAGGGGAGAGAGAGGGGAAATGACCAATCAGCTACACAACCAGCAAGTGCAGCTGAGGGAGCGTAAGAAGGAGCTGAAGGAAATCCAGTCTTCAGTAGAAAATGTAATTGTGTGCTGCCTAGTGATGGAAAAGCTGCTGAGTTGCAGCTGATCCTGGAAAGGTAGAACCCGAAGATAGATATGGGGCTTCGGGAGGTGGAACTCAGATACAGCTCCAGTTGGAGTTGGAATCAACAACAGATATAGCTCAGAAATGGCAGGGGGTCTCTGACCTGGACAGGCGGAAGTGAGAACATCTGCTAGAAGAAGAAAATAGCCATTCTGCCCTGTCTGCAGGGGAGCAGGATCACAGTGAAGGCAATTACCTGAGAATAGGATGAAAGAGCTCTGTCCCTGATCGTAGAGTGGAAGAAACAAGAGGGAAAAAAAGATGGAGCTGCAGGCTCAAGTTGACTGAGCCAAGCGGTTGGAGAAGACTGCCCAGGAGGAAGTAGGGTACTTGCTTAACTGGGTCAGGAAAAGACCCTGGAGTCCATCCTAGGGAAGGTGAATGGAACTGTGTTGGAGATCACCTTCAAACTATTCTAAGGGTGGAGAATTCTGTGGTAAAAAATAACAAATAATAGAATATTTCAATGATTAGATTATACCATATTATGATATATCAGTAGTAGAAATGCATATGTTATGAAATAATGTAAACATATAAAAATAAAGCAATGAAAAATTAAAAATAGACTAAAACTCAAAACAAAACTTCAGAATTCCAAAACCAAAATTTATTGGAAATTCCATTTTGTGGGAAAGTTCAAATTGGAATTAAAACAAATTTCAACATGTCAAAATTTTCCATTAATTGAAAACTGGATTTTGACCAGCTCTAAAAAGTACATGATTGATATATTGAACCCGTGTTATTTTGAAGAAATAAAATTGAATCAGAAAAAAAGGGGGAAGCTGGAATCTTATGTCTGTAGAATGTTCTTTGGTGCACAAGCTGGTGAGTTAGTCCAGAATGTAATGCATCTCCCAGCTCTCCTAACCTAAGGAAAAACCCACTAAACTCTCTCTTTCTCAGTGTAATCAACTTCAGTCCCACTTGATCTTGACTTTTTCTGGGGAAGGCCTAGTGGCAGCAAATGAAAGGCATGCTTAAGTGCTCCCCTGAATCTGATCCAAAGTTTCCTAAAGGCCACAAGTACACATTGAATAGAACTGGACCAAAGTTTTCCTTTTTCCAGAAACATTTTTTCATAGAAAATGTTTGTTTTTTAGGAATAAATCTTCCACTTTTCCAGGGAAAATAATTAAAACCTAAAGATAACTTTTTTTCTCTGTTTTGAAAATGAAAAACAAAATGGGCTTGGTTTTGGTCTCCTGCCTCTTACTCTCCCGTGGTTTTCCCTGACCCCCATTTTCCTTTGGCCCTTTCCATTTTACTTCTGAACGGGGGGGAATCAGTGATGGTAGCTAACCAAATTTTCATGATTTGACAAACTCAGAAATTTTTAATCTTTTTTCTGAAAATTTTGGGGAAAAAACATTTTCTTAAAAAAAAAATTAATCTAAGGTATTTACCATTCTTAACTAATTCTAATCCTCCGTGAAAGAGCTGATAAAAGACTCCTGGGGAATCTTGTATGAGACTGAGAACTCTTGGGACAGAAAGTCAACACCTCTCTATTAGCCTCCGTGAGCTCTTAAAGAGAAGAGAACAAAGCCACACAAGAACTGCTCCACCTATTTCACTTGGGTCCACACAATGACCCAATAATACCTCATAATCAATGGTATTAAAGGCAATTGATTTAGTAATATCAGCCAGAACCTGGCATCTTTATCTGTCTCTTGGAAATAATCAGCCAATACAACCAGTGCCATCTCAATGCCAAATCCAGGACTTTACTCAGATTGACAATGACTGTTGAGATCCCAGGCATCTAGATACTATGAGTTTTCTCACCACAACGATCTTAAAAACTGAAGATTTGAAACTAGATGATTATCAGCGTTGAGCGATAGCTTTCAGCAGTGGATGCACCACCATTCCATTCTCCTTACAGGAGTCATTGACTGACCACTTTAACAAAGACCCAAGCACTTCCCCACTGATAGTGTCAACTGTGGAGATCTGTACTAGAACTGGTGGTTTTTAATATATTCATTAAGAATCCGGAAAAGGAGGCAAAGAGTGAGGTGACAATTGCAAATAACACAATTGTTAAGGTTTTGTAAAAAAATGAAGGACTCCATAGGGACCTCAAATAGTTAGGCAATTAGGCAACACAGCGGCAGATGAAACTCAGTTTTGACAACTGCAAGTTAATGCACATTGTAAGTAATAATTTACATAAAAAGAACATAAGAACGGCCATACTGGGTCAGACCAAAGGTCCATCAAGCCCAGTATCCTGTCCTCTGACAGTGGCCAATGGCAGGTGCCCCAAGGGAAACGAAGAGACAGGTTATCGTCAAGTGATCCATGCCCTGTCACCCAATCTCCGCTTCTGGCAAACAGAGGCTAGGGACACCATTCCTGCACATCCTGGCTAATAGCCATTGACATACCTGTCTTCCAAGAATCTATCTAGCTCACTTTTGAACCCTGTTATAGTATTGGCCTTCACAACACCCTTTGGCAAGGAGTTCCAGAGGTTGACAGTGCGTTGCATGAAAAAATACTTTCTTGTGTTTGTTTTAAACCTGCTACCTATTAATTTCATTTGGTGGACCCTTGTCCTTGTATTATGAAAATGAGTAAATAACACTTCCTTATTTACTTTCTCTTATCACTCATGATTTTATAGACCTCTATCATATCCCCCCTTAGTCGCCTCTTTTCCAAGCTGAAAAGTCCCAGTCTTATTAATCTCTCCTCATACGGGAGCAGTTCTATACTCCAAATCATTTTTGTTGCCCTTTTCTGAACCTTTTCCAATTCCAATATATCTTTTTTGAGATGGGGCGACCACATCTGCATGCAGTATTCAAGGTGTGGGAATACCATGGATTTATATAGAGGCAATATGACATTTTCTGTCTTATTATCTATCCCTTTCTTGATGATTCCCAACATTCTGTTCGCTTACTTGACTGCTGCTGCACATTGAGTGGATGATTTCAGAGAACTATCCACAATGACTCTAAGTTCCCTTTATTGAGTGGTAACACCTAATTTAGACCCCATCATTGTATATGTATAGTTAGGATTATGTTTTCCAATGTGCTTTACTTTGCATTTATCAACATGGAATTTTATCTGCCATTTTGTTGCGCAGTCACCCAGTTTTGGGAGATCCTTTTGTAGCTCTTCGCAGTCTGCCTGGGACTTAACTGTCTTGAATAGTTTTGTATCATTTGCAAATTTTGCCACCTCACTATTTACCCCTTTTTCCAGATCATTTATGCATATGTTAAATAGCACTGGTCCAAGTACAGATCCCTGGGGGACACCACTATTTACCTCTCTCCGTTCTGAAAATTGACCATTTATTCCCACTCTTTGTTTCCTATCTTTTAACCAGTTACCAATCCATGAGAGAACCTTCCCTCTTATCCTATGACTGCTTATTTTGCTTAAGAGCCTTTGGTGAGGGACCTTGTCAAAGGCTTTCTGAAAATCTAAATACACTGTATCCACTGGATCTCCTTTGTCTGCATGCTTGTTGTCCCACTCAAAGAATTCTAGTAGATTGGTGAAGCATGATTTCCCTTTACAAAAGCCATGTTGACTATTTCTCTACAAATTATGTTCATCTATGTGTCTGACAATTTTGTTCTTTACAATAGTTTCAATCAATTTGCCTGCTACTGAAGTGAGGCTTACTGGCCTGTAGTTGTCAGGGTCACCTCTGCAGCCCTTTTTAAAAATTGGCATCACATTACATATTCTCCAGTCATTTGGTACAGAAGCTGATTTAAATGATAGGTTACAGATGACAGTTAGTAGTCCTGTAACTTCACATTTGAGTTCCTTCAGAACTCTTGGGTGAATACCATCAGGTCCTGGAGACATATTACTGTTTAGTTTATCAGTTTGTTCTAAAACCTCCTCTAATGACACCTCAATTTGGGACAGTTCCTCAGATCTGTCACCCCAAAAAAATGGCTCAGGTTTGGGAATCTCCCTCATATCCTCAACAGTGAAGACTGATGCAAAGAATTCATTTAGTTTCTCCGTAATGGCCTTATCTTTGAGTGCTCCTTTAGCATCTCGATCGTCCAGTGGCCCCACTGGTTGTTTAGCAGGTTTTCTGCTTCTGATGTATTTTAAAAAAAAATTGCTATTACTTTTGGAGTCTTTGGATAAATTTTCTTCAAATTCTTTTTTGGTCTTTCTAATTATACTTTTACATTTTGTTTGCCAGAGTTGATGCTCTTTTCTATTTTCCTCATTAGGATTTATCTTCCACTCTTTAAAGGATGCCTTTAAACTTGAACTAGTCATACACATCGTTGGTTTCTAAACTGACTGCACCCACAGAGGAAAAAAGATCTGGACATCACTCTAATCAGATCAATGAAAATCTCTGCAAAATATACAACCGGGGTCAAAAAAGCAAACAAAATTTTAGGGCAGAGAAAGAATGGGATAGAAAATAATACTGAAAATATTATGTCATCATACATCAATGGTATACCCTCACTTGGAATATGTGCTCAGGTCTCGTCAACCAATCTAAAAAAATAAATACAGCTGTCATAGAATTTGTCTAGAAGTAGGTGCCGAAACCTAGTAAAAACATGGAAAGACTTCTATGAGGAGAGACTGAAAAGACTGTCTAGCTTAGAGAGGAGTTGACTAAGGGGATACGACAGGGGTATACAAAATAAATGATGTAGAGAAGCTAAATTTCATACTCCTATTTATATTTTTTTGTCCAAGAACAAAGTCATCCAATGAAACAGAAAGTCAACAAATATAAATTGATAAAAGGAAATGCTTTTTTTTACATAATACAAAATTAACTTATAGAACTTATTGCCACAATATACTGAGAGTTTTGCAGGATTCTAAAAAACAATCATAACAAGAACACTGTTATATTAATTAGGATAAAACAAGTACTATAAATCATTGTTTCAGGGCACAAGCCAATAGTTAACTAATATGGGTTAAGAAGAAACTTCTCTTATGGTCAGGCTATGCCACATTTGCCGGATATGGGGCTTTGTGCATCTACAACATTTGGTACTGGCTACTGAATTGAATGGACCAGTAGTCTGATACAGTCTGTCAATTCATGTGTTCCTAAAATTCATTTCAGTGTTCATAAAACTATTTCAAAATATGACAGAATAAATGTAACTAATTAAACAATGTACTGATAGGGATCTCTTTTTGTTTGCAGAAATAGAAAAGTTAGCAAGCTTGTTAAAAGAACAAGCTAAATCTAAGGAAAACGTAAAAGAAAAAGTACAACGAAGACTCCTTCTCTCCCAGCTTTCCTGGATGATGAAAAAGATCTTTCTGTCAAACCCGCTCAGCACCAAATCATAACAAAAAGGAAAATCAGATTAAAAAAACCTAGAATGTCCAATTCTAAGAAGATGCAGTGGATAACCATTGAAGAGAAGATTTATATTCACACTGAAAGGAAAATGATTTGTTTAAAGAATACATCTGCCACATAAAAAGAGAGTAGAGAGTTGCCTGATATACTGCATATACTAAAAGAACAAATGCAGTTGCTAGTATGGGCTTGACATTCTGATCACCACGAATGCTCTGATAATTACCCTCCAGAAAGCAAAGAAAATCTTAATGTAATTTATATTGCTGAAAGAAACTTTTGGCTTATTCCATGACAGTGTACAAGCTACCAGACCTGCATATAGAATGAAATGCAAAGCTAATGAAAATCCAAGAGATTAGTTTCTGAGACTTAACTGTAACCATTGTGAAGGGAAAGACGACCCTAATACAAATGGAAAAACAACTTAGATATTTTGTTTTTATTCATGCATTAAAAAAACTTGAATTGATTTTGGGAGTGAAGTTCAAAAAGATCCAAACATAGGCTGGTTAATAAAGCAAGCATAACTTTTGTCTGCAAATACACAAAGCATTTTAAAAAAGAAAGCTTACAAGAAGCCAGGGAAATAGTCGAACCCATAAGTGAAATTGAGTGGACTTATTTTAGAACTACAGCCTTCAGCTAGAAAGAAACTATTTACACATTCTGAGTCTTGCACATTCTTATTCAACTCAGCCTTGCTAAGGAAACTTTCGAGGTAACTAAAAAGGAAGCATGAGGAATTATTAAATAATAAAAACTTCAGATAGGTAAAGAAACTAAGGTTTCATAAAGGACAAATTCATAACTAGGACAGTTAATTTGAAAAATAATAAAAACGGGGGGGGAGAAAAGTAGAAGAAGAAGAAAAAATCAGAATGTTTAATAAATACTAATTATTCATTTGCAGTTACTCCAATGATCTATTCTTTTAAAATGAGTTCTACTTATATTATGAGTGTTCACTGTTTTCAGTTTAGGAGCGGATTGACAAGAGTTTACTCCAAAACCACAGGAATATATATCAAAGGTGTCGTTCCATTGCACAGAATCAGTCTATATTTAGAAGTGAGCATATTGATGGTAATTAAATTCTCCTTGCAATGTAAGGGCATAAAATATCCATGGCCCTGGGACTATTGTATTACACTGCGAATGATATATGACAAGCAGCCCCACTGGAATGAAGCCAGAGAATGAACTAAGCATCAATATGTCCTCATGTGGATGGATGTTGTTATACTCATGATTGAATGTTAGCCAGGGAGAAGATGGTTGAAGATGCCATTTAGCACTGAATTGTGGGAAAGCAGTAACCTCTCCATAGTAATCTTGCAACCAGCTTCTATTTTAAAGTTAAATTCTTTAACTTTTATTATTTTAACTTGGAAAATTAGATGGGCCTGAAAGTTGCCAGATATAATGTGAAGACAAAAAGAAAATATTTCAGCAAAGTATGAAGACCATTTTTCATATTGATTTTGAGTTACAAGTTATTACAAAAAAACCCCTCCAATTTGAAAGTTTGTTTTTTGCCTAACATTTCTTTTTCTCTTCCAGCTCTAAAATGACTTGTTACTGCCCCCTTCAAAATATTCATGGAGTTAATCTCCTTGAAAACTCATCTACTGAAGCTAATGGGTTGAAATTAAGCAACACGATTAATACAGCTGGCAGAATTTTTTTTTCCTTGGAAGATTTCGGCAAAAATGGGGGAGGAGAGGAATCATTTTCATCTAAGTTTTCCAGTGAATTTCTTAAATTTTCAGCGGAAATTCAAAAACTGAAAAATTTGGGCTGATAACTGAAATATTGTGATTTGGAAATGCTACTGCACCACCACAGCCTCATGATCCCCTTTTCCTTTCTAGGCCAGGCTCCCCGATCAGACTACATCTTGTAGATCTACATCTACCCAAGGAGCTAATGTGTCTTCGGAACTTTTTATAATCAAGCCACTTATTAGGTACCTGAAAAGAGACTTAGGAGCCTGACTATGGGCACCAAGTTTTTAAAGACTTACCCATTATTCTTATCCAGATGTGCCAAGTGTCTTGTAACATAACAAATAGAGTTACTTTAGATTTACATTCTTGTAATGGAGATAAAAATCTGGCCGGTAATATGTATAACATCATTTCCCTATTTCAAGTGCCTGAGTTTTCTAAATCATGGTATAAGTATATTATCTTATGCCCTGGCAAGACAAGGTACTTAAACACAGCTGATCTTTAAGCATGTGAATAGTTCTTATTGAGTTCAGTGTAAATTGCATATGCTTAAAGTCAGACATATACATTAAGTATCTTGCTCAATCAGGCATTCAGCAACTTTTATCTAGTTTTTTTACATAGTAAGCTAGAAATTGTCATACCAGATCAGACTAGTGTTCTCTGCCAGAAGACAGTATCAGATGCTGCAGAGGTAGGTGCAGGAAATACTACAGTAGATATTCATGGAATACCTTGCCTATATGGAAAAGTTTCTTCCTAGCCTCTGCTTGTTAGTCATTGCCTTATGCCCTGACCCATGAAGATTTCTATTCCTTCTTTTAAAATGCCTATGCAATATAAGAGTGGCAGCTCACTTATCCATATAAGTATATATTTTGACTCTTACAAAGCACTCAGACATGATGATATTTTGTAGCACGGAGTTCTGCAGCTTGATTATATATTGTGTGAAAAGAGTATTTGCTTTTAATACATTTCCAATGTAATGCCTTTAAATAACATTGAAAGTCCCATTGTTTTGATATTATGAGAAAGGGTAAATAAAAGCACCAAACACAGGGCCAGCAAACTAAGTACATGCTTGGGGTGGCACTTTTCAAGGGGCCACGCTCTGGCCCTTTTTTTTTTCTTTTTGCTTCGGCAGCACTCTGGCGCTTTTTTTTTTTTTTTTTTTTTTTTGCGCTTGGGGTGGCAAAATACCTAGAGCCGGCCCTGACCAAACATATCTTACCTATCCCATTCATAGCATGTCCCTGTTATTCATCTCCTTTCTAAACCAGACAGTCCCAATTTTGTTCAGTCACTTATATAGAAATGTCCCTGTCTCTGATCATTTTTGTTCTCCATCTCTCTGTGCCCCTTCTATTTTGGCTATATCTTTTTTGACTGGAACTGAACACAGTATTGTTGATGTGTGTACCAGCAAATTGTGTGATGTTTTCAGTATTATTTTCTATCCTATCTCACCCATCTGTGGTTCCCCTTTGTTTGCTTATTTTAGACTGTGAATTTTGTCTACCATCATGATATCCATTCACATAGCGTCGTTGAAGCCTTCTAGATTACTCAGTCTTCTCTAGTGACTTACCTAAATAGTTTGTGTGGGGTGGTCTTTTAATCATGGTATAATGGGGTCTGTGGGAGCACTGTCTATGCGATCGAAGGAGCTTTGTAAAGTTTGTGTGTTATCTTGAATGTGATAAGTTAGTCATGCCTCAGGCATGACTAAAGCTGCAACACCTGTTTGGTAATTATTGTACTTACTTTTAAAAAGCCAATTACATTATATGACAAAGAGAATTAACGAGCACAATTCATTCCTAGCCTATTGTCTTTAGTAGCGTTTCACCAGCTTACATTTGTAATTTGATCCTCTATATTCATCATTATTTTATTTGTATTTTCCACTACATGCATCCGATGAAGTGAGCTGTAGCTCACGAAAGCTTATGCTCAAATAAATTGGTTAGTCTCTAAGGTGCCACAAGTCCTCCTTTTCTTTTTTCGTTGTAATTCTCATGTGTGTTCTGTATTTAGGGAACTATATGAACGCTCTTCTGTTACTAATTTAATACTTACAGAAAACGTGCCTATTGTGTAGCTACACAGTGTCTAACTCAAACTATGCAGAGTTTGTTTCATATTTCAAAAGCAATGAGTTCAAGTGCTGCTAAGGTCATTTCATTCATTGCAAATCTACTTACTTTTTATATGCACAGATATAAAGATCTGATCCAAAAGATCCCACATGTAAAAGAAAGGGAAGACCTAAAAGACATTGGTTGTTTTTTATTTAAAAAAAAAAAAAGCGTTTCCAAATCTTCATGACTTCTTCCTGTTTTTTTTCCCCACCTTTGCACCTGGTTTATACTATTTTCCCCATTTGCTGGGACTGATCGTGCAACTGCAAAGTGTGCTGCCACATTTTAAAGAAGATAACAGGGTGGAACATTTAAATTAAATGTAATAGGTTGAAAACAAAACCTATATTTAATGGATGATACCTCTTGAAGTGGGTAATTTAAATGATCTGCAGATGGCTTGTTTTCTTTCATGATTCCCTGAGCACTTACTACTGAGGTAAATGTCAGCCACATTATCTGTACAATACATTCACTGTATCACTAGACAACAACTACAGTCTGACTCCATAATATGATCTGCACAACTATTGTGTTCTTGCAAAAGAAATTAACTACCCTTTTAATATTTATTCTCTTTCAGTATATACTGTAGATTCAATCAACTAAACCAAGAAGACTTGGTCTTCTATAATAAAATTGCTGTAAAGTAATTCTTTGCCATATTTTTCAGTCTACTAAAGTAACGCCCCACAGCAAGGTCCCTGGCACCTATCATGACTCATAGAATATCAGGGTTGGAAGGAACCTCAGGAGGTCATCTAGTCTAACCCCCTGCTCAAAGCAGGACCAATCCCCAGTTTTTGCCCCAGATCCCTAAACGGCCCCCTCAATGATTGAGCTCACGACCCTGGGTTTAGCAGGCCAATGCTCAAGCCACTGAACTATCCCTCCCCCCCCACTGAACAACTTATTTTTTTGCTCTTATTATTATGGGGACATGAGTCTAATATGGATTATGTCTGAATCCTACCACAATGTGAGTAATTTGGACTTCATGTTCATTTTAGTCCTAAAATCTTTCTCTGGCAAACTCTAAAGTTTTGTTTTGCTTTGCTTTGTTTTTTGTTTATTTTTAAACAATAATTGAAAAAAGAATTAAATCAAATTTGTGGTTCCTAATTTTAGGATTCAAGCCTCCAATATCCTATCTTAAGTCAATGAATGGCACTTTGCAGGCCCCTCCTAAAGGATTTAACAATAGTGATACAGTAACATCTCTTTGCTCTGCTGCTAATGAGGAGAGTTCACTGGGAGTTTTAAAGAGTTAAAGAAGCATAGGGTCATATCCTGAGGCTCTTCCTTTCTACTCAGGCAAACTACCATTGAAGTGAAAAGGAGTGCTCCTAGATTGAGTAAAAATAGAATGAGGACCTCAGGGTTTAGCCCATTATATATATTTATTGAGGGTAAAATTTTGAAAAGTGACTCAGCCACACAGGGCTAGATCCACAAGGAGGACTTAAGCTCAGCCTTGCAATTCCTAAGTTTAAGTACCCTGCTGTCCAGTGGAATCCACCACCACGAGTTAGGAGGCAACTCTCCCTATACAATCCATGGGAATAATTAGGTGCCTTAGAATAGGATTCACAAAACCCAGCACACGGAGTGGGTAGCTGCCTGAGCTAACCAATAGGAAATGCCAAGGAGAGGGGAGTGGTCTAAGCCCCACTCCTCAAAGGGAGTAAGGTTCCTAACTCTGGCTTGGTTCTCCTACTGTGTAATTTTTTCTGGAAATCCCTTCCCATAAAAAATGTTTTGCTCTTTCTTCCCAGTTCAGTATGAATTTTTTTTTCAAATATGCAAAATTTTACCAGCCGCTCTACTTAAGAGTTAAGTCTTCTTGAGAGTCAGCAGAACTTAGGCTCCTAAATCACACTGGCATTTCTGAAAACTTTACACTGAATGCTAACACTGTCCTGAACACAGAGGAGACAAAAGCTCAAGAAACTTATAAATATAAACGCCTGATCCTGTAAACAGGTATTTCCAGGCATAATATTTACTCCTTCAATGGAACTATTTCAGTTAGAAAATGCCATGATGGTTAGTGTGTGCTTGGGCTGTAGGTAAGGATCTTGCATTCTAAAGGTCTGATCCTGCTGTCTTAAAAGCCACTGAATTCAGTGATGCAGAATTATGTCCTAAGTAGACATTTTACCACATCACCAGTCGGTGACAACTACTAATCTCTGGGCTGGACTGTAGCAACAGTTTACTGGATCGACTGGCCGACAGCAACCCCACACAACAGTTTAGAACACTATAGGGAAAAGCCATCCCCACTGCACTCATCTAGAGTGAGCTTGAACAGGCCCTGGACAGATTCACAACTTGGGCAGGGAGAATAAATCTTCCTCAGCATGCTGCAGAACTGCTGCAAACCAATTCCTCCAAGGCTACATCTGACCAGCTGGAGTAGCCCAGCTGACATGGGCCCCCAGGGGTCAGGGAGAAGCTATGCAATGGAAGATTCCCAGCCCCATCCACAGCCTGCCTACACAACTGAAATAACCACCTGAGTTCTCCAAAGAAATGCCAGTCGGTGCCAAGGGCCCTTCTACTGGTCCTCAAAACACGCAGATGACAGAGAAAGCTGTGACTTCCCCACCTCTTAAAACACTGCTGGTGTTGAATAGCACACTGACAAAAAACACAGTTTAAAAGGCCGCATATTTAGAAGAAATTTAGATCTAAAAGGGGCTTGCTAGAAATCTTTGTGGACTATATTGGTTCAATTAATTTAAGAGAAAGAAGTTTTGCTATTGTTAAAAAGCGTCTATTGGTCTGTTTCACTTTTCTGCTTAGTTTTTGAAAAGTTGATAATTGATCTTTGTCACAATTACTAATTATGCTTGTTGTTTTACCTGGTAAGTCTCCTGACATTTATTTGGCATTGAACTTAAACTAAATGGCCTATAATTTCCTGTGCATATCTTTTAACCCATGGAGAGATGGGATAATGTCAACCATATTCACATATTTTCCTATATTTCATTACAGGTTGCGCTGCAAACAACTTGTTTTTAATACATTTTGTCATCTAAAATGTGAGGCAAAAACCAGATGGTGTCATCCCAGTTGTCATCAGCAGTCTGGTTTGAGTTTCAGTCTTACTGTAGTTCCCATGACTATTTCTGTAGGCTGTATATGGCAAACCTCAGTCCCTCCTTCTACTCCTTCCTCGGGGTTCTCTCATGACAGAGTGGCGAGGGAGCAAGGGAGGGGGATCCTGGCCCTCCCACTGTACAGGGTTCCGACCCAGGGCCCTAAAGAGATGTTGCAGTGTCCAGACCAGTTGTATTCTGCACCAGGTCACTTCCTACTGGACTATGGCTCCTCTGTTTGGGACATGGTCACAGTTGTAGCAGTATCAGCATACTCTGCCAGAAGGACAACGTCCCCTTCTTCGGGGCCTCTCTTGGATTCCCAACTCCAAAAGGCAGTGGGGGGAGCAAGAAATATGAATCACTGCATCCAGAGTGGTTTTAACCAATGCTGGAGTCACCCTTCCCACAGCTCCAGGCATCAGCCTCACTTCCTGATGTAGACTGTAATGCCTTCCCCCCTCCTTTGTCCCTGGACTACTGGTGCCCTTTTAGACTGTCCCTCCACCTGGAGAATGCCCTGCAGCTGATGAGGGGCAAGGCCTCTGTGGTCCAGTATGTCCCTGTGTCTTGCTCTGGTTTAGTGTGGGATCTATAAATCACATCAGTCACCCATAAAAATACCCAAGACAAAAAAGTTCTACTACTTTCCATCTGTCACCTGATCATTTATGGATACTCTGTTTCATATCTTCAAAGCTATTTTTAATCGTTTTGTGACTCTGTTCTATAGACCACATTAATTGATTTTGGAGATCATTTTTCTCCATATGTTCCAATGCCATAAACTTTCTTGAAATTCAGATAAATGATGTCAGCTATTTCATCTTTGTCTTCCAATTTGACAAAGTGCTCAGAGGGAATTTGTCATCCATGATTTTCCCTTCATGAATCTATGCTGACTGTCCTTTATCAAATTGTATGTTCTAAATGTTACTTTATCATGTATCACAGCTGAAGTCAGGACGGCTTACTTTTTATAGTACTAAGTGGATAATTATGTGCTCTGGTGTCCACATAAATATTTTAAACATTTCAGTGTTTTTCTGCCTCCCATTCTACGTTTTTTCTAAAACATATTTCGTCTTAGCAATGCAGTTTTCATTCCAACTTCTTTTATTAATAGACAGAAGTCACTCATGTTCCCAGAGATACTCTAAACTACTAAATCAATTATTATTTTCCCCCGGCATCCTGTGTGGGTCCACTCACTCCTGGTCCAGATATTTTTTTCTTACTTTTAAAAATAAATCAGTTTTCCTATTTATTTTTACTTCCTTTGCAAATTTTGTGCTATATTTTCTCCACTTCTCAGGTTTTTTTAAAACAATTTTGCCAATAAGGACACAAACATGCACTTAGAGCTGGTTGAAATTTTTCTGATGGAACAGAAATGTTCCATGTCAAATGTTTTGAATGTTTTGTCACAATGTTTTGTCAGAAAAACATTGATTCAATGATCAAAACATTTTGTGGGAAAGTGTAGATTTAATCAAAAATGTCAGTGGAAAATTATTAAAGATGTCATTTCACTGTTTATGAATATGTTATTATATATAGCAGAAGTCAAAACAAAACCTTTTGACAATATTTTCATAAGGTCTTAAAATATTTTGGAATATTTTACTTCTTTGAAAAATCAGAGATTTACTCTTTACATCCTGATGTGGGACAAAATAACATTTTGAAATCTTGGCATTTACTACAGGACGGTAAATCCAGCTTTCAGCCAATTTTGCATGTAATAAATATAGATGGATATAGAGGATAGTATTTTCATATAAAAAGGAAGAACATAAGTATTTGATATCATTTTATGCACAAGAATAAATATAGGTATCTGATGCAACAGAGTTATGCACACAGAAAAATATGCACACTTATTTGGTGCAATATTATTAGCCACTGACAAGTATACAGTGGAAGGTAATTATTTGATACCAAATATTCATGTTCAGGTAAGTGTGTTAGTAGTATTTATAAATATATACATATGAGTAACATTAATATGTATGCTGCAGTGTAGTTTTAGTTCAAGGTCATTGTTTTGTCTTTGTTTCTTGAATATTACAGTCAACTCATTGACTAAAGCCCACCACTCTTCAAACCAATTTTAGGACTGTCTTATGCAAAGAGTGATCTGCTCCATCTCTCTTAGTTTCTTTCGCTATCCTGTACTCAGAAGGTTTTCTCTCGTGAACTATAGGAACGTGACGTCTTGTTGCCTACATTAGTGGACTGAATAAACATCTTTCTTTATTATTTTGTAAAAATACCTTGCGAAACATAATAGGATGGCTCTATAGCAACCTATATTATGAAAATTTTCCATATGCTTTGTTTATATGTGACCTGACTATCAGGCCTGGATTAAACAAGGTGCACTCAGTGCACTTGCTGAGCAGGGAGAGGGTGACTTCAACTCCTGGGAAAACAAAACAAACCTGAACGGCACTGTGAAGCCATGGACCAGGTTCCAATGCCTCTCACTGAAATTTGGTCAGGGTACCAAGCCATAATGCTGATGGGATAGCGGGCCAAATCTGAGCTGAGTGGGGCCATATGAGTGCAGGGCAGGTGATAGAAACAAGTGGAGCTGAGAGGCCCGGATTGGGAGGAGCCGGGGATGCGAGCGGAGTGCTGAGCCAGGAGTGGTGGCAGTTAGTGGCCAGAAAAGTCCCAGAGGTAGTGAGTGGGAGGCTGGGGGCAAGTTGTTGGTGGGCTATAGGGTGAGTGGGGAGCATTAGGGGATATTGGGGAATGGTGGAGGAAAGGGAATGTTGGTCAGGGGGATGGTGGAGGTGAGAGGGGGGATTTTGGGAGCTCTGGCTGGTGAGGTTGAGGTGTTGGCAGTTGTGGTGTGCAGGATGCATGTCACAGCAGCTGGGATGTGCATGGATAAGTCAGGATAAGTGGGGTCTGGTGAAGAGTTGTTGGGGTATATGTGGGGTGGGAGCAGCATCTGAAAGTCTGTCTGTGCATCAGGGGGAGAAGAGCATTCTGTGGTCTGTGTGCGATGGGGGATGTGTGGGGTGAGTATGTCTGGGGCAGGAGTGATTTAAGGAAGGTGAGGAGACCCAATTTCCATAGTGCACAGGCCACCAAAATTCTTTAACTTGGGCCTCGAAAATTATAGGCCCCCCAACAGAGCCCTGGAGTGTTTGAGTGCCTGACCAAACTGCTTGGATCTGTGGATAGACTCAGAAAACGTGTTTGATGGCAAACATGTGTTCTAGCAGAGAATGGAGCTAGTTGAAGGGTTTGTTTGGGGGTAGAATGTGTGCGTGCATGAACTTGTTTGTTTGGTGCTTATTGGGTTGTAATGAAAGGTGGCAGCTTACACAGTGCTGGCTCCATGCTTCAAACTGATCCTCTGGGTGCTGTGGGATCACAGAATAGGCTGTACAGCCTGGGTGCTTCTCAGAAAAAGAGCAGCTAATCTTGGTTTGTCCACTAGGGGTTGCTGTGGAAGGGAGGAAACAAAGCATATGTAGGTGAGCTGCGGAAGAGGAAATGAAGAGAACAAGGAGACCCTATAGTCACATTTTTCAAAAAGCACAAAAGCCCAGATTTCTAAAGATACACAGGTATTGCTTGGCTCAGGCTGCATGGCCTAACCCTCTAATCAGCTTGCCACCAAGTGGAATTTGCAGCCTCGATCTCCTTATTCAATGCCTGGGAAGGCATGAGCATGCCAAACTATGCAAATTTTAAAATCTCAAAGCTTGAGCCCCAGCCTGCCTAACTGGCCAGCAAACTTTTACAAGGCAACCTTGAAGTGATGAGACAGGCCAGGCCTTATGCACTGGTGTCTGCCTGAAACAGCTGCCAGACAATCACGCATGCACATCTGTATCCTTTTGTTCTCCTTTGTCCTGTCCCTAGATTGTAAGCATCAGGGTCTGTCTTTTTGTTTGTATAGTACCTAGCAAAATGGGGTCAATATCCATGACTGGGGCTCCTAGGCACTATGATAATACAACTAATAATTAATGAAAATAATAATAACTTTTAGACAGATGCTCACTAAAGCTCCCTATCAAGGAAAATATGCTTTATCACAGTACCATCTTCCATCCAAATCTAAAATATTTCCATCTGACAGCCTTGTACATCAAGGAGCTAATGAGACAAGAAACCACAACCAGAGCAAGTCATCAACACACTGATGACATCTGGAAAACACAATCAACACTGAAAGCGTAAGGTAGAATTCGGACATAGTTTAAATGTGCAATTCAAGGGCACCAGAATTTTAGTCTCCTCGATATTTTTATATGATAGTTTTATCAGCAGGTCTAAAAGTTAGTATGCTCTCATCTCATATAGCTGAATTAAAAAATGGGTGAAATCCTGAACCCAGTCAAGTCAAAGGAAGTTTTGCCATTGACTTCTAGGTTCCAGATCCTCATGTTGTCTCAAGATTTTTTTGGCCAGCATCTCTACTCCATTAAAGACCCAAAGATTTCCAGCTAGAAACTTGAACGTAGATATTAGGCTCTGAAATAATCACCATCTAACCTGTTGCTATCAAGGTCTCTGTAATTCTTGTCCTGGAAAGGTAACCCTTCCTCCTTGTATTACATCAGTAAGAAAAAACAGGTGAGTTGACTTGCCTGTATACCAAAGATCACTTGCGTATCTTTACTCACACATCTTAAGAACAATAGGGGAGTCCACACCTAAGGATATCACTGCCTTTTGTAGGTCTGCTGAGGCATAGTTCTTTCTAGGGGAGACAGAGAAGTCCAGCGCTAGCTGACTCAGGCTTATGGGACTCTGGTTGCAGGGCTGTTTAATTGTGGTGTAGCTATTCTGGTTCAGGCTACAATTTGGGCTCTAGGACCCTGTGAGGATCCCTCTCTCTCAGATAATCGGCGAGATTTTCCATTAAGGAATATCCCATACTTTTTCTCAGCCCTGCAGCGAGCAGCATCTCTTTCCCACTTACCCTCTGCTCCCTTTTTGTTCTATTCATTGCCATATATTCTCTTTGGAAAAATGCCTGTTCTGGTAACAGGTCCTCCAGGGCTTGAGTGGCTGCCACATCAGTGGAGATGTTTTGTTAACTGCATTTCTCTCTTCCAGGTGAAGTATAATCCTTAAGGGATTTTCTCCCTTCCATCACAGTTCTGACTGCACAATCTTGAATTTTATAAGGAAAGCAAATGTTAAATAAGAAGTTCCAGTGGAATAGCAGCCCCAGATTTTAAAAGAGAAACCACAGTAGCCTGTTGCAGCACATCAGTGATTCTGCTGTGCTCCCTTTTCTTTCCGAATGCAAGTGAAGACAGATCCTGGAAAAAACAGCCTCTTTTCATCTGTGTATTTCCTACGGGGAACCATGTTCTCTTATGGTTGTCTGTAAGCAACCCTTACTGTCCGAGGAGTGCACCTGGGCAGTCATATTGCTTTGGGCAGACCTAACAACTGCTTTTGGAAACTGTGTTCAGCCTAGATCCATAGTTGCCATTTCTTCCTTCCCACAAAGGCCTCTTAATAGGGTTTCCATATATTTTAAGGGCTCCTCTTTACTATTCCTCTGGGACACCTTTCAATGCTGTGCTTTTCCTACTCTTCCTGTTCTCCAAATCATCAACTTTTGCTCAAAATTTAGCTCCTTGCATTAAACCACCTGAAGTCTCTTCAATCACTTTAACAGCATGTTTTATATCTCCTATTAATTCTCCAAAGGAGGTTTCCATATCAGACTTCTATAAATTCCTATACAGGGAGGATATATTGGAAGGCTCTTTAATTTAACAGGCAAGGTACAAAAAGACCCAATGGCAGAAAATCAGCAAAGTTCAAACAGGAAATAAGAAGCAAAATGTTAACAGGGAGGGTAGTTAACCATTAAAAAGGGGTTAGCAAGGATGAAGCAATGTGTCTTTAAATCAAGACTGGATGTCTTTCCTGTTTAAATACTATGAACTCTATTAACTTAAAAGACTTGATTTCAGACAACAATTTTCTAGTATTTGCCGTTGTGGCAAGCACATGCCTATCCTTGCTCCTTGCACTTTATGAGTGGAATGTTAGTTCACAGGCAGAAAATGACAAGAGCTTTCCAGGCAATCTGGAGGCTGAATGCCCCAACTCTCAGCCTCCCCACAGTCAGCTGCTGGGCTGGGGGTGGAAGGTAGGTAGAGAGGTGAGGTGATCAGCCTCTGGCACCTTGCCTGGGAGACACTTGTCAATTTCACTTGCTGCAGGGTAAAAGTGAAAGCGACAGGAGCCTTCCAGGTGGGCATCTAGGGAACCATCAGTTTGATTTTCCCAATGGAAAATTAGATTTTTTTTCCAGCAAAAACGACATTTTCTGTCAGAAAAACATTCCAACAGAAAATTCCCATCCAGCTCTAATTGCCTGTCTCTGAGTTGGAGGCAACTCAAACGTTCGCAAAAGAATGCAGAGCAAGCACATCAAGAATACAAACAATTTTGTTTGTAGTATGGAAACAGCCTTAAGTTAATCAGATAGCCACCCTTTCCTAATATTAATTAATTAGTTTCCTAATAGTAGTTAATTAGTTGCAAGTTAAAATATGTATATGTAGTGTTGTTGTGACTGTGTTGGTCCCAGAATATTAGAGACAAGGTGGGTGAGGTAATATCTTATATGGGACCAATCTCTGTTGGTGAGCGAGATAAATCTTTGAGCTTACATAGAGCTCCTCTTTAGGTTAAAATAAGCATAAGTCAGCGGTATAAATCTTCAACAGTTAGTGCATCTTAGACAGGAATGAGGTATCCAATCTGCTCAAGATCCCAATAGTTACCAGTAGTAACTGCTGTGACAGTTACTGGCAAGAGAGCCGTCTGGGAGCAGCGGTGCTAGTAAAAGTGAGAAGAGAAGAAGGATCATCAACATTAGCTCAACATGAAGAACCAGCACCAGCAAAACTCTAAGCCAGTAGGTGAATCCAACCTCTCTGTAGCGGTCCCTGTAAGCAGTGTAGATTTCCAATTATTTCCTTGCTTTAGGGAGGGGGAACGGCATGGATGTGTTTCTAAAAGGTTTTGAAATGGGTGTGAATTGAACAACAAAGGGCAGGAGGACATGATATGGTATCTGCTCCATTACTGTCAGGGACAATGGGCTTGAATATTTTCACCCTTATAGAAAGAGAACTATAAAGATCATGGGAAATGTAAACCACTTTTATAGTAAGCTTCAGCTGACCCCTGTATCATATAGCAGAAGGTTTCTGGGAGTTCCAAAAAAATGGGACATGACCTATAGATTTCAACTCAAGTTAGGGGTTATGTAAGAAAATGGGGAGCTGGTTGGAGGGTTACAATGGTCAGTGAGACCTACAGATTAATGGGTTTAGAACTGTTCTATAAACTCTAACACCCTGACCTAAAATCATGGTTAACAGACAAAGATCCTCGAGATGTAACTATAGCTGGGAAATTGGCAGATCATTAAGTGCATAATCTGGCTGGGTTTGATAGACAACCTAATAGGGAAGGAATGCCATCAGAGGACAGGGATGGGGCCCAAGCCAAGACCCACACCCACAGAGGAGGGAAACCACCTCTGAGAAGCTCTGGGATGGGTGCGGAAAAGCAGTGTTCCATATATGACCAGTGGGGTCGTTTTGCCAGGGACTGCTCACTCCACCCACTGAGAGAGACCCCGTGTAGTGCTGGAAAGGCCAGCTGCACCCCAGCCTCACAGCATTAACTGTGTGACTGAATCTCCAGAGAGGAGTCACACAGCCAGTCTGCCACTGGCATATAATGTTCATGCTGAGCCATTCACACTCCAAACCACTGCCCACATGTCATGCTGTACCCTCCTGAGTGCAGAGCCAGTGGGAGCAGAAGGTGGTAGTCAATGGGGAGTCATTCATTGGATGCAGTTGGTTCCAGACCTGTGAGGGACTGTTAGCCACAATACAAATGGGGTAGCTGATGGGAAGAGGAAATAGATTCTCCCCTGCCAGTATCCATGAGGATTCAAGTTGCCTCCTCAGTGTCTGCAAACACCTGAGAAGAGGGAGGATGAGATGCTCCAGGGAAGGGATAAGACCTACTAACCTGAAGGGAAATTCTCTGCGTACTGAAGACCAAACCAGGGTATGAGCTCTCTGCCTACCACTACCAGGGAAGTACAGAGCATGTTGATGGCAGTGTCTCCACCCAAAGGCAGGGAAACTGAGGCATCTGCAGTGCACTCTGAAACCTATTACACCCACCCAAGCATGGGAAATGCACAAGTAAAGTGCATGACAGCTGCTTTGGAGATGACAGGTAACTACAGCCAGGAAGGAGGAACTTCTTCCCACTGTCTCTGATTGCCTGATGGTCTGTGAAAATGTAAGGACAATGAGACGGATAGGAGAGGAAATTCTGCTCATCTTGACTCAGTGTGTGGGATCAGAAGATCACACATACTTGATAGGAGATTTTTGGTAGCAGTGCCCATTCAGCCTGCACATGTACCCTACACACCCTCTTGCCCTGCAACTAGGCTCTATAGGGCTGATATGAACAGCCCTCAATTCCTTCTCAAATGCCTCTTCCTGACATTGAGTATTCTGTGTGTCTGCCTCTGTGGGTCAAGCTTGCCTCAACTAGTTTGTTAGCTATTAGAGTTCAAATTAATTTAGCATTTTATAGCTAATTACAGCTTTAGGGTTTTTTTTTTTTTTAGTCCTCTTAATTTCCTGCCCCATCCCTTCTGGGATGCTCTTCTCTAGTGGTGGGGTATGCCAGGATCACCAAGATTTAGACATTGCCTCTCTTGCTGGGAGGCCATCCCGGATAGCGATGGACATTCCAGGTGCATTCACTGTCTTGGGGAAATACACATCCCAACACACAGAAGTGTAGCTTGTGTCTAGCCTTTATAAGAAGGGCAAGGAAGAATAGGGAGATTAGACAGATGGTTTACGATGGAGTGCTTCCTTTGCCCTGTTTCGGACCCAGGTCAGGAGAACCCTCCATAAATCAGTCTCCAAGCAAGCATAGTGTTCCTACTTCCTCAGCTCAACATTCCCCTAGACCTTCTAAGGGAAAGACTTTAGAAATCTCTGAAAGGGGCTCTAAGAAAAGGAGCTCTGGATCTCCTCCTAAAGAACCTGCCCCAAAAAGACCTTGGTCTCCTTGTAAATCTACCATCTCTGAGATTTCAGGTTCTTGGCCTGGTACCATTGTGGGGCCAGGCTCCGCTGGTACTGATGATGCTTCCAAGTCCTGGGATCCTCTAAGAATCACAGTTTGAGCCATGCTCCGGTATCTAAAACATTTTCAGTACTGAGACAGGAGGGAGATCGAGACAGGAGGGAGACAGTCTGCTCTCAGCAAACCAGTACCAACAGACAGTCTCCAATCTGTGGTACCCAACATCTTGGGATCCTCAATACTGCAGTGGGCTAAGCAGCCACCTCAGCCTATTTCTGCCTCAAAGCTTACCACATCATTGGTACCACCTGCTTCCTCGTCCAGAAACCTTCCTAAACAGACTTCCACCTTGTAATCATTAGTTCAGCCAATACCTCAAGAATGTAGGTATTCTGTATCAGAGTCTCCCTATTGATGGGTACTGACTGTCCCTCAGTACCAATGCCTGCACAGAATCGCACCTTTCTCCGGTACTGCCTGATTCACCAACATTCTCTGGTGGAGCTCCTCCCGGATGAGGATGAGGATCTCTCTTCAGCCTCTCAAATATATGTCCAGGGTTCTCCTGTTCACCAGTATAGGAACCCTCTTTCTGACATCTACAGAGAAAGGGATGGTGCTTGGGGGAGACATTTTGTAGGCCCTCCTTGGTGGTATGAGCAGCCATGGGTGCCACCCCTTATGCCTCAGTGGCCATATTGGGATCCTTGAGCAGCCTGCCATTAGCCGTTCTCTAGATCCTCTAGCCTTGCCTGCTGGGAGTGAAGAGACAGACATTCCCCTCACCTATCTCTTCCTCCTTAGTTACCTGAACAGCAGGAGGAAATGTTTAAGGAGCAGGAGGCTAAAGCAGACATGAAGACTACCCAGCAGACTAATATCTCCTTGTCTGCTCCTGATGAGGATGTGAAGCCTCCCCAGCCTCCCTGGCTGATGATTTTAAGCAGTTTTCAGGACCCTATGAAATGGATGGCAGATTTTTTACAGATAAGGTTTGAGGAGGTCAAGGAGTCACAGCACAATCTGCTGGACATTTAAAAACAGCATTATCTGCTTGAGTCACTGTGCACATTAATGAGGACCTTTGGGATCTTGCCAAGACAATCTGGCAGACCCCGGCAACAATACCACCCACTTGTAAGTGAATTGACAAAAAATGTGTCCTGACCAAGGACTCTGAATTCTTAGTTTCTCCACCCCTTTCCTAATTTGTTAGTAGTTGAAGCTGTCAACAAATGTGGAAGTCAGAATCAGACTAAGTCAACACCTACGACAAGGACCAAAAAATGGCTTGACCTTTTTGGATGTAAGAGCTATTCCTCAGTGATCCTGCAGTTTAGGATTGCTAATTACCAGGCTCTTATGGCAAAGTAGAATCACAGAACTACCCTAAGTTCAGTCATTTGTTGAACACCTCCCAACAGAACTTTGGGAACAATTTCATGCCATTATAGTGGAGAGCCAGCTTCTTCTAGAACAATGGTTCCCAAACTTGTTCCACCGCTTGTGCAGGGAAAGCCCCTGGCGGGCCAGGCAGGTTTGTTTACCTTCCGCGTCAGCAGGTTCGGCTGATCGCGGCTCCCAGTGGCTGCGGTTCGCTGCTCCAGGCCAATGATATTTTCTGCCTTATTATCTATCCCTTTCTTAATGATTCCCAACATTCTATTTGATTTTTTTGACTGCCACTGTACATTGAGTGGATGTTTTCAGAGAACTATCCACAATGACTCCAAGATTTCTTTCTTGAGTGGCAACAGCTAATTTAGACCCCATCATTTTATAGGTACAGTTGGGATTGTGTTTTCCAGCGTGCATTACTTTGCATTTATCCACATTGAATTTCATCTGCCATTTTGTTGCCCAGTCACCCAGTTTTGTGAGATCCCCTTGTAACCCTTCACAGCCTGCTTCATCTTTCACCTACTTCTTGTCCCTTCTCGACTACCTTGGACCACCTGCTGGGACTGAAAGAGACAGGTTAATCCCTAAGCTTTATCAGAGTTCATTTGGCCACTATCATGAGTTTTTATTCCTCATTTGAGAATTTTTCAGTGTTAGTCCATCCCACAACAGTGAGATTTATCAAAGGGCTAGGGAACGTTTTCCCTCAGGTGAAAGACCCCACTGTAGTTTGGGATCTTAACCTAGTGAGATGCCTTACCAGACCTCCCTTTGAGCCAATGGTTACCTCTTCCCTGCTTAATCTATCTATGACAATGGCCTTTCTGTTGGCTATCACCTCTGCCTGAAGAGTCAGGTAAATAGAGGCTTTAATGACAGACCTTCCTTTACACCTTCTTCAAGGACACGGTTTTGCTACATCCTCACCCTAAATGCCTACCTAAGATGTAATCAGAATTTCAAATTAACTGGGTTATTAAGCTTCCAGTTTTCTTCCCTCAACCATATCAGATCAGGAAGGATGCTGTTTTCTACACACTAGATGTCAGAAGAACATTGTCTTTTACCTAGAAAGGACCACTCTATTTAGGAAGTCTCCTAGACTCTCTGTGTCATTGGCTGACAAATCTGAGACCTGGGGGTTCAAAGGTCTACACCAAACAATGTGCCAGACAAGCATGAACTCCTGAAACAAAAAGTGATAAATGTTTTTTCCTGGCGAATAGCTAGAGGGAGGTGAATGCGAAATCCCTTCCCCCGGTTACACAAAAGCTCCACATTTTGAAGATATACCTCAGGAGGAGTGGGTCTTTTTCTGCTGATCACCTGTCTGCCAAGATCAAAGGCCCCAGCTGTATAAAGGAAAGACTGAATTATTCCTGGTGGGTCTGATTCTGAATCTGAGACAGTTATGACCTTGTAACCATGGGGGAAACCCAGCTGTGGGTTTTGAAGGACTGATGCCTGAGATTGGTAGGCTTTTAGCATGTTTGAAGGTTTTTAAATTGATTTGAATGTGTTTTCTGTAACACATTCCCCTTAAGAGTAAATGTGTACTTAAATCTGCATCCATTCTGCTATTTATAGCTATGGAGAAAAGCAAAGTGCATACATTGGTTTGTTTAGGCAATCTGTTTTGCTAGGGATATCACAGCATAGGCAGGAAAGTGGGCAACCTTGAAAAACCCCGGTGAGATGCAAGAGAGATGTGGGTATATACCAAAGAGAGATGACACCTGAGGAGCTAGGAAGCTAGAGTGGGTGCCCTCGAGGGACCATCAAGGGGGAATGCAGGTACAGTTGCTCTGAACTGTGACACCTCCCACATGGATACAAGTGATCTATTGTTAATTATTTCTCTTATGATGCTGCCCAGAGGCTCCAACCAAAATTGGAGACATACTGTGGTAGGTGCTGTACAAACACATAATGAAAGACAATCTCTGTCCTGAAGACCTAAGATTAAACAGTCAAGATGGACACAGAGAAGAAAAGTGACTTGCACAGTCACATACTACATCAGTGGCAGAGTTGGGAATAGAACCCAGGTTTCCTGTGCCCTTATCCACTGAATTACCCTGTACTGAAATCCTCTTTTAAACACTAAAACTAAAAACACTTTTTTAAATATTAAAAAATGAAAAGAGATGTCAACAACATGCTAAACAACTTTGATTTTTTTTAATCTGATTTTTTAATATTGAATCTCCCATGTAGCTAACATCTCCCTTTGTTTTCCAACACCCGTTGTTATTATTGTCCTGTGACGAGCAAGAGGGATTCAGACACATCTACATGGATGTAAATATATCAGAAAATGAATTCAACATTCCAAGAAGAAGTGGCCTGGAAAGCCCATTTTCTCACAGAGTTGCACCAGTTATTCTATTTGTTGTGACAACTGAAATTTCCCTGGAATACATTCAGATGACAGTGGAATGTAGACTGACTTTATTACAGATGACAGACAAACATCATGGAGAAGAATTCATTTAAAAGCCTTTGGCCCTAATCTGTTGTTCTTTTCATTTACATTTTTTCTTATGAAAGTCTTTGCCTTGGAGGCTTAGCCAGTGCCTAAAGTAGTTTGAAAACTAGGTGCAGGGTATGGAGGGGCCTAGAGGGAGTGCAGGGAACTAACGGGGAAGGGAATAGGGGGATGTTGTCATGGAGAAGAACAGCAAAGAGCACAGACTTTTAACCAAGTAAAACTTTAAATGTCACATTTTCTAGATACAAAACTCAATGTTTAAAGTTTTGCTCTATGAAAACCTCCCCCTCCATACCAATCCAGCATACACCATCCACAAATCTCACCCATTTATAACTCCTTGTCATCTCTCACTCCTTCTATGGACTACCTAAGGCCCGTAGGAAGGTTAGCTTAGCTTTGAGGTACTGAATAAGCTCTGTCAAAGTAGATTTTCCCTCCTGAACACCTTGTAAACCCACCTGATTTCAATTTCTGGTGCTTATTCAAAACACCAGACACATTGGCAAACAAAACCCATCATTAAAAGAGTTAAAATTGCAAGTGCATTTCACTGAAGCCCAAGCACAAACCAAAATCAATATTATTGTATTTTAAAAGGATGCCTTTTATTTGAATGGATTTTGAGGGGTGGGGGTAGAGAAGAGATTTAAGATATATTTTTGAAAAGGTTAAAGGGACTGTTTTGCTACTTTAGCTGATTGGCTGGCTGTGTTAATTCATTGTTCCTATGTGATTATTTTTTTCTGGTAGATGGTTATCATTTGTGCTAAGTCTAATTAATTGTTAGAGTGCCTAGAGATTTTTGCATTGATTTTTTTTAGTACTATTTTAAAATCTAAGTAAATAAACTAATAAAAATCCCAACCATTTGACTGTGTGGAATTAGACAGCAAGTAGATCCAACCTGTTTTCTGCTGTCATATAATCCTTCATTACTCACTTTCTTACCAGCCATTTTACATCACCCACCCAAATTTAATTTTGCCCTCTAAAAATTTCAAAAATATAGGCAAAGGTCACTATAATTTTTTAGTTTTTCAAAATGGAGTACCAATAGCCAGACTTTTAAATGAGGTCACTGATTCTGGGAGCCTTCAGTTCTGGGTGCCCAATTTAACATTGCCTAGAGTTAGAAATATGCTTCAGACTACATGAGTATAACTCTCAGTATTAACCACTTGACCATATTTCCTCTCAACTGTGCAGGTCCCCTGACTTATGTTACCTAGTCTTGCCTAAGCATTTGTGTGGGTTGTATGAATTAAATAGCTTGGTTTTTGGAATGTAATTTGTATTTCTGGGGAACTGTATGAAACAGAAGGGTTGTGAAGGTATAAAAATTATGATAAACATCTATAATAGAAAGATTTCATTCTCTCTAGAAAAGTGACATCAATTAGTGCTCAGGACTTTAAAAAAAGGAAACAGGAGATGCTGGGGGAAGAATTATATAACACAGCGTGAAAGGAGGAACTGGAGTCAGAGATATAAATTTAACATGTTACAGTGCCATACTGGTTTGAACTAACTCCAGACGACAGGACAAAGGGCTAAAAGGAAATAAAATGAAAAATTAATTTAAACCAAACTTCAGGAAGCACTTTTTGCATGTAGTCATTAAAAAACAAGTGGATTGGCAGAGAAAGCTGTTGAAGAAAAAGCAATGGAGTCTTTAAACAAATAGCTACATGTGATTTTAAAGGAAACAATGTTAAAACCAGATAATGCATGGTAAAACAAGAGCCTTTAATAGTTCTCAGAAACTTTCTTGTGATTTTATCTATTTACATTAAGTTCCCATACCATTAATTTTCCAAGGAAAGGAGAATGAAGTTATGCCTCTCATTGCACATAGTATGGGGTTGTTGTGCTGGATAATGTCTTTTATTCAAGATGGTCTGTGTCTTTAGCTGGCTTGTATTATAACTCCTTTCCTATTGTTTTGGATATTGGTTGCTCCCCTTGATGTGACATCTGCTAGAACCTCCTCGCTGCAACTGTGTTTCTCCTGGGAGTTCTGACCATTTCAAATTATAGTCAATCATTTGGAACACACAGATGGAGAAAAACTTAGTCTGATTTCACTTAAGATGAACCATAATATTTTTCCTCATTAGGTGGGAAACGTTTGTGTTTCAGTCTCTGCAGAGATTGTCCCATATCTTAGTGACCAGTCATTTCAGGCAATAGCCCAGATTTTGTCCTGATCCCAGTACTGGAGTGGGGAGACAGTGAGCTATTTTCAGAGTAGCAGCCATGTTAGTCTGTATCCGCAAAAAGAACAGGAGTACTTGTGGCACCTTAGAGACTAACAAATTTATTTGAGCATAAGCTTTCATGAGCTACAGCTTCATCCGATGAAGTGAGCTGTAGCTCACGAAAGCTTATGCTCAAATAAATTTGTTAGTCTCTAAAGTGCCACAAGTACTCCTTTTCTTTTTAGTGAGTTCATTGTGGCTCACTGATTTTTCATAGTACATTTGCACTGGCTTTGGCTCCACTATATGTTAAAGCAGCCATGAACCTTCTTTAACTTACACCAAGTGGCAATAGACCCTAAGGGACTTTATGCAAGCTGACTATAGCCATGTCACAACCTCAGGGTTCCCCTGGGGAAGGCAGATCAGCACTGCATGTTGCTAATGCTGTTCAACCATCGCAAAGCATTTTGGGGAGGGTCAAAGGTGTGAGTGGGGAGTGGAAGATTCTTTTGCAGGCTGCAAGAGGCCAAAGGAGGAAGGAGAAAGAGCAGAGAACGGGTTAACTCAACACTGCAGCTAGCAAGCTCAGTCCAATGATAAGACACTGCCCCCAGTCCAAGGTCACAGTGCTAGACAAGAAGTTTATCTCTCACCCAGCCACAGCCACCCATGAGAAAACCAGGGCTGCGGAGATGGAAAAAACAGGTGAGACGACGAGGGGGGGAACAGAGCTTCTCGTCCCTTGAGCCATTGTGTTTTGGGAAAGCAAAGACGACCACAGAAAGCCGGTTTGGGCTGGCACAAAGAGCACCAGGAACAGAGGTCAGGGAATGGAACACCCCCAAAGGAGCCCAGGACTTAAAACCCTCCTGAGATCTGGAGCAATTCGGAGATTGGCAGCGAAGTCTGGATGACCTGTGAGCACAGGACAGAACTCCCGTCCACCCCTCCCCCTCTTCTTCTTATGTTACACCCAGGCCTTGCCACCCTTGGGTAGTGCGGGTGTGAGTATGAAAGTGGGTTAGGGCTTGGGGCACTAATGTTTTCTTCCTTCCTCTGAGTGACATGGGGAGCACCCATCACCCTCTGCTGTTACTTTATTATTTTATCAATAAAGCTTTAAAATTCAGACACTTGGTGTGTTTCGTCATCTCCTCCCCAAACAATCCTGTGGCTTCAACCTGATCCCTCAGGCACATTGGTAACAGAAATTTGTCGCAGCCAGAGTGCACTGAGATGTGGCCATACCCTCAACAAGCCCCTAGCCAGAGGCTGAGTGAGAGTAAGTTTAGAACTGGGCTTTTTTTTCCTTCAGTGAATGCTAAATTTACTGAAAAATGCAGTTTCAGTGTGACCAAAACTATTCACAGATTTGGGTCACATTTGGTGAGCCATTTCAACCAAATAACAAAAGGGAGGAAAAAAATTAGAAAGTCAAATTGGCTCATGTTGACATTTTTCTAAACAAGCCATTTGATTCAAAAAATGTGTATTGAAACATTTTCAAAATGAAAAAGTGTTGATTTGAATTGAGCCATATGACGTTTTTTCAGTCTTTCATTTCGGCAAGAAAAACAAGCAAATAAAATCAATTTTGGTTCAATATTTTTTTTCCCAGTTCTGCCATCAAACCAAACCAATCAACCAAATAAATAATTTGTTCAGCTCTAGATATGGCGCAAGAGCTTGTTGCACCTGTTTTTTTGCCACCTGAGAGCTTCCCTGTCATGTTTAAATGTTAGTTTCATTATATTCCTTTTTCATTGTACTATATGCAATATTTTTCCCCATCACAATTTTGTTTATATTGCAACTTTTTCGAGTACAAATAAAATTTTAGTTTTCTTGCCCTTGAATGGTTCAGTTTATCTAAGTTATTCTCAGCTAACAGAATTAAAACATTTTAGTATGATCTCAGTGTATAGTAGGAGGTGTCTGGGAATCCATTTAGATCAGGTTTTTTTTGACTCTGCATACTGACTGACTGTTTTTCATATTTATCAGCTCAGTTTGTTTAACATTTCTAAAACAGCTTGTTTGATTTGTTCATTCAACTTTTTTCTGCTGTTAAATCTTTGGTTGATGTCTTTGTTGAAAAAAACCCAACATACAAACTTGACTTGAAATAATTTAAACTGCACCAAGTTTAATATTAATTATTAATTAACCTATATTAATATTCTCTCTTACCTCTTTTTTCTTTCACCCTACCTCTGTTTATACCCGCTAGTGTGGTTTGTCTTGAATCAGATTGAAAGCTGTTTGAGCAGGGACTAGCCTACTTCTTTTGTGCTACTTGCTGTACAAACCAGGGCTGTCCACTCTGAACTCCTGTGGACCTGGCTCCACAAAAGAATTTGGACATAGAAAACAGAGAACTAATACCTATCTTTTATATGCCTAGAAAAGTCACTGGATGCCACAAAGCCTGAGTTAGATACCCTGGCTTCCTCCACAATGAATGGGGAAAGCTAGGCACCTAAGAATAGGATCCACAAAATTGAGCATGCGAGCCAGGGAGTGGCCTATGCCAACCAATAGCAGATTCCTACAAGAAGGTGTGGGGGAGGGTTCCTAAGTACCTGAGAGGTGGGGTTTAGGTACCTATCTCTGCCTGTGATCCACAGCTCATAACCACTCTCCTGATGTCAGGTGCCTAATCTGTTTCTGGCAAGAATAATTTAGGCACCTGCCTAATTCCACACAAAATGGCCAAAGGAGGAGGTGGTTAGGAAGCTCATCCAAGCTGTGGGAGACCCAAGTTCAATTACCTCCTTTGCCTGATGCAGAGGAGGGATTTGAATAGAAGTCACCTACACCTCAACTGAGTGCCATAGCCTTTGGACTACATGGTCATGTTTACTTTTTTCTGTCCCAAATTATATTTAAATATTTGATATGAAGTGGAACTGCTTCCAGAAGAGACTGAGAAAAACCCATATCAGCATATTCCATAATCCTGTGGTTAGGTGCTCACGTGAGAGGTGGGGAAGGCCTGTTCAAACCCCTTCTTCTCATGAGGCACAGCGGGAACTGAAGCAGGGTCACCCTTAGGTTATAAGGAGGCCTCCATACCCCAGGTGTGCTCAAAACACATCTATTGGATGGTAAAATAGACATTCCTCCACCAGTCTTCCCCTGAAATAAAGATTGTTCTGGGGTTTAGGCATGAGATAGGAGTCTGAATGGTAGGGAGAAACATAGGCCCTTGTGGAACTATTACAGCAGAAATGTAAGCACTGAGTGAGTTTAGGTGCCTACATGGTTAGGCAGAAGTTGAGGGAGAAGGGGTTTCATGAGTCAGGATAGCATCTAAATTGGCAACTTAGGTGCCTAAGTCCTTTTGTGGCTCTCAGCCATACCAGCTTTCTCTAGTTTTCCTCAACAACCTCAAGCCCCTCATCCTTATTTTCATGGTACTCCGTAATGACCACATAGTCAACATACCATAATTATCTTATTAAAGATAATATAAACGCATACTGTACTGAGGCAGCTAAATTTAAAACTTTGCCAAAATTATTATCACCCTTCTGCTTCTTCTAGATGATGCATGACATCTCTGCTTAGACGTAGCAACTGCAGTAAATAAAGTCAACGAGATAGAGCAGGAACATTTCACAAGCTCCCTCCCATCTTGCTTAATATAAAGTTAGAACTTTCTCAACAAGTCCCACTAGACCTCCCAGGCAGATTCACTGAAAATGATCTTTCCACCCATGTCCCCATCCATCTGTTCTTTTGTTTCCAGCTCTTCTTATTCTATCCAAATCAGCTTCTTCTGATCGTTTCTGTTAATAGATAATAAGAATGATGATTTGACTCACTGATTATTCTCCTTTGGCTTTTAATCTGCTGTGGTATGTTCATAGTGAGAATAACAATACTGATGAGCATATGAGATGAGCATATGAGAGAAAATAGAAAAAGGTCACAATGTAATGCAAATGGAGTTTCAGGTTTGTATGGGTTGTAGCATGAGAAGGAAATGGCTCTAATGAGGAAATATACTATACATAGTATTATACAATGTTTCATTAAGAATGAACACTATTCATATATTATTACTGGAGGATTGGATGGAAGAACTATGCCTGCGGTCCTGTAACTAGATAAATTTAAAATTAATAAATAGGGAAGCTTCATAAGTTTAAGATATTCATTCCAATTTTTCTCTCTGAGTTTAACTCAGGTCTCTTTTGACCTGGAGCTATTATAGCAAACTGTCTTTAAATATTTTTATATTTACTCTTAAATGCCCTACAGCTACCTTATAGGACCCAGGAAAACCCTTCTTTGGTTATTTTAAAAAATATATATATATTTATTTATGTTTCCTTGAGCCCTTTCTCAGGCTACCAGAGAGGTGGTTCTTACCACAGATCCCAACTAGATGAAATCAGAAAATATGGAGAATCTTGCTAGCTGGGTTATATGGTGAGGAGAGTTTTAAAAAGCTTATCCAACTCTTGAGCAAGGAATTGACTACAGGCGTTTGGCCTTACTGCAGCCATTCCAGGGGACTCATGCCAGGGTGGAAAAAGGGACTGGGTCAGGTGTTGATGATTCCCCCATCAGCAGGATATAGCTGTATATAAAAAGGGAGGACTAGGAAGATTTGTTTTGGCTTGTATATGGGACATATACATACTCTGAGACAGCTATTAGGAGGATTGGAAAAACTAAATGGGTTTGTTCCTAACTGAGCAAAAACAATCTTGATTTTCTTTTTAGGCACTTTCTCTGAGATATATTCATCTTTATTTAAGAGCTGTTGCCTGATGCTAGGGGATGACTTATTTCCTATAAGTCCTGTAGTTCTATAGACTCAAGCAATGCAAATTCCTATTTAGAGCTTCACTGAGTGATGCTACAAGAAAACAAAAACATATTTTTCTTTCTTCTCTCACATGTCTTTTTTCCCTTCTACCTAAAGACCCTTTGGATGGTGGCTGTAGAATTCCTGTGTATCTTGCATGGCTTTGGCTTTCGGAGGCTTAAGGACTGATTCTTTCTCATTTACTCTGGTGTAAAGCAGGTGAAACTCCAGACAGTGGTATGAAACTGGTTTGAGTAGAGAAGCATTGGGCCCTTGGCTTTATTTATAACAGCTGGTTGGCAAGCACAGGCTACTCCTTTTCAATTAGGACTGGACATACCATTTGCAAGTTTGTCTTTTAGCCATACTCGGTTGCAGTCTGACTTTCTGCTATGAATGAATAGTATGGTGTTGTCCTTCTTCTCCCCACCCCCACAAAATAGGAAAGGGAAATAGTTCCTAGGAGCTTGTGGAGGATCATTGTATCTTTAGATACCTACAGAGCTACAATAATAGGTAGCCATGGGAAGAGGGGGAAGAATAGTCAAGATTACAAACAAGTATTTTTTTTTTAAAAAAGAGTACTGCCTTTAAGAGTGGCTTCACCTTTTAAAACTATCTGGAGTTGTATTCTTCTATAATGCAGTCTTATTTGTGCCCTTTTAACTTTATCCAAACTTGGTGTTCATTGGGTCTTTTTTTTAGTTAAAGAACTAGAAAAGAATATGTTCAATTCAGGACAAGTCAGTATTATGCCTTTTTATGTGGCAATTCAATGTATAAGATTATGCTTAAAATGTTGACTTTCTACTATGGCCTACATTCTCTTTAGAAGATATTCCATATTTTTGCAGCTCAGTAAATGTTTACACCATACGTCTGACCACGAAGTGTTTGTTAAATTATACCCATAGTGCTCTCTCTTTCAGAGGGTGTACTGGCAGAGAACGAAGGAATAATTCATCTAAAAAACATCTCTACATTCCAACCAAGGAAGGCTGTTGTGACTTATTTTTGTGACATCTATTTGTCTAGCACAGTGTTTCTCACACTTTTTTACCGGTGACCCTTTTCACACAGTAACCCCCTCCCCCTTTTTTTTGTATTAACACTATTAAATGCTGGAGGTAAAGCGGGGTCTGGGGTGGAAGCTGACAGCTCACAACCCCCCATGTAATAACTTTGTGACCCCCTGAGAGAGGTCTCGTTTATCCAGATTTAGTGTTCATTGCGTCAGTTTGAGAACCCCTGGTCTAGCTTATCTTGTATCCAAGAAAAGCAGTAACTACTTGTCCCCCCACCTCAGAAGCAGGGTGAGGTGACGGGTGTATTTATGAACGTCTTTAACCCTAGACCGTAATTTACCATGTGGATCATTCTCAAAACCTTTCTTTTACATTCAAGGTTGAAATCAGCAGCTTCAACTGGGCAATAAATAAAACCTGGAGGGTCAGGATGGGTTCAAATATTCTAAACAAAAGGGGGATAAACCTCTTAGAGGCAAGTCAAAGATTGAGAATAAGTTTTCCAAAGAAAACTTTTTAAAAAGAAAAGGTCAAAAATCTTATCTGACACCTAAAGGGTGGGTGTGTGCATATGTGTGTTTTACATGCAATCTGATAGAGTAAACACTGCCAATTTGAAGAAATTTCTATCCGTGAAATATAGATTAATGAGGGGAAAACTGTGCTCTTCTGAACTGGACAACAAGTAAGAATAGTACCTCTGAATGTAGGGTCCCATTTCTTCTAGAACATACCTAATCGGGTGGTATTGTTCTTGCCCAGGCTTACCCCACAGTGTGAATATCTCAATACTGCTGAGTTAATAGAATTCCTTCTGATTTGCTCTCTGCATCACGTACATCTCTGCACACAAATGACAGGCACAGCGAGGAGCACTGATGTTACATGCTTGAAGTGATCACTTCCCTGTTCTGAGCTCTGCTCCCCCTTCTCCCATGTGCTTCAAGAGGAAGAAAGTCAGAAAATAGTGCCAATCCAGAGAAGGGGGGACAACGTGTACAACATTCCCACCCTCCAGGAGAGAGACAGTAGAGAAGGAAGGGATAGAAGTAGACGGAATGGACAAGTAGAGGGAGAATAGGATAGTGGAGAAATGAATAAAGATTTAAGGGAGGAGGAAGAAAAACAGCAGAGAAAAAATGGTATTTTGCATTGTGGGTGGGTGGTATTTGGAGGTTTTTTCAAGCAATTATTAAAGTAATATTGTGATACTCCCCAAATCCTGTAAAGCAAGCAGATACCTACCACACTGTGAGAAGCATATATATATTCCAAATCATGAGGAAACTCCTTAGACATATTGTGGTAGTACTGCTTTCTCTCGGGTCTGTGGTGTTAATTTCAACGGACTAAAATGGGCCCAGAGTCTCAAAGGTATTAACATGACCCTGTCGTTGTACAACACTGAACAGTTAAACAGGGCTCGGGGTTTTGAGTACAGAGACCTCAGCCTGTTTAGTACTATGGCAAATACACCATTAAAAATCTTTTAAATCTCTTATTAAACCTTCAGAGAAAGAAGGAAAACACTTAAACCATTTGTAATATAAATAAGCATGGATTTCATTTTAATAGTATCCCTTATTCCCTTTCCCTTTATGTGTAGAGTGTTTTTAAAGGTACCTGTCCACCTCATGTTCGACTGTCTTTAGGTGGTATTAAAGATGGTGACTACGGTCTTTTTTTCTTTTCTATTTTTTTTTTGTGGGGCAGGGAGAGAAGGCTAGAAAGTTAGTTGAGATGTGTTGCAGCTGTTGTTATGGCCATATCCTGTTTCCTTGAAGACAAAAGAGAGAGACAGACAGACACACACACACACAGGGGCAGAAAAGAAAAGTAAAGATGGAAAATGCAGCTTCTATCCCTGGTACAGACTAGACAAAAGGAAAGAAGAACTAAGGTGGTGGGAAGGAAAAGGATACAACAGGAAGGGCTGGCAGCTGGAACCAGTCTCACATCCCAGGTGGTGGTTATGATTTACCCAGAGCTAAGTTTGGAGGTGGTGATGTCATCTCAGTCCCCCTCTCTGGCCTAGACTGTTCAGGCCATCTCAAGCATCAGGATGATGAAGGTCCAACAATGCCACAGAGGATCCCATGAGATGGTGGGCACTGCATCCATGATGGCAAGGCTTGCCCCTTTCATTTCCTCCATCTCACAGCCAGCTAACTAATTTGATCAACCCCCTTTCCCAGTGCTTAATTTGTAATGAAAGAGGTGCCAGGGCTCAAGTTTGTTTGTTTGTTTGTTTGTTTACTTTCACAACTGATGCAGCAAGTGCAGAGGTCCCAGAGCTATGGACTGCCAAGCCTAGAGGTGCCAGAGCTATGAACTGCCAAGTTTAGAGCTTCCAAGGCTCACCCCTGGCAAGCCCTGATACAAATTAAGCACTGTCCTTTCCCATACTCCTCCTCCACTTTCCCACAGTTGATCTCACAGTTGGGGTAGGCCTATCAGGCCCCAATTGTTACAACAGGTTCCACTCACCTCCAAAGAAACAGACAATTTCTATTATATTCTCAGCCAACTCTCCCTAGAAAAGGTACTTGGTATCAGCTGTTTGAGTTAGCTTTCTCAACACACTTCATAGTTCAGAAAGGACATTGTAATCATGTAATCTGACTTCTCATATAACCCAGGCCATGGAACTCCCCCAAAAATAATTCCTAGAGCAGATCTTTTAGAAAAATTTCCAATCTGGATTTAAAAATTGCCTATGATGGAGAATGCACCATGACTCTTGGTAAATTGTTTCAGTTGTTAATCACTCTCACCGTTATAGAATTGTATCTAAATGGTTGTTTTCATTGCAAAGTCAAGAGGAAAAGAGGTAAATGGGGCCCCAGATACCTATGATGAGTCACCGTTGACCATCATTCCTATCAGTCTTATTCCTATTTGGCTCTGTTTCTTTGGATAATATAGCTTCCTCCCTTTGCTAAATTGCATGCTGTGTTCTACGCTGAATCAAAGGAGCTAGGGGAGATTCTAAGAAAGAAAGAAATCTTCTTGCTTTGTAGTCATAGTTCACCTGCATCCACCTTTTATGGCACTAGAATCAAACATTCATTACTACAATACCAGGAGGTGCACCCCTTCTAAGCAAGAGCTTACTGGATGTTGAGAACTTAGTTTACACAAGGTTTTGCTAGTAAATCTATATATTTCTAGTATCTCTGAACACACTGTAAGTGGAAAGTAGTAGAAATAATTTGCCTTTGGTTTGCAGCCACCCTCAGTTATAGACAATATTGTTTTTCAAAGGTTAAGAGCATGTTGAACTATAAGATTATTTCCCAAACAGAACATTTATCCCACTACTGCCATGCCTCATATTTATGATACTTTGAGAGAGCCAAGATGTGCTCTCTGACTTGCAAAAGGTAAAGAAACATATTTTACTCTTTAAACCAGCAGATGATTGCATCTTTCTCTTACATAAATGGTTTGTTAGTTTTGCTCCTAGTGGATGTAGGGGATTATCTGGACATGCAAAAGCAGCCAACTAGCTGCCATCCAAATCTCAATTTTGGCTAGAAGCTCAGGAAGCCAGGAAGGGAAGACTGTGTTATCTACATTTGGTGACAGCACTGACTTTCATCAGCATACTGCTGGCATAGCAGCATAATCCACCTCACTATCATCCCAATCAGCCTCACATACACAATGAACAGGAGAGAAAATAGAGCTCTGCAGGTTTCCATTGGACACACATTGGGGCAGATGAACAATTGACCATACTTCCTTCTCTTTTGTCTGATTCCTTGACAAGGCTTACAGCTATCAACACTGCAGACTATGGTGTCGAAGGATGATGTCAGTGGGGCCAAAATTTTACCCCTGATCTGTCACTTGTCAAAAAGTAATCATCTGTTTGTAATGTTGATGCAGTTTTCATCTACTACCCAGACCAAAAACTGGGCTGAAAGTGATCTAACAAACCTAAGACTAGAAAATGCCAAAACCACTTAGTCATAAACTTCTAAATAACTTTTCACAAAGACTACTGGTACAGACTGGCAATAATTAGACCAACACCAGGAGGTGGCTTCTTTGTCCAAGAGCCTAATAATCACTTGCATTAGAAAGGCTTGCACTTTTGCCCCCAGGAGGGAGTCCCCAACAATCTTCACTAATAAGTGAATCAATTTATCCCTACTAGTTTTGAACAGCTTTGAGGGGTAGAGATTCAAGTAGCAAGTTGTAGCTCTAAGTTTTGAGAAATAATTCTGGAACTTGACTAAAATGCTGGAAAGTTGTCCTCTCTCCCACTCCTACCCATAAAGACAAACAAGCAAACAACCCAAACCTGATTGTCATCATGGCATCAGCCAGTCCAGACCAAAGTGAATCTATCTTTTCAGTGAAGCAGACAAAAGTCAAGTCAGAGTGAGAAAGGCCAAACTCTGTCTGAGCAAAGACAATGAGGACACCCCAGGAAATCCACTACCAAGGATGGTTCCTCTGTGGCATCATCATCCCCTTCCCTGTAAAAGTCAGGATAAGACAGAAGGATGTGGATCATTCCCATTCCAACTATGGGGAAGCTAATAATAAATTCATCCTTTTAAACCTAGTTCATTGTTTTATATCTCCCCTCACCTTCCAATACATGCCCTTAAAAGGAAGGAATGTCAAGTTACTAGAGTCCTTTTAACCCTACCTTTACACTCCTACAGCATATTTCTGCCAACAGAGACACTCTGCATCTTCACAAGCAACTTCCTTCTTGTGCCAGCAAATAAGGGAAACACTACACAACACATTAATCTTCCTCATAATACAACACAATTGTACTTACCATGTCAGCAAATTTTCAGCATTGTCACATGCACAGGTTGAGTATGCAGTGTTTTATTTGTTGGTGGCAGAGTATGAGGTTGCAGTTAGGGTTTGACGGTTATGGTGTGGGGGACCATTAATGTGTTGTATGTTTCCTTAGCTGTCAGAGGCACAAGGAAGTCTTAAGTTTCACCTCACCCTCCATTTCTGGGTTCTCCATCACTTCTCCTGTTTTGTTGTCTTTTCTCTTTGTCTGTTGGACTCAGTTCAGTGTGAATTATTTTTCTAGTATTTGGACATTGTCCCAGATGCCATTGTAAGGGTGCTGTAGTAATTTTTAAATAATATAAATTCAGAAACCATAAAATTGGGTTTCATTTTTCAAATTGCTTTCCATGACCTTGTTTTCTGTATCTTGCCCTCTTTATAAGCTTCCGTTTGCATCACCAGCTCCAACTGTTCCTTTAGGAGATTTTTCTGCGAGGACTTAGAGTGTCATTTGTTGTGCTGTTAGAGGCAAAAAATCTGCATCTTTCTGTATTGTTTGTTAAGGCAAGCTGGGTATCATCACAAGTTAATAGTAATAATTCCATGACTTGTCCAGCATAGTCTGTTCAGTAATTTACTATGAATGTTCTGTGAACTGCTATTCCTGGCTGCATTTATCCAGCATGTCTAATATTCCTGGATTATAATTTTCACTGCTTCTAATGAATTCACACCTCTTGTCCCTCTCTGATGTCAATCCATTTAAGATAATTTTATCTGATGTTCCTGCAACTGAAATATCATTGCAGCCTGATGCTGAGCTGGGTAGATTATAGAATTTAGTCTTATCAAAGGGATCCAGTTCTGACCTGTCCCCAGTATGGGGCCTTTTAATGCCAGATTGTAGCTTTTCCTCCAGAATTCTGATCTTGAGAGGCAAGTATTGGAAGTTTAACTCCATAAAGGTCTTTTGTGTCCCATAATTATTAGTAAAGAACTACTTTAAATATAGGGTGAACTTTGTGATTCACATGCCCATCTGAATCATTACCTTTTTAACTTCAAAAGTTGGCTGTATTAGATGGAAGGCATCTATGGAGTAACAGAGAAATGTCTTCCACAATCTGAGCTCTTTTCTGTACTTTAAGCTTAATGTATGTGTGATGGGGGATTCTTACTACATCCATCCCTTTACCAGACCTTTCTTTAGCTTCCCGTAAGAGGAGATATTGAATCTAGTGGTGCATTCTTTCCTAACCTTTATCTATTGAACTCTTAGTGTTACCTTTATATCGACACATAATTCAGATGACCAAAATTATAATACACTTTGAATCATAGCAAATGCACCACATTTTTAGACGGGGAAAGAAACAGACTTTATTAGAAAAGAACAGGCTGACTAGCTATGCATATCTGAGCAAGTCCAAGGGGAGAATTATTTCCCTGCAGTTCCGGAGCAGATTGTCCTTTCTCTGTGTAGATCTACTCCTCCCGCTGGGGAGGGGCCTTCTCAGGTCCTAACCCCCATTTTCCTCCCTCTTCCCCTTCCAGTAACCACAGGAAAATCTGTAGAAAAGTTAATGAAGCCTGAGGCTGAATTCCCTGTTCTGCTCTGTGGAAACCCCATTTAATATTCAGGAGTCCCTGGTTGCATAACTCCAGTGACAACATCGAGAAGGTCATGATTTCACAACTGAACTTTACTCAAGAAGATTTCAGAAAGCCCTTTCAGTTTGGATAAGAAGGTCCATTCTTAATTGTCTAATAATACGATAATATCTTGAACTGGGATATACTGTAACTAATATATGTAAGTTTGAATGCATTTATTACACTGTCATTTCATGCTATCTCAAATCACTTTGATAATAAAGTATTTTCTTGATTTAGAGCTTCAAAGTGTTCTAAAAAAATTGTTTTCATTGGTATCTGAAATTTATTCAGTATTTGTAATTTAACTTGAATTGTGTCTAAAAATTCTTGTCTTCAGAATTTGAGAGATAAGAGTCCAATTTCCTTTTATTTATCTAACTAGCCTAAAATACTTGGCCAAATTCTGAACTCAGTAACACCATGATAAGAGATGTTTTTGTTCATAAAAGTTTTTCACAAAATTCCTTATCAAATAATTCTTGTTCAGCGGATTGTTCAAATTACATTCAAATATACAATTCATAATGCTGAGTTTATAAGTTTCTCATTCCAGACTAGACAACACAACATAATTTACCAACGCAGTGTGAACTCAAAAATTTTACTATTAAATATACAGTTTGAAATTCTTACTGTTGGTCAGTTACAGAAATCCTCTAAACTGTGATGGGAGATGATAGCATAACACCTGTTTGTAGATTACAAATGCTGCAGATGTTGTAATTTATTAAATTAACAGTCAAACGTACTCTTTAAAATTCACTATAAAAAAACAGATTTTATTAACAAAGCTCAAGCACTGAAATATTTTGAGACGTCCAGAGATCACTCTGATAGCCGAATCAAAATTCATATTTGTGTTTAAATAAATATTCACTAACAATTTTTATCACAATTCTCTCCGCTTTAATCATTACCATATCTATAACCCATGAAGCTGATGCTGATTAAAATTTGGCACGCTAGGTCGTAGAGTTCATTCACGTCGTCATCCGTGACAGCCCCAGTTTCCTTACATAGCTGAAAATATAGCTGCTACAACTGGGCCTAAGTGGCTGCTGGAGTCAATTGCCAGATGAGGTCCCAGGTCCAGAGAAGCCACTGGAATTACAGCAGTACAGAGGGTTGCAGTCTGTTTGTGAGTTCTTCAGACAAAATAACTGTCCTTTTCTTTGTACAATTGATATTTTGTACAAATGTACTTTGGCCCAAATGCCAGGTGACATTTGGATAAGATGTAAATAAGCATTCTTATCCTAACCTTTGGAGGTCTGGCCATTTATACATGGTAGAAAAACATCCTGCTATATTTTAAAGTTTAAAAGATGTGTAGTGGCTTATTATTTGAAATATTTGAGGTGTGATGTGGCTCATAGGCCACACAAGTCCAAGTGTTTTTTTTTCTCTCTATGCAGAGAAAACAATAATCTTGAAAGGTTTTTGTTGGGCTAAGCTCCAATTTGCTGTTGACTATTCTACATACTGGTAAGTGTGGTACGTACAACAGTCATATGTTCTGCAGCACTTTTATGTTCAGGTGGTTTTGGTAGTCAAGTATATATGGAAATTCTCCGGAGGAAACTTCAATGTTCGCTACCTCCTGCATTTCTTCGGTTTGACCGTAGTGTGCTTTTTTCACGTTGATTATTCCTTTTCAAACAAACAACTCTGTAAAATGCACTTGCTGTTGCCAAGTAACACCCTCTGCCTCCTTGCCTACTACTGCCTTTAATGTTACACGACTATTTATGGCCCAGACGGAAAATATAAAATGTCTCTTCATTAATCGATGACTCAGGCTTAATGAGTACTGAGATTTGGGGCTTTGGGACCATTAATGAAGTATCATTATTTACCCAGTTCTGTGACATCACTGCCAGTTAAACGTAACCTTTTTAATTAACGGTATTTTTTCCACATATTGTTCCTGGGAGAGAGATGCCTTTTAATCTCCATACAACACAGCTTTTTGTACACAGATTTCTAAACCTATAATCACTCCATTCAAGATGTACAGGTCTTTCAGCATCACAATTATTGTTCCCGGGCAAGTGTCTAGAGTGAATTAGAAGGAATGTGTTTCAAATCCAAAATTCCCTCTGGACCAAATGTATCTTGTTGGCAATGTCTAAAGATAATGCTGCTTATTGGGTCCTGAATTATGAAGGTAATTTTTTCTTAATAGAAAATGACTGTTTAGTTTCTTATGTTTTCGATATCTTTCATAATCATTATTTTGGATCTTGTCTCATTTAATTCTAAATATGATACAATTGATTTTTAATTGTAAGCATTTGGGTTATAGCTGCATAAATAACTACAAGTTGTCCACATAGCGAATACTATTTTTTCTTCAAGGGGAGTGGTGGAAGAGGATATTCTACAGCCTATTATGTTAATGCCCGAGGACAGAGTTTCTTAGACTTTTAGGTTGGTGACCATTTAACAACCCCCTGACATTTACTAAAAAAGTAGGAGTAAAAATGTGTCAATGATAATAATAAGCCTATATAAACTTGTGTGTGTGCTTTGAGAGAGACAGATAATACTTGACTTTGAAAGGTTAAAGGTGTGCAGAGTGGGGGAATGAAACTTTGCTTTAGATTGCAATTCAGTCCTTTGTGATGCCCCCCTCCACCCCAGTTTTTTTTGTGACATCTTCCCAACCTCCTGTGTTCACAAACCACTGTTTGAGAAACATGGTATTAGCCTTTAATTTTCTGGGGATCTAGGTTCAAACCTTGTAATAACACACCTTAAAATAGTTTTTGGTGGTTTTATTCTAGTCACTCAGACTCAGATTAAGTGAACTGCCCAAAGCAATACGGGAAGTCTGTGGCAGAGTTGAAAATGAAATTCTCTTGAGTCCCTGTACAATGTTTTATCCACAAGATCTCCCATCACTGGAACAGATGAAGTTACTTACAGTATGTGGACAACTTCCTGACAAAGCGTCTAGATGAACAGAGAAGAGAAATATTTGAAACTGAAAAGGGCTGTACTTTGAAATGATATAAATCTGTTCTTTACATGAAAAGTGGTGGTAGTGCATGCAGAATAATGTGTGATGTAGTTTATTTTAGAGGCTGGCTTTTCAAAAGCCTCTTTCAATTCCTACAGACCAACAGTATAAGAATTTCACTGTGAAGAGCAAGAGAGACTTAAATGAAATAGGACTGGCCAAAATTTCTCATCCACTTCAAATCATAGGAGAGAAGATGATGTTTTCTGTATTAGGACTTTTCTTTTAAAATTAGAGAAGACAGAGCCGTATTGGAGATTTACCCTCCTTGATTAATGGAATAAGAAAACTGAATTGGGATAATAGTCGTAGAGACCTTCTGGTCCAAAGCATAAAGGAGGTTTAAAGTGACTTCCCTATGCAGCGATATGCTTGGAAAAACATACAAACGTAGCGGGGAATCTACTGCCTTCCACATAAGCTGCACATCAGAGACATGCATAACTTTCATGACCCAAGGGGAAGAAGAAGAAGGCTGACACCAGCACACGTCCAGACAGGAGGGCAACTAAGGCAGAATGGAAAGTTATTAGGAGGCTCCACACAATCACTACCGTCATTTTCAGAGCTGTGGGAATGGGCGAAAGTGCTCAGGTTGCCGTGTTCCAGTCATTTATCAGAAAAAAACACCGTTATAAGTGGGTTGATGGTGCAGAGCACTGCTTTTTATTATCTTAGCACTGTTTTATATATAGATCAAAGCACTCCCATCACGGAATAGCACACTTGAATGAGTAATATCTTCCAGGCTGCTTGATGGGAAAGGCAATACAAACCCATAGTGAGACGCACAAATCCTACCCTCCAAGGCTTCCTCCTCTGAAGTATCCTACCCTCCAAGGCTTCCTCCTCTCAAGTATCCTACCCTCCAAGGCTTCCTCCTCTGAAGATGGGGTTTTCTTTGATCCAGCAAATCAGGTTTTTCTTTAAAAAGTAAGGTCAGGCACAAAACCTGTTTAGCTGCTGCAAGAGCAACCAATGAATGTTAAAACAACCCCAACCTGCACACTGGATTTGGGGTCAAGATACAAGATAAGTAAGTTGGGAAGCCAATGTACTTCATTTGCATCCCATGCATCTGCATGTCAAAGCTTTTGGAGTATTTTCTGTTTGTATATGTTTCCTCTCTCCAAGATGGGACCTTGGAGACAGGAATGTGGGTGCATGTGTTTTAACAGGTTTAACCCCCCCCCCACCACATTTGACACTATCTAGCTGTTTCCATAGTCTCAGGGAAGTGAATATAATTCCAAGCAAAAACAAGTAAGGCCTTTATAAAGTCAAGTAATTTTTGGGATAGTAAAGATTGAGACACTAATGAGATGTCTCCACTGACTCTCTGGAATGAGCCAGTGGCAAGAACAGACAGAGCAGCAAGGATTTCTTTGTCAGCATAGCAGAGTATATGTGTAATGTGCATGGCTTTCCAACTGACGTCTCCAAAGGATACAAAGATCCTTAATGGCACACTGATCCCTGCAGCTGAAGCCTCTGTAGGCATTTCTGATCAGTCATGTCTAATACTCAAATCCAAGGTCAATGTATTCTCTCTATTCCACTGAGCATGTAAGGTCAGTCAGGGAGCAGCCATGTGCATGCATAGAATTAGTACACCTAAGGACTCCTGGTCAAGGGCTTGACACATCAATGCTTGCAAAAACTGTGATTTGGTTCACACCATGACTGAGCTACTTAGATGTCATCCCTTCTCAAGCACACAGTCCTCATATAGGCTGTTCCTTGGCCCTGCATGCACCTGCACCATCTGCCATTTATTGTATTGAATCTAATGGCAAATACCATTCCTGTATCATCATGCAGTAATATAAAGACCAGGGTCAGGAGTTAAGACCTACACTATGAAAAACAATACTGTGCTTCTTACAATTTTCACAGTGCAGCCAGTTGTTATGGCTAATCTTGTCAATACCCAAACATACTAGGTAAGTCACCGAAATATGCAAGGCTTATATTATTAAAGCTTATTTGATGGCCTAATGCAACTCTACTTTTCAAGTAAATAGGCGCATTATTTTCCCTTCTCTTTGAATATAATTGTTCTTTCTACCTAAGTTTGGTCATGGTTCAAATTCTACTGCTGATTGTTTCTTCAGATCATGACTGTCTATCACCGTTCCATAAGTATACAATCTTAGGTGCACTTTGCATTTTTACTACAAGCAGTATCTTGCTAACCAGCACATGCTGTAGCCAGCAATTTGTGAATCAGGCAGGAGATGACTACCCGAATGAGCCCTTCCATCTTAGATCACTTGGGTCTGAGAGGTAGGTGTTTAAACTTGAAATTGGCACAACCCGTGACCTGCTCTCACTGACTAGAGGTGCACAACATTGCTGAGCAGCAAGCAACAAACCAGGTCCAATCCAAATAATCAGAACAGTCCAAATGAAGTTAGGGAGCACCCAGGTGCAAAGAGATCTGGATTTACACAATATAGGGACAAGTAACTTTCAAGTTCTTAAGAGCGGTGCTAATAAGAAACAAAATGGTGGTCATGCAAATTATGAAGTTAGGCTCAAAAGCAAGAAATGCATTACAGTAGAGGAGATCACATTGTCGGTACATTTAGAAATAGGATTCAACGAACGATGGAATGACAAAAAGCCTGAAACTCTTCCTTCTATAAAAAGAAAACCATCTGGCACAATCATACTTCTCAAATCAGATCTCTGGGGGTTGATGAATATGATGTTAAACCTTGAAACACAAATAGCGTGACATGAAAAGTGTGTGATGGGAAAGGTTAAGAGAGTCAAATCAGGGCCAGTAAAAACAGTGTGACCTGCACCTGACCTGTATTAAGGAGCTGCTACCCTCCATCACAGATTAAAAACTAGTGGATCTGGATTGTTGTGATGGAAACATACAAGAGCAAGTATAAACTTTTACTTCTGCTAAGTCCCTACAATATCGACATATCTGTTAGTAATGAAGTGTTTTTCCTCTGAGCCGTTATCCATGGAGATTTATCCTAGCCAGCAAAGAGCACAGCACAAATCACCTCAGTCAGATTTTTGTGTCCTCCAGTAGGCTTTGGGAGTTGATGTGGACTACCATGATGCAGATATGAGTAAAACAAGAAAGCAGACATTTTCCCTTAGCTTCGCAAGAACCCCCATTTGGTGGACTAATGTCATTGATGATGATGTGTTAAAAGTCAAACAGGCCTCTTGAGGCTAACTACAATGCCAACAATTGGGCAATAGTTTGATGATAGGAGCAAGCCTGTGATGTCATGTAAATGAGCTCCTGCATGTGTTGTGTGTGCTGATATGTAACTGCATGGCAACTCCGCATCTTTCAAATTTGAACAGCATTTGCTGTATCCCTCTGCGTATTTCCTTACTGAGATGTGGTCACATATTCGTTTTCAAATGGCAGGTTTAGCAGCTTGCTGTCATGCTGCATTGTGACACGTCTTTGACCAATGCATTCTTCTTGACAAATCTTAGACACACAAGATGTGGAGAATTTTCTTGAATTGTCTTATTAAGCATCCAGTATAAGAGTTCTTGTGCACTTCTAGTAAAAATGTTACCTGTTGGATGGTATGAAATTTGTGTAATGAGCACAGAAAACATTCTCATTGCAGCTACATGGCCATTGGTAGGCACCGAGCTAAAGAGTCATATGAAGATACTGGTTTGGATGGAACTGGAAGCTGGCACCTGTCACTAGGAAGTGACCGTAATCTTGATTAGATCATGCATGCATACAGACACAAGTTTATGGAGGATGAACATATGGATGAATACAGAATGGGACAAGTGCACAAAGTCAGTCAGCAGCCATCATGAGTTCTAAATCCATGCAGCGTTGTCACATGTTTTCAGTCTCCAGTATCCTCTGCCATAAAAATACTGGAGCCTCTGTGATAGCCCTACTATGATCTAGTCAGTTCACACTGCAGACCTAGGTCATTTTCCATTACAGCAGCAGTGTTTTCCTCACATGTATGCTGATGCACTAACCAGCAGGTTGTTTTTTGTGTGGCTGAATGCATTTTCTGATGGATGACCAATTATTAATTTTCTTCAGTGCTCACTAGTGACATCAGGTGAGCTGACAGATTTGGACATTTGCTCTGCCTGTCAAAAATGCTTAATTGGTGTCCCTAAAGAATGACAATCTTCCTGACAGAACAAGCAACAGACTACTAGGCATGGGTGCTTATTATTCACAATTAGAAAAAAAAAAGGTAAGTCAACAGAAGGGTTAAATCACAGCTGCTAGGCATGCAGATATTGAAATGTGCTAACCCTTACCCTATTGTGAGAGGAATTTCCGAGAATGCCATAAGATCATGTCAAGCCCCTGAGCTGTAGACAAGCAGCCTCCAGTCTTGTTCCTCGGAAGATCTGGACAACATTCCTGTATACACTGAGCGCTCCACTAGTGCCAATCCTTATATGGCTCAGAGTGACACCTTAATGATTCTTCCAGCACACTGGGCTTGCTGATGCAAGATCATAGACAGGAAAGGCAAATCTCATGAGTCTTCATGCCCAGCATCCATGCTGGAGGGAAATGATTAATCCTCTGAGCAACAAGACTCTCAACATTGATCCCAACACTTCCTTTCCTACTGCAGTAACATTCCAGATGCAGGCAGGCACACACCATAACAGTAACAGCAAAACCCCCTTCCGCAACTCTGTTTCCTGATCCGTCATTAAACATAAACAATGACAGTGGATCAGAGCTGCTCTCATCAGTAGCCTCAACATACATCTGAGAGAGGTCTGGGGGTTAAGGCCAGGCTGATGACAATTTTGCACCCAAATGAAATAAAATAGAAAATAGTCAAAAATGCTGTTTTGGCCCAATTGAAGTACTGCACTAAAACATTTCAATGTCTTCTAAATTTAGCATTTTCCAACAAAAAAATTAAATGAAATAAATCATTAAAAATTATTTGTAATTTTTCAACATTTGAAAATAAACTGTTTCCTTTTTGGTGGGGAAAATCCCACTTTTGCTCATTTTTTTTAAAAAAAGCAAAAAACCAAGTAATTATAAGCAATTAATTAAAAAAGGAAAGCTAGTTCTCAACACCAAGCTGCCATATGCAGTAGAACAATAAATGTTTAAAAAATTGGGAACTTTTATCTCTACAGTCTTACGGGACTAGCTAAAGAAAGCCATTCAGTAAGATTTTAAAATGTAGCAAAGTTACACAGACAAAGTATAATCCTTGTATTTGCTACATTGGGTAACATACATGGATTTCCGAACATGTCATGAGTCTGCAACCTTTATTTATGTATCATCAGATCCCAGGAATGGGTTAAGGTGTAAAATGACATGTTTTTATGTACGGTCTAGAAAACATCTAAGCGTTGCATGGAGTTAACCTGTAGTCTGTGCAAAGTATTTTTGGGGATCTCCAGTAAAATGGAAATAAATCTTTGTCATTGATGAAATGTAGTTAACAACATCCTCAATACCTATGAACATAACACTGGAATAGTTGATGCACTGCAGCTGAAGGCAGGCTTTAGAATCTAAGGACACTGATAAGAGTTGTAAGCTGATATGTTTTGCCCCTTTGCAATATAACTTGATGCAGACCTTCAAGAACGGTGGATAAGACTTTGTGTTGTTAATAATACCTTGCGCTTGGTTTTATCTTTCTTAGGTGTATGTCTGCTAAGATCATATCAGTATTTGATGATCCCATGTACTGATCCATATACACCTAGGCACAGAAGGCAAGATTTTCAAAAGCGCACAATGTTGGCCTTACTTGGCCCCATGGAAGTCAATGAGAGTTTCACCATTTATTTCAATTAGAGGAGTTAGACCAACATTGGGTACTTCTGAAAATTTCATCCAAAGACTTTAACATTGCTTATCATAAGCCACATACCTGGACTAGGCAATCTTTTGGCAATAGTCCATATGTGGGTTTGATGCTTCTGCCATGCAAATACCATGATGAATAGATAGTACGATGGAGGTACATGCCCTTTTACCTCCTTCCATGCCCCAGTGGGGTGAGACTGGAGATGTCATCCTGAGGTGGAACAGAGCAGAGTGGTTACCTTTCTTTAGGGCACAAAACATTAAAAAAAATACTATGAAGCACTCGGTTGGAAGCACAAGAACGGTGACTGGCCACCTCTCTCTCTGGAACCTTGGTCCTGGCAGGAAAGCACAGCGCAGCAGCTTGAGCACCTATCCAGTACATGAACAGTAGTGATGTCATGCATTGAGCACTGTACATCCAACAGGTGTGCTTTGTCAGCAAAGATGTGAAAAGCAACATGGCCTAGGCAGATGCCAGTTGTCATCAGTTGTTCCTTAGTTGCATCCCATGCATTTGTCTGTGCATGGCTAATGAATTACATGGCGGGTACTGTTCCTGGCTAATGTATTAAGTTCATGGGATGGTTTGAGTGGGGTATACCAGGCCCTTTGAGGCCCACTGCTGGAGGCCTTGGAGTCCTACCATACCCCGCCCCAGGAAAGGAACAATGAAGATGGGTTCTCCAGGCCTGATTAGAAAGGCTGCAGGGAAGCAGCCTATCAGAGCCCAGCAGGCTCAGTTAAAAGAAGCAGCAGGGCCTGATCAGATCAGTTGCTGGCAGGAACCATAAGGGATAAGACAGAGAAACTCTCCAGGCAAGGAGGCCTGGGAGAGGCTCTGCACAGGCAGGGAACAGAGAGAACACTGAGGTAAGGGTGAAATGGGATGGGCTCAGTGGGAAGTGGCCCAGGGAATAGCAGTAGTAATTATTAAAGGAAGCATCATGTGGCTGCTATTTGAGGGTCCCTGGGTTGAGACCCAGAGTAGTGGGTAGGCCCAGGTCCCCCCACTGGTAGAGTAACCAAAGCCCAGAGAAGGGGACAAGGTTAAAGGAATTTAAACAGACCCAGAGATGGGGCTAAAGATGCTGAAGAGGATCAAGCATTTATTGAACTCTGGTACATGTACGTACGCACACACACACACACACTGGAGTGGGTGGGGGAGGTTCTGTGGCCTGCAATGTGCAGGAGGTCAGACTAGATGATCATGATGGTCCCTTCTGACCTTAAAATCTATGAGACTGTGAAAGGTGAGGGGAGAGCTGGGTCAGTGAGAATCACTGAGGACAAAGTTACTTTCAATAACTCAAACAGGGCTGTAAAGATGTTTTCCAAGAAATCGTGGTACTTGTAAAGTTCTGTCTTGACTCCTAACCTTCAGAACTCTCCAACCATTTAAAACAACTATATAAAATGCAGGCAACGTATTTTCTCCAGTTCTGTCAAAAAGTAACAGCAACAACAAAGCTTTCTGTTTAAAACCTCGTCCCTCCAACTTGTCAGAGGACAGTAAAAGCCAGTTGCTTACAAGGTGTAAGGGTTCATCTGGGAGAAAAAACAATTTCTATGGGGAGTGCAGCCTGCAAACAGCAATTCTGCTTACAAGGTTTATTAGCTGTTGACCTCCTTCCACCACTTAGGCTATAATGTGATGACAGTTTGGTGACAACTGAAAGACCATTCTTCCTTCTTGATGCTGACCTCAAAAAATAGGTGTGAATCATGAATCAGCCACACAAATATGCCTTAGAAGACTCTACATCAAGGGTGGCCAACCTGAGCTGGAGAAGGAGGCAGAATTTACCAATGTACGTTGCTAAAGAGCCACAGTAATACATCAGCAGCCCCCCAGTCAGCTCACCTACCCCTCTCCCAGCGCCTCCCACCCACCGGCAGCCCTGCCAATCAGCACTTCCCCCTCCCTCCCTGCACCTCCCGATCAGCTGTTTCGTGGCATGCAGGAGGCTCTTGGGTGGGAGGGGGGAGGAGCGAGGGAATGGCGGGCTGAGGGGAGGGGACGAGAAGAAGTGGGGTGGGGGCAGGGCCTGTAGCAGAGCCAGGAGTTGAGCAGTGAGCACCCCCCTGCACAGTGGAAAGTTGGCCCCTGTAGCTCCAGGCTCGGAGTTGGTGCCTATACAAGGAGCCGCATATTAACTTCAGAGGAGCCACAGGTTGGCCACCCCTTCTCTACATGAAGGCTTTCAGTGCCACACACCTCCCCACTATTTTATGGATGAAGAGTAGCTGTCAATTATATGAAAGTCAAAAACATGGTCATGTCCCCCTGCAGTCTTCAGGATGCCCTCACTGCTTGGTCTCAGGCTGATATATGTTCTCTGCAAGGAACAGATCTGAGTAGCACTTTTCCCCCCTTCCCCAAAAAAATGCAGATTTGGCAACGTCGAAACAATTTGTAAGTTCATGTCAATTTCACTGAATTGTTTCGGTTGGAAAGAAACGTTAAAGAATTTTCTGTGATTTTGGAACATGATGTTGCAATTTATGAATTCTGTGTGAGATTATGAACCCTATGTGGCTGTCAGGCTACAAACACAATTTTGAATATGCAGACTTTTGCTTTCCCTGTGGTCTGTTTGCCTCCGCTGTTGGGTTGAGATTCCAAAGGCTGGTGGCCAAAGAGTAACAATAGAGGGTAGTTCACTCTAAGTACCCAGTCACTGAAAATCTATTCACTATGGATAAAAAACTGCTCCCTGTCCAGAAGAATCGGTGAAGTAGCAGGGAAATCAGTTTGACAATGAAGTCACCTGGTGGGGAGTTGTGCTCATGTGAAGAAGCTGAGACGGGGTTTAAGGTTTCAAAAAGGGCAGAGACTGTTCTGCCCAGGGAGTATTATTTTCCAGTCCATGAGGGGAGAGAACACCATGTACTAGCCCACATGAGGCAGGAGATATCCTGCCTGCCTTCTTTGGCACTGGTACCCCACCTCCCCCCGGACACCCAAGAGAAGGGTGAGGTAGAAAGGGACATGCATGTAATGTGTATTGTTTTGAATGGTCTGTACTTCCCCCATACTTTACATGATTAAGGATAAAAGAGCAGAAAGGTGTTAAACACACTGTGACCCAGAACTCCACCCCCAAAAGGATTTACAGCTTAACTCTCAGGGTTCCATGCAGCAGTTGTGAAACAGTCAACACACGCTTTGCACAATGTAAGTACCTGGGGTCTCTGAGGGGTCTGTGCTGGTCCTGGGGCCTAGATCATGTGGGCTGAGGAGCTCCATTTCCAGAAGGGAGTAGCAGATGGAGAGTCAGTGCCCAGGAAATGGGCCTGTGAGGGCAAGGGAGGAACCAGTACTGCAGTCTGCTGAGCTTCAGAAGCTTAACACACCCTGCGGGATCCAGAGTGCAGAGGCTTGGAGTCCTTTCACAGCATTCCTACTGACTGCAAAGGGGTGACCACTAGGATCTGGGACACCAGGACAGGCCCTATACCCTCCAACATCACAGAAGGCTTATTTGTCTCATTTAATTCCTAAAACAGTACAAACTAGTGCCATCTGTTATCCAAAAGAACCATCAAAAGCAACCCCGCGTTGGTTTTTTTTAATACTTGAGGTACTGATTCTGCCTAGCATGGTATTGTCAAATACTTTTTCAGTTTCTTTTATTTCATCCTCCAACTCTTTTCTTTCCCCTTTGGTGTAAGCTGAGGTGTTCCCAGCTATGAGCATTGCTGGCAAAAACATCAGATCTAAACCTTATCTACCTTCCACCCTTTCCTCAATAAAGAAAAAGTATCCAAGGGCTTACTCTCCCCATGATTGCAAAAATAATCATCCCATAAAAGGCAGGTATTGAAATATTGATTGTGAAACAAGGGCAAATTTAAGGTAAATAAAACCCCACTGCAATCACAGAACACATTTGAGACAATCGGGATATTTAAGTAGTTTTGAAAAATAATAGTCTGTCTAACCTCCCTGGGGAACATAAGAAAGGCCATACTGGGTTAGACCAAAGGTCCATCCAGTCCAGTATCCTTTCTATCAACAGTGGCCAATGCCAGGTGCCCCAGAGGGAGTGCACCGAACAGGTAATGATCTAGTGATCTGTCTCCTGCCATCCATCTCCACCCTCTGACAAACAGAGGTTAGGGACACCATGCCTTACCCATCCTGGCTAATAGCCATTAATGGACATAACCTCCATGAATTTATCTAGTTCTCTTTTAAACTCTGTTATAGTCCTAGCCTTCACAACCTCCTCAGGCAAGGAATTCCACAGGTTGACTGTGCGCTGAGTGAAGAAGAACTTCCTTTTACTTGTTTTAAACCTGCTACCCATTAATTTAATTTGGTGGCCCCTAGTTCTTATATTATGGGAACAAGTAAATAACTTTTCCTTATTCACTTTCTCCACACCACTCATGGTTTTATAGATCTCTATCATATTCCCCCTTAGTCTCCTCTTTTCCAAGCTGAAAAGTCCTAGCCTCTTTAATCTCTCCTCATATGGGACCCATTCCAAACTCCTAATCATTTTAGTTGCCCTTTTCTGAAACTTTTCTAATGTCAGTATATCTTTTTTGAGATGAGGAGACCACATCTGTACGCAGTATTCAAGATGTGGGCGTACCATGGATTTATATAAGGGCAATAAGATATTCTCCATCTTATTCTCTATCCCTTTTTTAATGATTCCTAACATCCCGTTTGCTTTTTTGACTGCCGCTGCACGGACATCTTCAGAGAACTATCCACGATGACTCCAAATCTTTCTCCTGATTAGTTGTAGCTAAATTAACCCCCATCATATTGTATGTATAGTTGGGGTTATTTTTTCCAGTGTGCATTACTTCACATTTATCCACATTAAATTTCATTTGCCATTTTGTTGCCTAATCACATAGTTTTGTGAGATCTTTTTGAAGTTCTGCACAGTCTGCTTTGGTCTTAACTATCTTGAGCAGTTTAGTATCATCTGCAAACTTTGCCACCTCACTGTTTACACCTTTCTCCAGATCATTTATGAATAAGTTGAATAGGATTGGTCCTAGGACTGACCCTTGGGGAACACCACTTGTTCCCCTCTCCATACTGAAAATTTACCATTTATTCCTACCCTTTGTTCCCTGTTTTTTAACCAGTTCTCAATCCATGAAAGGATCTTCTCTCTTATCCCCTGACAACTTAATTTACATAAGAGTCTTTGGTGAGGGACCTTGTCAAAGGCTTTCTGGAAATCTAAGTACACTATGTCCACTGGATCCCCCTTGTCCACATGTTTGTTGACTCCCTCAAAGAACTCTAATAGATTAGTAAGACATGATCTCCCTTTACAGAAACCATGTTGACTTTTGCGCAACAATTTATGTTCTTCTATGTGTCTGACAATTTTATTCTTTACCATTGTTTCAACTAATTTGTCCAGTACTGATATTAGACTTACCAGTCTGTAATTGCCAGGATCACCTGTACAGCCCTTCTTAAATATTGGCGTTACATTAGCTATCTTCCAGTCATTGGGTACAGTAGCTGATTTACAGGACAGGTTACAAACCATAGTTAATAGTTCCGCAATTTCACATTTGAGTTCTTTCAGAACTCTTGAGTGAATGCCATCTGGTCCCAGTGACTTGTTACTGTTAAGTTTCTCAATTAATTCCAAAACCTCCTCTAGTGACACTTCAATCTGTGACAATTCCTCAGATTTGTCACCTACAAAAGACAGCTCAGGTTTGCGAATCTCCCTATCATCCTCAGCCGTGAAGATTGAAGCAAAGAATTCATTTAGTTTCTCTGCAATGACTTTATCGTCTTTAAGTGCTTTATCATCTTTAAGTGAACTGGAGAAACTGAAAGTTACTCAACCAAGTATATTCTCACGTGAGGGTTAAAATTCCTCCATACATTGGTTCAACCATTGGCTCGCAAAATAAAATGACAGATAATGGATGAGGTTCTGGATGGCTTCTATCTGTACCCTCATCATTTGCACAATTAAAATCTCCTCTACAATCAGAACATTATTATTGATCAGTTCATGCTAAATTATTGCTGGACAATAATAGCTTCTAAAAAAACCACCCAATATTTTAAAGAAACATGCTTTCTCTTGTTCCCTGCAAATATAAAGAAATGTTAACCAAAATTATTTGATCTTGAGCAAAGTTGGCCTGAACTATTAATAATGTCCCTTTTAACACTTGTGTAACACAGATTGGATTAGGCTTTCCATCACTTTTAAAGGAAATAGCAATCTGAGTACTTTGTAAACCCTGTGATTACAAAGAAGCTCTCCCCTCCAAAGTAAGGCAATTAGTTTAGATCATGTTACCTACATGTACGGGCACTGACTTTTTGTCCCTTATACTCAGCCATACCCACTTGTACCTCTGAAACAACGGACATATGGGAACACATTCACCCTAATAGACTTGCCAGGTCTATGGGGAAATCCATCTCTGATTGGAGTGTGCTTGTCCAGTCAACACGACTGGGGATGGACAGTCAGTCAGGGCAGATGTATATGCCGAGGGACAGCCTCAATTAGCGGGGAGAGTTCTCCCCTTTCCCACTGAAAGCACAAGGTTGGAGCACTCAGCTTGGATTTTCAGAGCTGGTTAAGGAGCAGCTGCTCCCTGTTAACTCTATAGAAAATTCTCTGTCCTCCTCTAGTTCATTGTATAGCCCATCCTCTCAGGAAAGGGAGAGGATGAAGATCCTTTGCAGGTTGCTCTCCTCCCCCACAAACCTTGGAAAGAAAGGAGGGGTTGGAGAACCTGTCCATAGCTGCCTCCCTTTCCCAGATTTGATAAAGATGTGGTGGGAAGGGCAAAGTTCTCTTGGAGCTGCCCTTCCACCCACTTTGGTCCCAGGGCCTCACAGTAGGAAAAATAGCAAGAGAATCAGTAGGGCATCTACAAGGAGATGTGTGTGTAGACAGTGTTGCCAACTCTTGTGATTTGATTGCAAGTCTCGTGATTTCCAGGAATCAGGAGATTTCCAGAGAAATCTGTTTTCATTTTTTTTAAAAAAGGTAAGTTTCTAGCTCTTGTGATTTCTAAAAGACTTGAAAATGTGAAATGAGTGAAGCCTGAGGGCTCAGAAACGAGAAGGAAAATAAAAATAAGTCAGAATATATTATTTTAAATCTCATGATTTTGGGGAGGGCGGGCTGAGTCATGATTTTTGAACGCTTGACAGTTGTCAGTAATGGAATTGGGAAGTGGGGATGAGAGAATTTATTCAGAGCTTGTGGGTCAGAATTATCACATGACATAGCAGAATTAATTATTCTATTTTGGGGGAGCAGAATCAATTGTTTTGCAGGAATGGAGGGAAAGATTTGGAAGGAAGGAAGACAAAAGGAAAGGAAGACGACAAAGCTTTTATTTTTGCCAGTTTGTTTTGATACGAACAAATCCAGTTCTCTATTTCTGCTACCCGTGGATACAATTCCTGCTTAACCATTCACTATGGGAAGGCAGAGATGTTGACTTATATGTCTTTATTATAGAAAGGTTCCCTGCCAGGAACAACACTTTTACCAACTTTTGCTTTTTAGCCTTTGCTACGTCTATATTATCATTTCCTGCAGAGGGAACTTCATGCTTTTCATTCCAATATCATTTTTGGTACCAGTTATTGGTTTCTGTCAGTATTTCTGTACTTTGGGACAGAACCAAATTGTTTATTCTAAGTTCCCTTCTCCATTATGATTTCTCCAGGTCTGCTGATGAGGCAATAATTTCACAGTCCATAATCTGGAAGGAGTATAATAGACACTGCATATATATTTATATTGCATTTAAATCAAGTCACAGGTGATAGCACTGCTTCTTGTATATTATTCTGACACCCTGAGATCATACTACTTTCAAAGGTCTGTGATTTCAGTGCCAAGCCTAACTCTTCAATCTGAGCGATGAAGTCTGTTTTCAGCTTTGTACTCAATTTTTTGGGCCAGTCTCACTACTACATGCCATGTCCCTACCTCTAGAACCAATACCACATACACCCCATTTTGGGAAGCAAGTTTCAAGACACTGGCATTTTCAGGGCAGCAATAACCAGAATAACCCTTTATGCAAGTTCAGATGTATCGCAGAGATATTCATAGATACACCTCAGAACCCCAATCTCAGACTCTTTCTCAGTTTTTCACTCCAGTATATCTCTGTATTGTACTCAGATACAGACCAGTGTCACATCTCGAGGCACAAATGTGCCAGTCATGTTTTTGCATATGCTGTTTTATGACAAAATACCATAATCTATTTGTGCAATTTCAAAATACTTCATTTGACCTATAAACTGCAAGATTTAGTGGATTTGTCTTGTACCTACCTAAAATCAGTTTTGAGGGCCTGAGAAGTATGATATTCAGATAAAAAAACCCTATAACACACCAAGATGCTCACAAAACCATTGTCAGCTGGGGTCTATTGTTTCAGCCATCCCATCCTCCACCCCTCCCATGCACACATGCACTAATTTGGAGAATTTTGCCTTGACAAATGTTCACAACCACTGTCAAAGCACATAGGACCAGATTCTCAGCTGGTGAAAATCAGTGTAATTCTACTGAAATCAATATGGCCTTATTGTAATACAGTGAAAATTCTAGTGCAGCAGGGTATCTTGGACGAATGGAATCTAAAGTAATCTGTCAAACTAGTCCCTTCTTAAGTCAAAACAATTCTACTGTATACCAGACGTAATGTAGGTGTGAGTTCCCTTTTCTGAGCTCTGGTTAACCAGTTCCTCTCATGGACCAATACCTGGTTAAAAGATAGGAAACAAAGGATAGGGAAAAAATGGTTAGTTTTTAGAATAGAGAGCGGTAAATAGTGATGTCCCCCAGGCGTTTGTACTGGGACCGGTCCTATTCAACGTATTCATAAATTATCTGGAAAAGCGGGTAAACAGTGAGGTGGCAACATTTGCCAATGATACAAAACTACCCAAGATAGTTAAGTCCAAAACAGACTGCAAAGAGTTACAAAGGGATATCACAAAAGTGGGGGACTGGGCAACAAAATGGCAGATGAAATTCAAGTTGATAAATGCAAAGCAATGCACATTGGAAAATGTAATCCAAACTATACATATAAAATGATGGAGTCTAAATTAACTGTCACCACTAAAGAAAGATCTTAGAGTCATTGTGGATAGTTCTCTGAAAACATCCACTCAATGTGCAGCGGCAGTCAAAAAAGCTAACAATGTTGGGAATCATTAGGAGAGGGATAGATAATAACACAGAAAAAATCATATTGCCTATGTATAAATCAATGGTACATCCACATCTTGAATACTGCATGCAGATCTGGTCATCCCATCTCAAAAATAAATGTATTAGAATTGGAAATGATACAGACACGGGCAAAGAAATTATTAGTGGTATAGAACAACTTCCGGATGAGGAGAGATTAATAAGAATGGGACTTTTTCAGCTTGGAAAAGAGATTTTACTAATGTGGGATATCATAGAGGTCTATAAAATCAGGACTGGTATGGAGAAAGTAAATAAGTAAGTGTTATTTACTCATTCTCATAACACAAGAACTAGGGGTCACCAAATGAAATTAATAGACAGCAGGTTTAAACCAAACAAAAGGAAGTATTTATTCACCCAATGCACAGTCAACCTGTAGAACTCTTTCCCAGAGGATGTTGTGAAGGCCAAGACTATAACAGGATTCAAAAAAGAAGTTCATGGAGGATAGGTCCATCAATTACTATTAGCCAGGATGGGCAGGGATGGTATCCCTAGCCTCTGTTTGCCAGAAGCTGGGAATGGGCATCAGGAGATGGATCACTTGATGATTCCCTGTTCTGTTCATTCCCTCTGAAGCACCTAGTATTGGCCCTTCAAATTTACACATTCAGTTACACATTCAATTGAATTACACATTCAATTATTGTAATATGAATATTCCATTATATCCACTAGTGCCCCAAAGACTATTTTTATTGATGATAATTTGTTGACTGTCTACATCACTCACAGACTGCAGGTATGTCTACACTACAGTTAAAAACCCACAGCTGGCCTGTGCCAGCTGACTTGGGCTTGGGCTAAGGGGCTGTTTAATTGCATTGTGGACATTCATGCTCAAACCTGGACTCTAGGACCCTGTAAGATGGGAGGATACCAGAGCTCAGGCTGCAGTTCTAGTCCAAAATGTCTACTCCACAGTTAAATAGCCCCTTAGCCGGAATTAGCTGGCCCGTGCCAGCCACGGGTGTCTAATTGCAGTGTAGACAAACCTGTAAAGTTCTGTCTTCCCTGATAGTGGATCAAAGTCTTGCCCTGCAACCAGACCTCCTCACTTCATAGCTATGTCTACATAAACTTTGACAAAAATGCCTTCAGTACTGCTCCCAAGAGTACATAGTGTACGGCTGAATGGCCTTTCCATGATGGATGCTGTTTAACAGCACACAACACGACACAGTGGCTTAGAAAAGGATACTATATCCAAATGTATCCATAGGGTAAATTTTAGGTAGGCAAAACACAATTACCCAAGTTGGAATTCTTGAAAAGAGCTAGTGGCTCTTTAATGACCACAAGTGGTGAAGAGCTCTTTTTTACATCTGACCAAAAAATTGTCAGCCACTGTGTGACATCGTTTACTCACCACTGCAGAGCCTCCTGCTGGTTTCCCGGGGATTAGCTCTGCTAGCTAGTGCACTGTTTTCTGGTGGTGTCTTACTACTGTCACTTCCGTTCCAGGACCCATGTCACTCCAAGGACTGTGGTGTCCTCTTCAGGACACAGCCCTCCAGCTGTACCACACTCTGTTCTCCCCTCTTTCTGGCGACCATATCACAGTGGGGCTGAGGGTGGGGGTGACCCAAGCCTCCTACTACTCTGGGTCCTGGCCCAGGGACCCTGTAGATGACTGCCACTTGACTCCTCAGTTCATTTCCCTGGGTCATTTCCCCACAGCCCCCAGCACCTTCTTTGCCCTTACCTCAGGGCTTCAGCTTGCCAGTCTTAGCAGGTAGCCAGGAGTTCCTCTAGCTTCTCCGGTCTCTGCTGGTAGCACTGCTGTGACCAGGGTGTGATGTTGCACTCTATATGTTTATGGAAATATGCTTATAAGTGTAAATATAATGTAACTGGAATATGCTTTATGCTAGATATGCCATGTGACATATCTTTGCCCAGGTGACAACAAACTCCATCTTGTTGCTGTGATTTTTCACAGAAGAACAAAGGGGTTTCCGCCCACAGGAGAGAGAATATAAAAGGCCCTGGAAGCCCCTCTATTTTGTCTTCAGCTGGCTCAAGAGATGGCCTCTCCACCCCAAAGAGATACCTGAAAGAGACTGGAACAAATTACTGTAACTGTAGGGGTGTGAGTGGTTGCTGGACCCAGGCCATAAACTACAGTGTTGGTCTGAAAAGGATTGTACCTGAGATAACATCTAGGGTGAGAAGTTAGTATTTGTAACTAGATCCTTAGTGTATTAAGTTAGCCTCGCGTATTTTGATTTATTTTACTTAGTAACTTACCTTGTTCTGTCTGTTATTACTTGAAACCACTTAAATCCTGCTTTTTATACTTTTGTATATTAATTAAGCCAGAGTAAGTGATTAATACCTGGGGGGGCAAACAGCTGTGCAAATCTCTCTACCAATGTTATAGAGGGCGGACAATTTATGAGTTTACCCTGTGTAAGCTTTATACAGAATAAAATGGATTTATTTGGGGTTTGGATCCCATTGGGAGCTGGGTGCTGGAGACAGGAGCACTTAAGCTGTTTTCAGTTAAGTCTGCAGCTTTCGGGGTGTGATTCAGACCCTGGGTCTGTGTTGCAGCAGGCTTGCATGTCTGGTTCAACAAGGCAGGGTTCTGGAGGCCCAAACTGGCAGAGAAAATGGGCTCAGAGGTAGTCTCAGCACATCAGGTGATAATTCCAAGGGGGTCTCTGTGACCAAACCCATCACATAGGGTTCTGGCACTCCTTAGAATCATAGAATCATAGAATATCAGGGTTGGAAGGGACCCCTGAAGGTCATCTAGTCCAACCCCCTGCTCGAAGCAGGACCAATTCCCAGTTAAATCATCCCAGCCAGGGCTTTGTCAAGCCTGACCTTAAAAACCTCTAAGGAAGGAGATTCTACCACCTCCCTAGGTAATGCATTCCAGTGTTTCACCACCCTCTTAGTGAAAAAGTTTTTCCTAATATCCAATCTAAACCTCCCCCACTGCAACTTGAGACCATTACTCCTCGTTCTGTCATCTGCTACCATTGAGAACAGTCTAGAGCCATCCTCTTTGGAACCCCCTTTCAGGCAGTTGAAAGCAGCTATCAAATCCCCCCTCATTCTTCTCTTCTGCAGGCTAAACAATCCCAGCTCCCTCAGCCTCTCCTCATAAGTCATGTGTTCTAGACCCCTAATCATTTTTGTTGCCCTTCGCTGGACTCTCTCCAATTTATCCTCCTACTAGGAGTCTGGTCCTCCCTCCCTCAAGCTCCAGGCAGCTACTGACGCTGCTCTGCAGCCCTTCTTATACGGGCCTTCCAGCCCTGATTGCCTGCTCCTCGCAGCCCCTCTCTAATTGGCTGCCTCCTGTGCGGCCTGCCTAGGGCTCTATTAGCTCTCTATGGGCCAATGTGGGGTAGACACCCCATTACACTCTGCAAACAGTGGCACCTAACGCCATGGGGCAAAACATAAAAAGTATTTATTTCTGTACCAAGTCTGGGAGAATAGTGTTGCCTACTGAATCATAAGCACAATTGCCAGAAGCAATTGGGTTTCCCTTCTTACATCATTTGGATTTTCCCCTCCCCAGTTACTGATCAACTCAATTCCTCTTAGCTCTAAGATCTGACAGGCTCAGTTTGTAGGTGTCCTGGCTTGAGGGTTCAGTCAATAACAGTACTCATAACATTTATCTGTAAGGAGGTGGGATAAACTGTCAAACACCTGTCTGTGTGTAGTCTTCCCCCCGCTCCCCCAGGACTTTTACGATAATAGTTGTGAAAATGTGTAACACAATGCCAGTCATGATATGACATACCAGGGTACAATCCAGACTAATAAGTAGCTATGTCACCCCTGCCCTCTAACCAGGGGTAACCTTTTGAAATGTGTATGTAACAACACTGCATGTGAAACTATATGATTTTTCTTTTTGTTACTGAAATATGTTGTAATCCTGGGAAACACCCATAGTCTAACTCCTCAGAGACAACAAAGGACTGTCCACAGGTGTTAGAAAACTATTAATTGCTGAAGCAACCATTCACTAGGAGGGGAGACTGGAAACAAAAATGTTACGTGTCATCTCCAAGATGGCTTAAACTTCACATGCACTAAAGGTGTAAGCAAGAAAATTGCAATTCACCTAAGACCTTTTGAATCTCACATACACAGGGGATGGTTTTGTCTACACCCCAGCTGGTTGTAATCCACAAAGAAGGGGAAAAGGTATAAGAATGGAGAACTCACACAAATTACACACACAAATTACCACTGCTCACAGCAGCAAGATGACTTGAAAGACAAAAGTGCATCATTGACCTGGGGGGACAGGGGGACGGGAGGGGTGAGTAGTCCTGGCCTGGAGGTTTTCCAGACACTGCAAACTGATGAAGGCTGTTGGGTGAGAGATACCATATTACTTTTAAACTTATTAGCCTTGGTAAAGTTTAGAAATTGGCTTGCATCTTTTTATTTCTTTTGTACCAACTCTGAGTTTACGCCTTATCACTTGTAAATCACTTAAAGTCTACCTTTTTAAGTAAATAAACTTGTTTTCCTGTTTTATCAGTGAGTTTTATGGAAGTGTTTGGGAAATCTCTATTCAGGTTAACAGGGTTGATGCATATTCATTACCCATTGTTGGAACGATGGACTAAATATGAGTTTGTACCATCCAGTGGGCTACTGAACACAAGAGGCACGTTTCTGAGGTACAAGGCTGGGGCCAAGGGATATGTGGATGTCATCCTGTAGAACATTCATGGATGGCTGGATTCATGTATTCAGCTATGCGTGAACAGAGCCTGGAGGGGTTTGCTGTTCACTAGCAAAACAGTGTAAAAGGTATCCCAGGCTAGAGAGCAAAAGGGACACAGCAGTTCAGCAATTCAAGTTGCACCCTGGGGAATGTCACAGTCCTGGACTGCCCAACCCTCTCCTGCACAATCCAAGTTTATATGAAGTCCGTTATTTCTTTAATAGAAATAATATGCACACAACTTGCCATGCCAAATGAAGTTTTCCAGATACTTCAATTTAAACAGACTGGATCAGACAATAAACAAGTTTATTAACTACAAATAGAGATTTTTAAGTGAGTACAAGTAATGGGGCATAAAAGTCAGAAATGGTTACAAGAAAAATAAAGATAGAAAAACAACTGGTGCCTAACTTAACAAACAATGTTAAATTCAAAGCAAAGTTTTCTCACCACATGCTTTCAGCAGTCATACTAACCAAACTTCCCTTCTCCCAGAATCCAACAAATGCTTCCTTTGTTGCTTCAGGTGCTGTGAATATGATGGGCAGGGAGAGAGGTCCCTTATGGTGTTTGTCCCTCCTTTTTATAGTTTCAGTCCTCATCTTGAAAAATATTTCCTGATGAAATTCAGAAGACAGAGTCTATGTGGAAGGATATTCCCTGCTGTTTTTCCCCCAACTATTTGAACATCCTTTGTCTCCCCTTCTTACTTGATGACTCTGTTTACTGCCAACATGCAAATTAAGCAGAGCACACATTCATTTGTTTGAGACAGACCTGTTTGCCAACCACAGTTTGGTACACGTGTTAACATACAGTGGAATCTTATAACTTCACATACAATATTGCCACACATATGTTACCAGGATGACCTGCAAATTATGAGTTTTCAAATGATACCTCACAAGGCATATTTTGTGCAAAGATTATTACAGTAGCATGTAGGGTGTGGACACATGGGTACATTCTGTCACACATAAATGCTTCCTTTTGTAGTTGACTATGCCCTTCCTCTACAATTTTATATTTGTTCCCAGCTATGCTTGCAACCCATTTAAATTTCATTTTTTCTGCAAATTAGGCATATAAATGGAACACGAATGGGCCAAAATACATTTTTAAGAATGCTATTTACTACAGAAAGCTACTGTATTATAATTTATAGTGATTTGTACTCTATGCAATTTTAACACAGTTATAGTGAAAGAGAAATACAACTTCAATGTCTATCTCAATAGTTACCATATTAATGTGCTCATTTCTGACACTGGTTTTTATATTTTGGATGATGATACAATTTTATCTTAGTGTGAATCTTAAAGAGATTTCAAAAATATGTACTTTTTTTTCAGTCTGCCATCACTTTGTACCTTTCCGACAGTTTTCCTTTTCTGTGTCTCTCCTTGCATTTTCTTTGGGTGTTTAACAGTTCCTTCAGGGCAAGACCAATTATTTATGACATACTTCTCAATGTAAGATTTAGTTGGGAAAACTGTTCCTATGGAAACAGCTGTTTTCACACAGGCTTGTACCAACTTCAAAACAATAGGATTGAATTTACAATAGAGGACACATCTCTTATTAGCAGGCATATTTTAATGACTTTGACAAGCAAACTAAACTTCCTGGAATGAGGTGTGTTGTGGTGATATGATCCAGTGGGTGTTCACCAGCCATCTGATAACTAATGGGAATCAGACTAGCTCTGTTCCTTTAGGAAAATCCAATTTGCAGTTCTCTTAAAACTGCACTGGCAGTTTTGGTGATGGAATATTCTGAAAAACAGCAAGTGCATTAACCACAAATAGAATGCTGGAGGTTTCTGTTTCAGACATGTCAAATGTGTATGAAATCCATGTTCTGTGAGGCCTTTGCACTAAAAATAAATACATGGAGCTGGATCTTCACCTCATTTTAATTCCATGGCTGTAGGATTAAGCCTGTATTAATTACATTTTCTATCCACAGCACGTTGTAGTTTGTTCTCTGTTCAGATTTTGTCTCTTTTGTCTTCTCTCCATTGTGTAGCACTCTAAGCAAAATGAAGAACAAAGTAGCTGCTAGCCACAATTATCTTCTAATCAGGTTACTAAGGCAAAATCATTCTTTTTTTTTCCTTTTTGTTTTAAGGGTAGAGAAAACATTTTCCTTCTAAAAAAATCCATTGCATTCAGTACCAAATTTCATTAATTAAAATGGTGATATTTTTAGAGTTTGGAGAGATTGTAAAATCTTGACTTTAGTGAGGTGCAGATACAGATATGTTTTAATACAGAGAAAATGTATGACTGAGTTTGCTCTGTAGTAGCTAGTAGCCTGGGAGAGGATGCCCCTACTACAGTCCTACTGCTCCAATCTGAAATTCTCTTTTGGTAGGTGGGGAAGCTACTGTTTTGAATCCAAAGATATCTAGTACCAGCCTTTGCACAAACAGAATCTGAGCATCCGTTTATCCAACTGAGGTGTCATGAAACAGAGATGCAGAAGAAATAAATTCTATAAACTTATTCGTGGAAATGCATTATGTGCACCCATGGGACCTTTTTATTATTTATATATCTTAAAGGTGCTTCATGTTTAAGAGTAACTAATTCTACTAGAGGCTGAATAAGCTCCAAGGCTAAAGTGTTTATAACAAATAAAGTATGAACCTAAATGGAGAGTTATAATAGCCCAGGATATGGTCATCATAGAGTTGAACAGAAACACCCTCAGGTTGTTATACTGCCATTTCTATGATCATATATTAAATGAAAGAAGAAAAAAGTGAAAAACCCTTATTCGGCTGTTAAACTGATGAAATGCAGCCTACTCCAGCCAACAATTGAACTCAAACTTGTGCAGCTTTCTTTTAAAACTAATTAAGTTGTTTGCCCCGCACAACTCCATCTAGGAGCCCATTCCAGAGCCTCACTCCTCTGATGATTAGAAACCTTCTTCTAATTTCCAGCCTGAATTTTTTTCATGGCCAGTTTATATCCATGTATTCTTGCGTCAACATTGTCCTTTAAGTTAAATAGCTCTTCCACCTCCCTGCCCAATGTTTTTATAGAGACCAATCATATCCTTTCTCAGCCTTCTTTTTGCTAGACTAAATAAGTCAAGGTCTTCCAGTCTCCTCTCATAAGATAGACCTTCCATTGCCCTGATCATCCGAGTAGCTCTTCTCTGCACCTGTTTCAGTTTAAATTCATCTTTCTTGACCATGGGTAACAAGTATTGTTCACAGTATTCCAAATGAGCTCTTACTAATGCCTTGTGCAATGGCATTAATGTCTCTCTATCGCTACTGGAAATGCCTTGCCTGATACAAACTAGGGTCACATTTGCCTTTTTTACAGCCTCATCGTATTGATGGCTCATAGTCATCCTGTGACTGACCCACACACCTTGGTCTCTCTCCTACTCTTTTACTTCTGACTGATGTGCCCCAGGTTGTAGCAGAAATTCTTATTATTAGATCCTAAGTGCATGATCTTGCACTTTGTACTATTGAATTTCATCCGATTTTCTCACTCCAGTCTTTAAAGTCATCCAGATTGTCCTATGTAATATTCCGTTCCTCCTGTACATTGACGAGGATTCCTAACTTTGTATCATCAGCAAATTTAATTAGCACACTCCTACTTCTTGTGCCAGTCATTAATAAAAATATTGAAGAAGACTGGTCCCAATACTGATCCTAGAAGAACTCAACTAGTAATGTCTCTCCAGTCCAATAATTAATCTTTCAGGACAACCTGTTGCCTTCTCCCCTTTAGCCAATTCCTTATCCAGCTTTCAATGCTTGCCCTGATTTCCATATTCCCTAATTTAACTAATTATTTCTCATGAGGTACCATGTCAAATGTTTTACTGAAGTCCAAGTATATTGGATCTACTGTGTAATATGATTATATGAAAAGTAGGGCCACACAATCAGGACACAACTATCCATGATGTTACAATTAGGTGTCTCGCGATCTTGGACAATACCTTGTGGTTTATTGCAATCTAGTTTTTTGTGACCTTACCTATTAGCACATATCTTGCAATAATCTTGTGACCTTGATGGCATAGGGTTATTCTTAGCATTATTCCTAGGTTCATTCTTAAGCCTATGGGCTAGTAATGTAAATGTATTTACCATACACTGATTATATATTAAATAACATATGAATTGACCATAACAGCATATAACATATAAATGGATGATAAAATGAACTAATTGGCTTCATGGTGATGCACCACCTCCGGTTGCAGGTTCTTCTTTGTCGTGTATCTGCAAGTTAAGGGGGAAAATCCCTACATTCCCTGCCTTCCTCTGCTGGCCAACTCAGCCTGATTTTATGATTTTTGACTGTGAGACTGACTTCCTGAGTTGTAACAGTACAAGTCCTCAGGTAAGCCTTCAATATGTTCCTATATACCACGAAAACTGAAAGGAAAAACTTCTGAAGTATGTATTGCTCACTTTAAAAAATCCAGATACTTTAATCTGATTTTCACAAATGCCTGCCTCATGCTGAAATGCGCTGCTGATGGCAAATACAGCACTGTACAGCGTTTTTAGAGTTGGAGCTTTCAAAAGCACTCATCAATGGGCTGACTCAACTCTTCTTGAAGTCAACAGGACTTTACCCATTTCTTTCAAAGGTTCATTTAGGTCAACGGTGAGCATTTCTGAAAATGCACCACTGACCTACGGAGAATCTAGCCTGACCTCCTAAAATAAAAGTACCTATAATAAGTCACTGCAGTTGCAGCAGTCTACCAAAGGGAGATGCAAAAGTTTGTTTAATGATAAAAAAAGAAAAGAAAGAAGCACAATTTAACAGAATGCAAGTATAAAGGTATGTATCAATATATGGATGGTTGAAAGCAGCTTTATCCATGCCAGTACATTGGAACCCACTGTTAAATTGGTTTGACACTTTACATATTATAAGCTATATTCTCCTCCCCTTTCCTAGATGAGTAGTCCTGCTGAAACACAAATGAGCCCTACATGTGGCGAGAAACTAAGGAAAATTGTATTTAGGCTGTGAGAAAATTCATGGTAGATGTTAATTAATCTATCATATAATTTCCAAAATTAATGTCAAATCCCCTTGTGTATTTGAAGAAGGAAATTAAGCACTACAGGAAAGAACTTTTTCCTTTTATAGGGGACAATTGAGAAGAAAGGAACAACTTTCTTTAATTTCCTTTTAAAAAGGAGTGTACCTTGGGGTGTAAAGCAGGTAGCTGAAGAGTACATGATGGTACAATAAAGAAAATTTTGTAACTTGAGCCTTGTATTATTTTAATCTTCAGAATTGTAGGATGCTGAATTTCAAGTAAGTCTAATGCATGCTGCTGAATTTTTCATTTATTCATTTTCTGCGTACAGAATGAAATTATGCAGGATTTTATTTTATTGCAGAATTATTGTTTTGTTTTTCCTGTCTTCTGCACTGAGTTCACATTAAAATGATTTATTTATATAATTCTCAATTAAAATATTTTATATACTTTATAGGCCATGTACGTGTTACATTCAGTCTGATCAGAAGCAAAGTCGCATTATAGAGTCTGTTCTCACGAGATTTCTAGATCAACTTTGCAAACCAATTTTGGAAGCTTTACTGCAACCAAACAAAGATAAAATGTTTAGATATTTGTGCACTACAGCAAAAGGTTATACCTCATAGTATCTTGGCCACTTGGTAAAAAAATCTTCTTTTTAATACTCCATAATGAATACAGCATGCCTCGTTGTGGTTCAGAATATGTGATGGTTTCTTGCAGAAGAATAGGAGCCTGAGGTTGTGTACAGCCACTCTTTTTTTAGGTCTGTATGGTTACACAGTATAAAATGCCTGCCCCAGGAAGGTTTAAAGGGATCCACTCACTGCCAGTGCGCTGTCTCGTAGCCAGGCACGGCATAGTGGCCATCTCCCCATATGGCATGCCCTGCCGGCAGTTGTTCCATAGGTGTTGTGGTCTCTCTTCCCACCACTTGGCCTTCCAGCCCTAATATGCTTTAGTCCACCCCTTCAGGAGTAACAAAGAGTCCAACCAAGGTATAGTCCAATGACCTTACAGCAAGTTTTCTGTTTGTCCCTTGGCTCTGTAGTTCTTATACACTATACCTGAGGGGGTTTCACTTGAGTAGCTGGTAGGGATACTCGGGCCCACACTTTGCTCTGGATTCCAGTCCAGGGACCCTGTAGCTGGCAGCCAAACTCTACTCCCTCAGACTCCTTGCTGCCTTCCTGAACCACTTCCTACCTCTTCTATCCCCCAGAGAGTGATTACAGACTCTCCCCCTGCATCCCCTTCCCACTGAAAACTATCTACCGTTATAATCACCACCCAGCCCCATCCAGCTGAGATTCATTATCAATTACTCCTGGCTTTTTCACTCTCTCAGGTACTGCCAGGTAATTGGTCTCTCAAGACCACCCCTTGAGGGCCTGTGTGGAGTAGACACCCCATCACAGAAGATATAAAGCATTCACTTTCTCCATTCTTTAATGTTTTTAAGCCTTTGTCCACATAACAGGGCTCATTTATTTGGTTTGAAGCTATTACTCTGATTGTATGCAAATGCTGGAGGAAAATTAGAGATATTCAGTTAGAGAATTGTAGAATTTACAGTCAAGATAGCCAGTGCATTCATAAATATAAACAAGCCTAGGAATGTGTTGAAACCTTTAATGGGAAATCTAGGACTAACAGAAGTATTTCCATGATATTTTTAAAATTCTAATAGAAATAGATTTTGTTTTAAAAAGATAAATTTTCTTGCAATGTTTGCAAAGAATTGTAACTTTATGTTAATGAAAGAGAATTTGAAACAGAAAATCACTAGAAACTAACTAGTTTATTCTCATTGTCCAAACTCAGAGAAAAGCAAAATATATAAACATCATAAAAGCAAATTAGGGGGCAATTTCTGCTTCAAGTTACACCTATAAATCCTATTAACTGAAATGCGGCTGCATGGTGCTAGATTTTTCAAAAGTTGTCATTTGAATATTTTAAGTATTATTTTTATAATAGGTGAGAATGAGCTTTAAAATATAATTTTTACCCTGAAAGCATCTCTTAAAGTGTAATTAAATGTTTTAGAAAATGAGACTATTTGCTGTAGGAAGTTTTGTGGAATATTTTAATGACATAATAGCTTGATTTCTTTGTATACAGATTTTATGGACATGGTCTAAAGAAATGCTGTTGAGAATGTTTTATATTCAGAAATCTCTAAGGGTCCATTGTACATTCAGTTGACAGACTGGGGAAACCTCTTATAAATGAAGCAGAAGAATGAGGGGTTTATAAAGAAATCAGTCTTCTTTATGGAAAATCTCCATCCCGGGACACTTCTTATTATCGGCTTCAATTCAGCAACATAAGACAGAGACAAGAAAATAACATTACCAGATATACAGAGAAGCCCTATTAGTGTTCCTCTTTGTTATCATTAACTATGGTGGGTTTCAGGCAGCTTGTAACTTAGGCAAATAAGAGTGTTATTCACAGTGCTGAGCTGTGACCAGAACGCTGTGATCTGGAAAAGTAACCATACAAGGGGGGTATTCCACAGTGTGCTGCAGTGGATGAGAGTGGCCTTTGAGAAATGGCTGCAAAAGTGACAGTTAAAGGGAAGTAGGAGGTGAAAAGAGGCTGATGTGGAATTTTCAGTAAGTGCATTGTAGCTGTGCTCTGATTTGTATTGTGTGTCAATGTACTGGACAGTTTACAAGTAACAGTGGAGTGGCCCGGTCCAGATTAGGCATAGCCAGTTAAAATGTACACTGATGCTGCTTCTAAATGTAACCCTATCCAAAGTAGCCTGTAAAAACTTAAGCCATTCTATTCTGTTCTAAATGCTGGCACATACAGGACAGAAACCCCAAGAACCTCCAAAGCAATGAGTGGGCCTGGAAAACAAATCACAAAAAAATTCTCTGTTCTGGAGAAAACTTTGTTGCACAATCATACACTGTGGCATAAATAAATCAGTATATCATCAGTGATTTCTAATTTTTTTGACAGATTAGCACCACCAGTCTCCATTCATGGCTTGCAGTAGTACATTTGTCACCATTTATTTTCTCTCTGCCACCCCAAGATAGAACTGTTTTCTATCTCAGTTCTTGTGTCAGGCACTAGATATTCCATGTCCCCCTGAGAGGTACACCACCCCAATGGGGATCTAGAGGAAGCAGAATTCCTCATTTCCCAATACCCTCACTTGTGGAGTTCCCACAAAGATCCTGTCTCTCTCTTCAATAGCTATACGACATCATGTAGATATACAGGAGGGTACCACAGATTCCACTGCCAAAAATATGTTGATGAATCTCATTGTATTTCCTTTCCCACCAATGGCCTCACATCGAAATCACAACACTTACTGATGAGCTCCTGGGCACAGAGTAGCTGATTCAGAGTCAGCCTAGGCAAAGCTGACATGATATTGGTCACACGAGAGAAACATTCTGAAGAACTAGCCAAGACTGTTCTCACTTTCCACTCAGCACATCTACTGCTCCTTTGTCAAAGTGATGCAAAGCCTTGGGGGTCCTTACCACTTAGCCTAGGAAACCAGGCACTGTCTGCATAAAAAAATGCCTTCCATCTCCACCTTGCTAAAAGAATGTGGATCTGGACAGTGACCCATGTATATGTCTCCATACCGAGTTACTGTAGGTCACTGTATCTGGGTGACAAGATGGCAGCAATGTGGAGACACCAGCTTGTGCAAAATCCAGGCAGTTTGCTGTCTCAGTGGGCTACTGCAAGCATACCATGCCTATGCTTCAACCCATCCCCTATCCCAATTGATTTCCATTGCCAGTTCAAGACCTTATTACTGATATTATAGGCTCTCAAAGGGTCTTAACCCAGTTACATCAGCAACTGCATCTTCAACCAACCTTAGACAGCTGGTCTTCTCTGAGACAATGCAGCTCAAGAAACCCAGAATGAAGTTCATGAGAACCAGAGACATCGAAGGTGCGTGGCTATGGAACATCCAGAGGAAACTAGACTGAGCTGGAGTCAGACTACTTTCACCTCTGGATAGTTTGTCTTTTTTAATTTATATGTAGGCACCCTTTACTAGAGGGGCTTCTGAACTTAATTGGGAGTGTTACAGTGGGGAAGATCCTGTGTGCTGCAATCCATTGTTGGAGACCACAAAACCGTATGAAGTCTTGGGGGAAGAAAGAGAGAGACTTCCTCTTCCAGGAAGTGCAAGGAGAGCATGCAGTGGGCTCCATTTCAGGAGAGGAGCTGAACTTGCTTGTGTGGAGCTCTGTCCAGATCGGGAGCTGCTGCTAACTGCTGTTAGGAAGCCAGGAGCTGCTTCTGAGAGCCTGCTGGGGCTTTGATCAAGCAGGGCGACTCAGAGGTGGTTGGTGGCTTCACTAGAGTCAAGGCAGAGATTGTTGTTGTTCCCAGAGCTGATTTGAACTGGGTCTGCTGTGAAGGCAATTTGAGTAGCCACCACTCTTGTTTGGAAAAGTACTTGAAGGGAAGGGTCACAGCAAAGAGACTTTAAGGGATTGTCTGAGTCTGAGAAGAGGCAGAGTCATCTTCTCATTGAACCAGGACCCAGGGTTGCTGACATTTGGTTAAAACAATTCCAATCTTCAGAGGGATCATGCAGCTTGTTGCCTTGGCTGGACTGATTCACTGGACCAACAGAGTGCTGTCTTCAGCTTCGAGATCATCAAGCGCACCCACACAAGCGTCTAGGACTCTGAAATCCCAAAGAGTGTATACTCCAGAGTGGGGTAAATGGTGGAAGCGTAAATGCAAGTTAGATAAATTTCATTTATTCCTATATTTGTTAATTGATGTATTGACCTGCCCCCTGCTGATTTAAATTTGTGGAGACATTTAATCTGTCTATCATTTTTTCTTAAGCTTTTAAGTAAAGGTGGGTTAACTTTAATCTAAATGCATATTGTTCATAAACGATATTTTCGAGTTAGACCCATTGCACAGATTAGTTTAGATTTATTCCTGGAGGCTCCCAAGGCATGCCATTGAGTATATACAGGGTCCAGCCAGGTGGAGGCACCACCAATTTTAATTTCCTTTACAAGTAAAAGGACTGCTGCAGAGGGATGGATAGAGGATTCCCACCTGTCCAACATCACCACTGGGATACTCAGGATCTCCTTTCGTGGTAACAGCATCAGGCACCCAGGCACACAGGAGATTGTTGCCTGCTGCCGAGTAACCCGGGAAGGAAAGGGGGTGGGGGTGTTACAATATGAATCAAACAAAACATGCTTCTGAGTGGACAACGGCCTTGTTTATGGTGGCTTTATCACCTCCCCCTCCTAGTGTGGTCAAGCTTTCCAAATGGCTAGCCACATCACACAACTGCACAGAATCTAACCATCCCATTTAAAAATGGAAGGATACCAGTAGATTTCCCACAGCTATGGCATTGCTGAGAAGTGTTGTCCATGTTTCTGCTGCGGAGTGGGGAAATTAGTATTGTTAATTAGAATCTGGTACAAACGTGCAACAGAATGGGACTATGCAATTTAACCACAATAGATAAAATTGTGGCCACATATTAGAAATATATAATATCTGCAAATTGCCAGAGTATAATTATGCCTGCATGTTTATATTTGTATTGCTACTTGAATTAGGGAAAATAACAATAATGACAAATTGTCTTTTGGTTATATGTGCCATAGAGACTGTAGTGTTTGAACTAATTACAGAGTAATGTACAGTTGTTAGTGAATAAACAATAATTAATGGATTGGTTTTATTCCTTATTACAATTTTGATGTCAATGTGGGGCCTGGTATAATGAAGCACTAGATAATAATGCACCACTCTAATTTGCAATGGTAAACCGGCCACAGAGAAACACTTAAGGAATATTTAGCAAAGCATGTTGTTGGTTAAATATATTAGCTTTGCCTATTTTAAGACTCATTTGTTCTCTGGAACCCACATAATTAAGAAAGACCAAATACGGAAAAGTACCTCCAAGTCCTCCAGAATATATGTATTAGCGAAAAGTATAACATACCATATAATGTACTGAACGTTGATTTTTGTGGTTAAGCAGCATGTGCGAAAAGAGTATTTCACCTTTGGTGGTTTTTTTCTTCCAATTAGCAAAAGAAGGTTAACAATACATTAAGTTACAAATGACCTACTGTGGGCCAATTTAAAACTGATAAAAAGAAATACTTTATCACACAACACACTCTCTTAGCCTGTGGAACTCATTTGTAAGGCCAAAGTCTTTAAAAAAATGCCCATGTATATGGATAAAAAGACTACTGAGAGTTATGATAAGGATTTAAAATAAAACAACAAAGCAGGAAAGGAAGAAAGGGAGACAGACAAAAGCCAAACAATTAAGGAAACATTTTCAATGACTTCGCAAGTCAAATAGAAGCTAAGAGCATATGTCCTATTGACTTTCAGCGAGACTTAGGTACCATAAGTAACTGGGCACTTTTCAGAATGTTACTTTTATTCTTTCATAGGATGATTTCACAATCCATATATCTATCAGAAGAAGGTCTGCATTCTTTATTAGGTTTATTATGCAGAAACTCTGTGAATTGATCAAAATTCTAACAAGAATACACGTTATTACCCAATTTGACAAATAACGCTTGAATAGCTCTGTTGTTTTGTTTTACTTCATGGGCAAACCTAGAAAATCTCTTCCTCTGAGTTATTGTAACACTGAAATTGTATCTTTTGTCCATGAAACTAAATAATTATGGGCTTTTGTATATCATAAAATCCCCTTATGGTCCTATTTTCTGTCATATTGTGTTCAATTTCTCATTGACCATAGCAGATCAAAATGTCTCAACCTTGATACTTACTATCTCCAAAATCTCTCAGGCTCCACTCTGTCCTTTCTGTCTATTGGTGGCTGTTTTAAATTTCCTGTCCACCTGTGGCCATCACTTTCCAAACATCATCTGGAGAGGAGCAAATGACTTCATCTTCGCTCTCCTTAGACAACCAGCAAAACCTATTTTTCACTTTCTCTCTCTCTCTTAAACTGCTCAGAGGTCATATTCTCCACTGGCCTATGGCAGGTTTAGAGGGTGGAGGGTTATAACTTTAAAATTATAATTCATACAAATGAAACTCTGCATTTGCTGTTCTTTCCAAAATTCCATTTCCACCTTCCACATATATTCATCCCATGACTAGAGGTATCAAACATTTTCTATTACAAAAATCTGACTATCTAAACAACGTGTCTTTTTCACTCCTTTACCTTGAGCTTGCATAATTGTCATTTTCACTGATTAATTTTAAATGCTGAGCTAATTAATTCATAATCTTCTTCTTCTTGTACACCAGATTGGGGGTGTTGATAATGTCTGATATCTTTATTTATATAGCACTGTTTATATAATGTTTGATATCTTTATTTATATATAATATATATATTTATATATATTATAATATATAATTATATTATATATATTTATATAATATATAATAATATATATTAATTTATTATATTTATATTTATATATATTTATTTATACTGTTTATATAATGTCTGATATCTTTATTTATATAGCACTGTTTATATAATTATATATATAATATATATATTTATATATATTATATATATAATTATATTATATATATATTTATATAATATATATAATATATATTTATTAAATTTATATTTATATATATATTTATTTATACTGTTTATATAATGTCGGATATCTTTATTTATATAGCACTGTTTATATAATTATATATATAATATATATTTATATATATTATATATATAATTATATTATATATATATATTTATATAATATATATAATAATATATATTTATTTATTATATTTATATTTATATATTTATTTATACTGTTTATATAATGTCTGATATCTTTATTTATATAGCACTGTTTATATAATGTCTGATATCTTTATTTATATAGCACTGTTTTAGTGTTATAGCACACTGATAGGTAGGAAGTTCAATTATTATAAATAAGCATCCACATTTTGGGGGAGGGTGTTATGTAAACTAAACTTCTAACCCTTATGAGGTTCTCCTATCTCTAGATGTGATGCTGTATGAACAAATTTCTGAAGTAGGTCAGCTCAGTTTGAGTAATGCATGGGTGGAATTTCGTATAGGTTTGTTGATCGGTATTATGTATCAAAAGCTTTTTAAAAATTCTTGTCAGAACAGAGGCAATTACCATTTAACTACTTCACAGACATTTATCTGAAATCCATTTGGCCCTGGAGATTTGCCTATAGTGAAGCACTGAATAAATAGGGAATTTCTACAGTAATAGCATGTAAGTGAATCCAAGAATTTACTATTTTATTATGAGATTAGGTCATTCTAATTTGCAGAGGATGTCATTAATTTGAGCTCTGTTTATGGCTATCTGGGAGTAATACATAGCAGTACAGAAATGTGAAATAGCTGCCTTAATTTCTGTTAGTTGGTCAATTATCCTGTGAGCTCACTTTCTAAGCTGACAGGATATTATCCTATCAGGTTTAATGCTCTTCTTCTAATAGAATCTTCACTTGCTTTTTTCATTAAGATCACTGTTATCTCTGGGAGTGACACCTTAAGCTCTCCTCTTAGAGTAAGGATGTCTTCCTATTGAGATCTGTCTCTTTTCTTTTTATGAAGGGTTTCAAATTTAATAATGTCACCTTCTAAACTTCCTGTTTTTTCAGACTTCTTTCTTCCTTTGAGGTAACCTCAAATGGCTGGTTTTGCATTATCCCTTAGTGTATTCAGTTTTGTTTCATTAGTATCATTTAAAAGTGAGATATTCAGCTAATTTATCTCTTGGGAATATAACGAAATTCCTGCTTTTGCCAAAGATGATCAGACTCTGTGCATTAGCAGAATCCTCTTGAAAACTTCCTTTGTGAGTAAGATGCACCAGGCATAATCAGAGACTGGCATCCCTTCTTTCATATTTTGTGACATTCCAAAGAGCAATGAAGTCTTGCCTGGAAAACAATTTCTGCATTTGTGAGTAGAAAGTTTAATCTTCATCAAAAAGGGTAGTTCCTCCATGCTCCATATTTCTTTTAGTTTTAGGATAACCATTTGTTTAATTATCTTTTTCACTGGTTTAGGCTTGCAATTACCTAGGAGGAAGTGTCTGTCTGTCTGTCTTTTGGAAGAATTTTGTAGACAATTAGGCCTTGATATGCAAAGAGATGCATCTATATAACTTTATGTTTGGAAATAATACTGTTCATACTCTTGTGTGTAATGGTATGCATATACATAAGTTTTACAGAACGCAGGTCTTAGTTAGCATCTACAATAATTTTTCTGCCACACAAGTGTTTTTGTTTGATTTATTTTTTTGTTTTTAAATTTGGAATGCATCATAAAAAATAGAATCAGAAAAGGAGGCATAAATGCTGCATACTGTCTATATAATGATTCAGCTAAAACACTGGGGTATGACTCTTTTTTAGTACCAGTTTCCACTGGAGAATATATGTAAAAATTCTAATATATTTGATAATTTTTAATCACCAAAAATAATATTAAAAAAGAATTGGAATATTACTCCTGGTTTGGGTTGAAATACTGTCAAGTGAGATGCTGTTCTCTTGGTATTTCGGAGCTGACCAATGTCATGAGAACACTTTCTTTTTCCTTCACAAAAGAACACTTTTTTAGTGTTGAGCCACATTCTAAGATGTATGGACAGCTGATCTCTTCATTCCATGGTTGGAAGAATGAGAGTGAAGGCTGAGCTGAATGTGGGATGGCAGTTGGTATGGGAAAAGTATAATAGCTTCAGTGCTACAAACATGTAGCAAGTCAAGTCATTTGAGACAGGCTTCCCAAAGATGAAGATGCAAAACAAACAAAACAGTAATTAAAATAACAAAAGGATTTTACAGTTTCTCAATTTTGTGATCACAATCCCAAGCCCTTGTCTTCTTAAGCTACAGAGGAGCCTTTCTTCCCCCTGATATGTCTTACTGCATCTCCAAACAAAAATAACCTTGAGCTGCTGTGGCAGGCCTTTTACATAGTAAAATTACCCTTATTGTCTCAGTGTCTGTTAGATGCTCACTGCCGTATCTGTGAATTTTCACACTGGCTCCAGCTTGGCTGCTCCAGGCCTAATGGCAACAGCACTCAGAGAATGGCTGACTGCTTCCCCAGAAGCAGATTTTTTTGATATCTAAGGCTTGGTCTACCACTAAAACTTAGGTTGACCTAGCTACATTACACCAGAGTGTAAAAAATGCATACCCCTGAGATACATAGTTAAGCCTACCTAAGCTCTGGTGTAGACAGCGGTAGGTTGACAGAAGAATTCTTCCATTGATTTAGCTACTGTCTTTCACAGAGGTGGATTTATGATAATGGCAGAAGAACCCGTTCCATGGCTGCAGTAAGTGTCTACACTATAGAAGCACCACTGCAATACTGCAAGTGTTCTGCTGTAGCATTTCTAGTGTAGACATACTCTAATTGGGGAAAGGAAGCTGCTACTATTTCCTCCTCTGGGAAAAATAGCCCTTGCACCCTTGAGCTGAGGAAGTGGAAACAAAACAAATTAAGAACAAGAGACATACAATTCTCTCCCAAGGAGTTCATTCACAAATTTAATTAACACATTATTTTTTTACCGAGCATCATAGAATCATAGAATCATAGAATATCAGGGTTGGAAGGGACCTCAGGAGGTCATCTTGTCCAACCCCCTGCTCAAAGCAGGACTAATCCCCAACTAAATCATCCCAGCCAGAGCTTTGTCAAGCCTGACCTTAAAAACTTCTAAGGGAGGAGATTCCACCACCTTCCTAGGTAACGCATTCCAGTGTTTCACCACCCTCCTAGTGAAAAAGTTTTTCCTAATATCCAACCTAAATCGCCCGCACTGCAACTTGAGACCATTACTCCTCGTTCTGTCATCTGCTACCACTGAGAACAGTCTAGATCCATCCTTTTTGTAACCCCCTTTCAGGTAGTTGAAATCCCTCCTCATTCTTCTCTTCAAAATCCCCCCTCATTCTTCTCTTCTGAAGACTAAACAATCCCAGTTCCCTCAGCCTCTCCTCATAAGTCATGTGTTCCAGTCCCCTAATCATTTTTGTTGCCCTCCACTGGACGTTTTCCAATTTTTCCACATCCTCCTTGTAGTGTGGGGCCCAAAACTGGACACAGTACTCCAGATGAGGCCTCACCAATGTCAAATAGAGGGGAACAATCACATCCCTTGATCTGCTGGCAATGCCCCTACTTATACATCCCAAAATGCCATTGGCCTTCTTGGCAACAATGACACACTGTTGACTCATATTCAGCTTCTCATCCACTGTAACTCCTAGGTCCTTTTCTGCAGAACTGCTGCCTAGCCATTCGGTCCCTAGTCTGTAGTGGTGCATTGGATTCTTCCGTCCTAAGTGCAGGACGCTGCACTTATCCTTGTTGAACCTCATCCGATTTCTTTTGGCCCAATCCTCCAATTTGTCTAGGGTCCTCTGTAACTTATCCCTACCCACCAGCGTATCTACCTCTCCTCCCAGTTTAGTGTCATCTGCAAACTTGCTGAGCGTGCAATCCACACCATCCTCCAGATCATTTATGAAGATATTGAACAAAACCAGCCCCAGGACTGACCCTTGGGGCACTCCACGTGATACCAACTGCCAACTAGACATGGAGCCATTGATCACTACCTGTTGAGCCCGACAATCTAGCCAGCTTTCTATCTATCTTATAGTCCATTCATCCAGCCCATACTTCTTTAACTTGCTGGCAAGAATACTGTGGAAGACCGTGTCAAAAGCTTTGCTAAAGTCAAGGAACAACACATCCACTGCTTTCCCCTCATCCACAGAGCCAATTTTCTCGTCATAGAAGGCAATTAGATTAGTCAGGCATGACTTGCCCTTGGTGAATCCATGCTGACTGTTCCTGATCACTTTCCTCTCCTCTAAGTGCTTCAGAATTGATTCCTTGAGGACCTGCTCCATGATTTTTCCAGGGACTGAGGTGAGGCTGACTGGCCTGTAGTTCCCAGGATCCTCCTTCTTCCCTTTTTTAAAGATGGGCACTACATTAGCCTTTTTCCAGTCATCAGGGATCTCCCCCAATCGTCATGAGTTTTCAAAGATAATGGCTCTGCAATCACATCTGCCAACTCCTTTAGCACTCTCAGATGCAGTGCATCCAGGCCCATGGACTTGTGCTCATCCAGCTTTTCTAAATAGTCCCAAACCACTTCTTTCTTCACAGAGGGCTGGTCACCTGCTCCCCATGCTGCGCTGCCCAGTGCAGCAGTCTGGGAGCTGACCTTGTTCGTGAAGACAGAGGCAAAAAAAGCATTGAGTACATGAGCTTTTTCCACATCCTCTGTCACTAGGCCCCTAATTCAGTAAGGGGCCCACACTTTCCTTAACTTTCTTCTTGTTGCTAACATACCTGAAGAAACCCTTCTTGTTACTCTTAACATCTCTTGCTAGCTGCAACTCCAAGTGTGATTTGGCCTTCCTGATTTCACTCCTGCATGCCCGAGTAATGTTTTTAGACTCTTCCCTGGTCATTTGTCCAATCTTCCACTTCTTGTAAGCTTCTTTTTTGTGTTTAAGATCAGCAAGGATTTCACTGTTAAGCCAAGCTGGTCGCCTGCCATATTTACTATTCTTTCTACACATCGGGATGGTTTGTCCCTGTAACCTCAATAAGGATTCTTTAAAATACAGGCAGCTCTCCTGGACTCCGTTCCCCCTCAAGTTATTCTCCCAGGGGATCCTGCCCATCAGTTCCAAAAGTCTGCTTTTCTGAAGTCCAGGGTCCGTATTCTGCTGCTCTCCTTTCTTCCCTGTGTCAGGATCCTGAACTCGACCATCTCATGGTCACTGCCTCCCAGGTTCCCATCCACTTTTGCTTCCCCTACTAATTCTTCCCAGTTTGTGAGCAGCAGGTCAAGAAGAGCTCTGCCCCTAGTTGGTTCCTTCAGCACTTGCACCAGGAAATTGTCCCCTACCTTTTCCAAAAACTTCCTGGATTGTCCGTGCACTGCTGTATTGCTCTCCCAGCAGATATCAGGGTGATTGAGGTCTCCCATAAGAACCAGGTCCTGCGATCCAGTAACTTCAGTTAGTTGTTGGAAGAAAGCCTTGTCCACCTCATCCCCATGGTCCGGTGGTCTGTAGCAGACTCCCACCACGACATCACCCCTGTTGCTCATGCTTCTAAACTTAATCCAGAGACACTCAGGTTTTTCTGCAGTTTCATACCGGAACTCTGAGCAGTCATGCTGCTCTCTTACATACAGTGCAACTCCCCCACCTTTTCTGCCCTGCCTGCCCCTTCCTGAACAGTTTGTGAGTCCAGTCATGTGAGTTATCCCACCAAGTCTCTGTTATTCCAATCACATCATAATTCCTTGACTGTGCCAGGATTTCCAGTTCTCCCTGCTTGTTTCCCAGGCTTCTTGCAGTTGTGTATAGGCACTTGAGATAACTTGCTGTTTGTCCTGCTTTCTTAGTATGAGACAGGAACCCTCCCTTTTCACGCTGATCAGCATGGAAGCTTGGCCTCTGGAATGGTGGCCAAAGCATGAAGGGGCATATCTGGCACGTAAACACCTTGCAACGAAGGCTACAAAAGTGCCATGTGAATGCCTGTTCTCACTTTCAGGTGACATTGTAAATAAAAAGCAGGCAGCAGTATCTCCCATAAATGTAAACAAACTTGTTTGTCTTAGCGATTGGCTGAACAAGAAGTAGGACAAAGTGGACTTGTAGGCTCTAAAATGTTTACATTGTTTTGTTTTTGAGTGCAGTTATGTAACAAAAAAATCTACATTTGTAAGTTGCACTTTCATGATAAGGAGATTGTACTACAGTACTTGTATGAGATGAATTGAAAAATATTTCTTTTGTTTATCATTTTTGCAGTGCAAATATTTGTAATAAAAATAATATAAAGTGAGCACTGTACACTTTGTATTCTGTGTTGTAATAGAAATAAATATATTTGAAAATGTAGAAAAACATCCAAAAATATTTAATATGTTTCAATTGGTATTCTATTGTTTAACAGTGTGATTAATTGTGATTATTTTTTTAACCACAATTAATTTTTTGAGTTAATCATGTGAGTTAACTGTGATTAATCAACAGCCCTACTTTTTATATTTCAAAAACTTTTCAAGTTCTAATATTTGTCAATTATCTGGGGAAGGCCCCCAGAACATATTTTTAAGTTTTTAATAGAGGTTTTAAGACTCTCACAGATGGAAACATCTAATACAGCCAGTTCCTAGCTGATAAGTGTCATCACCTGTACAGTCAACAGCTGGGGCAAGGTTAATTAGGGAAGCTGAGAATGCTCTTTTGCCTAACACTTTTGAAATAAAAAAATCCCCATCCTCAGGCTGGATTTCAAAAGGAATGTTAATAACTTCTGTTTGCTCTTATGACTGAATCTGGAGTCCCCCATCAACCCAGCAAAGCTGTTTTTTAGATATAAAGGAGCCTCTAAATTCAAGTAATGTTCAAATGCCTAAAAGTTAGAAATGTGGTACAATACATTTATTTTATGGGGGAGAAGTTCTTGCAGTAAGTAACATAGCCCAAGAGCAACTCAAGTTGGAAGATGGCATTCTTCTATTATCTGTCTGTCTATGTGCTATACACTATACTTAATTTAGGAGCAGAGTTTTTGCTCATATTTTTTCAACACAAGATCATTTCTCATCTCTTCTTAAAAAGAGATTTAATCAAATGATGCTGAAGAGCTCTTCAGTCTCTATTAAAGCAGATGTGGAGCAAGTTCCTGATGTTAGCGCAGATGATATGTATGTTTAATTAATATTTAGAATATTTTAAGAATTTTCTCACTTCAAATTAGTGTGATTTTTTTTTTACTTTTATTCTTGAGACAATCAAATATTTATGCCTTTAAACTGCCTTTGAATTTCCTGTATTCGTGGGCTATATAGGCATGTGATGAGCCCCTTGCATAAATTGGAACAGTCTCCAGGCTGCTCTAAATTGCTCTCTGTGAGCTTCTGATAGAAGGTCCTGTCTTCAGAACAGGTCAAGAGTCAGAATGTTGGGAGAAAAGGTACTGATATTCGACTCAAATTTTGCCCACAACAAGCAAGGAAACAACTGTATTGGCATTTAAATGATCAGCAATAGACTTCAGAGTTCAGACACCACCGAGATGAATATGGGAGTTGACGCTTCTCAGACTGTGTTAAAACAGCGCTGCATCGGTGCACATTTGATACAACAGTGCACGATTGAAATTCCTTCGCAGAAATTATTCCTATCTGACATCCAAAACAGGCCAAACGATGAGGTCAAGCATGTTCTGACATCCAAAACAGGTCAAACGATGAGGTCGAGCATGGGTCAAGCTCTGTGAGAGGGATCCTTGATTGTATCAGTAAAATTCAGGGAGACCATCACATCCTCAGAGACATGTAAAAGTCCACCAACGCTAGCAACTGGCCTGCCTCCATGAAGACCAAAAAAACCCATTTAATCTGAGAGGTCACAACGGCCAGGAAAAGCATGCAATCACGGTGCCTGATGCAGATGCAGTAGTGCATTTTTGGCCATCAATACTACCTGAGAATCCAGAAGCAAGTGTGAATTCAGAAATACCTCTAAATTATGAACCTCACTGGACAAAGGATGAGCAAGCCACTTGATTCACAGAGGTTGGCAGAATTCCCACATTTTTTCCAGATTCTCCTAGCCCACCAGCACCATTTCAGACATATCTCAAATTAGCCTCAGCCAGGTCATTATTAGTGGAACATTGCACCATCTCGGCCTGAATCAATCACTGGAGGTTTGAGTCTTTCAGTCAGAGGATGGGGCACTTCAAGTGGTGGGGAGAAAGAGAGTGATTGGGAAATAAACAGGCCTAGGAAATTTTAATGCCCACAAAGAGGAAATAGACGTCTCTTCATCATAGCAGCAGCAGCCTTACCCCAGAAGATACAGGGGAAATGCTGCCTTATTAGGATGTGAAAAAGTTTCTCAGGGAAAGTGGTGGAAGCCCCATTGCTTGAGACCATTTTAAATGATAATGAACAAAGCACTTGCAAATATACGTGGAGAGCAGTTCCATTTCGGCAAGAGGGAGATGGCAAGGGGATAAATAAGATGAACTTAAAAGTTCTTTTTCATCTCAGATTTCTATGATTTTATTGGAGAAACAGCTTGAGGGGTGACTTAATAATGGTATACAAATACAATACATATGGGAGTCACACAGCGAATTGGGAAATAAACCTGTTTTCAATACAGGATAATATAATGGAAATTGAGAGAGGAGATTTAGACTGGATACTGAGAAGATTTCTTGTATTCTTGTAAAGATTTATATGGATATGAAATAGACTGCCAAGGGAAATAGAAGAAGTTAAAAGCATCAAAGGATTTAAGGTCAGAATTGATGAGTATCTGAGGACTTAACATTTGGTGGGGGGGCTGCCTGTTGAAAGATAAATTAGTTCTGTTGAAAGGCAGGGTGTATGCTACTTCTTTCAATCTCAATCTCAATTCACTGTGTCCCAATATCATCCCAATCAAATGTTATTTACCAGCAGGTACTTGATGAACAAAGTTGTTTAAATCTATCAAGTACACAAAAAGCATGCCATCTTTTCTGTTAGGAATTGGAGCATTATTATATCTTGTTTTTCTAAAGCAATTTGGAATTTCTCTGTGTGTGTAGAAGTGGATTTAAGTTACTGGATGCTTAAGACAATAGCATTGACTCAAAGACCTCTGTAATGACTGCCATCTCCTTTTTATGTCCACTGATTTCTTTTCCAGCTTTTTACCAGTCCCTCTGACATGTAAATTATGTCAGCTAAGTCTCACTGTGCCAAATTCAGAGAGAACACAAAAGTAAGGAGGTGTAAATTACATGTCAGTAAATGACTGTGCATTTAGTAAAGTCTAACTTCAATCTAAATTGGAATAATTTACATGGTGAGGGCGCTAGAAGATACATATCAGTTACACCAGACTGACTGTCCTTTAAAATTCAAAATATAGCATTTTTGCTTCATCGTGACCTTAGATTGGAGGGGATAAATTGAGTCAAAGAATGTCTATGCTATGGGAACTGTACCTGTATAGCTACATCACGGTAGCTATGGCAACATAACCCTGTCATGTAGATGCAGCCTACACTGATGGAAGGGGTTTTTCTGTTGGTGTGGGAACACCTCCTCCCTGAACAATGGAAGTTCAGTAGAGAGAAGCATTCTTCCATTGACACAGGTGTGTCTACGCGGGGGGTTAGGTCGGTAAAGATACATTGATCAGGGGCGTGGATTTTTCACAACCCTGACCAACATTGCTATGCCAACCTAAATATTAAGCATTTACCAGGCCTTAGAGCTCCGCTGTTAGTGGTATCTGAAAGCACTCTGCTGTAGACAGTGCTACAAACTTTTGGCGAACCGGTGGGTTTTTGTAGTACCTTCGCCCGTCTCTGTCAGAACCTTTTGTAAGGAAATTTCATAAACAGTATTGGATCCTGATCCAAAGCCCATTTTAGTTAATAGAAAGATTCCCATTGACTTTAATAGGCTTTGGATCAGATCTTAGAACAGGCTGGAAAAATCCATACATTCCACCCAAGGTTAAAAGAAAAGGAGTACTTGTGGCGCCTTAGAGACTAACAAATTTATTTGAGCATAAGCTTTCGTGAGCTACAGATCACTTCACTTATGCTCAAATGAATTTGTTAGTCTCTAAGGCGCCACAAGTACTCCTTTTCTTTTTGCGGATACAGACTAACACGGCTGTTACTCTGACACAAGGTTAAGACAGTTTTACCATTAGGAATGCTAAGCTAAAGATTTCTGAGCTGGTATATTAACAAAGCTCATCTATGGACATGCCATACAAAAATGCATTTACAAAAGAATTTGCAGTATAAAGCTTAGGTTTATAGTGTGCCTTGTGAATAATCTATAATGAATTAGATAGTTTTCAAATTGGTAAAGTCTGCAAAACACTGCATTCCCTCCAGACTGGAGCTCTACACTTACCTTCTCATGGGGGATGAAAACATAATTACTGTAGATAGCCCTTTACTAGACAAGTGCTATGGACTGCACAACCAGTCACTTATAATTTCATCTCCAGATCCTTCTGAAATTGGTTTAGGCACCAACTGGAGGCTGAGAAAATGCTTATTTAAATTAATCACTTTAGAAAATATGTATTGAATTTTTTTTTAAATTCATGCAGTATGACTGGTGTTTCTCTATTTTGCAAGAGGAAAAAATAAGATAGCTTGTTTTATTTTTTTCATGACTGCTTCACAGTCAGTGCAACCTGTGTTAGGGCTAGTCTTCACTATGGGGGTAAATTGACCTAAGTTACACTACTCCAGCTACATGAATAAGGTAGCTGGAGTTGACATAGCTTAGGTCGACTTACGCTGGTGTTTTCACTGCTCTGTGTTGACAGGAGACACTCTTTCCTTGACTTACCTTAATCTTCTCGGGGAGCTGGAGTACCACGGCCTACGGGAGAGTGCTCTGCCATCGATTTAGTGGGTCTTCACTAGACCCGCTAAATCGATCCTTGCTGCATTAATTGCAGCAGTATCAATCTCCCTGTAATGAAGACCAGCCCTTAGTTTCTTAATCTGTAGTCAGGCTTGAGCAATTTGACTCTGTGTGATAATACCATTTAGTGTTTCATCAGACATAACATATGAAGCCTTCAGCCAATGTATATATACCATGTATATATTTTTCTTCTTTCTTATGTTTTTTCAAATGTTCTTTTAGAGCTAACAATCAGCTGCTTAATATAGTGGGTGTAAAATCCTAACTTCATGGATATCACAGATCTTTGCAAATTTAATGCAGGTTTTGAAAACAGGCTGTGATTTCAATGAATATGATGAGTTGTGTATTCTTTATATGAAGTATGGGATGAAGACAGAGAGTGGAAAAGATTCTTGATTCCTTCTGAAAGAACTTTTCTTAACTCATTCTTAATGCTGAACAACAGCAGATGCTCTGTTTTGCCTTTGAAGCAAAATTTATGTTCACAAGGTCAGATTTTTAGCTGGTGAAAAATGCTGAATTGATAGCAGTTAAGCTCTGCTGATTTAGATCAGCTGAGATTCTGACCCAGAAAATGTAATGATAATTTATCAGGTGATTTTTTTTTTTTTTTCCATTTTTTTCCTTTCCTTCTATTTCAAATGGCATTGTTGAACTGGCAACAGCTAAGGCACAAGGTGAAATATTCCAAACTTAAACTTAACATTGCTGCCTACAGTCCTTTGGAGAAGAGAGAAAAAGCACGTTACAGAACTACAGATCTCTTGTGGATCTTTCTCCCCGATACTTATAGTATGGCTGAAATATTGTACAATACCAAGGAACTCCCAAATGATTTTCAGTCATTTCTAGCTATGAATCCAGAAGCATGTGTACATCAATAATACAAGCTTCCCCTGCCTGGCCTGTATTTCCTCTTCTTTGTCGTTCACTGAAGTACTATGTAGTATGGCAAAGATGACATACAATACTATAGAATGCAAATGGGATTATCTCAGATATAAAATATGGTATCAGAAGAACAGTGTTTAGCTAATATTTTTCATTCTTGTACACTCCTATTTATATTTAAGATGTCAAAATCCTGATGCACTGAAGTTGTCAAATAACTTATTCTTTCAATGGACAGAGACTGTATTTGGATGTGATATTTCTGATGTAATTCTAGCTGTGGACATTTTGGACTTGGTCCAGTGTTCATTGGAATCAATAGAAAGACTCACTGACATCAGTGGATTTTGGATTGGACCCCACAGGCAGAACCACAAATGCCATAGTGTTGCCTATGGGTACTTAATCCCTTTGGAATATTATTTTTAGCCATCCTTGTTCTGACATCTAGTTCATATAAAACCAATATGCAAAATTCAAACTTTGCTTACTGAAGCAGCTGAAGTTTTTAACACTGTACTCACACTGAGTTGAAAGCAATATAAGCTAAACCAGATAAAAACCTATATAAGGTAAATTCTGTGATAAGAGTATCCACAAGGGGAGTTTTACTGGCATAACTATAATATATCTGTAGACTTAAATGCGGTAAGGCTCTGTGTGGCCTACCTGTGCTCACAGATGCATTTCATCCCAGGGGCTTGTCTACACAGGTAAAATTCCTGGCATAGCTATCTTGGTATACAAACATATATATATACATACCAGGAGAGCTATGCTAGGTAGACCAAACCCCTGGGATGAAATGCATCTGTGAGCATAGGTAGGCCACACAGAGCTTTACACCATTTACACCATTTATGGGCAATGTGTGGCCCAAATGCATCTGTGAGCATAGGTAGGCCACACAGAGCTTTACACCATTTACACCATTTACGGGCAATGTGTGGCCCTGAAGCCTGATTGGGCCCCTAGTGACTATCGCAATACCTCTGTACAGCTTTGAATTTTGCCCATGTTCTTTATTTTTTAAATAGTTTCATAGATTATAAGGGTAGAAGGGGCCACTGTGATTTTTTTCTGACCTCCAGTACTATATCCTGCTGCAAATCCAATAGCTGTGCTTGAACTAGATATGCATTTGAGATATATAACTATGATCCAGGAATACAATAAAATAATGACACATACCAATCAACAAAATCTATGTTAAAATAAATAAATAAATAAATTGCAGACTCCATGTAATGTTTCACTATTGATAAGAGCTTACTTCGAACTTGACACCATAATGTAGTCTCTGTGGGGTTGGCAGGGCTCTTTCTGACCCTCTCCCCTTATTTTACAAGTCTGTAATTCTCTGAGTTTCAAGTCCTCCTCCTTCTAAGGTGTCAGGCCCACTCCATACACTGTACTCTATTGAGAGATACTGGTGTGCATGTGTAACACTGACAGACCCCAGTTGTTGGTGGGTGAGATTGAACCTGGGACCTCGAGTGAAATGCATAAGGCACTACTGCATGAGCTAAAAGCCACATGAGTACATGGCCATTATCTAAGCTTCCATTGGCCGGGAATGGTGAACTGTAGCCACTGGGAGCTGCAGTCGTCTGTGCCTGCGGATGGTCAGTGTAAACAAACTGTCTCGCAGCCCACCAGCGGGTTACCCTGACGGGCCACAGGTTGCCCACCGCTGTTGTGGAGAAAACTCATTACTCTCTCTCTAAGTGGTCTTGGTGCCACTCGATGGGACAGAGCACCACACGCAGAAGGGTGTGTGGGTTACACATGGGCTCCCTCTGGGACTCTGTGACAAAGGTGGTAAATCTGAGAAGAAAACTTGTGAACGCAAAATTGCAGGTTACCAAATCTTGAGACTGTAGGTATTTAAAGACAGACGAGAAGGACACCACTCTTCAGCTGTCCCTATTTTTATAAATAATTCAACAGTTTGGCCTCGTATTTTTAGCTAAATTAAATTAGCGTGGTTACTGTATTTGCCTTTCAGTATAGTCATGTAGGCCTCCTCTATATGATAAAATTGCTTCCACTTATCTCAGTTGCTTTTAAATTGATCTACTTAAACTGATGCAAACCCCTAACATAGATGCACTTAAACTCATTTAATCCTTGCTTAATTCTGCTTTAGCTTACTTTGGTCATCTACTGATGCCATCTAAAGAAGTTTAAGCAAGGTTAAACTGATGTGTGTGTGTCTATACTAGGGAATTGCACTAATTTTAAAATCAATATAGTTAAACAGGTCTAACTTCTCATAGATGACAGCCTGAGTTCAGGATCATAAGTAACTGTTCACAACTGTCACCGCTTTACAGGATGTTAACAAAAAATTCTGTCGAAGAGAGCTTCTGTGAAGATGTGTCTGATTTCTTTAAATCTATAAAAGGAATCCAGGCAGTAGGGGCCAGGGAAGAGTCTAGGCAGAAACCCTGCAGTAAAATAGAGAGCAAGACTAAACACTGAGGATGGAGTGGAGGTTAAGGATAATCTAGGCATGGCCCAATATCTAAACAAATACTTTGCCTCAGTCTTTAATAAGGCTAAAGAGGATCTTAGGGATAATGGTAGCATGACAAATGGGAATGAGGATATGGAGGTAGACATTACCATAACTGAGGTACAAGCGAAACTCAAACAGCTTAATGGGACTAAATCGGGGGGCCCAGATAATCTTCATCAAAGAATATTAAAGGAATTTGCACATGAAATTGCAAGCCCATTAGCAAGAATTTTTAATGAATCTGTAAACTCAGGGGTTGTACTGTATGATTGGAGAATTGCTAACATAGTTCCTATTTTTAAGAAAGGGAAAAAAAAGTGATCCGCGTAACTACAGGCCTGTTAGTTTGACATCTGTAGTATGCAAGGTCTTGGAAAAAATTTTGAAGGCGAAAGTAGTTAAAGACATTGAAGTCAATGGTAAATGGGACAAAATACAATATGGTTTTACAAAAGGTAGATCGTGCCAAACCAACCTGATCTCCTTCCTTGAGAAAGTAACAGATTTTTCAGACAAAGGAAACACAGTGAATCTAATTTACCTAGATTTAAGTAAGGCATTTGATACTGTGCCACATGGGAAATTATTAGTTAAATTGGAAAAGATGGAGATTAATATCAAAATTGAAATAAGAATAAGGAATTGGTTAACAGGGAGACTACAGCGGATCCTACTGAAAGGTGAACTGTCAGGCTGGAGGGAGGTTACCAGTGGAGTTCCTTAGAGATCAGTTTTGGGACCAATCTTATTTAATCTTTTTATTACTGACCTTGGCACAAAAAGTGGGAGTGTGCTAATAAAGTTTGCGGATGATACAAAGCTGGGAGGTATTGCCAATTTAGAGAAGGACAGGGATACCCTACAGGAGGATCTGGATGACCTTGTAAACTGGAGTAATAGTAATAGGATGAAATTTAATAGTGAGAAGTGTAAGGTTATGCATTTAGAGATTAATAACAAGAATTTTAGTTATAAGCTGGGGACGCATCAATTAGAACTGACGGAGGAGGAGAAGGACCTTGGAGTATTGGTTGATCATGGGATGACTATGAGCTGCCAATGTGATATGGCAGTGAAAAAAGCTAATGCGGTCTTGGGATGCATCAGGTGAGGTATTTCCAGTAGAGATAAGGAGGTTTTAGTACCGTTATACAAGGCACTGGTGAGACCTCACCTGGAATACTGTGTGCAGTTCTGGTCTCCCATGTTTAAGAAGGATGAATTCAAACTGGAACAGATACAGAGAAGGGCTACTAGGATGATCCGAGGAATGGAAAACCTGTCTTATGAAAGGAGACTTAAGAGCTTGGCTTGTTTAGCCTAACTAAAAGAAGGTTGAGGGGAGATATGATTGCTCTCTATAAATATATCAGAGGGATAAATACCGGAGAGGGAGAGGAATTATTCAAGCTCAGTACCAATGTGGACACAAGAATAAATGGATATAAACTGGTCACTGGGAAGTTTAGACTTGAAATTAGACGAAGGTTTCTAACCATCAGAGGAGTGAAGTTTTGGAATAGCCTTCCAAGGGAAGCAGTGCGGGCAAAAGACCTATCTGGCTTTAAGATTAAACTCAATAAATTTATGGAGGAGATGGTATGATGGGATAACATGATTTTGGTAATTAATTGATCATTAAATATTCATGGTAAATAGGCCCAATGGTCTGTGATGAGATGTTAGATGGGGTGGGATCTGAGTTACTACAGAGAATTATTTCCTGGGTATCTGGATGGTGAATCTTGCCCATATGCTCAGGGTTTAGCAGATCGCCATATTTGGGGTCGGGAAGGAATTTTCCTCTGGGGCAGATTGGAAGAAGCCCTGGAGGTTTTTCACCTTCTTCTGTAGCATGGGGCATGGGTCACTTGCTGGAGGATTCTCTGCTCCTTGAAGTCTTTAAACCACGATTTGAGGACTTCAATAGCTCAGACATAGCTGAGAGGTTTATCGCAGGAGTGGGTGGGTGAGATTCTGTGGCCTGCGTTGTGCAGGAGGTCTGACTAGATGATCATAATGGTCCCTTCTGACCTTAGTATCTATGAATCTAAGAGAAAGACAGTGTAACTTTAGAGATAAAATTGTTTTCCTTATTCTAATAATGGTCCTTTTGTGAAGTTAAAAGTAACCAGCACTGTCCATGATTCTTTACCATTGTCACATGAGAGCCTCAACCTTAAAACAGATACTTCTGTCAATAATTCTAACTGCAGCTGAGTCCAGAGCAATTTGCTAACCTCAAACATTTTAAAAATCATGAGGCAGGCCCCCAAAACTATGAAATTGGCTTTAAAATTATGAGATTTTTTTAAAAAATCAAGTTGGTGTTCTCTTGATTTGCCTTGTGATTTCTGAGCCTTTAGGGTACACTTGGGTCAAATTTTCAGGCTTTCCTGCACACAGATGAGGGCTAGAAACTTTACTTTAAAATAAGTAAGTAAATAAATAAATAAATAAAAAGCTAAGATTCTCATGTAATTACATGCTTCCAGGGGCTGGGACTTTAAGAAAAACAACAATATTTTGAGACTTGACAACACTAACCCCCCAATTTTACTATAGCCAAGGAGCACGCAGTACAATTAAGGAGAGGACAAGATCCAAAGTTGACTTAAGTCTGTGTGCTTCATTAGTAACCCCAGTGTAAGTTAGAGCACTCTAACTGCTTTCCTTTTTGCACCCATTGTCAATGGCATTAAGGGCCTGTTTATGGCAGCTGGGGAACACAGGAGTCTCTGCCATGTCCTGTACTGCAGTCACAGAGGAGTGATTGCATAACGACCATTAACACACGCTATGCATACTGTGATGTCCAATTACACTGGTTTAGGCATAAAATTTAGGCACTGCTTCAGGGGAGGATTGTGGGCAGGTACTGTTAGACATGTTCTTGCACAACATTGTAACCAAATTACCGAAGGATTCATATGTTTTGGTCGTTAGCAAAGGATACCTTTGTCTTCCGTGTTCCTATTGGGTAGAGAGGCCTCAGAACAGTCAAACTTGAAACTTTGTATCAACTCTTGTACCTTGCCCCGCAGTATATAATTAAACTGAATAAAATCAGGGCTGTGTCTGCAGAGCTGTTTAAAAGCAAGTGGTGAATCATGATTCTTCAACACAACAGGTATAGAATGTCTCCTTGTGGTATTCTCATGCACCATGTGCTTATTTTGATCACCTTGTCGTAACTTCTTTTTTATGACACGTGACTTTGGCTTACATTTTCAAAAGTGACAAAAGCCCAATTTAAGACACCTTAAAGAGGCTGATTTTCAGGAGGTGGTGAGAACTAGCCCTCTGTAAACCTGACCCTTTTAAAGTGTCTCAACATGGGCAACCAAAAACTGAGGTTCACAAAATTACTAGTCACTTCTAAAAATGTCGGTCTTTATTTCTGTGGCTGTCCTGTAAGCAGCAGCTCTGAAAGTAAGAAAATTTGCCATCAGAGAGCAACCTTTATTTCTGGTATACAACAGCTTCTAAAAAAGATGTGAGCCACAAGCAACACAACATTTCTTCAAAGATCTAACTGCTGGTACATTGAAATTAAACAAAACCTGTAAGAATATTGTAGTCATGATGACTTCACTGAACCTGTTCAGACAAAACGTTGTTGATACACGGGGGAAGACTCTCACAACATCATTTTCAAGCATTTACTCCAAACTAAGCACCATGCGCCAGTCTAAATTTTTCACTAGACCAATGAGTATCTGAAACGGTTATTATTAGCATATTTAGTCAGTAGATAAGCAGTGATCTCATACATGCTGTTTGTCACAAGCGAACATTTTTGAAATCCAATAGTCCATTGTATTAAGTATGGCAGTATTTGTAATTCCTGCCTCCCCTCTCTTTAATTGAGAAATATTATCTGACTGCCTAGGTGGTGATCTAGATTAAATTTTTCTCTATGCTGAAAGAGAAATAGGATATTTGGTTTGATGGTAGTGTTTATTGTACACTGCCAAGGGTTTATATTAGATTATTTCCTCCAGAGCTTCCTGGTGTAAAAGATAAAATAATTGTTCAAGTGCCTGGAGTTTCCTCTTTCTATTTCCTTACCAAGTAGGAATTTGAAACATTACCAGTGCATTGATTTATTAAGTTTAATGGGTAAATACAGTTAGTAAGAAGCAAAATAAGCTAGTATAATTATATCCTCCTGAGCTGCATGCTACTGCAAATGTATTTTTATAACATACATTTTATTCCCCAGTCTGGAAAACTCTGTTTCATAGGATAACTGCTATGCAGAGTTCAACAACATGAATCTGCCTACGGCAGCATCGAGGTTGGCCTTAGGTATTGTAAAATGTGCAGTCACCCCCAGGTCTTCAAATCTAGGGCTGGCCTGAAAATCCTTGTGCCCCATGAGCTTATCCTCCAGGAATGCAGGCAACAAAAAAAGTCAGCCCAGGTACTTGGGAAGACAGCACTGCGCTCTGAAATACATCTTAAGGAACACAAGGTAGGTTGGCTAAAAGACCCTCAAGCTCCAGGAGCTCTTTGAAAGAATTGGGAAGCGGAGGAGGGCCTGAGGGCCTGAAGTTTCTGTGTCTGGCCTCCACTTCTGCTTTAGTATTTACAAGACATTAACTACTTAATGAAGGCTAGGTCATGTTTGTATGAAGGGGTGCCCTCTCCCCGGCACCCCTCCATACAAACAAACTTTTTAATGATTCATACAAATCAAATTTGTCACATATATAATCGTATGAATTTATCTTTATCTAATCTTTCCTTGCCTCCTATTGTTTATCACACTCACATGTCTTTCCTTAAATTAGATTGTAAGCCTGTCAGGTCGAGAATGTTGTCTCTTCCTACGTATTTTCCCATATCAACTTTTAAAAGAAATTGCAAACAATTTTTTCTGTATTTAATTTCCTATCCTATCCGATACAATTAGCATTACCTACATAGTGAAATACTTTTAATTTGATAGAGGTATTGTCTGCAGAAGGATATTTAAATTTACAAAATCTGACCTAGATAAAGACTAGAAAATTAATTTATAATTATATTCTAGGCTTTAATCAAATTCAAGTGTATCTTATTACAAGGTACAGAAGAGTATGATGGGACCATATCAGAAGTATGCCAATCCCTATAACTCAGAGGTGAAATGATGGGTATTTTACTCTCTGTGATTTGAGAGACTAGTTAGGGCAGAGAGAATATATGGTCATAGTGGAAAATTAATAAAGGATTAATGGAAATCACATGGGCAGAGATGTTAAGAGGAGTTCCTGTTTTCTTGTTGTTAAAACTTCCTGTTTTAATTAAATGTATTCAGTCTTGATGCAGAAGACTTCAACACACTATTGAAATGAGATTGGTGTTGTATCTTTCCAGACATAGCAAACTAATGTGTGAAGACTCCATTAAAAGAGAACATTTTCCCTCAAGAAAGCATATAAATGCTAAATAAAGGTCCTGAAGAGCAAGTACATAAATCAAGCAGAATTAATAAAGAAAACCAAATGTCAGGGAATGTATCCCTGAGGTAAAACCTTTATTCTAGACTGAAAAATGAAGCAACTTTGTAAACATTTTTAATAGTGCCCTTGGGCACTCCACGCTCTGTTCACAAGGTCGCATCTCACAAAGTTTTCTGCTTAAGGATTCACCATATGTGTTCATTAATTTTACATCTCTATGTCCTAGGCAAGGACATCCTCATTCATCCAAAACTCCCATTGATTTCAGTAAGAATTCTAGAAGCATAAGGACTGCATGCCTGGGCTTCCAGTGAAGAAATCCTCTAAAAAGGGGGCTTGGTCCTCAGCCTGGTATAAATCAATATAGCTCCTCAATAAAGCAATGCCAGTTTACATAAGCTTGAGGATGTGTGCCCTCAGGCTCATTTTCATCAAAAAGTGCATGAATTCAGCTGCACAACTCTCTTCACATTAGTGGAAGTCATGTATTCAGTCATTGTCCAGAAAATGTAGCTTTTAGGGCTTTTCGTTAACAGACCTACTCTATAAACTCTTCATGATGAGAAGCTAGTTTTGTAGATATTCTCTGATCTTTCACTCTATGTAATTAAAGTCACCGTTGCTCTACTGAGAAAAATGATATCCTGTGATATTCCGGAATGCAAGACTGTTGGGGTTTTTTTTAAACAAGTGCCCGAACATTTTTATGGAATTCAATTTAGTAGAAAACAACATTGATTTCTCCTGTAAATGATCAAAAACTTAAAAACTGGAATTATTGCAAATTGCTATTGGTAGTGAAGTCCACCTGCATCCTTTGAGATTCTGATCAATCAGAATCTCAATGTCCACAGCTTGTTCATTGACCTCGTTTGTACTTTTGTCGAGCAATCTTCCTTCCAGAAACATTATTTTTAGCCAGCATATCTCAAACACAGTTTTGGCTAATAGAAGATTACTGTTTATTTTCCCTTGGTAGTGAAATATTGTTTGAACAGCACCAAAGAGGAATGATTTTGGCTTCTGTGCCCAGGATGAGTTCCGGGGAGAATGGACCTACTTTAAAAATATCAGATATGTCTTTCATCTTCTTGGAAGTAGTTAATATATGGTTTATTAGTCACCTGAATAACAAAGAGACTATTAGAAAAGGAGTACTTGTGGCACCTGAGAGACTAACAAATTTATTTGAGCATAAGCTTTCATGAGCTACAGCTCACTTCATCGGATGCAGTGACTATTATTATCCAGTGTGTGTCTTCTCACAGTATCTCTTCGGGATTAGCAGCTGGCTGCTTGAAGGCAGATTAGGTCATGTCAATTAAAATCTGCATGATACACCTTTCCAAAGACCTAAATTAAGGCTAGGCTCTGTGTGATACTGAATTTCTCTGGAGACATGCCTAATACTCTCTGTAAAATGTCAATAGTTTAACTTTAATGGGACTTTTTTCAGAGTAACAGCCGTGTTAGTCTGTATTCGCAAAAAGAAAAGGAGTACTTGTGGCACCTTAGAGACTAACCAATTTATTTGAGCATGAGCTTTCGTGAGCTACAGCTCACTTCATCGGATGCATACCGCGGAAACTGCAGCAGACTTTATATATACACAGAGAATATGAAACAATACCTCCTCCCACCCCACTGTCCTGCTGGTAATAGCTTATCTAAAGTGATCATCAGGTAGGGCCATTTCCAGCACAAATCCAGGTTTTCTCATCCTCCACCCCCCACACAAATTCACTCTCCTGCTGGTGATAGCCCATCCAAAGTGACAACTCTTTACACAATGTGCATGATAATCAAGTTGGGCCATTTCCTGCACAAATCCAGGTTCTCTCACCCCCTCACCCCCCTCCCAAAAACCACACACACAAACTCACTATCCTGCTGGTAATAGCTCATCCAAAGTGACCATTCTCCCTACAATGTGCATGATAATCAAGGTGGGCCATTTCCAGCACAAATCCAGGTTTTCTCACATCCCCCCCACCCCCATACACACACAAACTCACTCTCCTGCTGGTAATAGCTCATCCAAACTGACCACTCTCCAAGTTTAAATCCAAGTTAAACCAGAACATCTGGGGGGGGGGGGTAGGAAAAACAAGAGGAAATAGGCTACCTTGCATAATGACTTAGCCACTCCCAGTCTCTATTTAAGCCTAAATTAATAGTATCCAATTTGCAAATGAATTCCAATTCAGCAGTTTCTCGCTGGAGTCTGGATTTGAAGTTTTTTTGTTTTAAGATAGCGACCTTCATGTCTGTGATTGCGTGACCAGAGAGATTGAAGTGTTCTCCGACTGGTTTATGAATGTTATAATTCTTGACATCTGATTTGTGTCCATTTATTCTTTTACGTAGAGACTGTCCAGTTTGACCAATGTACATGGCAGAGGGGCATTGCTGGCACATGATGGCATATATCACATTGGTGGATGTGCAGGTGAACGAGCCTCTGATAGTGTGGCTGATGTGATTAGGCCCTGTGATGGTGTCCCCTGAATAGATATGTGGGCACAATTGGCAACGGGCTTTGTTGCAAGGATAAGTTCCTGGGTTAGGGGTTCTGTTGTGTGGTATGTGGTTGTTGGTATTTGCTTCAGGTTGTGGGGCTGTCTGTAGGCAAGGACTGGCCTGTCTCCCAAGATTTGTGAGAGTGTTGGGTCATCCTTTAGGATAGGTTGTAGATCCTTAATAATGCGTTGGAGGGGTTTTAGTTGGGGGCTGAAGGTGACGGCTAGTGGCGTTCTGTTATTTTCTTTGTTAGGCCTGTCCTGTAGTAGGTAACTTCTGGGAACTCTTCTGGCTCTATCAATCTGTTTCTTTACTTCTGCAGGTGGGTATTGTAGTTGTAAGAAAGCTTGACAGAGATCTTGTAGGTGTTTGTCTCTGTCTGAGGGGTTGGAGCAAATGCGGTTGTATCGCAGAGCTTGGCTGTAGACGATGGATCGTGTGGTGTGGTCAGGGTGAAAGCTGGAGGCATGCAGGTAGGAATAGCGGTCAGTAGGTTTCCGGTATAGGGTGGTGTTTATGTGACCATTGTTTATTAGCACTGTAGTGTCCAGGAAGTGGATCTCTTGTGTGGACTGGACCAGGCTGAGGTTGGTGGTGGGATGGAAATTGTTGAAATCATGGTGGAATTCCTCAAGGGCTTCTTTTCCATGGGTCCAGATGATGAAGATGTCATCAATATAGCGCAAGTAGAGTAGGGGCTTTAGGGGACGAGAGCTGAGAAAGCGTTGTTCTAAATCAGCCATAAAAATGTTGGCATACTGTGGGGCCATGCGGGTACCCATAGCAGTGCCGCTGATCTGAAGGTATACATTGTCCCCAAATGTGAAATAGTTAAATAGCTATTATTTATATTAAATATTAAATATTATATTAAATATAATTAAATATTAAATATAATAAATATTAAATAGCTTACCCCCAGATGTTCTGGTTTAACTTGGATTTAAACTTGGAGAGTGGTCAGTTTGGATGAGCTATTACCAGCAGGAGAGTGAGTTTGTGTGTGTATGGGGGTGGGGGGGATGTGAGAAAACCTGGATTTGTGCTGGAAATGGCCCACCTTGATTATCATGCACATTGTAGGGAGAATGGTCACTTTGGATGAGCTATTACCAGCAGGATAGTGAGTTTGTGTGTGTGGTTTTTGGGAGGGGGGTGAGGGGGTGAGAGAACCTGGATTTGTGCAGGAAATGGCCCAACTTGATTATCATGCACATTGTGTAAAGAAAAAGAAAAGGTATCTGTATCTGATGAAGTGAGCTGTAGCTCACGAAAGCTCATGCTCAAATAAACTGGTTAGTCTCTAAGGTGCCACAAGTACTCCTTTTCTTTTTGCGAATACAGACTAACACGGCTGTTACTCTGAAACCTGAAATTGTGTAAAGAGTTGTCACTTTGGATGGGCTATCACCAGCAGGAGAGTGAATTTGTGGTGGGGGGGTGGAGGGTGAGAAAACCTGGATTTGTGCTGGAAATGGCCCTACCTGATGATCACTTTAGATAAGCTATTACCAGCAGGACAGTGGGGTGGGAGGAGGTATTGTTTCATATTCTCTGTGTATATATAAAGTCTGCTGCAGTTTCCGCGGTATGCATCCGATGAAGTGAGCTGTAGCTCACGAAAGCTCATGATCAAATAAATTGGTTAGTCACTAAGGTGCCACAAGTACTCCTTTTCTTTTAATGGGACTTGCATCTCACAAGACTGGCACCCCTCGTTCTCTGCTTCAGTCTCCTTCAATAGACTTAGAAACCATATTTTTTCACACAAACTTGCGATCTTTACCATAGGATTTTCATAACCAGCTTCTCATTAATGCCCTGATCCAGCAAAGCACTTATTCATGTGATTGATTAACTTTAAACTAGGGCTGTCAATTAATCACAGTTAACTCACATGATTAACTCAAAAAATTAACCATGATTTAAAAAATTAATCGTGATTAATCGCACTTATAACAATAGAATACCAATTGAAATTTATTAAATAATTTTGGATGTTTTCTACATTTTCAATATTTATTTCAGTTACAACACAGAATACAAAGTGCACAGTGCTCACGTTATATTATTATTTTTTATTACAAATAGGTACTGTAAAAATGATAAACAAAAGAAACAGTATTTTTCAATTCACCTCATACAAGTATTGAAGTACAATCTCTTTATTGTGAAAGTGCATCTTACAAATGCAGAAATTTTTTGGTTATATAACTGTACTCAAAAACAAAACAGTGTAAAACTTTAGAGCCTACAAGTCCACTCAGTCCTACTTCTTGTTCAGCCAATCGCTAAGACAAACGAGTTTGTTTACATTGACAGGAGATACTGCTGCCTGCTTCTTATTTACAGTGTCACCTGAAAGTGAGAACAGGCATTTGCAGGGCACTTTTGTAGCCGGCGTTGCAAGGTATTTACATACCAGATATACTAAACATCCATATGCCCCTTCATCCTTCGGCCACCATTCCAGAGGACATGCTTCCATGCTGATGATGCTCATTAAAAAAATAATGTGTCAATTAAATTTGTTTCAGAATAGCAGCTGTGTTAGTCTGTATCCGCAAAAAGAACAGGAGGACTTGTGGCACCTTAGAGATTAACAAATTTATTAGAGTGGGCTGTAGCCCACAAAAGCTTATGCTCGAATAAATTTGTTAGTCTCTAAGGTGCCACAAGTACTCCTGTTAATTAAATTTGTGACTGTAGTCCTTGGGGGGAGAATTGTATGGCTCCTGCTCTGTTTTACCTACATTCTGCATATATTTCATGTTATAGCAGTCTCAGATGATGACCCAGCACATCTTAGTTTTAAGACACTTTCACAACAGATTTGACAAAACCCAAAGAAGGTACCAATGTGAGATTTCTAAAAATAGCTACAGCACTTGACCCAAGGTTTAAGAATCTGAAGTGCTGTCCAAAATCTGAGAGGGATGAAGTGTGGAGCATGCTTTTAGAAGTCTTAAAAGAGCAACACTGTGATGCGGAAACTACAGAACCCGAACCACCAAAAAAGAAAATCAACCTTCTGCTGATGGTATCTGACTTAGATGATGAAAATGAACATACATCAGTCTGCACTGCTTTGGATCATTATCAAGCAGAACCCATCATCAGCATGGAAGCATGTCCTCTGGAATCGTGGTTGAAGCATGAAGGGACATATGAATCTTTAGAGCATCTGGCACCTTAAATATCTTGCAACCCCAGTTACAACAGTGCCATGTGAACTCCTGTTCTCACTTTTAGGTGACATAAACAAGGAAACAGGCAGCATTATCTCCTGCAAATTGTAACCAACCTTGTTTGTCTGAGTGATTGGCTGACCAAGAAGTAGGACTGAGTGTACTTGCAGGCTCTAAAGTTTTACATTGTTTTATTTTTGAATGCAGTTTGTTTTTTTACATAATTTTACATTTGTAAGTTAAAGTGTCATGATAAAGAGATTGCCCTACAGTACTTGTATGAGGTGAATTAAATTTTTTTTTTGTTTACAGTGCAAATATTTGTAATCAAAAATAAATATAAAATGAGCAGTGTCCACTTTGTATTCTGTGTTGTAATTGAAATTAATATATTTGAAAATGTAGTAAACATCCAAAAATATTTAAAATAAATGGTATTCTATTGTTTAACAGCGCAATTAATCATGATTTTTTTTTTATCGCTTGACAGCCCTACTTTAAACACATGAGTAGTCCATTGTTTTCAGTCAAGCCACTCACATGTTTAAAATTAATTTATTACATAAATGCTTTCCTGGACCAGGGCCTAAATTTCTTTGCATTATATCAGTTCTGTAATTACAAAATGTTTTCAAGATACATATTAAGTTTTTATTATTAAACTAAATAAATGTGATTAATAAATAAATAAGATAAAATACTTGTTTAGAACTAAAGGAGTACTTGTGGCACCTTAGAGACTAACCAACGAACGCTTATGCTGAAATAAATTGGTTAGTCTCTAAGGTGCCTTTTCTTTTTGCGAATACAGACTAACACGGCTGTTACTCTGAAACTTGTTTAGAACTGAATCTTGCACAATTTTATTTGACAAAACTGAGCTTATTTTCTGTACTCCTAACATTGAACAAACAAATAAATTTTCTTTTGTGTATTATAATGAGAAAACTGATGGATCCTTTGGTAACAAATAAGTTATGAATCCAGCCTCTCGTACTATAATAAATAGTGCACAGACAAAACAGGAAAGTAATGTCTGTTGATCAGAAGACAATGCATCATGGGTAGAGCTGAGCAAATAATTGCCTTCAGTTCAGTGGAAAAATCGGGGGGTGGGGGGAGAAGAGGAGGAAAATGGGAAGGAGCAATTGCATTTTGAGTTTAATTAAACGTTTTGTTTGACTCAAAACCAATTTTTTATTTATTATTTCTTTGCTGGATGCTTTTACTCTTGTTTGTTTGTTTAGAAATTTAGCTGAGTTTATTTAAAAGACAAAATAAAAAATGTATACTGAGGAAAAAAGAAAGGAATATAAACTCAGGTAAGTCAAGTGTAAATGTATAATAAGGCAAGCCAAAAAAGAATTTGAAGAACAACTAGCAAAAGACACAAAAAAGTAACAGAAAATTTACTTTTAAAGAATCAGAAGCAGGCAATCTGCCAAACAATCATTGGGGCCACTGGACAATCAAGGTGCTAAAAGAGGACTCAAGACAGACAAAGCCGTTGCAGAGAAGCTAAATGAATTCTTTGCATCAGTATTCGCTGTGGAGGGTGTGAGGGAGATTTCTACAACTAAGCCATTCTTTTTAGGTGACAAATCTGAGGAACTGTCCGAGATTGAGGTGTCCATAGAGCACGTTTTGGATCAAACTGATAAAGTATACAGTAATAAGTCACCAGGACCAGATGGTATTCACTCTAGAGTTCTGAATGAACTCAAATATGAAATTGCAGAACTATTAACGGTGATATGTAACCTATGACTTAAATCGCACTCTGTCCCAAATGACTGGTGGATAGGTAATGTAATGCAGATTTTTTTTTTAAAGGCTCCAGAGGCAGTCCTGGTAATTTACAGGATGATAAGTCTAAAATAAGTATCGGGTAAATTGGTTGAAACTATCGTAAAGAACAGAATTACCAGACACATAGGTGAACATGATATGTTGGGTAATACTCAACACAGCTTTTGTAAAGGGAAATCGTGCTTCACAAATTTATTAGAATTCTTTGAGTGGGTCGACAAATATGTGAACAAGGGGGATCCAATGGATCTAGTATACTTGGACTTTCAGAAAGCCTTTGACATGGTCCCTCACCAAAAGCTCTTCGGCAAACTAAGCAATCATGGGTATACTGGTTCTGCAATCTTCCCTCCCCATCAGGCTTGGAGGGAGGCCACTCTGCTTCACTAAGTCACACAATAAGCAGTCAGTTATCAGGCTAGGGCTCTGGCCCTATGGTCAGGGCAGAGCAGCACACAGTCTATTCCCCAGCCTCCTAGCTGAGGCAGGCAGTAATCTAAAATCTATAGCTCTTGCCCCCTGGGCCGGGCAAGAGCAACAAGCAGTCTACCTAAGTCTCCTGGCTTGGGAAGACAGCAATTGACCACCCAGGGGCTCTGACCCTCCAGGCAGGGCAGAGCAACAAGCCACAGGCAAGACACTAAGGCCTTCCAGTCTAGGGAAAGTAGGCCGCCACCCCAGGGATGGGGTTGGTGGCAGGGAGTAGGTATCCCAGGCCCACCCTACTCCACCAGGTCCCAGCCCAGGGCTCTAAAAGTGGCAGGTGGTCCCGGCACTGGGTCAGCAGGGAAGTCACCCCAGCATGCTGACTCATTCCCTGGCCACACAACCAAACTAACGTTTGGTTCCTGGGGGATTCTTCCTACCACCCTTCCTTGATGTGCCCCTGCAGTCCATAGCTCCTCAGGATATATGGCAGATGGCAGTCCCAACAACTCCTCTCCACAGTCAGTCTCCTCCAGTGGTAGAGCACTGCACAGCTCAGTCTCTGGTCCAGAGTTTTGCAGCAATATAGAGATGTCGGGCTCCAGCCCAACTGAACTGGAGGGCCTCCCTCTTATACTGTGTGTCCTGCCCCTCTGCTTCCAACTTGGGGGGATGGGGATGGCTTGGCGGTGCCCACAAGGCTCAGCTCCCCCCCATCAGGCTCAGAGGGAGGCCATTCTGCTTCACAACATAGGATAGGAGGGAAAGTCCTCTCATGGATCAGTAAATGGTTAAAAGATAGGAAACAAAGGGTAAGAATAAATGGTCATTTTTCAGAATGGAGAGAGGTAAATAGCGGTGATCCCCAGGGGTCTGTACTGGGACTGGTGCTGTTCAACATACTCATAAATGATCTGGAAAAAGGGGTGAACAGTGAGGTGGCAGAATTTGCAGATAATATAAAATTACTCAAGATAGTTAAGTCCAAAGCAGACTGCGAAGAGCTGCAAAGGGATCTCACAAAACCGGGTGACTGAGCAACAAAATGGAAGACTAAATTTAATGTTGATAAATACAAAGTAATGCACATTGCAAAATATAATCCAATACATACAAAATGATGGGGTCTAAATTAGCTGTTACTGTTCAAGAAAGAGATCTTGGAGTTATTTTGGGTGCTTCTTTGTCTGCATATCTGCTCAATGTGCAGCAGCAGTCAAAAAAGCGAACAAAGTTAGGAACCATTAGAAAAGGGGTAGATAATAAGATAGTAAATGTAATAATGGTACTATATAAATTCATGGTACACCCACACCTTGAATACTGCATGAAGTTCTGGTTGTCCCTTCTCAAAAAAAAAAGATATGTTAAAAATGAAAAGGTACAGAGGGGGCAACAAAAATGATGAGGGGTATGGAACAGCTGCCACAGGAGGAGAGATTAAAAAGACTGGGACTGTTCAGCTTGAAAAAGAGACAACTAAGGGGGGATATGATGGAGGTCTATAAAATCAGGACTGGTGCGGAGAAAGTGAATAAGGAAGTGTCATTTCCCCCTTCATATAACACAAGAATCAGGGGTCAATCAATGAAATTAATAGGCAGCAAGTTTAAAACAAACAAAAGGAAGTACTTCTTCACACAGCACACAGTCATCCTGTGGAACTCATTGCACGGTGATAGCATGAAGGCCAAATATATGACTGGTTTCAAAAAGTTAGATAAATTCCTGGAGGATAAGTCCCTTAATGGCTATTAGACAAGATGGTCAGGGATGCAATGCCATGCTCTGGATGGCCTTAATACACTGACTTCCAGATGCTGGGACTGGACCTGCGGAGTGCATCACTTGAGGATTGCGCTGTACTGTTCATTCCCTTGGAAGTATCTGGCATTGGGCACAGTTGGAAGATAAAATACTGGGCTAGATGGACCTTTGGTCTGACCCAATATGGCCATTCTTCTATTCTTAAATTCTTATGTTTTGGAATGACAAGTTCTGACTGTCCCTCTCTGCCCCTCCCCGGCCCTCCGCTCCACTCCCTTTGGCTGAAGCTATTTGCTGAATTTGAAAATAGTTTTAATGGACCCAAAACTGCATTTTTCATCAATAAATTATTTGTCCAAACATTTCACTTAGGTCTTATCACAGGTTAAAAATATATCATGAACCATATTGTTTGTTACACAGTACTGGTAAGTCTGAGAAAAGGAAGACAATGTTATTTCTCAGGAGGTTATGGTCTATGATTTTTCATAAATAATACATCCCCATTATTTTGTATGAAATCTAAAGCCCATAAAATTCAAGGAAGAGAGACACTCCCATTAACTTCAATGAGCTTCAATAAAAAACATTATTTTTGAAAGTAGAAGCTTTCAGTTTCCACAATATATGCCAATTCTTAAACTGACTGTAAAATCTGTGCTTTCTGAATTTATACAATAATATAAGTATCACATTATTAGAATCTTTGTGTAAGTGCATGATCTTGAATGAATTCAAGGAATTGGGTTTTTTGCATAAAAATAATGTTTATTGTCTGGCCAAAATGACATTTTGCTTACAAATTTGAAAAGAAAATTAGGCCCTTTGTTTACATGGGGAATATAAGAAATTGCTCCAATGCCCCAACTCTAAATAAATTCTCATTTTCATAATCAGAAGCTGAGAACAAAGAAAGTTTTAGTGAATAAAGAGTGGGCTGGGGGCATTTCTATTTAGAAATATACATTGCAACCTGTCAGTAAGCAGCAAGGCATTTTCTAATATAATAGCTTTCTAACTAAAAACTTCACCAGAAACCTAAGATATCAAGTGTGAACTTCCTAGGGGTGCCCAGGATTGTGAGGCACCTTGCTACCATCTATCCTGACTCCACCAACGACAGGCAACATAAGCATTCTCCTCTGGGCCTCACTGTCACCCTACATGTTAGCAATAGACACTCCAACCCCCTAGTTCTCTGAAAGTCCAGCCCCTTGTCCACCAGGCACTCATCGTATTCACAAATTCACTGCTTCCAAAGAAACAAGATGTCCTTTCTAACCAGTTCTATCTCAGATTACTGCTCTGCTTAACACACAACACTTAGATATGTTTATAGTGAAATCAAGTACAAGTTTATTTAACAAAGCATAGGTATTCAAGTAACAACAAGTAGAAGTATTGGAAACAAATAGTTACATATGAAGTAAAATCATAACACATGTTCTACAGCCTAGATTTAATTGACAAGATATGCCCAACAAAGAAAATAACAGAACACCACTAGCCATCACCTTCAGCCCCCAACTAAAACCTCTCCAACGCATCATCAAGGATCTACAACCTATCCTGAAGGATGGCCCATCACTCTCACAGATCTTGGGAGACAGGCCAGTCCTTGCTTACAGACAGCCCTCGAACCTGAAACAAATACTCACCAGCAACCACACACCACACAACAGAACCACTAACCCAGGAACCTATCCTTGCGACAAAGCCCGTTGCCAACTGTGTCCACATATCTATTCAGGGGACACCATCATAGGGGCTAATCACATCAGCCACACTATCAGAGGCTCGTTCACCTGCACATCTACCAATGTGATATATGCCATCATGTGCCAGTAATGCCCCTCTGCCATGTACATTGGCCAAACTGGACAGTCTCTACGTAAAAGAATAAATGGACACAAATCAGACGTCAAGAATTATAACATTCAAAAACCGGAGAACACTTCAATCTCTTTGGTCACTCGATTACAGACCTAAAAGTTGCAATTCTTCAAAAAAAAACTTCAAAAACAGACTCCAACGAGAGACTGCTGAATTGGAATTAATTTGCAAACGGGATACAATTAACTTAGGCTTGAATAAAGACTGGGAATGGATGGGTCATTACACAAAGTAAAACTATTTCCCCATGTTTATTCCCCCCCCCGACCCTTGACTGTTCCTCAGATGTTCTTGTCAACTGCCGGAAATGGCCCACCTTGATAATCACCACAAAAGGTTCCCCCCACCCTGCTCTCCTGCTGGTAATAGCTCACCTTACTTGATCACTCTCATTACAGTGTGTACGGTAACACCCATTGTTTCATGTTCTCTGTGTATATAAATCTCCCCACTGTATTTTCCACTGAATGCCTCCGATGAAGTGAGCTGTAGGGTAAATATTTGTGCAACTTTTGATACCGCTCCAGAAGGGGACTAAGCTAAAGACTAACTCAGCTGGGGCAACAGATGAAGAATCTCCAGGGAGGAAGCCTGGGGAGCATTGCTCCATACCAGAGCAGGGACAATTTGAGAGAGAGCTCAGAAGGGGCTGAGAGAGTTTGAAAGCTAGCCAGGATGGTACTATAACCAGGATACTGTGATATGCCCAGTTGTACTAGAATGGAACCTAGGGACAGGGCTATGAATAGAGACATAGGCCCTATTGGACCATGTACCTGGAAGAGGTTTGTTTTGTGCGTGTTCACATATGGACTGTGTGTGAATCGGCCAAAGGGCTGAGTCATTGAAAACCCACCTGGGAAGTTAACTGCCAGCAGGAGTCACAGATGACCAGAAAGGGAGATAGGTGTCTGTTATCTCTTGTCTGAAAGGAACTTCTGTGAGGTATGTCAGCTCCTTAATGACCTTGCCTTTACGCCAAGACTTTAAGACCATAATTTTCTGTGTAGATACATAACTCCTTAAATGTTACCCATACATATAGTTCACAAAGTTTCTGATGACCAGTGGGCTACTGGCTCTCAGTAGAGACCTTACATGCCACCCTTTGGTGAACTATTATGCAGGAATCCAATACAGGGAATCCTGTAAAATCTTATGCACCCCTTGTGCCCTCTGCCAGTTAGCATCAAGGCTTCCCTAGGTCACACCAGGATAAATTTAACATTGTTTGTTTATAATCATAGAAATGTTGGACTGGAAGGGACCTTAAAAGGTCACCTAGTCTAAGCTTCTGCACTGAGGCAGGACTGAGTATTATCTAGACCATCCCTGGCAGGTATTTGTCTAACCTGTTCTTAAAAACTTCCAATGATGGAGATTCCACAACTTCTCTAGGTAATCTGTTCCAGTGTTTAACAACCCTTACAGTTAGGAAGTTTTTTCTAATGACTAACCTAAATCTCCTTTGTTAAAATTTCAGCCCATTATTCTTGGGAGACCCCATTCAAATGCCCTTACAACTTGACTGTGAACCATTGATAACTACTATGAGTACAGATGTCCATCCAGTTGTGCACCCACCTTATACTATGTTTGTCTAGATTATATTTCCCTAAATAGCTTATGAGAAGGCAATGTGAGACAGTCTTTATCTATATCTATACCTAATGAGTCCTCTTATATAAAATGACTTCTGTTTAACACCTTCAGGCACAAGATACCTTAAGTGAGTGATCTAGACAACTTTCCCATTGGATTTAGGTTTACCTGACAAACTTATAACTCAACAAGGGTTTCAAGAAGATTGCTCCTCAAACCTTGGGAAAGTTTTGTTGGGGTTCTGATCTTCTTGGGCAGGATCATCTCTACTTATTTACTCCATTCTATAAACAGATATGATTAGAGTAAGAATATTATTTTCCTTCATCAGTTGCTGCTCATCTGTTGGGAGAAAAACTAAGATAAACCTAAGCGATCTAAGCTTCAACATACTTAACTATATAATGGAACCAGACCTCCTAAGCTTTGGGAATGTTCAGATTCACATCTGGATTTCAACCCCCCCAAGTTAAGCAGTGTTTGGTTACGAGATTGTCTCTGTCTTATATAAACTATGTATTTATTTATTATTTTTGTTGGGATGCAAATAAATAATCTAGAATTTGGATTTGAGATTTTGTTTGGACCCTTTTCTAATTAAAACTAGCCAGTTTTGATTTGAGACATAAAAGATACTCTGTTTAGAATCCCTTTACATATGTTAGGATATATGGAATCCCAGTCCATCTTACAAAGGATAGGTTTATTTCTTAAACTAGCTATAAAGTATACACACAAGCAGGCTTCTACACACCTTGAGTTCCAGCTTTGTCTCCCTTGCTTACCAGGAACTAGACCCCGTCTTCCACACAAATGTCAGTGACTGACTAACATACTGCAAGTTAACATATTTATCATAATATAGACCCCAACACTGAAAACAAGTTATCTGCAGAGAAGACTCCTTATCCTTTGGATCATCCATATTCAGTGAAATCCTTTCCTGAATACCCTTATATAACATGGCAAAATAATAACTATTATTACTATTATAATAAATGTGTATTATAGTTGCACCTAGAGGCCCCTGAGTCAGAGCTCAGGGTCCCATTTTATAAGGCACTATATAGACATATAGTAAAAAAAAAAAAAAATAGTCCCTGTCCCAAAGAGCTTAGAATACTGGTTAATGATAGAATGCAACAAATTTGTTAAAAAAAAAAACACATGTGGGATGAAGTTTTTGTAATACAAGGAAAAATATATATTTTATGACTATAATGGAGAGGAGTGCAAAGAGGGACTAATATTTTGGACTTACAAAATTTCTGCTGGAATTTTATCTTCCTACCCAATAACATTAATATGTTCAAGGCATTGAGTGAAGGCAACTTTTTTTACTTTCACATGCTCTTTCAGTCTGACATATGCAGTGAGGAAATCAGTAAGGTAAGAGTCAATCTTCCTATTTTTTCTGGACCTGACATTTTTAAATACCTGCGTCACCAATGACTCATGCAATGATATTGAGAGGGGGGAAAAAAACTGGTTCAGAACAGTGAGAGAATGTGGTTTGGGTGGGCAGAGGGAATGTGGGAGGTAAAAGAACAGACCGTATATCATTCTCTTATAAAGCAGCAGGGAAGAGAACATTTTAAATGCAGGGGACGTTAGCTGTGCTGCAGTCCTTCTGGGTGGGCTATCAGTTCAAGGATCAGAACCAAAATGCTCATGGGAGGCAATTTCTGCCATGCCCAGTTAGTGTCACCACTAATTGAATCTTCCATCAGTAGCCAGTTAGTGCTAGCGACAGTTATTTACTAGACACTTGTCTTAGATAGTAAGCTGCTCAGGACAGGGTACTGTCCATTTCAATGTGTTTGTACAGCACCTGGCACAGTGGAGTACTGCTTGTTTTCAATCAAGGATTCTGGGTGCTACTTTAGTGTAAGTAAATAATAATAGAGCTGAGCACCGGGATTCCATGTCCAGAAACAGTGGAGACACTTTAATGTTCCTTCTGGTTTTAGACATTTTACAGGTTTCATACAGATACCTGGGGACCATTCCTAGAACCAGCATGAACTTCCTGAGTGATCCCACTCTATGTGCCACGATCCAAGAATATCTTGCAATATCTCTTGGTTTAAGGGGCTGAACAACTTATCTCCTCCCACATTCAATACATGGTGAGAGAAAACTCTGCAAGTGGCCATCTGGTGATTTTTTTTTTTCACACAGGGGAGATACTGGCCATTTAATGGTTTGTTCTTCCATGGGTTTGTTCTTCCACAGCCTTGCACTTTGTGTATTGATTTCTATGTTTTCAAGCTAAATGTCAAGTGGATCATTCTTCCTTAGTAGCATTTTATACCCCGTTTGCACTGATGTAAGTGACTACACAAGGGACAGAACAAAAGAGAACTGGACCCCCAAGGTGACTGTTTCAGGCAATCGATTAGAAGAAACTCATATTCAAGACTTTTTTAGATGTTTCTTCAGAGATCTGGCAGAGACACTTATTTAGTTAGTAATATCTGGGCATCTGGAATTTTTTTTAAGTTAAATTTCTCTTGTAGACTTCTGAAAAACATAATTTGGATTCATTACATAAATGAACTAACCATCTAATTTCTACAGTAGTTTCTAGCCATTCTTCATAACACCTCCCAATTTATCTGTAATTTTGCATTCCTCCAAATCAGACTGGTTGGCTCATTTGTGCAAAGATGTATATATTCAAAGTGCTTGATTCCAGATTGGTCTCATATTTCGGAGCTTGGATATGACAGGGTTTCTTCCATCAGAGCCACTACATTTGCCAAAGTGGACCCATGTGCATCTCCTAGGCCACCCTGGAACTGTTCTTTTCTTATCTGAACACCTTGCTCAAAGAGGTGAGATAATAGTGCTAGACCATTAACTATGTGATATCATTATGAATTTGGAAGCCCTAAAGCCTCCTGCTGACTTAAATCTGCTAGTGGCAGTTGAAGCTTGTATATTCCTAAAGAATTCCTTAACGAAGCTTTCTATGTTTTTTCCTTATAAAATGCTAGTGACTACAGGGAAAAATTACTGAATATAAGAACTTTAGGTGTAATGACCATTTAGATCTTTAGGTCACAGCCTCACATGAAGATAGTCTGTACACCTCTTTCCAGTCCCATGCCAAATATGAAAAATAAACTCACTTAAATCTTAAGGACTTGCTACTGAATTTGGTTAATATACATAACTCGTTATCATGTTTTATGGAGAGCTCACACTCCTTCAAACTCTACTTGATTTTATTCTGCATTCAGAGAATAGCTAATCCCCAGTGTACGTTCTTAATATTACAAATTAACGCAAAAACACAAGGAGCTTGATTCTCCATTGCCTTCTACCTTTTACACATATGCAAAGTGGGTGTTAAATGTTACCAGACTAAAAAAGATACCACTTGACACTCTTTGCACTCATTGTGAACTGACATAAGGTGCAAGGCAATGGAGACTCAGGCTCAATATGTTTCAGTTTTGGATATATAAATCACAAAGAAACTGATCCAAAGGACACATAAGTCAATGGTGTTCCCTTCCATGGCAAACTCTGAACTTGATTCAGCCAAGTACTTAAGCAGCTGCTTAATTTTATGTAGCTCAGTAGTCCCGTTGATTTTAATAGGACTAGTCACACATCTAAAGTTAAGAACATGCTTAAGTGCTTTTCAGTGAGTGCATCTGCAAATCTAGCATTTATCTTGGGCCACAAAGCAGAGTCACAAGACAATAAGCACACATCTAGTTGGACTATCTATTCAGTGATTCCACAAGGAAAGCAAAACACACACTTATGACATGTTAATTTTAAAAAAAGTCAGCAAAAACTGACAGCATTGTAGTAGAATTCAAGTTTTCAAATCCTGACCAATGTACAGATCTGGTAAATTTTATATATTTTTTTCATTCCAACCATTATATTTTGAACTGGGCTGAATTTGTTAAAATACCTTGTGCTAAAATAATTGAATAAAACATAGCTTTTTATTATAATTGTCTTTGCCATTTTTTATGTAGCTCTGGTCTACACTGGGGGGCGGGGGAGGGGGAATCGATCTAAGTTACGCAACTTCAGCTACGTGAATAACATAGCTGAAGTCAACATACTTAGATCGACTTACCATGCTGCCACTCCCCTGTTGACTCTGCCTGCGCCTCTCGTGGTGCTGGAGTACAGGAGTTGACGGGAGAGCGCTTGGGGATCGATTTATCATGTCTAGATTAGACGCGATAAACCAATCCCCGCTGGATTGATCGCTGCCCGCCAATCCAGTGGGTAGTATAGACATACCCATAGAATCCATATAGCATCTTCAGTTTTTATTAGGGATGGGTGGACAAATTCAAACAGCTCACAAATATTGCTAGTTCCTCTCATATGGGTGTGCCTCAAGATTAAGTTTTAATGAGAAATCCTACAACCCATGAATTTCCTACTCAAATTAAATATCAAGTGGTTATACTCCTTTTAACTAATTCATCTGTGATCATTCTTGGGACAACAGCTAGATCATATTAGCCAGAACAGCTACAGTAAATCTGTCCTGATTTCTTTCAGAAATGGCAGTGTCACCCAGATAGGAACAGTGAATAAGCTTGACACTGTACTTTGCCGAACAAGGATGAGTATTTTATAGAATAAATGCATGCATAAACATCTCTAGCTTTTAAATTCATTGAAATCTGTGGAGTTTCTCTAGGCATGAATTTGGCACACATTGTTCAAGCTATTCATAAAATATTATGAGGAATAAGAAAACACCAAGACTTGCTAGCCTTGGGGTGACATGCTTTGACTGCAATTGTGTTCTGTCCCCTCCATAATCTACATTCTATATCCTCCCATTCTTGCCTAGAACCACCCATTCATCAACTTCAGTGCCATCATATTCATTAAAACAACATTCCCAGATTCAGTCCTATGCTCATTCTATTCACCATATTGGTAGTTGACCTCTGCCTCAATTTACCTTTTGATTAGAGTTGATTAGAAATTTTCCACTCAAACATTTCTTCACTGGAAAATGCTGATTTTTTGGAAGCTAAATGGTTTGTAGAAAAGTATTGATTTTGATGAAATTTCATCCTGGAAAACAAACAGAATGGGGGAATTTAGATAAAAATTGAAACATTCTGTTTTAACCTTCTTTTCAAAAGAACTTTTCATTTAAATTTTCTCATAAAATATGATAAAATAATGTCAAAATCAGAACAATGTTTCAACTGACATGAAACTAAATTGTTTTTTTGGAATTTCATTTAATAGGAAATTTGGTTTCTGAATGGAAGAAAATATGAAATCAGACTTTCCCACAAAGCAGAAAATCCAGTTCCTGCTAAGCTGTTTTCAATGCAGTAGTTCTTTGACATTTGGAGGTATAACTGCTTGATTGCAAGATGAACAATTATGATGAAACTCTTCCTTGCCTACCCTTTTCTGTACCATCTCAAGTCAGATGATAGATCCTTGAAAATTCAGCCTCGGCCTCTGTTCTTTTTCTACATGTCTTCCCTGCTTCTACTGGTCTTTCCTCAGGTTTTGATTATCACAATTATTGTAGTAGGTCCTAATCACATAGAGATAATCCCTGAAAAAATCTGGGACCAGCCAGCGAGTGATGCATACATCAAGTCTAAATTGAGGTTAGCCAACACTAGCCATGCGGAAGAAAATATTTCAAATCACTTGGTAACATCTAGTTATGCCTACAGCTGGGCTATAGTATGTAATTGCATAATCTGGGTGCAAGTTAAGGCAGGGAATTTGCCACAGAGGCAGCTGATTTACCTCGGTAGGAAAGAGAGAGTTGTATGCATGGATGCCAGGAGAACATGACCTTAACCTCCTGGGAAACAATTTCCAAAAATGCAGCCAAGTCCTTTACCAAAATAAGCTTGATTCCAATCAATATGTTCAGAAGTAGATTAATTGCGATGCGACTAATTTAATTGAGAATGCATTGAGTTTAATGTCACATTTCAAATGTCACTGCCTTTTTTGTTTTGTTTTGTTTGTTTTGCAACAGTTAGCAAGAAAAATATACATGTTGCAAGGAACTTGAGGTTGTACTAATACACCAGAATATAATTTTTCTCAGTAACATGTGGATGAACCATAATACATTTCTCTGTTATTTCTCTTGTAAGCATTAGGTACTATTGAGAAATGCCTAAAATGTTGTCTGTGCCATTTATTTCTGTGAAATTCCAACAGGATTTTTTAAAACTTTGTAATATATAGATGTATAATAATTTGTAAACTATGTGCTACATTTCTTTATTTCCTGTGATTCTGAAATCTGTTACCCTCATTTTTAAAAGTCTGTTTACCTTTCTGTCTTAACATGTTTTGAAAACCCTCACAAATATTTTGTTAGAATCGCATATTCTAGAAACACCCCATTAGAATATTTGATGTTTTAGTCCTGTAACAAATCAATATTGTGAATACTTTTCAGACTTGAGAACTATCCAAAGTCTTTTGTAAATTGTATGTGTAAGATCCACTATGCAGTATCTTCTCTAGAGAGAATCTATAATCCAGCTTCTGTGTCTTGAAGCCTGAGACTCAAGTCTAGTCTAAATCTACAGATTTAGAAATACAGATTGTGACCTATCCCTTGGATTCTAAACATAACAATTAGATTTTCCAGTCTTCGGTCTCTTTCCTATGTATTATCTCATTGTACTTTGAATGAACTTACTTAAAGTCTCAAGCTTGATTTTTATTCAAGTTTCAACTGATCTGCTTTCATTCCTGCTTTTTTCCATCTAGCTTTCTCCTTCAGAATTACTATTCAGACATCAATGTTGTTTCTGCATGTTTTAACTTAAAGTTTGCCTAGTTGTAGCATTTCCTGGTGTTTGATTTATGATTTGTGCATTCAGGCTTTCAGGCTTCACAGATAGCAAATATATTTCCTAGGTATTTGCAGATTAGTCATTTGGTTAAAAATACCCTTAATACTCCAGAAAATGGAAATCAAATGAGGCCGGGTCATTATAATGTCTGTCCTGCCTCTAAAGCAAAAGTTGCAAAAAATGCCACTGTCCTGCAAGTGTCTCAAAGTCTTAACCAAGTATTGGGAACCCTTGTGCTCGTTATGTAACAAGCATATTTTCCCTAAAAAAGTGATATACAGTAAAGCACTGCAGTTGAACAAAGCACAGTGATAAATAAACTTTGATTTTACCAGCAATGGTCTCCTGTTGGAGGAAATGAGTGATGCTCTTTTGAATGAGATTGAAACATTCTAGCTGATTCAGTGTACAGTCTTTATAAGGAGTAGTTTAGAACCAAAGAAACTGGAACGCTTAATTAGGGAGCAAGAATTGGTGCATTGAAACAAATATAGCACTCTTCATTATGGAGTTTATAAAGCTATGTATAATTTTCAAGTCCATAAGTTATGGTGAAAAGAGAAAAATGGAAGTAGTGCCAAAAAAAGAAAAAAAAAAGGCAGGATAAGATAATGGTTAGCAAATGGGGAAAGAGGAATAAAGAAAGTTTACAAATACAGCTTGAAAAATTCAGTCGCCTACTCTAGTGATGATTGGGAAAGACTCCCTGACAAATGTAGCAACCTAAGACATCAATTTATTATTATTATTATTATTCATTATTTGCCACATAATTGCAATAGAGCCTGATCAGGATTTACAGCCCCACTGAATTATGTGCTGTACACATATGCATTAAATGGACCGTCTCTGCCCCAAAGAGCTTTACAATTGAATCATATGAAGAGACACCAGCTGGATTGTGGATCCCCCCACAGACAAGAGAGGATTATGTAACAAAGATGTGATGAGGAGAGTCGGACAAAAATTTTTATAGGAAGCTTTTGTGTGTGTGAAAAATGGAGATTCAGTGACACTGAAATATTTCACGAATTCATGTAAGTTTTGACAAATTGTTTTGGTAAAAAAAAAATCAAGTCATAAAATAACATTTTCTTATGAACAAAATATAAAGTGGTCTCTATTGAAATGAAACAGCCTGACTATTTATTTATTTTTTTGTCAAAATGAAATTTTTCATTCAGCCTGAAATTATTTTTTAATACTTTTTAAATGAGCTAAAAACATTTTGAAATTTCGTTTTTGGACTGACCTGAAACTAATTTTAAAAAAAATCAGAATTGCCAGTGATATACAGAAATATCTGTGCAAAGTCTCAATCCACCCACTGCCTGGCCACTGATCAGTGTTTTGAAGGCGTCACAACACAGGTGCATTTTAAGGATAGATCTGTTCTTTTTAGTTTAAAGATGAACTAATTTTAGAATCCTTATTGTTGTGAATCCCTTTCCCAATGTGCAGTGCTGGTTTCTGCAGCCTGTTCCAGCGTTTTTACTGCTTTTAAAAGTTTTGCTAAGTAGCTTCAGCGTGAAACTGAGAATACTTGGGTCATCTTCACTACTGCTGTGGAAATCTGGAGGGGGATGAATTATTATTAATAATCATTATTATTTAATGTATTACAATAGTATTTTAGATTTCCCAAAGACTAGGACCCCTTTTAGTGAGGCACACTACACACATAACAAAAAAGGTAATCTCTGTCACTTTTTTATTAAGTATGTATCTACTGGTGAATATGTATGAAACATTCACCCAGCTTTATAGGTTGAAAGTATAGTGAGGAAAAATCAAATAATTGAAAAAATATTAAATTTATTCATATCATTTACTTTGTACACACATCAACCTTGATTCAGGAAGGTACTTAAGGAAGTGCCTAACTTTAAGCACATTGACATTAATGGGGCTACTCCCTAGCTTTAAAGCTAGGCGTATGCACATGTGTCTTTCAGAATGGGTACCTTGCACCTCGTACAGTTGCCTTTATGATTTGACTACACAAAGTGTGAGGCAGTGGAGAATCAACCCCACACATTCTGATTCTGCTGTAGAAATGGTACCAGTTAGTGCTGAGGCCAACGATTGAAAAGAATTTGCCACCAGGCAAATATCTAGCTAGAATCCAAGTCATTCCATTCCCATTAGAAACCTAACAAATAGGCCAAAGGGCTTCTCCTACTTATACCACCTTTGCACCAATGTCATTCAATTGACTGCCATGAAGTTAATCCTCATTTACACTGGTGTATGGGAGAGGACATCTATAAAGCAGATGATGTTAGAAAGCATTGTCTCCATATCCTTCAGGGTACAAAGCCTTTCTCTCATATTGCAGGGGAAGACTTCCCCAGGTAGCCTTTTGGAGGTTATTTTCTGTGAAGCAGCGAGGAAGAGAACTCCAGTGGACTTATGCTATCAGCATTCATGATCAGATTGATGTGAAACTCCCTGACCTAACTCTTCTACCTTCCTAAATGACCAATCACAATTTACAGGGATTTAAAAAAAAAACATAGATATTCCAGTGTCAGAGTTTCCACCTATCCCACTCCCATAATTTGACTTTCAGATCTGGGCATCCTGGGAAAAAAAACCACCTCACCTTCCTGTTGAAAACTGTTTGAAGAAGCAGGGATTTTTTAAGGGATTTTTTTTTTAGAGGCGTTAGTAAGAGGTTTCAAATTAACTCTTCCATTTTTGCAACCACTGATGCTCTAGCCCATGGTGTAGAGTATCTTACACAAGGATGTATGAAAGAGATAAAGAACAAAGCACATTTCTATAAAACTGTAATTGCCAGTCATGCCTACACATTGGTTTCATACTTCTGCTATAACATTCTACAAAATATTTTTCATGTTGCATGTATGAAGTTAGGGGAGTTTTGTAAATTAGGGCAAGTGAACTATAGATATACCAGCCATAGAGAGGAAAAGCAGGGTGAGAACTGCAAAGGACGGTTAGTGTGAACTATGCAAGAAGTAAATCCCTTGATCCAGGAAGCTGTACACAACGAAGAGAAATCACTTTGACATGAGAACAGCAATGTGGTCTGTTCACAGCTAGTTATGGGTGATAACAAGATGTTATCATTTTGTAATTTATCTACACTTTAGTTAATCTAAATTAATTAAGTGAAACTTTGTTCATTACATATCAATGGAGCTCTGGACAGAATATATACGAAGAGTATAAGTAGAAGTAAATGGCTACTACTCAGATGACTCACTATAAACCAAGATGGACCATGCATATTACCCTTTATTTTATTAGTCCCTTTAACAGAAAGAAGATGGGGGGACAAATCTTGGTTTATATAATCAACTTTTAGATCTAATAAAAAGGGGATATTAATGTTCAATCCTGCCCTCGGACAGGCACATATTTTTCACTTCCCAACTTATTAAATCAGTGACTCCATGTATATGCAAACACAGCCTGTGATTTTACAAGATAACTACCTATGGATATGGGACTGGATCAAGCCCCAGAAGCATGCTGAAATAAACAGGAAAAAAATTAGAAAGTTAGAAAACAGTCTTTCCAAACAAAATATAAACTGTAACCAGTAATAAAAGGAAAGGCACATTGTAAGCAAAAGTATAAGAATTCATGCTCAGCTCAGATGTTCATAGAACAGAGTTTGCACTAGGATCAAAATAGATCAGCGTATAACACAATTAAGTTAGGTTAATATACAAATATCAGAGGCTATCTTGGAAAATGCTCACATATACAAGGTTTGCTGGTTCTTTTTATGGGTATATTCATCCTTCACTTATGTTAACAGTAGCCAGTGTCTTCTGGGTGTGATTGTAGATCACTGAGAGTGGTGACTTACTCTGTTACAGAGGTCTTGGGCCAATCACTGGTTACTTAGAGCACTAGTGGTGCATTGGCCGGCAAATTAATGGCCAGGTTGCGTGGTTTCCTATTCATTCACAAAGTGGCAGGTTGTGCTGAAGCCCTAATGTGGATGTGCAAGAGGAGGGAGGGAACAAAGATATTCCCCCATCCATCTTGTGTCCTACACAGGGCCAGACCCAATAGCAGCCACTATGCATAGGAGATGCCACCCCCAAGAGCTCAAAATCCTGAGTCAGGCCCTCAAAATCATGAGATTGGCTTAAAAGTCATTATTCAAAGAAAAAAAAACCCCACATATTTCAAGTTCTTTTTCGTGTGTTCACCTTTTGGATTTTGAGCCTTCTGGGTGCTTTCATGTCATGTTTGCAAGCTTTTCTCCACAGCCATGAAGGCTGGAAACTTACTTTTTTTAAAGAAATGACAGTTGAGATTCTTGCGTCATCACAGGATTTCCAGAGGTAGGGCTTCAAGAAAAATGCTGAATATCCTGAGATGCATGATAATGTGATGAGAGTTGGCCACACTTCAGGAGGAAGGAGGTAGGGCCATGGCACTGCACTCCCTCCACAATGGACCCCAGAGCTGGCCTGGTGCTTTGGAGAGAGCAGGATGCAATAGGCAAGGGTGCAGCATATGTATTCCCCCCTACATGTCAAAGAGCTAGGAAAGGGGTTAATCTGGTTCATATTGAGTAGAATTAATATTAAGAATGAATGTATCTAAGCCCTCTATCTTGAAAAGAAGACTGAGCTAGCTTTGGGCCACCTCGAGGTATTAATCCTGCCAAATCATGTTTTCGAGACCAATGCAAAGAGCAGACACGCCTTCCAGGTAGGGATGCTCATCTGGAGTACTAAAATAGCACTGTGGGAATGGAATTTCCCAGGCATTTTACTAAGTTGCAAAAACACAACAGGAAAAGCAGGAAGTGAAACTGTTTATCAAAAGTAATGAGGACAATCCCAAAAGGCTTTGGGACCCAGTCAATAGATGTGCTAAGAGGGACACTAGGGAACACCCTTTTGGGGCAGGGAGAGAATTATTATTGTTCAATACCTATATAGTGGTGGTATCTAAAGTCACAACCAGGTGGGGCTCCTTGGCGCTTGATGCTGTACAAACATATAGTACAGGACAACCCCTGCTCCAAGGAGCTCACAGACTAAATGAATCTGGGGTGATAATGAGCCAAGCATATTGAAGAACCCTGGGCTCTGAGTCGAGTAATGAGGAAAAGGTGATTCATGAGATGTGACACCAGAGCCTGCGGTGGGCCTGTTTGTCGAAAGGGTGAACGGGAAAACACAGTTCTCTAGAAATATAGGATGTTTGTGTTCCGTCTGACAAACCCGATCCAGGTGAGCTTTTTGCAGATAGACTAGACTGGACCTGCTATTTTCATCCCTTCATCTATCTATTTTTAAAAAATGCTGTTTTGATTAGACCGTTTGCTTCTCAGAATGCTGGGAAATTTCATTTCAACCATTCCAGACTCGTTGAACACCCTTCAACTTCTAATTCGGAGTAGGGACAGGAGGATGTCTGGAACCTAATCCACCCAGCATTCTTGGTCAGAAAAATACAGGTAAAGGAGTCATCATCTCCAAGGCTGCAGTCCAGTGCCCGTGTGGGAGACCACTCATAACCAGATTGAAGTTTAAGGTGACACTCCACCTGAGGAGGAGCAGCCCCCATAACCTCCAGTGTGAGCCCTTATACAAACTACGCACTCTGCCACACAGTGTTCATTATCTTTATTGGCTTACAAATGAGTTTAGTTTCTAATATATACTCAGTTTTAAAACAGCATATTTCCACCTGTGAAATTATACAACCATATTTAGATGCTGCAGCTGTAAAGACTCAGTCCCTGAAGGAATGTCTTAATGTCTTACTGTCAGAACCAAAAATAAATAAATACAAAATCTCTGGATAAGTTACAGCACATCCAGAATTCTGCAAGTCATGTGCTTGCGTGGGATGTTCTAGTATCCAAAGCTCAGGAATAATCAGAAAGACAGAGTGTTGTTTGCTTCAGATAAGTAGCTTGTCTGCCTCACAACTGTCTGCAAATGAATCACAGAGATCCAGATACAACTGGACTGCAGAACAAGGTGGGTAACTGGTGTCTATGGAGAGTACTCATGTGAGAAGTGGTTCAGATACAATTAGAAGTGACTCTAACATTCACCTGCAATTGTTTCAAAACTTGTGACCTTACTTTTGCTTTCTTCTCAATCCTCCCCTTCCCCTGCCCACATTTTCACACTTTTCTCCATTTCCCAGTTTTGGCTGGTACTAGAAAAAAGACAATAGTATGAGAAAAGCTGTCCACACCTGCTTCCTAATCCCACTTCTTGAACCAAAAAGGTTTGGCTGAGTGTTTGGGTGCTTATTCAGCATGAAGTTTTTGAGGTTTTCTCATTACCGATTATCTATACATAATCAAAATTGTGAATCTCTAAAATCCCTGTTTTACTGAAATTACTATAACCCAGAGATAAGGGGGTGAGACGGCTGGGGCTAGGAAACAGGAGAAAAGTGCTAAAATTGGAGATCCTGAGTATGCACCCAACTGAAGAGATAACTCCCCCAATCCTGCAAAAGGATCAGTGTATACAAACCCATATGCTTGTGTGGCATCCAAGTGAAGTCAACTGGGACTTTGCATAATTAGGGAATATGGAATGAATACACTGAGTTTGCAACTTTTGCAAGCCAGCTGCACATGAAAACTTGGACAGCGAGCTCCTTCTGCTGTGCCTTATTCCCCCTTTCTTTTAAATCTTTAATTTAAAGACTTTTCACAGTTTCTCTGCATTTTAGTAATATTGTAATACAGCATGTTCTTAGGCAGGCAGTGAGGTGTACTGGATAGGGCATCACATTGGCAGTTAGGAGCCTGGGTATTGTTTCTGGCCCTAACACTGACTGCTTGTCTGATCTTGGGCAAGTCACTGCACTTCTCTGTGCCTGTTTTCCCTCTCACCTTCTGACTGTTTTGTCTAGTCAGACTGTGAGTTCTCAGGAGCAGGGACAATTTTTTATTGTGTTTTTATGCGGTGTGCGTCACAGTGCAGCTCTGGTCCTCTGCTGGGGCCTCTAGGTCTATTATATCCATATTAATAATTATTTATTTGTAAAATAAATTAGCCATCAAGATTTGGCAGAAATGTTCTCTCTCCCTTTTTGCATTGCAATGGTTTATAAAACATATGGTGTCTGGTATAGTTTAGCACCTATTTACAACAATAACTGCCTTCTTTTTAGTTACAAGATCAATCTTAATAAATGTAACATTTGTAACTACATTTTTAAAAATAAATACATAACCTACATCAAAGAAGACTACAGTGTTAAATGGGAACAAAGAGAATTGTCTAAGAGAAAAACAAGAAGAAATGTAATCATTTTCCCCTCAGTTCCTATTCCATTTCAAGTATTCTTCTAGTGTTACATGTGCTGTATTGTAGTAGCTATTCAAAGTTTTCAGCACACCTTAACTACTTTGTGCTACTGAGTATATTAATGACTAGTGCTATTCTTTTTTCCTAAAGTATTCAGGGAATGGTATCAACAGTTCTGAAAATATGATCACCATGTCCATATGTATCTGTGACAGCTTACATTTCAGCTGCATGCCAACTTTCGTGAACCCATTCAAGAAATGAAGGAGGATAGTCACCTTTCCAACAGATTGTGCTGCTAATAATAGAAGCCCAGTAAGAGTTTCAACATCCCTGTCACAGACTGTGAAATCCTAGAAAAGCAGGATGCATACTTCTGGTGCGGAAGGGATTTGAGAGAGAGTAATTTTCCCTGTGTGATGCGTGAACAGAGACCAATAATGAGTCCATTTTGAGCACTTCCAAAGAACATAAAGTTAAAGTGCCCTCACTCGCCTCAATTTCTCCACCACATGCAATATAGGAGTTTGGGATTTTTTTCTTCCAATATATCATTGTGTGCATTGAGTTTCTATTCGACTACATTGAGCAGATTTTTAATCTAATTCATAATACTTTACTGTTTATTTCTCTCCAGCTCAGCATTCAGTTCCTTTTCCCAAATAAATATATCAAAAAGATAGTGCCCATTAGAGTGGACCTGAGACAGTATTGAATAACCTATGTGGGGATATTTTTGTTGGGATAAAGTTGCAAAAGGGCGTTCATTTCTGATGAGGATTTTTTATTGGAGGGAGTGGCTGGTGGGGTTTAATGACAGGCCGAGTGGCAAAGACATTTGTAAAATGCAAAAGATCAGAAAATGTGGTATCATCCACCCTTTTTTTTCCTGATCTCAACATGAGGTAAATCTGAGACAAACATATTGGCTTTTTTGACCTTACTTTATTTACTTGCTTTGATTTCCCTTGTAAATGCAAGTGCCATCCATATACATTTCCTCTCCATGCAAGCCTGTCAGAATCTTGCTCATTTTTTTTTGTTAGAAGATTTCTGTGGAGTTTGTGATGCCAAACAAGAGCAACGCCTTCCATATAGCATTGTAAAAGTCATCATCTCGGTACTGTCAAGGTGCAGCAGAACTTGCCAGAATTATAAGATTGTAATCCTCACTTATAGAAATGAAAGGATGGGTTGGAATGCTGCAAGTAACAACTCTAGCGTACACAGGCAGGATGTAACTTCTTTCCAGTGGTCCCCTCAAGCATGGCCAGCGACAAGGATGTGTGGCTGTAGCAGCACTGTGCTCTGGTGACTCCCAGCTAACAGAATGCCCCCTTGGGGGCTCTTACTACCCAGCACAATTCAAAGAATTCCTGAGGTTCGTTAAGGATTTTTTGAGAGGGCGAAGGCTGAACCCAAATTTACCTCACTGCTTCCACTAGCTGTAATTAATAGAGAGGGGTTTGTGGACTTGCTCCAGTATGTCAAAAATTGTTTGGGGTTCTCTCCTGTGTCCTTGTGGTACTCACCGATCTCTTAGGCCTTGTCTACACTCCAAAGTTTTGTTGGCAAAGGTTATGCCGCTTCAATTAAAGTGCTTTAATTAAAACTGCTCTTGCATGTCCACACTAGCTCCTTGTGTCGGCAGTGTGCATCCACACTAACAGCTCTTGCATCGACACAGAGAGCAGGGCACTGTGGTGGCTATCCTGCTGTGCAACTGGCCTCAGGGTGCTTTGGGAAGGGTTTGCAATGACTCATGGGGCAGTACAGCATCATATGACGCAGGTTTCTCAATCCCATCTTTCCAGGAGCATCCTAGTAGATTCTGCTTGGCACAGCAGTCTCTCCTGAAGCAGCCCACTCTGCCTGCCTGCCTGTGGTTCTGTGATTCCCTCCAACTTCTCCCACAGCCTCCTCAGGTGCCTGCAGTGGCATCCTGAGCAGCTCTGTGAGCTTTCCAGGCTGAGAAATGTCAAAGCAACACAGCAGTCCTTTCCACCCGCTTCCCCGCCCCCAGCTGTCAGCCTGCCACTGTGTTCCTAGTGCTGGGCAGAACAGGAGCAATCCATGATAATGGATTTGCTCTTTGTTCCCCAATTGGAGCAGCCTGTTCAGCTGTCAGATACTTCCAGGAGCTTTGAAAGGGGAGGGGCTCATGCCTGCAGGGTAGCAGAGATCAAAACAGAGACCAGAGCAATCATGGCAGGCATTGTGGGATACTGGTGGAAGCCAGTTATGTGGACAAAACAAACAGCAGTGTCTACACTGACACCTAGTCACTTTAACTTTGTCACAAAAAGCTTTTGTCTCTCACTGAGCAGAGTTTGCCACCAAAAGTAGCTTTGTAGTGTGTACACCTCCCCTGTTTTGTTAGCAAAAGGCAAAATGCTTTTGCCGACAAAACTTCATAGTGCAGACAAAGCCTTAGTAGACCTGATTCTGAGGAGTTGTGTGAAGTTCTTCTTTATCTCTTCAGAACTTTTCAAAGAGATCTGGCAGAAAATCTGTACTCCTTCCTTCCTTCCCTTCCTTTGACCACTGAGGATGCCTGGACAGAGGTTCAGGATGGTCAGTAATTCCAAGGGTCATAAAACGCAGGGGAAGAATAGGACAGACTAAGATGTAGATGTGAGTCTTATGCCCATAATCAGTTTCATAAAGATGCCTCAGAACCAGGAAAAGGAATAGGTGTCAATGCCTCTGGAGTTTCGTCAGAGGAGTAAAAGTTCTGTAGCTCACAAACAAAGGTATCCAACTCCATGCAGCATGGACCTTTAGAGGCAGTTTGATGGAGAACTTTATTTTTAGATACTTCAGAAATTAAAATCCCCAAATTACCAAACCCAGCCAATGAATTCCTGAAAAAAGGAAAATCTCCAAGGGATATGATAGGCTCCTTAGGGAGTTCTATAAAACCTTTAAGGATCCTACAGTTATCGGGTATGCTTAATGAGATTTTTGAAACTCAGCATCCAAGAAAGAATAGAGAAGTTACACCTTTAATTTGCAAGCCTAAAAAAGTTTCCAAGCTCCATGGTAAAATTATACATAGGTTTTCTTGCTAACTAAAGACAAAAATAGTCCATGATAACTCCTAGCTCTTTTACAAAGTTTTCATTCATACATCTCCAAGTGCTTTACAAGGGGGAAAACACCCTCTTACAGATTAGGAAACTAAGGCACAGAGAAATGAAACAACATTCCAAGGTCACATGGCAGGCTAGGTGCAGAGCCAGGAGCAAAACCCAAATCTCCTGAATCCCAGTCCAGTGCCCTATCTACTAAGCCACACTACAAGAAGTCTGGAGTAGAACCGGACAAATGCCTCAAAATTCCCACAAATATAAGCCTGAATATAAAGTTTAATTTATTCTGTCTGTCTTCTTGCCCTTTTGCATTTGCTGTCCATGAGTATTTTAGGAATAGTTGGTGTGAGTTAAGATTGCCATTTGGGTAGGTGGCAAAAAGACAGGGTGTCACTGTTGTGTGGGGACAAATTTGGATTAGTAGTTGGGAGTGGTACATTTAAAAATGTTTGTACCCTTGGAACTAAAATCTCTGTGCTGGACTTTAGTAGCCAAGTTATAAAATGTCTAGAAGTTCTCCAACACATCTAAGGCCTCATTGAATGAAACTGGATGAAACTCAACCAGAAGAGTCCGTGCATTTATAACATCCCATGGCAGGTGCTCAATCAGCCCAAACAGTATTGGTTCTGCCAGCAAAGCAGAGAGAAAATACATTTGTGGAGGAGAATCATTTTCTATAATAGTTGTTCACTCTATAATATTAGCCAATTGTTCTCTGACAGCTCAAGTGGGTTGTGCTATACAAATGCCTGTTTAGTCTGTGGAGAAGTCAATAAATAAATCGATGCTACTGCCTTTGCTTTCCCTGTACGTGGTGAGTAATTTTAGATAATTTAATTAAATTCTGTATAAAATAAATGGGGTGCCAAAATATTTATTCAACAGAAAGGGTCAAGATAATATATTCTGAAGACTCAGAACACTTCTTAAAACCATTGCTAGTCTGCTTAAAATGTGGGTAAGCGCTTCTTTGTAAAGTTACAGCACCCATTTACCAGACTGAGACCTCATTTATTTCAACTTGTAACTGTTACATTTATATTTTATGCTCACTGCTTATTTCATAGGTTAATTATGGTCTGAATAGATTGATCCCCCCCCCATTCCTATTAGCTCACCTTCATCTGATTTTATCACTCCCTCAAGTTAATAAATCTTCATTTTTAGTCCATGCTTTAGCTTGGCTGGTTTTGATGTCACATCGGGTTTACTGGCATGTTTCTCATTAATTTGTATTCTATTACCATTTGTTAGCATATGTACTTTGAATTTGTTTTCTTAAGCACACTTTACACTGCAATGACATACCTGATTCATTGGTTTTAGCAGTCCTCCACTTTAATTAAGGGCTGACCTAACCACATTATTCTTCAGTTTTTTGGGTTTACTTCATTTTACTCACATTTAGAATTGAGTGTTCTTGGGAATTCTTACTCAGAGGGACACTGTTGAACAAAGCCTAGCATTAGATCTGCAATAAAAATCACTATGGGCTTGATCTTATTCCTATTCAAGCCAGTTGGAAAACTTCCATGGGTTTTAATGGTGCAGGATCAAGCCCCTGTACAATTAGGACAGTGTTGTGCCTCTCCTGGCCTGATTTTCAGAGGTAGTGAGTGCCCAAATTCCCATTGCCTTCAGTGGAAGATACAAGTGCTCAGACCTAGCTTCATTTTTAGCTGCTAGGTAAAAAGCTACTTCTTAATTTTTAAGAGGCAGAAAAGAAAGTGGGTTAGATGGCAGGGTATGTCTACTTTGCAATCGGCGTGTGTGACTGCATGTAGACATACCCAAGCAAACTTAAATTTAGCTAGTTCAAGTACCAAAAGGAGTGAAGAGGAGGCCATACAGGGTTCAGCATGGGCTGCAGAAGCCCGTCTGTAACACTGAGTGATTACATGGGCCTCTAGCCCACAATGAAGTCTGTGTTGCAGTTCTTCATTGCTATCAGTACTCAAGCTAGCTAGATTTAAGGTAGTTTGGGTATGTCTACTCAAGCTGCAGTTACACCCTCGGAGTGTACTGTAGATATAACCTGAGTGAGCTACGTATTTGAATGGTCCTATTAGTGGTTTGGTGGCTGGGCAGAGGTGAGTTGGAAAGAAGGATAGTAGGAAATATTAGCAACATGTGAAAGCAGGAAGCCTAGAAACATTTTTTGGGGAAAAATATGTCTCCTTTGTTAAGTAGAGAATATATATTTCTTTAGCGGAATGGATGATAGAATAAGAAAATTTGGGGGAAAATAAGTAAAATGTGACGAAAATTTGTAAAGACATTATATCTCTTCTATCATTTATTTGACTTCTGGTAACAGTTCTGCTCCCTCCAAACAGAGGCTTAGACTGAAAAAGTGCTCCTCAGCCGGCAAGGGTTAGAACTTCCATATGTTTTTTGCATTTTTTTTACCCATGCCAAGGTATTCTTGTTTTACTTTGAAGGACCGACTCCCCATAGTCCAGGGTTGTTTTCTTTTTCTGCAACATTGGGAGCAGTAATGTTCCATGCAAAAGGAAAAGAAGCATCTCACTGAAGTGTAGAGAGAGAAGTATGCAGACCATGGACAGACTTGAACTGACTCAGAACTGCCTGGGTTCTAGGATCATGACATTACTCTAAGGTGATCTACAGCCCCCTGCAGCAGGAATAACCAGTGCACTAAATGCCCTAATAGCAACTATGTCAGTGACACCAGACAATTACTCACAGGAAAATGATAAAAGACAAAAATGCCACATCACCTGTGGGCAAACACTTCTCACAAAAAGAAAAGGAGGACTTGTAGCACCTTAGAGACTAACAAATTTATTTAAGCATAAGCTTTCATGACCTACAGCTCACTTCTCATGAAAGCTTATGCTCAAATAAATTTGTTAGTCTCTAAGGTGCCACAAGTCCTCCTTTTCTTTTTGCAGATACAAACTAACACGGCTGCTACTCTGAAACTTCTCACAAAGCAATCAGTCTATATAGGTCCAATCCCCACCCTCAGAGGAAACTTTCACAACACTTTCAAAAGACAAGCCTGGGAGCCTAAATTCATAACTTTGCTAGTCACTGAAAATCAGGGACTGAATAGAGACAAAAAGAAAAGGAGTACTTGTGGCACCTTAGAGACTAACCAATTTATTTGAGCAGAAGCTTTTGTGAGCTACAGCTCACTTCATCGGATGCATACTGTGGAAAGTACAGAAGATCTTTTTATACACACAAATCATGAAAAAATGGGTGTTTACCACTACAAAAGGTTTTCTCTCCCCCCACCCCACTCTCCTGCTGGTAATAGCTTATCTAAAGTGATCACTCTCCTTACAATGTGTATGATAATCAAGTTGGGCCATTTCCAGCACAAATCCAGGTTTTCTCCCCACCCCCCCACAAACCCACTCTCCTGTTGTTAATGGCTTATCTAAAGTGATCACTCTCCTTAAGATAAGCTATTGCCAACAGGAGAGTGGGTCTGTGGGGAGGTGGGGAGAAAACCTGGATTTGTGCTGGAAATGGCCCAACTTGATTATCATAGTTAAAACTGCAAACCGAAAGGGAAGACAGAGTGTGCAGTACAAAAAACATTGAAAGATGGTGCCAAATGTGGACGGAAGCAAAGGGAATACTGGGATGCGAACCGATGCATCACGGGGTGTTGGGACAGGATCCAGAATGTCCCACACCCCCACCCCCTTCCCACAAGCCATAGCGCCAGAATGGGAAGAGGTGCTCCGTGGGATAGCCGCCCACAATGCACCACTCCCGATGCTGCTGCAAGTGCCACAAATGTGGCCACGCCAGTGCGCTTGCAGCTGTCAGTGTGGACAGACTGCAGCGCTTTCCCTACTGCGCTGTACGAAGGCAAGTTTAACTCACAGCGCTCTACATCTGCAAGTTCAGCCATGCCCTAAGCAAGTGTGTTCTGAGTAAGGACTGATTTGAGCATTTCCTAGATGCTTTCCTGAATTCAGGCCTAAATTTACATAAGTCCCACTGACACCTATTACTGACCACAGGTCATTTTGATCTAGTAGGCACACTTTTCTGCTCATCCAGTCAATTTGTGCAGAATCCAAACTTTAATTAATAAACAATAGTTTTTTAAACTATTACTGTGGCAAGAACAAAACTAACAAAATATATGCTTCCAAATCTAAACAAATGCAGTGTTTGTTTTCTGAATCAGCAGACACTCTGAGAGCTGCCCCACTGATATGAATAGGATATTGAGTCTGAATCCATTTGGTCTTCAGATGCAGAAGCTCCCACATGGACATTTGTTCAGGGGTACCCCCTCCAGAATACAGGGCCACTTCTTCTGCACAGAGTGGGATAGGACGGCAAACCAGAAATATCTAGCCATATGTGAACTTGTTGCATCTTCCACACGGGATGCATAGTATCTATTTTTCCATCTCTCTCATGGCTTTTCGTGAAGATCTAAAATGTGCTGTTTTTCCATTTATACCAGACTTCTAGCTATAGAGTAGTTTTGAAGAGCTTCTCTCCCATGGGCTTCAGAAGATGTGCATTTTTATAGTAATAAGCATATTATGAGCATAGCTCTGGTGAACAGTGGTAGGAGGGAGTGGGTGTATTTCTGCCTATCCTGTGTTGAAAACATTCTCCAAAGTACTGATTCCACCGATAAACAGGAAATACAGAATAAATAAGTGATTATGCTTATTTTTTTTTCAATACAGTATCCAGCTAATTGCAATATGCTGCATTCAACTTAGATGCTACATTGTGACCTCCAGTAAGTGTTACATACTGTGGTCTGCTATCTTGAACTTGCTTGCTGCTTATTGATTTGGTGTGCAACTCTGAGTTGTTGTGAATTCTTTTACTTTTCTCCTTATACCGCCAAATATGCTGCTAGGTTGATCATAGATATAGTCATGTTTAGAGCCAGAGTTTCAGATTATTTCTTTTCTCAGTGATCATTTGTTGTGTTCTTCTTGTCCATTGCTTATTGTTTTTGGAAGCTAGTCGTGGAGTGGAGCAATATAAATTTAAATTGTTATTGCTGCAGTGTTGCAAACGCTTTGCCTATCAGCTGAACTGAATTACTAACGGTAAACAATGATTTAAACCACAACTGTTTTTTTTCCCCGTGAAATTAAAAAATGTGTGTGGCATAAATAGGATATATGACTGACCAGGTTTACTATCTTTCATTCAGATCGGGGGAAAATAACGTAATTCATTTATGCCTTCAACATTTGGTATGACATATCTTTCAGATGTTATGGATATAAAGTAATGATCACTCTTTAGGGTGAGATTAAATTTGTTAGTGTGCTTATCACAAAAAGCATGATAAATAACTGAATAAAGGACAGGTTTTTTGAATAGTAGGAGGAATGCCTGTGTAAATGACTTTTCTAGCAGCCACTAAAATATTATTGAAACAACTTAGATTATTATCCACCTATGTACACAGAAAGCAAACTATATTTGTTATATATGTATGTGAATATGTGTATATGTGTTATAAGCAGGACTGGATACCAGAATTCTAATATCTTTAATATTGAACTTTTGAACATAATAGATCAGATTAAAATATCTAAGTAAAATTTTAAAAATTTTGGAACAACCTTAATACATTTTCAGAGCCATTTCAAGAACTAGCAACAAATACCAATATTTTCCACTGAATGCATCCGATGAAGTGAGCTGTAGCTCACGAAAGCTTATGCTCAAATAAATTTGTTAGTCTCTAAGGTGCCACAAGTACTCCTTTTCTTTTTGTGAATACAGACTAACACAGCTGCTACTCTGAATACCAATATTATTTTTCCTAGGGTTTGGGGTTGGATTTTTGGGTTCAATTTTTGTATTACTTGTCTTGAAATTTTACTCTTGATATGTCCTTCATTTGGTCTTTATTATCCAACATCTAGGTAGTAAGATGTGCTTGGGATATCACTCCACGTCTATTATTTATTTTAATTAATTGAACCAAGTTCTAACACTTATGTTTGGCACAGGAAATATGCAACTGTCTGATTTCCAAAGCTACTTATTTAATTGATTAGGACAGAGTAGGAACTCTGTTTCACCTTCAGAAAGTTTTAGCTATCTCATAAACATATGGAGCCCCATTCTGCTCTTGCTTTTAAACCTGGGTAAACCAGGATGAACTCAATCAAAGTTATATGGTGGTGGTGTTATTAGTTGAATCACCGTAGTGCCTAACAGCCCCGCCCAAGACTGAGTCACCATAATGCAAGGCCTTGTACAGACAAAGTGTCTCAAAGAACTTACAGTCCAAGTAGACAAGCCAAACAAAGAGAGGAGAAGAAAAAGAGGCACAGAAATGTGAAGTGACTTGCCCAAAGTCACACAGCAGGTGAGTGGCAGAACCAGGAACAGAACTATTTTCCTCAGTCCCCTTGACCATGCTATGCAAACTCACAGTCTCGTTCTCTCTCGCCTTTGTTTCCAAAAGGATAAGTACACACTCATGGTAGATATATTAAATTCATTCAACTTTATGCTGCACATGTTGAACTTAGCCAAAGCCAATTATCTTTTACTCTGGTAGTACATTTGGCAACTCAACTTTGTCCTGAAGGCAACATTTGTCGTCTTCTCATTTAAATCTGGGAATTAGGTCAAAAAACGCATCTGCACGGGAAGCATTATTTAGTTACTGAACAAGAATGTTATTAATACACCCTGCAATCCCTGAAATATCCTGCTGCTCTTTTCCACTTCTTAAAAGATGGAAGATATGTGACTAGAAAGCTAGATTAAAAATATATATACTGTCTAGCCCAGTTATAATGAGCAATCTTTTTTTCAAATGATGTCAAGTTTCATATTTTAGTCACTTTTAAAATAATTGCATTTATTTCAGATACGCTCACATTGTCTTGTTTTCGTCTTGACTTTTCTTATTATTTTCAGCATTCTCTGCATTTCCTTTCCCGATTATATCACAAATCTATCATCTACTTTCTACAGCTTCAGTTTAATCATAGGTCAGATGGAAGATTATTCACTCCTGCAGTATCACAGTTTCAAGTTATACACTCTAATCAGCTGTGGAACATTCAAATGGGAATCTGACTCCCACCTCAAGTGACTTTAACGGGCTCTTTCTGCATTAATTCAGCAAGGATACCCAAATTTAAAAGTAGAGTTCCAGAAAGCTTTCCAAAGTCAATTTGAACTGGGTTAGTAAGGGTGCGGTTTTTCCCCTTGACAGCGTGATTTCCAGGCCCTGAAGTTCCAACACTTTTGGATCTAAATTGAATTACTTAGTGTTCATATCTTCAAATCTTATTGCATAGCCACAGGTAAGGTTCATTCTCACAAACATTTTCATAGGTTTGCAGAGGTTCATTGGATCCCTTAATGGAACAAGTGGCCATACTGGTAAAAAAAATCACTGAGAGTGTTGAAGACTGATCCAAAGACCATTAATGTCAACTTTTAGTGAGCAGAACAGAGCCATTTTTCAAAAGAGAAGAGAGCAAATTTAAAAATATTAATCAGTCACATTTTTAAATATAAAGGAGAGTAAGGAGGCAGTAGCAGATTAGGTCCTGTGACCAAGGGCCCTGGCCAATTAGGGGGCCCAGAAAAATGGATGGCCCACCTCACTCCCTGGCAAAAGTGCCAGAGGAAATCCCAATACCTGGACCCTGGCTGCATCCCCGGCACTGGAGGAGCTCTGGCTCCCTGAGATGGCCTCAGGACTGGAGAGCTCTCACGCCCTGCTGTGGCCCTGTGGCCATGGCGGGGGGACAGGGCTTTTCTGGTTGTGTGGGGGCAGAAAGGAGCAAATGGGTTGTGGGGCTGCAGTGGGGGTGCAGAATGGGGCAGACCGGGGTGGAATGGGGTGGGGCCATGGGGGAAGGGACAGACCGGGATGGGGCCATGGGCGGGGCCACAGGCGGAAGGGATGAATGGGGGCGGGACTTCAGGTGGAAGGGGTGGGAGGGCCTCCTGACTTGCTCTGGCCCAGGGTGCCAGAAAACCTTAATCCACCTCTGTAAGGAGGATATGAGCAGAACTGTGGGGCTAATGTACTAGTGGTACAATAAAGGGGGATGGGTAATTGCAGAAGAGGGAAGTGTGCAAAAAAAAAAAAATAGCAGCAGCAGTGACAGGTGGCCAGCCTGCCCCCACTGGTTATCAGTGGAGCATGTGGTCTGCTGTCAGGATCCACTTTAAAAAAAAATAATTACAAAGGATACCACGTAGTATGTTGACAGCAATCGCTGCTACAAAGTTGAGCTAAAGCACATTTTCTATCTGAGGAACCAATGGATTAGCTTCTGAGGATCTTCATAATAACATGGAGTAGATTCAGCCAGGCAGATACACTGGAAGTATACTAAATGACTTTCCTCCTGTGACCAACATTGTTCAGACTTGAAATGCACTGGTCAACAACCAAAGCAAAGGAATAAAAACCGATACAAATGTTCAACAGATGAAGATTTAAAAACCAAAACCCCCAAAATCCCAAGGATCCTTTTCAAAACATACTTCCATTTTTTGCCAGTTCTAGCTATGAAATATTCCCATTGTATTTCAAATGTGTAATTAGTACATGTATACTAGGTAAGGTAAATATAATTTTATCTGTACTTGGAGGATGTGGTCTTTGATACGTTAGGATAGAGAATAGGTCTAAAGAAAATCATTTAAAAATCTTATGTCAATAATATTCAGCTTCTAAAGATATGAAGAATATCAGTGCTGAATACTGGAGATGCACTGGGAAACCCCAAATGCCACTTTTTGTAGAACTGTAAAAGCTTTTGGAGAAGGCATTTTTCAATGAATATATTATACAAATGGAATCCTTTATAGTCCACTGGTAGTGCTGCTGGGCCCCCCTGAGAGGGAAAAATACAACACTGATTTCACATCTATTAATTATACTGCCTTGCAAACTAGCAACTAGATGGATACTTGCTGTACAGAAACTCCCTAACAAGGATTTGTTTGAATGGTTTTACTTACTGAAAAGTTAACAGATGCAAATAATGTCTATTCAAGTGACTTTTAAATAAGCTGAAGTTCTCATTCTGCCACCTGCTATTAACGAGAAGCATCTTATTCCATGAGTTGTCTCATTGATTTCAAATTAAATATCAGAAAACAGGCCAGACTTTCTTCATCACAGCCACCAAGACTAACTCTGCCATACAGGTTGAAGAGGTGCTTTCAATAGGAATAGAAATATTAGTCACAAAAACACATTCATTGGTTCTTTATCATATAACTGCAGGATATGAGGGGCAAATATTTTCTACTTTGCCCAGTGCAACCAAATTGCTAAAGCTGGTCCTACTCATTATGGAATCCTATTCCCCCAGAGATGTGGTGTCTTTAAAGTCAGCAATGTCTACGATTTGTAAGTAATCCCACACAGCACTAATCAGACTACAAAATTACTTTCAGATTATCAAACCTTCAATTTACCCTTTCAAGCTGATAAAGTGAAGAAGGTAGGTAATCACTGCATACCGATTAGCTGAAAACTCCTATAAACCTATTTCTCAGCTACTTGCTACTAAAATGGAAAATCATGTTTTATAATTAAATGTGAGGTGTGCAGACAATGACATATCCAAGGGAATACTTGCAGTCTGGGGGTAAATCTGAAGCTGCAGCAAGCTCTTCTCAAGAGTTTTCTCCTCCAACATCAGCTCCCTGCTGCTGGACCTCCAAGCTTGTGCTCAGTTAGAGTAAGCACAAAAGAAAAGTATCAGCATAGAGAACGCTGTAAACATCTAAGGATGGTTTGTTTGACCCATAGCCTTGCATGAACTGGGGCAAAGATGGAAATCATTGTAGATTTTGCATTTGAGGGAGAGTGGAGAAAAAAGGACACTCTTTGGACAAGATTCTCATATGGTATATGTTGATATAGCTTCATTGAAGTGAACAGATTATATATATAAAATATAAAGGGCCAGATCCTCAGCTTGTTATACACACACACACACTATTGGAAACTGCAAACTTCAGAAACAAGCAGTGGGCACACACCATCAGTTACAGGGACAGATGCCTTTGCCACATCTTTCAATTGCTTCCTCCAAACTACCAGCATCACCTTAGTCTTGAACTTCAGGAAGCAAACCCACATCTGTGCCCAGTCTCTACCAAATACTGGTTAAAGACAGTGGCTGGCTGGCTCAACACAGAAAGATTACATAGTGTAGCTTCACAGGGACAATGGGAGAACACTGACAAGAGAGTCTGAAAGCAATGTAAGGAGTGGTTCACCTTGCAGCTTGGGCAGAGCAGAGGATTGGAGGTGAAGAAAGAAGAGACCAGAACAGACAGATAGACAAGTAAATGGATTTACACTAGTGTATGAGAAGCATTGTGTTCATGGATATTATTATGGAATGCAAGAGGTGAGAAAAAGTCAATGAATGAAGTGAAAGACAGGCTGGACTAGGTCAAAGTGGTGAAGTTAAAGTGTGGGGAAGGTGTTCAGATCCAGGATTTTATTTCAGCCAATATATAGAGAATGGGACCAGAAGAAAAAATTAAAATCCAGATCCAAACTGTCCCTCTGAGGTGCACAGGTCCAGGATTTGGTTTCCATTTTTTAAGCGGTATTTATTCTGTTGTATGGATTTCAACATTTTTTCAGTTACTTCTCTCATTTATTAGTCTTTTTTTGAGGCTCTCACTCCTTCTGTAGGATCATAGGAATTTATTATTTTGAAACAGAAGTAAAAGAAGTAAAGTAAAATCATAACTCTGTTTTATTGAAACAGAGGGTTCTCTTTTGCCAATGGTTTAAAGAGGCAAACATTAACTTTGTTTTCTTGCACACTCAGCAACAAAATAAGTGACTGGAATGCACTAATGTTGTGTTGTAAGTCATCCCCAAAACACTGTTATTTGTAAGTATTTTTCTTTTCTTTTCTAATGCAAAGTCCTTGACTGAAAGACAGTGATATATTACACAACAAAAATATTTTGGATGATAGTATGCACTCCAATAAATATATGGAAGACATTTTGATCAGGTTAGCACACAATAAATCCATTTAAAATGAATATAGATGAACAGCATGTACCTGCTCATATAGTAGGAAGTTTGTACAGCCAACTCAGAAGACCAGTTATAACTTTAAAAAAAATCTGTAAAGAATTTATGAGTCTCTGAGTGCTATCCACTTAAGATCCATGACCTTATGAAAACAGATAGAGGCTCTGGCATAATTATTCTAAAAAATGCCTATCTAGGATTTACAAAATACACACTTATTGAGGCTATGATCAATATATTTGTTGCTTTTCACCAAATGTTATGTTAGTTGACTAAGAAGGGCTTTGTGTGTTTCCTGCAGGCTATCATTAGAATTAGCAAGGGGCAATGGCAATTTATGGGGAGTTTTCAGTGCTCCCTGATTCATCCATCTTCAATTATCTTCGTCTGCAATTTTGACTGTAGAGTGATCAAAGAATTGGAAATCAGTCCTCTCAAAAAAAAAAAGTTTAAAAACATAAAATTGCAGGTTCCATGGAACTGATGCACATCGCCATTAAGGTACCAGCAGCCCATCTACTGCAGGGACATTTTTCTTGCTGCAAGGACAGACTACTTTAAACTACTGTCCTTTGAAATGTTAACTTTAAAGACCATTTCCTGCAGATGACTGTCAGGGACAGAGTCAAAAAAACTGGGGCATCTGACATCCAATGCAAGGGCCAAATACCATCCTCAGATATATGCCATCAATTTATCCTGAAACCAGTGGGACTTGCATGTGCATATATGGTTTCAGAATTTGGCCCCAAGATTGCTCACAAGCCCACTTTATACTCACCAGACTTCTTACGGATCTTCTGCACCTTTACTCCTACACAGTGTCACCAAGCTACTATTAAAGTAGTAAGGAAGAACTGCTTAAATAGGGTTCAGGAGCAATTCACTTTGGCAGAAGTCAATGATAGTTTTCCATGAACACAATGTTAGTATGGAGTGCTAAAAAAGGCTGATGAAGAATCAGCAATTCTTACTTTCCATTATCACTGTGTTTACTGCTAAGATGTTTGCTTACATTAACTACATAATGGGTCTGAACTCCAGTCTCAAAATGACCCAGTTCATTCTCAAGCCTTGGCCTGGCATGCAGTTGCATGTAAGCACTGCTATTAAAACCCCAGGTCTCCCTACCAGTCTTGGGCTGATTTCTGTTAACAATGATGTATCCCTTTAGGGCCACCATAATGATGTAACCTAAAAACCCCAGGTCTGCTGGTAATGGATTGGCTTTAATAGCTTTTAGAGTGCACAGCTGCTAGCTGCTGCAGCTCTGCTAATAAAAGCATGTCCTTGAACTTACCATTGCCAAAGTAGTACAACTGGCCATGAGGTAATGGAATGTGTTCTGAGGAAAAACATAATAAAGGGTTAAAAATAATAAAACGTTACCATGTTTGTTTGTATAGGACATGTATAAAGGGTATTGTCTGTTTAAAAAAAAAAGGCAATCCTCTATACTCATCTATACATTAAAAAGATTAAAAAATTGGCTAACAGGTCTCAACATCCAATTGTAAATGGGGAATCATCATTAAGCAGCTGTGTTTCCAGTGTCTCCCCACAGGGACTGTTTCTTGGCCCAACCCTAATTAACAGCTTTATCAATGACGTGGAAAAAAAACATTAAATCATCACTGTTAAAGTTTGCAGATGAAACAAAAAGTGGGGGAGTGATAAACAATGAAGAGAACAGGTCTCTGAGTCACAGCATCTGGATTGCTTGGGAAATGGGATGTAAGCAAAATGCATTTTAATACAGCTAAATGTAAACGTATATATCCAGGAACAAAGAATGCAGGCCATACTTACAAGATGGAGGACTCTATCCCGGGAAGCAGTGACTCTGAAAAAGATTTGCGGGGGTGGTGGTAGATAATCAGCTGAATGTGAACTCCCAGTGTGGTGCTGTGGCCAAAAGAGCTAATGTGATCCAGGGATGTATAGATAGTGGAATCTCGAGTAGGAGTAGAGAGGTTATTTTACCTCTATATTTAGTGCTGGTGAGACCGTTGCTGGAGTAGTGTGCCCAGTTCTGGTGCCCACAATTCAAGAAGGATGTTGACAAATTGGAGAGGGTTCAGAAAAGAGCCACAAGAAATATTAAAGGATTAGAAACCATGCCTTATAGGGATAGACTCAAGCAGCTCAATCTGTTTCGCTTAATGAAGAGAAGGTGAAGGGGTGACTTGATCACAGTCCATAAGTATATAATGGGGAACAAATATGTAATAAAGGGCTCTTCAGTCTAGCAGAGGAAGGAATAACATGATCCAATGGCTGGAAGTGGATGCTAGACAAATTCAGACTGGAAATAAAGCATATATTTTTTAACAGGGAGAGTAACGAACCATTGGAAGAAAGCAGCAGCAAAGCCAGGATACAACAAAAGAAGCACTCATAGTGTGGCTGTGTTAGAAAGCCAGGAGAATGAGTTTTGGGGCAGAGTGGTGACTGGAAAGGTAGCCATGGAATTGTGAGCAAGAAAGCTGCCTCCTGTTGTCTGATTCCTGCTACGTTCAAGGGAAGAGGACTATATTTCAATTCTTTGTAAATAAACATGATTGCATCAAAGAAATACCAGTCTCTATCATCAATTTCTCATCCACGGGTCCAGGACTCCCTAGGTGGCCGTGGGCAGGTTTCAGGGGATCTGCCAAAATAAACCAGAGAGCAGGGCCAGCATTAGACTCACTGGGACATGGGGCAGAAAGACAAATTCCAAGCCCCGCTGGCTGGGGCTGAAGCCAAAGCCTGAGCAAATTAGCTTTGTGGGGGCCCACGTGGTGTGGACCCCTGGGCAATTGTTCTGCTTGCTACCCCCTAATGCCAGCTCTGGCTTTTCATCTACTGAAAAACAGTAGTTCTGGCACAGGTGGGCCATGGAATTTGTATAGCATGCTACGGGGGGCTCAGAAGTTGAGAAACCCTGTAATAGAACACCCTGCAGGACCCCTAACATTGGCTAACCACTTGGGCCAAAAGGGGTAACAATATGTCAGACCTATGCAAGTTCATCGGGAACCCTAACAGGATAAGAGTTCTTTAATCCCTTCCATTCTGGTGGCTCATCTCTGGTTGGAAACACCTTCAAGTAGGTCCACCATATTTTTGAACAGCACAGCATTCATTGTCTAATCACAAGAGAATAATAGACTTATATTTGCAGGTTCAGGAATTCAAATTCTGTAATGGGCTAAAACGGTTATAAAGTTACCTGTGCTTTGGAATAACAGAAATATTTTAACCTGGTGGCATGGAAATTGGATAGATTTTGTAGTATAATAATAAAATAATAATAATAAATAGCACTTTGTATTTATATAACACTATTCTTCTGTTTTAAGTTCTAGCAAAGTTAGGGTTTACCTAAATGGCCAGTTAGTGCATGGCAAGCTAAGCTGTGAATCTACAATGTACTATCCTGATACATACTAAATTGCCATGTGGACTGTGCTATTACACACTAAAATTGCAATAGGGCGCTTTGAGATTTCAGATGTCAAAGTGCACTATGGAACTTTTAGTGTGAAGTAGCAGAGTCCATATGGCAAGTTAGTGTGCATCAGCCTAGCGCAGTGTTTCCCAAACTTGGGATGCCACTTGTTCAGGGAAAGGCCCTGGCGGGCCCGGCCCATTTGTTTACCTGCCACGTCCGCAGCTTTGGCCAATCGTGGCTCCCACTGGCCGCGGTTCGCTGTGCCCAGCCAATGGGGGCTGCAGGAAGTGGCGCGGGCTGAGGGACGTTCTGGCCACCGTTTCTCACAGCCCCCATTGGCACAGCGAACTGCAGCCAGTGGGAGCCGCAATCGGCTGAACCTGCAGAAGTTGTACTTTTGCAGCTCACATTTAAAACAAACATCGCCAACGAGAGGATAACCAGATTATTAACAGCTATTTTATTTAACTACCTATGCCAGTTTCAAAATGCAAATAGTTGGTTACCCAATACATTCACTTTTATTTTTTTACTATGTCCTATTTTATTGCATTACTTTTTGAAACACAATAACCTTTCAGTGTGCCGTTAGGAAATTGCATATAGCTATCCCAAGAAACTGGCCTCTTATTCAAAAGTTATTGTTAAACCATAGTACACAGTAACTTATCTTCCCTTATTGCAAAAGGAAAATATAATTCATTTATAGTAAGGAGAATTCATAGCAGCTAGTCCTATAGACAGTTCAAACACTTCAAAGGCAAGTCAGACTTCACACTTCTCACTGGTATCCCCCCATCTTTGAAGTACCTGAAGAAGCCATTTTTAGTGGTTTTAAAAATAGTCTTTATATCTACTTTCAGCCAGATGGCAGCGGCTGCTGCTTCTGCCTCAGGTGCTGAGCTGCAAATAAATTGAAAGGCTATTTGTTTTCAAACATCCTATTTCTCTATTTCCAGAGCCGCTTCATCTCCAGGTGCTCCAAAGAAAAGCAACTATTTGGGAGCAGAGATGGAGCTAAAACCAGCAGTGCTGCTTTCACCTCACCCTGGAGAGTAGATGATCGTGAGGGTTTTAACACCTCCAAATGTTTTAAATGAATTATTATTTTTAAATAATGTAAACATACTAAAGACTAGCTCCTTGGAGATGGATAGCAGTTTTCATGGCCATTCAGGCCCCAATTCAGCAAAGTACTGGAGCTTATGCTTAAAGTTAGGCATGTGCTTCGGATCAGCGCTGAATTGGGGACTTAGGCCCAGATCCTCAAAGATAATTAAGAGCCTAAATATCTTTGAGGATCTGGGCCTTGGTTATTGGCCTGTTGCTGAAACTGCTGACATGGGCTGCCAGTTAACACTTTTGTGGACTTGTCTGGGGCATCTGTCATGGGTGAAAAGTTTTGGTCTCAACTCAGCAGAGGTCAGAATCCTTGCTAACCAATGAGATTGCTCCCTTTCCCCAATATTAGTAATCCACTGAAAATACAGATGCTGGGAAGCAGGGAGCCACCTTAACATTAGGGTCCCAGCCTGACTAATCCCAAGGGGTGGCAGCATCACCCCACCCATGGAGGAACTCACATTAAAGACCCTCCCACCCAGTTATTATACATACCTTGTCACTGGGTTATTCTGATTTTGATGAAATTGATGCGTCTGTTTATTTTTTTAAAATATATTTTAACATTGTTGAGGGTATCCAGAGAACTGGATAGAGGCTCTTTGGTTTGTATTTTTTAATCTTAATTAATCAATTTAATTGTATAAATCAATACAACAGAGAAATACAAAATTTCATTAGGTAAGTGTAGATGGATTTTTCTTCAAATTATGGTCAGATTTATTCTAATTTATTCCATGAACACTATTATTGGAGGGACAGTGATAAAAATTATTATAGGGTAGGGTTCTTCATAGTTCTTTAAATAAATTTAAATCCTAAATATTTACATTTTTGAAGCCACAAATAATATAAACTAATACATAATATTCCTGAGACAATTTTACAATTAAAATAAACCACCTGGATCCATTACACTGAGTGGGTCTTACCATGACATCCATTTTTAAACAAAAATGGATTTCTGCTGAAAAGTGAGATGTTATGACATGACTCACCATCATTGATGATCAGTTAAAGTAAGTTCCTAAACCATTTAAATAGTTGTTGAATATGTCAGAAGAGTTTAATTGCAAGTGCCATGGAATTATCATTTTAATGTGTTTTGTGCATTCTGATCTGAACTCCAGTATTGAACAATGTTGCAAATGAAAATATAATTGAAATATGCAAATGAATAAAATGGTGTTTAAAACTATTGCAATAATTTTGCATAACTGTAAATGTAGCACAGTTCAGTCATTTTCTTGTTTTCTTTTTTCTGTTTGCCCTCTTCTTTCCATGCATTCAGGACAATTGCTGAATGTTTATCAAAAAAGGGGTATTTTTTCCCCTCAATGCTTTAAGAAATAATCATTTTTAAAAAATAAGCATGCTATTTGCAGTTGCATGGGCCTAATTCAATTGGAGTCTTTGAATTGATTTAAATGGGTTAGGCCCTATAAGCACAATCTCTGCATACTCATGCCCCCTCCAACACACTGTAAATGATGTTGAAATATCCACTGATAACTACAGTAATCTCATGTTGTCTATCAAAAGAAAACACTTGCAAGTGAGTAAATTACACAAATCCACTTCTATTCCACCCAATGGGTTATGCTTATATAATTTCAACTCTTTAAACAACAACAGAAGTCTTTAAAAAAAACCCCATATTTGAACCTACAAATGTTTCAATTTAACCACATTAGCCATGTATTTACTACTCACATTTTTTCTCCCTTTTATTCTAATTTTCTCCATTTTTTCAAGCTCTCTTGTTCCTCTGACAGGTTACTTTTATTAAGCTTCTTTTAATAGAAAACTTTCCAAACTTCTTACCCCCAGTCAGGTCAGACAGTTCCCTTCTCCTCCATCACAGATCAGCCAGCAGTACCCCATTTCACTTGCCGGGTCCAGTTTCCTTTCTTTCACCTTCAACAGGCCAGATTGCTGCCCCTTCCCTCTTCCTCACCCCACTACCACATGTTCCTTACTTACCTACTGTAGGAGGAAGGGCAGAAAATAATAGGGAATAAAGATACATTCAAATCTAGATTCCAGATCTCAACACATACCACCTCCAGCCCCACCCCTGAACTTCAGGATTAGGTCCAAACCGGGTTTATGTGAGCGGGTGTTTCTCCACAAATGAAGGAGCCTGGGTTTCGATTAAAATGTGTGGTGACCTTGGTTTTCACATCATCTCCAGCAGAGGCTGGGGCTGAAAGAGCTCTTTGACTGGAGATTACTGTGATGCTTACTTTCCTTGGGATTGTCTCCTTGATGATGAGGTTTAGTGGTACTGCTGGTGGGTGCATTTTGGAGGATATCTCCCTCAGGCATCCCTTTACATGGGGCTCTACTGTTCTGTTTGCCATTTTTCTTCTAAGCATTGTGACTTACCCATGTCCGCATTTTTTAGAGCTGCAAAAGTATTCCTTTAATATGCCTGATTTTTCGAGTCTCTGAAATTCACTCTCTGATTTGGATATGGCTAGTCCATTCTGCTATGGGAATCAGGATTTAGTTGGCAATATACATTAAAAATCTGAACTGTGAAGGCTGTATGGCTATACTGCTGTGTTTTTATCCCTCAGGTCAGAGAAGTCTTATGGTTCTGCCTTGGCTGATGTTTCCTTTCCACTTCCACCAGGGGAATCTAATACATTTGTTCAACATTAATGGGATCTTTTTTTATATTCATGCCCAAGAGCGTGGGGATCCCACTTTCCAATTCCAAGCAAGAGTGAAAGTGAGCCAGGGAACTTGTGGGGTTTCCTCCTACTGCTCCACAGGGCTTGGCCTCCCAGCCCACTTAGTCCTAGGGATCCACAGTGAAAGGAAGAAAATCCACTACAGAGCAGCTGCCCTGCAACGATTCTAGCTAGCTCCCCCTAGCGGCACAGCTCCCTCAGAAACCATTCTGAAATTAGTTTCTCTTGCTCCTTTGGTATGTCCTTCTTACCCAGTGGGTACATCGAGCGGGTGTTGTTGCTCCCTGGAGCAGCACTTATCACACTATTTATAGTCCTTGTTTATGAGGGCTTTTCTTCATTTTAATCTGCAGCACTGACTGAATCAGTTCAGGCAAACATTCAGGCAGATATTCTGAAAGTTTACTCTCTCCTCTGGCATGTGTCTTATTTTGGAGTAACTCAGAGGAAGATAAAAAGAAAAGGAGTACTAGTGGCACCTTAGAGACTAACCAATTTATTTGAGCATAAGCTTTCGTGAGCTACAACTCACTTCATCTGATGCATACAGTGGAAAATACAAAAGATGTTTTTATACACACAGACCATGAAAAAATGGGTGTTTATCACTACAAAAGGTTTTCTCTGAATTAACCTGCTCTTGTCCTTCCAAACACAACATTTTGTCTCCTTTTGCCACCTCACATATTAAATTCAGTCTCAGAATTTAAAAATACTTCAAGGTATAATCTTAACGATCATTGACAAAATGGATGATGTCACACAGCTCCTTCAGAAGAACAAACATGAACTTTTCATGCTCTGATACACTGCGCTCTCCTGGCTACACATTCTTTGTGTTTTTAAAGAGGGATTATTATTTATTATTGTTTCACCTTTCTAAATTTGTAAAGTATGATTTCTCTCCAGCTATTATAAGAACCTCAGAACTTTCCAAAGAGGTCAGCATTGCCAAAAGAGACTCCTCCTCTCCCCCAGCCGCCATATTGATACAGCTGTGTTAATGAAGCTACTGAAGTTGCAGCAATTTAATGCTGGATATACAATTTGTTTTTTTGTTTCTTTTCCGGTTTCTCCAGTCATACTACTTTAGATGCCGCGGGAGCTGAATTTCAAAAATAAGAAGTAGCACATGAGATTAGCCCTACTGTTTGGAGATGGGTGTGACATTTTTGTATGCTTAATTTTTTTCTTCTCTAATTATGCTAAGTATAACAAAACTTGTAGGCATGGCAGCAAGGCAATTAGTGTCTTTGGTAGCAGTGGGAAGCTAAAATACCTGTGTACTCTGGCTCTGACACTGTTTTTCCTGCTACAGAGTATAAAGAGAGATCCCTTGTTCAAAATGATTAAAGTGAAAAGTTGAGGGTTTTGTTTATTTTTGTTGAGTTATTTTTTAAATGAGTATAATCACCATAAACTAAACAAGGACACTATTTTAAAAACTCAAATCCTGGCATGATAATAAATCACATACTTAACCTAAACTGTACATGTTTCAGATTTCACACTGTACCAGATTGACTTCTAAACTGGTCAATTCTTTGATTTTCTCCAAAATAGACTCAGCAATGCAGAGTCCACTTTGTACGTGCAAAGACCTTCTAGCTCAGATGAAGAGCTTTAAAAACATACTGAAACAAATTAAATCCAAAATAAACTATCCTGGCTGAGTGGTTGCAACTCAAATGGAGACCTCTGTTTCAGTTACTAGTAATGTTGTTTGATTAATCAGTTTGCTCCTGCTAGCAAGGTTTCAATAAGAGAGCATTTATCTCTGGGGTGAGGGAAAGGAAAAGCCACCAAGACTGCTGCATCTCTGCCTAAAATAAAGACAGATGTGTCAACCAAAGAGTAAGTATGTTTTGTACTAATAGAGGAACATATTGTTCCTTTAGCTCTCTCATCAGCAGTAATAGACCTCTGTGTCACTTGCAGTCGGGGAAAATGACTGTGATTTTAAAGGACCCCCAATGTGTGTGTCTTGGCCCATCCATTTCCATTTCCACACACCTTAAAATAAAAATCAAATAAAACCATATTGTAACTTTTAAAGTAAAATAAGTTGTATGACTGTGTATTCTTTTGTTTTGCCATATTATATATTTTTTTGCCTGAAGGCAGATTTACTTTCAAATTTTAGAAGCTGAAATTCTGTTTCCTTAGCAGCCCCCAAATGCCTTAGGATATACAGTACTGTACAACACTTTCCTATAAAGGGCCTTCTGTACTGAATCGAGGTAAGCATGAAAGAGTCTCTGCTAGCTTTAGCAAGACGGCAGTTCTGTGGCTCTGGACGATGGAGACTAACTGTACATAAATCACAGCAATTACAGATGGAAAGGGTTGCAGGATGGTTTCCGAGAGCATTTTTTTTTTGCACATTTGTCAGTCCACTTTAAATGATCCAAGTGTTGGGAATCCCACCACTGTCCCTGGGGAAGCTAGTCCATAAATCTCAAGGTTTGGAGTTTTTTTTCCTGATTAATTCAGCCTAAATTTTCCTCTGCCCAGTTTCATCACATTATTTCTAGTTATACTTCTTGGAACACCCTCAGAAATTCCTCTCCTTCCCTAGTGTTTCCATCCTTCAGATACAGGTATGTGTTTATATTCCCCGTCATTTGGGTAAGCATTGTATGTATAGACTAAGATCCAAAAACCTATAGCCCAGACAGCAGCCTCTGTACTAGGTACCTCCATGGGGACAGAGAAGGAATCCTTCCCAGTCAGGCCACAAAATGGCTGCAGAGTAGCTCCTGGAAATAACTTCAGCCAAATGACTGAAGTAGCTGTCTGTGGCCCAACAGTAGAGAGAGAGAGAGCCTGGAGTACTGGGCCTGGTCTGAGGCCTGACCCAGAAGCCCTGAACCAAAGTCAGGCCATGTACTAAAGCAGATGCTAACTAGTTCACTGTTCAGTGCATGAACTTGGCAAAGTTGTTGCTACTGAACTAGGCACTAGATATTTAAATAAATATATTCCAGCTGGAACAGATACATCCCCATCTAGTACAAGGTAAGATGGTTTGACAAAATAATGAATAATGTTTTGTTCAAGATATTAGGAAGAAGAGGAGGTAACAAACAGATGTCATGAAACACATAAGGAGGTGCATAAGATGCTTATTCCAATTGTTTATCTCAGTCTATATCTTTCAGGGTGCCTCGCCTTAGCCCTTTGTCCAGCCTAGGGGGCAGCAGAAAGTCCTACCACTGACTGAGCCAAGTCCGTTGTAATGAGCATATACGTATTAGCGTAACCGTAGCTATTGGTCCAAGGCGCTCATATTGTGCTTTGCTGACAATAAACCTGGCCAACCGCATTGGCCGCTGAACCAAGCCTGTGGTCTTTCTTTATGAGTAACACTGAAGCTTGCTGAATGAGCAGGCTGCCTTATCTGCTGCTAGGAGTGATAACGTTTGGAGCTCAAGGACAAAAGCAATGGTAGCCTGAACAGCATTACTGAGGCAATGACATTTCAGCCTCCAGCACTTAACCACACTGGATAGTACTATCAAGTTCTGCTGAACCAGCTATCTGTCCAGCATATGGAAAGAACACACACACGCCAACTGACAATAGGCCCCAATGAATCCCTCCACCCCAGAGAAAGGAACTGGAGATCAGAAGCACAGCCACACTTCAATCTATCTTTGTTCTTACAAAGACACCCCTCACCCTTGCCCCAAGTGCTCTGATGTGTAAAGAGCCCCCATGGAACTGGGTTCCAAGTGGTGCAGAAGGTGTACCTGCATCTCTGGTGCAGTCACTCCTAAAGAAATTGCTGCACTACTTCTGCTGCCAGGAGCACCTCCAGAGCCACTGGGGTGGCAGACTGGTTTTTTTTTTAAATGCTTCCCCATCTAAATTGTCAACCTGTTTCTGATACTTTGCCGTGTATCCATAATGGCAGGGATCATTTTAGGTGCATGCTAGTGCCACAACGTTCCTGGTCTGTGATGTGAGGCTATTGTGTCTGAATTAGTGAGTAGGATTTTTATACATAACACAGGAATTTATGCTACAACTTTTGGCATTTTCTGACTCCAGAAGTCATTGAATCTTATTTTCTTTATCACTTCATGAACAAGTGAAAAGATGAACTGTGATCACTGGAAAATGTTAGTGAGCACTGCTGGCCATGAGCTCTAGTCAATCACAGGGAGAATCCTCAGGACATGTTGCACAACCCTGAAGCCTTTCTGAGCCTAATTGGGGGCAGCAAGCGGGACTTTCTGGCCTTAAACTCTATGAATCTATATAAGCTTGTAAAATGGGGACATTGTACAAGGAATCTCCATGTTGTTGACTCCTTTGGCACAGACACACTCTAACAGCAGGTGAGTGGTATTGTGTTTAGTTTTTAAGCACTCACATTACAATTGCTTTTTTTGTTGTTGTTTTTAATCAGTGCAGTGAGAGAACTGTGCAAAATAGCTTGTGATCAGAGGAAGCGCCACCCAGCACTCCTACTTTTTATATTTAGATTTAAACTTTTATGACAAGAAGGTAAACATATGAACCGCAAGATCTCGCTGCATCATGAGTAAGCGGGTGGTAGGTAGGCACAGGCAGTGAATTTTCTCCGCCTGCTAGCCTCTGAAGCAGCTTCCTCTGCTCACTTAACACAGCTCCTTCCTTTACGTCTTATAGGAGGGTTGTTTGGCCCCCTTTTCAAGCTGCCTCCTGAAAACAGCTTAACCTTCCATGATGCTATTGACCAAAAATCCCTTCTTTCTCCACTCTCATGCATAGAAAGAATATGGAAAAATATGCATCAGAAAATAGAGCAGGAAATAACATAACAGGCTTTCCAGGCAGCTTACCAGTATTTTGCTTCCCCTCACTCCCTCTCCCCACAACAAAGATGTTCAGAGGGGTCTTGAAAGGTGGAAACAAATTATCAGAAAGGCAGCACGCTGAATAATTAAGAACCTCTGTGATATTCAATTTCAGTTGGGCTCATGTTGCAGGACTGGTTAAGTTCTTATTTGACTCAGAACAGTTTACCCATTCTCGTTTGTGACATCATGACTCATAATCACTGCATTTTGGCTTTGCCTTGCCAAGGAATGACTCGGTATCATCCTGATATATCACTACACAACACCTCCTCGCTACATGTAGGTGGCATACATCGCATTCTAAGATTTCGTTTTCCCTAACTTATTTGAGACCCTACGTCACTATGGGTATGTCTACACTATGAAATTAGGTCGAATTTATAGAAGTTGTTTTTTTAGAAATCGGTTTTATATATTCGAGTGTGTGTGTCCCCACAGAAAATGCTCTAAGTGCATTAAGTGCATTAACTCGGCGGAGTGCTTCCACAGTACCGAGGCAAGCGTCGACTTCCGGAGCGTTGCACTGTGGGTGGCTATCCCACAGTTCCCGCAGTCTCCGCTGCCCATTGGAATTCTGGGTTGAGATCCCAATGCCTGATGGGGCTAAAACATTGTCGCGGGTGGTTCTGGGTACATATCGTCAGGCCCCCGTTCCCTCCCTCCCTCCATGAAAGCAGCAGCAGACAATCGTTTCGCACCTTTTTTCTTGAGTTACCTGTGCACACGCCATACCACGGCAAGCATGGAGCCCGCTCAGCTCACTGTCACCGTATGTCTCCTGGGTGCTGGCAGATGTGGTACTGCATTGCTACACAGTAGCAGCAACCCATTGCCTTGTGGCAGCAGACGGTACAATAGGACTGGTAGCCGTCATTGTCATGTCCGAGGTGCTCCTGAGCGCCTGGGCAGACATGGGTGCAGGGACTACATTAGAAGTGACTTGACCAGGTCATTCTCTTTAGTCCTGCAGTCAGTCCTATTGAACCATCTTATGGTGAGCGGGCAGGCTATATGGACTGCTACCAGTCCTACTGTACCATCTTCTGCCGGGCAGGCAAGAGATGAGGATGGCTAGCAGTCCTACTGCACCATCTTCTGCCAAGCAGCCATGAGATGTGGATGGCTTGCAGTCCTTCTGCACCGTCTGCTGCCAGCCAAAGATGTAAAAGATAGATGGAGTGGATCAAAACAATAAATAGACCAGATTTGTTTTGTACTCATTTGCTTCCCCTCCTCCCCTGTCTAGGGGACTCATTCCTCTAGGTCACACTGCAGTCACTCACAGAGAAGGTGCAGTGAGGTAAATCTAGCCATGTATCAATCAGAGGCCAGACCAACCTGCTTGTTCCAATAAGAACAATTACTTAGGTGCACCATTTCTTATTGGAACCCTCCGTGAAGTCCTGCCTGAAATACTCATTGGTGTAAAGCCACCCCCTTTGTTGATTTTAATCCCCTGTAAGCCAACCCTGTAAGCCATGTCGTCAGTTGCCCCTCCCTCCGTCAGAGAAACGGCAGACAATTGTTCCACGCCTTTTTTCTGTGCGGATGCCATACCAAGGCAAGCATGGAGGCCGCTCAGCTCACTTTGGCAATTAGGAGCACATTAAACACCACACGCATTATCCAGCAGTATATGCGGCACCAGAACCTGGCAGAGCGATACAAGGCAAGGAGGCGACATCAGCGTGGTCACGTGAGTGGTCAGGATATGGACACAGATTTCTCTGAAAGCATGGGCCCTGCCAATGTATGCATCAGGGTGCTAATGGGGCAGGTTCATGCGGTGGAACGCCGATTCTGAGCTCGGGAAACAAGCACAGACTGGTGGGACCACATAGTGTTGCAGGTCTGGGACGATTCCCAGTGGCTGCGAAACTTTCGCATGCGTAAGGGCACTTTCATGGAACTTTGTGACTTGCTTTCCCCTGCCCTGAAGCACATGAATACCAAGATGAGAGCAGCCCTTACAGTTGAGAAGCAAGTGGCGATAGCCCTGTGGATAGCCCTTGCAACGCCAGACAGCTACCGGTCAGTTGGGAATCAATTTGGAGTGGGCAAATCTACTGTGGGGACTGCTGTGATGCAAGTAGCCCATGCAATCAAAGATCTGCTGATATCAAGGGTAGTGACCCTGGGAAATGTGCAGGTCATAGTGGATGGCTTTGCTGCAATGGGATCCCCTAACTGTGGTGGGGACATAGACGGAACCCATATCCCTATCTTGGCACCGGAGCACCAAGCCGGTGAGTACATAAACCGCAAGGGGCACTTTTCAATAGTGCTGCAAGCTCTGGTGGATCACAAGGGACATTTCACCAACATCAACGTGGGATGGCCGGGAAAGGTACATGACGCTCGCATCTTCAGGAACTCTGGTCTGTTTCAAAAGCTGCAGGAAGGCACTTTATTCCCAGACTAGAAAATAACTGTTGGGGATGTTGAAATGCCTATAGTTATCCTTGGAGACCAGCCTACCCCTTAATGCCATGGCTCATGAAGCCGTACACAGGCAGCCTGGACAGTAGTCAGGAGCTGTTCAACTACAGGCTGAGCAAGTGCAGAATGGTGATAGAATGTGCATTTGGACATTTACAGGTGCGCTGGTGCAGTTTACTGACTCGCTTAGACCTCAGCGAAACCAATATTCCCACTGTTATTACTGCTTGCTGTGCGCTCCACAATATCTGTGAGAGTAAGGGGGAGACGTTTATGGCGGGGTGGGAGGTTGAGGCAAATTGCCTGGCTGCTGGTTACATGCAGCCAGACACCAGGGCAGTTAGAAGAGCACAGAAGGGCGCGGTGCGCATCAGAGAAGCTTTGAAAACCAGTTTCATGACTGGACAGGCTACGGTGTGAAAGTTCTGTTTGTTTCTCCTTGATGAAACCCCCCGCCTCTTGGTTCACTCTACTTCCCTGTAAGCTAACCACCCTCCCCTCCTCCCTTCGATCACCGCTTGCAGAGGCAATAAAGTCATTGTTGCTTCACATTCATACATTCTTTATTCATTCATCACACAAATAGGGGGATGACTACGAAGGTAGCCCAGGAGGGGTGGTGGAGGAGGGAAGGAAAATGCCACACAGCACTTTAAAAGTTTACAACTTTAAAATTTATTGAATGCTAGCCTTCTGTTTTTTGGGCAATCCTCTGTGGTGGAGTGGCTGGTTGGCCGGACGCCCCCCAACTGCGTTCTTAGGCGTCTGGGTGAAGAGGCTATGGAATTTGGGGAGAAGGGCAGTTGGTTACACAGGGGCTGTAGCGGCAGTCTGTTCTCCAGCTGCCTTTGCTGCAGCTCAACCATACACTGGAGCATACTCCAGCAGCCTCAGCATTGAATCCTGCCTCCTGTCATCACGCTGCTGCCACATTTGAGCTTCAGCCCTCTCTTCAGCCCGCCACCTCTCCTCCCAGTCATTTTGTTATTTCCTGCACTCTGACATTGTCTGCCTCCACGCATTCGTCTGTGCTCTGTCAGTGTGGGAGGACAGCATGAGCTCAGAGAACGTTTCATCACGAGTGCGTTTTTTTTCCTTTCTAATCTTCACTAGCCTCTGGGAAGGAGAAGATCCTGTGATCATTGAAACACATGCAGCTGGTGGAGAAAAAAAAAGGGACAGCGCTATTTAAAAAGACACATTTTATAAAACAGTGGCTACACTCTTTCAGGGTAAACCTTGCTGTTAACATTACATACATAGCACATGTTCTTTCGTTACAAGGTCGCATTTTGCCTCCCCCCTCCCCATGGCTAACAGCGGGGAACATTTCTGTTCAGCCACAGGCAAACAGCCCAACAGGAGCGGGCACCTCTGAGCGTCCCGTGAAGAAAAGCACCCTATTTCAACCAGGTGACCATGAATGATATCTCACTCTCCTGAGGATAACACAGAGAGATAAAGAATGGATGTTGTTTGAACGCCAGCAAACATACACTGCAATGCTTTGTTGTACAATGATTCCTGAGTATGTGTTACTGGCCTGGAGTGGTAAAGTGTCCTACCATGGAGGACGCAATAAGGCTGCCCTCCCCAGAAACCTTTTGCAAAGGCTTTGGGAGTACATCCAGGAGAGCCGCGAATTCCAGGGCAAATTAATCCTTTCACATGCTTGCTTTTAAACCATGTATAGTATTTTAAAAGTTACACTCACCGGAGGTCCCTTCTCCGCCTGCCAGGTCCAGGAGGCAGCCTTGGGTGGGTTCGGGGGGTACTGGCTCCAAGTCCAGGGTGAGAAACAGGCTGTCAGGAAAACCGGTTTCTCCGCTTGCTTGCTGTGAGCTATCTACAACCTCATCATCATCATCATCATCTTCTTCGTCCCCAAAACCTGCTTCCGTGTTGCCTCCATCTCCATTGAAGGAGTCAAACAACACCCGTGGGATAGTGGTGGCTGAACCCCCTAAAATGGCATGCAGCTCATCATAGAAGCAGCATGTTTGGGGCTCTGACCTGGAGCGGCCGTTCACCTCTCTGGTAGGCTTTCCTCAGCTCTTTAAGTTTCACACAGCACTGCTTCGGGTCCCTGTTATGGCCTCTGTCCTTCATGCCCTGGGAGATTTTAACAAAGGTTTTGGCATTTCGAAAACTGGAATGGAGTTCTGATAGCATGGATTCCTCTCCCCATACAGCGATCAGATCCCGTATCTCCCGTTCAGTCCATGCTGGAGCTCTTTTGCGATTCTGGGACTCCATCATGGTCACCTCTGCTGATGAGCTCTGCATGGTCACTTGCAGCTTGCGACGCTGGCCAAACAGGAAATGAGATTCAAAAGTTTGTGGTTCTTTTCCTGTCTACCTGGCCAGTGCATCTGAGTTGAGAGTGCTGTCCAGAGCGGTCACAATGGAGCACTCTGGGATAGCTCCCGGAGGCCAATTCCGTCGAATTGTGTCCACAGTACCCCAAATTTGACCCGGCAAGGCCGATTTAAGTGCTAATCCACTTGTCAGGGGTGGAGTAAGGAAATCGATTTTAAGAGCCCTTTAAGTCGAAGAAAAGGACTTCATCGTGTGGACGGGTACAGGTTTACATTGATTTAACGCTGCTAAATTCGACCTAAAGTCCTAGTGTAGGCCAGGGCTTAAGGTTATCCCACCACCAGTGTCTATATACAAGCTTTACAGGATTAGTCCTTTACAGGCAGAGTTAGCCTTCAGCTAGGAGGCCTCCAGTTCCCTCCCTGGCTTTTATAGCCCTTGGCTTGTCAGCCCAGCAGGTGTTGCCAATCCTCAGGCCAGCATCAGGCCTTTTCCATCAGCCACAATCCATTTTCCCTGATTGGAGCTGACTGGGCAAGGGCTAATTAGATGCTTTTGCACCAGCACCCTGCTACATACCTCCCCCCTTAAGCTGATGCCGGGCCTGATCTTGCTTGGCCCCACTTTTCTCAGCCTGGGGTTTTACTCTGGGGATGGCCTCCCTGCCCATCTGGGTGGTCCCTGGGACCTCCAGGGGTACTTGGGCCATGGGACAATACTCCCCAACTCTGTGGATGCATTCCACAAGCCTCCTTTCTCCACCCCCTCACCATGCTGGTTCACCAAGCGCCACTGTATGAGGGAGCGGGCTGAGGACGTATCCACTAGACCCCTCTGGGGCTTTCTCCCCACCCGGACAGGGATGGTGGCTATTCCATGCCTCTTCTTCCACCCCCCCCCCCAACCTTGGTCCAACCACAGAATTTGGCGGCCCCACAGTCCATCACCGGGCAGTCATGGTTCTTCTGCCCCGCTGTCCACAGCGCCAGCATACAAGCTGCCCCAGGAGGCTAGGGGTTCCCTTGTGCTCCTCCCGTCGCTTGCCTACTGGCTTCTCAGCAGGATGCTCATGGGGTTTCTTGCCTCCCTTTGCATCTCGCAGGGTCCGATGCTGCCTCGGGGGGAAGTCTGCCTCTGCATACTCCTCTGTCCTTTCAACGGTGGCTTCCATAGTGGAAAGCTGGTGTCGCCGCACCCAGACCCGCATGCTATCTGGGAGGCACTGCACAAATTGTTCAAGGATCACCTGATCCATGATCTGCCCCACGGTTTGAGTGTTGGGCCTCAACCACTGCGTTGCCCAGTCCGTCAATTTCTGGGAGAAGGCTGGGGGCCGCACACCCCCCACCCACTGGGCTGCCCGAAACTTTTGCCAGTATTTTTCCGATGAAAGCCCCAGGTGGTCCAAGATGGCTGCCTTCCCCATGTCATAGTCTCTAGCCTGGGCATCCATCAGGGACATATAAGCCGCTTGCGCCTCTCCAGCAAGATTTGGAGCTAGCTGCAGGGCCCAGGTTGCCCTGTCTCATCCCACGCCCAGAGCCACCCACTCAAAGGTGCCCCAAAAGGTGTTGGGGTTGTCTGCCAGGGCCATCTTACAGAGGCTGAGGCCCAGGGGCTGGGTGCCATCTTCCCACACAGGACTCACCAGTTTCTGCAGGAGCTGCTGCTGCACCATTGCCTGTTCTTTGATAAAATCCTGTAAAGGCCATTGTTGCTCAGCCTGCCAAGCCAGTAAAGCTTGCCTCTCCAGCTAGTAGGACTGCTGAAAGGCCTGCAGTGTCTTCTGCATCTCCCCTTGTTGCTCCATGAGCCACTGCAGAGAGTCCTCCATCTCTGGGTCACCAACCTGTGTCTCTGGCCAAGGATCCCAGACAAGCCCCCACGTGTAACAGGGTTCACAACCTGCCCTTTCTCCTGGGGTCCACTTGCTGCCCCCAATAAGGCTCAGAGAGGCTTCAGGGTTGTGCAACAGCCATGTCTTTATTTACTTAAGGTTATCCCAACACCAGTGTCTGTCTGTATACACAAGCTTTACAGGATTAGTCACCTCCTTTGCAGGCAGAGTCAGCCTTCAGCTAGGAGGCCTCCAGTTCCTTCCCTGACCGACTTCTCCCTGGCTCCCTCTCAGACTTTATAGCCCTTGGCTTGTCAGGCCAGCAGGTGTTGCCAATCCTCAGGCCAGTATCAGGCCTTTTCCATCAGCCCCAGTCCATTTCCCCTGATTGGAGCTGACTGGGTAGGGGCTAATTAGGTGCTTTTGAACCAGCACTCTGCTACATGAAGCCTATAACTTGGGTTAGACGAACGCATTTTAGTCCTCAGGAGATGAAAGTATTGTGCGCCACAGGCAGAGGCTGGGAGAGATTGAGGTGCCACCAATGCCCAAAACCCGTGTAATGGCAGGGAATTGATTCGAAGAGATATGTCCAGATGATGGTAGCAGGTGAACGGCACTACTTTTCCACAAAAAGCCAGGGTTACTGCTTTATTTTTCCTTTGTGTCCAAACCCAATAAATAAGATGATCCAGGTTCCCAAATAAACACTATTATTTTAAAAATCACAATTGGGTGCACCATGTCTTGGCAGAAACTGACCACCAGATGGGAAAAGACCTGTCTTTCATGTGAGGTGGTCAGTAAAATGTACCAACATTTATCCTGCCATAATGGAGTTACACCAGGGATATTTGGCCCAAGATATAGCAGTTGGTGTCTTATTGCTCTGTCCTTGATTGAAACATTCCAAGTCATTGTGATCTTAACCATGTTGCCATGTGCTGTGCCTTTCTCCATGTTGCATACAAACAGATCAGTGGTACAGCACTCAGAAATAGGTTGGCCTTCGATCATTACAAGATGTTTTCTTGTTGCCTCTTTGAACCTTGCACTAGAAACAGGAATACCACCAGCCTAATTACTGACGTGCATCTTCATTCTATAAGCTCCCTCTTTTGCCTTTCTGATTAATGACATAAATAGCACACTGATGATGGTACGAGGAAGAAATACAAAGGATGTCTCCAAACCTAAAATAAAAACAAAGGGCCCAATTCTTTCCTTCTTTCTTACAGGGTCGTTTGGCAGTAACGCCAGGGGGGTCAGCAGGAAGAGGAACCAGCTGCTTCTGGAAGCTCTTCCCCAGGCAAAGCAGGGGCTCAGGGGTCTGCAAGTTGAAAAGTGATGTGCTAGGTGCTAGCTCTGGAGAGTAGCCACTCTCTGCCATGCTCATTGCTCTCTGCAGATTTATTAGTGGTAATCCAGAAATCTGGTGTGGTGTAAATACTGCCTTAATAATTGCCTGCGGCATGCTGCTGACCTTATTAGAGTGGGAAAGACGTGTGTATGGAGGGCACAGTTAATGGCCACATGGCTCCTGAACGAATCATGCTGCTATGTGGGTAAGGGAGGCCAGAGGAGCACATTGGAAGAGCCCAGCTTGAAAGCTTAAAACTAGCTACCCTTCCAGTCCTTGGCATCTGGGAAATCTCCTGGGCAACAGATTCTGATAATGAATATTCATGTTTTTTTTAATCTCTTCATGAAAACTCATGCCTTGACCTTCTCATCCAAATTCAGAAAAATAACCTTTCATTACATATGCCAATTAACAAATTACAGATCAGAAAATAGCAGGATTGGCATAAATTTATCCATTATGTTAAAAAAATATATAGTTGAACTTGTTGCATCTTACAGGCAGCTCTTGACTGTGAACTTTTGCTCAATGTTGGTTTGTGTAAAAATGGATGCTAAAGTGCTAATGACTTCTGGGAAATCTTTGTGCAGCATGAGACACTGCTACAAATAGAAAAATCCTGTAACAAATTGATGAGGCAAGGGAATATCAACAATCTGTTTTGACGTTCTGACCTTGGGACTACATTTGAATTGTGTTTTCATTAACTTTGGAGATACTGGAATACTGTGGTGTTGCTGTAACAAAGAACTTAGCAATCGCATCAGATCATGGTCAGAAATTGTACAAATGATGTCTGTGCTTTCGTCATCAGTTTCACGCATCTCTTGATGTAGGTTTTTCTCTGCCCTATCACATCTCCAATATGGGGATAAAGGGGATTTTCTCTTCCTCACAAGCGCATAAGGACAGAGGAAGGGGAAAGGCAGAACTAGAAATAGGCAAATAAATAATAATAACTGAATATTTTTTGCAAATAAAAGTGGCAGGTATAGATCACTTATTTGTGAGGTCATAATATTCATTTTTCTTGCATATTTGGACAGCTACTGGGTACTTGTGAAAATATTTGTGAATCCTGAGGGAGCCATGAATTTCCACATGGATTATTATTTGTTCAGAAATTTGTATCAGAGTTTTTCCACTATACTTAACATTGTAATTTAAGAGCTTGTGTCCCACTGAAAGTGAATGGCATTAATGCTTCTAAGTCACTTATATGCTTTTTGAAAATCTCTCCCATAGGGCTGATCCAAAGCCCACTGAAGTCAATGGGAAACTGTTCATTTATTTCAATGGGCCTTGGACAAGGGCCATAAACTATGGGTTGCTTGCAGAATGTTCACTGCAGTCAAACACCCTTTGACTTCAATGGGGCTAGGATTTCACTCCAGATCATCTCAGGGACCACTTTTCCCTCAATGACCATTACCCAACACTGCAGTTCTCATCTAATACAAAGCATTCTCATCAGCACATCACGATAGTATAAGACAAGGGTAACTGCACTGAAGTAAATGGAATCACAGTGGTGCTGAGAGGCAAAATTCACAGCCAGACCACGGCTGCTCGCTCAGCTGCTGTGGTGAGTCAGCCACCTGCCTCTCAGGCCTTCCTTGAGCTGGTCCTGGGGGAGCATGTTCCCTGCTTGTCCCTCACATCCTTCAACTATCTGGTCCTCACCATTGGGCCCCTGCCCTGTAAGCACCCTTGGACAACCCCTCCGCAACACCTGAGCTGGCTGTGTGCCTGCAGCTGATCCACTTCCAAACCACACCTAGGAAACCACTGTATGCACTCATGCGCCATACCCTTCATTTCCTCATCCTCATGTCCCACCCCAACGCCAACTGGCAGGACATCCTATCACCTGTGGAGGGTGAAGAGCCCCAGTGGTCAGTCTGTATTCTACCCCGGTCCCTTGGCCTGATGGGGATATTAGTTGGTGGCTCCTTCGTGGAGTCGTGAGCACAGGCATGTCCCTGGCATAGATCACCCCCCTCCATGACACTTGCCCATTCTGTGGCATGAGGGAGATCCAGACGCATGTCTACCTCAAGTGTGCCAGGTGCAGCCTGTTTTCCGGCTCCTCCAGAACATTAACTTGAGGTTCTGGCTGCACTTTTCCACACAACTCTTGATGTTTGAACACCTTATTCATAGCCCCATAAAGCCACGAGACCTCCTCATCAACCTCCTCCTGGCGCTGGCCAAGGTGGCCATCCATCATACCAGGAGGAGGATGTTGGACGGGGAGGTGATCTGCAATTGTGGGGTCTATTTCCGATCCTCTCTTAGGTCAGGTCTCGGGCAGAGTTCCTCTGCGCCATGTCCACTGGTTCCCTAAACACCTTTGAGGAGCAGTGGGTACTGTCCGGAGTTCTCTGCTTGGCATCCCCCTCTGTCTCCCTGATTTTGGGCTTGTGGCCCTCACAAAAACATTCTTGTTTTATCATGTGTTGCCCCCTGAACTTACTTCAGCCCTGGGTCAAGTAGCTCCTCTCCTTAGGCTGGGGGTGGGGCCTTTAGATGTGGATGGTCTTGTACCCGCCCACCTCCAGAAACTCAATAGGTGTTGTGGTGAGTGTGACAGGTTGGATCACAGAAAATCCTCTTGGGAGTACCATCTGATGTGTTGAGACTACCTCTGAGCCCGTTTTCCCTGCCAGCTTGGGACTCCAGAACCTGGTCTTGTTTGACCCAGACATGCTTGTGTGCTGCAAACACAGACCCAGGTCTGAACCACATGCCCTAAAAGCTGCAGGCTTAACTGAAAGCAGCTTAAGAAGTGTTCCTGTCTCCAACACTCAGATGCCCAGCTCCCAATGGAGTCCAAACCCCAAATAAATCTTTTACACCCTGTATAAAGCTTATATAGGATAAACTCAAACTGTTTGCCCTCTATAACACTGATAGAGAGATATGCACAGATGTTTGCTCCCCCAGGTATCAATACATACTCTGGGTTAATTAATAAGTAAAAAGTGATTTTATTAAATACAAAAAGTAGGATTTAAGTGGTTCCAAGTAATAACAGACAGAACAAAGTAGATTAGCAAACAAAATAAAATAAAACACGCAAGTCTAAACTTAATACAGTAAGAATGATTAAAGATGAAGTATCACCCTCAAAGATGTTCCAATAATCTTCTTTTACAGACTGGTCTCCTTCTAGTCTGGGTCCAGCAATCATTCAGACCCCTGTGGTTACTGTCCTTTGTTCCAGTTTCTTTCAGGTACTCCTTGGGGAGTGAAGAGGCTCTCTCTTAAGCCAACTTTAGACAAAATGGAGGGGTCTCCCAGGGGCTTAAATAGACTCTCTCTTGTGGGTGGAGACCCCCTCCTCTCTCTTATGCAGAATTATAGCTACAAAATGGAGTTCTGGAGTCACATGGGCAAGTCACATGTCCATGCGTGACTCAGAACTTTACAGGAATGTTCCCAGGAAAGTTCAGATGTGGACTGGCATCTATCGAAGTCCATTGTCAGATCAAGTGTTTCTTAACTGGGCACCCACTGAGAACAGACCCCTCCCAAGAAGCTGACCAAATGCTTCACTGAGGCCACCCAAAATCAAACAAGCACACAGCCAACACTCAACCTCGAACACCAAAATGATACATGCATACAACTAGGATGAATACATTCATCAGACCACAACCTCCACAGAGACATGCCACATGTAGCACAAAAAACACTCCAGTCACGTCATATACACACTCACAAGTATACTTCCATAGAGCATCACGGGGCACAACATCACAGTGAGTCCGCCCTCAGGCAGCAGCAACCTGGCAGCACTGACTTACCCCTCCAACAGAGCCTGCTGTGGCTCAGCCCTCAGGCATGTAGCAGCAACCTATCACTAAGCAGAGCCTGGGTCAGATGTTCCCCAGGCTCAGGCACTTCCACAACCCCACCAGAGTGGCAGATTAATCTGAGCAACTGTGCTACCTGGCCAGGAACCCTCCTGCTGCCTCGCCACACACCAGACTCTTGAGACTCCCAGCTGCTCCTGTCCCAGCCTTGCCTGAGCCCTGTCCCAGTATTGTCCTTGTCCTATTCTAGCCTTGCTCCAGTCCCATCACTGACCTATTCCAGCCTTGCCTCCTCCTCCTGATCCTCCCCAAACTCTCAGACTCTGACTACCTGGATTCATCCTTCAGCCTGTATCTAGCTTTGACACTGACTTGTCTTCTGTTTGGATTCTGACTACATGGCTTTGACCTCTGGCCTGAACCTGATTTCTGGCTGTGGTTCTGCTCCTGGTTTGTCTATGGACTCTGATCTCAGTTTTGACGCCAGCCTGTCCCCCAATCTCAATGCCAGCACCACCCTTAGCGCAGGCCCAACCCTATGCCTTGCTGTGACCTACGCTCCAGCCACTAGGCCTGATTATTGGATGCAGCACCTGACAGGCGTAAATTAGAGCTGGCTCAACAAATTTCCCACCGAACAATTTTTCCATTGGAAAATGGAGTTTCATCGAATTCAGAAAAGCGTCACAGGAATGCGTCAATTTTGATGAAATTTTCAACAGAAACAAATTGTTATGACTTGCTCATTTTATTTAAATAAGTACAAATATTTCACTTCGACTTTTATTCAGTTTTATTTGGTTTAGGATAGGTCTACACTACCGCTGAAGTCAATCTAACTTGCACCGCTCAGGGGTGTGAAAAAGGCACCCCCGATAGCAACGCAAGTTACAGCAACCTAAGCGCTGTCCACACCTGAGCTATGTAGGCAGGGGACACTGTCCTGCCGAGATAGCTTCTGCCTCTCCAAGCGGCATAGAGAGTCTTTGCCAGATGCACTTCAGCGACGTAACGCTTCCAGTGTAGACCTGCCCTTCGACTTTTACATTCTACTTTAATATATTTAGTATATTCAGAATTGTATATTATATTGTTTTAACATTGATACTTTTTAATTGAAATTTTTCAGAATTTCCCATGGGACACTGCTACAAGGGGGAAAAGCCTAAAAAGGAGAGAAAAAAAATCAATACACTGGAATAATTTTTAAGGCATTTGGATACCATGTGATGAGCATGGTTTTAATTGCACAGAGGTAGGCAGGTAGAGAAGTAGAAAGAGAGAGAATAAAAACAAACATGAGTATTGTTGCTTAGAGGAAAGAGATGGGGAGGACTTGTGGAAGCTGTATTAACAACTGGCGAAATCTTTGAAAAAGGAAAATTAAGCCCCTGCAAACTGTTGAAGTCCTAATCTATGCCTGTGATGCTGGTAATTACTTTGACTTCGGTAAGCAAATAATCAATACTACATTGTAGATTTTCACGGATAAAATCCTCCACAGAATTATAACTGGCCATCCGTATTGCCAACAACATATGGTTCACGTCCCGTTCTTAAAACATTTCATTTTCAACAACTTTAACAAGAAAAATTAACTTTAATATGTTCAGAGGACTCAAATGCCCCCACCTAATCACAATGACTGCAGCACATTTATTGTAAAGTGATTTCAAACTCATACGCTTTGCCCAAGGGTATTAAATTCAATTTATGTTACAATTTGTCATCTGAAACATGGAGGGAATAATTGCCTTAAGAGAAAGACTTGTTTTTCTGTAAAGCTGCCACATGCTGATCAGAGCCTTAATGACGACTATGGAAGAAACAGTGTGAATGAGGGGCAAACCTCAGATTCAGAGTTGTGGGAACATACAGATTCAGAACTTAGGAGACAAATTTTAGACTGCAGGTACTGTTACGGATAAGTAATTCTCCTTGCCTTGGAACGTTTAGCTTTTCTAGCAGCAAGACCATGGATGTTCAGTGGCACAGTGTACAACACAGGTTGGAATAAAAAAATGCAGTACAGCAGAGAACAATGCCTCTCAACCCTTGGCAGAGGCCAGCTCAACTTGCATTAGAGGCCAGCTGAGATCTCATTGGGGCACTTGATGCAAAATGGCTAAGAACAGCCACACGGAAAACGCTCCTTCATTACATCAAACTCCAAAGGCTAACTTTTCATCTTGCCAAAAACAAATGGAAAGAAAAATAGAATCATTACATTAAACTTAAACTGCATACCTCCGACTGAAAGTAACACTGTGGTAGCTTTTAATCCATAGCATATATCAGCAAGCAAAGAGAAACCTGTGTGTTAGATGATAGATATGGCTATTGCTAAAGTTGTCCGATTCCATCTTAAAGGTGGGGGGACACGTCTGCCTAAGTGTGAATTTTATTTTAACGTTTGAGTAAAAGTTCAGCCATGCAGGCTCGAATGGTTCAGCTATTTTTGAGAATATGAATGGGGGGAGGGGGGGAGGAAGATACCCTTTCCTCTTAAAAAATAAATAAATAAAAGCTTGACCTATTTTTGAACAGATCCAGCACCTCAGCAGTGTGGAACAGAAAGCTGAAATTTGGCAGGGGAATAAGAATTAGGGATGAAAGAAGCTTTTCAATGCCAGGGGAAAATTAGTTTTAATTTATCTGACTGATGAACATTTTAAAATGATAGTTCATGAATGTGTGTTTGAATAACAACACCTTTTAATACCAGTCTTTCATAATTCTGAGGAAAAAAGGGCTGTATCACACATTTGTATGTCTGGCATTTTGCATTGTACTAAAATTTGTGCGTGGGATTTTGGCTCATAATGAAAAATGATGTAAACCTTGTCTCATTCAATACAATTTTTAAGGTGTGAGTTTTAATTGCATGATTTCATGTTCTTGCAATTTTCTATGTATCCACCCACTTTTATCCTGGACAACGTCCACATTTTCGTGAGTACCTTGTTATCAGATATTCATGGCATAGCCCATATTGCCTGGCAATTTGAGACACAATACAATGCTGCCTAACTGTGTGGCATCTCTATATGTGCCCTTCAAACCATATCACTTTTTTTTTTTTGCTACTGTGCATGGTAGAGAACATAGTTACATATGGTCCTTAAAAATTATAGATAGAAAATAACTATTAACTCATTGTGTCTATCTCCCTGACAGTGAAAACCATTTTTAGAGTATACATGCCTGTGCTTTGCCCAGTCTCTCTTTCTTTATATAATTAATTAAGATGTTACAGCCAGTTATTTGAAACAACAGTTCCTGCAGGATCCCTCTCAAAGCTCTCCACAATTTGACACACTGCTTTTTATGGCCCTTCACCCAGTTTTTAGTCCATATGACAGTGCACACACCTAAGTCAAAATGACTGATATTTTCTAAGGGTTTGGGAGACACTTTTTCAACTGCTTTACTGAAGGCCAGGGTAAATTCCTGGCCCTCTTGAAACCAATGGCAAAGTTCCCATTGATGTCAATGGAGCCAAGGTTTCAGACGTCTTCCACTTGAGCTAAAAAAGATTCTAGGTTATGATTGCTACTAATATGATAGGGCTTATGACCTAATGTGGATCAGTCCTGATTTCATCCAGCACAGGGCTCTGTAACCCATATGTTAGCAGTCTTATTACAAGGTTTACTGCCTTTTTTTTTTTTTGGTCATCTATTGTTGTAATTTGAAGAAAAAACCTTCAAGTTTATCTATCAGGATTATTTTTTTATAATCTATGCTGTTTATTGGTTACTGATGTATTGTCTTCTAGGAGCACCTAGATGTTCTGTCATCATTTGTTCTAATATTTCACAAGCCTTGTCTCCCTACTCCAGCTCATTCTCTGCTTCCTTATAACCTTGTGTCATGCCATGTCCACCTAGGCCTCAGTCCTGAAAACACTTATGCAGATGAGAAGTCCTACTGAGTTCAGTGGGGCTACTCACATGCATAGTTACTCACATGGATAAATTAGATTGTAAATTCCTCAGGACAGACTATTTTTAAAGAAATGTTCTATAAAATTCTTAGCATATTTGTGGGCACTATAAAGCAAATACATAATGTCCTGTTCTTTCTCCAATAATCTTATACATTCACTGTAATATTTTTAGTAAATCTTTTTGGTCGGAAAGTAATCTCTTTTAGGATGTTTGTGCTTGTCCTATCTTTTAAGCTACCAAAATATAGCGAAGGTAACAAGATAGTCATTAGCACTGTAGTGACTGAGATACGTGTCATGGGGGAGGGAGAGCACGGTACCGGGGGGGAGGCAAGAAAAGGGCAAAATAATATTGAATTCAAGAATGCCCATAAGGAGAGGCAGAGAGAAAGTGATTGATACAAGCTGTTGATTCTTGAATTCTGAATTGGTCCATCTGTGTAGCCTGAGGCAACTGAATGAGGTAAAGGAATATTTGGAAAGTTCACATAACTTATTTAAAGCTAAAAATAACTGGTAATGTTAGAAATTAACTGTTTCCTAACAAATGTATTGTTCAATCAATTTATATATGGAAATAAATGCAGAAATTTGAGGGTAAAATAAGAAATGTATGGAATATCTCATTCAGCAGAGTCAGATTTCAAATATTATGCATAGAGTTAGTAACCAATGGATTTCTGAATTGCTACAGTAGATGAATTCCAGAGATGTTTATTTTCCAATTGAATTGTCAGTTCACTGCCAATTCATAAAACCAACCCTGCAGTAATATCAGCTAATCACAAAATAAGCTGACAGCCTATACCACATTTTTACAGTGGATCATTTGAACCATGAATCATTCACAGTTTCTCACAGGTGATGAAAATAGCACACAACCTGCTGTCATGCTAGACAGGCCTGGCACAAGTTCACCACAATGGAGCAGTTCTGCTTTGCCCAGAAGGTCAGTTTAAAATGCTATAAGTTCTATAGAGGAAAGGATAAAAGACAGATTGCAGAGTGCAGATGTCACTTTTTTTAGTGATGCTATTTTGTTCATTCAAAATGGTAGTTCTAGTGGGAGAAAATATATTGGTTATGTATTTTATATGTTCCTCATTTTATTCATTTGAAAAGATGATATTTATATTGGGGCAAAAGAAGGAGTCTTGATATAGTGAAGCATCATTCTGAATTACTTGCAATTACTTTTCATTTTGTTGGCATATGTATTTGTAGATTATTAGCAGTGTGCATCAAAATAATCCAACCATGCCAGGTTCTGGTACAAAATTTAATGTTAAATGACAAGCTAGCATTTATAGCGCTTTTGCATAATGTGTATACACTTTGGTGTGAAACAGTTTGCAGACTTGTTTATTTATGCCTTTAATGAGAATGTGGATATGGACCAAAAGGCAGAACTAAGATATGTAATCTAACTGTCCAATTATTTGTAGATACAGGAAAATCACAAGTATATATCAGATAGGAGGTGTGTCAAGGTTCCTTCCCCACTCTGAACTCTAGGGTACAGATGTGGGGACCTGCATGAAAACCTCCTAAGCTTATTTTTACCAGCTTAGGTTAAAACTTCCCCAAGGTACAAACTATTTTACCTTTTGCCCTTGGACTTCCGCTGCCACCACGAAATGTCTAACCGGTATATTACTAGGAAAGAATCCATTTGGAAACGTCTTTCCCCCCAAAATCCTCCCAAACGTTACACCCCCTTTCCTGGGGAAGGTTTGATAAAAATCCTCACCAATTTGCATAGATGAACACAGACCCAAACCTTTGGATCTTAAGAACAATGAAAAAAGCATTCAGATTCTTAAAAAAAGAAAAAGTAAAAAGAATCACCTCTGTAAAATCAGGATGGTAAATACCTTACAGGGTAATCAGATTCAAAACAGAGAATCTCTCTAGGCAAAACCTTAAGTTACAAAAAGACACAAAAACAGGAATCTACTTTCCATTCAGCACAGCTTCTTTTCTCAGCCATTTAAAGGAATCAGAATCTAACGCATATCTAGCTAGATTACTTACTAAGTTCTAAGACTCCATTCCTGTTCTGTCCCCGGCAAAAACATCACACAGACAGAGAGAGAGGCTTTGTTTCTCCCTCCCCCCCAGCTTTTGAAAGTATCTTGTCTCCTCATTGGTCATTTTGGTCAGGTGCCAGCGAGGTTATCCTAGCTTCTTAACCTTTTACAGGTGAAAGGGTTTTTCCTCTGGCCAGGAGGGATTTTAAAGGTGTTTACCCTTCCCTTTATATTTATGACAAGGTGGCATTAGGGATTACTTGTACGTTATTGACAGTGGGCCTTAGTTCAGTTTATAGTGGACAGGTTTACAAATGATGGGAAAAAAAACCCCACAAAAACATGCATGACACCCAACAACAACACACCAGTAGGACATATGATTTGTTATACTAATTCAAATAACTAGGCAATCAGTTTACTATGGAGCTACTAGTAACGACCAATACTTGACGCCTCACAGGAAGATGAAAATATCCACTTACATGTCGTAGTGCTGAAGGATTTAAAACGTTGTAAGCAACTCAATTGTTAATCATGCAGTTTTGTAACTTGGGGTAATAATCCCTTTCTGATGACCCATTTACTCCAAGATTTGATGACTGAGCAGCCTTGCAAAATACTGTTTACCCACATTCCTGGAATGTGTAACCTTTTAATGGATAAATAAATTATTATTTGTGCTACAGTAGCATCTAGAGCCCTCAAATGAGATCATAGCCCTGCTGTACTAAGAACTGTATATTAGAACTCTGCAAATCCACAGACATCTGCAGACTATTTTTGCGGATAGTGGATTGGATGCAGACACAACTGCACAGGGCTCTACACACCTGTAGCATCTGGCCCGCGGCATCCAGCTCAGGCAGCCTGCGGGGTATAGCGTGCTTGGGGCTGGTGGTAGCAGCCAGTTGCTGGGGCTTGGCGGCAAGTCAGAGTTGGGGGTGTCCAGCAGCTTGGACTGCTCACTGCTTCCTGTCCAGCAGCGTGGGCCCCTCAGGCAGCACCAGCATCCCCACCATGGCCTGGCCCAGCAGCACTGGCCACACACCCAGTACTGGGCCCAGCCCACTGCTCCTGGGCAGCAGGGCCCACCCCCAGCCACGGGGATTGGAGCGGGCATGGCCCCAGCACCCCACCCCTCTGCCCCCACTGTGATGCAACACACACTGCTGCCGCCATGTGCCATTGCTCATGAACCACTGCGAGCAACATGTGATGTGCCCCTTCCCCTCAGCCCCCCCCTCCAGACCACCTCTTCTCCTCGAGACCCCACCACCGCACTGCCCCTTACCCCCAGTCCGCACCCTCACGCTGCATCTTCCCTACAAGACAACCCCTCCCCCCGTTGCTAGCCCTTGGGAAACAGCTTGCTGCTGTGGGTGTGGATTCGGATACAGGTAAAAGATGGCTAACACATCGTGAGTCAGATAGTGGCGGATGCGGATCAACATTTGTGTATCGTGCAGGGCTCCACTATACATATATCTAGTAAAAGAGAGCCCCGATCTGAAGAGCAGGCAATCTAAACAGAAACGATGGAAGAAAAGTATGCTCATTATCATTTTACAAATAAAGCATTTCTCTTTACTCTAGTTAAGTGACTTGTCCAAGTTCACAAAGGAAGTCTGTGGCAGAGAGGAAATTGTTCCCAGATTTCTTGCGTCCCAGTTAGGTATCTTGACCACAAAGCCACCCTCCCTCTTGGAAGAAGCTTGTTTCATAATCACCATCATATTAAAGGGCTGGCAAGGTGGGAGCTGGTAATTTTCATGTCTACTTGAAAGGCTTGATTATTATTATCATTATCGTCATCAATACAATTATCCAGTTCCTTTTTTAAAAATCCAGCCATATTTAACTTGATAGTGAATTCCACAGGATGTGACATTGTGTTAGCAATATTTATTTTTTAGCTATTTAACTTATCTGTCATTAATTTTGAGTGACCCCTTTTTCTTGCGAAATATGGGCCATCTTAAACAGGCCTGTTAAGGGTTTTTTTCTATACCCTTTGTGAGATTATGTAGTTCAATTCCATTTTGTCTAATTTTCCTCCTTTCCAGATTAAACATTTTTTTCTTCCCCAATAAAACATCATAAGTAAACCGGGACAGAGCTCTAAATATCTTTGTTGATCCTCTCTGACTCTTTTCAATAGCAGCTAAAAGTATCTTCCTCTTAGGCTGAAATGTCAAAAACTGAACCAGGTACCTCAGTGGAGGACATACCATTGCTCAGTATTAAGGCATTGTAACTTCTATATTGCCTTTTTAGTGCACTCAGACAACATATGCACTCAAATAACCTATTTGATTTCATTAGCTCATAGTATTTTAAGTTACCTTGTTGGTGATGTGAATGGACAAAAGTTGACGATGCTAGAAAGAGAGTTTCTCTCTCCCTGTGCTTGTGCGTGGAAAGCTAGAGAATGTTTGCAACCCTGGGACAAGCTCTGTCTTTTAAGGAAGCTTTAGAAGATCTCTGAACAAAACCTAGGTGAAACCTTACTGCAGCAGCTCCAGTTCCAACAGTGGGCACAGTTTCCTTGGCAGTATGGGAACTGGCACAGTGGGCTGTGGTTTTGGTCTTCTGCATCATAAGCTGAACTGGAATAGTCTGGTTGAGAAAGTAGTAATCAGTGAGTCCAGGAGCAGTGACTTTTGGAATCTGGCCTGTTTATCATGAAAAGATATCAGAGCTGGTGATGCAGATGGAGGGCAGTATTCAAATTGTTAAAATATTATGTATTATAATTACACTATTTTTACTGCAAAAACTACTTGATTTACTTAGCATATACAGTTAGAAAATTATTTAATATATCATTACACCCCAGGAACCAGTAATCCTTAAATTTTCCAGAATACTATAGTTCTTCCCATTTACCCTTTACTTCAACACCATCCAGGGATCATGTGTGTAATTATCACATCCGTTTTTTCTGGCCAGGCTTTGATTCTATACTTTGGTCCTCAGGCCTTCCATAAGAACGTTTATTAAAATCCCTGAATAGTTCCTATTTCACAACTTACTTTGCACATTTTGACTGGAGTGTCTTTCTTATTCCCATTTGCATTTCTCCATGAGGTGTTTTGTGTCAAGTTTTCTATTCCTAAGGCTCCTTAAATTAAGCTGTCTGTGTATCACTGCTTGCAATAGAGTAACTCTAGTGCTGAGGTACTGGTACTTTGCCTAGGAATGACCACAGGATCAGACCTGAGGTCCATCTAGATCATTATCCCATCCCCAACAGTGAACAGTATCAGACACTTCAGATGAGTGTACAGGAAAACCTGCAGTAGGCAGATATGGGATAATCTGCCCCTAGAGAAAGTTTCTTCCTAACTCCCAATAGTAGAGGTTGGCTTAAACCCTGTTGCATGAGGCCAAGCTCTTCTTTAGTTTGCTATGAAATGACTATATAAAAAGCTCATATTTTTCCCCAAATATATTATGGAATTTGGCACATTTAAAGTGATGCACTGTGTTTTAATTTTATACTTGCCTTATCAGGGATACTCACCTGAAATGTCAAAAGATAAAGATTGGCATTTCATTGGGTTAGATTTTACCAGGGTTGTTGTTGTTTGTTTGGTGTGGGGGGAGAAAAGTTTGTATATTATATTTTTTTTTCCCTTTTTATTCCTGGTGTGGATGGTGATATTCTGCCTTCTGGAAGTGATGCCACAGAAGGCGCCATCTACAGGACCTGCATATAATAAATGGCAGCTGCCTCCTTTGAAAGGAGGTGTGGTGGGTTACTCTGTAAGTGACCTCCTCCAAGAACCCCAGCCTTGACCTTCCTGAGATCCACTCCTCAGCATTTTCTTTGAGTTTGTAGAGCACCATAGTACCTTTATGCTGTTGTATAAGGAATAATATTTTACAGTGAAGCTCCCTTTGTTCATGAATGTTGACATGTTATACCTTCATTTTAACCTGTAAGGCTCGTCAGTCGGGCCACTCCATCTTCGATAACCTGTATTTGGTCTGGGACCTCTTGGAGCTCGGGTGTAGGGATGGTCTGTCATTCGCCCTCCTGTCCCTCGACCAGGAGAAGGCATTCGACAGGATGGACCGTGGGTATCTCCTGGGCATTCTGTGAGCATTTGGCTTCAGGCCCCAATTTGTGGTTTTTCTCCAGGTGCGGTACGCCTTCACGGAGTGCTTGACCAGGCTCAACTGGACCCTGATCGAACCAGTCAGATTTGGGCGAGGGGTACAACAGGGGTGTCCACTGTCCGCCATTCTCTGGTCATCAAGCCCTTCCTCTGTTGGAAGTTGACAGGCTTGGTACTCCAAAGATGTGCTCCTCATGGTCAACCTGGTGTGGGTGGAGGCCAGCCAGGAGATCTACTCGGCAGCCTTCTCTGCCTGGGTTAACTGGATCAAGAGCTCTGGCTTGATGGTTGGGGACAGGTGACAGGAGAGCTGCCTGCCATCCCCGCTTCAAGCCAGCCAGTGGAGCGCAGGTCCACTGCTCTATCTCAGCGTTTATCTTTCCACTACATATCCTTATCCTTCTCCACTGGAGAACTGGCAGGATTTGGAGGGCAGGGTAGGTGAGTGGCTGTGGAGCTGGACGGGACTACTCTTGTGCCTCTCCCTGTGAGGGAAAGCACTGGTGCTTAATGAGCTGGTTCTGTCCATGCTCTTGCACTGGCTCAACACCCTGATCCAGCCCTGGGTTTTCTGTCCTACCTCCAGAGGGTAGCTCTGGAGTTCTTCTGGCCAGGACTTCACTGGGTCTCTGCAGGGGTCTTGCATCTCCCCCTGGAGGAGGGAGGACAGGGCCTGACCTGCCTTTGCCCTCAGGTCCATGTCTTCCGTCTCCAGGCCCCATAGAGACTTCTTTATTGTGCAACTAGTCGGGCATGGAGTACGCTGGTGTATGCCTTCCTGGGCCGCTTCTGAGGGCTCCAGTATGACCAGCTGCTCTTATCTCCATCTGAGAGGTCTTCCGTGAGACCTCTCCGAGCTGCTGGTCTTCTATCAGGACCTCCTATGGACCTGGAAGCTGGTCTCGGCAACCAGGTCCATGGCGGCCACCGAGGAGGTAGATCTCCTTGTGGAGCCCCGATACACAATCCCCAATTTGGTATTCAGGTGGTGGAGTCCCCCTTGGTGAGCCAGAGGTTGGTCCTGGCAGGTGTCACCAAGATCAGAGACCTCCTGGACTATGATCGGGGAGACTGGGTGGATCCCCTGACACCTGCTCAGCATATGGGGCTCTCCACCTTTCATACTCCCTGGCACGTAGTTCAGGAGGTGAAGGCAGTCTTGTTGCCCACCTCTAAAGCTTACTTCAAGCAGGTCCTGAGGGAAGGTGATCCTATCCCACATCCCGGGCCCTTCGAATCTTTTCATTGGGCCCCTCTCCCGTAAGCCTCCCTGACTGCCCCACCCTTATACCTTGACCTGGCTGCGTGACCTGAAGCTGTTTTGCTGTTGAACCGCGCCAAAGGCATCTCTGTACATGCTCATGCTCCATACTCTCCATTTCCTCACCCTCGTGGGCTGGCCCTATACCAAATGGCAGGACCTAATGTCATCTGTCAAGGGCGAGGAACCCCAGTGGGTCAGCCTATATTCCACCCTAGTCCCGTGGCCTGCCGGGCATATCAGCTGGTGGCTCCTCCACGGAGCCATCAGCATGGGTTTGTAATTGGTGTGGTTCACTTCTGTCCCCAAAACCTATCCCTTCTGCAGCATGAGGGAGACCCTGGCACACGTTTACATGGAGTGCACCAGGTTGCAGCCCCTTTTCCAGCTTCTCCTGGACCTCCTTTTATGTTTTTGACTGCACTTCTCCCCCCACCTACTTATATATGCACACCCTATCCGTGGCCCCACAAAGTCACAGGACCTCCTCAACAGCTTCCTCCTAGCTATGGCCAGCATGGCAGTCTATAATACCAGGGAGAAGATGTTAGCTGAGGGGGTTCTCTGCAACTGTGGGGCCTATTTCCAATCCTCCCTCCATTCACGCATCCGGGCAGAATTCCTCTGGGCGGCATCTGCTGGCTCCCTTGACACCTTTGAGGAGCAGTGGGCGCTGTCCAGGGCTCTCTGCTCGGTGTCCTCTTCAGGCTCCCTAGTTTTGACCCTTTGATCTTCACACCTGCCTTTGTTATATTTTGTGCTGTCCCCTGTAATCATTTGAGTTCCCCGGGCTCACTGGATCCTCCCCATAGGCTGGGGGAGGGTTCTTTAGCCATGGGCAGGCTTATGCCCACCCACCTACCTCCCTGGAATCCAACAGGTAGTGTAAGGATTTGTAAACCAAGTCCTTAAAAGAACTAATTCTGCCCTGTCCTCATTTTGTAGTCACAAGTCTTGAAAAGCAACAGATATACCTTGGTTCTGCTGCTAGTATGAAGGAGGGCAGACAGCAGAGATTTGCATCCTGGGTCTCTCTACCCTATATGCCCTGCAGAGGATCTTCCTGTAGCAGCAAAGATATGGAGTTTGGAGGCAGGATGGTGATGGGCTTCTGCCCTGGAAGTGGGTGGACTTAATCCCTCAATCCTTGCCAGGTCCCCTGCACAAGGTCCATTTATGCATGCTTTGCAGAGGGGTTGAGAATTTGACCTTCTTTGTGTAAGGACTTTGAAATGCAAGCTGTAGCCCTTCAGGGTGACTTCATGGAGGTGACTCATCTGAGCAAGTGCTGTGAAACTGAGCCCTTTGTTATAACCCAAAAGCTTTCTTCCTCTTGAAGGCTTCTGGGAAACGTATTTAAAAATAAAGTTTAAAAGAAAAATAAACTGAGCATGATTCATAGCTGCAGCTGAAGATTGAGGCCATTTCAATATTAATGCATGAATATTCCAAAAATTAAGCTGTCCATACAGTTATGGGCCAATAAAGAAAGCTTCCTGTGTCAACTTTCAATATCCACACGGAAATATGCATGTGCTTAAATCTTGCCTACATATTCGTGTTGCATAAGAAAGTGTTAATATCCTTGACACTGAAAGCTGCTAATATATGTGCTTAAAAATACAGTAGTGCCACAACCTTGTTGTGAAAGTTATGGAAAAGGATATGGTGTGTGTCATGTGACAAGGGGGAAGAGTCACTCTTCCACCAGTAAACAAACACACACCATCTTTGTCAGAGTAAGGACAACCATATTATCCCTGAGATATTTTCTGTATCTCTGCTCCCCTGTTTAGAACCTGCCTGCCTGGCTTTGTTACAATATTAAAGAAACAGTGCACATCCTTATAGTCTGCCCATATTTAAAATACAAAACAATATGTATCATAAATAGCATTTATATATAAATCTTAAATGAATACAAATGTCCAACTCTTAGTATTAAGACAAATGACACAGGTCATCTATCCATACATGCCTAACAAGGTCTTTGCATATAGACACACACATACTGGATTAGTTTCCAGGAGTTTGCTTCTGGCCAAACGTTAAATCATCTATGTTTTATTTATTTGAGTGCCCAAAACTGATATTTTCAAATCCACCTACAGGGTTTAAACATCCAACTCCTATTAATTTCATTGGCAACTGTGAATCTAAATCCCATTGGTGGCTTTGGAAATCTCAGCTCTAATCTTTAATTGTTTATCAGTTTGTGTAGCAGCTATTCAGTCATATACACAAAACAGGGTTTATCCATTCATCATAAGTAACCTTTGAGGTATCCTTCATATAATGAATTATTAAGATTAAAGGGCTTTCACTTAGACTATTAATTTGTTTGTGAATTTGAATTATAATCCTCCACATAAGCACAGTCTAAAATAGTCTCAGTGCCTGAGGATAGCTTTGGAGGAATAATCCACTATCAATTAAATTAATTTCTCAGCCTTGAACTAGAAATGTATCATTCAAACAGTAAGTGGGGAAAATGTTCTCTTCCTTACATGACCAGCATTATCTAATGTGTTGGTACAGCACCTGCTTTGTACATCTTAAAATGAGCCCAGCATTCCCTGTGCAGAAAGAGAACAATACTCATTTTAATACATTACTTAACAATGAATATAGTATCAGATAAAGGGTATCATTCTCATGTATACAAAGACCCATTTACACCACTCAGACAGTGTAACAGCACTGTGAGCAGAACTATAATTTACACACGTTAAGGTCCTTCTATGCCACCAGAGCACTATAAAAGAGCCTCTGTGTAAATAAGAATTGGGCTCCTAATGCTTCCCCTCCCCACCCTCACCCCCCCATCTTCAAAGCTCCCTCTGCTCTTTTAGCAATGAGGTCTTCTCTACCTGGTCCCACTTTCTTTCAACTATTGGTGTATGAAATTTCTCTGAAACTCCTGCCATAGGGCCTGGTTCAAAAGCCCTGGCAGCCCGTGGGAATCTCTCTATTGACTTCAGTGGGCTTTGGATCAGGCTCCTAGAAACCATGCACCTAGTATTTTTAAGACTATATCTACACTATTACACCCCTGGCTTGTGCATACATCGAGCTAGTGCGAGTATAAACAACAATGTAGCTGGAATAACACGGGTAGCAGCAGCGGAGGCATGGCTGGGCTGTGCCAAATAGAAAACTGCTTGAAACTTCCTCTTTTGTTATCACAAGTTCACAACACTCCACACATACAGTGGGTGTATTGGACAGCAATCCCTTCTCTTCACTATCCCAGCCCCCCATAGCTAGAGCCACAATCAGGTGTTGACCTATGCAACCATGTCATTCCCTGTAGACAGTGAACACCCAAGACCAATATCAATACTGCTAATTGGTTTGTTATTTTTCAGCCTCTAAAAAGTGCACTTTTGGTTCAGATGCATTTTTAGTATAATGGAATTGATTATAGCATTTTTCAGTTACAAGAAAATGATCCCATTTTAGGAATTCCACTTAATCTGGTTAAATGATGAAATGTATTATGGGTCAAACCTTGGCAGTTTAGTTTTTAAAAGGTTTTATTAAGCTGGCTAAAATGGAAATACAAATAAAAATTAAGAAATGAAAGACAGCTTATCTGGAATGCATTTTTTATGCAAATTGTGTAATTCCACAACACATGAATTCATATTGCCTATTAAATTTGCAGTTACAAAATAGGTAATGATTTCTTAGAGGTTTTAATTTAGGAAATTATTTACAGTATCTTATATCCTAAGGAACGAGTCTAACATTATTATGTTTTGATGTAAATACTCTTTCAAATATGAACGTAATGAGGATAGAATATACCCTGTAATCAACATTTAATTGGAATGAATATTTTCAGTGCTGAAGAATAATTTTAATGGCAGCTATGTTTTTAATACATACCTATTACATTTTGAAAAAGAAATGGGTGTTTAATTTTCACAGTATTATAATCTTTTGCTCTTTCAAGTAATAGGCTCTATTTAGTCCCAAAGCGGGGAACAATTTTCCCTTACTAACTTCAGAGTTCCACTAGGAAAGTCCTCACACCCACCTGGGACATGGATAGCAGCAGTGCTAGAGAAAGATGTTGCCACTTGCAGGTAGTGTGATGGGCTCTTCTTGTTCACCTGCTTTATGCATCTCTAGCGTGCTTTTTTTTCCTTTTATGTTTATAATCTATGCAGCAGGTCCTATCTTCTGACTATGGCCCCATTCCAATAAAGGACTTAAACACTTGCTTACATCTTTTATTTCAATGGGCCTTGCAGATTCAGGGCTTGTGTTCAGTTAGCCACCTGGACAGCTAGTAGCTGTGGCCTTTAGTCTATATGTCTGGGATGCTCACACATTTTTGGCAAAATATGTAGCATTTATAGGTCAGGTATGAATGGATGCACACAAGGCCAAAGGCAATTTGAGACCCTAGGCTAAACCAAACATAGGACCCACACATATGGCATTACCTGCCTTCAGATAGCGTTACAATGAAAGGGGTAGTTCAGGTATTATTTCAGGCTGTTTGCAGACTCAGGCAGGTGTCACTGCATAGGTTCCACCCAAGCCATCTTCTGGTGCTTCTCTTTCCAACCACAATTGTAGGGGGGGAAAAATTAATGAAAGCTGAGGAAAACTGTCTCTAAAAAAGGGACTGGGACACAAATCTGATTATAAAAGCAATGCCTTAAAGGCCCTTAATGTAATCATCAAGAAAAGATAAGTCTGAGTTATATTTCTTCTTTAGGTTGTTATGCAAACTTATAGGGTTGTTTATTGAGACCATTCCAGGCAATGTTGGATAGGATTTACTCGATCTCACCCCACAATGAAGCTAAAAATATAGTAATTGTTCATTTGCTCTTGAAGCAAAGTTTCCATCTTGTTTTAATGTTTTTAGTACATCAACATCTGTCAGAAAGTTTGTAACTGAGGCATATTGCACATTTTTAGGTCTTCAGTTTCAAAGTATAATTCACCACAGACCTCTGGATTCAGTTTAACAGCAGCTCTTACTTGTCCCAGCCTCGTTATACTTATTTCTCTTAAGCACACAGTAACATTCATAGCATTTTAGCCCCTGATCAGTCCATAATCAGGAAACGCTCTTCCAACGGTTCCCATCTTGATATCACCACTCTCAGCAACAAGCTGGCAGATTGACTTTCTCCCACTGCTGTCAGTTCATTCAAAGAAACAATACCCAATCAGGCAGCTCTTCATAATTAAGTATAATCTAACTGTTATTCTTTAATGTGATGAGAACATGGACAAAAATTGTTATAGGTCAATAATATAGGATATCACTCCTTCAAAATTACTTTGGAAGTTAATGGAGGCCATTTCTTGATTAGATTATGATTTTGGGGAAGATGGAAATGAACTTTTTGCTGCACTATGGCAACAGTGATTGTTTACAAAATTGTAGACTGTCCTCAAGTGTGTGTGGGCTGCCTAGAGAACATTAGAAGTTTTGCGAATTGTGGGATTTACCCTCCAGATATTTTTATGCATGTATGTAGATCACAAAGTTTGTTGTGTTAGCACATTGGGCTGATTAAAGTTTGTTGCTATTTTAAGACCCCAAATAACAGCATGTACTATTTAATTTGCTTTCTCTGAATATTCAGGACTGAAGCTAAGAAAGCCTGGTCTCGTGGTAAAAAAAAAAGCAAGGGTGGGAACTGGTGAAAGGCTTGACAACATTCTAGTCCCATGCTCCATGGAGAGAGCAAAGGAAACCCAGCTCTTAATGGGATTTTAGAAAACATGACAGGTTTCAGAGTAACAGCCGTGTTAGTCTGTATTCGCAAAAAAAAAAAGGAGTACTTGTGGCACCTTAGAGACTAACCAATTTATTTGAGCATGAGCTTTCGTGAGCTACAGCTCACTTCATCAGATGCATACCGTGGAAACTGCAGCAGACTTTATATATACACATATACTCTGTGTATATATAAAGTCTGCTGCAGTTTCCACGGTATGCATCTGATGAAGTGAGCTGTAGCTCACGAAAGCTCATGCTCAAATAAATTGGTTAGTCTCTAAGGTGCCACAAGTACTCCTTTTCTTTTTAAAAAACATGAATTATTATTGCTACAGTGGGAAGAATAGAAAACTGCAACTGAGCTGAAAAAAGGATCTCAAAGTCAGGATGGTACAGACCTTTGAGGCACACAAGAAATATGCCCAGTCAACCCATACTCTGGTCCACCCTTACTCTGTTGAATTATATTTACTCTTCATGTAGTCCCTTTGACTTCAGTTAGGACTAATTGCAGAGTAAGATACTGCTCAGCAGGAATAAGCATAGTAGACTCTGGCCTTGTGTGTTTGATGAAGGACAGAACCCCTTGATCACTATTTCAGAAAACAGTGAAGACAGAACAACTGCTAGTCAGCTGCTGTCCTCTGACTTCTGTTTCTTAAGCTAATCATAATCATCTCACTGCTACATTGTGCGACGTCCCTCCCTGGGCCCTCATCCATTTGTTATATCTACCAAATGTCTCGCATCACATACTTAGCTTGTAAGCTGTCTGTGGCAAGAGCCATGTAGGCATATACAGTGTTTACCACAATGGGGCCACAATCCTATATGTACAGGTTGGGATTGAAAATAAACTAGAGAGATGACCACAAAGTCACCTCAGGATCTGCAGTATCCCTCTTGTTCCATTAAAATACTCCAGCTGCCTGATCTCTGCACTTTTTAAAAAAAATGTTGACCTCTTTGATCATGTGGGTGGCGAATTTTCTCAGATGACAATACTCTAGAGCTATGGTACTCAGAGTGAGACTCAAGAGCTGCGAGTGGCTCTTTAATGTGTCTCCTGTGGCTCTTTGCAGCGCATGATATTAAAACACTGTGTGATTTAATTATTAACCAGCCTAAGTTATTAACCAATCCGGATGCTTTTACTATGTTATTCTCCATTTGATCAAATATTATTTGGTCAGTCATTTTGCCTTGTGAGAATTGTATATAGTAAATGAAACAATGACATTCACGCTACTGTGGCTCTTTTGGTTAATGCTGATCACTAATCAGAACCACTGAGGTCTGAGGATCACTGCTCTAGAGGAACATGACACAGTATCGCACCATAGTAAGCTTGTAGAAACAATGAACAGTTACTAGCCCTTGACCTAATCATCAATAAACTATCCCTGTAGCTTCTTTTCATCTTTTAAAAAAGATAAGGTTACCAAGGCTAGGATGTTAGGCGTCCAAACTAGATTTGCCACATGCAAAATTTCATCTGGAAAACTCAGTGAAATTACAGAAATAAATTTGTGCAAGACACAGTAAAATTGTTATCCCTCCCCACCCCAAAAAAGGAACAAGAAAAAGCATTTAAACACAGAGGCAGTCCTGCCTCATGATTTGTTTACCATTACTGCAGTAGCAAGCATGTTACAAAGTCAGAAGAAACTAGCATATAGACAGGTCTGTAGAAAGTATAGGAAGTGCACACATCTTGAAAAACCTGTCCCTAGAAAAAGCAGCAAAATTAGGTAAATATAGGTGAAGATCAAGATGATAGTTCACCTGATGACCCCACAGTGAGCGTGATATCTTGTTGGTCAGTAAAAACCACAGGAAAACTGTTCATAAAACTAAACATGACAGTGACAAGCACCTGGTTAAGAAAATCCTCTGCCAAATGAGCTATATGCAACCAAATCACCTACCAAGATTAGTGCAGAAGAATCCTGGACAGAAATCTGGATTTATAGCAGCTTCAAGTCAGACTAAAATTATATGATGATACTTTCATTTAAAGTCCTCAAAAGCCAATGCACACAGAGCTATAGGCAAGGTTAAAGAGAAATGTCTATATTTTCAAGTAAGGAAAAGGATGCAGAAGGCATTCCTCTCATCTGTGTGGAAGTGGGCCTAATTACAGCAATCTATAAGATAGCTCATACTGAACTGGTTAAATTTTGCACAATGTAACCACATGTCTGACATTTGGAAAAAACAAAACTATGGCTGACTACAGGGATTTATTTCCTGGACTTTGGTCCTGCTGGGTAAGTGTCTTTTGAAGCTGCCCTCCACATGGCTGATGGTGTTCACGCTAAAATTTAAAGGATCAGAATCACTCAAGTCAAAACCAAATAATGTCATGCTATAAGTTGTGATGGAGTAAGTCATAAAGCCAACTGGAACAGGAATTTAATGAAGGCTATTAGAAAGCCAGGCAAGCTGCAGATATGTATCAGTGCTGACTCAGTATTAGTACTATAGTTTTCAACTGAATTCTATCAAAGGCATCTTTGTATTCCCAAACTAGCGATTGTCTTTTCTGTTTCAAGATTGATTTTGATAAATAAAACTGCACACAGAAAACAGTTTTCTGGACTCTACCTGGGGGAGGAGATAGTGGCGTAGCATGTAATTTGGAATAGCAATGGTTCTAGAAGGTTATCTGCAACAACAGGATCACATTCTTATGGAATGCCTGACTGAAATGAAGGTTATTTTATTATTTATTTGTTAATTCCATTATTATTCATTAATATTACAGTACTGCCCAATCAGCCCCATTGTGTTAGGTGCGATATTAATGAGATGCAGAGATATTAAGACTCGGAGGGACAATTATGATTATCTAGTCTAACATCCTTTATAACATGGGCTATAAAATTTCATCCAGTGATTTCTGCCTCGAACCCTGCAGTAACTTGTGAATGAACCAGGACATAGTTCTTAGAAATACAACCAAATCTTGATTTGAAGATTCCCAGTAATGGAGAATCACTTTCCCTGTACTGAGGAGAGTTTGCAGTTTAACTTAAGACAAGATACAAATGAGTTTGACATGCAGTAGAAGAGAAGAGAGGGAAGGAAGAATGTGGATAACAGTGATAGTTCATGCTGTTACATAGGCTACAATGTGCACTGCTTGATGGTTCTGAATAATGAGAAATGTCCCCCCACCCATAAATAAATATCAGCTACAGATAATACTCAGGCATAAGTCTGTGTTAAAACACAGAAACAATCAATAACTCCCCAGAGAAGCAGAATGAACAAAGTAAGATACTAAAAGGCTGTATAGTCAGGAGCAGTGGGGTGAAATTAAAATGGAAAATGTAAGAAGAGTGTGAGCTCTATTAGGATACAGAGTAATCTCCCAAGGGAAGCTGTTAAAAGCCATTGCTTAGGACACTTAAAACTAGCCTTCACAATCTCTAATAAATGCCATTTGAAGGGATAGCAAAATGGACTAAATGACCTAACAGGTCTTTTCTTTCTATGACTTCTGTGAATTTGTGATACTGTTTCAAGCTGATGGCACTGTCTAAACCAGACAGCGTTCACATAGCATGTTGCTTTGTGGATTTGTGAGGTACCAAATAAGATATCTGCCCACTGTGGCTGGTGACAGATGAGAGCACTGTCTAGGAGTGGCAGACATATCAAGACAAAGCCATTACATAGAGGAAAGCACTTGTTAACTAGCACCCACTAATATGGATGGAACAACAAGGTTTTGTTTTGTTTTGTTTTTTTTAAGGGAGGGGCGGTCAAAAGTCAATGCAATGCCAGTGAGAAAGGGTAAGGCACAACTCTGTTACAGGAAGGATAGCCTGGAACTTCTGCATCAAGTGTCTTTTACTGGCCCAGTAGAAATATGCACAGTTTGTAAAATAATGCCTCATTATAGTATTTGTATGTGAGATCTTAAGTCTCCAGGGACAAGATATGATCAAGTCAGACTTAAGACAGTCTAGAAAACATCATCCTTAAATCCATAATTTCCACTCAAAATGTTTTCAATGAGTTCCGCAGCATTTACAGAAATAGAGGATCAAATTCCCAGACAGGTGGACACCCTTTTAAAAGGTAGAACTTGTAGAGTGAATGTGAATGAAAATTCACATAGCTAGAGATGCAAGTACCCTCCCCACCTTCTGCATCCAATTCATTTTGCACATGCAGAAATATGGGCACATATTTTGTAGATACTTGTGACCACAAAAATTGAGGCCAGTACCCCATATTCCAAAAGTACAGTAAAAAAGGAGAATAGATAGTATATCATAGGCTGAAATCAAACCCTTTCTGAGTGAGTTTGAAATCTATAATGAATATTTACACAAAGTGAAGGATGTGTTTTGGACCCCTGGATTTCTAGCCTGATATTGGATGAAGGCTAGTGTATAACAGGAAAGAAACAAGACTATTAATAGCACTTGATTATTACTCCGAGATCGATCCTCTCAAGGACATAACTGTCAGCTGAGAAATGGTGTGTTGCAAGAAGCAATTTAGTGTTAGAAACTGCAGGGCTGGAACCTGGAACTACGAGGGATTTAGGCTACTGATACCTCCACATTGCCATGGGATGCTTAAGCCGAGTGCCCACAGGAGGACCCTGCAAGGCTGGGCTCAGCAGGAAATACCTCCCAGCAGGTCCTGAGTGGCAGCCCCTCACATCCCATTGATTGGCTGGTACTAATACTTAAACCATGAAGGGGAACTGCCTGAGTAAGAACACAGACTACCTGCTTGTCTCTCTTCCAGACCCTGCTTACAATCAGACCCTAGACTCTGACAGCTGACCCTGGTTTATCCTCGACTTCACTATTTGATCGCCATCTGTAAGCTGGTGCCCAACCCCAATCTCCTGATAAGCTGACCCTGCCTGCATCCTGACTCTCCGGTCACCTTCTGGCCTGTCGAGCACTCTGACCTCCCAGGAACCCTGCCTGCCTCCTGGTGCCTGATTCTCAGTCTGCCCCCCCCAGCCCATCTTGGGCTGACCTCCTGCTCCGACCACTAGGTCCAACTGCCCATGTCTCAGTTGTGACATCAGCTGCCATGGCATTGTTGGTTTAATTGATAATGGTATATGCAATACTTGGTAAGTACTTTGATTGCTCAGGTTGGTAAAGTATAGGAGTCAGAGCACAGAAGCTTATTGCCATGTCACAATCCACGAGAGCAGTTGAGAGTGAGGGCAAAGATCCCAGAAAAGCTGTAACATACTGATGGAATACCCAACACACAGTGCAAACATCAGCGGTCCAGGGGTAAGTGTTCAGGAACATCTGACTACCGCCGTATACTACTGCGGCCACAGGTCATAAAAGGAGCAGCAGGTATTTAAAATTAAAATAAAGTAGTGCAATTGCAAAGCAAGGCACCCCATGATCAAGGAAAGAAAGACCTGCTAATGGGCCATATTATAAAGAAGAAGCCATCACCAGCTGAGAGAGACAAAGGGAAAATGAAGAAAGGCATTTGTCTAAAGAAGCAGCTGCACAATCAATCTATGATCAAGATAGATGGATAGATATACCTGCGTAACAGAAGATTTCTCAGTGCCACCAAAGGAACCAATAACCAAAGTTAGAAACAACTTCCACAGCAATAGTTTCTTATGCTCCTGAACAGAGAGAGACACCAGTAGCTATGACGAAAAGCCATAACAACATATAATAAAATACTATCAGTTCCCTCTGACTTATGCAGAGACATGGCTGATTATAATCAGAACCAGAACTGTATGTTTAGAGAGTCAGAAGATGCAATAAGTAAATGTTTAGGTGCATTTCTGTGGGTATTTGCTACTGATGAAAATGGACAATTTTGCCAGAAATATCATATTAAAACTTGGTTGCTAAGTGGTAACAATTGTTTTTGTTTATATGACAGAACATTGATTTTCCTAAGAAAGATTTCTTTTTCAAAGTAAGATAAGCTCCAGTGTGTGCAGTCACCTACAAGTCAGTACACCTGATAGAATTAACACTCTAACCTTATAAGGCTGTGTAAAAGGAGTGGGAAGGCTGCATGCAAGGAGCCTCCCCTTTCCTTGTGCATCCTTTGCAAGGGCCTGCCATAGTTGCAGTCCCTGCACTGGTAGGAGGGCTCCTTCACTGGGCGGCCAGGGTTGAAAAGTTGCACACCTGAAATGGGCTGGGAGGGAGATGCCCACAGCACTGAGTCCTGGGCAATTGACTTGGGCTCACAGGGTTTGGGCTGTGGGGCTAAAATAGCAGTGTAGAAATTCAATGTCAGTCTGCACCCGGGCTCTGAGACCCATGCCCCTCATGAGGTCTCAGAGCCGGGGCTCCAGCCTGAGCCCAAATGTCTACACTGCAATTCAATAGCTCTGGAACACAGAGTCAGCTGATCCATTCCCTGCAGCTGTGCCATGGGTTTTTTTATTGCAGTGTAAATGTACCCTTTGGCAGTTAACTATCCCCAGGTGGACCTGGATTGGCTCTTTCCCTTCAATGGAGCCTGTTACTGGTAGGCTGGGTACCTTAAAGGGCCAGTGCTATTGTAACGTTGACAGACCCTAGTCATCAGCAGGCAGGATCAAACCAGAGACCTCAGTGCATGAGCCTCTACAACATAAGCTAAAAGCCAACTGGCTGTTAGCTCAGGCTGTAGAGCACACTCATTTTATTTCTCTTTCTAAGTGGTCTCGGTGCCACTAGATGGGATAGAACACCACACCCAGAAGGTGTGTGGGTTACCCTGTGACACCGCGAAGTTTAAAAAACATTGTGTCAGACAAAATGTTTTATTCAACCCCTAATGAAATGTTTCATTTTCATACTCTTTTTACTCCTTTTAATTTTTTGTAATGCAGTTTCAAAAAGTTTCTAAATGACATGTCATTGTGAAAATGCTGAAATGATACATTTCAATTTTTTTGAAATTGTTTTCCTCCTGAAACAACTCAGGAAATGTGACACTTGATTTTGCCACTTGGTTTGGATTCCCCCCTGTGCACTTAAACATTATTCATAAAAAGAACAAAAAAAAGAGTCAAGCTGACAGTGTGGATGTAAATTATGCAGTTATTCACCTGAAGAAAGCATCGCCATTCTCAGCTGGGAGAATGTGGTGTGGTGTGTAATTCATTTCAAGTGATTCCAACCTGTAATAACCAGAAGCTATTGTTCAATAGGAAGTGAAAACATACCTGTGTTATCTTTCTATAGTGTTGCAATATTAGATATCACCCTTATATGACCAGTACAGGTAAAAGGAATCAACGATACAACTGGGGATTTGGAAACAGTTGTTTCATTTCTGTGCTACTGCTCCTTAAAGAAACAAATGCATCTCAATGTATTTCTCTCAGGCCTTTTATTAGAGCGCATTTGTATCATCCTGGTTTGTGAATCATAATTCTTCAATTTCTCATTTACTTGTTAGACTTTTCTCCTGTTGTCTGAATAGTTTTTCAATTTTATTAAAAATATTGGAATTAATCTACTTTTTCCTCAGTATTACCTCAGATCTATAGCCAAATAACCCTATATTTTTTCCAAATGCTTAAGCACCCACCAGCGTACACATTTATCCACTTTCACTACATTTAATAGGATAGCGAAGGATGTGTCCGCAATTTAGAAGCAAAATACTATGGGCATGATCCTGCAGGTGGACAGACCCCTGTACCCCACTGAAGTTCACCTAGACAAATTAGGGCTCTATTTTGCAAGACGATACCATATGCAAAAAGTAGTACAATTTGTATAGAGTTGTCTGTTGAAATTAAAGAGAAAAAAATTAAGGGCCTGATCTAAAGCCCACTGAAGTCAATGGGAGTCTTCCCATTGATCTCAATGGGTTTTGGATCAATACCTGGATATGGAAACAGCAATAATGGGTCCATATTTAAGGTTGCAGTTTGTCTGAAATTTTATTTAAAGTCTGAAAGGTCCTAAGGTTTAGGCTTATATTTTACCCCCTCTATCTGCTTTAATGTTAAAACCTCCAACTTTACATATATTTAATATTCCCTGAAAAACAGTACATGACAGTGTCTCAAATAAAATTATATTTGGTTTTTTTTTTTAAATGTCATTGCTTGCTTACTTAGTTCTCTGTGAGATACTGCTGTGATAACACTTTTCATCTGCAGTTACACCTATTGCTTTGTAAATTTCAAAGATTAATCTTTCTTTCTTTCCCTTGCATAGATAATCTTCATAACACAAACTCAAATCTAGGGCTATTTGTCAAAGTGATCTCTCCTAAAATGTGATCTCAACTACCAACCCCCTATTTGCATCATCACTTAGTCTCAGCCCTGACAGATGATTTTCAAAGGTCCTAGCTCAACTTCCTGTTCAGAGGAGGTGACCAATTCACACACAACCCTCCTGTGCACAAGGGACTCTTTTTTCCCCCATATCCTTTTCCTTCAGATGCAATAGTATCTCCACAGAAAAACACAACACTATAAACCTACAACCAGCAACAAAAAAAACCAACAACCCTGTGATAAACTCTCAACATCCTACTACCCACAAGCAACACCTGAGCCAAGGACACTTTCCCTGATTATCCCTCTTTAGGGTACTGAGAATCGGTGAGGAAGAAGAGACTTGGATGGCTGCTGCAAGTCCCGGGCTCGGATAAGACATGACGCTTTGTACTGCCTGGGGAAAAGACCTGAGGAAGATAACACTGAGGCACGGAATCTCCATGCCTCCTCTTTCCAGTAAGAATCTACATGATCCCCTCAGAAGTAACGTGATATAAATACTGCTATACTTCTCCAGTGGTGGAATCTTCATGCCACCATGTTGGGAGTTGGATGCTAATAGAATGTTTATTCTCCCTCCTCTGGCAAGGGGCTAACAGGTAGTAGCAATTGTCACTCTAGCTAGAGAAGGAAAGGAAAAGGTACATATCATGGAGCCAAAGGAAAAAGGATGCTCACTCTCAATAATTAAGTTTATATTAATAGTGACATTCTTAGAATTATACAGAGGTTCATAGCTCTGTCTGCACAGCAGTTGTTCACATCTATAAACACAGGATTCCTTCAGAGGGTGAATGGGAGAGCATGCAAGTGGGCTCTCAGAGTAGTGCATGATCATGGCACTGTTATCACAGCAGGTGGCTGAGTTCTTAATTGAAAATGTAGCCTTTCCTTCTCTTTGTGCACCAATCCTCTTTTCTTTCAATATTTACATTATTTGTAATCAATTGACTGTAAATTAGACTTATGCTCCTCAGTGCCTAATTCACTATTAAAAATGGGACTTAGGTGCTATTGAAAATAACATCTGTCTAAATTACACTTGAGCAGCACCATGGTCCAATGGATCAGGCACTGGACCTGAACTCAGGACCTCTGCTGAACCTGTTGGCTCTAGCACCAATCTGAAACTGGGCGAGTCACATCTTTCTCTGCTTATATTTCCTCTCTCACCCTTTGTCTATTTAGACTGTAAGCTTTTGGGAGCAGGAACTACCTCTGACTGCATGTTTGTATGCTGCCTAGCACAACGGGGCCCTGGTCTTGTTTGGAGCCTCTAAGTGCTAGCATAATAGCAATATTAAGGACTTAATACAGTGACTGCAGGAACAGTCCTTCTCTTGGAACACTCTTCTACTGCATATTAATATGCTTTAGGTTTTTTTCCCTCCTCTCCCTTTTTCTCCAGAGCCTTTGTAGTTGTCTAAGTCTTTTTCCAATTAGCCATTTTTGTTACTAGGTAGCAGTTGTATGGTATCTCTCCAAGTTCAGTGAGTTCATCCTTATTTGAATCCAACTTGTAATGTGCCCAACTTTCCCAAGAATATCTCTGCTGCCTCTGTCTCTTCACATTTTCTTGTGATGTTTCCTGCAATAAAAATTAATGTGGCAGCTGTAGGATACTATGACTTTTTTTTCCTGTGCAAAAAGGGGTCTCATATTGATAGTTTTTCCTCTGTTATTTCTCTGGTTACATGTGTGAAGGTTCTTACATTTCCTCCTTTCAATATTATTGGTTGTTTATTCTTTGACTTCTGTATCTCTCTTCTCAAAGAGAAATCTTTATCTGTGAATCTCAAAACTTTTGCAATTAGACCCTGGAATGGTTGATTTGCTGTGGCTTTTGGAGCTAAGTGTCTATGGGCTCTCCCAGTTACTAGACTCATCTAAATGTAGCATGGCTTATAGCAATTTTATGTAAAACACTGTAGTAAAGCATCCAAGTTTTGAAGACATCTCCATTTCCCTCCCCCCCCCCCATGGTTGCATGTTTTATGAGGTTCTTTTAGGTAATTATTTTATCTTCTCTGTATGAAATTCTAAACTCAGTTAATGCTACTTGTAAGTTCAGCTCAGGCAGTGTGATCTTCATATATCTGTCATTGTCCTTTAATGGTAATTAATGTCTCTAGCAACTTCTCCTAGTAAGTTCTAAACAGCAGTTTGCCTTGCCTTCAGTTGTGCTGCTATGCTCTGTTTCTCAGTAATGGCAGCCATTTTGTCTCTCTCACTCTCCTTTTGTGATTCAGATGGGTTGGCCTTTTCCTTGTTAAAGTTGTCCTCACAGTTAGAATCTAAAGATATCATGTTGATTTCATGCTTTTTTGCCTTATTCCCCTTTTATATCTCCTCTTCTTCAGTTTGGTTGTCTTTTCTATATTTAAATTATATCACTCCACCTACATAGGCCCCCTCAATGATGATCATTTTATGCCGCACCCTTTCTTGTGACTTTTTGCATGCAACTAAAATTTCCTTTCCCACATCACCCCACAAGGCCCTGAACACAGCAAAACTACATTGTGCCCATGCTCCCTACAAGCGGCAAATCTTTTCTGTGAGGACTCCTGAAGGAAGAGCATTCAAAGATGTTCTGGGGAAGAGCAGAGGAAGGGGAAGAGCCAGTGGAAATATGACTATACAGATGCACAAAGTAACATTTGTAGGAGGGGGAAAGCAGCTCAGTTGCCCACTGCAGCTTGGAGTTTGTAGTTGAGTCCAAAGATCTACCACAAACCTATAGCACAAACGGTATGACTGAACATTGTAGATGGGGTTTGTCCCAAGTGTCTAGCAGGTAATTTAATGCCACTTTGAGCTTTCATTTTTTTCCCTTTTTTCTTTTTAAAATACCCAGATAAATTAAAATTTGTAAATCTATTTCTATACAATACTAGAGTTACAAGTTTAAATATTCAGTAATCATAAAATTGAGTATTTCATATTTAATTATGTACATATGCAAATATTTATTTATTACATACATATTTACATTCTCAGAATAACTTTATTTGATCACATGATTTTATATATGCTATAACATTTTCTAGTCCTGATTTCTTGTTATGTGTAGTTTAGCATGGACATGCTTGTGTTCTTAAAAGGATACCATTAGTTACACAGTATGTGCAATCCTGAAGAATTAAGAATTACTTTGAAAACTTTAATCATTTTCAGTTTCTGACCTTTCAGTGTTTAAATGCAGAGAGACTGATGCTCATGTACACCAAGGCCACTTTTCTCTGCTCTGCCAGGATGGTATTAAAATGCTCTTAGTGTAAAGGAAAATCAGGCTCTGAATCTTAATAGTCCATGAACATGGGGCTGGATTCTCAGCTGGTACGATCAGTGAAGCTACAATATCTTCAGTGCCGACCTACACCAGCTAAAAAACTGGTCTGTATTTTTTAGTACTATAACATGCATAAGCTTCAGACAAACCTCCATACTTTGAGTCCTTATCTGAACCCAAATCTAACCACCAAATCTTCTGAAGTTTGTTCATCCCTACTTTTTATTTTAATTGGCTAAAACTGGAAACTTTGTGAATTCTAGAAAACTAATAATAATTTCATGGGACTTAGATGTGAGCTGTAGGGAAGAGGTATGGAAGCTGATAGGTTCCCACAAAATAGCTATAATGTCAGAGAAATGTATAGTCACATTTTTTTCCCTCCAAAGTGAATATATTTTTATTTTCAGAGGCTAAAAAATTCTAGGGATGCCACTAAGGATAAAAAGTAATGAAAGAAAACCAGTTGCAAATATGTACTGTACAAGTAACAATAAAATCAAGCTCCACAGGCACAGAATACAAGTAAAGGAAAAACTACTTTGTTTACAGGGAAAAGAATATCGATCTCTCCAAGCACAGATGACTTAAATGCAGAGTTCCCCTATTCTACAGACGATATACAGTAATCTAATACAAAGGAGCAGCACATTTTGAAAAATGTAGAAGCATGTGCATAGATTGAATGACTACATACAAGGCTCATTCTAATATTTCACTTTCAGTAAGACTTTTTAAAGAACCCCTTCTAAGAGCACTAATAAAACATGCCAGAACTTCACTCTCTTCTGCAGCTGATTCAATACCATTAGCATTTCTTTCAGTAAACACCAGCACCACCAGGAGTAATTGTTTCATTCCTCAGCAAACTGTTTTCCCCTGCTATTCTTTGCCAACATTGCAACCAGACCCATTGAGGCTGTTTTTCTTCACTTATAGCCCAGTGCCTTTTTAGCACATGCCATGCCAGTCACACAGCTTTGTCCCTTTGCTTGCCCAGTTTGTAACTATGCCACAGCATGCTGAACAAAGCTTTATTTAATTTATTTATTTATTATTAACTAATTTTGAATGGAAATAGTCACACATGTATATCTGTTTCTCAAAGTAACCCAGTCAATGGGACATACTGTTGGCCATTGATTTTAATTGAGTGAGGTTAACCTGTTACACTATTATTTTTCAGTGATAATATATCTGGCCCTTTTTACAATACATATCTGAAAATGCTCTGGACTTTTATATGTTTGTCCAAAATGGAATAAATACAAAGATATTTTCTAGTTCAGCCACAAGCTCTTGGGGTAGATATAGGAACAACTGGGGAAAATTTATGACCTGTAGAGCTCGGCAAAATTTTTCAGCCAATTTTTTTTTTATTCTAAATTCCCTTTAATTTTATTTTAAAAAAAATTTAAATGGTTTAAATCAAACTGAATACTTCAGTTTTGTCAAAACTGAATGGTTAGTTTAACCATAAACTAAAGGTTTTTTGACTTTTTGATTCACCAAAAATTTCAAACATTTTTGGTTTTGGTTTGACACAAAATGACTCCCCCCCAGGTTTTTTGGAATTGCCAGCAACCAGAAAAATCTGTTTTTCACACCACTCTAGACGTATGTTATGCAGGATGTTAGACTAGCTGATTATAACAATCCTTTCCAGCCTTAAAACTAAGGCCTCTAAGATGCAGGACACAGAACTCACCACTCAGTGGGTGTGGCATTAAGGTGTCTTTAAGCCACCTTTGAGTTCTCCTGATCCTGGTCTTCTCCAGGAAGCAGAGTGGCTCCCAGCATAGACACCCCTGTCTCTGCCTACCTATGGGCAGGAGCACTTCCCAGAATCTCCAGAGCACTAAGTTCTGTGGCTACTTCTCCCCCCTGGGTGCCCACTACAAGGAGATCCTTGGAGGACAGCCTGCAGCTGCCTTCATCAGCTCCTCCACCAGGGGAATTTCCCCCTGACTGGATATGAGTTTGTTAGAGCCTCTTTTTCACTGTTTCCACCATTTTACCCAGTGTACAGGGGCCAGAGAGGGGTGAGAATCTCACAGTATGCATCCATGACAAACATTTTTAGTGCTTAGGAATGGGGATGTGCAAACAGCCCAGAACACAACATTTGCGCTGCTATTTGTTTTACATGTACACAAAGAGATAGGATGAATATAATTTTTTAGTCTTTTAGTAGATTGATTTGAAGCCACATCCTGAGATCCTCAGTGTGGAGCTGATTCTTCTCTTAGTTACACAAGATTTACACTAATGTAATTCCACTGAATGCCAATGGAGCTGCTCCTGATTTACACTGGCATAAGAAGAGTTAAGGACTCAAGCAAACTCCATGTCAGATCATAGGAACATTGCTTGAGCAAGGGCCAAGTAAATGTTGAAAAAAAAGAACACTGGTTTCTAGATATACTTGGCAAAAAGCCAAATATTCAGCTTTTACTGCATACTCTCTGACCTTACAATAATGCCTTATCTTCATGTCCATTTCTTCTTTACTTCTACCTGTAATTTGGTTTCCAGTTTCTGACCGTATGAGAAATTGTTGTCTGACTAACCTCTGTCCTAGAGGTAGCACAGCAGGTTGTGATGCATGGGATCCAAGTTAAAACCCTAGTCCTTTGGCCCCATCTTTAAGAGTTGGCTGGAAGCAGAACTCTGATTCTTACCCTCACAAGGGTGCTGCTGCAGGAGTACAACATAGATTTTGGGGAAAGAGTGACACCAGCTAGGAGACAGAGGTGACCTTTAGCATGATGTGGGATTTCAAATGGAAGGTTCTACAAATAAAGTTTTAAAGATGAAACTGTGGTTGCAAAGCCTGACACCTGGAGTTGAGTGAATCACTGAAAAAATGTTTATAGCTGTTTAAACTTTGATAAAGAAGAATAGTTTCAAAGAGCTTGACATTACTGAACTTCAGCAGGCAATCTACAGTTCATGAAACCTATTCCCTTGGAACAAAGTGTGATTTTGCTGAAATGTAACATTTTCTTCTCATATGACAACATTCATGAATAAGTTAACTTCCAAAATTATTTTCTCAACTGTAATTGAAAATTAAGCAACAGAGAAAAATAGTTCTTGTTAAGAAAACAAGCACTCTTCTAAAAGTCTAGTTGAAAAATGGTTGTATTATTAATATTTTGTTACTGGACGAGTGATCTGTGGTTATGGCTCAGCAGACCCTGGAAAATTTTCAGCACATATTATGCCAGAAATATCACATGGAGGAAAATCCTTCCCCCTCTATAGAGAGCTATAATCACAAGCGTCTTACTGAGTAGTATTATAGAGACACCTACTTGCCCAGCTATACTTAAAGGTTCATCGTCAATGCCTCCATTATAAACTTTTCTTTAAATGGCTATAAAAGTTTGCTCTGTATGGAGACCTGGCATAAGATCATAGAACAAAAAACCCACCATGTTTTCAACATAATTGGTTTATTTTTTAATCTGATCACTGAAAAATTATAGGAGCCCAAAATATAAAAAAACAATTTCAAAACATACAGCTTCTACACTTTGTCTTTATTCATGTTACTAGAAAAAGGAATAAAAATAAAGAGAAAACACCAACAAATACGTTAAAAATTCCAGGTCTGGTTCAAAACTTAAAGAGCAAAGGCATTCAGAGTTAAAGCTGAAATTCTACCTTTGACTTTACATTGCGGTGGTCTCTAAATAGTGGGTGATCTGTCATTCCATATGTGCTGGCTACAAAGGTGTGAGTTAAGGATCAAGTTACAGTCTTAACTTTGAATTTCCTTACCTTGGTGGGTTTATGACAGATGCTTAATGCTTTTGAATGTAGTGGTTTATATACTTTTACTCTGAATGTAGTTTTTGGACGTCGTACCCAGAGCTGTTTTGAAAGTCTTTCCCCAGAAGTAGGAAAATGAAAGTATGTTGTCATTTCCCATCTCTCCCTCAAAGGAGGGTTTTTGTTTGCTGTTCTGGATTAGTGTTCATATTTTTTTTTTTTTAAGTCCAATCCTCTGAACAGCCTCATTAATGTGGATACAATTTTTTTTTCCCCTCTACCAATGAAGACATGGGCTATCTATTACACTGTTTCTGCACTGGGAAATTTCCAAAAAAGTGCTGTCTGTGATACTGCTTTCTTGTGTTTTTGTTTTCTCTTGTGCATTTCATGGCAATTTTGAAAATTGGGTTAAAGATATTTTGGAAACTGTGGTATAAAGAAAATAATTTTTTCCTGTTGGCACACAGAGAATGATTTTATAAGTGGTTTCAAAATAAACCACATTTTGCTGAATCAATAACTTTTATGTGTATGGTAAAACTATCATTAAAGTACTGTGTTTAAACCACCAGTAAAGTTTTGCTGGTTGGAAAAATATTTTTGTAATCTTAATTACTCCTCTTCCTAATTTTGTTGAAAGGGGTGTGTGTCTCTCTCAAGAAGTGTTAATGTTAGCCACAAAAACTAGGCAAGGATTTCAATACTTTCTTTTACAATTCCTATTGACCTCTCACAGTAGACTGGAAATCTATTAAAATTAGACAGTTTGACTGAGAACATTCATGCACAAGCCTACTTGATTAGAAAAAAGAAATCTACTTCCATAAGCAGAGTTCATGGAGAGAACAGAAGTTCTTTAAAGGATCTGATCCAAATCTTGTTTAAGTCAATGAGAATCTTGACTCAGTCTAAGAGCAGAGTAGCTAGAATAAAAAGCCCAGATCCTGCAGACATATGCATATGCTCAACTTTAAGCATCTGAGTAGTCCAGATAAAAATCAATGAGACCACTCATGCCATTAAAGTTAAGCCACTTTAACGCACACTTGAAAGTCTCTGCAGGGCCTTAGGATCAGGATCTTAGTGACCTCCTTTATTTCTTTTTCTGTTGCACTGGCAATGTTTGTTTATGTTAATAAACACCTAAGGGCTTGTGGCATAAATATAAAGGGAAGGGTAAACACCTTTAAATCCCTCCTAGCCTGAGGAAAAACCCTTTCACCTGTAAAAGGTTAAGAAGCTAAGATAACCTTGCTGGCACCTGACCAAAATGACCAACGAGGAGACAAGATACTTTCACAGCTGGAGGGGGGAACAAAGGGTTCTCTCTCTCTGTCTGTGTTGTTTTTGCCGGGACCAGAGCAGGAATGCAGGTCAGAACTCCTGTAAAAAGTCAGTAAGCAATCTAGTTAGATATGAGTTAGATTCTGTTTTGTTTAAATGGCTGATAAAATAAGTGCTGAATGGAATGTATATTCCTGTTTGTAACTTAAGGTTTAGCCTAGAGGGATTCTCTATGTTTTGAATCTAATTACCCTGTAAGGTATTTACCATCCTGATTTTACAGAGGTGATTCTTTTACTTTTTCTTCAGTTAAAATTCTTCTTTTAAGAACCTGATTGCTTTTTCATTGTTCTTAAGAGCCAAGGGTTTGGGTCTGTGTTCACCTATGCAAATTGGCGAGGATTTTTAATCAAGCCTTCCCCAGGAAAGGGAGTGTAGGGCTTGGGGGGATTTGGAGGGGAAAGATGTTTCCAAGTGGGCTTTTTCCCTGTTATATTTGTTAGATGCTTAGTGGTGGCAGCAATAAAGTCCAGGGACAAAAGGTAAAATAGTTTGTACCTTGGGGAAGTTTTAACCTAAGCTGGTAAAAATAAGCTTAGGGGGTTTTTCATGCAGGTCCCCACACCTGTACCCTAGAGTTCAGAGTGGGGAAGGAACCTTGACAGCTTGTCTATATGGAGAGTCTGAAATGGGAGTAGCAGTACTTTACAAAACTTTTAGAGCATGGTAGCAGGGTCCATGTGGCCACTTAGTGTGCCGCAGACTTAGTGCATGGTAGATTACACCCTTGCTTGCCGTGCACTAATGCTCCACAGAGAAGCCCTAACCCTTTCAGAAATAGGGAGTAACATAGTAGCACCATATTTCCCTTATTAGCGCAGACGTTTGGTTGAAATGATTTCAGCATTACTCCTTGTTTTCAGTTGCTCATAATTTTCTGGAAAATGCTCCTTCTAGGCTGAAATTTTCTAGCTGCTCTTCAGTCTACAGGGTAACTGATTTAGGAACATTTGAGCAAAATCCCTTGAACCACTTTTACATTGTTGACAAGGGGTTTCATCCAAAGCCCACTGAAGTCAATGCAAAAACTCTCATGGTCTTCAATGAGCTTTGGCTCAGGTGCCAGTTGTGTGGGATCATAGCTCTCTTCTGTACGGTATATAAATTCTGCAGTTCTGAATGGATTATAAATTTCCCAGGAGGGACCCTTTCTACTGCATAACTTATAACCTCCACTGGAAAGAACATTTCCCTCCTTATAAACTGCACCTTCTTTCTCTAGGCCAATTTCATTTAATCCCCACAACTATTGTGCCGATACCATTTGGACATGGGGAAATTGAGTTATCCAAAACAAGAGCTTACTTCAAACATGGACAGACTTATTAAACTTCATTCTGACAGTAATAATCTAAATTTCTTCCCATTCAAGGAAAAGTGTATCCCTAAGCAAAGAAGAAATTAGAGCAAAACCAAATTAAAGTCAGTGTTATGCAACCCCATGCATATAGGATGGAGCAAAGGTATGAACTGGCCAGGTTATAGGAACTGAAGCTGGAGCAGTTGGAGTTTCCACAAGAAGAGGTGAAGGCTACGGTGCAACATTCTCAACCACTACTAATCAGGGATATTAAGTATAGAACTGAATCAGCTAAAAGAAAATGGAGATTAAGAGATGGAGCGTGAATCTTATGATACCACTATCACAATCACTCCTGACTCCTGGAAAAGTCTGTGTTTGATCATTCAGGGAACCATCATGAGAGGTGCTGTGCAAGAGGCCTTTTCTGTGTACAAGGAGATTTAGCAGGTCATTGCCCTATCTCTTGGGGACTAAAACATCAGGCATGTTGTCCAAAAGACAAGACTGTTGTTGACTAACAAAGGTCTGTTGCAGATTTTTCATCTGGCAACATCAAAGTCCACACTGGCCTAATTAAAAAGAAAGCTGTCATGAGTAGCCAAGTTTAGGTCAGGATGCAGAGTTACTGAAAGCACAGCATAACTAGACTCTGCAGGCTCTTTATATTGCTACTAATGGAAATAGTCTCAGTGAAAACCCATGTCAGACAGCAGATATGGACGCTGCAAAGGAGGGTGGGCAAATGTTACTCTTATTAGCTGACTCATGTTCAAGGTGTCCAGATGAAACAGCTTTAGATAATATGCCAGCAAATTCTTAAGAAATGTGTTTAATGCACTCAGGCAGCGAGCCAAAGTCGTATCAGGCATTGGTCCTCAATTCGCATGTAAGGATTTTCACACATTGTTAAAGAACAATTATATATAACACATACTTGTAAAACATATCAGCTGTTTACTACCCTGCATCAAACAGGCTGGGAGAGGTCTTGGTGGAACCACTGAAAAAAGTAAAAGAGAAAGGCAAACATTCAGACATAGGGATGAACCAGTGTATGCAAAATATTTTATTTTTTTCATATGCTATTCTTCTAATAAGGCAGGAAAGCCAAAATGAGCTGTTTTGATCTCTTAGAATCAGATTCTTTCTTAAGAGCTAAGACCCCAAATAGCAAAATATTTGTAAGAAAAATACAAGCTAAACAAGTAAAAGAACACAAAAGCAAATTAATAAAAATGAAATGTGTTCTCTCCTACACAGGTGTTAGCCAGAGAAGAGGGAAGGAGAGATGAGAAAGTGGAATAAAGTTGTAATCAAATAGGTACTATGTTCACTGGCATATGGTGTGATTGCAAGTGGTCAAGAGATTAGGAGATGTGTAAATCAGTTATATTTTGTCAATGATAAAATGTCATGCTGGAAATTTGGAAATATTATATGGGAGGGAAACTTTTGAAACAACACTTTTGCCTTACCCTGATATGGAAGTTATGTTTCCAGTTGGACAACATAGATAGCTTTGACCAGATGTTAAGGCTGTATCAAGGTCTCCACAGGATACAGTCTCTGGGCCAGCTACTTAGCTGATGTAGCTCTACTGCAGTCACTGAAGCCAGGATGAAGTCAATGGAGCTACAGTAATTTAAACCAGCTGAGGAGATGGCCCACTGTTTTGAACAATGCTTCCTAATTCAGAATTTTGCCTAAAAGTATCAGAAAACCCTTAATGGCTCTATTGATAACAGGGGAGAAAGAAAGGAGGAAATAAATGGAGATGCTTAATGAGGGGGGAGAGAATTGATGGTTTGTATGTGTTTAACCTGGGGAAGCTATTCTTTACAGGGGTTAATTATAACACTAGGGGCTTTCTATGTTACTTTCAGCTAAACATGCATGAGAATACTCAAAAGATGGAACAATATTCAAGCTTGCACCTGCATTTAATTAGTTAGTGTGGAGACAGGGTGCAAAAGAGTGTAGAGGGAGAATTGAGTAAAAGTTGGTTAGATTCCTAATTCCAGCTCTCATTTTTGTAACTTCTTTTCTGTGAGTGATTAACAGTAAGTAGTTGGTTTAAGAAATTCAGACAGTTGTGTGATTCTTCACTACACAGCACTCAACACATTTAGACCTGCTCCTGCTTCCACTGAAATCAATGTGAACATATGACCAGAAGAATGGCCATACTGGGTCAGACCAATGGTCCACCTAGCCCAGAATCCTGTCTTCTGACAGAGGCCAATGCCAGATGATTCAGTGGGAATGAATAGAACAGGGCAACTGATATGTGATCCATTCCTTGTGGTCCAGTCCCAGCATCTGGCAGGCAGGAGTTTGGGGACACCCAGAGCATGGGGTTGCATCCCTGACCATTTTGGCTAATAGCCATCAGTGGACTATCCTCCATGAACTTACCTAATTTTTTTAACCCAGTTATACTTTTGACATTCACAATATCCCTGGCAATGAATTCTACAGGGTGATGGTGTGTTGTGTGAAGTAGTACTTCCTTTTGTTGTTTTAAACTTGCTGCCTATTAATTTCATTGGCTGACCCCTGTTTCTTGTGTTATGTGATGGAGTGGACTAGGTCCTGAGGCCCTCTGCTGGAGGCCTTGTGGCCCTGCCACACCCAGCCCCAGAAAAGGGCAGTAGAGAGGTTCTCCCAGCTGCCTAGAGTGGCTGTGTGGGAAGCAGCCAGTCAGGGCCCAGCAGGCTAGTATAAGAAGAGCTGCAGGGCCACACTGAGAACAGTTCCTTGCTAGAGGTAACTAAGAATGGATGGTGCTCCAGGCTGGCTGCTGGGACTCCCCAAGGACAAGGCCCTGTGGTAAAGGTGAAGAATGCGCAGGAGTCATGAGGAAGTGGCCCAGGAAATTATAGTAGCAACACAGTTCATTTAAAGTGACATTGTGGATGGCTGCTATCTATAGGGTCTCGGGCTGGGACCTGGAGTAGAGGGTGGGCCTGGTCCCCCACACCAGCTACTGAGAAAATGGCCTGTACTCTGAGGCACCCCAGAAAAGGGACTGTACTGCAGTGGCCCAGCTGAAGAGGTAGGGCCAGAAAGGCCCTGAGAGGGCAAAGACATTGCATCCAGGGAAGGAGCTGTGGGGTACTGCTCTATTCCGGAGCAGGGACAAACTGAGAGACATCAGAGAGGGCAATGAGAAAGGCCCCTGTTGGACTTGTACCCTGAACTGTGTTTGCTTTTCTTTTATCAGACAGACAGACTGTGTATGACTTGGCCGGAGGACTGAGTCATCAAAGACCCACCATAAAGAGAGAGAGAATGCAGGCCCATGCACTTGGCCAGGAGGAACTTGCAAGAGGTGAGTGCAACACCATTACACGTCTTTATTTATTTTCTCCAGACCATTCATGATTTTATAGACCCCTATCATAGCCCCTCATCTCTTTTCCAAGTTGAAAAGTGCCAATCTTTCTAATCTCTACTCATGTGGAAGCTGTTCCATATCCCTAGTCATATTTTGTTGCTCTTCTCTATACCTTTTCTATTAGTAATGTATCTTTTTTGAGATGGGGCAACCAGAACTGCACTCAGTATTCAGAGTGTGAGTGTAGCATGGATTTATAGAGGCATTATGATATTTACTGTATTATCTATCCCTTTCCTAATGGTCCCTAACGTTCTGTTAGCTTTTTTTAATTGCTGCTGCACATTGAGCAGATGTTTTTAGAGAAGCATCCAAAATGACTCAAGATCTTTCTTGAGTGGCAATAGCTAATTTAGGCCCCATCATATTGTATGTGATTGTTACTTATCCATAAGAGGACCTTCTCTCTTATCCCATAACAGCTTACTTTGCTTAAGAGACTTTAGTAGGGGACCTTGTTAAAGGCTTTCTGAAAATCCAAGCATGCTATATACACTGGATCAACTTGTCCACATGTTTGCTGACCCCCTCAAAGAATTCTAATATTGTTGAGGCATGATTTCCCTTAACAAAAGCCATGTTGACTCTTCCCAACAAATTGTGTTCATTTATGTATCTGATAATTCTGTTCTTCACTACAGTTCCAAACAATTTGCTGGGTACTAAAGTTAAGTTTACTGGTCTGTAATTGCCAGATTCACCTTTGGAGCAGTCTATAAAAAAAATGGCATCACATTAGCTATCCTCAGATTATCTGGTACAGAAGATCATTAAAGTGATTAGGTTACATACCACAGTTAGTAGTTCTGCAATTTCATTTCATATGAGTTCTTTCAGAACTCTTGAGCAAAAACCATCTAGTCCTGGTGACTTAACTGTTTAAAGTATCATTTTCTTCCAAAACTTCCTCTATTCACACCTCAGTCTGGGACAGTTCCTCAGATTTTTCACCTCAATAGCTACATTTGATTCTATGCTTTCTTTCACATATAGTGCTGCTCCCCCACCAGTTCAACCTGCTCTGTCATTTCTATGCTGCCTATTATATCAATATCCTCATTTAATTCCAGACACTCAGGTGCACCCATCTTAGCATTAGCATTTCTATACAAGCACTTATAAAATTTGTCAATATTTAGTTGTCTGCTTTCATGTGATATGATTGAATTGGACTCTTTCATTTGGCTGTTTCTCTTCAGTTCCTACCTATACTTTAACTACTATCCTCTTCTCTTTACTAGGATATAGAGAATCCTTGTTAATAGATCCTCCCCTAAGGGAAGTCTGTCCAAACCACGTGGTCCTCCGCATCTGTCGGCTTTCCCCCAGCCCTTATTTTAAAAGCTCATCTATGACCTTTTTGATGTTACATGCTAGCAGTCTCATTCCATTTTAGTTTAGGCAGTGCCCATCCTTCTTGTATAGGCTCCTCCTTTCCCAAAAGGCTCCCCAATTCCTTATGAACCTAGAACCTCCCTCTCTTCACCATCATCTCATCCACATTCAGACTGTGCAGTTCTGTTTGTCTAACTGGCCCTACATGTGGAACTGGAAGCATTTCAGAGAATTGCTGCCTTGGAGGTCCTGGACTTTAATCTCTTACCTAGCAGCCTAAATTTGGCCTCCAGGACCTCTCTCCTACCTTTCCCTATGTCACTGGTACCTACATGTACCACAACCATTGGCTTCTCCACAGCACTGCAAATAAGTTTGTCTAGATGTCTCGAGAGATCTGTAACCTTCAGTCCTGGCAGGCAATTCACCATGTGGTTCTCCTGGTCATCACAATCCCAACTATTTATAATTTAATCCCCCATTACTATTACCTGTCTCTTCCTAATAACTGGGATTTCTTCTCCTAGAGGGGTATCCTCAGTGGAAGAGGATACCATGATATCATCTGGAAGGTAGGTGCCAACTATGAAATTGTTTCCCTACACTCCAGTCTGAGGTTCTCCTTCCCCAACACTTTCATCCTCCTCAACAGCACAGAGGTGGTCATATGGCAGGCTGAGGCCACTCTATCGTGTCTATGTACCTCTGTCTTCCTTAGCTCCTCCAGGTCAGCCACTCTGGCCTCAAGAGCCCGTACTTGGTCTGAGGGCTTTGAGCTGCTTGCCTCAAGTGCACACATACGCTGGCAATCGTATATGGATTTTGTTATGGAAGTAGGATTAGACCTATTATATCTGAATAGAGCCATCTACTCAAGTGGCCAAGAGCTATTTTAGAACACCATGGGATTCAGAGTGATAATTTCTCATTTCTCTAATCCCTCCTCCCTCCCTGTAATCACATTATCTAGTTCAAATCTGAGTTTAACCATAATCTCCTCTATAATAAGTTTGTTTTATCTTATTTTTGGTCTCCAAGGAGTGATGCAGTTTGGGGATGAACATAGCTAGTTAATGATAAACAGCTAGGCAGTTGTCTTTTCTTTAAATTAGGGTAGCTGGTCCCTGATCAGAGACCCAATACAAAGCCTATTAAAGTCAATGGGATCCTTTTTTGTTTACCTCAAAGGGAGTAGAATCAGGCCTCAAGAATGTAATCTGGATCTAATTCTTTTTCTGAGTCCATTTGCTGTAATCATTTCATGCACCCACCCTGAAAACAGGAATAACTTTGACAATTCTGAAATGTGTGCTGATATGAATCTATTTAGCCACAATTTCATTTTATGATTTTCAATGTAAATTATTGAATGTGAGGAGAAACTATCTTCCCATGTCTTGAAATCTATCACTGTCCATATATTTCCACATCTTTTCCAGAGCAGATGCAAAATCTTTCACTTTACTATGTTCTGGCTCTATATAAAATAAAGTTCTTTTTAGCCCACTACTCTTATTTTGTTAGAAGTCTAGAACAGAATGATTCAAATCATATAAACATCATTAGATTTCATAAAGGATTTCTATTGGTATATTGACAAAACACTTGAGTCTACTGATATTAGGGATCAAATCGTCTGGTCAAAAATGGTCCATCTGACTTCCATCAGTGACTGACAATTTATCTTTTGGCCCATCTACATACAAGATTTTAGGTAGCACCTCCCAATAGTCTCCTCTTTGTTAGGGTGTGTGTTTTTTTTGACACTGCACTCTCCCTTTTCTTCAATATGACCATGGGCTTTACAGATTCCATCCATTAGCTTTGCCAACAGGAAAAAAAATAAGAAGCAGGTAGAAAATGCATATGTCAGAACCTAGACTGAAATGTGCTCCTCATCATGCCAACAAGTTGCTTAGCTATGCTTTCATCTCTTAGGCTTTGGTAGTTTCTTATAACAGAGCAGTCCTTTGTGGCACATAAGAATTTTGGCTCTCCGTTTCTTTAAGAAAAGTAAGTCTCTAGCCTTGCTCCTTGCAAAGATAGACTGCAAAAAGTAAATCAGTGCAAACTGATTGCTACGACTGAAATTACAACACAGCTGGAATTCACTCCTATAGCAAGTACTAGAGGGATCCTCGCTATCCCATGTGATGGCTGCATAATTTTATATAAAATGAGATGCAGAACAATCCGGGTTTATCCCAGACTAACCATCCCCCAGATCCTTGGGTCACCTTTGTGTACAGTGGCATGATCATCATAGATAGAAATTGGGTACATGTGGAGGAGGAGGCAGAGAAAAAAATTGTTTCACTGCCAGATACAAGTATGTCTGTATTTCTTTTGCCAAAAATTGGATATTTGTGATTCAAATTGTTTCCTGTAATGCCTTGTAAGCTGGGACAAACCCTAACCAGCTCCAAACATAAGCTATATACTTAGGGCATGATCTTGTATCCACTGAAGTCACTGGAAGAGATCAAGCACTTGCAGGGGACTTAACCAGGGCTGAGGATCTGGCATGCAGAGTCAAAAAGTCACCCCTTCTAGGGACTGGTTCACTACCAAAAATGTAATCCCAAAATAACTCCACATAACTGTCCAGCCTAAGCCTTCTCCCCTGGGTTGATTGATCCTAGTTCAGCTGAAATGTTCTTGTTTAGTCCCTAGAACTCGAACCTTCAGGCAAGGTATTCTTGGTGGAAAACCATGTGCTTGCTTGCAACTTGCTTGTTGCTCACCAGAGGCCTTAGTTTTCCGCACTTGGGGATGCAGGACAAATCCCACCTCCTTATCCAAATGCTAACTTGAATAGGGATAATTGGGTGGGCGATGTATCAAATGGATTTTCTATGAATGAAAGTTATAAACTAATTAGATGAAACTGCATTTTAAATAGCTTAATTTTAAGATCAGTAATTAGCCAAACAGAGGCCAGAGAATTTTTAGTTAACCTTCATCTATAGATTGACTAACCTCTCAGAGAGAGGAATATCTACATCTAAACTGGTTTTCACTAAGCCCCTGTTTATGTTTAATTATATTCAGCCCTCTTTATGATAGTGGTTTTAAGCCGGTGGAAGGGAGCGCTTAAATCATTTGAATCCTTCCTCCCCATCTTGTGGTTATCAGGCTCCCACCCACTTTTGCAGTGAATGATTTATAGCTGGAATGCACATAATCACCTGCAGAAAGGGAATCATTGACAACATTTTTGAATCCCAAACTTCCATGGGAATTCAAAGGAACAAGTGTTCCTAGTGAAGTCTGAACACCCCCACAGTTTTGTGTAGATCCATGCTGTAATTACATACCACTGAGCTGCTTTCAATATTATTCCTCTAGAGATGCAGGCTGAATTCAACACTTTTGAAAAAAGATATCAACCAGAAGGCAAATTGGAATTTCTAGGAAGCATGCAGTCCTTCCCTACCTTCTCTTCCCACAACTAGTGACTACAACACTGAACACATCAACATTGGTTCTGTGGTGAATAAATCACCAGCCTTGGGTCCCAATCCTGCAACTGAGCTTGCACCACCATTCACTGTGTGGGAAATGGACCCTGGGTCACATTTTATTTTGAAATTAAAGTTTAGTTTAGCTTTTGTTTTTTTCCCCCCCACAGGTAGAAGTAGTGGCCTCAGTGCTCACCATCTGTCCCACCTTGCTCAAGTAGATTTTTTTAAACAATTGGCCTTAAAGTGCTTTTAATTTGGGGCTTCACAGCATCGGACAAGTTCAATACATCCCAATTATGAAAGAAGAGAAAAACACAGGATCACTTTCCATAAGGGCAAAACTGGCAAAGACTTCCCCAATGTTTCTTCAAACCAGGCTCTTCAGTGTCCAGTGGCGGCATAAAGGTGGACTTAAGCCTCTTCATGATGACTTGATCTTTGAGCTGCTTTAAATTGCACCATTCCAGCAGCCCAAGGATCAATGGAGCAAAAAGGATGGTCTGGTCAAGTTCCTCATTCCTCAACCATGTCCTGCAACAAGGGGGCTAGGATGGAGCATAGCACTGAACTGACTACTGGTTCTATGCCACTGGAAGATTCCTCTAGACATGGAGAACCTACATCTGGCCATTTAAATAGCTTCAAGCCTTCTTTGTGCTTCTGAATTTAACAGGGCTGATGAACTAGACATTCTTAAGCACTGCTTCCTGAAACTACTAAGAAAGTATCTAGTAGAAGCAACACCATAGTACTTTCCACTGAATTTCCACAACCCCAAGAAACAGAATTGAGAAGCCACATTTGAGAGATAAAGTTACTGAAAAGTTTTTTTGTAAGTGAATTAGTTTTAATAAGCTGCCCTCCGTCTGTGTCTTTGACTAGAATGTCTTAGATTGTAGGCAGCAGATCTATACCTATGTTAAAAGAATGTTATTAAGTATTCAAAGTTAATACCAGAAATAAGGTTGCCTTGGCAACAACCTCCTAGTGCATATGCATGATTTATATTTTTTTCCCCAGTACCTTTGCCTCATTCAATGTACAGGGTGCTCATCCAAAGCCTGATCCAAACCTCTTGTAAGCCAGTGGAAAGACATCCACTGACTACTATGTCATGGGATCAGGCCTTAAATGAGGTAGCTGTTCAACATTTATTTTTATCCTCATTATTCTGTGTGTGCCCCCCCTTGCCTTATTCACCACACAACAAATGTAAAATTATTGAATTCCTCATGGTCTTAAACATAGCAGTAACTATCACTTATTCATATAACCCAGTATTAGCAGATTCCCTGAAAGAGCACCACGTTTTGGTTCCCAGATAATTACACCCATATTAGAAGCAGCTTGTCCAATTAGTCACAAATTAGGAAATCTTTTTCATCTGCTCACAGATGAATTTTTTAAAAATTAGAGGAAGTAAAGGCAAGTGACCAATCTAGTCTATAAATTAGACCTTGTTACAACCTTTTGCTATGGAGATATGACTGCCTGTCCATAATAAGTCAGTTAAATTGTATATTACACTGCTATAATGTATTCTCAAATGATCTATTAAATATACAAACTGCTCATGCTTTATTTTTCCTAGTTAATTGCACTGTAAGTCATATTTGCTCTGTAAATTATTTTACTGGTAGCTGCTGACTATTCCATTTGAATCTGGAAGCATATGTTCAATTTAGGACACATCCTCATTTCAAGAAGGAAATGTTTACTTTAGAAAGACTTCTTTGCAATTACTCCAATCGAAGCCTTCACATTTTCATAGTTATGATGCAAAGTTCATCTCATGCCATGTCCTCATTTAGGAAACTGTAAATTGAAAAATATGCTAATAATGAAATTACAATGAAGTTTAATTACTAGTTCTACTGTTGAATGCACAGTTCTCAGGAAATCCACTTTTGCCTATTTGTGTAAAAGGTTTTAGCTGTCCTCATGATGATGTCACTGTCTCAACACAGAGACAATTTATTCTGCTGCAAACTTGAAACATATAAATGCAAATGCCTCAAACAGAACTGGGGCCTCAATGATTTCCAAACTATTTATCACCGCTCAGTTAAGTACTAGTGGAATTTATTGCCTTCAGGTCTTCAACTGACCAAGCAATGAATAAAAAAAGAGAATCTGCTGAATGTATGTCTTTGCTGAAGTTACTGCTAGCGCTTTAATTCTGGGAGTAAAATATTCCTTCTAAATTCATAGTGGTGGGCTAGCATCTTGCTGTACCATCTCTCTAATTTCCTTCCCCTTCACACACATTGGTTGTCATCTAAATAATTCAATTAAATATGAAACAAAATGGCAAGCAATCTAGGTTGTAAACTAAAAATATTTTCAGATCCAATTCCCTTTACTTTTTATAATATTTATAGTTTGGACATTTTAAATAGGATAATATTTAGGTTTGGTTGGTTTCCAATTGGGTTCTTGGCATTTTGTTATTGCTGTTTGAATTCTTCACTTTAAAATGTCTTATGTTGTCTACTTAATATTATGTTATAGTAATGTCTAGAGGCCCTAAGTAAGATTACGAATCAAGTGTGCTGAGCACTGTATAAATACATAGTAAGAGACAGCCCCTTCCCAAAAAAGTTGCAATCTGTTGTGACAAAGTCCCAAGCCTATATTGGTGGGTCCCATGCTTCTTGGCAGTTTCAGTGGTCTTAGAAACTCAATAAGGCCACAGTGTGACCTCCCATTCTCAGTGTAGCAGCAAGAGTCACAGCCTATTACTTTCATCACCAGCCAGTATGGGAGATGGGAATAGGGAATACCCCACAGTCTCTGTTGCTCCATAGAGCTTAGTAGGTGCAGTGCAGCCTCCTGCCTGGACCAAGTCCTGCTTCCTTTCTCCAAGGGGTCTCTATAGAGTATGGGGGGGAGTAGGGGGGAAGAACCCCGGCCCACCTTCTACTCCAGGTTCCAGCCCAGCAACCCTAATGGTAGCAGCTGTTGGTAGCTTTCCCTTCACCACTGACACTGCTTTGATTCCCTGGGTTACTTCCCCCATGGTTCCCTTTTCCTAGCTTCACCCTTACCTCAAGATTCAGCAACACTTCCTCTCCTCCAACTTTTTTCACCTCAGCCTCCTGGAGGATACTGGAAAGAGAGCTTTTAAAAAGTATAAGTGGGACCTTGATTGGTTCCAGCTGTCTCCATTAGCCTAATGGCCTTAACCGGTTAATTGGCAGCAGGTGTCTTAATTGGCCTGGAGTAGCCTTGGTTTGGATATCCAGAGAACAAGGGCCTGCTCATTCTGAAGGCTGATATACCTGCCTTCCAGCACCCTCTTATATTCTTCTGGTCTGAATCTGTCACACTGTATAGATAGAGCAGGCAAAGGATGGAGGAAAGGGATTATTATTCTCCTTTTACTGTAAATCCTCAAGCCCTTGAAAGTAAGGAGCTTGTTATTGACTTATTAGTGAACAGGGAGAGGAGCAGCATACAGCTACTTGAGAACCCCAGATAGACAGAGGCTTCATGGGGGAGGTAGTCTCTAACAGCATCTGCTGGTGAGTAAGGGGGAAATGTCTCAATGAGCCAGGCCTCATTTACATTGCAGTTATGACAATCTGGGGCATTTTGGCTAAAATGGTTAGGTTTTGAGTTTGGGAGCAATAACGTGCTATTGGCCCTGTTGGGGCATTAAGTGACAGGCATTCAACTCCAAATGTGCCTGGAGTGAAGAAGTCACCCTGACAAAGACTGTTGCCTGACACAGTTCTGTAGCAGTGCCTGGAAAAAGCATGAATAAGTGAAGAGACTGTATCCTGCTAGCAGACTGTCCCTGGTAGACTCTGTCAAGGGACCTACATGCTACTAATCCCGCTCTGAAGACTCTGCACAGAGGCATCTTAAAAACAGCAGGTGGCCTTGAGGCAGTGGACAGAGCTGAGCTGAGGGGGTTTCAAGGCAGCAGACAGAACAGCAGCAGCAGACAGCACAGACGAGGCTCTGACGTGACTTGGACTGAAGCTACTGAGAGCAGCAGCCTACCTGAGGGACTCCAGTGTGGGATTCCCAACACAGCAATCAAAGCTGAAATGACATCAGGTGGTAGAGCTCCCACAGCAGACCCGGCAGCACTTCCTTTAGGGCCTGGAGACTGACCTGCCAGAATTCCTGGACTCCACCAACCCTGGATGACAATGCTGTGAGTGGGGAAGCTGGGAAGGAGGGAAATAGTTAGAAAGCATTAGACACTCACAGCTGTAAGAGTCAGACTGAAGTAAGGACTATTGCTAGGACACCCTGGGGGGATGGGAGTCTTTATTTATTTATTGCTGGTTTTCCCAAGTGTGTTCTGTTTCCCCCACACACCCACTCCGAAAGTGCTCCTTTTAAACCCCTGCACTCAATGCTTGTGATGGGAGGGAAGTATTTCTTATCAAGGGTGCCCAGGGTAGTATATATTGTTTCCCAGGTTTCTGGGAGGGGCTTAAGCTCATGTTTAGGTTTTTAGAAGGAATCCCTAGAAAATTAAACTCCCTTCTTCGTGCCAACCCAACATGGTAGAAGGCTCACATTACAGCTGGGGGACTGAGGGCAAAGAGAGACCAGATGTCTTGCTCCAAACCACACAGGAAGTCTGTGGCAGAGCTGAGAAATAAAGTGAACCATTGATTGAACCACAAGACCACATACCAAAAAAAAAAAAAAAACACCTTCATGAAGAGCTAGATCCTGCATTTTTCTTGCATTCTCTCACATAACTGCCAGCCAGAAATTCAGTCCTTTATTCCCCTGTGGATGCAGGACTAAGGGCAGGGCCATGGTTCTGTGCTCCCTAAACAATGGACCTAGCTAGCCCAGTGGAGTGGTGTAAACTGTCCCCACAGGCAGCATCTGAGCGCCTGGAGCTTCAGGAGGTATTCTGCCTTCCAGTTCTTTCCCTTAGGTTTTACTATAATCTTTGTCTAAGTGTCACAGTTGAACCCTTAATTATCATGTATGTTTACACTCACTTTCATGGTTACCAGGACAGACCTCCAAATGCTACTTTTTGTTCTTTTGGGAAGCTTATAATAATTAACAATACACTAGTGGTAATATTATAGTGGGATTTTCAGATCCAGTCACTATTAGTTGGAAGGCAACTATACCTTTTAGCATCTGTTGTATTCTACCATCTCAAGGCTTCCTGCCACTGGAGTTTACATACATTTTTCCTTTGCTACCCATCTTTCCAATAATGTGATGCCTAATAATGCACTAGATTTCCACTGAAAAGATCTCCTTTTAGTGCTATCAGTATTGGCTATGAAGCATCATTTATTCAGTTCAAAAAGGATGTTTCATGATTGCACTAAGAAAGTTCCCAATTTTTAAACATGTTCTGCAGTTTTTTAGTTCTTTAACAGCAAAACGGGTATTTGTTCTTTTTATTTAGGATGGGGGAATTAGGTCTGCCTATTATATACACATAAGTGGGTATGAAATTCAGACTTATATTAAAAAATCCTTGGGTTTGCATTTCGTATGGGAGAGTACATGCAGAAGTAGACTGTGATTATATCATACCTGTACTTTGTGATCCATAACTTTGGGCAAGTGGCTTGATCTCTTAGGGTTTGACTACACAGCAAAAAAGGACCCACACCAGTGTGTCTCACAGCCCTGATCTACAGACATGGGTTCATGCTATAGCAGTGTAGTTGTCCCCACTCAGGCTGGAGTTTGATCTTTGAAACCTGCCCTCGCTAGGTTTCAGAGCCTGAGTGGGAACATCTATACCACTGATTTTTGCCTTGTAGAGCAAGCCTGAATCTGTAGATCCAGGCTATAAGACTCAGTGCCATGGGGGCCTTTTGATGGTGTAGATGCACCCTCTATGACTCAGCTCCTTATCTGTACAATGGGAATAATAATTTAGTCCTTTCTCCCAACTTTTGTCTGTCTTGTCTATTTAGACTGTAAGGCAGAGGTGGGTAAACTACGGCCCACGGACCACACCCGGCCCACAGTACTGTCCTGCCCAGCTCTTGAGCTCCCTGCTGGGGAGGCTACCCCCTGGCCCCTCCCTTGCTGTCCCTCCTCCCCCGCAGCCTCAGCTTGCCATGCTGCCAGTGATCTGGGGGGTGGGGCTCTGAGCTCCTGCCGGGCAGCGTGGCTGCAAGAGCTGCTGCATGTAGTGTATTAAATTGCTCCCTGTAGGAACGTGCTCCATACAGAGCACCAGGACTGGCAGCCGTAAGTAGCACACCATAAGTAGCACGTTTCTTTGGGGAGAAATTTAATACACTACACCCGCGTAGGGAACGCTGCCTCCCCAAACAGCCTGGCCCCCACCCCCTATCCGTCCCCTCCCACTTCCTACCCATCCAACCCCCCTGCTCCCTGTCCCCTGACCATGCTGCTCAGAGCACCAGGACTGGCAGCCGTAAGTAGTACACCATAAGTAGCACATTCCTATAGGGGAGCAATTTAATACAGTTTCGGAACTTTGATGTGGCCCTCAGGCCAAAAAATTTGCCCACCCCTGCTGTAAGGTCTTTGTTTCTTACTGCGTATCGGTAAATTACCTAGCACAATGAAGCCCCAACACCAAATAAGATAGGTGCTATGATAATACAAATCATAAAAACATAAATTAGATTTACATTGCTTGTATAATGTTTAAATACCACAGTAATACATTAACTTTGATAAGTAGGTACACGGGGGGACCCCTTAAGTAGTAGTTATGAAAGAGATATTAATGGCCTGCCATTAGGGCCTCAGGGAAAAAAGGCAAGCACAGACCTTGTTGAAGTAAATGGATTCACTGCAGTTACTTTGTGTAGTTAAAAACAGCTACAGCCAATGGAATGAGCTGGTGTTCAGGAGCCAGCTGGCCAGCCCATGTGGCCCAGAGGGGAGTGTGGAGCTAAGTGGGTGTTCTACATTTCAGCCTTCAAGGGCTGGGGCCTAGGGTTGCCAACCCTTCAGGATTGTCCTGGAGTCTCCAGGAATTAAAGATTAAACTTTAATTAAATATTATGTCATGTGATGAAACCTCGAGGAATACATCCAACCAGAATTGGCAACCCTACTGGGGACTGGGACAAAATTGTGTGAAAAGTCAGCAGAGTCTTCCTTTTGTTATGAGCCTGTGTGGGTCCCTGGAAAGAAACAGAGGCAAGAGAGATGGTCTTTTGGTGGAAAAGGCAGAGGTGCCTGGCCTGAGGATTCTACAAAAAGTGAGCTGCATGATGTAAAAAATGTGACAACTCTGCAAATTACAGTGCAACTACAGCGTATTCAATGGCCATGAACACAAATGTCTCATGACGCTTTTCAATATGAAAATAGTTCAAAAGTCTTGAATTCCATTGGTCTTGCTCACCCTTTCATTGTCCTTTCAAAATAATAGTGTAGTTTAAGTTTTCTCTGTGTATGTACAGCCTGTGTGCTATTTTCTTCCTTCTGCTATTCAGAGAAACAGGATGTGTGTACATAAGAATGGCCATACTGGGTCAGACCAAAGGTCCAGCTAGCCCAGTATCCTGTCTTCTGACCGTGGCCAATGCCAGGTGCACCAGAGGGAATGAACAGAACAGGTAATCATCAAGTGAGCCATCCCCTGTCGCTCATTCCCAGCTTCTGGCAAACAGAGGCGAGGGATACCATCCCCGTCCATCCTGGCTAATAGGTTCATCGATGGCTATCTTCCATGAATTTATCTAGTTCTTTTCTGAACCCTGTTATAGCCTTGGCCTTCACAACATCCTCTGGCAAGGAGTTCCACAGCTGACTGTGCGTTGTGTGAAAAAATACTTCCTTTTGTTTGTTTTAAACCTGTTGCCCATTAACTTCATTTGGTGACTCCTAGTTCGTCTGTTATGAGAAGGAGTAAATAACACTTTCTTATTTACTTTCTCCACACCAGTCATGATTTAATAGACCCCAATCATATGCCTCCCCTCAGTTGTCTGTTTTTAAGCTGAAAAGTCCCAGTCTTATTAATCTCGCCTGTTATGACAGCTGTTCCATTCCCCTAACCATTTCTGTTGCCCCTTTCTGAATCTTTTCCAATTCCAAAACACCGGACCCTCGCTAGAATGTGGCATTTGGGATCCATGCGCGATACTGCATTAACACGGGGACCACATTACCATGGATCCCAATTTAAATATTTGGGATCCATTGCTGCGACTGCACTATATGCGAATCCATGCTCTAGCGATGCGCGCTCTAGCGAGGGTCTGCTGTATATTTTTTTTGAGATGGGGTGACCACATCTGTACACACTATTCAAGATGTGGGCATACCATGGATTTATAGAGGCAATATGATATTTTGTCTTATTATCTATCCCTTTCTTAATGATTCCCAACATTCTGTTCACTTTTTTGACTGCCACTGCACATTGAGTTGACTTTTCAGAGAACTATCCACAATGACTCCAAGATCTTTCTTGAGCGGTAACAGCAAATTTAGACACCATTTTTTTTAGACCCACAATTTACATGTTGTAAGTAAATGAGTTACACTAAGAAAATACCCTGCCTGTGCCATCTAAATGGAAACCACCCTACAAAGCCCTGAATTTCAACGTTTGCTCAGCTTAAGGAGCAGAAATACATTTTGGTTTGTACACCTCTATAAGTGGTAATGTTAATGGGAAGATGCTGAGAAGAATATGTCATTTTTCATTAGCCAAGTTAAAAATCAATTTTACTGTAATTGGAAATATCCAAACGGTTGCACATTTGCAATTTTACAGCTTTTTAAGTAGGGTGCAAATATATTTTTTTTTTCCCTGCCTGGTGTGGTAGGAACAGTGCCTTTCATAATACAAATGCCTTGCCTAACTAGTCTTGGCTTTGTGTTGGGCCATGGGATAGGTGATTCTTATGACCCTAATGGTCTCTTTGATTGGCCAGAGGTCCTGTCCCCGTTTAGGCTGTAAAGACGTGTGTATCATCCGACTCCTTATAGCTGCTTGCACATTTTAGTTCTGCTCCTCTCCCTATCTCCATCTCCACCTTCCACACCCATTTCAGGAAGTATAACTTGTGGTTGGACTTAATATGGCCATTTTACCTAATTCCCCATCCTCTCATCTTTGGTGTCAATAGTATTGACAGGGGAAAATTCTAAGTCATCTGTCTAGTAAGTTGGAGGGGAGTGTTTCTCTGTCTGGTGATGGCGGGGGGGGGGGGGGGGGAATATGAGATCTTTGAAGTCCCAGGACAATGACATCCCGTGGTGGAAACTGTGAAATTTAGCCCAGTGGCGACGCTATGGACCTCTTCTACAAGAAGAGTGTTTTGCAGGTTTGTGATTTGAGCTAGCTGACCTGGTTTATGTGGTTAGATTTAGCTGGTTTTAGGGACCCCAGAAGTAAATTTGGTTATGTTTCTGCGGTCAAGTGATCAGATGTATCTGCTCCTTTCTGTAAGAACTATGGGTCTTGTACCCATGTTTCTGATTATGTATTTTAATAAAATTGCAGCCTATGTTTCTAATCCTTCTCACTGTTTCCTGGGTGACTTATTAATATGCACTCTGAGTCCAATTCTGCTTCCAAGAGCAAAATCATTCATTTCTAAAAAGCATGAGGAGACCCACCAGGTAATTAAGGAGCAAATCCAGTCCTTGTTTCTGTGACACAGAATTCTCTAGCTCTTGCAATAGTGACTTCCACTGCAGGTAGGAGAAGCTGAATTAAGTGTGGTGGTGCATGATCATCAGGATCCACTGTTGCTTCAACTTTCAAGTCACTGAGCGACAATAGCTTCTGCAAAGCGGCTCCACAGCCTGGCCCCAGATGGCACATATGCATATCAAAACCTGTGACAACAGTGCAAATTACAGTGCAAGTACAGCATATTCAGTCTCATGAACACAAACAAGTCTTATGAAGCTTTCATGAATGAAAATACTTAGTCTTACAAAGTCTTGAATTCCATTGTTCTCGCTCACCCTTTCCCTTGTGTTTCAAAATAATAGTACAGTTTGAGGTTTTCTGCGGTTCCGTACAGCCTGAATCAAGTTTTGCTAGTTTAAAATGCAGCACTCAATCTGTGGCAAAATAGTATTTCTTCAGTGAATTGTGGAGTAAGCAGACTATTGATGACAGCTCTATTAATGATGATGATGATTTTATCATGACATTTGCTCTTGCTGGATATTATTATGCAAGATTGTTCTGTAGTAAATGTTATACAGTAGCAAATTGGAGAAAAGCTCAAAGGTTGCAAGTGTGGTAAAGAAAAACACTTTCTCTTTTCATTATATTTCTATCCTTCATGGTTTGCATCAGTTTAACATCACCTACAAATTTAATCCTTTTCTTCTTGTATATTGTTGTGTGTGGGGGAGATGAGGCTAGGGGAAAAGACAGAGACAGTTAAGATGGAGAGCCAGCAGGAGAAATCCTGACTAAAAATATGGACTGGGGAGGGCAGAAAGATTAAGAAACTTACCCAAGGTCATGAAGTAAGTTACTGATTAAAATTCAGAAATTCCAAATTTTATCTGTGTAGATTCTTAGTCAGCATCCATCACCATTGTATATTAGCACCTTTCAAGATAATAAAGTGTCCCCAGAAGAGATTTAATTCACTTTCTCTTCTCCCTCATCAGCAATTGACAGTTCCAATGGAATGTAACTGCCATAAGAGGACATGATCATATAGGCAGGTTGTCCCTTGGGTAGCTTGGCCTGTACCATGGAGGGCTTTGAAGACTAGGACTGAAACTTTGAATGTGACATGGTACTTGATAGGAAGCCAGTAAAGATAAGAGTTCTAGAGTGATGAGCTCTTATTTCTCATTGTTGCTGAGCAGACAAACTAATGTTCTGAGCCGGCTATATCTTAAAGTGAGTGGCTTCATATACCTGGTTAATCAAGACTGAAGGTCTATAGAAGAGGGTTTATTTTTCTTGGCTGTGGTATTTGGGTACCCAGAAGCTCGTAGGAGTCATGGTGAACACCAAAGCTCTGGATTGTCTTAATGATCTGAGGACATATGTGCTCAACGGAGAGCAGTGTCACAGGTGATGAGTTCTAAGTTCTTCCCTCTCCCCACCACTATCAGCTCAGTCTTTCCAACACTCAGGTTCAGCCAGCTATGATTTTGAGTGATCTTAACCAATAGTTGCATGATTGTGCTGTTTGTGCCTGATATACAGGAGATGGCTGCATATTGCTAGCATTTTGATCCATCTCTCCTAGTGGTTTCATATGGAGATTGATCCCTGTGAAGACTCTAGAAAAGGATGAGTAAGTGCCTATCTCAGCTCTTTCCTACAGCCCGAGATGAAAGATTGATCCTGTCTCATTGTGATCCTGCTATAAATCTGAGAGAGGACAGCAGGATTCCATAATCAACTGTATCAATTTCTGCCGCTTTCAGTTTTCTGAAGGAGCTGTGTACTTTTCTTTGTCTGTGTCTGTAGCTGCTGGAAGAAGAATGGAAGGAGGAGAGAAATGAAACTAAGTTGGGTGTTAAGTGAAGAGCCAACAGTGGTTGTTATAATCCACTGGACCATACTGACAGGTTTCAGAGTAACAGCCGTGTTAGTCTGTATTCACAAAAAGAAAAGGAGTACTTGTGGCACCTTAGAGACTAACCAGTTTATTTGAGCATAAGCTTTCGTGAGCTACAGCTCACTTCATCGGATGCATACTGTAGCTCACGAAAGCTTATGCTCAAATAAATTGGACCCTACTGGAACTCACCATCCCTTATCCTCCAGTCATCTGCAGATTACTTTGTCTTTGTCCCTTACTTTCTCATAGTAGAATTTAACTATGAGATTAGGGCTACATCCACAAAGAAGACTTAAGCCTCTTTAGGCACCCTGCCACCCAGTAGTATCCTCAGCCCTGAGTTAGGTGCCCAGGCTTCCTATACCATATATGGGGAGAGGAAGGCACTTCAGAAAGGGATTCATAGTAACTTGTATGCTGAGCAGGGAGCCACCTAACCTAGCCAATAGGAAATATTGAGGGAAGAGGAGTGATTTAAGACTACCCTGCAAAAGGGCACTTCCCTCTGACCCACAGTTAGGTACCTAAGTCCCAGTTTTCACCTGAGATTAACAGGCCTAAATCTTCTCCTGAAATTAGGTGTTTAAGACAGATCTGTCCTTTTCCACAGCAAATGTCATGGTAGTTGTCGTGGGACTGATACACAAAGGGTGATGGGTGTATGTGTGTGGGGGTGCATTACAGCCCTGCGGTTGCATCTGTAGGGTTGCCCCCAGTCTCGGGCCTGCATAACCCTGTGGCCTTAGTTCAATGGCCCCTGTGATCAGGGCAGCACAGCCTGATATCCGGAGTCACTAATACAGCCCCTGTTATCACAGCAGTCTGGCCTAGTAGCCAAAATCAGTAGTGCAGCCCTTGCTGTCAAGGCCCTTACTGTCAGGGCAGTGCAGGCCAATGGCCAGAGTCAATACTACGGCCCTTACTGTCAGGGCAGTGCAGGCCAATGGCCAGAGTCAATACTACAGCCCTTACTGTCAGGGCAGTGCAGCCCAAGGGCCAGAGTCAATGGTATGGCCCTCACTCTCAGGGCAATGCAGCCTAGCAGCTAGAGTCCATAATACTGGTGAGTGGGGCCACCACTCTGGGGTGGGTGGTGGCCAGGGTAGGGGGACCTATGCCCACCCTCTCCACCGGCTCCCAACCCAGGGCCTTATTGGTGACAAGGTTGCCTGCCACCAGCTTGGTGGGACTCCAACCAAAACACACAGAGCCTTACTCTGGTTCTTTGACCATTTCCCCACAAAACCTCCCTGGGTTATTTACTATCCAAGTCTCTGGAGTTGTCCATCTCTGGGATCCTCCGGTCTCTCTAGTCTCCATGACATCCTGAGCTGGTGTGTTGGCATCCATCTCCGACTAGCTGGCCTCCACATCTTGGATTGCAGGCAGTCCTCCCTCAGGAGGTAGCGACACACCTCATTCCCTGCCAGCGGTTAGCCCCGACTGAACAGCTCTGCTGGCTTTTATACCGTGCTTCCAGCTGGAGCATGCCCAGCAGATCTGGGAGGGTGTGGCTTCCTCAGCTAAGAGAGAAAGGTTAACCCCTGCTGTACCAGTGTGGGGCTGATACATCCCATCACAGTAGTGAAGCACTTATACCCTTCTAGCCCAGTGTCTAGTGCACTTACACAAGATGTAAGAGACCTAGGTTTAAATCTGTACTCTGCCTCAAGTAGAACAGGGACATGAACCCAGTCTCCCCTCTCCCAAGTAAGTGTCCTAATCACTAGGCTATGGGGTATTCTGGACTGGGTATCACTCAACCTCCCTTGTTGTGACATTTCTCCTGGAAGCATCTCCCAACTGCTGTACTCATTATGCTGCAGTAATGAAAAACATTGTATTCAGTGCTGTGACATGCCAAGAGAAATGAGGTCACAGTTCAGTTAATGAATTTACCTATGGGAATTCAGTGGGCATTTTCTGGTAGCAAGTCTTCCTAACAGGAGCCAACTGTGGAGTGAGCATGGGGAGCACATCTGTCTACAAAGAGCCAAACTGCAGTGGGGTAAATTCTGCTTTGGTTACACACAGGTGCAACTTCCACAGATTTAAGAGGCTGTTCCTTTAGATGTTTTACTTCACTATATTGTGCCCCTGATTTAAAGAAAAGGAGATTTTATTTTGCCTACAGGAACAGTAGAAGCAAGTCAGAAGCTTGTGAGGAACTATTATCTTTGAATTTTCTCCCAAGTATTCTAACCTAAGATTAAAAGTGAAGTGGGAATATTCCATTTGTTGCATGAACAGGTCTGACATCAGGCACCCAGAATTGACACATTTTTGGAAGTAAAATCCCCAGCTCTGTGATGTATTGAAATTCTCAGTTATGGGAATTTTTATGGGGAAGTGTGTGTGTGTGTGTGTGTGTGTGTGTATGTGTGTTTAAGGAGGTCAGAAAATGCTTATACAACTTATGGGCAAGAATCAATAGCCCAAATCCAACATCCCTAAATTTTTGGGAAGTCCAAATCCATATCCAAACTTTGTAGGTTTACCTCACCCCACTTCTGAACTAATGGGATATGTGGATCTGCAGTGAGACCTGCATCTTGATAGACTTATGTGCAGTGAGAGCTGCATCTACATAGACTTGTGTAGTGCTACGGAGGAGCCCGTGGTTGTGGTACATGTAGGTACGAATGACATAGGGAAGAATAGGAGAGAGGTCCTGGAGGCCAAATTTAGGCTGCTAGGAAAGAGACTGAAATCCAGGACCTCTATGGTAGCATTCTCAGCAATGCTTCCAGTTCTACGCGCAGGGCCAGGTTGGCAGGCAGAGCTTCAGAGTCTCAATGTGTGGATGAGACGATGGTGCAGAGAGGAGGGGTTTAGATTTATTAGGAACTGGGAAACTTTTGGGATGGGGGAGTCTATACAGTAAGGATGGGCTCCACTTAAACCAAAGTGGATCCAGACTGCTGGCACTTAACATTAAAAAGGTTGCCGAGCAGGTTTTAAACTAAGAGATGGGGGAAATGTGGATTCCACATGCGCCCACAGAGGCGCATGTGGATCGGACAGAGACTTCTCTTAGAGGAGAGTCTATTGATAGAGATTCTCTAGGTTTTAGTCAAGAGGAGGGGATGAAAGAGGACGAAGTATGGGCCAGATCAGACGAGAAACATTCACATAAAGAATCTGACACATCAGAAAAGGGCAGACAAATAAACAGTGACAAGTTTTTAAAGTGCTTGTACGCAAATGCTAGAAGTCTAAATAATAAGATGCGTGAACTAGAGTGCCCTGTGTTAAAGGAGAATATTGATATAATAGGCGTCACAGAAACCTGGTGGAGTGAGGACAATCAATGGGACACAATCATTCCAGGGTACAAAATATATTGGAAGGACAGAACAGGTCGTGCTGGGGGGAGTGGCACTATATGTGAGAGAAAATGTAGAATCAAATGAAATAAAAATCTTAAATGAATCCACATGTTCCACAGAATTTCTATGGATAGTAATTCCATGCTCTAATAAGAATATAACGGGAGGGATCTATTATCAACCACCTGACCAGGACAGTGATAGTGATGATGAAATGCTGAGGGAGATCAGAGAGGCTATCAAAATAAAAAATTCAGTAATAGTGGGGGATTTCAATTATCCCCATATTGACTGGGTACATGTCACCTCAGGACAAAATGCAGAGACAAAATTTCTTGATACTTTCAATGACTGCTTCTTGGAGCAGTTGGTACAAGAATCCACAAGGGGAGAGGCAACTCTTGATCTAGTCCTGAGTGGAGCGCAGGATCTGGTCCAAGAGGTAACTATAACAGATTCACTTGGAAATAGTGACCATAATATAATAACATTTAACATTCCTGTGGTGGGAAGAACATCGCAACAGCCCAACACTGTGGCATTTAATTTCAGAAAGGGGCACTATGCAAAGATAAGGTGGTTAATTAAACAGAAATTAAAAGCTACCGTGGACTAGAGTGAAATCCCTGCAAGCTGCATGGACACTTTTCAAAGACACCAGAATAGAGGCTCAACTTAAATGTACACCCCAAATTAAAAAAAACACAGTAAAAGAACAAAAAAGAGCCACCATAGCTTAACAACTATGTAAAAGAAGCAGTGAGAGATAAAAAGGCATCTTTTTAAAAGTGGAAGTCAAATCCTAGTGAGGTAAATAGAAAGGAGCATAAACACTGCCAAATTAAATGTAAAAATGTAATAAGAAAAGCCAAAAAGGAGTTTGAAGAACAGCTAGCCAAAAACTCAAAAGGTAATAACAAAATGTTTTTTAAGTACATCAAGCCGGAAGCCTGCTAAACAACCAGTGGGGCCCCTGGATAATCGAGATGCAAAAGGAGCACTTAAAGACGATAAAGTCGTCACAGAGAAACTAAATGAATTCTTTGCTTCAGTCTTCACGGCTTAGGATGTTAGGGAGATTCCCCAACCTGAGCCGTCTTTTATAGATGACAAATCTGAGGAATTGTCACAGGTTGAAGTGTCACTAGAGGAGATTTTGGAATTAATTGAGAAACTTAACAGTAACAAGTCACCAGAACCAGATGGCATTCACCCAAGAGCTCTGAAAGAACTCAAATGTGAAATTGTGGAACTATTAACTGTGGTTTGTAACCTGTCCTTTAAATCAGCTACTGTACCCAATGACTGGAAGATAGCTAATGTAATGCCAATATTTAAGAAGGGCTCTAGAGGTGATCCTGGCAATTACAGACCGGTAAGTCTAACGTCAGTACTGGGCAAATTAGTTGAAACAATAGTAAAGAATAAAATTGTCCGACACATAGAAGAACATAAATTGTTGTGCAAAAGTCAACATGGTTTATGTAAAGGGAGATCATGTCTTACTGATCTATTAGATTTCTTTGAGGGGGTCAACAAATATGTGGACAAGGGGGATCCAGTGGACACAGTGTACTTAGATTTCCAGAAAGCCTTTGACAAGGACCCTCACCAAAGGCTCTTACTAAATTAAGTTGTCTTGGGATAAGAGGGAAGATCCTTTCATGGATTGAGAACTGGTTAAAAGACAGGGAACAAAGGGTAGAAATAAACAGTAAATTTTCAGAATGGAGAGGGGTAACTAGTGGTGTTCACTAAGGGTCAGTCCTAGGACCAGTCCTATTCAACATATTCATAAATGATCTGGAGAAAGGGGTAAACTGTGAGTTTGCAGATGATTAAACTGCTCAAGATAGTTAAGACCAGAGCAGACTGTGAAGAACTTCAAAAAGATCTCACAAAACTAAGTGATTGGGCAACAAAATGGCAAATGAAATTTAATGTGGATAAATGTAAAGTAATGCACATTGGGAAAAAATAAGCCCAACTATACATACAATACGATGGGGGCTAATTTATCTACAACTAATCAGGAGAAATATTTGGAGTTATTGTGGATTGTTCTCTGAGACGTCCATGCAGTGTGCAGCAGCAGTCAAAAAAGCAAACGGGATGTTAGGAATCATTAAAAAAGGGATAGAGAATAAGATGGAGAATATCTTATTGCCCTTATATAAATCTATGGTACGCCCACATCTTGAATACTGCATACAGATGTGGTCTCCTCATCTCAAAAAAGATATACTGGCATTAGAAAAGGTTGAGAAAAGGGCAACTAAAATGATTAGGGGTTTGGAACAGGTCCCATATGAGGAGAGATTAAAGAGGCTAGGACTTTTCAGCTTGGAAAAGAGGAGACTAAGGGGGGATATGATAGAGGTCTATAAAATCGTGAGTGATGTGGAGAAAGTGAATAAGGAAAAGTTATTTACTTGTTCCCATAATATAAGAACTAGGGGCGACCAAATGAAATTAATGGGTAGCAGGTTTAAAACAAATAAAAGGAAGTTCTTCTTCACTCAGTGCACAGTCAACTTGTGGAACTCCTTGCCTGAGGAGGTTGTGAAGTCTAGGTCTATAATAGGGTTTATAAAAGAACTGGATAAATTCCTGGAGGTTAAGTCCATTAATGGCTATTAGCCAGGATGGGTAAGGAATGGTGTCCCTAGCCTCTGTTTGTCAGAGGGTGGAGATGGATGTCAGGAGACAGATCACTAGATCCTTACCTGTTAGGTTCACTACCTCTGGGGCACCTGGCTTTGGCCATTGTCGGTAGACAGGATACTGGACTGGATGGACCTTTGGTCTGACCCAGTATGCCCATTCTTATGTTCTTATGACCTAGATCTGAACTCTAGAGCTTGGTCTGAGTTCAAATGTGTATATCAGCACTGCAGCAGATGCATTTGTGAAGAGAGTCTCTGGCTCACAGAGTTTACAATCTGGAAGACAAACACAGGAAAACAACAGGAACAAGATATATTCAGAATGTTGTGGGAAAATGAACAAGACACTTTAGGGTCCAATCCATACTTTTGTGAACACAATAGAAAGATTTCCATTTACTTTAACAGACTATAGTGACAGCCTGGCTACATGGAATCATGTAAAGAAAATATTAAAGATGGCACCAGGATTGAGAGATGGGGGAGGATGGTAGAATTATCAACAGCAATGAATTAAGGAGGAAGGGTTTAAAAGAGGAAAAATAAATAACTTATTTTTGGCACTAATGAGCTTGAAATGAACGTGAACCATCTCGAATATGGACAGATAAGTGAGATTAGATGGAGAATTATACAGCAGGCCTGGAGAAGTATTCAGTGTGGAAGAATTAGGAAAAAATCACAAGAGTCACTCAGGGATGAAGTGTAGAGACAGAAGACAAGTGGGATCAAAGCTAGAACCTTGTGAGACATCCTGCAGAGAGGAGAGGAGAGAAGGAGCTGTGAAGGCAGATGCTAAAAGAGAAGCGAGAGAGGTAAAAGGAGGGCCATAAGGTGGTATTGTCACAAAGGACAAAGTGATCAATAATATCAAAGGTAGTGGGAAGGTCAAGGAGGATATACAGATGCCATTTGTTAGCCAAGAAGAAGTCATTTGAGACTTTGATGAACTATTTGAATGGAAAGGACTGGAGGCTGATTACAATGAGTTAGAGAAAAGGAAATCAATGCAGTGGTCATAAAACAGCCTTTTCAAGTCACTTAGAGGTGAAAGACAGAGAGGTTTAGAGAAAAAGAAGCTGACCTACTTCCATGGGAAATGTATACACAGTGTAATGCTTATTCTCTTTCCTCTCTTCACAGTATGAATTACTTTTATTATTTTGAATTCTGTTTATTGAGGAAGTTTTTCAGTCTTTACTTTTAACAATAACCCATTAAGACATCCAAGGCAACCACCCTAAGAAACAGATATGTATAGCAGCCTGCACAGATTTCTGCCTTTTAAATTTGTTACTCCATCTGTATTTAACTATAGAGGTTCATTTGTGTTTTGCATGATCAGTACAAGTGTGCTGTCTGGTACTGGAGTTCATTTGTGCCAAACTAAAATTAAATTTGATTTTAAATCCCTAGAAATCTTACAGAGACATAAAGTGAATGATTGTGCTATAGAACACATTGTAGACAAGTCTGGCATACAGTACTGTTCCTCTAAAAAATGGCTTGTATTATTAAGCTTATTGTTTTGAAAATACATTAAAGTGCCTACCAACCTCAGATTTTGCCAACTTGGCAGTGTCTAAAAGATGCAAAAAGTTATCTGGATGAAAATGTGATTGTCTCCTTTGTGTATGGTTCTGATTAGGGTGTAGTAAAATGGGTCTTATTTGAATGAATAAGTATTCAATCAAAGACAAAATTTGAGATTTACAAAGTAAATACTGACTCATGATTTCTGGAACTCCCTTTTGATGTCAGTGGGGATCTGTGCCTGGGGGGACAATAGAACAGCAGAGTAGCAATTTGAGAGGAGAACATTGCTCTAAGACTTTGAGACCACACTTTTTAAATGCCATCTCTGATTTGGGGTGTCTGAGTTTTTGAATGCCCAATCTCCGACATTGTAGTTGTGTTGGAGGGACATCCAAAAAATGGAGGCACTCCACAACAGAGACTGCTTTTGAAAATTTGGCCTAAAGTGACAGTTGTTTTGAAGACTGTAATGTATCTTAAAGGACAATCATTTTTAGATTCTTTAACTCTATAGTCTTCACCCTCCATCAATAAAGTCTTTACTTGGGCCTGAAATTTTATATTTATATCAACATTTTCTTCCATATTAAGTTAATAGTATATAAAGGTGATTGAATTATAGAATATGAATAAATAATTGGAGGGATTTAGCCCCTTTTTCTGTTATCAAACTGATCCTTATTTCTGCAAATGTTTGTGATTTGAAAATATACACTAAATACTCTGCACAAATAAAGATTAACCCATGAGGTGTTCCGGAACTGTTCACACAGGCTATTCATACAATCATAGAATATCAGGGTTGGAAGGGACCTCAGGAGGTCATCTAGTCCAACCCCCTGCTCAAAAGCAGGACCAATCCCCAATTAAATCATCCCAGCCAGGGCTTTGTCAAGCCTGACCTTAAAAACTTCTAAGGAAGGAGATTCCACCACCTCCCTATGTAACGCATTCCAGTGTTTCACCACCCGCGTAGTGAAAAAGTTTTTCCTAATATCCAACCTAAACCTCCCCCACTGCAACTTGAGACCATTACTCCTTGTCCTGTCCTCTTCTACCACTGAGAATAGTCTAGAACCATCCTCTCTGGAACCACCTCCTCAGGTAGTTGAAAGCAGCTATCAAATCCCCCCTCATTCTTCTCTTCTGCAGACTAAACAATCCCAGTTCCCTCCGCCTCTCCTCATAAGTCATGTGTTCCAGACCCCTAATCATTTTTGTTGCCCTTCGCTGGACTCTTTCCAATTTATCCACATCCTTCTTGTAGTGTGGGGCCCAAAACTGGACACAGTACTCCAGATGAGGCCTCACCAATGTCGAATAGAGGGGGACGATCACGTCCCTCTATCTGCTCGCTATGCCCCTCCTTATACATCCCAAAATGCCATTGGCCTTCTTGGCAACAAGGCCACACTGCTGACTCATATCCAGCTTCTCGTCCACTATCACCCCTAGGTCCTTTTCCGCAGAACTGCTGCCTAGCCATTCGGCCCCTAGTCTGTAGCGGTGCATTGGATTCTTCCGTCCTCAGTGCAGGACCCTGCACTTATCCTTATTGAACCTCATCAGATTTCTTTTGGCCCAATCCTCCAATTTGTCTAGGTCCTTCTGTATCCTATCCCTCCCCTCCAGCGTATCTACCACTCCTCCCAGTTTAGTATCATCCGCAAATTTGCTGAGAGTGCAATCTACACCATCCTCCAGATCATTTATGAAGATATTGAACAAAACCGGCCCCAGGACTGACCCCTGGGGCACTCCACTTGACACTGGCTGCCAACTAGACATGGAGCCATTGATCACTACCCATTGAGCCCGACAATCTAGCCAACTTTCTACCCACCTTATAGTCCATTCATCCAGCCCATACTTCTTTAACTTGCTGACAAGAATACTGTGAGAGACCGTGTCAAAAGCTTTGTTAAAGTCTGGTGGTGGTGTCTGATTGGTTACCTTAGTCTCATGGTATTGTTTCTGATCCAGGATTTGATGATGTCTTCAACTTTAAAAACAGGAAAATAAAACATCACTCACATTCGAGAATGAATAGTCCTGATCACAGGTGAACAGACTTTTTGCATGTGAATGTAAGGTTTTCATGTGAACAACACCAGTTCCTCCCACACTTCATGAAAACAAAGCCCTGTGCATTCTCAGGTGGTGTAATAAACTACACCAAGTTATATCAGCCGTGAATCTGGTTCAGAATCTTTCCAGGTGCATAGACTGATTCTGTCTTGCCAAATGAGCGACCCTGCCTATCAATTCTTCCAGCCTCACTCAATGAAACAAAAATGCACCACACAGGCATCAATAATTCTTCAACCTTGTAGGAACACATAGCTTTCTTCAAGCTCCACACTATGGGTGTATCTGGCTCAGGATTTGGCCTTTTTGTTTGTTTGTTTGTTTATTTGCTGTGTACAACACTATTCACTAAATATAAAAAAAAAGTGATATTTTTGCTCTTACATTGGCTCTGCAAATGTGATTGCAAACCACACTCACTATTCATGAGTATTTTTGGTATTTGGAAATTTTCACAGAATATCACAAGTGAACAAATGAATTATATAGGGAATATGTGACGGTGTTATTCAGTATTTGAGCTTTCTCTCACACATATGCTGTAAGTAGAATATACGTTTTCTATCTCATGTATATGTATTTGAAATGGAGTACATGTGTTTGATAAAATTGTGACCAGTTTCAAGGCTTTGCAAATTGACATATACTAAACACTAATGCCAAGCCAAACTGAAGCTGTATCATTTGCAAATATTCACAATATTTCCCCCCCGCATTCAACAGCACTAGTATCTATTCAGTGTTGGCTACCTAATAGACATGCATTCCTAACATTTCACTGTGGAATCCACCCAAAATTATGCAATGAACCAGGAGTGAATAATCCAGAAAACCATTAGAAATACTGCAAACTTCTTACTTTTGCCATATTGTGTGGCTTTATTTTAGCACCATCTGATGCAGTGTAAACTTTCAAATCCTATGTACAAAAATAAGGAGGTCCTGATTTTTGGCTACAATAATTTGCACTTTTACAGAGTAAAGTTATGGATTTGGAATTCTAACTCATAGATGATGCCTGTTTAAGCCAGATGAGGAAATATTGAAGGAAAAAAGACAAATATTTAAAATTGTACTCTGAAGAGATGGGGGTGGAAAGCAGCAATGGCTTCTGCAAATCCTGTTATTTATTATGTAAATCATTCGGCAAAATAGCTTACTGGCCTAACCTCATCGTTACACCAGGAGTGAATTTTGCCCATAAAATTGTAATAAGCTCTAGTCATAGCTTAAAAAATCGAAGTATTAAATGGGGATGACATCACTGACATGTTTTCTGTCAGCAATTAGAGTATTGTGTTAGTACTATTTGAGGATCCTGCAGCTGTGTAGCACACACTCAAATTCTTTGTACAAACAAAATAGTGGGGAATTTGGATGATCAAGAATGACAGAGGCAGACTCTTTTAATCAGGATAAGGGAGAAGGAGAAACAGGAAAATGTAGCTGAGTGCCAGTCTGGTTTTGTTCTGTTCTCAGTAACATAAGCAGGTTAGATAGTACAAAAGCATTTGAATCAACCCCTGCATAACACATGGAAGATACAGTCCCAGTTCTCGTACAGTGTTTAGCCACTGCAAATTTAACATGGGATGGAAGTACAAATTAATTCAGTGCATTTTTTGTTGTTTGCAAAAGCAAAGTTGCAGATTTTTAACCTGCAGTAAGGACATGTTGCTTCAGTCACCAGTTTATTTCATTTTATTATTTATAAACATTATATAGGCAAAACACTGTTTTGCCTAACAGGAACAAATGCAGTTTGCAGAACAATTTTAAGGAAGGAAAATAAAGCAATACCAAACCGAATACAAACTATTTCAAATCAGTTCCTGTTTTCTTATTCATAATATAATTTGTAAATCTTCATGCATGTTCATACAATGTTTTCATTAAATACAAAGTAATAATGTGGCAAAGAAAGACGCAAACAGAGCTGGATGTTTGCCTGAGGGACTGGTTCAGAAATGTTCTGCTAATTTTATTCATGTGTTTGCTAAATATCTCTCAGTTGTAGGCTGACCAGATCTTTTTCCCTTTTCTGTAGAAGATGGGGCACCTTTCTTAACGCTATCATGGGACAAAAGACCCAGAGATTTGGGTCTTCAGAGAAGGAGAGAGGCACTTGTCATTGTGGGGGTTGCTTACTTACGTCCTTCTCCCCACCCCCCATTGTCCTTCCAACCTCCCTGTCCCACAGTCTTAGGATACTCCATGCTTCTTGCACCTGCTGATTATGGCCTCTGCCATATCTGGGTTTCCTGTCCTGTAAAAAGTTTGGAGATATGGAAACATCCAAAATTTAGAGAAAAAGTCAAAATCTCAAATTTTCACGAATAAAAAATCTGAAAAAAAAAATTCAGGTTCTGTCAATCACAATGTTTTCTTTCAATTTTGACATTTTTTAGTTTACAGCGTTCATAGTGATGACCTTCAATTTCAAAATGAAAAGTTGTTTTGAACCTAGAAGCCAGAATTTTTCATTTTGGAAATGTGCCAAACTTTTTGGTTTGAATCTCTGGACTTTTTTTCAAAAATGTTGAGTTGAAAAAACTCATCTAAACCAACGCTTTTCTGCCAATAATTTTGGTTGTGACAGTTCGGAATTTTCTGAGGGAACAGTCCTGACCAGCTCTAATAATTAGCGCAGATTAGAGAGAGCCCAGTGGCGTCGCTAGGACTAGAAATCTGGGTGGGCCCCAACTTTTGGGGGGCTGGGTAATGACGGAGGGATGGGGGGAACGGGGACACAGGAGGGATGTCGGCCTGCCTTCTCTCACCCCCTCCAGCTGATCATTACCACTCAGCAGACACCAGAAGATGAGGCTGCCTGGGGAGCACAGGCTTCAAGGCATGCCTTTGGGGCAGAAGGGGGTGGGGCTTGAGCTCCACCTGCCCCTTCCAGTCCTGGCTTGGTGTCCGGCCACCCGCCTGGCCGTGTCCCTCTGTCCTGCCGGCACTGCGCGCTGCTGCCCAGTCTCCAGCGCTCTGCTCATGCCCAGCCCAGTCATGCGCCTAAGTGCCTGGCCCGTTTTTGCTCTGGCCCCAGTGCTAGCCATGCCCAGACCTGCTCCCACAAGGCACACACTCCACCTAGGATGACTCAGGCCCTCCCAGCCTGTGGATTCGGGGGACTCTGGCCCTGCCCATGCTCCAGCTCAGATTTGGGTGGGCCTGGATGCTAAGTGGGTGGGCAGGCCCACCTGTGGCCATGCCCCTGAGAGGGACTCAGAGGTTTTTCGTTTAAAGCATCCACTTGCTGCCAGTTGAATTGTAATTTGCAATGACTCTTATAATTTATTCATCCCAGCATGAATTTATACACCTGCAATGTCAAAAAGAGCACTGAGCAATGTACACTCTGAGTATAAAATCCACGCTCAGCCTTTTATAGTGTCGGATACTTAAATAGGCCTGATAAATTGGCAGGTCCCCCCTCCAAATATACAGCCAGGAGTAGGTATAAAGATTGACAGATCAGCTGACAAGCATTAAGAATGTGGTTGTACCTGGTACACATTATAACATTTGACAACAGTTGGTACATGTTATAATACCCATCACTGTGAACTAATGCAGCTTAAAAAGGGTAACAAATTTATACATACATAACTTTCTTGTTTCAAAACTAAAACTTTCCAAACTTATCACATGCACTTGTCCTCATCTAAGATTAGCTGCACAACAAGTCTGATGTGTTAAAACAAGCTGTGCTTGAGTTCCAGGAAAGCATATCCAGGCCCACAATGCTTTTAACAAAGCAGAAAAGTTTGCTGCTTCTTAGCTGAAAGCTAGATTGCCCGATTGTCTTGAAACTTTCCCAGAAATATTCACCTTTGCTTTGTGACTCAGCATTAGAAATATTCAGCCTCAAAGGAATTTTAATGGGAATGTTATGAGGGGTGAAAAACAGAATTTAAAATGGAATAGCTCCTGCAGTTTTAATTATGGATTCACTACTGCAACTCCATAATTATTAGTCTCGTCTAGTATTCTGCTTTATTTCAGTGCTTTGCTTTACATTATATGCATGTTTTCAGTTCAGATTAAGGACACTATGTTTCTAAAGGCTGTTTACCCCTTCTCAGTAATTGCAGAACGGTACTTACATAGCTTCAAATTCATATGCTGTGGCCATGAAGTAGTTATATACTGAAGAGTCCAGTTCAGTTACTGTTAAAATTAACTTGGACATCTCACTAGACAGGCATGATATTTTTCATAGTTATGTGGTCAAAAATGACCATAAAATACTTATGTAGACAAACGAAATAACATTTATCACTGATGGTCATCTCAACTATTTGGCTTTAATGAATTTCGGCAGTTTTGCATGCGTGATTTGTTTGTTTGCAAGAAATGTTCTTCTTAACTGTTTTCAGACAATAAAGAAATTTCTTTGGGTACTGGTGATTCTGTTACTGAGGTTATGGTTGGTAGCCTAAGTTTGATTTGTTCTACCAAATTGGCTTTATGTCTCTTAACTGCAACAACTTAGGTAAGTTTTTACTTTCCACCTGATGATTTTTTCAAGCTATACTTTTTTATTAACTCTTATTCACTTCTTCAAACCTTGAGTTTCATTTTACTTGTCTATCTTCTTTTTAATACCCTAAGGGCTGGATTGTGATTTGGAATACACGCTCATGCAAAGGAATAAGAGGCAGTGGGAAGCCCCAAACTTACACTTCTTTGTGAGCCACCCAGACCTTAGGTCTTGTTGAACAAGAATATAAGCAGAACTGCTTGCTTGCTTGCTTGCTTAGTCCCTTACTGGAGCAGGCAGACACAGAGTGGGCAAAGCCATGGCTCTAGTCATCTGCTCATTGATCAGAGCAGCTGAGCCTGTGCATGGGGAAGAGAGCATAGTGATGTACTGCAGGTGTAGGCCAGCAGTAAATTACTATCCCCCTAGGAGTAAGGAAGAAGCAGAGGAGGAATTACTAATCACAGGTTTGTCTCTGATTCATAATCCCGCTCTGCTTAGCTCCCAGGGCAGTTTTCACACCAACTCTTGCTCAGGAATCTGCCAAAAGTTAAAATCCTGGCCAGAAAGCCATAGCTTACTTTCTCATAGCTAATCAATTTTTCCTTAAGAAAATGTAAAGGAAAAGATGCAAGACGTTTCCTCTTTCTGAAGAGTTTCAGAGTAACAGCCGTGTTAGTCTGTATTCGCAAAAAGAAAAGGAGTACTTGTGGCACCTTAGCGACTAACCAATTTATTTGAGCATGAGCTTTCGTGAGCTACAGCTCACTTCAGCTCATGCTCAGATAAATTGGTTAGTCTCTAAGGTGCCACAAGTACTCCTTTTCTTTCTGAAGAGCTTCCCAAAGGAAAACACAATGTAATGTGTAATGAAGTGGCCTTTTAAATCTGCAAATCTCAAAGCCTGACTGAGCCATTAATAAACCCACCCACAAGCCAATTAGAAATCACATTCAAGTAGGTCCGAGGTAGGGAAAGCTGTTGTTTTTTTTTATTTGTCTCCCAGTGTCATTCACATCATTTTTCAAGAAAATAACTAACACTACTCCCAGCCGATCCTGCCTGGAGCTACCTCCATAGAGAGTTACATTTGGTTCATTTTAACAGAATGCTGCATGTTTCAGAAATATGGGGAAAGCTGAGACTTGCAATCAGAGCATACATGACAAGATGTGTACTGAAAGACATAGAAGCTAAGTGGGATTCATTTGACATGTGAGGAAACTGCATCTCCAAAAACATAATAAAATGGGCAGTGTGAAGTGAATTCATGTGGGAAAGAAACCGAAATAAAGAAGCCATTTCAATAGTAATCCTTCCCTAAATCACCTTGCTTTTCATGTTCTCTGCTCTTCCATTCATTTTCTCTCTTCCTTTGGCATTTTCTCTTCTTCTTCTTCAAAAAGCAGAGAAGGGCCTGATTCAGCCACCCGTTGTCACCCTGACTAGCGTCTTATTGAATAAGTGAGCCCACTGAACCCAGCTTCACTACTCATGGAAAAGGAGTGACAAAAATCTGGCCCAAATGAGATGCCTTATTCAGAAAAAATGTTATGTGGACTTCACACTATCTAATTTCTGCACCCGGCTGAGCTATTCACCATGCTCAGTCTGAGTCACAGAAATACAATTTTTGAAGTGTACTTCCTCCAATGAGCCAAAGGGAGACCAGAGCTTAACAACCAAATCTGTCCCTGCTGAATATAAATCCTGACTGACATAAGCCCCAAATTTTGCTTTATTCAGCTTTGGAAGCTATTGTTGGGTTTTTTAAGTTAATCCTGCACTTTTGCTGGAGTAATAATGACATATTATCCCCTTAACCTTATGCATGGATACATTGCACAAAGGGAATCCTGCCATTGTAATTAAAAATGATCCACATACTAGTTTGTTTGCATGCCTATGCTTTTTCCCATCTGTTAGGGGGGAATTATGCCCATTTACAAGGTAGTATGCCAATTTCAGCAGGGCATTAAAGCCACCAAAGATAAGCTTAGAGAGAAATCCTGCAGAACACAGCAAGTGCCATATTTTCTGCCAGTAGGACCTTCTGTTTGCAAACAGTGCCGGTTCAGAGCCAAATGTTTCATTACAAAGGATTATATCTGTAGTCACTATGCGGGCATTATACAATGAACAAATGCCTTTCTTCTGGCTCTAGTTTTCTTGTCAGTCCGAGCACTTGGAAATGTACACTTTAAAAAAGAGAAATTGTGGCATATTACCATCATTATTAGTTGTGTTTGTTTTTGTGGTAATTCCCATTATATGCTAGACCCTTTCCAATTTCTATTAATCCAGTATTTCCTTGATGTTCTCACTCAGTGAATCTGAGCATACCAACTACAGAAAGCTCACAGCTTGGCAGCCCTCTTCTTGGTAAATAATAGCTGTTCTGTGCATGTCTCATATCTCTTGGGAAAGATGCAGGAAGATAACTAAATAGACCCCCCCAAAAAGTTAGTTTTATGTAACACCTTCCTGCTTAAGGTATCTTCATGGTAGTGTGATCAGTGTAGGTCCTGGCCTGTAGAAGAATGCACAATGAAGGTGGAGGGAAGGTTGCTGATGTCTTCCTTGTAGGCCAGGTCTGACAGTTTTCTCAGAAGCCTTCAGAGGCCACTTTTGGATAGTGGAATGAACTCTTGCACTTCCTCAAGAACTTCCTAGAAGTTCCCAATTTCCACTCAGTATTTTTGCTTGGACAGTATATGCATAAAATCCCACACGATGTCTCCCTAAGGAGAGGAAGGGAGGGAAAAAATAGAATCACATGAGACAGATGCTAGTCACATTGTTTAATTTTCTTCTGGAAGATGCTCAGATACAGTGGTGATGAGGGAAGTATAAGAACCTGAGTAAAATAGAACAGACTCACAGACCCTGCACTCAGGGCATTGCTGGGACTACTCCTTTCTGCTTTCCTCAATACCCACAATGCTCCAAAGGAAACAGAAAGCAGGGTGGAAGAGGTTGGGCCAGAGATCTATACAATGACCAAAATGATCTACAGAGCATTACTATTTGCTTTGGATAGCTCCAGCAGAGTGCATCCTGGGGTTACATCAAAGCAGTGCAGTTTGGCACCACCTATTTATTGTGGGTTGTGGCTAAATGGTATGATCTACTCCATCCAAGCAATTGGAGCAGTTGTCAGCAACAGTTTAAAACTTATCGTGTCAACACTCTAACAGCATAGCATCCCTCCTACTGGATTGCCATATTAAAAGTGGATATGTTAGTGTGTTCCTATGGTTTGAGCCCAAATTTTAATATGGAATTTTTGGCCCAGAAGCAAGAGTGCTCCCAACTAAATCATATTATGAGACTAGACAATGGGTAAAATTTTCAAAAACACCTAATTAAGTTAGGTCCTAAATCCTATTTTCAAAAGTGACTTAGCCACTTTGGATCATAAGTCAGTGGTATTAAGTGCTGTTAAGTACCTAAGGCCTGGTCTATACTTAAAACTTATACTAACATTGCTGTGTTGATTCGGGGTGTGAATTTTTACCAAGATAACTCTGCTAATATAAGCCCGAGCATACACACAATTAAACTATGTTGGCAAAAGCACTTGTATGCCAGTATATGTCTTTTGGGAACTGGTGTAAATTATGACAGCCAAAGTACTTTTATGCTAGTATAAACTGCATCTACCGTAGAAAGATTTGCCAGTATAGGTGTGCTAACAAAAATTTTCTAGTGCAGACAAGGCTTATGTCACTTTTGAAAATGAGATTTGTCTTAAGTCACTTAAGCACTTACTCCAGGAGATTAATTGCCTTTTACTAGTTGTGTGTTCAATGTCCTCTAATCTCACGTTACCTGAGCAAAACTATCTTTTGAAACTAGTATGTACCTTAAGGAGCAAGGATAAAGCAGGACACTCAGACTTTGCTTTCAGGTTCCCCACCATTATCTCTTCTTAAAAAAGTTAATTATTTATTATTTGTAGTGCCTATACACTCCAGTTAGGGATCAGGGCCCCATTATATCAGGTACTGTGCTCAGACATAAGCAATGAACAGAAACGTTCTGTGTTCACACTTATTTTAAAAAGTATTTAGTGCTATAAAATGCCCTCCAGCTGGCAGATCTGGCACCGGGTCTCCCACCAGAGAATTTGGTCTTACGTTTGAAGCAACTGAATACATAATCTATGAAGGCAGGTACCTACCTTGATTAATTATTTTTACCACTTCAAATAATTATTTATTAAATTGCTTCAAATTTAAGGCCAGATTCTCTGGCAGACAGGGTATTGTCAGGGTGGTTATGGTTCCTGGATTCAGTTTTGCTCCAATCTCACCCAAGTGGCTTTAAAGCAGCCAAAGGGCCATCCTCCAGTTGGGTCTTGGCATAGGTGCTGGAACTAGGAGTGCTAGGGGTGTTGCTGCACGCCCTGGCTTGAAGTGGTTTACAGTTTGGTTCAATGGCTCTCATCACCTCCACTATAAAAATTGTTCCAGTCCCCCGGGTATGGGCTGAGGGAGCACGTTTAATAGTTCAAATTAATTTTTTAAGTATGTGAGAGTGTCGGTACCTAGTGCAGTATGACCCTCATTAGGGCCTCTAAGGAATACCACAGTGCAAACAATTAATAGATATAATTGTAAGGAGAAAGGGATTTCAACATGTGTTCTTATCAGGTGTCCTGAGCTGAATGGTGATTGAAGCAAGGAGAAGATTGCTGCATTGAGGCAGACATGCATAATGCACAGATACCATAGAGAGGAGAGGCTTTGAGTTCCCAGAACACTGGAATGCCTGTTGTAATGAAAGGCAAGCATTTGGCTTAGAGAGACCCATTTCAGATGGCAGATGGACCCCCATGAGTTCCAAAGTGAAAGGGTTTAATGGAAGGGCTTTAAAACAGGAAGTGTGTATGGGAAGACTGAGGGTCTTCCCTTTTTACCAATCCTTCCTGAGGTAAACACACTCATTGATTTCAATTCGAGTTTTTCTTGAGTAAGGACTGAGTAACAACTAAAAATGTGTTCACATTTTTAAACTGCATTTGACAATGATCATGTGTTTACAACTTCCCTTGGAGGCTTTCTCCATTTCCTGATTGCTCTTACAGATTACATGGGGTCAAATCCTAAGAAAATATTGAACATCTCTTAGGATTTGGCCCATATTTTTCTCCTAATATTTAATCTATTTTTCCTGCAGCAATTTAATCCCATTACTTCTTGCTCTGATTATTACTTCCTATGTGAATGACTTTGCAGTTATCCTTATTGAATCCTATTTAATTGATTTCAGACCATTTCTCTAATGTATGATGATTAGACTGCACTTTAATCTTATTCTCCCAAGAATTTACAATCCTTCCCTGCTTTGTGTCATCTCCAGATACGATTAGCATACTCTATACTCCATTCTCCAAGTCATTAATGAAAATATTCAATTGTATAAGGCATGTGGGATGCCCTGCCGTGAGGTAGATGGACAATGAGATAGAGAACCACCAAAATCGACTGTGTCAACAGCTCCAAAATGAGGAAGTCAGAAAATAGGTCTGATATCTGAAACAGGTTCCTGAGCCTCTAGACATGATTCATCAAAGGAAAAACAAGGAAGTGTCGATTTCTTCCTGCTTGTAATCTATCCACTTTTAATTAGAGATAGTTGCACCCTTTGTGAATGTTCAGATCAGAATCTGGAAACAAACTTTGCAGCTTGGGCCTATCTTAGCTTTTTGTATCAAAGTACACTGTTGTAACACAGCCATTTCTCGGACAGGAGGGTAGCTGAAATCAGTCACTGTTAAAAAGCATAAAGAAAATAGTTCAGGAAAAGCTTCAGTCTCTTGGGAAGTAAATGGAGAAAGTATCTTAAAGAGTGTATCCTATCGATGCACCTGGGTTCTATTTTTTAAAAAAACTCGCGGAAGCAAATTGAAATAGATAATTAAATAAATTGGTCCACTTTACAGGATAATTGCCGTTTCTAAAGAAATAGTTACTTTGGCCCAGATTCTCAAAGGTATTTAGACTCCTAACTTCCATTGATTTAAATGGAAGTTAGAAACCTAAATACCTCTGAGGATTTGAGCCTTTGAGATCAATTGTACCAATTATAAAACTTCAGAAAATGGCTCCAGTGATCATTGTATCTGAACTGCTACTGAAAAATCAAATATTGAGTATTTTAAAAAAATTAATATAGAAAACCAGTAATTAGAACTGGATTTATTTATTAAAATAAAAAAGCTCATAAATAACATACTAGAATTTTAAAAAGCACAGCACAAAGTCTCCCCTTTAATATAATCTTCTTTATCGAGTTACAGGTGAAGGGAACAACACTATGGTATTTGCAGGAATTTCCATCTCAAAGCTGCCAAGTATCAACTGATAAATATTATTTGACGGCATAACCTTAGATATGTGTGGTTGAACAAGAACACAAAAAAAAGTAATGGAGATAGGTTAAAAAAAAAAATCAAGAAAAAACTGCACGTTTTCTTGGTATGGGTCTGTGTTCAGCAAAAGTACTAAATTCCAAAGGTGGGGTTGTCCCAGATGCAGCCCCACCTGGCCTCCCATTTATTATGTGTCACCCCCAGGGAAGCTTGTGGAGGGGGGGTTCTATCAGGGACATACTGCCCTCTTGCTCTTGCTGCCTCAGAACTCCTCAGGGTCCAGAGACAATATGACCCTAAATAGGAGATGACATCTTTTTGTCAGATGACTCCACAGCTTAGTAACTTGTGGGTTGCTGTCATCAGTACTAGTGCAAATGCCAGGCAGTTGATGCCTGTGTACTTGTAATAGTTGCTATGTATCTCATTAATGATTCATTGATTATAGTCAAGAACCATCCAAGATATTCAGCATTGTATTAAGTACAATGTAGGTCTTATGAAGACATGTTTCTGTGCAACAGTCAGTGTCTGACTTGTGTTTGACCATTCAAATCCCTGATCAGCGTTGCATTTCCATTTTAACTTTCTGAAACCAAGGTTCAATATAACAATCACTAAATATATTGTTTAGTAGCAAGGTGAATGAAGACTCGTGCTTACTAAAAGGTGGGAATGATCATCTTCATTGTGCCAATGAGCCATTTAGGATTTTTTACAGTTAAGCGAGGAGTTATTGTGGAATGTATCTGATCATAAAGAAGACTGGACTTGGAACAACTGGTGTATGGTTAACAATAAAGCATTCTGGTGTTTTCGTTCCCTGTTTAGATGAAAATATTTGTTATGGATGACGAAGATACTCTGATTTTCTCAGGATCTATAAATGTAGTAGAGTAATTCGGCTTTGGCCCCAGACCTAACCTACTTGTTTTGGGACTGATGTTTGAAACGGATATTTGAGGATTTAGTAAGGAGGATACAAAACTCAGGTTTACAATGGAATGTTGCATACAAGTGGATACTGCCACTCCATTGTAATGGAGACATTTTTCTTCCCACTCCCAAATACCCAAGCTTCACCCATAAGTTGTATGTGATACTTTGCAGTGATTCAGAGACTCAGTGCAATGTATTTTTATCCTCTCTTTATTGCAAGCCTGATTTGCAAAATTCAGGAACTGTACATGCTTGAGAAACTGAGCTTAAAAGTTCAACTCTCAGACAAACTGGGGCTGCAGCTCCAGTCATTCTGTATGCATGGCTAGAGGAGAACAAAAGCGGAATAGAAAAGGCATTACTTAGTTGAATGTTTTTGCACATTGGACTTGAAGTATAGGTGACCTCTAGTGCAATATTCAGTATCAGATGAATATCATTTCAGATTTTCTATGGGTGTCTGTATGAATAGCACTCTTCTAATGAACAGCAAAAGTAAACCAAGTGAAAGCTGTCTAGTGATAAGTAAAGCAGCCAGTAATGTTCTCCATACCCAAGGAGAATGAGTTCAATTCATGGCTCATATTTAATCTCATGGACTACAAGTGGTTCAGCATGTACAATGTACAGCTGACATGCATTCCAGAAGGAGAAGGTATTTGACTAACTCATCAGGCAATTCCAACCAAAAGGGTTGGCGCATAAAAAATAAATTCTGGATTCCTTTGTGTAATAAATATTGATACATTTCTAGGTCACAGAAGGAGTAATCAAGGAGATATTAAATTTTTCTCACTTCCAACTGGTTTTTCCATCACAGATTTTAAAAAGGCAATATATTCCTTTAATAGTGCTGGCCAACATGTCAACTTTTAATTTTACCTCATGTACTCCTATTGATAAACTTTAATCCTCTATTAATCAAGGACAACACTTGGCTGAGCTCCTAATATGAAATGGTGACTGAAATAACGAAGAGTCCTTGTGGCACCTTAGAGACGAAAAAATTTATTTGGGCATAAGCTTTCATGCGCTAAAACCCACATCCCATGAAAGCTTATGCCCAAATAAATTTGTTAGTCTCTAAGGTACCACAAGGACTCCTCGTTTTTGCTGATACAGAGTAACACCGCTACCACTCTGAAACCTGTGACTGAAATGTTAGTTGGATACAAGAAAGGTGTTAAAGAGAATCATGAGCCAGGAATAGAACATATGCAACAGGTTTTGAGTGCTAGCATGATTTACTTTGCTTTCGTGAAGTTTCTTTTTCCAGCTGGTCTGGGAAAGGTATTCTTGTGAATATCTCTCACGTTTGGTACTAGAGCAGAAGTATATGATCCATGACATCAAGGAAGAGACGTCTTAATTAAATGCTAATATATATTGTAAAATAGTGACTTCATCTTAAAAACTATTTTAACCATAACCAAACTAGCTGCCAGGTACACTTAATATTCCTGCACAATCCCCTTATAGAAAAGTTCTATAGAATTTAATATGGATCAAAAGGATTCTATAGAAATCAAACTGTATTCAATGAAAATTACTCTAATAACCTACAGAATTTAACAGAGCATGAGATCCTTTTGTAGTTTGTTTAGGTATTTTTTAAGTAGAGTTCAACATCAGGGATATAATTTTCTATCAGATTATATAAGATGGTCCAAAATACCACATAAAGCTATTATTTTCTCTTATACAGCTCTTATCAACTATTAACATAAAAAGGCTTTACAAAGGTGAGTTAACACGAGGAAACTGAGGCACAGAGAGAAAGAGGCTTCCCTAAGGTCACCCAGCAGATCCTCTAAGTAGTCAGCAATGGAATCAAGGTCTCCTTCTGACTTCTTGTTCACCTGACCTTGCTATCTTTTTGTGAGAGGCCAGGTCACACTGGAAGTTCTGACAGTCAGAGGGAAGCACCAGTAAAATCAGTGCCTGGTTAACCATAATGGAAGTTATTAGGTAGCTTTTATTAAACATCTTTTCCCATATAAGTAAAATCTAGGAACACATGAGGAAATTTTTCATAGAGTCCATTTTCATGCTTTTGAAGGTTGGCTATTGTCAGAAAAGAGATTATGTAAAAACTGGCACTTTCTTACCCAACAGATTTGCTTCTTGTGCATATTCAGAGCCATATCTGCTTATCATAAGGACAGCCACATGTCTTCATTTCCTCTTACTCTTATTGGCAGTGCAGAATCAATACAGTTATGGGAGTATAAAGTAGATTATTTTGTGGTTTATAAATCAGCAGCATTATTAGATTGTGCAGCTGTAACCTATTTTACCTCACAGCGTACAGTCGTGCACCTCAACTGCACCTTTAAGTACATAGTGAATCATAGCTGGGTGATGGTTCACAAGCCAGAAGGAACACAGCTTGACTGTCAGAAAGTCAATAGAATTTGAGTATCTAAATGCTTAAGTCCTTTTGAAAATTCCATTAAGAACATAACATAAATACTTGAGAAAAATCAAAAGGCAAGGGAAAGATCCTGAAGATGTTTACTTGTGATTCAAGGAAAAGCATCCATTTCTCCTTCCTGAACTCTGCTAGGCACCACACGTCAGTCACTAAAACAAAAAGTAACAAAAATGTTAAAGCAAAACAAAATAAAAAATAAGAAAGCTATGCAGAGGGACTTTTATAACAGATTTATAATCTCAGTGTGGTGGCATTTTCAGACAACACAGATGGTCACAACCATTTAGTTTAATTATCTGTTCAGTGTACTCCCATTGTAGTTTTCCCCAAGACTTATTAAACTAATACAAAATAGTTAAAGTTTTTATAAGGGACACAAATCACCCTAGAATTAAACTGAGTAAAATGCATTCCAGCAATTCGTGATGGTGGGTGTGCAAAACTTAAGTATGTGCACTACAGTACCTGACATACCGACTTAAAACTACTTTGTCAGCGAATGCTGTTACTTTGGCTGTGGATCATAAAGCCCTAACTGAGCTGTCTTGTTCATGTAGGATTTAAGATCTATGCAGGCGATAGACCGAGCTGCCTCGGTAAACACTGAGGGTGGTTGTGGGTGATGTCAGGTAGTCTGTTGTTTATCCTTTCTTTGAACCAAAAGTGTTTGAATGTTAACATTATTGAAGGAACTAAGTGGTGGTGGAGAAGGGTGCATTTAAGGTTGTTTAAGGTGACTTCATAACACCATACTTCCCAGCATTTGGTTTTTTAAAAGTGTTCTGTCTTTCCATAAATGTCCAGATTTTCCAATTAAGGAGCTTATATTTGAAAACAGAGCAGCCTAATCTATTGACAGTGGAACCAGAATAATATCATCGCAAACTAACATGCCATCTGAATATGAATTTCCAGCTCTTTTCAGCAATTTTATGGTTGCAGTTATTTGCATGTCTCAAGAAAAATGGACTTTATCACCTCTGTTCTATTTATAAATTACCCATTTTTCTCTCTTTTCTGGCCTGTCTTTCAACATAGTAGATTCAATCATATAGTCCTTGACCATACAAATCCTCCTTCCTGAGGAGTTTATATTTTCTGGTTACTACTGACTCTTTAAGCATTCTGAAATCCAGAGGGCCTTTACCAAAATCCACTGAGGAAACGGTTTTAAATTACATTTTTACATTGTTCAGGCCTACTGTAAAGCTTCCATAGTTTGGGAGCCATTAACTTGTGATGGACCTGTGGGAATCCACTCCTTTAGTCTTCTCCATTTGCTCTGTTGACTGTAAAACTATTAGTTGAGACCCTGTGTCCTGCCAACTTATAATAAAAAGGACATGTTTGCTCTCTGCTATCAATAAGATAAAAATGTCAGTTGTGTGAGTCTCCTTTCCTTTGGAAACATTCCCCAGTATACCATGTTATACGAAAAAACATTATAGCACAAAATTCTTTACACAATTCATAATCAACACATGCTCCTCTTTCAAACACACATATATCAACACCCTCTGAGGATCTCAGCCATGCAAGGATGAAGTCACGCTGCATCCTCATGGTATATCTTGCCTACCAGAGAAGATAATTGTAGCGTGAAGAAGGGCTGTGCTGTTACTGATGCACATCTGCACATTTCACCAGCAAGTAATGCAATTCCCTGCATTGTTAGTAGATGGTTTATAAATGAGTAGGGCTGTTAGAGAGGAGACAAAGAAGAAGGGACATGATAGAGGTATACAAAATAATGATTGGAAATGAGAAGGGAGGGCTCTCTAGTTACACAAGAAAAAAGGGAACATTCTGAAATATCTGATGCTGGTCATTGTCAGACACGAGAGTAGACTAAACGAGACTGTACCTGTGAACCACTATGGCAATGCCTATGTTTGCTTCATGTAATCACTGTATGGTTATTTTGCTCGACACTATTATAATTACTTTGCTCTGATTGCCTCCTATTCTGAGAATTTGCAAACCAGCAACAAAGGCAACACTTGATCTTCTCAATCCCTTCCTCTAAGACAGAAAAACTCCAACATACACATAAAAGAGTAGAAAGAGAAAAAAAGAAAAAACAAGCTGTCAAACTGCAGAAAGGGAAATCGCTAATAAATAAATAAATAAACTCTTTGAATTATTTCCTTCCCAAGGAAGGCTCTTGTCCCTACAATAACTACATTATATAATATTCAGGGGGCGGGAGGGTTATTATTATTATATGGTGCCCCAAGTATATTAATTCTTTCAAAGCCTGCAATGACTTACACATATGGTTAAAATAACATACTGTGATTAAGCCTGTTGTTTTCAATGGGACTAGTTACAGTGTGTAATGTTAAGCACATGCATAAATCTTTGAAGAATCGGTTCATATTTTTCACTGGGAATTATTTATGTGATTAACTAAGGTCTTTTTTTCGGTCCACGAATCTCAGACAGACAGGTTGGGATGTTTACAAGCATGTTCTTTATGTTCTATTTTTCAATATAATTTTGGCTGCGGTTTGTGTTCCCTGGTCTTTGCTCATGACGAATATTTGGATACCAAAGAAGTACGTTATCATTTCTGGTCCTGGACTCGATGTCAATAAGCATGATACAAAGACATCATCCCTTTTTCTTTTTGAAAATTATCAATATACATTCATAATTTTTCAATGACTCTATTGTGTTAATAATAAAAAAGGTGTTTTTTTCTAAAATCACCAAGTGTGTATTATCTGTGAGAATAGCCTCATGGATATTTATTTGTGCTAGTATTCACAACACATTTGATTTCAGAAAGCATTCCTGTGACTAAAATTCGCTCACCTGAATGCTCACAAATAAAGAGGTGGTAAATACTGGGTAAGTGAATTGGCAGGTTATATTCACAAGAATATCCATGCCCCTTAGGCAAACTGCACTCCCTTGTGCCCAGTAAGCTGTGCAAGGGGAACAGGTTTCACTCCTGGAGAGAACAGGCAGTGGTACCTTGCCATCCATTGGGGTCTGTAGACTGGGGGGAGAGGGGCGTGAGGGGGAGAAGCATTAAATTAGAGCTGCAGTTCCACAAGAGACTCACTGCTGGAGGCTGTCTGATATGCTGAAACATCTCATCTTCCAGCCCACCTGCTACTGCCCACTTCCTGGCCTAACTAGTCTGCTCCTGGTCCCCTGGCTTTTGCTGCTTCATCCATCCCTCCAGAATTTCTGTCACAGGGGTCTATAGCCTAGGTCCTGCCACTGATGGACTCTAGCCACTAATCCAATTAGTCCACTGTCACGGAGTGTGGGGGAGTCTGGACCCTGCACCCCTCTTCCTGGGATTCACTGTGACTCTCAAGGAGGCAGTAAAACAGGTTTATGGGACAATAGGAACGCAGTCTAAAACAGAGCTTGTGGGTACAACCAGAGCCCCTCAGTCAAGTCCTTCTGGGGAGCAGGGAGCTTAGACCCCAGCCTTGGGGTTCCCTGCGTTCCACCACCCAGCCCCACCCCCCCACCCCCCAGCAGGCTCTCTCCTGCAGCCTTTGTCCAGTTTCCGGGGCAGAGGTGTTACCTCCCCCTCCCCCTCCTGGCTCAGGTTACAGGATCTCAGGTCTCCCATCCCCAGTGAAACTCCCCTGCGACATTCCCAGGTCAACACTCCCCCCTCTCTGCTGCGTCACATCCACACAAGTTCCCTATAAGATAAGCATTATTAACACATTTTGTAGATGGGGAAATTGCTTATGTGCAGTCAAATGCTTTTCCTAAGGCCACAGACAAGGTGTCAGTGCTGGGAATAAGAACTCAAGATTTACTAATGCTCATTCCCATATTTAAACCAGTAGCCCAAGTGTCAGAATGGATAGAAAAAAGAAAGAACAAAAATCAAAACAAGAACAAACTACTGGTTGTGTCAATGACAACATACCTATTTGGAAACACAGACCAGACCATGAGCTGGTGTGAATCAACGTCACTCCACTGATGTCAAGGATTTAAACCAGTTGAGGATCTGACCCATAATTTTCAAAGTTAAAGTATGATTAACTTCCTATGCCATTTGATTCTCACCTTTGACATTCCAGATTTTGCCTTGGACATTCCAAAGGGCACCAAATCTAGATGGAAACACAACCTTATCTAGTTTAACTCCTTTCTTCCAGAATACACATTTCATATCATTTTAATAAGTAACCCAAAATCAGAATCTCCCAAGAGCTGACTTGCATAAAACACCTAGAATTGGCGAAAGGTGTAAACCTTCTGCATCCACGTACATGAAGAACTACTGCAAATACATCTGAGATACGTTTAATGATAAACAGCTTGTGGACAGCTTGTGGGTGGGAGGGGGCGAGAACAGTTGAGTTATTTATTTATAATACTGATGAAAGCTGTAAAAAGTCCATTCTCATGTTATGGCTTTTCAAAAGAAATCCCATCGGATATAGCTTAAGAAAAGGATGAGGACACAGAGTATAACAGAGCATCCTAAGATCTGCTCACAAATCAGTCTAAAGACTGGTTGTGCACAGACCTTGAAATGGCACCCCCCAGCAATTACTAATACATATGTACTCTGAGGTTACTTATACACATGAAAACTGGCCTAGCCTGACAATTAGAAGCAGGCTTTCAGAGAGAGCCCACCCCTAGGGAACCTCCAGTATTCTCTCTCTTCCATGAATCACCAAACCCTGAGGAAGTCTGTCCTCCCCATATGATACTGGCCTGTGAGCATAGGGCCACGTTATTGCATTATGATGCAGACCTGTGGCAGGGGACCCCCGTGGATAGGCATGTTGGGGTGCCTACACAGTGCACTTCTTTAGGATGCTTTCCTTGCAAGGGTCCAGTACCCATTAGGTGGAGCAGAAGGGGAAGTGGCCTCAACTCATTCCCCCTTTTCCCTCATTTCTGCCACAGCCATTGCTAGTCTGCTGCAAGGGCTGTCCTTCGCACACACATTGTGGCTGGCCTCCTCTGAAGTTGTGAAAGGAATGAGGACATCTCCTTGGACTCTCAGTTCCTCTTGTGTTACTGGGCAAGACCAGACCCAAAATGACCCTCACAGTAAAAATTAATGACCCTCGGACCCAACTAACAAATCCCACACTCACTGGTAGTCTGGCTCAGCCTAAATTTGTGTCATACCATAGGTAAGGAAGTGCTGATTAAGAATTTATTTCCTGAAAAGATCTCTGTAAAATGATCTGCATAACAGTACTGCTCAGAGTACCTGTTTCTAGTCTTTCCAATGGACTCACTTCTACGCATCTCTGAATAGGAATGTGTGATTACTGGTATTGGTTACCTTGCCTTTTAATGAAATGAAAAGCCAAATAAAGAAAAGAAAAGAAAAGTAAGGGAGGGAAGAGAGATTAGAAGATGCAATAAAAAGTTTGGTTTTAAACCAGGGGCGAATTCAGCCCACTGGGTTTGGGATGGCAGCAGAACTTTCAGACATGTCAGAGAGACAGTTTTGAATGTGAGATTGCCTGCAAAGTGTGGTAAATGAACCAGAATAGGACATACACCATGACAAATGGCTCATCTCACCATTTGGAAAGAGACTCTTTCCCCAGCCCCTCCATATGCCACATCCATGATCATCCATACTCTATCCCATTTGGAGAGGTTTCCATTGGGCGACTGCCCATCACCTGTTGTAACCAGCTGCATACAAGTCCCAGGCAGCTCCCAAAGTTCTCTTGGCTAGCTTTCCTTGATAAACAACCTTGGGCAGTATCTGTTTAGGTTGCAAACTCAGGGTAATAGACACGGAACCTCTCTAAAAGCTACTTTGATCAGCATCCAGTATTTTGGTCCATACACTGTCCAGAATGCAGATACCTCAGTGGAGTCAAAATGGAAATTCTTATATAGACCGGTAATAGAAGAGAAAGAGAGAGACAGAGCTCAATTAACAGCATAGTCATATGCCAGCCAAGTGGCCAACTTCTAGTTCAGAATTCAGTAACATTGCTTTGCCTCTCCATTTGTCATAAGGTAGTGAATGTAAGTCCACATCTTGCAGAAGCCCAGCCCTATAAAAAGAATTCACAAGTTAGTGAAGTTATTCAGTTGTGTTACTCAGTTATGTGAGTAATTCACAACTAAGTTATACAGTGAATTTATCCTAATTTTTTATCACAAAATATCCAAAGGAAGATCTTGATTTCCTAGAATCTATGCATCGTTGAAATCTCTTCAATAAATGTTTTCTATTCTTTTTCACTCTAACGATTCATTGTGAATTTTTTAAATACAAGCTGTTTTGCTTAGTTGCAACTGGATTGACAAGTCATGTGGTATTGTTTCTTTTCCCTGTTTGGAGGATCATGCAAGAATTTCTGGTGCAAATTCTTGTGAATGTGAATTCAAAATTCAATTCTCTGAATAGTCCTGTGAAATTTTGAGATTCTTTTTCTGCTTGCGATCTGTCAAAGGTTCACAGGAGATCGCAAAAGGGGGGCAAACATAACTTGGAGATAATTAAATTAAAATATACATCAGTATTTGCAGAACCTATTGTGTGCTATTCACCTTCTCTGCCTGGTATGTACTAGTGATGGGCAAACCTAAAAAGGTAAAGAAGATTGGATTTAAAGTTTATATAATTACCCAAAGCTTACCTGAGCAACAAAGGTATTTTGGGACTGCCCTCGTAGCCTTCAGCTCCCATACCTGGTGTTTTCTCCTTTTGTGGGAGTGGGACTAATAGCTCACTGGTATAGTAGTAGTGGTGGTGGTATAGTATCTGATTCTGGCCCAGATATACTATTTTATAGGTTTAGCAAGGGTGGCCTACTGCATGCTGGGCCCTGGGACTCAGTTCCTCTCTCATTCAATGCACTTTTTCACTTAATAATACTAGTAGAAGATCAGAGCACCGGACCAGGACTCAGGAGACGTGGGTTCTATTCCTGGATCTGCTACTGGCCTGCTGGGTGACCTTGGGCAAGATACTTCACCTCTCGTTGCCTCAATTTTCTCATCTATCAAAAGAGATAATGATACTGAACTCCTTTGATATCTACTGAAGATACATAAGAGTTAGATATTATTACTACACCACTGTATATGTGCAAAACACAGTACATATATTATCTAATTACTGCCCACAACACACCTGTGAGGCAGGTGGATAAGTAAGTATTGTAAGTATTATTAGCTTCATTTTATCAAGAGGAACCCTGAGAGAGAAAGGTAAATAATTTGCTGGAGATTACATGCTGAGTCAGTGATAAAGCCAGGATTTAGAATCCAAGACCTCCTGACTCCCAACCCTATGCTCATTTCTTCAGACAAGGCTGCCTTCCTACCTTTTTTTTTTAAATATGAACTGTACACCATGGGAATGTGTAAGACATCTTTTCCTCCTTCCATTCCTGAGACAATATTCATGTTTCAACACGTAAAAAGCACTCCTACTCACTGAGGACTACATACATGCCAAATCTGAAATAAATCTGCTGTATCGAAACGAAAAAGGACATTTTTTTTTTCTTAGCAGATGAAGAATGTTTAAATTTACAGTATGCCAGGATAACTCAAAAATAGCAGAACAGTTTTTGATGAAACTTTACAATTAAATTATTTTATGAGTTGATATTTCAGGCCTAAAACTAAGGATCCTCGATTACTAGGAAAAGGAGTTTAGAATGAAAGTGTAGAACTGCTGTGATGCTATAATGCATTGCTAATTGTCGTTTAATCACTGCCACATTATTGCTATAACTCAGAGATGTAGCACAATATACTGTACTTATGTGGTAAGAACCTTTTCTCACTTGACGACAGTATAGATGAATGGAGGATTGTTCAATGGATTACATTAATCTCTATTATACGAGAAAAAAGAAAAGACGCATAAAAGAGGAAGAGGAACAATGTGAGAGAACGATAGGGAAAAGAATTTCCAAAATTTTACTGTTGCAAAAAGGCAGTCACAACAATTGTTTCAAATAATTGTCTCATATTTCATATGCTTTCCCATATACCTTCCTTTCATCTTTACAAAACTGAGGGCCTGATCCAAAGCCCATTGAAATCAACAGAAAGATTCCTATTTACTTCCATGGCTTTAGAACAGGCCCTAAATGATGGCTGTTTCCTCACTCCTCTGCACTTTCTCCTTTTTCTCCTTTGTTCTATATACAAAGAGAAAACACAATTGGGTTTTGTGCATCTTAGAGCTTTACCCTCCTATTCTATTTGGTTTTATTCTATTCAGGTTCTTATACCACCCTCATCAACAAGTATCTGAACATCCTCCAGTAGTACCCTCTGCTTCTCTTATGAGTCATTCAATAGTTATTAATGCTTAATGGCAGCTAAAAGATTGGATGTGAGACCAAAGACAGTGTGCCACAAACACCAGATTTTGCTCGGGAGAAAAACCTGATGACCTCTACTATTTCTCTTTTTATTTTCACTGTGCAGGCCAGGAACCTATTCATTTTTATTTAATAATATGATGATTACTTAGAGTAAAACAGTACAAAACAATGATAAATAATTCCCTAGTGGTATTTGCTTGAGACAGCAAATAATTTGTTAGTGCTAGAATTTCCTTAAAGAAAGGTCTTTAAACTTATAATGAGGTCCTTTTCAATTTGGGAGCAAAGTACACCAGTTCAAATTGCAGGCAAATACCTTTTATTAGGTTTCCCCTAAGACTGCCTGAACATAGCGCCTTGAGGGCTTTCATACTGACTTTCAGGCTGTCCTTTGCTGCTAGTAAAAACATTTAAAATTTAAAAGAGGAAAAATCATTTGTACATTTTGCAAGCTGAGGAAAGAAATCCTACTTGGTGTGATTTGCTATAACGACATATTTATCAGAAGCTGTTCATTTTCTCTGCTGCAGAACTGCTCTTTGATGGCATTACTCTACAGTAATGATTACAGGGAAGTAATTCAAAGCTGTTCAGAGGGAAAGATGGCATGAGGCTTTCCTTCTATTTGCTGAAGGCTACATCAGATCCTTCAATAAATTATAGACTTTTAGAGGGAAAAATATGGTGCATGTACTGGTGTATGTTTACTGGAAACTTAAAGCAATGTGAAAAGTTCTGTGATTTCATAAGAAAAAATTACATATTTTATTATTTATTACTTATGCTACTATAAATTCCAGGAAGAAAAACTTTAGTGGATGGTTTGGGAATCAAGTATCTTTGGAATTTTAGAGATATTTTTTAAAAGTCTATACCAAAATATGTTTTTTGTGAAATGATTCTAAGATGAATCACATATTACTAGGCAGTTAATGATTCATAATATTTTGGGTGAATTGAATTAATTATTTTTGCTGAGTCTGTTCAAAATAAGAAGAGCGTGTCAGAACCTTGGAAAAACCGGAGAAAACAGTTTTCACAAAATATGGTATAGACTGATATTTTAGATACATATAATGTGCTTTATAATGAGTGTTAAGAAGACTGAGGGGTACCTCAAGCATGATATTACTTTTGGAAAGATTTCCATACTCCTCTCCTAGTTAATTTTAGATATTAGATAGCGATAGGGTAGTTTTCTAATTTTTTACTTATACCACATAAGTCAAGAGGAAGTTCTCTCTCAGTTTACTGGACTTCAGAAATGTATGGAATTTGGCCCCAATCCAATAAAACACTTAAATATATGCTGGATCATAGGATTACTCACATGCTTAAAATTTAGCATAAAGAAAGCTGCCATTTTGTATTTTGCCTCAGATGAAATAGATCAGAGGGAGTCACTACGGCCATGTCTACACTACGAGTGCTACACAGCAGCACAACTACGGTGTTGTAGCTATGCCACTGGAGTGCCTTAGTGTGGACGCTTCCTGCCGTGAGGGAAAGAGATTTTACACTGCTGTAGGTAATTCTGCAATCCCCGCGTAGCAATCTTCCATTGACCTGGGCACATCAATACCAGGGTTTAGGTTGGCTTAACTGCGGTGCTCCGGCGTGTGAATTTTTCAACCTCCTGAGTGCCACAGCTATGTTGTCTAACTTTTAAGTGTAGACCAGGTCTTATGTTCCCACTGTAGGAAACACAGTGGGAGTAAATTCTATTTACACCCACTTTGAGGCCCTTTATGTACTCCTAGAGCGGTGCAAAGTGCCTTAGTGTAAATGAGAATCAGGCCCTTTGTATTGGTCCTTTCTTTAGCTGATGTTTTCCTTAATCTGGATGTAAAAATCAACAAGACTGACAAAAATGCAAGGGCTGATTTTCAGAGGAGCTGATCACCCACAGCTCCAACTGGTGCTAGTGGATGGGGGTTTTTAAAAGTACCCAGCATAGGTATAACTCTGCTCCTGTGGAGTTTTACTATTAACTTCCAGGGGGCAGAATTAAGCCAAATCAGAGGGCTTTTGAAAATTCCACTGGTGGGAATGAATGGTGCTCAGCACCTTTGAGAACCAAACCTGAAGGATTTCCTCCTTGTGTAAGGGAAAATACAACCCCAAAAGATGTGAGTGTGAGGATGGGATTGAAAAATAACAAAGAGCTCAGAGGAAGTGAAGAAGCAATGAAAAAATTTCTTGGTAAAAAAGGAGAAAAATATAAAAAGTAAAATACCCATTTACAGAAATATAGAAAATCTCTAGTTTAATTAAGAGAAGGAAGACTGTGAAGCCTATTTTCAGAGACTGGATACTAGATATTCTTGAAGACTGTGGCAAGATCTTTTATTTCTGATCTGTGTGGTGGTAAAATTGATATTTGCTGTACACAGAAAATAGAACACCATCACAGCTGGTAAATTACATAACTACATACACCACGTCAGGAAACTGTAAGAAGAAAGAGTCAGAAAGTAGTAGGATGTGTGTTTTGTCTGGACCAACACTTAAAACATAGGACCATTATAGTTGTCTGAAGTCTATGTTGTTCACAGAGTTGAACAGAACATTACGCTAGCTCTTTTATAGCATTTTTCATCAGGTCTCAAAGCACTTTACAAAGGTCAGTATCATTATCCCCATTTTACAGATGGGGAAACTGACGCACAGGAGTTGAAGTAATTTGGCAAAGGCCAGCCAGTAGACCAGTGGCAGAAGCAGCAATAGAATCCGGGTCTCTTGAATCCCAGTTCAGTGCTCTACACACAGGCCACAGAGCCTATTAAACATGTTGGCTTTAGCTTTAGAGTTTATATAATCCAGAATATAGTTATTACTTATAATCAACCGAGTTCTAAAGTTATTGTCTAAATAACTGGATACTGTCATGACACCAAGCAGTTAGCACACTTGATGGATTACTTTTTTTTTTAAGAGGAAAAATGAGTGGGCAGCAGAAACAGGATTGAGAAATTATCCTAACCTTAATCTACTGCTAGTTATTATAAATATACTATTTCTTTCACAAAGACTTTGAATAGTTATAGGGTTTAAGAGCAAAAGCAACACAAAGCAAGCAACAGGATTTGTGATGGTGTGGGGTACAGCTCAACAGCCCGGAGGCTCACTCTCAGTTTGTCTTATGTTCCTTAAACTCATGCTTCAGGGTTTCAGTTGGCCACGAGAAGAGGTCAGGAAGGGAATTTCCCCCTTCTCCCCTCAGTGTATTCTGGGAGGGTTTTTTATCTCCTTCTTGTAAGCATCAAGGATGGCTACAGCAGGAGATGATACATTGGCCAGCATGGGCCAGGACTCTGAGGTGGCACTGAACACTCTCTCAGGTGTGTGGCTGGCTGGTTCTTGCTCACATACTCAGGGTCTAATTGATCACCATTTGAGGGGTTAGGAAGTAATTTTCTCCTAGGTCAGATTGGCAGTGACCATGGGAGCTTTTCACCTTCCTCTGTAGCACGTGAGTGTTGGTCAATTGCCAGGATTATCTGGATATATCTCACTTAATTATTTCCCGGGCATTGTGGGGACTTTGAGCACTGCTGCACCATGGTCCCTCCTGTTCTCTGCCTGTGGCACATAATAGTTCAGTCTCCTGTGGGCTGTAATACTTTGGTCTAATATCGGTTGTTGGGTTTAGTGTGCTGAGTGGATGTTGGTGGCCTGTGATATACAGGAGGTCAGACTAGATGATCTAGTGGTCCCATCTGCTATGACTCTATAATACAATTCAGTCCTCTATACTCGGGATGACTACAAAAGTTTCATTCATGTGTTTCATAGATGAGCTTGTCCTGTCCTGCATTGAAACAGCTCATGTGGTCATTTTGTAAAGCCTCCTTGTTTGAAAATGCTGTGGATGTACTATAAATAGGACCAGATTTTGTTTACTCATTCATGTGTTGGGGTTAAAATGCAGGGGGAAACTTCCTTCTCAAACACATTTGCAGGAAATAGACAGAATCCTGTCCTGTACAAAACACCAATGAGACATCCTGGACAGAGTAGGCTGGGAAGCCTCATCTCTGACAGTGACAGTAGATGGAAGCAAGGTCCTGACCATGCCCTTTCTTTGCCAGTTGTCAGGCCTACGTTGGTGCTGGAGGGAATAGGGGAGGGCTGCACTTAGAGTTGCTAATCCTCCAGGATTGCCCTGGAGTCTCCAGGAATTAAAGATTAATCTTGAATTAAAGGTTATGTCATGTGATGAAACCTCCAGGAATACATCAAACCAAAACTGGCAACCCTAGCTACACTTCCTAGCTACTACAATGGGGAAGAAACAATAATTCTATAGGCTGAATGCTAAATATAACTGTACATTGCAGTGGACTGGCAGCCCTTCATTTGTACCCAGTGCTGTAGTCCTCCTTACTTAGTTTCCCCTTGATTGAAACTCCCAGTGATTAGGATGGTAGTGCTAATGGCACTTAATCCTCTACAGATTAAAGAAAAGACTATTGCAGTTATTCTTACAGTGCATGCACCTAAAAAGGGAAGGGGGGGTGGGAGGGAAGAGCATGTAAAAAGCTATTCTTAACTAAGCAGCAACAGGTTCAGATTCTCCCTTCATTAGGAATTTAGGGAGAGGGTATTGTTCGACTTTGATTCTTCACTGTTCTAGATTCCCTTCCTAATCACTTACGTCAGTACCTTAGAGGCTTTCTACCTACTTCCATTCCCTGTAGGCAAAATTCCTCCAGCTGTTGCTGCTGGCATCGGTCAATTATACAACTCCTCCAACACAGCCAGTGCAGATGTGGCTATTAATGTCACCATATTTCCCACAGATATTAGTAGGACATTTCATAGGATCATGGTTGTTTTTTTTTTCAAGTCAGAAGGCACCATTATAATAATCTAGTCTGACTTCCTGTATAACACAGGCCATAGAATTTCACCAAGTGGTCCCTGCTTCAAGCCCATAGCTTCTGGTTGAGTATATCTTAGAAAGACATCCTGTCTTGATTTAAAGGCTTAAAACGATGACAAATGCATCACATTCACAAGTAAGTTATTCCAATAGCTAATTACCCTCACTGTAAAAATACTGCACCTTATGTCTAATCTGAGTTAGTCTAACATGCCAAGCTTCCAGTTATTGCACTATGTTATGCCTATGTGTGCTAGATTAAAGAGCCTTCTCCTATCAGAACTCTTCTCCCCATGTAGTTAATTATGGATTTTGATCAATCACTGTTTACCATCTCTGTTTTAAGCTAAATAGATTGAGCTTCCTTAGTCTTTCTACAGGTTTGCAAGATCCGGAATCATACTTACACCTCTCTTCTGAACCCTTTCCAATTTGTTAAGATGTTTTCTAAAATGTGGACACCAGAACTGGACACAATATACCAGTAATGGTCTCATTAATATTGAATACAGTGGTAATAACACCTCCCTACTGCTCCTAGATATTCCCCTTCTTATACATCCAAGATCACATTTGCTCTTTTAGCCACCTCACTTCGCTATGAGCTCATGTTCGGTGGGTTATCCACCACAATGCCTGAGTCCTTTTCTAAATCTATGCTTTCCAAAATATAGAAACCCCCCCCGACCCTATATGTGTGACGTGCATTATTGGTTCCTAAATTTATGACCTGGCATTTAGCTTGAACAAACATGCTGTTTAAAAGAGCACAGCTTCTAATTACTTTGTAGAATTAGCCTTATAATTATTTACCACTCCATCATTTTTTGTGTCATCTGCAAATGTTATCTGTAATTATGTTATGTTTTCTTCCGCATCATGGTTAAAGATATTACATAGTCTGGGACAAAAACAGAACTCTGGGAGATCACTAGAAATGACCCCACTGGATGATGAGTCTGCATTCAGAATTATTTTTGAGATCTATCAGGTAGTCAGTACTAATCTGTTTTTTTTATCAGAATGACATGACTTAGCATTACAGAAGTCTAAATTCCATACAAACTATCTCATTAAAAAAGCAACAACAAGTTTGATTGACATGACCTGTGTTCCATAAACCCATGCTGACTGGTATTAATTGTGCTGCAGTCTTTTAATTCTGTACTGATTGCATCCCATATCAACCTTTCTGTGATTTTACCTGAGATGACTGTCAAGCTAGCCAGCCTATATTTACTGAGAACATCCAATTTACCATTTTTATTAAATCTTGGAACAACATGAGCTTTTCCTAGTCCCCTGGGTCTTCCCCAGAATTCCAAGATGTGTTAAATATCAACATCAATGCCCCGGAGGGCTCTTCGTGCAGTTCTTTAAAAACTTATGTGTGCAAGTTGTCTGGTCTTGCAAATCTGAAAAAATGTAGCTTTTAAATAAACTCTCAAATGGAAAGTGGAGCTATGTGAATACGGGTGTTTCATAATTAACTAAGAAGTAGTCAGAGAAAATATTTCAATTGTAAGTTTGGTGAAGGAGATGAGTAGAGTTCTGCAGGAGGGACCTGTTCTGGCTCCAATAATACCACTCAGTATTTTAATTAATGTTTCAGAAGATGGCGTTGGAGGTTATGCTGATCCCATTCTCAGATGATGTGAATGTAGGAGTGATCATTGACGGATAGGATGAAAAATGCAGTAAGTTCTTAATAAATTGAAAAACTGGGTTAAAAGAAAATAATTAGGTTAAATAAAGACAAATGTACAGCAAAGTGGCTAATATAGGGAGGAATAATGCATAAATGTAAAATGGAGGACTACTGAATAGGTAGTCATAGTAGAAAGACAAATCTGAGGGACACATTGAATAAAAAAATCAGTGAACCAATTTTCACCCCTCCATTGATTGCTTCTCCATTGATTTCAAAAGTTTAGAGGAGAGAAATATATATATGTGTGTGTAAGAGAGAGAGAGAGAGAGAGAGAGAGTGCATGCATACAATTCTTGTTGCTCTCCTCTAAACTTTTGAGGGAGAGAGAGCAAGAGAATTCATTTAAATAAAAGACTTACAACATAAGGAAATGTTGGGGAAAATGGGAAAATTTCACTCTAGAGAAAAGTAGATCAAGGGTGGCCTTATAACTATATGTCCTATATGGGGCAGCTGGTCAAAATATCTGCATATTCCTCTGTAAACTGAGACAAATATCTCTTAAGAATGTTCAGTTATTAAAGTATTTGCTGAAAATCCATGAAATCAATCAAATAATTATTAGCCAAAAAGATTTGCCGAGCTCTTAAACAACTAGATGAAGAAGAAGGGAGAAATTAGATTCATGAGTCCATAAGAAGGGAATAAGATAAAAATGCTGCAGTGGGAATATGAGGAAAGGTATTTAAAGATAAGTAGTTAAGAAATGGAACAAGCTGTCACAGCTGGTGGTGGGGTCACCGTAGTTGAAGATACTCAAGGCTAAATAGAGTATCCAACTATTACAGAGGGTTTAAGAATAAATAAATTAGTCCTGTCCGTGCATGGGGCAGGAAAAGCTAGATAAATGTTTGGCCACCTATTCAGGCAATTATATTGGATAACTAGATTAGGTTTAGGATTTTCAAAGGGGCCTACAGGATATAGATGCCCGACTTCCACTGAAAGCCAAAGGGAGTTGGGTGTCTAACTCCTTTAGAGCCTTTGGAAAATAGTGGCATAAGTCACCAGCTTTTCTTAAATATATTGCTGTTGCTCCACTGTTGGAGAATTCAGGGGTGAAAGACTTAACTCAGATTTTTTTCCAGCCACACAAATGAGAGGGAGGTGGTGGCAGTGCACCTGCCTTAGCATAGAGGTTAGGCCCTACGTTCATTATTTAAGGACCTGATTCTACACATCTTACACTAAGTAGCACTTAGTCTCATGAGTATTCCCACTGACATCAGTGGAACAGTTCACAAAAGTAGGTGCTATTTGCTAAGCCTTGCAGAATCTGGACCTACGATAGGAAAGGGGAGTCAAGATTGTCTGTCCTAAAAGCTTAAAGTTCTTGCACATGTGGCTGAGACCCATTGAAGTAGCTACCCCACTGAGGTCCCCTTTCAACACAATTTTATTAAACCACAGAGAATGTGGGGGTTTTTTTATATCACAACTATTTCACAGCAGATCTAGGGTCTGATTCTCCTACCAGCACAAATCAGAAATAACTCTATTTAAGTTGATGGAATAACATTAATACAGGACGATGTAAGTTGGTGGAGAATCAGGCCCCTGAAGTCTGGAATCTTGGAACAAACTACAAGGTTTGGGAGCATGTGTATTTTCCCAGATTGAATTTTATCTTACAAATATCCACCCAGATTAAAGTGAGCTGTAGCTCACAAAAGCTCATGCTCAAATAAATTGGTTAGTCTCTAAGGTGCCACAAGTACTTCTTTTCTTTTTGCGAATACAGACTAACACGGCTGTTACTCTGACACCCAGATTTTGTTATTCATATTTGTATTTGATAGTTCTTCACCCTGAAGTATTTACACAGAATTTTTTTCCCATACAACACTGGACTTTTCTGATTTTATATATGTTTACTCAATTGTAGCTCGTGTATATCTTCACAGTAGGTCAGCTTTTCTTCAGCTTTCTTTCATTCATAAAGCAGACAACATGCCAAATGTTCATTGGCCTGCTCAAGTCAATATTATGTATTCTGAATTAAAACATGAGAAACTAAGAGAAAAATGTTTCCTTTGAATATTTCTCAAGGTTTCAAGGTTTAAAAAAAAAGAACATCAGAATAGATATTTCTAAACGTTGACTGCTACAAATATTTTATCAATGAGTGAGTAATGTTAAACACTCTTTGGAAAAATGTTGACTCTGTAGAACTTCACTTCATTGATCTCAAAAACAATTAGAAAGAAAAAATGGAAAGCAATCCTCTCCAATTATTTGTATCTAAGGTGTATAATAAAAAGTAACATGATGTAAATTAAAGGTGTCAGGAAAAGAAAATATATACAGATAGTGAAAAATGAGAGCATTTCAAAAGGCAATGAGCTGTTTAAAATTCCCACCCTATTAAAGTCATACTTGGATTTAGAGTGTGTGATTAAAAAGATAACATATATATGAATCAGTACTATTTTAACTATTTTTGTTTTTAAATTTTGGACACTGTAATTTATATGACAAAATTAAGGTCTTCAGTTCTACACAGTGTGTAGGCTAAAGATCAGCAAATGCTCTTCCAAAAAACATTGGCATTCCTGCAGATGAAATACACTCTGCAGGAGGGAAGGGTGTTTGGCTGGTTGACACTCAATCACTCTCCACCCCATCTGTCCCCAGCCTCAAAACAAAATCTCCCCAGCATGCTGGAGGATGGAGTCCAAATGGAGCAAAGCACATAGGGTTTATGAACCCCAGTATGAGCTTCCCCCATGCAATTCCCACTATGAAACAGATCTTCACCATTTCCACTGTCCATCATAGTATAATAACTGGGGTGGGGGGGGGGGGGAGGGAAGGTGTACGACTTGCCCCCAAGGCAGTAAAACTGATTAAGAAAATGCTTTATATCTGAGTGAAAATAAAATCTACCAGTTCTCATTTCTGCAAACTGCCATGTCTTCACACTGAGGTTTTACCTTGGGGAAAGAAGACATTACCCCCCCACCCCACCCCCGACCCCAGCCCACATGTGGACACATGCTAAGGCCCCTTTACACAACTCTGGACATGTGAAGGGTCTATACAGTGTGAACAAGGTTAATTTACACTCAACTTATGCTGCCAGAGAATCAAAAACAGAAACTCTCCAGGAAGCAGGAGAAGAGACTTGTAGACAAATTCAAACTTACAAAGGAAGACATGTCCAGAAATCCTAACTTGGGACTACTCCTGTGAGTAACTGCTTACTAACTATGGCATATCCTCTACATGGTGAATCATCATTGTGTGGGCTGGTTTCCATTGGGGTCCCACGGGGATCGGTTCTTGGCCCTTATACTATTTTAACATTTTTATCAGTGACCTGAAAGAAAACATAAAATTATCATTGATAAAGTTTGCAGATGATGCAAGTATTAGAGCAGTGGCAAATAATGAAGAGAACAGGTTACTGATACAGAGCAATCTAGATTGTTTGGTAAACTGAGTGCTTGGAATATATGCCATGCTTAGGGTGTCAGCTACACACTGGTCTTCCTGGAGAACATCCTGGACAACATTTTATCACTAGCAAATATCTCTAGCTAGTCTAGCAAATAAAGGTATTCCAAGATCCAATGGCTGGAAGTTGAAGCTAGACAAATTTAGACTAGAAATAAAGTGTAATTTTTTAACAGTGAGGGTAATTAACCATTGGAACAATTTACCTAGGATTGTGATGGACTCTCCTTCACAGGCAATTTTAAAATTGAGATTGGATGTTTTTCTGAAAGATAGCTCATACAAGAATTAATTCAATGATGTCCTGTGCCCTGTGTTATACAGGAGTTCAGACTACATTATCACAATGGTCCTTTCTGGCTTTGTAATCCATGAATGTGGTTGTTAAAGTAATGATTTGCTTCTCCACGACAGAAAGGAAAGGTGCTAGGTGCATTTTTAAATCCAGGGGCAGCTGGGGTTTGCTTGTTTGTTATGTTGTAATCCGCCAGAATATTTTCAGCCTTTTGTGAATTCACCATTGAGGGGGGTGCTAGGGACCCTACCTATCAGATCAATGAACAGGAGTGGTGCAAAAGCTGCAAACATCAGAAACGGTGTTAGGAGCTTAACCTTTAGCAACCAGATACCTCTGTGGACTATATTTCTGAACTTTGGACACAATGTACATTGAAATTGGTATTGTTCTGAAAAATGGGAAATATAATATATCCATCCTGGGAGAGTACAGCTACCTATATGATATACAAGTGCAATGCAAGCGGGATATATTGCATTGCATCTCAGATTGTTCTAACCCACTAGCTAATTGTTCTAATCTGCCAGAACTGATCACATTTTCTTGCAAAAGTTTATAGTTAAAAGTTCATTTTTACAGGGGGAAGGAGTTTAAAATGAGATTTTTTTTACCACCTCAAGTATGATTTTGTTTTTCAATATGTGACTACCCTCAAATAAATTGGTTAGTCTCTAAGGTGCCACAAGTACTCCTTTTCTTTTTGCAAATACAGACTAACACGGCTGTAACTCTGAAACCTGTCATATACTCTGATTCACTTTACTTATTTGCTGTTCTTCTTAATGCATATGTTATTGGAATCCAAGTCTATTAATTTTACTGTATTTACACTATAATTATTCTTAGTTGTATCATGAACTTTCCAACTTTGTGAATTAGTGATAATTACAAATATCAAAAGACATAACTACAGTGTAATTATACTGTAATTGCAATGTAACTATACTATCCTTGTACAATATGACCCATAAATAATAGGGTGATAAAAGGAGAGATAAAGTTGGGGCAGAGGCCACCAAAGGCAAAGAGGTGGAGCCAGGGGAGACTGTGAAGTGGGATTTGGGTTGGTCATGGTCTGGGAGATAGGAGTGGGAAAGGGTGGGAAGGAGAAAAAGGTGGAGTCGGCAGAAGTACAATGAGGGGTAGAACATAGGGAAAAGCTGTGGGGAAGTAGGAGAAGGAGGCAGAAAGAATGCAGGGGAGTGGTGTGGTGGTAGTCAAAGGGAGTAATAGCAGGCTATGGAATGTATACAGGTAGGAAGTCAGGTGGCAAATGAGGCAGGCAACTGCATAATTAAGCTGTTAAACAAGCACACAATAAATTAGAAGTTGATAAAAAGGAAAATACTAGATTAAACTAATGAATAATCGAGTAAGTAAAGTGAGCAACAAGAATATCAGTTTAAGTAGGCAAAGAATCACTTAAGCCATGAAATGAGCCAATTACATGGGGAAAGAAACAACTGAGCAGTTAATTAATTGATCCAGTAGACAGGTAAGAGATCAGCAGTGTATCAGTCAGAGTCAGTTAAGCTATCTAATACATCAGTCATGGATGGGGAGACAGATGAGTGTGCAAATTAATTAATTAATTAATCACGCAGTAGATCAGCAATGAGGTGCAAGGTAATCAGTTGAATGGGGAATGATAGGCCACCATAGAGTTAGCAAATTGAGACCAGATGTAGTTCGGGAGCCAGATTCCCAAACACATGCTGAGAAGTTTGAGAAGTCTGCATCAGTATAATTCTCCTACCCAGTTCTGTTGGAGAATCCTGCCTTGTACCTGCTGAAGATTAGGAAACTAGGGGGGGGAACGACAGTGGCTTCATGCTTTCCATATAAATTTATTTGATGGGAGAATATAGGGTTGCCAACTTTCTAACCAAACAAAATCGGATACCCTTGCCCCGACCCTTCTCTGAAGCCAAATCCTGCTCACTCCACCCACCACCCCCATCACTTGCTCTCCCCCACCCTCGCTTATTCGCTCATTTTCACCGGGCTGGGGAGGGTCCCTTTTCGACCGGGTGTTCCGGTTGAAAACTGGACACCTGGCAACCTCAGCATTTTAGGGCTGAAACATGACCCCTGAATCTGAGTGCCTCTGTAGTTGGATGACCAATGTAAGGCACCTGATTTTAAAGGGTGCTAAGAACTCACAGCCCTTACTTGAATTTGATTTGTGGTCATAAGATATTACATGCAATACAAAATGGCAAATCTTGCAAAACTAAGTTAGTTTATTTCTCTGATTGCATAACAAGTTCAGGGGATAAAGGGACAAACCATTTGATGATGGCACATGACATTTTAGCAGGTAAACTAGAGAAATGTGGATTAAACTATTGAACTGGCACTCCCCTATTTAACATATTCATTCTGTCTTCCATGAGTTCCTCTAGGATACGAGTAGACAGTCTGAGCACAATTCTGAATTCAGATCCCCTTCACATCAAAATATCCATTACCTCTAGACTAATGGAATATACACGTTCATATATTGTGTCCTGTTGTCGTCTCTTTATCTTAAAAAAAAAAATCCCATTGTTGCCAATCAGAGTTCTGCATGCAAGCAGAATAGGGTCAAGATTTTAAGTAACTGGCCAGCTGGTCTGCACATGGACCATCCTTTAACAAAGACAGACCATTAATTTGACCAAGTAACTTTTTAAAGATAGAGAATTGTTTTTTGGAGGCAATGGCAAAGTTTGCTGTATCAGCATGCCTGTTCTACCCCACTTTGTGCCCAGTTAAAGTTCTGCTTTGGGCACTAGCATGCTGGAAAGAAAGGGAGGAGGGGAACAGGTGTTCATTGAAAAGCATGACGTCCTTTGCTGCTGTAGCCTGTGTTGATCATAAGGAACAGACAGCAGCAATAGAGAAAGTTTCATAGATTCGTAGATATTTAGGTCAGAAGAGACCATTATGATCATCTAGTCTGACCTCCTGCACAACGCAGGCCACAGAATTTCACCCACCACTCCTACAAAAAAAAAAAAAACCACCTCACACCTATATCTGTGCTATTGAAGTCCTCAAATCGTAGTTTAAAGACTTCAAGGAGCAGAGAATCCTCCAGCAAGTGACCCGGGCCCCATGCTACAGAGGAAGGCAAAAAACCTCCAGGGCCTCTTCCAATCTGCCCTGGAGGAAAATTCCTTCCCGACCCCAGATATGGTGATCAGCTAAACCCTGAGCATATGGGCAAGATTCATGACCTGATTACAGTGTTTAAGTAACTACTTGGGGAACACATTTTTGATGATGGGCTCTTCAACCTAGCAGAAAAAGGTATAACCTGAACCAAAGGCTGGAAGTTGAAGCTAGACAAATTCAGACTGGAAATAAGGTATACATTTTTAACAGTGAGAGTAATTAACCATAGGAACCATTTACCATTCTTCATCACTTTCCATTTTAAAAACAAGATTGGATGGGTTTTTTTTCTAAAAACTATGCTCTAGGGATTATTTTGGGGAAGTTCTATGGCCTGTGCTATATCGGAGATCAGGCTAGATAATCACAATAGTCCTGTCTGGCCTTGGAATTGATGAGACTTGGACAGAAGGAATTTTCAAAAGCTGTCCCAAACTGAACCTCTGAGGGCTTGTGGATATAAAATGGGACATGACACACGCAAGTGCCAGTTAAATATTCCCAAATACACACTTATGCACACAACTGCTCGTGTTTGCGCACACAGACTAGGGCATGCTCTGAATTTGTAGGTGTTATCTTTAGGAGGTCTTTGATATTTGGGTCTTTTGTGCTTCGTTTGTAAGGGTTAAATAGTAGCTTCAATTAATCATACTATATAATTTTCAAGAGACAGAAATGGATAAACCCATAAAAATCTGCCAGCAAAACTCAATAATTGTGCTCACAGATGAGCTTTTACATATTCAAATCAGGTAATTATTCAGGCATATGGTTAGCTGGATATGCAGTTATTCAATCTCTGTGTACATGAAATAGACAACTTGTGCAAACATATGATGGCGGGTTGGCATGCAACCAATGCTTTTGCACGGGATACACCCATTGCTTCCTCTTGTGACCATAAATTTTCTCTGGTTTAAAATTGTTTTGTATTAACATTTTTGTCTGTTGGCAATCAAAAAAGGCAAGATTCTTCCATCTTTACCCACATTTACTGGTACCTTACACCATGAGTAGTTTCATTGATTTCAATGGGATTACTTCCACGGGAAGGTACTGTTCATTGTATGTAAGGATGGTGGAGTCTAGCTCAGTGATAGGGGCACTTCAGATATCTGGCATTATCAGCATGGCATATTTATCATGTTTTCATTCATTCATATGCTCTTATTACTTGCATAAATGAAGTGTAGCTGTGTAGATTATGTAGAATGTAGCTATGTATGTGGACAAATATACTGGGGAAAATTATATTGGTTCCTTTCAAATCTTAAAAACCAGAAATTCTTGATTAAATGAGTAGCTGAATTAGATGCTTTTAATTACCTTCTGTAGCATTTGAAAAAGTTAAGTACAATAAGATTTAACATACAGCAACAATAAAATAAACAGAGCAATAAAAAACTGTCATTAATTTCAAACTTACCTCTATGAAATTTGATGTTCGCTACAACTGACAAAAGAGAGAATAATGAAATAAGACAAGAAAGAGTTCCAGTAGAGCTATGGGAGGGTGGCAAAATAATTTACAGGTGTCTAAGGAATTGCAGTCACACAATATACAAATATTACGTTTTCCATAAATTTCTGTAAATTACCAGATATAATATTGTTTAAACGTGAAACATAAAGTATACAAAAGTCATACTGGTAAAATATATATATATATATATATATATATATATATATATATATAGCAGCAATTGTCCCCAAAGATTTCAAAAAAAAGGGCTGGAAATGGGGAAATAACTGCTGCTACATTTTATTATAGAAATAAGCCACAACAGGGTATACCTTATCAAACTACTGATGATGCATCATTCTGCTTCGTGCCTTCAGCGATGTAACAAGTGCACCAGTCACCTCCTAATGCATTCCCTGGATGTGGATTACTGCTACTAAGCCATGGCTCACCAATGTTACATTCTATTTTACGTTAGTTTAACTGTATATTTTAAAATATAGTGGAGGGTTTATTCTATGTATCTTCCTTCTATGAAAAACAGTCCCTACATGAAGGTAAAAAGAAAAATAGGAAAATGGTTCTACCCATTTTTCTCTACTCATTTGAATATACTTATTGTTTAATTTTTTCTAACATCTTTTTAAGGTTCCTTGAATTATTTGAACCCCTTCTCCTTGGCTGTTTCTCCCAGAACCTGATTGCACTTTCATGTGTGGAGAGGAAGGATGGTCCAGTGTTTAGGCTGCTAGCGTAAGAGAGGGAATGGTTCCGCTATTGTTGGGAACTTTCCTGGCTTCTGCACTATCCTGGTGAAATGGGCTAGTGAAAGCCTGAGTCCTTGCTCCCACTTCCTTTACCCAGAGGCCTGCCTGCCCTCGAGGACCCTCCTTCACTCTCCTGACTGGCAGAGTCCTTGTAACCCCAACAAGGCTGGGCCCAGGATTCCTGGGGGGCTCTCTTTAAAAAAGAATAAGGAAAAATGGGAAAAGTTAAAGGAAAACACATCACCCCGCTCTGTGGCAGAGAACATTACAAACAGTGTCTCTGGAATGTCAGGGCAGTTCACAGTCTGTTCCTTGTAGGTCCCAGGCCTCCTTCTCAGGCCCTGGCTGTGCTGCAGGGATGCTGTGGGTTGGACACTTGCTCTGGCGGTGGCCACACATCTTCAGGCTTTGGGTAGTGGGACCCTTCTTCCCAGCGTCAGCCCCCCATCGGGTTAAGATCCCCCTCCCAGTCTGGCCTACAAGGACCCTTGGCTGGGGGTGTCTTTGCCCAGGGTCCCCCCTTGGCTGGCCCTAATTGCTCACTGCACCCGGCTCCAGACTGCTCCAGCTCCAGCCCCAGCTCCACTGTTCTAGCTCTGGCTCCACTCTGCCTCAGCACTGATGCTGCTGCTCTGCCTCCAGCTCCCTGGGCTGCTTCTCTGGCCCCTCTGGCTCTGTGGCAGCAGCCCTGCTCCCAGCACAGAATCTGCTCTCTCTGGGCTATGTCTCTGGCTCTCGGACTGAAGCCCTGGTCCCAGCACAGGGTCTGCTCCCTGGGCTGCTTTTCTGGCCCCTTTGGCTGGCACGGCTCTGCTCCCCAGCTCAGCTTGAGGCCCTGCTTTCTCCTTAGCTCGGCCCCACTCTGTCTAGCCCAGGCAATTCCAGCTCACATGGAGGACAGGATCCACTCTGGCCTCTTGATTAGCCTGCCCGCCCCGTCAATCAGGCTGACCTGGAGCATTCGCCTCTCCCTGTTGTTCTTGGGGACTCTCAGTGTTAGGGTCCTGATTTCCCATCGATCCTTCCCCTTTCTTTTGGTACTGGGAGCTAGCAACCAAAACACCCCCACTGAGTTTTAGTAAGGGGACAACAGTCCCCTTACACTAGCATGGGACTTAGGAGATCTGGGTTCTCATGCCTGCTCCACCAAGACTTCCTGAATTTGTCTAGCAACATCTTCCAGCCATTAGCTTTTAGTATGCTAGATAATAGTACTTTCCTACCTCACAGGGATGGTGTGATGATAAATACATTAAAGATTGTGAGGTGCTCAAATACTATGGTAATGGGGGCCAAAAAAAAAAAAAGATTTAAGCTAGCTAACAGCAGTTTGTTTCCTAACAACTACTTTCAACTCTCTTACTATGATACAAATACAACATTAACCAGTTCAGAATTGAGGCCCCAATCTGCAAGTGTGTATATATATATATATATATATGTAAAAAGTCTTCACTCATGTAAAAAGTCCATTGAGCTTACATAAATAAAGTTAAATATAGTCTTGCAGGATGGAAGTCTTCATTTTTACTGTAGAAAGTAAGTCTAAAATGACTGAAGGGTCACAGAATGTTGGTGAAAGGGCTGCTGGTTACTTTGGAGGTAGGATCATTTCAAACCTGTTACACTTTTGTCCTAAAACCCTCTTTTATCCCCCTTTCAAGATGGCTTTTTCATAGCTCCCATTGCCTAGTCTGTTTCTGTTACTTTTCCTTTTTCCCCCAACCCATCTCTGTTTTCACCTTTTATTTAATATAATTGGACTAAAGACAGTTGGTCTTGTTTTTCTTGATGTGGTCCTAGCTGTGAATCAGTGGGAGTTCAAAGAGGCCAATAAACTATTCTATTATGTACTTAAAAGCTGAAAAATGCAAACAATTATCATATCATATATAGAAGGGAAAATAGAATACAAGAAGAAAATGTTTAGCTCTGACCTTAAAAGCAAAAAAAAAAAAATTTTTTTTTTTTTAAATCCTGCTTTCAAAAAGGCATGTCAATGAGAAAAATAAACCCCAAAGTTTTGAATACTTTGGTGGACTCTGGAAACTGAAATGCAAATAATAAAAAAAAATTGAAAGTGCTGTCAAAGCAAAGAAGTTGGAGATCTACCAAGGTAAATAATGGGGTGAAAAGGTTAATATTGAAACAGATGCAGAAAAACAGGTGTTTGGGTAACTGCAAGTAAAGTTTAAAGAGCATACAGCTGAACGGTGAATAGGCATATGGGACAGAGAACTCTTCTTACACCCCTGTATTAGCTTCCCAGAGCATGGGTCCAGGCAAATAGGCCACTTGCTTACTGCCTCTGAGTCACATGGCCTCTGGTGCTACTCATGGGGTGGTGAAGCTTTATGCATCAAGCCTTGTTAACTGAAGAAATAAGAACAGCCGGCTCAGACCAATGGTCCATATAGTTCAGTATCCTGTCTTCTGACAGTGGCTTCAGAGGGAATAAACAGAACAGGACACATTTTTCTGAGTGATCCATCCCTTGTCATTCAGTCCCAGCTTCTGGCAGTTGGAGGTTTAGGGACATCCAAAGCATGGTGATGTATCTGTGACCATCTTAGCTAATAGCTGTTGATGGACCTATTTTCCTTGAATTTATCTAATTCTTTTTTTAATCCAGTTATTCTTTTGGCCTTCAGAACATCCAATGGCCCCTAGTTCTTGTGTTATGTGATGGGGTAAATAACACTTCCCTATTCACTTTTTCCGTGCCATTTATGACTGTAAAGACCTCTGCCATATGCCTCTTTAATTAATTATCTCCTTTCTAAGATGAACGGTCCCAGTCTTTTTAATCTGTTCTCATATGGACACTGTTCCATGCCCCTAATTATTTTTGTTGTCCTTCCCTATACCTTTTCCTATTCTAATATATTTTTTCTGAGATAGAGCAACCAGAACTACATTCAGTATTCAAGTTGGAGGCGCACAATGGATTTATAGAGTGGCATTATGATATTTTTTGTTTTTATTATCTATCCCTTTCCTAATGGTGCCAAATATTATTTTAGGTTTTTTTGACGGCCACTGCACATTGAGCAGATGGTGTCCGAGAACTATCCATGATGACTCCAAGATCTCTTTCTTGAGTGGTTACAGCTGTTCTACGTGTCGTTTCTGTGTGTAGCTGAGATAATGTTTTCCAATGTGCATTACTTTGCACTTATTAGCACTGAATTTCATCTGCCATTTTGTTGCCCAGTCACCCAAGTTAATGAGATCCCCTTGTAACTCCTTGCAATCAGCTTTGGACTTAACTATTTTGAGTAGTTTTGTATTGCCTGCAAATTTTCCTACCTCACGGTTTACCTCCTTTTCCAGATCATTTATGAATATGTTGAACAGCACAGGTCCCAGCAGAGATCCTTGGGAAACCCTACTGTTTACTTCTGTCCACTGTGAAAACTGACCATTTATTCCTACCCTTTCTTTCCTGTCTTTTAACCAGTTACTGATCCATGAAAGGACCTTCTCCTTTATTCCATGACTGTGGCTTTTTGAAAGTCAACTGGACCACCCTTGCTGGGGCTTGTTGATCCTCTCAAAGACTTCTAATAGATTGGTGAGACATGATTTCCCTTTATAGAAGCCATGCTGACTCTTCCCCAACATATCGTGTTTATCTATGTGTCTGATAATTCTGTCCTTTACTATAGTTTCAACCAATTCACCTGTAATTGCCAGGATCACTTCTGGAGCCTATTTTAAAAATTGGAGTTATATTAGCTACGCTCCTTGTCATGTGGTACAGAGACTGATTTAAGCAATAGGTTACATACCATATTTAGTAGTTCTGCAATTTCATATTTGAATTCCTTTAGAACTCTTGGCTCAAATACCATCTGATCCTGGTGACTTCTTACTTTTTAATTTATCAATTAAATTCCAAAATTTTTATTTATTGACACCTCAATCTGGAAGAGTTCCTCAACTGTGGAAAAAAGAATGGCTCAGGTGTGGGGATCTCTTCCACATCCTCTGCAGCGATGATCAATGCAAAGAATGCATTCAGTTTTCCCGCAACAGCCTTGTCTTCCTTGAGTGCTCCTTTAGCACCTCGATCATCCAGTCGCCCCACTGACTGTTTGTTTTTCAGGCTTCCTGATTCTGATGTACTTAAAATAATTTTTGTTATTAGTTTTTGTGTCTTTAGCTATTTGCACTTCAAGGTCTGTCTTGGCCTGCCTTACTATACTTTTACACTTGACTTACCAGAGATTAGGATCCTTTCTATTTTCCTCTCTAGGATTTGGTTTCCAATTTTTAAAGGATGCCTTTTTGCCTCTGACTGGCTTTTTTACTCTGCTATTTAGCTATAGTGGCATTTTTGAGTCCTCTTCCTGTTTTTTATTATTATTTGGGGGTATACATTTAGTTTTCACCTCTATTATGGTGTTTTCAAATAATCTCTGTGTAGTTTGCAGGCATTTCACCCTTGTGACTGTTCCTTTTAATTTCCGTTTCATTAGCTTCCTCAGTTTTGCATAGTTCTCCCTTTTTATATTAAATGGTACTGTGATAGGGTTCTTTGGCATTTTTCCTTCTACAAGAATGTTAAATTTAATTACATTATGGTAGCTATTCACCTCTTAGGCCAGATCTTGTGCTCCGCTTAGGACTAACTGTAGAATTGCTTCCCTTGTGGGTTCAGGACAAGCTGCTCCAAGAAGCAGACAATTATGGTTTAGAAGTTTTATCTTTACATCCCTTCCTGAGGTGACATGTACCCAGTCAATATAAGGATAGTTGAAATCCCCCATTATATTGCGTTTTCTGCTTTTGTAGCTACTGTAATCTCCCTGAGCAATTACGATCACCGTCACCATCCTAATCAGGTGGTTGATAGTATATTCCTACTACTATATTCTTATTGTTCAAGCATAGGGATTCTATGTACAGTTTGATTCACTTAAGATTATATTGTATTTGATTCTATGTTTTCTTTCACATATAGTGCTACTCCCCTACCAGCATGATCTACTCTGTCATTCCTATATATTTTGTACCCTGATATTACCAGGTTCCACTGATTATCCCAATTTTACCAAGTTTCTGTGATGACTATTATATCAATATCCACATTTAATGCCAGTCACTCAAGTTCAACACCTTAGTATTTAGACTTCTAACGTTTGTATATAAGCACTTTCATATTTAGTCAATATTCAAGTGTTTGCCCTCATGTATGTATATAATATTCATGTACAGAATATACAATATTCTGGGCCAGGTCTAAAGTGACCATGAACTAGACCATAGTGGCCTTTTCTAGCCCTAAGAAAAAAATGTGGGGTTTTTTTGAGTGTTAGCTAATACATTTTAATTAAGTGCTATTTACCGATGCTAGTTATTACCTCACCCACCCTATCTAACTTATATATCTTTTTTTTTTACCTACCTCTTTTGGTGAAAGAGATTAGCTTTTGAGCTCCAAAGTGCTCTTCTTCAGGTCTGGGAAAAGATAATCAGAGTTTCACATACTTAACAATCTAGTCCATCTTGTATTTAGCTGTGACACTCTGAAGAAAAGTGTCTCTTTCACCAACGGAAGCTGGTCCAATAAAATATTACCTCACCCACCTTGTCTCTCATATCTTGGGACCAACATGACTACAACAACATCCCAAACAAGTTATATAAATTGTAGTCTGCATCGTGCTATTTACAATTCATAATTCAAGCAACATGCAGACCAGAATGATTTGCTGAAGAATTTTGAAAATCATTTCAAATAGTGAATACGTTTGAGAATTTCATGATCTGTTTGTGCACAGTTCATAAACAGAAAAGAAATAACAGGCAAAATTTGAGTAAATTATTCATTGTGGATTATTTGCTCAGCTCTTCTGAATGCAAGCCAAGAAGTAAACATGTTTTCATAGTAACCTAAAACAAAACAAGTTGCATAAATGAATGCATTCTGTTTCCAAACAGATTTCAGCTTTATGCTTCCAAGATGTAGTCTAGTTAAAATATCTCCTCATTTAAAATTACCCTGGAATATTTTACTTCAATTTTGACAATCCATTTCTGTAGAAAATGCTATAACTGTGTACATTACATTGCTTTGGCTAGATAAATATCACTGTAACCTTTGTTGCACTTATAGTGCGTGTACAGCAGTATTTGTTGGAATAACAGTAAATTAGAAAATCTGGCCTGGTTACAGATGAAACAGCTTGCTTTAAGATTTTACTTCAATTTCTTCCTTTTTTTTTTTTTTTTTTTTGACTCTAGCCATTGCAAATCATTAATGTGTTAGCCTTACCTTTCAGTTTTGACAGAATATTTAAGCCACTAAAATTATAAATAACTTTTTAACAGGATTTTTTTTTGCTTTGATAATGAGCCAAGATTTCATACAGAACTAATGTTGTTTCTTTTTCCCAATAACAAAATCATGCCTTCTATCATGCTGCCGGCTGCACCACACTTTCCCCATTTTTATCCTCCAAACACTTTCTAGTATCCTGTCAAACCATCACTAAGACCCAACTCTTTAAGCATACATTCCTCCCTACAACTCCTCATTAACAATCTTCACCTCCTCTCTCTCCTCCTGTATCATGTGCTGAGTTTGTTTGTCATGATGTAGTTAAGTAGGGTAATCTCTTCATGCCAAGGATCAAGCTTGTTATGTAAAAATATTGATTATATTTATTGGGCTATGAACAATAAATGTGCCAAGAGTACGTTCATGAATTAGTGGATCGCTAGTCAGAATCTCTGCATGGTAAAGAACAAGGTCACAGTTGCAATAAAAGCCATTGGCAGTAGTAGTCTTTGAATTGGCTGTGAAATTTTCTCCCAAGGAGTGTGGTGGAAGTTCCATCACTTGACATATTTACAACTACACAAGACAAAATATTAGTAAAGGTACAATTGGGAACAATCAAACACTGGTTGGTAGAGGGACTAGAAATCTCAATAGGTTCTTTCCATCTGTAATCTCCTTAATTGTATTATTGTAACATGTTAGACGTAATACTCTAATCATAACACAATTCGTGTTCATAATTCTTTGCATGCATGAGACTGAACGAGGGTCTGCAAACAACAAAGAAGAAGAAATACCTGTGCACAACAAGACACTAACATGTCCTTATACAAGACATTGTACAAGATTATACAAGACACTAACATGTCCTTGCATTTATTAAAATTATAATTCGTATTTTTTAAGAAAGAACATGAAAAGTTGCTTTTGAAATGTTTTCTTAAAAGAAAATATATAGTTCCCCAACAATAAGAACTGATAGATAGGCAGTTGAGAAATAATATTAAGTTCTAGGTACCTTACATAAAACTTGATAAAAACAGATAAAAATATGAAGAGCACATAAAATGTATAATATCAAGTAAATGTGCCATGCTGAAGACTTTCTAAAATAAAAAGATTTTTAAACACAATTTAAAATGGGCTAACTCCAAGGACTCTCAAAGGTCATCAGAATAGTTCAGAAATGAAAGTAATGAAACTCGTATTTAAACATCAGTACTGAAATATAAACTGAAATATGAACTTACGCTTATTTTAACATCTAATTAATATATATTTTTTCTTTTTCCTCATTTATGTTCTTTCTTGATAGCTGAAGCCATTCTCTGACACTCTTCCCATAATTCCTGCTCCATTAAATATCTTATCTCCCAGCAACACTGCATTTACTCTTTCACTTCAGCTGGGAACATTTTAAAGCTGTATTTTACATTAAGAAAATGGAATCATACTTTTCTGACTTTTTCTTAATATGTAGAATTGGGCCCTAACCACATTTAAGATTTTGTTCAAAACTCTTGGTGCTGCGTATGGACATTACTTCTGAAATTTGAAAAAAAAATGGGGGTGAAGTGGGGGAAAGGATTTTAAAAAGCCAACCTAAGACCACCTGTTATTTTGTAATCCACGCAACACTTTCTGGGTTCTGAATATGTTAGATTCATTTGGTTGCAATTGTCTGGCTTTTCCAATTAAAAAATGTCTAGGGAACAATTTATTGCTCAGAGTACTTAAAGGAAGAAACACCACCAGTCTGATCATTTGCACAACGTATTATACAATAATGATAACTCAAGGGTGCTTCCTGTTTGCAAGGAAATTACTATATTTTTATTTATTCTTTCCTGTGAGCTTCTTGGTGCATCCTGCCTTCTCAATATCTTTTAGACTATAAGCTATTCAGGGCAGGGATATAGCCTCATTTCTGACATTGTAAAGTGCTGTGCATTGAATAAATACAAGTGCTAAATAAATACAAACTATTAACATTCATTTATTAATAATGAATAAACTAAGGGTGAGGGACAAGGCTATTATTGGTACAGAACATGTCTATTAATGAGTTAACAGGAGGGTCCCCTAGGAAGTATGCTGCACCCTTTGAAAGGGTGTAGTAATTTGCATGCTCTCCTGCACTCTAAGGAGCTCCACATGGTAGTCTTCCTCTCTGATGCAGAATACATCTGGTGCTCCCCTTGGGAGCAGCTCCACACAGTCCTCAACACAGGGCTGTGCCTTGAGGGTATTATGTAGCTTTCAATAGTTATTTCCTAATAACTATTATGAATGTGCAAATAAGACTGATTCAATACCATCGTCTCTCTGCTCTGAATGGCTCCTGTACTTAGAATTTCCAAGCAGTCTGCTAGCAGAATTTTCCAAAATGCACATAGAAAAGACAAAATGCCAAAAGCAAACAAAATGAGGCTTTCATCCAACCATCTCATGATGTCCATATTACACTCGGAGAAACTAAGATATAGAGCGGATAAGTGACTTCCCTGAAGTCACAGAGTGATTCAGAGATAGTTATGATTAGGTCCCAGGTCCCCTCAATCCTGTTCCCTTGCTTTAAGCACAACCATGATCATATTACCTTCCATGTCTAATGATTAATGAGAAGGCACCTTAGAGCACTCTAAGGTCTGATTCCTTCCCTCCACTATTCCTGGGGCAGCACAGGTGTGTACTGCCCTTTACATGGGACAGATTTTATGTGGACAAACCAATGCTAAGAAAGTAGTCATGGTTTATTCATACATAATATGTTACAAGTTCCATTCTGTTGCCATAAAGGAACCTGGAAGACAAAAGAATATGTTGTGGTGGATTTGGGAAATTCTGCATGCATAACCACAATCTAATACCAGCTTTTTTCAAAACAGAGAGGTCACTGGATTTATCAAATTTACCTTACAGACTTAGTAAAGCATTCATTACTTTCTTGGTAATTTTTCTTACGCTACAGAATATTATCAGTTTTTTAATGATGGCTTTACAAGTAGTAACTTATTTAGTTGTGCCAGAGCAAAAAAACATCATCAATGTTTGAGAGCTTCAGAATTTAATGGGTTCTTTTTGATCTTATTGTTCCTTTTGATTTGCTTGTGTCTTTTTTATGAGCTAGATCTGAAAAAATATTAACTCTTACATAACTTAAACATTCTATGATATCATCTTCCATCCCTCATAATTTCTGTCCCTAAGCAAATGCATTTTTTTTGGAGATTAAACTTAGCTTTTTCCTCAAGTTTTATTTACAGGTAATTTATGTGAGAATTTAATAAAAGATTTAATCCAAAATGAAAAGGGCTTCTACATCCATAGTGGCCCGGATGGTATTTTCAGGAAGATCACCGATGGATTGTAGTTTCATGAATAGGTCGGAATATGAACAAGAGGCTACTCGGCAGCTCTCCAACACCACTTTCTACAAGCCATTACCCTCTGATCCCACTGAGGGTTACCAAAAGAAACTACAGAATTTGCTCAAGAAACTCCCTGAAAAAGCACAAGATCAAATCCACACAGACACACCCCTGGAACCCTGACCTGGGATATTCTATCTACTACCCAAGATCCATAAACCTGGAAATCCTGGGCACCCATCATCTCAGGCATTGGCACCCTGACAGTAGGATTGTCTGGCTATGTAGACTCCCTCCTCAGGCCCTATGCTACCAGCACTCCCAGCTATCTTCGAGACACCACTGACTTCCTAAGGAAACTATAATCCATCGGTGATCTTCCTGAAAATACCATCCTGGCCACTATGGATGTAGAAGCCCTCTACACCAACATTCCACACAAAGATGGACTACAAGCCGTCAAAAACACTATCCCCGATAATGTCACGGCAAACCTGGTGGCTGAACTTTGTGACTTTGTCCTCATCCATAACTATTTCACATTTGGAGACAATGTATACCTTCAAATCAGCGGCACTGCTATGGGTACCCGCATGGCCCCACAGTATGCCAACATTTTTACGGCTGACTTAGAACAACGCTTCCTCAGCTCTCGTCCCCTAATAGCCCTACTCTACTTGCGCTATATTGATGACATCTTCATCATCTGGACCCATGGAAAAGAAGCCCTTGAGGAATTCCACCATGATTTCAACAATTTCCATCCCACCACCAACCTCAGCCTGGTCCAGTCCACACAAGAGATCCACTTCCTGGACACTACGGTGCTAATAAGCGATGGTCACATAAACACCGGAAACATACTGACCACTATTCCTACCTACATGCCTCCAGCTTTCACCCAGACCACACCACACGGTCCATTGTCTACAGCCAAGCTCTACGATACAACCGCATTTGCTCCAACCCCTCAGACAGAAACAAACACCTACAAGATCTCTATCAAGCATTCTTACAACCACTATACCCACCTGCTGAAGTGAAGAAACAGATTGACAGAGCCAGAAGAGTACCCAGAAGTCACCTACTGCAGGACAGGCCCAACAAAGAAAATAACAGAATGCCACTAGCCGTCACCTTCAGCCCCCAACTAAAACCTCTCCAACACATTATCAAAGATCTACAACCTATCCTGAAGGACGACCCATCACTCTCACAAATCTTGGGAGACAGGCCAGTCCTTGCCTACAGACAGCCCCCCAACCTGAAGCAAATACTCACCAGCAACTACATACCACGCAACAGAACCATTAACCCAGGAACCTATCCTTGCAACAAAGCTCGTTGCCAACTGTGCCCACATATCTATTCAAGGGACACCATCACAGGGCCTAATAACATCAGCCACACTATCAGAGGCTCGTTCACCTGCACATCCACCAATGTGATATATGCCATCATGTGCCAGCAATGCCCCTCTGCCATGTACATTGGTCAAACTGGACAGTCTCTACGTAAAAGAATAAATGGACACAAATCAGATGTCAACAATTATAACATTCATAAACCAGTCAGAGAACACTTCAATCTCTCTGGTCACGCGATTACAGATATGAAAGTTGCGATATTACAACAGAAAAACTTCAAAACCAGAGTCCAGCAAGAGAAAAAAGAGTACTCCACAAGTACAAGTGCCACAAGTACTCCTTTTCTTTTTGGGGGAGGGGGTAGCTCAGTGGTTTGAGCATTGGCCTGCTAAACCCAGGGTTGTGAGTTCAATCCTTGAGGGGGCCATTTAGGGATCTGGGGCAAAAAAAAATTGGGGATTGTGCCTGCTTTGAGCAGGGAGTTGGACTAGATGATCTCCTGAGGTCCCTTCCAACTCTGATATTCTAAGACTCTAAGACTAAGACTGCTGAACTGGAATTCATTTGCATATTGGATACAATTAACTTAGGCTTGAATAGAGACTGGGAGTGGCTAAGTCATTATGCAAGGTAACCTATTTCCCCTTGTTTTTTCCTACCCCCTTCCCCCACCCCCCCAACCGTTCCTCAGACGTTCTTGTTAAACCCTGGATTTGTGCTGGAAATGGCCCACCTTGATTATCATACACATTTTAAGGAGAGTGATCACTTTAGATAAGCTATTACCAGCAGGAGAGTGGGGTGGGGGGAGAAAACCTTTTGAAGTGATAAACACCCAGTTTTTCATGGTCCGTGTGTATAAAAACATCTTCACTGCCTTTTCCACTTTTATGCATCCGATGAAGTGAGCTTTAGCTCACCAAAGCTTATGCTCAAATAAATTGGTTAGTCTCTAAGGTGCCACAAGTACTCCTTTTCTTTTTGCGAATACAGACTAACATGGCTGCTACTCTGAATCCAAAATGAGTCAGTACAACAGCAAAATTGAGAATTTAAACCCAAAGCAATCAGGAAATTCAAGGTAAGGTTCCCCCAGAAACATAATAGCAACACTGTCCTCAGCATGATTCCTTTGCAGCTCTGCGAATTATCAGTTATCTGCAGTGTGAATGTTCATTATAAGCTGATGAAACCTCAGGTCAGTAAGATCATAGACTCTGATACTCAGCTGTACTCCAGTCCCTTTGCCACTCCAGTGGCACAAAGGGGCCAGAAACCGGTTGGATGTTCCCATTGGGAGTACCCACAATGTAGGAGATTCCCTGTTGGTATAAAGCTATGAAATGACCCTATGCCAACCCCTATTTGCAACCCCTGGTGCCTGCAGAAAGGAAAGGGGAGTTTTGGAGTGTGGTTGGAGTGGTTTGTGTTCTGCGTATTCTGGGCTCTCAGGTGATTCCTTGGGATGCGCCTAAGATATAAGTTAGAACAGACCTTTGGAAAACTGCCATCTAATAGCAAAAGCAGGTGATGAGCTAATATTATTACTACTACATAGCTTATTACACCTTTGAGTTGTGCATACACAACTACTGCATATAGTTAGCCTCTGTAAGAACATGGTCATTTTACTGTTACCCTTTCCTACTACCCCTTTCATTTGTTTGTTTCACCCATCTGTGGTGTCTTTAGATTGTAAGTAGACCTAACCAAAAAAGTTTTATTTTTATGCAGAAAGTTTTAATGAAAGTCAAAAAATGTTTTCATCCAATTTTTTTTGCAGAAAATGTAGATTTTTGACAGAAATTTGAATACCAAAACATTTCAGCCAAAACACAAGATTTTGGCAAAAATGAAATATTTCGATTTTGGAAATTCTCTCATGGTGCGTCATGACAGTTGTCGTTCAAGTGCCTCGGGCTCCTGTTCTCCACTATTGGCTACACTCCTTGTTTGGGCTGTATCACCCATGATGCACTACCATCTCCCCTCTTTGATAGGGGAGGCAGTGTGTCATGGGAGTCCCTGGCTATTGTGCATCATGGGAGATGTAGTCAGGGAGCCTGGCCTGGAGAGGACAATGTGGACATGAGGCAACTGAAGTACGACTCCTCTGGGGCACTTATTAGAATGAGAATGAATCAATGTTTTCCAGGTAACGTCAATTTGGATTCACCATGCTGTCCACCACTTGAAATATTTCTGATGGGCGTGATTTTGTGGGTGCTAGAGTACAGGAGAAGAAAGCCTTAATTTCCCTATTATATATAGTATAGTACAGGGGTCAGCAACCTTTCGGAAGTGGTGTGCCAAGTCTTCATGTATTTACTTTAATTTAAGGTTTGGCATGCCAGTAATACATTTTAATGTTTTTAGAAGGTCTCTCTCTGTAATATATAACTAAACTATTGTTGTATGTAAAGTAAATAAGGTTTTTAAAATGTTTAAGAAGCTTCATTTAAAATTAAATTAAAATGCAGATTTTATCAGTTTAGTGTGATCCTTGCCCTTGCTTTTCCTTGCTGAGTTTTCCAATTTCTGGCACGTATTTGGATACTTTAAGCTGCACACAGGCTTCTGAGTGATCAGTTTTTAACCAGCTCTGAGAGGGACAGAGGACAGATTTCTTGTGTGAAAATACCTGTTCACACAGGTATGTGGATCCAAATGCTGAAAGCATTGTAAACACAATTTTCTTCAAACAGTTAAATTTCACTGGCAGGGATGTCCAGCAGGTCAGAATAGAGGCCCCATGATCTCTCCGTAGCTTTAAGTGCACTCCGCAGATCTCCAAACTTTGATGCCCACAATTCTGAGCTTTTCAACTGAATGAGTTGCATTTTGAAATCTTCAACACCCATCCACTGAAATACAGACAAATCCAAGTCGCTTTCGTTAAACTTTTCAGGTTTAATTAGAAAAGAAAGCATTGGGCAACATTGCTGGAAATATTGAAATCCATCAGAAAATTCTGATTCCAGTTCTCGCATGTACATTCCAATCTCATCAATACTTACAGGGCAATGTGTCAATAGCTCTTTTATGTGTTGGAAGTAGCGGAAAGTCAAAGTTCGAATATCCCGAGAAAAAACTGCTAGTTTTACAACAAATGCTTTCCAGGTTTCATAAAGAGCCACAACCGTTTGCCCTGCACCATGGAGATGGAGATTGAGTTCGTTTAGGTGAGCGGTGATGTCAGTTAGAAACATGAGCTTACACAGCCATTTGTCATCATCCAGTTCGGGGTAGTTTTGTCCTTTTTCTGACAAAAAGGCCTTGATTGCATCACAACAGCTTACAAAGCGCACCAAAGCCTTGCCAGAACTTAGCCACCGAATGTTGCTGTGAAGTGGAATGTCATTATAAGCACTGTCCATCTCTTCTAGCAGTGCTTGAAACTGTTGCTCAATCTGCTTTGGCTGACAGACAAAGACATTCACAATTTGCACCACTGTATTCATCACATTATTAAGCTCTGAATTAGAAATTTTAGCAAAGAGGTTTTCTTGATGGATGAAACAGTGAAATTTGACTGTTGGGCTGGCAATTTGATCTTTAAGTAACTTTACAAATCCCTTCTGTTTTATGAACCTGGCAGGGTCATAGAATCATAGAATATCAGGGTTGGAAAGGACCCCAGAAGGTCATCTAGTCCAACCCCCTGCTCGAAGCAGGACCAATTCCCAGTTAAATCATCCCAGCCAGGGCTTTGTCAAGCCTGACCTTAAAAACCTCTAAGGAAGGAGATTCTATCACCTCCCTAGGTAACGCATTCCAGTGTTTCACCACTCTCATAGTGAAAAAGTTTTTCCTAATATCCAATCTAAACCTCCCCCACTGCAACTTGAGACCATTACTCCTTGTTCTGTCATCTGCTACCATTGAGAACAGTCTAGAGCCATCCCCTTTGGAACTCCCTTTCAGGTAGTTGAAAGCAGCTATCAAATCCCCCCTCATTCTTCTCTTCTGCAGACTAAACAATCCCAGCTCCCTCAACCTCTCCTCATAAGTCATGTGTTCTAGACCCCTAATCATTTTTGTTGCCCTTCGCTGGACTCTCTCCAATTTATCCACATCCTTCTTGTAGTGTGGGGCCCAAAACTGGACACAGTACTCCAGATGAGGCCTCACCAATGTCGAATAGAGGGGAAAGATCACGTCCCTCGATCTGCTCGCTATGCCCCTACTTATACATCCCAAAATGCCATTGGCCTTCTTGGCAACAAGGGCACACTGCTGACTCATATCCAGCTTCTCGTCCACTGTCACCCCTAGGTCCTTTTCCACAGAACTGCTGCCTAGCCATTCGGCCCCTAGTCTAAAGCGGTGCATTGGATTCTTCCATCCTAAGTGCAGGACCCTGCACTTATCCTTATTGAACCTCATCAGATTTCTTTTGGCCCAATCCTCCAATTTGTCTAGGTCCTTCTGTATCCTATCCCTCCCCTCCAGCGTATCTACCACTCCTCCCAGTTTAGTATCATCCGCAAATTTGCTGAGAGTGCAATCTACACCATCCTCCAGAACATTTATGAAGATATTGAACAAAACCGGCCCCAGGACCGACCCCTGGGGCACTCCACTTGACACCGGCTGCCAACTAGACATGGAGCCATTGATCACTACCCGTTGAGCCCGACAATCTAGCCAGCTTTCTACCCACCTTATAGTGCATTCATCCAGCCCATACTTCCTTAACTTGCTGACAAGAATACTGTGGGAGACTGTGTCAAAAGCTTTGCTAAAGTCAAGAAACAATACATCCACTGCTTTCCCTTCATCCACAGAACCAGTAATCTCATCATAAAAGGCGATTAGATTAGTCAGGCATGACCTTCCCTTGGTGAATCCATGCTGGCTGTTCCTGATCACTTTCCTCTCATGCAAGTGCTTCAGGATTGATTCTTTGAGGACCTGCTCCATGATTTTTCCAGGGACTGAGGTGAGGCTGACTGGCCTGTAGTTCCCAGGATCCTCCTTCTTCCCTTTTTTAAAGATTGGTACTACATTAGCCTTTTTCCAGTCATCCGGGACTTCCCCCGTTCGCAACGAGTTTTCAAAGATAATGGCCAATGGCTCTGCAATCACAGCCGCCAATTCCTTCAGCACTCTCGGATGCAATTCGTCCGGCCCCATGGACTTGTGCACGTCCAGCTTTTCTAAATAGTCCCTAACCACCTCTATCTCCACAGAGGGCTGGCCATCTCTTCCCCATTTTGTGATGCCCAGCGCAGCAGTCTGGGAGCTGACCTTGTTAGTGAAGACAGAGGCAAAAAAAGCATTGAGTACATTAGCTTTTTCCACATCCTCTGTCACTAGGTTGCCTCCCTCATTCAGTAAGGGGCCCACACTTTCCTTGGCTTTCTTCTTGTTGCCAACATACCTGAAGAAACCCTTCTTGTTACTCTTGACATCTCTTGCTACCTGCAGCTCCAGGTGCGATTTGGCCCTCCTGATATCATTCCTACATGCCCGAGCAATATTTTTATACTCTTCCCTGGTCATATGTCCAACCTTCCACTTCTTGTAAGCTTCTTTTTTATGTTTAAGATCCGCTAGGATTTCACCATTAAGCCAAGCTGGTCGCCTGCCATATTTACTATTCTTTCGACTCATCGGGATGGTTTGTCCCTGTAACCTCAACAGGGATTCCTTGAAATACAGCCAGCTCTCCTGGACTCCTTTCCCCTTCATGTTAGTCCCCCAGGGGATCCTGGCCATCCGTTCCCTGAGGGAGTTGAAGTCTGCTTTCCTGAAGTCCAGGGTCCGTATCCTGCTGCTTGCCTTTCTTCCCTGCGTCAGGATCCTGAACTCAACCAACTCATGGTCACTGCTTCCCAGATTCCCATCCACTTTTGCTTCCCCCACTAATTCTACCCGGTTTGTGAGCAGCAGGTCAAGAAAAGCGCCCCCCCAGTTGGCTCCTCTAGCACTTGCGCCAGGAAATTGTCCCCTACGCTTTCCAAAAACTTCCTGGATTGTCTATGCTGTATTGCTCTCCCAGCAGATATCAGGAAAATTAAAGTCACCCATGAGAATCAGGGCATGCAATCTAGTAGCTTCCGTGAGCTGCCGGAAGAAAGCCTCATCTACCTCATCCCCCTGGTCCGGTGGTCTATAGCAGACTCCCACCACTACATCACTCTTGTTGCACACACTTCTAAACTTAATCCAGAGACACTCAGGTTTTTCTACAGTTTCGTACCGGAGCTCTGAGCAGTCATACTGCTCCCTTACATACAGTGCTACTCCCCCACCTTTTCTGCCCTGCCTGTCCTTCCTGAACAGTTTATAACCATCCATGACAGTACTCCAGTCATGTGAGTTATCCCACCAAGTCTCTGTTATTCCAATCACGTCATAGTTCCTTGACATCACCAGGACCTCCAGTTCTCCCTGCTTGTTTCCAAGGCTTTGTGCATTCGTATATAAGCACTTGAGATAACCTGTTGATCGCCCCTCATTCTCAGTATGAGGCAGGAGCCCTCCCCTCACAGACATTGCTGCCTGTGCTTCCTCCCGGTATCCCGCTTTCCAACTTACCTCAGGGCTTTGGTCTCCTTCACAAAATATTTGGTCACACAAAATATTTTTCTGATGTCAACTCCTCATTCTTCAAAATGGTTTACAAAAGTTTCCGCTATATCTTCCCCCTTTGTTGTGCCATGCAGGGGTTTTAGGCAACAAAGTTCCTCTTGGATTTCATCGGAAGCACAATATCTTGCAACAACTGCCAAAAGTGGAAGGTTGTTTATATCCACGCTCTCATCAACTGCAATGCTAAACACTGCTGTGTCTTTTAATGCAGTTGTCTGCTTTTCGTTAATGTTTTCTGCCATTTCGCTTACACGTCTCTCAACTGTTCTGGCAGAGACAGGCAGTTCTTTTATTCTAGATACGCATCTTTATTTGGCAAATAATTGAACAAAACCTCCGAACTTCTGAGAAAAACTTCTTTTATATATTCCCCAACTGTAAATGGCTTTCTGTTTTTTGTTATGCAGTGTGCAGTCTTGTAACTTCCTTCGGTGGCTTGATTTTTACTTACACTTAAGCATTTAAAAACACTGCTTTGCTTCTCATATCCTGCTACTGCCTTTTTGATTGATTCAGTCTTGTCTGCTTCGTCAAGAAAGGTTTTCTTGTGTTTCGTCTGAAAATGTCATCAAACATTTGATGTGCGACAAACAACACTTTCACAACAGAAAGCACAAACAGCATGGTCCTTCTTTTGAATAAATCCAAATGTGTCTGTTGAAGAAGGCTGAAATGAACGGACATATAAGTTTGCTTTCTTAGGAGCTAACATTTTGTCAAATGTATTCCTCAACTCACAGTGAAAAAAAAATTGTGACAGACAACACGCACAACATCAGATGCAATGCGCCATTCCACGTCACGTGATAGTGATGTAAGCAGGAAATCAGGACTTTAAAATATCCAGTACAGTGGCGCTGGAACAATTTTTAAAGTGGGGGTGCTGAGCTGTGCCCCCTCTTGCCCCTGTCTGCACCCCTCGCAGCCCCAGGCTGGGGCCAGTGGGCCACAGCTGGGGGTGGCTGTAGAGCCCCGGGCCTGTGGCCGGGACCCCAGGATGGCAGCCCAGTCCCCGGGACTGGTGGCTGGGACCCGGGCAGTGTGAGTGCCACTGAAAATCATCTTGTGTGCCGCCATAGGTTGCTGACCCCTGCACAGTGAACAGGGGAGACTGTGACTGACTGTGACCTTCAGTCTGGGTGACTAACTAGGAGAAACCTCCTTGGGCCCTTCCCCATGTAGTACCAGGGGCAGTTTCCCCTCCCCACTCCAATATTTTATCTGTTGCAGTCCATATACATCCCACCATTGCCTGTGAGGATAATGTATAGAAGAGCGTGTTTAGGTATTATTGTATCAGTGGGGGTGGACAACATATGGTCACAATCAATGTTAGTTAATTAGTCCTAAAAACAGTTGTGGTTCTTATAATTTTTTTAGCTGTTTTTTCCCCAAGAGATTATAGATTTTTTTAAAAAGTATTTACAGCAATAGTTATATCACAAAAACTTTTTACAAGATAATCTTAATTTCCTTTAATATTTTCTTGGGAATCACTATGGGTAATATAGAAAATAGGTAATTGAATTTAGTTGCTATTACCATTTTGACAGCCTGAACTCTTCCCCATAGTGACAGATTTAATTTCTCACACATGGCTATACTGTTTTTAAATTGAATAATAAGTGGTGTAATATTGTTTCTTGCCACAGCATCAAAACCATTATTTAGCAATACATTCAAAGTATTTCATCTGAGTTGATAGCCATTAAAATTTCAAAGCCAGATAGATCCTCAGCTGGTGTAAATTGACAGATCTCCACTGAAGCCAAAGCTGACTCACACCAGCTGAGTATCTGGCCTGCAATATTGTTAACATTCTTTCTTACTTCTCACCAAATTTATTGTAATTTTCTTATTGGTAATATGGGATGAGTGCACAGAATAGAACTATGAATTCATTATGTGCCCAGTCCTGCAATCCTTTGAGCTGAGTAATTTCTGCAATGAGCAAAGTGTCATCATCAATTTACACTGTAGACAATAGAAGATGAAGGTGTTCTGCCCCTCTCAAGGGATGCTCAATGGGCCTCAAAGATTTGGGCCTCATAAGCAACCTTCATTCATGCAATTGCCAAGGACACATTTACAGCTAATTCTAGAGGCTCTAGTGCTAGAATAAATCAGAAAAGGGAGAGGAGACATCTCTGATGAATGTGTCATTTCAACACAGATTTGTGTGTAATACAGCATTACGCTATACTGCTGCTCTCAAGCAACATAAAATAATGTAATTCTCTTGAGAAATAATGGATTTATATTAAAAGACTCTAATACTTGTTGTTTACATGACTGAATAGCATTTCTGCGTCCAATGACATGTTAGAGAGGTCATTTCTAACTAACTACATTAAGAGACCACTGCTTTAAGGTGATGAAGACTCCATTAATGAGCTGCAGGAGCCCCTTGATAACAGCAATATTTGGTTTCCTTAGTGCAGATGCTCATCTTTAGTTTTCCAAAAAAGAAAGTTTCTAACCCTATCCTAGTTCTTACAAATATAGTCTTGAAAAATCGGAGACATACCGCTGTAACCGATAGCTAAGGTTAAAAGGAACAAGCAGCTGGGCTCTGTTTCTACATAGGAGGCAGGCCGGATGAGGCTGTATCTCTAGAACCATCTTACCAACCCACCCCAAGTTCCTTAGTCCCGTCCTGCGTGTAATACTGCAATTGATAATGGGTGGTGACAGGATTCAACTACGTCTGTGGAGGAGCGTTGGCTCCGCTGCTGCCTTTTCACACTGCAAGAGCTGCCTGCCCGCCCCCAGAACCCAATAGGTATTCACTCCCCCAACTCTGCCGAAGGGAGGCATAGCTAGAAGCTGTTTTCCAAGCTAATCCCAAACTGCTGAGGCCAGCTCTGCTTGTTAAAATCTTCAACCCTGGCTGTTCGCTCAGGCAGATTCTATGCCACAGGTGAGCTTGCTATTCGTGCAGCCACAGCAGCTGCAGCAAGGGGTACTCCTCTCCTGAATCTTCCATTAATGCCTCCTGCATTGTACAAGGAACACATCTTGTAGAGTTCTCCCCTCACCCCCCCGGCTTCTCGACCAGTTCATGAGAAGAAAGGAGAGTGGAGGCGGAGCCAAGCTGTTGCTGGGCTTAAAGTGGGTATCCTGCAGCTACTCTAATCCACCCTCTCTCCTCTTGGGGAGGTGGAAGTATGATGGGTTTAGAGGAGTAGAAATGGAAGGGATGATAAATGTGTGTGTAGAGGTGAAAAGATTGATGAATTAAAATGGAGAAGATCAGAGTGTGGAATTGCTGGATTTTTATTTTATTTTATTGGAGGGGAGAATACTTTGCCCAGGGAGTATCACATGTCTCAGTAACTGAGTGAAAAATTGTTGACAGTCCCCTATGCTAAAATGTTGTCATCACAAAACTGGAGCACCCCTGAGAGAGCCTAAGCATCCCTGACTGCTACTGATGCTGGGGAGATTAGATACGGGTACTCATCATACTCTAAGGATGTGATGAGCACCTTACAGGATCAGATTTTAAATTAAGACTTCTTGTGTTACCATAATGCAGTTCTTCCTTTACTGAATCTCATCTCATTTCAATAAGTCTCATCTCATCTGGATATATTAGTGGGGAATTAAGTTTGCCAGTCTGCTTTCTAACATTCTTTAGAAATGTGCTGAATGTTCTAGCCATGTTCCTATCATACATAATCCTATATAAGACCAGCAAGGAACAGTGGATATGGTGGCTTTTATGCAATTTGATAGTTGGGCATTCACCACTAAGAAAATCCAGGGTCTGTCATATTGAACAGTGGGAAAATATTGCAAGAGCATTTAAGAATGTGAGATTTTCCTTGCCAATTAGAAACACAGCACAACCATAGCCCAGACATAATTCTCTATTTTAGCCAAGTGAACAATTTAAAAATATTTTTCATTTATATTCACTCACATTTTTTTAAAAATTTGCTTGAACTGAGTTCATATCTCTTTTGTGTTATGTTTCCACAAATATTTTAACAAATGATCCTATGGGCAGAAATGATCACTTAAACATTGACGTTTAAGGCCCTGATCCCAACAAAGACTTATGCATAGGCTTAATTTTATTAACTGTAAGTAGTCTCATTATCACCCATAGTTCATAAAGTTAAGCCCATGCATAAGTCTTGCCAGAGTCTGAGGTTATTACAGAATATTCTGTAACTATCAGAGAATTTTTAACATGTAAATGTGTGCATTTGCACTGGAAACCTAATTTTAGGACTTGTCCACACCCACTCAGGAAAAAAATGTATACAAGGTGTCCTTTGTAAACAGTCAAAACAGCTGAAGTTTCAAATTTTGCATATTCATAATTAAGTGCAGAGAATAATGATCTGCAGTAATTATTTTATGAGTTATTTTGAACAAGTCAAGCTGAGAAAACCAGAGTGATCTGTTTGTGGACAATTAATGAACAGAAAAAGAAGTAAACTTTATTGAATAATTTTTTTTGTTCTATATGATGTACCTGGCTCTTCTCATAATATGGTATGATTCTGTAGAAAGTTATTCAGGTAAATTGTGAAGTTACAGAGTTAGCATCTCCACTTATAAATGTAATTGACCTGTGGATCTACCTGTTAGAAACTGCCTCTATTTCTTCACCAATAAAAAGAAATAATATGATTTCCTTAACTCACAGGAGTTTATGAGACTAATAAGACATAACAGAGTTAGTGGATAGGGCACTGAACTGGGACCCAGGAAGTCTGAGTTCTGTTCTTGACTCTGCCACTAACTTGCTGGGTGACCTTGGGTAAGTCACTTCTCTCTATGCTTTGGTTTTCCCCATCTATAAAATGGGGATAATTAAACTGACTTCCTTCATAAAGTGCTTTGAGACCTACGGATGAAAAGTGCTGTGTAAGAGATGGATATTATTATGAAGTGTTTTGAGATCATTGTATGCTATGGACGTGCAAAGTGTTCTTTTTTTGTGCTCAGGGATATGAAATAGTTAAGAAAATAATTGACAGATGGAATGTTGAAATTGACTGTAGACATACTGGCTCTGTTGTAGGGTATTCAGGCATATAGCGCTCCAGTGTTTCAAGAGCAACTACTGTACCAACACAATTTCATGAAAACTGTTGGGGTTTAGTGAAAATAAATATTCTCACCCATAATCATTTTTGGAAACCAAACTAGTCTCCAATATTGATGCTATCATTAACCAATGCCTTGCTTGTCAAAGCAATTTCTATGTGCCAGCAATAGCTCTCGTCTACCACTGCATGTGGCCTGCTTTCCCTTTGGCAAATAGCACAGAGGTTGTTATGGAAAAAGTTAATCGGGTTTTAGAGCTCACAGCCGCTTATTTGCATTGGCCTGAGGTGGTGCAGATGTCAAGCAACACAACTATTTCCAGATAACACAAGGGTAAAAAAACCTCTCTACTGTGTGGAGACTGTCACAGCAGGTAATTTTGATGATCAGGCCTCAGTTTACCTCTTGCAGGTAAATTTGGTGGAGCACATCAAATCTGCTACCAGCATTTACTGGTGCTACAGAACAGCATGACTGAAGAATAGGGGTGAAGGAAGAATGCTATAACTCTGTGATTCCATTTGTGCTTGGTTATCAGAATGTATGCTATTGTATTACCAGAAAAATTCTGCAGACCCATTTTGAAAAAGATCAGCACATACACAGCCGTCAGTTACTAAGCAAAATTTTACAGACCAAATGCAACATAAACAGATGCAATTAGAAGAGTCTGAAATAAAGAAAATCCTCAATTCACCGTGAATCAATAGGAAATAACTGGCATATTGATTGGTAGTAACTGGGAGGTGTGTTGATTTGTGTGGATCTGGTGTTGGCTAGTCTTTTGCTAGGAGTCTACTGAATCTGAATTGACAATGAGCACTTCCGATAAGGTATTGAACTTCCTTGCCTCCCATTCACATCAATGGGAGGGAGCGACACAATTTTCAGTACTCCGCTGAATAAAGCCCCAGGTACTCTGCTATTAAGTATTCACTTGTTGTTCAAAGCTCTGTGGGGGTAAGGCCCATGTCATTTTATCTATTTATGCTTAGCACATTGAGGCCTTTGGGCATTGCCATCAGGTAAAAAATAATGCTAATAATAAAAAAAAGTAATGTCATGCCAGTTAGGGATGGGTCTACACTGGGAACAGGGCAGATACTCACCATCCCAGATACACACTCCCTGGTACACAGCTGGGGTGTCCTCCCCTCCCTCAAGAGGAGGTAACATATTCCCTACTGCCTGGCTAGCCAACTTCTCTGTCTGGTGCATGGATAGGGGTGAGGCAATGGCCTTTCTCCCTGATCCTCTCCTTTTATTTTAAGGGTGCATGCAGAAAGGGAGCAACCGTGTTTAGCTGAGCATAAAGACTGCAGCTGTGACCTGTTGCTGAACAGGGGATCTTCTCACCCTACACACCTTGCACACCTGTACAGCAGCAAAGTACAGTTTGCCCCTCCTTGCAAGCTGTGCAAGGTGCAGAGAACAGAATTTACAAAATTTGACAAGCTAGTTATCTTCAAAATTTCTCCTTCCATTCCTTAAAGAGTCTTTCGGGAATTATATGCCTATGTTAATGTAACATTAAGGTTCATAAATCAAGCATTCAAATGTCAGGAAATGTAGATATAAAGCTGAAAGCTCAACCTTTACTCTGCCTGTGTACTTCCTCCTTAAAATATGGTCTCTCTTTATAGTCTTATAAATTATTTGTGAAATAATAGAACAGCTAATATAATACACAGGAACTTCCTATAAAACATTACAAACAGTAAGAATGTTACAGGGCACACTGTGCAGTCAGAATACATAAAGAATGGGACACACTTCACACACACAGTTGTGAATTCTGTGTCACGTTTCTATTTGGCTGTGTTCATATTCCCTTCTTGTTCATTTTACTGCAAGTGTTCATGCAAACAGCTTTTGGATCCCACTGATGTTGAGGAAGTGCTGTGCTTCCTGGGAATATGTGCAAATGATGATGCTCATACAACGTGAATATGGGTATTTGCAGTGGCAGATTAACCACTGGGTCAACGGGGCCCATGCCTAGAGGCCCCGGCCAATTGGGGCCCTCTGGAAAAATGGGCGCTCCTGACCCGCTCTGCGTGGTGCTCCTGCCGGAGAGCAGGGGAAGCCCCCGCGCCTTGACCCCGCTCCAGGAACATAGGGTGGGCAGGGGAAGCTCCCATACCTCGGCCCTGCTCCCTGGCAGGAGCATGGGGGGTGGGGCAGGACTGCAGGCAGAAGAGGTGGGGAGGGGCCCCCACTTGCTCTGGCCTAGGTCGCCACAAAAGCTTAATCTGCCTTTGGGTAGTCATTACTCACACTGGAACTGCTCTCTACTGTAGAGATAGGCTTCTCTCACCTCAAGGGAAAGTAGGAGAAACTCCTGTAGTTAAGACAGACTTTCAAGGCTTTCTATGCACTCAGAATATCCCTGACTCAGCAGTTGCTATAGCTACATGGATATAGAACCCATTGTAAATAAGGATATGTAAAAGGTTTGTACCATTTCAGTTTATTTACCTGAAGCAGAGTAAACCTTAATTGCTAAATTCCAGCTATTTCCATGGCCTGAGGCAGAAAATATCAAGTCATTAGGTGGCAATGGGTCATTTATTTTATTGTTCCTTCTTCAAACACCAATGTCCCATTCTGACGCTAGCCTTGCCTCTCTGACAGGCAGTACCAGATGTCTGAGACCTTGCAGTTTGGCTTGCCACACAGAGTCAAGGTATGTGCAAAGTATAACTGGTTTTATTTACGCACGCTCACATGTGGATGCTACTCCTGAAACAGAGATAGTCAAACAGCAGCATGCAGCCCTTTTTCAGGGGAATCTCAGCCCCAAACTAATGCCTGTTTCCCACAGAGCACCTTTGCCTCAACAATTGACTGTAATCAGAAACAGTGGCAGAAAGCAAATTCTGCTGCTGTTCATGCAGCTCCTTTGCACAGGACCACTGCCTCTACACAGAAACTTTCATGGTAAAAGCTAGCAACTACATAGCATGTCTTCCCAAGACTGAACATTTGTTCACACACTGAGAAAAAAAACTTGGAAGACTCTGTGTAACTATGCTAGCCATAACAATATGATAGGATGAGAAGTGTCAAATTGAGTGAAGGGAACCTGTGAACAAGTTTGTTTGGAGATATTTTCATACTGCAGTTCTAAACAAAAATAATAGTGCCCTAAGTCCCAGTAGAAGAATTAGAATCCCCACACAGTGGGATCTGGATTATAAAAACCTCAGATTTTCCCCCAAAGTAATGGATAACCTGTAGAGCACAAACTTCTCAAAGTTCGCTGTCAGTCACAGATTATTGTTTTTATATATTTCAAAATCTACATGCTAATTCAAACAAACAGCCCAGAGCGATCTGTTCTAGAGCGTGGGCAATCTTCACTTGGGAAGAATTGCCAAATATGCAATTTTCTCACATTGATATTTTATGGAAATGAAAATACCTCTACCTTTAAATACTGAGAGTCAAACCCTCTGGTCTCCTCTGTAGGTATGCTAAATCCTCAGATACAAAGGACATGCTAGAGCTTCAATAAGGCAATTTTGCACCCTCAGGATTGCCATGGAGCTGCATGAAAGAGGGGTTTGTAAGTCAAGGGAAGCGGCAGAGGCATCGTCTACACACAGTACTGATCCACAACTACAAAAACCTGTATAGGAAGTGTGATGGGTGTGTACCCCATATCAGTTATGTCAGGGTTAATGAGGGCCTGAGATGCCAATTAGGGTACCTGGCATCACCTGGGAAAGGGAGGGCCAGGGCTAATTGAGAAGTCCAGCTGGGGAAGAGCTGGGACAGCAGTATAAAGCCAGGAGACTGAACACATAGGGGTTGTAGGGGAAAGTGGTTGTGGTCACTCCTTGTGGGGGTGAGGGAGGTTGTTAGGGACAAGGAGGATGTCTAAGAGGAGAGTAAGTCCTGAGAGCTTGCTCTGGTGTAAGGAGTCTGGCAAGAGGCTAGAGGAAGGGTGAAGTAGTTACAGGGAGTAGAGTGAATTCCAATGGTAAACCCAGAAGCAGGCAAGAGAAGATAGGCTTGGTGGAAGGAGCTTAGAGAAACAGCAACAGGGAGTGAGGACCTAGATTGCTGGTTATAGGGTCCCTGGACTGGACCTCATGTATTGGGCAGGCTTGGGTTCCCCTATCAGCCAGTGTTCTAGGGAGACAGAGTCCTGAGCTCTATATTACAAAATATAATCTGGAGATGGTATTTAGACAGTGTTCCTGTCAGACTTCATAACCCCAGAAGGGGTGGACTAAATAGTGACCAGGGCTGAGTTACCTGAAAAAACACTTTTGCAGACCTAGCAGCAAGGGGATACCCGATGCAGTGAGAGCATGTTCCCAGACGTAAACACAAGGAGGAACACTAGAGGGAATGGCAATCCCACTACAGGGGGTAGTAGTGGGCTGTGTTCAGTACCCCTCCCTAGCTTGCGCAATAGATGCGACAGAGAACCTCATCAGCCTAGAGATTTCAGTTCCTACCCCGCATAAACTTCCCAGAGTTCATAGCCCATTGACACAAGCTGTGTGAGAATTTGGTCTTATGTTTGAATCTCATTCAAAAAGACAGGAAGAAGGACAGACTTAGATCGCTTAGCAATTCTATCTATTTTGTTTACTGGAGTCCTTCCCAAGTGCACTAACTATATTTGAATGCTATCAGGATATAGATAGCATTCCTGTAATCTCCACTTTTGTTTTACTGTACTTCAAGAAATACACTCCAGCTGATACCCTTGAGTTACCCCATCTAAATCTGAACATACCATGTTGTAAAGAAGTTGACTGGTCAAGGTTATTACCCATGATACCATCGACTGAGATTTAGTAGGCTTCTCACTGCAATTTTCATCACACAGGCAAGCATAGCATTATTATGTCGGTGACTGAGCACTTCTGAAATTTTGATAGCTTTCAGTCAAATGCCTATCTCAGGACACAAAGACACATTTTACAATTGTTCTACTGCACTGTCAGCACAGCTGCATTTTTAAATCATTTATTTCAGCTTTGGCTGGAGATGTGACACACAGTACTTTATAGAAAGTAACTACAATATTTGGCATATTTTTTTTCTGGGATCTCATCTTACACCTTGAGAAGAGGTTGGATTTTTTTTATGTGTAGTGAGCACGATTGTGTCCTTGTTACGCATATCTACTCAGGACCGGTTGCACAGAGTTAGTTTGTGCTTTTCTACTGTGCAGCTGTATAAGGCAATAGATGGGAATAAGGAGTCCCCCCTCCAGCCTTGAGTGGTCTCTGAAAATCAAGGATGCAACTGCAGCTGCTGCTTGAAGGACAGGAGAGGTTTTACTTAAAATGCTTCCCTACTGGAGTAACTGGCCTGAAATCAGGCAAGAAGTAGGTAGAGCAATAGCTCCCCTTTTGCCCCCTTTACACTGACTAGTGGAATGGGCTGTCCATATGAATTGGGGAGAGGATGCTTCACCCCAAAATATGGTGCCCCAAATTGCTTTCCAATCTCCTCCCCTTTCCTTAGTGCAACCAGGACACACTCTTTAGTGAGGCCCAATGCTCATTTTGGGCAGTATCTATGGCAAAATTTAGCCCAATGTGAGCAATTTCTTGACAAGACTGATTCTTTTATTGTAAACATATTGGTGTATAATTTTGTTAACGTTAAGTTCCTTTCCATTAAATATAATTATTTGGGTCTTGCATTATTTTACACAGTTTTCCTTAACATGAACTGGAGTTAGCATTTACATTGTGGTACACTGCAAATGGCAGCCACTTAAGGAACTCTTCTCCCCCCACCCCCAGAACTATATTTCTTACTAGTTAACTAACTTCAGAAGTTGGGGGAATTAATATTTAATATTGTTTCCAATCAAAATGAATGAATTCAGCCTCTGCATTGGCAATGACATTAAATAACAGCGATAAAGTCCTCTATCCTGCTCCATTGAAATTAGTGGCAGAAATCCCATTCAGAGCAGGATTGGGACCATGGTTGAATTAATTGTACATTCATATAAATTATGGGTTAACCTCTAAATATTGGGAGGGTCTGTCCACATATGCCTCAAAGGTCTGGATGTTTATAATGTATCAGTCACAGCTGCTTTATAGTCCCATATATTTTCATTATATATTACAATAGTTCCACTCAGAAATATCTGTAACATAGTATACTGTTTCCAACCCACCTGGTAAAAATAAATGCAATAATTAAGTTAAATTAAAGCTTTTAGGTTTGTTTTGCAATCAGTAATGAGAAACCTACCATTTCTTCTTTCCTTGGACATGGAAGCCAAACTTTTCACGCTTGGCTGATTAATGTTAGGCCCTAAATCTTTATTTAGTTACCTAAATAAGGGCTAAACTCTGCCATTTAGGCATAGACCAAAGTAACTGCCCTGACACAGGGTGAGTACTAGAACTATTGTGTCTCAGAAAAGAACACATGCCTCTCAGGGCTCCCTTTTTCTATTATATAGAATAATTTGCAACATCCCTTCCTAGGATGCAGCACACTATCCAACCACCCTGAATGCATATGCTGGTGGAATCATAGGTCTGCCTACATATTGTCTCTCCAAACCCAGAAAGCTCTTGGGGAAAGCATCTAGAGCACTGTCCCTGGTCTATACCAAGTGCCTTGGCTGAAACTGTGCCTTGGCTGAAACTGTGCCCTGCCCTTACGTGAATCACGTTTTTTGTCCCTCCTGCACTGCCACATAAGGACACTATCCCTAAGTGACCGTGCTTTCAGAACAGATAAGCATGCATTGCTGCCATGAATTTAAACTGGAAGGGTGAGTGCTCAACATTCCGGAATATCAGGCAACTCACTGAGGTACCTAAAGTCCAGATTCTCACAGCCTTACTAATGCTGAGTAACGTGTGAAAGTCCCACTGAAATCTTTGGGCCATTTTCTCCCACCCTTTCTGATGTGGAATTATACCTTGAAGTCAAAGGGACAGTTTGTGGAATACCAAGTTATTTAACTATTTTAGGACTAGACAGTGCCTTCAGGCACAATCCTGAGCAAGGGGTGGTGTGTAAGCCACTCCCTCCCAGGAATAGCCTCAGGAGGAAACATCCTCCTTCCTGTTTCTCCATGCTGCAGGGGAGGGGGCAGTTATTTGCTGCTGGCCTGTATCAGCAGTAAATAATGATACATCCTGCCATGACTCCCTGCACTGGCTAGGATATTGCTCCATCCATACCTTGCCTTCCCTACCCACATGCTATAAGGGGAGGAGGAATAAGTGGATACATAGTACACACTCCTGCACACCCAAACTCAAGATCCAGATAACCAAGCCAAGGAAGTAAGAGGGTTCTTATGTTCCCTTTACTCCCTTGCATGGGCATGGCATGCAAACCAGTCTAACCCTTATCATTTATGGTCAGCTTTGATGACTTAGATGAAAAAGCTGAAATGTTACTGGTAGCACAATTAAAGAACAAGTGCAGTCCATAATCCCATCATATGACTGATCTGAAGGAACACTACTAATAAAACCATAAGATTCAAGACATTTTGATGGCAGTATTGTATGTCCTCAGACAAATCTTAATATGTTGCTGCAACTGGAAAAAAGTTTAATATTTTTAAATACAATAAAAATCCCTTATGTTTCCAAAAAGATAAAAATGAGTTAGAGCTCTCCATAACAGAGGCAGAAATATCCGAGGTAATAAAGTGTTTAAATTCCAATAAAGCTCCAGATGAAGTTGATTTCCTACTGAGCTTTATAAAATATTTCAGTCTCAGCTGATTCCAATTTTTTTCGAAAGATATTTAAAGACGCTGAGGTGAATGGGACCTTTTTTGCTATTATCAGACATAGCTATTACCTTGTTCCTAAAATGCTAGCAATGCTTTACAGTATACCAGATACAGTTTTTTCCCTTAAAAAATTCAGTGGCCTTTGTAACTAAATATTGTTACCACAGTTCCCTGCAGAGAATGACTTCAGCCAATGAAACATGAAAAGGTTGTCCACTTTACCAACGTTTTAGTTTAGCCCTTGCCATAGCTATTGGAAGCAAGAATGAGACAAATGGTATAAAAATGGGTGTGAAATAACATAAAGCAATGCATTATTATAGTTCTGATCAAACCCCAGATACTAACCTCTCTGTGCTTTAGAGAGGGTATCAAAATCAGGACATGCAGTTTGTTTAAGGCTGATTGGAAAATGTTCCTCCCCTACGCATGCAGTGGAGAATGTTCAGTTTGGGCTTTTTAAGTTTTTGGATGAAAAGTTGACATTTTCTGTAGAAACCAGACACTTTTCTCATGAAAAATTTAGCTCTATCAAAAACAGAATTTTCCTTCGAAAAACAGTTTCAACATAAAATTTTCAGCCCTAACTTTTTAGCTCAAGATCATCTCTATTTTATTTACTGTTTTCCATCTCACACATTTCATTGGAAAATATATATGTATATTTTACATACATATATATTATATGGTAGTCAGTTTTACTGGCTGCTGTTTGTAGTGATCATTCAAGAATATGAATGAAGACTTAATTTCCAAAAACCAGTTCCCATAGGTACTAATGTATCTAACCCTTGCACACAGCTCTTGACAGACATTTGGCTGTAGGGATCACACTGAAAATGACTTCTCTGATCATCTTTATTTTCAGAGGTAGGAAAAGAATATGGAATCTTTTTGAAAGATGCTACAGGTTAAAGAAAGTTACTGTTAATAGAAGTGGTAGTTAGAATAATTAAGTAGGACCCCAAGTATTCCGCAATTGTGCGGCTGCATAATTTGTTACAAAATGCAATCCTTGCCTTAAAATTATGATCCAGAATTTAAAGTAAAGGCCAGATCTTCAACCAGCATAAATTAGTGTAGCTCTATGAACTATGCTGATTTACATAAACTGAGGATCTAGTCCTGTCATTCCAATAGTTTGAATTTTCTGTGGCACTCAAAGTATGTAGAGACCTGATCCTTTTCATAAGTGTGTCACATCTATCACTTTCATATTTCAACATAAGACTGTGCCTTAATGTAATGGGAAGATTTGTGTACTCCATGACTGAGAGCTATGCTTATAGGAGCATAACTGGTGGGGTCACCCATGCCATACATGTCGAAGAGTAGGAGTCAGACCAAAGGCAGTCCACCTGATAGGAGGTTGGGAGTTGGCTAACAACCCATTCCTGTAAAAAAAAAAAAAAAAAAAAAAAAAAAGGGGGCTATTACAGAAACCTACACTACTGCTCAGCTCAACATACTCAACTCATCTAGACCTGGAAGAGCCACAATGACACAAAGTGGCCAAACCTCTAAGGAAACTATTCTCCTGATGAATTTGCTCTTTTCTAGATCCATAACTAAAATAAATGTAAAAAGAAAAGGAGTACTTGTGGCACCTTAGAGACTAACCAATTTATTTGAGCATAAGCTTTTGTGAGCTACAGCTCACTTCATCGGATGCATACTGTGGAAAGTGTAGAAGATCTTTTTATACACACAAAGCATGAAAAAATACCTCCCCCACCCCACTCTCCTGCTGGTAATAGCTTATCTAACGTGGAGAGTATGCATCCGATGAAGTGAGCTGTAGCTCACGAAAGCTTATGCTCAAATAAATTGGTTAGTCTCTAAGGTGCCACAAGTACTCCTTTTCTTTTTGCGAATACAGACTAACACGGCTGTTACTCTGAAACCTAAAATAAATGTGTGGACTCTATGAATCTGGTAAAATGACCCAAGTAACAAAAGAAATGGACAGATATAAACAAGATATACTAGGCCTAGTTAAGTAAGATGGATAACTTCTGGACAAATAACTTTGTCAGCTAGATGCATTCTACTATATTCTGGGCTATCAAATCCCAGTGATAGAGATAGTATGGGTCTGATACTATGTACATCAAGAAGGGCAGCTAAAAGTTTGATATAATGGGCACCCGTTTCAGAAAAGATTGTAACAACATGATTTACATCAAAGTTCCAGAAAGTGTCCATTATTCAATGCTATGCTCTAACAAATCAAGCAAGCCAAGAGGAAAAAGAAAACTTCTGAGAACTGCTACAGAGCACAGTAGACAAGGTCCCAAAAATGGATGTCCTCCCAGTGATTGGAGATATGAATGCTAAAGTTGCACATAACAGGGGAGCAATTATGGAGAAATAAGGCATTAGTGAATTGAATAAATATGGTGAAATGTTTCCTGATTTTTTGGAATGAATAACCTGGTCATTGGAGGAACTATTTTTCCCCTCTGTGTGAATCAAAAGATAACTTGAAGGTCACCAGATTACAGAGCAGGGAACAAAATTGATGACATTACAATTTGGCACAGCTGGAAAAGAACTTTAGAGGATGTATGTAGCTGAAATAGGGCCAATGGAGGAATGGACCATGGATATAATAAAAATAAGAACAAGAAAACAAACCAAATAACAGAGGTGCCCACATATAACATCACCAAGTTAAAATAGATGACAACACAAGAGTTTAGAATTGCGCTAGCAAACAGCTAACAGGTGCTTGAAGATGAAAATGATGAAACAGGAGAAAGCAAATGGGAATGTTTAAAGGAAACTCTCACAAAAAACTGAGAAGAAGTGATGGGATTGAGGAGGAAACACAATGAATGGTTGTTTAAGGATAAACAAAATTGTACACCCTGTGCTCCATGATCTATCTCTACTTGCTTGGGAGAACTTGGCTTTCCAAAGGGGGCAGAGATGGGCAGGAAGAATGTGATGCTATGAATTTGCCTCTTGTTCTATACTGGCTGCCTGCATGAAGAATAGTAAGCCACATTCCATACAAGAGGTGTAGTCGTAGCCACTCAGTCTTTGCACTTCCAGGAAATTCTGGAGGCAGATGCTGGCTGGTGTTCACCCTACGGTATTACTTGACACTACTCCTAACTCAGAGTTGTGTCAAAATGGCACAATCCAAGTCATAGCTATGCTACCAGAAGTGATACCTAGCAAGGTGTTCATAGGGAAATAAGATAGACTGTCACCATGTGCAGAATCAGGTGACCATTGGGAGGCACAAAGTACCATCTAATCCCAATAAAGAGAAACTGTGCAACCAGTCTGATGGATATATTTAGAGAGAAATAAGACTATTTTTATTCCGATGTCCGCAATACAAGGGAGCACAAGAAAGATATTTCGTCACATTATCAGGAATTATAAAACATGTCATCAAAAGGTATAAGGAAAAATGTGCCTTACTTAGTGAGAAAGGAGAAAAAGAGCATAGATGACAATGTAGTATGTAGAAACATGCTACCAGAATAGGAATGGACATTTGACAAAGGGACACAGTTGATGAAACCCAAATATAATGTGTAGTCCTAGCCACGGAGGATCTTATCTATCTGTCCCAGACATTTGAGGGTTTTATCTTTTTACGTTTAGGTAACATTTGTATAGCTTGTAATGCCAATAAATTCTCATTGCATTAATTTAAGCTCCAAATGGATAACTGGATCAAAGTAGATAGCTGGAGAAAAAAGTATGTGTGTGACATGGAACAAAGATCAACATTCTAAAGGATGTCTAAAGGATGACATCAGCAAGGTGGTCCACCAGTGTATATAGGACTCTTTTGGTTTAAAACAGAAAGGGACGGAGAAGGTAGCTGAAAACATGATTCAGTACAAGTAAATTGTTAGTTTACAACTTGAAAAAAAAATCATGCTGGTATTTAGTTTAAGGACCTGGAACTCAAATTAATAGTTTCTTTGAAGGAGCTGGATAGTTCCAGTATTTAGGAAGCCTGCAGAAAGTGGTACCCTACCAGCTGTTCAATCAGTCTGCTGATCTCAGAAGAAAGCAGTGAGATGACATGTGGCTGAGAGAACCAGCTACAGCTAGTATATTAGTCACGGTGTCCAGAGTAGTTCTGAGATGGAGAGACTTAAGCTGGGTGAGAGAAGGAGGGTGAGCATTAGGGTGGTCTCCAGCTGTCTGGGGAAGGTTGGCTCTTCCAACAGTTCCAAGTAGGGCCTGGTGTGGAGTGTCTAGGATAGGATAGGTACTTGTCACTTTTCTCTTACACCAACTTGCCTTCTTTTTCACTGTAGTCTCACTACCTCACCTACCAGGTTAAGTGAGAACTGATAACCAAAAGGGGATATTGTAAGATTTCTTGTTGAAGAGCTTTGTGTCCTCTGTCTCTCTCATACATTGATTTTAATGTCTTTAGATGTCTTTTCTAAAGATTATCTCTCTGTCCCCTGGACTTTGAAAAAATTTTCTCTCTGTTTCTCAGCCAACTCATTTTGCTGGTCATTGCTTAGACCATGTTTTCTCTCATGGCTTTCTTCCTCTGATGATTCTGATTCTCCTCCTCAGCTGGCTTATCACTATTTCAAAATATTTTCTTGTCCCTCCAACCCTGTGCAGCAATTCACAGTCACAACAATTGTAGCTCCCAAGACTTATACTTTGAGAATTCTGACTAGAGCTGTTAAAATAGCTGATTTTTTTTTTCGTTTGCTGGCAATTTTGAAAAATAAAAGTGTTTTGGATTGATCTGGAAATGAACTTTTTTCTAAATTTTTGGCAAATAAATATTCTGGAAAAAAATTCATTTCAGGTCAAAGGAAATGTTTCTTTTCAATGTTTAGCATTTTAAATTATTTTAATTTTTTTTAAAATAAATTTAAATGAAATTTATTGAGTACAATACATGCAATTGGCTGCTGGTGACTGGCAAACAACGTGACCCAGCACAGTTCTGAGCAGTAGTCCCTATTCTAATATGCTGCATGGACCGTATCATGCTGCTTAGGGTCATGGACCAGTGCGAGATCATTATTTGTTGCCAACTCCAACAATTGTTCACCATTTGGATGTGCAGTTGCATAACGCCACTAGCTATGATTATTATTAAAGTCACCAACTTACACTGCCAGATCTTAAGCCTTGGGAGAACTTTGGATCCCATGTTTCACCCAGGGGCTAATATGCATTTGTGATTTGAAACCAACCAACTTCAATCATTGTGCAAAAGGGTGAAGATTCAATATGGACAGCATCACTGTAAGTGGCTCGGCCATGTTTCACATGGAGATTATAATTTAACAGATTGAAACCAATGATCTTAAAACTGATGTGCTTCATTCAGTGTGATGTGAATTTCTTGTAGACAAATAAAGTCAGTTAGAATTTCCTTTGCCAGAACACCAATAAGTTCCCACTTGGCAGCAGACAACCCTTCAACATTCAGCTGGAGGACTTTTAGTGCCAGACCACTGGCTAGAAAATCATTGTCTGAAACCTTTTTGACTGGTTGACCAAGATTCGTGGTAATCGAAATTCAATCTGCTAGTTTTATTGGGATTGTCCATTTCTCCAGGTCATAGACAAGCTGCCACTGGGTACTTACAAGGAACGCATCATGAATACTGATCCATCTTCCACATAGTCAACATCGTCCATTGTTGATTCAGATGGGAATGTGTCTTCCAATTATAAGGAGCATACTGAAGCCTAGATGGAACTTCTGTAAGGCAGACTGGGACTCCCTTAGAGCACTTAAAATGGATCATTATAACCATCCCATTAAACATTATCTCCGTGGAAGATGCAAACTGTCCCAAATGTTGTGCCATTTTTAAAGCTGCAAGTGCAACAATTCCACTCTGCTTCTGCCCACTGTATATTCCATGTGGATTGTGCAAACTTGCTGAAGCAGTATGAGCAGTCAGGTGATCCAGAGATTGTGGACCATCTTATAGAATCATTGGATGCTGCTTGCTGGGCTCGATGGGAAGAAGTGACAGTGGCACTTGACTTTATGCAATCAAGCTGGAAGAGCTGGAGCTTAATTCTTTGACTAGGTACAGCTCAACGTCCATGTGCACAAAGCAGATCAGCAGTTACTCCAAATCAGATTGCCAGTCATCTGTTTGAAGGTCCATCAAAAATTGATTCCAACATAAGCTGAAGACTGGTTCAGTTTTTCTTTATCTGACTGTGGCATACAATACAGTTTGGTACATAATCCTTTTGGTGAAATTGTCTAGAACTATGCCAGGTTGGTTTGTATGTGCAATGGCTCTGCTTCTGAGTAACTGCCATTTCCATGTGCATATTGGTGATAGAACAAGTGCTTGGAGGCACCAGAAGAATGGCCTCCTGCAAGGATCAGTATTATCTCCAGCATTGTTCAACTTATATTCGAATGACCTACCATATACCAAGTCTCACAAGTTTGTTTATGCAGACAACATATGCCTCGGCACTCAGTTACACTCCTTTGACATACTTTGAGTGTGTTTTGAATGTAGATATGGTAGCTATGGCTGATTATTGTCATGGGTGGTGCCTAATAACAAGTGGAAGTAAGACTGTATCCAGTGTCTTCCACTAATACCATGCACAAGCAGGCAAAGAGCTGAATATAGTTCTCAGTGGTCAGCAAATAAAGCATGATTCACGTTCGGTCTATGTAGGCATCATGTTGGATAGAACTTCACAGATCATGACCATCTTACAAAGACAGCAACTAAGGTCAAAAAGTGCAACAACCTGCTTGGAAAACAGTCCGGAACGACATGGGGCACCAATGCCTAAATGTTACGCACTTCAGCATTGGCACTCTGTTATTCAGGAGCAGAGTACTGTGCTCCAGTATGGGCTCACTCTTATTACACAAGGATGATCAATATACAACTTAATTCCACCATGCATATTATTTCAGGCATACTTAAATCTACTCCTCTACCATGGTTAACAGTTTTCTACAATATTGCTCCACCCAGTATTAGCAGAGAGGAAAGAGTAGCAAAGCTGTGTCGAAGTTGCATGATATGCCACATCTACTGTTAATTAAAGGCTTGTTTAATTCATCACATGGCCATCTGCCCTCACAGTGCCCATTGTGGATAAGTTTACCTGGTGATGGATGTATGGTAGAAGAGGCATGGTGAGTTTCATGGTCCGCAGAGAAAGTGACAAATAATTCTCTTGTCTCAATCCCCACTCAACATCAACTTGGGTTTGATTTACCACAAAGGCAATGGCGCCTTCTCAGCTGGTTTCGTACCAGACATGGAATTTGTGCTGCAACAGAATTTCGGTGGTGTTTTAGCAACAGTCCACTATGTCAATGTGGCCACCCACAAACCAAGACACACATTGTTGAGGACTGCAAAATGACTCAACTTCTTGAAGGTTTTTGTGCTTTGAGCATCGTTGCTAAGAACGCTGTGGCTTGGCTTGACGGGATTGCATACGCCAAATAATAAATAATAACGATATTTAGAAACAAAAAAAATATTGAAGTGAAAAAATTCCATTTAAAAATATTGAAACAAAACATTTTGACTTTTTCAGAATTTTGTTTTGTTGACATGAATTTTTGAAATGTTTGGGTGTTGCCATTTGCATTTTTTGACAAAAAAGTTTCAGACACAAATTTTCATGTAGCTTTATTCCTTATTCTCCTGCTGTTTTTTCCCTTCCGTTTGAGTGCAGTACTCTCTACTCTTTTTAAATTCTCTTCACTTGATTTGACCGTTCCTCTTATCTTACATTTTGCTGGTCCTAACATTTCTCAGTCTTGTCTCTCTTCTGCTACTCATGTCTCTTGTCCTTGCATTTGTGTTACAAAGCAACATTGGAAATAGTCCAAGTTGCCCTCTGCCTTACCCTTTAAATCCTTCTTGACATACTTTACCCCAACTTTTTTTTCCTATGAAGCAGTAATGCTGTACTTATCAAATCTAGTAGTTCTAATTCTCACAAACTTTCCTCTACTTCTTATTAACTATCCTCATTCACTTCCACCCTCCATCTTCTCTGCAAATTATTTTGCCTCATACTTTAGTGTCTATGTCCATATATACTAGTATTTTATTTTAATTCCTTCATCTTTTCTTTATCTACTGCTGGGCTTCTTGAAGGAACATTTAAGTTTGTATCAAACTTCCAATCTATGATGTTTGAGTGGGTTAGTATAACGGACTTGTAAAATGTGTGTCAGAGTCCCCTCTAGTGAATACTCCGCAAAGAAGATGCTAGCCTACTACACCTGCCAGCTACTTTAGCTCAAGTGATATACGTCATCTTTGGTTCTGTATTCTCCCACTCCTAATGGTCTTTGATAGGAGTCATATTAGCAATTACTGGAAACATGTTTGTCTACCCCTAATTTGGAATAGTATCAGAAAAAGTCCTTTAATATTGCTAACTAGGTGATCTTGCTCTGTAGCTTTTCTTATTGTTAGCTCTAGTCTAGAATATATTCACATCTGTAAGAACTACTGTGGCCAATATTAAGAAGGCAGAATTTTCCATCAGTTACCACACAATTTTATCTAAGATACCATAGTTTACCTCGGCTCTTAGAGGAAATAATTGCAATATCTTAGATCCTACTGTGCATTAGCTGTTGGTGAATGCCAATTTGTTTTAAAAGAGGATGACTCTAGATGGGTTTCTTAGAGTGAAATGCATGGCTTGAGCTAAGATTATCCCATATTAATCAATGCTTATGAAAAAAAGCTTCAGTTTTAAGTCTTTAAAATATAAGAATATGAGACAGTAAATAACATAGTGGAGTTTTATTAGGGATCTCTCTAAATACTCCAATAATCACAGGGATTGTCTTTGTCTAGTTTTCCATAACCGTTCCACTTTGTGGCATGGTTCTTTATGCTTTGCTATCATCTCTTCTTGTTTCTTTTTTATGTTTCTGTCCGCTGGTATGGCAATATGAGTTAACATGGTCTTGTTTGTCTTCTTTTTCTACAACAACTTTGTCTATTTGCTTGCACTGTTTGGTCTGTGATAATTGCCAAATCCCATTAAATCTTAGCCTCTTCATTCTCTGGGGCGCTTTCAACTTTGTGGTCATAATACTGCATGGTTCATTTAAATCCATACTTTCCACAGAGGCTCCAATGCAGACATTTAGCAAACTCATTGTGTCTGTTCAGATATGCTCTTGCAGCCAGGCTCCTGCAGGCATTCAACACATGCTCGGTCATCTCTTCCCTTTTGGAAAAACATTCTACCATTCAGGGAGCAGTTCTGTTGGTTAATTTTGTTTAAAACATAATTAAGCTTTAAGGACTGCTCTTGTGCAATCATAATGAGGTTCTCTCTTTTGAGGTATCCTTCTGTAAGCTGTGAGTTTGTTAAATCTTCTATCACTAATGGGTTCAATCTCTCTCTGCCACTGTCTGTGCATTGTTTTCTGTGTAAATCTTTCTAGTCTTTCTTTGATTTGCTTTCTTGGGCTGGCATGCATCCTTGGCCATCACTTGTTACTGCAACCAGATGACTTTTTACCCTGACTGACTCCTGGTGTATTTTGATGTTATCTGTCAATTGACAATGAAGACTATAACAGACCTTTTCCTCCATCACATCACTGGGTGTACATCCTGGACATTCATTACTCTATGCATCACCAGGAGCTTTCTTGATTGGACATCAGATTATTTCTTCTCCTCTGATTGCACTTGATCACTCCAGCAGTGTACTATACTACTATTATTGCCTCATGTTAATGGCTCAGATAGCTTTGAGTTGAGTTTTGTTTTTGGAGAAAGAGGAGGAGTTGTTGTTGTTATAATAATAATCTAGAATTCCCAGCTGGGATTGGAGTCCATTGTGCTAGGTGTCATGCAAAGACATAGTAATAGACACCCCTGTTTCAAGGATCTTACAATCTAAATAAAAAGAGGGAGAAATGGCGAGGGGGAAGAGGAAGGATTATTCTCCCAATTTTACAGATGGGGATCTGAGGCATAGATATATTAAGTGACTCATCGAAGGTCAGACGGGAAGTCTGAGGCACGTGCCAGACACTGAACCCAGATCTCTTGAGCCCTAAACCAGTATGTTAAGCATAAGGACATTTTTCTCCATTACTGGGACATTAGTTCAGGAAAATGTAATCTTTCCCAAAATATAGGAAATATATGTAACCTTTGACCACAGGCTGATAGTCATAGTAAGAATGCAAAAGTAATTTTGCATTTGACTCCCTTTTAATGGGTGCCCAATCTAATCTCTTACAATACCTGCTGCTGTTTCTTACTAGTTCTATCTACCCATGAGTGTGAGAGTTTTTCAGACTACAGAAAGAAATATATTTGAAGACAATAGTTTATTTTTTCTCCCTGACCTTGGTCAACAGAAAAGAAGAACTGAAAGTGTTTTAGTACAGAGAGCAGAGCTCTGGAAAATTAATGCTGATACTGCAGTTTTCTATCTAGCAAAGGGGTTACAATTCTCTTTCAAGATAATGATACAGCTAAGAATTTTCTGAATGCAGATTCTGTAAGGCAACCCCTCATCAGCATGGCATATAGATGGACATGGAAGACCGTCTCAGACTAGTTTAGATTTATCAAGTGACTGACGGGCTTCTGAGTTTTCAGGAGAAGAAGTTATTTAATTTAAGTTGGCAGTTTGTTGTCTTGTGGGATGTATAAAATTCTCATGTATAAAATATTCCTTCTCTTATTGGGAATTTTACATTATTTGTATTGCTTTGTTGTGTATTTCATTAACATCTCTTAAGTCAAATTGTTTTTGCTATTTGATATTTTTGGTGCAGGCTTACACTCACTGAAAATCTATGCTGCTTTAGAATACAGCCCTCTCTATATTGCCAGCCATAATGTTTTAAAAAATAACAGTGATTATAATGGTGATTAATCTCCGTCACTGTAAAACACTTATCCCATTTTTGCCAATCCAGCATCAGTTTCCATGGAAACAGCAGCCAGAAGCAGAGAATATGGAATTTTTTTTTTTTGTAGATAGTAGCTATATCTTCCAACTACCTCTGCAAAGTCCCCTTTTTCCTAAGCATCATCTATAGATTTTAGGATCCAGGAGGATTCAACAGTCTATGGTGTTTTTCATTCACTTTAATTTTTGCTTATTTTGTTGTATTTTTTAAAAGAAAATTAACTACTGATGCAAGGTGGCCAAGGTGACGGTCCTGGATGTTGAAGTCCTCTATTAATACACAGATTAGGTGGCTGTTGGGTTAGTAGAGTTAAACTGAGGTCCAGTGAAACTTATAGGTACTATCATTTACCAGGTACAGTAAAGGCACTTACCATGGCTACGTCTATGCTGCACAGCACTGGTGGTGGCGTGTAGCGTACATGTAGCTACACACTGCAGCGCAAAGCAGGCTGCATCCACGCTGCAGTGTGTAGCTACATTGTGTCAGTGAAAGGCTCTGGCAGTGGGGAGACAGCAGGGAAAAGCTTCAGCAGTTCCCACTACTGGAGGCTTTCACTGCGGTGAGGAAAGGCTCTTGCAGGGGGGAAGCAGAGGGGAAAGGCTCCAACAGCAGAGAGATGCCAGAGTCTTCCCCTGTAGCAGGGGAACCTAGCAGAGTCTTTCCCTGCTTCCTGCCCCTCTCCCCCTTCCACCACTTCCAGAGCCTTTCTCTGCAGAGGGGAAGGGCTCTAGTGGTGAGGAGCTGGCAGAGCCGTTCTTCACTAGGGAAGTCTCTTCCTGGGGAGGGGAAGCCTTCAGCACCATGGAGGCAGTGGGGCACTATCCTGCTAAAAATAACGGTGTAGATGGGGAGGCATGGCTTTGCCAAGTGGACAATGCATAATGTACCCTTCAGGCATGGCTTTTCCCTGCTTGCCTAAGCCAATGCCTGGCTGGCTACAGTGCTATGTGTAAGCCTGCTGGAGGGGAGCTATGCAGGTGTGCACTCTACAGACCGCTGAAAGAAGTAGAGTAGACGTACCTTGTGGGAAAAGGAAGAAGTCCACTTTGGAAATGGGGATAGGAGAGCTATAGGAAGCTTATTGTTGTCCAGAGTTGCATGTCTCTTTAGCTCCTTTTGAAGATTACACAGTTTCAGTGCTTTACCTTAAATCACCACCACCATCCCAGTCTTCCCATCCCCTTACGAATGGGAGCTGCATGGAATGGACGGCAGGATTAGGAGCAGGGCAGATTACCGCAGGAACCCTTAGGTAACGTCGCAGCAGTCTTTTTTCCATCTGAATATTATGTTTAACCATTTCCAGTCCCTGGTGTGTGTCATCTCCCCACTCTGAGCCATGCTGCAGAAGCCAGGAGAGGCTGAAGGATCCACTCCAGCAGTAACACAAACACAGTGTCAGGTGAGAGAGTTGCAGTGATGATCAGAAAGTTCAGGGAACTCAATTAAGTTGCATTGTCACAGAGATGGGCAAGGAGATGGGTTCAGAGACATGAACGTTTGCAGGGTGCTTCGGGTGTCAGACCCATTGTGTTTTCATTTGCAGTTTGCTTTTTAACAGAAGTTTCACTTTTACATTTTTCATTGATTCTAAAATCAGAAGGAACCATTATGATCATCTAGTCTGGCATCCTGTATAACATAGGCCATCAAACACCCCCCAAAATAATTCCTAGAGTGTAGCTTTTAGAAAATTTGTGTCACTTTTAATAAATGTTACAGTTTCCTTGTGTGCAGACCCTCCTTCCTGACTATGATGAATGGGGCTTTTTCTTCAGGTTCGGAATAGGCCTCTATGATTCAGAGCACATGACTATGATTTGTGCCAACACACAGCAAAGAAAGTCTTTGTTCCTCCCACACCCACTTCTCCTCACCCCGGTCCACAAATATCCAAATTCCAATGAATACACCAGAGGGATGGGGAAAGTGAAATGTGTTCAGAATGCCCTGGTAGGGGCAGAAGCAGAAGTCACACCACAGAAAATGGATAGGTAATCGTCTGTATGGCTTGCTTTGTATACAGAACAAGGAAGCACAATTAAAGCAACAGTAAAAGCATCAGACACTGAACAGTAATTCAAAGGCCCCACCTTCCCACCTCCAACAAACCTTGACTGTTTTCAGCCTTGGGTGTAGTCATGCATAATAGTCGATAAATGCTGTTATCTCTGCTGTCAGTCAACAGTGAAAAAGAATTCTGTATGCCCTATCAACCCCTGAAGAAGTTGTTCTGAAGGTTGTTTAATACTGATTGAGTTCTCACAATAATATAGTCTTGTAAATAGGTGTTAACATTAACACAAAAGCATTGCACAATGATGGCAATACAACTGGGTCGACAACCTGACATCCTCCACCGCACAAACCCAAGACCTAAGGTGTTAACCCTGTGGAAGTGTCCTGCCATAATTGTCTGTGATGAGGCTATAGTTACAGAAATGTCAGCTACAAGGGAAGAAAACACTCACAAAGGTATGTTGGCACACATACCTCTTGTGCTTTTCCTGCAGCTGCATAGGGTGTGATGGTGTCCCTTGGCACAGAAATCACCCTCTGCCTCCTGCTATTCTAGGTTGTGCGTACAGATGGCATTTCAGGTTTCCCTTGCCCACCAAGACCCAGGACCAATGTGCATAAGGATGGGATCCAGCTGCTGTACAGGCTTTGCAAAGCACTCCCATCTTGTGTCCACTCTGTATGGAAGTACTCCCCTTTTCCTTCACAAACATGGGGAGGTGGTAGGTGGTACAGCAGGCCACAATTATCCAAATAGCATTGACTTCACCGGCATCCAGATGGATGTGTAGGCACTGACAGTGAGCTTTCAGCTGCTCAGATGCACATTCCATGATCATTCTGCAGCTCCTCAGTTTGTAATTGAATTCCCTGTTTCCTGAGTCATTAAAGTCAGGGTGAGTACAGTTTCATGAGCCAAGTTAGGCGTGGATAACCAGGGTCCCCAAAAATAATTGTTAGCAGAGACACACAATAGAGAACCATGTCATTTCTGGGGAATAAAGTCACTTCTTCCCCTCAAGTACAATCTTGACCTCCTCAACATCCTAGCATCATGAAACTTTCCAGTCTTCCAACGTAAGTTCATGAACTTGCCTCTAGGGTCGTCTAAGCCTCGCAGAATCAGTGAATGGTAACCTTTTTTGTTCACATACTCACTCGCCTCTTTTGGAGGGCAAAGTACTGGTGCCATCGATGGCCCCTACACAGTTCAGAAACCCCACCCTCTGAAATCCAGCTATAATTTCCAGTCCTTTGGTTATGGCGACAACCTTTGAGCAGATGACCGTATTAATTGTCTTGCAAACCTGTACAATCCCAACCCCAAAGGTGGATTTCCCAACCCTGAACTAATTTGCAACTGACTGGTAGCTGTAAGGTGTTGCCAGCTTCCATCGGGCAATAGTCATCTGCTTCTGCACCAGCATGGACTTCCTGTATCAAGTGTTCTCGTACTAGAGGGTTGGGAAACCTCCTCATACAGCTCCATGAAGGTCTGTTTCCTCATCTGGAAATTCTGAAGCTACCACTCATCATCCCAGTTTTCCAAAATGATGTGAACCCACCACACCATGCTGGTTCTGCTGGACCAGAAGTAGTATTCCATCCCTGAGCATATCTGTTTCATGGGACTAGAGTGGATTATCATTCACCCTCAGGCTCAGGTGTCTTTGGTGTATCAAAAAGTTCTGTCCTGATTCCGTCCAGTATCTCGCCAATCACCTACTACACTGCATAAATCTTTGTCCCTCAAGAAGGAGCAGAACCACATCATCATTCACTTGTTCCTATCTTACACCCAGTTTGGCAGAAGGGAGAGGTAAGCGGTAACTGCCATTGGCAAATGTGTGAAAGTGGCAGACGGTATCAACAACACACAGCAACACCATTCCTAGAGTGTTTACTGTGATGCACAGAACTCTGGGATAGCACTATCATTTCATGGGTGGTAACATGTGCCAAAGAGAGTCAGTGTGGACGCTGTTATACACATGTACACAGCATAGACCCATGTCCGGCACATATGTAGACACTTAACAGTAGTATGGGGTATATGCATGAGCATGTTCACAGTCTACTACCTGAGTATGTGCAAAAGTGTAGACAGCACACTTTTAATAAAACTTCTTTACAAGGCTGAATGTCATTAGAAACATAACAAAATTGACTGATATTTGTGCTACAGTATAATTAGAATGAGGTTTGCAGCATTACTAAAGAAATATGGGTGCTGCTTTGAAAATAATGAAATATCCTTACAATTACCATGCTTAAGTGCATTATGAGTTGCTTAAAGTACAGGTGATTCCATATGTATAACTGGTACAACTATGATTTTTATATAGATCTGGGAAAGCAAAGATGTTAGAAATAAAATACACTGTATTAGACAAGTTAGTTGGCTATATTTGTCTCTGCATTTCTAAGTGAATCCAGTTTTGAAACATTCCTTGATTTATAACACAACTAGCTAAGAAGTGAATTCACAGAGGGAATTAATTTAACCTTGTTTTTTTCTGTTCTAAAGTTGTCCATGAATAGACTGTGATTTTCACTAATTTGTTTCCCACAAGAAACTGTTTGATGAATGTTTTGTGGGAACAAGTTTCACTCTATGGATTACACAAATTGTGTTCCTTCACGTAATAGGTATCTGCAATTTTCAATAGTAGGGCTGTGTGATTGATCATGTAAGTCACATGTTATTGTTCCTGCTCTGTAACTGAGTGACTTATTATCCAAATAATGAATCTGTTCCTTCTAAGAAGAAGAATGATTAATTCACTGGGGTTTTGCTTCTCTCATGGAGAGGCTGTGCACTTTAAGGAGATAATAGGAGATAAGCAGTCCTAGCTAGGGAATCTCAGGAACCTTTAAAACTTTTTCTCTTTTCTGCAAAAAAGAGATTTATAGGTCTGATCCAAAGCTCACTGAGGTCAATGGGCACTATTATTTTTTTTTATTACTATTATTTGTATGATGGTCGTGTGAAGGGACTCAAGTCATGGATCAAGGCCCCATTGTGCTAACTACTTGACAAATATATAGACATTTCCTGCCCTCAAGACCTTACAACTTTCTATTGACTTCAACAAGCAGCAGATCAGGCCCTGTATTTGGTTATGTATGTTGACCCTAGATTTAAAAGTAGCTGGGTTCTTTCCTGGCTCGGGGAAAATGGAAAGATGTAAAATATTGGAAGCAAGAATTATTGGCTGTTTACCATATTTTATATTCAATTTTCCATTTTTCAGATTCCCACCCAATGATTTGTTTGTTAGCTGTGTGTACATCTTTGCAAAATGTGCTTGGTACTCTTATTTGTTTAAGTGCCAACGGTGTGGTTGGGATCTGTTGAGTCGTGTGTTCTATTCCTCCATATATATATGAGGGGAAAAAAACATTTCAAGAACCAATTAAGGTTGCTGAGCGACAACAATGTGCTCACCAGTCATATCACTTATAACATCTGCTCTGGAGTTGAGCCATACAAGGAATTTGACATCCCAGCTATTGGCCCAAAACACGTTGTACATTCTGTCATGTAACTGTAACATCAAAGACTTCCATGCAAGAGCATTATAATTTGTCTACATAAATGCACATTTTACAATACCACCAATTCCTTCTTCCTGACTGTGGGAGAGACACATAAATCACTGGAAGCAAAAACTAATTGACAGTAGCTGAGTGTCTTCAAGAGGGTCATGATTCAAATACCAAGTGTTGTTGTGCTGCTCAGAGAAGTGCAGCAACAGCACCTGAAAGTGGCAGGTCAGAAATGGGTGGGTGGTTCAAGACCGCCTCAAGAATACCTCCAAGCTCTGGGAAGATTCAGCTTAAGCTGAATACATACTGTAATGTTCAGTATAAGCATTAAGATGTAAGGTTGATTGGAGACATGGTACAGCGCTTCTATTAACTGCATGAATACTCAGTTCAGACTGAGTCTCGTCAGGTTTCTGGAAACATCTTGGTCACACTGAGCATTCTCAGAGGTTTCTCCAGCCTCTAATATCACACCCATATTTGGCATTATATCTACTCCTTAGATTTTCACAAACAGGATGCCAATTCTTATATTCTCCCCTTTTTAATTACTTTAATTTCCCTACAACATATAAATTCCCTGTAAGCTATAAGTAGTAAAGACATTTTGAAATGTTCATTAAAAATTCATTTACAAAGATATATATGCCTTAGCTGAGTAACTGCCAACAAGCTAATTGGTGCCAAGTTTGATGAGGAGTTGTATGATGAGGCTACCTGGCCACCATGGACTAGACCAAGCCCAAGTAATTGTACAGACTACTGAACAATATTGATTGTAATGATTTTTAATCACCGCCAACCTGGGACAGATTTGAGCTAGTGACAAAAGGTTCTATGTCCTCTTACCAGTCCTCAGAGAAATCCAGATCCACAAATCTAAAAGAACTCATCAAATACGATTTTCTTCCACAATAGCCAAATATTTCACACAGGATACCTCAACTGTAGGAACAATCTCCAGCAAATCTAGGTTCTTTCTTTCACAATTCTCATTGCATAAATATGGGAACACCCTTAAAAAGCAACACAATTTTCTCCTTTTAAAATGGTTATTGTGGTATGGTATAAATGTCTTGCTTAGCTATGGATTCTGATCCATTACTAATCCTTACTGATGTTTAGTGGCACTCACTCATGTGAAGATTTCCACTGGAACTAAGGCACTACTCAAAGTAAATAAATATGGCGGAACCAGATCTTTTACGAAAAGGAAATGCTTCAATGAGAGAGAATATTGCAGTGCAGAATATTTTAAGGGTCTTCTCTCTACATTTGTCCAAGCAATAACTAGAAGAATCTGGCATATTATTTGCATAGCTTGGGGGGGGTTATAAGAAAAGATATTTTCATTAAAATAAACCTAAATATTGATGAAAATACCACATATGATCAAATTTGATATCAAATGAGATGTAGAATATGAATTTTAAAGGAACATTTCAAAGAATGTACAATTTTGCTTTTTTGATAATCATTAAATTTACAATTTTTGCTGCGATATGCAAGGACATTTTTGATTGTGTTCTGCCTGCTGTTGTAAGTTAGATACACAAATAGATTAACATGAAATGAAATTTGTCAAATGCATTTAGAGTAATAAAGCTTATATTCACTTGAATTTTGCTGATGAACCTAAATTATGTGGGGGGTTTTTTTTTTGGTTTTTTTTTTTTTTTTTACATGAAGCCCTACCCTAATTGCTTTCAATTCTTGTGTTTAAAATCCTAACAATGGGGAAGGAGATAAATCTCTGGCTAGAAATTGGTATTGCACATATTTTATATAGATTTAAACAGAAGGGTCTCCATTATGAACTTTATAAAAACTATACTTCAAAACCTAATGCCAAGTTATAAACAATTCTACCCCATGATACTGATTCACCATCTCTATTCTCTAGTGATTTTTTGAGAAGTAAAATACATACTCTGTGGGCCTATTTGCCCACCCTTTCCCACACCACCACCAGTTTATCTGAAAATTCATGGGGATAAAGAGGAAGAACTCACCACATGATTCACATCACTATTTTCACCCCAGTTGGTCTGTTGAGAAGGCCAGGATTTACCACCCTCACCCCCATGTATTGGATGATAGGGTCAGCACATTAACCCTGCAGAAACACAGAATGGCTTTAGTGAGAGGTCGGGTGTTACCAGACTTGCCTGTTACTTTGGGGTATGGTCATTTATTAGGGTTACTCTTTGGGGGGGGGGGGGGTTTGCAGTAATTCTATCAATGTACTGCTTGTGTCACTTGTGTTCTCATACGGAGCTCTAGTTCTCCCTTCTGTAAGTTCCCTCCCAACGGAGCTATCCTGCAGGATCTAGGTTCCCCACAGCTGGGTTCCTCCAGCCCCAGAATCAGATGAGCGTGCGCACACACCCACTAACAGAGCGCGTTTGAGTGGACCAGGTCAAGCAGCGGTTCCAAGCGGAATCCTTATATGCCATGTGCACTGCACCAGAATAGAGTACGCCAGAGCAGACTGGGTCGAGCAGCACTTTCAGGTGCCACCCTTATATGCCCCTAGACTCAGTAGGCGGGTCAAGCAGCACTTCCAAGCTGCCATCCTCCTAAGCCCCAGGTTCAGCATGTCCCTATCCCCACTTCCGTATTACAATTGTTCTTGTAGTAACCCACTTGATGAGCAAATCCCGCAGGATTTTTGGGTGCTACAGGGATCTTTAGCTTAGGTAAGAGAAGCGTTGCTTCAGAGTAAATGGGGAAGCCAAAAACACAAGAGTGGGGGGAAGGAACTAGCTGAACCATAAGTTATTTATTGCCAGGTAATAACCATACAAGGAAAGTCAAACAAACAAAAACAGTTACAATATTAAGTCTAGCTTAAATTTTATTACAAAAGTCAGGTTTAGAAAACTGATCACACAAGTCAGGGTTAGAAAGCTATACCTAGAGTAGAAAAAAAAAAAAAAGGAGAGTTGGGTTCTCACTACTCTGAAGCTTGAACGGGTTGGAGTTCCCAGGTGGTGGTGGTGGTAGCAGAGGGTCCGGAGTGCTGGAGACAGGTAGAGCCCCCAGTATGATCAGTTAGGAGATGAAGTCCCCAATGGAACGGATGCAGATTTTGGATCCAGGTGTGGGTAGGGTTTTTTGTAGGGAAACAGTGGTCCAAGGGGGAACACTAGATTTGTTTGTGAGTAAACTGATGGCTCAAGGGAGTATACCAAAGTTGTTTTGTTCAGGCTAGACAATAGGAACTGATCATTCCTGGCTGTGGGCGGTGTTCCTTTGAGGGAGCTCACAATGCAATTAGGCAGCTTCAGTATTTTGGATACCAGTAAGTGATTTATTACTATAATTGGTCTGATAACTACTGAGCTGGGTGTGTGCAGGTGTGGGTTCATTAACATCTGGAGCAGAGATTCCCCCATAATGCAGTACTTCCCTGTTTTTCTGGTCCCAGAGTTCAGTGCAGTTCTTGCCTTGGAATCTCTGTTCTCCATTCTGTATGGAAATGGAGATGCCTCCCTATCCCATTTTCGATGCAAATGAGGCCAGGGGAGTTGCCTTAAATCTGTCACCCTTGTCTGGAGGGGTTTAGGTGGGTCTCCCACTGCCTTTTCATTACTTTTAGTAAGTCTGTCTTCTGATTGGTTTTGGTTCAAGCAGAAGCTGGGCGGGGGTCCTTCGTGAGTCAGACAGGTTGGATTCTGTCCCCTGGTTCCCCAAGAACACAGAGCTGACAGATAACACAGGGCAATCTGTGAAGAGGTCCTGTACCTCCATGATGGCTCTGTTATCCTGAGTTACCTCACCTCACCACACCACCTAGCCTCTTAGAATTACAGAGTGATGGAACCACGGAAAGGTAACACAGCCCTGGTTAGGGGTGGTTTGGGTTGCCCCCAAATCTTACATTCCTCCCCATACACATACTCTGCCCCTGCCATACCCTGCATGAAAATCTTGGGAATACAACTGGTTCCTGTTTGAAATTAGAAAGGAGTGGGGGAGCTGCAAGGAAGCATGACACCCACAGGTACAAACATGGCCAGAATAACCAGACTAGCTAAGGAAATAGACTTCAGGCTGTTCCCGATATCTTCCTGCTATTGAAGTTCATACGGAGCACCAGTTCGGAGTCGATCGTCACACACCAACCTGGTGTATACGCAGTTACATGCTGTCAAGCGTATCGTCTCCGGCACCCTGCGTCTGACTCCACTCCCAGTTCTGAGCAATATTGCTCCTCCTCATATCAGACGAGTGGTTGCCACTGGCAAGTTACTGGAGAAAGTGTGCGCCAACTCAAGCCTGCCACTGCACAATGACCTTTTTAAGCCACCAGCTGCATGGTTGCTGTCACATTGCCCACTATGGTCTCATCCACTACACCAGGATGCTAGGGCCGAAACGCTCTGGCGAGAGGAATGGATATCTGTTATAATCCCCAACCAGTCCCTCGTCAGTGACCACACAATTTGCCCGCCTGGTTTTGACTTGCCCTGTCACCAATGGTCCCTGTTGTACAGGTTCTGGACCAGGCAAGGTCTCTGTGCAGCCAACCAGTATCACTGGGCCCTTCATGACAGCCCTTTGTGCAGTTGTGGTGCAACACAGACGACGACGCACCTTGTTGATGAATGCCGGCTGACTAGGTTCAGCGGTGGCCTAGAAGAACTGCATCATGCCACTGAAGATGCCATCGCTTGGCTAGACGACTATGCACACACTAAAGAGTGACTAGAAACAGAAGTAGAGATCAGAATGGCCATCTGGTGCAAACAGCTTCCTGATTCCTTTCATATTGCAAAGTGTGGCCTGCAGACAAAAAAAGTAAAATTGCAGGCTGAGTGGCAATGCTGTTTTTGTCCTAATAGATTACAAACAGTGATGAACACAACCTTTTCTTCAAGCCGACATACACCATAGCCTTTGCTGTTTATGCTTAAAATAAATAGTTACTTTGGAAACCCCAAAACCCAGTACATTAACTCCTCAACTGCTACAATAAAGCAGTTTTATGTACAATGAAATTATTCCTATAGGATATGAGAGACAATTACAGTAGGGATATGGTGTATGACTGTAATTCTATCAGCTATTCTAAGGCTAGCATGATTTGAAGAACAAATTGACGGTTGAACATCTTCTGAAAACTTCTACTCACTGGTTGTTAAACTGTTGCCTACAGATTCCGGGTGGTGTACAAAGTGTTGTCTGACTGCCTGGCACTGTTTTCTCTTCCTTGTTTTTAGCTGCTTGCATAGAAACCCAGGCTCATTGTGCTGAAGAGAGAGAACCCTGTAAACAAGGAGAAAGAGGGCATGTAATGACCTCTGTTATGGGCTGCTGCTTTCTAAAAAAGAAGCCTGGACCAGAACCATACTTAACTAGTGGATCTTATATAGATTCATAAATTACAAGGTCAGAAAGGACCATTGTGATCATCTAGTCTGACTTCCTGCATAACATCTTTGGATTAATTTTCCAGGAAAAACATCCAAACTTGATTTTAGAATGTCCAGTGATGGGAAATCTACAACAACCCTTTGGCAAATTGCTCCAATGGCTAATTACCCTCACTATTAAACATTTTCACATGATTTCTAGCCTAAATTAAGTTCAGCTTGTAGCTGTTGGATCTTATTATATGCTTGTCTGCTAGACTGAAAAGGTATTATCAGATTTCTTGTTCCCCATGTAGTTACTTATAGACTGATCAAGTAACCCCTTAACTTTCTCTTTGATAAGCTAAACAGATTCAATTCCTTGTGTTTTGTCACTATAAGCATGTTTTCCAATCCTTTAATCATTCTTGAAGCTCTTCTCTGAACCCTCTCAAGTTTTCAACATCAGAATTGGATACAGTATTCCAGTAGAGATCACACACTGCCCAATCAAAAGGTAATATGACTACCCTACTCCTACGCAATATTCCCTTGTTTATACATTCAAGACTGCATTAGCCATTTTGGCCACAGCATTCCACTGGGAGTTCTTAGTTCAACGCATCACTTAAGGAAAGAAAAGACCCAACTTTGTCAGGCACAGCAAAACAAATTGGTTTGTTCATCAGCAAGGGGAAGACAAAATATGACTATCAGTGTCCCAAAAGCAAGCATCAGAGCTGACAGAGACACTAGAAGTAATAAAGGAGTGAGGTGTGCCTTGATGGTAACACCATGCTAGAGGTTAAACAATGAATATCAAAAGCAGCAAACAACTTTCGTAAACTGGGAAAGATTTGGAAAAGTAGCGTGATTGGTACTGTGTCTGCCTTTATGGAGCAGAGTTATGGAAATCTACAAAAGAAATTGATAAGGAGATCAGCTCATTCCAAAATAAACGACTGCACAAAATATTCAGAGTCCATTGAAAAGAGTTACTAGCAACATCGGAAATTCTAAGTAGAGCAAACTGACCTAAAGCATCAAACATGGTAAGAAAAAGATGGACATATTTAGGTCATGCTTTAAGGATGCCACCAATACCACTTCCATGTCAAGTGATAATATGGACACCACCTTGGAAGAGAAAAAGACGGGGTGACCTAGGGAAAACATAGCACACAACAATAGAAAAAGAGGACATGACACTCAGAAGCCTGAACGGACCAGCACAAAACCAAAATACATGATGGAAACTGGTGGACACCCTACACACCTGAGGCATGGGAGGATAAAGAAAAAAGATTTAATAAATGTATTAAGCACACAACAGTGTGCTTAGTGCTGCACAGTACACAAAATATGGACCATCCCTTCCTAACTTCTTGCAGTCTACACAAATAAACATTGTGATTTGACCCTATTCAAAACAAACTTATTGTATTAAAAATCAATTAATTAATACATATATGGCTGATATTATTGTTCCCTGGGAACAACTGCTGAAATGGCCACAAGAAAATTCTGCAGTTCTAAATGGGAAGGGAAGATGGTTCCTGAAGTCATCTATCTAACTTCTGAGTTAGAGACTTGGAGCCTAATGCTGCCCTTGTTTATACTTGTGTAACTCAGTTGGCATCAGCAAGATTGCACAGGTGTAAGTGAAGTCTCAATTTGGCCTCTGTTATACACAACCAAAGATTATTTGCTATCATGAAATTATCATGAGACTATATAGCATGGGCAGTGCTGCCCCAGGAGCAGACGAGGGCCTGAACTGAGACTCAGACTGATAGTAGGTCACTGCTTCTCCCCTGCTCCCTGGGGAAGCTGTGTTAATGTTACATATGGCACAGCTAACTTCTTCCTTTGCCCCGACTCAGCTGTGCTGGCCAGCACAATGAGAGGCAGTGCAGAGCCAAGGCTCCACCCACTCCTCAGCTCCATCTACTTGCCATGGAGCCATACTGGCAGCTCTGTGGAACCTGCTCTCTCTTACATATGGACTAGAGAGTCAAGTCATATAAGGGAGCTCACAAATGAGCCTTTAGGGAGTAATGGACTAAATTCCAGCCATCTACTCTTTGGCTTGTCAGGTTTAAGGCTCTTTCAGAAAAGATACAATATAATATATAAAACTATGCATTGCTCTTGGAGGAACACTTATAAAAACTATCTTTTTAAAAGCTGCTTTTTAAAAATACCTAAAACTCTTGGCTTTGGCTAGTCCTTTCTTTTATCTTAGTGAATCCTGCCTCACTGGAATTCATTAATGGCCCTGTAAGGGAACTTGGGCCTCTGCGGGGTGATGGGGCACCACCCCAACCTCACTACACCCTCTCTGCTGGGTTGGGGAATACTCAGTGTATGGCCCAGACCTTCAGGCAGGGCCCCACAAGCAGTAAAATATAAGTCAAAGCCCTGGGTCAGGGCAGGGCCCACAAACAAACAGTCAGAAGCTCAGGCCCTCTGGCAGGGACTGAGCAAATAGTTTAAGAGCAAACCCCAGGCTCCTGGCTTTGAGCAACTGGGAGAGGGGAGACTGCCACCTGGGTTGCAGGGGGACACAGGCCCACCCACTCCACTGCATCCCAGCCCGGGGCCCTAGCAGCGGCAGAAGACCCACTGCTGCATCAGTGGGGATCCTGGCCGCACCACACTGACATTGGCAGTGCTGCAGCCAGACTAGGGTCGGCTGCCCTCGGGCTACTTCCTGACTCCCCCTCATAGGGTACCTGGGTCAGGGTGGTGTCCGCAGAGGGTTCCAGCACCATTGGTTCCTCCAGGTAGCTGGCAAGGGGTAGGTTTGGCAGTTCCTCTGGGTAGGTGGCAACAGGTAGGCTTGACAGCTGCTCTGTGCACCGGTTGGCATGAGGCATTGGCTGGTCCGGCCAGTCCTCAGGTCGGCCACAGATTGCCAGGGTCTCCCAAGCTGGAACCAGGCCACAGGCATCTGGCCTCTCCAGCAGCTTCAGCCCAAGTGAGCTCTGGGATTGGGCTTTTATACTTCCTGTCCTGCGCCTTGACCTCTGGGGGCGGATGCAGGATCCACTGGCTCCGCCCACTTTAGTGTCTGGGGAGGTTCTTCCCTCTGCGGGCTGGTGGGGCACCACACCACCTCGCTACAGGCCCAAAACATAATGAGAAATAATCCAGACAGAAAAAAAAACAATTAAAACTGCAGTGAATTTGCATCTCTAACTCATGCCAATTGCATTGTCTAATTTCAGGTTAAATTAACTGTACATAACTGTTAGTGCTCAGTAACAGAAACTATTAAGCAGCTCAACTACAGATTCCACACACATACATGCACATGTTCCCTGATTAATTTAATTATCATGCTTTATTAAAAATGAGCAAGTAATTAAAAGCTACATCAAAGGTGAATCTTTATGTCCTTCATACTCCATTTACATTTTGCACAGAGTAAGGGTCATGGAATGATAGACAGTGCTTCCATTTTCTAATTTCTGTTTCTGTTTTTAAAACTAACTGCCATCCGTTTTTTAATAGCTCATAGCTCATATCTGACAGGATCAACTAAGCAACAGATTTTTTTCAGGCTTAGTTAGTTCCTGTATTTAATAGTAATGTATATTTTCATTACTTTAATTGCTTTATTTACAGCTTTAATGTATTGATTTAATATTTTAATGCAACAATTCATAATTGTGACATTAATTTATTACAAAAGATGAAAACATTAAAAATATAAAATATTCAGCTTAGAGCAATATTTTGATCTCTAATTAACCTTAACTTGCCAAGATACAAGACAGAAGCAGAAAATGCAAGAGCAGTAAATTCCACCTTCAGCAGAGGCAATGTTTTACATCTAGAGTGAGTGATTTAGACAGAACTGAAAATGTATACCTAATATTCCCACTTTTTCTCTAGAAAATATCTGACACCTGTTCTGTGGCCCCCAATTCAGAAAAACATCCCTGTTCAGGAAGTATATGCTTAACTTAAGTTCATGTTTAAATCCTATGGGGAATCCCATCAATGGGACTTAAGCAGGTGCTTAATTGCTTTCCTGAATGGAGCCCTGTGTCATAAGAGAATGAAAAGTTACAAGAAGGGAGACATTTATTTGTGCAACCAGGAATTATTAGGATACTCATTAATGGTTTCGTTTCTGTTTTGCAAAGCCTAGAATCCTTTCTCCAGGACAGCAATGACTCCACCATTTCCACCCAGTCATTAGGATGGACAATTTATATTATTCTCAGAATCTAACAGATTTTCAACCTGCAAGCCTAACTGCTTCTGATACAGTGACATCTAACGGAGAACATGGTGGGATTGAAGTAGGAAGGAAGATCTCCTTGCATCAAGAGCATATGATACCATAGGAGTATCCATAATTTTTTTCATAGATCCCTTTCTATATTTGTTTGTGCTCCAATGCTATTGAGCAACCCCACCCCCACTTCCAGACATACATACATACATACACACAAATGTAGAGAGAGAGGGTCAGTGCCTTCCTAAGCCATGGACAGCAAAAATGAACAAAGCATTTCATTTAAACTAAAATGTATTCCCCAAAATAGGTTAGCTGGGATACATCTGCTAAATATACAGCCAGTTAAGTGGATCCTAAAGCATAAACATTCTTTACAGGTAATAGATAAACAAGACAAAAGAGAGAGAAGAATAAACCCATATATTCATTAATTAAAGTATAGTATATATTACCCAGTAAGAGTTCAAAAAATAGCAACAAAAGAAGAAAGGAAGGTTTCATCATTAGTTCAGATATCACTTTTGCCAGTAGGATGTGGGGCTAATAGAGTAGGTCTCCCTTCTCCAATAACAGTGGCATCAGCAGTTTCACCCTGAGCTGTGATTTGCTGTGCTGGGGAAGACTGATTCACTAAAATATCTATTCTACTCTGTATAAGTCCTCATACCATGTTCATCACCATAGTATCTGCATGCCTTATTTGGCCCCAACCTCAGAGAACAACCAACTAGCCCTAGCTTTTCAGGGTCTCTTTTACCCCTGGCAAGTTATCTGACTTCTGTGTTATGCTGCTCTTTGTGAGCTAAATGCTACAAACAATATGACATAGCATGGGAGGAAGCTCTAACCATGGATAGTCAATAGGAAAGAGCACACTCCACATTGAAAATGGCTATTCCATAATTTTCAGCCCTCTCCATAATATATTATTTCTGCACTATCTGTAGCATTTTTTGCAATGATCATAAAGAAAGAATTGTCCTGAACTGGGACAAAAAGTCAAAAAAAAAATCAGGAGGAAAATTTTCAGAAAATGGAGATGACCAAGGGGGATTTTTTTCAGCTTACTCCCTAGCCTGCACAGCAACCTGGGCAGCCAGGGGAGGCCACTGCCTAGGGATTTGGGCAACCCGAAGAGTTGGCTGCTCAGATATCAGAGGATACTGGGAAAAGGGCAGCCCTGGGAGCATGGAAACCAGGCAGCCTAGCAGTTCACAAGACAGACAACCCAGGAAGCTGAGCAGTACATGAGATCAGGCAGGTAGGCAGGAAACCAGTGAGGCACGTAGGCCGGCTGACCAATCTGCCTACCTGCTTTCCACTGAAACTTTTCACAGAATAGATTAATACGCAAGGAATGTATTGATTTTGTTGAATTAGCATTTCCCAATGGAAAACTGTTTTGTTGGAAAATTTGACTCCTCTAACTGAAGATGTTTGGGTGTTTCATAATTGGCTGTTTTGGTGTGTGGTTGTGATTGTTTTATTTACAATAGTTTGTTTGTTTTAAAATTATCTCTGACCGGTGTTACCCTTTTTTACCTGAGTGGTTAGCCAAAAATTTGGAGCCTTGTAGTTAGTTCCTGTTGAGAGGAGACATTGGTGATGGAATCAGGTATTTCTTTGATGCAATGTTGTTTATTTACAAGGAATGTACAACATCCTTGAACACCAGGAGGGAGCCAACAATGGGACAGTTTCCCTGCTCACCGTTTTAAGCCTCTTTCAGCCAGTGCCCAACCCAAATATCTCTCTTGCCTTTTTCCTGGGTCACATACTATGATCATCCAGTCTGCCTTTAAAACTACTTTCTCAGTCTGTGTTCCTGTATTCTTGGGGTGGGGGGGAAGGAACAAGCACTAACCCAAAACAATACCTAACAAACCCCTCTGCCCACGTAGCTTCAATTCCTCGGCAGCCTTGCATATACCTGTATTTCGGGTGGGGGCTGCTATTAAGGACCTTAGCTGTTTCTGACAGCTGTCTTAAATGAAGGTCAGTGGTTACATCTACCAACTTCAATGAAATTTAACCCAGCCTATAACACCAGCAATCCTGTATATCAGATCTTTATTACACACGTTGAAAAATATATTAGCCTGAAAGGCAAAAGACTCAGAAAGTTATTAACAACTGAAAAGGGTGTATAGAATAGAAACACTTAGACAACCTTAACTCCATCTGCTGATGATGGTTCAATACTATGGTAAAATCATATGGCTTTAAAAACCATTTATCTAAAGCTGTTTTCTCATTGGCTAGTTGGGTGGTTTGATTATGTCCTAACCGTATTTAATTCCCTTACAAAACACAAGAATGACTTCGTCCATATCATCAAATTATGCTATTTACATTATAGGGGTCCATATTCTGTCATTTAAATTGGTAAGAAGAAAAAAGAAACAAAATTGAAAACCCTCCCGCCCCGGCTTTTTTTCAATACTGTTGAGGTGGCAGAGCTTCTTTGAAATTTCCCTTTCATTATGAATATTAATTTAGTTGTTTTTCCTAATGATTTAGCCTTTTTAATTCAAAGAGTGTTCAAAGAGATCCAGATTCCTGTAATGCACAATGGCCAGACAGGTTGGGGGATATGTAATTTTCAAGCAAAGATTTCTACTGGGATTTCCTCCCTTCTGTTTCTCTCTGTGAGGGTAGTTAGCTGGGAAGGCTGTGTCCTTTTATCTCAAAACTGAACACTGGATGTTTTTGTGGGAGAAAATACAGAAACTTTAAACATATTTTTCTGCTCCCTCCCCCCCCCCCAACACTCCCTGATTATTTTAATATTAAAACTATGTACAATTGCTTTATTTTACAGCTGTAAAAGTCTGTTTCACTGGTGATTCCCATGAAAAATTCCCAGGCATGGTGCCTTCTGCTCCTGCTTCTTGAGGCTGATAATCTCCACTAGCTAAAAGCCCATCTTGGCTTCCAGGGCTGCCTTCTGTGTCCCTTGCACTCTCCTCCTGACACCTTGTCTGCTTACACTCTCCACCTGAAAACATGTTCAGTTTGGTTCCTAGGAAGTGACATCTCCAAGGGCACAGGAACAATTTTTATAGTGGGGGTGCTAAGAGCCATTGAACCAAAGTGTAAATGCTGTATATAATGGCAACCACTTCAAGTCAGGGGATGCTGCTGCACCCCCCACATCCCTAGGTCCAGCAACTATGAATATCTCTGAGGAAAGCTGCATCCTGCAAGAGACCAAGCTCCCTCCCTCCCCCTGCAGTGGCTGTCTTTATATCTTTTTATGGTTTTGTTCTGGTTTATGAAATCTAGTGATTTTATTTGTATAGCCAGTTTTGCATTGGCAAGTACACTGTACAGGGTCTTATACCAAGCCCATTGAAGTCAATGTAAACACACACTGACTACAATAGGTTTTGGGTCAGACCCATACAGAGCAAAAAAACTCTAAGAGGGTTTAACCCTCTCTAGGGTCTAGATTTAATTCTGAGTCCCCATTTAGTTATGTGTGAGAGACTTTTCTCTGCAAGGTGGAATGTTTTCATAGGGTCCTCTTCTGTATGTGTTAGCCAGTCATAGACCCAGACAAGAGAATGTCCTCTGGGAAAGGTCATCAGAGAGCCTTGATTATTATCTGTGGTTTGTTTGGAATAATTAATAGGTAAGTGCCTTTCAAAGAACTGGGACTGTTTCTGTCCTCTCACAACCACCCAACTCATCGTACAAATTTGTCTTGGAGTTATAGTTGTGGTGACATGAGGAGTCTGACATTTGTTTCCATGTTATTCGATGCCATTTCAGTTAATCAAAATACATTCGGAGCTGGATCCAATGCCCAGAGAAATCAATGGAAAGTCAGACTTCAATAGGCTTTGGATCAGAACCTATCTGCTTTTGCACCCAAAGATTTCTGAACTTCAGGAAGCAATTGAATACCTTCTGGTTACACTGTACTCTGTTTCTTTAACTCAAGAGAATATGAGAACACAAATGAGTCTTAAAGATGCATATCATGCTATTATTCAAAAATACTTATTACAAAGAAATACAAATATTATAAATAATTTACAGGTGGACATTTATGAATATTGGCCATACCAAAGCGCTCAGAGGAGTCTTGCCCTCGTGGTTGGAATACATTTTCTTCTAAAATTTTATTTGAGGAAGCCAGACCTGTACTAATGCAGATAGAAGGATTCTTATTTCTTTTGTTAACAATTCTGTAATTGAAGTGATGATGGAAAGGTCTACTGAATCAGCCTGTACAGTCATTATATTTATTTTCTCCGTATAGAAAGAGAGCATTTAACCATTTGTAAAACGGAAAAAGATAGCTACACAGTGTATGAAGATAAATATATATATTCCACTTTGCTTATTGTAGGAAAGCTTAGTTACTGAAGTGTACAGTATTTTGAAATTCTGAAAGATGAGTTTTAAAGTATCAAAGCTAAGAAATTTGTGTTTTATTCTGCAAAACACTGTATTATAGTATCACCCCTTTTAATTTGATGAACTTAGTTGCCTTCTTTTAATCTAACACTCCAGTCTCCCATGATCAGTGGGAAGAACTGAAATATGAACTTAGTATTGGATGATTAACATCCTAAGAACCTTTGCTTACCAGAGTTTAGTGAATTGTCATGTTTATTATGACCCAGTAATTGAATTGCCTACAGAGATGCTATCACATGACATTCAATAGTAGCAGTCACTTTAGAAAAGTGATTTCCAGTCAGATATAGTTTTGTATATTGCCTATTTTTGTTCCTGTTTTCTGTTGTTGTTGTTGTTGTTGTTATTACTGTTATTGTTTATTATGGGTAAAATTTTCAGATATGGTTTAGTAATTTGGTGGTGGTCAGTTTTTTGGTTGCTTACTTGAAACATGTTAAATGGTACTGATTTTCAGCAGGGCGGCTCTCTGCATTTTGTGCAAATCAGGCTTTGATGTGGCATACAGACCCCACACTGGCTGGGAAAGGGTAAGTGAGAGCCTGTGGGCTCAATCAGCCCCATCCCCACCCCTTCTCCGTGAGCCGGCTGCACTCCTTGCAGCCGGTTCGTTTCCAGACCACGCCAAGGAAAGATCTATACACTCTCGTGCTCCACACCCTTTACTTCCTCACCCTCGCGTCCCGCCCCGACACAAAGTGGCAGGACCCCCTGCCACCTCTAGAGGGTGAGGAGCCCCGGTGGGCCAGCCTATACTCTACTTTGGTCCCGAGGCCCACCAGGGATATCAGCTGGCAGTTCCTTCATGGGGCCATGAGCACAGGCATGTATTTGGCGTGGTTTACCCCTGTCCCAGACACCTGCCCCTTCTGTGGCATGAGGGAAACTCTGGCGCACGTTTACTTGGAGTGCTCCAGGTTGCAGCCCCTATTCCGGCTCCTCACGAATATTCTGTTATGTTTCTGGCTGCACTTTTCCCCTCACCTCCTTCTCTACGCACTCCCTATCTGTGGCCCCACAAACTCATGAGACCTCCTGGTCAACCTCCTTCTGGCCCTGGCTAAAACGACCATCTATAAAACCAGAGAGAGGAAGTTGGGCGATGGAGACTCCTGTGACTGTTTCCGATCCTCTGTCCATTCACGTATACGGGCAGAGTTCCTCTGGGCAGCATCCACTGACTCCCTTGATGCCTTTGAGGAGCAATGGGCTTTGTCCGGGGTTCTCTGCTCGGTGTCCCCATCATGTTCCCTTCTTTTAACCCCACACTCCTGTCTGTGTTATTTCATTAGTTTTCCCCCGGAATCATTTGGTTTCCAGGTCCTGTGGATCCTCCCCTTAGGCTGGCAGGGGTCCTTCAGCAGTGGGTGGGCTTCCGCCTTGGGTGGGGGGGCTCAATCAGCCCCACCCCATTACACCTGCAAGAGCTGTCAAGTCAGGACAGAGGAGTTAAAAGAGGAAAAGCCCATCTCTTTAGTGGCTGACTGGGAAAAGGAGTGGACTTCTTGTGCCAGCTTCATGAAGACAGCCCTGGCTGGGGCCAGAGGAAACCTAGGGACTGCCTGGAGGAAGGCTGGGCTGAGGACGGGGGCTATCCTGAGACTTCTGGATATCAGAGACTCCCTGGGGAAGATAGGCCTGGTGCAGGACCTCTACGTTTGCTTTGTTCCTTGTATCTAATCTATAGTCCTTTTGGGATCTATGGAGGAATATGCAAGGAATGGGCTGTGAAAAAGCCCTAGAGACTGTAGCAGAAAGTAGACTAAGGAGGAAGCAGCTGTTCTGAATAGAGAGATCTTAACTTTTAACTAGAGGTTTCCTGGGCTGGCACTCAAAAGAGTAGCCGGCTTCCTCCACTAGCCCACTAAGGACAGCAGTGTGCAGACCCTCAGAGATAAGGGCTGGAAGACCACTAAAGCCTGAGGTCAGGCTGAAGATCTGGTGTGAAGCCCATGGACTATTGTGCCCCTGGACTCAGTTTACCCTGGAAGGGGTGGCATTAGCTATAACTTGGCTGGAGGGCTGAGTCATGAGAAGCTGGCCACTGTAGGGCCAGAGCAGCTGTTGGAAGGGGGCATTAGAGGAGAGGACCTTGCTATGCCATGCCCAGCCATAAGCGGGCATGTAGGTGGTGAGTATAGGTCCCTTGCAGTGCCCCAAATTGGACACCCAAAATCAGTAGTCACTTATGAAAATCTTGGCCTAGTTGTTTAGTTCCAGCATTGTGTCTGGCTCTGTACAACACACAAATAAAGGTAGTCTTTGTATACTTATAGTATAAAGTGCAGACACCAAATCACTAGAAATGGCATTAATTTAAAACATTGTGTGTGTGGGGGGGGTTGTTTAGTTGGCTTTTTTACCATTCGTTATCATCATCTCCTATTTTCTATATAATGTTGGCATGAAAAGGTTACTGGACTGAAATGGGTGCCAACTCTCTAAATTTTTATTGTAAGTCTTGCAATATTTGGTGTTTTTTTTCTTAAAATGCCTGAGCTCCTGGAGTCATGTGAATACATGAGAATCTCAGCTTTCTTTTGCTTAAAATGAAAAAAAAGAAGTTTCTAGCTCTCATGGTTGCATAGATAAGCTTGAAATACATGATCCCTAACAGCTCCCATGTCAAAATCCAAAACTTACTATTTTAAAAAATCCCATGATTTTTAAGCTAATTTAATTTTTCAAGGATACATTCATAAAAAGACTTAAGTGCCTATCTACCACTATAGGTGCCTTAATCCCAGAATGAAGCCCAAATGGGATTCACAAAACTGCACTCAGCTGCCCCTGAGCCCTGCCACATGCTTGTGCACTCTCTCTGGTTCAATACTGAAGCTGTTTTACTATAGGTACATTTTGAAAAAATCATTGGGCCAGAGAGAGCAAGCATGAAAATGACTCTGTAGCCTAGGGATTAGTGCAATGAAGTGGGAGACCCAGGATCCAGTCCCTCCTGCTCTAATGACTTTTTAAAAAAATTATTCAAGCGAAGTAGGATGACTTTGACAGGAGAGACCAAGGGAGCTCCATGTTAGAATATCATAAAGCCCAATGGTTAGGGCACTCATTTGAGAAGTAGCAAATTCCAGTTCAAATCCCTTCTCCACATCCTGGTGGAGAGCCCTAAACCAGGGGGTCTCCTACATCCCAGGTGAGTAACCTAATCCCAGGGCTAAAAGTTATGAAGGAGCTCCCACTCTTGTGAAAACAGGATAAGCACCTAATTCCAGCAGCAGGTTTGCATCTGAGACTACCAAGCAGTCAGATGCACCGCCCTGCAGTCTGGACTTAGGTGCCTGTCTCTGACAGAGGGGTAGGACTTAGTGCACACCCCCTTTTCTTGTCATCTCCCATTGGCTATCTTAGGTGAGGATCCACCTAGTGGGCTTTTGAGAGTCCCATTTTGAGATGCCTATCTCTCCCTTTTCATCATATAGGGAGCCTAGGTACTAAACTCAGGCTTTGTGAATCCCAGGGATTTTCTAGGCACCTAAAAGTTAGGTGTGGTGATGCTGAGCATCACCACACCTAAGTTTCATTGTGATCCTAGCCCTGACCCATGATTTTGAAAAGCTTGGGGTTCGTGATACTCGTGTTGGTCCCAAAAAGGAAAGGCATCTTCAGGAGTAAAGTAAGGCCTGGGCGTACTGGAATTGAAAGACTAAAAGTGCTGTGTCAAGGTTCCTCCCCCACTCTGAACTCTAGGGTACAGATGTGGGGACCTGCATGAAAAACCTCCTAAGCTTATCTTTACCAGCTTAGGTCAAAACTTCCCCAAGGTACAAAGTATTCCACCCGTGGTCCTTGGAATGGCCGCTACCACCACCAAACTAATACTGGTTACTGGGGAAGAGCTGTTTGGACGCGTCCTTCCCCCCACAATACTTCCCAAAACCCTGCACCCCACTTCCTGGACAAGGTTTGGTAAAAAGCCTCACCAATTTGCCTAGGTGACTACAGACCCAGACCCTTGGATCTTAAGAACAATGAACAATCCTCCCAACACTTGCACCCCCCCTTTCCTGGGAAATGTTGGATAAAAAGCCTCACCAATTTGCATAGGTGACCACAGACCCAAACCCTTGGATCTGAGAACAATGAAAAAGCATTCAGTTTTTTACAAGAAAACTTTTAATAGAAAATAGAAGTAAATAGAAATAAAGAAATCCCCCCTGTAAAATCAGGATGGTAGATATCTTACAGGGTAATTAGATTAAAAACATAGAGAACCCCTCTAGGCCAAACCTTAAGTTACAAAAAAGATACACAGACAGAAATAGTTATTCTATTCAGCACAATTCTTTTCTCAGCCATTTAAAGAAATCATAATCTAACACATACCTAGCTAGATTACTTACTAAAAGTTCTAAGACTCCATTCCTGTTCTGTCCCTGGCAAAAGCAGCATACAGACAGACACAGACCCTTTGTTTCTCTCCCTCCTCCCAGCTTTTGAAAGTATCTTGTCTCCTCATTGGTCATTTTGGTCAGGTGCCAGCGAGGTTACCTTTAGCTTCTTAACCCTTTACAGGTGAGAGGAGCTTTCCCCTGGCCAGGAGGGGTTTCAAAGGGGTTTACCCTTCCCTTTATATTTATGACACGCCCCCCAAATCTCAGCTAGGGTGAAACACTGGCTGGGATTTCTTCCTGGAGCTCTAGGAAAAACAGAGTTAATAAGACACATGCATCTCTAAATATACTACCAAGTACATAAAGACTAACAATTTTTTCCACATCTCAAGGACGATTTTAACCAGTTGATTCTGGGAAACTTTCACGGGAGAGTGCATCAGCCACTTTGTTAGAAGCTCCTGAGATGTGTTGGATGTCGAAATCCAAATCTTGGAGAGCTAAACTCCACCGAAGAAGTTTTTTGTTAGTTTCTTTGACGGTGTGAAGCCACTTTAGTGCAGCATGGTCGGTTTGCAGGTGGAAACGCCGTCCCCAAACATATGGGCGTAGCTTTTCCAGAGCGTAGACAATGGCATAACATTCTTTTTCAGTGACTGACCAGTTGCTTTCCCTCTCAGACGGTTTTTTGCTGAGAAACACTACAGGGTGGAATTCTTGATCAGATCCTTTCTGCATTAAAACTGCTCCCACACCACGCTCGGATGCATCTGTGGTTACTAGGAACGGTTTGTCAAAGTCTGGGGCCCTTAGTACAGGGTCAGACATGAGTGTCGCTTTAAGCTTGTTAAAGGCCTTCTGACACTTTCCGGTCCACTGAACAGCATTTGGCTGTTTCTTTTTGGTTAGGTCTGTCAGTGGGGCAGCGATTTGGCTGTAGTGCGGTACAAATCGTCTGTAATAACCGGCCAAGCCTAAGAAGGATTGAACCTGTTTCTTTGACTTTGGGACAGGCCACTTTTGGATAGCATCCACTTTGGCCTGTAGGGGGCTGATAGTTCCTTGACCCACCTGGTGTCCAAGGTAAGTCACTCTGTTTAGGCCTATTTGACACTTCTTAGCCTTAACAGTTAGTCCTGCCTCCCTTATGCGCTCAAGGACTTTGTGTAGATGTTCCAGGTGGTCTGCCCAGGAATCCGAAAATATGGCCACGTCGTCAAGGTAGGCGACTGCATATTCTCCTAATCCCGCTAGGAGACCATCTACAAGTCTTTGGAAAGTGGCGGGTGCATTTCGCAGCCCGAAAGGGAGTACATTAAATTCATACAGCCCGAGATGTGTGATGAAGGCTGACCTTTCCTTGGCAGATTCATCTAGCGGTACCTGCCAGTACCCCTTGGTTAAGTCCAAGGTAGAGATGAACTGGGCCCGTCCCAGTTTCTCTAATAGTTCATCTGTGCGGGGCATTGGATAGTTGTCTGGGCGAGTTACAGCATTTAGCTTACGGTAGTCCACGCAAAAACGTATTTCCCCATCTGGTTTGGGAACTAAAACCACTGGAGATGCCCATGCACTTTCAGAGGGGCTGATTACACCCATCTGTAACATATCCTGGATCTCCCGTTCTATAGCAGTTTTAGCTTGAGGAGACACCCGGTAAGGGTGGACCCTAATTGGGTGAGCATTACCTGTGTCAATGGAGTGGTATGCCCGTTCAGTCAGTCCTGGGGTGGCTGAGAACGTTGGCGCGTAGCTAGTGCACAGCTCCTGGATCTGCTGTCGCTGCATACGCCCAAGGGTCATGGAGAGGTTCACCTCTTCCACACCACCAGCACATTTCCCTTCGTAGTAGACACCTTCAGGCCACTCAGCATCATCTTCTCCCTGGGCTGTAAACTGACAAACCTTTAATTCTCTGGAATAAAAGGGCTTTAGAGAATTAATATGGTACACCTTAGGCTTTCGGTTGGAGGTGGGGAATGCTATGAGATAATTAACAGCTCCCAGGCGCTCCTGGACCATGAATGGCCCTTCCCACGATGCTTCCATTTTATGGGCCTGGAGCGCCCTTAAGACCATGACCTGGTCTCCTACTCTGAAGGAACGCTCTCTGGCATGTTTATCATACCAGGCTTTTTGCTCTTTTTGAGCATCCTGTAAGTTTTCTTTAGCAAGGGCTAAAGAGGTTCGGAGGGTGTTTTGTAGGTTGGTTACAAAGTCCAGAATGTTAGTTCCTGGAGAAGGTGTAAATCCCTCCCATTGCTGCTTCACCAACTGCAATGGCCCCTTAACCTCACGGCCATATACAAGTTCAAATGGGGAAAACCCTAAACTGGGATGTGGTACAGCTCTGTAGGCAAAGAGCAACTGCTGCAACACTAGGTCCCAATCATTGGAGTGCTCATTTACGAATTTACGTATCATGGCCCCCAAAGTTCCATTAAACTTCTCCACCATGCCATTTGTTTGATGGTGGTAAGGAGTGGCAACCAAGTGATTTACCCCATGAGCTTCCCAAAGGTTTTTCATAGTTCCTGCCAGGAAATTAGTCCCTGCATCTGTGAGGATGTCGGAGGGCCAACCTACCCTGGCAAAAATGTCTGCTAGTGCCTGGCATACACTTTTAGCCCTGGTGTTGCTTAGAGCTACTGCTTCCGGCCATCGGGTGGCAAAATCCATGGAAGTCAGTATGTACTGCTTTCCTCTGGCTGTCTTTTTCGGAAAAGGACCCAGAATATCCACAGCTACTCGCTGAAATGGAACTTCAATGATGGGGAGTGGTTGTAGAGGGGCTTTGACCTGGTCTTGGGGTTTTCCCACTCTTTGGCACACCTCACAAGACTGGACATAGGTAGAAACATCCTTGCCCATTCCCTCCCAGTGGAATGACCCCCCCAAACGGTCTTTGGTCCTGTTCACCCCAGCATGGCCACTAGGGTGATCGTGGGCTAAGCTCAAGAGCTTGGCCCGGTATTTAGTTGGAACTACCAACTGTCTCTGAGGATGCCAGTCTTCCTGGTGTCCACCAGAAAGAGTTTCCTTGTATAAAAGTCCTCTTTCTACAACAAACCTGGATCGATTAGAAGAGCTGAGAGGCGGTGGGTTGCTCCGTGCCGCCGTCCAAGCTCTCTGGAGGCTTTCATCTGCTTCCTGTTCGGTCTGGAACTGTTCCCTTGATGCTGGGGACATCAGTTCCTCATTGGATTGTGGACCTAGGCTTGGTCCCTCTGGAAGCGATATAGGGGATGGAGCTGTTTCTGTTGACTGTGAACCGCTCTCCGCTGGTGCACTAGGTTGGGATTCAGGCTCCGGCTGAGCCTCTTGTGTAGGGTTATCGGCTGCTGCCAGTTCAGGTTCGGTGGGGCCCTCTGGTGTTGAGGTTGCAAGTGCTGGATTCAGTGCTGGCACGGGGTCTGGTGTTGGTTGTTCGGCTGGTTCCGGTTCTGGGACTGGTTCCGTCTGGGTCTCTGGGACTGGATCCACTACTGCTGTTGCAGACATTGGCCTGGGGTCCGGGTCCATCACCTCTGACTGGGTCCTGATAGAAGTTTCCGGAACAGAGCTAGGCCTCACGGCTTGTTTAGCCTGGCTGCGGGTGACCATTCCCACCCTCTTGGCCTGCTTCACATGATTGGCCAAGTCTTCCCCCAACAGCATGGGGATGGGATAATCATCATAGACTGCAAAAGTCCACATTCCTGACCAGCCCTTGTACTGGACAGGCAACTTGGCTGTAGGCAAATTGAAAGAGTTGGACTTGAAGGGTTGAATCGTCACTTGGATCTCTGGGTTGATTAAATTGGGGTCCACTAAGGAAGCATGGATAGCTGACACTTGTGCTCCGGTGTCCCTCCACGCGGTGACCTTCTTCCCGCCCACACTCACAGTTTCCCTCCGCTCCAAGGGTATCTGGGAGGTATCTGGGCCTGTGGACCTCTGGTGTGATTCCGGTGCAATGAACTGTAATCTGTTGGGGTTCTTGGGGCAGTTGGCCTTTACATGCCCCAGCTCGTTACATTTAAAACATCGTCCAGCTGACGGGTCACTGGGGCGAGGAGGGTTGCTGGAGAACGGGGTGGCGGGACGATAAGGGGTCTGGAGGGTTCTTTGGGAGGTAGGTGGGGCCTTGGGCGGCCCCCGGTAATAGGGTGTGGTCTGGGGTGGTCCCTTCTGGTCTCCGCTCCAACTGCGACCAGTTTTCTTCTTCTCTGCCACCTCCACCCATCTGGCTCCAATCTCTCCTGCCTCGATTACAGTTTTGGGTTTCCCATCTAGGATGTATCTTTCTATTTCCTCAGGAACACCCTCTAAGAATTGTTCCATTTGCATTAGGAAGGGCAAATTTACTGGAGATTCAACACTTGCTCCTGATATCCAGGCATCCCAATGTTTCACAATGTGGTAGGCATGTCGGGTAAATGACATGTCTGGTTTCCACCTTAGGGCTCTGAATCTCCGACGAGACTGCTCGGGTGTTATCCCCATTCTGACTCTCGCCTTGGATTTAAACAGTTCATACTTGTTCATGTGTTCTTTAGGCATTTCAGCTGCCACCTCAGCTAAGGGTCCACTGAGCTGCGGCCTCAGCTCTACCATGTATTGGTCAGTAGAGATGTTGTACCCAAGGCAGGCCCTTTCGAAGTTTTCTAGGAAGGCCTCAGTATCATCGCCTGCCTTGTAGGTGGGGAACTTTCTGGGATGGGAAGTGGTACTTGGAGAAGGATTACTAGGGTTTGTTGGGATATTCTGCTGAGCCTTTATCTTCTCCATCTCCTCCACATACTTCCTCTCTTTTTCCTTCTCCTCCAGTTCTTTGTCCCTCGCTTCCATAGCTCTCCTGTGAGCAGCCGCTTGGTGTTGTTCTGCTTCTCTCGCTGCCTCCCTTTCTTGTTCCTTCTTCAGCCGCATGAGTTCTATCTGTCTTTCATGTTCCCTTTGTCTTTCCTCAGCCTGAAATTTGGCTAATTCGAGCTGTAGTCGAGCCGCGGATTTTGCCATTCTAACCTCTCTGTTTTTAACTAACTTTACACCCGAGGTTTAGAAATAAACAAACAAAACTTGGCTGTAAAATTTTGCTGTGCTGGAATAGAATACCTATTCTCTGATAGTGATTGTCAGCCTACAGAAAAAGACAATTCCCTTGTCTCTGCTCTGGGCCCAAATTAAAGCAAAAAACCTCCAACTACTTGGAAACCTGCTTACCCAGCCCAAAGAAAAAAAAATTCCCTTTCAAACCTGTGCTCCTTGTAAAACAAAAAAAATCAAAATCCTAAAAAAAACACCCTGCCACTTTTGTCTCCAGGCAAATGGGTAGAGCACACCCCCCCTATTTACTTTTTGGAAGAAAAGAAAAAAAAAAAAAAAAAAAACTCTGGGTTGGAAGACTGTGAATTTCCCTGCAGGAGTTAAGTACCCTGCCTCCAGGCAAAGAAAACCTGCAATTCACAAAGATAATCCCCTTTTGTCTCTGCTTGGCCACAAAGCAGGGAAAACCCAAGCTGCTTCCAGTTTCAAAGCTGCTTCAAAGCCACAGGAAAAAAAAATTCCTTTTTAAAATCTGTATTTCTAGTGCAAAAAATCTCAACTGGATCTCAAAATGATTTCAGGTTAATCCCACCACTATGCCACCATGTCAAGGTTCCTCCCCCACTCTGAACTCTAGGGTACAGATGTGGGGACCTGCATGAAAAACCTCCTAAGCTTATCTTTACCAGCTTAGGTCAAAACTTCCCCAAGGTACAAAGTATTCCACCCGTGGTCCTTGGAATGGCCGCTACCACCACCAAACTAATACTGGTTACTGGGGAAGAGCTGTTTGGACGCGTCCTTCCCCCCACAATACTTCCCAAAACCCTGCACCCCACTTCCTGGACAAGGTTTGGTAAAAAGCCTCACCAATTTGCCTAGGTGACTGCAGACCCAGACCCTTGGATCTTAAGAACAATGAACAATCCTCCCAACACTTGCACCCCCCCTTTCCTGGGAAATGTTGGATAAAAAGCCTCACCAATTTGCATAGGTGACCACAGACCCAAACCCTTGGATCTGAGAACAATGAAAAAGCATTCAGTTTTTTACAAGAAAACTTTTAATAGAAAATAGAAGTAAATAGAAATAAAGAAATCCCCCCTGTAAAATCAGGATGGTAGATATCTTACAGGGTAATTAGATTAAAAACATAGAGAACCCCTCTAGGCAAAACCTTAAGTTACAAAAAAGATACACAGACAGAAATAGTTATTCTATTCAGCACAATTCTTTTCTCAGCCATTTAAAGAAATCATAATCTAACACATACCTAGCTAGATTACTTACTAAAAGTTCTAAGACTCCATTCCTGTTCTGTCCCTGGCAAAAGCAGCATACAGACAGACACAGACCCTTTGTTTCTCTCCCTCCTCCCAGCTTTTGAAAGTATCTTGTCTCCTCATTGGTCATTTTGGTCAGGTGCCAGCGAGGTTACCTTTAGCTTCTTAACCCTTTACAGGTGAGAGGAGCTTTCCCCTGGCCAGGAGGGGTTTCAAAGGGGTTTACCCTTCCCTTTATATTTATGACATGCTGTAAGGATGCCATTCTGGTTTGCGGTGAATTACTACCGCACTCAGGTGCTTCTAGAAGTGTTATACATCTAAGTAGATGTGTAAGTTTTTTTAAACTTTTATAAATAACATGAAAAGAAAAACAACAACAATCCCAGGCATAAGAATGGTAGCTCTGTATATAAATCCCTATGGTTCAATTTGAAGGTAAACCTTTCCACCCTCAGTCAACACTTCTCCCTCTTACTGTCTTATTCTTTCTGACACAATCACTGTTCTGGGTTTACACTCTGCCTTTTCCCCATCTCTGTAGAAATAAAAATGAATTCATGTGATCAAAAGCACTTTACTATAAAACAAAGTGGTGCAACTAACTCTAAACACTTGGAGTTCCTGTTTACTTGCAGATATTTGATTAGAATCTCAGCAATGTAGTTGGTAGTTCTAATGCTACAATAATTTGGCACTGAAAATTTTTCAGATGACCTAGAGGTGTAAGGAAAAAAGCTCTTGACACAACATGATGGAAAGGATATCGGCTCTGAAGATAGGGCAACCTGAAACTTTGGAATAGAAATGGCAGTTAGGTCAATCAACTCATCAATCATAGCTATGCTAATCATAGCTGTGATGCACATGCTTCCTGAATTTGGTACAACTACCTAGGATATATTAGTGGGCTGATCATGTATTTCACTTTTCCCCTTTAGAATGTTCCCCATGGATCACTGCCTATAGAACAAGTTGATTTATGATACCATTCAGGAAAGCTCTTAAGCACATGCTTAAAGTTAAGCACATGCTTTAGTATGTTGCTGATTGGGGGCATAAATCATCATGTTCTGTTGGTGTTAAAATGCTTATGGGGTTTGCTAAAAAGGAGCCTTAGGAATGGGGAACACAGGCCATTGAAGAGGGGAAAATGATAGAAGTATTTATTACTGACATAGCAGAAGTAAAAAAAACTCTGAAAGTTACCGTGTGTGTGTGTGTGTGTATTGGGGGCGGGGTGCTTACAACACGTTATCTGTGGATTTACCAGGGCTAGAGGCCAGGGCTACAATGGAAATCTGGGACTTCTCCTTTTCCATTAGACTACAGCTCCTGTTTCTATCCCTGATGGGTCATAAGGTCTTGCAACTTAAAACCTGTCACTTGTCCAAGACTAAATACTGCTTCTCCTGGGCTTCAGCTTGGGGTTCATGGTACTAGTGTTGTCCAGTTTAAGACTCTAAACAGGCTAGTTTAAGACTCTAAAATATTTCTGAAATAGTTTTTCTGTAAAATATTAGTCATATACAGAACATGTGATGTTGAGGAGGAACCTGATGGCTATACTGATGCTGATTCATGTTGACCTTCATAATTCAGCTTCACTACTGAGGACTAGAGCCAGCCCAGACTCCTTCCACTGGAGTTTTTATCTCCCATCATGCATCCCCCTCTTTTCACAAAGATTATAAAATGACCCCTTTTGGAAGATCAATTATAGGATTTTTTTAATGACCTTTCCAATCTTATCTTCATTTTCTTTACCATTGCAAGGCTAAGACAAGCATCCATATGGATCCACTTCATGCAGTGCTTTCTAAAATTGATAAATGAATTTGTTTTATCCAAATCATGTCCTGTAGGGTTTGTCATTGCAGTTTCTCAGCAAAAGGAAACTCCACAGTGTACACTGATAAGTTTTCCCCCAAAATACAATTCCTAAAATAATGTACTATTGGTCTTCTATAGTTCAGTGCTGTATACCAATAAATTCCTAGTATCTGATGTATTGAGACCACTTCCTCATTCATCCTGGCTATTGCCACTATTACTAAGAGATGTCTCACATGAGGACCCATTTCAAGATTGAATTTAGTGCATATAGGACAACAGAATCTCATTTGCCAGGCTAGTTCTGGAATGTAGATCATGCCATGTCAACATCCAGACTGTAGTAAAAAACCTCTCTGTAAAGTTCACAATAACCTAGATATGCATTTTAGAAATAACTGTGCTATCAAGGAACTGCTAAACACTTTAAGGCTGTGAACCCCTGTCTTGCTACTTTCACTGTACATTAATAAAGCATAACAAATAAAAAAATAGGTCATCCACCTTTAATATTCCCGTGTAATTCACAAGATTCAGGAGCTAGTTGATCATATCACAATGTTCTTTGGTAGCTATTTTCACTAGGGAAAAATGTCTCCAGACAATTTATGTAAAATGCATACAGTGTAAGTGAATTTCACAAAATCCAATGTTTGTTACAGGTAAAGTGCAAATAAAAATGCCATCTCAATCTGTTCTACTGATCCAAATGTTCTTAGTGTGATTAAGACACAACCTTTTAATTATGAGAGCGGATAGTCTAATGCATTGGTTTTACCTTGAGTTCATTGTTTCCTGAGTAATATCTGTGGTACGAAATGATGCACAATTTGATTACCAGAAGCAGACTTTCCAGAAGGCATACTTCTGGAAATTATATTCCAGTCTCAGTGAAACTTCATTTCAGGTAATGTAACATCATTCCCCATATACTATCATTTTATGGTACAATAAACATTGCAACTGTAAATATTAGAATCTGGAATGGTAAAAAAAAAAAAATTGCTTCTTAAAACCCTCAAACCTTTTTTCAGTCTCAGCGACTTTTTTCAAAACCACATTTTTTAACAAAGCAGTCCTTGAGTTCCAAATGCCTGGGGGAGTTCTAGTTTAACTCCAGCCTGGGCACATCAGTGACCCCAAAACCACCTAATTGACTCACCAGTATTTTTCAGGCTTCCAGAAGAAAAAAGTAGAATCTGGCAGTGAGGGGAGTGTGGCCTGCAAAATATTTCCCCTATTTTACTAAAGCCCAGACCTCCAAAACTTTCTAGGCCAGGGCTTCAATTGGCTTTCCATCTAGGCACAAAAAATAATTGTGGAGATTTTGGGTTCCTTTATTCTCTGTGATAATTATGACTAGAGTTTGCAACTACTATTACACGCAATAATATAATCACTAGTTTGATCCTCACTCAAATTGTTTTTGAGAGCATACTTATATTTAGCTGTCAGTATTAGAGACAGTGAATTAATGATGGCTAGGTTGACAGTAGTAACAAAGTCCTAACTCCCTATTTTCCCCTACATCTTTACAGTAGAATCTTAGAGCTTGTCGGAATCCACATTAAGCCACAAGTCTTGGATCTGTATATAAACATCTCAAAAGTACTAGAGGCAGCCAGATGGCCTGAGCTGTGGAATTTAAATCCAAATTCATTCAGATCCAGGCTTTTGATTTGGGTCCGATTCTGCTTGAATTCTCTTGTCCTTTGGTATGCTGGGTTTTTAGACAGTCCAGATTCCAATGTGCATTTCAGCATATGAAATTCAGCGTACAGGTGCTGGATCTTAACCCATTTGTAAAATAAGACTGGGATCCGGAGGTTAGAGAGAGATTGGGGGCAAGGGTACAGCCTCCCCATAGAAACTCCTGCTGTCAGGAAAGGATGCATGGAGGAGTAAATCGATGCAAAACTCCTGCAAGCAAAGGGAGAGGGCTGCTAAGCCTCCCTGAAGAACATTAGGTGAAGCACCCAAGTTTGCATAAAAAGTAGGAGATGGAGATGGAGAAGAAGAGAACCTTAAAGGGGATCCTTCAAATATTTGGACAGTTTAGTTTTCAAGGCTATCCAAATGTTTGTCCGAGCTAATTAGGCAGGGCTTTTATTTTTTTTTTTATTGTGGAGTTACTAGGCATGAACAATATATGGATCCTCAGAGATCACACCATGTTTTTATGCGGACAACATACCAGTAAGCTTATTAACATTGTCTGACCCTTTTCAGCTGTTTAATTTTTAATGTCCAGGTTGGTACCTTTCCAATGAAAATGATTGTCACTTTTTCACTTGCTGTTGAATTATGATTCAAAATCAGGTTTCAACTTCTCATTCTCAGAGTCCCAATGCCACTTTTTGACCCTAAGTTCCTTTGAAATTCTCTCCGCATGGCCTGAATTGAGAGAGACGTTAACAGCTGCACCAGACTGGGGGTGTCTGCCAGCTCTGCAGACTAGGGCTGGTCAAATCATAATAATGCATTTGACATATAGCATAAATACCAGCCACATTCTGCCATCTGAATATCAATTGTCCAATATCCAACTGAAAGCTATTCTGGAATATGCACCAAAACAGAATGAGGAGTTAGAGATAGGAGTTGAAGGCACACTTCCAAGTCTAACAAATGTGTTACAGCTAGTGAATGGCTGGATTTAAATTGACAATCTTGTGACCTATGTGACTCAAGCAGAGACAGACTGGCTGGGTGACAGGCGATGCTATGCTAAAAGTACAGGCCGCTCTGAGCCTCTTTCAACCAATAGTGAGGGGGTCATAATATATATTTTATTTTAGAAAAGCTTAACCAGACATCTCTAGAGCTAAACTTTAAATCCAAGCCCAAAGGGCTAGATCTACAAAAAGACTCCACTGGGTCAGAGAGAGAGTGAAAAAGTGATTCCATAGCCTGGGTCTTTGGGCGCACACAGTGGAGATGGGAGACCTGGGTTCCAGTCCCTGCTCCAAGGACTATTTATGTATGCAGAGTGGAACAGTTTTAACATGACAGATTAAGACATTCACCTGGTCAGGGCATGCTTGTGGAATGTGGGAGACCTGCATGCATAGACAACTCGTACCTCCTAATACTAGGGGGAGCAATGTAAAGGGGAGGATATATGACTGCCCCACATATCTCCTCTGCCCAAGGATCCCCCCATCTTCTGCCCAACATGCGGCCACTGCGCTTTCCCTTCCCCACCAGAGTTACCTGCAGGCAGGGGGCTCTGTCCTTCTCCTGCTGCACCTCCCACCCCTGGCACGTTCGGCCCCTGTCCCTGGCAGCCGGACCCAGGCAGGGAATGGAGGTCGGGGGATGGAGCCGCCTCTCACGCTGGCTGAAGGTAGCAGCTCCGTGTCACTGCTCTGTGCGGTGCAGCAGCTGCCTGAGAGAGAGCCTGGTTGCCGCCACTGCTTCCCCAGCTGGGCCTCATGGGCAGCTGCTGCGCTACACAGAGCAGCAACACGGAGGAGCCGGTGTGAGAACTGACTGGTCTGGCCCTCTCTTCTCTCTGCCCAGGCACAGCTGCCAGGGACAGGGGATAAGACCCTTTTCTCTCCCTCCCCAGGCAGGTGGGCTGGGCACTTCACCCTGAATGCCCTTCCCCACCCCCCCGCCCCCAGGCATTGCCTATGCCTGCATTCCAGTGCTTGCTTCAGACAGGGATTTGAACACAAGATCTTGCACTTGCCAGGTGAGTGTTCTAATCATTGGCTATAATCTGGGCTATAATGGCGGGGAGGGTCTCCTTCCCTTGCCCTCTGGCTTTACATGGGGGAGGACTTGACCTGGCTTTGGTGTCTAACTCCAGGAAAGGTTCACAGATGTGAATCACAGCCAGAGATAGGCACCTCCCTCTGACCCAGAGGGTATCTTTCAGGGGAGCGGCTTAGGCCACATTCCTCTCCACAACATTTCCTACTGGCTAGTTTTGGCAGCTCCTCAGCTCAACGTGTTGGCTTCTAAGAAGCCCCATTCTTAAGTGTCTAACTCTCCCCAGGCATTGTATGGGGAATCTGGGCACCTAATTTAAGACTAAGGATTCTATTAGGCAGGAGCATGCCTAAAGGTGCTGCAACACTTGCTAAGTCCCTTTGTGGATCTAGCCCAAATTTATTATGTTATAATGAGCGAAACCAGAAACCCTGGCTCCAAATGTTCCTGAACTTGGAAGTTTAAACTCTGGCTATAAATCCAAACTCACTCAATTTGGGTGGTTTTGGTTTGTTTTTTTGATCCAACCCACTTTGGAGATATATATTACAAACTCAGTTTCAAAGGAAGAATGCAGGGTTTTGTTTGGGTCTATCTCTAACTTTCAAACATATATAAAACTGCCCACATATTAATTCAGCAACATCTTTTGCAAAAGATCACTCCATAATTTTATGACATAGGACACCCAATTGTGCTTAGGTCCATTCCTATACAGCAAAATACACTTGACTATCAAGCTGGGACTGGACAACAGTGGTGGATCACTTGATAATTGCCCAGTTCTGATCATCCCTCTGAAGAATCTGGCACTGGCCACTGTTAGAATACAGGATAGTGGGCTAGATGGATCATTGGCCTGACCCAGTATAGCCGTTTTATGTCAATGGGATATGCCTAAGCGTTTTGCTGAACAGAGATGGACTAGTGTGTCAGGGCTTAGAGGAATAGCCAATGTAAATGATCTAGATATACCTAAGAGTAAATACAAAACCAGCATCAATATTGCAAAGAATAAAGAGCATGTAAAACTAAAGAGAGTAAACTAGTGGTCATCTGAATATTCACAAACAATGAATGGTATGACCCAAGAAAAAAACGGCACATTTATTGTCAAAAATATTGGTGAATCACTGAGCTGGTTTCATATTAGGGAAAATAAATACTTTGTGAAAGACCCAACGCAGAAGATTCCTGGTTTTGATCTCCCATAAAGCTCATGGACAACCCTGAACCGCATCTGTACAAATCATGTTTCTCTCTTTTCTAGCCTAGTCACCATACTTTTGTATTAAATTAAATATAGTGTCTGCATATCTCTAGTTAGTTTTTTTTTTGTGCAGCTTAGTAGCATCATGAAATCTTGCAAAATATTGTTTCTAAGCTGTCCTTTCTGAAGTTTTGTCAAAGATGAAGTTCTCTGGGGCACTAAAGTGTGGCATGTTGATGAGATTCTGCAATCTTTGTTGCTTTGCTCCTTGTGTTTACAACCAGTGTTGCTGTTTTACTTCTGTTCTGTTCTTAGTTTACTCCTGACACCATGTTATGAACTTATGTACCAGAACAGTATAATAGATTTAGTGCTCTGTTACTCTTATGGTCTCTATACACTGTTCTATGGATAATTTGGGGGTTGTTTTAAAGATCCACATTTTTCTGAACTTGCATCTTACTCACTGAAACTGAAGTTAATAATGTACGCCATTATTTGAAATGGACTTCTTATCAGTCCTTAGCTGGTTTACAGCTTTTGTTTCCATTACCTGTTAAAATAAAGACAACTATTAAAATACAATTAAAACTCTTCCTAATCAGTTTGTTCATCTAGACTATCAGCTAACATCATACACTACAAGAAAAACAGGCAATTACCACAGAGAATGCTTGCTAAACACAGTTATAATTAATAATGAATTAAACTGAGTTCACAACTACTTAAATACAATAGTTATTAATTATCATGTGGCTCCAAGCTATTTGTGTGTAGTGTATAATTTACAGTTCAGCATGATTTCAGCTATATTCCCTAAGTCTCTGGTGCTATCTTTTGCATAACTTTAAACTTCCATATATCAGCTGTGAGAGTTCATCTGGCATCAGCCCTGACTCTTTCCATTGTAATACCAAAAAATGCAATCTTTTATTTATGTGGAAGAAATTATAATTGGGAATTGGTCCTGCTTCGAGCAGGGGGTTGGACTAGATGACCTTCAGGGGTCCCTTCCAACCCTGATATTCTATGATTCTATGATTCTATGATAACTCTTGCATACCAGCATGTGGCAAATACCAGAATTATAGCACACAACAGAATTAAATCTGGTTGGCAGAGCTATTTTTGTCACCTGTATCCAGTTGCACAATAAGCAATGTGAAAGAAGCCAGCAATACCATACAGACTGTACATGTTTAAAATTATTCAGAGGTCTGTTTTCATCACCACGTGGCTTTACCAGCCAGTCTTCAGTAATTTAAACTCCTATTAACTTCATCATCACCCTATAGGAAAATTAGATACACTGTATAACAGCAAAGAAAATACCTTTTATATTAAAGGTCACAAATGCCTATTTAAATTGTTTAAGAAGACATTGTTTCTGGGAAAAACAGCATCAGTGTGCTCCTGTATACCCACTGATGTTAGCCATGATATCTCCTGTTAAGATGAGCTAATTAATGCTAAGTCATGCCAGAAATGTGCATGGTAACTACTACAACCATATAATGACCTATCTGTTGTAGAAATCAACTGATGACCATGACAGTTTGCCTTTTATTCAAATGTACAGCTTCTGCCCAAAGTAATATATACAATCCAATGCTGCCTTTTTGGAGATGCATGCGTTCAACTAAAACGTGTCATTGGATCGTTGGTCCTCTTGTAGTGTGCCACAGATAAAAGGTCGTCTGGTTGTCATCATCAACTCTGGTCAATTAGGGTTCATTTGCTTGGAGTAAAAATGGTGTGTGTGGATGTTTGATTAGGTGATGTATGTAAATTTATTATGGCTTTATTCTGTATTTCCTGATTTTTGTGGTTTTGAGTTGGATATTATTTGCTGTTAGTGACTTTACTGTGCTTTAACAAAGTTTTTGTATGTTTGAATTTCCTTGGGTTTTTTTTTATACAAAAACAAAAACTGAATGTATAAAAAAGATGCAGAGCCTAATTCTAAGCATCAAAACTGTCTATAAAGGAAACTGAGATCCTTCTCGTGTCGTCTGTGTCTGCTAACTATCTCAAGGGTGGAGCTGGATCCTGAGGGACTGTGAAGAGTGTATCTCTGAAGGCTATTCTAAATTAAAGCCAGTTACACCCATTACAGCAGATGAGGAAAATACCAATGCACATGGAAATCCTGGCCACACTGCTTGGCCAGATAGCAGGGGTAGTCAAGGAGTTGTTATGGAGTGGCTGTGAAATAAGGAGCTGTTAATCTTCCAGAATGTCTCCCTTCAGTGGGTAAATCTCTCATGGCTACTAATACCAAAATTAGTGCCAGCAGTGCAGTGCAAAATTATCCAAATTCATGGGAGAACCCAGGCCTAAATTTGGAAATTGTAGATTTATTAAACGTTTATTTTAAGCCGCTAGAGTCTATCACTGTGCTCATTTTTCAGTGAATAGCAGCCTCTTCGATCATACATACAAATATGAGTACCGCAAACTTGTAGCAATGACTGTGGTGATAACTAACTCTGAGTATGGGGGGATACAACTAATTCATTTATTTGAGAGGCAGAGAAATAGCATCTAAATAATATATCTTGGGGCATGATTTATTTTCCTCATGATGAAAAATGCAGGCAAAACTCCTGCCATTACTTTTGAAAGTCATCTGGAGAGACTGGTCTTTGAAGGCATGTTGTTGATGAGGTAGGTGTGAGCTATTCAGAAATAAGGTTCACTCTTACATAGTTTGAATTAAGATGGGACACTGCATACTCTTTTTTGTTTCATAATGAATGAAAATGCTACCTGCCCACATCAACGGGTGGGAAACTTGGTGGGGCCAGAGGTGATTGGGACCGCTAGAGGAGAAAGGAGGAGGAGATCACTTGCTGGAGGACACAAAGGGGTCCTCACCTCCAGAGGGTCGATCCATTCATTGGCCATCTGGAGGAGGAGGGAAGTCTTTCTCATTCTCCCTTTTCACTCATCTGGCTCAGGCCATCTGGAGCTTCTTTTTGTTCTATTTCCGCACACCTCTTCTCCCTTTCTCAACATAATTGTAGTTTTGGGGCTGTATCTTGCAAATGTCACAGGTCTGACAGTTAGCATGATTGGGGGTCAGGAAGGAAATCTTCTTCCAGTTGGGGCCAGATTGGCAGAATCTGGTGGGTTTTTCGCCTTCCTCACATCATATTGGAGTACAGGTAGGTTAATTAGGAATATAATTAATTAATTTGTGGTAGTATATGGTAGAGATATTAGTTCATTGCAACTTGCAGTCTGTGTCCGGTGTGGTTAAAAGGAATGGTTCCCAGTAGTTAATGACCTGAAATTTTGCTAATGGGCCTTGAACTCATGGGATAGGGGGATACCCTGTAGCCTTCACAGGCTAAGGTCCCCCTTTACTGCCCTTTATCTCCCTTGTGAGGGGAGAGCAGAAAGGGAAGTGGTAGGACTCAGAAGAGAAAGCTCAGTCCTATGGGGAGGCTGATGAGTATCTATCCCAAGTTATCAGTTATATGGTAGGTGCCCTGTAACCCCTATACTGGAACCACTTAAAATGCCTGGTAGATGAGTAGGGGTGAAAGAGCAGAGCACCCTCTTGTGTTAAGTTTAATGAAGTTGCAGTCTGTTACTTAAAAATATATCCCTGTATTTGTCTTCGTTCACCACTGTGACCACCTCATACAGGAACACAGAAATATATATAGTGCTGGAGAAAAATCAGGAATTGCCATACTGAATCAGACCCATTAGCCATCTAGTTTAGCAAATAAAATGGCCCTGGCACCATAGCTTAATTTCACTTTTAATGTGCTTTGTCTTTTCCTTCAAAGCTGTGATAATGTGTTGCTCTTGTTCACTATAGAAAGTGCTGCAGTAAGAGTGATATAACTTTTGTCTTGTGTTCGTTTCAGTAGCCTTTAAGATAGAAACCTAAATATTGCAGCTGGAGAGAGAACCAGTGGTCAATGCAGTCTAGATGCATGTTATTTATCAGTGGCTTGCTGGGGTTGCTGGCCCCTTCAAGGGTAGACCAAGACCAGGCTACTTGTGATAGCTAAATTAAGAGGAATGAGCCTATCTAGGTAATTAATTGAATAACAGCCTGTTAACTTTTTTCATTTGCGGACCCCTAAACAATTTTGTATGAAGGTGGGAACCCCTTTGGAAATTTTAGACATAGTTCTGCGGATTCCTGAGGGTCTACAGACCACAAGTTGAAAACCACAGTTCTATGGTAACAACCACCTTTTGTGGACGGCTTAGACATAGATTATTGACCTCCAGGGGTTCACAGACCACAGGTTGAGAATCTCTGGTCTAGAGGTAACAGGCATTTATTCAGTTTTATAACCACCATTCTCCTCACATTTGTGATACACGAGAAGTTTTTCTGTCACAAAAATGGTAATAGTGTCAGTATCACTGAACAGCACAGAAAATAACACACTCAAAGGTGGGCAGCTGCTTTGCTGTGGCCTAGCTCGGTGCTGGTCAGAAAAGGAAAGGCTTATCCTTGTTAATTCAAATAGGCCACCGAAGTCATCGGGTCAAAATCAGGGTCAGTCCTAGAGTGACTTTTGGGATCTTTCCTTTTACATATGGAAATAAAGGGTACGAGGAGCAGGGAGAAAAGCCTAAATGGCAGCACACTAAGAAGTCTGGAGGCTGGTCTCCAAAATGCACTTTCTATTGACTATAATGGGCTTTGAGTTAGGATGAAGATTTTTGGTGATCTCTCTGAAAGTTCACAGATTCACTGACATTTGGAAAATTAGCAAACCTTCAGTGATACTATACCTTATAAACAGGAAAAAATGTTGATGAAAACATTGTGAAAAGAAACTGGCAAGTTTTCCACAGTTATGCAGAAGCAGATCCTATGGAAATAAAGAGAGACTTGTTTTGCATTAGTATAAATATCTGTATCAGTCTCTATGTAGTCCTCTGGAGGGAGATATGGACTCACATTTTAAAAAAATGTACTATGCCAAAGTTATATGAGGAAGAAAGAGCTCCTTCAGCCTGGGAAATGTAGTAATTACTAGTATTGATGCTACTATTCACTATTCATCTAGTGCCAACAATGTGCTATATGCTTTACAGTCCAGTATGAACTTACGATCCCTGCCACAGGGACCTTCAGCACTAAATAAATATAATGTATTTGGAGTTATTACTATAAATTAACTCAATAAATTAAATTGCAATACATTCTCCAGGAGGAAATGAAGAGCTCTACGGGTCCCTAAGTCACAGTGGAACACCAATGGGGATGTCAACCCCGTGGAATTCTGAGGTCTGAAGATATTTTTTTTCTTATTAGATTGACCGTTTATGAAGAAATGAACCAAATGAGCCAGTCAAGGGAGTGTAATGTTTCAAGATGCCATTCTGTTAATTTTATAATCCCCAGTAGTACCCCTTGTCATTGGCTAATTTTACCTATAAATGCCAATACAAGGATTTTAACAAGTATATCAGCAGGTAGTGTTCAAAAGAGTATGTTATAGAATGAAATTTAGTATGATGTGAAGGTCCTGACAAAGCTCTCTTCACAGCTTCTCTCCCTCCTTTTCCTTTATGGCATGCTAGCTGTTCATGGAGCGTCCACACCATCTACTTTTTTACACAATGCACAGTTTGCACATGTAACTCAATGCCCCTGACTATTGTTGAGGCCAAGTGCTTGGCAGGATTAAAAAAAAAGGAGTGGACGTGTACATGGATAGGCATATTTAGAGTTACAACAGTGAATATTTTTTAAAAACCACACAAGCATTTTGGTATGGATATAAACCCACAGGCATCAAAGCATACAAAAATTTAACTGTTGGGGGGCAGGGCTGCCCACTGCATTGTTTTGTGCACCTTCCTCTGAGACATCACGGTGCTGCCTTCTGTCAGTGACAGAATACTAAGGTAGATGGGGCACCGGTCTGATCCAATATGTCAGTGGTTTTTAACCAGTTGGTCTGCAGACCCCTGGAGGTTCGCAGACTTTGTCTCAGTTTTCCAAAGGGGGCCACACCTCCGTTGAAAATTTTCTGGGGGTCTGCAAATGAAAAAAGGTTGAAAACCACTGCAAAAAGGCAATTCCTGTGTTTTGACATAACATGGAAGGAGGCTTCATCCTGGATGCAAATAGGCACCCAGATCCCATGGGGACGGAAACCATATGAGAATCCTAGATAACATTGACAGGACTACAGGGTGTTGGATGAGGAAGGAGCTACTAAATCTAGCTTTACACAGATCCAGTGGCCACGCTCCATCCTACATAGGAGGTGCTGAAATAATGCAGCTGCTATTCCAGCCCTGTAGCTTGACAATGGGTTGGATGCCATCCCTGCCAATTCCTGCTGCTGAGTACCCTGCAAACAACCCGATTCATTCAGCATTGTGTGAACAGGACATAAATGTCATCTTTATTGATTTCACCTATTTTGATGAGACTTAGAGGGAGTGATAACACTAGAAGGCTTTGTCATCCAATATATAGGGCTCAGGTAGCTCATTACCTGACAGCCTTCTGCTTTCTATAACAAAAAAGGCTTTTGATCAGGTTCAATGGCTTTATTTGTTCTCAGCCCTTAATATGCTTGCTTTTGGACCAACTTGCATTAGTTATTTGAGATTAAGCTAAAAAACACACTTACCTTTGTGTATTTGCAACTAATTTTAACCATCCATTTAATCAAATTTGACAACATAATTTAATTTTAATTATTTTAGGTAAATATGGTGTAGTGGGTATGGATTTTTAGTGTTGACAAGCCACTTGCAGAGAGTTCTGAATACAAGAGCAATATATCAGGACATTAGTGTTGTAAAATGGTATTACTATGCAAAAAAAATTCAGTACATTTCGGATCCCATTTGTGTCAATCATCTTTGTTACCAACAAATATCCAAGTGTAATGGTTCATTCAAAAATGTCTCTAAATCTTCAGCATTGATTCTTTATAAAATCACAGCAATTAAAAGTTTATGGGTGATTAGTTAGCCAAAATGCAGTGCACAATGTTTGCCACAAAGTATCAAAACTAGCAGTCAAAAGCAAAGGGGACCTGTTTCAAAACCTAGTGAAGTCAACAGATACTCCTATTGACTGCAGTGGGTTTTGGATTAGCTCCATAATAAATAATCTGGAACACATCTAAGAGTAAGTAATGCATGATGGACTTGTTATCTTCTGCTATTGGTTGTGCAACGATGTATCTAGAGTACAATTAAGTTGGTGAGATATGAATAATCACTAACTTTATTGCATTTAAAACTAAATGCAACACTTATTTCTTTATAATACATACTAATCTCTTTCCCTCACACACACATTCACTTCAAACAAACAGCCTATCTTAATTCTGATCAAGCATTTAACCCTACTTACTGGGAAGGAAGAGAACATATTATGTCTTTCCTATATGTCTCAGTCACTCAGATAACATGATGGAACCTCGATACAAAGACAGCTATAGATATTGCACTTAAAACATTTATTTGGTTTTAAAAGATTCCTCTAGTTGGTGAGAGTCCCTATACTTCAAATGGGCAATGTGGATAAAATTGATGGCCTCTGTCTGAACAGCAGAAAAAATTTAAGTGCACCCATTGTAGGTAGGTAGATGGATTCCAAAATGGAACACCATATTACACCACTCACATAAATGCTGTTGCAACCAACACCAAACATCCTGTTAAGTTAACCATAGACGACATCAGGATCAGAAGCAAGTGCGAGTTCCTGGAAATGGCTCACATAATGTTAAATTCAATTCCATTGCTTTGGCTGTATATATATATATATATATATATATATAATGTATTTATTACTCCAGCATCCCCAGTGAAGAGATGGCACAAAACACTTTGAAAAGTTTTATGTATGTATATAAATATTTTTAGTAACTCACTTGGTTTAAGAACGTCATTTTCACTGTCAATTGTACGTAATGATTACTGAAATACAGATATATCTAAATTGTTTTACTATGTATCTGCTCATGTATTTTGTCTAATGGCCCAAGCGGTATAGGCAACAAGGTTAAATCTCCATTTCACAACATAACATTGTGGAAGAGAAATGTTAGCTGAGGCAGTACATTCTTTTGTTTTGTTTTTACAGAGAGATGGAGATTTAACCTTGCTGCTTGTGATGTTTGGCCATTAGAACAAACACATGAGTAACTGCATAATGCAGCAATTTGGATATATCTATATTCAGTAATGATTATGTACAATGAATAATAAAAACTACATTCTTATTGTGACAAAGCTCTGTCCTTCCCTCCGTGGGTCCCGCGTTTCCTAGCGGATTTCGCTAGCCTCAGAGGCTCACCGTGATCCTGCATGTAACCCTTCTCTCTCTAGAGACAAGGGTCACTATCTGAGCCATTTTCATCATAAGCCAGCAAGGGAGGTGAGGAGAAGTTATCCTTCCTTGCACAGCCTCTGTTGTCTCCCAGTCTCAGTGATTAATCAGGGGGCAAAGGTGTTGGGGGGGGGGAGCTCAGGCCCACTCTCTACTCTGGGCTCCAGCCCAGGGACCCTAATAGTATCAGCTATGGTAGCTGACCTTTTAGAAACATGACATGTACAATTCCCTGGGCTACTTCCCCCACAGCAGCCCTCACTTCCTCAAGCTCCACTTTACCCTTACCTCAGGGCCTCCTTCCTTGTGCCTGATATGGTGTGTACTACTCAGCCTCTCCAACAGCACAACTTCCTCCCACAGCTCCTGACTTGCACACCCACCTGACTAACTGGGAGGCTTTTAACTAGCTTCAGCCAGCCCCTGATTGGCTTCAGGTGTCCCAATCAACCTAGCCTTCTCCCTGCCTTCTGGAAAGTTCTTAATTGGCCCCAGATGTCTTAATTGACCTGGAGCAGCTGCCATTTCACTTATCCTGGTACCAGGAATTTGTTTAGCCCGGAGCTAATATATCTATCTCCCACTACTTTTCTATAGCCATCTGGCCTTACCCTGTCACATTATAAACTAAATAAGTCCATGTTCTTTCTCATTTTCTTTATAACCCAGGTATATGATTGACAGAAAATGTTCATTGCTAATGTATCATTGCAGTTTAGACTTAATATTTACACATATATTGTGTACAGGGACATAACCTCCCAAAGTTCGTTGCTTCTCCTCTGCACTGGGGTGTTGATGGAATAATAAATACAGATATGTTTGTAACAAAAAACCTCTACTTCATACATTATGGAGCATTCTGGCACCATCATTAAAGCTGAGCTCTGTTTCACACTTAAAGCAGGGAATCAGTCTCTGTTATGAAAAATACTTTGTGACTTATCCAAACTTAATGCACTAAATCTTTGACTACAGAATTAATTTTCTGAGGATTTACAGGTAAATCCGTTAACTAATTCATGAGTTAAAATGAATTTAAAGATAGGTCCTTTAAGAAAAATGCATTCTGTCCATTTTTTCTTTGTCCTGAATGATATTAAAAACAAAATCACAGAGATTCTCTACATTTTCCATACAGTTAAAATTAATTGAATTTTTGTATATAGGTTACATTTGAAGATATTATTCATAATGAACCTAAGTTATTAATGATTATATCCAATTATTAGGATCATATAGGTTATAGATAAGGTGATATCAATATCTCATGTAATTTTTAAATGATGTCATTTTTACATCACAGGTAACTCAGCCAATCACCATACCTCTACAGCCAATTTACATGCAACTGTTCTACTATTCGTAATGAGTCAGTGTTACAAGGGAGACTAATTGCATTCATGAGTTCTTATTGGTAGAGTATCTGCCCTGACACTCACTGCTCTTCAACGATCCCATGGCTGCATGCTAGCTTGGACATCAGTACTTGAAAGGCTCCCCATGGCACTGTTTCTACAGGTCCCCTGTACACCAAGGCAGCACGGCCTGGTGATCTGAGGCAGAAGCACAAGGGGAACCCCTAAAATGCAAAGCCATTGGACTCTGGGATTGGGCTTCCCTCCCCACCCCTTTTTTTACATACCACCAGTCTACTTACATAGTCTTTTAAACCAATAAGTCAATGCAGATTAAGAACCAAATTCATTAGCATGCTTTAGCTGCTTTTCACAGCTCTGTTAATGCTCTGTAGAGCTGGTTGAAATTTTTCGCAGGGTTGTTTTTCTTTCATTGACAAAAATTATTTTTCTTCAAACAAAAAATATTTTCACAAAAATTGGTAACACTCAATTTTTTTTTTATTTTTTAAAAATTGGTGAAATCTTCCTTGATTTTTTCCCCTAGATTTTGAAAGTTAAACAAATATGTCAAAATGTTTCTTTAACGTATTCATACAGAAAACAAAAAGAAAAGGAGTACTTGTGGCACCTTAGAGGCTAACAAATTTATTTGAGCATAAGCTTTCGTGAGCTACAGCTCACTTCATCGAATGCATCCTTTTTCTTTTTGCGAATACAGACTAACACGGCTGCTACTCTGAAACTTGTCATATCGAAAACAGTTTTTTGTTTAATAAACAATTTTAAGATGTTTTCAGTTTAAAAAAGAGTAAAAAAAATTCTGTTGTAGTGCAGAAAATTTCACAAAAAAGAGAAAATGAGTCCATTTTGAACACTGCGAACCGGAAACAACTTTAAAATTTCAGACAGTTCCAGAACATTGCTTTTCTGTTTTTTTTTCAGTCAGGTCTAGTGCCAACCAAGTAATGCAAACAAAGTATAAAGCCAGCAGTGTGCAGTTACATATCTATCTTTCTCTCATTACTGTACATTTGCCATAGTTATAAAAATACTTACATGCAGTGAATAAAGCAAGAAGAACTTACAGTACTAACAAATTCTGGTATAATCTTTAGCCATTGCAATGCTCCTTCCCGCTTATATCAGAAAGACATCCCAAATACATGATAAAGCATACTGGAACCATGAGTGCCAATAGCTCATGCATCTTTTAACAGCTATTTATTTGAATTACAAAAGGTTATTTGAAGATGGTGTTCATGGTGAAGTTTACAATTAAGAATCCTAGGTGTATATTCACATTGGCATACATGAAGCTGAATGGGTGGTTATTCAAGTAGCTGCATTTAAATACAGAGTTGTTAAGTACCAGTTAATATATAATTTGGATACATACTTGAAAGTGTGACTCTGTATTTCAGATTTAAAAGTACGTTATTGCGGAGTATTACTAACAAATAGTAGGTGTGCTTGGTGTAGTGCAGAAACATATCTTGAGTCAAGGCCCTGTGTTCTGTGTCAAGCTGGAACTAAATTCTGTGCCAAGTTTCTAGGTTCTATGAGACTTGGTTGTAGTGGACTAGAAATTCTGTGGCAGCCCCACTAAAAAGTTTAAAATATATAGTTTTAATGAATTAAATAGGAAATGAATAATACAATCAGTACGTTAGAGCTATGTTGTTCCCTTTTGATACTAAATTCAATATATTTTACTGGGTTGCTTCATTTTCATTTTTGATACATCAAAGCTTTGTAGCTTGCTAACATATAATTGTATTATAGAAATTGGGGAACACTGAAAGTTTGGCCAGCTAAGTAGGGAGCTGATGGTGCTTTTGGCACCTGGGAAGGCATGAGAAGTAGTTTTGGATTGTAGGATAAGCACATTCACTTGATTTTCCTCCTAAAATAATCACCAGAAAAAATAATTTAAATGCTACCATGGTTAACTATCATCTTTACATTTCTGACTTAACAATTCATTGAAATGAATGGGGCAGATCACAATTCTGAGTTATTGCTTCCCGTTATCTGCAGACTCATTAAGACAATATTGCATTGGTTAACCTTGAAAATGTGAATTTAAGGGTATCTTGCAACTATAAGTGCTAGGGACATAATTTTTTTAATGAAAGCTTGTATTTTGAAGCACAATTCTCCAGGGAGAAGTGGAATCTACAGCCCAAGTGGCAAAGGGTCATGTGATTATAATTTCTGTTATTGCTTTCAGCGGCATCACAGGAGTCAGTGTTAAAGCAGAAGCTCTGCTTACCCATTGTCTTATCCATCGAAATGTCACTTGTCTCAATTGTTCCTAGCTGAACTAATCCCACTATGTCATTTGTTTACTAATGATCTAAGAATCTCAGGTTGGGAACTGCTGATTTAGACCAAAGAAGTGAAAAATGTAAGCAAAAAATGCATCACAATAAGAAAGCTGAAAGGTTCTTTTAATAACAGCTACCTGCCAGAGCACAGCCCCAGAAATATTGTGACAACTTGCTCTTTTCAAACATGTTGAAAGCTGATTTGCTCTGCCATTTTTCAAAGACATGAGTATGTCAATCACTCCCCAGTTAGCTAACATAATCATAAATCCCATATTCAAAGTATATTAACATAAAAGATTCTTAAACACTAAACAGAATGAAAACTCCTCAAATGTGAATTTAGAAGAAAAATCCTTCACGATATTTGCCCAAAATGGGCTTGATTCTGATCTAAATTTTACCCTGATGTAACTCTATTGAATTCAGAGGAGTTTGTTCATGAATCACTCAGGAATAAAACCAGTACTCATGAGCCTATCAAGTTACATGTGAATAACTCACCTAGATAATTACTCATAATTATGTTCTAAAATACAAACTTTGTGAAAAAATAAAATTATTCAATCCCCGCCTCCCTCTTTTGACATGCTCATCATTTTTGGTTTGGTTTTGTTTTAAAAAATTGTCTTATGTTTTGAAACTCTTAGTCAGCCAACAGCTACATTTTAAAGGAAATGCTTTAAGCTATTTTTGAATTACGAGAGGCTGAAAAATTACAGTTCTCCCTCTGTTTAAACAAACAAACAAACATTGCCACACCTAGGAATGTTTTACTGAGGACTTTTAATCAGAACTGTCCACTGAGATCAACATGGAGCTCTGCTTAAAAGTCCATGACAGGGTACATTCTTTTATTATTTCATTACTCAGAAATGGCTGAACTGTACTACTGGAAGTGTAGCATGTAAATTGTCCTTGATAAGGAAGTGGGCATTAGCTAAGTCTGAAAACCATCTGTTAGAAATAACAAAAAACAAGTTATCAATGTTTGAAAAGTGCACACCAAGCATGCATCATTGAAAAGTGCACACCAAGCATGCATCATAGAAAATTTCACCACAGCTGAGCGTGTACAGTTCCACAGAGATGGACTTCATTTGACTGTGGAACTCTGAACATTTTTGATAAGAAAAAGTAGTGAGCCTTTCTTCTTCCCGTACAATTCCTATACATTTTCCTGCCTTTCCCTTCTGTCCTGAGCTACTACATATCTCCCCATGGCTTAAAGAGATGGAGCTATTGAGCCTGCAATGATAGCAAGGATGCATGTCCAGTAAACCACAGAAGTCCTGTTGTTTTGGACTGGCCATTAAGTTCATGTGACATTGTCATCAGGGACAGAGACTTGAAGAGTTTTCTTTTCAATAAACAATTTTTTCTTGTTAGACATATAAAAAAGTCAAATTTTCAACATGCCTTACCATGGCCTCCATTTTTTCACATTTAATTTTTCAGGCACATTTAAAGCTACTTAAACAGATAAACATCTGATTTACAGATTCAGTCAGGTACTTGGATGTACAAGTGAAAGTATCCAATCTGACGCTTGCCACTGCTATCCTTTGACACTCTGCCTCAAAGAGTACAAAATAATATCATTGAGCACATCTTGGGATGTATGCTAAGCAGTTTTAGCAATGTGACTATGTTGAAACTCTGACAATCAAGGAACAATGAAGATTTGTGCCTTGTACTTAGTTCTTTTTGGTAACAATATTATTTCCATTTTGTTTGCACTTGCTCTTTCCTCATTCTGATAATTTATATTGTCCCTTTTTAGGAACTTTGTCCAATTCACTCATTTTAGCCTGAAGTTATTCTAGATTATTACAGATATCTTTCATTCTTAAATATTAACCATCACAAAATCCTAGATGCAAGCTAGGGATGTCTGATGTGTCTAGATGCAAGCTATGGATGTATAGAATATTTTTCTTTCATTAATATTCTAGAATATAGATTTTAATAAAATTCACAGATGAGACAACTACCTTGGCAGGGTTGTAAGCACTGTCCCTAACTGCCTGGAGTTCCCTGCAGGGCAGAGAAAACATTTCAAGAGAGATTGGCAAAAAGGGCAGAAAATAGCAACATGAGATTTAACTTAGAAAAATTCAAACAAATGAATTGCAGGATGTTGGACAGGACAGGGAAGAATCCAAAACACTTATTCAAGAGGAGGAAGAACTCTTGGAGACAGAGATGTAGAAAGAAAATTATGAATGACAGTGGACAGTAAGTGCTTGATCCATTGACTGTTAAAGATAATGGAAAGATTATCATTGGCTTTAGTGAGCCCTGGATTATACTTTAAATAAGCCACAAATTTGCAATTGAATGTGGCAAACCTAAAAACCATCCCCATATTGAGCTTTATAAATAGAATAGGGATGTAACAGCTCCTCACTTTATGGCTCTGTTATGACTGCACCTGGAAACTTTTAGTCATACCTGGGCACTTTAATAACAGAAAGACAAAGATAATATAGAACGAGATCAGAAAGAGTAACAAAATTGACTAGGGAGATCGAGGATTGGCTCATAAGGAAAAGTGTTAATTGAATACATCAAGCTTAGCTATAACATGACTATGGGGGAAATATGTGTGGCTAAAAGTATTTGAAAGGTGTAAATATTAAGGCAGGAGTAGACATTTTTTCAATAGTTCAGAGGAGAAATGGTACAAAAATAGCAATGTGAAATCTAGGATGAGTATGAAGAAAAGTTCTGCCATGTAAGGCTGTGGAACAGTCTCCCAATGGAAGAAGTGGAAACCTCATTTTTTTGGCAAATTTAAAATTAGACTTGACAAAACCTTAGTGAAGAATCTTGCATTGAAAGAGAAAGGACCTAAACACCTGACCTAAAATCCATTGGAATTAAGGAGCATTTTTCTTTGTTATCCATAACATTGGGAGCTAACACTGGATTTGAACAAATAACAGTGTTAGCGTTTGTGATTGTTGTTTTGTCAATTGTAGTTAGATCTGATATGGGACAGATTTTGTCACATGCCTCAGGAACAGATTTTCAAGTGCTAGGCTCTCAGCAGTTCTGACTGACATTTATGGCCAGATTTTCAAACCTGGATGTGAGGATGTGACTCAGCAGGGAGGGGGGAGTGTTGACCTGGGAATGTGCCCTGGGGATGGGAGACCTGAGAGCCTGTCACCTGAGCCAGGAGGGGAAGGGGGAGGTGACACCTCTGCCAGGAATGTGGACGGAGACTGCAACAGGGAGCCTGCTGGGTGGGTTTAGTTTCAGTTTGGGGCTGGGTGGAGGAACACAGGGAACCCCAGGGCTGGGGTCTAAGCTCCCTGCTCCCCCAGAAGGACTTGACTGAGGGGTCCTGGGTGTACCCACAAGCTCTGTTTTGGACTGTGTTCCTGTTGTCCAATAAACCTTCTGTTTTATTGGCTGGCTGAGAGTCTCAGTGAATCCCAGGAAGAGGAGTGCAGGGCCTGGACTCCCCCACACTCCGTGACACTCAGCACTCAACATGATGAGCTCTTTTGAATAACTGGCCTCTTATTTTGATGCCTAAATGAAAGTCGAGCTTTTCTGAAAATGTGGCCCTTAGCTAATGTTTAAAGGAACAGATAAATTTGTTTCAGAGTAGCAGCCGTGTTAATCTGTATTCGCAAAAAGAAAATTTTCTTTTTAGATAAATTTGTGAGAGGCAAAATGGTACTAAAAGAACTTCTAACACTTGGGACAGTGAGGTACAATATATTATTTCCATACACCTCTATTCTCTCAGCCTACGTACCTTCCTTCTGTCCCTTACTGCTGCTACATCAGTCTGTGGATGTGACAATAATTATCAGGACTGCAGATACAGACAACAGGATTCTTTCAGTGACTATTGCAACCTGAGGCAAAGTAAAGAGCAAAGCTTTCACAGTTGTCATGTTTTAACAGGATGTGACACAGTCTTGGCATGTATTGGGGGATGCAAAGGAGACAGCATGGGAAACATGGACTGTCTACCTTTGTCCTATCATCACCACAGGAACCCCTTCTTGTCCTATCATCACCAACAGCTGAATACTTGCTGAAGGAAACTGATGGTTTGTAGAAGGCATTAGAGCACTTGGCAGTATCCCTGGGGCACAGGAACCCCTTTTTGTCCTATCATCACCAACAGCTGAATACTTGCTGAAGGAAACTGATGGTTTGTAGAAGGCATTAGAGCACTTGGCAGTATCCCTGGGGCAAGGCAATACTGTTATTCAAGCATGGTAGATGAATAACATCGTTCTTCGGCCTCCCCACCAACCGAAACGGCACTCCTACATGTCGCAAGGCAAAAAAAATTTAAAATATTCACATTTCATGGTATGACATTTGAAAACATTGTGGTTATATACTTTTATTTATAGTTGTATTTTTATTTTTGTACTATGTTATACTTTTATTCTTGTCTACTTATATTCATAATCAAAAATGAGAAGATTGTTAATACTTTATTGTAGTTAAATAATATAGGCCTGTAATTGGACAATTTATGAATAGTTATTATTATGTATACAGAATATGTATAATTTATTGTCTGTTGGTCCATTAAATAAATAATTTTTTTTACTCTGATTAAAAAAAAAATTTATTATGAAAATTTCCCAGCCTCGCGCCCCCCCTTGGAATTTCTTCACGTCCCTTAAGGGAACCAATGTTTTAAAGGGTATGTCATCAAAGGCCCTGGTTCTGTCTAGACAAAGAGATTGGTAGCTAGATTCTCCTATCCCTTACGACTGATATTTCAGCAGGTTTTCAAAATGGAACAAGAGAGCCAAGGGGACATGCTTTGTAGTGGGAGATCAGACAGTAAGGCCCAGTCTACACCTAAAACTTAGATCAACCTCGCTATGTTGCAGAGGGATATGAAAAATTCACGACTGACAGACACAGTTAAGCCAACTTAACCCCCAGTGTAGACACAGCTAGGTTGAAAAAATAATTCTTCCATTTACCTAGCTATTGCCTCTCAAGGGGGTGGATTTATTACAGCAATGGAAATCCTCCCCCTCCCGCCTCCCTCTCCACCCCCCCCCCATCTCTGTAACAAATGTCTATTTTACTGAGTTATGGCAGAACAGTTGCATTTCTGTAGCTGTGCTGCTGCAGTGCTTAAGAGTAGACACCCCAAAGGAGGAGAACACTCCCTTTTCCGGCTCTGTGATGGTGCGGAAGAGTCAGCCGGTGTTAGCTCAGGGCAGCTGCAGCAAGGTTTGTTGCATCTTTTAAAACAAATGTCACTCATGTCTGTCTGTCCTGTGCCATTGCACCACAAATGATGCAAGTATTACAGTACCATGGGACAGTGCAATAGTTGGATTCCTTTTCTTTTAAAGATCAGCTCTCTTTCTCAATTCTTACAAAAAGCAGGCTTGAAATCTCAGATTTATTAAATGCACTTAGGGCGTAATTGACCATTCCATTGCACCAGTTTTACACTGCTGTCACTCTACTGCCATCAGGGGTCCAAAGTGTCTGGAGCAGGGATCAGAACTTGAGCACTGTGTACACAACCGATTTGTCTTTCATGGCTATAAAAATGTGCCTTTTTTCCCTCTGTAAACTGTATGTAGAGAGCTGCTTTTTATTGTTTAGATTAAAATAACTGTTTGATAAAGAAATCTAAAGCTGTGTCCAGAGAGAGAAACATTCTCTTTTATTTGAATTTATGTCTAGACCAGAGGGTTGTGATAGCAAGTTATATGAGAGAGAGGAAATGGAAGAGAATATGTGGTCAGGAAGGTACTGGAACCAACTAGGTACTTGGTAGAGCTACAAGAGGAGATAATGAAGAAACTTATTGACCATCTGTTACAAGGAGAAAAAGGTTCAGAAAGGTTAAAAGGCACTGAAATTGAAGCTGATGATAATGTAATTACTGAAAATGAAAATGGTTATGATTTTTATTGGCCTGGAGAAGAATTACATGAAAATTTTACTACAGCTGGTGAATCTCAAAACACAGCTGAGGAACAAAAGAGAGAGCAGCTGCCAAATGACCTTCCTGACAGCTACAGTACATTAAGCTACAGTGGAAGCACAGACCTTCCAAGAGACTGTTTGTTGGATTGAAGGTATCCTCGACTTTTAACCCTAATGACATTTTTCAAACTGGGGAGGGTCCATGGAAGTAGAACAATCATTTTGTTTTTTTTAATTTGGAACCAAAAAAGTAAAGATATTTTATTTCCCCACCCTTTTCTCTCCATTTTCCTCAGATGTCCCCAGTCTGTGGCTGCAGCCCCAAGGCGTAGAGGCCAGATAATGTTTGCCAGGAAGTGGAAGCTGACAGCACCAAAGGCATTCAGAAGCTGCTGTTATAGTCTAGTGGACAAGACGGTGGCATGGGTGTCAGGAGACCTGGGTTCTAATGCTGGCTTATAATTTCTGTGCGACTTGGGTCAAGTTACTTTTTAATGCCTGTTGCCTCTCCTACCATTAGCCTGTCTTGTCTATTTAGACTGTAGGCTCTTTGGGACAGAGACTCTCTCTCTCTCTCTCTCTCTGTGTATTTGTATAGTGCCTAGAAAAATGGGGACCCAATTTCAGCCGGGGTTTTTAGGCACTACTGTATTATACACCATAATAATCTGTTGTCTGTTGTCCACTCCTCCAGGATTGGGACCCAAATACTAGTAAAGCTGGCTACCATCTTGATTTCACTGAATTTAGGCCTGATTTATAGCAGTGTAAGTGTGGAAAGAATCAGGCCCTTTGAATTTTTTTCAGTTTTTCAGTTTATTGTTTTGCCTTAATCTGAAACAAAAGACTTTGGATTTTAAAATGTTTTATCATAGTAAAAGACATAAATAGGGCTGGCTGAAGAATTTCTAAAGAAATATTTTCTTTTTTGTAAAAAAAGGGTCTGTGTCAAAATCAATGTTTTCGGCAGGAAAAGATTTTCTGTGAGGAAACTCTAAATGAAACATTTAATTTTGGGTTCCTAAATCTCCTACAGCAATATGTTTGGTATTTTTTACATGGTTGTGGACTAAAATCAGTTTTACTACAGGTTATATTTGTTAACAATACCTTTCCATCACACCTCGACTAAGTTTAATATAATAAAGTTGTAGTCTGTGAAAAGAAGGCAGACAATACTAGTGCTTATTCAACAGGAATATCTTGTATAACCAGATATATTATAATTTATTCTAGCAATACTCGAGGGGGAAATCCTCCTCTTTTATTGAGGATTATTATAATTAAGAAGTGTAAGTAAAAATTGTCCTGTGTTAGACATCTAAAAACACTTTAAGAACACATCTCCCTTTCCAAATGTATTAATGCCTAGTCATGCTGGACTCACAACTAGTGAAGCTCATAGTTTAATTATAAGATAACAGTCCAAAAATCTGTTTGTGTAAGCATGTGTTTCCATTAGAGAAGTGAAATCAATACAGAAAACGATGAAAAGTTAATGTTGCAAGTCACGTGTCTGTAAAACTGCATTAAAGTCAAGTTTATGCTGAGTGACCACTCCATACTTAGCAAGGTGTTCATTGTAAGTGCCGCCTAGTTGTATACATTTATAGTTATCTTTTTGAAAAAAAGAAAAAGTTCATTGTTTTTAGACTATCATTTCTTCCTGTGAATACTGCTCTTGGCCTTAGGATAATTACCCCTTGCTGTGAATGGGACAGCTACAGGCATAATTTGACATATTCAGGAAACAATCAGATGTAAATGCAGGAAGGACAATACATATTTTCAAAAAAAGAAAAGGAGTACTTGTGGCACCTTAGAGACTAACAAATTAGTAATTAACTAACAGTGCATGCATCTGATGAAGTGAGCTGTAGCTCACGAAAGCTTATGCTCAAATAAATTGGTTAGTCTCTAAGGTGCCACAAGTACTCCTTTTCTTTTTGCGGATACAGACTAACACGGCTGTTACTCTAAAACATATTTTGATTGCTAAATTTCTGACATCAAGCTAATCTTCTCTTTTTTGTCTCAGTTAATTATTGACAGTCTCGGTGTATGAAGTCTATTCATGTCTTTAAATTAACCAAGGCTGAAATTTTAGTGAGAGATTGGGAGAGGACAGCTCATTCACTGGAGGTCCTTTCGCTCCCATTTCCCAACAAGACTGCAGTCAACAATGGTACAACAGCTTGTGGGGATTTGGGTCCTTCATACTGAGGAGGCATTGTTCTCCCACTTCATTCTTTTGTTGGGTGCCTTCTTTTGACATTCCCTGGGTGCAATCCAGACTGTGGAACCCCTGTGCCCCCTTTTCATCTCCTGGCCAGGCTGTCTCTTACACAGCTATGCCAGTGAACAGCAAACCCCTCCAGGATTTGTCCACTCAGCCATCAGCATGCAAATGCACACCCAGCAGTTACACGAAGGCTCTCCCAAGCCACTCATGAACTGCATACAGGGAGACCCCAGCCCCAGCTTTGCACCCCAGCCCCAGCCTTGCACCCCAGAAACATGCATCTTACAATGCTCAAGACCTTCTTCATCAATGCAAGCTCATTAATTAGTTCACCACTCCTTCAAAGGGTAGCAGACCAGCCCCAGCTCCTGTAATTTGAGCAGAGCCTTCAAATACTTTAGACAAATTGACTGGTTTAGATTAAACATCAGAAAAAGTTTATTAGCTAGAGGAATATAGATTTTAAGTGATTAAATGGTATTGACGTAGAAGGTTGGTCGGTTACAAAAGGAAATAAAATAGCGAAACCGCAATATAAATCCTGAACTTTACCAGGCTAATAATTCTAAAAGCAAGAGGATTTTTCTCAGCCAAAACTTTAAAGCAGCTCATGCTAGCTGGAATTCTTTCCAGTTAGGTCCAGCCCCTCCCAGAATCTCAATGGAGATCTTTGTTTTCCAGATGATCTTGCTTCCTTGTGTAGAAATGGGGGTGGGGGGAGAAGAGGCAGGCAAACTGATGATGTCACTGTCCGTCATTCACACTTTTTTTCCCAGGTGCGGGAAAAACCTTTGCTGTGTCATGGGTTAGGCAGACCCCGTAGTGTACGTACTCGAGCAACTGTCTGTTTACAGTTCCCCTGCTGGAGAATAGCCGATGATAGTTGCTTAAGACTTGGCTGGGTGGTGGTCACTCTTTTGTTATCTCTGAGGATCTAGTCTGTGGGCATTTCCCAGACTCACAAAACATATAGCAAAATCTCATAGCTTCATATTCAATGAAGAGACATACATTTCAATAGGATATTGATGTTCAACCGATTATAACTTTTCAAATGATATCTCACAAGGCATGCTTTGTACACAACATATCATCATCATATAACAGTGGTGAATATATGGATACATGGGGGTATATTATGTCACACTTCTGCAACCAATACTGGTTTGGCTTGTCAGCCTGATCTTCTCTTGGAGTTTGACAACTGAAGTGAATAGCAAACCTCCCACTGACTTTAATGGGGCAGAATCAGGGTCTTGGTCTATTAGTCTGACCTTATGTGCTGAACTGTCTATAGACTGGCTCTGTATAAAGTTGGGTTTTTCAAAAAGGGCTTTACGTCAGAAGGAAATAGCACCACAAGCTGTTTAATTCAAGAGTCGGGCAGAATCTGATCCTCAGACTGTAAGGTTCTTAACCTTTTCTTTATAACTGTGTGTGAAGTGTGACGGACACTATTGGTGCTATATAAGTAATATCAAAGAGGCAAAGTATGAAATAAAAAAAACTTAACTCTAAAGTATGGGATGTGTTAAGCTTTATACAAAAAATTATACATCTAAAAGGTACAATTTAGGAAATTATGGTAAACCAGTAGAAAGAAGATGGTGTCTATAGGAAAAATAAAAATAAAGAAGAAAGTCCATTGTCATTAAAACTACTAAAGTGAATGATAAATCAGCCTCTGGTATGTTATTATATTGAACTCTTTGTTCCATATAAAATAGCTTTTTATTCGTCTTGAAAATCATTATTCTAAATTCCATAGAGATTTATAGCCATTTCTTAGAAAAACAACACTCCAAATGTATTCCCCTGACAAATGTGAAAACATTTCATGAAAGTAACCAGTTGAACATCTTAAACAAAAGGCCTGTGGACACCTTCATCGAACATGGTATTTATATATTATTATAGTGAAATCATAATGATAAAAAATACATCAAAATGTCAAAAAGAGAAATAACCCTGGTTTAACAGACAGAAGCTAGTATTGTCTGCCTTCTTTACACAGACTAAGACATGCTTTATTATATTAAACTTAGTCAAGGTGTGATGGAAAAGTATTGTTAAAAAAATAGAAGCAATTCTCTGACTATAGCTCTGTTTCTTATAGAAAAACTGATTTGGTATAAGTCAACAACTATGTAAAAACAGAATGTATATTGCTACACGAGAGTTAGGAACAAAGGGAATGGTTGGTTCAGATTCTCAGTGAGCGTAAATCAGTATAATTCCACTGACTTCAATGGAACTACACTAACCTAATCAGCTGAGGATCCGACCCTTTATATTTTTAAATGGCAATGTGTCTCTCTCAGTACTTCTATTACTTTCTGTAATTAACTGGCTTTCTTTGAATGGGAGGCTAGATTCATTTGTAGTGGATCCCTGTGAGTGAAAATAGATACATTTTGGGAGGCCTGTGAGCGTGTAGATTAATTCTGGGGAGTCTGGGGAGTCTCACCCTCCACCCCCCCACACACAAACTCACTCTCCTGCTGGTAATAGCCCACCCAAAGTGACAACTTTCTTCACAATGTGCACGATAATCAAGGTGGGCCATTTCTTGCACAAATCCAGGTTCTCTCACCCCCTCACCCCCCTCCAAAAACCACACACACAAACTCACTATCCTGCTGGTAATAGCTCATCCAAAGTGACCACTCTCCCTACAATGTGCATGATAATCAAGGTGGGCCATTTCCAGCACAAATCCAGGTTTTCTCACACACCCCCCCACCCCCATACACACACAAACTCACTCTCCTGCTGGTAATAGCTCATCCAAAGTGACCACTCTCCCATTGAGAGTGGTCACTTTGGATGAGCTATTACTCACCCCCCCCCCACCCCCATACACACACAAACTCACTCTCCTGCTGGTAATAGCTCATCCAAAGTAACCACTGGTCACTTTGGATGAGCTATTACCAGCAGGAGAGTGAGTTTGTGGGGGGGGGGAGGGTGAGAAAACCTTGATTTGTGCTGGAAATGGCCCAACTTGATGATCACTTTAGATAAGCTATTACCAGCAGGACAGTGGGGTGGGAGGAGGTATTGTTTCATGATCTCTGTGTGTATATAATGTCTGCTGCAGTTTCCACGGTATGCATCCAATGAAGTGAGCTGTAGCTCACGAAAGCTCATGCTCAAATAAATTGGTTAGTCTCTAAGGTGCCACAAGTACTCCTTTTCTTTTTGTGAAAAGTGTTCACCTGTGGGTCATGTGGTGTTCTGGTGTTTTATCAATTTTCTATGTTAGCTCATTCAAGAGCATATCGATTGTCTTGTTTCACCCACATAGTTATTGGGGCATTTAGTGCACTGCGTGAAGTACACTACATGTTGTGACAGGCATGTGTAGGACCCACAGATCTTGAAAGGTGTGTTGTGGGAGGTGTTAATCATCATAACAGTAGAGATATGTCTACAGGTTTTGCATCAGTTGTTCTGTCAGGGTCTGGTGCCAGTGGGTGTGTCCTAGTCTGTGAAGAGCTTGCTTCTGATGAGCTTGGAGAGGTTGATGGGTTGTTTGGAGGCCAGAAGAGGGGTTTTTTTTCAGGATGAGGACCCTTTTGAGTATGGGTTTTAACTGTTTAATGATACCCCGTATGGGTTCCAGTCCAGGAAGGTAGGTCACAACTAGGAGGGGTGTGGTTATAGGGGGTTTATTTCCATATTAAAGCAGGTTCTCTCAAGGTATCTGGGTGGCCCGTTCCATGATGTGATCTACTTCTCAGATGGAAAGTCCTTGTTTGTTGAAGGTGCTTTTAAGTGTGTTAAGATGTATATCAGATTTCTTAGTGTGTTTGGGCTGGTTCTTTGATCTGTGAAGGTCTGTGTGGTGATCCGTGTGTTTTTTATATAGTTGTCTGTAGGGTTTCATTGTTGAAGCTGATATAGGTGTCCAGGAAGTTAATGGTGTAGTAGAAGTGTTCTAGCAGGATTTTAATGAATGAATTATTATTGAATGAATGAATGATTATTGAAGTTGTGGTGGAAATCTATGAGGGAATGTAGGTCATTTTTCCAGAGTGATCCTATTATTATATGTTATAAATATGTGTTAACTACTTATGCAAAACAATCTGTTCCACCAGGTATTTGGTGCTGTCATTCTGAGTACATTTCCCAGACTTGCAGAAGAGCTCTGTGCAAGCCCAAAAGCTTGTCTCTCTCACCAACTGAAGTTGGTCCAATAAAAGATATTACCTTACCCACCTTGTCTCTCAAACTCTAGTATAAATTGAGTAAAACCACTATTTTCACTGATGAAGTTTACCCCTATTTGAAACCCTGAGGTAAGAAGCATTAGTGCAAATAGTGACTCTGTCTGCTATTGGCACGGGTTACACTAGGTACAGCTATGCTGATGGCTGTAATCAGGGCAAATCTACAAACTAAGTTAGGCCTAAATCAGTTTGTACAGGTTAAAAATTCACTGTATTTTTAGCCTGCAGATTTTAACAGATATCTCTTCCTTGATTGCCCACAGTTACAGTTTAACACCCAGATTCCATTTTAGCGTCATAGTGATTCATACCATATATCTATGGTGAAAATGTAAATATGAAGATTACATTTTGTGTTCAGTGAAAAATTTAAAGGACTCGGTCTTTGTATAATAATGAGTGCAAAACACGTTTGAACTCTCATCTGCTCTTCAGTGAGGCAAAAAGGAACACAAAGTGACAAACCAATGGACGAGCCTGGATCACGTGGTGAAAACAAGACAGATAAGTGGCACTAGGACCCATTTCACAGATCATTGGAGGAGGCTTGTCAGTAGCTTGATGACTCATTCCTTCACTAGCTGAATAGCACCAAGGAACAAAAAGTATTTGTCAGTTTAGATTTCACACCACAAATGCATTTAGAGAATTGACAAGGGTCTAATTTATTCCGGGGTTTTTGCTGATGCTGTTTGTCTTTGGGCTTTTATACATGGTGAGGTAAGGTACATTATGGGTGGAGGGTTGATTTCTAAAACACACTAACATGTTGCGCATTCATTGGTCTGTGCAGACCCTGCTGTTGCACTGTTGTGCTTTAATGTAATACTGTTTCAAAAAGCACTATATTAAAGTGCACCAGCAGAGTGTACATGTACCAATTAATGTGCACCATGCTAGTGTGTTAGAAATTGCACTCTCATAGAGCACATTACCCATCCCCCAACATGTAGCCAAGCATTCTGTTTTAAAATAAATCTCTGGGTTTTTTTTCCTTTGATGCAGTATCTGTATTGTACAACAGTCACCATGAGCTGACCTTGCAGTCCTTGCAGATCCAAAATTCCCAGACTACTGAGAGCTGGAGCAAGGGGGAGCACTAGCATCACCAACCAATTATAAGTGTCATAATCATACTGAAGGATATTACTGAGTGACAGGAGTGGGCCCAAGAGGGTACCCTGGCAGTCCTCTATGAGCCTAGTGGCATGACTGACACTGGCTCTGTCCCAGGCTCATCAGCGGAACTACACTGGTCTGTGCTTCAGTGAAGTGCAAACCCAAAAATCCATTTCTAGTGTGGATCTGTGAGTTTACTGCTATGATTTACCAAAATATGACTTCTTAGTGAGGATCTTCTGGAATCTCTTCCTTAGTCCTTCCCATTGTGGAGAGCTGTTTCATTTGTTGCTAGCCGAAGTGTAGAGGTTTGTTTTCATTGCTGAAAATGGGAATGGGGAGATGTTATGAGGTGACTAAAGCAAGGAGTTAAAGTCAAGGTCTGATCTTTCCCTATAGTCCTCATATGAAAAATGGATAGAGGTGCGGGACACCAAGTGCTACTGAAAGTCAAGACACTGAAAACTAACAATTACATAATCTTGTGTACTATATATAATTAACCTTGTGGAATTAAATGCTAAATGATATGACTAAGAACAAGAGCTTATCTAGATTATATGGGTAATGAGAACATCCACAATAATGTTAGATAGGATAAAAAAATTCTATGGACTATCACCATGATTCTCCAGGCCATAAGACAATCACTCACTATTAAGGGTTTGGAAGAAACTTCTGCCCTAGGCAGGTTATTCCACAGCTGTCCATCACAGGGTTTTTTGGCACTTTTCTCTGAGGTATCTGGAAGTAGCCATTGCTGGAAACAGGATATTGGACAACTGATCTGAACAGGATGATGAAATGATATGAAGGACAAGAGAGCTAAGGTGCTAATTTCTGAGATCCCTGCTAGTACTAAGAGCATATCTTTTTTTAAGATTAAACAAATCCTATGGCAGAATATATGTAATACCAGTGTCATATTTAAAAATGTAAGGAATGATATCGCAGGATTTACCAATAAGTATTGCCCAGAAAGGCAGAGGATGGAAGAGATTCACCACTGCTTTTCACTTCTTCTAAACTGGCACAATCTTCCTACATGCCCTTAAATCAGGCCCTGCAAAATATACAAGGTTTAAAGCTGAATGCTTTCCCCAAGATTCAAGCATAACCTCCCCCCTCCTCACTTTAGCCACAGTTAAATAGTTTCTTCACATTTGTGCAGCATCTGAATTTCAACAAAATCATTATTATGCCTTACAATAAAACCTGAATATTTTAATAGCAAAAGGGAAGGGAAACTGGTATTTTTATGTAAAGAAAGAACATAATTGTTTCCCTTTTTTTGTGTGCAACACCTAAGCTGTAAAGGTCAACTTAAAAGAGAGGGTGGGAGTTTTAAGTTGTGACAAATGACATTTGTTTCTAATTTTTTTCTTCTAATAATTTGGCCTTCATTGAAAAGTGCAATTTTAAAACCAATTTACCTTCTGCTACAAGAAAGAAAGACAAGCTAAGCTGCATATCAGTTTCTATATTAATAGATTAGTTTAAGTGATGTAAAGGGTTTTCAGTTACAGTCACCTTCAAAACCCATAGCCCGCTTTTGTTCTGTATTGTACTGATTTTGACATATAAATTGTGGTGCTTTAAGATACTTTTATGCAGGAAGTACGACTGAGATACCATTCCCAAACACAATTAAATGAAATCTGCAATGCTAGTCTTTCTGAGAGTAGGAATTTCAGAATTCCTACTTTTTAGAGGTGAGACAAGGATACAAATTGTATATTATTTATTAGAATATTTATACATCTACAAAATTATGTAGTATGGTATATTATAGGCATAATCAGCATGGGTTTGAGATGCTGCATTTTTCACAACTGACATTTTTTTCAAAACTACAAGTGCATTCCACAGGTTCACCTAAATGAGTGCTGATGATTATGCCACAAAATAGCATTACATATTCTGCATATGCTCCAGTACTACAGAGAATAAATATACAAGAATTTTGAGAGTTATGAAATATATATAATTAGAATACTTGTAGTATTGCTCCACCCGTAAAGCCATGGTTACTATGCCCTGGTTACCGTGAGACCAACTGTACAGATGGAAAGAAAAACTGAAAGCAATAAATGCAAGCCATTCATTAACTTCACGTAAAAAATCTTTTAGATCATTTTTAAGCAAGGAATTTAAATTTTGTATAGCAATTCTCATTAATTTGAAGTACAGCATTTCAGGCCTTATCTTTGCCAAAAACAAATGCTGAGTCCCACTGGAAATCTCTCCTTTTCTATGTTTCGCCTCTGTAGGATTGCTAAATAACGGATTTCAAATGTGTGATATTTTTAGGTATAGAAAAGCTGTCAGTTTTTCAGGACATCTTGGACCTTGGGCCAATATAATCTGGGAGGGGAAACTGTACATTTGCTGAGAAGGAACATTTCTGTGGCAGGTTTGATTTAAACAACACCACCACCAACAATAAAAAGCATCTGTTTGAAACTGCTCAGAGTTTTAGGATGTTGAAATAAGTTCTTGGGAAAGGTACTTAGGGGCAGGTGAGACAGCCAGATTTATGATACATGTATATATTATATCACAGGGATATATCATCTGAACCTACGTGGCTTGTGGAATCATGTAATCAATATACATTTCATGCTCAGAGTACGCCAAGAGTGCCCTTTGAAACACAATGGGATTTGCCCACCTTTTAGTCTTATGTGACTGCAAAAGACAACAGACGGACGAGGCAATCAATCATTGCTACTGAACCCAGTCTCCTAGAACTTCCAGGATACTTTGTAATTGCGATTTGACCCCTTGTTACCACCCCATTGCTAAGATTCTTACAGGAAAAATGATGTGCCAATGCGGAGTGACATGAGATTCATCTTGTTTGACTGGATAGGTTAAAATGACAAGTTGGGTCAATCTAAAGCAGTCTGTGAGGACGGGAAGAGATATACTGAGGGCCTGTGGAATTACTTCCTCAAGGATACGCAAAAAAAGCCAAAATAAACAAGCTTTATCTCTATCATTTGGAGAATCGGGGCATCACAACATAAATAGTGTTGTGATTAACCCTTAGATTCTAGAATCTAGAATGATGGCACTAGAAACACCACAGGGAGACAGACAGATAGAAGCTCATATTCTGCACAGGAGGGAGTCCACTCTGTGCTACACCACCTGCACAGAACGACCCAAACACTGGGATAATGGATCATAGAAAAATCACCCCATCATAGTCATAGAGCCAGCCCAGCCTCTGGTGGAGTGCAGTCAGCAGAATGTTTTGACCACCATCCTGTCCCTGATGCCAGCAAAGGAATGGGACCAGAACAAAAAGACCTAGTCAGGGTTCCATTGTGCCTGGTTAACCCCCAGCTGCAGAATTAGATTTCTGGGGGTCCTTGGCTGCTGGTATAATGTGCAGCCCTCTGAAGGCTGCTCTAACACACTGGGGAATTGGACCAGCCCAGTACAGGCCCTAAATCATGGGAGTTCAAAGACGAAACACATCCATGAATCCATTCACTCATTGCCCCCCTCACTGCACCCACTAGCTAACTACTTCCATTTATGCAGCCATTCACCCTCACTCCCACCCCTTCCAACACACATGGACCCATTCATAGAATCATAGAATCATAGAATATCAGGGTTGGAAGGGACCCCTGAAGGTCATCTAGTCCAACCCCCTGCTCGAAGCAGGACCAATTCCCAGTTAAATCATCCCAGCCAGGGCTTTGTCAAGCCTGACCTTAAAAACTTCCAAGGAAGGAGATTCCACCACCTCCCTAGGCAACGCATTCCAGTGTTTCACCACCCTCTTAGTGAAAAAGTTTCTCCTAATATCCAATCTAAACCTCCCCCACTGCAACTTGAGGCCATTACTCCTCGTTCTGTCATCTGCTACCATTGAGAACAGTCTAGAGCCATCCTCTTTGGAACCCCCTTTCAGGTAGTTGAAAGCAGCTATCAAATCCCCCCTCATTCTTCTCTTCTGCAGGCTAAACAATCCCAGCTACCTCAGCCTCTCCTCATAAGTCATGTGTTCCAGACCCCTAATCATTTTTGTTGCCCTTCGCTGGACTCTCTCCAATTTATCCACATCCTTCTTGTAGTGTGGGGCCCAAAACTGGACACAGTACTCCAGATGAGGCCTCACCAATGTCGAATAGAGGGGGACGATCACATACATTCTTCTGATGTCCTGCTGAGGGGAGACCCTTGGAAATGAGGTCACCATAGTGGAGGCACAGTGGGTTCACAACTAATGGTAAATCCTGCTGTCTTGTGTAAGATTTAAGGCCTGTTTTACTGGAGAGGAGTTCCAGCCATTTGTTTACATCACAGGGAGGTAGAAGGGAACTGGTTGGCTAATGTTTCCCAACTAGGCCACTCATTAGATCTGACTCTCCCCTGTCTGCCAGTTCATGAATTAATATTTTAAATGAGATTGGACCTGAACTGGGCTCTATAGCACCTCACTAGACAGCTCTCGTCAGCTCAATATATTACCATTTACCTTTGATTTATGGTCCATTGGCAATCCATGTGGACTGAGATTGAAAATGTTGCCCAGAGTGAATCAATGATACTGTACTAGATTTATATGCCACCTATTGTAGTTAAAAACAACTGAATTGTGGAATGATTACATAAAGAATGTACGTAAGCTAGAGTGATAGTAATGGCAAATGGTAACTAAGCAGAAATAAGAGTACATTAAGTGGTGGGAATAAGGCTAAATGTCACGTTTGTGACACTTTGCAGGGCTATTTTCAGCCTTAATATGTATAAACTGTATCTCTGAGCTTGGAATTTAGCCATGCTGAAGGTATAAATGGAATATAAATGGTGCAAGGGTCAAAGAAGCAAGGGTTGCAATATTATTAAATGTATCATAAAAATAATTAAAGCACTTCACTCTGGAAGGGCAAAATTGGAATGTAGGATCTACCATATAACTCATTCAATAAAAGCTGTTGGAGAAAATAAAAACAAAGAGGAAACTGTGAGCATTGAGCGGAATGCACAAATGTTGTGTTTAATAGCAAATAATAATAAGTAATGCAGGAATTAAAGGTGTGAAGAGTGACAAAGTGATTTTATTGAATACTTCAAAGAAGGAAGACAATAGGTGTGATGGGGCCCCATTGAATTCAATGATGGATTGGTTCCAATAACAAATACTGAGAAAACCAAAACAGCATTTAAAGCAGTAAAAGAATAAGTAGCAAAGCCAAGATTCTCTTTTAATATTAAAAAAGGAGTGAGAGTTTAGGTAATGAGTGTAAGCATTAAAAAAAAGTGACAGTTGTGATAGATGTCTTTGAGGGCCTAAATTAATTTTGTCTCAGCATTCATACCTGAGAAAGGTGGTGGCATGTTTGAGACCAGGATACATTTACTGCATGGAAAAAGGTATCTACAAAAGCCTTTCCCCTGATTTGCAACAGATATTAAGCAATAAGAATTATATGATTATGACAAAATACTAGTCTCAAGTGAAATACATCCCAGAATTCTCAGAGATGCGGCAAAGGAAATACTGTAATAAGCCAGAGAGGGGGCACCAGACCATATTAATGTCACTGGGGAACAATTCTCATTCACTTCCATGGGAACAGGATCAGACACTTAAGCCCAGATCCACAAAGGAATTTAGGCTCCTGACATCCATTGATTCCAATACCTTTGGATATCTTTGTGGATCTGGGCCTTTAATGTTGATGGGTTAGTTCACCAAGCACAGTAGCACCATATTAGAAAGTTGCAGTGTAGCTAATATAAATCTCGCTTATTTGATTTTATTTTGATTTCAAGTCCACACTAATGGCTGCATGAAATACTATAGCTTGATGATATGGCAAAGTCACAAGAGGCCAGACTGTGATTCCCTTTCCTCACATTGGTGAGCAAGTGGTCGTATTGTCTTCAGTTACATAATTATGTCTCCACTGGAACTGCTCATGTGAGTGGAGGTAACATGTTCACGATCTGGCTAAATATGCTTCATGACTGAGGATCTGGTCCTGCAATATGCCGATTCCCCTCATTGCCCATTACATTCAATGGGAATTGAGGGGGGTGAACACCCGTTAGGAGGCTCTTAGCATCCTACATGATCAGTCCAAAGTGAATAAGCCTTTTAGCTTCAGTGACTTCTCCGAAGAGCCATCCAAAGAGCTTCATTAACACTCCTTCCACAGCAAAGTCCTAACAGCCCACTTCGTTTTGCGAAATTCTTCAGTTATCAGGGTCATACAAAATAATGTGAATTAAACAGTCACAAAGAAAACAAAACCACCAAGGGAACTTCTAGGAAAATGGACTATAATCCTAAGAGAAAATGTCTGTGCAGTCCATGAATTATAGTAGCTGATGCAACCTATATGGTTTTTTTGGTGTGTAATTATTTCATTCATAGAATCATAGAATGTTTGGGTTGGAAGAGACCTCAGGAGGTCATCTAGTCCAATCCCCTGCTCAAAGCAGGACCAATCCCCAACTAAATTATCAAAGCCAGGGCTTTGTCAAGCCGGGCCCTAAAAACCTCTAAGGATGGAGATTCCACCACCTCCATAGGTCACCCATTCCAGTGCTTCACCACCCTCATTATGTATGCATATTTTAAACAAGAAAGTAGGAAGTATGTTCCTGGTGACCCCCATACCATTTTAATAGTAGCATTAACACACAACTCTGGAGCAGAAATCTCACTGTATAAAGTACTTAATATTATTCTTTGTGCATTTTTTATTTTTTCATATCTGCCATGATTTTTTTTTAAATAGCAAGTATTTTTAAATACTGTATGAATACAAAACAGCATGGATCAGTCTGACCCAATACAATCTACAACCTCTGAGAAATGTCGTAAAAGTCATTTTTAGACTCAATATGGGGGTGCAAACATTTGAAAGGTGAGATTTATTTGTTTAGAAACCACAGATACCCCTTTTTGTCTAGCATGAAATTTTAGCTAGAATAATATACAATAGATAAAGATAGAAAAGGAAAAATGTTTAACCTACAGTATTACACTTTACACTCAAAATAAATTGCTTCTTTAAAATGTGGTTGCATAATCTTTAAATTTAAATTCCAAGTCCCTCTCAAACAACTCCGCCAACACTATTTATTTTAGCAGAAACTGTCCATTAACTTTCAGAACATCTCTAGGAACCTAATCCCCGAGGAGGATGAAATTCATGGGAATCTAACAAGTGTGCACCTTTATCCACTATCCTCACACAGTGCTAAGACAGGATTATGCAAAAGCCTTTTATAAAAATATTTTGGAGAATGCAGGCCCACAAACATTTGCAGAGTCTTCACAACCTAGAATATGCAGAGTCTTTACAACCTAGAATATGTCTCAAATATTTTCTCATTCTACGTTCTCTTGCAGTACTTCAGACTTGTATCTTTTACATATGCACATCAGTGTCCAGAGGCAATGTCACCGAAGGTTATGCTCTGACACAGATAGCAAGCAAAGGAAGAAGAGTAAATTTGAGGAAAGATAATATATTTAAGCTTCCTTATCAAACTTCTTTGTACCTCTTTCTGAAAATATTTAGATTACTACAGATTTCAAAGGTAATGGCCAATGACATATGCACCATACACTATTCAGAATCATTTTCAAGACTATGGAATTTAAACCTCCAGAAATACCTTTGAATTATGTGTGCAAATAGTTTGTTTTGAAGAGGCATAGTGCACCTAATTTGCCACATGCTAAAAGGCAAAACATGCTGTTTATTTTGGTGACAATCTACTTCATCATTTCAATATTTGAACAATATCATCAAATTCATTATATCTCAATAATAGTTAAATGAGGAACATCACCTCACCTCAGCTGAGATCTCAAAACAAAATGTTAATTACCCTACTAATGAACTATATTTTGACTCGTGGAAATAGAGGAATCTTTGTGCAGGAGTTTGATTCTCTAGCCAGATAAGTTCCCTGTGCCATTTCGCTGCCTGTGTACAGCTTTAAAATAATTGTTTTGCTTTGGGGGGAGGATTTCAAATCTGATGCCTGATCCAGATATGTCTTACAGTAAGTGGAGCAGCAACCAGAAAGAAAGCAAATATCAAATGACTTACAGTACCTGTAATCATTGTTCCTAAAATGTACAGGGAGGATTCCCTTATAAATTGTTTTGTTTCATATAGGTTTTATTTGATATTTCAGAACAACTGTGCAATGTAGGTAACCAGTCATGTACCCAAAATAAAGTTTAAGACTAAAATGTTCAAAGCTGCCTAAAGGGTTAAGATTACAATTAATAGGAACTGGGTATCAGAATCACCTAGATAGCTTTGAAAATCTCACCCTAAATGTATAAGCCTAATTTCCAAATGCACTCATTTTTTTCATCAGTTTCCTTATAATTTTTCCTTGGTCCACCTTCCAAGTAACTCTGAATTATTAGGTCATATTCAGGGATTAAAACAGGATTTTTCTGTTAAGCCTTCACTCAGGAGGGGCACATCAGTTCTTCTTTATATCCTAGGGGCTCAAGGCACTCCCAGTAAAGTGTGTCATTTATAGCCTTAGCATGAATGATCTGATACCAGATATCAATTCCATATTTTTCTTATGGACTCTATGGAGAGATCAGTCTAAATCTGGGTCAGACCTAAGTGATTTAGGTTTCACTGTGCATGCTCATGGATGCCCTGAATGTCTGTGCAATAAAACACCATGTAGCACGCCAATATTTCATCTAACGACAGTGTCAGTGTCCATTGCTACCATACACCATGAAATACTTCATTCCACCTCTGTGGAAAAGCAGTTTTGTTTCTAACTACAGCTGGGCAATTGACTTGATTTTTTTGCCCCCAGTTCATTGGCAGTTCCAAAAAAACTGAAAAAATAAATGGACTTGGGTCAAGTCTAATCCAAAAATTGTGAAAAATGTTGCTGAATTTATTTTTTTTTCCAGTTGAAACCAACTCTATTTGTGATCTAGAATATGCAGTAGCCCACTGCTTAGGGTGCTCCTCCACCATGATGAAAACCCAAGTTCAGGTCTCCCACATTCTAGGTAAGTGCTCCCAATGGACTAAGGGAGCTTTTTCCGCTGCCATCACCTGGCATCTAAGTCTCCAGCCCCGCACCCTGCCCGCAAGGAAAAGTTTTGGCCAAACTATTCTGTGATGTCATGTCTAATTCAATAGTTTCAGGTTGACCAAAATGCATGTTTATGTGAATAAGCTATTCACCCAATACATTTTGCCCAGCCCTATTTCCAGCTTCTAGCTTTTCCGGTGCCTGGAGGCAGAAAAATTGGCTTACATAGATCTTTGCAGTAATCTCTCAGGGAGGGACCTCGATAGGATGCCTAGCCAGAATATAATTGGGCCTATCACAGAGTGGTCTGTCACAGACAGCCTGGAGAACCAGAGAGCTGATTTGTGAGAGGGTTAAAATAGCTGTTCGTGTAAAAGTTCCTCTGTGAATCAGGTTGGGGGAAAGAGCTCTGACTGGCCAGAACCTACTATTTGGTGGGGCTAAGGAACTCTAGAGCCTACTCAATAGGGAAAGAGTTCACTCCATTCTAGGAATTCAGCTTAGGGACAGGCTGGTGCAGTGCATGGGCAGAGGCCTGATCCAGCCCAAAAGTCTTCCTCTGGTTGGGATTTTTATTTTAGCTCAGGAGTTTGCTTGAGTTGAAGGAGTTCATTTCAGTCTGGAGACCTTAGAGACTTTGCTAGGGGATGCAGCTGGATTTTTTTTTCTAATTTCATGTGGGTATGTATAAGGTAGTAGTTCTTATGAAGCTGTTATTGGAACTTATTTATGGCATCTTAAATTAGAAATTGTGTACCTTTCAATATTCTGATAGCTTGTTTTTCTGCTTTTTTACCTTAATTGTCACGAGGAGTCAAAGATCCAATGTTTGCATGCAATGTCTGCTGTGTGACAAGGTCCAAAGTCAGCTCCATGTTGGCAAGATGGGCGGGGAAGCATTTGCCCTAAATTCAGGTATTAAAGGATAGCACCAGCACGTGTGGAAGGGAGAAAGGTTTGAACATGACTGCTTCCTGAATATTTTTACAGCTGATATCAAAGAAAATTCCATCTAAAACTGTTAAGATTGCAAAGTAATGCATTCAGAAGTCACAGTTAAGGTTTTCCATGCAACCTTAACTGTGGCCTGTTGTACATATGCATTACAATAAAGCCTTTCATGGTAGGGTTTCATGCTATTCTACCTGAAGTGTTATATGACCTTTATCATTACAATGAGTTGTAATTCTTAATGTAGTAATCCTTATAACACCTCTGTGAGGTAGGGAAGTACCATTATTCCTGTCTGACAGAGGGAGGCGGAAGGCACAGAGAGAGGAAGTGACTTATCAAGGTCAGACAGCAAGTCTGTGGTGAAGAGAGATTAATTCTTATCTCTCCTATCACAGGCAAGCATGCTAATGACTGTATTATCCCTCTCCCTCTCCCCCACTGCCCCACCAAATATTTCTGCAAGGTCAGTGCCACATTTAAGGTGAAATTCACCCCATGCAGAGAGTTCACACATGGTCTGTGCCCCATCTAAGTGCCACATATCCTCAAAATCATGTATTTTCTCTATGGAAACCTCCTTTATTTACATTATTTTAAAATGTACTAGTTATAATTACTTTTACCATCACTTTTAAATGAGCAAAACTACCCACATCTGTGCAGAAGGGATCAACTCCATCCCACTATTCCATAGCCACAAAAGATCCCTTGGGAACAACAACCCACACCCTGGGAGAAGGTCAGGCAGAAGTTGTTGCTGATGCTTTATAAGGCTGTGATCCTACAAGCACCAGTGTCATTTTACTGATGTGGGCATCTCATCGATTTCAATTTACACCTCTCAGACATCAAATGCCCTTTTGCTCAGTACTCCCTGAGAAACAGTGTATCTCTGATCTCTATCCCTCTTCCTTGATTTTTCTGCCCAGCACTATCAGCCCAGGTTATTCTACATCCTTGCTCCCACCCTACAATCTGACACCATAGGACAGTTAGATGTGTCACACAGGATGTGTTTGAATGACCCATCTGGAGTTGTGGTGGTTTATTGTTTCCTTCTCCTCTAGATGAGAGGATGGGTGATGCATTTGTAGAGATAACTTTTTGCTAAGGGAAATTTCTGGGAGACAGAAAGTTTTCACATTGGACAAGACAAAGCTGTATGGACAGAGAGTCATGCTGATAATGCTGGTCGAGATTTAAATGGACCTACCATATAGTCAAGCAGTAACTGACCTGCAACTCGTCTCCTGTTACACACAGTGATTGAGATATGAATTTACATTGCGGGAAGGCTACTAAACATGTCTGAGATCAAAGGGTCAACCCACTCTTTAGGCCAAAATTTCTTTTGAAAAGGCAGATGAGGGGTGGAGGTGCATCTATCCATGATGTGGAGTCAGGTGTCTGTCTCCTAGATGAGGTTGTTAATGCCTTTAATATTTCTATCTCCAATAGACCTTTATTTTTTTTATTTTGCTCCTGTTACATATAAATTGTAGTCAGTTTGTGCACAAATTCCTTTGGAGAAATATTTGCCATATCTTTGTATCATAAGAGTGCATGAATCCCCCAAGAAACCAAAACCCAGCTGCAGGAAGCTGAAAGCAATATTTATGTAAATCTGGATAAATTATATATAAACATCATCCTACAGGAAGAGTGCGAAATCAATACCAAGACATAATTCACCAAAGTCTGTACTGTCTCTTAAGATAGATAAGAATGAACTTACCTTATAGGCAGTCATTGTGTACATTTTTTTACGTTTTTTCTGATTGCTACTGAAATTTCATTAGCCTTTGTTATTTTGTGTAATAATTTTCCCAAGTTCTGTTTTATTATGTTCTGGTCACGCAGCTGAAAATCAATTTTGAACTAAAATGTATGTGACTTGTAGTGTTTCTTGTGTTGTAAGTAATAAGACTAAAAGCCCAGAGGCAAATGGGAAGAATAACTGTTTTAATCAAACTTAGTTCAGTCCATACAAACAAGCTACTTTAGTTCAAACTGATTGGAGGGGTGTTTTACTTGCCAACGTTCTGCAGCAGGGAATCAAATAGGAGCCATTATGCCACATGAATCTCTTTTGGACAGATCTAATTCTGAGGCAAAATATTGACTACTGACAGTTACCTGCTGACTACTGAGAGTTAATTATCCCTTCTGTGCATGACACATACCCCACCTTCCACCGTGCTCTGAAACTATAAATGTCACGGGTGGACAAAACCAAACTGCATGTGTGGGGAGGAACCAAAGTAAATGATACAAAGTATTTTTTCAATTTATAGATTTATGGTAAATTATCTGGACACATCCTCGTAGGGTGAGGTAGGATTGACACGGTGACCCTGAACCCCTCCCACCAACAGGCCACTTTGCACTCCTGCACCAACCCAAAGTGGCCTTTAAACCTACTAGTCTGGACTTCTAGGAATCTCTCTTGGTATTGTAAAGTTGCTGTTAAAGCTTCTACACCACCACCCTCACAGCAACCAGCATAGAGGGAATAGCCAGAGAACAGTGTAAAGGCCAGCGTTCCCCTGCATTCCATCATTCTCCAGCTGCTGTTGATACAGGCTGTGCTAAACCGCACCAGATCAACCTCCGGATCAGAAGAGGGCAAAAGGCTCTTTGGAATGCCATTTCTCTGTCATACTGTGTCCTCCTCAGCCAAAGCTAAGGAGCTGGCCCAGTGCCTTGTGTCTACATAGATGCCAAGGCCAGAAGGGATCATTATGATTATCTGGTCTGACTTCCTGCACAATACAGAATTTTGCTCAGAATCTGAGCCTGGTACAATTTCATGAATTTGTTCAATAACACATTTTCATTTGTGTCTTCACAGAAAACATTTAGAACTTCCCAATTAGAAACTGTCAGTCTGGACTCCGCAGATCCCTCCGAGTCATCCAAATGGCTATTGAGTATCAGATTTTCACAAATCTTTACAAGTTTCACATTTATTTCTCCTAAGTATGTCACAGGTATCAGGATTTTCTTTGCATTCCAGTGCTTAATAATGGTGTGACATAAAGGCATGCTGGTAAGGAAACTGTGCTTTACTTTCTTGCATCGGTCACCTGATTTGTGTCAAGATAAAAAAGGTTAATACTAGGTATACCATGGGAGATGTAGTCCAGCAAACAAACTACAACTCCCATGAAGCACTCTGGTGGCATCTCCAAAATAAAATATTTTGAGTTTCGGGCATTATTTTTTTAAATCAAAATGTTCTGTAGAAAGCAGACATTCTGTGAAAAAATTGTTTCATATGCAACCCAATCTTCTTTCAAACTAATTTCAATGGCAATTTTTTAACCAGCCTTAGTTCATAAATATCCAAGTCACTCGACAAAGGTCAGTATCCACTAGTTACTGTTAGTTTTATGACTAGAGTTGGTTATTTTATTATTGATTACAAATAAGTTATTTGTCCTTTATTCCTGCTTATGATTCATTCTCCACCAGTCCTAATTCCTACAAATTCATTCATTATTTGTAAGTCTCTGCCAAATGGTTATCATGGACAATTTTTAACCAGCAATGGTTCACAGACTATTCACTTTGATTGTTCCCTATTCATTAGTTGTAATCTTACCTGTCACATAAGTTGTATGGTATTGTGTCTGGTCACTAACTGTCTAAAAAAATGTCAGAAGGGGGGGAAATGAATATCAGGCAAAAAAAAAACCACTTCACCTCGAGTACAAATTTTTATAGGGATAATCATATTTACTAATATTCATGAACATTTTGGGATTTGCAAACATTTCTGTGAGTAAAGAATCAGTCAAATACTGGTGAACAAAGTAAAATATGACCGCACCAAACCCATAGAAAATTCACTAAAAAGATTCACAAAAAGTTTTGAGTCACTTTATGTTATTCAGTTGTACTTATAATCAAGTTCCACCAAGTTCCATTTTATATGGGAAAAATTTGCTCTTGAATGAAAACTTTCTGATGTAAATGCTGGATCGCACACCAGATTTCTTTAGCTAATCTTGCAAGAGTGCCTGAATGATCATGTTCTAAAGAGGATGATCTCCACAATCTCACCAACAATTTTCCCATCCCAAACACTCAGTTTCTTATTCACCAAAGGGAGATTTAAGTTCCATGCAAAATGTGTAACTAATTGTTGCTACTGGTCTGTTCTTTACCCCAACAGTTCCAGTTTTATGCCATGAAACCCCATAATGTTCTTTGGATAATACCAGGGTGGGCCTGGAACTACTAAATGTAAAGGATAGGAGATTTTTGGTACCGTTTCCTATATATGAGAATCTGTTTTCTATATGGGCCAAATATGAGCTCTTTGTGGGGCGGGGTTTTTGAAACTAGGAAGTACTCTACATCATTTCGGCTCAGTACTATCCACTGAAAGTTCACAAAGTACAGACGTGGATCTTAAAAAAAAAACCACTTGCCTTGCACAAAGATCTTCACATCATTTATAAACTGAGATTTGTATTTTAGAATAATTATAAATTAAAATAATTTTTTCTGAGCCCCCTTCTAATAGCTGTTATCTTGCCATAACGTGACCATCTGTTGGATGGAATAGGGTCATGTTGCTTCTGTTGCATACAATGTGTCATATTTGATGTGGTGCATGTGAACACATGCCTCTCTTCTGGAAAAAGAACAAAATTAATTGTTTATGCTATTGCCAGCAGAATATTGTGCTATTACAGGGCTATAATGGTGTGATTTTATTGTGGCAAGAGACACAGTGTTGCTTAAACAGGGAGCCACTAACATTCCACTTAGTACAGCTAGGTTAACTTCTTGCCAAGCGGATTATGGTACTCTACATAATTGACAGGAGATAGTTGAGGATGTGTGTGAGGCTGTGAGTTTCCAAGTTCATAGATGAGTTTTGCTGTCCATTTTGACCTTTATTTAGGAAACCCTGCCCTGGGTCATCATTAGTCACTGAAATTCTCCTCAAATACATTTTCAAGTTCTCCCCTCATTACAAGATTGTTTTTTCAATGATTCGCCTAACAGAAAACCAAAGTCAGCTTGTTACGTATTGGCCCATGTAGTATCTGTTGCCAATTTGATCATGTGTTCTCATGAGCACAGAGTCTGGGTTTTTAACTTCTAATGGGCCCCAGCTATTGTTTTTTTATATTTATGATAGCTAAACTTTTCTCCATGTTATAAAAAAACCCAATGAGATACCTTTACATTGTCTAGCTTAGATTGTAAACCCTTCACACTCCATCTGCCCTTCCTGGTCCAGTTATGGCTAGACATCATCTATCACTTAATACCAAAAATTGGTCAGTAAGTGAGGAAGTAAACGTAAGATTTCTTTTTTCCCAGTATACACTAGTTACCCAGGGATAAAAATAGTAAACTTGCCATTGTCAGTGTGGTATTATTTCGTATTTCACTTTTAGAAAAAAAAGTCAGCGGAATCGAACTACGAAGACAAAAAAGTAAGTATTGAAAATGATGGAGAAACAAGGTAGCTACATTCAAAGTGATGGAATTAAGAAGAGGCCAGATGAGTGATTAGAAGATGACAGATTTGACACTCTGGAGACAGAAAACAACCCATCAAAACTAGGTTTAAAAATTATGACTCAGGAGACAAAGCTGGCAAGCTGTTTGCATTAATGAAAAGCAGGATTGCTCCCAGAACTCATGCTAACAGAGAGCAAAACCTAAAATGAGTTGCAAAAAATAAAAATAAGACATTTACACAATGAAGCAGTAAGGAGAAATTCTTGAATCCTGTTTAAAGGTGAACTGCAAAAGAATAAAAAGTTGTGTTTGTGCCCTTTTTTGTTCCTTTAGGATGTATAAAGGAGGTTTTAATTTTACCTCCAAGTGGGGCTATATTGCCATTTGACTGACATTTACATAAGCTCTTTGAAAAAATATGCTTTGAAAAGCACTGAGGTGATTTTTCCTGATTTAGTGATATGATCCCAGCTGGCCAGGTTTGATGTTTTGCTACTGCTGGGAAATACCTTTTCACATTTATGATCAATCACTTCCAGCTGGTAGTCATACAGTTCCACAGACATAAATATTAACTGACGTCACGCTAACACCCGCCTTTATGTCACAGGTAAATTATCCTTATAGTAAAAACTGCATCTTTCTCTACCATGGAATTTAGTTAATAAACAAGGAGATCTGGTTACTCCTTTTTTAGTATATTGTTAAAATTGTAATTTGCTTGCATGTCATTTGCGAAATTGGTCTTTTTAATACCCAGATTTCAGAGTAACAGCCGTGTTAGTCTGTATTCGCAAAAAGAAAAGTACTCCTTTTCTTTTTGTTAATACCCAGAATGACTGCAACATTTAAACAGCTTGAATTTACAAATTTTATACCCATGCTTTCTCCAGGCTTCAACGCTGGCGTTTAGGGAGCAAATGGATATAAATCCAAATTGCTTGTGCTATTTATTTTCTTCAATACTAATCTGTCTGTGAATAGATAAAATAAAATGAATTTATTTTCCTGAAAAACATGAGTGGGAAAATTGCAAAGTAAAAAAAAAAAAAAATGAAAAGCAGAACATAAAGCTTTGTAAAATATGAAGAAAACAATTATTATTGTGCCATGGAAATCTGAACAAATAGATTATAAAAATATGTTAGTGCAGTGCCAGTGTGAAAATAAACAGGAGTTTCTAATGAGAAAGAGCAGAATCCCATTAGGAATGACTGAAGGACTCATTATTGTGGTGTGTGTGGTTTAGGTGCTTGGTTTGTTGTGTTTTGTTTGAGCAATTTGAAATGTGTGGATAAGCATGACCTAAGAGGGTCTTTCTTTCCATGGTGGTATGTGTGGAAATGTGAGATAGCTTGGAGAACAAATCATCACATGCAAAGTTTTGACAATCTCTATGCTCAAATGTAATCAGAACTGTGTAAAACCATGTTGCTTGGAATAAAAAAATGAACAATTCTACCAATTGCAACTTTAGCTGATTAATAAATTATATACTTTCAAAATTTCTTACTGTGATCTTTTAGTAAATATCTGCACCCCTTCATTTGATGTATTTTCTTGTGTCTGCAGTCCAGGTGGTTTATTTTTCAGTGTCAAAGATGAGCTACATCATCAACTTGGAGCCTGGGGCACATACCTGTTTGTTCATGTAGTTGGTATCACGGCTTCCTGATGGGACTACATCATTCCTTATCTTTTCAAAAAGGGAAAATGTTGACTTGTACTTTACTCCACTAATCCAGCTGGTAGCTTTTCCAATTTACTGTTAGAGGACAGACTGGAAGTACATGCTTACTACAATGTGCATCTTTCTCTAATTGCCTACTTCATGCTTTCATACCTGTTCAGGTTGAAGGTTCAGAAATCTGAGGATTTTATGCAGTGACTTAAATAGCTTATAAATAGATGAGCACAAGTTTATGCAGGTGCTATAGGAGTACACTAGTTCTTTTTAATTACCAGAAGGAACAGCAGCCAGGTAAGATCCTATATAGCAATTACTGTGTTTTACAAAGACTGCTCCGTAGAGCTTTCATTATGCCATCCCAAAGAGAAGATAATGCATGTGAACTAGATCCTGTTGCACTGGGACCTTGAAACAGCAGTGCACAAAGATTCCTATGCCTATTGGCAATAAATGAAGAAGCCCTATAATGAAATCAAGCATACTCCCATGACATGGTGACGGAGGAAGATCAGAATATATTCAAGGTTGGGAAAGCAAAAGAAAAATCAGCAATTCTGTCCGTTGTTACTCCTAACTGCATAATGACCCTAGTACATCAAGCAGCCCAGGGTTATTAGGCCAAGTGTTTGGGGGGAGTGCAGAGGCTGCAACCAAGTTAATTCCCTTCTGGGCAATTCACTGAAAAGGGATCAGGAGGAGTGATAAGTAGGTGGCGTCATAGCTCTACCCCTTTGTGTACCAGCAATATGAAGGTGTACCTCTTAAAAGACTGGTGCAAATCATTCTCTGTGTAAATCCAACTGGGGAGCTCCAGGAGGCATAGTGCCTCTGTGCCTGGCTCGTAGTGCAGTTGTACACTGCCCTTATGATGGGTTGTGCCAGAAAGGCGCGATCTAGTTCTGAATGAGGCAGGGGCCCAGGGAAAAAAAAAGTCAAGTGCTGATATAATTGAAGACTATTTTGTAATGCATATGCACAAGGAGGCAGAATGAGCACATTTTTATGAACAAGCATTGGAGTAGTGCCACATGGACCTTCACAGAGCATATGCCACATGCACATACACGTTAACTGGAAAATTCCACTCAGTTTTCCTCGTGTATATCTGAGGAAAAGCTGTAGATTATTGTATATGAAAATCTGTAGATTGAATGAGAAATTTGTGGAGCTGATCAGAAAAATGGGATTTGGCTACAATATTTTTCCTGGGGAAAATCCCCTTTTAAAACTTTCTTGTTTAGAAATGCTGTTTCTTCTGCGCAAAACATCAAAAATGTGGCAAAATCGTAGGGTTTCCCCCACTTTCCCGCATTTTCTCACTCTTTCCAGTTGCAATACAGTGTGCTTGCATTGTACCATCATATCTTATGATGCCAAGATTGGTATAATGGCATAATTCTAAGCCACTTTCACCAATGGAATCTTATAAACAATGCTAAAATGTGTTATAGCACTGTCTACAGCTGAGCACAGACTAATGTGTGTTGTCATTACATATGCCAAAAATATGGCATATATAGAGGATGTTGTTGTTGTATTGGACATATTCACATGTTCTATCCAACAGTTCTGGCTGTAGTAATTACTGATAGTAATATATTGAGATACTATCAATTTGTTATAATGCCATCTATTCAGGGAACAAATAATTGTGCTTATAAATATGAATTACATACTGGCATTCTTCTGAAACTATAGTCTGTCAACTAATATAAAGGAACAAAAGCAAAGCTAGATTTTGACATTACAAATGGTCTAGGAGCCAGTCAGGCATTTATTTAAAATTAGTTAAAATCTCATCACTATTTCTCCAGACTCACAAGTTTTAGATGTTATGTTCTAAAACCGCATCTCTGAAAATCTGGTCCAGGTTGATGATTTTGGGAAGCTCATACTTCATACCAATAGCTTGATTTCCTTCGATATCACTTCAACAACAAATAGCTTAGTGACATCTGTAAATATACGGAACTCCAAGAGATTTTGATATGGTGCTGGCGTTAACTATGTCACATGTAAATCTTTCCAAGAACCTTTCAGGTAATTCTTCAGGGAAGCAAGTGTAGGGAGAGTTGGGATATCACATAAAAGGCAAGTTTCAGAGTGCAGCCGTGTTAGTCTGTATTCGCAAAAAGAAAAGGAGTACTAGTGGCACCTTAAAGACTAACAAATGTATTTGAGCATAAGCTTTCATGAGCTACATCAGAATGCATCCGATGAAGTGAGCTGTGGCTCACGAAAGCCTATGCTCAAATAAATTGGTTAGTCTCTAAGGTGCCACAAGTACTCCTTTTCTTTTTTCATAAAAGGCAAGGTTTACATTGTGATCCAATTCAAAAGTACAAAGCAAAGTGTGTGAAACATACAACTAGAGCTGTATGAACCACTGGATTTTTTTTTTTTTTTGGTTCAATGGCCAAACTGAAAAATTGAATTATTTTTAATTATCTGGTGACAAAAAATTTTGCAGATTTTTTTTGGATTTGGTTGTGTTTTTTTCTGACATGAATTCACAGAATGCTTTTTTCTGTGGAAAAAAGTGTTTTGTCTGGACATTCTGTCCAGCCCTACTTAGAGCCAGCTCTAACTTCAGCTCAACTCCAACTTGAACTGAATGGCAGTCTTTCCACTGACTTTAATGAGAGCTGACTCAGGGCATCAACCACCACCGTGATGGGCTTTAAATAAAATCTTAAGCTGTGGAGCTAACATGAGCTGTAAGCTAATAGATATATTTTAATAAAGAATTTTATCACAAATCTATCAGAGTCAAGTGAGATAATGAGCATCTATTTTTGTACCTGAATTATATCAGAAAAACAATCTACTTGCTCTTCACTCTTTTTCATGTATTGAATGCTTACAATATACAGTGCTCATTATAGATTGGCAGCATGCTAGGAATTAAGCATGTGTTACACACACAGACAGATGTTATTTTATAGAGTGTCAATCAATATAATGGTACTGGGTTTTAGAACTTAGACTCTATCCCAATTACCCATTACCTGCTTCTGTATTTGGGGAGCAAAAAAACATCTACTATGTACTGTACCAATTATTTGAGGAGCTGTGATTCCAAAACTTGCTGTGGTGGGAGGTTTATCCACAAGCAGTAACATCTATTTTAAACACAAACTTTTGGTCAAATTAATAACAATTGGTGACAGCTCTGAAGCTTTTAACTGAACCGGGATGCCCTGTGTCATCCTTTTTTGGTAAGTCTATCCTTGAGGCTCATGCAGTTTTGCATAAATTCCTATAGGATATTAAAAATGATAACAGAGCAGAAGGGTGAAAGATATTCTGATGATATGGGTGGTGGTTGTTTTTTCACAGGCCTTGTGCTGCCTGCAATGTCAATGTTGTCCAAACATACAAACAGCCCTTGCATTCAACACATTTCCTGCCTTGACTTTGCACCCAATGCCAGTAGATGGAGTTCTTTATATTAGCTGTCCACAGATATGAAGCTCTATCTATCTTTCATGCAGAACTCTAATAACAGAGCCATTTATATCCTTTGCTGAAAAAGAATAGACTATTGTACACTTTGAGGCAGGATCTTGAATGGTTTATCTGCAGGATTTATATCCAGATGTTGCCACAGACCCACAAGTACAGGGGCAACATCTGGGACTAAGCACTTGACATATATTGTCCTCCCCAGTGCTTTCCATAAAGCTAGACTGAAAGACCATGGAGGTTACACTTAAAGCTATCCAGATGTGAGCATTTCAGATGGTGTGAAGACTGCATCAGCACTTATTGCATTGAGTCAGTTCCAACTGGATAGGCTCAGCAGCACCTGCAAGACAGACAACCACATCAGAAGATAGGTTGTTCAAGGCTTCACTATCCTTGGTGCATCGATCCTGGCAGTGCTCATCTCTAAACTGTAGTCATACTTGTTAAAACATATCTCATCCTTCGCGTTTTGTTCTCAAGCATTCACATCAGGAGAGAATTTAAGGGCAGAGTACAACAGCATTCTCCATGAGTAGGAATTGGTTGCAATCTCCGGGGAGCAAATCCTCAGAAAAGGGAAGAGGAAGGATGGAGCAAGGGCTTGTACATGTCAATGACAATGGCCAGTACCATATGCTTCAGAGGAAGGTCAAGAAATCCTGCAGTAGGCAGTTATGGGATAGTTACATCCTAACACCCAACAGTAGAGGTTGGCTTGAATCCTGCAGCCTTAGGGTGTATATCCCTTTCAAAAATCTTGTTTAGTCTTTTAAAATTTACTGTTTATACATCCATGCACAGTGAGCAGCACCAGAAAAGATACCATCTCTCCTCATCATCCCCTTGGAAGCAACGCCACTCTGTATTGCCACTTCCACAGGACTTTGTGCCAATTGCACAATCTAGCCCAGAATTGCCTCTGTTCCAAGATGAGGTTGACTTGCATAGCTAAATACAGTGTGAATTTTGAATGGCACAGCTGAATATGCATTTCCAGATGTCCCCCCACCTCCACCTTGAATGCAAGAGGACATGGATGGAGGATCCTCTGGCATGTAAGAGTCTATGTAATGGATTCTGTGCTAACTCTCCCGCACCCCCACCCCATGTCTCCCACTTTCTTCCTCTGCTGCCCCCCTATACACCTGTGAGGAGCATAGGGGGCATGGAAAAAAGGGGCAGTGGACAGGGCTTCCTTGCATTTTGGCAATCCTCACCTACTATAAAGGACCCTTGGAGCCATTAGTAGCCGGCACAATTTAAAGCAGCCTCCTGGCTGTTCTAACGCATGTAGGGGGACTGGCCCAGCACATAGATACAAATGTTTGTTCTTCAGCCACAGCTGAGATACTGGGCCAGAATTTGAAACTGGGGCCATTTATGTGGATTAATTGTATAAATCAATCAAAGACCAGAAGCCAATACTGTATGATTTATGTAACTAAACAACACAACGTGCATTTCAGTTTCACCTATCCCAAATACTTATTTTCAGATGGCAATAAGAGCGTCCTGTGCTTGGTTTCTGCAGTAATGAGCAGGCCATAAATATCATGTGTAAAATCTGAATATCCTCAAGCAATTCACATGGATTCTTTATTTGTGTATATTGGGATTACGCCGGTGGTGCCTTGAACACAATTGATCTCCACTGTTTGCCCTTCAACTATATTAAAATAGCTACTAAGTCAACCTGTGACACATTTGTTGACATTTTTATTGGTAACCTGACATTAAAATATTGAAGAGTAGATGCTGTGATAAACATCTCTTTAAGGTTTTGAAATTTTTTCTCATGTACCTCTGTCCATTGCCACTCTGTCACTTCAGGTAATAACTTTTGTCCATTTTGTGTTTCTCCTGAGAGATTAGGATAAATGCACCCAAATAATTTACCCTTCCAAGAACATGTTGCAATTGCATTTTGCTAGTAGGGCTAGATATTTTTAGCACAGCTGCTTTTTCCAGGCTCTGGTTTAATTCCATTGAACGTCATAATTTCTCTCAGGTATAACAACTCCTGTTTTTCAAACAAACATTTTTCCTGTTTAGTTGAAGCCCTTTTGCACAAACACTTCTAAATCATGCTTCCTCTTAGTCATTCCCCAAAGCAACACATCAAATCAAATTCTGCTCCCCATTATATGGGATTGAATCCAAAATAACTCATTGATCGCTATCCAAATTTACACCAGTGTAAGTGAGAGCAGAATTTGGCCCTATATAGTACAAATTGAAAAATACTGCTGTATTGTCTTGGGAGACAGCGGCTGTTTCTCTTAGAAGAACTATGGTATTGTCTTATGAAAACCTTCGCGTGCAGAAGTGGTGAGAAAAGATGAATGTGTGAAGCAATGTTTGAACCAGACATGCCAAACCCACGGAAAAAAACACAGAAATTGGGCTTGTTTTTGGCTTAATTGGCTTGTGAGTTGCTTGTTGGCTAGGTTTTCGCTTGTAGCTTGTTGCCTGTTACTTCTTTTTTTTTTTTTTTAATCAGCTCCTGGCAATCAGCGGCAAGGAGGGGAAGAGAGTCGTGGACAGCAGGCCCACCACAGTCCCAGACTGCATGCTCGGGGGATCGAATCACATAGAGAGTTGGGGTTCTTAAAAAATGGCTTGTTTTGACCTTGTTTTAAAATGGGATTAGCTTGATTTTTGGCTTATTGTGAAAGTTGGGGTGCTTATTTACTACATGAAAGTTGGCAACTGTGGTTTGAACTGATCCAAACAGTGATGACATTTACTCCACTCCCTTCTTCATTAGAAGCTCCAACTTTTCCTCAGTGTTTCCCCCTCCCCCATTTTCTTCCCTGTCATCAGCCATGAGAATGGAGAGTATGGCATGCCCACTTACGTACCTATTCTGCCACATGCTATAAGGCTTTGTATGAAGCAGCATCTCCCAAAAAAACATGTTAAACATGCACTGCCAAAATGCAGCAGAACCAGCCAAGATGTTGAAATACTTTATGCCTCTGACATCGCTCATGTCTTGTAGGTAAATGATAATGTTCCCTGCAAATCTGTTCATTCAGTTCTTTGGGACTTAAGCACAGGTAAAGTCGCCATTCTTTTATTATTATTATTTTTTCTTTACAGTCATAAGCAACAAGATTCACTTGGCAGGTTCTTCCACTTTCTGAATCATTTCTGTTTTCACCTGTCTAGTTCCAGTTACTTTTCTGGCAGCATGGCACCACTGCCTGGGCATTACATTCCAGCTTTATTTTTGGTCCCTGGAGAACATCCCATTTCCTTAAAAGCCTCATGAAATTCTGCCACCAAATTCTCTGTGTTATCTGTTTGTATCATGAGGCTACCTGATGAACATTAGCAATCCACGTGCACAAGTGGGTGACTATCTAGTACTATATCAAAGAGCAGTTTACTCACTTTTAGAGCCCTGGGCGGGTACACAAATGTGTATCTGCCTCCGAGCCGCGATCTGCAAAAATTATCTGCGGATATCTGGGGATTTTCAGGGCTGTACACCGGGGGCCGGACTCAGGCGCTGGGGCACACGCTCCCCTCTGGAGCCCGGTTAAGGAGAGACGCCCTAGCAGTTGTGGGGAGCCGCAGTGGATCCTGAGCAGCCCCCCGCCCAGTGTCCCAGCCCCCCACCCAGGGCAGGTGGAGGGACCCAGGCTCCCCCCAGCTGCCAGCGCTGCTCTCCCTGACCCGGTTCCGGCCTGGCCATGGTAAGAGCCAGGCGGACAGCTGTGTGGAGCTGCTGCAGACCCTCTACCTGCCCTGGGCGTGGGGCCCGAGCAGTCACTGGCCCCTGTCCCAGCCCCCCAGGCACCGCCCAGGGCAGCTCACAGCTGCCCGTCTGCTCTTACCGTCAAAGCCCTGCACGGATACAAAATTTGTATCTGCATCCATGCTCGTATCCGCAGAAATGGTCCATGGATAAAAAGCGGATACGCACGGATTTGCAGGGCTCTACTCACTTTTTCTCCACTGCACTTTGATCAAGTCCATTCATGTTAAATCAGGCTTCCCTTTAGGGTATTGTAACAGACGTCCCTCTCACCTTGGACAAGCCTGAACCTGACCCTATGTAAACACCATTGGATGGACATTTAGTAATGTGGGCAGTTGTAGCAACCATGCTACAAGCCTGAAGACCCTTGCTGTAGGTATTCCAATGGTTAGAGCCATGTGTCAGTCATGTCCATCTAACACTCAATGGACTGACCCAAAAATGACGCTCACAATCAGGGATCACAAATTTTAAGGCACCTTTATTCCTAATCTGGCTGAGACACAGCAAAAGATACAGGTTAGTTAGGATGCAGGATACTTCAATTAAAGGGGTTACACTAAACAATATCAAACAGTGAATAACATGAGGGTATAACACAAATAGTTCTAAGCCCTGTAGCCCCACATGTTCCGAAAGATGACAGATATCTCTGGGTAACACCCAATATAATCCCCAGGAGGGTGAGAAATTAAGTTAATAAAAAGATCTATCTAGAATTTATTTAACCATCCTGTAGCATTTCATAGCTATTAAATATATATTAAATTATATTAAATTTCATAGGATGATTCAAACAAACCTGGAGAAAGGTAAAAATTTTCTATTCGATTTTATAGGAGTTGATAATGGGGAAGATGTTGACAAAGAAAAATTAAGGCAGAATATCAGGAAAAACTTGCTGATGGTGGGATACCAGCCTAAAGGATGAGGTGAAAGTCTTGGAACATTTAAAAATAAACCAGCCAAAATGTAAGCAAATGTACAATAGGGAGCAATCCTGAAACAACAGTGAGATGGAGTAAATGAGAACTGCTGCATTAAGTCTTTTCCTTCTCGATCTTATCAGTTTATTTAAAGCTTCAGAATACACCCCATTCACAAGTTTGTTTGGGGAGTACATGGACTGCTCTGTATGTATGTCCTCAAGCAACTAAGGAGTACAAGTGTGATGCCTGGCAACTTGGCCAACACACTAGGAATTGAATCAGGAGCCTCTAGAGGTGGTTCTCGGGCTGCCAGCTGCTTGCAGCCCAATCAGCACATGGCTGCAGCCCATGTGATATCCTCAGGGCTATACAGGTATTATATAGTGTGGATGCAGCCCACCTAACACAGAGAGAGTTGCATATGTGGCCCACAATGGTAAATACTTTGAGAACTACTGTGAGCTAAAAGCATGAGCAACTACAGCTTGAGCTAAAGAGCCAGATTTCTGTTACAGACGTCTATCTTCTGATTGGGCACACCAGGGCATCTGTGATACAGTACACAGTCACCAGTGGGTTACATGAGTTACATGAGTAAAACAAAACAACCTCAAATTACAATCTGATAATTCATCCTTTTATTAGTCTAATACATTTCTCTTAGACCCAGCAAGACAAGAACTGATATGGAACTATGTCCCCTTACATTAGGGTGAAGTAAACAAGTATCATAATGTGCATCACAGCAAAGGTTTAGTACAAGTTCTAAAATTAACAAAGCAGTACAGAGAAACATGGAACACTTTTCCATGGATACACAAAACCTCTCTTTTTTATCAAGAGATTAGCTTACAAAATGTCTGCTTATCAGCAACAGAGAATGAAACAGCTTCTTTATCTGTGGACTAGGTGATACTGGAAAACAAAACAACAATGGAATTCTTTTTTTTAGCACTTTAACTGTCCAATTCATGCCTAACCTAAAACTTGATGACTAGGAGAGTGATTTATCATATTGATTTATTCAATGCTTTTAGGAAAACCGCCAGTCTGAACACCAACCTCACTTCATCTGAGCTTCCCTTAAATTTACAACACATTGTAAGAAAAAGGAAGGTCATGGACTAATGGACAATTTCCTGTCCAAATAAAAGACTATGCTGTGGATCTAGTGCAGGAGGACCTGTGAACTGTTACATCCAGACAGTATTAAAATGTACTAGAAATATATCTTTTAAAAAAGCATAGAAAAACAGTAGCTTGATTTTCAAATAGTCTCATTCCCAGTCCAATCAAACAGTTTCATGGAGGTACAGATGCTTTCATACTGTGATGCCATAACTTGGATCCCTCAAATGGATTTTGCTGTCAGCCTGAACAAAATTATGGAATAACTACTTTGTAATGAGCTGGCCATTCATGCATTTAGTGAAAGAAATTCTTCCTCTATGAATTGGCAATGGGGAAATAAGCTAGATGTTCATGCTATTGCTATGGGAGAAAATTGGCCACTTCCCAAACTGCTTTGCTTTCAAACTAGACCACTTTAGCAGTCACAATGCACCAGAGAAATGTGCTTGAATACAGTGTGAGAGACTGTCATGTCACTAACCATACATTACTATTAAAAATGTAATACTTCTCTATGAATTATTTAAAATGTTAAAAAGCAAAACAGACTGTGGGCAGGGTGTACCAGGCCTTTGTGGCTCCCTTCTGGAGGCTCCTCTGCTCTGCTGCACCCAGCCTCGGGAGCAGTTCTCTGAGAGGAAAAGAGCAGCAAGTGTTAAACCTCCAGCCTTGCCTAAAGAGACATCCAGAGAGCAGCCATTTTAGGAACCATTGAGAGCTGGTCCTCCAGCAGCTAGAAAGGCTGGGGACCAGTTACAAACAATCAAGGCTCAGCAGGCCAAAATAAAAGGAGCTGCCTGGGTTTAGCAATATGGTTCCTGGCTGGAGCCAATGGAGAAAGGTGGGATGTTCCCTGTGCCACAGCTAAAGGAACTGGGCTGGGCCGGGCCAAGCCTGGATCTGTTTCTGGTAACCAATGAGAGTAGGAGTGTGGAAGGAACCCTGCTGAGTTAATTCCACAAACGGAGTTAAGTCGCAGGTGGGTAAGAAGCCATTTTTGTTATAATTAATCCTGAAGGGCAAGGAACTCTTTCTACTGGAGTTTGTTGTACCCTAGAAGGGGTTGGACAGTGTGAGCCAGCTAGAAGACTGAGGCCACAGAGGCCAACTGATAGCTTATAGGAGACTGAGGGAGCTTAAGAAAACAGCAACACTCAAAAAGACCACCACACAGACATACGTCCATGTGTTTTTAATGGCAGTTTTCAGAAGTATTCTATATATGCTACATCAGTTGAGGTAATTGAGCTGGATTCTCTCCTGAAGCTGGAAGAAGGAGGAGGTACCAAGGAGATGGCTCAAGCTCTCTGAATCTCAAGGCCATCTGTAGCCCCAACAAGAGTTGGAGCCACTTCTAGGCAGCTCTTAGTTGCACCACTGATGCACCATCTTTAATGGGCCCCATACCAGTGCAGGATTGCTTTGACATGGCCCTTTCTAATGAATCAGGACCTGGATCCAACACATTTTCACTTACAGGCAATTCCCCTCCAACAGAGCCATTTTCCAGCCTCTTTGTAATTCCTGAGTGGTGAAAAGATGCCAGCCCTAAGTAGAGTTTGCAGCCCATTATGTTTAAATTGGATTATTCCAATTCTCTATGTGTGAAGCTGCACTTGAAGACTGCTGCAAAACTCCAGTTGGTTTTGCTTCTGGAATCATAGACTATCAGGGTTGGAAGGGACCTCAGGAGGTCATCTAGTCCAACCCCCTGCTCAAAGCAGGACCAATCCCCAACTAAATCATCCCAGCCAGGGCTTTGTCAAGCCTGACCTTAAAAACCTCTCAGGAAGGAGATTCCACCACCTCCCTAGTTAATCCATTCCAGTGCTTCACCACGCTCCTAGTGAAAAAGGTTTTCCTAATATCCAACCTAAACCTCCCCCTCTGCAACTTGAGACAATTACTCCTTGTTCTGTCATCTGCTACCACTGAGAACAGTCTAGATCCATCCTCTCTGGAACCACCTTTCAGGTAGTTGAAAGTACCTGTCAAATCCCCCCTCATTCTTCTCTTCCACAGACTAAATAATCCCAGTTCCCTCCGCCTCGCCTCATAAGTCATGTGCTCCAGCCCCCTAATCATTTTTGTTGTCCTCTGCTGGACTCTTTCCAATTTTTCCACATCCTTTTAGTGTGGGGCCCAAAACTGGACACAATACTCCAGATGAGGCCGCAACAATGCCAAATAGAGGGGAATGATCACTTCCCTCGATCTGCTGGCAATGCTCCCACTTATACAGCCCAAAATGCCATTAGCCTTCCTGGCAACAAGGGCACACTGTTGACTCTTATCCAGCTTCTCATCCACTGTAACCCCTAGCTCCTTTTCTGCAGAACTGCTGCCTAGCCACTTGGTCCCTAGTCTGTAGCAGTGCATGGGATTCTTCCATCCTAAGTGCAGGATTCTGCACTTGTCCTTGTTGATTCTCATCAGATTTCTTTTGGCCCAATCCTCTAATTTGTCTAGGTCCCTCTGTATCCTATCCCTACCCTCTAGAATATCTATCATTCCTCCCAGTTTAGTGTCATCTGCAAACTTGCTGAGGGTACAATCCATGCCATTCTCCAGATCATTAATGAAGATATTGAACAAAACCGGCCCCAGGATTGACCCTTGGGGCACTCCGCTTGATACCGGCTACCAACTAGACATGGAGCCACTGATCACTACCCATTGAGCCAAACGGTCTAGCCAGCTTTCTATCCACCTTACAGTCCATTCATCCAACACATACTTCTTTAACTTGCTGGCAAGAATACTGGGAAGACCGTATCAAAAGCTTTGTTAAAGTCCAGGAATAACATGTTCCCTGCTGTCCACTCATCCACAGAACCAGTTATCTCGTCATAGAAGGCAATTAGGTTAGTCAGGCATGACTTGCCCTTGGTGAATCCATGCTGACTGTTCCTGATCACTTTCCTCTCCTCTAAGTGCTTCAGAATTGATTCCTTGATGACCTGCTCCATGATTTTTCCAGGGACTGAGGTGAGGCTTACTGGCCTGTGGTTCCCCAGATCATCCTTCTTCCCTTTTTTAAAGATGGGCACTACATTAGCCTCTTTCCAGTTATCTGGGACCTCCCACAATCACCATGAGGTTTTAAAGATAATGGCCAATTCTCTGCAATCACATCCGCCACCTCCTTTAGCACCCTCAGATGCAGTGCATCCGGCCCCATGGACTTGTGCTCGTCCAGCTTTTCTAAATAGTCCTGAACCTCTTCTTTCTCCACAGAGGGCTTATCACCTCCTCTCCATGCTGTGCTACCCAGTGCAGTAATCTGGCTGCTGACCTTGTTCGTGAAGACAGAGGGGAAAAAAGGCATTGAGTACATTAGCTTTTTCCACATCCTCTGTCACTAGGTTGCCTTCCTCATTCAGTAAGGGGCCCACACTTTCCTTGATCTTTTTCTTGTTGCTAACATACCTGAAGAAACCCTTCTTGTTATTCTTAACATCTCTTGCTAGCTGCAACTCCAAGTGTGATTTAGCCTTCCTGATTTCACTCCTGCATGCCTGAGCAATATTTTTATACTCCTCCCTGGTCATTTGTCCAATCTTCCACTTCTTGTAAGCTTCTTTTTTTGTGTTTAAGATCAACAAGGATTTCACTGTTAAGCCAAGCTGATCACCTGCCGTATTTACTATTCTTTCTACACATCAGGGTGGTTTGTTCTTCAACCTCAATAAGGATCCTTTAAAATACAGCCAGCTCTCCTAGACTCCTTTCCCCTTCATTCTCCCAGGGGATCCTGCCCATCAGTTCCCTGAGGGAGTCAAAGTCTGCTTTTCTGAAGTCCAGGGTCCGTATTCTGCTGCTCTCCTTTCTTCCTTGTGTCAGGATCCTGAACTCAACCATCTCATGGTCACTGCCTCCCAGGTTCCCATCCACTTGTGCTTCCCCTACTAATTCTTCCTGGTTTGTGAGCATAAGGTCAAGAAGAGCTCTGCCCCTAGTTGATTCCTCCAGCACTTGCACCAGGAAATTGTCCCCTACACTTTCCAAAAACTTCCTGGATTGTCTGTGCATGAGCCTTAGTGGTATCTCCCATAGCAAGTGCATTTGTAATAATGCTCATGGTTATCTGCTGGAAGCTGTTGGGTTTAACCTATATATCTCTGATGGTTTTAATATTGGTGCATTGAGACTACCTCTCATTCTGTGTGATACAACCATAGGTGAGATCTGCTGAGGCCTTTGAGATAACAACACCACAGTTTTAGCACTGGGGTGCTGATGAAAGAGAATTTTCATTGGCGGGACCATCAGTGAAGGGACTCAATCTATTCCTTAGTCCACCAGAGCCTGAATGCATTGAGCTGTGGGGCATGGTGCAAAGCTTATCTCATATCCCAGGCTTCTCATAAATGGGATTATGGGCATAGTGGGGCAGCGGGGGGAGAACTGTTCTGATATGGGAACCAGGCCAGTTGTATTTTTGTACATTGTTTATATATGCACCCAGAGTTGTAAGCCTAACAGGTGATGTCTCTATGCAGGAGTGAGTGAATTAGAGTACATTTCCTGTTCTTTCTGGCCTCTCAGCATGGTTTTATGTGGCAATGAAGTAGTGGTCCTGGCTATGATTTTTATGTGGGTTTTGCAGGTTCGTGCTTCACCAGCTTATGTATAGAGCAGGCAGTTTTGCAAACAGTTATGTTGCTGGCATGTGAAATTCAGGCAACCATTAATGATGCTCTAGGATTGAGTCCTGCTCCCACTGAAGTCAACAGCATAATCCCTAGAGGGTCAAATCCTGCCCTTTCCCCCATGGATGCAGAAGGGACACCTGGGAAAAGAATCAATCAGTTCTGTTGAATAGGGGATAGGATATGGAGAGCCATGCCGGGTGTGTGTAGACCTTAGCTCTGCTCAGCAGTAGCTCTCTATGTGTGCTAAAAGGGAAAAGAAGCAGTGGGCTAAGGGTGTGCCTGAGGATCCTCTTTTATGTGGATCCTTCTGTTCACCACTGTCACACTCAGAGGGCGAGCTATCTTTTAGATGCCTTTGCAGTATCTCTTGAGTACACCCCTTCAAGTGACAGATCTAGGCCTGTCTTTTTCTCAGGGTAGAATTCTGCAGTTCACTCTGCTATTAGACTGGGTTTCTTACTGCAATTCCCTTGTTTCCCAACCATGATAATTCCACACATCCAGCTGTATTTTGAACCTTCAATAACTATCCCTTTGGGAGCTTGTCATCAGTGTCTGATTCAAGCTTCTTCCAAACAAACACATTTGTTCGTTAATCCAAAGGTACATAGCAATGAGAGAACAGGGTTTAAAAATCACAAAAAGCCTATATGCATTTCGCTTTACCTAACTTAGCCTTTCCTTGACGGTTTAAGTAGGTTCCACTTAACCCTGTCACTGGGCTGGGTGAGATGCGTTCCCCTGTAACTACTGCTCCTTGGACATCCCAGACAACATCTCTCCCCTCTTAAGTCTCAGGTTGTCTTTTTAACCATTCTAAAGTCTCTTTGCTTCGTGTTTCTGACTAAAGATCTCCTGGGGTTTTGAGCAGGGCACCAAATTCACTTACGCACGTCTCCAGAGGGTACTGGAGTGCTCTTCACAGAATGGATTGCTGGTATGGGCCCTCTGAACACCAGGAAATTGAATTCTATCTACTAGTGTTGTGTGTGGTTCCTGCAGGATTATCAACAAACTCACAGAGCTAGACAGAGATACAAAACATTCAAAAAATTAGTATATATAATGTCCATGTTCTTCACAGCCACCCTCAGAGGAATGAAGTGTTTTTGGACCACTGTGGCTAGTGCGTTTTCAGAGCTGCAATAATAGAAAGGTCCAGCAGCTACTTCATAGCCTGAGTATGGAAAACTCTTTTGCCCCAGTCTCAGGGCCAGCTCCAGGCACCAGTGTTCCAAGCTGGTGCTTGGGGCGGCAGTTAGAAAGGGGCGGCAGAGTTTCCGCCGCGGCGGCTATTCGGCAGCAGCTCCTCAGTCCCGCCGTCTGCAGTGGCAATTTGGCGGCAGCTTCTCCCCTTTGCCATCTGTGGCAGCAGTTTTTCTCACTGCTTGCGGCGGCAAAAACTTTAGAGCCGGCCCTGCCCAGTCTGCCCTGGAGCTACCTAGCATCCAGCCCAGCTACTGGGACGAAGGATTTGGGAACAAAGTCAGATGTGCCACTTACTGCTAGACTCTCAGAATCTGACCCCATGAGTTAAGTTCCTTTGAAAACTAAAATGAAATATGGGATGTTCCCCTATCTCCTCTGAGGAAACCCTACCAAGCAGAATCACTTGGTTAAAAAACAAACATAAAAACTCTGATGTGCATGTTCACTATCAGAACTGGACACAAACGCTTATACGAGTGCACATATTAAAACAAAAATTAAATTCAAGTACAAGTAATCTCTACTTTAGTTTACTTGAGTTTGTATTTGAAAAGAGAATTTATAAACTCAAATTACTTGCAAATTTTGAGAGAACCCTTGTCAAGGGCATGCGTAATAGAAACATTGGCCTGCCACTGCCCAGGAATGACTGGCATTGAGCCTAACTCATTATTTTATCAAGGATCTGGCAGTCAATCAATAGGAAATTATCTGTTCTGTATTGACATAAATCATAGTTGGTTTCCCTTGAATGCTATGCCAAATCCTTGACAGAGTGAGTTATTGTGTGTTCTATGCCAGTTTTCTTTCTATATCAGTTCAACTACAAATTCTTCTTTGAATGCAATCAAATAGCAGTAGAATCCAAAACAGAACTATCTCATGGGAACACAGAAATTGCTATATCTAGTGCATCACCCTGCTTCCAGCTGAGGCCAATACCAGCTGCATCAGAGGTCTAGGAATTGCAGGGAGAAGTGCACCTTTTCAGTTATGCAATGTGATGCATAGGAAGGGGCAGAATTCATTGGACCTCCATATTTCACCCTGAAATAGAAGATTAATTATTATTTTTAACTCCTCTACAATTTGTCTGTAGCACCTGTAACCCCAGCATGTAAGTGCCTATCACCATAATATCTCATTTGGATCCACAAAGCATGATCCATGGGTGGTCTTCATAGTAATTATTACTCTTTGCTTCTCCACAGTTCTAGGGAAGCTCCCCTAGGTAGAGATTGCTTTGATTTAACCCCTTTCTCTCATGCTAGTGTTTACTGCATAGATGTAAAGGTTATTAAAGGTTATGAAATTATACAAGCCTCTTAAATGCTGTTAGTCCCACTCTGCTCTGCTCAGTTGATCAAGCTTCGAAGGAAATGTAGCTCAACACTAAGCCTGCTCTGCTTTGAAGCTCCGCTACACAATCAACGGAGGGATGGAATTTTCTCTGAAGCCAGGCTAATGCCAAGTGATGCCAGCAGATTTTCTTTCAAGCCCTGCTGTCGCTGTGCTGACCAGCACAGGATGGGGCCAGCACCAGCAGCCTGAGTTGCTTGTTCTGTGGAGCTCTGACTCTCTTCAGTTGAAAGGAGTGGGGTTGGCACTGGTGGCTATTCTGAAGTTCTGCTGAAGCCATTGCAGGATGAAAGAAGCGAGGAGGGAGAGAAAAATATGAGGGAGGAGACCACCAGAGAGAGGAGGAAGAGATGGAGGAAACGGAGAGGAGAGAAATGGGTGGGGAAGTATTTTTGAGAACTGTCATTTACAATTGCCTCACAAACATGAAGCATTTTCACGTGGTCCCTATCTGGTTACAGACAGTGGGCTAGATTCCCTAGATCACTTGGCTGCTTTGCCTCACTGGAGCTGCTTGTACAAGCTGAAGCATACCTGGCCCTATATAGTTATCCCTGAAAGTATAAACTAAATTCCTGAGTTACACCAGCTTTACACTGAAGTAACTCCACTGACTTCCATGGAGTCCTGCATAAAACTGAACTAACACAGCAGTGAATCACTCCCTGATTTTTATTTACACACTTTTGGTATGATGATATTTTACATACCATTTGATTGAGATTTTTGGTGGATTAATAATCCATAAATTCATTATCAACAGTCAGAAATCACTTGTATTCTTTTTGCAATAAAACATGCTATGAATGCAATGGCACATTCTGGAATGTACTTTTGTTCAACCAATATTTGCATACTTTGCATCTGTTGAGGCATGAGGCACACACCTAAAATTATATTATATTTACAAAATTACAAATACTTACATTATTAATCCACTAACAAACCCACACCCAGGGATAATCCTTGCCATTCAAGAAGTATACATATTGAGATCCTAGCTGGACAGTTTATTGATTAAAAGCAAGTCCACTAAACCATTTGCAGATGTCTGTACTTTATGCGAAATAATTATTCAGATAGTTTCCCAGATTAAGTGGGGGGAAAACCAGCTCTTTTGCAAAATATCAATTTAGCAAAGAGGTTAAGATTACTACGTTATACACCCCATATTTGTAATATGTTTGTTGTGCTTCACAGATAGCAAAAACACAATGCTGCATAGTCCATTTTATCTTAAATGCTTGCTTCTCCTTGTCCTATTAGCTGGCGTCGTCAGTGCAGACCCACAGAGCATGTGATTGGCACAACTTTTACAAACTGGTGAGCCAGGCCTGAGGTTTTTTGAAATCAGTGTTCTTTCTCCTGGGTTCCCTGCCTGCCAGGGCTGATAAACCCCCGCTGCCAGATGGAAGCACAGAGGAGCAAAGTGACTTGCCCAAGGTCACCCCAGTGGCAGAGTCGAGAATCTTGAATCCCAATACTTCACACTCTTCACTGTACCATGCTGCCTTCTCTTGCCCCTCCCTATACACTCACATTTAATCTTAAATATCTTTCCTCGATGTTCATATTTCCCAAAGTTACTCTGGGGTTTAGGAATATGGTGATCACTGCTGCCTATTCTGAGCTCAAATAATGCTTTTAAAATCAGTCAGTTGAACTCTATTTTTCAATTTTTGCAAATTAAAAACAACATTGTTTTTTAACTTTCTAGAGAGCACAAAAAACTCATGCCAGGAAAGTATGCCAGTGTAAAAACGAATCAGCTACATGTTCTCATCAAAGAAGTTACCAAGTGTTCAGATGCAATAACACTAGAGTTTTGAGACTATATTAATCACAATGAAGTGTGATGATAACTACAGACAGTAGAATGAAAAGGACGAGTAAGAGCTTGAAAAAGAACAGAAAAGGATTATGAAATACAAGAAAAATGAGATTCCTCATTACAAAATGTGGAACACATTTTCCCTTTCATTCTGCATGAGTACAACTCCCAGGATAGAAGTTATTTAATTTTGAGAGGCTGGTTTATAATAATGACTGTTTAGGAGATGTAAAAGTTATTGTGAGGAAACCACAGAGCACAAGGAAGGAGTTGGAAGTGGGGTGGAGGGAGGGAGGGAGAAGGAAAGAGAAAAAAATATTAGATATTATAAAATAAAAGGAAACAGACACAACTCTGGAGGCAGGTTAGTGAGTGACTATCTGTTGTGGTGTATATATTCACAAAATAACAGTTACCAGTAATTTGTCTCTTGTCCAGAGACGTCCTGCCAGAACAGATACCCAGTCTTGGGTACTAAAATATTCCAGAGAAGTCTTTGAAACAATAAAAATGCAACACTACAAGAGGTACTGTAAGCAGCAACAGGAGGTAATAGAATGTAAAAACACACCTTCCACATATTTCAGAGTAACAGCTGTGTTAGTCTGTATTCGCAAAAAGAAAAGCAGTACTTGTGGCACCTTAGAGACTAACCAATTTATTTGAGCATGAGCTTTCGTGAGCTACAGCTCACTTCATCGGATGCATACCGTGGAAACTGCAGAAGACATTATATACACACAGAGACCATGAAACAATACCTCCTCCCACCCCACTGTCCTGCTGGTAATAGCATAGTGTCAATATCTCACTTTTATATGGAAAGAGATAATATGATTTTCAATGAGGTTTTAATGTCTTCACTGAAAGAAAGGGAGCCTCAAAAACAATACAAACACAGAGTAAAATAAAGCTATGTCCTATCCCCTATTGAAAATTAAAGGAGAGGAAAAGTTGAATTACTCCTATTTCCTGAATCCTGCCATGAATGGATGGTTGTATGCTGACAAACGATTAGCTGCTGAGTGTAAGCTGGTTAGAAAATAGGTAAAACTTGCATTGGTTATGCAATTGGTTGGCGTTGATATTCAAAAACCAAACGTCAAGGGGGCAGAAAGAGAGAAGCAACAAGACAGGTACTAACAGGGGATGAAAGATAAAGTAAGCCCTGGCTACCGTCTTTTGCACCCTCCTGCTAAGTGTTAGTTGTTTTTCCTGCCTCCTGCAGGGTGTAAATTATTCATTTTGCACAACTCATGAAAGCCAGACCAGTGCAAGTTACATTCATTTATTACTTGCAACTGTTTTCTGACCAATTTACACATTTATACCCCATGAACGCCACTATTTACACCACTGCATTGACCCCTCTCCTAAGGATGAGCCCAAGAAATGCTTTGTCAAGGTGTGCAGAGAACTCCAAATAGCTGTGTTATGAACCTCCTCGATAGGAACTGATCAGGATTTGGCCACAGAGGCCAACGTTCCTTGGATCACATGAGCCTTGAGATGGCCTTCACGTTTCACATTTGGCAAGCTGTAGCAATGATAATGACTGTCTGATTTGGTTTAGACATGGTTTGCTTAGAAACAGCAAAAACCTAATGTTTTGGGGTCAAACAAGACCAAAAGCTGGGCGGATTTTCTGAAGGAATCAGACTCACTATCCATATTGTGTTCCTGGCTCACACCTGGTAGCTCTGGCAAATATGTGCTGCCAAATCCACATCCGTCCAGTGGTACTAAGACACCAATGCCGAGACATGCACCAACTGGACACTCAAACAGGAGTGCTGGAACCCCCCCTTCCCTGCCTCTTTCCTGCTGAGGCCCCGCCCCTGCCCTGCCCCCTGAGGCCCCTCCCCCCCATTTGCTCCTCTTTCCCCCTCCCTCTGTCATTCCCTACATAGGTTGGGAGGGACTCACCTGCAGAATGGGGGCTGGGAGCTGCAGCTGCCCGATGCAGGTAGGAGGTGGCCCTGGCTGAGTAGGGGCTGGTGCAGGTGGTGACTTGGCATCTCCCCACCTCTCCCACCTGCAGTGACCGGACTTTGGGTTTCAGATCAGGTCCCCTTTTTGACAGGACTTTCCGATCAAAAGCCAGGCACCTGACCACCCCAGTGCCAGCAGCTTCAGCTCTGATGCATCCATACCCCAGACACCCCTTTCTCCCATCCACACAGAAATCAGTCTGACTTGGGTCAGCAAGCATGCAGGTCCTAGTACTCTGCTAGGGGGCGTGGGTTAGAGCCTGAATCTCACTCAGGTCCAAGCCCTGGCATTTTACTGTGTGGATGCCGGTCAAGCCACAGATCCAAATCAGAAGGGCTGCATAGTGCAGAATGGATGCATTAGCATTGCAGTGAGACCTGGGTCCAGGAATTGTAAACCTGGGTTTGCAGTGCAGTGTGGACACTCAAGCAGGAGCTTGGAAACACTGAGTCCACATGTCTGGTCCCAAAGACCTAGGCAGAGTGTGCAGTTTAGACATAGTCTCAGAACCAAGCTCCAATCAGTCTAAGACAGCAATTGTGTTTTTTAACTCAGCTAAGCAAAATGGTGGAAGGAGGATAGCTGGATGTACTGTACTTCCAGCTGTTTCTTGGACTTCATATTATGACTGATCGGCACCGATGCATTTGGGGTCTGCACTGCTTGCTCCCAGGTAACAAAGGAAGATAAGATGCTGTGTTTAGATTCAAGTGAGTTTTATTAATCCACTTGGAGGGATGATATTGGGGCCTCTGATGAGTTGGCATTAAGCACCCTCTGTTAGCATGTTGAAGCACGGAAGGCATTTTTGATTCATTGTGCTCCGTTCAACTTCTAACACAGCCCGCCAAGGAAAAGCAAGGAAATGGTTAAACATGCCAATCTGCTTATTCCCTACTTGCATTGCACATTCCTTCATCATTTTCTGCACAACTTCTCAGTTCAGAAGTATAAAATAAACCCATCTGCCTGGTGGAATTCTTAACACTTACTTGAAAGAGACAGTGTTACATGGAAAAAATACTTCATTTCAGAGATTGTCTGTATTCAGTAGATGCCCAAAATGTAGTAAGACCACATAGCAGCTAGCTCCACCTCAGTAATCAGAGCCAGTCGGCATGGCAACACCATCCTAGTTTGTATCTTAGGGTCCTGTATAACCCACCCAACACCACACACAGCGGCAATACTGGGATATTCATATGAGCACAACCTATCGATTACTACACAATCCCAAATAGCATTTGCTGAATGGAGCTTAACAAGCTCTCCTGCAGTTCAACACAAAATGCAGTATGGAAAAGGCTTCCTTTTTAAGGCCGCCCACTGCACCATTATATGCAATGTAGAGCTCCCTGAAGTTTTTAAACATTGAGAGAAAAGCACAATTTGGCAGGAAATGTGTGGTAAACACTGTCTTCCCATAAACTAAATGAATAATTCATAGGAAATAGGTTGTAGAAAAGTAATTTAAAAAGGCATTTTTTCAGCACCCGAGTATTCTGACTTAAGTAATGAATTATTTTGTTTGTATTACTTTAAATTACAGTGTTTGAGGACTGATGGGTTGAAATCAAATCTACTGCATCGAAATCAGTTTCCTTCGTGTGCATTTTTATGCTGAAATGAAGTATTTTCCAAAACAGGTTATTCCACCTCGTAACCTTCTTTTTTTTCACTCAAATGTTTCTCATTTTTAATATTATTTGTATGTTTTATCAAACCTCCATTTTAATATGTCATCTTCTTAATGGCAAATGGAAACCTTCATTTTCGCTCAACAGAGAGAAAAAAAAAAAGGCCAGTGTAGGAGTTTAAGCAATTAGAAAAAAATAGATTATACCCTAGACCTCTTATAACCTAAACTAAGCATTTATCCAAACTGTCTTATACTATCTAGAAACACCAGACTAATTTGGGAAGGTTATATATGGTAAAGAAAATTAAAATAGGATCTAGCCCCTTTTTACTTCACTTCCCCTTTCCCTACTCTTCTTTTATTGGCTCTTCTGTATTGGTATGGTCGCACTACTGCTAACAGAAGTGTAAGGCTGCTTCCAGTGACCTATGCTGAACTATATCCTATAGAGGCCTACTGCTCAGAGCAACTGGAAGTAAGGCGATCTGAGATTTAGTTTCAGCCCTGCCACTGACTTGCTGTGTGACCTTCAGCAAATCATTTACCATCTCTGTACTTCAGTGTCACCCCTCCATGAAATGGAGACAATAGTTACCTCTCTCAGAGGAAAAGTTGGGAGGGTTAGTTGTTTTGGTGAGGAAACCAAAAATGAAAAAAATCTAATGTCTTTAAAAGTCAGCCTAATCTAATCTGGAACTACAAATACTATTCTGTACTGATTATAACTGTATGGTAGTTCCATAGCATCACTATAGGCAGAGAGGCAGAGTTAAGGTTACTGAGTGCCTTAACTGTGCATTTTCATACCTTGGATATCTTTTAAGTTTTACCTTAAATCTGAATTCCTAGGTTTCTAAAGCTTGATTTTTGAGATAATTACAATGTTCCTGTAATGTTTTTGTTCTTAAATTACCGAGAAATACTCACCCTTAACTCTGGTTTTAGGTATTTTTCATCTGGGGAATTATTTCATATAGCATTCAATAGTGCTAGGTGTCTCCCAACACACAAGTCATGGTCCATGCCCCAGGAATCTTACAAACTAACATCACAAATGATATTAACAAGAGAGTGAGGTTGCGGTTGAGGAACGAAGGCCAAGGGTTACATCATTAAGAGAATATATTTACTCAGCAAGGGCACAACATAGTGGAGTGATTTCTTGGTAAAAGAAATAAGAAGTCTTAGCAGGCTAACTTTCTGTTGGAGTTGCAGTAGAAGCCAGGTTTAGGAGGAACTTGAAAGAGAAGGGGTCATAGCTTTGAGGACCAGCTCAGGAAGGGAGTGCTGAAAACAAAGCGATAGTTGAGGGACAAGTAGACAAATAGGGTAACATCTTTAGCAGAGGTGAGAGAAAGACAAATGCAGTTAAGGGGCAAAGTTATGCAGGGCCTTGAAGGTGACAAGAAGAAACTGGATGTTGATGCAGTGAAACTGGGGGAGCCAACGGAAGCAGTCAAAGAAATGATTAGATTGATGCAGCAGGAAAATTACTTTAGCAAGTATGTTGTGTATGGAAGACCAGAGAGGAGGAGGTTATCATAACTGAGATAGGGGAAGTATTTCAGCTGTCTTGTCATGAAAGAAAGGTCAGATCTTAGATACCAGGAAGGAAGAAATTATAGGGCTTGGACGTGGCTGGGATGTGATGGACTAGGGAGAGGAAGGAGCCTCCCTGCTTCCCAGGTTACAGTCATGAGTCACCGCAGGAGGGTGGATGATATCACTGACCAAGAATGGAGAGAGAGGAGGTTCTGGGGAAAGGATCAGCAATTTGGTTTTTGCCATGTTAAATGGCTAATGAGATATCCGAGAGGAGACATCAGAGAGTCAGGCTGAGGTGAATCATGCTCACAAAGCTCTTTGAGTTCATCACATAAAAGACATTATAGTAGTGCAATGTTGTACTACAATGTGATGTACCCTTACTACCTCCTTCTGCACTATGCTTTTACAAACAGCAGAATACCTCACTTACCACAAAGTGGGAAAAGAATAATTAAATTTACTTAGATTTTTCAAATGTGCCTCTGCAGAGTGGAATGGAATTGTACACAGCCAATAAGAGCTTGGATTTTAACTTTAATTGGATTGGCTTTTCATTGCTTATACTGATGGACAAGATCATGCTTAAGGCCTGGATATTTAAAAATACACACAATTTGTGCCAACAATTATGACAATTCATGTTACCCATGCTGGGAAGGTAGACATCTAACCAGCTTTCTGCTCCTGTATGTATCATGTATACCCAGGATCACAATAATTATGCACATTATGCATGTGCATATTAAAAAAATTATATATTCTAATATATAAATATAACAAAGATTAATCTTAACATCTGGACCTACAATTTGCTGTATACTTTTTGACATAGGTGACCACAACTTGAATATAGGTAAGACACACTTAGGTAAGATCAGACCAATGATGTATGAAATGCCATTATAATATTTCTATTCTATTTCATATCACTTCCACATCCTAGTACATTGTTTTTCCATCATCCAGGGAGACACCTTAACAACAAATCCAAAAGACACTGTCCAAAATGCCAAACATCCCCCACAACCGCAACTTCATTGGTGTGAAGATATATCAATACAACAGGTTGGATGAACACTTCTTGGAAAGTCTGAACCTGTTTGTGGAGCAAACCAGATACCTCCAAGTGAGCTGGAATCAACAGTACATTAAAAAGACAGACCTCTTCCCAGGATGAGAGTGAATATAAGGATGCCAGAACTGTATACAACAATCTGTATAATCTACAATGCTACATACACATTGATCCCTCAGTTGTTAACAATTGTTTATGTGGAAGCCAGGCCTTTTAAACCTTCTGTACATCTAGATACTTTTTTTTCATCTGGATTTTATCTAAGGTCAGGGGAAGTATATCTTCGATTTTCCATTGATGAATACATATCTTCCAGTCTAAACACTTTAAAAAGGCCACTGCACACTTCATCTGGCTTCATACTTGCAAATAGAAACTCTTTACATTCCTCACCTGTACCTGAATTCTATATAACTCCAAAAAAATCTAGCATCTCTATTGTAAAAAGCCAGAGAAGAAGGATCGTCTTGCGGTCATGTGATTAGATGAGCACTCGGGAGACTTGAATTCAATTCCCAGCTCTGTCATAGATTCCATATGTGATTTTGGGGAAATCACTTTGTCTGTGCCTCAGTTCTCCATCTGTATAATTACATTTGATAGCATTTGAAATAACCAAATAGATGGGATAGCGTAGTGCTAAGACATGGTTCTTTGTACTTGCTGATTTCTTTTCATTAAAGACTACAGGCATGATTGAAAAATAGATCAGATTGCTCAAATGAGTCAAATGACTGAGGGGCAGCCAGGTGATTATATTCTGCAGCAATTTCTATTCACAGTATATGCACAGTCCAGAGAGTCTTCCAGAGCCGTAACAATTTCTTACAACCAAATCTGAGCCATTGACTTGGCTACTTTCTCTTGTGAGCATCTTCTGGGTTTACTGTGCAGTGTATACAATACCCATTGAAGGGTTAATTTAAATTTCCTAGAACAAGTGTGTCACGATCAGGGCATGGACAGACATGTCTAATGGAGATAGCAGGAGTCATGCCTGTTGGTCAGAGCTGGAGTCAGCAGCTAAGAAAATGGGTGCTAGTCAGAGCCAAGAGTCAGACCTGGAACCCAGAGCGAAGGGTCAAGGACCAGCCAGGAGAGCAGGTCAGGAACTAGGCAGGAACAGGAGCAATCACAGTGCAGGGATAAGCACTGAGCAGCTGGCGACCTGCTGCTGAGCTTAAATGCAGGCCTGCTGGTTCCCTTCAGGCTATAAAACAATCCTACCACAATCCAGCTAAACTCATTAATCTGCCTGGAGGGTGGGCCTGCTAGTCTTCAAACTCAGGTGTCCTAACATCAGAGTGTGACTAGCCAATCAATAATTGATACTTTCCTGAAGAACTGAGGTGGGGCTAGTGTTCTGTGGAACCAGACAGAACTGGAATTCTCCCGGTCTCTGGATTGCTTGTGCAGATTCAGTTATTTTCTCCCGTTCAGTTAAACCCACATGTTTAAAAAAGCAATTGTTATCTTTCTAACTTCACTCTGGAGTCTTCCTTACTTTCACTCCAAGCACAACTGTTTAGTGATGGATGGCATTTTAGAAAAGAGAGGAGAACGTAGAAAGTCTGGGGAAAATCAAAAAAGAAAAACAGAAACAAAATGTTAATATTAATCATTATGAGAATGCCTGTGGGCCCCACATGAGAGTGGGGTTCTATTGTGCTAGGACCCATATAGACCTATAGCAAGAAACAGTCCCAGCATTGAATTGCTTGCAGCCTAACCTGACAAGACAGACAAAGGGTTGGAGAAAGGAAGTATTATCATCCCCATTATACAGATGGAGAGCTGACAAAAAATGACTTGCCCCAAATCACACATGGAATCTATGACAGAAGTAGGAATTGAATTCAGGATAGAACTGCCCGGAGGGGCTGGGTGGGAAAGAGGGGAAGAGGCAATTAGCCCCTGGCCTCCCTTTTGAAAGGGCCCTCACATGGAGAGGTAGTGCAACCTGGCAATGGGGTCACAATGCCACTCATTGGAATCTGGCCCAGCAGCTCCTCCATTATGACAGAGAAGCCATCAGGCCATACCTGAGTGGTCACAACACCTGAAGTGGGGAGCTGGGCCCAGCCCCATTGGACAGAAGCCACTGTTGCAGAGTGAGTTGCAGAGTGAGTTCTCCAATTGACCCCTTCAGCCTTGCCTCAGCGCTAATCGAATAAAAATGTAAATCATTCAGAATCTGCCTCTTTGGTGTCCACAGAGGGTTTTTTTCTTTTTTTCTTTTTTTGAAAATTCACAGAAAAATGTTGCAGGTGCCATTTGCCATTCAATCGGACTATAGAAATGTTTTATGTATTATACAACTGTGGATATTTTTTGCAAAAAACCCATCTGAACTGGAAAAATTCAGTGCAATACTGTCTAGCGTGTGTGTGTGAGGGGGTGTCCCAGCATTCTGAAAAAAATATTACAATGTTCATTCCCTCAGGGGGGTAGGAGGACTGTATGTACTAGGTATCCTCAATTCTTACATATAACAATGGTTTCCATTTCAGTTTTAATTGTTTTACCTAATACAATTATTTTGAACATGGTTGACAAAAGCTTTGGTGGCACAATAAGATCACCATAGATGGCGATAAACTGACTCTCTGTTCAGATTATGTTAAGGATCTAGTTAGAGATTGCAGATAGAGTTCTACCCTGATCAAAGAGGCTACATCCATTGGGGATTTGTGATGAAGATGTACTAATTAAACATTTTATTGGGATTTCTTAAAACTGTAACAAACAAGACTCCAGTAACGAACCCCCTCTTAGTATGCTATAAGCCCTCCAAAGATCCTTTCTCATCTCTAGATGTAGTGCTTTAGTCTAATTTTACTCTTATCATTTTACTGTCAGGTGAGCCAGAGGAAGCGGAGGAGCTGGTGGTCACTGCCTTTGCTTCAGTAGTGTGTTGCTTGGTGGTGGCATAACTTGTTGGCACTGCATATTCAGCACTTCCTCCTGGACTTGTGACCACATAAAGTGAGCAGTGCAGAGCCACAGATCTTTCCCATCTAGCCATGCACTCTTTGTGCCTAGGTTTGGCTCCCCTGCTACTGTCCCATCTTATTGCAACTGAGCCACATCCCACTGCAAATGATTCAGAGCAGTGTATGCGGCATGATAGCTCCCTGTGACCTCTCTTATGTGGGCCATCAGTTGGTGCCACCAGGCTGTCAGGAGCCCAGTCCTGCTGCTGGTGCAGCCTTCTTCTGCTACTGTCTCCCAGTGAAAATGATTATGTATTCTTATCTCTGATGCTTTTGCAGCTATCCCCCTTTTTGCTACCACCACCTGTGCTCCAAAGCTTGGCAAAGGTGGACCTTTCTCCTTTGATCATAGGGTGAGGCATTCTGTGAGCCCAGGAAGAATGATGATTCTTTACATGGTCTACCAAAAAGCTGAGGTCCCGAGCTACTTCCTCAAACCAAAACTGACCTGTCTTTCACACTCCAAGCTGCATGCATAATGCTTTCTCTGTACATGTCCAGCTGGGAAATCACTCCACACAGGGGACAACTTTTTTCCCCTCTGGACCATCTTTTCACCATTTTTGACCATGATGCAGCAGCCTCATCTTCACCCCACTCACTGCTTCTCTTCCTGGTCCTCTCCTATGCCTGTCATCTTCCTTACCTGTTTGCCCCCCTGCACCCTATCAGTAATTTTAGTTTTATCTGTGTGTGCATATGACTGTCCATATTTTCTATTTCTTTGTAATTAACCCCACAATACTGCTTAAATATGACATTTCACTCATGTAGTTTTTCCTTTGTCTTTTGTTTTTATGCTTTTGCACGAGAAATGGCCAGGCTATTGAATATTTCAGAGAAAAGCAAAATGTCATAAATGCAAATAACCTACACCAAGCATGTGGAAAATTTCAAATAAGTATAATTTTGTCTTTTTTTTGAGGGGGGGGGAGGAATGAGTAGCATTATTGCATAATTCTAGTAAATGCCCTTTTCAATCCAGGTGGACTAGCAATACACCATCTGTTTTAATATCTAATTTACTATATGCCATCCACGACCTTCAGTTTTAGCTTCACTTTAGAATCCATCAATCTGTGCACCTGGCACACATCCTTTGTGTGTGCTTGATAACTGGAATCTTCATTTTAATGGCTCTTGTAGAGAATAGCAACTATCTTCTATGTTCAACAGAACGGCTGGTGTGCTTTTGCATCCCTATCCATGGCACTGTTATTACCAGGAATTTGTCTACATCAGATTGAAATCCATTTATTATTTTGTGAGATTAGGAATTTGAAACCCTCCTTGTTTGTTTTTAGCACTTAACTTTGTGACATTTTTTCATGCAAATGCTTTAGAAAATATAAACAACCTATCTTCCAAAGGGAATAGTTGTAAAAGAAAACTAAGTTGTGGATCCGAGACCAATTTCAGTACAGTAGAATTACCCCATAGAAAATTCCACCTATCTAATCAAGAGGTCATCTAGTCCAGCCCCCCTGTGCTGAGGCAGGACCAAGTAAACCTAGACCATTCCTCACAGGTGTTTGTCTAACCTGTTTTTAAAAACCTCCAGTGAAGGAGATTTCCCCCTCAGTTGTCTTTTCTCAAACGTGCCCAGTTTTTTCCACCTTTCCTCATAGCTCAGGTTTTCTAAACCTTTTATCATTTTTGTTGTTTTCCTCTGACTCTCTTCAGTTTGTCCACATCTTTCTTACAGTGTGAGAACTGGACATATCACTTGCATATGACACTCCTGTTAATACATCCCAGATTATTAACCTTTTTCACAACTGCATCACATTGCTAACTCATATTCAATTTGTGATCCACTATAACTCCCAGACCCTTATTAGCTGTACCACTGCCTTGCCAGATATTCCTCATTTTGTAGTAGTGCATCTGATTTTTCCTTTCTAAGTGAACTACTTTGCACTTGTCTTTATTGAATTTCATCTTGTTCATTTTCAGACCAATTCTCCAAAGTCATTTTGTATTCTAATCCTGTCCTCCTAAATGCTTGCAACTCCCTTCTACTTGGTGTAATCTGGAAATTTTATAAGCATACTCTCCACTCCATTATCCAAAGTGATTAATGAAAATATTGAATGGTACCAGACCCAGGACAGACCAAACTATATATGTCCCCACAATTTGACAGCAAACCGTTGGTAACTACTCTTTGAGTACAGTCTTTCAACCAGTTATACAGCCACTTTTTAGTAATTTCGTCTAGACCACATTGTCCGAGTTTGTTTATGAGAATGTCATGTGGGACTGTATCAAAAACTTTACTAAAATCAAGATGTATCATGTCTAAAGCTTCCCCCTTTCCTCTAGGCCAGTAACTCTGTCCAAGAAAGAAATTGAGTTGGGTTGGCATGATTTGTTCTTGACAAATCAATGCTAGCTATTCCCTATCACTCTATTATCCTCGAGGTGCTTATAAATTGATTTCTTAATAACTTGTTCCACTATCTTTCCAGTAATTGAAATTAGGCTGTGTCAAGGTTCCTCCCCCACTCTGAATGCTAGGGTACAGATGTGGGGACCTGCATGAAAACCTCCTAAGCTTATCTTTACCAGCTTAGGTCAAAACTTCCCCAAGGTACAAAATATTCCACCCTTTGTCCTTGGATTGGCCGCTACCACCACCAAACAAATACTGGTTACTGGGGAAGAGCTGTTTGGAAACGTCTTTCCCCGCAAATACTTCCCAAAACCTTGCACCCCACTTCCTGGACAAGGTTTGGTAAAAAGCCTCACCAATTTGCCTAGGTGACTACAGACCCAGACCCTTGGATCTTAAGAACAATGAACAATCCTCCCAACACTTGCACCCCCCTTTCCTGGGAAATGTTGGATAAAAAGCCTCACCAATTTGCATAGGTGACCACAGACCCAAACCCTTGGATCTGAGAACAATGAAAAAGCATTCAGTTTTCTTACAAGAAGACTTTTAATAGAAATAGGAGTAAATAGAAGTAAAGAAATCCCCTCTGTAAAATCAGGATGGTAGATACCTTACAGGGTAATTAGATTCAAAACATAGAGAATCCCTCTAGGCAAAACCTTAAGTTACAAAAAAGATACACAAACAGAAATAGTTATTCTATTCAGCACAATTCTTTTCTCAGCCATTTAAAGAAATCATAATCTAACACATACCTAGCTAGATTACTTACTAAAAGTTCTAAGACTCCATTCCTGGTCTATCCCCGACAAAAACAGCATATAGACAGACACACAGACCCTTTGTTTCTCTCCCTCCTCCCAGCTTTTGAAAGTATCTTGTCTCCTCATTGGTCATTTTGGTCAGATGCCAGCAAGGTTACCTTTAGCTTCTTAACCCTTTACAGGTGAGAGGAGTTTTCCTCTGGCCAGGAGGGATTTTAAAGGGGTTTACCCTTCCCTTTATATTTATGACAGGCTGACTTGCCTATAATTCCCTAGATTCTCTTAGTACCTATCTTTAAGAAGGGGAACAATGTTTGCCCTTCTCCAGTCTTCTGGGACCTCATCTATCTTCCATGAGTTCCCAAAAGATAATCATTTACAGTTCTGAGATTATAAGTACCCTAGAATGAATTTCATTAGCCCCTGCCAACTTGAAAACATCCAACTCATCTAAATATTTCTTTAACGTGTTCTTTCCTTATTTTTGGTTTGCATTCCATCTCCCTTGTTGTTAATGTTAATTGTGTTAAGTATCTGGTCACAATTTACATTTTTTGTGAAGAATGACGTAAAGTAAGTATTGAACACCTGGGTTTTTGTGATGTCATCTTTTATTAGTTCTCCTTCCTTCCTAAGTAGAGAATTTACATTTTCCTTCATCATTCTCTTGTTCCTAATGTATGCATTATACGTCTTCTTATTGCCTTTTATTTCTCTCGCTAGGTGTATCTCATCTTGTGCCTTAACCTCTCTGATTTTGTCCCTACATGCTTGTCCTGTTCTTTTGCACTCATTCTTAGCCACATGTCCATTTTCCTATTTTTGGAGGATTCCTTTTGAGTTTCAGGTGATTAAGGACCTGGAGCCATACTGTTCGCTTACTATTCTTCCTATCTTTCCTTCACATTGGGGTAGTTCTACTGTTGCACCTTTAATATTGTTTCTTTTGAGAAACTGCCAGCTCTCCTGAAGTCCTTTTCTCCTTAGATTTTCTTCCCATGGGACATTAACAAACTCAAGGGAGTGATAGGTAAGGTCACCTTTTGGAAGTCCATTGTCCTTATTCTTCTTTCACTCCTTCCCTTCCTTAGGATCATGATCATGAAATGAGATTTCACTTTCATCCCAATTGCCTTCAGCCTTAATCTTCAAAACCCATTCATCCCTGTTGGTCAGAATCAAGTCTAAAAGAGCTGTCCCCCTGGTTACCTTCATCACCTTCTTAAACAAAAGGTTGTACCCAATATAATCCAAGAATATACTGGACATCTTGTTTTGCAAACTACTTTTCTAACAGATGTCTGAGTTAAAGTCCCCCATTATTACCGGGGTTTAATGTTTTTATATCAGTTGGGTCCTATTTAATCTTTAACTGTATTGTTCAAACCTGTTCTTGGCTTAGTACTCAAACACTTTCTGGACACAGCTATGGCTCTTGCAAGCCCTAGCCATGCTGGTGTTGGGCAGGAGGCACACCTTATAGTAGACTTTTCTGGAGGTATTTTTGCTGGAATTTTCAAAGGGGTTTTGAAGGTCACAATGGCCTACTGAGTGATGCAAATCAGGCTCAGTGGAGGTTAATCCATTTAGTGCATTTTGTGGAGAAGTTGTTAGTCATGACCTAGAGCTGCCAGGAGTCCAGCGTTTTCAAAAGCATTCTGTGTTTCCTCTCCCTTCCCATCCTCAGCCCGATACTACTGACCTAAAGCTTTCCAGGCGTATGACTCTATCAGAAGGTACAACCCACTCACTACCAGCCTGCTCGGCACAGAACACAATGAGGGAGCCAACTCTTAAAATAATAAAAAGAAAAGAAACACATAGGGAAATGGCATGTTTTCAGATGGATAAAGTAAGACAGAGCAATGGCCTCATAGACTTATTCAGTAATATAGGGGAGAAGACTGAGCCTTGTGGTTTGTCACAAATGCGGGCTTTGGAGGTGGAGGAACAGTTGCCCATAACATCCCGCTAGGTGTGGTTTGACAGGCAGGACATCAGCCATTTCCCTGCATTTCTCATTCACCGTGCACCTTATTGATGTTGGGACAGAACTAGTTACTGACTGAATGTATCTATAGGGAGGATTGCTGGCAGAATGAGTATGGAAGTGCTTCCCGTGTCTAAGGGAATGAGGAGGCCATTGAAATTTGACTGAGTGAAATCCAGGAATCAGCAGCTAACAGTTGGCATTAGAGAACGTCATCTGTCATTCACCTGCCTTTGTTAGGTCCCTCTGAAATACCTCACAATCCTTTCTAGTCTCACCTAAACCTAAATAAATGTTGTGTCATCTGCAAATCTTGCCACCTCACTGGTCATACCCTTTTTATTTTAATTTTTAGGGGCAGTTTGTTAGCACAGGATTTGTGCTAAGACAAGAAAGATTTGACATTATGCACGACTGGCAGCTAAGCTCAGTAGAGTCTAGCCAGTACAACTCCCTCTTGTAGGGAATCTTTTTAATAATTTCTATACCTTTCTTTTACCCAAGGCAATTGGGTCCATATGTGGGGGGGGGGAATTAATTTTGTGCCCATCAAAGAAGATATCCTTCTTGGATCTTACAGTTTTTAGCAATCCACCTTTATACCCGAGGAAGACATAATAAAATTCCCATATTTGTGAATAGGAAATGACCACTTTTATTTACGGTGGATGTGTTTTGTCTTTCTCTCCATAAACAAGCTGCAGGAGAATACTCAGGACAAAGGCAATCAGATCCATGCCTTTTTGTCTGCAAAAACCTCAACTGGATATTTTTGGATTTCACTTGATTCTGCAGAACTTCTCTACCACTCTCTATCTCTCTATCACTGCAGGGATCTGATCATAGCAAATGAATAATTTTCAGTGTCACATATAACTTCTCATTGACCTCACCTGGATTCAGCTTGAGCTGTGTTTTCCTCTACTCCTGCTATCCAGGCGATCAGATTATATGTTTGAGACACCATGTTTCTGATATTGTTTCCACCAAAGTTATGGCAATTGCCACACATGGCCAGAATTTGATGCCATTATTCATGCTGTGGTTTCTTTGACTTCAGTAGGCCCATTGATAAAGTAAGCTACTACTCAACATAGGAGTAAAGGTGTCAGAATGTGGCCTACAAACACATTCATCATACAGACTTTCATTATATAAGCTCCTGTTAGTGAGCAACTACTCATGCATTGGCAGTGGGACAACATGGGTGAGCCACTATTCATCAAAGTACTGTATCCTTATCTGGCAGTATAACAACTTTGATAAATTAGACTGATTTGGCGAGACTGAAGGCTGGGCTGCCCACAACACTGAGCTTCGGGGAAGTTTTAAAAATATCTCCTTTATTTTTGCCCAGGAGGCTTTTCACCAGAAAAATCAAGGTCTCCACTTTCAGCTGGTTTTCCTGCTGTGTTGCTCATGATCTTACTGTGTTTTTAATAGCAGGAACTCAATGTAGTTGAGCCCAGGTTATGGATCTTCTCTCATGCGTATTCTTTCATTCCCTTGCCAGATTCTTTGCCCTCTGTGAAAGAAGGATTGTACTTCTTCCTTAATCTTTCCTTGAGTTTGGATATTTCAATGGTTAGATGGTACTAATTATTCCTGTAAAAAACAGCAAAATCTCAAGGGTTTTCATTCCCCTAAAAGCTGGCAAGTGCTGTATAAATTGTCTGTACTTTTTTTGTTTATTTTATTAAATGTCTTGTTTTGGTTTGTTCTCCCACTTTCCAGCACAATACCAAAATCTACAAGTTCCCTCCTAAACTACCCTGTGCCAAATTTTCCAGGAAGTATTGTGTGGTAATGAGTCCCTTAAGGTATCTGCTGTTCCCAAAGCAAACATCTGCATTGAGAACAGCCACATAAGGAGAGATGATTAAGAACTGTGTAGATCTAATGTGCTTCACATCTGTTTGGTTATAACTTATTTAATTACCAAATTTCATAGCTTCTGCTTGGATTTTTAATTTAATCAAGAACCAGGTGTTTGCTACATCTAGGAATCATTTCCTCTACAAGTGCACAGAAATCATTTCCCCGAGTAATAAGCTGAAGCCTGGCTTAATACTACAGGTTGACATTGTACCTCAGGTTACAGTGCATTCAGGGTAATTTATTGTTCAATGTCTAACCCTAAACTATACTCCTTTGTTAGGTCTTTAAGACCAACTGTAGATTGTTTTTAAAAACTTTACCTTGCAGGTAATGAAAGTCTATAGCTGTGACTTCCTGTAAGATACAGTGTTAAATATGTATTTTAGCATAAATATGTTAATTAAATGAAATGATTTTGGATTTTCTGCCCAAGAGCTGCTGGAAAGTCTTATGTTAAAAAAAAATCACAAAAATTCAGGATAGAACAAACTTAATTTCAAAGGTTATTAGTAAAAAAGAAGGCATTGTTTAGCCTTAAAGGAATCCTTCTCCCAGGATGACACACACATCTATAAAACATCATGATTTCATTTGAGTTGTAAAAAATCATCAACTCTATTTTTCCCTGATGCAAAAGAAAAGAGATTAGTTATTCTAACTGTATTAGGTAATTCAACAATGGCCAGATTGTCTCTGGCCATTGCGTGGGTGTGCAGGGCAGTGAGGAGACAAAAGACCATTATCCTCATGCAAAAGTTAAGGACAAACAAAATCCCTGTGCTCCCTACATCTCCAGAGATATAATGTAACCTATATGGGGCAGGCAAGAGATAGGGCTATGGCCTCACCTATGCCAGCCTACAAAGAAAGAACAATCATGCTAAACAGTGGTGCAGTGTGTAAATTGCCCCTTGTGCCCGGAGCATTGAGAGATGCATTGTATTTCCTGAACACAATACCTCCTAGTGCTTTTCCTGAGATACTGCAGCTCTGAACCATTTGCACTGCCCCAAATGCAGGCCAACCATTAAAAGCCACAATGTGGTCCAAATAGTATGAATTTAACTGGTTCTCTAGGATGGCTCTCTCATGTAACTTCAATTATATCCTGTAATTTCCCAGTAATAAACTGGAACTACATCATACAAACTCAACCCACAATGGCAAACAGTCACAAAAGCCAGTGAGTCAATTCCTGTGAGTGAGTGTGCAGTAGTGTGAGTGAAGGTTGCACAATCTAGCCGTTGGTGACTCTATGGAACAGGAGCTTTTCCCAACCTGACAGCATGCTACAGAGCCTGTGGAAAAACTCTCACTGAACTCAATGAGTCAAATCCTTAAGTTCTTATTCAGTTGTTACTCAGGCCTAACTTCGGTAAAATCCTCAATTAAGGGCTGGGCTTGTTGACTTGTGTACTAATTGTGCTTCATTTTTAATTTGCCACAAACACTTCCTACTATCCCAGAATGGAGGAACAGAAGCTGAAGACCTCCCTTACAACCCCTCCACTCTAAACTTCTGTCTTCAGACTCAGAAACCTATTGATTAATCACTGAGTTACTGAATTAGTGAGTTGTCTTAGACATGAGTGCAGTGTTGGAGTAGATACTAGGATGCTGTACCATACAGTGCTAGAGACTGAGAAGCAGAGAGTTGCTACCTAGGAAATGTCACAGATTTGAGATGGGCCAATTTGACATTAAGCTAAACCCATTAATGATTCTTGGTGTGATGATGAGAATTGGAATGTGGTTGTAATGCAAATTATCTCCCAAGTAAGTTTAACCCTCTCGTTTTTTGTTGTTGTTGTTTTTTTCTTCAAGGTTCTTTTTTCCTTTTTTTTACTATTATTGAAATTAACAAAACAGCCTTTAAAAAATCTCCCACAGCATAAAACAGGAAATAATGGAGTTTCTGCTCCAGCTATAATAACTTGAATATGAGCTGAAAGCTAAACTAAATAAGGTCCAACAAGCATAATTAGATTTCTTCTCTTCATGGCTCCTTGCATACTCAGGGCATTTACTGTTGTGAAATATGCAAACCAATTTTCATATATAAAGCTGAATATTTTCTTTCTTTTAAATAGTTTTTAACCACAGTTTGATAAATGGTTCTTAAATAACTGATAATAAACACTGACAGCTCTGTTTTTTCTAGGCATAGGACTTCTTTTGGGACAGTGCAAAGATGGCATTCTGGAAGGCATCGAACCTCCAGAAGACACATTGCCTCGGGAAGCTCCCCAGCTTGTAGGAGGAGCATAGTTGCTATTACATCTCCACTGCTTCTCAGCTTGGCTGGCCCATATGAGAAATGGACAGAGCTGTAGTCCCACCTTTCCCTCACCATTCTCAGTCATCTTTTGGAGCTAGCTCCATTAGCCCTCAGTATCCCTTGTATTAACATAGGTAGAGAGACTACAACTGTGCCCAGCACTTGCACAGGAGCTCCCTGCAGCCTCCTCCCTTACTCATCTGTATGGGGGAGGAAACATAATTGAACTCAACTTCTTCTAGGACTGAGATTGTGCTCTTTTGCATCACCCCAAGCAAGGGTCAATGTCTAAACTGAACCTCGCCCAAAACAGAGCTGGGAGGCAATGTGCCTCAGGGACTTCCCCCCACCCACTTTCATTATTGCCGGGAGTTCAAAATGGACCCATTTTCATTAACCTTTCCATTACAGTGTTCACCAAAAGTTGCAGCCAAATGCTAATGGTAATAATTTGGTGTGAAATATTTTGGAGGGTTGGGGCTTTTTTTGGGAGGGTGTAACATTTTTCAACAAAAAAAGTGAAAAATGGTGACCCACTGTAAAATATGCATCAAAAAATATGTTCAGAACTAAAAATAGAAAAACAAGTAAAGCTGATGGAAAGTCTTATCCTGAAAATAATAACAGGCTGCATTGCTTTCAATTAAAATTGTTTTCTGGTGACTGGACTGAGGGGTGGTCGAGGATAGTGGATTTATTTATTTTGAAAAATACTTTTAAACAATGTGAATTCAGACACTGTTCACTCAGATTCTTAGAAAAGTACTGGAAAGGTTGTTGCAAATGCAAGTTTCCTTTCTATTTCTGTATCTACTTAATTCAAGTTAAAGTGTCAAACGTGTTTGGTGGTACTGGGTTAGGAAATTATCAGCAAGCACTTTTGAAAAGTTGCAGGGAAACAGCATGTCATAATTTCTCAGTACTGTTACAGCAGAATGTCCTGCTTCATCAAGACATATCTTTCAAAGCTGATGTAAAATGTATGGGTTATACAAATGGAGTACCTACATGTCATGTTAAATTTTCTTGTAGTAGACCCAAGAGGTTTTAGCATACAGCTGCATCCATCTTATCTCCTTTCAGATTTCCCCAGATTCTCTTCACTCCTGCAGTGGTGCCTGTCTTGAACCCCCATATGTCCATTTCTCCCACCAATGACTCGGTGCTTTTTTCCCCAGCACCCCTTGTGTATGAACTCCCTGAACTAATTCATAAGGCTACCACCCTCTCCTTCAAATCTCTCCTCACTCCTCATTTTTGCTGTGTTGTCGCCCATAAGTCAATCATCTAATGATGACTGGACTGAGGGGTGGTCGGGGATAGTTGATTTATTTATTTTGAAAAATACGTTTAAACAATGTGGAGCTGTCAGGCTGTGCCTATATTTAGCCTATGTAAACGTGTGATGATCCTGTTACTGTTGCCCTATTCTCTTTCCACCCCCTTCCTCTTGTTACTTGTTTGTTGTGTCTTGTATTTTAACAAAGCAAAGAAAACAATATAAAACCTCCCAAGCCATGAGTAAGTTTTGGAGAAGGCAAAGGAGAAAAGCTAGGTGAACTGCAAAGTGGAAAAGAGGATGCAGACTGGCGGTTTCCAATGACTTAGACCAAATAAAGCACTGTAGTCCTGGAAACCCATGTACTCTCAATTGCTTTTGAGATCAGGTAACATCCACTAAGAAATCCACTTCTATTAGGGAAAAAATCCAATGTAAAGTTATGGGTAAAGAAAACAAGAAACTGAATGGGCCAATCCCACAAACTCTGACTCATACAAAAGTAGTCCTCACTGAGGTGAATAGTCTCACTGAAGTCAATGGGCTAGATTCTGGCCAGCCTCTGCATGAGTGTTCAAGTAGGGCCAGGGCACAAGAAGTTTCCCACCTTGCCCAGCTCCTACCTTTAGTCCCTCTCCACATGTGATGGCCAGAATCCTGTTATGATTCTGTCTGCAGCACTAAGGCTTTGATTTTCAGAAGTGATGAGGATCTACTCTTCCCACTGACTTCAACTGACAATTCAGGTGGTCAGTACCACTGAAAATGAGACACTAGCTCTCTGGGCATGTGTATATACATAGGGGTCCTGACCTAATCCTTTGCTAGCCAGCAAAGATGTCTCAGCACTAAGCAGGAAACATAATGCACCATCTCTCAGGATGACAGACAGCTACTGTTCTAGTAGATGCAGCCTGGAAGTTTGAGGCATTTTGATTGAAGTCAGCCAGATCTTCCTTGCAATGTGGCCCCCCTGTAACTTGCTCTAGCGCATCCTCAGCGTTCAGGACAGAATCTTGCCCAGTGGCACTGCTGACTTAAGCAAAGACCACACACGTCTGAGAAGTCATTCAATCACTACAGAGCAGGTGAAAAGCAAGAGAGATGGGATATAGGGAAGAATTCAATTGTGGCACATGGACAATAAGTTACTAAATCACGGAAATGACGGTCCCTGGGTAGGGACCGTCGAATCGTGGAAGTCAATGAATGGCTACGCAGGTGGTGTCGGAGAGAAGGCTTTGGATTCTTTGACCATGGGATGGTGTTCCATGAAGGAGGAGTGCTGGGCAGAGACGGGCTCCATCTTACGAAGAGACAGAAGAGCATCTTTGCCAGCAGGCTGGCTAACCTAGTGAGGAGGGCTTTAAACTAGGTTCACCGGGGGAAGGAGACCAAAGCCCTGAGGTAAGTGGGAAAGAGGGATACCGGGAGGAAGCACAGGCAGCAATGTCTGTGAGGGGAGGGCTCCTGCCTCATACTGGGAATGAGGGGCGATCAACAGGTTATCTCAAGTGCTTATATACGAATGCACAAAGCCTTGGAAACAAGCAGGGAGAACTGGAGGTCCTGGTGATGTCAAGGAACTATGATGTGATTGGAATCACAGAGACTTGGTGGGATAACTCACATGACTGGAGTACTGTCATGGATGGTTATAAACTGTTCAGGAAGGACAGGCAGGGCAGAAAAGGTGGGGGAGTAGCACTGTATGTAAGGGAGCAGTATGACTGCTCAGAGCTCCGGTACGAAACTGTAGAAAAACCTGAGTGTCTCTGGATTAAGTTTAGAAGTGTGTGCAACAAGAGTGATGTAGTGGTGGGAGTCTGCTATAGACCACCGGACCAGGGGGATGAGGTAGATGAGGCTTTCTTCCGGCAGCTCACGGAAGCTACTAGATCGCATGCCCTGATTCTCATGGGTGACTTTAATTTTCCTGATATCTGCTGGGAAAGCAATACTGCGGTGCATAGACAATCCAGGAAGTTTTTGGAAAGCGTAGGGGACAATTTCCTGGTGCAAGTGCTAGAGGAGCCAACTAGGGGGGGCGCTTTTCTTGACCTGCTGCTCACAAACCGGGTAGAATTAGTGGGGGAAGCAAAAGTGGATGGGAATCTGGGAGGCAGTGACCATGAGTTGGTTGAGTTCAGGATCCTGACGCAGGGAAGAAAGGTAAGCAGCAGGATACGGACCCTGGACTTCAGGAAAGCAGACTTCGACTCCCTCAGGGAACGGATGGCCAGGATCCCCTGGGGGATTAACTTGAAGGGGAAAGGAGTCCAGGAGAGCTGGCTGTATTTCAAGGAATCCCTGTTGAGGTTACAGGGACAAACCATCCCAATGAGTCGAAAGAATAGTAAATATGGCAGGCGACCAGCTTGGCTTAACGGTGAAATCCTAGCAGATCTTAAACATAAAAAAGAAGCTTACAAGAAGTGGAAGGTTGGACATATGACCAGGGAAAAGTATAAAAATATTGCTCGGGCATGTAGGAATGAAATCAGGAGGGCCAAATCGCACCTGGAGCTGCAGCTAGCGAGAGATGTCAAGAGTAACAAGAAGGGTTTCTTCAGGTATGTTGGCAACAAGAAGAAAGCCAAGGAAAGTGTGGGCCCCTTACTGAATGAGGGAGGCAACCTAGTGACAGAGGATGTGGAAAAAGCTAATGTACTCAATGCTTTTTTTGCCTCTGTTTTCACTAACAAGGTCAGCTCCCAGACTGCTACGCTGGGCATCACAAAATGGGGAAGAGATGGCCAGCCCTCTGTGGAGATAGAGGTGGTTAGGGACTATTTAGAAAAGCTGGACGAGCACAAGTCCATGGGGCCGGACGAGTTGCATCCGAGAGTGCTGAAGGAATTGGCGGCTGTGATTGCAGAGCCATTGGCCATTATCTTTGAAAACTCGTGGCGAACCGGGGAAGTCCCGGATGACTGGAAAAAGGCTAATGTAGTGCCAATCTTTAAAAAAGGGAAGAAGGAGGATCCTGGGAACTACAGGCCAGCCAGCCTCACCTCAGTCCCTGGAAAAATCATGGAGCAGGTCCTCAAAGAATCAATCTTGAAGTACTTGCATGAGAGGAAAGTGATCAGGAACAGCCAGCATGGATTCACCAAGGGAAGGTCATGCCTGACTAATCTAATCGCCTTTTATCATGAGATTACTGGTTCTGTGGATGAAGGGAAAGCAGTGGATGTATTGTTTCTTGACTTTAGCAAAGCTTTTGACACGGTCTCCCACAGTATTCTTGTCAGCAAGCTAAGGAAGTATGGGCTGGATGAATGCACTATAGGGTGGGTAGAAAGCTGGCTAGATTGTCGGGCTCAACGGGTAGTGATCAATGGCTCCATGTCTAGTTGGCAGCCGGTGTCAAGTGGAGTGCCCCAGGGGTCAGTCCTGGGGCCGGTTTTGTTCAATATCTTCATAAATGATCTGGAGGATGGTGTGGATTGCACTCTCAGCAAATTTGCGGACGATATTAAACTGGGAGGAGTGGTAGATACGCTGGAGGGGAGGGATAGGATACAGAAGGACCTAGACAAATTGGAGGATTGGGCCAAAAGAAATCTGATGAGGTTCAATAAGGATAAGTGCAGGTCCTGCACTTAGGACGGAAGAATCCAATGCACCGCTACAGACTAGGGACCGAATGGCTAGGCAGCAGTTCTGCGGAAAAGGACCTAGGGGTGACAGTGGACGAGAAGCTGGATATGAGTCAGCAGTGTGCCCTTGTTGCCAAGAAGGCCAATGGCATTTTGGGATGTATAAGTAGGGGCATAGCGAGCAGATCGAGGGACGTGATCGTCCCCCTCTATTCGACATTGGTGAGGCCTCATCTGGAGTACTGTGTCCAGTTTTGGGCCCCACACTACAAGAAGGATGTGGATAAATTGGAGAGAGTCCAGCGAAGGGCAACAAAAATGATTAGGGGTCTAGAACACATGACTTATGAGGAGAGGCTGAGGGAGCTGGGATTGTTTAGCCTGCAGAAGAGAAGAATGAGGGGGGATTTGATAGCTGCTTTCAACTACCTGAAAGGGGGTTCCAAAGAGGATGGCTCTAGACTGTTCTCAATGGTAGCAGATGACAGAACGAGGAGTAATGGCCTCAAGTTGCAGTGGGGGAGGTTTAGATTGGATATTAGGAAAAACTTTTTCACTAAGAGGGTGGTGAAACACTGGAATGCGTTGCCTAGGGAGGTGGTGGAATCTCCTTCCTTGGAAGTTTTTAAAGTCAGGCTTGACAAAGCCCTGGCTGGGATGATTTAACTGGGAATTGGTCCTGCTTCGAGCAGGGGGTTGGACTAGATGACCTTCAGGGGTCCCTTCCAACCCTGATATTCTATGATTCTATGAAATGTAAACAGGGCTGGAGTTAGGAGGTAGCAAGCAGGGCAACTGTCCAGGGCCGCATGCCACAGGGGGCCCCGTGCCACAGGGGGCCCCGTGAAGCAAAGTTACGGGCACATGGTTCAGGCTTCAGCCATGGGCAGCAGAGCTCAGGCTTTGGCTTCCGCTGCATTGCCTGGGGCTGAAGCCCAAGCCCTGCCACGCGGAGCTGAAGCCCAAGCCTGAGTGGGGCTGAAGTTGAAGCTGAAGAAGTCGCCCATCTGTTAGTCATGGAATCCATGACCTCCATGACTAAATCACATCCTTAGATATAGATGAAGAAAAAGAGGAAATGCAATAAGGGACATTAAAAGATTGCACTGCCAAAGAATGGGTGATCTAGACCACCATGCCATAGCCTTGAGGTCACTTCAGCTATCAAAGGGCATGTCAAATATTCCAGCTCACATCAGCCCTACTACAGTCAGTAACAGAAAAGTGCAAAGGGGACATCAGAAGAACTCACTTTAAACTTTTCTTGTTTTTTAGTTGTCAGGTGAGCCAAGATCCAGAGATGAATCAGAAATGACACTTCTAAACTGGGTAGGATCCTTCTGACAGAGGGGATCGCGTAAAAGACATTTTTCTTGGATATTTGTTCTATTGCTTACATCTATAATTTTAAATTTTAATTTGAGTGAGTCTTTGCATTTAGGGCCTGATCTAAAGCCTATTGGAGTCAATTGGGAATCTTTTCATTGGCTTCAGTGGGCTTTGAATCAGGACCCTGTCACCTAAAAGAAAGAATTGTCTGGAGGAAAATTATTTGTTTTGCCTTACTAACTGTGGGCACATTAATTTTGTAACTGAAAAAAATGTTTTAACCAGCTGCAGGGTATATGACAGTTATGAATTATGATATGCTTATGTACATTCGGAAGGCAATTTTCATACAATAATTCTACATTGTATTTTTGTGACCATTATTTTGGTGGGAGGAGAATGAATAGAGTTTAAGGAGCCTGAAATTGAGATAATAATTCAGTAATAAGGTTGGTAAGTATAGCGTTCCTTCACATACATCCTCAAATTTCTATTTCCTACACATTTCACTCAAAAGAGCTTTATTTTGCAGTCGTAGTGTAATAATACATACTGGGGTGGAATCCTGGCCCTCTTGAACTCAGTAGGAGTTTGCCATTGACTTCAATAGGGCTAGGACTTCACCTTGATGTATGCTTATCACCTTATCAATAGAGCTGGTTATGCATCATTTATAATGACAGAAGGAAAATGGACTGATAAAAGATGCCTGACAGCATGTGCATAATTTTGCACCTGGGCTACTTATTTTTGTACAAGTTTCTGGAAACCATTGGGAAGCCAACAGGTTGAGAGAACAAGACCTGAAAAGGAAAATATTCTCTGTCAGTAACATTATCTCCTAAATGAAACCTAAAATGCAGGGATGGATTAAGGCCTAGGCACTACCGCCCTGCACTAAGGGTCTAATTCCTACAGTCACATAATGAGATTTAAAAAATTATGCTCATGTGAGTGCAAAGAAGAGCTTGAAAACATAAACCAAGTGTAGGTGATCCCTGCATGAATCTGCAGACAGCCTGAAACAGTAGCTCCAACAGGTGTGAACTGTCCCATTCATCCTAACTCCAAAACCTGCTATCACCTGAAGGTGAGGCAGAGTCACTGTTCAGGAGTGGGACCATGGTTTGAGGCTGAGCCGAGGCCCCAGGTTGTCCTAATTCAGTCCTGTTAAAATGTAAATAAAAGAAAAAAAACCATAATACTTACCACACTCTTAAAGCAAAGGTACATTTAAGAAAGAAGCCGAATTAAATGACTCATGCTAAATACAAATATCTGTTTCAAGTTCAGGGCATACTCCTGCAACCAGAGCTGCTTAAATATTGTAGTAAAAACTGATTTTCAATTTTTTTTCAGATAAAAGCACAGACTTCATTTCACCATGATTTGTGAGCTCATATTATTCAATATTCACAAGTATTCAGATGACTGCCATGTATTTATGAAAATATTTGCAACCCTTAAAACTTAGCAAATATTACTTAACCAAAAATCCATATCAGGAGTTCATTATTGTCCTGTTTAAATAGTTTAGATCATGCATCCAGGATGCAGAATCAATACTATGTGCCTTATGTCACTAATTGCCCAGTAGAATAACAAATTGGAAAAATTTACCCTTAGGATCCTAAGTTCCATTGACTTTCAGTGAAACTTAGGATTCTAAGTCCCATTGTCAAAAGCGACCTAGGTACATAGAAGCCTAAGTATCTTAGGTGCTTTGAAAATTTCTTCCTTATGTACTTAGGATCCTAAGTCTTATTTAAAGTCACTTTTTAAAATGGAACTTAAGCCCCTAACTCACTTTGGAGGGCTTTTGAAAAATGTACCCAAAGTGAATACTTTGCAAACAATTGACAATCTAAACATTATTTGACAACTAGTTGGAAAAAAAAACTACACTTGCAGAAATCATGATCAGCCTGTCCAAGACACAAGTTCACAAATTGTTGGTCAGGTTTATAAAAAGAAAACTCACACAATATTCTTTGCTTAATTTTTTTTAAATCCTATAACAATGGGCACCCAGCCCTGGCCACCTAAAATAACAAATAGGCATTCAGCTAAGCTATTTCTAAAATTCTGGCCATTCTTCTTTACCTATACATTATATAAAATGTCAGCCATTCTTCTATGCCACAATGTTATATGTGAGAACAACATATATATAGGAGGAGGAAATGAGTTTGAACCACATGAAGTAGTAAAGCATATGGGTCTTTGTTATTCCCAAGTATTTACTGGAGAACAGATATCAGATTTCAAAGTTGCTTTTGACCAATTAGAGCAGGTGTTGTAAATGAATCAAGTTTTAAAAGGCAGTTTTCAAACCAGGTTTTCATGATCCCTCACTGCAAAGAATTAATCAGTTCAGCATGTGAGTGGGCAGATGGTCACTGCTGGGACCGCAAAACTTATACATAAAAATAAGGTTGGTTGTTTTTGTTTCAAAGAACAAAACTTCGTTGTCTTATTAACAAGTGCAATTCATAATTCTTCCCAAACGGGAAAAAAAACCTGTGTTCTTAGCATGTATTTGTTTTTCTTGGGTGGTGAGCTATGAACAACAAAGCCTATAAATGCATCATGATCCTTCTAAAACCTGCCTTTAAAAGTGTAAAGCCTTAGCCAGCAATCAGTGTTGTCAATAATTAAGTTTTATAATGTCATGGTTACACTGGAAGTATTCCAGCTAAGCCAGTTGACTAGAATGACTAATTGCTACAGCAAAACATTATGACTATTAACAAATGATATGTCAGTGTAATGAATTATGCCCATTTATTATAGCTAATTATTAATGCTTGTTTTGGGGAGGTGAAGTTGATCATTTTGATTACTCATTATAATTTTCTAATTGTTGGCAGTCAAACATTTTTCCATTTCCCAAATAACAGCTAACGGGTTAAAATGTGTCTGAGCAGATCTCCTATGTGCTTTTACATAATTTGAAGTGTGGCGATCAAATCATATTACCAAAGCAATTACTGGGTGTAGAACATTCAGTTCTGTTTCATGCTGCAATCATACATTTAGTTGAATGCTTTTCTACGTGTCTTTTCTCCTTCATTCCCCACAGGAGCTGCTCATCCACGTAGCCTTACAGGGATTTTTCTTCCAGGAAGGAAGAACAGGAAGAAAGTGTGAGTTTGTTTTAGCCAGTGTTAATCACCAGCTGCTCCAGATAAGTATAGTAGTTTTGGGAATACACTGAATTCTTCTGCAAGTTTTAAAAAACACAATATTATGATTACACAAGAAAAGTTGTGTGGAAAGGACTTACCCAGCTTTCCCATTTTCCACCCTTGTTGATGGTGAGGACAACTATTATCCCAACAGTATAAGGCCATCAGCATTACACAGCTTCTACTACAGGAATAGTGACTCCCCAGGACAGGTAACATCCTCTGATTGCCTGGGAGCCCAGGAGAGATGGATTTGAGCTGGACAGAGCCTTAATTAAGGAGCAAAATCAATAAATTATAGAGATTAAAAGAGATGCACTTGCTGAAGAGAAAGGTTAAAGGAGTTCAAAGGCCAGCTCCAGCACACTTTGTAGGATTTCCTAGAAGTGTCCTTGGAGCAGTAGCTGGGTCCCAAGTAGTGTTTCCCACTGGCTTTCTGTGGCGAGACCCACTGTGCGGGTTTTTTTCCCCTTTTTCCCTGTACAGTCTGATTCCTGGTATTCAGACCCCACGTATGGTCAGGATCAGCCCCTATAATTCTTGCTGAGACATCATTGTGTAGGTTCTTAGTGCTCTAGCAATTGTCTGTGGCTAAGTGAGACTGGGACCTTCAGTATTGCAACTGACAGTTGCTCCTCCCATTAACAGTCACTGTACTTTGCCTCTTCTCTCAGGGAGAACACTCCCCACCTTACCCCACACCAGTGAACAAAGGGTCAACAGAAGTCTAAACTCAGTTCACCCACTTTGCTGCACCTGAAGGGTGTGTCAGCCTTGATGTATTATTAGACTATCTGGAGAGGAGATAAAAGAAGGCAGTGTAGGCTGGAGGGCACAGGCAATGAGTCCAGGACAGAAGAGGTTGGGACTTCCTGGGAAAGAAAGACTAAAGAAGGCCATAGGGGTGGAATAATCTCTTTAGTGCATCCTGGAAAGGGGTGGCACACAGGGGTAATCCTGAAGCGAAGAAAGAAGGAGCTGGGAGGACCTACGGAACAGCTAGAGGCTTGGGAATCAGAGGAGAGGCTGTTATGCGCAGGTCAAAGCAGCACAAGGGTCTCAGAGGTAGAAAGTGGTCCAGGGAAACAGCAGTGCATCTGAAGAAGCAGACTTACTGGTTAATACAGGATCCCTGTGCAGAGTGTGGGACTGGGTTCCCCTACTGTCTGTGAGGAAGGGATGTGTAAGCCTGATATAAAGACTATTGAGCCCAGGATAGGACTGAAGATAGTCTCAAGGATGGGGTGAGAAATGGCCCAAGGAAGGAGCGAAAGGATCTTGTGTGTTGGGATGTTTTGGACTCTTAATTGTATACTTCTTACCCTAGAAGGGGTGGAACGTAATCATGGCCTGGCCAGAGGGCTGAGTCTTGAAGAGACATACGGCCATAGGCCTGCAATGACTATCAGCAGAAGACACTACAGAGGAGAGAGCCTGCTATGTCAGACCCAGCCATGAGGAGGTGCTCCAGTGGGGAATCTACTCTTCCATGCTTACTTCATCATGTCCAGATTTTTTTTTAACTATTTAGATTTTTGAAAAATTGGCTATTGCAAGACAAGGCACTGTAGTTTCCTTTGGGGCTAGCATTAGTCACTTCATTAATACTCCTTCAGATTTAACTATCATCTAGCAAAGCTTTTCGTGTTGGAATGTAATCGCATTACAGTGCTAGTTATGTAAGGTAAAATTTTCAAAAGTGCTTAAGGGCCAAAGGTGTCTAGGCTCCTAAAGATGCAGATAGGTACTTTTGAAAATTTCACTAGGTGCCTAAGCATGTTAGGCATTTAATTCCCACCTTAAAAAATTTGTCCCCGAGTGATTTAGGAGCTTGAGTTTCATTGAAAGTTATTGGGACTTAAGCTCCTAAGTCACAATTGAAAATGGAACTTGAGCTTCTAAGTAATTTAGGCAGTTATGAAAGCCTTATTTTTAAAGGGGTAAGGGATTAAACATGTCTCAGTTTCCTGACTTTCAGATGTTTGGTCTCTTTAAACAGAACTACAGGGTTTGAAGAACATTGTTTAAATAAACTAATATTTGTTTATACCTTTTGTGCTAAATTAAAGCAACTTTACTCTGAGAACATTTACAAGAGTAAAATCTGCCCTTTAAGGATTAAAAAAAGTAGAATGATATCACTAATATGTAATCTTAAAGACTTCATACCCTCTAAGGGGTATGTTTTATTATTACTATGGTAACCCCTGTACCAGCTAATTTACTCTATTGTACCTGCTCAACATATCCTTGTAGTTTACAGAGCTGTAATCATTGAGGGACTGATGCAGGTAGCACTTAAGTACACAAATAACTTTACATATGCAAATAATCCCACAGACAAGTCCCATGAAACTAGTCAACACTTAAATGTTTGTAAGACTGGGGCCTTAGTTGGGTTCCTGCATTTAAAAATATATTGGTTCAATTTTCAAATAATTATACTTTAGCAATTATTGCCTATAAGACCTCAAAGAGTTGAGGACAGTCTCATGGAATGTGAAAACAAGCCACTTGGTGCTCAAGAAAACAGTTCATAACCTTTGCAAACCTAGCACAAATGCATCTCAGTGGAAGATGATTCAATTGGTGTTTTTCAGACAGATAATCTGTTTGTACAGGAGACAGTTTGTGTTTCTCGTGTGTACTACTATATCAAAGAACACTAAAAATCCAACAGTCCTGCTAAAAAAAAATTTTAATTAAAAAAATGGAAAGTTGGACAAATGTTGCAAACTTTGAAGAGAACTAGGAGGACAATAAGTAAAAAAGTATGAGTTAATCATGGCCAGAGAAATGCTTGGGAACTGTATGATATAACCTGCAGTCTCTCTCTAGCCAAGTTCATAGAATATCAGGGTTGGAAGGGACCTCAGGTGGTCATCTAGTCCAACCCCCTGCTCAAAGCAGGACAAGGTTGAGCAGAAAGCGGTCATCCACCATGAAATCAAGGTGTCTGTGAGTATGTGTATTGATAATACATATCCTAGAGAATCAGAAAAAGTTCTCTGAACTCAGAGACTTTGACTCAAATGAAGGCTTTGACATAACAGATAACAGTAACTGTATGGCTGTCCTTCATATCCAACAATTATATCACAGTATCTTGTGTGTTTGTGGCTGTATAGTCCAATCTGTGAGGAGCAATGTTACAAGGAGATGTCACATAAGAAGGTGCAGGCTCCCAGTGAAGACTGGGTATGACATTTGGCCCTTTTATCAATCAGTCTTTCATATCTGTTTTAGTGTTTACAGCCTTAACTGATAGTTGGTCTCCATTCAAGTCTCCCCTTAGCTGTGTTTTCAGTTATCGATATGTGTCATACAAGTTGAGAAATTGCTTAAGGGTATCTTTGAAGCATGAACTATGACTGCCTTCCTGTGCTTTCTGACTCTGAGCTCACCATAAAGGATTCTTTTCAGGAGTCTATCACCACCCATTCTGATAACATGACCTGTCCATCTAAGCTGAACTTTAATTATCATTGCCTCAATGCTGGTTTGTTTTGCTTTTTTTTTTTTTTTAAAGGATGCTAATGTTTGACACTTTAGAGTAGAGTGAAGACAGCATGAGAAACTTTTTAAGTTGCTTGGTGTGTCTGGTAAACTGTCCACGTTTCACACACACATAAAAAGAATGCTATCCACTGTTGCTTTGTATATCCTCAGTTTTGTTTGCCAGTTTGATGGTAGGCTGGTTGAGTATCTTATAGTGACATCTTCCTGGCTTGCCTTGACAGAGAGCAACCCAAACCAGAAGGAAAAGAGTCATAACAACCTATCTCTTGTTTTCCTTGCCCCCTATACTATTTAACCTAGATCATGATGACCATCTGCCACCATCTTCATGCTGCACTCACACACTTGCATATCTAGTAACTGACTAGGTTACTACAACTAAGTTTTAAGCCAACTAGCACACAGAGTAAAACAGAGCTTCTAACAGGAAGTTCCTGAAGTCCACGTGGAGTCTGAAAGCATGTAGGTGGTGGTGTTTGTTTGTTTATTACTGCCTCATAGAACCAGAAAGGTACCATGGGACTTTGAAGTTTTGCATTCATCTTATCTGATCATGCCAAAAATCTAGCCACTAGCTTTCCATAAATAATCAAAGGGGATACAGGCCTTTCCAAGGCCAACAGATTAATATGAAATTAAAGTTCTAGGACGTGTCCTTTTTGAGATAGTAAGAAACAAAAACATTAGGAAACTTTTTAGGAAGCTCAAACATCCCTTTAATTTTTAACTTTCATAACTTCAAAATGCCTTGTCTAATTTGCCTCAATGTTTTCACCAAAAAAGTACCCTGACATAAGACTACATATATGAAACTTCAAGATGAGTTGAGTTATTTTTCGTGAAATTATATCAAGCTTGTAATGGAAAGGTAACTTCAACCTTGTCTATGAAGGCACTGTCTGGAAAAGTGAGTCAAATCTGTGCAAATGGAGTGATTTGGTTCCCTTTGTCCCTCTTGTGACTTCACACGGAGTGTACAAACCCAGAAACTTCGTTTTGAAAGAGTTACACTGAGAATCTGTGTTAAAACTTGAGTGTGGGTCAAATGGAGAGGGCTGATTGGCCAGGACTATTTGGGGTAAAACTAAGGAAATATATTGCTTGCTCTATCCCTGAAGTGCAGTGTAATCTGATAAATCAATCTAGGTAGAAGCTTGCTGTAGTCCCAAGGCAATGTAGATTGTAAGCTCTGAGGCCAAACCCTGCTCCAGCATGAGGGTTTTACTACATGTGGAAGATGTCGTTTCGTTTAGGACTTTACTCAAATTTTAAGAAATTTATTCTACTCTGGGTAGCTGGGAGACTTTAGCAAGGTTGCAGTTAGGTGTCTTTATTCCCTTCTGAGGGGAATGTATAAAAGAGAATTCCCTATTAAATTTACTGGAGTTATTGCAATTTGAATGATCTTCCTACTTATTGGATCTTAAAATAAGTCATATATTCTACTATATTTTAGTGAATGTGTTTGGGGTTTTTTGTGTCTTGCTTTTTTCTCTCTTATTTTCCCTTCCTTCTTTCACCACTGCAAAAGGGTGGAGAAAGAATGAAGGAGAGGGGTTAAAAACAAAAGTATACATGTTACGGTTTAGACTTTGTTGGAAAAAACAAAACATTCATGGAATGTGGGGGTGTTGTTGTTTTTTAATTCTGTGGGAAATTTTAAAAAATCAACTCTTTTCTGGACCAGTTTTACTGTTAAAAGATCCAGTGAGAGCTTGGTTAAGGAAAGCTGGCCTTAGTATTTTACTTTTATTTAAGTTTAGGCTGGACAAAGCCATTTTATGTTTGGCTTTTTTTTTTTTTTTACATGAATGTTAATCTGAAGGAAGTCTGATTATTGATATATGGGCAACAACTATATCAGTCAGCCATTCCACGCACTTCACCCCAAACATCTTCTGTTTCAATTATTCTGTTTCAATTCAATTATTTCCATGCTGCACCATTTGTAGGACTTCCTGCATAATTCTGAATTGCAGAAATAAACAGGAAAGCTGAAAACACCTTGAGGACTAAGCTTGTATGCAGCTTGATTTCCCCCCCCCCCTTGCAAATTGCATCGTTTTATGAACAAGACTACACATTTTCAAGTGCAGATGGGAAAAAATGACCAATTCAGCTTTTATTCAATAATTAGAATAAGAAGAATAACCAATATGCCATTTTGAATGGTCTCATTGTTATATATAAGTGCCATAACTACCTAAGTCCAGCGCTATGTGCTAAACATATAAAGATGTGCTACTGCTTGGAAATTTTATGATAAATCAAAGAAACAGTGTTTTCAAAATGCAAAATATCTTATTCATTAGCTAAAATTCCTAGTAATGTGTTGCAGGCAGAGCTATTTAGCAGGAATTTTAATAACTGCATTTCATCTTCAATTACTTAAAAATATGAATTAAATTCACAATTTTGTCTGCATAATTGTGTTTACCCCTTCAAAGTATAGAGCACTATATTGAAAAGTTCCTTTGTAGCACTATGGGATTGAACTTTTTGCATATTAATGAGTTGAATGGGTATCACGAAGGACAGAATTTGGCCCACTAACTCTGAATTGTTTGTGTCATTTTCAATATTAAGATAATTTAGGGTAGATTAGGACATGGTTTACATAATTGCTGTCCTTCCCTCACCCCCCTAGGGCAGATAAGTGGGGAGAGCTAACAACTTGGTTCTCGCCATCCCCTACCTGATGTGAGGTCAGCATAGATGAGCTGGTGAAAGGGGTATCCTAACTTGCTGTTGACATAAGCCAACAACTATAAGCCAAGGTAGAAGCAGGGAGGAAACTCTTTCTTGTAGTTGTGGGTCTGAGTTGCAGTGCTGCTCCTGAGGTGAAGCCGTTTGTGCTCCACCCCTTACCCAGAGCCCAAAAGCACGGTTGAGCGCATAATGTACAGCAGTGGTTTTTAACCTTTTTTCATTTGCAGACCCATAAAAATTTTCAAATTGAGGTGTGAACCCCTTGGGAATCTTAGACATAGTCTGCAGAGGTCTAGGGGTCCGCAGAACACAGGTTGAAAATCACTGATGTATAGTAAACTATGTGAGTGAACTACTGTCTTCCAAAGGAGTGTTTGGCAGGGGAACTAGTGACAGAGATAAAGGGAAGCTGTTTTAGCACCACTGAGCTGCTTCAGCTGAATTCTTGACTGGACTTGACAAGACATTGTTGCCAGGATGGTTAACAGTGCTGCAAATCTGACTCTAGAATCTGCCATGTTCCATTTTAGTCAAATAGGAAAAAAGCAGGTTTAGGGAGAAGCAATAGACAGGAGTTGTAGCCAGTGTTAGTTAATACTGAAAGAATGTGTTGTACTCTGTTAGGAATGGGCAGAAATGTTCTAATAAATAAGAACTTCCATGAACTCTCACCCATTTCTTGACCCAACACAGTTTTGTGCCATTTATCAGCTTCTGTACTTACATGATTAAAATATCACTGGGAGGATCCTCAGCAGGTATAAATTGTCATAGCTTCAGTGACTTGAAAGGAGCTATGAGATTTATGCCACCTGGGGATCTGCATTATCATGAAAGAAACTGTTTTGATAGGGCCAGATTCCATAACTCTTACTAACATTCAGCAGTACCATGCTCCGTGGGTTGAAATCAATGGGGCTAACTCATAGAGTAAGGTACTATATAGCATTAGTAAAGGACGCAGAATCTACCCTGTAACACTTGTGATAAAGCTGGAACCATGAAGAGATGGGAAATCGTCTGGGGGAAAGCCTGTTCTCATGAGATTCCCAGAGTGATTTTTTTTTCCGGTGGCCACTTCCCTCCCAGGAAGGAAAGAAGGGAAGATGTGTCCTACGTGATGTGAATGAATACAACTGAGAAAAAATTGAAAAGGAAAGGAAAGTTTAAAAAAAGAAACAGAACATGCCGCTGCCTCATAGAACGCATGAAGAGTTGTCTCAAGAGTATGGGCGTTCACAGTGGGAACCCACCCTTCCCTGCACCAGTCCTGAGTAACTGGGCTAGGGGTAGAGCTATAGGTGGATGTCCCTCATCTCCCCACAGCTGGGCCACAGCTGCTGTTTCAGGTTTTGAGCCTCCCCATGCAGCCCATGTTTGAGCTTTTGGATCCACATAGTTAAAGATCCTGAAGCCTTTCCCGCAACTGCTCCTCACCTCCTCCATTGAGCAGCAAGCCTAATCAGAGAAGACTTGAATCCTCCTCTTTAGTACTCAAGATCCAGATAGTCCCTGTGTACCTTCCCTTCTGTCCCCCCACCCCACTTCCACCCACACACAACTCAATTGCATTAATAGTGGAAATGCCCTGAACACCTAGGTAAGTGACATTTACCTGAAAATCACCTGGTTTTGATCCTATTTTCCTCTTCTCTGAATTTTTCATAGTCACACGTTGAGGTCTCTCTTTGCTGTCTCTCTAAAGACAGTGACTTTGCTGATTTTTTTCTCTGAAGGAAGCTATTTTTTTTAATTATGTTGGCATCTTTAGGCCCAAACTGAGACTAGGCCCCCATTGTGTTAAGTGCTGTACGCATGCCTATTTAAAGTCCCTGCCCCTAAAAGCTTACAGACTAAGTAGAGGAGATGTCCCCATTTTACAGATGGGGGAACTGAGACCAGAGATTAAGTAACTTTCCCAAAATAAGTTTGTGGCAGAGCCAGGAACTGGAAACCAGATCTCCTGAGGCCTGGCCCAACAATCCTTCTAATCCAATATACAACCTTTGACAGTAAGCAGTAGATGTTTCAGAGGAAGATACAAGAAATTCCTGAAATGAGCAATTATGGAATAACTTCCCCAAAACAGAAGTTCCTTCCTAACTCCCATCAGTTCATGTTGCCTTATGCTCTGAAACTTGGGGGTTTATATCCTTTGAAACCTTATATTATCCAGCTAATGTAATTGTTGATGATCACATTATCCATATACAACTCTATCCTTATGTGCAAGTACTAATATGACCAAGTGAACAGGCCAAATAAATTCAAAGAGATGATCCTTTTAAGCTTCCCATGGTAAACTGAAAACTTCTATTTTCATTCTTGACCTGTTTTCCAGAACAATAACTTTTTGCATTTATTGAAATTTCTGAGAATTTTGTCAAGCCTTGTGAAAGTTAGCTGAATCTTCCCCTCCCATATGGGTAGCCTGCCTTTTGCTTCATTCACCTGCACATTACATTTTTGTAAACTATTATCGATCGTGGCTATATCCCTGAACAGCTTCTAAAGCATGGTTAAAGTTTTATTTTGTTGTTTGCTTATTTGTTGGCAAGAAGAGGACATTTCTGTCCCTTAATGCATCTTTGTCTCAGGAGGCAGTGACAGTAATGTTACTTTCTGACCCACATCTTGGCTTCATCAAGAAGAATCAATAAGGAGAGGACTTCCATGGAGGATATCATCCATGCAGCTGCATAGAAACATCATAGCTAAACAGATATGTTAGTAACACAGGCCCAGTTTGTACTGGCTTTTCTCAGGTTGAGTGGTACCTTGTCCTGTGACCAGCCCTACTGATTGTGCTCTTTGAGGCTGTTCAAGGGGAAAATATAATGCAATGTTAATGAGGATGTTGCAACTGGGACCATTCAGTTTTTGTCCCTTTATTTATTTTTAGTTAGAAAGCTAAATTGGGACCAATATTATATGGATGAGATGCAGATTGCTACATTTGGGGCGGGGGAAGAAGAGAAGAAGCCAATAGATGGGAAACAACATCTCAGCTTTAACTAGAGCATTCACCACCAGCATTCCCTCAATTATGTCCAGACTGAGCTTCATTCAGTTCATTCTCAGACAAGTACAAGGAAATCAGAGACACTGTCACTCATGTTTAATGTAAGAAGAGAGAGTTGTGTACCAAACGTTCTGATAGTATTACTATCCAAGCTGTAGTTTCCCCCCAGCAGACAATAAGATGGGGACAGAAGAGGCCCCCTACAGAACTCCACACACGAGTGCCCTTTGGACTGATGAATAATTCCATCTTCTGGGACCTGTCTGAAAGGGAAAAGTGGAACCCACTTAAAACTGAACCTATCCGCCCCTAATAGGGAATGTAGCTGATTCAACTAAACCTTGAGGTCAAAGGTGGCTGACAGATCTAAAAATTAACATAAAGATTTTACTTTTGTCCCACCATAGGTGCAGAACAACAGTTGTCCTGGAGACACCCATGCTTCCTGTGGTTCAAAGCCCTATAGCTGGGGAAATTAAAATTGAATATGTAACATGCTGCTGACATATTCAAATAGACAATTTTTGATTGGAGGGTACAGGCACAAGTGGACTTGCAGGGCGTAGAAATGGACAGCAGGACAGATACCTTAAACAGGATATTGACCTACACTGAAAAGTGTACCTGTCTGACAGTGCGAGTGTATAGGCTTGGTTCTCTCCCATGGCTGAGCAATATTTCAGTATGAGAGCGGTGGGTGTCAGGGACCCAGTTCCTGCTTGTCGGGGCTCTGGCTGCAAAGCCACTTAGAGCTGTTTCCAGGCACTGCTGACTTATGCCACTGATACAGGTTCCTTAATGGACTCATCCACTCTCAGCTTCTAACAAGCTCCCTAGGCCAGCAGAGGAGGGGATGGAGGCTCAGGGCCTGTCTGTTGTGCCTATGTGCCAGAATGGAGTACCCCTATAGCATTTTCAGATAGGCCAGGTTTTATAGGTTAGGTTATAGCTCCTTGGCATCAAACTGGTGGTTCAAGAGGCTGTAATCTAACACCTCTAGGACTAACACCGTTTAATACTCTGTATGCTCATGATGCCTATTTCAAATTATCATAACTTTGATCATTCATTTTTTTCCCAAACCTACCAAAAAGCCACATTAATGCCATGCTTCAGGTTTCAAAGTATTTGGTGTAGTCCATTTTCTTTAAATGAGGATGGTGTATTTGTTTTCCTCCTCACCTAATTTAAAAAGACAATGAAAGGATTTTGCTGAGACTTTCCAGAAAATATAGTGTTTGGACAGAGACCAAGTTTGAAAAGTACATTCTGAATAGGTAAATTATTTTAATAACTTACCAGTCTGTGAAAACAGGGGCATATAATTGAAACCATTATGTAGCCTTAGCACTAGCTGCTACCTACACTCTGACAGGTTTCAGAGTAACAGCCGTGTTAGTCTGTATTCACAAAAAGAAAAGGAGTACTTGTGGCACCTTAGAGACTAACCAATTTATTTGAGCATAAGCTTTCGTGAGCTACAGCTCACTTCATATCCAATGAAGTGAGCTGTAGCTCACGAAAGCTTATGCTCAAATAAATTGGTTAGTCTCTAAGGTGCCACAAGTACTCCTTTTCTTTTTGCCTACACTCTGTGTGTGTGTGTATATATATATACACACACACACATTATAAATAAATAAACCATACTTAATGCTACTAAAGTAATTAATTATAGCAATAATACACACACAGCCACTTTATACCAATGTTAATCTTGTAGAAGCATGTCATTTGGGAAATACATATTTTTAAAAACAACTTTGAAATACCTCTATTTCTGAGCCTCCAATGAATCTTCCTGTCTTAATTTTGTGCTCTGGATAAACTGGTAGAACATTTTTATTTTTGCATTTATGTTCAAAATGTGTCTGTCACTGATCAGCGAGGGAATGCATTAATCTTAATTTTTAATGATCAAAGTAAGACAAAGCAGCTTTTATTTCAATTGTAATTGTGCTATACTGAAAGCTGCAGCTGCCTGATACCTTACCACTCTGCCCCATCGGAAGCTGAACAGTTTCCACAACAACACAAAATGGAGTTTACTTTTGAAGAAAGTCATAGGCAGTTCAAGTATATAATCTGCCTCAGAACAATAGCTGTGCTGTTTATTTTAACTCCTGGGGAGAGCTTTTCAATTGCCATCTTCAGGTGCCTTTCTTTGAACCCTTGAAGAAGAAAAATAAATAGGATTTTGTGTTCCAAAATCTCTTAGGTTACATTCTGTGTGTATTTTGTAATAATAATTTCCTATAAAGACGCTTTTACGTCCTACTTTTTTTTCTAAAGGTCTGTTTTATCTCACTCTTAATAATGGTGCCCAACAGGGTAATTATATTTAAGTGTCCTAGGTTCTTTCAGCATTACTATTAAGAAATGCCTTTTTGAGGGTTTTTTTTTTTATAATGCTGCCATTTTTATTCACATCAGGCCAAAAGTTGGCAAGCAGGTTCTCACACTAGAAGTGAATTGGCTGTGCGTAATAAAATTGATTGGACTGTTTCTTAGACTGCAGCCCAAAAAAATGAGGTTCTGTGCTCCATTCCCACCACATAAAGGGAGCCATCTCATAGTTGGAGGATGGCTTACAGTTATTTAAACCTCAGGTTGGAAACACCTGGTGCCATTGGTTTAAATCCCACCTTATGATAAACTCTAGCCTTAGAACTTAAGAACGGCCATACTGGGTCAGACCAATGGTCCATCAAACCCAGTATCCTGTCTTCCGACAGTAGCCAATGTCAGATGCTTGAGAGGGAATGAACAGAACAGAGCAATTATCTAGTGATCCTTCCTCTGTTGTCCAGTCCCAGCATCTGGCAATTAGAGGCTTAGGGACATCCAGAGCATGGTGTTGAATCCCTGACCATCTTTGCTAATTGCAATTCATGGACCTATCCTCCATGAACTTATTTAACACTTTTTTTTTTTTTAGCCCAATTATACTTTTGGCCTTCACAACATCCCCAGGTAATAACTTCTGCAGGTTCACTGTGTGAAGAAGTACTTCTTTTGTTTGTTTTAAACCTGTAGCCTATTAATTTAATTGGGCGATTCCTAGTTCTTGTATTACGTGAAGGTGTAAATAACACTGCCTTATTCACTTTCTCCACATCGCTGGTGATCAGTTGTTTCTTTTCCAAGCTGAACAATCCCAGTCTTTTTAATCTACCCTTATAGGGAAGCTGTTACATACCCCTCATTAATTTTGTTGCCCTTCATTCTTCCTGCTGAAGGAGATTAACTGAGTTCTATGTGACTTATTCTTGAAGGGGAAATGCATCCCCCTATGCCCCAGGAAAAGTCCAATCTGCTCTGAGTAGCCATCAAAGGGCCTAATTCTCATTTATACTAGTGTACACTTACACCCACTTTATGTATCTCCTTTACAGTATAAAGAACCTTTAGTGCAAATGATAATCAGACCCCAAAGATTCCATGGTAATTGATAAGAGACAGTTTTGCTAATGTCTTTGGTCAAAACTCTCCTCTTCCTGCACCACTGTGTTACCTGTCTCCCTCCTTATGCAGGTGCTGTAGATATTTTGCAAAGTACTTTTAAAATACACACTTATTTCCGTAAGTCATCCTGAAGTGTCACCAGCACCCCTGAGTTGGTTGTCAGGAGCTGGGATCAAACATGGGACCACTGGATCTTAATACATGAACCTCTTCTGCTTGAGCTAAAAGACCCACTTGTGTTGGTCCAGGCTGTAGCAGACTCTTTAATCTCTGGTTGGTTTAGCCTCCCTGCCTGGGGCCAGATCATCCCACTGAGTAGGCATAGTTTACATATATTATTTCTCTAAAATCAGACCTCATTTTAAATGCGTCCCACTAAGTTATTTCATGATCAGCCCTCTCCCTGACAGAGTTTGGACTACCCCCTCTTTCAGGGATCAAACAGGAAATGTAGCCCTCGCTTTCCAAACCCCAGAAACACATTAAGTTACCAAAAGACCATCATTTTCCCCTCCTATAGAGCCCCAGTGGGAACTGGAGTGGGATGAGAGTCTTGGAGTGTCCTCAAATGACAGCCTGTTGGAGTGTCAGGTCAGCTGAACACTGGTGCAAGAATAAAACATAGATTTATCAGCCTAGAACAGTTCCATATGAAATCCAGGCTAGATTTCTTGCAGGAAAGTTTCCAACGGGGCCCTCTTATATAGTGTAAGGAGGTGAGACAGTGATTAGGTGAAACATAGCCATTTGTCTTACTATGTATCCTGTTGTTCAACTCTTTAAATGTCCCTGATATTTCGGTACAGAACAAGGATGAAGTTACAACAAAATGTCACGGTGAACCCCAGCCAAATATAATCAAAATAAACCAGGAAAATCCCTGTCAAATATTAAGATTGATAGTTCTTTTCATTGTAATAAGTAGATAAACAAGTTTTATAATTTAGGGTGTAATGTGGAATCTTATATTTGGTCACAGAGCATTCATTATTATGTAACAAGTCAGAAGCAAGGGGTGTTGATAAAAGTCTGGTAGTATCTTGGGTATAAAAGAGCATACTGAGACTTGTCTTTGCCTTTGCTGCATATATCCTTGTCTGTAAATACTTGGTCAGCTCACTGGCTGGTCACCCTCAGCTGATCACTGTGGTTTGGGACTTTATGCCTATGCTGAAATAAATCTGTTCTTTGGCTCTGGTTCTGGAGTTAGCCATGGTTTTGCCTGCTACAGCAAGCAGTCTGCTTTGCTAGGTTTGTAAGGTAACCCGGGGTCCTGAAAACATGCTTACATATGGAAATATGTCTCTGGATAATTGAGTCTAGAATGATTAACTGTATTTAAATAACTTCTCTTGGTTCTGTGCAAAGCGTTCCTCTTCCTCCTGAATACACTGGTATCTTGTTCAGGACCTAAAAGTTTTTACATTTGTCCTGCACAATGATTGGCATTCTATAGCCTTCTCCCTCTGAGTGCAAGGCTCTTCTTATGTCCGAGTTCACATCAACAGTCCTTCTCTGCAGGACAGACATGTGCAAGTGCTACCCCACAAATATCTGGGTTAGTGAATTTCCCCATGAAAAATACGGAATCTTTCCATTTTCAATTCCTGGAGAGTTGATCCAGGAATGGGCTTTTTTTTTTTTTTTTTTTTTTTGCGGGGGGCGGGGCGCAGGGTGGGTATTGATCATGCTCATTTCAATTTCTTGGAATTTGTCTCACGTGTCCACTCTGGTTCTTCCTTTTGTAATTCATTCTCTGTATACTTATCCAAAGTTTTTATCACTTCCCTTATACAAATGTTCTCATACTTACAGTCAAAAGTATTTGCCACTTCAGGTTGAATTTTTTTTACAGATTGACAGAAAATGTCTTTTTTTTTCTTTTAAAAAAATCCATTTTTAGTTAAAAAATTCACTTTTGTAGAAAGCTTTTGGGATTTTCATTAAAAATCCCCAAATCAAAATATTTTCATCAACTAAAAATTTAGTCTTCAGATTGTCAATGACAACCCAAAAAATCTCAGAACATTTTAAAAAAAACAAACAACCCCAGAAAAGTGTTTTCACTGATTTTTTGTTTTCATGGGGAGGGGTAAGGGGGTATAATTTCCCAGCCACCTGTTTTTGACAAAGTGACACCAGCTATGCAAACGTACAGCTTTTGACACTCAATTTGTAAGAATTAGCCCATGAGATTTCACTTATGCCTGTTGGGTCACAATCTCTATTTGCATATCGCTTCTATCTTCTTCTTGCTTATCACTCATACAATTTGCAATTACAAATACATTAAACCTTTTTTTCTATTCTTATCCTATGTTGCAGAATGATTATCTTTTGTTCTTGTGCAAGTTGGAAGTACATGCTAGATTATTTGAGTGACGCAGATCTTCTCCTTCCCTCCCTAATTAATATAAAGCTCACCTGTCAAGCCTTAATGATCTTCAACCCAGTAGGCTAGTATCTCTTCTGTTTAAGTGGAGGCCATCTAATCTTGCTGTGAACAACAGAAAACACTCATTCTTATATCATTTAGTCTCGAGTATCAGTCTTCCCCTTGTTTTTGCTTATAAGGTGATACTAGGAAGATCTCAGAAAAGGTTACCAGTGTTAATCTCACCTTCAGCATTTCTCAGAACCCTGAAAACGATTTTCCCCAATTCTTCTTTGTTTCGTCCCACATTAGATGCAATTCACTAGCATTCAGCAAGCAAATGTTGCACGGTGCCACATCAAATGCCTCACAGAACTCAAAATATATATTTCATCAACACCATTAACTTTATCAGACAGACTTGTAACACCATGAAAAGATAATATCAAGTTGGACAATCTATTTTCCATAAACTTAGTTTGGTTGGTGTTAGTTTCATAATCCTCCTTTTATTTCTTTATTTATCAAGTCCCATATCAGCTGCTCCATTATCTTGCTGAGGATCAACATCAGGCTGACGGGTCTGTAATTACCTGGGTCCTCCTCTTCACCTTTTAAAAATATTGGCACAGCATTTATCTGTCGTCTTTGTTCCAAGACTTACAGAAATCAAAATGTACAGTTCATTGAGCTCCTGGGCCAGCTTTAAAAAAAATAAATAATAATCTTGGATGCAAGTTACCCGGTAGGCTGGGAGCAGAAATAGAAAAATGCACTGGATTTTTCAATATCCTGGCCTATATTTTCTCTCCATACATAGTTTGGTTGGGTAGAGAGGCCATAATCTGTGTGTTCTATTTAATGGGTATCCTTACATATATTCTAAGATGTAAATCAAAACCTTTTTAGCAAAAGGGAGGTGCCCTTCTAAAATATTAGGGTAATTAGGGAGAACTGGTTGGATGTTTTACCTGTTTATTTCAAGACTATTTGACATTTGAATTCATCTTATTAATATGTGGAGTTTTTGCAAAACTTGTCCTGTTGTTAATTACATGGACTCCAGGTTGCAGCTCGCTTTTCAGGGAGGTTACAGAAGTTCTGGAGGGGTGGGGGAAACACCATCATACATGGAGCCCTGAATCAGATTCACATAGTATTGGTCCTGGTTTCCCTTTCCCCTAAAGGGACTCATGTAAATGATGGGCAAGATTCTGCCACCCTTGCTCACTTATTCAAAGAGTCACAGCAATGGGCCTGCTAAGGTGCTATTCACCGTGAGTAGGGCCAGGATCCATTCAGCCTTAACTGTGGAATCAGTCTCACAATGCTATAACCAGCGATCCTAGTTTTTCGTGATTTTAAAAAAAAACCAAAATTCTCCAAATAAAAAACCAAAAAAATCCATGTTTTTCAGTATTCAGATGTAACTCTGAACTTTAATTTCCCTAGCCACTATATATATAATAAAATACTGTTTGATTATACATATGCATAATCAAACACAGTATTTTATTATATATTAGTATATTTATAAAATCAAACACAGTATTTTATTGATATATTTATAATTTTAAGCAAGTTCAAAGCCTACCAGTGCCATCAATCATAATAAAATTAAATTAATAGTATTTCCCCTTGTTTTTTCCTATCTCCCCCGCCCCCTAGACGTTCTTGTTAAACCCTGGATTTGTGCTGGAAATGGCCCACCTTGATTATCATACACATTGTAAGGAGAGTGGTCACTTTAGATAAGCTATTACCAGCAGGAGAGTGGGTTTGAGAAAACCTGGATTTGTGCTGGGAATGGCCCAACTTGATTATCATACACATTGTAAGGAGAGTGATCACTTTAGATAAGCTATTACCAGCAGGAGAGTGGGGTGGGAGGAGGTATTTTTTTCATGCTTTGTCTGTATATAAAAAGATCTTCTACACTTTCCACAGTATGCATCCGATGAAGTGAGCTGTAGCTCACGAAAGCTTATGCTCAGATAAATTGGTTAATCTCTAAGGTACCACAAGTACTCCTTATTTTTTAAGATATTCTCATTTTAATTTAATCAATTCTGGTAGATCATTGTTTGATGCCTCTTAAACTAGGAATTAATGCTGACTTCTTTCTGTAACTGATTGAAGTTTCTTAAGGAAGAAAGTTATGGCCTCCGGACCTCAGTTATATAATGTTCTAGTACCTGTTCCCACTGTACTATTAAAAAAATGTTCAGAGTTGAATTGTTTTTTTAAATCATGAGGCTGACTTCTGCTTTGACTGAAGCACTGAGATGGTTTTGCACACCATGTAGAAATTGAAATATTGCTGAATCATGTCAGTGAATTTGTCTTTTTATTTGTTGTCATTTATCAATAAAGTTTCAGGCATTCTCTAGTGTCCTGTTAGCCATGTTCACAAATGAAAGCAGCTCCAGACCTACACTTCTAACAATAAATTGTCTTGAACAACTAAGCTTGTATATTGCTCTCTATTCAATTAAGTTGTTCTTTTGCTACCTTAATTGTAAGTGACACTGACAGTTTTATTTTCCCAGTTGAGCAGTGTTAGCAGTCAGATAAAGTGTGTATGTCCCTTATGTATCCAGCTATGTCAAATTGAATGTCTTCTGTGAATTGGCATACCAAATCAATATTTTTTTAAAAAAATGCACTCAATAGCTTACAATTATTCCTGCTATCTTAACGCTTTTAACATTTTGCTATTTGTACATAGGACTTTTCTTCCTCTATTTATATCACATTGTTTACTAGATTAAGTAAAGTGAATTACCTACTATTTTATTCCAGTTTGTGTGCATTTACATTGTTCCTTATGCTATTCAGTAAGTACTGAAAGCAGAAGGAAAAAAACCTCTAGTAGAAATCTATATGCAATAACACCACTAGAATACTTAGGCTTGATATCTTCCAATTTGCAGCATACTAGACAAAGATATATCTTGAGGGCTTTGTATATCAAGGGCCTGATTCCACCATGTTTACTCCTTGCGTAGTACTTTGCTCCATGAATAGTCCATATAAGTAAAAGTGGCAGAATTTGAGTTCCAAAATTTATGCTACAGATTCGAATTGTTCTTTTCACCCAAAATAGCACAGAAAGTAGATATGGAAAATTCCAATTAGTTTATCTTGGCCACAACTGCGACAGTATAAGATTTTTCCCTACACTATGTATGCAAGTTTTTTTGTCTAGTTTGATAATGACTGAAATATTGGGGGGTCTTCAACTCCCTGTAGAGACTGTCTAACAGACTAGTAGATCTCACTGTTAGAATATATTTTCTAGATGCCCAGTTTAATTTTTTCTCTGCTCCACTCATACCATTACCTCTAGCCAATAAACCTTTGTGGGCCACCCAAAACACTGTTTTACTTTCACTTAGATCCATTGTGGCTTTACAAGGCACAGTATAATGTGTTTTGGGAATCAGGAAGTGCTCAAATGCAAAGTGTATTAGAACCAGTGTGGGCCCCTTACTGAATGAGGGAGGCAACCTAGTGACAGAGGATGTGGAAAAAGCTAATGTACTCAATGCTTTTTTTGCCTCTGTCTTCACAAACAAGGTAAGCTCCCAGACTGCTACACTGGGCAGCACAGCATGGGGAGGAGACCAGCCCTCTGTGGAGAAAGAAGTGGTTGGGGACTATTTAGAAAAACTGGACAAGCACAAGTCCATGGGGCCGGATGCGTTGCATCCAAGAGTGCTAAAGGAGTTGGCGGATGTGATTGCAGAGAATTGGCCATTATCTTTGAAAACTCGTGACGATCGGGGGAGGTCCTGGACGACTGGAAAAAGGCTAATGTAGTGCCCATCTTTAAAAAAGGGAAGAAGGATCCTGGAAACTACAGGCCAGTCAGCCTCATGTCAGTCCCTGGAAAAATCATGGAGCAGGTCCTCAAGGAATCAATTCTGAAGCACTTAGAGGAGAGGAAAGTGATAAGGAACAGTCAGCATGGATTCACCAAGGGAAAGTCATGCCTGACTAATCTAATTACCTTCTATGATGAGATAATTGGCTCTGTGGATGAGGGGAAAGCAGTGGACGTGTTGTTCTTTGACTTTAGCAAAGCTTTTGACACAGTCTCCCACAGTATTCTTGCCAGCAAGTTAAAGAAGTATGGGCTGGATGAATGGACTATAAGGTGGATAGAAAGCTGGCTAGATTGTCTGGCTCAACGGGTAGTGATCAATGGCTCCATGTCTAGTTGACAGCCGGTATCAAGTGGAGTGCCCCAAGGGTCGGTCCTCGGGCCGGTTTTGTTCAATATCTTCATTAATGATCTGGAGGATGGTGTAGATTGCACCCTCAGCAAGTTTGCAGATGACACTAAAGTGGGAGGAGAGGTAGATATGCTGGAGGGTAGGGATAGGATACAGAGGGACCTAGACAAATTAGAGGACTGAGCCAAAAGAAATCTGATGAGGTTCAACAAGGACAAGTGCAGAGTCCTGCACTTAGGATGGAAGAATCGCATGCACCGCTACGGACTAGGGACCGAATGGCTAGGCAGCAATTCTGCAGAAAACGACCTAGGAGTTACAGTGGATGAGAAGCTGGATATGAGTCAACAGTGTGCCCTTGTTGCCAAGAAGGCCAATGGCATTTTGGGATGTATAAGTAGGGGCATTGCCAGCAGATCAAGGGACGTGATCATTCCCCTCTATTCGACTTTGGTGAGGCCTCATCTGGAGTACTGTGTCTAGTTTTGGGCCCCACACTACAAGAAGGATGTGGAAAAATTGGAAAATGTCCAGCAGAGGGCAACAAAAATGATTAGGGGACTGGAACACATGACTTATGAGGAGAGCCTGAGAGAACTGGGATTGTTTAGTCTGCGGAAGAGAAGAATGGGGGGGGATTTGATAGCTGCTTTCAACTACCTGAAAAGGGGTTCCAAAGACGATGGATCTAGACTGTTCTCAGTGGTAACATATGACAGAACGAGGAGTAATGGTCTCAAGTTGCAGTGAGGGAGGTTTAGGTTGGATATTAGGAAAAACTTTTTCACTAGGAGGGTGGTGAAACACTGGAATGCGTTACCTAGGGAGGTGGTGGAATCTCCTTCCTTCCAAGTTTTTAAGGTCAGGCTTGACAAAGCCCTGGCTGGGATGATTTAGTTGGGGATCGGTCCTGCTTTGAGCAGGGGGTTGGACTAGATGACCTCCTGAGGTCCCTTCCAACCCTGATATTCTATGATTCAGGTTTCACAGGTGTTTAAAGATGGAGAGAGATTATTTGTGCCTTCTCCCTGCACTGTGCAGGGAGGAGATGTAATCTGGATGTTGATGTAGATGCTCTTCAAATTCTATTTAATATACAACCCTACTAAAAGACAGGTGGATGTAGAGCTCTTGGGTAAATGTGGAGAGGGTTGAATATTGATCTATTCTAGTTAGCTAGCTACACACAGCAAAAATATCGAAGCTCAAAAATCCCCATGTGAGGTGTGCGAAAACCTCTCTCTCTAAGGCAAATCGTACCTCAGTTTTGTAATTATTGAGTTCAGAGATCTTAGGTGTGTATAGATTCTGTATCCATCACTCTTTCTGGAGGAGCAGCGCAACAGTTAGAAATTGTTCTCTGGAACACTAGGAAGGAAAAAGAAAAGGAGGATTTGTGGCAAATTTGTTAGTCTCTAAGGTGCCACAAGTCCTCCTTTTCTTTTTGCGGATACAGACTAACACGGCTGCTACTAGGAAGGAAAATTTTCTGATTCCCTCCTGATGACCTTAATGGTAAATAGGAGGGGAGTGCCCAGTCCAACTAAACAATGTTATGTACCTAGAACATAACACTTTCTGTTTAAATTCATAGGAGCCGGATGTCGTTGAAAACTTTACTCTCCTAGCACAAACTATCCCATCATTTTTTATCTTTCAAATACTTAGCTTTTTTTAAAAAAAGATAATCCTGTAGATGACCTTAGTGAGAAGTACCTGTCTTAAATACTGCAGCACTCTAATTTATTGGGGAGGGGGAACATACTGTCTGTCCCATAAAGTGTTATGACAGGCTCTCCATTAAAGGCTTGCATAAAGGGCCTGTCACAACAGTTCCTACACTTACAAAAGAGCAAGGAGCACTCCCTTAGTCCATCCCAGGAGCGCACAGTGTCCCACAGAGTGATAAGTAGGTAAGGCTATGGAAGAGTGGGCCAGCCACACCATTGGGAACAAACTGCACAATACTGAAGGATGGTTGCAGACCACCTGCTCACTGAAGTGTTTGGGGAGGAATTGTTCCTCCCAGTGGTGATATACAATGCCTTCCCAAGATTCTGCACCCTCTCTCACTTCAGTTCTGTACCCTTTCCTACTTGGGGCAACAGCTAAATGCCACAATTTAACTCTTAATCATATGCATGCTTCCTATAGTTAGCAAAGGGATTCCATATAGCAACACAGTGGCATAGGTGTGGCATATGCTTTTAAGTTATTTCTAAATTAGAATGTCCCTGGCTTTTACAAATGATGTGTTAATCGAGATTCTGCTGCATCAAGTCCTCTCTCTTTGCCAGCAGTAAGCGATAATGAAAACTATAGAACACTGATGAATATTTGAATTCAGAAATAATTTATTATTGGGTAGTTCAGATACTTCTGCTATAAAATCACTAATTTCACCACATCTATACTAACAGATTAGAATTAGAGAAATTTTATAGAGAAGATGGCATGGATAAACTATGAAGTACAGACTGAATTTTGTTTGTAGAGTCGTAGATATTAGACTAAAATTTATTTTGGACAGAGAAATTTAAAAGATTGTCACTTTCTCATATGGTTGGTAGAGGTTGGTTAGATATTAATAATTCACTAATCCAGCCTTGTAGGAAATTGTAGCAGCTTTGGGAAGGTTGACTCAGGCACCACTATAGGAAATATTTTAAAAAGAATTAAGGTTTGCAAGAATATTTTCAAAATTTTTTTGTAATCAGAGGCTTCTAGTAATTCTTGCATCCTATAATATTATTCAAAAGTGATATAAGGTTTAATTGAGATATATATTACACACCAAGGTGCTTTTCGGAAAAGTTTGCCTATTTAAATGAAAAGCACGATTCTAAGTAATTTTTAAGAGGCTGTGGAATAGAAATTCCCAATACTTTAATCTTCCCATAGTTCATTTAAAATCCAGAGTTATCCAAACAAATTGCATACATTAATTCAGTGTGGGAGGAAAATAACTGGATTTGTTGGAAATATATAAATGCAACCTGCATATTTCATTATTTTATATCCTCTGACATTGTTTTCAATCCTGCAATGTTTTCATCCTCTCTGCTTATGTGAAAAGTGCAACTGAGATGACAAATAATGAAGGCAAGAGGGAACAGCCCTGGATCTAGATGGGGGAGGGAGGGAAATCCCTCTGAAGCAAATCCACTCAAAATATATTAAATCTTGGGTGTTTACACATACCTTTTCTCCAGTCAAGGTATGAGACACTAGGCTGCATATTTTCCAAGTATGAACTAAATATTTCCACTCCACCCAATCAAAGGCTTTCTTTGCATATGAGGATGGAGCTACTAATGAGGTTTTCTTTTTCAGATTGAATGGAGAACATTCAGGGCTTTTTTGTTGTCAGTATCATATCTACTTTTCATTGCATATAAAGCCCCTTTAATCCTCACTTACTATTTCCTAAAGTGTTTTTCATCCTGGTTGCTTAGATGCTTGCCATTACTTTTATACGGCCCCAATCCAACAAAGCATATATGAGTAGTTCTATTGAAATCACTGCAACCACTTACATGTTTGAAGTTCAACATGTGCTAAAAAGTTTTGCTGGATCATGACATGAAAACAAAATAGGTCTCTAAATATGATCTTTGTCTTTTCCATCTGTATGTTCTAATGAAATAGATGCTAACATCATAGGAGGTCCTAATGTCTTGCGCCTCATTTCTGCAAAGCACTTATGCACATGTTTAACTTTATGTAAATGTTTAGCTTCAGTACAAAAGTCCATCACTATACTGCAAAGCACTGAGCCTGAGCTTAATTTTAAGCATGTGTTTAAGTTCTTTGCTAAATAGGGATGGATTTACTCCAGTGCTTAAAGTTGAAGATATATGTAAATGCTCTGCTGAATTGAGGGCTCAGACAGCATTAAATATATCTGTCAAATACGGTTCCATATTTTTTCCCTAAATTGTATAGTATAACCATGGCATCATGTTGGGTTATCTAGGATGGCCAAGTTTTTTGTAAATTAGTAATATTTTCTATGTTGCCTAAATTGTCTGACAAATAACTTTTCATAGTGTGTATTATAATGTAAAGCTGTGTCTTTAATTTAATTGAGCTAAATTGTGATCTTTGCATCTGTTCCTTGATCTGGTATGCAAAGCATTTGTTTTTCCTTCCTCCTTTTTTTCATAAAATTGTGATTTTTTTTTCATCTACCTTTGTATTTTCAGTCATAAGTGCATTTAATTTACATTTTTCATTGTATAATTTTCTACAAGTATAGCATTCTGTTTTTTATTAATTTTTAAAACTCCTTCTGCAGTGATTGGTTTTTTAATGTAAGGTTAATCAAGGCCAATATTATCAAACTTGGGTGCCTAAACTTGGATTTATGCACCTGACTCTAGACACCCATGCTTAAAAATTTTAGTGCATATTTTCTATTTTGAAAGATCTCTAAGGAGGTAAGGTGACCTCTGTTCACAGACTTAGTGCCCCAATAAGATTGTGCGTGAAGACAGGTATATTATATATAACTTGTAGCCATGGATAAGGACCATATTGGGACAAGCACTGTACAAATACAGAACAAAAAGACGGTCTATTCATGAAGGGTGAATATTCAGACTGTATGTAAGTGATGCTTAGGTAGGCGAATTACGATAACTGTCGCAGCCCCTTAATTGCAGTTGCCTGGGGCACCAGGGCTCACAGGATCTGTATGAACAAGGATCTTTGACATTATATTATCTCTAAACCATCATTCTGCTCACTCTACGCTTGTATTATGTCCCCTAAATCCTTTGTCTGTTTTGTCTCTTTGAATTATTTTAGTCTGTTTGTACAGACTATACTGCGGGGGCCTGATTTCAGTTGGGGTCCCCAGACATTTTTCTAATACAAATATTATCTATGTCCCTTTCTAGCCCATCCCCAGCCTGTCCAAAAGTGGCCTTCTGTACTAGCCTTACACAGACCTGCAAGGAGATGTGGTGCATATAAAAACGGTTTTAAAATTGTAAGCTATCACTTTAAATGTCAGGGATTTTCTTGGTCCTGCTTGCAGGCTACGAGGATCTGTAAGGAAGGGTGTGATCTGAGTCAAATTGGCTGTCTGCATACTGACTGCTATCTAAAGTGAGGTGCTCTGTTTAGGGAGCAGCCTGCTTTGTCTCGCTCTGTTTTGGGATTCCTGTGTTATCATTTTGATTTCTAATGAATAAAGTGGTTATGTTGCAACCTTCCAGCAAGAGTATTTTGTTATTTTTTATCTGATTTTTCTCCACTTGTATCCTGTCAAACATAAAAGGAGACCATTTCCCTGGCAAGTAGGGTGTGCTCAGCCAGTTGCCCCTTTAACACTAATCCCTCCACAGAGGTGTTCAGAGCTCTGGATAGCAAGCAAAGAAATAACAATTATAAATAAAATATTTGTCTCCAATATTCACCTAACATTTGCCAACATACCAGTCAGAAAACTTATGAATGCAGGCAAATACAACAAAAGATATTCAAACTGGGATATTTTCACAACACTTTCTCAGATGTACATTATACTTTGCAAACTGGTTAGGTGTCAAAGAAATCAACCGATCATTATACTGTCATTGGTGTAAGATTAATATAAGTACCTTGTTTTATAAAGCATATGTCATATCCAATATCAGCTCAGTACTAGATGTGCATAAGTTAGCAAATATCAAATATTATACAAATTCATCTTCCAGTTAATTCCTGACCTCTGCCTGTTGCAAGAGATAGTCCAAGCCGTCTAAAATATCTGCTCAGCTCAAGGAGAATTTCATAAACTAGATTTATTTTGGCTCTGAATATCAACGCAACACACTGATTCATACAACAGAGGTTATCCTGAGTCAGAATCTACACATTTCCAAAAAAAGTCAGTGTTACTAAAATAACTATGAAGTGCAGGGGCGTTGACTATTTTCTGATGTTACTTTATGCTTAGGGCTTGCTTCTAATCTCATGCCACTGTAAATCAGGAGTGACTCCACTGAAGTAATGGAGTTACAGGAGTTTTACACCAGTACAAGAACTACATCAATCCCTATTATCTGGGGGAAAATTTCTTTATATTGTACTATAGATAGCCTACTTATAACTGCATCTACTTGGTTGTTACATTTTTGGCTTTCAAGTAGTCCTTAAGGATTCTGACAGCTATGCTGTTTTATTCACATTTTGAAATAAGAAGCAGTACTGGAAATCTAACCCCCATCCAAACCACACTGCTCAGTTATTGCTGGCAACTGTAACAGCATCCTCTCAGATTAAAGTACTAGGTTTTCTCACTGTTCTGTACAGTATAGTATAGTATTGAGTAATCGCTTGTGCCCTTTTTTGGGAGCTCATTGACACCACAAGAGTCATCAGTCACCCAAATCTGGAAACAAATCTCCCTATAAGTTTTACTATTTTTGCTCTCTTCTCTGTCTTTTAATATTTCCTCGAGACTCTCAAGGGTTTAGTTATGCACCCTTACTTGATAGTTTGGTCTCTCCTTTCCTCTTTTTAAAGAGCATCGCCTCAGCACTGCAGAAGTTCATAGATGCATTCCTCACCACCACAGGTTTTCATTGATGTATTCAGGGAAGTTAAACGACCACATGAGAGAGAGGTGAGGGCTCTTGAAGCTCACATGTGTGGGTCATCCCAGGTGTGAACATCTTTAACATGGGAGCGTCCCATACACAATAAATGTTTCTGTAATCTAGTGGTAAACCAGACAGGCATGCTGCCCTACTGCTTCATTTCTGTCCAAGCATACCACCAGTGACTGAACAAAGTGAATTTTGAAGTGACTGAGAGCAAGGTGATGAATGTTTCATATTATTAGGGACTAGATGCAAGATCATTTGGATTCTAGTAGCTATTGAGGCCCGGGAAAGAGTCAAAGCTAGGGTCAGTAGCTTTCTTCATTCTCCTAGAAGACCGAGAATAAAACTGTAATCATACTGCTTTTTTAAAATGTGGTAGCCGTAGCTAATGACCCCAGTAAACAAGCAATTTAATAAAAGTATCTGCTGCTACAATTTGTGCCTGTGTTAATTTACAGTGCTGGCGACAGTGGACCGGAAAGGCTGGCTGCTAGAAAAAACAGAACCGAGTAGAAAGCAGTCATGTCCTTCTGGCACTGAATCAACTTTCTCAGGGCAACAGGGAGGGTTTCAGACACAGCTGAGAGAAAATGTTTTTTAAGAGTTTGCAAACATTTTATCAAAATAAAAATGGCACTTCCCACAATTATCTGAATCGATCATAGTTTCATCCATTTAATGGCTCAGAAGGAAAACACTCAATTTAACATTATTTTAAGCATGATTCTAAGATATGAAGACCTCTAGTCCACATAAATAAACATCATCCCTCAAAATATGGCCTCATTCTTCCATTAGTTTCCTACTGATATTCATATAAGTGAATGAAATGAAATGGATCAAGTATGCGAATGGACCTTTCACAAATAGTACCATGGAGTGAGTGGTTTGTAAATGAGGATGTAACATAAAATGAGCCCATTGCATATAAATCTATATACATGGCAGGCATATAGGGTTTGGGGGTTTTTTTGTATATAAGAATACACAACTTCCCAAACCCCTTGTCCAGAGGCGTAGCTAGACAAATATCTGAGCAGAACCATCACATCAAATATGACTGCATGTACTTGCAATTATCTGGAGTGACTGTGACACAAGAAAAGTGGATGTAAAATAAGCTAGGCAGCTAATAAATTTGGCTCAGTGATTCTTTCCTTCAGAAAGGTCCCCAGCTATTTTTAAGTATTCAGCATAAATTTTCAAAAGTGCCTAAGTTGCATGAAAAAACAGGAAGAGATTTAAAGTGTCCTGAAATTCTCTAGGCCTGCTAGCTCTTTTCCTAAAGTCTTTTCCTCTATCTGTCTATCCCTCTGTTATTTGTTTGGGCAACCCTCCTGCTTATAAAAATTTGGCCATCCAATTAGGGAATGAAAGCTAGGCCATATGATTTAGGTCACCACTCACATAAACCAACTACTGAATTCCAATTACCCAATACAGGAAGGAATATTTCTTCAAACAGTTAGAGAAGAAAACCACACCAGTTCCAAGGGGCTTGTTAAAAATGTTCAGCAAACAATTTTAAACAATGAACAATTCTAGGAAAATTCTCATTGATTCACAGACCATTCACAAGCAGGAAAAGAGACCGAAAAGTTTGCTCGTAAGAGGGTTCATACAGCTCTGCATTCAGATGGGCATGTTGCTTTTGGATAAACAGTGAAATTCAAAGGGGATTCTGGAAGAAGAGTTTGTGTGAGGCACAGAGACCATCTTGAGGCATAATGACGGTCTGTTGTGTCCCCCGAGTTTCTGGGAGTCACACAGCAGACTCCGGACAAACTGAGCACAGAGGCAGGCTCACTGAGCAAATGAGTTGGAGTAGTGGGTGCCTGTGCCTCACTGGTAACACTTCAGCTGTTACCAGCCTTCCATGCTTTGGGGTTGCATTAAGATATAAAATGACAAGGGGATTTGTAACCCTTCTGCCCGTCACAGTTGGCAGCAACAAGGGCCGGGTTCACTATCTAGGGGATTCATTCCAATAACACAATGCAAACCGGCTAGAGCCCCCACCCAGTGACCTGGGACAAATATATACCACCCCCGCTGGGCGCCTCCAAGAGGCAATACTTCCCCTCTCGCAAGCACATAGTCTGAGTGTAGCAAAAAGCCTTTTAATAACAGAGAGAAACAATGTGGCATTATGTTGGGGAAACACCACCAAAAGGATTTGTAACACAACCCATGAGCAAAAAACCCACCCCAAGCAAATTTGGGCATGCCCTTTCCCTTTGGTTCTTGAGTCCAGCAACCCGAAATCACCCAAAGTCCCAAAAGTCCAATGACCCAAAAGTCTCTGTCCCTCGTCAGGGCAGCCTCAGAGTTCGAAAGTTTATCTACAGAGCTTTACCTCCTAACCTGGGTGGAGATGGGGGGGGAAGAGAGGTAAGGGGCACCTTACATGATCTGAAGCTGACCGCCCCACAGCTCCATAGGCCTTCGCTCCACTCCGCCAGCCGCCCCACAAACTGCTTCGCTCCGCTCCGCTCCCCACAAGCAACTCCCGCCATCCCACAAACTGCTCCACCAGCCGGTCCATGAACTGCTCCAAGTCCCACAAGCAGCTCCCGCCATCCTATGAATTGCTCCACCAGCCTGTCCACAAGGCACTCCAGCCGTCCCGCAAACTGCTCCACAGTATATCTTCAGGCTCCCCCCCCCCACTACTTAACACAATGCTCAATGATTTCAGCTCTTAGTCAGTTCAGCTCTTTGGTGAATTCAGCTTGTAGTAGGGAAGCCTCAGTGCTGGTGCACCATTAGCCCAAAGTGAGCTCATCAGCCTGTAACTAGACTCCTAATGGAATCAAAATTAGTTCTGATATTCCACAGTGGAGAGAGGAGAAAATGCAATTAGCATGTAAGGCCGCCACCCAGAGGCCTATGCCACCAAGTATTAATACTTATCCCCAGCCTCTCTCAAGTCACAGAGTTTTGGAACCCATGACCCTTGCCTAGCGAGTGCTACTTAGTTGATGGTGAGTCCCTCCATCATAACAAAAGGCCAAGTACAGTTCCAAGCACAGTTCCCATAATCAGGGTAATAACAATTTATTCTTCCTGCCCCAATAACAGAGACACTGGGGATCCCACAGCAGCCAGAGTGACCATTTGGGCAGCTGTGGCCTCATTCTAGGTGGGATGGGTGTGCCTATGCAAATGAGATCGGCCCCTGAAGTTCTTTTCCACAACTTGCCACAACTCACCACCAGATGTCAGGGTGGATCTCATCCTGACAGTGCTTACAGATTCTATAAAAAGTCTCTCCCAAGTGGGTAGGAATGTCAACAAGAAAAAGAATAGCTATTCCCCCAGCCATACCCCATTTGCAACACCAGCTATGGTCTAATTGGAGAGTACTTTGTTCCATCCTGCAAAGAATGTAAACTTCTTTGATTATTTACATCATAGAATCATAGAATATCAGGGTTGGAAGGGACCTCAGGAGGTCATCTAGTCCAACCCCCTGCTCAAAGCAGGACCAATCCCCAATTAAATCATCCCAGCCAGGGCTTTGTCAAGCCTGACCTTAAAAACTTCTAAGGAAGGAGATTCTACCACCTCCCTAGGTAACACATTCCAGTGTTTCACCACCCTCCTAGTGAAAAAGTTTTTCCTAATATCCAACCTAAACTTGCATCCCACTTGCAGTTCCTGTCTTGTCAATGACAGGCTTTGTGGCATTAATCTCAATGCCTGCTACAGACCTGCAGAGTAGAAATGGTCAAAATTAATTTAAACAAAATAATTTTCCTTCCAAAAATGCTGTTTCTTCACAATTGAAATGTTTCACAAGAGTGTGCCAGTTTCAACTAAATTTTCTAGGGAAAACATTGCAGAAAGATACCACATTTCAATTAGAATTTCACTTTGACTTCCTTCTTTCGTTTGAGAGGTTTCAGAGTAACAGCCGTGTTAGTCAAGTACTCCTTTTCTTCTTTCGTTTGGTTTCTGCTTTCTCTTCTTTTTCATTTTGACTAAAATTTTTGTAACTTTTAATGTTAAAACCATTTCTCTATATAATTTACATCATAACATTTCAATCTGATTGAAACAACACTCTTTGATAAGACTGTTTTGATGTGTCCAAAACAAAATATTTCAGAATTTTCATTGCATGGGAAATTTCGACTTTTCATCCCAGAAGCATTGTTAAAATAAACACTACAGTCTTCTAAAATCTTTGCTATTTATTCCTTCATTCTCAATGGATTTTATGGCAGAAGTATTCTTTGGGTCATTTTCCAGAGACATAAAGTCCAAATAATAAAAGATAAACAAATTAAATATATCAAGTAGGGACGTCCCCTACCTAGTTTATTTTTTTTCAATCACTTATGGTGCACCTTAAAAAGGAATGATGCAATCCTAACTCACAAATAAATAGATTGTGTCCGGTTTAGTATGTGATCCTTCAAATAAATGTGACTTCATAATTTCCACAATATAGAAAGATGAGACACATTGATTCAGTAGAGTATGTGGCTGAACAGCTGAGATAGATTGGGTTAGAGGAAACTCAGAAGCCCCTAAGATTCTTTACCCTAAAGTACAAACATGAACCATTTCCTTCTGTGAGATGTTGCTCCTCGTAGGAATTTCCTGTGTATGTTTTACTAGTGTTTTCATGTGTTGTTTCTTGTTTCTGACAGCACATGTTCTAACAATGTTGCAGCTTAATCTCTTCATATCACATTGCAGATCAGGTAACCAGTCTTTGCCTGTAGCACACTTCTCCCTGTTTGAATTATGAATCACAGGACAATCTTTGTCTATACTGGTAGTGTGTAGGGTACGTGTAGCTACACGCCACACTGAAAATCAGGTTGCATCCACACCTCCATGTGTAGCTACACATGGCAGAGATAGGCTCCCTGCAGCTGAGAGAGCCTTTGGCAGCAAGGATGCAGCGGGACACTAAACTGCTAAAACTAGCAGTGTCGATGGAGGAGGCACCACTTGGGCATGCAGAGAGCTGAGTGAGATATATAACCTAAGGTTCTGATGTGTCTTTACTCTCCTTTCCTAAGGAATACCTCACCATCTATATTGCTATTTATACCCAGGCTCAGTGTACATACTCTACGCGCCACCATAAGTGAGTGTGTAGTGTAGACATACCATTAGAGAACAGCAACTACAGTCCAATAAGTGTACTAATGTTCTGTCTTTATTGCTTACATGACTAGCCAGCACTTTGCACTGGAAGATACTTTACAATTCATTAAACAGACAGTTATGTTTAGATACATCAGCATAATGCTGGAGTAAAACTGTTAACTTAAGTGGAGCAAGTACATGTAACTACATAGTACTCCATCTTCTAAACTCTCCATGAAGCTGTTTCCATCCATTAAACAGTCTAGCAATCATAGAATCACAGAATATTGGGTTGGAAGAGATCTCAGGAGGTCATCTAGTTCAATCCCCTACTCAAAGCAGGACCAACACCAACTAAATCATCCCAGCCAAAGCTTTGTCAAGCCGGGCCTTAAAAACCCCTAAGGATGGAGATTCCACCACCTCCCTAGGTAACCCATTCCAGTGCTTCACAACCCTCCTAGTGAAATAGTGTTTCCAAATATCCAACCTAGACCTCCCACACTGAAACTTCAGACCACTGCTTCTTGTTCTGTCATCTGCCACCACTGAGAACAGTCTAGCTCCATCCTCTTTGGAACACCCCTTCAGGTAATTGAAGGCTGCTATCAAATCCCCCCTCACTCCTCTCTTCTGCAGACTAAATAATCCCAGTTCACTCAGTCTCTCCTCGTAAGTCATGTGCTCCAGTTCCCAATCATTTTCGTTGCCTTCCACTGGACTCTCTCCAATTTGTCCACATCCCTTCTGTAGTACGGGGACCAAAACTGGATGCAATACTCCAGGTGTGGCCTCTCCAGGGCCGAATAGAGGGGAATAATCATTTCCCTTGATCTGCTGGCAATGCTCCTACTAATACACCCCAATATGCCATTGGCCTTCTTGGCAACAAGGACACACTGCTGACTCATATCCAGCTTCTCGTCCACTGTAATCCCCAGGTCCTTTTCTTCAGAACTGCTGCTTAGCCAGTCGGTCCCCAGCTTGTAGCAGTGCATGGGAATGGGATCCCTAAGTGCAGAACTCTGCACTTGTCCTTGCTGAACCTCATCAGATTTATTTTGGCCCAATCCTCCAATTTGTCTAGGTCACTCTGGACCCTATCCCTACCCTCCAGCGTATCTACCTCTCCCCCATCTTAGTGTCATCTGCAAATTTGCTGAGGGTGCAATAATCCCATCATCCAGATAATTAATAAAGATGTTGAACAAAACCGGCCCCAGGACCAACCCCTGGGGCACTCTGCTTGATACTGGCTGCCAACTAGACATCGAGCCATTGAGCATTACCTGTTGAGCCCGACAATCTGGCCAGCTTTCTATCCACCTTATAGTCCATTCATCCAATCCATACCTTTTTAACTTGCTGGCAAGAATACAATGCCCTATGCAGTTGTGAGACCAGCAACAGCCCAACAAGAAAACCAACTGGAAGCCCAACAGTCCCAATACTGGTCTTGGATTTCCAGATTTCTAAACAAACCAATTCTATGAATGTAGAATTATTCTTATTGTAAAGATTCTTTGTTTGTATTAATACATCCAAAGGGCTAGTAGTTCCTTTATTCTGCCCAGAGGCAGATTTTGGAATTTATAGTACAGCATAGGGCACAAGGCTGCAACTAAAATCCAGGACCAAGGTCCCTTCATTCAGAATGCACTGTCCACAGCCCACATACGTACCAGACTAAGGACTGTCAGCTCAAGTGTTCCAGCTGATCTCAAAGGGAAAGACAGTTTCCCAGATGCAATGGGCTACATCTTCAGCAGTGATGCGTGGTTCTTGGGCACCTCCATTTTGGGGTTCACAAAACTGACACACCTTTAAGGGGGCCTGAGAGTCCACAGGTGGGTATGCAGCACTTCTGAAAATCAGACCCGTTTAAGATGGCTCAGGTTGCACACTCAAAAATGTAGGCACCCAAAATGGTTAGTCAGATCTGAAAATTTAGGCCACAGAATCCAAATCACAAAGGGCTTTGTCGGTTAAAACAAACACGTTGGATTGCACTGGGATTGAACTGGAAGCCCCCGCTGTCCATGGAATACCAGTATAATGCTCCCCATGTTAAGCACCACAGCTAGATGGGCAGCTGATTTCTCCAGTCCTGGGTTTGGAACATAAGAAGACTGTCACAGAAAGAGAATACACTGGTTGCAAGTCAATAACAGTCTTTTATTATACTGCAGCGATACACTTAAAATGGCTGCTGCCAGCCCATAATATGTGAGGTAGCCTGTCAAAGTAGATTATTCAGTCTATGTAAAGTCACTCAGAATACCAATGAGCAACAGGCATCATCTCGTCCTTTACCTCACATCACCATCCCAGTGGGAATCCATGCTGATTAATCAGTTTGATTTTTCAGTGATTAGGTGAAGTTAAAACGTACCATCCACCAGAAATCATGCATTGCCAGTTCTCATTATGGAGAGACTTTTGCAGGTTAAAAGGGATGTGGATGATTGTTTGTTTCCATGGTGATAAGGAGGTGTCAATCTACAGTAGGGTGTGTGAACTGCAGTACATCGCACCACTGATCTCCCTGGTAACGGATGAGAATCCATGTCTGCCCTCACCTTCCCTGGGTGACAAGCAAGTGTTTGTGGATGAGGAAGCAAAGGAGTGAATGCTGAAAATTACTTGGCTTTTTGTAAGCAGAGGCAAAAGCAGGCAAATACCCAAATCAATAGCCATCTGCCATCAGCTTTTCCCAGGGAAAACCAGCAACTGCTCTGACCTCCTAGGAAAGTAAGGTCTGATACACAGCGGCTATATAATGATAAAGTTCCCATTTACTAAATAAAAGTATCTGACTATAAAAAGTAAATTGATTACATACTGTAAAAGGGAAAAGCAAATACAGCCACAAAACGCAATTATATACAATATGAAAATTACTTCATCGTAACTAAGATAAACCCTCCTCTTATGCATTTATCTCAGATCTTAGGGAGAACTGACCCAGGATATCTATGCAGGAAAACCATCTGTGCTGTGTAAGGAATATGGAATTTATATATTTGTGAACTATAGAATACAGTAATATCGTCAGAGTTGGTTATTTGTTGTGAATATTTATTGCAAATTTAGAACCTGGTCTTGCAAACATTTAAGCACTTGAATAACTTTACACATGTAAAGTTGACGTCAACAAGCTTCCTTCCATGGATAAAATTATTTATGTGCTTAACTGTTTGCAGGATCAGGGCCTCATACTTTTCTTTTCTTTTTTCCTATTTTTATGTGGTCCACAAACTGATGCTGATTTCTGCTGATGTATTTGTTATTCATAAGTATTATTTGAATAGAATCATAGAATTAAAGAAAAGGTAGGGCTGGACCTTGGTCATCCAGATCAACCCCCTAGCTGAGGCAGGACCAAGTATACCACCTACTTATAAATAGTTTGAACAAACACATTTTCATCTTTGGGTTGTTCTCAAATATGTCACTTGGACTATTTAGTGTTTACTCTTCATTATTTGTGATGTCCCATTAACTTCATCCAAATATACTATTTCTTCTCCACCCTGATAGGACAGCTTTGAAACTTTTTAAACAACAGAGTGACAAGTAGCAAACAGGGAATTAAGTACTTCCATTTTGAACTTGCAGACAAAATAATTATTCGTGCTGAAATTTGTTAAAGTTTCATGATTGACAAAAAAGTCACATATACCTATCCTTGTTAATGAATATTTGGCGAATAACAAATTACACTGAACTGAATTTGGCATTTTTATTCATGAAATCCTATTTTTATTATTCTGCCAACTCCAGTTACTATTATTTCTCTCCTGATGTGTTGCAGATTACAAAATCATTTTACTTGAATTTTAAGAAGCTTTTTTTAAATAAAAAAGTATATTTTGAACTAAAGATGACTGTTTTTTTCAGGAGAGAGATATATTCTATCAGGAGAGTACATCATCAACTTCAGGTTTTTTGCCCTAAGCATTCCCTTTCACAGTTGCATATAAGTTTGTCAAAATAGAAAGGGGGAGGGGGAGGGTTAATAGATAATTTGAAAAAAAAAAAATTGTTCCATCACTTTTTTTGAGTACAAAGAGAATGGAAAAAATATACCTTGCATTATTTTTTAAAAAGTGAGACTTTAAAAAAAACCCAAACAATTCTAGCCCATCGGAAGGATGAGATTAAAGATTAAAAATTGATACAGAGAAGGCATCTGAGTTCGATACATGCCATTCAGTGATTTGGTAACAATCTCCTTTAATTTGGCCACTTTATAAGGTTATAAAAAACACATTCTCACTCTCCAAAACAGGCCTGATTCAAAGCCCATTGAAGTCAATGGGAGTCTCTCCACTGATTTTGAAGGATTATTTGATTGAGGTCCAAAGAGCTGAGTTTTGTGCTCCCAACATTCTATCGGCACTGTACAAGCATGATTAAGAGAACTGAAATTTTCAGTCTCTGAAGTTGAGCATGGAATGAGACAAAACTCTTAATACATGGAATGAGGAAAGGAGTCCTTGTCTCCTTGAATAGGAAATCCCAGATCACTGAATGTGCATCTGGTTCAGGGCACAGTGATCTGAGGATGTCTAACAAATTGTTCCACTTCAAAAAATTTCGGTTTTTTGTTATTTGCTTTTAAAATATTGAAAACTTCATTTAAAAAAAAATCTTAAAAGAATCTTAAACTGTGAAGTACCTAAAATCAGGAAATGCCAACATTATATCATCAGTGGTGGATCAGGCACTATATGAGAGGTCTTCCATAAATTCCTATCATAGTAGCTCGAAAACCCTGATTAGTTCCCTAGGAACTGCACAATAGGGCACATGTCCCCTAATCCTGCCTGTGTCACCCTTGAGCAGAGATCCCCTAGCCACCACACTAGGAATTATGGAGTGTCTCTTGGTCCCGGCTGGTAGCATCCAGCTGCAACCATAGTATAATTTCTGTGTTCTCACAACTCTGTGGTGCGGGATTGCTTACAAGGATTGATGGGCACCACAGAGGATACCTGTGGCAAATGGAAGGTGCAGGAGAAGTGTACATACACAAACCGTAGCCCAGGTTTGTTAATCATTCATAAACTTGTGCTGATGTTTGTGAGCACATAAAAACCCAACCCCAGTCTAAATTAGGATGGATTTGGCCATTCTGTATCAATTATTTTCACAGTCATTGTATTTTCCTGCTTGATATCATTCAGATGCAGTTCTAAGAGATCTGCAGTGTGATGGGTGAACTAAAGACAAAACTCTGAGGTTGAGATTGCTACTGGTCTCAACACTGGTCTAAATCTTCCCCCACTGGAGTCAAAGGTAAAATTCCTATTTCCTTGACTCAGAGTAGAGTTAGGCCCGTTGTGAAGCCTTTTGAAAATCTCATCTGAATTTCCATTATTTTTGTGAACTGAAGTGAGATGCTTAACGCTCTTTGAACATTGTAATGTAATTGTATTCTTTCCACCCTTCCTTTATAGTGAAGGTTTCAGATCCATGATATTAATTTTTAACTTTAATTTTGTCTCATGTCAATGACTTGCTTTTTTTCAGTGATTGACATTTACTTATGGTGAACCCTGAGCAGCAAAATATTGGTTCGGGGACAGATACTAAGCGCTAGAGTTGTGCCTGAGTTAAGACTCACTAAGGGTGGCAGGATCTGGTAGTCAGGAAATTATTTTTGTAAATGGAGCATTAGTTTGTTTTCATCAGACATTTATATCATTGTGTATGAACCAAAACCACTTTGTTTCATGAAAATGGCAAAAAAAGCAACTCACGTTCCCAGCATTGTACTTCCAAGTGTTTGCATAAATACTTAATGCTCCCAGCTCTGTACCCTCAAGAATCCATAAACAAGATAACTAGTTTCTTTATGAAAGACTAATGCGATTCTAGAATACTATGTAATGAGATGCAGCTTCCTTTGCAAAAATTGCAAAAGCCTTAATTGCTAACATAGTATCCGCCCTTAAGGAAAGGCACATATTTAAATACATTAATTATCATGCATTGACTGAATTATCGAAGAAAAGGGGTTTTTTCCTCCAAAGATGCTAATCAGCTCCTGTGGCAGATTTGTTTGAAAGTGCATGTCCCAAGCTTTTATGCTTTAATTTAAAACAAATTATGAGAGTAAATTTCATCCCTATTGTTATTTTTTCCCTGCTGAACTTGCCAAGCCATTCCCAAGATGAACTTCCCATTTATATGAGCCCTATTTTGGATTTTTTATTTATTTCTTTATTTATTTCTTTGCATAAAATCCTCTCTAAGAAAACACACTGGCAAACTTTAGATGCATTAGTTTTGTGTTGGTAAGAGTCTCAATCAATTACTTGAGTATGCTGATGAATGGGTTGGAATTTTAATATTGATAATATGAATGCATTTTCTTGCTGTGGTTACTAAAACAAGTTGTTGCCTTGATGCACACGCGCATATACACACACCAAAAAGTTTTTAACAGTGAGCTGTGTGGATGGTTTTATGTGCCTTAACGATCACCTTGCAGTAGATAAATAATAAATCCCTATTTTAAAAACTACACAAATTATAACTGTAATCTCAATTTATTTTATCCACTAGAAGCAAAGCCCCATGCCAGTTATTCTGCAGCATGCTGGGCCTAAATTTTACGTTTTCTGCATCACACCAGCTCTGAACTGTGAACCAAATTGGATGTGCCACACCATCATGGAACAATCAGAAAGAAATAAGCTATTATTTAATTAAATATTAATATGAATACCAATCAATGCTGTATTGATTCTGTTAATTATCTAATTAAGCAATAACCTCTGTCTGTGTTAAAGAAATGGAAAAGCATTCAATCAAACTTAATATTGACAACACAATGCACTATAGCAGCTGTCAGAAGACAGAGGGAGAGTATGGTAACAGGAATATGGGACTTGTGTTTTAAAAAGAGGTATTAACACAGAGGAGGGGGATTTGTGCATTGGGTGGGGGTGGGTTGAGGATTCTAGCCACTAGGAGGAAACTTCAGGGTGTTAGCACTAGATAGAATGAGCATCCCTTTTTTTCTCATTCAGGGCTCAACTGTGTTTTCTTCTTTCCCTAACTGGAAGAGGCATCCTCTCTGTTCTGACTGAATTCTGCTTAATAGAGAAACAGTGCCTGGGAGAATATGGGAAAGGTGGCTTTATCATAGAATAATAGGACTGGAAGGGACCTTGAGAGGTCATCTTGTTCTACCATGAGTACAGGGGACTGGAAATTAGTATTATTTAGACCATCCCTGACAGGTGTTTGTCTAACCTGCTCTTAAAAATCTCCAATGATGGAGATTCCACAACTTTCCTGGGCAATTAATTCCAGTTATTAACCACCCTGACAGTTAGGAAGCTTTTCCTAATGTTCAACCTAAACCTCCCTTGCTGCAATTTAAGCCCATTGCTTCTTGGCCTATTCTCAGAAGTTAAGAACAATTTTTCTCCTCCTCCTCTTTGTAACAACCTTTTATGTACTTGAAAACTGTTGTCATGTTCCCTCTCAGTCTTCTCTTTTCCAGACTAAACAAATACAATTTTTTTCAATCTTCCCTCATAGGTCATGTTTTCTAAACCCATAATCATTTTTGTTCCTCTTCTCTGGACTTCCACCAATTTGTCCACATCTTTCCTGAAACGTGACATCCAGAACTTTATGCCTGAAATATGCCAGCAGTCTTTTTGTACTGATCTGTTAGGGCTTTTATATGTTGATTTTCATTCATTCTTGAGCAATATCCCTGTTTTCAAGGCTCTGTGGTCCACATTCTTTTCTCAGTTAGACTGGTGTAGATCAATGGTATTATGGAGTTTTCCCAGTATAACTAAGAAGAGGATTCAGTTCCCAGTGAGTGCTGTCAGGCAGTGGGAATAAAACAGTTCTTCCAGCAAGTTGTGCCTTTTCATTGTGTGCTGTAATACAGAACTGTGCATGGTGTCAGAATAGTCTGTATCATCTTGCACAGACAGGAAGGATGGCTTTATGAGTAAGGCACTAGACTGAATCTCAGGAGGTTGGGTTCAATTTTCTGCTCTATCACAGACTTCCCCGTGACCTTGGGCAAGTCCCTTAATCACTCTATCAGAGCTTTCTCTCCGTACAATGGAGGTTAACACTTTTCTTGCCTAACCAGGGGCAGGGGGCAGGAAGCGGGAAATGTTGTGAGGATAAATCCATAAACACTTGGAAGGCACTTAAGGCTTGTCTGTGTGGGGGACGTATGTACACATGTTGCAGAATAGCTATTCCAAATAATAGCATCCACACAGCCAGCTTGTACCTCCTTCCCTCTGAATCAGTTCATACATAAGGCACTGTCTTTTTTCATAATAAACCCTCAGCATGCTAGACAGGTATTCCATGGCATTCTGGACTGGGATCTTTACTTTCTCAGGTTTTTCTCACAGTGCATTATGGGGTGGGTATCCCAACGTAGGTACTGGAAGCCACTGTAATTCTGGGATTTGGGGTCAAACTAACAAATTCCCATGATTCCTCTCCTGATACTCCTGTAGTTCATTTGTCTTTTGTAAGCCAATGCCATTTTTAAACTACTGTCAGCCAGCGTGGAGGGACGAGCTATTGATGTACCCCACAACCCTGACAATCACTAATATACAGAGGCTGCAATCACACATCTATGTGGTTTTGGCTTTTGGAAGCCAGCCGAGATGCTGCTGAGCCAATTTCAGTAGAGGAGGAGGAAGAAATCAAGCAGCTACTTGTGGGTAACTTTTCCTGGGGTAGCTTCACCCCACAGAGCGCTGCTTCTGGACTCAGGCAACTAGCACCGACTGGTGGGAAAAAGATAGTGATGCAGTAGTCCTGGGATGCCAGCACTGGCACAAGAATGATGACAAAAGGCACTTCCCTAGAGATCTGCACTGACCTCCCTCTGGAGCTGCAGCAAGAGAATACCAGCATGAGAGCTCCCCTGGATATAGAGAAGCGTGTAGCCATTGTCATCTGGAAACTCACTCTCCCGGTTGCCAACAGTTAGTAACTAACCAGTTTGGTATTGGTAGATTAACTGTCATCATGGAGGTGTGTGCGGTGCAATATAGAAGCTGCTGGTATCATGGGTCATAAAGCTTGACAATGCACAGGAAATTATTGAGGGATTTCCATGGTTAGGGTTCCTGAATTGTATTAGGCACATGAGTCCCATCAATGGCCCCATTCTTTGCCCCACACGCCACTCCTAAGAGTACATCAGCAAAAAGGGGTATTTCTCCATAGCGCTGCAAGGCCTGGTTGTTCATTGTGGCAGGTTAACCAATATTAATGTGGGGTTGTCTGGAATGGTCCATGATCCTAGAATCTTTAGAAATTCAAGTCTCTTTTCTTTAATGAAAAATAGAATTTTTGATCCCAGGACCACCATGGACATTAATAGTGTTCTGATTCCCACTGGCATTCAGGGAGACCCAGCTTATCCTCTGCTGGGGGCAGGTTAGAGATTGCATGTGCCCTGCTGCAGGCAGTCCTTATGTTGCAGGGTGTTACCCTGATAAGAGCCTCCAAGAGGCGGAGAAAGAGCTTGTTCAAAAAGGCAATGGGAAGACCAGCAAGATATGCATTGACGTTATTCACCAGAATGGTGCCCCCAGAGGTGCTACAGCTCTGGAAGGACAACACTGCTTATACAGGCAGCCCAGGGAGGGATGTTTTGCCTTGCAGTGTTTGTGCCAAAATAAAGCACTATCTTTGCCTTAAAGTCTGTTTTATATCATCCACAGCCACGCACATAGTGCACTGCAAAACAAATAGAGCTCTGCAGAATTGTTCTGAACCAAAGGGATTGTCAATGCTGAGAGTCTGATTACAGCTAGCTGAGTGCCTTATAATCTCTCTGCATTTTAGATGCTTCACTGTGGGAAGCATACCTCATAAAATGCTTAGATAGCCAAAAGCTCAGCGCATTAGTCAAAACTGTGAAGCAAAGTACTTTTTATATTGTCTTATTTTTTTCTTCTATCTGTGATGTTTCAATAAACTTCCTGCAACACAAAGCTTTTTTATATTTAAAACCACTGTGCTGCAGGGGTGCTGGAACAATTTTTATAGTGGGGGTGCTAATGATGGAAACCATGTATTTGGTGTTTGTTATTACTACTTCAAGGCAGGGGGTAGAGCAGTACCCCCAACCACCCCTAGTTCCAGCATCCCTGCTGTCATGCCACCAGCAGGAATCCATGGCAATTGGCTGGGGGGTGGGAGACTTGAAGAGAGAAGGGAAAAGGGGCTTGAGAGGCAGGTGCCAGCATGGCAGACAACTATGGGATATGAAAATACCAGGAACATAACTGCTGTAGAGATGAAACTCTCTGGCACAGATGCCATTTTGAACATGGGTGAAATCGAGCAGGCTCAGAAAAAGCTCCTAGATCATATCTGCACAAAATTGCAGCATCTACCAGGCACCGGGGGGAAAAATATTAAAACTACCCATACAGTTTTTTAGCAATAATACACATACTTACTGGCAAAGGTCCCCACCCCAGCACTATCGTGCTGGATTCTGCTTGGGTTTTGGGAGCTATCTGTTCCTCTGGGGCTGTTTTGGGCTTGTGAATGGGGAAGAGATCCTGGCTCTCAGGGTAAATCTCATCATCTCAGTCCTGGTCAGGGACCACATTCTCTTTGGGTATGTCTATGCTGTAAATAAAGCCCTGCAACAGCAAGCCTCAGAGCCCAGGTCAACTGACTCAGGTTTACAGGGCTTGGTCTGGAGCCCAGGCTCTGAGACCCATGCCCTTGCCAGGTTTCAGAGCCCAGCTTCCATCCCAAGTGGGAACTTCTACACTGCTATTTTTAGGCCCATGGATCAAGCATCTTGGAACCCATGTCAGCTGACCGGGTCTGTGAGACTTTCTGTCGCAGGTTTGTTTGGGTTTTTGGGTGTGTAGTTGTACATGTTGGTGCCTTCAGTATTCCCCATAATGTCCCTCGGTTTTGATGGTGGTCGCCTTGGCATGTCTGATCCAGCTCCTTGAAATAGGGGCAGGTACTTGGAGCACCATCAGCAGTCCTGGTTCTGTTGGGGGTGGGGAGTATCATTCTTTCCAGAGAACATTTTATTTGTTGTGTCATTGAGAAGTGTCCCAGGAGAGACCCCTCTCTGCCATTTTCTTTGCTATGTGCTCATATATCTTCGCATTACTGTGGCTGCTGTTACAACGGGCCTAGACCATCTCCTGTCCCCAGGTTGCAAGGAAATCTATGACCTCTGCATGGCTCCACGCAGATGTATGAGGTGTGGCCGCTGTATTACTCCAGGAGTGTAATTACAAATAGGATACCCCTGGCTGTGCATTAGCATTTAAAGGGGGAGGTGACAGGCACTGAACATGACCCCAGAACAGTAGAGAGCACACAGATAAACAGACAGGCTGGTCCTGGTGTGAAGCAATGGAGCAGGGAGAACTGACAAGTTACTCCAAAATACAGATGCATCCCCAAGAACCTTTTTGTGCACAAACTCATCCTGAAATTTACTTAATCCACTTTCAAAGAAGTGGATTACCCAATTAGCAAAAATTGGCCAATTAATTTGGAAAAATTGCATCATGTGGACACCAGGCATTTTAATTTGAAAAACAAAAGTTACTGCAAAATCCTCCCGCCAACCCCCCATTTTGTATAGACAAGCCCTTTAGTGATGGGGGAGCACATAAATACTTTGACAGATATATAAATAGAAGGGATAATGCACAAAAATGTGTACAGGCAGGTGATTGCACAACGTTTCATGTGCAAAAACACAGGCATGCTGAGACCCGTTTGAAAATTTGACCCAGTGAAGGCAGTATTTGTCTTAGACAAATATTGTGACAAAGATAATATTGGGTTAATATTAGAATGCAATATCCCAGTGAGGTATTTTTTTATGATGAGATAAATGATCCCTTTTGAATCTGTCTGTGTGCATGCAAGCTGAAGGGTAAACACCACCACTAGAATGTTATGTTGTGGATAACTGCACTCCATCAGGTATGGGCTTGGAGTCATATTTATACTAAGTTTAAGCTTGTTGAACTGGTACCAAATGGAGATCCAATTTAAAATATAGACTCTGATATCCTCCCTAAATATGGAAGCGTTGAGATAGTCCCTGCAGGATATTCCTTTTATTTTGACCCAGCAGTCACTCCTGCTGTTCATTGACAAAGAAATATTTGCACTCTGAGGTCATCTCAGGTGGGAATTAGATCATACGATTCATTACCAAATTGACAGGGTCACAGATAGTGTTAATTCACTAGTAGTTGTAGAAATGATTTGCACAAGTAAATGTAAAGGGCCAGATTCTGCTCTGAGTGGCATAAATGTAAATCCAGAATAAATTCACTGAAGTCTGAGGAGTCACTGCAGATTCAGACCAGCATGACTAAGTTCAGAATTATCCAATAGTCCATCTGTGTTTAACATAGCCCTTCCCAGGACTATCTTGACAGTGGAATAGAGGTTTCTGTTGAGTCTCTTTCCCTGCTGTTCCTGACCTGAGTGTTTAATTCAGTGTTATGAAGTTTTACTCTTACCTCATACAACCCAAGCTCTCATTAACTCTTTATTGGCTTTTCGTCTTTTCTTTTTTAAAATTTCTGTTGCTTTATGGAGAAGTGAACTCTCCCAAAAGTTGTACTAGAAGGGAGTCCCCAACGCCTTGCCCAGTGTGATATGTGAAAGTGTAATTACACTCAGAAAAATGACTATAGTGCCAGTGAATCCAGCAAAGCACAGAAGCATGTGCATGACTTTCAGCACATGAGGAATCTCATTGACTTCAAAGGGAACAATCATGTGCTTAAAGTTACGAGGTTACACACGTGCTTAAGAATTGTGTTGAATTGGGGCCTATACGAAAATGGCACTAGTCCATGGGTTTATTTGGTGTTTTGATTATAAGCACTTTGGAAGAGGGACTTCTGACTTATTTTTAATACTTAACGAATAATTAATTATTATAATTTCCCTATTTGTGAGTGCTGAAACTGTGCGATTATTTCTCAATGGAAAATGCATTTGAGCTATTATGTCTGTGTTTTTGACAATTATTAGCTGTATGCTTCTCTGTCTTTCACCACGTTTAGGAAATGCACCATCTGCATTTGGATGTGTACTTTTATTCTAAGGGCTACCACTCTTCCACTCTGATTCCATCCTGCTTTGGCTGGGCCATTATTTCAGGCTTCATTAACAGAAATATTATGTTTATGCCATTCTACCTTCCAACAAGCTAAGAATCCAGTTTCAAGGAATTTCTTGTCCTAACTGCTCTTGGTCAGTCCCTCTGATTAATAAGTAAGTGATAGCATTTTCCATAATTGATATTTATTTTCTACATAGTTTGGAAAAAATTCTTCCCTCAGTTAAACTAGGCAAACCCAGGTATAACTAAGGGCAAAATCTGGATCTTGATTTTATTTTTTCACAATATTTATATTAACAATCCCTCTCCTCAGGGTGTGTAGGGAGGGGGAGAAGATGGAGGGTTCTTTGTTCTAAGGACAACCACCCCCCTGATACTTATCTGAGAAAATATATCATGTTGTGACTGGTAGGTCAAGCCTGTTTGACTTCACAAAAGGTATTTATTTATATCAGTTGATAACACACACAAAAATTTCTGATCACAATCTCAAGGCAACTTTAACAATTGCTTAAGAGCAGCACTAAACATTAACACACATCCAGCAGCAACTACCACCATATGCAGCAACAGCCAACCAACCATTCCAGTCAGGAAAAAAACAAGGGAAAAATACCCACCCTCTCTAAAAAAAAATTGCCAATCAAGCAACGTCCCATTTCCAAAGAGCCCACCACAAACTGAGCCTTACAGCATGCACTGAAGAAAATGAATAGTTGCCTAGTAATGCTTTCTGGAATCTCTCTCTCCAGGAGTAAGAACAAAGCTATTTGAAATCAGCCCCATTCTCTCCTTACAAAGTCTGCTGGTGAGCCAACAATACTTTTTGACTAATTGTACTGGGGACAGCATTTGACTATAGCATTTGTCCCCCAAGACATTAACATGCCCCCTAACACTGGGACAGTAGGATAGGTTTCTATTATAGCATGACCCTACTTCTCTTGAAGCAATTTACTCTCCCTGACAACACTCCTGGTCATACGATTGATCAAGGGATCTGTTAGGAACTATTCTCTCTATTACAACCCTTTGAAAATGCTCTGATTTCTTCAGTTTCCTTAGAGGAGATAAAAAAAAATCCACTGCCCCCACCAGAAAAGGTGCATCACCTTGACCTGCTTAAGATAACGATTAGTCTGTGAAATGGGTAAAATACGTAACTGGCCTACCTCCAATCCCCTCCCAAACACTAGATCCAGAGAGCAGCCAGCCACATGATTTTAGCCAATACTCTCATGGTCACCATGGTGGCCACAAAATCCTGAGCTGACTCAGAAGGCTTATCTTCTACATGGAGATTGTTACTGAATACAACTACCTCACCTACTCCAGTGCCACAGTAGGGAGGGATTCCATCAACTCATATAGGGATCTGTGGTGGATTGGGGAAATTTATACACCAAAAACTGGCTTCAATACCAACTTATCACAGGACTCTCATAATAGATGGCCACACTGTATTCACTCTGGTTTTGGGGTAGATGACCTCCTGCACTTTAGATCAAAGGTAGGTAACACTGCCACTTTACCTCCTTGGTGAGCCCCCTGCAATTGCTGCTCCATTGTATACTCAGACAGCACTAATTATGTGTGATGTTTAGATGTTGCTTGTAATTATTAGAATTGGGCGCACTGGCTGTTGGGAGTCTGAAAGGAGAGGAAACAGGAAGGAGGGGGGAGGAGTTGAAGAGGCTGAGGGAGAGCTACTGAGGGTGCAGCAGCAGCTTGGAAAAGAGGTTTCCACTTTAAAAAATAAAGTCCTGTTGAAGTTTGCTAGTACCTTGCCTGGCTACTACAACATTATGCCACTAATTGTGCCCTGCAGTATTGTCCAGTCAGGTTTCAGGGATATATGCAAAGTCAGGGTCTTATCCTTAATTAAATCACAAGTGGTGGGAACCTGACTGACCACTAGTCTTCCATTGACGAGCAAGAATGAAAGATATGGATCCTTGTCACTGACATGCCAACTTCCTAAGAGATAGTTAGGCCTGGTCTACACTGCGGGGGGATCGATCTAAGATACGCAACTTCAGCTACAAGAATAGCGTAGCTAAAGTCAACGTATCTTAGATCGACGTAGAACCACTTACTTCGCATCCTCACGGCATGGGATCGACAGCTGCCGCTCCCCCATCAACTCCGCTTCCGCTTCTTGCCCTGGTGGAGTTCCGGAGTCGATGGCAGAGCGATCGGGGATCGATTTATCGTGTCTACACTAGACACGATAAATCGATCCCTGATAGATAGATCACTACCTGCCGATCTGGCGGGTAGTGTAGACGTGGCCTTACAAACAAAACCAATGCAGCTCTTCCTTTAGTCCTTTCTTGACACCCTCTGTTCATTACCACAGAAATCAAAGGATTCAGACACTTACAACTCTCCCTTGTCCTGGAGCCTCTGTGTGCCAAACATACAGCAGCAGTATGTTCTACACGACCCCCTTTGGTTATCCTGAGATGACCATCAAATGGCCAAAGCTGCTACACATAGATTTCTTGATAAGGATTTCCAGGAGAAGCCTCAAAGGTCAATCTCAGCATTAATAATCACCCCACGCAGTAGACTTTTCTAAAGTTTTCTGAATAATTAGAACTTCTTTATGGCATGCTGTTCAGGGAGATTTGGTGATCTGGACACATCTGCCCATTGATGGAAATATTCTCCCTGATGAGCATAAATATACTTCCCTATTTACTATATCCTTTATATATGTTTCTGTAAATATTTAGATAGTTATATAACATCTATCATAGTGGTAATAGGGTACTTAATTGTATTCAAATAATACATTTTCTCAGATTAAGACTTGGATGTGTAACATAAATGATCCCTATTTGCTTTGGAGAGGATTCAGCAAGCAAAGCTGTCAGCAGTATAGTTCTGTTTTTTAACTAGTTGGGCGGAGACATCATCGTGTACCTAGTTGATTATAGACTCCCACTGCACAGATCTCTTATCTTTCTATTCCTCATTAGACTATAAATGTAAACAGTATTGACCAATGTACTGAATAATAAACCCAGCAGTTTGGTCCTTGAAGTATTTGGAAGAGGATGAAAAGAAATTGTAAATATCTCTATAAAACATCAGAGATATTGCCCCTGCCCCTTTCAGTTCCAGTGGAAATGATAGATGTGTTGTTCTAACAATGGGTTAAGTGTTTATGCACTTCAGTTCAGTTCATCTGCAGTTAAATCATTTGATGATATATGAAATAAATTTAGCCTGCCAATTCAAAACTTATTTCAGTACAATCAAGCTAGACATGTTATAAATAGTTTTAGACATAAAAAGGAAAAAGGAGAAGGAATAAATTTTGCTCTGACTTGCAACCTGTTTCAGTTCAGTAGGGTTGAACAAGGAGGTAAATCAGAGAAGAATTTATTTGATTAATGACCAAAACGCCCCTCAATTTGCCTCTCTGGAATTTCCACACCATCAATAGAATTTAACATAACATTTCCACATCACAGCCAATCTAATGGCAAAGGCTGGTCGGGAATTTTCTGTAAGAAGGATTTTTCAATGGAAAATACAATTTCCATTAAAAATCAAAATTTCCATTCAGGAAATCTGAAACAAAATATTTAGCTTGGGGTCAGTCATCCCACACCTGCTCGATGTCACAAGTAAGGCACCTCTGCCGCTCCTATTTTATATTTGGACACCTTGAGCAGTAGGTTGCTGCTTTAAGTCTCTGCAATACTGCACCCAGATGGTTCAAGTGGTCTTGCCATCTGTTGCTAAAAATGGCCTTGTGATCTATGTTCACTTGGGCAAAAATTTTTAAACCCTGCAACTCATCATTAACCAGGCTTTGAAAGATTGCATCTGCACTGATCAAATAAAAAGGAATAACTCTGAATTCATATAGGCCAGATTCCTTATGAAAGTGGATTTTTCTTGGGCATCTGCATCTAATGGAATTTGCCAGTACTTTCGGGTCACATCTAAGGTACTTATCTATTTAGTGCTCCCCAACAGGTCCTCTGCCCATGGTGTGGAAAAAGGATTTTGTATGGTAATGGCATTTACCGTCTTGAAATCCATGCAGAATCTCATGGTCCCTGTTAGGATTTAGATATTCAGGCCTGACTGTAAAGGCCTATACTCTAAGAATTTAGGTGTATTCTTATTACTTAGCTAGTTTTAGAGGTATAAAAGAAAGAATCAAAATCACTGTCTGCCGGTGTAAAGGCCTTTTCTCACTCTGACAGTTTGAGGCCCTGTTCTTAGGCTAAGATCTTCGGCTGAGCAGGAGAGGCAGCCATAAGCTGGGAAGCGAACGGTCACATCCTCACATTCCAAACTAGTCTCAATGAAATAAGGTGTTATTGGGCTGTTAGGAATACAATTCTGTCTTGATAATGCCTATCACCTCCAGAGAAAGGGAAGTGCTAAGAAAATGTAAAAGGAAACTTAGTTTGATAGCATCCTGTCTAGCAAGAACTCACTTATCAATAGCTGGGATGTGAAATCCTCATTTCTGTGTTGTTCTATCATTGTAGTCCCCATTTCCCTATTGTTTGTATAATCTCTGTCTGGTTCTGTGATTGTTTCTGTCTGCTGTATAATTAATTTTGCTGGGTGTAAGATAATTAAGGTGGTAGGATATAATTGGTTAAATAATCATGTTACAATATGTTAGGATTGGTTAGTTAAATTTCAGTAAAATGATTGGTTAAGGTATAGCTAAGCAGAACTCAAGTTTTACTATATAGTCTGCAGTCGATCAGGAAGTAAGAGTGGGGGGATGGGAACAGGGAATGGAGGTGGGGAAATTGGAATAATCTTTTGCTAAGGGGGCGGGGAATGGGAACAGGGACACAGATAAGGCTCTGTGATGTCAGAGCTGGGAAGAGGGACACTAAGGAAGGAAACTGGAATCATGCTTGCTGGAAGTTCACCCCAATAAACATCGAATTGTTTGCACCTTTGGACTTCGGATATTGTTGCTCTCTGTTCATGCAAGAAGGACCAGGGATATGGCAGGGAAGTAAGTGGGTGAAGGAATAAGCCCCCTAACAGTCCCATCCATCTTGGGTGCCATTACAATAGCGGAAACCCATAGGTTCCCAGATTTAGTGATCATCCCATTTTTAACATGTTTTGTACTTCTTCCTGAATCTGCCTCAACATTTCTCCCTTGGCTCTGAAGGCTTGTCTCAGCACAGGATGGGGCCCTGATGTTTCTGTGGAATGTGCTATATTGTCAGTTAAATCTGACTGACTGGAAAATACCTGCCTGTGATCTTTAGCAGTACCATCATCTCTGCCTTTTGTTTTGGGTTTAACCCCTCATAGATCTCAATACTTTCCAAGGGAGTCTTGTTTCTTACTTTCAGTAACTAAGTCAATCAAAGGAACAGTAAATGTTCCCTCATCTCTTCAGCAGATAATATGCACTGCCACCTCTCTTCCCTGGTAAGCTTTTCAGAATGGAGAGGGGTAACTAGTGGTGTTCCCCAAGGGTCAGTCCTAGGACCAATCCTATTCAACTTTATTCATACATGATCTGGAGAAAGGGGTAAACAGTGAGGTGACAAAGTTTGCAGACGATACTAAACTGCTCAAAATAGTTAAGACCAAAGCAGACTGTGAAGAACTTCAAAAAGATCTCACAAAACTAAGGGATTGGGTAACAAAATGGAAAATGAAATTTAATGTGGATAAATGTGAAGTAATGCACATTGGAAAAAATAACCCCAACTATTCATACAATATGATGGGGGCTAGTTTAGCTACAACTAATCAGGAAACAGATCTTAAACTCATCGTGGATAGTTCTCTGAAGATGTCCATGCAGTGTGCAGCGTCAGTCAAAAAAGCAAACGGGATGTTAGGAATCATTAAAAAAGGGATAGAGAATAAGACGGAGAATATCTTATTGCCCTTATATAAATCCATGGTACGCCCACATCTTGAATACTGCATACAGATGTGGTCTCCTCATGTCAAAAAAGATATACTGGCATTAGAAAAGGTTCAGAGAAGGGCAACTAAAATGATTAGGGGTTTGGAACAGGTCCCATATGAAGAAAGATTAAAGAGGCTAGGACTTTTCAACTTGGAAAAGAGGAGACTAAGGGGGGATATGATAGAGGTCTATAAAATCATGAGTGGTGTGGAGAAAGTGAATAAGGAAAAGTTATTTACTTGTTCCCATAATATAAGAACTAGGGACAGCAGGTTTAAAACAGATAAAAGGAAGTTCTTCTTCACACAGCTGTGGAACTCCTTGCCTAAGGAGGTTGTGAAGGCTAGGACTATAACAGAGTTTAAAAGAGAACTAGATACATTCATGGAGGTTAAGTCCATTAATGGCTATTAGCCAGGCTGGGTAAGGAATGGTGTCCCTAGCCTTTGTTTGTCAGAGGGTGGAGATGGATGGCAGGAGAGAGAACACTTGATCATGACCTGTTAGGTTCACTCCCTCTGGGGCACCTGGCATTGGCCACTGTCGGTAGGCAGGATACTGGGCTAGATGGACCTTTGATCTGACCCAGTATGGACATTCTTATGTTCTTATGTTTTTTAGTCAGTTGACATGCACACTTAGCAAAACTCCCCTGCCACGGGACCTTTTTACACTATAAGTGACTTTGTTAAGTCTTCCTTTGCCCTGCAGGACAGCGTTCAGTCCAGTCCTGTACTGAACTTAGGTAGGCTTTATTAACTCAGTAAAGATGTAGCCAGAGATAACTGCACATTACTCAGAATACCAAAGACACAGATATAAACTTACATTTATTGTCTTATAAAACTTTGGTTCAACATAACAAAAGTCTTATAGGTTCAGCTTCTGAGGCTTATTCCAGCTACGGGTCCTTTACCTGGCAGACAAAGGGCATGGCTACACTAGAGAGGTTACAGCCGCGCAGCTGAACCGCTGTAAGCTCTCTAGTGTAACCTGTCTAAAACAATGGAAGAGTTCTCTACCATCGGCTTAACTACTCCAGCCCCCACAAGCGGCAGAAGCTCTGTCGGCCAGAGAAGCTCTCCTGCCAACATAGCCTGTCCACACTGACGCTTATGTCAGTGTGACTCATGTTGCTCAGGGGGTGTGATCTATTCACCCTCCTGTGTGACATAAATTATGCCAACATAATCTAGCATAAACATAGCCAAAGTCCCTGCCTCTTAGGATCCAGTCTGGTACAAAGAACCTTGTTTCCTTCCATTAGACAGCTTTTATTTGAAAACCCTGCCATGTGGCCATTCTCACCCCTAGGCTCACAGATGCAAAGGTCAGGGGCATGGCACGGATCCATGAGGTAATTCTTTGGCGAAGTCATTCTGTGTCACTCATCCGTGGGTGAGAGCTTCCTCTTCTCTGTTGTCCTGTAAAGTGGTTTCTACCTGCTGCATTGAGAATTGAGGAGCTTCCTCTGGACCTGTTGCTTTTTAATGGGTATTGACCACTCTCTCTCCCACGGGGAGTAGCCTTTTGTAAGGGCGAGACTCAGCAATGATTAATGGCTCTTGTTACATGGGGTCTGTCCCAGCCATGTGAAAGTTATGAAACACAAATGTAGAGATATTATTCTTAACATGAGAAATACAGGGATTAGCACATAAGTATTACAGTCATCCATTCACCAAAATTGAGAAAAGTCCAAACCTTACTTACTTTACTACAATTTTAACAACTTATTTTTAATAACATTCTACTAGCATTAAGCTTAGCAAACTCTTCCAGGACAATAAAGATCCCGGAGCATTGTTACTGGACTAGAGAACTACACCATTAGAAGGCACAGCCAGCAGCCCAATAGAGCATTGGCTTGTAAATGCAACTTGATTGTACGGGATGTTGGAGTAAGTTCCCTGCTATGCTATGGAAGCTGGTGGGAGAATGGCCTCTATGGAAAAAATATGGTTAATTTCCCACAGAAAAATGGAGGGTTTGATCCTAAATGGAGCTGCATTTAAAACTATTCAGAACAGAATGAGAAGACAGTCTACTGCAGTAATATTTAAAGGGTATAGCATGATTAAAATACAAGGACTTCTTATGCGATGTAGACATATTTGATTTTTCTTCTTTTTCCTTCTCATCTTCCAGTGTTTGTTATGAACAGTTGCCACTTGGGCTAATATGCAGTAGAAGCTCAATGAGTCATAGCATCAGATGGGACACACATTATGAATTAGCAAATGAGGCTAAAATCCTCTCCCCAGTATGCAAACCAACTAATTTGTCTGGGTGCTGCCGAATGCTGCAGTGTATGTGTGTGGGGGAGGTAACAATTTCTCCTCCCAGTTCAGGCAGTAGTGGCAAAGGAAACTTTCCATGGCTGCTGCTCCAGCCTAACAGTAGCACCTGTGTGTGCATATGCACAGACATGCCCTCCAAGGGGAAGAACTGGAAGACCAATGGCATTCGTGGATCCGTCAGTCCCACCTCACATTTCCCCTACCCTGTAAACAGCACAGAGGAAGCACCTATGGAGCTTGGTGGCATTCTGCACAGGGAATGCGCACACATCCTCCATGGCTGTCCTACATTCTGCCCTTCCTCCTTGTGTAGGAGAACCAGACATGCCCATAGAGCATGGGAACAGGATTTGCTCCTAAATGAACAAAGATAGTGCATCCACCAGATGTATCCTTTTCATTCATTCTTTATGATCATTCATAACATACTAGTAAATGTAATAGTGTATATTTTAAATAACGCAGTATTAGCATTAAAAGACCTCACTGCAACATCTGCTGTTAAATCTTTGCTGATAGGTGGGCAGAGACCACTCATTTTGCAAATGGATTTTTAAACCACACAGTTTAGGTAAGCGTGGATTAGCAAGGTGCTAATGTATTCATGTCTATATGTTGAGTTATTTGTTTTATTGACAAGCTAGAGAGTTTTAGAAAATCATTTTTCAATAATTTTCACAAAAATATCCACAGTGCCCTAGTTAAGAATGATTTTCAATAGCAACAAAGTCTAATGCCTCCAGAATATGTGGCTACTATCATTATAACCTGTAGATAAACAAAAAATACGAGTATTTCATTATTTGGTCTTGTCTATACTAGGTATGAACATAATGTAGCGTGAATGAAAACAGACAGACAATGCGTTTTATACATAAAACACTATTTGAAAATATAGCTGCATTACTGACAAACCTCATTTTATGATTCTAAATGCATTTGGTAAATTGGGCTCCTTAATATACCAGCACAATTTTTATAAATTGCTCTATTAGTAAAATTTATGGAAATTGTACCATGCAAATTGTTAGTAAATTGAGTTTCTTTTTTTCATTCTTCTCTGCAAGAGCACATCCAAGTTAAAATAATAGGAGCAGATTCTTCTGTCAGTTACACCAGTTTAACTCTCAAGTAACTCTATTGACTTTAATGGGGTTACTCTACGTTTATGTTGCTGTGACTGAGAACAGTAGCTGGTTCCTGGTTTCTTATACTTTATGGATTATGGAAAAATAGTATCTCCAGAATACTTATCTGCAACAAAGCTTATTTCAACTCTTACTCATTATATAAATGAGATACTAAAATATTTCTTCTTTTCTCTAACCAGCCTATTAGGCTAGATGGCAAAAGCTCAGTTTCTTTTAAAGTAATGTGGGTAAATTGTCTATGCAATTATTTTCAATTGTCCAAGTTTCTGAATCAGTCTTTCCTTTTTAAAAAGAGTGCAGAAACCTTCAACAAAGTGTGTACAAAGGCCAAAGATGTTAAATGAAAATGGGGGTGGGGGGAATGCCCTTTAAAGGCACATTTCTAAAGGATTTGGTAACCACTCTTGATTACTCATCCATTTAAAACTCCTTGATCTCTGTTGGAATCTACTTAAATTTTTAACATTTTATTCATGATTAACAACATGATTAAAATATTGAAGGACCTGCATGCCAAGATACACAATGTACCATCAATTGCACAGACACTTAAACTAAAGTGTGAGCCTATATTTTGCATATTTTAGGTCAACCAACCAATTCTTCAACAAAAACAATAAGCAATCCAATAAATTCCATAGCAAGTTTTGTGTAAACCTCTATTACTTTCATTTTCAAGCAAGTATCCTAGGGATTCTCCCATAAAATTGCAATCTGCAATACTTTTTGGATCATCTAAGGGCTGATGAAGCTGCTAAGGCAGCCAGATGGGTGTTCTCAAGCTGCCAAGCAGTCCCTATCACTTGTGGGGAGTGATGTTGATTCTGGAGGTCACCAGAGAGCCTCTGGTCACAAGGGGAACCATGGGTTTCTTAAGGTTCATGGCAGGGATCCATAAGCCTTCTAAGACATGTAGTACACTCATGGCTTAGCTTTGTCTTAATTCCAAGCTCCTTTATAACATATGTAGAGTTTTCAGGAGGCCTTTTTTCTATAATTACTTCCCCGTTTCTTAATACAGTCATAAAGTTAATGTCTTAGTAGCATTACTTTATGCTAACACCTAATGAATCTCATTTACTATTGCTCCATTATATTATTTTGACTTTTTTCTTTTAAGAGGATTCAATACCTCAGTGCAAAAATTTCAGATGAGAACAAAAAAGTGAATGAGGAAATTATGAGAGCATGTCACCAGAGTTCTTCAAACAGCTGTAGATACTAATGTATGTTGTGTTTCCATAATCCATCATGTATAAACCTAGACCATGCTGATAAAATATTTAACATTTGGTTATGGGGGGGGTTGGGGGGGTGTCTATTAATTCTGACTTTTCTTTACAAACATATAAAGGGATGAAAAGATTGCGTGACAGTCTCCAAAGAAGCTAGTTTTTGCATCTGGTAGTTGTTCCATTATTAATGCTTCCCATACACTTTCTAACCAGGTTCTTTATGCTTGGGGCCTCTCTTTCATGCATTTTGTTGCAGCTTCACAGTATGCAACCACTAACATGTGAAATATCAGATTCATGTTTTTCCTTTCGTCTTTTCATTTTAGCCAAACGCATCAACAGGAGCACCAGTAGATCATCCATCTCTGTCATTTCTTTATTCCAGCACTAAAAAGGACTTCCCAGAATTTTTATATTTTGGTCATAAAGGGAACCAAGTCTCCACAAACATTCCATATTTTAGATAGATAGAGACATATACTATGTATTAATCCTGTTGGAGTGTGTAGGTTTTTGAAAGAACAGGTCAGAGTGGATTTTTCTTTGGGGTGGATTGACAAGATGTGGCTGTTCTGTTTCAAATCATAGCTTAATTTTCAATTAATCAACATGTAATTTTACACAGATATCCAGAAAATTAATTATTTTTTTCGTAGCGCTACACTTTCTACCCACTAGAAATAAAATTTGCTACTGTGGTAATACAGATAATGTCAGAGATTCTGAAACATTAATGTGCATGGGGGAAGAGGAGGAGATTTAGGTATGCTTGAAGTTCAGTACATGCTGCACTTTGTTGAATAAGAATGTACTTAAAACATGGGCTAACGTGTTTCAGTGAATTGGGTGAATTTAAAAGATCTAGTTATCATTCTGCATATTATCGCATAGTAGGGCTTGGAAGACATAAATCCTGCCATCATAATGCACCCACTTTAGGGACCACTGCTACTTCTGCTGAGTTCAACTTAGGTGTCCACTCTCACAGAAAGAAAAGGAGTACTTGTGGCACCTTAGAGACTAACCAATTTATTTGAGCATAAGCTTTCATGAGCTACAGGAAGTGAGCTGTAGCTCACGAAAGCTTATGCTCAAATAAATTGGTTAGTCTCTAAGGTGCCACAAGTACTCCTTTTCTTTTTGCGAATACAGACTAACACGGCTGTTACTCTGAAACACTCTCACAGACTCAGCTACAAACTCTCCTGTTCTCCAACCCCCTTCCACCTTAAAAGTCCATGCTGCTGCTGTTCCACAGTGGATGATTTAGGAGGAAAGGCATCCAGCTGACCTGGCTGAAGAGGAGACAGGATGAGGTGAAGAGGAGAAAACAGTATTCAGAATGAAGGAGCAAGGAAGAAGAAGAGATTATTAAAAAAGAGGGGGGTGACAGGTGACAGATTGGTGGGGCAATGAGAAAGAAAGAAAACAGTAAAGGAAACATGAAGAAATAAAAAGAGAGAATGACAGCATAATACAAAATTGAGAACAAAAAAAAAATTAAGCAGCAGGACTGGTGACAGCACTAAAGGAGGGTGGTAGGACTCACGGCAGGAATGGTGCATTGCTGACGGGTTGGTTTCTAAAAGTGTTAAACTGAGTCTCAGAGTTAAAACTCCTGTGTGAGTCAGATGGTGGGGGTTGATTGGCCAGAACCTGGTAGGGCAGGGGCTCAGGAATTATAAAGTCTGCTCCATGGCTAAGGCGTTCTCTATAGTATGGGAGTTCAGCTTATTAAGTTTGGGAGCTCACCTTAGCAGAGGTCTGTGGTGGTCTAAGGGTTTCATTCCATCTGGGAGTTGTAACTTAGTTCAGGAGTTTGTTTGAGTTTAAGAAGCTTATTTCAGTCTGGGAAAGCAGGAAACTTTAGGAAGGGTTGTAGTTAAAATGTTTCCTCCCCCTGCCCAGTAATTTATAAAGAGGATTTCTTATGCAGCTGTTTCTGGAATTTAAACTGTTTTATTTCCTGTGGGAACTTCAATTAGGAGTCATTTTTATATTTTAGTGGCCTCCTCACTTTTCTTCCTCCCCCCACCTCTTCATTGTATTAATGAGTCTATGACCCATCGCTCATACACAACTATAGCAAGACACATTCCTTTAAAAAAAAAAAAAGGAGCGTGGGGGCCCTGAGAGGATAAGATGGGAACTACAGTAAAGATACCAGCACTGGAAGAAAATGGTAAATGGAACATGGTGGGACAACTACTGTTTTCTCTTTTCTTGTTCCTTATCGTAGTGTGTGCACACCCCATTCTCATTCACTCCCATTACAACCTTCCACAGTGTTTCCTGTAGTGCAGCTTCCTGCAGCCACTTATAGATGGGAGGGAAGCTGGCTATCTGAACTGGCAGACACTCCCTCTCCGAACCACTGAGAGAAAGGGGAGAGCATGTGCCAGGTCTGGCAGGGAGCAGGCACATTCTTCAATTAGAAAGAAGAATTGAGAGGAAGGTGAAGGGGAGGATGGATGTTTTGGGATATGGCAGGAGTGAAAGCAGTATGAAGTTGTGTACTGCGATGGCCCATATGAAGACAGCACTTGGGTTTCACCCAAAAAATTATACTCCATGAGTTCAACTGGAAATTTAAACCAGAGTAAAGAAGCTCCTCTTGCCCCAATTATAGAAAGTAGTGATTGATCATAAGTGTTAGCTGCACCCCTGCCAACATTCATTTCCTCCTTAGTCTTTAGGCTTCTTCCCTTGATTGTACATCTGACCGCAGTCCTTTGGCAACACACATCAATGGGAGAGAGCACCTATGGCCATGGCCAAGATATCTGGTGTGGGTTGAGGTTCCCAAAATGCCTTACTCTTCAGCATCTCTCATGAGTGTTTAAGGGGCTCTCATCTCTAGGAAGGTCACCTGTGTGAAATGACAAAATGCAACACTAGCTTTTGTTAAAAGATTTATTAAAAACAGAAAGAAAATGGTAGTAAGACAAAAAAGAACTTGTATAACATGCTTTATCTGGATACTTTGCAAAGCCCAGTGAGAAAGGTTTCCTCTTAACTTTGTCTCAGAGGCAAGAAAAGTGTACACCTCTTGAAATCAGCCCTTTCTGACCATTCTCTGATCAGCCAGCCTCCCTGCTGAGTCCCTGAGATCTCTACGTTCCAGGCTTCAGTTTTTCAAGTCTCTGTGTTCTCATCAAGTTCTTTGATGCTCAGGTTTTTCCCTCTACCCAGAGTTCATCATCACTGCAAAAATTTCCTCAAGAAATCCTCTGAAGATAAAGACACCAAATAGATATTGGTAAAGATATGTATTGTATTCCCTCTACCTTCCCCCCCCCCATCCACCAGAAGATTGTTTAGGGAAGGAAAGAAGGGCCCTGAGTGTTGCTAAATAACCTCCTTTCAAATGCTTAACTTCCTGAGCCCCATTCCATATCTCTCTGGGATTGCAAAAATAATTTACAAACTTCAATAACTCCATTTTTACCATAGACATATTTCACACTAAATATCTCTAATTGACAGATGACAGCCCCTCTGTCACAGTACTAGATAGGGAATTGCCAGTTTCTCAGAAGGGCAAGTGGTGCAGAGCTGCAATTACTCCACATTTCATGTGCCTAAAAAAATTGGTTCAACAGTATACTCAAACTCCTGGGCCCAACCTCCTTTGGTCATACCTTGTCAGGATCACAGACACTCAGTCACAAAACTTCTATGCTCGGGACTGAGGCTAAAGAAACAGGTTGAGCATGCAGTTATCTTTAATTAGAGCTATAACAAAAAATATTCTGGGAAGTAGAGAATTTTGCGCCAGTTTCTCAAATGGGCTTAGCACACAGCCTACTCCCACAGATAGCCATCTCATTTAGGTGCCTAAAATGGAGCGAAGCTCTTTTGAAAAGGCGATCTACGTGTTTATAAGGAAGCATGCCAGATGGACAGAGAGGAAGTCTTTAGTCTGTTGGAGGAGGAGCCAGCAGCATGCTGAAAAAGACGGAACTCTGACTTTTTAGAATGTGAAAAGCCCTGAGGATTTTATTAGAACAGTGTGCGCTGACACAATCTCAGAAAATAGCTGATCGTGGGAATGGAAAAAGTGGGATAACACCACATAAGTGATCACAGAAAAAAGATTAATAGTCTTTCAGGGCACTCTGGGGCATAAACTAAAGACTGCAAATTAATTGATGGGTGTCACAGAGTCCCAATATTGCAGCCTCTTTTCTGGATCCATGTCTTCATTCCTGGGCATGATTAGATCTCCTTTGAACACTGTAGACTGTATGTGATGGATATCGCAACCACATGCAGTATCTTTGGGGGACCCTATTAAATTTATGAATGCTTTATGTCTCACTGGGGGCCAGGGATTGTGTGCCATTCCATTGGGGCAGACAAGCGAAGGGATGGTTACCACAGCTCCTCCAGGAACTAAAAACCAGTTTGGGGAGGGCAGGCTGGCTTTTCCAGAGACAAAGAAATAGAAAAAAGGCTTTTGGTCACATTTGGGGAGACTCAGAATCTGTCTTTAGATTCAACAAACAGAATGTTGGGTCCTGTAGGGACCCAATCTTTACTGAAAGGTTGGAAATACTTTGGCTTACTAAGGCCACTTAATACTGATGGGCAAGTCCTGGTATGTTTAGTAATTGTGTAGGAACTTTATTTTAATGTTTTCTCTGTAATGCTTTTAATCCAAAGTGTAAATGCATCATGCTTTGTGCAGGCCGGTGGTTAACTGGCACACACTGTCATAGCCTGCATAGAAAGGTTAGCTACAGCTGCACCTCACTCTGGGTCCAGCACAGTGATTGCTAGACTACTCCCCTTAGGGAAACAGATGCAGGTCTCTGCCTGAGAGAGGTGATGACTAAGTAGCCAGAGTGGGTGTCCTCAAGGAAGACCAATGGAAGGAGAGGAGTCAAAGGTCCAGTTAACCCTCATTAAACTATTTCTAAGTTTAGTTCGTAAGCTCTGTTTTCAGGCTGAGGAACCCTAAGGACAAAGCTAACATCTGTCAACACGGACCTTCTTTGTGCCTCAGGTGAGTGTATGAGACTGAGATAACATTTTAGATTGGAGAGAGCATACTGCCCTTTAAAAAAAACACACACAAATAGAAATGTCCAGTTTCAGGCACACTGCTCTCTATCTGCAAATTACTACAGAAACAGACACTGAATACGGTTATCAAAACAGATAACATACAAGTAAAAATGGAGGCTTGGACCATGAGGAAGGAGGATGGTGTGGTCAAAGTACAGGACAGGGAGCCAGGAGGCCTAACTGTGCCAGAGACTTTCTTTGTGACCTTGGCAAAGTCACTTAACATTTCTATGCCTCACTTTATCCATATATAAATTATTATTATTCGTTATTATTTATTTGTGCTATGCTATTGCCTAGGAACCAGAGTCCAGGATCAGGAGCCCATTATGCTAAGCACTAGATAGACAGCTAGCAAACAAGACAGTCCCTGCCCCGAGACTTTACAGTTTATATGTCAAACAGGTGGATGAAAACAGATATATGGGGCTGATTGGAAAGATGATGTAAGAATAAAACAGAGTTTAACAGAAGTCTAAGAGATTGTCTGTGATTCTGGCAGGCCAGATGCCAACTCTGACCTAGGCTGCAGGCATTAGCTGAGAACTGTATGTTAGTTTTGCTCAAAATAGGTCTTAGAAGAATGTATTTAGTGTTTAGACTCTATGAAATGCTTGTATGTTGCCATTTGTATTCATCTCACTTATAATTGTATCCCCTATTGTAGGGTAATATTTAAGGCTATTGCTACACCATCACTTATGTCAGTATAACTTATGTCACTCATGGGGTGTGAATAAGCCACCCCCCTGAATGACCTAAGTTACTAGTGCTTGGCTCAGTGTATGTTGGCAGGAGAGCTTCTCCCACCAACATGGCTACCGCCGCTTGTTGGGAGTGGATTAATTAAGTCAACAGGAGAGCTCTCTCCCGTTGGCTTAGAGTGGCAACAATACGGAGTTTATAGCAGTGCAGCTGCATCGATGCGCTGCACCACTGTAAGCTCTCTAATGTAGCCATAGGATAAGTGTTTGCTCTATAACTGTAGAATTGTTTGCTCTGAAACTGTAAACCCCCCCAGTCAAGAGAGAAATGTTCCCGAGTGTGAACTAGCTTGCCATAGAAGGCCCAACAGAAGAACGCCCATAGACCCCAGACAAACCATTGTGGAACATCAGAGGACAAAACACTTAGTTGATTGCTCCCTCCCCCGACCCATGAAGTGGAGACATGCACGTGAACTCATCCCATTACCTTGAACTCTGGGGGAAAGGAATAAATATCCCTTACAAGAAGAAACTGCACCTTTTTGGCTGTTTGAACTCTGAAGGGCCAGAGACTCTAAACTGAAGCCAGAGATTCCCCATGGGCTGCCTCCTAGGTCTGCCCTAAAAGATACTTTGAATAAACAGATCAATACTACTCTGTCACTCTTAGGATTTAGATGGTAACGCATTCGTGTGGATATGTTTGCTTGCTTTAACCTGTAAATAACTCATATTCCTCTTTCCAAGTTAATAAGCCTTTAGATAGTTTATTACAGGATTGGCTACGTGCATTGTATTTGGTGTAGGATCTAGACTACCAGTTGATCTGGGATAAGAGACTGGTCTCTTTGGACTGGAAGCAACCTGAATATGGTGTGATTTTTGGTGTAAGTGACCATTTATCACTAAGTCCAGTTTGTCTGGGTAGTAAGATAGACTGGAGAGTCTATGGGAAATGTCTGTCACTCCATGGTATACCAGTACAGGGATCCAGGAGCACTGTCTACACCAGGGATTAGGTCAGTGTAGCTCACAGGTGTGAATTTTTTTAAAAAAACACCCCTAAGAGATGTAGCTATGATGATGTAAGTTCCTAGTATAGACCAGTCCTCAGAAGACAAAATGGAATAATGATACTTCCCTATCCTTGTAAGGTGATTTCAGATACACAATATAAGAGAAACCCTTCCCTGATTCACATCTCCTGAAATAAATGTAATTCGTTTCTGAGGGATATAAAATGCATAGGAAGTAGCCACTTGCTAATCTATTCATCTGGGAACAGTTTGAGGAGCAGTTTCTTCAGCCCTGCAGATACACAAGATAAAAGAATAGACAGATCATTAGCCAACAATGAAATTAACACTAAGAATACTATAAATGAGAAAGGTCATCATCACCTCCATTAAATTTTATCGAACTTACTACGAAGTGTGTTTGAATTAAAGAAAGGAATTGTTGTCCTGATTCTGTCCCAATAGACAGAGCTATTGCATGAAGGACGGTGGAGTTAAGTGGGAGAACCACATGGGCTAAGGGGGACTCATTATGGGTGTCAGATCCCCACAGTCAGTACAACAGCTGACTCATGGGAAAATGGAAAACTAAACTGAGTTGATGAATTATTCAAACATGAGGCCCAAGTGTGATTCATAGATATTAAGATCAGAAGGGACCATTATGATCATCTAGTCTGACCTTCTGCACAATGCAGGCCACAGAATCTCACCCACCCACTCCTGCGATAAACCTCTCACCTATGTCTGAGCTATTGAAGTCCTCAAATCACGGTTTAAAGACTTCAAGGAGCAGAGAATCCTCCAGCAAGTGACCCATGCCCCACGCTACAGAGGAAGGAAAAAAACCTCCAGGGCCTCTTCCAATTTGCCCTGGAGGAAAATTCCTTCCCGACCCCAAATATGGCAATCAGCTGAACCCTGAGCATATGGGCAAGATTCACCAGCCAGATACCCAGGGAAGAATTCAGTCCTTACTTAGAATTGAACTCAATTTGGCCTGAGTGAGGACTATAAGATCTCTGAATGTCGGGTTTTAAACAAAGGGTATGAAATATGTAGAATTGCAGAAAACAACCTGACTCTTCTGTCACCAACATACATCTTTCACTTTTTGGGCCAAATTGTCCATGTAGATGCCTAGGCTTGTACCCAAGAAATAGCAGAAAACAGCCCCCTACCACACCTATCTTCTCCACTAACTGCTTCAGAATCCCTCCCTGTTGAAAAGGGCCTGAAGAAGAACTCTGTGTAAACTCAAAACTTCTCTCACCAAAAGAAGTTGGTCCAATAAAACACTGGTTTTCAACCTTTTTTCACTGGCAGACCCCTAAAAAAATTTGAATCAGGTGAAGACCCTTGGAAATCTTAGATATGGTCTGCAGACCAAGAGTCTGTGGACCACAGGTTGAAAACCACTGTTCTATGGTAACGAGAACCTTTTGCGGATCCCTTAGATATGGTCTGCAGAACATGGGTGGAAAACCACTGCAATAAAAGATATTACCTCATCCACCTAGTCTCAAAGGACTCAATCTTGCAAGTTGCAAAACACTTCCAATGAGGTGGTAATTCAGCTACCACTGAATTAATGGCATTTACTCCACCTTTCAGTTAGAGCAGAGTCAGGCCCTGCTAGTTTCCAGTTGTCATGTGAATCCCCTTGAATATGGTGGAGGTGTTTCCTATAACCAGATCTGACAGGGTGTGTGGCGGGGGGTGGGGGACGGAGGGAAGAGAGAAGTATTGCAGTAGTTATACAATTTTAAGAAGTTATTTCCCAGTGCAAGTCCACCCTTGGGCAGCACCAATGACAGTGGGCTCATTCTGCTATCTGTATACCACATTTCAAACCTGTTAAATCAAAACGACATACACTTTCCCCTGAAAGCAGTACAAAATATACTTGTGTATCATTTTGTACTGAGTTTCTCCAATATCAGCTACAAGGGAAATTTTAGGGATTGCCTGTGTTCCTTCATCCCAGTTCTGGTCATCTGTCCAGAGATATCCTCCCAGGTCTTGGTCTAACAAGAGATCCAGTTTCATGTAATATTTTGCTTGTGGCAGATGTTCATCCTTTTAAAGGGCTTAGGGCATTTCAGATAGATTTAAGGGATGAAAGCCTTACAGATTTACCTCTCAAATGTGATTGAATAAAATTCGACAGTCGGAGAAAGGTGAAGAAATGGGATCTAAGAAATGCTTCCTTCTTTTGTAAATGTATAAAAGCACAGACCTTAAAAGCCAAATACATCTGCCAGACACAGTGGGAGTTTGCAAAACACCTAGGCAGGTTTGGGAATTAGGGTCCAGAACCACCAAGGGACTAAGGCTACAAGTGTCATATCATCTAACTTTTAGGCACCTAGAAAGTTACAGGAACCAACACTGCAAGCCACACAGCCTGAGTTAGGAGCCTAGACTTCTATACAATGAGTGGGGAGAGAAAGGCAATTTGATCCAGAGCCAGCATACTACGTGGGAGCCACCAAAACTAGCCAATGAGAGATGCTAACCGCAGGGGTGTGTGCTAATCCTCATTCCTCTCACAGAGATAGGCACCTAAATTTGGAATCCAAATAGGGAGGCACCTAGCTCTGTTTATGATCCACCAACGAGGGGAAAATAGGCAGACGAACACCTAAGTCATGTGCAGGGCCCAGAACAAAAAGTGGGGGAGCAGGATGACTTCCCTTTATAACCTTAGGCCTACTGGCAAGGCTATTCAGCCAGGAGGTGGGAGACCCCTAGTACCAGAGGTGACGTGTGGGGGGTGGGGCATGCAAGGTCACATGCTCCCCACCCCCAGATTTGCTGCTTGGCTTGTACTGAGCATGCTCACAGACTGAGCATCTCTCAGTAACATCTGCCGAACCCTCTCCTCACAATCTGCCCTCCCCATTGGTAGGTATGGGTCATCTCTGCCTGGTACAAGTCCCCCTGCCTCCAGGGGAGAAGGGATTTCAACAGGGATCAGTCACTGCTCAGGTAAGGACACTAACCATGAGGCTAGTGGTTCTAGCTCTTTCACCAGCCCAGTTTAAATTTAATTAGTAAATTTAAAGTGGAACAACTTCAACAGGAGAGATTGAGGGAGCCCCACATCAGCCTATCCCATAGCCTAGTGGTTAGGGCAATCACTGAGCAGTGCTGACCCTATTCAAATCCCTTCTCCCCCTCAAGAGGAGGGGGGGATGTGAACAGGGGGGGTCTCCTACATCAGGGGTTCTCAACATTTTTCTTTGAGCTATAAAAATTCCACAGCCCACCTGTGCCACAACAACTGTTTTTCTGCATATCCAGTAGATTAAAAGCCAGGGCTGGCATTAGGGGGTAGCAAGCAGGGCAATTGCCCAGGGCCCCATGCCACAGGTGGCCCCGCAAAGCTAAGTTGCTCAGGCTTTGGCTTCTACACTGGGCGGCGGGATTCGGGCTTCAGTTTTCTGCCCTGGGCTCCAGCTCTAACACTTGCCCTGCTCTCTGGTTTATTTTGGTGGACACCCTGAAACCTGCTTGCCTCCCCCCGGGACGCCCCAGAGCCCTGGCTTAGAACCATTGTCCTACATCCTGTAGGATTACCCTAACTACTAGTCTAATGGTTATAAGGGAAGTCCTCCCTCTTTCCCATCCCAGCTATGTTTTGTGTGGACTCGTCTGAGGGACCCGATCTGGGAGATGTGCTCAGAGGATGCTTACTGGAGTGGGCACCTACACGCAACGTAGGCAGCTGAATGCCTATGTTTCCCAATTTGTGAATTGATCTGGGGTGCAGACAGGAGGTAGGCAGCCGGACATCTATCCTGAGGCAGCAGTGTGAATGCTCAGGCAGGAGATAGGCGCCTGAATGCCCTGAGTGAGTTTAGGCACCTACAGTGCCAGGCAGCAGCCAAGCAGGAGATTTTGTGGTAAACACTGCAGTGATGCCAGTTGGGGAGAGGTAAATACCCTCCCCACTGTTTTTTCATTTGCTCAAAGTTCCATAATCCACAAAGTTAGAGATCCATGGCCCTGACCACTTTCAAGCAGTGGTCCTGTACTAATTCAGTACAACTGCCACCAGAGTAGTCTGGACAGTCACTCTGGCTGCATGGTTGCCATGTCACTGAAATCTGATCCAGCCACCTCTCCATACAGAGAGCTAGTCGGGCCAGATTTCAGTGAGTAATGTTGTGACTTGATGTATGGGGAGTCTGTTTCTGTACAGCAGAGCACAGGGGAGTCCACTGAGAACTTGACTCCTGGTGACACCAGCTCATGCATGGTGTGGGTAAGAGAGAGGAGACTCCTTGGCTGAGGGAGACCCAGGGTCCCTGCAGGAGGCCAGCAAGGATGAGCAGAATCTAGAACAAGGTCTCTGTGAGAGGTGAGGCAGGGACAGGAATTTATCCCCAACCCATCAAGAAATGTCTGAATTGGCACCACTGTCATGGTGGTGTCTAAAAATGGGATTTAGATGCCTAAGTACCTTCATGGATCACATCCTAGGTGCCAGACCTGATTAGGCACTGTTGAAAATATTACAGTTAGGGCCTGATCCAAAGTTTATTAAAGGCAATAGATATGCCTCCATGATTTTAATGGTATTGGATCAGGCCCTTAATGCCAGCTGCTCTCCATACCTTGATCAAAATGTCTGGGCTAGGTTGAAATAGAGTAATTCAAGTAGTGTTAAGAAGGATTAGAATCACCTGACTACTGATGAATAAATCAGTGGATTGTTTTAATAATCTGAAGATCTAAAGGTCCATAGATACTGTGAGTAGAAAACTGTCAGGATATTCCACTAAACCATTAGCAGAGTGGTTCAGTGACTGTGCAGTTTACTTTCTTAAACATATCTGGAATGAACTAGCCTCCTAGGATAAACCATTAAAAGACGTCTTCCAACTAAACAGGAATGAGCCGTAATTTATCTTTGAGTGAATGACCTAGCAATGACAAAGGCTGTGTTTTTACACCTCAATTTTTCAGGCTGATCCTGAATATCAGTTCAAGAGGATGTCTACCTGTATGCATAAAGCCAAAAACCACTTGGGAAAACCCCTAGTTGTCTTAAAGATCATGAAGCTCCACCAGATCCTGTGTGTCTGCAAAATTGGGCTGGACTCACTTTAGAAGGGTCTTTCCTCAAAGAATTCTGGCTTTCCTTACTTTCTTAAATACCACAAGAATAACCTTTGTTGCAATATTTCAGATTTTCTGCTTCTGAGCCTGGCCAGAACCAGGAAGTTCAAAGCATGCAAAAATGAAAATCTATGTAAGAAAAATCTAAACATATTTAGACCTCAAAAAAGTTAGATTCAGGGGCCAATTCTTATTTCATACTGATTTGCCCAGCCCTGCTTAATGCCTATTGCTTCCTACTCATCTTTAGGAATCTGATAAGTAAGAATACAACAGAGTGGTAAAACTAGGAGTAATGGTTCAGAAACAGTAAATTTAAGACTACTAAGGAAACTTTCCTAACAACTTGGTTGATGACAGTAGATAGAATCCCCATGACTTTAGTCATTTAAACATATGTACTATAGGAAATAGTTTTGCTTTAGAAGATGGGTGTGCTGAATGACCCAACTGCTCATTTCTGTTTCTAATTATTTACTTCTGTGATGATTCAATGACAAGAAGAAGCTCTATTACTGTGGAAATGTTTCTATAAGCAGCATATAATAGACAAAAAGTCCTCCAAAAGTTATTAACTATCTCTTTATATAAGCACCAAACAATGAATAGCTTTCAGTTAAAGATTCCAATCCCCAAACATGATCTGCTAGCACAGACCCTTACACAAATAGAGAATCCTAATTAAAATCACATGGGCATAACTAGGATTTATATATATTATGGCAGCATTGGTCCATAAGAATGTATGTTTGTCATGCTCAAGACTTCCATGACAAAAGTGGCTTTTGGTATTTCAATAGAAAGTCATGATCTTTATCATAGGAGACAGCCTGCTACTGAGCAAGACTGTCGTGAATTTTTACAAATTTGGCTCTTATGTCGGATGTCATGGATTGTGGGATCATAAAGTAATTACTCGTTATATTACTATAATTTATTATAATTAATATTTAGATTGTAAAATCTTTGGCACAGGGGCCATCATTTTATACACCGCCTAGTATAATCAGGTCCTAATCCATGACTGGGGATCCTAGATGCTAGCACACTACAAATATATAATAAATGGTTGTAAAGAATTAGCTAAATATCAAATGGTGCTAAAATCTTTTCATTGTAAAATAAAGGCAATTTGACTTCTCATTTCCCTTGCCAGTGAATTTCAGATTTAAAATTTTCAGCGCTCTGACTTTTCTTTCTCTTTTTTTTAATTTTAACTACAATTATGAAGTTTGCATTTTTGTGCCATAACAAAGCCATGGCATTTCTCATTGTTTGTCAGACTGACCAGCCAGCCTTACTAATCACACATCTAAGACTTTCTCCAGTGAGTGGCATTTGTGTTATGCTGATAACAATTTAATACTGCACATCTGGATTACGGCAAGTACTGAGGCGGAATTAGCAAGATGCAGTTATTTATCAAAGACACTTCTGGGACTAAATCTGACTGAATGAGTCAAGTTTTAGTGACAACTTTTCTTATTTTCAGTTTGTTTTTTTTTAAAAAAATCAATTCACTTACAAACAACACAGTCCTTGTATTAAAACTATGTATCATGGAAGATCCTCAGATCTCATGATGATACTTATTGATAAGTCTAGCCTTAAAATCCTAACTTTAATAGCTTTTTGCACCCCCAAAGCCTTGTTTATTGAAGGTTTCCATTTTTCTTTTGATCTTTCTTTTGAAGAAAGAGCTACTTAAATCAGAGAGACCATGTTTGCCCTTCTCATCTGCCAGGCTAACTTGTTCATCATGCTTGATATTGTGAATCATAAACTGATATTATGGCAATTCACTGCATCTTATAATTTCATGTAAATGAGCCAACTCCACAGTTTCTAGCAGCATCAGTTCCCCTGACCTGAGCAAGCATCTTCTGTGCAGGAGGAAGGCCAAGTAGTAGAGTCAATCCAATGTGATTGGGGCAGAAAGAGGAGGAAATGGAAGGAAAAACTCAGCTTTCCTCCACATAAGCTATCACTGGGTTCTAGGGACCTGTGCAAATTTATTGGATTGCTTTCCCTGTTAGAACAATTGGTCAGCCATGCTTCCTTTAAAGCGTTGATGAACTTTATTGACCTTGTCTACTCCACTGGAACAATTAAAGGAGGAGAACAAAGCAAGCCATGTTTGACACCCATTGTCCAAAACTATTGAAAGTTCTAGTGTGGACAGTCTGAGTTCATCTACACTTTCATCACACCAATGTCAGCTGAAGGGGTTTCAAGTCAACACAATTTTACAATGCATCAGGAAAAATGGTTGCAAGAAGTTTTTAACTAGCCAGTGTGGACAGAATCAAACAGTGTTTAAAAAACATTTAAAAACCACCAGGAGTGGCTGGATGTACACAGAGCCCACAATCTGTGTTGGAATTAGTGCAGAGCTACACTGTCCTGGGATGAAAAGGAGAGGTGGTTAGTTTAACTCCCTTTGAAAGGTTGTAACAGATGATCCCTTGTAGATTCCTTGTAGATCCTGGTCTGCTAACCTGTGTGGAGGTGAGGAATGATGCCATGGTCCCCGCTCTCTTCCTGCCTCTTCCCTTTGAAGAATTTAGAACATCTGAAGTCACTAGAGTTACATGGTCCTTATACTCCCTGAACACAAGGACTGCAATCGTACCTAGCACCTGCGCCTATGTAAGAACAGAAAGGCTTCTAGTACCCCTCTCCACCCTGCACTCTCTCACATGTGCAGGACCAGGTATAATCTGGCCCACAATATATATTTGTGTCTTCAAAATGTTGGTTAAAAAAAATGAGTGTTACCAGAGGAACAAATATGACACAATAGCTCTGATAGTCTATGAGCTCTGACATTAAACAGAGTCAAGCCTAGTCAGGAATTGCAAGGGACACCTCAATGGAACAAAGCAGCTGCTGCAAGGAGTGATGCTAGGTGTACAGCATTATAACACTCTGAAACAGTACTGAACCAAGTCCCTTACCGTCTTTCAGATGAAAGACATTCTGACTTCCAGTGGTCATGAAAGAACCTATGGCACATTTTGAATGAAAAGAGGTCTCTGTCCTGGCCAAATTCCAGATCAGGTAGTTAAATTCTGAACTAAAGTGTCCGTGCTTCCTTTGACAAACTTGTGTAGCAGTTTTACCATGCACTGTTAAACTATTGCTGCATTTCACCCAAAGTTGGTTACACTTCAATAATGGTGTAACAGCAGCATTCCACTGCCCCCATTCTCTTCCCTGCAGAAATCACACAGACCCCACCCTGCATGCTCTGAGTGACATTTTATTTCGATTCCCCTTCTCCAATATCACCCATGCTCCCACTGATTTACTATATTTGCTGAGCTCTAGGCCCTCTCAACAGACCTGAGGGGCACAGAGGTCTCCCTACTCTGAGGTCTCCATACGACTAGACTCAGTAGTCCTATTCCTCCTCCTCTCTCCCTTTCACTGCCTCCCGGTGCCTCTTTTATCAGCCCTCAGCTGATGGGGCCAACTGAGTTTTTACCCCGACCCAGCTCACCAGCCTGATCAGATAATTACCCCCATTAGCACCTCCTGGGCCACTAATTAGCATCTAGGAAACTGGAGTGCAGGCTCACATACTCATTCCAGGCACTTTGTCACAGATGGATAAAATAATTTTTACCTATGGAGCCTGATTGTGCCTGACCCTTCCCCAGTTGCTCATGTTGGGGAGAAACAAGGCATAAGGAATTTACCCACAGTTAATTTTTTTTAAGATGGAAAAAAAATGGAAGTGTATATTATATGCTAAGCTAGGTGTCAGAATGGTATATTTTACGTTAGCTGTTTGCTGCTCCCGTTGATGGTTTTTTTTTCCAAATGAGCTACCTAGTGGTGCGTGTTCTATAGAGTTACACTAAATAGGAATAAAATGTGATGGTGCTATTGTAGGACTTGCCTTCTGCAAATAACACTCTTGCTTACTGCTGTCTGATTACTTCTTGGACATTCTGTACTTTTTCTTCAAGCCTGATCTGATTTGTAAACACACTGCGTTGTTTAGAACACTTTCTGGAATACTCTCTGAGCCAATAAGTGTTTTTATAATAATTATATGTTTGCAAAGGGCATCAGCAGGATGAACAACACTAATGAACATCTCTATTCAGCTACAGGGAGGTGAGAGGGAATCTTTATTCAAGCTAAACTCAGCCATTTTTTTCCCCAATACCTTGACCCTTAGTAAAAAAGCATTTTGCCTAGAATTTCACACACACACACACACACAACATGAGAAGAGTGTAAGTACAAAAGCTCCAATACAGAGGTCTTCAACCTGGGATCCACAGACTATGTCTAAGATTTCCAAAGGGGTCTGCACCTCCATTTGTAATTTTTTAGGGGTCTGCAAATGAAAAAAGGTTGAAAACCACTAACGAGCAGAAATAATGGAGAAATGTTCTGAATAGTGTAGTTTCTCTTGACACTTTATCTATCAAAAGTAACCTTTTCTGAGTAATTTTCTGGGATAATTCTATAGGATGGTTTAAAGGTTCTGTAAAGTTGTATAGGATTTTCCAAAGTTAATGTGCTTGATGGTCTTTGGATAGTTCCTCATTAATATTTGTCAACAACATTCAAATTTTTCCCCATAAATTTGGGGACTTTAAGTGCTCCATGAAGAGACAATAATATGGGTTTGAACCAGACATAAAGTAGACAGAGGAGTTGGTGAAGTTATGGTTAAATTGCAACATGGACCTACAACACTCCTGCTGTTCTAATACCTGCAACAGTCTCAAGCAGTGAGGGACTAAAAGGACTAAAATTTAATCCCATTGAAGACATAAGCAAAATTCTTACTGAAGTCATTGGAATCCAGATTTGGGCAAGAACTGTATTTTAGTTTTGTGCCAAACTGTGTGTTAATTTTCTGATGCTGACAAATCTGACCTAGGAATAACATGCAGGTGTCCCGCCACATTTCACAATGGAAACATATTGTAGAATTTAATAAAGAATGTTAGCTTCTCTAGAGAATTTTTTAACCTATTTATAGAAACCTACAGCATGGATATAATTCTGTACTAAATTCTTCAAGCAGAAGGTAGTATTCCCACCCTATTCTTTCTGACACATGCAGGATGAATATGGTCCAAATTCATCTTCCTCCTGGCATTTCCTTTATTGTTAAATTAACCAATTGCAAACATAATTGTCAATCTAAGTACAGTTGTTCCCAGCTTTCTTCCCAACCCTCCCCCTTCTGTCCCTGCCTCTAGTTTGCTCTTGCCTCAGAAAAACTCTCCAACTTTTGTACTCCGTGGTTGGAGCCAATGAAACCCATTTGATCTGGTGACAAGAGTGAGTCAACAGAAGAGCTCTGCACCTCTAGGCAGCATTTCAGAAGTTGACTTATACTAGTCAACTAGTAGTAAAAGTTGAAAATACTATAGACAGGATGTCATTCTCAAATTGTATAGGCTTTTAAGAGCAATTCCTATAGAACCCTATTTGTTTAATCTCTGTAGGGCTTTTCCCTAAGTAGCCCTGTGACAGGGTCACGACTCACCACCGCTGGCACCTCCTGCTCGTTGCTCTGGGAATTAGTTCCTGTCAGCTGCGGAGCACCCTCGGCGTGTGGTGTCTCGCCTGTTGTCTGCTCTGTTGCCTTGGGACCCGCGTTGCTCCCCACTCGGCGGTGTCCTCTTCAGGACACTGTCCCCCGACAGTGCCCACTACTCCAGTCTCACCCCCTTCCGGGGGCGGGGGGGTTAACAGCAGTCTTTCACCTTGCACCTGCCTCAGTAGCCAGCCACAACCCCAAAGTCTAGCCCCTCAGCTCAGGGGCAAGTTGCAGTCTGTCTCGCCACACTCCTCTGTGGCCAGATGCAGTATAAGGGGGGAAAGGGGGGGACCCAGGACCATCTGCTATTCTGGGTCCTGACCCAGCAATCCTCTAGCAGCAGGCTCTCTGCCCTCCTTCTCTCCCCTCGTATCTGCCTATCTTCCCTGGGCCACTTCCCCTTTTGGCCCTGTGCACCTTCTCAACCCTTCTTAGCAGGGCCGCAGCCAGGCAGGTAACTGGTCCAGAGCTCTCCTCTGCTCCCCAGAGCCTGTCCAGCAATGCTCTGTCCAAGGTGCTAGCTCCTTCCCTCAGGAGCCAGTCCTTCTCCATTGCTAGCTAGGGAGAGACTGCCTTCTCCTCTACTAGGCAGCCCTTATATAGGGCCCAGCCCGGCCGTGCTTGGCTCTCCACAGGCCTTTGTTGATTGACTGCTGGTCTGTGAAGCCTCTCTGGCCTGTTCTAGCTCTTTTTCTCACGGGGTGGGGCTGCCGCCCCACCACAGGCCCCAAGATAAATTTGAAGTTAAGACATGAAAAGCTATATTACTAAAACCACTGTGGCTTCCCTTCTCCCAGTCACATGTTCTTGGAAAATTGTTGTTAATTCCCTTATTTTTCTTCGCTCTGCATCCCGGAGTTGTAGAACCTGGCAAGTAAAAATGATACATGGCAAGCATGTAGTTTGACTAATAATGGATATCTTTACAGTGTTGTGTTTTTCTCTTAGTAATCAGAAGTGCTCTTAAAGTATGAGGACTTTACAGATGTATTATATCCAGCACAATTATTTTCCAGGGTTTGACACATTATTAGGTATTGATCTAAAGAACACAGCTTGCTTTCCCCCTGCAGATGGGATTTGCAGATACTTGTAAAGAAACCTCTAGTTTCAGACCCCAGTTACAGAACAATGATGCAATTTTCTTCAGCAACATCACTCTGAAGTATAACAATTTGATGAATTTTTAAAACCTTTCCTGCTGATTGCTGCTGCAGCTGCGTGGCAGTGGGCTTTCCGTGCACTCCTTGAAAACTGATGTTCCACTAGAAAGCCAGCATTTTAAAAGGATGAATTGCATACATTAGGCTAAACTGGACATGCATTTTGAATCATATACCTCAATGCTATGCAGAAGACCAGTGGCTAAATGGGTTAAGAAAAACTGATTGTAACCGGCTCAAACATGGACACTGAAATATTTGAGGTAATTGTTGTGCTGTTCTGCATTGCTTTACTGCCAACTCGCAAATGACCTAGAACCTTATTATACCAATTTAGTTTGCTTTCATCTAGTATAACTGAGTAATGCACATCGGTTTCCCAGGGTGAGGATAAGTGTGAGATTATTAGTCTTTTATTTACAATATCTCGGTTGCATCTCAGGACCTAATGAGTTTTTTCCCAATAGCACTTACATTTTGTAAAGCAGGAAGAAAGAATAGAAGTTCTCCCCAGAGTGCCAGATTGTAGCGTAGGAATAAATATAGAGTGTAGACTTTTAAAATATATGCATTTAAAAATATGAGGCTAGGTATTAGGTCCATCCAAACTCTGCTTGTTTCAGGACCTGGGAGCTGGGGAAAAGGTGATGTATACTAAAGCAGACTCAGGGCTGTTCTAATTTGCTCCTGGCTGCAATAGTTCCATGGGCCATTTAAGCAATGAAGGGTCACCAGACCACAGCAGATGTTTGGCCACACCCTTGACTTTCCCACCATGCCAACGGCTCCCAGGGGTTAGTGCAGGGCCAGCTACTGGCTAATAGAAGAGTGACAGACATGGCAATTTCCTGCAGTATCTTTGGATATCTTATTGTATGAAGTCTGTGTATCATTGTGGGCCAGGGATTGTATGTAATTCCATGGGGGAAGCTGACCACAGCCCCTCCAGGAGCTGAGAACAGTGTAGGGTGATTAGGAAAATTCACTCCATTGTAATTCCTCCATAGAGGTACTACCTCCCAGGGATGCTCACATATACTAGTTCAACCTAGATTCTCCAGAGGAGAACAGACAGAGGAAGGACTTTTGAATAAATAGCCTGAATTTAAACCAACTCAGGGCCTTCTTTCTGATTCAACAAATAGACAGGACCTTCTGTCCAAGGAGGGCCCCAATACTTTCTGGGAAGGTTGGAAGGACTTAGCTCAGTCTGTGTTCTTCTTCTGAGCAAGAGAGGGTATGAATTTATAACCACAGAAAAACCTCTGGGTGGAGTTTGAAGGACTTTTCTCCAGCCAGAGTCTCTTTTGGAATCGGGAGTGATCTCTCGTAAACTTATTAGCAGACATGTATGTTCTTTTTATCTTTTACTGAATTTTCTCTATAATGCTTAGAAAGAGCTGTGTAGTTACTTACCCGTGACAGTTACATGTTTACTATCTCTGAAGGGAAAAAGTAAAGCAGGCCTGGTTAAGTAGTTTGACTTTGCTGGGGAATTCACAGTGTTGGCAGAGATCTGTGCAGCCTAGAGAGATCCTGGTCTGGGGGAGAGAGATGTGGATCTCCGCCCAGGAAAGGTAAATGCCGAGGAGCTTTAAGCCTAGTGGCGGCGTGCAATCTAGACCAGTAAAGGGTTGTGTTACCACTTGCACTGCAAACCTTGGTGCTTTACAATGCTTTGCTGTTGTCACTCCCAGCCTGGGACACTTACAGCCAGCCTACTGCATGCAGGTTACACCCTGAGTGTCTGTGTGCTAGGTAGCCAGCCCTGTTTCAACAGCTCTAACCTCAGCAGCCTCTCTACAGTCCCACAGCCCCACTGGCTTCCATCAGCCTGGGTTACAAACCATAAGGTGACCTCAACACACTCCCAGTCCCAAATTTTCCGAAAACCATGTGTTCTGTAATGTCCAGCCTCCCCTGGAGAGTTCAGAGAAATAATAAGGTTTGTTTGTTCCTCTAAAGGCACAAAAACACATCACAGCTTATTCTTAATTGGAATAAATACAAGCCTCCAAACAAAGAACTGAGTTGGTTTATAGTAAAAAGAAACAACAACAAATGTATTAACAACAGAACATAGTGATGCCAAGTACAAGGAATAATAAAGTTAGAAAGGATCACAAGCAAATAAAAGTGAAAACACTCATCTAAGAGTCTGGCTTTGTTCAAGATGGTTTTTCTTCTCACCTATATTCAGTTCCCAAAGATTTCAATGTCCCTGCTGGTTGAAGGACCCATCTTTCACAGCTTGCAAGAGCTCTGTTCCCTTGTGTCTTGTCTAGAGATGGATGCCGGAGACATAGGCGCTGATTCCGTGCGTGCTCCGGGACTGGAGCACCCACAGGAAAAAATTGGTGGGTGCTCTGCACCCACCAGCAGCCAAGCTCCCCGCCCCACCGTGAGAGGGGGCGAGGCAGGGGTGGAGTTGGGGCAGGGGCGGAGGGGGGGGGTCGAGCACCCAGCGGCGCTAGGAGAAGTTGGCGCCTATGGCCAGAGATGGTTTCTGTCTTTGCTTATATCTTCCAGAGTTCAATGACTTTGTTTCAAGAGGCAGGATGACCTCATGTTGTTCTTCCCTTCCTGTGGGCTTTTCATCCCCCTGTTGATTTTTATGTAATGGAGCTTCCATTGTTTCTGGTCCTTGCCTAATTTCATTGGAGACAGGTAGATAAGTACCCTCACTCCAATCCGAGAGAAAGCCTGTTTCTCCTTTTGTTTGGTCACAGACTGGAAAGCCTAATATCAATGAGTATCCATAATTCCTTATGTAGTGCTAATAGATACAATTCACAATTATGTTAATTACCAATGTGCCATAGGCATTCAGAAAAGACCTCATTCTATGTAATTTTATAGAATCATAATTTTGTATACAATCAGTTGATTCCACTGCTTACCATTTGAGGTTCAGACCTCTTGTCTTTATAGACCAGGAAATGGATTCTTCTGAGGGTTTACCTCTCAAAGTAAAGTTTATTCAAGCTGTGAGGAAGGTGGCACCGAGTCTGGTGGTGAAGGCAGCTCCAGGCTCTTTCTTCCACCACTTGTTATCTTAATAGCTTTGTTTACCTAATATGTACAAAATGGACCTTCATTGTCTTTGCATGAAGATCGGGTGGGTCAGAGAATCAAATACTCATTCATTTGTCTAAGGCAGACCTGTTTACCAACTCCCCCTGGTTTAAACACACTTTAGTCATCATTCCAGCATATATCCATCACTCTTAATACCCACCACGTACATACATCACAATATTAATGATCAGTGAGTTATTAGTTTTCAATTAATACCTCACAAAGCATATTTTGTACAAAGGTTACTACAATAGTGTGTAGGGTGTGAATACAGGGTGCTTAGGGTCACAGGATGCCCTTGCTGGAGCACGGAGGGGGAAATACATAATTGCCCTGAATTATGGCAAGAGAATTTATCCATGCAAGAGGAATCCTCAGCTGATCACATCTGCTTTGCACCCCATATCAGTAGGTTTTTGTAGATAAAAATGACCTTATATGGAATCAGTCTATTGATAAATCATCAAAAGTTCTGATAGTTTGGTTTTAACTGAGTTTAATTAAAAATTATTTTTAAATACTTGAGTCACTCGTTTTTCTTTTTCCTTGTAGTGACACCATGAGGAAAAAAAGAAAAAGGAAAAATTCTAATGTGCCTTTAAAAATCAATTTCATCCCCTTTAGGACTACAAACACTAAACTGCTTAATCATAGAATCATAGAATCGTAGGACTGGAAGGGACCTCGAGAGGTCATCTAGTCCAGTCCCCTGCACTCATGGCAGGACTAAGTATTATCTAGACCATCCCTGACAGGTGCTCTTTAAAATCTCCAATGATAGAGATTCCACAATCTCGCTAGGCAATTTATTCCAGTGCTTAACCACCCTGACAGTTAGGAAGTCCCATGATTATTGCTTGGTGTCACTACAGGGTAGAGTTAACATTATTTGGGTGCCCTATGCATTTCCATACTTTTAAGTGTTTGAATTTGAGCTCTGAATTTCCTGGTTTGCTTTTTAAGATCTTTACTTTTGAGATTCACACATGAAAAGCACTATTTAAGAGCTAGGAATTATTTATTATAAGTATTATTATTTTTCTTTTGATAATTACAGCCCTGAATCCTGTTAATTTTTTCCCCTGAACATAATGTATTTTCCCTAAATTACTAATAGGTACTTTCAACCTTGACTTGGCGCCTTTTTCTAATTAAGCTAATGGAACCACTGTTGGCACAATTAGGCTGTTATACTATATGTGGGCCAGCCCCTAGAGGTGAGTAATGACATGCACTTTGCCACTGGGTTTCACAGCTGTTTTTGAGACACCAATGGAATGATTCCTGGGTTTATTCCTGACTCTGGGAGGGAAGTGTAATCTAGTGCTTAGAGTATCGGTCAAAGGCAGGACAGCCAAACACATATATATGGCACAATTGTTCTGAAAGACAGTGTGACTGAGTGGATGAGACCTAGTTTTGCTGCAGTAAAGACCTGGGTTCTATTTTCATCTCTTGCTAAAGTGACCTTGTGCAACCCATCATTACATAAAGAGGAATGTAGATTTAGGGATATGAGGCTCTGGTCAGTTTTAAGAGTTGTAAACTTCACAGTCTCCTGGCTCTAAGCCTTGTGCCTCTTCCCCTACTCCAACGGAAAAAATCCCTCTACCCCCCTAATAAAAAATTTACTTGAGATGTGGGCAGGCACAACAGGGCTATCAAATACAAGAATGTCACGTGACATGTATTACACGTGACAAGTCTGTTAACTCTATCGTGGTGGACCATGAATGTGGTTTTAAACCTCTGAGGTGGTTTTAAATACACCTGTCCTACTTTAAACTGAGTGCTAAAGTATGTTTAACCTGTGAGCAACACATTGTAATAGGATGTTATTTCCAAGTGTAAACAAGTTCTGTGAGACAACAGGATGATTTGGCAACGAAAATTGTGATGGAGTCAGAGAGAGGCAATCACAAGCTGTGAGGGAGGCAGACATAGCATGAATTTATGCCTTGAGAATTTGTTTCCCTAGCGGATACAGAATGTATTCCTTACTGTTTCGAAGTCTAACTTTCAGGGATATTACAGATGTTTTCTTGGGTAACTGCCTCAACAATTATTAGAGTCAAACATGTAATTCAACTTCTATATCATATATGTCATCCTCACATCTGTACAGATGACCTTAGTTGTCAGTGAGATTTATAGATTCCGAGGCCAGAAAGGATCCTTGTGATCGTTTAGTCTGAGCTCCTGTATAACACAGGCCACAGAAACTTCTACAAAATAATTCCTAGAGCATGTATTTTAGGAAAAACATCCAATCTTCATTTAAATATTGCTAGTGATGGAGAATCCACCATGATCATTGGTAAATTATTCCAATAGTTAAGTACCCTCACTGTTATAAATGTATGCCTTATTTCTAGTCTGAATTTATCTAGCTTCAACTTCCAGCCATTGGATCATGTTATACCTTTCTCTGTTAGATTGAAGAGCCCATTATCAAATATTTGTTCCCCATGTAAGTACTTACAGACTGTGATCAAGTCACCACTTAACCTTTCCTTTGATAAGCTAAATAAGTTGAGCTCCTTGAGTCTATCACTATGAGGCATGTTTTCCAGTCCTTTAATCATTCTCATGGCTCTTCTCTGAAAATTCTCCAATTTATCCACACCATTTTGAATTGTGGACACCAGAACTGGACACTATCCCCAAGGGGTCATACCAGTACCAAATACAGAACAAATAACCTCTCTACTCCTACTCAAGTTTCCCCTGTTTTTGCACTGAAGGATCACATTGCCAATTTTGGCCACAGCATCACGCTGGGAGCTTTTGTTTAGCTGATTATCCACCAGAACTCCCAAATCTTTTTCGGGGTCACTGTTTTCCAAGATAGTCACCAATTCTGTAACTATGGCCTGCATTCTTTGTTCTGAGATATGTACATTTACATATAGCAGCATTAAAACACATATTGTTTTCTTGCACCCGGCTTGCCAGGTGGTCCAGATCCCTCTCTGTCAGTGACCTGTTCTCTCCATTGTTTACCACTCCCCCAATTTTTGTGTCACCTGAAAACTATATCAAGTGATTATGTTATGTTTTCTTATTGGTCACTGATAAAAATGTTAACTAGCAGAGGGCCAAGAACTGATCCCTTCCAGATGCCACTAGAAACACACCTGTCTGATGCTAATTCCCCATTTACAGTTACATTTTTGAGACCTATCAGTTAGCCAGTTTTTCATCTATTTAATGTATGCCAAGATAATTTTATATTGTTCTAGTTTTTTAATCAAAATATTGCATGGTATCGACACCTTACAGAAGTCTAAGTATATTATATCAGCACTATTATCTTTAACTTGTAATCTCATCCAAAAAGAGGTGTGAAGTTAGTTTGACAGGACCTATTTTCCTATAAATAGATCCTCGATAAATAGATAGATGCTCCTTTGCCCCATGCCCCACTGTAGCTTGCTGTGACCTCAATATGCCTGTCTGTGGTCCCTGCAAGAGTTCACATTTAAGAGCAGACTCACTAGACTATTTTCTCCTTCCCTCTTGGCCCATTGAGTTTTCAGCATGTATTTTAAACAGCAAAATTAGCAAACAGGTCTCCTGCTGGAGTTGTGAGTATTACTGATGCAGAGGGAGAAATGTTTTTGGCCTGAGCTGTAGAAAAACTGCAGCATTTCCTTTTAAATATCCATAGCCAATTTTTAAAATGAAATGCTGTGGTTGCTGCATAACTGTCTTTGGCTCTAATTGGAAACAGCTGAGCAAAGCCAAATGCTCAGCTGTTTCTGAAAAGAGATTAGCACCTGTTGAAGATGGAATAAACTATGTGACAGAGTTTAACAGTAAATATTAAAAGATCATTACTGTAAAACTAACAGTAACACCAGTGACTGAACACATCCACACTTTCTCTTGCTACAGTGCTCCAGGGACGGAGGAAAAAGCACATTAACACATCCACACTGCATGGGCAATATGTGTACACTTACGCCGCTACGTCTCCATCAACAGCTGGGGGAACAGCTCCTTGACTCCCATCATCTACTGAAAACCCACAGAGCGTATCAGTTCAGTGTCAACCGTTACCCACTGCATGCATCCGATGAAGTGAGCTGTAGCTCATGAAAGCTTATGCTCAGATAAATTTGTTAGTCTCTAAGATGCCACAAGTACTCCTTTTCTCCAAGCATACAGTGTATACAAGTGATGGAGACCATTATTATAATACTTGCTGACACTCTGTTTGGCCCAGGAGGAATGTCTTTAATGGGTGATATCCTGAATTAAATTTTCTCTGCAATGCAGGGTCTGCAATGCAGAGTGTGTTTCAGCTATCCGTCTGTTGGTCCAACGTGAGCCTCCTACACTCCCATGCACCAGTACTACACCTTCACACCAAAGCAGATGTGCGTGGTGACTGCAGAGGATACTGGCCTGCCACTTTTTCTAACAACAAAGTCTCTACCCGACAAAGGCAGACAATAGAAGTGGAAGAAAAGAGGAGTCACTGGGTTGCATTGATAGGAGAGGAAAGACGCTGTCAGCTATTCTTGGTGCGGTCTCTCTAGGGTTCCCAGCTTTCTCCTAACCGGTCCCCTTCAATCCACCTACAGTTAGACCGGTCCATACATTCTTAACCTGAATTGAGTCTATCAGCCCTTACACTCCAAGGCTCACAGTTATCTTTTTTCTGCTTGTCAGTTTCTTAGAGGCAGCCTTACATGGCGCTATTGTCCGTCTGCTATTCCAAGCCTTTCTGCCTCCTTTATAGCTGAGCTTATTCTCTTTATTGATCACAGCTCTGGGTGCATGCCTCCACCCCTGTCAGTTCCGGCGGTTGTGTGGGGATGTGATCAGCCTGACTGCCTGTAAAGCCCATTACAGACACTTCCACATGCTCTTTCAGGGCCTGAGCCAGCACAGCACTTAAGTGTGTGCTAATCTTTGAGCATGTGGGTAGCCCCATTGACTTTAGTCACCAGGGGTTCAGTGGGGCTACTCATGCTTAAAGTCAAGCATGTGCTTCAGTGCTTTGCTGCATCGGGACCTTACTCTTTATTAAACATTACATGCTATGGTTGTATTTTAGACATCAATTAGAGGGTTGATTTTCATATGTGAATTTTCCCATTAGCAGGCTGAAATGCTGAGACTATTGTTTATTATATTCAGGTTCCTGGGTGCAAGGCAGTGGGGGCCAGACTCCTCCAACCCAGACCTCTAATCTAAGGGGTTGGGTTTAGCCCGTTAGCTGAAGCTCATCACTATACAAATGTCAAGTCATGTAAGAGTTAATAGTTATTTTCCTCAGTTACTGTATTCAGTGTGTTATTATTGTAGACAAAAATGGCAATAAAAATATTGACCGTCCTTTGTACAGTGCTTTAGGATCTAATGATGAAAAGCACTATAGAAGACCTAGATGTTGTTATTAATGAACTGTGTCTTGTTTTTATCGTGCAGATCTATTGCTCTCCAGACTGCTTCCAGATGAATGGAGTTGTAAGTGGCTACTTCGAATGCACATTACTGTCCAGATCCTCAGTCACTGACTTCAACAGCACTACACAGATTTATTTCAACTGAAGTTATGGCTCTATTTTCCTCCAGTGCTAATTTACTTTTATTTCAGAGCCATGAATCACAGAAAAGTCTCTTTTTGTTATGTATATTTTAGTATTCTCTGGTCAATTAATATATCTAGGTTTATTTCTTTATTTTTAATTTCTGGACCCAGCTGTAGATGTTCATATTTGCAAATGCTGGGATCTAAATTAACTGTCACTACTCAGGAAAAAGACATCAATGTCACTGCATGTTGTTAAATAAACACCTCTGCCTAACGCACAGTGGCAGTCATAAAAGCATACAAATGTGAGATGTATAAAGAATGGGATGAAAATAAAGCTGACAATGTTATGATGTCATTATATAAATCACTGTTAGACCTGGAACTCTCTGCTTCTCGTGTTATCTCAAAAAAAATAAATAAATAAAGCAGAGATGGAGTTCCTAAACAGATTGAAAGTATGGGAAAAAATCCATATGAAGACAGTTTTTAAAGATTGGATCTGTTTAATTTAGAGAGGAGAGTGAATAAGAGGAGACATAAGAAGTATATACAATAATGAATGGTAGGGAGAAGGTAAGTCAGGAATTTCTATTTACTATCTCTCAGAATGCAAAAGCAAGGAGACATTGCCACAAGACGCCATGGGGGACAACAACTTAGTAGAGGATTTGGAAAAAGATTAGATGTTTGTACAGACAGTGAGAACATCCACAACATTATATAGGATTAAAAATAATTAAGGATACAAACCCATTTGCTTTCAACATCCACAACATTATATAGGATTAAAAATAATTAAGGATACAAACCCGTTTGCTTACGGCACAAGCCAATCACTAAATGATAAATTAGTTTATTAGGTCTATTTATTAAATTGTCTATTATGAGGTTTCTTGCATCTTCTTCTGAAGTATCTGGTACTGCCCACTTTCAAAGACAAGGTACTAATCTGATAGGGTATGGCAATTCCTATTTTCCTTTGTTTGTGTTGCAATCCTGATACACCAGGAAGCAGAGTTACAGTTTTATATGTAACCTTAAATATGACTTTTCCTTACTTTTGTACTTCACTTAACAAATATCATTTGAACAGTGGTTTTGTATGGAATATAATATATTCCATTTTAATGCAAATCTACAATAATAGGGAAAACAGGGATGGCACAGATAAAAAATTACAATTCTTTTCTTTCACATTAACAGCTAACAGGAAGACTGTGTAAGGACAAACTTGATTGTTTAAATAGGTCCCCCATGTCATTTACTACAAAGTACAGTGTCAAAGGTTTTAAATCTTTGACTGCAAGGTGAATTTCCTGAGGCCTAACAACCAGGCCATGTTTGTGGTAGTTGTGTAGTGCATTACTTGCGCTCACAAAGTATGTCAATCTCCTTTAAACACACAAAGAGAACAATTGGCTTCCACAGAATTAGGGCAGGATATTAAGGGAAAACCCATGCAACTTCCTCTGCCGCTGTGGGCAACGAAAAACCTATCACGTGGCAGCAATCGTTAATCTTTCTAACATTAAGGATGCACTATGTTACTTAAAAGCTAACAATAGTTTCAGATTCAGGTGTAAAATCTGTTCATAGTAGATTCAGAAGAAATATCCAATATTTATTTCAAATACTATAGTTGGTAAAATAAGTGCCTTGTCACATGGAATAAGCCATTCTCTGAAAGAGTATCCATAATCTGAGCTCTTTGAATTTTTAGTTTTTCTACATTTTTTTCAGTTTGTTCAAAGCAGAAAACAAAACTGTCAGGTCTGGTAATTATAGGTTGTGCGCTTTTGGAAGTACTATATCTCTCTCTGAATAGTGACAGCTGAATATAAAAGCCAACATGTTTAAACAATTCCTAGCCTGCTGCCAGAGAATGGATAATTTCCACCCTCTTGGGACGTTGCATATTACTCTAATTACGAAGTATTAAATAAATACAATGAAACAGTTAATAGGAACACTGTCATGTCCCATTAACTCCTGATTTTAGGGTTTGTTTCACCCAGCTTATACAAAACAGAAGGCCAATAGAAATGTTTCCTTATAATTAAAAAATTAAGATGGAAACAGCTTTTTAAGGGAAAAGAAGAATTTGCTTGCAACGCCAGCAACCCAAGCATTGCAGCATTATGCACGTGCATGAGATACATGTGCTATTTGTCCTCCAGGACATGTAGAGATGCCACACTTCAGGTACATTCTTCACTCAGTGTTTGGGTTTCCTGGGACACACTTCCTGCTGGGGAGCAGAAACAAAGGAACCCAGGACTGGGCAGTTGCAGGCTGCAGCCAGGAAGTAGTAGGACATTTTGTTACCGTATTTCTGTAAATAAACCCTTTCACTAGGAATGGAAACTGTGTTGAAACTGGTCTGTGCTGCAGCAAGATACTAAAACGTGGGGAGTGATGCTAACTTAGGGTGACCAGATAGCAACTGTGAAAAATGGACAGGGGATGGGGGGTAATAGGCACTGTAGCGAGGCCTTCTGGTTCCCCGCCGCCCCAGAGAGGGACGAGCCTCTCTGGATTCCAAAGTGGGCGGAGCCAGCAAACCCTGCGCCCGCCCCTCAGAGGTCAAGGTGCAGGACCGGAAGTATAAAAGCTCAACCCCAGAGCTCAGTTGAAACACAGCCACCGGAGAGGCCAGACACATGTGGCGGAGCTCCCATCTGGGAGACCATGGCGATCAGCGGCTGACCCAAGGACTGGCCAGACCAGACTAGCCTGATGCTAGCCCGAACCCAGAGGAGCCGCCAAGCCAACCAAGCGCCAGTTACCCCGAAGAGCCCATGGTGTGTGACCCCTTAGAGGATGCCAGCCAGACCCAGGTACCTCTGGAGGGGGAGGTAGGAAGTAGCCCAGGGGCAGCCGACCCTAATCAGGCTGCAACACCGCCAGAGCCTTTGTCAGTGCGTTGCGGCCAGGAACCCCACTGACACAGCAGCGGGTCTTCTGCCGCTGCTAGGGCCCTGGACTGGGGTGCAGTGGAGTGGGAGGGCCTGCATCCCCCCTGCCACCCATCTTGCGGGTGGCAGTCTCCCCCTCTCCCAGGCCACTCGGAGCCAGGAGCTTGGGTTTGCTATTGAACTTTGCTCAGCCCCTGCCCGAGGCCCTTGAGCTACTGACTGTTTATTGCCCTGCCCTGACCCAGGGCCGGGGATTTGCTATTGAACTCTTTGCTCAGGCAGGCTAGTTCCCCGACACCCCTGACAGAAGTAGCAAGGCGGTCTGGTTCCCCGCTGCCCCGGAGAGTGACGGCCCTGGCCGGACGCGCCTACAGGCGCCGATAGAAGAAAAAGCCCCAAATATCAGGACAGTCCCTATACAATAGGGACATCTGGTCACTCCACTCTAACTAGACACAAAAGTGAAAATGGGGCTATCTGTACCCTACAAGCCAGGCACGCAATTCCCCTGCTCACGTACACATACCGGCACCAGCTCTCCTAGTGGGAGTGGGCATGTAAACAGCAGGACAGTGGTGGGAGCCTGAGTAGCAGCAGCAGCGGGGCGGCTGAGCCCTGCCCAGTACCTGTCCGTGGCTTTCAGGCAGGTTTGTATGGACAGGGCTCAGCTGTGCCTCCACTCATGCCAGTACCGGGGCTGCCCCAGCTACACTGCTGTTCAATGAGCTACACTTCGATAAATCGTTTGCGAAAGAAGACCGTGTGTGTGCAGACTTACCTGACTTCTCAAAGTCTGGCTTTGCAGATTGGTATCACAACGTTCCAGGCCTGCTGAACCCATGCAAACATGGAGGGAGAGGCAGGGATTTGCCATTTTTTTGGAAGTAACTGGCTGAGCAGCCACCAATAAAAAACTGAGTTAGCACCCCATTATCTCTATCACAGTCGTTAAAGTTCAAAGAACCCAGGATACAAGGTTCTGAAGTATTGGGCACTTATTCCGGACAAGAACACATGACCTTTTGTAGATGCTTTCATTCTTGCTGTGCAGCAGGACAATGCAATAGGAGCGCAACACAAAAGGGAGGCAAAAATAAATGCTAGCACAGGCGTGACATATGCAACACATTCATCACTAGCCTGACTCTCTGACTCAGCCAGCTTGTTTTCATAGACATCAGCAGTGAGGCAAACTCAGCTATTATGTGCAGTTTTGATAATATATAATTAGCCAGTATTTTATCAATCAGTGGAAAAAAAATGCCAGTAATCATGCCAGGGTGAGGTGAGGGGTGAAATGCCACATAAAGCAGCTGAATTAGCCAGTGTGCCTGGTAATTTTTTGCTCTCATTGAGTAGTTTGTCAGTCTGTAACAATAGATGTTATTTTACGAATAGGAGTAGTTCATAAAGTGACAATAGCATTCACTGACATCTATGATGTCAAGGAATTATGACGTGATTGGAATAACAGAGACTTGGTGGGATAACTCACATGACTGGAGTACTGTCATGGATGGTTATAAACTGTTCAGGAAGGACAGGCAGGGCAGAAAAGGTGCGGGAGTAGCACTGTATGTAAGGAAGCAGTATGACTGCTCAGAGCTCCGGTACGAAACTGCAGAAAAACCTGAGTGTCTCTGGATTAAGTTTAGAAGTGTGAGCAACAAGAGTGATGTAGTGGTGGGAGTCTGCTATAGACCACCGGACCAGGGGGATGAGGTGGATGAGGCTTTCTTCCGGCAACTCGCAGAAGCTACTAGATCGCACGCCCTGCTTCTCATGGGTGACTTTAATTTTCCTGATATCTGCTGGGAGAGCAATACAGCGGTGCATAGACAATCCAGGAAGTTTTTGGAAAATGTAGGGGACAATTTCCTGGTGCAAGTGCTAGATGAGCCAACTAGGGGGGGAGCTTTTCTTGACCTGCTGCTCACAAACCGGGAAGAATTAGTGGGGGAAGCAAAAGTGTATGGGAATCTGGGAGGCAGTGACCATGAGTTGGTTGAGTTCAGGATCCTGACACAGGGAAGAAAGGTAAGCAGCAGGATATGGACCCTGGACTTCAGGAAAGCAGACTTTGACTCCCTCAGGGAACAGATGGGTAGGATCCCCTAGGGGACTAACTTGAAGGGGAAAGGAGTCCAGGAGAGCCGGCTGTATTTCAAGGAATCCCTGTTGAGGTTACAGGGACAAACCATCCCGATGTGTCGAAAGAATAGTAAATATGGCAGGCGACCAGCTTGGCTTAACGGTGAAATCCTAGCGGATCTTAAACATAAAAAAGAAGCTTACAAGAAGTGGAAGTTTGGACATATGACCAGGGAAGAGTATAAAAATATTGCTCAGGCATGTAGGAATGAAATCAGGAGGGCCAAATCGCACCTGGAGCTGCAGGTAGCAAGAGATGTCAAGAGTAACAAGAAGGGTTTCTTCAGGTATGTTGGCAACAAGAAGAAAGCCAATGAAAGTGTGGGCCCCTTACTGAATGAGGGAGGCAACCTAGTGACAGAGGATGTGGAAAAAACTAATGTACTCAATGCTTTTTTTGCCTCTGTCTTCACTAACAAGGTCAGCTCCCAGACTGCTGCACTGGACATCACAGCATGGGGAGTAGATGGCCAGCCCTCTGTGGAGAAAGAGGTGGTTAGGGACTATTTAGAAAAGCTGGACATGCACAAGTCCATGGGGCTGGACACATTGCATCCGAGAGTGCTAAAGGAATTGGCGGCTGTGATTGCAGAGCCATTGGCCATTATCTTTGAAAACTCGTGGCGAATGGGGGAAGTCATGGATGACTGGAAAAAGGCTAATGTAGTGCCAATCTTTAAAAAAGAGAAGAAGGAGGATCCTGGGAACTACAGGCCAGTCAGCCTCACCTCAGTCTCCGGAAAAATCATGGAGCAGATCCTCAAGGAATCAATCCTGAAGCACTTACATGAGAGGAAAGTGATCAGAAACAGTCAGCATGGATTCACCAAGGGAAGGTCATGCCTGACTAATCTAATCGCCTTCTATGATGAGATTACTGGTTCTGTGGATGAAGGGAAAGCAGTGGATGTATTGTTTCTTGACTTTAGCAAAGCTTTTGACACGGTCTCCAACAGTATTCTTGTCAGCAAGTTAAAGAAGTATGGGCTGGATGAATGCACTATAAGGTGGGTAGATAGTTGGCTAGATTGTCGGGCTCAAATTGGGTAGTGATCAATGGCTCCATGTCTAGTTGGCAGCCGGTGTCAAGTAGAGTGTCCCAGCGGTCGGTTCTGGGGCTGATTTTGTTCAATATCTTCATAAATGATTTGGAGGATGGTGTGGATTGCACTCTCAGCAAATTTGCAGATGATACTAAACTAGGAGGAGTGGTAGATACGCTGGAGGGCAGGGATAGGATACAGAGGGACCTAAACAAATTGGAGGATTGGGCCAAAAGAAATCTGATGAGGTTCAACAAGGACAAGTGCAGGGTTCTGCACTTAGGACGGAAGAACCCAATGCACCGCTACAGACTAGGGACCGAATGGCTAGGCAGCAGTTCTGCGGAAAAGGACCTAGGGGTGACAGTGGACGAGAAGCTGGATATGAGTCAGCAGTGTGCCCTTGTTGCCAAGAAGGCCAATGGCATTTCGGGATGTATAAGTAGGGGCATAGCGAGCAGATCGAGGGACGTGATCGTCCCCCTCTATTCGACATTGGTGAGGCCTCATCTGGAGTACTGTGTCCAGTTTTGGGCCCCACACTACAAGAAGGATGTGGATAAATTGGAGAGAGTCCAACGAAGGGCAACAAAAATGATTAGGGGTCTGGAACACATGACTTATGAGGAGAGGCTGAGGGAACTGGGATTGTTTAGTCTGCAGAAGAGAAGAATGAGGGGGGGATTTGATAGCTGCTCTCAACTAACTGAGAGGTGGTTCCAGAGAGGATGGTTCTAGACTATTCTCAGTGGTAGAAGAGGACAGGACAAGGAGTAATGGTCTCAAGTTGCAGTGGGGGAGGTTTAGGTTGGATATTAGGAAAATTTTTTTCACTTGGAGGGTGGTGAAACGCTGGAATGCGTTACCTAGGGAGGTGGTGGAATCTCCTTCCTTAGAAGTTTTTAAGGTCAGGCTTGACAAAGCCCTGGCTGGGATGATTTAATTGGGGAATGGTCCTGCTTTGAGCAGGGGTTGGACTAGATGACCTCCTGAGGTCCCTTCCAACCCTGATATTCTATGATTCTATGACCCAAACAAGAAGATGTTCATGAATTTGGTGTGTAAACTTTTCTTAAAGGGATATTGAGAAAAACTGTTGTGATAATCTTTTGTCATTCTTTAAAATATGATCAGAAGGATCTGAGAACCATCTATATAGCATGGGATAAAATGAAGTATGAGATGACCAGACTTGCTTCACTTGTAATTCTGGGAAAGATTCAAAACAGTTTGATCAAAGGATGCTTGTCTTGAAATGCTCCTTAAACTGAATGGGGGAAGAAATATCTCAATAGTGAAAATCAAGGGCCCAATCTTGCTCCTACAGAAGTCAATAGGAGTTCTGCCATTCACTTCAATGCATCAGGCACTTGTATTGCAATAAACATCTGCAGAAATCTGATGATTAAAATTATTGGAATTATTGTTTTGATGAAAAGAAAGCATTCTAAGTAGTCTTCACAGTCATAGGAGGCAGCTGCTATTGTGATTCAGCAGTTATTAAAACAGGTTACATAAATATAATTACAGAAAAAGAGTCTCAAATCAGTAGTAATTAGAAAATGAAAGCCTTACAAGATATCTTTTTGTTGTTGTTAGGTTTCGAAAAATGTTAAAACATATTTCTTTTCAATGTGTTGCCTTTTTTATTAATCAGCAACCTCTTTATGTCACTTTGGGAAAGAGTATTACACTAATAATAACTATACATTTCCCAGAAGGTGGACAGATGATCTGGTTAATTATTATATCTATCTCTCTGTCCACTGTAGGGTTTACACAGTTGCCCATCAGTGTAGTATCCGAGCATCTTCCATGTAAATTGGAAACATAAGTAAAATCCTCCTGGAGTGCATGGAATTACTGGCATGTCTACTTTTTTGAGTAAAAGTCTGCTTAAAGTAGAGAGTTTGGTTGTTAGTTACATCAAAAACAGAAAAGGAAAGTTAAATAAGCAAATACAGGAACATCTCACTTTTACAACTAAATAGTCACATTTATGGAAAAGGAAAGATATGGGTGGATATAGTAAGATGTTGATGTTATATGAACTTTGTCCTATTTTGTGTGTGCATATGATATAATATAGATGCATATAACCAGGGTTGATTCTACGCCACATACTTAACAGGAAAAGTATTTTAGAGAGTTGTTTAAAAAGAGAGGATTATTTTTTGTATCCCCCTGTCTAAAAAGCCAGATTGCTTTTGTATGACAAATCCAACTGTACAGTGATCAGCAGAAGAGCAGAAATGTACCTTAATAAAAAATTGTAATACAATTTCTAATACATTTTAGAAATCTCTGAAAATAACTTAAAGTACCTATTCATTTAAATGATGCATTTAAATGATATACTTTGTAAGTCCAGGTATGTTCAGAGAAGTGGAAGAAAGTGTTATGTGTTCCTTTGGAAAAGCCATAATGTTCTCTGTGTAAGGGCTGAACTCACATTTCTATCCAAGAAGACATATAAGATATTGGACCTTAATCTATCACTGGAATGGGGCTGTTGTCAGGAATCTAGTCTCAAACCAAAGCCCTTTAGAAGCTCAGAAAACAGCCTTACCCATCACACCACAGCCATGCACCAGGCTATAGGGGACTTTACAGAGTTGAGTGGGTCAACATCCAGGGTTTTGCAGCCTGCTCCCTGATTGGCCACATGATCTTGACCCTGATTGGCTAGTGACCCTATATAAACTTCCTGCTTCCTTCCTGTCCTTGTCTGACCAACAAGCCATTGCCTGCTCGTTGCTACTTGGACCCTTCTGCTGCCTTGCTGAACCGTCCCCTTGGATTGGATCTCCAGGCTATCAGATCCTTACATGAACTCTGACCTCTGCACTGTGCTTTGATCTGCCTCATCCATGGGAATTACAGCTGTGTAAAGCCCATCCTTGATCATGGACCAGTGTAACTTTTGCAGACGAGGGGGTGAAGAATCCACACTTGAGGGAAAGAGCGATGCATTTTTCTGTAAGATCTTTTTTAATCTTTGAAAGTTCCACTGTTTAATCAAACATTGTGTGAAAAAGTATTTCCTTTTATCAGTTTTAAATTTCATGTCCTTTAATTGCAGTGAATGGCTCTGTGTTCCTGAGTAATGAGACTGGGAGAACAGAAGTTCCCAAATGTACCTTCTCTAAACCATTCATTGTATTATACTTTTCTCATATTTTCTTTCTAAATAAACCATCCCAATTTTTTCAATCTCTCCACAGATGAGGTTTTCCAGGTGCTTTATTACCATTTGTCACTCTTCTCTGAACTGCCTGTAATTCTGCAACAGGAGAAATATAATCAAGAAATGATGAGCTTAAGTCTCAAATTTAACTCCTTCCCCTCAGACTTATATTTAAGTATTGTCCCTCATAGAATTCTAGTTATTTTAAAATTTAATATGATACACAGCTGAAATTTCTTATACTTGCATACAGCAAATCACAGTGTAGTACTTATAACCTTCCGCCTTGCTTGTTTTTTCAATTATATCTACAAAACAAGCCAAATGTGAAGAAAATCAGTTCAGTACTTTTAAAGTAATGAAGTTTCAAATTGATGGCCTGGAGTTTGAGCTAGTCCCAAATTTGAGCTGGTCCATAGATTGTTATAATCTCAGAGTTTTTTTTATGTGTTCCAGTTTCAGATGCTCTCCCACTGGAGAAGTTATTTAAATGATCCAGAGTTTGAGGCAATCCTGAATTTGAGATGTGCTAGAGTTTGAAACTGTCCAATGTTCTATCCCACGCTAGTTCTGATTCAATCTTAAATGAAATTAAGCAAGTTGAAATATTTAATGTAAAATGTTCATATAATTAATGTTAGTTATATGATTTCCTTGAAGGTAGGCTTGCCTTTTACAGGCTTGACCTTAACTGAGGCATTGTCATTTAAAAATGGTAAAGTACATCTTTTTTAACACTGAAAAGGGAACTTTATTAGACTGAGTGTTATTCCCTGAAACTATTCTGTCTTTCTGGTTCACTGTAGAGCTTTTCCTACAAACTTCTCCAGGGCCCTTTCCTTCTGGCTTCCTGCTACAGTTTTAAAGAAACATTACACATATCCTCACTAAGATAAATTTATCATCTAATATTTTTGAATTCATTACTTTGAATGTTGTACTTGTATAGCATCTTGAATCAGAGGATTTCAGAGGGATTTGCAAATATTAACAAAGTAAGCTTTAAAATACGGCAGTGGATAAGTCAATATTGTTGTACTTGTTATACAGCGAGAGGATACTGAGTCAAATATGCTAAATAACTTGCCCAACGTCAAACAGAGAGCTTGTGGCCAGAAGTATACTATAAGCATGGTGTGGGTACTCCCAACGTTAGGTGTGTTGACACCTCAATCCATTGACACACAAAAATCATCCAGTCACAGAATAAAATAAATTTTAAAATTGTGTTGTACACCTTGGAATTTTTTATCAATCTATATTTGAAGTGGTGTGTAGAATTATTATTCTGCAAACAAGAAATAGGATTATTTTTGTTTTTTCCTGGTCCTCTGACAATGACTCTGACACATACAAACTTTCTGATCAAGGGGATAAAAAACAGAGTTCCTGAAACTACAAAATGGAAAAATCACAGGACTGGAATACAGTTGTGAGAAGAATAGCTTCATGGGTATAGTTACCTTAAATTTCATATAAAGGTATTCATGTTTTAGATGGGTTTCATCTTCAGAGACTTTACAATAACTTTTATCCTTCAAGATGAAGATTGCAGAAGACAAGCTGTTTGACTTATAGCCCAGTTCTAAAATAGAAATGAGGCATTTACTCTATTCTTTCTGAGGAAACTGAAGGGATGAAATTGATTATTTGTTTGAACTTATTTTTAATTTTACTGATGGATGAATGTTGAGTGACTGTTAGGGTGTTTTGTTTTTGTTTGTTTTTTTCAGTCAAATATTTTTAAAGGATTTTGTTGTTGAACTTTCCTTAAACTGATAACACAAGTTCCTCTTAAGAACTTTCACACAGATAAGACAGTACCAGCTTATTCAAAAGTGGTCTCATGTAATTGAATTTATTATATTTTGAGGGGATGTGTCACAGACATCAGTTGAAGAGTTTGCAAAGCTTCTGTTAAGTATTTTGTTTTTCTTTTCTGAATATTTTTGTAGCTGGGAGACATAGCAGCCTTTTTATATTCTTTTTAACGTTAGGGTTTGAAAGCGTGGTTGTGTACATGTGTGGGTATGAATAACCATAAAGTCCACCTCAGAAAGGTGACAGAAAGTTCTCTGTTTAGTAGCTTAAAATATTGTCTCATAAAATTATTCACTAAAGTGTGTTCTGTGGTTTGTCTTAAGAGACTTGAGATCGTCATCTCTAATTTCTGGTAAATAAGAGTTGTCTAACTTCTGCTTAAGTAGTCTGCTAAAGTCTAGACCATAATATCTCTGATGGGAAGAGGGAGGAAAGGGTTACCCATCTCACAAGAATAGAATTCTAAGGAAGCTTTATAATTGGCTCTGAGGATATGCCTTAGGCCATGTCTACACTACAAAATTATGCCAACCTAATTTACATCAGCATACACCCCCTGCACTTTTAAATCGCGTGTGTGTGTGTGCATACACTTGGCTCCTTGTGTCGGTGGTGCGTGTCCTCACTAGGAGTGCTGGTATTGATTGTATTGCCAATGTGGGGCATTGTGGGACAGCTCCTGAAAGCCAATAATAGTCAATGTAAGCAACGCAGTGTCTACACTGTCTGTGTTGACCTAGTTACATCAACTGGAGCTCTACGCCACTTGGGGAGGTGATGTTACTAAATCAGTGCAGAGAGGCACTTACATCAATGGGAGCCAAATTTAAGTGAAGACACTTCCACAGCTAGGTTGATGCAAGGCAGCTGATGTTGACCTAACCATGTAGTGTAGACCAGGCCTTAGACATTAGATAACTTGTTTTCAGTATCAACCCTGTGACCAGCTGTAAATCATAGATTTGATTAACTTTGGTAAAATTCTTTAGTTGGGTTTTATAACTAAACAGACAGCTACCTACTTAAAATCCTCTTTAGAATTGATTATGTTGATTACATTTGGTATTAAGTGGATTAATTTTATGACTTTTATTTATATGATTATTTAATTTCAATCAAATCTTGAGACTAATTTGCCAATTTGATTTTAATTCAGTTTTTGTAATGTTCCGTTTTTACTTTAGTTTAACAATAATAGCTTGGTTTTGGTGATATGTTTTCTTGATTTTTATATTTGTTCAAGTGTTTTTTATAAAATTGATACAGTTAGTGGGGTTTTCAAAAGTGCCTGGGCACCTCACACCCAATGGGGATTAGGTATGTAGGTGCTCTCGAAAACCCCACTATGAATCTCATTTCTTTAAATAACCAGTGTAGGGTCACAACCTTTGAAGAGTTGGGGGCAAAACAGCCAATCAACATAAAAGCGTGATTAGTCTCCTAATTAGTCTTGGTTCTCACATGATGATTGCTGTGGAACAAGGAATTTGATAACTATAGAAGTAAGTATAGTGAAAGTTAAAGATAACATGTGTGAAAGGCATTTTTTTAAGTTTGTTCTTTTCTCTGCAAGTGGAACACTGTTCCTCTGACATTCTGAGATTAAGCAGAAGCGTCTTTCCTGAGTTTGATTAAATTTTTAATTAGAACATTTGTGTTTGGAGAGTGGTTGGGTTTTTTTTTTTTGAGTAACAATGGTATTTTTGTGACTTTTACTGAGGTGGAGAAGATAGTTTTGTATTGGGCCTGGGAGGCGCTGCTCTTTCTTTGCTCCGTGATGGACTTTGAAAAGTCATTGAAAGTACACATTTCTCTCTATGGTATATCAATTTTATAAGCAAAGTATGCTCACCCCCTTGTCTATGGGTGAGCTGGCAGTGGAACTCTCATTTTCTAGCTTACTGCCATGTCTTCACCAAAAGTCAATCTTTTCTCCTCTTTTGCACTTAATTCTGAAGCATTCAACAGCTAAAGTAAGACTCATTCAAACCTAAGACCTTTCACAGCCTTCAACATGCTAGGTTTCAGTAGATATTTTTTAAAAAATAGCAGTAGCGAAATGTAAATGTTCATAACCTTGAGACTGTTTCAAATTTTCCCTTCCCTCAGCTCAATAGTCCTTCAGCTCTCTCCAGGCTCAACAGTCTCTTACACCACTGAAACAAAGCTAAGCAATTCCCTCACAGGCTAAATAATCTCTTGCCCTGTGAAAGCACTGCTAAACAGTATCTTGGCCCTCTCCAGGATAAACAGTTCCTTCCTTGTCCCATCCTGGGCTACAGTTTCACTGCAATTGTTGCAGGGAGAATAACAAAGGACTTCTTCCAAACACTCTGGATAAAAAGTATTCTCACATCTTTGTCTATAGCTGAGCTGGCAACAGAACTCTGGAAACTCCAGTCTGGTGCCCCTAAACAAGCGTACATGCTAACACCAGGCTTCAAGCGAGCACCATTATTGTGATGCCCCAAGATCTTTCCTTCAAGTGTTTATTACTCTTCCTTGGAGGTTCTTTTTCTTCCCCTGCTTATCTGTAAGACCTCCTCCTGAGTTTCTTCATAGGCCTTTTCACCACAGGCCTGACCTCACAGGCTGCCTTCCTTTGGAGGAGAGCCCTTTTCCTGTCTTGCTGTATCCCTGATATCTCTAAAATCAGTTGTCAGAAGTGGTAACCATGTTAGTCTGTATCAGCAAAAACAACAAGGAGAAAATACAGTATATAAACACAGTACATGAAAAGATGGGAGTTGCCTTACCAAGTGGGAGTCAGTACTAACAAGACAATTCTATTAACAGTCACATGTTCTTGTCAACTGTTTGAAATGGGCCATCCTCATTACCACTACAAAAGTGATTTTTCCTCCCTTGCTATTCTACTGTTAATTGAATTATCTCATTAGTACTGACCCCCCACTTGGTAAGGCAACTCCCATCTTTTCATGTACTGTGTATATATACCTGCTACTGTATTTTCCACTCCATGCATCTGATGAAGTGGGTTCTAGCCCACGAAAGCTTATGCCCAAATAAATTTGTTAGTCTCTAAGGTGCCACAAGGACTCCTCTAAAATCAGTGTTGCCACACCAACTTTATTTTTAGCTCCTAAGGCCAAATGATTTTGAGAACCTCAGCTTTACTTTCTTAAAATAAGTTTCTAGCCCTTATGATGGCAGAGAAGCTTTAATGTGGATCAAGTGTACCCAAAAACTCCGGAATCAGATAGCACATAAAAAGAACCAAACCTTTTCTTTTTTTAGTTTAAAATTGAGCTTTAATCTTGTGGGATTTGGGGTTGGAGGGCTGGTTTTTTTGTTTTTTCAGGGCTTGAGTCATGATTTTTAAATGCTTGGGGTTGGCAATACTGCAAGTTGACCAAACAGCTTGCATTATATGGTCTGCAACCACCTGATCTCAGTCACGTACTCGTCGCACAACAATTTCCATCAGTCCCTGCAGACAGCATCCCCCAAGATACCCAAGCATCTGATCTGCACCAGCAATACATGCCTACCCTATAGGCTCTTGTCAAGAGCCAGTGTACCGTGTGAACCTTTGTCTTGCCATCATCTTTGGAAACGTTGATAAATATGTTGACTTAACACAGTGGGTCCCATCAAGCTTAACACAGTGGATCATCAAGTAATTGAGGGCATCTGGAAGTGGGAGAAAGAGGTGGGATCAAATTCATGGGTTTTTTTTCCTTGAGGGGCATGGACTCAGCCCTCCCTAGTAAAATCTTGCTTACTTGCTTTTCCTCTACGAACAAACCGTTCCGGGTGCTCCTGATAACCTGGCAGTTGCGCATAACCCCAAGCTGAATGTTTTTTAAGTAAGAATGTTTTGTTTCTATACATAACAGAGGCAGATTAAAGCCTTGGATAAAAGACTCCCTCATCAAAAGACTTTTGTTTTCCTGCTGAACATGGCAATCCTCTCCAGCTGCTTACACCAGGGGAAGAAGTTGCAGGGGTGTTGGAACTAGGGATACTGGAGTGATACTGGGGCAGCAGCCCTTGGCATGAAGTACTTGCCATTGTATACAGGGCTTTCAGCATGCCGACTATAGAAGTTCCAACGCCACTGAGAAGGTGTCTCATGCCACTGTTAGGTTCCATTGTCATGCTCGGTGGAAGAGACTGCCTCCATTATTTTCTCTGTAGGTCCTGTAGCCACCTCATGTTTTACAGTCTCATAGACTTTTTTCTCTCTCTACTCCCTGAGAAGATTATTATACTGACTTATGACCACTCCTGCCAACTGGGAAACCTCTCATATTTGTAGTGGTAAGTGTATGTTTTGTAAGCCTGCTGCAGATTCTAACTATGGAAAAATAATGGACAAGATGATAATTTATACCAGAATTCAGTGCTGGTGTTAAGAACTACATCACCATCACCCCTTGCCCTGCTTTTTATGAGAACTGTGAATGTCCTCATTCTTAATAGCTCAATTGATGACTTCAGTAGTGATGCACAAGTTGTTGCCAGGTGTTAGATAAAAATAGCTAAATATGTTTAGTCACAACAGTGCTGATCAGTGGGTCATGGTGAAGTCTTTTTAAAAAATTTTAAACGGTGGTCTGCTGAGTGTTAGTTTAACTTTCTTTGTTTTCAATCAAGCTGATCAGCAGAACAACCTCTAAATAGTCAATAATCTTTTATTCTGCACAGAATCTTGTAGGTTGTGATAAATAATCCATTACTGTGGGAGAAAAATATATACATAAAATTATTTATTATTCAATAGCCCAATATATCAGCACTGATGATAAAGTCCTAGAACTAGGATGTGGAGACAGCAGAGTAAAATCAGTATGAGGACTGTGGTTGTTTTTGGTTGTTGGATAAATAGCAAGTTACTTTAAAACCTGCTACAGTTATCAATGAAATGGAACAGCAGCAGACCAGTAGCCCCTGGGCTCAAGTTGCTGTTGCTGCTGGCATATAAGGATTGTGGGGGATACACTTTTAAAGCAGTCCTTACCTCCTTCTCTGAACGTTGGTTGGAAGGCTCTCCCATCAGAAAGACAGGACTCTTGATCCGATCTCCAATATTGGATGGGATGGTTCAAGTGTGCAAGTTAAACAATAATAAAAGCACTGATAGGGCTGCTAGCACATGTGAACAATATGCTAAGTTTGTAATACTGAACAGAGTAAGCTACAAATGTGTTCCTCTAGTCTGAAATATAAACTACAGTGACTCTCTCCTGGCCTTTGCTGCTGCGGTTCTGATATGAAAGTGGGAACAAACAGAAATCTTCTCACAGCTACATGTAGGCCGCTGTTCAGCAAATCATTAAGCATGTGTGTAAGTCCCATTGACATCAATGAGAATTAAGCACATGCTTATGTGCTTGGCTGAATTGAGATGGAATACTGAATCAGAAGCAGGCCCCTAAAGAAGGCAAAAAGCTTTAGAGAGTAATGAGACTGCAGTCTGCTCTTGATGCTGCTTGATCTCTGAAGACTGGCACCTTTGCTAGGGTTTTTAAGACTAGGATTGAAATTTAGCGATTATTGCATTTTGTCTGTCACTACTCCTTAGATTAATTACTTCACTTTTATTTTTGTATTTGAACAAATGGTGCTATCACAAGCCTCTCCTCATAACCAATAAAGTGGTTTGTTTTGGTTGCTAACTGTACAGTATATCCCACAGGCTAGACAATAAGTCTTGAAAAGAATAAAAGCCTCTATTGTTATATGAACTGCAAAGTGAAAAGTTTATAAGCAAAACACTGCTTTCAAAACACAACTTTTGCAAAGCTTTTATTTCCTCTGTCACCATATTTGAGGCCAATATTTTCAAAAACAGGTATCTGAAGTGGCCTGACTTTGAAAGATGCTGAGCCCCAGCATGGACTCCAGTGGAAATGACTGGGTGTTCAGCCCTTTAGAAAATCAACCTACTTATTCAGAAGCCTAAATTTAGGCGCCCATTTTTTAAAAATTTTGGTGCAAGTTCCCAAGCAGTAAATTAATACTAATACATGAGACACCAAAACCATACTACAAAGAATTGTCAACAAGACACTAAACTTTAGAAAGGTATATTTCAAACAATAAGGAAGCTAGTCAAAACGTCTCTATAGACAACTACAAAGAAATTAAAAGCCTTAGAATTACTATGGCGGTCACGTAAGTACTGCAAAATAGAGTCACAGAAGGTACATGCATACCTTTTAAAAAGAGAGGAAGCAGAAAGGCAAGAAAAAAAGTATAGCTGAATGGCAAAGCCCAAGTGACTGTTCTAGCCAAACAGGCTTCAGAAAATGGAAATCTAGCTTAAATGAAGGTAATAGAAAGGATCGGGTAAGAAGATGAAAAAGTATAGTACTGATGGAATTTGGCTACTTGCTCTACAAAGTTATAAAAATAAATAAAAAATAAAAAAATATTTTTTTCAATACAATAGAAGCAGGAAAGTTGTAAGGAAACCAGTAGTTTTGCTGGACTATCCATAATTAAGGAGAATAATGGCATTGCAGGAAGATAAAGGATTTATTTGTATCCATTTTCACAACAGAGGCTACTGTTGTGGGGAATACCTTCCTGAAACCTATTCTTAGCAGTAATAAAGATGAGGTATTGTCTAAGTTGGAGGTTCTGACACAAGAGATGCTGAGAGGAAAAGATATCAATAGATTTAAGACCACAATGGACTCCTACAAAGAAAGCGTCTATAAAGAAATATTGTGACTCATCTAGGTAATTCTTTGAGCATGTCAGCAAAATAGCTAGTAAAGGAGAGTGAGATGACCTTTTATTTGAACTTTCAAAAAGCCTCTGACACAGTGCCTCACCCGCATGAGAAAATACTAAGGAAACTAAGTAATTACAGAATGAGAGGTGAAATATTGTGCAGATGCTAAGATTAAAAAAAAGAGAGTAGGATTAAATGATAAATTTTCAATTTGTCCAAAGATTAACAGATGCCCCAAGATTCTGCACTAAAAGTGGTGCTTAATATGTTAATGATCTGGAAAAGAGGGTTAAAAGTGAGGTGAAAAATGTTCAGATGACCCAAAATGATTCAGGTTAGAGAAGACTGAGAAACTTCAGAGGGACCTAACCAAGCTAAATTAAAGGACAGCATGATAGAAGCTAAAATTCTATGTTAACAAATGCAAGGTAGTTCACATTGGAAAGAATAATTTAAATAATTACTGGGTTCTACGTTCATTTCAACCACTCTGGAAAAAGACCAAAGTGGTGGTGTGAACAGCTAGACTAAAACCTCTGCTCAATGTGCAAGGGCTGCTGAAACAGCAAACACAATGTAAGAATTCATAAGGAACATAATACTGAAGCTATAGTAATACTGTTTTACAAATCATTAGTACCCCCCCCCCCTTGAACAAATGAATGAAATCCTGGTCCCATTGAAGTCAATAATAGACTTCCCATTGATTTCAACTGGGCCAGGATTTCACCCATTATATTCATTTCTCATCACCCTGTCTTAAAAAAAAATCACAAATGGTGTGGGGAGGCTCAGAGATGAGCAACATAAATGATTAGAAGCTTAGAAAGATTTCAACAGGAAGAGAGCCTGAAAATCTGGATTTAAATTAAAAATTATTTTACATGAATAAGTGGATATGATAGAGGTATAAAATAATTAAATGTACAGAGAAGATAGAGTGCTTTTATTTGACTCCTCTCTAACAGAACAAGGGACACTCAATGAAATTATAAGGGGATAAATGTAACTTTATCAAAGGAAATACTTTTTTACACCGTGCAGAACTAAACTGTAAAACTCATTGCCACTAGATATCATAAGACCAAGAGTTTCAATAACATTCAGAGAGGTATATGTTACCCCATAATACTCAAGGGGTAGAGGGGAGTCCCACTCCCTGTAAGCTCTGAATGGCTGAGTTCCTGTTGGAATGGTTATTTTGATGATGCTGGGATTACTGTTGTCACAAATATAAAGAGAAGGGCAACCACCTTTCTGTATACAGTGCTATAAAATCCCTCCTGGCCAGAGGCTAAACCCTTTCACCTGTAAAGGGTTAAGAAGCTAAGGTAACCCCACTGGCACCTGACCCAAAATGGCCAATGAGGGGACAAGATTCTTTCAAATCTGGAGGAGCGGGCAAAGGTTTTGGTCTGTCTGTGTGATGCTTTTGCCGGGAACAGATCAGGAATTCAGCCTTACAACTCCTGGAAAGTTAGTATGTAATCTAGCTAGAAAATGCATTAGATTTTCTTTTGTTTAATGGCTGATAAAATAAGCTGTGCTGGATGTAATATATATTCCTGTTTTTGTGTCTTTTGTAACTTAAGGTTTTGCCTAGAGGGATTCTCTGTTTTGAATCTGATTACCCTGTAAGGTATTTACCATCCTGATTTTTACAGAGGTAATTCTTTTACCTTTTCTTTAATTAAAATTCTTCTTTTAGGAACCTGATTGATTTTTCATTGTTCTTAAGATCCAAGGGTTTGGATCTGTGTTCACCTGTACAAATTGGTAATGATTCTTATCAAGCCTTCCCCAGGAAAGGGGGTGTAGGGCTTGGAGGGATATTTTGGGGGAAGATGTCTCCAAGTGGGCTCTTTCCCTGTTCTTTGTTTAAAATGCTTGGTGATGGCAGCATACGGTTCAAGGACAAGGCAAAGTTTGTACCTTGGAAGTTTTTAACCTAAGCTGGTAAGAATAAGCTTAGGGGGTCTTTCATGCAGGTCCCCACATCTGTACCCTAGAGTTCAGAGTGGGGAAGGAACCTTGACAACTGTATTATATAGTTAATGTGCTAAGGTGCCCAGAGTCTTAGATATGTCCTTTTTATCAGCTTATATGAAACAAATAAAAATAAATATATTGGCAATGGAAGCATCTATAATTGCATTATGTAAGGTTATTTTTAAGAGAGAAACTCTTCTACCTCCTGAGAATAAAACATCTAACTGATGGGTCTTATGAAGAAATTTCAGTAGGTAGCTTATCCCATAATTGTCCACTATGAGTTTTTTGCACCTTATTCAGAAGCATTAAGTTCTAGACTTTGCTAGAGACAGGATACAAGACTAGATGGACCAATGGTCAATCCAATAGGTTTATTACTCTGCAAGTTATTCTTTGCTAGACTCATGTCTTCAAATATGCATCCTACACAAATGTGTCATGAGTAGGTGTTCAGTGAAAATATACAGTATTACAAATAAATTGAGCTGTTTGCCTGGATTCGTTAATCTGTCACTCAATTTTGGTGACAGGATATGCCTATTCATTATTTATTTTTGAACTTTAATGAATAGTTTTTGTGGCATTTTGCCATATTTCTATAGTTCTGTAAGACTGGCATATTTATAAATGTATAGTTTGATATTTATCAAGTGTTTTTTCTATAAATACAGAAATTTAATAGCTGTTATGAACACTTACAGTTTGAAAGTGAATAGCAGTAGCTGTTTTATTATTTTTTAAATTCCATCTTACCCAGATAAGACTAATAGACTACATATGGGATTAGACACACATCAGTTAAGTAACTTGAATTAACCAATTATCCATATCCTAATTTTCATGGCTGTTTGTTTGGTTAATCCAATCTAAAGTACAGACTCAAAAATTCTTCTAAATTTATAAATCTTGTGAAACAAAATATTACAGTGCTAAGTTAAAGAATGGAAAATAAAAATAGTTAAATGAGTGTTTAGAGTTTTAAAATAATGAATGGAATATGAAGTACTAGAACTTTATGTAGACTCCATAAACATTTTATCACAAACCTTTTGAGATAGCAGTACCTTATTGCAGCTAAAACATAACCTATTCAGGTAAGTAATTTCAATATCAATATAAAATCATGGATCCTTAATACAAGTCCTTTTCTAATTTGCCACTCCAATTTAATATGCCAGTTCCAAGCTATGGCCCTTCTTTGCACCAAGTCAGCCAAATAACTCCAAAGAAGCTTAGGTCTCCATTCTGCAATTTGGTGCACATGGGCTGACCTGTGCCCCACTGACGTCAGTGGCGCTCCATGTGAGCTCCAGAATCTTCCCACAAGCAAGAAGTTGAACTGAGGTCTCCAGCCAATAACTTATTTACTGAAGATGCCAATTCAATTCAAAACTACCTCTCCCAGAGTACAATAGTCATTGCTGACACTTATCACACAAAGTCCAGTTATGGCCTTGGTGATCTAAATAAATCTTTCTTATAAATATTCACAGGAATACATCTGGAAAACACTTAACTTCAATTAATTGAGCCATTACTCAAAAGAAAATGAATTAACAATGTCTCTGGTACTTATTAGGTAGATGCCTCATGGAGCTGGATTCCCCAGCTCAGTTTGACAGCTGGCAGTGACTAGGTCTTCAGATAGGGTAGGACAGTTCAAGTTTCTTCCACAATGATATGTTTAACTCTGTGTTGTTCCTGGATCTTGGCAGGGGAGTTCTCTTGAAACAGGCCTCTGAGAGATGGAATGTTAAATGCTTCATAGATTGTTTGGTCCTTGCAAGTTGGACAGCCTTTTATGTCCTATCTCCAATTTCTTTCTCAAACTCAGGTGTGAGTTGGCTGAGAAGTACTATTGTGGCTGTAGACCAGATCCTAGAATTCTGGTTTCGGATGCAGTGCTTTGCATTGGAAGCAGTCATTCTCTATGAGGATCTGTTGCTCCTCCCACTTGCACCTCCTCCAGGGTCCCTCGATGAATCAACATTGAGCTCAATTTCAAGTCATTTGACACAATCAAATGCAGCCCGTTTTCCTAACAGTTATGGGTCTCCCCAATTGGCAGGCCCAGTGAGCACATCTCAATATTTCACCAGTCATGAGCGTTTGTAACATTTCTGGGGCTAGACATGATAAATATCTTCAGAAGCCCATCCTAATATTCCCAATTAAGTATTCCAGTAAATCATTAGGTTAATGTTCATTATTCCAGTAAATTGTTTGGTTTACGTTGGGGCCTATGTCTTGGTTCAACAGACAGTGTCTAGCATGGTTCTGTACCAAAGTCAATGGAACAGTTTCACTTCCCTATTTTAAATAACTTGTTACTCCAATATGCATTTTAGCTGTTCCCAAAACTGGATGAAAGATTATGCACTTTAACTCAATACTAAAAATGTGATGTTGCACATTAATAATCATTATTAATATATCCCATTTTTGGTGACACTCACCTTGTTCTTGCAGCCTTCAAGGAATCTAGCCCATTTTATTAGATTGGTTCTGATGCATCTAAAATATGTAATAAAATCAGAAATGACCCGTTTAAAGGCATTTACTTTATCAAAATAAACCTAGGGATTTATCTAAACCTAGTTTGAAAGCCAGAAAATGCCTCCTGATAAGTTCACATGAACATCAGAGGTATATTTCAGTATAAACAGCTGGTGTCAACTGTCTAGTTCCATTGACTTCAAGACAATTTACATCAGCTGAGGACCTGCACATCACAATAGAAGCATTTTTTTCCCTTGATAGATGGTGGCTCCTGCAAGTAAGTCTTCAGTCACAAAACTGAGACATTTATGAGATAACCAGAATGACCTAGATTGTCAAATTCAAGATATCTCAGCAAAACGAGAGAAAGGCTTAATGCAATTTTATCAATATCTCCTTCAGTCATCTGGATAACACTGCTTTTAATACAGGCAAATACCCTTAAACTTGAATAATGTAATTGTACAGACTCCCAACCCTCAGCTGACAGACGAAAACTATCAATTTTCTTGTTTGATTTGAGTTTACCTTACATGTCCATATCCCACATTCCCTGTGTGAAACCCTAACACTTAAAAGCAAGACTTAGAAGCTACTTCAGTATAGCTGTTGGTGGCTAACATAGCCCCCCTAAAATCAGAGCCCCAGGATGTAAGATTCCCCTTTTACTTGAGCTCATGAAAGCAAACAGTTGCTTGAAAGCAGATGAGGACACCTTAAACACAAGTGAAGGGCAGGCCAAACCCTGAACTTCCCCCTGACAGAAGAATTCATAAACTCCGAAGAGAACCTCGTAGTTTTCCTTTACCCTGGCTGCTGTCAGTAGGTTTTTTCACAATTGGGAACAATAAACCTAAACTGGACCTGAATTAAGGAGTTGATTTAGGGATCTCGTTTCACTCATACAAATTTAGGAAAGAGGAGAGTGGGGAAAGAGGTGGAAAGCTGTGGTTTGGCACAAGAAGCCAGCTGGCGATGAAGAGAATTGTAAGTTTTGGCAGCCTTTGTAACACTTTAAAAGGGAAACTCCCATCACCCACAAAGTTAAATGATAGTGGAAAGGAAATGGAGGGTGAGGAGAATAGAGAAAAATCTTTCCCCATAGTTTATTCTTTGTACCCCTTTCAACATTCCAGGTAGAGAGATTCTTGTCTTTGTGGTGATGAGGTCCCATCTGTGCACAGCTGTGCGATCTCCAGGACCAGGAGGCCAGTATAGATTTGGATATTACGTTCTACAGACTGCAGTGGGTTTTTTGCAAAATTCTACTTGCATCCCCCTCAGAAGTGAAGCACAGATAAGAGATTTTTTTTAAAGTCAAGTAAAAATATAGATGTTATTCTCTATTGCTTTGTTCCTTGTGTAGGAAATTACCCCTGTGAAAAGTTAATGTAAAATAGATATACAATACCACAAAATGAAAATGGTGGTGGTTTATACCCAATTTGAGGTCACTTTGCATAGGGGTAAATGACTACACAAAATGCAATGACGAATCTGACCCTGTATTTTATGTTCATTCAGCCTCACCATTGTGACAGGCATGATCCATGTTACATTCAGGAGGCAGCCATGTTGGATCCTTCTATAGTAGGCATCCTTTGAGTTACATAACACTGTCACCACTGGAGGACACTCTTGCACTAACATAACATTGCTTTATGCTGCTTACTGTTCTATCTCTACCACTGAAGAGCAGTGTAAGAATTCAAACCAAATGTATTTTTCTCTTTTTCTTGAGTGAAAGTACCACTCTTTATATATTCACTGTAACAAAGGTATATTTAGAGAGAATACATGGTGAGCTGGCATAAAGGCTTTTCTAGATAGCCAGCTTACACACATGGTGAAGGTGTGAGTGAGTTCTGCAGCTCATCCCAAATAAAGTCGTCATTGTAGTAGAGTCTTTTATAGTGTGTTTGGAGGTTTTGGAATTGCTGCATTCCAACAGGGGTATGAGAGACATTGCTAATTATCCTCTGGCTTCACTTCAAAAGAATTTCTTGGGCAGATTCCCTTTTGAAACCTATAGTCCTTGAGCCATACACTTCCACTGTCTTGCGGGAGACTTCATTCCTTTTAGTGTGAATTTCACTGAATAACATTAAGTTAAAAAAACCTCTTACTGCAAGTCAAGTGGAATTCCAGGGCTCCGGGGGCCTGATTTATACCAGTTTTACACTCATGAATTAGAGAAATGTAAATTAATAAATATAAATTTAAGGGCTAAAGCAGTGTTTTTCAAACTGGGAGTCCTGACCCAAAAGGTGGTCACAAACCTATTGTAGGGGGATCACGGTATTGCCACCCTTTCTTCTGTGCGGCCTTCAGAGCTGGGCGGCCAGAGAGCAGCTGCTGGGCTGGGCACCAAGCTCTGAAGGCACCGCCACCAGCAGTGGCATAGAAGCAAGGGTGGCATAGTGGTAGGGGATGTCATCACAACCCGAAACATTTTCAAAGGGGGTTCCAGCAAAAACAGGCTTGAGAACCCCTGGGCTAAAGCATGTTGCTGGGGTGGGGGGTTAAGGTTTTTGTTTTCACCACTGGAATCTCACTTTGCAATTGGCTTACATTCAGTTGACTCAGGCACTAGGCAGAATAATATGATAATTTGGGCTGGGTGGGTCTTCTGTCACCTGATTGTGAGAAGTTCTGAGCCTCAGGATCTAGCCCCTCAGGAGTTCTCCAGTCCATCTGCCTGCATTGTGATAGGAGTTATTTAATTAATCCATAACCATCTACTGAGGATGATTAAGAAGACTAAACTTGAATAGTCAGTGATGTTGATTCTGCAATATCCCCTGCATGACTAATATTTATACTCTTTTTTTTTCTTTGTATTTAACCTAATTTGCTGCAGACTCTCCCCTTTACATTTTGGTCTGTTGATAAATGAGAGACTGCTCCCTGTACGCGTTATAGCTCTCCATGGAGCCAGAGATGATGATTGTCTTTTCTCCCTTTCATTAACCACTGCTGCATAAATACATCTGTTAGTCTTCTCCTTTTTAGTGAAGATAAAAGCAAATTCCAGGTGAGCAGATATTATAGCGATAGACAGGTCTTGGAATAAATTCCATATTTCCCACTCGTCTTTCTATGCCTGGCCAAGCCCCCACTGGAGAATGAGAACGCAAGGGGTAGATCTATTAATAGGTTAATATCAAGAGGTATTCTGACTCTAATTTTAAAAATTGCTGCAACTGTATATAAAGCCTCAAGAGCAAAGATAGAGAAGAAGCCAACTGCAGCGTACAGGGTATAGCACTATTTTCCCTTTCCAACAGCAGAGACCTGAGAACTTTTAAAGTAGGGGAGAGGCTTGTTTTTGTTTCAAAACTAAGTGGCACCAACTGTACTTTCTGATAGCTGTTGAACTCCATTTTAGGTCATGTGATGGAGCATCTGATTGCTTCTATTTATACCCTAATATAGCACCATCAAATGCTAGGAATGCAGCAGGAAAATGTGAAGGGGGCTTGCTGGCTGAAGCAAAACGAAGGAGTCGAGTAAGTATACAGCTAGTCTCCAGCATCTAGGAAATCAGCCTAGATGGCGATTGGAACCTTGGCTCAGGTTAGAGTTTAGCTAGCTGCATTCTGCATGCTTATAAAATTGGGTCTTCTAGAAGCAACTCTTCTGCCAGGTGGTATCAGGAACAACAAAGGCCAGGTTCAATATTCAGAAGTTCCTCTTAACATTACAAAACAGAACTGGCTCGAGCCTCACTCAATCTGGGAAAACTTACCACCATGCTAGGCACCTCTAAGAAGTGAAAGTTCTCCACTTATAAGCACTGAATCTGTGTACAACACAAGAAAACTTGTATTAAAAGGAAGGGGGAACTCAGCATTAATTTGGAAAAACAGCACAACAATGATGCAAAAGTATGCAAACCACAAGTCAACACCCCACCGTGTGTTAGTCTCCTTTGCCTCAGTTTCCCCCCCTTGTAGTACAAAAGTCTGAGGGACACATGACCCTTTATCATACTATTCCTTTCCCCTCCACTGCGCTCTGCTCAGAGTTGGTTGTCCGTAGTCAGTGAAGTCCCAGCATTCAGGGGTGTGTTCATGTGGGTTCACCTCCCACATCTCAAAGGGAAGGTCTAGCAATCCCTCTGTAGTTGCCACTGCCCACTGTCCCTGCTGCCACCTTTGCCACTGCTGGCACTGCTTGCTGCCTCTGTGATAACGTTTTCTGGGGTTCCATCACCTAGCCCTGTTCTTAGTGACTTCACCATGGAGGGGGGAACCTCTCTGCAACTGAAACCTCTGCATTGTCTTTCACTCCAATACTGTCCTCATACCAGGTCAAAAACTTAGCCTCCAGACCCGGTCACCAGTGACTTCAGCTCTAGTTAGCACTGAGCAGAAACAAAGACTCTTAAATGAGTATGATCAGCTTCATCTTTAAACATAGAGGGAGAGGTTCAAATGGTGTCTATGACTCTATTTAAAGAGCCTACACCCCCAGGTAGGAACACCTGTCCCCAACCCCACTGCTTTGCTACCTGGTGCAATCACTAAGCACTCCAATCATTAAGAACTGGGCTAAATAGTGGAACCTCAGAACACAGCACCCTCACCCCCTGCTTAGTGAGTGAGGTTAAATTTAGGTTCAACCAGGGCATGTTAAGTACCTTTACTCATACAATCAGGATAACATTTCTGTGTCCCAGGGAGCCCCTCAATGCTCACTTGCAGAGGATACCCTATAATGCTCATCAGGCCTAGCACATTGCCCCAAATCTCTGTTGTCATCTGTATCTATAACATGCCATGGAAGGTGTCACATGCAAACTGGTAATATACTGGCCATTAATATTAGCGCATGATGTATGTACCGGAAGTGTATAAAGAATTATAGATGTGTGCTGGAAATATGTTCCTCAAATGTGTTTGGCATGCAGTACCTAAGCACAGCCTGTCCTAGGCAAAGGAATGCTTCACAGGCTTGAGTGTGGCTCCAATGTAAATTCCGTAAGGTGAGACCAAAGACCATGAAAAGCACATTTATGTGCAAGGTTAGACAAAGCCATCAGGCAAATAAGTGGCGGAAGACAACCACTTAACAATGTTGGTGGGGGATGGAGACTGCACCCCCGCACCCACCTCCCCAAGGATGCTTTCCTGCTTCTTGAAACAGGGTCAATGGACTTTGGAAGATATAAGTAGAGGGGGGAAAGCCATTTGTCATCATTCCCCTGAGAAGACCAAGAAATGAAGTGTTTTAGGCTCCATGTTGGATCCTGGCTAAAGACTGGCCAGTCATGCTGGAAGAATGACTGTGGTGAGCAAACGACTTTGAATAAAAATCTAAAGTGTAAGTTAGATTTTAGCCTTAGAAGCCTTATTTTTACTTGTTTGTAACCACTTCTATCCCTATTCTTTCTACTTGGTATCTCTTAAATCCAGGTTCTATTGGTAATAAACTTGTTTTACCTTTTACAAAACTATCTCAGTGTTGTATGTTAAACTAAAGGGTAAAATCCTCAGCTAATCTAGCAGGTTGGTGTGTATTCTTTCCCTTTGGAGGCAGCTAACTGGATAACTTCTGTGAGGGTCCAGTGAGAGGGACTGGATACTACCAGGGAGATGGTTTTGGGGTGACTCGGGACTGGAGGGGCAGTTGGTGTGTTGCTGGTTGCTGGAAGCTGCTGGGTGAGGTCATTGTGCTGTGAGCAGGCTACTTGGGCGCTGAGCCGAAGCTGCACAGCACAGAAATAGTCAGGGTTACTGGGCAGGTGATGACACAAACTCTTACTGGTCTGGGTGAAACCCCAAAGCATCACAATTTTATTACCCCTGCACTCAATACTGAAGTGAATTTTAACCCAAAACTCATCACTCTGGCAAAGCAGGTCTGTCTGGTGAACACCTAGGCAGAGTAGGAGTGTTTATGCAGAGTAGGAGTATCTGCTCCTGAAGTCTTTCCCCAGTTCATCACTAGATGTCAGGGGAGAGCTCATTCAGGCCCTGCTTATGTAAGGATACTGGATTTTGTTGTTGGAATTTCATATTACAAATGGATGCATTTCCCATGGGCCTTTTAATTAAGAAAAGAAACCTTGTTATTTACCTCAAAAATGGACACCTGATATTTTTCTGCTCTTTTTCTCTTTACCGATTGAGTCTGACTCACTTCTACCAGTATAGCAAGGCACTCTTTAATTAAAATTTCTGTGGTTTGCTTTAATTATCAGCTATGGACTCCTATTGGCAGAATGATCCCAGGTGTATGCTCTGCTTCCCGTTTTGTTTTTTCTCATTCACATGATTCATATTCAGGGTGTATTTTCCATTTCTTTTGTTGGCGTTAATCTAACAATGATTAAATGCATAATTAATATTTTAAAAGTAACCGAAATGATTTATGCCACATGCTCAGTATGCCATTTCCAAACTTGGAACCTGATCCTGGACCATAATATGCCATGGATATTTGAAGTAGAATACCTCAATAAAATCAATGGGAAGTTCTGTGTAACATTCAATGGCATGATGTGGCTACATGAGAAGTACTGAATACCTGTAACTCCCACTGAAGACAAAACACCTAGTAAGAGGATTTCTAATTCTATAAATCAGTGGTCTCCAACCTTTTTACTCACAAGATCACTTTTTGAATTTAAGTGCAACCCAGGATTTACCCCACCCCTGCCCCGCTCACTCCCCTTTGTTTTCCCCCACCCCCATCCTCACTCACTTTCACTGGGCTGCGGCCAAGCGGCTCAGAGTTTGGGAGGGGGCTCCTGGCTGAGCCTGGGGTAGAGATGCAAATTCTGGGAGGGAGTTTGGGTGCAGGAGGGGGGTGTGGGGTGAAGGCTGTGGGAGGGGGCTCAGGATTAGGGTGTGGGCTCCCACCAGGCGGCACTTACCTTAGACAGCTCCCAGGTGGTGGCACAGGGGGGCTAAGGCAGGTTTCCTGCCTTCCCTGGCCCCACGCCACTCCCAGAACCAGCCAGCATGCTCCTGTGTCCCCTGGGGAAGGGTATGTAGCTCCACACACTTCTGCCTGCCTGCAAGCACCACCCCCGCAGCTCCCATTGGCCACAGTTTCAATATGGAATTATGAGGTTGGGCTGCCCAGGTGGATGGGAAAGAGAAAATCTAGGCCTTGTCCAAAAACTAAATGACTACTTTGACTCAGTTTGCAATAAGGATGATAATATAGAACATGAACATGAAGGCAGGATAGCTGGTGGAAATGTGCACAGAAATGGCAATGCTCACATCTGAGATGAGAGAAAAACTTAGTTTAATGTGTTCAAATAAATCACACAATTAACACACTAATGGTGATTTAAAAAATTATTTGTGATTAATCGCAGATTTAATCGCACTGTCAAACAATATAATACCAATTGAAATTTATTAAATATTTTTGGATGTTTTTCTACATTTTCAAATATGTTGATTTCAATTACAATACAGAAAATAAAGTGTACAGTGCTCACTTTATATTAAAATTTAAATGTAAACTTGGGTAAACTTTATATAATACTGTAAACAGTGTTGGGTCTATTAAACAATTGGGTCTACAGTATCACATGTTACAGTTGGGTATTTTTTTACAGTGCAAATATTTGTTATTAAAAATAATATAAAGTGAGCACTGTACACTTTGTATTCCGTGTTGTAATTGAAATCAATATATTTGAAAATGTAAAAAAGCATCCAAAAATAATTAAATAGGTGGTACTCTATTATTATTTAATGCCACGGTTAATCATGATAAAAAAATTTTAATTGAGTGATTAATTGCAATGTTTTTAATTGCTTGACAGCCCTAAAAAGAACCACTCTGAGCACAAGAATCACACTTTACTTCCAATACTGCAGGCTGGGAACATGCTGCTTTATTCAACTATACACAAAAAGAGTGGGGTAAAACACCCACTAACTCAATAGGAGGTAAGGGAGGGGATAGAGCGTGGCTCCAACCCATAATACTCTGAGTAACCCAGTTAAGTCCTTGATGACCACTTAGCTACATTGCTCACCTTTCAATCTGCAGCCCTGAGTTAGTCTTCTAAAAAACTTGGGACTGTTCTCTTTTACACAGGGTAGTGCCTCTCCATGGCAGCCATGGCCTTTTCTAGGGGCAGAGACCCACTGCCTCCAGTCTCCTGCTCCAGCAGTTTTGCAAATACCCTCCTCTTGAGATCTCCGGCATTCCTGGCAAAACGGCATCCTCTCTTGGCTTCAGCTCCTCCAGACTCATCACCCAAGGGCAAAGGCTCTGGCACCCACATGTCACTCTATAAACGGATATCATTCAATGCCATCTTATGACTCAAACATCACTTAAACTGACTTTAAAAGACAAGGGGGCAGTTTGCTCTAGGACAGTACCTGGAATCCATGTTGGCTGATCACTATTGAAACCTTTAGTATAGACCAGGTCCTTTGGGCCCACGTCTCTGTCTCTGGATCATAGTCATGGTTTTGGGTTCTGAAAAGCATGGCGGAGGTGGACCTGGGGAGTTTATGAAGCATTTCTCCATAGTTCTGGAGCCTCTGGCAGTCTTGGTGCATCCAATCTAAACTGATCTGTTAGTAAGTGTTTTAATTTTAAGTACTGCCACCCTGCTTGAGCCTGTTAGAAGATGTTTGGGGGTCATTTGTCTTCATGAACAGGCTAATTTATTTTTCAATAAAAATTTTGAAATGGGGATGTACTAAAAGTGAGGAATTCAAACTTCATCTACATGGTTCTTTCTGGCCCAAAACTGTTGCTCTTCAAAGAAGTAGAGGATCATCATCAGAGACAGCAATTGCATCAATGGAGGAGTCAGTTACAGAATTTACCATGTCCCTAGAGATCAAAAGTAAATTGAAATGAACTCACAGAGAGGAAAAAGGTATGAATAGTCCCCATCTGTTAGGCATATGAGCTGCCAGATATCGTACATCTTGCAGGGAGGAGAGCTGTCTCTTGCAATTCCAGTACGTGGAATGTAAAGCTGCCAGGATTTGAGAACCCCCAGTGAGACGGGTGACACAGCAGGATCTGCCACCGGCACCAATTTTAAAAAGTGGAACCAGAGCTTTCAAATTTCTACAGAGCAATAGGAGCTGCACCACACTCTGGTGATTCCTTTAGTGTATGTCAGTACCTAGCTAATATACAGACCTTTATATAATCGAAAACACATAGAAGGTGTTCTGCCTTGATAATGATGTTGTCAAATGTTTCATCAGTTCCCCCAACACAAATACAGAAGCAAAGGCACTTAATCTTGCTCATACATCATTCTGATGATATCAGTTTGGGGTGAGGTATTCCCTAAACTCCCCTGCTAGGGTGTCTCACATTCATCCATTTGAGAATTGATCTACATGTTCCAAAAGTTGAGAGTAAAAGCTTGCAGCAAAAGATAACCCAAGTAAGTTCGTCCCAGTCACTAGACAAGCTTATGTATCTGAGTAGGGCAGACATAACAAATAAGAAGTAAACTTGTTGTAAAACAGAACAACTACTCACTGCAGGCTATTTAAAAACATTCTGCTTCTTGGGGCTCTTGGAACAGATGCACTTCCTCACCTTGACAGGGAACTGAGCTGTAAATTTCATAAAATATTTGAGCCCTCGGTGCTTGGCAAGTACCCTTGCTCTTCTGAAGGCTGATCTCCGTTCAACCACATCTTTTGCACAATCTTGAAAAATCATTATCTTATGGTCTCCCCCAAACAGTTTTTTTCCCCACAAACTAGCTGTAGTATTTTTATTCTACAGTAAATCTGAGAAAATTGACAATCTGTGTGTGAGATTTGGCATTTGAGGTGGGCTTAGGAGCGAGGGACCTATGTGCTCTCTCTAAATCAAATTTAAAATCATCCGGCAGACTGAGCACTTCTGCAAGGAGATGGGAAACAAATTCTTTCTCTCTCTTTCAGGTACTCCTATAATGCCCAAATCATTGCAGCAAGACCTCTGCTCAATGTCTGCCACTTTTGATTTAAGAGAAGATTAGTCTGTGAGGCTTCTCTGCACCTGGGCAGAGAGCCCTTGTACCTGAATTTCCACCGTTGATATTCACCCTTCTGTTTCATTCATGCATCCTGTCAGCACTTCCAGAGAGGAGTCAATTGAAGTAAGTCAGCTGTGCTATGGCCTTGATATCTGATGTGTCTGCCGTGCCCACGTCAGCCATCTTGTTCGGAGGGGAGAGGGAGATAGAGTCGAGTCTCCGTTCTCCTTGTCTTTTGGCCACTTGCAAAGCTCACAGCAGTCAAATATTTATTTACTTACATTCCAGATATTTTCATGTACTTGTTCCTTTACTGGGGGTGGTCAGTCGGGGGCCCTAGATGCCAGATGGAAATGCATATTAGTGGATGGCAGGCTGTGGAGGGCAATGAATGTGCTCTTCCATACCGACTGGAGCTCCATGAATCCCTTCTAATCCATCCTATTACCCAGGTGCATCACTTCTGGTCTTACAAAAAAGCACTTACTTTGTTTTAAGTGAAGTCCTGTTGCCTCCAATCTTCTCCGGTGTTGACAGATGCTCAGCATCACTTCCAACTATGATGAGGATGTCATCGATCCTCACTACAACATGTGGGTTCAACAAATTTTTACAGCCCTCTGGAAAATTCCAGGTGCTGCTAATATTCCATATGGTAATTGATGGTACTGATATAATCCCTTGAGTGTTTTATAGTGGTACTTTTTTTCTTTTCTTTTTCTTTCTTTCTTTTTTTTTACAGTCCTCCTTCAGCCTCATTTTCTGGTAAGCCTGCAACATTTCTAACTTACTAAATTTTTCAACCCCCACCTAACACTGCCAGTAAGTCCTCTGTCCTTGGAATGAAGTAATTGTCTAACCTGGAGACCTGATTCACCATGGCTTTATAATCCACACAGTTGTGGATGGTCTTATCTGGTTTAACCCTGGGTATGATAGGTGTGGCCCATTCAGAAATGATGGTGACATGATTCCCTTTTCCCCCAGCCTGTCTAACTCAGTCTGTCTTTTCTCTGAGGGCATAAGAAACTGGTTTTGCTTTAAGTAATTTTGGTTTGACCCCATCCTGGACATAAATCCTGACTCTTACTCTATCCAGAGCCTCTGACCCTTCTTTTAAAATAGCTGGGTGAACATTCAAGACTTCCTAGAATGCTGGTGTTAGGGTCTCATTTGAAAATTTCCTCCCAGTTCAGATTCAGTTCTTGCAAGCAATCTTCGCCTAACTGATTCTGACTTTCTCCCTAGTTTATTAGGGCTGGTAACCTTTTCTTTTGGCTCTTATATTTTACAGGGACAAGCACAGAACCTACCACCAGGACAGGTTCCTGATTTAGGTATGCAGGATCACTCCTGCATTAACTAGAGGTCTCAGTCCTGCTTTACACTGCTGATATGTATATTCATTGATCTAGCTGAAGTCCCTGTTCTCATAGAATTTGTACTCATAGAATCATAGAATATCAGGGTTGGAAGGGATCACAGGAGGTCATCTAGTCCAACCCCGTGCTCAAAGCAGGACCAATCCCCAATTTTTGCCCCAGATCCCTAAATGGCCCTCTCAAGGATTGAACTCAGAACCCTGGGTTTAGCAGGCCACCGCTCAAACCACTGAGCTATCCCTCCCCAAGGGATACTGACTGACTGTTTACCTCTACCATTACTTCATAAGGACTGACTTTCTTTCCTTTCAGACAATACATAGTATGTACCTCCTCCGCCTTGAGGAAAAGAGTCCTCTGTTTTTGTTCTTTTCCTCTGGACATTTGGAGTCTACCCTCCTGAGTTTGAGATACTGTGTGATAGTCACCTTTGTAAATTTAAAAAGGCCTAGTAACTCAAGATTGCACACTTAGTCAGAAAATGCAAACAGATTAAAAACGAGCTTCTCCACAGCAGAAACATCCTTTGGAGCCTGAGTCCCTTTCAGCTTGCTTTGCCTTTTTTATACTCATAGACTTTAAGGCCAGAAGGGACCATCCTGACCATCTAGCCTTACCTCCTGGATATCATAGGCCACAGAACCTCACTGACATACAACCTCTGGCTGAATAACCAAAGTCCTCAAATCTTGATTTAAAGCCTTCAATTTACAGAGACTCCCCATTTAACTGAGTCAGTTTGAGTTCCCCTGCATTGTAAGTGCAAATCTTGCAAATTTTTCACTGTTTGCTTCCATTGCTGTTACCAGTTCTACTGCTTTGGGACAGATTAAATTCATCTCCACCAGCAATGGTCTTTGAATACTTATACCACAAAAAAATCTGTCCCAGAGCATATCCTCTAGGACATTTCTGAAGGAACAATATTCCGTTAATCATTTCAGCTCTGCAACATACACAGGTATGCTTTCATCTTGTCTTCTCATCCTACTATGAAACTTGAAACATTCCACAGTAATGTTTGGCTTTGTGTAGTGCTCTGTTAAGATCTTTTTCAGGTCTCCTAAACTTTTATCTCCTGGCTTTAACAAACTCTTTATGAGGGAGTAGGTTTTACTGCCACAAAATTGAGGAAATTTGCTTTCTTTTTGTCCTATTCTATAATCTCATTTGCAAGAAAATAATAGCCCAGTCTTTCAATATATTTCTGCCAATCCTCATCTTCCGCACTAAACTCTTGAGTTTACCATAAGTTCCAATTGTTTTGTCTGAGTGGGACTTTATGACTGGGTTACTTGTGGTGGGGGTGACCGGGGCTCAACAGCCCTGAAGGTCTCTTCTGGATCATGTTTTATGTTCCTTAAATCTCATGCTTCAGGCCTTCAGTAGGTCACCTGCGAGGGTCAAGAAGGGATTTTCCCCCAAATGTGTACTGAAGGAGGGAGGGAGGGGATGGTTGTTTCCTTTCTCTGAAGCATGAGGGATGTCCACAGCTGGAGATGGGACACTGCACAGAGTGGGCCAGGGCTCTGAGGTGGGATGGATAATTCTTTCTCACATGCTTGGCTGTCTGGCTGGTTCTTGTTCACAGGCACAAGGTCTAACTGACTGCCTTTTGTGGACTAAGAAGGAATTTTCCCCCATATCAAATTGGCAGTTACACTAACTGATTTTTGCCTCTCTTTTTGCAATATGGGGCATGGGTTGCTTGCCAGGATTATCTGGGAATATCTCATTTAATCATTTTCCTGACATTTACAGGGACCTGGGGCACTGGTGCACCATGCTCCCTCTGTTCTCTGCCTGTGGCAGACAATAGTTTTGTCTCCTGCGAACTTTATTTTCTAATTCCAGTTATTGGGTTTAGTGTGCAGTTTCTGAGTGGTGTTGGAGGTTTATGATCAATTCAGACTGAATGAGTTGGTGGCCCCTTAGGCTTTGACTCTGACAGCTAGAGTTGCTGATGTTTTTTAAAAAATCAGGTTTTTTTAAACTTAGAAAATATCATGAGAATCCCATGCACATCCATGGTGCAAACAAGGCTGCTTGGATAGCAAGGGTAGTCCAGTGACCTCAGGAGACATTGGTTCAGTTCCCAGCTCAACCACTGACTTCCTGTGTGATCTTGGGGAAGACACTTAACCTACCCTGGGCCTTAATTCTCCATTGGTAAAATGGAGATAATACCACTCTACCTCATCGCATTGTTGTGACTATAAAATATATTAATTTTGAGGCGCTCAGATACTAGTGATGAGGGCCATGTCAATCAGTGTTAGATTTGTGAGTATTCTGAGTACAAAATGTGGAGAAAAATTAAAACAAGTTACCACATGAACTTATTTTTTCACCTTTGTTCCCCCTACCTCACATGCCAGTCATCATTTGTGTTTGCCATCTCCTAGTGTTGCCACAACACAAGCCCCGATCCTGCAAACACTTAGACAAGAACATAACTTTAAGTAGTTCCACGCAGGTCAATGTGCAAACAAATGTTTGCAGGCTTGGGACTTATAAGCTTCTCAGGATAGGGGTTTCATTCTAATTTGTTTCATAAAGCATCATGCACTTCTGTTATATATGTAACACACAATCAGTATAACAAAACTTATTTCACAATCACAAAACTCAAAAATAGCTGAAAACCTATTCTGTTCAAACTTAAAAAAAAAAAAAAATTTCCGTGCTGAAACTAAGCATGAGAAATTTCAGCCCCAAAGTCATATTTTTAGCATTTTATTAGTACCTCATATGAAGATTTTGGATGGGATATAAATCACAATTAGAGAATTGCTATTAGGAAGGTTATTGTGCAAATTCTGTTGAAGTTAAAAGAAAAAAATAATTCAAGCCAAGCCTATTTATTTAATTTTATCCTTCTCAGCCTCAATCTTGCAATCATTTATGCATGTGAATAACCCCACTGAAGTCAACAGAATTACTCATGTGAGTAAAATAGTCACATACATCAGAGTCTACAGGATTAGACTCAATACATTCAGATTAAATGTTAGGGCCAACAGCACAAGCTGTTATTAGCATTATTGTAATAATTGCATCATTTCTTTTTAATCAGGACTAGAAATAGGAAATGTAATGGTGCCATTTTGCATGATCAGAGTTCCATATACCGTGTAAATTTTTAGAACATTGCAAGTATCTTGCAAATGCAAAGAAAAAGAACAGTTTACCATCAAATTAGGGAACAAATAGTAGCATATTATAAGTCTTGCTCTACAGCGCAGAACACAACTATGTTCGTCACTATATATTTAAATGTGGCAGATTTACTCTATCATAATTTAATAATTCAGAAGGCGTAAGAAGACACAGCCAATTAGCTGCAGTAATTTGCATTTTTATGCTTCTTCATTATTTTCCAAGTTCTTGTCTGCTATTATAGCACTACAAATACCATCTTTCAAAGGTGAATAGCCAACCTGTTATATTTTTTTTTGAACGGTAATCAGTCCCCTTTAATTATTGAAAGACAAAACAAATTAATAAATTCCAAATAAAATGCTTTGTTGTTTTTTTAAGTTAGTCATGAAACACGCTTTGTCAATGTAGTTTGTTTTCATTTGGTGTAGAGAGCTGTGCCTGTTCTCAGGTGTTCATTAGAGCTGTGATTCATAGGAGTTCTTAAACTCATGCCTAACTTTAATCATGAGAGTAGTCCCACTAAATGCAAGGGGACTACTCACACGCTTTAAGTTAATCATATGTGCAAGTACCTTCTAGATTCAAGGCCTAGGTTTGGACAAATGGCTCCACACAAGATGAGATTGCTTCCCAAGTATGGGAAGCATTCTCCCTGATGCAAGAATAATTACAAAGAGGAGTTATGAATTTTCCCAGCCTTATGCAGGAGGAAGAGTGGGATTTAACCCCCTTGCCAAAGATATCGCTACTAAACACTGGATCTCCCACAGGAACTGTGCCACAAGAAGCTCTTTTACAACTGTTCCAGGAACCTTCTTCACAATGGTGATTCTAAACCACATTAGAGCCAGTGTATAAATTACTACAAACTCTGGTCCCGATCCTGCAAACAGGCACACATTTGCTTAATTTTATGCACATGAAAAATGCCATTGAAGTCAATGAGCCCACTCGTAAGCATAAAGTTATGTGCATGAGTGTTTGCAGGATTGGGGCCTCTGCCACTAAATTGCAGTGCAAATAGATTATACTATGCAGGCCCCAATCTTCCTCTGCAGGGTACATGTTATGCAAGCCCAAATAGGGAAAAAACAGGTTAAAGAATATTAAGATAAGTTAAGTGTATTCAAGCTGGCAGGGCCTGATGAAATTCATCCTAGGGTACTTAGGGAAATAGCTGAAGCAATCTTGAAACCATGAGCAATTACCTTCAAGAACTCTCAGAGGACAGATGAGATCTCAGAGGACTGGATAAGGGCAGGTGTATTATCTATTTAAAAAAAAATGACAACAAAGAAGACGCAGGGAATTATAGACCAGTCAGCCTAACTTCGATACCTGTAAAGATACTGAAACAAATTATTATACAATCAATTTGTAAGCCCCTAGCAAATCAGTGTTTATGAAGAGTAGCCAGCATGGATTTGTTAAGAACAAATCATTCCAATCCAACTTAATTTCCTTCTTTGATTTATCTTGATTTTAGTAAGTCTCTGACATCATTCCACATGACATTTTCATAAGCAAACTAGGGAAATGTGATCTAGATGAAATTACTATAAGGTAGGGATACATCTGGTTGGAAAAAGTAGTTCAAAGAGTAGTTATCTCTCTGGCTGTCACAATGGGAGATGTATCAAGTGGAGTCCCAGAGGGGTCAGTCCTACATCCAGTGCTAGTCAATATTTTCATTAATGACTTGGATAATGAAGTGGAGAGTGTACTTATAAAATCTGTGGAGGATGTCACCTGGGAGGGATTACAAGCACTGTGCAGGACAGGACTAGAATTCAAAATGACCTTGACAGATTAAAGAATGGATCTGAAATTCAAGAAAGACAAATGCAAAGTATTTTACTTAAGAAGGAAAAACTAAATCCACAAATACAAAATAACAAAGTTGAACATGTGTCAAAGGCTCTCTTTGATAGATTACTTGCCCTGGCTGTCAGTGGTTGTATGCTAATTTGGACAACACCAGATATCCGTGGTTCTCTGTAGCACTGTTACCTTGCCTCCACTGCACATCTCCAAGCAACCGTGAATGCAACAGTAGAAATCAATTTACTCTATTGTGGGACTACAAACATTAAAATACCCTAATCGTAATCGTATGGTTATTGCATGGCTTTACCACATGGCAGAGTTAAAGTTGTTTGGATGCCTTACATTCACATTTCCATTCCTTATCATATTTGAATTTCTTTTAAGTGTAAACTTAACCGTTATCTTCCTGGGTTTCTAATACTTAGTTTGGGAATAACTACAGCATCCCTGTAACCTTTTTTTTTTTCTTTTTTTTAACCTTTCAGATACAGATACAGCATTTTAACAGTCTTTTATCTTGGACTATGCAGAAAGTTCAAACCAGTTTCATTTTGGTGAAAAAACCAAACGGTGTTGCAAAACTGCTTTCCTGGCTATTCTCAGTGACTTAAGCTAAGTCAGATGATTCATGGAGGAAATTGCCATCAGAGACCATACAGATTGAGACCCCGAGGGGAGAGTTGTGGAAGATGCTAAAGAAAGACTAAAGAATGTGTCAATTAACAAGATTAGTAAGAACAGCAGAAGGGAGAAATTAATAGGACCATTCAGCCTAGACACATGCAATAGATATTCTGCTGGTACAAAAAAGAGGTGGTGGCAGCTGAGAATAGGCTGAAGAGAAACAGTAGGTCAACAAGGGAACAAGAATAAAATGCTAAGTGGGAGAAGGAAGGAAGGAAGGAAAAGAAAACTAGTGATCCTGTTCAGTAGGGACAGCCTTTGGTGTTTTGCTATCCAGGGTCGAAAACATTTTCACTGCCTCCTGAGCAGCCAGGTTTAAAAAAAAACACAAAACAAAACTAACAAACAAAAAGCAGCCAACTGATGTGGTTCCCTCCTTGGAAGTTGGTGCCCAGGATGACCACCCTAATTGCCCACCCCGAAGGCCAGTAGGGTAAACTTACTTCATTTCCAATTAAACAGAAGGGGTATCAACCTCCTAAGTTCAAAAGTGACTAAGCTAGTTAGGTGGTAGTTACATTAGGTAGAAGAAAGGAAAGCTTTGCCTAAATTCAAATAATCAGGCATGTACTTCCAACATTCAAAATAATACAAAATGGATTTTTCCTGTCAGAAAAGGATTACTGTATATCTACACATATGCACAGAATATGAGAAATAAGCACCAAGAACTAGAAGTGTTTACTGAATAGCTATGATTATATTGAGAAACTATATAGCTACAGATTAGAGATGGGAGAAGCAGGATGTAAATTTGGTTTTAGTTTTATTTTTTCAAATACTCCATCCTAATGTTTTGGTTTTGCAAACTCAAGCCCAAAACCACCCTGGTTTTAGTTTTGGATTCCAGGACTATGGGAATACAGAATCTTTTATACTTTCTGAGTTTCTTCTCTTCATTTGTCACACTTGAACAGAAAGAAGCTCTTTTTCCCCTTTTAAAAGAATCTTGCTTTGCTTCAAGGATTGTGAAGAGAATAAATTTTAAAACTTACATACACAGTGTTGATATTGCCAAAATACATGCATGAGCCATTATTAAACCAATTTCAATATGGACAAATAAATATATACAAAGTATAGACTCATTGACTTTAAGGACAGAAGGGACCATCATGATCATCAAATTAGTGAACGATTGGAGAACCTCAAAAGGACAGCTGTGTAAAATGTTCCACTCAAAATTAAAAACACTTGGGACCTAATTCTCCTTTCACCTACTATTCATTGGTATAAACCAGGAATAACTGCATTGAAATCAATGGAGTTACAGTGCTTTAACAGTGGCATTGCTGGAATTATAATAGCACTCACCAGAATAGTTCAGGAAATATATACGAGATCTGAATACACAGGACTCCAATGAGAGAGTGGCATGAAGAGTCCCTCCCCGGCATGTATTCTGACCATGCTGATCAGTCTTTTTTCACAGCCTCTAGCTCTTCCTCCCTCCCTTTCCTTTAGACTTTAAAGTTTCAGGGATCTCTCTATAGCAAAGTCAATACAGGTATTGGTCAAACATTGCATCAAGGAGAAACCACTCAGCACAAGCTTTAAGAGGCAAACTGATGGCCATGTTTCAACTGAAAACCAAAAGCAAAGCATCACAATCAAAATACTGTTGATCCAATGATGCTTAAGGTTTTCAGGGTAGAAGATTTGAACACCTGGTAATTATATTTTCTAATAGGCTGAGATCACACTGAAAGGATAAGTCTAGATAGTAAGGTCTGGTAAAACAATTTAGGGAGAACTTCAAATAAGCTGACTTAGGATTTATGGTCAAACAGCAATGAAGACATGAGGCAAAGTTTATTCCTGAATGCAAGTTTGACCTGCTTACAGCAAAGCTAAATTTAGTCCATGGTCCTTAAGAAGCATTTGACATTTGAACCAATAAACTGCGTGGACAGTTTATAAGTCTAGTGTGCTCCAGATAAAGATTTATGAGCTTAACTAGTGAATTCCCCCAATAAAGAAGTAAGGTATCACCTTTTGTCTCATGGAAGTGAGGAAAAAATCTTCTCAGTGTAATTACCTGATCTGTAGCTTCACTTTCCCCATAACGATCTTACATGAAATATTCCTGTTGTGATTTGAAAGAGAACAGAACAAGACATCCTCAGCTGGTGAAAATTGGTTGAGCTCCATTGTAGTGTGTACTGAATAAACAGGCCCATATACAATGGAAGGACAAGTAAAGATGGATCCCTGAAAGAGATGTGTGTCTTACAGTGGGTAAGACATCTTTCTGCATCTCCCTGTCATATAGGGAAATGAGAACTTTTTCATTCGCAAAGACCACATCTAACTGTGTGACCCAGAGTCTGAAAATAGTTAGCAGTACCATCTTTCAAAACTAAGCCTGGGATTTTCAAAAGCACCTAAGTGATTTAGGAGCACAAACTATGGTACTTGTGCTTCTAAATAATGTAGGTGTTTTGAAAATCCCATTCTAAATTAATAGGAAACCTGTTACAATATGCAAAAGTACTGCTTACACAGTAATACGTTGCCTTTAGTAAATATAGTCTGTGAAATACAACGTTAATCATAAAGTGGTGGGGTTCTACCCCTTTGGGAATGCCTAAGAAGTAAAGAGAGGGTTTGGGGAAAGGGTGTTTCATTTTGTATTAATTCAACTTCTTAAAAAGAGAAGCCATATCAACACAACTATAGTGGATAAAATGCTAATATCTGAAAGCTTAAAAGAAGAAATAACCTTCTGATTAATCTACCCCAGCCCAGGATACAAAAGCATTTTACTTATGAAAGGATTGCGTTTGTTCTTAGAATCTCTCAACCATTTCACAAAGAATAGCCTCAGAGATTGGGCACATATGAAAATATTTCTGCTCAGCAGTTAAAAACCATATGCATATTTTGTATGGGAATCTTTTAATAAGTGTGGCTCAGAATTCATACCAGCAAAGCTGTGAAAATCTCCTCTGTACATATCTGATCTGAAGCTAAAATGTATTGTAGAATAACAGCTCCCAAAGTGACTGATCCCTACAGGAAAGGGTGGATCAGCCATTAGAGTATAAAGGTCTCTTATCCTGAAGGCTGAAATGTGCCCCAAAACAAAACACACAAATTAAGATTAATCAGTGCAAAACAAAGTCCAATAAGACCTCTGTATAAACGGAACTGCCTGAAAGGACAGTTTCAGATGTAATATGCCCTTAAGATTCTGAGCAGTAAGGGCTGAATAAGATTAAAAACAATGAAGAAATTAGTAAAATTGTTGTCATAGAATTTGACAAGTCAGAAACTGTGTATAGGTAACTTGTAAAGAAGGATGTCTGTTACACATCGTAATTTTATTTACTGTATCATAATGCATTTGGGCTTGGGAGCAGAGAAATGGCTGTGTATGCATTTCCTCATTTTTGAGTGCTTAACTATGTAACTAACTTTCTGTACACATTGTGGCTGCATGCAGTTACCAGCAGGAAATTAAACTAAGGACATTCAGTACCAAAAGCACTAGCTTTGATTGACTTTAAAGATTCATTTATTGACTTTAAAGTCCATTAGTGCAAGTGATAGATGTCTGGGCTGGAGAGCTCAAGACTCTAGGCTTGAGCCCTGATGATGACCACTCTGGAGGGTTGTTACCATCACACATAACAGCATTTGTATTTTTTAAAAAGGAGTACTTGTGGCACCTTAGAGACTAACCAATTTATTTGAGCATGAGCTTTCGTGAGCTATAGCTCACTAAATTGGTTAGTCTCTAAGGTGCCACAAGTACTCCTTTTCTTTTTGCGAATACAGACTAACACGGCTGTTACTCTGAAACCTTTGTATTTTTTGTTTGTTTTGTTTTGTTTTTAATTAGGAAATGACATACAAAAAAACCTGTCTTTAATTTGAGTTACAGAGCTCTATTTTCACACTGTTTCATAGAAGGTTAGGGTTGGAAGGGACCTCAGGAGGTCATCTAGTCCAACCGCCTGCTTGAAGCAGGACCAATCCCCAATTTTTGCCCCAGATCCCTAAATGGCCTCCTCAAGGATTGAACTCACAACCCTGGGTTTAGCAGGCCAATGCTCAAACCACTGAGCTATCCTTCCCCCTGTTTCATCTTCCATACCCCACACTCAGGGCATTTTTATGACTGTAAATCCTGCTGGTGAAAGAGTAAGAATCATGCCATTATGTTTTAAATCATCATTCTGTCTTATACTGTCTTGCTACATAACTACAGTATTGTATTATATCACACAGACATCGCATTCACAGTTAGTCGAAAATATTTGTTGTATTGTAATACAAATATTATCCTTATACTAGAAGTCCATATTCTGTCTACTATATCTATGTACAACTGCCACCCAATTCACCACACATCTGCAATGGCCTTAGGCCACTGTCATAAAGCAACTAGCCCTCTACACTACAAGTCAAAAATCCTGAATAGGATTTGCAGAGAGGAAAATTAAGATAGTTAAAATTAGAACAATTCTTCATTAAGAAAACATAAAAAGTGCCTGTAATGCAAATGCCTATTGCTTGAACTGCGAGAATGAGTTTCTTGGGCCTACTCTGTGTAACTTTCTGCTAAATTTGCAGCATGTAGGTTTCTCTGTACATTACGTATTTGTTACACAATTTTGTTTTTATAATTGCCAATTTAGTTGTTTATAAAACAAGAATAAATGATTCTGGAAGTTTTAGAGACATCAGCATTGTCCTTTAAAGATAAGGTCCCAGGAGAACTAGTTAGTCAATATTCAATCTCTCTGACCAATATTGTTTCGTGCTCTAATTTTGTTCTTTGTATATTAAAACAAGATGTTTATTTTAAAAGTTTGTTTTACCAGGAGAAAAAGCAAAATCTTTTTCTATTATTTTCCAAGTATAAAATTAGTACTGAAAATAGCTAATGTATAGGAATGCTATAGTCCTAGTCTGCTTTGGTACAAGACATATGTTTTGTATTTCTAGATTTACACTAGCAGGGTAAAAAGAAGACAACCATCAACTGCAGATATTTCCAGCTTTCATATTAATGCTGTAAGGAAGACAATTGGCCCTGTATAATTGTATAATAACTGGGAAGCATCATTACACATGACTTATATTGTATTTTATTATGAATGAACATTCAGGGAATGTTTCCATTGTTTGTTTTTCCTGAGATAAAAGGCTTGTTTGATACTGTTGTGTTCTCTCTAGAGCAGTGGTTCCCAAACTTGTTCCGCCGCTCATGCAGGGAAAGCCCCTGGTGGGCCAGGCCAATTTGTTTACCTGCCACGTCTGCAGGTTCGGCCGATCGCAGCTCCCAGTGGCCGCGGTTCACTGCTCCAAGCCAACAGGAGCCGCTGGAAGCAGCGGCCAGTACGTCCCTCGGCCCGCGCCGCTTCCAGCAGCTCCCATTGGCCTGAAGCAGCGAACCACGGCCACTGGGAGCCGCGATCGGCCGAACCTGTGGAATCAGCAGGTAAACAAACCAGCCCGGCCCACCAGGGCCTTTCCCTGCACAAGCGGCAGAACAAGTTTGGGAACTACTGCTCTACAACATAGCCGTACAGCAATACCAACAGGGAAGATAAATTAAATTTTGAAAGGTAGTACATTTCCTGATACAACACACAGTATATTTAGGCCACTTTTCAGCTTTCAGAGGTTTATTCTATGATGGCTGTCTTTCCCTTTATAAGACCTGACAAAGAAGCAGAGATGACTGCCTATTTATCAGTTTTTAGATGTCGCACAGCCATCTCAAATGATGGGCCTGGCCTGGCTTGCACCTTGCTTGTGGGTCATTTACCCTTGTAAAGCAGGCAGAAAATACTATCAAATCAGAACCTAAACCTAAAATCAAAGAAATTAAGTTTAATTGATCAGAAAAGATAAATCTTACAATGCCCATCTGATAAACCAATTACTGACATCAAGTATAAGGTATCATGCAGCTCAACAGCCTTTACTCTTATTCCAAATAAATGCTTTCATTAGTGATCTCAAAATATCCTTATGCTATAAAACTTATAAAAAGAAACACAAAGTTATATACATATCCAAATTAATGACACTGTGTGCGTATCATTATTTTGAACATATATGGGCTACATTTTCAAAAGTGACTAGTGATTTTGCATTCCCAAAGAGAGACATCCTAAAGGAGCCCAAAATAAGTAGTGATGAATGTTCAATTAATTTTTGAAAATCTAGGCCATATCACTTGATGATTCTTTTTTGAAAGAATTTGGTATTGTGGTTATGTTTTGACATTACTGGTGAAAGAATAAATAATGCATCTCAGAGGACTTCAGAGATTGTGAGTTTAAAAAAACATATACCACTCTGATAATGTTTGATGACCATCTAGTACAAACTTTGATGCTTCAACTATGAACAATTTAAACTCCAAAAATTTATAAAGATCTTCCAAGACCGTGCCAACAATGTAAATACATGTATTGCTTAGGGACAATTTCAACAAATAGTAGTGTAGAGAACAAAAGTAACTGCCTAGAAGCCAGCTGTGTACATGTTCATATCTCTAAAACAGCTGCTGCACTTGCCCATGCTGCTGAGAGAGAGATTGAGTCTCCTCATTTCCCACTGGCCACTATAATAAGTAGCTTGCTGAAATTGCTGCATAGCACTTGGCAGTTGGATACATGGTAACATTTAGTATTAATAAAAGTAGAAAGTGTTCTCACAGTTACATGTGTTAAACCTATCACGTTTAATGTGGGCAAACTGGACTTCTACAGAAAGGATTATGTGAGATCAAGATACAACAAATATTTGCAACCAAGTGTGAATGCTGTAGCCATGTGACCAATATAACACATGAAGTCAAGTGGTTATTTAGCAAGAAAACATATAGCCAGAGCGATGACTTGAAATATGGCCATGTTTCTTTCCTATTCTTTGGAAGGCCTAGTGCTTTGGTAGTAAAAATGTATAAGTCTCTACAAGCCTGTGATTAATTTAAATATGAATACATTACTTGCATTTAAAATAATGAGGCCATAAATATATTTAGATGTATTTCTCTTAATATCTTCTTCTGCAGCTAGGGATTAATCGCAGCAGCTAGTATATACTTCTAGCTGTACCTGTCTAGTCCCAAAATATCAGAACAAATATTTAAGGAGCTTTTGGAGTGACAGAATTAAAGGTCAAGAGCAGCTTGTGGAGGAGGGGGATTTGTATTTCACTAAGTGATTTCTTCTTCCATTTCTTTTTTATAACCTCCAGATAAACAAACCTCTCTAATTTCAAACACGCTTTTTTTAAATTCTGCAGCGAAGTCAGTTCTAAAAAGATATCTTCCAAAATAAATGTTTGTCTTGGCTCATACATCAGCTATTCTATCTCTTTTCTTCTAGTATAGCTATAGAGGTGTGTGTACATAAATATATAAATCACCATAGTGCCTATTCAGCTTTTCTTATTCATGCATTGCTTAGGCAAAACTCCTATTGACTTCAAGAGTTTTGCCAGATTAAGGAGTGCTGAATAAAGAGCTAAATAAGTAAATACAGCTCTAGTAAGAGAAAAAATAATAATCATAAATCTAAATCCATGCCATTAAAATACTCATTAATAAGACCAGGGTTATTTGTTTTACCTGATCAGTTGGGTATATGGGACTAATGTAGGTAAGAGTCAATCACTCTCAACTCCCATTGATTCCAGTGGAAGCTAAGGATACTCTGCATTTTTGAAAGTCAGACCACTTATTTTGACATCCAAATGGAGGACAATTCTCCTAATTACCTCTTTTAAGTACCACTGCTATAACAGACTCTCAGGTTCTTTTAATTTATTTTTTAAAATAGCATTTAGATCATAAATTGATGAATTGGATGCGGGAGAGGACACTCCAGCACCTACCAAGAAATCATCCTTTTCTAAGACCAAAGCAGAACCACAGATTTTTTTAAAATGTATAATGTGAACTGTAAAGTAAGTCGTTCTTACTTTTTGTATTTTGGCATGCAGTCATGTACTAGTTTCAACTGAAATACCACAATAACATTCACCCTCAGTATATATGACCCTACTAAAAACACAAGGAGCCTAATTCTCCCTTTCCTTGCTCCTGGAGGAGTCAGTCACACCTGGGCAAAGTGAAGATGTACTGAGTGTAAAACTCTACTGTTATGATCTAGAAGAATTTTACACCCAACTAGTATGAGTATAAATGACTGCCACACAAGCAGCAGCAGATGGCACCAAATTCCTCTCTCCCCATGTATGATACAGACCTCAGGATAGAAACTTGACTCTCCCACAGGCAGAAGGGGGAGGGGCAGGTTCTGGCTGTGAAAGAGAGGAAGACAGAGAATTAGGCTCCTTGTGTTTTTAGTCTGGACAAATATACCAAGAGAGAGTGCTGAATGAGGAAGTAGATGAAGGAGAAAGAGTATGTAACAGGGTGGTCTGCCCCTTTATGGGGTGGGGAACAAGGGAGTAGCCAGTCCTCTACGGGAGATGAGCCCAGCGGACAGGTGCTGGGAATCATCTGATACAGCTGGACAGCATCAAGCAATTGGGTCGATGCTTCCCAGATATAAATGGGGCTCTGGCCCCATGGGGGAGGCTGGGATCAGAGAAGGCTGGAAACATGCTCTTCTAGGTTATATAGGCAGTCAGACTAGAGGATCACAATTGTCCTTTCTGACCTTGGAATCTATTACTCTGTGGCTACAACAGAAGACTGCAAGAAAGTGAGCAGGCCATATGAGGATCTCCCCCCCCACCCCCCTCCCCCCAGCTGGGGAAGGTCCTGACCATTAAACTGCTGGATGTCAGATGGTCCTACAGGCTAAGCTGGGAACAAAACTGTCACTTGCTGTTATTGTTTCAGATTGCTTTTGCTGTTGCATGTTGAAGAATAAACAGGGCCTTGAGGTAAGGGCTTCAAACTGAACTGAGCTTGGCTAATTGTTTGTCCCAAGCTAGTGACTAGGTCCACTACTTACACATAGCAGAGGCTGCTGGCCACCCAGGGACATGCATAGATCCCAAAGCACTAATAAAAATGAATGGGAGAGTAACAGCCGCTGTAGCAGATCTTGATGCAGCCACAGCAATGGCGGCGGCAGCAGCAGTTCCAGCAAAACCAGCAGGAAAACTCAACAGTTTATGCTTCACCTTCTGGCCTATGATGACTAGGACCCATAGTCAGTGTGATGCTGTGGTTACCTATGGGGAAGGAGGACTCTTTACTAAGATGGAGACAGAAGATGACCTTGAGGCCTTAGAAACCTTTGATCAGATGGACCTGGGAGGTTTAGGCCACCAAAATAGCTCCCTATCTAACAGCAGAATACCAAGCTGCATACCATGCTCCAGGTATGACTACAGGAAAAGACTATGGGGCACTCAAAGCCACCACACTGGATTGACTGGGGCTTAGCAAAGAAAACTACCTCCAGCAATTCAAATGGGAACCATTTACCCCAGGCTTCCAGCCTATAGCACTCTTCCAGCAGCTCTAGGACTTTTGTTCTCATTGAAACCAGAAACACGCAACTCAATGGAAATTGTCAAGCTGGTGACCTTAGAACAGTTCTTCTGGATCCTCCTGACAGGGTTCAAGGAGTGGGTCTATCGCCACCAGGTGATTTACCTAGAGCAGGCAGCATATTTTATGGAAAATGTTCTAGAAGCAGAATTAGACTGTGAACCAAGAGAAGAACTTGAGAAACCAGAGTTCACTGTGTCTGGGCCCAACAGGGGGTGGATGTGGGCTACAAGACTCCCTCCAGGAAGGGTCTCAATGGGCCACGGATTATATCTGTGATCCCCCAAGAGACTAAGACCCACAACAACCCCTGTAGCAGGCTATCTATGACGAGAGGGATTGGCAGCAGAGGGGTCCTCTAATTTGTTTCACCTGGGGACAGGAAGGCCCTGGGTGCAAAGACTGCCCCCATATGCAGTGCAAATATGCCCATACCTGTGACTCAGAAGCTCAATTGGATTTCCTTATCCTGAAAGGATATTAAATAACTTGTCCCAGTTATTAAAGATGGAAACAAGGTGTTGGATCTAGTGGATTTGGGTTAAGGACAGACTTTCATGCATTAGCAATTGATAGGTCCCCAGGATTTGCAAGATGAAAACTGGGTGTAGGGGGGCTGCATTTATGAGGATGTCCGACGCTACCCTACAATCAAGCTTAGTTGGTCCGAGGAGGCCAGGAGGTCAAAATAACTGTGGACATGGTCTGGCACCTAATTTACCCAGTGGGATTGAGCCAAGACTGGTGCCCTGTAGCCAATGTTTTGAGGGCAGCTGTTAAGGCAGAACCAGAACGCACCCTGTCAAGGTTCCTCCCCCACTCTGAACTCTAGGGTACAGATGTGGGGACCTGCATGAAAAACCTCCTAAGCTTATCTTTACCAGCTTAGGTCAAAACTTCCCCAAGGTACAAAGTATTCCACCCGTGGTCCTTGGAATGGCCGCTACCACCACCAAACTAATACTGGTTACTGGGGAAGAGCTGTTTGGACGCGTCCTTCCCCCCAAAATACTTCCCAAAACCATGCACCCCACTTCCTGGACAAGGTTTGGTAAAAAGCCTCACCAATTTGCCTAGGTGACTACAGACCCAGACCCTTGGATCTTAAGAACAATGAACAATCCTCCCAACACTTGCACCCCCCCTTTCCTGGGAAATGTTGGATAAAAAGCCTCACCAATTTGCATAGGTGACCACAGACCCAAACCCTGGGATCTGAGAACAATGAAAAAACATTCAGTTTTTTACAAGAAGACTTTTAATAGAAAATAGAAGTAAATAGAAATGAAGAAATCCCCCCTGTAAAATCAGGATGGTAGATATCTTACAGGGTAATTAGATTCAAAAACATAGAGAACCCCTCTAGGCAAAACCTTAAGTTACAAAAAAGATACACAGACAGAAATAGTTATTCTATTCAGCACAATTCTTTTCTCAGCCATTTAAAGAAATCATAATCTAACACATACCTAGCTAGATTACTTACTAAAAGTTCTAAGACTCCATTCCTGGTCTATCCCTGGCCAAGCACAGCATACAGACAGACACAGACCCTTTGTTTCTCTCCCTCCTCCCAGCTTTTGAAAGTATCTTGTCCCCTCATTGGTCATTTTGGTCAGGTGCCAGCGAGGTTACCTTTAGCTTCTTAACCCTTTACAGGTGAGAGGAGCTTTCCCCTGGCCAGGAGGGATTTCAAAGGGGTTTACCCTTCCCTTTATATTTATGACACGCCCCCCAAATCTCAGCTAGGGTGAAACACTGGCTGGGATTTCTTCCTGGAGCTCTAGGAAAAACAGAGTTAATAAGACACATGCATCTCTAAATATACTACCAAGTACATAAAGACTAACAATATTTTCCACATCTCAAGGACGATTTTAACCAGTTGACTCTGGGAAACTTTCACGGGAGAGTGCATCAGCCACTTTGTTAGAAGCTCCTGAGATGTGTTGGATGTCGAAATCAAAATCTTGGAGAGCTAAACTCCACCGAAGAAGTTTTTTGTTAGTTTCCTTGACGGTGTGAAGCCACTTCAGTGCAGCATGGTCGGTTTGCAGGTGGAAACGCCGTCCCCAAACATATGGGCGTAGCTTTTCCAGAGCGTAGACAATGGCATAACATTCTTTTTCAGTGACTGACCAGTTGCTTTCCCTCTCAGACAGTTTTTTGCTGAGAAACACTACAGGGTGGAATTCTTGATCAGATCCTTTCTGCATTAAAACTGCTCCCACACCACGCTCGGATGCATCTGTGGTTACTAGGAACGGTTTGTCAAAGTCTGGGGCCCTTAGTACAGGGTCAGACATGAGTGTCGCTTTAAGCTTGTTAAAGGCCTTCTGACACTTTCCGGTCCACTGAACAGCATTTGGCTGTTTCTTTTTGGTTAGGTCTGTCAGTGGGGCAGCGATTTGGCTGTAGTGCGGTACAAATCGTCTGTAATAACCGGCCAAGCCTAAGAAGGATTGAACCTGTTTCTTTGACTTTGGGACAGGCCACTTTTGGATAGCATCCACTTTGGCCTGTAGGGGGCTGATAGTTCCTTGACCCACCTGGTGTCCAAGGTAAGTCACTCTGTTTAGGCCTATTTGACACTTCTTAGCCTTAACAGTTAGTCCTGCCTCCCTTATGCGCTCAAGGACTTTTTGTAGATGTTCCAGGTGGTCTGCCCAGGAATCCGAAAATATGGCCACGTCGTCAAGGTAGGCGACTGCATATTCTCCTAATCCCGCTAGGAGACCATCTACAAGTCTTTGGAAAGTGGCGGGTGCATTTCGCAGCCCGAAAGGGAGTACATTAAATTCATACAGCCCGAGATGTGTGATGAAGGCTGACCTTTCCTTGGCAGATTCATCTAGCGGTACCTGCCAGTACCCCTTTGTTAAGTCCAAGGTAGAGATGAGCTGGGCCCGTCCCAGTTTCTCTAACAGTTCATCTGTGCGGGGCATTGGATAGTTGTCTGGGCGAGTTACAGCATTTAGCTTACGGTAGTCCACGCAAAAACGTATTTCCCCATCTGGTTTGGGAACTAGAACCACTGGAGATGCCCATGCACTTTCAGAGGGGCGGATTACACCCATCTGTAACATATCCTGGATCTCCCGTTCTATAGCAGTTTTAGCTTGAGGAGACACCCGGTAAGGTTGGACCCTAATTGGGTGAGCATTACCTGTGTCAATGGAGTGGTATGCCCGTTCAGTCAGTCCTGGGGTGGCTGAGAACGTTGGCGCGTAGCTAGTGCACAGCTCCTGGATCTGCTGTCGCTGCATACGCCCAAGGGTCATGGAGAGGTTCACCTCTTCCACACCACCAGCACATTTCCCTTCGTAGTAGACACCTTCAGGCCACTCAGCATCATCTTCTCCCTGGGCTGTAAACTGACAAACCTTTAATTCTCTGGAATAAAAGGGCTTTAGAGAATTAATATGGTACACCTTAGGCTTTCGGTTGGAGGTGGGGAATGCTATGAGATAATTAACAGCTCCCAGGCGCTCCTGGACCATGAATGGCCCTTCCCACGATGCTTCCATTTTATGGGCCTGGAGCGCCCTTAAGACCATGACCTGGTCTCCTACTTTGAAGGAACGCTCTCTGGCATGTTTATCATACCAGGCTTTTTGCTCTTTTTGAGCATCCTGTAAGTTTTCTTTAGCAAGGGCTAAAGAGGTTCGGAGGGTGTTTTGTAGGTTGGTTACAAAGTCCAGAATGTTAGTTCCTGGAGAAGGTGTAAATCCCTCCCATTGCTGCTTCACCAACTGCAATGGCCCCTTAACCTCACGGCCATATACAAGTTCAAATGGGGAAAACCCTAAACTGGGATGTGGTACAGCTCTGTAGGCAAAGAGCAACTGCTGCAACACTAGGTCCCAATCATTGGAGTGCTCATTTACGAATTTACGTATCATGGCCCCCAAAGTTCCATTAAACTTCTCCACCATGCCATTTGTTTGATGATGGTAAGGAGTGGCAACCAAGTGATTTACCCCATGAGCTTCCCAAAGGTTTTTCATAGTTCCTGCCAGGAAATTAGTCCCTGCATCTGTGAGGATGTCGGAGGGCCAACCTACCCTGGCAAAAATGTCTGCTAGTGCCTGGCATACACTTTTAGCCCTGGTGTTGCTTAGAGCTACTGCTTCCGGCCATCGGGTGGCAAAATCCATGAAAGTCAGTATGTACTGCTTTCCTCTGGCTGTCTTTTTCGGAAAAGGACCCAGAATATCCACAGCTACTCGCTGAAATGGAACTTCAATGATGGGGAGTGGTTGCAGAGGGGCTTTGACCTGGTCTTGGGGTTTTCCCACTCTTTGGCACACCTCACAAGACTGGACATAGGTAGAAACATCCTTGCCCATTCCCTCCCAGTGGAATGACCCCCCCAAACGGTCTTTGGTCCTGTTCACCCCAGCATGGCCACTAGGGTGATCGTGGGCTAAGCTCAAGAGCTTGGCCCGGTATTTAGTTGGAACTACCAACTGTCTCTGAGGATGCCAGTCTTCCTGGTGTCCACCAGAAAGAGTTTCCTTGTATAAAAGTCCTCTTTCTACAACAAACCTGGATCGATTAGAAGAGCTGAGAGGCGGTGGGTTGCTCCGTGCCGCCGTCCAAGCTCTCTGGAGGCTTTCATCTGCTTCCTGTTCGGTCTGGAACTGTTCCCTTGATGCTGGGGACATCAGTTCCTCATTGGATTGTGGACCTAGGCTTGGTCCCTCTGGAAGCGATATAGGGGATGGAGCTGTTTCTGTTGACTGTGAACCGCTCTCCGCTGGTGCACTAGGTTGGGATTCAGGCTCCGGCTGAGCCTCTTGTGTAGGGTTATCGGCTGCTGCCAGTTCAGGTTCGGTGGGGCCCTCTGGTGTTGAGGTTGCAAGTACTGGATTCAGTGCTGGCACGGGGTCTGGTGTTGGTTGTTCGGCTGGTTCCGGTTCTGGGACTGGTTCCGTCTGGGTCTCTGGGACTGGATCCACTACTGCTGTTGCAGACATTGGCCTGGGGTCCGGGTCCATCACCTCTGACTGGGTCCTGATAGAAGTTTCCGGAACAGAGCTAGGCCTCACGGCTTGTTTAGCCTGGCTGCGGGTGACCATTCCCACCCTCTTGGCCTGCTTCACATGATTGGCCAAGTCTTCCCCCAACAGCATGGGGATGGGATAATCATCATAGACTGCAAAAGTCCACATTCCTGACCAGCCCTTGTACTGGACAGGCAACTTGGCTGTAGGCAAATTGAAAGAGTTGGACTTGAAGGGTTGAATCGTCACTTGGATCTCTGGGTTGATTAAATTGGGGTCCACTAAGGAAGCATGGATAGCTGACACTTGTGCTCCGGTGTCCCTCCACGCGGTGACCTTTTTCCCGCCCACACTCACAGTTTCCCTCCGCTCCAAGGGTATCTGGGAGGTATCTGGGCCTGTGGACCTCTGGTGTGATTCCGGTGCAATGAACTGTAATCTGTTGGGGTTCTTGGGGCAGTTGGCCTTTACATGCCCCAGCTCGTTACATTGAAAACATCGTCCAGCTGACGGGTCACTGGGGCTTGGAGGGTTGCTGGAGAACGGGGTGGCGGGACGATAAGGGGTCTGGAGGGTTCTTTCGGAGGTAGGTGGGGCCTTGGGCGGCCCCCGGTAATAGGGTGTGGTCTGGGGTGGTCCCTTCTGGTCTCCGCTCCAACTGCGACCAGTTTTCTTCTTCTCTGCCACCTCCACCCATCTGGCTCCAATCTCTCCTGCCTCGATTACAGTTTTGGGTTTCCCATCTAGGATGTATCTTTCTATTTCCTCAGGAACACCCTCTAAGAATTGTTCCATTTGCATTAGGAAGGGCAAATTTACTGGAGATTCAACACTTGCTCCTGATATCCAGGCATCCCAATGTTTCACAATGTGGTAGGCATGTCGGGTAAATGACATGTCTGGTTTCCACCTTAGGGCTCTGAACCTCCGACGAGACTGCTCGGGTGTTATCCCCATTCTGACTCTCGCCTTGGATTTAAACAGTTCATACTTGTTCATGTGTTCTTTAGGCATTTCAGCTGCCACCTCAGCTAAGGGTCCACTGAGCTGCGGCCTCAGCTCTACCATGTATTGGTCAGTAGAGATGTTGTACCCAAGGCAGGCCCTTTCGAAGTTTTCTAGGAAAGCCTCAGTATCATCGCCTGCCTTGTAGGTGGGGAACTTTCTGGGATGGGAAATGGTACTTGGAGAAGGATTACTAGGGTTTGTTGGGATATTCTGCTGAGCCTTTATCTTCTCCATCTCCTCCACATACTTCCTCTCTTTTTCCTTCTCCTCCAGTTCTTTGTCCCTCGCTTCCATAGCTCTCCTGTGAGCAGCCGCTTGGTGTTGTTCTGCTTCTCTCGCTGCCTCCCTTTCTTGTTCCTTCTTCAGCCGCATGAGTTCTATCTGTCTTTCATGTTCCCTTTGTCTTTCCTCAGCCTGAAATTTGGCTAATTCGAGCTGTAGTCGAGCCGCGGATTTTGCCATTCTAACCTCTCTGTTTTTAACTAACTTTACACCCGAGGTTTAGAAATAAACAAACAAAACTTGGCTGTAAAATTTTGCTGTGCTGGAATAGAATACCTATTCTCTGATAGTGATTGTCAGCCTACAGAAAAAGACAATTCCCTTGTCTCTGCTCTGGGCCCAACTTAAAGCAAAAAAGCTCCAGCTACTTGGAAACCTGCTTACCCAGCCCAAAGAAAAAAAAAATTCCCTTTCAAACCTGTGCTCCTTGTAAAACAAAAAAATCAAAATCCAAAAAAAAAAACCCCTGCCACTTTTGTCTCCAGGCAAATGGGTAGAGCACACACCCCCTATTTACTTTTAGGAAGGAAAAAAAAAAAAAAAACCTCTGGGTTGGAAGACTGTGAATTTCCCTGCAGGAGTTAAGTACCCTGCCTCCAGGCAAAGAAAACCTGCAATTCACAAGATAATCCCCTTTTGTCTCTGCTTGGCCACAAAGCAGAGAAAAACAATCTGCTTTCAGTTTCAACTGCTTTCCAAAGGAAAAAAAAAAATTCCTTTTTAAAATCTGTATTTCTAGTTCAAAAAATCTCAACTGGATCTCAAAATGATTTCAGGTTAATCCCACCACTATGCCACCATGTCAAGGTTCCTCCCCCACTCTGAACTCTAGGGTACAGATGTGGGGACCTGCATGAAAAACCTCCTAAGCTTATCTTTACCAGCTTAGGTCAAAACTTCCCCAAGGTACAAAGTATTCCGCCCGTGGTCCTTGGAATGGCCGCTACCACCACCAAACTAATACTGGTTACTGGGGAAGAGCTGTTTGGACGCGTCCTTCCCCCCAAAATACTTCCCAAAACCATGCACCCCACTTCCTGGACAAGGTTTGGTAAAAAGCCTCACCAATTTGCCTAGGTGACTACAGACCCAGACCCTTGGATCTTAAGAACAATGAACAATCCTCCCAACACTTGCACCCCCCCTTTCCTGGGAAATGTTGGATAAAAAGCCTCACCAATTTGCATAGGTGACCACAGACCCAAACCCTTGGATCTGAGAACAATGAAAAAACATTCAGTTTTTTACAAGAAGACTTTTAATAGAAAATAGAAGTAAATAGAAATGAAGAAATCCCCCCTGTAAAATCAGGATGGTAGATATCTTACAGGGTAATTAGATTCAAAAACATAGAGAACCCCTCTAGGCAAAACCTTAAGTTACAAAAAAGATACACAGACAGAAATAGTTATTCTATTCAGCACAATTCTTTTCTCAGCCATTTAAAGAAATCATAATCTAACACATACCTAGCTAGATTACTTACTAAAAGTTCTAAGACTCCATTCCTGGTCTATCCCTGGCCAAGCACAGCATACAGACAGACACAGACCCTTTGTTTCTCTCCCTCCTCCCAGCTTTTGAAAGTATCTTGTCCCCTCATTGGTCATTTTGGTCAGGTGCCAGCGAGGTTACCTTTAGCTTCTTAACCCTTTACAGGTGAGAGGAGCTTTCCCCTGGCCAGGAGGGATTTCAAAGGGGTTTACCCTTCCCTTTATATTTATGACACACCCTCAGCACCCAGGAGGAGGATAAGCTAGAAGAAGTTTTTTCCCTCTTCCAATCTCAGACTGTTGGCTTCCTAGCCGATGTCACACTAGGAACAGCATCAAGGCAGGTGGAAGGCGCTCAGGGCCCAAGGGATACCCAGGAATTAAATCAGGAAAGGGTATTGGCATGCACTGCCACATGGATTTCCCTGTGGCATGCTTACCAGAATGGGCTCCCCATAGCCCACCTCCTGGGGAAGATATGTCAGCCTTAGCTAGGGGTCCCTATTTGATCCAAAGTCAGAGAAAGGACCCAGCATTCAGCCCATTGGTTGCCTAGGGCAAATGGGGTATTGGGTGACCCTGCCCAGGCCTCTCAGTATCCCATTTTGAACTGAAAGGTAACTTCTTGGTGAGGGTGCTCTGAGACAACACACCAGGGCCCACCAAACCCATGTCCTGGTTTCCAAACTGTACTAGAACCAAGTGTTAAATTGGCCCATAATGTACCATGCTTCAGACAATTGGGGTGAAGAAAACTCAGGAGTGTGTGCTGGTTTGATTATTGAGCCATTAAGAATTATTGTGTGTCCTGCTTGGAGTGCCAGTTGGGTTCAAGGGCTCCCTTAGACCCTCTCTGTCTAGTGGGCACCCCATTCAAGTGGATTAGGGTAGACTTCCTAGGACTCCTAAAGCCTAATGGATTTATGCTAGTGATTGTAGAGTGTGCCACTTGGTATCCAGCCTTGTGCTCTGAGTCAGCACATTCTGTAATAATCAATTGGAGGCTAATAGGGTTATAAGAAATAGCTAGCATAGATTTGTCAAGAACAAATCATGCCAAACGAACCTAATTTCCTCCTTTGACAGGTTTATTGGCCTAGAGGATAGGGAGGAAGCAGTAGATTTTTAGTAAGGCTTTCAACACAGTCCCACTTGACATTATCATAAGCAAACTAGGGAAATGTGGTCTAGATGAAATTACTATAAGGTGGGTGCAGAACTGGTTGACAGATCAGTTATCAATGGTTCACTGTTAAACAGGGAGGGCATATCTAGTGGGGTTGCACAGGGGTCAGTCCTGGGTCCAGTATTGGTTAATATTTTCATTAATGACTTGTATAGTGGAGTGACTAGTATGCTTTTAACATTTGTTGATGATGCCAAGCTGGGAGGGGTTGCAAGCACATTGGAGGACAGGTTTAGAATTTAAAATGATCTTGACAAATTAGGGAACTGGTCTGTAAATCAACAAGCTGAAATTCAATAAGGACAAATGCAATGTACTACACTTAGGAAGGAAAAATGAAATGCACAACTACAAACTGGGGAATAACTGGCTAGATGGTAGTACAGCTGAAAAGGATGTGGGGATTATAGTGGATCATAAATTGAATATGAGTCAACAATGTGATGCAGTTGTAAAAAAGGCTAATATCATTCTGGGGTGCATTAACAGGAATGTTGTATGTAAGACATTGGAGGTAACTATCCCACTCTACTCAGTACTAGTGAGGCCTCAGCTGGAGTACTGTATCCAATTCTGGGTGCCACACTTTAGGAAAGATGTGGACAAACTGGAGAGAGTCCAGAGGAGAGCAACAAAAGGTTTAGAAAACCTGATATATGAGGACAAGTTAAAAACACTGGTCATGTTTAGTTTTGAGAAGAGAAGACTGGGGGTGGGGGAGCTGATAAATCTTTAAAGGTGTTAAGGGCTTCTTATAAAGAGGACAATCAATTGTTTGTTCTCCATGTCCACTGAAAGTAGGACAAGAAGTAATGGCCTTAATCTGGACAGTATCAAGTGGTTCAGTCTGATGCTTCCCAGCTATGGGATATAAATGAGGGCTCCAGCTCCACAAAAGAGTCTGGGACCAAGAGAGGGCTAGGAGTACACAGTCCTGTGGTTGCAGCAGAAGTCTGTGAGAGGGCAAGCAGGCGCCATGGACCCCTCTGGACTGGAGAAGGGCCTGACTATTCAGCTACCGGAGACCATAATCTAGGTTGGAATCTAAACTGTCACTAGATGTTGTTATTCCACATTTCCATTTTTGTGTGTCGAAGAATAAACAGGGCCCTGAGGTAAGGGCTATAAACTGAACTTGGCATGGTCAATTGTTTGTCTCATCAGGTCCACCAGTCTACGCGGTGCTGTGCACCAGATTCTTCAATGATCAGATAAGAGATGCTCTTGGACTTTGCTGATGGTCTCACCTGCTCACTATTCTGAGCTCAATTAACTATTTGGCTGACTGGTGACTGCCACTATCCCAGTCACAGATGCTGGAGCTAGGGTGCTGGGGGTACTGCCGCACCCCCTGGCTTAAAGTGGTTTCTGTTATATACCCAAATAGGCTTTATGGGTTGGTTCAATAGCTCTCAGCACCCCCCGCTATACAAATTGTTCCAGCACTCTGATCCCAGTTACCTCACCTAGAGAATTAGCCTATAAAGTCTGTTTTTAAAAATAAAAATATTAAAGAACACTAATTAAACACTGTTAAAATATAAGAATAAGGATAGGATGTCAGAGCAGATGAAGTGGGGAATATAGTGTTTGTGTGTGCCTGGTTGTGGTTAGCTAATAGGGGAAGCCTCACTCTCACTTTCTACCCTGAGTCCCATAAATTCTGATGGTGTCTCTGCTGCTTAAGAACCATAACGTGGTAATACAGGTCTGGTTAGTTAGTGTTGTTATATCTTTGTAAATTCATGTTCGCTCTAGTGTCAATATCATAGTCACTTTCCGCCCACTTATTTTCATCAAGACAATAAAATAGGCCACTTTATAGGTCACAGTTAACTTTTTTTTTTTCATTTTTCTTACTGGATCATCCAGATTTTTACTTCAGATCACCAGACTTAATGGGTGTAACTTGTACTGGTGTAAATTAGGAATAAGTCTGCTGAAGTCAGATGAGTCACAGTGGAGTGAAGCTGGTGAAAGAGAAGAATCAGGCCCAAGTGTTCAAATGATTAAGGAACAGATTGTTCCTGACCCATATATGAGTGCATCAAATGTGGAGAGAGTACAAACAGCCTTCTTCCACCTACACCCATCTACCCCATACAAATACTCACTCTGTTTACTTTGTGATGGGAGAGGGAACACAGGAATGTTCCTTTTCTGTTTTCAAATTTATAAGTGAGTTTAGTACTTGTGAAACACACTGGATGGATGCCCTGGAGACTGAAGTCATCTAACAGGTACGGTGCAAGCTTCCACATACACCCACCTTCAGACTCTCTGGAAAAATCCCTCACTAAAAACTAAGAGGGAATCTGTCTGCATGCCCATTCAATCCCTATTTTTTCTGATGAGGCTATTGATAAGAATGACAGTAACAGTGATGGTTTCATGAAAAGGCCCTTTATCTTCTAGGAACTAGAGTAAAACCTTCAAATCTGTAAAGCCCTGGGACTGGCCTACCTGAAGGAAACCTCTCACCTCAGGCCATGCTGCCACAGCTGTCATCAGCACAGGCACCCAAGAAGGATCCCTCCCATAAAAGACAGGGCAGTTGGCAGGGCGTTCTCTGGGAGGGCTCAAAGACGGTGGAACTTGCTTCCCCCCACCCGTTTGGTCTGAAATAATAAGAATTTGGTGACCTTCTGGTCACATTGCAAAAGACACCTGTATGATAGGGAGATTTGGAGAAGGCTGAGAAGGTGGACGTCATAATGATGAAGAGCAGGAAAGGAATTTCTGTAAGTGTCTGGCTGAGTTCCTGTTGAACTGATCATTTTAATGCTGCAGAGATTTCACTGGAATGTTAATGGTGTATTAAGGCACCTAGAGCCAAGGATAGGCCTCTTTTGTTGTTGTTTAAATCTAAATAAATTAATAAATTCACTTCTACAGCTGGATCAATTATTCATATCAGTTACATTTTTGTTTCATATGTAAATTATTATTAGGGTGATTGTGAGAATGTTTCACTGCAAATCTTTGCAGATTTTTCACATCTTGAGATGCCTTGGTTTCATTGGTTAGTACTGGTTCTGGTTACCCAATTGGCTACCATATGTGGAGAGGAGAGATAGCGGAAGCCATTTTGACTCCCTTCCCCAGGAGTGAGCTCTGTTTGTGTTCTGAGACAATAAAGGGGCTGGGGGGAACTATTATCAGTCACAGAGTTATTCTGCAGTGCTCCAATGGAGGGGGTGGGTGGGAAGGACTACTTAGCATGCACAAAGACTGTTCATAATTTTATGGAGGCAGTGACCCTTTCTTGCCCCTCAAAGATACTGGAGTGGAGGGAATAGTTCATCCACAAAAGACACTGGATGGGATGGGTAACAGGCCATCAGTCATCATCTGCAAGAGGATAACTCCAGATATGGTTGAAAAGTGACTGTGTGAGGACTGAATGGCATGGCAGGTACTCCATAGGTTCAGATTGACTGGATAAGCAACCAAACTTTGAACTTTCTCAGATTTCCCCAGCTCTAGATACATATATAATTTGGCCATGTTGATACTGGTTTACTACATGCAGTTTGGTTATGCCTGGTTAAATCCTTGACTGGGAGTCTAGTTAGCTGTGTGCTTTAACGTGCAGTCTGCCTATGTTAAGGCTTAGGTTTGCAATTTTTTTATTTTTATTTACCGTCGAGTGGTAGGGCCAGATACTCAGCTGGAGTAAATTTCCATAGCTCCATTAGCATAAGGGGCCATAACAGTACAGAGTGCTTCTGGTACATCATGTGGAAATTGGCTGGCTTTATTCACTGCCACATCATACCAATTCCAACGGTAAATATGCTTTCAGCATCAAAAGCATTTCCCTTGCACTGATCATCCAAAATTCTTATATACAGTCCTATGTCTCTTCAGCTGCCACGAGGTGGACCCATTACAGATCCCCATTCTAAATCTGGAGATGGAGCCAGAATTCCTTGACCCCTTCAGTCTTGACTTGACTGGCCTGGATTCTTTCCTTCCCCTCCCCAAAATGGGCACGTGGAAGAAACTTACCATGTAAGGCTCTCCCCATGCTGCCATCTGAATAAGGTCAGCAGCCTCCATCGCACAATCTGAGCTCTGGCAGAGGCCACTTTGCAGGCTGGGGGAAGGAATGTACTGGCCAGGAGTGCAGCCAGAGGGGGCATCTATTATCCTCATTCTGGCCCTGTGGAGAGTCTTCAAAAAAAGATAAAATTTCCCTCTTTGTATTATCTCTTCTAATGATCCCTTCCACCAATGGGCTGCCATGGCCTGGGGGAAACCTGGATAGCAAAGCTTCAATGCAGCTTTGTAGCCAGGGTGAAGGTGCTGCCAGAAAGCAAACCTAATGCAGATGCATCTGACCTGAACTGATGGATCCCCACGAGGTTGCCCTAGGATTTCATGGATCCCTGTAGATCTGCCAGGTTTAGGGGTGGTCTTCATAAGCTTTTTCCACAGCGTAGATACTGTGAGAGGATCTTTAAGTTGTCCTTCCCTAGAGCACCCTCCCACAGCTGATTTTCTGACAGAGGATGATGATTATACATCTGAAAATATATGCATGTGTATTCTGTGGTGACTTACATTCCCCATGCTAATGCTTCGTGGCTTCAGCCGGTCACCCACAAGGTCAGTAAGTGATTTCTTTTTTATCTCCCACAAGTGTATTCTGAAGGGGTTTTTTGGTCTCCTTCCTCTGAAGCGTCAGGGATGGCCATGACTGAAGATAGGACATTGGGACGGGGTGGGCCAGGGCTTTGAGGTGGCACTGAGCATTCTCTCTCTTGGGTGTTTGGCTGACTGGTTCTTGCTCACATGCTCACGGTATGATTGATGGTGTGGGATCAGGAAGGAATTTTCCCCAGATCTGATTGGCAATGACCTTGGAGGGGTTCTACCTTCCTCTGCAGCATGAAGTGTGGGTCACTTGCCAGGATTAGCTGGGTATATCTTACTTAGTCAATTCCCTGCCATTACTGGGGCCTCAGGCATTGATGCAGCTCAGTCCCTCCTATTCTCTGACTGTGGTACATAATAGTCTAGTTTTCTGAGGGCTGTAATACTTTGGTCTAATTTTGGTTGTTGGATTTGGTGTGTGGCTGCTGGGTTGTGTTGGTGACCTGTGATAAAAGTGAGGTCAGACTAGATGATCTGGTGGTCCCTTCTGAGCTTAAACTCTGACCCTGTATGTTTTCTCTCTCCAAGTCATTGTCAAAGATGGCTGCTCTAGTAATTTTGTGAGAAATTGCGAATTCATGCAATTTGGAGCTAGAATTGACTTCTAATAGCTCAACTGTACATTTTTTTAAATACGCATGGCGGGGCTTCCAATTTTCATGGAAAATGAAACTGTGAGACTCAAACATCTTAAATTATGAAATTTTTAATTATAATTTTTGCAGAAGAAAATGGTCATTAATATCGACCAACCTCATTTCATAACCTTACTTATCATATGATAATCATCTGGTGGCAGCAACTTCAAGTCATTATTGATCTGGGTTATTTTTAAAGCTGTGATCTAAATGTGAACATTTTCTCCCAGCTCCTTAACAATTCCTGGAGCCATCCGGTTTCCTATTTTTTTTTTTAAATCTATTTCTTTGTCTTTGTATCATCATGTATTATTAAGGGGATACCTTCTGAGTTGTCAGCTCATTCTCCCAATTTTTTTAAAAATGTCATTCACAATACATCCAAACAATCATCACAACAGAGATATTATTGGTGGTACGTCTTACCCAGCACCCCTCCCCACTTCTTTTAATCAAAACAATTGTTTACCATAGCAACTTTTTCTGGCTACTTATTCACTCCAGTAAGTTGTGAGAAGCAAACACTGGACAAGGCTGATCAGACTGAACTGTCCCTGTGCCAAATCAAAAGCCAACTCCTTTTTTGGAACAATAAACTCAGTTGCAAAGTTACAGGATGAAGCTGTTTGAGCTCTCTCAGAAAGCTCGTACTCTTTAGGAAACTACTGAACACTGACTAGTTGGCTGTGCCAAAAACATAAACATTTTAGAAGTAACTGTGGGGAGCAACTCCTCCCTATGCCTTGTGATTTGTGATAGGAAAGGAAGAGCTATAAAAATGAAAATGTCTTACAAAACTGGTAAAGGAAAACATTCAGCTCAGACAAGCATTGCAGATACAGAGCAAAAGGTGCCAAATATCGTCTTGTTTCTAACAATATATAAGTCACTGCCAGTTTGGCACTGTTGACGTCAAATTTTAGAGAAAATGTGAGAATAACAGATTTTTTTGCCAGAGGAAGTTGTGAAGGCTAGGCCTATAACAGGGTTTAAAAGAAAACCTCCATGAATTTATCCAGTTAAGTCCATTAATGTAAGGAATGGGTAAAGAATGGTGTCCCTAGCCTCTGTTTGTCAGAGGGTGGAGATGGATGGCAGGAGAGAGATCACTTGATAATTACCTCTTAGGTTCACTCCCTCTGGGGCACCTGGCATTGGCCACTGTCGGTAGACAAGATACTGGACTGGATGGACCTTTGGTCTGACCCAGTATGCCCATTCTTATGTTCTTTTAATGAAGGTTATTACTTTAGTTATCTGGTAAAAACCTCACTGCCGTTACACATGCTTTTTCTTCGTAAAGTGTTGTAATACTATATTTTTCCCAGCAAGTGTTTGTTCAGGAATTTATTCCAGTATTTAAGGTTCATATGCCCTCCATCATACTGGTGAAGAAAATAACATTTTAAATACTTTGGTTCGTAGGTTCTCATGGAGACAGACTTCTTGAAAGTTAAACCAGACAAGGAAGGAGCTTTGTGCTTTGTTGGATTATTAGAAAATGGTCAAGGGAGTATTTATCAATTAATTTTATCAAATCTCACTAAGCAGCAGCACTGAGAAATTCAATAAGTTGCTACTTTACTTTAAAATTAACATGTACAAAATAGTTTTCAATCAAATGCACAATAGGAGACATTCTCCTAAGCATTAGTTCTATTATTCTAGGGTCACATCCCGGCAGCTTAAAGATTTCATTTTTTGAGCTTGCTACTTTATAATATGGATAGCACATAAGAGAGAATTTGTCCCCGAGAGATTATTTGTAGTTGGTAGAATTGGGTGATGCTACTAAAATTCCAAGAATATAACATTTTAGTGAAGCCTAAAGTCTGTAGGAGTTGCTAAACATTGAGAATTTTTGAAACAGGAGTAGCTACATTGTAACTGTAAACAGTGCTACCGTGTAAACATTAAGCACCTGAGAAATAAAGCTGCAGTAATAAATTTAATTACTGGAATATTCTTAACAATTCTGTTTATCGAGTAATTTCACTAAGGTTTAACATGCTATTGAAATTCTTTTAAGACTGGATTTTGGCTCTTGTTGCCAGAGGGTCACTTGTTGCCAGATGGGGAGGGCAGAAAAGCAATAGCGGCAAAGTTATATCACAAGGATGGTGCAGCAGGCATGCTCCCCCTGCCTGGCTGACACACAAATCCCCCTTTCGGTCCTTTTATGGCAGCCTGACTCTACACCACCCCCACATGGGCCAGTGGCTAAAAGCTTCAATTGAGCTCTAGTCCTGGACCTAAAGAGGAGCACCTATATTGTTCCTGTTCCTTTCTCCTGTCTTCTTTTTTATGTTTTTAATCTCTGTGTTTGGTTAGGGAAACTGACACAACAAAATCTGCAGCTTTGTAAGGAAGGTCTTGTCTAAATGGGAAGTTAGTGCGCAGTAAGCTAGGATGTGAATTTACAATGCACTAGCTACTCCACAATACTTCTATGTGGATGCTCTTGCTGTGCACTCAAATGTACAAAGCTAAACTGCCCGAGAGCACTTTTAGTGTTCAGCTGGAGTGGCCACAAGGGGAGTTAGTTTGGAGTAGCTAGTGTGCTATACATTCTATGTGGTTATGAAGAAGCCAGTCTCAGAAAATATGCCTCTCCATGAGAAGGTGGCTTGTGAATTTCATAATTTCTCTGAATTGTATGTAATGTGGAAAGAATGGAACTTAGATGCTTTTTTGTTGCCCATAGAAGTGGGGCCACTAACCCAAGGCAAAAGACTATACTTTGCTTTTGCAGAAATGATAAAGCAATTGTATATAATTATTTGTAGCTGTTGCTTACCCCAGATGACCAGAACTATGATCAGTACACATGACAACCACTTTGGCTGTCAAAAACATCAAGGCAGTATGAAATGTGGTTTTGGTGGGGCTGGGTTTTGGTGGTGGTTTTTTGCTTATGGATTACCTGAATAATTTTTTTGGTAACTGTCCACAATTTGCTTTGGATAAACTCCAGATATGTCTCAGGAAAAATTCAATAAAGCACACTAGAACTACTAGACCACACCACACGATCCATTGTCTACAACCAAGCTCTACGATACAACCGCATTTGCTCCAACCCCTCAGACAGAGACAAACACCTACAAGATCTCTATCAAGCATTCTTACAACTACAGTACCCACCTGCTGAAGTGAAGAAACAGATTGACAAAGCCAGAAGAGTACCCAGAAGTCACCTACTACAGGACAGGCCCAACAAAGAAAATAACAGAACGCCACTAGCCATCACCTACAGCCCCCCAACTAAAACCTCTCCAACGCATCATCAAGGATCTACAACCTATCCTGAAAGATGACCCATCACTCTCACAGATCTTGGGAGACAGGCCAGTCCTTGCCTACAGACAGCCCCCCAACCTGAAGCAAATACTCACCAGCAGCCACACAACTTAAGTGATCACTCTTGTTACAGTGTGTATGGTAACACCCATTGTTTCATGTTCTCTATGTATATAAATCTCCCCACTGTATTTTCCACTGAATGCATCCAATGAAGTGAGCTGTAGTTCACAAAAGCTTATGCTCAAATAAATTGGTTAGTCTCTAAGGTGCCACAAGTACTCCTTTTCTTTTTGCAAATACAGACTAACACGGCTGCTACTCTGAAACTAGAACTACTGTTTACTCCCCAGTATCAAATGGAGTAGCAGAAGGCTTTGTGCAGATGCTTGAAAGAACATTAGAAAAAAATGAAAGTAGATTCTTGTGTTGCAAATTCTGTTAGGTCTTCTCCACAGTCTGCCCTCCTGAAGATTGCAATAGGGATGTTTTAAGTGTAAATTATGATTGACTGTGGTTGTGATTTATTTAGACCAGATTTAGCAAAGGAACTGGGTGAACACAATACAAAATAAGGATCTACAATATATACCTCTGAGTATTTTTGCCTGCACTAGAAGGATCTGGTATGAAATTACAGGAGAAGAAAATAGGAAAAAGTATTTTCAGGAAGGTATTGGGAGCACTGATATAGATGGTTGAAGTAATAGGGACTATAATGAAGAAATATATTGACCAGCTGTTATCAGACAAAGGCTCAGGAAGAGAAACGTGTGCTGAAATTAAAGCTGAATGCCATGCAGTTACTAGGAAGGAAAATGATTATGCTTTTTATTGGCCTGAAGGGGACATAAATGAAAATGTTACCATAGCATGTGAATCTTTTAATACAAATGAAGAACTGAGAGAGAGCAAGTGCCACATGCCTTTCCTGACAAGCACCTTCAGCCACAATGTAAATACAAACATCCATCAAATTAAACTTATTTAAAACCATTTAGGAACAAGAATGTGGTGCAATTAGCTATGTCACTTATGGGGGTGTCATAATATGACAGTAATGGATGCAAATAAGAACCTAGTCCCTGATTCAGGAAACAGTATGTGCTTAAATTAAATGTTTTAAATTCCATTGACTTCAATAGGAATTAAACAAGTATGTAGTTAACGTTAGGCACATAAGTGCTTTCCTGATGTGGGGCTTTAGATAGGTCATCTTATTTTCTGTCATTCTTTAAAGTTCTAGGAATCCACTATCTGCAAAAGCAGCTGCCATTTTGTGAGGCAGAGTCAATACAGTATATGACAGAAGAGACACACACTGTCTCTCTCATACAGCCTATTTGTTTGTCCCTACATTTTGTTCCCCGACCCAATTTAAAGGTAGTTCATGCGGAAAGTACAGTCTTGGTATTCTCGTTGTGTACTGAAAACAGAACAAGAAACTATTCTTTTGATCATGAAATGATAGCTAATCGTCATTACAAGTAATGGACAATACAACCAAATTCCACTCTTCATGGTTATGCAACAGTGATCATTACTGTTTTAAAAATTTGCTGCTTGTCCTATGTTCAGTGGACATGGAGAACAACTAATCATCATCCTCCTTATAACAGCCCTTAACATTCTTCATATATGTTATCGGGTCCCCTGTGTCTTTTTTTCTCAACACTAAACTTGCCCAGTGTTTTTAACCTTTCCTCATTGGTTGTGTTTTTTAAACTTTTTATCATGCTGAGATTCTATAAAAGTTGAGCACTGGATTAGGCTTCCAAGGGAGATTATAGAATTGCTATTACTGGACACTTTTAAGAACACCTGTCAGGGATGGTCTAGGTGTACGAGGAGACATCATAGACTAGTGGTTCCCAAACTTGTTCTGCCGCTTGCGCAGGGAAAGCCCCTGGTGGGCCGGGCCTGTTTGTTTACCTGCCGTGTCCTCAGGTTCAGCTGATCGCGGCTCCCAGTGGCTGTGATTTGCTGCTCCAGGCCAATGGGAGCTGCGGACACGGCAGGTAAACAAACCGTCCCAGCCCACCAGGGGCTTTCCCTGCACAAGCAGCGGAACAAGTTTGGGAACCACTGCTATAGACAATAATGGAGCACTGCCTGTGAGACACTCACAACTAACCCAGTACCAGCATCTTCCAGAATCCTTTTAGGTCATGGCATACTCAGGAGTGCTGATTGCGGGTGAAGTTCCCAGTCACCCCAGTTCTAGCATTTCACAGCAGATGGCACTGTGGAAATGGGGCAGAAACTCCCCACAAAGCCAAGTCTTTGAAGAGGAATTGCTCCAGAATGCTCTTCATTGATTTTTCCCCACACACCCCCTCTTCCCTAGGGATAACTCTTATGGAAGGCTTAACCTGGACCTGATGGAAGTGAAAGGCTTGGAAAGTTTTGACAGGCTATGGAATCTGTCCATCCCCTGTCACTCAGAGCTGAACCCCCACTTCCCCATAATGTAGGGGATATACTGAAAGGATGAAGTCAGCTGGAAGAATTACAAGGAGCAGGTGAGGAAAAGGGCATGGAGTAGCACTGCATCCTTGCCAAAATATGTATGTCCAAAATGCTTTCAGAAAAGCTGTCTCTTTTGGACAGCCAGGGGAAGAATTGAGATGCAGTGGAGAAAAGAGGCGTCTCCTCCTGAGATAGGAAATGAGATGGCAAGCCAATAAGTCAGAAGGAGAGCAGGAGACTGTTTTAGACATCAGAAGCTGCAGAAGAGAAGGCTCTGTTGAGGTTATATGAATTACTTATGTGGTTACTTTAGTAGCATATGGCTGGGACCTAACCTTTCATGGTTCTTTCTCATAGTCTCAGGCATGTCTTCTCACTAACCACACATGATGTTAAAATCTTCTTACTTAATCTCAGTGTGCAAGAAATTGTAAAATGTCAAGCTATCTTTGATTTCTGAAAAAAATGGTAACAATGGAAAGTTATTCTAGTGGTCCATACTTTTCACTATTAGTGACTTCTCCTTGGTGTGTTATATTCTGTACTGTGTGACAGATCCAGGCAGCATTTCAGTTCTGAATACTGCTACTACATGGTATCTTGTTGAAGAAACACTGCTCAGGTTGATGTGATGTTTCCAAGCAGTAGAAACCTAATCAGAACCGTTGGTATGGTGCAGGCTGTAGTGAAACATGTTATCTTTTCTGCATGTGGACTAGGCCCTTCTTCCTGCACTTGGAAAATTAGCAGAGATGCTTCCTTGAATCATAGAGTATTTTCCCTTGTGTGCCCAAATACTAAGCATGTGACTGCAGCACATGTAGACATATGCAAGCTAGCTTTGATCTAGCTCAGCGGTTCTCAAACTATGGGATGTGGCTGACCAGGGAGGACTGGGAATATGTCAAGGGAGGTGTGAGCTTTGTTTCTTTTTTTGTTGTTGTTGTTGTTGTTTTTAAGAATTCTGGCTGTCAGCCCCACATGGCTGGGGTTCATATAGAAGGGCTGTGCACACCCGCAAGGCAGGGATAAAGGGGACAGCTGAAGCCCTGCCACCCAAGCTCAGGCTCTCCTTCCCCCCCTTCCAATCCCTCACCGGAAGGCAGCCCGGGCTCTCCTCCCCCTGCTCCCTCGATCCCTCACCAGAAGGCAGCCAGGCTCGGGCTCTCCTTCTCCCCCCAGTCCCTCACCTGGAGGTGGTGGGGCTCCAGCTCTCAGAAACAGCACCACTGTAAGGAGGTGACAATGAGGCACTATCACTTTTTACACTGTCTCCTTTACTTCTGTGCTGCTGGCTCAGCACTGCCTCCAGAGCGGGGCACCCGGCCAGCAGCCGTCGCGCTCCGTTCTGCCTTCAGAGCTGGGTGGCAGTATATGTACTTGGGGAACGGGGGGCAAATGACTACAGACACAAAGAAGGGGCAGCAATCAAATAAGTTTGAGAACTACTGATCTAGCTCAGGTAACAATAGCAGTGAAGCTGCGGCAGCACAGGTGAGCGGCTCGAATACATATGTAACCCTTCTGCCCGTCAGAGTTAGCAGCAACAAGGGCCGGGTTCAGTATCTAGGGGATCCATTCCAATAACACAATGCAAACCGGCTCGAGCCCCCACCCAGTGACCTGGGACAAATATATACCCCCCCCCGCTGGGCGCCTCCAAGAGGCAATACTTCCCCTCTCGCAAGCACATAGTCTGAGTGTAGCAAAAGCCTTTTAATAACAGAGAGAAACAATGTGGCATTATGTTGGGGAAACACCACCAACAGGATTCATAACACAACCCATGAGCAAAAAAAAGCCCACCCCAAGCAAATTGGGGCATGCCCTTTTCCCTTTGGTTCTTGAGTCCAGCAACCCCAAATCACCCAAAGTCCCAAAAGTCCAATGCCCCAAAAAGTCTCTGTCCCTGGTCAGGGCAGCCCCAGAGTTCGAAAGTTTATCTGCGGAGCTTTACCTCCCAACCTGGGTGGAAATGGGACGGAGGTAAGAGGCACCTTACATGATCTGAAGCTGACCGCCCCATAGCTCCATAGCGGCGCTCCGCTCCGCCAGCCGCCCCACGAACTCCTTCGCTCAGCTGCGCTCCGCTCCGCCAGCCGCCCCACAAACTCCTTCGCTCAGCTGCGCTCCGCTCCGCCAGCCGCCCCACGAACTCCTTCGCTCAGGTCCACGGCCCACAAGCAGCTCCTGCCATCCACAAACTGCTCCGCGTCGAACTGCTTCACCAGCCATCCCGCAAACTGCTCCACAATATATCTTCAGGCTCCCCCACTACTTAACACAACACTCAGTGATTTCAGCTCTTAGGTAAATTCAGCTTGTAGTAGGGGAGCCCCAGTGCTGGTGCACTGTCAGCCCAAAGTGAGCTCAGCAGCCTATAACTAGACTTCTAATGAAATCAAAATTAGCTCTGATATTCCACAGTGGAGAGAGGAGGAAGTGCAATTAGCATGTAAGGCCCTCACCAAGGGGCCCATGCCACCAAGTATTAATACTTGTCCCCAGCCTCTCTCCCTTCACACAGTTTTGGAACCCATGACCCTTGCCTAGCGAGTGCTACTTAGTTGATGGTGAATCCCTCCATCAGAACAAAAGGCCACGTACAGTTCCAAGCACAGTTCCCATAATCAGGGTAATAACAATTTATTCTTCCTGCCCCAATAACAGAGACACTGGGGATCCCACAGCAGCCAAAGTGACCATTTGGGCAGCTATGGTCTCATTCTAGGCATGGTGGGTGTGCCTATGCAAATGAGATCGGCCCCTGAAGTTCTTTTCCACAACTTGCCACACCTCACCACCAGATGTCAGGGTGGAGCTCATCCTGACACTGTTTACACATACAACTGCCTAGGAATTCAGATTTCAGAGTAACAGCCGTGTTAGTCTGTATTCGCAAAAAGAAAAGGAGTACTTGTGGCACCTTAGAGACTAACCAATTTATTTGAGCATGAGCTTTCGTGAGCTCAGCTGTAGCTCACGAAAGCTCATGCTCAAATAAATTGGTTAGTCTCTAAGGTGCCACAAGTACTCCTTTTCTTTTTAGGAATTCAGAGGCTTTCTCCCTCTGCTTGGTATCTTAGGTTTCATGTAGCACACTTGCTTTTGGCACTGTAATGGTGCATCTTCACCTAAAGTAGCACCCCTATGTACCAGGATGCAATGTTGCCAGGGTCCTCATCTCTGGCACACACAACCCCAGGTGGTCACTTCCTTGGCCCTGCAAGACAGCAAAGTTCTTCTGGTTCTTCTGTAGCCTGGCCTTCTGGCCAAGTCACAAATATTAGGTCCAACTGGAAAGTCCGAAACTAATAGTTCTTCCACCCCTCTCAAGCTCTCTGCTTATTGACTCTTCTCCTGGCCCCGGTAGAGCTTCTCTTATCTTGGTTCCTACCCAGTAGGATTTCCCTACTGCATCCCTTTCTCAGGGACTCTGGCAGCTTCCTTTAGGGATCTCCCTGCTCCTTGTAGGTCTTATCTCAGGGCACCCTCATAGTAGCCTACTCTGCTCTCTGAGGGTCTCTTCCATTCCCCTTCTGCAACACCAGCTTCAGGATTGTCTCCCTAGCCACCTGGCCCCTTGTTCCTGGGCCTCTCCAAAGGAATTAGCTCTACTTCAGTGGCTCAGCTCTCTCTCTATAGCTAGCCCCAAACTGCTGGGTTTTTTCCCATTTTCAAGAGAGCCCTGCTTCCTCTAGACTCCCCCCCATAGACTGAATTCCTAGCTCTATTTAAGTAACCCTTTTTGATTCCCAGCAGCTGGGTCATTAATTAACGTTAAGTTACCATATCACCATCAGCTGGGGCTAACTGGTAGCTTACAGGCAAGGCTGAGCCCAGCTTGCCTTAAAGGGCCAGCCAGCCTGTGACAGGCACATTGTGCTTTTTAAGCAATTCTATTAAGTTCTCTACGTTGTCTCTAATCACTACATTGTTACTTTTCACACCAGTGTTAGAAATACTGCTTTCCCCCTACACACACACTTTTTTCAATATTCGTTGAGTGAAAATACTAGTAGTCTCTGAACATAACCTTAAAACACTTCGTCATTCTAATTAAACTGCACACCTTCCATATTTCCCTAGGTTGCCATTTTACATTTTCTATTATTATATTTACTACTTTGCTGTCTCATAACTCCTTATAGCATTTCAGCAATGTCATCCTTTTCACTGATTTTCTTGGTTTTACGTTATACAAATAGCACAGTGTGTATTTCCACTCTAGATTAAGGAAAACAACAAACAATAAAAGATCAAATATAAAATCTCTATGAAAGAGAAAAGATTGTCCCTTAGTCTAATCCTATATCTTGAGTCCCCTCACAGCCCAATCCCCAAGCAGGTAGGCAGGCAGACTTCTTGCATTTAACAGTACAGGACACGGGGAAAAATCATAGCCGCATACAGTACAAGTATTATTTATTTATTTAGGCCTCGATTCAGCAAAGCACTTAAGGAAGTGCTTAATCTTAAACACTTCAATGAAATACTCACTTGCTTAGAGATGCATAATAGCTTACATGATTCACTAAATCAAGGTCTTAATTAGCATGCTCTTTACCCCCTCTTCTACTTAATGAAAATATTTAATAAGACCAAATCATATACAGATTATTGCAGTATTCTACTTACAGTCTAAGAAATGAAGTGATATGTAAAGATTTGGGAAAAAGGCTAACATATAATTTTTATATATATACCTATGTATAGAATGAAACTGGCCAAGAACAGCCACTCATGGGAGTTAGCGAAAGTGGCCTCTTATAAGAGGTGGTCTCTCTTCAAAGTTCTGCTGTAAAATTAGCACTTTTACAATGTACAGAGAGGCTACTATTGTTACTGATGTTTCATGTTTAATTTTGACCGCCTTTTGAATTAACATTACATACAGTATACAAATACAGTACTGTAATGCATTTAAAATCTCTTGGTGGGTTTATTAATACAGTACAGTATTGAAATTTAAAAGTTTTAATTCTTCAGGTTACTGAGATACATAATCTTTGTTCAAAAATTTTCATCATTTTTTTTGTTTCAAAAATGATTGTTTTCAATATTTTTTTTCTCTTTTATCTCTTTTTTTCTTCGTTCTTCTTTCCCCATTTTGTACAGTTTGCCCCTGGATAGGTTGAGGGGCAATGGAAAAAAAAGAAGGGGGAAAAATGAGAACCCAGAAAACTGAAATAAAAAAAATAAGAACAAAACCTGTTGTTCATTTTCTAATTTTGTGAGGTGTTTTTTTTTAAAAAAAAATGAGAATTTCTGATTTGGATAAAAACAATATTTTTAACCAAAATGTACTTTACTCAAAAAGTTTCCTCAACTCTGCTATCTAATAATCCAGCTAGCTAGCTAACCCCATTACCACCATGTCTCAGTCTCTGCATTCCTCCAATAGATATAAGAGGGAGTGCCAGGATGGGGAAATATTCTGAGATACCTTGTAGCTTTTGCACAAGTGTATAAAACAGAAGTCCATACATGCAAGTCACTTGGAATTCATTTGACACCAGGCCATTTATATTACAGTATATTTAAACATATTTCATTCTCATAAAAACAGGGAAAAGATCATGGAATTGAAGAAATAGACCACAAATACAAGGAAGCTGATGGTACTTACAATTTGATAGCTATCACTAGGCTGCCAACAGCTGGTGATTACTCTTATCATGTACGCTGCTTAAAAAGGGTAAGAGAAATGAGGCCTAATTAGGCCACAGTTATATACATGAATCGTGATTGATTCCAATGGTGGTTTGTGTATGAGAGAGAGTAGAATTTGGCCCTTTATAAATGCAATGTCTGACTAATCTATGATACATCGTTTGAAGTCTTCTATTTTATTTTATTTTTTGGCCAATTCTAATTTAGTACAGTAGCTATTATCACCTTTCTCCAGAGAGGTTAAATGACTTGCCCAAAGGTCACACAGGAAAGCCTGAGGCAGAGCTAGAATCTCTTGACTCCAAGCCCTGTTCTTTAAATACAAAACCATCTGAGACATAGGTTTCGGGGTCTCTCAATCACTTGTATTTCACAGTAAGGGAAAGAGGGTAAGAAAGATTTATACTGAGGAAAATACAATTTCCCTCTTTTGAGGGGTCAATATCCAAACAGGATATAGTTGGAGAAGGTGAACTCCCACCTATAGCCAAGCACAATGGACACTCCAATCAGAAACTCAATCACCTTGACAGAGAAAAATCAAAGTAATCTTTGAAATGCTGGACATGGAGCCAGAAAAGTGAGGGGGACCTTGCCAGAGCTAGAAAAGGGGGACGTTATTAGAACAAGGAAGCCAAAAATCATTCTGGGTGAACAGAGACTTTTCAGTTCTCCAAAATGTGAAACTGGGCCTAGTGGAAATGCTGATATGATGATCAACTCTAACAGCTGGGAGGTGACCTGGAACAATGGCTTGAAGAGAAGGCCGTAGAGGGATAGAGATCTCTGACACAGAGAGAGAGACAGTCTCGGGTCGTCCTGATAAAAAGGGGGTCAGTAAATGGACATTGACGTCAAAAGATATAAGATTTTATTTTCTCTAAATTTAAAGTCTTTTGTATATGGGAAAGTTATACTGGTCATGACATGAATTTAAACCAATATAGTACTGCTGGTATAACATATGGACACTCTTATTCTGGAATGAATGTCCTTTTCAGTTTACAGAGTAACAGCCGTGTGCCACAAGTACTCCTTTTCTTTTCAGTTTAGTTTATGTCACTTGGAAAAACTAAAGCAAAAAAAGCTTTTCTTTACTGGAATATGTGTATCCACACAAGGAAAAGGGTATGTATGTAGCGCTGGTATAGTTATACTGGAATTTAGGTGCCTAGATGCTTTTGAAAAATCCCACTAGATTCCTATCTGCTTCTTTAGGCATCTAAACACAGTATTTGCACCAATCAAGTAAGCCCGCCAATAACACATGAAATCATGGCAGCAATAAAAAACCTTCTGAATGGAAAAGCACTAGATTGTAATGGAATACTGATTGAATTGTTTAAAAGTATAGAGAAGGAAGGCTTGAAAGCCCTGTCAGAAGTAATGAAGAATATGTTTGAGGCCAGGGAATTGCCAGAAGATTTTACAACTTCACTGTGTATCCAAATCCCCAAAAATGCAATCCACAGTGGTGTTCAAGACTTTTGAGAAATCAGCCTAGTATCTCATGCTCCTAAGATGTTTTTGCATGTAGCTAAAGACCAAATACAAAGAAAGATTGATAAGGAATAAGCAAACAACAATCTGGCTTCAAACACAGAAATGGAACAATAAACACCATTATGAACTTGAAGCTCATATTAGAAAGATCAATTGAAATGGAGAAAACAATATACTTGTGTTTCATTGACTTCCAAAAAGCATTTGACAATCTATCACTACAAATTGTGAAATATATTAATATCTGGAGGGACTGATGGATCTATAGTAGTAAAATAATTATACGGGAATTACAAGGCGATTATAATGGGAGATGAAAATGAAAATCTAATAGAGATCAAGAGAAGATGAGACAAGGTTGTATAATGTTACTGACTTTATTCAACATTTATAGTGAATGTTTAATTTAATTAATCAAAGAAACAGAAAAAGGTATTAAGATGAATGGAAAATATGTGAATAACATTCGCTATACAAATGACAGTGCTGTTGGCTGATTCAGAAGAAGGGCTGATGGACTTAGTGGAGATTACATACGAAAATAGTCTAGAGTTGCATGTGGACAATACAAAAACTATGGTGGTATGCAAGGATCCTGGGAAAACACACAAGATTCCAGTGGGTGACACAACAGTACAGCAAGTGAGGAACTATTGCTATAGAAGATGAAAGATTTGATGCTGACTTCAGCAGCAGAATAGCAAGAGTGAAAAACACTCTGGAAGAATAAACACCTGATGAGAAGGGACAAAAATCTGAAGACTACATTCCAACTCTTAAACTTACATTTGGTCTGTGTTTAAATTATGGCTGTGAAGCATGGACATTCAAATAATCTATAATATAAATGACAATCCTTCAAATTATAGTGTTATAAAAATTCTGCTAATATCATGGCTAGATCAGGTAACTAATGAAAAAGTATTGAAAACTATTGTAACTTAGTGAATGCTCATCAGAGATCTTCTGAAAAGAGATTTCATTTGCAGGGCCCATTTTAAGAGGCTCAGCAGGCAGTGAATATTTACATGCACTGGAAGGGAAAGTTGATGGCAGAAGAACATGAGCCAGAAAAAGATCTTGGCTGGATCGAAAGGACTATTCATCCACAAAGAGATTAGCAGAGGATTGACGACCATGCAAACCTTACCACATAGGAAGATATTTGCATTTTTAAAGTATCATTATAATAAACTTAAAGTAAATGTTACCTATCGCTATCTTCCTCTCAATCTAGCAATCACTAATAGAAATGGCTGATTTCCTATAAGCACCATAGCAGAGGTGAGTCTTGAGGGGGGATTTGGAGAAAGAGAGAATAGTGGCCCTCTGGATCAATTCAGGGAGGGCTCTCTATGCATGCGGGGCAGCATGGAATAGAGCACAAACATTTGTGTCAGAAGCTAACAACTGAGCAAATGAGGCTGGCATTGTTGGTGGAGCAGAGAATGTGAGGCTGCTGCAACAAAAGACAAAAGGTCAAGCATGGAGTGGGGAAGTTGTGAGCGGCCTTGAAGGGGAGGACAAATAACATTACATTGATACAATGGAACAGAGGACCTAGAGGAAGAATTTGGTTGAGGGGGATGGTGAGGTGATCAGAATGACAGGCAAGGAAGATGATCTTAGCAACTTTGTGCTGAATGGACTGAAGGATTATGGAATCATAGGACTGGAAGGGACCTCGAGAGGTCATCTAGTCCAGTCTCTTGCACTCAGGGCAGAACTAAGTATTATCTAGACCATCTCTGACAGGTGTTTGTCTAACCTGCTCTTAGAAATCTCCAATGATGGAGATTCCACAACCTCTTTAGGCAATTTATTTCTATGTCCAATTTATTCCTGTGCCCAATTTACTCCTGTATTAGTTTTTCCTAATGTCCAACCTAAACCGCCCTTGATGCAATTTAAGCCCACTGCTTCCTGTCCTATCCTCAAAGGTTAAGGAGAACAATTTTTCTCCCTCTTCCTGGTAACAACCTTTTATGTACTTGAATGGATGCTAGGTAGAGGGTTCTCCCAGGCTTATACGCCTTATTGATCGGGCAGTCAGGTCCTCTTCCTCATCTATGTCAGTGCCAGCTTGGCTCTCCCTCTCTTCCTCACCTACCTTACTATATAGAAAGGAATCACATCTGTGTCTACAGTGCAACAGGTGTACTGTGCAGCAGCCCCCAGTAAGATCAGAATAACCACTCAGAAACATCCTCGGCCCTTCTTGCCTTTCCGCTAGAGGGATGCTCAAACCCACTTCAGCAGAGTTCAAAAGCGCATATAAATTCCAACTTTCTTTGTCTCTCACCCAGCCTCTCTTTCTGTCTGTCTTTTGTTTGTCTCTGTCCATCCCATGATATCCTGCGTATTTGTTGGTCTTAACCAATGTGGAATAGTGTCTCTGGATCTGCTGCCTCTGTGTGAGGCAGAACACTGGTAATGTGGGTGGGGTGTTTTGTTTTGTTTTTTTTTATTTGTACCTATTGAGTTAGTTATGCCTTAAGCATAACCAGAGCAGCAGCACCTGTTTGGGTATTAGACCCAGCTTTAGGTTTTTGGAAGTGCAGATGAACAACCACGCCCCCTAAGTACAGCCCACAGCCTGCCCCTCTGTTCCCCATACCTACCTGGCACTCAGACATTTAGGGCCACTTATATCCCCTTGTGGAAAATGCCAAAACCTCTTTTTAGCTAACCAAACTACTGGTGCATAATCTTTGGGAAAAATTTGCCCTAAACTTGTTCTATCCAGCTTACCCCACCCCACCAAAATCCAATTTGTCTGGTAAAATGTATTCTTTTTAAACTCATGCTGATTATTACTCATGGTTCTATTCCCCTCTTATCATTTAGGCTATACCTGCTAGCTAAGCTGCAAAGAGCTTCTACCTGTTGATTCATTCACACATCTTTGCACATCCCAGCACTGCAGGCAAACTCCTTAGTGGTCTCTCTCAAAAATTGACTTAATACCTTAGCTCTGCAATCATACATTTGGAGCTGGCAGTGAGCTTCTTCACTAACTTTATGCCTTTGGCTTTCTTTCTGTGTAATATATAAGTTTAACTGTTTTTAATTATGAATTTCAAACCTAGTTGCATTCGTTGTCTCTAATATCTTTGGACCTTGCCCTTTGCTTATCCAAGTTTAATGTTAAACTTGAATTTTCAAATTAGACTGAATTCCCTAGAAATTGGACTCTGTACTTAGTATTTTGTTCTCCTCTTGGATTTGAAGACAGTGATAATGCAACTGTCATACACCCGCCTGGATCTTTTAGGGCCTGATCCAAAGCCAATGAAAGTCTTTACAATTGACTTCAGTGGACTTTAGATTATGCCTTTAGCAATACGGCTAACATCCTTTTCCATCCCCAAAAATCTGGCACTTCAGCTCTGCAAAGATAAAGCACAATCTGCAATTCAAAATCCATTTTTGATTAATAGTCCGCCTTAAGTCACCCTTTTTGCAAGTGTTCACACTAATACAGCTCATTCATACGAATATTCACAGAAAAGAACACAAAAAAGGGGCCAGAACACAGGGAGGCTTCACAAGGCAGGATTCGGTGGTTAGCATGCCCCAAACCCTGTTATACACTCTGGTAGAAAAAATGCTTGTAGTAGTGAGGAGGCATTCCTCAGCCATCACTAGTGCTGAGTACAAAAAAAAAAAAAAGCAAAATAACGTATTTTATAGGGAACATTTTCTATATAACTGGCCACTGCAACGCATGGTTTCATAAAAGATTGCTTCTCTGTTTAACTGTAATAATTATTTGAGGGACTGTCTGAGAAAATAAAATAAAAAATCCTTTATTATAGCCGACTGGAAAGATACCACATTTATTCATGATTAAAATCATAAAGGCCACACAGACAAAGTCCTTTTCTTTTCTGGGTCTGCCATCTGCAGAAGACTCATCTACGGCTCTCCCAGTAGCTCTGAAAATAGTTCTTTGCATTTGAATATAGATGCAGGTGATTCTGGCAGGCAGGTGCAGAGCTCTTCTCAAGCAGCCATCTGCTTTGAAGTCCTCCCAGAAGCCCCTGAAGTACTTCCTTGAGTAATGCCTGCTTGCATTGCCTTCATGCTTTCAATAAATAGTTAACTTTGAGTGGTAACGTCTTCCCTTTTGGGGAAGAGGGAACAAAGAAACACTAAATGAAGTGAGTGCATCTGGTGCCTTCTCGGCCTTCAAACTGCAGAGAGGAATTAAAAAGAGGGGAGATCACTTAAGGAAAAGAGGATGGGGATCTTGTGACTATGTGTGGAATCTGGATGTACAGCTTATGGATTCTGTTTGATATTGAGGGCTCTTTATATGTCTCTGTCAGACTCCATTTTGGATATTGAGGTTCTTTACCTCCCTGTTGTCCTGTTACCTCTCTTGGTCTGGAATTCCAGACATTGTTGGCAAAGGACTAACAACAGAGGTTCATCAACATAGGTGCTCTCCCATTGAAATAGAATTGCTCTAAACAACTGGCTGGCTCTTATCTAGAACTGCTTTATGAGGAGAGAGGTCAAGTAGCAATAGAGTCACCTGATCAGGATCTGGGATCACCTGAAGAGACCGAGTCAGGAGGCACCTGACTAAGGGTTTGAAAGTTATAAAAGGGGAAAGACTGAGAGAGCCACACAGGAGGTTTTCGGGGCAGGAGAGGGGAATGGACTGGCCAAGGATTAGAGAAAGCAAGCTGGAGGGATAAGGCTCCGTGTATCAGAACACAAGCCAGGCACCGCAGCAGAAGGACTCGGGATGGTCCCAGAGGACCCTGACCCCAGCTCAAAAATGCTTTGGAGTGCTGAGAAACTTGAGGCAGGGTAGGGTTGTTATTATGCATGTAGGGTTTCTTATTTTTGTATAGATCTCTCTTTCTCGCACACATGCAATTAAATAAAGATCAATGTTTTTAGAATCCTGTGCAGGTTCTGTTTGTGAATTGCTACGCTATTCATGTGCCCCTTGAAGAAGTAAACTGTAGACTCAGAACATTCACATGCCTGAAGTTCTGGGAGAGGATGCATTTAAGCTACAAGGGGAGTTTGAGTAGTCACCACTAGTTCCTGGGACTGGACCCTGGGCCACGTGGCTACAGCTCCCCGGAGGGGTTGCTAGATGGAAGGTCTGCACTCTGTGAGTGTGTGTAGGGATCTCAAGGTGGCAGCAGCAGTTCCTTGGCTCTGTTCAGACTCTGGAGGATTAAAACGCCTGGGTTTTCAGCAACTAGATCCCCTCATAGCAATCTGGTGAATAGTCAAGAAGGGCGTTTGACTGGACCTGAGGTAGGTGTGGGGCTCCTGAGCAACAGCAAGTGACTATGCCAGTGAGCAATGTATCGAGGGCTGCTGTTGGTCCAGGGCCCTGAAGGCCATACCACATTAGGTGCATGGGACATTAGCCAAAACGCTAACTGAAGTGGTTGAGATAGTAGACTTTAAAGGCCTGTATATTTCACTGGAGACTTAAAAGAAAAGGAAAGAGATGGAAGAGGGGAGTCTAAGCAAAACTAACCCAGTACATGATTGTTCCTAGCACCATTCATCTGGATTCAGCTCTGGTAGTGTATTAGCATTTGCGGCAGCTACTCTCCCAAAACTCCTTCATGGTTTAAAACAGAGTAACTCAGACAGCAAAGTAAAATTCTGTCACAGGCTTACAGCAGGTTACAGGTGGCAGTAGCTATCCCAGCAGCTGACAAGGGGCAGCGTAGTTCCTTCTCAGTATCTCCTAGGAGAGCAAAGTGAAGAGTTCTTTTGGGCTTTAATCTTCTTGTCAGCTTCAATTACTTCTAGCCATCTGTGTCCTCAAATTTAGGTCTTGTCTATAATGGAATTCAGCCACTGATTTGCACCATTGCAAACCCTAAGTGTAGACCTAACACACTGATGCTGTTTCACCTATCAGGGTAATCAAGACATACCGGTATATAAATCGAACCTACACTTGGGATTTGCACAGAGGCAGCTACTGGTAGAAATCCCAGTGTGGGAAAGGCCTAATCCAGCTTGATTGTTAACATTCCTGGACAGCCTAGATCTACCCCTAATCCCATCACAGTATTGACTCAGGAGTTATAGGTTTCAGTAGAAATTAATTATTTTAGCAGTAAACAAAACATGCTTGAGAGGTCTTCCACCCGTTTCTAAGTTTATCTTGCTATCCTGGACCAAATCCCTGTTCTGCATACTAATGTCAGGCTGTGGTCTACCTGAAGTCACTCAGCCAGTTTCAAGATGCATAGCTAGGATACTAATACAGATATTCACATTGTGTCTTAGGACATTTAATTTTTATGTAGCACTGAAGATATCTGGGAACAGCCACCTCTGATCACTCTCACAATAGCACTTGCATTCTGGAAGAGAGTACAGAGTACAGGTTTTAGAAACCATGACCACCTCAGTGCTTGAGAGATTTTGCTGCACAAAAGGTTAGAAATAAATTAAACTAGACTAGCCAGTGGAAAAATCCCATAGTGGCAGGGGAATTTGCCATGATGACTTTCTTGGTCCACAAAAATGAAAGGCCAATAACATTTTCTACGGGCTATTTATGAGAGAGAGTGTTCAAATCAGAATAGTATCTTTCCCAACGTCACATATTTGAGGTACAATAAACAGGAAGACGTGCTAGTGGCTGACTCCACTCCAGTAATCAAAGGAAGTCACCAAGGTAGCACTATTTGAGTTTGGAATAAAGGTCACATGTTTGCTCTCAGTCAATTCTGGCATGACATGCACACAGGTTCACAATTGCCACCTAGTGGCTGCTAATAAATACATGACAGTGATAAAATTGCTTCAATAATGGAGACAGAATCTGAGGCATGTGACCGGCTACCACTGAATGAACTAATAAGTCAAAACATCAACTGGTATAAATCAGAAAAGCTCAAGTAAATTCAATAGAGCGAGGCCCATTTTCATCAGCTGAGCATGTGGCCTGATTTTTTTTTTTAATATTACTCCCTCTAATCTTCACAAAGCCCGTGTGAAGTAGGGATGAATGTAAGTCAAACTCTCCCCATTTTACAGTTCGTGAAGCTAATATAAAGAGAGTTTAACTTATCCAATGAGTCAATAAAAGAGTGAGGATGAAAATTCTAGAGCACCTGATTATTAGTCCTGTGCTTAGTCCACTAGACTAATGCTCCCTCAGTATATATGCTTGGGTAGCTTTTCTCTATGAAGAAAGTGGGGTTTGGTGAATTTCCAAAAGTGTAGTTGGCTAGTTTCAGACAAAGAGACTGATACACTGTCCAGTGAAATCTCTTGATGGAGTATTAATCTTATTCTGGTAGAAATCTTGTTCCAGAAATGCTGGGCTTTAACACAGTCCTACCGGTACACTGTAAAAATGTACCTTGATGATATGGCACTTACTTACCATAAGGGGCATATTAAGAATTCTTATTGGAGTCCAATATACTTTATGAAGGATTTTGGCTCACATGGCCTGTGTCCTCAGACCACAGAGGCTTTCAAAATATTATGTATTATTTCCTATTGTGGCTGGGAAAGTCCATATGTGATATTAATGTTGAGACCCATATGTGAGTTATTTGATTTGTATGTACTAGAGAGAGAATGGTTGGATTTAAGTAACAATATTATGTTTCCATATGAGCATGATAAGGGGTGCATTTATCTATATTTCTTTATTGGTTTCAAAGATTCCTGCTTCATATTCTGAATAACATTCCAGAGGGTAGACAACATTGTTAGTGTGTTAATCTTAGCAATCAAATGCCAGGATAAGTTTTTAAATGATTATTTAACCCCTCGGGAGGCAGCCTGCCCATCTTCTCTTTTAAATCCTTTTTTTACAATTCCTGATAGCCTGGATTCAGAAGGACATAGCAAAGGACACAGAACCTGCTGAAACTTTATGAACCCAGAAGTGTATTCTCTGTGATAAACAAAAACAAACAAACAAAAAAAAAACCTCTCTAAGGGCTGAGCAATTCCTATGGCTTTTACCATCTGGCACACAGTTCTTAAACCCAAGTGGTATCTCCTTTATGAACAGTAATACATAAAATCCATATGCCACAGGCTCTTGGAGGTAACCACTTTAAGTTGTGGAAAGTGCTTTGCATTAAAACACTGGAAGACTTTATATGAAGAAAAACCAATCATGACATTTGAGAAGGGAAAAGTTACATTATCTCCAAAAACACGACTGTATAGATGCCTGTCACTTAGACAGCTTTTAGTTACAGAGCCATTGCCATGGATCCACAGGATCAGTGCTATGCCCCCAGCCATCAGAGGCACATAATGGAGGCTGAGGGAGGCTAAGCCTCCACAAAGCACGTGTCACTGGGGGGGCAGTGGCAGATTTGGGGCCCCTGGAAAAATCTCCTTCCGCCACGGCCCCAGGGCTGGAGGAGCTACCACTCCCCACTGCAGACCCGGTACCGCAGCGGGGGGATAGAGGTTTTCTGGTCTCGGGGGCTGCAACGGAGGGTGGGGCCTCAGGGGGCAAGAGGCGAAGTGGAGGCGGAATGGGGGCAGGACCGCAATAGAAGGGGCAGAATGGGGTGACGCCATGGACAGGGCTATGGGCAGAAAGGGCAGAATGGGGGAAAAACTCTGGGCTCAGAGCTCCACCCAAGGCCAAGAGCTCCACCGCAATCCTGACTGAGGCTGAGAGTATGACCCCGGCTGAGGCCGGGGCCATGGGGGGGTGGGGGGAGAAGTGCTCAGAGCAGCGAGTGGGGGCATGGCTTTGGCTGGAAGAGACAGGGCCTCGGCCAGAAGAGGTGGGGCAGGGGAACTGTATATTTTGCTGACCCTCGTTTTTGCAAAAAAAGTAGGGGGTCAGGATGAGAAAATGGCCAGTCCTGCTCTATTTTTTATATCTATTTTTATGCTAATTATGGTTATTTAGGGACATCCAGTAGTCTGACTTTTTTCTTTCCTTTTCACATATAGAAGTACTTCTGCTCAGGTAGGTTTGTACATCATAGTCTATCCATCTGTCCATGTGTTTGTACCACATTCATTACCATGATGTTCTAGATATGCTTGGTCCTGCCACAGCATGGGGGGATGGATTAGATGTCCTCTCGAGGTTCCATCCAGCCCTACATATCTATGATACAGAATCTGAGTGCCCAGATGTCAGGGACCAGAGCCAGCTACAGTAGTAGCAACTGGGACAGCAGTAATTAAGAAGAAAGGGCTGCAGCTTCAAAGAATGGCAGCCTAAATGCCAATGGGAAGAGAGGAGCACCTATGTTTTTCCCAAATAAGATGAAATACAGAGGCTAGGAACCCCCTAGCCTTAGACATGGGAGACACAGCAAATAGGAGGAAGTAGTACCTATGCCCCTCCTCCAGAAATGTGTGACAGCTCACCCAGTGGAAAATATACACATACAAAAATGTTACTGGGCTAAGGGGGTGGAGAACCAATGTGTAGTGGGAGGTGTAAGAGTGGCATTGTAGGGGAGTTCAGCTGACTGATTATAGGGAGGCTGATCCTAAATGCTGAGCTCCTTGTTTCTCTCACTATTGTCACAATTGCTGCCAGGGGGCCCATCTTCATAGACTCAAATATTGTAATGCCACAAAGAACCATTAGATCATATAACGTGACCTATTGTATAGTGCAGGCCATACAGTTTTATCCAATTCCTGTTTGTATTTTCATTTGTACTCCATTTTCAGCAGCCCTTTGGTCCACTGCTTGGAGAATGGGGAGAGAAAACAAGGTTTGCATTGTGTCTCACCCACAATACACCACCCCCTTTTTTTAAACTGGAGAAGAGATAGATATGCTGAGGGTGAATACATACAAGCTGTGTACTTCAGAACACAGATTCTCCCCCAGTCTCTCCCATGTGTGGCAATAGAAGTGTATATCTCCCAAGTCAACTCCAAAAGACTGGCCCAGATGCTTTGGGGTCACAGAGATCTTCTTTTCTGCCCTCTCTGGTGACCTTTGGTTTCCTACACTTTGAAGCACCAGCACTTCCTTCAGCTGCTGCATCTATAACCAGTTTCACCCATACTGTGATTGTTAAACCTACATGAGGGTACAGGGCTTCTACTTGTAAAAAGAAAGGGAGAGAATAGGGTCAGTTAAGTGACCTTAAACTAATATGTACATACTTGTGTGTGTGTGAGAGAGACACAAAGAGAGAGAAAAGATGATGCATTAATTGAAATCTCTCCCTAGCACAAATCCATCTAGGCAACAGCAGCTCTATCCTGTTTCTCAAGGCCACAATGATTGCAGCACCATAAATAGAAGTGACCCAGATATGTGGAACCAAAGACAGTACAAAAGGAAGGACAGACAGCAAGAGAGAGAGCACCTTTCCCTACACAACAAGCAGCACCATCTAGTGGCAATAATTGACAAATTTTCCCAATGTATATGCAATCACCACTTACATCACATCACTCATTTATAGCATTCTTGCTAGATCTTTAGGATACCTGGAGCTCCTAGGATTGTTGTAACATTTTTTTCATTAGGCAAGTTAAACATATTTTTTTAATTGGAAAGCACTGGCATGTGTACAGTTCCAGTTTAACACAACAGCAATAATGGCAGAGGATAAGTGCATTTCTTGTCATTTAATTGTTGTACTAACAGAATATTATTATTATTTATTGTTTGTATTACCATAGTGTCTTGGAGCCCTACTCATGAACTGGGACCCCAATTAGGCTTGACGCTGTGCAGACAGAACAAGAAGATGGTCCTTGCCCCAAAGATATTATAATCTAAGTATAAAACAAGAGACAACACATGGATAAAGACAGGCCAACTAGGGAGTACAAGGAAACAAAGAGATAATACTGGTCAGCATGATAAGCAGTGATCTCAGCACACCAATGGCCTAACCATTGTCAAGTTTTTGTAGGCATCACAGCAAAGGAGAGTTTTTTAAGAAGGGATTTTAAAAAGGATGATGAGGTAGCTTTGCAGATGTTTATGGGGTGCGATACAAAAGTGTGTGGAATGGCATGAGAGAAAGTTTGAAAGTGCTTGTTGAAAATTTAACAAGTGGATGATGGAGGCTAGCATCATGGGCCACTCAGAGGCAGGAGTCAACATCTTCATAGTGAATGAGAGATTATGGGAATAGTGAAGATAGGTTGTGAAGGGTCGTGAAAGTCAAGAAAAGGACTTGATGTTTGATGAAATAAAGACGAGGGAGCCATGAAGGGATGCACAAAAAGGGGTGCCATGGTCCAACTCACTGGCTAAGAAAATGATCTTTTCATCAGCATTCTGAATGGATATGAGTGAAGCAAGATTGCATTTGTCAAGGGCAGAGAAAAGGATGTTGCAATAATTGAGATGTGAAATGATGAGAGCCTGGACAAGGATTTTAGTTGTGTAGATGGCTAGGCCAGGCCATATCTTAGAGATCTTATGCAGAAAGAATAGGAAAGATTTAGACATAACCTGGATGTGAGGAACTAGAGAGGCTCAAGTTGAAGATGTCCACTCTTAGGTTACAGCCCTAAGTGACAGACAGAATGGTGGTGGTATCCACAGTGATAAAGAAAAAGAGGTAGTAAGGAGGGCTTGGAGGAAAGATTAAGAGCTCAGTTTTAGACATGTTGAGCTTGAGTTGAAGGCTAGACATCAATGAAGAGATATCAGAGAGAATAGTGAAGATTTTAGCTTGGACAGAAGGAGACCGGTCTGGAGTAGATAGGTAGATCAACATAGAGACAGTTGTTAAATTTGTGTTTGTGGATAAGATTACTCAGAGATAAGATGTAGAGGAAAAAAGAGAAGGGGACAAAGGAAAGAGCCCCTCAGAAAGTTGGAGGGAGATTAAGAGGATCCTCCAAAGGACACGCTGAAGGAGCAGTTAGAGAAATAGGAGGAGAACCAGGAAAGGACAGTTACAGAGTTAAGGAAAGACAAGATTTCAAGAAAAAGAGTATGGGCTGACAGTGTCAACGGTGGCTTAGAGGAGAAGGAGGATGGAGCTTCGGCTAGGAAGAGGTCATTAAAGACGTCAGCAAGAGCAGTTTCAGTGGAGTCGCTTTCTCTAAATTGTACTGAAGTATGATTTGTGATATAAACAAGGAGAAACATACACAAGCAAAATATTGCATGGGGATATATCAGTTTCATGTTGTGATAGTCACCAATGAAATAAGATGCAGCACCTTGGCAACATGTGTTACTAGAAACAGGGGAAGCGACACAGGAAGCAACAGTTGAATATGATTCTGAAAGTTCATCTTTCTTGTATTGTGTTACCAAAGATTTAAAGGTCAAATACTAATATTTCAGGGATTCTGTATACTATTCAAGGACACAGTATACTAATAGTCAAGGCTATTGTATAAAGGCCCCATTTACAGCAGGTCAAAAAATTTCAATTAAACTTTTTAAAATGTTTTGCCAATTATTGTTTTCTTACAGAGCTTATATCCATCTTATGGAGTGGTCAGCACCTTTCAAAAATTAAAAATGTTGATAATTTTTATGAAAGATTTGAAATTTTTCACAATTTTTTTTTCTGCATTTTCCACCAGGCCTAGCCCAGACTCCAGTGGCTTAAAGTTAGGTATGTGCTTAAGTACCTTGCTGAATCAGGGCATATTGTAGCTTTGTCTCAGCTTCCTCTAATCAAAATAGAACTAAAACATTCAGCTACCATAATACTGTTTTCTCCCTTTTCATTTATTCTCAGGAATAGTGTAACATAATATTCATCTGAAACTTTCAGTTTGATTCACATGTTCATGGTATTACAAAATCTACCAAGATACCTGAATTTATTATTAGTTCTTTTGGGGCATTTTTTTCCAATAATGATCTGATGCATGCTACTGATAAAGAAAGAAAGAAAGAAAGAAAGAAAGAAAGAAAGAAAGAAAGAAAGAAAGAAAGAAAGAAAGAAAGAAAGAAAGAAAGAAAGAAAGAAAGAAAGAAAGAAAGAAAGAAAGAGAATCTAGGGTAATATTGCAAAAAAAACAACAAATATTGGATCACATTTTTTTTAAATGTGCTTTGGCAAACATTATGAATATTCAGGCAACTGTATTTTATTGACATTAGTGTCTATGGAAAGTGCTTTTCAATATTGCATGTTTGAGGGTTTGTAGAAATGGAATTATGCTTTTGGAATCTTGCATCAGAAGTGCTTACATACTCATCTAACCATGGAACAGAAATAATACCATTTGATTTAAGTGTCCAATCACAACAAAGCAAAACTGGTTATATTTTGAATATCCAGTACAGAATACTTGCCACAAACTGTTGGTGACCAATCTATAGAGGAAAAAAATGTATTTTTAAATGTGTTGAATATATTCCAGTGACATACATACCCTGGAAACTGTGATCTGCTTGGAGATAAATCTCAAGCAGAAAAAGAGTCTAAGTTTGTCAGATAAATTATTCATTGTGAATTAATTGCTCCTCTCTACTGCTGACTCTGGTAGAGAAAGTGCCTATTGAGCCTATTATAGGTTAGATCCCTGGACTTAATTGGGAAAGGATTGTCCTTTGAGACTTAATACATTGTTTTTGATTGTTTTTATCACTACCTCTCTATTCTTTGTTCACTTCTGTCTGTTTTCATTTCCTATCCTCTCTTTTTTTCAAGACCTGAAATTTGTTGCTCACAGTTTGCATTCCCCGTTTCATGTCAACAGATCTTAACCTGCAGAGAGAGGCTGGTATAAGCAACACTATCTAAGGGAAAAAGGCAAACCAAATCAACAAAGAAGAGTTGATAAAAGCCATCAAGTACTTTTGGAGCACTGTTTTGACTTGAAGCTGTGTAACAGGTCCATAGCTCACCTTTACAAAGTGTTGGCAGATGTTAGCGGAGGATAAATTGCCATGACATAATGATACAAAATAGATTTCTCTGTGATAGGAATCCATACACTATTGTACTTTAGATTAACATGCTTAATCCTGTTATTGACACGTCCACTGTTTACAAATGCATGTGGAATTTAATCTTTTTTAAAACGGAGTGTTCAGCCCTGAAGTAATTAAATAAATGTTCTGTGAAGCAATTAAATAAATACTCGGCAATGAAGAAAGGGGTAAAATACAGAAATGCCAAAACTAAAAAGTTCAAACTTACATCAAGATGAAACATTAAAGTGCCCAGCACTGTGAGGGCTCATAAGTGGTGAAGAGCGAGAGGGGGAAAAAACTAACAAATGCTGTACAAAGACCAGGCACAATTACAGCTCTAGCATTTCCTTCATTTCAAGGATTGCATGAAAATAGTTCTGTCAGTGGTGCAAGACTCTCCAAAGGGGACAGGTAAGAATTGATCCCAGGTCCTTATTATTAATCAAGTTTATTACGGTAGTACCTAAGTACTGACCAAGAATGGGGCCCCATTGTGCTAGGCACTGTGCAAACACAGTAGCAGATGGCTCCTGCCCTGAAGAGCTTACAGTCAAAATAGACCTGACAGACACAGGATGGGGAAAGGGGTAGAACACATAAGCAGAGTGAACAATGTGATGGCAGCAAACATTATGCTAGTTTCACGGATTTTATTTTTATGTTTTGGGTGGTGTGATGGGCAGGGGTGAAAGTAATAATAGATTCTTACCGGTACGGGAGCCGGCTCCGGCCCTCAGAAGGGGCGGAGCGTCAGGCAGAAGGGGCGGGGCTGGCGGGGTCAGCCTTCCCCAGCCAGCCCATCCGCGCTGCCTAGCCCCCACCACCTGGGACTTCAGCAGCGATTTGAAAGGGCCCAGGGCTCTAGCCACTGCTGCAGTAGCGATGGTGGTGGCCGGGAGCCACTGGCCCTTTTAAATCGCCGGCCCTGGGGCAACTGCCCTTTTGTCCCACCCTGTCGGCGTCCTGGGGGAGGGGCAAAAGGAGCAATAATGTTAAAGCACTGTGGCAGCACTTTAACGTTGTTGCCCCGTTTGCTTCCCCTCTTGGCGGCCCTGCTGGTACGGACCCTACAAAAGGGGCAGGGACATTAAAACGCTGCCGTGGCAACGCTTTAATGTGGGCTGCGTACAGGCTGGTACCGGCTTCTTACTGGTACGCCGTGCCAGCCCATACCGACTCACTTTCACCCCTGGTGATGGGGAGTAGAAACCCCACACTGTGGCAGGCGCTAAGGGGTTAATGTGCAGATAGTTACTTTCCCCAGCTGTGGCTAAGTGGCTGACCAGCAACAGCTGAGAGAGAGAGAGAGAGAGAGAGAGAGGAAGAAGTCTCTAGATGAGACCTCCCAGAGAATAGAGCTTAGGAAGAGACACCCAGGTGGCTGGACAAGGCCCAGCTTGCCAGGGAACCTCTGGAGACTCTGCATAAACTTGAAGGTAGGATGTGGTACAGGAAATCAGCAGCGAGTTTTTGGAAGCAGACTCTAGCTGCTTAATACAGAGTCCCTGGGCTGGAGCCTAGAGGAGGAGGGCCTGGATTTCCCTACTGAACCCCCCCCCCACACACACACACACACAAAGAAGAGAAGGTAAAAACCCCTGATGCAAAGCAGGACAAGCACTGTTGAGCCCGGGGTGTGACTGAAGGCCTGGGATAGGGTCACTAGACTCTGCTTTAGTGGACTTCTTATTAGCCTGGAAAGGGTACGTCTACATGACATTTTGGAGTGAGCAGGAATGAGCCTGTCAGCCTGGGTTGACAGATGTGGGCTAGCAGGGCTTGTGCTAGCGTTTTGAAAATAGCTTTATAGACAGCACTTTGACACTTCAGCCAGAACCACAACTTCAAAGTCTTGCCTGTACAGCTATCTGAGAGGGCTAGACCCGCACTAGTGTCAGCCCAGGTTGGGAGGCTTGCTCTTGCTCATTCCAGCATGCCATATAGACGTAGCCTGCTTTGTGCCCACATTTCCCATCTGTAAAATGTAGATAAACCTTTCTCCTCCCCACCTTTATCTGTTTGGTTTATTTCAGCTGTAAGCAAGTTGAGGCAAGAACTGTCTTTACCGTGTGTATGTACAGCATCTAGCACAAGAATAATAAACCTGATTCAGAAAGGTACTTGAGCATGTGCTTAATTTTAAGCATATGCATAGTCCCACTGAGCAATCTCCAATAGGCTCTGTTCCTGCAGAGACATAGCACGTCTCACAGCGTACAAAGATAACCATGTGCATAAGTTTTTGCATGAATTATTTTTAAGGATCCACTTTTTTGAGAAGGGACATGGTGCTAGCTCCCAACTCATCCAGTCTGCTGAATGAGCAGAACAATATGAAAAAGTTTTGTTGTACTGTACTCTGACATTCTGAATCAGGACCTAGTCTTAGATCAGTTCTAAAGTAACTTTTCCTAAACTTCAGATGTATTTCCCTTCACATGTCAATTAGACCTAATTCTGTTATATGGTTAAACATTTTGGAACTGGTAAGTCTGCCCTGGGAAGAGTTTTGTATTTATACTCATATACTTACTTAAAACAGCTATATTCTCCACCTCCCAAGAAATCTCTAGCGTCAGAAGAAAGGATCACGATTTTCCTTAGGAGTCTCCAGTACAAACCCATCAGTGCTTCCATTATCATTATTGATATATTTTATTTATCTACCAAGATTAGGGTTGCCAACCCTCCAGGATTGGCCTGAAGTCTCCAGGTAATTAAAGATTAATCTTTACTTAAAGATTGTCATGTGATGAATCCTCCAGGAATTTGTCCAAGCAGAGTTGGCAAACCAAGCTAAGATCTACATACACACACACACAGAAGAGAGCCTGTTACGAGATCTGTGCACCATTGCCCTTGATTAAAAATCTAATATAAAAATCATTACACGAATGAAAACCAAAACAGCAGCACATTATTTATTTATAAAAACACATGTGCACACAAGGCAGTGAAAACATAGGCTCATATTGAAATCTCCCCACCTCTCAATGTCTAAATAAGGCCACCTCAGCCCTCCTCAAATGCCTGTAGCATGTCCTGAAGAACAAAAAATATATTTGGGCTATTTTGGACTGAAGGGGAGAGTTAATCCTAAAGTGAGGGAGCCCTTGCAGAGAACAACCTGGCAGCAGCTCTTTCTCTTATACACAGAAGTTTGAGTGTGTCTGCTGATCTCAACTGGGGCTGTGTTTTAAACTTTTCTGTTTCCCCTTTTTCATGTGACCATTTCCCCCCCCCCCCCCCATAAATATCTGTGAAAACACCTGCTCCACCCAGATTCCCCTAGCTTTTTCATATGCTGAAGCAGTTCTGTGCATTTCATATAGTAAAATGCAATTTGGCATTTTAATTTCTTGAGAAAATTAGCTCTTTTTCCTTTTAATAGTGGGGAATAAATTATACCCATTCGGTGGAGGTTTCACACTGCAAATTGAAACAATATACATTGTTGAGTTTGATTATTATGAAAATGTAATGATTCTTTTCTCATTTAAGTCAATCTTATTTCAGTGGAAGGAAAATATACCCTTGCCCCATATAATAAATAGAGAATACATTCAAGAGCTTTTTTTTTTTTTTAAGGCCCTTTGCCTTCTGATATATTATACTCTTAGTAAGTGGTGAGTCGTCGTGGTCTTTGAATGTTTAAGGGGAGTAACAGTATCTGTCAACATTAAGTTTGACTGCAATACCAGATATGACTATAACTCTCTCACTGAGCAGGCATTAAAAGGTTGTCCTCTCTGGTTCCATCTGAACCATATGTAGGTTAGATTCTTAATAAAAGTTCCATGAACTTCGGTTGAAACAAAAATAACAAAACTATATACAGTTTGTTACAGTTGCAACCAGCTTGACCTTGTCCCGTTTTTAGCTTTGTTTCTTTTTTCTGTGAGGCTTCCAATTTGAGCCTATTTTGAAAAGAAATCTCTTTGGAGGATCAAATCCTACAGTTCTTACTCAGCCAAAACCTCCACAGAGTTTTGCCTGAGAAAGAGTTAATTAAAGACTGCTGAGTTTTCCCTCTCCACTTGCCCTGTGTCTTGAATGGCTTTTGTTTGCTAAAGCAATAAGAAACAGGCAGAAATAAGGCTATCTCAAACATGACCAAAGTAATGTACCAGTCAGAGACTGTTAGTGAAGAAGAGTGAGAATTGCACCAGGGAGATGCTCAAGGAAGTTGGGGGTGGGGGGTGGGGGTGGCAGGAGAATTCTATTTTAAAAATCATAAATACATGGATTAACTCCCATGAGTTAATAACTAATAAGTCATACAGATGCAGATTTCTGTTCCCTTTTTCCCCAGCAACATTTAACTTACATTGACACTAAGTCTGTGGTTCCAAACTCCTTCTCAGGATTACCGGGAGGTCCAGGAACAATCTCAGGCCAAACTCCCATTTAGGCTGCTAGGTAAGAAATTGTAGTCCAGGACCTCCATGGTAGCATTCTCTGAAATGCTTCCAGTTCCACGCACAGGGCCAGCTGGACAGGCAGAACTGCAGGGTCTCAATGTGCGGATGAGATGGTTTAGATTTATTAGGAACTGGGGAAACTTTTGGGAAAGGGGGAGCTTATATAGGAAGGATGGGCTCCACTTAAACCAAAATGGAACAAGATTCCTGGTGCTTAAAATTAAAAAGGTCAATAGAGCAGTTTTTAAACGAAGGGACAGGTGAGGAGGAGCATGTGGTTCGGACATCCCTTAGGAGAGGATCTATAAATGGAGATTCCCTATGCCCTAATAAGGAGGAGAGGATGGAAGATGATAAAATACAGGTAGGATCTGATGTGAAACAGTCAAATGAAAAAAAGTCCCATTCAATTACACCACGTAATGCCAGGCAGTTAAAAAGTGACACATTTTTAAAGTGCTTATATATCAATGCTAGAAGTCTAAATAATATGATGGGTGGACTAGAGCACCTCATATTAAATGAGGATATTGATATAATAGGCATCACAGAAACTTGGTGGAATGAGGATAATCAATAGGACACAGTAATACCAGGGTACAAAATATATCGGAAGGACAGAACAGGTTGTGCTGGTGCAGGAGTGGCAATATATGTGAAAGAAAATGTAGAATCAGATGAAGTGAAAATCTTAAATGAACCAAACTGTAATATAGAATCTCTATGGATAGTAATTCAATGCTTGAATAATAAGAATATAGCAGTAAGGATATATTACAGACCACCCGACCGGGATGGTGATAGTGACTGTGAAATGATTAGGGAGATTAGAGAGGCTATTAAAATTAAAAACTCAATAATAATGGGGGATTTAAACTATCCCCATATTGACTGGGTACATATCTCCTCAGGAAGGGCTGTAGAGATAAAGTTTCTTGACAGCTTAAATGACTGCTTCCTGGAACCCAGAAGAGGTGAGGCAATTCTTGATTTAGTCCTAAGTGGAGCACAGGCTCAGGTCCAAGAGGTGAATATAGCTGGACGTTTGGTAATAGTGACCATAATATAATTAAATGTAACATCCCTGTGGTGGGGAAAACACCACAGCAGCCCAGCACTGTAGCATTTAATTTCAGAAAGGGGAACTACACAAAAATGAGGAGGTTAGTAAAACAGAAATTAAAAGAACAGGAGTACTTGTGGCACCTTAGAGACTAACAAATTTATTTGAGCATAAGCTTTCGTGGGCTAGAGCCCACTTCATCAGATGCGTAGAATGGAACATATAGTAAGAAGACATTTATACATACAGAGAACATGAAAAGGTGGAAGTACCTATACCAACTGTAAGAGGGTAATTAATTAAGAGGAGCTATTGTCAGCAGGGGAAAAAAACTTCTGAAGTGATAATCAAGATGGCCCATTTCGGACAGTTGACATGAAGGTGTGAGGATACTTAACATCGGGAAATAGATTCAATTAGTGTAATGACTGAGCCAATCCCAGTCTCTCTTCAAACCTAAGTTAATGGTATCTAGTTTGCATATTAATTCAAGTTCAGCAGCTTCTCATTGGAGTCTGTTTTTGAAGCTTTTCTGTTGCAAAATTGCCACCTTTAAGTCTGTCAAACCGGACAGTCTCTACACAAAAGAATAAACAAATCTGACATCAGGAATCATAACATTCAAAAACCAGTAAGAGAGCACTTCAACTTCTCTAATCACTCAGTGACAGGGGTCCCCCAGGGGTCTCTACTGGGCCCAGTCCTATCTCACATATTCCGATGTCCTATTTAACATATTCATAAATGATCTGGAAAAAAGGGTAAACAGCGAAGTAGCAAAATTTGCAGATGATACAAAACTAATCAAGTTAAGTCCCAGGCAGAATGCAAAGAGCTACAAACGGATCTCTCAAAACTGGGTGACTGGGCAACAAAATGGCAGATGAAATTCAGTGTTGATAAATGCAAAGTAATGCATATTGGAAAACATAATCCCAACTATAAGGAAGTCTAAATTAGCTGTTACCACTCAAGAAAGAGATCTTGGAGTCATTGTGGATAGCTCTCTGAAAACATCCGCTCAATGTGCAGTGACAGTCAAAAAAGCAAACAGAATGTTGGGAATCATTAAGAAAGGGATAGATAATAAGACAGAAAATATCATATTGCCTCTACAGAAATCCATGGTATGCCCACATCTTGAATACTGCATGCAGATGTGGTCGCCCCATCTCAAAAAAGATAAATTTGACTTGGAAATGGTTCAGAAAAGGGCAACAAAAATTATTAGGGGTATGGAATGGTTGCCGTATGAGGACAGATGAATAAGACTGGGACTTTTCAGCTTGGAAAAGAGATGACTAAGAGGGGATATGATAGAGGTCTATAAAATCATGACTTGTGGAGAAAGTAAAAAAGGAAGTGTTATTTACTCCTTCTCATAACACAAGAACTAGGGGCCACCAAATGAAATTAATAGGCATCAGGTTTAAAAGAAACAAAAGGAAGTAATTTTTCACACAACGCACAGTCGAACTCCTTGCCAGAGGATGTTGTGAAGGCCAAGACAATAACAGGCTTCAAAAAAGAACAAGATAAATTCATGGAGGATAGGTCCCTCAATGGCTATTAGCTAGGGTAGGTAGGGATGGTGTCCCTAGCCTCTGTTTTCCAGAAGCTGGGAATGGGCAACAGGGGATGGATCACTTGATGATTACCTGTTCTGTTCATTCGCTCTGGGGCACTTGGCATTGGCCACTGTCAGAAGACAGGATACTGGGCTAGATGGACCTTTGGTCTGACTCAGTATGGCCACTCTTATGTTTTTACGTTCCCATTTTTTATTCTCGCCAAAGGCAATGTAAACACAAACGGTAATAATAAGCATAACCAAGCATGTGATCTCTCTGTGGAGTCAGAGCCATCCCTATAACTTCTGTTAAAAGGCAACTTATTTAACTAACAGGGTCCATTTTTACCAAATAATTAACTGTGGTAACACAGCCTAATAGTGCTGCCATTTGAGGCATACAGCACTGTTAATAATAAATAAGGGGTTATACCTCCAAAGTCAAGGATTTTTTTTAAAAGAAGTTGATGGACAAAATAAAGTAGACCAACCTCCAACCAAGAAAGGAAAGAGCAGCCAGCCCTCTGTGGTAAAATCATAACTAGGGCCCTACCAAATTCACAGCCGTGAAAACATGTCACGGACTGTGAAATCTGGTCTCCCCCGTTAAATCTGGTCTTTTTGTGTACTTTTATCCTATACTATGCAGATTTCAGGGGGAGACCAGAATTTCTCAAACTAGGGGTCCCAATCCAAAAAATGGTTGTGAGGGACGGGGCCATGGTATTGCCACCTTTATTTCTGTGGTGCCTTAAGAGCTGGGTGGCTGCAGAGTGGCAGATTCTGGCCAACAGCCCAGATCGGAAGGCAGTGATGCAGCCAGCAGCAGTGCAGAAGTAAAGGTGGCAACGCCATACTATGACACCTTCTTTCTGCGCTGCTGCTGGCTGCATCGCTGCCTTCAGAGCTGGGCTCCCAGCCAACAGTCAGAGCTTCCTGCAGCCGGGGGAAATGTCTGGAGGTGAGTCTGACCCAGTCCTGAGAGTGGCCCCTGCAGGGGAAGAGGAAATCCTGTCCCTCACCAACCCAGCCAGGACCAGCAGTTGAAGCCTGGTGTACAGTAGGAGCCCTTAGCAAGGGCACCCCCAACCCTGCTCCTCCCTGGCTCCAGGCCCAGCACCCCAGCACTCAGGAATTACAGAGGCCTTGGACTGGCTGTGCGGGAGGAGGTGACCATGAAAACCCCTCCCCCAACTGCAATGCCCTGGGCGGTTGCCCACATTGCCCACCTGTCCCCCCCCAAAAGTGAGGACCTCCCCATACCATGCCACCCTCTCTCCTGCACTGTTGCTGGTGCCTGTGCTGCCGTCAGAGCTTGGAGCCTAGCCAGCAGCTGCTGATCTCTGGCCGCCCAGCTCTGAAGGCAGTGCCGTAGCCAGTAACAGCGCAGAAGTAAGGGTGGCAATACCATGACCCCCCTACAATAGCCTTGCGACCCCCCATGGCCCTCTTTTGTGTTGGGACCCCCAAGGTTACAACACCATGACATTTCAGATTTAAGTATCTGAAACAGAAATTTATTATTTTTAAAATCCTATGAGCATGAAATTGACCAAAATCAAGGCATAAATTTGATAGGGCCCTAATCATAAAATGGGATAAGGTCTAGATTTTGCCTTTGAGGGTACAGCCAATAGTAAAGAGGAATACAGTGCAGCCCCATCTCAGGGTGAGCACCAGAAGGCATTGGGTCAGAGGAAGTTGGAATGACACCCAGAATTGCCTGCCATGCAGGGGAGTGCACATTGCTGCTACACACTGTTATAGGTGCTACACATTTGGTCCATTGATCCTGTTCTGCATGCTACTGCAGAATGGGAGCTTGCCTCCTCCCTGTCCTTTCCTCCCCTTCTGTGGTGTTGGGGACTGTGCCTGAACTTCCATGATAGAAAGTTGGGAGATGAGGGAGCGGAAGCTCATGTTGCTCTGCACCTGAAGCCTGTTAGACTTGGAGGAGGAGCCTTAAAAAGGGGAAGCCCATTTCAGAAGGGTTAGTCCTGGAGAGGTGAACAGCCCTTTCCTCACTAGCTCCCGGAAAGAGCACTGTGGAGGGTTCACATGAACACTGCATGACAGATCTGAGGGTGCTAAACTGGGCCACAGTTCATCAGGTATCGCCTGAAAGAAGGAGGACGGGCACATTTGGACTATTTGTGTGTTATTCCTTTCCTTTGTTACCTTTCTTCTGAGGCCTGTAGAAGGCCTAGAGGCTGAGCACAGTAGGAAGAAGTCCAGGAAAGAAGCAGGAGGTCTAAAGAGGCAGACCTTAATCACCTGCTACAACGGCCTTGGGCTGGAACTCAGGGTAGAGGGTGGGATTGGGTCATCAAGGAAAGTCTGGCAAAGGCCCCCAGACAAGTACTGTAAGGACTAGAGGGTCTAGAATTGGGCTGGAGATTTGGCACAAGGCTGCCAGACTATTATTGGAGTGGACGCTGACTTACCCTCAAAGGGATAGGACTGAGCATGATCAGCCAGGTGAACTGAGTCACAGGTTAGAGAGGATCACCAGAAGACCTGAACTGCTAGCCGGCAGAGTGACATAAATGAAAAAACCCACCACTGTCACGGGCTTGGCAATTCTCTCTAGAAACACCTACAGGTATATCAATCCAAGCACAGTTAATAGACACGTTATTCTGATCCCTTCACTAGGAGTTCATGGGCATTATTCCATACAAAAGCATTGTTTTTTTAAAAAGTTGTTTTTAATTACTTTTTTTTTCAAAGAGCATCTTATTTATTTATATTTTAGATAAATTCTCCCTGATCATCTTTCAGGCTACACAGGGTCATATAGGAATAATGCTCCCAGGCTGTAGGTTCAACTTTATCTTACCTCAAACTAAAACATTGGGATACCTAGAAAAAATAAAAAATGATTATGTACTGTAATGGTCAGTACCTTAGTGCTACAACACCACATGTAGGTTCAAGAATGCTGACTACATTTTCTCCCCTATAAAATAAGATGTCTGATAAGATAGGTTAACGTTAAATTTTAAGAGTCTGATTCTTATTTAGAACAAAGCCCTTTACGCTTCTCTGGCAGAGTTAAAGGGTCTTAAAGCTTAAAGTGTAAAATGGTATTAAGGTGGGATCCATTTTAAGAATACCCTACACTGCTGGCACATTGTAAATGGCTTTTAGTGTAAAACAAATGTGCATAATTTGTACATGTAATTACAATGATTGTACATAATTGGGTTAGTTCCATGTTCAAAAAGACAGACATTGATCATTTCCCCACAGAACTATCAAAATTGCATAAGCAGTCAATAATCAAGCATGCTAATTTCATATGTGCAGTTTTAACTGTTTGGAGATATATTTGCAATATTTTATTATAATTAATCTCATAAAGCCAAATCCTGGAATTCAGCTTGCTGTCAGTAGCTGAGCTGTGCACTAGAGATCTCAATGCAGACTAGTGAGGAAGCAATCCTCTACATCCAGACCAAGTAGCTGCGAAATAAGCACTTCACAGCTGTGGCCACAGCCTGTAGCTGCATAGTGGAGAAGGCAGAATAATCTCAGATTTGCCAGCCACTCCTGCCCTTGGCTAAATTGGCTGTGTGCCGAGGTACAGCAAACCAGTGCCGGGTAGGACTCTGAACTGTGTCTGAGATGTAGAATCCATGCATAGATCCCATCTCCATATATTTCATGGTGAAAACACATTAGTTCCAAAGGGGAAGAGTTCTCTAAGGACAAGTGGGTAGATTTTGCCTCCCTGATGACCTTGCTCACACTAGTAGTTTAATTTAGTCCAGTGAAAATAATAACATGATTTTAAAAAAAGCAGGATCTGGATTCTGTACGTACTGTTCTATTTTGGTGAAGGAAATACATTGTGTTCTTTTCTTCTGGTTAGATAGCTGTTCAAATGGTTCGAGAATGTCAACAAATTAGGGACCGGATCCTGCTCCCATTGAAATAAATGTTAATACTCCCATTAGGAGAACAGGTGCTGAGAACTAGGGAAACAGGTGCTGTCAAAAATATAGCCAAATTAGGAAGAGACTTCTGGACACCACCTACACAGGCATGACAGACCACATAGGATTGATTTCAAACTACTTAGGCATTGATGTTGTGGAAACAACATGAATTTGAGGATAGTCTGCAAAGGGATAGATACTCAGTCACGGAATTATGTGAGCTAGCAGAATATACTCCTTAGAAGAATAATGCAATTATTTTCCTTCTATGCAATTTCTTATTGTTTACCTATCTGTCGAAGAAGAATCTGTAAAATAAAATTTTAAGCCTTATTGTGTAGCCAACAAAATAAAGAGGTCCCTGACAAAAACATTGCACATTTCAATACCCTTCAAAGGACAATGATTAATTTATCAAATACTGTATTAATCACAAGTAAGCTACATTTTATATTAATTGAAATAGTAAGTCACGTTTTGATCATAAGGAAATAGAACACATTTATAATTTCACACAAAAATTATGTTAAAAGAATGGTAAGTTAGCAAAGCCAAGCACTCGGAAGTTAGGAAATGCAAGAATTAAGGTACTTTCATTTGTTTTCCTTGCATGTATGCATTAGGATAGCCTTGCTTAACATCATGTAGGAAACTTGTGGCAAACTAAGGGGTAGAACTCCGCTCTCCTAGGTCCTACTCCTATATCTTAAACACAACAGAATATCCTTACTCGTGCAACCCTCTGCCTCAGGCACCATCCATCTTGTGCACTGGAGGAGGGAGGAGGTCTTATAGAGGAAATAATGTGATCATGTAGTTAAAAGATATACCATGAATCATATACACAAAGTAGTCAAATTAATAATGTGTGGACTATTACGTGCACAGAATTAATATAAATCATTGGATGATCTGAGGCTAGAAGTGACAGTCTCTGCCTGGCTCCCAGTATTAATTATTTTTAAAAGTTCAAAAAACTATTGCCAAATTCCTCCCTGAAGTAACTCTACTGTAGTCAACAGAGTTATGCAGGGGCAAGTTTTGCCCACTATGCTTTATTACTATTTCCTCAACATCAGATTGTGTCCTGTCCTTTTGCAGATGCACAGTCGTGGGAGGAGGAGAAAAGCAAGATTTGGTATCATGGACCATTCCCTCCCTTTGTGTGGTTCATTTAAGGACCAGGCACAGTTGAAGCCCTTGTGATTAGGGATAGGGTTGCCACCTGTCCAGGTTTTCCTAGAATCACCCTTTTTTTGAGGTAGCTGTCATGGGAAATCTGTTTTCCTGGGACATTAAAAGACCTGTTTTTTGTCACTTCCCATTCCGTGGCCCTCAGCCTACTTTTCCCTCCAGATTTCCTCTCCATACAAGGGACTGCTCTTGGTTTGATCTCCTGGTTAGTCTGTGCCCTGGGGGAAGGAGAGTGCATGGCCTGCTTCTGAATGGGAGGAAAGGGGATGCTGCTTTGGGAGAGGACAGGGCTGAGAAGACCTGGTCATTCTCTTCAGGTCTGGCTCAAAGGAGGGATGCAAGGCCAACTGATGGCTTGGCATGCCAAACTGAGGCCCATCGATAGTTTGGTGTTCTCCCCTTAGGTTCCTCAGTGTGTTGCCATTTTAAATGATAGAACATATGGGTCACAGAGGGAACAAGCAGCATCGAGCCGCACCAGTCCAGAATGCCCAGCCCAAAGTCCTGGTTTGGTTTTTTTTACCTCAAAGATGGCAACACTACTCAGGAGAATGCAGTGAATGCTCCTCTGAGTGCTCCAAAAGAAAGCAGCAAAGTCATGGCCTGCTTCCGTTCTGCATTAGCTTGTGGAGCAGGAGTAGTTCATGGAGGTAGAATTCTGCTTTTCAAGAAGGGATGTTGCAATACCATACCAATGTAATATACGTCCTGTGTGCTAGGGAGCTCCAGAATGCATTCTGCCTTCCTGAAACAGAATGCTTCTGGTGTTCCCCCAGAAGCAGTGCAGTTTCCTACTCTAATACTGGGCTGTGCCTTAAAGACATAATTGAGCATTCAGTGATTGTTATTAAAACTCAGGTTATTTCTTGCTCCTATTAAATCTACTCTTCCTTTGGTATGTTATCAGAGTTTGAAGATACAAAGTCTGATATATGCAATCTTTTAGTTTTCAGATAATATATCACCTTGGGAATTCTTAAGTTAATACTATCCTTGACAATTTCTAGAATGTAACATTTTAAATAAAGGAATGCTAACATCTTTGGGCACTAATGTATACAAACAACAAGATGTAGGGCCTAATCCAACTTCCAAAAAATGTCAAGAGGAGTCTTTCCATTGACTTTAGTCGAAGTTGGATCAGGCCCATTAGGACAGAATGCACCCCTGTATTCACACCCTACACACTCTTGTAATAATCTTTGTACAAACATGCCTTTTAAGGTATCATTGGAAAACTAATACGTTGCTGGTCAATAATATCATGAGGAAATGTATGTAGCAACATTATATGTAAAGTTATGAACATAGACTGAAATCGTGACTGAAGTGTGTTAACCAATTAAGTTTAGGAAGTAGGTAAACCTGTTTCTCAAGGACAATGGACAAGTTGACACCCCTAGCCAGGTGTCATCAAAGCTGATGGGCCATCACCTATCAAGTGGCCATTCTTTGGCATGGAAGGGCGGGGGAGTGGGAAGGAGGCAAGAGACAAGACAGATCTGCATTTCAGAATACACAGGTGAAAAGAAACGCCAAGGAACTTCCTCCATCAGACTCCATGTCTCCTTGCTCCCAGCTAGATAGAACTTTATCTAGAAGTCACTCTCAAGAAAATGCATTTCAAAAGGTGACTATAAAAGTGAGGGCAAAAACACCCCAAGATATCTCCCCCTACCCATCTCTTTTGTTTCTCCTAAGACAAAAGAAACAGCTGTTGAACTTTGGGATCAGATCCTGGCCTGAGAGTTTGGTCAGCAATGTAATGAAAACATGTTGGATGGGACTTCACTTTGAATGAATTTGTTAAGTTTAGAAAGCATTTTATCTTTGTTTTTCTTGTAACCATTTCTGATTTTAATACCTCATTACTTGCACTCACTTAAAATCTCTCTTTCTAGTTAAGGCTGCAAGTTTGTCAAGTGACTTCTGCAGTGGCCAGTGCAGCTGGCTCCAGGGCAGAACCTGGGCCAGTCGCACCGGCCACTGCTGGGGAAGTCTCGGGCCACCACCTCACAGCAGCTGGAGGATTTTGGGTATGGGAGGGGGCTCAGGGCTGAGGGTTGGGAGGCGGGAGTGGGTGTGGGCTCTGGGTGGCACTTACCATGGCGGGGGGGCTCCCCGGAAGCGGCAACATGTCCCTCCCTCAGCTCCTAGCTCTATGTGCTGCCTCCACCTGTAGGCACTGCTCCCCAGCTCCCATTGGCCACTGTTCCTGGCCAATGGGAGCTGCAGAGCTGGCAGCGCATGGAGCTAGGAGCTGAGGGAGGGACATGTTGCTGCTTCCAAGAAGCCGGGTGGGGAGCCTGCCAGCCCCACCATCTCCCACCCCCAGCATCCACAGGGGTCCCAGCTGCTCACACCTGAGCACCTGTGGTGCCCCCACACAGCCCCCCTGAGCATTCGCTGTGCCCCCTGGATCCCCCCATGCACTTGCAGTGCTCCCTGGACTGCCCCCCCCAAGCACGTGTGGCTGCACCCACAGCGCCCCCTGGGCCACCCCGTGAGACAGGTCATGGGCTGTGAATTTTTGTTTACTCCCCGTGACCTGTCAATGATTTTTACTAAAAATACCTATGACTAAAACATACCAACAGACCAAGTATATCTGGACTGTCCAGGAAAGGGCTGGATGCTTCAGAACAAATGTTTTTGGGGAAAATCTGGAACTAGGAGTGTGTTGGAGTCACCCTGCATGTAATAACCAACGCTGCTGGAAGTCAGAGTATGGCAGATGTTTGCTAACAGGTTGCTGGGGTCAGAGGTCCTGGACCAGGTCTGCTGCTATACACAGGCACTCAGGTTTGACCTGCATGATGTCTGGCTGTTTGTGAGGAGGCCAGGTTGGGAACTACAGCAGCAAAGCATTGTGAGGTACCCCAGGTTTAATGGCAGGGGTGATACAGTCCCTCACCGATCTGGACTACACCCTGGAATGCATTACCCTGTATAGCATTATATACCCATGGACATTTTGTAAAAAAAACAGTATTGGAATGTATTAATAGCTATTTTTACAAAACAGTCAAAAGCAACAGCAAAAAAGATTTTTTTTAAATGCCTGGTAGATTAGTTTAGTACAAATAGAAGCATAATGGGAAAACATAAATGAGTGTACCATAAATGCAAGGAATGTTCACATCTTTCACTACTCCAGAAACTATTATATTTTGGAAATAAAACTTTCCATTATGCCAGTTCTTGCTCAGTCACATTCTGCTTACAGAGGCAGTTTTCATTGAAGTGCATGATGGCCAAACTTATTCTGTTGGATGGAAAAGTAATATATAAGAGGTATGGAATTCCATGACTCTTTTTAAAATATCCATTTAAATTACCATGAAAAAAATTTGGTAGACCTGACTTTCATAGATTCAGGAAAGTTCTGCAGAGGCTTTAGTAAATATCTCTACTGAGAAAATACTTCATATCCTCCAGTACTCTGCTATTCTGAGCCACACACAATATCATTTTATAGGCTTGAGTCAACATTAAAAGCACAGTTAAGAAATCTTTATTGTCCAGATCATTCCCTGTCTAGGAAAATCCTGCACAGAGAACTAGAAATTCCATAAAATTCTTTCAAAAAGATTCTTCTGTATTGTTCCTTTAGAGCAGGGGTAGGCAAACTACAGCCTGCGGGCTGTGTCCAACCTGTAAAACCTTTTAATCTGGCCCTCGAGCTCCATTGCCCTGCTCCGGTGGGAAGTAAAGTCGGGGACTTGCCCCTCTCTGGCGCTCCAGCTGGGGAGCAGAGTCAGGGACTTGCCCTGCTCTGGCACTCCAGCAGGGAGTGGGGTCGGGAGCTTGCCCCACTCTGCCCACCTGGCGCTCCTGCGTGTTCAGGACCTGCATGACAGGCGTGAGGGCACACACCAGCTACACAACCCAAACGCTCCTCACGCGCCATCGGAGCCTGCTACTTGTTGGCTTGTTGAGGATAACACAAAGAGTAGTTGGCCAGGGAGTGCTCAGTGGCAGTTTTCACATGGGAGGAGATTTCTGAGAGCAGGGGGCTGGTGAATCTCAATTAGTTCCAGTGACTGGAAGCTGACGCCCGACAAAGTCAGGCTAGAGAGAAAGAGCATGGAAAGGGGGTAAGTTTGGTTTAATTGTTGTAATACATTGTTATGATGGTATATTTATAATAGTAAGTAAGGTTTTATGTTTATTTCCACTGAAACGTATCTTTATTAAATAAAGTTTATTTGAAAATATCTGAATTGTTAATTTTGTGAGCATTCATGACCCACCATACAATTTCCATACCCAGATGCGGCCCTCAGTTAAAAAAGTTTGTCCACCCCTGCTTTAGAGGGTGGAGGGAGCTTTAATCCTCACAGAGTGGGCAAGAGTTACCATTCAAATTGATCTTGGGGAATCTGCCAGAATTCAAGGTCATCTGTGAAGAACTCCTGTGCCTCCATACCGCCTGTGGGGTCCCCATCTCCTCTTGGTTAATCTCCAATAGAACTGCATTGAGAGGGAGTCTCCTGCTAGCTGCTGCCTTCCTGGAATCACCCGTGGGTGGTCAAGGAAGTTTATTTAACATAAGTGTGCGCATGCCAAAGTTAATACCAACTCAGACATTATCAACCGTGTTGTAGAATCTCTGCTGGGAGCCTGAGTCCCTAGTCTTATTCACTCCCCACAACAGATCTATAACCCCAAAAATGAGCTTCTGGAGGAAAGGAAGGATGAGACTGCAGTCACCACACTCTCTATATGGGGTACCCCTGGGGTTTTTATCCCTCTCACCCATGGAAACAGATGAAACAATTTAAGCCCATGTAAAGCTAATAATTATAGTTTCAGAATGTATACATTTCTTACCAAATATACCTGGAGTAAAAAATCTTAAAATGCCTAAGTCCTATTTTCAAAGGTGAGTTAGGCATTTAGGATTAGATCCATAAAGGGAATTAGGTTTCTAAATGCCACTTTAGGTTCCTAAATCCAAAATATGGATCCTCATAACCCCTGCAGGTGCCTTAATTCCCAAGGCACTTAAGTTTCTATTGGTAAAGTCCCCATGGCACCTAAATTTCTTCTGGTGGGTATGAATTGAGCCACCTCAGTGCTGATGCCCTGTTCACATCTAAGCCTTGACAGGATTCACAAACTAGGTGTTCCCCTGCCTATCTCACCTGTGGCGTCTGATCCAATCAATGTTCTCGGAGCATGGCTACCAACTGGGCCCCAACAAACACAGCTCCCACCCCCGACTCTATAACTGAATAGTTAGAGCACGCACTGAGGGTATAGGAGACCCAGGTTCAAATCTCCACTCTCCCTGATTTGGAGCAGGGTTTTGAACCTCTTCTCTGCTAGCTGAGTGACCTAACAACCAGGCTGTGGGATATCTTAGGGTGGGTCTCTCTTTGTGTAAAATGTTTATTGATGCGGGAACTGAAACCCAGATTTCCCAGAAGAGTGCACTAACCACTAGACTACAGAATCATTGTCTTTTTCTGGCCCAGTGAATATTTGTTTCATATAAACATAAGAACTCTAGCAGGAGATTCTGAGAGCAGCCCTGCCCAGAAGTTAGTGCACTCAGCAGGGGACCTGAATGCAAATCCCCATTCCATGGCAACTAGAGTAGGGATTTGAACTTAGGTCTCCTATTTGCTGGCTAAGTGCTCTAACTGTCAGGCTATTAGGTACAGAGGGACTAAGGCCTTCTTCAGCTGTGTTTTTTTCCCTCCCCGTCAAGAAAGGGCTGGCATGGCTTAGGCATCTAACTGCAGGATATGGTTCACAGCTGTGAATCCAGAGTAGAGGGATGCACCTCCTGTTAGATGCCTAAGTCCCTTTGAGGCTGGGGCTTAGGCCACACCCCTCTCCTCAGCATTTCCTCTGGTTAGCTTATGTGGCTCCCTGCTCCACATGCTGGCCACATGCTGGCTTTTGTGAGCCCTACTCTTAGGCACCTAACTCAAATCATGCATTATACAGAGAGTCTGGTCACCTAATTTAGGATTGTAAATCCCACTAGGTAGCAGGGTGTCTAAAAGTTAGGTGTTGCAATGCTGAGTCCAAACCCCGTTTGTGGATGTAATCCTTAGGAGTTAAGGCCCAGATTTGTAAAGCTATTTAGGTGCCTAACTTCCATTGATTTCCATGGGAGTTAGGTGCCTAAATACCTTTAAAAATCTGGGTCTATGTCTCATTGAAAGTTAATGGGACTTCAGCTCCTAAGAACCTGAGACATTTTTTAATATGGGATTTAGGTGCTTTTGAACATTTTATCCATTGTTTCGTCAGTGGTAAAACTTATTTATTTATTGGGATAGTTTCATATGATACAAATGGCAGTTTTTTGAGGTTCTCAAAAGACAGCAATTATATAATCTTGGACTCTAAGTGTGCTCCCACTGACAACAAGAAACGTTTTGCCATTAATTTAAATGGGAGCCAGTGTGGGCCCTAGAAACAATAAAAGGCAGAATCCTCAATATAAAATAGCAGACAACATTGATCATCCACAACTTCAATTCTTATAATGACAAGGAGTCTTCTGAAAGATCAACTTTTCCTCAAAACTAAAAAGGCTGGTTCCTGTTTTATTAAACCACAGTTTATTCTAGCTATTTAGGGCTTACATCCTATAACAAATTTTTACTTTATACACTTTAAAATAATAAATAAATGCCATATTTGCAGCTTGGATAAGACATCTCATTTTCATAGTAGAGCTAGTGAATTTACTTTTTTGTCTCTTACCTTTTTTTCACTTGTACGTAACAATCTATTGTGGTGCTGAGCATTTTAAAATGATTGTCTAGGAAGTCTGAGTGCATCGTTGAAGTCCCTCCAGTTTCAAGTAGAATATGATTTTTTAAAATGTGTTAACCTTAAAACTAAAACATTAAAAGATTTGTCCATACAATGCTATCTTTCACTTGGCAACCATGTTTGGATGCAGGCATGAAAGTATCAAAAATACTACATTTGTTAATTTCTTGCAGTAAAATCAAAAATTGATTTTTTTTCAAAAATTAGCCAGACAAGCTTGACTTGCAGAATGTTGTTCACTCTCAGCTCTATTGAAGGTTAGCTTCCAACCTGCTAAAAGTCAAGTGTGAAAGGTAGCTGTTTTAATATTCTTTGCACCACATAAAGGAAAAAATGAGGAAATGAATGAACTGTTTCCAGACATTCCTAGATATGATCTATAATGGTCCTTCTGGCTATAGATTTGTTTACTAATTTGCATACCACGGCACTCAAGTAGCTGGTATATATGTGAGACACTAATGTTCATTTCAATTTAAAATGTTTACAATCAGGTTATTTTGTTAGTCTAATATAAATTCTGTATTTGGGGAGGATGTGTTGTTGAAGTGAACTGGTCACCCTAACTTGCAGAAGACTGCATGAGGATGGTGTACTGGCCAGCATTATGATAGGAAGCAGAGTATGATCCATAGTTGGAAATAACTGAAACAGACCACATTTGACCTGAGGAGCTATGTTGGACTGGACTGGACTGGACCCGACCCGACCCACTCAAAGGCAGAAAAAGAAATTGGATCAGACTATGCCAGCTGGCTATGGAGTAACAAAACTGCACTTGGGAAACAGAGGAAGCGACAAAGCCATGAAAGGTCTTTCCACAAGCAACTCCCAAGAAATCCGTTGGGACTATCTGTTTCTGAAGGAAGGGAAGAAAGCATTCATGCTGTATAATCCAATCTGATTTTGAGGTTTTATGCTTTATGGGTTCCAGTGCTGTTCTGGCTCCCACTAATACCTGTGACAGTTGTCTTACTGTTGTAGTAAGAGAATGAACAGAATTTCTAGGGAGCTGATAGCTTGAGGAGGCTTTTGGTTTTAGGTTAGGTTGACAGATTGGTTTGTGTTAAGATGCTCTGTATATATATTAACTCTGTATCTAATAAAGATTGCTATTAGGTTACTAGCAATGATTAGTTACTAAGACTAATGGATTACTTGAATATATAACACAATAGTGAAAGAGACTTTACCAGAAATATAAGATTGTATAGCTGTAATGTTTTTGCATTGCTTCAGAAATGCATGGGCTTTAGGTTTTCTTTAAATGTCTGTTTTAGTATAAGTAATTCAGAATGTATCCATGTAGTCAGGAGTGGCTTCGTGGTAAAGGATTTTGCTCTGAGTAGGGAATGATGAGGCCACCAGTACAGAAAGCCCTTGCCCAAGGGAACAGAGGTAGGCATCGCCTCCTAAGTAAACTTGATTTGAAATGGTGCTGAATATTGATTTAATGTAGTAATGTAGAAAGTTGATTTAATGTTGTAATATTTTGAATTGTCAAGAATCTGTATGATGATATAATAGTCATTTGGAGAAAAGCGAAATTTTCAGAACTCTCATTTGTGTTGCTTCTGATATGAAAATTGCACTAGCTTCCTGTAAGTTATCCATTGACGTTTGCCCATGTATGGTTACTAAGGCACAATATGTTCATTGTAACTCTACATCTCACTATTTAGGAAAAGCTATTTCTACATTTTGTGTTTCTTGATATTAGCTTCTGCAATTCAGAGATATATGTAACTTTTTGAGCACAAATGCCTTTATTTCCAAGAATCTGGAAAAATAATTATATTGTCTACTATAATACGAGTTTCATAGCAAAAGCATAATTTAAACAAATGATTATAATTAACACTACTATTTTTGAGGCACTATAATATCTTTTTCTTACAAATGTAATCTTTCACTTTTGTCTGATGTGACATGGAGACACTTAATATCACAGGATCCTTCATTATATTCACTGTCACTTAAGTCATCTGACGACATCAATTCTGGATCTTTTCTGTCCTCTAGATGTTTGGAGTTGGAGAATGATGTGCTCCAAACTTCATCTTCAGTTTTCATAGTCTATGCCATTGCACTCCCTTCCTCTACTCCTATGTCATATTCTATGTCCGTTGTCAATCATTCCACGTTCTTTATTGAGGCTGCAGTGAATGCTTTATGAACACATTATGCATTTTTGTACTTTGCATATCTTAAAGCTCAATTAGAGTTTGTGGCTCGGTATTCACATATACTGAAAAATCAAAAGTTCACCCAAATAAATGTATCTTTCATTGTGCTCTGAAGCTTGTAAGACTGGTGTTCTGGCAAACTTTTAAGGGAAATTAATTTCAAAGGGGTGAATGTGAAGGTGGGCATTGATTGAGAGAGCCCTACCACTGATGCTAGAGAGTTTTATCCTGTTAGTAACAGCTTCCAAGACCATTTTAACTGGCATGATGATATATAAAGGAAAAGCTGGTTCCTCAAATAGCCATGGCCTATTGGGGGCCTTAAACGTTATCACTGGCAAAGAAAATCACATCCAGAAGTGAATTCATTTAAATATTCAAAATATTTGTGGAAAAAAATATTTACTATTCAACCAGCTCTAATATCAATTCAACTTCAATTCCATATCATTGTCTGAACCAAGATAGAGATCTAGGAAATATGTGTAATCCATGTGCATTTAGACTCGGCCCATCACCAATCTCTTCATAACCTTTCTTAAGAAAGTGAGATTCAAGCCAAGAGTGTGAAGAAGGGTAGAGAGAGAAATTAGAGGATTTAAGGTGGGAGGTAGAATACTAGACAAATATCATATGTGCTGGTGGGTCACCACATCTCCTGGCTTGAAGTAATAATAACAACTCAAATACATGGTTTCTGCCTTTAGCACCCCCACTATAAAAATTGCTCCAGCACCACAGAGTGTCATGCAGCTATTTATAGGCATTTCCCTGAAAGTGCAAGTCCCAGTGGGTGGGGTTTCCTTGTGCTTAGAGCGTCTCTGCCCATATTTAGTAGGGATTCCCTCAGAACATAAGAAGACTCCACCTACAGAAGGGTGGGGTTTCACTGGGCCCTATTCAGTGAAGTGAAGTTGGAAACCATGATTTGACTCCTTTTAATGCTGGCCAATTGACCTTTATATTTATAAACCTGTTGGTGGTCTTGTGTGTCAGAAGAGAGAAAGAAAGAGGGAATATAGAGGTCAGGCCTCATCTTAAGCCACAGAATGCTCAGTGCAACTGTAGGGTGCAGGGAAAGGCTGCTTTATACAATCTTGGGTGGTCGAACCCTGGCCGTTGCAGGACTATTTAAAGTTGGAGCCACCAATGGAACATTTCACCAGTTGGGAATTGCCTCAACCCAAACACAAGGGCTGCAAAGAAGAATGCTGCAGAGTCTTTCACACCAGCTCTGCGCTACCCAGGAATCCCCTGTGCCAGGGGAATCCACAGGAAGTCAGCTAAGATAGCTTTATAGCCCTTTTGCATTGCTGTAGTGGCTTAAATGGGCCAAAGATCTGATCCATAATGTGTAGGAGCAGAAAGTGATGAAAACAGGTACAGTTAAAAATAACATTTTGGAATGAATAGTAAATTTTGCAAAAGATAGTATGCCTAATTCCCCCACTGCTTTGTACTTCATGCAATCATTTCATTTGCACAGGTGTAATGTAAATGGGTATAAAATTCTTCCAAATCAGATTGGAAGTATTTTGTCACTTACCTGTGCAAAGTGTATGTAAAATTAGGTACAAGGTAGTGGAGAATCAGTCCCAGTTGTTTTAAGTGATAGAGTCTCTTTGTGGGATTAAATACAAAATTGGAGAGAAATTTTGAGAGAGAGGATTCAAGTCCACATAATTCCCAAAGAAGCCTAAGGTCTCCCCCACCAGGAGGATTAGATTAAGATATAAATTTAAGAAAAGGGAGCTTAAAAGACTGACAGTCGGGTTTAATGTCTTATACCTGGGGCATGACAGTTATGTGAATGAGCATGTCAACACACAATCTTATAAAAAGAAAAATAAGAAAGAAAAAATTGACCTCAGTTTAGTTTAGTAGAATCACTAAAGCTTGAACAGAAATAAAAGCAGACTGAGGGTCTTCATATTATACACCCTTCCTAGAGTACTTTTAAATAAGGAAACAATTGCCAAGTTAATAAGTATTTGTTTTATAGTAGCACCTAAAGCCCCAAATGAGATCAATACTCCATTGTGCTAGGCACTGAGCTTACACATAGTGTAAAATGCCTGCCCTTAAATGCTTACCACCTAAATAGTTAAGTCAAAGAATGAGAGGAAAAAGAGTTGAAGTGACTTTCCTAAAGTCATGCATCAGATCACTGGCAGAGCCAGGTATAATCGAGGTCTCCTGTGTCTCCACCTAATGCCCTATACATTGGACCACACTATATATTAGATTAGGGAATAGAGCTCCAATGCTACAATGTGCTACATAACCTTAAGGAGACTGAGCACCTCCAACTCCATTTAAAGTCAATGGCAACTTTGGGCACTTAGCATCTTTCAGGAAGCACTTAGAACCTCACAGGGTCATGTCTAATATCTTTCAAAATAAGAAATAAAATTAAAACTAAAGCATATTGCAGGAATGTTTGTGAACTGTAAATAGCATGTTAACCAGACGTAGCTTTGACAATTCCAGGTTAAATATGCAAGTGTATCTCTTTATTCTGCATAGGCGTATTAATAATGGTGTGGTTATAGTTGTGTCGAAGTGAGAATTTTCTTTAATATTGTTATGCTTATGCATGCCTCAGTTTCCCTCAGTACTTTGCATTGCTACCCAGTGGGCACAAAAGGTTTAAAAGAGTGGCTCTGGGAGCACTCCTGGAGACATGAGGTATTTTCTCATGTACCTGTCTTTGGTGGAAAGAATGGGTCATTCAAGAAAGGAATTAATCCCATATCAACGGCCAGGATGTTCACCTGTAGGAACCAAGACAAAGAGGAAGGAGATTTTTCCCCATTTCTCGGCGAGGAAGCAGAGCAAAGGTCCTAGCTCAAGGACGATAGACCAAAAGGGGTCAGGATACTGGGATATGAGTTGGCTGTTGCAGAAAGTCAGGCACTCTTACCTAGGACTGACAGAGATGGCAAGAAAGAGACTGAAATGGATTCCATAACAGCTTGGCTGGCTGATTGCACTGGCTTGGCCAGAATAGACCTTGTCTTAATGTCTAATTTAAGGACATTCAGATTCTGTACTCCAGATTACTAATAAATTGTTACCTTTTTTGAAAAGGCTGCCAGGTGTCACTGCAAATACTCAATGAAAACATTATGCCCTGAAGGAGTACGGTACAAGCCTTCCACAGGAGTCTTGCTTCTCTGGATCTGCTGCAGGGAGCCATTGTGAGCGATAGAAATTGCTGGCATCTGAAGGCCCAGTTTTTCTCATTAATGAATTATGTCTCACAATATACTTGTGAGGGAGGGAAGAATTGTCGCCATGTAATCTGCTCCTCTCACTGCTGTTTATCTTGGTGACAGTCTTCACCTCCCACCCCTTTTTGGAGACTGCTCACCTGGTTTAATCTGTTTAGGTTAGAAGTTTTATATCAAGGGTATACAGTGCTACAGGGGAGGAACAAATCATACCTCTCAGCCTGCCAAAGCATAAACATGGGATATAATATATGACAAAGACAAAATGAGGGGTACAAAAATTATTCATGCAGGAAACTTACGTACGATCCATTCCGCTAATCCAAATAACTCTTTGCATACATTTATTTTCATGATCCTTGATTTCTGCTGTAAATGATAACAATAAATGATAGGGGACCCTAAATTTGTATGGAAAATAGGTAAATTTGGAACTAAAATGAGTGATATCCCTCAACATGAAAAGCATTTTGGAAGAATTAGATGAACCATTGATATGATATACAAGCAGAATTGGAACAAATTTTAGAATAAAAAATAACAGTTTGAGATAGATTTTATTCAGATTTTCAATAAATAATGCAATTGAAACTCAGTATTTTGTAATTAAAAAAGTGTCCTTACCAAGCCTAAACAATATATATGATAAAATCAGCTAAAATATCTCCAAAGCACTGAAAATGAATATCAGACCACTAAGAGAACATGATTTTCTGCTCCACTCCACTGAAGTTACACTAGTGAAAAAGCAATGTCAGTGGAGAAACAAGCCCAGAAACTTAAGCTGCTGTGAATGTGGCAGCCTATTTGTCAAAAAATGTTTTGGGCTTGTTTGGGTTTTTTGTTTGTTTGTTTGTGTGGTGGTAATGTTTAGTGATCTTCATTGTGTGCTAGTCTATTTCTAGTGCAATTTAGGGGTTTGGGGTGAGATAATCTGAGACACTTGGACCAAGAGACCTCTGACTGAATCAGGTGGGGGCAAGAGGAAGTGAATTTTCAGTGAGTGAACCTGACAGTGAAATTCAGTTTCCTTTTGTAAATTAGCCAAAGTCTGAATTTGTTGACTTTCAAGTCACACCTCAGTGTCCCTTTCTACTTTAAGGATTTTCTACTTATATAATTCTTTGTTGATGGTACTCTATTATAATAAGTTTCTTGAAAATCAAAAATAATTTTACTGTTTAAATTACCATTGCACTGCAATGTCTTCTCTATGCCAGGCACTGAAACACAGCCACATTTGTATTTAAACACTTTTTATTGGCTGTCCTCCAGAGCCTGAGTTTGCTGGCCTTTAGCACCCTATGCAAGACTTGTCTTTTCAGCTGACTGTTTGCTTGACTTTATTAAACTAAGACTGAAGATTTTTTCTTTGATGTACTGGTGTGTTTGATTTCTCCATATATATAATATATAATACTGATGGCTTGTTTATTTAATGTATGTAATGCAGACACCACGGCAATGGATACATCATACATTATTAAAATATAGATAGTTGTAGTCTTTATTTGTTATATGTACAAATCCAACCTTAACATCTTTGACAGGGATGTGGAAGAATTTTTTTTACTACTTATCCTTCCCCAAAGATAAGACATAAGTCCACCACTGAATGCATCCGATGAAGTGAGCTGTAGCTCACGAAAGCTTATGCTCAAATAAATTTGTTAGTCTCTAAGGTGCCACAAGTACTCCTTTTCTTTTTGCGAATATAGACTAACACGACTGCTACTCTGAAAAAAGTCCATCATGATCACTCCATTTTACATAGAGTCAACCTGAGGATTTTGGAGAGATTTAGTGAGATTATTTTTTTGGAATTACTAGACTCATTGTACATTTTTTAAAAAAAATATGTGTGCATTGGAAGTCTCCATTCCACTTTCTGCTGAAGGAATGGATCCTTGTTGCTTGGGCTCGTTTTTGTGCGCAGTTGTAATCCATTCAACAAGATTTTGAAAGGGAGAATTGCCCAAACAAAATAGGTAACTCTGACCCATGAGAACTCCAGTCATCAAAGGGTGTTGTATGTATTTTAGTAAATATTATAGCCTTTTACACAGGTCAAGATTTATGCACTTACGGTCTAATAATAAGAATTTCCACTACAAGCTGGGGGCTCTTAAGTTGAAAGCGACAGAAGAGGAGAGTTGGGTGTGTTGACTGTTCACAAGATGAATAGGAAGCTTTCAGCTGCAAAAAGGGCAAACGCTAGGATGTATCAGATGCGGCATTTCCGGTAGACCAAGAAGGCAATGGTAAGGCCTCATTTGGAATACAGTGTACAATTCTGGTCACCCATGTTCAAGAATTCAGAATGAAACAGGCACAGAGAGGAGCTACTAGAATGACAAGGGAAATGGAGAGCCTGTCTTTTGACAGAAGACTGGAAAAACTTGGCTTGTTTACCCTAGCAAAAAGGAAGCTGAGAGGATTTATGAATACTCTCTGTAAATACATCAGAGGGGAAAACACCAGGGAGGGTGAAGAGCTATTTAAGCTGAATAATAATGTTGGCACAAGAAAAGGGTATGAATTGGTCATGATCAAACTCAGGCTGGAAATTAGAAGGTTTCTAACCATCAGAAGGGTGAGGTTCTGGAACAGCCTCGCAATGAGTTGTAGGGGCAAACAATTTAATTAGTTTTGAGAGAGAGAGGGCTGGACAAATTTATAAATGTGATTGTATAATGGGGTTGCTTGTGATGGTGTGGGGCAGAGCTTGGCAACCTTGTGGATCTCCTTCTAGTTTATGTCTTATGTTTCTAAATTCACATGTTTCAGGGCTTCAGCTGGTCACCTGCAGGGATCAGGAAGGGATTCTGCAACACTCCTGTGTAATCTGCTTTTTTTTCTCTCCTTACTTTGAAGCATCAGAGATGGTCATGGCTGAAAATTGGACACTGGACACCAAGGGCCAATGCGCTAATGAGGCATGGGACATTCTCTCTTTCTCTCTCTCCTGTACTTAGGTGGCTGTTTCTTGCTCATATGCCCAGGGTCTAACTGATCACCATATGGAGGGTCAAGAAGGAATTTTTCCCAGTTCAGATTGGCAGTGACTTTAGGGGTTTTTCACTTTCCTCTGTAGTATGGACTGTGGTTAACTTGCTAGAATTAAATGGGTATATTTTACTTAATCAATTCCCTTGGACAATGACTGCACCTTGGTTCCTCTTACTCTCTGCTTGTGGCACATAATTAGGGCCCTATCAAATTCACAGTCCATTTTGGTCTATTTTACCACCATAGGATTTTTAAAATAGTCTATTTCAGATGTTTATATCTGAAATTTCAGGGTGTTGTAACTGTGGGGGTCTTGACCCAAAAGAGGGCTGGGAGGCCTCACAAAGCTGTTGTAGGGAGGGTCACAGGACTTCCATCCTCACTTCTGCGCTATCCTCAGAGCTGGGCTCTGAAGGCAGTGCAGCCAAGGAGCTTCGTACAGCCAGGAGAGGTACCCAGAGGTGGGTCTGATCTTTCCCTAGAGAGCAGCTGTGCAGGGCAAGGGGCAGTCCCATCCCGGCCAGGACTATCACCTGGAGCCTGTTGCACAGTAGGAGCTCCAGGCTGGGGCTCCTCCAGCCCTGCCCCTCCTCCCGCAAACAGCTAGATTTCATCGTGTGGTTGATCCAGTTGTGCTGGAACAATCTGTATAGTGGGGGTGCTAAGAGCCACTGAACCAAACAGTAAACGCTGTATATGATGGAAACCACTTCAAGCCGGGGGTGAGCCCACACCCCCAGCACCTGTTAGTTCCCGCACCTAATGGGAGATCTGATTTCAGTCTGTGATGTGTTTTTCACAGCCATGAATTTGGTAGGGTCCTACACATAATAGTGTAATCTCCTGTGAGCTTTAATACTTTGACCTGTTTTGGTTGTTGGGTTTATGTGTGGGTGCTGGTTGCCATTGGTGGCCCGTGATATACAGGTCAGAGTAGATGATCTGGTGGTCGCTTCCGGCCTTACATGCTATGACTCAGTCAAGGTTCAGCCTTTTATTGTCAGTCCACCAGTACAAGGACAGCCTGTTCTGAGTAGCAGTGCAGGTAAGCTATAAACTCTTTCACTGTTTTCATGTACTCTTCCATCTGTCTGTCCTTATTCATCTGCTGTTTCTTGTCTTATATTTAGATTGTAAAATCTTTGATTTAGGGATGGCATTTCTGTTCTGTGTTTCCTGCCTAAAATGCCAATGAATGCAAGCATCTTGGGCCTGTTTCTCTTTCTGATACCAGTTTTAACATTGGCTTTAATGGAGCTACTCCTGACATATATTGGGAAAAGAGAATCAGTCTTTCCTCTATACAACTTCTCAACGACAGATTCATAGCTTTTTGAGGCCAGAAGGGAGCATTAGGTCATATTGTCTGACCTATATAAGAGAAACCTAGAATTCCACTTATTACCCCTGTGTTGAGCCCAATAACTTGTTTACCTAAAGCATATCTTCTAAAAAGGCATACAGTCGTGATATGAAGTCAACAAGAGATGGAGAATCCACTGCTTGATTCCATAGTTTGTTCCAGTTGCCAGTTCCAATACCCTCACTGTTAAAAATCTGTGAGTTATTTCTAATTTAAATTTTTCTGGCTTTAATATCTCTCTGTTTCCCCCATTCACAGCAAGCTTCCGTGTCTCTCCCAGATATACTTAAAACTCTTGTTCTAATTGTCCTTAACCCTGCCAGCCATGGAGTTTTCCCTGGGGTCTTTAGTCTTGAGCTTATAATTGAGATGTTAATCCCTGCTGTGAAGCTGGGCTTGTATATGGAACTGGCAAAATCATAAAGGGCATATATAGACTTCTTTCTAATAACCTATATTTAGTTTTCAGAACCTTTGTCCTAGCTATAATTCCTATATCATTGGCACCAATTTGCGCAACCAAAGACTTCCCCATTTCAGCCTTGTAAGGGCTGCCACAGTCACACTCACTGACCAAGTTACCTTATTCTCACAGTCATCACATATTCTATCATCAGAAATGTACAAAGTTCAGTAACATTACAGCCTATTTAGCACCTTTGGAATGCCTTGATCTGTGCACACTGATTCTCCTCTTTTGCCACTACCGAAGGACTAATTTTTTGTAATGGACAGTGTCCCTTTGTTCCTCTTTGTTCCCCTCTGTCAGGGTACAGGCTTCCTCAGTTGGAGAACTGATGCAGGTAGTTTTGAGGTGGGCTTACTGTACTATATTCCTATAAGCCACATCATTGTTTTTCCCCCTTCCCCTTCATCAGGTTGGCATGCATAGCTTCATAAACACTGTACTCACCTTGTACCTGTGGCACTCTGCAACCTACTAGGTATACCAACCCCTACCCCAGTCTAAAGAGCTGCTGGCCATCTGACTAAAGGGTTTTCTGGCTTGTCAGTTAGCTGGCTACTTTCCCTACACTTTACTGAGAGCACAGCAAACTATTTATTTATTTATTTGTAATTCCCACCTCTATTACTCAATGTTCTCTGTTCCTCCACTGGGATGTAGTTCAGCTGTTTAATTCAATGAGTCCCTCGCTCCCACATACTCGGTCTCCTGCTTAATTATTTCATATCCCTGTGTTTCTTTTGAGGAATGCTCTTCTGTTTTCAGTCAGGGAAGGGCAGCCGTTTGACAGGGAGATTTACTGATAAGTGGGAAAGCTTAATATTTTTGCTCCAGGGGAGACCGATAACATGCCTGGGGTCTACATTTTTAAGCGCTACACTTTACACACAAGCTGTAAGCTCTGGGTTTCTCGTGTTGTTTGTAAGTGGAAGTGAAAAGCTCAGGGTTTTAAACTGATGGGAGCAATGCAGGCTTTTCCCTGGGTGGGAGCAGGGGGGAAGGAAAGACCGGGATTCATCTCCTGTCCGGAATGGGAGAGCACCCAGGCCTTTTGGCGAGGTGTTGTCAGCGCTGTTACGCTTCCCAGCTCGCCAGATGTTTATATCACGCTCATCCCTGTAGGAAGCCAGAAAAGCTTAAATCGCAGCACCGCGCCGGGCACCTCTGCCTCAGTCCTCGGTGCGTTGCTGGGAGCCCAGCAATACCCCACGCTCAGGGGCTCCGTGGGCCTGGGCTGAGGAAAGCCACTGAGCCAGCAAAGGGGGGAGAGTCTTGTCCCGGGTCCTGTACCCCCGGGAAGAGGAGGAGGCTCCCTGAGCTCCGCCCGGGCGCGGAGCGCTGCCTGTCCCGGCTCTAGGCTGCTGCCTTCTCGGCCCGGGCGGGGCCCCACGGGCACGGAGCTCCGACCCGCACGGCGACACGGACAGGCCCACCCCGGCCTCGCTCCGCTCCGCCTCCGCCCGGGCGAGGCAAGGGCGGAGGGAGACGGCCGCCGCGGTGGGGCCCAGGCGGCTGCCACTGCGCCTCTAGCTCCCCGAGCTGGGGCTGAGGAGGAGGAGAAGGCGGCGGAGCCCTCGAGTCAGTTAGCCAATGAGCTGGGCGGACGGAGAGGCGGGGCGGGGCGATCGCGATCGCCGCCCAATGGGGAACGGGGAGGGGTCGCGTGCAGAGCTGGGAGAGTCGCAGGCAGCCGAAGGCTGGAGTCCGGGCTCAGGCACCGAGAGGGGTAGAGCCAAGCGCCAGCGCCGCACTCGCTCCGCCAGGACCCGCCGCAGCCACTGCAGCCGCCCAGCGCGCCCGCGGCTAAGCGAGCGAGGAGCCGGCGGCGCAGGGGAAGCCGCGGAGCCCGCAGCGGGGAGGCGAGGGACGGACGGACGCTGCCTCCCGGAGGGGAGCGGGCGGGCGGAGCCGCCGCCGTTTGGAGCAGAAGTTTGGCTGGCGCCGCAGAGAGGAAACTTTTCTCCGGGGGCCGGAGGCGGGGGCGGCGGCCAGGAGCCGGCACTGGGCTGGTTCGGGCCGGACTCTGGGATCCGTGACCTAGCTCGGGGGCTTCTGCGCGGCTCCCCCGGGCCGGGCCGGGCTGCGGCGGCCGGGATGTACCTGGCAGCGGTCTTGGCGGGGAGGAGGCGCCCGGGCGGCGGCGGCGGCTGGCACCTGGGGGCGGGGTGGCTGCTCCTGGTGCTGCTGGGCGAGTCCGGGACCCGGGCGCTCGTCTGCCTCCCCTGCGACGAGTCCAAGTGCGAGGAGCCCAAGAGTTGCCCCGGCAGCATCGTGCTGGGCATCTGCGGCTGCTGTTTCATGTGCGCCCGGCAGCGCAACGAGAGCTGCGGGGGCGTCTACGGGCTGCACGGAGCCTGCGACCGCGGGCTGCGCTGTGTCATCCGGCCGCCGCTCAACGGGGACTCCATCACCGAGTACGAAGTGGGCGTCTGCGAAGGTAAGGGCAGCGCGGCCCCTTCCCGGCTCCTGTCAGGGCTGCCCTCGCCCCGCCGCCCGGCTCGCCCTGCCCGGTGCCTCCCCGCTCCCCTCTCTCTTTCTCTCTGTGAAGTTTTAGCTCCTTTGCCGGGAGCGCAAGGGTCGCTGCGGCCCCCTCTCGTTCCCTAGCTGAAGGGTTGGTCAAAGGGGTCCCGTCGCCTTCTGACTGGATTGCTTCCCCCCACTCGTCCAGTGCAGAGTCGGTGTGAGCTGCGGGGGTTTAAATGCGAATTGCTTTGAATAGGAGCGTGTCTGCCTGTTAGGTGTCAGCTCTGGCCCGGGGGAGTCGTGGGGCGACGACTCTGCACGAGCATATAAGGCTGGCTGGTGGGACCTTGTTCTTGATGGAGTTTGCCTGGGCTGTTCCGTTCTTCCCCCTCCCAATTAAATCTCCGTGCAGCTCGAACGGGAGCAACACATGATTATTTCCCAACCCTTCCACTGATCAGGGGCAGGTGCCCTCTTTTGTATTTATTTGCAGCTCTGGGGAGTAGTTACACTTATTCCCTCACCTGCGTTTGTCTAAAAATCAATTGCGATTGTTTAAATTTGAATGAGGATTTCACTAATTGTTTTGGTGGGGCACCGGGACCGAGCTCTTCTCTCCTGGCAGCGTTTGGTATCAGGTAGTAGCCTAGGCTTTCTCTTTCTGTTAGCCTTGTTGCTTTCTTCAACATTAGTCATGGTTCTGCTCCTGCCAGCCATACCACTTCTTACGTGAGACTGTCTGGTTCTCGCAATCTGGAGAGGAAAATTAGACCAGTAGTAATCGTGTTGTGGTAGCAACTAACTTTTTTTGCCTTCACGCTAACTTTCGGACAGGATTTAACTGAATGCTGCTGAGGAAAACCCATGTTTTGAAACGTTGACTTAAGTTTGGTAGTTTGAAGTAGTTTGTTATACAATCCAAAACGGTTGCAATCTCGAATCCCTTTTCATTAGTAGATCATGTTAACTAGTATCAATCAGTTCGGCCAACTACTGATAAGATTTAAAGTGCTTGGAACAACAGCCTGGCAGTTTGCCCTCATACAATAAACAGATAAATAATACACGTGATGCTTATTCCGGATTCCTTCTGTGGAAGGAAACACAAAGGCTGATCGTCTGTGGCAAACTTCTCCTTCCTGTTCCTGTCACTTAACACCTCCCCCCCCCATATTGAAATGCGTCTTTTCCCCTTTTCCTACAAAGGAAAAATCCGCATGGCAGTAACTCTTCTCCAGCCCGCCAGTCTCACTTTTCCTGCTTCATATGTGGTGAACATGACTAGATAGAGGAAATGCAGAGATATTTTCCCCTGTAGTTTACTTGCTTACAAGTGGCAGGAAGGAGTCCTGGAGTCTCTCATTTGTCAGGTTGCTGAGGAAGGGAAAGCTTAAAATGTAAGAAAGTAAAATACATCGTGATGGTAAGGGATTAGAAATAGTTCAATGTGGAAAATGCATAGTTTTATTTGGTGGGTTTTTTAAAGTCCGACTAGACAATTCTGGAAAGTAAGAGGAGCGGGTGTTCTTTGCTTTAAGGCTAGAGGGCAGTAAAGAGTTCGGAAATATCTTTTGAGGAGGAGGCACTCCTCCAAAAGCTGTTTGAAAACAACACAAAAACCCATTAAAATAAAACTGCCATCCTCACAAAACTGCCATTCTTCTCAATATGTTCGTTGCTGGTAAACATATCATTTTAGTATCCAATACTAGTTTATAACTGATATGATCCACAAGCTAACTGTAAACCACAACATAAAAATATGAGGGAAGTTGGTGTGTCCTGCTATGCAAAAACAAATAGAATAACATTCTTCACCCAGGATTCGTTCAGTGGGGTTGCATAGGCATGGCTGAAGTGAAGAAAGCAGAACTGGGTTGAGTATTTTAATGAATTAATACGTAGTTCTGAACTAATTTTTCAAGAGGCTTCCTTGATTCATTCTGTGTTGCATTGGTTTTTCTTTCCCACATACATAGAAACAAATTGGATTTAAAACAAATATACATATATAGAAAGATATCATGATTAAAATATCTTTCAGTTGTTTGAATAATGGTTCCTCTGCTTGCATGTTCTAAGTATAAACATAGCTTGATCTGGAGAGTGGATTAATGAAAGCCTACAGTAATTAAATGTCTTGACAAGCCAGCTCTCTTCATGTATCGCAATGTGGACTTCTCTGGCAGTTTAGACACATTTCATTCTTTTTGAAGTGATGCAATATGAACTTTGCATGATTTCAACTAGTAACCTCCCATATACTCTCTTAAAAATGGTATGAAGCTTCCGTTGGCAAGATTATATTTCAGTCAGTGCTCTGTGGCTAGAAACTAGTTCCAGTTGTTCCTGTAGCAATCATCAAGGAGATAATTTAGGCGCTATTATTCTCAAATAAAAGAAACAACTGCTTAAACTGTTACCAAATCTAGAAGATATTACTGGGATAAATGTTGGTTTATGTAAGGTTCTACCTATAATTGTCTTAAACTAAGAAACTGTTTGGTATGTAACTGGCCTAATTTTATTGTTTGGAAGAAATTTGAATGTTTTATCTCTAAACCAATAAAAGGATTTATTTTTAACTAATCAGACAGTTTAGATCTATAACTTGCAGGTAGAAGTATGACAGGGTAGGTTGTCTGCCTTACTGCTAGCTTTTAACACTATATGTAATATTCTCTTCACAGGCTAACAGGATAAAAGAAATTATTATTGTATGTCATGTTTATTGCAGTGCATGCAGCTCTTCTATAACAGATATGCTTGAATAAAAGTGAAATTCACTAGCTAAGGAAACAGTGTATATAACTATGTGAATAGAAACTGATATTGTTTACTTTTTTCTGTCCCTTTCATTGCAATTTTTACACTGAAATGACCCCTACTGGTTACAACTATAAGTGTAGAATTTTTTTGTGTGGCTTCATAAATGGCTTAGCTGAGACAAAGCTAACATAGACCCTTTCTGACATAGAAAAAGTGAATGTTTTCAGGATCCTAAGGTTCTCTTCAGAGACTGATGTTGTTTATACCTGCTGCAATTACAGCTACTTCAGTTGATGTCATTTTCTCAAAAACGCAGAATCAATGTGGTCTGCACTTTTGGTGGGACAAAGTAGTTTTGTGGTGTCTCTTCCAGTGGAGGAATCTGTATTCAGAACTTGCCTCTAATCCTGAAGTGTGCTGCTACCAGTAGTATTGATACTTTAGGAAGTGGATTCTTCTGTATGAATTTGTGCTGAACCAATACATCAGCATAGTGTGAAAATAACCTGTTACCTCAAGGCACCATTATTTTTGCTGGTTTAAATTTAAAAATCACACTTTTTAGGTTGAGGTTAATGCATGTTAGTTAATGCTATTTTTCCTAATGAAAGCAAAGCCTAGGGGAAGAAAATGAGAATTCTGTATTTATTTCAGAAAGGGACCAGGTATCTAAATTTAATCTTTGGACAAAAATGTCTTATGGAGAGTAATTTCTTGCATCCTCTGTAAATGATAACATTAGTTTGTTTATGGCCTTTTAGCACATAAACAAGAGACTGTAAATCTTGGTGTATAGTTTTCTTATATATTACTATATCAACATTCATATTTTAAAATACTGAGAAATTACTGTTTCTTGTATGAATTTGATCAACCCACTATAGACTCTTCAGACAGAAAAAGGGGGGGAAAAGGTATCACCAATGAAAAATCTTATTGTAACTCTTTCTTTTGATGCTCTAGATTAGTTTGCTAGTTTAGTGAGAACAATTATTGAAAACATTTTGTAATATGCAAAGGAATGAGCAATTGTCTATTTTGATTAAACTACTTGTGTATAGCAAATGAGTCTGTAATGTAATTGATGCACTAATTATATGTTTTCCATTTGGTGCATTTACTTTGGGGAAACAGACTTCTCATACTCTGATATTTGTTTAATATTAGAAATCTATGTAGATTTTTTTTGTTTGTTTTTTGAAAGTGATCTTAGGAAATTTTGGTCAACTCAAACTCAGGTTATTCTGCTCAGATTGTTATACGGTGCTCATCACTGTAGTATCTGACAGGTTTCAGAGTAGCAGCCATGTTAGTCTGTATTTGCAAAAATAAAAGGAGTACTTGTGGCACCTTAGAGACTAACCAATTTATTTGAGCATATGCATCCAATGAAATGAGCTGTAGCTCACAAAAGCTTATGCTCAAATAAATTGGTTAGTCGCTAAGGTGCCACAAGTACTCCTTTTATTTTTACTGTAGTATCTGAATGCCTTCCATTAGTGCATTAAATGATGTGATTAGCATCTGTCATGTGGTGTTCACTCATCTCCCCAGTGGTAGAAATGTGTGCAATGGAGTGTCTGTTCTGGTGGTGGGTTTACATATTATGCATATATTCAAGGAAGCCAGGTCAAAGAAAGAGCCTAATGCCAACTACCCCAAACATATGTTTAAGTACTTAATTATCAAGTGGTTTGCTCTCCAGAGATGAACACCTGCAACTCCCAGTGACTTAACTGGAAGTTGTGGGTACCCTAGACTCTAAATATAAGGGTACTGCTTAAATATAAAACTAGGTGCCCAGACTTAAAACACCTGAGCTTTAAAATGTGGCCTTTGTTTTCTGACTTCAGAATTGTAAAGCATTTTTTTTAATTTGAAGAACTTGAAAATGTTTGCCATGAAATTTTTCTCCATTTAGCTCCTAATGGAGGGGTGTTCATACCCACAAACCACTATTAAGTTTTTGTGGTAAGAGTTCAGGATTTTTTTTTATTTTTATTTTATTTTTTTAAATTTTTTTAGCATGGTTGATTCCTACTATTCCAAGTGAGAACACAGGAGCGGCTTGGGGAAGCTTGAACTGCTGCCATTACTGAACTACTTAGTGAGTGTGCATATTCTTTCTTCCTATGGCTATCAGCCTCTCTCCTTTCATAAGGACTGCATTCACTAGCTGGATATGTGGATAGACTTATCAGGTTGTTTTGTTAACCAGAGGTTGTTGGAGTCCTCCAGTTCTGTTTTGGGACAGCTCTATGGCAGGAGTCTCTTGCAGTGAATGGAGTTTGAGTTAGGGATGAGGGAGCTGGACTACTTTCATTACTCTTGCTTATCAGTGGTCAGGGCATCTCTTCTCCTCCTCCCCCCCCGCATACTTTTTGCCTTTGGCTTGTAGACACCTTTTTTTCTTACAAACTTAGAATCTTTTGAACTTTGTCTTAACTCCCACTGTTCTCCTTCCTAGAGAGAGGTTCTGATCACTTTGAAGAAGTGTCTTAAAGTAAATAGGTGGAAACTTACGTGGCGGCAGCATACTAAATAAGTAATTTATCTGTGGATTTGCAATTTCTTTCATGGTTTGTTTTTAGAGATGATTGTATTAACTTGTTGCAGTTGCTGAAGTGGTCTTGAAATAACCAAACTAGTGAAGTGTCTTACCATATCTTCTAGTCCTTCATAAGAATATGCCCAAGCATACCATGCCCTTTGGTAGCCAGGGAAGTTCTGCTTAGATGATAAGGTACTGGAGCAGAAATGACAAATGGGGAATACTTCATCTTATCAATTTCGTGTCCATTAGTCTGTGTTAATGATCTCTGAATCACATATGCTGAACGCTTCAGCCTGATGTGTTGTTCATTTTAACCTGTCTAGCTTTTCTACTGAATGTAGAGAAAGCTTTTGAGTGCAGTCTGTAGCTTGTTTCATGTTACATGAGGTAGTGCTCTGGGGTTAGGAGATGAAATCTTCACCTAGGCAACTGTGTAATACATATATAGATTAGGTTATTGGTTTTTTTTTCTTTTGAGGAAGACTTTCTACAAATCTGGTACATCACCATCAGGGGTGGTGTCCTGTACCTCCTACAGGATTTAATTACATCTTTCTAAAGGCTAAGAATTACTGCCTAGTCTTCAGTCATGTTGGTCAGTTTGGCTCTTGGGAAACTGTCACGTGACTGAGCAGTAGGAAACCTATGATCTTTCTATAAAAGTTTCATATGAAACACTGAACTACTTAGTTTAGAGAGAAGACATGACAGAAATGTATCATACTTCTGGTGTAGCAGAGGATAAATAAGTGTACCTGGCTTACCTGTCTCAAAATACAAGAAGGATTGTACAATACAAGAATACAATAGCAAAATTGAAATACAGCAAATCTAAAATTGATAAAGGAAATTAAATTGTATAGATTTCTGCCACAAAGTCTAAATGACACACCACTGAGTAAGACTGAAGAAAGGATTAAACTGTGGATGTTTTTTGTTATGTTTTTGCTAGACTAAAACAGAGTTCTTGCTCATTTTCTTGTCTGAAATGAAGGCAGTGTTGCTTCTGGGGGCTGCTTTTAGGGTTTTCTTCAGCATTATTAGTTTTACAGCATTACAGTTTTAATGTTGAAGGAATTTTTGTCTAAGTAGCTATACAATGTGCATCTCTTAAAGCTTTAAAGATTCCATTACTTAGCATATGGTGTAGGTGCTGCTTGTAGGAAGAGGGGTCCATGGAATCATCTTCACAAATGTCAAACTTGTTTCTGAGTAACAGCCGTGTTAGTCTGTACTCGCAAAAAGAAAAGGAGTTCTTGTGGCACCTTAGAGACTAACCAATTTATTTGAGCATGAGCTATCTGATGAAGTGAGCTGTAGCTCACGAAAGCTCATGCTCAAATAAATTGGTTAGTCTCTAAACTTGTTTCTGTAACTTCTAGTGGGTTTCTCTTGAGGAGCGAGCTATTTTACAGTAAAGGTGAATATCCCTGATTCTCCTCCCTGTTCAATCCTTGTCTGTGGCATTGCTCTATCTTCAGGTGTCTATTTGGGCCCAGTGCTGTATAGTTTTCAGATAAAATGGTTACAAAAGCTTCTCAGTTATTTGGGAGCCAGAGTCCCACTTTCAAAAATGACTTGTCTCTGAAATTGCCTTGGGAAATGACTATTGAAAATTTTATTCTTGATCTTATGGTGTTAGGTAGCTGAGTTCAGGGCATACTCAAAAATATGCACCCAGATTAGGTCCCTTTTTTTTTTTTTTTTTTAAAAAGAGTACAGATGTGGTGATGGAAACTACTGTTGTGGCACAACCGTTGCAGTTCTTGTTGGCTTGAACATATTTTTGTGTGTATGTTGAACAAGTCTAGAAGTTACCATGGATGTGGGAAAGGCGCTGCCAAATTTTCCACTCCTCCCAAATTAAAGAAAGCTAAGCAGGAGAAGACAGGCCATCTAACTCATCCTCTGACTTGTGTTTTTTTTTTTTTTTTTTAACACAGTACTGTACCCATCTGTAGGAATTAGGTTTTCAGTACTTCCTTTTGGAGACAAGTCCCTCTAATTACCCATATGTTAAGAAGCTTATTTTGCTGGTATCTAGCCAAAACTTTCTTGCTAAATCTTCTTACTCCGGCCTCATTTTTCTAAAATTCTCCATTATAAGAATCAGTTCAAATAACTCCAGACTAAGCAAATAGCCAAACTGTCTAGTTATCTCTGTATTTTTCCACATTCAATAATGTTTGTTCTTCTTTAAATCCTCTTCAGCTTGTCCAGTGTGGTTGCATTGGTAACTTCTTTGTGTGTGACACTTTGCTTCTGTTGCTGAAATAGTATTTGACTTGCATGGCACCATATGAAGTTGAGATATATAGCTCATTACTGTAGTCCAAAGACCTTTTACCGAGTTGTACAGCATTGTTAATGTTGACTTTAGTTTGGGTATTCCGTTTTTACCTCCCTCCACCACCACCTTTTATTTTACTTAACTAAAATTTGGACTGAAGGCTTTCATTCTTGGTCTCTACTTGAAGCTAAAGAACTTAAGTTGGGACAAAATCAATTAAAACACTTCTTTGGTTGACTTTTTGAAAATATTCAAAGTACAAAAACTTTATTCTCTTTACACAGGATCAAAGAGGAGATTGAGTAGTGGTATTTTTCCCAAGTTCTGCCCCTTGAGGTGCCATGAAACAAGTGTCACTAGCTTGTGAAAATTGTGTGACTAGCCCTCTCCTTTCTTGGGTATGTTGATCAGCTATGAAATACTGTTTGCTAGTGTAGTTAACTCATCTCCCGGAATGACATAAGCTATATCAGCAGAAGCAATCTTTTGGTCATATAAGCTGTCTGCGCATACTTTTTCATTCCTAATTGACACTATGCCAAGGAGGTAATGTATAGTGTAAACCTGGCTTTAAGGCTTGCAGGGGAGGGGTGGGGGACTAGCCTCGCGGGCCAGGTGCTCAGAGGCCAGGCAGGAGGATCCCACACACGTGGGCCGTAGTTTGCTCACCTCTGCTCTAAGAGATGTAATTAAGCTAACCTAAGCCCCAGTGTAGGCAGCACTAGGCTGACAGAAGAATTCTTCCACTGGCCTAGCTATTGCCTCTCAGAGAGGTGGATTTACTACAGCAGAACTCCTTCTGTCACTGTAGTTAGGGTCTACACTGCAGCTGTGCTGCTGTAGCATTTCTAGTGTAGACATACCCCGTAGTTCACAAATTTGAGTGTAACTCATGACCACAGAGGCTAGAGTTTTAAACTTTAATTAAAGGAAAAAAAAGAGCGGGGAGGGGGAAGAGTACTGGCTCATCAAGCCTCTGAGGTTCCCCTAAAACTTGACCCCCTCCTTCTGAAATGTTAAGCTTTGAATATGGCAAGCTCAAATGTAGAGATAGTGGCTCTTCTTTTTATTTTTAAATTCCACAGTGTATATCTCTAACTTAATTTTATCCATCAGGCCTTTCTGCTAGGTCACTCATCCCTAGAACAAGTGAAATATTCTGAACTTTGCCCACCCTATCAAGTTAGCAGAAAAGCTCATAAACCTGCTGTTTCTCATTGATACCTTCTGAAGGAATCTGATAGTCTATGTTCAAAAGTGGGGTCATCCAGGCATAGGTTCATTAACCACACAGGATCGTGTGAAATGTTCTCTCTTTCTTAATAGAATAGAGAAGTCAGCAAAGCTGACATCCGCCTTCCTGTTAGTCTGGGGTGGGGTTGGGTTGGGACGAACAAACATTTTCTGTTTACTTAATTTGACCTCTTGGCCTACAGTCTGCACACTACTTAATGAATTTGTCTAGGATGTATTTTGTGTGGATAATCTAGGATGTATTTTGTTTTTAATTTCAATTGTACACCCTTCTGAAGGTATGCTTGCTTTTACATTTAAACTCCAAAGGTGAATCTAAATAAGTCCTATAGCTGGTATCCTTTGTGAATGCGCACAGAAGGGAAGGCATTACATACTTGCACAGTATGACAGACCCGTATCTTCTACAAGCAATGATAGTTCATTAGCTTGATCTACTTGCACATTGCTCTGCATAGTGGTCTTCTTCAAGACAAGTTCCCAAGAGGCATTAAGTGGGTGGTAGAAGGAGGATTCAATGGAAAAAGTACTTTTTTTTTTTTTAAAGTGAGAGTTTGCCCCAGGCAGTAAAGAAGCCGTGTACAGTAAAACCTCAGTTATGAACACCTCAGGAATGGAGGTTGTTTGTAACTGAAATGTTTGTAATTCTGAGCAAAATGTTATGGTTGTTCTTTCAAAAGTTTACAGCAGAACATTGACTTACTACAGCTTTGATACTTTACTATGCAGAAGAAAAATGCTGCTTTTCCTTTTTTTAGTAGTTTGTTTAACACGGTACTGTACTGTATTTCCTTTTTATTTATTTTCCTCTGCTGCTGCCTGATTTGTGTACTTCTGTTTCCAAGTGATGGGTGTGGTTGGATGGTCAATTCGTAGCTCTGGTGTTTGTAACTTTGAGGTTCTACTGTAGATAACTGCACTCATAGAAGAATACTTATGCTTTTCACAAGGAGGAACTGTTGTATGACCTTTCTGAAAGGTTTGGGCCCAAAGGGGCTTTCAGTATAGGGCATGCACATTCTTCCCCTACCCTGCTATGCAAACCTATAGCTTCTGTGTTTAAAAAAAAAAAAACAAAAAACTGTTACTCAGTACAAAGAAAATCCTCTCCTGTTCCTTGAGGACTTCATTTGAGTATTTCAGCATACTCCATATCTCTCTCGTAGAACAACTTGATAGTACTTAGTCAATTTGCAACAATAATTCAGGGATGAAAATTGCTTGAAGATCCAGAATGTGAACTTTATTAACAGTACTGAATATTCTGTTTTCTTGAGCAGTAACTCTGTGGTGCTGTGACCTTCTCCTGTTGCTATTCTTAAGCAAAATACTAGAGACAGCAACATTTTTGGTAACAAAACTGGTAGGAAGCATGTAGTAGACTGCTAAAGTAGATTGCCTTTCATTTCACTGCAAACTAATATGAGTTAGGCTTTTGTATGTGTGTGTTTTTGTGCTTGAGCGTCATGTGTAATGTACTGTTGAGAACCAAAATAAACTAGTTGGGGTTTCAGAAAAGTTAACAGTAAGAGGCATTTGTTTTGTTAGGAAGACTTCTTAGCAACTTCTAAGATAACTAGGGTGTTCTGAATCCAAATATGGTTGTTACCAAGCTGTGTGTGTATAAAGGCTATATTTATTTGCAAGTTTGAGGGTCTAAACTTGAAAATTCAACTTGGTAACCATCATTTTTGAATTCAGCAGGTTCAGGTCGGATTTGATTTAAATCAGATTGATTTAAATCACTACTCAGACTCAATTTAATCATGGATTTCTACATAAAAGTGCATTCTTGTTGGTTGTTATAACCTTAATACATATTCTTCACAACTCAGAGGATAAGTGAGACCCAAATTGGGTCTCTTTTATGGCCTACTGCCGTAGAAGGTTTTCCCTTCTACTGAGAGAATGGTATGGTAGATCTCAAATCAATGAAGGCTACACTCAGACCTCAAGACTTCTGGAATATGCTGCTCAAACAGATTCACTTTTGTTTCTACTGCCTGTCCCTCCCTTCTGACATTTATCTCCAGACTTCTTCTCCTTGTCCAGATCTATCCCATCCCCAACCATCTTCTATTCATTGAACTTCTTGAAACTTTGCACTTTTAGAGAGAGGTAAGGGATTTGCAGAGGGACAATAGGGTTGAGGTCTGTTTTCTCACCTCTATATATTAATTTATTTTAAAACATTTTTGTTAACCAGCATGTTATGTCTGGAGACGCAAATCCACAGTTTGAGAACTGCAAAACTAAGCATCTCTGATAGTATCTTCTAGACTTAGCACTGAGTCCCATTGGGTGGGTAGATAGATTTAACCTAAATCTATACAGAAGCCCCCATAAGATTAGGTCCCTAATCCATGAACTATTGGAACTCATTTACAAAACTTTTCTTAAACATTACATGCATATATTGTCTCATACTGTAGAATTAAAATTTATAATACCTATTCCATGATGAGATATCTTTGAGCTATAATGTATCTTTAGATAATGCTTTTTCAGGGGAAAAACCTATCAAAAAATCTGATTTTTAAATTAAAAAAAATCAGTGATTTTTATCCACCTTGAGCAGATTCAAATTATGTTTACAAATTGGTAACTTTTTTCCTAACAAATTCCTCTAGACCCTTAGAAATCTCAGAATCAATCCTCTTTCTAATCTGTAAGTGACTTTAGAGTTTGAGCCTGGCTTGGAAAACTGCTGGAAAAGCTCCACTCCTTCTTACAGTTTCATCGCCCCATACATCAATTTTCCTGGAGTTAGAGTAAGCAAGAAAAATTATTAGGGCAGTTGAAATTCCAAGCCATGTGCATTCCATGCTCCCCTCTAGTATAAGTGAGGGGTCTCATTTGCATAATGGAACACTGGAAAAGGTTCTCTTACTTGGACTGTCCAGTGAAGGACTGGCATAATGTAGTGCTGCCAACCCCACATAGTCAAAAAATAAATTGGTTTAAATCATGAGCTGTAAACAAAAAAAATAATTTTGGGCTCTTTATCTGACTCTGGCTTTTGAGCTTTCAAGGGTCACATTTCCAAGCTTTTCTCTGAAACCATGGGGATTAGAAACTTTATTTAAAAAAAAAATAGGCAAGTAGAGATTATCACATAAAGCCCCAACTCCTGGAGTCATTAAGAAATAACAAATACGAAGACCCCTCCCCCCCTCCGAATTGCAATACTATATAAGGGCTAATAGGCTTGGCTTTGCATAGATCTGTCAGATGCTTGAGGTCAGTGCTAGGGTTGACTTCTGTGGGGAGTCCGCCCTGTGACGGGGGGTGTACTTCCCCTGCACTGGAGCAGAAGGGTTTAAGGCAGCACTCTTAGGAGAGGAAACCATGGCCCCTTGATCCTGTTGGGCATGCTCCAACTGCAGCTGCAGTATAAAAGGGAGCAGCCTACCTCAGTCTGGGCTGACTGGTGAGGACGAAGGACGTACCTCGCTGTCTCCACCCAAGGAGCAGCCAGGATCCTGGACTGCTGGAGCAGGAGATGCCGAGGCCTAGGCAAGTGCCCGGTACCTGCGGACCCCCCAAGGAGCTTGCAGTCGCCGCCCAAGGAGCCCAAAGACTCCGAAGACACCCCGACTTCAACTGCAGGAGTCACGGTAGGAAGTAGCTGGGGGAGGGACTAGCTAGTCTGTGAAGAATTTCAAAAAGATCTCACAAAACTAAGTGATTGGGCAACAAAATGACAAATGAAATTTAATGTGGATAAATGTAAAGTAATGCACATTGGGGAAAAAATAACCCCAATTATACTTACAATATGATGGGGGGCTAACTTAGCTACAACTAATCAGGAGAAAGATCTTGGAGTCATCGTGGATAGTTCTCTGAAGACATCCATGCAGTGTGCAGCAGCTGTCAAAAAAGCAAATGGGATGTTAGGAATCATTTAAAAAAAGGATAGAGAATAAGACTGAGAATATCTTATTGCCCTTCTATAAATCCATGGTACGCCCACATCTTGAATACTGCATACAGATGTGGTCCCCTCATATCAAAAAAGATATACTGATATTAGAAAAGGTTCAGAAAAGGGCAACTAAAATGATTAGGGGTTTGGAACGGGTCCCATATGAGGAGAGATTAAAGGGGCTAGGACTTTTCAACTTGGAAAAGAGGAGACTAAGGGGGGATATGATCATGAGTGGTGTGGAGAAAGTGAATAAGGAAAAGTTATTTACTTGTTCCCATAATATAAGAACTAGGGGCCACCAAATGAAATTAATGGGTAGCAGGTTTAAAACAAATAAAAGGAAGTTCTTCTTTACTCAGTGCACAGTCAACCTGTGGAACTCCTTGCCCAGGAGGTTGTGAAGGCTAGGACTATAACAGGGTTTAAAAGAGAACTGGATAAATTCCTGGAGGTTAAGTCCATTAATGGCTATTAGCCGGGATGGGTAAGGAATGGTGTCCCTAGTATCTGTCAGAGCGTGGAGATGGATGGCAGGAGATAGATCACTAGATCATTACCTGTTAGGTTCACTCCCTCTGAGGCACCTGGTGTTGGCCACTGTCGGTAGACAGGATACTGGGCTGGTTGGACCTTTGGTCTGACCCAGTATGACCATTCTTATGTTCAGTGTCCCTGCAGCAGTCGGCGTGTTGTGGGCAGATTCCCTGCCTACTTGGTGGCGAACCCATTTGCCACTACCAGGGCCCTGGGCTGGGACCTAGTGGAGCAAGGAGGGCCTGGATCCCTTTTTGGGGGCGGCCCACCAAACGCCCTCCTGTTGACTCTGGCTATCAGATGAGGCCGTGCTTCCCTGCATCTGAGGGAAGTCCTATTGACTCTGGCCATTAGGCTGCACTTCCCTGCAGACAAGGGGAGTCCTATTGATGTCAGTCATTGGGCCATGCAGCCCTGAGGCTGAAGGTAGCCATATTGACTTAACAGTGGGACTACCGCCCTTGTCGCACCCCCAGGGTGACAGGTGTACTTGCCCAGTGACAAGCCCCAGCAGAAAGGTGTTCTGTCAGGCACAGTCACCCTCACTCCCTGTTGAGGGTGACTGCAGGTGTCCCAGAGGAGGCAGCACAAGCTGACAGGGCCTGGAAGTAGGCCCTGCTAGAATAGGATGCATAAGTAAGCTCTTCCGGGCTGTCATCAGACATTCACTTACAGAGCAGCAGTCTAGGAATGAGAAGGAAAGAATGAGACTATATCTAAACAGCATTTTGGAGACTGAGCGTGAGCCTCCCAAGCCAGGTCAACAGATTTGCTAGACTTCAGAACCTGAGCTCCAACCAAGCTGCATCTTTGAAGCACTGTCTACGCTGCTCTTTTTGCCAAAGTCTGTTCACCCAATGTGGGAGGCTTGCTTTTGTGGTCTCCAAAATGCTGTGTAGACATACCCCGAGTGGCATCTCGTGCTCTTTTATAGGTGTGAAGAGGTGGGACCTAGGTAATAATTCTAGGGAAGAGTCTGTCTTGAGTAAAAGAACTCTGCTGAACAATCTGTTCCACCTTGTGTTTAGCTGTGACACTAACACTTCATTTCCCAGATGTGAAGAAGAGCTATGTGTAAGCTTGGATCTTTCGCCAACAGAAGTTGGTCCAATAAAAGATTACATCACCCACCTTGCTTCTCTAAAAAGAAAAGGAGTACTTGTGACACCTTAGAGACTAACCAATTTATTTGAGCATGAGCTTTCGTGAGCTACAGCTCACTTCATCGGATGCATACCATGGAAACTGCAGAAGACACAACTACAACAACGCTGCAAACAACAAATTGTAGTAATCTTTCCTGGGGCCTCTGCAGTGCGGTGTTACTGGCCCTTATCTTGACACAGCCCCTGGTAGCAAGTGCCATGTGCACCACAGCTGAGTCAACTAGTGCTTTAGTTCAGCTCTGTTGGCCCTAACACTTGCTGGGTTTCAATGCAGTTCCTCAGCTCATCAAATACCATTCTCCTTTCAGGACTCCAGATATCCTGCCTTTTTGATCCACTTCTTTGAACTGCTGCAGAATCTTCTGCCTTTGGCAACCCATCACTTTCCTGAACAGAAGGAAAAGAGCCTCAGCAGATACACCAACATACACTCTGCTTATCACTCTGCTTATCTCTTGAAATTTTTGTGACACCCAGCTCTTGCCCCAGCCAATAATCCAAACAACTCTAACAGGAAAAAATGACCCTCTAGTCTGGTGCTTAAGGCGCTAACTGGAAATGTGGGAGGCCCAGCGTGACGGGTTGGGTCATAGAAACCCCCTTGGGACTGCCACTTGAGCCTGTTTTCCCTGGCAGCTTGGGACTTTAGTACCTTGCCTGGTTGTGCCAGACACTCTAGTCTGCTACAGACACAGACCCTGGTCTGAACCACATCCCCCCCCCCCGAATAAATCCGTTTTACTCTGTATAAAGCTTATACAGGGTAAACTCATAAATTCTCCCTCTATAACACTGATATATATATATATATAGAGAGAGAGAGAGATGCACAGCTGTTTGCTACCCCAGGTATTAATACTTGCTCTGGGTTGGTTAATAAGTAAAAAGTGATTTCATTAAATATAAAAAATAGGATTTAAGTAGTTCCAAGTAATGGCAGACAGAACTAAGTAAATTACCAAGCAAAATAAAACAAACATGCAAGTCTAAGTCTACTACAGTAAGAAACTAAATGCAGGTAAATCTCACCCTCAGATGTTCCAATAAGCTTCTTTTACAGACTAGACTTCCTCCTAGACTTCCTGGGTCCAGCAATCACTCACACCCCTGTAGTTATGTCCTTCGTTACAGTTTCTTTCAGGCATCTCTTTGGGGTGGAGATGCTCTCTCTTGGGCCACTGAAGACAAAATAGAGGGGTTTCTAGGGGCTGGTTTAGTCTCTTTTATGGGTGGAAACCTCTCTCTTTCCCCCTGTGTGGAATTACAGCTACAAGATGGAGTTTTGGAGTCACATGGGCAAGTCACATGTCCATGCATGACTTGGTGCTCTGCAGGTCGACGCCATTGCCCACATGTTAGCCCGAACGTTCCCAGGAAAGTTCAGATGTGGATTGGCGTCTATCAAGGTTCATTGTTAGCCAAGTACTTCCATTTACTTGAATAATCGCTTCACGCTATGTTGACCAAATCTGCCTTAGGTGCTTCTACAGCAAACACTTTAAATACAAGCATAGAGCCAATGCTCATAACTTCAGATATAAAAATGATACATGCATATGAATAAGATGAATACATGCAGTAGAATATAACCTTTTCAAAGATATGTTACATGGCATATATATAGCATAAAACAGTTATGTCATATTTACACTCATAAGCATATTTCTATACAGCATTATGGGGTGCAACGTCACACCCAGGTTCAAGACTCTGCTCCAAATCAGGCAGAACAGGGACTTGAATCTGGGGTTCAACATACCAGGTGAGTTACTCAACCAATGAATTCTTGACTGTTCTAGGGTGGATGGATCTCTCTGGTTTTGGCCAGAAATTTTGTCTTGGATCTGGCAAACATACCTGACTAAAGTGTAAGTGTGTGTGTGGTGTTTTTTTTCTTGTCAAAACTAGATGCTTTCCTGCAGAAAGTTTGTTTCAACAAGTCAGCATTTTTCAACAAACACTTCATTGAAAAATTAATGACTGGCTCTAATCTCTGGTTCATGACTTCAGTGGAGGTGTGCTGCTCGGGGACTACATCCAGTCTAGAAGCACAAGCTTCCTTCATGAATAGCCCTATCTTTTGTGACTTCTCTAGGTTTGGCACTGGCCACGCATCTACTTAAAAGGTGGATAGTAAATTCTACACCTCTTCCCCATTTGACTTTCCTTTCCAGGGCTCCTTTAGAGCCAGAAGCCAAAGAGCTGTCTGCAGTTGCCATTCCTTCAACCCACTTAACTTTAGAACTTCTGCAGGATCCCTTCTGTCAGTCCCAAGTGTTTTCAATGATTCATAGCAAACTATTGGCTATTCCAGTGCACAGCTGTATTTATTCCATTCATGTGCAGCACATTTTTCCTTAGGGCTGCACTTCGCAAGTTTAGGAATATTTAATGGCCGGTCTGAAACTTAGTTTTGATTTGACTGTTATAAGCCTTCAAAAATCTACTTCCTCTGGAACAGGACAAGGCTCCCTCAGTGAAGGCTATTTTTATGCCACTTTCTTATTCCATCCCTAGGCTCTTTCAGCTGTGGAACTGAGGGGTCAGATGAGAAAATAAGTCACGACTTCATTTAAAATACCCCCCCCCCTTTTTTTCATGCTCAAATCACAGAATCACTTTTTTTTCAACTCCCTGCATGCTGCTTCTCTTCTCTTGCTCTCCCCCAGAAATCCACCTTGAGTCACCTAAAAGTCAACTCGAAGGTGACCATTTCAGAAGTACAACTTCAGCTACAGTGTTTGCTAACGTTTTCACAATACACTGGAAACTCCTGTACATCTTTTATCTAAAGATAAAGTATATTAAGGAGGGTGCAAAGTTGATCTTTCAACCTGGACGCTTATTTGTAGTCGCATGCGCACACACACGTACATTTTTCTTTTGTTAGCTTGATAGAGATTGAGTGTGGAAAAATACGATGCCGGCTATGTAGCAGTAGTGTGTGTTCACAAGGATATTGTCTGAGAAGGAAAGAGGCTGGGATGTAAAAAGAGATTCAGTGGGAGTAAGGAGTGCCTGAAATAGTATGCAGGAAAAAGAGGAAAACAAAGTACAGGAAAAAGGTTTGGTGACGGGAGGAGGAGAATGGAGGGGCAGGAAGGTTAGTATCAGTGTAGTAAAGCTTTTCTTTAGTCTTAGTGCACCAACTTTGAGTCAAATATTTTCATACTGTGTAACATTTCACTGTCCTTTCAGCAGCAGTATATTCTTCCCTGACATAGTTACTTTCTCATCACTTGTACATTACATGCATGTGTGCCTTTTTAAAGCAAAGATGGAGCTTCAGGTTAGCATCTAACACAATCACACTTTTTGTCTCTAGAAACAAGTGTATCTAACTCTTGTAATGCAGGGTAGCGTAATCCAGACATTTCCTATACTATAATTAGAACAAATGCTACAATGGTGTTCAATAAAGTACCTTATTAACTGCTTTTATATTGTGAAGAGGTCAGGAAAGAGACATTTCACCATCATGTAACACTTTCCTGAGGCTGTACTTCTAGGAGCTAGTGTTCATCTCCACATGGAACTGTTCTGGAATAGATGTTCTGCTTTAAATTCACACACTACTTCAATCCAAATTGTATTTCAGATCTAGATAAGCCCTGAGAATGAAGTACCAATTTTCAGAAAATCATCAATGATGTGTCAAAGTCTTAGTTACTTGATCTGAGTAAAAGTCAATAATGCAGCGGTTCTTCTGAAGTCAGTCCCCCTTAATTCAAGCATTTGATGGAAATAAACTGAGGGAATAGCTCAGTGGGTTTCTATATAGTACGTGTGAATTGCTGAGCACTGCCTACTTTCCAGGACCAGCAATAATGTGAAAATAACTTTTGTGGAGATGGGCATACCTGTCCATGTTTGGTAATACTTATGTTGTTGCCACCGGTAGCCCGATATACAGTATGCCACACACACTCGGTATGACACGCTCTCACTTGTTCAGATTCTGATAGCACTTCAGTCTGTGTTCTGAGTTGGGGTCTAGCACTGTCGATGGTGCTGGTTGCTCTGCTGCATGATTCTTCTGCTACCTGATTCTGCACTGTAACTGTTCCTCAGGTTCCACTCCAGAGCCACCTTGGAGTGCCTTCAGTTTCTTTGGAGAAAAGCTTGCAGGATCCTCTGAATAGCCTTTGGGGCATTGCACTCCTTTCCTGACTTGGTATCCTTCTGGAGTCTGGAGCCATGCCAGGGCTCACTCCAGCTGCTTGTGACTCTACATACAGAGCTCCATGAAGACTCTTTTGGAAGCCACAAAATAATCTCTAGTACAGAGCACTGTGCCAGGCACCATGCCCTCCCTTGATGCTGATCCCTTATCTAGTGCTGACAGATCACTGGAATCCTAGGAGAAAATCAGACCTCCCGTTGGAGGGTAGCGGCTTCCCTAGTGACAAGGCGCTGTAGAATATTTAGGCTGCTGTCCACCCTCTGGAATTAACTTCCTCCGAGTTGAAGAAGACTCTCTTCTATCAGTGTTATACCTTCAGGAGCAGTCTCCCTTACAACGTCAAGGGATGGAGTTTCATAGGCATCTTCTACACCTTCTGCTGGCAAACATCCTCGGCAGTACAGAAGTAGGATTCCTCACAGTATCTTACTCCAAGCAGCAATTTTGAGGGTACGGTTGAGAGCCCTATACCAATTGCGCCATATCTCCAATCACCCTCTCTTCATTCCCTCCTTTCTAACCCAGTCTCAAACAAAAAAACATCTCCCTATAAAGCCTTCTCTACGACTCTCTTCTTGACCTACAGGCCTTTCTAGTAACACTGGAAGAGCAGTTATCTGAAATCTGTCCTCAACCTCAGAAACATCAGCAGGCACATATGAGCATTCTAGTTCAAGATGCACAACCTAGGAGGCCTTATCCTTCTTTTATCCCAAGGAGACTGTTATGTGGCTCTCAACTTAAAGGACATGCTTCCTTTCATGACAGTCTCATCAAGTGCCTGAGCTTTTGCATGATGACAAAACATTACCAGTTCGGAGTACTTCCATTGTAGTCTATTCAGTCACAGTAATAGAGATCTTTGCCTCCAAACAAAACACCAAATGCCAAGTGCAGAGGGGGCAAAAGCTTCCTCCTGCATATATTTTACAGCCAGTAGCCAACACTGTCTGTATACCTTGTCTCCCAGATACCCAAGGTCATAAAGATCATGTTGGGCAGAGATGTATTAATAGCTTTAAAGTTGTCTCACGAGTACTGGTGCCCTGTGTATTCTGCAGCTGGCCAGAAAGCCACATTACCTGCTGCCTCTTTGGGCATCTTGTCTCAACAGCAAGGGGGGATTCTGTATCCAGCCTAGAGACGTTGCACCTTGCAACATGGAGGATGACCTTTTGACTAATGTGGATTCCCCCCACCCCTCAGCGTCCAAGCCATCCGACTGCAATCCAGGAAAGGTTCCAGCCTGAGTTGCTATAAAGAGAAAAGGCTGTGGTTCACCATCTGGGTCACTAGTAAAGGACTAACTCAATATTAGGCTAGGATCACTGCAGTCCTGGAGTCCCATCTAAACCTTAGATTTTTGGGTTTAGGTATGGCTTCCTTAAAAGTCCACCTTGTAAGAATAGGAGCTCATTAGGTTTGTCCTTAAAATGTGTATGCCTTCTCACCCTATAGTCCTCAGGCTCCTCAACAGCATGGTAAATGTCTTCTCCTTCCCCTTCCCCTCTCTCCCACTATCATTGAAGCTAAATCTTGTCCTAACAAAGCTAATAAACCCTCCTTATGAGCCATCTCATTTAAGCTTTTCTAGAGAATTTATTGATCAAATCAGACTTCCTTAAAGTGATTACATCTACTAAGAGGGCAAGTGAGTTTAATACGTCGATGATCGTGCCACTTTTGTACTGTGGTCTCTAAAGACACTGACCAGTGATGCCTCATCCCGGCCTAAGGTGGCCTCAGATTTTTACCTGTCCAGTGCATTTTCCTGTGTTCTTCCTGAGACCTTTCAAATTCTGGGGAAACATATCTTCATATAATAGATGTGAAAAGAATACTCCATTCATATCTGGAAAAGACCAAGCCCTTTAGAAATTCAAGCAGGCAGTTTGTATCATAGGGACATATACCTGTGAAAACACATTTCTGGACACTTCCCTGCTGGATGCAATGTTACATCTTAGCTAGGAAACCAGTACCTCCTGGTTTAAATACCCACAGCAGCACCATCAGTGGTATACATTAAACATGTTCCTCTGGTGGAGATATGTGCAGAAGTAATCTAGAATTCAGTGCACACTTTCACCAGACACTACTCTTTGGCTTTATCGTCATGCTCTAATATCCAGTTAGTTCAGAAGTGACTCTTGCTCAGAGTTACTGGTGAGTAATCTCTTTAAGGGAAGAAAGTTTTATTTTCCATGATGTTTGAAACTCGCTTGCACTTCCTTGTCCTGCTGCCTAGTCTCATTATGCCTTTTAAAGCAACTACAGTTTGCCATGATCTTTAAAACTATCTTCAACTTTATTGGAAACGGCACTGGCCCTGCAAAGCAAAGGATGCTAGTTTTGCTCTTTGGGTGCATTGGTAAAATAAGATTTTCATGAATCCTTTTTTGTGTCATTAATAGGATTTGATTGTTAACAACTTCAGACTGTTACCTAGCAACAGAGGATTTGCCAGGCTGAATCAAACACTGTCCCCTCTAGTCCAGCGTCCCACATTTGGCAGTGACTAATGTGATTTTTTTTTTTCTGTTTAATCTCTCACTACCTGTGCAACAATTGTGCATAGTGTACTAAGCCTGTTGTATAGTTCTCTTGTGGGGGGCTTCTGGGGCATTTGTGCTTTATGGCACATGTTGATCATTATAGTATTCAGGAAAGAGATGTAATTCTCCCTAGCCACATTTAGTTAATGATAGTATCTTACACCATAGCTATGTGAACTTCAGTGACTGTGGATGGAACTTAATCTTCTTTTTTCAAAAGTACAGTCTTATCACTAAGAGAAGCTCCTTAGCAGTTGGCAGCGAAGAGCCTGTGAGACAGTAGAGCAGTTTTTCCTAGTATAATGATGGGTGCTTGCATACACTAGAAAGGCCACTGTTATTATCAGACCTCTCTCAAATTCACTATAGTATTTGACTCAGACCTCTTGCAGAAGTTAATTCCACAGAATGACTACATATAGCGTGCAGTAGGTCCTATAACTTCTGTTAATTTCCAATGTCTCCTCATTATCTCACTCAGTAAAGCAATTTTACCTCTTCCCTGTATAATCCTGATTATTCAGATTCTCTCCAGCAAATCATTCTAATTTCAAGTAGTTTGCTAAAGGTATTGCAGTTTGCACAAGTGAGAGTGCTGCTTTTTTGCGTTTTTCCCATGCACTTGATCTTACTACATGCAAATTATTTCCTTAGTATTAATACTAATATCAGAATAGGGAAATGTAACAATCTAGTATTCAGCATTCATATTGTCTGGATTAATATTTCTGAATAAATAAAATTGCTGCATGTGGCCCTCATATTTTATATATACAAAAGTGGCATATAAAACATATCCAGTTTATAATAGCACTTAATTTTTTTAAATAGGAAAAAAACAAAGCTTGTTGAGTGCTCCTAATGTTGGCACCTTTGTGGGCAGCTTTAAGGCAGTTAAGTGGACTTAAGTGAAAATACAGTAAACATAGTGACTTCATTTTGTTTTTTCAGATGAAAATTGGGATGATGATCAGCTGCTTGGATTTGAACCTTGCAATGAAAACCTTGTAACCGGTTGCAACATAATCAATGGGAAATGTGAATGTGACACCATTCGCACTTGTAGTAATCCATTTGAGTTTCCAAGCCAGGATACTTGCCTGTCAGCTTTAAAAAGGATTGAAGGTAAGCGCTTGATTTTTTTAGTAATTTTCAACTTGTAATTCCTTATTGTGTATCTTTCACTAGGGCCTATCACTAGATGATCATACTTGATCCGTAAAACAACGTAAGTGGTTTCAGGGACTAACTGCCTTTAACTTCCAAAAAGAACAGGAGTGATTTTTTTTTTAAAAGTCTTAAAGATAATATTAGCACTGTGGAGTTTAAGGAAGATGTGGTTTATCCAGTTTGACTCTCAAGACACCTCAATTTGAAAATGGATGAGACTGATATTGTCTTTGTGTTAAGTGTCTTTTTAAAAAGTGCATTTTACCGTTGACAAGGACAAAACTAACACAAATTGTTTGTGTCCTCTTTTGACCTTTGTGCAGCTTCACAAATGCTTAGAGTTGTGGAAAAGCAAGTTGTTCAAAATTATATTATATTTATAGTGATAGATGAAAAAATGTTGGGACTTTAAATATCCTAAATAAAGAGGAAAAATCTTAAGGTGTTCTTGGTTGCCTTGACTCAATGTTTTGCATGATGATGGAATTGCTGCTCCTTTTTCAGAAGTATATAATGTACAATTACTTTAATACTAGTACTTCTCAATTGTTTGTCTTCCCTTTGTTTTAGCTCACTTTAGATCAACACTTTTTGTGTATACTTATCTTCATACTCACATTTGGTGTCATAGCACTTAAGACATTGCTATATTACATGCTACTTAACAAAGCAGTCCTAAATTCGGCGAAAGAGTCAGCTCAGGGATATTGTGTTGCAATCAAACCTGCATGAAGTACTTTCTTAAAAGTTCTCTGAGCTGGGATGGAAAACGTTGTGGTTCTTGACAGCTGTCTATGCAATTTTACTTTGTTATAACATTTATTTTCCAACACATCCTAAGAATTTACAAGGAGATTATTTCAGATATGTAAATGAGTGAATTGGACTCAACTAAAAGTCCACAGCTGTAGCTTCACGTGGTGACTCAATGCAGTGTTAAACTTAAATGTTCTAAAAGAATACTAGTCATGTTGGTCTGAGTTTTTTATGAGGGTAGTTTAAATAAGTAAACTAACAAGTTCCCAGGAAAACAAAATGTTGAGACTTGCCTAAGTGTGTGAATCTTAATTAAGCAATGGAAAATGACAGTAATTTGAAAACCTGCTAAAGTTCTCATACAATAAACTAGAAAAATATGGAATAATAATAAGGTGAAAGTGAATATTCCTCTGTGCTGGGTCTGATCTGTTAGAAGCTTACCCACAGTAGGGGCTTGTACTGCTAGTTTATTGGATATCATACCCCTAACTGAAAAAGTTTAGAAGTGTAGTAGTACCAAGGGATGTCTCTGAAGTACAAAAGGCAGCAAAGAAACTAACACTTCAAGTTTGCGCCTTGTTTTAAAGTTTTTGTCTGCAGTTTTTTTCCACAGTTCATGACTTAAAGTGATAGATATGTTGTCTAATGCTGTGAGAAAGAAGTGCTGAATTCTGATCCTGACTCTGACAAAGACAGCATCTGTGGTCTTAGAGAAACAGACAGAGAAGCTGTAACTTGCCTGTCTCAGAAAATGAGTTTACAATATTGATCTGGCTCCTGAACAAGAGTGTTCTGAGGATTAATGTTGTAAAGTACTTGGATAAAAGTCAAGTACCATTACAGATATCTAATTTATAATACTGTAGGTTAGTAATGTTAGACTATTTGTATTTCTGGGAGATAATATACTTGCTGTGTATATCTTAACAAGCTTCAAATGATGTCTGCTGTCCTGAGTAATTTATTTCTAAGTGATTTAGCCTGTACTCTTCTATCTACTTTGTACTGCTTGTGAAGCCCTTCAGTTACGAAACTATAGAAAAATTCTTTGAAGCCACATTAAACCATTAAATACTTTAACGGTCAACAGAAAATAAGTTTGGTCTTTCACTGGTTTTTGCTCTATTTGTTTTTGTTTTTCAACAGCGAATACTTTGAGAAAATAAAAATATTCAGGTCTCCCTCTTTCTTTCCTTCCTTTCTCTCTACCCTCTTCCCCCCCACCCCCCCCCCAACATTGAAAGCCTAGTTAACATGTAAGTCATTGTCACTTCATGACAAAGCTCTAATACAGTTTTCTTTAAGAGGTTCCAGCTACACTCCTAACAAGTGTTCATTGCTGATAGGAAACTATTCAGAGTATTCTACAGAACATGACTTACAGCATCAGACTTTTCACAGATTAAACCTATTTTTCTGAATTAGTAGCAAAAGGGGAGGGAGAGAAAAGCATAGCCACGACAGATTTTCTTGAATATGACAGAGGATATTTAAATTACAGCATAAAGCATACTTTTTTAGCAGAAGTGTTCCCCCATTTATAAGCAGATAAACATTTAAAAAAAACAACAAAATAAAAAGGACATGCACAAAAAACTCCATGTGCATTACTACCCATTTTAGCAGTGAAACAAAGGCCATGTTATGTATGCTGCCAAATACACTTATGATTGAAATAAAAATGTGCTTTACCTTGTAAGTACTTTATTCTCATAAATATACAGGGAGAAGCTATACTGGTATGACTACATCCACGCTGTGGAGTTGTACTTGTTAAATTGTATTGGTTTCTAAAGTGGTACAAAAACTCTGGAGACAAGCCATGTTAACACTATAAAATTGTCAACTTTACTTATGTTGGCATACAGCCACTGCAGTTGTTAAATTGCTTGTGTGTGTCTGCCCACTTGGCTCCTGGTGTTTGGTGGTGCACCTCCTCGCCATGAACATTTGTATTGATTGTATCGGGGGGGGTATTGTGGGATGGCTTGTCAACAGTTGACAAGAAGGGATGAATATCAAGAGAGGGGAAAAGTACTTTTGTAGTACTAACAAGGCCAATGCAATCAAGGTGGACATCTCCCATTCTCAACAGTTGACAAGAAATCTGGGAATGGATAGGTCACTACAAAAAGTAATTTTCCCTCTGCTGATACTCACGCATTCTTGTCAACTGTTGGGAATGGGACGTCCACCTTGAGTACATTGGCCTTGTTAGCACTACAAAAGTAATTTTCCCTCTGATATTCACCCCTTCTTGTCAACTGTTGGGAATAGGTTTCAGAGTAACAGCCATGTTAGTCTGTATTCGCAAAAAGAAAAGGAGTACTTATGGCACCTTAGAGACTAACCAATTTATTTGAGCATAAGCTTTTGTGAGCTACAGCTCACTTCAGCGGATGCATACTGTGGAAAATGCAGAAGATGTTTGTTTTTTATACACACAAATCATGAAAAAAATGGACGTTTATCACTACAAAAGGTTTTCTCTCCTCCCACCCCACTCTCCTGCTGGTAATAGCTTACTTAAAGTGATCATTCTCCTTACAATGTGTATGATGATCAAGGTGGGCCATTTCCAGCACAAATCCAGGATTTGCCACAAGTACTCCTTTTCTTGTTGAGAATAGGCCACTTCCATCTTAATTGAATTGGCCTCGTTAGCACTGACCTCCCCCACCCCCCACTTGGTAAGGCAACTCTAATCTTTTCATGTGCTGTAATATATGTACTGCTTACTGTATTTTTCATTCCATGCATCTGATGAAGTGGGTTTTAGCCCACAAAAGCTTATGTCCAAATAAATTTGTTAGTCTCTAAGGTGTCACAAGGACTCCTTGTTGTTTTTGCTGATATAGGTCAGGAACACTGTGATGCACAAATAACTGTTTTCTTGATGTTTCTAACTTCAGCTGGTTAATGACATGGGAACATTTTTCTTTGTAACAATTAGGAAACTAAGTAAATAAGTACACAGTAATTGAAGATTATAAAAATAAATAAATAGCTTGCAACATTCAAGTAGCTGTTCAATATTTTGTTTTATCCTCACTGTTCAATGTGTAACCCAGGCCTCGTTTACTGGAAACCATTCAAACCCCGCTCTGAAGACAAAGAATTGTTAATTTTTTTTTCTCCTTGACTTTCCGATGGCACTTATCACTGAAGTATCTTAGTGTTTCACAGACATTTAATGAATTTATTTTCACAACGCTCCTATGAGATAGGAGTGTAGGTATGACATGTATGCATATGGTCACTTAGACATCGAATAGAAACTAAGTGGTTATATTTTTAATAAGTTGGTTTATTGATTTTAATAAGTAGCTTTGAACAGCTTGACTGAGCCTTGATACTAGGTGTAAGATTATTTCACTGAATCCCAGATGTGACCATTTGGCAAATTTTTATTTGAGGCCTTGTCTCTCTTGAAGTTTAAATATGGGCAAGGAATTACTTTTGTAAATCAAGACAATGGGTCTTAAGTAATGACCAGGAAGACAACAGGCCCCAATAACCAAGAAGTCATTGATGAGAGTTTCTGCTGTTGATCTCAACCCCTTGTATTTAAGTAATCTTGGTAGTCATCACTTCTTGTTATTCCATCAGTGTTGCTTATTTGGGACAAACATAGACTTATGGATGTGACTAAAAACAGTGCCCTAAAAGGAGAATCCCATAAGTGGATCAAGAGTCAGAATGGCATTGCCTGATCTGGATTGGACAAATGCATTTGAGGTGAGAAACCTGGGATTTCTCCTGATTTTGATCAGAAGATCATCTGAGAAGTCGCGTGGGATGTAGTTATACTGATGGTAGTATAGACCAAGCCAAGAACATCAGATAAGTCAGCTGACCTGAGAGTGACCCCCCCCCCCCCAGTAGTGTAATGGTACTTGCAACAGAAAATGTTGCCTGGTTTCCTAGACTGCAGTTCCTGAATGACTCTGAAGCTCTACAAGGCAAGCAAGGTAAAGAGCAGATACTTTTTCTCTTTGGGTATGTCTACATTGAAATTAGACACCCACAGCTGGCTTATGCCTGCTGACTTGGACTGTGAGGCCGTTTCATTGCAGTGTAGACTTCTGGGCTTGGGCTGGAGCCCAGGCTCTAGAACCCTGCAAGGTGAGAGGGACTTGGGCTTCAGCCTGAGCCCAGAGGTCTGTGCTGCCGTGAATCAGCCCTGTAGCCTGAGCCCGGTGAGCCCAAGTCAGCTGACACAGGCCACCTGCAGGTTTTTAGTTGTAGTGTAGACATACCCTGTCTATTTAACCGGACTGTGCAGGGATGCCTGCCATGAGAGACCTATCCTAGCCTTGTGTGTGTGGCTAGCCATTAACAGTAATAGCACGGGTGTTTAAGTATATAGTACACGTTTTTTTACTTTTGGGTATTAACTAACCTGGATTTAAAGCAAATCTTATTATTGATCTGAGCCACCTGGATTATCTAAAGATTTAAACCTGAACCCATTTTTTCCACAAGGGAAAAATAAATTACTAAATAAACCACATAAGAATAGAAAGATTAAATAAATCCTTTAATAATTATGTTAATTTTGTGATTTGATTATTTGTTGTGCTCATGCAGTAACTTCACCAATTGTTGGTCTTAAACTGTTCTCTTTGTAGTTAAGTTGTATTGTTAACTCCTTGATTAACTCAATTTACAAGGTAATTTCATTATTATCTTGTTTTATACTTCACGGAAATAAAAGAAACTATATAACTTTGTAGCTAGTGCTCTTGAACAAAAATTGTAATATACCTAAATTAGTTTTTTCTGATCAACTGGTGATGAGGTAAAAACAACCCTAAGTTAAAGGGAATTTAATTATTCTTAGAGAATTGGCCTCAGGTCCTAACAAAACCCATATTATTACAAGCCGTATTATACCCATTTTCAGATGGGTAGCTGAGGCACAGAGAAATTGTCAAAGTATCCAGTAATTTTAGGTGCCCAATTTGAAGCACCTAAAACCTGATTTTGTCAGAATACTTTACGTAGTATAGCATGAAATATGTTCAAAGCACAGTTCCTGTTGACTTCAGTTGCAGCTGAGGGTTCTAGGCACTTCTGCATGTCAGACCACAAGATACCAAGTTGGGCTTTCAGAAATTGAGGAACTCTCAATTAGTGACTACCTGTAAAAAGGTTGGTTTAAGTGATTTGCCCAGCATCACATAAGAACTCTGTGGCAGAGGCGGGGGTAGAATCCAGCTCTTTTATGCTTTAACCTTAAGTTTTTCCTTTCTCTTCCTGTGATGCCCTGACTCCTTCGTTACACTTCCAAGTTCTGTAACCAATGAAGCAGGGATCCTACAGGCAGGTCTCTGTTTATAACACAATCCTGATTCATCCCTAAAGCAAGTCCATCTGATGTACTGAATGAGGCAGAGTTCCTGTGGGGAAAATCAGTTTTTGATCATCATAACGCATGCACAGTGGGGCTGAATAAAGCTTGATTCTGGCGTTTTCTAACTTTTGATTGCTTGACTTTACAACCTTAATGTTCTTTTAATATAGGTGTGTACATGTGTAATTGCCTAGGTTTTTAAAAAGCAAACTGAAAAAAAAATACCATCATGTGGCATTATTAATACACAGGTTAGTTAATTAGCAAAGCTGGAATGTTTAGATTCTCAACCACCTGGGCTAATGGGATAACTCATAGCAATAGTAGGTTATCCCCTGTGAACCAACATGAAAGTGGGATGAGACGCTTTCTACCATTGGGTTTACCAGAGGAATGGTGAGACCTAGATCTTGGGTCCATTCCAGGCTGTGGAGGGAAGTATGCTTTAGTGAGCATAGACTCTCTTGCCAATTTTCCTGCAAGGTCGACCCTTTTTGCCCTGTCTCTCTACTCCTCCCCTGACTTCTTGTCACAGTCTCAATGTCTTGGTCTTCTCATCCTATTCCTAGTCTTCCCTCCAGGCTTGCTGTACAAGTTCCAGTCTGCCACTCCCCACACCCTGTTTCCCTACCCAGCCAGTCCTTCCCAGCTCCTCATCTGGTCTCTCTTCCCACCTCCTCCTACTGGCTCCCAGACTTGATCTCCCTCCCTGGGCTCTTCATCCAGTCTCAATTTCCTGCCCTTCCCGCTTCCTCCCTCACTCTGTCCCAATTTCTTACCCTGCTGGTCTCAGATTTCTCCCTGCAGCCCAGCTCCTTGTCAGGTGAGTCCCCCTTCCCCTCACTGGTTCCTAGTCCCAGTCTTTGTTCAGACAGTCACCTAGTTCCTCATCCAGTCTGTGTTTCCCTTCTACTCTCTGCCAGCTGACTCCTAGCCCCAGGTTTTTTGCACAACTTCCCCTTCCCTCCAAGCCCTTCTCACCTGCTCAGTCTTTCACTAGACTCCTCCTTCTCACATTCTACCCCTTTTCTACCACCCTAGCCTGCTTTTGCCTTCTCTGCGCTCAAATCTGCCTACTTTCTCCTCTTCTGAGTGCCAGCAGGGGGAGGAGCATTGAAAGCGCTGGGGAGACAGGCTCTCTAACCTCCGTTTCAGTGTCTTGTACCACCTCAGCCTGAAGCAGCTGGAAGCTGCCTTTAGCTGTAGACTTGGACTTAAGCATGCTCATTTTGTTTTGTGGGGAAGAGACATGCAGAGTCCAGTCACAGGGAAGATTCGTGAGAGCTTTCGGAATAATTCAGCCTGAGGTTGATACCCAACATGGAAAAATTCTGTCTGAATGGTTAGCTGTGCATAACTTTGCACAGCCAAAAAACTGGATCCATCATGGGAAGTGTCTGGCAACCAGCCCAACCTTGGAGTGTTCACATTAGCTATGGTTAAACATTTAATGGTCATAAACCTTCATGCTTCAGGGCATGACAATGAATAAATTTGAGGCTAGGAAAAAACATATACGAGCAAGTTATGTAAATATATATTATAGGGGTTTCTTGAACCTTCTTATGAAGGAAGGAAGCATCAGATACTGGGTCATGGTAATCAGGATACAAGACTTGATGGATCACTGGTCTGATTTGATGCAGGAATTCCCATGTTCTTGAGCTCCAGGCAGTAAGTGTGGCTATTTTCAGCTTTTGAAGGATCTATTGATGGCAGTTTGATCCAATAACTGGGAAGTTGACAGAGCTAGACCATGGGTGAGGGTTTCCAGAGGCTGAATCTGGGAAGAGTCAAGTCTGAGTATGAAAGCATCAGATGGCTCTCAAGAACTTTTCTAGAAAAGAAAAGAGGAAGTTCATAGCAGATGGGCTAAGCTAAAGTGTAGTCCTGGAAGATTGCGTCCCCCTCCTATTTTCCTAAACATTCAGGGAACATTCAGAGATGCAGAAACCCTACATCTTTCACTAACTTCAAATGATATGGGTACTCAGTACCTCAGAAAATCTGGCGTTGAGGTTATAAGTGCAGAATTCTTCAAGGCTTTTTCTCATCAGCTGTGAAAATGCATTGTAGTGTTGTCCAGCTAAAGGACTCACTAAAAATTTTGGAGAGATTCTCTGTGAGTTGCTGAGGGGAGAGGTGTATTCTGAGTTTATCCTTCAGCAGTCTGGTGCATTCCAAAGGAAAAATAAATCCTCAAATATTCTGATTAGACTGCAGCTCTCTGTGTCAAGCATTAATAGGCCCTGATTCTGATCTGGGCTTGAGTACTGCTGTAACACATGTACAGACTGAGGATTAGGAAGCAATGGTTTAGTAATCTACAGAGAGCAATGAGTGTGCCACCAGATGCAAAGAGATCTTTCCAAAACCCTTAACTTAAATGCTCCTAAACCCCATTTCCATCAAGCTTATAATAAAACACACAAAGTGACAATTTAAATGTGAAAATTAAAACTATTTTTGCCAGTTTGGGGGCAAATTTTTGTTTAGAAATTATGTACTTGGTCAAGTAAATGTACACCATCTCTGCAGCAGACATTATGTTCTGGTAGAAAATTTTGGTCAAACTGCACTCTAGAACAAATATAGTTGTTAACACAGTTTTTGGTCTGGACATAAAAATGTGTCCTTTAATTTCATAAACTTCTTATTGTGTTGAGGAAGAGGGATTCGTGTTGTCTTCCTCCCTCTCCTCCTTCCCCACCCCATTTTTATTTTAAAGTTCCTGAGATTTGCTGATTATGAAGATGGTTGAAGTTATTTGAAACATACTTTTTGCATTCCATTATTCTTACACGTAGTTGAATAACTCTAAAGCTGGTCCAACAGGTATTACAGCATTTTCCTATATTGAACATTAAATTTGAGAAGGCAGCTTCATTCTAAATATTAGCCTTCAGTTCATAAATTTGACTTCTTTTGGGCTGAAACTTCACCTGTGTGGTCTGAAAGGTTGATACTTCATGAGAATTAGAGCTAAATAAGTTGAATTTTTATTGAATTATATGAGTGTTGGAATAAATCTTCTACTTTCAAAAAAAAAAATCATGTATGTTTTTGCTCCAATAACTCAAATGGCTGAACTTTAAAACTTGGCATCTATCTTCAGTCAGGAATGTGATCCTGGCAAAGGGCCAAATTTTGCCCTTGAATGTGCTTATGTTGCTTGTTACCTATGTTTGGCTCCCATTTTAGTTATTTGAAGGCAGAATTTAGCCCAAACTGTGGGGCAAATTGTTTTAGTAGTTTTAAACCTTTTATTAATGTTTGTGCATGCCAGACTTATATCTTTTAAGCTGTTCAAAAGCATGCACCATAGTCTGAGGAGAGAACAGTCTGCAGTTTAAATTGCTTCTGCCAGTATTCTCAATTTTTCGTGCAAAAAGGGAACTGGAATTAAATCAATAACAAACACGATTTAATTAAAAGTACCACCTTTGCACAAGAACCATCTGTGAGCGCAGATGACTGCACAAAATGTTTAACTGCATAATTAAAGTCTATTCTAGCCGATAAGTTTTGTAAATAAGTATTTAACTACGGTTCCACAAGAGAAATGAATTCTGCTCAAGGCACCCTCAGTCAGGGATTAGTGGTGTATTCCTCCTCATCTTCTCTATCTCTAGACAATGCCCTGTGTATATTGTAGCAAGTTGGCTCTAAATTCCATGGCAAAGTCTGACAGTTTGGAAATTCTGCAGCAGCTTTCAGGTAGATTAAAAAACTGAAGCTTTTATTTTATTAAACATGAAAATTGATGTTGGTACAGTATTCCTTTTTTGTTCAGTTTAACTTATTTTAATATTGTGCTTACATTCTTAGGTGTTGCAGCTGAGTTTTATTGATGGTACATAACTTCATTGTATAAGTTGTTAGGGAGGGGTGGAAAGGGAAAGCCAGAAACTCAAGCATCTGGCTAGGGGACATTTGGAACCTTTGGTACTCAGGAAGTCATGGGGTTTGGATTGGGATTGTAGGAGAGGCACATTCTGCCAAAATAATTAGCAGTGAAATAATATTGACATTCAACTTCTCATCTTTAGATTCAGCGTTAACGCCCCATGGAGACAAATGGGTGCTGATCATATCTTACTTTCAGCTATTTGAAGCTGTCATTGGCAGGCATCCATGCCATCTGATGCTTAAGGGCTTCTATTCAGATACTATGGATTGTCCTGGACTCAGAGTGAAAACATAGGATAGCTGAGAGCAACCTATCATTACAACTTGCTGCCAGCATTATTCAAACATATCTTAATGCTTGGTTGTCGTCTTTTCCTGCCCAGCCACAACTGCGTTTCCTACCTGGACAACTTTGTCTTCTTTTTATATGTAGTGACAAGTTGCAAGTTCTAAAGCAAATGTTGTGAGACATAACAAGATTCTCTTCCCTCAAACTGGAACAAAACTGCATTTAAACTTTACTTTCAGGGCGGTTGCCCCGGCAAAGCCTTTTGAAGGAGGCTGCAGAAGCTGCTGCTGGGATCAGAAGTTCTCACTCTCTGTGCTTTACCCCGGGGGGGGGGCGGGGGCGGGAGGGAGTCTGGCTGGAGTTCCTAAAGGTTGCTGTTTGGCCTGAGCATTTGGGATGGAGGTGTGGGCTTGCCCATGGCCACTTTTCTGGGCAAAGGCAGATAATATAGATCTTGTATTTAAATATGTAGTAGGTAATGCTGACGGATTATCAACTTTGTCTTATATGAGACTTTACCATGTACAAAGTGTCAGCTATCTACTGGGCTAGAATGACAGTGAAATTAGTGTAAGTAAAAAAAAAAAAAAGCTGCAAATTCACACTTACTGAGGGTTATAGAAGATGCTGTGAATTGTAATATTGAGAAAATAACATGCTCATTTGATTGGACAGTATTGCGATTAATACTAACTAGCGAGTTTGGTTATTCAAACTGAAATCTGGAATTCTGGCTTTTGAATGTTAAAATGTGCAAGCTTTAATACTGTATGAATGTAGGTTTGGTTTAATTTAATACTTTTAGAGAATGGTATGTAAAAATTTACATATAATATGATATTTTAGAATATTTAATCACTTGTAGCTAGAACTGGGTGGAGAAAGGGTTTCTGTTTTGTGGAGTATTTTGGAAATACTGGTTTTGTTTAGATTTGGATTGCCCTGGAGCAGCAGACCCTTGATGCCCTGGGGTCCCCAGCAGCTTGCCAGGTGTGGTGTCAGGAAATAAAGCTAGTGTCTGACATAAAGGTCTCCATGAAACATTTTGATTTTAATAAATTGACAATTTTCAGACACAACTTTTCATCAGTTGTTTGGAAAATGTAAACTATATTTTTAAATATTGTGGAAACTGATTTTTCTCTGTCCATTGTTACCTGTTCTAATATGGGAGCTGTGTACATTTAACTGTAATAAAGGTGTATCCTTTTGTTGAAATATTTTGAAACTTAGAGCTACAGTATTTTCAGTGAATCTGAGCCACTATCGCTATGGTTCCCAATCTAGTGCTTTATCTTCATTTTTCTATCAGTGGAAAAACATTGATTGCTGTGCTTAATCAGAGCAGTGACCCTTTCTACTGAAAGCTAATAAGTCTTACTATTAATGTAGGCCTAAAAATAAGAGCTGACAAGAACCATCTGGATTGTAGTGAAGCCATTTATATTGTCTCATAAAATCCTATACTCAAAATTAATTCAAATTTGGTTGGATAAAATCTGCACATGAATTGAAAACAGACTTAAGGCCTTTAGCAAAGGGTAATTGATAAATTGCTAAGTATGGTTGGGGAGACATTTAGTGGGATTTTGCAGGGATCAGTGGAGGGAGTAAACAGTAATTTAATGAAAATAGAGAATGATATTAAAGTGGGGAAGTGTTGTGACAGTTACAAATGCAAATATAGCTATGCAGTAGAAACACGAGCAAGAAATAAAATGAGAATCAACTTGAAAAAATGCAAACTAATATTGTATGTGTAAGCAATTATAATCCAGCACAGATTCAATAATTGGGTGAAACCAGAAAAGCAGTGATGTCAGCATAAGCTTGCGTGTAATGCAAATAATGATATATTGAAGAGTGGCTGGCTAATGCAACTTTTAGCTGCATAGACACAGAACCTCAGAAACTGGTGTTTGTACCTGATACATTTGGAAAAATGCTCGGTTCTGGTTGCAGGCTCTGTGGCCTGCAGCTAGAAGCCAGCTGGTTGTCAAAGAGGGAAGATCTACAAGGGTTGCTCCTCTCCTATGTTTTGCTCAGAGACCTGGAGGAAAGGGGGAAAAGGTGGGGAGAAGAAGCAGGGAGACTAACAGTGTCATGCCTCGGAACTGACTGTATGCTGGAGAAATTCCTCAGCCAGGGAGTAGGGAACCAGCTACGAGGCATGTACCCTTGAGCTTCCTGTCTTCTGTATGTTTCTGTGACTGTAATCAGTACAGAATCAGCTGTGGAAAGTTTGATTAAGAAATGTCTCAAAATACAGATATAAGGCTCACCGCTCCCTCTGGTCTTTTCTAAATCTGAGGAAGGGGCCAACGGAATACAGATTTCAAAATCTAAGTTGGAGGAGCTGCTGGGCTAATGCCCAGGACTCTCTTCAAAGTATTTTCCATGTTCCCTGAACTTCACTGTGTGTGTGTGAGAGAGAGGTACTCTCAGAAAGTAGTAGGTTTCCCCTTCTACAATGTATTATTGTAGATAAATGTATTATTGGTGAGATGATTTTGACTGGCTTCAAAGTGATCCTTCAATTTTATACATGAGAGTAGTTTACATTCTCCCTCAGAAGCATTTTGACATGAGGTAGTTGATTCCCTGCTCCTCCCTTCTTTCCATCTGCTGTCCGTCCATGAAGTCTCTTGACTCTAGGGCAGGGGTGGCCAACCTGTGGCTCCGGAGCCACATGCGGCTCTTCAGAAGTTAATATGCGGCTCCTTGTATAGGCACCGACTTGGGGGCTGGAGCTCCAGGTGCCAACTTTCCAATGTGCTGGGGGGTGCTCACTGCTCAACCCCTGGCTCTGCCCCCACTCCACCCCTTCCTGCCCCCTCCCCTAAGCCTGCAGTGCCCTCACTCCTCCCACCTTAGCCTCCTGCATGCCATGAAACAGCTGATTGGGAGATGTGAGGTGGGGAGGGAGGGGGAGGCGCTGATTGGCAGGGCTGCTGTTGGGTGGGAGGCGCTGGGTGGGGGGAGCTGATTGGGGGTGCTGCTGTTGTATTACTGTGGCTCTTTGGCAATGTACATTGGTAAATTCTGGCTCCCTCTCAGGCTCAGGTTGGCCACCCCTGCTGTAGGGAACTACCCATGCACATAAAACTAAGCATGTAATTGTTTGTAGGATCAGCAGGTAAGTGTGTTTAAGGATTATGTGTATATACACAAGTACATACACATAGAGTAGAATTTGATTGCCTTTAATACATTACTCTCAATTTAATATTTTTAACTTAACCCATACAGCTTTGTTCTTGAGTACTTATATGTTAGGGCAAGTGCTGTTTAAATTATAGTCTGTGAGGGGTTTTCCCTGGGTTAGTTACCTTGCCTCTTTATTATGACTGATTATTTATCATCAGTATGATTATTAATGATCATAATCAAAATAATTTGTATTGCAGTGGTCCTAGAGGTTCCAATCAAGATCAGGGCCCCACTGTGCAAATCACCATACAAGAACAGTAAGAAACAGTTCTGTTCTGAAAAGTTTATAATCTAAATAGACAAGACCAACAAATCAGGATAAAACAATTATCTCCATTTTACAGATGAGGAACAGAGATAAGTGGTTTTTGCTGAAGATAGCACAGAAGTAGTCTCCTGAGTCCCAAAGCAGTGCTGTAGCAAGACCATCCTTCCTCTCTAAGAACTCCATTTTGTACTCTTCCACCTATGATTTATCCCAAGGCTTCTTTACTTTTTTGGATAGCTTTGGTGCTAATATGGAATTCAGACATACCTCATTTCAGAGATTTTTCTTTTAAAAGCAGTGCTGCTGACCAAATGTTTCCCATCTCCTTATGCACTATATATTATACTATCCAGAAAATACCTGTAGTCTTTGAGTTTTGTGCTGTACTGTCAAATAGCTAGAGTCTAGCTACGGTTAGATCAGTCTGTGTTAAATCATGTTAATTTTAACTTTCAACACAGAAACTAAACAAAGCATTCCAGGTTAAGAGCTATAAAGATTCTTTGGAAGAGAACAAAATAGTGAACTTTCATAGTCAAGTGGGTTTATGGCTAGCTTTGTAAACTTGAGTTTTATGCACATGTAAAATAGTTGTCATAGTGACAAACCAATCCACATTAATTTAAGGTGCTGGAATTTAAATGGTTTGTAAAATATACATGCCAAAAATCTTAGCTTCTAAAATATTAATTAATTCGATGTTAAATGTTAGTTAAACATGCTTGGCACTGGCAGATAACTCTGGAAAGGCAAAGAAAATATTCACCCTAGGTTAAAAAATACTGAAGTTCTTAAAATGTTCATTTGACCTTTGGCTAATGGATACAGTCGCATTGTAGCAAAGGAAATGCCTAACATTCTAGCATCTGGGTTTGAGTCTTCATACTACTTGGCACAGTTACATCAGTAGGTCTCTTCTCTTTTTCCACAGTAGTCACTGCAGACTTTTTGCAGAAGTGGATAAGGGACAGTAATAATGCCAAAAGCTACATGTCTTTTCTGTCTGCTCCAGGCAGGGTTATAATTGAATGGCTTGTTTCATAGGGTGTCTTGGACAAAAAAGGAGAAGAAACAAAGCTATTGGAAGTCAGGCTGGAATTTTGTTTCAGTAGTGCACCCAGATGCTATGATTTAAAAATTTCAGTAGAGCTTCCAGATTTATTTTTGGAAAGAATAGCCCACCTTTTAAAGGAAAAAAATGTAAAGCTTTTCAATAGCCTTGTTTTTCACATATCACAGTGAATGCTGTATAAGAACAAAGATAGTAAAGAAAAAAATCAGCATTGCATTTTCTTCAAAGTCAGATTCCCCTATCTGTCAGGGGTTTAACTGATGTCCCCTGTCTGAGGCATACTGGGTGGTATTGTTGTGACAGATTGGTGATATAGCTGTGTCAAATCCATTTTATTTTGTGAATACCATTTCTTTTCAGGGGCTCCACTTTGTATTGCAATCTTCATTGTGGGCTAGACTAAAACATCCATTATGTGTGATGTTAACAGGTTGGGCATCTCTCAAAGAGCGCAGAGTTAAGGTTGGGTTGCAGGGCTAGCACGTACCTTAACTTTGTATTTCCTGGTTTTGAGGGATTGAAGTTAACCCCTCTCTACATTCTAGAAGGTTGAGGCGCTACTGGGCAATGTTCACTCCCTCTCTTAATGATGTTTGGACTCTTTATTGCTTATTAAATGCCCCCAGAGTGACCGTATCCAAAGAGGCATATAAGGAGTTGGGATATTATGTGGAGGTTAGCCAAAACCTACTTAACCGTCTACTTATGATCCATTGGGGAGTCTAGATTCAAAACCTGGCACCAAAATGGTTTAAGCCTAATACATTAAGGCCATGTATGTACCCACCAAAACAGGGTTTGTAGAACAGAAGGGAACTGCTCTAGTCGTCATAGCTCCCTGTAAGCCACTACAGTCCTGCTTCTAACCCCGTTATTGTAGGAGCGCTGCAAGAGGAGTTTTTACCATCAGGTAGGAGATGAATCTAGCCCATAGAAAATGCAACTGGCAGTCCTGTGTGGCAGGAACATAGCTCCCAGCCAAGGGGTGGCGCTAACTGCAACAATGTAACAAGGAGTAGCAGACCTGATTTCATACTGGTGGGCATCCTGCAAAAAGGAGGTCTAGTGTCATTTGTAATTTCAACAGATCTACAGTTTATGCTAACTAGGGTAGGTTCAATTTACTCAATATTTGTTTGTAGAAGGTATATCCCTGCACTTAGTCTATGCTTAAATACAACTTCAAATGTGCAGAAGTGTAACAAGTAGCAGCTGGATATTCACGAGAATTTTAATAAGGATTTCATACTGTTTTTACATTGAGAAGGGGTTAAGTTTTCCCATCTCCTGGGTCTCTGAAGTTGTCTCTCGCTGGCAGACTTATTTCTCATGCTGAATCTCACAACCTGGCCCAGTCTACCGCTCTGGATGGACACCAATCTATGATGCGTAGACTCCACTACTGGATCCCATGTTCTTCCAAGAACTTCAGTTTTGGGGTCCAAGTAGTGGTTAATCACTGTCAAGTGCTAGGAACTCTGGCACCAACCAAGTGTGAATCCCATGCCTGACACCCTTCTTGAGCAGCAAGACTCTGCAGCCACCTAGGCCCCAGAACCAGGGTCTCAGCCCTCCTGCACCCAAAGCTGCTTATATCCACATCTGCGGAGTTCCACCTTGCTGTGGGCACTTAGCTTCTTGATTGATCTCTTTAGGGACAATGTGGTAGGCAAGTACATTAAACACAGAATTAAAGGAATTTCTTAATCACAAACAATTTACTCTTAAACAGCATCAGTTACAGATCTTTGAAAAACAAACAGCCCTGAGTCTCGCATCTATGAGTGTCGTCTCACCCTTTTCTCTGTGTGAAGTCTGTTTCAGGAAAGGCAGACTTCCTCATGTCTTCTCTGTTCTTAGCATGGACTTCTGGCATGTGGCCATTAACTGGCCTCTTGCTCAAAAAAGCAACTACATTTTTTTTAAAGAGGGGGGGGGGGTCTTTATCCCAAAGCTGAAGGCCCAACCAGTAGCAAACCATTTGTTCCAGCAGAAAAGAGTCTCTTAATGTTGATGGCCCTTGCTTGCTCTGTGCCAGCTTCTTAGGCATTCAGCTGTGTGTCAAACACCTACCTACGCAAGAGGACTCTACCCTCACAGATACTACAGAAACCTTTGGGAATACAACACATGAGCACTGCAGGATGAAGTGTGAACACTTCCTCTGTGTGTAGACAAAACTCATGTTTACGTCAGGGTGTTTGTAAACAGCGGTTTACCTACATCTGGTCTACATTCAAACAGAGGCTGCTCCATGCAAACCATCCTGGACTTGCTAAATGTTACCACCCCTTACCCTGCAAATTCCTTCTGAGGTGTTTTCACTTACATTCATTAAGCCCTGCTGGCCACTGTCATCTACCAGTCTGACAATCTCCAGCACAAGAAGACACCCTAGTGCCCTTCTGACACAACCTACAAAACTCAGTGCTGAAATAAGGGCTGCTTAATCTTCAGAGGTACTTTAGCATCTGTCCTTTTATTATAGTAATGGCTCTGACAAGCTGCTCTACCTAATCCCTCCACCATTCAATATAGCTACACCTAACACTGTGAATGTATCTGGGATGCATGAAGATAAATGCTGGAATTTAGCACAATGCTATGTTCTCTTAGGAGAGAGAACTATTTACTTATTGTAGATTTAAGGCCAAGATGAACTGTAGATCATCTAGTTTGACTTCCTGTATAACACAGGCCAGAGAACTTAATTGTTCCTTCATACATTGAGCCTAATAACTTGTACTTGATTAAAGCAGCTTCTGATAGGGCAACCAGTCTTGAACTGAAGATATCAAGAGATGGAAAATCAATCTCTTCTTTTGCTGGTTTGATCTTTACACCATCCTTACCCATTCCAGTGGCTGTTGCCACTCCAGTGTGGATAGAATTAAAGTTGTTTCAGGGCTTGGGGGGCATGTTTTGGCATCACATTTCCTTTTTTCCCAGAGGTTGAAGTTAGCCACTCTTCACATTCCAGAAAGCAGTGAGGGACTGCTGTATGTTAGTAATGCTATGTTAATAAAGTATTGGGGTATTTCATTTTTAATTTAATTTACTATTTTTTTTTTAAGTCCAACACTGCATATATCATTTAGCTCAGCTTTACTCTTTTACTGCTTTGGCAATGATTACCCTATTTGCAGAGGGCACTGCATCATCTCCTTGGCTCTAGTCTGTCTATCCAGCACATCTTTCTCTCCTCACCCTCTTCCCCCCCCTCCCCCAATGGAGCGGTAAGCATCAGCATGGGACCTGCAGGTTGAGCTGGGGGGAGTATGCGGGGATTAATGTGGAGTCAGTAGGGAAGCATTTTTTTACTGTGAGAATCACGTGGGGTGGGAGGGCAATCAGTAGAAGGGATGATCCAGTGATTAGGACCATGGACTTGGAAGAACTGGGTTCAACTTGCTGCTCTGCTAACAGACTTCATGACCTTGGGCAAGTCCCTTAATCTGTCTCAGTTCCTCATCTGTAATAGGAAGATAATAGTACTTTCCTACCTCACAGAGGTGAGGAGTATTGAGGATAACCATCTTAAAGGTGCTCAGATGCTATGGTGATTGTGGCCAGGTAAGTAGCTGTCCTTTGCAGATATTGGGGTTTTTGGGGACAGAACAGAAGCCCCTGAACCTCTCCCACCACACAGTTCTGACCCCCTACTTTATATCCACTTTTCCCTGTTCCAAAACCCCTCGCTGCTCTGACTCCCTCCATATTTCCCTCACAGCTTAGATTCACCTGCTGCTACTCTGACTGCTCCAGTTCCTCCAACCATCATAGAATTTAGGGTCATAAGGGACCCCCTGATGACCTAGTCTGACTTCCTGTACATCACATTCCACCAGTACACAAAACACAACAGTCATGCCAGTCATTCCCCGCACCATGCCTGTTGCTTTGTCCTCTTCCACACACACCCCTATTGGTCCTCCATGCCCCTGGTATACTCGCCAGGTTTTTGTGGAAGTGGCAAAGTGATGGGGTTGTGATGAATGTCTGTACCACCTGGAGGCAGAGTGGAGATGCAGGGTGTCTACCCTAAATCTAGATCCGTTGTTTGAGGAAGGGGCTCCACACATCCATAGGCAGCATAGGAGGCCCAGAGGTGTGAAGTAGTCCATTCATCTCAATGAGATGTTCTCAGCTGAATGAGAACCACCATAGGGGATGAATATTGCCTGAAACAGTTGCCCTGAGATGTGATCTTCTCCATTTGTCTCAATAGATTTTCTCACCTGTTGGTTTCTTAGTGTTGTTGCTTGGAAGCCTGTGCCCTGCTCAGAGCATTGCTTATTCTTAGCTCCCTACTCAGAGGGGCAGGGCTCCCAGATCATGGGCATAGGGTGGAGTCAGAGGGCCTCAGACTCCCCAGAATCCCATCTCTGGGGGCTGAGGGGAAGAGGCAAAGACTCCTAGACCTTGGCTTACACAGAAATGTAATAACATGCCTAGCAGTCATTTTCATATCTATGTAGAGTATGTGTAATTTATTATAAAAGAAAATTAGTGATAGCCAGTTTTAAAGTAGCTGTACTGCTCAGGGCCCATTTCCCCGAACTTTAAAACTCCCTTAATAGAAGTGTGTAGCAGTAAAGTGTCTACCAGTCATTCCGAGTTTCTGCCAAAGGCAGTGCTTGAACTCTCCGTGAATGGGTGCAGCTTAGGTTCAAAGGCTGCAGCCTGTCCCCTTGAGCTACCACTGTGAAAACAGGCTGCCTGGCAATCCCTCTTGATTCCAAAGGACCCTAGTCCTGCTGCATGTGCACATTTCATTTTTTGCCTCCAGTTGCTGAAACTTTTATGTTCTTAATTTAAGTATGAATAACTTTTTCAACATAAAGTCCCACCCCACAGGGTGCCATGCTGTAACAAAGAAGTTCTGAATGACTGATCAGTGTGGGGAAGATCAGAGCCATAGTTTGAGGCCCAAATGTGAGCCAAAAATGTTAAAGGACTAAGTTAATTTTGTAAAACTATTTTTTAGTGTGCTGTATGTTGGGAATCCCTTGTTCAAATGATCCTAAATTTGTCCTATTTTACCCTGCACCCTAGTGAGGCACAGCAATTTCCAAGACTGAGTAAGCATACTGATTTTAAAGCAGTGGCTCTCAGCCCTTCCAGACTACTGTACCCTTTCAGGAGTCTGATTTGTTTTGCGTACCCCCAAGTTTCACCTCACTTAAAAACTATGTGCTTACAAAATGAGACATAAAAATACAAAAGTGTCACAGTCCTTACTACTGAGAAATTGCTTACTTTTTCATTTTTACCATACCATTATAAACTAAATCAATTTGAATATAAATATTGTGTTTACATTTCAGTGTGTAGTGTATATAGAGCAGTATAAACAAGTCACTGTATGAAATTTTAGTTTGTACTGACTTCACTGGTGCTTTTTATGTATCCTGTTGTAAAACTAGCCAAATGTATAGATGAGTTGATGTACTCCACTCTGGAGCCTGGTCTACACCACAGCCTTAGGTCCACCTAAGGCAGCTTACATTAACTTAATTATGTCAGTATAGGCAATACAGTCTTTCTCCTGCCGATGTAAGTGCCTTACTACACTGACAGAACTCCGCTTCCACCAGAGGTATAGGGCTTATGTCATTGTGGTTAGAGCGATACAGTGTCCCTGTACACACTGTGTTACTTACATCTATTGGCTGTCATTCTTGTCAAGTTCATGGCTCCACTGTGAGCGGTGAAATTGATAAGAAAGTGGCCTCTGGGCTCCCCTGCTGGGCTGCTGCCAGGTCTCCACTTCAAGCTGGGCTCTCAGCTCAGCCTGCTGCCTGGGCTCCCTGCTTCAATCTGGGCTGTTGCCTGGGTTCTTCAGCTCCCTGCTCCCCACCAAGAGCATGGTAGCTGACCAGCCTCTGGGCACGGACCTCCCCGCTAGAAGCCCGGCTGCCTCCCCCACCCCAGGCTTCTCAGCTACTTGCTCTCTGCCAGGAACAGGGCAACTGCCCCAAGCTTCTTGGCTCCCCACTGGGCACAGCCGTGCTCCCGGTTTGGAGATCTGCACCCTCAGTCCAATTGGCTGCTGTGCCTCTGGCAAGGAGTGGGGAGCCGAGAAGCCCGGGGCGACTGCCCCATCCCTACAGTGCCTGTAAGTCAACCTGACATAGGTCAATTTAAGTTTATAGCGTAACTTAAGTTTGTGCTTGAAACCAGAAGATTTTTTTTAATGTGCATTGGTCTACATCTGCATCCTTCTCCTTTGTTCTGGGAACTGAGTGTATAAGGTGCAATGCAGACTGACTGCCTCCCTAGTTCTTTTCTACTATCTGTGGTCTGAGATGGAACCAGCGTCTACAGCGTTAGCTAGTTTCTTGTGCTTATTATTTGTAAATAGATTTTAAATAGTAGTTTTCTTAGCCAATTAAGTGTAATCTAGTGCTGGGACCTTGGGGGGGTGTCTTTCCTTTGCATGCCTTCTTTCCCCCTCTGCCCCCAAAATGGGGTGCCAACTGTGTCCAAGGTCCTGAGATTCAAGAACTGTGTATCCTGCCCTCAGGCCTTCCCAGTCAGTGATGCTTGGCTCAAGTGCCTCTGCTTCCTCGGAGAAGATTACAGCCCCTCAAACTGAATACAGGCTTTGTAGATTCCTGATGGATTGGGCTGTGAGGCCCAGGTCTGACTCTGGTCCATCAGACCCTCCTGTACATCTGGCAGAGGTATAGAGAAGCACCCTTCTAAGCACAGTGACCTTCAGCTCTGGGATAGGAGTTAGAGCAAAGGACTCCTTCAAACAGGGGCATGAGAAGGGTGGGAAACACCATTATAAAAAGCAAGAGAAATCCCCCTTCATCCAAGAAGAAGGCCACTTCTCTGACACTCTCTAAGTCTGGTGAGAGACTGGGAGCAGCAGCGGCTCACAAGGGACACAGTATCTTTCTCCCAGCTTTCAGGGGAAATAGCGCTCTGAAACCATTGTTAACTGCAGGAACAGGATTATCCCCAGTATCAATGAGAAAAACAAAAGCGGACACCACCTACACAGATGGTACCAACTCGACATAAGGAGTTGACTGACAAGATTGACATTGCTGGTACCACAGTACAAAAGAAGCCCAGTCTGCACCCTTGCGTTAGGGAAATAGATACGCTGCCATCTGCACAGACCCAGAATCCCTGATCCTGTCAGAATGGATTCTCACCAGGGATATTAACTACACTATTGGTGCAGGGTATGCAAAGAGTGTCACTTACCAGTACCATATACCTGCAGGGGCGTAAGGCCCGCAGAGCTGACTGCACTGCCCATGAAATTTGAAGCCACTGACACTTCTGGGTCAGATGTTAGTGGGAGGGCATAAACACTCCCATCAAGACAATAGTTCAGTCTAGACATGAGATCCAGAGTTTCCCAGGGGTCATTGGTATCAGACTGCCAGAGTACTTTTCTGTTCTCAAGCACTTCTCCAGAAGAATTGTCTGTAGGTGGTGTCATGGATCAGTTATCCGCCCTGGAAGGCTTTTCCCATTTGGTTCCTTCCCCTAATTTTAGTTGTAGGTGCTCAGTCCAGCCATGTATCTAGGTATCTAGCTTTGGCACCCAAATTCAAAAATATATTACATTTGGATGTTTCAGTGGCTGAGAACGCTTCCACCTACCCACACCACGTAGTCCTGGTTTAGTATCTTCTTGTTTTGCATAGGCTGTTTTCCTTTTCTGCTTGTTTGATCACATTTGAGTGAAGGTCCAAATTTGGCCCTCTTAAGCCATCTCCTTGGTTAGCAGGGGGGAGAATTTTAGCATTATTTTAACTCTGATGTTTCAGCTATATATAAATACAGATAACATGAGCTTGATTTTCAGAACCACAGTCATGTAATTTTGCACCTTCATTTCTTATATGTAAAATGGTGATAGTACTTCCCTACCTCACAGGGCGTTAGTGTAAGGATAAAATTAAAGATCGCAAGGCGCTTAGGTACTATGATGATGGCCATATAAGTATATAAATACAGTTTTGTACCCATTTCTAAAATTGAGATTACTAGATATATCTTGGAATTTTAATAAAATCTGTGAGTTTTGTATAAGTAACAAATGAGACAAGATCACATTATATCACTTTCAGATAGGAAGTACTGCTTCTTTCAGAAAGAAATACATATATTTAACATTTGGAGAAACAAAAGAGTGAGCTGAGCTCTTGGAGAGTAGGGATGGCTAACTGGTAACCAGGTAACTTGTGATATTTAGGCTATGTCTACACTGTTCTGCAGTGCAAGTACAGGATGTGAATCGTAGAGTGCACCATTAAGTGTTGCACTCAAACTGCCCTGTGTGGGTGCTGCTGGCACAAACTAGAAGGTAACTAGTTTGCATTAATGTAGTCCTTTTTGAAAGAGGACTATGTTAACAAACAAGGTATCGTTTCATTCGCACCAGTAGTGCTGTCACAGGGCAGTTAAAAGCACAACACTTTGTGCTGTGCAGTTCACACCCCTGTAGGCATTGTACTGTGGTACAGTGTAGACAAGCCCTAAGTCACTAACAGTGTCTCTACACTGTAACTGGTAGTGTGCTTCCCAGCTCAGGTAGACAGGCACACACTAGCGGTGCTTTAGCTTGTGCACTAAAAATACAAATGTAGCCAGGGATAGCACAAGCAGTGGCTCTGGCTAGCTGCCTGAGTGCATAGCCAGATGTCTGGGTGGATTTGTACTCGGGTTGCTAACCTCAGCTGCTGCCCTTGATACCCCTGGCTACACTGAGCGTGTGTCTAGCCTCTCTGGGAAGTATGCTCACAGCTGTAGACATGCCCAAAGTCATCTGGGTTACTATGTCAATAAAGAGGAACCTTAAAAATGTAAATCATGTATCTTTTGTGAGGAGCTAGAAAAAAGCGTGTTGGTAATGTTCTGAAAATAGTGCGAAAAGATTCCCCCAGCTATGCAAGACCTGTGCATTCAGGAAGGTAGTGATTGAGTTAGGTTAGTGCTTTCCCTGTACACTGGTGAGTGCAGTGGTGAGGGGGGGGAAAAAAACCACTCTGATCATGTTTTCCTCTGGTGAGGACACTGGTAGGACTTTCATATGGTAAATTTTTATTAAGGGAGAAGAGTTGAAAACCCACAATGATGAAACGGTGCAGACTGGGAGTATCCCTGGGCTATTATTGACAGTTCTCCAAAGTAAGCTTTATACAAAATGTACTCCATGTTTGTGCGGTTGACTGAAATGTTTCTGTGAAGAGACATAGGATGGGCTTCAAACATTACATTTTGTCTTTGAGTCTCACTTTGTACAGTTTTTACTTTTCAAGGCTTGGGCTTTCCTGAAAAAGCTTTTTTTGAATTTATAGAAAGCTCTTTGGGTCAGCTAAATTCCTAGAGACCTCTCTGGGGCTAAACCATTATGAAATTATAGACAAAAAGGATTTGTGGTATTCTCTGTCCTGCGTGTCAGTTGAGATGTTGGGTGTATTCCGCTACCAGTCTATGGCGATAAGAAATCAAAAGGACTTTGTGATGACACCTTTATAAGGTTTGATTCCTGCTGAGCAATCATTTTCCCCCCAGTCCTGACTAAGCTGTACCTAGCTGTTTGTTGTAATTTTCCTTCCTGAAATACCTTTTTAAACTGCTAGGACATAACTAGATGCTATCTACTGTCAGATCTCCTCTCCCCCCCCCCCCCTTGTTCCAGAGAATGCTTTTGGGGGAAAAGTGTGGTGGTCAGCTATGTGCCATTCCCCTCCTTTTTAATGACTGGGAACACCTTGTGATGTTGCAGCTCTTTAGTTTGATTTCTCACTTGTCTTTGGCCAGCCCAGAAGCTGGAGTCTAAAGTAATGTGTGTGTTTTCTCAGTGTGCTGCTACCTCCTCCTTAAAGTGGATAATTAAACGCAGGGTATGCAGCTCATGGTTCTTACCAGCTCCAGCATGATCCTTTTTAGCAGGTGGATTAAGAATCGCCCAACTCTGCAGCCCATGGCTTCCATCAGGTTTGCTGTGGATTCGTTGACACTGGAGAAGGTAAGTCCCTGAAGGGATTTTTCTTTTGAATGAAAGCAACCACTTTCAAATATTGTGTGGGGGAATAAATTATGCCAGTATCTAGAAAGAACTTGAACTTCTTATGCCATGTGCTCTTACTTCTTAGGAAAGATGATTTTTACCCAGGCTAGGATCTGAAGTCCCCTTTCCTTTTGATGATTCTCCAATAGCCCTGTGTCTTGTACCTCATGACCATGACACACACCCTCCCCTCCACCCCCCCCCCACCCCCCGCCCAGGTGTGTGTAATATCCAGGGTTACAAGCCTGTCTCAAGGAGCCACGGAGATGATGGCAGAATTCTTTGACTCCCTCAAGCATGAGCTCACTGAAAGTGTTAGCTTGCCTATCCCACTTGTAGTTAGCCCTCCACTTGGTCTGCGTTTGCAGCTGTCTTATTTATGAGGAAGAACTTGACATACCTTAGTTCAGGCCGTTTAGGAGAATGACTCCTCCTCTTCCTCCGCAGTTCCCCTACAAAATACCCACAATAACAGTCACTGTAGAATAGATCTTGATTTTAAAAACAGCGTGATTAAAAGGTGGAGGGACACCCATTCTCTCTCAGGCTGAAGGCTAGGTATTTGTACTTCTTCTCCAACCCTCATCCTACAAATGGTCCTTATGTTTATGGTAAGCCTACTGGTTTGGCAGCCTGCCAGGAAGAAAAGAATATAAGTGCACCAACCCACCCACTTCCTCCTCAGGTTTCTTTTCCTACACCCTGGAATCATGGAGAGCAGCCATATCTTAATTTTCAGCTCCTTCTAACACTTCTGTTTTACAGCTTGAAAGAGAACATATGAAGAAAATAATTACAGAATAAGAATTGAGGATTTTGAGATGGGGAAATGGTTGTTGAAATATTGCACTGACTGGCCTTCAAGCCATGCATAAAGAGAGCCTGCAGGTCTTTGCTTTGCATGGAGTTCTGTGTGCTTCTCCTCCGAAGTGTTGATTTAGCTGGATATCCTCCTTTCTGCTTGGAGAATCTGTACTGAACCCTGTCCACCTGTGGGCATTGAGCTTATATAGCTCCTACTGTATTTCTGCAGAAAATATGAGATTGTCAGGATCTCTGATTTCTGTTGGCTTGGGAGAACTCTGACTTGGCAATTTCGTCCCTGCCACCCAATTCAGAAATCTATTTTTCTGTCAGTAGGGGCATATCAATCTACTGCTCCTTCCCATTCTGTTTGTATTCCTTACACTTTCTCCCACTAGGTGGAGTCTTACCATCATGGGAGTGTTTGTGAAGGAATCTACCTTATCTCTCATGAGAGAGAGAGCTTTGTATTCTCCTGGGTACTCTTTCAAGTGATGTCAGCTGTGCTTGCCTCCCACCAGTATGGGGAGGCTCACATTCTCCATAATTAATTCACTTTCTGTTTCTGTACTTGAGATGCCAACTTCATTCTGTTTCATGATCTCTTCCTACTGGTTTCCCTTAATGACAATGAGATGGAACCAGTTTACTGTTGTATCAGGGTTGAATTAGTCCCTATTACTGGTGGTGTGCTGCACATGCAATGGGAACTTCTGTTGCAGTTCAGAATGCTGTTGTCACTTCTGCACTTGCCAGCTCAAGCAAGTTGCTATGTTCAACGCCAGAGTTTTCTCCCAGGCAATAAATATAGGAGCATGAGGAGTCTGTCTTCTTGTGTGCTTTTAAATCTGTGTATGAAATGATTTTTACTAGAAAAAAGTGTCACCTAGTATAGCTGTGAAGAATATTTAATAGCTTATGTAAATTTCTAGTATTGGTTAAGGGTGGGGGAGAACCTATGTTGTGCACCTATATCATGTCTAGCTCTATATTGTGTTTCCATCTCCTATGTAAGATGGAGACAGAGACTAAACTGTGTCTCATACCACGTACTCTGTTCTAGCATAGTTGTGTTTAGTATTTCAGCTGCTGAACTATCTGGCCTTCCACAGGACTAGTAGATTTTTATAAAATAAAAATTTTGCGTTTGCCTTCCTGGCATTTTAAAGAGCTATATAGTTGTAGTTGTATAATATGCAAATAAATCACCAATGTAGTAATACACAGAACTTTGAGGCTCAAGGAGAATTTGACTTTCTCAAATGCTCCTAAACCTTTTGGCATTACAGAAATTTCTGTAGTTCCAACTATTGGTACAATGGAAGGCTCATTCTGGAAGTTCCCCAGCACTTCAAAACTTTTATTAAAATCAATAAAATAAACATCAACAGTTGAGAGAGCTTCTTGGCCAGTTTTTACATTTTGGGTGCAAGTTATCTAATCCTGCAGATTTATCTTTTTTAGCTTTAGAAGATGCTGTTTAAGAAGATGCTTCCTAGTTACTCTTGGTGTAGAAAATATTTCATTATTGCTGTAAGATATGAATACATCTTTCATATTCTTTCCAAATACAGAACTAAAATAATTTAGTGAACACTTGTCATTTGACAATTTTACCATCTCATCTAGTACACTTATAGCATTGTTAGGGTTCCTTTTGTTCCTGATATGTATTTAAAAAAAATCCTTTTTGTCCTTACAGGCGTAAGTTCACTTAAAACAATGTGCCCCTGCTATTTTGCCATTTCTTACCTTTTTGGTACTTGATAAAGATTCTGTATTACTCAAATTGGGAATTTCCGTATTACTTTCTTCATAAACACATTTCAAATTTAGCCAGTCTTTGGGAAGATGTATTGACTTGTGTGTGTTGCCAATTTCTGTTCTTGAAATAGACTTCCAAAATATAAATTTTTTCTTGAAAGCACACTTTAAAAAGTATGTAGTGAATGGATTAAAAAAAAAATCTGTTTCCTTGCTATGTGTAGAAGGGTGCACTTGAAAGCAACATCAAACTGCTTGGGCTCTCCTTCCTGTTTGTGCAATTACTGTTTGCTAGTTCTTCATTTCAGTGCTGCTGAAGAGCTTGGGGAAGAGCATGCACATGAGCTCCCTTCAACAATTCAGAAAGGAAGTGCAACTGACAATCTGTGAATCAGTGAAACTTGCTATATAAGTGCTGACAAATGCAGAAACATTACCGAACATTTTATTTTCATTTTACTCTCAATTTAGTAACAGTGTAATATGGCCACAGGGTTTACATGAAAATATAATTTTTCACGTTGATGGTGTCATTTAAATCATCCTGTTTAATTTTTCTCTTCCTTTAACTTGGATCCTAAAGGTAAACTTCATCCTTTTCAAGTAAGCCAAGACATTACGTTTCCTAGGCTGCTGCTGCTTTTTGAGTCTGGCTTACTTGCGTATGGCGCAGAGCTCTTTGTGTTTTTACTTTGAATAAAACAGATCACACATCTTGCTTGCTTTATTCATGGGTCTTAAAGCACAGATTCTTTTCAGTTAGGTGCTATCACCTTGTGTGCTGTATCCTTAATCTATATAATCATCATGTCTGTTACTTGCTGGCTTCCAGTATGACCTTTTTATTATATTTGGCTTATAGGTAAGCTCTTTTTATATCATTCTAGGTTCAGGTTTACTTTTCTTTTAGTTTCACTGAAAGTATTGTAACATTAAAAGCAGAGTGGTAGTATCCATCCGTCTAACTGATGCTGTCTTGTTGGACTTCTCTTATGGTACATTGTGCTTTACTATCTTTGTTGTGCCAATAAATATAAAATCTGTGCTCTCAAGCTTCCTCTTACATATGCAAAGTAGTGCAGTTCTTCTTTGTTCTCTTACTAACTTCTCTCTGGAAAAGCGGGTCCTGGACTTTCATTATATTTTACATGCACTTCATCAAATGCTGGGTGTTGCTTTGTGTGTCTTACTATCACAGACTGAGTCCACGTTCACCTTTTTCAAAGTCTTTCTGTTTCTTCAGACTGACAAATTTTTATGGTCTTCCAGTGTTAACTCCATGTGTTTACACCTTAAACCACATGATTGCTTATAAAATCAGGGAAGTTTTTTTTATAATTACAGGGTCCCAATAAAACACTGAATATTCATACACTTCTATTCTTTTAGAGAAGGGTATAGACCTGTTTTTCCATGTATGGAGTCTAAACTATTCTAATACCCTCCTTTTGGAAAACTCAGACATGTATGTGTATATCAATTGTATGAGTCCCTGTATTGTTAGTAAGGCTATATTTGCTCATACCAGTGGTTTTTAATACATTGGCTTTTAACCTTAATAGAAATAGCTATTTGAATGTCAGTTGTCCATATGTCCTGTAACTTTCCAGGATTATTGGCATCATTTGTGTTCACTCTCTGTTTATTCTTTTAACTTCTGACCTGTTGTCATTCCTTCTGTCAAAATTGCTCCAGTCTCTCTTTAAAAAGTAAGCAAAGTGAACTTCTTGAAGGCAGTGAGAACCTAGAACTGGTTCTTACAGAGGCTAGTCTTAACTGGCACCCTCTGTCTGGAAACAGCAGTAGAAGAATACTTTGCTTTGAAATGGCTGACCACATACAAACATGTTTCTCAGTTATGCTTGTTTTTCTTAAAACATTAATACAAAGGGATTGAAAGTAAAGTAGGGGAGATGAGGAACCCAAAGCTGCCAACTCATAGGGAATTCTGATTAAAAAATGCATGTCGTATGACGACCCAAATTCATCTTCTTTAAGATGCAGTTGGAGCTGAAAGAGGGGAAGGGGGAATAGAGGAAAAGAAAGAGGGGTGTAAAGTGACTGCTATTGGGGGGGGAAGGGGAGACTAGTGAATGAGGTGAGAACATGTGAAACAGGGGAAGAGGTGGTGTTAAGTTGTCTGCAGATGACCGTTTATAAGAACAGAGAAATGGAGATGAGACGTGGAGAGTTGAAGAGGGAAGAAAAGATGGAAAATGATTGAAGAAAGCAGTGGGTGGGAGAGAGAAACCCAGAAGTCATGGTGCTAAACAAACAAATCAAGGCTGATGGGAAGGCTGCAGACAGTTTGTTTCCCAGGAGCATTTTGAAGGGGTATTAGTTCACATCACTAATGATGGAAGAGAAGGCAATGTTTTTTTTTTTTCTTTGTGGAAGGATTGCTGTCAGGTGTCTGAGGAGATGATGGTAGATGACTCAGTGCACAGGAGTTGGGTTGGGTGCTGTTAAGTAGAGAGCCCAGCCCATGCGTGGGAACTTCTGTCTGCTCTGTTACACCAAGAACACCTCAACGGTGACATCCAAGAGAATTAAATGGTATCACTAGTGCTTGGGGGGATGGGTATTGCAGTGCAATATGGCTGTGGAAGTGCTTTTGTCAGGCAAGTCCAGAGAACATAACAGATGCTGTATGGTGTTTAGTTGTCATGAAGAACCACTATTCATGTTTCTCTTTATGGGTTACATTGTCCCAAGTTCACACATCTGCTGTTAATGAATAGATGCTCACTGATAATGTTAATAGCATGTAGCTGGTATCAGGATTTTTACGGGGAGGAGGAAAGGGAATGTGCAAAAGGGTTGGTAATGAGGTTTTTTTCTTTACTAGCCTTTGAAGAATATGTTCTGTATGGCTTCTTATTGGCTGCACATACAGTCTATGATCTCTGCCTGGTGCTTGTAGGATCAAACTTTTGTATATGCAGTGCTCTTTGACAGCCTTTTCTATTTGAGCATTTATAAGCGTCTAGATATTTGGTTTCAATGTGCTTTCCCTTAGTTGATGTGAAACAGTCATATAAAGTATTATCTTAAGATTTTGTTTGTATGTGTTGCAGAATCACTGAGTAACTCTTCTACAATGCTTTTATTCTTGTTCATTCCATCAGCAGAGATTAAAAATAAAGCCTAATTTCTAGCCTAGATGAACCTGACTGGTTTTAAACATTGACCAATTAGTGCACAGGACTAGAAGAGCAGATATACTTGCATGACTATAGTGGATAGTTATACCTGTGGGCTACTATCTGGCAAATTTCAGGAAGTTAAACTATTTGCCCCTCCTCCCCCTTTTCATCTGTCTTTGTTCCCTTGGAGCAAATATTTCTCCATCCCAGCCTAGAGAAATTAATAGGTTGGTTAGCTGTGTTCTTAGGGTTAGTTTACAGCCTCAAGTTATTGTCATGCTGTGGAAAGACAGGAATATAATTTATCCATGAAAAGGTGCCTCTATATAGAATGCTATATGCTTGAATTATGGCTCAATGTAGCTATATGTCAAGTAATAGAGACCTTTCTAAACTACAAAATCAGTTTTCCTAGGTTCCAGAATTAATAGTGATGATCCTTTATATTGATGTCAACATAGATCCTATCCTCTGTTCATCTAAGAGATTTTGAAATGGGTCTTATCTCTGATTCCTCCGTAAGATAGTTTCTCTTTGTTGCTGTTTTTGGACAGGCTACTCTGGATAAAGACTTCCCATTGCCTGTTTGAGTTTAATACTTCATATGTAATGCCAAATGAAATCATGTTTGCTACCTTGGAAGAGGCTCTTACCATTTTTTAAAATAAAAAAGGCTTCTGGGACACGTACATAGGGATAACTTTCTTGGGGAGCTTGAGGAGGTGTTAACTCTGAAAGTTCTCAGTCTGAGGATCTTCCAGTTTCAAGGGCTCATTCCATGGTCTTTTCTGTAATCTTCGCTTCTGTTCCTGAAAGTATCCAGGCTTCTTAGGACTCTAGCATTTTTTTAAAAGGGAGGAAGGAGGACAGTATGTTTTTGTTGGTCCCCTTTCATACAGGCTAGATACCAGTTTTCTCCTTTCCAACTTAAAATTTCTCTTTGCCTTCCGTTCGCAGAAAATATTGCTGGCGTAACGCTATCTGATAAAGACTTAACTAGAGCACAGTTGGAAAGAAATGCTGTTAGTACATGTATATTCCTTTCTATTTTGTAGAGGATTTTGTAGACTTCCACTCCTTTTTGATTGGGGCTATGTTGCTCTCTCCTCCTTTTTGAGAATACTTTGAGAGTTCTCTGAGAATAACCTTCATTCCAGAAAATGTCTTTTCTGGGAATATGGTGCAATCTTTGCCATGCTTACTTCAAACTCTAGTGCCACTATCAGATGTCCCAAATCCATGGTTTCCTGTGCGAACATTGCTCCATTGGAATGTTCTCTGTGTTGTTATATGGTGCCATAGCAGTTTTCTATGGTTTTTGTATACATGAATATTTTTCCATTACCTCTTTTTAATTGATGTGGCCATACCTGCCAGTCTTTGTTGGTCTACATCCAATGTTATGCTGCACAGAACAAAAATAGCAGGTGTTCAGATGCTGTTTCCTCTTGAACTTCCTGACTTGGGGGAATAGCTTCTGCATATAATACAGTTAGTAGAATGTGGCCAGTCTTGGGCATCTGAATGCCACTTTAGGTCAAAGGGATAAGTTCTGATTATCTGTTCTCTGGCAGAAAAAATTGCAAAGGGTCTTTACGGAGAAACTTCCTTGCGAAGAACAATTCCTTTCTCTCTCTGTGGCTATGAACCTCCGGGGATGGTGACTCTTTGCTGAGAAGAGGATCTTGTACTTGTTTTCTGTCTGCATCTTATCGCTTTATGTACCATCACATCTTGCCTCTCCTCTTTAGGTAAGAGTTTTATGACCATGTATTCTGACTGAATTCAACAGAAATTATGATTTTGATATCTGGTGATAATTTCGAGGTTGGGATGTAGGATTTCTTCTTACATCTAAGTCTGAGAATTATTTTAATTAAAAATGTTGTTAGTTAGAGACACTATAAATATTCAGGATTACACTGCACTTAAGACATGAACACTTACTTTGTCCTTGTGCAATAGGTGTCTTCATTTTAGCCTGGGAAAATGAGCACAGAAGTTGTCTTGCAAAAGGTCATACAGCAAGCCAGGAATAGTTCCCAGCTACTCTGATTCCCACAGCCTTTGTTTAACCAATAGATTATGCTTCCTCCTTTGTCAGAGACTAGGAATAGGTATCTTTTTTACCTCAGTCCTAATTTTTGTGACGTCGTCTTGGCTGCATGCAATTAAACTATGCACTTTATACCCAACTATGCAGGGTGAGAACAGGTCTAGATTGAGGTTTGCTATTCATGGATCCTCTGTATAATTCTTTCTTTCTTTCTTTCTTTCCTCATCTGAAAATTGCTTGATTGGGGGACAAACACAAAAGCGCTTTCATATCTTGGGTATGCCCTCAGGATTTCACATAACTAAACTTAAAAGTTGCTTGAGATGGTGGCATATTCTTTTATCAAAGTAGAGGAAACAGTGAGTATCTGCAACTGAGTGGAAGTCCTGTTCTCATACACTGAAACATGGTAAGCTCCTAGATAGGTTTTGGTTGCTCTCTTACTAGATATGCTGCACAGATTTGGAAGCAGCCTTTAGGCAGAAGTTTGGCTTTTCAGTAACTTTCTATAGTAACTCTTCTCCTATTGATTTGCTTATAAGCTCTTTATTCTAGCCCAGGGGAAGAGATGTGTGGCAAGGAGGAAAACTACTATAACCAGCCTTTTCTCCCAAACCTTGTAACAAATCCCTGCTTTCCTTCTCTGTCACCTTATTGTGGTCCAGTGATGAGGTTTTTCTCTAAGTATCTATGTGGTGTGTAGGTATCCATGGTGTAGAAAATTTTTAACTGAATGGAAGTGGGCAGGCTGGTATGTCTGTAATGTACTTGATTGACCATTCTTTTGCTTCCTGGTAGGTGGAGCCATAACGCTTAGTGTAAGGACTCTTATAGGCTGAAGGAAGAGGAAGACTACAATAGACAGAACTGCTGGTAAGTTTTTATTCCCCCATCGCTTTCCATTGTACACATCTTGCAAAAGAATTACTGTTTCTGATTAAAAGGCACCAATTTCTAAGGTGTCTTTAGGAATTGACATGAAGTCTCCTAGGACAATTATGAGATGCTTTGTTTCTCCGGAGGTAGATTTCCAAATAGTAGGAGTAGCTGAGAGGGAGTTACAGTAAAGGACTCCTCAGGGACCCTTGGGCACCTGAGACAGTTCTCTCGAAAAACCCTAGGGTTTATCTCCATAGGTCTATTGTCCAGGATGCAATTTGTGGGTCATATGGGGCCAGAACAACCCTAAAGTGGATACAGAAGCTGTTCTAGGTGGAATGAGAAACTTGCTTTCCAGCAAGTTGTTGGACAAAATCAGAGGAAAGGACAAATCCTCCTGGCTAGCTGAAAACAGATAAGGGTACTTGTGGCCATTGCTGCGGTTTGGATGTTTTGTATTCTGACATTACACACAGTCTTGACAGAGATCATAGCTCCCACCCATCAATTGAAATGCTTATGGTATGCCTTCCTGTCTAGATCACCTCTGCCATCTTACCTACACAGTACTTGAGCTGCTCTGCTTATTTCAAATTCTTGTTTTAGTGTCTTTGAGAGTGAGGGGTAATGACATTATCTGCTCTAAAGGGAGTAAGGTGATTACCATTAGCTTATTGATTTTGGTTAAACCCATATGGGCTTGGTGGATCTTAATGTTCAAGATGCAGTTTGAGGGCGAGGAGACTAAATGGAAAATATAATGATTTCACAGATGAGAACTCTTGGAGAAGAACTTTCCCTATCATGACTCTCTGGATATGAGAAGAATGACTGAAGCCATCTAATATAGCTTCTGTCACCCCTGTGAAGGTCTTTGTAGAATTGGTCAGCCACACCATGCTTCCAATAAAAGTGACCAATTTTAAATCTAACATTAACAACAAAGATGTCATCCAGCTCTCATGGCTCTGAAGACAAGCACCAGTGAGGTCTCTTTGCCAAGGCTCTGACCAGTTCTAATACTTGATTGGAAAGAGTCGAAGAATCTTGGAGATCGGTGTTGCTGGAGTTGGGTTGCCACTAGTCCCTTCATAACCTTGCCTTAGAAATTAGTTGGCAAGATTTTATAGGAAATGATGGTACATGGGAGTGGATGTTTCACGGGTTACTACCACAGCACTAAACTTTAAATAGTAATCCAGGGTTGGTAATTTTAAAAGCAGGACACTCAGAGATCATTCACAGTAAGTGTTCACAGTACTTCAAAACTTCAATAGCTTGTGCCCACTGTAAAGGATGCTGAAGAGAAAATTCTTTATCATTCAACCTTCAAGAGCTAACTAAACATCTGGATTGTGTTGTCAAGATGAGGTGAAATCTACCTGAGGAGGTAAAATTATGCCTCTTTTGGTGAAATCTGCATGATGATCAAGAAGACATTGTGGACAAAGCAAAGACACCAGTTTTCCTGAAGAATTGTAATATGCTAGTCAAGGGATATATTTTTTTTAAGAGAACAACAAAAAAGATCTGGTTATTAAATCTGTTTCCTTTGCTATTTATACTCTGCAGCATGGTCGTATTACAGGTCTGAAACAGAAACATTGATTATGAATAATTGTTTTGGACTTAAATTCACAAATACAAAATAAAAGGCTCTTGACGTGAATTAGTTTTTGATGGGTGAAAATATCTATCTTGACTTTCAACTATATAAAATACTGAACATCATCTACCATCATAGAGCCCCTGAGGTACTTCCATTAAATGCATTGGAGTATGTGGACTCCAAGAATACTACTTGAGTGGTGCGGAGTTTGCTGTTGCCTGGTTTTGCGCATGTCTAATTTTGCCTGCAACAGTCAATGCAAAGTAACTTGCATTACCTCTTTTTCATTCTTGTTTTCCAAAACATTCATTTTGGTGGTACTAAGACTTTCCCTGCTTAGTCTGGGGTTTTGAGGAGTATGGTCTGATGGTTGGCAAGTGTCCAAAAATTGAACACCATGATTTCTCCTCAAGTCTCTGACTCCCTCCTGAGCTATGTGCAAATAACTTAATATCTCTACCCCAATTTCCTTATGTAAAATGGTTAACTACCTCAGAGTGATTTGGTGAAGACCGAGCACTTTTAGCATGGAAAATTGCTGTACGTTCTCATACTAACAGAATCAGAGTAACAGCCGTGCTAGTCTGTATTCACAAAAAGAAAAGGAGTACTTGTGGCACCTTAGAGACTAACCAATTTATTTGAGCATAAGCTTTCGTGAGCCCACGAAAGCTTATGCTCAAATAAATTGGTTAGTCTCTAAGGTGCCACAAGTACTCCTTTATACTAACAGAAGTGGATGAAACCTATGGGGAAAAGGAGGTAGAAGGCTCAAATGTGTCACTCAGTGCTGGCAATGTACAGTTTTTTCACTCTGAATCGTGGTGGGAAATTCCATTTGAGCAAAGACCCAAAAGTGAAAAGACAATGAGCATATGCTACAGAGGAAGACTGGAGTGGGGAGTTGATGAAATAGCTCTAGAACTGTTCAAAACCACAGGCGATTGTACTTGCATGCAACTCCAGTTACCTGGATATATGTCTGACTGAGTGTTACACATGTACCATAACAAAGGTTCTTCGAATAGTGTCTCTGTGGGTACTCCACATCAGGATGTGCATGCAGTCTTGATCAGAGATTTTTGTCATCAGTGTCTGTGGATCGAGGCAAACTTGTGCTGTGGTATGACGGTATACAGGGTACAACTCCTTGCAGCTTGAGTCAATGAAGGCCCAGTGCAAAGAGCAGAGCACTGGAATGATGTGCTTATGGATATGTTTTTTTTGTTTATAAACAGGCTGCTGTGTTGTATCTGTTGCAGCTTTTTCAGGGTATGTGGATTTATTCCTAGGTGTTAGTTTCAATAATCAAGTGTAGAAGTTACAAATGCTTACATCTTTGTGATCTGGCCTGTCTCTTAAGACAGGGCATTTGGAGATGGAAGTGGTTGTGTTTTGCTGCCATGGCTATTTAGGTATCTGGTAGTATTGTGGAGTTCAAAATGATCCCAGGCTACAAACCAACCTAGCAATCTGTGGGTAAATAAACTCCATATTTGGGGAAGAGGTGAGGGGGGGAGAGAAAAAAGTTCAAGGAAGAAATTACTTGGGAGGGGGAAGACCCATTAATACTAAGGAGAATTAAGTTGTTGATGCAACAAAAGATAAGATCTGTAGTCACACAGAAGACTGGCATAATTGGAAGATAATGAAGACCTTTGCAAAATAATTATTGATAACAGGGAAAGGTATATGAATGTAAACAATTCAGGGGTCCAGATTATATGCACCCTTAAATTATGTATTTACCGAGCTACCTTAAAAATCTGACAGTTTTGTCTGAGAGAACTAAATTTGAGAGGTACCCAAAGGATCTGAAAAAATACAATGTTTCAGGGAAAAGTGACCCTGAAGTCTATAATTCAGAAATCTATTTTTCAATCCCTCGTGTAATATTTGAATAAATATTCAGGGAAGAAATTATGAAACACCTAAATACAAGGGAACTCCTGAGCAATAAACTGAATGGGATCATAGACAATAAAATAGTCTTGACTGTTACTGAATTCTAAAAAAAAAAAAAAAAAAAAAGTAAATGAAGGAATGTGTAGTAAACTTTATATCATAGGAGTCACATTATCATTCTGATCTTAATTCCAAAACTTAATTCGATTAGATCAGAGCATAGTCTCATGATTGGGGTGTGCAAGAGAGAAAATAATGCTAAATGTTGTGTTATGTGTAGATGTATAAGTGCGTGTTACAAGAATCTGTAATAGTTCAAATCATGTAGAATTTTTGTGCTCATCGGGAAGAGGGTTAAAGAGCATACTAACAATTGTGAGGTGATGCAAAATGAGATGTGATTTGAAAGATGTAAGCTGTTATAGTCTTTGGGCTAAATTACCTGTGACAAACATCTCCTACAGGGAAGAGACACCAAGAAAGCTTTAATGCAGAAAAAGACTTGGTATTGTAGATAGAAAATCAGCATTACTAATAAGATAAACATATGATCTTTTTTGATACAGGAATAGAATTGGTCTCTCTCTCAGGATCAAACAAATAGCTGTTTGTATATACTAACTGGTTAACTAAAATCTGTTCCGTTTACTCTGCAGTAAGTGTTACAAAATCATCTTGAACCTTCTGCTTTTCTTATGAAGATTCTAGATGGGTCGAACTGAACGTTTTTGGTGCGTAATGGGTTTGAAGTGTCTCTGAGATCTTCTTGCTGTTGAAAATCTGTTTAATGCCGATCCTGTACGTTTGAAAGTGAATGTGTGTGTAAGTCGTATTATATGGAGGATCCTCAAACACTTGAGAAACTTACAGACCATCTGGGATCCTGACAGAGCAGCTTGATGGCTGTGCCTTACGCTTGCTTCCTCAGCCAGGTAGTGGTACTGGGTTGTTTTACAGGGTCAGTAAAACTTCTAAAAGGTTAATATGTATGAATAGTTCAGTTACGAAAAGCTCCATGGGACCTCCTTCCTCTCTAGTGTTTTACAATGTCTGTTGGATTTGTGGAAGATGCAGTTGAGTTGTATAAAAGATAGGGTGACTGACACTTTCATGGCTAAAATTGCTTTCCAAGCTCTGTCAAATTCTAAGAGAAGCTATTCTTGCCAGAAATGCTGTGTTACTAGCTTAACTAGTAATATGAATGAATGCAACCAGATTGGTTTGACTGAGTGATTCAGTTGAACCAAATGGCTTGTCTAGTTTTAATTTTATATTATATTTTTTTAAAAACCTACAGTGAGACTAATTATAAGAGGTGCTTAATATGTTCTAGGCATGTGTTAATTTATGTATGAACTTTGTTGGCTTTTAGTAAAAATATAATGCTGTAGGACACCACTGCTCCTTTCAGTATAGAAAAATAGAGTCCATTTGTGAACTGGATATCTGCATGCTTGTTGTGGTGGTAGTGGTGTCCCTCACAGCTTTGCAGTGTGTACAGGCAAGATATTTAGTAGTTAAGTTCCTAATAAATTTCTACAATTGCTCCAGATTGATTCAAGAAATTCTAATGATATGTTTAAAATCCTTATCCTGACTTTGATAACTATTCTGGCTATACTTACCATGTAGGGATTTCCCCATTTTCTTCAGGTCATAGGGTGTGGCAATCAGGCAAGGTACTAACAAACTTCAACAGGACTTTATTTTTTAAAGTGGAAACCTCTTTACCAAGCTGCTGCTGCACCCTCGGTAGCTCTCACTCTGCCTCCTCAACTCCCCCCCACCCTTCCTGTTTCCTGTCCTTTCAGACTCTCAACAGTCAGTGCTCCCAGTTCTAATAATTACAAGCAGATCTAAACACCACATTCCCCCCTCTCTTAAGAAACTCTCCCAATTAAAATAAACGTTCTAACCACAGGAACAAATATGAAACAAGACTATACAGTTGGCAGAAATATTACACTGAAAACACTGTAGATACTACATATCATAGTCTCTAGTGTAGACAGATGGTCGTCTGGGTCTGACAGGCAGTCTCTCAAGCCACGGTTCCAGTGCAATGTCTTGTTGTGTTGATACTACGGTGAAGTCATCCAGTGCAGACTGGGTGTTGGCATAATCTCCTCTTGGTGCATAGGCAGGTGCAAGATAAGAAGCATTCCGTACCTGCCCATCAGAAAGTCTATAGTATAAGGTCCCTTCTTCTCTATGATTTTAAGAGGAGCTGTGAATTTTTGGTCCCCTTTGCATAAAATTCCTGGTTTTCGCTTGTCTGTGAAAGCCTTATACTTTGCTTGGTTCTGTTCAACTGTTTTTCTCACATCGTCCTCATTTGAGGCATCAGGTCGTGCCTTTAACAATCCAGCAAACTTCAGTTTAGTATTCATCTGTTTCCCATGAAGTAACTCTGCGGATGATCTTTGTGTTGTGGCATGTCGTGTAGCCTGGTATGCTTGCAAGAAATCAGTAGTGAAGATTATCCACAATTGCCCTTCCAGTTTAGCCGTTTGCAAACTCTTTCAAACTTTCTGTTAAACCATTCAGTTTCCCCATTGGCTTGAAGGTAATATAGGGATGACCACTGTGTAAAATGTTCCTCTCTGCTAGAAAAGTTTCAAACTCCAGGGTAGCAAATTGACTACCATTATCTGAAACCAGTTCTTTCGGGTTACCTTCCCTGCTGAAAACTGAAGAAAGGAACTTAATTACTGTAGCAGACCGTAACTTCTGTCGTACGGGCATCACATTATTCTGCATTTTAACTTTATGCAGAAACCCATAAGCACAGCCGAGTTTCTCCTCAATCTGGTGTTGGGTCCCAGCTGAAACAGGTGTGTGTACCGCAAGAGTGCTTTGCTGAGGAAGATCAAATAGTCCATTAACTACTCTGAGATTTAAAGCAGCAAATAAATCTCTGCCAAGGATAGGAGTGCCTTTGTGGACAACGTAGAACTCTGCAGTTACACAGCAATCACCAAAAGTAACTATTGCTGGCAGGCAGCCGTGTACTGGAGTATGGTTTTTTCAAATAGCACACCAAGTGAAATTTGGGTTCAGTAAGAGGCACATCTTTAAAGTAATGCAAATAGGTGGAATCAGGTAGTATAGATACTGCTGAGCCAGTGTTTAACATTAGCTGAATAGAGTGTGGTTTGTCTGAGGGTATGGCGGAAATGTTTACAGTGCACTTTATTTGTTCTGGAATATGTGCAGTAGTGATTTTGTCCATGCTCAGCACAGTTACATCTGGTATTGTAACTGCATGCACCTGTTGATTGAACTGGCTGCTGCGACATACTTTAGCAAAGTGCCCAATCTTTTTGCAATGATTGCACTGAGCTACTTTTGCCGGACATTCTGTGTAGCTTGCAAGGTGTTGTGGGGATCCACAGAGAAAGCATGCTTTTGCTGATTTGGTAGTTTTCCATTAGTTTTCCTCTTGTAATCGTTTGTCTGCAGCGATAGTGAACTTTTCTGCAAAGGAGTCACAGCCTGGACTGTGCCTCCTGTATCCATGCTCATTATGTTGGTTTCAGCTGTAGCTGACTCAATCTGAGTAGCAATCGTTATTGCTTTTTCTAGTGTAAATTGTGGTTCTAGAATTAAGTGTTCTCTTACACGAAGCATGGTTGTTTTCTCAGTGAGCTGGTCTCTAATCATCTCATCTGACATATTCCCAAAGTCGCAAGTTACAACCAGACTCCTCAGGGAAGCAATATACTGCATTATAGTCTCCCCTGTTTTCTGCTCATGCTGGCAAAATCTGTAGTGGTTAGCTACTACGTTCACTTCTGGCACAAAAAAGTTCTTTAGTGCAGTGAGTGCAGTCTCATATTTATTATCTGTAAGGGGAAAAGTGTAAAATATACTCTGCCCTTCTGCTCAAAGGCAGTGGATTAGCAGAGCACGTTTTCTTACTTCAGAAATCTCTGTAGCAGTGATTGCAAGCAGATAAGTCTCAAACATATGGATCCAGGCAGTAAAAGCAATTGGAAGCTCACCTGGACTTTGCAGAAAGGGTGCAGGTGGGTTCAGAGGCAGAAGATCCATCCTTGTTGCCAAAATGTTGTAGCAACCAGGCAAGGTACTAACAAACTTCAACAGGACTTTATTTTTAAAGTGGAAACCTCTTTACCAAGCTGCTGCTGCACCCTTGGTAGCTCTCACGTTGCCTCCTCAACCCCCCCCTTCCTGTTTCCTGTCCTTTCAGACTCCCAACAGCCAGTGCTCCCAGTTCTAATAATTACAAGCTGCATCTAAACACCACATTGGGTCTATGTGTTGGTGGCATATAAGAGAGTGAAAGTCATTTTCCTTTGACATCTGCGTCAGTAACTCTCCCTGACTGTAGATGGTTCTTGAAAAGCCCCTTGGAAAAGATATTTTGTGTTATCTTCATATATGCAAAACTTTTTATATTCCCCCTTTCTCACAGATAGTATCTCTGTTTGCCTGTTTCTTGGTCTAAAGGGTTGTTTTTAATTATTTTGGTATTTTTTTGTTGGCTATACTTTGGGAAGGATGTATGTATGTACTTGAAAAATGTTTGTTTTAACTTTATATTCATTGTTAAACTGTCAGACTTGGTAACTTTTTTGTCCTCATTGCTTCTCCTAGATTTTTAACTCATTTGCATCTATTGTTCATGGGGTAAAAAATAGGAGAATGTTAGAAAAGGAGCCTGTTTGGAATGAGGTGTTGTGCATCAGAAATCTTAGTTATCTAGGAGTTTCTGTGGCCTAGTTTCTTCAGGTCAAGACACAAAGAATCCATGAGTATTACCATGTTGTTACCTTTGAATGCTCTAACAAGTCCTTTTGATGTGCTTGGGATATGGAACTTTGTGCTAGCCTCACTTTCAGCCACAGACATATTCTTAAAATTTGAGCAGGCCCAGTGAAGTAGACCGGTCCTGACCTCTTTAAAAATAAATTTACATTTTATATTTTGTTTTTGTTTTGTTTGTAGGTCTTCTCCCCTCCCCAACTTCCTGGTTTCAGAGTGGGGTTTCTCCCACTCTGCTGATGACGTCTGAGCTGGATCCGCTGGGGGAGGAGCAGCATCAACAGTTCTGAGGGTGAGTAGAGGCCGTCAGGGCTGGGGCCTGGACACCAGTGCCTCTCTTCCTCCTGCTCTTCCTCCATCCTTCCCAGGAAGTGCGTGCCTCTCCTCAGTCCGTTAAGGAAAATAGCATGCAGCCATTTTCAGTATTTCCCTCACCCTTGTAAGCACAGTAGAGGACACTGACGCTTGTCTCTGTCAGAAAGAAATGTGTAGTGGCCTTTCGATTCTGTGGCAAGTGAGCAGTACCCCTTCTGCAACTAATGGTTAGTCTGGTAGTTGCTTTGTTCTCCTCGGCACCAACAAAAGGAGTCTCCATTAGTATCCCCATTGACCCTTTTTCCCTGTCAGTCCCCCATTGATCCTGATCGCAAAGATGGGAGCCCTTTGAATGTTTCAGACTGTTGCTGGAACATATTCTCTAATATGCTCATCTCACTTCCTGTTCTCAGCGGATCCGGCTCAGATGTCATCAGCAGAGTGGGCAAGGTCTTTCTTTGCAACTAGGAATTAGAGGGTGGGGATACCTTTTTTTAAAAGGTAAATTTAAGTATATTAAACTAACTTTTTTTTCTTTGAAATTGATTGATTTCTTACAGTACTTCACAGGGCTCTCTCAAAGTTTGTATAGTTAGGAGGGCTACCTACGCTGTGAATCGTGGAATAAAATAGATTGCTTTATGTATATTTTTTCCCTCCTTGTAGCCTGCAGCACCACCTATCTTTATCTCTGATATCTGAAGACCAACATGGTGCTTCTTGATTGGTCATGCAGTTTTTTCAGTTTTTTTTTGCTGGTTGGAAGTACTGCTTGAGATATAATGGATAGCTCTTGGACCACCAGAATTCAGCAATTCAGAAACTACTTTCCCCTGCTTCCTTATCAAGTGGGATTCACAGAATCCTCACACTGAGCTATCCTTAGTTCTGTGGTAGTTCCACTTGCTATTCACATGTTTTAATTAGGGAAGGGACAAAGCCTTTAAACAAAACAACTCCTCCAAAAAAACCCCACCAAAAACATTGGATCAAATATGAGAGAGTAGCCACCAGTAGTTGCTGAATGTCCTGTGAGCCCAATAAAATCATGATCCAACAACAGTTTTAGTGTTGCAGTCATCAATAAATGGGTCCTCAGGTATGCGGAGTCTGTGATGTGCATGTGGTCCATAACATTTGCACGTGGCTGTAAAAATGCTTAGATCAGAGTCTGGATAGCAGTAATTGAAAAAGACCATCCTTAATCACCTCCACCAAAGACTTAGAACGTAGCACCTTATGCGGAGAAGAGCAGTGGAAGTCTGAAGTTTTACAGGAGGGTGTTATTCTAAACATGTCAGAATGTTTGAAAAATGCTTTTAGTTTGTGTGAGAATAGGGTTCGATGAAAGAAGGTTTGGTGGGAATTTGAGATGGGGAAAGGGTTGGTATCTGTTATAATAGGGTTTGGGCATAACCAAACACTGTGGGGTGGTTTGTATATTCTGTGGAGGTTTTATCTTGTGGCAGGGGTCGGTGTGTATTTTTGGTAATTTTAAGATTGGCTGTTTTGTTAGATTAGTTTTTCTTCAATTGTGTAAGATAATCTAATCGCTGGATTCTGAATTTGATGGCATACCATGTTATAAATGTGGTAAATTCTTTGAAAGGGCATTCTAAATTAATTTGTCTTAGTCTTTTGATTAAAAACAAATACTGTGTTTAAAAATAATTGTACAGATTTAAAATACAGGGTGAACTGAGGGTTTGTCTCATTCTTAGTTGTAATTGTGGAAAAAGGCCTTAGGTTCACAGCTTCATATAGCATACATCTTTTCTTCAATTCCATATCAAAATGACATTTGAAGTCAAAATGAAAATTTCATTTAGAAAATTTCTATATTAAAAATTATTTTTTTTCATTCTTGTAGACATTTCCAAGGGAGGGAAGGAGGGCGGTAAATCTCATTTTGCAACTGCCTCTACCTCATGTTTTTACTGCTATCTTATTCATGATCAGACTTTCTATTTCTTAAGTAATTGACCTAATTAGTCACCTTTATCTTTTTTTCTCTTCAGCATAGGCCCATCAATCTTAAAATTGCAGCTCTACGATTTAATCTAACAAGTCTCAGCTGTACCATCGGGTCTTTTGTACCATCAGGTCATTCGTACCATCATTTAGTATTTTCCATTTTCAGTGTGTATAGAAGCACATTAATTTTAATATTTACATTCTTTTATCGAAAATCTTCTTTATTCCCAAAACTTAATATAAAAATTGCTCCTCTACCGCATCCTTTCCAAAGAAAGTTAATAAGCTGGGGTAGTTTTGAACCCAGGAATCATAGAAATGTAGGGCTGGAAGGGACATTGAGAGGTCATCAAGTCTACCTCCCTGTGCAGAGACAGAACCAAGTATAGACCATCCCTGACAGGTGTTTGTCCAGCCTGTTGTTAAAAATCTCCAGTGATGGTGATTTCACAACCTCCCATAGAAGCCTATTGCAGACCTTATCTACCCTTTTACTTAGAAAGTTTTTTGTAATAGCTAACCTAAATCTTCCTGTCTGCAGATGAAGCCCATTACTATTTGTCCCACCTTCAGTGGACATGGAGAACAATTCATTCCTGTCCTCTTTATAATAGCCCTTAACATATTTGAAGACTGTTATCAGGTCCCCCTTCAATTTTTTTCTCAAGACTAGACGTTCCCAGGTTTTAAACCTTTTTTTTCGTAAGTCAGGTCTGATCTGCCAGAGTAGAATATCTAATTGAAATAACTGCCTCCCAAGAAGAGCACTATGAAAGCTTGAAAGCTTCTCTTTCACCCCCAAAAGTTGGTCCAATAAAATATATTACCTCACCCATCTTGTCTCTCTGATGTCTTGGGACCAACATGGCTACACCAGCACTGCAGACTTCAATCGTAGAGAGCATTACAGCATCTCATAATTCTGTATTCTTTATTGGCCCCATCTATCACATGATTACCAATGCCGGTCCTTTACTTTCTGCACTTATGCTTGGCACTAGAAGAAGTGCTAGGATGACTTTCGTTGGCCCAGTCTTAGTTTTCTTTCTCAGTCCTTGAAGCAAATCACAACTCACTTTGTTAAATCTTGCTTCACTTGTTACTAATTCAAATTAAGCAATTGATTACATTTTTGAGAGCAAAAGAGCACTTCAGGTAAGAGTGTGCTGCAACTGGTTCAGCTTACAATTGAATTGAGAATTCTTGAATCTAAAGGCAAAAACTGTTCAAATTAGAGAAAAAGAAATGTAATTTTTTTTACATTTTTAGAGGGGAAATTCCACATCATTACCATCTAAAAGCAATATCTCGAACATTGCCATAAATAGAAGTGTTGAGGCTATTTCAGAGGACAAGGAAATAGATTTTATTTTTATTCTTCACTGATTTACCAAGGTAGAATTTCTTGTAGCTGGGGGAACCTTTTTTCCACCTCAGAGAGTAGTGGGTTTGGCGAGACCTTCGATAGGCTGTATTTCTTTTTGTTGTGGGCCGATATCTTCAGGAAGAATAATTTTCCCACTGACACTATATATTGTTTTTAAAAAAAGAAAAAAAAAAAAAAAGCCCTGTGTGGAAACCAGGGCATAAACATTGAAAGGCTAAAAGATATTGGCTGAGATTGCTTAGCTAAAGTAATTTGACAAAGTAGTTTTCTTAAGTGTTTCTTCCTGAAGAGGTATAAAATGCACAATAAAACTGGCCTTGTTACACTATTGTTGTTGTTGAATACATAATATGTTGTTGAACCAAGCTGGCATGATTTCAGTTTTGAATACAAAATGTTTTGCATAAATGGGTGGAATCTATTTTGTTTCTGCCGTGTGATTTGAATATAAATTTTTTTTTAGCAGTGGTATTGCTGACATGCAAAGACACAAAGTTTTCACTATTAGCTATTTACAAATTACTGCCTCTAATACTGTGCCATCATTCTGTTTCTTTCCTGACACCTCTGGGTTACGTCTTTGTCACCATTGTTACTTGCATTCATTGGAGTTTGGGTATTGAAGTGAAATTCAGAACTTGCAATATATTATGTCTGTCTTAAGCCATAGACCCTCATAGTTTTTTGATTTTTTTTCCTTGAAATTTTTTGATGGTACTATTCTCGGGCAGTTATGAAAACTTTCCGTTGTTATAATGAATTTGCGTTTTTCAGGATATGAAGTTTATGCTTAATCATATCCCTAATAAGATTGTCCATTAATTCTGATTATAAATTCATCTCCTAGAATAGTTTTCAAAAATAATGTATAACACAAAATACTTAGTTGCTTATGTTAATAGCTGTAATTTTTTAAAGGTTCTTCTATGTTCACAAACACTTCTGCTTGTTATTTTCATAGCTAACAAACTGTGACAACTAGTCATTGTAGTTTAAAAGAAATTCACCAGTTCTACAAGTCTGTAGAAGTTGTACTGAAAATGTTCAAATTTTGCAATGAACACATGTTGTACTAACATGGGGTTTCTTTTTTGAGACAGGCATGCTGAGTTCTTTTGTGTGGTGTTTGTCTGATGCCAAAAATCTTAATTGGGTGAATCTTAAGCCTAGGACTGTGCTTTCTGAACCTTCTATACTTGTGAGTTTTATAGTCTATGAAATCTAGAATTTCATATTTGTTACTGAAGTGTTCTTGTTTGACTGTGGAGGTTGGAAAAGTTATTAAGCCAAATGATGTCAGCTGTATAAATATAAACACCACCGGTATCTCTGTTGTAGATTTCTGTAATTACTACATAGTCTCTGCATCCAGTATTAAAACTCAATGGACTCATACTAAAACATTTGGATGGAAACTGTTAGTCATAAAATTAGCTAATTTATAGTGGCTTTAATGGTCTGTACAAATATCTATTTTTAGAGCAAATTAATGGCCCTTTTCACTCTGTGTATGTTATACTGGCTGGACAAAGTTGGTGGCTTCATTAAATAATTGAAGAAAATTTAGTTTTGTGAAATGCACTTGTACTTACGCAGTTGTTAAAACTCAACAGTTTTCCTTGAATTGCTCCAGTCGTATATTCTCCAGTCAGGCTTATTAATATTGCCACCAATCAAGATAGGTGTTTAAGTTTTGCTGAGTTTGTTTTCCTTTTTAAATATGATTTTAGCAGTCCGATTTTGTTACAAGAGTATTTGAAAGAATGATCTGTTGGTTTCTTCTCATCCCTAAACCCTCCTCAGACAACTTTAATAGATTATTCAGCTTCTCTCAACAAGCCTACTGTATAAAGGATCTTCTATCACCTAAGCAGGGACACTGATCTTTAAAAAAGGGAAGAAGGAGGATCCTGGGAACTACAGGCCAGTCAGCCTCACCTCAGTCCCTGGAAAAATCATGGAGCAGGTCCTCAAAGAATCAATCCTGAAGCACTTGCATGAGAGGAAAGTGATCAGGAACAGCCAGCATGGATTCACCAAGGGAAGGTCATGCCTGACTAATCTAATCGCCTTTTATGATGAGATTACTGGTTCTGTGGATGAAGGGAAAGCAGTGGATGTATTGTTTCTTGACTTTAGCAAAGCTTTTGACACGGTCTCCCACAGTATTCTTGTCAGCAAGTTAAGGAAGTATGGGCTGGATGAATGCACTATAAGGTGGGTAGAAAGCTGGCTAGATTGTCGGGCTCAACGGGTAATGATCAATGGCTCCATGTCTAGTTGGCAGCCGGTGTCAAGTGGAGTGCCCCAGGGGTCGGTCCTGGGGCCGGTTTTGTTCAATATCTTCATAAATGATCTGGAGGATGGTGTAGATTGCACTCTCAGCAAATTTACGGATGATACTAAACTGGGAGGAGTGGTAGATACGCTGGAGGGGAGGGATAGGATACAGAAGGACCTAAACAAATTGGAGGATTGGGCCAAAAGAAATCTGATGAGGTTCAATAAGGATAAGTGCAGGGTCCTGCACTTAGGATGGAAGAATCCAATGCACCGCTACAGACTAGAGGCCGAATGGCTAGGCAGCAGTTCTGCGGAAAAGGACCTAGGGGTGACAGTGGATGAGAAGCTGGATATGAGTCAGCAGTGTGCCCTTGTTGCCAAGAAGGCCAATGGCATTTTGGGATGTATAAGTAGGTGCATAGCGAGCAGATCGAGGGACGTGATCGTTCCCCTTTATTCGACACTGGGTGAGGCCTCATCTGGAGTACTGTGTCCAGTTTTGGGCCCCACACTACAAGAAGGATGTGGATAAATTGAAGAGAGTCCAGCGAAGGGCAACAAAAATGATTAGGGGTCTAGAACACATGACTTGTGAGGAGAGGCTGAGGGAACTGGGATTGTTTAGTCTGCAGAAGAGAAGAATGAGGGGGATTTGATAGCTGCTTTCAACTACCTGAAAGGGGGTTCCAAAGAGGATGGCTCTAGACTGTTCTCAATGGTAGCAGATGACAGAACGAGGAGTAATGGTCTCAAGTTGCAGTGGGGGAGGTTTAGATTGGATATTAGGAAAAACTTTTTCACTAAGAGGGTGGTGAAACACTGGAATGCGTTACCTAGGGAGGTGGTAGAATCTCCTTCCTTAGAGGTTTTTAAGGTCAGGCTTGACAAAGCCCTGGCTGGGATGATTTAACTGGGAATTGGTCCTGCTTCGAGCAGGGGGTTGGACTAGATGACCTTCTGGGGTCCCTTCCAACCCTGATATTCTGTGATTCTATGATAGGTATTTTCCCAGTGGACTGTAATCTCATTAGTAAAATCAAAAGTATTTCATAAATATTCGCAATAAACAGCTCACTGCTTTAACACTGGTTATTTTAAAAAATGCATGATCTCAGAAGGGTGGTACATTTCTTGTCTTTAGACAAGTTTGAGAAGAATTACTACTTTCAGAAAAAAATTGATGGTACTCTTGCTGTTTCAGGAAACCGTTTTTATAAAATGTCTGGATGAAATTAAGGGCTTAATAGAATATATAAAAATAAACTTAAATACATATTACGTTGAAGCCATTTGATAACACTATACTTGGCTATGTGAATCACCATGTAAAAGAGAACAGTCCCCCATAACTAAAAAGGCCCCAGTCATGCAAACATTTACACATGTGAGCAATATTACTAATTAGAGTAATTCCAATGAAGTATAAGGGACTAGTAATGTGACTAAAGTTATTGACATAACTATTACAGGATTGGGCCATTAAGACAGAATTCCAGGCAGTCTGTATAACACACATTGCCAGTACTGAAAACTGTATATACATGGGCGTTTAATTACCATTTAATGCATGCTATAATGAAGTCTGGGCCATACTTCTGTCAATTTCAGTAGATTCAACTTTTAAATTAACAACATGGAGAGAATTCATATGAATTGAATTAAGATTCTTTCAGATTAATTGAGGCCTTACCAACCATATCAAGCTATGGTTGATATTTGGCTCCTTTGCTCGTTGGCTTTGAGCACTTTTTTGCGGGGGGTAGACTGATGTCATGCTTGCTCCTTTGCATACATGCTTTTAAAAATGAGTAAATACACCACTTATGGCATCATGTTAACAAAGTTGACTTTTCTGTCCTATAGTAAACTTACAAAGGTTATCAAAATCTGCTTTGGCAGAATAGTAGCTGCCATATTTTATCTTGATTTCCTTATTTTATTGTCTCGTGTAGGACAGGTAGCACTGGTTATTGTGAAGATTATCGAACACTTCCCATTATAAAACCCTGTATTTACTTGCTTAATGTTTGGTAAAGTTAGAATTGTTCAGGCTAAAATTTTCCATACAGGATATCTACCTCTGGTCGAATATTTTCAGCCCAAACTGTTCCACTATTTCTGAAAGTAAGCCTAAGGAAAAACTCATGGTCTTTCCCACATTAACAAATTCTGGCAACGTTTTCGTTGAAAAGCTCTGGCCCAGGGACTTTAAATTTGGCAGGGGGTGGCTCTTATATTAGGGATGTGCCTTTCACTGACCCATGAAAATCTTCCCAAATTAGTCCAAGTCATAAAGCTTTTACAAATGACAGTTTGCACATGCTCAATAGATACTTCTTTGAAGTAGCTTAATTCCCTGAAGATTCCTTCAACCACAGGTCATGCTCCAACCCAGGGTTGCAGGGTCCTGAACTGGACTTTGCCTCCAGTTGTAGCTCTGGGCTGCTGAGGGCTGTACTAAGTTTGGGTCCAGACACTGGAAACGTTAGCTGGGAAACTCTCTTCTGTGCTCTGACTGCTCCCTCTGGAGGCACCCCGGAAGCCTGGAGGCACCCAGGAAGCATGGATAGGAAGCTGTCTGAATCAAATGCCAAAGGGGATAATGATTGGATTGGGACAAGGAGCCTGGGGTGCAGGGAGGAGTGGGACTGGCTGGGCAAGGAACCTGCAATGGGAGCCAGTGGGCAGGTGAGGAAGTAGATGGAAGGGAAAGGGGAGACAGATCTGGCAAGGAGCCAGAGTATGGAGCAAGAATTGGGACTGGGGAGAAAAAGTATGAGACACGGAGCCATGTGTGCATGCAGCAGTGGCATTGAGGTTGGACAAGGAGCGTGGGAGGGAAGGGCGACTGGGATTTGGAGCCAAACAGTACAAGGAATGTGGGATGACTGTGTGGGTGGTGGAGGGGCACAGATTAAACAAGCAGGGAACTGGGAGTGGCTGGGAAGGGGATTGATATTGGGATGAGAAGACTGAGGAGTGGAGACTGACTGACTGGGTGGGTGAGGAGAAGGAGACTGGAATTATGAGTTGATGAGTCAGGAGTAGGGATGCCAACCCTCCAGGACTGGTCTGGAGTCTCCAGGAATTAAAGATTAATCTTTAATTAAAGATTGTCATGTGATGAAATCTCCAGGAATTCATCCAACCAAAGTTGGCAGCCCTAGTCAGGAATGGGGAAGTGACAGGACTGGAACAGGTTAGAGAGAGGGGGGCAAATGGGATCAAGCTTCGGGGAAATGGGCAGAAGTCTGTGCCCACTACAGCACACTCCTCCCCAGTGCTAAACTAGAGATTCCTGAATCTCACTGTTCCTTTGCTGTAAACATTCATCTGTGAAACCCTACTGGTAATGTCTTGTCCCCATCTAGTGCCAGCCCACATAAGGAATTAATAATACGTCTGTTATTTACTGTATAAGATCAATTGGCAGAGGTCTGTGGAATGGATCTAAAAGTTCTATCCCTGCTAATGAACAGTTTGGCAGTATGATGCCATATGGTAGAAATTGTTTTTTCACTTTGCTTTTTAAAAAAAATCTTGGAAATTACACACACACAGTATTAAGGTTACAAAGTCTAGCACTCAGAAGTTATGAAATGGCACAATTAAAGTTGACTAATATTATGGGAAGTTGGGGGAAGTTGTTACTTGGATCTCCTTTCAAGAAGTGGGAGTTTAGTTCTGCAGGACCGAAATTTATTCTAGAGTTTGAACCACTACAGGAGTGACAATACAGCTGGGGATCATGGTAGCGCGCTCAGTGAGCAGCTTCTGTTCATAGGCATTTCTCTCATTGATCCCCTTCAGCTTCTCAGAACCTTCTCTTTGAGACTTTCAGGAAACATAAGTAGTGGATAATGGTAGGTATGGTACAAAGGAGGCTTAAATGTAGAGAAGGTTCTGTTAGAAATGTATTCTTTTTTTTTCCTTGTCATCTTGAAGATGGAAAGCTGTCTATACCTTGAATAATCTATCTCCACTTTTGATGTGATGCTGATAAATTTGGTTCAAAAATATTGGGGAAACCCTCCTCCAAGAAAGGAATAGTGACTGAAGGTATAGCCTTTTAAAAGCCATCTTTTTGGATGAAAATGCTGACTATGTAGAGGTCCAGCAAAACTTAAATTCTGCTTAAGACCTGTTTTGAGGACTTAAATGATGGATTTAAGAGGCTGTCTGCATGGGGGTGAATTTCACCTTGAACTAGTAATGGCCTGTGTTCAAAGACCTGCCACCTTTTCTGTTTTCCTTATCTCTATCTCTAGTTATTTATTTATTTATTTTAAGGCCCTGGTTGCATTTGTGCTAGGCCCTGGTATCTGGCGTGTGTTTTCAGTGGTTTTGTGCTCCTGAGTCTAGAGCACTGTAAATCATGAGCTCTGACCTTTTTTATCAGACAATGATTCTCAAAAAGTTTAATCACCCTTTAGCACGATATGTACTAAAAAATAACCTGCATATTTTAACAATGCTGTTACTTACCTGTACCTCTTTAAGGGACACCTGTGTGTGTTAGATTTTGCTTGCCATGCAAAGTAGTTCTTTTAATTCAACAGGATTCTAGTGTCCTGACAGTCTGTACTGAGTGCATTACCTAGTCAAACACAAATTCTTCAGCTTATGTGATATTTCAAGTCAGTAATGCCAGGAAAAAGGTAGTATGTCCATTTTTATTGTAGAGGTTCCACGGCTTTATTTTTCTTTAGGAGAAAAATACATTTAATTAATATTCTTGCTTGGTGAGCAGATTTTAATGTGCACATTTTATATTCATGTGTTTTTTTTAAATCATGACTAAATTAATCTCTTCAAGAAACAGACCTGTTGTTTTGCAAATAACTTTCCAGAAAGTCATTTTCATCTTCCACCGTATGCAAAGCAGGTCTTTGGTTTTATTTAACTTTAACATGATTGAGATCCTGGAGCACAGACATTAGAGTAATTACTCTGTTTGAGCCATGATGGCACAATAAATGCTGCTCAGTTACCTTGGGCTACAAAGTGCTTAAATTACTTAAATTCACATTTACAAACACAGGGATTTATCTCCATACGTGTCTCAAAAGGTCAGTCTTGTGTATTTAACAATATTCCTTCCTGGAAAATGCCGTAACATGATAAATGTCACAGGAAAAAATCAGAACTGTGTGGCCTTTGGCAGGGGAGCAGCTAGTTTTATAGTTCAGTGAAAGCAAAACAGTTGGATAATAAAAGCCAATGCTTCAAGACAGAAGTAATTGACTTCTTACTGTATAAAATACAGGATTTTAGGCCTGCGGGTGTCTTAGCTTCAGCCCAGGCATTGTAAAACATTAATAGGTAAGTGATAAGCATGCATATAAGTAATTATTCAGTTGAAAGCATCTGACACTATTACCTGGCAGTAGTACATATGGCAAAATCACCAGCTCAGCTTGAAGGAAGGCTTCTGTTAAATTAACTCTGGTTGGTAGTTAGTATAAGTGGGTGTGTATGTGAAAGAATGTAACCTGTTACGTCAGGGATTGGTATGTTAGGACATGCCTTATACTTGACCTGTGTAAACAAGGTCTGTAGTATTTCAGATTTATCTGAACAAGGTGCTTTCCTTAGAGGGGTTAAACTGACCTGAAATAAGACTGATTTGTTAGGGCTAGTTGCTTGGAGCTGTGTGGTTTCTTGCTGATTTAAAATTGTAGAAACATAGGGACAGAAATTGGCACCTAGACTAACAAGGAGTAACCACTCCTAATCTGTAGTAATCTGTATATATAAAACCCCCCACAGATATTAGAAACAGAAAGATCAGGATGGAAACAAAGGTCCACCTTGTTCAACCCAAGATTTCTGGCAGAATCATCTCCTACTCATTTGATATCTGTAATTGTTGATGGAAATGTATCAACTTTTTAGACTGGAAGATTATTTATTTGCACATTTGTATTCTTATGGCCCCACTTTACCTAAACAACTAGGGCTGCCAACTTTCTACTCACATAAAACTGAACACCCTTGACAAACCCTCCTCAGAGGCCCCTCCCCCTGCCCTGCCCCTTCTGAGGCCCTGTCCCGACTCATCACACACACACACACACACACACACACACACACACACGCCCCCCTCCCCCCCCCGATCACTTGCTCTCCCTATACTCACTCACTTGCTCATTTTCATTGGGCTGGCTCAGGGCACTGGGGTGCGGGAGGGGGTGAGGGTTCCAGCTGGAGATGCGGGCTCTGGGGTGGGGCCAGAGATGAGGAGTTGAGAGTGCGGGAGGGGGCTCCAGGCTGAGGCAGTGGATTGAGATATGAGAAGGGGTGAGAGCTCCAGCTGGGGGTGCGGGAGGGATTGAGGGTTGGGGTAGGGCTAGGGATGAGGGGTTTGGGGTGCAGGAGGGGGCACTTCTGGTAAACATTAATATTTATTTGCATTGTGGTGGTGCCTAGAGCTGTAACTGGCTTGAATATTCTTTAAACATTATCAAAATATTTTTTCTTGTCTTCAGAGCAAATCTGTTGATTTTAAAACTAAACCAATTTTCCAAACAAAAGACTTGTGTGGGTCATAAAACAGGACTTTCTAATGGGAGGTGACTGCACCCCTAATTATGGAGAGGCTGCTGCCTTTCTTTAATATATTATGTTTTCCATTTTTGTCTTGATGTTAATTGTTATGGCTTCTTGATAGCTACATAAAAATATAACACTTAATTCATGGATCCATCTTTCATCAAAGGGAGTTAATATAATATCACAAGTGCCCTATAAAATTAAGCTTAATTACATAATCAAGTAGAATCCATTAAGATTTGTATCTGCATCCTAAGATTTATTAAAGTGAAGAAAAGTCTGAGGGGGGAAAAAGCTGTATTTTAAAAAGGGGTGGGAAAATTAATTTACAAATACATTTATTATGCAAGATCATACAAAAAGCAATTACTTCAGTTGCAGTTTTATGCAAAATCAGTAAGCTGTGCTCCTGGCTCAGTTTTCTAGCTGAGGTACACCCAATATACACATGACCTTTTAAAGTTCTATTAATTATAAAGATAAATAACGTGATTTGTTTTGCAGTCTACATTCTTAAGCATGTTTTGTGACTAATTTAAAGTAACATATTAAAAGCCTAACCCTGTTCCCATTGATGTCCGTGCCAAAATTCCCATCATAGCTATTGGCCCAGTAATTAGTAAATCATTGTTTGATAGCACTTATAACTCCAGCTTTTAAACTGTAAGTTTAAAGGTCATTTAAGTTTGTCATATTTCCTTCTCTTCTGCAGACTCTAAGGCCGTCTATCTTGTTGCATAATCATGTGATGTCAGCTGTGGCCTGTATATAGGATTGTGAGTCAGGAGGTATGGGTTACATTTAGGCCTGGCAGAATTCAGTTTTATAAGTTTATTTTAGCTGATAATGTTTACTTTTAAGCACTTTTTTAGATGTGTAATTTACATTTTTATAATGGTGAAATTATGGAGGGGTGTTTCACACAATAGGGGATGAGACAATAAATACAGTAGACACTGAGATTCAAAAAGTTAAAGCGTTATAACCATTAAAATACAAATTGTCAAGATCATATGTCAAAATATTCAAAGTAAATATCTTTAAATCACATGGAGTTTCTTGAGCATTATTTTTCTTTCTTCGCCTATCTGAATTTTGATAATTATTGATGGAAATGTTATTTTGTCGGTTTGTATATGAATGGGGAAATGTATCAACATTTACTGATAAAAATCTAATCCTTCCAAGCATAGCGATATTCCTAGATCTGCCACTGATTAACCTTGTGCAAATCACTGAATTTCTCTGTACTCACTCTCTAAAATAAATAGTGCTTATCTACTCTTGTAGAGCACTTTGAGATCTACGGTATGGTTGAAAAGAGAATTGTATTTAAGATAATATTTAAGCACCTGTTTCACAAGGGTGTTGGGAGTGTTTATCGGAAGTAAAGTTAATATCTATGTAGTGCTTTAAACATATGAACTCTCTATAAATGCTTATTATTAGGCCTATTATTGAGCACATAAGTTTTGAAGGAAAAATAAAGGAGAAGGGAGAACAAATGAAGAATGCAAAGTAGCTGACCTTTCTCTGCTGAAATAGGTGACAGGTTTCAGAGTAGCAGCCGTGTTAGTCTGTATCTGCAAAAAGAAAAGGAGTACTTGTGGCACCTTAGAGACTAACCAGTTTATTTGAGCATAATGCATCCGATGAAGTGAGCTGTACCTCACGAAAGCTTATGCTCAAATAAATTGGTTAGTCTCTAAGGTGCCACAAGTACTCCTTTTCTTTTTTTGAAATAGGTGAAGATGTCTTTCATTGTGTTCTTTTGTTAATCAGTATAACTAAGAAAGTGACCTTCAGAGGAGTTAGTTTAAAACTGGATGAAGGCTTTTCATGTTATCAAAAATCTTACTTAATTTAACCATTTAGTTGCTACATAAGGATAAGTATTGCAGAGATTTGGTCTTGATCCAGAGTTCTGTGAAAGCAGGTATTAAAAGTCTTTTGGGAAACTCCATACATAACACATCTTATTGGAAATACTGAGGCAGAATGATTAGACTATTCGTCAGCAAAAATATAGAGATGGCATGTTGTATAACTTTTTTACATTGTCTTTTTACTAGCACAATGACATGCTTTCTTAAAATATCTATTTTATGCTTTTCTGAGGACTCCATGTTTAAAGTTTTGATATGTTCTTACTCCACCAGCGCCAGTGCCATCTACGCCATTCTTTCTGCCTGTTTTTATTTGCAGATTTGAGGTGGATTACACTAGGTGTTTGAAATATGTAAATTTAAAAAACTGGATAATACATTTTTATTTGCTCACCCTTTCCTATGATTTTGGTTTTTTATTTTAAAAATTCCCCTTGCCGAGGTGTAAGGATTTTTATTTTAAAAGGTTGATCTCCTCCAGACCATTTTCTAACTTTGAAAATTTGCATCTAGTAGACTTTTGAAATTAAGATCAAAGATTGTAAATTGATATCTAGTAATAGGGTCATTGTGTTAGATCAAAATAAACTAAATTTCCTTACTTGGAATTATGGTGGATATTGTGTAACAATCTAACGTTTTAAATTAGAGAGAAAGGTGTACAGTAGGTAAGGCATATTGCTAAACTTGTTTAGGTATAGGTAGCTAATGTGAGCATGCATAATATTTTACAGTAAAAAAGAGGTTTTTTTCCCATGTAAAATCCTATTTTTTTTTTTGAAGCATTCTTTGTGCTCTTTGACAATAATTGCTGACCGGATGCAGAAGAATTTCTTACCAAAAGAAATGTAGGTGCTGTCAGAAAATAATTTGAAAAAATTCTTTGCCAGAGTCTGTTTGCCTGTTTAGTTTCTAAGGATCATTCTCTTTGCTCTGAATGCCCGTTCTACTTCAGTTGCTGTTGGTTTGCGTGTGGAATGTGTGGATTGCTCTTTAATGACAGGTGTGTGGTGGGGGAGGGATTTTAAGGAACACCTGAGGTACCTTGTCTTGGTCTAAACTTGCAAAATACCAAAGTTATCCTCTTTTTCTAGCCATCTGAAAAAAATGAGTGCTTGTTAAAATGTGACACAGATTACTACAAAATAGCATAGATTGGCTTTTTCAAACATTTAACCCATTTTCAATACGACTGGCCATTTAGTATTGATCTAAAATCCTGCTGAAGTCAATGGAAAAGGTACCACCGACTTCAGTGGATCAAGCTTAGAGTACACCTCAGCAAAATGGCTTTGTATATGTTTTTATTGTTCATTGTGATCAAAATATCTCAAACCAAAAAGCCAATAAATCAGTTTATTCCTCTTACGGGATTTGGAGTGGAAAATGCAAAACAGTTTAAAATGGCCCAGTAATGCAGAAACTGCATTTAGTGTTGGACTGGGGAGGTCAGGGCCCCTGGGTAAAGAAGGGGGGGGGTCTTTGATTGTAGTCTCTGTAATGGTGGTGTATGCTGTCTGAACACCACATCTCTAGGACCCAGTGGATGGGGGATAGTATGTATGTATGGATGCATATATTTTTATTTCAGAGGAGCAGATTAGAAACAGGATTCTTGCTACTCCATGTTATGATTACCTAGTTGGACCAAATGCTTCCATGTTTGTCTGTCATGCTCATTCCCTGTTGCTACTTACTTGTCTCATGTGTAAAGTTGATGCTACCATGCCATGTATTAAGCATCTTACTTTGTGCCTCAATACGTAATATGGTCATGTGCTCAGTTGAAATGCAAGAGGCAAATGGGACCAAGGATCAAAGTCCATCCCCATCTGAATCGCCAGCTGTTGTACCTTGTGACCCCACTCTTCTTCAGCCGTGGTCCCTTTCGGATGGATTAATGGTTTGAAGATGTGTTTGGCCTTCTATCAGACACTACTATGATCCATGGATGGGATCTGTGTTTAATTTGCAACTATTTAGAGGCGTTTTGCGGGGCTTCCAAGACAGAGATTTCTGGGGATCTTCCCCGTAGTGCTTGAGGCCAGTCTGGGTCTGAATATTTATATAGTACGTGGAGACATACTGGTTTCTTATGACTTTTTAACTATACACTCTTCCTGGTTTTCAGTATGTGTGTTTTCTGACTCTTTCCCAATGGTTTTTATTATCCTCCTTCTATTTTTATTTTCATTATCTGTTTAATCATTGGGTTTTTGCATAATCTCCAGTATGCTGGAGGGCTTGCCAAATGGCTTACATCAATAATGAAGAGTCTTCCACAGAAATTGAGACTTGTTATACATTTTCTGCTGTCACTCTAATTCCTAACAGTAGCCTAACTCATTAAATACTAACTGATGCCTATTTAGTGCACAGAGCACTAATATTCTCAACACAAAGTGAAAAAAACTCTTAGATGTCTTTTTTCACTAAATTTATTTTGGAAAAGGAAATTTTTTACTTCCTTTCCAGTTCAGTGCTCATTTGTATTAGGAAAAGTGAGCTGTTTGCTATTTGACATAAGCACAGGAATTCATGTTTAGACTTAATGCTGCCTGGAAGTACTGAGCCCATTTTCATACTAATGAGGGGGAAAAAAAAGGTAAGACAGTCCATTAATGAGGCTTCTCCAGTTTGATGGTTTTTCATGCTCACAAGTCTCCAATTATTCTGTTCCTATTCTATTAATTTTTAAGTTAGTCTCGCATAGTACTTACACTATTTTCGTAGTATTATGCCATTATGTTGGTTACTGTTATGCAATGAAAAATTCAGTATTTGAACTGTACTGATACTTAAATGCATTTGATATTATGTATATAGTCTATATAATGGGAAGTGTTGGACAGTGTACCAGCCTTGCCTTTAATACACATGTGGAGATAATATCCAAGAGATCTATACATTGCAGAATCATGTCATTAGTGTATTACTTACCTTGACTATGTCCGTTTCCCCTCATCCCATTAATTATATTCCCGCTATTTATTTTAGTATTTCAAACCACTGAGCAGCTTCATACAGCTGCTTTTTCTTAATTTTTTCCTGCCGGAGATGAGCTTATTTTCCTGCCCAAGTCCCAGGATAGGTAAGAGTCAGTGAGAGACTTTCAATATCAAAGGATGTTGTTGTGTTAAACTCCAATTTCTCTTGTTCTCACAGGAATAGAGTTTTATACCATTGGGAAGGAAAAATTGTTAACTTCCTGATGCAACATAAATGGTATCCCTTGTGTGTAGAAGGGCAAGAGATATAAATACCATTTAGGCAATTTTTAAGGTATTGTACATGTATTTAATTTCTCTTCTGTGGAGGCATTGTGCAGCTGGATTCAGAGTAGCTAATGCATCTGCCCTTGCAGACAGAGGAATACGAGAAATAGTCTCATACTTTATAAAACAGTTTTCTGTAAAATCTTATTTTATGCAACAAATGATGTGATGTGCCACGTAGGTTAAACTAGCATTCTTTTGCGTTGATCTCCATAATGTACCTTTGTCTTTACCGTAGTGAACAGTATGATCATCACAATCTCTTGGTGGGGGGAAAACCCACACATAGTCATGAATCTAGATCTAAAATTATATTACAAAAATAAAATACATTAAGAGAACATTAAGGTTACAAAATCAAGCACTCAAATTAGGAAATGCCAGAATAAAGGCTGCCTGTGCATATGTATTAGGATTTAGTCTTTAATTACATGACCACATACTGTTTTTCCCACAAGGTCCCTGCCTCATTCAGTGCTCAGGTTGGACTGTGTTCACTGAATGAGCATCTGTTAAATATCTTGTATTATCTTCATTGTTCAGTGTGCAACCCCATAGTTTTATTTATTACACACTATTCAAGTCCTTCTCTTAGTACAGAATTATTTTCTTCATGGGGTTTTCTATGGCTCTTACCGCTATATTATATTTATAACTGAGTGCTTCAGAAACATGAATGAATTTATTTTCACAACACCTGGTGAGGCTAGGCAGTATTATCCCCATTTTTAAAGACAAAGAACTGAGGCACAGAAATGAAGATTTTAAAAAAAAAAATCCCCTTATTTTCGGTGTCCAGATGCCCTGTCGCTTGATTTTTTGGAGAACTTATCATTATACAGTACTTCTGTATGTTCAAACTACAGCTCCCTTTGACTTCAGTTGCAGCTGTGAGTGCTCAGCCCTTCTATAAATCAGATCCAGGGGTCTGTAATGCTAACAAATCTCAACCGAGCATGTGCAAAGTAATATTTTTTTCCAGAGACTTATAACTTGACCAATCTGGGGAGTTTTGCACAGTAACAACAAAAAAGCATATCCCTTGACACCAAGGCTACATTCCTTTTGAATTTTAAGTCCCTGCTCCAAAGCACGCAAGAGATTCCCTTTTAAAATGGACAAAAGTGTCCCCCACCCCTCCATCTCTAAAGCAGCTGAAACATTTTTTTTTTTTCTGGAACTTTCAGAAGCATCAGACTGAAGCAGGTACCTGATATGCGTGAAACTCTGAACTCAAGGGCATTTTGAAATTGGAACATCCATTAAGTTATGTGTACCAGCAGAAAACATGATCAGCCAAATTATTCTTCAGCATTGGAGAGGAAAGGGTAGTCTGAAATTTTTTTTAAAGCAAAATATACGCATGAATAACAGTATCAACATAGAACATACTCATGGAAGTAAATGGCATACAAGACAACAAGTTGGAGGGGAAAGGGCTGCTGCTCTGATTTATAAGAAGGGCAAGCAATTTGTTTTTAAAAAAGGGGAAATAAGCAATGAGAAGATTAAATGGATTTGAAGAAACGAGAGAGAAGGACACTGAAGTAGAGAAGAATAAAGAAAAAGGTTAAAGAAGTCAAAGCTTTGAATTAGTGAATTCTTAACACGTTTCCTTTTGTTTTATTTGATTTCCCTGTCAGACCATCAATGTTGTAAGTTTGGGGAAGAATGTCACTAATGGCAAAATCTTTCTGCTTATTATAGCTACTCGGCATATAACTAGGTTAATGGAGCACATATGCCTTTTAAATGTATGTCACAGGCGGGGCATTTTTTTTTTGCAGACTACAGTTCATGGTTTCCCATGGAAAACTTAGCATCCTAGCTGGTTTGTATTGTGCTGCATAGTTCAAACAGTAGTGTAGAAATGAAGCCTACAATTAAATAAAAGTAGCAGCCAAAAACATTGTTGAGGTATTTGATAGTTGGGCATTGGAACATTGTTCTCTTTCAGGCCCACTGCCTTTTGTTCTGTGTAAAAGCTGTTGGTGTCCACATACAGGGGTCCAAATTTAATGACTGTACTCCGGACTCAGCAAAATTCTTGCATTAGCGTTTACAGAAACTCAGTGCTGTGTAAGCTCTAACTCCCTGCTTTTGTGCGATTATGGCCTTTAATTCCCTCTTCATATGATGATACATCTTTTCTTGTTTTGAGATAGAGTAAAGAATGCCATGAGATGGCATGTTAAATCCAGGGGCACATTACACATGGTGCGGTGTTAATTTTTTTTTTTTGCTTTAATTAGATTGGTTTGACAGAAACAGAGCATGGAGCGACCCATCTCCCCCGTGTCACTCTCAAGGCACAATAATACTTTCCTTGTATGATGTATTGCTGTGCTATAATTGGTTACTTTTTTTTGTCAAAAGCCTTTGTGATCATGTCTGAATGTACGTATGTTTGGAGTGCATACTGCTGCAGCTATGAGAGTGTGGAGATTCGATACATGCTCACATTTCTGGCAATGTAATGTCTATATTTCAATTTGTTAACAGAGTGTGTGTAAATAACTGGACCGATCCCTTTTCCAGTTTGTTACTTAAGGCAATGCTAATTCTACGCTAAGCACTGTTTCTATGACATAACTATAGTGCAGTAACTTACCTTGATCAAACAGCTTTTTGGAAAACGTCTTCTGTACTATTCTTAGGAAGCTTAAAAATTGGAGCAGGCTTATTGAGTAAATTAAAGTATTGGTGGTGCTTCTTCCAGTATCTTGTATTTTGTATTTTTGAGAATGTGCCATGATAAATGCATATTGGCCACTACTAAAAACAAACTTTGAACCTAATAATGAGACCCTAGGGCCTTGTCTACACCTACGGGTAAGTTGACCTAAGTTACATAACATGAATAATGTAGCTGAAGTCGACATAGCTTAGGTCGATTTTACTGTGATGTCTATGGGAGACACTCTCCCGTCAACTTACTGTATGCTTCTCGTTCTGGTGGAGTATCAGAGTCGACGGGAGAGCAAGCTGCAGTCAGTTTAGTGGATCTTCACTAGATCTGCAAAATCGATCGCCGCAGCTAAATCCCCATTGATCCCTCATAAGTGTAGACCTGCCCTAAGAGAGTAAACAGTGCTTATGGGCCATTTCAGATGCTTCCTTTTTGCACTAGAGTTTCACAAGTGGGCTTATTTCTGTCCTCAGCATGGCCGGCACCCATATTTATTTTTTTAAATTCTACCTCCTTTTTATAACATTCAGTACAGGAAACTGCTTGTTATATAAGATATCAGGTTACCAGTTAAAACATGTTATTGCCTTTTGTGTTTCTAGGGTACAGCTTTTCTTGTACAAATATATTGTGCTCATAGTAGAGGTGTCAATGATAAAATTAATCGTGATTAATCACGAGATTAAAAAATTAATTGTGATAAATTAGTTTTAATCGCACTGTTAATAGAACATCATTTATTAAAATATTTTTGGATGTTTCCTAAATTTTCAAATCTATTGATTTCAGTTTCAACACAGAATAGAACATGTACAGTGCTCTTTCTATTTTTGATTTTTTTTACAGTGCAAATATTTGTAAACGAGTATTTTTCAATTCACCTCATACAAGTACTGTAGTGCAGTCTTTCTCGTGAAAGTGCAACTTACAAATGTAGAATTGTTTTTTACATAACTGCACTCAAAACAATGTAAAACTTTAGAGTCTTCAAGTCCACTCAGTCCTACTTCTTCTTGTTCAGCCAATTGCTAAGACATACACGTTTGTTTGCATTCATGGGAGATAATGCTGCTTATGTCTTACTTACATTGTCACCTGAAAATGAAAACAGGCATTCACATGGCACTGTTGTAGCTGGCATTGCAAGGTTACATGCCAGATACACCGTATGCCCCTTCATACTTTGACCACCATTCCAGAGGACATGCTTCCATGCTGATGATGCTAGTTTAAAAAAAAAAAGTGTTTAATTGAAATTGTGACTGAACTCCTTGGGGAAGAGTTGTATGTGTCCTGCATTCTGCCATACATTTTGTATTATGGCAATCTCAGATGACCCAGCACGCATTGTTTGATTTTAAGAATATTTTCAGTGCAGATTTGACAATGCAAAGAAGATACCAATGTGAGATTTCTAAAGATAGCTACAGCACTTTCAACCCAAGGTGTAAGTATCTGAGGTGCTTTCCAAGGGACATACTTTGTCCCTCTCAAGTGGTATGTATCCAGTTGTCATGAAGGAACTTCAGAATGATGCAGATGAGCGGCTAACAAATGTAATTAATTTCCAGTTGTCAATTTTTCAAGTCCTTGAAATCCCACCATCAGAATTGGCGGAAGTCGTAATTAACTTTTCAAAAGGAATTTAGGTGTGACACAAAGGCCCATTGGTGCCAACTGGTAAAAGGTTTACTGTTCTTTACAAGCAACTTCTGTCTCAGGCCTGACAGACTCATACACATAATACATCTCTTCATGGTATTTATCCATGAAGGGTAGCATGTGACGTGTCTACAGAAAGCTTGTAACTTATCAATAGTAGTCATTATTGTGAGATGTGTGTACAGATAGTATTTAAGGAATAATTTAACTATTTCAAACTATGCTATATTGTCTTAGAGTAAAAGTTAGTCACCGGGGAATCGTATGTCTCGGTGATGGCCCATTCAAATGGGAATTGTCATGACTCCATGGTCAGCCTGTGGTGTATCGCAAGATTTGATAATCTTACACTTACCCCATCCCAGAAAATCCAATGGATAACCATCAAAGACAACTGCAGACAGTCAAAACCGCTTGGAGGTAAAAAGAAACATTATCCAAGACAAGGGAATAATGACAGAAGACTGAGTCAGTATGTCAGAGAGTGGAGAAGGATGCTCTGTATCCATTCACAGAGGAGACATTTTGTTGAGCAGGTGTGTTTCATGAAAGATTGGGTCCTGGTTCCTGTCAAGCCACTCCCCTCTGCAACAGACTGAATCTTTGGGTGTGGGAAATCTATTTTATTGGATAGGAAGGGTAACTATTAAGTGTAGGCCCTAGTTCACATTTTATTATTCTCTTTTGTATTGTAAACATTTGTGTCCATCACTCTTGTTTCTCGTGGAATCTGTTTCTTAAATAAGTCTATGATTTTATTAAAAGCACTTAGGTGCTGTGCATTCTAAAGAAGCAGTGATTTAGGGGAAAACTGGTAAACAGTTCCTTTGGAAGCAGAGGTTCTGGGATGTTTGTGAATAGGCAGTGTCGGGTTGTATATCACAGAGGAACATTTCAAAGGGACTCGGGGACTGGGGTGCACCTCTTTTTAATCTCCAAGGCAAAGACAGGGCTGGCATAGCCAGAGGAGACTGAGTGGTAGAGAGACTCATGCTGTTAGGGAGCTAACACCTAGCTACTATGGGTGGCAAAACTCCCTCTCGCTGAGATGGAGGCTAACAAGGTGACTCATAGTCCTGGGTATCCTGAGAACAGTCACAGTAGGCTCCAAAGTCACTTAAGCACTTGACATTTTTACCACAATTGCAAAACCAGAAAAAAAGTCGAAGTGAAGGGGTTCAGAGGCTGGTGATGAAAATTAGACTTGGGAAGAATTCCATATGAAGAGACTGAAAAGCTTGCATTGTTTTGGTTCAGGAAAAAGTAAAGTGGGGACATAAAAATAAAAAACAAATGATATAAGGAAGGTAAATTGGGCACTCCTGTTTGCCCTTAATCCTAATACAAGAACAAGTGGTTATTTAATTAAATAGAAGACCAACAAATTTAAAACTGATACAAGGTTTTTACATAGCACCCAACCTAGGTATAGAAAAAGAGGTTAGGAAACTTAGGATTCTATAATTAAGGTGAAGTGGAGAACTGTTCCACTGGAAAAGAAGAATGAAAGAAGCAACAAGCAGTGTGGCCTCACTGGCATGTTTATCTACTGAAACCAAAGATTATGTGAATGGAGTAAAAAGAGAATAATCCTAATTTATACTCAGGTGCTGCTGAGTTGTGCCAAAACATTTTCTCATTTGCACGCTTATCTGGGAAAATCTGATCTCTTCAAAATTTGGGATAAGTTTTTATTCCTGTGATGCTGAAGCTATGTTTGAACAGGAGATGCAGATTGATTAACGCCGTTTGACCTGTCAAATCAGTACCTTTTTCTGTAGGCAGTTGTGTACTAATTCAGAAATGTGGTTTGGGTGCACTTGCAATATGGATTTCTCCAGCAATTGAGAGTACCAGGAAATCTAATACAAGAGATTATAGGCCTCTTGGTGGTATTAGAATTCTTTCAGTGTCTAATGTTATCTAATTAATGTCCTTTGTTCTTCATTGCTTTATTTAAGAAGATACAGTGTAGTGCTGATGGATCTGTGTACAGTGGAATCTGTTACCATCTTGTTTTTCTACATATTTGTATTCTCATTTCTTTTTAATTTTTAATGCAGATTTATTGAGTTTCTGACTAGTATGCACATTTTATTCTGGGTAATTAGATTTATTTTTGGAAGATGGTTATCAGGACCCAACATGAGGACTTCAGAAACACCATTGTGGGTATAGTTTTATGCTAGAATAAATAGCTTTGCAGTCTTTACAGTCCTAAATTGCCTTGTTTTCTTCTTTTGCTACTGCATTAGTTGGATGGTCCAATCAAATTCCCTTTTCCCTATCACCTTACTAGGTAGTTTTTTACACTGATACTTTAAAAATATATTTAATTAAAAGGATATTTTCTTCAGATTCATTCTCCATATGCATATTAACTTGCATTTTTCTTAAAGTACACACAGATTTGTTCCAAACAGTTACCCTTTATTATCAGTTTGTTACACCTACAGAATTCCCTTTTGGATCTCAGTTACTTATTGCTTTGCAATAAAGGCTACTTTCTGCTCCATCAGTTTCCTTTAGTCAAATGTACTACTGGTGTAAATTGATGCAACTCCATTGAAGTGAATACAGTAGTGCCCACTTAATCAGTGATGAATTTAACCTCTTAATTCTTGGTATATTTCCATGTTTTCTGGCATACCTTAGTTAAGGTCTTCAGCTGTCTAGCTGCGACAGATTAACCGCTATATACACACTCCCTTTTGGCTATGAGGCTTTCAGACTGATTGCTCCTGACAGTAGCAGCTGTTGCCCAAAATTTCTCCAATGTAGAGGAATTGGCACCCACTGTACCCTCCTAATTCTTTATAGTAGGTAAGATACATAATATTATAGTAGAGAAACCCAGATGATGATTCTTCACTGTTCCTCATACACATTCGTAGGTGCAATTTTTACTATGTCTTTTAATCCAAGACCATATATAAAGTAGTGATCCACCTGGAATGGTAATTTAGCTACAAATTTAGGTGGTCTGTGGTGGCTAAGGTTATTTGAGCTTCTTAACCCCTTACGGGTAAAGTGGTTTAGTACAGCTGCCAAGGAGGGATTTTATGCTACCCTTCTCTTTATATTTATGACAACTCTGCTGCAAGATAATGCAAGGTCTGGAAAGCCCCAAACTTGTACTGCTGTTTGCACCTGGGGGACACTTACATATGCAGGTATAATGTTTTACAGACAGTTGTCAATGTGGGTTCACTTTGGGGGAACAGTCTCCAAATTGCACAGTACTAATGTTTCAGGGTGTCAACCATAAAGTTAAAAACTCTCTATGCTGGTAATAACAAGTACTATATGGTGGCTAAAAAAGGACCACTTCTGGTATGAACCCCAGGGAATGTTATTTTAATGAGGCTGTGGTCTATTTCACACCTAAATTTCCTGTAATAATAGATAACAGGGCTGTCAATCGCTGTTAACTCATGCGATTAACTCAAACATTAATCGCGATTAAAAACCATCATTTTAATTGCACTGTTACATTTCAGTTGGTGTTCTATTTGTTAAATATTTTTGGATGTTTTCTGCATTTTCAAATATATGGATTTCAGTTACAACACAGAATACTAAGTGTACAGTGCTCACTTTGTATTATTTTTTCTTACAAATATTTGCACTATAAAAATGACAAAAGCTGTTTGGAAAACAATCAAATTGAGTGTTTCAGTAATCTTCATGACTTCCTGGCAGAACATAAACTTCAGTTGGATCAGTGCACTAAAACCAATATAATTGCACAGCTAAAAGGACTTTGCACAACTTTTAGGGAATACTTTCCAGTTATGTCAGGCACTAATGACTGGATTTGCAACCCTTTTGATGATACCACTTTCTCAACACGGATATTGAACACAGAGGAAAAAGAGAAATTGAATGATCTCCTGTGATTATGAACTGCAAAGGAGTTTCAGAAATCTGTCATTGATCAACTTTTGGCTGAGTTTAAGAAACGAGTACCCCCTTGTGGCAGAAAAAGCTGCTGCAGTTTACCATTTTCAACAGCATACTTATGTGAGAAAGCGTTTAGCTCATATGCACATCTGAAAACCAAATACAGAAACAGACTTGATATCGAACCAGACCTGAGACTTTCTTTCTCCAGTGGTTCCGGACTTCCAAGAGCCATGTAGAGCAAAGCAAGCGCATCCATCACACTGAGGAAATTTAAACTTAAATCCCTGGAAATATTCATTTTTTTTAGGAGGGGGTTCATGAGATTTCACAATTTAGTGAAAGGGGTTCGTGGGCTGTTAAAGTTTGGGAACCACTGCTCTAAAGTTTTCCATTGTTTTGGTTTTGAATGTAGTTATTTTTTGTACATAATTCCTGATTCGTAAGTTCAACTTCCGTGGTAGAGATTGCCCTACAGTACTTGTATTAGGTGAATTGAAAAATACTATCTGTGTTTTTTACAGTGCAAATATTTGTAATAAAAAATATAAAGTGAGCACGGTACACTTTGTATTCTGTGTTGTAATTGAAATCAATATATTTGAAAATGTAGAAAACATTCAAAAATATTTAAATAAATGGTATTCTATTATTAACAGCACAATTAATCACAATTTATTTAATTGTGCGAAAGCCCTAATAAATATTTAGGTACTTTGTACCAGTTTTAATGTTATAATTGAAGTAAAAGCAAATGTAAAATTACAGAAGGATGCTTTAAAGGAAAGGCAAGCTTATAATATGCATAAGTGCCTTCATTTTCCGTTTAAATCCATTTTTACCAAAAAATATCCTGGGTTTTACAAAAAGTATTATTCATTTTATCCGGTTTTCACGCTACTTTTGTATCATTCAACTATGTACAAATAACTTTTATTAGAAAAATATAATAGATTGCATGAGCTATATGTATTACAATAATGTTAGTCTGTGTATATGCAAAGCTGCTTGTTGAAGTAAAAGATACATGCAATAAAGAGGCACGCAAGCTCTGAAGTGCATGTGCATCTGAAAGTACTGATGAATCTCATGCCCACCATGTACACATTTCAAGCTGTTAGCAGATAACGGTTTAAAGATCTGACACACTAAAATTGGAAGAAAGCAAAAATCTGTATCGGAATACATTTCAGAACACAAGGATTTTAAAGTTTTTAAAAAACAAACTGAAGAAGAGATTAAGTTGAGTATATGCGCTGTGGACCAATTATTAAATCGAACTATTAACCTATAAATATTTTCAAGTCCAAAACAGTAAACGGTTTATTCAAATGAAAAGTTTTATTTGGGGATTAGAGATAAATTGTTTTCTTAAACTCAGAAGTGGCATTGTGTTTTGAGTTCTGTTTTATTTCTGAAGCAAACGACACTGAATTCTATTAATCAAAGTATTAATCTACTGATTACTTTTTCCCCTGTCCTTCCATCCACCAAAATAAACCCTGATATTTACCCAGAAAAATTGTTTTTCCACTGATTTTTCACCTGTTTTTGTTGTAGTAATAAATGCCAATAAATTCCCAGGAAAAATTAAATAAAATAAAAACTGACAAAGGGCCCTATATATGAAGTAACACGCTGGTGGGCTGCACCATAGGAGGTTATCTTGCATCCCCCCCCACCTTGTTCATACGTTAAGCCTAGTATTTTTGGTGGTTCAAATAATTACAACTACTTTGGTCTTGAAAATATGTTGCTAGATAATAAACCTAAAAAGAAGGCACAACACCCCCCCCCCCAAAAAATAAAACAATGGAAATAAAAGTATGTAGAAAAGAAAAAAGAGGGGGCTGGCTTGACATGTGTAATAAACACGGGGGAGGCCTCCTTCTTGGAAGATAGCACTAGGGAGGTAACTTAATCATCAGGCTGAGAACAGAAGTTTGTGCTAAGTAAGATAAGTAAAACTTCTGTTCTCAGCCTGATGATTCATGTGTACAATGTATCATAAATGCAATAAGATGTGTAATATACATAAAGGGACAGGGTTTCTGTCTAACTTTGCAGCTGTGATGTACCATGCATCCACCCTCCTGCATTTGTATTTAATCTACAAAATGTAGCATTGCTGTATGCCAAATAATACCTAAGTAAAAAATCTAAAGTCAAACTAAGTTCTTGGGAAGCCAAGTGAAAAGCAGTCATGGGTGCAATCTCAATACTCCTCTGTCATTCACATCTAGATACCAATCGGCAGTCGCTCCTCTGTTTGTGGATCTCCAGAATCCTGTCCGTCATCTTATAGGCTGTATGAACCTATTGAGCTAAATAACATCTAGCTCTACAGCTTTTACATAAAATTTAAACAGCACCACTTCCACGCCCTCTGCATTTTTATCCAAAATTAGCACATGGATGAAGAGCAGATGATTGAAGCTGTACTGTAGACAGATAGAGTTGATGTTGATGTGAAGAGGAAGGAGCTTTGAAGAACTAACTTTCTGCATAACTTGTCCACTTTTTTGAGAGCAGTGCCCTCAGATTGTCAGTTTTCAGCCTTGGATTCCTTTTCAGTTCATCACTGCTGTTGAATGTCCAAATAGCCACAGCTGCAAATTACTTATTCTGCAGCTGACCGGAAGACTCTGCCCTATACTGTTGAACACAGATCTGACCATGATGGTCCATGCATTCATGATCTCTAGTCTTGATGATTACCTGGGTTTTTTATTAAATAATTCATATGTACAATGAACTTGCACATTCCCAAAAAAGCTCCAGGTTTTACAGACTACAGCATCAAGGCTCCTGAGAAACACAAGTCATTAAGAGGATTTTGCACTGGTGCTCTGATCTCTACTAATAGGACCAAAGTCCTATTCTAGGTCTTTGGCAGGCCTTGAATACTGAGACAGGGGTTTGTCCAAGATACTTGAGATTGTCTCTCCCTCTGTGACCATGATTATCAATTACAACAATGCTCCATTGGAATGGTAACATTTGTTCTTCAGTGCGGGAAATGGAAGTTCCACAAATTTTTGAAAAAAGAAAAGGAGTACTTGTGGCACCTTAGAGACTAAGAAAGTCTCTAAGGTGCCACAAGTACTCCTTTTTCTTTTTGCGAATACAGACTAACATGGATGTTACTCTGAAACTTGACAAATTTTTGAGTTTCTGTTAATGGGCATCTTCCCATCGCCAGTGATTAAATTACTTAAGGGCCCAGTTCTGCTTTCCCATCTCACATTGAGTTAGTGCCTTACTTCAGTGAGACTCCCAAGAGATTCCCCTATAAATAATCTTTAAAAGATTTTTTTTTTGTTTGTCAAAAAAATTCCACTCTTGTTCCCACTGTGAGTAAGCGTGTATAAAATAAGAAAATGAGAACTTTTTTACCAGTCCCATCATGGTAAGTCCTCAATGGCCAGATCTTTAAGCCTTGCTGAAAGGAGTCTGTTCAACTCCATGAATATCCTGTCTATAATTAGGCCTTTGTGGGTGTTTCAGAAGGAATTAACACCACCGAAGTTAGATGAGATGAGCGGATAGCCACTTAAAGCCAGATTTACAAAGGTATTTAGGTGCCTCAAGATGCAAGTAGGTGCCTGGTGGGATTTACAAAAGCATCTAAAGATCATAATTTTTTGCTTTTAGAAAACTCTAGGTTACACCGAATAGAACCTGCTGTTAAAATCTGGAGCTGGGTGGAAAAGTGTTTTACCATCACGAGAACTTTTGAGATTTTGACAAAATATTTCATCCTGAACCATGATGAAAAGTTGAAATCTTGAAATTTTTCATGAATGATGATCCCAAAAAAAGCTTTTAATTGGATCAATCAAAACATTGTTTCAAACTTTTGAAATGTTTGTTTCACTTAGATTTTGACCTTTTATGTTTATAAACTTTTAATGTTAAATTAACTACATTTTAAAAAGTTTTGAACCAAAAGAATGAAGTTTTTCATTTTGAAATTGTTGAAATGGAACATTTGATATCTCTTTTTTTCCAAAATATTTTGAATTTGAAAATTCATCGAAATTTACCCTTCTTGTGAAAAAAGTTTTGGTTTTGACAAATTGGGATTTTCCAGCAGAAAAAAGTTTTGGCAAAAAATTCTGTCCCAGCTCTGTCAAAATCCTCTCCTGGGAGAAAATATCCTTGGACCTAGACCCGGCTGGATCTCCCTTCTTCTCTTTTTCTGTTTTGAACACTTTGCTCTTCTGTTTTATATTTTTTTTTTCCCCATACTGAGTATGTTAAGATTCAAGCAATCTCACATAACTAATGAGAGCTGGGTGATTTTTTTTTAAATCTGTAAACTTTTTTTGGTGAAAAATGCGGATTTGGATTGACTGGAACATTTCATGAATTTGTGTAGGGAATCAGAAAAAATCTAAATTTTTTTTGTTTTTGAAACAATTTTGATTTTCTGATACAAAAATTTTAGCTTTAAAATTGTCCTTAACTTTATTTAGGGAAAAAAACTAAAAAACATTAAGCTTGAAATCAAAATGAAAAATTCGGTTTGAAATTTTTTTTATTTACTTTTTGATTTGAATATTTTTAAAAAATCATTTTGGGTATACCTGAAACTTTTTTAACTTTTTTTTTTAATTTTTTTTCAAAACTGCCACAGACCCAACTAACTAATACATGTGCTTACAAAGTGTCATTATTGTCTTCCTTAGTTATGACTTGGATTCTGTGTTAATTGGGAAGACAAGTGACTCTCCACAGTGATGTGATACATATTTTTTCCTGTGCTGATACACGCAGTTGTTCCTAACTTCAAAATCAAAATGTTGACAAGTCTGTAGATATGTCAGGCCAGGAGGATTTTGATTTCTGCTGCCCTGCGTGTATTTTGACAGGATAGATCTTCAGTAGTATGACTCGTAGCATGACTCTTTCCTTTGCTCTGTCAGTTCTGTGAATGGCAGGCTGCAACACACATGCAACAAGAAAATCGGGCTTCAAAAATAGCCCAGACATTTTCTTTTTTATATGGGATGTAAACCCAGGAGTGTCAACATGGTATTGGAGAGCCATGTGAAAGATCATTTAAAAAAGCAGATCTGAATGTAAATCAAGTTCAGGTTTAGTCTGAGGTTTAGGTGAAGGTTCAGGCTCTAGTTCCTTTATTCTCTGAACCAGTTCAACTGTATACAATACTGCACATACTGTGTGTGTAAGATAATCTCGTTTTTGAAGCTATTAAAAACTGTCCTTTTGATTCTTGAAAATCCTTTTGAGTATTTTGCATTCCTGTATGGATCCCTGTCTGTCTGACTGCTTCGGCTGGGTAATCATTTTTCTTGTTTATTCTTAATCCTTTTAATATTTCCTTCCTGCCACTGTATAACTGTACAGTATGCCTATTGTTTGGAGTCTGTTTCAATGACAGCTGTAAGAGACTGTCGAGTGAAAGGAAAGTAGCTGTATTTTAGTCTGGATTTCACAAAAGTGATATAAAACCAACTGAAAATCTAAAACAACATAGCATGCATTTTAAAAGCCATGATTACAAAGAATACTGTCATAATTTTGTTGGTACTCTTAAAATCTGTGTGACAAAGCAAAATGATGTAATAAAAGAGCACACTAAATGAACCATACTCTAGTTTGAACAAGAACCATTTTTTTCTGTGACATGTATGGACTCTAATTTAGGCATCTTTAAAATTGTTCTCATTCACAGTATTGTTCTTGGGGTATGAAGGGAAAAATACATATATTACTTAAACCATGTTTTTAAAAGAGCAGCTGTAGAATAGTTTAAGTATCTCCACGGAAACATTAGGACCTGGGTCTTCTATAGTTCACTTTAACCTTTTACTTTCATGAAAACAGTCTGTCCTTGTTTCTGTGGAAACCGAGTAAAGGCATCTCTGGCCGCATCTGAGGTTCTGACAGGATGACAAGTCATTCTTCAGAAAAGTTTCCAAAGCAGTAGAGATCTTTTCATTTGTAGGTAAAAGGCAGAATCATATAAAGCTCCAGTTCCCAACTCTTTCCTCTGTTTACACATACGCTGCTTTATATCCTGAGATAGCTGCACTGTACTAACCAAGCTTCAGCTGTTCTGCTTTTCTCATTAGCTAAACTTGGCATATACTTTCTGTACGTGACAATGCAAAGCATGCAAAACATAATGAAGGAAAAGAGCTTGATGTGGAGGCGAAAACTACATTTTTAATATGTACCTAAAATAAAAATTAATTTGCATAAACCACTCTGATTTCCATGCAGATATAGTACTAGTCAAGACACTCTCATTACCGCTTTTGTGTTTTAATAAGGAATGAAAACTACATTGGGTCCAAGATCTAGGGCCATGTCTACGCTACCACTTATGTCAGCAAAACTTTTGTTGCTTAGGGGTGTGAAAAAAACACTCCCCCTCCCCCCGAGAAACGTAACTTTTGCAGGCATAAGTGGTAGTGTGCACAGCGCTGTGTCGGTGGGAGAACTTCTCCTGCCAACCTAGTTACAGCCGCTCATTGGGGGTGATTTAATTATGTCTATGGGAGAGCTCTTTCCCATTGGCATAGAGCAGCTACACGCGAGAACTTACTGCAGCATAGCTGCATTGGTACAGCTCTGCTGCTGTAATGTCTCCAGTGTAGACATAACCTAGGACTTTCTATGTTCAGTCCTGAACCAAGGCTGAAGAAGCACTGGTAAACCAAGGGACCAGTGACAATGGAATGTGCAGTGTCACATGAGCCAGTAGGGAACCTAAGAAAACAAACACCCAGAAAATGCCATAAATACCATTAAAAAAACGTGGATTTTTTTTTTTAAATTGCAACTTCCTTTGATGTGTGGAATCTGTATTAAACTAAAATAGTTCTGGCCTCCAGCTTATTTTCTTATCCCAAAAACCTCTAGCCCCTTCTCAATAACTGCTTTTTCTAAAAAAAGTGTTACACTAATGTTATCTTATTTTCTTGATTTTTTTCGCCACGTCCCCTACTCTCCTCCAATTTCATACACTTTAATATAAATTTGCAGTGTTTTCCATTAAAAAGCCAGTTTGCAAAGCCATCATGCTATTGGAGATAACATAGCTTTATTTTATACTTTTAAAAAGAAATTATTTTAGTAAATGTGTGCTCTTTGTTAGCAAATGCTGACTTTTTAAACGATGAACTATCTCTGTACGTGGTTCTTTGAAGATGTGTTTTAATTCAAGGCCCTCAGTTATCCTTGATATTTACATAATTTGTTAGTGCACATGCTGTCCCTGTACAGTGGCATGTTTCTTTGGGGGCTAACTGCCAAGTATCCACTCGCAAGTAATACGCTACATACATAGTAATATGCATTATGTATAATATATAGGTCCAATGTTCTACATATAACTGGTTTAGCTTAAACTTTAAATCTATGGAACTGATAGCCAGTCAAACACACTATCAACTATTATTTGTTTTTCTATAGTAATGATCACTGAAGTCAGCACTTTAAGGCGACACCTGCGTAGTCGTCATTGTTTATGCACGTCGCTCCTGTTCACCACCTAGAGAACCCTGGGGCTACATGAGTAAAGTTACTCAAGTGTGTTTGCAAGGATTTGATGCCTATGTAGAATTTTTTTCAAAATGAGGCTGAAATTGTCCTGTTTAAAGTTTGCTCATTTCATTAAAATAGACTGAGTAACTTCTGTTCAACTTTCTAAAATACATTGATCATAAATAAGGCCCTCCTTAACTTGCAATACTGCAGAGATTGCAGATTCCTCAATATTAGGCTTCTACTGAAATTTTGACAGTGAGAGTCCCGGGCCTCCACTCTCAGCCGCAGGCAGCTGACGGCGAAAAATTGCAGAAAATTAATAATGGACGTTATTACTGCAAATAAAAAGGTTTATTATTACTTTTCTGTAATTTTCCATGGCTTGTCCACAACTCAGCTGCAATTTTTTTAACAATCATCCTGCAATTCAAGTAGGGACTTATTCATACATGTTAATCCTGTGGTGGGAAGAACACCTCAACAGCTCAACACTGTGGCATTTAATTTCAGAAAGGGGAACTGTGCAAAAATAAGGAGGTTAGTTAAACAGAAATTAAAAGGTGTACTGTGACTAGAGTGAAATCCCTGCAAGCTGCATGGACACTTTTCAAAGACACCATAATAGAGGCTCAACTTAAGTGTATACCCCAAATTAAAAAACACAGTAAAAGAACTAAAAAAGAGCCACCGTGTCTTAACCATGTAAAAGAACCAGTGAGAGATAAAAAGGCATCTTTTAAAAAGTGGAAGTCAAATCCTAGTGAGGTAAATAGAAACATAAACACTGCCAAATTAAGTGTAAAAAATGTAATAAGAAAAGCCAAAAAGGAGTTTGAACAGCTAGCCAAAAACTCAAAAGGTAATAAAAAACATTTTGTTAAGTACCTCAGAAGCAGGAAGCCTGCTAAACAACTAGAGGGGCCCCTGGACAATCAAGATACAAAAGGAGCACTTAAAGACAATAAAGTCATTGAGGAGAAACTCAATTAATTCTTTGCTTCAGTCTTCATGGCTGCGGATGTTAAGGAGATTCCCAAACCCGAGCAGTCTTTTGTAGCTGACAAATCTGAGGAATTGTCACAGATTGAAGTGTCACGAGAGGTGGTTTTGGAATTAATTGAGAAACTTAACAAGTCACTGGAATGAGATGGCATTCACCCAAGAGTTCTGAAAACTCAAATGTGAAATTGTGGAACTATTAACTATGGTTTGTTACCTGTCCTTTAAATGAGCTTCTGTACCCAGTGACTGGAAGATAGTTAATGTAACACCAATATTTAAAAATAGCTCTAGAGGTGATTGTGGCAATTACAGACCGGTAAGTGTAATGTTAGTACCGGGCAAATTAGTTGAAACAGTCGTAAAGAATAAAATTGTGAGACACATAGAAGAATATAAATTGTTGGGCAAAAGTCAACATGGTTTCTGTAAAGGGAAATAGTGTCTTACTAATCTATTAGAGTTCTTTGAGGGGGTCAACAAACATGTGGACAAGGGGGATCCAATGGACATAGTGTACCTAAATTTCCAGAAAGCTTTTGGCAAGGTCCCTCACCAAAGTCTCTTACTAAATTAAGTTGTCATGGGATATGAGGGAAGATCCTTTCATGGATTGAGAACTGGTTAAAAGACAGGGAACAAAGGGTCGGAATAAATGGTAAATTTTCAGAATGGAGAGGGATAACTAATGGTGTTCCCCAAAGGTCAGTCCGAGGACCAGTCCTATTCAACTTACTCATAAATGATCTGGAGAAAGGGGTAAAGGGTGAGGTGGCAAAGTTTGCAGGTGATACTAAACTGCTCAAAATAGTTAAGACCAAAGCAGACTGTGCAGAACTTCAAAAAGATCTCACAAAACTATGTGATTGGGCAACAAAATGGCAAATGAAATTTAATGTGGATAAATGTAAAGTAATAAACGTTGGAGGAAAAATAACCCCAACTATACATACAATGAGATGGGGGCTAATTTAGCTACATCTAATCAGGAGAAAGATCTTGGAGTTACCCTGGACAGTTCTCTGAAGACGTCTATGCAGTGTGCAGCAGCAATCAAAAAAGCAAATGGGATGTTAGGAATCATTAAAAAAGGGACAGAGAATAAGACAGAGAATATCTTATTGCCCTTCTATAAATCCATGGTACGCCCACATCTTGAATACTACATACAGATGTGGTCCCCTCATCTCAAAAAAGATATACTGGCATTCAAAAAGGTTCCGAAAAGGGCAACTAAAATGATTAGGGGTTTGGAACGGGTCCCATATGAAGAAAGATTAAAGAGGCTAGGACTTTTCAACTTGGAAAAGAGGAGACTAAGGGAGGATATGATAGTGGTATATAAAATCATGAGTGGTGTGGAGAAAGTGAATAAGGAAAAGTTATTTACTTGTTCCCATAATATAATAACTAGGGGCCACCAAATTAAATTAATGGGCAGCAAGTTTAAAATAAATAAAAGGAAGTTCTTCACTCAGTGCACAGTCAACCTGTAGAACTCCTTGCCTGAGGAGGTTGTGAAGGCTAGGACTATAACAGGGTTTTAAAAAGAACTGGATAAGTTCATGGAGGTTAAGTCCATTAATGGCTATTAGCCCGGATGGGTAAGGAATGGTGTCTCTAGCCCCTGCTTGTCAGAGGGTGGAGATGGATGGCAGGAGAGAGAGAGATCACTTGATCATGACCTGTTAGGTTCACTCCCTCTGGGGCATCTGGCATTGGCCACTGTTGGTAGACAGGATACTGGGCTAGATGGACCTTTGCTTGACCCAGTATGGCCATTCTTATGTTCTTATATTCACATTAGTTCTGTCTGCATGTATGTTCCTGACTGGAACCACAGATAAATATTTCTTCTCTCCCAAAGATATCCCAGTCATACTGAGAAGATTCATTGGGCATGGATAGTCTAGTAAACTCAAGTGGCTTCCAGATTGTTTCACATTCTTCTTATCTTGATCTAGTTTCTATTCTTGTCTCTGCCAAAGACTTCCTGTCTGACCTGGGGCAAGTCACATATCCCAATAGACATTCAGAGGTGTTGAGCACTTGCAGTGCCCATTAACTTCCAAGAGAGTTTATAGACACTCAACGGCTCTGAAAAATCAGGCCCAGTATGTGTTCTTGGCAAGATCTGCAGAAGGGACTTAAACTCAGCATTACAATGCCTAGCATTTAGGCACCCTCCTGCCTAGTGGAACCTATAGCCCCAGGTTAGGTGCCCAGCCTACTGAAGAGTTAGGCATCTGATGAAGTGAGCTGTAGCTCACGAAAGCTTATGCTCAAATTGGTTAGTCTCTAAGATGCCACTAGTACTCCTTTTCTTTTTGCGAATACAGACTAACATAGCTGCTACTCTGAAACCTGCACTTAAGAATGGGATTCACAAAAGCCAGCAAGATGAGTGGGGAGCTGCTTAAGCTAGCCATTTGGAAATGCGAAAGAGAGGTGTATGGCCTCAGTTTTGCCCTCAAGGTTTGTTAGACACCTAACTCTGGGATGGGGAGAGGTGCCTTCGTCCACTTGGAATTCACAGCTGTGGGCCTCTCTTTTTGTTAGGTGCCTAAACCAGGTCAGCCCTTGTTCATGACAAACCATGATAGACATGTTGGGTGCTGCATCTTTGTGGATCTAATCCCTCTGTTCTTCAATTTCCTCTCACATAAAAGGGAAATAATGCTTATATCATGACTTCAGTGATGAGACTTTAAGGATAAATTGAAATTTTGTTGTTATTGAGGGAGCTTCCTGCAAGCTCAGGTCTTCTCCACTCTCTAGCTGCCTACAGATTTCTCAAAATACTCTTCTAGTATACCCCTGCAAGAACTCATTCCAGGTGTCTGACCTATCTTGAAAGCTCACATTTATCTGCTTACATAATTGTTTTATCATTCTTTCTGTACCATCAGGTATAGAAGGCAGAAGTGAAATGCGACCAATCATCTCTGTCATTGGCTGATTTTTTCAGGTCTCTTATATTCAGATGTAATAATGCTGCTTCAGCCATTATTGTGCTACGGAGTGTGCCTCCAGGCCAGATTCTCTGTCTCTTGCAGTGGAGTTGCCCCCCCCCAAAAAAATAAAAAAAAAAATGCTTGTTTAGGTGGCCTATTATCGGGCATTCTTAAAAGAGGCCCCAAATAGGTCTCCTCTTCTGTACTATTACTGTTGTAGGTAGTTGTGATCATTCTAGGACCTGTTTGTTCCTTATTCTATCAGTCCATTTTACTATGAAAAGTCTATGTAGACCTCTGCTTTGAAAGCTGTTCTATTTGCATTGTGTGGACTTACTGTTTTTTCAGAGCTCTGCTTCTGATAGAAGAACTCTTAGGTGGTTTCTAAAATCTGAAGTTTGGTGTTTTTGCTAACGTTGAACTTCCATACTGTTTCAAGTTTTTGAAATACAGCACTTGCTTTATCTATTCTCGACTTTACATCAAATATGTCATCGCCAGTATTGTGAAATGATGCTACCTAGATAAGTAAATTTAAGTACTATCAAGGATTCATCTTCCAAGTAGATAAAAGCATTGTTAGGTAAATTAATTTTCATAACTCCCATCTTTGATTTAATTATTAGACCTATTTGCTTGGTAGAAATTGCAAATTGTCTTTGCTGCTTATTTTCAACAGATTATTTATAAAACAGTTGTCTCCAGAATCTGTCTCCAACTTCACCATCTGTCCATCCAATGCCCATTTCCATACTTAACCGTCTGTCACATAAAAGTCAGTAGCAACTCCAGACAAGATGGAGGGATCGAGTAACAATCTTGCATGATGTCAGTATTAGCATTAAACTGGTCCATTAGCTCCTGGTTTCTCTTAACTGCACACTTCGCATTCTGATGCAAATTTTTAATACGTTGTATAATTTTGTTGGGGACTTCATGAATTTGTATTTTCAGACACAGTAATTCTTTATCTATTCTATCAAGTGGATGTCTTTTGGAAATCCGTAACATTCAGAACCACTGGCAGCCACCATTTATTGCTTTGCTCTGTAATATTATGCAGGATGATGATCTGATCTACACAAAATGAGTTTGGGTGAAAACCAACTTGTTCTCAGATCTATTTAGGATGGCTATACAGAAGATTTCTCCTGGGATTAAAAGAAGCATAATCCTGTGCCAGTTGTTACAATCACTCAAATCTTTTTTGTGGAATTGGATTATAATCCCTCTTTCCCATTCTTCAGGGGTGTACTAAATTCCTGCATCTGTACTAAATTTAAGAACCATAGCAAGGTTTTCGTGTTGCCCTCTCTACTTTCTTTGACTAGTTCTGCTGTGACTTGATCTTCATATGTTTATTGTTCTTTAATCTTTCAGTGGGTACTTTAAATTCATCTAGAGTAAATTCCTCAAGGAAAACATCAATGTAATTTGTGTACTTTACCAAAAAATACAAATTAAAAATTCTATGAAATAGCTAATTTACAATATACAAGTATTTCTGCAACATCATTTATTCAAGAATCCTCAAATTTACCTACCTCAGAATGGGTGTTGTGACGGTAAATTAACATTTGTAAAGGTCTTTGAGATCTTTAGTACTACAGAAATGTAAAGTATTACTTATTAACTTAAACTTGGAAATCCGGTCTTGAAACTGACTTTTTAAATTGCTTCTCTATTAGTATTAGAAAATTAAAATATGGTAGGACGAAATGTGCAACAGCTAACTTGTATTCGTGCATGTAAAGGAATGCTCAGCTATTTATTGTATCATTCTTGCATATTTTTAGAAGTGTGAGACTTGTGAATAGAGTGGAACACCAGTTTCTTCAAATCTTTTTTGCTGGTCTTCCCGACATGAAGCTCCTGGCATGCAGAACCAGCTCTAGGCACCAGCAAAGCAAGCATATGCTTGGGGCAGCACAATTCCAAGGGTGGCCTTCCGGCTATCCTTTTTTTTTTTTTTTTCCCCCGTGGACAGTTGCACTCTTGGAACTTGTGGCAGCAAAAAACCTAGAGCCGGCCTTGCTGGCATGTATTGCTGCTCCACCTGTGGATCATGCTGTGCTTTCCCTTTCCATCTTCTTTCTTTTTTAATTTCAAAAAAACATGTAATGCTGCCTCTTAATTCTAAAACGTTGCCAGCGAACAATGGCATTGTTAAGAAAGTGGCATCACGTGCAGTTGTAATGTTTTAGTACTGGTTCTGACATTTCTTCTTTAAAAAGTACAATCCAGTCTTCAGCACTGGCAAAAACAAACAAACAAAAAAAGGCAGCTTGTATGTCTCTCGAGTCTGCCATGATGGAGAAAGCGTTTTGAGTATTGTGGAATTTAATGTGAAAAGAATATTGTAGTGGTCTTACACTAAATACCACTTTCATTTTTTTTCATTGTCTAGAATATGCTACAATTACAGCTCCTATTCTAACTTGAGGAATAACAGTAAAAGTCTGAAGTGATTACTGAAACATTGCTATCTATCACAAGAACAGAGTGGAGGCATTCGAGCAGAAATCTCCCTGGGTTTATTGGATGTAGTTGCTACATGGTTTATATGAGAGAGAGGTCACTGAAACTGACCTGGTGCCTGCCAGGTATCTGCCTTATTTAATGAGACCAGGTGGGTGAGGTAATATCTTTTATTGGACCAACTTCTGTTGGTGAAAGAGACAAGCTTTTGAGCTACCTAGAGCTCTCTACTATCCAGGGACCAACACAGCTATAACAACACTACATTCTTTAATGATTTTCACCAGACAATGTCTCATTATTGCCTGTGGAATAATTTTATGCATTTTTATCTCAGAAGAAACTATTCATTATAGTATGTAGTCATGAAGAGCAATAGCTACAAATTAAAGAAAGAAATGTTATTAGGGCTATTGCTTTCACAGGTGATTTTGATTCTTCTAACTTTTAGACAATGCTCTGTCTATAGATGTCCTCCTCCTGAACCTTCTTGTGGGGGGAGGGGAAATATCCCTTGCAAGCCAACTGATAGTTTCTCATTTGTGTGGTCATTATAACCACTGATTTCTCTTTAAGTACAGGTTCTTCTTCGAGTAGTATCCCAATGGGTACTCCACTGTCTGTGTATGTGTGCCCCTGTGCCTCTAATTGGAGATTTTTGGTAGCAGTGTACATTGAGCCCACACATGTGCTCTCCCTCCCTCGTGGTCTGCCTTGAAGCTATTTAGCGCTGTGCGGGCGAAACCTTCTCTTCCCCCCCCCCCCCCCCCGCAGTTCCTTCTCTACCACAGAGCCCTTATGGAGAACTCCAAAGTAGAGGGGAGATGGGCGGGTTGTGGCGCACCCATAGGGGTACACATCTCAAAGAATTATCATTACTGCACAAGGTGAGTAACTTCCTTTTCTTCTTCGAGTAGTGTCCCTATGGGTGTTCCACTGTGGGTGGCTCCCGAGCAGTACCCACCACTGGAGGCTGGGACTTCGGAGTGGAGTCTGTTACTAGAGAGAGTACCATGTAGTCAAAATTGGCATCAGAGGCTGAATTTCCAGTGATCGCATAATGCCAGGTGTCTGGTTTTTAACTGGAACGCCTGGTTAAAAGTCTGGTTGGTGCAGGGCTGGCAGGCTCCCTACCTGGCTCCGTGCAGCTCCCCAGAAGCGGCAACAGGTCTCTCGGACCCTAGGTGGAGGGACAACCATGGGGCTTCTGCACAGTGCCCCTGCCCCGTCCTGAGCACTGGCTCTGCAGCTACCAGTGCCCTCACACCAACCTCCTTCCCCAGCCCTGAGCCCCCTCCTGCACCCAAACTCCCTCCCGGAGTCTGCACACTGTACCCCCTCCTGCACTCCAGTCCCCTGCCTCAGCCCTTAGCCCCCTCCTGCACCCAAATTCCCTCCTGGAGCCCATCTCCTGCCCCAGCTTGGAACTCCCGCCTGCGTTCCGAACCCCTCAACCCCAGTCTGGAGCACCTTGCTGCTCCCCAGTTACCCCCTGTCTCAGCCTAGAGCCTCCTCCCACACTCTGAACCCCTCAGCCCCAACCACCAGCCCGGAGCTCCCTCCTGCACCCAAAACTCCTCATCTCCAGCCTTACCCCAGAGCCTGCACCTCCTGCCCCAGCCCAGTGAAAATTAATTAGTGAGGTGGGGAAGAGCAAGAGACAGAGGGATGGGGATGGAGTGAGCAGGGGTGGGGCCTTGCAGAAGGGGCAAGGGTGTTTGGTTTTGTGCAATTAGAAAATTGGCAACCCTAATGTGTGGTTATGGTAAACCAGTAATTGAGCTTCTAGTGGCTTATCTCTGGTCTGGCAGATGGAGAAAACCATCTTAGAACACAGTATACATTGAGCATGTACACACATATTTGGGTACATAACAAGGGGAGTGTATTTGTTTTGTGCTTCATAGCAAAAACGTAGCACTGAGCCATTTCACAATTTAGTAACCGTTATTGCTCAGCAATGAAGTCTGCCATTGTTAATTATACTTTCCTTCCCTTCAAGTCTTTGGAGGTGCCAAGTTGATTACCAAACCTTTAATTATTCTACCCGAGGAGGTGTTTACAATTTACTACTTTCATAAATCACTTTGGTCTGGTTATTTATAAAAATGAGACGCAAGAGACCCATTTTGTCTTGGCAGCTGATGTACACAAAAAATATTCTACCTTGTTGCCCTTTTTTTGGAGTGAACAGTGGAAAGGTCAACAGTTAGGTTTGTATACTAACTCTTAGAAATATTATTTTTCTACAGAATGTGAGATTCCTGTAAATCAGAAAAAGTAAATACCAGTGCAAATGTCAAATCAGCTGGGGGTAAAAATAAGGCTCTTAACCAATATTTTTTAAAAATCGGTGATTAAAGGTGGGCTTAAGTCCATATTTAGGCACTTAATTAAATGGCCTGATCTTCAAAAGTTCTGAGCACCCACCAGTTCTCACTGATGTGCAATAGGTTCTTGCTAGCCCATGCTGTCATATGGATTTAATTTGTAAAGTGTAAAAAAGCAGAGTATGGCTGAAAACTTAAAACTGGATGATAAAAACTGCCAATCCTGGTGGTGATTGAATATGGTGATATCCTAAAGAAAAAGAGCTTTCAGCTGTTCTTGTATCTGTTTCCATTGTTTCACTCTGAATCCACAGACATTCTAAGCTTCAGAGTGAGAAATAAAGACAATTCTATAATCTTATTATGCATTATAGTAGCATCAGAATATTGTATTAACATATAACAGAGAGAGTTTATATATTTTAGTTAACACTTCAGTGGCTTTATTTTCAGAAATGGTGGGTATGGATTCAAGAGTACAACTTCAGGTGTCCATTTTTAATTATGGTGGCTCATATCACCTAGGCCTCCTATATCAATATAGGAAAACTGCATCAAAGTCAATGACTGTGACCTGATAATCTGAACAAAATTCCTTCATTTCTAGTATGATCTAGAGTTAGGGCACGTGACCACTGCTGATTTACTGCCCTGGTACTGACTTGCTGTATCACCTTGGGCAGTCTGACTTTCCTATCACTCAGTTCTCTCAGCTGTAGAATGGCTATGGTTGCAAGTGCTGGACTCAGTGCTGGTTGCTTCGCCAGTTCCGGGACTGGCTTTGGCTGGGTCTCTGGGACTGGATCCATTATGGCTGTTGCAGTCATTGGCAGGGGATCCGGTTCCATCACCATCTCTGGTAACACCCATGGGGCCCTGGTGGAAGGCTCAGGAACAGGGATAGGTGTAAAAGCTTGCTTAGCCCAGCTGTGGGTGACAATTCCCACCCTCTGGGCTAGCTTCACATGGATGGCCAAGTCTTCCCCCAGCAGCATGGGAAAATTCACAAGCTAAAACCAAAAAATAATCTAACGCGCCTTGCCTTATTTACTTACTCTTTTTGCAATATTGAGACTCATTTTAGGAGGAGTTTTCTGACCTGATGCTTCTCTGCTTCCCCCGAGAAGACAGAGCACAAACAAAGCCTTCCCACCCCTTCCTCCTGATTTGAAAGGATCTTCTTTCCCCATTGGTCCTTTTGGTCAGGTGCCAACCAGGTTATTTCAGCATCTTAACCCCTTACAGATAAGGAAGAATTCTAGGTTACCCTTAGCTGTATGTTTATGACAGTGGCTATAATAATTAACCACTTTTGTCTATCAGTTGAGATCCTTGGATGCAAAATATTATTAATGTAGTAGTAGGTCTCCCTCCAGTCCATGAAGTCCAACCACAGAAGTGAATCCTGCACAGTAAACCATTCTCCCTGTTGAGTGAAATCTCTTTTGGTGACCATTAACTTACTGTTCAAGATAGGGATGTAAAATATTAAATCGTTAACTGATAAGTATTAGTCTTACCGTTAATATATTGCAGTTCATGTTTAAAACAGATTGCCCCTTTCCCCACATCCGAGCACACTATGTGTATTAACAAATCTCCCTCTTACCTATCTGTATCCTGCTCCCTACTCAGTGGTAGCGCCCAGGGCAGGACAAGCTGAAATTCCCTTGCACAGCGCTGGCTCGGGAGCCTGGAACAGTGGGGACTGGGGGCGGTTGAAAGATGATGTGCTCTCAGGCTATCAGTGCTGGCTCCCAGGGCTGGGTGCCTTGCTCCCCACCAGGAGCCAGCACAGGGACCCTGGCCAGGCACATACCCTCCCCCATAGACAAGGATCCCCTGTCTGGGGAGCACCTGCCCCCCATTTCCCCACCTCCGCTGCCCTAGCCCCATGGGAGACTCTGCCGAGCCCCTGCACAGACTCCTACCATGAGGGCAGCCGCTCAGGGCCCAGGCGTTGGTCACTAAGTCCAGCCACTGCTGGTCTGCTATTAGGGTGGTCTTGCTTCCTCCTGACCCATGGGGCAACTAGGGAGCTGGGAAGCAAGGGGCACATGACTGGAGCTAGCCAAAGTCCTGCAAGGCACTGAAGGAGACTGGGTCATGTGACGGGGGAGACTTGTGTTGCTATGACACCTCCCAGTCATATGATAGGTTCTCCTGACCACCATAACTCTCCCCCACCCCTCCCGTTGCCATGATAGTGTGCAGGAGGGGATGTTGATGGGGTACCAGCTAGGGATATAAAATAGTAAACAGTTAACCAATATAATTTTAATAGTTTAAACACACAATTTTTTAAAATTATATTTACATCCCTAGTTCAGGACCTAACTCTAAAAATTGGTGTGATGATGGCTGTTTATGATAAACCATTTTCATCTTGTGTCAGATACAGACTTTCAACAGACTCCAGTGCTTGGAGCCCATGTATATGCAATCATTTTTAACCATACTCTATTCCTTCCACTTATAAGGCTGTAATAGGGGAAAAGAATGAACAAAGGTTAATGATAAAGCATTGCTTAATACATTTTGCAAAATATATGGACCAACATCAGTATAAAACATAGATTAATGTCTCTTAGTGCGTGGGAAGTAAGTGCTAGTAGAGGTGAGTGATAGTGCATTGGGGCTTTATTACGTGTTTGTGTGTTACATAAAGGCCATACTTTAAAAAAAAATCAGACTATAAACATCCCAGGATTCTAGTGGTACAAGTATTTCATCATTATAATTGCTTTTCTGTGAATTTGACTCATTTCATAACTGATTCATCTCAACTAATTCTCTGCACAGTTGATCTATAGCATAATTAACTCTTGGGATAATTTTCATACAATAGAAGATGATTAATCATGTCCAGGAAGTACTTACCTGTGCTTCTCACTATATCCATTCCCCTGAGTCTTCCTCTCCACCACTACTTCTAACTGTATTTTATGCTCACTTACTCCCTTTTCTCCAATCTCTGTAACTGTCATTCACAACTTCTTCTGTCTCCTCTTCATTGGTTTTGGGGACATCTGCCCTAGCCCTTCTACCCTGTTGTACACTTGCTCACAAATGTCATGGGCATCTGTATCCTTCCCATTTCCCTTCTCGTGCTTCTTCTGGAATGCCCACTCTATCTCAAAGTTTTTGTTCTCTGCTATTGATGATCTCCTGCTCCTTCTATAGCAATAGTGGGCAACCTGTGGCCCATCAGGGTAATCTGATGGTGGGCCGTAAGAGATTTTGCTGACTTTGGCCCCTCACAGCTCCCAATAGCTGCGGTTTGCCGTTCCCAGCCAATGGAAGTGGCAGCCGGCACATCCCTACGACCCGTCGCTTCCCACAGCTCCCATTGGCCAGGAATGGCAAACCACGTCTACTGGGAGCTGTGGGAGGCTCTGCCTGTGGATGGTCAACATCAGCCAAATGTCTCATGACCCACAATCAGATAACCCTGCTGGGCTGCAGGTTACCCATCACTGGTTTAGAAGTTTAGCTATGTTTGTTTTTGAAAAAGAAATGCCTGAAAACAAAATGAAATGCCAAAAAAAAAAATGGTTCAAAATACTTTATTCAGTACAGAATAATCTCTTTAGTTTTTCATTTTGCTGAGGGGGGAAAAAGAATTTCAGGTATAGTTTGAAATGAGCCAGTTTTTTCCCAAAATTTTCAGTACCTCCACCAAACTGAAAGATCAATTATTTGCTCAGCTCTAGTTCTCTGTTGACCCAGGGCTCCTGGAGGAGCCTTTCTATTCCCTACAGCTCTCCAGCTTAGTTAAACTATTTGTTGGGGGTTTTTTTGAGGGCCGAGTGATCTTCAAGCTTTCACTGGCTCCTGTGACAGAGTTTCTTTTGAAAGGTTCTCCTCCTCCCCTTTTCCCATTACTTGTGAGGGGATCACAGATTTACTTCTTGACTCTTGAACAATCTCTTGCTATCCAGTCCCACATCTTGATCTGAGTGGCTGACATCTTGCAGTTAAACGTAAATTTAGCATGGTTGGAACGGTCATCAGGATGTTATGAGGCTCTTATTAGCACCTGTGCCCAGCCTCTTCAGTCATTGACATTCTGTATGATAAAAACTTATGTTCAATGTCATATTTAAATCACTAATGTGATACAAGTTGTAGTCAGAATGATAAAAGGAACTAGGGTAAGCATGACAATGGTGAGGGGGATGGGTGACAAACAGTCACTTATGTGGTTGTCAGTGGGCAACTGAACCACTTAGAGTGGCAAAATGAAAGTATATGCTTGAGTTAATCTACAGTTAGTGTTTAGATTGTAGTTGTATTTCCACAGGACAGGATCTCCATCAAATACCAAAACTAGTATATTGACTCACAAATAAGGCTGTTCACAATATATGCCTTTTTGTAATTTGTCCTGGTCACTCACTAATGTTCAATATGACCATGTGTTTAGTATAAGGGGTTATATAAGATTAGACATGCAGGTTCAGTTTGAAGGACTTTCAGATATTACCTCCAACTATTATTTGGTAATGAATGTGCAGTAACAGCAGTTTTCTCAGCAGACATTATCTATGTCTTTTATTTTGGGGGGAGCAAAAGACTATCAAATGAGACATTTCATTTTTTCTTGTTTACAGAAGAAAATTCATAAAATGTGAATGTTGTTCTAGTCTGGCAAAGTGCATTATTGCCTCTGCTTTGCTTCATTTTGACAATTTAAAAAAGCTTTGTATGTTATCATTTTTCAAGTACTGATACTAGACCTAAGTAAAAATTTTAAAGGTAACTAAATGACTTTGGAACCTAAGTCATGTTGCCTTTTGGTGAGACTTAGAATCCTAAACCACGTAGGCAATTTTGAAAATTGAATCCTTGTACACTCTGTCACCGTGACTCCATGTGTCAAAGCTGAGAATACCAAATTCAGGACAAACTGTTGAGAAATAGGGCAGATGCCTCGAAACTGGCAGTTAAACATAAGATGTACCAAGCCAGCAACAAAAGTAAAGTTCTGTTTGAAACAGGAAGTCAGAAAAAGCAGTTTTCATAGGCATTCCAGTCCTTGTATCACCACTAAAACACTAGAGATTTACAGAGGAGTAGTTCTTTAAGACCAATATCATCAAATAAAATGTTCTTCTGACCCCAAAGGATCACACACCCAGGTCAATATATAACTCAGACCTTACCCATTAATCACACTGTTGCCAATCATTTAGTATCTAAAAGTTTATTTAGAAAAACAAAAGGTGAGACTTAAAGTTGGTTAAAGGAATCAAATACAATAAATGCAAAGTTGTTGGATCAGGCTTGTAGCAGGGATTAAATAAACTGCTGTCTTAAGTCAAGTCTGTTTGCTTCTAACTCACTGGAAGGTTCTCAGTACCTTGGTTAGAATGCTCCCATTAGTATAAATCCATAGTCCGGAGGCTGGAGCAGGAAAGAGGCAAAATGGAGATATTTCCAGCGCCTTCTATAGCTTCTGCCCTGTGGAGGGAAATCCATGGTTTCAAACAAAGCCCTCAGCACAGCTAGTGGAAAATTATAGGTAGCAAGATGGTGTTTGGAGTCACATGGGCAAGTCACAGGTCCATGCATGACTTCATTTAGTTCTAGCAGGAAAGTCCATTATCACAGGAGTCTCCCATGGTCTATTGTGAGGTAAGTGTCCTTGATGAGCCACTTAATTTGAGTGGTCCCTCCACAATGTGCAGGCTAAATATGTTGTGGGCATCACCCCTGGAACAAACATTTGAAATCCAGGTATAGAGCCAATACTCATAACTTCAAATACAAAAATGATACATGCATACAAATGCATAATCATCTCAGCAAATTATAACCTTTCCATAGACATCTTACATGGTACATTTTGTACAAGATTTGTTGCAATTATACAACTGGTAGCAACAATGATCTTCATGGTCATAGTTTAATCAGATAATGTCACATAACCAAAACAATGTTAGTTGAGTTTCAACACTTCATGGGGACACTAAAATCCAAACTGTCACTAAAATTAAAATATGAAAACAAGGTTACAAATCTTTTAAAATTTATACCCATTCAAACTATATACCTCAATCAATTTTTAGGCAAAATGACAAACAAGAAACAATGGAAAGGAAATCCAGCTAGTAGTACCAGTTAAACTGTATATCTGGTTATCCGTCAGGTTTCCTCTATTCTCCAGTCATCTTTTTTCATCTTCTTTGGCATCTGGTAAAACCCAGTTGAGTCTTCAGGTTCGCTGATACAATTATTTCTACTTGCATTGCATTGTTGCTGATAAAGGAAAGGTAAAGTAGTTTATAAAATGTTTCAAGCTTATTGAATTAACTGTAGTTTTTCAGAGAAATACTAGTGTTCTCTGAATCCACAAATGGAAGAGAATTTTCTAAAGCTTCAAGGGCAGCCTGTAGCCAGGGTGTTTGTTAAAAAGGAAAAGAATAAAGATAAAAAGGTGAGGACAGAGAGAGCAGAATGGAAGTGACTTTTGTAGAACCTTGGGAAAGAATATGTACATTGAACTGCAGGGGTGCAGGGATAGTTTGGATAGTGGAGGTGCTGAGAGCTTTGAACCAAACTGTAAACCCTGTATATGATGGAAAACACTTCAGGCCAGGGGGTTCAGCTGTCCCCCTTGCATCCCTATTTCCAGCACCTATATCAAACTGTTCATTTACATGATTTAGGCTGTACTACAAGCTTGTTTATCTTTCACTATTCACAGACAAAACACTAACAGAGTTAGTTAATGTTACCTCATAGTATCTCAAACTTCTGAAAACCAGGAAATGAAGAGTTACAATACATTCCTATCCAGTCTTACCTCCTGAAGCTGGTAATAGTCTCTGGGGATTATCTGCATACATACCAGCTGTGTTCACTGTATTGTATGTAGCTGTATTGAATGATGGCGGTGTAGCGAAGCGAGGACTCACCAGAGTGGAGCCTCCTGCTGGTCATCTGGGAATTAGCTCTTTTCAGCCTTGGAGTGCCCCCTGCTGGCCCATGTCTCGCCTGCCTCAGGCCCTGTGTCCCTCCTGGACCCCGGTGCCCTTTAACTTTGGGGTTCTGCCCCAGCAGTACCCCCACACTCTGGGTCTCCCTTCCCAGGGGAACCCCCAACCCTCTAAACCCACCTTGCCTCAGTGGTTACTGCCAGTCATCATCTTGCCCCCGCTCACTGGGGCAGACTGCAGTCTCTCATGGCCACTCATCATTGGCTAGGGGTTAGGACCTGCTGCCTTTGCCTAGTCTCAGGCTGCCCCTCTACAGCCCCAGGACCTTTTCATAGGCCTTCCTCAAGGCCTGCAGCCTGGGGATTGGCTTGGCTTGGCTTGGCTTGGCTTGGCTTGGCTTGGCTTGGCTTGCCCTGCCCTGCCCTGCCCTGCCCTGCAGCAGCTAGCCCTTCCCACTCTAGGGCTAGAGTGAGACTCCCTTGAGCTTCTGGCTCACAACCCTTTTATAGTGCCAGCTGTGGCCTAATTGGGCATGGCCCCAGCTGTGACTGCTTCCCCACTCAGCCTAGCTTTTCCCAGCTGCAGCCCTCCCAGGGCTGCTTTTATCCCCTGTTCTGCAGGAGTGGGGAAGCCACCCCACTACAGAGGGATTAGTTGGAGCAATTTGGCAGAGCTGTGATTGTGATATGAGGTAATCTGAGAGGGGGAGGAGGGTGTATGTGTATCTTGAGAGTTCCAGTATGATTCATTTCTGTGCTGGTTTGTGGGAGTTGCATCAGTAGCAGGGCACAGAAGACATCTTGCCATGGAGATTATGGAACTGAGTATGGTCTGTGGGTGTAATGAAGGGAAAGTGAAAGTATAGATGGCATCGGGTGCATACAGATGAAAGGGTTGCAGATGTGGTCTTCTTTCTGTGGATTAGGTTAAGTAAGGTAGCTCCTGTAGGGTACAGTGCACAGGCAGTGTGTGAGGAAGTTCATTATGAGCATATTGAGGCATCATTCAAAGATAACGATTCAGTGGGTGTACACCTTAACTCTGTATTTCCTTGTTTTCGGAAGTTTGAGTTTTGCAGAATTTAACATTCTGAAAGGGCATGAGATATCAGTGGGCAACAACCTTAACTCTGCATGAATCAATTTTTTTTAATTGCAAAGAGAAATGGTGTTAGTAGAAGTAAGTGCTTATTTAGGCAGTTGTATTTATCTCGAAGATTTGCAGTTGAGATTATATGGGCAGATAATTATAATAATACCGAGCTCTTACATAGCACTCTTCAGCAGTAGATCTCAGAGCATTTTACTAAGGAGGAAAACATCATCCCCATTATACTGATAGGGAAAATGAGGCACAGATAGGTGAAGTGACTTGGCTAGTGTCACCTGGAAGATCAGTAGCAGAGCTGGGAATAGAGCCCAGATTTTCTGAGTCCTAGTCTACTGTTCTTTCCACTTAGGCCATTAGGTTGTTCTGAGATTTCCAAGTGCTTCCTCGCACCTGGTATACTTTGTTACAGTGGCATAGGGATAATGGTCATGCTTTGAAATGTTTGAAGTTGCTCCCAGGGCCACTAAGGGAAATCTCAGCATAATCTAGGCCCCCAAATCTTGACAGTTTTATTTCACGATGGTTTCAGTAACTTTGAGCATCTGAAGAAGACCCAGCCTGCAAATCACCCACCTCCTCCACCATCCTCCAACATGTACCCTCCTCCTCAGTGACCAGTCCCATTAACCATTTAGCATGTTAGGAGCCAGATTTGCACAAAACAGATGAATCTGTAAACTTTAAGAAAAACTGTTTGGTTTTTTCCCCCAGGGGGCTGTATCTTGGGAACCCCCCTGGACAGTCCCCCTCAGAGTTACAGGGCCATATTCTGGCTTATGTTGGGTGTAGGGAAGAGGCTCAGATATCCCACAGGGACAGCCTCTCCCTGGATCCTGTCACATGAACAGAATATAGAGAGAGGGGTTCAGATCCACCCAGAAGGCAAGGACCCCCCAGATTCTACATTGGGGTTGGGGGGGAAGAAGGGCTTAGACATCCTGAGGGGGTAGGGTCCCACAGAATCCAGCTCATGTGAGGGGGACTGAGAGAATGGCCCAGACCTTTGAGTAGGGCAAGGATCCCCCTGGATCCAATGTGGGAGCAGGAAAAGGAGGTTCAGACCTTCCCTAAGGACAGGGCCTCCTAGATGCCATATGGGGGAGCAGGAAGAGAGGCTGAAATCTCAAAAGTCAGGAAATACTACTATCCCATGTAACCATAACTTTCTTTCGATGTACTGTTAAATATATAATTGGCTAGTTTCAATTTAAAAAACCCACTGAAATACCAGTATCTGGAATGATACTGAATCATCAGCAAAGTTGGATTCACAATATAGACTTCTTCCGCTAGAGTTAATGGAATAACTGATCTAAGTAGCAGGCTGTTAGTCTCTTTGTAGACCAGTCATTACAGGTGGGTGAGATGCAGGCTTTGTCAGTGGGTTTCATTATTTTCTAGACAGCAGAAAAATGTTGAGACTCTGGAATCTTTGCTTCCCAGGTTTTGGGAAAGGAGTGTGCGCTACTGGTTAAAGACCCGTCTGTATCCACCCAGCTTGCCCCTAGGAGCGCTCACAGTCTATCTTTGTCTTACTCCTCTACCCTCATAACCTTTTTCAGCCATTCACTTTCCCCTACCAAGCTTGTATTTGTCTCCTTTCCAGCCCATTTCCTCCAGCTTGTATCTGCCTCACTTTTTGTTACCCCCTCAACCTCACATTTTTCCCTACCTCACCTTCCAAGATTGTCTGTGCCTTCTGCCCCTCACCTCTCTGCATTCCAGTGAGGCCGCTTCCTCTTCCTGGGCACTAGCAGGGGTACTGCTGCAGGTGCAGGAGGGTCTCCATGGCCCTAGCTGTGTGGAAGAGTGGATGCAGGACGAGTCCTTCTCATATACTGCAGCCCTGGGTGGAAGCAGTCCTAATGCAGAAGGAATCTTCAGGGAACATAGCTGCCAAACTCTACAAGTCTCTTCTGAACATTTATGAATTGCTGTTTTTTGGAGGCTTATAACTTGGCTAAATGTGAGTGGATTTTCATGGGGACAGCAAAAGGCACATCCCTGATACCAGAATGACCCCTCTTCCCCCAGCCAGGCTTCAGGTCTCTGCTCCAAAGCATGTAGGCTTCAGAGCTTCTTAATGAAACAGTTTGTACAAATTTTTTAAAAGTTTCCCTATCTCATTCTTGGAAATAGCTGAACTGTTTTTGCTGAAACTTAAAAATTAACCTGAGACAGACACCAGCATGGGAAATTTCAGTTCAAACAGCTGAAATTTACAGTTATAAGCTACTGAATACCAGATTTTAGTATGGAAAGACTTAAACAACATTAAAGCCAGGCATTTTTACCAGGTTCATCTATAGTTAGAGAGAGAGGGGGGTTGTATTTTTTTTTTAAAGCAGAGCCAAATAAACATTTAGCTTCACTACATTCTGCAGTACTAAAGAATTTTAAAAAAGGCAAATAAAGTTTTAGTAAAATATATTGAACATACATTTATCATCTTCTCTCTATCTATATTACTACTTTGGTAGATCCCAGTGCTGCTGTTAAGCTTGGTTGATGTTAGCCAATCCTTATTTTTCTTGTGGCACATCACCTGCAAGGGTAATAGCCTCCAGGCTTGTCAAAGGTGTGTTGTGGAGCTTAAACATCCGGACAGTGTTTTACTGATATACGCAGTATGCTGATTTCTCTCTCCTTTTCAGAAGAGAAACCTGACTGCTCCAAGGCCCGCTGTGAGGTCCAGTTTTCTCCTCGCTGTCCAGAAGATTCCATTTTGATTGAAGGTTATGCTCCTCCAGGGGAATGCTGTCCACTTCCAAGCCGCTGTGTGTGCAACCCTGCAGGTTGCTTGAGGAAAGTTTGCCAGCCAGGCTACTTGAATATATTGGTTTCTAAAGCATCAGGGAAGCCAGGGGAGTGCTGTGATCTCTACGAATGTAAACCAGGTAAAAATGGGTGCCATTTTTTATGTTGAAATTTTCCCCGTCACCTGTCTCTAAGAAGCACAATGTATAATAAAATAATTTCCAGTACAGACTACACTGTAAGCAATGTAAAATCTTCTGAATATCCTATTACAGGTATTATTATCATCAATAGCTGTGTACTGCACATCACTGGAACAACATTCATTTAAAACCCCCAAAAACTTATTTAAACAAATATTTTTCTTGGCTGAGATAAACTTAAATGGGGGCAGGGGGCTATAAGAGAGGGTGGTGTATATGACCATAGATATTTTTGCAAAAACAACTTATCTGATATTCAGGGTAAGCGGAACATGTGCAACTTCCAAGAAGTTCCTTTCTTACTGGGAGGACTGCACTTACTATTTAATTAAGCCATCAATTTGCAGACAGCTAGAAGAGAATAAGGTGACAAGTAACAGTCAGCATGGATTTGTCAAGAACCAAACCTAATAGCTGTCTTTGACAGGGTAAAAAGCCTTGTGGATGTGGGGAAGCGGTAGATGTGATAATCTTGACTTTAGTAAGGCTTTTGATACTGTCTCACATGACCTTCTCATAAACAAACGAGGGAAATACAACCTAGATGGAGCTACTATAAGGTGGGTGCATAACTTGGAAAACCATTCCCACAGAGTAGTTATCAGTGGTTCACATTCATGCTGGAAGGGCAAATTGAGTGGAGTCCCACAGGAATCAGTTCTGAGTCCAATTCTGGTAAATATCCTCGACAATGATTTAGATAATGGTATAGGGAGTACACTTATAAAGTTTGCGGACAATACCAAGCTGGGAGGGGTTGCGAGAGTTTTGGAACATAAGATTAAAATTCAAAACGATCTGGACAAACTGGAGAAATGGTCTGAAGTAAATAGGATGAAATTCAATAAGGACAAATGCGAAGTACTCCACTTAGGAAGGAAGGAACAATCAATTGCACACACAAAATGGGAAATGACTGCTTAGGAAGGGGTACTGCAGAAAAGGATCTGGGGGTCATTGATTACAAACTAAATATGAGTCAACAGTGTAACACTTGCAAAAAAAAGCAAACATCAATCTGGGACGTATTAGCAGGAGTGTTGTAAGCAAGACACAAGAAATAATTCTTCTGCTCTACTCCACGTTGATTAGGCCTCAACTGGAGTATTGTCTCCCGTTCTGGGTGCCACATTTCAAGAAAGATGTGGACAAACTGAAGAAAGTGCAGAGAAAAACAACAAAAAAGATTTAAAGGTCTAGAAAACATGACCTATAAGAGAAGATGGGGGGAGGGAAGGGAAATGGGTTTGTTTAGTCTGGAGAGGAGAACACTGAAAGAAGATATAAGTTTTCAAATACATAAAAGGTTGTTACAAGGAGGAGGGAGAAAAATTGTTCTCTTTAACCTCTGAGGATAGGACAAGAAGCAATGGACTTAAATTGCAGCAAGGGTGATTTAGGTTGGACATTAGCAAAAAATTCCTAACTGTCAGGGTGGTTAAGCACTGGAATAAATTTCCTAGGGAGGTTGTGGAATCTCTATCATTGGAGATTTTTTAAGAGAGTTTAGACAAACATGTGTCAGGGATGTTCTTATACTTAGTTCTGCCTTGAGAGTAAGGATCTGGACTAGGTACCCTCTCGAGGTCCCTTCCAGTCCTACGAGTCCATGATTCTGTATATAGCAAGGGGTAAGAAAGACACTTCCTAAGTGTGAAGATTTTCAGAGGCTATAAAATGAGGATCTAGCAAACTGAAAAGAAGTACACAATCATTACATATGAGTCAAAGGAACACTCAGAGAGCTGGGCAACATGTTCAACCTTTGTCCATTTCCCACTTCGTGTGAACACACAAATAACTCTCACTTGTGAGGTGCTACTCCCATTGAAATCAAAGGTGAAACTCAGCACCCTGCATCATCAGTACTTGGAATAGGCTCAACAGCCCTGGGGCTCACTTCTGGTCTATGTCCTGTGATCCTAAAGCTCGTGCTTTAGGGTTTCAGCCAGCCACCGACAGGTCAGGAGGGGATTCCCTCCCTCCCCGCCTCGTATTCTGAGTGGGTTTGTTTTTAATGTCCTTCCTCTGAATAATCAGGAGATGGCCATGGCTACAGATGGGACATTGGAAGGGTGGGCCAGGGCTCTGAGGTGGCACTGTGCATTTTCTTTCTTGGGTGTGTGGCTGGCCAGTTCTTGCTCGCATGCTCAGGGTCTAATTAATTGTCTTATGAGTGGTCGGGAAGAAATTTCCCCCCAGATTAGATTTGCAGTGAGCTCTGTGGGTTTTCGCCTTCTTGTGCAGCAGGTGAGTGTGCGTCATTTGCTATGTAGCCTTTTATTTTTTTTTTAAAGTAAGTTTAGTGATCTTGTATTACAATAGCTGTGGTTTCAGCTCTGGTGTCTACTGTATCAAATTCAACAGAGTTACCTCTGCCTGTTGTTTCAAATCTAGAGCACATAGGAGCACATGGAGGCCAAGGAAAGTAGCATATACAATTACAAGAACAAGTGCTAATATCTCATCAGTTTTATTAAAGTTACCAGCACAGTTATGAGTATCACAGCATATATAAATCCTACATATATCCATCCACAAATTCTAGCTACAGTCATACTCACATCCTCCTAGTTACTTTTAGGGTCTGATGGGTCTTTCATGGATTGGTCATCAGCAGAGGGATAGTTCCTGCTGGAGTTTCCCATAGGGAGCTGAGTTTTCCCAATCTGGGCACCCCCTTTTTATAATGTGATTTTTTTTGACTATACCTGTGCTCTGCAGATGTATAGGAAAGTGTCAGCCCTCTTTTTCCTTATTGGTCTGGTGTCCCCAAAACTTGAGGTACCCTGTTTTCTATAGGTTGTGTATAGTTCCTTTTATTCTCATTAGCATTGATGCAAAACCTGTACCCTGTGGTTAAGGCAAGTGTTGGAGAGAAATGTGACTCTACAGCATTTTTGCCATCTTAAATTAATCTTTCTAATTTTTCACGATTTCACCTCTTGGTACATCTTTTCCCATAATCTTATGGTATAGGTTATTCTTTGGTCACTTACTTATGTCAATATTTCTTATCTCTAAGGCCTAAAATAGCTAAGCTAAAATCTTATAGGCCTTTGCCTGGAGGTCTTGCACTTCAGCCCTCCTTACTTAGATACCTAATACATAATCATCCCTTCTAACTACTGATCAGTCTCAGGCTTGGTTCTCACTACAGAGTTAGGTTGATCTAACTTATGTTGACCTAACTATGTCAGTGTCTATACTAGAGTCTTGCTCCCGCTGATGTAAGTGCCCTACTACACCGGCATAACGCCATTTCCACAAGAGATGGAGGGCTTATCTCGGTATATTTAGGACAACACAGTGTCCATGTAGACATTGCGTTACTTACTTTGGCTGTTGATTAAAATTCTTGTCAATTTCACAGCTCCAGTGTGGAGCTGTGAAATTGACAAGAAAGGCTAGTAGGTTTCCTACTGTCAAATCTGCACTTGGTTCACTGGGGCTGTCACCCCAAGGCAAGTGTAGGGCTCCAACTAGAGCCTGGTTGCCTGGTTCCTGGCTACTTGCTCTCAGCAGTCTGCTGCCCTGGCTCTCCTTTCCTTGCTGGGAGCCCCACTGCTGTCAAGGCTCCCTTTTCTGAGCCCAGTTGCCGGGCCCTGAGAGCCTGGGCTCCCAGCTCCTCCCAGAGCTGTCAGAGTGGGACTGCTCTGAGCAGAGACAATGGCAGAATGAAATTGGCAAGAATGTCAGTTTCACTCTTGCTAGGCTCTGTGCTGTGAAATTGAGCTTGTGTGGGGCTCACAGCTGGGGCTGTCAACCCAGGGTGGATTGGGGGCTTCAGCTGTGAGCCCCGCGTAGCTATCAGTGCCCCACATTTGGCTGTCAGTGCCCCACAATGCCCCACTTCAGTTGGTTTAAGTGCTTCTGGTGAGGATGCATTTCACAGGCAGAAGGAGGGTAGTGTAGACACCAACAGCCAATTGAATTACTGCAGTGGCTGTAGGTTGACCTAAATTAAGTTGACCTAATTTTGTAGTGTAAACAAGTCCTTATACTTCTATAATCCTACAATTTAACTCTATTTAGCATACAATGGTTATATAGAACATAGCATTATACAATAAATTAAAATCATTGGCTAAAACTAGGATTATCTGGGTATATCTCACTTAATCATTTCCCTGCTTGTGCAGGGTCCTCAGGCATTGGTGTGCCTCGGGCCCTTCTATTCTCTGCTGTTGCTCATAATAGTCTAGTCTTTTGTGTGTTGTAATACTTTGGTCTCATATCAGTTGTTGGGTTAGTGTGTGGGTGGTGGTGGTGGTCTCTGCTATAAAGGAGGTCAGACCAGATAATCTAGTGGTCTCTCGAGCCTTAAATTCTATGACCCTGTCACTATTTGACAGGGTAGGCAATCACAGAGGAAACTGCTAGGTGAGACCAAATACATCAATACAAGACTTACGAAAAGGGAAATGACCAAACCATTGTTGTGATACGTGGGCAAAATATATATTCAGTATAGGGCAGATACTTTATTTCTTTGTGGCTTACACGTGGTGATAAGTGATTGTGTATTTCAAATGGAAATTGTATGGGGCCTGTAGTTTGGGGATTTTCAGAGGGACCTGACATTAAAAGATTCTGGAAGTTACATTTACAAAAACAACACAATGTGCACTAACAATCTATACAAAAACAGTAGGAGATTTGGGGGTAAAAGTAGACCTCACTGTCACAAAGGCATCAGGTCTGTTGTTGCTGTGCTATACTTGGTACACACATGCCTATATTGATAGAATCAATGCTAGATCAGACCAGTGGTCCCGTATCCTGTTGCTGACAGTGGCCCGTACCAGAAGCTGTGGAAGAAACCCCACAGTGGACATGTTGGGTTTTTTTTAAATGAGGGTATATCTTTCTTCTCATTTTTTTTCTCGTATTTAATATACTATAGTTTTTTTTTCATTATCCCTATAAATGTCTAATCCTTTCTTGAATTCTAAGGTCTTGGCTTCAATACTATCTAGTGGCAAAGAGTTTCACAGGTTAATTACATGTTAAATAAAAAAGTAAATGTTTTCTTCTATCAATTTCAAATTTTTGCCTTTCAGTTTTATTGAATGTCCCCTTGTGAAGAGCCTGATTTTGTGTTCTGTATACTATTCATTATGTTGAATTTCTATCTTTATTAGGAGGCCAATCTAGATTATCATAATGGTCCCTTCTGAGTTTAAAATGTATGATTTCTCATAGGTTGTACTGGGGTAGAATGGCAAGAATAGCTCCCCATTGTGCTGGATACTGTACAGGCACATAAGAAGAGAGAATCCCTGACCTAAAGAGCTTAAAACTTAAATAGACAAGGTGATAAAAGGGTCAAAGTGTTATCCTCTTTCATAGAGGGGGTGCTGAAAGGGAGCGAAAGTGCTTTACCCAAAGTTGCACTCTGTGGTAGAGTCAGGAACTGAACCCAGATCTTTGGAGTCCAGCTCAAGGTGTTAACCACAGGACTATTCTCCTAGAGACTATCCCTTCGCCTTTTATTTATCTCCTCTTTGAACAGTTTCACTGTACTCTGTATCTTTTTATACAGTAGTCTTTCTATGCCTATAATTATTTTTTTCACTTATCGCTGAACTCCTGTTCCTTATAATGTACGCTGCCCTGTATTTGTACCTCAGAAGTTCTCCTTCAAGTGATTGTGTACATATACATTCCATTGTAGATGCATATGCTCCCAATGCACTTGAGTCGGAAACTTTTGCCAGTAATACCATTAGGCAACGTCCATGCTTTCCGTGTGTGTCAACCCAAGGGCATAAAAGGGGCTTCCCTCTCCATTCCTTCTCACCACCCAGGGCAAGAGTTGGAGCTTCCCATAGCTGTTTAGCTTTGGTTTTCCAGTGTCTGCAAAGAGTTCATCTTACTGTATATGGTTTTTAATTCTAATTTATTTTTAGTATAGTTAAATAGTATAGTTCAAGATCTGGTGGATTTAACATGAAAAAATTCCCAGGGCTTAAGCAGTGTGCCATGGTCGCTGTTATGGACAGACACAAAAGCTGTTTGAATAGTCTAGATTAGGGATAGGTTCGATTTGTACCTCTTTTCCTATCAGCACAAATAAACGAGGGATTTTCACCTCTAAGTCTACCTTTCAGAGGAGGAAATGTGTCCCTCTTTAGAACTGGATCCCAATCACGAGAAGGCAGACTTTTTGTCCATGAAGAGCACCCGCCCCAGCTCCAAAGCCCAAATCGAGAATGAAACTCCCCTTCTCATTGTCCCCGATAGCCATCTCAGAGCACTCCAAGCCATCCTCCTCCTCCAAATCTCAGAAACGGTCAAAGTCCCATTCTTTGCATCACAAAGAAAGCTCTGTGATATCAAGTTGAGGTCTGGTCTCAGGCACCAATGCTCATCAGATGTGGCATCGTGGACTCCTGTTCCTCCAGGACCATCAAGAGTGGTGTCTTCATAATTACCGGGTCCTTCCTTTCCAGTACTGTTAACTCCACAGGGCTTCTGTGCAGTGAGGGACCTAGTGTGTCTGCCAGTACCAGACTTTTCTTTGTTACACCAGCTAGCACTGATGGTGCTGGTCTCTGCACTGTTGATGATTCCAGCATGGCTTTCCTTAGCTTCTTCGTTTTGGACATTGACCGGTTCCCTCAACACCAACCTATCTGTTGGCATTTTAGCCGCCTTGCCCACTGCTGCTACCTCACTTCAATGCTGCTTTTATGTCAGTGACATTAGGGCAGTACCAGTTTTCTCTAACAGTGAAAATCCAAACACCAACTGGAACTGCTCCTCCATTTACTGAGGAGAATTGTATCTCCTCTTCAGACTCAGACCACGAGAGACCAATTTCCCTTCCAAGGTCTTTTAGGTCATCTCACGGACCTCATTCCAGGGATACCGAATCTAAAAATCATGTCTGGTATTCTTACAAGGAATCCTCAGAATGGGGCCCACCACTTGTGGCAGTTCAAAGGGTAGAATACTCCCCCCATGGCCTTTACTGGTCATCTTGGACTGACTGCTCTGAGATTTTCAAGATCTCCTAAAGTCCCAGTCTAGAAGGAGGTTGCCTTCATCCATAGCAGGGATCTTTAGGGAAGACTCTATCATCCCACATCATCTTTGTCTCCCCTTCGTCTGTAGTCTCCAACAATGCGGGAACCTGTAGGTGCCTCCCTTGCCATATTTCATCATCTTCTGATGAGGCCTGAAATTAAAATCTCCTCCAGAAGAGTGTAAAGTGTTTCAGGACCTTATGAGAAGGGTTGCCACATCTCTGGGAGTGCAGGCGGAGGTTGTACAAGATAGGAAACACTTGAAACAAGTATTTTTGCCAGGATCATGAGTACGAGTTGAGCAATCCTGTCTTTTGCAAGATGTCTCACGCAGATCCCCCCAGCAATAGATCTATTTGCAACAACTTGAAGCACAAAATGCTATCGCTTCTGATGAAGGTGGGACTCAGAACTCCTTGGGAGATGCCCACCTTATTCTTTGGCCTTGGTTTGTCTGTATGTCTACTCTCCAACGCCATTGCTCTTCAGCGTCCTGAACAAGCTGAAACATGAGAGAGCAGTACTTGTCCTCATAGCTCCAACATGGCTGAGACAGGTATGGTTCCCAGACCTGATATATCTGAGGCCACCTCTTATCTCTTCTTTGGTGCCCGACCTTATGACACAGGAGTCAGGCAGACAATCTCACTCTTACACCTCTATTCATGGCTCCTTGATAGCTCTTGGACTTGAAGCAAGGTTGTTCTCTCAAGGTACAGTCTGTGCTGCGAAACAGTAGGAAACCCACCACAAGGAAAACATACCTTCAAAAGTGGAAGGCTTTCCAGCTTTGATGCACACAGTGGTCGTTGTCTCCTTTTGAGGCCCACTTCTCCATCGGACTTGATTATCTGTTAAATTTTGAAAAGCCTACACTTATCATTCATCTCTGTTAAAGTCCACTTAGCTGCCCCTACAGCTTTCACCAATCAGCCCAAGGTCATCAGTTTTTACAAACACTACCACTAAAAGATTCTTAAAGGGAGTAATCAACCCCTTCCCTCACGTAAGACAACCCACTATACCTTGGCACCTTAATTTAGTTCAGTGCCTTGAGAAAACCACCCTTTGAGCCCTTGGTGAGCTATTTCCTTCTTCGCTTATCCAACAAGACTGTGTTTTTTGTAGCCATGACTTCAGACAGAACAATAATTGAGCTGAGAGTGCTTGTAGCTGATCTATCATACACTGTGTTCTACTGAGACAAAATATCTCTTCATCCTCCATCCTACCTAAAGTCTCTTCAGATTTTCACCTCAACCAGGACATTCAAATTCCATTTTTTCACCCCAGTCCTCAAGTTTCTTCAAGGGAAGAGGTCAGTCTTAATACTCTAGACATAAGAGCCTTTGCCTTCTAGCTCAATGGGACCAAACCCTTCAGATCCTCTCCTCGACTTAGTCCTTTCAGTTTCTCTGCAATGGAGACATTCTCTTTCCATACAAAGACTACCTAAATGGGTTTCAGGATGCATTTTAGCACGTTAAGAAGCGCTGGGGTGCACCCTGTGACTAGAGTGATGGCTCATTCCACCAGAGCTCAACCATTTATGTAGCACTGCTCAAAAATACATCTCTTTTAGACATTTGCAAGGCCGCCACCTTAGTTGTTAATGCTCACCGCTTTCATGGCATTATGCTGTCATTCATGCCTCCAAATCAGATGCTGCTGTTGGTGAGACTCTCCTAACCATTCTGAACTTCTCTCTTCAGCACCATCCTCCATAATTTGGGTACTGTTCAGGAGTCCTCTAACGTGGGATAATCACTTGAAGAAGAAGTAACTCGCCTTCGTATATAGTAACTGGAGTTTTGAGATGTTTTGTCCCTGTGCATTCTCCACTATCCATCCTCCTTCCCCTCTGCTTCTGAGTTCTTGCGATTAGACTTTGTTGTTGAGAAGGAGCTGAAATGATGGTGGGTCTGCCTCTCCCTATATAACCTCGGTCCAAAACATGAGGGTGTGTAGGGCTCAGCCACAGGTCAACAGGCACTGCTGAAGAAAAATGTCTTGTTAAAGGTGCATGGGTGCACATGTGCCTAACATGGAGGACCCATCAGGACAGAACATCTTGAGAAACTCTTGTGGGTGCTGCTGTCTGAGGGTTTAATGTCAGCAAGGAATCCAGGAGCGCTCTTAAACTGTGGACTGACTTGGCCAGTTGTGTTTGAGTAGCTTCAGCTACAGGAGACTTCACTATATCTCCACATTTCTTAGTGTTTTCTTCTACCAATAAGCATAACGTCCATTTAACTCACCTTTAGCTTCAAGCGACTCTTATTCAATCCATGAGCTGATCTTGGCAAAACACTGAACTCACTGGCTGACAGTTGTGGTAATGTATATTTTGAAGGATAGATAGAACTGAGTGTCATCTGCATACTGTTGGCACTTGTGCCTATTATGTCTTACCTCCTAGTTGTTGCATGAGAATATTGAATAGTAACAAAGGGGGTTGGTATTTGAGAAACTCCATAGGTGCAGAGATGGTGGAAGTGCTGTTTCCCATCATTACCACTGGATGAGTCTCTCCAGGAAGGAGTCAGACCATTTGAGTGTATTCTTTTGGAATCCTGCCATGTCCCTCAGCTGTGACATTTGACTTTTTCAAATACTGTAGAGTGCTCCCAGAGTATAAGACCTTTTTCTTCCCCTTAGCTGTGCTAATGGAATGTATGGGAGATGCACCAATTTGCTGTAGCCATTGAAAGACATGAAAACCAGTTAGCCAGAAAGGATTCTCAGAAGTGCTGGGTGAAGTCATTGCTTTGTGAATTCCCTATTTTCCTTCTCCATGAATGTGATCGATATGGGAAGATTTTGTGACCATTTTTGAGGTGGAAAAGCTTCTGGGAATAGCTCAGTGGCTGCTGGACTTCAGGAAATTACACAACTTGTGAAGTCCTGAAGCCAGAATAGTGAAATATGGCTAGTTGAAGACCAAGATATTGGACACTGATTGTTGTTTAGTGTAACAGAAACAGAGAAATATCATCATTTTACATTAGCTATTATGGGACAAATTGATTAAATTTAGGTTCTTATTGGATACATTGGAAAGTCAACCATTAGTATTGTAGTGGAAGAAATAAACATATGATTAATTAAAATACCTAAAACGTTTAATTTGAGTGATAACTCTGCTTTTTTTTAAAAAAATATTCTTAATGTTAAAGATATTCAAAAAAATCTGACCGGTATCTTACTGTCTGTATTACAAAGTGATATGCAAACTTTGAGGTGAATTGTAGTTTTATAAGTTCATCCTGTAATGCTGTAATTAAGTGTAGATTAGTAAATGGAGTTTTTTCCTTTACATTCAGAATTTATCATATTTTAAAGATTTCTGTAGATTGTTTAACTCCATACTGTGTAGCTAATTCTGTGTATTTGTCAATAAAATTCTGCTTATATGTGGCTGGCTGTTGTGCTGGTTATTTATAGTGGCTTAAAGCTTCTACTTCCATTTGTTCCCCACATAAATTGGAAATACATTCTGAATTTCCATTACAACGAATAGCCATGTGGATACTATGCAAGTTAATAGTTTAAGCACTGGACTAGAAGACAAGAATTTCTGAATTCTAAACCTAGTTCTGTTGGTGCTAGATGTGGCTTGGGGCAAGTCACTTGCCCCCAAAATATTTAAAGTGTCCATTAAACTTGATTACAGCAATTTCTAGGTATCCTTCTTGAAATACTCAGGGTGTCATTTTTTTCTGAGACTGAGAGCTTGCAGCTCCTTGAAGTCAATTGGAGCTGTTAGTGCTCAACATTTCTGAAGATCATGCCATAGGGAATGCAAAAATGAAGCTTCAGACATTTAGAATTTAACCTCACTGTCTGTTCTCTTATAATTGAAGAAGGCATTATGAATAATGAATTATCACACACCATTATAAGCAGCCACTTCAGGTGATACCAACCCAGTTTTATCAAGCATTGCTTGTTGTTTTGTGTAATTGTCAGTACCGTAAAATTCCACTCACCTTATCGTTTATATGAGCATTTTTTTAAAAAACAGGCAACTAAATTTCATTAGGCTTTTCGTTACTATACTGGTAGTAAGGAAGAACAAATAGGTTTTTGTCTAGACTGGTAACTTTCATGACAGTTTTGTAAGGCTGCAATAAAATTTACTTAGACATAGTATATTTAGGATTAATTAAGAAAAAGCAGATTTCAACTTCTTGACCATAAATTATAGGGCTGACCACATTTTCAACATACATTTTGCTTCCTCAGTTCATCTGACACTCCGTAAAAAGAAGTTGTTTATTTTTGTTTGTCCAAAGGAGGAAAAGCAGCAGTAATAGGCAGCTGAACTATCTGTCATGTTCAAACCCCTGAACATCACAGCCTGATGGAATGTCCATTAAAAATACAACTGATGATGGACATCAGGTATTTCCAGGCATAAATATAAGTACCTCTATTTCATTTTTTCACTAGTTTAACCCCAGTTAACTTTCAATTAATTAATTTTAACTTTCAATACATAGGCTTCACTTTTCACCAATAAAATAAAATAAAATATAGGTTTATTAGGTTCTTATTTTAATACAGATTTTTAGAAAAAACTACTGTTTCTAAATATATTTTTATACTCCAAAAATGTCAGGCATTTGCGTTTTCAGCTTTCAGTATTCTCAATGTCCTACCACCCATGTTCATGTAATGATTATTCCCCTTTGTATGAATTTTCAAACTTGAATTTAAGTGTTGTCTGGGTGGCTTTATTAATTTTTAATTGAGTAATATTTGGTCAGTCAGTTCTTGACCCCGCAGATGCAACAGAAGTCAGAGTTAGTATCATTATTTTTTAGTATTGTCTGGAGAACATTAATTAGTGAAGCAACTTTTCTGACCTCGATAAAGAGTTAATAAGTTGGCTCTTCACCATGGTGTCTTTCACACAAGACTTTCTGTGGCAAGAGTAAAACAAAGTTTAATTTTTTTCTTTTTTTCCTCCTCCCTCTTCAGTTTTCAGTGTGGATTGCAGCACAGTGGAATGCCCTCCCCTTCAACAAGTTGTTTGTCCACTGGATAGCTATGAAACCCAAGTCAGGCTGACAGCTGATGGCTGCTGTACTCTTCCCACAAGGTTTGTGTCTGGTTTTGATTTGTTAAATATTTTTTCAATGTTTCATTTTATACAGTGTGTGGCATGAAATTCTCAACTTCCGAAATGTAGGAAGAGACTGAAGTTACTGTAGGTACCGAAGTGGTGAATGTTTAGTACAATGGCCACAGTATATATGTATCTTATGCCAGTTAGGGGAAACCGTTTAAAAAGTTAAATCATCACTTTTATGAAACTGCTAACATCTAATCAACTTTCTGAAACTGAAAATTCTTCTCAAATGTGCACAAATACATAAAATGGAGTGTTATTAGATGTATTAATTTGTTTTCATACCTGTCAGAATTTTCAGATTGACAGTCTAGTCAGAATTTGGTTGACAAAGGACAAATCATTTTGTGAAACTGTGGAAAAATTCCCTGATCAGATGATGGGGAAGTAGTGTGCTTGGGACATCCCTATATGTGCTGTTAAAGAATAAATCCAGTCCTATTAATGAATGAAAGTTATATGTGTACTGAGTTATGCAGGTATTGTTAACTATACAACCCCGTGGTCAAACAAAAGTAGGGAGGATGTCAGGAGCTGAGACAGCAGAGGTTTTTGTCTTTTGGAAATGTTCAGATATGAGGTGCAATTTACTACCGTTTAGAATATTAAAGTATTTCAGAACAAACAGTTCATGCAAAACAGTTACCTGGCATTTTCCTGGAATTCTGTACTATATGATATTGTCTGCATCAAGTTATATCCCATTAAAATACTGATACAGATACCAGAAAAACAGGATCCCAAACCTACTCACCAATTTTCCCCTCAAAAAGCCAGTATCAAACTCTGTTTAAAAAACCAAAACACAAAGCAGGTAATTTTCCCCCTACACATAGGATCTTTTCAATATTAAGCCAAGCTCTCATACCGTACTACATTGACATATGCCAAGACATATTCTGAGATTGTAAATAAAATTAAATCTTATTTTGTGGGGATAGAGAGTAATCTGTAAAAATTTTGGCACCAAAAGTTCTACGAAAAATGCTCCTTACAAAAAATTGCATTAAGGGAATTTAAGATTACTAAGTGAACCACTCAGAAGTTAGGAAATGCCAGAGGTAAGGTTACACAAGCAACCATAACTCTTACCCTTAGATACGTATGTTAAGATCCATTATTTAATTATGTAACCATGTACTATTCTGTCCATGGGACACCAGCCTCACTCATTGTGCCAATGAATAAGAAAAAGGTATAACATTTTTTAGAGGAAACTTGTGAAAACACAAATGAAGAGGAAGACTGTAGTACAGTTACTATTGGTCTACCAAAAATTTGTTTTAAAGTATTTTCTGGAAAATTTATTAATTATGCTTTCATAAGCTGAGTTGGAGGGTGAGATTCCATGGCCTGTGCTGTGCAGGAGGTCAGACTAGACGATCATAATGGTCCCTTCTGACCTTAAAGTCTATGATTCTATGATAAGCCATTTAAAATAAATATGAAATGAATTATTTGTAAATGTTATTTTTTAAATAAATTATTTTATCTTCATATCTGATTATTTTGCTAGCCTCAAAACTGATGGCCAAATTTGGTTATAAGAGTGTGAATTTGAATGGTGCACTTATGCTGGATTTACATTATTACAATTGCAAACAGATTTTGGCCCACATTAAAATGTGGATTCACAGGACTGTGCTCCTTTAGGCTGTGTGGCATAATACATAGAGCACTGGACTGGGATTCAGGAGATCTGGGTTCTGTTCTTGACTACCATTGGCCTACTGGGCAAGTCATTTCACTTCTGTGTCTCAGCTTCCCCATCTGTAAAATGGGATGCTGACACCTGACCTCCTTTGAGATCTAGTGATGAGAAATGCTCTATAAAAGCCAGGTATTATTATTATTTATTAACAACCTTCCTACCTGCTATGCACAGACCAGAACACACCAAAGCAAAACTAGACTTTACCAGAACAATAGATGCAAAACCTGTGGACATATCTCCACTGCTACAGTGATCAACACCCCTCACAACACATCTTTCAAGATCCATGGGTCCTACACATGCCTATCACAGCATTTGGTGTACCTCATTCAGTGCATTAAATGCCCCAATAACAACTCTGTGGGTAAAACCAGTCACTACACTCTCAACTAAACTCACGCAGGAAAATGATAAAAGATAAAAACACGGTATCACCTGTGAGTGAACACTTTTCACAACACGACCATTCTATCTGTTCTGTCAGTCCTCATCCTCAAAGAAAACATGCATAACACTTTCAGAAGACAAGCCTGGGAACTTAAATTTGTAACTTTGCTAGATACGAAAAATCATGGACTGAATAGACACTGGATTTGACTTCTTACAACAACCTGCAACCCACTTATAATCCCTCCAGTGGCCTTTCTCTACACACCCTCCTTCCTTTCTCCCCTACAACAGGAAGGGTGTTAACTGGCCACTTCACCTTGAATGGTCCCTTGAAATATGTGTTGACTACTTATGCTAAACAATATAATCCACCTTGAATTTAACTTTGACGCACTGAGTACATTTCCCAGACATGAAGAGGAGCTCTGTAAGCTCGAAAGCTTGTCTCGCACCAACAGAAGTTGGTACAATAAAAGATATTACCTCACCCACCTTGTCTGTCAACCTGCTGTGCAGTTATTTTCAACATCACCACCTTGGGTGTGGGGGAATTATACAATAATCTCCATAGAGGAGTGCCCCAGCTGCTCCACGTCTGGGATGGGGCAGGATTTGACCCCCTTGCAAATCAACCAAGTGCCTGTTGTGCTGTGTTTGTCAGTTTTGCTAGACAACAAACACCAGACGAATAAAGTGAAACGATTTTTTGTGAACACCATGCTGAAAACCTTATGTAGCCCGTGTATCAAGTTGTCAGTGATGCATGTTTCAATACTTACATGTAAAAAGTTGTGAAGACAAGGGCCTGATTAGTGAAGCACCTGTAGAGGTTTGCCAGAGAGAGGCCCAGTCTCAAAACCTTTTCAATCCATTGGACTAATACTCCGGCTACAGAAGCTTAATGTGCCCAAAGCAGCTAGGATGAGATGCTGTCAAGGGCTGTAATCAGGGAAGTAGCACGTGCAGAGGCTGCGGAGCCTGCCTGGACAGTGGAACCACGGAGGCAACGTCCGAGAGTGGAAGTTCTCTTAGATAGTCCAGTACTCTGTCAGCCCTTCTAGCAAAAAGAAATAATACAGTTGTACTGCTTAATCTAATAAAACACATGCTTAACTTGCATGGAAGTCTGTGGGATGTAACTACAGGGATAGAGTTAAGCTTGTGTTTTGGTTTGCTGGGAGCCATGGTGAAGAGGCCAAGTATCTTTCTTTATTTGCTTGTTTGTTTTATTGTGTTTTTCTTAAAAATGCTGTGTTTGGATTTTCTGTAGGCTTAATCCATGTGCAAAATTTTGTGTATGATTTATGTAATTATGTTATTTTAGGAGCTTGAAAAAAACCTTATTTCTGTGGAATTCTCAATAAGGAATTATTTAAAATATAGAATTTTACCAAGAAATGCCAAAGGTACCTAGAAAACAAAGTGTTCCTTTTCTTCTAAGGTCTTGTCTATACAGGCCCATTAGTGCATGATAGACTGGTGCAGAATACAATTTACACCCCACTGGTGTGGACTAATGTACCATGTAGACTAGCCCTAAGTGATTACACCATGCTTTAAATGGAACACTCAATACAAACAGTGTAACTGGTGTCGGTTTGAGCCTGCAGACAACCTGAAATGATAGCTCCAAAGTGTTTGAACTATCCTTTACATTTTAACTCTGAAACCTTCTGCCACTGGGATGAGGGTGGGTGTGGAGCCATGAGGATCCTCAGGGGGAATAAAAAAATAACAAGAAAGGAAAAGATAAACTGGAGTAAAATATGAAGTCTTTGAAAGTAAAAAAACAAGGAGCTTGATTTTGAAGTATAAGTTGAGAAAGGGATTTGAAAAGGCATGGGAGATGACTTCAAACATTTTTTTTCAGCTTCTCACAATATCCTATATAAAGATTTTTGCATTACAAAATCCAGGAAGAAGGAAGAGCAACATGCAGAGATTTCTCTATGTAGGCATGAACATATGTTGGGGGCAGAGCAGGTAGTTTCCACAGGTTTGCAATTTTTTAATAAAACCACAAACAAATATTAGCAATAAGTCAGCTGCAGTTCACCTTAGATTGCCATGATCCATTTCAAAATTAGCCAACTTTTGTGTCAATTTTATCAGTTTCAAAAAAATCTGTTGATATTTTAATGAAACGAGTAATTTCTTTTTGGTTTCTAGAAGCCAATACATATCATTCATTCCCCCCTTCCCCCCCCTCAAAAAAAACCTTAATGTTTTAGCAACAATTAATAAATGCTAAGTAACAGTACAGCTATAAGGGCACTTGGGAGTACTGAACCTAGGGAATTAATAGAGAGATGAATTCTAAGTTACTGACTTCACAGATAGCTGACACATTATGTGGAAGGAGAGAGGCTTCAGTTTCGCATGTGATTTTTTCAGTTGGTCAGAAAAGGTTTATGGCCTACTTTTTTGGGAACTAGAAACCTGTCTGCTTCCCAGGAGCACTGTTAGTCTATTTCAGGAGAGGAGATGGCATGCATCTCAAAGCTGTACTTAAGAGTGCCTTTTGACATTTGTTAACTGATTGTGCATGCCTGCAAAGTAACTAAATGAAGGGGATCTCTTTACCTTCCTGACATACAGCAAAAACTACCAGTAGTTAACATCTCTCTTTATTCCATCTAAAATAGTCTTCAGACACATCGCTTGGAAAAGCAGTTAATGGTAGACAATTGTCTGAATAAAGAATAAGAGAATGTTTGTAAACCCTGTGCTTAATATCATATTAATTTATAGTGAGAAACTACAAACATAGTTGCCAATTGTGATCTGAATCAGCATTAATATTGAAGTGGAAAGTAGCCTCAGTTTTTCCACCCTGGAATGAAATGCCCAGTGTGACTCTCTAGATATTTTATTTAAGCGATACTTTGAGCTCTGTGAGACACAGGTAAGGACAGTCTCTTCTCTGAAGACCTTGTTGAATAAGAATATATGTTAAAGAAAAAACTTACAGGGAACACATTCTTATTAGGATAACTTGATTTTCTTTCATTAGCAAGATAAGTAAAGGCAATAATAAATTAGGACTGTGGGAGCAAGTTGGGGAAGATCTAATGTTTGCAGCTTTATCTCCCCTATTAGCTGGGAATATTTTCTCCACGCTTGCCGATCTCTCAGAAATGTTTTTGTATGGATGTGGGATACTTGGCCAGTGTGTTTGTACGATTCTAGCAGGAGGCAGAACGGAATGTGAGGAGTGCTGGTTTCTTTCTTTGCAATTCACAGGTTTGGGAAGGCAAAGTCCCTTCATTCTTCTGCACGTTCCCCTTGAGGTGAGAATTTGAGGGTAAAACAGCATGTCAAAAATGCAAACAAAGTGGAAGGAAAGAAATTAACAAAATATAATACTATTAAAACCAAAAATCATTAGTGTCCCCTGCATCTGCTTAATGAGTTGCATTGTCCCAAGTCCAGTGTGGGGAATACTCTGACTTAGATTAGTCATAGGCGTAAAGTTCAGTATCTCATGACACTTCAGGACTGCAGGTGGAGCTTTGTATCACTGGAAAGACTTTTTTTCTATATAATAATATATATTCTATAAAATATCTTTTCTCTATATATTTTAGAAAAATACCTAAAACTTTTTCCCCCTAAAAAAGGTATTTTTGGAATGACTACCTTTGGCTTCATATTAAATGTTTTGAAAACATATTCGTTGCTGGATGCCCAGTGGCGGTATGTAGAGCTATGCAGGAACTGAGATTTTTGTTTTACGGGAAATCCTGTGATTTCAAAAGTTTGTTTTTGTTCTGAATTGGAATGAAAATAAAGAATTTTGAATGTTTCCTTAAGACAATTTTGGGGGGAAAAAATTCGTTCGTATCTATGGAAATGTTTTGATTTTGACTTTAATTTCCCATTTCATAATGACTGTTTGTAAGGAGAGTGATCACTTTACGTAAGCTATTACCAGCAGGAGAATGGGGTGGGGGGAGAGAGAACCTTTTGTAGTGATAAACACCCATTTTTTCATGATTTGTGTGTATAAAAACAAACATCTTCTGCATTTTCCACAGTATGCATCCGATGAAGTGAGCTGTAGCTCACGAAAGCTTATGCTCAAATAAATTGGTTAGTCTCTAAGGTGCACAAGTACTCTTTTTCTTTTTGCGAATACAGACTAACACGGCTGTTACTCTGAAAAATGACTGTTTAGAAATTTATTGCATTTTTTTAAAAAAAGTAAACAGTCTGTTCCAAAAACAGCCACATGCTTTTTTCAATTATTTTTCAAACTGAACACATTTCCTCAAAATTTGTTTTAACAGAGCAGCATTTTCCAGTTGAAAATGTTGGATGAGCTCTAGATTGGTGATGTTCTGTTGAGAGATCTTGTTCCATTGCCGTCATCACATGGCTGTCATTTGACAGAGCTGACACCCAAATAATAAATGCTTTATTTATACAGTCCAGTGGGTCTGCATTGACTGTTTTGTGAAGTCCTTTCATTCCTCTCTACATTCACCTAGTTGCTCTACGGCAGGGGTTCTCAAACTTCATTGCACTGCAACCCCCTTCTGACAACAAAAATTACTATACGACCCCAGGAGTGGGGGACTGAATCCTGAGCCAAAGTCCGATCCCTGCCACCCCAGGTAGGTGGCCAAACCCCAAACCCCACTGCCCCGGGCGGGGAGGCCAAAGCTGAAGCCCAAGGGCTTCAGCCCCAGTAGGGAGCCTGTAACCTGAGCCCTACCACTCAGGGCTAAAGCCCTCGGGCTTCGGCTCTGGATGGTGGGTTTTGGCTCTGGCTCCGGGCTCCAGCAAGCCTAAGCCAGCCCTGGCGACAGACTACTCTAGGGTACTCTCTCATACTTCACTTTTGGTGGCTCGGAGTATTTTCATTTGCTCTAGTCTTCACTCTTGCCTTGCTGTCCCTTCTTACAACTCTGGTATCTCCACACCTCCTTCTGTTATCTTGACTCTTTGAGCTCTCTCACTGCTTTTGAGCTTTCATCTCATTTACCATTCCAATCTTTCCTCTCTCACCTTTGATCCTATCTCACAAAATGGCATCTCTTGTTTTATACTACATCTCACAGGGTTAACATAGATCAATGCAAATTTGTCTTCATCCTAAATATATGTAATATTAAGGAAAGCTATTTTCCTTGTCTTTTCTCCAGTATCTGTAGGAAAGTAGAGTCACAAAGATAGTGCTGGGTCAATATCCAACTCCTTTATCTACTTAATAGCTGCTGCAGTGTCTGCTCACTGACAAACATCCTGCTGATAAAGTAGCTGTGTCATTGGAAGGGATATAGATAAGAAGCTAGTCAGTACATTTCAGTGTATCTCAGAAAACAATAATGTGCTTGATTCATTATTTTTAAAAAGAATATGAGAGGAAGAGTGTCTGGCCTGAAGAAGGACTCAGAAATAGCTACTAGACACCCGTACACTGAACCCTGTACTGTCTTGTTCTGTACACTGAACCAAGGTACTGTCTTGTTCTACAGAATCTCACCTTTCATTTAAAAGAAAAAAAGAAAAAAAGAAAAGAAAAGCAAGTTTCTAGCTCTTACGACTGAAAAGAAAACCTCTAAAAATGTGAACCAAGTGCAGTCAAAGTAGATGGGAGCCTGGAATTTTAGCAGTGAAAGGTGTGAACTGGCCCACTAATCCCAGTGCAGGATATCTCAGTTGCCCAGTGATGATGATTTAGATGTCAACATTATCTGTTTAATTTTTCATATAAGAGAGAAGAGTGTGACAGATCTGCACAACGTATTTTGAGTGATGTCTCATTTTTCTGCCACAAGTAGTGTGATATTTGGGAGATACATCCCTACTTTCTTTTCCCCAGTCAAGAAGGAGCCAACACCAAGTAGTCCTGCAAAGCCCATAGTCTTATTCAAGTCCCAGGGAGGAGTAGCCAAGCTAAAGGAGCCCTGTGGAGTCAAACAGTACTTGTAACCATATTTTGAATATCTGCATAGTTTAAAGTTTGCATTGATTTGGATTGGGAGAATTTATTTTGTGATACCATGCCTAACTACCATTGAAAATCTGGTCCCGTAATGTTCTTCAGGTTTTTAGAATGGGTAGATTTCATGCTCTGTCGCCTGGTTTTATTCCTATTTATATTGGAGGAGGAAGACAAGCTTTCCTACTTTTTCAACTTTGTATGACCTATTCCAAGAGAAGAAAATATTCTCTCAGAATCATCTAGCTAAACTGAAATCAAAATAATTACCTCAAAAGCATTTCTGCACAACCAAAATGTAAAATATTTGTTTGGAAAAATATAAATACCAGAGTTCGCTCCATGGTAAAGACTGAAAGTAAAAGATATTTAATGAAGTACATGACATTGACATATTTATAAAGCTTGAGAGGACCTCAAAAGTTAGATGTTCCCCTTGAATCTGTACATAATTACAGTAGCTTTTTTTTTAACTCTCTCAAATTTGATTAGGGCTTCTTGATACAACATATTTTATTTATTTCCACCTAATTTCCTTCTTTGACAGGGTTAGTGGCCTAGTGGATGCGGGGAAGCTGTAGATATGTCTTGATTTAAGTAAGGCTTCCAAGTTCCGTTTTCATAAGCAAATTAGAGAAATGTGGTCTATATGAAATTACTATAAGATGGGTGCACTTCTGGTTGAAAGACCATACTCAGAATAGTTATCAAAGGTTGGCTGTCAAACTAGGAGGATATATCTAGTGGGGTCGCACAGGGGTCTGTCCTTGGTCCAGTACTACTCAATATTTTCACTAGTGAATTGGATAATGAAGTGGTGAGTAGGCTGATAAATTTGTGTGACAAACTGAGTGAGGTATTATATTTTATTGAACCAAATCCTGTTGAGATTTTTTTCGAGATTTTTTTTAAAGATATTATCCCACCCACCTTGTCTCTCTAATATCCTGGGACAAACTATAGAATCGTAAGACTGGAAGGGATCTCAAGAGGTCATCTAGTCCAATCCTCTGCACTCTTGGAAGGACTAAGTATTATCTAGACCATCCCTGACAGGTGTTTGTCTGACCTGCTCTTAAAAATCTCCAATGATGGAGATTCCACAACTTCCCTGAGCAATTTATTCCAGTGCTTAATCACCCAGCCAGTTAGGAAATTTTTTCTTATGTCCAACCTAAACCGCCCTTGCTGCAATTTAAGCTATTGCTTCTTGTCCTATTCTCAGAGGTTAAGGAGAACAATTTTTCTCCCTCCTCCTTGTAACAACCTTTTATGTACTTGAGAACTATTATCAGGTCCCCTCTGTCTTCTCTTCTGCTGACTAAACATACCCAATTTTTTCAGTCTTCCCTCAAAGTCATAGGACGTGTTTTCTAGACCTTTAATCACCTTTTGCTCCTCTCTAGACTTTCTCCAGTTTTTCTACATCTTTTATGAAATGTGGCGCCCTGAACTGGACACAATGCCTAATCAGCATGGAGTAGAGTGGAAGAATTTCTCATTTCTTGCTTACAGCATTTCTGTTAATACGTCCCAGAATGATGCTTGCATATCTACCACAACTCTCTATATAAACTTTTCAGAAGATATCAAGCTGGGAGGGGTTGCAAGCACTTTGGACATTGGGATTAGAATTCAAAACAACCTTGATGAATTGGAGAACTGGTCTGAAATGAACAAAATGAAATTCAGTAAAGACAAGTACAAAGTACTGCACTTAGAAAGGAAAATTAAATACACAACTACAAAATGGGAGCCTTAGGCAGTAGTACTGCTGAAAAGGATCTGGCAGTTATAGGGATCACAAACTGAATATGAATCAACAACATGATGCAGTTGTGAAAAAGCTAAATTAATTTTGGGATGTACTACCAAGAGTGTTGTATGTAAGACACAGGAGGTAATTGTCCTGCTCTACTTGGCACCGGTGATGTCTCTGGTGGAGTACTGTGGCCGGTTCTGCAGGCCTTGCTTCAAGAAAGAATTGGACAACTTGGAAAGAGTCCAGTGAAGAGCTACAAAAATAATTAAAAAAAAAATTAGAAAACCTGACCTCTGAGGAAAGATTAAAACAACTGGCACTATTTAGTACTGAGAAAAGAAGACTGAGGAGGGACCTGATAGGCTTCAAATATAGAATAGTAGAATCATACAAAGTTAGGGCTGAAAGGGACTTTGAGAAGTTATCAAGTCCAACACCTTATGTTGAGGTTGGTCCAAGAAAATCTAGACCATCATTGACAGGTGTTTGTCCAGGTGTTCTTAAATCCACCAATGATGGCGATTGCACAACCTCCTTTGGAAGCCTAGTCCAGATTAAAATATATGAAATATTGTCACCTTGAGCCATCACCAGCACTTTTTCTTTTCTTTATACCTGATTTTAGAAATCTTCCAGATTCCAATAATACTAATGAGTGTTTTAGTCAGGAAAAGCCTGAGATGAGAGAGAGTCCTGAAAGTATACTTAATGATATGCTGCAGTTTCTCTAGTTTCTCACTTTCCCTTAAATCAGTGATTACAGGAATATCGTAATTCGCTTAACCTTTAGAGGAATCATTTATAACACTCAGTTTTGTGAGTAATTTCTGGGTAGACAAGCATGTTGGAGCTGGGATCCATTTGGGTGAAGATTAGATTTCATAGTACTTGATAAGAAGGACTTCATGTAGGAAATAATAAATTATTCCTCATGAAAAAGGAAAGGAAATGGACACCTGAGATATAACTATATAATATTTTGTATACCTGTGTGATGTCCTTGCACAATATTTTAATCTTTAGTTCTGAAATATAGTTTTCCCATAAGACTGTATATGGGAAGTTGAGAAGGTCAAAAATGGCAAGGAAAAGCTGAATGACACCATGTGGGGGCAAGAAGAAGAGACTTCTTCAAGGAATAGAAAGATTGAAGCAGGTGGGGGGAAAATACAAAGCATGGCAAAAAAAAAAAGTTGTAATTGTTTCTAATTTAAACCAGCCAAGTTAATGAACAGGCTGTTGGGATTCCACTGAAACCTCTTCTACTTGGCTCCCTGAGACCTTGGTTTGACTCCACTCTTGTCACTTGGGTTGTTTGCTAGCATTAGGGGGTGGGTATAGGGCATACGATAAATCCACATTTCAGAGTGGTAGCCATGTTAGTCTGTATCAGCAAAAACAACGAGGAGTCCTTGTGGCACCTTAGAGACTAACAAATTTATTTGGGCATAAGCTTTCGTGGGCTAAAACCCACTTCATCAGATGCATGGAGTGAAAAATTCAGTAAGCAAGTGAGTAAATAATTACAGTATTATAATATAGTGAGCAGTAGAGTAAGCTGTAATATTTATACTGTTTACTGTATTTTTCACTCCATGCATCTCATGAAGTGGGTTTTAGCCCACGAAAGCTTATGCCCAAATAAATTTGTTAGTCTCTAAGGTGCCACAAGGGCTCCTCGTTGATACATCCAGAGTTACACAGCAAACCTCTTCCTTTATATAACTTACACGTTATGTTGCATCACATGTTTTGGGATTGGCTTGGTTACTTTGTAGGACCAAGTCCCTGCACAGCATGCTCACTCTGCACAGCATGCTCACTCTGTCCATACACTTTTTATGTACGACTTACTCTTTACCTCATCTTTATATTCCCAGTTTATCTTATCCATTGTTATATTGTCCACTGTAAATGGTTCCCTGGCTGTTCCACCTTGTCTTAGCTGGGGAATAAGGGGTAGTGGGAGAGCCAGCCACCCTTTCCTCTTTCAGACTTACAGTCTGAAAGAGCCAGATTTTTCACTACTCCTCTGGGAGTACTGTCTTCTCACTACATAGGTGGGTTGATTTGTGGCAGGGAATTCATTGTATGCCTATTTTAAAATATATTATAAAGGCAACCAGGAGATTTTCAATCCTCAATTGCTTTAAAATATATTTATAGGGCCTGTTTCCTCTGCTTTGAAATTCATGTTCATCCATGAGGTGGTAAATTAATCTATACATCTTTCATAAAACTTGTACCTACACACTCAGAAAAAGAAATATCTTTTGAAGAAATATCTTTTCTATGAAGCTTCGCAGCTGTAATAACCACTATCCTCTGTGTGTTCATTTTGTCTTGTATTTTATTGTATTCTGACTGCTCACACCTTAATATGTAAGCTCTTCTGGGCACAAGCTGCTAAATGTCTGGCACACATGATCTTTTGCACAGCTCAGTGTGTGTTGATATCACTGTATAAACAATATTAATAATGTCTTTACATTCCATGCATCACAAATAAATGGAACTCCCGTTTCTGAGGTTTTTTTAAGCAGGGAAATTAGGTAGAAACCATCTCAGACTACTACTTATCAGGATTTTATGCTTTCCATCTCTAAACTTTTCTCTAAAAATCACCCTATGCTTTGTGAAAAAGACTGTGCCTATGGTAGTGATCCACTATCCAAAACTAAACAAAACATTTCATACACTGAGAGTCCAGTTTTTCCACTGCCTTCGCTCCTCGTGTAATCATTTGCACCTCTGCAAAATGCGAATAAACCACTACCAAGTCAGAATGGTACTGTTTTGTACTTAGTTTGCACAGGTATAAATAACTACCCAAGATGCCAAGGCAGTAGATATCAAGCATGATTTCTCTTCCTTTCTCCCCATATAACCCAGTTAAGTTATACCTGGAGAGTGAATGGTGAGGGACTACAGTGTTCCATATATTGAGTAAGGGTGGGTGCTGCTGTTAGTTTTTACCAATCTACATTATTCTCAAACACCTTTTGAGGTAAACCCACGTTAGACAATCTTAAAATTATTCTGTGTCTGCTGCTTTCTGAACCTGTACCTGTATGTATATTGCTTGGAAAAGTTATGGGTGTAGCACAGGATCTGAAAACCCTCCACCTGTCCCTCCTTATGATTGCATGACTAGCTAGCATTTAAGCCCCTAGCACAAAACCTCAGAGAGTTAATTCATCTAAATAATAGTTTTTGTTAAACCTGATAATGTGTTAATAAAAGGTTATTTAAAAATATTTGTGTAGTTCCTTAACAGCAGGAATTCTGTTGTTGCAGCACGCTATTTCACCTTGCTATGCTTTCCTCTGATATGTGGCTTCATTTACTTATGGAGTTTCCCCTTTCTTGTCTTTGGTTTCAGATGCGAGTGTCTCTCTGGTTTATGTGGTTTCCCCATGTGTGAGGCAGGCTCCATTCCCCAAATAGTCTCACGTGGAGACGGAACACCCGGCAAGTGCTGTGATGTCTTTGAATGTGTCAACGGTATGTGAAGTTATTATTGTACCTGGAGAGGATGATTTTATGTGTCTGGGGGAGGTGTGGGTGTTTGAACATGCTGTCCAGGGATTTGGAAAATAATTGCCTTAAGTATTGCTCAAGATAAAAACTCATCTGGAAACTTTGAAGATGCTGTAATGGAGCAAAATGACTATAGAAAGATGTCAGTTTCTTATCCTTTCAAACTCATTGCACTCCTTCCCCATCCCAAATTTGCTGGGATCTTTTAAATGTAGATTTAGCACACAATTTGAATTGACATTCAAGCTCTTCTTTGCCAGCATTAAATACTACACTTTATTAAAAAAAAAAAAAATAGGGGGTTTTGCTACTCACAATCCTAGATTTTGCAAGATGATTCTAAGGACAAATATGCTCTTTGAGCAGTTTGAAGAAACATTTTAAGAAACATATATTTCTAAAGCAGCTTAGACCAACTCATTCTCATTCTTTGCAATTGCTAATGCTTTGAGAAGACATTGTTTGAGCAAGTTAAACATTTTATACTTGAGCTACTGTACTTCACAATTGTTATAAATTATAAGTGGGAATGGACACTTTTCAATTGATGGTGGTGCTGTGGAAGAGGAGTGGGTCACAAGTTGGGGTGTATCTCAGATGAATGCTAAAATGGGTATTGACACAGTGGTGTCTCTAAAAGTATGTTGTCCCATATTCATCTGCACATCTGGTATATACTTGGGACAGCCGTTATTTCTGAATTCTTGTGCCATGTACGCATACAAAAAAATGTTTTGAGTCGTTGCATGTTGCGATATTACAAACAGCTTAAATGTTAATTAAATAATTAAAATGTAGTGCTTGGCACATAATTAGCATCTTTACTCTGATAATAGTAGGGAAAGAGAATATATGAGATATAAAAGCTGGGTTTCTTTGTGTCAATGAAAAAGTTTACCATTGAAAGTAACTGATGATACAAAAAATCGCAACTGTTGGGGAAAAAACTGTATAGTCTGAAATATTACATGGAACCTATCTAATTTATTTGCTGCCTCATACATACCTGTTGCAGAGTCACCTGGCTTACAGTTCCATAATCCTTAAAACAACTGTCTCATTTTTGAAAACCTGAGTACTTGATTTAACCATAAAGCAGTGTTTGATTCATCATTCACTATAACGCCTACATGACTAAGAAACATTGAGCCAGTTTCAGACATGTGTTCACTGGTTTAATTTATAGATTCTCTTACATAATCTCCTAAGGCTTTATAACATTTTGTGACTACCTTGGAAGTATTTATATCTAATATTCAATGTGTAAGAGAGTCTGAGTTGGTGCAACATATGTTCCATGGAGCTGGAAACTAGGTATAAGAAGGTGCAAGTTATTAGCAGCTGTTTCTGTTGCATCAGGTGTTCCTACTTTATTCTGACATGTATGTCCATTGTACTTGACTTCTCGAGAGAGGCAGGATTTTCTTTGGATGCTACTTTAAAATGTTTGTTGTGCTGCTCTCATGCAGTTGACAGTAGTCTTGGGATTGTACTATTACTTCCTTATTTGTATTATTGTCTTACTGTTTACCCTAAGATATTTCAAAGATTTGGCTCTTCTTTTTTCTTATCCCTCAGATTTACCCATTGCAGTCTCACCTTGGTAGGTTATTGAACTTTGGTTTTCACATACTATATTAGTGAAGGTTTAATTTACTTGAATCATCTTCTTATTAGCACTGGAGATGCACCTCTATCTACTACTTTATTTTGATAATTTAGCATCTGATTAGTAGGGTTCAGTCTGTTCTTATATGGTTTAATTAGAATTTGTTAGCCTGCTTGCACACATTCTTCTACTATATCTTGACTGGATAGTATGATTGCTAAAAAAATTATATAAAATCCCAGTTTACTGAAAAATTTTAAAGTTCATAGTACTGTGGGTCTTTGTCTAAGTCAACCTCATCGCAAAACATCTGCTCAGAGAAGGTGGCTTTAAGGAAGTAGAAGTCAACTTCAGTGCGCTGGAGAATTACTTTGCTAAGGGAACAAAATTACTATGTAGCAGCATATCTCATATATGGCCCACTGTCATCAAGGGAGGGGAACAGAAAGTGAGTCACCCAGGGCAGGAGCAGATGGAACAGGAGCCACCAAGGAAAGAAAGAGATGAGGTCTGAGGGGAAGTAGCTGCTGGAGGAGTGGAGAGGAAAGAGAAATTTTCCAGTGGAAGAGAAAACACAGAAGTGGTGAAAATAGTCTTGTCAAGCAAAGCTGGTGTAATTGTTTGACAGGGTTACAAGCTTGTTTTAGAACGGTAACTGCTCTAGATGTAATATACTTTGGTAGGGCATTTCACTTAGTACTGCATGACATTCTGATTAAAAAATTAGCATTATACAATATCAATAAAACATGCATTAAAGGGTCAAGAACTGACTAGCTAATTGATAGCTGTCTATAAGTGGTTGTCAGTGAGGAATCCTCACTGAAATGGGGTGTTTTTAGTGTGGTCCAGAGGGATCAGTTTTAGGCTTATCACTATTGAACATTTTATTAATGATCTGGAAGTAAATATAAAATCACTGCTGATTAAAATTTGTGGATGAGACAAAGACTGGTGGAGTTGTAAATAATGACAGAGCACTCACACAGAATGATCTTGATCGCTTCATAAGCTGTGCCCATTCAAATAAAATGCTTTTTAATATAGCCACATGTAAGATCATACATCTCAGGACAAAGAATGCATGCCATGCCAACAGAATGGAGGATTGTATCCTGAAAAACAGTGATTTCATCATAACTCAACATGAGGTCCCAGTGTTATACTGTGGCAAAAATTAAATAAAACAAAACAAACTAACCAAACAGCAACAAAAATGTGATTCTTGGATGTACAAATAGGGGAGTTGATTTTACCCATGTAAGGCGTTTGTGAAACTGAGACTTGAAGATTGCATGCAATTCTGGTGCCCACATGTTAAAAATCATTTGAAAAATTAGATAGGATATGGAAAAGATCGATGCAGGGGCTGGAGGAAATACATTGCAGTGAGAGAATTAAAAAGCTCAATCTTTTTATCCTATTAAAAAGAAGATTGAGAGGAGACTTAATTATAGTGTAGCATTAACCCCACAGGGAAAAAATACTGGGTAGCAGAAGACTCTATAATGTCGCAGAGAAAGGTATAACAAGAACTCATGAGAAGCTGAAGCCAGACAAATTTAAATTAGAAATAAAGAACAAATGTGTAAAAGTGAGGGTGATTAAACATTGGAACAAACTACCAAGGGAGCTGGTAGATTTTCCATCTCTTGATGTCTTCAGATCAAGATATCTTTATGTATCTTTTAATCAAACACAAGTTATTGGGCTCAATAGAGGTAGCTGGATGAAATTCTCTGGCTTATGTTATGTAGGAGGTCAGATTGGATGATATAATGGTTCCTTCTGACCTTAAAATCTATAAAAGCTATCATGGAGTTTCAAGTATGGCAAGTGGGACATAAGTAGAGTTCAGTAACTGTATTTTTCCCCATTTCATTTCACCAGTTGGTGGTAGCATGTGGGGAGAGGAAAGAACAAATACTGAACTTGTCAACAGTGCACATAAAAAATTCTGTATCACAACTTGCAGTATGTTGACCTTGTGAGTTGTCCCAATGCGCTAGGAATCTGAAAAGGCTATGAGCGCATATGGACAGCAGAAGGTTTTCTTCATGATACTGCTGTGTCTTAGTGATCACTAATAGCCTGTGTACTATTGAAGCAATCCAGCCTTCTCTAGTATCTACTCCAAGCATGTGCTAATGCGACTGATTTGAAACTTTCATCTCGCTGGGGAGTAGAGGGAGGCTCCCCTTAATCAAAATGAATGGTATCTGGTGTCTCAAAGCTGCTGTGAGTGTGAGAATATGGCCAGTAATGAGAAGATACCTAGTGCTAAGAATAGGCAAGATGAGTATAATGTGGAAGGCATAATCCAATATGAAGACACTGTTCATGGTGTGCACTGCATTGTTTATCAGACGGTGGTTTTTTTTTGTTATAACCACTTAGGCGAGCAGTAAATACCACCAATTTGGTCAACTTAATGGATGCTACACACATACCTACGCGCGCGCACACACAAAGACATAATAAGCTTTCAAATGATATTTTAAGATGAGGCATTAGTGGATATTTGCATTTGTTTTTCTTAGTCATTAAACTGTTATTTCAAGACCTAAAATTGGATCTTTGTGATCTCAGTGTCTCACATCAACAATCTAACGGGTAAATCAAAATATAACTTTCTATAGGTATCATTGAACTATAATAGTGCTGGTGACATTTCTAGTCAACATCATTATCATCATGTTGTTCATCATTATGATCTCTGTCGAGAGTGAGTGGGTTACCACAGTGTTCATTGCTTTTGGCATGTGTACAGCTTTATGCAGGGAAGATTGTTCTGACTACAGACATGGTTGTGCAATGGTCCCTACTGGTACAGGCACAGATGAGGTCTTGTACAAGCTCAGATGACAATGGGCCCTAGAAAAATACAGGAACTAGTTCATCATCACGTTTTTCCATCCATGTTGCAATGGTGATCCAATATCTGGTGTACCTATGTGCTAAGATATCCTAATCTTTGTTTGCCAAGATGCTCTTTTGACATGCTCTTCAAAACTGTCCTCACATGGTGGGAGTCTGGCTAGTGACTTGTGCTTTTTGATGACTAGATTGAGGGCCAAGCAATTCAGGTTTCTGTGGGTGTCTCTTCTTTCTTACTCTGATCATATAGCACTGCTACCAACTTACTTGCTGCAGAAAATTCGGCTTGTCTGTCAGTGTCTCCCAATTTGGCAAGATCTCTGAAGCAGTAAATTCCCTTTGTTTTCACAACATTGAACACATCTTTTTTCCAATACCAAATAAGGATGGCACAAAGTCACATAATGTTAATGCTTGTACAGCAGGAAATAAGTTGCAGAAGGCAGGAGTGAGTACTCACAAATTGTATGCTCAGGTATGTAGCGGCACTTGTCAGTTGTGTTGGTAAAGGTGCCTGTTTCATTCCACATGTTCCATTTTTGGAAAGTAATGAATAGCAAGGACCCAAACATCTGTGTCAGGTGACCTAATTATTATAGTGCCTTTGACACTAAGGGACCCAAATGCCATATTGGCACATACAGTATGCAGAAGCATCCTTGTCTGCTTACTTTTGAGTACTGTACAAGTTTTGGGCTTCTTCCAAATTTCCTACTAGTGATGGACTTTGCTACTTCACCATTGGAAAAGCCTACAGCAAGGAGTGTTTGTGCTGGATGTGCTCCTAGACTCTTAGGTGCATTTTGAACCACATATTCAAAGAAGAATTTTAGAAGTGCCTGCTTGTTGGATGCCACATTTAAAAACTATTTCCTTGGAGACACAGGCCTTCCACCAATCAGCTGGTATTTCTTGCATCTAGACTTAGATCCAGTCTGGTACTTTTTCTGCAGGATTCAGTTACTGTTGTCATATCTGTCAAAGACTTCAATTACAGAATTAGCTTTGCATCAGATCCTTCTAGGACCTGCCTCAAGTACTCGGTAGCCGATTCATCAAAGGTGAGGAATTTGTCTCCAGACATCATTTGTATGACAACCACAGCATCTGTGGTGTACACTGTGCTTTCTTTGTTCCATGCACTTAGCTCCAAGATTCTTTCAGACTGACCTTCCAGCTGATACCCTAATTCAGTCTTTCATCAGCCTGGAAGAGGGACATAGGCACAGCTCCACTTGGGTGACTAAGAACAGTTGCCATTGAAATGTCATGTCAACATCTTTCTAAGTACAGAGCTCTGTGGAAAACAATTTCTGGACTGATAGGTGCTATGACTGTCGCTCCCTTGCCAGAGTTAAATTTGGTGGTTTTGGCCATGTCAGCAAATGTTTTGATGACAGATTTCTTGACTGGGCTGAAGAAGCTACACGTCCCATCAGAATGAAGGGCACATCTGACAAATCTTTCCATTTGTTCTTTACCAAAATCTGCAATTTTCAGTGGAAACTCTTGTACAGCTGATGCTATATGCAGTCCAGTAGATAGGTTGAGAAGCACCTCCAGATGTGATTCGGGGCCAAATGAGTTTATCATATTATTGATGACATGGTTTGTAAAAGTTGTAACATCTTCCTCTTTGATGCAGAGGCAAGGACTTGATTGTGGACTTTTTCTTCATTACTTTTTTTGTAGGCCACTCTTTTATGTCATAGCTTTTGCGTTTTCCTAATGTGAAGGTGTGTATTGTCATCTCTAACGCTAATACTGACCTGTGCATAAATGTCACTGAATTAAAAAATGAGTTTATCAAATGTTTTAAAGGCTAATACTGCATGCATAGGTATTTACAAATTAAAACCTTCCAGCAGGCAGACCAGATGCTACATTGTATGTACAAAAGCTTACAAATGGAGAAGCATTATATTAGGAATTCATGTATACTCATATCTCCTCACTGTGCACTACAAAGTATAGACAATCTACTGTTTACTGGTGCACAATCTTCAGTTTGAGACTGATCTAGTCAGCAAATTTCAGTTGAAAATATAGAAAACTATTATCACTTTTGAGTAAGACTATATTTTAGTCACAGGTATTTTCAGTAAAAGTCATGCACAGGTCATAGGCAATCAACAAAAATTCACGGCCTGTGACCTGTCCATCATTTTTACTACAAATACCAGTGAATAAAACTTGTGGGGGCTGCCAGGGGGCCCCCCCAGGTAGTGGCGGAGGGTGGCCCAGTTGCTTGGGGGAGGGGCTGCCGGGGGGGGCTGGGGTAGGGTGCCCTGGCTGATTGGGGGGGGGGGGGTGGGACCCCCCCGGTGCTGGGTGGGGAGGGGTTAGCGGGCCTGGTATGCTCCCTACCTGTCTCTGCACCTTCTCCCCCTCCCCTCCCCGGCCCAGCAGCAGCAGAGTTTGGGTGTGGTAGGGGATTGGGGCATGGTATGGAGTGAGATGGTTTCTGGGTGGCACTTACCTGGGGATCTCCCTGTTAGCAGCGACATACCCTTGTTGGCTGGATTTTTCCCTACATCCCTTGCTCAGCTGCTGAGTGGAGGCATGGCTAGGCAGCTCTGTGGGCTGCCTCTTCTTGTAGGCACCACCCCCATAGCTCCCATTGGCCAGGAACCGTGACCAGTGGGAGCTGTGAAGCCAGTGCTCTGGGCGGAGGCAGCCCATGGAGCTGCCTGGCCAAGCTTCTGCCTAGTAGCTGAGCAAGGGGGATGTCACCGCTTCCGGGGAGACCCCCAGGTAAACGTTGCTAGAGCCTGCCTCACCCTGTCCGGTGCCCCCAAACTCCTCTGTGGTGTAGGGATGCGGTGGCCCGAGATTGCCCCAGCAGCAGCAGGTGTGCCTGGCGCAGGGGCTGCCTGAGCTGCCCCTGTGCCGGGCGCACCGGCTGCTGCAGAAATCACAGAGGTCACGGAATCCATGACTTCCGTGACCTCTGTGACAAACTCGCAGTCTTATTATGAGATACTTTGACGATTAAGAATGTGATGTGAAAACATTTCATTTTAGTATATTGCAAAATGTTGATAGTCACCTTTTTGCCTTATGCTAAACTGCTTCATCATTTCTGAAAAAAATATTTCCTTATGCAAAACAATAAAAATCTTTTTAATACATTGTTGTTTGGTAGCTATAATCAACAAGCACCACATTAAGTTGTAGAAATTTAAACAGTAAAAACTGTAGTGTTTCTGGAAACTACAAAAAATGACACTTTCTCATTTTGGTACTATTGTTTCACCTTGCCTACAGCCTTACATCTCCACATCATACTTCATTTAAATGTACATAAAATAAGCTTTCAAATGATAAGTGATCTGGGCGTGTACGTAGGGTGGGTACATTAAACTCCAAGAAATATGGCTCTGTTTGGAGAATTGCCACATGCCTAAATAGTGTCTGTCTTTGCTCTGTGAATATTTTTTTGTGAATTTAATTTAGGTATGATTTGGAGGGCCTGTGGTCACAAAGGTGTTGTGCCTTTCTTTTGTCAGCTGGATCTGATTCTGCCTTAGCTATGCTGCTTTCATTGTGGGGGATAATCTGCTAGTCATAGTTCTTCGCAAATATTTATAGCAGTCTAGATTTTGTTTTGTCACCTCACAAGAACTAGACTAATAAAGCAGCTGGTTTTGGCGTAACATACTTAGGGGAGTATGGCCTTATTTTTCCCCATAATGTTCATGCTGTTATTTCTTTATGTACTATAATAATAGATAATTGAAAAGTACTTTCTTACGACAGAAATAACTTGGGATTCCTGTTGAGGATCAGGCTGAGTACTACTTAACTCTAATGCTGTAACTGGTGCTACTGGATCATGTTGTTTTCATGTTCCGTGTTTGGTCTTCATGTAGTAGACCTCTTTGTTGTTTTTGGGTTCAAATTACAGCAAATACTTAAGTTAGCAAGTGGTTAGAGCCACATGACAGCAGGATTCTTAAGAAAAGAGAACATTTGTCTTGGAGATAGCATGGTGCTTCTCTAACGACTGTGTGTTTGTAATGTTGTCATCATCATCAACATCCATGGGTATATGTAGAGGTCAGTAAATGTTCTGTGTAAAACTGGTATATTAATTGGGAGCATATTATAGGATGCTTTCTAAAATGTTGTACTGTAGTGGTTAAGATAATTCAGTATATGTGTTATACAAAGAATAATCTCAGTGGAACATGGCTCTTCTCCCTCCTCAAAGCCTTTTACTTAAGTGATCAGAACTCATTCTTTGAAGGTGGTAAGTGTCGAGCTCAAGCTGATGTGTCCGTATAAAGTTCCCCTGCCCTGGATCATTCACCAAGAATGCTGTGTCTTGGCTTTTCCAAGGTATACCCTGAGCTCTGTCAACCCGAGTGACCTCCACCAATTTCAACTTCCCCAGAGGTTCTGAAGATTGACTGTCAAATGCTGGAGATATATTGGTTCCATTCTGTTCAAGGCTTTGTAAATGAGGACCTTGAATATGCCCTAGAATTACTGACAAACATTTCAGAGTACAAAGCAACAGAGAGATGTGATGATCTTGTCTTCCCTGTTTAGCAGGTAGGCTGCTGCATGCTGTACCAACCTTAATTTTTCGGTGGTCTTTTGGCTAAACCATAGATAATGAATATTACAGTAGCCTGGAGGTGACAGAAGCATGGATTGCAGTGACTTCGTCTGTGGTGAGAGGAAATGGAACAGATTCTTAGCTACTCTAGATCTGTGAAGGCATTTTTTGCCTCCTGGAAGTTTAATGATTAGTCTAGCAGTTTGTTTAGCTGAAAGTGCTTGGTGCTGTAACAGACCCAAATCAAAGACCATCTGCCCTGAAGAGTTTACAGTCTACAAAGTAGACCTAGAAAAAACAGTAGACACTAGAAATTCTAGATAAAAATAACTTCATAAGTTTAAAAAAACCATGAAAATCAAATATTCCCTCTCCTAGTTCCCAGTGTATTATAGCGGAGCACCAGATCCACTGTAGTTAAGGTTGAACATTGCTTTTTATTTGAAGTTGAACTCTTAAGTGGTCTATAATCTGCATGTTTACTCAGATTGTCTTGAAATTGTTGTACCTTATGAGGGTTCTGGGCAGTTTTCATGGTATGAATTTGGGGTCATTTGAGCAAGGGGTTCCGAAGATACAAACCTATTAAAAAACGCATTTTACAAAATTGACTAATTTTTCTAGTCCACATCTGGAGCTGAGAATACAACTCTGATCCACCCCAAACTGATCTCAGTTGTTAAGGATTTATCTGAGGTAGTGAATTGCACCTACTGCCCCTTTGTCAGGTTTAGTTTGGAGAAGTTACTACAGGGTAAGTTAGGAACTTACTGTCAGTAGCTGCAGCCAGAGAGAATAAAATGTTCATGTGCAGCAGGATTAGGGCTCTTTGGAAGCAAGAGGGATTCCAGGCAGCCTGTTCTCTCAGTGATTTGCTGTCTCAAGGGGACACTGCTGTGACTGTTGAACCGTGGGTTTGTGTGATTAGACAGTTGACAACCCTAACACTCTTGCCCCGCCCCTTCTTCAAAGCCTTCCCCGCTCATTCCATCCCCCTTCCCTCTGTCGCTCACTCTCCCCCACCTTCACTCACTTTCTCTAGGCTAGGCTAGGAGGTTGGGGAGCGGGAGGGGTGCAAGTTTTGGGAGGGAGTTTGAGTGCAGGAAGGGGCTCAAGTCTGGGGCAGGGGGCTGGGGTGTGGGAGGGGATGAGGGGTGCGGGCTACGGCCAGCCGGTTCTTACCTCAGGTGGCTCCCAGGTGGCGGTGCAGTGGGGCTAAGGCAGGCTCCCTGCCTGCCCTGGCGTCGCTCCTGGAAGTGGCCAGCACGTCCCTGCAGCCAATGGGAGCTGTGGAGTTGGCGCTCAGTGCGCGGGCAGCGTGCAGAGACCCCTGCCCCCCAGGGGCTGCAGGGATGTGCTGTCTGCTTCCAGGAGCAGCATTGGGCCAGGGCAGGCAGGGAGCCTGCCTTAGCCCTGCTGTGCCGCCAGACTTTTAGCGGCCTAAAATCTCCTGATTTGGCTTCAGTAGCCTCTGGGAAATAGAGCCCGATTCCGGGAGACTCATGGCACAACCGGGAGGGTTGGCAACCCTAGTTGAACATGAGCTGTGCCTGTCACTCTGAGTTTGAGCCCTGTCTTTGGCAGAAATCTGATAATGATTGGTGAGCATGTGCTCAGTTCCTATTGTGTTTTTGTAGCATCTGTCAGGGTAGAGTCCTAGATTTGTGATGTTGGCATGCTGGAGCATCTCTCAAAGAGGGCAGAGCAAAGGTTGAGATATAGGGGTGTTATGTACCTTAACTTTGCATCCTGGTTTTCAGGTGTGTAAGTTTAGCCATGCTCCACATTCTGGAATGGCATAAGCTACCACTGGGCAAGTGTAATTCTGTGTTAATGACCTGTTTAGGCATGTAATATGGGAACACCTTAGTTCAGGGATGCTTTATAAATGAATTATAGCCTCAATCCTTGAAATCATTCAGGAGGTGTTTAACTTTACTGTTCTGAGTAGGCCAATTGGCTTTATTTAAAAACCTGTGTAAATTTTAGCAGGATTGGAGCCTATTGCCAAGAATTTCAAAAGGGACTAGTGATTTTGGGTGCCTCAGTTTTTGGGTGCTCAATCTTGTGATACTTTAAAACAGTTTGATTCTCAGAGGCTGACTGTTTGGCAAGTTTCATAATTAGGCCTGCTCTCAGTTGGGTACCCAAAACCACTTATTACTTTTGAAAATCCTGGTCTGTATTTTATCCAAGACAAATGGCTTTGTTTTAACAATGTTACATATTTAATAATTTAATATAATATTATAATTTAATAACTCAAATGTTAAGATTCACACAGGTTTATTTGAGTTATAGAGTGCCTATCACTTAATAGATAGGTACTCCTAAAATTAGCAGACATACCATTGTGGAGCTGTAACATTCCATTTATCCTGCATGAAGAGGATGTTGTCTTCACCAGGGCTCAGTATTATTCAATGGAATTTACTCAGTAGGGCTAGAAATTCCTGTGCAGAACAGATGGAATTGTAGTGCTCAAAGACAATAATGTGCATAAAGTTACCAAAAAAGCAAAGCATTGCAGGACCACCTCTGCTCTCTACAAAAATCTGGAAGCAAGGAGATGGCAGTGGCATGCTTGTGGGAGAGTTATTTTAAGGAAAAATGTACAAAAGACAAAAATATATTCCCTAGTTTGTCCAAAGCCTAAGATTTGGGGAGAGGGGGAAGCATGTAGTAGCATGATACAGCAGAGTCTGTGTCCATAAAAGAGTCAGTCTGTGAGAGAGACTTTGGCTGAACTATTATTCTCTTTGAAAAACTGTGAAAATCAGCTGGGATTTTTCAGAATGTCAATTCTAGAACAGCAGAGGAAGGAGATATATACACACACACACTTTCTCCTCCTTAAATGGTAACTTGAGGGGGAAGGGAAGGAGAGGTTTTTATTTCCTTTGGAGTTCTCTAAAGAGAGAGGGAGAGAGAAAAAGTTCCCAAATCTAAGGACCACAAATTTCAATTTAACTTAAAGCAAGATATATTTGATTCAGAAAATACAGAGAAAATCAAAAGTAAATAAAAGTTAAGTAGGATAAAACATGATGAATAGAGAGTAACAATTTAGCTAGCCAGACCTAATCTTAAATTTGCAGTCTATTGATTGAGCAGGCTTATAAATCAAGACTTATGTTGCTCCTGCCAGTTATACATTGTCATCCCCGCCTCCATTTCCAGATCCAAAGACTCTCTTCTAGCTACTCCATACAGAGCTTGTGAAGTCAAGTATTGAGTTTTAATTAGCATGCTAAACTTTGCAAGGCCTCACACTAAACAGCTTCATATAGTTCACATTGACTGTACGTTTCCTTATTTAGACTTTGGGTTGTAGTGAGCATATAATGATATTCTTGTTTCCATCAGAATTTTTCAGTGTATTGTCACCTTTCCACCTCATCATTGTTAGGAAAAGTATTTTCAAGGGTTTGTTATTTTCTGACCATAGGTGGCTGCCTTATTTTTTCTCAGCCAGAACTACTGGCTGGCAAGACTTATTATCTATAATATATAATAGGTAAATCATTCACTATTATTTAAATATCCAGTACAGTTAGCCTTGGATTGCAATTTAGACAGTCATGCTGGCCCAATACCATCTGCTTATGGCTCTTCCTGAGTGTTATAGTCTCTTTATTTATTCAGAGCACATCTCACCTCCTCGCCGCATGTAGCCCTCTGTACATTGCATACTGCATCAAGGGTGAAGTGTCCCATATCCTTGAACACACTCTGCTCTGTCCCCTGATGCCATCACTTCCATCTGCCATTGCTACCTTGTTGAACATCCTCATTGTTTGTTTTTCTGAGTTCTTGAGCATTGTAAAAATGTGTATTATTAAAAGTCTGTCTCCAAAACCAAACTCTCCTTGCCTAACTTCAGCCCACAAAACAGAATTGCCCAATTGGGCTGATGTACCTCATCTGGTACAGATAGAGCGCTAATGGTTTTATGAACTTAGCTCGAACTGAACACTTCCATTAAGTTTTGCTTTTTCTATTTTTTATTAAACATAAAGGAAAAATTAACAGTGATCGCTGTAATGTTAAAACAGAATGTGTGACAATCTAATGTGCTGATCTGTTACTATAATTCATATAAAAGCATACGAGGTTACTCTTAAAGTTTTATGCTTGATTGCAAGTTTGATGAAGCTGAGATAAGTATTGCTTTTTGGTGTCTGTTATAGATGGAAGAAAACATTATGGAGTATTGGAGTGCATTAATCAGTGGTATTGTAGGCATTGTGGAGGTCTTATTTCTGTGCTCGTAATGTTTCGGATGGATAAGGTGTGTCCTGATGCAATCTTAACATCGCTAAATGTAATCTTCATTTCTTAATTATACTATGTATGCTTGTGTTCATAATATGTATATATGTGTCTTGCTATATATCTAAACATATTTTTAAAAGGGGAAACGGTGTGTGTGTATATATGGCAAACATAAAAAAAGGATTTTGCTTAGACTTTCAGAAAATACTTATAGGCTGAAACAACACATGGGAAGTCACTGCCTGAAATGAGAACTTTTGCGAATGTTAATAGCATAGTGAAAACTGGATTTATTATTAAAGTTGCAATTCTATAGTCCAGTGCCCTTAAAATTCTACATGTCCTTCTAGAACGGAGTGATTTTGTGTCTTTTTGTTTTTGTTTTTACTAGCGTTTAGTGTTTGATAAAATTCACCTGCACTACATGGTGAATTCTAAGTCTAACTACAGTGGTTTCCATTAAATAGTTATACTTAATATTTGTAAGTAATTAGCTTACTCTTTTCTAAGTGTAAGGAATGGTGTAAATACCATGGTACCATAAACTAGGCAAGAGGCGAAACTGTAAATACTTTCACAGGGACCACTGTATAAAGCCTTTGCTACTGTAAAAGGTATAGAAAAGCAATATTTGGAATATGCAGAGACCAGGATATTAAGTTAGGGACTCTAGTGTGATGACATAGGCTTCCCCCAATACCAACTTGGCAGTATGCAAAACAAGAAATAAAGAGGGGAAGAAGCCATTTTGTTATAAAATACTATATGTAAATGGTAGAACACCAAATCTTAGTTGTAAGTTCCCCTTCCTCTCTTCCATTCCCTTTGACAGATTTCTATTTTTCCCATAATTCTTCATTTTTCAACTCTCTTTATACTGTAAATCCCTCAGGATGGGTTAGGGGCTGTTTCTTTAATATGTGTGTAAAGCACCATACGTTTATGGTGCTTAATACATTTTTATTAGCAGTAATAGTAATATTGCATCTGTAAATTACAGTTTTGTTTTAGACCAAGCCTTTGTTTCATTTTTGTGGATAAATCTTTAGCAGATACAGAACTAAATGACTTACAGGTAGCTTCAACAATTGTCATCATAGGGAGTATACAGTATGACCAACAGTGATAACGCAGTAGTCTGTATTCCACATAGCTTTTTATTTGTGTGGATATGCTTGCAAGTCAACTAAAACGTATAGTATTATGATCTTCAAAATTGCTAAGGGCTAATGCCCCAAGCATATATCACATTCATGTTTCTTCACTCACTGAATAGCAGAGTAGTGGTACATACAAAGAACACACAGTATGCTTTTCAGTACTATTGTTTATATCAACATACAATTTTAAGTAGGGTTGTCAAGCGATTAAAAAAATTAATCATGATTAATTGCATGATTAATTGAACTGTTTAATACAATTTATTTAAATATTTTGGATGTTTTCTACTTTTTCAAATATATTGGTTTTCAATTATAACACAGAATACAAAATATACAGTGCTCACTTTATACTTATTTTTTATTACAAATATTTGCACTGTAAAAAACAAAAGAAATAGTATTTTCAATTCACCTAATATAAGTAGTGCAATCTCTTTATCATAAAAGTCGAACTTACAAAATTCAAATTATGTACAAAAAATAACTGCATTCAAAAATAAAACGTAAAACTTTAGAGCTTCCAAGTCCACTCAGTCCTACTTCAGCCAATCGCTCAGACAGTCTCGCAAGATAGTTACGTGACAGATGTACTAAAAGATTCATATGTCCCATCATGCTTCAACTACCATTCCAGAAGTTATGCATCCATGCTGATGACGGGTTGCCATAAAAATAAAGGGAAGGGTAACCACCTTTCTGTATACAGTGCTGTAAAATCCCTCCTGGCCAGGGGCAAAACCCTTTCACCTGTAAAGGGTTAAGAAGCTAAGATAACCTCGCTGGCACCTGACCAAAATGACCAATGAGGAGACAAGATGCTTTCAAATCTGGAGTGGGGGGAAACAAAGGGTCTGTCTGTGTGATGCTTTTGCCGGGAACAGATCAGGAATGCAGTCTCAGAACTTCTGTTAGTAAGTAATCTAGCTAGAAATGCATTAGATTTCCTTTTGTTTAATGAAAAAAGAAAAGGAGTATTTGTGGCACCTTAGAGACTAACCAATTTATTTGAGCATAAACTTTCAAGAGCTACAGCTCACTTCATCGGATGCAAACAACATCTTCTGTATTTTCCACAATATGCATCCGATGAAGTGAGCTGTAGCTCACGAAAGCTCATGCTCAAATAAACTGGTTAGTCTCTAAGGTGCCACAAGTACTCCTTTTCTTTTTGCGAATACAGACTAACACGGCTGTTACTCTGAAACCTTTTGTTTAATGGCTGGTAAAATACACTGTGCTGAATGGAATGTATATTCCTGTTTTTGTGTCTTTTTGTAACTTAAGGTTTTGCCTATTGGGATTCTCTGTGTTTTGAATCTGAATACCCTGTAAGGTATTTACCATCCTGATTTTACAGAGGTGATTCTTTTATCTTTTCTTTAATTAAAATTCTTCTTTTAAGAACCTGATAGATTTTTCATTGCTCTTAAGATCCAAGAGTTTCGGTCTGTGTTCACCTGTACAAATTGGTGAGGATTTTTATCAAGCCTTCCCCAGGAAAGGGGGTGTAGGGCTTGGAGGGATATTTTGGGGGAAGACATCTCCAAGTGGGCTCTTTCCCTGTTCTTTGTTTAAAACGCTTGGTGGTGGCACCATAGGGTTCAAGGACAAAGCAAAGTTTGTACCTTGGGCAAGTTTTTAACCTAAGCTGGTAAGAATAAGCTTAGGGAATCTATCATGCAGGTCCCCACATCTGTACCCTAGAGTTCAGAGTGGGGAAAGAACCTTGACACGGGTTCTCCTCAATAACGATCCAAAGCAGAGCGGACCGATACATGTTCATTTTCATCATCTGAGTCAGATACCACCAGCAGAAGGTTGATTTTCTTTTTCTTTGGTGGTTTGGTTTCTGTAGTTTTCACATACAAATGTTGCTCTTTAAGACTTCTGAAAGCATGCTCCACACCTCGTCCCTCTCAGATTTTGGACAGCACTTCAGATTCTTAAACCTTGGGTTGAGTGCTGTAGCTATTTTTAGAAATCTGACATTGATACCTTCTTTGCATTTTGTCAAATCTACAGTCACAGTGTTCGTAAATCAAACAATATGTGCTGGGTCATCATCTGAGACTGCTATAACATGAAATATATGGCAGAATGCAGGTAAAACAGCAGGGGACATACAGTTCTCCCCCAAAGAGTTCAGTCACAAATTTAATCAATGCACTGTTTTTTTAACAAACATCATCAGCATGGAAGCATGTCCTCCAGAATGGTGTCTTTAAAATGAAGGGGCATATGAATGTTTAGCATATCTGACACATAAATACCTTACAATGCCAACTACAAAAGTGCCATGCTAATGCCTGTTCTCACTTTCAGGTGACATTGTAAATAAGAAGCACGCAGCAGTATGTCCCGTAAATGTAAACAAACTTGTTTGTCTTAGCAATTGGCTGAACAAGAAGTAGGACTGAGTGGACTTGTGGGCGCTAAAGTTTTACATTGTTTTGTTTTTGAGTTAAGTTATGTAACAAAAAAAATCTACATTTGTAAGTTACACTTTTATGATAGAGATTGCACTATTATACTTGTATGAGATTAATTGAAAAATACTATTTCTTTTGTTTTTTACAGTGCAAATATTTGAAGTAAAAATTACTATAAAGTGAGCACTGTACATTTGGTATTCTGTGTTGTAAATGAAATAAATATATTTGAAAATGTAGAAAAACATCCAAAAATATTTTGTAAATTTCAATTGGTATTCTATTGTTTAACAGTGCGATTAATCACAGTTAATTTTTTTGAGTTAAGTGTGTGAATTAACTGCGATTAATCGACAGCCCTAATTTTAAGTTAATCAGCTTCCTTCCTTTTTATTTTAATTAAGGTTCATATTAATTGCAGCAGTTTCTTCCAGGAGTCTGATATGATCTATCCTGCTGCATAGTGAAGGAATTCTGTCATTGGAGGTTGTTGGGATCCTGTAACCTTTAATCATTTTAACAACAGACAGCTGTCTTGAGTTTCACTTCCCTTCTGCTGGCTGGGAGCCCATTGATACTGCTACAGAAAGTTCCAAAACTTGTCTATAAACAGACACTGAAACTCCTCGTATAGCTAGAGTTACTGTGCAAAATGACTGCCTAGTGAGGATATGGATTGCAAACTAAATGCATCTCTAATCTTTTCCATGGCCTTAATCAAAGACAGCCATCAGCTAAGGACAGCTTGAGAAATCTCAGTAATTCAGATCTCATTGTGGGCTGGTGCAGCCTACTGCTCAAAACAAGGTAATGACTGACACTGGCCATTTGCATGAATGTTTAATTAATGTGGAATACAGTTGCTCCTAATATGGAGTGATACTCATATCATAGACAACAACTGCAGCAGGTTAGGTAAGGCAAGGCCAAGTAGGAAACAAATAAACCCAGAAGTATGTGGTACAAATAATTGAAGGAAAAAAGAACTTCCTGCAGATAGTCTGCTAAATTAAATGAAAAAAGGCAGCCGAGGTTCAAAAGGCAATTCAAAATCCTCTTTGCAGTCAGAGTCTGCAAAAGAAAATTGCAAACACTTTTCGTAGCCAGGGTTTTTCCTTTCCACTGAGTGGCTCTGGCTTCTATGTCAATTCTGCCTGTAGTAGGAGATTCTCAAGAGCTCACTTCTCTTTCAGGACCTGATCCAACCCCCTATAAAATCAATGCAAAGATGCCCATTGACATCCATGGGAATTGAATCAGGCCCAAAATTCATCCAGATAGTTATTCACACCATCTAACTTTGCACATTTCCTGAGTTGAGAAAATACCACAAATGAGAGGGAGTAAGAAGTAGCTCAGTTATAAGGGGAATGTGTATTAACAGAGCCTCTCCTCCTCTACCATCATACCTGCCTCCTCCCTAAATCTTGTTCCGTCTGTAATCCTCATTCCACCTATTTTCTTTTAAAAAGTGAGAAAAACATGATCATTTCATCTCCCACCCTCTCCATTTTAGTCTCTGAGGCCTGAATTTTCCCTTCTGACACAGTTGCTGCTGCTGCCATCATTCTCTCTTGTGCAGTGGTCTCACCTCCTCCCACTTCCCCTGCTCTAGAGTTACTTCCAAAGATCACAGTGAAGGCAGTAGGCTTTTTTCTCCTGATCTTGCTACTTCTAGTCCATCGCTCCTCTTCCACTTACTCTCTTCCTTTGAATACCTCATCTGACTTTTCTCTTCTCCCCCTCCATGTTATCTGTTGACCACTTGACTCTTCCGCTTTCCACCTTCCTCTCTGACTTCACCTCTTGAAGCACTGTCTTCCTCACATCGCAATCCCACCCCCATCCTCCTTGATTATTTTTCTTTCTATACTGATATCCCATCTTATCCCCTAGCTTCCTGCCTTCTTGCTCTCACCTCCTTACTTCACCTGCAAATATGGATCAACCCTCCCACTTCCTAAAATGGTTGCTCATTTTGTCTTCACCAAGTTCTGATTCCTCTCTTATCTCTCCGTCACTGATTTCCCTTTGACCACCACCTTGTCTCCTTCAACTTTGCTCATTGGCCCTCTTTTCCTCACTTTGCCACCTGTTCCTTCCATGACTTTCAAATTATCAGCATCCACAAATTATCTTCTGCTCTTAGCCCTCTCTCTCCTTTTCCCAGTTCTTTCTCCTCCCGCAATTCAGCTGTTGATCATCTCCACTACACACCCTTTTGCTTTCTATCACAAGGTCCATCCATCCAGTCCCCAGTGCTGGCTTATCATAGAATATCAGGGTTGGAAGGGACCTCAGGAGGTCATCTAGTCCAAACTCCTTGCTTAAAGCAGGACCAATCCCCAATATCCCTAAATGGCCCCCTCAAGGGTTGAGCTCACAACCCTAGGTTTAGCAGGCCAATGCTCAAACCTCCCCCCAACATCCATTTTCTGTACTCTTTTTACTGTGATGCTGAATGTTTCTGGTAGAAGTCCAGTGACCTTGCTCACTTTCTCCAGTACCACCTAACTCTTTCCTTCTTTAATTCTGTCATCTTCTCAGCCAAACAGCTCTACTTCTACTCCCTTTTCAAGTCCTACACTCACAAACACAGCTAACTCTTTACTACTTTGATTCCCTCCTCAAGCCCCCCCCCCCTGTCCCCTACTCCCTTTCTGCATAGCATCTTGCTGATTTCTTCAAAGCAAAAAAATCAGCAAGATTTGGTGTGACTACCTTCCTCCACTTTCCCCTTTTTCTTTTTACTCTCTACTCACTATTTCTTCTTGCTGTTCTCCTCCTCCTGCCCAAGTGATGCCATCCCCTCTTGCTTTCTAATCTCCCACAACCTTTCTCTCATCCCCTTTTCACCCTTCTCAACATCTCATTCTCATCAGATTCCTTGCCCTCCCAATGTAAGCATGTTTTGGCCTTCCCTATATTATTAAAAAGGGAGGGAAAAAATCCCCCCTCCTCTTCTCCTCAGCACCTATATCTAGGTGCTGTTACCTGCAAACATGACTTTAACTGCCATCAAATTGTACTACAGAATCTCTACGGAAAGAAATTCCATGCTTGAATAATAAGAATATAGTACTAGGAATAAACTGCCCACTACCTGATTGGGGTGGTGATGGTATTGTGAAATGCTCAGGAAGATTAGAGAGGCTACAAAACAGAATACCCAATTATAATGGGGGTTTTTAATTATCCTCAGATTGACCAAGTACATGCAGAGATATAATTTTTAGACAATGAATGACTGCTTGTTGGAGCAGCAAGTCCTAGTTCTGCTCCACAAGGTGAATATAGCTGAACCACTCAGTAATAGTACCCATAATGTAATTAAATTTAGCATCCTTGTAGGAGGGAAAATACCTAAGAACCCACCACAATAGCATTTAATTCAAAAAGGGAAAGTACACAAAAGGAGAGAGCTAGTTAAATGGAAATGAAAAGGAATAGTCACAAGAGTATAAAAGTATTGCTCAGGCATGCAGGAGTGAAATCAGGAAGGCCAAATCACACTTTAAATTGCAGCTAGCAAGAGATGTTAAGAGTAACAAGAAGGGTTTCTTCAGGTATGTTAGCAACGAGAAGAAAGTCAAGGAAAGTGTGGGCCCCTTACTGAATGAGGGAGGCAACCTAGTGACAGAAGATCTGGAAAAAGCTAATGTATTCAATGCTTTTTTTGCCTCTGTCTTCGCGAACAAGGTCAGCTCCCAGACTGCTGCACTGAGCAGCACAGCATGGGGAGGTTGTGACCAGCCCTCTGTGGAGAAAAGTGGTTCGGGAGTATTTAGAAAAGCTGGACGAGCACAAGTCCATGGGACTGGATGTGCTGCATCCGAGGGTGCTAAAGGAGTTGGCGGATGTGATTGCAGAGCCATTATCTTTGAAAACTCATGGTGATCGGGGGAAGTCCCGGATGACTCAAAAAAGGCTAAAGTAATGCCTATCTTTTAAAAAGGGAAGGAGGAGGATCTGGGGAACTACAGGTCAGTCAGCCCTACCTCAGTCCCTGGAAAAATCATGGAGCAGGTCCTCAAGGAATCAATTCTGAAGCACTTAACGGAGAGGAAAGTGATCAGGAGCAGTCAGCGTGGATTCACCAAGGGCAAGTCATGCCTGACTAATCTAATTGCCTTCTATGACGAGATAACTGGCTCTGTGGATGAGGATAAAGCAGTGGACGACGTGTTCCTTGATTTAAGCAAAGCTTTTGACAGGGTCTCCCACAGTATTCTTGCCAGCAAGTTAAAGAAGTATGGGCTGGATGAATGGACTATAAGGTGGATAGAAAGCTGGCTAGATCGTTGAGCTCAACAGGTAGTGATCAATGGCTCCATGTCTAGTTGGCAGCTGGTATCAAGCGGAGTGCCCCAAGGGTCGGTCCTGGGGCTGGTTTTGTTCAATATCTTCATTAATGATCTGGAGGATGGTGTGGATTGCACCCTCAGCAAGTTTTCAGATGACACTAAACTGGGAGGAGAGGTAGATACACTGGAGGGTCGGGATAGGTTACAGAGGGACCTAGACAAATTAGAGGATTGGACCAAAAGAAATCTGATGAGGTTCAACAAACACAAGTGCAGAGTCCTGTGCTTAGGATGGAAGAATCCCATGCACTGCCACAGACTAGGGACCGAGCGGCTAGGCAGCAGTTCTGCAGAAAAGGACCTAGGATTACAGTGGACGAGAAGCTAGATATGAGTCAACAGTGTGCCCTTGTTGCCAAGAAGGCCCATGGCATTTTGGCCTGTATAAGTAGGGGCATTGCCAGCAGATCGAGGGACGTGATCATTCCCCTCTATTCGACATTGGTGAGGCTTCATCTGGAGTACTGTGTCCAGTTTTGGGCCCCACACTACAAGAAGGATGTGGAAAAATTGGAAAATGTCCAGCGGAGGGCAACAAAAATGATTAGGGGACTGAAGCACATGACTTATGAGGAGAGGCTGAGGGAACTGGGATTGTTTGGTCTGCAGAAGAGAATGAGGGGGGATTTGATAGCTGCTTTCAACTACCTAAAAGGGGGTTCCAAAGATGATGGATCTAGACTGTTCTCAGTGGTAGCAGATGACAGAACGAGGAGTAATGGTCTCAAGTTGCAGTGGGAGAGGTTTAGGTTGGATATTAGGAAAAACTTTTTCACTAGGAGGGTGGTGAAGCACTGGAATGCATTACCTTGGGAGGAGGTGGAATCTTCTTCCTTAGAGATTTTTAAGGTGAGGCTTGACAAAGCCCTGGGTGGGATGATTTAGTTGGGAATTGGTTCTGTTTTGAGCAGGGGGTTGGACTAGATGACCTCCTGAGGTCAGAAAAATATAGAAAGGGGCATAAACACCAGGAACTTAAGTATATAAGTATGATGAGGCAGGGCAAAAAAGAATTTAAAGAGCAATCATCAAAAGACTAAAAAAATGTTGCTGTTAGTTTTTGTAAGTATATCAGAAGGAGGAAGTCTGCCAATTAGTGTGGCCCCGGACGATCAATCTGCTAAAGAAGTACTCAGGGAATACAAGGCTGTTGTGGAGAAGCTAAATGAATTTGCATCGGTCTTCACTGCAGAGGGTGTCGGGAGATTCCCACATCTGAGCCATTCTTTTTTGGTGAAATATCTGAGGAACTGCCCTAGATTGTGATGTCATTAGAGGAGGTTTTGGAACAAATTCATAAATTAAACAATAAGAAGTTACCAGGACCAGATGGTATTCACCCAGGAATTCTGAAGGAACCCAAATATGAAATTGCAGAACTACTAACTGTGATATGTAACCTGTTGCTTAAATCAACCTCTGTACCAGACGACTGGAGGATAGCTAACATAGTGCTGATTTGAAAAAAAGGCTTTCTGAAAGTCCAAGTATACTGTATTAAATAGTAGGGATAAATGGTCACTTTTCACAATGGAGAGAAGTAAATAGCAGGGTCCTTCAAGGATCTGTGCTGTTCTGCATATTCATAAACGTTCTGAAAAAAGGGGTGAACAGTGAGGTGGCAAAATTTGCAGATAATTCGAAATTACTCAAGATTGTTAACTCCGAAGCTGACCTCAGAGTTACAAAGGGATCTCGAAAGACTGGGTGACTGGGCAACAAAAAGGCAGATGAAATTCGGTATTGATAAGTGCAAAGTAATGCATAGTGGAAAACATCCCACCTATATGTACAAAATAATAGGGTCTAAATTAGCTGTTACAACTCAAGAAAGATGTTGGAGTCATTGTGGTTAATTCTCTGAAAACACCTGCTCCATATGCAGTGGCAGTCAAAAAGCTAACAATGTTAAGAACCATTAGGAAAGGGCAAGATAATAAGACAGGAAATATGATAATGCCACTATATAAATCCATGGTACACCCACAGCTTGAATACTGCGTGCAGTTCTGGTTGCCCCATCTCAAAAAAGATACATTAAAATTGGAAAAGTACAGAGAAGGGCAGCAAAAATTATTAGGGGTATGGAACAGCCTCCATATGAAGAGATTTTCAAAATACTGGGACTGTTCAGCCTGGAAAAGAGATGACTAAGTGGGGATATGATCTACATCTAGAAAATCATGAATGGTGTGGAGACAGTGAATTAGGAAGTGTTGTTTACCCTTTCGCATAACACAAAAACCAGGGAGCACCCAAAGAATAGGGGTGAAATAATAGGCAGGAGGTTTAAAACTAAGATTAGGAAGTTCTTCTTCACACAACTCTGTCTACCTGTGGAACTCATTGCCAGAGGATGTTGTAAAGGCCAATTATAACTGAGTTCATTATAACTGAGTTCAAAAAAGAATTAGATAAGTTCATGGAGGACCCCATGCTCTGGGGTCCTGATCCATGACTACAACTCGTAGGCATTATGGTAATGGAACTCATAATAGATGCTGTTGCCACCTCATTGTGGCTGAGGTATCATGGCAGTGAAGGGCACAGTGATATATTTGAAACTGAATATTTTAAGTACATTTTTAATTTAAAGAAAATGGTTGCCCTATTCAAATCATTCTGTCTCTCCATCTTAATTACTTCATGATAAATATATTATGGCAAACTCAGAGCCTTGAGAATTATATACCCATAAATCCTGTCAAATCCTGATGGTCCAAAGATGCAGATTCATAGTGAGATATTTATTCCAATTTTTTTTCATTAAGGACATTTACCATCTTTTTTCAAGATTACAATTATTGTTTGATATAGTTTTTTTTTTTTTTTTGCCTTTTAACAGTAAGTAGACATTCTCGACAGGGAATTTCTCTGCTGTCCTAGTCAGGCATAGATTCAGGGCTACACTCAAAATCAGTGAAATAATGAACAAGTGGATTAAAGACCTTTTTTATTAGCACTTTCTCCTTTTCAAGAAACTTTTAAATGCTCAAATAAATTTGTTAGTCTCTAAGATGCCACAAGTACTCCTTTTGTTTTTAAACTAACAACTCAGAGTACATACAATTGTAATATTTCACAAATCTTTATGTGAATCGCTTTCTAATGAGGTCTTAGCTAGTTTCCTGGACACAATAGCTCTTATGGCATTTCCTCTTCTGGTCTCCCCCTTTCTCTGTTTTTTATAATATGCCTTAAAGACAGAGAAATAGACCTATATAAATTAAACATCAGAATCGCTAAGAGAGAACCAGCTTCAACCTCCAAGTTTCACAGTAGCAGTCCTACTGCATACCTTGGGACTGGAGTTGAACATAGACACCTGAGTTGGGGATATTTAAAAATGTCATTGAAATGCAGTAAAATCTTAAAGAAAACTTGTCTTAATGTTAGAGGCGCACGAAGGGGAAAAAAATCTCTAACCTCACAAATTAAGATGTTTCGTTAATTTTACTGCTTTCTACAAAAACCTGCTAATTGTAAATTTTAATTTAATTATATGATACACACGCATGCACACACATACACACACACTCACACACAAAAGTTAGTTCTAACAATCACTTCACAGCCAACAAAATCTTAGGCCAAAACTTACCTTCAATTTGTCCCAGGGGGCAGTCTTGTGAACAAAGCTGTGGTGATGTGATCTTGGTGGCTAAGGAGATGTGCTTGCTGTATTCTGGACTAATTGAAGCTCTTTTAAAACTTGACGTGATTACCTATTTAGGATTCCAGGATTGTCACCTGTCTGTGTCACTGCAGCCTAAAATGTCTGAGTCAATGTGAAGCGATGGAAACAGCTACAAGCATGGTTGAGAGCTCTTTTTGTTTAGAATATCCACAAGGTTCAAGGATCACTGCGATTCATGATCTGTTACCATCCATTGTTTTAAGTTCTCAGCTATTTTGACTTCGCAAATTACACCAATGCAGTGTACAGCTACGGTAAGGCATGTATATTTGCCATCCCAAGAGCTCTAAACCATTGTTACATCAGAAGTAACACAATGAATTGCCACCATTACTGTATAGCAAAGTTGCATGCAACAATTTAATTGGTTGGATGAAGGCGAGACTACAGATTATGGATTACTTGGCCCAAATGCCACACCCATGTGATAGTATGGGTTTCCATTTACTAGTGCTTTATATATGTTAAATTGAAATAGTACAACTTGTAGATTATGAAGCCGTACATCATTCTATCCAGGTTCATGTATGGTAAGATGGGGAAATTGTAGATAGAAGAGTGTGTGTGTGGTGTGTCCAGAAGACATGAGGAATCCTGAAGAACCCCAAGACTGTGAACCAGTTTGACGAGCTAAAGACATATGCCTTCAACTAAGAATGAAGTGATAGTGGTTGATAGATATGCACCCTCTTCATGAAATAGTCCCAGTTTGTAAAAACTCTATAAAATGTTAATTAAAAAGTTCTACTGTAACATATATGGCATATACAGAATATGTGGTAATGTAAAGTGGTGCAGTGGTTTTGTTTATATGACTTTGGGATCACAGCATTATTCATGAATTAGTGGGTCATTTCAGATTATCACCATTCATATTGTGGTATTACACCATACAGTCACACATATAGAAAAACTATATTTTAGCAAAGTTTTTAGAAGTTGTTAGTTAATTTGTATTTTTATATCCATCCACCTGTAAACTTAGGCTGCGAGTTATACTGGGAAACTAACTTTGGGCAGGTCTCTGATAGAAAGGAATGTTACAGCTCATACATTTTAGAAATTTCTACATGGTATCTAAAATTAAACAACATTATGGATCAGGTGTTGCAAATTAAAGTCCAATAGCGCTTCCTTCCCCTGGCTGCTCAGAGAGATTCCCCTTGCCTACCATGCGCCTCTCCCCAGCTGGGGGAACTGTCATTTTATCCCCTCTATCTCCCATCCCATCACTATCCTTGGACCCCTCACCTCCCTGCAACCTTTAAATCTACCTCTTGTTCCCCCTCACTCTCCCGACCCACCATTCATAGTGTGCCTGATGCTCCATACAGGCCTGTGTCCTGTCCAGCCCCTGAACCATAAAGTGGCAGCAATTTTGCCTGTGAGCATGGCGTCAATCTCATTGAAAACAGTGGGAGGTGGCAGCCAACTTTATTATGTGCAGCCTCACTTCCACATGCAGATAGACTGCAAGGAAAAAGCAGCCAACTTGTTGACAGTAATGGGAAATGGTGGTCATTTTAAATAAAGGAAAATTTGTCAGTTGACAGCCTTTCATGTTTTCATAAGCAGAGTTGTGATAAAATCATGAGAGGTGGTAGTACTGATAACTTGTAACTAAGCAAGACTAGAAAGAACTGATCAACACCATTGTAGAGGGCTAAGTAAATTTTAATTCTAGTCAATACTCAAATTATAAAGGTGCAGAATTATGTTTATATATAATCTTGCTGCCCTGGGAATGTTTTTGAATAGTATTTAACTGTCTTCCCACTGAAGAAACAGACCCTCAAATATTTTATGTATTTGAAAGATCACAAACTAGGGAAAAATAATTGTTTTGGGAAAAAAATACAAAGCTTTGTTTAAAAAAGAGACATTTTCTCTCACTGTCTCTGTATCACTTTGTGTCACCGGCAGCATGAGTTTGTTAAACTTCAGAGTGGACTGCAGAGCTCATCTTTTCTCCCTGGCCTATAATGAGTTGAGTGATGGGTAGTAGTGGCATTGGTTCTCGTGGAGATTCTGCTGCGGGCAAGGTTAAATTAAATGTAGTTGCTGGTATTTTTGGTCTTTGGATAATTGTTGGGCATATGCTTGTTTTTTAAAAGGGCTCTCAAGAGCTTCAAAACCTTTGAATGGGTGCTTTTTCATTGTAAAGTAATAAGAATAAATGGATGGCCATATTTGGAATTCACATTTTAAAATTACTTTAAGATAGTAATTTCCTTTTTTCAGCACAGCCTTTCACCAAGGATTTTTGGTATTTTTGCTAGGGGCAGATATTCTTATGAGAGAGAATTCTTCTTTGTTTATAAAATTATTTAAAACTACAAAATCCACTTTTTTTCTTTTTATTTCTTTCAGAAGTGAAGCCAGCTTGCATATTTAACAGTGTGGAGTATTATGATGGAGACATGTTTCGAATGGATGCCTGTCGTTTCTGTCGATGTCAAGGTGGTGTCTCGATTTGTTTCTCAGCCCAGTGTGGTGAGCTGCACTGTGACAGGTACTATGTGCCAGAAGGAGAGTGCTGTCCAGTCTGTGAAGGTAATTTTTTTCTTAATATTCACTTATTACAGCTGCTCTCTCTTATTTGTCTTTTAAGTGGTGATTAGCTCTCTGAGCCAGTGTGCGTTGTCACATTTTGTCATTCTAAAGTTTTGGCAAAATATAGATAGTGTTTTTTTAATCCAAATTATCTTCTACAGTTGCTGGCTGCTATGTTTGGTGCACTGTTTCCACTCTAGCCACAGCTATCTCATGCCAGGTACAAGCACAACCGTAATAATTAAAAAATGGCTTAATTCCTCCTGAAGGCCTTGTATCGCGGAGGCTGCTCCTTGACTCTGTATCCACACAACTAGATGGACTGCTCTGTTGCACAAGTCTCCCATTAATTAACACCCTGCCAAAAAAAACCCCAGACTTCCTTCTGCCTTCCGTCAACATGACACGGATTTCTCTGCTTTGCATTTATGGCGGTTTATTTCCAAAATGGGTAGGCATATGGAATGCTTGTGGTTCCAGTCTGAGAGTGGGTTGTGCTCTCTCTCTCTCTCCTTGATAGCCTTCTTCTCTGTGTGCCATGCTGCTATGATCTCTCTCATTTTGGGTGACTCTCTCATTGGCCTAAAAAGGATTATATAGGAAGTCTCACATTAATCTCTGGCTTACACCAACACTGAGACAAGAAATTATTTGATGCATCCTTTGCCAGCTATGTCTTCAAGGACGACTACCACTCTTAGGTGGCTGAAGCTGCCAAAACTTGAGTTTGTTGAGATCAGGAAGCAGAGAGAGAGCTCTTTGAGTTATTGGGTGGGTTGCTCCAACTTTGTTCCTTTTCCATTACGCTTTTAGAGGAGTTGATCCAGATGAGTTCTGAATTGCCTAGCTTGAGCAGCTGCTCCTTAGCTAAAGTGTTCAGTATATACAGTATGTATTGGTTTGGTCCTGTAAAGTCCCTTAGGGTTTAGGTCTTGTGTTTCTTTCAGATCACTTGTGAGCAGGTGAGATAAGCCAGGATGCTTAATCTAACCATGTCCAGATTTGTACCTTAGGAGGCTGGAGACAAAGCATCCTCAGTGGAGGGGCTTCAACAAGGAGATGGCGCTCTCCGGTTGATCTGACAGAAACTCATGTTTGTTGAACATTAGAGCATGCTGTGAGACTCCTTGGTTTGTCCAGCTCGTATTGGTGGGCTCGTTTTGGCTTGTTTGAGGGGTTTTTCATGGCTGTAGGATGTGAATGTATATTGTCGTGGTCTTTTGTGACATGTTCTTATTTTGTAATTTATTAATACCCATGCATATGACTAAGGGCAGGTCTACACTAAAAGCGCTACATTGGCGCAGTTGCACTGCGTCTGGTGAAGAGACTGTGTGCTGACGGGAGAGCATCTCCTGCCCACGTAGCGCCAGTGTGGACAGCGCTTAGGTCTCTGTAATTTGCGTCGCTCAGGGGGTGTCTTTTTCACACTCCTGAGTGACATAAGTTAGATTGATTTAAGCGTTAGTGTAGACGTGCCCTAAGAGTCGAGATCTGAGTTCTGTTCCTAGCTCAGCTGCAAAATTAGTGTGTGATATTCGGCAAGTCCCTTAAACTTTCCTAGCCTCGATTTTTCCATCTGTAAATATGGATTTTTCAGTTTCCTACCTCACACTAGTGGTGTAAGGATGAATTCAGTAAAGTTTCTAAGGCATATTAAGATCTATAGAAGAAAGGGGCTATACAAGTTAAATGTTGCTGTTGTTACTTAGGTAGAAATATTTAATTGATTACAGCCTGGAGAGTACTAAATGTGGCATGTGACAATATACTCTTTCAATGTTAACTCTGGATCCAGTCATGTAACCGTTTCTCACCTGAATGTGTATTTCTTACTCACATGAGTAGTTCTCTTGAGTCAGTGGTTCTCAATCAGGAGTACACAGAGGTCAACTGGGGGTAGGTCAACTCATCTAGATATTTGCCTTATTCAGTGTTTCTCAACCTGGGGGTCGTGACCCCGATGGACTTCGTGGGACAGTCACAAGTTCAGGTTCGGGGAGTCACAAGTTCAGGGCTAGCGTTAGGGGGTGGCAAGCAGGACAGTTTCCTGGGGCCGCATGCCACAGGGGACCCTATGAAGATAAGTTACATGTTTCAGCCTCAGGTGGCAGGGCTCGGGCATAAAGTACACTGAAATATAAGTGCAATATTTATCTTCCAATAATTTATTTTATAATTATATGGTAAAAATGAGAAAGTAAGCAATTTTTCAGTAACCGTGTGCTGTGAAACTTTTGTATATTTATATCTAATTTTTGGTAAGGAAATAGTTTTTAATTGAGGTGACACTTGAGGTATGCGAGACAAATCAGATTCCTGAAAGGGGTATAGTAGCCTGGAAAGACTGATAACCACTGCCTTAATTGGATGGGGTTTTTGCTTCAGTGGGACTGTTTGTATGCATAAAATTTCCAGGATCAGACCTTATAAGCATAAACATATATATGTCAATTAAAATTAAACGATATTTGATTAATGGTGTGGAAACCGCTCTCTCTCTCTTTCTGATGATTGTGTGGTATGTTCACTGTTGTATCTAAATGACTTTCATACACTCAAACATAGGGGCCACTTCTCTGCCAGAGTTACAACACAAAGAAGGTGGCCCATGATCTCTCTTGTTTACTGAAAAGTTGGTACTACGTCATTTGTCAGCAACTTATTCTGACAAATGGTTCACTACTATGTTAGGCTGCTTTTAAAAAAATCAGATTTACCTTTCCTCATCTGAGACAGTACAAATGGGACTGCCAGGTTAATTAGTTTTTATTCTCTCTTAGATGTTGCGAGTTAGGATATCAGAAACTTCAAATGGAATTCTCTTGGCGTGACTGGTTCCTGGTAGACAGGATACAATAGATAATGATTAGACAGTTGTCAGCAGAACCCCATCTCTCAGATCTGGTTTTTAGTCTCAGCTGTTTTTTAATTTGGCCTTGTCTGATACAACAGTCAGGCTCTTGCTTCATTTGCCTGGTTGTCTGACATTGGTCTTGCGTGCTGCTTATATGCCTCCTTTTCTGGTATGGCTTCCCATATCTTGATGTCAGGGAAGTATGGGCTCTGGCTTTTCAGTAACTGGCAAGCAAAATACTTGTTCCCTTCTTCTGTAAATCCCTTTTGACTCAGTTGTGTCCTTTTGGGTGAGGTTAGGTGTTTGGCTCTCTCTAAGGGATTCTAATTTTACTACTTCTCTTGGTGTGATAGGGCATGCCCTGTTCCTGTCATTTTTGCTGTCATACATTGTTCATTGATCTTCCTTTTGGAGATATCACCCAGTGCTTCGTCTCACCACCTTTTACATGCTCATGTAGCCATACTATTTACACAGACATTCAGCATAACTACCTTTTTTTTATTCCCAGGTGGTAGAAGTGGGAAAAGGTCTCTCCACACAGAGAGCTCCCTTTATCAGGCCTAGCTAGCCTTTTTCTCTCTCTTGATTCTCCTCCACTGTGCACTTCCTTCTGGTGCTCTTTTATCCAATTTCCTTGTCAATAGGCTAATTAGCTTATAATTTACCTGGCCCCAATCTGATCTGGTAATCAGGAACTTCCTTAATCAGGCTCTCTGGGGGGACTAATGGTTTAAACAGTGACCAGAGTGCTAGTTCAGTTGCTGATTTCAAGCACTCTGTTGCAATTTGGTATAAAACCTCTTACAACCCCTATCTTAATCAATCAAATTCTGTCCACAGGACACCTATCAAAGTTAGCTGTCTCAGCTCCTTGTCTGATAACATTTTTCTTTTTGAATTTCCAAAGTGGTCTATGCTAAACAGAAGCTAGAAAGACATCAGTTAATCCTCAGATGTTACACATTATTACTTACTTCTGTTCTGAGTGTTGGGGATTTTTGGTGGACTTTCTTTTCCTCAATGTTTTGTTTTCTTGTTACAGTTGCTTATTTTGTCTACTCACAATTTTCCTGATTATTTGAACTGTTTCTTGATGGATCCTCCGTGCTCTTTGCCTTTACTTTTGAGCTCACAAATAGTGGTACAGGCATCTACCAATCTTTCAAGACCGAAATCTTTCTGCAGCTTCTGCAATTCCTCCAGAATTTCTTTGGAAGCAAGGAGGAGTGTGGCCATTGTAACACCCCTTCAAGGAGTGTAATCTACTGTCCCTGAGTAAGCAAGACTTGCTCTTTACATCCATGACAATATGCATTGCTTGTGGAAGATCTCTCAGTGCTCTCCTTCTGCATTTGTATAAAGGCTAGTCACAGTCCCGCCCATACAGTTTTATGAGAAGAGATATCTCCTCATTCTTTTCCAATGAGTATGGCTTATATTGGTTTGGGGTAAGAAAAATTAAATAATTACATAAAAACCCCGTAAGTTTAAAGAACATTACGGTTGCAAAGACAAGACCTCAAAAGATAAGAATTACCAGAATTAAGCTGGTCTGTGCAGCCTTAATTTTGCCTCCTTGTGTTTGTGCATTTTGATAGTATTGGCCATCATTGTATAAAAAGTTTGTGGCAGAATGAGGTGAAGAGCTTAGCAGTCCTGAGTTTCCAGTCCAATGCCTTGACCAAAAGAGAACATCCTTATTTCTTTTAAAGAATTTTGCTGATTTACCATCTTGTGCACTGAATGAAACAGATGTCCGTAAAAAAAGTACTGTGTGATCATGTCACTCAGTTGCATCCAGTTTTATTGCAATGAATACCCACACAAAGTGGAAAAAATCTGATAAGTTCAATAACTTTTGAGTGCTTGACTTTGCAGTCTTAATGTTCTTTTAATATCATGTTTTTAGTGTAATTTCCTAGGATTTGGGGGAAAAAAAGAAAAGAAAAATACATCATATGAGACCATAATGATCCCCATATAAGTCATGGGTGTTTTAGATTATTTTTACACAGAACCTTTAGTTGCACAGCTCATATCTCATATCTTTAGTTGCACAGCTACAGGAGTAAGCAATAGGAGTAGTAAACTGTTATTTGTGAACTAACCGTGAGAGGGAAATGGAAAAGCTACTTTATCAGTGGTGTACACAAGCATTTGCTGGAGAGTGTTGAAATGGTGAGTCAGGGTTTGTAAACTCTTTGTATGTTCTGGTGGTTATAGATGGCACAGCCAAGCATATAAGTTTGGCACATTCATTCTGCAAGATAGTGTGATTATAAGTGAGACTTGGGTATACCACATTAGAGAGAAGGTTCTATTTTTGGCTCTGCCAGAAGAGATCACCTACAACCTACTTTTTAGAACATATTTAATATATGTTTAAATATAATATATATTTAAAATATGTAAAATGTGGGGAATGATATCTGACTGTCACTTAATTTAGGGGTATGAAGACTTGTTCAATAATAAGGGGTAGGAAGTGAACAGAATTATTAATACTAGTAAGTGGAATAGGGGAGACTAGAACTCGCAGTCTCCTGGTTCCCTGACCAGCTCTTTTCCCAAAGGGATAGTTACTGTTACACTGTTCCATTAGAACTCAAGCTTTGTGGGGCTGTGGAGCATCCTCAGTGCAGATGGAAGGTAGTGTGGACGTGTAATATTTTCAGTGCAGATAAAATGTCAGTGGGGCCCCTGAGCATGCTCAGTGAAGAACCAGTATTCAGAGATTTGAACTTTTTAGAGGCTTGCTGTTAAACTTTTGTAAATGGTGAGATGTGCAAATGGTTATTTTTCAGATCTACAATTTAGCCAAATCCAGGTAGATTTTCATGGGTACAAAAAAAGGCAGCTGTCTGACTCCAGTGTTATCTCCTGCCAACATTAAAGTTCTTGTTCCAAACCAGAGAAGCACTAGAGCTCTTCAAAGGACAAGTGGGATAATTTTTTAACATTATCAAAACTCCCTATTTTCCCGTAACCTCTGTTTTGGAAATGGCTTAACAATTTTCACTGACACATAAGTGGGGAGAGGGGAATCACAAACCTAGCATACAAATTTTCAGTCTAAATGGTTACAATTTGGCAAAGTTATGAGCAACTGAAAACAGGGGCTTATAATGGGAAGTGCTAGGAAACCTTAACTATAGGCATTGCTATAGCTCTCCCTGTAATGAAACCAGGGGGTTAGTCTTCTGAATACAGCTGTTTGTATCTTTATAAGGGCAGCCGATGAAACTTCAAGAAATAACCCAACTTTCTCATTGTTGGTGGTATCACTCATTTCGACTCCTTTGTTCTTGGAGATAAGACTGTTTTCTCTTCAAATCCTTGAAGCACATCTATGGTCTGGAATTTAACCTAGGGGAGAGGAAAGTTTATCTCTGCACAGTATTTGGGATTTGCTCCTGTTGTTAGTTGCTAGTGTTAACTATTAAAATGTTGGCTATGTCTCAAACGTAGTGCTAGTTTGAGTTATTGTTTGTTTTGTAATCTAGAATTACTGCTTGTTTTTTATATCTAATGTAAAAAATTGTAATAGAGTTACATATGTTTCCTTTTTGTGTTTGTGAACAAAATACATCAGCACCGTTGCTAATTTGGATGAGTTGAGTACATTCCTGAAGATCAAAATATACTTTTCTTTGTAGTTGTGGGAAAGCATATGTAGAATAGCATTATTCATTTGCATGAATATTGAAGAGAAACCTCAGTATGAAGAGGTATGTTCCCAAACATAAGCATGATGATTACAGTAACATGCCCTGAGGCACACGTATCTCATTTTCTTTAGTAACAAGGAAGCAGGTCTTGGAGTTTTAAATTCCAAGAGATGAAACTGTGTTGTAGAGAGTAATGCAAATAACTGTTAAAGCTTTGAACTTGGCCTGATAGGGCAAAGTAATGTCATTGTGGCATGTATGTCTCTGTATTATGCAAAAACCGGGGGGACACAGGGAGAAAAAAGGATTTTTCTATAAAAGGCACTAAGCACGCAATCTGATGTCAATGCTAAGTCCCAAAAAGTATAGGGGAAGGCTTACTTTTTATGTCCTAAGGTCACGGGGTGTTAATAACAACATAACCAGGTGGTTTACAGGGTGAACTTGTCTCACCAATGTAAATTCATGGCCTTTCAACAGTTAGAAAACAAAATGCAGTCTGTTTGCTAATTATACACATATAATATACAAAAGTATAAAAAAATAGAGTTAGGTCCTGAAGTATGAAATCTAAGTTTGTATTTTTGTGTATGCTTATTCTACATGCAGTTTAATGTAGAAGGTCACACTGTTTTGGAACCTAACTGATTTGTTAGCAATCCTACATAGTACATAAATTGGAACAATCTGGAAATGAGTCTCTTAACATGATGTTTTTAATATTCTAGCATTCACTTGCTAGTGTCCACTTTACTCTAGTTAAGGGTGCAAAATAGTTTGTTATAACCCTGTTTTCTCTTCCTTGTAAGTTTTTACCAAAAAAAAAAAAAAATCTTTTCAGCCAGAGGTGCCAACTTTCTGGTTTCCCCAGGGGTGATCATCCCCTGCTCCACCCCAGACCCCACCGCACCTCTTCCCTTGCCTGCACCACCCCACCTCTTCCCGCCCTGTTCTGCTCCCTCCCCTAAGTGTGCCCTTCCCTTGCTTCACCTCTTCCTGCCCTAGCTCCTCCCCCTAGCACCTCCTGCATGCTGCTGAACAGCTGATCACCAATGGATGTGAGCCGCTGAGGGGGAGGGGCTGATCAGCAGGGCCACTGGTGGGTGCTGAGCATCCACTGTTTTTTTTTCCTATGGGTGTTTCAGCTCCAGAGCACCCACAGAGTCAGCGCCTATATTTTCTGCTGAATTTGTCTAAATTGGTTGTATTTGAAAGTTGGGGCAAAGATCCCTGCACCATTTTTGTATTTAGAGTACACAGAGGTGCTAGGTAGGTGAAGAGTATGTCCAGTGGAATATTTCAAACGAGTCTAAGAATTTCCACTTCTGTAAGGATTATCTGTATATGCATAGATGCAACTACTGGGAAATAGCCACTTCCTAACGTTTGTCTATTCTTTTGATATCCCCTCTCATAGTGACTGCAGAACTATATTATGCATTTGAACATCCAGTCTCCTATCCATTTTTTTTAATATAATTACACCAATGTGCACTCATAGTATGTATGTGTTCTTCACAAGTGCACACTTTTCAACACTTGTTACTAGGCTCTAATCAGCCTTAGGCTTACCCTGGGCCTTCCTACCCCAGGCTGGATCTGAAGGACCCCGATTGTCACCTCAGTAATTGTTCTTATGTTTGAATTTGAGATTTGATTCAAATTACGTGCTGTCAAGCGTTGTGCCTCTGAATGTACTGGGATCACCAGAGGCCAAAAGACTTGAAAGATTGGTTTTATTTAGTTTTATTTTAAAATATACATCCATCTAACATTCTGAGCAAGTAAAATTTTTATAAAAACAATTACAATTCAAACCAGCTAACTAAAATAATAGACACATCCGATACCCCCAACTCCAATTTGTGTACGCTGCTTCACCGATGACCGTCATTTCTTCACTTCAGAAAAAAAAATGGTAGAACAAACTATCCTTGCAATGTGACTTAAAGGTCATGCATCTGGGCTCTGGGGGAGGTAGCAGTTTCCATAATCAAGGAGCTCTAATGGAGAATGTCCTACCTCCAGCCTTCTGTGAGACCATGCCCAGACACAAAAATCAAGGCAAAAGTGGTGTGAGTTCAATTGTGTGAGCTCAGTCGAGCTAGCTTAACATGGCTGAAAAACTTTAAAAAGCATTGAATGGGCTCTTCAGTTACGTTAAATTAATGAGATTGAGCTAGCACAATTTAAATTGAAATCCATATTTCTTGTCTGTCAAAACAAGGCTTGAACTGGGTCTCACCTTTCATGGTATCACATAGAAGAGAAGTGGTCTCTGAGGTAACCATGATCTAACCCATTTAAGGTGTTGCATAGTTTAAAACCAATACCTTAAAATACACTTGGAAATTTACTGTAAGTTGTGTGCATTCTGGAGCAATTTGATTCCTGTCATAAACACCCTTTCCAATCAGGATGCTGCATTTTGTACCAACTGAATTTCCAAGTGGCTGTAATATGCAGAGCATATTACAGTAGCCTAATCTGAAGATGACTAAAGCATGGATCATAGTGACAAGGTTAGCCCCTGAAAGAAAAGGGCCCGGTCTTCTCGCCAAGTGTAGATGAAAAAGGAGTTACCTGGGTCTCCAGTCCAGGGATTCTCAAATTTCATTGCACCATGACCTCCTTGTGACACAACAAAGCTCATTATATGACCCTAGGAGTGGGGACCGAAGCCTGAGCCTGCCTGAATCTCGCTGTCCCGGTTGGGGGGGGGGGGGGGGGAAGCCCCAGCCCCAGCCCCAGCCCCACAGCTCTGGGGGAAGGGCAAAGCTGAAGCCCAAGAACTTCAGCCCCAGGCAGGGGGGCCTGTGACCCAAACCCTACCACCCAGGTCTGAAGCCCTTAGGCTTCGGCCCCGGGCTCCAGCAAGTCTAACGCCAGCCGTGACGACCCCCTTAAAATGGGGTTGTGGCCCACTTTAGGGTCCCAACCCACAGTTTGAGAACCGCTGCTCCAGACCCATCACCTGGCTGAGGACCAAGTCCCCAGGAATGCGTTGAGCTCTTTTCCAGAAAGGGAAAAGGGTCTCAAGGCCAGCCTCTATAACAGTGATATCAAACTGCATGTTTATAAATATCTTCCAGGCATAACAGGGAGAATAAACTGTCTCTTCTTATTATAATTTGTCTTGATTTAGATCCAGTATATCCAGTTAATAACCCTGCTGGCTGCTATGCCAATGGTCAGATCCAAGCACATGGAGATCGATGGAGAGAAGATGACTGCACTTTCTGCCAGTGTATCAATGGAGACCCTCACTGTGTGGCAACAGCCTGTGGACAGAGTTGCCTGAATCCTGTTAAGGTACCTGGGGAATGCTGCCCAGTGTGTGAAGGTAAGATATATTCATTTCAAATGCTGTCTCCCAGTAGAAGCCTCCCTGTAAGGGCTTGTCTTCATTAGATAACATTATCACTTTGAGTCATAATTGTGATAAGGTGACCATTACTGACTTGTGTAGGTCAGGACAAATTCTGCTAGACACTCGTGCTTAAGGCTACGTTTGTGTCATGGAAGTTGCGGAATCCATGACTTCCAGAGACCTCCATGACATGGCAGGGGCTGCGGGACTCTGGCGCTGGCAACCAGTGGGGCCTGGCAGGGTTCCAATGATAGGCGACAGGGTAAGGTTCCAGTGACAGATTCCTGATGGGGCCCTCTTCAGGGTGACTGTCTCATGCCGGAGGGTGGGGGGTGAGCAACTGGGGGTGTCCCATTTTCTCCAGAGTACAGAAGTTAATGTTTTGTATGAGGAAATGGTGGCAGAGATGCATTTTTTGGCCCTGACCCTGCAAAGGCTTAAGCAGATGCTTAACATTATGTTGAGGCTATTCATAGGCTAGCATTTTCAAAGGAGTCTACGGCTGCTGGGCATCCAGTCCCCATTGTGTAAGTCTTTTGGAGGCTGAGCAATTTGTATCTTCTTAGCAATATTTATAGTGTGTTAGTGTATATGCTGAGGTTGTTAAAGGATATACAGTATTCAGCTGAGTTGGGCTCACTCAAAACTTGAATATGTTTGGGATGGCAAGGAAAAGTTCACAGAATTTTCAAGATACTGTCATTCTGCTGATTTTCAAAACTAACTGGTAATTTACTTTTCAAAAATTTAGTAGAATATTTGTTAATATTTTTCACTTTCAAAAATATTTTTATTGTGAGATATTTGAAAAACTGAAGTTTTTAATCTTAACGTTTGATTAAGGCGACCAGTTAATATTGAAGTGGAAAAGATAAACAAGTACAAATAAAACAATGAACATTCAACAAAAATGGAAAAAGAAAAAAGCTTAGGTTGAAAATAATAAAACATTAAGAAAATCAAAATGCTTTAATTAAAATATCCATTTTTGGAAATAGTGCCAAAAATTGGATGAAAACTTTTTCCAACAAGATAATTTGACCAGCGTTACATAAAACCTGCATCAATTATCTATATAAATTAGTCTTTCCTTTTTGGAAATTAATGTATAAATTTTGGGGGTTTTGTTTTTTTTAATTATTAAATTGCTATGTATGTATATTTTAAAAAATATACTATTTCATGAATAACATGTGTGAATTTAAATGATGTTCCTCACTTTAAGCTGCCTTTGGTTTGCTTCTGTTGCCTCATACACTTAAATATTTGAGTTCATTGAGGGGTAGATACAAATCTCATTAAAGTCAATGGAATTTTTTCCAGGAGCTATAAAAACTTTGATCTTTGAAAGTTTCCAGAAAATATTCTGTATTTATGAGTTGGAGCCAATGTTTCCAACAACTGTCTGGATTTCAGTAAGGATGCACTGTGTAAGCCTCAGAGATTCAGTTGTATACTAATCTTCTGAAACCAGTAAAGGAACACAATAAGCATGACAGTGGTATTTACTGTAATCAGTGCTTTTCTGTAATGGATATGGAATTACCCCTCAGTGCATGGCCCTGTGGAAAACCATGCCTACTCAGCCCAGTGGCGGATTAATGATTTTGCCGCTCCTAGGCCCTGAAATAATTGCCGCCCCACTCCCCAGCAGCTCCCGGCCCCCCCCCAGCCGCAGCTCACCTCCACTCTGCCTCCGACTCCTCCCCTGAGTGCACCGCCAGGTCCTGCTTCTCCCCACTCCCTGCCAATGCTTGTGCGTGAAACAGCTTCGCGCAGGAGGGGGGACGTGGGGGGAACGCAGTGCGCTCAGGAGAGGAGGCAGGGCCGGGGCGGGGATTTGGGGAAGGGGACCGATAGGGGCAGGGAGGGGGCGGGGAATGGGGGGCAGGGAAGCGGTGGAGTTGGGGCGGGGCCGGGGGCAGAGGGCATGAACCGGCCCCGGGGGAAACAGCCTCTGGCTGCTATTATAAATTTGCCACCCCTGCAAATTTGCCACCTTAGGCCTTGTCAGTGTAGGCGTTAATATGCTGCTGACTCAGCCCGGCAGCATACTGGCCACAAAAGAAGGTATCACACTAATTAAAGAAGAGCACAGATGCACCATCTCATAATGCTGGAATTGCAAGGTCCCTCTCCAATCTACCCTCTCCACATGAAGAGGAAAGGAGAAGAAACTAAATGTTCTCACCCCTAAACACATCATGGAACAGGGTGGAAGAAGAGGAAACATTTGTATAAAATTTCACCATTATTCTTTCTCTGCTTTTATATATTATAGAATTAAGAAAATATCTGAAATTGAAGGAAACAAAACAATGGGATTCAAAATCATGGACTGCTACCCTAAAAATAAGAGATTCCTCAAAGACATTTTATTTATCTTCTGACTTCCTGGATCCATTTTTGATTAAACATTTATACTCAAGCCAGAATCTGAATGAGCTAGCTGTCTTACTTTCCATGGATTTCATTTTTTTTACAGTCTCAGCTGCTAGCTTTCATTTCCTCATGGAAATAGCTCTCTTTTACATAATTGGCTGAGTTTTTAAATTAGCTCCAGGCAGATACCTGCCCTGAACAGCATTTTATAATCAACAGGCACTGAAGGAAAAGTATAAACATCTGCTGACTTGCAAATCTAGAAAATGGGAGGTTTCTATATTGTCCATTTGTTTTAGATCACAGTTGCTCCTCTTGAACAATAAGAAGCAGAAGTATGTTGTTAGAGCATATGAATTTTATAAACGGATTATTGGATGTCCTGTTGCATAAGACTAGAAACGATGAGAATCAGTTTCCTACGGGATTTTTTTTTTTTTAAATTGGGGAATAACAGGATCCCTTCTCTTTTAAACGTAGAGTAAAAAAGAGGAACTGGGTGGATAAAGGGGTCGATTATAGGATATTAGAACCTTATATTGAGTGGTCTCTGCGTATTCCCCTTGGGACTGGCAACTCCTAGTGTTGAGCTCTGGAATCTTCTGAAGAGTATTGTCCATTTGGGGGTCACTTGCCTCTCCTTCACTTTCCCCTGACAGACGATTCCAAGGGTATAGAAGGAGCAGTGTCCCCAGTTGCCCCTCAGTTCCTTCCTACCTGCCAAATGTGTTCTGAGCTTTTAATGCACAATATCCTTGATTCTTCCCTCATCAGTTTTTGTTTTTCTCTTGCCCTCTCAGGGCTGTTTTTGTTTAGATTGTCAGTTACTACAGACTTCTTTTAACAAAAGTAAAATTATCCCCATCTGGCATGGGTATCATCTGGACCTATATGGAGTGAGAGAGGTGCTTCTCATTTTGCTGATGGGAAGGCTTCTCAAGCTCAGTCGAATAAATCTGGCGACTTGTAAGTGCACCTCTGGCTTTGGAGCCTTTGCCTGGTTTAAATGGTCCCCAGTCTTAACTGGCTGCCCAAGCCTATTGTCAAGGTCCCAGCACGATCAACACACAACGGAGGTCCCAGGACCACTGACATAACACCTAGATCCCTACAGGTTCATCTAAGTTTGTGTGTAGGATCTGGCACCATAGGCTGTAGTGAACCAGGGGTGGCTAGGTGCCCACTATAAATTCCACTAATTCATGGAGGTTCAACTGAATCCAGTGCCTACAATCCAGTACTGCGGACTCTGGTGAACTTCTTGAGGAAGTGGCCCAGTGTTCATTATGCACAGCATTAACATCCCCAACAGAGTCTGGATCATCTGAATTTGATGCCAAGGTTTCAGCACCGTTGACTTGCTTGAAGTAATCCAGAACCAATATAAGTGACATTAAGTCACAGCATCCATTCAGGATGACGAGGTCTAGTGGTGCTGATGTAGTATAATTGACTCTTATGAACCACTTGCTTGAAGTGGTTTGGCACGCAGCATAAGAAGCGCTAAGGTCCCTGGTTCCACCAGTTCCAAGGATATATCACCAGTGGCTTTGGTGAACCACTAGTTGGAAGTCATTCTGTACCCACTTGAAATGGCAGTCAGGACCTAAGATCTGTTCTAAGTCATCATAATTTGGTGCTAAAGATCCAGCACTGTTAATTTGGGCACACTGCTTGTCAAAGGGGGTACGTACTCAGAATCAGCAATACCCAGGTCCCAGGGTTTGTCCAAATCAGCTGGGTCCAATGTCAGTGCTGTTGACTGTCTCTGAAATTCCACTTACTAAATGGGTGCTGTAGCCTCAATAAATTTGTCAAGATTTGTCAAGGTCTGCTGACTGTACGGTACCAGCAGTGCACCACCCTTCATTTTCTGGCGCCATTAACTCTATACTTAGCAGTCCATTGCTCAAGACCCAGCTCTGCAGGTTCAAGAGAATCCTATGCAGTGAGGCTATATGTCTGGTATAAGTGGTTCAGAGGTCCTCAGACCTTTCTCTAGATTGGCTGAATCTAGTGCCCAGAACATTCATCCTCCGTTTTAGCAAACAATTTGTTTCAGGTGCAGATGCCTAAGGAATGTTCTCATATTGATTATACTAAACTGACCTGAAAATGAGCATGCAGATAGTGACAGTGCCGAATGATAAAGCACTTAATTTATAATTTGCAATTCTCAGATGAGATTTAGGGCTTGTCTACGTGGTGCATTAGTCTGGACCAATGGGTGTAAATTCTAGTCTGTACCATTTATCATGTGTTAATTGGCCTGTTTGGACTTTGGCATACACAAAGTTTCCTACAGTGCATGAATGTAGTTCCATCTCTTTCAAACAGTACTACATTAATGCATGCTTGGGAAGTTTGAGTGCGTGCTAGTAGGGTCCACGCAGGCCAGTTAGTGTGTGAGATGCTGGTGTAGACTAGAATTTACTGGAATGACCTGAAGAAGAGCCCTGAATAAACGTGAAAGCTTGTCTCTCTGCTCTCTCACCAGCAGAAGTTGGTCCAATAAAAGATATTAACTCACTCGCCTTGTCTATCTAGTTAGATCTCATTTTGACATTATCTGTTATGCCAGGGTAGGCTCTGTAGGTAGATCTCATTATTATAAAGGATAACATCCATTGTGTTTAGTTCTGTGTCAGGGTCAAGCAAAATCCCATGTCATTGGCAGATTCCACTTTCTTGGATTGGAATCAGGAACTCTTCTTCATATTCCCTCTGATTCACTTGGTTCAGGAGATCCGCCTCCAGGTAAGTGAGGATGGAACCAAGATGACGCCAGTAGCCCTAATCAGATCTTGGCAGTTTTGTCTTCAAACATCATAGGTCTGTTTAACTTTGCTTTCCAGTTCACTGGAGAGTTGTCTTCATATTGGGTTACGAGCACAAACCTGAGCCTGGGTTCTACCCTGAATTCTGGGTACATTCTTTGGAAGTTTAGTGGCTGCTATTTTAAAGCAATAGCTTTTGACCTATAAAACCTCTCTTGCCTCTTCATGTTGCTATAAATACTGTGTTTGAATTCTGCCAGGCTGCACAGGTTGTGATTGCAGCTTTCGTTCTCATATGTTGCGTGGCAACAGTCCTCCTTTATCTTGTAGTACCTTAATTTATAGAAGTGTTACTCCATGTGCTGCTTGAATTGCTTCAGGTAGTTGCTTTGTCTTGATGGCCACGCCAAAGGAAATTTAAATTTTTTATTAACAACGCACTTTGTTGCACTGGGAATACCATAGGATGGACACATTCATCTAGTTTCCCCAGAGTAATTCCCCCTGGAACATGTATCTTTTTTGTTTTTGGGTTGGAGCCTTGTTTGAAAAAGCTCTGGGGATCTCTAGTCTATTATTGGTCAGATGATCATCTGTATCATAAACCTATGAAGAGGTAATTCCTCGTGGCCATAGCTACAGTCCAGATTGTCAGATACAGGCCAAATTGCCAATCATCTAAACTATAATCCATATGGAAAATGTGGTTTGGTTGATGTCCTTATCCCCATTTATAGTCTGTATCTCCCCAAGTCTTTTTTTACAGGCTTTTTATAGCTCGCTGGGTATTCATTCTTCTGGAGACACCAGATGGTATTCAACTGATACAAAGTTAGTATCCACTACATACCTGCATATTACCTTTTATTTTTCCTTTTTTTTTTTTTTTTTTTTAAGAATTTGCAAGGCTGGTAATTGAAGCTTTCTAGGTGCTTGGAGCAAATATTTGTTTTTCATGGAGGTCTGATCTGGGTGAGTAAAATTGCACTTCCTCCTACTACTCTCTTTAGCTGCCATCCAGAGTTGATGTTTATTTTGGCACCTTTGCAGCCCTTGTTCACCTAGTGCTCCTTAACCAACCTTCCTAAGGTGTACTGTTTGTGAATCTCCTCCAAGTGGGAATATGCAGAGGCCACTTGAAGAGGAGAGAGGTTACTTACCAGCAAATGTTGTTTTAGACTGCAGCCTCTGCAAATTCACACTTGCTATTCACCTTTCGTACTTCTTCAGAGTCTCAGATCAAGAATCCAAAATTAGGGCTGGTTTGGACACACTGCTTTTAATTATCATCATCTCTCACTACTGCATCATGGGGAAGTTTGGGGTTTTTTTAAACATAAAGCCTTCACAACATACCAGATCTTTAGCCTTAAAAAAGGAAAAGCTACCGTTTAAAAGTTTTATCCCTGTGACTCACCAATAAATCCTGACCATGAACTGACTCTGTAGGTCTGTGTAGTCAGGAGTTTTATTAAACCTTCCACAGAATTCCTGCATTGTAGGTGCTCAGGTGCACTGGTTGTCTTGACTCTTGTTAAAATTTTTATAGTGCCTAAGAGGGCGCTTTTCTGGAGGTCATTGTTATACCTTGCACTCCTAACATGTTCTTGAGGTGCTCATTCAAATCCTTAGGGATCTCTCCGAATGCTCCAGAAATCACAGGGATTGTCTTTATTCTAGTTTTCCATAATCATTCCACTTTGTGGCATAGTTCTTCATACTTTGCTGTCTTATCTTTTCATTTTTTTATGTTTCTGTCTGCTGGTGTAGCAATATTAGTAAACATAGTCTTATTTGTCATCTTTTCTACAATAATTATGTCCGACCTGCTTGTCTGCACCATTTGGTCTATGACAATTGCCTCTTCATTCTTTAGAGTGCTTTCCATTCGGTGGTTTTTATACTGCATGGTTCATTTACATCTGCACTTGATGAAGAGACTCCAATGCAGACACTTGGCAACCTTATTGTCTCTTCAGATATGCTCTCCCAGCCAGGCTCCTGCAAGTGTTTAACACATGCTCCCCTGTTTCTTCCTTTTTGGAACATATTCTGCAGTTCAGGGAGCAGTTCTATAGGTCAGTTTTGTTTCAAGTGTAATTAAGCCTTAAGGATTGCTCTTGTGTTGTTCATAATGAGTCTGTCTGATAGTCTCTCTCTTTTGAGCTGTTCTTCTACAAGCTATGAGTTTGTTAATCTTCTATCGCTAATGGGTTTGGTGTGTCTCCATCACTGTCTGTGCTTTGATTTCTGAGTAAAGCTTTCCAAGTCTTTTCTCTGGCAATTTGCTTTCTCCTTTCTTTTATGCTTTTTAGGGCTGAGATGCATGCTTGGCTGTCACTTGTTATCACAACCAGATGATCTTTTACTCTGGCTAATTCCACATATATTTTGATGTTATAGTCCTCATTGTAAATTGCTTTCTCCACAAAAAGCAGACCTTTTCATCCATTACATTGTCGAATGTACATCATGTCCACATTTTGATTGACATTAATTACTTTGTCTCTTCAGGAACTTCCTTGTTTGGGTGTCAAATTTTATCTTCTCCTCTTGATGCCACTTGATCACTCTGGCAGTTTACTGTACAACTGGTATCATCCTCATATTAGTGGCTCGGATCAAATTCTTCAAGTTGAGTTTTGTCTTTAGGGTATTTCTTATTTGCCTGTAATATTCTTTTCTCACTTCTTTGACCCGCATGTTATAACTCAGACATTTCCCTGAGACCAAGTTATTTGAAGATGCCATGCTGAGAGAGATCTTGGATAGTAACTTGTATGCAATCTGATTTTCCCCCTGACCGTCTTTACAGATGCTGGCACAAATTTAGCCATGCCAACCCATAGCTTTATATCTTTGCCAAACTTCTCTACACATCATCATTCTCTATATCTCCTTTTGTGAATGTCTGTATAGTTTCAGATAATCCATTTATAACAAATGGTTAACTGGTTTTTCTCTTTGCTGATATGATAAATTGTGATTATCTCTCAGAGCATCCATGTCAGCAGCAGCATTACTTCCACAAACAGCACTGATAAGGAATCCCTTTAAAAATTCCTCTCTTAATTTTGACCTCATCAATGAGAGTCCCTTCCAGGTAGTCGAGTGTTCCAGTTAACCATAGGCTGCTATAGAAAGGAAATGATCTTTACACGAACCTTGTCCCTTTTCAGTGTCTTAAAGATCCACGAATGTGGGGATGCTATCGTATGCTTTTTGGTAATCTGTCTATATCTCTGCATGTGTTTTTTTTTTATTTTGCATCTTCTGTGATCTTGCTGTTCAGCTTGAAGTGATCTTTTTGTCCCTTTTGTGTTTACTATGCAGCCTTTTTGCTCAGGAGACAGCATTGCCTTGCAAGCTACTACTATCTGGATCTTCTTTGCCAGAAATGCTGTTAGAAGTTTCCACATGTTGATTAAACATGTGATTGGACTACAATTCATAGGATCACTGCAGCCTTTTTTGGTTTGAGGATGGTTCTACTTGTCATCATCCGTCTTGGACATCTGTTCCTCAAATATGTGTTCTTGAAAGATTTATTAAATTGTTCAAGGAAACAATCATGGAGAGTTGTTAGGCATTTCAGCCGGAATCCACAAACCCCATCTGGTCAAAAAGAAAAGGAGTACTTGTGGCACCTTAGAGACTAACCAATTTATTTGAGCATGAGCTTTCGTGAGCTACAGCTCACTTCGTCGGATGCATACTGTGGAAACTGCAGAAGACATTATATATACACAGAGACCATGAAACAATACCTCCTCCCACCCCACTCTCCTGCTGGTAATAGCTTATCTAAAGTGATCATCAAGTTGGGCCATTTCCAGCAGAAATCCAGGTTTTCTCACCCTCCGCCCCCCCCCCCCCCCACACACACACACACAAACTCACTCTCCTGCTGGTAATAGCCCATCCAAAGTGACCACTCTCTTTAAAATGCGTATGATAATCAAGGTGGGCCATTTCCAGCACAAATCCAGGTTTTCTCACCCCCCCACCCCCCTCCAAAAACCACTCTCCTGCTGGTAATAGCTTATCCAAAGTGACCACTCTCCTCACAATGTGTATGAAAATCAAGGTGGGCCATTTCCAGCACAAATACAGGTTTTCTCACCCCCCCACCCCATTTTTTCAAAAAAACACACAAAAACTCACTCTCCTGCTGCTAATAGCTTATCCAAAGCGACCACTCTCCCTACAATGTGCATGATAATCAAGGTGGGCCATTTCCAGCACAAATCCAGGTTTTCTCACCCCCCCACCCCCATACACTCACACACAAACTCACTCTCCTGCTGGCAATAGCTCATCCAAACTGACCACTCTCCTTACAATGTGCATGATAATCAAGGTGGGCCATTTCCAGCATAAATCCAAGTTTAACCAGAACGTCTGGGGGAGGGGGGGGTAGAAAAAAACAAGGGGAAATAGGCTACCTTGCATAATGACTTAGTCACTCCCAGTCTCTATTTAAGCCTAAATTAATAGTATCCAATTTGCAAATGAATTCCAATTCAGCAGTTTCTCGCTGGAGTCTGGATTTGAAGTTTTTTTGTTGTAAGATAGCGACCTTCATGTCTGTGATTGCGTGACCAGAGAGATTGAAGTGTTCTCCGACTGGTTTATGAATGTTATAATTCTTGACATCTGATTTGTGTCCATTTATTCTTTTACGTAGAGACTGTCCAGTTTGACCAATATACATGGCAGAGGGGCATTGCTGGCACATGATGGCATATATCACATTGGTGGATGTGCAGGTGAACGAGCCTCTGATAGTGTGGCTGATGTTATTAGGCCCTTTGATGGTGTCCCCTGAATAGATATGTGGGCACAGTTGGCAATGGGCTTTGTTGCAAGGATAGGTTCCTGGGTTAGTGGTTCTGTTGTGTGGTATGTGGTTGTTGGTGAGTATTTGCTTCAGGTTGGGGGGCTGTCTGTAGGCAAGGACTGGCCTGTCTCCCAAGATTTGTGAGAGTGTTGGGTCATCCTTCAGGATAGGTTGTAGATCCTTAATAATGCGTTGGAGGGGTTTTAGCTGGGGGCTGAAGGTGACGGCTAGTGGCGTTCTGTTATTTTCTTTGTTAGGCCTGTCCTGTAGTAGGTGACTTCTGGGAACTCTTCTGGCTCTATCAAGCTGTTTCTTCACTTCCGCAGGTGGGTATTGTAGTTGTAAGAATGCTTGATAGAGATCTTGTAGGTGTTTGTCTCTGTCTGAGGGGTTGGAGCAAATGCGGTTGTATCGCAGAGCTTGGCTGTAGACGATGGATCGTGTGGTGTGGTCAGGGTGAAAGCTGGAGGCATGTAGGTAGGAATAGCGGTCAGTAGGTTTCCGGTATAGGGTGGTGTTTATGTGACCATTGTGATAATGTCACGGCTAACCTGGTGGCTGAACTTTGTGACTTTGTCCTTACCCATAACTATTTTACATTTGGGAACAATGTATACCTTCAGATCAGCGGCACTGCTATGGGTACCCGCATGGCCCCACAGTATGCCAACATTTTTATGGCTGATTTAGAACAACGCTTCCTCAGCTCTCGCCCCCTAACGCCCCTACTCTACTTGCACTATATTGATGACATCTTCATCATCTGGACCCATGGAAAAGAAGCCCTTGAGGAATTCCACCATGATTTCAACAATTTCCATCCCACCATCAACCTCAGCCTGGTCCAGTCCACACAAGAGATCCACTTCCTGGACACTACAGTGATAATAAACAATGGTCACATAAACACCACCCTATACCGGAAACCTGCTGACCGTGAGAAAACCTGTATTTGTGCTGGAAATGGCCCACCTTGATTTTCATACACATTGTGAGGAGAGTGGTCACTTTGGATGAGCTACTACCAGCAGGAGAGTGAGTTTGTGTGTGTATGGGGGTGGGGGGCGGGGTGAGAAAACCTGGATTTGTGCTGGAAATGGCCCACCTTGATTATCATGCACATTGTAGGGAGAGTGGTCGCTTTGGATAAGCTATTACCAGCAGGAGAGTGAATTTGCGTGTGTGGTTTTTGGAGGGGGGTGGGGGGGTGAGAAAACCTGGATTTGTGCTGGAAATGGCCCACCTTGATTATCATACGCATTTTAAAGAGAGTGGTCACTTTGGATGGGCTATTACCAGCAGGAGAGTGAGTTTGTGGGGGAGGGGGGGTGAGAAAACCTGGATTTCTGCTGGAAATGGCCCAACTTGATGATCACTTTAGATAAGCTATTACCAGCAGGAGAGTGGGGTGGGAGGAGGTATTGTTTCATGGTCTCTGTGTATATAATGTCTTCTGCAGTTTCCACAGTATGCATCCGATGAAGTGAGCTGTAGCTCACGAAAGCTCATGCTCAAATAAATTGGTTAGTCTCTAAGGTGCCACAAGTACTCCTTTTCTTTTTGCGAATACAGACTAACACGGCTGTTACTCTGAAACCCATCTGGTCAGGTATTTTCCAATTTTTCATTCCTTTTGATATCTCATCTATTTCTTTCTTGTGTATTCCTCTGTTGTTTGATTTTTAAACTTTTCACTCATGTTTTTAATCCAGTTCACTGTCTGATTATTTTGTACATCCTCATACCAGATTTCCTTCTAGTAGCGTGGAAATTCTTCCACGTTACTTATTGGCTTTCTGTTTTTTTACTGTTTTGCTTTAACGTTGATCTGATCAAAGACTCTCTTTTAGGGTCTCTCAGGAAGAGTCTGTTCTCTTGATACTCATGGCTTCATGCTTAAAATCTTTCAAGCCTATGACTCAATGGATCAGCTTCTGTCCATATTGTTTCTTCACAACTCATCCCTTTCATTCAGCTGATATTTCATCTCCAGGGCCATTTACTTCTGTTTTCTTGTCAAATGATTTTTCTCAAATTTATCCAATAGGCTGATATATCATAGTAAAAGTCTTTTTTGTTATTTTTATTATCACTGAAGTGCGTAGGCACCTGAGTCACGCAAACCTAAGTCAGTCATTGACAGCCAAACAAGGCAATCATCTTCTGTTGAGCTTGCCTTCCCTTGAGGAAACTTTGATAGGCAGCAGTCTTCCTTGGTTCCTGGCCCCCACTCATCTCCTTTCCTGATATGAGAGCTGAAAGTCTGCTCTCCAACCTGGACAGACAGCAGCTCAGCTGGGGTCTCAACATTTAGCTCCTCCCTCATAACCAAGCAACTGCTGCCCATTTACTCTCTTCTGGTCCATGTAGAATTTGTACATTCAATTACATTGACCATACTCACATATAGTTAGAACTTGATCCAAGATGGGGAAATTGCTGATCTTACAGTGGAAGAATTTATTGGTTAGTTCTATATAAGGAACTTATCTGTCTGGAAGCACCACCTAGGCACCTTACATTAGTAAAAACAGACATTCGCAAAGAAATAAATTACGCATAATTTAAGATTTAATAACAAAACACCTGCTCCCTGTAGTTAATCAGTGATAAGAATTAAAGACTTGACCCAACAAATAAATCTTTCACTGTGATTAGAAACTTACGCTTGGTTCTAATTGACTCTTAGAGGGACCAGATTCTAGAGGTCTGCGCACTCCACTGAGAACATTCTGCCCGTTATCTTGGTGTGTTTAATACCAGAAACAACTCCCCAATCAGACTTTCTCTTCCCCATCCTCCATTGCTCCCTCCCAATCTCCACTGGCTCCCAGTCCCGGCTTTCAGACCCAGTTTCCCCTCCCCAAGTATCTGTGTTCTTGCTTCATCTGGCTACTTGTTTTAGCCCGAACAGTTAAAGTTTGGTAAAATTATAGGCAACTTGTAATGGGAAATGTCAGGTAACCTTAAGAATAGGTAGAGCTACCAGTCCTGGCTACAGTGTTCTAGTGGTCTTAAATAGATCCTTAAGCTTGAATTTTATAATAGCCATAAACTAGCTTAAAAACTCAGTAGTTATTATCATTATTTATTCTTTGCACTACCATAGAATCTAGCAGCCCTATGTGCTATGCGCTGTACAAACAGAGAACAAAAAGATGGTCCATACTCTGAGGGGCTTATAGGTGAAGTTGCTTTATGATTGCCAATTTTTAAGACTAATAATCCCAGTTTGGTCAATGTCTCCATCTGTATCCTCCATTCAATTTATCATCTCAGTTTCTGTAGGCTGAATGTTCAGTGTAGGCATTTGTTGCAGAATCACCCGATCTAGAGGAGAGTAACAATGAAGAATTTCTGGACCCAATTTTATGGTATTTTAACCAGAGAACACCATACTATCCAGCAAATGTTCTTCATCAAGGGATTCCTAAGTGACACAGAAATGATCCAGAAATCAGAAACTCCAACTAGAAATTCTGAATCTGTTACTAATAGGGAGAAACTATTGAAAATATAAAGGCAAATTTGGGAGACACAATCTCAGGCTACTTTAATTCAACATAGTAAGGAATGAATTACCAGACTGCATCAGTTCAAGGGTTTTTGATTTCAGGAATTGAGAAATCTAGAGAGGTGCAAGGAGAAGTAGTGTTAAAATGCACCAATGAGGAGTCCTCCAATAAAATATAATGAAGATGCAGCAGACTACAATTCTTTAAAATTTTTCAGACTTAACAAAAACAAAGTGTACTTTAAATAAAAAGTTGTGGGTGGCAGGGCAAGTTAAGATTTGCAGAGTAAAAAGCAGAGTAGAGGTAGGGTATCAAGCAAGCAGAATAAATTAATACAGAATAAGAGGAGTGTTAACAAATGTAAGGGGGGAAAGCAGTTCTAGAATGATGACTCAAATGACTGTGATACTGAACTTTTAAATCTTTTTTTTAAAAACAGTAACATTGCAGGGAACTTTAAAGGAGGACAGGTCCGATTATACCTAGACCATCTTCTTGCCAATGCAGGGCACTTTGTGTACAGTTCATTTTTTAGTTTTGTCCAAACTAGTTTTAAGTGTCCCAAGTGATGGAGGTTGTGAGATTTGTGCCTCATTCAGGAGTGAGAGGGACCTAGTTACATAGATTTGGTGTGCAAGAAAAGGTGTTAGTTAGTTATTGATTAGATTGATGAAACCTTTTAGAAAGAACTCAAGGTTGCTTGTGGAATTAGAGAAGCATACAAAAGTCAAGCTATTCCATTCAAAAATCTAAACGGATCAAATGTATAGGTTGGAAGACTTTTTGTTCCAGTAAGACATAGAACCCATTGTACTACGTGGACAGTGCCATCTGCTTGATGTTTACAATCTCTGTATCAGAAATTTGCAGAGATTCTACTTGGAGTTCAAATGATACTTGTACAAAGTTAGGTTCTCTTGTTTGAGAATGATACAGGTGCTCTACCCAGTCCTCAGTATACAAGGGGTTGACTCACGCTTCCCTTTCCCATTCCCTTCCATTGGTGCTCATGCTAAAATGAAGGGTGTGATGGGTTAGATCACAGAAAATCCCTTGGGAACTGCCAACTGATGTGCTGAGACTATCCCTGAGCCTGTTTCCCCTGGCAGCTTGGGACTTCAGTGTGCTGCCTGGTTTGAGCCAGACATGCTAGCCTGCTGCAAATCCAGACCCAGGTCTGAACCACTTCCCCTAAAAGCTGCAGGCGTAACTGAAAACAGCTTAAGAAGTGTTTGTCTCTGACACTCAGATGCCCAGCTCCCAATGGGGTCCAAACCCCAAGTAAATCCGTTTTACCCTGTATAAAGCTTATGCAGGGTAAACTCATAAATTGTTTGCCCTCTATAGCACTGATAGAGAGAGATGCACAGCTGTTTGCCCCCTCTCCCACCAGGTATCAATACATACTCTGGGTTAATTAGTAAGTAAAAAGTGATTTTATTAAATACAAAAAGTAGCATTTAAGTGGTTCCAAGTAATGACAGAACAAAGTAAATTACCAAATAAAATAAAACATGCAAGTCTATGCCTAATACAGTAAGAACGTGATTACAGATGAAATCTCACCCTCAGAGGTGTTCCAGTAAACTTCTTTTACAGACTAGCCTCCTTCTAGTCTGGGTCCAGCAATCACTCCCATCCCTGTGGTTACTGTCCTTTGTTTCAGTCTCTTTCAGGTAACCTTTGGGGGTGGAGAGTCTATCTCTTGAGCCAGCCGAAGACAAAATGGAGGGGTCTCCCAGGAGTCTAAATAGACTTTCTCTTGTGGGTGGACACCCCTTCCTCCCCCTGTGTAGAATCCCAGCTACAAGATGGAGTTTTGGATTCACATGGGCAAGTCACATGTCCATGCATGACTCAGAACTTACAGGTAGCAGCCATTGTTCACATGCTACCTTGAATGTCCTCAGGTAGACTTCTTATGTGGATTGGAGCCTTCCAAGATCCATTGTCCGTTAAGTGTTTCTTGATTGGGCACTTCACTTTTAGATTCCTCTCTAAAGAAGCTGCCCAAATGCCTTACTTAAAATCAAACAAGTAGACAGCCAATATTTATAACTTTGAATACAAAAATGATACATGCATACAAATAGGATGAATAAATTCAGTAGATCATAACCTTTGGAGAGGTATGTTACATGGTATATGTAGCATAAAACATATTCCAGTTATGTCATATTTACATTCATAAGCATATTTCCATAAAGCATTATGAGGTGCAATGTCACAAAGGGATGAAAGAATGCCTCTAGGAAGTTGGAGCTCCATAGCCAGGCTCTAAGAGCTGATTCAGTCCTCCACACTGAGGGTGGTTTTTGTTGTTTGCTTTTTCCTTCTCTTGTTTTGATTTATGATTATACAGATTTTTTTTCCCTCCTGAACAGACCTTTCTGATATGCTGGGCTTTCTGTTTCTGCTGCATCATCTCACCAGCTGACATGTTGATTCTCAGGCCAGAGAGATTGTAGAGATCAGTGCTTCATTCTTTTTTTAAGATCTGCCATTCTCTTGAGGGTTATTGCTGCTTACTAGTATCTTCTAGTGCTGTTTACTCTAGTGGTGATCTTGAGGCAATGTAATAAAGGAAATGTAATGAAGTATGCTTATTTATCAGTAGCTGGAGTTCTCTGAATATATTGCCTCTTCAGATCTACCTTGACCCTTCCTTCTTCTGCAGAGAATATTGGAATTGGGTCTGTATGCAGCAGAATGGAATAGGGATGTGGTTATGAGGTGTGGTATTTTATACTCCTTGCTTTGTAATGTTCTGGTGGAGTGGCAGACAAATCTACTGCTTAAGTGCTTTTAATACTACTAAGGAGTCTGTGGCTCAGGAGGTACAGCCCACGATTTCCTCAAATGGAGATCTACAGAAGCAATAAATTTTTTAAAGTGCTCTTGTGCCAGAGATGGACAGAGAGAATAAATTTTACTTCCATTCAGTAAAGCAGTGTTTTTTGCATAGGCAGCCCAAAATGCCACTCGTCATTTTTGCTGTCATATTACATTGCAAATTTAAGACTAAGCTATGGGATGGAGATCAAAAGTGTTTTATTGAATTGCAGTCCAAAAATATTGTCACAGCATCCTTTGACCCCAGGAGATTACACCACAGTGAAAATAAATGTTCTTTTTTTCAATTGTGCTTAGATTTACCATGTACAGGTTTCAGAGTAACAGCCGTGTTAGTCTGTATTCGCAAAAAGAAAAGGAGTACTTGTGGCACCTTAGAGACTAACCAATTTATTTGAGCATGAGCTTTCGTGAGCTACAGCTCACTTCATCAGATACATAGGCTGTAGCTCACGAAAGCTCATGCTCAAATAAATTGGTTAGTCTCTAAGGTGCCACAAGTACTCCTTTTCTTTTTACCATGTACAGTAATTCTGACATGAACAAGCTGTGTTACTGTAGGTCATCCAAAATGAGTACACCACATATGATTTCTTCTTTTTATTATATAGTATATTTATCTGCTACTTAAGATAAATGTTCTGTTCCTTCTAGTATAGATTCCTTACTTCACTTTTTTTGAAAGAGATAAATTTCAGGAAATAGTGATTTTCGTATTCCGTCAGTCCTGTATTCTCCCACTGTGGAGGGGGGACACTAAATCCTGTGGGGCAATTTCTGTCCTTAATTTTGTCAATCCTTTTTCACAACTGATGGACCAGTTCTCACTTATGTTGTGTTCCACTGCAAAATAGGCATCAGATCTGTAATGTATGGCATTATTTTAAAAGTATGTATTTTAATATAGTATTTTTAGTCTTATTTTTTCTGATCCAACTTACATTTGCATGCTAGAGAAATCAGGAATGCTTTCCAGTAGTCAGTATTAGATTGGGAGAACGTATTCGTAGATTTCAGATGCTATCTATTGGCAGAGATAACTTTTCAAAAACTAGTTATAGACGTGAAAAGCAATAAAGACTTTTTCTCTACTATGTTGCCCCTTTTGGATGGCAGAATGATTTGTAGGAGATGAAACTAACTAACAAGTCCTGTTCAGTTCAATTATGTTAGATTCCTGCACACTTATAACTTATACCTGATTCTTTTAAAGATAAAGCTGAGATAACACTGACATTCTAAATTCCTGTTTTATTTACTGGTATCTTCCATTCAAAAAGTCTTTTTTAAAGAAATGTTTTTGACAAGTTTCACTGGTGTATTTGGCTATTGTGGAGTTATCCACATATGGGAAAAAGAAAAGGGTTTTCATTATTTATAATGGAAAAAAGTTTAGGTTATTTTTTTTTCATACTCTGATAACTGAAGAAAGTTTTGTCTTAAACTCCAGACCTGAATCCAGACCAATGTGTTTGCCTTGAGAAATATGGTTTATAGGACTCAAGTTCCAGAGATTTGTAAACCTCCAGAAAAAGTAAACATTATTTTCTTTAACTCCCACTACGTTCTTCTACTGACGCCAGCCTTGATAATCCATTTGTCCATTTCTCCCACAAACATGCCTGCGCTTGATTCCATGTAGCACCTTGTGAATCAAATGCCCTTCTTTAACTCATCCTCAAAGCCATTACCCTCTTCTCAGTCAAATCCCTCCTTAAAACTCATATTTTCTATGCTGCCTGCAAGAAGTTATCCAACTAAGGACATTATTCATTTTGCTATAATTAATGTTTTAAAATAAACCCTAAATCCATCCCTCTTCTATATTCCACCATGAACGCTAACCATTGCTGATTAACTGTGTAATCTTACTTATGTTATTCTGTCTTCCTTTTCTCTCAGAACTCTCTATGCTTTTGTGACCTTTCCCCACTTTGTTGAGTCAAGTCTGAAATCGGTTTGTAAACTCTTTGGCGCATAGATTTTGTATTTTCATTTGTATTATGAGTTGCCTGGGACACTATTAAGTGCTATAAAATAATTGATGATATATTTAAAATTGAGTACTGAAGCACATCTTTCCAAATATTCACACCTATGCCTATCTGAAAGGCTATACAAATAAACGGTAGGGATGGGATGAATCTTTACCCAAGTAGCTGGATAGTGTTAATGTGTATGGGGTAAGCAGGTTGCTGGATAACTATGACTCAGTTTTCTGGTTTTATTTCTCCATCTCTGTTATTGGAATTTCTTGACTGGAATTCTTCAGTAAAGCCATGTATGGCATCTTCGACATTTTTATTGTTTAACTTGGAGCTTGATGTAGGGATTTCATGGACAAATCATAATATAGCTCTCTTAGGCTTATGTGGCTGAATCACTCTGATAGACTTCATTTCATGGCTTAGATGTGTTTCTTTGGCTCATCAGAGCTGAGGCGAATTGTCAATGATCTGACAACTGTTAGGATAGTAGCAATGGCATAATCTCTGGAATTTCTCTCTTGAATCAAATTTTTCAATAACTCCAGGATTTGACAGACACTGTAAGAATGTTGGTATTTAGGTTTTCAGAGCAGAAAGTAGAAAAGCCCGTTTGCTCTCCAGCAGGCATTGTAAAATTTGGGTCACAGTGTCCTTGGCTGGCTAATTCTCTTGGTTAGATGTTTGGGACAGGTAGACTTTTTGAATACAGAAAGCACAAAACAATCTTCTGAAGGAAATGGGTCTCACTTACATTGGGAGAAGAATGGTCTAGATAAGGTACCTGGTAATTTTCCATCACTAATTCCTGTCATTTTGTGATTTGGTTTGTGGATATCTTTAAAATTATGAAGGTGCCTGACTACAATATTGTCGTTTGGCTGTGATAGGACATGTAGATACTGTATTATCCTTGGAAATTTCATTTTTACAAAAATGTACACACAGCTTTGACTGGGTTGCAATCACAGACTAAAATGTTCCCAAACAATTCCTCCCTGGCCCCTTCTCTCTCACTCATATTAATTCTGGTCCTCACCAGGTCATAAAGGAGGCTGTAGTATCCTTCATGATAAAGACAGGACTCCAGTGTAGCAAAGACAGTGGAGATTTAGGGATGGGAAGAGACATGGTAGTTCCCTGAATCTTTAGTTTATAGACTGAGGAACAGGCTGTGCTGCATAGTGTGGCCACACAGTCTGCCTAAATTAATTGCTTGGGATTTTTACTTCGCTGTTTTGTTGTGTTTTCTAAATAATCTATATGTGCCTTTTATGACAGGTGCATTTTAATAAATTTGAAAATAAAGTTTAAATAAATAAATAAAAGTAATGGACACAGAAGCTTACCATAAGCATATCTATGTGACTACGCAACATTTGCCAAACGATGCAGCGCAAAAGGGCAGTAGACTGGAAAAAGCTCTGTTCAACAAGAGCTACATTTCTTGAAAGAGGGATTGGACAGAGGTCTACATGTCTACGTAGATATGTGCATAAGAAGTTGAATACTAGGGTAGGTTAATGAGGAAAATATTGAAATTTCTGAAAACAAAAATATCCAGTCACCCTGGAAACAGATTCTGAGGCTATAATCTGGTTTGATTAATTCTTGTTCAAACCTGAAAACACTTACATTCTTCTTAAGTCAAACCTGCTTTTCTGATGAAATATGTTTGGATCATTGGTATAGTGAGTTTCTGGAAACTTCAGGAACTTGCCTTTCAGGATCTTCATAAGGGCAGTATTCTTCAACCTGCCAGGTATAAATTCATTGTTAAAGTGAAGGCAAATTTTCAGAGCATTCAGGAAATAATGCTATCTTTAGCCTGTCCAAATTCAGAATTGCTAAATGAACTGGAGTTTCACTGTCTAGATACTAGGAACTACTAGTTTATTTATACAATTCTGCCGATTTTAGAGAGAGTTTTTAATTTTTTTTTTTCAGAGCAGCCTTGAAAATATTGGCTGTCATCCATAATAATATGGATAGTACATTCCACTAAAGAGGCTTAAGAAATGTAAGGACTTTCTCATCCTAGAAGGCATTAGGGTTCATCCCACAATAGTGCTGAAAACCTCATGAAGCTTGAAAATGAAGCCTCAGCTAATGATTTTATGTAGAGCGGCAACCTGGAGTTCATATTTTTACTGTATACTATACTCTGGGTTTTACACCACTGACATTTCAGTTTTGGGGTTGTTTTGGTTTTGATTACACCATTGAACTTGAATTTACACTAGTGTGAGATCAGAATCAGTACCTTGATGCACAGTTGCCATCTGAGCTATTGTTCAGAAAGAGTTCTATATCTCATAGTACGGTTAAGCTGTCCTTTGGGTAAAACAGTGTACTTTATAGTCTCCGATACTAAATTGGTGTAGAAAAGAGATTTTTGTCCTACCTGAAGAATGATTTTAATTAATTGTTCCTCACTAATGTGTAAAACCCACTTCTGAGCATGTTCCCCCTCTGTTGCAGGGGATAGATCATGTAGTGGCTTGTTCCACGTAGATGGGCTGCTGTATACTACATTAGCCAGATATTCCTGTTGCTTTACTTAGGGTAGTTCCAAGTAGACTACATTATGTACTTTTTTGTCTTGAGGTTAAAAAGGCATGGATTACTGTGGTGAAATAGATGGGAAAAGGCAGGATGTACCACAAATGACTCCAGGGATTCCATACTGGTAAAGATTAGATGTATACCTCCCATAGACTGTGCACCTATCCCTAAACAGTTTTCCCCCATACAGGTCAACATTATTTCCATGTTACTCTTATTGAGGCTAAGCCAATTAGCTCCTATGCATTTCCCTACATTGGTCAGACATTGGGAGAACGCAGAAAATGCAGTGTCTGGGTTAGAAGAAAAGAGGTGTTTGGTGTCATTGCTGACCAGAGTCTCATAGTCTCATTACCAATCTTGGTAACTGCCTCTTAGAGAAGAAATAAAAGTACCGAAGAGAGCTCTCGCAGGCAAGTCACAAAACATCATGGTGAACGGTACTGAAGGCTGCTGTTTAAAATTAACAGAATCAGCAAGTACAGTTGACTTGTATCTGTCATCAAGAGATTGTCAACGTAGCTAATCTGCTCTCCATCCTTAAACCCTTATATGAAACCAGGTATTTGAGTTCCAGAAAACTAAGTTGTTCCAGCATAAACTTACCAATAACCTTCTTTCAGAATTGCAAATGAGAGACTGTATGGTAATTGGAAAAGTTATTGTTACAGGAGAGGTTTTCATAAGCAGAACCTTCACCACTTCCTCTTTAAGTGTGCCTAGCACGCACCCTGCCTTCATAAAGGGAAACTTGAACAATTGTCATCAATAATGGGCTCCAGAAACCCAGATGAAGTGCAGTTGGGTTCAATTATTTTAGCATATCCAAGACTTCATTAGGTAAAAATGGGCACAATTCAATCATGGAAGACTGGAAGAAGTTCTCTGTTGCTGTAAATTGATGCAACCCTATTGAAGTCAATAATGCTGTGCCAGTTTACACTAGCAGAGAATTTGGCCCTGTGAATTTATTTGGCCCTGTACCAGTTCAGTTAACAGCTAGTTTGTCCTAAATCTCTCTTCTTCAAGGTGAATCAAGAGAATGCAAACATAATTCTGTAAGGTTTCAGAGTAGCAACCGTGTTAGTCTGTATCCGCAAAAAGAACAGGAGTACTTGTGGCACCCTGGAGACTAACAAATTCTTAGAGTCAAGTTAAGTTGGTTTTGCCTGACGGCCACTTTGAGCTAATGTCTGTTCCCAGCTCATCCGGGAGAATATTTGAACCACACACCCCAGAGTATAAGGTACCCAGGGCCAGTGAAACCTTTGTCCAATTTCAAGAAGAGTCAGGAAGATTGTACTTCTAAGGTGTAACCTTTCTTTATCTCTGAGATTCAGAATGCATTGTAGGGGAGAGTTCTGAATGCATGCATTATCAAGGTACCTGGAAGAACTATCTATGACACTGCAATAGAGAGAGATTTAGCTGGTAAAGAGCTTTTTCAATGATCTGTTTCATTCCTCTAGAACATTATATATTCATAGGTTTCTGCCAAATACCTACTAAATTACTCTCTAGTCTTTTGCCTTAACACATTCTAGTAATGATGATAGTGTGATCTGCCTTGTCAGAATATCCCATTATCTATTGAATTTGCCATTACAAATAGGCTTAATCAGATTTGATTTCAGTTGACAAAGATCAATATTTGTCAGTATCACCCCAGTCAAAAAATTTTGGAAACAAAATCCTATTTGTATTAAGCTAAATTTGAACAGGAAGCTGCATGTGTATTGGTGTAGCAGCTCAGGTACAAAATACTTTGATTATGACATGTTGGTCTGAAGGAAGCTCTTTGTTTTCAATACCACAGAAGCAGGGGATAGCTTTTTTCGGGTGGTAACAATCAAAATAATGTTTTTGGGTAAATGATTAAAAGTAGTTATTTGGATACAAAATTATATTAAGTAATTAAAATTTGGCATCAAATATGAAATAAATGATTTCTTCCAACCCCAATTAGAGCATACCTTGTAATATTTAGTGTACATATTTTCTTAGTTTACCCTATTTATCTTTGTAAATGCAGTGACTACCAAAAATAATCCCCAATAACCTCTTGTTTTTAATACCTTGTAAAAACTTATAAACAGTTACTTGAAGTTGAATTAAAGGAGATAATTTTTCATCATTTAACTATCGTTAGCTGTAAGGCTTGCTAATTCTGTATTAGGTATGTTGGCACCAGGAAGGAAATTCTGTTGCTTCAAACTTGGGACTGGTATTTTCCATGTAATGAACTCGGGGGGGGGGTCTGGAATGCTAACTATGAGGATGGAAAACATTTAGTCACTCTTGGAATTATATGAATGTTTTTCCAGGAAGCTTAAGTAAACACACACTGTGCCGCTTAGGAGGCAGCATTTAAAGTTTTTTTGGACAGCAGACAACATTCAAACAAGTATGTAGACGCTAATGCAAGATTTTTAAACAGCACACCCTTCGGGGCAAATCTGGGCTATTTGTCAGATTAGGTGCTACAATAAATTTGTATTTTAGACTACTGTTCACTTTTGTGTATGAAGTATATTGCAATAACCTTGGTAATAAATACTAAAATAGATGGACTTTTCATCTCTGTAGGTCTCTTCAGTGCTGGTTTTCTTAAAAAGTAAAATCCATTAGGCCTTCTACACTGGAGACCTAGATCACATTAGAAAGGTGCAGAAGGAAGAGTTATTTTGCTTTACCAAACACAGGGACATTCAGGCTAGAGGACTCTCTTCATAGCTACATTAAAGTATTTAATTCTATTTCTCCATTCCTTAATAGATACTTTCTGCCCTCAAAAATAGAATTTATTTTATGTTTCATTACTTACATGTTTTAAGGGCCCAAAATTAAGCATAGATCTTTTTCTATTGAATTATGTCGCGGTACACGGTTAACACTTTCTGAAGGAATCCCAAGGACATATATCTGGATTCCTCATCAGTATAGGATTGTTCACCACATAATTCTTTGATTGTAAACATGTTAACTTCAAGGGCATGGTTTTTTTATATATGCATTACTGAGTGCAGTAATATCTTCCATTGATCTTCAGCTGATTGAAATTACTTCTCACAGTACAGCCTTAAAGTTCGTTTGTAAATTGTCAACCATTGTTAAAAATACTGGAAACAGAAATAAAGATAGTGATGAACTCATCAAGGGAATCAGTGTAAAATTGTTTTTCTAGTTCCATACTCTGACTACTATTTTGGTAAAAATGGCAGCCTTTCCTTTATGAAAGATCTTATAATGCCTCACTGTTAAAGAATATCTTTACAAAATATTGCTATATTGTACTGACAAAATCTGAGTTCGCAAATTAGTCATAACTTCCTTACTCCTAATTACTTTGCATTACAGTAACGCAGGCAATAGTCCATATTCACAGTACCTGATGCAACATTTCAGTTGTAGTAATATCATTTATTTCAGGTCTTGAAAACAGCAACAAACTGAAGTTACAAACCGTAAAAGAGGGTATGCAGGCATTATCATGCACCTACCAAGTATAACCCAGGAAAGCATTCTGTGGTGTGTTTTGATCTGCTGCTATTTGGTCAGAGTGCACTACAGAACTTTTAGTGCATGCTCGCAGGGTCCAAATGGCCATAATAGTGTATGGCAGGCAGGTGTGCTATAGGTTTAAACCCCAGTTTACCAGGTGCTAAATCACCATACTGACAAACCCTAAGGGTATAATTTACAGATTTACTTAACATGTGAATATCTATAAATGAAATTATCAAGATAAGGCCTGTGATATGAAATTAGCAAGTCCTGAGGGTTTCTTCAATGTATTTTTCAATATATATGGTTTTTATAAAATAAAGAAATCTTGGCCCAGATGCTCCTTTCTGGTGTATGGTATAAAAGGCAGCAAAGAAGGGCAAAGGGGCTGGAAAACTGGTTGCTGCTTTGAGCCGATCCATAACAACTGTTTTTTGAATTTTGCACCATTTTTCACTTCTGTTTAAAAAAAAAAAAAAAAAAAAAGTTTGTCAGTTGGAAGCCATCATTTGAATCAGAGCTCAGGTTTGAGTGTGCCACCATATTGGAGAAAGAAGGTGAGCCACTAATTGGAAGCAGTTGCTTAGCTTGATTCAACATGCTCTCAAAGCCCTTGAGATTTTCATGGAGTTGGAAGAGTGTTGCCGCCTCCTTTGCTAATAACACTTGAAAGTGTGCATATGCTCTGTCATTCAGTAGTTATCCTTAAGGAAACTAAAGTAGTTATCTGTTCACATGGAACATCTGTTTAGAATTGTAAGCAATCGAAAGATTACAGGTAACCGCATAAGAAATATGTCTGTTGAATTACATAATTTGTTAGGAACATTGTATAGTAGTTTATGCTGGAAGCCAAAAGAGGTGCTCTGTCAGTTGTAGATCTGTGGAACACTAACTTTGGCAAGATTTTTCCTTCCCTTGCCTCAGACTATCAGAGCAGCCAGGTGAAACAATAAACCTCAGAGAGATTTGTAGCTGGGGAGGGCAAGGGAGACTACTGTATGTGTTGGGTGAGGGAAGCAATCAATAGGGCTTGCCAGCAACAACATATAAATGATCAGAAATCGCAGTCATTTGCCACAGATTTCACTGCCCTGAGTGGACAAAAGTTTTGCTTCTCTTTCTCGAAACTTCCCTAAATTGTATCTAATGAACTTTTGGTGCATCCAGGGCCTGTGTAACCACTAGGTGAACTAGGCGGCTGCCTAGGGCGCCAAAAAGCAGTGCCCAAAAGTATTTTTGCTTCATCCAAAACGGGATGGGGCACAGTTCGGTCCTTTCCCCAAGCCACCTTCCCCCATACCAGGGTGACCCTTGCTCTCTGTCTCTTCCACACACTACGTTGGGCAGCTCCGTCCCATTCTGTGTGCAGGTTGCATTATGGCAACTCAGCTGGGCATGCAAGGAGGGTTCATCTTTGTTCCTTTCTCCTGCCTGGGGCAAATAAATCAGGGAGCCAGAATCAGAGGGCTTGTGAATCACCCCCATTGGAAACTTCCAGCCTCTCTCTGCCGGGGAGAGGTCCGCAGCAAGGCGTGGCTGCTTGCACTTTATCACAAGCCCGTGCCTTGGACCCGAGGCAGGGCACATCTTCTCACGGGCGAGTGGGGCTGGCTCTCCGGCGACCTGCCTCGGTTGCATTTCCCAGGCACTTCCCTTGTCTCTGGGGAGGGGGGGAGGGAGCGAGGGAGCAAACCGCTGGAGAGGAGGAGGAGGGAAGGAAACACAGCGATGGAGGGAAGGCAGGAGAGGACGCAGGGGACAGGGAACGTGGGGTCGGAGGGGAGAGGTGGAGAGCCCAAGGCTGACCCTCCAGGGTGTGTCTCTGTCCCACCCCTTCCGCCTTCCTTCCCTCTGGCGCTCTACTTCTCTACATTCTGGCTGCGCTTCTGTGTGTCCCCCCCCCCCCCCCCCCCACACACACACACACCCCCGCTGCCTGGAGCTCCGCAACGTGCGGAGAAGAGCCTCTCCAAAACGAGTGAGCTGCTGAGGTCCCTGCGCCTCGCCGCAGGCTTCCCCTCTCTCCACCAGGGTGCTCCATCCGATTCCACTTTGCATCCAGCTCGGCCTCGCTGCAGCTGCAATCTTCCTGGGAGAGAGAGGTGTGTGTGAGAGAGATTGCCTGCCTGCCTGGACTCCTCACCATGATGACACTTGAATTTGGTGATTTATGTGTCATCAGTAGCACAAGCACTAACTACCACTGCCTCTCCCCGTGACCTCTCTCCCGCTTCACCTCCCAGCTCCCTGGCGGAGCAAAGTTCTCCGAAGAGGCTGCGTTGCACAGTTCTGAGCACTCCCTTTGCTACTGCAGCAAGGTGGCGCGAGGGGCGCAAGGTGGAAGTTTCGCCTAGGGCGCAAAATATCCTTGCACCGGCCCTGGGTGCATCTTCATTCTGGTAGTATATGCAGCATTGTAATTATGGATATGATTACACTGGCTCCCTCTTCTTTTGGTGAGGATTAGTTGACCAGTCTACATTAGTTATTAACAGTTAAGAGCACTTGAGGGTGAAAGGGTATGGCTTTGCATTTTATCATCAGCCTTTGAGGATTGAGGATTCTATGCTTTATAAGTAAGATTAACTGAAGAACTGCATAAACAGTTGTCCAGAGTAGTGGAAGGAAGGTGAGACATTTAGTGAATTGTTTGTTTTGAACAACGTATCTGTTAGGAATGGAAATTAATAGAACTATTATGTGCTTTTCAGAGGGTAAACAATCATCAATAAGCTTTGTTTTTTCTTTGTTACCCTCACTTGATTTCTGTGTTGCCCCTGCACTGTGTGTGTGTAAACTCCCAGGCCCTAAAAACATCTTCTTTTTGTTTTGTTTTCATAATGAGAAGTGGGTGTTTCAGTCTCACTCAAATTTTGCTGAAAGCAGTCTTTCATTTTCATCTGAACCCACTCTGTCTTTCTGCTGTATTTGTTTCCCAGACCTCATGTCTCAGCAGGGTACACAATTATACCTGGATAGAAAAGTTATTCTGTTGTATGATTGATTTATTTTTTGCATTTAATTTCCTTGTTTGCATTTAAGTAGGAAAAATCTGCCTCTTTGATAATGTTATCGTGTAATCGGCCAGTGTAGGCTATGAGGCTCATATCTATCTTAGGCAAATGGATTAATTTCATAGGTTTGCTGCTGTTGTTTGATAAGAGACAGTTTTCTGGGCAGGGCAGCAGCACTTCGGTATTTTATTAAAAGTATCTTTCTCTCGGGGGAAAAAATGAAAATTTAGGTTTTTTTCTGCATTGGTGGTTTGCCCTTGTTACAGCTATTTGTTGTCAGCTATCGGTGTGGCTGCACTGTTGCAAACCCCTAGTGTAGCCAAGCCTATAGACTGGAAAAGCCAATATAAGATGTGATTTGCACCGTTGCATCCCACCCTGATTTCAAGCTGAGCTGAGCTGTATCAGCGCAGATCATGGCTTAGAGAGTTTGACTGTGTACGTTAGGGTTCTACACTGGTGCCTTTACCTTGGTGGTTGACCATCCATGGCTGAAATCTCCACTGTAGACAAGGCCTAAGACTGTGTAGAACTTGCAGAAAAACTTGCAAAGTGACCTTAAAAAAATAAAATTGCAAATTCTTGACTTTCTTGTATCCACTCTTATTTTCTGTTGTGAATTTTGCTATGTGGTTCGAGAAAATATTTACACCATCCTTCAGCCTGGGAGAAGCAGCCACTGTCTTGATGAGCAGGGAGATTCTGTAGTGATTTCACATGAGGGTGGGGGATGGAGGAGGACTTAATTAGGTGCTGCATGAATCTTAGGACATACCTACTGAGTGTTCTCAAAGACTTTTTTCCAATTATTTTATTTTTATTTTTTGCAAATTTACTCTAACCAAAAAAAAATCCTTCATGAAAGGGTAGCCAGATGCCTGGTTTGGAGCTTTTTTCCTAAACTCTTTCAGTTACTGTACAAAAAGTGACCTGTTTTTTTAAAGTGAAGAATGTATGAATGTCAGTCTCCCATAAATCAAAAATGGATTAACAGATTTTTCTCATATTAAAAAAAAAAAAAAAAAAAAGGCTGCTGAGATGAAGCATAGAAAGTTTTAGCCTCCGAGGAGAATTTTTTCAGACGGTTATGAGCATGTGAAAACAAGAGGTTATGGTGGATGTAACCTTAACTAGAGCATTTCATGGCAGTGAAACCTATATTATGAGGATTCCTTTTCACCCTAGCCACTCCCTCTTTTCCTTTCTGTCCCCCCTTTTTCATTGCTTCTATCTACCATTTAGTTCCACTTCTAAAATATACAGACTACACAGTTTTCCCACCCATTGTTCATCTGTGCACTCGATCTTTCTTCTGCAGTTTCTACCAAGTGCAGCAGTGAAAGGCTAACCTAGATCATATGACCTTCTGTGCTTTTTCAAGCTTAACTACTGTTTGCCTATTCAAATAGCCAGAAGACTGGCAGCAGCAGAGCTGGCTTTATTTGTTGAGTCTTGTCTAGTGAAGTGAAAAGGGCTGGTACTTTTTTCTAGCTACATTTTTGTGGGGGGAGTGGGGAATGAAATTATTTCTTTTGTCCTCTGTTTGCAGCTCATTGAGAATCAGGCATGCATATAAAATTACTGTATCTCAGGGCTTACCTTTTTGGACGGGAGGGAGGAAAAACAGATTTGTAAGCTTGTCTGGAAATATTTGGGATGCTTAGGGCAGGCACAAAAGTGGGAGATAATAGAATAATAAAACACAACAAATGAAGGATTAGCAGAAGTCGTTTTAACTAGTGTAGCAGTAGTTTTGTTGTCATGTGTAAGAAATAACATGCTACTGAATGTTTCAGAGTGGCAGTGGTAATTTTTCAAAAGTATTTACCAGTTTACAACAGAATCAGAAAGCAAACCTATTGTAACTTTCAAGGGCTACAAAATACAAAGTATAGAATTGATTTTTCATAGATTTTTACTTTATATGTAGGTGTAATTTATGTGTTTTAGGGATGAATTCAAAAGGAGGAGGACATGAAATCCTCCCCTGCCCACAGTCCATTCTTTTATGTCCGCGTGGTACAGGTGATACAAAAGTTTCCATGATAATTTTCAGTGAATTCCTACTTTCGGTTGTATTGATTAGTTGTGGCATTTATAAAGGTCTGAAACAATAGCTGTTCTTCTAACACAACACGCTCACTTTAATATTTGTTTTGTGTTCCATAAATGAGCATTTCACTCATAAGAAAAATAAATACAAAACTAAATGGTATGTGTAAAGTATCAAATTGAGAACAGTAGTGTGTGGCAACTAACTTTATCCTGCACCATTCAAGTTAAGACAAGGTTCTGTGTAAATGAGATATTCTGTTATTTAAATAGCATTACCCTCTTGTCAGCCACTCTTCCTAAAATTTCCAGTATTCCCTAAAATGGGTGACCACTGTGTGGCCCTGTAACACTTCTAATCTACTCCTAACCCAGTATTCTAAACCACAGTAGAAATGTTCTCAGACAGCTCTCTGTGCAAGACCCATTACACAGTGAAGCAGCTTCATTTATTTGCTTTTGTTGTGCTATGAGTTTATACAAAGGCAGGAGATGAACCCAGCACAAAGCATAAACAACATTCTTTTGGCACAAAATGAAATATTGTCAAGAACAACAATGGATGGACAACATTAAGGCTTTAAATAAATATTCATTAATTTACAAGGACATTATTAGATTACTGTATTTATAAATACCCCTAAAAGATGGAAAATTCATAAATTAAGATCCTTCAATCAGTCTTAATTCTTGCATGAGATCAACAAATGAGTTTACAATATCCTTCAGTCACTTGACAGAGATTCCAGAGTAACAGCCGTGTTAGTCTGTATTCGCAAAAAGAAAAGGAGTACTTGTGGCACCTTAGAGACTAACCAATTTATTTGAGCATGAGCTTTCGTGAGCTACAGCTCACTTCATCAGATGCATACCGTGGAAACTGCAGCAGACTTTATATATACACAGAGAATATGAAACAATACCTCCTCCCACCCCACTGTCCTGCTGGTAATAGCTTATCTAAAGTAATCATCAGGTTAGGCCATTTCCAGCACAAATCCAGGTTTTCTCACCCTCCACCCCCCCACACACAAATTCACTCTCCTGCTGGTGATAGCCCATCCAAAGTGACAACTCTTTACACAATGTGCATGATAATCAATGCCTAACTTGATAATCAAATGGCCTAACTTGATTATCATGCACATTGTGTAAAGAGTTGTCACTTTGGATGGGCTATCACCAGCAGGAGAGTGAATTTGTGTGGGGGGGTGGAGGGTGAGAAAACCTGGATTTGTGCTGGAAATGGCCTAACCTGATGATTACTTTAGATAAGCTATTACCAGCAGGACAGTGGGGTGGGAGGAGGTATTGTTTCATATTCTCTGTGTATATATAAAGTCTGCTGCAGTTTCCACGGTATGCATCTGATGAAGTGAGCTGTAGCTCACGAAAGCTCATGCTCAAATAAATTGGTTAGTCTCTAAGGTGCCACAAGTACTCCTTTTCTTTTTGACAGAGATTGTAGCTTCTGAGAGATCACCAGCTAAATGTATAGGTTTCTTCATACACCTAGCTGAGATTATCTTGCATTAATTCTGCAGCAAACAGTCTACTTCAGGCACTTTATACAGATTGTACCTCCCACAGAAGCCTTCTCAAAACTTCCAACTAGTATAAGCATGGTGAATAGAAGTCTGTGGTCCATAGGTGCTGACTCTGTGGGTGCTCTGGGGCTGGAGCACCCACAGGGAAAAATTGGTGGGTGCTCTGCAGCCACCGGCAGCTCCCCAGCCCCAGCTCACCTCCGCCTCCTCCCCTGAATGCACCTCTGCGTCCTGCTTCTCTCTCTCTCACACACACACACACAAACACACCCAGTGCTTTTGCCGCGAAATTTCGCACGGCCAGTGCTGGGAGAGAGGTGGGGAGGAGAAGGAACGTGGCGCGCTCGGGGAAGAGGCAGGGCCGGGGCCAGGATTTGGTAGGGGTGTGCTGTGGTCTAGAAAATAGGACATTAGACTGGGAATGAGGAGAGTGGAGTTCAGTTCCTCACCCTGTTGCTGACCTGCTGTATGTGGACTTAAGTCACTCCATGACTCTCTGCTTTGGTTTCCTCTTCCAATCTTGTCTGCCTGGTCAATTTAGATTATGAACTGTTTGTGTCGAGAAATTTCCCTTACTGTGTGTTTGCACATCCCCTAGCCCAATGATACCCCCATTCTCAATTAGTGCCCCTAGAGCTAATACAATAATAATAATGACAATACTTGAGTAATTTCAGTGAATGCTAGCTATTTTTCTCACTGACTTTACCAGATGTGCCAGCAAAGCTTGAAAATTTCTAGGATGATAGCTACTGGTTTCACAGAAATTGTAAGCTCTGGCAGTTTCACCTTTCATGCTTGTAATTTTTATGAACTGTAGCTATTAGTTTCATAGAATTCACAAGCTTTGCTAGGTGTGTTAGTAAAGTTGATAAATTCCATTAACCTTAGTTATTTTTGCTATTGGATTTACAGGCGTCACTGACTCTTCAGAGTTTTTTTGCATGGATTCAAAGATAGAAGTTACAAGAAGAACTGTCAGCATAGGTGAACATAAGAACATGATAGCATTGTCTGAAATGCTTCCAGTTCCATGGGCAGGGCCAGTTAGACAGGCAGAACTGCAGGGTCTCAATGCGTAAGATGATTGGGGGGGGCGGTTAGATTTATTAGCAACTGAGGAAACTTTTGGGAAAGAGGGAGCCTATACAGGAAGGATGGGCTCCACCTAAATCAAAATGGAACCAGATTTCTGGTACTTTAAATTAGGTCGTAGAGCAGTTTTTATACTAAGGGCTGGGGGAAAGCCAAAGGTGTGGAGGAGCACATGGTTCGGAGAAAGACATCCCTTAGGGGAGGATCTGTTTAACAGGGATTCTCTGTGTCCTAGTAAGGAGGAGAGGACGGAAGACGATAAAATATGGGTAGGATCTGATGAGATACAGTCAAATGAAAGTGTCCCATTCAATTACATCATGTAATGGCAGACAGCTAAAAAGTGGCAAGTTTTTAAAGTACTTGTATACAAATGCAAGAAGTCTAAATAATAAGATGGGTTAATTAGAGTGCCTCATTTTAAATGAGGATATTGGTATAATAGGCATCACAGAAACTTGGTGCAATGAGGATAATTAATGGGACACAGTAATACTAGGGTACAAAATATATTGGAAGTACAGAACAGGTTGTGCTGATGTGGGAGTGGCACTATATGTGAAAGAAAGCATAGAATCAAATGAAGTAAAAATCTTAAATGAACCAAACTGTACCATAGAATCTCTATGGATAGTAATTCCATGCTCGAATAATACGAATATAGTAGTTGGGATATATTACCAATCATCTGACCAGGATGGTTATAATGATTGCAAAATGCTCAGGGAGATTAGCGAGGCTATACAAATAAAAAGCTCAGTAATAATGGGGGATTTCAACTATCTGTATATTGACTGGGTACATATCACCTCAGGATGGGATGCAGAGAGAAAGTTTCTTGACATCTTAAATAACTGCTTCTTGGAGCAGATAGTCCTGGAACCCACAAAAGGAGAGGCAATTCTTGATTTAGTCCTAAGTGGAGCACAGTATCTTGTCCAAGAGATGAATATAGCTGGACTGCTTGGTAACAGTGACCATAATATAATTAAATTTAACATCCCTGTGGCAGGGGAAACACCACAGCAGCCCAACGTGGTCGTATTTACTTTCAGAAAGGGAACTACACAAAAATAAGGAAGTTAGTTAAACAGAAATTAAAAGGACCACTCAAAGACTATACGGCCATTGCGGAGAAACTAAATTAATTCTTTGTGTCGGTCTTCACGGCTGAGGATGTGAGGGAGGTTCACAAACCTGAGACATTCTTTTTAGGTGAAATATCTGAGGAACTGTTCCAGATTGAGGTGGCATTAGAGAAGGTTTTGGAACAAACTGATAAATTAAACAGTAGTAAGTCACCAGGACTACCCAAGAGTTCTAAAGGAACTCAAATGTGAAATTGCAGAACTACTAACTGTGATTTGTAACCTATCATTTAAATCCGCTTCTGTACCAAATGACTGGAGGATAGCTAATGTGACCCCAATTTTTTAAAAGGGCTCCAGAGGTGGTCCCAACAATTATAGGCCAGTAAGCCTGACTTCGGTATTGGGCAAATTGGTTGAAACTATAGTAAAGAACAGAGTTCTCAGACGCATAGATGAACATTTTAAGAACAAGATAATTTGTTGGGGAAGCGTCCAACGTGGTTTTTGTAAATGGTGAAGCATGATTTCCCATCTGTTAGAATTCTTTGAGAGGGGTCAACAAACATGTGGACAAGGGGGATCCAGTGGATATAGTGTACTTAGATTTTCAGAAAGATTTTGACAAGGTCCCTCACCAAAGGCGTCTTAAGCAAAGAACTGTCATGGGATAAGAGGGAAGGTCCTCTCATGGATTGGTAACTGGATAAAAGATAGGAAACAAAGGATAGGCATAAATGGTCAGTTTTCAGAATGGAGAGAGGTAAATAGTGATGTCCCCCGGGGTCTATAATCAACATATTCATAAATGATCTGGAAAAGGGATAAACAGGTGGCAAAATTTGCAGACGATACAAAACTACTCAGATAGTTAAGTCCAAAGCAGACTATGAAGAGCTACAAAGGGATCTTATAAAACTGGGTGACTGAAATTCATCTGCCATTTTGTTGCTCAGTGTTGATAAATGGAAAGTTGTGCACATTGGAAAACATAATCCCAATATATACATATAAAATGATAGGATCTAAATTAGCTGTTACCACTCAAGAGAGAGATCTTGGCGTCATTATGGATAGTTCTCTGAGAACTTCCACTCAATGTGCAGCAGCAGTCAAAAAAGCTAACTGAATGTTGGGAATCATTAAGAAAGGGATAGATAAGAAGACAGAAAGTATCATATTGCCTCTATATAAATCCATGGTACACCCACATCTTGAATATTGCATGCAGATGCAGTTGTCTTCATCTCAAAAAAGATGCATTGGAATTGGAAAAGTGTCAGAAAAAGGCAACAAAAGTTATTAGGGGCATGGGATAGCTTCTGTGTGAGGAGAAATTAATAAGATTAAGACTTTTCACCTTGGAAAAGAAATGGCTAAGGGGGGATATGATAGAGGTCTATAAAATCGTGACTGGTGTAGAGAAAGTAAATAAGGAAGTGTTATTTACTCCTTCTCATAACACACAAACTATGAGTTACCAAATGAAATTTAATAGGCAGCAGGTTTAAAACAAACAAAAGGAAGTATTTCTTCACAAAATGCACAGTCAACCTGTGGAACTCCTTGCCAGAGGATGTTGTGAAGGCCAAGACTATAACAGGGTTCAAAGAAAATCTAGATAAATTAAGGAAGGATAGGTCCATCCTGTTAGCCAGGATGGGCAGGGTTGGTGTTCCTTGCGTCTGTTTGCCAGAAGCTGGGAATGGGCGACAGGATGACTCACTTGATTCCCTGTTCCGTTCATTCCCTCTGGGGCACCTGGCATTGGCCACTGTTGGAAGACAGTATACTGGGCTAGATTATCTTTGGTCTGACCCAGTGTGGCTGTTCTTAAGCTCTTAATTTAAGAGGTCCACAGACACTCAGAGTATGCTTACACTGCATCTGGGAGTGAGGCCTCCCAGCCTGAGTAAACAGGCTTGTGCTCTCAGGGCTTGAGCTCATGGATTAAAAAGAGCTGAGTGGATGTTGCCATTCAAATGCAGACGGGCTAGCCACCGAGGTCAAGCCTACTGGATAAGGTTGGCTTGATCTTGGGCAGCTATCGCGAGCCACTGGAGCCACAATGTCCATACAGTTTTTTTCGCACACTAGCTTGAGCCCTGTGAGCATGAGTCTGTCTTCCCAAGCTGGGAGGGACAGTTCTGGAAAGCAGAATGGGAGGATATAAGTAAATGCTTCTATTTTACATATTTTAAACAAAATGAGCCAGAACACTAGTAGTTTTTGAGCTGTTTGTTTTTGAGAGACAGGTGATATTTCTGGGTTTTCCTTTCCACTTTCACTTTGTTTTAATTTCAACTTGCTTAGATTTTTATATGCTGTTTCATCTGCTGAGATGAAACTGCAGTTTAGTTTAACGCTCCATTTCTGCAAAAAGTGACTCTCATGGCTAACTTTATGCACTCTGAGTAGTTCCCTTGAATTCACTGGGCTACACATGGCACAAAAAGTTAAACATATTCATAAGTCTTTTCAGGCTCGAGGTCTAATTCTGTAGTTAAAGTTGCTAAGTGGCTTTGATGCAACCTTCTAATGGACACTGGAGGGAGAGTAAAAGATGGCAAACTTTTGCCTATGATTTCATTGGAACTGCTGCGTGAAATAAGGGTTTACAGGATCAAGACTGGTTTAATAATTGGTGGTTTTTATATATATAATCAGTATTTCTAGTTTAAACTTGGGATACAAATACTTTGCTACCATCTGGGCTTTTGTGAAAACTATTAAATGTTTTAAAATGCAATCGAAATACTAAGTATTGCTAAAAGATGAAAAAAAAATTCTGGAGTGGCTGGTTGCAATCCCATTATTACTGTTGTTATTTTTCACTTCAGACAGGGATTTTCAACCTCTTTGTTCTGTATGAAAAATGCAGCATATCTTTCCCAAAAATACAACATTTTATCCTCTGAGTATAGAATGAATTTTCTGAGAATGTACAAGTACTGTAGATCCATTCATTTGAATCAGATCCCCACCCCCGTATTATCTTAACAAAACAGTGTCCCTATATAGTTTAAATTCACTGAAATTTTGTGTATTGGCTATATTTGAAAAAAATAGGAATAAATCATTTTTTGTTATTCTTCATAACTGAAAGTTTCGCCTTCAGCAAGAGCTGAAGAATAATCTCCGTCAGATTTCCCCAATCCACACATCTTTATCTGTGCCCTGTAGTGACATCATAAGGGAGGGAGGAAAAAACTCTAATGGTTCTGGAAAAATCAGTTTAGTGTGATCTGGGACTAGGAACACTAAAAAGTGCCTTAATCGTAATCATTATATTTCTATGTGGTTTGTCATAGGGCAGACTTAAGGTTCTTTATGTTCCCTAACTGTGCATTTCCATACCTTTAAGACGTTGATATTAAATTTAAAAGAAACCCAAATTCTGAATTTCATGGGTTTATAAAGCTTGTTTTTTGTGCTAATTGCGACATTCCTGTAATATATTTACCTTAAATCGTTGATATGTACTCTCAGCCGTAGCAATCTTGAAGAAGCTTTTGCCTGATAATATGATAAAGCTTTATATTTTAAAAATATTGCAAGAAGGGAGTGGTTATTTCTAACCAATTATACTTACTTGTATTTATTTCTTTTTCTTATTTATTAGAACCAACATACATCACAATAAGTCCACCCACATGTGAGATTTTGGTGAACTGCACATTGACTGAGAAAGACTGTATGTACAGTTTCAGACTGGACCAAAACGGTTGCCGCATTTGTCAGTGCAAAACTAGTGAGTACAGAAATCATTGTGGTTCATACTGTTTTTTATCAAGATGTGGTAAAATCCTTTGTTTATTTTAATGTTGCGTAAAATCTTGGAAGTTTGAAATGGAAATCAGTACACCCGGTACATTACAATAATTCACTGTTTTAGGATTGATTATTTCCTTTGATAATTATTTTGTTTGTAAAAATACAATTGAAGCATTTATTTGGAGAAAAAACATTAAGTATTACATAGACTTAACTAACAGCTAAGGAAAAAAGGTAGGTAAAGTTTTGGGCTTCTCCTTGAAAATATCCCCTTGGGAATTCTCTTAGAACTTTGATATTTCATTTTTTCTCTACTTTAAAAAAAAATGGGTTAGCTTTGATAGAAATAAAAGTGTTTGTTCAGGTGTGTAATCTTTATAATTTTTTGCTTTTTGAAAAAAATCGTTATAAATGCAGTGTTCATGTTTTCTTGGGTTTAGTATTTGGATGCCTGCCACTTCATATTTATATCACAGATTCTCATCTGGCATGTGACTTTTACAAGAAAGATATAACTTTGTGTCTTGGGAGCACTGTCCATATATCAGTCATGTTAGCATCTTCATAGGGAAACAGCAGAACTTGATTCTCGGTACACATTTCATTGAGAGTTTGTAGCATACAACTGAAAAATAAAATTTGAATCACTCCACAGGGGACGTATTATTTGAAACCTCTGCACGCACAAGGAGAGAGAGTTTGCAGTGTAGCTGTCAGTCTACCTTAGGAGTTCTGCCAAGGAGAGAAACTTTAAGCCAGTGATGGACAAACTTTTTGGCCAGAGGGGCACATCAGGGAATAGAAATTGTATGGTGGCCAATGAATGCTCACAAAATTGAGGTTGGGGTGTGAAAGGGGGTGAGGGCTCTGATGTGGGGCTGGGGATGAAGAGTTTGGGGTGTAAGAGGGTGCTCTAGGCTGGGACTGAGGGGATCAGAGCACGGGAGGGGGCTCAGGGCTGGGACAGGGATGCAGGAAGAGGTGCAGGTTCTGACTGGGGGTGCAGGCTCTGGGGTGGGGCTGGGGATGAGAGGTTTGGGGTGCAGGAGGGTGCTCTGTGCTGCGATTGAGGGGTTTGGAGAGCGGGAGCGGGAGCAGAGCTGGGGCAGGGGGTTGGGGCATGGGGAGAGGCTCGGGGTGCAGGCTCTGACCGGCGCTTACATCAAGCGGCTCCCAGAAGTAGTGGCATGTTCCTTCTCAAGCTCCTACACGGAGGCACGGCCAGGTGACTCTGCACGCTGCCCCATCCTCAGGTAGCTCCCATTGGAGCGCCAGAGGAGGCCATTGGAGCGCCTAGGAGCCAGAGCGGGGCCATGCTGCAGCTTCCGGAAGCCACGTGGAGCGGCCCCCAACCCGGTACCCTGTCTGGAGCGCCAGAGCAGGGCCAAGCCACATGGTGTGGCTCCCGACCTGGTGCCCCAGCTGGAGCAGGGCAAGCCCCAGACCCTGCTCCTCAGCAGGAGCTTGCAGGCCGGCTTAAAACAGCTCGCGGGCTGGATCTAGCCTGCGGGCTGTAGTTTGCCCACCCCTGCTTTAAGCTCTGTTGGTGGCATCACTGGAGTCCTGACAGTGGAGACCGTCAGAGATGTTCTGAATTAGTGCATCACTCTGGTCCCCTACCCCTGTTTCCATTCTAACTGACTCCACTCACCTTCTAGGCTGAGCTGGATGATTTCAGGTGCCCCAGCAGATCAAGGATTATGAGGGACTTGTGGTCTTGGACGTCCTGCAACTTCCAGGTGGAATTTTCTACCACAAGGATAGAGGTGTACTTGTAGACTGGGTTTTGCGAGCAGAAGCCAAAAGAACCAATGGACTGATCCAAGCCCAAGGAGGTTATTTAGAGGAGTTTGTTTATTTCTCTGATGGTGGTAGAGTGTAAGAGATTCTAACAAAGAATAATATGTAAAGTAAACAATAATAGTGGTAGCTCTGACTGTTTATTTTTTTTGAGAACCAGTTGTATTAACAATAAAGAAAAGCTCCCATTGACTTCAACAGCAGCAGGGATGGATTGTATATCTATTTCCTGCCTTTTGAAATCTGGACAGAAGTTTCCCTTTGCTTCTTAAAGCAGAACAAATCACTTGCCTCTGCCAAATCTTGCATTGGCTGGTGCAGTGAGAAGAAGCAGAAACACTCCTGGAGGAGTCCATGCTCCCTAGGGAGACCTTTTGCTCAAAACAGGGGCAAATGTGCACCTTGCATAGTGCTTGCTGAGTGCAGCAGCTATGGGTTCGAGTCTGAAAGCTCTTTCTAAACAGCAGACCATGCCTCTTTGAGACTTTGGAGTACAAGTCAGCACATTTTTGACTTCTATCATCCCCATACTACATGCATGGGAAAGAATAGGGGTCCCTAAGTCCACATCTACACTTACAAGCTTAAAGCAGCACAGCTATACCGATCAACTGTCCCGCTGTAAGATCACTCGTATAGAAAGCTCTCCTGTCGACATAATAAAACTATCTACTTGAGCAGTGGTAGGAATGTCGGCGGGAGAGCATCTCCTGCTGACATAGTGCTGTGCACATGAGCGCTTATGCTGGCAAAACTTCTGTCAGTGGTTTTTTCACACTCATGAGCAACCAAAGTTTTGCCAAAGTATGGGGTAGTGTAGACATGGCCTAAGTCCTCCCCACTACTTCTTGCACAGTAGTGCAGTAGAACATAGGATTTTACCTCTAATGAAGTATAAAGAAAATATTGCTAAAGGTCAACCAAATGCTCTAGCGTTTTTTACCTTTTGAAATCAAATCTGTATTCTGAATTAGAGAACTGTTGCCAGTTTTGAAGCCCAGTCATGCATGCAGAATATTCAAGTATGTCATGCAATCCTGTCAATGCTAGAATGCTTCTGGGAGATTGCATTGTGGCAGGCTGAGAATTGAGACCTGCCTTCCTTGCAAATGATATGAAGCTCAGTTCCCACTCATGAAAGCAGAGAAGAGCTGTGCTGCGGTATTTCTATTATACTATAGATTTTAATTGCTCTTAAAACCAAAGTGTGAAATCTAGTATTCTGTTGCTATATAACTTACTGGCAGGGCTTTTTTTATCAGACAAAAATCAACTCATTTATGTAGATATATCTCTGGTACTGTTTTAGTGTATTTTCCCTGGGTAAAAGAAAAAAATGATTCCACCACAGAAGTTAAATAATAAGAAAATGTATACACTAGTATGTTTGTAGCTACACACACACACGAAAAAACGAGTGTGGAAAAAATGTGGCTGTTCAGCACTTCTGCAAATTAGGCCCCAGGTTGAGCACCCAGGGAATAAAGCAACGTATAATTAGTAGCCACTTGTGAAAAGTTTTGGTGAAAGTGACTTTTGCCCAGCATCACCTAGCAAGTTAATGGCAAAGGCAAGGATAGAACTGAGTTCTCCTGGGTAGCAGTCACCTGCCTTTAAATAGAAGATCATCCTCTCTTTTCCTGTAGTCCCCTACCACTTTATTGACATGGATTACAACTTCCAGACAAAATGAGGCAGGAATCCTATAAGCAGCCTAATTCATTCCACACCCTGATTAATTTCTTGAACATCATCCATCTTGAATGAATGAGGTAGGGGTATTGTAGAAAAAATAGTATCTGATCATGTAATTAAAGACTATCATACGGATATGCACAATGGTGCTAAAATAGGTTGAACCTTAAACCTAGCATTTCGGTTTTTTGTAGGTGCTTGATTTTGCTATCTCAATAACATTATTTTAACATAGTGTTTTTAAGGGCAAAAATACATTGTTATGTGCAACAATAACAGTTTATCCTTGGCATGACTGGGCGTAGTGGTCACAGTGGGAGCTCGGAGTCAGGAGGCCAGCTGGGTCTGGATACCAGGAGACCAGAATCTGAGACAGGCCAGAGGGCAAACCAGGTGTCAGGAGACAGGCAGAGTCAGGAGGTCAGTCTAAGACAGGCCAATGGGCAGGCTGGCAGTCAAGATACCAGGGGGTCAGTCAGGTAGCACAGGGGAGGCAGTCCTAAGCAGGGAAAGACCAAGTTGCAGGCATGTCTTCCTGTTCCTCTGCTTGGTTTAAAGAGAAGCCTTGGAGTTTCGCCCACCAGATCCCTTGACTAGAGTCCTCTGCCAAATCTGAGCTTCAAGTTCTGGTGACTGTTTGCAGGTCACTGGGTGGCGGTTTGGAATGTACGGGCTCTTAAAAGTGCTGTGTCCTGGGATTCGAGACCCATGGCCCCTGAGAATCTCAGATCTCTGAACAGCAGGGTTTGAATCCTGAATCTTTAGCACTGCAATTGAGACAACTTCCCCTGGAACGAAAGGACTAATTTCTTGAGTTGGCAGCAGGAGAAGGCAGTGTTCATCTATGGACCCAGAATCGCTGGGTTACATATGCAGGACTGGCCCTAACTAACAGATGGCATAGCTAAGAACAAATATTTGCTAATGTTGTTAAGTGTCTGAGACTTGGATCTGCCATGTAAGATTTGGGTACTGTTTCTGGCTTGTCTAACTTGTGAGACCTTGCTCAATGATAGAGGTTGCGAAAGGCACAGAATTATCATCATCAATTTACTGAAGTGAGTCTAGAAATCAGGGTTTCCTGGTTCTCAGCATGATGCATGTTCTCATAATCCTAAGGGTATTTGGCTTGCTGAAAAGTAGACGAGTCCTGGCAGAGATAGGGTACCCTTATCCTTCAGTATAAATGTCATTGGTTAACAAAGGAATTGAACCTCTGACAATTAATTATGAAAGATCATGAAAAAATGGGGAAATACCAGAATGCTGGAAAAAACGTAATGAGATAAATTCTTAGAACTAGAAAAGAGTGATCCTGACAGTAAATGTATGGTAAATTTCTAAATTCAATCCCTAGTAAAATAAAATACAAATATTATCTTTAAATAAACACCTAGAGAATAATGAAAATATACACATTCAACAGGATGGGTTTGTATTATGGTGAACAAATCATACTGGAGAAACTTGATCTCTTTTCTTAGTATAATTACAAAAATACTCTAAGGGGGAGGAGGAAGAACAATAGGTGGTAACACTATACTGATTTTAGTAAAGAATATATGCCTCATGAAATCAAACTAGCAAAATTCATTCAAACTGGCTTGGATGTGTGAGGATTGTCACATGGAACAAAAACTGTAAGAAGGACTACAAAAGCCAGGTTACTTGCTAGTAAATATTTCTTCAAGATATTGCCGGTACATGTCCACATTCCTGGAGCCATATGTACTATGTAAATCCCAGAACTGTTTAAAGCAATTACTTATTAGGGCCATCTGCACTCAGTACACTCATGAAACATTTTATTTAAGCAGGGTTTTCAAGAGTCTCAACACTCCAACCCTCCGTTTTCATCCATGTATTGGAAATCAGTAGAGAAGGAGGAAGAGTTAATGTGGATCGGTGGAGGCAATATATTCAGAAAATTCTGGTTACTGTTAAGTACCCTAGTTTTCTCCTTCATAAATTTCCCTGCCAGTTCCCCACCCCTGCAGATGAACCAGCAGTAGCAATCCACACTAAGAGGATGGCTGAGGAGTGCTTAATTAAAAAGGTACTGAAAACAGCTCTCCTGAAATATGATCTAGTCTCAACATCAAGAGAATAATAATGGGTAAAGATATGTAGGTAGCTGCTTGTAGCCACACTACAAATCTCAGAAATGGACACTATACAAAGGCATGCTTTAAATGCTGCCATAGCTCTTGTTTAATTAACATTAGGACCATCTGGTATCTGAAACTTTGTCTGCAAATTAGAAGACAAAATACAAAACAAAAGCTTTTACACCTCTTGGATTTCTCTTCGAAAGACATAAGTAGCCTGGATGATTTATAAAAAGAATGGCTGTGTCTAGGTAATGAATGAGAGCCTGCTTCACATCAAAATTATGGAATAAATGTCTGCCCATGAATAAAGGGATCAGGAAAAGAAACATGGAAAGAAATGCACTATCTATAAGAAGAAATTCTGTGACCACTTCAGAATTTTAGATTGGCCAGAGCACCAAAGTGTCTGTGTGAAAAACAGTAAATGGAAGATAAGCTTATATCTAAGTTTAAGAACACATACCAGAGGAGACAGCAATTAAGAAGTCAATTCACAAGGCTAAATAATAAAACTAGGATAGAGGTTCAAGTGGAAGGTCCTTTATGGATTAAATTCCTTTATGGAATTTCTGAATTAAGGTCCTTTATGGAATTCTTTGTGGACTAAATTGAATCTCCTTTAGGCCTGATTCTGAGAGTATTGAACACCCTCCCAAATCTTGTTGAATTCAGTGGAAGCTGGGCATGCTCAACACACCTTAGGGTCATGCATTGGCCATTTGTTTGAAGTTCTGTCTGACAAGCTATGATCCATTGAGGTGCCATGCCTGTGCGGGGAAAAAAGATTCCATGCTGATAACTATTGCAGCTAAAATAGCACTTGTCACTGTTACAGGGTTAGCTGCACTGCTGTCCCCTTTCAGGTCTCTCTGAGTGTCCCCCTGTAGGTGTTTATACCATATGCCTTTAGCTATCAGTGGGCGGAATTCCACTGTTCTCCCACTCTTAGACCGGGCTCTGGGCTACAGTACCATGTGTATCAACCATTCTTGCCCTGCGTGTCCAACTGAGTTTGGGCACCTGCAGTTCTTCCCTTTAGGAGGCTGACCAGTAATACAGTGATCAGGCAGCCTTCTTAAAACAAAAATATTGTTTATTTTAGCAGTGGGAACAAAGCAGATTTGAAAAGAGTAAACACTCTACGTGTGTGTATCTTACCTAAATGTTTAGCATCCATTGATGGCAGACTAGGCTGTCCCAACTTTTCAGACACTTCTCAGCAGGGTCCTGGACCTTGGTCTAGTTCCCTTTAAATGACTACTGCCCTCTCTTGAGAGAGGGTCCCTTTTTAAATCCCTGCTACAGTTCTTTTGTTCTGTCCTCATGGGCCTTTTCCTGTCCTATTTAAAATCAGTTGTTCTTCATATGCTGGTCCCTGTGTGTATTCTACTCTGGGTACTCCTGTGCACCATGTGCCTAAGAAGATTTTTGCTAGTAGTGTCTGGTGGTCTGCACTCTTTCCCTTCTTGTGCTTTGATCTGTGAGTGTAAGGCGCAGTTCAGATTGACCGCCTCTCCGGTTCCTTCTTACTGCTCCGTGGTCAAAGATAGAACCTTCCAGTGTCCACAGAGTTGATTCTCCTACATTGAACATGCAAGTATTATAAATTCTAAATAACATATATAAAAAAAGTCTTAGTTCAGTTTAAGTAGTTAGATTTCAGGGAACACCCACACCACATGCACACAGTCTTCCCAGTATGGGACTCCAATTATGCCTGGGACTCTGGGCATCAAGAACTGCATCTCCTGCCCTGTTTCTTCCCAGTCAGCAACAACCATCAGAGGTGCCTCTGCCTCAGAGAAGCTTATATGTCTGCTAAATGTAGCATCTGTCACTCCTACCTACCCTGAACCCATCAAATGTAGGAGGTTCAGGGTTAGGAAATACCTCATGGAACAGGCTCTGGGGTCCCAGTTGGATCTGGGCTGGGCAGACCCCTCCCCCCCATACAGCTGGCTGAGAGATTGAACGCATTACCCAGCACTGCCACTTTGGATGGAGGGACAGGCAAAGGTAGAGGCAAGTACTTCTCATCTCAGGCTCACCACCAGGGCAAGAAACCCTCTCTAGGGTTTACAGAAAAATACTGCTCTATTTCCACTTCTGAGAGGGGATCTGATTTGCCCATGTGCTATTGAGGTCAAGTGACTCTTCGCGCCTGGTTCAGGGAAGCTCAAAAACCCATCAAGGTTGTGGTTAAGAGACCCTCCTCTTCAGCACTTTCTGTACTGAGTAAAAAGAGGCATGAGCATAGATAGAGCCCTGCTAATCCGCTTTATATCCATGGACCATTTTTGCAGATTGCAGATCAGATGCAGATAAAAATTTTGTATGTAGAGCCCTGCAAGTCTGCAGATATCCGCTTTATATCTGCAGATGCAGATATCAGTGGGTCATTTTGCAGATCAGATGCAGATACAAATTTTGTTTCCATGCAGGGCTCTGAGCATAGACTGGTATGACCATTGGTAAAGGCAAAGAACTGACCACCATCCATACATCATCAGCACTGACACGCACTTGTGAGCTGACACCAAAAGTTCAAAGAGAGTAGTCACTTTGTGGTGATGATTACACAGCTTTGGAGAAAATCAACATCTTTTCAGATCTGAATCTGAGCTGTCTGTCAGAACTGATTCTTACAAGGAAGATCATGACGCTATCAGTCCATGAGCTTTATGAAAGAAGCTGGTCTGCTATTCCCTCTTGTGGTTGGGATATTTCCTCAATGGTTTTGACAGCACTGTCTTTGGTGATGGAAGCCCACATTATCTTCGGCAGTTCTGCTATGGGAAAAGGACAGTGTCACAGGGTGGGCTGTTGCTGCATCCACCTCCAACCATGTGCTGCCATGCCATACTTAGTTACGGGGGTTTATTCTTTTAAGGCACTGGTTAACAAACAGAAGGCAGTCTTAAGTCAAAACCTGGCCCCCAGGCTTTAGGGCCACCCCTCCCAAGGGTCTCCGGCTTCTGGCAACTTTCTTGCCTCCTCCAGCTCTGATCCCCTCTTGGAACTGCAGCTGTGGGATTGCTTCCTTGATTCCCTGGCCCCATTGGCTCCATGGACTCACCACAGGACTTAACTCCCCTCCAGTGTGGCCTTTGCTGCTCTGGACTCAGCCTGCCTCAGTCCTTCCTCCCCCTAGCTGCCTAATAGCAGCCCTTTATAGGCCCAGGTATAGCCAAGTGCACTGTAATTAGCTGGATTGAGCCCAGCTGCTCCAGTCCAGGAGAGCTGGGCTCAAGCTGTTCAGAGTCCAGCTACCCTGTGACACTCATCACCTTCTCCAAGAGACATCAACCATGATGGGTCTCAGGAGATTCTAGAACCTCTGACGCAACCTGTGTAAGATGGGGTATCCTCTTTAGAACTGATAGTAACCTATGCCTTGGAGTCCACTTCAACCCATGCTGGATCCTTCTCCATACTATCCACTTTGGTTACACTATAAAGTTCCTCTTCCTTCACCCTCCAAAAGCCCGTTCCCCGTCCCTTTTCAAGGACCACTCTCATGAGATGATACTTTATAGGAGGTAGACTTGCTACTTCTAAGGAGAGTCATAGAGCCAGTACCATCTCAATGTTGATGAAAGGGATTTTATTCCAAATATTTCCTAATCCCCAAGAAGAAAGGAGGATGGAGACCCATATTAGATCTCCAGTACCCTCAGTACCTTTATCAAGTGTGACTTCCTGCATGAACAACACAGGCCATAAGACTTCCACGAATTAATTCCTGCTTCAATTCCAATAGATGTGGGTGAACTAGAGCATATCTCTTAGGGGGGAGAAATCTGTCACAGCTATCATCAAGCTCCCCCTGCTGGACACTCACCAGACTGCTGTGTTTGGAGTCCACATGTTAGATCTATGTACTTTTAAGCTTTCCTGAGCCTGGATCTCTAGGCGCACACTTTTAGTGCAGATTCTTTTTCTAGAACCCACTTCTGAGACTGCTGTGGTCCAACTGCCTAGGTCCTGTGACTAGAGTCCATTCTCTCCACCCCCTCCTAGTTGCTTAAGCACATCCTTCAGATTTCCAACCTTGTGGGCACTCTTGTTGACAATTAACTTCTTCAGGGACATGTGATAGTTGAAGTAAACAGACACAGGTTTTACAAAGGTTTCTAACACAATTACTCTTTACTTTAAACAGCACAAGAGATATGTAGATCTAGGTTTAAAAAAACCCACCTATATGCTCTTTCCTGTCTGTTTCCTCATTACTCTCGAGTATTCTTTGTGATTTCATTAGTTTTCTAAGGCATTCAGGATCCCCTCCAGAACATGGAGTCTCTCACTCTGACCACTGCAGGCAGATTCCTTCAGTCTCTGTTGGTCCTACAATCAAAAAGGCCCCCTCTGCTATGAAAGCATGCCCCTTTGTTCTCTCTCCTATCCCCAAAGCATCCTTTTTTTTTTCTTTTCTTTGAGGGGAGGGATAGCTCAGTGGTTTGAGTATTGGCCTGCTAAACCCAGGGTTGTGAGTTCAATCCTTGAGGGGGCCATTTGGGATCTGGGGCAAAAATTGGGGATTGGTCCTGCTTTGAGCAGGGGGTTGGACTAGATGACCTCCTGAGGTCCCTTCCAACCGTGATACTCTATGATCTATAAGCACTGGTTTCCTTACTCAGGTTGAAAAAGGCTAACACTGGCCCTGTAACTATTATTTGATTAATTTGATTTCACTCCCTATGATCTAGAAGCCACGTCTGTCCAGCATTGGCATGTTCTAGAGGCAACTGTTGTAGCTGTCAGACTAGGTATAAACTTGTCCTTGAAGTATGTTATATCCAAGGCTCCCTATAAGGATTTTTTGAAAAATATTCTAGTTTTATCATTTCTTGTACTGCTTGTGTTTTAGTCAGTCCCAGCTGTATTCCAGCTGCTGCTAGCGTTTGTCATAATTACATCAGCTCCTGTTTAGCAAATGAGCTTCAGTTATATTGATGCATTTTTCTTAATTCTCCAACAGCCTGTGATATGGTCTTTCTAAGACTTAGCCACATCACCGCATTGTTAATGTAGACTGACTCTGTCCATCATCCTTTATAAAACATTTCTAGACCAGAACTTTTTCCAATATGGAAGCCAAAGTATGTGTTACTTGTGGAAGTGGGCCCAGGTAGTGAAATTTGGATATAAAACCATATTCAATTCCACACTTTTCAAAGTTCAGGCATATTCATATTCATGGTTCTAGTATGCCCATTACATCAACAGTATTACAATGTTTGGATCTGGGTCCCCACTTTCCCAAAGTTAAGGGGGATTCAAGCTCGGTGTTTTGGTTTAGGCCAATCTGAAGTTAAATGTACACATTTTTTTTTTATTTTTGTTACTTAATTGTGTGTGTCTAAATTCATCTGATTAATCCAGTTTTGTAAAATATTGTGCCTCATATCTCATTATTTTTCTCAGTAATGCTCCTACATTATATTCTCACTGTGTTCTTTGGTATCCACGCACATTCTGAGTGTCCTGATACCTTTATTACACATGCTATTGAATTCACCCAGTCTGTGGGCTACATTTGGCTATTACTTTAGTTCACCACTATCATTCTTATAGACTAACAAACGTATTGGAGCATAAGCTTTCGTGGGTGAATACCCACTTCGTCGGATGCGTGTAGTGGAAATTTCCAGAGGCAGGTTTAAATATGCAAGCAAGAATCAGGCTAGGAATAACGAGGTTAGTTCAATCAGGGAGGATGAGGCCCTTTTCTAGCAGTTGAGGTGTGAACCAAGGGAGGAGAAACTGCTTTTGTAGTTGGCTAGCCATTCACAGTCTTTGTTTAATCCTGAGCTGATGGTGTCAAATTTGCAAATGAACTGAATCTCAGCAGTTACTCACATGAGGAAATAAGGAAACAGACCAACAGAGCCAGACGTGTACCCAGGAGCCTCCTGCTGCAAGACAAACCCAAGAAATAAACCAACAGAACTCCACTGGCCATCACATACAGTCCTCAGCTAAAACCTCTCCAATGCATCATCACTGATCTACAACCCATTCTGGACAACGAGCCCTCACTTTCACAGGCCTTGGGAGGCAGGCCAATCCTCACCCACAGACAACCCACCAACTTGAAGCATATTCTCACCAGCAACTACACACTAGACCATAGTAACTCTAACTCAGGAACCAGTCCATGCAACAAACCTCGATGCCAACTCTGCCCACATATCTTCACCAGTGACACCATCACAGGACCTAACCAGATCAGCCACACCATCCCCGGTTCATCCACCTGCACTTCCACCAATGTAATATACGCCATCATGTGCCAGCAATACCCCTCTGCCATGTACATCAGCAAACTGGACAGTCCCTACGTAAAAGGATAAATGGACACAAATCAGATATTAGGAATGGCAATATACAAAAGCCTGTATGAGAACACTTCAACCTCCCTGGACACACAATAGCAGATTTAAAGGTAGCCGTCCTGCAGCAAAAGAACTTCAGGACCAGACTTCAAAGAGAAACTGCTGAGCTTGAGCAACTGCTGTGCTGGAAATGGCCCAACTTGATTATCATACACATTGTAAGGAGAGTGATCACTTTAGATAAGCTATTACCAGCAGGAGAGTGGGGTGGGAGGAGGTATTTTTTCATGCTTTGTCTGTATATAAAAAGATCTTCTACACTTTCCACAGTATGCGTCTGATGAAGTGAGCTGTAGCTCTCGAAAGCTTATGCTCGGATAAATTGGTTAGTCTCTAAGGTGCCACAAGTACTCCTTTTCTTTTTGCGAATACAGACTAACACGGCTGTTACTCTGAAACCTGCTGAGCTTCAGTTCATTTGCAAATTTGACACCATCAGCTCAGGATTAAACAAAGACTGTGAATGGCTAGCCGACTACAAAAGCAGTTTCTCCTCCCTTGGTGTTCACACCTCAACTGCTAGAAAAGGGCCTCATCCTCCCTGACTGAACTAACCTCGTTATCCCTAGCCTGATTCTTGCTTGCATATTTATACCTGCCTCTGGAAATTTCCACTACATGCATCCGACGAAGTGGGGGTTCACCCACGAAAGCTTATGCTCCAATACATCTGTTAGTCTATAAGGTGCCACAGGACTCTTTGCCACTTTCACAAATCCAGACTAACACGGCTACCCCTCTGATACTTGACACTATCATTCTGTTTCGCATTTCCCTTAACTCTTGTCTCCAAGGCACCTGCACTCTACTTAGGGCATGCATTAACAATGAATCATGTCCTTCAGTTGAATGGTATATGTACTCCCTGAATGTGCCAGGAAATTGCTTTTCCCAGGCTGCAATTGCTGCTACCTATCTAGTCTGTTTTGGTTTTGGACCACATTGGTATTTCACTGTTTTAAAAATAAATCTAATCATCCCCAGCTTTTCACTGGTCTTCTCTCCCAGAAAAGACTATTTACTGTAGGAGCTATTTAAAAAATAGTTTGTCTTTACCATTATGCTGTATCCTCCTTAATCTGCATGTTACCTGCATCTCAATCAGTTCTTCATAGGCTTTCATCACCTCTTTTTTTCATAAGTGTTGTTTTCTGCTTCAGCTCTTTCAAAATCTTCCATGTCATCAGTATTGATTTTGCTCCTGTGAGCAGTACTGTCTGTTTCTAAATGCTATTTTTTTTAGTCTTAACTTGTTTTGCACTTCAGTATGCTGTGCTATCATTCTATCCATTGCCCCTATTAAACCTCACAGCTGTGTCCGTATCTTCCATTGGCATTCAAATCTTAGTGTCCTTTAAACACCTCTCCTGATAAGCACACCATTGCAAAGTGATTTTTCTTTTACCTTTTGCACAGTTTTTACCATATGATGAAAAATTTGTATGATATTTCCCACCAAAAAGGTTGCACTTTGTCCCAAGTTCACTCTTCTTGATTAGTTATTTTCTGAACACACATTTCACTTTCTGCTTCTAGGGCACAAGCCCAAATTTTACCCTATGTTACATCAATGCAGCCCCATTTATGTCAGTGGGTTATATGGCTATAGTTGTGGGCTGAATTTATCTGCCGTCTCTTACTATTTCAGTCTTTGTCCTTGATTTTGCAGGATATTCCTCAAATGTTACTCTGTGCTTTTCACTTGCTCTCTAGCTTCTCAGTTTCTTGTATTGCCTTCCAGGGCTAGCTGTGCTTTTCAGAATGCCAAATTCTGCAATCTTCATTTATAATGAAAAAACAATGAGGAGTCCTTGTGGCACCTTAGTGACTAACGAATTTATTTGGGCATAAGCTTTCGTGGGCTAGAACCCACTTCATCAGATGCATGGAGTGGAAAATAAAGGAGCAGGTATAAATACATGAAAAGATGTGAATTGCCTTACCACGTGTGCAGGTATAAATACTTGAAAAGATGTGAATTGCCTTACCAAGTGTGAGGTTAGTCTAACGAGACTAACACACTTGGTAAGGCAATTCACATCTTTTCATGTATTTATACCTATTCCTGTATTTTCCACTCCATGCATCTGATGAAGTGGGTTCTAGCCCACGAAAGCTTATGCCCAAATAAATTTGTTAGTCACTAAGGTGCCACAAGGACTCCTCATTGTTTTTGCTGATACAGACTAACACGGCTACCACTCTGAAACCTGTCACCATTTATAATGAGTTCACTGTGACTGCTTACCATGAGTAAGGATTACATGGGCAGCCCTGAGTAAGCACTTTTGTACCTTGTTGATGCTATGGATCACCTACTCTCTTATCAAAGAGGTTTGTGTGATCACATACTTGCAAAATAATACTTTTAATCTCAAATCTATAATAGAATTGTCAGTGACATAAATGGGCTGCTGTACTCAATAATGAAACACATGGCCCGCATGTACTGTATATCCGATACCTTTTCATTTAGAGAACACTATGGAACAAAATTGATTTTGATGCCTAAACTATCCAGTCTTTTCACTAACAGTTCAAATACATTGTACTTTCAACTGCTTGAACCACTGCCATCATTAACATGGCAACTTTTTGCTCATCTGTGGTTTTTTTAGTTTGTTTTGGTTTGGGGGTTTTTTGTGCTCATTGACTTTTAAGTGGAGTAAAAAGTCTATCTCAATATTTACCATTTGCTATCCATGTTTCCTGTAATTTTCAGAGCTTTTAGGGTTTTAATTACTTCTACTGTGCTCTGCTTTTTGCTCTTCTGTTGATTGTTTGTATGGGATTGCTCTCATACAAACACACTCTTGCAACACATGTGTAGTCAGTGCTGTTAGACATTGAACTATGGGAATATGTAGAACATTCCTTTTGCTGAGTGAAATACATTTTTTGAGCTAACCCAGAAGACTTATTAGTTTAAAGCCACAGTAAAGGCCAGATTTCTCATAGGAGCTACTTTTGGGTGTACAGGTGCGAGCAGATTCTTTAGCAACATTCTGTCTGAATCATAGGAAGGTAGAGACCAGTGCACCTGCGTGGAGGTGCTTTCCTTGCACCAATGGTATCTCTGTCATTAAGTTTGCCATTCAACCATTAGGGGGGTAATCATTTCACCGGAGCACAGATTCATCACAGGAATCAGAATTAAAGCTAGTAGTCAATATTGCGTTTAGAAGAAGACGATCATCCAGACATATAGGTATGCCTACAGACTCAAAGATGATCTGCCACTACAGCAAGGCATTTGTTAAATAATTTTGGTGCTGTGGCTTTGACTGGAATGGAAAATTAGTGATTTGAAATAAACAAAAAGGGTATTTCATTTATAAAAGCAGGAAATTAGTGGTATGAATGCTTGCTTTTGAAGAAACTGCTAGAAATGTAACAAAAAAGAAGCTGAGAGCTGGAATCATTACAAAGGAAATATTTAATTTAAGGAATGTTACTCAGATCTTTATTATTGTGAATCAGAAATAACCCATTGCACACTTACGGGTTTCCTCATGCAATTTGTGCATCTACATGCATCAATTTATAAGGCTATTCTCAGAATAATGTATTCAGTCAGAGAGCTGGGAAGATGTTAAGTGTGAAAATCATTGGGATCAAATCCATTGTCTTTTTGGGCATCAGATGTTTGTTAGGGGATATTTTACCTAAAATTACAAAGTTAATTCCAGAATATCATGCTGTTAGAAAATGTAAATATTTTGAAATTCAGATTTTAAATATTTATTCAAAAACATAATCCTTTATTGTAGTGTACAATAAAACATTTAAAACTTGTTCCAACCTTTTCTTTTCCCTTGCACACAAAGTATGTTTAATAAAAATGCTGATTTACAGAAATTTGACTAATGGGAGTGTTTGAAATACATAGAGTTCTCAGAAGGTTTTTCCATAGATTTTAATTTATCTATTTCAGTATTTTCGATCAATAATATCCTTCCTGTCAGTATGAAAGCCTTTTGATAACCTGATTTATGTTAATATTAAATGGCAGTTCAATAACAATTATTGAATTGCTGATTAATATTGACTGAGCCCTTACCTTAAGTGGTGTTGGAACGTCCCAGACTTTTCTGCACTGATGACTTCTATGTGAGGTCAGGATATCTAGGCCACTGGGCAAATATGGAAATATCCCAGGAAGGTTTGAGTTCAGCACATAAAAGCATATACTCATTGTTTAGAAAGCGATCAGATTTGTGGACAGGGTAGTTTGAGATCTGTGTGGATTCCTCTGATCTCTTGGAGGCCCTAGCAATTTGGTATGATGCTTGTGTATGGTATAGACACAGCATTAGTAATTTTGGTGATGAACTTTTTAGTGATGGAGAATGGTCACGTGTCCATATTGTTTTTGTTAAATACATCAACGATGTTTGATATAGCTCAGCATGAGGCATTTTAGGTACTGTTATAAGATATGATAATGATGGACAGGGCTGATCCTTCCATGGCTCTATTTCTGAGAGGCAACAGGGCAGCTGGGTAGCTGCTCACCCATCACAATGGCCCTCTGATGCAGGAAGTATCCCTTACATCTTTTTCATTTTGCCACTCCTCTTGTTCAAAATGTATATTAGTTTGTTACAGGCAGTTAGGCATTTTTTACTACAGCGTTGTCCACATTCTGATGGAACTGGACTATATGTTTCCTGTATATCAAATTGCAACATTGTTTTTCTTGCTTTCCCAGTGTTTGACTAAGATATAGGATCTTAACTTTTCGAGACTGAATCTTGAAAAGATTGAGACGATGGTTGGCATGGAAAGCAACTTGAGGAAATGGTAATGGCTGTGACTTCCCTCAATTAATGGATTCATAAGCAGCTTGGGGTATTTTTGAAGCCCTGATCACTCTTTGATTCTCAGGTTACAGCAGTGGCTCATGCCATTACTTTTTCTTTTTATCTACAATATCTAGGAGAAGGTGGCCTTTCTATGATAATGTGGAGTTCACTGCAGTCAATCACACTATTTTAATTTTCATGTCTACAATGCTGCAGTGTTCTCTGCTTCTTTGCATCTTTGAAGACCTTTGGAAGCCTCAGCTAGTACAGAATGTGGTAGGTCACCTGTTAGTTCAAGTTTGGAATAAGTGCATTAAACCCATGTTCTGCAGACTGCACTGATTTCCCGTCTGCTTTCAGATGACATCTGTTCTAATAAATACAGCCATACATGGTTTCTGATCCAGCTAGCTTAAAAGCTGCTGCTTTCTCTTGGTACTACCATAATGGCTGAGGTCAAATGAGGCACTTTTGCAGACTATCCTTAGATGTGCACTTTTAGGGATAGTAGAGTATTTATAGTGGAGAGTTGTTGGCTGTGGTTCTTGCTCCTTCTGCTCTTTGCCAGAGCTCATCGTCACTTATCTGCAGAGCATGGCAGATCGGACAACTTTCTAGTAAAGTAGATACATATATTTGTATGAACAATAATAGTAAATGGGCAATATGAACATAATAAATGTCTTAAAAGAACTACATAGTATACAAATTCATTGAGTAATCAATTAGTAGTAATATCAAATAGCACTTACAAATGAAAAGCCTTTCAATAATAAATCACCACTAAAATTATTAACTAAGAAAATCTGCACTGTGTTGACACTGGATCTTCCAGTCTATACATCAGATGGCATATAATGTTTTTAGATTATAAACTTATTAGGGCAGGATGTTGTCATCCTCTGTGTATGTTACTGCGTTGAGTACGTTGATGATGCTGTACAAAATAGTATAATAGACATCTCTACTAGCATGTGCTGAGTTAAGATATAAAATGCTAATCTAACACTGCTGTCTAAAAGTGATACAACGAACTAATCAAAGCAAAATATAAGAAAGAAATTGTTTGCGCATCTCCAGTCCCAAATCATGGCTGAGGTTAAGCATAATGGTGTCTTAGGGCCTGATTCAAAGCTTATTGATGTTAATGGAGGCTCCAAGAAAGAATTCTTTTGCCCTCCTTCACCACATTTCATGCAAGATCTGCAGTATGTTTAAAAAAATTAAAAGTAACAGTGAAAAAATAAAATAATAAATGACATCCTTAAAAGATGACTGGGATAATATGTTTGAATAAATTACGAAAGTGTACAAACCACAATATTGTATTTTCTTTCTGCTTCCGTTTCTTTGTTCCTCTCTCTTTTTTTTCTCCCACATTCTTTTTGGCTATATATTCCATTTTCTTTCTCATGTGTCAATTTCAAATTTCTCATGCTTACCCTAGGCTCACTCCCTGCCTCCTTATTCCTGCCAAGACAGGTTTGGGGCTCAAAAATTGATTTACAGGATGCTTATGTTCACATGTGAATCAGATCTTCCCATCCAAAATATCTACACTTTGTGATGGGAGGAGATCAATATCAATTCAGGGTCCTCTTTTGGACTCTCTATGGTAGATGGAGTATTCACAAACTGTTTTTGAGCAGTAGCAACATATATGAGATGTCCTAATATCTATGTACCCTTACTTGAACAATTGGCTTATCACGGTGTCCTTACAGGAGGACCTAGCAAAAGCTACATCACAGATATGTACCTTGTTCCAAACACTGAGGTTCAAGAAACCAGGTCAAGTATTGTATTGGGGCAGTTCTGCATTCTCAGAAAGGCAGAGCTTTTCTTCCAGAAGAGAGGCATTTCCAAATCTTTACAGCAATAGCAATAATACAGGAGAACTTTTGTCAAGCAGTGATGTTTTTCCTCAAGTTGATGGGCTTTATAGCGTCAGCCACACAATTTAATTCTGTACAAATTTCTTAAGATGACACCTCTACAACATTGGTTAGCAAGATGCTGTATTCCAAATAGAGACCGCATGATTATGACATTGACACTACCCAGAGATGCCTTCCTGTCACTCATATGGTGGACTCAGTGTTGCGATGCCCTCAAAGGGATTGCATTCAACCCCTAGCTGCGTCAGCTACAGTCACCTCCAGTGCTTCCAGTTGGGGCTTATTAAAAGAATCTAACAAGTGACTGGCATTCCAGGGAGAAAAAATTGCTATCAACATTTTAAAATTTAGAGCAATATATTGGGCTCGTAAGTACTTTCTCGCTCATCTGCATGGCAGAGTGGTTCAGGTAACGCCTTAGAATATTACAGCAGTATTTTACATGAAGAAGTGGATGGGGGTTGTGGAGAGAGACGTGTTATAGCCACCTGTGCAGAGACTGTAGCTCTATAGGAGTGGTGCACAGTACACCAATTTTTATCCTGTAACTCTCTGTCTTGCTGACAAGGACAATATGCGGGCAGATCAGCTGAGCAGAGACTTATATGATCAGCACAAGGGATCACTCAAGAATTTAGTAGTAAACATCATCATCTTTCTATGAGTGTATCCAGAGAGAAACCTATTTTCAACAAGACACAACTCCAAAGGTTTTATTCCAGAGCAAAAGCAGACAACCAGTCTATCTCAGCAGTACTTCTTCAGGGCTGGTGGTAGGGATATCCTCTATGCATTCCCTACAATTCGTCTAATGCAGGAAGTTCTCAGGAAAATCAAGCAAGACAAAGCCAGGGTTATTCTAATAGCCCTGGCCTGGACAAGACAATAGTGGTTTTGGATCTCCTGCAACTATCATAAGGGATTTCTATCTTTGCCTGCAATTCCAGAGCTTTTGACCAGAAGAGAGGTTAGATTTGCTATCCAGACCCAGATTCTTTCCATTTAACACCATGGGCCACAGGACTTCGGAAAATCTAGAACTGTTCAGAAACAGTACAGGAGATATAGTTGTCCTCCAGGAAACAGTCAACTCACCTATGTTGTCATAAATGGAAAAGGTCATCTTTTTGGAGAACCAGCTATAACAGAAATCCATTTTCAGCTTCTGTTCAATCCATACTGGAGTACTGTATTTCAAATCCTTGGGGCTCTCCATGTCATTGGTAAAAGTATATCTCACAGCCATCTCTGCTCATCACAGCTTAATTGAGAAAAAGACTATATTTAGCCATGATACAGTAAAAAGGTTCTTGAAGGGGCTAATGAATGTCTACCCTGTGGTTAGAGAACCTCACCTGCATGGTCTAGTCCTTATTCATGTTCTAGTCCTTATTCAGCTCATGAATCCTCCCTTCAAACCCATGGGAGAATGTTCCCTATTTCAGCTCTCAATTGAGACAGCCTTTTCTATACCAATTATATCCTCTAGAAAACTGAGCAAGCTATAGGCTGTCATGGCTGGACTCTGCCTCTCTCCCCTTCTTCCCCTCCCTCCCCCTCAAAAGTTATTCACAAAGATAAAGTGATCCTTTAGCCAACCTGAAATTTCTCTCAAAGGTGGCAACAGAATTCAATCTTAACTTACCAAGATCTTTCCCTAGGCCTCACTGTCACTCAGTGGAGGTTAAGCAACACTACTCAGATGCTAAGAGAGCATTGATCTTCTATTTGAGTATGGCTAAGGAATACAAAAAATCACCTAGACTCTTTGTCTCTTATAGGGAAAAGAGTAAAGCTCGGGCAGTCACATGCCAGTGCCTTTCTAAATGTCTGACTCTCTACTGAAAAGTGTTTATGAACACACACCTGTGCCTCTTCCAGAAGGGCTTAGAACACACTCAGAGTGAAGAACATTCCCTGGCCTCCCTGAGGGCTTGTCTACACAGCAAGTTACCGCGTGGCAAGCCAGGATGTGACTCCACAATGCTTCAGCTTGCCACACAGTAACTTCCTATGTGAATACTGCTACAGTGCAGTGAAAATTTTCAGATCGTGGAGGCTGTACTCCAGGATTTTCACTGTGCGGTAACAGTGTCCACATGATGAGTTATTGCTCAGCAAGTTGGGGTGCTGTAGATACAACCTCGGCTTGCCACTCAGTGATTTGCCATGCAGACAAGCCTTCATTTGTCTTCCCATATTCAAACTCTGTAGAGCTGCCATTTAGAGCTCAATTTTTTCACAAAATATTGCTGTTTACATCTGGAATCTGAATCTGATAAGCAATTTAGTAAAGTAGCATTACAGTATCTATTTAGCTAGGTTTTTTTGGTCCCACAATCCAGAGGGAGAAGTGCTGATTGCCCATCTCCCAAGTGGGAATATGCAGAGGACTCGCAAAGAAAAAATTAAGGTTACTCACCTGTAACCAGAGTTCTTCACCTGTAACCAGAGTTCTTCACGATTACCTCTGCACATTCATATTCCGCATCCTCCTTCCCCTCTTCCTTAGAGTCCTAATTTCAGTTTTGCCTTTGAAGACATGATGAAAGGAACTCATCTGGCAGGCAAACCACACTCCCTTTTTATAACCCCATCCTCTGAATGAGGAATAGGTGACACAAGAGCTCTGCAACAGGCACTGCTACTAGAAAGTTGTACTGGTCCAAGCCGCACAATTCATGTATTCCAAGAGTGTGAATGTGCAGAGGTCGTCTCGAAGAACTTCAGTATAGGTGAGCAACCTTCATTTCTGTTCTCTTTGTGTATGTCTGCATTGACTTGCCATCTGGTCCATTCTTCTCTTTCTGATTTCTCTCTTCCTATATTTCTCTTGTCCTCTTTTTCATTATTGCTTTCTCTGTGGCTAGTCATTTCCCAGGTCTCTTCCTCTGTTTTACCCTCTCTAAATTAATGAATATTGTGTATTCCTGTTTTCTCACACACACACCCCCAACCAATATATAAAATGTACATTTCACCATTATGCCACACTTTTAAGTGTTAGGAATTTAGTAAAGGATGTGCTATTCTCCATACCATGGAATCATGCCTAAAAATATATAACAGCACAGAAAAGGAAAACTGATTATATATGGATTCATATACCTGATGGCTTGGCAATGTCTTAGAGTGTTTTAAACTGTTTTTCCCCCCATGAAGAAAAGCAAACTTGTTATTCTCAAAGTAATAAAGGTTTGCTGAAAGTGAACATAAGTCACACCCTCTTCCTGACACCACTACACTAGATGTAATCAGATTCCTCCAATCCGCTATCTTTTTTTTTATTGCTCCCACAAGAGGCTATTTAATCATGCTATTGGACTCCATCTTCAAGCTCTTTTACTGTGACTTAATCCAACAGGTGTATTTAAGATTAAGTCACCTCTTTGGCACTGTAGTAATGTGCTTTTAGTAGGGAGGTCTTAATACTCAAACAGGTGACAGTCAACAGTGTAAATAACAAATAGAGATCCTTAATAAATAATAGCTCATCCAATTTTATTTTGGATTAATACTGTTCAAAATAAAATACATTATACTGCACGTGAATCTGTTAAACAAAAATAAAACATAGACGGTATGTGGTATTACTGACTTTTTGTGGACATTAATTTAATGTGGCATGACTCATGAATGTTGGACTCAGTTGGAATGTTTACCTCTCCCTAGCAACTCCTTAAATATAAGGTGCCTACTCCCAAGTTTTTGTTTGGAACCAATAATTATTTAAAAAACAAACACTCACTATGGTATTCTGCAATACAGGTCCAAAACACGGTAGTAACACTGATGCAAACTGCGGTGTTTGGGGCCATAACTGTAGAATCGTAGAGGAATATTAGGGCAGTCGAGGTAAAAATGTTAGTAGTCTTAACAGTTAAACCAGTAAAAAGTCAAAAGGAGGAATGTATATAGATACATTTTTTCTGATATGAACAACAAATTTTCATTTTGTGCTAAGCTGCATGTGTTCTTCACAGGAGAGGAGCTGTGTACTGGCCTCATATCAGGGTGTTCCTTGGACTGTTCCTTCGGTTTCCAGACTGATGTCCACAACTGTGAGATCTGTCAGTGCCGTCCAAGGCCTAAGAAATGCAAACCCATAGTATGTGACAAGTACTGTCCATTTGGATACTTGTACGTATTTTTATTCTGAAAGCATATTTATCATAATCCATGTGCATATAAAATATGCAAAATCCATGAATATTTATTTATATATGTTTATGTTCTGTATGAAAAATGGGAGGTATGCAGAGAGGCAGGAATGTACTTATTTGATAAGTGTATAGTATTCCTCAAACAGACTTGGACAAAGTTGTGAAAATGGATTTTGATCACCAGACCAAAAGAAAATTCAAATAATCAAAATAATGACTAACAAAATTATAAAAGCAGAAAAGTATCTTTTAAAATAGTTTTAAACAGTCTTTGAGAGAAAATTTAAAGTATTGCATAAAATTTACCTTTCATGTTGCTTTTTAAAAATTTTATGCACTAACATTTCTGATATCCCCTCCATCTTGTAACTTGCTTCTTTTACTCCGTTGATCCCGTTGTATTCGGAATTGATCTTTTTATTATGACATAACAGTAGCTTACCTGAGCAATCATCTGCTCTAGTCTTCCATTTCTTTTCTGCCAGTTATTTCCTGTGGAACACTAATGGAAAGTCAGTCTGTCTTCTGTCATAAGTGTTTCTAAGTGTCACTGACACCTATAATGTTATCAGACACCCTCTTCCTTAAAAAGAAGTAATGGTGGGTATATTTTTTTTCATCAGGAAGAAGGGATCCTGCAGCAAATAGGGCAATTATTTTGTCATAGGTAGAGATTTCTTTAGAATCTGTAGATATGCAGACATTCGGTGTCCTCAGTGAAGGTTTAACCAACGTGCTCCAGCCCTTCAAAAAAGACATAACACCAATTTATAGGAACCAACATAAATTTCACCCTCTCCCTTGCTTAAAGTTGGTCGTTTTAACCCACAATATCTAACCTTCAGATACCGTACTTAGCTAACTCCACTACTGTTACTGCCCTTGGCAGTTTATACTTGCATTTCTTTAGTTCCTGACTTATTCTTTTTTTCTCCTTTTACTGAATTTGGCACTGTATAATCTCTTAATAATCTTATACACTGCACTATAGTTCTTTCTTATTTCATATTTTCTTTAATCTTTTTGAATAATCAAAATATGGTGCAGCCTAAATCATCCAAACATTTGAGACACATCACAGACTTTAAGAAAAATGGACATCCAGCTCTGTCATGGTCTGACAGCAGAGAATTTAACCAATGCTAGAATTGTAGAGGGGGTGGGAGGGTGTACAAACGAGTGGGTCAAACTCACAATACTTGGTGTTGTCAGATGAAAAATCTGGAGCAGACAACCCTCCTGCCTCCTTTTTTTTTAAATATATGTTACGGGCTTGCTTCTCCCACTCCCTAATTCAGCCATTGAGTTGTATTGTACTTATGTGAATGTATCAGTGCAGTTGCCCTTTTTTATTGTTTATATAGCACTATGCAGGTACATAGTGCTGTACAAATGGTGAAATATGATAAACATAAGACAGCTCCCTGCCCTGAGGACCATGCATTGTAAAAGCACAGGAGGTACAATATTTTATAATATTGGGGGGGACTCCTAAAACCTCCACAAAATAGTGAATGTGCGTTTAAAACAATATTTATTTTATTTCTTTGGATTTCTAATCACACTAAAAAAGAATGCCTTTCCATGTGCTTTACGTCCTCCCTGACAGGATTTAAAAGTATCAACATAAAAAAACCACTCCAGTATAATTAATGTGCAGCAGTACCATTTAATATAACCCATAAAGCATTGCTTTAAAATGTTATTGGATTTAGCTGTTTTTCAAGGAGGGTAGGAATGAAACAGAACACAGCGCAGATTATGCGAGTGGCTGTTCCAAGCATTTAGCAGCAAAAATAGGATTTATCAAGTCTCCACTGGATGAAGAAGACAAAGAGAGTAGGTAGACAGGCAATGTGGGTAATCTGTGGGTAGAAGGAGGGGGTGTAAAAGAAGATTATGGAAGAGATGTAGTTGGGGCAAAATTCTTTTTGAAATTGAAAATTACCAGATGTGATCATATATTCCACATGTTCTCACCACTTATGGAGAACAAGAATAATTTTCACAAGTTGATATTTGAATCCTCTGTTTATTTTAATGTTGATAATTCAAAAGTACAAACTGAAATAATATTCCACTAGTGTAAAGAAATGTAAAAAATAACTTAATGTTACCATTAACAATGAAAATCAATAGGTTGTTAAACTTGTGTTTCATTGCAATTTGTAGCAAAACACGGAATCTGACTTTGTTTATGGTATAGAAAATGTCTTAATTGTGACATTCAGGTGCGCAGCGACACTTAAACTTTGGCACGGAATAAATGAAAATTTTTATTTACATTTTCAGATGCTGTGTTTAAATACTGTTATCCCTGATAGTATTCAGTAATTAGCAGTTATTTTTAGCTTTCTAATCAATAATGAACTATACAGAATAATCTAATATGCTGTCACTATAAAAAGGACTCTGTCAAGATGGTTAGATCTTGCTTTAACAGCTTCCCCATGTTACAGCTCTTAAATTAAGGACTGTAACATTGTTGCAGCACTAATTTAAAAAAATCAAAAAAGATAAATCCACAGTTTACTGTTACTTGGGCTATACATACAGTGGACATGTGTCTGTGTGCAAACATACATTCTCACATAGTTCAACATAAAACAGCATATTTACACGTGCAGTTTACATAGTTTGTTTAAAGGGCAGCTCTCAATTTTTTAAAAAATTCAGTACTCCACCAATAATACTTTTTAAAAGTATATGATTCCAGTTCTTAATATAAAAGCTACAGTGTGGAATAATTGTTAAAATATGGTCATTTTAAAGGCATGTCATTGTCTCTTAAGGCACTGCTGCAGGAAAGCACTTACACATGAGCTATAAGTGCTTTCCTGAGCCAAGGCCTAAATGTTCTCCCCCCACCCCTTCAGTTGACTCTCTCTCTTGATTTTGCTGTGGAGTGTCTAAGGCAATCAAGCTAGCTTCTCTTTATACTTTTTTCCTTTATAAAATACTTCTACCTTCAATTTAATTTATTTTATTTCACTTGTAATCCTAACCTTGGATCATATATTGCAGTGTTTAAAACTGTGTACTATTGTGAGTTCTGGAAATGCTTATCATAATTGTTCTGAAATGCCACATATTGTGCTTTTTATTCATTGATGTGTGTTTTTATTTATTTACTTTTTATTTATTATTCATATTAATTTGCTAGTTTTACTGTTCTGTTCTTTTTATTATAATTGTATAATACATTTTTCCTCTAAAATGAATTTGTGAAAAACTCATGCTTTCTTAATGAGCACTTTATGGGATTAAAAGTTTTATTTGATCCAGTATTTTTTCCTTACTCTATTTTGTTTTGTTTTATAAACAGTAATTATGAGGGGGGAGGGGAAAAGGATACTTTATTTCAGTTTTGAGTGAAATACAGTAGGGACAGAAACCCACAATGAACATATTTATGCAACTTCTAAATGTTGGACCTTGGGTATTTAGGAAGAATTAATGTTGTCCTAAGGTAAGTAAATGGAGTAGATTTCCATTCATGATTCTTTACTCCCAGTGTGTGACTGGCGGTAACTTCCTTAACCAGAATCCACACCACCAGTGAGTGGAATATGTGTAGCTGCTAAGAATAATAGTCAGCCATTCCTCAGTCCATTTTTTCTTTCTACTTAGGACAGAGAAACATCTTTTGACTTTGCTGCTATGTGTACATGTACATCCTTACTCTGTGAGAGTTTATTCATTTTTTAAAAAGTGAAGTCCTCTCTTTATTCTTATTGTTTCTACTGCTTCTTACTGTTCCATTGGGTTATATACAAATTAGATATTTGTCTGTGAGATGAGTCTTTGATACCTGACTACTTTATATTTGATTGAGATGCCTCTTTGCTAAGGCTGAGTTTCATGGCAGGTCTCTGGCTCGTTCCTTCTTTTTCTTCTGGGTTGTGATTTGTTTGTTTTTTTGAGGCACAGACCAATGACTTCAGGAAGAGCCTAAAGTGTGATTAGCAGATGTCCATCATAATGGTAATGTCTTCTCCCTATGATGTCTGAGTACACACCTGGACACTCATTGATTCAGAGTCTCTAGAATGTGTTTTTAAATTGCAGGGACTTAGAGAGATCATATCAGGTCTGATTGGCTTTCCCTAAAGTAGCCTTGAAGTCCTTATAAATACTAGTTAAATAACTCAGATGGAAATTGAGACTCTTCAGATTTGCCTGTTTAAAAGTAAGACCAGCAGAATAGACCCTACAGTGCCACTTTACCATTTGCAAAGCATTTAAATTAAGTCTGACGTTAAGGGGTACATAAAGGCATTAGATCTGTTGGAGCATCGACATAATTTCCTTGTGGCAGTCAACAATGACGTGAAGTTAAAATGGGAGCCTGCCCCCAAGAACCCGTCTACTTCTTTAGCTGAATATTTTGGCATATATGATACATCCCTCATGTATCCTCCGCATCTTGGATTTCCTGGGGTCTCTGCTCACTCCAGATCTACACTGTCATAGCAGAGAGAGCCCAGCGTCAAAGACTGTGGATTGGCCTCCTGTACATTTTAATGAATGCTTTCTTCCTGCATGTTTGCAGCCCTGTTGACCATATGCAACCAGTCAAGGCATCTTGCTCACCAAAAATCAGTTGGAACACCTGGCTCTGGCCACACAAAATCTGCTGATGTCTGTGCCTAAGCCATTAAGTCTATCAACATGTTCAGCCCGATTGATTGTGTACCGAAGGTACATTATATAAATGTTAAACAGTAATTGATTCCATCAGAGAGGTTGGCATTCTCAGCACCATCTTTCCTCAGTCCACGCCTTCACCTCTCCAACTAGCTGACTCAAGAGACTGAGGCAGAAAAAGATTCATCAGGTCAGTGCTATCTGAAGAAATCTTAACATCATACATTTCTTTGGAGTCTCTTTTCTGGAAGGACACAGATTCTTCCTCTTTCTAGAGAGACAGGAGGAAAGCCCATGAATTTGCTAATTTTCTCCCCTTCACCCCACCATGAGCAGAAAGGATGCTTTGAGAATATAATAAAAGAGGATTTGCATCTGATTAGTGTGTCTCTTGATGCCTATCTTGCAACAACAAAAACAGCTTCTTCAGGGATAGAAATTTGCAGGCATGCATCATTGTGGTCTTTCGGTCTCCTGCAGGAAGTGCAGCAAAATATGAGGACCTGTCACATAGAGGTAGAGAAATTTAGGGAAAGGGGTAGAAATTGAATGGATGGAAGAGAACAAAAGTAAGGCTACCTTCAATTCCCTGAGTTTCCATCATCTAGCATTCATATTTTTCATACCAGAGGAGGAATAAACAAAAAGCAGTGGCTAATAAACCAGGAAATGCCAGCAAGCCCAGCTTCAAAGATCCCCAAGACCCCAAGCAGAGTATAAAGCTACCCAAAAGCCAGAGGACTTAGTGTCTTCAGCATTATCCATCTCAGAAACAAGAACTTTACGGATTTTTAAAGGTTTGTTTAATCAGCCAGTTTTTACCATGGAAGATCGCCCTGTAAGAAGAAGAAGAATACCTCCCACAACTCCCAGTAACCTTTAGTCGTGGATCATCAAAATTATGTTGTAGGACAGCTCACTAATTTCCCCCTTCAAGCATGCACTCGAGTACAGCCCTGTCAAAAAGAATTCACATGAAAATCCAGTCCCTCTTTGACAAAAATGCCATTAAACCATATCATCAATTGCAAAAGGATATTTTATTCTAGGTACTTCTTTGTCAGAATTGGTGTAATGTAGGTTAGGGCCAAATAAATCAGCTGAACACTTGATGAAAAGAAAAAAGTAAGTCCCTTGATTGATTTTGCTATGAAATTTCCCAGAGCCTCAAATTTTTCTCATCTAGGCTTTGTTATTCCACTATCTCTTGGCAGAACATTTTAGTATTCAGGTACAGGTGATAGTATTTTTGTCATGACTAGAGAAGGTATTTTCTGACTTTGCCCAATTCCATGCAGACACACAGAGGAGGAGGAGGAGGCCAGGAGGAGTCTTCCACACGTTTTGCACCCTGTGCCGGAGCTGTGTCTAACTGTTGCACTTCCCCAAACATAAACACTGTGACTCCAGTGTCCACAGTGGCATAGGACAAAAAGGGAATGGGGAAGGGCAGTATTATGGCCCCCATCTGCCTCTTCGCAAGTCGTGGTGCTAACTCCACAAGGGAGAGCACAAGTTGTACCCTAAAGAAGGATGGGTCAGTGGAGGAAGGATTATCTCAGAGTTAAGAGAATGAACTGGGACTCAGGAGATCTGGATTCAGTTCCCACCTGTTGCAAACTTCCTGTGTGACCTTATGCAAATCACTTAATCTTTCTCAATTCTTCATTTGAAAAATACTTCCCTCCCTCACAAAGATCTAGTGAGGATAAAAGCGTTGATGATGTTGTATGAGGCACAGAGATACTACACTGATGAGAGCCATAGAAGTACCTTGACAGACACATCAGTAGTGTCTGTGCGCCACTGATACTCCAGGAGACCATGTGTTTGCCTGAGGCACAAAGTCTCCTAGAATACTTGCTGCAACAGTGCACTTCTGCACTGCCTCTATGCATTTGTCTATACTGCGGCTGGCAGCATGTTTTCTACTACGGGTAGACAGACACATGCTAGCTCTGCTTGAGCTGGTACTCTAAAAATAGTGTAGCTGAGGCAGCGTCTCAGGCTAGCCACCTGAGTACAGACCCATCTGGTCCTTATAGGTACATACTCAGGTAGTTATGCTGAACTGCCACCCATGCTACCCCCTGGCTGTGCTGCTATTTGTAGCGTGCTGTAGCTTGAAAAGAGCTAGCACGTCTGTCTGCTCAAGCTGGGAAGCATGCTCCCAGCTGCAGCGTAGACATCTTACAAAAGCCACTATTGAGCCCTGTACATGCAGCTCTGCTGTTCAAATGCTATAGTTTTGCAGGTATTTTATTCATTTATTTTTATTCCTAGTCATTAGATTGTTAGCTTTGTCCTTTCTTTTGTTCTTGGATAGTAAATTAAAATTGCATCCATCCTTTTGTTTAGCAGTTCCAGGCTTGGCATTCCATGTTTAATGTGGGTATTTCTTATATTGTTTCCTTTACAGCAGTCACCTTTTGGTTGGTTGGTTGGATTTTTTTGTTTTGTTTTGGTTTTCTTTTTTTTAACTTGGATACATTTTAATTGTGCGCTTCAGGGTTTTTTTCCCCTGAAACGAGGCCTAGATTTGCTCTGCTTAAACCAATGGCTTTTCCTAAAGCTGCTGCTGTTTTTCTGTATATGCAGATAACAGTTTACTATTACAAACTCTCCAGTTAAAACCACCACATTTTATAATTAATCACTGAGAAGTATTTTTTTCCATTTAGCTGTGTAAACCATAAGCCATGACTCAAATGAATTAGCATTAGAAAATGCTAGATTAAGGATGTCCAATCTGAGGTTATATCAAACAGTTTTAAATGTTACACATACAATTTTGCTATGGAAGCTAGATTGGAAGTTAATGTCTCGGGTTGTGATAAAAATCCTTTTCACAAAAGCTACCAATACAGGGGACGAAGTGTCTCTTCAAAATATCAAAATACTTAAAACTAAGGTTCCACTCTAAATTAGTGCTTGTAATCATTGTGCGAATCCCTTATGATGCCAATGATTTGCAGATCAAATGTGCTCATTACACAAGTAAAAGTATCCTTTTTTCTAATTGCCAGGCCTGTCCATTCAAACTGGAATCTGAGCTATGCTGGGTTCTTTCCTGCTACTGCATCATCAGCAATAATAAAAGTTTTGCAGGACAGTTTATGCTCTTAGGCACCTTTGTAATTCATCTTCAGTGGGTTTGCGCATATGTAATTTACTGTAACTTAGGGAACAATTGTGTTGACAAAGCACAAGAAGGAATAGAATCCATCACATTTTCTTTTAGCAGTATTTCCTTATGTGAGTTTGCAAATAATACATCTGTGTCTGTCTTCTGAATATACACAGATCTCTCTAGCAAGAAATATAGTCCATTTTCAGAGTAGAACTACACTTAAAATTAGTTAACCCACTAATAATACATTCTTGGAAAATCAGAGTAGATACGTATTTCATATTAATAGTCAATCCAAGGAAATCAACTGAAGCTCATGCAGTATCTGGGGAAATTCAGTATTCAGAATAAAAGGTTAAATGTTAAATTGGAAGAATTGGCTGGAAAATGGTATTCTCAAACTTTGGATCTCTAAAATAAAGGAATTTTCATGAGTTTTGCAGAGTTAAAGACCAAATCAGGTTAACACAAGAATGCACACTGGCAATATCTAATGCTAAGGGACTGCCTAAAAAAAGATTTTTTGTAAATAACTTCAAGCACGAGATCAGAAATCTGTGGAATTTTTTATTGAAAAGAATAATACAAAATAGTTTCTGAAGTATGTAAATTTCTATTAAAACAGGTGAGGAGAGCTTCCATTTTTTCTCTCTCTTCCTCCCCTCCCCGTCCCCGGCATTTGAAATTCCATTGTTTAGAACATAGTTTTTCTCTAATCAAGGATAAAGTAGCAATGCAAAAGAGATGTTGATTTACAGGTGATGTGGCCTAAGATTCCCCATAAAGTTTTCTGAACCGCTTTTCATCTGAACAGGGTAGATTTGAAAGACGGTAACAAATACTAGAGGTGTTCAATAAGCGCTGGTAGCTATGATTCAAATCCTGTTTTGCCCTTGAGAGGGCAAACAAAGCCCAAAACACAGTGGAAGCAGTGCAAATTGACTGCACAGAGGGAAATAGACTGTTAGCTGGCAATGCAGGGAAACTTTGCATGGCCTGTGCATCACGGGGCCGTTAAATGGAATAACTTGAGTGCTCACTGAAATGAGCAACGGTTGCACAATCTGTTCCTTATAAACTTATCACATTATGACTTCATCACTGAATTCAAAAAAAGATGGAATATATTCTTGATAGGGGCTTCTGCATGTTCCAGTGATTGTGGTACTCGTTCATCTAGGGGGTTAAAGGTCATATGAGGAATAGAGTACTGGATGTCATAAATTGAGTAGTTAAGTGTGCTTAGATACTTGCATGATCAGGCCCTAATTCATTAGTGCTATTAAAGAACTATAGCTCCTTACATGAAGAGTGCTATAGAAGTACAAGGTATTGTATGAGGCCTGTGTCTAGAGGTATGTAGGGAGCAGTAGTTTCTACTCTATACATATAGTGTAGATGAGGTAGTTTGGGTTCATTAGTTTGTAGAGGAAAGATAGATTGGGATTATAGGTTTTCTGTACTGGATATGAGTAAGAGGTGAGATGTTGTCTTCCACTGTGAACAGTCATGTGAAATGGAGAGGGGTCTGTAGCTTATAGGAAGTGAATAGGAATTGGTTCTTTGATTTACATATGAACTATGTGAATTCAGGTATTGTGTTAACTATTGGAAATATTAATGGGACAGAGTGAAGGCAGAGAGTAAGGTGGGTTCTGATAAATATCGATAACGTTTTCTATATTAGTTGATCAAGTAAAGTTGACACAACTACATTTTTAGTAACCTTATCTCTAAATTCCTACTATATGTCTTTCTTGTAATGTTGTTAATTACAGCCATAGTGTTATCTCAACCATTTTTGTCTCAGAGCTGTCTTGAAGTTTAAGTAATTATTTTCAATAAGATGGGGTGATTTAAATTGTTGATCTAAATCACTTGGGTTTAGTTTGTTGTTTAAATCAACTTGAGGCTTTCTAAAAATAATTTTAAAATTTGTACTTTTGCAACTTTAGATTAAATAAAGTATAACGAACTGAACTATAAACACTGGTTGGTTGGGGTTTTTTTTTTAAAGTGCCACTCAGTAATTTCTTTTATTTGAATTTTACAAAACTGCTGGAGGCAAAAACGAAATATTGAAAATTAAAGTCCTGATCCTGCAAACAGTTACGCAGGTATGCAGCATTACTCACATGAATAGCCCCAAACTCAATGAGACTACTCATGCTTAAAGTTAAGCTAAAACTGTAGTTTAACAAAAAATTTAGTGGCATAAAATCTGTCATTTCAAAACAAAATTGCTTCAGTGTTAACAATGAAAAGTTATTTCGACTTTTGATATATTAACCAAGTTATTGTGGACTTCTTTAGACATGCCAAACAAAATTTTTAAAAATAGGAACCTTAAATTAGGCTCCTAAGCCCATATTTAGGCAAAAAGCACTGAGGAAAGCCAGTCTCATTGACTTCAGACTGCAAAATCTGGTAGAGCAGTATAGCCTAGTCAAAGCACTTCCGCTTTTTTGACTTGTGGAAGTTCAACATATTGGAAGGTGGTGTTGGTTGCAGATATAGCACGGCCTATGTTCTAATCAATGTGTTTGAGTGTGCATGGTTCTCAGGGTAAGGATGTTAATGAAAACCTGGAACTGTCTTTTTCGTCAAAGATTAGAGCATTTTCAAGGTAAAATTTCTTAGTAGAAATACTCCGTATGTAAAAACTGAAATTCTGCTAACAGGAAACTAAAGAAACAAGTAAACATATTTGACTATAAAATGGGAATTCAGCATAGTTGTAGCCGTGTGAGTCCCAGGATATTAGAGACACAAGGTGGGTGGAGTAATATCTATTTTTGGACCAGCTTCAGTTGATGAGAGAGACAAGCTTTCGAGCAACACAGGGCTCTTCTTCAGATATGGGAAAGGAACTTCCTGCATCACAGCAAAATGCAAGGTGGAACAGATAGTTTAGCACAAGTAGTTAGCACATATTGTAAGGGACCATCCAAGGTAGAGTGCCTCACCGCAGAACCTGATATCATACCAACATGTGAAGAACTAGAAGAATTCTTCCACTATCTCCACTTCAAAAAATTGTCACAACAGTGATGACACCACTCACAACTACCATGTTCCCACCTACAATCATAAGAAAAAAGAATCCTCTGAGTGGACACTACAGAGCGGGCAAAACCACACTCTTGATCATTACATTGCTTCAGGAAAAAAACTGACTGCAAAATCCTTAACAAACATCACATCCACCATTATCTCTTCACTGCCAAGAAGACAGCGATACAGTCCCAGAAATCTAACCATCACATAGTGCTCAAACCAGCAGACATTGCACTTGGGGATACATGGAAAAAAGGTGTTACTGTGGCACAGAAACAGTTCCATTTATGGGGAAATGAATGGGTGGGGGGCATAAGTGCTGCCTGTCCATGATCTCTTCTAGGATGGTTTTAGTGGAAGAAAAATTTACCTCTATACCCCAACCTTATGGTTTACCTTTTGCTCAACACTTCACTTTGCCCTGCATGCCTGCCTTCCCTGCATACCTTCTCTGCATCAATTTCCTCATCACACAGTCTGTCTCTCCCACTTTTTTACCATTCCATGCCTTTCAGGCCCCTTGGTAGGGGTACTGAATCAAAGATTGAGCACTCAAGGGGGAAGGCATTAGGGAGGTTAAGATTCCAGCAACCACAACTATCCTTCCTGGAATGAGGTGTGCCTATGAAAAGATGCTGGCCCTCAAGATGTTTTGATAACCAATGGCTTTGAGGCTGCAAGGTGAATAAAGAATACAAATGGTGTGGGATGTCTGAGAAAAAGACCATTATAAATACTCTGATTTTTAAGAAAATAAAAACAATAGCTTTTAAAATGAAAGTAAAATAGTATCTCTGCACCATAAAGCTTAAAAACTTACACTTTTAATGAAAACTTAAATTAACACTGTATATTTATTTTTAATGTAATATTACTTAAAATCTTACCAAGTCTTACCCAAAAGATTCAAAGGCAACAGTCATCAACACTCCTTACCAAGGGTAAGGGTTGTGGATTTTCCATCACCGGACAAAAAAATAATAATACTCAAGATTAGATGTTTTTCTAAAATATATGCTGTAGTTCAAACAGGAATTATTTCAGGGAGGTTCTATGATCTGTTTTATGCAGGTGATCAGACTAGATTATCACAATGGTTCCTTCTGACCTTGAAATCTAAAAATCTCTGAATTGTTGAGGATAATAATGTTAACACTACTTGAGGATCAATACTGTTCTTTAAATATAATGTTCCAACAAAGTTAGACCAGTTTTACAAAAGTGAAATAGATTTGATTTTTCAGACTTTCATATTTCACTTACATCCTGTCCAGTTATCCCCAAAACATTATTTATAGACTCTCATTCCTTAGATGATCACCTTTAGGAAATTTCAGGTGTATTGATTTCGTTTTGGCAAAGTTAGTGGGCTGAGATTGGTTAGTTCCAGCGTTATCTATGGAGCGGTTACCATCTCACTGTAATACTATGAGACCATAACTTCTGTTTGAGCTGTAGTATATCTGTTAGAAAGATAGCTGGTCTTCATTTAAAGACCCCAAGTGATGGGGAATTCACCAAATCCCAAGGTAAATTGTTCCAATTTATTCAAATTTTTTGCAATCTATCCGTTAACCAGTTTTTAATCCACTTAATGTAGGCTGCATTGATTGTGTGTAATATAAATAGATTTAATAATAAAACATGATCTCATCAAAAATCAGTAATAAGTTTGTTTGACAAGAACTATTTTTCATAATACCATATTGATTAGCATTACCAGTGTTACAGGACTTGGTTGGTGATTATAAAAACCCTCAGTTCTCTTGCTTGTTTCAATGTATTTATCTGGAAGGTGGGAAAATGTTTCTGTACTTAGCTTCTATCTTGGGTATCTTTGTGAGGATACATATCTTTCTGTATTAAAAAATGTGTAACTATGCATTCACTGCCTTTGCCACTTGGTTTTTGGCATTCCTCATCTTATATTTCAAAGAAGTTTTCTGTTACTTATTTAACATTTTCGGTTACATCCCTGGAGCATTTTACGTGAGTGGAGATCTACTGTATATTACTTATTGGAGAAAAAAAAATTACTTGTAATTTTTGTTCTCAGAAGATAGTGATTATAATAGATCCCCACTTACCCTTCTATCTTCTTTACAGATTTGGAGATATTCTATTGTATCTACTCTTTTATTCTTTCACCTGAAAAAAGAACTGATTGTCAAAAGCAGTGCTGGCTCATCATCGCTTAAGTGTACCAGGCAAATGAGGTGGTCTAATAGCTTGAAATTTAAATAGGATGTTTCTGCCAGTCACACAGAGGGAGCACAAGCCAAGAGTGGAGATCTGTTTACCCCTTACCACCTCTGAGTACAAGAATTACAATTCAGGAAATTTTCTTTACTTACTTAGTCACTTCAGGGGAAACCTTTGCTCTGAAGATCATGGGCATTTTTTAATCAGACATTTAAAGTGATCTGCTGACCTTTGACAAATTATTTCGGTCATCTAGGAAGAACAAGCATGGCTGTGATATCTGTCGCTGTAAGAAATGCCCAGAACTTCCTTGTGGTAAGATCTGTCCAATGGGCTTCCAGCAGAATAATCATGGTTGTCTTCTCTGCAAGTGCAGAGGTAGGTGTGAATGCATTACCTCCATATCTGTGTTTGCTTTAAAGCAATTAGAAGCTAGGAGAAATGGAAAGGAGTAGTACATTATATTAATAAGACTTGCAATTTGATAACTCAAATGGTGGTAGTCAACTTCATTTTCTGTAGGGGAGGACACTGTATAGTAGGGTTTTGTTATCATTTGTAGTTTTTGTGTTTTTAATGTCAGCCTAGTAAAGGTACACAACACACAGTTCTTTTGGCATTTTAGACTGCAGTCCATTCTTCCATTGAGAAATCAGTGAGAGTCAGTTGATTAACTTTAGTAGGATTTCGATCAGGCCCTTAATAAGCCTGAGAAAATGGATTGCTTTGCTTCTTTCACTGGAATATGTTTTTTTTAAATCTATATTTAAAATTTTTTAAATATTTCATTTGACTTCCACCCGACCCAATTCACTGTACATAATTGCATCAGTATTTATACATTGATTTGACTGTATAAAACATTATATAAGTGCTAAGTATTATTATTTCAACTGAGCTGTAAGTTGCTTAGTAGCTAGGTGAATATTATTTTTTTCTGATCCTGTTTAAATACATTTACCCTTAAGTGTTATCGAAATAATTTGCTACTTCTTCCCTCTGCATCCAACAAGTTCTTAGAGACTTCTGGTTGGTTAAGTAAAATTAACAAATAACTATTTGTTTTGTTAAAATATATGATTCTTAAAAGCTTTTACTTTTGTAAGTTTACTTTTCATGTCTGTAGAAGAAAACTAAAGGAAAACAGTTGGTCTATGGAATACTTCAGTCTTCCTTCCAGTCACAGTGAACAGTGTCAAAGCTTGGCAATAATGCACAAGCTTTGACTTAACTTTTGGGGACTTATTTTACGTTCCTTCCTATTGGCTATGTGCAATATGATCCATATAGTTTTATAATAGCTAAACAGTTCTATATTTATAAACAGCTGGGATTTATTTCAACAATATTAACACATAATATCCCTAATCGTCTAATAATAATTTTGCAAAATGCAACTTTTGAGATAAGATATTTAAGCTTCTATTCTTTAATGAACAATACAAAAGTTAACCAGTGTTAAACAATGCTACTAACCTCGTGTACTCCCATGGTCTTCTATCACCTCTATTCTGACACCTCTTACATGCCTCTCCACCTCCTGTCTCCAGGTGTGCATCACTTCCTGTCTCTTATATCTCTTCAAGAATGTCCTGCAGTTTCTTAAACTAAACGTGTTAACACTAAACTATACTACTTATATATCCTCCTAATGACTCCTCTGTCGTCACTTTCTCCGTCACCATTAAAAACTCCATTTCCTCAAAGTTACATTTTTTGGGTTATCTATAACTCCACTCTATCTTCCTCTCCTATATCAAAGCACTCACTATATCTTACTGATTTTCCTTCAATAACATTTCTAAAATCTACTCTTCCCTTTCCCTCTCCACTGTCAAGTCCATGTTTTTGTCTTGCCTCGACTACTATAACTTCTTTCTTTCCCATCTTTAATATGTCCAGTATTCAGCAGCTAAGATGGTAACCATTTCTCACTCCTTCAAAATGAGGCTGAGGAGTTTCAGTGTTATGCAGATAGACAGGAAGTTGGTGAAAGGAAATGGGCTGAGGCTGGCGTGGTGAAATGCCTGACTCTCACTGTTGAGGCTCTGCAAGAGCTCTGCCCCTGCCTACATCTCATCTCCTGTGACACTACAACTTTCCTCCTGGTTTCTGCCCACTCTTCTCTAAGATGCCACAAGTCCTCCTGTTCTTTCTGCGGATACAGACTAACACGGCTGCTACTCTGAAACCTCTTCACACCTCTTTACTCTACTTTTCACCTCTTACTACTCTCACCGTTATGACATTTTCCCCACTGATTTCTCTGTAGCTGGAACAACATCCCTCTTCTTTTGCACCCAGTATCCTCATGCTTTCCGATCCCTCCTCAAAACCTGTTTCACTCTACCATTCTCGTCCTATCTCTTGGACTGTTTAAATATATTAGAACATATATTATTCATTCACTGTGAATATGTATATAGAATAATAGGACTCTTATTATTTTAGTTTGTTTTATTCGTTGTCCTTCCTTTCCCTATACTTTTTATCGGTCTTTATATTTTGTCATATGTTTGGCTAATGTAGGCTGCAAATTCTTTGAGCGTGGACCATGTACTTTCAAATTTCCATAAAGCACCATCCAAACCTATGGCTTAATTTTCTGTTGCCACATATGGCCACTGCCTCAGTTTTCTTACCTCATCTGGGTAATTTACTTAGCTTTATGCATAGCTGCTTTGTCAGCTGTGGCTTGCTTACCATTCTGTTCACCTGTCTCTTATCACTACTCTTAGGCCTGTCTGAAATTTTCTTCCATCTGCTGGACTCCCTATCCCCTTACAAACTCCCTCAGTAGTGAAAACCACTGCCAATTTTGCCTCTTTGCTGATCTGTATTACTGGGGCTTTTCTACAGCCCTTTCCCAGCATGCACTTCTGCCCAGATTACAATGCTCAGTGTCATTCTGGGGCTCAACCTGTGAACAGTCCTTGGTGGCCATGTGATCTTCTTTCTTGAGGGCCAGCACATGCTGATACAGCGTCTTTATCAGTGATTATTAATAAATAAATGTCAACAGTAAAAATGTAAATGTCCTACAGTCTGTACTTTTCTCCCAGCATCTCGCTCTACATGTGAGTCTATGCATGTATGCATGCTTCTCTAACGAATTGTGTTAAATAGTTGTACTTTTCATCAATTGTTAGCTTTGGTTCAGGCTGCTTTCACACAACCCTGAAATATGAGTGTTAGTCACAAAGCAGTTTTTACTTGGGGATGTACATGTGCACAAAATTTACTTTTATATTAACTGTCTTAACGTTGTAACAGCTGCAAGAGTTACATATCTAAATAGGTTTAAACTGTTTTAGCACTTAAATACTTTGTGCAATTAAATTTCCCATGTCCTTCCAGGCCATTCCTTCAGCTGTAAAAGTATAGCTTATACTATACCAGTCCTGAGCACAATCCCATTTATTTAAAGGACTTGGGGACATCAGAAATCTTCAGATAAACAGGATTTTATATGAAATTGTGGAGGTAGTTGGCCAACTAGCTTTAAAGGAACTGTGATCTCAGGCATCCCAGACTACCTGCACAACCTGGTGAGACACAGTAAAACCATTCTTTTGTTAATCAGATCTTTTGGTTAAATGAAGATTGCTTAAACAAGGAAGTACAGTTGCACAACTGTATATGTTCATGTGTACTTGTTCAGCTACATTTTCTAACACAAACATGTCCATGTATGTCAAGTTTTTTTGACTCTTGTAATTATCAGATGCAGTAGAGTCAAAGAAATTCAGGATGGCAAACACCTAGAAGGACGCTCAGCCTCTCTCTGTGCCAATGTAGAATAGAGCTTGAGCCTGGGGTAACTCTGTCCAACATGTCCCCTTTTAATAGGCTACCTTTAGTGAGGCAGGCAATAGTTCTTGAGTGGTCTGTAGGCCTTGTACTATGCCATGTAGCATGTGGATTAACCATTGTTACCCTTTTGTAGCATCCTTACATGGTGATGTAACGTTACTCTAGGCAGCAAGCACTATGTAATGGAGCATATCACCTTATGATAGACAAGTTTTTGAAAAGATGAATTCTAAACTTAGTTTTAGTTAGTAGGGAATTGGTCCTGCTTTGAGCAGGGGGTTGGACTAGATGACCTCCTGAGGTCCCTTCCAACCCTGATATTCTATGATTCTATGATAAACTGCTTGCCTATTTTCCTTTTTTTTTTAAATGATACCAATTCCATGTTTCTTGGATGATTAGGAGCCCTGCATACTCTGTAGCAAACTAGGCTTAAATTATTCAGCACTCCGGTGCAGCAGACTAAAATACCTGTGCCTACTTCAAGTACATTTAATAATAGAGGGTTTTATTGCATTCACTGTGGAAAATGAATAACAACAATCATTGAAGTATTTCTTGTGCTATTTAATTATGTTAAATTCCATTTTCATGCTGTTCCTAGATGTTTAATGTGCCACATGATTTTTATTTGTAATGCATCTCTGTACTGTAAACATTGTACTGGGAAATACTCGTAGACTTTGGCAGCTGTGTAAGAGACAGTTTGGGTTTTGGCTCGAAGGTAGGCATGGGAAGCACTTTGGTTTTGGAGCACCAAGAGTTAGTTGCAGCTTTTGCCACAGAGGAGGACTTGATTTCTTTTTTCCCCATCCTAGCAACCTTTGACAGCAACCAGCTGCACCACTAGTCCCTATTCCTGTATCTGCCAATGCATCTAAAATTATAGATAAGACCATTAGTGTAGCTGATTGTTTAAGCCAAAATGATGGGCCATGAAAGAGTAACAGTGTTAATTATTATTGTTTAAGATGATGTCATTAGGTCTGAGTCAACACCTCTCTGAGGTAATCAGGAGTCTTTTAGAGTTATTGTTTGACTGCTTGCATACGCATGTAGACACTTCGTCAGCTAAAACTTAGGTTTCCAAATGGGAACTATCTTCACAACTGTAGGAGTTAAAACTTTTTTCTTTGTAAAAAGTTAGATTCTGGAGTACAATTCTGACAAATTCCTAGGGCATAGGATTCCAGGATACTTGGAGACTTATCTTTAAAAAAACAGCCCTATGATCAACTTCACAAATCTGGAACTAGAAATTGTAGATTTTCTGTTTTTATTTACCATGTATGAGATCTAATCTTGTTAAATAGTTAAGTGGCCTAAAATACAAAATAATGGACTGTCCTGTAGGTTATAACTTGAGTATTCAGTGTCTGTTTCATTTGCTGTTTTTTCTCGATATCACACAACTTTGAAAAGAATGTCATTATATCTTTCTTTTTTTTTAACAAAAACTACCATAGAATTCTACTCTAGTAATTTTTTCTTTGCTAAAAGAGCAAGTTTACATGCGCAGATCATAATCATCTCATGTATGATTATACACCTCTACCCCGATATAACGCGACCCGATATAACACGAATTCAGATATAACGTGGTAAAGCAGCACTCTGGGGGGCGGGGCTGCTCACTCCGGCAGATCAGCATGTCATCATGTCTGGCTCTGACACGCTGCTCTGAGCGGCGTGTTAAGGGTTCCAGGCCGGGGGCGGAGGGGTTGGATAAGGGGCAGAAGGTCTTGGAAGGCGGTCAGGGGACAGGGAGCAGGGGGAGTTGGATGGTTCGGAGGTTCTGGGGATGGGGAACAGGATAGGGCGTGGGAGTCCCGGGGGGCCTGTCAGGGGACAGGGGTGTGATAGGAGTAGGGGCAGTCAGGGAGCAGGGGGGTTGGGTAGGGGGTGGGGTCCTGGGGGTGATTAGGGACGGGGGGGGTCTCTGGAGGGGGCGGTCAGGGGACAAGGAGCAGGGGGCTTAGATAGGGGGTGAGTCTTGGGAGGGGTGGTTAGGGGCGGGGGGTCTCTGGAGGGGGTAGTCAGGGAACAAGGAGCTGGGTGGGGTTTGGATGGGTCAGGGGTTCTGAGGGGCTAGTCCGGGGGCGGGAAGTGACTATTAATAACAGAAATGCTCGAGGCCAAAGCGAGTTCGATATAACGCAGTTTCACCTATAATGTGGTAAGATTTTTTGCCTCTTGAGGACCGCGTTATATCAGGGTATAGGTGTAGTTCACTCAGAAAAGTTGAATAATACATATTCACTTTCAGTGGCCGAGTTCATTAAATAGAATACTGCTGCTATTGATCTTCTTGGAATTAAATCACTTTAACAATATAGCTAGTTTAATGGCAATCCCTAGTTAGGGAAAATAGATACAAGAAACATAATGTTTATTTGGTTTTCTATTTTTTCAGACAAGACATTGAATAACAAAATACAGATGTGAAAAACTTGAGCTTATTTCAGTCACTATTTTTATTATGTGCCTTTTTCAGAGAAAACCATGCAAAAATGTATGTAATATATTTCAAATAACCACCTGTCACCGGAAGAGATTTCTGTAGAAGAGGGGGTGTGTGTGTGCATGTGCGGATGCAAAAGAAGTCTATTTTCACCATTTTCAGAGACAGAGATCACATGAAACATGATCCTGTAGTACTTAGAGCAATTTCATGACAAAGATAGGCAAAATGTAGACAAAGTATTTGCCCCACTTTGTTACATGGTGCTAACTAGTGATGGAAATATTAGCCGTTGACATAAAAAATATCACAGCAAAAGGCTGATTAGAGCAAGAATGTCACAACAGACATTTTTCTTAAGGGAGAAAGATGCCCTATTTGGATTTTCAGTTATTCTGATCCATGTTGTGCAATATGCAGTTTGAATAAGGCATCAGTCAGTATGATGGAGACAGCAAGACCACCTTAATACTTCTGCTTTATATGTCCTCTTATTTGAGTCCGTATAAATCATATATTACTCCAAAGGAGGGCAGGGGATGGTACAGCAAATGAGTGGTTTGTTGGTGCTTCTGGCCAATACACTAAATCATTCTTTACCAATCAAGCACATATTGGAGGATGCCTACTGAAGCCTCAGATGCTGGCAGATGTAGGGTCACTGACACTATATCTTATGACAGATTTCAGGGTAGCAGCCATGTTAGTCTGTATTCGCAAAAAGAAGAGTACTAGTGGCACCTTAGAGACTAACAAATTTATATAAGCATAAGCTTTCGTGAGCTACAGCTCACTTCATCAGATGCATTCAGCGGAAAATACAGTGGGGAGATCTATATACATAGAGAACATGAAACAATGGGTGTTACCATACACACTGTAACGAGAGTGATCACTTAAGGTGAGCTATTACCAGCAGGAGAGCGGGGGACCTTTTGTAGTGATAATCAAGGTGGGCCATTTCCAGCAGTTGACAAGAAAGTCTGAGGAACAGTGAGGGTGGAGGGGGGGAATAAACATGGGGAAATAGTTTCACTTTGTGTAATGACCCATCCAATCCCAGTCTCTATTCAAGACTAAGTTAATTGTATGCAGTTTGCAAATTAATTCCAATTCAGCAGTCTCTCGTTGGAGTCTGTTTTTGGAGATTTTTGTTGAAGAATTGCAACTTTTAGGTCTGTAATCGAGTGACCAAAGAGATTGAAGTGTTCTCCAACTGATTTTTGAATGTTATAATTCTTGACATCTGATTTGTGTCCATTTATTCTTTTACATAGAGACTGTCCACTTTGACCAATGTACATGGCAGAGGGACATTGCTGGCACATGATGGCATATATCACATTGGTAGATGTGCAGGTGAACAAGCCTCTGACAGTGTGGCTGATGTGATTAGGCCCTATGATGGTGTCCCCTGAATAGATATGTGGACACAGTTGGCAGCTGGCTTTGTTGCAAGGATAGGTTCCTGGGTTAGTGGTTCTGTTGTGTGGTGTGTGGTTGCTGGTGAGTATTTGCTTCAGATTGCGGGGCTGTCTGTAAGCAAGGACTGGCCTGTCTCCCAAGATCTGTAAGAGTAGTCCTTCAGGATAGGCTGTAGATCCTTGATGATGCGTTGGAGAGGTTTTAGTTGAGGGCTGAAGGTGATGGCTAGTGGCGTTCTGATTTGAAGGCATACATTGTCCCCAAATGTGAAATAGTTATGGGTGAGGACAAAGTCACAAAGTTCAGCCACCAGGTTTGCTGTGACATTATCGGGGATACTGTTCCTGATGGTTTGTAGTCCATCTTTGTGTGGAATGTTGGTGTAGAGGGCTTCTGCATCCGTAGTGGCCAGGATGGTGTTTTCAGGAAGATCACCGGTGGATTGTAGTTTCCTCAGGAAGTCAGTGGTGTCTCGAAGATAGCTGGGACTGCTGGTAGCATAGGGCCTGAGGAGGGAATCTACATAGCCAGACAGTCCTGCTGTCAGGATGGCAATGCCTGAGATGATGGGGCATCCAGGATTTCCAGGTTTATGGATCTTGGGTAGCAGATAGAGTACCCCAGGTCGGGGTTCCAGGGGTGTGTCTGTGCAGATTTGATCTTGTGCTTTTTCAGGGAGTTTCTTGAGCAAATGCTGTAGTTTCTTTTGGTAACCTCAGTGGGATCAGAGGGTAATGACCTGTAGAAAGTGATGTTGGAGAGCTGCCGAGCAGCCTCTTGTTCATATTCCGACCTATTCATGATGACGACAGCACCTCCTTTGTCAGCCTTTTTGATTATGATGTCAGAGTTGTTTCTGAGGCTGTGGGTGGCACTGTGTTCTGCACGGCTGAGGTTATGGGGCAAGTGATGCTGCTTTTCCACAATTTCAGCCCGTGCACGTCAGCGGAAGCACTCTATGTAGAAGTCCAGTCTGTTGTTTTGACCTTCAGGAGGAGTCCACCCAGAATCCTTCTTTTTGTAGTCTTGGTAGGAAGGTCTCTGTGGGTTAGTATGTTGTTCAGAGGTGTGTTGGAAATATTCCTTGTGTCGGAGACGTCGAAAATAGGATTCTAGGTCACCACGGAACTGTATCATGCTTGTGGGGGTGGAGGGGCAGAAGGAGAGGCCCCGAGATAGGACAGATTCTTCTGCTGGGCTAAGAGTATAGTTGGATAGATTAACAATATTGCTGGGTGGGTTAAGGGAACCACTGTTGTGGCCCCTTGTGGCATGTATAGTTTAGTGTTCTTTTTCTTTTGTAGAGAAGCAAAGTGTGTGTTGTAAATGGCTTGTCTAGTTTTTGTAAAGTCCAGCCACGAGGAAGTTTGTGTGGAAGGTTGGTTTTTTATGAGAGTATCCAGTTTTGAGAGCTTATTCTTAATCTTTCCCTGTTTGCTGTAGAGGATGTCGATCAGGTGGTTCCGCAGTTTCTTTGAGAGCGTGTGGCACAAGCTGTCAGCATAGTCTATGTGGTATGTATATTGTAATGGATTTTTTACCTTCAGTCCTTTTGGTATGATGTCCATCTGTTTGTATTGATTATCACTACAAAAGGTGTCGTCGTTGTGTGTCCCTCCCCCCATACTGCTGGTAATAGCTCACCTTAAGTGATCACTCTCGTTACAGTGTGTATGGTAACACCCATTGTTTCATGTTCTCTATGTATATAAATCTCCCCACGGTATGCATCCGATGAAGTGAGCTGTAGCTCACGATAGCTTATGCTCAAATAAATTTGTTAGTCTCTAAGGTGCCACAAGTCCTCCTGTTCTTTTTACTATATCTTATGGTACTATTTATTACCCAGGCACCCCAAGCTAACTGACAGCCCTATAGTGTGTCATTCAACAAAATATGTTGCCTTTATCTCCAAAGCCAGATAGCAGTTAACTCAGCAATTGATAACAAGGGAAAGGAAGCTTGTTCCAATCTACCCTTACACAAAGCAAATTACTCCTGCCATTGCTGCTATGATTACTCTAGATTTGTGTCCATTTTCTTCCTGTTGAAGCCTCTGGCTTCCATACATATTGCAAATTACTATACCTGGATAAAAGGGTTCACCAGACAACATTGCTCAACTAAAGCAATCCCAAAACTGTACACAGAGCCAGGGTAAATATAGCCATGTACCCATCTAAAGATCTGTTGGATTCCAAGCAAAAGATGCTTTAATTTCTTAAGAGTAAATTTGAGTAATTAAGTGTAAGTTTGAGGAAGGGAACATGTTGGGGTAATAATTTCAGTCCTGTTACCTGCAAAGAAGCCAAGTGACTTAAACACAATAAAGAAGTTACTGTGCATTTTAAAGTGTGATGCAGATATCACAGGTGTGGATTTATAGGACACTAGAACAGGTTTTGGTGTAATTGTGAGCTATAGTGAGCTGGGGGTTACAGTTATCCCAGAAGTGTGCCAGCAAATTTGCAGCAAGATTCAATGGGATTTTTAAAGTTTTATTTTCTGGAGGGGTTACTCAAAATTTTAATAATTTGGCAAAAAAAAGTTAAAAATGCACAGCAGTACATCATACAAAAATTTGTGATATATAATCTGTAAGGATCCAATTGTAAATATACTGTAAATCAAAATAAATTTACTACAGTTCTCAGCAGTCATTACTGAGATACAGCAATGTACAAGGAGAAGTAGTTATATAGATTTGAGTTTGATATGACAGACCACTCAGAAGAGTTGTCTTCACTGCAACAGTCAGTACACTAGAGCTAGCCTAGCTCAAGAGAGAGTGAATGACCACACTGGAGCTACATGGAGTGATTGGATTAGCAGCTGGTGAGTTATAATTTTAGCTGCTGCATCCTCAGGGTATTCCTATCTCCAACATCAGCAGCATTGGAGCATCAGCCCACACCCCCTGACAAGCTAGGTACATGAAGCTTTTAGGGACGTAAAAGTTTAACTGGTTAACCGATAAGCATCAGTCTTACTGGTTTCAGTTAATGATTAACTCCACTGCCGGGTCTGAGTCCTCTGCTGCCCTGTGTGTGTGGGGGGGGGGGGTCCCCTGGGTGCGGGGGCCAGCAGCAGGGGCCCTGCATAAAACGTGGGGGGTGCTGCAGCACCCCTAGTTCCCCAGTTAAACATTTAACCATGTTGTGACAGGTTAGACCCCCCCCCTTCTGGGATGCCACCTGATGTTGTGGGGTTTAACTAAGCCTCTCCTGTTCAATCAGCCTGGGTTCCTTCTCACTGCTTTGCTGAATTAGGCTCTCCGGCCTCTTGCAGCGCGTGCACACACACAGACAGGTAGGGCCACACCCCGCTGCAGACAGACTGATGTCAGCTCTGTGTGAGAGGACTCCCCCAGCAGTCCCATGCACACCCCTTTTTGGGAGATAAACCCAAAATTATACTGTCTTGTGCTATATAGAAAAATCTGCACAGCGCAAGCTCATAAAAATCCGCCCTCTTCCTCAATGTGAAGAGAGGTGTGCACACTTCTTGCCCACCCAGTTAGAAATTGCATAAACTGAGTTTTATTATAAACAAGAAGTAAGTGTATTAACTACACTTAATAAAGGTGTATTTTAAGTGAAAATAAGAGATAACAGACAGAACAAAGCAGATTACTAAGCAAATGAAACCAAACACTCAAACTAAGCTAGGTTCATTAAAGAAATTGGTTACAAATCAAATTTCTCATCCTAGATATTGTTGCAGGCAGATTACAGAAGGTCTTGAAAGACAGCTGCACTGGTCTCCCTCTTGAGACCTCAGGTATTATTACTTACAAGGTAGATGCCCTTCCAGCTTGAGTTCTGTCCTTTCCCCCTTAGTTTAGTTTTTGTTTCCAAGTGTTTTTCGTGTCTCTTTGGGTGGGGAGGCAGAGGAGGACCATGATGATGTCACTCCCCTGCCTTATATAGCTCTTGTGTAAGGCGGGAACCCTTTGTCTTCTAGTGGAAAACCACTGGCATTCCAAAAGGGGAGGAGGGTATCCAGTACCAGGTGACTCGGACCCATGTCTCTTCATGGCTGTGGCAGCCATTGCTCCTAAACTGTCTCCAGAGTCCACAAGAAGCCTAAGCTCTTTCACAGTCCATTGTTTTTGCTAATGGCCCATGAGGCCTGTCTGGCTTTTCCATTGTTGTACCTGAAGTGCTGGTTGGTGGAGACACCCAAATTAACACATTTGAAATACAGGTACATAGTTAATATCCCTAACTGCAGATACAGAAATGATACAGGCATACAAATTGGATAATCACATTCAGTAAATCATAACTTTTCCAATGATATCTTACATAAGCCATCTTGCATAAAGTATATCTCAGTTATGTCATATTCATATCATAAGCATACTTTCATAAAGAATATGAAGTAAAACGTGTCACATGTAACAGATAAAATTTTAATTGGTTACATGGTTACTTTTTTTAACCGCTATTTATATCCCTAGAATATTTAAAACACCACTTAACTCAAGCCAGAGATTTGTGTGTGTGGATGGGAATCAAGTTATGGGCAAAACTTGCATTATAGCATGTGCCAACAGTGTACTGAAGACAAGCCCAGAGTGGTGGTTGGTTCAGTAAAGGACTCAATTGCTTTGGTGAGATTTAAACTCATTTTATTATATTGGCTATTGGGCTATTGTAAAACAAACCCAAATATCAACAGCGTCCTCCCCTTACCTGTAGTCCAAAATAAAGTTTTGGAGGAATGTCTAACTTTGGGCAAATCTAAGAGATGAAGAGAAACCGTTAGCTCTCTTCTTTCAAGCCAGTTCAACTATCCGATGTCCATTTTTCCTTTATCGGTCTATCCTTTTTAATATAGTTGTAGCTGTGGTAGTCCCAGGATATTAGAGAGGCAAGGTGGGTGAGGTAATATCTTTTATTGAACCAATGTCTGTTGATGAATTCCCATTTTCCTTGCCTGGAATTGGGGCTACAGCAAAGATCTGAATGGTCCAGGATAAGATATTAGAAGTGTATGCGTACACTCCTCTATTTGTTCACCAACACAGACATCCGAGAGCAACTGTTTTCCCCACAGAGTCCTTGTTTCACCACAAAAATCAAATGTGCTTTTAATTAAAGAATATATCGTTAAGTATTATCTATTTAAAATATTTTCATTAACCTTCTGTATCTTCCTTGTTTTTATTATTTCTTCTGTTTCCCTCCAGTCATTATTTTTCGTCTATGTGTATTCTTCCATAACTTTCAGCATCTGTTTTTCCCTAGGCTGATTACTCTATAGGTAAAATTTCCCTTGCACTTTTCCCTGTGTTGTGTTCTTTAATGTCTTACCCATGTTCTCTCTCTTTCCTTGTTTCTGATCATTTTCCTTCCTTCTCTTTTCCTAAATTTCCCCTTCCCACTCTTTTCTTCCCATCATACACTTGTTATTTTTCCCCTCTGATCTTACTTACTCATTCTCTTTTCTGTCCCTCTGTTTAGGTAAACTTGACTAATAAAATAGTCAAAACACTTTTTTGACTTTTTAAACAAAAAATGTTGTAACTTTTAATTTGAAAATGTTTTGTTTCAAAATTTTAGCTAGATTTTGTTTAAAGAAAAATGAAAAAGGGTAAAAAAAAAAAAAAACCCTGAAAACATAAGGAAAAAATGAAAAAAATTCATTTTGGGCCAACAAAACGCTGCATTTGCCTTGGGAAGGGGGGAGGGGACGTGTCAATTTTTCATTTCAGCAGGAAAAAACACAAAGACCCAAAATGAAATTCTTAGGATTTTTAGGTTCATCGACTAAACTGAAAAATCAGTTATTTGATCAGCTCTGCGGAATAATTGGGTCTTGTGCCATTCAGAGCTATAGGCCGCAATTCCGACAAATACGTACGTATATGTTAATTGTAGGCACATGGTTAAATGCTTTGTGGAATAGGAATGCACTTAAACACATGCTTAAGTACTTGGTTGAATTATTATCAGCAGCTTGAACTTCACCTGGAATTAAACACACAGCCACAGCTGAGAAGTGATTACAAGTGTCGTGTGATTAAGTAACTTGGGGTCCATGTGTAGCTGGAACTGCCAATCATTAGTATGTTCGGGAGGGGGCTCTCAGGAGCACTTGTTGAAACTCTGCACAAAAACTGAAGGGAGGGTTGGCAGCTCATCAGTTGGAAGTGACAGAGGAAGGGAGAGACCTGGCTTTGTGGCTTGATCACAGGAAGACTGAGACACCAATCCAATGCTGCTGGTAAAAAGGAAAATGTGATTCTAGGATGATTCAATCAAGGCATTTCCAGTAGAGAGAGAGGACTACGAATGCCATTGTACAAGGCATTGGTAAGACCTCATTTGGAATATTGTGTACAATTCTGATCACCCATGTTTTAGAAAGATGAATTCAGACTGGAACAGGTGCAGAGAAGTACTTCTAGGATGATCATGGGAATGGAGGGCCTATTTTATGAGACTAAAAGAGATTGGCTTGGTTAGTCTAGCAAAATAAAAGCTGAGAGGGGAGATGATTGCTGTTTATAAATATATGCCAAGAAAGGTGAAAGGTAAATGCCAGGAAAGGTGAAGAGATCTTCAAACTAAAGGACAGTGTTGGTACAAGAACAAATGGATATAAACTGTCCATGAACAAATTCAGGCTGGAAATTGGAAGAAGGTTTCTAACCATCAGAGGAGTGATGTTCTAGAACAGGCTCCCAATAGGAGTTGTGGGGACAAACAACTTAATTAGTTTTAAGAGAAAGCTGGACAAACCTATGAGTGCAATAGTATGATGCGGTTGCTTATGGTGGTAGTGGACAGGGCTCAACAGTCCTGGTTCTGGTTTATGTCTTATGTTCCTAAAGCTCATGCTTCAGGTTTCATCCGGCCACCAGCAGGGGTCAGGAAGGGATTTCCCACCACCCCCACTGTATTCTGGGAGGGTTTCTTTTATATCCTTTCTCTGAAGCTTCAGGGATGGCCACAGCTGAAGATGGGACGTTAGGCGGGGAGGACCAGGGCACTGAGGTGGCAGTGAGCATTCTCTCTGTCAGGTGTGTGTTTGGCTGTTTCTTGCTCACATGCTTAGAGTCTAACTGATTGCCATATGTGAGACTGAGAAGGAATTTTCCCCTCGGTCAGATTGGCAGTGACTGGGATTTTTTCACTTTCCTCTGCAGCATGCTGGTGTGGGTCATGTGCCAGGATTATGTGGGTATATCTATCTCATTTAATCAATTCCCTCCCAATGTAGGGGCCTGGAATACTGGTGCACCTTTGTCCTTCCTATTCTCTGCTAGTCTTCTATGGATTGTAATACTTTGGTCTCATTTTGGTTGTTGGGTTTAGTGTGCTGGTGCTGGGTGCTGTTAGTTGCCTGTGATGTACAAGAGACCAAACTAGATAATCAATCGTCCTTTTTGGCCTTCAGTCACAGAGTTTAAGTAGAATGCTAAGTCACCACCACGAGCTATGACTGGAGCTCACATTTGGAGTATACCAGATTGCATCAGGTGTCAGGTATTTCCAAAATAATTTCTTGTGGGAGGATTATACATCCAAGGTCTTCACATGTCAGTATACCTTTCAAGGTATCACCGCGTGGTATATGCACGACTTCCTTATTTTGAAATATCTCACTTCCCTGTCACATTATGTGTCGGTGGATCTAGCATATGACCTCGAAATCTGAAAACTACTTGCTGTACTACTTTAAGTGTGTAGATACAGTGAATTCTTATTCTGATAATGTACTTCAAACCAATTTACTTACCGTGTTTGTGATGTACATACCACCAGTGGTACATGCACCACAGTTTGGGAATTACTGCTCTCGATGTTATCAAAAAAGGACAGTTGCTACCAAAGGAAAAAAAAAAGGGAAAATCCAGCATTCCTTTTCACGCTCCTCTCCATTTTATTTTATTATAAGCAGAAAAAACACTGAAAACAAACTACAAGAAATACACAGAAATTGCAGCTATCACTTTAGGCAAGAGATTACCAAAATAACAGTTATTTAACGCACATAATTTCTCATGCAAACAACATGTGTTACAGCAGTAGAACCTGAAAGCAAGTCAGATCACAGAAATATCAGCCCAAAGCCAGTCATAGAACTCCAACCATAACCACTTATTTTTTAAAAAATCCATAGACCCAACCAACCCAGAATCTGAATCCTTCTACAACATCAAATGTCATGAACAAGTCTCTGCCATCCCTATCTATGCTGGCCACAGGAGCCAGGTCAAAAAAAGTTACCCAATCCACTAACTGAGACTACGACAGTTTGTGTTGCTTTTATTACTCACCAGTCAGCACAATCCAGGAACAAAACAATTTTCAACATTTACTAACTCTCTTCAAAATAAATCACATATTGTAATAACCAAAACAACCCAAATAAATATAAAACAGATTCATGGTATCGGGCAGTGCTATGTGAGATATTTTCATTCACTAGCATGACCCGTCATAAGTCTCTTGTGGCTTCTTTTCAGCCTATCACTTGTAAAGTATGTAAGGTCATACCTCTTTCATGGAAATACTTCTCATGTCACTTTATCCACTACCATGAATTCACATAATGTATAGGAAATTATATTCCTTGTAACATTTTATATTATATTTTCTGCTAATAAATTTGCTTGTTTTCTGCCATTGCTTTTCTTCCTGCCTTCATTTTTAATTTTCGCTGTATTACTTAGCCTGTCATACCATTTGCTCCATCAAGAAAAAGGGTGGAGATGAAGTGTTTTCCTACAGCCATTTTCTCCTTTAATGTTTATTAATCCTTCTCTTTCATTCTTTTATGCCAGCTCTCCTTTCCCTTGCCCCTCTTCCTTTTTTCCTTCCTCCTCTCCAAGGTTTTCTTCAGTCACTCAATCCTCCACTCAGTCTCTCCCTCTTTTTCTACACTTCCTCTTTATTCTCTTTACCCCTGTTGCTTCCCCTGCTTCCACCCTATGTTACTCACTTTACTGAGTGTCAGCATACTACAGTGGAGAAAGGAGACAGGTGGTACTTTGGGGAGAATAGAGTCTTGAGGGTAGAGGAAGTATGCCAGGATTCTTTAACTGTTTCTCTTCTATCTCTGAGGAGAATGGCGGACCCAGTCCCCAGCTCCTGTGAAAGTGCTTTGGAATCATATCTTCCTATAGACCAGGGGTGGCCAAAACTTACATGCCCTCCGAGCCGCATACGATGGTCTTCAGAAGTTCGAGAGCCAGAGCACACCTGCCGGGGCTCGGGGTTTCAGCCCCTCTGCTGCTGAAGCCCTGAGCCCTGGCAGGTGCACCCCGCAGGGCTGAAGCCCCGAGACCCTCCTCCCCACTGGACAGAAGCTCCTACCCCACCAGCATACTACAAGGCAGAGAACCTGAGTTTACCCCTCTCCCCCTCCAAGTCTGGTAGGTAGAAAACGGGGGAGGGGAGCAGAGGCGGCTTGCGAGCCGCACTTCAATGGTAAAAGAGCGCATGGTTTGGCCACCCCTGCTATAGACCAGAAGAAGGGAAGCTGAAGATCTTCCCTTTTCATCCCTGGAGGTACTGGAAGAGAGAGTGGTGTCTCTGATGTGATTGTCTTGTGCTCACTTCCCTCCTAACGGGAGGGTAGAGGCTGAGGGTTTAGGGGGTCAACCCAGTAGCTCAGAATGCAGAAATGGACCAGACTCATCTCTGATGTAACTTCATTTAAATTAATGGAGTTACACCAGGGATTAATTTAACCTTTTGAGCATTGCTCTGTGATATTGCCCTCACGCTGCTTGGGTAATCTTATATTTGTTGTCACTGCTGTATGAGCAGCAATAGATGCCTACCTCGGAAGCCTGAGCAAGTGACCACCAACCCATTGCAATCCGACTATAAAGATATTCCAAGCAAAGCACATTGTCTCCTGGTCATAAGGGTGTGCGAAGTTGTTTTTATCAGTATTGACATGCCAAACCAAAATTCAGTTTCTGTGTGATTTATGACCAGTGCATTATGAGTAAATGGAAGTGAATACTGGCTTTCTTGTGGAAGATGCATCTAACCACAGCATACATGATCATTTCACCTTGGTACACCATGCAGAAGCTTGTTTCAAGTGCTCGTGAGGCTGACCCTATTTCTAAGTCTAGGTGAAAGAAAGAAAAAATAGCTAATAATAATAATTAAAAAATAAACCCTCTAAAAACAAATCTAATGAAGGTATGCACTATTTTTTTTCTAAGCAACACTCTCACCAGGGCACGTATTTTCTGATCATTTTATGCAGAGATACCAGATTCTGTTATGCCACCAGTTAAAACAGGCTCTTGCCTGTCAATGGATGGGCGTCGTCATGAGAAAGAGGAGAGCTGGCATGATGGTTGCCGAGAATGTTATTGTCACAATGGACGGGAGATGTGTGCCTTGATCACCTGCCCTGTGCCTAATTGTGGCAATCCTACCATACATCCAGGACAATGTTGTCCGTTATGTCCAGGTAAAATGTTGTATTCTACATTATATAATAAATCAACCCTGCTCCCACTTGTGTGCAAAATTTCCTCACCCAAAGTTAAAGCACAAATACAAGTCAAGAGACCAGGTTTTGATGCCCAGCTATACCAGAAACTAACTTGGATGACTTTTGTTATGTTTTCTATGGTTCAGTTTCCCCAGCTGTAAAATAAAGGTGTGAATACTTATTTCACATGGCTGTTGTGAGGCTTAATTCATTAATATTTGTACAAAGTGTTGCAATTCTAAAATATTACGATGTTTCCAGTTTATTAGCTGTGATGTCATATGAATATCATTTGATAAGCTATTACAAAATATTCATCATTTTTATTGAGTTAAGAATGAGATTTCATTAATGGTCACCTATTGATGACAGTGTTTCAGTGGGTCTGATGGGAATATTCATTCAATCAGATTTCTTGATTAATTGAATATTCTCATTGCATGTTGCAGAACAGAAATGTTTGCTCCTGTAATGGAAGATTATTGAGTTCTCTTTTTGGGTAGGAAGGCTAAGTACAAATAATGAAGAATTACTGTGTTTTTAATTATAACAGAATATACACATTAAAAGTACTTGAAAGATCTTTACTTGTAGCCACCATCTAACTTAGTATAAAACTATTTCATTTTTAGTCTCAATGAAATTGCTCACAGGAGGCTGTTTTATATAATAAGCAATAATTATTACCTTAATAGATATTAATATATCATTAATATCTGAGTTACTGGATGGTAGGTGGCATTGCATAGTAAACGTCAAAGTTGTAATAATGATATTTATAGTAATAAAATGCTAAATCGGTAGAAAATAAGTAATAAAAAGGATTCAGGTAATATTTTACTTTATTGTAAGATAAAACAAAAATGAAACAAAACAACAGGTGTGGAAATTAATATTTAAATTAGTATCTTAAAATTAGTTAAAACAATGTTTAGTTAAAGCTTATGTTAGTATTAGGGACTTACCCAGTACTGGGATTTAGCTTCTATGACTGAAGCAAAGTCCCCAGGGCTCTAAACTTATCCCCGCTCTGATGGGTATTCTGCTAATACTCAAGAAGCCTTTTGTGCCCTGAAGAGATGCATAGCCCTGATGAAAGCTCATTCTGTCACTCCCTCTCCAAGAGGACACAGAAGATGAGAGAGGCCTGTCTTAAAATTCTTTTTCTAGAGTGCTCTCGAGAGCCTCCTCAGAACTGCAGAAAAAGGGGCCTACCAGGTATAAATAGGCATCATCAATCAATACTCCAGTAAGCTGTGTCTCAGCTTGAGCTCCCATTGCTCACTCATTGAAGAGACCTAAACCTCCATCTACTGAGGCTAGTAAAACAGCTCAGTTCGTCTCCACCAGTGATTTGAAAGTGATAGGACGGAACATCATTCCCTCAGGTACCACAGACCTATGTTGCCCTCCCTGGGACCTAGTGAAATCAAGACATGTATCACCTCAGAATATTCAGCCAAAGGCTAGGTCGCAATCCATACCAGGTCCCTCTGATACCCTGACCAAATATGGTCACAAGCACACACTACTGTCTCAGGAAGTGGCCTGTACTTCACCTGATACTGCTTTCTTGAAACTGAGATTGGTGCACGTGATGCAAATGACCTCCGTGCCCATTACTCTGGTGCTGATCTTTGCAGTGCAGATGCTCCCAGCATCAACTTTTTCAGCACTGAAGTTCTGTCCATTACTGAGCAATCTTATGGTCACAGTGCAGCCTGAATCACCATTCTTCTCCTCAGCTGTTAGTGTCCTGTTTCTCAGTACCAGCTACCACAGTTGTTGTGGTACCAGTAAGCTCTTCAGCTCCAGTGCTGGGGGAAGACTCAAGGTCATCCCTAGAACTCCAGATAGGGAAGTCCCACTGTTAGAGGAGGTGTATTCATTTTCTTCCTTCCCTTCAGAGCACAGTAGGGGAGCACCTTCTACTCACCCACCTTGTTCCTATACATAAGACCCCTATTTGACATACAGGGAATCTACAAGCTATCACTGCAAATGCAGACCTCTGGGATCTCGGGGAGAATATTCACCTTGGCATCCACGACCCCAGCCTCTTACCCCTACCATATGCAATATTGGCTCTTGTGAGCCACTTGGGGTATGCATCCAGTGAGGAAGCCTGCCTCTAGTGACCCCCTTCGCTCATTAGGGTTCGCTCTCCCTCTCCTATGAAACTTCATAGCTTGGCTTAAGAGAGGTAGCTGGTACACACTTGCACCGTGTGCCAGGAAGGAAAGGAAAGTGAGGAGGAATTACATGCTGACTGAAGTGCATCCTATCCCAGCAGCAATCTCCTCTTCCTCAGCAGACCAAACAGTAGAGCCCTTCTCTCCCACTGAGCCGTTCTATGGCGCACATTTTAGAAATTCCTGTGGAGTTGTGCGATTTTTCCTGCACTATTTACTGGACATTCTGCTGTGCCCATTAACAAAGTCCTTTTAGAACCAGGCAAATACATGGCAGACCCTAGCATCTGTGGTACCCAAGTCCCTTCCAATGGGTTTGAATATTTTCACACTCACCAAGTTCCTGAGTGCATGAAAGGTCCAAAATTCCAGGACCACCCCATAAAATTACTCAAAAAATCAAAGATAAAAAAATAGTTTCTTTGGCAGGAAAAATTGCCCATTAGCAAGCCTGCAGATGCGCACTGCAAATTACTAGCTGCTCCTGTCAAAGTGTGGTTACTTTAATGGAACAAGGTGTCACAATTTATCGAGAAACTCCCTCAAGAACACAGGGAGGAATTGAAGTCTGTGGTACCTGAGGGACAGTTGGTAGCTCATCCATCACTGAGGTGGCATTAGAGGTGTTTTACACAAGAGCATGGTCAGTGGCTACCCCCATTGCCACTTGCAGGGCTTCATGGCTACAATATTCAGTAATACCGAAGGAGGTTCAGGGAGCAATTGAGGATCTTGGATTTGAAGTCTCTGACTGCTCAACACAAGAACTGAGGAAGCCCTGAGCTCTCTTAAAAATCAGAGAGAGACTCCATTCTTTGGGAGTCCATGTGACAGCCCCTAGGAGAAAGCAGGCCAGGTCACAAAGCTACTCTAGACAAAAGCCCTCCACTGTTATTACAACCCACAAAGATCATCGGAGTCACCAAGGAAGAAGCAGAGGTTGAAATGCAGAAGGCCTTCAGCTTTTTTCTCCTCTACTACACATCTTGTGTCCACCTTACAGCAGTAAGTTTGATGCCATAATTGAGAGCCCAGTGCATACGCTGCTGTTGTTAACCCAGCAGTCCAAACCCAACGAGCCCGAGTCAATTGGCCTGGTCTCTGGGACTCACTGCAAGGCTCTTTTTTTGCTGTATAGATGTACCCTCAGAATTGTGGGTTTTATGGCCCTGTGCATTACATCACGCAGCATGTCAGACTTCATCTACTCTCCATGCAAGGGTGGTTGAAATCAATGTATCTTCCCAGCAAACATCACATGCACATGCGAGTGCAGTTCACTCAAGAAGTCCTCTCATCACTAAATTGGTGGAAGGACCCACTATCAAGGTCTTTGACCTTTTCTCCACCTCTGCCTACCAAGATGCTGGTGACCGATTCCTACATGCTTGATTGGGGAGCTCACCTAGACACTCACAAGCCTAAGATCTCTGGACTCACAAAGAGACTTCCGCACATAAACATCCTAGAGCTCAGAGCTGTTTGTCTAACATGTACAGCATTTCTTCCCATGCTAGGTGGGCTAATAGTTCAGGTAATGACAAACAACACAATAGCATTGTTTTATGTCAGCAGACAGGCAGGTGCATGATCATCCTCCACCTTTGTGAAGAAACTTTTAGCCTCGGGAACACGTGCATTTGTTACCAAATCACACCACTAGGTCTTAATCGGCTAGGTATACAGAATGTCATAGCAGACCAGCTCAGCAGGCAATTCACAGGTGACCACAAATGGACTACCGATGACTCGGTCCTGCAAAGCATCTTACGTGGGTGGAGATACCCAACCAACAGTAAACTTGTTTGTTTCAGATTAGTACAAGTAATGCTAAATATTCTGTTAAAAGGGGAAATCTGAGCCCAGGCTCCTTGTCCAATGCTCTTCTCCTCTCATGGATTCCAGGGATGATGTATGCCTATCCACTGGGTCCTAAAATTCAGACAGGTTTCAGCAGATCATGTTTGCCACAACTTGGCTCAGGCAGTTTTGGTATTGAGACCTAAATGAGCCTGTCAGTTCAGCGCCCAGTAACATTATCTGTTTTACTTGATGTAATCTCCCAAAATAGAGGTCAGATCGTATATCCAGACCCTAGCATCATTGTATCTGACAGTGTGGATGCTAGCTGATTAACTATGATCAAAAGAAGCTGTTCAGCTGAAGTCCAGAATATATTGGTGCATAGTAGGAGAGATTCTACTAGACTGACCTATGCAGTCAGATGGAAGCAGGTCCCAATCTGAAAAAGATAGTGTCACTTGTCTCCCATAGAAGCCCCAATGTGTGCTATTCTGAGCTATCTGCTATCCCTAAGCATTCAGGGCTGTTCTTTAAGCTCTATAAGAGTACAGTAAGCAGAAGTATCAGCACATCATCCTTGTGTCCAAGGTCAGAGCATATTTTCTCGTCCTACAAATTGCTAGATTCCTCAAGTGCCTCATTCATGTGTTCCTCACAGTCTGGGTCCCACGCAGCCCCCCCCCCCCCCCCCCCCCGCCGCTTTCTGGGACCTTAGTATAGTTTTAGCCTGGTTAATGGGACTTCATTTTGAGCCCCTAGCAACTTGCTCCATATACTATCTATGAAAAAAGCTTTTTTTAGTAGCTATAATATCCCCTTGAAGGGTGGGGGAAATTCAGGCCTTCGTGGCTGGTCCACCTCACCAGTAATCCATAAAGACAAAGTGGAGCTTGCAGCCCCACCATACAGAGCATTGCACCGGCGGCACAGTGAGCTGAGGCTGTGGGGAAGGGGGAACAGCAGGGGAGGGGCCGGGGGCTAGCGTCTCGGGCCAGGAGCTCAGGGGCCAGGCAGGAGGGTCCCGCGGGCCATAGTTTGCCCACCTCTACTCTAGGCCCTACTCTGTTTTTACAAAAAAAGGCTCAAATGTTCATTTAAATCAGATGGTTCACCTGCAAGATTTCTTTCCCAAGCCCCACTCCAACTAAATGCAAGCCAAACTGCACACTGTTGGCATACTTAGAGTTCTCTCATATTACCTTGGCAGAACAAGACGATTCAGGAGTCTTGTAGCATTTGTAGCTACAAGGATGCAAGAATCAGGCAATATCTACCCAAAGCTGGTCTAAATGGATATCTAATTGTATTAAAACATGGCGTAAATTAGCTAGATTAGATCCACTCATGCAGGTTAGATCCCATTTCACCAGGTCACAGGCAGCTTCTGAGGGGTTTTTTAAGAAGCGTACAAATTTCAGAAATGTACAGGGCAGCTACATGGGATCAGTCCACATTTTTACCCAGCACTGTTCCTTAGTTGTGGCCTCAAGATCTGACACTCACTTTGTTAGAGCTGTGCTGCAGTCACTATTTAAATAAGACGCCTAGCACCCACCTCCTGACTGTGAGGTCACCATTTGCTCATCACCAGCAGTGCAATCAGTGTGGACAGTCACACCAAGAGGAAAGAACAATTACTTAACCTGCAGCAACTGTGGTTCTCCAAGATGTGTTGTCCACAGGGATTCCATGACCCACCCTCCTCCTCCACTGCTGTGGCATCCTGTACCATATGGATTCTGTTTTGGCAAAGGAGCTGAGGGATGGTTGGGCCTATTCTGACTTTTATACCTTTCAGTTGGTGAGGGGGAGGACATCCAGAATGTAGGTATGGCCCCAACAGCATTGCTGGCCAAAAGAAACCAGCCTCATATACATGGGACAAGTCTCTAAGAACTACAGTTACTGTAGGGTAAGTAACTGTCATTTCCCATGTACTTGATTCTGGGATACTTGGTAAAAATTCTTGCAAGTCTCTGGCAGTTTCAGATAAATTTTAAAAACGGATGATTTTATTGTATGAAAATGAATAATACAATCAAATCAGTAGATGTTGCTTTGTTTTTATATTAATTTCAGTTTACATTAGAGTACCCCCATATTTTCAGTTTTTGATAAGCTACAGATTTTTGTATGGACAAAGTGTTACATCGCAGAAGATGTTGGGAGAAAGCAGGTTAGGCAGCTGGATCAGTTTGGAATTATGGGATAAGCACATTAGCTGAATGTGTCTGCCAAAATGGTCACCAGTGAAATAGTTAACAAGATTGAGCCTTACATTGTCAGTTTTAAATTTCAGCATTAACAATTTACGGATATGAATGAGGGAGCTCATCAGAGTTGCTGTTTTTCAGGCTGTTCGTGAATATTGTATTGGTTTATGCTCAGTTTCATGTTTTGGATATTTTGGCAACCATGAGGAATAGAAACATTTTTCAGAATGAAGGCTTAGATTCTGGAGTACAGTTCTTTGCAAAGGACAGATTCTGTGGCACGTTCCACTGCCACAGAATCACAGAAAACACAGTGCCCTGAACATTATGAGTTTGTCTCCTTTGATTCTTTGTACTCTCAGCTTGGGGCTAGCTACGCACTCTGCCCTGCTGCACTTTCTGCTTTTCTTGGAAGGCTGCACATAAGTCAGAATGCAGCAGGGCCACCCACATTTCAACTGCCAATAGTTTATTCCTTTGCTGTATCCACATTTTTACATGTTAAGGATGAGAACAAACTAAACAGCAGTAGTATTACAGAACACTGTAGGTTTCAGTAGGGAGTCAGAGGAAAGGAGTCATTACATAGCATTGCTGGAGTGTTGGCTGACTAGGAGAGTAACAAGGGTGTCACCCTTCTCTGTGTGTGTGGCAGAAAGGCTTATAAAATGATCAGGTATTAAGGAACCAATTCTAGAGCACATTTGACGAGCCAGGTACTGGTTCAGGAACATTATAAGCCTTGTCTTGTCATAAATTTTGCAGTAACTCAATTGCAAGAGTTGTTTCCATGCTAAGGGAGTGAGAAACAAAATTTGATGTTGAGCAGTGCTACCTGGTTATGCTATTTTGACTATAAGCCCTGGGTAAGTTGCTGTGTATTAGATTGGTTTGCGGTTTTGCAGAATGCCCAGATGTAAAATAGGCTACTTGCTGAGACAAATAGCTTTATTCAGATATGCTATTAGTCATAAGCCATGGATAAAATAAGATAATGCTGATGTAATGTAGTCATGTACCATTACCAGAAGTTCCTACCATTAACTCTTTTCTTGGAGGATGATGTCCTCATGGAAAAATTATTAGCATCCCCAGTGAAGGCAGCTGGTATATGGAAATGGGCACAGACTGATCCTGTGCTATTCCATATGCTCCAATTTTTCTACAGGGCTGGCTTGAAAATTAAATGAAGAGGAAATATCCCCTTCTTGGGATGCAGCTGCTTGTGGGACAGCTGGCATGGGGCTATCTGCAGCATTGCACTGCTTGTGAGCTAATAAACTGACTTATCTTCTATGTCCAAGTTATTACAATCACCCTGAACACTTTCTGTCCCTTTCACATTTATACTCTTCTTCTTGTAAATATCCATTCAGCCTCCTTAATCATTTTAGATGTTCTAAGAATTCCTTCCAAATTCCTGATATCAGACTCTAACACCATTTTATGTATAATACCCTGGAGAAGGAATATAGCCTCCCACTTCTGTGCACATAGATCAAATTTGCATTGATATTTTTGGCTTCAGGTTTCCCTGCAAGCTCATATCTAAATTTTCTGCCCACCAGTACTTAGTATTTATATATAAATCGCTGACTTCCATGTTCTATAGCAGAGGCTCTCAACCAGGGGAGCAAACTTCTAATAATTCAGTAAGACAGAGGGCCATCCAGGCCAAGTTTGAGTGAGTAGCATTGAGAGCCCAAATGCCAGGCTGTATCCTTCTCTCTGTTGTAACCAGGCAGGAGGAGAGGGTATGGCTCCAAGTTTAAGAAAACTGCTAAAGCAGGGTGTGATTCAAAAAAGGTTGAGAACTTCTGTTCTGCAGCTATTTCATTAAGTGTGCCCATGTTTAATTGGTTTCTCAGATATATATTAGCTAGCACTTTTTGTAAGTGGAGTCTCATATTACTTTTTCTGATGTCTCATTTCTCCCACCTTTTGCCATAATGATATGCACATAATCTTATTTATTTATACAGCTGCTTTCTCAGCTAACTTTACTTGACTTTGTTACTATTGTTCTTATATTATCAATAATAACAGTCAGAAAGTAATACACCTTGGTTGTATTTTATTGACGATAGTCCCAACGTATTTTCATTTGTTTGCCTTTTAATTCTCTTTTCCTAGATGAATCAATTGTGCAGAAGCCAGAGCTCAGCAGTCCATCTATCTGCCATGCTCCAGGAGGAGAGTATTTTGTAGAAGGAGAGACATGGAATATTGATTCCTGCACTCAGTGTACATGCCATAGTGGACGCGTTCTGTGTGAGACTGAAGTCTGCCCACCTCTTCTTTGTCAAAACCCCATCCGTACACAGGATTCCTGCTGTCCACAGTGCCCAGGTAAGCATGACCTACCAGTTATCAGCATGGGCCTTTCTGGATCTTCTGCAAAATCCTATGAAATTGGCAATAAATATTTAGACTTGAATAGAGTCAACTGCTGGTTCTGTGATTGCACAGGAGCAATCCCTGTAGCCATCATCCATGACAGTTTCTGGAGAAGGATGTCCAAAACCTTCAGTAACAATGCCTGCTTAAATCATTTGTGAACATTTAAAAAAAATGAATAGATACTGTAAGGAGCGGTGCTATCAATAGCACTCACTTAATGTGCGAGTAAGCGCCAGAGGGTTGGAAAAGTGCAAATGTCTTCAAAAAGATTGGATGGGGATGAGGAAGTAATCCTGACAAATACTGTCTCGCAAATCCAGCTTCTATCCCTATTAAAACAATGAAGAAAAGATTAAGAAACATTGAAACTAAGTGAAAGGAATTCAGCGAAGAGCAAGGAAAATGACTAAGGGACCAGAGAGACTGATTTATGAAGAACGATTAAAAGAGCTAAATATGCATAGCTTGGTCAAACCATGAGTTTAGGTTAGCTGTCTACAAGTATAGAAGACTAAAAGTGCCAAAAAGGGAAAATAGTATAGACTTGAGTAAAGGAAGTGTAGCTGGATAGGAAACGTTTTTCTAACAGTAATATTACTTCTTATGGGAAACAATATGGTATTGTCTCCCTTAGGAAGTCATGGAAGCCCCATTGCTTGAGTCATTTAAAACGAACAGAACAAAACACTCACAAATACACTGTAGATAACAATACTGGGTTGGCAGGGGGATAACCTAATAGATCTCTTTAATCAATAATTTATGAAAAGAGAAAGGTGTGTAAGTATCTAGAGGCTAATGGAACCAATAAGTCAAATGAGTTTATAAAGAACAAATCATGCTGGATAAATTTGATGAAGTTTTTGAAGTTTTCCTATATTATTAGATAAATGGAGCACAGTAAACATAATATATGGCTTTTAGTAAAGAGTGTTCTATAATGCCTTATTAAACGTTATTTGAAATATTAAGCCAAATTAGTTTAAATAAGATAATTGTAACACTCATTAAAATTGGCTGTGGAACAGCTGATAGAGTATAACCTAAGGTTAATGATAAACAGCAGTATTTCAGATGAGGGGAAAATGGCCATTGACATTACAGAGAGTTAGCTTAGGTAGGCCTAGTTTTATTTGATACCCATATCAAAGATAAGGAAGAGAGAATAAGATAAACAGCAGGTTACATACAGACCAGATTGTGGTTGACTATACATGGGTGTGGAAGAGAGGGAAAGAGGTCACAAGGAGCCTCCCTTCCCTCAAATCCTTGTGTCCTTACACAGGGACCAGCCACAGTGCAACCGAAAAACAGAGCCACTGCTCTATGCTGGTGGTGCCACCATCCTTCCTTCACTATGTGGAGTGAGGGGCTGTAATCCTCTGTAGCAGCCAGAAAAGTGGGCCAGACGTAGCGGAAACACATACTGCACCTGTTTTAAAGGTGACTGCGCTGCTACTACAGGGCATCAGCCTGATTGAGAAGTCAGCAAGAATTCCTCCAGGGATCCAACTGCAGTGCAGCCCCTCCCATCCTCCTCCTTCCCCAAGTTCATGGCTGGCTTTTTATAGCACAATCCAGCTCGAAGTCTGCCAATACTAGTAAATTTTGAGATGTTGCAAAAAAGAAGAGTATTAAGATAAAAGAATGTAGGGAGTTTAGAAATAGGCAAACTTCAAAAGTTTTGGTTCAAATAGTGCAGCAGTTCTCAAACTGTGTGTCGGGACCCCAAAGTAGATTGCAACCTAATTTTAATGGGGTCACCAGGGCCAACATTAGACTTGCTGGGACCCAGAGCAGAAGCTGAAGCCCTAGTTCCAACCTCACCTGGGACTCGGGCTGCAGACCCCCTATCCCCCCACCCACTGAGGGTGGCAGGGGTCCTGCAGTCGTGCATTAACTTTGTTGTCAGAAGGATTCAATGAAGTTTGAGAACCCCTGAAATAGTGGTCCTGTAGCTCTCATTATCCATAATGTATCAAATTACTCAAACCTCCATTGGCCAAGATTTTTAAAAAATGGTGCCTACAGTTATCTTCCTAAGTCTGTATATGGACAGCTCAATAGGTGTCCTGATTTTTAAAAGAGCTGAACACCTACCAGCTCTCATTGACATCACTGAGGCACTTCTGGGTTTCTTTGCACATCTGAAAATCAGGTCACTTAGCTGCCCATATATGGACTTAGGAGACTATCTTTAAGTTCCCATGGGGAGATTTTCATAGGCACAGAGGCCAGGAAAGTCCATCACCTGGATTCCTCCATGAACAAATACGAGTTCCAGTTTAACAGAGCAAACTCAGGGTTTGTCAGAGACTGAAGACCTGGGCAGTCGCGTCTCGTGCTTGAAGCAGGAGTCAGTAGACATGAATCGGAGCGAAAGGTCAGAGCTGGGTTACCTGGAATGAGGTAAGGCAGGGGCAAGACTGAGTCTGAGGAAGGAACAAGACAGGAGCAAGGCTGGGAAACCAGTAGGGACAGGAACTATTTCAACCATTGGCAAATATTTTGAACAGCCACTGAACTGCTGCTGGGCTTAAGAGCTGGTCTGCTGACTCTTCCTATCTATCGGTGGTATAGCCTATCAGGCCACCTACAGAAAGTTAGCTGTGCTCATCAGGCTGCCCAGAGACTAACTCTGCTGCAGGCCCTGAATCCTGACAGGGTTCTTACATACATTTGAGTTTCTACAGAGAATATTTGTTACAGGTTAGGGAAGGAGAAGACCACCCCAGCAGGTGACCAACTCGACTCAAATAACCTTTGCCAAAATGGACCTCAAAGTCAGTAGAAAAAAATCCTCACTTACTCTACATGGAACTCAGGCTACACATTTCGCAGAGGCTTCCAGATATGATATCTGTTGTGATAGGGCTGTCCTGTAGTCTTTATTGAAGTAGGACTAGGAGCACCCACCCCTGAGCAAAAAAAATCAACTGCCGGTTAGTCATCAAGGTTAGTGGACATTAGAACTAATTGGGAAGTGATATTTTCCCCCACAAAAAGTTTTGGTTTCTCATTGAAAACCTGAATCCAACTGAAAACCGAAAACAAAAAAAAATTGTGTAAAATATCATTTTCTGTTTTTTCAACGAAAGCACAAATATTTTCTTCCAAAATAAATGTCGCGGGATGGGGGAAAGAGGGATTTTATTTTTGACTAAACTTCATTTTTTTATGTCAGTTTTTCAGCACATTTTTTTTACCTCATGTAGTGACATGCGCTGCCTTGTTCTTCTCTGATTATTTGTGCACATGAACCCATTCTTGTTGCAAGTGCATGCAACATCCCACTTCTTTGGCCAGCAGTATTCATTAGGGAACCCCCACAACCCATCCAGAAGGCAAAAAGGGCAGAGCAGGCCCAACTGGCCCTCATTTCCTTCTTACCAGCCATGGCAGGGAGATGAAACCTCTGCAATGTTCACCTGCTTCTCTGTGACTCTGTTGCCGTTAGAGTTAGTGATTAGTTAGAATAGTTGAAGGTAGTTATTTAACTCTTAGTTGGTCTGTTGGCTTAAAAAATAAGAGAGAAAAATTTGTATTTTTATTTTACTAATTTTCCTTAGGTAGTTAATAGGCTCAGTACCCAGCCCTCCTTCCCTCAGGTATTGGGTTTCGATCTGCTAAGGCAGAAGCAAAATCTCTGGATCTCCTGGAATTTAATACATGTCCCTCCTCTGATGTTTCTGTGCTACTCAACGATAGGCATTGTAAGTGCCTTTTTTCTTTAGGCAAAGGGTGTGTTCCTGTCCATTGCTTCATCTTTTTCCAAGTGGACTCAGAAGGCAAGGGATGTCTGCCTAAGGCTATTTCTTCTCTAGCACCCAATGAAAACCACCTCAGACACCGAGAAGAAAGACATAGCTAAGGCTCAGTCCTCCTTCCAGTCACTCTTGGCTAGTGCCCCAGTGAGTTCCACCTGGGGTCCCTGATATCTAAGAAACCCCAGTTATTGACTTAGATCCACATTCAATTTTTTCAAGGTGGGTAGGAAGGAGCATCATTCCAGAGATGAGCTGAGACATAAGTCTCCTTCTCAGGGACCCTCAAAACTGAGACACAAAAGAGTCAACATGTTTTAGATTCGTCTCAGTCTCCAAAGCTGAAGGGCAGCCAGTGGCCTAAGATGGCCCCTCTGGTACCTCTGTACTGGTTAAGAAAAAAGTGGCTGTAATATGGCTAAATCTGCTCACTGCCTTTCCACCAACACATCAGTACCATCCCTTCTGGTGCTGTGGCAAATTTGGCACCAAGTGACCTGTCTGTGGGCCCAGTATCAGGGTCCAATTTGCTGATTCTTACAATGTCAGCAGTGCTAACTAGGCATTCAGTCACCAAAACCATTTTACAGCATACAGTCAGAGTAGCTCTTCTAAGGACACAAGGGATTCAGGTCTGCCAATATCTCAATGACAGGTTAGAGAAGGAGAAGATCACCCCAGCAGGTGACCAACTCGACTCAAATAACCTTTGCCAAAATGGACCTCAAAGTCAGTAGAAAAAAATCCTCACTTACTCTACATGGAACTCAGGCCACACATTTCGCAGAGGCTTCCAGATAGGATATCTGTTGTGACAGGGCTGTCCTGTAGTCTTTATTGAAGTAGGACTAGGAGCACCCACCCCTGAGCAAAAAAACAACTGCCGGTTAGTCATCAAACAGACATCCATGTGGACAAGTATTCAAAGCAGAAAGAATGGTTATTTACCTTATGGTAATTGTGGTTCTTCAAAATGTGTTCTCCAAATGGATCCCATGACCTGCCTTCCTTCCCTGTGACTATGGAGTCCTACTGTTCCGGAATTCTGTGAAGGAACTAAGCAACAGTTAGGCCCACTCCATCCTATATGTTTTCAGGTGGGGAAATGCAAGGACATCTAGGGCGCAGGTGCAGCCCCATTGGACCCTGCTGGCCAAAAGAATCCAATCTCATGCATGGAATGCATGCACATTCCATGTGTGGAATTATGTGGACAAAAGATCTGAAAAGAACCACCGTAACTGTATGGTTTTAGAGTAGCAGCCGTGTTAGTGTGTATCCGCAAAAAGAACAGGAGTACTTGTGGCACCTTAGAGACTAACAAATTTATCTGAGCATAAGCCTTCATGGGCTACAGCCCACTTCATCGGATGCATGCAGTGGAAAATACAATAGGACGATTTCATATACACAGAGAACAAGAAACAATGGGTGTTACCATACACACTATAACTGTTATTTTTCCCCCCTACTGTTCCTCACACGTTCTTGTCAACTGCTGGAAATGGCCCATCTTGATTATCACTACAAAAGGTTTTTTTTCTCTCCTGATAGTAATAGCTCACCTTAACTGATCACTCTCGTTATAGTGTGTATGGTAACACCCATTGTTTCATGTTGTCTGTGTATATAAAATCATCCTACTGTATTTTCCACTGCAGGCATCCGATGAAGTGGGCTGTAGCCCATGAAAGCTTATGCTCAAATAAATTTGTTAGTCTCTAAGGTGCCACAAGTACTCCTGTTCTTTTTAGTAACTGTAAGGTAAGTAACGGTTCTTTACTTCTGCTGATCTGTCTATTCATATTTCTAGATGAACCTCGTCAGCCTTCCTCATCGAGCAACGAGAGCATGCCCAATTACTGCAAAAATGATGAAGGAGATATTTTCCTGACAGCTGAGTCCTGGAAACCCAATGTCTGTACTAGTTGTATTTGCATGAATGGTGTGATTAGCTGCTACTCTGAATCTTGCCCACCAGTATCCTGTGAGAGACCTGTTTTGAGAAAAGGACAGTGTTGTCCTTATTGTATAGGTAAGCAAATAAACAAAATAGTTTGCTCTTCCCTACTTGGGAATAAGAATAAAGAGGTATATTTTCAATCAGTCGGAGAATGTACAGTCTCCTTTTGTGTTGGTGCAGTTTGTGCCTGCAATTGAATTGTAGGCAAAAATCTGCATATTTGAATCTCTAGGTACTTGATTTGCACCTACAATTAGGTAATTAGTAGGGCAAAAATGCAGATGCAGTTTGCACCCAAAAATGGGAGGCCACGCTTCTGAAAATTTACAACTTGGTTACTTATCACAGTTGATGAAAACATTAAAGAGAAATTCATCCTCGTTGTATTTAATATGTTCTGTAATGATATGTAAGAGGATATAAACAGCATATTAAATACAATTGTAAATAATGCTAAATTGGAAGGTATTGTGAAACCTCGTAGAGAATAGAGACATTTTATGAAGAAATATAAGTCGGTTAGAAATATAGCTAGAAAAATGAGTCAACATGGAAAAATGCAAGTTGTATCTGGAGAAAAATATTAAACATAATCAGTGGAAAGGAGATTTTGGACAGCAATAATACTTTAAAAATACTGGTGATAGTGAACACAAATTGGATTTGAACTTGCAATTAAGTATATAAAGGTTGCCATTAGAAAGTGAACATTTGCCAACAGTTACCCACAGTAGTATCAGCGATTGCCCCAGTCTTTCACTAAACTTAGAATAAATATCTTTGGTAGCAGATGGCAAAGGATGATTTTTTAAATGCCTCTGCTTTAGCTGCAAAAAACTACAATTTGGAGGCACCTACACAGAAATATCATGCCATGAACAAGGTAAAGTAATACAGTCCTTTGTCTGTCTGGCATTCGTCAGAAAGGACTTATGATATTTTAGTCAGTTTTGTGACCCTCATTGCCAGGAAGAAGTGGAGAAAAATATGGAGGGAATTCAAAGAAATGCAACAAAAAATTGAGTGGCTGTAGGAACTGATGTTTCAGCAGATATGGTTCATTTTACCCATCTATATAATAGGTATAATAATATTTATCTCCATCATAAGGGCATGTTGAGTGTGGTTTTGAAATATTTTGAGATACTTAATAACAATACTATTAATATAGCACTTCACTTCTTCTATTTGCTGTAGAACATTAGGTAATCCTTGAATATAAGGTGCTATAATGTTTTATAACATACAAAAATTAACTACAGCAAAAGTGTGTTATTTAGGTTGCAAAGTCAAGCACTGAAAAGTTAGGAAATGTCAAGTTTACAGTTGCTCTTCAGATTTCTAGTGCTTGAGTTATAGGTCTTCTTACCTTGGCTAGCAGCAGGAGAAAGCTGTTATTTGGAGGGGAGGGATGGGCTGCTAGGACCAGATACTGGGTCTTGGAGGGTGCTGGTGGGAAGCCTGGCCCATCTCTCTCTCCCCTCTTCTTCTTTCCCCATTTACCACACAGAGTTAAGGGATAGCCACCCACATCTGGTTTTCCCCAAAGTAGGGGATGGCCCCAGGAAGCCATTCGCTAGGTCTAAGGGATAGCTGGAGGGAGCCTAGCCTGGCTCTCCCTTGCCCACAGTTGGTCCAGCAGCTTCCAAGCATTCCCAGTATAATGTGATCTGCTGCTGCTGTTTTGGCAGCAGCATGATTGTAACACTAAGAATGTTTATGTTCAGCTGTTATTTTGGCATGCTGCCAATGTTTTTTTTCTGCGGACAACAATGGAGAGAAGGGAAATGGTGATTTTCAAAACTTTTGATCTTGGTAAAACCAGAACAGAATTTCCTGGGATAAAGAAAAGGCGCTTATCTAGCCCAAGGTCATTCCCCTTCTAAGTATCTCAAGTCTGGCTACTGCAAACAATTAAGGTGTTAGTTTCTCAATAAAAAGTCACAAGAATCTGTAATAATGGAAAGCTCTAAGCAACCTAAACATGGGTGTCACTGTCATCTTCCCACACAAAATATAGTTACAAAATACTTAATGTTGAAATGGTGTTAAGAGTCAACCAACACAAAGATACTTTTAAACTTCTCTCTTGTGTACTTTTTTTAAAAATGAAAAACAAACCCTAATTACTAGAAAGTCTGGAAATGCACAGTTAAGGTCTGCATGCTATCCCCTATTGCCATGTGTAATAACTGACCATCATCATCCCAACCAATTTCTGTCACACACTCAGCCTTAGTTTTGTCCTTCACACACACAGAGTAATATAAGAATCTAGTATTAAAATGCACAGACATTTTTTTCTTAAATACATTTTCAGCTTAGTACATCAAAAACACAGTGTTCCGAATTTTTCACTATGAAACAAAACTACACAAAATTGGAATAGAATTTGTTCTCTTGAAACCATAGCACTTGTGGTCACGTAAAGAAGGGACATCAGTTGCACAACCTGAATACATATGCAAAAGTGCTGGAGTCTTCCTTGACTCATCACTGGGGGGACCTCATCTGGAGTCATAGAGTTGGGGAAGTCTTAGGGCATGTCTACACTGCACTGCAGTTTGGACTACGGAAGCATAAATAGCAGTGCGCACCAAAGTGCTGCTCTGTAACTCATGTGTGGATGCTGCGGACACAAACTAAAAGGTTCTTAGTTTGAATTAACGTAGTCCTCTTCAAACAGGATTACATTAATGCAAGTAGGAATCTTTTCGTTTGTACCTACAGTGTCCACACATGGGAGTTACAGTGGAGCACTTTGGTGCACACTGCTATTTACACCCCTGTAGTCCAAACGGTGGGGCACTGTAGACATGCCCTTTGACTAAGTTTGATTGAACTGGTTGAAGTTGCTTGAGGAATACAGGATGGGAATAAGAAAGGTCCAATTCCTCATCATGAGTTCCAGAGGCCATGTTTTCTCCATCCTAATGGCTTTATTGAAGGGGTTCTAAGAACTAGAATTCCTCTCTCATTACATCCTCCAATGCTCACTACTCTACTTAAGACTTGAGCTCTTTGAACCCCCACAGACACTTCAGCAGAATGTCTGTCTTTGAATGACTGTGTTTCAATACCATGCAAAATAAGCTATCATTCTTCTGTGCTCTGTTGTGGTCTACTTCCTTTCTCTCATGTCCACTTCTGATACCAAGTTGCAGCCTCTGTAGCCATGTGACAAAGGCACAAGACCCCAGTAAGATACTTTGTATTCCACCCTTCTTCCAAGATCTGCTTAGAATTTAAGTTCGAGACTCCTCCACAGAGCCCTCATTATGGAGGAATATCTCTGCCATATCACTGACTCCTTCACTACCTTTCCATTCTGTAGCAGCCAGAAGTCTTTGGACCATACCAAATATTTGTACGTCAGACTACATCACACTTATTTTGCCAGCTGGTGGATTCTTCTGCAGTTCTGACTGCATTTTTCACCACCACACCTTTATTTTTATTCCATCCCTTTTGTTGCTTCATGGAGCTGCAGAATGTCCTTAGTGGCATTTTCTAAGTTGTCTTCAAGTTCAGGAAGGAGAAGCTGTTTAGATAGGGTCTCCTGGATTGTGAAGCTGTGTTCTGAACAGTATTTAAAGCATAATCAAGGTAGAGTTCCATTGGATAGTTCTGCTGTTTTCTTGGAGTCCTTTGTGGACCAAAGTAGAAGGATTTCTGTTCAGTGTTCCTTAACACAGGCAGCCTGTAAGTTTTGAACACCTTCTCCTTCCTTTCACCATCTATTTCTGTAATTTTTGTTTGTGCTTATTTTGGTTCTAGTTTCTGGGCTTAATGAAGCAAGGTGCTCAACATTTCAACTCCCATTAAAATGGGCAGGAGTTAAGAACACTGAACATTTTGAAGGAACAGGTCGCATATCTGGCCCTTCTCCTTTGACTGAGTAGAGCAGTGAATGTTGCATGTTGGCTGTCTTGCCTTATTGTACAATACCCAACGGGCTACTACCATAGACAGTTAATGAGGATACTAGAACAGTTTGATAGGTAATTTGGGATCTGGAGGTTCCAGTTCAAAATGAATAGGCAGAATTGTTTAAATTTTATAAAAGATACTTGTTATCCAAAAATGATAGAAGAACATTTATTAAATGCAACACATATGTGGCTTTCAGATAAATAACCTCCTAGTAGGGAAGAGAAAGGAAACCAGAAATTTGATGTATCTGATGTTACAGAAAAGTCCCAGTGATACAGGTGTCATCATAATGCATCTATTATTGATGGTTTTTTAACTCAACCAGATATTCTGTGCAGCTTGACCTCTGACATAAGAGGGAAATTAAAAATCATAATACCATAACTACACATCTGTGTCATCACATTAATTTCATGTTAACAGAATTTGTCAAACAGCCATAGTATTTTATAAATTAAAGAGGAATAGAATACTCAGATTAAAAATCACAGTTTAATTCTTGTTTACTCTAGTGAAAATCTATTGACTTCAGTAGAGTTAAACCTGATTTACACCTTTTGTAAGAGAGAGAAGAATTGGACAATACATAGTGTTTAAAGACCTCACCTACTCAGTAAGAACATCTTAGATTATTAAAATGGAAAGATTTTTAAATATCTAAATTACTCTTTGCTATATATAATCTAGCTAGTTTTATTTTAATTTGTCACTTGATAGTCGATTTTACTTTCAAATTCCTATGTACTAACACAGTGTTGCTCTGTTTCGGTTGCAAATACCTAAATTTGAGAGCAGTTGTGATTTACTAATTTTCCCTTTTGTAACAACTATTCAATCCAGAACATAAAAGCAAGATTTCAATTACTGCTCAGTCTCCTAATGATGACTTATTTTCTCATACCAACTTACTTATAGTATATTTTCAGTCAGAAAGTGTTTTTATGGAGACTGTAGATAAGTATATTTCTATTGTTTTCCATTATTTTGTGTTCTTTGCACTGTGTGTGCAATTAATTACTGGGTCTCACTGACTCTAGGAGCATGTTCACTAACATAAAGTTCCCTAATATGAAAGTCTAGTTATATAAAAGACTGTATAGAAACTTTTTTGTTCCTTTTGTCTCCAAATTCCTTCCTCACTACTACTAGTATGAATGGTGGGGCAGACATCTGGGAAAAACAAAAACCTGGAACATTTATAAAATATGTCTTGCTCTTTTTGGCAGCTTTAAGTAGCTTTTCTTTGTTTATATTTGAAAATGTGGCTTTCACATGCTTCCTGTTATTCTGCTTTTAGATGACTTCCTGAGCACTTCTCTAAAGCATCTCTTGCTGTATAATCCTCCTTAATATTTTTATCCCACAGCTGAGAAAGAATTTGGTAGGCAAAATCTGCAGGGCTAGTATCTTCCTCAATAGTATAGTTACAAGTTCAGCAAATCCTGTTTTGCAGGCCCTGCATCCTTTCCTCTGACTTTTCTATTACTTTTTCCATACATCTTCACTTTTTCCCTTAACTTGCATGTTAAGCATTCTCCTTTCTTATGTAGAGAGACTGTTATTTCACATTGAGAACCTCTCTCTTGCTTATAGGAGAGAAATGGAGAGCTATATGATGAGAGTGAAGATAAATAAGATTGTCTTGTGCTTATTTTTGGCATGGTTTTTTGCATTTGATTAATGGCTGGTTCAGACAAATGTCTTTTATTGGGGCCACTGGAAGCTGTGAGAAGAGGTAGTTGGAGCTGTGCACCCCATCTTTCATGACCACTCCTGCTGTACTTTCATCAGGGGAAGGTAGGGTTGCACTTTTGTACATGGATGCCCTACTGCTTCTTTCTTCCCAGCTCCTACTGCATTGAAGACTCCTGTCCTAGGAGCAATGGCCTCCATCTGTCTCCTCCTGGTTCAAGTTTCAGTTGAGATGGAATCCACATGAATGAAAAAAACATTTGAGGCTAATCCTTCATTAGGACTTCTCCTCACTCATTTACTTTACCAATTCATGAGCTGCAGCATCACTACTCTTCAAGATTTTCTTTATGTTAATTCCATGAAATGGGATCCACTCTGACGCCTTTCCCTCCAAAGGACTCTGTGCAATGCCATATCCTTTGGTTTTGTTTAGCAAAATTCAATTTTTATTTTTATCGTTTTGCTGGATAATATTGATCTTTATTTTTGAGCATTTTTTAATTTTTATCCATTTTAAATTTTAACTGTGTGTGAAAAATCTTAAAAAAATAAAAACGGTGCCTAAACTCATAAGCTTCTGATGCATATCAAGTGAAACCTATTCTTAAAGGGAACCTGGAAAGTCATCTATATTTTCATATGCTCTATTTCTCTCAAAAAGTGGGGGAAAAAAAACACTCATATCACTGAAAATGGAGCAATTATTTTATTGTGAAAATATTAATACTGTTAAACGTTTTCTAAGCAAAACACTGTTTTGTCTATAACATTGCACTGTGTTAGTGTCAAAATGGGTCTGATTCATACATGCAAGATAATTGAAAGAGGAATAAGCAAAGGAGTACTTGTGGCACCTTAGAAACTAATCAATTTATTTGAGCATGAGCTTTCATGAGTTTCGTGAGTTTCCACGGTATGCATCCGATGAAGTGAGCTGTAGCTCACGAAAGCTCATGCTCAAATAAATTGGTTAGTCTCTAAGGTGCCACAAGTACTCCTTTGCTTTTTGCGAATACAGACTAACACGGCTGTTACTCTGAAACCTGAAAGAGGAATGGGGCTATATTGAATCTAATTAACACAATAGTTTGCATTTTTTTAAACAGAAAAACACTTGTTAAGTTTTATGCTCCTCTTTGTTTTGCTTGTACATATGAAATTGGACTGGTAACGAAACTGCAAAATGTTTGCAAAGCATCTGGTATTTTCACATTTTACTGTTGTAACATGTGTTACATAGTCAATGGATATGGGTATAAATTATTAAGAAATTAGGCTCGTGCCCTTTTTTAATTTGTTCCTCATTGGATTTTTTTTAATATGTTTATATTATGCCCTATCAAGTCATCATAGCAAATTTTTTTTCAACAGAAGATACAATACCAAAGAAGGTGGTGTGTCACTTTAGTGGAAAAACGTATGCAGATGAGGAACGTTGGGACATTGACAGCTGCACACACTGCTACTGCCTGCAGGGTCAGACCCTTTGCTCCACTGTCAGTTGCCCCCCTCTCCCCTGTGTAGAACCCATCAACGTTGAGGGAAGTTGCTGTCCCATGTGTCCAGGTAATAAAACCATTGTCCTAAATTTTACAAGTTATACCGTTGTCAGAGGCTATAATCAGGCACAGATTATTGGACTCGATTTGAATGTTGATTCACATTGAGCAACATATGCAAAGGATAACACGAGTTGTTGCTTATATCACAAGAAACCGATACAGGAGAACAACTCAGGAAACTGCATACTCACCACAGATAAGAAGTACACAACAGTATAGTTCAAATCTCATGTTCTGAGGAAGGACTGTCAACTCAAAGATTAACTGTTTTGCCATTGTTCTCTCTGAATGACCTTTCATTAAATTATTAGATAAGTGAAGTGTGAGAGGAAATACTTTGATTCCTCTGTAGACTCCACTGTTGCCTAATGTTTCTGTTGCTCCAGGAGTCTGGGATATTGTTTCAAATTATTTATATCAATAACATTTTAAATTGCTTATATGAGTACTTTTAATTGTGACTTACATGTAATGAGACAGTTTCTCAGCTATGCACAGAATGGAACCAAAGGAGTTTGGTACAGCTTCTTGAATCTGGTCTGGCTTCTTATAGCAGTTTATTACAGCTGTTTTTACCTATGCAAGCTGTTAACCTCCAAGAGGCTATCTGCCAGTCAGAGAACTTCAGCCATGCCCCTACACGGGGAGCTGCAAAAAAGTTGGTAATAGGAGCCAGTCATGCCAACCCTACACCAGCTGCAGAGATCCAGCTGCTTTCTTGGCCTTTTATGCCACTAGAGCAGCACAAAGGGACCAGATTGTACTAGAGAATCTTACCAAGTATATTATGTATTATGAAAAGATATTTTACTTGAAAAATTTAATACAGGACTGTCCCATTCAGTTTACATTGGCATAGTAGTACTGGTAGCAGCCATTGGTATTCTGTACTTTATGAAATGAATTAAAAGATAAGAAAATCCATTGCACAAACAATAACTTTCTATATATACTCAGTAAATAAATACATTATAGCAGATAAAAAATTCTATAACCGTAATGATGAGAACTCCAGAACCACCAATAAGATCCACAGGGCAACAATCCACAAGAAATATTTTCTGAATTAAGAGCCCAGCATCCATTGATGGGTACCACAAAGTGCTGATTCTGTGGATTGTGAAAAATATTTATCTCATCTTGCAGAGATGTATGTACCTGAGCCCACCAACATCCCCATTGAGAAGACAAATCGTCGAGGAGATACTGAACTAGAAGCACCAATTTGGCCTACACCCAATGAAAACGACATTGTCCATCTCCACAGAGGTGAGATCTGGCAGAGATTGTTAATTGTTCTCTCTTAGGTCTGTGATTATTCCACATGTCTTAGCACATTGTCCTGGGAAGAAAGTAAAGGCGTAAATGAGCCATCTTTTTGATAGGCTTGCAGAATATTTAGATAAGATGTAGACATAATTTCTGTAGGATAAAAACCAGAAACAATTCAATCTAGCCTTCTGTACTAGAAGCAGAATGCCTGAAATGTTTCATTACGGCAGGAATGCATGCCCATCCTTCAATTTTTTTTTCTTTTAAAGCAGCAAAATAAACATCTAAAATGAGTTCCAGTGTGTAATATTAAAGAGATTCAAATATACGTAACACTTGGTTACAAAACAAAGTAAATCAATAAAAATAGTTTTGAAGTGTCTTCTTAAATACTATCAGTCTGATTCTACCACCCTTGTTCACATTAAGGAGGATTTACTCATAAGATTAGTAATTAATAAATTCAGTGGCAGTATCCTCTTGGGAAGTGTGACACAACTGGGACCTTAATAACCGAAAATAGGTGGTTGTCTAGGTTCTTGCAACCATCATCATAGTGCCAGCACCTTACAAATGTATTAATATAAACAGATCTCTCTACTGTATCTCTCTCCTTCCCCCATTATGGTGGGAGATTTTTTTATTTTTAAATATGTGGTTTTAATGATCAGTACTTGATGGATGTTATGATAGAGAGGTTAAATTACCAATGTAATTTAAGTGAGTTGTTTAGCTTTACAGGAAGCCATGTGATGTGTACATAGCATTTGCTGCATTGAATGCTGAAGAGTATGTGTTCAGCAGCGTACACAAGACACTTGTTCCATTAGACTGTTGGCATTTGTCTCCCCCAGGCACTACGCTGCTATAACAGAGGCAGATAATCCAATGGAACAAGTGTCTAGTGTGATGAACAGTGTTTGGAATGAAAAGTCAAATGAGTGTAGACACTATTAAAGCTGTTCTTTTGCTCAGGTTGTTTTGGTGCTTTATGATAAACAGAATTCTGAACCCTAAATCACTGGAATAAACCTCCACTCTAAGAAATATACACATGTTTCTGTTCAGTCAGAAACTGGCAATAGCAACATCTGCACACTTTTTTTTAAGGTGTACTTTCTCTTTAGGGTCATGAAATACTCATGCAAAATGTTGCCACAAGAGTGTCCTTGTTTGTACCATGATAAAAAGTCATTTTAGACCCATATCACCTTTGGCTGGGGAAGTTCAGCAGGGAGACACTGGATTTGTTGTCAGAGGAGATCATCAATATTTATTTTCAGGAGAATATGATATCAGTATACCTTAAAGAAGCATCTGTTGAGCTTAGAATCTCTCCAATTATCTCACTTTCTAGGGGTTTTTGGTTTTGTTTGTTTGTTTTGTTTTAGTAGTAGCAGAGCAACTCTGGTGATATCTGGAGCCCTCAGATTTTCTTGAAAATGTCAGCATCATTTTAGACTTGTGTATAGTATCGAGGCTGCGGTGTTTGCATTGGTCAGTCATCTCCCTTTTGCAATGAAGATGTCCATACTAATTCTTTCAGACATATCAGCTCTGTCTTCGATTGTTGTTGACTCTGAGCTATTGTTACTCATGTGTGGATCTGGCAAGCTCAGGAGTTGCTCTTGAGTGACTTCACTCTTTTCTGTTTGAGAGGATCAAGAGCTGTTGTTCATCAGCCCTAAAAGTTCTCTTGCCTAGGGTCATACACAAGTGTTGTCACCCCATCTGTTCGATATGTATCTGAAGCCATTAAAAATAATTGTAAAGAATCCTGGAAGACAGGATCTTGTTTGCAGATGACACTCATCTCTATATGTCTTTTCATCATACCTAAATGGTAGAGCTGGTCAGCTTTCCCAGTGTCTTCACTATGGTTAGGCCTGGATGAGAGCTAGCATGCTGAAATACAACACCAATAATGTAGAGGGAACACTGGTAGGCTGGGGAAAATAGCAAAAGGAAATAGCAAAGGCAAAATTTATTTGCTCCCTCATCTGAGAGACTTTGTCTCCCTTTTGATACTTGGGGATACTGTGGGATTGTGAGCTGCTTTTCCATATTCAGATAGCAATAATTAACCATGCCTTCTTATCTCCAGATTGGATTTCTGAAATGCTGTCTACTTGGAGTTACCACTTTATTAGATATTACTTCTGCTCATAGAGTTACTGAAATCCAATGTAGAACTCTCCATACACTGTTTCTCATGCTGATAGTCTCATTCAGACCATGTCCTAAATTCATTCCAAAGATGGTTTGGCCTTTTCATAATAACCAGCATATTCACCTACCAGTTTTCTCCCCTAGACCCTGTAAATTTCAGCAGAAATAAAGCTTAATACCTTAGATATTAAAAGAGCTCTTTTATACTCCTTGAACAGAATGAGACTTTTTAGGTCAGTTCTTAGATTGTTTATAGAATATAGTGGCAGAGCTAAGGGCAAATCTGCATCTTCCAGAGTCTAACTGGATTGTGTGAGCTCTATGAGAGCAGCTTATGAGACTAATAAACTGAATCCTCCTTCAAACATTTCAGCTCATTCTGCGAGAGCACTGACTTCATGAATGTCATGTTCCCTCTCATAGAAATATGTACAGCAGCTACATGGTCTTCAGTTCATATGCTTACTAGACACTACTCATTACAGGCATCATCAAGAGTGGACACTCGAATTGGAAGAGCAGTTCTACAGTCTTTGTTCCAATAAATTCCTCGCTCCCACCCCAAGGTGTTGAACTGCTTGCTAGACACCATTAGTGGGATCCACATGTATAGGATCTTGAAGAAGAAGAAGAAGAAACAATGGTTACTCGCCTTTATAGTAACTGTGGTTCTTCTAGATGGTCTGTATATGTGGATCCCACAACCTACCCTCCATCCCTGCAAATTGAAAATTTATTAACAACACTCAGAGCAATAAAAAATGGGTTGGTATTTGGGATCGTTCTGTTCTTGGGAGGAGGAGCACGAGAGCATGAGGAATATGCATGTGCGACCCCCTACAGGACACTGCTAGAGAAAAAATGTCTGATCTCCTGCACAGGGGCACCAGCATGTCATGAATGGAATCCACATGCACAGACCATCTTGAAGAATCACAGTTACTGTAAGAAAAGTAACCATTTTTTCCAGTATGTGCCCAGATTTGAAAGAATGCACCTGAGGTGAGCCTCAAGGCTGCTTCAGTAAAAATCCTGCTAAATAAACATCCCAGAGTCTGTGAAGGTACCGAGATTTTAATCAACCCAGAGGAAAGGGATGTCAAGGAGCAAAAACCATTTAAGGAAAAAACAGCATAAATTAATTTTTTGCCTTAAAAGTACAGTAGGAAAATTGGAGGAAAATGGCCACAAAAGACATAGATGCAGTGTCTGAAGATACTGAAGTGATGCAAGGAACAAGTGCTGGCATTACTGTAACTCAGGTCCTCAAAGATATAAAAAGGAAATGAAAGAAGATACAATATTAGAAGAAATACGTATCAGTGTCTTATGTACATGTATGTTCCATATTACTGTAAAACCAGAGCACTTCGCAATCTTTAATGTGTTTATACTTGCAGCACTACTGTGAGGTAGTTTTACAATATGATAAAAAATAGGTAATTAAGCTGAAATTTCATGTAGGAGAAGCAGAGAAAATAATCAGCTTTTGGAGAACATCCACCACATTGAAAGGAGAAATCAAGACACTGAAAGAGCTACTATAAATAAACGTGATCATAGAAAAATGATAGCTTTATAATCACACCTGGTAGAACGACATAGTATTAATAGGACCACCAAAAGATTAAAAATCCACTTCATATGGAATAGGTTTCAGAGTAACAGCCGTGTTAGTCTGTATTCGCAAAAAGAAAAGGAGTACTTGTGGCACCTTAGAGACTAACCAATTTATTTGAGCATGAGCTTTCGTGAGCTACAAGTGAGCTGTAGCTCACGAAAGCTCATGCTCAAATAAATTGGTTAGTCTCTAAGGTGCCACAAGTACTCCTTTTCTTTTTTCATATGGAATAGTTACTTGAAAATATGCAGAAATCATTATTCCAGCCTCAAAAACTGTGGCTAATAACAAATGAGAACACACACAAGTGTGACCCTCTCCCTAAGTATCAACAGGGTAAAAATTCAGGATACGGTTAACCAAAAAAAATAAATACAAGGCCACGGTACTGATTCTGGTACTTCCATAATTCTATTCTTGTTTATGGTCAAGACAGAAGAGGAGCACTTACATTTTTTTTTTTACTACTAACAAATGTTCACTCTTTCAGACATGAGTCATCTTCAAGGAGATTTCAGAGAAGGCATTGGACTGCACTCCAGTGAAGATACATCTCTCAACTCTGTTGCCTGGGTGACAGTTCCCATCATGACAGCCCTGGTTCTTATAATAGCCCTTCTGCTTGTCAATCAGAAAAAGCAGTGGATACCAGTGTCCTGCTACAGAGCCCCAACAAAGGTATAGTGTTAAAACTTCTATATCTAGATTTCTGCTTTTCTGGAAAGTAGGGGAGTCTCCTGAAATGTATTGTAGGATACAGTTGAGTCCACTTAATGTCAACTCATTTAAATTATTTTTTTCCATGTCTCAAACCGATTGCACTAATTCAGAACAGTTATGCAATGTCAAATTAATATCACCAGTTACCTACTCCATATACTACTGTATTTTTGGGAGGTAAAACCAAGCCAATCTCAAGTGAGACTGTCAGGAAACACAGGCAGACACCCCAAACTAGTGGTATAGTCTATAATTAGATTTCATGAAGCCAATAACAAATGTGCACTCCTGGATCACTATACCGGTATTACCATGGAGTCACAGACAGTCCCCAGAGACCCTCCAGCCTGTCTTGCCACCCAGGCAAACTGAACGTAGTGATAAAAGGTTATTAAAACCAAAAATCAGACCACATCAAATTACTGCCAACCCCAAAGGGTCACTCACTTACCCCAGTCAATGGATACTCTGTCTCACACCAAAGAGAACTCTGGCAGCCAATTGTTCTCATAAACTAACTAAAGGTTTATTAGCTAAGAAAAAGAAGTGAGTTATTGAGAGGTTAAAGCAGGTAAAATACATTAACAGGTGAGTCTAAGTTTGTAAATCCAAAATGATAGCAGAGATGTTGTAATCTGCTAGTTTTCCATAAATCTCTCAGGGTTACCCAAAATAACTTTGGAGATCTGTCTTGCATCTGGAATGCTTCCCTATGAATGTTCAAATAGTTCAGAGATGCTAGATCCTTTTTTGAATCATATTTATAGCTTTTCCACACACAAAGCAATGTGAAAAGTGTCTTTACTCCTCCACCATCTCTTGCTTTGAAATGAACATTTCCAAGATTCCATTCATATTTGATGAATTTAGTCTCAGAGATCTACACAATATAAAAGGCAATGTAATAGCAAATAACAATCCTTCATTAGTTTCCATGAAGTTTATATATCAAGTACATTCTTACTACACCTTTGATGTAGGGTTATTTAATTACCAAGGTATACATAATGTAAACGTAATTACAGGGGTATATGCAATGCGAATATAATTTAATAACAGACAATTGGTTACAGATAAGTGAATACACTAACATTAGCATCTCTTTTTATATCTAGTAGCATATGAGTGAATTAGTCTGAATGCATACTAATACTTCTTTGATATTCATACAAAAGTGAACTGGCCTACTGCTCTAATCTAAACTGGTCTATCAGCATCACAGCCCCTTCTTCCGAAATGGCCACACTCTCTCACGAAAGCTTATGCTCAAATAAATTGGTTAGTCTCTAACGTGCCACAAGTACTCCTTTTCTTTTTGCGAATACAGACTAACACGGCTGCTACTCTGAAAACTCTCTCATCGTTCTCACTGGGAGCAAAACCAAAAACATCATCTTGACTGAGGACAGCCTGTTTTCTCACTCCCATTGAGAACAATAGTAGATGACAGACATTTTGAAAAGGGGCAATTCCTGGTGAAACTTTCTGCAGAAGAATATTATTCTTCAATCACTGCTGAAGAAGCAACTTTCAGTTAAGAAGGATAATGCCAAAAAATGGCCACTAAACTGTTTAAAACATCAAATTTAGCCAATGCACAAACTTTCAGAGACTTTTCATTATATCACAAGTTTGAAGAGTCTGCGTTATTCCATGAAGATCATTTCAGATTTTAAAAGGTGCTAAATTTCTTAAGTGGCCCTTTTAAAAATTAATTTTAATTCATAAATGGATTTATTTGTAAATTCTCAGAAAATTCATTTTCTGCCCAAAAAATAAGTCTATAATTTTGGAGAGGTTACGCTGTGTTCTTCCTATATAAGTGATTGAGTCTCTGCTTTAAGTACAAAATTGTGGAACTACGTCCAGTGCTTCCATAATAATAAAAGCCTGAATAGTACTTCTGCTTGTTATCTCACCAGCACCCAGGTAAGAGGAACAGACTTTTACTCGCTGATTGAAATCACAGTCAGAACAATCCCTGAAAGTACCTTTTTTGTCAGTCTTCATCATTCACATTTACCATAGTCATTACAGGAACTAATTATCCATTTCTATTTAGTTTATCATTCGTATAAATTGATATTTGAGAAGACACATGTTGCTGGGCCCAGTAATTCCCAACCTTTTTTGTCTGGGACCAACTCCTCCCATGGATTGGTCCCTGGGGTGTCTAGGACCTATCACACCATGCCCTCAACCTGCTTGTCACATCTCACGTATTCCGTCTTGCTGTGCTTTTTACACTTTTTTTCTTTTCTAGTAATTTTTCTTGTTACTTTTTGTTGTTTGTTCTTGTTACTCCCACCAGGCCCTCCTCTTGCTCCTCAGTAGTCCCACCACTGTGTCCCTCTCAGCACCTGCATGTTCCTCCTCTCTTACAGTCATGCTACAAAGCAGTTTGTATAAACACAGTGTAGCACCACCTAGCGGAAGAGTACATACCACACAGCCGGAAGTAGCAACAGATTAAGGAAGAGAACATACAACCAGTGCCCAAATCCCTGTAAAAAAGGATTGGTTTGCCCCCACAGAGAAATTTGGGTAGGAACAGCTGCACTATACCTTCTCTTAATTTACCATAAAAGCAGATAAGTGGGACAATAGCAGATCTTTACTAATTTTCTGCTGTCATATCACATGAGATGTCCCCTAAATGTTGTAAAATGTTACTTTTTGGATTGTTTTGACAGAAGAAAAATCAAAGTTGTTTAGGGACGTATTCTGACCCTTTCCTCACAATGAGTAGAACCTTACTCTGCAAGTGGTCCTAGTGACTTGAGTGGGATGACTCTTGAAGTAAGGGGCTACTCAGTATAGCATAAGTCCCAGAATCTGGCATTTAAGTTGAAAGGGCTATATCTAGGTTTATTTGTATGAACAAGTGAATAAGGGTTTGCTGGATCAGGCCCTAGATTTGCTAAGTAGTTGAAATTTACCAGAAACCTTGTTTTTGGTATTGCGACTAAATTTAGGAAAATCTATTACCTTATCCAGTCTTGTTACAGAAGCATCTTTGTTTCAATCTCTAGCACCAACATAGTGTAACACATTGACTTAGATGCATGCAGTTGTTCCTCACAGTTATAGGCTAGTTCTCTTTGAAGACTTGTGAATATGCAAACAGTCAAATTTTATTTAATACTTCACCTTTTCTTTTTTTGTTTGACAGTTACTTCCTTCAGATACCCCTAATTCTTTTGTACCTCTGTCTGCTGGGTGGGGAATACTTCCTAGTAAGTTTTAACAACTGGGAAATGTCTCAGGGTCCAACTGTACATATTCATTAGCCTTCCTGCCACCCTTACTCCTCCGTGTGTTCTTTAGGGAGTGTATCAAGAACAGTGCTTAAATCCCACTATTGTTTGCCATCCACTTTTCTCCTCTTATATAATCATTCTTAATTATCATTTCTTAATTTATTTATATTGTTTCTATATATAATGCAAATAATACAAGAATGAAAATAAGGTCTCTGGTCTAGAAAGGTTACAGTCATTTGTGTGCTTGAGATTTCTCCTATTCCTTATAACAACTTTCTTTATAAACAGTCTGGAGCAGCCAGGTCTCTTTGGGTTATTAGTATTCCAATAGGTCAGTGCCCATTACAATTCTGTTGTGGGACAGGATTTTCCTAGCTTCATGGACACATTGAGCATGTGGCTTCTCATTCTTAAGAAAAGCAAATGAATAATTCTCACAGTATAACTACATTAGAAATCATACTTAGAGATAACTCAATTAGGAAGCCCTTTATAATAGTAACAAACCAGATCGCTGAGACTGACACAAGCCTTTGATCTGTTATTCTTTTTGAAGTCTCGCCATTAATGCATTAGTCACTTCAGCCACATAGCCCTGAATCACTGCAAAATCCAATAAACATGATGGGTTTTTCCCCAAACATGGAATGTTTTCAGCTAGAAACCACAAGCCTCTCATTTGAACTACTGGCAGCTTGTACGAGAGAAAACAAAAACAGAAGGAAATGTCAGCCATAAGATTTCATCCTACACAAGTGATGACATTTTACTTTATATCCAAAGCAAACAAATCTATAGTAGAGTAACTTCAAAAAATAAAACATTACTGCTTAATATTAGGATACAGTTCACACCACCAGAACAGAAGCTCTGATGCTAACTGTAATGATCCAAAAGAATAAATGGACATATTTAACTGTAACCAAAAAGGCTTATATTACCTCAAATTTGAAAAACAAAATTGATTAATATAAGGCAAATTATGTGAAGTCATTCCAAAACCCCAAAGATCTAAATATTTGGGAATGTTTTTGCTCTTTAATACATGAAATGGGAACTGTACAAATTAATCTTACCAACAATTTTATTCCTACATATTGAAAGAAGAGGCAACTATCTATCTTGACAGGGAGGTTAATGACATGGTATTACTAGTATAAATCAGTGCCAAATAATATAAATCTGTCTTTATACATTAAAATATCAAATTGATTTTCTGTGACAACCTATTTGTAGACTTATTTGGTAGTGGTCTAAGCACAGATTCAAATGCAATCGTTTCTTATATCATCACTAGTAAACATCTTTTTCGAATATTTTTCATGAGTAACAGCAATTATGTGTGGTTAAGAGTATTAGACCCACTGTAAATAGCTTTCAGATCTGGGAAATGTAGCGTCTCTTCAACATTTATCTGACTTGGCAAACGTTTATTGTGTACTTACACTTCACTCTACCACACATCATGAGTTAAGTAGTTTCATCTAATCCAGGATTCTCTTATCTAATTTATGAGAAAGTCATGCGGAACTGTATCAAAGACCTTACTAAAGTCAAGAAGCACTATGACCACTACATTTCATTTATCCACCAAGCATTTTATCTTATTAAAGACAAAGCACCAGGTAGTGATGAGTTACAGCCTCCTGTATAATATAAGAGTAGGGAATCAGGTAGGTGAGCCATTATTTTTAAGACTTTTTAATGCCAAAGAAGTACAATACTAAGTGTGATAGGACAAGAGTGAGTTTACTGTCATTCCAATATAGAAAATAAAGGTTGTAAAAAGAGGCTTTATAGAGAAGTGGAATGTTTATGGTACTGATCCTACAAAATGATCTGTGGACTGGACCTTCAGACCAACACTGAGTCGTGCTAAAGTTAATGGGACTCAGCACAGGCATAAAAGTGTCAGTTCAAGCAGATCCTTTTGCAGGAACAGGGCAGAAATTAGGAAAGATTTTTAAAAATAATTTAAGGACTATTTGAGGTACATCTGGAAAAGAAAAGATGATTTGATATGAGTAGGCCCGGATTACTGAATACAAATCTTTGATCAATAAATCCCTTTATGATTTGGATCCTCAGAGAGAGAGACTGTGCACCCTTAACTCTATCCCCCTTGCACATGTGCATTATGTTAGTCTAATTACATGATCATATATTATTTTTCCCACAGAACTCCTGCCTCATTCAATGCACAGGTTAAACAGTGAGGCAGGATGTGTAATGAACGAGGCACTTGTCTGTAGGACCCCTGATTCATTCAGTGCAGAAGCTAAAAGTTGTATAATAAATGAGAGGAGGAACTGCAGGTACAGAAAGGATGGTCTTATGATTAAGGCATTGGAGGGGACCCAGGAGAGATTAATTCTATCCCTGGCTTGGTCACAGACTTACTATATGGTATTGGACAAGTCATTTTAAGTTTTTCAGAGGCATTCGCTGATTATATGTTCCGTATTTTTGGATGCCCAACTTGAGATGAACGTGGCTTAACTTTCAGGAGTGCTGAGCACTAACAAATCCAGATGAATGCAGTGCAGTTATAGTGTAGTGTACTCTGCTAGATACCAAAAATCATGGAAGGAACAGAAACACTGGATACATGGCTTATTACAACAATCTGTAAACCACTAACCCCCTCTTTTTCCACAATGACTACAGAGGCGTAAATGGGCCACTCTGCCTTGAATGGGTCCTTATAGTAAGTGCTAACTACTTATGCTAAACAATCTGTTCCACCTTGAATTTTGCTGAGACGCTGGGAATTCCTCTTCCAGACCTGAAGAAGAACTCTGTGTGGGTCAAAAGCTGATCTCTCTTACCAACAGAAGTTGATCCAATAAAAGATATTACCTTGTCTCACCCACCTTGTCTCTCTCAATTCCAGCTGGTCTCTCTCAAATCCAGATGAAGTCATTGAAACTGTGGGTTCTCCGCACCTTTGAAGAATCAAGTACTAACTGTCTCAAATTAGGCACCCGATCACTGAGGAACCCAAAATTAGTGTATAGTTTTGCAAATTTCAAGTGAGCACAGAGTCTGTGCCATCCTTAATCCATTGGCAGTGCCCAACATCAGCCCTGTCCCTACCAATTATGGTGCCCTATGGAGCCTGAGCACCTGCTTCCCCCACCCCGCACGGAGAGTCTGCTCTGCACTCAAGGCTTGTGGGGCCGCGGAGGCAGGAGCTGTGGGGAGCCGCTTTGGGGGGCTCCACAGGCCCAGAGTGGCCCGGGGATTAGTGGGGGGCCTGGCGCCAGCAGCAGGAAGCAGAATGACCCAGCCCACTCCGCTCCCCCTGCCCCAACTGTGTTGCTCGGGGGGAGGGGGCTTGGGGAAAGGAGTCCACCCCTCCCTCCCCCCCCAATCCCTGCATTCACTGGTGGCGGGAGGTGGACCGACACAGCGGGGAGCCAACGGAGTGGAGCGGGCTGGGGCTGGGTTGTTCTGATTCCCCTCCCCCTGCTGCCAGCGCCAGGCCCCCCTGCTAATCCCCCAGGCGCGTCTGTCGCTGAGGGAGGAAGCTTGGGAGAAGATGTGGAAAATGGGGGTGGGAAGAGGTGGGGCAGGGGCTGAGGGAGTTGTCCCGGGCCCCACAGCCCCTAGGAATGTCCCAGCCCCTTGCTGTGGGTGCCTCCCATAAGGGGGCCAGCTGGGGGATGGGGCTGGCTGCCGCATACGAAGCATGCACCTGCGTAGGGCACCATGAAATTTAGGGCAATTTGGTGCCCCAAATTTCGTGGTGCCCTACACAGCTGCGTATTCTGCATCTGCCTACGGACGGCCCTGCCTGGCATCCCAAAGAGGGCAGGTAGCCCTCTCTGGCCCACAGAACAAGAGACGTGTAGGAGGAAGACTGGGCTTTGTAAAGAGTTGTAATAGAATAGCAGATGTGCTGCCTTTGCCTATCAGAGAATTCTAGGAAGCAGAATACCAGTGCTCCCCCAAGAGTCATAGCTCCATAGCAATTTGTAAACTGTATTTTATCTAACAGGCACAATCCAGCCTGAAATTATAAATAATGTTTTCATTAAATGTAGAATGTAAAATGCTTTAAAATATATATAGTAAAGGTAGCAGAGTTGTCACCAAATCTTTCCAGATGAAAAGGATTCATTTGCCAGCTTCTGGTCCTACACAATTATATACCTGTGGATCAAATATCGCAGTCCTTACTCAGTCCATGGGAGTCTTGACTTAGCAAGGACTGCAAAAGTTGGACCTTTGTAACAAAGAAAAATAAATAGTTTAGTATGATTTTCTTTGTGTGACCTGTGTGTCACAAACGTTTCCCATACCTATTGTGGAGAGAAGACAACAGTGAGGTATCAACTGGATTTTTATGGGTTTTTTTTCTTTTCCAACAGCCTTCTTGCTTAAACAATCAGCTGGTATACGTGGACTGCAAGAAAGGTACCATGGTCCAGGTGGACAGTTCTCAGAGAATGCTAAGAATTGCTGACCCAGATTCAAGATACAGTGGATTCTACAGCATGCAAAAACAGAACAACCTACAGGCAGATAATTTCTATCAAACAGTTTGAAGAATTGCACCTTTGCCAAGGATTTGAGAGAGAGAGAGAGAGAAAGAAGGAGAGCGAGAGACTAATAAGTCTGCTATTAAAATAAAACTAGAATTGTGCACTTGCTTAGTGGATTGTATTGGATTTGTGACTTCATGTACAGCTCTAAGACCTTACTGGGATGGGCTCTGACTCCTGCAATGTGCCAGAACAAGCATTCCCACTTTTCCTTGTGATAACTGACCAAGAGTTTTCTTAGAACCAAAGTTTTAAAACTTGTTAAGATGTATTTGCTTGTAACATAGCTATAGAGATTGTTTGGGTGGGTGAATTTGGGGTTGGGTGGTGAAATGAGAGAAAGCTTCAAAGAAGAAAAGCTGGTCAAGCTTGGCTCGGGGAGAAAACAAATAAAGAATATTGCCAAGCATCAGGATGGTGGCTTTTCTTGTTGCTCTGAAACTGCATTTGTTGCAGCAAAGCCTAACCCCACATGGAAACAGAAAACAAAGAGGTCTGATTTTTTTCCCCAGCTGTTGCTACAAAAGTATATTCCTAGAACAGAACCTGTCATGTCACAGGTGTGGTGTAGCTGCATATATTTTTCTATATGACAAGAAGCTGCAGTAGTTAATGATATAGCAAGGAAAAGGTTATAGCAGAATATAAAGGGTGGGTTTATTAAGGATGTATAAAATTATACCTTGTGCTGCTTTTTGTTTAAATTTTGTTTTCTGCTAAGCTGATTGGCCAGATTTTGGCAGAGTTAGCAAATGACTGAGGCCTAAATAATTCCTGATATGAGCACTGGATCTTTTGACGGCAGTATTGAAGGAAGGGAAAGTCAAGAACACCATGCAGTTCCAGGGGCTTTTGTTTGTTGTGTTTTTGTTGTTTTGTATTATTCTCTGGTGGTTCATACAGTTTCAGTGGAGGAGTAGGAAAAAAATATTTTTGTTGGACAAAGCTCTTGCTTAAATGAAAGAGTAAAAAAGAGACTGTTTTAAGGTTTTTCCTGTTGTTTTTATTTACTGGTTATGCAGATTAGAAACTACTTCCATGCTAGGAAGCTACTTAATTTTAATTGTATATTATTCAAGCACCTTTTTTGAAGCTCAGAAAAAGGAGATCATGCTTCTTTAAATGTTAGCATTATAGGAATATTTATGTAAATATAATTATGCTAAAAACAACAAAGTATTTGTATGTCTGTGTGTATATATGTGCATATATATATAATGTGTGTGTGCATACACACAAACACACTATATTTGTATATGTATATATACAGTATATATATAGTATCTATCTGTATATATACAGTATATATATATATAATTTTCTATTTTTTTCTTGTTGAATGTATTTTTATCTGATAGATTTTCCCCAGAGCAGAAACAGATAAAACAGGCATTCCACAGCAGTGCTTAATTGCTTGTGAGTTTAGGAAAGACAAGAGGAGCATCTCATTCTACCTACAGTTTTATTTGATTTGAAAGTGTTTAGCGTGTGTGTGTGTGTGTGCGCGCGCGCGCACGTATGTGTGTATGTATGCGTGTGTACACTCTTGTGTTTGCGTATATGTGTGTATGGTATGTGCACGATTATAGCAGTAAGCGTTGCTCTTGCTACTTGCTACATTTCAGGGTGTTTCTTATTTTCTTTTCCTGCTTAGCCTTAAAAAGGCTTTTAATGAATGCATCAGCTAGAGACACTGATGGCAATATACATGCAGCACTAATCAGCTCCGTAGAATAACACCATCAGCTCCTGGATTTTTTTTAATTCAAACAATTGTTTGAAACAACTACTGGAATATTGTCCACATTAAGCTGGAAGTTTGTTGTAGCTTGCCTCATTGATAACTCTGACTGTGTAATACAAAGTTAACTTTCCAGACAGGTCTTGGCACTTTTATACTAATTACCCATTTGTGCATTGCCTTTTTTTCTTTTACAAATGCTTGTCATAAAAGACACAGATACCCAGTATGCTTAATGTGAAAAGAAAATGTATTTTTTTGTAAAGGAACTCTCAAGTATTGTTGTAAATACTTGGTCAGAGGTTGCTGAACTTTAAAACTGAAAAAAAAAAACCTAATTTATTATTATAATGACCTAATTTATTAATCTGAAGATTAACAATTTTTTGTTTTAGAATATCAGAAAGGTGTTCTAGCTGTTTGCATCAAAGAAAAAAATAGGTGTATCATTAAGGGTCATCATTTTTTCTATTTATATATTACTTCAGTTTCCAAAAACAAGTAAGAAAAAATGTAGTCCTCCCAGCATTTTGTACTCAATATATTGAAACAGAGATGTTTCTGTCCAGTTATTACAAATATTCTGTCAAGACAAATCATCCATTCCTTGCATAAGAGTAAGCAGTCTTTATCCAGAAATTGTAAAAGCTTGCTTTTGTTTTACAATCAAGGCCATATTCTGAAAATATTAGCAGGATATAGGACATGGTGTAAAATGTTTTTTATTATTATTTTATTATTATTATTTTAAAGATATGATTTATCCTATGTGCTGTATCCATTACACTCTTTTACTTTGGTTCCTGTTGTGCTCTTGTAAGAGAAATGCAGATATAATTTTCTGAAAAATAAAATAGACGCATATGTGGCACTCGGAGTGCACTGCAGTTCAGCAGATTGCTTGTTTACTTTTTTTAACTGTAAGGCGGTTTCTTGTAATTTGGCTCTTGGCAGCACAATAAAAATTTTAAACCTAACGATGCACTTTTTAAAAAATGTTCATATGTATGACTACCATAAAATGTTTGAGACATTAGTTTATAAATTATTTATTCTATGGTGATTTATTTCCTTGAGATTTGAATTTGCACATTCTTTTTCCCCAACATTGTTCTAAAGTAATTTTGAACCAAGACAGGTCAACTAGAGCCCTTCCGATGAGGGACAGTTTTTGTCACACACATGAGGTTTAAACTGAAGAATTTTCACAGGGTCATTAGAAAATGTTTGTGGAGTTTTAGCAATAAAATTATGGACTATACCAAACTTCACCTCATCTCATAGACTGAAATGACTCAAATCTTAAACTTTAAATTAATTCATCTTAACATAAGAACTACTATACTGGGTCAAACCAATGTTCCAGCTAGCCCAATATCCAGTGGCCAGAACCAGAGCTTCAGTGGATGTGTACAGAAAAGGGCAACTGGAGTGATCCTCCCATCTTCCCTGCCCAGCTTCTGTCAGTCAGAGGTTTAGGGTTGTACCAAGCATGGGGTTGCATCTCTGACCATCTCAGCTAATAGCTATTAATGGACCTATCTTCCATGAACTTATCTAGTTCTTATTTGAACTGTTCCACGTTTGGCCATCACATCCCATATGGGAATGAGTTTCACAAGTTAATTATGCACGGAGTGAAAAAGTACTTCCTCTTGTTTGTATTAAACCTTCTGCCTATTAATTACATAGGGTGACCCCCTGTTTTTTGTATTGTGGGAATGGGTAAATAACACTACCTTGTTCACTTTTACCTCACCATTTGTGATTTTATAGCTCTCTACCATATTCCTCCTTAGTCGTCAATTTTCTAAGATGAACACCAGTAACCTTTTTAGTCTCTCCTTGTATGGAAACCGTTCAATACCTTTGATCCTCTTTGTTGCCCTTCTCTGAACCTTTTCCAGTTCCACTATAGCCTTTTTGAGATGGGGCAACCAGAACTGAACACTATTCAAGTTGTGGGGATATCATGGATTTATATAATGGCATGATATTTTCTGTCACATTTTATACTCCTTTCCTAGTAGTTCCTAACATTGTTAGCCTTTTTGACCATTGCTGCACATTGAGCTGAAGTATCCCTGGTGACTCTGAGATCTCTTTCCTGAGTGGTAACGGTTAATTTAGAACCCATCATTTTGTGTATATATACAGAGAAAATGCATGGGGGGGCGGGGAAGGAGACGCAGGGTCATGTGCTTCCCCTTCCCCCAGATTTCTGCCAAGGTTTGCTGGCTGGGCCCTGTGCAGCAGCTCCCCACTCAGCAGGTACCAGTCATCTGTGCATGTATAGTTGGATTTTATATTTTTCCAATGTGCATTATTTTGCATTTATTAACACTGAATTTCATCTGTTATTTTGTGAGATCCCCCTGTAACCAGGGCCAGATTAATGCAGGGGCTTTAGGAGCTGCAGACCAGCACCCCAGGCTAAGTGGGGACCAGCGCAGCAGGGCTCAGGCAGGCTACCTACATGCTGTGGCCCCACACCACTCCGGGAAGCGGCTGGCTACTGGCATGTCTCTGTGGCCCCTAGTGGGGGGAGGAGGCGGTTCCATGCACTGCCCCCACCCTCAGCACTGTCCCCAATGGGGAGCTGCGGGGGCAGCACTTGCGGGCATGGGCAGCGCACAGAGACCCGCTCTCCCCCTCCCCCAGAGGTATGCAGAGATGTGCCAGCAGCTGGTCGCTTCCAGGAGCAGCATGGGGCTATGGCAGGCAGCCTGCCTGAGCCCTGCTGCACCGCTGGCCAGGAGGCACCTGTGGTAAGTGCCTCCCAGCTGGAGCCTACACCTCACACCCCTTCCTGCACCCCAACCCTCTGCTGCAGGTCAGAATTCCCTCCTGAACCAAACTCCCTTCCAGAGCCCATGCCCCTCGCCCTCTCCTGTACCCCAACACTCTGTCCCAGCTGGAGCCCCCTCCTGCACCCAAACTCCCTCCCAGAAAGAAACTAATATAATAGCTGGTCTAAGGAAAGATGTAGGTTATTTTGAATTAACTTTACTATATTCTACATGTTTTAAGTCTGAAATATAACCACAGAATTGCTTTGTTAATTAAAAGGTAAGTTTAGTATGGTGTTAATAGCTTCAATGCCACAATTGTGATCATTTTGTTTTAAATTAGGAAAAAGACTTGCATACAGGGAACCCACAAAATCTAATAGCCCTGGGCCCAGAGGAGAGTTAAACCGGCCCTGCCTGTTACTCTTTGCAGTTGGCTTTGGACTTAACATCTTGAGTAATTTTGTATCATCTGCAAACTTTGTCATTTCACTGTTCACTCCCTTTTCCAGCTCTTTAATGAATGTGTTGAGCAGCACAGTACAGATTCTTGGGGGACTCTGCTGTTGACCTCTCTCCATTTTGAAAACTGACCATTTATTCCTACTCTGTTTCCTTTCTTTTAACTGGTTACTGATCCATGAAAAGGACCTCCCCTGTTATACCATGACTAATTTGTTTCCTTAAGACACTTTGGTACAGGACCTTGTCAAATGCTTTCTGAAAATCCAACTATGTATCAACTGGATCACCCTTATCTATGTGCTTGTTGACATCCTCAAATAATTCTAATTGATGGGTGAGGCATGACTTACCTTTACAAAAGGTGTGTTAACTCTTCTCCCAAAAAAAGGGTCCATCTACATGTCTGAGAGTCTGTTCTGTAGGATAGTTTCAACCAATTTCCCTGGTACTGAAGTTAGGCTTACTGAGCTGTGACACGTAACCCAGAGTACAATCTGGACTGTTGAACAGCTGTGTCCCCTCAATTCTCCAACCTGGGGTGCTTTATACACTACTTTGCTGTGAGAGCAGCCACTCCTGGCCTGCTCTCCCACAGCCTCCAGCATGTAAATTACTCCAAGGTGAGTATAAAAGAGCTCTTAGCGACTCCTGAATTATATTGCAGAATGACACCAGCAAATTCCCAGGCCCAGCGTTGTCCCCAGAAATATGCATCTTGTACTGCCCAGCTCTTTCATTCTGGACAATACAAGCTTATATAAAATTATATGCACAAGCCCTGCTATCTGAAATGGAGTTCCTTAAAGCAATTCAATTCAAACACACACTGGTTTAGATAAAACAATAAAACAAGTTTATTAACTACAGATAGATTTTAAGTGATTACAAGTAATGTGGCATAAAATTCAGAATTGGTTACAGAGAAATTAAAAGGTAAGATGCAAACTAACACCTAACTTAACAAGCTAAGTGAACTTAAAGCAAAGGATCGCTCTCACCATATGTTCTAGCAGTCTTACTGGCTGAATCTTTCAGCCAGGATCACTTCCCTGTCCAATGATGCTTCATTTGTCTTTCAAGCATTTTTTTGCCATGAGTAAAGATGAAGGGAGTGATAATTTGTGTCCTCTAGTCTCACTTCTTCGTCATTGAAAATCATCTCCAGCTGAGGTTCAGGCCACAGAAAGTCTATTGAATGGAAACCTCCACCTGTTCAATTGCCAAGATGTAAATTTCTCACTTACACCCATCTTCCTGCCAAAGAATGGCCACTTACCCAGGTGATAGTCCATTTGATTCTCTTGACACCTGACTGAGGCATCAATTTGCCTTTTGTCTCTCAGAACTTGGTTTGGGCTACTTCCCCAGATTTGAAATATGCCTAACATCATGCAGTATTGTGTTGCCACACATTTTACCAGGACAATAATGATTTACGAGTTATGAGTTTTCAAATGATACATTTTGTACAAAATATGTCTTGTGAGGTATCAGTCTGTACCCTTATGTTCAGCCTTTTTATGTTCAGCCTGTAATTGCTGGGATCGCCTCTGGAGCCTTTTTAAAAAATTGGCATCATATTAGCTACCCTCCAGTCATCTGGTACAGAAGCTGATTTAAATGATATATTACACACCACAGTTAGTAGTTCTGCAATTTCTTACTTAAGTTCCTGGGTGAATACAATCTGGTCCTGGTGACATATTACTGTTTATCAATTTGTTCCAAAATCTCTGCATCCTCTGCAATGAAGACCAATGCAAAGAATTAATTTTGCTTCTCTACAGTGGCCTTGTCTTCCTTGAGTGCTCCTTTAACGCTGTGGTCATCTAGTGGCCCCACTACCTGTTTGGCAGCTTCCTGCTTCTGCTGTACTTTGTCTTTAGCAAGTTGCTTCTCAAATTCTTTCTTGGCCTGCCTGCCTTATACTTTTATACCCAACCTGCCAGTGTGTGTGCACTTTCTTACTATCCTCACTAGAATTTTACTTCAAAATTTTAAAGGATGCCTTTTGCTTCTAATCGCCTCCATTACATGGCTGTTTAGCCATTGTTCCATTTGTAACCCTTCTGCCAGGCCAAGTTGATAGCAGCAAGGGCCGGGTTCAGTACACAGGGGTTCCCTCTCATTAAAGCAAATGCAAAACTGGCTCGAGCCCCCACCCAGTGACCTGGGAAAATCTTACACACCCCCTGGGCGCCTCAAGGAGGCAATACTTCCCCTCTCGCAAGCACGGCGTCTCGGTGTAGTAGAGAATCTTTAATAACATGAGGTAAACAACATCAGCATTAAATTGGGGAAACACCACAACTAGTGTTCATTAACCAAACCCTGAACACCGACCCACCCCAGAAAAATTGGGCCACATCCTTTCCCTTAGGCCCTTGAGTCCCAGAACCCAAACGTCTCTTGAGTCCAGCAATCCACAAATCACCCAAAGTCCAAAAAAGTCCAGCCCCGGAGTTCAAAAGTTCATCTGCAGAGTGTTACTCCCCAGTCTGGCCGGAATGTGCCTGGGGGCGGGGGGGGGGAAAGAGGTAAGGGGCACCTTACGTGTCCTGAAGCTGACTGCCCCACAGGGCTCTGCTCCGCTCCACCACGACCGGCTCCGCTCTGCACAGCTCGCCGTCTCACGAACACACCGCTGACTCACGACCAGCTCCGCTCGCCGTCTCACGAACACACCGCTGTCTCACAACCAGCTCTGCTCCGCTCGCCGTCTCACGAACACACCGCTGTCTCACGACCAGCTCTGCTCCGCTCGCCGTCTCACGAACACACCGCTGTCTCACGACCAGCTCTGCTCCGCTCGCTGTCTCACGAACACACCGCTGTCTCACGACCAGCTCCGCTCGCTGTCTCACGACCAGCTCCGCTCAGCTCGCCGGCTCACGAACAGCTCCGCTGCACACTAGATCTTCCGACTCCCCACTACTTGACACAGTGCTCAGTGATTTCAGCTCTCAGTGATTTCAGCTCATAGTAGTGGGAGCCTTAGTGCTGGTGCACCATAAGGCTGAAGTGAATTCAGCACAGTACCTGTAAGAAAACTCTTAATAGACCCAAAATTAGCTCTGACATTCCACAGTGGAGAGAGACAGAGGTGCAATTGGTGCTTCAGACCCTCACAAAGGGGCCTACACCACCAGGCACTAATACCTGTCTCAAGTCTCTCTCAGTTCACAGAGTTTTGGAACCCATGTCCCTTGCCTAGCGAGTGCTACTCAGTTGATGGTGAGTCCTCCATCATAACAAAAAGGCCAAGTACAGTTCCAAGCACAGTTCCCATAATCAGGGTACTAACAATTTATTCTTCCCGCCCCAATAACAGAGACACTGGGGATCCCACAGCAGCCAAAGTGACCATTTGGGCAGTTATGGCCTCATTCTAGGCGGGGTGGGTGTGCCTATGCAAATGAGATCAGCCCCTGAAGTTCTTTTCCACAACTTGCCACACCTCACCACCAGATGTCAGGGTGGAGCCCACCCTGTCTCTGCTTACATCCTCCCCCCAGCCGAGAATTTGGCGTCCCGACAAATCATACTCCCTTTATACCAACTCATTGGTTTCCTCCAAAGGGCCTCAGAAAGCCCACTTTGGCTTCCACAATCCTGTGTACTAAATGTATTGGCTCCTCACTAGTCACCCCAGGTGCATCATAAGTTAACCGTTTCACTGGTCTTATCACCCTGTCTCGTCTATTGAGAATCTCTGTTGCCGAGGTAGGGGGAACGTCCTCTTGAGTGACGGATGGAGAGGCTTCCCTGGAGGGTCCCTCGGCTACTGGTGTAGGCCCCTGCACTCCTAGTTCTAACGCTGGAGGGTCCAAGGTGCCCAGGACATCCGCTACCTGTGTGTCTCCACTGGCCAATAACCTGTGTGTGTCATCACACGGAGGTCTCATCAGCGGCACAGGGGTGTCAGAAATGGGCCTAAATAATTCCGCCATTGGGTTTAGGGTGGAAAAGGGAGAACTCTCATTTGGTTCAGCTGGTCGAGACTGAAATCTTGTTTCCATCCCAGGACACACCAGGGTTGTGTCTTCCTCCTCAGACTCACTCTCAGATGTGCAGAATAGGGGTAAGTTAGCTGCAGGGGGCCCACTGTCTGTGTTGGATGGCAGCTTTGGTCTAGCACCTCTGTTCTGCCCGGCTGCCCTGTCATGGCCCATCTCATAAGGGGTGCTTACCAATTCCCCCACAGGGAGCAAAAGGTTTCTATGCACCGTCTTTATTTGCCCTGGACTGTCTTCAGGTTTGATCTTGTAGACCGGCAGATCTCTCAGCTTTTCCATCACCAGGTAAGGTATTGCCTTCCATCTGTCAGCTATCTTGTGTTTGCCAGCAATACCCAAATTTCGCAGCAGGACTCTGTCCCCCGGCTGGAGCTCCTGCGAACGCACTCTAGCATCATATCGATGTTTGTTGCGGTCTGCGTTCTTCCGAGCCGCAGCGGTAGCTAAGCGATAAGCATCCCGCAGCTTTTCTCTTAGTCGGGATACATATTGCTGATGAGTTTCATAGCTATCTCCATCCTCTGATACACCAAAGCACAAGTCTATGGGTAATCTTGGTTCTCGCCCAAACATCAAGAGATATGGGGTGACTCCCGTGGCATCGTTCTTTGTGGCATTGTAGGCATGCACCAGAAATGCGACATGCTGGCTCCAGGTTGCCTTCTGCTCTGGTCGCAAAGTTCCCAACATATCTAATAGGGTTCGATTGAACCTCTCTGGCTGAGGATCACCTTGGGGGTGATAAGGCGTTGTCCTAGACTTTTTAATTCCTGCTATCTTCAGCACCTCCTTCAGAAGGTGACTCTCAAAATCCCGCCCCTGATCAGAGTGTATCCGAGCCGGGAATCCATAGACTGAGAAATATTTGTCCCACAATACTCGAGCAACGGTGGTGGCCCTCTGATCACGTGTGGGATATGCTTGTGCATACCGTGTAAAATGGTCAGTCACTACTAGAATGTTTCCAACATTCCTCTTGTCTACCTCTACAGACAAGAAATCAATGCATACCAATTCCAAAGGTTTGTTGCTGGTGATGTTCTTGAGATATGCAGCCCTCGTGGGCAGAGTTTTCCTTTGAACACATCGAGCACAAGTCTCACATTTCCTGCGAACATCTTCAGCCATTCGGGGCCAATAGAACCTACTACGAATAAGTTCCAGGGTCCTCTCCATCCCTAAATGCCCAAAGTCATCATGCAGGGCCCTCATGGCCAGGGCTCTGTACTTTTTTGGCAGTACTAGTTGTGCTCGTTGCTTTTGTAAAGAGTCGGTGGTCATTCGGTGTAGCACTCCCTGAATCAGTTTTAATTTGGTCCATTCTCTCAATAGTAGTTTACCCTCCGGGTTAGGTGGGACAACCGCAGCTGGGCTTCGCCCCTCCCTTTTGGCAAGTAGTGTATCACGAATGTCAATATCTTGCCGCTGGGCTTCTTGCCAGTCAGCCGCATTGAGCATGGGCAAAGGAGATTGGTCCAATGCAATATAGTTCACTGAAGCAGAAGGCATGCATTCAGGGGGCAGGCCCAAAGCTTCTGCAATACATCCCTGAAGGCTCTCACAGGCCTCTGGCTCTCGACGACTCACACTGCAAATAGCTCTCACTCCATCTGTGGGTATCACAGCAACTTCTGGAGCCTGCGGACGCCTGGACAATGCATCTGCATCTACATTGCTTCTCCCTGATCGGTACTGAATGCTAAACTCATAGCTAGCCAATGCGGCCACCCATCTCTGCCCTGTAGCATCCAGCTTAGCACTTGTTAACACATAAGTCAGTGGATTGTTGTCTGTCCACACCTGGAACTGAGCACCATACAAGTAGTCTCGAAATTTCTCAGTGATGGCCCATTTCAAGGCCAAGAATTCCAGCTTGTGGGTGGGATAACGAGTTTCACTATCAGACAATCCTCGGCTGGCAAAGGCTACAGGTTTATGTTTGCCTTCCACTTCCTGGTACAGGACTGCTCCCAGACCCTCCAAACTGGCATCAGTATGCAGGATAAATGGTTTGCTTGGGTCAGCAAAAACTAGGACTGGAGCATGAGTTAGGCAAGTAATGATTTCTCGAAAAGCCCTTTCACATCTCTCATCCCACCGTGGCCCAAATGGTGCAAAGGGGCCATAGTTTCTCTGCACAGGAGGCTTTGGGAACCTCCCCTTATTCTTGGTCTTAGATTTGTTCTTGCTGGACTGATGTCCCCTGGTAAGATCATTCAGAGGCTTTACAATCGTAGCATAGTTTTTCACAAACCTGCGGTAGTAGCCACTAAATCCAAGAAAGGTCTTGAGTTCTCTATAGTTACTTGGACGTGGCCATGTAGTGAGTGCTTCTATTTTATCAGGATCAGTACTCACACCCTCTTGGGATACGATGTGACCCACATACTTCACTGAGGTTCTGCAGAACTGGCATTTGTCAATTGAAAGCTTCAGACCATAATCCTCCAACCTATCAAGCACTTTAAGAAGTCTTTCTTCATGCTCCTCTAAGGTTCTTCCAAACACAATCAGGTCATCCAAATAAACTAACACTTGCAGTAAATTCATGTCTCCCACAACTCTCTCCATGAGACGTTGAAAGGTGGCAGGTGCTCCAGAAATCCCTTGGGGCATGCGTTCGAACTGATAAAACCCTAATGGGCAGATGAAGGCTGTCTTCTCCTTATCTTCTTCTTCCAGAGGGATCTGGTAGTACCCACTTCTAAGATCCAACACAGAGAACCACTGGCTTCCCAGCAAACAGTCTAAGGCATCTTGCACTCGAGGCATAGTGTACTGGTCGACCACAGTACGGCTGTTTAGGGTGCGGTAGTCAATACACATCCGGATTTTCCCATTCTTTTTGCGGACTACCACAATGGGTGAGGCGTATGGGCTGCGGGACTCTGTAATGATGCCATTCGCAGCCAGCTCCTGAAGATGATGTCGCACATCTTCCATCTCAGAGAGGGCAATCTTCCTAGATCTCTCCCTGAAAGGTCGAGAGTCATGTAGTCTGATATTGTGCTCTACTCCTTTTGCACATCCCACATCCCACTCATGCAGTGAGAACACCTTGGATCTTTCACAAAGTTTCTTCCTCAGGCGATCTTTCCAGTCCTCGGACACTGGTGAATCTCCAAAGTCAAACTTTGCTGGGTCTATTGTCGGAACTTGAGTTTCACACTGGGGTTTTACAATCGACTCAGGCTCAAAGAGGTCTGCTATCTTTTGTCCTCGCCTCACAAAAATATCACGACTTGTTCCATTAGCAATCAGTATAGTCACCTCTTCCTGGGCTTCAGCAGGTAGGGTTATGACTCCACTAAGAACCAGCACTCCTTCAGGGAGCCCTCCCTCGGTCGGCTGCTCTACCACTGCTAATGTTCTCTGATTGCCTTTCAGGCAGGTACTCATGACAATCACCTCCTTTTCTGTCATTGCAGGCACCACTAAGGGGACCGGGCCTGCGTACCTCAGTGCTCCCACCGGCAAATCAGGCATCACTCTTTTTGCGTCCTCAATTTTTCTGTAGGCTGCGGCACAATGTGTGTGTATCACTAAGGTATTCAGGTATTGGTCCCCTGCTCGCTGTCTGCAGTAATCTGCAAGTACCTTAAAGAGGCTGGAGTTGGTCCCTATCAGCACGGACGCATCAGAGACACCTTTAGGGTCAGGGCATATTAAAGCTGCAGTGTCCACCTCCTGTCTTACTCCAGCGATCTCTTCTGGGAATTCCAGGTGTACAATGACATACCCCTGATACGGGTATTCATCCATGCTGAGACCACACAGGCCAAGCCCTGTCAAGGGCTGTATAGGCAGATGCATAAGCATCTGTTGGTAGAAAGACTGGAATATGATAGTCACTTGGGATCCCGTGTCAAGCACTGCTCTACATTCTGTCCCTTCAACCTTTACAGTGACCTCAGCTCGAGGTCCTATCAATCCTGGTGGGATTCGGGTGGCATGATTCTTCCCGGACGAGCCCCCAAAAATGTAACCCTTCTGCCAGGCCAAGTTGATAGCAGCAAGGGCCGGGTTCAGTACACAGGGGTTCCCTCTCATTAAAGCAAATGCAAAACTGGCTCGAGCCCCCACCCAGTGACCTGGGAAAATCTTACACACCCCCTGGGCGCCTCAAGGAGGCAATACTTCCCCTCTCGCAAGCACGGCGTCTCGGTGTAGTAGAGAATCTTTAATAACATGAGGTAAACAACATCAGCATTAAATTGGGGAAACACCACAACTAGTGTTCATTAACCAAACCCTGAACACCGACCCACCCCAGAAAAATTGGGCCACATCCTTTCCCTTAGGCCCTTGAGTCCCAGAACCCAAACGTCTCTTGAGTCCAGCAATCCACAAATCACCCAAAGTCCAAAAAAGTCCAGCCCCGGAGTTCAAAAGTTCATCTGCAGAGTGTTACTCCCCAGTCTGGCCGGAATGTGCCTGGGGGCGGGGGGGGGGAAAGAGGTAAGGGGCACCTTACGTGTCCTGAAGCTGACTGCCCCACAGGGCTCTGCTCCGCTCCACCACGACCGGCTCCGCTCTGCACAGCTCGCCGTCTCACGAACACACCGCTGACTCACGACCAGCTCCGCTCGCCGTCTCACGAACACACCGCTGTCTCACAACCAGCTCTGCTCCGCTCGCCGTCTCACGAACACACCGCTGTCTCACGACCAGCTCTGCTCCGCTCGCCGTCTCACGAACACACCGCTGTCTCACGACCAGCTCTGCTCCGCTCGCTGTCTCACGAACACACCGCTGTCTCACGACCAGCTCCGCTCGCTGTCTCACGACCAGCTCCGCTCAGCTCGCCGGCTCACGAACAGCTCCGCTGCACACTAGATCTTCCGACTCCCCACTACTTGACACAGTGCTCAGTGATTTCAGCTCTCAGTGATTTCAGCTCATAGTAGTGGGAGCCTTAGTGCTGGTGCACCATAAGGCTGAAGTGAATTCAGCACAGTACCTGTAAGAAAACTCTTAATAGACCCAAAATTAGCTCTGACATTCCACAGTGGAGAGAGACAGAGGTGCAATTGGTGCTTCAGACCCTCACAAAGGGGCCTACACCACCAGGCACTAATACCTGTCTCAAGTCTCTCTCAGTTCACAGAGTTTTGGAACCCATGTCCCTTGCCTAGCGAGTGCTACTCAGTTGATGGTGAGTCCTCCATCATAACAAAAAGGCCAAGTACAGTTCCAAGCACAGTTCCCATAATCAGGGTACTAACAATTTATTCTTCCCGCCCCAATAACAGAGACACTGGGGATCCCACAGCAGCCAAAGTGACCATTTGGGCAGTTATGGCCTCATTCTAGGCGGGGTGGGTGTGCCTATGCAAATGAGATCAGCCCCTGAAGTTCTTTTCCACAACTTGCCACACCTCACCACCAGATGTCAGGGTGGAGCCCACCCTGTCTCTGCTTACACATTCATTTGGTCCTCTGTCTTTTCTGATTTGGGGTAGATTTAGGCCTGAGCCTCTATTACGGTGTTTTTAAACAGCCCCATGCTCCTTGCAGGCATTTAATTCTTGTGACAGTTCCTTTTAATTTCCATCTGACAATGCATCCTCATTCTTATGTAATTTCCCTTTTTAATGGGAAATGTTACCGAGGTGGGTTTTTTTGGCATTATCCACTCCAAAAAGATGTTAAATTTAATTACATTATTATCACTATTACTGAGAGGCTCAGCTATTTATTGGACGAGCTCCTGTATTCCACTTGACTGAATCAAGAATTGCCTCTCCCTTTGTGATTCCAGGACTAGCTGCTCCAAGCAGTCATCACTACTGATGTCTAGAAATTTTATTTCTGCGTCATGCCCTGAGGTGACATTTTCCCAGTCCATATGATAGTTGAAATCACCCATTATTATTGCGCTTTCTGCTTCTGTAGCCTCTCTAACCTCCCTAACCTCCCTTAGCATTTCACAAGCACTGTCACCATCCTGGTCAGGTGATCTTTTTGTTCGTTTTTTTTGCCTCTAGGGCTTTCCCCCTCTACCCCCACCCCATTCTTAGAGCGTTCGATACACAAGGATTGTATCAAACTTGGGAATGTCTTAAACTCGTAGCCATTTAGCCATAAATGTCCAGTACTTTGAAAAAATCATTGCAATAGCTTTAAACATGGCTTGTTTGCAGATACCATTGAGACAAACATTAAACCATGTGTACAAAATAATATTCTCATGCCTTAATTTCTGTACAGATATACAAAAGAATCTAGTTTGCATTATATAGTATTATGTTTCATAATTTATATTTTAAAATGCCGCATTAAAGGCATAAGCACAGTGGGACAGTGTTTGACCATAACAATTTATTTCCTGACTTTTGAAGTTGATGTTACTAAGCACACCTTGCTCACTGTGGCTCTTGGATAGCAGGGCTTCTCAACTGTCAGCTCCAACAAGAATGTCAAGTGCAAAGGGGGAAGCAGTGCTTAACGCTACTGAATCTACAATAACTTACACTCTTGTTACCCTCCTGCTTTGAGGGTATTGGAGAGAATCTGTCAAATCCTCAAAGACCCTTCACTGTCCCTCAACCCACAATGCCAATCCCTTTCCTAGAACCAGATCTGAAACCATACTGTTCCCTCTGTTCATAGAAGTGGAGGGAAGTATGGAGAGGGTCTTATTTAAGAACTGAGATCAAGGAAAGCTTAGCTGTTAAGAAAAACAGGAGAATCAGAGTTTATGGGAAGGGGAGCTCAAGGGAGTGGTAGGAGTAGGAGATATTACTGCAATTTCATCAGTTCATATCCAGCTACTTCAAAGCTGAGACATCTGCCTGCATCTTCAAATCCAATCAGCTCTGGGCAATCTAACAGCAGACGAACAACCAGCAGTGAATGTTTTCTCTTTCATCTGGCCAGTATGACATTTTTGGAATAATTTAATTTTATTCTGACTTGACACTGGTAATTCCCTGGGCCCTGTGTGTCTTGTGCAAAGAGAACTGGAGTACTGTGAATAGAAGGGGGGAGCTGCCCCTGCAAAGCCCAGAAGAACAGGTAACAAGATATCAGCCTCTGTAAGCCTTTCGTTGAAGACCTTATCAGTTCCTAGAATCATGAACTGAGAATGTAATGTATTTGTTCACAATATTGTAGATCGTGTTGGTATTATAAATAAAAATTGCTTAGGTTCACATGACTAAGTGCTGCCTATTCTTGGCCTGTAGCCTTAAATACTTGCCTTTGAATAGGTGGTGGATGAAGCCAGTGCTACCCTGAGGGATATTGTTATCTGAAAACTGATGCTGTAGGAGTGTGCAGGCCACAGATTTAACCATTAAGTGTTAGGCACTAGTTCTTTCATCTGAAGTGATGGCAGAGAGCCCCCCACCATGCCCAATTTGTCATGTGTGTGAGCTTTCTAGTCCATGGGAGATCCAGGAAAAAATGAAAAACAGAGCTAATGCCAAGAATAAGCTCAAAACACTGGTGTTTCATTTAACAGGAAAGTACGCTGGTCCATTGCGCAAGAGACCCATATATGCAGGTTCTCTCTTAAAGTAAGTTCTCTCCTGCCATGTAAATCCAAAGTGGACAGCCTAAGAACAGCCTCTGTATCTCCACTGCAAAAAGAGGTGTGTCTTTACATTGATATAGCTATCTCAAGTTAGCTACCTCAATGTTAAATCCTAGTGGAGACAAAGCACAAGTAGTTTGTATCTCAATATGGTAATCATGGTCAACTCTATACCCCCAACTGGAATTTACCTGGACTAACTACATTGAGGTAGAAACCACAGTATCTTGTCTCCACTAGGATTTTACATTGATATACCTAACTCAGTTTTTTTTCTACTCTACAACTGTAGCTGCAGCTTCTGGTAGTGGAAGGGCTCTTCCTTGACTGGCTTGTTGCATGGGCCGAAAAGAATGCAAAGTGATTGCTACTACCACAGAAAAGCAGCATGCCAACGCAGGAGGAGACATCAGAAGGGTTGGACGGAAATGGACAATTGACTATATGTGAGTGCTATTGCCCTGTGTGCTGCATGGGTACCACCCCACCCAGCCCCAATGGGAAGAGCTGACACTGGAGGCGCAGGAGCTGGAGTATAGTGGGGCCAAGTACTAAGGATCTCCTCGACTGACATTTCTGTGGATGTGAAGTGCAATAAGTACCTTTTAATTCAGCCTGTCTACTCATCTAATAATAAAGTAATGCTGATACTTCATTTTTAAGGCACTTTCTCCTACCTCTAAAGTAGCTCCATATTTATTCCCCTTTTATAGATGAAAAAATTGAACAGAGGTGTGATAGGATTTTTTCAAAGTTGCATGGTGAGTCAATGGCAAAGCTGGGAATAGATGCCAGGAGTCCTGATTCTCCAGGTCTGTGCATTAGTCACAAGACCAACCTTCCCATTTCTGGCTGCAGTGTTTTCTTTCCTCCCTTTCCCTCTCTGTTACAAGCTCTCTCTCATCAATTTTTTCCTCACTATTGTCTTTCTGATTCTCTGCCACCTGGCCCTATGTCCTTTCTACCTGTCCACTTCCCTTTCACCATGTCTATCATTTGGAGGATGGAACATGCTGCTACTCAGCTCCAGAAAGCAACATCGTTGGTCACCTGTCTCTGCTGAATTGAGCGGCACAATGGGGACAAGGGAGCCAGCAGAGAAGCAGCAGTTGGAGAAGAAAAATCATGTAGGGCTGTAAAGGACATCAAGAGATCAAGTCCAGCCCCCCAATGCTGAGGCAGGACCAGGAAAAGCTAGATCAATCCTCACAGCTGTTTGTCCAACCTGTTCTTAAAAACTTCCAATGATAGGGATTCCATATCTATTCTATTCCAGACCAAATCAATCCTTACAGTTAGTGCACATTAAGCCCTATCCTACCTTCAGCAGACTGAGAACAACTGATCACAGTCCTCTTTATAAGTCCTTATCTGATGACTTCTCAGATCCCCCTTCAATCTTTTCTCAAAATTAAACATGCCCTGTTTTTTTAAACTATTCTCATAAATCAAGTTTTCTAAACCATTTATCATTTTTGTTGTTCTCCTGTGGATTCTCTCCAATTTGTCCACATCTTTCTTAACATATGGCACATGGGACTGGACCCAGGCCTCGCTAGTGCTGAGTAGAGCGGGACAATTACCTCCCATGTCTCACATATGACACTCGTGTTAATACAGCGCGGCATATTAGCCATCTTGACAACTGAATCATAACCCCCAGTTGCTTTTTAGCAGTACAACCACCTCAACAATTATTCCCTATTTTGTAGTTGTACATTTGACTTTTTTCTCTCTAAAGAAAATACAATATAGTCCTCATTGTCTGAATAGCAGGGGCCACATGGATTTTTTTTTCAGATAAGCGGGAGTTTGGATAAGTGTGAGGACAGGAGCCATTCAGCAGCCGGGTAGCCTCCCCCACAGCCAGGGGCTCATCCTCCTCCTGGCAGTCCTGGCCCAGGGTCTCCGCTCAGCCCTGCTCATTCACCCCCAGGACTCCAGAGCTGCAGAGGGCTCCCTGGTCTGCTACAGCGCCAATGACACCCAATCCCTGAAAGCACACAGTGTGGGCTCTAGTTTGCCGTTCCGGCAGATCATAGTAGAGAGAGGGACACACTGCAGCCTCCCTCGTGCCTGCAGGGATCAGGTACCAACAGCCCCCAGCGAAGCAGGGTGACCTGTACAACTCCACTATCACAGCCCCGCTCACCCCTGCTTGGGGTGGCTGGGCTACCAAGAGCTCCCTGCACGGCCCCAAGAGCCATTCCGCAGCAGGCTAGCCTGCCCCCGAGCCGGGGGTTTGTCCTCACCGTCCTGGCCACAGGTCTCTGTGCCACGCGCTGTGGAGAGAAGGGGTTCGGGTTACTTGGCAGTTCCGCTCTCAGGGTTTTCGCCACCGGGATCACGCGGCACTGCGCACTGGGCTGCACTGAATTTCAGCTCCGTGATTTCAGAGCGATTCTCCAGCCTGCCCTCCCAAGTGCTACGCCCCCTCCCAGCTGAGGGGCAGCGGCAAACCTCACCAGCGCGCCCTGCCCACCTGCAGCCCAGGCCTGACTGAAAACACACGGACCAGGAGCGGCCCGAGGTGCCCCCAGCCCGACGGGGAACCTCTGCCCTCCCAAGCCGCGGCCGAGTCGGGGCCCAAGCAGCGCCGGCCGGAGGGAGAGCGGTGGCAGAGGAAGGGGGCGCCGCCTAGAGGAGGCCGCGGGCAGGGCCACGTCCTGGGGCTAGGAGGCTCGCGGCGCGGGGCTGCTGGGGTTACCTGCCTGCCGCAGCTCAGCCAACGGCCCCCGGGGCTGCGAGCGCCTCGCGCTCTGCGCGGCGCCGCCGCCGCCTCCTCACAGCCCGCCAGGACAGGCGTCAGGCGCTCCGCGCGCGGGGGGAGGAGGGCGGGGGGCTCAGGGACTCGCCCAACGGTCACTCGGGGTGGGGGCGGAGCTGGCCCCTTTCCGCTCTCTCCCCACTCCTAGGACCCCAGCGCCGGCTCTGGCCTATGCCGGTTCCGCGGTTTGCAGGCGGCTTCTTTGGACGCCAAGGCCCCCTGCGGGCCCCTTTGGCCCGGGACCGGCCCCGCCCCGTCTCCGCTACAGCGGGAGGAGCCCCGCGAACGCGCTCCGCCGGGCGCGCCGCCCGGTGTCTCGGTGGCTGCCATGGCGGCTGCCTCGCAGCGGGACCCCGGGGACTGGCAGGATTTCTCCGGCTTCCAGCCCCCCGCAGGGAGCAGCCCCGAGCCGGCCCGGGACGGGGGCACCTGGGGGCCCGGAGACCTGGGGGACAAGCTGCTCCTCTGCTTCAAGCCCCCCCCACCTCGGGACGGCGGCAGCGAGAGCCGCGTCCCGCTGCAGCCCCTCAGCGAGCAGAGCGCCCTACGGGAAGACGAGTGAGCGGGGGCGGGGCGCTGAGAGGGGGGTGATCGGCACCCGCGGGGGGCCCCATGGGGGGCCAGCGGCGCGTAGGTGGCAGAGGGCGGCGCATGAAGGGTCCGGTGGGGTGGGACTGCCTGGGCTGGGGAGTCCTTTGAGGGGGTAAACGAGTGGGGGTGTCCCCCTGGGGCGGGGGGAGGGGCGAACGGGCGGGGCGGGGGTCCCTGGTCGTTGGAGCGGGGGAGGGCGCTAGGCTGACTGGGCTGTGGCTGTGCTGGCCTGTGCGTGCTGGGCCTGGCCACACTGCAGTCAGCCCACAGAGCAGCTGGGTGGGCACAGCGCAACTTGGCTGTGAACTCAAGTTCGCACGCGAGGCCGCCCTGTGGGCGCGGGCTAACCAGAGCTGCTGCCAGTAGTTGTCCTCATCTTTTGTATGGCCACTTAATAGCAACGTTAAAGATCGACATCCTAGTTTGTCAGCGTCTCTGTGGTTTCTCCCTGGGGTGATGAACCCCGCATGTGTTACTGTGAGCTAATGCCACACCTTTTCCACTGGGTAGGTAGACTGTCAGTGAGCACCAGCAGGGCTTTCCTCCTAAGCTGATCCCATTGAGCTAAAATGGTTGAAAAATGCCTCTTTTGCCCATCAAGACAGGGTCTTAGTTTCATAATTGTCTGTGACAAAAAAGAACTAGATAAATTTGTGGGCAGCAGGTTTAAAACAAACAAAAGAAAGTATTTCTTCACAAAACACAGAGTCAACCTGTGGAACTCCTTGCCAGAGGATGTTGTGAAGGCTATAGCAGGGTTCAAAAAAGAACTAGATAAGTTCATGGAGGATAGGTCCATCAATGGCTATTAGCCAGCATGGGCAGGGATGGTGTCACTCGCCTCTGCCAGAAGCTGGGAATGGGCGACAGGGGCTGTATCTCTTGATGATTACCTGTTCTGTTCATTCCCTCTGGGGCACCTGGCACTGGCCACTGTTGGAAGACAGGATACTGGGCTAGATGGACCTTTGGTCTGACCCAGAATGGCCGTCTTATGTTCCTATGACATTTATTGAACATTACCACAAGTCCTGTGGAGAGTTTTCTTTGATTTGTTGGGGATCCAGCAGCCTGTTCCTCTCCCATGGGATGAAGTTGAAGATCAGATGGATCTGAAACACTACAATAAAAGTCTCATAATGAGCATGCACGATAACCAGTTTTAAATTTTTAAACTTTTTTAGTTGTATGTGGCGTTTTTTTTAATTAGGGAAATGACAGCTCTTCACTGAGGTTTAGCCACATATAAAATCTGAAGGGTTTTTTTAGTCTCTCACTATATTTTTTTAGATGGGGGGAGGGAAGTATTTTTCTCTTTAACTCAAATGACTAAATAAACTTATCTGAAAAAGTCAGGGGTGAAAGTAACTTAAAGGACTTACCAGTACGCTGGAGTCCTGAGTACGGGCGTGGCCTCAACCGGAAGAGGCCATTTAAAGGCCCCAGGGCTCTGGCTGGGAGCCCTGGGGCCTTTAAATCACTCCAGAGCTCCCAGCTGCAGAGGCAGCTGGGAGCCCCAAGGCTCAGGGGTGAATTAAAGGGCCCGGGGCTCCGGCCGCCGCAGAGCTCCGAGCATTTTAAATCCCTGCTGGAGCCCGGCTGCCAGAGCGCTGGGGCTCCGGCAGCCAGGCTCAGGCGGGGATTTAAAGGACCCAGTGCTCCTGCCACTGCGGTGATCCCCGGGCCCTTTAAAGCGCTGCCCAAGCCCCACTGCCAGAGCTCCGGAGTTGATTTAAAGGGCCCGGGGCTCCCCGCAGTGGCAGGAGCACCGGGCCCTTTAAATCACCACTGGGGAAGCCAGTCCAGTCTGGCGCGGTGTACTGGCTCTTGCTGGTACGCCGGACCGAACCGGCTTACTTTCACTTCTGGAAAAAGCCCAGATCTTCATCCTTGGTCTGAAACGAAGCATGGATAGTTCTAGACACACAGCAGAATTTTAGAAAAAGTCGAGTATTGCAAATGGATTTATAACAAAGTTAAGCTTTAACCTTTCTTTCTTAATCTTTCACTTCCATAAACATTAGAAACTTTCCTGACTAGTGCATTTGTATTTATACATTCCTTTATAGTTGTGCAGTCTTCACTGAAATAAAGTGAAGTTTTGGCTTGGGAGTTGCTGCTCAGCACTTGCTAATTCCTGGTTTTGAGATGCATGAGGCAAGGGAAATTAGAACAACATAGAAAAGAAGTAGGAAAGAGGGTACAGAGCATCGTCTGGCTAACGTTTCAACAAAGGGAAAACTCATTAATCCCCAAAATTTATGACCCATCAGGAAGCCTAGTTCTTTTCCAGTTTTCTTTTTATTTCTCTGCTGTGCAAGCATCAGCAAATGATTCCCCTTTTTGCATTTCAGGAGGATACATAAATAAAACCAAACTTTTGCAGCATTTATTTCTTTGACTGTAAAAACAATAAAAATATTTTTAATTGAATACCTGGGAGAATTTCTGATTGATACCAGTATTGAAAAAAGATATTCTGTGTTTTGTTTTGTTTTTTGTTTTTGTTTTGTAGATGATCAGTTGCAATTCATTTCAACATCAGTTTGTTTCTTTAATCCTTTTGTCCAGGATTTGGAATGCTTTGACTGATAATTATGGTAATGTAATGCCAGTTGATTGGAAGTCCTCCCACACCAGAGCTTTGCATATGCCAACACTGAATCTCTCAGAAAGAGGGGTAAGTTCTGACTGTAGCCAAAAACCTTTTGGGGCCTTTTCCTCTCGGTACAGAATCAATATAGGATGTAATTCTTATTAAAATAGTTATTTGTGATCACTTTAAAATATTTTTCTTTTTAATGTGTAGTATTGGCATTAGCAGCAAGGGTTGTCTTTTAACACTGACAGATCTGACATTTGTTTCTGCTCCTTGCTTTCAATAAAGTGTTATGATGTGGATGCCTTCTAAACTGACAGGTCAACAAATGGACCAATTTGCATAACAGAGGGGCAAGGGAAAGTCTTCTTGTTCACTTTCAGTCTTGTGTATTGAATGGTATCCGAAAATGTTGATAAATTGTGTCTTGGTAAATTCATTATGAACTTTTTCCCACCAAGGCCATATCCTGCAATGAGATAGATACAGGATCCAACAATAGTGTGGATCCAACTGCAGGATCAGAGCCCAAATATACTTCCTTGCTCTACAAATACGTGCGACTGAAATATAGCAACACTTGCCCCTCCCTACTAATAGAGAAAATTGGCACTACTAGCATTGCTTAGCCAAGTGTAATTTTAATAATACAATGCACCGAAGCATATTGTGAAAGTTTGGACATTTTTTTGTAGCCTAATAGCTGGGTGATTAAAAAAAGAGGATTGATACCCCAAATTTCCAATGATGCTTGGTGAGGTATTTGAGAAGATTGCCTGAATATTTGCATCCAACCACAAGCATGATGAAATTTGCACTGAGCACCAAAAAGACTTTAATGAAAACATAGCACATGTTTTACACAACAGGATACTCAGTAGACACTAAATTTAAAGATAGTTTGGGATGGATTTGACAGAATGCAGGTAGTTGACAGTCTCAGTGAAAATCTTGTTCTAGTTAACAAAACTGGAATCGCACAGTAGAAAATCAAAAACTGGTTTAAATGAGGCAATGGATTTTTCCTATTGTGTAGCCAATATGATTGATCCCAGATGCAAAGGTCATATACTGAGCCCAGGGTATGAAAAATCAAGTAAATGTGAGAGGGCAGCTAAAGTCAGAATTTTGGCAATTTTTAAAAGACCTACATTCCCATCTAGCCAATTCAGCATTAGTCAAGTGTATTCTGCACGTTCAGATTGGTTTGTTTGGTTGGTTTGTTTGTATTGTTTTACAATAAATGTTGTAATATACAAGGTGGTGAAAATGCAAATAACATGTAAAAGTATATCCGTATGTAATGGCATAATGGTAGGCCTAACATTATTAGTCTGGGGACGTGATTTTTGTGTCCCCCCTGTTTAATTGTGGAACTGTAAGGTCTTACGAGAATGTGTGCCTTTTTGTTTGAGGAACAAATGCTTATGAAATGAATCCCATATTATATGTGTGGTTTTCTTATTTAATAAAACATATAGAGTTTTTTTTCCAGAAAATAAGTAGCTTTGTTTTATGGTTGGAAAATCACAACCTTGAATTGTCTGTCCACCCTGGCTTCTAATTGTAACTTTTTTAGACATGACTTAATGTATATTGTATTTAAAGTAAGTGATTAAATGCACTGCTGATTCTTGCATATGTCAAAAATTCTGATGACTTTCTCAGATGTAAATAGCAGTAATCTATGTAATTTTATATAATCCTTTGTAAAAGTCAGGATACGCAACAGATTTATACTTATCTGTCATTGATATATCTATTTTGGTATCTTGCTTCTATCTGAAGGAGTACAGGGTGAGCTACGTGAGTCTGATGGACTGATTGGCTAGTCTACAAATGTTTGCATAGCACAGAGTGAGTGGTGTGTTTAAAGTCATCTTTTTTTTTTTTTTTCCTTTTCGGAAAGTAAAGAATATGCTAATATTCTTGTCAAAACAAAAAGATGATAAAATTTATAAAATATGCTTCAGTTACAGATTCTTTTTCACTTTTGTTGAGGTGTATTAGGTTTTATGGTATAAGAATTATTTATATCTTTTAGATTCTTGATTATTAGCAAGAATCTAATTTTTGGTTCCATTGTTGTTGACACCAAGACTTTCTTCTTATAATTTAACTTTTTGCTCTTTCACTTTTTCTGTGTGCGCTTTCAGTTAAATGAAAATTTGAACCTTGACCTGTCAGATGATGAAGAGCTTAGAGAACAGCTGGATATGCACTCTATCATAGTTTCCTGCATCAGTGATGAACCACTGTTCACAGCAGAGCAGGTAAAGAAAAATATTCACAAAAAGATAGTGTTACAGCTTAATATTATATCTTAGTTCTATACCTTTTGTTCTTCCTAGTTAGTGGATGCTAAAGAGATTTGGAGACAAGCTGATCGTTTTTGTTTAGAGTTACAGCAGCAGTGTCTATACTATGATCTAAGGGGGTAATTCCCCTGCTTATGTACACATAGTTGTGCTAGCATAAATAGCAGTATAGCTGCGGTAACACAGGTAGCAGTAGTGGAGACACAGCTGAGCTGTGTCACGTACGTACCCACCAGTTTCAAGTAGGTTTGTGCTCGGTACAGCTCAGCCATGCCTTCGCTGTCACTACCCCTACTATTCTAACTACACTGCTATTTATACACTCCCTAGCTTGATGAGAGCTAGCACAAGTATCTGTACATAAGCAGGGGAATCACGCCCCTCACTTGCAGTGTAGATATAGCCAAAGAGATGCATTGGGTACTTTTTCATCTTTCAAATTGCCCTCTGTTTCAGCTTTGGGTTTTCCACATGGGTCTTTGAAATTCTCATACTTCAGTTTCCTGGCATGATCCAACAGGAATCTGAGGGAAGAAGATGTAGACAAAAATGCTCCTAAATTAAGTATATATGGCACGAGGCTGGATGTCTTATTTTCAAATGTCTTAGCATTAATATACAATTTGTTACTTCCAAAAATGACAGTGAAGACAAATGTAATTTTTATTTATTTTTTTTTAGGTCAGTATGAGCTTGGTTTAGATGTTACATATTACAGAGCAGCAGCTCTTCTATTGTTAAGGTTGAGAATTGCTTACTGTTTAACGGTCTTTTCTAAGAGCTCTAAAATCCACAAGCTTACATTCTATTCTATTATATTCATTTATACCGTGCTCATCACTGTAGTGTCTGAGCACCTTCCAGTAGTGCAATCAGCAGTGTGACTACATATCTGCTACATGATGGTTGTTCTCTTATCCTCTCCCCAGAGGGAGGAACATCTTGAGTGGAGTATCTTGTTTTGGTAGGGTGTCTTTTGTTACAAACACATAGCAAGAGGTATATTTAAGTCAAAGAAATGCGCCTTGCACTAGAAGTGGAAAATGGTGAGGTTCGTGTTTCTGGGGGAGTTCATTCCACAGTCTGACTGCCTCAGAAAATAGTTCTGTCTCTTACATAGGCAAACTTTACTCTTACTGTTGAGATTTCCATTGTGTCAAAGGAGCAAAGTTGTCGACCACGGTCTTTGTCCCAGAGGTTTAAGTATCTTGGGCCAAGGCCATGGAGCACTTTGAAAATAAGGTCACAGTAAGTTGGGGGGGGGGGGGGGCTTAAGGTGACCCGCTGTAGCCATTAAATGTGAGTAGCACTTATGCACTGAGAGTTTGAGCCCTACTCCTGGCAGCTTTCACAGAATGTGCACATTCCTTGCTCTCTGCCTCTATCCTGCAGGGGATCCTTTGTAAATTTTGCTCTGAGACCAACATTGGATTTGAGTGGTATTTGAAAGTGCTAAAAAAAACCATAAGCACACTCTGATTTTACTTTAGAAATATTGTCAAGGAAATTAGCATTAAATAGCAGGAAGATGGAAAAATTATTTAGAAAGCAGATAGGGTAATCTAATCATGATTCATGCTCATCAACCATTTCCTGAATAATGAGACAACTCTAAAAGACAATCTGCTGTGTTCTTTTCTTAATAAACCCAATATCCCATATGTGTTGTACCCATCTCAAAAAAGTATTGGGTTATAAATACATAGTTGAGTAGTGCCAAAAGCTGGCCATGGGCTCTTCATAAGCTTACTGTAAAATATGAATTTTGAAAATTGATGGATAACTAGGAAAATCTTGAAAAATTGTAGGTAAACGAATATGCAGGACCAGTTGTCATCTGGGAGAGAGCAATTCTGTCAGTTATTGTCCTGGTACATCTAACTTCTATCTATACTAAAGTAATCAAGTAAGAGAAGGGAAACTGGTGAAGGTAATAAGAACAAATAATAAAAAGCATGGATTTATAAAGAACAAAGGTTGGCAGAAAAACTTGATTGCTTTTGAAAATAAAACTACAAATTTGGTAAATGAAGGGAATGGAGTTGATGTATATTTAGATTTTAGTGGAGGGTTTGATATTTTCTGATAATCTCAAAAAATTAATCCAAACTGACTTGCTAAAAACATTGCCATGTGAAGTAAAAACTGGATAAAAGTTAATGATAAATTGTAGCGGTATTGAACTTGGGGAGAGTTGAGCAGGGCAATGCAGTGCCTGGTTTTAACATCTTCATTAATGATCTGGAATCCTAAATAAAACAGAACACTAAATTCACCTGTGTTAGTAAACTGCAGAGGATTAATCAACAATCAGTACAGAGAAATATTACTGTAAAATGAACCAAAAGAGAGAAGAAATATGGGCCAAAAAAACCCTGATATACAATTTGGAAAAAGGAAATTAATACAGCTGAGGGAAATAGCATAAAATGCAGATTCTCAATATGGTGGAGGGAAATGCATAGATTGCAAGACCAGAAGGAACTATTGTGATCATCCGGTCTGAGCTCCTGTATAACACAGGCCATAGAACTTCCCCAAAATTATTTCTAGAGCATAACTTTTTGAAGAACATCCAATCTTGATTAAAATTCTCAGTGATCTACCAGTGATGTTCCAATAATTAATTTCCCTCACTGTCAAAAATGTATTCCTAAATTCCAGTCTGAATTTGTCTAGCTTCAACTTCCAGCCATTGGATTATGTTATACCTTTCACTGCTAGATTAAAGAGCCCATTATTAAATATTTGTTGCCTATGTAGATACTTATCAACTGTCGTCGTCACCCTTTAACCTTCTCTTTGTTAAGATAAATAGATGGAACTCTGAGTCTGTAGCTATAAGGCATGTTTTCTTATGCTTTAATCATGCTCGTGACTCCTCTCTGAACCCTTTATTTTTTTTATAACTGTTTTCTCTTTCCGTTTAAACCAGGCTGGTTTTTTTTAACCGGCCTGGCCTTCTTCCTTGATTGTGGCTTTTTGGGCATCTAGTAATGTGTTCTTAAATTATTCCCAATTACCATTCACATTTCTTTGATTAAATTCTTCCTCCCAGCTGATTTGGCTCATAATTTTTTTTTAATGTGAAAATGACCCTATAAAGGCACCAGGTGTGTGTGTATGTATCTATAATATGTTACTGTTCTAGACTTAATTCTGCTTGCACATTATAAAGGTGATCAAGTCATGATCACTTGTTCCTAATATACCATTAAATTTTAGTGCTGTGATCAGTTCTACTTTATCTGTTAGGACCAGGTCTAATAAAAAATTCACCTGTGTTGGCTGTAAGACTTTTTGGGTTAGAAAATTGTTATCTATAAAGTTTAGAAATTCCAAGGATGTTTTAGAACTGGTAGCTTGAGACCTCTAGCATATGTCACTCAAATGGAAGTCTTCCATGATCACAGAGGTTTATTTTCCCTGACCCATTATAGATATGTGCAAAAGGAGGCAGTGATCTTGTTCCTACTGTGATCTGGTGGTCTGTAGTAGACACCAATTAATACTTCATTGTGTGCTTTATCTTTAGGACATTGATCCATAAGCATTCAGATCATTTTCTTCCAAGTTATCAGTTACTCGGAAACAAGTAATGCCTTTTTTGACACAGATTGCCACTCCCCTAGTCCTCTTGCCCACTCAGTCCTTCTTAAATAGGTTATAACCATTTATTTTTAACATGCTAATCGTGTGAATTAACCCACCAGGTTTCAGTAATACAACTAGATTTTATTTATGCCTATAAGTCAGCAATTCCAGTTCCTCTTGTTTGTTATCCAGGCTCCTATCATTGATGTATAAGCAAATAAATAATTTCTTCTCTTCATGAGACACATCTGGAAATTAGTAACACTGAAAGACAAATAAATAAATTAAACATAAATGTGCAATATACAATATAAATGTGACATGGTGTTTAAAAAAAATGTGATTTTTGGCTTACAGAACCAGGAGGTTGTAGTTCCTTTTTTTTTTTTTTTTTTTTTTGACAAGCCTGGTGTTACCACAACTGAAATTTTGCATTCAGTTTGGGGTGCCTAATTAACAGGAAGATATTGACGAATTGTGGGATGGCAAGAGAGAGCAGTAAAAATGATTAAAGGGCTGTAGAGGGTATGCTTATCTGGAAAGAATAAAGTAACTAAAATATACTGTAGTTTTGCTATGGATGACTAAGAATATTTACAACTGTTTGAAGGATGTACATATCAAGGACTGAGAAAAAATATTTATGGTGTTATAAAGTGGTTTAACTTGGAGGAATGGGATAAAATTAAGAAAATAAAACTTTAGACTGAATATCAGAAAAAGATATACAAACTCATCCTGCCAAATCATCAGTGGTCTTGAAGCAGAGAGACAGAGGACCTATGTATGCATGGCTGCAAACTTTATTTCTTAGCCATTATGAGACAATATGTATAGATTTAATGAATAAAATTGTTATGAAAAGACCAATTTGTGCAGAGTCCCATTTTCTATTTTTTAAGAAATGTCCCTTTATATTGATATGCCTGATTCCCAGTCTCAACAGTGGCTTTACCTTGTCAGTACCACCTAATATGCATTTATTGGAAGAAAAATTATCTGGAAATAGAAAATTTTAAAAGTAAAAAAGTTGATGAGCTGTCAGTAGAACATACACAAATTCTAAGTTGTTGCTCGTTACCAGTGATTCTCTTCCCTAAGACTATGCGTATGCATCTTTATTAAAGGTGATTGAAGAAATAGAGGAAATGATGCAGGAATCACCTGACCCAGAAGACGAAGAAACACCCACTCAGTCAGACCGGCTCTCCATACTTTCCCAGGAAATTCAAACACTCAAGAGGTCAAGTACAAACAACGGTTATGAAGAGAGTAAGGGATACTCATTTAATATCTTGACTATATTTTTAACTTCTTGAAAATAGCTAATGATTTAAATTGCTCTATACTTGATCTATAATCATTTCCATCTGTGAAATCATCTGCCTTTGAAAATGCAGTCAGAAAATCTTGAAAGGCAAAGTAAACTATAATGTATATCTAGATATCTGGGAAACATAATTGATTTCAGTAAATAAATGTTGTAAACTGCTAAGAATGTTTTTGACGAGAATTGAATATAAAACCTTACCTTTGCAGTATTTAAAACAGAAGCAGCTGTATTAAAGTTTGACATGATGGATTTGACTCCTTTTACAGAGTACGTAATCTTTGTTAAATTATTAAGATATTAAACGTTAGGTAGGATGATAGGTGTCTGACAGATGCATATTAAGGCAAGTGTACTGTATTCTTCATTTAGAGAAATGAACTAAGGTTAGAAGTTGCAAGCTTTGAAGAAGATTAAGAAAAAGTTCGTCCATGATGTTGCTTCAGTTACTGTGGTTTCTCTGTTCTGGTATAAACAGAAGAATCAGATGAACAGTTATTTTCTGTGCTTCTGCAGCTGCATAATGAGCTTGACTAATGAGCTTTTTGTTGAGGGTGGTTGTGAGAGTTTCACCTTTACTTTCAAAGACTCCTTTTAAAAAAGATTTTGGGCATTTTTGGTTCTTCAAGTAGATGCCAACATGTATTTTTACTTAGGTGTGCGCACCCAGCACTGGAGTTTTTTGCCTAGCGGTACCCATAGAGGGCTGATGCTTGTGACTGTGGCCTCTCTCCTGGCTATATGAGGCAGTGCCACCCTGACCCTCTCCCCAGTTCCTTCTAACTGGAGTCAGTTATGTGTGGTTGTAGTCTCACAGCCTTGCCTTTAGTCTTAGCTTGGTTTATTGTATATAGTTAGTTAATTAGTGTTAGGTGGTAGTGTTCCAGTGTGATGTCCTCACCAGGGTTTGAACGTTGACCTTTGTGTGGAGGGGCTATCCCCAACTGTGACCCAACTTGTTTAGGCAAGGCCCACCTTAAAGAGCATTGTTTGATCTGTAGATAGTTTAAAAAGCAGACTCAGGTGGTCAAGACCTTCATCTCAGACAGCACCTGCTTGAACAGTCCAAGCGACCTGATCCAGTACCAAAGCCCTCTTTGGGCTAAAGATTGCCTTCTGGCTCAGAGAGCATCACTGCCTCTTGTTCTGAGACAGATGCCTCTCCGAAGAGGCAGAGGAGCTGTTCTCAGTTATTGGTGCTGAGGAAGAGGTCTCATAAGACCATCGGGACCACTCCAGGTCGCAGGGCAACTCCTCTGCCTTCTACAGGAAAAGTGTGGACTGGCACACGACTGGTTCTGGCACACGGGATAGCGTGGGTACCTCTGACCGTTCCCTGGTATTCAGTAGGAAGGGCAGAAACCTCGTACCATTGACACCAGTTCTGATCTCCGGATGTCCATTGAGTCTGGAACCGATGAGGGGGATGCCAGTACCGACTGTATCTGCTGTGTTGATGTACCAGGTTGTGGCAGATCCGCTCTGCCTTTCCATTCTATCCTCACCGCTGGTACGGAATTTTCCAAGGCTTGCACCTTCAGCAATCCCTCCAAAGGACCACCCCACTGAATCTTGATGCCCCTTGGCACTGCACTCAGACATTCCCTTTCCCACAGTGGGCATGGAACTGGTACCAGAATCAGTATGGGGATCCTCTTCAGCTCAGCAGCATTTGACACCACAGATGATCCCATGGCAAATTTCACTACCCTCGACGTCAAAGCACTCCTGCGCTCTGATACCGCTGTTTGTGTCAGGACCAATGACTGCAGCACTGGCATGCTCAGTAGCAATGGTACTGCCTTCATCGGGGGCAATGGTCTCTCCCTTGTTCTGGGTGATCGATGAATCTGACCACCGGTTGTTCACTTGGGCATTGCTCCGCCCTTATCGCCGAGATCCCAGGGCTCTTCTGATTCTGAGTCGGGCTGGTTGTCATCCTGCTCCACATCACCCAACAAGCTCTGAGGGCTGCCAATGGACCAGTATGGTTCCCAGGATTGGCTGTGCACCATGGCTGGGACGGAGGTCCTTGTTCCAACCCCTGTTGTCCACCAATACCCTACCTGTATCAATGGGCTTCTTGGACTCAGTGAGACGCTCCTCACTTGTGGAGATCCTGCTTTTTGTCCTGGTCAAAGCCAAAGTCACCTGTTGGATCAACGGTGGTGACTGAAGAACAGTCATGTGCCTAGGCATTGATGGTCTTTCTCCCTGTGGAGCTACTGGAGTCATTCCTTCTGGGCACAGTGTGCTGCCGGGTTCATCCTCTCCTTCTATCCAACAGGATTTTAAGTTGTACCAGGACCTTTTACACTGCATAGCCAGAACACTTGGCATCCTGGTACAGTTTCTCCAAGAGAACACACACAAACTGGTAGACATTCTACAGCTTGCATCCCTGGGAGAATAGCCCTCCTGACTGGTGATGGGCTTCTGGAGCTGGCGAGAGCCCTGTGGAGTACACCGGCCTCGGTACTGCTGGTGGCTAAGCTACTTCATTCCGATACAGGGATTTGAAGGGTTCTATTCCCATTGGGCCAAAACTCCCTGGTTCTGATGGCAGTGAACGACAGGGCGAGGCAGGGGAGTTTCAAGTCTACCCCCACGGACAGAGACTCCAAGCAGTTGGAGTCTTTTGGGCAGAAATATCTATACCTCATTGTCCTTACAGATGAATATTGTGAATCAACAAGCTTTGCTGTCCAAGTATGATTTCTTCTATTGGTCAGCCATGTCCAAAGTCAAGGACCAGTTTCCCAAAGCCTTGTTTGAGGATTTTGGGTGTTCATTGCGGAAGGCTGTTCAGTGGCCAAAGCGTCCCTGGAGTCTGCCCTTGACATTGGAGACACCTCGGCCACGGTGATGATCTCTAATTATGGGGAGGGCTTCATGGTTTTAAAACTCTGGGATCACTTTGGACGTCCAGCAAGCCATAGAGGACTTGCCCTTAGGCTCAGTCTTGTTCTTGGACAAGACTGATGGTACTTAGCACTGGAATCCTTAAAGGAGTGAATCTTGCGGTCCTTGGGAGTGTACATGTTATCCATGCAAAGACGCCGCTATGGGGCTCGCTAGCAGCAACAGTATCCCCTGCAGCAGTCCTGTGTGTAGCCTTTCCCTCCTAGAAAGAAAGATAGATCCCACAAGAGGAAGCAGTCAGGCACAGGCTTCAGACAATCCACACACACTCCTCCAGAGCCTGGTAAGTGCCCATTTTGACTCCTTAGTCCACAGCATTACTCCACCCTCTTATTCCAACCCCTTTGGGAACAGACTGGCCCATTTTAACAGTGCTTGAGACTCAATTACCTCTGACAGCTGAGTCCTAGATACTGTTAAATTGAGCTACGCAGTCCAGTTCCTCTCCACACCCCTTTCACATACCCCTCCCCATCCCCTTTCAGGGACCCCTCTCGCGAGAAATTGCTCATCAAGCAGGTCAGCTCTCTGCTGACGTTGGGAGTGGTGGAGGAAGTTCTGCCGCAACACCAGGGCCATGGCTTTTACTCCCGATATTTCCTGATACCAAAATCCAAGGGCTGGATGAGACCCATCCTCGACCTTCATGGCCTCAACAAAGTAATAAAATAGAGTGACCATGTAGAGCCTCATCTATCGGCTATCCTCCCTGCACTGTCTCAGAATGATGTATGCTTTGCTTTGGATCTCCAGGACACTTACTTTCATGTGGTGAGTCTACCAAGCCACAGGAAGTTTCTTCATTCTGGGGTAGGAGAGTGCCACTTCCAGTATACGGTTCTCCCCTTCAGTCTCTCATCTGTTACCCTAGTCTTCACCAAATACATAGAATCATAGAATCGTAGGACTGGAAGGGACCTTGAGAGGTCATCAAGTCCAGTGCCCTGCACTCATGGCTGACTAAGGATTATCTAGACCATCGCAGAGAGGTGTTTGTCTAACCTGTTCTTAAACATCTCCAATAATAGAGATTCCACAACCTCTCTAGGCAATTTACTCCAGTGCTTAACTACCCTGACAGTTAGGAATTTTTTCCTAATGTTCAACCTAAACCGCCCTTTCTGCAGTTGAAGCCCATTGCTTCTTGTCCCATCCGCAGATGTCAATGAGAACAATTTACCTCCCTCCTCCTTTTAACAACCTTTTATGTACTTGATAGTTGTTGTCATGTCCTCCCTCCATCTTCTCTTCTCCGGACTAAACAAACCCAATTTTTAAATGGCTGTGGATCATGACATATCTCAGGAGGAAAGGAATTCACATCTTTCCGTAACTCAGGGATTGGTTGCTGAAGGAGCGGCTCAAGAGAGGAGGTTCTTGCCCATGTCAACAGCACATTGTGTTTGCTTGGCCATCTGGGACTCAATGTAAACACTGGAAAGTTAACCTTGGCTCCCACTCAAAAAATCAAGTTCCTTGGAGCCCTGTTAGATTCCATGAGGACGAGACCATTCCTGCCAGCCGACTCCTTCCAGGCAATTCAACAGCTCTGTCTCAGCCTGCAAACTCAGCCCTCCATGACAGTCCGGGTATGTCTTAGCCCGCTGGGGCACATATCCACTAGTACGCAGGGGGACCAGTTTGCCAGGCTTCGCCTTCGCCCTCTTCAGCTGTGGCTCAGGACAGTGTATCGCCCTGCCCTGTATTCTCTGGACAGATTAGTTCGCCTCCCCGCTCTAGTCTTAGACTCCTTACATTGGTGAGCGTTCCCATGCAATGTGTGCTAGGGGAGCCCCCTTTGCTCGGCCCTCTCCAACAAAGTCAGCAGTTACTGACACTTCACTTTTCGGGGGGGTACCTGGACTTGCTGAGGGTGCAGGACTTAGGATCAGAACAGGAAGCCTCACTCCATAGCAACATGCTGAAACTTCGGGCCATTCACCACGCATGTCATGCCTTCCGGGACTGTATCAGGCACTCAGTAGTTCACCTACGCACAGACAGTGCCACTGCAAAATACTATGTGAACAAACAGTGGGGGCGCACATTCCAGGTTACTCTGCCTAGAGGTGATCACCTGTGGCAATTTTTCATCAAAGATGACCTCACTGTGGTAGCACTTGCCGGTGGTGTAAAATCATCCGGCGGATCATGTCAGCCGGGTTTTCTTTCTGAGCCACGGGTGGTCCCTGAAGGCCAGCATCCTCTGGCTCATCTTCGCAATGTGGGGCATCCCTACGATCAGCCTGTTTGTGATGAGGGAAAACAGAAAGTGTTGCCTGTTCTGTTCTATTCTGGGGGGCATTGGTCCAGACTCCCTCTCCAAAGCCTTCAGTTGCAGCTGACAGTCAGCTCTTCTGTATGCCTCTCTCCCTACTCTGATCATTCCTCAAGCTCAAGACAGATCAGGCCAAGCTCATCCTAATTGCCCCAACGTGGCCCAGACCTCCTTGCTTTGTCAGTTCAGTCTCCCATACTGCTTCTTCTCCATCCCGATATGCTCACTCAGAGCTACGGCCACACCCTCCATCCTGCAATCAGCTCCCTGCACCTTAGGGTGTGGCTGTTATTTGGCTGAATGAAGAGGAAGAGCAGTGCTCAGTGGCTGGCCAGCAAGCCCAGTAGCAGGAAGTTCTCCACAAGGATATCCTACTTAGTTAAGTGGAAGAGGTTCTTGGTCTGTGGGACCCAAACTGACTCTGGTTTCCATCCAGGACATCTTAGTGTACCTACTACATCTTCAGAAATTGGGCCTTGCTCTCAGTTCACTGAAATTGCATTTGGCATCAATATCTGCATTCCATCCCCTTATTTAAGGGAAGTCAGTTTTTTCCAATGCCATGGTGTCAAGATTTCTGAAATGGCTTCTCCACTTCCATCCTCCAGGTCGGGATCTGGTTCCCATGTGGGACCTAAACACAATTCTGGTGGCTCTAACTGGCCTTCCATTCAAGCCCCTTGCATCCTATCCACTGCCCCTCCTGTCTCAGAAAACCGCATTCTTGATACCCATCATGTTGGCAGAAAGGATGTGTGAGTTGCAGGCTCTAATGGCTGAGCCGCCTTACACTGACTAGTCCAAGCAAAAGGTAACGTTGTGACCACCCTTTAAATTTTTATCTAGGGTGGTCTCAGTTTCATCTGAATCAGGAGATGTATTTATCTGTGTTTTTTCCCTAAACTGCATTCCTCCCCAAAGAAACAGCATCTCCATGCTCTGGATGTCGGGCACCTCCATACTCTAGCTTTAGACAGGACTAGACTGTTTGGTGCTTTGCCTCGCGTGTTCATGTCATATGCAAACCGCATGAAAGGGCGAGCGGTCTCAGCACAGACCATCTCTAGATGGATAACATCCTGCATTAAGAATGCGTATGGCAAAGCTTCGGCTATGACTCCTCAGCAGGGCTCACTCCACAACGGCACAAGCGACGTCAATAGTGTTCCTCAGTGACCTTTCCAAACTGGACATTTGCAGGGCAGTCACATAGTCATCCATATATACGATTACGGACTATTATGCTATTTTACTGCGTCTTCCAGAGCAGACCCAGGCCTTGCAAGGGTGGTTCTGTGATCCCTATTTCAGTAGACTCAAAGCCCTGCCTCTGGATTGGGATACTACCTGTGAGTCACCTAAGTGGAATACACATCTGCATCTACTCGAAGAATAAACTGTTACTTTAATTCTTTGAGATGTGATGCAGTTGTGTATTCCACAACCCTCCCTCCTTCCCCTCCGCATAGGAGTCTCCTCTCATGGGATTTCGGTTTGAAGGAACTGGCAGGGGTCGGGGTGGCACTGCCTCATATAGCCAGGAGAGGGACCACGAGGCATGAGCCCCACCACTCTGAGTACTTCAAGGCAAAAGGCTCCAGCATGCTAGGGACGCAAACACCAAAGTGGAATACATGTCTGCATCACACCACAAAGAACCACAGTTACAGTAAGTAACTGTTTCTTTTATTCTGTGCCAAAGGAAAATACTTAATTCCCATCTTTGTCTTGCAAAAAAGGAAGACTTAGGAGAGTTCACATTTATAGTGTGACCATGATATACTGAATGGCAGTTAAAGGAAACTCTTGGCTAAACGGAGTTAAGTTATGCCCCTGAAGATTGTGCTCTGCTGGCTTGTACTTCAAAACTGCCCTCTGGGAAAAGACATGGACCCAAAAAGTGGCTGTCACCACATCATTCTGGTTTTGGTTGGATTTAGAATGCTTTGACAGCATTCTCACTTCTGCTTTCTGGGTCTGTATTGTCCAAAGCCTCTCCACAAAACTACCTGGCATTTGGCAAGATGACCTGCTGTCTTTAGTGTAAACTTAGGCTGCAAACGGTACTGTCCTGGCTGGTCTCTGGGAATCCCAGGCAGCGTTCTCTAAGGCAGCGGTTCTCAAACATTTTAATGGGTTGCCAGGGCTGGCATTATACTTGCTGGGGTCCAAGCCCAAAGCTGAAGCCTGAGCCCCACCGCCTGGGGCCGAAGCCCTTCGGCTTTGGGCCCCCACTGCCCAGGACAGCAGAGCTTGGGTGGGCTCAGGCTTCACTCCCCCTGCCTCCCACCTTCTGGGGTCATGTAGGAATTTTTGTTGTCAGAAGGGGGTTGTGGTACAATGAAGTTTGAGAATCACTGTTCTAAGGCTTCAAAATATGCATTTCAGAGATGGGAAATCCAAGGTATAGACTTCAAAGCCTATTGAGTAAGGTTTCCACATTTTCTAAAAAATTCAGGTGTTCTCAGAGACCTTCTGATATTCAGCATTGTTTTGTATTTCATATGCTATTCATTTTGCTCTTCCTTATCAGTTATTCCTGTCATTCATTTTTTTTATGGATGAACAGTCAGCTTTGACCAACTGATGCTTTGGTTTGCATGAAAAAATCATTTAGTTTTGCTTTGCCAATGCCTCAGAATTTACTCTGACATCTTCTAAGGTCATTGCCCCACAGAAAGTGGTGGTTACCTCAGTTTCTTTTGTTGCAAAGAAGTTTCAGAATTAATCTGCATATGAGAACTTCACTCTCTTCTAGTTGCCAGTTACGTCATCAGAATGTCTTTACCTAGGTTGGCATGTTTGTTTTGCCAGCACTGACAATCAGAGTTGATTTTACTGAATGTTAACAGCCCTGCAATTTTTTGGACACATTGGGGCACCAAGTTATTCAGAAACTGATTGACCATGACATAACCAAGATGCTATACTACAAGACAGGATGGTCTATAATACTTAGTCCTGCGATGAGTGCAGGGGACTGGACTAGATGATCTCTCAAGGTCTCTTCCAGTCCTACAATTCTATGATTCTAAGTAGAGGCCACAGCCAACATGCTGAAAATATAGAGTGGCGTAAGCATCTTAAACAGTTTTAAAGGCCTTCGGCAGTTTGAACCACATTAATGCTTTCTAAGGGTTTAAGCCTAAACTGTTTTAAGCTTTTAAAGTGGGTTGAGGCTTAAGCTGCTCTGAGGATGTAAAGATTGCCCTTTAGTCCCTTGCCAGAATGAAGAACCATCTACAGTAATGCTACTGATTTCCCCCTTAGCAAGGGAGTGAAGAAGAGCTAGCTCCAGTATAATTTTCCCATTGGGTAGTTGAAGAAATTAAATCATGTTTCAGTTATATCCTCTGCTACTTGCGGGAGTTGTATTGTGTTGTACTTGTAGATATATTTAATTTTTTCAGCACCTATCTATGGGGTAGGCAGTTTAACATCCTTAAAACAATTTTGCAACAATATAAAATCTACAAAATACCTGCTAATTGAACCTGACCACACAATAATATCCATCTCATTCATCACATTATATGTATCATATTCTTCAGGTCCCCTCTTTGACCTGCTCCCCAAATGCCAGTGGGAAAAAATGGGCTTTGTGGCATGCCTAGATGGTAACAAATTCCAACTCTGGCAAACTTAGGTGCAGGAGTGAATTCTACAGCCACAGAGCTCATGGAGAACATTCCTTGATCAGCATCTTCCCTTTTAAATCAAGCAGGCTTTAACTTGAACATGTCTGCTGATTCCTGTTTGTCACACCTACTATCTGAGCCACTTGGGAGCTGATAATACTCTAAAAGGCAAAGTTGTGTTGCAAATGGTGGACATACCTGACAGAGGGAGTATCCCATGTAACTTTCACTATTGTATTTTGATGCGCCCCATAGCTGACCCAACATCACTTCTTTCTTGTCTGATTTGCGTGTCAGCTAGTCTTCATCTAGTCCCTATTTCAGAGACATGAGGTCATCCATTCCCTACCACACCAGCCTGAACAGAGAAGAAGGAGACATAGAGCTGTGTATTGTTGTCATGCAAAATATATCACAACCCTATTTTCTCACTAGCCTTCCACTGACCTGATTGTCACCCCTCCTGTTCAGGGTGAACAAATAGGCTGTTGTACCATCCCTTGTGAGAGTCCTTGGAGGAAATGAGCAGTTACCCAAAACTACTGTGTGGGATCTGTAAGAAAGGAGCAAAGCCAGTTGAGTGACACATCCACTCTTCCTACGATTTGCGGATGTCAGCAGCATTTTGTGATCACTGCTTACAAAAGCTTCTCATGGATTTAAGAGTCAGCAACAGTATCCATAGTTATAATTTCATCGCCCAGTGGAACTCTTGATCATACCAGGCCTGAAATATGCAGACTCCAGAAATGACCATGGGTTGTCCTGCCATAACTTTTTCAATAGCTTTTCAGAGAGAAAGAGAGAGAGGAAAAAATAGACATAAACTGATAGATAGCAAGTTTGTCATGTCAGGAGATGATTCTTGTGCAGTTTCACCACACTTTCTTTAGGGAGAGCTGCCATCCTATATTTGAAGATTATGTATAACTTTTCACCATGTTCTGGGGTAATCAAAAAGCTGTGGTTATTTTCTTATTTTCATATTTTAATAGCAAACCTAAAAAAAGCTCATGGTGAACTTGTATCCCCAAGAAGCACATAGTGTGTTTGTGTTAGAATTATTTATGGCATCTTTTTGGTGGTGGAAGTATAAATTATCAAAACTTTTGGGATAATTAAGAATCGTTTTTGTTGATAATCTCCCCATGCCTAAAAAACTGACACCGCTTTTTATACATTATGCAGAACATACTCTCTCTTTCTTTCTTTTTTTAATAGGAGTACAAAAACTGTCTGTTGCTGAACTAAATGAACTACTAGAAGAAATTGAGGCTGCCATTAAGGATTATTCTGAGGAGCTGGTGCAGCAGTTGGCTCTAAGGGATGAGCTGGAGTTTGAAAAGGAAGTGAAAAATAGCTTCATATCTGTCCTCATCGAAGTACAAAACAAACAGAGAGAACACAAAGAAACAGTGAAGAAGAAGAAAAAGCTGAAAAATGGTAGTCCTCAGAATGGCAAACAAGAAAGAGGTCATATGCCTGGAACAGTAAGAGAGTCTTTGTGATACTTATATGGAGATTCATGCAGAATTCTGGGGGTTTTTAAGTGTTAATTCATAGTGTACATTTATCTCATAAGGAAGTAGTCATAAATACCTCTCACACCTAGTAAATGATGTAGATTTAGCCCTTATCTTCAAGCATAAGCAATGTTCAGTTCTTTCCCTTGAGACTTACATTGCTTTTCATGGTTCCTACCAGACTTTTAGCTTTTTCTCAGCTTTTGAGCAGCAACTTTATCACTTGCACTCTGGCTCAAAATCAGTTGTGCATTGCTCATCGGAGAGGTGGTCATTGCTTGTACATGCTTCATGATTTTGACTGTGTAGGTGGTAAAACACATACCACTGCTAGACATGCAGGAAGTACAGTATTATCATTGATATAGCTGTACAAATCTTAATTAATCTGATGGAGTCTAGTATGCAGAATTTATGAATAGTGAAATGTAGACCCCGTGCTGGTTCCACTGAAGTCGGTGACAAAGTTCCTGTTAACTGATATGAGAGTAGGATTGGGATCAAAGTTTAATGTACAAAGACAGATAAATTTGGTTTGCTCTCTATAAACTATGCGATCAACCTAAGGAAAAAAGTCTCTGACAGGATTAAAATAACAGGAGTTAGAGCTGGAAAAGACCTATTATGTCATCCAGTCTAGATTCCTCCCAGTGCAGTTGTTTTCTTTACAGTATTCTTTTCGAACACTTTGTCCAGTCTAGTGTTAAAAGATCCAGTTTGACATTACTGGATTGCCACTGTTATGTGATCCAAACAGAAATTTCACATTACTTCATTATTTTAATTTTTTGGGTGCTAATATACAGGTAATACTGATGTTTTGTGTGCTCCTTATAGTTTGTTTAGATCAAAATGCAGTGTATGATTTATCTCTGCAAGCTTTAAATAGAGAGTAGAATGTAACCGTGTGGTTAATTGTCATAGTTCCTGTCATGCATTCTAGTGCTTGTACCTAAATAATTCTCTTTATTTCTGTAACTCTTTCCACTGGGAAAGAAAAGGTGCATGCCCATTTCACACTGCAATGTTATCAAACTGATATGATGACGGAAGAAGTACAGTTAACCCCTGTATTTGTCAGAAGTTGTGCATAATACGGTTTGCTAATGAGAGAGGAGGAAGGAGAACATAAGAAATATTCTTCAGTTGTTTAGCACACCATAAAATAATGGAAACAATGTAAATGGTGGTAGTATAATTTTTTTAGTAGAAAGTGTTTGCTGTCAGATCAAAATTGCTGTACATCTGAAAGTTGTTAAGCAAAAGTACCACTTAAGTTACGCTCAGACAGTTTACAGGATCATGTAAAAATCACACTTTTATTTGATTCAAAACAAGGCAAGTAACACCTACCCTGAGGAAGCTAGACTGTTTGACAAACTTTTTTTTGTTTTTTAATTCTGAAAATGCTAAATAGGAATATTACTTTGTTTCTGCTGGATTTACTGTGTAAGTAGTATCAAATCTAAGTATACCAGGTAACAGAAAATGCATTGAATAATACGTTAGAGAATATTTTTTTAAAAATTAATACGCTGATATGGTGCCTGTGATGAGGCAACTAAGCAACCTACATTAAAATTAAAGATTAACCTGCCAAAGTGTATATCTAAATCAAACCAAATTTTCTTCTTGCCATTTACAAACCAGATGAAAGGGATTAATTCCCAGTGAATATAGTGAAAGCCATTAAGAAGTCAGTACTGATTAAGCTGCTACTGCACCTACTATATCCTTGCAAAAGCAGAGGAAAAACTATAGTAGTGTGACATCACTGTTTGGTAATAGTTGACAAATACAGACTTTTTATATGGCAACTCTCTACAAAGAATAGGAGCGAAAAGAGGGTTACAAACAGAAAAGAGAACAAGGTTGAGGGTGCTGAAAATAATGGGACTTCTATCATGCCATTGACTGAAAATTGTCTGGCCTTTACTGCGTACAAGGACGGAAAGCAATTCTAACTACTGGGAAGGTTCATAGGGTTCAACTGCTTTACTACTTAGGTCATAGATTATGAAGGCTTTCATATCACAATAATGGTAGACACTGTAAAGAAGAACAGGGTAAATAATAATAATGTTGGCGCACTGACCCTTTAACTGAACACAAATTTAAAGCAGCACACTTGTGAACTCTGTTGGCATTGGATAAGGGATTCACCTTCCATCAAGGGATTTATTAATTTTTCATTGAGCAGTAAACTATTTCAGAGGCAACCAGCATAAGTGAGTATATATTTTGTAGCCTTCCTTGAAGGAAGTTAGATATCTAGATCCACTCTTCTGGGTTTTATCCTCGGGAATGAGATTCAGCAGCTGAACCGCAAATGAAATTATTTGGATACCTCCCAAGAATCAATCGTGTGACCTGTGAGTGCACCGTGCACTATCTTGGCCTCTAATTCTCAGATCTCTTTCTTCCCAGGGGATATGGAGCTGGGTTATTCGGTCACATGTCTCCTGTTGCTTTCAAGTGATATAAATTGTTGTGTGTGATATTAGTACATGGTGTCTCTTTTCTTCAAACAGTTATTTTATTTGTCTAGACAAGATATTCTTTAACCCTGAAACAGCTTAATTTAAAAATATTGAAAAGTGGTAGTTCTTAAGCTTTGTTGTACTGACAAGCATGGGATTGTATGTGCATATCACACGCTCAGTAGCTTGTCTACATTTTTAGACCTTGTAAGTGTCTTAGTTAGGATTCAGCTAACATATGTGAGATGAATGCGGAGCAGGTCACATCTTTCTTGAAGTTCTTGTTTCAGTTCTAGAAAGAGTTACTTATGTTTGAATTGAGAAGACTGTCTTCCAAGCATAAAGGATAGAACTTCTTTTTTAATGAAACCTTGGACTGTCTAGAACAGGGGTGGGCAAACTAAGGCCCACAGGCCGAATCTGGATCGCCAGCCATTTTAATCTGGCCCTTGAGCTCCCGCTGGGGAGCAGGGTCTAGGGCTTGCTCTGCTCTGGCGCTGCAGCCAGGGAACAGGGTTGGAGGCTGCTCTGCGCAGCTCCCAGAAGCAGCGGCATGTCCCGCCTCCGGCTCCTATGCATAGGGGCAGCCAAGAGGCCCCGCTCTGCATGCTGCCCCCCGCCCCAAAGGCCGCCGCCGCAGCTCCCATTGGCCGGCGCCTGCAGACAGGGCAGTGCACAACAGAGCTGCTTGGCTGCGCCTCCATGTAGGAGCCAGACAGTGGACATACCACTACTTCCGGGAGCCACTTGAGGTAAGCGGCCCCCCCGGAGCCTGCATCCCTGAGAGACACATACCCCTCCACTTCCTAACCCCCTGGCCCAGCCCTGATCCCCCTCCCACCCTTCAAACCCTCCTGCACCCCAAACTCCTCATTCCCAGCCCCACCCCAAAGCCCGCCAGCCAGAGCCCTCACTTCCCCCAGCCCGGAGCCCCCTCCTGCACCCCAACCCCAATTTTGTTAGCATTCATGGCCTGCCATACAATTTCTATACCCAAGATGTGGCCCTCGGGCCAAAAAGTTTGCCCACCCCTGGTCTAGAATCTGAATGTCTGCAGATTTACCAAAATAAGTTATAATTTAATATAAATACTCTTATCAGCATAGCTATATCCACTTTAAGAGTTGCACAGATTTTAACTATATCAGTAGCTAAACAGGTATAGTTAAATCAATACAAAAATTGTGTAGACAGACCCTTAGAGGTGAATAGCTGAAGCTAAAGGGAAAGAATTGCTTGTCTTTGTGACATAAGCAAGACAGATCAGGGGGTGAACATTATCATTGTTTTTAAGAAAGGGTATTAAGAGAATTGTATGTAAATGACTAAAATTTGAAAGACTATACCAAACATAATTAAAAGTCACTCTCTTTAGACACCAGTAAATTTAGGAAAACTCTAATCTCAAAAAGAAACAGAATGTGTAAGGATTAAATTCCTTGTATAAACTAGGTTTAGCTTGTTTTTACTGAGTGTGATATTGGAAATTCAGTTAAAAACTTATATAAAATGCACTCATTATTGGTTTTTTATCATGGGATAGCAAAAGGTGATATTTTAAATTAACGTAGGAAGAGAAAAATAATGAGAGTGGCTCTATTTGAGGAAAGTGATTCAGACCCATTCTGAAACGATTCAATTTTGGAGTTTCAAATAAATGGACTTGACACTTCCACATGTAGGTATGCAACCCCTGATATAGGACATTTTCAGACCAGGTTGCTTAAAGTTAGGCTCCTAAATACATATTTAGACATCTACATAAAATTGGCCTTCTTTTTCAGAGATGTTGAGCAACCCCAGATTCCACTGATGGTAATGAAGACTGCAGGAGCTAAGCACCTTTGAAAAACATACTATGGTTCAGATATTTAAATATAGATTGTTACATAAGTCAAGGAACCTAGGCCTAGGTTTAAATGGTTATATAAAGCTAGTCACCTAACTTTTTTTATAGACAGCTAAACAAATAGGTCAGTTTTCAAAAGTGTGTTTTCAAATTGCAAGTTCAAGCAATTTTGTGTGGAAAGCAAAGAAGTGTCTAGTATTGTTAAAAAGCAAAAGCCTTCAGTAGTGCAATGGTATTTTATATGGAAAGACAAAAACTGGAATATTAAGTCTCCTTTACTGTAGCAAGAATAATTCCATTGCAGATGTGTTTGAAACCAAATATTTAACAAGATAAGTAATAATCAAATATTCTAATTCCCATTCTGCCCTTTACTTATGGATAGACTTTTTGGGCAAATCGCTTTGCTCTTTGTTTTCTTGAACTGTAAAATGAAGATGAAGAGTTTTTTAACCTACTTAACAAAAATACTGTGAGGATTAGTTTAATGTTAGTTCAGGACTTTGAAGATGTAAAATTGTGATGTTCTGGGGTTCATACGGGCTCAGTCACCATCTGCCATGTAATCCTGGGTTCATTGTGGCTGTGTAGCTTTGATCTAGGTTAGGCCTCTGATCCCAGCAGCCCACAAGCCTCACCTTAGCTTTGCCCAACCTGACTGCTCCTTGCAAGCTGACCTTAGTACCCTTTTAGTCCTATATTTGCCCCAAAATCATCCTACTGCAGAGATCAGTCTATTTCACTTGACCCTCCCAGTAGGTTCATTGCCTTTACAGAGGCAGTAAAACACTCCAACCTGTTAGCTTTCTAGAAGCACACACTTTAGTGAACTACACAACATTGATGATTTATAATGAAAGAAAACAAGTTTATTACAAATGAGCAATGGATTAAGGGATACCAGTTAAAAGGGACAAAGGTAGAAATGGTTACAAGAAAATAAAAGTGAAACCACACATCTAAAAGACTAATACTTAATGTAGCATGATGCAGTCTTTGTTCAAGATGGTTTCTCTCACCCACAGTCTCCTTTTCAGCTTTTACTGGCTGGGCTGGCCAGGACCCATCACGGAGATCATATGGCTTAGTTCCTTTGTCTCCTAAGGTGAAGGATAAAGATGGAGTCTGTCTCTGTTCCTTATATCTCCAAAGGAATGTCTTTGTCGCGCAAGTCAGGAAGCCCTTCTGGGGATTCAGTTTCCTGTGTTTTTCTGGGGCGAAGGAGCCATATTAATTGAATGCCTCTCAAGTTCAGGATCAGAATAACCCCTACCAGTTTGGCTTGATGGCTTTATTTACTGCCAGTATGTATACTGAGGTAAACCCACATTTCTTTGTCTATGACAGACATGTTTATCACCTTCACCTAGGCTAAGCTGTCTTGTCTTAAACATGTTTTAGAAACATCAGACAAAGGGATTCATAACTTCACATATGAGATTAACATGGATTTCAAAATTATATTAATAACCAGCTTGTTATTAACTTTCATGTGATACCTCACAAGATGTATTTTGTACAAATATTATTGTAGTAGTCTGTGTGGTGTAGATACAGGGGTGCCTAGAGTCACAAAAATATTTTAGTATATTCCAAGAAAGCGCATTAAGGTGCCTTTGAGAGCCTTCACTTTTTCATTTCCTTAATGTTGTGTGTTAAATTTACAAACTTAACATTGCATTAACATCGCATTTAATTCTTCCTTTAAAAAAATTAAATGCAGGGAAATGTGCATGTGTAACATATATGCATATTTTATAAAATCACAGCTCTCTACGATTATCCTGGGGTTGGTTACTTTTTAGTTTGTTAGTCAGCTTCTGAATTTCATGTGTGAGACTGACTCTCAGAAGTGTGGATCTGTTAAACTTCTTTCCTTGAGTGAACAAGAGTGGAATGAAAATAACGAAAGGACAGATTTGGTAGGATACATTTTGATTATTTTTACTTGGCTTCCACTTGTTTCTAATGGACCTTGAAATTAATGTAGCTGCTTAGTTAACTAACTTTGTGCATTTTTGATATCAGCATAATTATGGGAATACAGTTAATTATTACTGTGGTTATTTGTTGCTGTTATTGTGGCAGAGGAAATACAAAAGCATAAAATTCTTTGTAGGATAATGTAAAAGAGTAATTTTTATAAAATATTTTTAATTGGTAGTACATACTCCATTGGACTTCATAAAAATATTAAATGTCAGCAGTGTACCTTTAAATATGATAGTGTTTGAATAATAACTTTATAAGAGGGGCTGTCTCTGAAGTAAATTTTGAAGATCTTTATCAGCCTATTTACAATATTTCAGATACTCTTAATATATTTTAAAATCTTAGTCTAGATTTAAACATTTTTTAAATAAAGAACGAAGTGGTAAGGTGTACTTACGTATAAACAAATGGTCTGCCATATAAAGATTTTTGCCTCCGACTCTGTGCAGAAAATTTTCTGCACAATCAGGTTATTTTTAAAATGTGTATGGTGGTTCATATTTATTAATCATAAACCCCTCTGTCAAAGCTTTCTTCTGCATATGAACAGCAAACAAAGATGTTCAAATATATTGTAACACATTCTAACAGCTTGTCTCTGGCATTCATCTTACTTATTGTCTGGGTAAATGCTCACTAATAGTCTTTGAACTTCTTTCTCTGTCCCCTTCTTTTTCTGCCATGTTTTTGCTATCTTTAGCGCTTCAGCATGGAAGGGATCTCAAATGTCATTCAGAATGGCTTCCGCCACACGTTTGGAAACTCGGGTGGAGAGAAACAGGTGCTGGGTTATCCTCTCACTTTTCCTCATTCTTTGCTTGGTGCTACTGTAGAAATCGAGGTCTTGAAAGATGGCAACTAAAGCATATTTAGTGCTCAGTTTGAAAAAATAACTGCTGTATGCTCACCACATCCTCTCCTGCTTTCAGGGTGGCAGTAGGCCTATAGTGTTTTTTTCTCTCCTCAATGGTTAAAGACCACTCAAGTCTTGATGTGTATGAAATAATGCACTGAAATTACAGCCTCCTCCAAGGCTTTATGTCACATCTGAAAATAAAAATAAATATTAGCATAATGCATGCTTGAAATGTTTTGCATGTCTATAAAACCCACTTTAGAAAGATGCATTAAATTAGAAACTTCACTCCAGTCTTAAGCCTTAAGGAGGTAGGTAATAGATAGTAAGGAGAATAAAGAAGAAGCAAACCCCAATGTTCAGAGCTCATTCTTCTGAATAACAGAATTGCCTCTACAAAATTGCATTTATATCTTTACACCTTTGACAGTTGCATTATGTTAAAAGCAGCCAGTTGTATGGAATACAAATATTCTGGATATAATAATATATCCAAAGGTAAGTTTTTGTTTTTATTGGTTTAAATATTAATAAAGAAAATACATGGCATAGAATACCACTATTTAGGATAATGGTTAATATTTCATGTCATTGTTAAATATAGAACTTTTATCCTTTATTTCAAAGTAGTATTTAATTACCATATTTTAATTTAGATTCTGAACTGTAATGGTACAAAAATTGTTCGTGTAATATATCTTTCGTATAGTACTTATGATATTGATAAACAGCAAGATTCTTAAAATGTAGTCAAGTTGAGGGTGTGACCCCGGTGGTACTTGGGGAAGCCCTCACTGGAAATGCCAAGTTCTGGGCAGGCTGCAAAAGGGAGAGCAAATCCTCCCAAGACTGGTGGGTAACACTGAAGTTAAACTCACCAACCAGTCACAAACTCTGTTTCTGATCCCCCACACTGGTTATCAAGAAGCAAAAAAAAAATATCCCTCAGCTCCCTTTATTTCATTCCAGTCTCTGGCTCCCAATCAGCACCTAGATCCAGTACAGTGAGAAGTTATTTTAAAACTCCACTCACATATACAATATGTTCTTCTGACCCCAAAGGGTCAGCGATGTTACCAGGTCAGTATAGGTTTATATCTTACCCAAAATACTACACTGCCAGCCAATCCTTTAGTATCTAAAACTAAAGGTTTATTATAAAGAAAAAAGAGAGAACAAGAAGAGAGATGTTAAGTGGTAAAATAGTCACATACATACAAGGACTTCAAAGTCCATATATCAGGATCCTTGCAGTATTAGTGAGTTTGCTGCCTTGAAAGTGCCTCTGGAATACATCCACAGCTTGGATGGGTCATTCAGTCCTTTATTCAGAGCTTCAGTTTGTAACAAAGTTCCTCCAGAGGTAAGAAGGAGGATTGAAGACAAAATGGAGAAGATGCAGCTGCCTTTTATAGTCTTTTTGCCATGGGGCCTGTGCTTCCTTTGTTTCAAACACAAGCTGCCCAGCACACGTCCTGAAAGCCTTTAGAGTTCTGTCCATAGGCATGCCCCTGCATGCCTTGCTGAGTCATAAGGTGTATTTGCCTTCTCTCAGTGGGTCCATTGTATAGCTGATGGTCTTAATGGGCCATCAAGCAGACTAGGCAGAGCTGATACCCAAACTATCTGGGAGTGTCCCCCAGAAGCATAGCCCAAGTTTGAAATACAGATAGTCATACATATCTATAACTGATAATACAAAGATGATACAAACACATAAATGAGATTATCATATCTGGCAAATTATAACATTTTTGCAGATACCTTACATGGCCTATCTGGCATAACTCATTACAGTTTTACAATATTGATATTCATAATATCCTCAAGCCCTGGCTGGGATGATTTAGTTGGGGATTGGTCCTGCTTTGAGCAGGGGATTGGACTAGATGATCTCCTGAGGTCCCTTCCAACCCTGATATTCTATGATTCTAAGTGTCCCCCAGATTCCATACAGCATCACAGAGGGTTTACTTCTCTAGATTATTTCTCAAGATCAACTAATTTAGGGCCCATTCTATCCTCCTGTGTGAAGGGGAAAAGTCCAATGGCTATGTGGAAGGTTGATTTTTATGGAATTTCCTTCCCATTCTCCATTCAAAGGGGAGGGATACCTAACTAAGCTGTGATGTCATGGAATCCTGGACTTTGGAGAAACCAGGCTTCAGTCCCATAGAACTTGGCATAGAGACAGCAAGCTGTTCCTTGGTGCTTCCTGTAGTTTACTTAAAAAACAGCAGCAGAAAAAGAGTTTGGAATCAACCCCCACACAACCTAAGATCCCTAGTGGCTATAGCAGCATATCCATACAGAATGTGAGTGCATGTATTTCTTTGTATTGGCAACTTAGTCAAGAGCAACATCTTGAAAGAGCAAAGTATTGATCCATGCCACAAATAGGGTGCTTAAGTCTCAAAAGCTTAAAGTAAATTGCTAAAACTATATATCATTGCTTGTCTTCAAGAGAGAGTAGGAGCCCTGTAAGACATGAAAGCCTTCATTCTCTTTGCAAGGACTTGACAGGATCATTTACCAAAGCCTCACTGTACTGCAGGTAGAGCCAGAAGATGGCCATTGGACTGTGGTGTGGTATTTGTGAGATACCACCAAGCGAGGCAACCTGGGTTCAGCCTGATATCCAGTTGATAAATCTCAGTCTCTCGTCACATCTGAGTAATAAACACCCTGAGATACTCTGACATAGTGGCATTGCAAGAACAATTTATAATTAAAAGAGACGTCCATATTTCTTCAATGCATATTGTATTAGCTGTATACGAATCCACTGTGTGAAGGGTAGAGTGTAAAAAAGAAGGTTCGACACTCAGGTCATTGCTTCCCTAGAAATCTAAACTATATTAGTGTCCTGAAGACAAGGGTAACCCTGTTTGTGTCTGAAGCATTGTTGACTAAATGTCCCAAAATACATCAGAAATCAGTCTGTGATCATTTATGTAGGAGGAGTGGGTCAGGTTATCTCTGTCAGGGTCTAAATGATGAGGACCTGGGCAATGCCCCATAAGATATGCTTAGCTGCCTTTACCTGGGAGAAAAGGAGATGAAAATGGCACAAGTTCAGCAAACTGAAAATAGTCCCTCACAAGTGATTCTTAGGTCTGGACTTACAAAGTAAATCTAAGAGAAGTCTGTTTGCCACACACAATTGCCAGTTTTTTTGCAAAATGGTAGTGTGCAGATAACAGAAGCAATGCACAAATTCTCTCTCCTTTGATGAAGAACTCGCATGGTCCTTTTATTCCACTTTGTAAAGTAGTAATGGTTCTAACCAAGTACAGGAGTCACCAAAGTTTCAAGGATATTTTTCAGAGCTTCCTTTTTGGGTGAGACAGCATGCTCCAAGCTGGGGGTGGCAGTAGCCAGTCCTATTAGACTGAGGTTCTTGCCTCCTTTGATCACCTGGAACTAGAGCATCTTTCTCAATTTGGAATCTTTGTCCCCAGCAGGTTGGCTCTTGATGATGGAGAATGTTTTGATGTCTCACTTTCTCCTTGTCACTCTGAAGGAATTTAGGAAAATGATTCTTGATTAATATGCACAAGGCACATGTTGATCCTTCCCTCTCTTGTCTGCATGCACTTAACTGATCAATTTCCACACTTCTGAATCTGGTTTACAGACATATTTGCTTAGTTTTTGTGGATACTGTTTGTTTTTTGTTAATAGAATTTAGGTCAGGGTGGATTGATTTAAATCAGTGATTTTAATCTTGATTTAAAGAGGCATACAGGAAACCTTGATTTAAATAATCTAATCTTGTGCTGCATTAGTACTTTTTAGTTATTTTCCTCAAAGATACATCTTCATTGGTTGGTAACCATTAAAACATGTTGATTTGCAACTAAATATAGCCTTTACACTAAATTTGGTACTTTTTGCAAACCAGGTGGATTCACTTTATCTATACACTGAAGCAGTTATATAGCTTAACATACATTTATTTAAATTCTTAATTTCATATTTTTATGTTAGACAATGTAGTGATGCATTTACTGTTTACAAGTTGGTTGGTTTTTTGGTTTTTTTGAACTCGTGATTTGTGTTGATCTGCATTTGAATGGAAATTGGAATTCATTAAAAAATGCACAAAAACAGGATTTTAAAACTGTTAGAATTACTTTAAATAAGGTCGATACCTAAGAAAAAAGTTTTATTAAAACATGTTTTGCATTTGAAACTGACTGACTTATTAAACAAAGTAAGTATTATCTTTGGTTAGTTAATTGAACTGATTGTTTCTGGTCACCGTGATTTTAGAACTAGTAGATATCTACCTCTCTCACCTCATTCTTATTCATAGAATGGAAGAGAAAAACACGTTTTCCTGCTTTTTTCCAGTCTCGTTCAGTTTCTCAGCTTTGAATAAATTAATGAACTGCCCTTCTTGAAAAAACTGAAATTAAGGAAATGTTCTCTCTGCCCCTACAGAAGAGGTTACCGCTGTCAAAACTCTGGTTCCAGGTGCTTTGCCATTGACTTCCTTCAATTAAGTGGTTTGACTTTCTTTAAAACTTTGGAATGAACACACATTAAAAGAATAATAATAGTTAAGTGTAGGTCAGAATATCAGTTGTCATAATTTCAAAATTAATTTTAAATGTTTATTTTTAAACATAAAAATTTATTTAAATTTAAAATCCATTTTTTAAAATCATAAATTTTTATCCTCATGGAGTTAGACCAATTTCTTCTTCACTCCTGGTTACCTGATTTATGAGGATCTTATATATGAAAATCTACGGTCTTTGGAACAACTGTGATTTTTACTGAGCTGATGAGTCCTTTTATTGAACCACTAGATGTCTCTAAGCTTAGGTTTCTAATACGGAAAATTTTATTCTTGATAGCACATTAATCCATCAGTATTACTTTTATTGTTCCAGAACTTTTATTCTCATAGCACAGACTCTTCTTCACAAATTAGTTAAGGCTTAAGTAGATACCTCTTCAAACTTGAGCTGACAAAAGCCTGTAGATCTGTTTTGGAGTTAATAGTTGAATCATAGAAAATAGAGATGGAAAAGACCAGTTAGACTGTATAAAATTACATGCAGGAGATGGAATTAAATGTGTAAACTCCTATTCTCTCTTTGATCATCTGCATCTGTCCAGGCACGTGGACTGTAGTTCTTCCCAACCTGTGGCTTCATTGCTCCAGGTCCTGAGCTAGCTTTGATCTAGCTAGCTCAGGTATGTTTATGTGAGCTACAATCACAACCCGTGATTGCAGTGTAAACATACCATAAGACTTTTGATTGTCATACCCTCCTATATAAGGGTTAGGCCACCTTTCAGCCTTCAGTTGTTTCTGTCTCCAGCAGATAGAGAACATAGTCCCGACCAACACCCACCTCTTCCGACTCCCCTTCCCCGTTCCTTTTGTACTGCAGAACATTTAGTTTGTGAAACTCCGAAGTAGAGGGGAGAAGGGAGGGTAGTGGAGCACCCATAGAGGGCGCGTCTCTATGAACCACAATTACTACACACGGTGAGTAACCCTCTCCTCTTCTTCGAGTGATGTCCATATGTGTGCTCCACTTTAGATGACTTCAGAGCAGTGCCCTCCTATGGAAGGAAGGGGCTTCAGAGTTGAAGTCATGGCAGATGATAATACAATGAGTCCCAAGTAGTGCATCCGAAGTTGCATACTGTTCTACTGCATAATGTGTAAATGTATGGGCAGAAGCCCAGGTTGCTGCTCTTCAGTTGTCTGTAATGGGAACTTTGTTCAAAAATGCTGTTCGAGTCGATATTGCTCTGGTGGAATGTGTGCAAATCCCCGTAGGGGGTTGCAGGTTATGTTGGTGATAACACAGCTTGATGAAATCCATTTGGATATGGCTTCTCCTTTTGATCATTCAATGATTGAAACAAGTAATTTCTGAGAACCCAAGAATGGATGCTGCCTTGTCGGGGTTAGTGAAAAGGGCAGCATAGACTGTGGAATGAGGCGCGGCTCTCAAGGATTTCCTTGACAGAAAAAATGAGGTACCTCTTTGAATAGAATCTTTGTGACCTTAAGCCTGTCCCTACAATCTTCAATTTATGCAGCATATGTTTCCCAGGGACAGTGAACTGGTCACAGAAGCTTAGCAGATCTCCAAAGGCCAAAGATAAAAACTGTGAAGTGGCCAAGACTCTCCCATTTCTGGTCACCACTGTCTTCAATGTGAGTTCACATGTGACATGAGTCTGCTACTTCATTGAGACTGCCATGGCTCCAGGAGAGAGGCCCTGTAGCTAAAACAGTGGCTAGTGTTTGTTTTCTTTCTTCCAGAGCCAGGCTAACAGACATGCCTTTTAAAGGCCAGTTTCCTTTCAGTAAGACTTGGAGAAAGTCAACAGTCCTTGGCTGCTTCAAAGAGCAAAGTCCTATCCCAGGAGATGCCAAGCTGAACCTTGAATTCATGTTCAAACAGGAGTGGATGCTGGGAGACTAGAAACTATAATCCAGTAAAAAGGAGGCATAACCATTTAGAGAAGCAGTTGGCCTTAACAATGTACAGCCTTTCATTGACAAAGGAGGAAGTAACAATTATCAGAGGAGTTCATTCAAATTTTAACCAGTCAGCCTGAAGTTTCTAGAGTCTGGACATAAAGTCCCAACATTGGGGGAAAGTTGAGGAACTGTTTCCATATCTGGGCCTAAATAACATCAAAGGGGTCCTGGACAATACTATATGGATATGCAGTCAATTCAGTATGAGATCTATTCTACTACAACAACTCCGTTCTACTACACAGTGCCACATTGGCCCAGCAAAAAGGCAACTGAGGTATCCTAAACAATTTCCTAAAAATACAGCCCATTCCCCTGGTCCTGAAAGATCAGAAGGACATTGGGATCTATTTCACTGTCCAAAAAACAAGGAGACTGTGTCCAGTTCTTGACTTGAAATGTGTCTATCCTTCCTCGGTATCTCATGTTTGTAGGATGAGAGTCTCTAAAATATTTTATTCAAGATGTGAAGACAAGCAAATTCTTATGCTCCCTGGATCTCAAGGTTGTATACCTACCTACATGTGCCTATCCTGCAGTCTATAAAGAAGTATCTGTGACTTACTGTCCTGGACCAATGCTACCAGTCCAAACCCTCCCTTGCAGTCCCAAGAAGAAAGGATATTCTTTTAATCACTTGATTAATCACACTGTTAAACAATAATAGAATACCATTTATTTAAATATTTGTGGATGTTTTCTACATTTTCAAATATATTGATTTCAATTTTAACACAGAATACAAAGTGTACAGTGCTCACTTTATATTTATTTTTGATTACAAATATTTGTACTGTGAAAAACAAAAGAAATAGTATTTTTCAATTCACCTAATACAAGTACTGTTGTGCAATCTCTTTATCATGAAAGTTGAACTTACAAATGTAGAATGATGTACAAAACTAGCTGCATTCAAAAATAAAACAATGTAAAACTTTAGAGTCTACAAGTCCACTCAGTCCTATTTCTTGTTCAGCCAATCGCTCAGACAAACAAGTTTGTTTAAATTTGCAGGAAATAATGCTGCCCACTTCTTCTTCACAATGTCACCTGAAAGTGAGAACACCGTTCCAGAGGATGTGTGTCCGTGCTGATGATGGGTTCTGCTCGATAACAATCCAAAGCAGTGCGGACCGACAATGTTCATTTTCATCATCTGAGTCAGGTGCCACCAGCAGAAGGTTGATTTTCATTTTTGGTGGTTCGGATTCTGTAGTTTCGGCATTGGAATGTTGATCTTTTAAGACTTCTGAAAGCATGCTCCACACCTCATTCCTCTCAGATTTGGAAGGCACTTCAGATTCTTAAACCTTTGTTCGAGAGCTGTAGCTATCTTTAGAAATCTCACATTGGTACCTTCTTTGTGTTTTGTGACATCTGCAGTGAAAGTATTCTTAAAATGAACAGCATGTGCTGAGTCGTCATCCGGGACTACTAGAACATGAAACATATGATAGAATGTGAGTAAAAAAGAGCTGGAGACATACAGTTCTCCCTCAAGGAGTTCAGTCTCACATTTAATTAACACATTTTTTTAACAAGCATCATCAGCATGGAAGCAAGACCTCTGGAATGGTGGCCAAAGCATGAAGGGGCATACAAATGTTCGCGTATCTGGCATGTAAATTCCTTGCAGTGCTGGCTACAAAAGTCCCATGTGAATGCCTAGTCTCACTTTTTGGTGACATTGTAAACAAGAAGTGGGCAGCATTATCTCCCGTAAATGAAAACAAAGTTGTTTGTCTTAGCGATTGGCTGAACGAGAAGTAGGACTGAGTGGACTAGTAGGCTCTAAAGTTTTTTGCATTGTTTTGTTTCTGAGTGCAGCTATGTAACAAAAAAGAAATCTATGTTTGTAAGTTGCTCTTTCATAATAAAGAGATTGCACTACAATACTTGTATGAGTAGAATTGAAAAATACGATTTCTTTTATCGTTTTTACAGTGCAAATATTTGTAATAAAAAATATACAAAGGAATCAATGTACACTTTTTGTATTCTGTGTTGTAATTGAAATCAATATATTTGAAAATGTAGAAAAACATCCAAAATATTTAATAAATTTCAATTCTTGTTTAATTTAATTCTTGTTTAACCATGCAATTAATTGCAATTAATTTTTTTGATTTAATCCCGTGAGTTAACTGTGATTAATCGACAGCCCTAATTTAAACGTTGTGTTCTCCCCTTGGGGTGTCTGGATCCTGGTTTTCACAAGGAAGTATTGTTTTGTGTTGTCTGTACTGCCTTGTGCTTTACGTGATTAAACATAAAGAGCATAAAGTCAGTAGATTGAACAAAGTGTTTGTGTTGACTGCTTCAAACTATTGTGTGCCCCTGAGGGACTTAAACTATAAACCAGAAGTTTCACACCTTTGGAGTTGAGTTCTGGCTGAGGGGGTATGTTTAAATACTGGGCAGTCTGAAGTGTCCAGAGGGGCTAGGTAGCTGGACAGTGGGTTCTGACACTCGGAGGGCAGTGACAGATAGAAGGTCTGCACCCTGAGCATGTGCATAGGAACCCTGAGATTGGGACAGTGGCTAGACTTAGTTCAGACTACAGGAACTTAAAGCACCCTTGGGATCTGGGGCACTGAGGCCTGAATTCCCCTCACCGTAGTGTTAGTGGGTGGCCAGGAAGGGACTCTCAGTAGGATCCATGGCATGGGATACAAGGAACTTGTTAGAGTAAGGAACTTTAAATGATACACAGTTATTTTCTTAAATGTTTAATACACCTTCATGTTTGTGTTTTTTTATGTAATTTATGGCAAAATTCAAAACTGACATTTGTGACAGAGGTAGATCTAGGATAATTGAAATAGAAACTTGTTTCTTGCAAAATATCTGATCTTATTAAATAACATCTTGTAATTCTACAAAATAAATAAGATTTTTTTAGTTCAAGCAGGGTAAATTATAAGCAAAGTAATTGCTGAATAATCATGTTTTTCACTCGACAGTACTTAACAACAGTCATTCCTTATGAGAAGAAAAGTGGACCACCCGGTGTTGAAGATCTACAAACATTAACCAAAAGTGAGTAAATATTTAAAACTCTCCTGCTGATCTCATGTCCCATACCTAGTATTGCCAAAAACAAGTGTTCAAAAATCATGAGTCAGACCCTCCAAAATCATATTACTATTTTTAAGCCATAATAAATTTTGGGTGGTTCTTGTTTGTCTTCTGGTTTTTGAGCCTCTAGAATGCACTCGGATCATGTTTTCAGGCTGGTCTCTGAAACCCTGAGGGCTAGAAACTTTTTATTTTAACTAAAAGCTGATATTCTCATGTAATGACTGGACTTCAGGAGCAGGAGCTGTAAGAAAAATACCAAATATCATGAATGTTGGCAACACTGCTTCCCCGCTCCCTCAAAATATGCTATGTGTACTAATGGGTTTATCAGCAAATTCATGTTGAGTTGAGACAACCATTTATGTAGTGACGTTAGAACTTTTGAGAATGAGAGTACATGGGGGAGCTATTTAATTATAGTTGTCAAACAACTGCTGTTAAGAGAGTTTCAAATCTACTTTTCTTGGCCTAATTTTTCATGTGAGAGTTACTTTGGTGTGTCCAAATTAGGACACCCTAAAGGGATCTGATTTTCACAATGTCTAAAGTGCCCACCCTCTTAAAAGCAAGTCCTTTTAGGGTGTCTGAATTTGAGTACCCAGAATTACTAAACACTTCTGAAAATGTAAGATCTTATGTGCATTTCTGCTGACAGGAGACTTATAAAATTTTTAAGTAATAGAACATTTAAACAAAAGGAACTTAGATACACATTCTTTTCCTGCAGTATGCTCCCTTGGCTAGTACTTAAGTTTTGTGTTTCAACTAGCACTTCCTCACAGTTAACTTCATTTTCTGTTTAACCGTGTAATGAGATCATAATCCTTTACTAATGACTAAAGCATAGTTCAAAATGTCAATATTCCAGTATTAGTCAAGGGGGGAAAAGCCAAAAGTCTCAGCAAAATAACTTTTTTTTTTTTTTTGGTTAACAACAAAAACATTTATACAAATGTTTATTGTAAAGAGTTAAGTGTTTTCTGCGGACTGGTTGAAACCTGATTGTGTTACTCAGGCTTGGTCTACACTACAGAGTTAGGTTGAGGTAAGGCAGCTTATATCTAATTACAGGTATGTCAGTGTAAGCACTACAGCCTTGCTCCTGCTGATGTAAGTGCCCTACTACACCAGCATAACTCCATTTCTGAGAAAGGAATAGGACTTATTTTGGTGTAACTAAGGTAATACAGTGTCCATACAGACAGTTTTCAGAGTAGCAGCCGTGTTAGTCTGTATTCGCAAAAAGAAAAGGAGTAGTCCTTTTCTTTTTGCATATAGACAGTGTTACTTATATCTGCTGTTGGCTGTCATTCTTGTCAATTTCATGGCTCCTTGCTGGAGCCGTGAAATTGACAAGAAAGCCAGGCTGACACAGGGTGGGTGGTGGGACTCCAGCTTGAGACGGCTGCCTCCTGGGCTCCCCCTTCCCAGTTGTGCTGTGCCTGCCCTGCTCGGAGTTCAGCTCCCCCATGGCTCCCCACTCCCAGCCCAGCTGCTGCCCAGGCTCCTCACTCAGAGTTGGGCTGTGCCTGCCCGGCTCCCTGCAGGGAGCCCTGGTACTGCACGGAGGCTCCCCACTGCCCGGAGCCTGGCTGCACTCCCAGGCTCTTGGCTCCCTGCTCCTTGCCGCAGCCAGGGTCCCAGCAGGGAGCTCTGTGCCTGAAGTCCTCGAGCCTCCCAGGGCAGCCAGGCTCCAGGTGCCAGGGAGCCATGTGCCCAGTGTGGGGAGAGCGGGAGAGTGGCCGGGCTCCTGATGGTGGGGAGCTACATGTGGAGCTGAGAGCCCAGATTCTTAGCCTCCCACACTGCCCCTCTTAAATCGGTGAAAGCGCTCCTGATGAGGGGACACACCACCAACAAAAGGAGGATAGTGTGGGCATTAACCACCGCAGTAATTACTGTGATGGTTGTAAGTCGACCTAACATAGGTTGATGTACATTTCTAGTGTAGACATGCCCTCAGTAGCAGATTTCTTGGCTTACTTCTCCTGGCTTATGCAGTTGTGAGGCAAATATTGAACAGGTTATTTAAAGCTACGAACACTGAATATTTTATTTCAACATAAAGATAAATATAGTATTTTGGAATAGTCATATGGTATTCAGATTCTTACATGAGCGTTCTGGAGTTTATCAAATGCTGCTTGTCGCTAAATGCTGTGCTTCTGATTCTTTCATTCCTCTCGTGTTGCGAACACTTACAGAGGGATATACATCTCAACATTCTTTAGTTGAATATGGAACAACAGACAAGCATAAGTAATCCAGGGCAGTTAACAGAGGTTTTTCCTATAGTTAACAGTCCACTGCTCCAGGGACCAGCAATGGAAATATCTATTCTGTGTTATAAGCCTCACAGCTGCCTATTTCAAAACATAAAACAAGCATTGCATGTACAAGTAGAATCTTCTCATTAATGGTTTGATCTCTTTCGGATCCAACTCTAAATGCTTGCAAAAAAGTTCTTCAGTTGGCAAGTTAACTAAATTGGTTCCTTTTGCCAGTGGATTGTTTAGTCTACTGTGGTTGATGGTAGTTGTCCGGCTTCTCAGTGTTATTTTCTTTTCAAATACTATTTTTTTTAGAATTCATTTCTCAATAATTATTGGTTATCATAATCGACAGCTAACACTGTGAGCCAGCTTATATAGAATGAAATTTTTGCACAACCTGAGTGAGAAAGCACTTTGCATTCGTCAAACCATGTGAATGTTCCCAAGAGATCTGAAACATTTTCAGAAATAAATGTAGCATCCTCTTGGATGGTAGGAGCTGCAAAAGTTTTTCTAACGTTTTTAGTACTTAAGTAGTACGATGCTTATTCAGTCTGCATAAATTAAATCCTTGTAGGTATGAATTTCTTTCACATTCCAAGAGTTCCTTCTTGTAATAACCGCCACCGGCTGTAAAACACTAAGTGAAATCCTGATTGCTGAAATAGTTCTTATATATGAGTTGACTTTCAGTATTACTAAACTAAACGTGGGATCTTCACAGTAGTGTTTTGCTTTCTAATATTGTTAAGGGATTAGCTAAAACTGTTGAAATTAATCTGTCAGACTATTTAACTTTTCACTGAATATTTTGAGTAACTGGAAACCACAAAGACGGCATTTGAACTCCAATATATTTAAGTACCTTATTAAAAAAATTAATAAATTAAAATGTCTTAGTTTTAGCCAGTATTCTGCTATGTCAGGCTTTGCCATATGGGAGGCTCTGAAAGCTGGGAGTTTGTCTTTATATATGCAAAGAAAAGGTCAGAATATTTAATATAAGAAATTAAAGTGTAATACGTGTTACTCTGAAACACACAGACCCCATAGCAAACAGGGAGTTTCCGACGCAATTCATGGTGTTGGTTTGTAAACTTTGGATCAGGAAATTTTTCAACGGGACAAAGGGTAGTTAGGCACCTAACTTCCATTGATATTAACTGCTGTTTGTGTCATTGAAAGTTTCTTCCCAATCTTTACTATGGAATTTGAAATTGTAGGCATTCTTTTTTTTACTTTCTTTCACCTTCTTGGTTATCTCTCTCTACCTTTTTACCCTAACCTATAGTGTGATTCTTACAACTGTTCACCCTTTCTCCTTCTTCAGATCAAAAACTTGTGGCTTCATCTTAGTGTTTTTTTTAACTAAATGTTTTGAAGACTTGCCCTTTTTTGGGCAAGAGGAGTGTTCACAGCCACAACTACAGATTCTTTATTCCAGCTGAACATCTTGTCCATATGCAAATTGAATGTTTACCCTCTGCAGAAAACTTGTCTCAAAATTGTCCATACTTGGTTATAAGATTTGTCTTATAAATGGCATTGTTAATAAATAATTCTGTCAAAGTCCGTTCCAAATGCAGTCAGGTGTTTGGTATCCTCCCTGGGCCATGGTTGTTGCGTTCATTGTTTCCAAATACACATTTTCATTGGTGTATTGTGTGTTTCAGTGGAAAGGAGTCTGTTGTTCTCCTGCATTACCACTGTTTGAGTGGAGACCCAGTGGAAAAATCAGTTGACGGAACTTTCTCTTCCTTCCTGATGGCTCCAACCCTAATAAGTTATTAGCTGGGATAGTTCAATTTTAGCATGTGCCCCTACAGGGATCTTTTCATGTCTAGACTGTCAGAGAGGAGAACCACCACATTCTAGGAATGTCAGTATGCTCTCTTATCTTCTCCTTGTTTCCCAAATGCTTAATTGCTGTGAGTGGAGTCTCAGATTCTTCCCCAGTAGATGGGGAAAGGTGAAGGGGGAGTGTAATGGCACAGTTATTTCTCTGTAGCCATATCTGAGGGTGAAATAATACAGAATAATACATAATCTGGTGAAATTTACAGAACTTCTGTAGCTTCACAACAGACGGTAAATTTGGCCTACTAAAACGCAGTGCTAGGGGGGAATAACATGAAAAAATACTGAAACATTAAAGGATTTATAATTTCAATATCCTGTTAGAAAGTTTTTCCTCATTGTAAAGATCCTGTTTTAAAACTCCAAAACAATATTGACAGCTGCTAAGTGAAATGAGAAATGTTGATACCATGTTTTAGTGTTTTCTTTACTGTTTATATTGATTTTTATAATAAAAGTGCATTGAAATACATGACAAACGAAAACACCGAAGTCTGATATGATCAATCATGTTAAAGAAAAAAAACTTGAAAAATTCAGTGTGGTTTTAAGAGAGTCTTATTATATGGTACTCTTTGACCGAATTCCCCAGCTCTTATGTGCATACAATATAGATTTGAGTTAGAATTATGCATATGAAAGGGGTGTGGAGCAGTCCCCATGTGTCTGCCATTCATTTTTTCAGTATTCCAATTACATATTTTCTAATTGATATGGATGTAATATCTAGATGAGTAGTTAAAGTATCTTCAGTGTGGTTGTTCGAGTAACATCTTTAATTTAAGACTAATTTTCTGAATTATTGCTTTTTCTCATCCACCCTTCCTCTCCCATACTCTTCAGTCCTTTATGCTATGAAAGAGGACAGCGAGAAAGTGCCAAGCTTATTAACAGACTACATTTTAAAGGGTGAGTATGCCTGTTAGTATGCATTAGCTGGGATCTTTTATTTTAAGTTAATATGAGGTATATTAAATATATGTTTTAAAATGCTGTTCTTGTGGCATTCATGAATTAATAGGTCTGTGTTATCTTCTAATTAAGCTAGGCTTTAATTTTATTTTATGTGCCCAGAAGACCCTAAGCATGTCACACCATAAATAAAACATTGTGAGGGTAATTTTTTTTGTGATGGTCTAAAATACATTACAAGATTGCCATAGGACGTCATAGTATCAAAACTAAATAATTTAAGGTCTAGTATACAAAGTAAAATATGAATAGTTCAAAATGTATTTATTAGATAGATTTTTCTGAAACAATGAACTACTTAAATAATCTGGAAATAATGCACATTGCTGATACAGGGCTTGTAGACTTCTATAAATTCGAAATTTTCCTTCTGGTCACTAGTAAATATAAGAACAGCCATACTGGGTCAGACCAATGAGCCATCTAGCCCAGTATCCTATCTCGTGACAGTGGCCAATGCCAGGTGCTTCAGAGGGAATGAACAGAACAGGTAATCATCAAGTGATCCATCCCCTGTTGCCCATTCCCAGCTTCTGGCAAACAGAAAGGCTAGGGACACTTCAAAGCATGGTTTTGTATCCCTGCCTATTCTGGCTAATCGCCATTGTTTGACCTATCTTCCAGGAACAATGTCCTTGGATATTTTTCTTTATTCTGTCAGTTTCCATTTAAAATTAAAAGGTTTGAATGTACCTACCGGAGATTTTCCAGTGCTATACATTGTCTGATTTTCAGTGTGTCAGGCAATGGGGATCATCTTTGACCTTGAAAAACAGTTCCACAATCTAATAGAGCTTATCATAAGGATTCTAAACATTCCACCTGAAATTGCATTCTTAGTTCATTCCATCACTACTGGTTATTTCATCTTAAATCATCTCTCTCCCTTAGTTATCACACTCCACTTTATTTTTGAGCTAAACTATACAATGCATGTTTAGTGTAGTTAATCTCTCTCCCTAAATTAATCCCTTTGTTACTTATTTTGGTCTTTTCTCTTAAACTCCCTCCAATTTGTCTGCATCTCTGTGTTATTAAGATGCCCAGAACAGAACGTGGTAGTTCAGGCACAGTCTTGCTTCCCTCTCTCACTTAGGCACATGCAAATACTTGTGCTTACTTTTAAGCATGTACATAAGAGTAGTCCCATTTACTTCAATGCTTAAAGTTAAGCATAGGCATAAGTTTTTATAAGATCTAGACCATAGTGTGTAACTAGAATTGTTGTATCCCTGCTCCAGGATGTGATGCCTCTTTGTATGCGGTCCAAAATTGCATTACCATTGTTTGTTGCCAGATCAGACACTGCACATTCATCTCTGACTTGCTGTCCTTGGTTTTTAGTGTTACTGTTTTCCAAGTATCTGTTTTCAAATAATATATCACTTGATTTATTCACTTCATTCCTAGTCGGTTGTATTTTTCTAAACTGATTCTTCTATTTCCTGCTCATAATTTTGATTGCTCTGACCTCACAAGTATTTACAAATCCTCCCAGTTTACAGTTGTCAATAAATTTACTCAATATGCTGACTTTATTTCAATTTAAATAAAAATAAAAGATGGCTATGAAATGTGCAAGGCCCCCAACACATAATTTAATATTACAACAAAGCCCAGCAGTATTAAAATAATCATTATAACAAGAACACTGCCAGCCACCTACAAACACTCTTTCCCCATCTTTTTTGTTCTGTCTTCTCCAAAAATCCAGTCAAACAGATGACTTTTGCAGGATGTTTAACTGGTTGAATTCAGTCTGCGTTTGATTTCCTGTCTTCTTAAAATAAAACCAGGCAGGAGTTTTTATCAAATGCATAACATTTTGACTTCACAATCTTTCTAGAATTTCTCTGTCTTGTCTGAATTCTCTAGCTTTGCTTTATCTCATATAGAGTAAATAGCAGAAGCTGCTTTTTTGTCTAGAACTTCTAATTAAGTTTTTTCTCATGTGACAGGTAAAACAATTAAGCTGAAAAAATTCTAGTGATACTACTGGAGTTATTTTTCAACTTAGTAACCCTGCATTGAAAGAAATAAATTACTTAGTAATTGTATTTCTTAGGAGAAGAAAATAATTTATCTATTTTGAAAGAAGTTCGGATGTTTAAAATGTCATAATTTTTAGTAATTAAATACTAATCAGAATGGGCACATTTTACACACACGTTCTGCTAATCTGAGTCATGACTGATCAGTTAACTCACCCACAGGGCCATCAAAGCGGCTGATGACTCTGATTTTTGGTATCTTCACTCATCCCCTTATATAATCCTGGAAAGTGCATCACAGTCCCAGTTGAAACTCTTCCAATGCTTCAAACCCTAAATGACCATAAACATATAAAAACTGTGTACAAGAAGGGGGAAAATTCCAGATTAGAACATCTTCTGTTAAATTTAAATGGCCTGTTCCCGTACGCAACCACTCTTCCAGTCTGGACTCATAACTGATGGGGAATAGCAAGCGGTCCACTCAGAATGAGTGGAAGGGATCAGGGCAGAACGAAGAAAACAGTTCATTACAGGTGAACAGTGAGGATGAGCTCTCAGTGGTTTTGTTACCAGCCCTGTATTGCATATTTACATGCGGATCAATACTAGAAAACTGTGTCAGACTTCCTCATAAAAATGTGGAATTCATTCTCCTAATCAAATAGAGGAGCTGTTTTCCAAATTGGATCTTAAAAATTGGTATTTACATGGAAGTAGATTCAAAATACAGAGTACTTTTACAGCAGAACAAGGACTGTAGCAATTTAAAGTAATATCTAAATGGTTTGATGAGGATACTACATGATGTGCCTAACTCAGCCTGTTAGTTATAGCTGGATGACATCCTGAGACATGCTAAAATTGTTTAGATAGGAATTGTTAAGTTTACAAATGATCTGTTTTAAATTCAGCATACCAATTCAAAATTGAATCCAAAGACATTTTAGCTGTTTTTTGTAAAGCACTTTCAGATCTAGAGATAGATATTGTACTATATTATTATGAACTTCTGTGATAATCTCGATAGGCAATAAAAGCAGGCTTCTACCACCATTCAGGGACTGCTCATTGGTAGCTGCCAGTACCATTCAAGTAGAAGCAGCCAATATAAGTAGGCTTCAATGATGCAAACCCCCTCCCCTGCAAAATCTGCTATTGTGCTGGAAAGAGAATAAATTTCCTGAGTTAAGGAATAGTTCAAAGCATGCTCACTATTTGGGAGACTTCAAGGAAGCATTTCTACCTCTGTTATTCTTGAAGCATGAACAGTTGGCATTGACAGGCTTTGTAGGCACCTATGTTGATGTCACCTAAACCTCAGTGTAACCTCAGAGTTAGAGACTATTCCTCCTCTGCATCAAGCTTCAATGCCAACAAGCGGTAAGATATTCTGTAGCTGTTCCTGGAGCAATACATTATCTCTCCATTGCTCTGCCACCAAGACCTTCTGATGCATGATGACTCCACAGTTGGTGTCAGTGGTCTCGTGCTCCATTGGGCTTCATTTGAGGACTAAAGGGTATATTTATACCGCAGTCAGCGGTGTGATTGCAGCATGTTAGACATACCTGAGCTAGGTTCAGTCTTGCTAGCTTGGTACCAACAGTGAAGCTGCAACAGAATGAGCTAGCCAACTGGAGTACAAGTCTGCCAGGGAGCCCAGCTGTGTACTTGGGTGGTTCGTCCATGTAGCTATGGCTTCACTGCTGGTGGTTTTCAAGCTGTCTTGGGTATGTCTGTATGAGCTGCAATCACACCTCCAAGTGCAATACAGTAACTCCTCACTTGGTCGTCCCAGTTAACGTTGTTACGTTGCTGATCAGTTAGGGAATATCATAGAATAGCAGGGTTGGAAGGGACCCCTGAAGGTCATCTAGTCCAACCCCCTGCTCGAAGCAGGACCAATTCCCAGTTAAATCATCCCAGCCAGGACTTTGTCAAGCCTGACCTTAAAAACCTCTAAGGAAGGAGATTCTACCACCTCCCTAGGTAACGCATTCCAGTGTTTCACCACCCTCTTAGTGAAAAAGTTTTTCCTAATATCCAATCTAAACCTCCCCCACTGCAACTTGAGACCATTACTCCTCATTCTGTCATCTGCTACCATTGAGAACAGTCTAGAGCCATCCTCTTTGGAACCCCCTTTCAGGTAGTTGAAAGCAGCTATCAAATCCCCCTCATTCTTCTCTTCTGCAGGGTAAACAATCCCAGCTCCCTCAGCCTCTCCTCATAAGTCATGTGTTCTAGACCCCTAATCATTTTTGTTGCCCTTCGCTGGACTCTCTCCAATTTATCCACATCCTTCTTGTAGTGTGGGGCCCAAAACTGGACACAGTACTCCAGATGAGGCCTCACCAATGTCGAATAGAGGGGAACGATCACGTCCCTCGATCTGCTCGCTATGCCCCTACTTATACATCCCAAAATGCCATTGGCCTTCTTGGCAACAAGGGCACACTGCTGACTCATATCCAGCTTCTCGTCCACTGTCACCCCTAGGTCCTTTTCCGCAGAACTGCTGTCTAGCCATTCAGTCCCTATTCTGTAGCGGTGCATTGGATTCTTCCATCCTAAGTGCAGGACCCTGCACTTATCCTTATTGAACCTCATCAGATTTCTTTTGGCCCAATCCTCTAATTTGTCTAGGTCCTTCTGTATCCTATCCCTCCCCTCCAGCATATCTACCACTCCTCCCAGTTTAGTATCATCCGCAAATTTGCTGAGAGTGCAATCCACACCATCCTCCAGATCATTTATGAAGATATTGAACAAAACCGGCCCCAGGACCGACCCTTGGGGCACTCCACTTGATACCGGCTGCCAACTAGACATGGAGCCATTGATCACTACCCGTTGAGCCCGACAATCTAGCCAGCTTTCTACCCACCTTATAGTGCATTCATCCAGCCCATACTTCCTTAACTTGCTGACAAGGATACTGTGGGAGACCGTGTCAAAAGCTTTGCTAAAGTCAAGAAACAATACATCCACTGCTTTCCCTTCATCCACAGAACCAGTAATCTCATCATAAAAGGCGATTAGATTAGTCAGGCATGACCTTCCCTTGGTGAATCCATGCTGGCTGTTCCTGATCACTTTCCTCTCATGCAAGTGCTTCAGGATTGATTCTTTGAGGACCTGCTCCATGATTTTTCCAGGGACTGAGGTGAGGCTGACTGGCCTGTAGTTCCCAGGATCCTCCTTCTTCCCTTTTTTAAAGATTGGCACTACATTAGCCTTTTTCCAGTCATCCGGGACTTCCCCGGTTTGCCACGAGTTTTCAAAGATAATGGCCAATGGCTCTGCAATCACAGCCGCCAATTCCTTCAGCACTCTCGGATGCAACTCGTCCAGCCCCATGGACTTGTGCACGTCCAGCTTTTCTAAATAGTCCCTAACCACCTCTATCTCCACAGAGGGCTGGCCATCTCTTCCCCATTTTGTGATGCCCAGCGCAGCAGTCTGGGAGCTGACCTTGTTAGTGAAGACAGAGGCAAAAAAAGCATTGAGTACATTAGCTTTTTCCACATCCTCTGTCACTAGGTTGCCTCCCTCATTCAGTAAGGGGCCCACACTTTCCTTGGCTTTCTTCTTGTTGCCAACATACCTGAAGAAACCCTTCTTGTTACTCTTGACATCTCTTGCTAGCTGCAGCTCCAGGTGCGATTTGGCCCTCCTGATATTATTCCTACATGCCCGAGCAATATTTTTATACTCTTCCCTGGTCATATGTCCAACCTTACACTTCTTGTAAGCTTCTTTTTTATGTTTAAGATCCGCTAGGATTTCACCATTAAGCCAAGCTGGTCGCCTGCCATATTTACTATTCTTTCGACTCATTGGGATGGTTTGTCCCTGTAACCTCAACAGGGATTCCTTGAAATACAGCCAGCTCTCCTGGACTCCTTTCCCCTTCAAGTTAGTCCCCCAGGGGATCCTGGCCATCCGTTCCCTGAGGGTGTCGAAGTCTGCTTTCCTGAAGTCCAGGGTCCGTATCCTGCTGCTTACCTTTCTTCCCTGCGTCAGGATCCTGAACTCAACCAACTCATGGTCACTGCCTCCCAGATTCCCATCCACTTTTGCTTCCCCTACTAATTCTACCCGGTTTGTGAGCAGCAGGTCAAGAAAAGCGCCCCCCCCCTAGTTGGCTCCTCTAGCACTTGCACCAGGAAATTGTCCCCTACGCTTTCCAAAAACTTCCTGGATTGTCTATGCACCGCTGTATTGCTCTCCCAGCAGATATCAGGAAAATTAAAGTCACCCGTGAGAATCAGGGCATGCGATCTAGTAGCTTCCGTGAGCTGCCGGAAGAAAGCCTCATCTACCTCATCCCCCTGGTCCAGTGGTCTATAGCAGACTCCCACCACTACATCACTCTTGTTGCACACACTTCTAAACTTAATCCAGAGACACTCAGGTTTTTCTACAGTTTCATACCGGAGCTCTGAGCAGTCATACTGCTCCCTTACATACAGTGCTACTCCCCCACCTTTTCTGCCCTGCCTGTCCTTCCTGAACAGTTTATAACCATCCATGACAGTACTCCAGTCATGTGAGTTATCCCACCAAGTCTCTGTTATTCCAATCACATCATAGTTCCTGGACATCACCAGGACCTCCAGTTTAAAGAGTATATGCTGGTTTAAAGTTGTGCAATGCCCCCTTATAATGTTGTTTGGCAGTCACCTGCTTTGAAGGAAGAGCAGACTGTTGCAGCTAGCTGGTGGGGGCTTGGAACCAGGGTGGACCAGCAGCTCCCCTATCAGCACCCCGCTCCCCTAAGTTCCCTGTGCGGCAGCCATCCAGCAGGCTTTCAATTGCCGGTAGTTCAGTTGTCCCTCCCCACACTGCTATGTGCTGCTCCTGCCCTCTGCCTTGGAGCTGCTCCCAGGAGCCTCCCTCTTCCTGTGCGGGGGGGATGGAGTGAAGGAGGGGACTAATGTCAGGGTGTCCCCTTCCCCCCTGCTCCTGCCCCCCGCTTACCCCTTCTCCATGTAGAGCAGGGTTGCGACATGACAGGGCTCAGGACTGAGAGAGCTTGCTGGCTGCAGCTACTGTCTCAACTTCCTGATATACTTAAAAAGGCAGTGTACTTAAAGAGGTAATGCGCATCTCTCTCTCCCACACACAGGGTGTGTGTGTCTGTCTGCCATGCTGTCTCCCTCCCTGCATTCATGCTGTCTTGTAGAGTGTGAGGCTACACTAACAACAATGTGTTAACCCTTGAGGGCTCAGTTGAATGCTCGTTCATCATTTAGCAGTAAGGCATTCACTGGGAAATATCCCACACTCTTCCATCCTCTAACTTCACCACCTCAACCAAGCTTCACAATCATCATTGCTGTGTACAGTATTAAATTGTTTAAAACTTATAGTGTGTGTGTGTATGTATATATAATATAGTGTTTTGTTTGGTGAAAAAAATTTTCCTGGAACCTAACCCCCCCCCCATTTATATTAATTCTTATGGGGAAATTGGATTCGCTTAATATCGTTTTGCTTAAAGTCACATTTTTCAGGAACATAAATACAACATTAAGCAAGGAGTTACTATATAAACATACCCAAAATGTTCTCAGACATTAGTCTATCTGGCATGTAGACGGTTCTTTCAAAGGATTATTAATGGAGGATTAGATCTTTTTAAACAATCTGTTCAGGCAGGCTTTGATGTTGCAGTGCCTTGGAGCCATTTGCTGCTATCATTAACCATTCTTGTATAAGAATTCCAACTTCATCCCTGAATTCAGGGTAAAATGTTTTACCTGCTTTTTTGAAGGTAGTCTCTCTTCATTGGAAATGTTGAGGATTTCTTTATCAAGATCAAGACCAGAACAACAGTGAGGATTTTGGGGCAGCATGCCACTTTCTAGAAGTATAGATGTGTGTTTAGTGATAACTGACCTGATTTCCTATAATTGGTTCTAGTCTTAGCTATTTTGATAAATACAAGACAGATTACTTGTTGTTAAGGTTGAGTCAAGAAATGAAATACAGAAAAAAATAAGTGTTAATTGCATCATGAAAGTATTGAAGTGTGTTAAAATCAAATGACTTTTTTGTTTTGCTAGGGACCTATATTTTCCCTAAAAGAGTGGGCAGGGCTGTTATGGGATAATGGCACGTTGTGCAGCTCTGTGTGAAGTCTTGATAATACTGAATCTTGTCAATATAATTAGCTGACTCCTGAATACTGTTTCTCAAGCAGAAAAATAGTTCTCTACTAAAAGTCCTTATTAAGTGGCTATCATCTTCAGTGAACCCTTGTATCCAGGCACAATTTGCACTCTTGATAAAAAGCAGAGAAGGGAATACTTAAAAAATATGAAAGTATTCAGGCCCGCACATCTGGCCGATATGCATATTAAAGGGAATTAGATAACATGAGAAAGCTCTGACAGTTATTGTTGAGCAGTTGTTTAGAACTAAGGATTGGAGGAGAAAATAAAATATAACAATTTTAGCAATGCCATTTTCAGTTCCTCATGGTATAATGGAACAAACATGGAGAGAGAGGTGTTCATCTATAGGTAAATGGAATACTGAGCAACAAACGGCATACGTTTTGTAAAGAACAGATCTTGCCAAATGTCATTGCTTTTTTGGTAGAATCAAAAAATTAGTTGAGGTAAACAGAGAGAGATTCGCTGGATTTCATTAAAGCATTTTTATACGAAGTGTCAAGTTCTCTCAAATATGGTTGAGTACTGACATGTTGATTATCAACTTTGTGGAGGACTAAACACAGGTAATAATTACTGCATTGAGTTGGGATGTGTGGTAGGGTTTTGTTGAACTTATTGTATTGTTTGGTCTTCAATAGCTTCATCACTGGTATGGTTGAGTGTGTAGAACAACATGCTAATGAATTGGGAAAGACAGCTTAGTCTACTGCCTGTGGCACTGCGCAAGGACTTGGGCAATCTGATTTCTGTTGCCAGCTCTGCCGCTGATCTTCTGTGTGACCTAGGGCCAGGTCACTTCTCTTTTCTATGCCTTTGTTTCTCTTTTCCCCCTTTGCCTGTCTTGTCTAAATAAAATGAGGTCTTCAGGGCAGGTACTCTATCTGCTTGTGTATGTGTACAGCACTTAGTACAATAGGACCTGATTTTGGATAGGATCTCTAGGCACTATAATGCTACAAATGATAAATAAGAAATTTGAAGTTGGTACTAAATTAGGTGTTGAGAACTAATAAAGCAGAAAGGCTAAAAACGGTATGAAATAGAGGGAGGAATTAATAAATTGAGCTCTAACTGGTAAAAATGCCAGGTAACACATCTAAGTGAGTGAATGGGAAGATCCTCAAAGGTACCAATGCCAAAAGAGACCTAGAACAAATTGGATGTGAATGTGTAATGAAGTAAAATAGCTAAAAAGGCCAGCCAACTTGGGGCCGTTTCCACTGAGGCATCACATTATGCAGGGGGGGAAGGGATGATTTAGTGGATCTCTGTGTTTGGTATAAAAATACTTTGCATTGTGTTTGCCATTCAAAAAAGTCTTTAAAACTGATGTTAAAAATAAACTTACTTTAAAAATATGACTTCAGCTCATCCTCATAGCCAAGACCCTTCATTCCAGTGATCAATTATGTAGTTCTTCTTCGAATCCTCTCTAAAATGTGTACCTCTTCAGAGGCAAGTTACCCAAAACTAGACCCACAGTTCCAGACAGGGTCTTTTCATGGTATTGCACAATGGAATAATTCCCTTGTTTTGTTCATACTATTTTTGATGCCGTCTAAAATCCTTTTGTTCTTCTTTGTCACAATTCACCATTGTTTCCATCCTTATGTAGTTGGTAATGAAAGGGGCTTAGTGATTTATATTTAGTACATTGTAATTCATTATTCAGCAAGATATGGGTCAGTGTATGCTTTTTAGATTGGAAATACTTACTAACGTGAAATTCAGTCAGACATTGTCTAGGCTGCATTCCAGATGTGTTTAAATCTTTCTGAATATGATTGAGAGACAAGGTGGATGAAGTAATTTATTATTTTGGACCATTTTCTATTGGTGAAAGAGATATGCTTTCAAGCTTACACAGAGCTGCTCTTCAGGTCTGGGACAGATACTCTTAAGTATATCTGCCCTGCAGTAGACACCTGCAGCTGGGCCATGCCAGCTGACTAAGGCTTGTGGGTCTCAAGCTAAGGGGCTGTTTAATTGTGGCGTAGAAGTCCAGGCTTGGACTGGACCCCAGGTTCTAAGATCCTGTGAGATGGGAGGATCCCAGAGTTTGGGCTGCAGCCTGGGCCCACACATCTGTACCATAGTTAAATAGGCCTTTAGCCCTAGCCCTGCAAACCCAAGTCGGCTGGCATGGCCAGGCATGGTTGTCTAATTGCAATGTAGACATACCCAAAGTGTCACAGCTAAATACAAAGTGGAACACATTGTTTAGCATACGTAGTTAACACATATGGTAAGAGAAGTGATGAAGTGGCCAGTTAACACCCCTGCAATCATAAAGCAAAAAAGGTGGTTTTAATGGGTTACAGATTGTTCTAACAAGCCATAAATACTATGTCTTTATTAAGTCCATGATTTTCAGTGTGTAGCAAAGTTATGAATATAAGCTCCCAGGCTTGTTGTTTGAAGGTGGTGTGCAGGTGTTGTCGTTTGAAGGTGGTGTGCAGGTGTTGTGAATATGTTTGGCACTTGAAAACCATAATAGCCATGTTTCAATCCCAAGCCAGAATGGAGGAAGCAGAAGTCTGAGATGTTAGTGATCTGAAGGAGAGGGATGTGTTTAGTGTCAGGAAAAATCTATATTAATGAATCCAGGCCAAGATTTTAAATTTTTCAGTTAAATAAAAGTATTCCATCAGTTTGAAATTGAAAATTTCAAATAATGAGTTAAAAGTATTTTTGGGTGATATACTTTCTCCAGTTAATCTCCCAATTTTTGTGGTTTACAAAATTTTTCTTTTAAAAAAAATTTCTTCTCATATTATCATGTGAAAGACCAACAAAAGCAGGGGAAATAATGAAAATAACTGTTTAGTTTGTGCATTTTACAGCACTTCGTGCAAACTGCAGAGCAGAGATTAATGTATTTTCTGTAATCTCTGCTAGTGAGCGTTCTTGGGTGTTACCTGCAATAATAGTAGGTACAAAATGTTCAGATAAGTATGATTAAATTAATCATTTCCCTTTAATATTCTCACAGCAGCCTTCACTCTGTCTACTTACATACACAGTATGCATTACACTACTGTAATCTCATTGCATGATCACATAATGGGATGCTATTCGGTAAATATTACATCATTATACACAAAGGAATAAAACTTATTTGTAATTGAGAATATAGTATGTAGTATTTTTCATTATTGTGTGGCATGATTATATATAGACTTTGTTGAAATACATGAATACAAAGGGCCAAAGATAAATTTGCTGATGGCCATGTGTAAAAAACCTAAATAGATATCTATAGCTTGAAACTTTTGATTTGTTAAATTAAATTTCTAGCCTTAACAATACATTACAGTAGGTTTTTTGCATGCGTTATATATTACCATTATGATAAACTCATCTATGAAAGCCAATTAGGTTTGCTTATTCTTGACACACAGACTTTTATAAATATAGATAATACTTTCCTATTTGAAAAACTACTTTATTAAGTCCATATGGATGCTTAACCAGAGTAAGCTCCTTTTTAAAATGTTCCATTCTTACAGTAACACAAACTGACTGGCTTAAAACTTGTAACTAATCTGAGTATTCTTGCCTCGTTGCCCATAAATGAAAAAATAGTGGTTATGACTTAAGGTAGTTCAAGAAAAATATTGCTACACATACCACCAAGTAAAATGGAAGAAAATGTGTGTATTTGTCTTTCTGGCAATTTAAATAGTTTTTAATTATTCTTCTGACCCCCGACTATTTAGATTGTGGAAGTGGTATGATTTCCCATCTTTGAACTTGTTTATTTTATCCCACACCTGATCTTCTAAGTTACCAATAAGGACTGAAACTGATTTTTTGTTTTATATTAAAAGGCAAAAATGTAACTGTCAGTGTTTTTATTTTTAAATTTTGAAAGTGTTTCTGATCATGAGAATTTATTTTCTTGTCTTTATTATTTAAAGTTTTTGTGTTTCTTTGTTACACCTGACTTCTTTATTTGCTTTTGTATTGTGCTAGCATTGGTTTGAAAGCTGGATTGCTCTGAGGTTTGTCTCTTAGATGTGAAACAGGAATGAGAAACATGTGAAGGACATGTCTTCCCACTTTACATGATTCACAGGGTACACACATCAAGCTTAGAATTGTCATCTGAAATTTTCAGTACATATTTTAATATTTCACTGCATGGTAGCACTTCCACTTTTTCTTGAATGTTCCATGAAATTATAGTTAATTCCTCAGGATAGACAAGCTTGTAAAATGTAAAGTGTAAAAACACCATTGTTAAGACATGATCTTTAGTTAACTCATTTCTGTGTAATATTAGTTAGTGATAGCATTTTTTTGTCATAAGTTTTCTTTTGGGAAGAGGGTTGCAGTTTAATCAACTGTTTCAATTCTGGATTTTATTCACTGCTTTTAGAGTATAGAACTAAGCATTCTTCATGTTTGTTTACTGTACCCTGCAATCTGTTTATGCACACTGTGTTTAATGAGGTTTATGCCTGTATATTTGTGGTTCTTTTGCAGTTCTGTGTCCGACATGAAAAGTGCTGCTTTACTTCAGAAGTAACCATGCTCCTTCCTGTGACAAGAAGCTTTCAAGAGATAGTTCATAGTATTTTCTTTTCATTTGGCACTGTATCTAAACCTGTATGTATTTACTTTCCATGTCTGTTTGGATTTTTGGATCATACAGTAGGCCTTTTAGGCATGATAGAACGTATGCACTTTTCATTTGATGGTGCAATGTGCTTGAGCGTAGAACAAACATTGTACAGTTTTACTCACAAGCTTTGGTTTGGCTTTTTAAAATCTATTTTACATTGTGTAACATGTAGTAATCCCTCCCACATATTTCACTGTTGGGTAAAGAAAACTAAACTTTAAATACTGTAAATAAAATAAGCCTATAATTTTAACTAATCTGCAGTAAAAAAAAAACAAAAAACAACAAAACAAAAAAACCCTCTGTTCTTATCTCAAACATGCAAAAGGGATCATAGCCAAGCCTGCCCTGAAGAATTCCATTGAAGTTCTTCAGTGGACGCTCCAAAACAGTGATAGTGGAAACTGTCACTGAACACTTTTTTAAAAGCAGTAACTTAGATTAAAACTATAATATTGTATTGTTCAGACATTGAACAAATGTTCTGATGCTCTTCAGGAAGAAGAATCCGTGTGTCTGCTCCCTTTACTTGCTACCTGATTTACATAAACATGAAAATATTAGAAAATTCTTCAGTTCATCACTCTGATTTTTTCTGTTGGTTCAGTTTTTAATAATTAATGTCTATTGAAACCTGATATGTTCCCTCATTACTTCTATCATTTTAGTACTCATGTTAAATATTTGGTCTTAGGATAATATTTTATAGGCTGCAGTATGTAAACAAATATTTTAAGATGCTGAGTATCCTTTAAATTATGTGTTGTGTTTGAGAAATGGTCATTCTTGTTTCCAAGAATGTTATATTGAAACTTTCATTGTCATGTACTTATAAAAGGCATCCTACAGATCTGGCTCTTGTAACTCCCTGTCTGTCATGATATTATACCTGTACCTAGATGTCGTTGATGGGAACATATTTTATAAATCACATTAAATATCTTTGCTAGTCTTAGAGTAAGTCCAGTGGTGTGAAAAGAGAAGTAAATGCCAATAGAAAAGAAAGAAAGAAAGACTGTTTTTAGGTTTGATTCCTTATTTATTATATATTTATACTTATAGAAGCCCCCAGAGCCAGCCACTATACCAATACATAGGAAGATACAATCCTGAAGAGCTTATAATCAAACATTTTTCTCAAGAATTTTTCTGTTCCTTTATCTTAAAATCTTAGTGATGAAGAATCTGTTCGAGAATAATTTCCACAATGTAATAATTTTAAGAATCTGCTTATTAGTAGCAGATACTATGAGTTCTTCCACTTGATTAGCAGAGCACATTAATTATGAACATGGCACTCTGTCACTCAGTAATGCACTTTTCCTCTAGATTCAGTTACAGTATTATAATTGAACTTCAGTATTATGTGTCCGTTGTGCCTGTCTTTTTTTTTTTCCAGAATATTCAGAACTCAGAATTTATAGCCATTACACCACTTGGTCAGCAGTGAACAACCTGCTTGTGCAGGATAATGGCTAAGTATTATTTCACCTGTCAATGAGATGCTCCTTCTGATCTGCTTAAATGGTTAAGTTTCTGTGAAGACATTCTTGCCTGTATTATTCTTTTTCTTTAATAGTTCCTCTATAAAGAAAAACATTGTTTCCTCTGCTGATATGTTGTGAATTCAACATGGCATTCCTTGTGTTTTTTTGCTGAATGTGTTATTTTTCTGTAGAATTTTTTTAATCTATTGTCTTCTAGTTTTCAACTAAGAAATAATCCTATTCCATTATTTCAGTATAGAAACTGAGAAACAACAGATCAGTGGCTTCAAACCTGGTGAGAACCATTATTTATCTTCAAGCCAGCTCTATTCAAAGGTGCTTCCTGGTGCTATCTAGTCCTAAAATGAATGCCTGACAATAAGGTTCAGTCTTGCAGGGTATTGAGCATTCTGGCCTTGATCTCGCAAAGAACTTAAGACAATGATTTCTGTGGGACTACTTAAGTCCTTAAAGTTACACAGGCTTAAGTGGATCAGGGCCAGAGTGCTCAGCATCTTGCAGTAATAGAACCCATTAGTGCTTGGCATTCCTCTGTGCATTCAGTGAGACCAACTCCAGAACAGTGCTGCTTTTTCAAGGAAGAAGTTGTCAAAAACAGTAGAATTGAATGGTGGCCGTACTGGGAGCTATAATTTTTGGTAGAGCTGAATTATCACATACAGTTCAGACTTGAGTTCCACATTGCCTCATCAGTCTCAAAGGCATGAAGTCCAATGCATTGGAGTCAAGGTGCCAGGTAGATCTTTCAGTATGCTCCCTGCATGTCATTCGTCAACATTCAGATGCAGGCAAAATTTCCCTCAAAGCAAATGTGTAGATTTGTATGTAATGTAGGGATGTTCAAATCTATGTACAATTATTATTATTTCCATACTTTTTAAAATAGTTTGTTTTGGGGGAGGCTTATGGAATTTTCCACTGTAGCCATCACTTTGCGATTTGTGATGCCAAGTGATTGCAGAGTATCCTATTTCTAACATTTCTTTGGGACACTTAAGCTAAATTACATTGTAGGCTTTTTTAACTAATATTTTGGTAGGGTTTTTTAACTAATATTTTGGTATTTTTGTATTGTTTTCTTTATTTATTGAGCAACTGAAAGTTTAGTGAAGTTTTTGTCTGAGAATTGAGGTGATTGTTTAATATAGTAATGATTCTGGGGATTGCAACTACTGGGCTTGTTTTCCTGAATACAATATTGGGAGCCACTACAGAGATCTGTGTGTCTGATCCTGAACCACTGAAGTCAGTGGTTGCAGGATCAAGCCCTGTAAGGGGGAGAAGCGAAGAGGACATTTAGCTGGAAAGGCAGGGACAGAAGTGTCTCCTGATTTACTGCCTTTCTCCTTGAATGAGAAAGGGAGATGCAGAGAACCACAATACTCTACCCATCTCCTTTACCAGAAACAGGGAAAGGTTTCCCCATGACTTGACCATTCCCTGGCCCTCTGCTGAGTTAGGAATGGGGGGAGAAATGTCCCCATGAGCTTTTTTCCCTCTTTAAATAGGTAGAAGAAACAAATGCTCTCAAGTTACCCTGTGTACCCCTACTCCTGGGCTAGGAAAGGGAGGTAAGAGATGATAGATGGAGAGGATTAGCTAAGAAGAATGTGTTAGGGAGAGTGGAGGCAGAACAGGAAATGCAGGGTGCTAGGAAACATGGGAGAAGAGGAGAAAAGAAATGAAACACGGGTAGTGGAAAAATCAAAAAAGCATTGGGGGAAAAAAATAGAATTGAAATAAGTCTTAGCATTTAACACTGTAGGAAAACAGACATTGCCAAAAAAGTGCAAAGGATATACCAAAATATACTATGTAGTCTGAACTTCCTAAAAATTTCCTTAGCTGTGGATAAGTTCCTGACAAAAATTGTCTGCCCTACCGGACTGAATTGAATTTTTTTAAGTATTCTGTATGCAGTGTTGTTGTAGCCATGTTTGTCCCTGTGTAAGTATTCTCTGTAAACCTCGCCTATAAAAGCCTGAACTGAGCAACAAAAGCTGAAAATAGTTAATGTGCACCCAAACCAGCAAATAAATTTGCAGTCTGCAAGTAACTTTTTTCTGCAACTTTTACGCACTTAAGGTTCTCTGTGCGGTTGGGCCTTGAAGCAATATTATGTCTTGTGCTTTTTCAAAGAGCCAGAATTCCCTAGCTCCTGGATATTTCGAGAGCACTGAGAGAGTGACGTCGGAGAGCAGTTGCTGACAATTTCAGTGTACTAGCAAGGATTCCCTGAACTCATAAGGATAGGCCCCTACTAAGCATGTTTAATTTGGGGCAAGTCTGGGAGCAAGACATCTTTAAAAACTAAATGGTATTAAATCACCAAAAATCAGTGTTCACCAAAGAAAGCTGATATACAGTTGTCCTCTCCCCATTTCATGGAATTAGATGGTTCATTTTATAGATTTACCCATTGACTGGCTGGAATAAGAGGGCAAACTAGTTGAGATTCAGTCCACGTAGGAAGCATGCTCATTGACTGGGGCAAACTACCAGAAAAACATCAACAATAATATCCGCTTTCTTCTACTGGAGAGAGTCTTGGTCTCATTGGATCCTCAGCTGTTTCTAGTAGTGTTTCAAGAATATTTTGTATCATCAATGCTAGGTCAGGAAGTTGTGACCTTTTCTTTGGGATGTCACCACCGTAATTCATGCCTTTGTCACCTCCAGATCATATTACCTCAACATCCTATATGCCTTAATGCCACCCGGAAATTACAGCTAGTGCAGAATGTGGCAGCTTGTGTGCTTGGCAACAGTGCAGAGCACTTCACACCTGTGTTGATCATCAATCTACACTAGCTTCCTATTAATTTCCAGATTAATTTAAGATGTTATTTTTAATTTATAAAGCCCTAAAATGGTGTAGGTCATAGGTAGCTCTGGGACTGCCTCTCCAACTATGACTCCAACTATGACAGCTACAATCCACTGAAGCACTTTAACCTAACATCCCTCTAAGTCTGTCAGGAAGGGACTGAAAGCTTCCTTGGTTTGTTTGGGTTGGTTTGTTAAAACATAAAGCACCAGTTTCTGATCTCTCCAGTTTTACTGCAGTGAAATTAGTCCCTTTTTAATTGTTATGAGATTATAATCAAGCTCATGGTTTGATAATACACAGACGTCTGTAATCTAGTGATACAACCAGTTTTCCCAGATGCTGCAATATCCCTAGATGTCTAAAGGCAATTGCCCAGCTCACTTGGAACTGCAGAATATATGTCTAGCAATTGCATGGTTTCAATTAAGACAGAAAATGTCCTGTCATCTAATGTGCTGCTAAAATTTCAGTTAATTTTGTATCTTCAGACAAATTCCTTCTATCTAGGGGTACCCTGAGGAATGTCCTCTCATTCTTTTTATTACTGCTATTATCCAACATATAGAACTTTGTACTAAATGTTTTACGTGCAAACAATGCTGTGCTTGACTTAGAGTACCACTATTCAGTGGAAAAACGGTTTTTAGGGACACTCTCTAAAATACCTGAATAAATAACAGACAGCGAAATCCATTGTTTCTAATTCTCTTTTTTTAATCTTCTCAGTAGGTAAAAAATCTTGGTATCCATTATTATACAACAATTTGAAGATACCATGATATGCACCAGGAAAACAATAATGGCATTAAAAGAAGATTCTTTAATTTGGTCTTTAAACCTACCATGGAAAGTGCAGATGATTAGCCATAATTAAAATAATTGACGAGTAAACAACTGAAATCCTTTGTGTTTTCTGGTCAATATCTTGTAATGGGTTCTCAGTTTGGGACTTTCATTTCAGAAACTTAACAGAAAATGTTGTTTACAAAGTGGAGAGAGGAGGAGTGGGGAGAACATAATAACTTGCCTCAAAAACTTCCTAGGAATATTTTGAGTTTGTCAAAATTTGGAAGCTCCTTATATACTGTGTTTAAAGTCTTTGTTAGAGCCAACCTCCAAATATGAAGCACTCAGATAACATTGTGCTGTGGACAATATAAGAACCAAACGGAAAAGAATGAGTAACTGGGTGTAAAGAATCAGCCCTTTGACAAATTAGCCGCATGTAAAGTGACCTTTGGCTCCTTTTCTGATTCCTGCTGCTACCTCAAGTTTACCTAAGCTTTGGAGCAAGATAGAGAGGTAAGGCTTTCTGAAGGACATTAACAGTTGGCCCTTGCCCTGAGGTCCCCTATCCTGGCTTCATATTTTCTCATGTTGAAACACACAAAATCAAGGATCGTGGACAAAATTGGCATAATATGTGGAGTTAGGCTATATTTCTACATACCACAGAAAAGCACTCTTCAGTGGCAGTGAACTGTCTGCCTGTGTTATACTCAGGACCTTGATATCTCAGACTCTGCTGAAAGAAACTCTGTGCAGCAAAATAGCTAACTGCTAAACTAAAGATTTGCTTCAGCTACGAGCTTAGCCAGTAGGTAAAAAGATCCAGCCTTAGAGGTGTCACTTCCTTTTGGATGAGAGAGATTACTTCGGTCATGATGGTTCAGTCACCAGAACACAGAGCGTGGGGAGTTCCAGCCTGCTGCTATACTGAATAGCCCAGGAATATGCTCTGCAAGTACAGCGATTTGGTGCAGAAGGAAGTATTCCCAGAATGCCTTCACTAGAGTTGGCTTTTTCTGTTGCCTCAGAACCCCAGCTTGTTTATAGATTTGATAACACAGGATATCTTTCATGAGCCTCTTTATAGCACACGCTTTGGCGATGAACTCTAGGCAGTTTGTGTGCAGGTAATACTACTCTCTTCCATATCTGGCTCACCATCTTAAACTGAAGACTTACTGGCACCTTAGAGACTAACAAATTTATTTGAGTATAAGCTTTCGTGAGCTACAGCTCACTTCATCGGATGCATCTTAAACTGGTGTGTGATTCTGGGACTAAATACTGCCTTACTGATCTGGGATTATATATATTGGAGTCAGAACAGAAAAAAAAATAAACTGGCTCTTCTTCGAGTGTCCCCTGCATATTCCCCATGCTTGGGATGTGCACTGACTGGTCCCATTGAATGGTGCAGCCTTCTACTAGCAGTCCTAGCCCTTCCTGCTCTGCCCCCAAGCTCCAAACACATTCCGACGGTGTGACTTTAAATAGGGTGCTTGCAGTTACAGCCTCAGTTCCTCTGACATGGATGGATGATAATCTTCTATGGATCAAGATCATTTAAATAGTTGGGATAAGTGTCCAGTTGTTTTTTTATATAGTTAGCATTAGAGTTAGTTTAAGTGTTAGTATTAGTTTTTTTAGATTATTATGGCAGATCCAAAGATCAGAACACAATGATCAAAAAGATGTGCATTGTTACGGATTCTGATGCCCATGCGCTCTGCCTAAAATGCTTGGAGGAAGGACATTTTCTTTCATGTTGCTCTATTTGCAGCACTTTCACACCATGAGCTAGAAAACAGAGGCAAAACACTCCAAGCTCTTCTGCAAGAAGCCTTATCTACCGTATCCTCCAGGTTTAAGGTTCCTAAGGCATTATGTGGTTAAAAACCAAGAGGCTTGGTTCAGCTCAGAGCCCTTCCAGTTCCAGGAAAACTTTGGTACTTAGACCAACAGTCTCCGCACCAAGTTCCAGTTCAAAAGAGACTGAGCATTCGGTACCAAAGTCATCTGATCTGACACCACAGAAGGCCACCGGTGTTGAGGAAATCCAGAACCAACTATAGATTCTCTATGCTGGGCATTTCCACAGAACCAGGGCCCTCAGTTCCAAGACAGAAGACAAAACATTTATTCTGGAGATTCATTGGAACTGATGGATCATGGCTGGACAGATCAGAGACACAAAGAGAACACCTAAATTAGGGCTGTCGAGTGATTAAAATAACCCCCATTAATTGTATGATTAAAAAAATGAATTTTGATTGCATAATAGATTACCATTTATTTAAATATTGTTGGATGTTTTCTACATATTCAAATATATTGATTTCAATTACAACACACAATACAAAGTGTACAGTGCTCACTTTATATTTTTGATTACAAATATTTACACTGTAAAAAACAAAAGAAATAGTATTTTTCAAATCACCTAATACAAGTACTGTATTGCAATCTCTTTATCATAAAAGTTTAAATATTCATGGTAAATAGGCCCAATGGCCTGTGATGGGATGTTAGATGGGGTGGGATCTGAGTTACTACAGAGAATTCTTTCCTGGGTATCTGGCTGGTGAATCTTGCCCATATGCTCAGGGTTCAGCTGATCACCATATTTGGGGTCGGGAAGGAATTTTCCTCCAGGGCAGATAGGAAGAGGCCCTGGAGGGTTTTTGTCTTCCTCTGTAGCATGGGGCACGGGTCACTTGCTGGAGGATTCTCTGCTTCTTGAAGTCTTTAAACCATGATTTGAGGACTTCAATAGCTCAGACATAGGTAAGTGGTGTATCGCAGGAGTGGGTAGGTGAGATTCTGTGGCCTGCATTGTGCAGGAGGTCAGACTAGATGATCCTAATGGTCCCTTCTGTCCTTAATATCTAAGAATCTATGAAAGTTGAACTCACAAATGTAGAATTATGTACAAAAAATAACTATTAAAAATAAAACAATGTAAAACTTTGGGGCCTACAAGTCCACTCAGTCCTATTTCTTATTCAGCCAATCATTCAGACAAACAAGTTTGTTTACATTTGCAGGAGATTATGTTGCATGCTTCTTGTTCCCAACATCACCTGAAAGTGAGAACAGGCATTCACATGGCACTGTTGCAGCCGGTGTGTCGCAAGATATTTACATGCTAGATGCACTAAAGATTCATATGTCCCTTCATGCTTCATCCACCATTCTAGAGGTCATGTGCCTATGCTGATAACGGGTTCTGCTCTATAACGATCCAAAGCAGTGCGGACCGACACATGTTCATTTTCATAATCTGAGTCAGATGTCACCAACAGAAGCTTGATTTTCTTTTTTGGTGGTTTGGGTTCTGTAGTTTCTTCATTGGAGTGTTGCTCTTTTAAGATTTCTGAAAAAATACTCAATCTCATCCCTCTCAGATTTTGGGAGACATTTCAGATTCTTAAACCTTGGGTCAAGTGCTGTAGCTATCTTTAGAAATCTTCCATTGGTGGTACCTTCTTTGCGTTTTGTCAGATCTGCAGCAAAAGTGTTCTTAAAATGAACAGCATGTACGGAGTCATCATCCAAGACTACTATAACATGAAATATATGGCAGAATGCGGGTAAAACAGAGCAGGAGATGTACCGTTCTCCCCCAAGGAGAATTTAATTAATGCATTTTTTTAACTAGCGTCATCAGCATGTAAGCATGGAAAGGTGGCCGAAGTATGAAGAGTCATGCAAATGTTTAGCATATCTGGCATGTAAATACCTTGCAATGCCACCTACAAAAGTCCCATGTGAACACTGTTCTCACTTTCTGGTGACATTGTAAATAAGAAGTGGGCAGCATTATCTCCCGTAAATGTAAACAAACTTGTTTGTCTTAGTGATTGGCTTAACAAGAAGAAGGACTGAGTGGACTTGTAGGCTCTAAAGTTTTGCATTGTTTTGTTTTGAGTGCAGTTATGTAACAAATCTAAATTTGTAAGTCGCATTTTCACGATAAAAAGATTTCACTACAGTATGTGTATTAGGTGAATTGAAAAATACTATTTTTTATCATTTTTACAGTCCAAATATTTGTAATAAAAAGAATATAAAGTGAGCACTGCACACTTTGTATTCTGTGTTGTAATTGAAATCAATATAATTGAAAATGTACAAAAACATCCAAAAATGTTTAATAAATTTTAATTGGTATTCTGTTGTTTAACAGTGCAATTAAAACTGCAGTTAGTTGTGATTAATTTTTGAAGTTAATCAACAGCCCTACTCTAAATCTTTTTCTTTGAGTTCCAAAGAATTGTGAGTCTGGGTGTTTATATAGGCACCAATGGCAGCTAATACTGAGGACATACAAGTGTCTGTGGAATAGCAGGTTTTGGTTCTGGTTAATTTGGCAACAGTGAAGAGGAAATTGGGTACAGAACCACAATCTCAAAGATCTCCAGTGGACGCAAACTATTACAAACACAAGTATCTCAGCCCTGACATGTTACTGTACTGGCCAAATTGGTAAGAATGGCAAATGCTGTGGAATCCTTGGCCTTACTGGTCAACTCTGACATTTCCTTACCAGCCTCCTTCCGGGAAACCTGTCCAACAAAGAACTGAAGAAAGTTTTCCAGATCCATGACATCCAGGTCCAAGCTATGGACTGGATGTCATGGATCTGGGAATTACAGATGAATTACAGATACTTACTGTCAATGGACCTTCTGACTCAACAGCAAAGAAAAGTGTACCATCCAGACCCATGGCCATATCTGATAGCATGGGCAATAAGTCTTTAATGAAGTTGGAGATGTCTTTCTCTAAAGTTATTCAACCTAGTCTACTAAATGTTAGAAGAGAATCAACTAGAAAATGTAATCAATTAAAATGGAAAAGATTTTTGCGATGGATATTTAATAAGGGTATAGAGTCTATGTCAGCGCCTATTCATTCTGTACCAGAGTAGAGTTTATATTTGAAGCATTAAGATTTATCTGTTGCTTCACTTAAGGTACATTTGGTCACACTAGCAGTTTATTCCATACTGTGACAAAGTTCTGTCCTTGCCTCTGTGGGGCCCACGTTTCCTGGTGGATTTCACTAGCCTCAGAGGCTCACTGTGACCCTCCATGTAACCCTTCTCTCTCTAGAGACAAGGGTCACAGTCTACTGAGCCTTTTTCATCATAAGCCAGCAAGGGAGGTGAGGAGAAGTTATCCTTCCTTGCACAGTCTCTGTTGTCTCCCAGTCTCAGTGATTAATCAGCAGGCAAAGGTGAGGTGGGGAAGCCCGGGCCCACCCTCTACCCCGGGCTCCAGCCCAAGGACCCTAATAGTATCGGCTATGGTAGCTGACCTTTTAGAAACATAACATGTACAATTCCGTGGGCTACTTCCCCCACAGCAGCCCTCACTTCCTCAAGCTCCACTTCACTCTTACCTCAGGGCCTCCTTCCTTGTGCCTGATATGGTGTGTACTACTCAGCCTCTCCAACAGCACAACTTCCTCCCACAGCTCCTGACATGCACACCCACCTGACTAACTGGGAGGCTTTTAACTAGTTTCAGCCAGCCCCTGATTGGCTTCAGGTGTCCCAATCAACCTAGCCCTCTCCCTGCCTTCTGGAAAGTTCTTAATTGGTCCCAAGTGTCTTAATTGACCTGGAGCAGCTGCCATTTCACTTATCCTGGTACTAGGGATTTGTTTAGCCTGGAGCTAATATATCGATCTCCCACTACTTTTCCATAGCCATCTGGCCTTGCCCCATCACAATACTAATATATAAGATAGCAAATCAATTTTCTCATATGAGATTGTAAAGAAGTTTTTTAAAGGGTTACTAAATTTGTGCCCTCTGGTAAGAGATCCTGTGGTGTCATGGGACATAAATTTAGTGCTTCTGTCACCACTGTTTGAGCCCTTGTCTTTATGTTCTTTATTTCATCTATCAATTAAGACTGCCTTTGTTATAGCGATATCAGGCAGGAGGATTGGTGAACTTCATGCATTAATGGCTGATCCTCCATTTATGACCTTTTATAAGGACAAAGTAGTGTTTCATCCACATCCTAGATTTGTACCAAAAGTCATTTGAGTTTAACGTCAGTCTATTACTTAGCCAGTGTTTTTCCCAGGCCTCATTTGGAGAAAGGTGAATAAAAACTACACTGTTTGGATGCAAAGAGAGTTTTATCATTCTATTTGGGTAGGACTAAATACTTTAGATCTTCACATAAATAGTTTGTGTCATATGCTGGTAACTGTAAAGGAAACCCTGTTTCCGCACAAACATTGTCGAGGTGGGTCAGATGGTGTATAGTGGAAACTTATAAGGGGGTATCACAATCTCCCCCTGTCCAACTGAAAGCACATTCCACTAGGGTTCTGGCAGCCTTGGTGGCAGGTTTGAAGCGTGTTCCAATAGTGGAGATTTGTAGAGCAGCCCTGTATAGTTCTATACACATATTCACAAAACATACCTTGTTAGATATTTCAGCCAGGTCAAATGCAGAGTTTGGTAGATCGGTGCCACAGTCCTTATTTAGTTAGGACTCCTTACCCATAGTCCTAGTTAATATGCAGACTACTGACTAAACTGTCTCAAGAGCGGGAATGTGCAGAAGATACTCGAAGAAGAAAAGAAGGTGGTTACTTGTAACCAAGTTCTTGGAAATGGACTCTGCATATTCACAGTCCCTGTCCTCCTTCCCCTCTTTTACAGAGTCCTGTCTTCTACTGCTCTGTATTAGGAGTGGAAGGAACTGAGGCAGTAACCACTAGTGACCTCCTATTAATAGCCATACCCTCAAAATGTACTTATAGCCTGGGGGCAGAAAGGCATAGACTTACAGAATCATAGGACTGGAAGGAACCTCAAGAGGACATCTAGTCCAGTACCCTACACTCACAGCAGGACTAAGTATTATCTAGATCATTCCTGACAGGTTTGTCTAATCTGCTCTTAAAAATCTCCAGTGATGGAGATTACAACCTCCCTAAACAATTTATTCCAGTGCTTAACCACCCTGACAGGAAGTTTTTCCTAATGTCCAACCTAAACTTCCCTTGCTGCAATTAAGCCCATTGCTTCTTGTCCTATCCTCAGAGCTTAGGCAGAACAATTTTTCTCCCTCCTCCTAACAACCTTTTATGTACTTGTAAACTCTTATCAGGTCCCCTCTCAGTCTTCTCTTCTCCAGACTAGACAAACCCAATTATTTCAGTCTTCCCTGGTAGTTCATGTTTTCTAGACCTTTTAAATCTTTTTTTTTTACTTTTCTTGGGATTTTCTCCAGTTTGTCCACATCTTTCCTGAAATGTGGCACCTAGAACTGGACACAATACTCCAGTGGAGGCCTAATCAGCGTAGAGTAGAGCAGAAGAATTATTTCTCGTGTCTCCTGCTAATACATCCCAGAATGATGATTGCTTTTTCTGAAGCAGTGTTACACTGTTGCTTCATATTTAGCTTGTGATCAATGCTGTCCCCCAAATCCCTTTCTGCAGTGGTACTTCTTAGGCAGTCATTTCCCATTGTGTATGTGTGCAACTGATTGTTCCCTCCAAAGTGGAGTACTTTGCATTTGTCCTTATCGAATTTCTTGTGAGCAGTTGACTCGGCATTCGTTCAATGGCACCTGTCGGTGCATGTCAAAACTTGAGTACAAGTAAGTAACGTTCATTGTCCTAAGCTCTGCCCACAGTCCTATATCCATCTGTTTGTTGCCAAAATATATTCATAATATGAGTATCTTCACTCATTCAGTAGTGGAATAGTTATCAATACTAATATTTATATTTGCTCACACTACAGAATAAACACTACTTCCAGACTCAGAGACATTACTGCATCAGTTTACAGATGGTTTATATTATAGTGGTTACATTTTCAACCATAAGAGTTAACCTTGATTATCTGTAAATGGAAGTTTAGATTCTTAATTACAAAATGAAGCCACATAGGGAGCTGCTACGAGCCAGACCAATCACTTCCTGAGGAATTCAAATGCATGGTTCCTATTTCTCTCCTGAGGTCCTGATAGCTTGGTTTACAGTTTACAGTAATGCAGGGGGACTGGATGTAGAATGCAATCTTGTTATCCAAGCCAAATCCCCGCTGTTACATCCTCTGCCTTGGTAAGTTGTGAATGAAAAGATTGTGTGGTTAAAGGCTCTAGGGAGGGGCCTTGTCCTGTTTTAGTGATCCTGCCTAGTTTAAAACCATGATGTAAAGGGCTCTTTAATATATAGATTGGGCCTTACCAATGAGGTAAATGTATTGACATGTTCCTCACACCTCCACCTTGATTTATTTAATGAACAGATCCCTAAAGAGAAAGCTGTCATCTTCTGGACCATTTGTTTCTAATTAAAGGTCAACCTTTATTTGTGCTGCCTTATAGTGTTTGTCATCAGAGCTGCACTGTATTATAGAATGGGGATCAATGAGTTCTCCAGACTTCAAAGAATGTTCTGCTAATTTGAACTCAAAATGGCATTTTCAGTACCTGCTGCCAACATTTTGGTTTACTAATTCCTGAAAAAGTTAGAATTCTTCCTCTGAGTATATCTATCAGCCCCATTACTCTGTATCATGCTCTAATACTAGCTGCTTCTGCATTAGCATTTTGCAGTCAACAGACTTTAAGTTTCAGAGTAGCAGCCGTGTTAGTCTGTATTCGCAAGAAGAAAAGGAGTACTTGTCGCACCTTAGAGACTAACCAATTTATTTGAGCATAAGTTTTTGTAAGCTACAGCTCACTTCATCGGATGCATTCAGTGGAAAATACAGTGAGGAGATTTATATACGCACACAACATGAAAAAATGGGTGTTATCGTACACACTGTAAGGAGAGTGATCACTTAAGACGAGCTATTACCAGCAGGAGTGCGTGGCGGGGGGGAGGGGGAGGAAGGGGAAGAAAACCTTTTGTAGTGATAATCAAGGTGGGCCACTTCCAGCAGTTGACAAGAACATCTGAGGAACGGTGGGGGGGAATAAACACAGGGAAATAGTTTTACTTTGTATAATAACCCATCCACTCCCAGTCTCTATTCAAGCCTAGTTAATTGTATCCAGTTTGCAAATTAATTCCAATTCAGCAGTCTCTCGTTGGAGTCTGTTTCTGAAGTCTTTTTGTTGTAATATTGCAACTTTTAGGTCTGTAATCGAGTGACCAGAGAGATTGAAGTGTTCTCCGCCTGGTTTATGAATGTTATAATTCTTGACGTCTGATTTGTGTCCATTACCATTACCCTCTGATCCCACTGAGGGTTACTAAAAGAAACTACACCATTTGCTCAAGAAACTCCCTGAAAAAGCACAAGAACAAATCCGCACAGACACACCCCTGGATCACTCTCCTTACAGTGTGTATGATAAACACCCATTTTTTCATGTTCTGTGTGTATATAAATCTCCTCACTGTATTTTCCACTGAATGCATCCGATGAAGTGAGCTGTAGCTCACAAAAGCTTATGCTCAAATAAATTGGTGAGTCTCTAAGGTGCCACAAGTACTCCTTTTCTTTTAACAGACTTTAAGGTTCTGCTTGAAGAACTTCACTTACGTGTGAGAAACTCTTCCTTGTTTAGCTTTTATCAGTTTTTACTACTGGAATTGTGTTCTTTGAAAATTTCCCCAACATATGCATCGACTCTGTGGGTGTTCCAGGGCTTCAAGCACCCACTGAAAAAAAACGGAGGGTGCTCAGCACCCACAGGGCTGGGTTAATCTTTTATGGGCCCAGACTGTGGCCAGGCCCTGAGGCCCCTCCCCATTTGGCATCTCCCCCCAAGGCCTCACCCACCACCTACACAGGGGTGTGGGGGGCGGAGAAGAGTGAGCAGGGAGAGGGAGTGGAGAGGAGCGAGTGGCGGGTGAGTCCTTGGAGGAAGAGGCTGAGTGGGGGTGGGGTGAGGGCAGGCAAGGCCATGGTCCAGGCCCTGGATCTCCTCCTGTGTGTGGGCCCAGCACCATTGGTGCCATTTTAAACCCAGTACTGAGCACCCCTGAGCCACAGTGTTGCTGACAGTTTCATCCAGAAGCTACAGTGAGACATAATGTCTTTAAACTGATACAAAGGTGGAGACACCGTGTAGGTGAGTGCAATGATTTTAATATACTGTAATTCATGATATGTAACTATGTAGTTCATTACTATTTTAATAATGAGTAAAGTAAGACACCAATGATAGGCACATATTCAATAACTAGAAATGTATAAATATGATGAAAATAGCCTCTCCCCCAAAACTGGCAGAGCCGCTCCCCTCCCCCCCCCCCCCCAACACACACATCTCTTCAAGAGCACCCACTGGCAAAAACAAAAGTCAATGCCTGTGCTCACCCCCTAAGTTCCCTCTAAACTGTGCGGCCATGCAGCTGCCTATTAAGCGCCACACAGATGCTCAGGGCTGCAGTGGGGAGAGATGCCCCTCCCCCGGCCCTGTCCCAGCCCAGCCCAATCCCGGACCTGCCATGCCAGGGACAGGTGCCCCAGCCCCGGACCTGCCGCGGCTGGGGGACAGGTGCCCCTCGCCCTCCCAACCCAGGTGCTGCTTCGGGGGGAGAGCTGGGGGGGTGTTCTCTCCCCATTGTACCCCAAACCCCTCATCCCCATCCCAGAGCTTGCACCCCCTGCTGGAGCCCTTCCCCCCCCCCCCGCACCCCAATCCTCTGCCCCAGCCCTGAGCCCCTCATCCCTGGCCCCATCCTGGAGCCCGCACCCCCAGCCAGAGCACTCCCCTGCATCCCAACCTTCTGCCCCAGCCCTGAGCCCCCTCCCACACTCTGAACCCCTTGGCTCTACACCACCACATGAATTTTATGTGCACCAATATGGAGGTGAGGTATAACAAAATTCATTCTGCACATGTGTGGGAAAAATTGGAGGGAACACAGCTCACCACTAAGAGATAGATACCTGCTGACTTTGTGTTTTTGTCCAACTATTAAATACTTCTCTAAAATACATATACATATACATGGCCACATGATGGCACTATTCACCCACATTTGAAACAGAAGAGCCCATGTCTGGCAAGGGAAAAATGAAATCTATTTATGACAGAATAGTCTAGTACATTATGGAATGAAAAAATTATAGACACCTGTGTGCATGTTTAAATATATAGATTTACAAAACAGTAATTTATCAGATTTTTATCATATGTTCTTATTTATTATAAGTATCTGTTTAGCAACCAGTTTTCTCTGTACAAAACATCATCCCTGAGGAATTTATAACATGTATGGTTCAAAGCCCATAGTCTAGTACAGAGGTTCTCAAACTGTGGTCCTCGGTTCACTGATGGTCCACCAGCTCCATTCTGGTGGTCTGCAGATAGTTCCCTCTGAGGTGTGCGCCGGGGTGGCCGCACATGAGAGAATGAAGGCCCACCCACCTAATTAGTGGATCCGTGCTTTCACCTTAGATATAAGCTGCTGTTAGCTTAGGGTCCTAGTAAGGGGCCCGACACTTCAAGGTGTTAAGGCTGTGCTGCCAGGTGCTGAGTGCTTTCATTTCCCATGGACTTCAGTGGGAGTTGAGGACATCAGCATCTTGCAGAACAGTCACAGTCCCTTTTGAAGGTTTAGGCCTAATAATTAGGCTAATTGTTGACACTGATTATAAATTAGCTATCACTTCATCTCCTAGCAGCCTTAGCATCATTTTTTTAAAATTGATTCCTACACCCATTAATTTCCTTTATTTTCTTTAAGTGGTCCATAATTGTCAAACATCTCTGAGAGCTTATAATCCTTTCAGTCAGGTGTGGATAAGGTGGTAAACCAGATCCCCAATTAGTGTAAACTGGTGTTGTCCATAGGACTGCACATGAGGAATAGGAATTTGCCTGTGTAGATCATACTGAAGAAGCAAGGTCTGTCTTCTAGATTGCAAGTTTTTTGGGGTAGAGTCTCTTTTGTGTTGTATATAGCAGAAAGCACACTGTTTACACTAAACAAGGAATACATAATTCTGTGTTTTGTCTGTAAGGGCTGACGAAAAGCAGAGAATTCTCTTTTGCTCATTCAAATGTTAGTGATGTTATTAATAATTGGCCAGGTATCACAGAATTATGAACTTAGAACGTCAGAAGTAAGTGAAGTAAGGTTTGGTTTACACTCCCCTTAGCCTGTCATTTTTTCTGAACGTAGACTAATTCAGATCAGATTGAGACTTTTAAAAAAATAATCACACATCATTTCATGATAGCATGTTAAAAGGGTAAAACTACTTATAAATAACTGCTCCTCCCCCAAACAAATAAAATAAAAGCATGTGCCCACACCAAGAGAAATATATTTCTTTTAAAACATGTAATTGGATACTTGGGTTACTCAATGCAGCAAACTCTTAAGCATATGTAACTATATGTGAATAAATTTTACCCACATAATGTAAGTATCTGTAGGATTGAACTTTTAGATTGTAATCTCAGCAGGGCAGGGATCCTGTTCCATCTCTGTGTTTTCAGAGCATGCTCAACAAGGCATCAAGACCTCTATACTAAGTAAGAAAGGTCAGTTAGTAGAGAGAGCCTATTGCTACACTGTTATACACCACTCAAATGATCCAATTCCCACCACTCATCTGATACAATTTGGTGCATGAATGTTGGGTTGATTGGGTTTTTCCTTTTCTCTGTTTTCCATAGGTTTCACTGATTAGCTCTTCCTGTATTTTTTTCAAAACGTAGTCAAGAGACAAACAAACAGAACACTTGGTCTCTTCCTCCATATTTTTTCGTATTCACACATTTGGGGTCAGATTCTGCCTCTCTCCACTTGCATTGAGAGGACCTTATTCCACCACTAAATTCTACTGAGGAAAATGAGAATACTAATAGAGTATGGTGGTATTCAACCTGGGTAAGGGAGGCAGCATTTATTTTGTAAATGCATCTTCTTCACCCCTACCCCCCGTCAGCTTCTGGGAAACGGCATGATCAATAACAAACTATTCATATTTTTAAAAGAGAAACACTGCTTATGTAAGGAGGAAACTTGGGAAGGTTTGGCCCATATGATTGGGTTTCTACAGTGCAAAGCACAATAGGGTCATGGCCCATGATGGGCTCCTAAGCGCTAGCACAATACAAATAATTAATATATAGTTGTTGAGGTTTTCAAACTGTACCAGATTGATTGATTTGATAGCCCCTCCCTGACCCTGCCCAACTCCCAAACCTTCTATACTCAGTGCCATTGGGTTTCATGCTCCTTTTACATTGGTTTTACACCAGTAACCCCACTGACTTCAATGGAGTGAGAGGAGAGTTAAGTGACTACCAGAAGAATCTGTTAAACAAGCCTTGTAGCTGATCTCCTAGCAACAGTATGGTAGTCCATTATGACCTGTCCTGACAATGGATAAGTCACTGGCATTCAGTTGGTTGCATGGGTAGACACTGGATATTCTTATATTTGTTCCAGTGAACTCTGCTTTGAAAAACCTAAAGATCTAATGAATATTTAGGGCCAGAGCCTCAGCTGGTGTAAATTGGTGTCTCTCCTTTAGGGTTAAGGGAGCTATGCTGATTTACACCAGCTGAGGACCTGCCTCAAACTGTTTTCTCCTTCAAGTAAGAAATGATCATCCTTCAGTTTACCTCAGAAGTGTCTGTACTGTATGTGGAGCCTGATATTAGTGCAGTCTGCCAAAGGGAGGGGAAGGTTTACTGCGTAGGAGAGACTCAGATAGACATTTTGAGAAAGAATAACGGTAAGCATTTTAAGAGCTAGTTACATTCACTTCTCCTAAATTACAAATATACTTTGTGTCTTTTAGGTTCTAGAAGTACAGAACATGGTGATGTACAAGTTCATCTTAACCAATAAACAGAATGAATTAACAAAAGTACAGTTTCACTGAGCTAGAAGCAACCAAATCTGGGGAGAAGTTTGAACAGAACTTTGTATGGTTTTATTAGTAATTTATAACACCAAGAAGAGAGTGAGTCTGAGTTCTATGTAGCATAGGGTCTGTGTTAGAAGGCAGGTTGAATGAGCTCATAAAACCAGCCCTTTCCCAGTTACCTTCCTCAATATGAGTTTCTTAGGAGTTCAGCAATGTTCAGATTCAAGGTTTCTGTTTGGCTACCATGGATAAGATGGCCCACCCTCAAACTCTGAATCTGGCTCCTAACTATACTCCAAAACCTGAGCATCTTTGGATCCAGGGCTTTTTCACGCTCACCTTTACTTTTCATCATTTACGCTGTTTATTTACCCCTTTGCATTTCACTCACCTTGGGAAATGAAGCTAGATAAGTCATTTTCACTTGCTGATTCTCATGCCTTAATACAACAGAATGTTTGGGTTGCAAACGCTGGAAGAAAATGGTTAAATCCACACAATAAATTGTGTTCATTGAAATAAATAAATAATGAAAACATTTCTGCTCGTGCAGAATGGGTCTTGGATGCAAAATGGCTCATGCAGAGTAGTTCTTGCCAGCACCTATTGTAGCCTGCTGCTCAATATATATCAGGCATCTCTGGTTGACATAATTTCTAAACAAAGGATTACAATATCTGATGTAATGCTGCAGCTATAGCTTACCCTGCAAATTGAATCACTTCTGTTCTCCCTGTCTCATAACACAAGACCCAAACGGATATTCAATACAAGGTGGTAAACTCAAAACTGATAAAAGGAAATATTTTTTTCTCGCATAGCACACAATTAGACTGTAGAACTCATTATCACAGGACGTCACTGAAGCCGAAAACTGAGCAAGATTAAAAAAGGAACTGAACATTTGTATGGATAATAAGAATAGCCAGAGTTGCTATAGTTAATGCTAATATACATTTTGGAGATGATATTAAGCTTCATGCTTCAAGGCTTAAGCCAGTCTTTACCGGCAGTTAGGAGGTTTTTTGCACCTTTCTAGGAAACATCTGGTACTGATCACAGTGGGACATTACATGGCGCATGGATCTGATCCTGGATGGCAATTTCCATTATATTCCTTTGTTCCTCTGCTTGTATGTCTGGAGGAATGTCTAGATGACATTGACAACTGGATGTACTGGAGCTTTTAAATAAAGAGTTGATAAAAAGTCAACATTTACACACAGTAACCTAAAAGAGAGAATAAATGTGATTCTTGGAGTGGCTCTGCATATTCCCACATATGAGTAATGAACCAACCAGTGCATCTTAACAATAGAACCTTCTCTGAGCAGTGCCTGTCACTGCACACATCTTCCTCCTCTTAACCCTCCCCTCAGTGTCTTCAAACATTCTGAGGATGAGGCTATATCAGGGTATGCTGTGCCTTTTACCAACTCAGTTCCCTCCAACCAGTTATGCCAGATGGAAGTGAACCTCTCCAGTGCATCAGGTCTGGGTTTTTCTACTATATTTTAATGCCTTTATATAATTGTTGTTGTTGTTGTTAGCTTTTAGTGTTTAGTTTTAGTTTTAGGTTTGGTTCCCTGTGATGACATAACTGAAGAAGAAGCCAGGATTGAAGAGATGCTCTTCTTGCCCAGCTAGCTTCCTGGAATTGGACGACCACATTAGGTGCTCTGAATGGCTCAGAGAAAGTCACTCTCCTTCTTTTGATGTTCTATGGGTTAGACTTACACACCCAGAGCGGGTAAGGAGAGGCAGAATAGTCTGTATGTGCTCCTAAGCCAATGGTTTCTGGGAGATTGTTGGATCTGAAGACCAAGAGGCCTGTTTCATCTCCAACTGCCTTGTCTGGTAAGAGTAAAGTTCCTAAAGGATCCCACTGGTCTGGGTCGTCATTGGTTCCCACTCCTGTTCCTGTTTTGTTGGACCATCCTGTTAAAACTGCTAGGGTGTCAAAGGCATTGTCAGGTCAGCTGGTGGCTAAAGACCCCACATTTAAGCTGTTGGTTCTGAAGAAAAAGATGAGAGAGAAGACTGCCACTGTTAGCTGTGCCAGATCCCATAGGTCAGACTTACTGGATCTGTCCGATTCTCTCATGTCCTCTGCAATTCTGACACTGAAATCTAAACCATTTCCACATTCGGCTTCACAGTACACGGTTATGGAGCTGAAACTCTTTCCAGAGCTGCTGATGCCTAAACCCATAATATTGGTACTGTTGTTCATTCCCAATTCAGTGTCACTTTTGATTCTGAAAAGGGCTATTACTGAGGTGGCTGATGTTCCCCGTTAAGCTTCTGAGCATTCATCGGATCTGAGTGAGAGACTGTTGGGGAAGAGGAAGAGAGAGGCTTTGATAGATCTAAATCTGCTTCATCTGAAAAGAGGGGTAGATTAGAAAATTATTGTGACTGTCTCCAGATCCATCTTTGCCACCTCCTCCGCCTACTCCTAGAAGTTCACCAGGCTGATCCTTCTGACCTTTTACGTCTCTACACCCGCTGTTGCTTTCTCTGACGATAGCTGTAATGGGATCTGAGATTGGATCCTCAGAAGAGGATAGAGGAAGAGTTAAAAGATTTGAACCATCCAAATTTTTGCCACCTAAGTCTGGGTTTCCTCAGTCTTTTGGAGCAGTCCTCGTATGGATATGTTCCTGGATCCCAATGATTGGAGAGACTGACAGTCCTGGTCTCCGTGGTCTAATCTACCCCCAGAATTTTTGAATCATCCACCTTATGGCTGTAAAAATGGGGTTCTGACTGATAAGGATCTGGTAGCTGAGGATTACGTGGATCCAATCTGCCAGATCCGTCTGCAGCTCAAATGGTGGTTCCTGACATTTTGTCGGAAGAAGAAGAAGAGGTGGTCATGCCTCTTTTTGAGCAGGGTCAGGTGGATACTGACTTTGATCCTGATTTGTCACCTGATAAGCATGGACATTGGTGCTGCATCATCTTTCTGAGCATCCTTTGCAATTCCACAAATCAGCGGGTTGTATGGCATCCACTTTGGACTTACCTCGTTCCTCTGGAAGAGGTGTCACACCCTGTATTCAACACTGTAGGTCCTCCTTCAAGAAATAGGACATCTTTACCCATACTGTTTGCAACCTGCTAAGACTGTGTATTTTGTCAGCCTATCTAAGATACCAGACAAATGCTATCAGATACCTCATGAGTGTTTTTCATATTTTCATACTCACTGTGTTTACTGTTCCTCTAACAAGAGCCAGAGGATGAGCAAATTACATGTCTTGATAGCCAAGCTTCCATTTACTCTTTTTTCACAAAGACAATGTGGTTCTTACACCTGATCCCAGGTTTTTACCAAAAATAGTGTTGCAGTTTCACATCAGTTAATTTACCAGTGTTTCCCCCCTCCCCCCAAAGACTCATGCTAATAAAGGGGAAAGTGCTTTACATACTTAAGATGCTAGAAGAGCTTTGGTATCTTATTTAAATAGAACTAAGCATTTTAGGAACTCTTCTAAGTTATTTCTTATGCTGAGAGTGATGAATTGTCATGTATCTGCTCAGACTATTTCCAGATGCGTTAAGCAGTGTGCAATTGAATGTTACAAGTTAGCAGTAATACTTGTGCCCACTGTTGTGAGATCGCATTCCACTAGGGCAGTAGCAGCATCATTTGTTTATTCCTACTGGGGCAATACGTAACGTAAGGCTACTACCTGGAAGTCAGTCCATATGTTTACTAAACATTATGCGCTGGATTTGGCTTCAAGAGAAAATATTAGGTTTGGTGGAGCAGTGCTGCAGCCATTAATTAGGACACTGTTTCATCTCCTGAGTTTTTACCACTGCTTGCCAAATTACACGTAAGTGCGAATATGCAGAGCCATTTGAAGAAGAAATGAGGTTTGGTTACTTGTAATCAAAGTTCTTTGAGAGACCTCTGTCTACGCTCACTTATTGCTCTTCTTTCCCCTTTTCTCAGAGTCCTATTTTGGTTCCTTTGGGTCAGTGGTGGAAGCAACTGAGGCAGTAGAGGGTGCAGCACCCCTTATGTAGCCTCCCCTTCAGAACGTTCCAAGACAGTGAGAGGAGCAGCAGGAGGGGGCACACATGTGCTCTAATAGGCACTGCTTGGACAAGGTTCGACCGTTAGGCTGCATTGGTCAGCCCACTACCCACATATGTGAACATGCAGTCATCTCGAAGAACTCCAGTTACAAGTAAGTAACTTGTTTTTGTTTCCCCAGATGCCAGTGAGAACAGTTGATAAATACATTTTAAATGTTTTTTTGTAAATAATCTTTAACTCCAGGAAAACAGAAAGCTACTGGGTTGAATCGGGTTTTAGGAGGAGACTCTTGCTTCCTTCATATTGACACTTATTGAAGAGACTTGTTCAGAGATAGTGGGCAGGTGGATCTATCTCTTAGGTACTTATCTGTTCCCTGTTATTGTAGTATCTGAGTTCCTCATAATCTTTAATGTATTTATCTGTCAGTTAAGAAAGTGCTATTCCCATTTTACAGAGGGGGAACAGAGGTAGAGAGAGACTTGCAGAAGGTCATACAAGAAGTCTGGGGTGGAACAGGGACGTGAACGTGGGTTTCCTGGGTCCCATTGTGCCCTAACCACTAGACAATCCTGTTATAATAAACAGCTGCACTAATTTAACTGAGAACCTTAAGCATTGCCATGTTTGAACCTGGCTGCATCAAAGGTAAGCGTGGGCAGGAGCTCTTCAAAATTAGGTTAGGCATTTGTCATTTGATTATGATGTAGAGAGGTTTGCTGCTACTGAATGAGACGCAGTGTATAGCAGTCCTACAATATTTTAAACAATCAGCTAAGTGTTATTAAGTAGCTTTTACTGTAAAAGAAAAGAGCATTATGCTGAGAGGTGCTGATGACTGCACTGATAACAAATCTGTTGGGACAGAGTGTGAATGCACCTTTCAATTTACATAACTGAGTTAATCAGACGCCCCCAATCTAAAACAAAAGGAGACTGTGAAAAACCCCACAGTTTGGACTGAGTGGGCAGGCAGCGAGGCTTTGATAAGTATTGTTCATTTTGCATCTGTGTGCGGGATGGAAGGCAGAACACATGGAAACTGAGAACAGACAGAACACCGAGAGGCAGAGGCAAAAAGCAAGAAAGCCAAGCACTAGCTTGTGAGCACAGTGTGACTTAGAGAGAAAATTTTGGGTCTGGTTTTGGCTAAAGAGGCTTGGGGGCTGTGAAACTGCACCTTTTGTTCTTGGTTCCTCCTGAATTCAGAGAAGGAAGACTTTGTACGTTCCTTGTAAATAAACAAGCAAGCGTCAAAGAAAATGCTACTTTCCAACAATTTCTTGTTCCAACTGGCACATCCCCAGGGCCCTAAAATTTGACTAGCCACTCAGGTCAAAAAGCAGCAACAGGATATTAAAATGAGACCTATGATTTTGGCATTTTTCCTTTATATGTCTGTGGTGAGCTGTGATATCTGCTATTGATTGTGCATAATTCTTAGCTACAGCTAGTCTGTACTAAAACACACTATTGTTTTTGTTACCCCATCTTACCTTACCGTCCTACTGCCCACCTGTTATGTATTGTCTGTTAGACTATAAGCTCTTTGGAGCAGGAAGTGTCACTCACTATACATTTACACAGTGGCTAGTGTGATGCTGTTATGACTTAATTGAGGTCATTAGTCACTACCACAATATCAATGTAAAATAATGATGATGATGTGATATTTGCTTTCCTTCCCCCTCTAATTAGTCTGTGTATAACTCACTATGAAAGACCACTCACCCAAATTAGGATGTACAATGATCCAAGTACTTCAGTGTTGGAAGGAACCACTTTCACATACGTTATTTTTTCTGTTTTAGTTTAAAACAACTACAGGTTGTGCCTAATCTACCCAAAAATGTCTCTTTAAATGACTTTCCCATCCCTACTTTCTCACTAAATCTTTAGCTGACATAATATATAATTAATTCATCATTACCCCTTATGATTTAGCCAGTGTAGGATTGTGCACTACAGCACATTTAAGAACTTATGTATCCACGTTCTGTGGCCATATGTTGTGTACGTGACTTGGCTCATTAGGGTTTGTTCCATGCTCTCATATGCTATGTTGGACTTTTTCATAATTCTATATTGGTCCTAGGTAACTTAATAATAGTATCTTAAAACAGGAAATTGATAGAGGAAGCCAACTTTGCTATATTACAGTATTAACATACAAGGTATTACTATTTCCTGTAATAGTTCAATAAAACATTATTGTTATTAATGATGAATAGCATTTGCGCAGCATTTTACATCTTGAAAGGGCTGTAGAAACAACAGAGCCAATCCTGCTTCACCCTGATGCACTCTCAAAGGCCTTTTTCTAAACTGCTGTAACACCTTTATTTTCCTAATGGTTCTGTTTGAAGAGAGGAAAATAGGAGATGGAAAAGGAAAGAAGGAGAATATGTCCAGCTCTAGGACAGAAAGAAAAGAGAAAAGGCACATTCATACCAGGCCAGGAAGTAGGCAAATCACTTGCTAGATACTATAGGAGAAGTGAAAAGGGACGGACTCATGCCCACCCAGCTCAGGACGTGCCTTTCAGAGAGTCTGAATGATCCAAAGCCAAACGTCATACTGGAGAATTCCTCTCGTCAGTGATCTCCCTAACAGGACTTGCATACCAAGTTATCTTCCTATCACCACACAACAAGCAAAACCCGTCACAGCTATATTAAGAAAAGGAGAGAAAACAATATGGAGAATATTGTTACTGTGACTATATAAACATGCTATTAAATACATTGGTGACCTTGAACATTGTGTTTAGTTTCAGGATAACAAGAGAGAGGCACAGAGAATAACATTTAAATTCAAGTCCATCCTCTTGCAAGGCCAAGACATCATCAACTAAAAGCGAACATATCAGCCAGGGAAGGTCAAGTTCTATTTTCAGTTATGCTGGTTCAAATCCAGATTTGCTCACACACCACCTTGACAGGTGCAGTGTAAGAACATTGGTAAATGGGAGTAACTCAACTGGTTTTTAATAAGATTATCCTGGATTTATACCTCTGGAACTGAGAGAAGAATTTGGTTCTAAAATGATACCACACTTGGTTACATCAAAAAAAGAAAAAGCAGAAACATATATGGTCCAGAGAAGGGCAACAAAAATTATTAGAGACCTCATGCACCCAGATTAAGGGCAGCATAGGTATGCTATGATTCTTAAATTTTGGTTTTCTTTTCACTTCATCATAATTTCATTGTTCCACCCCCCGTACTTCATGGTTTTCTATAGCCATGGTACCTCTAGACTAAAGGCTATTGTGCCTGAATTAGTGTCTGTCCTTTAAACCTGCAACTTTGGTGGCTAAATCCTGTGCAGCTTATTGAAAAGGTAGGAGGTTCAGCTAAATGTCCGTCTTTCCTGTCTTCCTGTGGTGGCACTGTTCTCACCCTTGAGATTAATGGTTGACTTGGCTGTGGAGTTTTATGGGTAATTTCTGCACTATCCCTGTCATTAGAAGAGTGTCTGGTTCACAGATTGACAGATATTTGTAATTAATTAAAATAAATGAATAATACTTTGCATTTTTGGTAACGCTTTTCCTCCAAAGTTTTCAAGGCATCTGACTGCTTACCTGTCTAGAGGTCAATTGAAAACTATTATTTAAATCAAAATTAATATTAATTCAGTTTTTCATAACTGCTTGTTTATCTTTTTCTTTTTTTTCTGTTAAGTCTTCTGACTTATTAAGTTGCAACTTGTAGCAATCCAAACTTTCTGTCACAGAGCCCATAGAAGTCAGTGGTAGAGCTGAACAAAATGTTTTGACTGAAATTTTTTCCAGCAAAAAATGCAGGTTTGGCAACACCAAAAAGTTTAGTAAATTCATGTTGATTTTGCCAAATCATTTGTTAGGTGAAAAAAACACTGGAAAAAATAAGTTTATTTTTGACATTTTCAAAACAAAAATGTTTCAGGTTTTCAATTGAAAATGAGTTTTTGTTTTGTTCCTTTAACCTTTTTTTTTTAATTAAAAAGTTTTAAAATGCTTGAAACTTAAACAAAACATTTAATTTGACCTGAAACATTTTTTTTTACTCTTAAATTCACCAAAAAGAAAAGTAATACTTGTGGCACCTTAGAGACTAACAAATTTATTTGAGCATAAGCTTTCGTGAGCTACAGCTCTCTTCATGAAAACTTATGCTCAAATAAATTTGTTAGTCTCTAAGGTGCCACAAGTACTCCTTTTCTTTTTGCGAATACAGACTAACACGGCTGCTACTCTGAAACCTTAAATTCACCAGAAATTTTTTTAAATTTTGGTTTTGGTTCAACCCAAAACATTTTTTTATTGCAATTGTCAGTGAAGTAAAAAATACATTACTCACCCAGGTCTAGTCAATGGGAGTCTTTCCATTAACTTCAATGGTCTTTGAATGATGGCCATAGCTCCTGTGCAATGTGATCTATATCCTCTCATTGCAAACTAAAGATTCCTTCATTTGCATAGCACTTTCCCTGTAACCGTGATTACGTTTTTCTTCCAGACTGTTCACTGTCTTCTCTGCATTACAAATCTGAGGCATTTGCAGGATCATGATAGTGTGAAACCTCTATATTCCATTGTGTCATTAACCATTTTGGACAGGGAGTGACAGGTCCTTGGCTGGTGTAAATCAACACAGCTCCACTGAACTCAATGCATTTAAAGCACCTAAGGATTTAGTCCAGAATGTAGGGAACATTTCCAGAGGAACTGATGGTGTGAGACTGTGCATTTCACTGTGTTTTTTGTCCTGCTTGACAGGGAGGAGGTGGGTATTCTCCTATTAGACAAGAATTAACTTTCTTTCTTTTTGTCAGCTTCAAAAATATTCCAAAAGGCTTTGGGGAAGGGAGAAGGAGTAACCGAGCTCACTGAATTGGACAATGAGGAGGTGGAGATAAAGAGCATCCTAGAATGTCTTGAGAACAATGATTTGGTATGAACAGTCTTTATGCAATGCAAAAACAGTTTATATGAACCAGCCTCCTTCATTTTGCCTCTCCCATATAAGCCAACTTCTCCCCTCGTCTGTTCCCTGTGATTCATCCCACCTCTCTACTTACTTGATTTGATTCAGTCTATTTCCCTCACATGTTTCCCATATGCTCTGATTCCTTCTCTCCTGACCCATCCCACCAATCACAACAGTTGGAATAATATTATAATCCACAGAATTTGTCAGAAACTATGTTAAATTCTCACTTTCCCAAACATCAACCTAAGTCGCTGTTTTCTGTCCTCCTTGCAGCTGTCTGTGGAGCACCAGCTCCACATCTTGAGAAACCTAGAAAGAAAAATCAGTGTTGTCAACCACCTGAACAGTGACCTGGCTCAGCGTCTGCTTGACATCACCTCCATTAATCTAATCAAGAATACGGTAAGAATATAAGATGTAGGAGAGAAAGAGGGACTCAAAACTGAATCCAGACATCCAGGTCGTATTCAGAGGTTCATTCTTTCTTTAGGTAATAGTGCCATGAACAATAAAGGATGGTTACTGGTGTCCTGGGCATATGTCACATGACACGTTTCTGAAGCCCATATGATAACCTGAGCTGAGATTTTGTCAGCTCTCATGAGTTAAGTAAACATATTCAGGTTTATTCAGTAACTGAAGTGAACTATAACAGGCTCTGTGGCACTTTTGGCAAAATTATGTTCTAGAGCTAGTCATTCCGTTTACTATATGTGAAAATCCTCCTGTAGATGCATTTTGCTCCAACTGTCATTTAATGTTATTTATTATTATAAACATTTATTATTTGTATTATAATAGTGCTGAGGAGACCTAGTAAAGGACCAGGACCCTACTATCCTTGGCATTGCATAAACACAGAACAACAATACAGTCCCTGTCCCAAAGAGCTTGTTGGTGTAGAACTACTGCCATGATCAGCCCCAGTTGTGGCTGCATGATCCTTTAGAGATTATATAACATATTATATGCAAAGTGCTTTGCGATCCTTCAGGAACCCAAATTTAATGCTGTTTTATTATTTTATCATGGATAATTGTAGGAAAGCAATGCCTGTCCTGGAATAGCGTGTTACCTTTGTCTGTCTAAACAAGCCATTTAAACTTATTTCCTCATTAGCATTCTGCCCGTTTAGATGACAGGACTGAATTCATCCCTGATGTAACTCTATTGAAGTGAGTAGAGTTATGCCAGGGGTCCTGTTCCTTTGCCATGGGATCTGAGTAATTCCCATTGATTTCAGTGAGAGTTACCAATGTCCTGAAGCTGGAAAATAGGATCCCAAGGATGAATTTGATCCATGATGCTGTAGCGGTGAGACCATAGGACTGTAATGACTAAGATAGGATACACCCTAAGTTAATCAGGTTGATCACTTTTCTAGTTCCCTGATAGGATTGCGTTATCACCCCCGCCTTCTCCTTCCCCAAACATGGCAGGGGGGAAGGGAGACATGGTTTCCAGATCTCAGCTGAAGCTGTTCACTCCCTTACCTGTCTCTTGGACTCTTTTCTGATGGTAATGATTCCACAGAGAAAAGTCCTTCATGTGTAATTCTGAGTGCATCTAATAAGGCAAGAATTTCTCTGTGCTGATCAAGGAACTGAAGAAGGAATTTGAGGAGGCTGCCATTGCAATCCTAGTGGCCATTGGGAAGCACTGCCCAGGAGATGTCGTGGCCACGCTACAGGAAAGATTCCAGCCAAAAGTTCTGCCCCACCACAGTGTCCTCTGTGCAATGGAGAAGCTCTGTCAACTCAGTGGTACCATCTTTCTGAACTTCCTGTTGTCTGAGTTTCTTGTTAGATTGGAAAGTGTTTCATGTTATTCTCCAGGGAAGTGTTCACATGTGTGGCCCCACTAAACGGGTCTGAGTTATCTGGGCTTTTCCTATGTACCCTTCATATAATGACTGCCACTCTGTGGCTGGTCAAAAATTTCCCATGTAAACTGGCTTTCAATGGAAAATTGGGGTTGTGACAAAATGAATTTTTTCATTACAAGTGTCTGCTTTCCTCGGTAGATTTTGTTTGGTTGGTTTTTTTGTCAAAATATTTTAGCCCCAAACCTAAAGATTGTGCCAAAAATGAGAGTTGTGGTGCCTCATGGAGTTGTAGTTTGCTCTTCATATTCCCGTTCTCTATGAGCTTGGATCAGCTGCTTGACTACATCTTCCACAATGGATCATGGTCTCCCCCCTTGGTGAAGGGAGACCGTATAATGTGGAGAGCCTGGCCATGGTGCATTATAAGAGATGTACTCCAGCTGGGCCGCCCAGCCTAGAGAATAGAATGGGGACATGAAGAGCAAACTACAACTCCCATGAGGCACTAAATTCCCATTTTCAATTAAAAATTTCTGGTTTTGTGAAGTTTGGGGTTTTTTTTTTTTTCTGAAAACTTAAAATGTTCGGGGTGGGGGGAGGAGCAGGATTTCAGACATCTCAGCCCTACACCATTCACTCCTGAAGGAGCTTCCTCTCATCCTCTTAGGGATAGATTGTCCATAGCCTTATTGTGGCTGTGTCAGTGGTGGGAGGGAGTTTGGGCTCAGGAAAATCATAGTACTTGTGCTTGGTAGAGTGCTGGGGCTGCTTTCTTCACACACCACCCGGGTTGCAAATGGCCCCAAAAGGAACATGGCCCTGTCCCACCTCTGCACTGGACTGCAGAGCTGAGTAGGCTGCACCATCCAAAGGGACAGTGCAGTATACATGCTCCCTCCTCAAACTCCTTTGGGTCAGTGCAGCTTCACACTGCCTCCACCACAGGCATATACCTTAAAGGTACAATCTGGCCCTTGTGGTGCAAGGTAAGTCCTGTACCCTTGTGTTTTTACACTTTCATTCGGTTTAGCTCATGCTTTTGGCTGCAGCAGGAGCACCAGTTTGGCAGAGACCATATCATCCAATGATTAATCTTGGCTTCTTGCAGGAGCCACTGACAGCTAGGAAGGTTGGGGTCTTGAAGTGCTTGAGGGGAAGGATATGCTTCTGGGGCCAGGAAAGGAAGCTTTTGAAGGAATGGGAGGTGGAGGGATCCATTGGCTACTGTTGGGGAGTGCAGAAAGAGGTGGAAAGCTATCTTGGTGAGAAGGTGTAGTATAGATGCCTATGTATATAAGGACCCACAATATCTCCTGGACCTACACAACCGGAGACCCTCCTTCTGCTCTCCCTCACCTACACACCTTTCCACTACAGATTTATTTTTTAGATTCTTGCAAACATCATTTTCCTGTGAAAATATTGCATTCCGTAAGAGTTTCTTTCTGAGAGGCGATCTGGGTATTTTTCCAGGCCACAGATGGAAGATCTATAGTCTATAGCCAACCTTTGTCCTCTGTATGTTAATGGATAATGATGGGAGAGCCCTTCATGTTATAGTGTTCCTAACATTTGGCTTTTTATAAAAACTACTTGCTGGAGCAGTTGTTTGTCAAGGTATCAGCCCACTTGGAACTGCTCACAAGTAACAACTGCTTGTAGCTTGAGCTACATCTATCAAAAATGCATAGAGTTGTGTATCCCTTTTACATATGTGATATGAAACACACACTCCATTGCTCTGCAGTGGGCTCGACAGGCAGATACAATTCCCTTAAGCAAATATCCCTTCATCTTGTACTGAAGATGAATCCCACAGGACAAAAAAGAATGTTTCAGCTGGAAACAAAGGTGATTGGGTTTTCCTTTCCTTTCTTCCAGTAATGGCACCCTATATAGGTGCAATGTGGGACTGTGTCCTGCCAGCCCTGCCCCTGGTCCAGTCAGAAGAATATATGCTGATATTTAGTGATGGTGAGAATTTCAAGTTTCCTTGTATTTTAGGGATTTTCCCTTTCCCAGGTCTGGATCTCATTTCCCACAGACTTCCTTTTTTGACTTTATGATGCATCAAGAGGGAGGAGGGGAGCGGAGAATTAGCAAGTGCTTGCCTGAGCACAGGGAATGCAGTTCTGCCTAAACTTATACAATAAGGGGGTGGGGGGAGGGGAAGCTCCTTATATCCGTTTCTTCCCCAACTGAGATCCAGCTACTATTGACTCCTAGCTAGCCTATATGTTTTCTTAGGCCAAGGATGAAAGAGAGTGGAGAGATGAGGCAGAGGAAGTAGCTGAATATACAGGTCAGAGAGGTCTGGAGAAGAGAGTCCAAGGGAGATTTTCAAACATCAGGAAGGATATATTGAATTGCGTACAGAAAGGCTAGGGAAGTCAGTGGAGATTGACAAAGCATGGAGCCATGGTTAGGAAGATTGTGAATGTGAAAGAGGATGAAGATAATATGCTCCTAATGTCTTGGAAAAGAGTCATTTAGATTCAGTGTCCAGGGTCAGATTTTGAAACCCTTTCCTCTCATTGTTGCATCATTGAAGCCAATAAGCCTATTCCCATGAATGTGTACCTGTCACGGGGAGTGAATATTCCAAAATCACTTCCTCAGTGCTTTGATTTTGTTCTGTATGTAACGTTGCTGAGGCAGGTGCATTGATCCATCATTTGTTTCTAATTTCAGAGGGAAATCTTCAGTCAATGAGACTCTTTTACCAAGTGAGCTATGGGGTCTCAGAATTGTCATGTATTTTTTACTCTGTAGTGCAGAGTGGCTAGGCCCCATTTCATGTTGACTATTCAACTTGCAAAGGCTGAATCATGTAAACATGTCTGGGATCTCCAGCAGAGTTTAGAGGGGAGTAGCTATCAGTTCCAGGAAGGTGGTTTTCCAAATTGAATTTGTGAACAGGGTGGATGTTCTTTATTTCAATTATGGACCCTGCAGAACTTTCCAAAACTATGCTGATTATTACCAATTGTGAAGTAAAATACAAGTCTTTGGCTCTCCGTGCAGTACTAAGAGAACTCTCCAGGTGTGCATCAAGGTACCTGGCACAGCCACCACAGGGAGCTGAGGAGCTGGACATTACCAGAGAAACTGCAGCTGCCAAAGCCTATGTGACTTTCTTGGTGCTCTTCAACAAATGGTTCCCAACTGCAAAGGGAAAGGTGAGAAGAGGAAATCCTGGGCACTGAGCATTTTTTAGTCTGTGTGTAGAATTTGGAAGGTGAATCTGTACAGGTGAAAGGAGTCTGAAAGCCAGCGCGATAGGTTGAATTGCCTATTTATCTACAGAACAGCTATAGCTTGGGTGACAGCAGGACAAGCTTTCTTCACATCTCTCTCTGCCTCTGAAAATGTGGCCTCATTCTTGATGTGGAAGAATCCATCATGAGAGGAAAAAAAGCAGGGAGTGAAGTGAGTGAGGATGGGCTAGGACACCCTTCTGTTTCTAAAGGCTTCCTGATTTTCTGCAGGAACTGAGCATTAACTTTTTGGGAAAAGACATTAAGTTTCTAGCCCTAATGGTACTGAAGATCCAAACATGAACCAACATGGGAGTTGTCAGACAGACAGCTTAAAACAATACCTCTGTGAGATTTTAGCTGTCCTTTTTAATCTTATCTGGGCATTATCACTGAAGCCTAATCATGACTGTTCAAATGTCAACATTGTTAACTATTTCAAGATTGATAATTTTAGCAGAAACATTCATCTGACATGCTTATCAAGAGTAGTTGGACTATAGGTGATGCAGGTAGGTTTGATTGACGTTTTCCTTTATAAGACAGGTTTTCAATTGCTAAAAGCTTTGCCAAACTTCAGCTATTTAGGCTAAAATTTGCTATGCCAGGAATTTGAATTTTTCTTTGAGATGGGGTGGGAGCAGGAATTTCAGCAAAAATGGTTCAGCTGTTTCTCAAAACAAGTTTAGGGAAAATACATTTTTCCCATGGTAAAAAAATACTATTGTTTCACTGAAAAGCTCTAGAGAGTCTATGCTTTGGAGCTAGAGGTTGAAATGTTGCAGGGGGGTCAGTCTGCTGTCAGAGCTGTGCCTGTTCCTGTTCCTGTGAAAATTTACCCAAATTTGGCCAAGTTCTAAGCCTGTGAAAGTCTCCGTGAATGGAGCAGGTGTCCTATAGCAAAAAATCCTGGGATCCTGTGATTGTCATTAAAGACTGTTTACAGAGTGTATACATATAAGAAAGCAGAATTAGGGTTGTACACGCTACCTTAATACTGGAATTTCCTAATTTTTTAGTGTTTTGGTTTGCAACCTAACCTTCTTTTGTCATAAATGGAAATTAAAGTTGGAAAAGACCTGTTAGGTCATTTTATCTATCCCTGGTACCAATGCCAGGTTGTTCTCTATGCTGCCACCTCCCATGGGTTGTCTAATGTGAAATAACTTAAGCAATGGAAATTCTGTCACCTCTGCTGGACTGTTCCACATCCTGATAGCTTTCAACACTAGGAAGTAATTTAATAATTGTATTATTCCTAACTGCATCCTAGGCTCTAAATTAGTCGCAGGGAAGGGATAAAGGGGACAACAGACATCATGAGGAGGAACAGAACAAAAGAGACCTGGGCAGAGGGATATGACAAGAGTTCTCATCACACTTTTCCTCTTTTAGCTCTTGGAGGAAAGTGAATTTACAAAGCACAATAAATTGGGCAATGTTGCAAATACCAGTGAGGACACACAAATAATTAAAAGGACCCAAGATGCTAAAAATATAGGTAGCAAATTTCACTATCACATTCAACCTGGGAAAATGCAGGCATGGGGGAGGAGGGGCAAATAATCTGAAATGCTGATATTCAGTGGAGGAAGAATGTTAAAACAAATTTCAGAGTGATGATGAGTAAAACTAGCTGAAAATTTTACTGTGTAAAACAGCAGCTATAAGTAAATGTGACTTGACATTGGATACACAGACGCATCCTATCACAGACCTCAGAAGTGAGAGACCTTCTCTAGAAAGTTTTGGTGAGATATCGCTACTAAAATTGTAGATATTTCCAGGCACCTCAATGCTGCCAATACATGGACATATTGGTAACCATGCTCAATCTCACCTGGCAAAGGTTTATTCCTTCCCTTTTCTTCCTTCTGCGTAGGTGATGGAAGCCACACTGGATGTAATTGGCCAGCTGTTTTTCATCATGTCTATTCAAACATTGAAAAATCATCTTCAGTGTTTGATCACAGAACTCCTGCATCAGTATGAGACCGGGATACAACATTTTTATGTCACAGAGGTGAGCAATCCAAGGGTATGTCTGTGATTGGTGACTAGAAGAGTTAGATTGCTCTTCATTACCACAGAACCACTGCTTCCATGTTGTGAGGAGATACTGATTCCAAGCCGAGGCTTTGTCTGAAAGGAGCTGGGCAGGGACACATATCTAGAGTAAGGAATAGATGAGGAAAACAGAAGAAAACCTGAGAATAGGATACAACCAGTTGAACCACTGGCCTGATCTCAAATGAAGACAGGTGATAGATTCAGGGGCCTGTGGAATGAAGCATATGGTCTACTTCTTGTCCCTGGAGAGTCAGGAAGTACAGAGACAAGTGTGGGATAAATTCAGCCATTGATAGGATATGTGGAAACCTTTCATAATTAGAAGGAGAGTTCCATAGGTGATTGGTTCAGTAGATAATTCCTTATTACTCTTCACTTCTTTACCACAGTGCTTGTGCCATCTTCTGGATGCTGTACTGTGCCACAGGAAATGGAGCAAGAGGTTGTACCATAGTCTGGACAATATTCTCAGTACTCTATTCACACAGGTAAGGAGGTTGACTCCAATCAGGAGTGGAAAATAATATCACTTTGCTCCAGATGTCACTCGTGGTCAGTAGTTGATTTTGCTCTTTGCAGTTGTCTGTTCCCCATCACTTTCCTGTCTCTTGTCATAGGCTGTTTCGTTTCTCAGATATCCTGAAGAAGGGTGAAAAATCTAATGTTTCTGCAGAGGGCTGTCAAGACTGAATTTTTTAGGGATGATTCGACCTGCTATTCCATTGAGAGGGGAATGCCAGCTCCAAGGATGAAAGCACCCTTCTCTGTCATCACAGATCTGTCCCTCTTCATCTGCTGTTCTCTATCACGTTGTGCACTGCCCTTCTCTCCCGCTCTCTATTCCCAGGTCAGGAAGTGAGTGCTGCTTTCTCCTCAACAGGAAAGGTTCATCACAGGACCTCTCTTGAGAATAAGAACCTAACAACCTTCTTTAGAGGAATTCCCTCTTCTGATGCACCAATCAGGGTCACACAGACTCTTGTTCTTCTGTCAGTCTCTGATATGTTTGTTAAGTTTTCCACTATCTTGGGGCACTCCTGTAGGGCTGAATGAAGCAAATATGCTCATTCTATTTTAGAGGAGATGGTTTGTTAAACATTCCTGGGGTGTTGAAGGACCAGGTTTTCCAGCTTCTGTGAATGTTTCAAATGCTCCTTTGCTGTGGAACCATGTGTCTGTGACAGGGATTTCTTCTGTTTTCAGGTTTGTGCTAAGTCTGAAATATCTGATACGCCAAGTAACTGGAACCAAACCTCTGCATTGCGAGCCTTCCAGGTGCTGGGTAAGAATAGAAAGAAACATTGAAATGAAATAACAGTAACAGGATCTCAGATTCCTGACTCTTCTAAAAAATTTCATTTGGAAATGTGGTGGGTTTTCTTCCCTTTACATCACTTGTTATTAGTCAGACTTCTCTTCTGTTAGGTCCTATTTATCAGGAGGATATTATAGCTTTCCTCAGGAAGCCGATGGAGGGCGCAGAAGAGGTGGAGTGCACTGCAGCTCTCACAGTCTTGAGAGAAGTTACCCAGGAGCGTAAGTAAGAAAGGAAGGCACAAGAGCGGAACTGCGATGGGGGAGCTCGTCTGCCACTTGCTTATTTATACTAGCAAGTGCCATCAGCTCCTCCTTTTCATGAGTACCAAATGCCATCAGCTCCTCCCTTTCATGAGTACCAAATGAACACATAAAAATGATGTGAATTATCAGCGTGCCTCTGACTGTCAACCCCAGGGACAAGGTCCTTTCCTGGCTGACTTCAATGGAACCGTGTCTCAGCTGAGACGCTTGCCTGAGACTCTGAGACTCTTGCTGAGACACATTTAAGCTTGGCGTTAGAACTTTGTGTGTGAATGGCTGAACAATTTTATATTTGAAATCTGAATTCAAGCATACGTTCCCAATCTTAATTCACGTTCACAGCCTTACTGATGTATTAATGGTGCCAGATCCTCAGCTGGTATAAACCAGCATAGCTCTATTCAGTCTCAGTCCGGCAGCAGGAGTAGGGTCAGGCAAAACAATCCTCCTCATGACAGGGCTGTCTCACTTGCTTAGAGGCTTACAACATATTGAAAAAGTCCCAAAATACCCCTGGCGTGATGCAATGCTACCATGCCATGATGGCGCATCATGAAGTGGTGATGTAATCTTACAATATGACAGTGGTTGTGCTTACATAACTTGTCTTGGAGGACAGAGCCTAAAAGGAGTTACCCAAATGTTTATCTAATCCACAAAGAGGCAAGAATGGTGGTATAGGAAGTTAAAAAGAGTGAGGAGCTTCTTATGATAGACTCCAGCCTGCTAAAACCCCTGTCTATATTCCTTTCAGCTCCCCATATGGACAAAGTAAAAGACATCATGGTGCAATCTGTGGCTCTCCTCATACATGAAAACAGCTATCAGGTAAGAGAACATTCAAATGTCTGGGAACAGACTTGTCTTAAGCTTCTAGGGTGGGAGATGGATTTATAGAATCACCAGTGTAACTAATGGGAAGGATTTTGCCTGTTGGGCTGGGGCAGGTTGTTTGCACTGTGGCTCTGACAACAGAGTTGATGCAGCTGCAGCTGCATTCTCTGATTTCTCATTTATGATCAGCAAGACCCGATCATCTACTTAAGAAGCACAATGTAAAAAACTCTACAGTGGGGAGGAGCATTTCAGACAGTACATTTGTGGTGCACACTGGGATTTTTAAATATCATTGACAGTCTTCATTTGTGTGTCTTCTGGAGGTGAAAAGTCCTCTCTTGCAGCTGATTAGAAGTTTTGCATGCTGTGGGTATCTCACCTTGCCAGGAGGCAGTGTACTTGTGAATTTTCTCATTCGGCAGTGTGAACTCCCTGTCTGCACCATGGTAAGAAGCAGAAAAATGTCTCCCCTTATTTTTAATCCTCCTGGCCTCTTAACAATTATTGTTACCATTTCCCTGGACCTTTCAAACTCTGCTATACCTTTTCCTACCATGAATGTATATATCACTATGTACCTTTGAAGTAGAAAATATCATACTATATTCTGTATAATTTTCTGCCCCTTATTGCTGTCTTCACCAGTATCCACCAATTACATTTATTTAAGTTAAAGGGATGGTGTCAAGTATGTTCTATGCCAAAATGCAGGTTTTGGTATTTGTAAAAACAAAAAATTACAAACCTTAATGTGAATGGGAATGATTTCACTTTTTAAAAATGTCAGTGAAAAGTGCTTTTGGGACATGGCAAGCTGGGAGAAGGAAGGGGATTTAATTGGGCATCAGTAAGGGCTTCAGTGAAGTTTTCTTAACTGTGTTTGACTCAAATAATTATCTTTCAAACATTCCTCTAGATACCTGCAGTCATTCAAGCACTTATGCTATCCCTCTTCCCCTCCATCTCCATGTGGTTAGAAGGCAAATAGATTAATGTGTCCTGATTTTTCATCTATTTATAGAAGCCTGAAGGTGACTGGGATGAAGAGGCAGTCCAGGTGTATAGTATCAACACCCTAAACCTGGTAAGCACGATTATACATGGACTGATCAAACTTTCCAGTAGTTCCACCCAAAGGGTTCTCCCTGACTTACTCACCTGCATGCACCAGCTGGGACATGCCTCAAAGGGATCTTCCTTCGGATGTGTTCCTCATGAGAATCATCTATATGCAAAAGAGCCCGGGTCAGTCATGAAGAGAGACGTAGGTGATTGGCTAGGAAGAGAGGAAAGGAGTACCTTTGATCCTGCTAAGTGCTGAGTTCTTCTTGTGAGATGTTGAGTATGCTTAACTCCCTTGAATTTCCTTGGTATTTGAGGGTACGCATTAACTTACTGGAGGTGCTTAGCATACCAAAGGAATCAGGACCATAATGAGAAGGAAGAATCAAACAAAACTGTATAAATTTGGATGTGCTATTGTGGGAGGCAGAGAAAGGCAGTTCTATCTGCCATTAAGTAAGAGGTCAGAGTTCTGAAGTATTGGTTAAGAAGCAGCATTTTTTTCCCATTGATAAAAGGAAAGTCACAAGAGAGATGATGTTGCACGTGTAACACCAACAGACCCCGGTCATTGGCAGGCGGGATCGAACCTGGGACCTCTGGAGCTAAATGCATGAGCCTCTATTGCATAAGCTAAAAGCCACATGGCTCTTAGCTAAGGCTGTACAGCAGACTCATTCATCTCTCTCTAAGTGATCTCAGTGCCATGACATGGGACAGAGCATCACACCCAAGAGGTGCGTGGGTTACACATGTATAAAGATATCCAAACCTATGCTGTTTGTTGCTTTCAGGTGCCCTGGAAAATGCTATTGCAGTTTGTGTGCCCTCTGGAGTATGTCAACACTTTCATCCCCATCTGCAAGACCTTGACATCTTTGTTCATAAAGTCAGGGAAAGGAGGCCTATCTCCTTACCTGGCGGAGTTACACAGACGACGTTAGTATCAGAACAGCTGCATTTAATTAAATCTCCTTCATAATATAAGATGTGAATGAAACTTTCTGCTGGAGAAGGTTACAGGACTGACACTAGTAAGGTACCTAGCCTGTTAGCAAGAGGCAATGCAATTCTTATGGAATCTTCTCATACAATCAGAACGCTTACATTATATATGGAAAGACACAAGCAACCAATGAAAGTGCTGCGTTTCATTCCAGTTTTCATACACTGACCAAAACTCTTGTCAGCATTCAAGTTTTGAATGCTAGAAATATATAAATAAAGAGCCTTACGAGCAGGGACATATACCTAAAAAGAAGCACAAGTGTACCAGGAAATTTCCCAGGAAGGTGAAAATCATGCCCAGCTATATTGGTTCTACCTTGAACTAGTTGGAGAGCAACAGTCTTTATTTGAGATCCTGAATGGGAACTGTCTCCTACAGTTCATATTTTTATTATAAAGTAGATTGGATTGAGACACCCTAAATAGCTAAAGGTGGTAAAACAAAGCTCAAAGAGGCACATAAATACTCTGGGGCTGACGTTTTATATGTTTATATGAAGACAATGGGGTTGAAAAGGTTCCAGAATCTACATAAATTTTTTCTGTTTTGCAAGCATCCTTTCTTGATAAAATTTTCCAACTCTGATGTTTTTTACTTATCCAGTTGTCTTTCCATCCAGTTACTTCTTGCTTCTTACCCTTTAAGTATCTTTAACTGTAGTGCTATGTGACTCATAGCAGGGATGCTGACAGGAGTCTTGGACACCTGGCCAGATGTTTAAATACTCTGTTTTATTATTGGCCATACTCACCTGTCCAAGAGTGACAAAACTGAGACTGACATTATAACAAGTTAGAGAATGACCCTGTTGATCAGTAAACACTATCTACTGGTTAAAAACAATTGTCTAATCTCTAACTCGCAGCTCAGTGTGTTGCCCCCAGCTCTCCTGTACATTCAATGAGCTTCTATTTCTTTTTATGACAGCGACTGAACTCCCAACCCCTCAGGCACTCCTGCTACGCCTCTTGGTAAGCAATTCTTCCTGTAACTCATCTATTTGGTCCAGGATACTTGCATTTAGTTCAATAATAAATTTTTAAAAAATTTAAAATATGTCATCTATGAAACCAGAGTTTGCAGTGGTTGAGCCAGCTGAGCCTTTCTTAAATTGTACTGGATGGTGATGGGCAGTTACCATCTCCAAGGATAATCTCCCAGATCTTTCATTCAGATGCCTGCACATCCTGGCTGGATCACTTGGGGTCTCTGGTGATGACTGGTGTGGCAACAGGAAACTGAAAGCAGACCTCTGTGGCTATCCCTGTGAAATAATCTCTGACAGGAGGGGGACCTGCAAATGCTGTTTATCCTATAAATAAATAAACCTGTTCAAGACCACCCTGATCCCCATCCCAAAAAAAGCAACCTTTTAAGAGACAAAATGAAGCATTATAGTTCAACCTCCCAACCGTTCCTTTTGCTGCTAGAGTCTTGAAATGAATGCTGGCTCTTCATTTTCCAGGTGATTTCATTGTATCCCTACAAAGATGGAGGCTGTGGGGTTGTTGCTCTCCAACTGTTGCATGCCCTCCACCCTCTCAACTCTCTCCATCCTGTGATGCATTCAGATTTGGGACAGTTGTGGATGGAGATGATTCCTGAGCTTATACAATATTTAGAAGGTAAGGAAGTGGGAAGTGGGTTCCCAGAATAGCTGATGTGCGTGACAGGCTCTGAGTCAACTCTCCTGTTGATTCAGAGTGCACGTGGTTGGTCCCATGGAAGTAGTATGCATCTGTGTCAAGGCAGCTCTTATAGACTTACACAATCCTGCTCCCGCACAAGTCATTTGAAGTTTTGCTTCTGATTTCAATGGTAGCAAGACTAGCTCATAGTGGTTTACCCAGCCCAACACACCACTGTGGATTGACATTTGCTCTTGAGTCAATACATTGTAATACAATCCATTTCTTCTAGCTTCACTGGGTTTAGGTCTCAGCCTAGATGTATAAATACACTTCATTCTTCCTATTGGCTTATGCTCCATTCTTGTTTCTTTTCCTGTTTGATTGGAGTTCTGGAGCGAGGCAGGCCAGAACTCCTTCTCCCCCTCCCCACCTCCTGAGTCCATTAGGGATATTCTTTCCTAGTAGCCCTTGTTCCCTGAGTCAGATCTGGAAGGGAAGGAAAATCTGTTTGCCAACCTTGTCTTTTTCTATATTATTTAGCTAGACTCAAATCCTGAGGCCCTTAGTCCTTATTCAGGCTCTCATTGACTTTTCAACAGGAATTTTCCCCAAGTAACAATGTGGTGGAGTGTGGGGGAGAGGGGCGGAAGGGTCATAACTCTCTAAATATAGCCCCTGCCATTCTTTTGGACTGCTGAGGAGAGGAGAGAATATGGTTTTAATTTCTCTGCAAAGGGATTAAAACTGAGATGTTTCAGATGAGTGAAAGGGAATTAGGCACTCAAATTCCACTGAAATTCAATGGAAATTGGGCACCTAGCTTCCCTAGGCTCCTTTGAAAATCTCACCTTTAAAGCCCTTGCTGTTTTGCCTGCAAATGCCAGCTGTGCAGTATCTCCATCAGCTTTGATAACCTTTTTAATAGATCCACAGATATTAAGGCCAGAAGGGACCATTTGATCATGTAGCCTGACCTCCTGTTTAACACCGAAAAGAATTCCACCCAGTTACCCCTGTATTGATCCCAATAACTTCTGCTGAGCTAAAATATATCTTTAGATCAAGACTGGATGCCTTTCTAGAAGACATCAACTGCTGGAGAATCCACTACTTCCTTTGGTAATTTGTTCCAGTGGTTGAATACTTTTATTGCATACAATATGTTTATGCTGATCGCCAAGCTAAAGCACACATCCTAGCTGATCCATCTCACTCTGTGCTGGTATCTGGAGTCTCCATTATGTCTTGCTGAGCCAATCTGAACAGTGTTCAAAACACTTTTGCTGACAAGCTGCATTTCTGCCTCTTCCAGCACATAATGAAGGAACTCTGGAAGAGGAGAAATGGAAGGACAAGCTGCTTCAGGTAACATTCATCCTCTTGAGGGGCCTTTAGCATTCATCCTCATTCTTGAGGGGCCTTTAGCTCTTCGACGATGTGCCTATTGTGTTCCACCTATGTTCAGCACGTGTCTATACTACCACTGCAGGATCATCTGCCCTTGCCAACTGTGTGCATCCGCTTAGCAACAAAACCATATTTGTGCATCCACATACAGTAGATTTTACAGCAATGATTGTAGCAGTGCATTCTGGGATTCCTGAAGCATCCTATTTTCCTCACTGCCCTGGGGAGAGAATACACTGCACTGGCCCAATCTCCAGTGAAACATACTTTGCTCCGTGTACTGGGCGCGGTTATGCTGGTTAGCGGGCCATGGGGGTAAAGGTCAGTCTTCACCCTACACTATTTCTGAAGTATCTGGTACTGATCATTGTTGGTGACAGAATACCAGACTAAATTGGCTTTCTAACAATTCCTCTGTTCCTAATGTCTTGCATCAATAAAAGACCCTCTGACTCGCTGTCTCTAAATGTCGAGCTATTTGCATACTTTGAAAATAGGTAGCAGTGAGTTTGAAGAGCTGTAAGTATTCTTCCTAACAGACTTTCTCCCTACCCCGATCAGCTTTTAGAAAGGTCAGTGGAAGCCATTATGGATGATGCATGGTCCTGTGAGCTTGCAAATGAGATTCTTGTGAAAAGCAAAAGCTATTCTCAGAGGCCCCAAGATAAGGTCAGTTCTGGGTATAATGAATAGGAGTGAAACAACAAATGCAGTCTACCTGTGTTAGGAGAGGTTTCTGGGGATATGAAAGTATGCAGGACTGGCTGGGTTACAAGGTGCCCAGGGTCAGTGTTTAAGAAATACATATTAGAGCTCTTTCCATGGGGATCTGTAAGTTATGCAGCACATGTTCAAGGAGGCAGTTGTCCCTGATGGCAGCAGAATACCTGACACAGTAGAATTCTACTTCCGGTCTTGTGTGTCAAAGCCCTGATCCAGCAAAGCCCTTAGGCACATGTTTATTTTTCAGCACATGTGTTGGCCTCTTGACTTCACCATCAAATTTATATGGAAAAACCTACAAAAACACAGGATTATTTGTTAGCGAAAGTGGAATTAATATTCTCTGTTAGAAGAATTTTAAATTCCCCTTTGGCTTCCATTGACTTCAGTGGGACTACTCAGATATTTAAAGTTGAGCGTGTGCTGCCGTGCTTTGCTGGATCGAGGTCTAAGTGACTACCCTCTCCTCATTCCAGTGCCTTTTTAAAACACACTTCTGCCATAAGTCTTAGGTGGTGATCCACCCCAAAAGTGTATATTGAATATTGTGTGCTGCAATGGGACTACCAAAATAGCTCCTAATAACCCAGCATATATAATCTACTCTTTGTGGGCAAATTATGCTTCTCAGATGTGGCATTCCCATTATACTGTCTTCTCTTCTACGGTTCTCCAACTATGGGGCCAGATCCTCAAATGGTGTAAAATAATGTCGCTCCAGTGAAAATAGGAGCAGCTGGTGTTCATCACTTATTAGACTCTGATTTAGGTGCCTAAATATGGATTTACAGGTCTAATTTTAGGTACCCCACTTCTTAAAACCTTAGCCTTAGTAAACAGATATATATGATCATCTGGGCAGCCTCCAATCTGAAGGCTCTCTCTGGATCATGGTTATTTGCAGTTCCTGAAAACAGTGACCTTCCAATATAAGATGTGTGAAGGGCACCAAAATCTTTATCTTGCAACAATATAATGAGCCCTGCTGGGCATTTTAGAACTGAGGGAGATCACACTGTAACTGGCTCTAATTAGTGTTCCAACAGATATCACAATTCTTTACTCATAGCCCATAATGATGTGAAGTTCTTTCAAATATATAAAAACACCAAAGAAATTATTTCTTTTTATATACTGCATACAGTGAGATCTAAAATGCATTAATGGGGAATAATCATTCCCCTGTATCTAATGATAATCCTGTATTTTTATAGATTTTCCCATATAAATTTTATGGGGCAGTCCTACGGGCATCAAGAAACAGAGATGTTGTGAGGGAGTACCTCAGCATTGTACTACGGACTTCTCAGCAGGAGGAAGCTGAGAGAGAGGTGAGGGAAATGGAGTGGTCATCAATTAATCTCTGTGAAGAGAGAAAGGAACTAATGAGAATTTCCATAGACTGGAGAGGGGGGCATAGAGATAAATGGAAGAGTGACCAAATATCTCTATGTGAACTAGAATGGGAGAAATTATGTAGTCTTGGAGTGGAGGAAGAGGAATATAAAGACTATCAAAGATCTGTAAGCAGACTAGGGAAAGGAGGAGAGTAATGATGGAGGAGATAGCCTTTGCCTCCCCTATATGAATGGCATAGAAGTCCCCTGGTGCTCTCCAAAGCTTGGGAAAGGATGTGGAAGAGAAGTCTGGGTGGTGGAAAGGTTGGGGTGGAGAGTACAGGAACAAGGAAAGGGAAGTGTTCCATACTGAAGCATGACTCTGTGTTTTAGGGAATTGCTTCTGCCGTCAGTCTCGTAGCCACCCGCCACCTCAAGGACACCTTGGTGGTGCTTCAGGAATTCATTAACGTTGTGAACCCAGATGAAAGCTCACCCAGTGAGGTACAGATAACATGTTATTTTACTGTGAAACCATGGCTCAAATGTGGCTTGCAAAGCACACAGGTTTCTCAGACTCCCCTCCATCCCTTCTTTTCAGTGACGCTTCTGGGGTCATCTGTACTTGTTTAAAGTTACAGAGGAGAGTGCTGCCTTTTTCCAGTAAGAATTACGTTTGTAGAAGAATGGGTTGCACTACCTGATGATGTGTGATCTTTTAGTGAGAGACCTGTGACCACTTCTGGGCTCAGGACAAACGGCTGCAGGGCCTCCAGTCTGGTGGGAGAAAACAAAAGGCCTTCAAGTGGGGCACCACCTGCAGTAGACTCGTTCAGCACCAGCAGATAGGTCACGGGTGATTAAATCAAACAGTCATCCCCCATCAGGCCTACCTTCCCTCAGGGAGGCTCTGGTAGGTGGCAGTCTCCCCTGACTGAGCTGTACTCTCCCCTTTTAATATCTTGCTCTGGACAGACAGCGAGGGAGAAATGTGTTGCCTCATGTCCCACTAGACACAGAAGATTCTAAGTCTAAGTAACTTTCCCCTTTAACCCTTCCCTCCAAGCCTGACACCTATTGCAGGTATAGTGTGTCCGGGCGAGGGTTGATTGCATCCACAACCCCCCCTTTATATGCCCCATCACAGACCCTCTTGGAATGCAAATGTACAAGGTGGGAGAGTTAAGGTTGTTGTGGGAACCTGAATTTTCTGCATTTGTGTGATTTAAAATCTCTGCCTTCATGTTGCAATAATGTCGCTGATTGATACAAACTGTGGGTCCAATTCTGCAAAGTCTTGTTCATGACAGTAGTGTGTTCTCCATGGGCTTCGAAAAGATTATTCAGGTGAGTAAAGGACTGCAGGAATGAATTCTGTAAAATGTGGCAAATGAGAAATGTTACCCCATTGTCTTGGAGGCCGCTTGAATGTGCTGGAGTTACAGCCCCCGACACAGGAGAAGATGCTGCTTAGCTTTCCCCTGTTCCGATATTTAAACTTCTGTCTCGTGAAAGAGGGTGGCACTGACCCAACATCAGCCAAAATGGATCACTTTGGCCACACAGCTCTGTCTGCTGAATATGTAGGCAGAGTAAATGTGGTCATCTAAACACAGTTTAGTCCTGAAGTCTTTTTCCCCCAGCTCATCACTAGGTCAAGGGAGAGCTCATTCCGACCCTGCTTACACAATGGATATTTCTCTTGAAATATCACATCTGTTGTAAATTCCCTACTTGAAGTTTTGACTCAAGAGTGGATGTCCTTTTAAGAGAGAGACTAGATTTGCTCTAGTTCAATCACAAGTAATTGTCCTCAGTAGAGTTCACTCATGTGGCAAGGAAGAATAATTCCCTCCTCCACTGCAAGAATCACTGGGTGAAATCCTATGGCCTATGCTATGCAGAAGGTCAGACTTGATGATCAGAATGGTCCCCTTTGGCCATAAAGCCTATCAATCTCAGCTCTTCTGAGAACCTCTCCTTCATCTGCAGGTTTTCTCTTACCTATAGACAATTTTCTGGCACCGAATATTTGGACAGTGGAGCAGTTCTGTTGGAGCTGGGTGGGGGGGGGGGAGGAGAGAGAAGGAGCTTGTCCATGAGAAAGAATTTGGAAAGATGAGTTTGCATTTATCTCCCTTTCCACCACAGGATGCACAGCAGAGTAAGTGGAGCATGGCTTCCAGCACCCTTCACCTTTGCTATGACCAGGTGGCCAAGGAAACAAAGGACAACATCCTTCCCTGGGTGGACCACATCCTGTCCCAAATGTTATACCATTACTGCTGCCACACTGCCTCAGCCACGGTACTATGAAAGTGGACCTATTTCTATGGATGCTTTTCTCCTCCTTAAGCATTAGAGTTCCTGGGGTGCAGCAATCTTTGTTTTGGGCTCAGCTTGTCTCCACTAGGAAACTGACAGGAAACTATCTGCTGGGACACCATCCCATCATTGCTTCTGATGTGGATGTTCTAGAAAGGGGTCCCGTAAGGGCCCCATATCTGCATTGCATCCACAGCATAAGAACATAGGGATTGCCATAATGAATCAGATTAGTGATCCATCTAACTAATTTTCCTGATTCTGAAGTAACACTTGCTGTTCTATAATACCCAAGATCTTTCCTTTTTTAAAGATAGTAAGAGTTCTTTCAGCAGAACAAGAATTTCTTGTTTGGTGTTTTTTGGTGTTTGGAAAACCGCTCCAGAAAAAGGTAAGGTACAGTTACCAGGTCCCTTCCCTCTACACTCCCTGTGCATCTCCTTTGTCTGTTTTCAGATGTTTCTGAGACTAGTAGATGAGATTGGCAGTAACCTTTTCTAGCAAGGTGGGTTTCTGAAGTGTTGTCTAAATATGGTGATCTCACTTGTCACTTGGTCATGAGAACTGGAATCAGGGAGAAAGGGGGGATTTTCTGAAATTTGCCTTCTCTGCATGTCATGGGAACAGAAAGAGGTTTGTCAGATTCTTGGTCACATGATCTGATGTAGGATGTAGAAAATGTCTCTCCTTCCATCTGAGCATGGAAAGTAGGGGGATGTGATCTAATGGATATTTTTATAGGTATGGTGACAGCCCGGTTTCAGGCTGTTCCCTTCTTATTTAAATTAAATGGAAACGTTTACCTCTGGTGTAGCTTTTGATTTTTCAAATTCATATTCCAATGGTTAGAGTGATTGTTATTACCATACATGGTGGCTTACAGCCTTAATGAAGTGTTCTGTTAATCATGATAATTAAAACAAATGATACTTGTACGAAGATACTAAATACATATGGGCCCCTCTTTATGTTCCTGTATTTCAGTGTGTCATAAGGTCTCAACACATAATAGTTATCCTTGCTTCTGAGTTCAGGCAATGAGAACAGATGTTGGATATCAGTTGGGTAGGGAGAGAACATTTCTTAGGCTATGTCTACACTAGCACTTTTGTCGGTAAAACTTTTGCCCGTCGGGGTGTGGGGAAAAAACATTCACATGACTGACATAAGTTTCAGCGACAGAAGTGCTGGTGTGGACAGCGCTATGTCGGTAAGAGACACTCTCCCGCTGACATAGCTACCACCGCTCATTGGCGGAGGCTTTATTATGCTGATGGGAGAGCTCTCTCTCGTTTAGCATAAAGCGACTACACGGGAGACCTTACCACGGGAGCTGCGCCACTGTAAGGTCTCTAGAGTAGACACAGCCTTAGAACGTGGAACAGGCAGGAGGGGTAAGGGACAGTATCTCATTATAATATGTTTGACATGAGCACTCTAAGGCCCTATCTAGACTAAGATGTAAAGGCATGATGTTAGCTAACTTGGTCTAATTAACATCTTGTAAAACTCTAGCCTAGAGAAAGTCATGTTTTAGAGTGTGAATAACTGGTTGAGTTAAGGCCTAGCCCGGGGGGAAGGTGTAAACCTTTTACTCTACCAGTAGAAGCTAGTTAGCTGGATCTAACATCTCACCTTTATTCTAATCTAGCCACGACCTAAACTGCTTTATTTCTCCTGTGTCATTAATGCACTAAACTGCCTTTCTCCCCATTCCTGGTGGGATTTAGCACCTAGGTCTGAAGCTGAGCTTTCTGAGGTCAATGGCTGCATTCACCAGAACTGTTGGCAACATCGCCCAGAAAGCAAAAGAAGCCCATGAATTCTCGCAGAAAGCTGTGATCGTGGCATTCATGGTGGTGAGTAAAATATACAAACCGGGCCAAATTCAACTCTCATTTACAGTCTTAGAGTAACCCCACTGAAATCAGTGGAGTTAATCACATTTTACACCCTGGAAACGAGTGCAGAATCTGGCCTAGGGTCTCTATTCGTTGGGCCATTATAGAGAACTCTGAGCAACACTGGCAGTAAAAAGCTGGGCATGATGGAGTTTATATACAAAGCTCCCACACTTTGAGCACATGGCAGCCGTACACAGAGCTCTGGCACTTTGAATCAATGACCCCTGCTGGAACCTGGTTGCAAGGCTGGTCCAAGCACATATGGGATCTTTCATGGTCCCACTGATCCACTTTGTCCCCACTTATAAATATAATTGTCATTTTATTTCATAGTAGTCCATACATCCCCTATAAATCAGGGCAGTGACTGGAGGTAAGGCCGATATGTGTATGTGGCAGCTTGGCTGGGGGTGCAGAGAGGTCAGGGTGGTCTGGTTTGCAGGATGAGAGGTGCGGGGACAGGAAGAGGAAGCAGTAGGCAGCATGAAGTGGTGGCAGTGTCAATGAGCACAGTGGACAGTCATGCCTAGTGGTTAGAGTAGGAATGGATAGCCAAGAGTCAGAGCCAGGAATCTGAGCCAAGAGTCAGAACTAAGTTACCAGGAGTGAGGCAAGACAGGGCCAAGGCAGGAGTAGCGCTGGAACGAGGCAAAAGCAAAACTGGAATAAGGTGGGAGGAATTCTGGGAAGAAGCAGGTGCAGGAGCTATCGCAGCTGTATACAGATACTTTGAGCAACTGCTGAACTGTTGCTGCTGCTGGGCTTAAGAACTGGTCTGCTGAATCTCCCAACCAATCAGCTGGTGTAACCAATAAATCAGCCTACTACAGCCAGCTGCACTTGTTAGGTTGCCCAGATACTGGTTCTGCTGCAGGCTCTGGTTCCAGATTGGCTCTGCTGCAGGCCCTAATTCCTGACAATCCCCCGCCACACACACACCCCCTGCGCACTCCCAAGAATGCCTCATAGGGGCCTCAGAGATTGGTTTCTTGAAGTACTTCTGATGGAATTCTTACAAGAGGTCTGGTGCATGGGTGTTCTCTACTGGTTCCCAAACCATTTGTCCAGACCATAGCTTTCCCAGTCCACCAGGTATTGGAGCCTTGCCCTAACTCACCAAGACTTGAGGATTTGGTTGACCACATATTCCTCCTGTCCGAAGACTGTTTTGGGTGGCGGTGGTGGTTTGGAGCCATTTGGGTATGGGTTTTTGGTGTAGGGCTTAAAAAGTGAGATGGGAAAGACAGGGTGGATTTTCAAGGACTCAGGTAGCTGTAACCTGAAGGCAACTGTGTTCACAAGTTCTGTAATCTTGAAGGGGCCCAGGTATTGGTAGTCTAGTTTGGCAGATGGGTGGCTCAATTTAAGGTTCTGGGCTGACAGCACACCTTGTCCCCTATGACCAGATTGGGGGCAGCCTGGCAGTCTTGGTCCACATAGTGTAGATACCTTCTTTGGTGGATTGCAAGTGTTCCTTGAGCTCCCAGTGCACCTGGTGTAGGTGGGAGGCTAAAAGCACAGCAGTCGGTACTGGGGAACTCATGGTGAAGGCTGACTGGAAGTGGGGGTAAAAGCCATAGTTTGCAAAGAATGGGCTATGCTGGGTCAAGGGATGGATTGCATTGTTATATGCAAATTCGACATCACACAGCAAGGGAAGCCAGTCGTCACAAGGATAACTCAAAAAGCAGCGAAGATACTGCTCCAAGATTTGATTGACACTCTGTCCATTAGTCTGTGGGTGATAGGTGAATGACGTGAGGGACTCAGTGCCAAGGAATCTCAGAAATTCCTGCCAAAATCGGGAGATGAACTGGGGACCCCAGTCTGAAATAATGCCCCTCAGTAACCCATGGTAACGGAGGACATTTTCCAGGAAGAGTCAAGCAATCCAACATGTGGTAGGAACAATACAGCATGGGATGAAGTGCACCGTTTTGTTAGGAGGTTGACGATAACCAGGATGACAAACTGTCCCTGGGAGCATGGTATTTCTACAATGAAGTCCATTGATATAGTATACTGAGGCTGGAGGAACCCTCAGGATCCTGATTGTGGGTTGTTGGTATGGGCATACAGCTTGCAGGACTTAATATAATTCTTGCAGTAAGCTCATAGGCCTGGCCATTAGATGCTCCTCAAAACCATATTCCAGCTCATGAATTAGCCAAAATGGCCTGCAAGCAGTGAACTGTGGCATAGTTTTAATACCTGAAGCCGAGGTTGTCCCCCAGAACATAAACACAATCCAAGTGAGTGACAGAGGAAGCCATTTGGTAGTCAGAACTAGGAGTCTGGTTGGGGAATTGCATCATTCAGATTCTGGTGGATCTGGGTTGCAAATGAGTTGCTGGGGAGCAGGGAGCGGGTGGAGGACGTCAGATCGCTATCAATCATCCTGTTGACAAAGTTGGACACCTTGAGCATGGTGCGGGGGCTCTTCTCCAGGTTCATGATATTCGTCTTTGTTGGATAGGGCATCAGCTTTCCTGTTTCTTGTCCCTGAACGATAGGTTACTACAAAGTTGAAGCAAGCAAAGAAGAGTGACTGGAAGTTCTAAGTCTTAGTTAAGACATCTAGCAGTCTGTAGGTACTCCAGATTCTTGTGGTCCATCAGGACTTGGACCAGGAATCAGGCTTCTTCTAGGAGGTGGTGCCACTCCTCAAAAACCACCTCAATCCCTACATCCCTTTCCCAAATATATTTTTCGTCCGCTGGGATTAGCTTCCAAGAATAAAAAGCACAAGAATGGAATTGTTTGTGGGGCTCCACATGGTGAGATAATATTGCACCTATGGCAACGTTTGAGGCATTGGGCTCAACCGTAAATGGTTTAGTGGGATCTGGATGAATCCGAATGGATGCTGAGGTGAATTCTCTCTTCAGTCAAAGGCCAACTAAGCCTCTGCAGACCAGGCCAATCTGACCCCCTTTTGCAGGAGTGCCATTATGGGTGCAACCAGGTTAGAGAATCCCTTAATAAATTGCCTGTAGAAATTAGAAAACCCCAGGAATCACTGGATCTGGATAGGTCCTTGGGTGCAGTCCAGTCAGATATTCCCACCATCTTATGCAGGTCCATGGTGAGTTCCTTGGGCAAGACAGTTTATCCCAAGAATTCCACTCAGACATCAGAACTCTGCTGCATATTTAGCAACTTGCTGGCATCCTTGCCACAACATTTGAAGCATGGCTTTAGCCACTCATTTGCTCTAACAAAGTGCTCAAATTGTCCCAGAAGTGGGCATCATTTTTTTGTCAGGAGCAGAGATACCCAAGCCAGGAACTCCACAATAAGCAGGCTGGTAATTAAACCCACTCTGATTTGGTCAGTAGGGTATAGCTGTGGGCGTAGCAGAAATAGGAGCCAATACTGGTTTAGGAACCCACAACATTTGGCATGATTACAATTGAACTTGTCAGGCAGGGGTGCTTGGGCTCATGGGAAGCTGGGATTGGAGATGAGTGTGAGAAAGAGATTGTCCTTTGTAGTCTCCATATGTGCTGCATCAGCCATAGATCCCTTATTGTTTGTGTAGGGGCTACTCAAACTTGTCAGTGACCAAGACGTGGGCAGTCATGCCACGTGGTTAGAGCAGGAGTCGGTTGCCAGGAATTGGAGCCCAGGGTCAGAACCAGAGTCAGAGGCTAGATGCCGGAGCCAAAGTCACAGGTCCTGATTTGGAGCCGTGGGTCAGAATCTGACTACTTGGAGTGAGGCGTGGTGGGGTCCAAGGCTGGAACAAGCCAGGCAAAGGAGCTATCACAACCATAGGCAAATGCTTTGAGCACCCACTGAACTGCTGGGCTTAAGAGCCAGTCTGTAGAGCCTTCCAACCAATCAGGCAGTGTAGCCAATCAAGCAGGCCAGTTGTACTTGTTTGGTAAGGTTGTCTGGAGTCTGGCTCTGCCACAGGCCCTGATTCCTGACAAGCAGTTAGAGGCAACATTAAATTTATAGGAATGCAAGGGGACACTGGAGGAAGCCCTTGGATAGTGGTAACATAAAGCGGCTGGCTGGGAGCCCCAGCCATGGTCCAAAGACCTGGGATATGACAGAAGAAATAATGAGAGAAGCCACCCAGTAAGAGGCAGCATGAAATGTTGGGAGCCTGGAGGAAACCCCTAGTTGAGGCAGCAAGAAATGACTGGGTGGGCAGAGACTCAGAGGAAGAATCCATTTGGGGGGCGGGCAGCAGGTGAGGAAAGAACACTTGCTCTCCCACCAAAATTTCAGATATACCCTTCCCCACTGCCACTTCCTGTCATGTCTCACTGGTTGGTGGACGGGGGGAGGTTTTCTCAACACTGAGCAGTTTTAGACTTAGCAGGATCTGGGGAAGGAACATGCAGTCTTTGGGTCCATGAGGTCCAGCACATGGTCAGCTCTGCCTTCTTGCACATTCTCCATATGTAGAACAGGAGAGAAAAACAAGCACGCACAGAACTCAAACTCTCTACCTCCCTTAGGGTATGTCTACACTGCAATTAGACACCCATGGCTGGCCTGTGCCAGCTGACTCAGTCTGGCAAGGCTTGGGCTCAGGGATTGTTTAATTGCAGTGTAGACGTTCAGGCTTGGGCTGCACCCTGAGCTCTGGGATCCTTCCACCTCGCAGGGTGCTACAGTCCAGGCTGCAGCCAGAGCCCGAATGTCTACCCTGCAAATTAAACAGCCCCTGAGCCCAAGCCAGCTGGATGGGACAGCCACAGGTTTTTAATTGCAGTGTAGACATACACTAAGTGACTGCAGTTTCCATGGCCTGTCAGAACTAGCCCTGCCTGCTGTTATTGGAGGCTTTCCCCAATTTACAGTCACTCACATCTTGAATGAATGCCCAGCACTCACAGAGACCTCCTTTCAGCATTTAAACGCACGCACAGTGCATACCCCTAGCACTCCAATATACAGATCAACAACCACCAACACTGCTTTTAGCCATTCACCGCTCTCAATACTGAGCTTGTCATGGAACCTATGCGCTTTAGTGGCCCTGCCCAGGACCTCTCATAACTGTCTACCTATTCGTTGTGGTGATATTGACTAAGCCAGTTTAAGAAGGTTTTTATGGCACATGGGAACTAAGGTATATCAGGGTCTGAGTAGATTTCCTCCTTTAAAAAAACTCTTAATATTGTTTTTTGTCACATCATCTTCTATAGTCAGAAATTCTTCTTACAGTTGAGATCTGGAGAGCCCCAGAGATTAAATAGCCCCTCTGTGTGTGTCCCTCTGGAGTTAGTACTGATGGATGCTCATGTATGGGTCCTTCAGGAGCAGTGGAATAAGGATGGCATGTCGGTGGGCAAAGCTGGAGCTCACATGCTGCTATTCTGTCTCCTCTTTGATTTACAGAAGCTGATTGAAGAAGAGTCAGTGAACTTGCTGTCTAACCCTGTGCGCCAGCAGGCCATGATTGTTGTCACTAACCTGAGGTATTGTGAAAGCTCAACCAGCCTTCCATCAGAGTTCAGTCTTGAGTTGCTGCTCCATATTACACCCAGGAATATTGGCTCCTGTGTCATGTCCTGTTTGCTAATTTGTCATCTGGAAGAAGCAGGAATATTAACTCTTTTTTTTCTTGCCTATTTCACTTTATGCTCTAGTGATCCCGAATCCAAGCACCTCTTAAAGTAAAGAACTTCTCTGTGAGGAGCTCAAAAAAACCTGTAGTACAGTAGGTTTCTCTTGTGGGTTTGGGACAAAGTTCCTGTAATTTATTGCAGCATTTCTGAAACAGATACTGTGGTGTATGTGGCCAACAGTGCCTGAGTGTAGAGTTGAGGACAGATCAGTAACAGAGACCACATCACAAACATTATGTTTCTTCAGATTCTGTTCTCCTTTTTCCTGTTTAAAGGCCTAAGTACTACAAAGCACAAGAGCCGCAGAGAGACAAACTAGTATTTCATAGACTACAGATACAATATGGGTCAAATTGTGTCTGGCCCCTTTCAAGTTGTGTAAAGAGCCTTCTCCCCTTCCCTTGTGCCCAATTGCACGTGGGCCAGCCACAATCACAGCAGACTTACTCCCTAGTACTGCTGGGAGCACAAATCACACCAAAGCAGGGTCGCCAGGAGGATTCAGTGGGCCTGGGGTCTTGGGCGGTGGGTCCTTCACTCCGGGTGTGTTCGGCAGCACTGAAGGACCCGTGCCGCCGAAAACTCTCGTGGGGGCCCCTGAAAACTCTCTTGGGGACCCCTGCGGGGACCGGGGCCTGGGGCAAATTGCCCCACTTGCCCCCCCGCCTCTGGGCGGCCCGGAAGGGAGGAAGCTAAAGACCATGGTAGGATCATGTTCTGCAGCGATGAGGTTTAGCAACAGACATTGTCACTGTGCACTCCAGATGTCCAGGAAGGCTTATGCAAGTCCCATGTGTAATGGGTATATCAGGACATAGAGTGGGTATGGCCAGAGTGCACTATGCTCCTACTGTCTTCAGATGAAAAACAACTCCTCAGGCTCCTCTAACCTCTGGGGCCAGGGCCAGGCAGAGAATTAGGGAGATAACCAGCTCTCTGATGGCCGCCATCTGTACTATTCTGAGTTGAAACTCAACATCATAGACAGTCTAGCCCAAAGTTTGCCATGAAGTTGAAACAAACTGTTTTTATAGATGCACAGAATCCTGGGTAATAAGCTTCAGGGGACAAATTAGTCATTCACAAAATGTTGTGAGAAATTAACCTGCAGAAACTTAATGTGCTGCTCACCTATACAGTATACTGCATATGTTGCATTAATTTGGTTGTTAGCCTGTTAAAAGTATGCTTACTGTATATTTCACTCTTTCAACAAAGAACTGTTGAAATAATTTTGATGCCAAATACAATTTTGTTAAAAATATGGTGGTCAGTTTGGCAGGAGAAAAGGGATATGAGGAATTTTAAATAAAAGTGCATTCCAGAACTAAGATATTACTAGCACTGAAAACTTAAGGCAAACACTTTAAAAACATTAGTTTACATTGAGTTTAATATCTACCAGCTGTAACCCATGAAACTGTCATAATTGTATAACAGTATTGGAGCTAGCAGAGGGTGATATAATTACCACGCACTTCAGCGAGCTTACACATGCCATGTAGTTCAGGGAAGTGGTGCATACTTAGGCTGGGAAGAATTCAATTTTTATTTTTTATAATTTTGACAGATAATATTGAAGTTTATTTTAGGTACTTTTTTTTTATGGATTTAAATGTTCACAGTTGTGGGAAATTATGGGGAATCAGACAATAATTATTTAATGACCGTAGATGTCAATTTATAACAGTTAAAACAAATAATCAACATCACATGGCGAAATATACAAAGAATATATCCAAATCAAACTCTAAGTTCTCAAGCAGCATTTTTCTTTCTTTGCCTGTCTGTACATTTTGATGATTATCAGTGGAAATATTTTTATGTTGGTATGGTTAAATTGACATTTGTTGACATTTACCAATAAAAATCTAATCCTTCCAAGCCTATACACACTGTACAACATACACATTGTGGGATGACAGGCAAACACATAAATGCAGCTTGCGATATGTGCAAAGAAAGGCACTACAGTATTGTGGCCACTAGATGGTGCCACTATAATTTCTGGCTAAAGCAATGGAAGCCTTGTGGTTTACAAAATTAATATTTTAAATCTCAATAAAAACTTCAGAGTTCAAACATAGTTTGTTCCCTAGTTTATACCAATATTTACCCCTAAAATATTTATTGAAAATCAGAGCTAGCTTACTGCATGCTTTATGAACTCCGAACTAAAGAAAGTGAGGAAAAACTAATTTTCCTATCTTTGGGCTATGAATTTATCCCTAAGTAGGACACTTATTAAAATCAGTTTTGATGCATTATATTAGAGCACTTATCTCTGTACCAAAATACACACACACATTTCTATTGCTTACTATGGTCAGAACAAACACGCCATTAAGTTTGAGGGTGTTTAAAGAATAATGGATGATATATTTTTTCCTACCTTGGATTCCAGACATTGTCATGACTCTCATTAAGGGGGCTTCTCTCTTTTGTCAGAAAGCTGAAGCCACCACTAAAGGCTGAGAAGAAAGCTGTTCTACTCCGGGCATGCTACAAAAGTGTCTTTTCTCTGCCTCCAATAGAGATCATGTTAGCAGAGGCATGTGATAATATACAATGCCAACACTCAGAGGTAATCTGTCCTTTAAAAAAATACAGACATAAGAGAAGCCCCAGGTGTCTTAAATTCAGCAGTCCTCCTGGGGATGGTGACATATCGGGCCTGATAAGAGAGTTTCATTGTGAGATTTAGAGACAAAATGGTGAATCCTACTTACACTTTTTGACCAGCAGAATAATATTGCAAGTTGAATACGAGCCTGGATGCCAAGAAGCAGATGTTGTCTGCTGGATCATGGCAATGAAGAGCAAGTAGTCTAACTAGGCAACCCAATCAGTGGAATTCAACTGATGTCTAATTAAAAAGAGACAAAACCTGTTAGTAAGAGAGAACACATGGCAAGGTGTGCAATCATCAGTCAGTGTATGCACACCTGGGTCTGTGTGCTAAGGATGCATCTATTCTGCTTAGTCTCAAATTACTTCACCACTAATAGAGCTAAAGGGAAATAATGGAATCGCACAGTTCCAAATTTACCAGGGTTTTGGCTCTTTAGCAGAGAACTGTTCTAATATCATAATAATAGGGGGTCTTTTCTTAGCTAGGGAAGCAGTACAGGGAAAAAAATATTATTATCCCGATGACACAATTTCATATTTAAATGGTGAGTTGGTGCATATGTAGCCCAGTGCATATGTAGCAATTTTGCTGTTGTTCATCTGGCTTTGTATCAGAATCTGTGCTGAGAATGGCAAACTCATTTCACATCTTGTTCTTAGAAGCAATTTAAGGCAGATTGCCAGAAAATAATAGTGAGTTCATATATCTGAAGCAGAGAAATAATTATTCCTATTTATGGGGTCAGAAAACTTTCCCTGTGTATCATAGGTGCTTATATGGCCCTCATTACCAGGTGTCCGAACACCACACAATTTTTAATGTTTTATCCCCACAACACCCCTGTAACGTAGGGAAATGCTATTATCCCTATTTTACAGATAGGGAACTGAAGCATAGAGAGACTAAGAAACTCATCCTATCTCTCTAAAGAAGTATTCCTACACCTCACGTTGCCTGTAGAATGTCAGATTGTATGACACTGACTATTGTACTACCTCCTCTCCTAGTCTCTGTACAAGGAAACTATAGATGCCTTGAGAGGAATGCTTGAGGGTTTGGTATTTGAATGTCCTGTGGAGGTCCAGAAGATTTTGGAGGTAAGCAGTAGTGGGGCAAGCAAGAGGAAAAGAGAGTTATAGAGGAGAGATTAATCAATCATGGTTCGACTGTCCCATCTGAGTTCAGGGCTGAATTAAGACAGTCTGGGGCTCTAGGCACACCACAACATGGGAGCTCTATGCCCCAGCATCTTGACCCTACTCCACATCAAAGGGAGTGGCAGTGGCAAGGAGTTCCCTCTCTTCTCCCAAAGAGGCAGAGACAGTCATATGGGACCCCTGTAACCCTCAGGATCAGCACCAGAGCCCCACTACCCTCGAGAGAAGCGGGGGGTTGGGGGGAGTGCTCTTAATCCCAGAGAGACAGGGATGGCAGCAAGGGCCTTCCCAGTACTTAACCCAGCAGCCAGAGTATATCTGGTTAGGTGGGTGATTTGGGCCCACTCTTCTCTTTCCGCCATACATAGAGTACTTTGCTGGGCTGTTTTGGCAGGATGGTTTGTGTTCCCTTGGAGTTTATAATCCATTGAGATGCACGGAGAAGTTCACAACTCTGAGAGCTGTTGTTTCAGGCTCTTTGCAGACTCAGGTGGGCATCTCTACAACACTATGCTCAGGTCATGTTTTCAAACTTTTCTTAACAATCATGAAAGCTGAGCTTCTGCTCTCATGAGACAACTCCAAGAGTTGGGGTCCTGGGCACAAGCCTATAGGTCCACATTTTTAACTGTATTTAAGCATCTCATTTTCAGAAGTGATTTAGGCACTTAGGAGCCCAATGAAATTTTGGCTCCTATGTGCCTAAATCCCTTTTGATACATAGGCTCCTAAATCAGTTACACATTGCAATGCTGTGTGCAGCAATGCCCAATTACCTTTAAAAATCTGGGCCATAGTGTTTATGCCTTAATTTAGCCCTGCTAAAGAGTCTCCCATACTCTTCTCTTTTCAGAGAGTATATGTTCAAGGTGCAGGGGTGCTGGAATAATTTGTATCATGGGGGTGCTGAGAGCCATTGAACCAAACTGTAAACCCTGTCCATAATAAAAACCACTTCAAGCCAGGGGATGCGAGAGCACCCATATCAGGGTGTTAGAACAATCTAATGTATGTAAAAGAAATGTCAACACTTTTATAACAACTGAGAAATATACTTCCCTTCTTTTCTCTCTCTGAAGCTCTTTCCCCCAGGTGTTGACTTGTAGGCAGGAGAGACGTCCTCCCTGCCTCCCAAATCTTACTCTCCCTAGAAAAGTCGGGCAGGATATGTGGTGTTACCTATGTGGTGTTACCCTCATTTCCAGAGATAAAAATAGACTTCATTTTATACCCTATCAAATTCTGAATCCACCAACTAAGATTCAGAGCAAAGGAAGGAGCCACGCTTTGGCAGAGCAGATTATGATGTCAGTTTTCCTTCTTAGTGGAACTATTATAGGATGGATTTCTGGAAAACACAGAAGATAACCCTCTTTCAGAAAACCCATAAACTTTATTTACATATAGAGGAGAAAGCTACATTTTTTATCTGACCTACCATCAGACAAAGGACCCCCCACACCCTCAGCTGGTGTAAATCAGAGTAGTTTCTCTGAAGTCAGTGGTGCTGCCCCAGTTTACAGCAGCTACTGGTAGATTTGGGCCACAATCTTTTAGGAGTTTTCTTTTTTTGTGAGCAGTGATCTCCATTTTTTCCTACAGTACCTCGAGCCCTGGCTAATCTCCAGAAAGGATCATGAGCGGGAACGAGCAATGTGGTGCAGTGCCCGGATCCTAAGATGTGTGGCCAAGCTTCCCAATTTTGACGTGAGTAACCCTTCACCTGTGCTGACCTGACTCAATACAGAACATACACTTCAGCACATACACTTGCCCAAATAAGCAGCCTACTACTCACAGAACAAACAAACAAAATGCAGGACCTGATACTGCACCCATTGAAGTCAGGAGGAGCTTTGCCAGTGATTTCAGTGGACTCAAGCTCTGACAGATCTTATTTTTCTGACAAATTACCCTTAAATCCTTACTGGCACTGTGTCTGCTCAAATTTCTCCCTGGAGAAGTTATTCACTTCAGTCCATTCCCCAAAGTGATGGCAATGTAAATTCAATGCAAACAGCACCAGTCTTTCAAAACTTCTCAGGGCAAGAAAGAGTTATTTCCTCTCCTGTTTAGGCTGTTTTTTGTTGAATCTTTTTGTCTTGCAATAATATTTTTGGCAGTTGTTGCACCAGCTTTACTATGGAATTTAATCACCCACAAAGCTGGTTGTTGCCTGGTATAATCCTACCCCAAAATATATTAGTATTCCTTAAGTGTACTGTATGGTGCTTCAGTAACAAGAAATACATATCAATGGTTTTAAATGTTTCTAAATTGCTAGACAAAAAACTTCACTATACAGGTAACATTATAAGTAAGTATAATTTAATTAAATATAACATCATAGTTATATGAAAAGTTTGAGACAAGTTTCTGTAAACAACTTTAAATATGGCCCAGTATCAACACCCATCTCTGTCTAGCCACAAACTCCCCACTTCACTCCAAAATATATCTCCTCTACATTTCCAATAGTAACCATAAAACCTCATCTCTTATTCTGTGTATAATAAAGATGGATCTGAGCTGCAAAGTTTGAATCTGAACTTTCCCAAAGTTTACAGGGTGGTGGTTTTTGGTTTGGGTCCACGTGTAGTAATCGCCAGCCTAGAAGCCACTTATATCCAGAGTCATGTATATCCAGAGAGTCAGTGCAGCTTCCATCTGGTAGATCCACTATTGACATGGTTGTCTCATTAAGGCAATTGCAAGAAAAGTGTCAAGAACAAGAAAAACCTCTCCGTGGATTTCATTGATCTTACAAAGGATTTTAATCTGGTCAGAAGAAAGGGCCACTTCCAACTATTAGAGATATTGGTTGCCCCCCGATCCTCCTCAGTACTTTTCAGTACTTCCATGAAGGCTAAAGTCCAGTGTGATGGTGATCAATCTGACAGTTTTGAAATCTGCTGGTGGATCAAACTGGGATGTGTTTTGGCACCAACGCTCTTTGGTATATTCCTCTCTCTGCTGCTTTGTCATACTTTCTCATTTAGCACCATGGGTGTATGTTTTCATGCAAAGTCAGATGGAAAACTCTTCAACATTGCATGTCTAAGAGGAAAAAGCAAAGTCAGACATCTGCTAAGAGAACTTCTTTTCACTGATAATGCAGTTCTTGTCATGCACAGTGAAGAGGAACTCCAGCAACTTTCCCAAAACTTTGCGCTAGCTTGTGAGGAATTTGGAGTAAGCATCAGTCTAAAGAAGACAACGGTTATGGCACAAGGTGTGTTGACTTCACCAGAACTTTTAATAGTAGTACCTAGCTTGAAGTTGTGCACAAGTTCTGCTCTCTACAATCAATTGTATTGGATAACTTATCTCTAGATGGTGAATTTAATGCTCACATCTGAAAGGCAGCCACCACATTCAGCCTACTAACCAAGCGTGGGTGTGGTGACAGGAAACAGACACTGAACACCAAGATACGGATTCCCATATGTGCATTTTGAGCATACTGCTGTATGGTGGCAAGACCTGAACCAGCCGCAGCAGGCATGAGAGAAGGCTAAATACCTTCCATGTTTGCTGTCTTCACCATATTCTAAATATCAAGTGGAAAACCAAAGTTCCTGATGCTGATGTACTTCAGGAAAAAAATGACCAAGTCTAATCCCTATTCTCAAACACAGATATCTCTATGGATTTGTTTCAGAGTAAGGTGCCACAAGTACTCCTTTTCTTTCTATGGATTTGGTCATCTGCACCAGATGGATGTTGGATGCATTCCAAAGGATTGCCTGTATAAGGAACCTGTGGATGCTCAAAGGCCACTAGGCCAGCCTAGGCTCAGGTTCAAAAGTATTTGCAAAAGGGACTAGAACATTTTCAATATCAACTGTTGCTTGAGAATCTGACTTTTTAGCCACTCGCGATGCTGCTGCATGACACGTAGTAACATAATGGCTTTAGCACTTACGCCATCGTCTTTTGAGATGGGTGGTTGCCATTCATAAACCAACTACTACGAACCTCATATCAGCTTGGCCATTTTTTAGTTCACCTAACCATTCATGGAGAAACACACCAACATCTCTCACCTATTTACAGTAAAGAAACCTTCTTCTTGATCTTCCATTCCACCGTGAACCTGAGAACCCAATTTTCTTCACTCACCCTCAACATATAGAGTAGAAATCCTATTCTGTGTACCTTCTCCATCCTCCCCACATGGTTCCATCTAGAAACAGGCCTGACATATACTTTGACCCTGTGCATGCTACACAGATTCTCTGCAGGTACCAGAGAACCACAATCCTTGAGGTACCCATTGGGAATGTATTACATTTTCACTTGTAGTCAATGATGTGAACAGTTTCTGAAGTTATTGGTCCCTTGTACTATGCCAATTGTGCAAAGGGGATTTAAAGCTTCCCTAAGTGGGCAGCTGGAGATTCCTCTGGCATGAGGGAATTCAGGAGAGCTGTCAGGCTCTTGAAGCTGGCTTTAAGCCACTCCCTCACAATGCTGTTTTTATGCCCCAACAAAAGTGGTGTGGTAGGAGCATTCTATGCTCCATCAATCCGTACTGGTGTAAGAGCCCCACTTAGAGCAATCCTGAGGCTGTTCAAAGTTGTGCTGGGGACCAACCCAATCCCTAGAATTCTTGAGTATCATTGGGGAAGGAAAGAAAACACCCTTTGCTCTTCACCTCAGGTGTGCGAAGTAGTACTCTAGTGCACCTGTGGCTCTGGCCCTTTGTCATCATAGGCGGTGCTTCTAATACACCACTATCTCCATTAGGTGGGTGGTGAGTAGCAGATTTAGATCACAGTGAAGACTGCGTGCAGAACCTTAACTTCAAATATTCAGGCTTTCAAACTATTTTATTTTTAACTACAATTGGCTAATTTGAGACTATAGCTGAAGCAACATATTGTGTTAGGAGGGAAATACTTAAAACACACAATAAACATTATTCAGAATTAATTCTTATTAAATAAAAACAATACATCTCTAAGTAACCCTATGACAGGATCACCCCAGCCTCTGGGCCTGATTCCAGTCTCATGCAGTGTATGTTAAGAGAGACAGCACTGAAATCATCTGTGTCGCATTGGTGAAGTGTGTCAAGTCACCCACAGGCGCTTCAGAAACAAACTGGGAAATCTTCAAGGCTCACACTGCATTCTTAGAGTTTGTCTACACTGCCCTCTTTTCTCTGAAATTTTCACCTTGCTAACACCAGTGCAGTTCCCCAACATGTAAAATTGTACATAGTCAGAATAATAGTATTTTGGCCCTTGTTTGCCCAGGTGTAAATGATTAAAGACGAGGTGCAGGGAAGCAGAGAATCAGGCCCTTTACCTTTGTGTTGATGATGACTATTATTGGATATACTGTTTGATTATGCGGCTTTTGTTGGCATATTTAAATGCCATAAACATTTTCAGTGTTTAAAGATATGCAGTTTTATAAGCATGATAATGTGCTCCAGGGTGTGTGCTCGACAACCAATCTACACACACCCATCATAAGCATGTTAACAGGCACAAGGCCCAGGTGTGCCCATATATTGCCTGATGATCATACACCCTGTTATATCTATTGCTAATTGGCTTCTTCTCTTTTTAATTAGACATCAATTGAATTCAGCAGACTGGGTCGCCTTGTTAGGCTGCTTGCCCTTCGATGCCATGACCAGGTGGACAACATCTGCTTCTTGGCAGCCCGGGCAGTATACAACTTGTATTGTATCCAGCTACTTAAAAAGCGTAAGTAAACACCCTTTTTCTACATCACTGGAAACTGAAAACTTCCTCCTTGCAGCTAACACTTACAAACCTTTCTTATTATTACCAACAGATTAGTTTCAAAGTCCTAAAGTAATAATTTCTGTTATTCTATAGCACGGCACTGCATCATCAGGAAAGTAGTGAAGTGGGCTACAGCTGCTGCTATTTATTTATTTATTATTTAGAATATGTTTCCTGTTGAGCCTGCAGTGCCTTGCACGGAGTACAGAGACATGATGATGCCTTGATGAGCTTATCAGTGCTGGAACAGAACTATTGTGCCAGGGAGTATCACTAAATAAATGCATGTTTCCCTGAGGGGGGTAGAGGGATAAGGGAAGGGAAATCCAAGAGAAGGAGCAAAGTACACAGAGAAATGAAATGCAGTATATGCAGTTGTTTATAACAAGTATCTAGTATTAAGGTCGTATTCCTCAAACTGAGGAGTACCTCGCCCTGGGAGGGCTTGAAGGAGTAGCTGTGGGATAGGAAGAAAGTGTGGACGAACCTCTTAATCATTCTCCAAAATCTCTGCTTTCATTTAAAAAAAATCACTGGCCATTATGGTTTGAAAAGAAAACCTTCACAATATGACCCAAGTATAACCAATGTAGAGGTGTATACCTGAGCTTGCAGAGAGCCTGAAACAATATCTCTGAGGTGTGAACTGAGCCATTCATTTCAATGGGTGCTAACTGAGGTGTCAATAATGATATTTTGTGTGTCAACATTAACTATTTTCCACTGCTGAAGGTATGTAAGGAAGTATATTTTGAAGATCTCAGTTTACTCTAAGTAACTGCTCATTTTGGGGAGGCATTTAGCAGTGTGAGATGGGGCTGAGGGAGGCCATGATTGGTTTAATTTTCCTTAAGGGTGGGAAGCTCTGTTTCAAAAGGAAAACATCATGTTAAAGGAAAGAATAGCCCAGAGTGAAGTCCATTTTCCAGATTAAATATTGATTCACAGGCTGCTATGAATCCAGTGAATGGTGCTCATACACTGTACACAAGGGCAATGGTTGTGTTATATCCATCACCAGCTATTCTACTGAGTTTTGAACCAACTGTAGACTTGCCTCTAGCTAGCATCATGGACACATTCAGAACATTAACAAGTACGGAAAGAAATGTCACCCAAGTGAGAAATGACAAATGACACAAATGAGTGTATCTGTTCCAGAGCTTGAGAAGGGACATGGAGTGGAGAAGGTAGACACGCTAAAAAATCTGGGAACGTACAGTCCCTCTGTGTTCTACAATAACACCTCACAAATCGCTAAGGTAATTACACTCAATGCACTGAATAATGAACGGTGTTTCCCTATGTGAGTATTAGAGAGCCATTGATCACAGCTCCACAGTGAAGGATGCAGCCACATATCCTTATAAACCCTATTTGAACTCCCCTTCAACTTTGGCTAGGAAAATTGATTTGTCCTAATTTTGCATTTACTGTAAAGGCCAAGGAAGCTTTTTCTTTTGAAAAAAATTGGCCAAAGTGTTTTTTTGAGTTACAGGTAGTGAAAAATTAACCTGATTTTGGAGCTGCTCAATAACAGTTATAGTATGAGTGTAGATATTAAAAATTTTTCCATTGATACTCTTAATCAACTGAAAAACTGGGTTTTTGACCAAACAATGTTTTTGTGTATGACAAATGTCTGGTTTCCTCAGAAAACTTGGAATTTTCATCAGAAAACAAAATACCCCAAACAAAAAGCCTTTTGGCTGAAAACCAAAAAGTTGGATTTGGAAATGCCTTATTGGAGTTGTAGTTCAGGTTCCTCATGCCCCAATTCTCCTCTATGTGCTGTGATCCCCTGCTGGACTACATCTCCCATGCAGGCAGGCCATTTGTGTGGCTTAAAGCTGGACAGTTCTGTTTTCCTATGGTTTGTTCCCCATGCAGTACTGAGACAAAACCAGACGTGTTTGTCTGATGTGGCACATGGAAGATGCAATTTTGAAGAGCACACTGTCTTGCCCTTGCCGGGTGACCTCACACGCATATCTCGTGTAAAGTCATGCCTGGTGGGGGTAGGGATCTCTTCAAAATGGCATACTCTGTGCAGTGTGACATAAGGTCACGCCAGTGTAGTTGGGCCCCACACCATTCCTGGAAGTAATGTAATGTCCAGTATTCTGGGGATGTGTCAATAGCCAACCTACTCCCATGATGCATGTGGCGAGAAGACTCCTATTGCACACCACAGGGGATTAGCAAGAAAAGAGATGGCACTGAATATTGACAGATGTAATCTGGCCAGGGAGACCTGTCCACGGAGGGAGAATCCAGTCATGAGGCTTGTGAACTACAACTTGATGGGGAACCAGTGCAGCACGGAAAGGTATATTTAATGTCAAACCAAAATGAAATGTTTTGATTAGTAAACGTTGAACCATTTTGTTTTGATTGGAAATGTCAGAATGAAATGGTTCAACCTTTCCTAATTGAAATTTTTGGCCAAAATTTTTCAGTTTTTTTATTTTTCAACAGCTTAAATTTTCTGTGTGTGTGAGGAAACCTCATTTCCCAACTAGATCTAATTATAACCCCTGTTTTCACATTCTTTGTAACTTTAACAGAAAGATTATTTTCATAAAAAAAAGTGAATATTTTCAGAGTAAAGATGAGGAGAAAGGATGGTCTTGTGGTTAAGTCTTTGGACTAGACCTCAGGAGAGCCAGGTTCAGTTCCCAGCTCTGCTATGGAATTTCTCTGATAGCCTGGGCATGTCCCTTCATTGTCTTTTGATTCCTTATCTGTAAAATGGATACAATAACTCCCTACTTCATAGCAGTGCTGTGAGGATAAGTTCATAATGTTTGTAAAGCACTTGGATAACAAGGTGATTAGGACCATATACTGTGCATATTTAGACAGTGTTTAGTAGAATTCTTTGAAATTTTTTGAGATGGTTTACTCAGTGTTTAACTTTTGTGGGGTTTCTCAACCAGAGATAGAAAAAAGCTTGATTGATTTATATTGTACATTCAGTTAAAAATCTAGCGCATATGCTCATTTAAAATATTTCAGAAAGATATATTTACAGAAACTTTGGTAAAGAGATGCATGCTTTATAAAATCTGCGTGGCCCCATAGTATCTATGCAGAGCAAGAAGAGGTAGGGAAGAGGCAGGATCTTTGGAGTTCCTAAGTAGGATCGCTGAAGCATTTGGGAAACGTAGGATGTTAAGTGATGGGGACTTTGTAAAACACCTAAACTCTACCTTTGCCCCCCCAACTTTTTTTGAGAACATGGGACTTAATGTACAGTTTTGTTGCCTTTAATTAAGGCTGCTACTTAATATTATTGCTGAAACACTTATATACCAAGATATTTTCAATTAAAAATTTCAAAGCATCTAAAATATGAAAAAGGATCTTTGAGGGATGTTGGATAAACATTCAAATATCCCCACAGTTCATGTGATTTCCTAGGTCCCAAGCATAGTGTCCCCATCTCTTCTTCCATTCAAAACTGAATTTTGTCTGTTAGTTGGTCGCTCCAGCTCTGGTGACAGCAGGAACTGTGTCAGCATGACATGCTCTTTTCTGTTTGTTTTAGGCTTTTGCAGAATATTTTACCCCACTTCAGCTAACAAACCTGGTTCTGACAGCACTTGATGGTTTGACAGATCCCAGGGAGAAAATATCTCGGGCAGCTGGAGAACTGCTCAGTGCGATTCTGGAAGAACGGGGAGCTGACCTGGAGAAGGTAGGCGATGCTGAGAGGGGCCGCTGTTAGAATTCCCTGTTCTGGAGCCAGGAGGTGCGGCTGCCAGCTCCCTGTGCTGAAATTGTCCATTGACTTAGTTCCAATGCACTTTGTAAGAAAGCTGTGAAATGGCTCCTCTTTTGGGGAAACCAGAATCTGGGTGCAGATGTTGTTTTTGCTGAGGCGCTGCCATTCCCTCATAGTCTAGTTAAAAGTGTAGATTGGGGTGTCTTATGGAGACACAATAATGACTCTATGGTTAAGCCCATAAAGTAGCTTCTATTATAAGCCCAATTTTGAAGCCTTTCTAGATTTTTTCTGCTTTTAGCAGGTGTTCTGACTTTGCTTTTCTTGAAATGTTGTATCTGACAACTTGATCCACAGACTCCAATTTAGTCTCTTGTTCTCAGTGAAATCTGGTGCATAGACCGATATTAGACGGTAGTATTTTTAATTGTGGAGTTATTAGCTGTGAATAGTTACACCTCTGAGAACTATGTGAGGATTATGGAGTTTATAAACTTCGTGCTAGGTTTTGTTGAACTGGTAAATTCAATAAACTGAATAACATTGGACTGAGGGGTGGCAAACTTTGCAGCAGGGACACAGCACCCACCCATGATACTGGGGAGAACTTGTGTGAACACATAACACTGCTCGGAGAAGGGAGACAAAATGAGTCTCCAATTGATGTTTCTCTCCCAAGACACTGAATGAGCTTCTGAGGACAGAGGAGAGAGAGAGAGAGAGAAAGTTACACCTGAAAGTAGAGTAAAGGTAGTAAAGGAGTGAGGAAAGCTGATACACACTGTATGCTATCCACACTACAGAAATATTAAACAAACAGGCTGAGGCCTTACGACATCCCCACAGAGAAGAGAAGAGAGGCACTTCCATTGTCATTCACAGTTGTGAAAAGGGTTTCTATAGTGTTTCTAAAGAGTTTGTAGTAGTTATACTATATTCATTAGATGGAAATGTAGGGTTATAGTTAAGGTGATTTGTGAATCCTTAACTTGTTCAATTCCATGACTTTCAAAATATCTTTTTCATGAACCACAACCTTCTAATGAGATTCTTATTGTCTATGGCATATGCGTGTGTAAGTGAAAGGAAATATTATCTTTCTTTATTCCAATTCCTGCAGCTTTAATTGTAAAGGGGATGTCTGTAGCCTGTGGGGAGGTGCAGCTTCCTATGGAATGAGAGTTAGTTCAAGATGCAAAATGTTATAGAGGGGTCATATTGTCCTCTCTCCCAACAAGACTTTAGATTTCCTCAACTGATTGTTGTTTTGTCTTAATCTGAAATAAGACATGTAACAGAAATATGTTTGCTGTTTTGGGGAGGGTAGGTGTATGTATATATAGATAGGTGTGTGTGTGTGTGTGTACACATACGTATATATGTGTGTGTGTGTGTGTGTGTGTGTGTGTGTATATATATATATATATATATAAATTATTTGTATAAAAGACATAAGTAAGTGTGTATGTGTGTGTAGGTAGGTAGAAAAATTCCAGCTGTAACTCTGCCTGCCCAAAAAAGGGTTTTGTCTGGGAATATATTTACCTATCTGCTGTTTCTCTGGGAGTCCCCTGCACTCCAGAAATTGACCTGTTTTGTTCTTTAGGAAGGTGTCTTCTTTGGAGAGGGGAACTCATCCTATTGCTGAGTGATGATCACTGAGATTTAAACTCACCACGAGGGGGATAAAGAAGAAGATCCTCCATCCCAAACATACAAACACATACACCCAAATATAGGAAAAAACCTTTAACTCTGCTTTTCCTGCAGGTAGATGACACTCTGACTGGCATTTACCAGCGCCTCAGCCTCATCCATGAACCCATTACGAGGCAGGAAATGTTGAGGGCAGTGTGCTTCTTGGCTGGAAACAACACCAAGAAAGTGGTGCCTATCCTGTTGGACCACGCTCTCCCATGGGACAGGTAGAAAGCTTGCCAGTGCTCTTTCTGTGTTGAGTCTCCAAATGTATGTTCCTTCTTTCTCTTTGTTTCAGCATTTTAAGCACTTGGATTTCATGTTACGCTCCCCATTGCACTGGGTTGTGATTAGAGCTAGTTGAAAAATAGGATATAATTTTCACAAAAAAATTCATCTTCTATTTGGCAAAAGTTGAAATTTTAACAACAAATTCGGTCAATTTTTAAAAAGTTTTTGACCAGTTCTAGTTGTGATTAATTATTTGATGTGTTAAAATCTATACTGTGTGATAGTGGCTGTTGACTGTATGGAAACGACATGGCTGGCTTTACTGGAAACCATGAGACAGCTTACTTTCCTGGTGTAATAACACACAGTTGTGGCAAATGGAACCAGTGTCATGTCTATATGATTTGTGGGGAATCCCTTCTTCCTTGTTTTTTCTTTTCCCAGGACACATTGTTTCTTACTTCTCTGCTCTCTGACCACGGGTATGATTCTACTCAAGACATCATCAATGTATTTGGATAGGGAGACGAGTTATAGCAGTATAGGTTTGATCCATGTAGAAGGTCCATTCATGAGGGATGCATCATATCTAGTGGTCTGAGCACAGAGCTAAGCATGAGACCCCTGGGTTCTTTACCCAGCTGTCAGTGTCTCATTGTTTGACCATGAGCAAATCACTTTATAGCTCTGAGACTCGGTTTCTTCATCTGTAAAATGGGAATAATTATATTTACTCACAGTACTGCACATAGGTGTTGTGAGGCTTGTTTCACTGCAGCCCTCTGAGATCTTTGAATGGAAGTTGTTATAGAAGTACAAAGTATTATTTTAATTGGGCCTCTAAATTTGTAGCAACACAACTGAGATATGGAGGTTCCTGGGCACCAGAAGAGAAACCACCCTCAATGTTCTTCAGCTGCTGATAACAATCCTGGAGGAGAAACCAGTCCAAAAAGTCAATAGCAGTATCTCTGATGATGAGACCTCCCTCCAGCCTGTTGCTGTGAGTATCTGGGCATTTCATAGGCTGTTTTTTTTTTTTTTTTTTGACAGCAAAAGATAGAACTGGAAAAGCAAAGCCTTTAGGGATGTTTTCTTTTTAGTACTACAGACGCTCCCCAACTTACGCAAGCGTTCTGTTTCAGAACGCCTTGCATAAGTCAAAATTTGCGTAAGTTGGAAATGTATCTCCAGCCATTACACAAAAAAACAAACAAAAAACCCTCCTATTTCTAGCTTATAGAAGTTTTTCCGTAAGCTTGGGTTTGCGTAACCTGGGGAGCATCTGTATATAAGGGGGACTGCCCTGTAGGGAAGGGGGGACACTCTGCTGTCCCCTCAGGGCCTGGAAAATTCCTCATTTGATCACAGATTTATACTGGCCCTCCCTTTCCTTAAAGCCTTGAGAACTTAGATGAGCTTTGTGTCTGAGTATCCTGGGGAGTCAATTTAACACCCTTTGCATTTCTTTCTAAGAAAAAAGAGTAACAGAATCTTCTTTTACCCTCTTCAGGTAACTTGTGCACTGTGTGAGATGCTCTCGGTCCCTGGCTGCAGAGATGCAGTGCAGGAACTTTACCCCCGCCTCTTATTGGCAGTGCTTAGTCATGTCCAGCGAGTCATCGAGCAGAACCCATTAGAGAACATGGTGGTATACAGGAAAGAGTGTGGCCAGGGGCACAGGCCCAAGGCATTCGATCCTTCCAGGTAATTACTGAAAAGTCAAGGTTCTTATTAGTCTGGTTGTAACTCCTATAGTATTTCCGTACTGTTGAGCATGTGTGGTTTATCTCACTGTGTGTTACATTTCCATGCAGTCAGCAGGGCTCCCTTACTTACAAAGAATGGACAAAATGGATAGTCTTTGTATCATGCATACAGAAACTAAGTGCAATATCTGAGCAGAAATGAGAAGAAATGGCTCCCAGAGTCCTTCTCCCATTACTTCAATATTCACACCTAGATTAAATAATCACTCAGCTCCCCCTTCCCATTTCTGGTCTCTACACTCTCTTGTTAATATTACACAGGGTGCTGAGGATGCAGGTTATGTTATGTTATAATACAGTATCTGTGTCTTGGGGTTTCTATAGACTCACGTGGCTACTAGGAGTGGCGCTGACGTCACTCAGTAACACTGGCATTGTTTTTAATCTAGCTGTGCTCTGGAGGCTGTGAAGACCATGCTCTCAGGCGCTGGTTACTTTGAGGTGTTAGACTATGTGGAGGAACACAGAGGGTGGGACCTGCTGTCCAGCCCCAGTGACTACTATTGTGGAATAATGGAGATCACAAGGTAAGAGACAAAAGCCACTCATTCATCAGCCTGGAACCAGTTGGGGTCTTTGCTCCAGGAACTTGCTACACAATTCATTTTTCACCTGATAACACACAGGTATGTTTGTGTCCTGTTGCAGTGCCATGGTGAAGCATTTCAAGCCTCTTCATCTGCACAGGATTTTTAACAAGCTGATCCCACTGCTCAACAGTGAGAATGAGCATGATAAAATTATGTCCAGGGCCTTCTATGCTCAGGTAAGTTTCTTTAGCTGTTTGCAGAGCTGGAGTTCTAGAGAACATCTTGCTCCAGGCCTATTCCAAAAGTGAATGGGGCATATGCAGTAGAAGATTTCAACAGCAAGTATTGTTGGGATGGAGACAGATCACCTAGGAGATGGTTCTAGCTCTCTTGGACCATATTAAATGGTACATTTTATCTGTGGTTTTCACTTTTCAGTTCTTGGGGGTCATCTCTATTAACCCCCGGGGGGAGGGATAGCTCAGCGGTTTGAGCATTGGCCTGCTAAACCGAGGGTTGTGAGTTCAATCCTTGAGGGGGCCATTTAGGGATCTGGGGCAAAAATTGGGGGACTTGGTGCTGCTTTGAGCAGGGGGTTGGACTAGATGACCTCCTGAGGTCCCTTCCAACCCTGATATTCTATGAAATGACCTCTAATCTAATTCAGTGAAATCCATCACTTCTACCATTTCAGTAAGGGAGATTTCCCTTCAAATCTAATCATTAGTCTGATCTTGAGAACAGCTGTTTAACCCAGAGCTCAAAATGGCTGGCTTAAACCTCTGGGTGAGGTGTGAGTTTTCTCGACATGACAAAGTTTATTTCTCAGGAGAAAGATGATATCTACCCAGAGAATAGAACTGGAAAGCCTGTTGTTAATTGGCTGTGTCTCACTTTGTGTTGCTTGTAGCTGCTCTGGCACCGTTCTGTGGCCTGGAGTCTGGAACTCGATGTCTTGGCCCCACTGAAAAAATGGATCCAAGAGCCAAATCCCATCATGAGACTGCTGGGACTCAGAGGAATTAGTAATTTAGCTCTCCATACAGGGAAGGTGAGAGAGATATTATTCACTTATAAAACAAACCCCAGAAAAATACACTAGAAAAGATGGTAACTCAGAACCGAATGCAGAGCAATTATGTGAGAACAAAGGCACTTGCGTTGGTGTCACTGAAACAGAGTAAAACCAAACCAAGAAGAAATAAAATTACTGGACTTGATCGTGGCTTGGGAGGTAACACTTAAATGAGTTCCCGTAGATGACAATGCAGTCTTGGAATGAGGAAAAAATTATCCTTTCATTGTAAAACACACATTAGAAAAGGGATATAATAAACATAAAATAAGACATTGTATAGTACGTTGTTCTGTCACTGGTAATTTTTAGAATTGATTGCATAATGAAAAGCCATGTTTATTAATTTTTTAGTGAATAACCCACTCTACCCTGGTTAACTGGAATTCATAGTGTCACACAATTGGTTATTTGTGAATATTATGATGACTGCCAGTATGGAAATATTCATAAATCCTTAAAGTGTCACAAACTTGTAATGAAAGTTTGTTATTCAGGACTGGATACTCACCTTTTGTTGATCTCCAGTTAAATAGGTTGAGTCATCAATCAGGCAGCAGAAACTGTACTTTGTGACCAACCACAAATCCTGAGTTATGGATACCTGGAGCAGGCAGTTGGCAAACTGTGGATAAGCCACTTGTAGTCTGAAAATTATTTGTTCAGACAATCCAGGGAATACTTACATTTGTTACATTTGCATCTTCCAAAATGAGAAATAGTTTACAAATTACTAATTAATCCCTCTGCCCCCAAAGACTAAATGAATTGCATTTTTAGTTTGACTAATCCTATTCTGCCAGTTCTCGTAGCTTTTAACAGGCTGCTGCTTCTGTGCAGGTGACACATCTCAGAAATCACCTTCCAGTCCTCCGGGAGTTCTTAAAAGAGAAAGAGGAGAGGATTGCAGAGCAGGCCGTGAAAGCCCTACGAAATATCATTTACTACATGGAAGGGGAAGAGGTCAAGGTTGCATTCTGCTATATCGTCCGGCCTCTTTGGCAGCTAATTACTGATGTAAGGCAATACCCTGAACGACTCCACATGTGTGCACAGTATTATGCAAAGGAGTGTGGTAGTTACAGAGAATACAGTGAACGGAGTGGCTGAAGGCACAGAGCCTCCAATACTTGTTTGCTTGTTTAGTTCGCTTTGAGTATATGGGCCTGTGCTGTTCCCGCCTTTCATATGATGAGCACTTTCACAAAGCACAAATGATGAAGAGTCAGAAATTCTTCAGAATACAAATAATCAACAAGCAAGGCACAGCAGACAGTGCAGTAATGCTGAGAATCCTACAGACAGGGCATAGGAAAGGCCTATTAAGTCACTTCCATATCTGAGAGAGCAAATAGACATTTGTTCCTTCAGAGCTTTCTCTAATCTAATTTTTTAAATAATTAAAACACAGATTTCCACCATTTCCCTTGGGAAACCTCCACAGTCCAAAAGACCCTCAATGATAGGATATGTTTCCAGTTGGACCAACCTACATTGTCCTTTCATCTCATTACCCCGAGTTATATCTGTTTGCAGGGCCATAAATAGAGCCCAGCAACCCAGGTAATATGTATTGAGCAGGCCACAGAATTCTACCAACACATCACTGATCTAGCAGAACTTCAGGTACAAGGCAGAGTGTTGTGGATTGAATAAAAGATCTTGTTACTAATCGGTCTTGCTTGCTTTTGTGTTACTCTCTTTTCTTTTTCCATTCATTCACAGCAATTTTTTCTTTCTTTATGTATATTTTGGTGTATGTTTTTTCAAGCTAATTTTTCAATATTGGTTAATAATCCCTTCTTTTCCTCCATCCTCTTATTCCCCCTTTCTTTTAGTATTTTGGTGTTATCTCCCTCCTTCGCCCATATTCTTTTTTAATCTTTTTCCTTTCATGCCTTCCTCATCCCTTACCTTTCTTTCCTCATCTTCCCTTGTTGTACATACTCTTTCCTTTCTGTTGATTCCTTGGTGCTTTCTCACAGACTGCCAGCAAGAGTGCTGGTGGTGGTCATGATTTTTGTGATAAGGACCTCAGGAAACTCAATCAAATCACCAAACAGCCATAGGACCGAGTCCACCACAATAAGACGATTCATATGCTGTGGTAGTGCTGACTGACATGTAGATTATGCTGCTTTGCACCTTGCCTCTCTTCATCTAAAGATTGTGCTAATTGACAGTGCTGATGATGTCACTTACGTTGTGTGGAGATAATTGCAGTAGTTGATGGCAGGAGTCTTTCACCCTGAGAGGTTTCTCCATCTTTGTGTCATTCACAGGAGAGAGAAAAAGTGCGCATTTCTGCCATCATTGCCTTTGGCAAAATGCTGAAATGTGTGAACAAATATAAACCTGGACCTGTCATCCATAATGAAATCTACTGTGCTCTGGTGCCTCTGATGCTGGTCATGCAGAGGAATAATCATGAGATACTCAAGGTGAGTCAGAGCTAAGGAACCTGAATTTTCAGGACCTCCAGCCATGTGGAAGTTCCTCTCTACAGCCATGTTCCAGTCGAGAATCTTATCCTCAACCATCCTCAATCTTACCCTGTGACGAGAGGCAAGAGGTACCTGACCTGTCCCTTCACTTCCCATGTCCCAGGAGTCTTTGACCTTATTCTTCATTCCGGTTGTATTTTCTCACCAATCATCAGCTTTCAATTTTTGTAACTGCAGGAACTCCTCCATGTCTTTCTTTATCTTGCAGGCATGTGGAGACACCTTGGCAGAGTGTGCACAGGTAATGGGATGGAACCAGCCCAGGAACTTATTCAGACAAATGACACTGAGTGATCATCTTCAGGTCTTGCAAGAGATGTGCAAATTTCTGGTCAGTGAACTCTGGGTTTTCAATGGGGTTGGGAACAGGAAATTCGACTTCCAGTTTTTAAAAGGATGTCTCTTTGACTCTAAATGCTTCTTTTACTGTAGGGACATTCCTAGCATCAGTGCCTGCTGGTCAGTACCAGATTTCATATCATCAAGGTCAGGATGTGAGAGCCTTGAAAGCGTAACTAAACTAGTCCCCCAATCATAGGTGGTTAATGAATCCTCTCTGCACTTAAATCCAAGCTGTGTGAAGGTGTCCTTTGATCCAGGGACAGTGGTGAGCTCCATGCTGTCCCACATGACTGGCCCAAGTGGGAAGGAGAGTCTTTACTGTGTATCTCTTGTTGTTTTCTAGGTGAGGAAATGCAGGAGAATGGTGGGGGACTTCTTACTTGGGAGCATAGCCTACCTAAAGAACCCACAGCCTCTTTTACGAGAGGCAGCAGCCAGGGTTATAGGTAAACAAAATGGCTCAAACCCATTTTTTTTCATCATTCTGCTCTGTTACCTCTAGCTGTGAGAACTACATCCTTGGCTCCTAAGTTACTGAACTGAATCAGACCCCAGGGGTTTATACAAAAAATGGGGCAATTGATGTCCTAAGCCCCTATTCCTCTGCATCTAGAAGACTCCCTCTCTCCTGATACCCCAGAGAATCTCTCTTTTCTTCCTTCTAGAGCAGTGGTTCTCAACCTGTTTATCATTGCGGGCCGCGGGCTGAGAACCACAATGCCCCTACCCTAATATAGCCCACAGTCCTCTATGCCCAGCATCCCCACCCAGAATGGGGCCAGGAGTGGAGTCCTGGGTGCAGGCTGTGCAGGTGGCTGGGAACCACACCGCAGCAGGGAGCCAGGCAGCAGCCGGGACCCCCAGCACCAGCCAGGAGCAGAGCACCTGGAGGGGTCGGCAGCCAGGACCCGAGAAGGGGGTCAGGAGCAGAGCCCCACCTAAAACCTGGGACAAACCCCTAGTTCCTAGAGCCCTCCCCCACAAAAAACCTATCCACAGACTCACTCTTCCACCCCCTATCCCACTGCAGCACTTACCAGTCCTCTGCTGGCAGGAACGCTGGTGTAGGCTGCAAGATGCTGTCTTCCCCTCAGCCAGCCCTGCTCCCTGCCAGACCAGAGTGGAGGAGTACTTGTGGCATCCTAGAGACTAACCAATTTATTTGAGCATAAGCTTTCGTGAGCTACAGCTCACTTCATCGGATGCATGTATTTTCCACAGTATGCATCCGATGAAGTGAGCTGTAGCTCACGAAAGCTTATGCTCAAATAAATTGGTTAGTCTCTAAGGTGCCACAAGTACTCCTTTTCTTTTTGCGAATACAGACTAACACTGCTGTTCTCTGAGACCAGAGTGGCAAATTTTGAATTTTTTTTAGCACACAGCTGGGCTGCAGCTGTATGCTAATTGCGCCACGCATTAAGAACTATTGTTCTAGAGGAATTGCCCTACCTTTGCTCCTCTTCAGCTGGTCCTATGGGAATTTCTTTAGAGATCAGGTCTTCAGATGTTGTAAGTGGGTGCAGCTCCACTAAAATCATTTTAGACTCTCTGAGGGCCTGGCCTCTAGTCTCCTTTAGAATTTGGTCTCTTGGGAACTTCTTAGGAAACTTGGGATTTGGGGGATTTGTCAGATTTCCTGAGAGAGTGTCTTCCTACTCCCTTCATTTGGGAGGAGTGAAACTTTAGAAGTTAGGTGCAGTACCTGATTTTAGTTTTTATTGCATATCTAGAGTTCACAATAAAGAATTTGAACTTATTTCAAGTCGACAGAGATGATGTGATGCCACTGCTCAATGGTAAGGAATTGCTTGTGATCCAGGTTCTTTTGCAATCTATAATGCACCTTCATTTGTGTTATCTGATGACCTCTGCCTCCCCCACCCACCTGACCTCTGGTAATTCAGTAATTCAGGAGGAGTTTATAGAAATGGAGACAGAACTGATTATATTTTAAAATAATAATTAAGGCTATAAACAGAGAGAGTGCTATTATAGATACTTGTTCACTTGTTCTCATTTATTACTATACGAGGGCAAACTATAATATTTGTAATGAATAATTTATTCACTAAATGTTGCCCTTTAGTTTGCTTGCAAATTATTTGTGAGCAGACTTCAATTTTCTCGAGATTTTGTTCATTATTCCAAAAATGCAAACCGTACTGTTCATACAAGCCTCATTCAGCCTATGAGTTCTCATTGATCTGCTCTGCTTGTTTTTATTTATTTACTATTCATTATTTGCTATTTTTGCGGAAAGTGGTTGCTCACACAACTCACATGCTGTTTCTTCTTCCTGAGTGGAAGAATGAAACTTCTGTAAACAGTAGGGGGGAAATCAAAGGTTTCCAGTTGTTCACACAAACACTTGCAGTGCGGATCTTCCTATGGTTGCTTATTTTCACAAATCATAGAATCATAGACTTTAAGGTGCTTTGTGAGGAAAAAAGATCATCCCTGGCTAACAAAAAATAAAAAGGGTCACAAATTAATCATTTTTTAAATGAACAGTTATTTGTGAATATTCTTTTAGTATTTGCTCAGCTCAGCTCGTAATCTTCTGAAAAAATCTCATGAAGACTTTAACTTTCTATGTTTAGTCTCAACCCATAGGTGAACATTTCTGAAAATGCTGAGGAAGATCCCTTTGGCTACTTTTTAAATTAAAAGAAAGTTAAGTTTTTATTCATCAATAACTCATAACAGCTCAATTTTAAATCTTTGCCCAGCTAGTTTTGCATGATGAGTTAAAATAAGTTTTGGGGGAAATAATTAAACTAAAGTTAAAAGTGATTGTAAAATAGCACCAGAGCATGCTCAGTGAGCATGTGTTAAGATTTTGATGAAAACTAAAAAAGTATTACTGTTTATTATTTGTATTACAATAACAGCCAAAAGTTCTTATAAGGATGAAGGGCTAAGTTCTGTATAAACACAAAATAAAAGTCAGTCCCTGCACTGAAGAGCTTACAGTCTTAGAAGGACTATCCTCTACTTGTTTACATTAGAGGACTGAGGGAACTACATGTTTTCTGTTACAATGGGGCCAACATGGACAGGGTTCCTTGGTGGAGCAATTTACAGGTGGGAAATTGGAAATCTCTCATTGAAAACAGAATTTCCTGTAAAATTGCTGTGAAATCAGGGATAACAAAATTATGGACACTTTAAAAAAAAAAAAAAAAAGTTGATCCTGGCTCCTCCCATTGCTATATGTATTTCAATTGTGAGTTAAATGTATATCTGAATCTGTGCAATGGGCATGATCGTCAGAGTCTTGGGTGAAATCTTGCCCCCACTGAAGTCAATAGCAACAGAATTTCACTCTTTGCTTTCAAATTCCCTCTGCCTTTGGATCTGAAGTGCCTCTGCATTTCCAATGGCAAAAAGTAGAAGCAGTAAGCACAGAACTGGAGGAGTTGCTAAGCAGCACGCTTCTGTCTTTTGCTCAAGCCTGTGGAAGTCATTGCGTTGCTGCTCTGTGGTGGTGTGCTCCATTGATCGGGAAGGAATTAGCCAGGAGAAGCAGCTACTCTCCATGGCATCTCTGTATGACATATCCAAGCAGCATTAACTCACCCCCATCCTCCCAGAAGGAAGCTTTGTGCAAGGAGGGAAGCCAGTAGGTTGATAGCTTTTGCAAGAGCCATATTAATAGGGAAGATAAAGAAGCAGGGAAGTACCACAGAGGGGCCAACTTTTCTGGCAGAGTCCCTGGCATCTATATAGTCTAAAGGCCTTGCTTTTTGTTTGTTCTCTGAGGCCTCAATCTCCTTCTGGTCCAGGGGACCATGCAGCAGAATGTGATGCAAGTTGGACTTCTTGATCTTTTCTTCTGCCTCTTTCCCTTCTGTGAAAAAGCTGGTGGGAGGGGAGGGCTGGTTCGACGGGTTTAAATTCTTATACTCCTTTAACTAATTTGTGGGATTTAACATATTCTTCAATTAATTTAGTGTTGAAAAATGCCAAACTGACATTGACCACCTCAGAGAGTTGAAATCTTCCGATCAATCTGCAGAATAGGTACTGCATGAGCGGTGACCCATGAGTGGTTACCCCCCTCCCCCCCGCCCCACATATTGCCTCACCAATGTGCTTCAACCTGGACTGGGAGGGACATCCTCGAGGATTGAGACTAGAGTTTGGGCTCTGGGGGCCATACCTTTTTGTGGCATCTTTGCTGCAGGTGTCTAGAAGGATGCAGTTTGCTGTATACTTGTGTTTGAAATCTGTCCAGTAAGTTACCGGACTGAGATGGCAATAGTTTTATTATAAATAATTCCTATATTTTTTGCAATAAATCACCAGAAATGGATTGGTCTTATGCAAGAGTTCAACAAAAATATGTAATATATCATTAGAAAGAATTTATTCCCTGGAGGACTGAAGGATTGCCACCCTTGTACCAATTTTTTTAAATAGTGCTAAGGGAAATTCTAAGAATGTATTGACAACTTACTTCAGTGCCTGGGAAAAATAGATCAGAAAATGGTTACATTAATAAAGCATTTAGAGGAGTGATGTCCAGATAATCCAGGATCAGTAATGGTAGCATAGTTTCTGTCATGGTAAATGCTTCCTTTCTAAGATGACAGAATTGTTTGAAAGAGTTAAGAAAATAGCGATAAACGAGGAAATAAATGTGTTTAGCTTTTCAAAAGGCTTTTGATAAAGTCCCTCACAAAAGACTGTTAAGGAAACTTAGTAACCAGAGAGCAAGAAGTAAATTTTGGCATATATTAATAACTTGTTAAAAGACAAAAAGCAACACAAAAAGCATGTTGCAGTCTCTCAAGGATCAGTAATAGGACCTGTTTTCAATATGTTTAATATCCTCCTGGAAGATGGGATGAATAGTGAGGTGGTGAAATTTGCTGATGACTCAGTCATTTAGATTAATCAAGACTTGGAAGAATGAAGAGGAATTTTATAAGACTAGAAAATTGGGCAACATGACAGGGGAGAAAATTCAGTGTAGATAAAAGTGGGCACATTGAAGGGCTATGAACTGATCGTAACCCCTCAGGAAGGAGACCTAGATGTCATTATGAACAGCTCAGAGAAGACTCAAAAGTTCTGGGATACATTGGACAGTAGCTTTTTAGCACTTCCTAATGAAGATAACTTTATTTATCTTGTGGTGGTGTCAAGCTAATTTATTTTCTTGGCTCTGCAGTGTACAGTTGACCATATTTTGATGTTTTACCTTGGTTTGTTATCTCCTTTGCTTTCATCAAAGCCAAGCAATGTTCTGTTGGTCTGGTTGCACATTTGGATGGGAAATCTCCAAGCAACAGTGTAGGTCCAGTGTGCGAGGTAGCAATTGTGAGCAGGACTCTTCCTTCTGAATTAGTTCTAAACTGATGCCAGACCATGTTTCTAGGGGGCAGTGTGCTGCTGCAGGCACTACCCAAAGCTGAGATCTCAAACTTTTCTGGTTATTGAAGGTGCTCTGAGTAAGATTATTTGAACGTTAGTGTCCTGGCCAAATTTCAGTGGGAGCAACTACATTCTGCAAATCTAAATCCCTCCTGGAGCTGCAGTAGGATAAAGGTTTTCTTCACTTTGTGTCCTGAAATGTATGTAGCAGGGCTTGTACACTTGAAGGAATCCTTGTGTATAGTTTGTATTCAAATTTTTAAGTTTATAAAGTGCTTAGAGGTCCCATATATATATATATATATATATATATATATATATATATATATATATATATATATCCCTTATATTTATAAAAATATAAGGGACCTAATTCTGCTCCCACAGATAGGTATAAAACGGGAGAACCTCTATTGAAGTCAGTGAGCAAGATTTGGCCATCTGGCTGAGTTGCACTTGGCACAGGCCTGGAGGCAGGGCAGGGGTGGTTTATATCATCTCTGCTGCTCCCTAATCCTTGGGCTGCTCTTGTATAGTCTTAGGGCTGCTCTAAATTGCATCCCCCTGGGCAATGGCCCTCCTGGCAGGCCCCATTTCCCTTGGTCAGGCCCCACTGCTGAGGGGTGAGGATAGCACTGAGCCACTACTGGCTCTGCCTCTCTTGGGAATACCCCTTCCACTAGGGAAGTGCTCAGGAGACCAATTAAAACAGCTCTATGGCCCCTTTGCCCCAGTGGGCTGGCAAAGAGGGGCCAAGAATCTAGCCCAGTAGTGTCACACTTATGTAAAACCAGTGTAACTGAGATCAGAATTAGGCTCATAATATTATTTCCCTTATGATATGGTATTACATACCTAGCTTAAGGGCATATTGAGTTTTTATTTGCTTTCTTCTGAAGCATCAAGTACCAGCCACTGCCATGATAGGATAGTAGGCTAGATGGACCATTAGTCTATTCCACTACAACGCCTTTTGTATGCCTTTTGTATTTCACATAGCTATCCAACGGAAAAGTCATTTACAAATTGTAGATCCAGGCTGAATTCGAACCAATGATGAAAATGAAAGACTCTATAGACCAGTCCCAATCCTCACCACTGCAGTCTTTATTCTTATTTAAAATAGATTCAAATGAGGTTTATAAAATAAATTAGAAATGGGAAAAAAAGAGATATTTCAGGAATGTTCCCTACAGTGCTTTGTGTTGTCATGTGGTAAACATCAGTCCAGTCATAGGGCATCCAGCCCTTTTTTCGTCGAGACTATATTACAGTTTGAAAGACTTCACTATTCGTAATTTTTTTCACATTTGGCCTACATCTTCTGTGCTTAATGTCATCCCATTATTTCTAGTTACACCCCTTTACAATTCCTAACCCCTCTTCTGATAGGATAGTTCCCAGGTGTGAGTGTGTTCTGTTTGCGCTGAAGAGGTTCCAACTTTTCCATTTACCGAGCAGAAATGAGGACTTCACAAATTGAACTCGATGGTTCTCAATCTATGACATCTAATGTGATGACTGAATGCTTTGGCCTGAAGGTGGTGACGAGGGGTGAGGAAGGCTAAATGCTCATCCTGGCACACAGGGCAGATTAGAAATAATATATATTTTCTGCTTCTACTGCTGGGATATGGCATGGGGCCCAGGAAAATGGCATAAAATAATGGAGCCTAATGAAATGTCATCTCATTGATACTGTGAGCCTTGACATTCATTTCTTCTTGGTTTCAGCTCTTGATGATCTCAAATATGACCCTGTAGCCTCAGTTTGCATTGCAGCTATAGACACCATAACAAATATTGAGACAGCTTGTTTGCCTGAAGCAGAGTCTCTCTCCAGATTGAGGAGGTTTTTCTGTTCTCTGCCTGTTCAAAGAAAGATGAAGATTTTTAAAGACAGAGAAATCCCATTAAAGTTCAAGTCCAGCTCAAAGCAATTGAGAGGCAAAACCGTCCCTGAAGATACCTTAACAGCAAGCCAAGAAGAAGGGGGAAAGAGCATGAAACAGAAGCTATGGAAGCTCACAAGGAATATGAAAAGGGAAAGACTCTAATGTTTTGGAAATACCTTCCTCAAAGGTATTTACTACCCTCTCACATCCCAGTAATTATTGATTCTGTTGAATATCCAACTGAGAGAGGTCATGTGAACTAGAATGGGAGGACTGCCACTCCCCGACTACATCTGATGGGTTAGAGTTGTCGAACCTGAGACAAGAAATCCCATTGTATCTTCCATATTAACCCTCCTGGAATGTGTTCAAGATCCCATTCTCCAGATATATCAGATACATACTTCGATCTAGTCCACTGTATTCATGTAGCCGTAGGCCTCAGAGAACCCCATTCACCAAACCAAGTGAGGATGTTATTTATTTATCATGGAGGAGAGAAGGCAGGCAATATACCTGTAAGAGTATCTTAGTTTTTTGTTCAGAATCAGTGATTTAGAACATTTGTTAATTTTGCAAAAAGAAAAGGAGTACTTGTGGCACCTTAGAGACTAACAAATTTATTTGAGTATAAGCTTTCGTGAGCTACACAGAATGCATCTGATGAAGTGATCTGTAGCTCACGAAAGCTTATGCTCAAATAAATTGGTTAGTCTCTAAGGTGCCACAAGTACTCCTTTTCTTTTTGCGAATACAGACTAACACGGCTGCTACTCTGAAACCAACCATTTGTTAATTTGTAACTCTGAAGTTTCAATTTAAGAATATTTCACTAGGACACCTATGAACAGGGATAGAGGGCAAAGTTAAGGGCTTTTTTTGTGTGGAACTTTTAGTCCAAATTTCCTAACTTTGAAATGGTTGTCCTATGATAAAGATGAGGTTATTTTCAATTATTGGATATTTGTTTACAAACAGAATTCTGTCTCAGTCCCATCCCCCCCCCCCCCCGCCCCTGAAAATACAGTGCCTGCCATTAAAATTTTAGCATCTGTCAATCTGTTTTTTTGCATTCAGATTTTGAGATTCTATAATCTCCACTTCTTGTTTATTGCCAATAGGTGGTGATAGTGCACTCTGCATACAGAAGCCCAAGTTTGTCCACTTTCTGGTCCCATGTTAGTTCCTTTTGCCCCAGTTCAGCCAGAGCTTCAGTGTTGAAGGAATCTGATTACTAATAGAAGTGGCGATTGCATGCCACCATGTTGCATCTACAGGCTTCTCCGCACAGCGGCTCTGGCCGTACTTTTGTGTCTGTGACCCGGAAAATATATTCCTCCTTCCTTCCTAAAAATGTAAAAGTGTTCAGTTATTTTGCAAAGGTGCATTTACCAAGATGGCTTGTGTTCCTGGTCTGGATTTTGGTTTTTTATGTAGTTCACTCTTTGGAAAGAATTAAAGAATTTATCCAGAAGAAAATGAAGGAAAATCAGGAAAAATTACATTGTATTTGTTGATTGCTATTCTGGCACCAAAGTAAAAATGATGGTGGCACTTCCCTTTTACAGCTTCCATATTGGTAGCAAGCAGTGGGGATGTGCACGCAGCATTGCAGTAAGTGTTCTTGTTAACCCATGCTACTTTCCTTACCTCACAGGTGCTGTAGCTGCACGTTAAAATCAGAAATTGACTGTGCTGATGGGTCTGCAAACCCTCCAGTAGCTGCTAAGAGAGTGAAAAAGCAGAGTCACCCAGAGCAGCTGCTGAACCAATTGAGGGAGGAAGAAAAAAGTCAGGGGATAGTTTCCACCTCATTTGGCAGTGGGACATGAGGAAGTATTCAGGTCTGATGGACATGAAGGAGAAGGAGACAGAAGACGCAGGAACAGACGCACGAGACAAGGAAAGTGACACCCTCAAGCCATTTCTTCGGAGCACAAAGCTGCAGATGGAGAGGGTCAGACCTGGAGGGGGGAGTGCACACAATGCAAAAGGGACCTGCAAAATCAGGCCGTGGTTATTCTCTACATGACAGAGGGTTTCCATACTGTCCTGCCATCTGCCTACCACATAACCAAACATTATCTACCCTCAGCTTTACTCTAGCAGTGACCACTTCAGTTACCTCCTACAAGCTATACCCTCCTCCTAGCACAAGTGCCAGCACTGTAGTCTGGTTGTGTCCCCACTTCCTTCTGGCCAATAGCAATAGAGTTAATTTCCCCTCCCCCTGGTTTTGCTTTGTTTGCTAGTGTTCATTAACGGTTGTGGGGGTTTTAAAATAAGTGTTGCAGTGCTATTCTTCTGGAGTGATCACCACCCTGTGAGCAAAGGTTGAGTGCCCAAAATGATCATTACAGTGCCTTTGTCTGTAATCACCCCGATCACCAGGCCCATCACAGGACCTTGCCTTGGCACCAGTCTCACTTGTGTGTAAATAAAATCAAGTTGTGAAATTACAGTAGCACTGGTGGATGTCATCCCTAACTATGTTCCCAGTTGTTGACAGCAGTGGTGGGTTCCTGAAACTCCATGGGCTTCTTACTAATAAAATGCTGCACCTTGCATTGCTTCTCTTATGAGCGGTAGCTGACTGCATACATCAAGACACAATGGCTGTCAATGAGAATCCAACCCAAAACCTTCAGCACCAAAACTACAGGTTTCTCTTGAGCTAAAGGAACACTTTTATAGCTGTAAATTTGTAGCAGGCTACTATAATCTCTGTCCCAGTCAGCCATTAGAGGGGGAGACAAGCCTGTGTACTGAGGGCTTAATCCTTTTCTCCTTGTAGTCCATGGCAAAACTCCCATGGATTTCAGTGGAAGCAGGATGGTGCCTTATGCTAGTGTATTACATTTCCCCCATGCGCTCACAAATGTCAAAGGAATGTTACCTTTGCTAGACTGAATCAAACCAGTGGCTCATCTAGTTCAGTATCCAGTCACCAACAATGGCAAGTATCATCCTTCAGAAGAAGGTGCAAGAAGCCTTTTCAGTAGGAAGTCAGGGAATAACTTAAGAGCAGAGGAAGTTTCCTTCTATACCCCATCAGTTAAGGGCTGCATTATGCCCTTCCAATGTTATTTTTATTGATACTAATTTAACTCTGGATGTTGTTGTTATCCATATAAATATCTAATCCTTCTTTTAATCCTGCCAAGCTTTTGGCCAAAATGGTGTCTTGAGGTAGTGAGTCTCACAGGTAATTGTGTGTTGTGTAGAAGAGAAGTATTTTCTGCAATATTACAAAAAATACAGTCTGCGGCAATAATGAGTATAATCAGTGGATTTATTTGCTCAGAGAGGCAACTCCATCAAGTCTCGAGCTTGCCAAAGGCACATTTGATCAGCATTCTGCACCACCTGAGTTGGTGGTGGGAGCAACTTTTGTCCCCGGTGGTGTAAACCAAAGGAGTAGCCGGTGAGAAGGGTGTCTCAGAATCACAGTGTAGCCAGACACCACATCTATCGCTACTGTGGGGAAAGAACAAAGTGCCATTCTGCCCTTTCTCAAACAGGCCAGTGTTCTAGAAAAGGTGCATATCTTCAGGTATTTTGGTCAACTTGACTACGTGAACATCAGGCACCAGGCCTAGTAACACACCAAGGGTTGCCTCTATGGAGCAGTAACCCTTTTGATTCCTGGTCTCCACTGCTTCCTTGTGTGAATGCAGAATGGGTAAACCTCTTCCACCTGAAGCATTTCCACCATTTGGGAAACTCCTTTGGTGCTCAAACCCTTCCATTATCTTAGGGATATATATTGTATTTGGATCACATGCCTCTGCAGGACTTTGTTTATTGACAGACACATCTCTGTCACACAAGCACATGCTGTTTCCAGATCAAACGTATGTGTCACTGAGTGGTAATCATCATTGGTTGCCAGCTTCCAAAGTACCATATCCACTGTCTTGTCTACGTTGATTGGATTTTGATAAGGTTTTCACTTAAAATTTTACTTAGTCTTTTGCAACACATGTATAGGAATGAAAAATGGGTCTGTTTTGAACACTGTGAAAAGGAAACAACTTTGAAATTTTACAAAAAATACTTGTATGTATTTTTAAATGGCGCTACTTGAGTGAAAATGTCAAAACAGCATATTTTAAAGGTGTTACACACAGGAGTGCTGGTAAACTTGACTGAAGTTTATTTCCTGCTTCCAGGTGAAAATAATGCCTTATGCACCCCAGCCCAGGAAAGCAAAAGGATAGCATCTGTATACTTCATTTGGGAGTCACTGGTAGGAGGCAACAGAGAATTCAACAGAAGGCTTTTATCAAAAATGGGAAATTCTCCACAGACTGCTAATGTACCGGGGTATCGAGAGCAAAAAAACCTTGACTTGCTTGAAAGGACCACCCTGGCCTTGTTTATGTGCCTTTGGACCCAGTTCTTGTCTCCAGATTTGTCATATCTGTGTAGTCAGTGGGCTTGAAGGGACAAGGCTGAGGCCAAAACTAATTAATACTTCTTAACAGTTTTGAGGGAGGGAAAAAGCATGGATCCTCTAAACCTATGATAGAGCTATTTTGCTAATGCAAAATTACACTGATAATGATATTTTTTCACTTTGTCTAATCTGCCTTGTAAATGAGCATGACTCTCATTTTTAATTAATAAAAAACTATTGTACAAAGTTTCTTCTGTAAAATCCCACTATTTATATTTGTGTATTACTGTTTGCTCTCTAATACAGAGGGTATACTTTTACTTTGGTTGTAAAATACTGTATTTACAGTATATTGGCAGAAAGCTGGTTGCTATAAAATATCAACCTAAATTCTGTGCCAGAATGGAGTTTCTACACAAAATGCTTGTATTCTGTGTCATAACGATGCTTCTGTTAAGACGGTTCATGTGATGAAATAATGTCTGTGATGAAATTCATATTCTTTACCACATGGCCCAAATACCTGGGTTTTATAAACAATTCCTTTGGCAGCCGCACAAAAGAACCAGTGGCTACCTAATGTTAGTCCAAACCTCAGTTTGCTTTCCCAGAAATTGCATTCCTGATGCCTTTCCCACGTTTGGAGGAGAAAGTAAGGTGGTTTGTCCAAAAACAGCAGTCCCACTAATTTTCCAGAATGTGTTTATGAAGGTATATTCATATATCCTGTTCAACAAGGGAATTCTACCGTTATGTAAATTAAGTGCATATTTTTAATCCACTTCTTGATCTATGGAAAAGTACTATTCACAAGTCAACTAATTCATATAGTGAAATTGGGAGGGAGGAGTTTTGTATTTTTCCTTTTCTTCTAGCAGTTTTGATGTATGGGTTTAGGAACACTGATGTATTCATATATGGGTTGAGTCCTGGGGTAAGAGAAAACAAAGTGGTTATATCTGATGGTCAGAAGAGAGTTGTGGGGAAGGGGGGGAAAAGGTTTACAAAAATGGATGATGATTCATAAAATGTCTATGGTTTTGGTTTCATTTGGTTGTGCGTTTTTGTGGATGGCTCTCAGACCACTTGCGATTATTTGTTTCTAGTAGCACTGCTAATGTGCTAGGTGCTTTCCAAATGTAAACCACGACTCAGCTGTGTCCAACACATTCTTGGGTATATTAGCAATGTCTTCTGTTTTCCTGTTAGTCCAGGAAGGTCACCCTAAACTCAGTAGCGTGGGTTAGGGTCTGAGACAAAAATGCCTTTTCGGCACCATGGCAATAGTGGGTCAAGCTCCCATCCCAGCTATGGTTTTGTGGGCAAGGCTAACAATTCAGGGCTGTGTTTGATAGTAGCCCTTTTATTATTTATTCATTTTTTATTATAATCATGTTACATAATGTGTCAGGTTTCTTCTCATTTGATTTTCTGCATAAAAAAATAATTATGTACTTGAGCATCAGTGTCATTCCTAGGGATGGGCCACATGATGACTGGCTCTTGTGCCCCACACAAAGGCACAGCCACAGTCCCTGCACTTGGAAGAGTATAGGAACTCTGCTCCCTCCGTGGTGTACCCCCAAAAGCACATGTCACCTCGAAGGGATAGGGAGGAGATAACGTCATGGCCCCACCCCACTCTGCACCTCCATGATGCAGGGAGCAGGCAGTGCTGAATGCAGGAAGGACAGTGCAGTTTGTACATGCCCGCTGTGCACTGGATTGCTAGGGGAAGGACTGTACCATTTGATTTCCAAGTGCAGCACTAAATGAGCTTCATTGTGAGTTGCTTTTTTCTATTGGACACTGATAGTCCAGGAAGAATTGTGGCAAGGGACAGTAATATCTGCTTCTTTCTTATGCTGCTTTCTTATACTCAACCTCCTAGACTTACTGCTGCTGTCCCGTACCACCATACCTAGTGGAATAGAAGAACTAAAAACTTTAATGGCAACAATTGCTGGTTGCAAGTAATCAGCTTTACCGTGGTGTTCTTGGTAGTCCCCTGGCTAAGCACAGTGAACATTCTGGTAATGTTAATTAAGCAAGAACAAAGACTTTAGTGGTGACCACTATGTAGGAGACCTTGCTCTTTCACTCTCTCTCTCTTTTTCTGGCTTTATACTCTCTTAATATAGGATTAAATTCTGATGGTTGCCAAGCATCTGCACATCTAAGTGACTTTAATGGGAATTGTAGGTGTGTAGCATCTCAGAGTTTGGACAGGAAGTTAGGAGATTTGATTCTTCACTGCCTTGCACCTTGTGTAGGCATTTACCTTGGTACAAACTGCATGTGAAAAACTACACAATCAGAATTCTTGCACTCTTTGCATGTTCACAAGCAAGGAGAGAAACCAGTTTACAGAAATTGCAGAACATTGTCATCAATGGCCTACATCAATGGTTCCTGGATGAGGAGGACAATCAACAAGAGAATCCTTGTGAAACTGTTGCAGTTACTAACCAAGATGGTATACCTGGACTTTAGAGAGGTAAAATACAGGATGAATGCCCTTTGAAATTCTGCAACCAACTGTAGTGAAAACAATAAGAAGACTGATTTTTCAGGAGGTGCCATTAAAACCTCAACAGTTGTCAGCACAGGAACCTGCAATAATCATAGTATCATCCTACAATTAACAAAGGAGATACCACTATGCCACAATCAGTGTGTACACTGGAAAGGCAATGTGTTCTGGGCTAGGTCATGAGACTGGGAGTCAAGACACCTGAATTCTATTCCCAGCTTTGCCATTTACCTCAGGGGCAGCAGGTTTGTATAATTTTTGGTGGTGCCTAGAATGGGTCCAAGTCCCGCCTCCCCCATGAGGGGGGTTTGGGATATGGGAGGGGCTCAGCACGAGTGCAGGGATGAGGGGTTCATGGTGCAGGAGGGGGCTCAGGGCTGAGGCAGATTGTTGGGGTGCAGGGGCCGGGCTCTGACTGGGGGTGTGGGCCAGGGATGAGTTTGGGGTGCAGGCAGGCTGCCCTGGGGCTGGGGCCAGAGAGGAGGACTCCCCCCCAGCCCTTTCCCCACCGGCAGGCAGGGACATGCCGGGGGAGGCACTCGGGGCAGCAGGCCGGGCCAGGGGAGAGACCTGGCACCAAACATTGGTAGAGCCAGGCCCTTGCGCCCTGAATATTGCTGGAGCATGGGCACCATGGGCCCATATAACTCACCACCCGTTTACCTGCTGTGTGATCTTAGGTAAGTCACTTCACCGCTCGTGCCTAGGTGCCTCAGCTCCCACACGTTGCCTGTCTTAGCCTTTGTTTGTTTACACTGTAAACTCTCCAGGACAGAGACTGTTTGTCACCACATTTATCTATGGGCCCTGATTTCAACTGTGGCCTCTTGATGCTACTATAATACAAATAATAATAGTTAAATTTTTAACATTGCCCACTGTATTCAGTTTGAGTAGATTCAGCTCAGTGCACAGGCCTGTGTTATGATTTCAGCGGGAGTTAAATGGTGCACAGGGCCTTGGTCAGGCACTCAGCACAAGAGTGAATTTTCCCTTTGATGTTTCATTTTTTTAACTAGCTCTCCTTCAGTATTGACCTAGCCTTTACCTGAAGCTGCAAAGGCTCCTGTGTCCATACACAGTGATTTACAAGCAAGATTTCATAAGAGCTTATTTATTTTAATATTATGACTCTGTTGTGTCAATCCGTAAAGACAAGCCTTACTTCAACCAGCAATTTACCAGCTTTATCTAACTGGATGGTGCAGTGCTTCAGGAGAACATTTAATTTCAAGGCTAAAGAGAATAAAGAGGAAACTGAGGAGCAGAAGGATCCGAAAGAGGCTATAACTCAGTTTAAATCATGACAGCTGAAGCAGATGTTACAATAATTGATTTAAACAATGTTAAGTATTCATTTTCTTAGATAAAACTGAGAAGAAAACGGACAGGAGGGCTGAAATATGAGTTGGTGCTATGGATATCATGTGTCTTGGATTCATGATGTGCTGACAGAGTGGGCACATAGTGTAGGGTTAAATTCAAACATTTCTTTGAGCTGTAAATTTTATCCAGGTTGTTTTCATTACCCTGTTTAATAGGCAAACCTGGATGTGATTTTAGTCTCTCAGCAGTGTAGATCAGAGGTAGCTCCATAGAAAGCAGTGGAATCACAACAATGAAAGAAATAGCAGAATCGGGTGCATATTTCCTATGAGTAATTAATGGACCTAAAAAAGACAGAAGAGGTGTAGACAAATATTTTTATTTCATGTTCTTAGGTGAGTAGGTAAAATATTGGTCCAGAGCCTCCAATGCAGTGCAATGACATGGTTTTCTGCCACTGGTGAACTATGGCCCTAAGACCAGCATAACCGGCCAATGGAGGAACCCACCAGTGAAGGAAGGCATTCCAATCGCAAATAGTTTGCATAGTGGCTCCTATGCAACCTTTTGTCATATTTTTAGGCAACATGGGCCTGAACCAAAGCTTATTGAAATTAAAGGGAATCTTTCCATTGAATTCAATAGGCTTTTGATCAGACCCTATCCGGGTGCTTTTGATAAGTGGTATTCCAGGGAACAGTGACCAACCCAAGGACTTGACACTGGAATCCCTCCATATCCAGAATTCCTCCTGATTTCAAATGTGGTCACTAATTTTTGGTTCCTCAATTTTTGGGGCCCAATATAACTCATTTTGGAGCCTGATTTTCAGAGGTGTTGAGTCCCTGCAGCTCCAACTGAAGTCAACAGTGCTGTGCATGGGTCAGCTCACTGCATGATCAGGGTCTAAACTGCTTGCCATTTTCAAAGTGAAACTGTTAATGAAAAGACTTTACAGCCCTTCCGAAACATCACCAACAACAGGAAAACAACCAGGATTGGGTGAAATAAGTATATTCTATTTTAAAATATCCATTAAAAATGTAAATAGTTTTCCAATACATTTTAGTGTATATTTATTGAATTTGCTTTAAAAATCCCCACAGATTTATACATTTAAAAAGTCCCCACAAAATCTGGAGCAAAATTCAGTAGAACTTGCTATCAATTCCCACATATTTTCAGTGGCCTTTTATGTGACAAATCAGTGCTAAAGAATATACCTGCTTCTATTTGATTTTAACCTTTTTGTTTGGCATATCTTTTCCTCCAACTCCTTTGATTCAACTGCCAGGTGCCATTTGTATATAATCTTGCCAGACACTAGCAAGTTTTCTTGGCAAATCCCTTCCCCTGGCAATGTCCTAATTATTTAGTGTACCTCAGGGAAATCAGATGCTGGTTAGACGTTATACAACATCACAAACCACTTGCATAAATTATAGTTTTTATGATATTTCACTATGATGTACTGAACTAATGTACTATAGTCTACTAATGCGAGATTGTCTCTGAGGTCAGTGAATAGCACATTGATATGTGGCTTGTTGTGATGGGATATTGTCAGTAAAACAGTTTAGAGAGTTGGATAGTGATTAAAAGTTTCTTGCACATTTTTAGCATCTCAAAGAGAAGCTACCTGTTGGTTTACATCCTTCGTAAGTCAGTTTTGCATGCTACCTCAGAGAACTTTGGCTGATTTAGAACGTCCATAAAAAAGTGCTTTATTAGCCTGTCATAAATCTGGGCGGGCAGAGATTATTGTTCACTTCAAAAATCTGTCTTGATCTACCGGTGGTAATAATGAGTACTAATTTAACCCTTAAGTGCTGGCATTTTCTAGCTTGTCAGGCAAATTAATTACTTATAAGATGTGTACCCTATGTACAGAATTTGAGTGACCAGCTTCTGCTAGATTCTCTAAAATTCTCTTAATTGTGCAGTGAATGGTCCAAATCCTGCTTTTATTTACAGCAATGTAAATCCACACATACTCCAGATTTGCACTGGTGTGACTGACGACGGTGTTTGTTGCAATGTGCCTTTGAAGCCTACTGTGTGTGCACTAGAGGTCAGGTTCTGCCACCCTTAGATTGTGTAGTATCTTCCTCTGCAAGTAGCCCTATGAAGATCAATTTCACATTATGGTTGAAAGAATCAAAATCAGTTTTGCCCCATGCCAGGATAAGTCAATCGCTTTACTTGCAGAATAAGACACTGCTCCTATTGAGTAAGAGCAGCAGCATATGGCCCTCAGCATTTAGAATTTATACTGAGCTTCAGGCCCTTTCATTTTTGAAAAATTGGTTTTTCTGACATTATTTCTGCTTTACTACACTGGGTTAGGGTGAAGTATTATCCTGCTAAGAGATCAAGATTGATTTTATTCCCTTATTCATGATGTAAAAGCAATGAGACTCTAAGAGGAAAGGTTTGGAAAGTAAAAACCCCCTTAGCTCTCAGCAGGTCTCTGCATTGGGTGGACATGGCAGCAGGAGGATGCAATTTATACACCATGAAGGGAGACTAAGAGGAGGGTGGATGTGAAACCTTTTTGACTTACCCTTCCCATTCCCATTCCCGCCACCTCTTTGGGAGATTAATGTGTAGTCTGATGAACGCCAGAGCAGTTGGACTCCCTTTACTGGAAATGAAGGAATTAAATGCCTTCCAGCAGGAGTTTAACTGCCTGCACTTAGGACCCACTTCTGTTTCATTACTGTCCTGTTGTCTGAAAGTCATTGGCCATTGTTGGGATCTAAGGCCTTGCTGAAAACACAGAAAAATGATTCAGCAAAATGCAGAAAAAATCTTGTAAGACCTCTTACACTGGAGTCTTCGCTCTCAGTATCAAAAGGGTGCATGCGGTGGTGTTCCAACAAGACTCCAAGGCACTTCATCACCCCAAACTCAATTACTGTGAAAGTGTTATGACATCATGCTGAAGATATTAACCATGCCATGGACATTTAGGAGTTGTCACAGTAATAGTCTGATCCAGACTTTTCAGTAGAAATTCAGCAGCATTATGGCCTAAAGCACTCACAACTGAAACAAAAAGGAATATAATACACATCTTCCCAGACTCAGAAGTAAAAACCTTTGTAAACAGAGATCATGCTTCCTTCATTCCAAAGGATTATCACTAAACATAGAATTACCATCTCATAATTTAAATATTCTGGAAGGAGAACTGCCGCCTACCACATAGATCAGTGCCCTAGGCAAGTCAGTGAACCACCTTGGCACTTGGACATTCAGTGAGAAATATTTTGTAGTGGATCTAAATAAATATTTCCTTAGAGAATAATACCTAGAAATGAGATTCACTTAAATTCTGGGCCCCAGAAATTATTTTACAGTTCAGGGGATTCAACTGCATCAACACAGACACTAACATCAAGGAAATCAGCAGTTAAACCACCGTCTACATCCACATCAATCTCAACTCACATGCCTTCCCACCCAAACATCATCACACGTGAACACACATGGATTCCTCCACTACACAACGGTGTTTTATTTTTCTTTTTAAAATTGTCTCATTGCCAGCATCCCCACTGTTCTAATCTCTCCAGGGCACTTCGTAAGATTAGCAAATCCACATGATGACAATTTGGGTGTGGTTGGTAAATTTGATCACCACTGAAGCAACATGTGCTCCTTGAAAAGAATAAAAGGCTGGAATTGGTGACATATGAAACACAGTGTGAGCGTTTGCCAAAGAGCATGACCTTGGCAGTAAATACCACCACAGAGCTTATGGAGGAAACTGAAGGACAGCAAACTACAGTCCCTCACTGCAAAACGTGAGGACTTGGAAAAGACAGTAACAATGATGCTAGACCAGGAAGAATTCTACTATGCTCTCTACTCCGAGAAGAGGCTTTCTCTCTTTATTATATACAAGTACTGACAAAGAATTCTATAATTCAGATGGAAATCAATCCTGAGGCTATAACATAAATCAGCATACATCACTTAAATCAGCTTCTGTACCAGATGACTGGAGGCTTTCAAAAAGGCTCCAGTGGTGATCTTGGCAATTTCAGTCCAGTAAATCTAACTTCAGTACCAGGCAAATTGGTTGAAACTATAGTTAAAAAAAAAACAAAACCCAGAATTATCGGACACATAAATGAACATGATTTGCTGGGGAAGAGTCAACATTGCTTTTGTAAAGGGAAATCATACCTCGCCAATATATTAGAATTCTTTGAAGGGGGCAAAAAACGTGGACAAGGGTGATCCAGTGGATATATTTGGATGTTCAAAAAGCCTGTGAGAAGGTCCCTCACAATTAGCTCTTAAGCAAACACAGTAGTCATGGGATAAGAGGGAAAGGCCTCTCATAGACAACTAACTGGTTAAAGCACAGGAAACAAAGAGTAGGAATAAATTATCAGTTTTCATAATGAAGAGGGGGGAATAACAGTGTCCCCCAGGGCTCTGTACTGGGACTGGTGATGTTCCGCATCTTCATAAATGATTTAGCATAGAGACCTCTGTACTGTACCTCTGGCTACAGATTTCTTAAAGTCCCAAACAAAATGTACCTAGTTTACATGTGGAATAATAGGTGGCAGTGAATCTAACTCTCTTTTATTTGATGTCTACCAAAGCCAGCTACTGCTGGCTTTGTTGATTCCATGGGGCAAGCTCTTCAAATAGAAGACTTAGGGATAGTGATTGATCCAGCTCCAATTGAAATCAGTGGAAAAAATGACCATTAACATCAGTGGGAACAGGTTCTCTTCTTACTGAAATATGTCTGCAATAGCTTACAGTCTAGTGGCTAATAAGATTGCATGCATAGTTGCACAGGAGAGCTGAGGGTAAAAGAATCTTTTTACTCATACACAGGGATTGAGCACAATTCCCTTGTCCACAGGTAAGTGCAAAGGCTATGGAAGACAGCCACTGCTAGTATCACTAGTTAGCTCAATTGTGGTGGAGAGAGGATGGAGGAAGTCAGGGCTGCCTCACTGGTTGCTGTGGAGGGGATAACATATAATGAGAACTTAAGGCATGGGGAAGTGGCCATGGTCACCCAGTACTTTGGTCATTAGAGTACACTGTAGGCCAGGGGTGGCCAACCTGTGGCTCCGGAGCCACATGTGGCTCTTCAGAGGTTAATACGCGGCTCCTGGTATAGGCACCGACTCCGGGGCCGGAGCTATAGGCACCAACTTTCCAATGTGCCGGGGGGTGCTCACTGCTCAACCCCTGGCTCTGCCCCCACTCCACCCCTTCCCACCCCCTCCCCTGAGACTGCCTTGCCCTCACTCCTCTACCTCCCCGCAAGAACCTCCTGCATGCCACGAAACAGCTGATCGGAAGGTGCGGGGAGGGAGCGGGAGGTGCTGATCAGTGGGGCTGCTGGTGGATGGAAGGCTCTGGGAGCTGGGTGCTAATGGGGGGCTACTGACATGTTACTGTGGCTCTTTGGCAATGCACATTGGTAAATTCTGGCTCCTTCGCAGGCTCAGGTTGGCCACCCCTGCCGTAGGGGTTTTGAATACCTGTATAATTCAGGTCTCGATTCATTTTGCTGCAGTGTTTGCAGCACTGTGTTTCGGTACTTGGGACAGAGTCACCATATGCTAAATGAACCTGGGACGTGAACCCCGCAGCTCCCACTGAAGTCAATGGGAGCTGGTCGGTGTTCAGCACTTGTGGAAATCAGGCCATTTATTTAGATGCCTAAATGGATGTAGGTGCCTATCTTTGAAAATCTTGGCCCAGGGGTTGAAGTCAATGGGAGCTGGTAGGTGTTCAGCACTTGTGGAAATCAGGCCATTTATTTAGATGCCTAAATGGATGTAGGTGCCTATCTTTGAAAATCTTGGCCCAGGGGTTGAAGTCATTTCAGAGACATGCATTAAGGAGAGAGCAAGAATCCCACTTTCTGATACAGGAATTGGTTTTGGCTAAACCTATTCTATTGTGTCTGAAACAGGATGAATTGAGTCTATGTGGGTGCCCTCTCTCCCCTCCCCCTTAGCAGATATGGATAGGGGATTGCCTACATGCGGACAAAAATCGATGTATCTTCCTCTGCCTGTTCTAAGATGCTGCAACATCTTTTATTATTATCCTCTTTATTTTCTTTTCCCCCTCAGGATGACAGGCTTAATGACAAATGAAGGAAAAGCCTGAAGTAAGGTATTAGTCTGCAGCAGCAGAGATAAAAACAAATAATTGATTAAGAGAAATTTGCAAGTAAATATTTGTCTACCTTTCACCAAGTACAGCTGCCTGAGGCTGGTCTGCTGCCTGAGACTGAGGCATGTAGGAACAGGCTTCTTCCTCTGGGGAGTGGCACAAGTGGAGTAGGTTAGCTGTTTGGAGTCCCTGAGAGGGAAAAACCTGGGTTTCTTCACAATTATTTGGATTTTGGCTTTTTCAGCATTCTAATCCCTGCACAGAGGGATTAGAATGGGTATGTAATGCTGTATCTTGATGATGCTGAACGTCTATAAAGGGTATGACTTTATGTATTTATATGTTGTATTAATAGGCCTGAGGAGAAAAGCCTGTTAGCCCTCTAAGAAGCAAAGCAGGCTGGGATTACCTGCTAGTAAGTGCTGAGCAGGACTCTCTTAATCAGTGCAAGGCTAGGATCATTAGGGGAACGGCCCAGAGAGTTTTTGCACCAAAGGAGATGAGACAAACTCACTCATGGAGCCAAGGACATGCTTGATCTGGGCTTTTTTTTTTTTTTTTTTAAATAATAGCTTGGTTTGTGGTAGGCATTGGGCTGACTGTACCATCCCAGTAAACCACCTCTGTAGTGAAATGGGCTTTCCTCTTTCTAGTGCTCATCACACCCAGGATCCACAATGCAGCATCTCCTTTTCAGTAAGGATGAAGTTTAACTTTTGAAAGCTGAAGTCCAATGAAACAGAAGCTCTGCTTTTCTTCATGTAATAGGATAGTTTTAGGTTGATTCTATAAGGCTCAAACAATCTTTACATTGGGGTCTCCGGTACTGGTGCAAGCCCTTAGTGCAGACATGCCGCAGCAACAAAAACTGTGACTTGCACCACTGTGGTTTAACCCAGTTTGAAACTGGTGTGAACTGCACCAGTGCACATCTCAGTTTACATCAGTGCAATGTATCTGTGCTAGGGATGTGCACAGATGCAGCTACATGGGCTTTCTATACCAGTGTGAAAAAAAGAAACCTAACAAGAGATTCAGAAATGTATTTAGGCACCTAATGTCCACCCCTGCTGTATATAAGACATCAGTCACATCCGGGGCGGTATTATAAGTAGTTATCTCATAGCAGGGAGTTGGGTAGAGCTAAATGTGGGGGCAGATTCTGATCTCTGTTGCACTGATGAAAATCTGAAGTAATTCCATTGGTTCCAGGGAGTTAATCCAGCATAACTGATATCAGAATCCAGCCTATAATTGGGCCAATGCATCCAAAAGAACTAATAATCATTAGAAGACTGTATCTTCAGTGAAGACTAAATAAAACAAATGGTGAGCCCCTGAAATCACATGCAGTGGCTGCTTTCAAAATGAGGGAAATCTCATTTCTCTGCTGCACAGTGCATCTCCAATTCTGGTGGAAGCTGCAAGTGCTCAGCACTCTGAAAATCAGACCCATGCTATTTCATATTGCCTACAAAACAGAAAGAAAATGATGTTTTTTTTCTAATTAACAGCAGCCCTGCCTATGAAACAACTGTATTTGCATTGAAGCAAACTGATTTCCTCTGCTATATGAGAATAAAACTGATGAGTTAGGTTATTACACACTGGGGCTAATGTGGCCCACAATAAATCTACCAGAAGTAACATTCAGAGAGTTTAGATGGGATACACAGACACACTGGTGAGAGTCTGAACTTTCTTGCCTGGCCCTGGTAACCTGACATGGAATCCCCCATCAAATGACAGGGCTCACTAGCCACTATACTGGAGGCTTCTGCTCAGAAATCAACATGCACATCCACCTTGAAACTACATCATCTGCCCAGATTCTAAACCTTTGTTCCAAAGCTTTAGCTCGCAATTTCTACAAAGTGAAACTGATGATTTTTAGTGCAATCGAGCAAATGGACCAGTGGTGGAGCACAGTATTATTCAGTGACAGTTTTCAGGAGACTCTTAGGTAGCTCATAGAATGTAGTAAAATGCATCCATAAAATGTATTTCTCCTCATAAAATATGGGCCTGAACCTTCTTCATTTGAATTCAATGGTAATCCTCATTGTCTTCAGTGAGGGCAGAGCAGGTGCATTATGGTATTTGTACAATAATATATACACTCGTGCATGCATGTTTGTGTATATATATCCTTAGGGTTATTATATTATATGACACATAGTTGTATTTTAAAGAATGATCATCACTTTGTCTAATATACTCTCTCCAGTCACTAAAGACTTCTGCATTTAGCAGCACCAGGGATATAAGGAAATCTGCTGCCTTGGTCTGGTCACAGATTCATGAGGTGTATTAATAGATAGGATTAGAAAATAAGAACAGGTCAGAGGGCTGCAAAGCTCTTTCTTGTCTCTTGAGATTTCCCTGTTTAGTTTCAGCCTCAGTGCGCTGCTTCCTAGAATGCAAGGAGCAGAAGTTTAAGAAAGCCAGAGACCATTTTCTTTTACTGGGCATTTGAGACTAAGCAGGGGGGGCGAAAGGACAACTTCTGGGTCACGGGCTTTGCCTGAAAATGTCTCTCCAATTTTCTCCACAGGCACCATGGAGGAACAACAACATCACCTTTCTGAACAAAGAGGCTCCTGTCTCAGAACAAGGAGAGACTATTATAGGCTTCTACCTACTGGCTTTAGGTATGTACTGTATCTCTGAATGGCTTATGAAATGAAACTCCTTTTAAGTTTGGACTAAAGTTCAAAGGGATTCCTATGGTGTTCATCCACAAAGGAACAAGATATCATAAACTGCAATTTTTCTTCAGAAAGTTCTTTCAAAAAAAAAAGGGGAGCTAGTGTTTTGTTTCATTTTATTTTATTTTAAATGCAAACATTTGTACTGGGGGCAAAAGGATATGATATTATAGTCCAAGTTATTTCTTTAACTAAGGTTCGTTTAAGATGTGGGCAAAAACAAAATATCTTGTGCAGAAAAATATGACATTACCTTGTTTTCTCAAAATATCCCAATGGCATTCAATTCGTGTTCTCTGCTTCTAGCTTCTGCTTGTTGAAGTCCGTATTCAGATTGTGTTCATCAAATAGTTCAGCTTCTAAAACGAATACATTCAGTTAAATGAAATAGAATTCTATCATTGTATTTTACATTTGTTTGTAAAATTCTTCCATCTAATATTTTATATACATTTAGAGGAAACTTTCTTGATCTGAGTCTATTAAAAATTCTTTTAAGTACTAAATTATTACTATCAGTAGTTACAATAATATGTGCATAAGTCTAAAAACTTGATATTCAGATTACATTGCAAAGCAGTTATTATACACTCAGATTAAAAGTGATTGAAAATGGAACCTCGTATTAACTCACTTTGTTCCTAAGACATTTTTTTGATTAAGTACTGTATTGTAATTTACAGCAAACTCAGTGCAGGATGATGGTGAATTACCGTATCTGATGTTCTATAGGCAGACTTTATGAAATTTCGAAGAATGTAGATGTACCAGTTGACAAAGAAAATCAAAATAGCCATTTATTATTCTGACTTCATATGAAACAATATCAAAAGGTAACTGTTTTCCAGAGAATGTCACAGTCATGTCCTAGCTTTATATTGATTCTATCTAATCAAGCTATCTATGTTTATAAATGATAAAGAAATGAAACGGCATATAGAAGACGTTGCGCATAATGAGAACTCCATACCAATGTAAATGTACATAGAAATAGTTCCTGAGTACAACCATTGAGAAACAGGCTTGTAAATTAAATAATCACGCTACATAAGCTTTTCTTTTTCTAAGCTTATCATGTATTCCCCCCCGGTACCACCAGCAGCTGCAAACCACCACCTGATACTTATACAGGAAACCACACAGCCATGATGAAGGGGCTTGAAGGCCTTTCCTTATATCTATATGAGACTGGCATCTTTACCAACAAAAATAGCAGACATAATGCAGTTGGCGTAAAGAATAAGACGGTCCAGAAAAAAGTTGGAAAAAAATGGCAGCCACTTTTTGAGGAAGCTGAATAAAAATAATGTGGTCAAGAGGAAGTAGAGATGTTCTGATTTATCCCAGACCTATGTGCACACTTCCATACACGTGCCTGTAGCAGCCTAGAAAGCCCACAGCCCTACAATCAACTACTGAATGAACCACACTAGAACAGGTTTCGGAGTAGCAGCCGTGTTAGTCTGTATCCGCAAAAAGAAAAGGAGGACTCTCAGTTAGGGCTTGATCCTGTGTTTGTTGACGTCAATGACAAAACACACACTGACTTCAGTGGTTCAAAATCAGCTTTGAACTGATTAGCCCTGCTGAGAATGGGATACAGTGATTACTTGTACCCACCAGACTCCTCCCCAGCAGTTTGATGCTGCAGGTTTCGCTAAAGAAATAAAAATGATACACTGAAGAATAATAAAAAGAGTTTTCCCTTTCTTTTACAAATATTCTCTTTTGGGAAATTTCTCAGTATGCTTAGAGCTGGTTGACATATTGGGACAAATCAATCCTTGATTTGTGAATCTGAAGGCTCTAGTACACTCACTGTTAACTTCAGTAGTGAATACATTCTGATTTGTTTTATTGCTGGAAAAGCTAGTAATTTCCCAAGCAGACATTATTCCTACTGATCCTGTGGACCACCTCAAAGTCTCACAAATGATTAGCTAGTAGAGACGATTGAAATTTTTCATTCAAAATATTTTTAAATGAAAAATGCCGTTTTTGTTAAAACAGATATTTCTGAGGTAATGTCAATTTCTTACTATTTTGGGGGGTATGGGGTGGGGATGAGGTATACATAAAGCTGAACATTTCAGTTTTTTGGCCACAATGGTTTGTTTCTAGGATTGCTGAGAACCAAAAAATGCTGGTTTCAGTCAAAACCTGGAAATGTGTGAAGAAATTTTTTTGATGCCAATTAAAAAAAATGTATTCTGTTACTCTTTATTCCCTTAAAAAAATTATTTCCTTGCCAGTTCTACTCGCTAGCATCTCATCCATATGCATATTTAAACATTTTCACATTTCTAGTGCACTTCTATTATATATATTACAGGACCAATGAATTCTTATGTTTATTTGAAATTAGACAGAGGTACGAATCAACACACTAGATTCAAACATTCCCAAGCTTTGGATTCAGAGCTACATTTCATCTAACTTCTTGCTTTAAGGCCTAAACTCTACTCATAACCAAGTTTCTCTATTGCTTTTTGCCCTGTACTTTTTTAAAATGTGGTCCTACTATGATAACCGACTCCTTAAATATGGCAGCAAAGGTTTCCATGTTTGTTAGCTCTCAATTGCTCCACTGCAGATACCCCACGTTTATAAGTAGAGAAGTTTCATAATTGGCAGCCGTATTCACTCTAGCTCAGGTATAATCACCAGTAAAACTTGTCCAACTGAGGTGTCTTAGAGGTGTTGGTCAAGTGCAAATGATATGTACAATTTTCCATTTGGAACTTAATTATACATTCTGTTGATGATGTAACAAACAGGAGATACTCTACCTCACTTTCCCATAGCTGTATTGACTTTGTTCTGCAATGTTAACCGTAGTATTTATGTCTGTAAAGTCAGACGATACAAGTAATTCTACCCAGGAAGCAGGGCTGTGGTATAAGGAGGTGTTATTTTTTACATTGTCACTTTTTGCTCATAAGGGCTTTCAAGGAGCAAAGCTTGCTCTGGAAGGAAGATCATTCAGTGTATATGTATTATACTCAGGTGTCTGGCTTACAGCAGGCAGCCGTAAGAGATCATCTGAATTAGCAATAACCCAGAACAAGTATCATGTTTATACAGAATATCCTGCTAATATGGTGCCTGTGAAAGACAGTTGTTGTACTTTGGCACCTGCTAAAGTCCTACTCGCTTGAATCCTGAGATTTCAATAAAATTTGTGGTTAATTATCCACATACATATTTGTGGGACTTTTTTTTTTTTACCACATACATATTTGAGGGACTTCAGCACTCCAAATACTGTACTTAGGGACTCATTCTTTCTTCGCAGGAGATATCACAATAGAGCTGGATGAATTATTTTCAACAGATTTTTTTTTCAAAAAGTGCATTTTTTGGTACTCTAGATCTACGTGCAAATTCAGGTAGAATTTGACAAAATAGTTTTGGCTGAGGAAAAAACTGATTTTTTTTCAAATGAGTTCTAAACTTGACTTTTGTTTCAAAATGACATTTCAAATTCAAATGTGGCCAATTTTTTCAAGAAAACAAAACCAAAAAGAAAAGGCTGAAAAATGCCTTAAAGACTGAATCAAAATGAAAAATTTGAAAAAATAAATGTTCAGTCAACCAAAATCAGAAAAAAAAAATGAAAACCCCCAAAATATTGTTTCAAATGGACCCAAAATGTTTTAGACAATTTGATACGAATGTATTTTCAAGTTTTCCTATTTTATTAACTCCGCTGTAATCAGCATATCCATGTAATCTCCACACAGTCAAAACAAAATGTAAGACCTATTTCTTTGACCTGTCCTTCCCACAGAAAAACCCCTCAAAACAAAACAACTACACAAAAATTCAAACCCCAGAGAAAATTAACAAACAAACCAATTCCTGAAAATAGGACCAGAATATTGTGATCGTAAACATGAAAGAGTAGGGTGAAAAGCAGGTTAGAAACTTTTCAGATCTGGAATAGTTTTTAATGACAACTCTTCCATTCCTATCCTAGATCATTTTTAAACAATGTGTTTTAATTTTACTTCTTGGGCAAACCTCTTCCAATATGTTTGTTTGTAAGCCGTCTCCTTCCTCAACAACAAAATCCAAACAAAAAGCAATCTATAATCGTGGAAAAGCATAGTCAGAAAAAAAATAAAAATAATTGTGTTCTGACCTCTAGAAAGGACTACTTCCAAACACAAAAACAATGCCATTTAACCTATGATTGAAAAAAGCAGGGCTATAGCACGATACCCTTAAATTGACTTGGTCCTGTTTATACAGGCAAAACCACAATGAATTACAATACAATTGGAGCATAACCTCATTCCATGGCATTCTTATAAATGTAGCATACTCAGAACCATTCTGAGCCACATGGGAGATTTTCTCTTTCTATTCCTGTTCCTTGAGCCAATGATTCATAAAGTCTCTCAGTGTATAAGGCCGTAGTCTACCTGAGCAGAATTTTAGAGTAGCATTCCCTATAACCTACAGTTTTGCTTCTTTCTTGTCATGAACAAAAGGGCATATTTAGTACACAATTCCTCTAGTGCATCAGTAATTTGTCTTAATTCATGGCCTCTCCAAATTTAGCTACCCAATCCAATTTCTGCCCCAAACAGCAGGTCATTTGCCTCTGATAACAGTAGTGTCAATTTTGCCAGCTGAGCCTGACACTTCACTTTTACTGTCTTTCCCCCACTAGTTCCAACTGGTGCGCTGTCTGTGTTTACAGTGCCATATTGATGGGTTGCAATTTGAATGTGCTAACTCTACTCCTACACAGTTTTTTATAAATAAGGGGACCGCAATAGTCCCAGTCTGGGTGTTGAGAAGTCTAAGGGCAGAGGAGGAGGTGTTCTGTTCTGGCTTGGCATGAAGACTGCCACCGGAAGATATAATAGCCAAGTGTGAAATCTGCTCCCAAGAGCTTGCAATCTAGGAAGCGTGACTATGTTGTTGTTTTTCTGATGTCTTTCAGAGACCCTGACAGTGTTCTCCTTTCTTTTCACAAATGCAATCTCATGTTTTTTCTAAAAAAAAAAAAAAAAAAAACAACCCACCATCTGTCCCAGCTTTGTTTCCAAGTTTGTTATGTCTGCAGTAAAGAGGTTGAGGATGATTTTATTTATTTGTTTGTTTGTTAGCTTTTGTTTTATTATGCAGCTTGCTCCAGCAAAGAGCAATCTGAATCAGGATGTGTGATGAGTGTGACAGGATGTTCTGGTTTATTTCAATAAGAGCATCAACAAAACTCTCCCGCAGCAGATTGAGTTCAGTCAGTGAATGAAAGATAGCACAAACATGACATCCTCAGAACAGATTGTCATTGCCAGAATAATGCTGACATCAAGTTATGAGCAGCTTCAGAGACCTGATTAATGCTTACTGTAGTGTCACATACATGGCAGCAAAAGTAAACTATTTTTAAAATGCTGCCATTTTGATCTAGGCTAGCGTAAAATGTTGGCCTTTTTGAAGATTCATAGATTCCAAGGCCAGAAGAGCATCTAGTCTGAACTCTTATATAGCGCAGGCCATAGAAGTTCCTCAGAATACTTCCTAAAGCATATCTCTCAAGCATCCAATCTCAACTTAATTTGTCTAGCTTCAGCTTCCAACCATTGGATTGTGTTACACCATTCTCTGCTAGACTGAAGAGTCCATTATTAAATATTTGTTCCCTATGTAGAGACTTATAGATTGTAATCAAGTCACCCCTTAACCTTCTCTTTAAGACAAATAGATTGAGCTCTTTGAATCTATCATTATAGGGCATGTTTTCTAATTCTTTAATCATTCTCTTGGCTCTTCTCTGAACTCTCTCCAATTTATCAACATCCGTCTTAAATTGTGGGCACCAGAAATGGACATCTTATTCCAGCAGTGGTTGCAGCAGTGCAAAATATAGAGGTAAAATAACCTCTACTCCTACTTGAGAGACCCCTGTTTATACATCCTTTGATTGCATTAGCTCTTTTGGCCACAGTGTCACACTGGGACCTCATGGTCTGCTGATTATCCACCATGCCCCCCATATAAGAACATAAAATGGCCATACTGGGTCAGATCAATGGTCCATTTAGCCCAGTATCCTGTCTTCCGACAGGTGCTTCAGAGGGGATGAACAGAACCGGTAACTGTTAAGTGATCCATCCCCTGTCACCCATTCTCAGCCTCTGGCAAACAATCTTTTTCAGAGTCACTGCTTCCCAGGATAGATCCCCCTATCCTGTACGTGTAGCCTAAATTTTTGTTCCTACATTTATATTTAGCCATATTAAAACACATGTTGTTTGCTTGTGCCTAGTTTTCCAGGAAATCTGAGTGCTCTGAATCAGTGATCTGTCCTCTTAATTATTTACCAGTTCCCCAGTTTTTTGTCGTCTAAAAACTTTATCAGTGATGATTTCATGTTTTCTTCTAGATCATTGATAAAAATGTTAAATAGCATAGAGCCAAGAACTGAGCCCTATGCGACCGCACTGGAAATACACCTGTTCAAAGATGATTCTCTGTTTACAGTTACATGTTGAGCTCTATCAGTTAGCCAGTTTTTAATCCATTTAATGTATGCCTTGTTAATTTTATATCATTCTAGTTTTTTAATCAAAATGTTGTATGGTACCAAATCAAACTCTTTATAGAAGTCTAAGTATATTACATCAACACTACTTTCATCAACTGTACTTGAAATCTCATCAAAAAGGGTGTCAAGTTAGTTTGACGGGACCTATTTCCATAAACTCATGTTGATTTGCATTAATTACATTTTACCTTCCTTTAATTCTTTATTAATCAAGTCCCATATCAGCTGCTCCATTATCTTCCCTGGAATCAATGTCAGGCTAACAGGTCTATAATTTCCTGAGTCATTGTGTTTACCCTTCTAAAAAATTGACACATTAGCTTTCTTCCAGTCTTCTGGAACTTCTCCAGTGCTCCAAAACTTTTTGAAAATTATGAGCTCCTTAGCTAGCTCTTTTAAAACTCTTGGATGTAAATTATCTTAACCTGCTGATTTAAAAATGTGTAACTTTAGTAGCTCTGTTTGACATCCTCCTGAGAGACCGGCCATAGATTTCTCCTGATGTCACTTTGATTCCTTTATCAATTTTCTACAGTTCCTAACTTCTGATTTATATTGATCACTAGCAAATTCCTCTTTATTTTCTCGCTCTTAGCCAGTTTCTGATCTATTGCAGAGCTTTGCCCCTCACTCCAGGACTCCTCTGTTTTTTTAAGTAGCCTCTTGTGAGGGCATTTGTGAACGGCCTTTTGAAAGTTGAAATAAATTATGTCAACTGGTTCTCCTTTATCCACTATTTTATTGACTCACCACACGGGAATACAAGTACCTCTTAGTTGTTCATGTACCAGATGTTTCTTTCCAGGCTCTTTCCTCAAATGTGATCTATCCTGATACATGTGCCATCTGCAAAGGAATTGGGGGGAATTCCCCCCAATGTCACTGATGGTGAAGCCCTTGCTTTTCTTTTTCACTATATTGCATTTTGTCCTTTATTGATCCTCTTCTAAATTGTTTTGTAAACTAAACTATTTGTATTGGTTTATGTACATAATAGTCTGTGACTTTTAAAAGGCACATCAATGATGATACAGGGTTCAGTGTTGCATGCTCAATGGTCTGGTAATGTATACAATTTTAACAGATCCTTGGTAGCGGGAATTCTTTGCTGTTACATGCAAAAACACCAGATGGCGCTTGTTTCTGGAGTATTTTTATGAGTATTTTTCATACTGCTTGCCTTAGAATTTGATGTAATTAGAATAACTTCCCTTCAGTTTGTTGCTCAGTACATTAACACATTCAAATTGCAAGCCACTTCACACATCTCAAATGTTCGACGCAGCAGAGAAAGCTTGTCTGCTTGCTTCTAGTAAAATCAACTCCCTCCACCTGTGGCTGTGCCATGCACAAGGTTGCTCTGTAATTTCACTCACCAAGAAGTGTCTGCATTTATTATAAAGTACCCCCATTATGCTCTCTCACACTATCATGCTCCAGATTTCTCTCTAGTTTCAAATCTGAGAAAGGTCTGTGTTTCTTCATGGGAACAGATCTCTTCCTCTCTCTCATTTAACTTCTCTTTTAACTGAAAATTCTCCTAATTCGCTGTGCTACAGAGGTAGTTCTGTATATTCCCAGCAAATGCACTGTGTGCAAATGAAATTTACATATTAATAGATTTTAAGGAAAACCCACCCATCCTCTCCAGTGCTATGGCAGCCTTTTAGCATAATGACTTTATGAACCACTGTTCAGGAACCTCTGTTCTGTAACATTTAAACATTCTCTATCAATTTGTATGTATACGGAAGTAATGAGTTACAAATCAAGGGCCAAATTCTACTCTTATTGAATTTGTGTCAGTCCAAAGTAATTCCATTGACTCACTCCGGTCTTCGGCTGCCCAGTGCTCTGGTGAATTCTGTGTTGTTGTAGAAGATACTTGTTAATTTTGCCCTTTATGGGTTGATGGCCCAAGCTGGTTAGCATTTTGGATCAAAGTAATAGGAAATCCTTTTTTGCCTCAGGAGTATCTTCCAAGTTAACTTGTCCTGACTTTAAATTGTTCATGCCATTAGTGAGATTTCACAATTAACACTGCAGAGCTAGACAGCTTTCTACAAGCCTTTAGGAAGATAGTCTGTCCCCTCATGTCCTTAATGTATTGATTCCCCACTTTGGGGGTGATTAGTGAGACTATTCAGGGATATTCTACAGCCCCTCTGCCCAAAAATTTCTTCAGAGCTCCATTTAGCAGTAAGCCTCCTAATACACAGATGGGTCCCATCTGCTGGCTGAATCTAATGTTGCAGGGTTTGATAAATCCTCTTTTGGAGCCTATGTAGGCAGTTTCTCAAGATTTTAACCCTTAAAACTGTTTCAAATAGCAATTGTCTGTGCTAACCAGGTTTCTGAGATGGCAGCCCTTGCTTTACAGAACCTATTTTTAATTTTCCATAAGGTAAATGACATTCCATGCAACTTGTGCCTGTGTGCTTTGAACCTGATCCCAAGCCTATTGAAACCAATGGAAAGACTCCTGCTGACTTCCTATAAGTTTTGGATCAGGCCCTTTGGCCCAAACTTAAAACCATGATGCTGTTCATTGTTGCAAAGTCTAAGGCCTAGATGCTCAGAGGTATCTAGGCAGCTAGCTCCCATTGATTCCAATGAGAACTAGGTGCCTAAATACATTTGAGGAGCTGGGCCTAAGTGATTTAGGGCTTGTATATATGGGGACATCCAGGAAAGTTAATCTGAATTAACTAAAGGTGTGAATTTAAACCACACTAAACCTCCAGAGCATCATACAGAATTGAAGTGGCCTTAATTTGGTTTTGTTTCATTTGCTTCCAAAGTGAATTAAACGAAACCAAATTAAGACAAATTTAATTCTGATTAACAGCAGCCACACAAGGATTTAATGTGGTTTAACTAACCTACTTCAAATTCACACCTTTAATTAATTAGAATGAACTTTTCTCCATGTCCCCATGTAGACAAGTCCTTAAATTTTCAAAAATGGCTTGGCATTTAGGAGCCTAAGTCATTGGGACATATGCTCCTAAGTGAAAATGAGTCTTAGCCATACAAATCACTTAGGCCAGATTTTGGAAAATATTTAGGCACCTGACTCACAGGAGATAGAAACCTAAGTACCTTTAAAAATCTGGGATTTAGGCCTTGCAACACTGAGAGGAGCAATGCCTACATGCCTTTAAAAATCATGGTCTCTGTGCACAAGTGCCTGACTGATTTTTCACCAGATTCATAATTCCCTTCCTACCTTCCTCTCCCCTTCCAACAAGACTGATGGCTGCTAGACATCACCACACCTTCAATATCAGAGGGGACACACAATTCTATCTAACCAGAAAACAGGGCTTTCCAGTTTCTGAGGGCTTGTTCATTTATTTGAGGTTGAAAGATAGGACACAAGGCCTTAAGAATATTATCTTCAAATGGATTAAAATGCGGCTTCCTGAACAGTATTCCAATCAGTATTCTTTGTCACAAGGAGATCACAGACTGTTCCATGAGAAGCAATTCCATCTTGCCAACTGAAAAGGGCAGCGGTTCTCTAGAACTGACTGGCAAAGCTGCTATGTGGTCATCTGCACACACTTTTACTAGCCATTATCAGGCAGATGGATATGGCATGCCTCTACAGCTGTAGCTTTTGGTAGAATTGTTCTCGTCTCTGTACTGGGAATGCTTTATGGATCCCATCTATTTAGAGACTTAATTTTTCTTTACCTGTGTATGGTTGTTCTTCAGTGGACAAGTGCATTGTTGCTATTCAGTTTTATTACCAGTTTCAGTGGTAGCCCTGTTAGTCTGTATCAGCAAAAAAAATGAGGAGTCCTTGTGGCACCTTAGAGACTAATAAATTTGCCACAAGGACTCCTCGTTTTTTTTTTCTCTTACCAGTGTTATTCAGAAGAAGGAAATTAAAAAGTGAAATGTACCTGGTTACTCAAGGAGGCCTAGTACACAACACAGTGGAGTAAAAATGTTCAGGTTTGTTTGTTTTTAATGAAATAACCTGCCATTGTACTGTCCATCAATGTATGGGCGTCATGCATTTATATACCACACTGTTTCCTGATTTTTTGTTGTTTGTTTGTTTTTAATCTGACTTTCCATTTATTTTTCAGGATGGATGTCTTGGTTTGGAAACAGCATTGTGATTTTTGTACTCTATAAGCAGAGAGCTGTCCTGCAGCCCACGGATTATCTTACATTTAATCTGGCTGTATCAGACGCAAGTGTGTCTGTGTTTGGTTATTCCCGGGGGATCATTGCAATCTTCAATGTCTTTAGAGATGATGGATTCCTCATCACATCGATATGGACATGCCAGGTAGGAATGCATTATGTGGTGAATTATTTAATTAGACAAAATAAGTGGTGCTATTTCTGCATGCGTGCTGTCTATAAATAACCAGTCAGGCTTATAAGAGTGAAAATTAGTGGTGAATGACTTCCAATGGATCATAGTTCTGGTTTGGTTCAGAAAAGCATCCAAAAATGTGGGTGTTTCTCTAGATTTACCAGCCATGACCAGTTCCAAGTGATTTTCCACCCCAGAAATCCCTTTACCCAATAAATTCCTGAGACTACACTTAATGTTGTACTGCTCCTTATAGGTTCATTGTTAATTGGTATTGCTTATATTGCAGTAGTAGTGCCTAGAGGCCTCAGCCAGGATCTGTGCCCTGTTGTATTCGGCACTCTTCACTCATGCAATGAAAAGGTGGTCCTTGCTCCACAGAGCTAACAATCTAGCCTCCTCCAGCATCTTCAGGGGGTAATCAAGTGGGCTTGCATATTGCTACCCAGTACCTTTTGTTGTTGGGAATATTTGTGAAGCCCCATGTTTATATTTTTTGTCTATTTTAACATCTTACAGTGCCAAGTTTATTGAACAGGTTGGGTAGGAGCTGCTCCAGTTGCAACTTGATTTCCCAGATGTCTTTGTTCCCTTCCAGTCTGATGATTTGCATGTGAGTTTGGTATAGAAAGAATCTTGTTAACTATGGTTAATGGTCTCTTTCTATTGGTAGCCATTGGTAAGGGGTCCTTGCTGATTTTGTTATAACTATCAGCAGCCTTCGATATCATTGACCATGAGGTTTTATTGACTCGCCTATGAGACTTTACTGGACTGGCTTGAATAGCCCGTTTACTGTGTTTATTGTTCTCTGGGAGGTGCCAAATAATGGTAATGAGTACCTGTCGTCTTCCCATAGGGTCCTCAAATACAAGTTTCCATTTGCTCAGGAAAATAGTGAAACATTTTGTGTGATGGCTGCCATTTTTGCAGATACAAGGGACCTCCAGAGCTAAAAGCATGAGTCTCTACCGCTTGAGATAAAGAGCCAGGTTCTTCCGCAACAGAGGGAGACACGTAACATATAGTGACCAATGGGTTACACATATACTGGATTGCAATATGTGAAGGACACTCAGATCTTCATGTGCTTTACACTGAACCCAGATACTGAAATCTCTTTGTTTTCACAATGTCTAACAGAAGTACAAATGTAACTAGTAGCTACTTGTTTTAGGCTCAGTCCATATAAGATGGCTGCAGTGGTGAAGGTATACTGTCTGGGAGTCATTGCTGCTCTTGCATGTCCAGGTGACAGTCGTGGCATTTAGTAATTTTTTTTTCATTTATGTCTGGCCCAGGGGTTTTTGGCTCGTCTTTTATCATGCAGACCTTGCCACAGTATTCCACACCTTTGTAACCTCTAACTACCAGAAGCTGGGAGTGGAAGATGGGATTGATTATTTCATAATTGCCCTGTGCTGTACACTCCCCTGGAAGTTCTGGTATGCACCACTCCTGGAAACAGGATATTGGACAGGATACAGGAAACCAGAGACAGTTTACGGGGATCATGGTCTTCATCCACTATGGCCTTTCTTATGTTCTTAAGGCTGTATTTCTGTCATGTGCTTGACTTTGGGCTACCCTTGAAAAACACCTGGAAGCTTCAGCTTTGCACCACTTGAGTGGAGCAAGTTTCATTCTTCTAGAAAAGTCACTAGGTTGTCTCTTCCACCATTTGGGAGACCAAGGATTCTAACGTTGCTCAGATTTAATTTTTAATAGTTCAATTTTATTTAGCATCATTTCAATGCTATTAATAATGTTAGAAAGTTCAGCCTACCAGCTCTGCTTTTCTCCAGCTCTTGGAGGTCCTGGCCAAGTTACTCATTAAGGGCTGATCTACACTAAAGATGCAAGTTGACCTAAGTTATGCTACTTCACTGTCTCTCCTGCCGACTTACCTTACACTTCTTGGGTAGCTGGAGTACAGATGTCGATGGGAGAGCGCTCTGCCATCGACTTAGTGGGTCTTCACCAGACCCGCTAAATCAACCCTGCTGCATCGATCACAGCAGGGTTGATTTAGCCGTAAGTATAGACAAGCCCTAAGACTTTAAAGTTGGACACAATGGAACAAAGGGCACCACTTGGTCAAATGGAGTCTAGAGCAAAAATTATACATCTTGTGCCCTCATTATTTTGTTTGATATTCATTAAGGCTCTGACCCAGTAAAGCACTAAACCAGATGCTTAACTTAAGCACATGAGTAGTTCTGTCAAAGTCAATTTGTATCTAGGGGGAAAGCCTATTTGATTAACAGATTTTAAGACAGAAGGGACTGTTATGACCTAGTCTAACCTCCTGCATAACAAAAGTTATAGCATTTCATCAAGAAATTTCTGCACCAAGCCCATAACTTCTGGTTGAGCTACAGTGTATCTTTTAGAAAGACATCCAGTCTTGATTTAAAGATTTCAGGTGATAAATCTGCCACATCCCTAGGTAAGTTGTTCCAGTGGTTTATTACCCTCTCTGGAAATAATTTGTGCCTTATTTCTAGCCCAAATTTGTCTAACTTCAGCTTCCATTGGATCTTGTTATGCCTTGTTATGGCCTTGTGTGCTAGAATAAAGAATACAATCAGAAATGTTCTTCCTGTGCAGATACTGAGAAGACCATGATCAAGTCACATCTGAAACTTCTCTTAGATAAACTAAACAGATTGAGGAAAAATGATGGGCAATATTATGGTATTTGTTAATTCTGTATTTTGTTATCTGGTAGTGGAAGGAGTGATGAAGAAAAGTGCTACATGGCCGGACAGACAAACCATTAATGGCTAGATTCTGCCATGCTTGCTCATGGTGAGCAGTACTTTATTCTAACATAGTCCGTTTTACAGATAAGGAAGTCAAGGCACAGACAAAGATGAAGTGACTTGCCCAGGATCACACAGGGAGTCTGGGACAAGAAGCAAAGACAGTCTCCTGACCTTCTGACTTGTGGTTCTAAGCCTTACTCACATCAGCATCCTTCCTCCCATTTAATTTTAAAGGCAGGAAGGTATAAATTCACATAATGTCTGTGGGGGTGGGGTTTTGTGTAGGCTTTCTTGCTTTACATCAAAATCTTTCAGTGATGAGTGTTAAGCCACATCTACACTACCTGCAGGATCGGCAGGTAGTGATCAATCTATCGGGGATAGATTTATCGTGTCTAGTGTAGATGCGATAAATCGATCCCCGATCATCCTGCTGTCGACTCCAGAATTCCACCACGGTGAGAGGTGGAAGCGGAGTTGACAGGGGAGTGGCGGCCGTCCATCCCGCTCCGCGAGGATGCCAAGTAAGTGATTCTAAGTTGATCTAAGATATGTCGACTTCAGCTACGCTATTCTCGTAGCTGAAGTTGCGTATCTTAGATCGATCTTCCCCTCCCCCCCCGTGTAGACGACACCTTAGTGTAAAGGCTGTACAGATTTTTCTCCTAACCCTTAATCTAATACATTCTGCTTTATAAGATTCTGCTTAATATTACTGGGCCACATTGTACCCCTATGTGCAAACAACTCTGTAGGTCTGCTTCCTGGTGGGCTTTTTTTCTGCATTCTCCCATTAGAAGAAGGGTTTGGCTCCACCACCTCATCCCATTGAAGAAACCAGGAATCTATATCTGCATAGCTCCTGGGTATCCTCCAGGGCCATAGTGCCATCCTCCCAAAGTCCCTGCACCTCCACATTGGTATTCAACCCCCTGCTTCTCTGCCCTAGCACCCTGCAAACAGAGTTTCATTGGAGTCATGCTGTCATGATTGCAATTTAAAAGGGATTTCCCAACCCATAGCTTCCTCTATGACCCAGTCCAACCTCCCCCTGGTTCACCCGTGCAGATAAGGGCTTCTCAGGAAAGATAAAGCTAATACTGTCTTTGGCTGTTAACGTTCTTCCTGCAGTGATTGTGTTTGTCTCAGCAGGATCACACCCACTGCACCCTTTTCCCCCTACCTAATTTGCAGATCCCTGAACTCATGGACATTAAAGCAGTCTTAATAATTTTATTCATTAAAAATGATGATTTGTCAAAACCGAAAGTGTTCGTGTAAACCAAAAGTGTTGGGTTGGACAAATTTCTTGACACAAAAAATGTTGAGGTCAAGGTTTTGAAATGGACAAAATGGCTCATTTCAGCATTTTTAGAATGAAAAATTCCAGTTTTGTTTAGAAATTTAAGCTAAGAAGACTGAAACAGAAAGGTTGAAATGAATTGGGAACTAAACGTTTTGAAATTATGGAAAGGAAAGGTTTCTATTGACCTGAAACAAGACAAAACAAATTGTTTTCTCAGGTCACTAATATTTTTGAGATTTTTACCTTTTTGTCCTGATTCAAGACAGGAAACATTTTTCAACTCTTGAAAATACTTGTGGGACAGGAAAAATGTTTTCTCCCCAGCTCTAATGGATGGTCTTGTGTGGGATTTGAGGGATGTAGGGGAAAGCTGACACGGCAGATGCTGACTCCCCAACCTGTCTTTCCCATGGCAAGAGGGAGATATGCGTATGTAGGGCCCCCTCTGTGAGAAGGTGTTTAGGGTAAAATCTAGCTTATTGGCTATTTTCATTTACATTTGTGAGAAGGATTATACTTAATATAAGTGCGCACTGTGTGATGGAATCAAAAGCCCCTTTTCTATGTCTCTTTCTTTGTCTTGTCAGCTTTGCTGCAGAGGCGAGGAGGGAGTGGTGACAACAGTTGAGAGAAGCCCATTTTTACAGCTGGCGCCTGTTCCTACCTTTCACACTAAGTCACAGCCTGTCAAGGAGGCATGCTTTGCTCCTTTCTCCACAGGAGAGTTAACTTACCAGAAGACTACTGTTCTGATCTCAGCAAAATATTCTTGTTCTCCTTCAAAATATGTGCCCCTACATGTCGGTAGAAAGAGATTTTATCTAAAGAAAGCTAGTTGTTTTAGCAAAATTCCTCTATTTGCTTTCCATGCACATTCACAGCTGTCATTCTTGGGTGTGTTTTCAGAGAAATTATAGGAGAACTCTTTCATTTACTTTATTTAATGCACGGCTAAGAAGTAACCAATAAAACAAAAAGTGATACTGAAGCTGAAAAATTCAGATCCAGAATTTAAAGCATTTCAAATGTTGTGTTTGTTCAGAGGAAGGCTGGTGGAGGTGGTAGGAAATTAAAAGTGGACTCAGGAAATCTAGGTTCAATTCCCAGCTTTGTCACAGACTTCCTGAGCTTGGACTTGGGCAAATCGCTGAGGCTGAAATCCTGGCCCCACAGCAGTCAGTGGCAGTCACAGCTCAGTGGGAGGGAGGGACTAAGTTGGATTTAAGCCACCTTTATGTCCTGTTGGACTGGACTGCTTGAGGGGGCTGGGAAAGACCTGGCATTGCTTGAACAGCCCTCGTCACTTGTCTATGCTATGGCAGCCTCCATGGGCTGCACTATGGGCCACAGAGCAGCCTGGAATCTCTACGGTGTGTCATGTTGCAACCCTGCCCCCAGCAACTCCTTCCATATGGCTTGTGAGAGGGTCCTCAGGAGGCAGCCAGTATATTCCACAGTGCCTGCACATGGAAATCCTTCTCCGGCTGGAACCAGGGCTTTTAGAGCCCCTTTATGCTGCTCTGGCATTTTTTGCGGGGGGTAATGGGGCTGGAGTTGTTGGGGGAGGATCTGGTCCATAATCTTGCTGTGCCCGAGTTGCCTGTCTATAAAGGGGAAGTAGTTGTACTTCTTTACCTCACAGGGGTATTGTTGAGGGTAAATTCTTTAACATTTGCGTGGTGCCTAGATGCTATGTTGGTGGAGTAAGTAGATTTGGTCCTGCCTATTTTAAACAAGGAGCCATTTGTAAAATTTGGATCTCAAGCAAAGTTTTGAATTGTTTGGATTTGAGAATCTGGTTCAGACCCCTCTGTATTAACAACCAACCTGTTGCCTGTTCTAAGGAAAGGAACACTTTAATTTGCACAGTGTTGAATTGAATATGTCTGCTAATTCTGTGTGTGAGCTCTAGAAGTTACAAGTTATTGTTTCACACATATGAATGGACATCCATTTTATAATTAAGAATGCATATATATATATATATATATGGATAGTAATACGTTCCCTAACCAGCCACAGGGGCAAGATACTCCTTTCAGTTACAGATGTGTAAATCCAGAAGAACATTGCTGAAAAGTTATTGGAGTTATTCTGGATTTATGCTGGTGTAAATGAGAGAAGAATTTGGCCCAGCATGACTAAAATAACTCTTAAGGGCCAGATTTTGATCTTATTTATACTTGTATACATCTGGAGTAACTCCATTTATACTTGAGTAGAGTTACTCTGGATTCACCCCAGTGCAACTAGTATATTCTCATGTTCACTAATTGTGATGTTAATAAGTGTTATAAGGAATTATTTATTTTAAAAAAAGGCAAAGAAAGTTAAAGGTAAAAATTCTGAACAAACATATTTCAGGTTACTCTATCAATTGAAACATCATTTCCCTCTTTATATATGGCAAAAAATTTAATAAACGATTCAAACATTTAAGCACAATTAAAGTTAAATAGAAAAATACATTTAGGGCCTCATTTCTGTTTCCCTTTTACAAAATGGCAGTTCTAACACAGGAGCAATTCAGCTCATAGCTCTTGTAAGGAGCAAGATATTTACAAATTATTGGATCAAATTCTGATCTGCTTTACATCATGTAAATCTAGAGCAATTCCATGGCCTGCACTGAAGTTACAGCAGACTCAAACCTTAGTGTAACAAAAATCAGAATTTTCTTGGCAGGATGAGTAAACAAATGGCACTGTGTCAAAGTTTTACACAAACATGTGCTAGGTGAGAGATTGTGTAAATATTTCCTTGTAATAAGAGCATGTAAATAACTGAGCTAAACAAAATGTATCTCACACAAAAAGTTCTTTTTCCTATTTATCGAAGAGCTCAGTCAACTTTTAAATTAAAAGTGGAAAAGCCGCGGGGTCTCTGAATAAAGTTACTGATTATTCAAGAGGAACAGTTTGAGCAAGCTGTCACTTGTGATAAGCAAGATGTGTCGGCTGGCGGAAAGTATGCTTTTTTCTGTGGAGGTTTGTCTCTGTGTCAGTTTTAATGGGAGTCAGGCTTCTGAGGACAAGCTCATACCCATGCTCATATTCCTTTTCTTAAATCTGACAAAACAGAATGCAGTGAAAACAAGAAAACACATGTTAACATGTTTCATAATGTATGGCCATAGCATGCTATTGGTTTTTATACACGAGCCACCGTTAAAATCAGTGGGCGTTGTGTAAAAAAAGACTAGTGGCACAATACGTGTGTGTGTGTGATTTTAAAACTCATTTTAAAATATTCAGTACTTCATTACAATAATAATGTTCTTACTATTTAATGCCCAAACTTCATATGCATCTTATAATTCAAACAATATTGGGATGAGCTCTCTCACCCACACCTGCTAGCCTCAGGACTGAAATCTTCATCTTCGTTTGCATCCACTTGGGGCCTGATTCAGCTTCCATTGAAATCACTGGAAAGACTTCAGGACTTTCGGTCTCTACTATACATTTGGGAGAGGCAGGAAGCAACCTAGGGGTAGTAACTCCACATAGGTGCATGTCGTCAGCTGCCTTTATGAGACACTGATTGGGAAATAAAATTAGGAAGAGAGAGAGAAATGGTTCCTAAATACTTATTTCTGGGGTGAAGGGAAGGGCCATCAAGCATACACAAATAAATGAAAAGTTACTAAATAATGAATAGAGAGGAAATTTTATCAACATTAAATACTCCAAAGAACTCCTCCGATGGCAGGGGAGTATGGCAAGCCTGTGACAGCTGAACATCTAATGTATGAACTATCTAGATAGATACTAAATACTAAGACAAACAACTAACCCACAGCCTGGGCAGAGGAGAGCTGCTTAGTTTTCAGTCCCTTTGTTCCAAATAACTTTTACTCTTAATGTTTATAAACTGAGCCTAGAGTGCCATGGAAGATTATTGTTTGCTAGTCCCTGGTGCCGTTGGTCTAGCTGCAGGTCTGTCTGTTTGCTGTTAGTCTCGGTGCCACTAATTTTGATTGGCTGTGCTTTTCGGCATATCATCATCAAGTCACTCTCTGGCAGGTTAATCTGTGCCAGTCCTCGTCTCACTGGCAGCCAGTCTTGATTACCAGCTGAAACTGGCTGGGATCACTATTTCGGCTGTGTTGCACATATGTACAGTTATCTCATCAGGCATGGCCAATCTCTATTTTCACACATTTGGTCGCTTTCACTGAGCCAGTTTTCTGCCTCACTTTGGCCTTCCACCATGGTCTGCTTGACTACAATTTTGGTCCTAGTTCTGAGTAACCAGCTTTCACTATCAGACATGTTTAAGGAAAGTTTCCTTTGCTAAGTCAGGTTGTCATTTCCCTTTATCTCATGCACTCATCTCTTTTGATCTATTTGACTATTTTTCTTTCCTCTGCCCATGCCCTTCTTTGATCTCCATGATAAGATGGAGATTTAGGATTTACCAGATCTAGTTATTCCTGCTCCTGGGGGAGAGCTCGACAGAGAAATGAGATCTCCCCTCTTATTCTTCCAAAACACTAGCCTTTGGAGCCTTTCCACACAAAAAGACTTGTCGCCAGGTAAAAAGAGTATCTCTATCCTTTGCATCTCCATTTGAAGGGGGAGAGGTTTCTCCATCAATTCTTCCCCCCTTGGAAGAAAGAGGTACCTTACCTCCACTCTCTTCTGAGAAAGATTTTTTTCTCTTTCTGAGGGTTCACAGAGGCTCTCTTCTCAGGAATCTGGTGACTCTGATACCATGGGATGAATTTACCTGGCCTCTTGTTCTGCATGTTTGAGGAGGAGTGGCTGACTTCTGCTGGTTGTGCCTAATCCCTGGCACAGCATTTAGCTGCTCCTGCTAAGTTGCAATTGCTGAGCTAAGGTATCTTCAGCCGTCAAATTGAACCAAGATAAGAAGTCAAAGTTGTGGTCTGGCTGCAGACCAAAGCCCCTCTGGGATTTTCCCACCCTGTTCAGAAAATCTGGAGAAAGCAGAAGACTGTTTTTTGCCCGGTTGTAGCTCCGTTCTCTGTCCTCTCATTGCCCTGCCACTGTGCGTCAACCCTTTCCTGGAGAGGTCGAGGCAGCAGTTCATTCTCTGGGCAAATGTAGTCTTTGGCCTCTGCTGGGACTGCCCACAAGGGGGTCAGTTCACGTCAACTGTGATAGTTGTGCCTGGGTCGAGATATGAGCCAGTGACCTAGAAAATCCCCTGAGCGATCAAGTCCCCCATTGGCCAGTTTTCTAGTTAACAACCATGAACAAGTCTGTCCTTTCCATAAAGAGTCTATTCATAGGGTCTACTGCAATAGATGTTCGTATGGAAGAGACAGTGAAACGTGTTAGTAATGTGATGTTGCAAATGACTTTCCTTAACAAGGGGAGGGAAAGAAACACTACAGCTCTCTGTGTGAGCACTTCAAATTCTACTAAAGCTCACTTCCCAGCAAACATACAAAGCCTCCCCTGTGCAATAATCATAATACCAGTACAGAGCTGCTGGCTTCAGAAGGCCGCTGCCACCAGTGGGAAATGGGGGAGGTTTGTAAATTCCTGAAATAACTAAAATGGAATAATGACTAGTGGTCTACAAAGCACTTGCTCGTGGTCCAGGGAGAGCCCACTGGTCATATGGCCCTAGCAGCTTTTTTTTATGGTTGCTAAACTGCATTAAAGACCTATATTAAGGCCAGGGTGCCTGTTAGGCTCCCAAATCTACATTTAGGCACCTTAATAAAAGTAGCCTGATTTTCAAAGGTGCTAAACACTTGCAGTTCCCATTAAATTCAATGATGCTTGGCACTCTGGAAAATCAGGCCATTTATATTTAAGTGCCTAGCTATGGCATTTGGAGCCTAATTTTAGGCAGCCAGGTTTGAAAGTTTTGCCCCAGATACCTTACTGATGTTACTTCCTCGTGTGAGCAAATGCTATAGTAACCACAGAGATGTTATATTTTCACAAATGAGGTCATGAGACATTCTGCCTGTTAAGAAGCGCTCCACATGAAAAAAAAAATTGAGAATGCCCCTGTATTCATGTATTGTTTTTATTTTTCTGACATGCAACTCCTCTGAGCCTTGCAAAGACTACAGCAGATAGGTAACAGGGGAAATAACAGAGAAAGCCAAACCAGTCTAAAACATACCACAGTTAATTAAGATTTACAGGGCCTGGGGCAAAACTTTAAAGCCTCGCCACCCTATTTGTGTTTTTAATGAGCTCCCTCCCACTTTTTTGCCCATTGTGTCCTGTCTCCCACATCCCTAGAGGTTTTTCCTGGCTCCTTGAATTAGTTTGATTTTAAATGATTTTATGTTTTTAGACTAGCCCGCTAACCAAGATAATGTTTTTGCACTCCAGTTTTCCTGTATGGTCCCAGGCGAGGTGACTGAGGCAGTGATAGCACTTCAGGCATGTGACTGAGGAATTAAGGCAAGAACAACCAGGTTTCAGGGGTTTCCTTTCTACTGTATAGCTCCTGAGTTGCTGAAGACAATGGTGCACAGCATCTCTATGTACCTCAGTCTCAATCCCCACTCACTCTCTGTCAAGCTCACCCCATCCCCATCTTATTCTCCCATTTAATACCCACTCACTTTTCATTTGCCCAATCATCCCTACACTCACCTCACTCCATCTTGCGGTCAACTCATCAATTCCATCCAACTGCCCCAGCATACACACCTCCCCCCTCCTCGCCCCCCCGGCCACCTGTCCACACAGCCACTCAGACCACTCACTGCAGAATTCTTTCCCTCCGAGACCCAGCGGGATCTATGAGCCAGTCATCTTCTCCCCTTGCATCCACATGGTGTTGGGTCAAGTGTTGTTCTCTTTTTCTCCCTGGGGCTTTCCCAGGCCAGCGTTAAACTGAACCCTTATGTTCCTGAACAGATGCTCACTGACTTCACTGGGCTTCATAAACGTTGCAGTAAGAGTCTATGCATGTAGCTCTGCTTGCAGGAAAAGGATCTGAATCACCAGTACTGCTTTCCGCAGCACACAGATATTGGTGAAGGTTCCTTATCCAAAAACTAACCCGGCTCAACCCCGTGTAGCTGGCATGATTACAACCCAGCTCAATTTTTGAGATGCTTGAAATAGAACTGAGAGTGGCTCATTAAGAAGTACAGAAACCAGATTTTTCACAGAATTGTATCAGCCCTGAGGTATATGCAGAAATACATTTGGATGTCTGTGTCGTTCAGTCGTCTGAGTTATATATGAGATTCCCACAAGGAATTACACTGAATGTAAAAAGGGCTTGAGAACTAGCTGCTGCAGGTCTTCACACAGAATTAGTCAAAGTATGATATTGCTCGGATTTTGTTTATATTTAGCTTATCATTTCTGACATTTGTGTAAGATGAAAATAACCCAAAGCCAAATCATGAAAGTGGCACTAAGAGCATTAACAGATAAAGCAGGTGTTAAAGGTGCTGTGTACAGGCTATATAACTTTAGATCTGTATTCAGCTCACCTTTACATCCTGCTCAGCAAAAAATGGAGTATGTTAAAGATGAACTATAAAGTAAAACACCAAAAGACTGGTTTTGCCCTTTACCGCTCCTGTATAATGGTCAAAGATGGCCTTTCGAGGCCCCTCCATCCCCTCAAAAAATTATTTTTTCTGTGAGGATTTTACATATGAAATATTATGGCTATAGGAAGAGTCCTAACTTCTGTCTCTTGGCTGGAGGACCTTAGCAATATTTAGAAGACCTTAACAGAGTAGTCACATAAGGCTGTAACCTGAGCTGCAGCTGTCTCTGGAGGGAGACAATTTAGATAGAAAAAACTAAGTGGAAAAAGATTTTTTTCCCCCGCCTCTTTTTTTTGCTTTGCAATTCACCTTCAAGTAACATAGATGGAAAAGACAACAGCTTTAATTTGGGGGAAGAGGAGTTAGTCAGAACCAGCATAAACTTGAGCATCACAGATGAGGATATTGGGCCAGATGGAGTTATGCCAGTTTTGCACTAGCTGAGGGTCTGACCCATTGTCTCTTGTACTTTTTTTTTTTAAACTTTTATAGCCATTGCTGACTCTGTGAGAGTCAATGAAGTTATGTATTTGATACTTACGAACTAAATAATTTGAAGGGTCTGTTTGGTTGCTTAGCAAATCTGAGAGAGTCTCTCCAGTGCTGCACCGATATTATTTCACATCACAAAGCTGATGATCCACCTACACGTCAGCGTAATCACAAGAGAGGTATGGGCTAGTACAGTGGTTCCCAAACTTGTTCCACCGCTTGTGCAGGGAAAGCCCCTGGCGGGCCGGGCTGGTTTGGTTACTGGGCTAGCAATGTGCACACAGGTCTAGCAAACTAAAATGTCTAAATTCTATTACTAGCTCTGTCATGTCACATAATTTCTCAATTTCCATATCCCCATTTGTAAAAGGGTGGTAATACTTGCTTACCAGTCCCCTTCCTATAATGCCTGTGTCTTTTCCTAACTGGTTACATTTAGTTTAGAAACCATCAGTTTGTTCAATATTTTCAGTTTCTTCAGTGCATCACTTGGACCTTGTCTCTAAAGAATTTAATCTATGATAATGTCTTCCAATCTCCTAAACTTGGGCGGGCCAGATCATCTCACTGATTTTTAAGCAGAACTTCCCATTAAAATTGAAAATCAATGTGATACTACCATTTGTTTTAGATCCTTCAGTAGTTCTTCACAATTCTCTCTGACTTGATTGTGCTAAATAATGTTGTCATCTTCCAATTTAGTAACCTCCCTGTTTACTCTTCCAATTCTTTAACAAATATATTCAATGACACCAGTCTTAGTAAGGCTGCTTGGTGCACCCCTTATTAACTGGCTTGCGTGTTGCAAATTGATCATTTATTTCACCTCTGTTTCTCTCTTAACCCAGGCCTCATGTATTCTGTAGGATATCTGTCCTAAAGTTAAATGTCCATTGTTGGGTTTCAGAGTGAATCCCCCCAGTTAAATAAAAAGGCAGTTACTTTATGTATAGTGTAAATATTTGAAAATATTTTCAAGTGTCAGTTCTCCAAATTGTCCCTTATAGGGAAAAAGCTCACATAGGAGACTAGAAACTCTGAGCCTGATCCAGTGCTGACTGAAGTCAATGGAAAGATCCCCAGTGACTGCAATGGACTTTGGCTCAGGGTGTCTATATTATTTGCCTCACGGAGTTTCCACAAGATTGTTCCCACAGCAAAGGATGTGTTTGCTCATGGACATAATGAACAGGGTTGTAGCCTATAGTTCTCTAGGCGGTTACCAAAAGCCTAGGGCAATCTGTGTGAAGACCCTGTACTATTCCAGCCTTTCCTTAATCCACGGTGACTCTCCAGCAATGTGGCTTCAACTGGAAATTACCAGGTTTTTGTTGCTTCTGAATAAATATTGTAATCTGAGGCCATTAGGCCCCCATCCACTGTAGTATTTTATGTTTTCTGGTGAGTTTTAAGTTATTAATCATTCTCCATTTATTTCAATGTAGAATCTATGCTAGCCAGCAATATCAATGTAACAAAGGAGCTCCAAACAGCCATCCCATCCCTTCAGATTTATAGCTACATACCACATCCTTGCTTCAGCTGCTTGGAGCTGAGCTCGCACCTTTGCTATACTGCGATCTCTTGTGGCTAGAAGCCACATTAGCAGCTCAGCAGAAGAACCACCTCATGTAGAAGCCACATTAGCCAGCAGCCAGAAGTGACTCCTTGTCAAGTGACTGCACAGATGGCTTTCCTACAGCCAAAAATCAGTCCAGAGAACTGGCAGCTATGTGCTTTGCAGGCCGCAAAGTGGCAGTGGCAATTCCCATGGGTATGTGTGGCAGAGCCCATGAATAACCAGTGGTCTTTAGGAAAACTCACCTGACAAGTTTATAATCCTAGAGATCAGTATAAAGTAGCATTCTGAGGACTAAAAAACTAAATATATATATATTACTTTACTTTCACAAGAAAACTGTGTTTGTGTTGACATTTAAAGGATCCCATTATTGGGATTATGTAGGAACCAAAGGCAAGCCCTAATTTCCGTAGACATGCAAAAGGTACAGAAGGTTTTAAACCATCTGGATATGTTCTTTTTAAAAATCCTATAATAACAATAAATACAATGAACCATTGAAGTGTATTATACAAGTTCCCAGTGGAAACTCCATAGTTCACGGTTTAATACTTAATTTCATAAAGTAATTCATAAAGGCTGGCTGTTGTAACACCATTCCACTCTGGCTCAGAAATATTTCCACTGTGTCTGGTTCAGAGGTGACAAGCTCCACCACCCACCATTTTCCTTGGTCCTAGGGCTCCAGATAATTTTACTCTGATTTCATTCAAGGTATTTTATACTTTGCAAAGGCCAGGGTTACTTCTTTTTTGGGACTGTGAGTTCTTAAGTCAGATAGTTGAATAGCTGACTTAGCATTTACTTATATCAAGGAGACATGTCCCAGACATGTAGTAAGTGACTATAGTTCCTTTTGTCTGAATGAACACCATTTCACCAGCATTTTCCATTACTGAGGCAACTCCTAGAAAACACCTGTCAGAGTAAAATATGTGTAATACACAAGGTTGCACTGCATGTCTAGTAGAGCTGGTCAATTCCCACAAAGCATTTTGAAAAAATATTCAGGGTTTCAGTGAAAACCCAAACACCAAAATGTTTTTGACAGCCAAAAGGTTTCAAAAAGGAAGCTTTCTGATTGCCAAATACTGGGGGAAAAACTTTCCAGTTTTTCAATGAAAATCTGAATATTTTTTTTCAAAAACAATTTTTTCCATGAAAATTTTGATTTTTCACCACAACCCCACTTTGAGGGAAAAGTTTCATATGAAAAAATTCAACCTGCAGTAGTTACTAGGTGTCATGTGCAGGTGGATAGTATTCTGAAGGCCCACTAGCCAATTTTTTTGGGAAAAAATTATGTGAATTTTTGCCAAAGAATTTCATATGATTTCACACCACTGAGATATCAGTTCCAATGAAGTTTATAAGATTTGAAAATAATATATGCTTCATTATCAATATTTCATCCAGCAGTGTTCCTTATTTTATGAGTGTATAATTGTTATTACATTTTGGGGGTAGTAAATACTTTCCCCCATTTTCAGAAAGATTTATTGTCTACAGTGTACTTACTGTTTACTTGGGAAAATACTGAAAGTAGGGACTGTATTTTTTCACACAACGCACAGTCAGTCTGTGGAACTCTTTGCCAGAGGATGTTGTGAAGGCCAAGACTATAACAAGGTTCAAAAAAGAACTAGATAAGTTCATGGAGGATAGGTCCATCAATGGCTATTTGCCAGGATGGGCAGGGATGGTGTCCCTAGCCTCTGCTTGCCAGAAGCTGGGAATTGGCAAAGGGGATGAATCAGTTGATGATTACCTGTTCTGTTCATTCCCTCTGGGGCACCTGGCATTGGCCAGTGTCAGAAGACAGGATACTGGGCTAGATGGACCTTTGGTCTGACCCAGTATGGCCACTCTTATGTTCTTATGCTTTTGTTATTCCACTGATATCAAGGTGTTTCTAAATGGCAATTTGATTATTCTGTATATCTTTCATTGTGTGAAAGTGATATTATTCTTGGCTGTGTGAAGTTCAAATTGTTCACAGTTCTATGGGGAGGGTGTAGAGAATAGCATTTTGATATTAAGTAATTTTGTGTATGTGTGTTGTAATGTTGTTCTCAGGAATCACTGGATGGCACTATCTCAAATAAATTTACAAAATAAATTTGACTATATCAGAGTTATGTTTTTTTAAAATGCTTATTGTTGGCTGTGGTGCAGCTTTTTCTAGCTGCTGAACAGATAACCTGTAAAGTGTGTTCTGCCTTACTTTCAAAGGATATTGTTTCTTTAGGTGTAACTGTTGCCAACAGTTATACTTATGTGATCAAACAAAAAATAATGGTGTAAAACATTCTGTGTATGCATATGGGAGAGAGAGAGAGATGTGAGAAATGTGTAATGGTCTAGTAAGGAGAGCACAGATCTGGGAACCAAGAACTTCTGGGCACATCCAGTTGTGCTCACTGGGACAAGATAATCAGGCCCGTGAGTTCAAACACAAGTTCTGATCCTGACATACTCTATATTTGTTAAATTTATACGTGTGTATTTAGACATTGCATGGTGCATCACAATGTGTACGAGATCGTTGCCCTCCAGTGTAAAGCTAAACAAGGCTAATCATTAACCCAGGTGAAGTTAAGTACTATGTAATTTCCCCTGAATTGAATGGTGGTCAGTCTCAAGTCCAGGACGTTTACCCTTTCTTGCAAGGGACTTGAGTGGAGAATATTCCTTTCTGAAGAATATTCCTTTCCTTTAGCAGAATAGGGATTGAGCTAATGTACTTTATCTATGCACTCCCCTTCGTCTTATCCCAGCTGCTGGACAGAAGTAACTTAGTGATTTCTGTAACTGTAACACTAGAGTCGGTAGATACCGACCACTGTCATGTGATAGGGTAATTAACTTTGTGTAACCCTGACCCATGTTAGGTGACTGATGCCAGGAAATAAAGATGTCTCTGTGACCAGGACATGCCCTTTTTGCAGCCACATACCAGTATCTCAGTAATGCAGGAAAAGGTTCCCCTGTGCTTCCTATTCTGCTCATGAGATTTAGCCTTGGATGTCTACTCACAGTTTTCCACACCTATACTATGTAGGATCGAGCCCATAGAATGCTTTTATCTAATACAGAACATACTTTTCAAATACTTGCCATATTTGTAACTTTAAGAGTATTGAACACATTTTCTTCAAATGCGGGGTTGGTTTGGTTTGGTTTGGTTTTTTTCAGTTCTTACTGAGATCAAGGGAAATTTGAAGAAAATCAGTTCAGTCATTTTAATGGTATGTGTATTTAAAATGATGATGTTCTGGGACCAATTTGACCCCATGCACTTACATGGGTATATACCAGATTATGCACAAGTAATTAAATGAAGGAACTGCAATACCAATAGCCATGAGTCAACCTTTAGCTTAAAAGTCCTGATTCTGATCTCAGTTAAACCAGCGTAAATCTAGAATAACTTCATTCAAATCAGCAGAGTCCTGATTAATATAAATAAGAAGATCAGAATCTGCTCTATGTCTGTTGTTAATTATATTTTTATACACACCAGATGACATTTGATGACTGGTAACTACTAGTATACAATGTGAAACTTTTCTGTTTTTCTTTTTCTCTAGAAAATACTAACAAATTAAATGGAACAAGTATTTAGGCATGATTAAGACTGCACATTTCAGAGCTTCGATATCAGTGAATATTGTGGATAATTGAACAGCTTTATTTCTAACCCATTGCATGTATACATTACAATAATGTCTTTAATTTTTTGATCACTCCATTAATCTTAGATGTGTGTATCTAAGGTTGTAGAAAACATTGTACAATATCATATTGTATTATTTTGGAAATAGTGTGTGGTCACAGAATTTAAGACTGTACTGTATTGCAATACATGCAATGGGAGAGACTTATGGTGGTTTGTCCAACCTTGAATTTTGCATTTCTCTACTATAGAGTGTTTAACCGTGCATCCTCAGTACTGCATTCATATAATCTTTTTTGCATTTAATAATACTGAATGGTTTTTTACATTCCATGGGCAGAAGGATCCATTAACCTGATGAATACAAAATGTAGAGTACAACTTGGTCTCACGTAACGATTTAAACTTGGTTTACTATTAAACTAAGTGTTTTTGGTTTAATGTATTGGATTATTGTCTGACCTCTAAATGGGGCTGCCCTTGACAACCACTCAGACATTTCAGCTAGTACAGAATGCAACCACCCAGATTAGCAATGTTGTGGGCATGGAGGAAGTCACAGAGACTGTAGTGGTTTCTAATTCATTTCCAAGTGCAGTTCAAGTTGATGGTTTGGATCGTGTACCTTGGGACCTCTTCTGTTTGACCTGACAGTTGAAATGAGCTATGTTGCTTAAACTGATACACTCTTGGAGAATTGGTATGAGGGCGAGGAGAAGGTTGTTTTTATTGGATATGAATGTAATTTACTTCCCCACTAGGTGCAAAAAACCAGAATTTGCTGATGTTTAGGGAATACTCTGAGGACTCTCTCTCTTACCTTAGTCTTTTCTGGTGAAGTGGTTTGAACAGGGAGTGTTTAAAGTTTTCTCCTTTTTTTTCTGGGTTGGGGATTCTGTTATTTTTTATTTACATGATTTAAATTTGGAGTCATTTTTTGTTTGCATTTTTAAATGTTATTTCTGAGGACTAGATTGTCTCAGGCTTAATATACACAGTGGAAAAATAACCTCTGTCACTTGGTTAGTTTTTTCTTGTTAGATTCATCATATTAACTAGAGGACAACAACAGGACGGCTTAGTCTATGGAGAAGCACATGCAGTTTAGGAAGCAACCATAGATTCATAGAATCAGATTTGTGTCCTCTGTCTTGAGCAGTCAGCAATGAGGAGACTAGTGTTTCAGCCTAAATTGACACACAATAGCTACTTTAGCAATCTGTTTTCATACCATTCTATCTCTGTTAATCTAGGATTAGAACCACTGGGACATACTCTTCTCTCACAGTGATGTCAATAAAGAATAGCTCCGCTGAAGCCACTAGGGCTACAGCAGTATAATAGAGAGGCTAATCCAGTCCATTGCTAAAACTTGTTGGTGCATGGGAGATTCCTGACGCTTCCTACCTTAGAGCAAAGCTTACGAAACTAATTTGACACATTATGAGCTTTACACATAGTGAGTTTTAAATAGCGTACTGTGGACATAATGAGATTTAAACTAAGGCATGAGAAGTAGAAAGTAGAACAAGGATGACATTTTCCTTTTGTTCATGTCTCAGCTTGTAGGCAACCAGTAAAGATAATAAGCAGATTCTGTCAATATCTACATGGCAGAAGGAACAGCTTTGGTGTAGTCCTGAAAGAAAAGCTTTTAAACTGGCTAATTTCCTTGCTCGTTAAGAAATATTAGCATAAAATCTGGTTGACTCAAAATTAAAATCAGACAAACTTCCTGATGTTGTCTTTATTAATTTGAGGTGAGGGGTTTGCAGTTATTGGATTCCCCTCTCAACACTAGGAATCACTAATTGGGTAGCATTAGGGTTCAGATCACCAGTGGTCCTGAGGTCACATTATGAGGACCACTACCCTACACTGAAATAACAGAAAATGTTATGATCATAGAAGGAAAGAATGGGCTGGAGGTAGAAGAAGAGAAAAAGAGAATAAAGAAACAGCTGAAGGGGGAAAGCATGAAAAAATACACAAAATTTTTTGTTTAGAGACATTTAATTTATTGTCCTACATATTTTAGTATTTCCTTAGCTGATGGGCCAAATTATCTTTAAATTTGGAGAAGAAATGGATTACTTTATTATCAGTACTTATATTAGTATTTCTAGCTATCAACTCAAGATACTGTGGTAAGATAATTAGTATTTTCTGGGTTGCTAGCTACTTTGGATTCTGTAGATCTGTCTCTGTTACTACCTATGATCTATGCTATCTTTTTAGGAGTAGAGGTGGCTGAGAAAGGTCTTTCTCAGAAAGGTCTTTCTGTTGGCCATTGTGGCAAGTCTCTGGATCGCATGGGCTATAACTAGTGTTGGGCCTTTTATCCTCAAGAGACACCTCCTACTTACTCTTCCTCTCCTTGCACTGGAGTAGATATCTAGGGCTCGATTTTGATCTCAGTAATGCAATTGTAAATCTGGAATAACTGTAGCAGAATCCATATACTTGTTCTGAATAAATATGGGTGTAACTGAGATCAGGATCTAACTCTTAGATCATACAATTATAGAAGCTAGAGATTGGGAAGAGCTATTAGGACATCTTCCCCCTAGTGCAGAAGGATCCCCTCTTGTATCCTTATTAATATTTTTCCTGTCTTAATTTCATAGAATCATAGAATCATAGAATATCAGGGTTGGAAGGGACCCCTGAAGGTCATCTAGTCCAACCCCCTGCTCGAAGCAGGACCAATTCCCAGTTAAATCATCCCAGCCAGGGCTTTATCAAGCCTGACCTTAAAAACTTCCAAGGAAGGAGATTCCACCACCTCCCTAGGCAACGCATTCCAGTGTTTCACCACCCTCTTAGTGAAAAAGTTTTTCCTAATATCCAGTCTAAACCTCCCCCACTGCAACTTGAGGCCATTACTCCTCGTTCATTCTGCTACTCTTTATACTACCCTGTTTTACCAGCTTAAATGTTTTGTCTGTTTTCTTCGTGTGTAAGCCTCTCCCTTGTTTGTAAATCTGAAGGATAGTCCACTGGTTAAGGCACTGGCCTATGACTTGAGAGACCTGGGTTTGAGTCCCTGCTTTACCACACGTCCTGTGTGACTTTGGACAAGTCACTTAGTCTCAGTTCCCCATCTGTAAAAGTGGGGGGATACATGTGTTAAAGACTGTGAGAAACTCAGATATGGTAATGGAAGCTATATAAGTACCTAAAATGGAAAGAACTATGCAGAGCATGTTGCAACTCGGCTCTGTCTGTGAAGCTCTCAGCTCCCTGCATGCCCAGCACGGCAGATGTTGACAGCAAATTCCTGAGAGAGGAATGAGAATGAAGAGACAGCAACTGGAGTAAATCCACAGAAGAGAGCAGCTGAGGGGCCAACAGTAAATTCACTGAAAGGAAGGGGGAGTGAAGAATAGGGAGAGAGAAACCCGAGTTGACCTTGACCTTGATTTTATAAAGAAGGGAAGGAACAATACCCCTAGAGCTAACCAACAGTTAACACCCGCAGCTGGGAGTGAGCCAGGCAGGAGCAGAAAAGGCTAAAGCTGGCTAAGCTAGTGGGCTTGACAGCTCCTTAGTGCTAAGCATAGTGCTTTAATTAATCCCCTTTCTCTTTTAACCCATAACCAAAGAGCAAATATTGTATTTTCATTGATAAAGTATATAGATAGAAACAATGTACAGCTACTGCAGTATGCAAATTGCAAAATGTATGTTGTTTTCTGTGATATAACCATCCAATTTTGACCGTCTGCTACACATTTGGGAAGTCACATTTGGGACTCCACCTTGCCTCTTGTGAGGCTGAGCCATGCTAAGGATGGTTAGGCGTACAAGGCAGGTGCTCCACCCGAGGGGAGGGCACTGAGGACATTATGATTTTAACCCTGGTGTTTAGGTACTTGAGACATATGTTGGTATTTTTCCAAGATAAATCTTAGAATGCTATTTATTGTCCCTGCTTCCATCCACTAGCCTTTTGTAGCCTTTCTCTGTCCTGTTTATGGTTTCAGCTCCTCTGAATTTGATATCCTCTTGGGATCTCATTCATGGGCTGTTTAATCCCTCTTCTAGGCCATTAATGAAGACATTAAGATCTGCCCAATACAATTTCTGCAGTACCACACTAAGCACCTCCTTGGACCTCAGTGCTTTGCAATTTGTCATTACTTATTGTTTTTGGTCCTGCTGCCTGTTTTTGGTCCACATGAAGTGTGTGTCTGTCCAAGCTGAGCTGAATTAATTTTGAGAGGAAGGCTGCATGAGACACTACATCAGACACTATCAAATACTGTCCCCAATTCAAATACCATAAACCACATATGGGGCTTATAAAATAAAATCTCTGGGGCTGTAACAGATTCAAAGATGAATAGGAGGGGTATTACATAAGGTGCCAAAGTCAGAAGGCAAAATGTATAAATAAGCATCTTTTATGCTAATACAGGGTCCAAACCAAAACTGATGAGAATCAACTGGGGAGTCTTGCCATTGACTTCAGTGGGCTTTGGATCAGGTTCATAGATTCCCTTATTATCCAATGCACCTTGTGTAGTCCTCTATACCTTTGCAAGTCAGAATGGTAGCATTTTATTCCCACTCTGTTCATGTTTAAATATCTACACGTGGTATGCAGCCATGGAGAACCCGGTCTCCCTAAACTGCTATTGGAAGGAGACTAGACTGGTGTAACTTAAATGCTGAGGTGCTGAAGAAGGTGATATTTAAAGAAAGATAGTGATTACTTACTAGCTATACATTTGTTTGGTAAGTGTTGTGCTGTTTCCTTGTTTATAATTAGAAATGGTTGGAAAACCAAATTTCTGTTCTGCAGGAAATTCTGAAGTGACATTTTTTTCAGTTCCAAATCCGAATGAAAAATCAAAATTTAAAATTTTTCCTGTTGAAGAGAAATTTTGAAAATTTCAATTGAGAAAAATTGAAGTGTTTTATTTTGATAAGGTAAAAATGTTTTGTTTGCTTAATGTCAAAGCGCTATATATACTAGGATATAATGCTAAACATTAAATATAATATTAAATTATAACATGTTTTAATATAAAAGTCAAAATGAAATCAATCAAAATGATAAAGGTGAAAAAAAAATTTCCGCATTATCAAAACCACCAATTTAGTTGAAATTGACACACTCTCATGAAAAAGGAAAAGGAGGACTTGTAGCACCTTAGAGACTAACAAATTTATTTGAGCATAAGCTTTTGTGAGCTACAGCTCACTTCATCCCGAAAGCTTATGCTCAAAGAAATTTGTTAGTCTCTAATGTGCCACAAGTCCTCCTTTTCTTTTTGCGGACACAGACTAACGTGGCTGCTACTCTGATTCCCATGAAACATTTCAATTTAATCGAACAGCATTTTCTGATGGAAAGATGTTTCACTGAAAATGTTTCAACTAGCTCTACTTATGATGATACAGTATTTCGTTTTAAATCAAAATGACTAGTCTCATTTGCCTGCCATTTTTTTTTTGTGCGCTCCATTGGTAGATTGAGTTGATCAGGAAATACAATTGTCCCTCAGTGAGAAATGACGTTGGCACATCTACTAACGATGGGGAAATGAGGATGAGAGAATAACAGTTGTCATCTTTGGAGGCAATTGTCATATCCTCAGCCGACACATGACGACTTCAGTGGAGCTGTACTAGTTTACATCCACTGAGGATCCAGCCCTAGTCCTTTATATGTATTTTTATTACTGCTTTTTAGGCTTTTGTTCAGATTTTTCACCGTTCTCATGGTTCCTGAAACACTGTTCAGTTCTAAACAATAACTCGTACTATTTTTTAAGCTTATGACTGTGTGGATTTACAGCAGTCCTTGCACATGTTGTTATCTCAATTTGTGCAGTATGGCTATAGCACATAGTAGAGCAGAGGCTATTTGCTTCCATAAGCTTAATGAAGTGTATAGTGCATTTGCATTTCCAGGTGTTTAACTAATCCTGAGAGACAACAGGACAAATTCAGCCAAATGCAACCTGGAGAAAGCATATGCTGCATCCATGGAAATCATTGGGTCATATTCTTTTGTGACATATACATTGGTTTTGGTTACACATCAGGTGTAAGCTGATCATAAATCTGACAGACGTGGCCATGTAAGTGCCATAATAGTGCATCTTGCACTGATTTACTATTCAGGGATTCTGCAAAATGAATGTAGAGAAAGCACAAGGGGGCTTGTTGCAGGAGAAGGGTGTAAGATAAAGCATACCACACCTACTTTAATTTATATTCACCTCATTCACAATGTCCTCAGGCCAAATTCGGGCATGAGTTCAATGAGAGTGGTGCCATTTATGTGAGGACTGAATATATTTTGCCAGAATAATGAACTGGTTTAAGTTGCAGGGTTTTTATTTATATAACCATTGAATACCAAATTCTTGCAAGTTACAGTGTGGAGCCACTTACATCAGTTTTCCTACTCAATTTAATGTGAAACTTATACCTCCAAGTGACCCTCTAGCTCTGTGTTTGCATCTGATTCCAAGCTTTTGAAAATTAGACTAAGCCTGCAAAGATTTTATCCAGATCACCTCCCAGTCACACAGTATTCACTAGCAGCTGGCTACATCCATCTTTGCTACATTCAGCAGGTATTTCTTCCTTATAGCCATGAATTAACCTAGTTGAATTGTAACCATTCTAGTGGGGCCATTGACTTCACTGGCATGCTACACAGGCAAAAGGGTCTATGCAGGCATACCTGTGTGGATCAGATTCCAGGATCAGGGCCTGAGTCAGTTTTACCATACCAGTAACAAATATGACTAGCATTGTTCAAAGATAAATAATTTGGCTGATTTGGGTTTGGACGTTTTAAAAATCTTTTTTTCCACCCAACTAAGTTGATTGCACGCTTGCATGCTTCCTATTGCTACTGCCACCTTAACCTAAACTTCATGTGTTCAGTTTACATATTTGTCTCTATATAATGAGGATTGTTGCATCCTATCCCCTTTCTCCTGTGCAGTCTTTTTTCTCTTTCATTCCGTAACTTTGTATTTTGGGGGGATGTATTTCAGCAGGTGTTTGCTTGTTTGTTTTACATTCACATTACCCACATGACACACCGTATCTAGTTTTTCAGTGTCTAATTGTTCAGTGATCACAGAGATTGGGGGGAGGCATAGCTCAGTGGTTTGAGCATTGGCCTGCTAAACCCAGGGTTGTGAGTTCAATCCTTGAGGGGGCCATTTGGGGGAAAAATTGGGGATTGGTCCTGCTTTGAGCAGGGAGTTGGACTAGATGACCTCCTGAGGTCCCTTCCAACCCTGATAGTCTATGATTCTATGGTAAAGACCCCTGACATTTTATATTTCACTGGCATTTGGGCTTTTGGAAAAACTTTCAGGAACATTAATATAAAACCACTGGAGCATTCCCAACAGTTCCCCTCAATCCAACCCCCTTGTCATTCTGTAGTTTGGTTGCGGGAACAAACCCCCTTTTTTATTTGTTTTTGCAGATTGATGGATTTCTGACACTTCTGTTTGGCCTGGCTAGCATTAATACCCTTACAGTGATCAGTGTGACTCGCTACATAAAGGGCTGCCATCCAGACAGAGGTAAGAGCTTCAACCACACATTTGAAGAAATTAAAAATAGCGCTGGTTTCTGACTCTGCCTTCATTTACCTTGGTGAAAAACAAGAATAACTCCCCTGAAGTCAATGGGGTAACACGGTGGCCAATGGACAAGGGGGAGAATCAAAATCAGGCCCAATAATTTCTGTTGGAAATCTGCTTCCATCAAACATTTTCAGATTAACCCAAATAAGAGCAGGGTTATTCTTGGCACATTTGCTTCACTGTGGGTAGAATTCAACCCCGTGCAGAGGGCCAACACTAAGCTTATGTATCACTTAAGTCCCTCAAAATAGAGTGTAAATGGCACTTAAGTGGTGCACATGTCCATTGTCCCTCTGCAAAGAGGTGAATTTCATCTTGTATTAAATGAAGTTTAGGACAGTTGCCAGCCATTAATAGACCTGGCTTGGGACACTTTCCTCCACAAATGCCTTTTTGTTCTCAGTGGTGTTTTGCCTGCTCACAGCAGGCATTGTGAATAGGGTTAGGTGTCACCTGGAACACTGAAATCTACTGATCTTCCCTGCAACCTCTCCAACATCATCCTGTCTTGCATCTCAAACTGCTTCTCTGCCATTGTCTCTAGGATGCCCTACCATCATCTCAAACTCAATGGACCGGATTCTGATCAACCCATGTACTTTTTACACAATGTGAGGTCAGAATCAGGCCCACTCTTTTCAACACTGAACTTCTTTCTTCTTAAACCTTCCTCCAGACTCCTTGCCTAGCTCCATTGACATTGCCACTCTCCTTCCTGTCTCCTAGGCCTGTAATCTGCATGCCATTTTTGGCTTTCCTCTCTACTTCTCCCTTCTCCAGTTCTCTCCTGTCATTTCTTCCTCTTCAATATCTCAAAAATCACTCTTTCCTCATGACCCCTGCCCCTAAAACCTTTGCCCAAGTGCTGATTTCTTGTTTACTGTATACTTCTCTAACCTCCATGCCCTCCAATCTATCCAAAATACCACTACTAAAGTTATCTCCCTCTCCCACTACTCTACACCACTTTGAATACCTCCAATGGCTTCCTGTCTCTTACTCTGTTAAATTCATACTCTTTGATGTCACCTGCCTACAAACCCCTACATAATCATGCCACCATCTACATTTCTGCTCTTATTCCCACCTACCCCAATCTGCTCCTCACCCTTTACTCAATCGTCCCACTTAAAAGATCATGGATGTCCTCCTCCCATTATTTATTTTGTATTTCCTATCCTGTTAGAAATCTCCCACCAAAAGTCCTTGCTCAGCTACTTCAAATCCCTCTTTAAAACCCACTCCATCCAGAAATTCTCCCTATCTTCTTCTAATCAATAGTTTCCCATGCTAGTTCACAACTCCAGTATTATCCAGTATTGTCTTTTGTCTTTGTTTTGTGTGATTTACGCTGTAAGATTTGGAGCAGGGATCCTGTCTCAATCTCTGTATATAAAGAACCGTATACATTTACTGTGTTATATAAATGATATTTCTAATTGCATAGGCAATAACAACCCTGACAAGGCAATATATATTCTGCAGGAAGTTCCACCTTTGCACCAGAACCAATGCACCTTGTCACTGATATATCTATTAAGGCCCATTTTTAACTCAGTCTGGTGCTGGGGCAGTCAGAATCAGGCTGTGCTGTGTACCGTATTTTGTATTTATTGTACCATATCTAGCCATATTTTAAATGCACGTCTCTCTCACCTAAGTTTCTACCGGAGAGCAAGGTCACAGCCACCTCAGCCTAGGTGCCTAGGCATCATAGCTAAGCCCCAGAAAGATCCTCAAACTAGGTGTTCCCCCACCTATCTTGCCTGTGGAGCCCAATTTGGTAGGCATGCTCTGAACATACCTAGACCCACACAAAACAGCCAGAGGATGTGATAGTGCCCCCTTTGTAACTTTTAGCCCAGTGGTGTTAGGGCCCTCACCCAGGATGTGGAGAGCTGGGTTCAATTCCCTCCTCTGTCTAATGTGGGGAAGGGACTTGAACTTTGGTGTCCCACCCACCTCAGGAGAGTGCCCTAACCATTGGGCTATGGGGTATTCTGGGGTCTCTCTCAATCTCGCCTGTTGAGGCTGCTCCACTGTGTATAAACAATTAAATAGGCATTGGAAGAGAGGGACTGGAACCTGGGTCGCTCACATCCCTGGTGAGTGCCCTAACCTCTGAGAGTAATTCTGTCTCTGGTGCCCAGGAGAGATTGAGAAAAATCTGCCCCAGAATACCCCATGCCCAAGTAATTGATTTCTGTGGAAATTATGAGTCTAAATATCTTTGTGGATCTAGCCCAAGGTGCCTGAGTTCCTTTGTGAATCTAGCCTTAAGTAACTGCAGGAAGTCTAGTGTCTTGGACAGCTCTCTGTGCTCTGAAGAAATCTTCCTCTTTCAGAGTTTTACCTCTTCAGCAACTCACCACTGCTCCCATGGGAACCAAATTAATTGCATCGACACAGGGAGCAGGGCTGCACACATTTTAGCCAAGCTTCCAAAACTTCTGCTGATTAGAAGAGGGTACTTAAAAAGCCTGCTTTGAATACTTACACAATTGAAGATTAAACATATGTATAAGCCAGATTCTCATTTACTCGAAGGCCCCTTATGCCACTCCAGCAGCGTAACGGGGTGTAAATGCAATTTATTCCCACTTTAGGGTTGCTTTACACTGCTGCATAGTGGGCCTCCGTATAAATCAGAATTTGGCCCACATGGCTTTTCCCATCCCTTTATTGCTGCTGCTGACTGCAACATTATCAAGGGCCATTGATGCAGCCAAACCATAGCAGAAACTGCACGTTCGTTATCACTGAAGTCAGGCCAGATACTCAGGGAGCACTATGGAAACTGCGCTCAACTATCCCTGACAGGGGAGGGCTTGGGCGAGTAAGGGAGGACACAGTGGAGCACTTGGGGGACTCAGGCTGAAAACATTTCCTGTATTTAATAAGTAGGATCATTCAGAACCCCTCCCATCCAATGACAGCATCAACAGCTTGGGAATCAAGGACAAAGAAAAGAAGAGAGTGGAATCCGTTAATTAAAACCATTAGAAATGTGAGTAACTAAAAGCCTTTTGCCTTTGACACGCCTGAGGCTCATATTCTGTAGGAAAAGTGGTAAGTACAGGGAAAGCAATAACTTTATTAACATACATATCTCAGATATCTGTGCCAGAGAGTTAAATGTAAGGGTCATTCCAGAAGGTTCTTGCAGTATTTGAGTGGGCTGGACTCTGGGCTAAATCCCATCACAAGTCACAACCAGACAACCTCAACAAAATATATGTAGACAGTTGTCTACACCTATTGTCTGGAAAGCAGAAATTTCTTTCAAATGTAATAGGTTAAAATAATTTTCTTATGTGTTGTCTGGCACTGAGAGGTTTGCATGTGCAGACCGCAGCACCTGGGCCTAATGATATTTGTGTAAGTGATGGAACATGGAATCTTAACGAAAAGTGAGGAGAGTACTCTGCTAGTCAGGTAAAGGATGCATTTTTCTGTGGACTTTATATCCCTTTAAAGAAGGCTGGAACTGGCACAACCACTGTATGGTTAAGAGTAAGTTATTCTGGTTTCCCTGATCATGGATGAGTTGAAAGTGTTATGCTGGCTGAATACGGTAGTTTGAGTTCCTGGTTTGTTTTCCTCTGGCTACCAGTGTGGGGGCAGATTTAAAGTTATTTGAATGCTATACTAGTGAATGTCCATTCTTTCCATTGTTTTTCTTTTTTCGTGTTAAATTAAACTTATAATTTCCTGTCTTTTTAAAGGTTTACAAAACTGCAAAGTTCATATATGTTTCTTGTAGCTTTAACACTGAATTTCCGAATTGTCTCATATCTAATTTATCTGTCACTTTTTAATCTAATCTCATCTAACTCCAATGTCCTTGCAAAATCTTGAACACTCAAGTCACTGATCTATACTTTCAAACTTACCTTTAGTTTAAAAACATTTTTTTAGTCTGGGAATTATCTCAAGTACCAAGATTCCCCTAATTAGCCCTCCCTGGTCTTTACAGTAGTCCAATGTGAACAGATTTAAATCGGGAAAGGGTCAGTGTGTTAAGTGCCATTTTCTCACTGTGTTGTATGTTCCAGGGCATTGCATTAGCAACAGCAGCATCACTGTGGCCCTGGTTCTCATCTGGATAGCAGCTTTCTTCTGGTCAGTGGCTCCAATACTTGGATGGGGCAGTTATACAGGTAAAGGGCCTCTCATACATTTCTACAGTGACACAATTGGCACATTTGCTCTTAATAGAACAAAGATGATTTCCCTCTTATCTTGCCGTTTATTGTAGAGCAGACTGATTATCAGTAGAGCTGGGAGTATAATTCATAAAGAACAATTTATTCAGGGAATGCTTATGATTGTACTCTGGGTATACCTCAGATCTCAGTTTTGGGGCTGGTACTTTCTCTGCTTCTTCTACTAATTAGTGATATTACATTACATGGGTGAGAGTACTGCTTATGTGCTACTTTGTCCAGGTGTATACATCCTTTCCAATATTTCCCTATACAATCTACTTGTGGGATGAAATTCTGGTCCCGTTGAAGTCAATAGGAGTTTTGCCATTGATTTCAATAGAGCCAGGATTTCACCTTTGGTTTGCAAGGTTCTTCCTGAATGTATCCAGATAAGTGCATCAGAACTTTTTGATGTTAAATATGGATAAGACCAATGTCTTTTAGCTCAAGGTAAGTAATTAATTTTTTATCTCTGGTTCCTGTCTTCTGAAAGTTAATTCATCCCATTTAAACTTCATCAGCTATGGAGAATTAAGAGGATTTATTTTTGATTAGGTCTTGTAATTTGATGCTAATATGAGTTCCATTGCTGAATCATGCAGGTTTCACCTGTTTAACTTTTCCAGGGATTGTAAATACTTGACTGTGTAAACAGCTAAAACTTTGGTTCATGCTTTTGCTTATTTGTGATGTATTTTATTGCAATGATTGTCTGAGCAGTCAACAGACTTAATTTTTTTAAAACTGTTTACAGTCTATGGAAAACCTTGCTGCTCATTTCATTTTGGGGAGTCCTTGAAACCTTCATTCCAACCTTTGTTCAAGTGTGAAATATATAGGCAGGCTCTATTGCTATGAGTCATACTCAATATTTTGTTACGGGGCCAGATTTACAAAGGCGTTTAGGTGCTTAAAGATGCAGATAAGTGCCTAGTGGGATATACAAAAGCACCCAAGCAGGTTAGATGCCTAATTCCCATTGACCTTCTGTTAAGTGCGTAACTTACGTAGGCACTTCTGAAATCCCACTAGGTGCCTACCTGCATCTTAAGGCACCTAAATCCCTTTGTGAATCTGGCCCATTATCTAAGCATCTGTAGCCCCTTTATAACTGTACGCTCTAGTTTGCAATTTATGTCTGATCTCAGTTTTTTTCAGGTGTGGTCCCATTATCTGTGCCATTTGCTGTATTAATATTTTTGCACCTCCGGTATCATTAAAGTGGAAGTCCTTTCCATATAGAATGTTTGTGGCTTTCTCCATTCTATTTTGAAAGATTCAATATTTTTTATTCCTATTTCTTATTTTGTAATTTGTTAGTTAACGTGACTTTTTTAATTGATTGGTGTATTATCTTTGTTACAATAACTTCTTATTATGCTGTTTGGTACCAAGATCTTAGAAAAAGTTACTGTGTAGAAAGTAATAGCAAATGGAAGAACATAACTTGCAATGGTATCAAACCTACAGAATTAATAACCATTTTTCTGAGAATGGGAATTAAAATATTACCCTTTACTGTCCCCCCTTAACAGTGGTTTCTTCATGCTGGCTAGGCAGTGGAAATCTAAATCAGAGGCAAGTAGCCTGTAATACATTTTGTTGCAATCTATGAGGTCTTGGAAAATTGTGTCTATAGAACATTATGTCATAATTCATTAAATCACCATGATCTCTTGGTCCTTTGCTTTCTAAAAGAAGAAAACTATATGTTTTAAATTTATAAATCAAATGCTTTAAGATTATTAAAGACAAATATATTAAAAAGGAAAAAAGCTAACCACACTGTTTTGTTTTTTAGATCGCATGTATGGCACCTGTGAGATAGACTGGGCAAAAGCCAATTTCTCTACAATCTACAAGTCCTACATTGTGTCTATATTTATCTGCTGTTTCTTTCTACCTGTGATTGTCATGGTCTTCTCATACGTGTCTATCATCAACACTGTCAAGTCAAGCCATGCACTAACTGGAATGGGTGATCCAACAGATAGGCAGAGGCGAATGGAGCGAAATGTCACTCGGGTATGTCTAGGTGCTTCGTATACCTGTAGTATACAAGAAAACAGAGCGGGCACTTTGCATTCTTCTACAGCATTAGAGTTCAATGACGAAATTGAAGACTTATTATCAAATTAGATCACAAATGAACATTAAACCTGAACATGAAAAAAAATCATGCAGTCAGTCAAAAATATGGCGAATATATAACTGAAGTACTCTATTTATGAATCACCAAAGATTGTGTCCTCTTCTTTTTCTGAAGTGATAGTACTGTGCAGAGAGAAACTTATGGTGGAATTCTTAAAAATGCTAATCACTGGCTTAATGCTGCTTCCTGTTCCATCAAAGTTAATAGGAGATTTAGTAAAAGCTGAGTGTTTTTAAAAATCCCACTATTCATTATTAAACCCAAGTATAATAAAAACCTGTTTTTATTATACTTTTTTTTATTATACTTTGTTTTTATTATTCTTTTTTTTTCCCTTTTGAGTCTTATCCTACATTTCCTTCACTTCTCCCCACCCTCCCATCCCCCACTCTCTGTCCTTCTACCATGTATCTTTCTTCTGCATGATCCTCTTTCCAGTCTCCCTTCCTGTTTCTTTTTCCTGCCCTTAGTTGACCGTTCTTATTTCATATTCCCTGCATCTTCATCCTAATTCTTTCAAAATACAAGTGGCAAAAAAAAAAAAAATCAAACGTAAGTTATCGTTAGGCACCTAAATCTATATTTCAGGACCCACGTAAGCAGCCTGCTTTTCAGATGTGCTGAATACCCGCTGCTCCGTTGCACTCATTGGGAACGCTCTCTGCCAAACACTTCTAAAAACCCGGGCATTTATTTAGTGCCTCAGGTGTCAAACTTTTTAGGTGTTATGTTTGAAAATACTGGGCTAGAGCTGCGGTGGGCAACCTGCGGCCGCCACTGGCCTCCGCTTCCCGCTGCTCCCATTGGCTGGGAACAGTGAACTGCGGCCACTGGGGGCTGCGGGCGGCCGTGCAAATGTAAACAAACCATCTGGCAGCCCGCCAGCGGATTACCCTGACAGGCCGCAGGTTGCCCACCGCTGGCCTAGAGCCTGATTTTCAGATGAGACGATCACCCATCACTCCTGCTGATGTCGCAGCTGGGATTGTGAGAGTCTCAGCACTTCTGAAAACCAGGGGTGGACAAAGGACCTGAGCTATTTTTATCTCAGTAAATTCTTAGAGTGGAGCCAATTCTATATATTTGAATTGCTTCTGAGAAATACCCATCTGAGCTGTCCAAACAAAGCCAGACAGCATATATGAATAAGTACCAATGAACAAGAGCAAAAGTTGCAAAATCTAGCCCATAGTGTGTCCTAGTGCAAGGGTGCTGGCACTAGCAGAACTGAGGGTCCTAGGAACTAGTAGGTACACCCTTGACCTGACGTGGTTTCCATCATATACAATAGCATATGGCAACGAAGACATACGCTCAATTCCTTATCTAAAACAGACAATCATCACATTTTCCACATCAGAAATGTGCTAGATTCTGTACAAAAATATAGTAACAGACAGTCCCTGCCGCAACTTGCTCACCATCCAAGACGAAGTGTGAGAGGGAAAATACAGGCACAGAGAGATTAAATGACTTGCCCAAGGTCACAGAGCAGGTCAGTGGTACAGCTGGGAATACAAGCCAGGTGTTTCTTAGCCATCAAACCACACTGCATCTCTCTGCTGCTTTAGTGTAATCCAATGTACAGTATTGTCTTAAGAAAATAAAAGATGTTTTCATTCTCTCGCCTAGGTTTCTATTGTCATTTGCACAGCCTTTATTATAGCATGGTCTCCATATGCTGTCATCTCAATGTGGTCTGCCTGTGGCTACTCTGTGCCCAATCTAACCAGCATCCTTGCCAGTCTGTTTGCCAAGTCTGCCAGCTTCTACAACCCCATTATCTACTTTGGAATGAGCTCCAAATTCCGAAGGGACATTTTCATCTTGCTGCATTGTGCTAAGGAGACTAAGGACCCCGTGAAGCTCAAACGCTTCAAAAACCTCAAGCAGAAGCAGGAGCCTTCTCCTTCTCAGAGAGAAGAGAAATATGCAGCGGAGGTCCAGCCTGCACCCAGTCCTGATTCTGGGGTAGGGAGTCCAACCAACACCCCACCTCCCAAAAACAGGGAAGTGTATTTTGGTACCTTTGATTCTGCATCTACCAACCCCAATATTGAATGTGATAGACTGTAAGGCTGAAATTACCATGTGCATCCAGTGTATGTACAAGTAGAAGAGATTCGGCTCACCACTTCTGAGCAGCTCCCTAATTCCCATTCCATCTGTCTCTTACTATAGAACTAACTCCTGTACAACTTAAAGCAAATCAGGATGTGCTAAGCAGATATAATTCTTATTATATATGGGTTATAAAATGCAGTTCAGCAAATGCAGTGGGCATCAAATCTAGTGCCGGGGGAATTTTTCTGGATCTACAGTACTGCATTTGAAAGACTTTATTTAGAAAATTTATCGGTTAGCCAAAATCACTAATATTTTCATATCCAAATTATATTAATTAGGTGATTTCATTTCCCAGATCACATTTTGCCACCCTTTTCCTCCCTTTAACAGTCCCGGGTTTATCCGATTCCTCTGGCTCCACAATGCTGCCGTTAGCTAAAGGCCAAAAGGGAAGTCAGTGTCTGCTAAGATCACTATAGTGCTGTTCCAAGATTGGCCACTAGAGGATGCACAAAAGCCACATGCTCTCTGTGGGAGACTAACACTGTCACCTCCATGATGCTCTCCGGCTACTCAAACTAGAGGGATGAGTGGGTGTGGCTGGTGTAGAAATAAGAGTCCTGAAGTCTAGCTAGAACTGAGTGCAGTAGCAGCCATGTCACTGGGCTAGTTGGCAAGCTCTTTGTGGTATTGGCATCTTTTAGTACTTCGCTGAACTATGAATGGCAGTGTCACACCTGTCTTTGTTTATTTGCTGAATTATATTAATCTTTCCTGATTTTTTGGGTGAGAAGGGCATGATCGTAACATTCATACTCAGGGAAGTTGGCCTTAATTTTCTTCATACATCTCCAAACTGATCTTTTCACTTGGCTATTAAATCTGAGTAAGAGATGTTGCACGGGCAATGAAACTAGCAAGAAGCTGTTCTCACAAGAGTACCAATAAAGTATGGGTTGAAAATTATTTAAAAAACAAAAACAAAACCCGACCTGTATTGACTCTTCTCAGGGCAATCCGTATATCTGCCCAGGGATACAAAACTGCCAACTACTAGCTAGAAATAAGAAAAGGAGTATTTGTGGCACCTTAGAGACTAACCAATTTATTTGAGCATAAGCTTTCGTGAGCTACAGCTCACTTCATCGGATGCACAGAAATAGCTACTCTACAAAACAGTAGGACAAGGCAGTGATTTAAATAGAAAAGCTGTGGGGTTTATTTTTCTTGCTATTGGCAGAATCTGCCTGTTCTGTCAGGTTTGTTTTGGAAAATGAAAACAAAGAGAGGCATGTCCATTTTTCTTCTCCTTAGGGGCTATTCTTGTTCACAGGCTTCCACCAAAAAAATGTATCGGCATGTTTACAGTAGACATGTTCCCTGTCAAACATTGTACCTGCCTGCATTTATTGGCATTTATTTGTTCCATCGTTAAACAGAATATATAATTAATGGTTTGCAAACCACATTGCTCATTATGAATCTCTGGAATCTGAGTGTCCAAGTACATAAACATTGTATTTGTTTTGCAGAAGTATGCTTATCCATATGTGGTTCTTGGAAAAGTTATAAAAAAAAAATCCACCTTAATTTCCTCCATTAGTATATTTGGTTTGAGATTTTCATCTGATTTGAACTTAAAAACAAATAAACTTTATAAGCAATGGCAGTGAACTATGATTTCTTTCATGGCCATAGAGCTGAACTGAAAGCGTATTCATTTTTGTGGAAAATTTTTGAGAATTTGGCTTTTTTTCTATTTCATTATCATAAATAATTAAAAGCAAATAGGTCAGCCGCTTGTGTCTGGGTGAAGCTGCATTCCACAATTACAGGAGCGAATCAAACCCACAACAGATTTCAGGCAAAATCCTACCCTGACTGAATGGACTGAAGCAGGGGTGACAGTGGGGTGAGTAGCAGGGTGCAAACCCTTGCGTCTAGCACAAGAACCATGCTGCTGGCTCAGTGTGGGCAGGTGCTATGCACTATTGAGTACACTTTGCTTCTCCTTTGATGTGAGGCACCATGCGGCCCCAACTGACACATCCTGCTGTCTCAAGTGTACACGTTAGCTATTCAGCTGATGGGCTGATCATGTCTCATCACCAGCAAACCAGCTAACCTGGCTCCCCCTTGTGCTTTGTTGTTTGTAAGGGAAACACACTGGGGATGAATAGGTTCCCTATTCCTTTGTCTCAATACACTCACTACAAGCGTTGGCCCTTAGTATACACAGAATTGTTATGGCAATTCACCACAGAAGTGACACTCCAAATGATAGTCTTGCATAGTTAAGACCCAGTTCCATGGACATCTTCCAACTCTGCAAGACTGCAAGCTAGAATTCAGTCTGAATTGTAATGTATGCTACTTTTGACCACTTTAATAGATACAAAATTACATATGTACAAACAAATAGGGGAATTAGATGATGGAGGGGATGGAGAGTGGTGGAAAGGAGGACACCAGAAGAGAAGTGGAGAAAAGGAAGAAGTGAGAGAGGAAAGCAAGAGGGAGAAGGAGCAGAAGCGGAATGCAGGCATATCTGCCGATGGAGGAGAAGGTGTATTCAATTCTCCCAAAAGTTTGAGCAAGCAGCAACGGTACTTCATCTTGCAAGGACCGTGTGGAGTAGTAAGCTACGGTCCTTCATCAATACACAGTGATGCCACAGAACCCTGGCTCCCATTAAAAGGGCACCCACAAGGCAGTCTATCTGGCTGGGCAGGTTAGGCAGAGGGATACCACTGCAGACACCAAACATGTGGTACAGGATCAGCAGCAGCAAGGGCAGCAAAAACAGTGGCATGTTTGTCACCAAGTGTTGCTCAAATAAATAGACACCATATCCAGACGTCTTGACTAGAAGCAGTTTTGTGATTGCAAGCAGATACCAGTATGTAACACAATCGGGGGGGGGGGGGGGAGGTGGGGGAAGTCCAAAATGTGTAACATCACTTCAGTGCACGTAAAGTGATTTGCTTCATGACTTAAAGTATGAAATAATTGCCATCATGGAGGGTTTTTAAAATGTATCTCCAACTGCCAGAGATAGGGAGGACTCTGAGTTACTACAGTGAATTCTTTCCCAGGTGTCTGGTAGGTGGATCTTACTCACATGCTCAGGGTCTAACAGACTGCCATATTTGCAGTCAGGAAGGAATTTTTCCCCAGGTCAAATTTGCAGAGACCCTGGAGGTTTTTCACCTTCTTTTGCAGCGAGGGACACAAGTCACCTGCTAGTTTGAACTAGAGTAAAGGGTGGATTCTCTGTAATTTGACATCTTTAAATCATGATTTGAGGACTTTGGTTACTTAGGTAGAGGGTAGGGGTCTCTTACAGGAGTGGGTGGGTGAGGTTCTGTGTCCTGCGATGTGCAGGAGGTCAGTGTAGATGAGCACAGTGGTCCCTTCTGGCCTTAAGAGTCTTTGAGATTCCTGATTTTTGTTCTATTTTTCTTCCCTTTCCTTTAAAAAATGATAATCTTAAAACAGTGGACTGCGAGGAGAGCTCAGTTCAGGCATGGCTTTGCCACATGCTTCCTACGAGATGTCGGGTCAGTCACTTCAGTCAGAATTTTCAGCAGTACTCACTGATTCTATGTTCCTCATTTTCTGGAAACATGACTGGATTTATTTTCACAACTACCATGTGAGCGAGGGAAATATTATCCCCTTTTTTACATATGGGGAACTGAGGCACAAAGGGCCAGATTTTCAAAGCTATTTAGGTGCCTAAAGGTGCAGCTGTGCACATAGGCTCAGATCCTCAAAGATATTTAGGCACCCATCTGTATCTCTAGGTGCCTAAATACCTTCCAAAGTCTGGCCCAAAGAGAATAAGACCAAAATTTGCAAAAGTGTCCACTGTTTTGGGGCGCCCAGCCTAAGAATGTGAGGGTCTGATTTTCAGAAGTGCTGAACACTCACAGTTCCAGCTGAAGCCCATGGGAGTTTGGTTAAAATCAGTGGGCTCGCAGCACCTGAAAATTCAGGCCTTTGGTCTCTCAAGTTAGGCACCTAAAATTAGTGTACACTTCTGGCCATGTTGGGCTATTATCTCTGATCTTAATTCTTCATTTGTGAAAAGGGGATGCTATGTCCGTACCTCGCAAGGGACTTGTGCAGATAAATTCATTAGTGTATGCGATAGGGCCGCAGAGAGGTTTTTTTGGGACCTAGAGCAAAATTTGAAACTGAGGCCCCCTACACTTCCAAAAAAATTACCAATGGGGGAGGCCCTGGTGGGAGTTGGGGTTGGAGAATAAGCCTGCCATTCATTCACCCCACAGCCGTGGCTCTTGGGCTGGGCTCCCCACTCCAGGTATTGTGACCTGGTGCATTGTGTTACAGCACCACTCAGGTTTGCACCAGGTCACAATGCCACTCACTCAAATTTGCCTGGCCATTCCTCCTTCATGCCTGACGGGCAGGTGGGCCAAACCTGAGTGGTGCTGAGACCCCAAGTTGCAATGCCCCTCTGAGGGGGCCCTTGGTCAAACTGCTCCTCCTCCCCCTTCTAGGAAGCTCTGGTCTGTAAGGTGCTGATACTATAGTGAGAGAGCGATAAAAAAATTCCATGAGGAAATTAATAATTCTGTACTGAGCACTGAGTTTGGATAGGGCAAGGTGAAGAAGGCAGGGCCCATTCATTGAAGATAAAGAGAACTATTGAACAGCTGCCTGATTCCCAGAGCACTGTCCATCCTGTGCACTGATTCAGGAAGGGGTCCTGTCGAAAAAAATACTTTCCATCCTGTATGTGAATATTGTATCATAATGCATGGGCACAAGGGGGCAGAATTAAAGTTGAAGGGGAGCTGTAAGATACTGGCTCTGACCATGCCACAACTTTTGAAAATACCCAATTATTTCTCCCTTGGCTTGCAGAGCTCCTGGCTAGAATATAGCGTCTGAACTTCAAATTCCTACTCTAGCATTCTGTGCCCCAAGCTCCATGTGTTCAGCTTGTTTTACTGCAACGTCCTGCTGAATTTCAGATCATACCTGATATAGTTTTTACTTCAATTTTTTTTTACCAAACAGTAACATGGCTGATGCCTTGATATGAGGAAGATTACAACAGGCAACCAGACTGCCAACATGTTGGAGTACCTGGTTGAAGTACTGTCTTTCAAGAGTTTAAACTTTATTTAAACAACAGTAAAACTCCTTGCCCTAAACCAGTGATGGAAATAGGTGGCCAGATGTTTGAGCCCATTTATTGAAATGAAAAATCTTTCAAATTCCTATAATGCAAACTGTGAACTAACCGTCTGGGTGTATTAAAAAAAAAAAAAAGCATAGTACTCCCTTAAGGCTTTTGATACACTAGTTGCTATAAATAATGCGGATTTAGCATGCACAGCAGCATCAACAACTACAAAGAACATTTCTCCCCAAGGTGCTCGTGCAAAATCCACATGGCTTCTCCGCCAAAGTCCATCCCGAACCACAGTCGTACCCGTGGTGTCGGCAGTGCTGGCACATGCTCACACCCCAAACGACTCCTTGCTGTCATTTCAATGAATGAACTTCATGCCGGGTGTAACTCGAATGACTTCGTTGGAGTCACCCCCCAGGACTGAGTCTCACCCAGTCTGGCCACCATACAGAACTTTTTGCTAATACCTCCATTGGAACAATTCCTAAGTGTCTCTCATGCAGAATGTGCTGTTGTCATTTAGTTGGCACAGTCACACGAATAACCATTCAACAGGGATGCCTGATGTGTAGTCTTTCATTTTTGTGGGTCAGAAATGGTTTTATGTCATTACAAAGCTTCTGTGTAAAATCAGGCTTTCTGTTTGGGATAATATAGGATCTTTCACAGCATTAAAACAAACTGTAATACACTTTACTTTCCATCATGAAAGGTGACTATGATTACTTGAGCTTAGAAAACCATTGTTATGAGGAAACGATTTATATATTGCCTTCCTCCTTTTGTTGTTATTTATAGGTTTCACCTTTGTCCTTAATTTTGAATGTTAGAGTCTCCCTCCTGATGGATAAAAGTGTCTCCACAGTGTAATACAAAGCTACAACTAATCCAGATCTCATATCATAAGAGAGTTATTCGCATTCATGGATGTCCTAATAATGGTCCTAATCCTGTTCTCATTTAAGCCACTAGGAGCTCTGCTACTGACTGCTAAGAGAGCAGCATTGGGCACAATGTCTCCTAAAACTGTAGCAGTAAAAGTTATATATGCAACTTATGTATGGCAGATCTGGAAAGGTGAGATTTTAAAAGCAGATGCACCTAGCCTGTTGAAAGTATGCCATGACATGCTGCACCATGGGCAACTACAGTCGTTCAGCTGATTGATCTACAGACCGGACTGACACAATCATTCAAATCTCAAAGCAGAAAGTCCTGTTACTCTCTATCTAATAATTGCAAGTTCAGCAGAAAAAGCCACCAGGACTCCCATAGGTGGGAGTTCCCATTTTACACCAGCAATTTCACCTTCCTCATTCCTATGGGAATTGACTTACATAAAGATTGTTAGAATGACTAATGCTAGGGTGCAAATTTCTTAGAGATGAAGAGATGTAATCTTTGCTGGACTTTTACAAGGAAGTTTGGTTAATCTGAATCAGCCTGTAAATCCTTATAGCGGCTTAGCTAAAACAAAACAAAAAAAGAGTTGACCGTCAAGCAAGTAGTGCACACATTTTGAACCACTGGTTCTCATTCAAGACTTTCCTTGAGATCTGGATAAACCCAGCATGAATGAAATATTCACAGCAGGCTCAGGAAACCAGACTGGTCTATGCGCTTGTACTCATCCCCTTAAAAACCACAATTATTTCAGGCTTTGCTAACCAGGCATGGGACAATTTGACTTGCTCAGCAACAAGCTCAAAAACAAATAATCCAATTAATGAAAGAAGCAGAGTGTAAAAGTATTTGGGAATGTTTGGGAATAGCACAGATAAGCAGCCAGCACCTCCCTCGTGGAAAGTTTCCCTGGAACAATGGCTCAATGAGGCCCCTTGTTAATTGAGGATTGTGGTTGGTCTGTGAACTCCACAGTAGTCAGAGCTGTGACATTTCACTGGCACTCAGAAAACAAGGGAGAAAACAAAGAACCGCACACCATGCGAACAAGTTGGGCTTCAATTAAACAAACTCAAAAGACAAATGGTGACATTTGCAACTGCTGCCTACTTCAGATTCTGCAATGAAATCCGAGCAACTGGTTACATAACTTTTTCCTAGCCATTCAAGCCAGCCCTCATTAGACAACAATAAAGGAAGGTCAGCAGTGATTTTTAAAAAATATTTAGTCTTGATATGGGGGGGAAAATGGTCAGGTTTATTCCCATTGCAGTTATGGAACATAGGTACAGTGTCATTCTTTCAACATTTTAAAACATCGTATTTATTTTATCATTGTTTCTATGCTAATGACATTCAGCTGCAAATAGCTCTGAATACCTTCAGCTACTCACATACTCCCTCTGCCTGCCTTGCCCAAGTAAATTCATGGCTCTGGCTCAAGTTCCTTAAAGTGTGGCTCTATCTGTGACCCTCACAGTGTAAAATCTTGCGATTAAGGGGCCTTGTGACAGTTATCAGCTCCATTTAATTTAAGCTTTCACTGTTTGAAAAGTCACTCACTAGTCTTTTTTCTTGCAAAGACAGAGCCAGATCTGGTCAGACTTACGTAACGGAGTGTGTTGTGGGCTCTGGTCATGTTAGCTCCTCAATATAAACAGATCAATAGGGTTGTTTGCTACTGTATTGAGGAAACCCCAAATCTCCTCTAACAACTGCTCATCCCAGCTCCACTCTTGTCTGCCAGCCACTAGCAAACATGGACTCTAATATGAGGTCCTGCTTCTTACAGCCTGCATCTCTTTCTTCTTATCACCTTCTCCCCTCTACTAGGGGAATAGCTGGTGGCAGAAGCCCCCATATTGTCCAACTCATATACTTATATTTAACTTCTGTATGTCTGACAGTAGAACCACAGAGAAAAAACTAAGCCAAAACAGATTTTCCCCACTTCCTCTCTTGGAGCTATGGGGAGAAATCCTGGCCCTACTGAAATCAGTACCAAAACTCCCATTTACTTCAGGATTTCATAGAGACTTAAGAGGTGTGTGGTGGAGAAGAATGGGTAGATAGCCCCTGCACACACCGCTGGGCACTGAAGAGAATCCAGGCAACATGCTCCTCCGTTTTGAGAGGCATTGGGGAACTGTGAGGTTACGGCTCAGTACTCAAAAATGCCTGCAGAAGATGTCTGGACCTCAGTAGAGTGTATGAGGCACTAACTGTAACAGGAACCTCTGCAGTCAATAAATAGTGATGCCTGGCACGTGACCACAATATAACCTTTTGTAACCCTGACCTAGGTGAAGTAACTGGAGCCATGCAATAAAATTCAATCAGCACAGCTGTGTGTCACAGTAATATTGCCCCCGTGGTGAGAGTGGGGCGGGGGAATGTTCTTTTCCAGGGCCCCAGTAAATCTTAATCTGCCTCTGCAAATTCCAGGGTCTGTGTCTAGCTCATGCATTGAGACTGCTTGTTCTCAGTTCCACACTGTAGTTTTGGGTGTCAGGCTCTGGCATTGATGGTGCCTGTTCTGCAGTCCCCACCTGGATCTCAGTGCTTGTGGCATTCACAAAGCATGCCTGCTCTCCGCAATGTGCAGAGGCGAATTAAGGTTTCCTGGAGCTCTGGGCCAGAGCAAGTGGGGGGCCTGTCCCCACCCCTTCCATCGGTGAGAAGAACTCTAAACAATCTTTAGCAAAGCATGGTGCGGCGATGGGGTGCTGTTCATGACCTCTGCCAGACCATTCTGTGATTCCATTCTCTTTTTCTCTGTGTGGCTTCTCCACATCGTCAAATGCTTCACTGAATGTTTGAGCTTGCTCCAAGACGAGTCTCATCTGATCTTCTAGGAGAACATCATTGTTCATGCTGGCACCAAGTGCCATCCATTTCAAGCAATTCTTTGCCTCATTTATAAGTTTGCAGATTCTACTGCCATGATTGTATGCTTGCCTCTTAGAGCATGACTGATGACTGAAGCACCATAGATCAGTGGTGGTCAACCAGGAGGACTTGTGGCACCTTAGAGACTAACCAATTTATTTGAGCATAAGCTTTCGTGAGCTACAGCTCACTTCATCGGATGCAAGTGAGCTGTAGCTCACGAAAGCTTATGCTCAAATAAATTGGTTAGTCTCTAAGGTGCCACAAGTACTCCTTTTCTTTTTGCGAATATAGACTAACACGGCTGCTACTCTGAAACCCTGGGGGCACTCAGAGGTCTTCCAGGAGATACTCAACTCATCTAGATTAGTGTTTCTCAACCTAGGGGTTGCAGCCCCCAGGAGGGTGGTGGTCATGGGACGGGTTTAGGGGAGTTGCAAGTATAGGGTTGGCATCAGGGGGTGGCCACACGAAGCTAAGTTACATGCTTCAGCCCCAGGTGGCAGGGATCTGGCTTCAAACAAAGCTCACAAGTGAAAAACAGCCTCGAGTATCACACTGAAATGTAAGTACAATATTTATATTCCAATCGATTTATTTTATAATTATTTGGTAAAAATGAGAAAGTCAGCCATTTTTCAGTAATCGTGTGCTGTGATACTTTTGTATCTTTATCTAATTTTGTAAGCATGTAGTTTTTAAATGAGGTGAAACTTGAGGTACACAAGACAAATCAGCCTCCTGAAGCGGGTACAGTAGTCTGGAAAGGTTGAGAACCACTCCCTTAGGAGACTAAGCACCACAGGAGACCCAATTGGCAGCATAGCCAGTGATGTCTGGTCCAGCTGCACTATTTAAGCACAGAGGGAGTTCTAGGAAGCTGTCTCTGCAACCCATCAGTACCTGCCTTGTTGCTACGACCTTAGACCCAACTCCTGGTTTCAGACTTTGGGCTCTGACCCCTAGCTTGACTTTCAGCTCTGACTTCGGCCCCAACCACAGGCCTCTCTCCTGGTCCTTCACACTGGGCCAGATCACCCATGTCCTAAGTGTGACACACATCTGTATCTTTTGGCACCTCAGTGACTTTAAAAATCTGTGTCCCTCAGGTTTTTCCCCCCATGAGTAAAAATGTTGCTTGTTTTATTTTAACCCACTCTTTTGTACTGAAAATATTACAAGAACAGTCATGTACTTTATTTTTCCTGTCCCTCCAAGTAACATTTCAATTTAAGCAGGGGTGATCTATCTATATTATAATATCAAATGGACACAGAGTAAAGAGGTAAGTACGTATTACTTATTTTAAAATTATTTTCTTTCCCAGCTACTCTGAGTTCTGCGTTGCTGTTGCTGAGAGTTGCACTATTAAGAGGTTTACTCTTATCTGGCAGAACTATATAGTTGATTGTTGGCCTGCTGGATTCATTTGTGCTGTCATGATTGCTTTTTTGGCCAGCATTAACAATAGTAACAAAGCTTTTAGAACAGTTTAGTGTAGAGTTAACGAGTCAGTAATGCCAAAGGTATACTGGTGGTCTTTTAGGAGTAATTTCCAACATGTACTTTATTGTTTGTTATTACTTCTGCCCTAAAGAGTTGTTAGACATGGCCATATTGCATGAAAATAGAGGCTGCTTGTAATTTACATATATATAGGAAATACTGTAGGGTTCCTCCCTCTCCCCCACCCCCTCCATATTCTTGCTTTTCTTTGTACAGTGCTTTGAGAGCCTTATATGGAAAATACTGCTACTATGACTAATACCTAGCTGTTATATAGAGCTTTTCAACAGTAAATATGAAAGTGCTTCAGAATTTTTAATGTATTTATCCCAAGTATTACTAGTTTAATTTGAAATCCGTGGCAACATTTTCCACATTATATTGAAAAAAGCTATAAGGATTTGGCAGTCCTTTCTTTGGAATTCTGATGGAGATTTCATGCTGGCAATTAGAGGAATGCGCACAGGTTTTCCAAATGAAATGTGATTAAGCAATTGATTAAAATGACCCGCTTTACTTAATTTAGGGTCAAAAAGCAGATCACACTTTTGTGAAATACTGGGGAGAAGGGACAGGACCCTATTTAGAAGGATTTATCCATCTAATAGGATTTGCACACCTAGGTTCTCCTTTTTAGATCTCACAAAGGAGCAGGTTTTCTTTTTCAAAAGATAGATTTCAAAGAAAGCTTTCAAACTCTATTTGATCTTTCAATGGAGCCTAAAGGGCATTTAGAAAAGAGATGGATGGCTCTTCTTTGCTAGTATGTCTCTGTGTAACCAGCTTTGTAATTAATACAACTACTGTGATATGTAGCAATATTTAAAATCTCTCTCTTTTAAGGTGGAATGAATTTTAGTGCTTATAAAAAATCAGAGACTTACAAAGTGTATAGCCATAGGCTCCTGCACTGCAGAAGCTTGTGCATAATGACCTTCTGCCTGCAAAGAGTCACATATCATTGTTCTGCAAAGACAGAAAGACTAAAAAAATCTTACTCCTTGCATTAATTGGCGCATGATATGGGAATCCAGCCCCTTTGCACTGATGCCATGGTACAGGGAACAGCAGTGAAAAGGGGCCATTTGTAGGTGGAGACCAGGCATGGCCAAGTGAACATATCACTCCTCTGTGTCCTCATCTTGCATGCACGTTGTTTGGCAGAGATGTTCTATAAAATACCCATATTCTTTCTCTCTAAGGGCGCATCTCCACTGCACTCTTCCTTTGGTGGTGGGTAGAGTACATACCCACATACCCCCCTTGCAAGGTGTGATGGGTTTACAAACCCCGGAGAGCAGGTTATTAAAGAGCAGCTCTGGACTTAGGCGGCCCCACCCAGCCACACCTGCAGGCAGGGCTTTAAAATGGGAGAAGAACAGCTCAGAAGGAGGGCAGGTTGTAGAAGGGAGCAGATAGTGGTCATTAGCAGATAGTGGTCATCCTCACAGCACTGCAATACAGGCAGCAGGGTTCCACATACCTTTGAAGGGAAGGGGCATGGAGGACTCGGAAATCCTTGGAGAGAGGGTAAGGCAAGGCAGAGAGTCTGGGGGTGAGGCAGAGGCGTTCTAAAGCAGGGATACTAGAATGGCAGGGTCAGGAGACTATCTTCAGCTGATCAGGCCCCCGCTGAGTGACTGGGAATGCCTGAATGCTGGCACGGCAACACCCTCACATTTATTTTGCTACAGACGTAACTCTGTTACTATAGATTTCACACACTGCCCCCTTCTCATCCCCCACCCATACAGTCCTTTCAGTGACAGAGTATGCAATGTAGATTTGGAAGTAAGGATTTGGGGGGGGGAGGGGCAAAGGGCTTCTAATTTACAGTCTCAAAAAACCCCACCCCGTTGCTTACTGGCCCTCTTGTACCCTTATCTGTACCTGTTTGGTGCATCCAAACACTCAGATGGTAGATAATGCCTTGCAATGAACTCTTATGAACCAGAAATGCTTTCTTTCCTACCCTACTAGTCACAAACTTTGAATCTACTCTGAACCTATTCTAGAGGGGAAACCTCCCAAAGGCCAGCAAGCTGCCCAGTGGACCGTGCTGATGAGCTCTAATGAGAATGAAACCCTTGTTGATCTATAATTTGCTACTGATTAGCCTAGGCAGCTACTAGTGCATCAACCCAGTTCCTCAAACATTACTTTGGCTGTTTCCACACTATGCTTGAAGCAACATATGGTTCTAGCACTGTTTCTGTGATCAGCGTGGACAAGTTTTTCCCCCTCTGAGGACCATGTTATATAAAACCATGCTATAAAGCTACTCTTGATAACCTTGAGGGGCAGTCTGTAGCATTGCAGGATATCAGAAAAAATCCCTGTCCACATTGATCAGGGAAACCGCAGGAGCATGATTTCAGCCAAAGTGTGGACAGACCCTCAGTTTTCACCAGTACGTGGTGAGTCTTTGTAAGGGGTTGTATACGCAGATGGGCTTTTTATGAGCTCTAGCAACTACATTTTTTGTAAGATACAAACCAGCAAAGAAAATAAATTAATCACCCCCTACCCCCATTAAACACACTGGCAGTTCTGGCCCTAGGGTTTGTTTGGAAACTTGTAGCTGCCAGCACTCGGCTATGATTCCAGCATGCTGCCTCCAGAAAAATCTACACTTTGAACAGTCTTTGTTCCCTAGAGGCTAGACTAAAGAAGACAGGGATAAGGGCACCACAGAGAGGATGTATTCAGTTTCAGGGAGGCAGGCACTAACTCAGTACTGTGAAGTAGTTTTTTTGGCTGGCATTGCCGGTTTACACTGACATCTGATGCCCTACAGAGAGTAAGTAGAAAACACCCAGGGAACATGGTCAGGGAAAACAGATAGAAGATTGTTACTGAATTTACATTTTACAGGTCTGGTTTACAGGGACTATATGGACCTTATACATGTGCTGAGGGGCTATATGATCCAGAATAAGGCCTGATATGCATGGGAAACTGAATTAATGATGTCAGCTATAGCACAGGGCCTGCACTGAAAGCACTCGCATAGAGACAACAAATTGTTAAAAGTCACTTGGATTCTGTTGGAACTGCAAGACTCTGCTGCCTGCTTCCCCCAAGCTGAGTTCACCACTGTGGAAACACTTGATTGCCTCCGCCATACATAAGATTCCTCGACCTAGATGACATCATTTTTATGAGATCCGCAACACCAAAGGGTTTTATAGTCTTGCACTATTTGGCAAACTTCATTAGACCATTGTCAGGTGGCTCTCAGCTACACCACTAAATGCAAGACATTGTAAACATGGATATGATAAGCAGTTTTTCCATTTTCAGAGGAGCAGGGTTTAATCTAAACAGATGTGCTCTTTTATATAGCTGACACACGCACTTGGGTACCATTGGGATAGGCCCTATCTATGAATATTCAGTCAGTCAAGTGGCAGAAAGAGAGCTCATTGTTGGTGGTTTCCTTAGAATATCCCTTCTCTGTAACAACCTATTGCAAAGCCATTATTGCACCCGGTTTGAAATACTAGCAACTTCTAGCGTCCCCTCCAGGAAAATCTCCTCTGTAGTTCCATACTCAAAGAGCAACTGTGTATTTTCAGTCTGAATGACCTTTCTCTTTAGTCAAATGGAAAACTACAAAATAAGTAAAGTCCCACAAGAGATCTTAAAGTGTGTATGTCACCTCTATAACAAGCTACATTGAAACTGAAAACAAAATGGCTGATGGCTCCACAAAGAGCAGATTTCTAGAAATTTAAAGGTGTCTGACAACAGAGACACAAAAGGTATATAGTTATATATAAAACACTGTCAAAATAGGACCTGGATTATTCCCCGATGTACCCTCCAGCACCTGCTTAAACATTCTATGAGACATTAGCAAAAATACCATCCTACTCTACCATCTTCTCTTGAGCAGTGAAGAAAGATAGGTGGCACTGCTCCAGGGCCTCATTCTTGGGGGGGGGACAGAATCGGAGGGGGCTGTGCTGTGAAGGAGGGAAGAGAAACCTGACTTACACCGTTCATTAAACAGTGGCACTGCTTCAGTACCTAGTCTCAGATAAAGGAAACGTTTACATCAGTCTAGCTATCTATCTATCTATCTTGTGCAGGCTCTGCATATATTCTTTCCCAGTAATTAGAAGTTTGGCCAAAATAGTGATTTTCAAATTGGGATTTGACTGCGGTAGATATTTCATCTCTGATGGCACAACATTTCTGTGGCTTTCCAATGGCTTTTACCTGACGTGACCGTGGTAAGATGCAGGCATCACAGTCTGCCTTCATAATACAGCAATTTCTAAAGCTGGTACACCCGTTGTAGTTTCAAGAATTTTAACAAGAGGCTTGTGGTCTGTGATCTATACAACTGTCCTCCCATACAGACGACCATGGAATTTCCTGAGGCCGAATATAGTGGGCAAATCTTCACATTTATTGTTCACGGTGTTTAAATTACGGCCCAGTAATTGTGGCATACTCTATTCTAAATTCAGTCTAGGGAATATTGCGGCCATTGTGGTGGAGGTAAGTCTGCTGACCTTTTAGACCCATCTGCCATGGCATTACATGTTTAAAGTCTTCTTCACTTGCTATCAAAACATACAAATACCTTTGCAGCTATCAGTAACTTCTTGGTTTGTTCAGATGCCCTATTATATTCTCCAGTCCAAACCCAAGAACATTCTCCATTGCACCATCTGATTTACTACAAAGACACATTAGGACAAAGCTGTCCATAACAATTAACCTGTGCTAAAAACCTACTTACATAGAATCATAGAATATCAGGATTGGAAGGGACCTCAGGAGGTCATCTAGTCCAACCACCTGCTCAAAGCAGGACCAATCCCCAATTTTTGCCCCAAATCCCTAAATGGCCCCCTCAAGGATTGAACTCACAACCCTGGGTTTAGCAGGCCGATGCTCAAACCACTGAGCTATCCCTCCTGCTATTTAAACACAATTACTTTGGACACATCTTAAATTGTTTCTGGATGAGGCTTAAGGGTTCCACATCAGTCATATGACCCAATGAAATCATTGGGACTGAAAAAAGGCACATTTCTCCTTTTCCACTGCTAGTCCACAGTTTTGAGCTTTTGCGGTAAACATTCCAGGGTTCTCAAAAGAACTTCTATATTGTCACCTGTAAATGGGTCTGTCACTCAGAGAGTAGATCATTTCACTAAAATCCTGTAATATTTGGTCCACTATACACTAAAATATAGTTGCAGTGATAATCATTGCGGGGGGGGCGGGGGGGTATTATTTCCCCTTCCCTTCCCCCCACTCACACACTTCATTTTGGATATTTATGGCAAGGTAATTTCAAGCCTCTTGCTTGAGTGCCACCTGCTGGTAAATTTGAGAAATGTAGTTTGGTTGAACCTTCATCTGCTTGTTAATGGTACAAACCAATCTAGGTTTTCAGGTCTACATCCAACGAGGTGTTCCCAGGGACTTTGTAGCCTCTGGAAATATGGCCATTGCCATCCTGTTTCATAAAACATACAACAGGTCAAATTCAGCCCTTGTATCAAAGTAAAAAAGATGCCTACGCCATGCATAAATTTGGCCCAGTGGACGCTGCTCATTTCAGAAAAAAGCCACAGAGGCTAGAGACACAAGGTGAGTGAAGTAATGTTTTTATTGGACCAACTGCTGTTGGTGAGAGCGACAAGCTTTTGAGCTACACAGCGCTCCTGCTTGTCTCTCTCACCAACAGCAGTTGGTCCAATCAATGAAAGATATTACCTCACCCATCTTGTCTCTGGGACCGACATGGCTACAACAACACTGCATGCAGAGAATAGACAAACTGGCCATCCAGTTGCTCTAATTTTGTAAAACAGCCGCTTATGTATCACAGAATGCTGGCACGGCAGCCACAGCCACTCATAGTTCAGCCTTCATGCCTTTCTCAGACATAGGGTGCAGACACATCGGTATATTTTATGTAAGCTTTCCAGAACATTGGCTACTTTATTTACCCTGGGGCAATTTAGAAGTAAGTGCTTTAACCAGTTAAAACCAAACAATGGGAAACATAAACCCTACTTACACTGAGGTCCAAATGATGCCATTTACATTTTACTATGATTGGCCTCCAAATTTTTCTTTATATCTACAGGTTTTAAGTGTGCATGGTCTTGATTATGACAGTACCTGAATTACTCTTTCATTACATAGGCTGTTAAAGAAAGTGAAGGCCATTCATTTTAGCTACATGATCATTTATCAGCAGTTGAACACACAAAGGCAATAAAGCATTTCTGCAGTTCTGGACAGGGTATTGTTTACACATGTCTGACAACCCCGGTGCTGTTGTCACATACTTTGCTTTGCGCCAAGATTCTCTCTTGCTATTGCTGTGCTGGTTACTAGTGTGAAAGGCTTGCTCCTTGGCAAGTTCTCTCAACATGTCATAGATGGCCACAATTGGAGCAGTGTAGACTTTTAAAAGGACAGCAATGATCTAATGGCAGAAGAAGGTTCTTAGGGTTTAGATATCCAAGTGAGATTTATGAGTTCTTTACTCTGACCCAGACTTCTTATGTGACCTTCAGGAAGTCACTTAGGGTGGGATCCATGAAGGCACTCAAGCATTGTAATGCTTACAGTTGTGGCACCTAGAAAATTACAGCAACACCACTGTAATCCACTACCCTGAGTTAGGTGCCTAGGCTTTCTATACAATGAATGGGGAGAGATGGGCACTAGCAAAGCATTTTAATACGGCTAAATGTAAATGTATATATCTAGGAACAAAGAAGGTAGGTGAGGAGAGTCTATCCTGAGAAACAGTGACTCTGAAAAAGATTTGGGTGTCATGGTGGATAATCAGCTGAACATGAGCTCCCAGTGTGACTCAGTGGCCAAAAGAGCTAATGCATTCTTGAGGCACAAGGAGAGGTTATTTTACCTCTTTATTTGGCACTGGTGTGACTGTTGCTGACATATTGTGTCCAATTCTGGTGCCCACAATTCAAGAAGGCTGTTGATATTATTGGCAAGGGTTCAGAGAAGAGCCACGAGAGTGATTAAAGGATTAGAAAACCTGCCTTCTGGTGATAGCTTTAAGCAGATGAATCTATTTAGCTTAACAAAGAAAAGGTCAAGGAGTGACCTGATCACAGTCTACAAGGACGTACACAGAGAACAAATATTTAATAATGGCCTCTTCAGTCTAGCAGAGAAAAGTATAACACGATCCAATGGCTGGAAGCTGAAGTTAGACAAATTTAGACTGGAAATAAGTCAAAATTTTAATGGAGAAAGTAATTAACAATTGGAACAATTTACCATGGTTCATAGTGGATTCTTCATCCTTGACAATTTCTAAATCAATATTGGATGTTTTTCTAAAAGATATATGCTCTAGGAATTATTTTGGGGAATTTCTGTAGACTGTGCTATACAGGAGGTCAGATTAGATTAGCATAATGGTCCCTTCTGGTTTTAGAATCTATGAAACCTTGGACATAGTATACTTTGTCTCCTAGGTTTAAAATTTTCTATTTGTCAACTGTTAAACAATTTATTTAATTTCTTCAGAAGTGTGACCCATCTCTACCAATTCACCTGGCCCAATGGATTGGGCACAGAGCTGGGGTCAAAGGAGCTGGGTTCTACTCCTAACTTAAACACTAACTAGCTATTTAATCTTAAGCAATAACAACATGATAAACCTCTCTGGGCCTCAGTTTTCCCATCTGTAAAATAGGGATAGTTGTTACTTGTTGATCTCTGTAGAGCAGTTTGAGATTTCGGAATGAAAAGTACTAAAAGAAATGCGAAGTATAATACCGTGGTCAAGAGATAGTGTTTTTCCCACAGTGTAAACACTGAGATACGGAGCACAATTAAAATAGGACAATTATTTTTTTCTTTATTTCAAATTAAGAGAAGACTGACCTTGTCCTTCAGTGGAGCTTCCCAAAAGTCAAATGTTTATAATTTAATTTGAGTATTAGAGTGACTCTAGCCAGCCTTTCAAATTTTGCCACAAGAGGGCACCACCCACTGTAAATGAGAGTTAAAAAGTCTGGACATTTTGTCACACCACAACAATAAATTAAAGTGTCAGGACTTGAGGTGGAAGTTTCAAATGCTGAATAACTAATTTTTCTTCCAAATTGTTTTCTTTGATAGTTTCGTGTTTAGAGAATGAGAACCAGAACTGTAATACATCTGTGCCCCCATCTGAGTGTTGTGGCAACGTGCTGGGCCTCCAGTGGAATAGACGTGTATTTCATGTGCACAGATATCACAGTGTTTTATATTGACTGTAATATGTGGAATAGGCCACTATTGTATCAATTCACATTCACAAACAATAACTTTGCTGAAAAAGAGTTAAGGTGGAATGTTCATTTTTAGTTACATCCAACTTGTATCCAAAAGAAAAATATTAAAATTTCTTTAAAAAATCCTGTGCTTTAAAAAAAAAAAAAAAAAAAAAAAGTAAGATGACACATGATCTAAAAGTGAGGCATTGAGGCATTCAGCCACTACCCTGTTGCTATACAATTCTCCATTGTTAATGATCACCAACTCTTTCAGGCCTGCTAATAAATATAGTAAACAGTACTAGACCTTACACTAATTCCTAAGACCTGAATAGTACACTCTTTCTATTCCGATAACTGGCCTTTTATTCCTATTCTTCGCTTTCTTACCTCTCAAAACATTGTTTAATCCATGGTTGGATTTTACCTCAATCTGGTTACTATGTTTTCTTAAAAGTTCCTTGTAAAGAACTTCATCCAACTTATTCTGAAAGCTAAATAATTTATATTCACGGCTCTTGCTTTATCAGCTACTCTGTTAAACCTTTCAAAGACTTCATATAGGTTAGAGAGGTATGAGCTACCCTTACAAAAGCTGCACTGCTTTGTCTCTATCATATTACAGTGAAAACACATTAATTTGCATTAACAATTATTTTCTCTGAAACATTTTACTTAAGAGGAGTCAATGAGCTTCAGCTGCTGTTGTGGCATATAACGTTCATTATTCTCTGTGATGTCCAAGTGTGTGTGGTGGGGGGAGGGGGGGGAATGACACGTAACGTGCACTAGTCCCACTAACAATACAGTTATGACACAGGAATAATGGTAAGAGACTGGGCTTTACTTCCTGGTGATTAGTCACCTGACGTGGATCAGGAACACGAAAGGTTAGCAATCCTGTCTGTTTTAGTGCCTGTGATGTTTAATCTCTATACCAGCGACACTCCGGTCACATCATCCCATAAAATCATCTACACCGCTGATATTGCACTAGCAACGTGAGCGTCCTCACTGAAGGTCCACAGAAAAGGTGATGAACAGTGGCCTCCAGACACTTGAGACACATTTCAAAGCTTGGCAATTGTGAAACCCAACACCTTGAAAACACTCGTCTCTGCTTTGCACTTAAACAACCACGAAGCCAAAGTGCCATTGAAAGGGAACTTTTGTGGTCTGCCTTTATTGCATGACCACAATCCACGGTCCCTTGGAGTTATCCTCGATCGGACACTGAGCTATCGCCAATCTTGACAACACCAAAAAGACGACAAAAACAAGGGTTAACATAATTCAGACGCTCCTTGGCAAAGCATGGAGATGTGATGCACACACATTTTGAACATCAGTACAAGCCCTGTTTTTTGTGAACAGCAGAGTGTTGCACACCAGTTTGGTGCAATAGCTCCTCCCATCCCAATCTCACTTACACTGAAATCAATGCTGCATTCAAGATTATTAAGGCTCTCTCAAATCAATGCCAATACCATGGCTTCCAGTTTTGGCAGGCATCCTGCCAGCCAACATCAGGCGAGACACTACTGTGATCTAGGAGTACAATAAGATCCTGGCCACTCCGGAGCTACCAAGATGTCAATTCACTGCCACTCTCCTGATTCAAATCCAGGAAGCACTTCTGGATCCACACATCAGTGCTACAGGCCAATGGAAAGAACGTCAGCATGCACTGTCTTGAATCGTGGGCCACTTGTGATGTCCCTAACAAGGACCTGATTGAAGATCCAACCAAAGAAATCCAAGGATTTTGCCTTCCCCATAGGCAGTCCAGCGCATTTAACCGTGTTCAGACAACGCACTGAAGGTGTGGATATTTCCTGCACAATGAAAAAATCAAAGAATCACCAAATTGTGATTGTAGTGAGGTACAAACCATGTGACATATCATGGACAACTGCCCAATTCACACTTACAGTGGCGGTACAAGGGGGATCCACCCAGCTAACCCGGAAGAATTAGAATAGCTTTCAAATTTTAAGATTAAATTATAATCCCAACCTGTTGCTTTTCAAATGCCAGATGAAAGAAAATAATCTTGTATCATGATGGAGGACAGTATTCAGGAGCTACCATTACATATTCCACCACCTTTTTTCTTTACACTCATATGCATGTAAAATAACAGCGAACCAAAAGCAACCACCACAAAAAAATAACACCAATTAATGGACTATACAACTGGAGACATCTCAGATGGGAGTCAGTGCAGATGATCTGAACATATAACAGAAGAGAGGGTTATTCTGCCTCCGAATGGCCATCTATCAATAACTATCATCGCCAAAACTGATGGCTTCCTGGTCAAAATAACAGCTGCCCTCCATAGCTCAGGGGGTTAGAGCAATTGGGGGGGATGCAGTGGTCATGGGTTCTAATTTCATGTGTGAGGGAGTAGCCATTTTGGACTCAGAATCTTTTCACGGGTGGCTTGTCTCTCTTCCACAGTGGCCATAGAGGTACATCTACCACATGGAACCTATGCTGGATGTTGTGCTTTTTCAATTTCCGTTCTTGGGGTGAAGGGAAATCAATGGAATTAGGCACGTGGTAAGATTTTCAAAAGTACCTAGTTGCCTATTTGCATCTTTAAAAATCTGGCCCTAAGGTCCTTTTGCCCATGAGTATCGGAACAGATAAGCCTCATAAAGCATTATGAGGTGTGTTGTGATAGTCTAACAGCTTTTCTTTTTACTATTTGAATTGATTTTTCGGTTAAACTATTTGAATTTTCATCTTAAGGGCTTGATGTGGTGTGCCCGAAAGGAGATATCACAGCAAAAATTGCTGAAATTAGCCACTTATGAATTCTGGGCCTTTATTTGTTAGTAACTCATTTGGAATCCTTTGGTGAATAAACAATGTTATTATATTGATATGTTGCCCAACAGTACAATTTCAACAAAAATTAGAATAGTGATCTACTAATCAAAGGTAATCTTTCGCTTTTGAATTCAAATAAATCTGCACCATCCTTAGCCCAAGGGCAATCAGGAAGTACACATGGTTTCAGTGTTTCTATTGAATTCTGTTTCCTCTACTTATTTAAGCACTCATCCTTGGCCAAAGCAAAAGATCTGGGGCACTCTTCATATACTTAATAATACTCAGAGGGCACTGTAAATTATGCTCATCATTTCTAACCTCATATTTGGAGGGAACTCGGTTTTTCTAGGAATACTCACTCAACTTCTTTGGGTCATTTTATGTTTCTCATTTGGTCTTGTCATATTTTGTTTTGGAAATGACTTGATTACATTTTTTATGTGCACACTGAATAAAATCCAAATCAGTACTCTATAAACTTGGTGCTTTAAAAGGGCCATTTTCACAAAGATGAAAACCATCAGGAGCCAAATCAGTTGGGAGAAAGAATTTGAACAGAAACATATGAATGAATGAGACGTGGGAACTATTTAAGACCATTTTACTAAATGCCTCAAAAACCACAGTCAAGAAGGAAAGCAGCATTGTTTTTCATTTCTACCCGAAATGCTTTTATGGGCCAAATTCTAATACCCTTACTCACAAAAAGTAGCATCCAACTCCATGCTATTTGTGCAGTAAGATGCTACTGCAGGTGAGTAAAAGGATCAGAACCTGGCTCTTAAAAGGAAAGTTCTCTTTTTAAAATTTAGCTGACAATTAACCAGTCTGGTATTTGTAATCCTCAGAACTACTCAATGTATTTCAGTCTGCTAGCTGTAGTCCTTTTCCTACCATACAAACTCACAAGTCTCAACTTTAGTGTTGCTGAAATGCTGAAACTAAAGAAAATGGAACCAAATCATCAGTAAATTTTTCCAAAAGAGCAAAACTTGACAGGTCTGACAGACTGGTGGCTACATTTTAATTTCATCTTGAGAAAATAGAAATCCCTAACCCCCGCCCCCCCAAAAAAAAAGTGGGAGGGAGCAGAAATTTAAAAGAGGACTGCCTAATTCAGCAGCTAAATCAGTGTAAGAAGCTCTGCATGTGTGTTGGGGGGGTAAGACAGAGTGAGTGAGTGAGTGAGTGAGTGTAATGTGCCTTTCGAAGTGCTGGGAGCTTGATGGGAATGTTTGATTAGCTCCACTCAGAAAAAGAAAAGGTGCCCAGGCCTCCTTTTCCTGCTTGTTTCTGAGTCTTTAGAATAACGTTGACTGGAGTTTGTGGTGCAGAAAAACTTGGAAAAAATACTGCATTCATACTGTGAGGAGAAAAGGAATACACCTCAGGCAAGGTAATTCTGATTCTATCCCTGTGATCTATCGCTCTGTTTATGAGGAGGGGAAATTGTTTGTTTGTTTTGTCAGTGTGGAATTAAATACAGAGGGTTTTTTGTCTAAACTTTTACACTGAATGCATGTTACGAAAGGTCCTAAAGGGGAAGTAGAATCTGTACAGTTAAACTGTATCACATATACTTTAGAAATTATTTATTAAACCATTAAGCCCTTACTGTTAAACTGTATACACACACAGCCTTAGCAATAAAGACTTAATCATTTCATTAAATAGTTGTGTATATTATGCGCCTGTGCGCGCACACAAATAGATCAACACAGTTGAAAGAAACTGCAAATTGTGCAGTGTTCTTTGTATACTACTTTTAAACTATATTCACTGTCAAATCTATTTCATAATTTTTTCCTCTGTGCTCAATAATGTGTGAATAAGTTGTGTACAGGACAGATGAGTGGTAGCATTAATTAACATGAAGGTATCACTTAGGAATACAAATTTTTGTGATACCGTATTTTAAATTAAATTGTTTCACTGCAGCAGATAGTATAGATCCCCTGGTAGATGGACAGATATGTATGTGTATACACGCTATATATACTTTGGTGCTGAACGCTTGTTCTGCTGGTGAGACGCTAAAACTGAATAGCATTACTGAGCCTGCCGCAGCTGCTCAGCTCTCCACAGAGAGATTGGATTCTTGATGAGTCTTTAAAATGTGATTTGTGTCAGACCAGTACAAACATGAACCAAGTGCCCCCAGGAAACATTTCACAAGGAGAGTTCTGAAGAGTAAGTCAATCTATGCTCCTAGAAGTTAATGGTAACTACGCCGCTTTCAGAACCAAAAAGGAATTACAGATCCTCTTTGGGGCAGATTTCTTTTCCCCTTCTTCATAACATCAGAAATGTAACTAATCACCCATGGCAAAAAAAACAACATACTCTAGATAAAATGTTAATGGTGTATAGATATGTTACATTGCAGTAAATCAAGAACTAAAGCAAAAAAGCCCTAAGATTTTCAAATGGAGTTTTAAGGTACACTTTGCTTGATAAAAAACATCCTGCATTTTACTATACTCCAGCTGCTTGTATATCTTTATTTTCTATGCATAAAGGACCATAACCTGCAGTCATTATTCAGACAGACCTGTCATTGGAGTTAAAGTAAGGGCTGTAGGAGCTGGCCCTTAATCAGGTGCAAACAGAATTAAAGAAAACTCACTACATTATAATCACATCTTATTTTCTCAGTATTAAATTAGCATCTGATTTCGAAGAGACTTGATTCTCATCCATTTTTATCTGACCTAGCTAATTGCTTGGCAAGGTTCAAATCACTTGTGGTGAAAGAAAACACATTCTGCCTTTTTGTGATTCAAAGGCAGGAAAACTACAATTTTTTTTAAAAAGTCTGTCTTAATATCAATTGAAATTCCATCTTATAACCTTTTAGATGAATTATGTTTGCTTTGCTTTGTTGTTATATGTAAAGATGGTCATTTTGCTTTTAATGGGGGGGGATTATTATAAGAGGTTTAAAATTATTGTATGCATGAGGTCAGATAAAAGAACACCATTGTCATTTATTATTTCTATCCATTACTTATGAGGACTCATTGCTTTTGTGCTAAAAGTAGCCCTGGAATTTATGTAAATTTGTTTTAAATGCTTGATTGTAGCTGGCCCTGCAGAGGTGCTTAAGGAGAGAGGTGGCTTTAACTCCCTCACCCTCCCATTATAGCCTCTATGCCTCAAAAACAATCCACGAGAGAAACCAAGATCCAGTGGGTAAGGTGCTAACATGGTATTCCATTAGTTTCCCTGCTCCACCACGGATTTCCTGTGGGGCCTTGGGCAAGACACTTAAGGAGAATAATGGTCCCACTGAAGTCAGTGGCAAAATTTGTCTCTCTGTGGCTCAGTTCCTCATCTGTAAAATAGGGCTCTTACTACTTCCCTACCACACGCACATAGGCACCAATTCCATGGGTGCTCCACAGCCGGAGCACCCACCGTCAGCCAGCTCCCCCTAGTGCCTCCTGTCCGCTGGCAGCCCCCGAGGCTCAACTCCTCCCCCTCCCTCCCAGTGCTTCCTACCCACCGTGATCAGCTGTTTTGCAAGGTGCAGGAGGCACTGGGAGGAAGGGGGAGGAGCGGGGATGGGGCACGCTGGGGGGAGGGAGGAAGAGGCGGGGTGAGGACTTGGGGGAAGGGGTCGGGTGGGGACGGGGCCTGGGGCAGAGAGGGGTTTGAGTGGGCCTGAAGGAAGCCAATGCCTGTGCCAACACAGGTGTCTTGAGACTAACCACATGAAAGATTGTGAGGTGCTCTTGGTCATGAGGGCCATATGAGTGCTTGAGAAACAACTGCTGGGGTATGTAGGCACTAGTAATGAGTCCTAGCTAACAAAAGGTCCAGCCCTATCTTCCCTGAGCTGGAGCATTTACTGCAGCAAGTGGATCTAGTGGTGGATCTGCTGTTCCTGAGAGCCCAGGGAAGTATTCTGGCTGTGTAAGAATTCCGAATCAGCCAGAATTCCTTCTGGGGCCCCTGTGGGCTGTGGTTTAAAAGTCACATTCTGACCATAAGAATTTAGGATTGGATTACCAGGTAGGCACAGATGGCTACCTCACATCTATTTTCCTCCCAAACTGAAAAACAATTTCATCTCTCTAGATTCTGCTCTAGGTCCTCATCACTATAGCATATATCTCATTGGTATGTGGTGGTGGTAAAGAGGGAATGTGAAACAAATTTAATAGAATAAAAAGATCCAAGAAGTCAAAAGTTAAATGAAGAGCTTTTTTAAAGGATAAAACTTTGATCCATGGCTTCTGGATATTGAGAAATAATAATGGTGCTATAAATTGTTAATACAGCAACATCATAGGCAGCGAATGAAACTGTAGGCCTAAATTCTCCCATGCTTGCACATAAGTAGTACCTTACTCCATACGTAGTTCCATTTTTAATAACCACTGCTCAATTTGAGTAAGTGGAATAGAATTTGGCCATGATTTAGGACAAAGTATTCCCTGTCCTAGCTGCCATTGTGACAGAGGGGATATAACTCTCTCTCTTCTGATGACCACCCTATCCCAATAACAACTGATTTCTATTATGTTTAGAAAATGAATTCTGAGTAAAGATCTCTGTTCATTCCTTGATAAAAGAGGTCTCCATCAATCTTGGACCAAGTGCAACCAAGGATTCTTTTGCATCCTGTTTCCTTTATTTACTGCAGATTTTACACTTGGAAATCTTGGATTATAGCCTCACTCCCACTCCAGCCTCTCTATACCACATGAAAGGGACAAAGTGGCATAAAAAGGCTCTAAAAGCCCTATGTTCAGTAAGGGGGTACTTCCCCAGTGCAGACACTGTAGATAGAAGACAGTCACAAGACTGCCTCACAAGGACACCCTCCTAACCTCCAGCATGGGGAGTATGCTGGGGGATGAGACCGCAGCACACAGCACTGTAGAGATTCTGGGCACCGCTGTGTAGGGCAGCCTGAGAGTGTAAATTAGACAGGTCCCCAGGGCTGTCCATGTTATGCCAGGAACATCTCAAGTCCCTGAAGTAGTCCAGAATTGGGAGGGTGAAAAGGTGGCTTAAAGCCACCATAGTCCTGCCTCCCCCTGGGCTGCAATGGCGGCATTAATATGTGGCCAAAATAACACATCAAGTTCATGGCCGATGTTCTTAAATGTCTCAATATCTAGATGGGCTGTGTGGCTTATGTTTAGCATTTCCATTTCTATAGTCCCACTAAGATTTTATGCTTGAAGGTGCCTGGTGGGTTTTGTTTTGTTTTGTTTGTTTGTTTGCTGGCCGTCCATCTAGAATTATGGGCATATCTAGTGGGGTGTCACAGGGGTCAGTCCAAGATCTGGTACTGCAACAATTTCATTAATGGCTTGTGTAACAGGGTGGAGAGTATGGTTATAAAATTTGCTGATGACACGAAGCTGGGAGGGGTTGCAAGCACTGTAGAAGACAGGATTAGAATTTAAGATGATCTTGATAAATCGGAGAATTGGTCTGAAAGAAGAAGAAGAAATTCAATACAAAACAAGCGCAAAATACTTAGGAAGGAAATGTCAAATGCAAAACTACAAAATGGGGAATAACTGGCTAGGCAGTTGTACTGCTGAAAAGATCTGGGGGTTAGAGTGGATCACAAACTGAGTATGAGCCAACAAGAGAATGCAGTTGTGAAAAAGGCTAATATTCTGGGGTTTACTAAACAGAATGCCATATGTAAGATATGGGAGGTAATTGTCCCACAGTTCTTAGCTCTGGGGAGGCCCCAGCTGGTGTGGCACGCAGAACTGGACACACTACACTTTATTAAAGTTGTGGATAAATTGGAGAGAGAGTCCAGAGGAGAGCAACAAAAATGATAAAGTTTAAAAAGCCTGCCCTCTGAGGAAAGGTTTAAAAAACTGGGTGTTTACTCCTGAGAAAAGAAGACTGAGGGGGAGACCCAATAACAGTCTTCAAATATGTTTTGGGCTGTTATGAAAAGGATGGTGATCTATTGTTCTTCATGCCTGCTGAAGGTAGGACAAGCAGCAATAGGCTTAATCTGCAGCACGGGAGATTTCAATTTGGTATTAGGAAAAACTTTCTAACTATAAGCATAGTTAAGTACTGGCATAGATTTCCAAGGGAGATTGCAGAATCCCATCACTAGGGGTTTTTAAGAACAGGTTAGACCAACACCTGTCGGGGATGGTCTAAGTATACTTATCCTGCCTCAGTCCAAGGAGTGGGATTAGATCATCTCTCCAGGTCCCATCCAGCCCTGTATTTCTATGATTTGGCTTTATCTTAAACCACAGGCGGACAAAGCACAAGGTTCTGTGTCCTGGGCAGATAGATCCTCTTTCCTACAGTCCTTGAAACAATGAGACTACCCTTTTGCATCCCAAAATACTTTGCTATGAGACATGGAATTTTGGGGTGTCAAGTTTCAGACTTGGATGGGCTATAGCTGCTATTCAGACTGTTGGTATTAGTATGTAGAAAAGTATATAAGGAAAGCCAAATATCAGAACTGCCACAGCTGTTTGTCAGGATACATATTGAAAACCAAGTTTCAATGTCATTTCGATCCAGGTTAGATTTAATTTTGAGTTCTGTGATATTTTGGGGTTGGTTTGGGGACAAAACTTTGCACCACAAGTTACATGACTAGTTTTTCTGGTCCCAGATTGGTTGCACTTATCCCTTGCAATAAGTGTAGCTCCACCTCTTGTTTTCAGGCTCTCACAGAGGGAAGATGCTTCCTGTCGAACTCTCCCTCACTACGCAGAAGCAGCAGACTTTAAAGCACTTAATGTGCAAAAAGTCAGTAAATCACTATCCTCCTGATCCGGAGAGGTGTTAAGAAACCGTAACTCAAGTCTGAGGGCAACAGCAGTCATGGGTGCTCATCTCCTGTCAGGATTAGGCCCCATAGTTGTGGAGAGAGGTAGGGACTGAAGGATGTGATTTGGTTTCCATTTTGCTTTTGACAATAACTCTAATATTAATCATTTAATGTTTGGAAAGGGCTTTATGATCCTTAGATAAAGGATATATTACTTAATCCTGAGGGAATTATGCACCAAAAAATTAAAATTATGCACAAAATATTTTAAAATTATGAAAATTTTATTTGTCACTAAATAAATGTGGCTCCAGCATGGCAGTGGGAAGCACAGGCCACTGGCTGCATTGAGGTGGGAGATCACCCTGAAGCCCCCACCTCACCCAGTACAGGGACTTAGCAGTGAGGCTGCACCTGACCCTGACACAGTGCAAGGGCTGGGTCTGCCCCAGAAACATCCCAGGGCCCTGCTCCTCTGTGCCAGGTGCACCAGGTGTGCGTGGGCAGGCTCAGCCCAGCAGAATCCAAGTGTGGCGGGGCTTAGTGTGGGGGGATCCAGGTGCGGGGTGAGAGATTGCTGTGTGGGCCAGTCTGGATGCGGACAGCTGAGTGGGAGATTTGGATGCACAGGGGCTTGTTTGGGGGTTCTGGGTGCAGGGGCAATGGGGCGTTGCAGGGGATCCAGGTGAAGGTGGCTGGGGCTCAGCAGGGTGGTGGTCTGGGTGTGGGGAGATGGGGCTTGGAGGGAGGGTCTAGGTGTGTACAGCTTAGTGGGGGGTTTGGGTAACGGGGGGTCTTAATGGGGTGGAGATCCAGGTGCAGCTGGTTGGGGATTAGTGGGGTAGGGTTTGAGGGGGGGGGCTCGTAAGAGGGGTCCAGGTGTAGGGAGGTAGGGCTTGTCAGGGTGACGGTTTGATGGGCCTGCTTAATGGGGGAGCCCCAGCTGCTGCTGAGGGGATGCCACATGCTGGGTACCCGCTTCCCACTGCGATTCCCCTATCCCCTTTTTTTCTCCATCTCCATCCCCTCATTCCCACATTACCCTCCCCTTTCCCTATTCCACCCCGTTCCTTCCCCACTGCCTCTTCACCCCACCCCCTCTTCCCTCATTTCCCCCAGGCCCCTCTACCCAGCCCCACCGTGGACACTGACTGTTGCACAGAAAACAGGAAGGTTCCCAGCACACAGAAGGGGAGCACGACTGTCAGGAGGACCCAGGAGACGGCATTCAGCTGCAGACCAGCAGAGTCCAGCCTCAGCCTCCTTCAGCTGGGCAGCTCTGCACTTGCAGAAAAGGGGGGGCAGCAGCACGTAACCCCATGTGCTCCCCATGCCTTGCCTCTCTTTGGAGGGGGGCAATCCCCCACAAAAAAACGAGCCTATGGTTGCCCCCCACACCTCCTGCGTGGCTTCCCTTGGTTTCCCTGCCATTTTCTACAGGGAAGCACAGGAATTCTGCGGGGCGGGGGGGGGGCTGTTTTCTGTGGGCACACAGTCATCCAGAATCCTGCCAGGGGTAATAACTATTAAGTATTATCACTAGACAGGCCTAGAGCTTACATGACATGCAGCATGGATCTAAAAAAATAGTATCCAGAAAGATTGAACTATCATCCATTCTTTTTCATAATACTGGTCAAAACAAGTTCATGGGGAGAGATGGGGAACAAACGAAATAGAGAGTAGAGAAAGTAAGCAGCAGCAAAAAAGCATCCTTAAGCAAAATTCCACAGCCCATTCTTCAGAAAGAGCCAACACTGTGCTGATGTCCTGAGCAGGGGCAAATATCCACTATTCTATTGCCAAGATGTGTGCTTTTGTAGGGCCTAGACAAATACTGTTTTGTATTCTGCTTCAGAGCCAGCAGACAACATAGGTTAATTATGAATAAATCCTCTTCCCAGAGCACCTGATTCCCTACATCCTGCTGTTGTACAAACAAAAACAAAAAAGTTCACTTAGAGGAATGGAAATACCCAACATTTGTCAAATGGAAATAATGCAATTAGTCTGCAAGGAAGCATTCTTTCTGGATTCTAAGAGGCTGTCACAAAGTATAAAGGAGAAAAAAAATTAAACTGGACAAGCACTGTCCTTTTAAAGGTGAACTATAAAAGTAACACTGAGTTAACCCCTAAATTTTGAGCTGAGTGTTCCCATTTGGTGTAATCCTTCAGCACAAAAACCTTTATCTTAGCTTTTTAAAATTGTTTTTAACCTTCTGTGAATTCCCCCCAGTGCTCTCTGATTTGCTAGACTTCCTAGAATGCATTATCCTCTGACATTACAAGAAGACTCCTTGATCAAGAAACTAATACTTGGCATTAATGGCATTCCTGATTACTGTCCTATTCCTATGGCAGAGCATCTCTGCATTCTTGTGGATTCCTATGATTTCCTGAATATCAATCAGTCCAGTTTCTGACCTATGTATGTTGGCAACATTAATAATATTAACTGAAAGACATTGACTCAATAGTAATTTCAAATTTGTAATAGAAAATCTCTCCTCCTCTTGATAGAAAATCTCTCCTCCTCTTGATCCAGGTATATAATAACGAGACCCATATATCTGTGTCAAGGAGAGAATAAATTTCCCATATCTTCTCTGAAATTTTACTCCTAAACTTCTATGAAGAAAGAAGTCAAGCTTTGTGTGGACATGTAAGAAAAATTCATAAAATCATCCCTGAGGTGATGTGCAATTTTTTCCAGAGAATCAAAGCTTTTAACAAATTCTTCACTCTGTGACAAAAATATGTACCTTCAGGGGAAATCGGACAATACAGTAGTTCCTAGGTTGCAGGCAATACAATATGATGTGCACTCAGCCCTTTTTTTTATTTTGCAGCCTGAAAAAACATGTATTGCGCTTAAGACGGACAGTTCAACTTGTTAGAACTGGCTTTTGGGTGGAAAATGGAAAATGCACCATTTTCCAAAAAGAAAAAGGGAGACTCATGGAGCCCATGAATTTCATATACTGACCCACAGCCCGTGGTCACTGGTAAATTGCAGCTGTTTCCAATTTCCTTATTTAACCTCTTCACCCTGAATTTCTCTTTAGGGTGGTGGTTGTGGTGGGGAATTAGTGGCAGCTGCCATGTTCCCATAGTGGGGGTTAGGGGGTGGATGTGTAGTAGAACTGGTTGTGGGGAAAACACCGCAAACCGCTACAACATTTTAAATACTGAGATTTTGAATAGTTGGGGAAACTTATAAGCTGCAGCGTGCACAAGCAGCAAGGGTTGGTTCATAGTCAGCAAGGGTGGAGCCATAGCAGTATGGGCTGGGGCAGGAGAGGTGGGAGGGGGAAGGCACCATGAGTGCGTTAGAGTAGTATGGGGTGGCTGACTGGCAAGTGATTAGCAGTGGCAGGTGCATCAACTGACCTGCATCAGTAACCGGGATGGAGGTGTTTGCCAGCTGAGGGGGAATGAAGGTGCTTGCTTGGGGAGATTGGGGGAGGAGACTCTGAGCTGGCCCAGGACGGCAGACACTGTGTACAGAAAGGTCAGCAGCACAGTCATCAAACAAGTACAAGATTTGGTCTAGCAGCTGTTCCCAACGTGCCAACAGAAGTGGAAAATCAAAATTAAATGGTGAAATTAATGTACAAAATAATGTGGGAAGTGATGCAGCCTACTGAATCTTGTGGATTTGGTCAATCTGGACATTCCCAATGAGGTTTTACTTTAAGAAGATGACGTCCACCAATGTATTTCTTCCTTTGCTGGAAGGATAGGTCAGGCGTTAACATAATTGATAGTTATCTCTTTTGAGACAGATGAAATTACAATCATTGCAGTTTTATTTAGGGTCTGAGAGGGGCCTGGCAAAATGGGGCTAAATATAAAATACACTATAGTTTCACATAAATTACCTTGTTTTGAAAAAGCTCCAAAGAAAACAGAGCCTGATTCACGGCTGTGTTACTCCAGCTTCATGTTGGTTTAACTCCAGGGAGCTACAGTGGCATAAAATGAGTGATACAGGCCCACTGGGGTTTTTAGGCTGATCCTAAAGTGCTGGTTTTTAGGTCTGTTTATTATACCTATGTGACTATGGCTATTTTGGACTAAAGGCTACATTCAAGTCTTCACACAAACCTCTCTGAAGAGCACAGTAAACAATATGTTTTCAGAACTGCAGTTCATAACTGTATCTGCCATCCTGCAAAACCATCATATCTACATCTCCTGCCTGCTTGTGATGAAGGATACCCCCAAATGCGTGTGGCTGGGCCAAAAGGGCATTTTCAGCACAGGCTAAATGTTATTTCTATGCCACCATCTGAAAGAGATGAGATACAGATAAAATAGCTAGGTAGATAGGTGTTATGGGCAGAATCCTCCAGTCCACTACAGCTGCTTGGCACCACTCGGGTAGTACAAAGAGCCCACACTCTGTCCAGAGGAGGCCAGCAGAGAATATAAGGCTGGCAAAACTAGGAGAGGTGACAGTCACCTCCTACTCCAGCCACATCCCCTTATCTCCACTGTAAGGGATATGTCCGGGAAGGAAGGGCTATGCTGGGGACAGGAAGGTGGCGCAGTGCGGTCAAGCTCTGCTTTACCTGTCTTCCTTTGACATAACTTACAGCACCAGAGGAGTTGCTCTAACTAACTTGTACTGAGTCTGAGTGGTGCAGAATCAGAAAGTCACAACCAGCTGCCTGATACCCTTATTTAGGTCAAGTGAGTAAGTACTACTGAGCTTACGTAGGCCCTGAATGTTGCAATACCTATTGATCAGGTATATTGTATTGCTGGTCTGAATGTATATTTTAATTATAACAATCTAAGGATTAAAACAAGGCAGATGAAAAAGATTGCAGGTTGACTTTGTTTGGGTTTTTTTAAACACTTTGGTCCGGTCTCCAAGTAGCATCTGTGATTTCTAGGACCCTTCTGAATTTGAGTGTTTTGCTTATGTGGGTTCCACACTGCTTTTTAGTGCTTCTAAGTAGGGGAGAGATAGGAGCTAAGCACTGATTAAGTTGTCAGTTCAGCAAAGCACTTAAAAACTTGAAGCATGTGAGCAGTCCCATTGACTGCCAATGGGAGTACCTTACATGCTTAAAATAAAAGCACATGCTTAACAGGAATGAGATAACCCACATGCTTAAAGTTATGACTGTGCTTAAATCCCTGATACTACACCATTAAAGTGAATGGGAACTTTGCCTTCAGTGTGTAGGTTCAAGCCCCAAGTGCCTTAATGAATTGGGGCCTAAAGGAGTACACCATGTGAAGCTGAGTAACCAGAATAAGTGAGGCAAGAGGACAATCTGACTACGAAGACCATGGTTCAATGAGAAAGATACATGGTTCTTTGGTAGAAAGGCACAGAACATATATGGACACGGATCTCAAGCCATTTTAGTAGCCCCAATAGTTGATCTCCTGTTGTCAGTGGATAGAGAGCAGACTTCTATTCTCATTCTTCTAGATCTCTCTGCAGCATTCAATACTATTAACCATGAGAAACTGCTGTCTCACCTAAGAAAGGTGACAGAGGTCCAGGAGAATGCACTAGATGGTCCAAGTCCTCCTTAGTGGGATGCGTTCAACAACTAATGACTGGAAACTGTGCCTCTATTGCTAGACACTTGATTTGTGGAGTCCCACAAGGATCAATTATTTTGCTGGTCCTATTCACCATCTGTGTGTGTCACTAGGTGAACTGGTCAGATGACATGAACTCAAGTGCCAGCAATATACAGATGACACACAGCTCTACCTGTTCTTCATCACATGCAAACATGACACTGCCACTAAGATGGCCCAGTTCTTGGACGAGATCAACTCATGAATGAAGAATAGCTGAATGAAGCTGAACCTGAGCAGCAGAGGTTTTGCAGGTGGGCAATGGAAAGCATTTTGAAGAGTTTGCATCCATGGTGCAATCTCCTTTAGTTGAAGGTTCACACTCATAATTGGTCAATTCAGTTCATAATCTAGGAGTACTCTTGGGTTCTTCTCTGATGCCAAGCTCCACATAGCAGCATCTGCAAGTAATGCTTTCGATCATCTCTGGTTGGTTAGATGACTGCATTCCATCTTGGCAGATGAGGAATTGGTCTCAGTTAGTTCTACCTTCACCACCTCTCAACTAGATACTGCAGTACAATATACCTGGGCATGAAGCCACCAGCCTTTAAAAACTCCAGCTAGTTACAACACTGTGGCACATCTCCTCACCAACACAGGCTACCATAAGCATATCAGACCTCTCCTCCTCTCTTTACACTGGCTTCCCTTAAAACAGTGTTTCCCAACCTTGGGACACCGCTTGTTCAGGGAAAGCCCCTGGCGGGCCTGGCCGGTTTGTTTACCTGCCGCATCTGCAGGTTCGGCCGATCGCGGCTCCCACTGGCCGCAGTTTGATGTGCCCGGCCGATGGGGGCTGTGGGAAGCGGCGGCCAGTATGTCCCTTGGCCCGCGCTGCTTCCCGCAGCCCCCCCATTGGCCGGGCACTGCGGCCAGTGGGAGTTGCGATCAGCCGAACCTGCGGATGAAGCAGGTAAACAAACCGGCCGGGCCCGCGAGGGGCTTTTCCTGAACAGGCAGCATCCCAAGTTTGGGAAACACGGCCTTAGAACATCCAGTCAAGTTCAAAATCTCAGTCTTTACCTTCATGGTGCTCAGTGGTCTGTGCCCAAGATATTTATAAGATCGCCTAAGACTCCAGGATGAAGACCATTGCTAACAACTGTACTCCTCTGAATCAATGGAACTCTCTATAACAAGGGTGGAGTTCATCAATGTAGGAGACACAACTTTCTCAGGGATCAGTCCAAGGCTGTGGAATGAACTCCCACAGGAACAAAGAACCATCACACTCCTCACCACCTTCCATTCCAAGGTGCAATGTGCTCTTCAGCCTGACCTACCTAACAAAGACTTAGTAGTGTATACATAAAACCCCAAAAGCCCTACCAAAAACACAGTTCACTGCATGCACAATTCCACACTTCTGCCCTGGGGAGAGTATGAGGAAACAAACCGCACGTACCAGATGTTAGACACATCACTTAACGCAGAGTATAGAGTAGAATGGGCATATGAATATGAACTTGAAAATGAAACAAAAATAGAGACAAAACAACCAATTTAAAAAAAAAAACAGATGTGGGTTTTACTCTGGGGCAAGGTGAAGGTCAGTTCTTATTTTATCCAAACAATTCACCCACTCCTACACAAAACCTATTTTATTTCCTCTATAGAGAATGGTATATTTAACTCAAACCACACTGCTGAAAGTAGCTCAAAGAGATTTTTAAACAAAGTCTACTGCTATTTGTTATAGGTCACTGAGGCTACTATGTCACCAGCCTATTGAGAAAGAAAACAATGGTGCACACTCTTGCTGTATAAAAGTGTACCAATTGGATTTTGCAACTAGGACATTACAGAAAATAGTTTGTGCAAGTGGAAGCTGTTTAAGAACACAACACCAATAAAGAGTTTCTCTTTGTACATATATCCACATATACATATACCCCTAGCCAGAAATCAAGGACCTAAAACCAGCACTTCCATTTAGGAGCATAAGATGTGCCACACAGGAACCATTTATATGGATTTTGTTTAAACAATCAGTTTGTAGAAACTTTCATATAGCAGCTGTCTCAACAGGCTTTATAAAAGGTCAAGATGCCAGTATAAAATATGAATTTGTATGCTGGATGTGTTTTTGCAAACTTTATTTTATTCAACATGTTCATGTTTTTCCAAACATTACTTGTGGGGGGAGGGGGAGATTCAGTTTTCAAATAGATGTTTGGAGGGGAAACTATTCACCTAAGGCCCAATTCAGCAAACACTTTTAAGCATGTGCTGAAATCTCATTGACTTCACTGGAACTTGAGCATATACTAGTGTTATGCACATGCTTAAATGTTTTCCTAAATTGGGATGATTTTCAAAATATCCAATATCCCACTCTGATGAATGGAGGTGTGACAACTTGTTCAGAAAAACAAAGATCCAAAGTAAACATTACGAGATTTAATGTTGGATAGTCATTAGTTAACAGAGCTCTAACAGAATGACCCACTAAAGATGTAAGGATTTGCCAGCAGCAATCTTACTCCTCTTTTGGGTAGTCTGCTTGGTTATGTCTCAAGATAATCGTTGGTCAAAAATGCCAGAGCAAAACAAAAAGAAGTAAGGCTGAAGCAAAAATAAATATAAGAAATGAAGGTCACAGTTTCACCAACAGTACAAGAAAAGAGCCCATTGGTTGAAGTGAACTGAAGACACAGTAATCTACTATTATTTACCTCAAGGTCAAGAGTAGCTCAGTGTTCAGAAACTTCTTTAAACAACTTGATGAGCGGAAGTGCAAATGCACAGAACTGATGAAAGTATAACTCACATTGTCACACCACTTACAGGAGTGCCAAATGTAAGAGACAAGAGACCTTCTGAATGGGACCTTCCAAAATAACATCCAGCAGACTCATTTCCCTGATAGCTTAATAAGGCTCAAACCCAGGTGTTTTTCTTAATGTCTTATTACTTTAAATGAAAAAATGAGTTACAATTGACTTACTACAGTTTCAAATACTTTAGAACAACAACCTATAGGCCAAATTCAGAAGTAATCTTTATGGCAGTGTGAATTAGACTCCCTTATGATTTTTCCATTTGCTATAAGAAGAATTAGAATAGGCTCCAAGAGGGAGAAAGGTTAAATCTTCCTTAATATCAAAAGGCAGCATGAATCCAGGCATAAGGCACCAAATTGAAATTTAAGAGGTCTGTCTGCTTCTCCTAATTCTGGCGGGGCATATCACTTTATTTTTCTCCTCCTGGAGACTACAAATGGCAAATGTTAGTCAAATCGCTTAATGCGGTACTGGAAGGTGCTTAGATAGGACTTGTCTCTGAGGTGCCACAGTGCGGTCTATGAGGATGTGAACTGTAGAGCACCCTGTCATGTGTAGACCCTGCTGGCAGAGACTAAAAGGTACCTAGTTTGCATTAATGTAGTCTTGCTTGAAAACAGTACGACATCAACGCAAACTAGGTACCTTTTAGTCTCCGCCAGCAGGGTCTACATGGGGCAATTAGAGCACATATTAAAATGTTCCACAATTCGCACCCCCGTAGACCAGACTGCAAGTGCCATGGAGACAAGCCCTAAAGTGATAAGGGTACAATAAGATCCAGTATTGTATTGTAGAGTAAGGCAGTGGTTCTCAAAGCCGGTCCACTGCTTGTTCAGGGAAAGCTCCTGGCGTGCCGGACCGGTTTGTTTACCTGCCGCGTCCGCAGGTTCGGCTGACCGCGGCTCCCACTGGCCGTGGTTCGCCGCTCCAGGCCAATGGGGGCTGCGGGAAGTGGTGCGGGCCAAGGGACGTGCTGGTCACCCTTCCCGCAGCCCCCATTGGCCTGGAGTGGCAACCTGCGGCCAGTGGGAGCCGTGATTGGCCGAACCTGCGGACGCGGCAGGTAAACAAACCGGTCCGGCGCGCCAGGGGCTTTCCCTGAAAAAGCAGCGGACCGGCTTTGAGAACCACTGGAGTAAGAGATTTCTCTGCTTTACCTTCCACCATCAGTAAAGTGGGGATGAGGATACTGACTCTCCTTCGTAAAGTATTCTGAGAACTACGGCTAAAAAGCCTAACATAAGTGCTAACTATTAATTAATTTAATTAATTATTAGTATGTCTGGCTGCTATGAAGATTCTGAAAAGTCCTAAACACATTTCCCTAATTAAAAGCTAAATGAGGAAGTCAAGAAATGTCTGTATACTATTTACACAGCAAACCTTAATGAAAATGAATGAAAAATGTATTGGATAAATAGAATTTTCTTATGTGTCAGAACATGTAATCTATTCGTATCAGGAATAATATGCTCTAGTCAAAAGTGAGACTATGTTATGCTTTTTACTGGGTTAGATATCAGACACTCACATCATGGGGATCAGCATGGTGTACATGATAAAAGCATCTGAGAGTTGAGTGTAATTTACACAAACTGTAATTTGACAGAAGCATAATCATATATTTTAAGATTTGTTTTTATGTTTTGAAGAAGTTCATTGCATTAGGCATCCACTTGGTGCCCTGCATCAAATTGCTGAAGGCCAGATGTTGTAACCAGCTGTGCTAAAATAAATGGTATCAGTGAAATAACTGTAGAATGTGACCACTCACTGTTAAATTTGTAGTTACATCTTTGGGAGTTTTTGTAAGTAGGCTGTCCACAGTAAGAGATCAGATTACTTATATTGTACATCTGAAATGTACAAGACCAAAATAACTTGTCAAAAAATATGATGTTTGGGGGAAAGTGAAAAAGATGGAGGTCAAAACTAGTCCTCCAGGAATAATATCTAACATCAGAAGAGAATGAAGGAAACTAGGTGAGGTATATTTTAGCTTGGATTCAAACCAAAAGGGTAAAATAATTTTGATGCATAAACCTTTGTTTTTCATACAAAAGTCAAAATTGGCATACCCACATGAGTGATTTCATATGCTCAGGAAAGACAAAATGTAGCGTACAAAATGTAATCCTATAAATGGGGCTTATTATGGCGAAATACAAAGCATAGTCTCAATGTTCATGCTAAGAACTGATACAAAGGAGAAACCTTTTCTAAATTTGTAACTGTTGAATTGAGAGCAACATAGAGATTTTAACACTATCATGTAGCATTTTCCTCCATGCTCTAAAGAAAAAAAAAAAAGTCTTGCAAATAGGACCTGAATCTGCAATTGGATCCACATAGGCTCAAGTGGGCCACCCACACTGGGTAGATTGCAGGATCAGAACCTCTACCCCAGGAAAGAGAAAGAAAAATCACTCTTTTATTTTGGGTTTTAGTGGTCTTTAAATTGATGTAGATTCTATGCCAGTAAGCACTCCACAACAACCTAAGGCCTGGTGTACACTTAAAAGTTTTGCCGGCATAGGAAAAAAAGTTAAAAAAGTCCTTTTGCTGGTGTAGCTCATTTCACTTGGAAACTTGTGTAAGCTACACTAGCAAAACGTTTTTGGTTTTTTGCCTGTATAAACGGAACCTACACTAGCAGAGTTTGCCAATTTAGATATACAGATACAGTGATCCCAGCAACCATTTTAAGTACAGACAAGGTCTTCCAGCTGGTCTGAGCAGGCAAAAAAAATTATCTGTTTTGAAGGAGTCTTGTTGCAAGTAAATAGGTCTAGTGAATTTTGTTACTGGATGGCCTTTAAATCTAAACTCCCCACAGTTTACTTGCTTTCCTTCAGCAGAAAATTCAAAATGTTCTAGAAAAGAATGTTGTTGCCAGTTGAACACGTATCTATTCTGACTCTCCAGTTTGCAGCAGAGTGCTGCAGGGGCTGCCAGCCTTGGGGAACAGCAGAACCTTTGTCAGAGTTTTGAGAGTTCTTGTAAACCTTAATGGTACAAACCCCGGAGTACAGTCCCAGTTCCATGGGAGACAATGATTTCTGCTCCACCCCGTGCTCGCCAGCTTCACAAACACCGCATATCTGAACTGGAAATCCTCCCTCCTCCCTTTTCCCCCCCCCCGACATTCAAACAGAGAAAGAGAGAGCAAAATCCATCACATGGGACAGAAAAACCTTCTGATCTAAATCAATAAGGGCTAGAAAACTGTACACACAACTATTCCTAAATCATTTATCACGGTGAATATCTTGGAACCCTAGCTTTATCAAAACTTATTTTACACTGTAACAGAGGGAATAAATGAGCTGTGAAAAACAAAAAACCATTATCATTCTAGCCAGATTTCTTTATCTTTAACTCAAACTATGCTTGGCTATTCACTGACTCCAGCATTTTATCAGACCAGACAATCAAGTCTTCTCAACACAACCCCCCCACAAATATAGGAGTTTGCCCAAATGCCAACTTCAGCTTTTGCTAATAAAGGTTTATCGTTCCATACATATTCTAACTTTGCTAAAATACAAAATGATATCTAATCCTGACTGGACAAGCACCTATGGACACCCGCAACTCCCTGTGAATTCTGGCCTAAATTCCCACCAGTGGTTTTCAGTGCTTCAGTTTTTAAGTGCCCAAACTTAAGATCACTTCTGAAAAATCAGAATGTTTGAGCCAAAGTCAGTGTCAACTTCTAAAAAAGTTTGGCTATAATAGCATTTAATGGTGAGCCAGCAGGGGATCAACAGGTACTTCTACTGGGACTAGATTGAAGGGATAGAATCACAAGTTCTGCTATGAGGGTAGGAAGAGCTATTGCCTTGGTATCTTGCTGTTGATGGATTTGGAAGGATTGATTTGGTGTTGGATCAAGATGTGACTGGGTTAAGAACTGATCTGAGGTTCTCTTAAGTCTCACCATTCTGGAACTCACTGTGATTTCTATTTCCTTTGACAGATTCACTGTAGAAGTATGAACAATATTCTGAATGGTTAGGAAGTGTACTATGCAGTGGCAGATTTAAGAGGCAGAGTGTGGTCAGCAATTGACCAGCATGAAGTCCAGGTCACATGTCCTTAGGCTTTTTTTAAAAGATAAAATTCAAAAACCCACCCCCAATTAAACAGACATCACGGCCTAAACAAAAATAGCATCCACCCAAACTGCGTCAGCTTGTGTATTTCCAGTTATTGGAACCTCACACCACACTCACACTTTTTCTTGCCAAATTTGTTCTATGATGCTGTTGCTGTCCAGCTCCAAACTTGCTGTCTCATCGCTCTCAATTGCAAGGAGTGCAAGGACACTCAGCCATGTCTGTTATCATGTTGAATGCTTGTAGATTTTCCATGTCTTAAAGTGCTCATTGCACGTTCAGCACTAGCCACTCCAACTGGTATGGTCAGGAAGAGTTTCCATTTCCAGTAGATCATCATCAAGAGAGCTGGACACTGAAATTCAAATAGATCTGGACCCCAAGCGACAAAATGTACAGCGCTGTGTCCTTTGTAAAACCATACATCTTGAAAGACAGTCTCATGACCCAAGTCTAAAGAAATCTGAGTATTTGCATGTGATTTTAAGAACATCCTCCTTCGACTCTTCTAAAGTTTTATTTTGAAGTTGCCAGGGATGTAGGAAACCAGAGAGTAGATACCTCTTGAAATCTCTCTCACATCAAAATTTTAGTTCCCCAAATATATTGTCTAAGACCTTGAAATATTTCCTTCGATGGTTATCCTTGGCTTCTAATACAGAATCATTTACAAATTCATCATCCATGTGGCGTACACATCTCTTAATGTAGCTTGATAGTTTGCGTTTTCAAAACCCACTGCTTCCCACCTGTTCCAAGATTCTTTTACAATTTCCTCATACTTTTCTTCAGACGTGAGTTTCCTGACTCATTCACTTTGCTCTCAAATGTCTAGAGGACCTGGAACATGTCAATTTTCTTTTACTGAAGGATTCCAGAGGCTGCAACCATGCTAACTAAGATCCTATGCCACCATAACAGATTGAGGTAGAACATCCAAGCCATCAAAGACAGGTTGCTTTATCAAAACAGGTATTGATACTATGACCTTTCGCAAACGGTACAGTTCCCACGTGACTGCAAATGCTGTTTGCTCCTCCCCTGAACAGCATATTGTTCCAGTCACTGTTAACCATGTTGTTTTCCAAGTTTCCATATCCTCAAACAACAAAAATGTAACAGCATGCATAATCTGAAAGATATGAGTATGCTATGCCATTTGACATTCAAATCTTCATGTGGTGCATTTTTAATTCTATCAAATGAAGATGGAAAATGGCAGTTTGTAGAGGGGGAAAGGAAACTGTCCTTTTGGCCCATCACTTTCAGTGGCTGGCAAGGACCAATCTGTAAAAGCATTCACAATTGCTCAAATGATAAAACTGAATCTTGAAAACAACTTTTATCAGATGGGAATATCAAATTTATTGCAGCAGGAAGACAGCTTTGGCCTGCTCCATTGTTGACCTGTTCATCTCCAGTGCCCTTGGTTTTGCGTCTTTCAAGTTCATTGATAGCATCTTTGGATATTTTTCTTTCTTTTCTTTTTTTGGTTGTAACATCATCTATGGGATCTTTGGCGTCATAGCTCATCTTCCACTGTGCTGGTTTCAAGCAAATTTCTCTGGAAATATATACTATAGGTGCAACTTCAGTGGACTGCACAAATTGTTTTCCTCACAAACCTTGACACAATAACCGATTCGTGCTTGCTGAATTGAGAGGCAGCTCTTGACTTTCTACTTCAGACTGCAGGAGTTGATTAGGAAGTTTACAAAACGATAGTTTCTGGTCTTTGGAGGCAGTTTGTAATAAATCTTTCTTTTCTTTTCTTCTAAAACTAGACTTGTATTTGATTGTTTTCATTTTCAGATATCTTCCAGTATGAGAATAACTAAGTTGGAAGTATAGGCCTAAATAAAGTATATTTTTGTGCTGCTTCATATATCCTACAGTTGTGGGGATAATCCTAAAAAAAGTTGAATATAAAAGAGATAGGCAGAACTAGAGTGCGGCTGGCTGGGGAGAGTGCTGTGGGGCTGGGAAGAGGCCACAGCAGGCAGACACACATCTCTCAGTGTCCCACAGCAAGAGCAGGCTATGGAAACAAGCTACGATTGCCGACAGAAGTGCCTTCAGCACTGGAGCATGCCCAGTGGCTGTGACCGCTGCAGGATGGGTTAGGAAACTTCTACTGCCACCAGCCAGTGTTGGGCATGCTCAAATGCTGTAGGATTTTGTAAAGGCATTGCAGGAAAGGTAGGTGTAGGTCCCCTGGAACGCCTATAAAAGTGGAGGCTGATGGCCAGGGGCTGTGTTAGACACATGCAACCCCTGCAATTGCTTCAGCGCTGAGGCAGCCAGGAAGCCCCTTGCCAGGGTGACTGACTCAGTTACTTGGGAGGGTGGGGACCCAGAATCGAGTGGGGTCAGATGTTAATGGAATTTCTGGTGCAGCTGCTCAGGGTCCCATGCACTTGAAGGCTGAGGGCTGCTCAACCATACAACATATGACCAGTGGAGGTTGCTGCCATTATTTGTGGCGTAGTGGAACCTCTAGGAAGAAAAGTGTGCTGGTCCCTAGTGCCCACGTTTGAATTTGCCCAGGGAGAGTGCCTCTAAAATGATGGCTCTACTATGAATTCTGATTGACAGGACCACCAATGGCAGACCATTTTGGTCAGAGGCCCCTCCTCCCTTCCCATTATCTGGGCGAATTCAAATACTGACAGCAGGAACCAGCATGATGTCCTTCTTAGAGCCTGACTCTAGTTTGGAGGGGGAAAAAAACATTTCTTTTGCATTAATCAGATACCAATGGAATGATAATTACGAATGAAATATAATGCTCTAAGAATTTCAAGCTCCCTACAGCTTAGTGTATGGCCATATCTGGTGCCTTGCCCATCTGACTGGGAGCTTAAATTCACATTTTTTACTTTCAGCGGTACCGGTGTGCTCAGACTCTAATTATAGGATTCTCACATTTTACCACCATCAGCTGTTGTTCAATCTCAGGCCTAGGGGTTTTTATCTAGTGATAGAAATCTTCAAAAGTTCCTATGTGAGTATGATTTGCATAAGGCTCCAAAAGTTCAGATTCCTGTCCAAACTTCTCAAGTCTGCAAAGGTAGGATAAGAAATCTCTTAGGAAGAGACACTCCCAATTCGCACTGTGGTCAAAAACTAGAAATGAAAAACACTGCAGCACCTCAAAAAATCTGTCATGGATGTGCCGATTCATTCTATTAACACGTGAGGTTTTTTTCCTGTGAGCGCTCCAAAAGGGAAATAAATCAACATTTATGACTGCAAGAGTATGTCAGCTTCTGTCATGGCCTCCTTTGCTGCTGGCATCAGAAATAAGTATCTAGAGTGAAATTCTGGCTGTATTGAAGTAAATGGCAAAACTCCCATTTACCTGAAAAGATTCCAGGAGTGAAATCCTGGCCCCATTCATCAAACTCAAATTAGTTTACTTGCTATAGCACTCTCTATTAGCATATTTCAAGTCTTTATTACGCATACCTCTTCCATAAGAGGAGGATTCAGGATGCTAGGACTTCAGAGGGCTAAGGGATAGTGCGCAGAACTACCTCCTCATCCCCATCCCTCTCCCCCTCCTCGCCACCAGTAGTCAATATGCTACCTCTGAATGCAATGTGATAGTGTTATTTTGTTTTCTTTTCTAGTGCACTTTACTGAACCTGCTGATTTTGTTGTTCTTGCCATGAAGGCATCAATCATTGCAGCCTTCTTTGGTAAGTAAGTATAGACTACACAAATACACATACAAACATTGTCTAGGACTGGGTCAATGACTTTGGGAAAGCGTCCATGTCATATGAACAATGCAGATCTGAATGATGCAGACATTTTGGGTTCCATAGTGAATGCCAGAAATGTTTGCTAAGAAAGGCACTCTCCTGGGGAAAGAGGTATCTGAGATCTGGAAAAAATTACAACGTCACGGAAAAACTTTCAAAGATGACTGAAAGACCTGGAAGGGACACTTTCATCTTGCCTAGCTGCATCCTCCATCACTAACTGTGGTACTGCCCTAAGTGGGAACTGTCAAGGATGGTTGGATACTCCGGGTTAGCTATATTTTCCCCTTCATTTTAATCTGCTCAGTTCAGTCTGCCACAAGGCAAGAGACCAAGGGCTTGATTATTTTCTCTAGACCAAGGTCTGCCCTAATACTACATGTAACCCAGCTGAATTCACTGACATGACATGAGGGGTCAGTCAGGGCAGAATTTGGTCCTTTCTTTTTGATGGGTTCTATTTTTAAAAAATGGAAGAGCCTTTTGTCCCCAATTGTGCCTCCCATTGTCCCCACTGACAATTCCACTTCTCTCAAGTAACAGAGTTACCAAGCTTTGTTTGGAATGCCTGCCATTTGAAGTAAGTGGCACTCATACTCAACTTACATAGTGTGGCATGGAGGCAGGGCACTGCTCCCTCCTTTGAACAAGTTCCAAGAGCTATTAATCCATGCACTTGCTGGAAGAAATCTGTAGCAATTTAGGGATGGGAAGGGAGGAATAAGATTGCTATGGCACACTCCAGTCAGGATTAAATTTAAACATATTATTATAGTGTCCGTTCACACAGCATGGGGAATTCTAATCCGCTCTAAAGTAGAAGAGGAGTTAAACTGAATGTTATGTATTAGGTTATTGAAGAAAGACTGGAAAATGTTCTCACTGTCAGTGCGTAATGTGGAGTTCTGACTGCAGTGCCCAGAAAAGTGGGACAGTTCCTCTACAACTGGGAGCAGATTCTTCATCCCACATAAGCTAAATTCTGATGCAGTGGAGTGGGGGGAGGGAAGAGAATACTGCAGGGAGCTGGTTGCTGCTCCCTGATCTTCAGCCATCCAGCCCCATGTAAATTAAAGCTGGACATGCAGCCTCCTGAATCCATCCCTGAAATGAAAAGGATTAGACATGATCCACAGTCTAAGCAGATTTATACCCAACCCACAAGCAATATTACCTCCTCTGCAAGAACTCCTCAAAAGGGAAGGTACCTGATACAGAAGCAAAACACAAGATAAGCACCCACCAGAGAAGCAACTGTCCTTGACAGTTCCCACTTAGGGCAGTACCACAGTTAGTGATGGAAAATCCAGCTAAGCAAGATGGTGGGCAGATTCTATCAAAGAGAAACTTGTAACTAAAACACACCAAAAAAAAATCATGTTTTATCCATTCAGCCAAACCCAGATTGTTTGTGTAAGGTCTTGGAGCCGCTACGCGTTCTCTAAAGGATCTATATGTACCTTAAATAAAAAAAACTAAGTGCAGATATCAAAGCCTATGGATTAGGGGACCTATTAGACCAAATTACTAAACATGCATTTCTAAACTCTACATACAGAAGAGTCTCAGGTAGCCCTGTGTAACAACAGGAGAGGTGTGGATTGCACAGAATTTGGAAATAAATATCTAGCTATATGCTCCCCTCCACTGTGAAATAAAGACAGAGGCAAAACTTCAACAGACCTGTGGAAAATGGGGAATGAGGCCACATGGAGGGGAAGGCTACATGGCATGCTACTCTTCATAATGTGCAGCTACATGCAATGAGCATCCTACAGTACATGACAAAATCTTCAAGTGGCTCCATGTAGCATAATTCCCATCTAAAGATTTGCAGTTTACAAAACAATGCACACTGCAAGTTACTGCTGTGCAGAGCAGCAGTTAATGTCCCTGCTAGCATCATGGTGACTCTTCCCGTCTACATGCACACAGTCACAGTGGGGTACCACTGACTGGATGAGGCATGAAGCACCACACTGCCATTGCTGGGGAAGGATGTGGATGAGAAGTTGCAACAAGTGTATGTCCAGCAATCCACTAAATATTTCTGTGGAGCCTTGGACTCAGTGTATTCAACAGATCGTGCCCTCCAGCCCAATCAGATCCACAGCACTGTCAGGTCTGCCCCAGGCAGGGGAGAAGAGCATGAATCTGTGCGTTTAAACACAGTCAAGGATCTTGAAAAGCACATTCAACTTCTGTGTATTTCTAGCCACAAAAGGCAAGGAACAAGGTCCTAAATCAGACTGTGAACAACTGCAAATACATATGGGACTCAGGAGGGTGAGCATGTTTGTGATCACTTTAGATAAGCTATTACCAGCAGGAGAGTGGGGTGGGAGGAGGTATTTTTTCATGCTTTGTGTGTATATAAAAAGATCTTCTACAGTTTCCACAGTATGCATCCGATGAAGTGAGCTGTAGCTCACGAAAGCTTATGCTCAAATAAATTGGTTAGTCTCTAACGTGACACAAGTACTCCTTTTCTTTTTGCGAATACAGACTAACACGGCTGTTACTCTGAAACATGTTTGTAATGCAGGTTAATGCACAATATAGTACCTATAACAAGTCCAGGAAATTTAAAATTTTTGTATGACCATTAATTAGCAGACAGCCCTATAATGGTAAGTGAGATCTACCTGTCACTACCATATAGTTAACTCCCACATTAAAAAAAAAAAAAGCATTGAAATAGTTAAACTATAAACCTCAGCCTCTGGTGATACATTAACTGTAGGAGAATAGTAATTGCCAAACCAAATCAGGTCAGTGGTCCATCTAGTCTAGCAGCCTGTCTCCATCCGAGCCCAATACCACCTGCTTGGGCACTAAAACTTTCTCATCTGTGCTGTGTTAAGGAATACCCTGCGTATAGGGGAAGTTTCTTCCTAGCCAACCCCTCCCTAATCCCTCAGTTAATTGTTGGTTTGTGCAGCCATAAGGCATGAGGTTTTCTATCCCTAACGTTATTTAGTCTATTTTATATACTAGTGGGTGCTCTCATTACTCATGAAAATGTCTAATCCTTTCTTGAGCCTGTTAAGCTCTTGGACTCAATTGCATCTTTTGGTAGTGAATTCCTGCAAGTTAATTATGTATTATGTGAAAATGTAAGTGTTCCAACAGCCAGTCAATCTCTACTTCCCTACAAACAAACAAACACACACCACCATTTGAAATATGTCTTTTCAAACAGAATTCTACTTGTTTCTGGAAAAATGTTAATTTCATTTTTTAAAACAGGTTGATTAATAATAAATCTGAGCTGCAGAAAATCCAGGCACAGAGGCATGTGCTGAAAAATGCTGGCAGTTGCCTGTTTACCTGACATTGTATTTTCTTTGTCTTAGCTTTGTTTCTGACTTGTACATATGCAACTAAAGAAGCTACAAAGAAGAACAAAAAGGCTAAACTATGTAAGTAGTCTTAGCAGCATGCCTAATTGCTTCAAACAGAAATGTCCAGAAAAACAAACAAACGGAGTGAAGCTATGGCTATCTTCCGTCAACTCCTTGGCGCTTCTGTTAGGAACCATCAGGAAGATACAACAATACACAGCCCCTTTGTGTACAACATATGCATCACATAATGAAATGTATATATCAAGTGAAATATATCTAATACAGCATATGGCCTACTACATATAAATACTCAGATACCATAGTGAAGAGCCTGGTACAAAAGCCTAGGTAAGAGACATAAATATGTTGAAATACACACACTGGAAGGTGAAACCTGTGCATCTTAACCATTGGAAGGGGACAAGGACTTCTAGCTGTAGGACTTCTAGCTACAGTCCCAAAAGGACTTTTCTGTGCATTCAGTTTTGCTGCATTGGGTGAAATTCAAGCCTGCCACTAGGTTGTATAATCTAATTGGTGAAGATAAAACAGAGCTTAAGTTTATATTTATATCCCTTGTTTGCTGTGCATAGCAGTCAAACATTTTTAATGGTTTACGGCAAGATCATAGCATTTTGCCACAGCCTTGCCTTGGCGGGTGAAACAGAACCATATTACCACAAGGGGAACACTGGCAGGCATTCTGCCTCAGGGATGCATACAACTCCCAGATCTCTCTTCTGCCCCTTTCCCCCACTGTATGACCACAATCTATCCCATAGCGATTAGAATCTTTTAGATTACACTGGAGATTTCCTTGAGGGTCAGAAATGGCCATTGACTTCCTCAATCCATCTTTTGTTACAACCTTACCCTTGTCACGTATTTATGACGTTACTTGCAAACACCTCTTGTGCCCTGAAGGCATTCACCCATATGCTCAAAGAGGACACTGTTGTGAGTTACATGGTTACAGAACTATTGGAGTATTAAATCTAACTTTTCAAATTTTTTGCATTCACAGATGTACCTGAGATAGACTGCGATATCAAAGCAGGGAAGATAATCAATCCAGAATTCATTGCAAAATGTCCACCGGGATGTCAAGACATAAAATACCGTGTTTATGGCACCGACATTTATGCTTCTTTTTCCAGTGTGTGCGGTGCTGCTATTCACAGGTCAGCAGCTTTAAACTACTGAGACACTGCAATACAGAATTATAATTCCAGTGTTGGGGGTCATTGGCTTTGCCCTAAACCCTGCCTGGTCTTTGCAGATTGGATTGTAGGGCACAATACTTATAAAAAAAGAGTATAAGAGAGAGACAGTATTTGATGTGACGGGTCCAATCTGAGAGCGCTTGGCACCCAAAACGTCTACCGAAATCATTTGTTGTTCCCAGCTCTGCCACTGGCCTGCGGGGTGACCTTGAGCAAGGCACTTCACCTCTGTGCCTGTTTCCCCATCTCTAAAGTAGGAATAATGACACTTTGTTGCAGGGGGATTTGAGATCTACTGATGAAAAGCGCTGTAAGAGCTACATGTTAGGTATTACTGAGTGTGCTCAGCACCTTACAGGAGGTGCTCAGACTTTTCCAGATCACTCATTTATGGATAGCAAATGACTGTTGTTGCACTATTTTATACCATCAGACGTGTTCATGGTGTCACATAAATAATAATCTCACTAATAATATGTAGGCACCATAGGTTATCATGTCTCTTGGTAGGACTCTTTTTAGTGATCCAGTTTAAGCTAGAAAAAGACCCTGAAAACATCCATTGAAAGCATCTGCTACAAACCAGGGGCACAGGTAGCCTCCCGGATCAATGGGTACACTATACATAATTGCCAAGGGGGCTCCAACCACCTGAAGCATGACCCTCTACCCCAGCACCACAATCCTAATCCCAACCCAGTGTGGAAGGGAGGGCTGGGGGACTAGTAGTGGGGCGGGAGAGCAAGTCCACCCACTCTCATCCTGTAGTGGTAGCTCCTGTCCCCTGGGCTGGGCTCAGCTCCACAAATTGTGACCGGGCACTCAGGTTCAGCCCAGCTGCTCATGACTCCCGCTCCCGGTTTCCCCTCCTCACCAAGCTGGGAGGAATGTACATTTGGCTGTTTTTGCACTCTGGGGTGCAACTGAACCCAACCCACACTAAAGCCATCCATGCTCCAAATACTGAGTGACATAAACATGGCACAGAAAAAACAGAATTGGTGAAAAGGTACTTTACAAACTGCCACACCAAACTGCAAGCAATTCACTGGTGGAGTATAACGTAAACTGAGAGAGACACACTGTGTGGATAAAAATCCTATGCATCTCTTTATTGTACCAGCTAGCTTTTATGTATATAGACCACTGCCATCTGCTGGCTGAAGTCATCTGCATTCAGGTGTTTGTTATTGAATTGTCAAGTGACTAGCTTACAAAAAACAAATTCTTCCCTCAAAATACTTGTGTACAATTCCCATTGACTAAAATGGGAATTGTGCATGAATATCTAGGGGCAGAGAGGTTTGAATTGTTTTTGACACAAACACAATATACTGATCGAGAACGTAGTTTCTCCTGTAGCTTAAGTGGTAGAGGCCTATATTTTTGGAGCAGAAGGTCTCAGTTTTCTCTAGGTGCCATTTGTGTTTGGATTTGTTGACTATTCTGAAGTGTGTATGAAAGCTGTGAGTTTCCTTTCCTTCTATTGCCAGCAACAACTGAAATTATTCAAAGAGAATTGTAAAGCTCTAAGTTACTTTTCACCATTTTATGTTTCTCATTCCACTTAGCTTACACACTGTAACTAGACTTCTCTGTTTACAGTAGCAGTCCCTTCTTGGTTTCCAAACTAATGCTTCAGTGTCTGGGTTGCAGAAGCTGACACGTCTTACACATTAGGATTCATATAATGTCATCACGCATGGTAAACACTTTGTAGCATTCAGCACACACACAAGCTGCCATGTTTTCCACTGATTTTAGTGGTGTTTCTTTTGATTTACATCAGGGTGAGATCAGAATCAGGCACAACCAGATACAGGTAATACATGGCTGATTTCTTTCGAACAGGGAAAATTCTAAGTTCTGTGAAATAAAGGGGGAAATTACCCTCCTATTTGTCAAAATTTAGTTTAGATTCTTGGGCCCTGAATCTCGTCCTACTTACATATCCATAAATCACAACTCTCAGAGTTAATGTACGTACCATGGTATAAAGGCAGTGAGATCTGACTCAAGCTCTAGAGTCTAGAATGTTAGAAGTTTTATGCTAAATCCTGCCTGATTTAAAAATCCAACTGAAGTCAACACGGTTGCACAAAGTAACTCAGGAAAGAGTTCTGCCCTTTTTTCCCTATAATTCTAGGGCTGGTACTTCAGGAGCCAGGGACATGTCTGACCGGCAGTGCCGGTTCAGAACAATGCCATCAGACACAATTAACTTCAGCCACATACTGACACTTGAGTCAGGTTAAAATACAAGACCCCTACGACAGCTGTAAGTGCACTAACAGTTCTTAGCCGCAGACTTCTTCAAGTGGCACCAAGGACTGTTGTAACCTCAACCATGTCACTTAAAATGAGAGAGAACACTTTCCTAACTCTTGTACAGTTGAACATTTTCTAAGTTTTTCTGCCTCATTTCTGATATCATTTAACACTTCCCAACCCCCTTTTGTAGTGGTACTATTGACAACTCAGGAGGGAAGATCCTTGTTCAGAAAGTTGCTGGACAATCTGGTTACAGAGGGAGCTTCTCCAGTGGAATCCGATCCTTGTCCCTACCACGCTGGAGGGAGTCCTTCATTGTTTCAGGTACTACCCTCCTTCCTCCCACGAAAAAAAAAAAATCTACAGAGCTAATTCAGTTATTATGTTATACTACCACACTTTAAAGTGACAGGTACTCTATGCAAAGGACCTGGCCAGTTGAATGCATGACCAAAGCCCCATCACCCTGTTGTGTTGTTAAAAGCCCATCCAAATAAATGGTCACTCAGAGTAGACTGTATACCTTCATAATTTGATACCTCTGCTTTCTTACATGCTTTGATGTGCAGTGAAATAGATAACTGTGTTGACACAAAGTATCATCTGGGGCATCTGAGTTAGCACCCATTTAAATAGATGGGGTGGTTCACATCTCAGAGCTATTGTCTGCCTGAATTTGCAGAGAGCCTGAAACATCTGTTTCAGTTAAACTCACTCCATACTTTGAAGCTTTTCTTCTTAACCATAAACAGCAAAAAACATTTTGTTGCAGTTATTGGCCACAGCAGGCAGTGCCAAGGCTCTTTATTAAAATAAATACATATCCTAATTAAAAAAAGATTACCAGTCCATATCTCAAACCGTATTCAGTGAATGCTCTTCAAGTGACTCTGATGAGGCAGCATCCTGTCTTAAGTGACCATTTCAGCGTATCCTAAATGTATTAATTACAGTTCTGCTCCACCTCTAGGTAGCAGCCGATTTGTGTTGGTCCATTAAATTCTTTCCTAAGTCAGATTTTGTTGTCCTGAATTCCTCCCCACCTCCATACCAACACTCTACAACAACTTACACTAACTTAGGGCTTGTCTTTCCACCCCTCTGGGCACATGCTACACTGTAAATTGTAGAATGCTCTGAAGTGTTACGCTCTCACTGCCCCATGTAGATCCTACTGACACACTCCAATCTAAAAGGTTCCTAGGGCACGTTGATGTAGTCCTGTTTCAAACAGAACCACATTAACATACACTAGGAATCTGTGAGAGCATGACACTTCAGAGCGCTCTACTGTTTACAGTGTGACACGTGCCCCAGAGGGGTGTAAAGACAAGCCCTGAGAGTCCCAGGACAAATTCAGAGGTGATGTGTAAATTAAGTCCCCTTACACTCACCTCTACCAATGCACAGAGAAGTCTAAGTTAGTACAGGAGGTGCTAACTTACGTTGTTTTATGTTGCTTCTGTATTAAACCTCCTGTCACATAGGCGTGCAATGGTGTGCACATTTCCACTGCTTGGCTAAGACAAGTAACCAGCTACTATTAGTTAACTACGAGTATTTCAGGCATACCTTGTGGAAAGATCAACACAGCACAAATGTATGAACAGCCATTCCCGAGAAATTCAAGTGAAGAAATATTTTTTCCTGTGAACAGCAAATAAGGGGTAGGAATATGATCAAACTGAGCTGTCATTTGGAATTTGAATGAATGTTTGTGGATGCTCTTTTTGCGGCTTTCTAACAGCCCAGCCCTGGCTCACATTTTAGGAGGATTTACTTTGGATAGTTGGGAATTTCCGGTCATGGCCGAATTGCCTCTGGTACTTGCTTTCTTCTAACAACCAGCAAATTCTAACTTTGGGCTGTAAAGGGAAAATAGGATTTCTTACCTGAATTGCTGGTCAGCTTCTACCCAGTGAGCTTTGGAGTCTCTCACAACAACACCTCCTGGTTACATTAACTCCATGGAAGAGAGGGTGCAGAAGAAAGTTACAAACCTACGTAACAGAGACGAGAAGACTAGGTTCAACCCAGACTGGGTACACATAGGAATGATAACATTCAAATACCTAGAATGAGGCCCCCAACCTGCCTGTGCTTAATTGTACGCACTGTGAGTAGCCTTTCTGAAATCAGAGTTTAAGGCCAGATGGGACTACATCAAAGGCCACTAAACTCCACCCAGTTACCTCTGCGTTGAATCCAATAACCTGGATTGGACTAAAGTATTACTGCAGTTCAGAGATTAAACTATAGCATGCCATGGGCAGAGAATAGGAGGGACTGAGGTACACCAATGCCCGAGGCCCCTGCAATGGCAGGGAATTGATTGGGTGAGTCAATGGGAGTAATCATAGTAGCTCATGCAGAAAGAGAGATGTATTTAAAGGGAAGGGAGTCCTTACTGGGCCTTCTGAAACATGTGGTTTTCTTTGTGAGGAATTTAAAGGCTAAAAGATGGAGACCCATAACTCTTCATCTAGTTCTGCTTTAGTTGGCCTGTGGTTGGATGCAGACAAACCCCACTGGCAAAAAAAAGTTTACATTTGTTTACATTTGTGAATTATTAATTATAAGAAAAGAGATGCATAAAGACTAGAAATACAAAACACCAGAAAAGCCAGCTGAGGCATCTGACTCCAAGACAACTTTGACACCTGAGCTGAGAAACTGTCTATACACCAGCCAAGTTAGTTGTCAGCATATCAAGAGCATACCTGGTATTGTATGGTGAAAGCGTGCTGACAGTTTGTTCCCAGATAGGAAACTTACCAGTTTAAATATCACAAACTATTGGGGTGAATAAGCATCTATACAAGAGACTGCAGAAGAGGAACAGTTAAGGGACCTGGCCTGTGAAGTGGTGTGACACAGGAGGAGTGGGGAACAAGCACCAGGCCTGGTCATCGGGCTTGAAGTAGTGAGCAGACTAGGAGGTATGCAAATGGATTCGTATTCATTTTCAAGCTCCAAAATGTCTTGGCACTCATGTGAATGACTCCATTCAGGTTAATGGGAGTTTTGTGGCTACTAGGTAAAGAAAAGAGAGTCCCAAATGTCTGAGTGTGCTAGTGACAAGTAAGTGGTGAGAGGATGGGGAAAATTTCACCTATGCACCTATTTTTCAAACATCCATATGTTCAACAATACTCAGGTTTTCAACCCATCTTTAACAGCAACCCCATCTTTTAACGCATATTATGGTTATACAAACTCTGACAGATTTTGTGGCAGCTTTCTTGTCAGTGTAAGAGTAGCACGATTGCCAGACCAAGAATCAGCTCTCCATTTAGAGCAGCTCCCACGGATGCATGGAACACACATGGGACACAAACAGTTCTTTACCAAAGATGCCAGAGCTCACCGAGTAGCCAGCCACACTGAGCAATTTAGCGTTAGCTGCACATTTGCAGACATTATTTAAATTACAAATCAGATGTAGCGTCAGATATTAAGACAAGAGCTGACTTTCACACCAGTTGTACGTCAGTGTAACTTCCTCAACTTCAGTGAAGCGACTTCTGACTTATAGCAGTGTAAGTGAGCGCTGAAACTGACCCTCGCATCTTGCCATGTTTAGAAAGGGAACTTAAGCAAATTCACTTCATCATCTGGTGATTTTATTGGTTACAACAGCTCAGGCTTTCAAAGGAAATGGAATAAAGGGGCTGGAGTTGCTACGAAGAGATTGAACTGGGGAACAAAGGCAATGCTTCTCTGACTCAACTATTGTCCTTATATGAACTATAGATTCACCTATCCTTACACCGGCATAAACCCCAGCAGGGGCCCCCGGTTGTAGAAAATCCACTAGGGGATGAGGCTCTGGCAGAACAAGACTGCCACACAACTCAAAAAGTAAAGGCTGGCACCATCTGACGTGAGATGTTGCCTTGGTGATGCTGATTCAGTGCCTCTCCTCAGTAGCACCTACTGGCAGAGCTTTTATGGAAGTTAATGCTTAAGCAGAAACACCCCCTGTCATCCACACTGGTACATCACCTCTGTGGCACAGTTGCAGGAGAAGGGGAGAGAATTACTGTAGCTGGGGTAGGGAAATGCAATTCACATCCTTCTGTGCCAACTTTTCTGAATCTGGCCTATAGTATAGAGTGTCCTCTGGCTTCTCTAGTACTGTGAACGCAACAGCAGTAAAGCTACTACTGAAGAGAAGTCCTCATAGCCACCTGTGTCAATAGAAATGCCATCTGGTGTGGCACTAGAAAGGTCTGTGGTTTAGAGCATGACTGAACTATGCCTCATTTTCAAGGGAAGGTACCCTCATTTTAGATCCAGATATAACTACCATATGTCCCAGCACACACACAGGATTCTCACTGTTATTATTGTAAATGACACATTAGAAATGATATATCATGAAACAGAGGTTTAAAAAAAAGTCATGTCATTAAAGAAAGGGATCCCATGTCATTCATTTAGAGCTTCTTGCATTAGTACTTCACTTGTTCCCCTTATTTAGATATTGACGTGTTTAGTGAAATGATTTTTAGACATTATCATGGAATCAAGGAGAACTGAGGGAATTACGGGGTTCATTACATTTGATACAAATTTTGCCCTACGAGAACTTGAAATTCTTTGGATGTCAGCTTGTCATGTGGGTTATATTTTAGAATTAAACTGAGCTATTTACAGGACTGTTTTCCATTTCCTAGGCCGTACAGTTCTGAATCTGATATATTCTTTTCTTTTGCAGAAGGCAAACCAAAGAAAGGTGTGACATACCCATCAACTCTTGAATATTCTTCCTCAAAAAGCTCACCTGCTAAAGCAGGCAAGTAATTACAGTTGATGTTCCGTCATATTTTATACATATGTTCCATATATATATGTATGTATGTATATTACATGAGGGCATGGTATAAGGTTTTTATTGGTATGAGTCAGAAATAATGCATCATCACTTGGTATTAACTCCCAAATTGGTGTTAATACTTTATACAAAACCATCACATGCTCTTCTCTAATATATGTGGCAACAATGCCAGAATTCTAGAACATTGTTATTTATTGCTATCTTTCCCCACAGACCTCTTTCCCCCAGTGTTGTTTCTTGCTTTAAGTCAAAGAATATGATTCTGTACCACTTGCATGAATGAGTTTTGGATTCCACCTGTGGTTAGGGGGTATATATTTCCCTTTTTGTCTGATGATATTTACTCATCCCTCTTTGGGTGATCAACTGCATAGATAATAATACATAAAAACCACAATAAGTATGTCAACTGACAACAGCCCCAGCCCTTTCAAAGAACTGCCAGCCTAGTGCAGTAATGGGCACCTTCCCTATGGACACCTTTCTAACCTGCACTCTATTCTACATCCCTGGTATAAAATCAGTTGAAATCAATGGACAGCCTCCCATCAACTTCAATGAGCTTTGGATCGGGTCTTATACCAGTTAATCTCTGGTATATTGACTATTGTTAATGTCTTTGTCACTAAAATGCAGTCGATATCTGCATCAGTGTAATGCACATAGGAGCCACTGGGGTTGTAATAGAGGGCAGATCTATTGTTGATAAGCATATAAAAACAGTACTGAATGGCCCCAGCCCTAATCAGACATCCTATTTGGCCATCACATGTGATTGACTGTGTGAGATGATGCCCTGGGTATACCCCTACCACTTTCTTATAGTGCGATGCACTTTTCTGTTAGTGATTCACAGCCTGCCAGTGTGATTTCTGAACCTTGATGAGGTTACCCACTACTATTTAGCAGTGCTACCATGTGGCTATTTTGTGGCTTCTCAGTGAGTTCACGTGTTTATCGACATGTGGATTCTGGACACGCTCATGCTGGACAAATGTTTGTAGCTACTAACGTTACCCAATTGCACATTATTGCATGAAAGTAAAATATGGGGGTTGTTATCCTCAAAGTCATGGGCTGGTTTTTTTGCACAATTACATAGTGACACTTGCATATTCTAGTTGCTTGTATTGCAAATATATAGCTCAAAATCCACACACTTTGTTCTCAGCACATGTTCACAGCACAAAAATAAGACTTTGTTTCTATCATTTCATAGACTACCAGAGTTGGAAGGGACCTCAGGAGGTCATCTAGTCCAACTGCCTGCTTTTTATTGGATCAATGAAGTGTCCTAGTTACAGAAATCTCACGGCACATGTACAAATTTAACACAAGTGACTCGTAGCCTAAATTTTAAGCTGTATTGAGGACCGGTTAGTTTACCCCTGGAACATTTTCAGCAGAGACTTTGCACCTACAAAGTGAGTTACATTCGCAAATCTAAGTATTTTCACCTCTCAGTGACTGACTTGCATTCATAGTCAAATATCTACAGGTGCAAGTGTTCAGGTTTGTGCCTGCAATTCAAACAGGCCAACCAAAAAAGAAAGAAAGCACAACCTTCCCAGGCATATATTATATGGGGACAAATCACACCCATGGAAGTGAGACCATGCTTTTGAAAATTTGTCTCCTTCCAGGAAAAGGAAAAGAAAACCAACAGACTTACCCCAAATACACCCACTTATTGAGCCCCCTACCACAGCTGGGAACACCAGGGCAGGTGCCACCACAGCCATGGGATAGGACTTTAAAGCCTCAATGGACTGCAATCAGTCTAACTCAAAATACTATTTCTGCGATTGGTGCTCTGATCACATCTCAGACCAGAAATTAATCCGAGGAAGCCTCATCCAACCACTTCTCAATTACACGTACAATATGTGAGTGGCCTCGGCCATCAGCAAACCACGGATGGCAGAAAATGTATTGGCCATTGGTCTTCCATTAAACAGCATGAACTGGAAAAGATCCTGGCAAGTGATGTTGTGTGCTGTTGAGAGGAAAGCTCCAAGATGACCAAAGGGATTAATAACAATTCCTGTATCAAACCCAGTCTTTGATTAATCTTCCGACATGTTTCTCCTCAGCCCAATTCCACATGAACCAGAGAGCCCTGACCCCCCCCCCTCCCCAAGGAGCACTCTTCCCACCAGACATCCATGTTCCCAGCCAAACTGTGCCTATCAAAGGAGCACAGCTTGGCCATTGATTTGTCACATTAGGGTTTCTGTAAAGGATACAGGATCCATCTTGTAACAGAAGGTTACCTCTTCCTTATCTGAGAAGTGCCAGTTTTACTCCAATTTAAGACATTACAGCCACTTTACATGACTAGAAAATTGAACTCATTATCTCCAGCTGCTACTGGTTGGCTACCAGATAGTCAAAACACCCTCTTCACACATGGTTGTCTACCATTGTCCCAATGGCCCTAGAGACTCATGACACCTGATATATTCTCTTTTTGCTTTTTAATGCAACTGGCAGTGGCAGCGTCCCACCCCAAACCTGTGCAGAGCAATAAATGTCTCCCAAGTTATAACTACTCACAGTTGGTACAAACAGACAACAGCTGCTGGTTTAAAAAAGAATCCAAATTAATGTGGAAGTTATAACTCTGGGGTCAGCTCTAAAATAAGACAGCACTGATGAAAAACAGAGAGAAAACTAAACACCAAAACCTCCAGTATTCGCTCTGACTCTGATTCATCAAAGCCCTTCAGCATGTGCTGAATTAAGTCAATCAGATCTATATACATGCTGAAGGGCTTTGCTGAATCAGGGTATTGGACAACCCTTCCATACTTGGGGTTAATGAAATTTAGGATGGAATGACCTGTGACTGCATTTTAATTAATGACTGAAATATAACATACAAACTAGTACTAACCAGCAACTCTACACACATTAAAGCTTTGGTCCTACTTTAAGTGGATGCAACTACTCATACGCTCAAAGGCAAGCACATTCAAAAGTGTTTGCAGCAGCACGGTTTAAACGACTTTCAATAGCAATCAGGAGTCAGAAAAATCCCTTGCAGTTTGTGATCTTTCTGAGGGCATCAAGTTACTTGGAAGCAGAATCAACATAATGGTTTGTAAATTATCTGAATTTTGCTGTATTATTAGCCAAACCTTACATTTTTTGGTTCAGTTCAAAAGTCCTAGTGAAGCCCATAGGAGTTTTGTCAGAGTAAAGGACTGCAGAATTTGGTGGGATAAGACTTGCGTCAAGGAAGTAATAGTGTACTCCTATTCCGAAGTATACCATAGTCATAGAATCATAGAATCATAGAATATCAGGGTTGGAAGGGACCCCTGAAGGTCATCTAGTCCAACCCCCTGCTCGAAGCAGGACCAATTCCCAGTTAAATCATCCCAGCCAGGGCTTTGTCAAGCCTGACCTTAAAAACTTCCAAGGAAGGAGATTCCACCACCTCCCTAGGCAACGCATTCCAGTGTTTCACCACCCTCTTAGTGAAAAAGTTTTTCCTAATATCCAATCTAAACCTCCCCCACTGCAACTTGAGACCATTACTCCTCGTTCTGTCATCTGCTACCATTGAGAACAGTCTAGAGCCATCCTCTTTGGAACCCCCTATCAGGTAGTTGAAAGCAGCTATCAAATCCCCCCTCAATCTTCTCTTCTGCAGGCTAAACAATCCCAGCTCCCTCAGCCTCTCCTCATAAGTCATGTGTTCTAGACCCCTCATCATTTTTGTTGCCCTTCGCTGGACTCTCTCCAATTTATCCACATCCTTCTTGTAGTGTGGGGCCCAAAACTGGATACAGTACTCCAGATGAGGCCTCACCAATGTCGAATAGAGGGGAACGATCTGCTCGCTATGCCCCTACTTATACAGTCTGCCCCTACTTATACTGCTCTATAGTCTAGAGCAGTGGTTCTCAACCAGGGGTACGCAGAGGTCTTTCGGGGGTTACATCAACTCATCTAGATGAGTGTTTCGCAATGTGGGGGCTGTGAGCATCAGGGGGACACAAGCGCAGGGCTGGAGTTAGGGAGTGGCAAGCAGGGCAAATGCCTGGAGCCCCACACCACAGTGGGCCCCACAAAGCGAAGTTACATGCCTCAGCCCTGGGCAGCAGGGCTCGGGCTTCAGATTCCTGAAAAGGATATAGTAGTCTGGAAAGGTTGAGAACCACTGGGCTAGAGATACTAATTTGTTTGTCCCTAGACAATCTGGTGATTGAGGCTCAGTAAATGGGAGAAACAAAATGGTTTTCTTTCTCCGAATGCTACATTTTGGAAGGTGCTTGTGTAGAGGCACTCACCTCTCGAGTGCCTCTTCGCTGCGGGTGCAGCTGCACAGTCCTTTGCTCACCCCGTTGCCTCCTGCAGGCTGCCAGCTGACCTTGTTGGGTATTCAGTGCCTTGGACACAAAGTCTACATGGAAGAGTCTAATTTATAAACCGTCTATTTGCTAGGGTCTTCAGCCCCAGTTCTGGGCCCTTCAAATTCAGCTGTTTTTTTCAACCTCCCAAACAAGCTCCAGCCCCTGTTGGGGGTTTATGCTACTTGACCTGTGGCCAGCCAGGGAGCACAGGCCTACCCACAACCAACAGGTCATCCCTCAAGGTACTTTGGCCAGAGAGGAGCCCCGCCTCTGGTCCAAGCCAGGAACTGATCTGCTAAGGCCAGACTTCTCCGTCTATCTGGACCAGCATGACCCTGATTGGCTGTTAATAGCCCCTCAAGCCTTTGGAAGACCAGGTCTATAGTTTCCAAAATGGCCACTCCAGAAAGTCCTCTCTAGACAAATTCGGAAGACCCACCTTCTTTGTTATTTTCCTCTCAGCTTGCTGCTTCTTGGGGCAGGGTGTAGTAGAGCAGCTAGACCCTCCAGCAGACAGCTTCATAGGCCAAACACACCCCTTCATAGTGCTTTATTTTCTTTCATACAGAACCTAAAAAGTCGGCACAAGATATAAAGGCTACCAAGAATACAGACATCTCTAATACATCAGAAAAATCACCTGAACAAGGTATGGGCTGTGGATCACAGCAAATCCTTAGACATGAATTAGCCCTTCAGTCTAAAAAGTCTGCAGTGGGTTACAAAAAGTAATTTGAATTTGTAATGTATACCAGTCTACCTCTCCTGCAGCCTCTATTCTGGATTCGCATAGCAAGAGAATGAGCCTCTGCTTCTGCAAACCATCACCAAAGAGCATGCCAAGATAAGGGAGGAGAGGGGAATGAGGATGCAAGGGCACCATCACAACCTAAGCTTTGCATGTAACATGGTATTGCTCTACTGCAGTGCAATATTAAGGCCTTCACTGTGGCTTTCAGCCACTCCTTTGCACTGGCAGGAGGTGGGCAGGAGCATTAGTGGCTGAACAGCGATTCTCAGAAGTACTGTAGCTCAGGTAGGCATAATGCTTCCAGGTCCACTGGATACGAACTCACAGCAGTGTCCACCACTACCCTCTTGCAGGGTGCAATGTGTTCTCCCCTTGGCCTGCACAGCAGGACAGACAGACCCATGTTTCCATCATCAGCACAGTCCTTCCTCGTCCCCACAGGGGTTTCTAATATTGTTGCCATCTTCAGATTTCCCTGGTTCTTGCATGCTGTGGGTACAAAGATCAAGAATATGCCTTTTCCCTGGCACCTGGGTACAAAGTTAGATGGGAGGACTTGTTGTGCGTGCTACCTTTTTCCCTTTAGCACATCTGTGCATGACAAGGCACAATTCAGCTCTAAGGAAATTGTGTCTGTTAATTTTTCCAATTCATCTGTTTTGGTTTTTTTTAGCTCTCTGTTACCCCTTTAAAACTGTCTGAGGTTTGAATTTTTAACTGGCTAGCAGCAGGTAGTAATTAATCCAGCAGACAGTATAAGGGATGATGCTTTCCAACAGGAGAACACTAGGCTGTGCTGAGGTAGCCATGAACGGATTGAATAATGATACACAGCCCTGCTTTAATTCCCATAATTTCTTAGGCCTTCCTTGAGGCTGTGAGCTAAGTCGAGAGGAACTGGACTGAGGGCAGTGGTGTGAAATGTTTGTTTCTATGGCAGTTTTTGTAGATAGACTGAGAGGGCAGATTTAAGGGGGTTATTTTTAAAGCTGATAAATTATATATAAAAACACACAAAATCATTTCATATAGCGATATTTAGGAGGCACATCTGGCAGCTGGAAAATTTAGAAGCATCTCATTTTCCCCTCCATCATAATAGTGGGTATCCGCACTTTAAAATAACTGGTCTGAGATGAGTCAAATTTAGAACAATATAGGCCCCCCAAAATATTGTCCTATCCCCACCTCACCTCGGCAAAACAGGTGGAAGCTGTTCTTATCTTGACACAATTCCCTGAAGCATTTTCCCCTAGAGGTTGTCCGTACGTCAGCAAACTTGCACAACTGTGGTAGGTACCACATATTTCAGCTTTGCTCAGTGACACATTTGATGATTTTATAGTACGTCAGGTAAAATGAGTTACATTTACTTGAAGTTTCTAGTTGCCTTATCATGTAGAGAGATATGCCAGTGCAATAGAAACTGACTGCAAAACAGCAGTATCAGGAACATTGTGTTTTTGATATACTTGTCAGATTCACAGATTCTCTTGTGAAAGTGGAGAGACTGTAGGGGAGAATCAAGGGCATGAATGCTCCAGATTAATTCCTTATTTAGTAACTACTTTCCACAGAATGGTGCAATACTATGTCACGTCAAGACATATGCTGTATATCCACACAGCAGTGAAGGCATGAATTGGTTTGGTGCTCATAGACGTTTTCAGGGTTGTGGCCAGAATAAACTTGGGCTACTTTGTTGTTCATTTTAAACAAGTTGACACCATTTATAATGTTTCTACATATGTCATATCTAATTACATGTTTTTATATATATATATATATAAAACTTTTAAACACACTTATAGCCGATGCACTCCGCAAAGAATATCAGACGTCTCCGGGACCGGTACCAACTACACAAGTTACCACCACAACTCTGAAGCCAACCACAACTCCAGAACCCATCAGCACAACACCAAAGCCAACTACAATCCCTGCAACAACCAGCACTCCAGCTACTGTTACCGCTGCCAAACCTCGACCTGCAGTGCATAGGGTCAGGGATCTAGGTCAGTAGAATGAAGGCAGGGATTTGTACCGTCATGTTGACCTTCAATTTTCCTAATAAACAATAATAATAATATTTCAAGAATAGGTCAAAGTCTAATTGGCCCTTGTTTAATAGACCATCAAAATTTATTAAATAATACAATGTAGGAATATTAACAATGTATAAAAGAATCAGCAGAAAGGAGGGATGAAATTAGTGCGTTAAGAGTGCTGATATGAATTTCTGAGCGGTTACAAAGCCCATCTGGAAGAAAGTATGCTTCATAAACATAAACCCCCATATTATGTAAGTATGGACTGTTATAGGTAAAAGTGGCTACATTCATATTAGTTATCTACAATCTATATATATTCTCAGGAGTAAGACGTGCTACTTATGGATACTACTTCCATATAGATAAAATACAGACTTACATCTGAATTGCATTGTTCCACCTGAGTTCGGACCCTCCCCTGCCCACAATAAAATCATGATAATTTCAAATATATTATTCAACAAATATTCCTTTGAATGATTTGGCCAGCTGTACAGGTGGGCTGATAATTTAACACAGAGATTTGAGAGTTGTTTCATGATAACTTTCAAATGCATTACTCAAAATAGATTTTTTGCAATTACTTTCCTCCCAATCCTACTTTGACCCTAAAAAGGACCCTTAGTGTAAGCAGGGGAATAGTCCCGCTATTGTGGGGAACTTTCCTGGCTTCTACACTACCCCGGTGAAGTGGGCTAGCGAAAGGATCTGAGTCCTCGCTCCCACTTCCTTTACCTAGTGGCCTCCCTGCCCTTGAGGACTCCCCTTCCACTCTCCTGTCTGGCAGAGTCCTCATAACCCCAACAAGGCTGGGCCCAGGATTCCTGGGGGGGCTCGATCCCCAACCCTGCTGTGGTCACCTAGGACAGGGGCTAGGGTGTCCCCACTCCAGGATACTCTCTCTGCACTGGGCACTTCTCTGACCCACTGACCATTGCACACAAGTTAAAGCAAAGGCAAGTTATTTAATCAACAATCAATTTTAAAAAGAATAAGGAAAAATGGGAAAGGTTAAAGGAAACATCACCCCGCTCTGTGGTAGGGAACATCACAAACAGTGTCTCTGGAATGTCAGGGCAGTTCAGTCTGTTCCTTGTAGGTCCCAGGCCTCCTTCTCAGGCCCTGGCTGTGCTGCAGGGATGCTGTGGGTTGGACACTTGCTCTGGTGGTGGCCTCACGCTCTCAGGCTCTAAGTGGTAGGACCCGTCTTCCCAGTGTCGCCCCCGCCCTGTCAGGGTTACGATCCAAGCCTGGCCTCCAGAGCCTCTTGGCTGAGGTGTCTCCTTGTGCTGGGCCTACTGCCCAGGATCCCCCTCGGTCTCCCCAGCTGCTCACCACACCCAGCTCCGGACTGCTCCAGTCCCAGCCCCACAACTCTGTCTCTGCACTGCTACTGCTCTGCCTCCAGCTCCCTGGGCTGCTGCTTTGGCCCCTCTGCCTCTGGCTGCTACAGCTCTGCTCCCAGGACAGGTCTGCTCTGCAGGCTGCTTCTGTGACTCTGCTCCCAGCACTGACCTGCTTCCTGGGCTGCTTTTCTGGCCCCTCTGGCTCTTGTTGCTGCAGCTCTGCTCCCAGGACAGGTTCTGCTCTCTCTGGATCTGGTGCAGCTCTGCTCCCCAGCTCAGCTCGAGCCCCTGCTTTCTCCTTAGCTCGGCCCCACTCTGTCTGACCCAGGCACTTTCAGCTCACACGGAGGACAGGACCTCTCTGACTCCCTGATTAGCCTGCCCGCTGTCATTCAGGCTGACCTGGAGCACTGGCCTCTCCCCATTGTTCCTGGGGGCTGTCAGTCTCAGGGTCCTGATTCCCCATCGACCCTTCCCCCTCTTTAGTACTGGGAGCTAGCAACTAAAACACCCCCACTGAATGTTAGTCCCCTTACATTAGCAAGAGCTCTCTACTATGGACTTTGCTCACCTGATTTTCCCTGATCCTCCCCCACCCGCACTTTCATTCATTAACAAGCATGTACACTGTTCCTATTGTTTAACACCTTTTAAAGTTAGAAACTGTTTTGTTTCTGCCTAGGTCCTAGCAGCGTCCATCCAGTTTACTCAGCTGTGGCTGCTGCAGCATCAAGTAAGTACAGTGCTGCAGCTCATGGTTGTGAGGAGTGGATAAAGTGCATATTAAAGCAGCAGTGTTGCAGTGTCATTAAGGCTCAGATTTGCAAAACTGGAGTGAAATCCTGGCCCCAAGGAAGCCAATGGCAAAACTCGCATGGACTTCAGAACGACCAGGATTTCAGCCCAGTTTTTAAAGTGGAACTTAAGGAAATCCTACGCAAACTTGGGTCAGCATTTACAAACATGGGGGCCTATAATGAATCCTCTAAATCTGTATGTAAACATGAAAATAAACATATAGCCTAATTTGCAGAGATGCTGAGCACCCACAACTCCAGTAGGAGATACTGGTGCTCAGCATCTCCAAAAATGAACCACTGTTACCTAGGTGTCTAACTTGAGACATTTGTTTGCAAGTTTCTGCCTTGGTAAACTATGGGTGCTCAGTCTTCTAACACTTGAATTTTTCCAAGCCCCCTGAGTTACTTGATGCATATTTTCACATTGGCCCCTCTGGTCTTACACTCGCCCCCCTCCCACTGCCAAAAAACAAAATTTGAATATTGCTCTGACATATGTAATTCAGACTGTGGGATAATTATTTAAACTCGCTCAGTGAGAGCTGAAAGCTTTGAACACTGACCTAAGTTAGGCCAGTGCTGTTTGGAAAACCTCAGACCAAGACTCAGGGTCTGGCATAAATGTGATGTTTTTCCTGGCTTTGCATTAGTGTTATTGATAACAGCATCGTGTTTGGTCAAAGTTCCTCCTTCATCTTGATCCAGAAACCTGCTTCCATTCTAGCCCGCAAGCTGTAATACAAATATTTGAAGCAACTTGCCGTATTTAATTACTCAGCTGAGAAGAAAAAGAAACACATTTTCAAATGCTAGCAAGTTTCTCTAGACTGAGGACTGAAATCTGGCTTCTACTCCGTGAAAAGGAACATGCGCTCTGCTCAGCGGAAAGAGTGGCAGACGTAACAGAACACCTTGGGCTCGGTTCTGCTCAGATACGCAGGTACAACTGTCCCTGAAGCCAGTGGAAGTGGTGTCCCTGTATCTGAAACCAAAATTGGGATGTTTTGTCTTGTTAAATAAGCTCCATAGAAATTAAGAGTAGCCATTCAGTATCCTACCACATGGGGGATGCAATGGTTATCTGCAAAAAGAAAAGGAGTACTTGTGGCACCTTAGAGACTAACCAATTTATTTGAGCATGAGCTTTCGTGAGCTACAGCTATGTATCTGATGAAGTGAGCTGTAGCTCACGAAAGCTCATGCTCAAATAAATTGGTTAGTCTCTAAGGTGCCACAAGTACTCCTTTTCTTTTTGCGAATACAGACTAACACGGCTGCTACTCTGAAACCAATGGTTATCTGCTAAGCTAATTCAAGTACTGAGAGCAAAATTCATTAAATTAAGTTGTGAATCCCACTGTATTACCTCATCACTGAGGTTCACCTTGAAAGCATGGAGAAGGAAAAAAAATAGCAAGGAGATGAAAGATGTTGATTCCTGGAGGCATTTATTCTAATGTGCAAATGTTCATCTCTAGGGCAGATTGTCATGTGAGGAGTTGTGTTGCAGTGAAAGACCTTTATGGAATTCTGGCTCAGTCTGGCTCTCCATTCTCTTCTACACCAGGGCATCTCTTCTGGGCCATTATAGTTCCACCTTCACTTCACACCTTCATTCCCCCTTTGGGGACCCACAAAATTTGGTGGCCTTGTGCAGTGCCTGTGCACTCTCTCCAACTGGATTATGCTTCTGCTCTGCAAGAAGATGGAAAGAGGGCCATAAATCCAGATACTCAAAAGGTATTTTGGTGTCTAATTCTGATTGATTTCCCCTAAATACCTTTGAGGATCTGGGCTGTAGTCTCTTAGGGACAGATTTACAAATGTATTTAATTGTGTTAAAATGCAGATAGGTGCCTAGTGGGATTTTCAAAAGCACCAAACCAAATGTCAATGGGATTAGGTGTCTAACTCCTTTTAGGAACCTTTATAAATTGCTCTAGATGCCTGAATTCATCTTTAGATTCCTAAATACCTTTGTAAATCTGTTCCTTTGTGTGCTACTCCCTTTTCTGTTTCATGTTCATGCAGGGCAGGACACAATTTAGGCCACGTTTTCTTTAAAAAGGAAGTTAAAAGGCTTTTTGAGATCCCAAATCAGTAAGAGAATGTAGATTAAGGGTGAAATCCTAGCTTCATTGAAAGCAATGGTAGTTTTGTCATGTACTTCAGTGGGGCTGGGATTTAATCCTGAGACTTTAAAATGTAATGTATTCGTGATTTTTATTTGTCTTTGATTAGTCTCCTGATCGCATTTTAGATCCAGGTTTCTTCTTAAATTTCTTGAAGGTTCCTAATGTGAATCTCTTCCCAAAAGAGAAAAAGAGGTATACATGCAGAAAGATTATAAGGGCCCAGGGTGTGGGGCAATACCTCATCATGTGTCAGTGCTGAAGACCATGGAAGATATCCTGCTGACAGGAACACAATTGGGACCAAACACATTAATATGATTTTTAGGACATTGCTAAGCATAGTATTTATACCCCAAATCTGACCTACTGCATCATTGTTATCATCTGGTGAGGATGTCTTCTGGATTCTAAATACTTCATTTTTCTAAAAATCAAACAATTGCCAAAAAAAAATGTTAAAAGCCCCCATTTTTGTTTGATTATCACAGCTTCCCTCTCAGAAGCCTCAGCCTTACATGCATTCAGGGCCCACTTTTAGGATGCAGACTGGAGCTTTTGAGGATGCCCAGCTTCACACCACAATCTGTCTGGTCCAAAATTTAAAAACAGTGGAATCCTGAAGAAACTGGAGAAGGAATCAAACACTCTCTTGTTTGTCCTGGCTAATGGGGACTCGCATCTGACCATCATGGTACATTGGTAACTTGCTTTCAAAAGGCACCTCCAGAGTAAACTTGCTTGGAACACAGTGTAGTTCAAACGATTACCACAACGGTTGTATCTATAAGAAAAAATGCTTTGCCACTACCAACCACTGGTATTGGGAAAAGTTTACATGATTAAACCAAAGGTGATTTGTGGCTGAGAGTCTCTCAGAAGAAAATACTCCTTGCTGCCCCTAACAGTCCTTGTATTTGTGCTTCCTTCCTTATATTCTTCCTTTTTTGTTTTCACCTTGCTTTCCTTGTCAGAAAAATATGAATTAACAAATAAACCTCAATATAAAAGTTCCAAATTTTAAATCTAAACATTGATTGTCTCAGTAGATTACATGGAAACAGGCAAAAAACAGCAGGGATGGGCCTGCTCCACTGCAGGCCCAATCTTTCATATGATTTAAGCACGATAAGTAGGGTTGCCAGGTGTCCGGTTTTCGACCAGAAAGTCCGGTTGAAAAGGGGACCTGGCAGTGTCCGGTCAGATCTACTGACTGGACATCAAAAGCCTGGTTACTGCAGGTGGGTGATGGGGAGAAGGCACTGGGTCATCAACACACGCAAGTCCCTACTCAGCTGGGGCTGCTTCCTGCCTGCATCTCGTGGGCAGGGAGGCTCTGCGACAGGGTCTGCAGCTCAGGAGCAGAGGGAGCCCAGCAGGGGGAGGAGGAAGGGAGGTAGAGAGGCTCCAGCTATGAGGAAGGGGGAGAGCAGTGAATGATGCAGGAGAGAGACATGAGTGGGGGGTGGGGCCTGGAGGAGAAGGTGGAGCTGGGGGCGAAGTTTGGGGAGAAGAGGTGGAGCAGGGAGCGGGGCCTCTGAGGAAGGGGTGTGGTGGAGGGGAGTCTGGTTGTCAGCAATTAGAAAGTTGTCAACCCTAATGAAAGGGCTGCCTAATGTATGAATGTCAGTGCAAGATGCATAATACTTGGTAGGACTGAAGTAGGCACTATTGGAATGCAACTAATAAATAAATAAGCATACAAATTTAGGTGCTGTAGTAGGTCTTCTTACTCTGTAGATATTTCAGTACATAGGCACAGGGCTGGCTCCAGCGTTTTTGCCCCCCCCCCCCCCCCCAGCGGCAAAAAAAAAAACACACTTGCCGCCGAACAGGGAGGCTGAATTGCTGCCGAGCACAAAACACACGCTGACGGAGTGGCCGTCGAATTCCCACCCCCACTGAGGGCGGATTGCCAACCCAGAGCCCGACGTCCTGCCGCCCCTTTACATTTGCTGCCCCAGGCTCCTGCTTGGTTCGCTGGTGCCTGGAGCCGGCCCGGCATAGGCCACTAGGTTAGATGAGAATTTTCCAGTAAGGCTACTTTTTACTGATTCACATATTCCGGACAGGCCTTGCATTTGAGTAGGTGTAAGCCTTCATAGAAGCAGTGGAGCAAGATGAGAGCCCACTTGTGTAACAGTACCTACCTACACATTTGTGCTATTGAATAAGAACTCTCACCTGGCACTGGGGAAAAAACCTGGAGTTTATTTTTGGACCTTGGCTCTTTCCCAAGATAATCCTAACCACTTACTCCTCCAGGGACTGCCTGCTGGCCCAACTGCTGCCGTTCCTGCAGCCACTCCTCTGCTCCTTCTGTACACTGCTCTCAGGTGGCAGTCTCTCTCTCACTCCAGCTCCCGTTGCTGTGTATGGTCTTGCCGTTTTTCCCATTCCGGGTCACAACTTTCCCTGCTGCTCAGCTGAGCTGGCTGGGTTGGCCCATCCATCTCCACCTCTGTGCCCATGGCATATCTATCTTCCTCAGCAGCCACCATGACCGCTGGTTCATGCTCACCATAAGACTTGTCCCGACCACAGCCTGGGATCAGTTTCCAGCCATTGGCTCTGACTAGCTCCCTGCACAGAATGCATTTTCCTGATTCTAGGCCTAGATTACAGTGTATTAGCTGTGTTCTGCCTGGTCATATTTAATCAAAGCATCCCAGAGCTGGTCTGCAGTTACACATTTAACATTAATTCCTGACTTTTCCCAAAGCTCCAGTAACTGGGCTTTACTGCCCTCTCTGCAGTTTGCAGTCATAGCACTCAGCTGAACAGGTTCTGCACCTGGTTAACTTTTGATTAACTTTTGGTTAAGTTTCTTCTGGGGATTCACTTGTCTGACCGGCTGGCACCTGTTTAACACAGACCTTTCCTTCTCATGCCACAGCCTCCTGCTTGTTCAGTGCTCCTTTTCAATAAACACTCACTTTGTAACACACTGCAGTGGTGCAGACTCCCTGGCTTGTCTTATATTTAAAAGAACAACCACCCTTGTAGGCACTGGAGCTGTGGTTTCAGATATAAATAGTTTCTGCCCCATTAGTTATTTATTGTCTGGTTATTTCTTTGGGCTTCCCCATCCGCCTATATCCATCTGTTGTCTCTTGTCTCGTATTCAGACTGTAAACTCTTTGGGGCAGGGACCATCTCCATTCTATGTTTCTACAGCACCGAGCATGATGAAGTCCTGATCTTTGGCTGGGGCTGCTAGGTGATGCTGCAATACAAATACTTAATAAGAACAATAAAGATGGGGAAAGAGTTTAAATAAGGGTTATAATGGAAACCAAGTCACAACCATAACTATGAAGTTGTTCCTGCAGCCCTACTGTCCTATACAAGTAACATTTCTAAATGTAAAGTGGCAAATGTTAATTAACCTTCTCAGTAAAAAACAAAACAAAAACCAAGAACTATATATTTTTACTTTGCCCCCACATGAAACAACTTAAATATATGAACAATAAGCACAAGCACATTGCTGCAGTATAAAGAAACTCCATATACACGTCATTAACTCTGACAAGTGCAAAATGAAACTCACTGAAAATCCCAGATAATGACCGTCTTGAACTAAACATAGTCTAAATGACATTTTCCATTTTAATGTCTACTTAGGGCAGATTCAGGCTGCACAAGGAAGAGGCCAGAATCAAGGTATGTCCTTAAACTAATACGGACTTAGTAGATTTTATATTAAAATTCTATTTAAGTTCTGTGCACTGACCAATAAAATGTTTTCAAAGCATTCAGGGGCACTTCACCCTATGCAAGTAACAGAAATATTCCTCGAGCTAATACAGGTAAAGGCTTTAAGTAACTTTTCAAATTTCTCTTTGTAGCAAATTATACCATTGGCATCTACTGAGAGTTAAATAATACAATATTGTTTCATCTTCTAAGCTTTTTTCCAGCAGTCTGCAATGCTAACAAACATCGCACTGATTATTGCATGGGAATATACTTAATTAACGAGGGCAACTTGTTTGGATAAAGAACAAAGAAATGAAAATAATCTCATAATTGTTCTCTAAATATAATCTCTAACCATTCAAGAAGGGCACATGTGCTATTGCTAAGCAGTCAGGGTTCACGGTCTGTAACCATGTCTCAGATGCCTTTCAATCGGGGGTTCCAGGGCCTAATCCTGAGAGTCACTGAGTGCCCTCAATGTCTAGCAGTCAAGTGAGCTTAGCACTTTTCAGAAGTCATTCTGCACCCTAGATTCAGGGATACAACTTCACTGAGAAGCATCCACCCTCACTAGATCTTAATTTGACCCTTTGTCTCAGTCTTTAAAGGTACTTCTTTGTTCACAGTTACTGTCTTCCTTTTCCATTTGTCTTTAAAAGAAATCATTGAGTATTACTTTCAGTTCCATTGTACACCCTGTAATCACATTCCTCTGTACTAACCAGTTGAAATTGAACCTTGTGTCAAATCACACAGGTATTCAACGCCAAGAGCCTGTCGCAGCCTTCCAGAAACCTGCCGGGTCTCCAGTCCATCTCGGTAAGATCTACTGTTAGAAATTGGCTAAAGTCCCCTCATTTCCTTTCGTTTCAAATGTTTGCCCTTCAAGGTAGGTTCATAAGTAACATTTCATGAGATTTTCAGGGTGATCCCATGAGACGTGTAGCAATTTGTCTACTGAACAGCTGTTCCATCATGCCACCATATTTGTGAATGTGAAACAAAGTTAACTAGCTCAGTAACTGATGTGTTCTAGTGTAAAGTTGTGTGAATTAATGTCTCCCATGATGTTGGCAATTTCCTTTGTGAGTGTTCAAATTGTACATCAAAAAGAGCAAGTGTCTGATACTCCTTCCCTTTGCTTCAATCTTCCTCCCCTCCTTTTCCTCTTCCCTAGCTTTTGCCCTGATATGTCCCCCCCTCTCATACTTATTTGTTCTCTCGATCACATATATTCTCTGCCTTTTGTTTATCCCTTCTCTCCTTTTTGTTCTCCCCAATCCTCTCTCACGCCTGCCAAAATTGGTGTAGGGGAGGTGTGGAGAAAGCCTGGGACCCAGCCCGCACTACCTGCCCCCATGTGCTGCTGGTGCAGATGAGCTATTAGGGAGATGTCACTCCCAGCTGGGCCCAGATTCTCGGATTCCACATGGATGTGACACCATGTGTGGGGGAAGGTTGGCTCAAAGGGGCAGAACTAAAATTGGCAGGAGTCATGTCATGGGGACTGAAGGAGCTGCAGGTGTTCCAGTCTGGGAGAACCTGCCCCTAAGGAGCAGGGGGCATGATGCTGAGAATTGTTTGTTGTGAAGAAGGTATTTTACTTCTGCTAATACTTTTGTTCAAACATCCTAATGTTTCTCCAAGGCAGTTACAAAACAGGAGTTCCATATCATGAATGATGATGTTGTTTTAATCACAAGGAAAACAACCAACCCCCCCCCCCCACAATCAGCCTTTGATTCTTGTTGTATTCCCAAAAAGTCCCCATCTTCATCTTTTTCAACACCAGTTTTGGCATCTCAAAATTGTTGCTTCCAGCCAACTTCAGCACATGATTGAAGGGAAGCAACTGGCCCACTCCATGCTGTCTTGGAATGAAGTTTTGTTTTTTCTTAATCACACAAGGTGAGCACACAGTTCTTGTGGATCAGGATCAGTTCTGCAGTCTTGGCCTGATGCTTGAGGAGTTTTTTGTCATTAGCCCACTCACACTTGTTTAAGCTGACATCCATCCAGATAAATCCATTTTCCTGCCAAGCTTCTTCCTACACTTCTTCAGGAATTTCATCTCCGCCAAGCAACTGATAATGACCAAACTCTTCTTGTAGTTCTTTACACTCTCAAGAATTTAAACTTGGATTAAAAAAAAAGCCATAACCCACCATCACCACAAAATTGTTTCTATAGTATTCAAAAACTCAAAAACCCTAATCTTGCTGCAGTCCAAAAGTCAACAATCTGAGACTTCACACCCACTTGATCTTCTATGGATAGGCTGTTATATTCACGGAATACACACAGACAGTTCAGATGAAAACATCAAATACTCTTCCTGGAAGGTTGCAATGTAACACTACTTTTATGCTTAGACTCCTGGACAACACACAGTAATTAAACACAGAAAGGGACAAAGCAGGCTGCTCCCTAACTCAGAGGCACTACTCACCCCACCTTGTTCTGGGCTAGTTCTTTCCAGACTGATTATCATCATACACTTTCCTACAGAACAACCCGAGCCTGCAGTCAGGACAAGGAAACCCCCATTACCACTCTTAAAGTAACAGCTTGCAATTTCAACAAAGTCCTCAATATACCACAGATTGTTCAGAGCATACTGGACAGTTGTCATGTAATAAATCCTGGCAACTTTCAAGAATTTTAATTTCTGTTTCTCAGGGATGTGAATTTCATCTAGAAATTTCCTTATCGTCCATCTTCTTATAAGCCCAAGGAATAAGACATTATTGTCACCCTGCTCCTCTCTCTGAGATTTAAGGATTGTCCCATTTGCAATCAGCCCACTCAATTTTTGTCATTTATCACTTGTATATATATAAAAAAGAGTGTTTGTAAAGGAAAAGGGAGGGACCGCTCCTCGGTAGAAACTTGTTAAAGAATATGAGCACTGAAACACTGCCTGAAGGAGCAGTAGACAGAGCTCAATCATAAGGGTTTGGAATGATTTGTGAGGGTCTTGAAACAAACAATCTGTTTTGTCATCATCTGAGTGGAAGTAGCTCTTAAGTAGGGTATATCCAGAGAAACTCCAGCCGTACTCCCTTTTTTTCCTTCTTGCATTTCTGCCACATCTCAAGTGCAGGGACAAAAATTTCTTGTGATTCACAACAAAAATACAGACAGTCAGTGGGATGATCTTTACCATGTCAGAATCATTTGAAGCATCTGTGCTACTGAGAAGAACCCATCAGTGGTGAGATTGAACAATGCAGAAGAATCAAGGAGCCAGTGCTCCATTCAAAAATACATGAAGGCTGGGTGTGGGCTTGAGCACAAGCATAGCCCTTAACAATGAGATGGTTGTGGAAACAAATATTTTGTTTGTGAGGCTGGTACATTCCCTTGTACCAACCAACTGTCCACTTTTACTTCAGCTCATTTTGTCTGGTCATAGTGAGTGTGGAAGGGCAGGTTACTTCCATGTGGGATGCAGCTCCAATAAGTTTTAAATTTTAAAACATCTTTTTTTCCTCTGGACATGCACAGCTGATGTGTTTGTAGAACAGATTACATGTGAAGAATGCACTCTTTCCCCTGATGGATGAAAGAGTGGCCTTTCAAAGACTCAGCTGTGCTCGAGTTTTGTTTTGTGTGAACCTTTCCCTTTGGAGCCCTATGAAGATTCCATAAGACAAAGTAAGACAAAGTACACAGCTTGCTAAGCTTTGCTAAGACAAAGTACAAAGCTTGTTTCACTGGAAGTCATTGCTCACCTCCACAACAAAAATTGACACACAAGTTTGGCAGTCTATTAACAAATGATCAATACATGACATGACTGCAGCCAGGTTCACCACCCACTGCCTAAGCAGTCTTTGCAGTCCCCCCTGCAGTCTAACTCACCCATTTCCCATGCTCACTAAGACTCACCTCCGCAGCCATGCCTACAGAACTGCAAATTGATTATGCCTAGGCTGATGATGAGCAGTGACTGTTCCTCTTCCCCTTCCTTCCATCTCCTGCTCCCCGACTCAGTCCCCCATTTCCTTCTTGCCCTCCTTCTCCCCACCCCAAATAAAAACACAACATCGAAACAAAACGCATTGTTTGCGTGGTATATCCCTGTCCTAACCCTTCATTGGTTCTTGAGTCTTTTAGGTTATAAACTCTGCAGAGCCAGGACTGTGTCTCTGTGTTTGAACAATGCTCAGTACAATGAGGTCATGGGGGCTTGAAGACTTTTATTGGGGGTGAAAGACTACCAAGATTCCCTTCCCAGCAGCCCACTGCCCCATATCTTCCCTTACCTGCAGCCTGTTCCCCACTTCACAAGGACAAACAGTGCCCTTCTCAAAGATGGTTGACTTAGGGACCTAGGAGTGACAGTGCTCAAATGCTTAAGATTCACAGGTTTATGCCAGAGACAAAACCACAAAGCATGAGTGTCCATCAAAAAATGGTGAGAAATTTGGTAGTTCAGGGGAAATGGTGGGGAGGAAGGATGCTTTCAGGGATTCTTCATGGAGGGTTAGGTAGCAGCATTTTATGATGGACATAGGGATGGTGTCTAACGTGCTCACCTAGCCTGAACCACTTGCACCATCTCATGCGACTGTTAGCTCATCCAAGTGGCCAAAAACCAGGACAAAACATTATTTTCTATTAAAGTTATACAGTGCCCTGAGAACAGAGGCAGTCTTGTATTTATTTATACAAACAGAGGTGGTGGTGTTCATCACATTCCTGCCTGTTGGGGTCTGAGCAGGAATCTGCTCATCTCTTTGGTTTTGAAAGGTTTGAGGTAGAACAGGAGTCGATATTATTATGGGAGTCAGCAGGGCAGGGGCTTGTTTGGTGGAACATTTTTTGCTGACCTGGCCAAAAGAAAAATTGCTAAGGCCAGCCTTGTCCCAATGTTAATGTAAGTGAATATGAAAAGAACAAAACTGATCTAAAGAGATGTGCTTTAATACAGAGGGAGAAGATAAGAGACTACTAAATAAGGCTTGAAATGTGTTCATAAAGATTTCCAGGTTTAAATAGCCAAAAAATTCTCACTGGATTCTACTCATCATGACTCATTCTACAAACTGGCTTTTCTAAATTCTGCAAAGTGGTTTGTAACTTCCCATAATTCCATGCTTTTAAGTAATAATTTCTCTTCTCTTTTTGTGCTTGAAAGCTTTGGAAACTGACTTGTGGAAACCTGGATCAAGCCTTTTTGACACAGGTAAATACTTAACACAATAAAACACAACAGATCCACCAGCAACTACACTGGGAATAATCAGCATTCTACACCCTTGTGGGGAAGTAACACTTTTAAGAAGGCCCACGGCACTAACGGTAATAACTTCCACTTACAGGAATTATGATATACAATGACAAATGTCAGGTTTCAGTTTATCTCTGGTTGGCTGAAACTGCCCCAGTGGGCCCTGTGCTTCCATCAATCTCAAGCAAGGCCCATTCCAGGAACAGAACTGATGAGGTCTGGAGAGAGTAGCAAACCATGCTGCAAAAGGGGGTTCTAGCTACTGAAAAAAGGGGCCTAAATGAACACTGTATTTCTTGGAAAATGCAGGCGCATGATGATAATCTGCAGAGAGTCAGGCTGCCAACACCCAGAAAGGAGATTGATCAATTAGTCTAATATAAGAGGTTATAATGAAACACAAACTGAACACATGGAAAACTCCTGAAAGTAAAACTATGATGTTATGGAATAGTGTCCCAAGGGAATTATTATTTAACTTTTATCTTGCAGTGGTGCCTAGAGCTCAAACAGGCCAGGGCCCCATCGTGCTCGGTGCTGTACGAACATTTAGGAAATGACAAGCTCTGCTTCAAAAAGCTTATGGTCGGAAATAGACAAGACACAGTGGGGTGGATGAGACAAAAAAGCGAGTTGGAAGCAGGGTAACAAAAATAGGATTTGCAGAATTTGTAGCCTATTGGGCATGATTATCAAAACTTAATGCCTTCCTGGAATTTATTGGACGTCCGTATTCCTTGAGACATTTAAAAGTTGGGTCACGCAAAACACAGATTTATGGATTCCAAGGCCAGAAGGGATCACTGCGATCATCTAGTCTGACCTCCTATACAATACAGGCCTTAGAACTTCCCCAAAACAATTCCCAGAGCATAGCTTTTAGAAAAACATCCAATCTTGATTTTAAAATGGTCAGTGATGGAGAATCCACCACAACCCTTGAAAAGTTGTTCCAATGGCTGATCATTCTCTCTCAAAAATGTACACCTTATTTCCAGTCTGAATTTGTCAAGCTTCATCTTCCAGTTAATTGATTGTGTTATATTAGATGATATCATAGGGAACAGTCCTGCCCCGGCATGGGGGTGGACCATATAATCTAATAGATCTTTTCCATCTCTAACGTCTATGATTCATTGGTCTCCCCTTTGCGAAACTCTGCCTTGTAAGCCCAATTTTCAAGAGTTTTTATTTGAAAGTTCTAATTACTTCAGAGCTGAGATATAAATTAGACTTGCATTAGCTCCAATGAGTGGCAGAGCATGTGCACATTAGAATGAAAACTCAGAACCTGGGGCAGGAGAGGTGATTCTATAGCTCTAACTATGTATCACTGTGTGGATGAACAGGTTTTCCTGACTCAGAGAGAGCAGGCTGCGTTGGAGAGAGAACATTTTACTGCATATTGTAGGCAAGTTCTGTGTGTCTGTTTGGAATGAGCTGCAGCACAGTGGCTAGTGGTGAGGATTTGTATTTGGAGACAAAAATGAGAGGTTCCTTTTAAACTTGATGAAAACACATTGGGGCGGTCTTATTTGTACTTTCTCTGTCACCCAAATGTGTGTGTAGACTAGTGATAAAGTCTGATGAATTCAGAGTGTCACTTCAAAGGCATGGTTTCTAGTTTGCATGCATCAACTGCTGTCGTATGTAAATGAATGGAAGTTTAATGAGCATGGACAGCTGTGACAATCCAGTGAAGGAAAATCTAATTAGCATGGAGTGAGCTGCCCATACAGTGCGCTGAAATTCCCATGGCAATAACAAAATTAAATTGGGGCTGGCAGAACCAGGAGGCCCATAGGAACTGACCATCTCCCCAGTTAGCAAGGAGAAATATTTGGAAGGCGGCATTATTGTTACATAGAAAATAAATCAGTCAGCTGACCCACAACCTTCATAAATGTTAAATTCACATGACTAGGTTTGGATTGTAGGTAACTACAAAGCTATCTCAGCTGGGCATGCATGTGGAGTACAGAGCCTTCCTTAAGTGCAGATCAGGCGATGAGGCACTTAACTATGAATCTGACTGAGGCCACGTCAACACTACCGACCAGATCGGCGGGTAGTGATCGATCTATCGGGGATCAATTTATCGCGACTAGTGTAGACGCGATAAATCGATCCCCGATCGCTCTGCTGTCGACTCTGGAACTCCACCAGGGCGAGAGGCGGAAGCGGAGTCGACGGGGGAGCGGCGACCATCGATCCCGCGCCGCAAGGACAAGAAGTAAGTGATTCTAAGTCGATCTAAGATACATCGACTTCAGCTATGCTATTCTCATAGCTGAAGTTGCGTATCTTAAGATCGATCCCCCTCCCTAGTGTAGACCAGGCATTAGCTGCAAAATTTGGGGGTGTAGATAGGATGGTAAATGTTCATAATTAATTACTCCGTAGTGTTATACTCAATCTGTTGTGCAAGTATGGTGTATTGAGTGCCTTTCACATACAATGATACACAGTTAGTACACATTACACACATGTGGCCACGACTGCAGAAAAAGTGTGATGTTGTTTGAGATATATGATGTGACCATGTAATTGAAGACAGCAGTGGAATGCATACACACAGGTAGGCAAGGGGAAGGCTAAGGAACCTTAATGTTGTTGTTTCATGACTTGTAAGTGCAATTTACAAATTGAGGCTCTGGTCCTGCCATCAAGTATGCACTTATGTTTTTGCAGGCTTGGGCCCAAGTCTTTGCACCTTGTGTTACTCATTTACACCTAGGCAAAGCAAGTGCAAAGCTGGTGCCCTACCAGTTCAGAAGGGCAACTTTTTATTTTCACTGTGCATGGATTTCTGACTCCAAAAGGTGCACAGCAGTGGAGAATCAGGCTCTTCATGAGACCAATGCAAAGCAAGAGGTCAGTGTAGTGTTTACCCAGGCTCATAATGTGACCAAAGGATAGCCAGTTTTCAGGAAAGTCTTCAGTGGCCCTTTTCCCCAGTGAGGACTACTTCCTTTTCCAAATTTCAGCTGTCTACGCCCACCTGCTGCACAAGAGCTGTTCAAAACAAGGTTGCAATTTTTTCATAGTAGGATAAGTATTTTACCATTTGCTCTGTAAAATACGGTGGAAACCAGTTTTGCTGAGAGTTTCAACAAGTATTCTTCTTCAGGGAGGGACGAAACTGAAAAATCTGAGCCCCAAAGTGAACATTTTTTTTTAAAATGACTATCAACACCTGAAAACAGGGCGAGAATGGAAACAGTCATGCCCCCTTTAGGGGAGTGGTTAGTTGCTGCTCCCAAAGTAATGAATTCCCTCCTCTGCTGAATTCTCTGCCACAATGTGCCTTTTCTGATTCAAATCCCCTTGTGTTGTCACTTTATTGCTTTCTTCTTAGAATTTGAACTGAAAACCGCGTCCCTTCATTTTAGAAAGTCCCTTGTAGCTCAACTGTTTCCTGCTTTCCGACCATTTGCTGGGTCCTAGGCTTTTGTGCCTGCCTTGGCCTCAGTGGCTCATAGCCCCCAGCTCCTTGCCCAGCCCCTCTCCTACCTCCTACAGAGCTGTCAAACAAAGACCCACATAGAAATGTACCAACTGCTCTTATTTTCAGTCACTCATCAGTCTAAGTCCAGAGTTTGTGATCCCCTCTGTAATCTCCTTTCATTGCCTCCCTCTGGAAAGCTGCTGCTCTCTTCTCCCACCTGTTCTGCTTAAATAAGGTTACATGAATTCTATTGTGTTTTGATTATTTGTAGACCACTCCGTGGGGGAACGTGACACTCTTCACACTGCCTGTGTTACTCGGAAGGTTATTACTATGGCTATGTCTACACTACAGCAGTTACAGTGGTGCAGCTGCGCCGCTGGTGTGCTTCTGGTGAAGACACTTTAAGCCAACAGGAGAGAGCTCTCCCATTGGCTTAATAACGCCTGCCTCCGCGAGAGTCAGTAGCTATGTCGGCGGGAGAAGCGCTCCCGCTGACATAGCGCTGTCCACACCGGTGTTCACGCCAGTCGGTGTAATTTACATCACCCATGGGTATGGATTATTCACACCCCCGAGTGATGTAAATTATACCAGAGTAATTTGTAGTGTAGACCGAGCCTCTATTTGTTTTTCTTTAAAGCCAATTAGCCATTCCTGTGACTGCCCTATTAAACTCTGGTGTCTGCCCTTTTCAATTAACAAGTGATCAGGGTCTGCCTGCCCTGCCCACTCCTCTGCAGCTTGCCTTTGTGACAGGGAGGATGATGTGCTGTTACTGCCAAACACCAGACTGACTTCTGGGGGTCTGGCTTTAAAGGAATGAAGTCCTTACATCCATGATTCTGTTAGCCTACACTGCGGACCCTTCCACCACTTCCACTGGGATTCAGGGTCGAGGAGGCTCTGATAATGATAGATAGGGCAGAGCTGAGCAGATCTGACAGACAGTACTCCAGGCTGGGACACTGCAGCAGTGAACTACAGCCTTCTCCCTCTTGACCCTACTCCTGAGCCAGCTCCCTACGGGAGTCATGGAATCTGACTGTAGACTGGGAACCAAGCCTTGTATGCTTATGGGAGCGGGGTCAAAAACAGTCCCTACAACTGGTAGGGGAGCATACTGATGGAAAACCAGAGGCACATGGGGTAGACTAGGCCTGAGGGCCAATTCCAAAGAAAGATGCAGACACACAGAGACCTAACCAAAGGCACAGGGAACATGTCACTGCTTGAGGCTGAGGATCAGATTTGCTACCAGTCAGCCACCAATAGTCCCTGCTTGAATGGCTCATTCCTTTTCCTTACCTTGGCATCAGTTCCCTGATACCTGCTCCTCTCTTTCCCACAGGTGACTCAAGATCAGGCTGGTCAAGGGGGAAAGTAGTAAGAAGAGATGCCACCAGGGGCTCTCAAACTGATCCTTTGCCTAGAGGAGGATCAGGTTCCTTGCACCCTTTGGTGTTTCCTGTATGTAGAGTTGCCAGCCCTCCAGGATTGTCCTGGGATCTCTAGGAGTTAGAGGTTAATCTTTTATGTCATGTGATCAAAGCTCCAGGAATACATCCAACCAAAACTGGCAACCCTACCTGGAGGAGAGTGGGTATTTCTTTTTGGAAGCAGTTTCTTTGTTCCCATCAGACTTTTTGTCCCATATTCCCTTTTAGACCAGTGAGTAGGTTTTGGCCCTCCTTCTGTAAGTATGGAGGTCCTTCCCGTCCTCCCATATTAGATATTTTGGACTTAAATCTATTCGTGATTGTTATGGTAGAGTCACCAGATTGTGCTGTTAAACATGATCTTCCAAGTAGTTTTTTGTTAGTGTGGGAGCAAATGTTCAGTCTTGGGAGACTTGCTGTGTTGTTGTTGGTTATGCAAGCTTCTGGACAGAGCAAATTTATGCCAGCAGCAGAGTTTGCTCTTTGCCTTGGTCTCTGATTAGAGTCAATTCTTGAAACTTATTTGTTTCTAGGGATGAGGCATTAGTGTTGGGCCAAGATTCCTGAAAGAAGGGATTGCCTATTGCTGTTTGACTATCCCTGTACCATCCCTGGTGTCAATAAAACAAGTTACACATACTCTTTGTCACTGATTTCCACTGAGAGAGTGACAACAATGAAACAGGAACAACAGTCTGAGTTTGTGAATGGTTTTGGCCAATTTTATTTTAAAATTCTTGTGCAAAGATGGTTATGGCTGCAAAGTCCGCTGTGTGTCATGAGACTAGTGAGCTAACAGTTGGGAGATATACATTTAGTACTAAAAAGAAAAGGAGGACTTGTGGCACCTTAGAGACTAACAAATTTATTTGAGCATAAGCTTTCGTGAGCTACAGCTCACTTCATCGGATGCATTCAGTGGAAAATACAGTGGGGAGATTTATATACATAGAGAACATGAAACAATGGGTGTCACCATACACACTGTAACCAGAGTGATCACTTAAGGTGAGCTATTACCAGCAGGAGAGTGGGGGGGGAGGGAACCTTTTGTAGTGATAATCAAGGTGGGCCATTTCCAGCAGTTGACAAGAATCAGCAGCACTACTATGGGTACCTGCATGGCCCCACAGTGTGCCAACATTTTTATGGCTGACTAAGAACAACGCTTCCTCAGCTCTCATCTCCTAATGCCCCTACTCTACTTGCGCTACACTGATGACATCTTCATCATTTGGACCCATGGAAAAGAAGCCCTTGAGGAATTCCACCATGATTTCAACAATTTCCGTCCCACCATCAACCTCAGCCTGGACCAGTCCACACAAGAGATCCACTGTCTGGACACTACAGTGCTAATAAGCGATGATCACATAAACACCGCCCTTTACCGGAAACCTGCTGACCGCTATTCCTACCTACATGCCTCCAGCTTTCATCCAGACCACACCACATGATCCATTGTCTACAGCCAAGCTCTACGATACAACCGCATTTGCTCCAACCCCTCAGACAGAGACAAACACCTACGAGATCTCTATCAAGCATTCTTACAACTACAATACCCACCTGCAGAAGTGAAGAAACAGATTGACAGAGCCAGAAGAGTACCCAGAAGTCACCTACTACAGGACAGGCCCAACAAAGAAAATAACAGAACGCCACTAGCCATCACCTTCAGCCCCCAACTAAAACCTCTCCAACGCATCATCAAGGATTTACAACCTATCCTGAAGGATGACCCATCACTCTCACAGATCTTGGGAGACAGGCCAGTCCTTGCTTACAGACAGCCCCCCAACCTGAAGCAACCACACACCAAAACCACTAGCCCAGGAACCTATCCTTGCAACAAAGCCCGTTGCCAACTGTGTCCACATATCTATTCAGGGGACACCATCACAGGGCCTAATCACATCAGCCACACTATCAGAGGCTCGTTCACCTGCACATCTACCAATGTGATATATGCCATCATGTGCCAGCAATGCCCCTCTGCCATGTACATTGGTCAGACTGGACAGTCTCTACGTAAAAGAATAAATGGACACAAATCAGACGTCAAGAATTATAACATTCAAAAACCAGTTGGAGAACACTTCAATCTCTCTGGTCACTCGATTACAGACCGAAAAGTGGCAATATTTCAAAAAAAAAACTTCAAAAACAGACTCCAATGAGAGACTGCTGAATTGGAATTAATTTGCAAACTGGATACAATTAACTTAGGCTTGAATAGAGACTGGGAGTGGATGGGTCACTATACAAAGTAAAACTATTTCCCTGTGTTTATTTCCCCCCCTCCACCCCCACTGTTCCTCAGACGTTCTTGTCAACTGCTGGAAATGGCCCACTTTGATTATCACTACAAAAGGTTTTCTTCCCACCCACCCCCCTGCTCTCCTGCTGGTAATAGCTCACCTTAAGTGATCACTCTGGTTACAGTGTGTATGGTGACACCCATTGTTTCATGTTCTTCTATGTATATAAATCTCCCCACTGTATTTTCCACTGAATGCATCCGATGAAGTGATTTGTAGCTCACGAAAGTTTATGCTCAAATAAATTTGTTAGTCTCTAAGGTGCCACAAGTCCTCCTGTTCTTTTTGCGGATACAGACTAACATGGCTGCTACTCTGAAACCTGACATTTAGTACCGTTTACCAGGAAGAAACAAAAGGAGCAAGTGGAAGAGCATTTATTGTCAGTTGCCGCTTTATATGGGAAATCTCTCTTTTTAATAAAGAGGTTTATGAACAGCACTGGTGGGAAAAACACTGTAAAACTGGCAGCATAACACAGGGCTCAGTTTGCTCTTTTGTAACATTGCATTGTCCCTCACAGTTCCTGACTATTTAAAAATGGCACAAGGGTATGCAAAATCAGCTCAGAAATGCAGCAGCCAGGACTCTCTGCAAGAGGACCAAGCAACTACAGGGAATTCCTATACCGACTAGAATTGGTGCTAGTGGAGTATATCGCTTTGATAGCTGTTTCTTTTAGAACCTGACCTTTCTAAGGCCTGCCAGTATTTCTCCCTCTTTGGGCTGGTGGTGCGCTTGCTGCAGCTGTGGTTAGTCAGACTGAGCTAAGGCAGGAAGCAGGTCACACTACGGGTTTTGTGTTAACGAATATGTTCCTGTTATTAAGTTATCTTGGTCTACTGTGTGTTGAGTGTCTCCCTGATTCAACAAAAGCATTTTCCCCTCCGTTTGCTGTCCTCTAGTTCATGGATTCTAAAGTCTGGCGTAGGAGGGCTGGTCAGAGACCATATTAACAGCACACACTGGAGAGAAGCCCCAACTGAAAGGGACAGTACCAGTCACAGTACAGCACATGAACAAAAAGCTGGGCATGGCCCTCCTTGTTTCACAAGGGTCTTCTAGGTCAAGGCTCCTTTGGTGAGGCCTTTCTGGTGCAAGGTCAGGCTAGGGGTGGAGGGTATATGTTTCAGGAAGGATTTTTGTCTGAGAGATGGTCCCGTCAAAAGGGGGGGAGGTAGAGCTGCAGCTGTAGGAGAGCGTCACCCCACCCCCCAAAAAAAGTTTGTAAGGTACCCTGTGTGCCTGTAGTGGGACCATTGCAACAAGGGTGCAAGTGAAGATAGCACCTGAGAGCTGTCCTAACCTGTGCGAGGAGTTTAGCCAGCTCCTGGAAGCCCCAGAACAGGGGAGATGCAAGCCTCCTGCCCTCTGTCCCTGTGTTGGTACTTTCTGCTCTAACAGTGTAGAAAAGGCCCTGTTGCAATAGGAGAGGACCTAGGGCGGAATCCAACTAATTCAGTCACAACCTCTTCTACAGCTCCCAAGAAACGTATATTGTAGCAGCACCCGTGCCACCCTTCAAATCAAATGAATACTGTGTGTGCTCCCGTGTGCCTGTCCCGCTCCGTTATGCAGAGCCACACCCTGCATCCAGCTGCATTTGGGGAGGCTAGTATAACGGCTGGCTCTGGCAAGGGGAAATGGCTCTGCTTCCCACTATGCTAGGGCAGGCCCCTCCACAGGATCGTAAGGGAAGAGGGAACGAGCTTCGTGCCTTTTCCCCCATCTTGCTCGTATGTGGAACCAACAGCAGACTGGTAATTTTAGTTCATATCTTGGAAGCTGCCTTCTTAACTGGGAGTTGGATTTAAAACTGAGAGACGTTTCCCCAGTTAAGACGAATGATGATGATTATTTCTATTAACAATAGTTCTTTGTAATGTGCTAGCATGGAAAGGCCCGAGCCAGGGGGTCAGGACCCCATTGTGCTAGGCACTGGGTGCAGAACAGAATGACAAGATGGTTCCTGCCCCAAAGGTATGTCCATGTTTATGTGGATGCAAGTGCTTGGAGTGTATTAAGAGCTAGTACTTTGTGAAGATTAGTTATCAGTAGGGTTACCATAGCTGAACATTCAAAAAAGAGGACACTCCACGGGGTGGGGGGGGGGAAGAGTATTTGCTCGCACCCCCCGCCCCGCACCTTCCCCACCCTCATTCCAATCCCCAACTCCACCCACTCCCTGCCCCATTTGACCCCTTCCCCAAATCCCCACCCTGGCTCCGCCTCCTACCCTGAGCGCCCCGCATTCCCTCTCTGCCCCCCTCCCTCCCAGCCGCGTGAAACAGCTGTTTCGTGGCGCAAGCGCTGGGAGCTAGGGGGAAAAAGTGGGCACTCTCTCGAGTGATCAACGTTCCCTTTCTTTCTCGAATGATCAACATTCATTCTCTTTCTTGAATGATCAACTCTTCTTTGGAGAAAAATAATAATGGCAAAATCCCGGATGTTTTTAGATATTTAAAAATTCCTCCCAGATGGCGATTTAAGAACCAAAAAAGCCCAACATGTCTGGGAAAATACAGACGTATGGTAACCCTAGTTATCAGAATACCATGGCACCGGGAATTGGTCTGTAACTAGGGAGCACTGTTGGCTTCTCCTCTTCCTCTTGGCTTGGGTCTATCTTCCCTGATGATCTGATCATTGGTATCTGCAGGGTAAAAAAAAATTGGAAATAGCCATGTGTTACTGACTTTTTAGTCTTCTCCCCATCAGTTTTAGATGCTCCAGGAATTCAAAGCATCAGTTTTAGATGCTTCAGGAATTCAAAGCTTGCCAGTTCCCTTCAGAGCTCAGAGGTAGCTTCCTCTGATATTCTTGGTTATCCGCTCTCTTTACGTACGTTCATACTGACACCAATTAACGTGTGGGTGGCTGGCAGCTTTATGGGAAAGAGGAACCCGGAGCCACTTTATAATTTCTAAACTTTTGTCTGTAATTAAGACACACTTTTAATGCTACCCTCTTGCTGGTTTCCTTTTGAAGTCTGCAGTATTTCCTCCATTTGCCTGCTGATGAAGATTTGTGGGGGTTCTCCTATTACTTGTCTCAGTGATAGACAAGTATAATCACCGGTTCACTGTCTCTTAAGGAAACAAAACAATTATCCTCCTACATAGGTAGGTTTTTTTTCTTTATTTGCAGTATTGTCCCTGCTGATCTTCCCATATCTTGTCCTATTCATGTGAGAAGAAATAGCTTCTTACACTTAGGCAGAAGTGAGTTGCTTTAACTTAGGAAAAAATGGCCAGACATTAAAATCATGAACTGAAGTCAGGTTGAACTCTTTTAATCATCCTTATGCTGCTTCTTCTCTGTGATCCAATGCTACCTCTCCCAAGCCACATCTACTTGAGTTTGTCTTATGAAGGGATAAACAGACATTCAGGCTGCTGCTTTTCAGATTCCACATTTTGGCCCTGGGAATCTTTCCATTGACTTCAATGGGGCTTGGATCAGACCTTACTTTGTTTTCTCTCTTCCCCCAAAAGAACCTAACTCTCATAGAAAAGACCTCCTTAATGACTTGCTTCACTTACCTGGATATAATGTGTTAGGATGCTCACTGTCCTTGCTCCTATCTCCATATAGGAAAACAGGACATGAGGGGCCTGACTCTCCACTGCCTTGAAACCTTATGTAGTCATTTACACCAGTGCAAAGGACATGTAAGCTGCTAGTAAGGCAGAATGGTGCTCCCACTTTATATTCATTTTAAACAGGGGTAAATGAAGGTGCAAGGCAGTGGAGAATCAACTCTCAATTCCTCACATTATTTCCCTTCCCTTCTAACATCCAGTCAGTATAGTAATCTTCCTTTGATTGCTGTGGTTTTCAGCAAAGAGAAGACAGTGAAATATACAGATTTGAATGAAAAATTTGAATTAATCTTTGCAACAAATTTGAGAGCTGTAGTAAGGACCACCTTCTGAGAGAGATTCCAGAAGCGTTCGTTTCATGAACAGATCACCTGTTTAATTCATTTCACTGAGGTTGTTACTATCAGAAAAGCCAAACTTAATACCTCTAGCAAACAACACAAAATAGAACTGTGCTCAGAAGAGGAACTCAGAAAAGTCTGCACCACCAGATTTGGCTGCTGGATAGTAAACCTTTTAAATGAGCCACTGCTCTGAACCATCTGGAGGTACCAGGATAGGATACAAAATGATAACCCTTTCTCCAGTCTTTTTGCCATATATGTTTGTCAGATTTTAGGAGCAAATTTAGCCTTTGAGTGAACGTGTAAAAAAAAATTGGAAATAGCCATATGTTACTGACTTTTTAGTCTTTTCCTCATCAGTTTTAGACATGGAATATAGCTGGCACCCTGGTTTAATAGTTCTCCTCTGATTAGAAGATTTCAGGATGAGTAGATGGACATCTCCATTAAGCAAAAGAACTAAGACCTAGTGCAGGGGTTCCAAAACTTGGTTCACGGCTTGTTGGGGGTAAGCCCCGGCAGGCTGTGAGACGCTTTTGTTTACCTGAGAGTCTGCAGGTACGGCCGCTCACAGCTCCCAGTGGCCGCGGTTCACAGTTTCCGGCCAATGGGAGCTGTGGGAAGCGATGGACTGGCTCATGCTGCTTCCTGCAGCTCCCATTGGCCAGGACCAGCAAACCGCAGCCACTGGGTTGCTCAGGTAAACAAAGCGTCTCGCGGCCCACTAGGGCCTTACCCTGAACAAGTTTGGGAACCCTTGACCTAGTGTAAGGTCAATGTGAAGCAGTTATAATAATCTGATCCCAATCCTTTCCTTTTCTAATCAGTAACAGGAGTGGAGGCAAGCAACATGTCCCTGTGTCCCCGGGATGCAGTGTTTTACATGTCACCTGACCAAAATAACAAGAGGCAGCACAAATCTCTTTCAGACCCGTCTTCTTAGTCATATGTGGAACAAGATGCATCTGTTCACTCCTTGCCTTCTTCCTATAAGTGAGGGCAGACTCCGAACAGTTTCTTGCACATTTAGCGTCTAAACTTTTCTTTTTATTTCTCCAGGCATCAGTTCAAAGGAAGAATTGAATCCGAAACCTTTGGAGCCAGTTTCCCAGGGAAACCCAAGTATGTAAATCAGAATTAATTGTATGATTAAGTCATAATGATCTTTTGCTGTTAATGTGAATCGGACTTTTAAGAATATAGTCAAGAAATTAACCAAACATTAGCTATTAGGGAAAAACACATTTTTGGAACATATATTCCTTTACAATAGACTAACCTAGACATCCTTAAAAGTTTCTGTTTAGCCATGTCTCTCATCTGCTGTAAATAATAATTTTTTCTACATTAGGAAAAAAATAGCAACAGACTCTTAACTTACTCAAAGCAAAGGGTACATCTACAGTGCCTTCTTCCCAGGGTGGGTAGACAGACACGTGTAAGCTCTGCTTGAGCTAGCATCTAAAACAGCAGTGTTGTTGAGTAGCAGCTCAGGCAGTGGCTTGGACTAGCCACCTGAGTATAAACCCTCCTGGACCCCCATGGTACATACTTGGGCGGCTAGCCTGAGCCATGGCCCGAGCTACCTCTGGCTACACTGCGGTTTTCAGCTTGCTCACTCAAGAAGAGCTAGCCTGCGCCTGTCTACCTGAGCTGGGAAGCATGTGTGAGATATTGTTGGCTGGTTAAAATATCACATGGAGGGTCATGTGAATTCTACAGTCCAAGGGCCATGGCTTTGCAATATGCCATCAGACACAGAATTTGGATCCTGCCAGGGGGAAGCTTGCTAACTATGCCCTGTATTTGCTGTGCCTGGAATGAGACCTAGGCAAGTGGGCACTGATAACAGGAGCACTCCCTTCATCTGGGGTAACTGACTGAGCGGGTCTGGCTCCTGGAATTGGGGCTGTACTGGCTTGGCAGCAGATCTAATGGAGGGAGGAGGGAATCACTCAGAAAATGGGCCCAGCAGCAAAGGGAGAGAGACCTACTAGGTATGGCTGGAGTCAGAATTTCGGGGTCTTAGCAGATTGAATGGATTTCCCTGTATCTGGTGAGTAGGATTAATGATCAAGGTTGTATACCATGACTGTTATAGTTATTGGGTCCAATACAGACATAACTGAGTGAAATTCTCTTGCCCACGTTATAGAAGAGGTCAGACTAGATGATATAATGATCCTTTGAAAATGAATAGGAATGAGAATTTTCTGCTGCAGTCACATAGTGGGATAGGTTGTCAGATATAACTTTGATGCCTTGATTTCTCATCAGAGGAAAATCAAATCTAAGAAACAACAACAACACCCTTCACATTTATTCTCTCATTATTATTTCCTGTCTCAGACTGCAAAGTTGATTTGTCCTTCTTGATTGACGGGAGCTGGAGCATCGGTAAACGCCGTTTTCAGATCCAAAAACAATTCCTCAGTGATGTGGCTCAAGCTCTTGATGTTGGCATAGCTGGTCCTCTCATGGGCATTGTTCAGTATGGGTAAGAGTGTCTCCCCGTAATGTCTGGCTCTGCCTCAGGCTGTACAGGGTCCCTACTGCACTGTTCCCAACTCTTTTTGGAGTGATCGCTTTTTATTTTTAACACCACATCTCTTCTAAATGAGAGAAACTATCTAAAATTCAACTTAGGAAACTTGGGGAATAACATTTGGGATATTATGAGACTGAATAAAAAGGTCTATGGGAAAAATCTACTTTGTTATTTTCAAAGACTGAACATAGACAAAAGTAAACAAGATGCTGGAGGTCAGACTAGATGATCATAATGGTCCCTTCTAGCCTTAAATGTCTTTATTCTTTTTCCTGCTAACTAATAACAAAGTGATAAAAACCACTGAAATAAATGAGGGGGTTCTCTGAAGCAGGAAGTAGCCTTGTAAACTAATGAGACTAGTACAAAATAGGCATTGAAGTTCAATTTATAACACCAATAGCAGCAGAGTGCTAAAAGGTGAAACAAAATTACACACCAAGCTTTTTTTTTTTAAAATATGTGTTGTAAAGTTATCTAAAAATAGCTTTCAAACGAGCGAAGCCCTATAATTCATATAACGAAGACTCTCTGTTACACCATTACCACATGCAAGCTAGTAGCCTCTACTACAGTGGTTTTCAACCTTCTTCCATTTGCTGACCCCTAAAAACTTTTGAATGGAGGTGAGGACCCATTAGACATAGTCCGTGGACCACAGGTCGAAAACCACGGCTCTGCTAAATGAATTCAGAGATGCCCACTGCCGTAGAAATGTTTAAGATTCCATTGGTATGTCTTCACGAATGCCTGTTACTTTATCATTTGTGTTTTACAGGCATACCTATATGTTTACATAGGAAACAGTAGAGACTTCCTTTTAAGGGTCTCCTCTGTTATTATGTAATGAACTGCCTTACGAGATGAGTCTTCCTCTTCCTTCCCCATGGAGCATTACTAAAGTGATTATAAATGGAACCATGCTATATGTGAAACAAAAACTGATGGCTGCTTTTCTTTTTGTCTTATTTACATGTTAGTGATGACCCTTCTACAGAATTTAACCTCAAAACTCATGCAAACTCCCGGGATGTGAAAAATGCCATTGAGAAAATTCCACAGAAAGGAGGACGTTCCAATGTTGGTATGTGGCATGGGGTAGCATATCTGCAGCTCCTAGCCCGAGGAAGACCGGGGATGTAGGATCCTAGATCTAGTGGGCAAATAAGCTCCTTGTAGCACCATGGAACCAGCCTTGTCAGCTGATGACCTCATGCTCAGGAGCATGCTTCGGGCACCCTCTGATGCATATATTGCCATCAGATTAGCAAGGGTATTAGAACTTCTCTGCCCCCTCCATTGGACTGATTTGGGGAGAAAGGAGCTAGCAAAGACCTTTTAATAACTTATGTGCATTAGTTGGTGAGATTTTGAGCCCACCTTATGTAAAAGATATTTTTTTTAATTATATTTTTTAAATTCTATTTCCCACCCCTCCTGCCTTGGTTTGGTTTTCAGGAAAGTTTAGAGTTGTGGGGTGTCACTCTTCTCCTTCAACCTCATCAGCAGCTCACCTGGCACATCTGAGCCTGGTGCTCTCTTTGCTCATCAGCGCTAATAAGGAGGAGCAGAGAAAGGGTGAAGTTCACCCCTCTGTTAGAACCAGGGTGGAACATATACTTGGACCATTGCAGGTGGCTCCCCTTCATGTTTGTGTAGCCATGTCAAGTTGCCTCTACTCTGTCTTTGCTAATGTACCCCTTCCCAGTGCTCTAGGACTGGAATTTGACCTCTAGGTCAGTGAGTAACACTATCTCGGAGTTCAGTGTTGCCATGTCTAAAGAGACTGGTTACTGTAAACAGGATACATCCGCCTCCTATTCACTTCTCTTACAGGGAAAGCACTTTCATTTGTTAACAAAAACTTCTTTTTGGATACCAATGGAAACCGAGGTGGAGCACCCAATGTGGCCATAGTGCTGGTGGATGGATGGCCCACCGATAAGGTGGAGGAGGCCTCCAGACTGGCGAGAGAATCTGGAATCAACATTTTCTTTGTCACTATTGAAGGAGCTGATGAAAACGAAAAACAGAATGTTATTGAACCCAACTTTGTGGACAAGGTACTGAGGAATGGGGTACATGAAACTAGATCTGGGTTTACAGTGTAAAGCCTGGAGGTAGGCCTGAATGTTACTAAGGTTTTCAGGGTGTTTGGATCTCCTAGTTTGATTTGAGCCCATCTTGTATGATGTTGCTCTCCTCTTCTCCCTCCCCCTTTTTTTCCTTCTTATAGTTATGGCTTCCCTCTAAGAACTGCCGTAGGATCTAACATTTGAATGTTGAATAGCAATGGCAGCAATGCTCTTGTCATGGATTCATAATTCTATTTGTCTCAAGTTTGAGTAGGGTTACCATATTTGAACATTCAAAAAAGGGAAGGTGGTGCTCGTGCCCCCAACTCCACCCCCTCCCTGCCCCATTGGGCCCCTTCCCCAAATCCCAGCCCCACCTCCTCCCCATAGCGTGCCATGTTCCTCCTCCTCCTCCCCACTCCCTCCCTACCTTGCGAAACAGCTGTTTTGCGGCGCAAGCGCTGGGAGCTAGGGGGAAAATGTGGGCACTCTCTCAAGTGATCAAAATTCACTTTCTTTCTCGAATGATCAACTCTTCTTTGGGGAAAAATAATAATGGCAAAATCCCAGACATTTTTAGATATTTAAAAATTCCTCCAGGACGGCAATTTAAGAACCAAAAAGCCAGACGTGTCCGGGAAAATACAGATGTATGGTAACCCTAGGTTTGAGGCTTGCTATATTACATTCTGCCTATACCAGAAAAGGATTGCTGAAATGAAGAACCAGTAACATTTTTATTGGCTAAGGAATAGAGGGGGAAACTTCCTTGCAGTGAGATCTATTAAACTATGAAATAGTCTCCCAAGGGAAGTGGTGAAAACCATAGCATTTGGGACTTGTAAAGCTAGGCTGGACAAAGTGTTAGAAAACAGTCTGCGAGCCACAATTCTGCACTGGCAGGCAAATGTGGACAGATAACTAAACACTGTAGGTCTTTTCCATTTCTAATCCCATTTTTCTATATTCCATGAATGAGCTGAGCTACAAACAAATACCATTTTTAAGGCTGGAATTAAGGCTGTATAAAGCTTTTGTTTATATCCCTGCACTACAAAAATACCAGACCACAAAAATAAATAGCCTGCAAAAATACCTTCCCTTGAAATCACAGCATTCCTAATACCATCCTTCCCCACTTGAATTCTCATATGATTATTATCTTGAACAACTACAGTAGAAACTAGTGTTGTATATATTAAAGCATGGCTGTTGCCTCTTTTAATGAAATAATTTCTGTTGTTGTTAGGATTTGTATGGGTTATGATGTTAAAACCACATTCTGTTTCCAGTTACAAAACGCAGGTGTAAATCCGGAGTAATTCTTCTGAAGCTAATGGAGTTACTCTGAGTTTACACTTGTGTAACTAACTCGAAAGTTTTTATTTGTACCTACACTGTAATTCTCCCATTCAACAAAGTATGAGAAGCCCTTGAGTCCCATGCTAGTACTAAGGTCATAAACAACTCCCGTTTCCACATCCAAGAGAAGGCACAATAGCCCAAAGTTAGTAAAAACAGACAACTTAAAAATGTGATTTTGAGAGGTGTTGCTGAACAGACACAATTATTTGAAATGATATTAATAAATTAGGTGACACCCACAATTTTTGATCCATTGACCATCCGCTACCCAGGCTAGAAACGCATCAGTGGCTTAGTGAAAAGACTTCTAGCATCAATAAATCTGTCCAAGCCATGCTCCTAGAGCATTCATCAGAAAGCAACACTTTTGACCCCTCTACTAGTTAATATTTCTAGTGTTTCCATTAACAGTTGTTAATGAGTCCTTGCAGAAGACTAAACCCTTGGGTATTATGAAAATACATATTTCTAAATTTTACATGTCACTGAGTACAGCAGCCAATGGACATGCATAACAGGCATTCCTCAACCCTTTTGTAGATGTTATGAAGACATTCTTCTTAAATGCTACCTTCAGCATGCTTCCCATATGAAGTAATAACTATAACTCAAACTTTAGTGCCTAGGCTGCTAGGCCTGTGGCTTGGAAGAGCTCAGTTCATTTCCCTGTTCCCCCACAGACTTCCGGGGCAACCTTTTAGAAGGCCTTGTCTAGACTGGCAAGTTTCTGCGGAGTAAAGCAGCTTTCTGCGCTGTAATTCCCGAGGTGCACGCACGGCCACGCCACTGGGTGCGCAGAAACTGTGCAGTTGCAGCGCTGTAAAAAAACCACCCTGACAAGAGGCGTAGAGCTTTCTGCGCCGGGGCTACAGCGCCGCAGTGCCAGTGTAGACCTCCTGGTCAATTACAGTGCTGCGACTGGCCTCCGGGAGGTGTCCCACGATGCCTGTCCTCACCTCTCTGGTCTTCGGTTTGAACTTGACTGCCCTGCCCTCAGGTGACCAAGCGTCATCCCCACCCCGTAAATTCCTTGGGAATTCTGAAAGTCCCCTTCCTGTTTGCTCGGTGACGCCGGCAGTGGTCTCAGCGCATCTCTCCAGGTGACCATGCAGCTCCACGCACCAGGCTTGGAGCAACGCCGAGCGGCTGGACCTCATCAGCATTTGGGGCGAGGAGGCTGTCCAGTCCCAGCTGCGCTCCAGCCGTAGGAATTATGATACCTATAGACAGATTTCACGATGCATGACAGAAAGGGGCCATGACCGGGACACGCTGCAGTGCAGGAGCTGCGGAACGCCCACCACACGGCGTGGGAGGCAAACTGCCGCTCTGGTGCTGCGCCCACGAGTGGCCGGTTCTACAAAGAGCTGGACGCCATATGCGGTGGCGACCCCACCACCACTGTGGATACTTCAGTAGCTCGCGTGCCAGTCGAGAGCGGACCGAGCAGGAGGAGGAAATCTTGGACAAGGATGTGGACGGGGAAGGGGACCCAGAGGCAGAGGATGACTCGGAGGTCAGAGATGCATGCAGGCTGGAGCTATTTTCTACCCCGGGGGAGCCTAGCCAGTCACAGCTGTCAGATCTTGGCAAAGCGCAATCAGTAGAGGAGGACCCTTGTAAGTGACTTTGATTTTGGGAATCACTGAAGCAAGCTGTTGGGGGGGGGGAGTGGGAGGCAGAAAGCTGGCTTGTGTCCAGTGATGAGCTGCCAAAATCTTAACTGGTTCCCTCCTCACCGCACAAGGGGGTTGTTGCCCACCCCCAACCCCGGCACACTTAGGGGAGGAGGCGGAGCAGAGGAGGCTGCCGGTGGGTGCTCTGCACCCACCAAATTTTCCCCTTGGGTGCTCATCCGAATGTTCTGCAGCCACTGCTCATTGTTACAGACATGCATGACAATGCGATCCCACCACTCAGTGCTGGTTTCCCCAAGCCCAAAAGCAGCGTTTCACTGTGGTCAGTGGTCAGCACCTCTGTGAATGCACCCATGGAGTCGGCGCCACTTTTGACCGGTTAAATTTAGAAGCTCTTTTAGAACCTGTTGTCCCTCGCAGAACCACCAGTTCTAACAGGGCTTCTAAATTTAACAACCGATTCTAGCGAGCCGGTGGGAACCGGCTCCAGCTCACCACTGCTTGTGTCTGTATGTTGCACGTACCACCACATGCCTAGGCCAAGCAGTAGAACAGGATGTTGATGGACTCCCTCACGTCACAGGAATCTGCCTCAGAGCTCCAGGAAACTCTCAGGGAGATACTGGGCAATCCCCGGCCACAGGTTCTTTGGCAGAGCTGCTTTGTTTCTTGCCCCCATTAAGGGTAACTTTCCCGCACCCCTGTGCCGTCACTGGGGACAGGAAGTACTATTTCTGCACATGGGCAGAAGCTGCAGTCTTGGAGAAGACCCTCCTTTGATTCCATGCTCACCCTTAGCAGTGAGATATCTTCCATAATGAACACAGCCTGTGGAAAATGTGGGGACAGTAATGATTATAAGGCCCCCCCACAGTGCTGGCTCTCCCCCCCCCACAGTGCTGGCTGTCCCCCAGAGCCACCTGCCCCATGTACAGTATGGTCCTGAAACACTGATTTCCCCTGCCCCTACAGTTACTCACCATTTTGGGGGCCCTGTGCCTCATGTGTGCTTGCCTGGGGTCAGCTAATTAGTTATAGATATGTGAATAGAGGCTGTGGTTTAGATCAGTGGGCTGTGTGTTGCAGACAATACTGGTTCTGTGAAATGTTGCATTTTGGCTTCACGGATATGACCTTGGGAGCCCAGCCTCTCTCTTTGTTATTGCCGGCTGAAAGGCTGCGCAGAATTACAAAGTGGCCCCGAAGAAATAAAGAGGACTTTCTGCGTGACATCACGATGCACTCCGCGGCCGAAAAACAAGAGTTGAAGGAGTAGCAGGACAGCGAGAAGAGGGACCTAAAGGAGAATGCGGTGCAACAGAACGAAGCCAAACCGCAGCTCTTAAATGTTATGGAGCACCAAGCGGACACTCCAGACGCTGCTAGCACTGCAAACGGAGCAACTACGAGCCTCAGTGATCCAGCCCTGAGTGAAGCTTTCACTCTTCCCTTCTCAAATATTATGGAGCGTACATCACACGGCTATCAGCATGGAATAGTGTCATCGGCCAGGTCCAGCCTCCCATATAGGCAGCAACAGCAGGCCTTTAAACATCCAAAAGCACACAAGTCATTCTGCACTTGCTCACTGAACTGCTCCTTGCTGCTATCAGGGTTCCCTGTATATGGCTTCATAAGCCACAGCATTAAGGGATCGGCAGGGTCTCCCAGGATCACAATGAGCATTTTAACATCCCCTACCAGACTTCTGGTCTGGGAAGGAAGTCCCTGCATGCAGCTTCCTCAACAGGCCACTGTTCCGAAAGATGCATGTGTCATGCACCTTTCTGGACCAGCCTGTGTTAATGTCCGTGAAACGCCCACGGTGATCCACAAACGCCTGGAGAACCATTGAGAAATACCCCTTGCCATTAATGTACTCGGTGGCTAGGTGGTCTGGTGCCAAAATTGGAATATGTGGGCCATCTATCGCACCCCTGCAGTTAGGGAATCCCATTTGTGCAAAGTCATCCGCAATGTCATGCACATTGCCCAGAGTCACAGTCTTTCAGAGCAGGATGCGATTAATGGCCCTGCACACTTCCATCAACACAAGTCCAACGGTCAACTTTCCCACTCTGAACTGGTTAGTGACCAAGCCGTAGCAGTCTGGAGAAGCCAGCTTCCACAGTGCAATCGCCACGTGTTGCTCCAATGGCAGGGCAGCTCTCATTCTCGTGTCCTTGTGCCGCAGGGCTGGGGCGAGCTCATCGCACAATCCCATGAATGTGGCTTTCCTCATCCGAATGTTCTGCTCATTGTCCCAGACATGCATGACGATGCGATCCCACCACTCAGTGCTCATTTCCCCAAGCCCAAAAGCAGTGTTCCACTGTGGTCAGCACCTCTGGGAATGCCACAAGCAATCTTGTGTCATAGTTACTACGCGTGGTGAGATCAATGTCACACTCCTCTTGCCTTTGTAGTTTAAAGAATAACTCCATGGCCGCTCATGACGTGTTGGTCAGAGCAAGCAGCATATTGGTCAATAGTGCGGGATCCATTCCTGCAGACCGAAGAGGCAGGGCACGCAGTACACAAACCGTTGAAAGATGGCGCCAAATGCAGACGGAAGCACAGGGATTGCTGGGATCCGAAGCAATGCATCACAGGGCATTGGGACAGGACCCAGGATGCCCCGTGACTCCCTCTGCCTTCCCACAACTCTTATTGGAAGAAGAGAAAGAGGTGCTCTGTGGGATAGCTACCCAGAGTGCACTGCTCCTAATAATGCTGCAAGTGCCAAAAGTGTGAACATGCTATTGCGCAGGCAGCTGACAGTGTGAACACACAACAGCGGTTTCCCTTCAGCGCTCTCTGAGTGGCGCTGTAACTCTGCCAGTGTAGACATACCCTTAGACTCTCTGGCCTGGATCCACAAATGGACTTAAGCATTACAATGCCCAGCATCACAATGCCTAGCTTTTAGGCACCTAGAAAATCACTGGACTAACAATGGGATCCACAATTCCTGATTTAGGTGCCGACTCTCTTTATACAATGAATGGGGAGAGAGAGACACCTCAGGGTGGGATCAACAACAGCCAGAAAGCTATGCAGGGAGTAGCCTAAACTAGCCAATGGGAGATATATCACTGCGGGGGGGGTGTCCTAAGCCCCTCTCCTCTTACAGAGTTAGGTACCTATGTTCAGGCTGCATGCAAAACCTAATTCTGTGCCTTAGTCCCCATTCGTAACATGGAAATACTACTACTTGTCTACCTCACAGGTGCATTGTGAGGATAGATAAATACATGAGATTGTGGGGTGCTCACACGTAGTACAGTAATAAGAGCCATATAGATTCCTGAGAGAGACAGAAATAGTAGTTTTGTTTAAAATCTACTCCCTTCCTGCAAACAGCTGGAATATTAAGTCTCCAGGACTGTATCTACCTAGGTCTGTCAGGAAAGCCCACACATCCTTGAAGAAACATCATCCCATTCCTGTGGTGCTATTTGGTTCTTATAAAAGTCATTGCACCTGGGTACCACAGAGACTGATAGATACTTGGTGCAACCTAAAAATACTACATATACCGAAGACACCTGGAGCTCAGCCTGCTTTTGTGAGATTTCTTCAACAGAACAAAATAAAAGCCACAAACGTCTAAATGAGAAATCATAACACATGGGCACATACTAATTATTCAGCTAATCAGGATAGGTATGTTGTCTCCATTGCTGTGTTATAAATAGATGAAACTTCTGGTTATGCTTGGAATAAGAGTGAATCCCTACAATCTACCCTATGGTGGTCTAGTCTTAAACCATTTCAGATAGGCAGCCAATACTCATGTCAATTTAAAAAGTACTGCAGGGCCAATTGGCATGAAGCTGTGACATGAGGTGTGATATGCCAGATCAGCCAGGGTTCAGGAAGCAGGGTGGAAGTTAGAAATATTTTCAGAAAGCAACTTGTTCTCTGAGCCACCCCGCAAGATGATTTTGTGCACTTTCCACTGTCACTGTGCCATGAAATACATTTCCTTAATGGCATTAGCTGGGCTGTCTCCAGGATGCATTTCATTGGCTTATAGTCTTGTTTTCATTTATTTTTTGAAAGGGCAAAACTACAGTGAGGCTCTGTGACCCTGCCAGAGCCAGCATGGAAGATAGAGAGCAGAGGGCCCAAACAGGAAGGCAAAGCTGGCAAACCAAACATCATTCTGGGATGTATTAGCAGAAGTGTTGTAAGCAAGACACAAGAAGTAATTCTTCCACTCTACTCTGCACTGATTAGGCCTCAACTGGAGTATTGTGTCCAGTTCTCGGCGCCACATTTCAGGAAAGATGTGGACAAACTGGAGAAAGTCCAGAGAAGAGCAACAAAAATGATTAAAGGTCTAGAAAACATGACCTATGAAAAATGTGGGTTTGTTTAGGTTGGAGAAGAGAAGATTGAGTGGGGACCTGATAATAGTTTTCAAGTACATAAAAGGTTGTTACAAGGAGGAGGGGAAAAAAGTGTTCTCCTTAACCTCTGAGTCTAGGACAAAAAGCAAGAGGTGCAAGGGTGGTTAAATTGCAGCAAGGGCAGTTTAGGTTGGACATTAGGAAAAACTTCCCAACTGTCAGGGTGATTAAGCACTGGAATAAATTGCCTAGGGAGCTTGTGGAATCTCTGTCCTTGGAAATTTTTAAGACCAGGTTGGACAAACACCTGTCAGGAATGGTCTAGATAATACTTCGTCCTGCCATGAGTTCAGGGGGCTGGACTAGATGACCTTTCGAGATGCCTGCCAGTCCTATGATTCTATGACTTTATCTTGTGGCTGTATATGGCAGCATCAGAACATAAAAAGAGCAGCAAGGTAGAAGAAAATAAACATGGTGAGGCTATGACGTGAAGCCTAAACCGATGTGTACAGAACTAACTTAGAGCTGTTGTGAGATAGATTTGCTGACACCAAATGTACCGGGGAGGACACTACTACAGAAACAGTTGAACCCTCTTTTCAGGTAGATGATGAAGAGCAGACACACAATCTGGCTCATCAAATGACCTCAACAAGTTAGTTGGAACATCTTAAAGATTTTACATTTAAAACAATTCTGAATCTACCTCTCCTACCTACAACATACTCCACATTCCAGCCTCCTCTCTCCCTGCCCCCAGCCAGCCAGCCAGCCAGCAATCCATTCCTTCACCACAAGTTCCCAACTCCTCTTGTTAGGTCTGGAAGAGCTTCCCCCCACCTGCTCCCTATGCGCATTCAGAGTCAGAACTGCTTAAGTTACTGACTAAGCTGTAAAAATGTAAGAAATTTTGCTTCCACTGCACTGGGGAGCCAACACAACCATGGCGGATTCTCCTTTAGTTTATGCATCACCAACATTTGTCTGTTGCCACATTTCTGTTTCATGATCCTGATTTCTCGTTGGGATGGCATGAGCCAGAAAGAACCCAGCTTGACTCTCAGGTACCATGTCGAATTTGCAGGACTGACAGGTGGACAAAACCTCATCTTTTTACTTTTAACTGGAGATGATGTGATCTGGAGCCATTGCCAGTCAAACAAGGAACTCCAAAAGAAGGCCACTTTGTACAGAGTATAACTCTGAACTAAATGAAGATATATGAAAATGAATTTGTAGTTTTGACACTTGGCCTAACTCTGAAATAACCTGTGTACAAAACCAAATTCAGAGGGTGGTGGAATTTCATAGTGAATTGAATTCTGACAGTTTACATTGACAGCTCCATCGCATATTTTATAAATGCCAGGGCAGGATGTCTAGTGCTTTAGTTGAACACACTTTATATGAGATATAGATTTTTCTCAGAAAGGCAGCAGAATTTGATTGTGTAATTAAACTAAATCCACATTATGCCCAATAAGTGCCTTTTTACTTTTGTATTTGCATCTTTCTGCAGGCTGTATGCAGAACAAATGGCTTCTATTCCATTAACGTGCCAAGCTGGTTCAACCTACGCAAGGTAGTCCAGACCTTGGTGAAACGGGTCTGTGACACCGCTCGGCTGGCTTGCAGCAAGACGTGTCTAAATTCAGCTGACATTGGCTTTGTAATTGATGGTTCCAGCAGCGTTGGCACTGGCAATTTCCGCACTGTCCTCCAATTTGTAGCCAACATAAGCAAAGAATTTGAGATTTCGGACACCGACACCCGTATTGGAGCTGTGCAGTACACCTATGAGCAGAGGCTGGAGTTTGGATTTGACAAACACAGCACTAAGCAAGATGTTCTGAATGCTATTAAGCGAATCAACTACTGGAGTGGAGGGACCAGCACTGGAGCAGCCATCAACTATGCCTCTAAACAGCTCTTCAGCAAATCCAAACCCAACAAGAGGAAGATAATGGTTCTCATTACAGATGGCAGGTCTTATGATGATGTCAGAGTGCCAGCCATGACAGCTCATCAAAATGGTAAACTACTGCTATCTTCTGCTGCGGTGGCCCACTCCACCTATATACAGTAGCTTAACATGTATGGAGCTAAGGCAGTTAGAGTGGTCATTGCACTATGGCAGTAGATGGACTTTTGGGCAGCTCACCACCCTAAGCTATAGCCTTGTTAGAGCTAATCAAGATGAAGGTGGGTGAGTAAATGGATGGGAAGCCTGTAAGAAAATAGTGTAGTCAGATTTGTCAGACAGGATGTATCTCACACATTACAGTGCTCAATGGGTTTCTGTAGGCCTACAGATACAAGAAGTGTGTGTATGAAGCTCACTTTTGCTTTCAGTGTAGGATGTTCAAACACATTCTGTGCCAGGCTTTCAGGCAACAGCTTACTACTGTCTGACACCTTTCTGCCATTGGCAAGACCTATTCTTCAGGGCTGACACTGCCCTTCACACCGCAGCCTGTATAAGTGGTTCAGTTATTGTTGGACGCTCACATAGAGGCCGTAAAATAAGCGGCAATGGGACATGGAGAATTTTCCTGGCACAGAAGAAACATAGGTCTGATGTATGTGAGTCTATGCAGCTCCTTTCAGAGACCCCAGTGTAGGCATTGTATTGAGGGTGGGAGGGACATTAACTGTAACACTCAGTTTCAGAGCCTGCTGTACATAAGAGCAGCCCATTGGCTGCACCTTCTATAATGTCTCTCAGAAGCCACAGCCCAGAGTCTGATCCCTTCATTTTATGCCCTGAACATCACATTTATTGTGGGAGCAGGTTTTGTAAAATTAATTTCAAAACACACCTGGCCATTTTAAACACTGGTTGTCTTTTCAGAGGTCATAGCTTATTCCGTTGGAATTGCATGGGCAGCCCAGGATGAACTGGAAGCCATTGCAACAGACCCGGATAAAGAGCATTCCTTCTTCGTGGATGAATTTGACCACCTCTACAGATTCGTTCCTAGGATCATCCAGAACATTTGTACAGAGTTTAATTCACAGCCCCGGAACTGATGAAAGTAGGCAAAGCATTATACTAACGCTGGGTCACTGGGTGTCATGCAGGAGATACACAAAATGCTATACAAGTAATGCCAGCTATGAGTCCAAGAAATACTAGAAGAGTTATTCTCTGGCATTTTTCAGTTAACAAAGCTGATTTCAGCTCTATTCCCTATGCATGATAAAGCTCTGTGTAGACAAGCATTTTTATTTTACCTTTTTTTCTGGCTTCAAAACTCTGACTTGGTTGGATAGACAAAGACAGTTACAACCCTTGAAAAGATAAATCAAGTGACTCAGCGTTGTAGATTGAAAATTTGTTTCCAGAAGAGAGGTTTGAAAAGGTTTTTCAGTGTAGATCCCAGGGACATTTTCATTTGGCCTTTGTGTATTGCAGAAGCTCTCTTTAAAGACATTCTCTGTCACAGTGCTTCTCAAACTGTGGTGTGTGGACCACTGGTGATCTGTGGAATACTGCCGGTTAGAGACCAAGCTGTGTCTATCAGAGTGGTGAAGCATCTCTGTCTTCTAGCAGTGATGCTTCCTGCTAGTTGTTGTCCAGACCAGGACTCTCAGGGTTTCCAGAGATGCTTTCCAACAAAATCCAGAACACCTTTGTTTTAAACCTTGGACAGCTGTTTTATGTCTCTCTGACAGGTTTTCATTTGGTATAATTTCAAGCTGATAGATACTAACAGGAGAAAGAGCCAAACTGCAAAGTGACCTGGATAGATTAGAGCAGTGGGGTCTACAGGCATTTACTGAACTTAATGAAGTTCTGCACCTATGGAGAGGAAGCAGCTGGTGTACATACAAAATCAGGAACATGGAATCCAGAATCCCCACCCATTGCATTAGAGGGAGTTTATTTAAAATCTTTTCCTCTTAACGTTGTCCTATTGTCCGTGTCCAAACACGATAGTTACTGCAAGAAGGGTCTGGGCTCAAGGAGGAGATACCATTGGAAGGGCCTCTGTCTTAAGTGGTACACAATAAGAAAAAAGTTTGAGAACCACTGCATTATCACCAAATCATTCCTCTTTTAGGTTTCACCCTGATGTATGGATGGAGATCAATAGCATGAAGAGAAAAGACTGTTCTAGAGTTGTTTTGTTAAGGATTTAAGAGAAACACAGTCTGACTGTATTATTGGGTATTATACATTGGCAAAAGCAGGACTTCCCAATGGTAGAAACACACACTGTAGATGAAGTATTTGGGGTTGGTTTTGTGTCTGTTGGTTCACAGAGTATGCTTGTCAATTGGTCAATTGTGCTTGACCAAGCCAATTATACTATTATGATACTGCCTTCTTAAATGAGGAACTAATCTTCAGCAAATGGTGCCAGAAGTGATATATTACTAAAGTCTTGAAAGACTTGGGCTTTAATTGGTGTCAGCTGGCATCTATTTTTTTCACCCACTAAAACTTGATAATATATGTTCATTGTTTATCACAGTTCATGGAGGGAAAGGTGAGAAGAGTTAAATATTACTTGAGAGAAACAAGACTGTTCATGAACTTCCCTGGATATTGGAATTTGTAGTCCACAATGCCCGGGGGGCGGGAGGAAAGGGTAAGAAATTAATGATGAAATATTAAATGAGTTTTTGTGGCTCAATTCTCCTAGCTACTACACTTTGAATAAATAACAGGATCTGAATGCAAACATGTCATTCAAATTAATTACTACTCAAAAACATCATTAGAAATACAATCCTTCCAACCCTAATTAGCCAAAAGAAATCATTTAATCAGAGACAGAGGTGAAGGGATCTGTGCCAATCTGGAGTGATTGCTTGTAGGCATGCATTACTTCACAATACAGATACCCTGAGATAGAATTAGTAGAACAAGGAGATTATCAAGTTATTGCATTGATGAGGTTTTGCAGCCTTCCATCAGCAAAACACACACACTTCAAAGACACTTTGTACCCTCACTGGCCCGAATTCTGACACCATTCATAAACCCTGAGTAGACCAGTTTTGCGCAGGGGGTCTAACATGGGAATATGAAGTTAGGAGCAATAAGGGCAAATTTGCATGCATTAGGACATATTTTCATTTCTTTGAACATTTTAATCTTAAAAAATAGCAAACTTGATAAGCATTTACCATGGTGGTTTTCAAATGCTCTTCACTTATGTGTAAAAGTTCAGTGACCATCCTCCATATCAAGCATGCAAGATTATTTTTCAAAAGGCAACAAGGTAAACCACTTAAAAAAACCCAAACCATAAACTTATTGAACAACTGTTTTGTATGGTGACTGAATGTCACGAGAATTTCATTGCCTAAGTCTTTGAAGTGATCCTTAAATTGTCAGAATCCCCAAAAGTGATTTTTGGTTTTGTTTTTAATGTCTCATTTTAAGTATCTTTTTCATAAACACTGTAAATAAAAAGATAAGGGCTTATTCTACAGTTGTGGAATTACCACTGATATCAATGGGAATCCAGTGCATAGAAGAAGTGTAGAATATATCCTGTTATACATTAAAAAACATTTACCTTGGACAGCAACCAAAGTACAGGTCATCTGTGGAAAAGCCCCTGCAAAGAATGTTTTGTTAAAACATGGGATAGTAAGTTATCTGTAAACCGTCTCATAAAAAGTTTTTTTTCTTGTATATTTGTTTGTGAAGAAAGCAGAGTTCCTTTTGTAACACATCTGAGCTACTTTAAGAGCTTTTCATAATACAAGTTGCTAAACCTTTTGCAATAAAAAACATAAAAGGTGTATGCAGTACAGCTTGCATATTGAAGACTATTTTAAAAACTGTACATCCAAATATTGTTACTGCATTTTAGTTTTTAAAATGCAAATAGGGGTTTCCTAAAAATAGAGACACCATCAAAGTCAGCAAGACCTATGGTGTTAAAATAAAAAGGTTTCTGTGCTTTTATGTTGAACATACCTGGCTGAATTACTGCAAATCTTGCAAAGATCCATGGAAGGGGAAGTCAACTCCAAGCAGTGTAAACTAGCAGAATTTGATACGCAGCACCTGAGATGGAGGTTGATGTCAGGACAGAGGGAACAAGGGGTGAAACATGTCTCACATAGCGCCTGAGGATCTTTAGGACACATCAGTATGAAAGCTGTGGACCTCCGAGACCTGAATGGTGCGGAAACCCCCATGGTTTCCGAGTTGGTGGCTATGACACATTTGACTCCATTGCTGCAATGAAACCGTGTATGGCTAAAAGCTAAGTGTTACTAGATAAACTAGACACCCATGTAGAGCTGGGATAAGAGCCTCAGGGCCAGTTGTCGAAGATATTTAGGTATCTAACTCCCATTAAGTCACCTAACTACCTTTAAAAATCTAGCCCTTAGTCTCTCAGCTCCAAAAGCACAGGCTCTGTCATTTGATCTGAAGGAAAACTCCCTTAGCTGATAGCAGCAGCTCCTTATCCTTTTGTGAGCTAGCCACTAGAGATCATAACTCATACATGTAACCAGTACCTTAGTGATATATATGCTTTCTGCAGCCTTGCTGACTGGGCTCACTGAGTACACAATAGCAACTGGTGGGCTAAGCAGCATTAGGTGCCACAGCAGCTAGACAGACGATCTCCCAGAACATAAAGAAATCACCTGGGAATAGCTTGGTCCCAATAGATGTGTTTACTAATCACATGCACACACGCAAGGCCTCACTATAGCATACATCTGGTCTGCCTGACTGCCGGTGGCTTCTACCACCATGGTGAGTGCCACTGAAAAGCTCACCAACTTTTTAAAGGGATACTAACCTGTTCCTATGGACGGCACAGGGGTACCTGCTGCTCCCCCTTCCCATGCACACCAGCCACACTCACCTAATACCTCATGTCCCCCACCAGGACTTGCCACAGCAAATACTTGATATGAAACCAAGATGATCTTAATAAGAGGGATAGGGTAGATTCAAGCCCTCTTATTAGAATACAATCCCAGTGTGTGCTTCAGGTGGAGGGAGGTCTGTGCAAGACTAAAAGGAGTGGTGTGCGTGTACTATGGGCACAGTTGGCTCTGGGCAGAAGTGGTTCTGTGCCTGGGGCCCATGAGAGTGACGTCCCATACAGCTCAAGGCATGTGGAGCAGGCTGCGTCACTGCCCCACAAAATACCCCTTCCTTTCAATTCCTGTAGCGTGCAGCCTGGGTGGAGAAGCCACTGCTGGGCCAGAAGTGCAGATTCCTTACTGCCTCCCTTGGACTTTGTGCGGAGGGAAATGATGGTGGATCCACCACTGCCTTCCACATGGACCAGGAAGTGGGGTTGGAGATATTGGATGGGCTGGGACTCCCCACTACCCCTTTGGCCAGTGGCCCACTGCCCTGCAGTGACCACTTGGGTGGCTGGCTGGAATGGGGAGGAGACCCCATATTGCCGTTGCTCTGTGGGGATTCAGCTACCAAGGCTGGCGGTAAGCTTTCAGATGGGGGGCCTTCGTATTCCCTATTCACTGCTTTCATATTTGGGAAAAGATCCCCACATTTGCTGCTCCTGTAAGAGACGGGCAGACCCATTTTCCCTTCTCCATGCTCATTGCAGCTCTTGCATTGTATGAAATATTGGAGTAATACATTCCCAGTGATCAGGGAAGCTTTTGGAAGTAGCTAGCCCAATAGGGGCCATGAGAAAGTCCTTTTTTCATGTCACTAAAGCATGGATCACCATAGCCAGGTCCACGTCCAGAGTCTCCTGCCCAGCCTAAGTGGAAAGAAAGCATTCCTCATTACTGCTGCTATCCGAGCACCCAAAATAGTGGGGAGGGGAAGGGGGAGGACTTCCAGGCTGTGCATCACCTTAAGCCATAAAATGGACACTCTCTCTCTCAAGAGCAAGATCACAGTAACTGCTAGCTCCTTAAACAACTTCCCTCTGCCTATTAGCATCAGTTCTCTCATTTCTGGACAGAACTTGAGCCAGCTATTTTTCATTCAGGTTCTTAAATGTACCAGGCAGTGGGACAGCAGTGGTACAAAACTGTCTATGCTTGATGAATCATCTACATGGCTGATGGCATTATTTATAGCCCATAAAGTCTCATTCTCCCCATGTAGCTGTACCTACTTGTTAAACAGAACAAGTGACAGGACCGAGCCTTGGGGGGACATTACAGATTTAGCAATGTCCCAGCCACATTGTTTACAACTAGCTCTTAGTCATACTGAAGGGCAGGATAGGTGGGTATGCTCTTCCTGCTTCTACAGCAGTTCATCCCTCTTTCTGTGGTCTACTAAACATTGTCTAGATTAACTTTTAATCCTGCAATTATTAAAAAGAGAGATAATTTTTGTTCCATACTTTTAAAATTTCCATTGCATACACATACTTACTACCAACCTTAACATTAATGGCATTTTTTGTTCTCATGACCAATAAGACTATGCACCTACTACAACCATTAATAAGGGATATAAACCCTTATGCTTCAGTTCATAACACTCTGACAGTTTGTAGTTGGCTTTGGAAGAAACTTCCCCATGTAGGCAGGTTACTGCTAAATTGTACATAAGAGCATTTTACACTTTCCACTGAAACATCGGATACTGGCCATTGCTGGAGACAGGATAGGACTAGACACACCTTTGTTCCATTCTAGCAATTCCTGTTTTCCTACAGTGGAGGGGATTGGGAAAAGTGACAATTCTCCCAGCCACTGAAAGGAGGCTCGGGCTCTTCTCTATCCTACTCTGAACTCAGAGGAAACAGGATGTGTTTGCTAACAAGTTTTTCTGTTCAATTACATACAGAGTTTTATACCATCCTTTCACTGAGCATCTGCCAGTAGTGCATTAAGCAACATGACTGACCTCTGTCCTGTGTGATTCATTCTCTATCATCCTCTCCACAGGGGAAGAATTGTGTGTACACGTTTTTAAATTGTACATGCTACTGTCTGTTTATGTTAGAGAAAGTAAGGTTGAAGCACATTGTCTTACTCCCAAGATCACTGCATCACTCTGTGATAATCAACCCCCAACACAAAGGCATTTACTCTATTGGAATAATGTGTCTCTAACTCCCAGTGAAGACACTAATCGCTGTGTGCATTAAGATTGCATCAGTGGTACGGTGCCACTGATGTCAAGATGGCATAGTCATAAACAACAGCATATGGAAATGTAGACCAAGTACAAAGAATGGAAAGGGAGATAATATTTGGCCCAGGAATAGAAGAACTGCTTTTGTAAAGGCCAAATTTAAAAGGAAAATTCAGACGATACTAACATGGCCCACAATGGAATGTGCTAATATACATCTGTAGGGCTCTTTTGGGGTGTCCCCACACTCTATATGCTTATATATTTCTTATGAGGCAAAAATATGGACACTACAAAATGTTGAAAAATAGTATTTATTAGCACCCAATTTACATGTACAAGTATATGGTACAAATAACATTTACTTGCTGCTGCAACATTAAATAAAGCTGCTCTTAAAAACCATTGCTTATTTCTGGAAGTCCATGTGATTTTGCTCAGGCCAGAATGTGGGTACAGTATACAGATATCCCACTTCACTACTGCCATATCAATATAAATACCTACATGATTACCTCAATGTTATCTCATTTTAAATTGCACATCAATATAAGCAGATCTATATAATTTTAATGACATACTTGGCTTATCAGACAAGCAAACGTAACTTTAAACACAATTGACCCCATACGTTCCACAACCAATAGTTTCATTGCAGTTCATAAAAACAGAAAAATTAGAGAGCTCCTATTGAGATGTCCCAAAATACACAAATAGGTTTTAAACGACTGCCCTGTGACTTTTCAAATTTTGCAGTTTTGTATGTATGTCTAGGATTCTGAAAATGAATTCTGAAACTCTGACACAATATTAAACTTTTAACTGATAATACAATGCTTTCATTCTAATACAAAAAACTTCCGGTCTGTTTGACGGTAAAAGCATCTCAAATTTTGTAGGGATTAACACAAGCAGTTAGATTTTCCCCAATGAATGCAAAATCCTTTTGAAATTATAGAACATTTGCAATTTATGGATTCTTATTATTGGGAGAACTAGTTACTTTGCAAATTTAAAAAATGGATATATCACTTTTAAAATAATTAATTCACTGTGTACAAAAGAGTAGCATATACCACCAAATCAGCATGGTTATAACTTTTATATAATCTCATACTAAACCATAGACACAAATTGACAAGCCAACAGAATTACTCAACAAATAGATATTTTCCATCTGAGCCACCATTTCACAAAGCACCTGCAGTCTGATACTGTTACACCAAAGTAGTCATTCAGGACACTCACAAGTGCGCAACATAAGAACCCCAAAGTAACATGCATGCTCAATCTTTCTCCTTGTTAATTGTTTTCAAGGATGTGTTTCCCACATTACTCTTGCACCCTTTCACTTCAACTTTCATAGGAGCTACACAAAGTACAGATTTAGGAATGTGACAGCTATAGTCACTAATATTTTGTAGTCACCACCTGTAATCTGGGTTGCCAACCCTCCAGGATTGACCTGGAGTTTCCAGAAATTAAAAATTAATCTTGAATGAAAGATTATGTCATGTGAGCAAACTTCCAGGAATATGGTCAGCCAAAATTGGCAATCCTATCTATATTTTAAAAGGGGCATTACCAGATGGCTTTGGTCCCAAATATAGTTTTTGTTTTAGGAAAAAAATGAAGTACAAGAATCAAAACAAGAAACAAACTGCATTAATAGTGAAACATATTTAAAATTACTTCAGTTTTAACTATGAGTAGTATTAGTTCCAGAGGCAAAGAAATTTCTTTGAAAGACTGTTTTAACTTGAGTGCCTCTTTAAAAAACCAACTGAAGATATTAATGCAAAATACACTGCAAGCAGTGCTGAACATGAATATCCATGTTAAGAAGTTATTATACCTATAGTTAATAGAAAATATTACACTGAATAATAGTTTTATCATCCTGTATTCTTCTACAAGTTGCTGAGATGCATGATTTAAGGAAACCACTGCATGTAGTACAAGACTCCCTGTCAATCCACTCAGGCGCCAAAGCTACAAAATGTTACTTGTTAACATACTCTTTTTGTATTTTCAAAAGTAAATTGCTCCAGATTGCTAATGCTGAAGCGATATCCCTGAAATCTGTTTATGTTTGTTGTAAATGCTTGACTGAGATGAAATAACATAATTTTGGGAGCTCTACATTTGAAAAAACAAACTACATGTAACGACCACAATTTCAATGAAAGATAGAATATAAAAATAAATTCTTAATGGAAAAATGTCAGCCTGAAGTCCATCATTTATCCCTTATACAATATTTTTGGCTGCTTTTAGTAAGTAAGCCACAAAAGTAATGAATCTATTTGGTTTGGCAAGAAATTATCCCTTTCCTTTTAGAAAAGTACAAATCCAGCTGTGTAATTCTTTTTTTAACCTTTCAGCTTAAGACTCTGGTGCTAGGACCAAGGATTTCTCAGACTCTGAGCAAGTAATTTTGGGAGCTTGGAATTCAAGGTGAATGAATGCAAACAAACAGGACTTTTAGGCCTTGTCAGCACAGGGCTTTGAACAGTTTAAAATACATGCTTAAGCATGGGGTAAACATGGTTGTGGTCTTACTGTGTCATAACAAGTCTTGGCAGTGTAGACAGCGTCAAATTGGTTTAAAAAATATCACACTAGCTCCAGTAGAGACCTGCATTAAAGCATATTTTTTAATCTAGCTACAGTATGGATTGGTTTGTCCATGGCAACAAAGTATCTTTACTGAAAATGAGCGAGATTAAAACCAGGTGTGTGCGATAAAATCTTTTACTGGACCAACTTCTGTGGGTGAAAGAAAGAAGCATTCAAGCTACCCCACGCACTTTATCAGGATCTGAAGAAAAAGTAGAAAAGAAAAAAATGTCTCTTTCACCCACAGATGTTGGTCCAGTAAAAGATATTACCTCGCCCCTTTGTCTATCCTGGGACCAACACGACTACAACAACACTGCAAACACCAGATTAGAACCCTCCTTGCATCATTCAAAGGGAGTTATACTGAGAACAGAATCTTAAAGTAAGGTCTTACATTGTACAGTACTTCTCAGGCTTCAAACGGACTTTAAGCAACAAAATTAAGTCAGCAGGTAGGATAAAAAAAATAAGAAAATTCACTAGAATCAGAAACTAAAATTAAAAATAAGTAGGTCCAAAAAATCTTTTTTATTCTAAATAATGAAAACTCAGATGCTGTAGTCCTATAGACCTGAAATCCCACCTGTCCTTCAGGAAAAGTGTCTAAACAGGAAGTCGCTCTTAATCAATGCAATTCACCCTCCAAAGCAGGAAGTCAAAAACAGATGGGATTTTAAGGCTCCGTGAAAGTATAGTTTATGGAAGAGATTCAAATGGTAAGAACAAACAAGACCATGAAAAAGGTGGCTACTTCAGCAAATAGTTGTTAGTAAACAAGGAAAAGTCATCATTTCGCAAGATGTTCACTAACAGGAGCAGACCCATTGACTGAACAGGAGTACTTGCCTGAGTAAGGATCACTTAAATAGGGGTTTGATCGGGCTCATGCCTTAATTTTTCACCACCCCTAAGCTTTCCCCATTTTCTTCCATTTCATGTCAGGCCACCCTTCAAAATTCAGTTTCTCTCCAACTACCATTTTTCTAGTTTGTAGACATACCCCACAGGCAGGCTGATGGGAAAAATGTTGTCTACTACCTTACTATTGTTACCCTTAGTCATGCTGAATAGTACCTGACATTGCAAGGGGTTTGATTAGCAGATTACGTGCAATTTATAGTTACCAGTGTTGTTCTATAAACCTAAATCCATTTATACCACAGAAGTCAAGTTATGTCACTTTTCAGTGTAGCCTCCGCCAAAAAAATACACAACAAAAGTCCGAGTAAATGGTAAATTCTCAACTCCTTATGGGACAGGGGAACTATCCAAAACATTTGCCTCAGGGAAGAGCAATAGATTTCAAAAAATAAAACAAAAACAAAACTAAAACCTTACTACAGAGTTACTCTATGCCACTCAAGAGAGAAGTAGTTAATTTGACTGTAGCTCTGAAGCTCACCATCAGGAAAGGTCCAAGAGGTAACATGAATTAACTATGTTACAAATTATAAATTTTTCTAACAACAATACTGTATGTTCATCTATCTTAATGTCATGGTCTGATTTTTCCCTTTTTAGTAGTTGTGGCCAAATAATTTTCCATTTAGCAGCCTCAAATTTCAGAATGTATTTTTAAATGTTGTATTGTAGTTAGTTTCCACAGTTATTTCCATTTTGTATTTTCCCGATTTAATGAAGAGTTCCATTTCACCTATCTGAAATATATACACGTTCATAAACTGACTCATGAAATATCTTTGAATCACTGTTCCCATTCATACCTTATTTGCATGTCAAAATAAAGATAAAAAGCTGTAGCATCATTTAGTAATGTGGTAAAATGGCAAAGACACTTGTGATCACACTGGAAATAAAGCAAAGTTTCCAAAGCTAAGCTTAGAATGGCATTGACAGTGCATTTATTTGTATGGAATGGCTTGTTTATAATGAATTAAATGCAAAAATACCGTAATTATTTATATAACATTGAGGTCGTGATCTAAATCCGCAAAATCATGCGCATTCAGAAATAAGGCTGAAAACTGGTCCTGCACTCCCTCCTTTGTGATTAAGTTCTAATCCTATCACAGTACATGAGAACAAGTCACCTATTAATATCTTTATGGCCTGATACTGCAAATTCTTACATATGTGCTTAATTTGAAGCTCATGTGTGGTCACACTGAAGTCTCTGAGGAGTGTGTCAAAGTTAGATTGGATCTTATATATGAAAAATAAATTAAAACAAAACACCATTTTATTTTCAAAGATTTTGTTATAAGATACCACAAATCTCTTGCTGCCCCTTCTCTAGTGTATGTTTTACTATTTGACCAAACTATACTTTCTACTTTGGCACAATAGGGCAAAATTTAGAATTTAAAATTGGGTCTTAAAATATCCTGCAATCAGTGATAGGCAGACTTCATACAAGTTGACATTCATTACATAAAAGTCTTTAGAAGTGCTTGAAAAAGATGCGAGATATGACGTTTATGCTTGCTAATGAATTTTTGGTTTCCTTTAGGATGGATTCTAGTAACGTGCTTGGAATCCAGTGCTCCTATCAAAAAATGATGCATGTATTTTACATTAATGCATGGTTTGTGGAACTCCCTAAATCAAATGGTTAAAGTAGCTGAGAATTAGAAACATTTGGGATGAGTTCACTCTGATGTATTGAAAGTAGTATGTGTTTAATTACTTTAGATTTTATTTATTGAAAAGGACAAGTTTTTATTTATGTGGAATTTGCAGCTTCTACATCTATGGTTATGGTTTAATTACAAAGCTGAATACTGAACAATTACACACTTAGTAACGCAACCGTATTACGCTTGGGAATACTTAAGCTGTAACATTACTTTAATCACACACTGCACCCTAAAAAACAACTATAGGAAATGAAGTTTATTTCTAATAAATTTGTTAGTCTCTAAGGTGCCACAAGTATTCCTGTTCTTTTTGCGGATACAGACTAACACGGCGGCTACTCTAAACCTTTCTAAAGAAAATGTTTTTTTATCGAATGAATTAAACTTAAATGTGATCTGAAAATCATGGTAGTCCTAGGTGACTTTTATAAACAATATAAATGAAAAAGACATTTGAACACTCTGATTAGGATTTTACTTGGCATGTCACAGAGGTTTGTCTTTAAGGTACCAAAAAAAAAAAAATGCAGTGACTAAGACACTATAAAAGTGAAGGAAATATTTCCCATAATACTTAATCCAATGTGTATCCCAAATGAGTCTAATCCTTTTGCACAAGAAAGTATTTTAGTTAGCTGAATCATAACCATACAAAAATAGCATATGGTTTATCTTTGTAAATTGGAAGTGAAAAGGAGGATGTTTAAGCCTATTAGATCATTTTCACCAGATAAAGGGGTTGCAGTTTCTCCTTTCAACTGGACTTTACTAAAAACAAAAATTAGTAACAGGTTAACCTACACTGAAATTTCTATGAAATAACACTACAAAATTGTCATGTGAACTTGTTGTGGAAATAGCATAATGGCAGAATGTAACGCATCATGGATATGGAAATTTTAGTGGAAATACTGCAAGGATCAGAGTTGGGTCCAATCCTATGAATGTTTTCATTGGTGGCCAATACACATTAACGAAATTTACAGACTATATTGAATCGAGAGGAGTTGCACATAACTAAAGAAGAAACAACAACCTGGGAAGCAATAATGCTGAAAGTTGTCTAAAGAAGATGGCGGATACAATTAAGATTTGAGTTTGCGATCTGACACAGCAGCAAAAAGGCCAGTACAATTTTGGGCTGCGTGAGCAGAAGCATCACATCACAGAACACGGAGGTTAACAGACCCTCCCTACACTGCTACTGATGGCACTGCATCTGGAATGGTGTGTTCACAGTTTTGGACAGCAAGTTATGAAGAAATAAACTGACAAATTGAAAGGGCTGAAATGATCAGGGGTTGTAGAGAGTTGACCTGTAAGGAAAAAAATGAAAAGAGCTAACATGTATAGCTTGCCTAAGAAACAATTAAGGAAGGGATATGATAAGCGTCTACAGATACCTTCAGGGTGTAAATACCAAGCATGGAGAGGAAATATTCAGTACAAAGGACTATAATTTGGAATAATGCGATGAAATTAAGAAAATAAATATTTAGACTGAATACCAGGTAAAACTTTCCGATAGTGAGATATCTAAGCATTGGAGTAGTCTTCCAAGGGAAGTAATGAAAGCCTAATCATTTGGGACATATATAAAACCTCACTGGTCAAAACACTATGAAAATGCACAATAGGGTAACAATCCCACTTTGTCAGGCTGATGAACTAAACTGCCTAAACAGTCTTTTCCATCCTTAACTTCTATGATGATGTTCAGAAGAGCTGACAGGCTCATGCACAGTATCCTGCAGTCCCGCAAGTACGTGAGCAGATACAGTAAAAAAGACATTAACATCAATTATGAAGACCAGCACAAAAATATATACTCCACAACCTCTTTGTAAGGCTACATTTGTTTTTTTAAAGGCACCTCATCTTCTAGCTATTGCCAGCTTTAAAAGATTCACTTTTCAGTTTGAGCAAGAGCTCAACAGTAAGAATGGAACATCTTTCAATTCACATTTGACTATCCACTTTTTCTTACATTCAACTTTTAATCAGTTAGAATGACAGTCTTTAAAAACAAGCATGCTGGCCTATTAGTTTTATGTACAGCAATCTAAACACCTGTAACTATGTATTATATTTTGTAAGCAAACAGCACAACATTCATTTCATACTTATCAACATCCTTTGTATACACAAACTGAGAACTCTTAATACTAAAACATTAAAATGCACCCATGAAGTCTTCCCTTACAAGACAGATTTAATACATGTTTACAATATATATATACACATCTATAATATACATAACTTTTAGAATTTTTCAAATAAATCTTTGTAATTTCCTTTCCAAAAAGAAATAAAATAATGACACTGAAAGAACAAGTCAAGTACACAAATGACTTTTCACAAAGTTGAATGCTCAGTTTTGCAGCCAGATTTCCCCTTTTTATCATATAAAACTAAATAATTTGAGTTATTATAGTAATCTGTTTAGTGGTAAAATTCTAATGTTATTTAATGCAAATATATTGTACATCAGTATCACAAACTGAAATATCTGAATATGCTGAGCAGTAAAAGGTATTCCAGGGTATTTAGCATTAAATATAATACACTGCAGGCTCAAACAGTTCAGGGCAACTTTTTATCATAAAGCAATAGAGTGACATTGAACTCCCTATGGTAATCAATGGGGAGTTCTGCCTAGTTGTGGTTCTGCTCTGAACAGTCACTCTAAAAATAGCATTGTGTCCTATGTTTACTGTGTTTCAATGACTCCTATTTCCAAAGTGTCAGTTTACAAGAAAAGATTTCTTTATTAACTTCTAGCCAAACTCAACCTGAGATTTGAGAGTCAGGCTGGGTTCTTTCCTTCTCACATCATCACCAGTAATAAAGAATCTGCAGAACTAATTACATTCCACAAGTGGAACTGAGGACACCACTGCCTTAAATGGATTTACAGAAAGGTAACAACGTCTGATGGTTCCCAGTAGAATACACTCCACCTTACTCTTTCTCACCTGCGATGGCCCTTCAGGGACAACAGGACTAAAAACCACCAAACTTATTTCTGTCATGAAAGTAAACAAATATACTGAATAGTAAACTGAATATAGTGAGGGATCAGATCTGCTGAGTAAAAAGGTGCCGCTTTTAAACGGTCACTTTTCACATAACCGCACTTTAAAGATCAGTGGCACAGCATGCCCCATACAGGGGGACATTTCAAAAGTTCCAACGGTTTGAAAGTTAGGGAATCTCTCTAGAACTAGTAGAATCTTTAAAACTGGTGGAACTTTGTAAAGGCACCCACTGCATTAATCTGATAGCAAGACTCACACAGAGCACTATGAATCCATGTTTATTCTTAAAATGAAATCATGATTTTCATCTACAGTGGCACCCTTTTTTGTAGGAACGGGAAGAAATGAAGATGTGTTGGCTAAACTGTGCTAGAGGTTGCTGTGGGAACTTTTATTTCAATTTCTTGTGCCTGACCTCCAACAATAAACAGTATTATACATTTGAATAAATTAAATCCCTTATTACAGTATATAGAGACTGTTTCAGCCTGTCTCCTTAATTGTGGTTAGACTATGGCCTAAGCTTCTAGCCACTTGCTATCACATTCTTTCACAAAATTAATAAAACGTATACATTTTCTGCAAACTAAATATTTGCTGTATAACATAATAAATTGAACAAAACATTACTGCATTAATAATTTTTAAAATTTAGTAATTTTTTCCTTTTAACCAAATTTATCTTATGCTAGCAGCCAAGTGGGCTGAGATTAATTATCAGCTACTTTCCTCTAAACACCATCTAGTCATTAATACCAAAGGGATGAACAAGTGAAATTCATATGGTAGCCCAATGGGCATGTGAATGGTCACCTTTTTAGGTTACATAATTTAAAGTATGCAGTTTATAAGATTCCTTGATGAGAAACACTTGGAAGTTCCCCTCCCCTCTCCCTGCAGCACTCAGGCCACCTATTTACTTGACCATCCCTCTAGCGTCCCACTTTATTAGCAGAGAATACAGAGACCTAGTTTCGCCCAAGGCCTGCCTGGACAAATATTCACACCCTCAGAAATAAAAGCATTTCTTTTGCTGACATTTGAAACAGAGTATCCAAGCTCTCAGCACCAGCTGAGTTCACAGAAACCTGAAGAAACCTTAATTTAGAAAAGAGCACCCTGCAAAAACTAAACCATTACAAACGTTCTCTTAATTTCAGGGTAGGAAATGAAGATCCTTGCTCATGTCTTCCTCTCTTTCGTGCATCTGGTTAAATGTACAAGACCTAGAGCTGAAAGGGAAGCACTGTGTCATACGAAGACCTTAGCCAGAGCATCCGCTCCTGCACTGGCAATATAACATTTGGATGGGTGAAATGCCACATCATGAATAGACTCATCAAATTTTTTGCGATGAGCAGTAAATTCTTGAATACAGGTTTTGCTTTCAAGGTTCCATAAGCGAATTGAACAGTCATGACCTACATAGAGAAAGATGGAAATATGTTTTCTTAATTGTAATAAACATTAAAGTTATTATGATAAAGGAAGAGGTTAACATTTGATGTACTTACTGCCAGACATCAAATACAAGCCATTAGGATCAACAGCTAAACTTGTGACTGCATCTAAGTGGGCTACCATTGCGTGGATCAGTTTTCCTTTGAAAGAAAAGATTATCCATGTTATTTTTCTACAGTTCATTTTTGTAATTCAACATATTATGGCAATTTACTTTGTATGACCCCACTGAATCTGAAAGAGAATGAACATTTTAATTCTGTCCATTGCTTGTTCTCACTGATTGGAGCCTGTCACATTTTGTATTATATTAAAGAAAAATACTCTCTCATGACTCAGTAAGTATGGTTATGTATCAAGTCATTTTATATTGTTCATTTGCTTAAGTGGTCAACACTTCTGAAGTCAACAACTGTGTTAATCCATTGTATTGCATATAGAACACACGCCTTGTGGACTGTAACAATCAATAGTTTTCCCTGAGCTAATGTTGCAGCCAGAGTGAATATACAAATCTCTGCTTCCTAACTGACTTAGAAGTCAGTTATTCAGCAATAAGCCACAACAATGTGTGCACTGGTATGCAACCATACACATTTTGGGTAAATACAGTTGAGTGCCTTCAACCATTCCAAAGCGGAATCAGTCCTTTACTACTGTTGAGCCTTGCATGACTTACTGCTATTATAGCAGCTCCTTCATTTAAAAACATACAACACACTTGTGGCTTTATCTATGGAATATATTCTTCTATTGTGGAAGGAAATTAACAAGCGAAGGGTAAGAAAACAGGAAAAAGGTTAAGGCTTTTTTGTCTACTTGTTCAATTTTTAATAAATAGGTTTATTTATTTTCATCTTTTCCCCCAGCTTTTACTATCCCTTGCCATGAGCTTAGACGATACTTTAAGCTCTTGTGTTTTACTGTAAAAACAACACTGGGAATACTGAATCATGTGCAATACAACTTTTAAGAAAGAAAGTGAATTGGCAATAGCAAGAGGGCCACAGATTGCTGGGAAAGGATTGGTTTACTATTGTCATTGAATCCCACAGCACCTCTGTGCAGGTCACTGGATCCCTTAAAACTGACCTGGGAACATAAATCCAGCTCCCAGTCCAGACTTTTAAACTGAATTAAAAACTGCCCAGTCGATCCTGGAGAAGAGGCCATTTTCCTTGAAGCAACACTGCTGGAGGATCGCTCCCATTGAGTCTGGAGCAATGTCACTAGTGGAACTTCACAAGGAAACTGCCGCTTCCCCAAACAGGCCAGGCCAGGCCAGGCCAGGCCAGGCCCGGCAATCCTTCAGAGATGCCTAGGCTGCTTTTAACTGCTTATGAGGATCCAAGGAGGCAGAATTGGGGGCAGGGGAGATGAAAAATCAGCAAATGAAAGTTTTGGGGAAGTTTCCCAAGAATGAGTTTCCACTAGGTCTGTGCAATAGCCCTATAGAGGAAATGTGGAAATCACTACCACGTGAGACACTTAAAACCAGAAACTGCAGACTGCAACAGTGCAAGTTTCACAACATTTCCTCACAATGTCTCAATTGGATGGGCTTCCTAAGAGGAAGTCTGGGTGGATAGTTCAGTGTCAAAGGTCATTCAATCCTTGACCTATCTCATAAGACTGCCAAAAAATTACTATGAGAGTGTGTTTGTTTTGTCTTACATAACTACTATGGACAGTATCTGGTGAAAGAACACTTACCTGTATTGTTGTCATAGAATTTGATGTGCCTGTCTTCATGGGCAGTGATACTAATAGGAAGAGTTGGATGGCTGACAACTCTGTTTATCTGGCAGGAAGAGTTAGCGGCTATGAAAAAAATATTTAGTGAATCTCTAAAGACTGCAAACTCCAGCACACATGTTCCTTTGAAAGAATAAAATTAGTAACAAGTTTTGGGTTAAAAATTCTTCATAGGCAGTAAATCTACCACATGTCTGTAATGGAAGCTCTCTCAAGTAATAACTTACTTTTATATAGTGCCTTTTATCCTAAATCATTCCAAAGCACTTTAAAAGTGACACACATGCACACTCATGGTCACTCAGACCTACACTGATAGGCTTCCATATAATATCCATGCATGGGGATACACAGAGGATGGGTTTCGCTATGGATTCCCCCAACCTGTTTCCTCTGCTTTAATTTTTACTATTACTGCAACTGCTTAAAAATATGCCAATAGAATTATGAGTCTCACAATGCATGTTCAAAATATGCATTTCTTCTGACCTTTTATCAGAGATATGTGGTTCACTGTGCTGCTGGAGCCCTGCATGAGGTCCAGAGGATTAGCTGTAAAATTATCCATCACTACTTAAAATCCAGCAACTGCATTTCACTCTATAATTTCACCTGTCACACAACTTGCCTATTTTTTGTGAACGTACTCTCAGTTTGAGTAAAATAATACAAGCTTTCAACAATAAAAATATCAACCTCTCTCAAGAAGGAAATGTTTTCATTTTGGATACATACTGGAATCTATGTTGGACTCCAAGGTAAGAATTCGTTGCCGTGTCTCCATGTTAAAAATGCAAGTGTGCCCACTGTTAAATGATGCTACCATGTGGCTTGGGTCGCTGCTCACAAGGTCCACAGAAGAAGGGATTCCCATTTCTACAGAAAAGAAGCAAATTTTTCAGAAATTAATTAGTTGGTAAAAGCAAGAAACATTTTGGTATAAAAAATGATATAGTTTCATAATGTTATAAGGGAAAAGTTGTTAACACTGTCCAAAACCATATAATTTTCAAACATTACTTATCAATTGAAACACTGACTGCCATCTTGCACCTGATAATATAATAAATACAAGTCATTATTTGAAGTGATACTCTACAGTGGTTCATTACAGATTTTATTATCTAGAGAGCATAAGGACCCAGAATCTAAGCCCATACTGTCTAGTATGGTCACCAGCTTAATCTTATTTGGTGGATATACTATCTCAGAGAATATTTTTTATTAAGATACTTTATTTAGAGCTTGGGCTGGGATAGGAGATCCATTTCTACTTTGAAGTCTGTTCATGGGAAGGAAATCTTTTCTTGCATGGAGCTCTAAGACGAATTCCCAGAGAAAAAATATCTATAGGACAAAGTTAGAGGACACAAGTAACTTAAGGGTAAAAATACTTACAAAAAAGTTGCAGTTGTTTAAAAATTACTATTAAAACTAAGGTGGAGTCCTCAAGAGCAGGATGGAGGAATGTGTGGGACAATAACAGAAATTAAGAGTTTAAACAGCGATGCAATAAGCGTTTAAGTAGGAAATTATTCTGTACCTTGATTATCATTAAATATATTAAGAGCTGGAGCAATTTCTGAAGCCTTCCATAAACGTATGGTGCCATCTGCTGAGCAGGATAGTAAACGCTCGTGTGCTCCACTGTAAACCAAGCCCCATACTGCATCGGTGTGGCCTACAAATGCACCTCTTAGAACAGACGGATCTGTGAAAAAGGTGATAGGCGATAAATGTTTTGAAACAAAATTTAAATAAAAAAGGAAAAAGCATCCAATTAAAAGTTATTCCTTTGGCTGTGAATAGAATCAAATATTAAAAACAGAGGATCTGGCTGGGCCTATCACTGAAAAATTTAGCTTATTCAGTTAACGGTACTCAAACTTCACTAGGGTATCTGGAATTCAGTTACATAATTTGTATTTTTAAACAATAAAATTGGCTTTTACAACATCTCTAAAAGTCCACTTCCTATATACTGCTACCACTAAAACTCTTACTATCTTGTACTGACAACTGCCACCTCCTCCTTTCTGGCCTGTGCTTCTTTCCTACCCGTTCAGTATATTCAAAATACCGTAGCGCATAAAGCACCTTCCTTTTGTGGTGCTCTCCCTGTCTCTCTGCTCCTTGAGTCTTTTTAGTGGGTTAACATCTCTTTCTAAATCGAGGCCAAACTCCTCAGCCTCATTATAAGGCCCTATACACACAGCTCAGACCCTGCATATATTTTAAGCTATCTTCTGTCCCTTCTTGCTCCCTATGTGCACTCTTCTCTTTAGTGTTCCCCAGCTGTTTCCTTTTCTCAATTGCAGCTCTATACCTTTAACCATTTTGCCACCAATACTTAGAACAGACTCTTTATGTGTAGGCCAAGCAATCTTGATCCTCTTCAGATTTGTTTCTTTCCACTATTACACTTTCTTTAATTTATAACACAATCCTAAAAAACCTAAAACTTACTAAACACTAACACAAGCAAAAAATAGGTATGATTTGGTTTTCTTGCAAACCCATAGTCTCCCAAAACAGTATTTCCTTTCCAAAGTTTTTCTTTTCTCCCCATTTTCCATGACCACCACTGTTTGTTTATTAAATTCTCTAATTTACACTTAAAGGTCCTCAGCATAGCTCGTCTTCCTACATGTTTCTACAAAGCTGTTCACCTCAATGGTATTATAAAAATAATAAGAAGCACTTAGAAAGGGAGAAACATTCTGAGATCTTCAGAATGTGCACAGAGGATGAGAAATGAAAGGATAATTCTATGTATTCCTAGGCTTTTCCAATCTGAAAGTGTTCATGTATAATATCAACAGAACCAACAGAAAAAAAATGAAGTTGCAATCATGCCACATGAGGGAGAAGTTAGCATTCAAAAGTTAAACGTAAATTAAGATTAAAATGCCATTAATAGCACGTCAGCTTATTTTTCAAAAGCCAACTTTCATACAAACCATACATGAAACAGCATGTTAAGAAGTCTCTTGACATAGCCTTTGTTCTTTGTTAAACTGGCAGGTTTTGCCAGCACGTAACAATGAGTCAATCCAAGAACTAAAGCAGCAGTTTACTTATGATTTGTCTAAACGGCGAGTTAGCGCACAGCTAACTGGTGTGCTGCAGAGTCACACTGCGGCTTGCATGTACTAACTCACCATGTAGTCAAGCCCTTATATACTAAAGCCAATAGTTACCTTTTTCTTTCAAATTCTGAATACCACTACGCAAAACAGTTCACAGTACTGCTAAATCCAGCAAAAGTTCAGGTTTTCACTGGATACCTCATTTTCACTCGCTAAGTGTCCGTGACAAAAACGTACCATAAGAATCATAGGGGTCAATATTTGGGTTTGTCGTATTCCAGGCCTGTATGAAGCCATCAGTTCCTCCACTGTAACACTGCTCACCATTACTGCTCATTACCACACAGAGCACTGGGCCACTGAAAAAAACCCACAGAAATCAAGTTATCAGTTTCAACTCTTCTCACTGATTAAATGAAGAAAAATAACTTAAATTGCTGTTCAAACAAAACATTTGGCCTTGTGAACTCTTAACTGAGACTCGCTAGGTGGATACATGCAACAAAAACACCGCACATTTCAGGTGGTATATGATACAGTGCTTTTGACTTTGGCTAAAAAGGCTCCCCCACCTCAACGTCCCGTCATATCATTAAAGTTAGACCAAATTAATGATTAAATCAATTGCATGAAGTACAAAAGCAGCATTAACGACGTGCCTGTCCCTACCAGTTTTAAAATATAATTAAGTTTAACTATTTTGTCTGGGAAATTGTACATCTGAAGATCTAGGATGGCTTATGAAAGGGATTTTCATGCTTTAACTCACTGCAAACAGCTTCATACTGTACACACATTTAATAGGAAAAAAACAAAAATTCTGTACTGCAGTAACAAGCACAAAACTTCCCTTTATTTGCAATATTTATCTTTAGATTTGTCTTTTTAAAATGGTAGCTTTAACAAGCTCCAACTATAATAAAGACATTCATAATAGATCCAAACACACATACAAATATTTAAAATGGATAATATGGAAACTAAATTAATAAAAAGACTAGCTGATCTTTCATACATGGTAGAAATTAATACTTGAAAACGACTTTAAACATATAAAAACTGTATTTCTCAGAGTACAGAGTTTCTATATGCTCATAAGGATGTACTTACCTATGTGCTCTAAATGTATATATAGGTTCTACATCGAGAGAGGCACTCCTAAACAAAAGCACAGGAGAGCAGTTTCAGAGTTTATGTTACATTATACAAGTGTTTCCCGAAATATTTTTTGAAAACACAATGCTGAAACAGCTAACTTGTCCAACTGCTGTAAACTCATATGAAAGTTTTCCCCAACCATCTTACATCTCTGTAATACTTTGTTTTCTTCCAAAAAGCAATACCGGAATGATGTTTTAGTGAAGCAGCGGAAAAAAAAAATGGAGGCACACTAATCATGAGCAATCCTACAACAACCAAACCAAAAAGAGGGAATAAACTTTGAATAGATTATGTATATTCTGTGGGCCACATTCTATACTGTGCTCAGCCACAAGAGACAGGGAGGGAGCTGATAACTCACTAAGGCCAGTTATGCCAAAGCCCCAGATGAATTTACAGCAGCTAAGAACATGCTCTAGACTCTGCCAGCTGGTAATTGTCCCTAAGGAACTGCACGCTGGGGACTGCAGGAGTACACAATGCTTTGGCCAAGTCTCTCCCCACCAATCACGCTGGTGACTCTAGGATTGGCGGCATAGTTACTGGCTATTCAGGAAATCTCCAGCAGAGGAGATTCATCCAGATCCAGCAGCGCACAAGGTGCAGAGTGGCCCAGAGAATCTGATCTCATGTCTGTCCATATTTTTATCAGTAAATACACACACATATACGCATATACACACACACACGTAACCGATATATAATTAAATAGGTCATCACCTTTAAATACATTTTCCTAGTAAAATAATATAACAGTATCTATCCGGAAGTACAGTAATAGAAATCATATGGTATTTTCATAATGAAGGGAACAGAGATTAATGAAGTTACATGGCTTCAGCCTGGCTTTCTTTTAAAGTCTGTATCTTACAACAGCCCCATGCCTCCTCGCAATGAAGTGAAAAGAGAGGACTCCCATTGACTCCACCTGGAGTTGGATCAAGCCCCAAATGACCTTTTTTTGTTGCTACTGCTTCTCTAAATAATTAGTTAAAATGTTTTCACATAAACACTTAAATAAGAATAGCCTTACTTTTTTGCTGGCGCTGTTTTTTGTAAATTCCACATTTTTAACGTATGGTCCTCGGATGCAGTTATTAAGACTGGTTCAACTGGATGGAAAGCCAGACCTCTTATTCCATCAAAATGACTTCTTAATGTGAACTTGGGGTTCCAGGTCTTCCTCAGTGCATCCTTATTGTTTGCTATCTATTTGGAAAAAATATCCAAAACTTATACTTCGTTTGGGGGACTCACAACAGAAGGAGAAATCAGAATTTTAATCTAGCATTTATGGATTACTTCAAATCGTTACTTCATGTTCATATCTCCATGTCTTTAAACTAACCAGCACTCTATTTCCCAAGCATGAGAAAACTCATATATACATATATAGGTAGAATATACAAAAGTAAGATTATTTGTACCTTACTTTTCTTCCTCACTTTTATATTTTAAAAAGGTAGCAGTAGTTTGTGACCAGAATTAAAAATAAGATCATAAATAATATAAATTGGATTACTTTTAAAAAATGATAAAGAGAGGCATCCCATAAAAACAGAGGGTGAAAGTCCTCCTATATGGACATGTCTCTGTGCAAACATGAAATGTTCTGTGAGGTCACATTTATTATCGCTCAGTGACTCAAAGTTTCTCAGTTTACAAGTCACAAAAATAACGTTCCTAACAACCAGTGCTACCAACTCAGCCTAGGATTTGGAAGTTCAGCTGTGTTCTTTCTGGTTCATATATTAACAACAGTGGCCTTGACTCAACCAAGGTGCATTATAGGAATGGTTAGGGTGCAACTGGGGTGTAAATCTTAAGGTAAAAAATCTGTAATGGAAATGTGGCTAGCAATTCTGTTAATGTACAAGCCAGGAAATAATCGAAGTTATTTTCTTAGAGATGTATCGGTTTTGTTGTGCTAACAGGATCAGTACAAAAACCTATTTTTAATCAGTAAAATAAGCAGTGATGACTTGGAATTAAAAAAAGGAAGCAGAACAGTTGAGTAAGACTATATTTACAAAGTATCAGAGGAATAGCCATGTTAGTCTGGATCTGTAAAAACGGCAAAGAGTCCTGTGCACCTTATAGACTAACAGATGTATTGGAGCATAAGCTTTCATGGGTGAATACCTACTTCGTCGGATGCATGTAGTGGAAATTTCCAGAGACAGGTATAAATAGAGCGTGCTGAAATTTATTTTTGTCTCAAATTGGTTGAGGTATCTGAAAAAAACTCTGCTTCTTTCTACCAGAGAAAATGGGTCTATATAATTTTCCTTACAGAAGGAACTGGATTTTATAGCACTTTGACTCTCCGGAATTTGAGTGCTGTTCAAAGAACACAATGCTGAGAACTTTCTCCAATCTTACTCTGAAGTCCCCACTAAACAATGCTGAGGAATTATGTGTTTGAATTTAGTGGCCTGTAGGTGTACTAAATTATTAACACCAGAAACAGAAAACAGTCTTAGGAGGGGACCAGGTGTTACTTGGCATGCACCCCTTGGTGCCAACACAGATAATAGTAATAGCATCTAGCTCTTAGACAGCAGTTTTCATCTGCAGCTCTCAGAAACACTTTACATAGGAGATAAATATAATTATACTCATTTTACATATGGCTAAACTGAGGCACAGAGAGGATGGAGTGACCTGCCTAAGGTAAGTCAGCAGGACTAGTAACAGACCCAGAAATAGAACTCAGAACACCTGAGTTCCAGTATAGAGCTCCATCTACTAGGTAAAACTACCTCCCTTCCTTTTCTCCCTTCTGGACATCCCAGCATCTCTGAAGAAGCCAGAAAGGTAGAAAAATGGGTCCACAATGGCAGCATACTCTGAGAACTTCAGTTACTAATAAGTAACCTACTTTCCTCCCTCTTTAAATTATCAAAATGGGTTTCTACGCTTGGAAATCAACCACGGAGGGTGGCTTAAGACTAATTTGATTTAAGGACTGGAAGACAGTTCTTCCAAAACTAGTATCTGATCAGACTATTTACAGCCTAAGCCTCCAGTCAAGTGAGGTCAGTGAGAACTATGAAAGAGCTGATTTCTGGATCACAAGATAGCATTATAGAAGACTCTTAAGAAATCACATTGTAAGTGAATGAACAAAAATGAATACCCTTTCACAGGAAGGCAGTAATATGCCACAGGCCAGCCACAGGTGTTTTACTGCAGTGTAGACATACCCCAAGGGTGGGGATCTGAGGAGCAATTACTATACATGAAGCTATTTTGAGTTAAGACAGCAGATCCTTAAAAGGTCACTAACTTTTTTTTTCTTTTAATAAAGAGAATTATCCTTCATTTTGAAAATGATGGATATTTTGCAAATGCTTTTCTTTATTCTATATGTTGCACATGGGGGGTTCCTCCTGTAGTCTGTACACATGTAAAACTACTGAATTCACTGAGATCTTCACTCATATATAGATGGCAGAACCTCAAATGGCTTATTTTAAACTACCACTTACATCATAAGTCAGTGAATCTGCCTCATTGGCAACTGTAAGGCCCGCCAATTCTCCAAGACCCAGCTCACTTTCAAGGGCTTCATCTGCTCCCATAATGAATGACTTCCCTGATGTAGGAGGGAATGTTAAAGCTTCCACTGCAAGAAAAAGAAAAACATGCAAAAAATCATAGCTATATACATACAATTCTGTGGGTTTTCATGTAAAAATACCTGTTCGTTTTCCCTGTAAAATATTATATATTAATTACCTCAATTAGTAACCAAGGACAAAAGAGCAATAGACATTCATGCATGTGGAAGAAACACATATTCCAAAAGATATCCAAGGCACTTTCCAGTAAATGGAGTTCTTGGAATATGTTGCTTTCACAGACCCACACCCTTGGAGTCCATATGTCTCAGGACTACTAAAAGCAATTTATCTCAGGCAAGAAGAGTATGCTACGATTTATGCCCCTTTTAGCTCTTTCTAATGCCAAAGTAATAAAGAGGTGCACAGCCACTTCCTCGGTTTTATACAGAATATACAGATGCTCCAAAGATGCAGGGAAGGGAAGAATGGAAATGTGGGTTGGTTGAGGCAATATATTCGGAGAACTTCAGGTATTAGAAACCTAGGTTTTTCCTTCTATACACTGCTTCCACAGCTATCTTGGAAATTATACCTATACATACCCAGAGGAGCGCTGGGTATTTAAAAAGGGAGTGTTAAAGCACTCTCTCATAGGGAGCATCTGACCTAGCCTTTCAACTGAGAGCAATGTTAGGTAAAAATAAAAACTGAGAAGTCTTCACATTTCAGAGGTGATTATGTGTTGTAGATATGATAGAAATGGTATCATAACACTGGTGGAATTAGCCTTCAGGTCACATGATACTCATCTTTGAGTTAACAGGCATGAAAACAGAACAATTAAAATTTGGACACCATCTATACCCTAACTAATTTCCCTGTGGAGCTCACACCAAAAAACTTCAAGGAGCCTGGATGACATATGGAAATTCTAGCCTATGCATCACATTCAACTTGAAGTATAGAGCTGCTCCAGGAGAACTGAAGTTTAGAAAAGAAAACCAGCAAGGAGAGGGACCAGATGCAATGAAAATTAGAGATCGCTTTTGCCACAAATCTTCAATTTCTTCATTGCGCTTCGATTTCCAAAGCTGTGGCTCATACTTTGTTATTATTATATTTTACAATTTACAACAAAGGGTTGCAGCCTTTCCTAGAAGATGCAAACTTGACTAGTCATTCATGCTTCTGCTGTCTTCAGGTTAGGCTGTTGCTGTGCCCTGTTGAGGACTAGCTGGAATCTTCATTTACAATGCACTAAGTTGAAGCTTATTGCTTACAAAAATGGGTCAGCAAGAGCTAATTATGCCTATGCTCAGTTAACTCCACTGGCTTCCCATTTGTTTCCAGATGCAATTCAATATATTAGTTCTAATTTACTTCAAAACCCCATATGTAGCTTGGAAATAGCTGCCATAGTGTCTTCAGCATTGCAACTGTTGATTACATACTGTTGCTACTAGTGTTAAGTTAGGCATTTTAGGGATTTAATATAGGACGTTTTCAGTGGAGGGTCACTGCCACTGTATCTTGCTTTTTCAGGTGTCTCACCAGAATCCGAGTCCAAAGATCTTCAGAGTATGGTATGAGATGCATCTTTATGATAAAGCATTTGCTCAGCTATGATGATCACTGGGTTATGACTGGAGTGGTATTGTTAAACACATAACATTTGAGAAGTGTTTTAAAAGTGTAACACATTACAAAGGTGCAAAGAATGGATATTTGTGTTGTCCATTGAGGGTAGTTTACATGCTACATTTAATCTTTGTAATGCTAAAGTGAGGGGCATACAAAAGGACATGTTACTTACCCTGTACAGTAACTGGAATTCAAGATATTTGTTGGATGTTACACTTAGGTGCACATGAACTCCATGCACCTTTGATCAGAGGCTTTTGACAGCAGTGCCCTTTTGGTCCACATATTCATCCTAGCATATTCATGCCCCAGACAGAGGGTATGCAGGAAGTGTCAGATGAACTTCCCTCAGTTCCTTCTCTACTACAAAATCTAGCAACGCAAAGATTCTGAGGCAGAGAGGAAGAGGGCAGGTAGTGAAGCACCCATAGGGTCAAACATCTCAAGCTCCAGTTATCACAGAGGGGAAGTAACTTTTCCTTCTCTTTCAGGTAATGTCCCTATGCTCCACTCCAGGCGACTCCTCAGCAGTACTTTCTAAAGGAGGTGGGTGCTTTGGAGTGTGGTCTAACATAGTTTGCAGAACTGCAGTCCCAAAGGCAGCATCTGCCCTAGAGGTATATACTAACGCATAGTGTTCTGACAAGGTGTAAAAGAAAGTCCACAGCAGCTTTACATATTTCACCAATGGATACATTCTTCAGCAGGGCTATGGAAGTAGACTGAGATCTGGTGGAATGGGCTACAACCCTAAAAGGAGGCTGAACATTAGCAGCCTCATAGCAGAAGATGATACAATTGGAAACCCACTTAGAGAGTCTATAGGAAGGAAGAGGGGGCCCCTTTAATTCTGTCCATGAAAGAGAGAAACAGCATGGGAGAGACTCTCAAGGGTTTAGTCCTTTCCAAATAAAAAGCCAATACCCTCCTGATGTCTAAGGTGCATTGCGCAGCTTCCTCCCTAGTCAGATGAGGTTTAGGATGAAACACTGACAGCCGAATGTACTGACTGATATTAAGGTCTGAGGTTACATTGGGTAAAAAAGGGAGATGTGGCCAGAGACATACCTCTTCTTTATAGAAAACTGTGTAGAAACGGACCAACCATTAAGGAACCAAGCTCACCAATTCTCTTAGTGGAGGTGATGGACACTAAAAATGCAGACTTCACAGACAAGTGTAGAAGGGCACACTTAGCTAGTGGCTCGAAAGGGAGGCTTCATCAGAAAGTTGAGGGCCAAATTCAAGTCCTGCATAGGAGTGGGTTCTTTGACATATGGAAAAAGGTTAGCCAACCCTCTGATGAATCTGGAAGTGATGGAGTGAGCAAACACTGAAAGCCAATCAACAGGCCAATGGAAAGCTGTGATAGCTGCTAAATGAACTTTAACAGAACTCAGAGAGAGGCATGAATTCTTCAAACTTGACAGGTAATATAAGACATCCAAAAGGGAAGACTCAGCAGAGGATGCAACAAAGGCGGAATCTCTCATTCTGCAGGTAAGTTTTTCCAGTTGATGCTTTTCTGCTATTCAACAAAACCTCTTGTACCTCTCTTGAACAGGAGACCTCTATCCCAGACAACCATCTAGAAACCAAGCCTTGAGCTACTGCATGTTCAAGCTGAGATCAGTTCTTGAGTCAGCAGGTCAGGAATGGTTGGAAGCCGTAGTGAGATGTGAGGTGAATCAGGCAGGGGGAACCATATTTCCCTTGGCCAAATCAGTGCAATTAGGATGACTTTAGCTCTGTCCTGCTTGATTTTGTTTAGTGCTCTGAGGAGCAGTGGTGGGATAGGTACAGAGGAGATTCCTTGACCAGAAGATGAGGAAAGCATCCCCCAGAGCTTGATGGTCTAAAGCCCCTCTTGATCAGAACATCGACACCCTCTGTTGATGGCATTGGTGAAGAGGTCTATTTCTGGAAAACCCCAGGTGAGGAATATATGCTCAAGAATTAGGTATTTGGTTCCCACTCCTAGTCCTAGCAGAAGCGTCTGCTTGAGCCATTGGATATAGTGTTCTAAAGACGCAGTAAGTATGAGGCTGAGAAGAGAATCTGACGCACTATGTGCCACTTCCACCATTTTAATGCTTCTGCAAAAAGGGAAGGGAATCTTGCTCCTCCTTGAAAATTTATATGGTGCATGCTGGTTCTGTTGTCTGTAGATAGATTAGCCCTAGATCATGGGAAGGAAACGTTTTCAGGCAAACTAACCAATCTGAGTTCCAGGTGGTTACTATGGAAAGCGGACTCTTGGGCAATCCATTTGCCTTGAATGGTATGTGTTCGAAGATATTACACCCCCAACTGTCCCCCGATGAGAAATTCATCATACTATGGTGACAGTCAGGGGGAAGCAGAATGAAGGGAACACCAGCACAGACATTTTCCAGGTCTTTCCACCAACTAAGCGACTGATGAGGAAGTGACACTAATTTGTTCGGACTGTGCTTGTTGGAGGTGTAACCAGTTCTTAATCATCCTTGAGAGCAGTGTAGGTGCAACCTGGCACGAAGTGTAACAAATGTGCAGGCTACCATATGATCTAGGAACTGCAAACAAATTGTGGCTCTTTGCGGACTTACCTGAACCTGCAAGATCAGATTCGATAGTGTCAAAAACCTGTCAGTTGGTAGGTAAACTCTGGATGTTTGCAGCATGTAAGGTGGCTCCTTATTAACTCTATTCACTGAACTGGTGTCAATGTGGACTTGTCTTTCTTGGGCTCAAGTCCTAACTGGTTGAATAGGGTTATCGCTTTCCTCACTGTGGAAAGAACTTTGTTGTGCGAATGGCCCTTGAGAAGTCAAATGACCTTGGCTTCCTGGCACCAACTTCTCTTTGAGGTGATCTAGAGTTCCTCTTTCTGGAAGTCTTGGTGCCATCCTCTGTGGTTCTCTCCCCAGTGGGTGAGTGGGAGGTTGATGGGGCACTGTGCTAACAGGGAGACCGCTATACCGGGCGGAAGAGGGGCATATGGACCTGGGTCTGAGGCAAGGCAAAGGGAGTGTGCCATCATGAGAAGCCTAAACTTAATCTCCCTGTTTTTTCTAGGCTTACTCTTAAACCCTGAACAACTTTTACACTTACATGGGAAATGGGTGTCCTCTAAGCTGCAGATACAGTGACAGTGACCATCAATAACTGTGACAAGTGAGACAATGTTTAAATCCAGGCGATTTAGGCTTAACACAAAGATAACATCCTTCAAAGAAGGAAAGAATGCACCCACTCACCCCCCAGGGTGGGAGGGGGAGAAATGACGAGTCTCTTAAAGAAGTTTCCTCAACCAACCACCTTATACAACTGGTAAAAACCAAAAAGGGGGGCTAACGGAAGCTCTAAACAATGAAGTAAAAACTAGAAGCTATTCCCTAAGAAAAAGATAACTATGACATGGGCACCACAAAACCCTCCATCTCAGGCCTGTGCAGCTGAGAAGGAATTGAAGGCTGTTCATCTGATACTGCTTATATACCCTCAGTATGGGGCATGAGAGCTAGTGCTCACGGGTGGATTGCAAGGCACTGCTACAAAAAGTCTCTAATCAAAGGCACATGGGGACATGTGCACCTGAAATTGAGCACCCATAAGACATAAAAAATAAGTTACTTGAGAAAATTCACCAAATAACTAGAGATCTGAAAGAAAATGAAATGTAGAAAACCAATGACTGAACAGCGCTTTGTGATTGAAAGCTCTGTTGATAGGCAGAAGAAAACATGAACTAAAGGAATGGGAGGGCACCATACACCCCTGGTACTGAGACGTGTCTGCATATATTCTGCCCTCCACCCAATGCTAACGGCCTTTGATGTTTGAGTGACATGTGGACTGAGAATGGGAAGCTGTGGAGGAAATGTATTCAAGACCCACCACCTTCTAGAATCTAAGCTTGAATTTAAAAAAAAAAAAAAAAAAAAGGGGTTTCTAACCCTTTTTGATGTTAGATCTCTCTAATGCAGAGAAACACGCTAACATTCTTCTGAGTATGCAGACATGCAGATTATTCCTTCTGACTACATGTAACTTCTGCCCAATTTATCTTTATGCCTTCTTCAGCTCCGACTTCATCTTACTCCTCTCCAGTCCATCCAGAATGTGGCAAGATCCTCTTTTGTATGTTCTTCTCACCATTCATGTATTTCTCTGAATCTCCCTATGGCTCTCTCTTTTCTACCTTTTTCTAGTCAGATTCAAGCTTTTTGTACTCTGCTTGAGGACTGCATAAATGTAACTCTACCCAAATTTCTGCTTTTTAATCATGAACTCTCTTCTTTGCTCTGCTAATGCATAAATTACCAGTTTCCTTTTTCTCACTTGCATTCCTAACTTATTTAACATTTCCTTATATGTACAGATTTAGATTTTTTTTTAAATAGATATTAAATGGCTACATTTTTAATAATAAATTTTCACTAATGAAAAAGAAGCGACACTGACATGTTTTGGTTTTGCCTTTTTCATAAGCTAGTCAGATGCTCTCAATTACAAAATATATATTTTAAAAGAAAGTGAATGTGGAAAGCTCTCACATTATGTTTTTTGCCACCAGTGAGGCACTTGTGGGATGATCAGAAATGCTCAACACACACACACACAAAAATAATTCTGCCACATTTCAAAATGTTGCTAAGTTACCATTTTTCTTTTAAAAATCTCTCTAAGCACCTGGGAGGTTGAACTATTGTGCTCTGCAGTAGTTAAACCACATGGAACCCTTTTTCATCTGCATTCTTTTGTAATTTGGTCAATCTAATTTCTTACTATTCCAGGAAGAGAGATGGATTATTAGCCAAAATCATGTTTTGCTCATTTTCCTAGCTATATTTAGCAATCTTTTGGGCATAAGTCATAGCATGCCTCATATAAATTAACACATCAGAAAAGGCACTTTTATGCTTATTTTATTATTCTGTATATCATTAAAATAATTGAAATACTGAAGCTAAAACACTGCAGTTAACAATTTATAAGTGTAGTGTTTGTGAAGGTAAGTGTTGTATACCGAATCAGAGACTGTGCACAGCATGTTAGGGCTTTCTGCCCTGACCCTAACTCACTGAAAATTTTAGATACAAACACCACTATAAAACTTAAGAAATGAGCAACCAACCTGAGCAAAAATTGCGGTCTGTCCTTCCTCTGTGATTCTGGACCCAATCACTGCGTGTTTCCATATTAGACACACCTTTTAGTTTAGCTGCAGAGTTTGCTCCCTATCACTGTACTCACATATTATAAAATGCTACATGCCTTCTGTACAATCATAAATGGGCAAAGGATGGTTTTGTGGTTAAGGCCTGGGAGATCTGTGTTCTATACCTGACTCTGCCAGATTTCTAGTGTGAACATGGGCAAATGACATAGTGCCTTACATAAAGCCCACAGAAACCCACTGCACTCTTTCCACTGACCTCAAAAAATTTCAGATCAGGACTTTAAATCTCTCTCTGAATTTCCCCAGGGTGATGGAGAAAAGTGATAATGCTTATCTACCTCAGGGGTACGATGAGGCTAAATTAATATCTGTAAAGTGCTTTAAAAGTATAAAAGATGTAAAGTCTTAGGTAATAATAATAATTATAAATATGCAAATGTATACACATTTATATAAACATAAACAGACAAATACTTGCCTTCATCTGTCCTGTTTATCTCATGTTCAATAAGCCTTGAGCTACTCGGCCTAGAGGGTGATGTGACAGATGGCTGTAATGAAGGTAGATCATCAACATCTCTCAAGTTTGCAAGCATGTCTTGCAGCTTTGACCTGTTGGGCCCTAACCGGGAAAAACAAAAGTGAAATGGCTTATGTAAACGTAATTCACAGCAATGCTATTTATCACATCAAATATGTTACAGCAAGACAAGCAACAATAGATCCCATCGTTGATATGACATTTCCTAACAAACATCAGTAATGAGCGCCTACTTCCAGCAGTAACTAACCTTTCAGCATGAAATGAACATCTTGAAAAAGAAAATTATGGAAGCAACTGACAATTCCCCCCCCAACTTTTACGAACTCACACTGCTATTTGCATGAAAGTTAAATACCTTCAGTTGACTCAGAACAACAAAATGACTGGTCAAACAAAATATTTTATTGTTTTCCAAGAACAATTGCAAACATTTGTGAAATATTTTAAAAATCTGTGCAGATGCTTTGTGCAGTATATTCTTTAAATAATTTGTGAATATTTTAAAATTATTTGTGCAGTAGTGTATATTTGTGATGCTACATAATCTACACAATTGTTATATTAAAAAAATAAATCAAACTGGATTCGCTGGCTTACTTCCTGAAGCTACATGTGGTGAAGACCCATGCCCTTCTTGACACTTACCTGTGCTTTGCGCCATCATTTTCCCACATCCCTGTTTTGACTGTTTTATATAGGATTGAGGCTGAAACATATCTTCGGTAGTTTTTCCTGTTGTAAGTTTAATTAAGAATGGGAAAATATCTTACCCATAGTCCGTTATGGTTTTTCCTAGACCAGTAAATAATACAGCTATTTTTAAGTAGATTTAACACAGAGGTGTATTCTAATATATGTATGATCTTATTACACTACTTCACAGGAATTTTTACTACAGCCTTGCAAAATCATTATAAATTTATTAGCCCAGCTACAAGTTCTGTTTTTCCCACCCTTACCATAATGATAATAAAGAAACTAAATAGTATTTTAGTTGTCTATTACAAAACATTACTTGAGTCAGGCAATGAGTGAATAGGATTTTGCAAGATTGTTTTAATACAGTATCTGATTTTCTAGAAAAACAGCATTTTACTGAACAGTTTTCTCTCTGAATACTCATCTATGATGAGATTAAAGTTATAAAACAGACTTCATACATCTCAATATTACGGTGTTTAATTTTTTTTTTCATTTCTTTCCTCACTCCTTTCTTCTCTAAGATCATGAACGGGTGAAAAATAACAGGTGTAACGCCTCCCAATTTTTCTGCATCGATGCCCTTCCAACGATGGTTTGTCCATGGAAAGATGCTTAATTTCTGTAATTCTTGGTCTCCCCCAAATCAAACCTCCATCCAAAAACATGTTTCTATACATCTAACTATAATACCCTCGTGAAATAGTGCAAGGTGCCAAATTGCAGTCTTGCATCAGGCACTTTGTTCATTAAACATATAAAACAAAGTTCCAATGATAGCTGTGCCTAAATTAATCATTAATTACTATAGTTTGATAATCAGGATTTATACACCCAATATCTGATTGAGAAATGTACTCATTTCTTAATTTAAATGTTTCTAGCAAGTTGGCTCATTAAAACTTTGGCCCTGACACTGTATACTATATACATGTACTATGACATTAGAGACAAGAAGTTATTAAAATAATTTTCTGTGTATTCCTATTGTATGAGAATCTCTATGTTAATTACAAAGAAATCCAGAATTTATTTGGTAAAACGATAACTGTTTTTTGGGGGAAGCTCAACTTCTTGTTATGCTTGCATTTTTTTGGGTACCTCAATGATACCTTAAATAATTGCAATCAAAGAATACACAATTCTTTCAAATGTCATTCATATCAGCATAGGAATCTGAAGTACATACTGATTTGCTTAGGGAAAGAAGTAATGTAGGTTTAGCCTCTACGTGCTATATTTGATGCTATGACCTCAAAATTAATATTTACTGAGCTGCAACCAATCACATTTAGAATCTACTAAATGCAGAAAGTAACAAAATGAGGCAACCTTGAAACAATAATGTAGAGGAGACGGCATCTTTTTGTATGATTTTGTAAACATGCTGGAAGTGACAGTTCCTTTAAAATTAATAAGCATCTTCCCACAAAGGGAGGAGTAATGAAACATATCCTTCACATTTCCCCCCGAATTAGGTGCATCATTTTTAAATTTCAACTATTTCCACAAGAGTTCTCAACACAGCTTTATGTTTGAAATAGTTATGATTTCCATTTTAAACATTTAACTTGACTCTGAAAGGTATATAAATACTTATTTTATTTAACAACACAGGTTTCACATAATGGATTTGTGTTTCAGGAGATATAACAGAGAAAGGTATGATGAACAGGGCTAGAAATTGTATTTCAGATACCTATCACAGCTGTTTGCTTGGAATCCAAATAACACCTATGACAAATATAAATTCCACAGGTAAAATGGTAGTTGATAAATAAGAACTGACTTAGAGGTTGTCAATAAGATTTATTTTCCATTTCGAGCCCTCCATAAGGAATTATGAGGACAGCATGATTTGCATGTTGTGAATATTAAGTACAAACAGGGGTAGAAATTAACTTGTTTCTCCGTCTGTCAGCTAACAGATACTAAAGAGTTGTTTGTTTGTTTTATTTACTAAACTCCAAAACAGGTCTTATAAAACTGGCATGTTTTCAAATAAGAGAGTTCTGAAATTTTCTCAATTAAAATATACAGTTTAATAAAGTCTCAAAACAATGCATTTAAATTTCATATGTCTATATCTCACCACTGGTTGCTACATAGCCCATGTCCAGCATAATCACTTTGAATTTATCCAACACTAAACTGGTAAAAGTTATATCCCAGTCAGCATCTTCCTACTTTCTCAGGCAACTGGATTGACTATCATTAATTTCAACCCCTGAGCACTGGTGAACAGGAAAGCAGTCAGGAGTGGCAAAGTAAAAGAGTAAGTAGTTTTAGGAAAACATTGAAAGAAAGATAGAATTAGGGGTGTGAAAGAGGTGGGGCTTATGATTTTAAGGTGCAATGTTTTCCACTTACTCTTCACCCCCTTTTTTCCCTTGCGCTCCTTTTTGTATTGTTCCTTGAGTTTGGTTATTACTCCCTGGTCCACATTCCAGGCTTCAGGCATGAGACACTGGTCTTCCTTTTCTAAATAAAGTAAAACAAATGAAACATCCTTTTTCAATAATATGTCACTAAATAGTTTTCACTGAAGGAGGTAGCAGCTGTTGTCAATCTTATTTATACCTTGTATTAAAAATACACAAATAGCACCGTGGTGGCAAATTCTGCGAGACTGCATTCTCACCCCTATTTTCACTTGCTCAGAATTTCTTAAAAAATCATTTTGTGATGAAGTTTCAAATGCTTAATCTCTGAACCCAATTAGTGATTGTTCATAGAACAATGTTTTTTGATGTCATTTTTTGTTTTGTTTTTCCTCTTCTAACAAGCAGGTAATACTTTTACTGCTTTAATTATTTTTCCAGAGAAACAATTATATCCACAAATACATATTACATTACTAATCTAACCTAGCACTTACAGCATGGATGCAGCATGACTGGAGTTTACTTAGTCATATCCTATAATTTATACAAAAAAAGTATGTTTAAATTAAAGAGGGTTTTGTAACAGTTTACTTTACATTTCACCAGGGTTTTTACAAATAATTTTAGACATCAAAAGTACATTCAATTTAACAAGAGGCTGGAAAAATTTGAGATATCACAGTCAGACAAAGGAAGCAGCACATCTATTGTTGGAAGCCTGCATTTTATACCTAAACTCAACTGACCTTCTGCCATACTTTCAGTTAAGTCACTGATTCTCAGTTTCCCCTGTTGTACAACAGGAAAAACAACACTTACCCACTTTTGTAATCTCTTCTGAGATCCTCTAATGAAAGGTGATATGTAGGTACAAATATTAAAGACATTTATACAGCATACCAGAAGACTATATTTAGGCAGTTTACTATAACATACAACTCAGAGGTGAATAATACCGTTTATGATTTATGTATTTTTACATTACAACTCTGGGTTTTCTTTTAAAAAAATGCATTAAATTAAGGCTTTATTTTCCTCATTCAAATTTATCATGTTTCATCAATATTTAATATAAAGTTTATTCCTTAAGCCTAAAACTGGTAAAAAGTGTTCCTTCCTTTTAAAAAATTTAAAAAGTGGTGAATTATTCTCCTGATGGTTCAGAACAGATCATTTGGCTATGATTGATCTGTCATTTAAAGGGCTCTTCAGGGACTATTCAAAACCCATATGAAAAGTATTTTCTTGTGCATACAGTGATAACTTATCTAGTTGCAAAATCTAACATTTAAATGAATAAAAATACTCAAGACCTTTCATGCTATGATTCAGTCAATAAGTTTATGAGCATCTCAGTACAAAACTGTGAAAAGCAGGATTTTCAATTGAATGCAGACCACTTGATCTACAGCTATAATAGAACACAAAACTGTATCCCCTCAAAGATCTAGATTCAACTGACAAAAGCCAACCTACTCAAAAGTTAAGTGACTTTTTTTTCTCAGTTAAGGTGTGAAATGAAAAAGGCACATCCCAAAGTTAGAAATTCAATCTCAGATTTTTGTCAGTTAAAACAAACTATTAAAAAAGTTTGCCCATTTTCTGTTTTAATTTTTGCATTAAGCATAGTACCTAATTGATGGCCATTATAGTTTATGGTGTATTATTAAAATATTAGAAGCATGACAAATAAAAAAACAGTGAGGCCCCTAACAGGGAAGTAATGTAAGGAATGAATGATTACTGAAAGAAAATAAATGGTTGCTCACTCCTTTGGAAAGCGTAGTCTACGTTCTGCAGACACCACTCCAGACTATTCAGAAGTAATGCTGATAGCTGTATTCACCTCTCTTTGGCCAACAAAATGATAGGTACAATACAACATGAAGGTAAGCAATGTCTGAGGCTGATAATCTAAAATCAGTGGTTCTCAACCTTTCCAGGCTACTGTACAGACATGCCAAACCCATGAAAAAATGCAGAAATTGGGCTTGTCTTTGACTTAATTGGTTTGTGAGTTGCTTGTTGGCTAGTTTTTGGCTTGTAGGGTGTTGCTTGTTGCTTCTTTTTTTGACCAGCTCCTGGCAAGCAGCGGCAAGAGGAGGCAAGCAGGGGCAAGGGGAGGAGAGAGTCAGGGATGCACAGCAGGACCACCACAGTCCCAGACTGCACGCCAGGGGGATCTAGTCACAGAGTGTTGGGGTTCTTAGGGACTGGCTTGTTTTGGCCTCCTTTTGAAATGGATTTAGCTTGATTTTTGGCTTATTGGGAAAGTTGGGTGCTTATTTACCACGTGAAAGTTGGTAACTGCTACTGTACCCCTTTCAGGAATCTGATTGGTCTTATGTATCCCAAGTTCCACCTCAATTAAAAACTACCTGCTTACAAAATGGGACATAAGAATTAGGGCTGTCAAGCAATTAAACAAAATCAATCGCAATGATCGCAATTAATCACACGATTAAACAATAATAGAATACCGTTTATATCAATATTTTTGGATGTTCTTCACATTTTCAAATATATTGATTTCAATTACAACACAGAATACAAAGCGTACCGTGCTCACTTAATATTTATTTTTTATTATAAATATTTGCACTGTAAAAATAAAATAGTATTAAGTTAACTGAAAAATACAAGTACTGTAGTGCAATCTCTTTATCATGAAAGTTGAACTTATAAATATAGAGTTATGTACAAAAAATAACTGCATTCAAAAATAAAACAATGTAAAATTTCAGAGCCTACAAGTCCATTCAGTCCTACTTCTTGTTCAGCCAATTGCTCAGACAAATAAGTTTGTTTACATCTGCAGGAGATAACACTGTCTGCTTCTTGTTTGCAATGTCACCTGAAAGGGAGAACAGGCATTCGCATGACACTTTGGTAGCCGGCATTGTAAGATATTTACATGCCAGATTTGCTAAAGATTATATGACCCTTCATGCTTCAACCATCATTCCAGAGGACATATGTCCATGCTGAGGATGGGTTCTGCTCGATAACGATCCAAAGCAGTGCAGACCAAGGCATGTTCATTTTCATCATCTGAGTCTGTCAAATATAAAGGGAAGGGTAAACCCCTTTGAAATCCCTCCTGGCCAGGGGAAAGCTCCTCTCACCTGTAAAGGGTTAAGAAGCTAAAGGTAACCTCGCTGGCACCTGACCAAAATGACCAATGAGGAGACAAGATACTTTCAAAAGCTGGGAGGAGGGAGAGAAACAAAGGGTCTGTGTCTGTCTGTATGCTGGGTCTTTGCCAGGGACAGACCAGGAATGGAGTCTTAGAACTTTTAGTAAGTAATCTAGCTAGGTATGTGTTAGATTATGATTTCTTTAAATGGCTGAGAAAAGAATTGTGCTGAATAGAATAACTATTTCTGTCTGTGTATCTTTTTTGTAACTTAAGGTTTTGCCTAGAGGGGTTCTCTATGTTTTTGAATCTAATTACCCTTAAGATATCTACCATCCTGATTTTACAGGGGGGATTTCTTTATTTCTATTTACTTCTATTTTCTAGTAAAAGTCTTCTTGTAAAAAACTGAATGCTTTTTCATTGTTCTCAGATCCAAGGGTTTGGGTCTGTGGTCACCTATGCAAATTGGTGAGGCTTTTTATCCAACATTTCCCAGGAAAGGGGGGGTGCAAGTCTTGGGAGGATTGTTCATTGTCTTAAGATCCAAGGGTCTGGGTCTGTAGTCACCTAGGCAAATTGGTGAGGCTTTTTACCAAACCTTGTCCAGGAAGTGGGGTGCAGGGTTGTGGGAAGTATTTTGGGGGGAAAGACGCGTCCAAACAGCTCTTCCCCAGTAACCAGTATTAGTTTGGTGGTGGTAGCGGCCATTCCAAGGACAACGGGTGGAATACTTTGTACCTTGGGGAAGTTTTGACCTAAGCTGGTAAAGATAAGCTTAGGAGGTTTTTCATGCAGGTCCCCACATCTGTACCCTAGAGTTCAGAGTGGGGGAGGAACCTTGACAGAGTCAGATGTCACCAGCAGAAGGTTGATTTTCTTTTTTGGTGGTTAGGGTTCTGTAGTTTCCGCATTGGAGTGTTGCTCTTTTAAGACGCCTGAAAGCATGCTCCACACCCCATCCCTCGCAGATTTTGGAAGGCACTTCAGATTCTTAAATCTTGGGTCGAGTGCAGTAGCTATCTTTAGAAATCTCATATTGGTACCGTCTTTGTGTTTTGTCAAATCTGCACTGAAAGGGTTCTTAAAACGAACAACATGCTGGTCATCATCCGAGACTGCTATAACATGAAATATATGGCAGAATGTAGGTAAAACACAGAGCAGGAGACATACAATTCTCCCCCAAGGAGTTCAGTCACAAATTTAATTAACGCTTTTTTTTTTTTTAAACGAGCGTCATCAGCATGGTTGCATGTCCTCTGGAAATGGTGGCCAAAGCATGAAGGGGCATACAAATGTTTAGCATACCTGAGACATAAATACCTTGCAATGCCAGCTACAAAAGTGCCATGCAAATGTCTGTTCTCACTTTCAGGTGACATTGTAAATAAGAAGCGGGCAGCATTATCTCCCGTAAATGTAAACAAACTTGTTTCTCTTAGTGATTGGCTGCACAAGAAGTAGGACTCAGTGGACTTGTAGGCTCTAAAGTTCTACATTGTTTTGTTATGGAGTGCAGTTATGAAACCAAAAAAAAAAAAAATCTACATTTATAAGTTCTGCTTTCATGATAAAGAGATTGCACTATGATACTTGTATGAGGTAAATTGAAAAATACTATTTCTTTTGTCATTTTTATAGCGCAAATATTTTTAAGAAAAACAATATAAAGTGAGCACTGTACACTTTTGTATTCTGTGTTGTAACTGAGATCAATACATTTGAAAATGTAGAAAAACATCCAAAATATTTAATAAATTTCAATTGGTATTCTATTGTTTAACAGTGCAATTAATTGCGATTAATTTTTTTAATCATAATTAATTTTTTCAGTTAATCGCGTGAGTTAACTGTGATTAATCGACAGCCCTAATAAGAATACAAAAGTGAGTTAGCACACTATTACTGAAAAATTGCTTACTTTCTCATTTTTACCATATAATTATAAAATAAATCAGGACACCCCCACCCGGTTGAGAAACACTGATATAGCATATACAGTAGCATAAACAAGTCATTGTCTTTATGAAATTTTAGTTTGTACTGACTTCGGTAGTGCTTTTAGCCCATTGTAAAATTATCTAGATGAGTTGACGTACCCCCTGGAAGACATCTGCATACCCTCAGGGGTACATGTACCCCTGGTGGAGAACCACTGATATAAATGGTTTCTTCACATCAACATGAGGTGAAGACATTAACACATCCATGGAAGAAGTATTTATAAATTCTAATAAACTGGAGAAGACTAACACATTGGACTTGGATAGAATTACGATACAAAAAACAGTGATCAAAGAGGCGTTACTTCCATGGATGACAGACTAATTCAGAAAACAAATAGTTGTGCTAAGAATTAATTATTTTTGGAACATCTTTGAAAATGGAGAAATATCAATAGTTAAAAAAAGTTCCTAGGGAAGAGGCTAAATTATTATGGGCCATCGATGGGTTAAGTCCTTTTGACCCATGTACAGAAGATCTACTCTATGTGTGGATCTTTTCCACATATATTGTGAGGGAGGGGAGAAGGAGGGTGTATCAGTTTCTCCACCGCAGATTTTTCCCCAGTTTCCACAAGTCTGGTGATTTGCTGGAGGTAGAAGTTAAGAAACAATCCCCTCATCAGCACTGGAGACATCCCCAGAAGTGTAATACAGAGGTAGAATAAAAATGGATCATGAAATATACGCAGCATTACATTTAAGGGCAGGGCAGGGTAGTTTTGTTTGTGGACAATAGGCCACCATTTCTGAAATCAGGAGAGAAGTTTTAGCTGATCATGCTTTTCTTCCCCAGATTTGACATGGAATTTCTGCTCTCCTTTGGGAAAAAAAGCTTTAGAAATATGCAGGATATAGATGCCACAGTTGTCAGCAAACAACTTCAGACATTAATATTCTATGGCATGCCTATGATAATACACACTTACATACTTCCTGCATGTACCATACATCATATTTAATCCATTTTACAAAGTGGATTTTGAACTAGTATGTAAATGCTTTCTAGTTTAGAAATCATAGATCTGATCAACTCTAAAGGCTCTCACAAGTAGTCAGCCATGGCATTCCATTGTACCTGTTTAATAAATTACTATTAAAAATATTCAGGAAAATTTTATTGTAAAAAATGTACTGTTCAAAGCTAGAAAGCAATTTTTAAACAACTTTACCATCTGTTTCCCCCTACTTCCAATATATTAAGTTATAAGACATTATTACATTTAATTTTTAATTTAATTTAAATCAAATAAGTGTCTTAAATGAATTGATAAAGAACTTATAATGACATAGTGTGGCAGCTTATGACGACAGACTATTATAACTATAATTACAAGATGTGATATAAAGAACTGAAAATCTCCTTTGGATCCAGTTTTACAAGGATTGAAAACATACAACTATAAAGGAAATTATAACTTTCCATAACATTTCTATATTTTTTGGAAAGTAAATCTTTTGTAAATCTGTACTGAGCTGTCATCAATGTTAGTAAGAATTTATTTAACACCTTAGATTACATAGGACTGCTTACTGACAAACTCACCCTATTCACATTTCAGCAGCACAAGTGTTAGATACAGTATGCTCAGAAAGCAGAAAAGATGAAGGTTTAATTATAAAAAAAGCAAATACCAGTATGCCTTTCAAGAACTATTTTTGGGGAAGAATCATTGGCCTTTTAATAACTTAAGGGAATTCTTGTAGCTGTATTTAAAGTAAGTACTTAGGCTTCAATCCCAGGCCCAGTGATTTCAGTACATTGAGGGTTACTGCAAGCCCAAAGCTCAAGTAAAGCTTTCTTCTTCCCTGTGACCAGTTCATGAGTGGTGAGAGAATTAGAGATATGCATTGGGCTATGAGGGGGGCTTAGGGAGCTCATGATCTCCCACCAGCAGAGTTAACTGCAGCCTCTCAACCTTTTATATACTGGGCCAAATATCCTCAGAATCTATCAGCTTGGCATGCAGCTAGTTTACGTAATATGCTGGGGCTTAAATAATCAATTCTTCAAAGTAAACTAGGTTCTGATAATCTGGCTGCAAGACGTTAACTTGAACCACATATTACTAGACAATAGTTTATGAAGTTCCCTAACTAAACAGGATTTAAATATATGCCTGCTATCTTTTTCAAAGGGATTTGAGCAATAGAATAGACCAAACTGCTCAAATTGCTGCCATTTGAATGGAAAAAAATTAATTAAACCTTTATGACTCATACTGCTTTCTGGATTAAAGTGGGAGGAAGGGAAGAAGATTAAAAATCTCTCATATTCACATTCATAATCTGACAAATCAACGGTTTATAGAGCTTCTATAGTTTGGATAGATAGAAAAGATACTGGAACTCTACAGAGATTATTTAAACTATATATATTTGCATTATTACTTAAAATAAACAACTGAACAAAAATGTGAATGTCTTAAGAATCTGTGCATAAAGCTGCATACAGAAAAGTAACAATATCTCAGTCTCCCAGTAACAGGATCTCAGTCTACCACCAAAGGATTTACAGTAGGGCTCCTTTAAAGATGTAGCGATCTTGGCAAAATACTGTTCAGTTTTTGTGCTTAACCTATTTTCTGTTTTTCTGGTGTGATCCATTAAGCTCCCTTACCCCAGTCAGTTCCATCTCCTGAACTTCTAGATTCTCCGTCTCCTTCATCTGATCCAACCAAGAAGTCAAACTCTTTCAAAGCTTCTTCTGTATCTCTGTCTTCACTGCTATCAGACACCACTCTTCTCCTCACCATCTAAATAAAAAGAAAAAAAAGCTAAATTAAACTAAAAATACAACTTTGTATCTACCAGTACTATTTGCTTTCACACGTGGAACTAACAAAGTTAGAACAGAGGCAGGAAAAAATTAAACATAGGGTTCCTCTATTTTAGCGGCGGGGGCAGGGAGGAAACAGGACAAAGTAAACACATTTGATTTATTCAAACAGTAAATCTAAAGGAAAGTCCTGTCTAAAACAACAATCTTCCTCACCCTAAAGCAGTCAATACACAACCTTAGCACAGTAAGGGCTATACTGGTAATTTACCAGGGATAGTCTACAAGTGTGACAGTCTGTATTCTTATGTTCACCCTTTTCACAAAACTGATTTGTTCAGAATCATCTTTGCTGGGCAAAATGGTGGTAACCTTGCCTATTTGCTGCACATTTTACCACCACCATCTATGCTTTTGTCACTTCTAAATTGTCTTTTCTTTGGTCACTTTAACACCATCTCAGTAATTTGTTAAAAAACAAAAAGTTCTAAGCTACACTAATTCATACTATACTTGTCAACTGAAATTTAATTTTTCCTACAACAAAAGCAGATTGTCTAGGTTAAAGTCATTTAATTAACCAGTGACTTAGGTTTGTTATTGGTTTCAGAGTAGCAGCTGTGTTAGTCTGTATTCAGAAAAAGAAAAGGAGTACTTGTGGCACCTTGTTACTGTAAATTATAATGGTGTCTATTTCAATGAAAAACTGCTTTTGAGCAGTACTTATTTCACTTAGGCCTGATCGATACTAAAAAATTAGGTTGGCATAACTACATGAAAAATCCACACCACTGAGTGGCATAGTTAAGCTGATCTAAGCAGTAGTACAATGATACTCAATAGGCAGCCTCCGAGCCAAATGTGTTCCACCAAGGCTTCCTGTGTGGTCCACCAGATCCCCTTAAAAAAATGTTTATAATTAAATTCACGAATAGTGATGTGCTGCCTACCATTTGCCTATGACTTCCTATTTGCCAGAGATAAAAACAAAGATGACATTGTGAACCATGTGAAGCAAGTTTCCCTACCTAATTTTATGGCAGTGGAAAGACTGGAGATAAATTACAAGGATTGTCTGTCAGTACTGCTTTATGATTTTAAAAATGCCAAATACACGTCTCTTAAAGAGGCTGAATCAAGCGATTTAAATGACACTGCCCAGCTATCACTGTTAGATTTTATGATGGTGAAATTTTCAAGGAAGAATTTTTGTGCTTAATACCATTAGAAACATACACCCAGGAGAGATCATTTTTGCAAAGGTAAAAGGCTTATTGAAAAAAATTTTTTAGATCTGCAGAAAGTAAATTTGCTTGTTACAGACGGCAGTCCCTCGATAACAGAGAAAGAAAGGGCATTTATTTGTACTTCCAAAGTCAATCACCATTGTACCATCAAACAACTAACTGTTCCGTTATTTTAAAATTATATTTAAATACCACTGATTAGACAAACATGATTTATTAGGACAACATTTTCAGACATTTTCATTTGATCAATTGTAACCTTACCATACATTGTATACTCAAAGGGAAGTTTAGTCATTGTGTAGTAGTAGGATTTTATGTTTGTATTTTATATAATTTAGAATGAAGGATGAAGAATAATAATGTAGCATGTATTAAATATGTTGGTGTATGATTTGATCATATCCTGCCAGCCAACCTTTTTGAATAGCAGAAAGAAATGGCCGAATGGGCCACTGGTAAAGATACATCAGCCAGAATCTGTCTGTGCTGATTTCAAGGCAGTGACAGACCTTTGAGGGTCACCAATTTGTAATAGATTTAGCACTTTAAAATAAGCAAAAGAATGCCATGATTGTTTTCTTTTGCATTGCAACTTGATGTTCCTGTTCAAAATGTTCTGTGAAAATTAATTTTGTATTGTGTGTGAATAAGGAATGTGTGTGTTAAGAGATAAGCGTAAAGGCCATCACCGAACCAGACGGTCTAGGGAGGAACCGTAGACAGACGCAAGGGCGCCAAGAGGCTGCAACATGCCCCTATTTAAATGTCAGAGGAGAGCAGATTAACGACTCTAAAAATGAGACAGGTTCCTATCAATGGGGACAAGATAGCTGTAATCACAACCAGCATGGAATAACTTCCTGAGGAACTTAATAAAAGAAAACAAGCACTCGTCAAACAACAATTGATTACATGATGGTGCAAAACTCATTAGTCCCAATGAAGGAAAATCACTATATAAACAGGGTGCCTTGCCATGAAACTTTGGGTTTGTCCTGCTAAGACTTCCCCGGAGCATCGTTTTGCGACCAACGGAACCCGGCTCCTCCCTACTGGTGATCAACCTAGCTGGCCACTAGATTGATACAGACTGCTAACTATAACATCGACTGGTGGGACAGTGTGTGTTTGTGTGTGTAGTGTGATTGAATGTATATGCCAATTGTTGTATCTTCAATAAACATGGTGTATTGCCTTTTCCCCTGAAAAAGTTCCCGCGTGCTTCTTGTAAGCATAACAATTTGACAAAACAAAACGGGATTGGGTTAAATAATAGGGTTGGGTTTATTCATATATTACAGGTATATTTACTTTAAAATTCTCTACAAGCTGCTTAAAAATGAAATGTAATAAGTTTTGGGAAACTGCAAAAAGCATTTTCCTCAAATTAGTTTAAAAATTTTAAGCAAATATTTCACATCAAATGGATTTCTGATTTAGAATTACAGATTATACTTCTCAACATCAAAAGAAGGCAGAAGATTGAATTAGAAGGTGTGTGGTTCCTAAAAAATAAAATTGATCAGTTGCTCATTAAAAATAATTAGGTTCACAAACTTCTGGATTCAAACAGAGCAGGTGGTGGCAGGAGGTTTGTTTTTTTTTTAAATAAAACTAACAGAATAGACCAAAGAAGAGTAAAAAATAACATTTGGGGATAATTTTCAGGCTCCAAGTAGGCACGCTTACTTTGTGCACACAAATTCAGAAGTACATATCTTACGCTTCCAATCTTGCACACCCAACTAGGCAGATATACATTTAGTCATATATGGGGTGTGTTTAATAATTTGCATGGGGCACACGCGGATGCACCTGTATAAGGGACACAGAATCAGCCTGTTTACTTTTCCTTAACCTCACACTTTCCTTTTACTTTTCTGTTCACCACAAGTTTTTCAACAATGAGATTTTTTTGACCCACCGTTGAGGTATCAATCATTGTTTTCTCTCTTCTTTCAATATCTTCATCCTCATCTTCATCACTGAAATCTGAAGCTGCATTTTCAAGAAATTTGAAGGTCTCTAGCAGAGAGGCAGAGTCTGTCAATTCTGGTTTCCTGGATAAAAAACATATTTTGAATAAAGAAGAGCAAAAACAAAAAAAATTTGCATTCACCAATCTGGTTGTTTTGTTCTGTAATGACTAATGCTCCGCAAGATAAAAATAAGTCAGTTGGTAAAACTGGACAATGATTATATGTAATTATATTTGTGGGCAAACAATATAATATTAATGATGGGTCCTTTTTTCTCTCTCTCTCTCTCTTTTTTTTTTTTTTTTTTAAAAAAAACACCCTGTAATTATTTCTTGCTCAGCTGCAATTCCCAACTTAGCTGCTTCAATTTTCTGAAGTATTTTAGAACAGTTTCCAGCTGGGCCCACATCACAAAACACCACCACAACTGGCACCCTTCTTGGCAGTTGCAGTAGAGAGCAAAAGGACTGAATGAGCCAAGACAACCAAGCTAGCTTTCAAGCATTCACAGGGGCACAGTAATCTGACAGAGCAGAATATGACTTCACTGCTGCCTGTGATGCCCCCCATCTTGCTGGGAAATAGAATGCTCCAGACCCATCAATCACGCACCTTTGATGAGTACTAAATTTGCTACCGTAAAACAGTTCAATGAGGGGAAAAAATCCGTTTAAGACTAAATTAAGTACTAGGGGTTCTAAAGAGCAGTTAACATTTAATAAAATATAATTTTACTAACATTACTTTTGTCAATTCTGGCAGAAATCCAGAAAATGTCTCTGGAACAGGAAGAGTTGGTATGTCAATAACGGTTAAGAGAAAGAATCCAAGCTAGACCTTGTGACCATTAATCAAGGTAATGTTGATGAACATACAGTACAGTAAAAGAGATCCTAAGAATAAACACAATTAGTGAATCAGTACTTCAAACTCCTAGGATGAATAAGAATCCATAAAACTAAATCAGCCTAACACTACTCACAATGGGACAGAACTCTAAACAAAGATTCTGGTAGGAAAGCTAAATACAGATGGAAACAAGTGGAAAAAACTCCAAACCCCAGAGGTACACAGATAAATGAAGCTTCACCTTGCAGACATGTTTTCTCTGCCTTGTGCTCTGGGAGATTTGGCAATCTAATAACATTAACTCCTAATGCTTTTACTTGTGGTATTCTTGCCATTTGGCAAATCACATAAATATCTAATATTTTTACTTGCTATTACAAGTGATGTCTAAAAATGCTGTTAACTGAAAAATATGAGAGAAAACTTATCCATTTTTTAGTTTATATTGTGCATTTGACAGCACTTCGTGTAAAGTCAGTTTCAAGGTTTACCCTGTTTAGTCAGCTTCCTTTACGGTTCACAAAGCAACAGGAAAGTGAAAATCATTAAAAATTATAAGTATGTGATTTGAAGAAAACCAGCAGGACCACTCAAGGATAAGAGTAGTAACTAAAATTACTTTTAACTCAATAAAAATCAAATAGATTTTAACTTTACATTACCAATTATTCTAGAATACCAAAAGAAAAAGCTTTAAATAGTTGAAAGTGAAACCTGTGGTTGAAAGTTGGTCGATGTATGAAGCGTAATCTTGATAATGATAAAAGGCTGAACAGCAGGATAATGACAGAAGCAGCTGTAGGAAGGGGGAAAAACAGGACTCAGCTGAGGGCACCCCTCCCTATAGCACCTTTAAGGGGAAATTCCTAGCACACACATTGAGGGCAAGAGGACCAGGTGGTACAATATGCTTTTTTAATGATTTCAGATTTGGGAAATATCTGAACTCACTCCTTTTTGGAATAAAGAGCATAATTACCCTCACAGAACTCCCAATCCTCTTTGAGATAATGTAGAGCATACACCCCTGCCCCCAATTCTGTTCTATGAGAAGTACTCCAGAGATATCATTTAAAGCTCTCACTGATATGACTGGTCTGACCATACCAACTTCAATTCCTGCCCTGAACTGTTGTTCCAGCAAAAATTTTGGCTTGGGAGCCAGTAGGTCAAAACCTTAAAACATAAGGCACTAGTCCAAAATGTATAATGTTCATTTGGCTTTCAAGGTCTAAAATTTAGAAGCTGGTTCAAATACAGTAAACTGTAAAACACGGGGCACTAAAGTTTAACTCACTGTTTTTAATGATGATGCCACTACGAGCATATTGAATTTTCTTTGCTGCTTCTAACATGACCCATAATATTTTATAATTTAAAATTAAATTATTGAAATTAGTTAATATTATATTGAAGACAGTTATTGTCTTTATGACACTTCAGATCTTTTAATTACTGGGGCCTTCCTCCCACCTTGAATCTTTCAGTTGCTGTGCCCTCCCCCCCACAAGGAAAGAGGTTAGTTCCTTCTCAGAGACTCTTATCAGTGACTAATAGTATCAAAGACCAAAGACAGGTAGTCTTAAATAAAAGCAGACTTTATTGGTATATTACAGAAACAGAGAAAATTCTCAAAATAAAATAGTTAAATACAGGCTCAACTTAGACTAAAAAATGTTTAATCAGGCCAATACAGAAAAAGTCTGTGTCTGAACCACAGTTTCAAAGGCCTAATCTAGAGCACCAGAAAGGCTTCACATGACCCAGGTAGAGAGAGGGGTGGGAGAGTGTGTTTTAGCAAAATCCCCTCTCCTACTTACAGAAAATACAGCTTTTTGTTCTCCCCAAGGCCTGCTTTGGGCCTCATATATATGTTACATCACTTTCCTAAGCTAGTTTTTGTTGACTCCTTATCTCTTCCTACCAACAAAATCTGTTCAAATGTGAGGCCATAGTATCTTTAAGAACTCCCTTCTCATGGTATGAAAGTTCTTTCAAGCCTGCCAAAATCTTAGTTGAGCTGTGTCTCAGACTGAGTACAGAAAACACATGCATACATATCAATTAGCTTATTCTTTTCTATGACTAATGACTCTAAAAGTTTTGAAGAATTTTCATTACCATGCAGAGAGCCAGGCCCTTTATAATGCAGTATAACTGAAAATATGGAAATACATGTCACCAAATAAAACTGTAGAACTGCTTTAATATAATTTTTACCTTGTGTATAAATTTATGACAGGCTAGACAGTCTGTCACAATCTCTTTGAAACTTCCAATGAATTAACACACTATACAAGAAACAATGCAATACAAACTAAAAGTAGGAAGTAATACTTACAAAATGGTTTGGATGTAAACTGCAAGTTTACTGACTGAAGCAGCTTTCAGCCCATATAATTATGTCCCAACAAATGTACATGAAAAGATAAGGCTGCTTGACTAGCCAGATCACTATACCACTCCACAAACAATTTTTGTAAAAAATAATTGGGGTAACATTTAAAAGTTATTTCCCTATTCATCTTTCTCCTCTTCTCTGCTTCCCTCTCCCCTATTTATTAACTTTTTTTTGGTCTCTTCCTCTTCACTCCAGAAGTGCCTTGTATGAAGTTTCCAAAAACAAGGTACCGGTCCTGGGTCATAGATGTGTGGCAGTGGAATGAGAGAGGCTTCTAAAGTGAAGCTGTTGTCACAGGCCCGAGTGTCTTCATTGGATCAATAAGAGTGGGACCTCAAAGAACACGATGAGGTGTTGCTTGTTGTTTGAAGCATTACTCCTAATGATCAGCTAAAGCCAACTGGCCCAGTAGTTTTCCTTCAGAAGCCCTGTTTAAATTCATCTGGTGAGAGAGTCTGGGTGTGGCAAAAACAGCTGTTTTTGAAGCCCCACTCAGGTAAAGCAGAAGGGAGATAGGAATTGAGGAAAGGAGGGGAATAAAAAGCGATTTTTAGAAATAAAAAATAGTTTTTCAGTGTTATAATTGTTTTTATTTACTATTTGTGTTGAATTCGCACACTATTTTGGAATTATTTCCTTCCTCCAATTAAATTCAAGGGGTTTAATTTTTTTTTTCCAATAAACCATTTTATAAGTATGCTAACACACACTATGTATGTTCATCAGCCAGTACACAAAGAGCAGGTTTATTAAATGTGTAAGTGCTAAGAGGATTTATGGATGCAGGAATTACTCAGGTATTCTGCCTTTTGGAGTAGAAAGACATTTAGTTGCTTAAGTCTTGGTTGGAATGGTTTATTTCACTCCAGAAAATAAATCCGGGTCATGGAAAAATGCTTAATTATTCTCCTGACATTAGGGAGCAGATTCCATGACGGTTTTCACTTGAGTTTATTTTGCTCATGTGTAAGATGTGAAACAGAAATCAGCCTTATTAAAATAAAAAGGCACAAATCCAGTTTGAGATTAGGGAGAGATTACAGCCCAATTAGCCTTAACCTTTAAAAAAGTGATTTTTTAATAAATGTTAGAACTCTTGGAATGAGTTTCAACTGGTCATTTAAATGCAGTTTCTCATCTTTGAGCCTCTTTATCAAGTCCTCAGCATCATAAATTATCTATTTTGTTATTAAACATTTTATTCCTTTATTCCATTTCACCAGTTTTATTCTATTATATGTTTATTCTTCTGTCAATAATAAAAATATACCCTCAAAAAGAAATTAATTTGGACTACCTAGGATTCAGTTAAGGGGTAAAGTGATTAAAAAGAAGATTTAAGGAGTAAGCTAAAGATACTTAAATACTTTCATGTTGCACAAGGCTACACATGACATTTTAGTGAGGCAGTTTCCATTTGTTTTGTTTAATGATATAAAACATTTGATGTGGGGAAAGCACTCATTCTGTTCACTGCAGGCATTGGAAATTTCAAATGTTAATAGAAAGTTATGTTTAGTATCTGTTTTTGAGTGCATTCATGCTGAGAAGTTGTACTTATCTTCCGTAATGCAAGTGGGTTGATCTGAAGAAAGTGAACATAGCTCCCCTTTTAAATGCCATGAAACATGTGGGAACAGGACTATCAGTGTCAGGCTATCAAAATAATGTTTTCATAAATGGAATCAAAATCTTCCAGGAAGCATCCCAAATCCACATGATGTTCTTGAGTGTTAAAGTGTTCATGAGAATCTGTACATTAGCAGATATACAGGAATGTGTAAAAAGACAAATATTCAGCCATATGCCTAGTGGCTACTGATATACTAGACTATGAGCAGGAAAAACTAACTCCTAACTTAAATGATTTTCAGACAATTGGAGTAAGTTGAGCATGGTGCTCCAAAAATACTGTCCAGCAAATCTACTGGAAATCCAACATCAACATGTGAAAAGCTGAGACTATCCAGACGTAAAACAATTTTCTGAAGTAGTTAGAAACTCACAGATCTTCAGTTAAGCATTTCAGTCTATGAGAAAAAAGAGTCACTGTCTTCACAGTACTACCACAGTAGCAGCTCTGCCTACTGCTACCCTCGTCCTCCCCACATAGGAACACTGAGATGAATAAAAGCAGCCTCCTAACACCGTCACCCCAAGCATTCCAAGCTTCTTCATGGAAATTTTCCCATTTTCCAGAGATGTAGCATTTACGGCCAACACTATAGCATTGAACATTAGAATCCTGGTACTCCTTAGGAAATTCTGCACTTAAAAATTCTGAGCAAAAAAATAATAATTCTGAGCACAATATTTTAAAATTCTGCAAAATTCTGAAAATGTTATTTATTAATAAATAAATGTGGAAGCTCCAGCAGAGCAGTGGAAAGCACAGGCTACTGGCTGCACGAGGGCGGTTGGGGTTCAGCAGGGAGTCTGGGTGCTGGGGGAGTGGGGCTTGGTGGGGTGGGAGGTCCAGGTGCAGTTGGCTGGGGCAGAGGGGTTGAGGGGCTCATCAGGGTGGGGCTTGTCGGGGTGGGGGTTCAAGTGCGGGGGTGGTCTTGGTGCAGCGGTGCAGGTCCAGATGCAGAGGGGGTGGGGATTGGGGGGGGCAGGGCTCAAGAGGGGGTCTGGGTGCAGCGGGGTGAGGTTTGGCAGGGAGGGGTCTGGATGCTTGCGGGATGGGCAGATGGGGAGCAGCTCCCCATAAAATGACCTCCTCCCTCCCTCCCGCCTCCCCCACCCCTCCGCAGCTGAGGAGCAATGGGGGCAGGAAGTGGAGTGGGGGAAAGCATGTGGAGTTTTCTGCAGCTGGGGAAGATTCGGGGGGGCGGGTCTAACGTGGCCCCAACCACTCCTAGCAGGGGAAGAGCAAGTCTCATCTTTCTCCCTCCCCAGCCGAGCTGGGACCTGTAGCTGAGCCCAACATAGGGTAGGAGCCACCTGCTGGGGAATCCCCAGCCCCCCCCATGGTGATTTCTCTCTGCTGGCTGCTCCAGGCACCCAAACCGATGTGCCTGCGCTGCGGCTTCCTTTTGTTTCTCCACCATTTTCTGTGGGCAAGCAAAGAAATCTGCAGGGGCCATGAAGTCTGCACATATAAAGTAGCACAGAATTCCCCCAGGAGTAAATGCTGGCCATGAACATAGGTCAGGTGAGATATGGTATAATGGATGTGTGCACAACAGGCAAAATAATTTTTCCCTCTTAAAAAAAAAAAAACCCTAAAAAATAAAGTGATTACATTTTTGAGAGGAGAAGAGTATCCTCCTTTCCTCCCAGAAACCTGACATCTGGCCAGTTTGATTTCATGCAAGGACAAGGGAAGAAGACAGGGTTTATCCGAACAACAGTAAGAGACATTTGGTAGAGGACAGGAGGGAAATGAGAGACGTCGGTCTATATGGTGGAAGGCAGTAGACTAGTGCCGAGAGAGGCTGAGGTAGCAACAGCAATTGCTGCACTTGGTGCAATGCTCGTACGTAAGATACTGTGCTAGAAGCAGACAGTATAAAAGCATCACATGAGATCCTCTTTCTGGGGATCACCTCGAAGTGCAAAATTTGACTGGCATTTGTCAGACAAATTCATTCACCACTGGCATGCAGGCAAGTCCTTTTATTAAACCTTGACTGCCACCATGGTGGATTGATTTAAACCATGATTTAAAAGCATCAAGTGGAAAGCCTAGATTTAAATAATTAATTTTAAATCAAATTGTACTTCTGCTATTTTCTAAGAAAGGTACACGCTCATTGGCTGGTAAAACCATTAAAATACATGGACATGCAATAAAATAGAGCCTTTACACTAGATTTGATACATCATTTTGCTATCTAGGAGGCATATATTTATTTATATATATTTATTTAAGCAATTATATAGATTCATATTTTCAGATTCATATTAATTGTACGTTTTCAGTATGTTAGAAAATGTTGAGTGATTTACTGTTTATTTAAAGATACAGACTCACAGAAATGTAGAGCTGGAAGAGACCCTGAGAGGTCACCAAGTCCAGCCCCCTCTGCTGAGGCAGGACCAAGTAAATCTAGACCAGGGGTCGGCAACCTTTCAGAAGTTGTGTGCCGAGTCTCCATTTATTCACTTTAATTTAAGGTTTCGCGTGCCAGTAATACATTTTAACATTTTTTAGAAGGTCTCTCGCTGTAAGTCTATATATTATATAATTAAACTATTGTTGTATGTGAAGTAAACAAGGTTTTCAAAATGTTTAAGAAGCTTCATTTAAAATGAAATTAAAATGCTGATCTTATGCCGCCGGCCTGCTCAGCCCACTGCCAGCCTGGGGTTCTGTTCACCTAGGCCGGCAGCAGGCTGAGTGGAGCCTGCGGCCAGGACCCTGCTGGCAAGGGGCTTGCAGCCAGAACCCCAGACCGGCAGCAGGCTGAGCGGGGCCGGTGCCTGGGACCCCAGACCAGCATGTGCGGCTCAGCCCGCTGCCAGTCTGGGGTTCCGGCCACCAGCTCCTGCCAGCCAGGGTCCCGGCTACCGGCCCTGCTCAGCCCACGGCCGGCCTGGGATCCCGGCCCTGCCCCCACAGAGTGGGTACCTACCTTCTCCCTGGTTCTAGCCCATTCTCTTCTTCTCTCTCTGCACTGAGCTGAGGGTGGGAGTGCACTGAGCACAGGGCTGGGGGTGAAGGAGCAAGCTGGGGGTTGGGGTTTAGGGTCTGGCCAAGAGCTAGAATGAGGGAGGGGGCTCAGGGTTGGGGCAGGAGGTTTGGGTGTGGAGTGCTTACCTGGGCAGCTCCCATTTGGTGCGAGGGGTGCAGGCAGGAATGTGTGTGTGGGGGGTGTGTGTGCAGGAGCTCCCGTTTGGTGCTCAGGGTGTGGGTGAGTATGTGGGGAGTACAAGAGTCAGGGCATGGGGTGTGGGAGGCTGGGTATGTGGGGGGGGGTGCTGGAGTAAAGGCTGGGGTGTGTGGGGGGTGCAGGGGTCAGGACAGAGGGCTGGGTGTGTGTGTGAGGGGGTGCCAGGATCAGGGCAGAGAGCTGCAGGGGGTGAGGAGGGTGCAGGAGTCAGGGCAGATGGCTGGGGGTGTGTGAGGGAGGTGCAGGGGTCAGTGCAGAGGGCTGGGGGTGTAGGCTAGGGTCCTGGGGGTGCTCCCAGCCCCCTGCCCAGAGTGGCTTATGGCAGGGGGCTGGAGGGGATATGCCCTGATTCCCCCCCCCTTCCCCACAGCCCTGTCCCCACTTCTTCTCCGCCTCCTCCCTGGAGCAGCAAGCGCACTGCAGCTCCGTTTCTTCCCCTCCCCTGCAAAGGCCATCAGCTGATCAGTGGCAGGGAGGGAGAGGAGGAGGGGCAGGAACCCAGCACGGCAGGGGAGAGGGGACCTTGCCTGCTGTGCAGCAGCAGCTGGCAGGACCAAGCTTCTTCATCCTGCCCCTGCGGGTGGGGGGGGGGGAGGGGGGGGGGGGAGAAGAGCGGGCCGGGGCGGGCAGGATTTTTAATGGCACGCTGCTGCCTGCCGGGGTCCCGGCCTGGGTTCAGCAGCGGGCTGAGCGGGGCCAGCGGCTGGGACCCGGCAGGCAGCAGCGTGCCACTAAAAATCAGCTTGCGTGCCGTCTTTGGCATGCGTGCCATAGGCTGCCGACCCCTGATCTAGACCATCCCTGACAGGTGTCTATCCAAACTGTTCTTTTCCTTTACTAGATAATTAACTTTTTGGTCATGATTTGTGTCAAGCTGTATAAGGATGATAATTGGAATTTAAACACACAAAACAGCACATAAAATTTATTTTTTATTAACCAAAACAACCTTAAATGTTTTGGATATATAAAATTTAACATGTTTCACATTTACATCTAAATGATATATTAAACAGCTGGACTAACTGCAATCAGTGAATTAAACTGATTATTTCAGGGCAGCCTGGGAAAACTTTCAAATATGAAAAAAAGTGAAAGTGACTGGAACGTAAGTCCCTACTTGCCTAAGACTCTTGAAAATGAGTTACTTTGACTTATTATGCCATTATTAATAAAGCTTGACCTCAAAAGCTAGAAACGGGGGACAACGTCTTTCTTTACACAGAAAAGCAGCCTTGAATTCAGTTTTTGATAGAGGCTCATGGATTCAGCACATTTTTTTATTATTGAGATGTTTTAAGAGAATATAGTAAGTTTAGGCCTCAACATATTTTGTATTAAATTCAGATTTCCTTTTAAGTAGGTTTTTTTTAAAAAAAAATTTTTTTAAAAAATTAAAAATTCGATATTTTCATAAAAAATGGATTTTTATCCACTTTGATTACAAATCAATTATTTATGTGTACTTTTACTGTAACATTATTACATAATAGGAAGGTAGCCTAGACATGTTCAAATCCTGAGAAAAGTTATAAGTTATCACATACAGAAGCCCCTTTAGCATCGCATCTTATCTGACTGTATTGAAGGTTTACATTTCACTGACTAACAGTTCTTCACTTGGCATCCTCCAGTTTTGTACTACCTTTCCTACAGTATTAATTTACTACAAACTGAAATGGTATTAGCTAATTACTAACAACTTACATTCCAATAATAATAAGAGACACATGGAAAATGTAAGTAATGACCATACTGTAGCTTTAAGTGTTTAACTCTCGAGATTTCCTCCCAACATTACATCTGCACATATTGAATGAGTTCTCTTTGTGTGATAGTCACTTTGGCCAATCTGCTCTCTCCCTCTCTCTCTCTCTAAATATATATTACACACAGTATATATATAAAATCTTTTAAACATTATAACTTAGTGTGTCCTCTGTGCTTTCCCCTTCTTTTACTCTGAGATCTCTTTTCCCTCAAACTGTAACATGTTTCCTCTCTTTCCTGCTGTGCCTTTCAAAGTCCCTCTTTCCCCCTAGTTTGTGGTCTTTACTTCCTTCACTCATGTTCTTTTCCATCCCTTCTCAATCTGTCTCAGAGTTCTCATCAATTTGTCTCTTTTCTTCTTCTCTGTCATTTCCTTTTGCTCTTCTTCCGCATACCCTCTATCACAGCACCCTCCAATCACTTCTTTCTCTACTACTATCACCACCACCACCTCATATGCCTTCAGGCATTGTCTCCCTCCTGCCCCCAATCACAAGCTTATTCTGGCTTCATAATCTTCCACCAGCTTTCCATACACCATGGATGTGGGGAGGAGGTGGAGCTGACTGAACTCCCCTATTCTTTCCCCCTTTTAGAAAAGTAAGCTGTCTGGGACTAATGGGGTGCCTCACTCTGGGTACACTTTCCTCTGGGCCAGTGGAGAGTGAGCTAGCCATCTAAACTTTTCCCCAATTCTTCCCACAATTTAGGCAGAAGTTTTTTCTGAGGGTATGTTAACACCACGATTACACACTCGGAACTGGCCTGTGCCAGCTGACTTGGGCTAAGGGGTTATTTAATTGCAGTGTAGATGTTCGAGCTTGGGACCCTCTCACCCCTCAGGTTCCTAGAACCCAGGCTTCAGCCCAAGCCTAAATATCTACACAAAATTAAACAGCCCCTTAGCTGAGCCCCTTAGCCCAAGTCACCTGGCCTGGGCCAGCCACAGATTTTTAATTGCAGTGTGGAAATACTCTTAGAGGCTGACTTGTTTGGGTGTAGGGATTGACAGTGTCAAGTCTCTGAAGGCTGAACAAATATTCTGACTAGGACTTGGCTCATCCTGATTGCCCTTAATCTCAATCACGTACTCAGCACTGGTGCTCTTCTAGAGGTTGAGGAAGCAGACAAGCCATGCAGCCCATCAGGACTGAAATGAAGGGAGAGAAGCATGAAATACCTCCTGCACTGTAATATAAGATATGATAGTTGATCGCCTATGCACACATACCATACAATCCAAAATATTCACAACACAGTCGGCCAGTCATACACTCTGCCCTGCAAGAGTTCTTCTCAATCCTTTGGTAAAATCCTGACATCCTTCACTTCTAAGAAGAGGCAAACCAGTGGTCTGAGCTGACATCTGCAAACACAGAATAATTTGAAGAATGCAGAAACAAGCTCAGAGAACTCCATCATGAAATCCTCATATAACGGAGGGTCTATACATGAACTGAACCATAACATTTGTCATGTTCCACACACATAGAACACCCAGATCCTCAACTAAACTCTTCTCATCAGTTAGCGACCCTGTGCGTTACAAGTGAGATGAGAACATCGCAATTTCTCAGACTACACATGCAATACCATAATTCTGCAACTGCAAGTCTTCTAGAACGACAGATAATTGGTGGATCACTGAACACTCACAGCCAGAAATAGCCTGCAAATGCAAACGTTAACCTTATTCAAGTTTTTGTTGTAGCAGTGCTGGTCCCAGGTATTATTGAAATTAGAGAGATAACCTCTGTTGGTGAAAGAGACAAGCTTTCGAGCTACACAGAGCTATTCTTTGGGTGACCTGGAAAGCTTGTCTCTTCTACCAACATAAGTTGGTCCAGTAAAAGATTTTACCTCACCCACCTTGTCTCTCTAACTTTATTCAAAACAGACCTAGCTCTGTAAGATCAAAGCTTATGGAGAAGAAATCTGAAGGAACAGTTACACCCCCACTACATGCATAGTTCTCAAAAAGGAGAATTGAGTTGCTGAAGGAGGCAACACAAAGTATCTGGTGCCACCAACTCCAAGGCCTATCTCCTCTACTGAGCATCCTCCTAACAAGTATCTTTAAATGTACTAGCTCAGCTCCATCATTCAATCCAATTTACCCATTACATATCTCCCTATCTGGAGCGATCGTCCATTCAAACTAATGGAAAATGACACTCCACTAATCTCAAGTAAAACAAAAAGGAGGGAGAGAGAGCTTAACTCCCACTTTAACTCAAAAACAAATCATTCACAACTCCCAAACTGAAAGCTATATATGCAGTCAGAACTCACTATTTCTTCAAGACTGGAACAAAAATTAAAAACTATCATAGGAGAAAGTGGGAGAGAATAAAGAGGATAAATATGGAAAGGGAGAATAATGTATCTGACAAACCCAATATCAGTTTTCTACAACAAACAGTCAATTCCATTAGGTTACTACCTCAGAGCAGGAAGGCTGCCTTTAAAAAGGTGCCCTGGCAGCAGCAGCCCTTGCCAACCAGAGGATGTCCTCCTCAGGGCAAGGCTTGCTAACTATTTAGAAGTACAAAATAATTTAACAGGTTGGGGTCCCCTCATATGCCCTAATTCCTCATTTAACAGAATAATTTTAATTATAGCATGAAAATTAGTTAATTAAATAACTTCTCTGCACACATGCCTGATGCCAGTAAATTATCTACTGGCTGGGATTATTGTGAACTCCCTTTGGAGATTAGGTGCCACATAAAGCAGTTATATTTCAAAAGAAAAGGACACTACCCTCTGCTACATTTGAACCACAACTGCTTGTGAAACAAGAGGCCAAACCTAGACAAACAAGGGTCTACTGCTTGTTGGTGGTAATACTACCTATGGGAGTACAGAGCTCAGTCACAGATTTTTAATCAAAATGACTCAGCATCCTTTTTATTAGTTTAAGGTCTTCAAAGCTACAGTATTTCAGTCAAGAACCAAGGAATAATTTTGCTGAACACCTAAAGTGAGCTTCAGATATTAATGGTAATAAGTGTGACAACATTAAAACGTTTATTTACAATACTTTCAGCAAAATATTATTTAGTAAACAAAACATAAGTAAACTTGAAAGGGTTAGATTTTTATATCAAAAAAGGATTGGCATGAACATATGGAAGCTACACTTAGATTATACCCAGAATTTCACATATTTATCCATGTAAACACTAGTCACAAAGTTGGAGAGTTATAACAGTGAAAAACTTACCCATGTTCAAAATGTTTTCAGATACTATAAATAAAATCCTCTGCTTACTAGAGATTATACTGTTATAACAGTAAGCACTATCTACCAGAATGCAGAGGCCTCTAATCTATATTAAGGTTTCCAATAAATCAAAGAAAAAGATGACTCTGGTAGTTGGTATTTTCCCTAAAGCATTTAACAACAGATGTATCACAAATAAGAAGGTTTGATTTCTTAATGTCACCTTCCAACGGAAATAAAATTAAGATTCTCATAAAGAAGCAACATACTTAGCGTGGCTTCCATATTCATCCTTTAACATTTTAAAACAGAATTGGCTACAAATATTCAGTCAGTTTGAAGAATAAAAAGTATACGTTTTCGAATGAACATAAACTAGATTTATAATAATAAGTTGCACTTATATACAAAGATAACATTTGTTGTCTTAGGCACTTACCCAATCATTGCGTTCTCTTTAATCTCAGCCTCTGTACCATTTACCATTGATTCTTGATTTTTGTCATTTTCCCTGTCTGATGGATCACTTGAGAGGCCCAACAAAGCTCGCACTCGTTTTGACTTCACATCCAGTATAGTGTCAGTGTAACCCACCTCCTGCAGATACCTGTATGAACAGAACTCAAGCTAGTCTTTCATGCAGATCTCAATAAATATACCCTTATAATTATTTAAATCAATAAATAAAAGATTCTCCCTAAACTCATCTTTGGTACAATGCTTAGCAAAGCATGGTACTGTGCTAATGAAATATGCTAAGAAATTGTCTTGTACCAGCTGCAGAGGGGATCGTCTCTTGCAGTACCAGTCTCTGCAGTCACTGAGAAAATCAAAGAGCCTAGTAGTCAGTGTTTATACAATACGTTATTCATTACATTTACCAAAAATAGATGGAAAAGGACTTTAACTTAAAATATCTGCAATTTATTCATAAAAATGTGAGTTACATATAACATACCACAACGATTTTATTCATCAAGAGAAGTTCATGGAAATCTAAACCAAACTTCAAAAAAGTAAAACTTAAATTTTGTCCCTTAGATGACCATTAAACAAAGCCTGTAAACACCTACTGTGTCAACTTCCCATGCTGTTACTGTAACTATAATAGGACAAACATATGATTTTACAATGTAATGTATTTTGTACAGATCTAGTCTTACTAAATCATTTTATTAATCTTAAATATTCCTGCATTTGGCTCATGTGCATAAGAGGTGAAAGTGCGATCTAGTAAACTGAGCCTGGGATTGGGATGCATGCATTCTAAAACTGGCTCTATCAACAATATGCTGCATGATGCTGGGTGAGTCAATCTTTCAGTCTCTTTCCTCATCTGTAAAACAGAGTTAATGTTACTGACCTCACACGGATGTTATGAGGACTAACTGGTCAATACTGTAATGGTCTCTGAGGATGTAAAGTGTCATGTATTACATCATTTTAGGAACACACTATGACTATGACAAACTGGGGCATTTGTTTTTCCCCTATTAATACAAGCCACTCCTTGCATTTACAACAACAATTACATCCTCATTGCCGCCAGTCTGGTGGGAGAAAGAGTCAGTGCTGGATCTCTGGCAGTCCCATAAATCAATTGTGCAAAATTAAGTCTGTATTTAATTTAAGCAACAGTTTCATAATACATACGTGATTCAACATCATATAACAGCACGATCTTCTTTAAGATTCTGAGAGGGAGATTACGGGATACCTTTGTCCTCATACCATTGAGTCGTAGTCAAGAAAATATTTGTTTATTTAAAATGGATGTGTATCCATAGTTTTGGATGGGCACATTAAATAATAATCCATTCAACCAAAAAAACTGGTCCAGTGCCTTTCCAAAACAAAACAAACCCAACACTACCGGACTTTTCTGCTACACAGTTCTGCCCACTCAGTCCTCCCCCACAAAAAAGTATGGAAACACATGTAAGCTTTGCAGCATGACCTGAAAATCATCAGAACCTGACTCTGACATAATACGGTGTAGGGTTTATGGGGGAACAGACTGGGTTACACAATAGAGGACCTTTCACTGACATTGCCTTGCAACAAGAACCAGACCATTTAAAGCAAGGGGCTGTTAACTGATAACTGCAGTGATATTGCATAGTTAGGGGGACAGTCACTTGGATAAAATATATAAATTTTTACCCCGTTTCATCAAAGTGCATGCATCTTCCATTACAGCATTTCAAAATCACTGTAGATTAATACTGTATATTCTCACTGCTGTTATTTTAAACTTATTACAATAATCACAATAAATAGCAGGAAGTTTATTATATGGAGCCAACTCTTGCTCTAGAAAGTTAAATATGTCGAACTGAAAACTACAACACAGACGGTGGTGTTCTAGTCCTTTTGGATTGGAGCTCTTTGAGGCAAAATTGTCATGTGTTTCCATTCAAAAAATTGAAAAAATGTTGTGAAAAAGATTTGAAATTTTTCATTAGATTTTTGTGAATTTTCTTAAACCAAATTTTAACCCCCTCCCACTACTTTTCTCCATTTTTTTCCTTTTTGCCACTGAAAGCAATAATATGAAAAGTGGTGAGTAGTTTGCCCCCCTCTGACTTTTTACTTTTTCTACTCTGCAACTTATCAAAACTTCTCAAACTTTGGAAAAGTTAGAGTGACTAAAGGAAAAGTTAACCCAATTCTGCCACTCTTTTCACAAAAGAGAAAAGTCTAATGGAAATATTTAAGAAAGGCCCAGTGACACATTCAATTTCCAAGCCTGTTTGTATCTAGCTCCCTTGTTTGAACTTTGACACTTACTGTCTCAGCAGCTGTCGCCCTTGTTTCCAGATTAGTTGACTATTTTGTTGGGGCTGAACCTCTGTTTCATTCCCTTCATCTGGAAAAGATTTAATTAAAATCAGGTTTTTTCAGTATTATTTTTAAAGGTCTTAAAATAAGTGCAGCTCTGCAGTGCTACCTATGAGACCACACTATAAAGACTGCCATCAACATACTACTGTATTCTGAGAACAAGTTATACTTGTCATCAGCATCTCCTTCATATTACCATTATTTCCCAATATAAAACCCATCATCTCACTGGTTCCAACTCCTTTTCTTCACAAGGATGCAGTCACATGCATACATCTGGAATTCTGTACTAGTGTTTTCTGTAGTGATCACATATTTTAAAGGTTAATTGGGTTCTTATGAAAAGAAAAAAAGCATTACAAAAAAACCTTATTGGTTCCCACTGCACTTGACACAATATCAATCCTTAAAGCTCACCCAACCAACGTCTAAGATTTGTTCATGAAGAAATCGCTCAGTCAGGCCTACTTACAGATAATTTAAAGTTCAGCCATTTTTCAATGATTTGTATGGGGAAGGAAAAAAAGATTTAGCTGTTTTCGTTGAGACAATAGGCAGTTTTCTTCCGGCTATGGTTATTTTAATAGTAGTTCAACACATTTTCATCAAATTTTCATCTGAAACTAATCTTTTATTTAAAACCACAACTAAGTTTTTCCATTTACCCAGATAAAGCCATTATGGCATAAACAAATGTGTTGCTGTCCTGTCAGTCCAGGCTTATAAATAAATACATGTAAAAGTGCCATATGAATGTTAAGTACTGTTGTGACTTTGAATTTACAAGCTTGCTCAGGAATAGCAATGAGAAATAATCAGTCATTTAGACATTGATTTTCTGAAGACAGCTGAACACAGCTAGATCCATCGTACAATTATCAAAACGTGCGTTAGCTAAAAGCCAAGAGACCTTTCTGCATCAAGACTGAAGTAAATTCACACTAACTCTTCTTCAGACAGGAAACCTGGAGGTTGTTTATATTAATGTTGAAGTAAAGACATCTCAGAGAGATCTCTCTTCCCCCCAAAATTGATGACAGATCCATTATCCCTCAGGAGGAGACTGAAAGAACTTGGACTGCTTGCCAAATGGCACAGAAGAGCTCTAACGAGAATGTCACCTAAATACAGGTAAGAGTTGAATCCCTTGATTAGGAGAATTATAACCAGAATTATTAGAACCTCCAAGGTACCACATAGGGGACACACAGGATGTATCACTGGAAATAAGCCTCAACATTTTTTCTGACTTGGTCCAAGAGAAGCATGCAGATGTGCATGGATCTATGGGCAGTAAAGCAAGTACAACGCACATGGACTAGAAATAATACAAAAATCTCCATCCTGAAAGCGTATGAAAAACCAGCTTTGGATCCCATATGGTGCAAGAATCTCCATTCTTTTAAGCAGCTACATGTAGGATGCAACAGAATTGAGTATTCCTCCAGTCTGGGTACAAGAGCTCAGTGGCACCATTTTGTAAGAGATGAGAAATAAGATGCCTCAGTTTGTGCTTCATTGTATTTTGCGTAGTTTGGGAAGGGACAAAGGTATTGTCGAGAATTTGATTGGTAAGTGTTTTTAGACCATCTTCAGCACTCAGTAAAATAGGGATTTGTCCAGGACTAAGTTAACCAGGACAGTCTCCTTCAAGTGAATGCCAGGAGTGAAGTGTGCAGAAATGACTTTCATATAGGCTTTTTTTTTTTTTTTTTTGGCTGTACGGGAGAATAAAGCTGTGGAATAATTTCTGCTTATTCCTTCCTCCTCTCAAGGACTGGTTGCATAATCTGGAACCTGGGGGAAAAGTCCTTTTGGTAAGGTTTATTTTGCTGATCAGAACAAAAGGAATTCCAATTTCTCCTCTTTTGTGGCTCAAAGTCACTCCATTTCTTTATGAAAGGTAGAAGATTCATCTTCTGGAGGGATAACAAAAGAAAGTGATCCATAGATACAGGGGAGAACTGTTCTGTTCCAAACTTGTGTTCATCATTTGTTATATATTTATTTTCCAGTTGTCACTGGAATTTTATAAAATTCCATAGTATGTACCTCCAACTTTAGTTTACCTCTAACACGTTTGTTTCAATTTTTCTGGAATCCAACCAAGATCATGAATCAGGAAATGATGTACTAAGCATTTTGAATTCATTGCTATTGCATTACACTGTTATTGTTAATGCATAACAATTCTTCTATTCTTCCAATATCAGATTCTCCAGATGTGTTTTCCATACCTTTCTGTGACTCCAGAACTTTCTTGAATTTTGATCTGAAGAAGAGAGAATAGATATATTCTGCAGCATGCATTTTTACTTCAACTCATCTGATGGCCTAATTACAGATACCGAAGAAACAAATTGTCCCTATAATACCAGTGTAACAAACTGCATTGGCTAACATTTGTCTTTTTCAGCATTAAACAATCTTTATTATCCTCTTTGTGTCCACTAAGTTGTTCAACAATCTGTAGCTAAAATTAGAGGAGAACTTTATACCATATTTCCTTCACTCTTAAATTCTTACCAGAATCATAGTTTGGAGGCTTCATATCTCCCTGATTCAATTCTGTGCCGTATTTTAATTTGTGGTATTTAGCTCTGAAAAAGAAAAGAAAAGAAACTCTATTAACACACTTAAAGGATGCTTGTAGGTGCATAGATAACATAGGTCCCTGTTTTAGAAAGATACTTTTCCATTCTGCCCTCTCCCATCCCCCCCCCAAAAATAACCTCCATCCAATTTATTTCAGCAGAACTAAAAGGAAGCTATGTTCCTATTTTTCGCCCCAAATCTCTCTCTCTCTAGAGCTTTCAGATACTGGAATGTATTAGTAAGTGAATAATTACATAATCAGAAACATCAATACATAGCAAAAGCAACAGAAAATTTTATATGGAGAGATATAAGAAAAACATTCTCTCTCTCTCTCTATATATATATATATATTTACAGAGAATGTTTTTATTTTTCATGGACATGTGCTTCTTCTAGGATGGGGCTGCTTTGGTGTTTTTCCCCTTTTCTCTCACTATCACTCAACTGCCAAATATCTTCTACTCTCTATGGCTATGTCTACACTACAGATTGCTGCTGGCATTATGTCATGTCGGTCAGGGCTATGAAGTGCAATACCAGCTGTGCCATCAGAAGTCTGTAGTGTACATACAGTTATATTGGTAAAACTGCACTTTTACCAGTATACCTTCTTTCTCTCGTGGGGGGAACAGCTTTGCCAGGATGGCTGCATCCACACTAGCAGCACTTTGCCAGTGTAATATACCCTAATTCCTATAGTGGTAAGGTGCTCCTAACACAGACATACCCATATGTCAACTTAGAATCCTCATCTTACACTTCTCATTCCTCCATGGTTAACACACATTTGGGCTCAGTCAACTTTACGTAGTTGTATTCTCCCCACTACTTCACTTTCTCCCAAAAGTATTTTTAACACTGTGATGAGATAAGCCTTGAGTAGGGTTCTATGATAAGGTCTTAAATATCTGTAGCAGTCAGTGGTCTATCAGCTGTTTTCAAACTATGGGTTGGAACCCCAAAGTGGATCACAACTCCATTTTAATGGGGTCGCCAGGGCTGGCATTAGACTTGCTGGGGCCTAAGGTCGAAGCTCAAGCCCAAGGGCTTCAGCCCTAGCAGCGGGACTCAGGCTTCGGTTTCAGCCCTGGACAGCGGGGCTTCGGATTTGGCTCCCCTGCACAAGGTGGCGTGGCTTGGATTTTGGCTTTGGCCCCCATCTGGGGTGACACCACAGCAGGGTTCAGGCTCTGCCTCTGCCTCCTGGGGTCGTGTAGTAATTTTTGTTGTCAAAAGGGGGTTGTGGTGCAATGAAGTTTGAGAACCCTTGAAACACCACTGCTAAACTTGCAAAAACTTTGGGTCATGAGCTAGTTTTTGCAACTGTGGAAAATTTTCTAAGAAAAATGTTCAGCATATTGAAGTCCTATGGGGACAATCAGTAGAGAGTGTACCATGTGATACGACAGATTGTGTAGCAAAAAAAGGTACCAGAAACCAGTGGTTGGAATGTCTTGCTCTTGCAGGATCAGTATCCAGGGATTCAGGCATAGACAAAGTAGTAATGAGTAGCATAAGTAGTACACATGGATATAGGTTTACAGAAAAAATATGATATTGCATTACATGACATTACCTCTGGACAAACTGGAGAAATGGTCTGAAGCAAATAGGATAAAATTTAATAAGGACAAATGCAAAGTACTCCACTTAGGAAGGAACAATCGGTTGCACACATACAAAATTGGAAGTGATGCCTAGAAAGGAGTACTGCAGAAAGAAATCTGGGGGTCATAGTGGGCCACAAGCTACATATGAGTCAACAGTGTAACGCTGTTGCAAAAAAAGTAAACATCCTTCTGGGATGTATTAGCAGGAGTGTTGTAAGCAAGACACAAGAAGTAATTCTTCCACTCTACTCCACACTAATTAGGCCTCACCTGGAGTATTGTGTCCAGTTCTGGGAGCCACACTGCAGGAAGGATGTGGACAAATTGGAGAGAGTGAGGAGAAGCGCGACAAAAATGATTAAAGGTCTAGAAAACATGACCTATGAGGGAAGATTGAAAAAACTGGGTTTGTTTAGTATGGAAAAGAGAAGACTGAGAGGGGACATGATAATAGTTTTCAAATATGTAAAAGGTGGTTACAAGGAGGAGGAACAAAAATTGTTGTTCTTAACCTTAAATGACACACGCCAACTATATGGCAGAATTCAGATCTCATTATTCTGAGTCCTGTACTTCAAACACCAGACCATGGTTCCTCACATGGAGGCAAATTCCTCTACTTTACATGATGCAAGCATCAACTAGCAAATCCACTCACCTACTCACATTATGCTAAAATTAGATGGTGACTGATAAGGCAGAGCAGTGTCTCAGGAGGGAAGCTCCATGAGAGGCAAAGGAGGAGTTAACCTTTCCCTTACGATGCACACACTGGTAGCAAGTATCACAATTCTTCTAAACAGTGAGTTGTCCACTGTTGACCCGGGTTCCTCTGACCCAAGTTTACAAGATAACACGTGTTCCTGCTTAACATCCTTAATTTAAAATGGGCTAGTATTTTCCTGGAGGTTGAATATTCTTTTTACTTACTTCCTTTCATTGCCTCTCTCTTTTATTTTTATTTTTTTTAAATGTAATAGCGGAGATTTAGCAAACTAATAGAATTCAACAATGCTCATGAAAAGGAGTAATTCTTGATATCGCCAGATTCTTCCACAGAATATAAAATTACAGTCAATACATGGATCACTGAAGTCAAACATTGTTTTACAATGACAAAAGAGATCAGAGGGCCTATTTAAAATATTAAGCCTTAGGATCTAGACAAAATTTGTCCAATCTGTAGGCTGCCTACTTTATACTGGTTAAAGGGGTGAACAGAAAAGAAGTTTTAAGTTTTTCTACAATAATCCCCATTGAGAGAGAAACTGTAAGAGAATTCCGTTTGATGTGGTATTAGGCAAGCAATATAGAGAGGTCTAATAAACAGGTTTAAATGAAGTTAATTAGGGCTGTCAATTAATCTCAGTTAACTCACGCGATTAACAGAAAAATTAATCGCGATTAATCGCAATTTTAATCGCACTGCTAAACAATAGAATACCAATTGAAATTTATTAAATATTTGGGATGTTTTTCTACATTTTCAAATATATTTATTTCAATTACAACTCAGAATATAAAGTGTACAGTGCTCAATTTATATCATTATTTTTTATTACAAATATTTGCCTGTGAAAATAATAAACAAAAGAAATAGTATTTTCAAGTTCACCTCAGACAAGTACTCTAGTGCAAGCTCTTTATCATGAAAATGCAACTTACAAAATGTAGATTTTTTTTCTTTTTTTTTTTTTACATAACTGCACCCGGAGCAGTTATGAAGCACTTGGAGGAGAGGAAGGTGATCAGGAACAGTCAACATGGATTCACCAAGGGCAAGTCATGCCTGACCAACCTGATTGCCTTCTATGATGAGATAACTGGCTCTGTGGATATGGGGAAAGAGGTGGATGTGATATATTTTGACTTTAGCAAAGCTTTTGATATGGTCTCCCACAGTATTCTTGCCAGCAAATTAAAGAAGTATAAATTGGATGAATGGACTATAAGGTGGATAGAAAGCTGGCTAGATTGTCAGGCTCAACGGGTAGTGATCAACGGCTTGATGTCTAGTTGGCAGCTGGTATCAAGCGGAGTGCCCCAGAGGTCGGTACTGGGGCCGGTTTTGTTCAACATCTTTATTAATGATCCGGATGATGGGATGAATTGTACCCTCAGCAACTTCGCAGATGACACTAAACTGGGGAGAGAAGTAGATATGTTGGAGGGTAGGGATAGGGTCCAGAGTGACCTAGACAAATTGGAGGATTGAGCCAAAAGAAATCTGATGAGGTTCAGCAAGGACAAGTGCAGAGTCCTGCACTTAGGAAGGAAGAATCCCATGCACCGCTACAGACTGGGGACCGACTGGCTAAGCAGCAGTTCTGTGAAAAAGGACCTGTGGATTACAGTGGACATGAAGCTGGATATGAGTCAGCAGTGTGCCCTTGTTGTCAAGAAGGCCAATAGCATATTGGGCTGTATTAGTAGGAGCACTGCCAGCAGATCGAGGGAAGTGATTATTCCCCTCTATTCGGCACTGGTGAGGCCACACCTGGAGTATTGCATCCAGTTTTGGTCCCCTCTCCCCCCCAGTACAGAAGGGATGTGGACAAATTGGAGAAAGTCCAGTGGAGGGCAACGAAAATGATTAGGGGGCTGGGGCACATGACTTACAAGGAGAGGTTGAGGGAATTGGGGTTATTTAGTCTGCAGAAGAGTACAGTGAGGGGGGATTTAATAGCAGCCTTCAACTACCTGAAGGGGGGTTCCAAAGAGGCTGGAGCTAGGCTGTTCTCAGTGGTGGAAGATGACAGAAAAAGAAGCAATGGTCTCAAGTTGCAGCGGGGGAGGTCTAGGTTGGATATTAGGAAACACTATTTCACTAGGAGGGTGGTGAAGCACTGGAATGGGTTACCTAGGGAAGTGGTGGAATCTCCTTCCTTAGAGGTTTTTAAGTCCCGGCTTGACAAAGCCCTGGCTGGGATGATTTAGTTGGTGTTGGTTCTGCTTTGAGCAGGGGATTGGACTAGTTGATCTCCTGAGGTCTCTTCCAACCCTAATATGCTATGATTCTATGCACTCAAAAACAAAACAATGTAAAATTTTAGAGCCTACAAGTCCACTCAGTCCTACTTCTTGTTCAGCCAATCGCTAAGACAAACAAGTTTGTTTACATTTACAGGACATAATGTTGCCCACTTCTTATTTACAATGTCACCAGAAAGTGAGAACAGGTGTTCGCATGGCACTTTTGTAGCCAGCATTACAAGGTATTTACGTGTTAGATATGCTAAACATTCGTATGCCCCTTCATGCTTCAGCTGCCATTCCAGAGGACATGCTTCCATGTTGATGATGCTCGTTAAAAAAATAATGTGTTAATTAAATTTGTAACTGAACTTCTTGAGGGAGAATTGTATGTCTCTTGCTCTGTTTTACCCACATTCTGCCATATATTTCATGTTATAGTAGTCTCGTATGATGACTCAGTACACGTTCATTTTAAGAACACTTTCACTGAAGATTTGACAAAATACAAAGAAGGTACCTGTGACGTTCCACCCCATAATGCTTTATGGAAATATGCTTATGAATGTATATATGACATAACTGGAATATGTTTTATGCTAGATATGCCATGTAATATATCTCTGCAAAGGTTATGATCTACTGGATATATTCATCCTATTTGTATGCAAGTATCATTTTTGTATTTGAAGTTATGAATATTGGCTATGTATTTGTTTAATTTTAAGTAGCCTCAGTGAAGCAGCTGGTCAGCTTACTGAGAAAAGACTACTCTCAGTAAGTGCCCAATTAAGAAACACTTAAGCCAACAATGATCTTTGAGACGCCAATCCACATCTGAGCTTTCCTGCGAACGCGGCCTGGCTTGTAAGGAACAGAGTCATGCATGGACATGTGACTTGCCCATGTGACTCCAAAACTCCATCTTGCAGCTGGATTCTGCATAGGAGAGAGGAAGGGGTCTCCACCCACAAGAGAAAGTCTATTTAAGCCCCTGGGAAACCCCTCCATTGGTCTTCAGCTGGCTTAAGAGATAGCCTCTGCACCCCCAAAGGATACCTGAAAGAAACTGGAACAAAGAACAGTAACCACAGGGGTGTGAGTGATTGCTGGACCCAGACTAGAAGGAGGCTAGTCTGTAAAAGAAGCTTATTGGAACATCTTTGAGGGTGAGATTTCATCTGTAATCACTTTCTTACTGTATTAGGCACAGACTTGCATGTTTTGTTTTTATTTTGCTTGGTAATTCACTTTGTTCTGTTTGTTATTACTTGGAACCACTTAAATCCTACTGTTTATATTTTTTTATATCACTTTTTACTTAGTTAACCCAGAGTATGTATTAATACCTGGGGGGCGGGGGGCAAACAGCTGTGCATATCTCTCTATCAGTGTTATACAGGGCGAACAACTTATGAGTTTACCCTGTATAAGCTTTATATAGGGTAAAATGGATTTATTTGGGATTGGGAGCTGGGCATCTGAGTGCTGGAGACAGGAACACCTCTCAAGATGTCTTCAGTTTAGCCTGCAGCTTTTAAGGGACAGGGTTCAGACCTGGGTCTGTGTTTGTAGCAGGCAAGTGTGTCTGGCACAACCAGGCAGGGTTCTGAAGTCCTAAGCTGCCAGGGAAAACGGGCTCAGAGGTGGTCTCAGCACATCAGTGGACAGTCCCAAGGGGGTTTCTGTGATCCAACCCATCACAGTACCAATGTGAGATTTCTAAAAATAGCTACAGCACTCGACCCAAGGTTTAAGAATCTGAAGTGCCTTCCAAAATCTGAGAGGGATGAAGTGTGGAGCATGCTTTCAGAAGTCTTCAAAGAGCAACACTCCAATGCAGAAACTATGGAACCCGAACCACCAAAAAAGAAAATCAACCTTCTGCTGGTGGCACCCGACTCAGATGCTGAAAATGAACATGCGTCAGTCCGCACTGCTTTGGATTGTTATCGAGAAGAACCTGTCATCAGCCTGGACACATGTCCTCTGGAATGGTGGATGAAGCATGAAGAGACATATGAATCTTTAGCGCATCTGGCACGTAAATAGCTTGCAACGCCAGCTGAAACAGTGCCATGTGAACGCCTGTTCTCACTTTCACATCTTCATTTATTAATGGACCTACTTAGTTGGGCAGGTTCTTCCTCCCACCCCAATATACTTTTAAAAACCCTTCTGATTCCTTTCACATCAAGGTAATTCATTCATTTTCTTCATGGCTCTCACCTTTTTCCTTGAGTGTTAAACTCATTCTATCTAGTTTTGTTTCCTCTCCTCTTCTTCAATCCCAGTGGAGTTTCTTTTCAATCCCAGAAGTTTGAGTAGATACTTATTGATCGACCATGATCACTTGGTTTTCTCTGCATTTTCCATTTTCAGAGGGACGAAAGTTTGTTGCACTTTAGTCTTTTACTTTTCCCAGCACTCCTTCTACACCCATGGATTTTAATACTTCCTCCCATTATTTGTTCACTAAATTCCCTCAAAATTACACCTTGTAGTCCAGCTCTGACTAGCTCCAACTGAACTACATTTTTAACACTAAAACTGCCTGCTCCAGATTAGAGGTCAGCTATATTAACATACCTGGAGAATTATACATTGCAGCTAACTATACTTATGTTTGTGCAGCAGATAAATAGAGAAATTTTGGTTTCCTATATGATCATCATGACAATTGGTCAAAAGAAACCCTAAAGTTTGGAGGATAAGAAATTGAACTTAAAGATGTACATTATCTTCACATGAAAATGATGGTTTAGATGAGATGTAAATCATTGAACTATTAACATCTATATTAATTTCTGAAAAGAATAATTTGTATGAACAGCAGTATGCAGAGACTGAAAAGTAAAATGATATGAAAATAATTGGCTTGAACAGACATCACGTTATCAAAGTTGTTTTCCAACTGCAACCAGCTTTGAAAGTCATTTGGAAGGAAGATATTTTTAGACTGCAAAGCTATGTTACTAAATAGACCTGCTTAGTTACTAAGATAAGGAAAAAGAAAAGAAGTACTTGTGGCACTTTAGAGACTAACACATTTATTTGAGCATAAGCTTTCGATGAAGTGAGCTGTAGCTCATGAAAGCTTATGCTCAAATACATTTGTTAGTCTCTAAGGTGCCACAAGTACTCCTTTTCTTTTTGCGGATACAGACTAACACGGCTGCTACTCTGAAACCTAAGATAAGAAAGATCACTACAACTGCTTTTGCTTTCTCACTTCATTAGCTTATTCATTGCTCTGCTTCATTCTTTTCTTCTTCATGAACTGCAAATCTGCTGTGCAAGTAATCCATATTTGCTATTCAATATGGCTGCCCCAACATCTCAATAACTGAGAACAAGAAACTTAGTTAAAATTTTAACTTTTAAACTCTCAATTTAAATGCCCTAGGATCGAAGACTTTCATTGCTCACAGACCAATTCATAGAAAGAAACCAGTTTGATTTCTAATCAAGAAATGCCACTATTTCTTGGAAATATTTCAGTGTGTAGACCTGAAGCATCCAATCCAGCTGTGCTGAGAGGGCCTGCCAAACATCCGTAGAAGTATTAAGAGGAGTCGCCAGACCAATAGACATAAACAAGACAGACTGCCAGGAACAGCATTGGGAGATATCCTGGCCAGGGGAGAAGGCGCCAGTCTTACTCTGACCAGACACACCATTTTAAAAAAATAACATAAAAGTATTTCTAAAAAAGTGGACTAAGAGTTCTGTTGTTTGGTTAAAATACTCTGGAAAGGGAAATGAGTAACAGACGGATTATTAGTTGTTGGACATATGCTTTAAATAGATTAGTATGTTTTTAGCTAGCTCCTGAAAATCCAGGGATAACAATTTAAACAAGTAACTGGTAACTGAGCAACATTACTACCAAAAAAATAATAAAATAACATTGAAGAGTGAACAAAAGTCTTACACTGCAATCTGCTGGATGGTAGCAAAACTACAGCAGAATTGCTTTTGAAACAGCAAATGTAGGAGAGTGTTCAAATTAATTATTGATCAACCCTCTTCATTTTAAACGTCTTTTACATATAATGTATTAAAGAATCCTTGATAGAATTCGTTATTATTAAAGTTGACCAAATCTCTTTGCTAGGGAATAGAACCAAAAACACTCTGCTCCATAGTGGAAAATTTTTACACTCCACTATAAGTAATCACTATAAAATCATGCAAGAGTCATTAATTATAGAATAGTGACATTGATCAGAAATTAAGTTAATAATTTTCAGTGCCTGAATACTCAGTATACAGAGGCTTAATTCAAGGCAGCATATTGTTGAGAAACAAGTGCCACTCCCACTTGTCATGACATGCTGCCAATGGGCCCTACTACGGATCAGCATTTTACACACTGGCTCATGACTAACAGGAATGGTTATTTGCTTGATAAAGATTTTGTAAATTTGGAGGGCAGGGCAGGATCGAAGTAATCTTCCCTTTATCTCTTAATTACCTGGTCTTTTTTTCTCCTCCTCTCCCCAATCTTGCTTTCCTGTGCCCTCATCACAATTGGCCAGGAGAAAAAGTTCTGCTCCTCTCCTGCAGATTGTCCTTTTTGTGACTCCCAGATGCTCAGTGGGAACAATCAACACAAACTCTTCACTGAATGTTGGTTAACCCAGGTTGTGAGCTGATTTAGGAAAATACTGTTGTGAAACACAGCAGGGCTTCTTGTGCTCAGTATGCTGCACTGCCTCTAAGTACCAAACAAAATTTCTGCTTAGAAACTCTCCCAGAACAAATATGAGATTGTTTCTTGAACAACTAGCAAGTGAAGATTGTTGTTTTAGAACACAGATTGATATAAATACCTGTCAGCATAAGCCATTCAGAAACATTGAATTTGCTTTAAAAATGGTTAAAAACAGAGGAAGAAAGGAACTGTCATACCAGATCAGACTAATTGACCATATAGTTTGATATCCTGACTGACAATGGCTAATATCACACACTTCAGAGAAAGGTGCAAGACTACTCATTAAGGGATAAACACGAAATACTCTGCCAAGTGGTGTTTTTTCCTAACCTATTAGTGGTCATCTTATGCCCTAAAGCATAAGGGATGAAATGCCCCTAGTACATTTCTGAGGCTATGTTAACACTAGCACTTTTGTTGGTAAAACTTATATCACTCAGGGATGTGAAAAAACACACCCCTGACTGACAGAAGCACTGGTGTGGACAGCACTATGTTGGCAGGAGATGCTCTCCTACCGACATAGCTACTGCTGCTCGTTGGGGGTGATTTAATTATGTCAACGGGAGAGAGCTCTCCCATCGGCATAGAACAGCTACATGGGATATCTTACAATGGCGCAGCTGCAACGGTACAGTTATATGCTTTAACGTCTCTAGTGTAGACATAACCCTAGAGAGACAAAATGGGTGAGGTAATCTCTTCTATTAGACCAACTTCTGTTGGTGAGAGAGATAAGCTTTTGAGCTCACACAAGATTTCTTCAAATCTGGGAAATGTACTCAGAGCGTCAAAGCTAAATTCAAGGATCAGATCGTTTAGCACAAGTAGTTAACACATCTCAAGGGACCATTCAAGGTGAAGTGGCCAGTTAACACCTCTCCAGTCAAAGGGGAAAAGGAGAGGGAAAAAAGCTGGGGTGGGGTGGGGGGGGGGAAGTGGGTTATAGGTTGTTGTAATAAGTCACAAATCCAGTATCTTTATTCAGGCCATGATTTTTAGTGTCTAGCAAAGTTATGAATTTAAACTCCCAGGCTTGTCTTTTAAAGGTGTTATGCAGATTTTCTTTGAGGATGAGGACCTCTGTCAGATAGAGTGATCACTTTGTGGAGAGTGTTCACCCACAGGTGATATGTTGTTTTTGTCCTTTATCATTTTTCTATGTGAATTCATTTGAGAATATAGTGATTGTCCGGTTTCAACCATATAGTTGTTATTGGGGCATTTAGTGCACTGAGTGAGGTACGCCATATGTTGTGATAGATGTGTGTAGAACCCATGGATCTTGAAAGGTGTGTTTGGGGGATGAGGGGGAGTGTTGATCATTGTAGCAATGCAGATACATCTACAGGTTTTGCATCTGTTGTTCCGACAGGGTCTGGTGCCTCTGAGTTGGTGTGTCCTGGTCCATGGGGAGCTTGCTTCTGATGATGAACTTGGACAGGCTGAGGGGGTTGTCTGACGGTCAGAAGATCAGCTCAGGAAAAGTTCCTTTCAGGATGTGATCCCAACCAAGTAAGGGTTGTAATCGGTTAATGATACCACATATGGCTTCCAGTATGGGGCAAAAGGTGATAACTAGGGGTATGTTGTTGGATAGAGTCTTCTTTCCATATTGAAGCAGGTTCTCTTGGGATATTTGGGTGGTTTGATGTGATCTACTTCTCTGGCGGAGCATCTTTGTTTGATGAAAGTGGGTTTAAGTGTGTTATGGTTTATATCCCAGACTTTCTCCTTGGAGTATATTCTGTGATATTTGAGTGCCTGGATGTAGATAACAGGTTTGTTGGGATGGTTACTGGCTTCTGGAAGGGTCAAAGGACATGCGACCAAGTCCTAGCCCTCACTACATATACAGAAAACTGGTTTCAACAGAACTCGAAGACAGGAGCTGTTTTCTTGGACCTGACAGCGGCCCACGATACAGTATGGCACACTGATCTTCGGGTAGAACTATCAAGAGCTCTTGGAGCATGGGTGGTGAACACTGTTGAACTTCTTCGTGACAGGCATTTTTGGGAGGTAGAACAAGTGTATGGAGAAGACAATCCAATAGCTTGCCCCAAGGTTCCATGCTTGTGCCCACCCTATTCAATTTGTACAAATGACCTACCATTGACTCAGTTACACAAGTTTATCTAAGCAGATTGCATCTGCTACGGTACCCAGTTGTACTCTTTCACTGAATTGGAAAACATCTTGAATGCTGACCTGGCCAAGATGACAGCCTACTGTAGCAGTTGGTACCTCCAACCAAATGTGACTAAGACAGTTTTGATCGTCTTCCACCTTCATAATGCCAGCACTAAATGTGAGTTTGACATCTTCCTCAGTGGAAAATCACTGACACACAAAACAAAACCAGTCTACCTTGGTGTTACACTGTACCACTCTGACTTTCCACAACCATCTAAAAAAAAGACTGCTGTCAAAATCAGGACTAGCAATAAGCAAATTAACTGGTTCAACACTGGGTGCACAGACACTTGGCACGTTGGCTCTGGTACTGTGCTGTGCCTCAGAGGAATACTGTGGCCTTGTGTGGTATTGTTCGCCTCACCCCAAATTGGTTGACGTTGAATTGAACTTGACCATGCATATCATCACAGGCACCCTGAGCCCCACTCCTATCTCACTGCTACCAGTTCTGAGCAACATAGCCCTTCTACACATTCGTTGCGGAAAGTCTACAGCCAGACTGGTGGAAAAGCTTTTTACCAGTTCAGGTCTCCCATTTGACGTGGACATTTTCAGTCACTCCAGAGCATGACTTACATTGAAGCATCCATTGCGGTTTCAACTGCCAGATCGGAATCTGTCAGCAGCAACCCTATGGCACGAAGAGCGGTCAACTAAAGACATTTGGAATGGCTCCCTTGTCACTGATCCGATTATTCGACTGTCTGGATTTGACCTGCCACATCATCTTTGCCCAGTTCAGAACCTGTTCAACAGAGTCCAAGGAATATGCGCAGCCAGCCTCTACACATGGGGACTGCGTAATGACCCACTTTCTCACTGTGTCTCTATCAGTCAGTGGCACATATTGTCAATGAGTGTCAACTGACTAGATTTCATGATGGCCGTAGGGCCCTTCATTGTGCTGATGAAGCTGCTGAGCCATTCAACGGCAAGCATTGCAAATGCTAGAAGAAACTGGGTCTGTGAAAGTAGATGTGGTGATCCATGGGTTTCTTGTATGTAGCTGTCTGTAGGGTTCCATTGCTGAAACTGATCGTGGTGTCCAAGAAGTTGATGCTAGTGTGGGAGTGTTCTAGAGAGAGTTTAATGGATGGCTGGAGGTTGTTGTAGTTGTGGTGAAAACCTATGTGCGAGTTTAGATCATTTGTCTAGAGAATGAAAATATCATCAATGTATTTTAGGTATACCATTGGTTTTGCAGTGTATTTGTCCAGAAATTCTTACTCAAAATGGCCCATGAAGAGATTGGCATATTGGGGAGGCATCCTAATACCCATGGCTATTTCCATGGTTTGGACAAAGTGTTTGTTGTTGAATGTAAAACTGTTATAGTGAGGATGAAATGGATGAGTTTGGTTATGTGTTTAGGGTGGGTATCTGAATGTTGTCTATCTATCGTCTTTTAGATATTTGAGGCAGGCAGCGATGCAGTCATTGTGCGGGATGTTGGTGTATAGGAGGTAACATCCACAGTGGCAAGGATGGTATTCTGACATTAACCTGCCTCAGAATGCCACTAACTCGCCCTCCCCTACCCTCAGCCTTTTTTCCCCTCTCCTTTTCCCACCCATGACTGGAGAGGTGTTAACTGGCCAGTTCACTTTGAATGGTTCCTTGAAATTTGTTAACTACTTATGCTAAACAATCTGTTCCTCCTTGTATTTAGCGGTGACACTGAGTACGTTTCCCAGACCTGAAGAAGATCTCACCCTCTATCTTTAAATGACCAATATCACCTCCAGCACCTTTTTAAATTATGATTCGTATAGCATTTCCTACCCTTCAGTCTTCTACTACAATAGCTGGTTTTAATGAGATTTCATACTGTTAACAGCTTAGCCACTTAATTCAAATTTTCTGTCAACTCCTGAAAAAAAAAAAAACCCACTCAACTAGGTTCTGCTGACTCGTTTCTATCTAATCATCAATGTTTCTAGTACCTCCTTTTGACACACACTATGTCAGTGAGTAATTTTTATTGTTTCAAAAGAATTGATCTGGGAAAGGCATGTCCCCAACATCCTTTGTCGTGAAGCATAATGCAAACAGATCAACACACTCTGCTTGCACTGGTTTAAATTTCTGGAAGAATCTCATCAAAAGATACCTCACTAAGTCCCTTCCCCTGGGTCACACCTTTGCTTTCTTGATGAATTAGACAACAATGAAAGAAGTCAGAATAGGACTAACCCATAACAGCATGCTAAAATTACTGCATAGCAATATTCTTTCTTTGGGCCTTTTTCTGAATTTTTCAGTGTCCACATTGACACTCAGTGTTAATACACTTTCAAGGTAATTACAAATTCTTCCTATCCCCATGCAGTTTAGCCAAAAGTCATTTGTCTAGTGACATGAACTCAACTGCATTTATGATTTTACTTATGGTTTTATACTGATTTAAACTGTTTTAAAGATTGTACATTTATAGCTGTTTAATTCTTTTTTATTGAAAATGATTAGGATTTTTTAGTGGCCAGATAGTATACAGATATTATTTATTATTACAATTAATACCAGACTCAATAAGTCACCAAGGAAACAAATACTCTTATCTCCAAAATATTATTACTCCATTTTACAGATCACAGGTACATCCTAACCTGGAATTCTAGGTTCAGTTCTTATCACCTTATCTCAAAAATTAGCAAACAAAATTAAGGGGGGAGAGCAGAGAAGACATGATAATTAGGGGCATGGAAAAACTCACATGAAGATAGTATCGAAAGACTGTTTACCTTTGAAAGAAGACATGAGAAAAGCATACACAACAATGAATGGTATAGAAAAGGTAGATTGTGAACTTTTATTTACCTTCTCATATAATACAAGGAACATTAAATGAAAATCAAAAAGTGGCAAAACTCAAAACTGATGTAAGTATGTACCTTTTCACCCCGTGCATAATTAGCCTGGGACAAGAAGTTCCACAGATTATTGTTGAGGTAAAGAGTTATCAAGATTTAAAAATATAGATATTTATGTGGATAAACTAAATAAAAATTCTTGTTATTAACAAACACAAGAGCTTTGGAAGAGAAAAAAAAATCTGTGCTTCAGGATATAAAACAATATCTAACTTCTGGGAGTTAGAAAGAAATTTGCCCTGAGAGATGTTATCCTGTAACTGTCTAATGCAGGGGTTCTTTTAAAACCTTTTTCTTAAGCATCTGAATAGTGACCACTGCTGATGACAGGATTCCGGATAAGATGGACTTATTCAGTATAACAATTCTTATGTTCATAATTACCTATTCAAGATTCAAAATATTTTTTCATCTGATGAGCCACAATGATATTTGTTTTTTAAAGTTTTATAAGAGACTTTTTACACAAAATTCTCTAGTATCTTAAAAGTGATGTACCTTTCCTGTTTAAGAGCATATTCCAGCATTTTGATTCTCCGCACTAGATCCTTCTTCAGATTTTCTTGTCCCTTCCTTTCCCCTTGAAGAAAGGCAATCTGGGCCTGGAAAAGACAAAACTCTACTTAGTAAAGTTCAAAAAAAGGCAAATTGTTTCCCTAATACATTTGCATGACATATATTAAGGGTCCCATCCACTCCCAACCCATTCTGAATCATTTCACAACTGATTCCGTTACACACTGTTTAAAAGCAGTTTGGCTACTGCAAACCAGGTACAGCCATCATTTTGACCAAGGGTCTCCTGTGGCCCACCTTAGGCGCCAACTCCACCGGCAGCCAAGCTCCCCTCACCCCCTGTCCTTCTCCCCAGCGCACCGCGTCCCCACTCCTCCGCCTACCTCCCAGTGCTTCCCGCTGCCAAACAACTGTTTGGCAGCGCTTAGGACTTTCCAGGAGGAAGGAGCGGGGATGCAGTGCGCTCAGGGGAGGTGGTGGACCAGGGTGGGGATTTGGGGAATAGGTTTGAATGGGGGCGAGGAAGGGGCAGGTCCTCATGGAAGGGGTGGAGTGGGGGCACGGCTGGGGGCAGAACTGCGGGGGGGTGGGCTTTTGTATCTTTGTATGAAAAGGTTTCAGTGATGCGGCCCTTGGGCCAATGTACTAGTCCTCCTGTGGCCCGGATGGTGATTTGAGTTTGAGATCCCTGGTTTAGACCATATCAACTTTCTCTTTGACTTCCTCCACTGGCTCCCCCTTCTGATGCCAGCCTCTACTGCCCAAGTTCCATTTTCAAACAAGCATCTTTATGCATTCTCCAATGCTGCCCCATGCACTTTGGCTGAAGTATTCTCTGTGAAAATCCACAAAATCATTGGCTTATCCATCTTCAAATCCCTCCTCAAAATATCTCCTTTGTTAAGTTTCTTTTGTAGGCAACAGAATACTAAGTTGCTAGTATTCAGAGACCAGTGCCTATCATGCTAACAAACACTATCTCATTGTTTCCTTGTACTTCCCCATCTGTTGTCTCTTGTCTTATACTAAGACTGTAAGCTCCTTGGGGCAGGAACAGTCTTTTTGATCTGTGTTTGTACAGTAAATTATTAATAATAAGTCTGTTATAAAACTATTCATAGTTTGCACTGACAAACACTTTAAACCATGACCTCATTACAGACGTCAAAATAATAAACAGGAGTTAAAGAAATATAAAAATTTTAAATGGTCTCACATAGCAATTAAATTTGGTCTGATGGCTAAGCATTCAAGCAAATATAAAGAACAGATCAGTAGCATTCAAAAAAGCTTAGGCAGAAAGAGACACAAACAGCATGTAGGGGGAGAATGTCTTGAGTTGAATGATAACTGAAGTAGTATGTAAATAACTTAGATATTTTGTAGATATCTATATTGCAGGTCAAGGGATTTCTTTAAAGTTAATGAAAGGAAAAGGAAAACTTAAAAGGCTGAAGCTTTATTAAAATGTTGGAAAAAATAGATTATGAAGTTTATTCAGAGACATTGTTTATAAAAAATGTCAGTTGAACTAATACAAAAGGATTCTGGGGGGAGGTGGGAGATTTAAAGACACAAATGGCAGTTAGGTGCCCAACTTCCATTGACTCTGAATGGAAATTAGCACTTAACTACTTTTAAAAATCTCTTTTATGTATAAAATTGTAATAGAGGATGTTCATGACCAATCATGCAAAAAGGCCAACTGGTGACCAAAAGAGTTCTCTCGGGTACAAAACAGGTCCCTGAGCTCTTTCTTAACCAACTCATGGAACTCAGATGTTTGAAGCCAAGCATACTTACAGGCATCCACCCCACGGTACTAGCGCTGACCACAGTTTCACCCACATCCTAGACTGTCCATACCCAATGTCAGGCCATATTTGTATCCTCATGAATAAGCTGCTTAAGCTCCTGGCATATTTTTTTTAGGGAGAAGAATCAAGCAATATGGCGGCTTGATACTCTGTAATATGAAGGGTTTTGGCTACAGATCGGTAAACTCTTCGTCCAAATTAATCCCATCATGATTTTGACATAGAGACCAATTTGTGGTGCTCTACTCTGGCAGCAGTTGATCGGGCCTGACATACTGACTACGCCTCACACACCGTTGTCATAACCTGCAAAGGTGACATGTAAGGGGTATCATTGGAAAACTAATCATTCACTGATCATTAATATTCTTGTATGATGTATGCACCGGATGTGTACAAAAAGTTATGAATATGTGCTAGAATCATATTCTTAAAATGTGTTTGGCAAACAATGCATAAGCACAGTCTGTCTTAGACAAAGGAATATGGGTTTACTTCACTTTACATATAAGCAACAAACAGAGTCAGCAAACAAGGCGGGAGATTGCAGAAACAGAAAATTTGCATTTTAGCAAACGCCAATGGGGGAAGAGCGAGCATGGAGCTTCCATCACCACCAGACTCTATATTGCCTTCCTCACAGCTTAAATAAGCTTTCCTTACAGCGATAACCCTCAGAAGAATCCACTTCAAAGGTTTACTGGTCACTCAAGACAAGGGAGGCTGAACCTTAAGGCATTAAATAATTGAATCAACTGTTTTTTTATAATACAGTAATATTGTATACAAAGTGTATAGAGAGGTCTTTTTAATGACACACTGGTGATTAATGTCATTGTGAAATGTATTTATTAATACTAGATGAGGAAATTATATACATTTAACGATATTATGCTTTAAAGCCTGTGACCAAACAGGGAGAAACAGTTTCCCTCCGAGGCAGGAGGAAACATCACTGCTATCTACTTTTCTCCAAAGAAATTAAACAAGATGTGACAAAAAACAATGGAAGCCCAATTTACATCGACATCAGCAGGGGGATGGGAAGACGACAGGAAGGGAAGAACAGCATGAGGTCATCCTGTCTGTAGAAGCAAAGTCAACGAACTTTGAAAGAGATGCTTTTCAAAGGTTTATGGGACTGTAAAGGGGGGAGAAGCAAACCCCTAGGCTACCGGTTTGTTATTTTCTGTTTGCTTATTCGGAAAAGGAAAATAGGGACAGAAGAGTAGGAAAATGAGTGAAAGCAGTGAAGGTATTGTGAAGTTGGAGCTTTTTAGATTGCAGGTTACAGAAAAAGAGAGAGAGCACCGGAGAATATTGGAACTAGAGATAAAGGAGAAAGAAAGAAAGCAAAAATACCAATTGGACCTGCTAGAGAAGCAGAACCAGAACCCACCGATTCCCAATGCTCCAAAAATCCACAATTGGGACCATTTATGTCCTGTATACAATGAGAAAGATGATATTGCTGAATATCTGACCACCTTTGAAAGGCTGTGTGCAGTGCATGAAATCCCAGATGCCAAGAGAGTTCCTACCCTGATTGTGAAATTAACTGGTAAAGCTCTAAGGGTATTCAATGAAATGCCCATTGAGGATGTGTCATAACCATAGAGCAAAGGGTAGCCTAGAATTCCTCCTTACCTGTAAGGGGTTAAGAAGCTCAAATAACCTGGTTGGCACCTGACCAAAAGGACAAATGCGGGGGGGGGGGGGGGGGGGGGGGGGGAGATACCTTCAAATCTTGTGGAGGGGGAGGAGGGGAGAGGCTTTGTTGTGTGTGTTCTCTTGGGAAGCAGAGAAGCATCAGGTCAGAAAACTTCTTCTCCTATAAACCATCCTAAAAGTCTCTCATATTACAAAAATTGTCAGTAAAAGCCTGGCAAGGCATGTTAGATTATCTTTTGTTCTGCTTCTGAATTTTTCCTTTGCTGGAGGGAGGTTTATTCCTGTTTTCTGTAACTTTGAAACTAACCCTAGAGGAAGTTCTGCTGTGTTTTTGAATTTTTTGTTACCCTCTAAAGTTATTTTCCAACCTGATTTTACAGAGGTGATTTTTACCTTTTTTTAAAAATAAAATAAAATCCATCTTTTAAGAACCTGACTGATTTCTCTATTGTCCTAAGACCCAGGGGTTTGGGTCTGTGATCACTTTGTAACCAACTGGTTAGAATAGTATTCTCAAGCCTCCCCAGGAAAGGGGATGTAAGGGTTTGGGGGGATATTTTGGGGGAATAGAAACTCCAAGTGGTCCTTTCCATGATTCTTTGTTAAATCACTTGGTGGTGGCAGCGTACCGTCCAAGGGCAAAGAATTTATGCCTTGGGGAAGTTTTAACCTAAGCTGGTAGAAATAAGCTAAGGGGGTCTTTCATGTGGGCCCCCACATTTGTGTCCTAGAGTTCATAGTGGGGAGGGAACCCTGACAGGATGCTTTAGACCACTAGTTCCCAAACTTGTTCCGCTGCTTGTGCAGGGAAAGCCCCTGGTGGGCCGGGCTGGTTGGTTTACCTGCCGCATCCACAGGTTCGGCCAATCACGGCTCCCAATGGCCGCGGTTTGCTGCTCCAGGCCAATGGGAGCTGCTGGAAGCGGCGGCCAGTATGTCCCTCGGCCCGTGCCGCTTCCAGCAGCTCCCATTGGCCTGGAGCAGCTGGAAGCCGCGATTGGCCAAACCTGCGGACGCGACAGGTAAACAAACCGGCCCAGCCCACCAGGGACTTTCCCTGCACAAGCGGCGGAACAAGTTTGGGAATCACTACTTTAGACCATTGTAAATGTAAAGATACTGTTTTGCAAAGTTTTCAAATTACCCCTGAAACATATAGAGTTAAATTTAGGAATCTTAAGAGGGATATTGGTATGAGTAATGGGGAATATGTAAACAAAATGAAAGATTTGTTGAGAAAATGGGTGAGGGGTAAAGAGGTGACAAGTTTTGAGGGAATGCTGGATCTTGTTGCTCAAGAGCATTTCCTAAGCATATGTAAGGCTGATGTAAACCAGTGTCTATAGGACAAATATGTAAAATCTGTAGATGAGATGGCCTCTCTAGAGGATGCCTTTAAACAGACCCAGGTATCTACTGAAAGCAAACCACCAAAAGAGGGGTTTAAACCTGGTGGGAAGGGAGGATCTCATTTTATCCCTAGCAAGAAAGGGAGGGCTGGGCATTCTCCTTCCCAAAACCATTTCTCTAACCCCCATCCCAAATCTCCTGTAAAAACAGAAGCACACAAAAGGTGCTACCAGTGTAATTCCATTGATCACCTGAGGAATAAATGCCCTGTGCTAGGAAGAAGCAGGCAACCAATAGTTCATGTTAGTTCTGCTGTCCTCAACACAGAAACCCCCCAGGTGATTGAAACCTATCTTACTGGTTTTGTGAAATTAGGCTTTGCAGAACCAGATAGGGAGCACATCAAGGTTTTCAGAATTAATGGCAGGGAGTACTTGGGGCAGAAGGATACAGGGGCCCAGATCTCTCTGGTTAAGCAGAGTGCGGTCCCAAGGTCTGGTATATTACCTGACTAGAGATTGTGTGGGTAGGCAAAACCAGATTCTTCATACCACTAGCTTAAAATCCACGTGGTGTGGGAAGATTTGGAAAGTGTTTTGACTGTGGGGGTAATGGAACAACTCCTAGTTGATCTGCTTCTTGGTAATGATTTTTTCCATGTAGCTCACGTTAAAGTATTTGCCCGCAGCAAGAAGGAGTTTGGGTGCTGGGACCCCAGAGGGTAAGGTCTCAGGAACTGCTGAAAGAATGGGAGAGCGTCTCCTTGATTCTTCTGCAGCAGGGGGAAGCCACGTGCTCCCAGGTGGGAGGCTGGTTGAGATCAGCTCCTGCATTGCAGCTGGAGGCACCAACACCTTAGAAAGGGAGGAAGGTATAGTGCCTGCCAGGGAGAGAACTGTCCACGTTGTTAGCTGCCAGCAAGTTGCAGATGGACAAGGGACAGACCCCACTCTAGGGAGCATAGGTAGATATGTTCCAGAGGGAAGCCCAGAGAAGGGTGATGGAATCTCAGAAACCAGTGAGGTGGGTGAAGGTTCCTTTGACTAAATTGGTTAGTCTCTAAGGTGCCACAAGGACTCCTTTTCTTTTTGCGAATACAGACTAACACGGCTGTTACTCTGAAACCTTTGACTTTGTAACACAGAGAAGCAGCGTGCTTCCAAGTATGGGAGGGGCTGAGATTAGCTCCTTTTCCACAGAAGGTAACATGTCCTCAGGATTAGAGGCAGGAGAGGTGTCATGACTGATTAAAGAAACTGTCCCAGTTGTTAGCTGGCAGTTTTGCAGCTGAATAAGGGACAGACCCTTTCCTAACAAGCACATAGAAATGTGTCTTAGAGGTGGGCCCAGAGGAGGAAACTGGGGAAGGAATAGTGGACGTACAGGACTGTCTCCTCACTGGTCACTTGGGAGAGGATGCCCAGGACCGAATGGGCGAGTCAGCATCTGTGCACCCCGGCACTCAGCCTGTGACCCAGGTTTTGAGAAGGAAATGTGTAACCGACTTCTTGGAAGGGAGCAGTCACACATCTGACTTCTTGGGGGCAGAGAAAGGGGTGACTGAAGGTACCCCAATCCAGGTCCCAGTTTTTCAGGATGTTATTTCTGATAAATTTTTGGAAAGTAACTGTGTCTCTTTAAATCAGGCTGCAGTTCCAACACCTGTGATAACAGAGGAGTTGACAACAGGAAATTGTCAGGTGGTAGTTTGTGAGAATGCAAATTACCTGACTGACAGAAGAGGGGGGAAGGGTGTCTTTCTCCACACTGGTGAGACACAGAAAGCAGTTATGGAAAAGCTGTTGGGAAAAAGTGCATCTGACAAAGAGTAGATACTCTTAGCCCAGAGAGCACCAATCATAACCCTCTAGGAAAAGGGGGAAAGGAAGGACCCAGTGCTGGGAGGGGGAACACAGGGTAACCCCAAAAAGGGAGCTTATTTTTTGCATATGTACAGTCCTGGGGTTGGCAGCTCTCCAAAGGACCAGCCACTGTGCAGGATCCCCCTGGATCCCTATCTTGCCAGACCCTGAGGTACCAAAATCCCAGAAATATGATTCAATTAAGAACCCAGGCAGAAGGGAACACTGGAGGGGGAGAAAAATCAGTGACTGATTACGTGGGAGGGTGTCAAATGACACCATGGGTGACGGACAAACCAACTTCAAACCAGACTGAACTGAAGCCGTGGTAGCATAATGATACTTGTAAACACACATCTGTGATAAAAATTGGGTATTAATGTTAAACTTTGTAATAAGAATTTTGATACCGATGTTAAGCCTTGTGATAAGCTACATTATGCACAATTTGTGGGAAGAACTTTGGGACATACTAGAAATGGTAATTGGGAACACCTGTAATATTAAGAAACCTTATAACACCACTGCTTCTCAGTTAATAACTGTAAACAGACTTCAAGCTTACCACAGCAGAGAAACCATAACAAATCTGGTTTGATATCTGAAGGGGAAAACTGAGGCATGCCACCTCATGGCCTGGATGGCTGGATGCCAAAAAAACATAACACATACCGACTTCAAGTTGGGCAGTGACTAACCCTCTTGCAGTAAACTAAGGGGTAGGTGTTGTGGAAGTATAACATTGTATAAGGGGACATGCTGGATACATTGTATATGAGAGGGCATGACAAAACATGTTACAAAGTATCTGAGGGAGCACATGTAGGGACAGTTAGCTTTTGAATGGAGAAGCAATTAAGATAGAGCCAGCACCTCTAAGAAGCAGGCATCAGAATGGAAGGTGTGAAGGGCAATTAGTTAAGTTAACTGGAAGCTGTTAAAGGAGATTGTTAAGGGTGGCAGGTAATTGAAGATACGTGACTGGTCTCAGGGATCTCGAAGGGTGGCGACTAAAATCTTTTTCTTCTTTTGTCTGTAACTTCTCTGTAACTTGTTCTCCAAAAAACTGTATAAATTAAAAGACACAAGCCCCACTCGGGAGGGCTCACTTCTAAATGTATTAGCAGAGCAGCTTTGCTAATAAAACAGAGTGGTCTGATAAATTGTGAGTCTGAGTCAAACTTTGACAGTGTGACACACTATACCTTGGGAGAGCACTTTGTAACTCCCATATTCCTCATCTATATATAATTGTGATATTGCCTATAAAGCATGCCCTGTGAGGTATCAGGGGAAAGGTTATGATCGGCTGAAATCCGTTGTCCCATCTAAATATGCGTATCATTAATGCAAACAAAATTATAAGAATTATGTTGTGTGGTTTTCACTAAAATATGCTGTGGGTATGAGAAGCACACAGACACTAGCTCTCTAAAGACAATGACAAGGGAGGTCACCAATGCCCGGGTGGGTGCTGAACAAACATCACCAGCCATTTGTCCAGCGGAGGAGTTACAATTCAAGGACTCACTCACAGGAGACACACTGGGGTACTGCTTCACCTTGTGACTCAGCAATGCCCACCAGACATGCCTGGACTTATGTTCTCCAACCACATGGACTAAGGGTATAAAACAGAACATAGTAGCCCCATGCTTGGTCTTTTCTCCTTCCCCACCCCACCTTGCAAGCAACAAGGACACTCAGAAGACTCCAACAGAGGAGACTGGCCCAGGGTTCAAGGGGAAACGTGTGTACTATGAACTGCAATATCTAGTGGGGTGAGAAAAACTGCTTAATCTAGATGTTGCCCAGTCTAATAGGGTTGAGAATTTAGACTGCGTTCTTATATTTTATTTTGGTAATCACTCTGAGTTTTTGCCAAGCACTTTAAATCTTTGTAATCAATAAACTTGTTTTACTGTTTATCTTTACCAGTGAGTATGCCTGAAGTGCTTGATAAATCTGCTCAGGTTTATAAAGGCTGATGTATATCCACTTTCCATTGATGAAGTGGTGAACCAATTAATAAACTTGCATTGCTCAAGAAAGGGTCTTGAACAGTGCAAGACGGTATATTCCTGAGGTACTAGGCTGGGAGGATTTAGCTAGTGCCTTCCTATGTGTGATTCATGAGTGGCTCTGGGAGCATTCATGCAATCTAGCCGGGTGTGGGGCTTCACATGCGGTTGTGCTGAGTGATAACAGCGCCTGGAGGGGTTTGTTGCTTGTCACTAGCAAAGCATTGTGAGAGACAACCCAGGCTGGAGAGTAAGGAGGCACAGTGGTCCCTCAGTTCCAGGCTGCAACCTGGGGATCCTGTCACACTTACAAGCTGTGAAATATGGGCCTTCAACCAAGGGGGGACTGACACTACCTCAAAGCAGCATCCTGAAACGCTCATATTCACCAGTGTCAAATAATTATGATGTTTCATATAAAGTATGCTTTGCGAGGTATCATTTTAAAAGTCTTGATCTATTGAACATTAATATCCTGTTGGATTGTATGCGCTATTATTGTATGTGAAGTTATGAAGTTTTGCTATGTGTGTGTTACTAAAATATGCTGTCAGGTTGGGAACATCTACAACCAGCCTTTCAGGTACAACAATGGAGTAGCCGGATGCACTGATAGCACATTAAAGGGAACCTACTCCCAACAGCCATCCCAGAAGACTTCTCAGAGAGAACACGTAGACAATGGAGACTGCTTGACCAATGGGGACTGTTTGATCCCCATGTCAAAAGATCTTTCCAGCAAGCTGGAAGAAACTATAAAAGAGGGGAAGTGACATCATGACTTGGCCTCACTCCCCCCACAACTCAATACCTGGAAACATGCCTGGAGAACAAAGACTTTGAAGTGGGGAGGGTGGAAAAGAGTCCCAGCCTGTGTATTGAAGAACTATACTATCTGTCAGGGCAAGACACTGCATGATTCAAATCCTGTTTAGTTTGTAGAACTCAGACTATGAATTTACTTTTATTTCTTAGGTAACAAACTTTGATCTCTATGCTTGCTACTTATAATCACTTAAAATCTATCTTTCTGTAGTTAATAAATCTGTTTTATATTTTACCTAAAAGAGTGTGTTTTGATTGAAATGGTTGGGAAATCTTAGCTCAGTTTACAAAGGCTAGTGTGTGTCTTCTCCACATCGAGGAAGGGACAGACTGGGTAATGAATTGACAGTGGTCAGCCTTCTGACCAGTGAAAGACTGGGGAGCTAGGTGGAATTGGCTGGAGCCTTTCTATTATTAGTTCATGAGTGGCTGGGGAAAGCATTCATGCAACTCAGCTAGGTGTGTCCCTGCCTGTGGATGTCTGTGTAAGTGCAGCACCTGTCAGAAGTTTGTAGTTTGGCAACAGCATCACAGATTGAGAGGGATATCCAAGGTCGGTGGGACACAGGGCTCAGCCGTCCCACAGTCCAGGTTGCACCCCGGGAATCCCATCACACCAACTCAGTGCTGTGTTTGCAGGGAAGGGTGTATTTACTTCAGTAAGTTAATCATCTGTGACATGCTTTTGTCTCCTTAAAAGGAACAAACCACCTTATATCTCTGAACTGTCCAAGGAAGAGCTGGACATTGCAGAGCACACAGTTTTGGGAAGATTAGGGACCGGGAGCGTGTTGGGGTCACCTTACTGGTTGTAAACAAGGCTAGTGGACAGCAGAGTGGGGCTGCAGACAAGCTGCTGGAGTCAGAGCTGCTGAACTAGGACAGCCTAGGACACAGACACTCAGGCTGCGACCTGCATGCTTGTAGGCTCATTATGATCATTCCAGGCTGGGAGCTACACCAGCAAAGCATTGTAAGGCACCAAGGGCTGCAGGGCAAGTGGTGCCACAACCCCTCATTGGTCTCGACTGCACCCTGAACCCTGTAACAAGCATATTTTAAGATTATGGGATGCAGTATTGTGTGTGGCTGGTATTTCCTGTAGCCACTGATCCCGCCACCACCATCTTGCAGAAAGGTGGGAAACACAGCCAGCAGCATATTCAGGGAGGATATACCTAGGTCTGTCAGTCCTGAAGGCGGTCACTTACACAAGTTCCCCATGTTCACCAACTGATCCAAATCAGGATGCAATGGCAGAACCACCCTATTGAACTGGGTTTACTGACCAAAGTACCTCTCAGTGGTGGGCCTGGCAGACATTTGAAGAGACTAACTCATTGTTGGCTATGAGAGTCAGTTTCTGAAAACTATGAAAAATGTTGGCTCCTTCCCGGGGTGGCAGTCGTCCTGTTTTGCGAAAATCTATTAGGCTTAAAAACAGTCCTCTGGGTCAGTTGAGCCAAACTAGTGGCCCTCATCACTCTGATGCTAAGCCTTTCCCCATTCAAATTGCCAAATGGGGTTATCTAGATGGGATACATGGAAAGTTGCAAATGCACTGCAACGCCTGGACACTGGTTATGCCACAACTCCCAATGCAGGAAATGCCAGAGCACTGGAAACATCAACTGTCAGTGCAAGAAGCACTTCAATTGCAACAAGAGCCTATCCCTGCTGATGTAGATTAAGAATTCCTCAAAGCTGAAACTGGACAGAATGGCAATCTCACAGAAGACCAGATTGCAGAGCACACACCAATACCTGGAATCGGCATCTCCTTATCCACTTCTGGCACACAAATGCAGGAAGAACCAAGAGAAACAAGCAATGACAGGTGACAATCTACCCTAAGTGTGCTAAAGTGCTTGAGACAAAGACTGCAGAAATTTCGAATGCTTAGATAGATCTAGCTGGAAGACAGAATTGGGACCAACAAAGCATACCCAACAAACATCACTGGGATCTGGAGATAAGCATTTATATTTGGCAGAGTGGTGCACGACAGCCTACCTCATGTTTTACTTTGCTAACTATTCCCAAGGGTCAAAAACATTAAGAGCTAAGGGAATCCTACTAGTTTTGTGCTAAACCCTAGGAGTAAGAATCTTGCTCAGATGACAACTTTGAACAGGGTTATGTGACATATAGGTAGTACTAGGAATCCACAGAGAAGATCAGAAATCTGAAGTATTTGGATTTCAAGGAACATGGTGATACCGTATACCTCCTTGAGGTAAAATCAAGGTACTGCCTTTTGAAGTTTTCTATATAGAGGAGACAGTTGGTTCTTTGTTCTAAGTGTGGACTACATGACTGACCAGTTGAGGGCAAAAGAGTGAAAACTGCTCGAGGGCTTTTTGGGCTCACAGAAGAACGGCTAATCCTGATTAAGAACTCCCACATTCAAAGATGTGGAATGTATGAAAGTATTGTTTCTCATTTCATTGTGTCGCCTGAAATTTTGGCGTTGGGGAGAGGAGGGAAGCATACATACTGGAGGAAAGTTTTGAAGAACAGACTCTGTAGATGGTTTTTATCCATATGTCTTGAGTAGTACTGGCCCAAGTTAGTAAAATTACTACTATATTGTAGCTTTTTCTTGTTTCCAGGCTTCTAAAGAGCTCCTGGATTTGTCAAACAACGAGTAAAAGGGGTGTTTGCAGGAACAAGAGCTCAAGTGTCTAGACGGTTTAAACTTTGGCTGAAAACACTACTTGTTCTGCAACAGCTTGAACTTGATCAAGTCATGGGACTCTTAAATCACTACGTCCAGTGCTTCTGCAAGAAGTGTAACGCTGCCAAAAAGAGACTGAACTAGATAAGACCAAGAAATCATGTCTGGCACTTAGGCTTTGTGGTGGTAAACACAAAACAGAGATGGAGCATGGGATGTAGCAACAGAGGTCAGAGGAATGATACAAAGGTTGATAGACTGTTGACCAGCTTTCAATTTTTTCAAGCCCTTGGGTTTAGACCTTTGCAGCTTACCCCAGGTCTAAACCCTGGAAAGAGATACCCTGAACGTCACCAGGTAGGCCAAGGCTGCAGACTGAAGTCTCATTTCCGTGCATTCAAGCTTATCAGGATTCTTCAGGGTGACTGCCCATTCACTAGATTGGTAGTTTTATTGGTAAGTCTGGTAATGGACAAGCCCACTTTAGGGACCATGAAAAAATTATGGCCTCTCTTTCTTAAGACTATATAGTTTCTGGCATAATTTGTTCATGCTCCACCACCCCCCTTCTTACAATGTCCTTCCATGCAGAGTACACAATATTTCTGTGGGATTCCCAAACTGGAAATGAGGTACTAGTGTTTCATTTGGACATTTTCATAGGGTACACTGGAGGAACAGGGTAGATCGCCAATTCTTTATTATTATTATTTCCATGGCTTTAGTGATGCTAATTTGTCGTCTTCAATTGATAAATATATACTGGACAATTACAATGAAATCCGCTTACTGCAATGAAAAATCATTGCAAGATATGTATTTAAGCTTACAGAAAAAAGCTGTATGATACTATACTTATGAAATTTTAAGTATAATTAATTTAAAAAACACTAATGCATATACAGAAAAGACAACATTGAGGTTACACATCAAGTCTTAACACTGGTATTTCCTGACCTGAGTGCTTAAACATACAACTGTAATGTTTTCTTAACAGTATCTGTATGCAATATTACTTAATATTTATTTATTTAACACAGACAGTTACTTACACCTTCATCCAGTTGGGAGAAAACGATAGGAAAGAAAAATATCACGAGATGCAAATCAATAAAGAAAACTAATTGCTATATATTTCCACAACTTCAAATGGAAATATCCCATATTTAATCAAAGTCTGTATGATAAGAAATTGGTATTTCTAGGTGTGTCACCTCTGATCAAAATAAATGGTCAATGTCTGAGTGAAATATGTAAACAAACATGCTTCAAGGAGTAATGCCCAATGTAGGTGATCAATGAGATAAGATGATAAAAGGCAATTAGAAGAATGAAAGGTTCACAGAAAGTCTGGAAGTAATATGAAATATTCTGTAACAACATCTACCCCACTACCAAAAACTTAATTGTTTCACTGTTAGTATCAAAGACACCTTACTTAACATGCACACCACATTAATTAGGGTCTGTGCCTCCATAACAAATTCATTTCTACTTTCTGCCACAACCTACACACCCAAATCCTGTAACTCTATGGTGCTGGGTGGCTCCCCATATTCAGCTGCTAAACTGCTGGAAAAGGAATCTAAAAAATATTAAGTACTTATTTAATATTACTTTTCTATGTACATTTCTAAAGTTGCCACAGGGATATGACTGCAAATGGGAGGGGGGATGATCTGCAGCACTGCATGTTGATGGGAAAATGGTTCACAAGAAATATCTGTGGTATACAATACGGAAGAGTTTGAGAAGCCCCAGTTTAGGTTGCTTTGTTTTCTCTTTCACACACACAAATGCACAATCAGATTTTTCTTTAAATTTCCTCTGCAACCATCTCAGATTTTTTTGATGATTATTTGGAATCAACAGGATATTTCCCCACTATGACAGTTTTAATGTGTATCAAATTTTGAATCTATTTTATTTTACAGTATTGTAAATTAAGGAAGGAATACCTTAGTTGTGAATATGCTATGTCACAACCTGAGAATTGTACCCTGGCCACTCCCAAGAAAGCATGCCAAAGTCTCAAGGACTCACACACACGCCCCATAAACAGGTTTTTGCAGTAACTGACCTTCTAGCCAAGAAGGGCTGTGTCAAGCAAACTTCTGGGCTAATCATCACCACTTCTGAAGTGGCCTGAAGGGTTGATGCAGAAACATGTAATGCTTCTTTCACTATGGGTGGAGCACTCTCTCTTCATAGCACTCTGAGCTACTGCTGGTTCAGCAATGAAGACTCAAGGTGGAGTCAGGGTATGTCTACACTACAGTGACTATACCAGCATAGCTACGCCAGCATAGACCCATATCATAAATGTAGTCTAAACTGACAGAAGCTGTTTCTCTGTTGGTGTAGGACCACCGCCTACCCGAAGTATGTTAGCTACATTGACGGAAACACAGTTCCAACAAGAAAAGGAGTACTTGTGGCACCTTAGAGACTAACCAATTTATTTGAGCATAAGCTTTCGTGAGCTACAGCTCACTTCATCGGATGCATACTGTGGAAACTGCAGAAGACATTATATACACAGAGACCATGAAACAATACCTCCTCCCACCCCACTCTCCTGCTGGTAATAGCTTATCTAAAGTGATCACTCAGGACAGTGGGGTGGGAGGAGGTATTGTTTCATATTCTCTGTGTATATATAAAGTCTGCTGCAGTTTCCACGGTATGCATCTGATGAAGTGAGCTGTAGCTCACGAAAGCTCATGCTCAAATAAATTGGTTAGTCTCTAAGGTGCCACAAGGACTCCTTTTCTTTTTGCGAATACAGACTAACACGGCTGTTACTCTGAAACCTCTCCTTACATTGTGTATGATAATCAAGGTGGGCCATTTCCAGCATAAATCCAAGTTTAACCAGAATGTCTGGGGGGGGGGGGGGGGTAGGAAAAAACAAGGGGAAATAGGCTACCTTGCATAATGACTTAGCCACTCCCAGTCTCTATTCAAGGCTAAGTTAATTATATCCAATTTGCAAATGAATTCCAATTCAGCAGTTTCTGGCTGGAGTCTGGATTTGAAGTTTTTTTGTTGTAAGATAGCGACCTTCATGTCTGTAATTGCGTGACCAGAGAGATTGAAGTGTTTTCCGACTGATTTATGAATGTCATAATTCTTGACATCTGATTTGTGTCCATTTATTCTTTTACGTAGAGACTGTCCAGTTTGACCAATGTACATGGCAGAGGGGCATTGCTGGCACATGATGGCATATATCACATTGGTGGATGTGCAGGTGAACGAGCCTCTGATAGTGTGGCTGATGTTATTAGGCCCTGTGATGGTGTCCCTGAATAGATATGTGGGCACAGTTGGCAACGGGCTTTGTTGCAAGGATAGGTTCCTGGGTTAGTGGTTCTGTTGTGTGGTATGTGGTTGCTGGTGAGTATTTGCTTCAGGTTGGGGGGCTGTCTGTAGGCAAGGACTGGCCTGTCTCCCAAGATTTGTGAGAGTGTTGGGTCATCCTTCAGGATAGGTTGTAGATCCTTAATAATGCGTTGGAGGGGTTTTAGTTGTGGGCTGAAGGTGACGGCTAGTGCCGTTCTGTTATTTTCTTTGTTAGGCCTGTCCTGTAGTAGATGACTTCTGGGAACTCTTCTGGCTCTATCAATCTGTTTCTTCACTTCCGCAGGTGGGTACTGTAGTTGAAAGAATGCTTGATAGAGATCTTGTAGGTGTTTGTCTCTGTCTGAGGGGTTGGAGCAAATGCGGTTGTATCGCAGAGCTTGGCTGTAGACGATGGATCGTGTGGTGTGGTCAGGGTGAAAGCTGGAGGCATGTAGGTAGGAATAGCGGTCAGTAGGTTTCCGGTATAGGGTGGTGTTTATGTGACCATTGTTTATTAGCACTGTAGTGTCCAGGAAGTGGATCTCTTGTGTGGACTGGACCAGGCTGAGGTTGATGGTGGGATGGAAATTGTTAAAATCATGGTGGAATTCCTCAAGGGCTTCTTTTCCATGGGTCCAGATGATGAAGATGTCATCAATATAGCGCAAGTAGAGCATGGGCGTTAGGGGACGAGAGCTGAGGAAGCGTTGTTCTACACTACCAGCACTCCCAGCTACCTTCGAGACACCACTGACTTCCTGAGGAAACTACAATCCATCGGTGATCTTCCTGATAACACCATCCTGGCCACTATGGATGTAGAAGCCTTCTACACCAACATTCCACACAAAAATGGACTACAAGCAGTCAAGAACACTATCCCCGATAATGTCACGGCTAACCTGGTGGCTGAACTTTGTGACTTTGTCCTTACCCATAACTATTTTACATTTGGAGACAATGTATACCTTCAGATCAGTGGCACTGCTATGGGTACCCGCATGGCCCCACAGTATACCAACATTTTTATGGCTGATTTAGAACAACGCTTCCTCAGCTCTCGTCCCCTAACGCCCCTACTCTACTTGCGCTATATTGATCACATCATCATCATCTGGACCCATGGAAAAGAAGCCCTTGAGGAATTCCATCATGATTTCAACAATTTCCATCCCACCATCAACCTCAGCCTGGTCCAGTCCACACAAGAGATCCACTTCCTGGACACTACAGAGAGAGTTTATGTGTGTGTGTTTTGGGGGGGTGGGGGGCTGAGAAAACCTGGATTTGTGCTGGAAATGGCCCACCTTGATTTTCATACACATTGTAAGGAGAGTGGTCACTTTGGATGGGCTAGTCAGGAAGAGGCAGGGAAGCTACATTTGGGCTATGAGTTTCGACACACACAAATTATTTGTGTTTGGTATCAATTTCACGCATCCACATGTGGCTTTAAGGGATGTTTCTGGAATTGCTCCAACTTAAAAAGAGATGTTCCATTATTAGTAATACTCCGTAATTATATAAATCTTTTCATTTATTCAAGAGCTGTCCAAGCATTAATTCTCTTTGCAAAACGCCCGTGAAGTACTAGTTTATCCCCATTTCACAGACTGGTACACATAGAAGTTATTTGTCAAAAATCAGAATTATAACCCAGAGGTCTTTGGCTCTCATTCCTGTGTTCAGTCCACTAAGAATGGTCCCCCAAGTACTCCATGTGGCCTGCAACAAATTCCCAACAGCTTGTTTCAGGTTTACACCCAGTACAGGTCCTGTAATTTTACAGCAGCTGATGAAAAGCAAAACACAGTGAGTTATAGCCAAGAAGCAAGATGAAGGTGCTGTCTAGCAAACAAAAAATATTAATTTCTAATTTGCAATTGGATTATTTACCCACTCCAAATTCTACAATGAACTTGATTGGAAAAAGAACCTTCCATGTTTTGAGAACAATCTTGCTAAAGGTGTTTAAACAGCAAAGATCAACAGGTTAATCTAGACTAACTCAATCACTGAACATTCAGTCCTGCATCACATCCAGCACATACTTAGAATATGAAAATACATACAAAAATCTTAGAATTTTCAGTCCTCCCCACCTCCTCTGAAAATGAAGAAGGTTCCCTCCCCTCTCTTCTTTTCCCACTTAACTGGTTAAAAATGTTGCATTGCCAACACTAAAATCTCCTCCAAGAAACAGGTTATTCTAGTAACAAAAAAAAACTTCTTAGTCTCGACTGGGACTCTTATCACAGACCTGTTTTACAAACATCTTTAATATTTTTGAAATTTAGGGCATTGTTTCTGGTCCTCAGCATGAATACATAACTCACAAAATTGGAGAAGTGTGAATGGACTAGAGAGACTGATGGGGGGTGAAGGGATCACCAAACACATGAAAGCTAAATTTGTCTGTATAACATTTTTGAAGTCTAAGTGGAAATGTAAGTTGATCTAGGCCAATGCTAATAAATAATAGTAAAAAAACCCCCTATACTACGAATACATTAAAACATTTCAAACCTAATTGATTTTAGGTAGCTACTACTGGAAACCCATCCAAAAATGGTAGCATTTCTTGCTTATGATTTATTACCATTTTAATGTAGACTTCTCTCACATGCTTCTTTGTACCTTAAGGTCATTTAAGTGCACAGGTCCAATGCATAGTACGTTGGCTAAAACAACTGTGTATTATTACATACTATGTACTGACGAGAAATAGTCTACCTTAATAGCTCAGCTCTCCTCTGTGCTTTCCAACATTTGCTTAAAATTTCAGAAACAGGACTTTGGGGCAAGGACTATCTTTAATTGTTGACCTGCAGACTGCCAAGAATTTTGTCAATGCTGAACAATAATTTTGTGGCCATGAAATCTGAACTTTTCTCTTCTACACAGCTATTTTTAGAGCACTAATGTGATTCCTAGTAGCCCAAGTATTGTTAACCCAGACTGTCGGGGGGGGAATCACTCCTGCTCATTCCAAAATGTTGTGTAGACATACCCATAGTGGCCTAGCTTCAGCAGGAGAGACAACCATTATGCATCGGAAAGGAAGATGTTTGCAATAGTGTCTATTGTGGCTTAAGATAATTAAAAAAGGTATAATAGAATCACTAAAATAAAACCATAAATTTAAACAAGGGGATATATATTAAATTCTGTACCTCATTCACCTCAGAAAATGCAGTGTTAATTATGTGGAGCAGATAGATACTCAATACCCCACAGAGATAACCACTAGTCCATTAGTTCATCCAGTTAAAATGTATCTTTTGCCACTGATTTCAGCTTGTTGGGTCATATTCTGAAATAAACCTGTGATGTAGGTAAAGTGTTTCGCTTACTGTAAGCAGATGCTTGTGAAAATGAATTACTTAGACTCACTAACAATCATCAATATGAACTGACAGATTCAGTTTTCTTCAAATAACTTCTTTCACAGAAATTACAGACAAAAGAGCCTAAGAGGTCAGCCAGTCCTTCCCTCTAGCAGTGCAGGTTTACTGATTTATTCCTAATACTTTGTTCAACCTAGTTTTAAATGTCTCAGGCAAATCAAATGGATTTGACGATGAAGAATTTTCTCTAGTCAATCAGGTTTTCCTTTATTCACCCTGCTAACTATAGGCTACCACTACTGTAAATAATTTCTCTTACCTTCAAATATTAAATAATTGGTTAGCCACGCTTTATATATTCAGCTCTCTTAATCATTCCTCAAACCAAATCCTTATAGTTGTTTAATCATTTCTGCAAGTTTTATTTAATTGGAGGGCTCTAATTTGTTTTAAGCACTATAGACATGCTCATCAGCATACTGTGTACACAAAAACAACAAGGAGTGCTTGTGGCACCTTAGAGACTAACACATTTATTTGTAAAAAGAAAAGGAGTACTTGTGGCACCTTAGCGACTAACCAATTTATTTGAGCTACTCCTTTTCTTTTTGCGAATAGAGACTAACACGGCTGTTACTCTGAAACCTGACATTTATTTGTTGGTCTCTAAGGTGCCACAAGGACTCCTCGTTGTTTTTGCTGATACAGACTAACACAGCTACCAGTCTGAAACCTGTGTATACGCAGAAGGTCCAAAGAAGAATATCTAAATAAATATGGTATTAACAGAATAGACAATGACAGGAATGACATACTTATCACAAAAAATACAGTACATAATGAGCCAAAGCCCAGATGTAAGAATTTCAAACATACTTCCATTTAAACTTATTGCATAAAGTCCCACACTGAGCAGGGTAGAATGGAGATCATAGATCAGATGGGTTGATGCTAACATTGTGGAAGCTCAGGAAAGGAACAGTTGACTGCTCAGGTTAGGGCAAGGCAAATTAGAACAGATCATAGGTGGCCTCACTAACAAAACGTGAACAATTGAACCAGCCCCAATAGTGCGTCTGCAAGGAAACTAGAAAGATACACTCTGGATAGGTCTACACAGCATTCTGAAACAAGCCTCCCAGCCTGGGTTGACAGAGTTGGGCTAGCGGGGTTCACGCTAGCGCTCTAAGAATAGCTGTATAGTATATAAATAGTGCTTGAAACTTCAGGCTGGAGTTTGAGCTCTGAAGCTGGGTTCTGAAGCCCCCACCCCCAGGCTTCAGACCCAGAGCTGCAACTTCAAAGCACTGTGTACACTGCTGTTTTTAGAGCACTAATGTGATTCCCGCTATCCCAAGTCTTGTTGACCCAGTCCTGTTCATTCTAAAATGTTGTGTAGATATACCTATAATGGCCTAACTTCAGCAGGAGAGACAACCATTGTAAAGGGGAAAGGCAGAAATATGCAGTAGAATTTGAGTCCAAACTATGTATTTACCCACAAAAAATGAGTACTGCATTCTATAGGCTTCTGTGGGGGTCATCACATACGAACAAATAAGTCCTTGCAATAATGAATTAAATCTGAACACATAATTAAGGGTTTTTTTTTTTTTAAAGGGACTGTGGTAGGAGAAAGTGACTTATCTTGCTGCCCAGGAAACTACACCTGTATAAACACTGAATAATTATGTTAATGAAACAGTGCTGTGATGGAAGAGGAGTCACCTTTTCACTTCAAAAGAGTCCAAAACCTATTAGGAAGCCTAGATATTGGAGATACTTAATCCACTGGAGTTAGATCACTTTAGTATCTGAACATCTCACAAGTATTTAAATATAGAAACAATCACAATCTCTCTTTCCTCCTTCCAAGCCAGAGGATGTCTAGAACTCACTGAGAAAGGTGGGAATGAAGGATTGACAGGCAAAATAAGATGGGCAGCCTGACAGGCCATGAGGGCCTGAATCATTATGCTAATACTGTGAGTAGGTAGCTTTCTGATTTCTCATCTCGCTCATATAAGTCTGCGTGCATACAAATTAAAGATTAGACACTCACATATTGTTTGCTTTTAATATTGAATCACGATGTAAGAGAAATTTATAAAATTCTCGTGGTCTTGGGAATTTCACACAGTCCATCCTAGAAGTAGTAAATAAAACTTCAGTCTCAAAAGAGATTTAATGAAGATGTGCTTCTGGAGCATACCTACAATTAGAATTTCTTGGTCAGACGACATAGACAAAAAGGATCTATCCCACAATGTAAGTGTCACGTTACAGCTCCAGTTAGTGCAGACAATGTAAAATGACTACTGAGGAGAACAGACTTTAAATATGTAAGATATCAACGAAAAATTTATGTATCACGTATCAATACACAGACTACAAATACACACTATAAAAATATACACTTAGCTCTTTGAACTATGTACTGTGTGTAGTGTTACCATGTGGGAAATTTCAGTTTTTATCTTTACTTATAGGTACTAACTATATTCTACCCTTGGCATGTCAGTAATATTCAACAATGCATTCTGTACCAAAATCATGAACATTTGATGATATTTTAAGGGAATATTTACAACAGTGAAAATAATGTTTATGACTTGTACAACAGTTTGGGAAGACAACAAAATTTGTGATCCTTAATGTGATCTATATACATTAAAAAAAGTTACAAAACCATATTCACAATGTTAATTACTCTGTAGAGCCATTTCTGTAAGAAACAGTTTGAACAATAAAAACAGACTCAGACTTCAAGGTCAGAAGGGACCATCGTGATCATCTAGTCTGATCTCCTGGTCTCTGACAATCTGACCTGGGGGGAAATTCCTTCCTGACTCCAAATATTGCAGTTAGTTAGACCCTGAGCATGTGGGCAAGACCCACCGGGCAGATATCTAGGAAAAAATTCTCTGTAATAGCTCAGAGCCTTTACCATCTAGTTTCCCATCTCCAGACGCTGGGGATTTTTGCTACTGGCAGTTGCCGATGGGCCACATGCCATTGTAGGCAGTCCTGTCATACCGTCTCCTCCATAAAAACTTATCAAGCTGAATCCTGAAGTCAGTTAGGTTTTTTACCCCCACTGCTCCCCTTGGAAGGCTGTTCTAGAACTTCATTCCTCTAATGGTTAGAAACCTTTGTCTAATTTCAAGCCTAAACTTGTTGATGGCCAATTTATATCCATTTGTTGTTGTGTCCACGTGGGTGTGTAACTTAAATAACTCCTCTCCCTTTCTGGTATTCATCCCTCTGATGTATTTATATAGAGCAATCAAATCTCCCCTCAGCCTTCTTTTGGTGAGGCTAAACAAGCAAAGCTCTTTGAGTCTCCTGTCATAATGTAGGTTTTTCATTCCTTAGATCATCCTAGGAGCTCTTCTGTGTTAACGTTTGAATTCATCTTTCTTAATGAGAGATCAGAACTGCACACAGTATTACAGATGAGGTCTCAACAGTGCTTTGTATAATGGTACTAACACTTCCCTGTCCCTACTGGAAATCTAGGGCTGCATTAGTCTTTTTTACAGCCACATCACATTGACAGCTCATATTAATCCTGTGATCAACCAATACATCCAGGTCTTTCTCATCCTTTGTTGCTTCCAACTGATAAATCCCCAGCTTACAGCAACAATTCTTGTTATTCCCTAAATGCATGACCTTGCACTTTACACTATTAATGGGTTCATACAGGTCTTTAAATCATAAGCTTAACAGGTCTTGGGCCCAACCTTGGGAGAAGGTTCAAAGACGGTGGTGAGAAAAGTGGACAGTCATTGGGTACTGATGCAATAAAATAAAGAACATATAAGAGGGGGCAGAGATATGAAGGGCCTTGATAATCCCTTCAAATTATATTCAGAAGTGATTTAGTTCTTAAATTTTCCTCTGCACCTAACAATCAAGCCTGTATATTTTGGGGGGCTAGAGTGTGACTCCTTACTCACACTGGTGAACAGTTACTTGCACAAGTAGTCCCATGTCTTAGATGAGGCTACTACTCATGAGTGCAAGTGCTCATTTGTGAGAGCTGATCAACAAAAAACCCAAACCAATGAAATAATAAGAAAACCTTTCCTCCTCTGCTTCAGGTTAATGCGCTAATTACAACGTCTGCAACTGGCACATTTCCCTTTACTGTTAATAATTTTTCAATTACTTTACGGCCCATCTAGCATCTTTCCAGACTAAATAAATGTAGCTCTTGCAACCTCTTGTCATTTTCCAATCTTCTCCATCTTCTTTTCACTTCTTTGGAGCACTTCACTCTCCACTTGCTTAAGAAACTAAAACATTGGACACTGTCAATCTTCCATATTTTTATCCCTCCAAAAACTATGAACCCAACCATTGTTTGCCTTTTTAAGCGACTGCTTCTTATTCAGCAAACATCTTCAATGAGTTATCCAAGACTTTTGCCAAATCACCTTCCCCAAAGGGTCCCAAAAGTTCAGTTCTCATCAGCATATAAGCAGTTTGGGGTTTGTTTTTTTTTTGTTTTGGGTAGGTGGTGGTGGTGGGGGTTAATATTATATAATATCTGATTTCTGCAAATTTTATTTAGTCTTCCATTATTCTGTTCAAAGTCCCAAAATACTTAAATTCATCTGAAATTTTACACTTTTTAAATAACTAAATCAACTTCATCAACTCACTATCCATTTCAAGACTAATAGTTTTACTTTTTCAAAGTTTGACTGAATTAAATTTGCAATAAAAGGATGTAATTCTGCACCAGTTTATTTATATGGTATCACCTGAAAGTCAGGAAACAATATATGTGCAATATTTTTTAAAGTCAAATACTGTTCTCAAAAATATAAATAGCCACTCTCATCCATTTGATTACCCCCATCTCCTGACTACTATAACGCAGTTGCCTGGAATGGCACAATGCTACTGCACTCACTAGACGCTGCTTCTGTTTTATAGCAGAAGAGGGAAACAGCGAGGAGCTCTCTCTGTCACGATTCCAACCATCAGTGCTTCTCCCCAACCCCTAGAGATCAGCTAGTATTACAGAACATTGATCCCAATACTAACCTCCAAGATGCTCCTCTATCACTTTTCTCCAATTCAAACAGTATCCTTTCACACCAGCTGTTTGTTACCACTTAAAACCATTTTAATCTCTGACAAAGCTTAACCCTTATCTTTTTAGCTGTTTTACTCATTAATATCTGACATGTAGTCAACATGTTAGTAAGAGAGCATTGTCCCTAAGTGTTTGTCCATAAGGAGGTTCCACTACTCCCAAAAGTCCAACTGTTCTCTTTTTATAAAAAGAGTTGTCTGTTGTAAATAGTGTAAATTTTAAGAGTAAAAAATCTAATCTAAGTAAAATTTAATTTAAGTAAAAAACACAATCACAATGAACAATTATTTCTGAAAACTGATGGAGAAAAACAGTTACTCCAGAAGAATCTAAGAAAAGTTAGTACCGATTTTCAAAAATTGATGTGCAATTGTATCAATTCCGCTCTATAAATCTAGCTTCCATTTCCAATAATAATCACCAAACTAAAAGATAACAGAATAAGCTATAAGAACAAATTACATTTTGCAATACTATCAAAAAACAAAACAGGATGAAGGGAATGAAGCTGATTAAGACTTAATTTCAGTAAAATATTTGACAGCGACTCACAACATCTTACTCTCTGCATTAGTTTAAATCTGCTCACACATGAATACTCATGTGTGCTGAAAACTCACTCCAGCAGAACCCCAAAATCATGAACACCTGAGTTATAAAGTGACCGGTCAACCATACACCTTCTTTGGAACCGTAAGTACGCAAACACACAGCAGCAGAGACAAAACAAAAAACAAATACAGTACTGTGTGAAATGTAAACTACTAAAAAAAATAAAGGAAAAGTTCAAAAAAATTGACAAGGTAAGTAGATTGCTGCTTTTAACCATCTTAATTTAAATGAAACCTTCTTCTTTTGCGTAGTAAAGTTTCAAAGCTGTATTAAGTCTATTTTCAGTTGTAAACTTTTGAAAGAAGAACCATAATGTTTTGTTCAGAATTATGAACATTTCAGAGTTACGAACAACCTCCAATCATGAGTTGTTCATAATTCTCAGGTTCTACTGTAAATATCTGTAAGCAAATGGCAACAGTATAATGGCAAAGTATATCATTAGGGGATATGCATCTATTGGAGTCATGTAAGAATCTGTGTTAGTTCTGATCTTACTGAATATCTTCATTAATCAGAAGAGGGAATAAACTCCATATTCATTAAATTTGCAAGTGATATTAATGCCTATATGTTAAGAATCCCAGCAAAGAGAGAAATGACACAAGAAAGATGACAATGGGGGCAGATCACAAACTAAGACTGAACTTGAAAAATGTAAGCTAGTACATTTTTTGGAGATTCTTGATGGGAGGCTAAACTGGGAAAAACTAATGCTGAGAACATCCAACAGGTGAGAGTGGAACAGCAAATTAGAAAAGAGCTTGCTATGCAAGATGTTAGAAACCTTAAATGAAAGCATGAGCAATTTGCAGAAACATCCCATCATGCAAGATGGAATTTTTTTCTCTTATGCATATTCTATTTGTGAGGTACATTGTATCATGAATAGGGCCCTACCAAATTTACTATCCATTTTGGTCAATTTCACGGTCACAGGATTTTAAAAATAGCAAATTGCATGATTTCAGCTATTTAAACCTGAAATTTCATAGTGTTGTAATTGTAGGGATCCTGACCCAAAAAGGAGCTGTGGGGTGGTCACAAGTAGTGGGGTTGTGGTACTTCTGTGCTGCTGCTGCTGGCGGCAGCCCTGCTTTCAGAGCTGGGCAGCTGGAGAGCTGCGACTGCTGGTGGGGAGCCCAGGTGTGAAGGCAGAGATGCTGCCAGCAGCAGCACAGAAGTGAGGATGGCATGGTATGGTATTGCCACCCTTACTTCGGTGCTGCTGCCTGCAGAGCTGGGCCCTCAGTCAGCAGCCACCATTCTCCGGTTGCCCAGCCCTGAAGGCAGCAGTGCAGAAGTAAGGGTGGCATGGTATGGTATTGCTCCCCTTACTTCTGTACTGCTGGTGATGGGATGCTGCTTTCAGAGCTGGGTACCTGGCCAACCGCCGCCTCTCTCTGGTCACCCAGCTCTGAAGGAAGCACAGAAGTAAGGGTGGCAATACCGTGACCCCCCCTAAAATAACTTTGCGACCCCCCTGCAACTCCCTTTTTGGTCAGGACCCCCAATTTGAGAAAAGCTGGTCTCCCCCATTAACTCTGTATAGTATAGGGTAAAAGCACACAAAAGACCTATTTCACAGAGGGAGACCAGATTTCACAATCCAGGAAGCATTTTTCATGGTCATGAATTTGGTAGGGTCCTAATCATGAATACATACATATGAATATCAAGACAAAGTTTGCCAAATCAATCTATTTATGGAATTCCACTGTAAGTTGCCTGCCTAATGAGCATATTATATCTATGCCAAAACACAGGGTATTTTTAACAGTTGTTTCTGTTAACTTGATACAACTAGATAATGAATCAGTTACTAAATGACAAATTCCGCAATTAAGGTCAATCACTCCAGGTTAGAATCATGTCCTACTTGTTTCCCTTGTCCCCACAAGCATTTCTTTTTTAAACTTGTGCAAGGGAACGGATGCAATAGAAAGGTAACAATCTTTCTGTTTGGCTTTGGTGTGAGTGGGTATGGAATACTGCATTTCATTCTGGGAATCTCATTACAATGAAAGTATTTAGCAAATCAGAGGAAGTTTAGATACCACCACCACCACAAGTGAACAGGGATCATAGTGGGATTGATTTATGAGGAGATTAAAAAAACCTGAATAAGTGTAGCTTGGCTAGGGTATGACTACAGAAGGGAAGGCAAAGGAAAACATGATAACACTATACACTACCTGAAGGGTGTAAATACCATAGTATGTGAGGAGTTAGACAAGCACAAGAAGCCTATGTGAAATAAAATAAAATTGAGAAAGAAAATCATGTAATATCAGGAGCACAGAACAGTCTCCCAAGAAAAGTGATAGTTTAACATCTAAAGCTAGGCAGGATGAAAAACTAGTGAATGTACAATAAAGAACAATTTGGCATCAAGAGAAAGATAAACTATATGACCTCAAACTTCTATTATTCTATTAAACATTTCCGTATATATAGGCCAGCTGGAAGGCTTCAGAAGTCAGTGGAATTTGGTTTTAATTAACACTGTTTGTAATTCAGCTATATGGATCAATTAATTTCCAACAGCCATTTCCCAGTAGCACAAAATACAGATCAGACAGCAATCATTTATAAATTGTCAGATAGGAAATAATTTCTTTGAGTTTTACAAAGGTTGCAAAGAATTTCACACCTTTTTGAGTATCACTCTCTAGCAGATAAATGTTTTTACAGCTTGTGGCAGTGCCAATCAAAGCTAATTATAACCTTATTGAGATGCTTTGGCACAGAGGCAGCAGGCCCAGGGGATGAAGCAGATAACTGGTAGTCAGAAAAAATAGGTTATATTTAGGGTTGTCGATTAATTGCAGTTAACTCATAGAATTAACACAAAAAAATTAATTGCACTGTTAAACAATAGAATACCAATTGAAATTTATTAAATATTTTGGATGTGTTTTTTTTTTATATATATATATATATATATAAAATCAAGAATAATATACACTTTGAGGTGAATTGAAAAATACTGTTTCTTATGTTTATCTTTATACAATATATATATTGTAATTGTAACTGAAATCAAAGTGTATATTATTCTTGATTACAAATATTTGCACTGTGAAAGATAAACATAAGAAATAGCATTTTTCAATTCACCTCATACAAGTACTGTAGTGCAATCTCTGTATCGTGAAAGTGCAATTTACAAATGTAGACTTTTTTGTTACATAACTGCACTCAAAAACAAAACGATGTAAAACTTCAGAGCCTACAAGTTCACTCAGTCCTACTTCTTGTTCAGCAACCTCTAAGAGAAACAAGTTTGTTTACATTTACAGGAGATAATGCTGCCCTCTTCTTATTTACAATGTCAACAGAAATTGAGAACAGGCACTTGCATGGTACTTTTGTAGCTGGCATTGCAAGGCATTTATATGCCAGATATGATGAACATTTGATGTCCCTTCATGCTTCTGCCACCATTCCAGAGGACACGCTTCCATGCTGATGACGCTCGTTAAAAGAATAATGCGTTAATTAAATTTGTGACTGAACTCCTTGGGGGAGAATTTTATGTCCCCATCTCTATTTTACCCGCATTCTGCCATATATTTCATGTTATAGCAGTCTCGGATGTTGTTCATTTTAAGAACACTTTCACTGCAGATTTGACAAAATGCAAAGAAGATACCAATGTGAGATTTCTAAAAATAGCTACAGCACTGGAACCAAGGTATAAGAATCTGAAATGCCTTCCAAAATCTGAGAGGGACGAGGTGTGGAGCATGCTTTTAAAAGTCTTAAAAGAGCAACACTCCGATGAGGAAACTACAGAATGTGAAACACCAAAAAAGAAAATCAACTTTGTGCTGATGGCATCTGATTCAGATAATGAAAACGAACATGTGTCGGTCTGCACTGCTTTGGATTGTTATCAATCAGAATCCGTCATCAGCACGGACGTACCCATATCTACTCTAGCGACACCATCAGAGGACTCAACTACATGAGCCACACCATCAGGGATTCATTCACCTGCACATCTACTAATGTGATATATGCCATCATATGCCAGCAATGCCCCTCTGCCACGTACACTGGCCAAACCGGACAGTCTCTACGTAAAAGAATAAATGGACACAAATTAGACATCTGGAACAGTAACATACAAAAGCCAGTAGGAGAACACGTCAATCTCCCTGGACATTCTATAAGAGACTTAAAAGTAGCCATACTTCAACAAAAAAATTTCAAAAACAAACTTCAAAGAGAAACTGCAGAACTAAAATTCATTTAAAATTTAACACCATTAATTTTGGGGTTGAATAGGGACTGGCTGGCTCACTACAAAAGCAACTTTCCCTCTCTTGGTATTGACACCTCCTCATCAAGTATTGGGAGTGGACCACATCCAACCTGATTGAATTGGCCCTGTCAACACTGGTTCTCCACTTGTAAGGTAACTCCCTTCTCTTCATGTGTCAGTATAATAATGCCTGCATCTGATGAAGTGGGTTTTTTACCCATGAAAGCTTACGCCCAAATAAATTTGTTGGTCTTTAAGGTGCCACTGGACTCCTCATTGTTTTTGTGGATACAGACTAACACGGCTCCCCTCTGATACATGAATCTTTAGCGCATCTGGCATGTAAATACCTTGCGGCATCGGCTACAACAGTGCCATGAGAATGTCTGTTCTCATTTTCAGGTGACACTGTAAACAAGAAGCAGGCAACATTATCTCCTGCTTGTTTCTCTGAGTGATTGGCTGAACAAAGAGTAAGACTGAGTGGACTTGCAGGCTCTAAAGTTTTACATTGTTTAATTTTTGAATGCAGTTATTTTCTGTACACAAGTCTACATTTGTAAGTTCAACTTTCATGATAAAGAGACTGCACTACAGTACTTGCATTAGGTGAACTGAAAAATACTATGTTTTTGGTTTTTTACAGTGCAAATACTTGTAATCAAAAATAAATATAATGTGAGCACTGCACATTTTGTATTCTGTGTTGTAAATTAAATCAATATATTTGAAAACATAGAAAACATCCAAAAATACTTAAATAAATGGTATCTATTATTGTTTAATCGTGCAATTAATTTTTTTTAATCACTTGACAGACCTAGTTATATTACCAAGTCTGTCAGTGACAAGATGGCAAGTAGTTTAACCTCTGTACTTCAGTTTTTCCATCTAGTGTATAAAATGGGGAATCATCTTTACCAACCTTTTTAAAGTGTTTTGAGATCCCTTGATGAAGAATGCTACATAAGTGCAAAGTAGTAGTAGTATTAAAATGCTTGACACGATTAGGTCTTTGCAAGGTGGACATTTTTCTCTCATGCCCATTTTATTTATGATGCACACTGTAATGTGAATACATACATATCATATGATTATCAAGATAAAGTTTGCCCAAATCAAATCTTATTTATGGGATTTCACTGAACATGTGGCCTGCCTCATGCTCACTATATCTGTCCCAAATACACAGGTTATTTTCAACACGTTTCTGTTAATTAGACACAAAGAGCTAATGAATCAATTACTAAATTACAAATTCTGCAATGAAGGTCAATCAGTTCAGGTCAGACTCAATTACATCCATCCTTCTCTTTCCCTTGTCCTCACAGGCACTTTTTAAAACTTGTGCAAGAGAATCACCATAGAACATCACACCTGCAATCCTGTTCAGAAGACCTTCTTGATAATCCCACAGGAACAGAGAGATTGACAAAATCAGGAGATTTTCCTGCCTATAAAAAACAGGGAAGCAGCCTGTGTTGCTGCATGTTGGGAAAGGGATATGAAGAGAAAAGAGGACAAAGGGATAGGAAGCGGAAAACAAAGAGGGAAACCTAGAGAAGAGGAATGTGTGGTAGGTTCTAAATCTCAGATATGGTCACTTTGAGAACCAACTAGTTAGTTATTAGGAGTCTGTTATTTGGAGATGTGACCTACAAGAGATTCATTCTTGCAACTGATCTGTAAATGGTTGGAAAACCTACTCTCCTATTACAGGTTTCAGAGTAACAGCCGTGTTAGTCTGTATTCGCAAAAAGAAAAGGAGTACCTGTGGCACCTTAGAGACTAACCAATTTATTTGAGCATGAGCTTTCGTGAGCTACAGCTCACTTCATCAGATGTATACCGTGGAAACTGCAGCAGACTTTATATATACACAGAGAATATGAAACAATACCTCCTCCCACCCCACTGTCCTGCTGGTAATAGCTTATCTAAAGTAATCGTCAGGTTAGGCCATTTCCAGCACAAATCCAGGTTTTCTCACCCTCCACCCCCCCACACAAATTCACTCTCCTGCTGGTGATAGCCCATCCAAAGTGACAACTCTTTACACAATGTGCATGATAATGAAGTTAGGCCATTTCCTGCACAAATCCAGGTTCTCTCACTCCCTCACCCCCCTCCAAAAACCACCCCCATACACACACAGACTCACTCTCCTGCTGGTAATAGCTCGTCCAAACTGACCACTCTCCAAGTTTAAATCCAAGTTAAACCAGAACATCTGGGGGGAGGGGGGGGTAGGAAAAAACAAGAGGAAATAAGCTACCTTGCATAATGACTTAGCCACTCCCAGTCTCTATTTAAGCCTAAATTAATAGTATCCAATTTGCAAATGAATTCCAATTCAGCAGTTTCTCGCTGGAGTCTGGATTTGAAGTTTTTTTGTTTTAAGATAGCGACCTTCATGTCTGTGATTGCGTGACCAGAGAGATTGAAGTGTTCTCCGACTGGTTTATGAATGTTATAATTCTTGACATCTGATTTGTGTCCATTTATTCTTTTACGTAGAGACTGTCCAGTTTGACCAATGTACATGGCAGAGGGGCATTGCTGGCACATGATGGCATAAATCACATTGGTGGATGTGCAGGTGAACGAGCCTCTGATAGTGTGGCTGATGTTATTAGGCCCTGTGATGGTGTCCCCTGAATAGATATGTGGGCACAATTGGCAACGGGCTTTGTTGCAAGGATAAGTTCCTGGGTTAGTGGTTCTGTTGTGTGGTATGTGGTTGTTGGTGAGTATTTGCTTCAGGTTGCGGGGCTGTCTGTAGGCAAGGACTGGCCTGTCTCCCAAGATTTGTGAGAGTGTTGGGTCATCCTTTAGGATAGGTTGTAGATCCTTAATAATGCGTTGGAGGGGTTTTAGTTGGGGGCTAAAGGTGACGGCTAGTGGCGTTCTGTTATTTTCTTTGTTAGGCCTGTCCTGTAGTAGGTAACTTCTGGGAACTCTTCTGGCCCTATCAATCTGTTTCTTTACTTCCGCAGGTGGGTATTGTAGTTGTAAGAAAGCTTGACAGAGATCTTGTAGGTGTTTGTCTCTGTCTGAGGGGTTGGAGCAAATGCGGTTGTATCGCAGAGCTTGGCTGTAGACGATGGATCGTGTGGTGTGGTGAGGGTGAAAGCTGGAGGCATGCAGGTAGGAATAGCGGTCAGTAGGTTTCCGGTATAGGGTGGTGTTTATGTGCCCATTGTTTATTAGCACTGACAAAGGAGGTGCTGTTGTCATCATGAATAGGTCGGAATATGAACAAGAGGCTGCTCGGCAGCTCTCCAACACGAGTTTCTACAAGCCATTACCCTATGATCCCACTGAGAGTTACCAAAAGCAACTACAGCATTTGCTCAAGAAACTTCCTGAAAAAGCACAAGATCAAATCCACACAGACACACCCCTGGAACCCCGACCTGGGATATTCTATCTACTACCCAAGATCCATAAACCTGGAACTCCTGGGCGCCCCATCATTTCAGGCATTGGCACCCTGACAGCAGGATTGTCTGGCTATGTAGACTCCCTCCTCAGGTCCTACGCTACCAGCACTCCCAGCTACCTTTGAGACACCACTGACTTCCTGAGGAAACTTCAATCCATCGGTGATCTTCCTGATAACACCATCCTGGCCACTATGGATGTAGAAGCCCTCTACACCAACATTCCACACAAAGATGGACTACAAGCCGTCAGGAACACTATCCCCGATAATGTCACGGCTAACCTGGTGGCTGAACTTTGTGACTTTGTCCTTACCCATAACTATTTCACATTTGGGGACAATGTATACCTTCAGATCAGCGGCACTGCTATGGGTACCCGCATGGCCCCACAATATGCCAACATTTTTATGGCTGATTTAGAACAACGCTTCCTCAGCTCTCGTCCCCTAAAGCCCCTACTCTACTTGCGCTATATTGATGACATCTTCATCATCTGGACCCATGGAAAAGAAGCCCTTGAGGAATTCCACCATGATTTCAACAATTTCCATCCCACCATCAACCTCAGCCTGGTCCAGTCCACACAAGAGATCCACTTCCTGGACACTACAGTGCTAATAAACAATGGGCACATAAACACCACCCTATACCGGAAACCTACTGACCGCTATTCCTACCTGCATGCCTCCAGCTTTCACCCTCACCACACCACATGATCCATCGTCTACAGCCAAGCTCTGCGATACAACCGCATTTGCTCCAACCCCTCAGACAGAGACAAACACCTACAAGATCTCTGTCAAGCTTTCTTACAACTACAATACCCACCTGCGGAAGTAAAGAAACAGATTGATAGGGCCAGAAGAGTTCCCAGAAGTTACCTACTACAGGACAGGCCTAACAAAGAAAATAACAGAACGCCACTAGCCGTCACCTTCAGCCCCCAACTAAAACCCCTCCAACGCATTATTAAGGATCTACAACCTATCCTAAAGGATGACCCAACACTCTCACAAATCTTGGGAGACAGGCCAGTCCTTGCCTACAGACAGCCCCGCAACCTGAAGCAAATACTCACCAACAACCACATACCACACAACAGAACCACTAACCCAGGAACTTATCCTTGCAACAAAGCCCGTTGCCAATTGTGCCCACATATCTATTCAGGGGACACCATCACAGGGCCTAATAACATCAGCCACACTATCAGAGGCTCGTTCACCTGCACATCCACCAATGTGATTTATGCCATCATGTGCCAGCAATGCCCCTCTGCCATGTACATTGGTCAAACTGGACAGTCTCTACGTAAAAGAATAAATGGACACAAATCAGATGTCAAGAATTATAACATTCATAAACCAGTCGGAGAACACTTCAATCTCTCTGGTCATGCAATCACAGACATGAAGGTCGCTATCTTAAAACAAAAAAACTTCAAATCCAGACTCCAGCGAGAAACTGCTGAATTGGAATTCATTTGCAAATTGGATACTATTAATTTAGGCTTAAATAGAGACTGGGAGTGGCTAAGTCATTATGCAAGGTAGCTTATTTCCTCTTGTTTTTTCCTACCCCCCCCTCCCCCCAGATGTTCTGGTTTAACTTGGATTTAAACTTGGAGAGTGGTCAGTTTGGACGAGCTATTACCAGCAGGAGAGTGAGTCTGTGTGTGTATGGGGGTGGTTTTTGGAGGGGGGTGAGGGAGTGAGAGAACCTGGATTTGTGCAGGAAATGGCCTAACTTCATTATCATGCACATTGTGTAAAGAGTTGTCACTTTGGATGGGCTATCACCAGCAGGAGAGTGAATTTGTGTGGGGGGGTGGAGGGTGAGAAAACCTGGATTTGTGCTGGAAATGGCCTAACCTGACGATTACTTTAGATAAGCTATTACCAGCAGGACAGTGGGGTGGGAGGAGGTATTGTTTCATATTCTCTGTGTATATATAAAGTCTGCTGCAGTTTCCACGGTATACATCTGATGAAGTGAGCTGTAGCTCACGAAAGCTCATGCTCAAATAAATTGGTTAGTCTCTAAGGTGCCACAGGTACTCCTTTTCTTTCTCCTATTACAGTTCTTACAGCATGCTAATCACTGAGGCTATGTCTACACTAGCACTTTTGCCAGTATAACTTCTGTAACTCACGGGTGTGAAAAACACACCCCTCAGACTGACATAAATTACACTGACAGAAGTGCTGGTGTGGACAGAGCTATGTACGGAGGGAAAGCTTTTCCCATCAGCATAGAGCACCTACATGAGCGATCTTACAGCAGCGCAGCTGCATTGGTATAGCTGTGCAGCTGTAAGTTTGCTAGTTTAGACATGGCCTGATAGTGGCTCTAGATAGTTTGTGCCTGACTAGAGCTGTAACTCCTTAGCCCGGGAAGGGAAGGGAGGATGCGAGTCCTCTATCTAGCAACTTGCTCTGACCAACTGAAGGCTAACAGGCTCTGGGCCTTGTCTACACAGGAAAATTAAGATGCTTTCTTCACTATGCAGCAACTCTGATATACTACACAACAGCTTCTGCTGTTGATGCTTATGCAATACTACAATAGCAATATAATAGTAATATAAGCAGTAGTCAGTGAAGTGGTTACCCAACAGGAGATTAACCACCATATGGATCTTGAGGCACAGAGGCTGAGTCCTAAACAGCAGCAGACACAGATTGTAATCTCTTCCTCAGGATCCAGCTACCTATGCGCTTCATGTAGCAGGGATTGACACTCTCGCATTGGTCTTTTTAGCCACAGCCATACTCACAAGACATAAAACTGTTGTCAGCGTCATCTTCGGTCAGGAACAACAACAATTGTAATGTAGAAAATAAAAAGGCCAAGCTCTTTTCTCCACTACACCTTCTATCATTGCTACCACTGCTGAAGAATTAAAGGTCCCAGTTATTCTAGGATAGACAGGGCCCAGATTCAGCCTCTCTCAGCACGAGAGATTCTGACACATAGGGAGAGTAGAAGGGTACATTGCATCACTCCTGCTCCCTCCCCTTCAGTTTAAGAAAGAGGCAGGAAGAAACTGAAGCGATTCAAAGAAACAAGGGAGGATAAAATGGGAGAAATAAGAGAGGGGCGGGACCGGTCACCCCAAGCCCCAGCGCAGCAGGGCTCCGCAGAACAGCCACAACTCACAGGCGAAACTGACAGGGGACATGACAGAGACTTCGGGCACCGCTGTGACCGGGGTGCCCCCGGCTGCCAAGCCCTGGGGCACACAAGGCTCAGCGCCCCACCACCTCAGCCGCTGAGACAGTGGCTCTCTCTCTCCACGCCCCGGGGCGGGGGCGTCCGGCTGAGGGGACGCGGGTGTCACGCCCCCCACACGCTGCGCGGCCGGAGCGACCAGCGCTGCCTTTTCCCGGGGGCAGTTCAGACGCCGGAGGGGACGGCGGGCGCCCGAGGGGCTCCGGCTCTGCCTCCCGGGACCATGCAGCGGCCGGACCTGGCAGTCACTAGACGGGGGGCGGCTGGGGCTGGGGAGCGGCGCTGGGAGTCGGGCGCAGGCCCCGGGAGACGCGGGACGAGCGGAGCCGGACCGGAGAGGAGGGAAAAAAAAAAAAAAAAAAGCGCGAGGGGGTGTTGGTGTTACCTGCAGCTCCGCCCGCTCCGCCTCCCACTCGGCTCGCTCCGCCTCGAAGCGGCCCCACTCGTGCTGCAGGAAATGCAGGATGCCGGGGACGCTGTACTGAGCCCGGGCCGCGGACACCGGGGCCGGGGCGGCCGCCGCCAAGGAGCCCCCCGCGGCCGCGGCCGCCGTCGCCTCCCCCGGCTCCAGCCCCGGCCCGGCCCCGCCCGGCGGCAACAGCAGCGCGTTGTTGTTGTTGTTGTTGCTGAAGAAAACGCCGGGCCCCGCCTGCTCGTCCATGGCCGGAGCCGCCGCCCGCAGCCGCCGCGTCCCGGCAGCGGCAGCAGCAGCAGCAACCTGGGCGCGCCCGCCCGCCGTCACCGCCTGACAGGACACCCCCGCCGGCTACTACCGGGGCCCGGCGGGGACAATTCCAGCGCGCGATCCGCACCGGCCCGGCCCGCGGTACTCTGGGAAATGTAGTTCTGGGGCCATTCTGCCGGGGAGCTGAGCGCAGACCCGGCTGGGTCGGACTCTGTCCCGCCCTCGGTCGCCGGCTGCTCCCCACTTGTGAGAAACGGAAATCACACTAGAGTAACTGGGAAAACATCCCTGCGTTAGCTCCCAGACAAGTGCTCTGCCCCCAGGAGCTGGGAGTCAGCAGGCGCCTTCCAGGCAGACCCTCACCCGCTTCCGCTCCTCCCACCCCGCAAAAGCAGGGGCTGGAGGAGAGAATCCACGTAACCCTCACCCTCACTGGTTACAGTAGCCTCTGAAGACTAGTTCTGGACGGAGATAACCCAGTGAGGCTCAGTTTACACCCCCTACACGGTTAGGTCAACGTAAGCAGCCTTCACTTAAATTTGGTTCCCACTAACATAAGTGCCTCTCTGTGCTGATTTAGTTACACTGTTTGAGGAGCTGGTGTTAAGTCAGTCAAGGTAGCTAGTTCAACACAGCGTCAGCGTTACTGCATTGTTATTGGCTTTCAGGAGTTAGCCCACTATGCCCCACACTGACAATACAATAGATTAAAGTGCTCCTGTTGAGGATGTGCACCACTAACACCAGGAGCCAAGCATGCGCACACAAGCAATTTAATAACTGCAGAGGCTGTATGTTGGTTGACAATTTTGTAGTGTAGACATGGGCTTAGCCAGCATGTTACAAAACTACAGTATTAAAAAAGGGCTGGAGTAGAAAGGGCCATTTTCCTCAACTGTAAGGGGATGGAGATGGGGAACTGGGGCACTGAAAATTATAGTGCACCGCAGTCCCTGCCTCCCCAGCCTCAGGGAGGAAAACTCTTAAGATGAGCTGCCTGGAGGAGTAGTTTTGCAGAGCTGTGGTGCTGTAAGGGTTCAGCACAGGAGGATCTTCTGAAGACTGCTCTTCCCTGCAGCAGAAGAAAAAGCTGGAGTGCTGAGACCTGTAAAGCCACCCCACAGAACTGCAGTAGAAGGAAGCTTGTCCTGGAAGCTCTGTTCTCCCTAAAAGGGGAATGCTGAGGAAGGTCACTGGACCATATTGCAGGAAGTCTCATGGGAACCATAGCCTCCTCTGAAAGGACAGTGGGAGCCTAAACTTCTAAAATTGGCTCCTCTTGAGAAGCTGGGCCTAGGCAATGGATTCACCAGCTGGTGTTTAAGGAGGAGGAGGAGGAGAGCCAGAGCCTCCTACTCTGCTGCAGCTGCCATGGCCCTCAGTGTGAGGCTTTGCTTCCTATCTCGTAGCCTGGGCCCACTCAGAGATCTACTACAGATTCACATAGAGATATTAATGAAAGGAGCCTTGCTGAAAAGGAATGGCATTGCCAAATCCAGAAGAAAGCTAAAAAGGCTGAGAACATGTGATGCCACTAAAAATGCTGCAAGCTCTGTAAGCAACAGACCCATATGTCACCAATGATACTGTCTTAGCATAAGCTGAGCATTTGTACAGGCCCATCAGTGGTAAAGGCACTGAATAGTCCCAGAGCCTTCACCATATTTTGTAGAAACTAGGAGTGTTGCTGAGCTTCTCAAACAAGTATTTCTGGTTCACTGATGGGCATCTATTCTTCAGAAGGCCAGTACTTGCCTGCTTCCTTGCCGGGCCCTAAGCCTGAGAGGGAAAAAAAACTGAAGGAGCATGGAGAGAGAGAAAAGGAGAATGAGGGATAGCAAAGAAGATGGAAAAAGCAGGAGAGGTGAGAGAAAATAGGAGCTGGAGAAAACCAAGCTCATAGGGAGCAAGAAAGGGAGCAAAAGTAAGGAGGGCAGTGAGAAAAACAGGAAGGAGTAGAGAGAAGAAAAATGGAGAGGGGAAGTGGACAGAAGTTAATTCAGGGGAAAACAGACACCGAAAAAAGACCATGAAACCTGGGAAAGGCAGAGAGAGGAAAAGAGAGGAAGAACAAAAGCGAGGAAGGCATGCCAAGTAACTTCGCCTTTTAATCAAATGTAGTTTAGTGCCAGATTATTATATAAAATCATTTTTTTCCTGAGGAGCAGGAAACAGACAGGACAATGTAGATGGAAAACTTGAGACGTTTGTTTCTAAATGAGCATGAGAACCCAGTTTGTCTATATGTGGTGGAGAAAAAGCCTTTCTTTTCATCTGCACCTGCCTTTCCCTTATCCCTCAATCTCTTTCTGTCTTTTTTCTTGTCAATTAACATTTTTCGCCTATTTTACTTTTTTTTAAACTGGCTTCCTACAGCTTCTCACTATTGCTTGGCTGGCTCTAAACTTGCATTTTAAGATTTGTTTCTTTGCCTTTTCTGAGTTTCCAGCCATCTTGTTTAGTAAGAAATTCAATTCTGACTGGAAAAAAAGTGCTAGGGTAAAACAAGACTATTTTAGGGGAAATTAGGAGACAACAACAAGAATTCTTGCTGCTAATTCAGGCAAGGCAGAGAGAAACTGGCAGATAGCTCATGACAGAAGGGAAGACATGTCCTCAATGCACAACAAAAAAAAAATCCAGAAATTTCATTGGGATGTTTGTTGCATGGCATGGATAGGAACCCAGTAAGCATAAACTAACTTGAAACAATGAGAGAAAGCACATCATATTGTTTTTCTCACTTCCAGCTGTTTTACATGTTTGTATGGTTTCTCTAAAAATCTTGCTGACATTTATTTTGAAATTTGCCTTCTCTAATGAAATGTTAAAAGGCTTGTACTTTTTTATTCAAACAAGCTTTTAGTGTTTCATCTTTGAAATTATGAATTATATTGTAAACACTATGTATAGAAAGGAAGAATAAAACAAATAATTCTTTGCTGCCACTCTTTCATAGAATCATAGAATATCAGGGTTGGAAGGGACCTCAGGAGGTCATCTAGTCCTACCCCCTGCTCAAAGCAGGACCAATCCCCAACTAAATCATCCCAGCCAGGGCTTTGTCAAGCCTGACCTTAAAAACTTCTAAGGAAGGAGATTCCACCACCTCCCTAGGTAACCCATTCCAGTGCTTTACCACCTTCCTAGTGAAAAAGTTTTTCTTAATATCCAACCTAAACCTCCCCCACTGCAACCTGAGACCATTACTCCTCGTTCTGTCATCTGCTACCACTGAGAACAGTCTAGAGCGATCCTCTTTGGAATCAGGTAGTTGAAAGCAGCTATCAAATACCCCCTCATTCTTCTCTTCTGCAGACTAAACAATCCCAGTTCCCTCTGCCTCTCCTCATAAGTCATGTGTTCCAGTCCCCTAATCATTTTTGCTGCCCTCCACTGGACGCTTTCCAATTTTTTCACATCCTTCTTATAGTGTGGGGCCCAAAACTGGACACGGTACTCCAGATGAGGCCTCACCAATGTTGGAGAGGGGAACAATCACGTCCCTCGGTCTGCTGGCAATGCCCCTACTTATACATCCCAAAATGCCATGGGCCTTCTTGGCAACAAGGGCACACTGTTGACTCATATCCAGTTTCTTGTCTACTGTAACCCCTACGTCCTTTTCTGCAGAACTGCTGCCTAGTCATTTGGTCCCTAGTCTGTAGCAGTGCATGGGAGTCTTCCGTCCTAAGTGCAGGACTCTGCACTTGTCATTGTTGAACCTCATCAGATTTCTTTTGGCCCAATCCTCTAATTTCTCTAGGTCCCTCTGTATCCTATCCCTACCCTCCAGCGTATCTACCTCTCCTCCCAGTTTAGTGTCATCTGCAAACTTGCTTAGGGTGCAATCCACACCATCCTCCAGATTGTTAATGAAGATACTGAACAAAACCGGCCCCAGGACTGACCCTTGGGGCACTCCGCTTGATACCGGCTGCCAACTAGACATGGAGCCATTGAGCACTACCCCTTGAGCCAGACGATCTAGCCAGCTTTCTATCCACCTTATAGTCCATTCATCCAGCCCATACTTCTTTAACTTGCTGGCAAGAATACTGTGGGAGACCCTGTCATAAACTTTGCTAAAGTCAAGGAATAACACATCCCCTGCTTTCCCCTCATCCACAGATCCAATTATCTCGTCATAGAAGGCAATTAGATTAGTTAGGCATGACTTGCCCTTGGTGAATCCATACTGACTGTTCCTGATCATTTTCCTCTCCTCTAAGTGCTTCAGAATTGATTCCTCGAGGACCTGCTCACTTTGGGCTTCATTCTATAAACAGTTCATTACTCCATGTGTCTTTACACTCATGTCTAGTCCTATTACGTTAGTGGAACAAAGTGTGGGAGTAAAGATACATCCTATCATAACTGTTTGCAGGAACATAGGGCTCACACCATCCTTTGTGATCTTGAATAATGGTCAAGAACAATTCTGAATTAAAAACTTTTCTAAACATAACGTTATGTTAAAGGGTTTGCATAAACTCACTGTGACAAGGTGAAAGAACTACCTTGTTCTTAGTTAATTGGTTTTCATTACAGTTGATCTTTCCCTTCCCCTTGCATAGGCGCTCAAAGGAAGGGCTATCACAGTGGCTATTTAGAAGAAAGAGATGGGTAAATGCCTACGGCAAGATCAGAATCCATACCTATTTCAGCCAAATATTAATCATACAATTAAATTCTGATTACTACTCATTTCCTATTGTGAGGTTCAAACAATAGAAATTTTAGGATCCACTTCTCAAATTTTATAAATAACTTGTACATTGACTTGTTACAGGAACACCTGAATGAACAGCAAAGATGGAGGGATAGAAACATACCTACATTCATTATGAAAGCCCTATAGGTTGTATGACACAACAAACCTATATAGGAAGGGCCCCTGATTTATGTGGCAAACTGGGAATTCTAAAGCAGTGTAAAAAACATTAAAATGCAGAGATTTCAATTGACTATTAAAATGGATAGGAACAGAGGCATTAACATATAATTCAATACAAATACTGTACTTCAGTATTTTCCTGTATATTTCACAGTGTTGCACAATTCCCAGTTTACCAAGGAAAACAGCACTATTGCATCGAATAAATCAGGACCCTTGCCAGAAATTGTAGGTCTGATATGCACAGAGTATATGGCTTTATGTCTTCCACCTCTTCCTGACACTAAGAAAGGTGTTAGAGAGCTCTGGCCCACTCCCTATGGCTGCAGGAAGAAGGTTCTCCACCAGCCCCTTGTGAAGTCTGGCAGGAGAAACAGCCCAATGGCTCCCATTATAGTCAAATCTTGTAGCAGGTAACAGTTCTCTTTCCTCTGTCTGAGAATCCAGGCAAAGTAAGCATAACACTGAACTGTGGGATCTGGGCAGAGTAGGAAAAGTTTACCACAGGAACCTTTGCAACAGGCAAATTCCAGAGCCACAGAAATGGAGATGGCATATGGTCCTATTTATAAACCTTATTTCCAGTGCATCTTTTTATTTATCTTAGTGAGAGATGGGGGAGGGTGTTGGTTCTTTGAATCCTTTTATTAACTCTCAGGCATGGAAACTGATCTGAAAGAGATATACCACAAAGTTAATAACATCTTATTTTGACAGCATGCTTGATTGCAGTCTTTTCCAAGATAAACAATCTTTTCCAACTCCTGATTTTTTTGTATTTCATATGACCTGAAATGAATTATAGGTTTGATATGCCCCAACTTCACCAGGTTTGTGGGGTTCTTTTTTAAAAGAAAAAAGTGATTATTACACCTGAAATTTCCAAAGATAAATAGTAAATACTGAACACTGGTTTCTCCACCCACTGCAACCCTGCTGTGTTAGTGTGCTGGTACAACAGTGGGATAGCATTAACTAGCTTTTAAAAACACTTGCATTTGCAAGGTTTGACTCAGTATTCTAAAAATAAACACAATTTAGTAGGACAGATGATACTTTTTTGGTGGATAATTTATAACATATATTCACAAATATGATCAAACAAATTCAATTTCTTAAAAATCTGTATAAATACTTGTAACGCTACTTCCCTTATAATGCACAAATTTCAAGTAATTACACATAAAGCTATTAGATTGCCTCTGACATACAAACAATGCAAAATACAGACATATATGCAGTAGCACATAAGGAATGATGTAGTGCTTCTGACTTTTAATTGTAGGTATGATCCTAAAAAAAATAATTCAAAAAAAGCTAGTTTTAAGTTTAATAGTTGGGACAGAATGTATTGTGGGTGGTGGTTGCCTGGCAGCTGCTTTTGCTTTGCTGGCCTGACTTGCACGGACTGCAGTTTCTAGACGTATTTTCAATTCAGGAGCAGCTCCCATTACTGTCTTGAAAGCATGAGGGTAGAGGGGACCAATGTGCATTAAATTCTGGAGTGCAAATTCATGAAGATCTTTCGATACTGTAGATGCAGAAGCAAAAGCATTTTCATTCAGTAAATAAGAGATCAGAGTTGGAACTAGAAGAGCAAGCAACTGGACTCCTGAAAGTGAGAAAAGAAAAAAGCATAATAGATTAGAAATGAAAACTATACGGAAAATTAATTGTGGCAATAATACTGTTCCTTTAAAAGAGCCATTACAATCAAAGCTGAAAACAAACACAGCAAATATATAATAAAATCAAAGGAGTCTGAAATGCAGAAGACCTTTTTTCAGGACTTCCAGTCTTTTTCCTGGCCAGTATAGGATTTGGCTGTATTCCACATTTTCTTGTGTTTAATACACTTCAGTTCTGTTCCAGCCACTTCACTGGGGAGATTAGGGCAAAGCCTGATAGCACTCACTGCTAAATGTGTTAAACTGCTAGAGCATCTTGTACCTCAAACGATCCTACAGGACTTTACAGATTGAGAAATCACTTTCATCTTACTTTTATAAAGCAGCCATCATTGAGAGTATGACATACCAGTTTAGGACACAAACTGAAGAGTACCTCCATATCAGTTTGAAAATGCAGCAGGGAAATATAAGTATTAGTAGGATAATATAGCTACCATGTTTGGAATTTGACTAGGACACTGGCATACCTCTTACTCTGAATGTATGGTTTAGTGGTGAGAGTAAGGATTTTATGAATCAGAATTCCTGCATTCTAGACCCGGTCTTTGTCACTGACTTATTCCGTGATTTTCAGCAAATCACTTATTCTTGTTATGCATCTGTTTCCCCATCTGTAAAATGGGCATACTATTAATCTCTCACACAGGGGGATCGAAGTGTATTTGTATAGTACTTTGAGAGCCCGAAATAAAAGATGCTATGTAAACACAAAGTATTAGTATTTATTATCGTTACTTTTGTGAAGAGCTTCCTGGTATCTTTAGTGACTACGGTTGGTTAGGATCTTAGTTCTTGTTTGAAAGATTATACCTCCAATAGAACAGTGCCCCTTGTGTTGGTGCACTGGCTCAAAGACTCAGAAGAGAGTCATCTACTAAATTGCCAAGACTCTGAAAGTTTCCCATCCAAGTTCTGACAAGCCCAAGTGTGCTTAGTTTGTGAGATCGGATGAGATAGCAACCCAAGGAAGAGACTGTTCTTGGAAAAGAAGAAAAAGTAAACTAAAGCAGTCATAGCTGCTGATTTTTTGAATAATCTAATTACAGCTTTATTTTGCTTAAAATAAATAATTATGTTAGACTATAAATTTTAAGTCCATAATAAACATTTTTGGTTAAAGGATTGATCAGAATATTACTCATTATGTTCTTACATTTTGGGATAAATGTGAACTGAGCTCTCATGTAAGTAGGGGGACTGATATGCTTGGCTCTAACTAATGTTAACAAAAATCAGATGTTGGACAGACTTTCCCCCACACATTTCTACTAGTCTATCATTTCACACCTGCTCAGCTCACCTATTCCAAAACCAGAGTGGCTCCTGAGTAAATTCTGCCAATTATATGTGGGGGTTTTGTTTTTAATGTGGATGAATATCACTGGGGAATACGTTGAAAACAGTAATCTTATTTACATTTGTCTCTGGGGTGTCAATCGGTCTCCGAATGCAGATTCATTTTTAACTTAACTGAATTTTAAGATATTATATGAATATTCTTTTCTGCAGAAAGAAATTGATGTTACTCTCTTCAGACTTGCCCACAATTTCAAACAGCCCTTCCAAACCCAGCATAGCTGTTTCTCAGGATAATCAAATAACTTTGGTGATGGGTGTAGTATTGGTAGAAATACCTAGATCAATAGGCAATCCATGTGCTAAAATGGTCAGTAGTGAAAGAGGTAACAACTGGGGCAGTTTGCAGCTCTCTATTACTTTTTTCCATATGCAGGCACAAGACAACAATACTACACCACATTTGGAAGGTTTCTTTACAACCACAAGAGGAAGGAGTGCTAGTGCAATCCTGGCATACAACAGCCCTTGTCATGTAAAGCTATAATACAATCACAGGTTTTTGAATCAAAGAATATCAGGGTTGGAAGGGACCTCAGGAGGTCATCTAGTCCAACCCCCTGCTCAAAGCAGGATCAATCCCCAATTTTTGCCCCTAAATGGCCCCCTCAAGATTGAACTCACAACCCTGGGTTTAGCAGGCCAATGCTCATTTCAAACACCATTGTAAATGTATCACCCCCACCACCATATCCCTAACTACAACATTCCTGATGTAAAAGGTTGTATTTCAGAGTTATTAGTGTTCTACAGAAAAAAAGATACTTACTATTCTGCTCCTCACCAAGGGCAACCAATGTTTCAAGGACTTTAATTCCTTCCTGGACTGCTAAAAGCTCTGTGTTGCTGTTTGGACGATTACTTTCTACAGCTTTCAGTTTCTCAACCATTATTGGTGCCAGTGAATGGATGTATGGAGTTGACAGGGCACGGTTGGTGTGTTGGAATACAGAAAGTAGAAGCTGATAACACTTGGCTTGAACCTAATCAAGATAAGTACATTTTATTGATTTGTATATTGGCTTGGCCGCTGGCAATACAATCCATCATATATTTGTGTGAACATAAAAATGCTTGGAGGAAATAAAGGAAAAAGACCACTGAAATTGGCGGAAAACAGCAAAAGACTAACAGCTGGCTCAGCTCCTAAAAATACTGTTAATCAGTTTTCAATACAAGAAAAAGGAGTGCAACTAGGAAACAAATGCAGGAAACAAGAGAGCAATGATTAAGTGAAACTAGGTAAGATAGGAAAGTTAAAGAATAGTTAACAACATACTAATCAGGCATATGGGATGCATTCTAGAGTCCACAGGGAGCTGACTCCATAAATAACAACTACTAGCAATAACACTGGACGTATCTGAGGAATCATTTGAAGTTCCCTTCCAATTCCACAAAGGCAAAGGGGTCCCCACAGCCTAAAGAAAAGTATTAGAGTAGATTAAGGTAATTACAAAACATAGGTCATGGAAAACTAAGTTGATGTCCTTTATATTCTAAAATGGTGTCAATAAGGAGAACTCAGTGAATGTATTTGATTTGGCATTTAAAAGGGATTTTTCCAAAATACTACATAGGAATCTCAGACAAATTGGAGAGATATGGCCTTGAATACCATATGATAATCCAAAACGCAGGCTACGAAGTTGGACATATTTATAACACCTCATGGGTCAGTTATCAAGCAGGGTCTCAAAGGGACTTTGAGCTGTATTATTCAATGTATTAATGACCTGTGAGAAGATCAATCTGACACTGATCACATTTTGGGGTGCAGAAAACTTGGAAGTATAGATAAGATTACAAATTAAAATTATAGATTGTAGATTCATAGAAAGTAAGGATGAAAGAGACCTATTAGGTTACCTGGTTTATCTTGCTATCTATGCAGGATTAATTCCTTGCAACGGATTTGATAGTTCTCTGTATAATTCAGATTTGGAGGCCCCCAATGTGTTGGAGCTTCCTCAACTTCCATTTGGATGCTGTCTAAAATTTCCATCTCAGAACATTTTTCCGGATATTCAGCCTAAATTCTGGGACCAGTTTCAACTGGTTACTTCAATTTGTACTCCCGTACCACTATAAATAGTATTCTTCCATCCTTGTTGTTTCGACTCTTCAAATTCTTGAAGTGACTTACCACACACCCTTTCATTAGCTTTTGTTTAAACTGCACATATTTAAGAACAAAATCTTCACATTTGCAGGTAGAAGCTTTCATAGACTTCAGCAGGACCCCTATGACAGCTTTTGATAGCAGAATTTGGTTCACAGTTCTTTTAATCTGTTCTCAAATGTAGAATTTTTGCTGATCGTACACTCACTGAAGTCAATGACAAAGCTTCCATTAACTCTAATGGTGCAGGATCAGGGCCTGAATCCACTTTGGAGTCTGTAGAGCTCTTTCTGAGATCAAAGGTTCCCAGAATGGAATGAAGGGACAAAGGCTTCTTAGCTGAGAGCTCTTGATTCTGCAATTCACTTCTGTTTGTCCAACAAAGCCTGAGTTTCCTAACGGAAGGGTATAATATAAAGCATAGCTATCCGTTCAGGCTTTTGCCTGAGGCTGTTGTTTCAGTGGTGGAGCACTAGTCTTTGGTGGTACAAGTATTTTTAAAGAATTCTCTATTTTATGTCATTTCAGCGTATTTTTAAATGTATGTCCGTTTATCATTAATGTGTGCCCACCTAGGAGCTGCTGTAGTTGTCATTTTATATATTGAAAAAATAAAATAAATAATACAATGCAATCCAGAGTATATTTCCCTTGTGTACGTACAAAACAAAGTATGGACACAGTATGGCTGATATGACGCTGCTCTCTGTTACCAAAACTGGGCTAGGAGAGTGTTCATTACTGGCTAGATGAGAAAGGCAGAGAACTTCCTTAAAAACGGAGGAGAGAAATGAACTTCTCCTGTTGTCAGTCTCTGTACAGAGCTAAATAGGGATAGATGTAAAGGCTCCTTCTCAGCACACTAGACACTCCCCTCTCCATTGTCTCTATCAGGAGCTCCTGTAGGTGTGACTATTGAACTAGAAGAAGAGACATGGTCTCAAACTGTTTCCCACCTTAAGAACTCCAGCAAGTCAAGCTTTTGTAAACTGCTGAACAGTGACAGAGCATAAGACCCTAGTTCAATCTGGAAACAGATGACTCCACTGCAGAGAAGGACTCTCAGGTGGACTAGAGTTCTAAATGCCTAAATATGGCATGCTTTTTTTTATATTTTTCTCCTCAGGAAATCTTTGAGTGCCTGTGTGGGGGAAACATTATATAGAAAACCTACAGGAAAACCCCAAGAACAGTAGAGAAAATAGAGGAAGAAGTTTAGACCTAAATCAAAAAATAAAGTTTGGAGATAACAATTCATCTATATAACTGGATTGGGGGGGAAGGAGAGGGAGCAAAGAACTGGCCTATATAAGGCAGTTCTTTCTTAGACATGGACAGAATTTTCTCCTCCCGCGCCCACTCCCCTAAAGAAGGAGCACAGGGAAAGCAGTTCTCTTTTAGATATCTTGTCATTACTCAGAGAGCTTGGAGAAGGGACACTATAACATGGTAAGTTACCACTGCCAACCTTTATCCTTTATAACCAATACTAGTCAGCTCAGTGCAGCCCTGGCTTAGGTAAGAGAAGAATTGATGATGATTTTCTTTATATCATCTCCCTTTACTTCCTCTAGTCTCTCTCTCTTCATTGTTCCTTTCAAGCAAATAGTATTCAGTTTAAGTGCAACTGTAAATTGGATGTGACAGATAATATTGTGTGAATTGTTGACTGTCTCTCTCTGGTGATAAGAAAAGCTCTACCTGTGGGGGAGGAAGAGCAAACAGGTGGAGTCCATCAAACAAGAAGTACAAAGTCACAAAAAGGGGCCCGGGGGAGGCTTCAGTCCCTAAACCCAACAATTTCTCCAACTGGTGAACAGGTATCGGTCCTGGCATAAAGTGAGTTCTCTGACTTTGGGACTACAAGACCTTCTGTTACACATGAGTTTGGGAAACATTCTTTCACCTAAAATTACACTTTGTAAGCTCCTATCTGCACATCTGTATAATTGCGCCAACAAACTGATTTCTACATGGCAATTATGTTTCACTTCATGCTAACTGAGCATGTCTGAGCCAAGTCAGGCTACAATTTATCGCTTTTGCAATGGACTAGTTGAAAAGATAATTTAAAGAGAAGACAAAACAAAAAGCATAAATGAGTTTGCGACAAATACGTAACCATTTTCAGAGTACTTCTGAAATGATATGCACATGCAAATCAGATAACTGCATTCCTGAACTGCACACTCAAAATGGGTTTTCATAGAATCATAGGGTTGGAAGGGACCTCAGGAGGTCATCTAGTCCAACCCCTGCTCAAAGCAGGACCAATCCCCAATTTTTGCTCCAGATCCCTAAATGGCCCCCTCAAGGATTGAAGTCACAACCCTGGGTTTAGCAGGCCAATGCTCAAACCACTGAGCTATCCCTCCCCCATGTAAGTAACATAAACACAAATTTTGTACATATATAAGTAGGAGAATCACTGCAAATTTGGGCTTTAATCTTTATCTATGGAAACAGGAGTTTGAGTAGCATTATGAGGAAGTAGTATTAAATAAACAAGAGAAGGTCTAGATTTTTTTGGCCCAGTGGTCTTTTCCTTCCTAAAATTTCTTATATTAACAAAGATGTAACTTTTATAAATCCATATAACTCAAGAATTTGGCACAAGTAACTTGAAAATCCTACTTCAAAAGTGCCAAGTTTTGTTATAATTGCCATTGAGGCAATAGTTGTGATGGTTAATTTGTTAATTTGACAAGCAGGATCTGGTTACTTTTTGAAGTGAAGAAATTATAGATTTCAGAAAATGTAACATTATTCCTAGTTACTTTATGTCAACCATTTAAAATATTGTGCACGCTTCCACATGATGAGCTTACCCAAGGATCGCAGGAATTCAATGCGTTTTTAAATCTGTTAATGCAGCCGTTCTGTAAGGACAGCACTCCAATTATTTCTGTACTTGCAGACCAAAGGAAGAGAGCAATGGCTGTAAGCATGCTTACTTCATCAAGAATAGACTTGGTGCCTTCTGAAAAACAAAAAGAAAAGGCTGAGCTTATTGAGAAAAGGTTTTAGAGTTTGTTTAGTAAATCCTAGTGTACTAGAATAATTCACAACAAAGAGATGTACTTGAAAAGACTTCAATTACACTCAAATATGTGCCTATTCATCACTACCAGAGTCACATTTTAACTATTAGTGGTAGTGACTGATATAGTTGAGGTTGTTTAAGATGATTAACTCTAGTCTAATCCTCTCTTTTAAACTGCTTAAAACTTCCCGAAATTTCCACCTATGCAGCCAAAATTATTCATGCTTGGTCTCTAACCACAGATATATTTTATTGTTTTTAAAGTTTTAGCAAATACAACTATGCTATTTTTGAGCAGAAAGATGGTGGAAAAAACATTATGCTGTCCCCATTACAACCAAGTCTCTTGCAAACCTTTTCAAAACAGCCTCTGCAGCTGAAATGGTTGGGATGTAAAAACCTAAAATCTAGTATGGGAGTAGCCTGCACTAAAGAGAAGGGTTCTTGAGTGTTCTGCTGAAAATCAGTTATGATTTGACGGTGTTAATAAGCCTGTGAAAATCATACCGTCCATTTTGCTAAACTGGTGAAGTGTGCAACTTCATTCTGTCCTGAAAAGTGAACTGAAGGCATGCAAATCCTTGCACCTTGCAAGGAGTTAAATGAAATCTCCTAAAGTCCACAGAAGGTCTACAATAAGCGTCAGTGGTGCTTGTGGAAATGGGGGCTTGAACGCCCTTGAGCCAAGGTGAAGTTGGGAGAGAGAAGTTTGATGAGACGTAATTAAAGAGGCCACTGAAAATTAATATGGGTTTGGCCTGGAAAACTTAATCCAATTATTATTATAAACACCACCCTATACCGGAAACCTACTGACCGCTATTCCTACCTGCATGCCTCCAGCTTTCACCCTGACCACACCACACGATCCATCGTCTACAGCCAAGCTCTGCGATACAACCGCATTTGCTCCAACCCCTCAGACAGAGACAAACACCTACAAGATCTCTGTCAAGCTTTCTTACAACTACAATACCCACCTGCGGAAGTAAAGAAACAGATTGATAGAGCCAGAAGAGTTCCCAGAAGTTACCTACTGCAGGACAGGCCTAACAAAGAAAATAACAGAACGCCACTAGCCGTCACCTTCAGCCCCCAACTAAAACCCCTCCAACGCATTATTAAGGATCTACAACCTATCCTAAAGGATGACCCAACACTCTCACAAATCTTGGGAGACAGGCCAGTCCTTGCCTACAGACAGCCCCGCAACCTGAAGCAAATACTCACCAACAACCACATACCACACAACAGAACCACTAACCCAGGAACTTATCCTTGCAACAAAGCCCGTTGCCAATTGTGCCCACATATCTATTCAGGGGACACCATCACAGGGCCTAATAACATCAGCCACACTATCAGAGGCTCGTTCACCTGCACATCCACCAATGTGATTTATGCCATCATGTGCCAGCAATGCCCCTCTGCCATGTACATTGGTCAAACTGGACAGTCTCTACGTAAAAGAATAAATGGACACAAATCAGATGTCAAGAATTATAACATTCATAAACCAGTCGGAGAACACTTCAATCTCTCTGGTCACGCAATCACAGACATGAAGGTCGCTATCTTAAAACAAAAAAACTTCAAATCCAGACTCCAGCGAGAAACTGCTGAATTGGAATTCATTTGCAAATTGGATACTATTAATTTAGGCTTAAATAGAGACTGGGAGTGGCTAAGTCATTATGCAAGGTAGCCTATTTCCTCTTGTTTTTTCCTCCCCCCCCCAGATGTTCTGGTTTAACTTGGATTTAAACTTGGAGAGTGGTCAGTTTGGACGAGCTATTACCAGCAGGAGAGTGAGTCTGTGTGTGTATGGGGGTGGTTTTTGGAGGGGGGTGAGGGAGTGAGAGAACCTGGATTTGTGCAGGAAATGGCCTAACTTCATTATCATGCACATTGTGTAAAGAGTTGTCACTTTGGATGGGCTATCACCAGCAGGAGAGTGAATTTGTGTGGGGGGGTGGAGGGTGAGAAAACCTGGATTTGTGCTGGAAATGGCCTAACCTGACGATTACTTTAGATAAGCTATTACCAGCAGGACAGTGGGGTGGGAGGAGGTATTGTTTCATATTCTCTGTGTATATATAAAGTCTGCTGCAGTTTCCACGGTATGTATCTGATGAAGTGAGCTGTAGCTCACGAAAGCTCATGCTAAAATAAATTGGTTAGTCTCTAAGGTGCCACAAGTACTCCTTTTCTTTTTGCGAATACAGACTAACACGGCTGTTACTCTGAATCCAATTATTGTTTCTGCTCAACGATCCTAAAGGATGGCATTGTGTAATTACTCTTTTGTCCCTTCAGATTTCACATGACCACTTCTGCCAACTCTTCCCACCCTGCTCTCCTGTTCAATCTATATTTCAGGCTATTTGGGGGTGTAGTGAGATCGTTTTGGCTGAGATACTCGCGGTAGGTAAATGACGTGCATCTCTGGATCTCTCTTTTGGGTCAGAAAACATGGATTGTACCGCCCTTTGTTCTTCTAGGGCAGAGAAGATGCTTGGCTCAGAGGAAGCTGGTTGAAGTCAGTGCAGACAAGATGGAGATGCTGCTGGTAGGTCACGGGAAGCATCTAGGGGTTGTGGCAGGGGTATGGTTTTTCCCATTACTGAAAGGGTCACTCAATCCTTTGTCAAGGAGATTTAAAATCTGGAGATGCTTTTGGGTCCTCACTTCTCTTTGATTCCCTGGTGATATCAGTGGCTAGTCTTTTACCCCTCTGTATTATGCTAGACTATATTGTGATCAATTCTCTGGTGTGAATTTGCCACAGTCGTCCATGCCTTTACTACCTTCACACTGAATTACTACTGTAATGCTCACTATGATGAAGACTACATGAAGCCTATTATACGATTCTCCTAAAGCACCACTGGCTTCCAGTTTCCTTGAACCACAATTCCAAGTATTGAGTTTGATCTACTGTATACAGCTCGATACAAATATGGCTCTGCCTACCTGAGACAGTGGCTCTCTCCCTATGTGCCATTTTGGATCTGAGTCTCTCTGGGCAGTAGATATTTTGGGGTAAAAAGAAAAGAGGGGTATAATCAAAGATGATTCCTAGTTTATGGGCGTGGGTGACATGGGGGAGGATGGATTGTCAACAGTAACAGAAAGTGAGGAAGGTTTGGAAAGGAAGACAAGTTGTTAACTTGGTTGTGAGGCATCCAGGAGTTTTCAGAGAGACAGGCTGAGATGCAGAATTGGCAGAAGAGACACAGGTCAGGAATGGAGAGGTAAACTTGTGAGTCAAAGGTACAGAAATGCAGTTGAAGCTGTGTGAGTTGATGAGGGTACCTAAAGAAAATGTGCAGAAACAGAATGTAAGTGTGCCAAGCGCTGTGAGAGACCTATAGAAACAGGAGAGGGGTGGAGGCCTGCTGAAAAAGACACTGAGGAAATGAGTGGAGAAGTAGAAGAGAACTGATTTGTAAAAGCCAAGTAAGGACAGGATTTCAAGAAAGAGTATGATCAATATTGCCAAAGGCAGCTGAGAGGTCAACAAGGATGAAGGTGGAGTATGCTGCCCTGAGATAAGGCTGTATTATTCTAAAATCAGTATTGTATTCAGCATTACATACATTGTATACATTATATATACAGTTCACTATAATGCAGAGTGTTTAGCCAGGCTTGTGTTAGCACTTAGATCTTTTCTCTATTTTACAACCTATGCTATGTTAATCACAGTTTTTTGTCCCCATAATCCTAAACTGATAGGTAGCCTATAATATATTATGGAGAAGTGAATGTTACGTGTTTGTATATAACAGAAGCTTTAGCTTTAATCTATTTAACTGGTTGAGAGTAAACTGCTTACCTGGTTGGGAGTATTCCAAGATAGATGCCAGAGTGCTGCGGATAAGACTGGTCCATTGCTTATGAGTTTCCTCAGTCTTGGCCATTGGAAGAGTTACAGTAGTTTTTATCGCCTGAAGAGCTGCGCTGACTGGTGGCGAGACCTGATTATCCACTGATTTTACTGCAGTTTCTTTCAATACTCTTGTAATCAGAAACAGGATTGTAGGTAATATTGTCATACATCCTGAAATAAAAAATAAAGTGCATTCTTGAAGTTAATTCTAACACCAGGTATAGTCCACAACTTCTTTATATTTCCTTAGTGGAACATCTCTTGCTAGCAATGGATATACCAAAATGTACTATAATATATTTATGTGGTAGTAAATATAATTCAATAATATTTTAACAATTAAGAAACATCTTATTATATTCCAAATGTATTATATGACAAATTACATAATTTGGAGTCATTTGTGCTAATGTAGTTAAAAAGCGGTCAGCAATTCAGGGATTTGTAACTCAGCCATTAAAAATTTGCTCTAGGCTGACAAGGAATGATTTTTAAAAATCCATTAAAGAGAGGAAGGATGGTCCAGTGGTTAGGGTACTAGTTTGGGACTGAAGAGATGCAGGTTCAATTTTTTCCTCTGCACCAGACTTCCTGTATAAGCTTGGGCAAGTCACCTAGCCTTTTTTATGCCTCAGTTTCCCCATCTGTGAAATGGGGATAATAATACTTCCCTACTTCACAAAGGCTAAATACAGTAAAGACTGTGAGATGCTCAGATATTATGGTAATGGGGGGCCACAAAGCACCAAAAACAGTTAAATAATTGATCATTTTCCCCTGATTAGGGCTTATTTTGCATCCCAATTGGAGCCAAAAAGAGCTCAGACATGTAGAATTTGTACTCATCCTTCCCCCAGCTCATACTTAAAGCCATGAGTCTGGGCAGATAGCTTTCTGGCTAGGAAAACCTGGCCAAAATTCCTTGTGGCGGCTGTCAGTATCATTCTTTAACTGGTCTGAAAGGTCACTACTGAATGATAGAAGTGCTCTATTCGATGCAGGGAATGAGTAATGCTGCTTCTCAAACACTCCTTTACTCAGTCATCCCTGAAAGCCAGAAAAAATGGGACCAGGAATCAAATCATAGGCTCCTGCATGGCAGCAGTGCAAGACTCTGGGCTAGTTTGTAGAAAAATTTTATTTTTAACTGAACATTTGCCATCCATTAATCACTAATTTGGACTACAGGCCAAGTATTTTTCAGAAATTATTTCCTCTAGAATTGTTATTAACTTTGCACCTCATTAAGGGCTCAACCTCAAGAAGTGCTAAACATCTGCAATGTCAATGTAATTTCTTGCAGACATGAGAGAGACCTCTGCTGTATTCGAAAGAACAGGGCATACAGTGCAAGTTTTGATTTTGCGATTTTCCTGATGTCCTGTGACCTGAAAAGCAGTCACCCTTAAATTGCTCTAGAATCTAACCTCACCATCAATAAATTAGCTTCACTTAAAGTGGTCTGCAACGGAGGTAACATTTTTAGTTACTGCTGTGTCATTTGGTCATTTCAAATTACAGGATTTGTCTTATATTTCTCATAAAACACATTCATTTATGCATATGAAGTTATAGTAGAATACCTGCTGGAGAGCATAGAGAAGGCAGGTCAGATAGGATGGTAACTGTGGCAGCCACAAGGCGAGCACTTTCTTCAGAGAGCTGAGGTTTGGCAGAAACATGACTTGGAGAGTCTGACATTTTTGGGCTTAGATGTGGCATATGCCGTACTAGGATAAACATTAGTAGTTCCATGGCTGCAAAGACAAGAGACTTTCCAGGCTCAAGACCACCAGTCTCACCACCTTCTCCTAACGCAAGGCACATTTCTTTTTCCTTTATGTTATCTTCATCTGCAGTGAAAGACATTTGGTTAAATAGTAAAGAACCCAAAATAAATATTAGATAAAATACACCGGAAGGTAGATAATACTTTGAGAAGAGCTAGAGGTTCACATTAATGTATATAATGTCAGACAGATCACACAGGTTAAGAAAAATACTACTTTTAAAAGTTAAAATGTACTGAGGGAGTTTTAAATTGCCTTAAAGGTTTTGTGATTGTAACAATTGACTTTAAAATTCCATAATGAGCCCAGAAATTGATAAAATTTAATAATTACAATGTCTGAAAACAGTTGCTGTGTTTCATACTTCTTTAAAAACTCTTGTAATAAAATTTTCATCAAAAGATGCCAACTTCTGCATGTTGCCAGGCACAATGTTGTGTAAAGTACATTAATATAATCGGTTTTTTCTTTATCTCAGTTATGAATTAAGGTTTTTGTAGAAAAAATATTCAAGTGCAATTCCAACCTGAAATGTGACTCTAAAAATAGTACTGTGGGATTCTGTGTACTGTCTCCATGATGTTAGTATCAAATGTGCTCAGTTTACAAGATTTTCTTCTGAGTTGCAGACTTACAAGCTACATCCTCTCCTTTGACATTGTCAGTAATAAAGTCTAGTAATTATGCCCTCAATTCCCCTATGCAACTCTGAATTCAAATGATGTTTTAGTGAACACATGTGATGTCCCACTGCATGCGTGGGTTTAGAAAGATGTAACTTACTGGGCTTCAATAAACAATTCTATTGATGCAGAAAAAGGAAACAAATGCATTCCGCTCTCTCTAAGCTGTGCTGGTTCTTTCTACAGCACTAATGAGAGTAGAAAGCAGTAAAACCTTGCCCTGCCCCACAATTATGCTCTGAGGGTGTAACTCTGAATACATTGAACAGATCTGTGGGATAAGGAGGAGCCATTTTTACCTAGTCAGTTTTCAGAGAAGAACCACACTTTAATAAATCTGAGTTCTTCTCCCAATTAGGAAATTTGTTGCTTTTTTCCTCTGCAAATGCAAACAACAGTTTTAAGTTTGTTTGTTTCTTTTTAAAGTCTTACTTAGAGTATTCCTTTTTTCTTGCAAGTAATCTTGAGCTGCTCTCACTATCTGCTGGACAACTCCTGTAACTAGCAGCTGGACTGAAGGAGGATCCCAGGTCAATAAGAGTCGATGCAGAACACTCAGAAGTTCAACACCAAGGAGCTAGAATAAATTAAAGTATTTTTTTAAATGTAAATTAAAAGTGAATGATTCACAGACCCCTAATTATCAGCAAAAATGGTTTCCAGTTAATCTACTGTTATTCTTAGCCATAGAATATTTTTTCTCAGTTTTAAAAAGCACAATTTCTTTGGTACACACTAATTGTGTTTCTCAGTTCACTTCTGAGAGAATCACTTTTGCATATGCCCCCACACTTTATCCTGTTATATCACTTATTTATTCTAAGTGAGTCTTTTTCACTCACCATAACCTGGGATTTTTTAAAAGAACAAAAATGGTTAAATTTAATCCCAAGAGCATGCAAACTGTGGTTTAGGAGGTTTATACTTGAGAAACACAAAGGATTGCTAGTCGGATTGTTCTTTTGTTTCTGTTTTAATGGTAAGATTTAAAAGGAGAAATTTTTTTTAAAATGGGCAAGTGTGCCAATACCCAAGCCTAATGGTATTAAATGGATGTATTTGGTTGAGTTTTGCAATTTACTGTCTTTTTTTTTAAAAAAAAATATATTTTTTCACCTCAGCTGCTTGAAAACTAATGTAGTTTGCTGGGAATGTGGAGATCTGATGCTGAAGGGAAAGCCTCCCATGGCCAAAGTAACCAACCACACACACAGGAGCACAAAGATGACAATTTTCAGAGTAACAGCCGTGTTAGTCTGTATTCGCAAAAAGAAAAGGAGTACTTGTGGCACCTTAGAGACTAACCAATTTATTTGAGCATGAGCTTTCGTGAGCTACAGATGACAATGATATAACTTTGCCCGATTTATGAGTAAGTAGTGTATTTTCCCCACAAAATAATAAATAATTAAAGCCCCTGTAAACACCATAAAGCTGCTAAATTGTGAAGACCCATGAAAACAAACTGTTTGAATATATCTGGGACATGGTTGTGATACTCAGAGAAGTGGCATTAGGCCCATTGAGCTCATGTGATCTGAAACATCTTCTGAATGGCTGACCATGGCGTTTATGCCACTTACTCAAGAGCAGGGGAGGGGACAACACATAATAGTTCACACTCAACTCTGTGGCTAGCAAAAATCAAAGTAATTGTAAATAAAGAGAGAGTATTTAGTCTACAGTGTTGCTACAGGACTTCCATACTACTTTCCCTATAAAGCCTTCTGTTCTACAAAAGTGTACAGTCTCTGTCAGAGATAATCATAAGGTACATCATCTGCTGTGATTTATCAGGCATTAAGGAAAAGAAAATGGGGTGATAAGTCCACTGCCATGATCTTTAGATTTACTGAATTGCTATTAAAAATTAAACATGAGTCACCAATTAAAATGGAAAAGCTTTTTACAGATCCCACTTATTCCTACACCAAATCATCACGGCAAATTAAATAGACCCTTTACCTCCAAGATATAGCAATATATTTCTGCTATGACAAATATTGAGTTTTGTTTATAAAGTTTTCCTTCTTGAATTTAGAATTCATGTCTCTCCCTAGGAGAATCTAGAAAGTTAGATATTGAACATAAAGATAGAAGAATATTTCCAGTAAAGCTGCTTTTTTGACTGCTATTATTTGTCATTGAAATTTGTTCTTTATTTAAAAATGGAACTTTTGAAAAAACATTTCTAAACTGCCTACTTTTGAAAATTAATGAAAAAAATTCTAAATGAAAAAAATGTAGCACATTTTTTGTTTTGCAAAATGTTGGAGCTTTTTTGTTATTGTTGTTTTCCTGTTTTTAACTTTACTAGGTCAGTTTTTAAAAATCATTAATGAAAATTTAAGGTAATAACCAATTTTTTTTTAAATCTACAGAAAAAGAAAAAATTGGATCATTCTGAAAAACAACAAAAATATTTTGAATTTGCCTACATTTCAGTAACGTTTTTTCCTCTAGTTTTGGACCAGCTCTAATTTTCAGGGACGAGGAAGTAAACAGAATACTGATTAATCACTGAACACTTACACACACGCATCTAAAAACAGAATAAGCCTTTGAGATTCACACATCAGTAACATATTATTAGGCCTATGTACTATACCTGATCCTCTGCAATATGAATTCTAGCACAAGGGGAATCCAGTAAAGTATGCAGTGCTCGTAAACAAGACGTGACATGTTCAACAGGCTCCTCAGGCCTGGGGGAACAGAGGAATTGTATACTAACACCTGAAAAGAAACACACAAAAAAAATCTGATTTCTATACCAATATGATAAGGGTTGTTTTTATAACATATTTAAGTATTTAAATGATGCGGAAGTTGGGATTGTTTGAGGATTTTTTAAAACACAAGAGTTATACTCATGTTTTATTTTTGCTATTGAGAGATATTCTTTGTATTAATGCCAAACCAGTCACTTTTTCCCAGAAAAACCAATATTGAGATAGTAAATAGTAAATAATCACGGTCACTAACCTACAGATCTGTAAAGGAAACTAATTTTTGGTCATTTGCTTTTGCAAATCTGTAAATTAAAAATCTGCCACTTTTAACTGTGTTTTTAAGTTTCTTTATATTACAATATTTTAACTGGAAAAAATAAACTGCAATAGAAGAGATCTTATTTTCAGGTATAACCTAGGTACATAATACAATTCTTCAACAAACATTTGTATTATTACAAATGTTTAAAATTTAAATACTCCAATTACAGTACTTTCACATGCAATCTCTATAAAGAACTGCCACTGTTTAAAGAAAGAAAAAACAACATTTATCTTTTAACAACTAATATGTCTCTGGGTTTATTGTACAAAAGTCTCAGAGTTAATTATACGACTGTCAGTGCAACACTGTTTTACTAGTTATTTGTATAGCATGGATCAAAAACTACTGAAAGATATACATAGATAAGCAGCGTACTGCTAAGGCATATATTCCAAATCCTACAAATCTATACACCTAGGCATTTCCATAGCCCTCAATACTATCGTACCTGAATGCTCAACTACTAACGGATGCTTTTCTTACAACACCCCTGTGAAGTAGGAAGTACAGTACTATCCCCAATTCCACACATGACGAACTCAGGCACAGCATAGACCAAGTGACTAGCCAATGTCACACAGGTCTTTACTGAATTATAATCTGATCAGGAGGTATAATCAGGGGTGCTGGAACAATTTTTAGGGCAGGGGGGAGGCTGCTGAGAGCTACTGAATCAAACTGTAAACCCTGTATATAGTGGAAACCACTTCAAGCCAGAGGGTGCAGCAGCATCCCCAGCACCCTGGGTATAATTTAATCTAGCTCATGATTCTAAAATTATAGAAAGAACACATGTCCAGAGAACATAATTTGTGTCATCTGAAATGTAATAAATATACTTTTTGTAGACACTAATGACTTATTTTTAAACAATGTAAAAATCAGATATAAAACTAATCAGGAAGATTTCATTAAAAGGACATGGAGCAGTGTTTTTCATCGCTATAAAAATCATTTCGGAGAGATGGGTTGCCAGGTGTAAGCATTGGAATGGACATATGGTCCATTTTAAACTGGCTAGATTTCAGGATGATGGTGTCCTTTTAATGCAACCACACGGTGGTATTAAACTTTGAAATATGATATCATAAGGCTCTTACCTAAAATTAAGTGCATTCTATCTTTATTTATCTCTGGCAAAGATTTAGTGGTAGATGGTGTTCCAGGTGCCTGGTTTAACATAATGGACGAGGCACGTTTCTGTGAATTAGGCATTGCTGAAGCTGCTTCTTCTGGTGACTCAGAAGCATTAAAGCCTGCACTGTTTAGCCAGAGTGCTACTGCATGTAGGATTGGAGCCCAGGAGTTCCGGTAGTGCAGTCTAGCTGTATCGATTGTCTCTGGAGTGTAAAATGCTCCACCTGTTAAATTAGCAAAGCAAATGCTAACTAGCAGAAAAAGTACACGTGTGTGTGAGAGAGAGGGCATATATTGTAAGCATACATATATAGGGAACATTTGCTGATGTAGATATTCAACTTTGATCCTTGTTACTGCTACCTGCAGCACAATTCTCCATGCCAACAGGACTAGCAGGCATCTGTATCATCTGTACCACTTCCTGTTCTTTGATCTAAAATATTTTTTGCTAGTAGATGATAAAGTGAGACTAAATTTCCTCCCTGTCCTAACTTTTTTCTATGCTGCATATGACTGAGGGAAATCCACAAAGACCTCAGAAACTGACAAAAAGAAAGACAAAGGACCAGGAGGATACGATACAATCCAAGAAATATCTGCAAAACAAAAGAAATATTAGCCACCCTAGAAACCTTAGCCATAAAAAGCCAAGTATTGGCTCTATATCTGAGTCTCTCTTTTCCTTATTTAAAGAAAAAAAAAGTTAAGATTTCTTAATTATGTCCCATTTACAGCTTTAAAAACAGCTTAAAAACAAACACCCAAAAGTCTGAAAAATCTGTTACATTTGTCACTGAATATAAACTCTCATTAATTTATAATTAATTTGCAAAGTTAGTAAAACCCAAATAAATCTTTTCAGTGGAAACTTAACCTGGTTCAGCTGTTTAAAATATTATCATACACTGTAATTCTATGGATATATTACAGCCTTCCATGGATTAGAATGCAACAATTTATTGATTTCCTCACCAGTGGCCCCAAGCTTTCTCACATTTGAACCAGTGTTGCATGTACATATCAGTATTTTTCTGAGTTGGACTGTGACCTCTTCAAAGCAGAGACCTTGTTTCTTCATGTGTTTGGTAAAATACAATATATGCCACTCAGTCTAAAAGACCCTCAATCCTGCAATCCTGCCTATACTTAACTTTAAGCACAAGTTGTCCCATTGATTTCAATTAATTTATTCACATCTGTAAAGGTAAATGTATGCAAGTGTTTGCAGGACTAGGGTATGTCTATTATTATTAAAATAATCATAATGTGATCATTTATATTATCATTCATGCATGTATTATATTATTCAATTCTCAATCATTATTTACTAATGTATTCTCATCTATTTTAATTCTCAATCATTAATATTTTCAGTGTATTTTTATGTTTTTATTATTCTAAAGTATGAACTTAGGCTAAAATTTCAAAACATGGTTGACTAAATCCATGTCTAGTTATCTAAAATAAAGTTCCCTGGTTTTCAGAAATGCTGAGCACTCACAACTCCCACAAATCAATGGAAGCAACAAATACTCAGTATCTTTGAAAAATAAGACAACTTTATTTTAGATAACTAGACACGGACTTAGGTAATCCTGGAAATGACTAATCGTGTTAAAAAAATGTGTACTTTATATTTTATATAAACTATAATCATAGAAAAGAATAGTATATATTATAAGTTATGGGGAAACTTTAGGAATTAAATATATTTCAGACTTGTTTCATTCAATTTAAAGAGTGAGCAATTTTAGAATGAATTACACTTAGAGAATCTTTGTGTATTTTACTGTTGCTATAGTGCTTTGTCGAAATTAGAATTGCAATGAATGCTAACAAAACTAGATCTGTGTCACTGAAATGCCAGAGAAAGCTATGACTAAGTTTGAAATTCAAGTTAAATATATTGGCTTTGTTTCTGAACAGAATGTAGAAACTTCACTTGATTTTCTTTGGGCATGATCCTGCACTATTAAGGTCAACGCCAAAGTTCCCATTAGCATCAATGGTAAAGTTACAGGACTTCAGTGAAAATGCAATGTTATGGGTGGGATAAAGTTCTATGAGTTAGTTAATCACTAACTTTACATTATTTCATCCCATTTATAGAACAGCTGTTATAGGTAGTAGAGATTTTAACATTTGTTCTACTCCAGTCATTTTGAAGACTAAACACGGCAACTAACACATCCTGACTCTAGAGACAAAGTCACAGGAAATATAGCACCAAAAGATATTTTCGATTGTTGAACATTTTTCTAAAGTAACTTTTCTGAAAAAACAGAGGCATAAATGAAATAAAAGATGTTTGGGATGACATACAAAACTCAGTTGTCGTTTCACCACACAGCAGTAATAGGTCATCTAAAATGCACACTGATGAAAGTTTATACCACTACACAAAACATTTACTTCAGCCTTAGGATTTCTGTCTATACATAACGAAAAAGGTATGCATCCAACCGTTAGAGTTATGTTAGCGTTTCTGTAAATGCAAAACATATTTGGGAAGTGAGTAATTAATAGAAGAAATTCAAAATTCCTTCAACAATTCCTTACCAAGATCTTCATTCTGTCTTTCATAATCATAAAAAAAAATGAATTGCTGTGCTTACCATCTGGTGGAAGCTGACTAGCAAATTCAGCTGGTAAAGTCAAAAGAGCATAGTCTTTCAATGCAGCTAGCCAAAGGCGACTCAGGATAGGCAGCTCAGGTTGTACAAGTGTTATCAAACTGTCTGGCGGTAGCTCATCTACAGTACCAAAATCCTCCTCCTCATCATCCGTATTCTTTATTGCTCGCTTTGGTTTGGTCTCTGCTTCCTTTTTAATTTTCATAGCTACAACATACACCTATAAAAACAGATACAAAACTTTTTACTTTCAAATTCTAAAAAGAAAAAGAAAAAAGCCTTCTTTCAATTAAATGACAAATTGCACTTGTAAATGACCTTTGTTTTAGCTGTTATGGAATATCATGAATAGTTTTACATTTTTGTGACAGTATGAAAATACTTTAAAAATACTGCAAAATATCATACTAGAAAAATTTATGCTACACAACAGAGGGAAATAAAGATAGGAAGAATGAAAAAGCTATTATGTTTTATCAGTCTATATTTCCAAGTTAAATCTGAGTGTGTTGCTAACATTCACAGCAGAGTGTAAAGCCAATCTGGCTACTCAGACTTTTAACCTGAAGAGTGTCAGTTAAGGCTCTTTTCACAGAAAATGCACAAATTTAACTTAATTTAATCTATTTAGGAATCAGTTTAGTTACATCAGTGCAACTCACTTGTAGGTTTACTCTTAAATCAGTTTAGGAAGGAATAAAATCAATTTAGTTTCATTCAGGTCACATTCTGTGTGTAGCTCAGGCCATGTGAATAAGTGTTTCTTCTTTTTTGATGTGTACTGTTCTGTAGAGGGTCTGTAAATTGGTATCTGTGGTACCCAGCATGGAGAGCTGAGGGAAAATTTTAAAGCACTTACAGAAGGACACATATTATGCAAATAAGCAGAAAGATTGGGGGAAAAGATTTGCAATAGGAACAAAAAGCAGTGTTTTTAGAAAAGAAATATAGCAGACATAAATGTCCCCACACAACAGATGCTTTGCTTCAGATCAAAGCTGAAAATAGCTTAACACTACAGGGCTGAAGTGCTAATACTTTCCTTATTTTCTCAAAATAACTTCCAAGGAAATTAAATGCAAGAGAACTACAGTATGTTAATGCAATAGAGAAAACAAAGACCTGCTTGTGCTCAGCTTCTTCAAAACACCATTCACTAAAGTAACACTTTATAAAACAATGCACAATCGCATATATAGCCAAGTTCACACAAAGTAGTCTCTTTAATCAGTACTTTTATTCTTGCATTATAAAATGTATAGTGCAAATGGTTTCAGAAAAGCTTTAGTAAGACCTGGACCCATCTGTGTTCCATTTGGCACACCATATTCAGGGTCCTCTGTAATAGCTTTCACGTCACACCTGCTCATTAAATACACCCACATTTAAAAGGTTATTCACAATACAGTAGTTCCAGCCAACAAAAAGAGCACCCTCACCATTAAAAATACAGATTAAAACGATAAATGAAACCAGAATATTTTTACAACATTTCATCATTTAGAGTGTCTTGCAGCACAGTATTTACATTTTAAAAATATTTTCTGTCCAATAATTTCTTATGCTCACTATCTCATCTGACTCCTATATTAACTGTTGGCCTGATTTTCAGAGGTACTAGACTCCCACTGCTCCTATTAACTTCAGTCGTATTTGTGGGAGCTCAGCCCTTCTGAAAATGAGGCAATTTTTCTACTACTTCATCAAACTACTCACACTGCTAGAATGACAGTTCATGCTTGGCCAAACATTCAGATAGTTTCTCTTTCGAGTACCTTTTAATTTAACCCACATGGACATCCTAATTAATTACCATACACAGTGTTATTTGTGAAATCCATCATTTTTAGATACTTGTATGTTCCTTGGTATCTTACATTCCCAAACAATGACTTCAGTAGCCCTGTAGTTTATTATTCCCTATTTGGGGAATTCCTGGCTAATTAGTAGGACCCTACCAAATTCATGGTCCATCTTGGTGAATTTCATGGTCACAGGATTTTAAAAATCATAAATTTCATGATTTCAGCGATTTAAATCTGAAATTTCCCGCTATTGTGATTGTAGGGGGCCTGACCCAAAAAGGAGTTGTGGGGTGGTCACAAGGTTACTGTAGAGGGGCTTTGCGGTACTGCTACCCTTACTTCTGTGCTGCTGCTGGGGTCAGTGCTGCCTTCAAAGTCGGGCAGCTGGAGAGTGGCGGCTGCACAGAAATGAGGATGACGTAGCATTGTATTGTCACCCTTACTTCTGCGCTGCTGCCTGCAGAGATGGGCCCTTAGTCAGCAGCTGCCACTCTCTGGCCGCCCAGCTCTGAAAGCAGCAGCACAGAAGTAAGGATGGCATGATATGGTATTGCCTTCCTTACTTCTGGACTTCTGCTGGCAAGGCACTGCCTTCAGAGCTGGGTACCCGGTCAACTGCTGCCGCTCTCTAGCCACTCAGCTCCAAAGGCAGAACAGAAGTAAGGATGGCCATACCATGACCTCCCCAAAATAACCTTGCGAACCCCCTGCAACTCCCTTTTGGGTCAGGACCTCCAATTTGAGAAAGGCTGGTCTCCCCCATGAAATCTGTACAGTATAGGATAAAAGCACACAAAAGGCCAGATGTTACCAGGGGGACGGAGGGGAGACCAGATTTCATGGTCCATGATGCTTTTTTTCATGGCCTTGAATTTGGTAGGGCCATACTAATTAGCTATGCTTTGATTTAACCAGCTCATCCTTGAATTTTGTTTTTAAATGAACAGGCAAGGACATGGGAAGGAAATCAACATCTGACAGAGTCTGGAAATTCTCAGGGGGCGTGGGTATGCACAATGGGTGGGATGGAGGAAAGGTGGAGCTGTGGACAGAGTTAGACAGAGAGAAGATGAAGCACTGCAGAGACAGGCATGGAGAACCAAAAGCCTGGAGAGGGTGGGAGGAAGTCAGAGTAGCTGGAAAAGATAGAAGCTTTGGGGCTGGCTGGCCGGCCAGCTGGCTAAAAGGATGAGAAGTTGCAGCTGTGCTACAGTAACTAATCTGAGGTATAAGGTAAATATAAATGCTGAATGTTTACCTCAGCCCAGGCTTTCAGGACTGCCAGTTTTTCCATAGTCGTGGCACTCTCTCGGTAAAGCTGACTGGAAGACCCCTTTCCTGCTTGCACTTTGTCCAGGGAGGAGACAAGGAGATTGTGAACTCGGCGAAGATCATTCAGGTCACTTACAACCTCACTTCCTATCCATGTGCTACATACCTAAGCAAGAAAATTTAAAATCATTCTCAAAGATTTTTTTGGAAGGAATCATGCACAATGATACCTGCTCAAGCAAGCACAGATTTTTTATGCAAAGTTAAAATCTTTCTGTAACATCCTAATAGCCCCCTTTGACAAACAACAGTCTAGCTAAGTTCTTCCTTTTCATGATACTCTAGACAGGCTTAAATCAGTAGTTACAAGCATAAAGATGGTGTTTGCAGAGCTGATGGCATCTGCAATATATATTGTAGATACCTGTAAAATATGCCATGTAATATTAAGCAGAGATGTTTGTGTTTATTTATGAACCACAGTAACTAGCATAAACAATAATATTTTTACTCTGTTCTTGAGTATGTCAGCCTAATCATGCAAAATACAATTTTTTTCATCACATTTGTTTTGAATTGTGTACTGGATACTAGCCCTTTTAAAAGTAACCTATAAACAACTTTTTTTTTTAAATCTAGCAATTGTAAAATGACGTACTAAATGTCCCCCAAATCACCAGAATAAGATGGGCTTTAAAGCACACTAACAACTTCTTTCCTGTTTCAAGTTATTTTTTAAAACGGTCCAATTATCCATATCTTAGCATGTCTGTAAAAGTTTTTTTCCCAAAATCATGTCCTATAAAAATCAATAAAACATTTTTTGGGACTATGAGTGTTTGGGTTTTTTTTAAAAAACTTAAACAGATCCTTAAGATTTAGACATCATGCAGACCACCTGTTCAGCACTATGCCCCAGCAATCATCCTCTTAAATACAATCACACTTTCGAAGCTGTAACACCACAGAAAGAAGCCCATTTATAGGGGTTCCGTAAAGTTAAAGATTTCCAGTGGGGATAATGTCTGTGACAAGCCTTGTGACAATTACTAGCTTTGTATTGAGCTGAATAATGCACCTTCCCCCAACTCCTTTCATGGAGAGGAGAGCTGTGAAGGTGGGGGGGGCATTTTCCAGTATTACTGCGTACTGATAAGATGACAATGGGAGACAGATTCTCTCTTTATGACACCCAATGCCACCTAGGAGATGGGAAAGCACCTTTATTACTGAGTCAAAAGGCACCTAAATTCCTCCTCTGTCCAACATCATCTTCACTTCAACAGGTTCCCCAGACAAGTTGAAGGGAACAGATGTCATTATCCTTCTTCCCAAGTAATGGAATCTTCCATTCCTCTGCAAGGGCCGTGTTAGAGGTATAAAAATTACACTGTATGTCATCTATAGGAGGTGACAGCAGAATATTCACACATATATGAACATGAGTGGTAGGCACAGTAGAATCTTAACCCACTCCATCGTAAGCAGCGGTAGCAGATTCCCCCCACACATGGAGGGAAGGCAGTGGAAGAATTTTGTGCATCTCCTTCCCTCAATATGGGCAGGTTACAACATTTCCCCTGGACAACGGCAATTCTTTGATCCCAGTGGAACTGTTGGGCAGGGAAGGGGGAAGAGGCAGATTCATGGGGCTCAAGTTTAAAAAAACGTGTCTCTCTCTCTTAGCTTTCTGGTGCAGCTGGTCAAAAAAAAAAAAAAAAAAGAAGAAAACATTCTCCACACAAAAAAAATTGTCAGTTTATTTTCTGTGTTTCTTTTAAGTTTTCCAAACCAGCTATACTTGCTGGTCAAATTCTAGGGTGGCACTGGGGCACCATTGCCTCAAATTATTTGATCAGATTAAAGATACCTATTTCTCAACATATCTGTTAGCCTCACAACAACCAAAACAAAAAGCACTATATGCAAGTCCCATTTTCAATTATGGTTAGTAGCAGTGTATTGTCGAAGTGCCTACTAGCCCTAGTACTGGACCAGGACCCTTCGTTTAAAAACAGATATCAATAAAGTTATAAACCAGTATTTATATGTAGCTATTTACCACTGGTTGCAGAAAAGCAATACAAAAAGATTTCTTAACGTAATGCCCCAAAGGATTTCTGCACTACTGAACAACAAAATATATTACCTGGAGCCTCTATCAGTGCTCCTAATAAATAAAGTTTCACAAAAAGAAAAGGAGTACTTGTGGCACCTTAGAGACTAACCAATTTATTTGAGCATAAGCTTTCGTGAGCTACAGCTCACTTCATCGGACACCATCATAGGGCCTAATAACATCAGCCACACTATCAGAGGCTCGTTCACCTGCACATCCACCAATGTGATATATGCCATCATGTGCCAGCAATGCCCCTCTGCCATGTACATTGGTCAAACTGGACAGTCTCTACGTAAAAGAATAAATGGACACAAATCAGATGTCAAGAATTATAACTTTCATAAACCAGTCAGAGAACACTTCAATCTCTCTGGTCACGCAATTACAGACATGAAAGTTGCAATTCTTCAACAAAAAAACTTCAAATCCAGACTCCAGCGAGAAACTGTTGAATTGGAATTCATTTGCAAATTGGATACAATTAACTTAGGCTTGAATAGAGACTGGGAGTGGCTAAGTCATTATGCAAGGTAACCTATTTCCCCTTGTTCTTTCCTGACCCCCCCCCCCCCCAGACATTCTTGTTAAACCCTGGATTTGTGCTGGAAATGGCCCACCTTGATTATCATACACATTGTAAGGAGAGTGATCACTTTAGATAAGCTATTGCCAGCAGGAGAGTGGGGTGGGGGGAGGTATTTTTTCATGCTTTGTGTGTATAAAAGATCTTCTACACTTTCCACAGTGTGCATCCGATGAAGTGAGCTCTAGCTCACGAACGCTTATGCTCAAATAAATTGGTTAGTCTCTAAGGTGCCACAAGTACTCCTTTTCTTTTTGCGAATACAGACTAACACGGCTGTTACTCTGAAACCTGTCATGATAAGTTTCCAAATTTTCCAGTACTGGGGATATCTACTACTATTTTTCTTTTCTCACTCTTTTCCTAAAAACAAGAAAAGAAATCACTTACACATACACTTTTGAAATATGTCAAGTTTTTACTACAGAGTCTTAATATTTTTCTCTGTACCTGGCAGGCTTTTGCTGTTATGTCAGAAGGGGTATCTTGGGAAAAAGCTGGTCTTAGAGCAGCTCCAACCTACGTAAAAAGAAAAAAAAATAGGATTAAATGAGGCTTACAAACACACACAAAATGTATAGAGCATAACAGAGTGCTGGATTTGGCATCAAAACTCCATCAACAGTTATCCTTATTTTATGCTGCCTATAGAAATTTGTAATACTATGCCTTTAAAAAAAATAACAACCTTTGTACTGCACCTTTCACCCATTCCTCCTTACAAGGAGCATCTCCTTTTTGAACCACATTTATCTTTGTCACATACAAACATAGTGTCCTCTCATATTACTGAGAATCATTCACATCAGAAATGTTGAATCATGAAATTGCTATTATAGGTCTTGTTGATTATCATGGAGATATTCCCATAACAGCTACAGCTATCTGCCCTATTACTATTTTCATTGTCTTTCTGTAGATGCACTTAAAAACGTCTACCATTTGAAAGGCTTTACCAGTGCTATTGGTATTCCTCATTTTAACTCTAATTATCTGTCAAACCAATAGGATCTTTCAAAATAGAAAATAACTTAAGTGCAACCACTGTAGATTCTTTATTCATAGTTTAAACAGGTCCCTGGTAGTGTGGAGCTTACAGCCTATACTTGGTCAACTACTGCTGCTTCTAAGGTTCTGGGGATACCAACACTACACATAAGGATTGGTGGAACCCGTTGAGAGGGGTTCGGTCACAGAGACCCCCTTGGGACTGTCACCCAACATGCTGAAATTACCTCTCAGCCCATTTTCCCCGCCAGCTTGCGACTCCAGAACCCTGCCTTGTTGAGCCAGACACGCTAGCCTGCTGCAACACAGACCCAGGGTCTGGTCCATGTCCCCAGAGCTGCAGACTTAACTGAAAACAGCTCAGCAGGTTACCTGTCTCCAGCACCAAGATACCCAGTTCCCAATGGGATCCAAACCCCAAATAAATCCGTTTTACTCTGTATAAAGCTTATACAGGGTAAATCCATAAATTGTTCACTCTCTATAGCACTGATAGCTGTGCATATCTCTCTGTTTGCTCCCCCCAGGTATTAATCACTTACTCTGGGTTTATTAACAAACAAAAGTGATTTTATTAAGTATAAAAAGTAGGATTTAAGTGGTTCCAAGTGAAACCAGACAGAACAAAGTAAGTCACCAAGCAAAATAAAGCAAAAACACGCCAGTCTAAGCCTAATACAATAAGAAACTGATTACAGGTAAAAATCTCACCCTCAGATATGTTTTAATAAGCTTCTTTCACATACTAGACTCCTTCCTAGTCTGGGCCCAATCCTTTCCCCTGGTACAGTCTTTGTTAGATCCAGCAGACATTTCAGGTGGTAAGCAGGGGTTTTCTTATGACTGGCCCCTTTTGTCCACCCTCTTTTACAGCTGTGGCACAAGGCAGGAATATTTTGTCTCTAGGTCCCCATCCCTCCTTCTAAATTGAAAAGTACCAGATTTATGGATAAGATGGATTCCAGTATGATGTGACATGCTCACATGTCCTGTGAGACCCCAGCCTCCACTCTTCCTGGGCTTGCCCACATATACACAGGAAGGTTTGCAAGTAAACAGAGCCATTTACAGTTCATTGATTCTGAAGCTCCCTTAATGGCCTCCACTTAATATGTTTATATCAGTAATACAAGTTTATATCTTATTCTCCTAACTCCAGACATAGAAATAATACATGCAAACAAATAGGATGAACACACTCAGTAGATTATAAGCTTTGTAATGATACCTTACAAGAGACCTTTTGCATAAAGCACATTTTAGTTACATCATATTCACATTCATAAGCATATTTTCATAAAGCATATGGAGTGCAACATCACACCCGTAGCCTCAGACAGCTGAGCCCAGCAGTTAAGGGCAGAGTTAGCCTGAAGCTGGGAGATACTCTGAATAAAGTCAGTGTTCCAAAAGAAGTGATGCCTTGGTTGGGCAAGTTTGATACTAAAAAGTTTCAAAGGGCTTCACTGAAATAACCTAACATGCCGTCTGAAACAGTGCCGAGGCTGTGGTAGTATCTCCCCACAATTTGGATACACTGCTGCAGAGCCCTGCATTGCCCCAGAGACACGGACAATCTCTATGCCCTGCATGAAGTCTCAACTCATGTTTCCTCAAGACAGTCTAAACCCTTTGAGATTTTCATGGCTGGATTTGCACTGAACTGACAGTAATTGTGGGGAGGACCAGCAGATTTTCAGGCATTTTTTCTGGGACTGGATCCGTGAGCAAATCTCACAGGCTGAGACAATCAGGGGTCTTTCTCAGGCACAGCATGAATTGTGCAGTCTATTAGGGACATTATTCAACTGAATTCTGAACATTTATAGTCACTGAGACACTTCTCTGTTTTGAGAAGGAAAAGCAGAGAAAACAGAACACACGCACAAAAAATACAGCACAAGCCATCTCAGAGTTTGATGTGCCAGAGAACTACTTTGACTAGTAATGTAGACTCGGAGGTTGAGAGTGAAAACAATGGTCTCAGTGGAATGGGAGAAGATGGATATAAAATACAGGATACATCAATATGGAGGCAGAACTTAAGCCAGAGCATAGTAGGTGTTCTGAATGCTGGAGAAGGATAAGTGGACTCAAAGCTCTGGATGCACTGACAACTCAGCACTATCCTCAGGAAGAAAGGTTCCATGGAGCACAAAAACATCCCAATCAGGAATGGAAGAAGGAGATGCAAAGACTTAAAAGAATTAATTACACTCCATTCTGGCAGGAGCTGGTGTACCACAACTGAATTTTGTTTTCTTTTTAAAGGAGCAGAGCAATGAATACCAACAATGGAGCACTTGCAAAAAGTTATGGGGAAAAGGCTAAGTAATAAAGCATCATGAGATTCTGGATGCTCCACAGCTGAAGAGCTGGTTGAAATCCCAATGAAAGAGACCACTAGAGCAGGGAGGATAACTAATCAGCTCAGGAGGAGTGGTATGAAATTGACCAGCTGGAATCAACATACCTTAGAACTCTGAGACAAGTATTGTCAGAGAGCAATTCCTTGTATTTGGGCATGAGCAGGTCTCTGGTGATCTTTGTGATAGCAGTTTCACTGGAGTGAAGAAAGCAGAAGGCAGGTGGAAATGGATTAAGCAAGGGGTGGGGAGAGAGACAAAGAAGTCAAAACAAACAGCCCTATTGGGGAGATTCTAGGTACATGAAATGAGAGGGTAGGTGAAAAGGTAGCCAGAGCAAATGGAAGGGTTCTTCAGGATAGGGCAAGCAATGTGGGAAATCAGCCAGAGATCAGAGAGGTGTTGAAGATAGGTTGGTGCTGAGAGAGAGACAGCACGCAAGCCCAAAAAAGAACCTGAGGCAAGAGGGACTGGGTCTAAGGGACAGGAGTAGGGGTTATAGGCAGACAGAAAGACAGAGAGCTCTAAGTCAAAGACTGGAGTGAAGAAGAACAGAGTTGAAGAGGAGAGTTGATAAATCCCTGACAGATAGTGTCAACCCTGTCTTTCAAAGTATTTGACAAGAGCCCAAGCAGAACAGAATAGAGAAAGGGTTCTCAAACTGGGGATCACAAGGTGGTTAAATGGGGGTCATGGGCTGATAGCCCCAAGTCTGGCTATGCATGGGGGGACTGTCAGCCCTGAGCCCCCATTCAATTTAAATTAAATTTAAAAACCCTGATTTTAATTTATAAGGACCGGGGTCACACTCAGAGGCTTGCTGTGTGAAAGGGGTCACCAACACAAAAAGTCTGAGAACCACTGGAATAGAGGAAGAATGAAGGAGTGAACAGGACAGAGGAGAAAGTCAAAAGTGCAGAAGAGCTGCTGAGTGAAGCACACATGGAACCTATTCAGGGAGCACAAAGCAAAGCCAAATGTACAGTGGTTGAAACCAGCATAGTCATGAGACTTCCACTACAGTTGCTCCAGTTCCTGTTGGAGCTGTGCTGTCAGGTGGGAAGAAGACAGCAGAGACCCCTGCCTCAACAGTTAGCCTTCTCCTACAACAGATATCCCAGGAATTACAGAATTAGGAATATGCACTGCCTCTCTACTTCTCTCATCAGATAATCCCTCCCATTCGAAGAGACAATTCTATATAAATTAGAATCGAGTGTCCTGTCACTTCTAATTCCCTTCCCATAGGTTCTTCCACCAAAGGGGATTAAATGGACCAGTGAATTATCTTGGACCATAACTAAAACTTCTTATGTAGTTTATATGCCACATTTAAGTTTAATTATAAATTGGAGATTTTATATTCCAGATTTTGTACATATCAGCAAAATATGCACACAGCCAACATTGGTAGACTAAGTAGGACTCAGTTTTATACCTTATGCCATAAGATTGTGAAATCAAAAACACAATAACTTCAAAAGTTAAGGTCTCCAAAACAACATGAAATCAGTCATGCAGCAAATGGTATTCTTTTAACAAAATAAAACCATAAAGGCAGGAATCAGAATAACTGCATACTTTGCACATACATAGCTCCCTATATCTAAAGATCGCAAACTGCTTTATAAAAACATTAAATAACCAAAAGGGGCAAAATGAGTTTGAATCAATTTTTCTCATTTTATAGTCACTCGTCACTGTTCTAAAGAATATTTCTCTCCTCTGTTGCTGTGTGAAAGACCCCCACAAAAACTGTGGAAGCTCACCGACTGAAATCCGGATCCGGCAAACATTTACATATGTGCTTAAATTTTGCACTAAAGTCAATGAGACAATGTGTGTGTAAATATTTGCAGGATCAGGACCAACAGCAAAATTGACTATACATGCAAAGTGTCATCAAATGCACAAAGTAAACAAACAGAAAAAACTGAGGAAAAAAATAATCTCTTCCAGTTATAGTAATTTTAGGGGTAACCCACTATTCTCACAACTAAGTAATTCTGACCAAAAACGATTTTTAAATTGGCTATCTCCTTTAACTCTCACAACACTCCTTTGAAGTAGGGGTTCAATATCATTCCCATTTTAAGAATGAAGAAATTGAGGCACAGGGTTTGAGGGACTTAACCAACCTCACACAACAAGTCAGTGGTATCCAGGAATAATAAACTCAGATCCCAGCTTCCATTCCTGTGCTTTCACAGATTTCTGGCCTAATTTACAGAACAGGGGCACATTCATTAATCCCTGAGAAAAATAGATTTATTAGGTTCAATCTGGAATGGAATCAAAGTGCTCTTTTCAAATTTCTAATTCTGCCAGAGAAATGGCCATTATGGTTGCCAAAATACAAATGTTCACCCTAATATTTAGATTTCAAGGATCAGTGGCAATTGATTTTTTGGAACTTTTGCCAGTTACTAAATTATAATAAATAGGTAGAGGAGATACAGAAATAATTTTGAAGGGGTAAATAAATTGGTGTCTGCAGTACATTCTCACACACACAAAGTTCCTTCACAAGTCATTTAAAACTACAAACTGTTCTCAAAACTGACACTGGCATATTGACAGAAAAATATACAGTTTCCTAAACATATAAAGAAGGACTCACATTAGCCTGATACTGCTCCAATATCACATGACCTGGAAACTCTGGCTCAGGAACTGATGCAAATTTCTTGATAATGTCTTCAAGTGCCTGGAGACCAGCCATCCGCAGCTGGTTGCTGTGATCAGTTGCAGCCATGAATGCCATACGGATGAGGTCGGAGAGATGGAGCACTAAAAGATCATCTGAAAATAAAAATAATAAAGTCATCAACTAAGTTAAAGATATCCAACTGATGTCCATATCAACACACCTTAGAACTCTGAGACACTTGTAACTATTCACAAATTTCTAACAGGGAGAGTATGTTATAATATGCAAATTTCACCCAATCTTGAAAAAAAAATTAGTTGCGTATGTTGAAAAAAATTTAATTGAATATACTTTTTTTTATTATTAATATAAATGATCACTTCAGATTTCTGAAATGCCTGTTGTGAAAAACTAAGTGTTATGAATTTGAATCAAAGTAAAAGAAAAGGTCATGAGAAAAAATTGCTCTGAATGTTAAAATACTTTATGTCCGCTTTGAGAACATTTTGCAAAAACAGATTTAATGACTTGTTCCTCATGTTGACAGAAAACCTTGAATGCAATTGCTGTTACAGTCCTATGCCTACAGTGACCCCTGCTGATAAGGGAAGATCTGATCAATTCTAAAACTCAGGTACTGTAGCCAGCCACTGAGTATTGCAGGTAATATTAATATTTATTTGGGTGCAAATGGGGTTATGTCCTCACTTCTTTGGGACGAACAGCTGGATCCAGACCCTGGGTGAAAGAAAAATGTGTGACGACAGCAAGGGGTAGAGGAAAATAATCCAGAAATCAGTAACATTTCTGTGGAAACTTTCTTCATTTGTTTCTCTTAACATCCTAATCTTAGGTTTTAATGCCAGATATTGTAAGTAATAATTTTTTAAAAATGAATTTCCTTAATTTATTAAAATGTGATAATGAAAAGGACTAATAAAAATCAACAGAAAAGTAGTAAACCCTACAGATGTTATTTTCAAGTCTCTAGATTTTAAAAGAGTTTGTAACTGGTTATGCGAGAACATCTGTGAAGAATATAATGTGGGGAAACAGCACACGACTACTGAAATATGGCTGACTCTCTCATGTTTACCATATAATTATGAAATAAATCAACTGGAATATAAATACTGTACTTACATTTATAGAGCATAGTACACAGAGCAGTATAAACAACTCATTGGCTGTATGCAATTTTAGTTTGTACTGACTTTGCTAGTGTATTTTATGTAGCCTGTTGTAAAACTAGGCAAATATCTAGATGAGTTGATGTACCCCCTGGAAGACTTCTGCGTTCATGTGCCCGTGGTTGAAAACACTGTGTTAGAGTGTAATGAGAATTATTTATTGAGGTGTGGGGGTCTGTCAGGGAAACTGGTCAATGTGATATGTGGTGATGAAGACATGCTAAAGGAGTATACCTTAACTGGACATTTCTCTGCTTTTAATAGTTTGCATGGATAGCTGCTCCCCTTACTCAGGCTTACCTGTTCTTTAACAAAGTTTTCTTTTTGTGGGTATCTTATACCCTTAATATATCTCTTTACAGCTAAGTTTAAACAAAAACACATGCAAATGCTTTAATTACTTTTAGGGTTTCTGAGTTTGGCTGAACGGGCCATGGCCAGATCAAAGTGAGCCTTATTCGCATTCTCACACAGCATGATAATTCGACACAGGCAATCGGCAGCAAATACACGAGTGGCCCAGCGAGGAGCCACAGAAGGCTTCGATTTATCCTCTTCACCCAGAGTAGTAAACATTGTGTCATCATCCATCTCATCTTTCTTCTCCGATTCTTCATCCTTTCCTCCTCCCAAAGGAGCTGCAGTGCTCATGTCTACATCAGAGACACAAAGTCATAAAATTTAGCAATTCCACTGTTAGTAGTAATTTTCAGAAACAATTTACAATGTGAAGTTGTCAACTCTTACAATCCATTCAAAATTAAAATGGAGACTAACTTTTCTATAGGAATTATGGCATTTGAAAATGGAGAAGGGCACAGTAAAGGAATATTAGTAAGTAAAGGTGTTTTTTCCCTTCAGCATACTAAAAGTATCCTTCATCTTTTTGAAAGATAAGAAAATGACATTCCTAAAACTCTAGCTCTCTGAAGGTATCTATTACAAAAAATCCCCACTTCCGGGTCCTGTAGCTTAGAAATTTAAACTGTTAAACTGTCAATGCAGAGGATACGGCTGTTACCCATGCCTGAACTCTCATTCCCTTGTAGTAAAAGATAAAATGCATATTAAATGAAAACAAAATGAAAGGCCAATATTGTGGGAAAGGCAAGTGGGCAATTTATTCTAGCACCACACACAAACATGTTTGAGAACAAGCATTACAGGTACTGAAAATAATTCTATTTTCTCCAAATTTGACTACTGTAACAGATTCCCAGTTCAGGATATGAACAAAATGTCAGGGATCTCAACAAAGACTATTAGCTAGAAACTGATATGGAAAACCTCAGTATCATTTTGATGCTCTGAGAACTGGACAAGGGATTGATTACACGAAAGCTACCACAGCAACAAGAAGAAACTTAGCTTATCCCTCTGATATCTCAACTGAAAAAAGAAAAGGAGTACTTGTGGCACCTTAGAGACTAACAAATTTATTTGAGCATAAGCTTTCGTGAGCTACAGCTCACTTCATCGAAAGCTTATGCTCAAATAAATTTATTAGTCTCTAAGGTGCCACAAGTACTCCTTTTCTTTTTGCGAATACAGACTAACACGGCTGCTACTCTGAAACCTATCTCAACTGAGTCACCCCATTCCTAAAAAATAATACACTTAGGCTGCAGAAGAGTTGTGGCATTTTAGGGTGAGAAAGGTTGTGCAACCTTTGCAAAAGCATGCCAGAAAACACATGTGGCTGACCTGAAAACTTGCTTTGCACGTGCCAATACATCTCAGATCAAAGACATCCCAAAATAAATTTGAAGTTACTGGCTTACTGAAGAGCAGCAGTGAGAAATGCATTTAAACATGGTTCTCCAGGAAACTATTTGGCCTACTGTACAAGTGTCAATTAAAAGAAAAAGCTGAATGCATATTTTACGGATTTTAGAATCTACTCAAAATAAAATGAAAGAGGACCTTTTAACATCAAATATTAAATAAAGTGCCACTACATTAGGGATGTGGGAGTGGGGAAAATGTTAGAAGGATAACTAATTTGTAAGTAGAAATCCGATAACACCTTTGGAAGGGCTCTCGTTTGAATCCATAGCTCCACATTGTATTTATATAAAATAGTGCATGGGAGAAGAGTAGAGAGACTGATTCACACCTGCTTTGCAAGGTGAAGTCAGGAATAAAATCGTCCAGAAAGGAATTTTGAGTGAACGAGTAGAACAAAAGGAGGTTTAATCAATGGTGTAAACACCACGTTAATAACTCTCAGCACCTCATAATGGGAAGTTTTAGATGCACGTAACACTTCCTTCTGCATAAACCGGAAGGCTAATGGCTGAACAGAAACTTGTGTGCATTCAGCATGTTAGTGGAAAGTTAAAACAGTAGTCATATGGACTTTGTACGATAAAGTCTATAGTCCAGACTGAGGGCATGTCTATGCCAGACACATAAATCGACCTATGTTAGGTGTACTTAAAACCAGGTGGTTCATGCCCACACTACCTTCCTTCTGTCGGAGGTGCACATCCTCACCAGGAGCACTTCCACCAACTTAAGAGGAGCAGAGTTGGGGGCTGAGAGCCTGAGCTCTCAGCTCCACATGCATCTCCCTGCTGGGAGCTTGGAGGCTGCCCCGTTTCTCCTGGATCCCCACTAGGAGCCCAGGAGCTACCAGGACTCCAGGTGCGGAGCTCCCAGTTGGGAGCCCAGCTGTGGTAGGGAGCGGAGAGCCCAGAGGGGCAGCCAGGCTCCTGGTGGTGGGGAGCGGAGAGTTGGGGGGGCAGCTAGGCTTCCAGCAGCGGGGAGTGGGGAGCAGAGGGCGGGGGGGCAGGAGCCGGGCTCCTGGCGGCTGGGAGCTAGGAGCCTCCAAGCAGTACCAGGGCTCCCCGCAAGAATCAGGGATCTGGGAATCTCTGGGTAGCAGCCCAGCAGGCAGTGGAGAGCCCAGGCAGCAGCTGGGCTGGGAGCCAGGAGGCAACCAGGGTCTGAGAGGGGCAGGCACAGCCTGACTGGGAGCAGGGAACCTGGGGGACAGCCAGACTTTAGCTGGAGTCCCCTACCTGCTCCGGTGACAACCTGGCTTTCTTGTCAATTTCACAGCTCCAGCATGCCAATGGCGTTTTGGGATGTATAAGTAGGGGCACTGCCAGCAGATCGAGAGTCCTGATCATTCCCCCCTATTCAACATTGGTGAGGCCTTCATCTGGAGTACTGTGTCCAGTTTTGGGCCCCACACTACAAGAAGGATGCGGAAAAATTGGAAAACGTCCAACGGAGGGCAACAAAAATGATTAGGAGACTGGAACACATGACTTACGAGGAGAGGCTGAGGGAACTGGAATTGTTTAGTCTGCGGAAGAGAAGAATGAGGGGGGATTTGACAGCTGCTTTCAACTACCTAAAAGGGGGTTCCAAAGAGGATGGATCTAGACTGTTCTCAGTGGTAGCAGATGACAGAACAAGGAGTAATGGTCTCAAGTTGCAGTGGGGGAGGTTTAGGTTGGATATTAGGAAAAACTTTTTCACTAGGAGGGTGGTGAAACACTGGAATGGGTTACCTAGGGAGGTGGCAGAATCTCCTTCCTTAGAAGTTTTTAAGGTCAGGCTTAAAGCCCGGGCTGGGATGATTTAGTTGGGGATTGGTCCTGCTTTGAGCAGGGGGTTGGACTAGATGGCCTCCTGAGGTCCCTTCCAACTCTGATATTCTATGATTCCTTAGTATTGACATTTTCTGTAACAATATCTAGGCACAGATTTTATAGCCAGCCAGATCTCATTTGGTTTGTCCCAATATATCTCAGGAAACAGTCATATCTATCTGAAAATGGCACTTTATGACTGCACTTGGAACACCCCTTAAAGCCTCTAGATTGCTTCTATGATAACCTGAACAATAAGGAAGAAAAAGAATAAAAATTTAATACAGTGAAACAGATCCTTCAGCTGATGTAAATCAGCAAAGCCCATGTATCCCAGCTGAGAATCCAACCCAGTATTATAAAATCAAAAATCAAACTAGGACTCCATGAGGTGCCAAGCTCATTCAGTCTCACAAAGTAATTCTTAAACATAAATAAAATAAATAAGATTACTAATCACTAAAAGCACACAAATTAAATTAAAAAACAAAACAAAACATGTTTCCTAACACAAATTGTGAAGTGATGTAGGTGAATGTAGTATGGGGCAGAAAGAGCAAAGCTGGAGAACTCCTTTGCTATCAGCACTAAAGGAAGAAACTGAGGTTATATGGCCAAAGTAGCCATTACACTCTTTAGGAGAAGCATTTTAATAGTTCAGCATTATAAGATACAGGAATCGTTACCAGTCAACTGCTAAATGCAAAGGCCAAGAAAGTGTGTTAACTACTGTAATGCTCACCCTTTAAGAACTACCTATATATACACAAAAAGAAAAGGAGTACTTGTGGCACCTTAGAGACTAACCAATTTATTTGAGCATAAGCTTTCGTGAGCTACAGCTCACTTCATCGGATGCATACTGTGGAAAGTGTAGAAGATCTTATTATATACACACAAAGCATGAAAAAATACCTCCTCCCACCCCACTCTCCTGCTGGTAATAGCTTATCTAAAGTGATCGCTCTCCTTACAATGTGTATGATAATCAAGTTGGGCCATTTCCAGCACAAATCCAGGTTTTCTCACCCCCCCTCCCCCCCCACAAAAACTCACTCTCCTGCTGGTAATAGCTTATCTAAAGTGACCACTCTCCTTACAATGTGTATGATAATCAAGGTAGGCCATTAGGAGAGTGGGGTGGGAGGAGGTATTTTTTCATGCTTTGTGTGTATATAATAAGATCTTCTAATCTTTCCACAGTATACATCCGATGAAGTGAGCTGTAGCTCACGAAAGCTTATGCTCAAATAAATTGGTTAGTCTCTAAGGTGCCACAAGTACTCCTTTTCTTTTTGCGAATACAGACTAACACGGCTGTTACTCTGAAACCTATATATACACAGTACCAGATTTACTTTAAAATGTGTATGTCTGTACATAGACTATTCAAAACTGATCATGATATTTGCCATTTTCTCTTTCTGAACAAGCTAAAATATTACAATCCAAGAAACAGGTGACAAAACTGAGCATGGATTCCTATCCCACGACAACATAAAGAGCTCCAAATGAATGTTATCAAAAATAAATTAATTCTAAAGATATGTCGTCTTATTATATGAATGTTGTCAAACACTTACCACTGGAGGCTGCTAGGACATCCTTACATAGCATTAGCCAGTGTGAAAGTTTTTCCACTGCCAGGGATGAAAGCATATGTCCCAAGGTATCATGAATATCAGAACACAGCTTTCGATCAGTCTCCCGATCTAACATTCCAAAAAGAACCCCCTCGAGGCCAGTCTCTGTTATATTAAATCCTTGATGCCGACAATGAATATCCCGCCGAGAACCAACTCCTGGTGCAAAAGGGTTAATATCTGTAAAATGAGAGACTAGTTTTTCAATAAGAAACTGAATCTTATTTGTGCCTTGAAATGAGGGCAATAGCAGCATTAGAAAAGGACATTCTGCATTCACTCTTAGTTGCTCAGATCACAAACACAAAGACATTACTACAATTTGTTGTCAATAAACTCTAACATAGTTTAATATATTAAACTTTTTAGAAGTTAAATTCTATGAGATACTGAGCATTTTCCATGAAATGATAAACACTGTCAATTGCCATTAAAGTAAATGGGAGTTGAGAGCACTCAACACCTTGCAGGACATGCTCAGCATCTACCCGCATTGGATCCTGAAGAATCTCTTCTGAGTTAAGTCTTAATTGTGTCCCACAATACTAGAATGCACATGAGTCTGTGGTACAGTGGAAAAATTGTTTGTCTGATAATCCGTTGAAAGAAGGCAGATAATGTTTTTCAATGTTTTTAAAAATTTAAAAGTATATAACAACCAGCAGACAATTATATACTATGGAAGGCTTCTGGATATTGTACTTTTTCCTAACCATTCAAACAGGCGAGTAGGAATCATAACTCATTTGAGCAGCAGCAGCAACAGGATAAAATTATATATGTAAAAATTGGGGCAACTGGGAAACCCGACTGGCTACTAAAGATGTTGCTAACAGAACAAAACTGAATATCCTACTCACAGTATACAGAATCATTATGCCCTGTGACAGGCTCTATCAGGTTTTTTCTGCTCCCTGCTACAAGCATTGGTGCCCTAATAGCCCCTATTTACCGAAAACCCACACAGACCAGGCTACCAACAAGACTTCATCCTCCAGAGGCCTAAAAGAGCAAGGAGGAGACACTAACCAATCAGGTGCTAGCACGTCAGTTAAAAAGGCTTGCCTGTGCTTCTCAGGGGTAGCGGCAGGATGAGAGAGGGCCAGAGAAGTGCTAACCCAGAACCCGAAGGCCAGGTCAGGGTCTTGTCCTCAAGCACTACAATTAAGAGCTTGCCTTTGCAGTTGTGTTTGTTTGTTTAAAGGCGCAGACGGACAGATTCTGAGGTTATTTTTATTCAGCTGTTTTAGACTGACCTTAAGTTTATAGCACAGGCCACTTGGCTCTGAGCAGGTGGCAGTAATCTGTGGACTAAGGCAGGGAGCACCTGCAATGCCATTCTTGGCCCCGTGAGAAGCCCCTCCCCCGCCCGCTCCGTGCCATGCCCATTTTCAAAACCAGCAAAATTAAGGGAGAAGAACAATCAGTAAGAGAGAGGAACTATTTATTGGGGGGAAATTCCATTTCTAATTTGTTCTTCATATTTAAGAGGCCAGGGCTACTGTCTTTACTTTTAGCTGGAAATATGGAAATGGCAAGAAACTTCAAAGGAGGTTGGGTTTTGTTTTTGTCTTAAAAAACTCACACACTATATTAGAAAAGGTAACACTTACTGATGCCACTATTCTCTTTGTCACCAGCATTTTTAGCTAAGCTCATGGCGTATTCACACACTTCTGCTGCTTCCCTCTGTGCAAGTTGCCGCAAACATGCCACTGCAGCCCGACGGAGCAATAAGTGAGAACTGCACAAGTGAACCTGCAATCAGAGCCATTGTAAACTGGTAAATTGCTGTGTCTTTATTTAACTGAATCAAAACTGTTAGTGATTAATAACAGCCTCTCACTCAGCTAAATCAAGTGTAGGTCATGTAAACAGTAACAAAGTAGTGTTGCACTTGCACGGAAAGTCAGAATGCAAGAAGCCATTCGGCTGAAAACATTAATTAAAATGGATAAGTCTCTCAACTTACTGAAGGGCGTGCAGCTAACTAAACCTAAACACGATCACATCCTTTGGAAACGAACCTCTGCCTATCAGACACATGTACGAGAACTACCTGTATCCGCTCACTGCATTTGGACACAGATCTTGACCATCTTTCTCCTGGAGAACCAGCTTGTTTAATTTCTTTCTGAGCTTAATATAATGAAAGTAATTCTGTTCTATTCTTCTATGTTTCCATAAAGCAGCTATTCCCCCCTGCAGATTTCAAGATTCTAAAGAGTTTAATTAGAGGAAGTTTGAGTGTAGTGGTTCCAGGTGGGGTGTATTAGCATCCCAGCATGTTGCCCCATCTCCCAAATGGAAGCACAAGTGGGAAATTTAAAAAGCAAAATTGAGAAATCTTATTAATAAAGTTTATTATGCAAGATTTTAAAATGTGAAACACAAATTAAGCCTCAGACTGTAAAAGTGAAGCCAATCAGGAACTCTGGAAAATCTCTTAGCTTCTCTCCCATTTCAGCTCTAAGACAAAGAGACCACACTTTCAAAAATGCTCAGCACTAGGCAACTGCAATTGTTCTCAAATGTTTATCTGGAAGACTGGGCACTTCATTTGGGTGCTGAAATGGGAGGGGACTGTGATAGAGCGTTGGTCAACAACAGCAGAGCCAGCCCTCTGGTCCTCGCAATTCTAATTAATTACTCTAGAGCAAACCTTAATTAAGAAGAGCTGTGCCTAACGGATGGGCTGAGGAGGACTAAAAGGCTATCTAGACCATTAGGCAGATGATACAAAAGGCATAGAAATGGAAGAAGCAGAAAGAGAGAGGAAGAGAATGCTCTCCCCCCTGCTTGCCTCAGGAGCTGAGGCTCCCTAGACTGTAGGGGTGAGGGTATACAATGTATATGGGTGGAGAAAACTAAAATGGTAAATAAACTGCACTGGGTGTTTTATCAGCAAAAAGGTCTCTGAGCTGTTTGTGGACCTGAGCAGAGGCAGGAGCAAGATGGCCTGCCACAGGGAGCTCTTTGGCAAAATCTGGTCACTTACTTGGGATGGCCAAATGTGAGCTGTTGGGTGCTGAGCTCTTTGAAAAATCTGGCTAAAAGTGCACAAACAAGCACTTCTCACAACATATACACTTGAAAATAAAGTTTATATTTTCATAGCTGGTATAGCCATCTGGCTAAAGAGGGATAACATTGTGACTGGACCCACAGGGAATAAAATTTGACTCTAGACCAGTGTTTCTCAATCCGTGGGTTGGGACCCGAAACTGGCTTGTCAGAATGTTTCAAAGGGCCATGTGGCAGCTCCTGTGGCTCCTGTCCCACTGGGCTAGCTTTCCCACTCCAGGCACAGCAACTTCTGGGGTCCCAGAGCCACTTAGGTTTGACCCAGCTGTTACGATGACGGGAGTCTGGGTAGGCCAAATTTGAGTGAGTGGCATTGCAACCCATGAGCCAACAACTCCACTCACACAAATTTGGTCCAGTCAGGGGTGCGGGAACAAAGCTGAGCGGTGCTGCAGGCCTGGAAGTTGCAATGCCTGGGGCGAAGGGGCAAGCCCAGCCAGCCCCACAGCACAGGAGCTGCAGGAGCCACCACTGTGGGGTTAGTGCCAGACAGGACCCAACCAAAACCACCCAAGGGCCTCCACCCCCAGACTATTTACTGGTCGTGACAGGCCATAAACATTTACAAATGGGTGCTGAGCCCAAAAAGGTTGAGAACCACTGCTCTAGTCCAGTTTACATCATGCTTTAGCATTGGTTACTAGGATCCTGTATTCTGCCAGTGACAGAAATTACAATTTTCAATAAAATGGCCACCAGCAATCGTTGAATCACTCATGACAACTGTCATTAAAACCTTCTATGTTCAAATCTAAACCATAGTTTATACCACGTCAGTAAGTACTTCTCAACATGAGAGCTTTCAGATTTCTGTGCTAAGTAACATTTGCTTCTAATATGCTTTGAATCACCTCGAGTACAAGTAAATATTTTTCTTCCAAAAGAATTTTGCAAGCTCCCAACTTTTCTTGAGAGGAAGTAGCTGTACAGGGAACTGTATGTTTTTCAAGGGAGGAGATAAAAAGTGCTCTTTTAGAAACTCTAATCTTGAGTTACCTCGGGGGACATATTTTTTAATAAGTTGAATACACATTTGCTTTCCCTGTATTAGCTTGCTATGAGGGCGGAAATTGCTTTCCCAAATGAAAGGTCATAGAGTGTACAAAATATTTAACACTAGGCCTTTATTTTGTTCATGAATGTCTGAAGGTTTCAATCTTGAAAAACAGACTTTAAGGGATCCTCTAAGTATCATCCTGAAGTTGTTTCAATAGAACTACAACAGAGAACTTTAGGATTTAAATTACTGGAAAGATTATTCCCTGCTTTTAGTTAAAAAAAAAAAAAAATGATGATGAAGTACAGAGGCAGAAAGGAATCTGAAAAGCATATGGAAGAGATTGGTTTAAGTTTGATACATGGTGTTGGTTCCAAACAGAAGACAAAAGCTTGTCACTGATTTCTCTTTCATTTAATGGGGTAGGATTTTCAACCAGTCCTCTATTCAGCCACCATGTCCACATTTTACTTGTCCAAACAGCTGTGGGAGCATGTGCAAAGCCATTTGCAGGTAGGCTTATCATGGAGGGAACAAGATTTTGGAAGCAAAAGGGAGGAAAGGAAAATTAGGTAGCTGAGGGTTTATGATGGAGCAGGGAAAGGACAGCAGAATGGGATGGAAAAAGATTTCAATCAGCAACAATTACGCCTTGGGTTAACTTCTTTGTCTATAATATTCCTACTGGGAGATCTAATCATAAAGGAACTGACAGAGATAATTATTTGTCACAGGATGTGGTACATATCAGCCTGTTATTCACACTTAACAGAAGGGCCCACCTCCATCTGTGCTGAGCAATACCTTTCACTTGGAATTCTCTGCACTCTGACATATTACAGAGTATGGGTCATGCTGAATAAGAGTGCACCAGTTGTGCAAGACAAGGGGATATGTGCTATGGGGGGGAAACTCTAAGGAAAGATTGGACAGCAGATTACACAAACAGGGACAAAGTCCCAATTTCAGTATAAATAAGCCTGAGTCCTTTGGTCATTATCTGTGAAGAGTCTGGGACACAGGTGACCAGGGATGTCTTAAAGGGAGGGTCTCTCCCTTAAACTCAGTTTTCTGAATGTCTGAGCATAAGTATACTTAACTCCAATGTATTTTTTAAATTTTCATCTAATAAAAGTTGTGTTTAAGATCAAATTTTGGATTTTACAGCCCTTGCATCACTTCCTGCCTTCAGGCAGGAAAGCTGGTGCTGTGTTTATTGAGACATGTGACAATACTCACCTGAGCAGCAATGGAGGAACATGGGGATGACAGCAAGACACAGACTCTGCCTAGGACTCTGATAGTAGGAGATACGCCACTTTCCCCACATACACTTCCTTTTTAAGTAGCCATAGGAGATAGGCATGTAAGATAAGGAATGAAAAAGAGGAGACCTTTGGGGGACCCTGAGACTTGTTATTGTGTATTCCTCTCCTTTCCAAGCTAAATAGTCCTAGGGCCTGATTCTCACTTAAACTAAGACCACTTTACACCACTCTGGCAGAGTAAAGGGATTTAAAGTAAGCGTAACTATAATCTAAGCCCACTTTAAGGCTCCTCTTCACACCCAGAGCAGTGTAAAGTGGCTTTAATGTAAATTAGACACAGGTCCCTAGTCTTGGGTAAAATTTTCAAAAGTGCCTAAATGACTTAGGCGCCAAAGTCCCTTCATTGATTTTCAATGGGACTTCTGACTTGGGAGCCACTGAGTGCTTTTGAAAACTTTGCCCCTTAACACATATGTATACTCCCCCATAGGCTGCTAGCCATTTCTCTTTCCTTTCTGCAGGCCGTAATGCTGAAGTTTCCAGCATTAGAGATGTAGGACAGGACAGACACATTTTACACTCACACAAAGGCTGGGAACCAGACTGGAGAGGTTGACATGGCGGGGTGCAAACATGTGAAGCTGTTGAAGGCAGGATATGGCAGCTGCCTGAACAAGAGAGTCCGAGTGATCTTGTGTGATTGCACATCCCACCAAGCACGAAGAGCGGATTGTTGAAATAGTAGCTCCATTACCTAACAGAATAAAGAATTCTTAACAAAGCAACTTTTTTGTATAGCTGTTATACATTTTAACCTTTTAATCACAAAACTTCAGAGATGTGAAATTTTTGTAAATTATATACAGCATCACTCTTCTAAATACTTATATTTGAAGTTAACAGCTGCATTACTTCAAAAGGACTCTGTATACAGGGTTAGAACTCACTTTCCATTTTAGCCCAATTTTGACACTTACCCCTTGAACGTTTCAAAGCAATCTGCTAGCCCAAAAAGTCCTTTAAACCTCAAATTTTGCACAACTGATCATTAGCCAGAAAAATTTTGCGGACATTGTTCAGTTAGTCAGTATTTCTGAGATATGGCACTTGTTAAAATGAACAAAGTTTCAGGTTTTGGAAATCTATTTAATTTAGTAGTCTTGGATAAGATTGCATGCATAGACCCATTTCTTAGAATATTAGATATACACTTTTAGAGTTATTTGCTATGGATTTAGTTTTAAACTCTGAATACTTATCACATTTTGACAGGTTTCAGAGAAGCAGCTGTGTTAGTCTGTATTCGCAAAAAGAAAAGTACTAGTGGCACCTAAATTGGTTAGTCTCTTGCCACTCCTTTTCTTATCACATTTTGGAAGACTTTATATTTTTTTGCAGTTTTGGAGCAGTTTAATATATTAATATGCTAGAGGAGTTTCTTAGCTCCCTCAGTTGCATCACTTGGATTCAACAGGTTACAGACTACACAGAATATCTGATTTAAAGACTATGTTGTCTTGCATTTCAACAAGTACCATTCATCATCTTTACAGCACAGCTATAATTACAGCAAAATGTCGTCTCTATAAGAAAAAATTCTGAACAACCTATGTTTGTATATATCAATACTTTTAAAATATCTGGTAAAAATCAATAAGGAAATTCCTAGGCAAAAAAAGTTCAGATACAACTACAAGACCGTAGTTAATAAACGTATTCGAAAGGCAGGGAATTTATAACTGAGGTTTCACTAACAGCCTCACCTATGGCACTTTATCAAAGACCCATGTATATCCACCAAAATCTCCTATGCACCTTAAAGAAAAAACACCATACTTCATCTTTATTTCCAGTTTGGACCGCATACCCTCAGATAACACACTGAAAAATTTGTCAAGGTATAAAGATCTGAGAATACTGAGACTCCCTCATTATTGGAGTTAGATAGTTTTGGCACCAATTCATATGGCCACCTGCAACATATATGGTAATTTCCTGCAATATCTTTGGGAGTTCTTACTATATTAAGTTTATGTATCATTGTGAGCCAGGGATTGTATGCAATTCCACGGAGAGGGTGGCCACAGTTTCTCCAGGAACTAAGGACAGTGGGGAGTGATTAGGCAAATTCACTCAGGTCTAACATCTCCAGAGAAGTACCACCACCTGGAGAGGCTCACATATACTAACTAGTTCAAACTGGATTCCCCAGAGACCAAAAGACAAAGAAAAGAGTTTTGGAAAAACAGCCTGAGTTTAAACTGTCTCAGGGCCTTCTATCTGATTTAGCTAAGAGACAGGACCTTCTGACCAAGGTGAGTCTGGGAGAAATCCCTGTAGAAGAAATGGAAGGGCTGAAGTTGGGATGACCTTTGGTAAGCTTTTTAGCATGCATATGGGGGGGGGGGGGGGTTATAGCTTTCATATGTTTTTTTCTGTAATCTTTCGCCTTAAGAATAAATGTGCTTGCTTATAAAGACCTGCATGGTAACTTGTAACTGCTGGCGATTACAATTGTTCACAGCCTCCGGAGAGAACGCAAAGTGCAGATGTTGGACTGTTTAGGCAGTCTGGCTTGCTGGAGATATCACAGAGTGGGCAAGGAATTGTGTAGCCTTGAAAATCCCTTGTCAAGAGGGAGAGAGATGAAGGTCTTTACCCAGGAGAGCTGACAGTTGAGGAGCTAGGAGCCTAGAGTGGGTGCCCTTGAGGGATCATGGAGGAGGAAATACAGGTGCAGTCGCCCTGAATTGTGTCACCATCAATACACACGGTGCAGTTTCAGATAGACAAACCCTACACACCAATCACAAATGCTTCATTATCTGCCACCATGCAATACTTTAACAGCCAGCTGACATTAAGAAACAGCATCTATCCTATTTATAACCTTAACTTTATCTTAATTAAATTGCAGATTAAACTTACCTTGCAGCTCAGGGCCAACCGTAGTTATTATAGCCCCAAGACATCGGCCCAAACACTGATGTACTTCTGTATGCGATGGTGGAACTGTCAAGAGCAGGGTAAGAACTAGAGACAGAGTAGGCTCCACATATCCCCGGTACATTGGCCCACTAGAGTCCACTATCAAGGCAAGTGAATGGAGAGACCAAGTCTATAATAAATCAAAGAGATTTTTGGTTTTGAGTCATAGAAGTTTGTTTAGTTTAGAGTTTTGACGATTTATTTACAGTCGCTATGGCTCTCACCACCCTTGTCTAAACATTTCTATTTTAACCCTCTGTTTTTAAGAACATCTTCGTCACCCCACAATCTGGAACATTCACTTCTGGGCTGAAATTTCCCAGGTTTGGTCTCTGCCTGCAGGTGAATTTTTGTTTGTTTGAATAAAAATGGCTACGCTGTTTGAGAATGAGAAGAAAAGGATGCATATATTTTTTCCACTATATAAAAAAGTTTGACACAATTTTGAAAGCCAAAACTGGGGCAGAAAGTTGAAATTAGACTCAGAAATGGTCCTCGAGAAGACGTGCCTGAACCAATGGAAACAGGTTTTCATTTGATAATGTTATGGCCAATTGAAATTCTCAGCTTGCATATACAGTGCATTTTGCACTGAGTTTTCTTTCTAAACTCTTAAAAGTGAAGCTAAGGAAGGCCACGCTGCTCACATGTAGTTAACTTAGCTGCACTGGAGAAAGGTAGTGAAGGGCAAAGCCCTGGTCTCATTCACTGAACACCCTGTAAGATACACTATGAATGAAGCCAGGTACCCTTGTTTCATTTTCTTCAAAGCTTGTAGGGAACAAGTTTCAGGGCTGCTAATGTTCACAGGAAATGCACTCCTTCTCCTGTGGGCCGCAAAGTGTGCAGGACAGAGTGTTCCAGTGGCATTTACCAAAATAATTTTACATTATGATTTTCCCCCCTCACTCCAAAAAACGTGGGAAGTTCCATAAAAAGAAAAAGGACTATTGTAAGAGGAGGTTACAGTTGCACAGTTAAACATTTGAGTTAGCTGGCCACACTGCCTTTATTCTGCTCCTACAGTCTAGTTACATGATCACATAATCTTTCTCAACTACATAACACTATTTATTTTACAATGTTAGACACTAATGTTGTATCATGTAACATTTTTTTCATTCTTTCTACTGTTTCATTCTATTTATTGTAATGCTCCAGTATCTTTTTTCTGATTTAGACGGAGGATTTTAAAGGTTCAAACGGAAGTGTTATGTGCCTAACTCCCATTTAAAGTTAATGGGGATTAGGCACCTAACTGCCACTTGTACCTTTGAAAATCGCCTCCTTTGATTTCTTATCTTTTTATACTGTAGTAAAAATTGATTAAATTTTATTTGTTAAATAATATGCAAGCCTTTGTTTAAAGACTACCATGATGCATTTACAGAACAGCAGAAATAATATTGCACATGCAACCTGAACTTTGTCAATATCTAACTTTTGAGAGCTTAACTATGGAAATTTGAGGGTTTTTTTTTTTATTATATATATATAGATATATGTATCACTCAACAAAGCAAATCAAAACTTCTATCAATCCTGTCTCCTCAGACAGAGGATTACCTCTACTCCATGTTCTCTAAAGTTAAAAATTTAAGACGACATGGGTGTCTGTGGTTCCAGGCAACAAAGATAGCAGAGGATGGGGGCTCCAAGCTCAAAGTTCTGAGCCATTAAACTGCCTCTTTCTGTGGGTGAGACACACCTTCCTGCTGATTAGGCGTAATAGCCATAGCCATTTCAACTAATAATTTCTTTTGGAGTAATGGGGGAAAAGAATGAAAAAGTCTCCTGATATGTGGTGAGTTACACTATAACCTTTTGAGAATAATATTTATAGGCAAGTAATTTTTTTCATTCAACGTTTTTATTTATATCTTTCTCCAGAGGGTCTTTTACTATTTTATTTAACTGGCTTTGCAGAATTCACTGCCAAGGGATATCATGAATGCACCTACTTTCCTTTAAGATTCTACTTTAACTTACATTTGTTTTCCAAATTGTCTTATTATTTATTTTAATTCATTGTTCTACAGAATGGAATAACTTATTTACATCTTGAGATGACTCAACATAATTAGGCACTTCATAGAATCATAGAATCATAGAATATCAGGGTTGGAAGGGACCTCAGGAGGTCATCAAGTCCAACCCCCTGCTCAAAAGCAGGACCCATCCCCAATTAAATCATCCCAGCCAGGGCTTTGTCAAGCCTGACCTTAAAAACTTCTAAGGAAGGAGATTCTACCACCTCCCTAGGTAACGCATTCCAGTGTTTCACCACCCTCCTAGTGAAAAAGTTTTTCCTAATATCCAACCTAAACCTCCCCCACTGCAACTTGAGACCATTACTCCTTGTCCTGTCCTCTTCTACCACTGAGAATAGTCTAGAGACATCCTCTCTGGAACCACCTCTCAGGTAGTTGAAAGCAGCTATCAAATCCCCCCTCATTCTTCTCTTCCGCAGACTAAACAATCCCAGTTCCCTCAGCCTCTCCTCATAAGTCAGGTGCCTAAAGTAACTGTTCAAAGTCAGGTTAGTTTGTTGTTAGGTCCACTGCACCATAAAGAAACTGTATTTAGGACAAAAAGATATCGCTCTCCCATTTAGACTTATACTCCTTGGGGCATGGACTGACAATTTTTTCTTTTGTACAGCATTTTCTTTGCTGTTGACAGTAATACATTAATCTTAAACCCTACTGAATGGTTTTAAAATGTCTTTTTGTTTTATACCTGGACTTCAGGTGAGGTCCCATCTTGTGCCAACGCCAACAGAATACTGACACTGGTTTTCAGATGCTGTCCAGAACCTATTCCACCCACATAACGATGGAGACAGCCAAGAGCCAACGAATGACCAGTTCTTGACACAACATCTCGAGCAGATTTTAATCTATCAAGATTAAAGCATAAATCAAAGTATTTGCTAGATTTGTGGTTGAGGCAAGGATTGTTCAAGTGTCAGAAAAATAAACAAACCTCAGCTTCCACCTGGACTATTTGTTAACTCAAAAAAACAAACAAACAAACAAACAAAAACAGCAGAGACTTTCTGGGAAGATATAAATGAAAAAGACAAAGGAAAATATTTAAAACTTTCTGATTATTAATTCCTCATATTCAGTTGCTTGTAAAGTTATTCTGACTTTACTATAATTCCTTTCTTCTCTTCTGGGAAGCATTTATTTCTGACATTTTAGATAAGGAATATTTTTGTAACTGACAGGACACATGATTCTCTTAAACTGTCTACTCTTTGCTTGATGTTGCAGACCACAGTACTCTGTTACCCAGAAAATGCTGTGCTAAGCTTAAACAATCAAGAATGAAAATGTGACGAGACATGGTGGAGGACTGAAGGGAATGCAGCTGAATCCTCTGATATATTGCCAGCTCATTTGTTATATCTTTTTAGAACCTACTGCTTCTCACTGCTATGAGTTTTATTATGAAGGTTTTTTTAAATAATCTTTTATTCAAAAGAAACAAGGAGGAAAGTAGCAAGACTTTGAATCACCAGATTACATAAGTACATGATAACTTTTCTTATTGATGCTTGGCAAGATTTGAGCCCCCCACATCTACTACAGCTATGACAACTGTAAATAATTAGGCTGCTAGCTACAATTGTTCTCCAGTAGTCACGGAAAATGGATACCTGTAAAGAAGAAAGTGAAGGGTAATTTCTCGTCTTTCTGCGTGTAAGATCTTAGCACTCCAGGTAGTATGCAAACATATAAATAATAAAAGGCCTCCAGTAAATAATACAAGAATTACTTAACAATATGGACAAATTGAAAAATCCATTTGATAAAATGGATCTTGGAGGAGAAATTATGGACAAAACCATAGCAGTGCTTGGAAAATCATGGATTCTCAAGGGAAGAAACAAAGTCTTACAAGCAAATTGTATTATAAAAACAAAGTTCAAATTCTGAATATTGAAAATCTTGAAAAATGCTTAACATACGAAAATAAGTATCCTTGAGATACTTAAACTATCTAGAAGATCTCTTGAGAATTGCTGAGGATAATAAATTTTACTCCTTTAAAAAAACTCTTACCTATAAACACTGAATGAGAGATACCGCTTAGTTTGCTGAGATCCAGGGGTATAACTCTAGGTAAATTTTGCCTTATTTATAATAGAAACAAAGTCTTGCCTTGAAATGACACCACTGAAGAAACAAATTATTTCACAAAAAGAATGTCCCCAGATGGTTTTTGGCCTATTTGAGTTAAGCTGATTCTTCCTTTATAAGAAAGAAAGATTTTATACTTAGAAGTTGCAATCTCTTTTGCATTGCTGCAAACAACCACAACAACAACAACAAAGACTTTTTATCTTTCTAGACATGGACAAGTTAATCCCATTCATAAAAGGGAAGATGAATTTAACATAACTGGATCATCAGAAGACCAATTTCCAGTTTAAAGGAAATACACTAGAGTATAGTTCACGTACTCATCTGAGGAAAAATTGGACACACTTATCTTCCTGAATCTTTAGTACAGACAGATCTTTGAAGGCCTAATTAGTGATGGGGAGTCAGATGGAGTAAGGAAGCAAGTCACTGTGGGCCAACAAAGAAGCCAAAACCTAGATGCTGAGAGGAGGTGTTGATGACATGCGGCTACCGATATGCATTGTTCTGGGTAACCCCACACTTTACACATACTTAGAGTCAGCCATGTTTATTTTATCTGAAGCAGTTTCTTTATCCTTAAATAGATCATCAAGAACTGTTCAACAATATTGTTCCGAAGAGCAAATATTTCAATCAGTCATTGTTCACTCTTGGTAACAGCATATGAAACAACTCAGAATCTGTAAACCTGATTAGGCCTACCAACCCGAAGTGGTCAGGCATGAAGGACATATACTTAAAACTATAATTGTATTTAGCAGAGACATTTTCTGAACATGTTTCAATTCTATGTTTTGTTTCCTTTCTTGAGGCAAAGTGACAACAACTTACTTGTCAAAGCTGAACTGAGCCATTCTGGCGATGAAAGTTGCTTCTCCAACTACCTGAGCCATTCTGCCAAGTGCCTCTCCTGCTGCACATCTCAAAATGGGATTAGGATTGTCAAGAGCACCCATAACCAATGTCAGAGCAGATTTGCGGACTTCTTCTGGTCCTAATGTACTTTTATTCTCAGCTAAACCCTATATGAACAAATGGGAAAAAATATTTGACCAAAAGGAATAAAAGTATGTTTTGACATCTGTTGCTGAAATCAAGTTTAAAACAGTTTAAACTGATATTTTCACAAGATGATAATTCACTCATAAGACAGGCTACCTAATTTTTTAAGTGATGTCTTACAACAACTGAACATATCTTACATCTCACACATTGAGAAAGGTGTTTAATTTCTACTTCTCTCCCTGTTTCTCAAGGGTTTTTTCTCTTTTTTTTTTAAATAAGATTAAAATAAAGTTACATGTTAATACAAATAAAGAAACAAAATGAAGACTACATGAACACCCAACTACCACCAAAACAATATTCTGCTTCTGCCCCAAAAAGCAAAGCAACTGGTTTCCTCCAAAACCAACAGCAATGGCATTGCATGGTTCTTTGCTAATTGTTTTCCATAAGCCAGTTCCAACAATACAACTTGATGGGTTGGCTCCTCCCATAGATCAGACAGGCAAGGCAACAACCAAAGAGACACTGCAGTTTTCACGCACTTAACTCCACCTCCTTCTATCACTCTCACTCCCCTGAACCCCTCACCAGCACACCAAGTAGAGAACTTCAGAACTGTAAGCTGAATCATTGTAAAAAAAACAACAGAACTTCAGCATATGATAAATCAGCTCTTTATGATAGTGACGGGTGGACATCTGGACTGTTGTCCATATATATATCATCTGGCATGCTGCTTTCTGAAAGAGTATCTGGTGGTCTAGGTTTTAGGGACTTGTAGATATAATGACTAAGGGAAGAAGAGAAAGGGAAAAGAACTCCAGAAGTAAGCCCTGTATCACAAAGTCATGCATTTGTGACCAGACTGGAAGAAACCAGAAATTTTCCCTGCAACATTCAGGTAGTCAGACAGAGGAGAGTAACATTTTAATGGAGACTTTGCCCAACTGCTACTGCTGGCTGGAGATCAAGTTAGCTTGTCCTAGTCTACCGAACGAGTGATTTAGGTTCAACAGCTAGCCACTGATTGCATAACTACAGTCTTGCAAATAGAAAAATCTGAACACTGCCTGGAAAAACTGTTAGAGCAATATCCCTTGAAATGAGAAAAAAAAGAAAATTAAGTCTCCTGAGATAATTTTCTTCTGGTCTAAACTGACTTGCAACTGGTGAGGCCTGTTAGTCTCCAACAGCTGGCATTAAAGGGGACTAATAATCAATTTTGTCTTATCTGAAAGACACCACATTTCCAGTCAATGAACTTCTGGGGTCACTGTTAATGACCTAAAAAGAAAAGGAGTATTTGTGGCACCTTAGAGACTTAGTCTCTAAGGTGCCACAAGTACTCCTTTTCTTTTTGCGAATACAGACTAACACGGCTGTTACTCTGAAACCTGTTAATGACCTGATGACACTGGCTTTCATCTTCGTGGAGTTCTGAGCAAATGCATCCAATGAAATGAGCTGTAGCTCACGAAAGCTTATGCTCAAATAAATGTGTTAGTCTCTAAGGTGCCACAAGTACTCCTTTTCTTTTTAGTATCAGGAGAAAGACAGAGAGTGTGCACAGTCAGAGGAACAACAATGGTATGATTTCCCATCCCTCTGGCAAATAAGTTCCTGGATGCTGAAGAGAATGAACTGATCTGATAGGCTGTGGCATCAAAATCAGTACACCACAATATAAAGTGTGTGTGGTAGGAGAGGAAATCTCAGCAGGAAAGGGCCAAAGTCAGCAAAGCAATTCTGTAGCTCACGAAAGCTTATGCTCAAATAAATTTGTTAGTCTCTAAGGTGCCACAAATACTCCTTTTCTTTCTGCAGATACAGACCAACACAGCTGCTACTCTGAAACAAAGCAATTCTGTTTCCCATAGGGAAAAAGTTTCAGGTTTACTGGGAGTGGACTGTCTGTGAGAAGTAGAAAAATCTTTACTTTGAAGACTGTTTATCGTCCAGTCTCTGCACCTGTGAAATGTGCCCCCAGGGAATCCCTCTTTGGAGTACCCTGTACTCCCACTGCTGCAGTCAATTACTTTGAAGAACTGTGAAAACAAGTGCTCTGTGAGAGCCTGGGGCAGAATGTCAAGGCTTGCAGAGTGGCCATAAGAAACTGGATGCAACATGACCACTGCATTAAGTGTATTCATGACTCTTCTCATCCTAATACTCCATGTGAAGGAAGGAAATGATCTTCTCAGCAGAAAGGCAAAAATTAGTGAGTTACAATTAAAAGTATTAATCTAAGGCTCTGTCTATATTTTGAGCTGGGGTGTGATTCTCCTGCTCATGTGCACATACTTGCACTAACTCGATGAGAATCACACCCCAGCTTGAAGTGTAAACATAGCCTAAAAGGAAGATGAGGCTGAAGAAAAACCAAAGAGGGCCCACCAAAACAACCTGGCTGCCACAGTTGCTACTGACCTCCGTAAAGGAAGGATATAAACTGGGCAAGAGACACAAAAGGGCTGGAGCTAGCTGAATGGAAAGACTGAAAATGGAAGTCTCATTTGCTCGAATCCTACCTAATTCACAAGAAAGGGGAGTCAACCCATCAACCTGCATTGTTAATATTATATCAGTGTTACTGAATTAGAGTTAGCTTTACCTTTACCTATGACACGCAGGCAGGGGAGGCTTTTATTCTCTCCCCTCACCCCTGGATCAAACTCCGTCAGACTGGAAAGATGAAATTTTTAGGTGGTATGTCAGTGTGTTGCACTGCAACAGTCACTAAATTAAAGGACATTTTAGCTATATGAAGAAAATTTTGAAACTATTTTTCTTTTTCAAATCAAGGTAGCAGCAAAATCACATCTCAATACACTGGATGGGAGTGAAAATGCTGGATGACTGCAGCAGCCTGTTTGGTCCTCAAGTATGATAAGGATAAGGAATGTATTATTACCACTCAGAAAAAGAATCAGGTTACTTTAGGAAAAACACCCTTCTCCCCAAATTAAAGGTGGGGAAATAAGATGTGATCATGTAGTTAAAGATTGTAGCATAACACATGCACAAAGGAGCCCAATTAAGAATGTACAGGCAACTTTAATTCTGGCTTTTCCTAACTTTTGAGTGCTTGACTTTGCAACCTTAATAATGATCTTTTAATGTAGTTTTTGTGTTTAACATTATAAATAAAAGTCTATAAATCTGAGAATTTTAGTATCTGTCAGTTACAAATTTTAAAGCAGTTTTACCTTCAATGCACTGAGAACAGCAGTGAAGATATTAAGCTGCACAGCTTGTTGACGGACACCTTTAGCCTGTTTGACACATTCAGCAAAGTGATCCAACATTTGTAGCCTACAAAAGAACAATTAACTTCATCACTAAGAGAGAGACACTTCCGAAAAATAAATTGAAAAGACAATACATTTTGCCTAAAGGGAAAAAAAACAATGCAAAAGAGAAAAAACAAACAAACAAAGTAGAAGGGTTTAAACAAGGCCCTGTGAATTTTGCTATTTGGCTGCAGAACGTATTGGGCCTTATGAAAATCTTTTCATCTCACCTGGTGGCCTGAGAACATGCTACCAGGCAGAGGGGGGTAAAGACCTCTGATTGACACTCTGCTGGCTCTGCCTTGAACTCAGCCACAAGCAAGAGATTGTCATTTCAGAAGAAATGATTGCTTAGAAGAAACAGCGACTGCAGAGAGACTTTGCAGTATGACCAGGAATTGTGGGGAGAGGAGAGAAGAAAAATTCACTTGCCTCACTATCCTCCGCCTTAGACACAATGCTGGGAATAAGCAGAGTGCAAACTATAATTCACATTCTCTCCTTCCACCTACATTCTGTTGAGAAATTAGAGGAGGGGAGGAAAATATGAACTGGCTTTGTGCCTCACCTTTCCCCTAGAGATGCCAGGAATAGGAGGGAATAGCGCCACCAGGATCCTTATCCAGGTAGCAGTGGTTTGGCATGTAGGCTACAGAGTTTTTTCATTCAGATGCAGGTAGACTTTGTCATAGTTATCCACGCCACTGTCACTGCAAAGCTGAATTACTGCAAAGTGTTCTGCATGCTAATACACTTTAAATCAATTATAAAAATGACCTCACCACACATTACGTTGAATTTTCAGGACTGTAAACTAGGAAAAAGATCTTTTACTTCTAACATGAGTACATGTGATATGGAAGCCACTGAGAGACAATGAACATGGAACACCAGAAGTAGATTTACTTTTTGAGAGAACTATAATCCCATTAAATTAAAAAAGGAAAGTCAACCATACACTGCATTGCACATTAACTTAGACTGACCTGTGTTTGTAAGAAACATGAGGAAAAACCACACCAAAGAGCGCCACAGAGGCATCAATGACGGATACTCCCAGGGGAAGGGGGCCAGGCACAGCTTCACCAGCTGGGATGCGCAAATAAATGGAAGACGGGTCATGCTCCAAAGCACCACTTCCAGATGCACTGTTTGGCTGAAGCTACAAATAACCACAAGTTATTAATACCTTCTAAATACATATTTGCACATATTTATACTGAACATACTGAATTAACCAAACTACATATGCAGCAACTTAAAACTAGATTACTCACCAGCAGTTAGAATTCTCTAACTACACTCTTACATACAAAGCCAGGCAAATCCCAGAACGTTCAAAGCAGTTAACAACTTGGTGTGAGCAGTCTCAGTCACCCTTGGTACAGATGAGGTGGGTGAATTAAAGACAGAGTGACAAAATTTGGTTCTGATAGCAGCTCTGGGAAGCAGTGAACACAAAGAAGCATTTCAGGGAAAAAGGTTAAACCATCGTTTCCTCAGCATGGGCTTGAGGCGGAAAGGCAGCATACATCCTGTATCAACTCAAGGAGTAATGATTCCCCAAACGGACCAATCTGTGTTCTAGAAATTGACTTCTGTGACATAATACAAACATCTCTTTAAACTCACCCTCTCATCCAGGTATGCCATCAAACAACAGCAACCATAAATAAAAAGGTGGTGAACTTTCTCATACCAAGTATTTATTGTTATTTAAGTGATAAATAATGTATGAAATATAGTTTGAGGCTAGTGCTTCTGTGGTCTCCTAGGCAGGCAGATCAAACAGAAACTGAGGAGTCACTGAGACCTCTTCATGCCTCTTTATATACCTGCTTAGATTATAGTTTCATGCAGGCATTAGGATGCATGCAGTCCAAACATTAAAAGCTTTAAACAGTGCTAGGTTTCATTTATCAGGATATGCAATTTGAAGACAAGGATCTATGGATGCAAGTATAGGAACGCAAATTTATAGAGAAGAATGGTACAAAATAGTGGTACGATAAAACAGACTGCTCACTCCAGTAGCCTCAAAGGTGAGGAGGGTTAGCCTGGGCCAGCAAGGGAAAGAAGGTCTTTTTCCCTTCCCACTCCTCATGGGAGTTCAGCTTCCTTGAGGGCTTGAGAAGGGGGAGGAGGCATCCTAACTGACTTGGGCTTCCATTGTACCTTTCAATCCAGCCATTGCTCCATGTGCACCCAACGGGAGGGTTTACAACCCCTTACCTCCACCCAGTGTACCATTCTGCTTCAGGGAGCAACAGCTCCCCTGCCTCCTGAGTATTAGGCTAGGGCTGGGTTTTGGGGCCATCTGTGGGCATCATACTAGTCACCTTCTAGGGGTTGAGAAGGAGTTTTTCCCACACTGCCAGATGAGCCTGGACAGAGAGGTATTTTCACCTTCCCCTCGGCAGTCCAGGGACTACGTGGGCAGGTTAGGTTATAGCGTTCATGTTGTCACAACCTGACAGCATACGTGTTGGAACTAGGATTTCTGGGGGGTCCTGCTGCACCCCTAGGTTAGAAATGGTTTCCATTCATATACAGGGCTTACTGTTTGGTTCAATGGCTCTCAACACCCCCACCATACAAATTGTTCCAGCGCCCCTGCCTGACAGATACCTAAAACAGAGGAATTGGGACCAGAATTAGGGGAAACTTATCTCCTAAAGGTGGGAAATGGAGCTGGGCCTCCTAACTTCTGGTACAGTGAAGGATCAAGCCCCTTTTTGCCTCCCCTTTAAACTTTGTAGAAGAGGAAGCCATTGGAGTCCCAGCATTAATGTTGAGACCAGGATTAAGGCTTTGAGTGAAGAGTGGGGAAGGCACTGAAGACTTATTGCACTCAACACTGGTTGAGTTATTGCCAGATAATTTCCCAGATGCATTTAATTAAAAAAGTTGTGGCCTAGTTAAACAACGTTCCCAGTGTCTTGTCTTTCTTCCAGTGATGTCTGGCACAAAGCACAACTGAAACAATGTTAACAGTTGACTATCTGCAAAAATTCATTAAAAGGGTCTTCAAAAGAAAAATTTCCCAAGATCTTTTATTTTTCACATGCCTATAAATGTTTTCAATAGCTAAACAGATTTCCTTCAAAAATGTAAGAAGTTCCTTCTACTCCCAATAAGACTTTGTACATGTCACCATCCAGATCGAAGGATATGATTTCACACTGTTGCTTTAAGAAGAAGAAAAAAAAAAAAAAAGAAGAGTCCCTTTTTGGTATAACACTAGTTGCAATGTTCATACTGTGACAAAATTTCCATTATAAACTCTGCTTCTTTTGGATTTTATAATACCTCAGCTGGGGGAAAAATTTATGAGACTTACTGCTAAATCTAGAAACGTTTAATTCACTCTTTAAAAGCAAGGATAGTTGACTAACCACAACTTTATAAACTGTGCAATGATATTCTCTACTGATTTTTTTTTTTTTTGGTAGCTAGTTTTACCAGAAATTTACACTGCACATGGCAGGCTTTAAAACCTTTAAAATCCTTTGAGACAAGGTTGGAAATCAGTAGAATTACACTGGTCTTCCAGATCCATAGTAAGAGTGCAGTTTCAGTTTTTAGGATTTTATTCAATGGAGCCAAGGATAAGAGGAGTTTTATTACTGATTTTTTTTGTTACCTGATCTTCAATTGATTTATGATCTGTTTCCTGCAGCCAAGAGCCAAGAAGAACGCTGTCGTCATAGTGGCAAAGAGATCTAAGCAGCGATGTAGTTGTATTAGCAGAATTGTCTGTCAAAGTGAATTCTGCCACTAGTTCCCGAAGGAGTGCATTAAATGATCCTAGAAAACAGAACTGTACATTAAACCTAGTAATAATTCTTGGCTCTTCCATAGACTTCAAGACATTTTACAGATGCAGGCAAGTAGCATTATTCTCATTCTACAGATGGAAAACTGAGGCAAAGAGCAGTACATTTGATTAGCACAGGGTCAGTGGCAGACCTGCACACAGAACCCAGGAAGGACCCTTGACTCCAAAGCCCAGTGCCTCACCCCATGCATCATGCTGGCTCCTACAAGACCATGATCCCACTCTTGCAAACACTTATGCTTGTGAGTGGTCCCACTGAGTTCACATAAAGTTACTCACATGCGTAAGTATTTGCATGATCAGAGCCTATTTTTGTAAACAACATACTGCCACAGAAAACAAATGTACCATTGCTCTTTGTCCCCTCTACTAGTATTGATCTAATAGACTTGTTTCATAATGTAATAATATATTAGCATATCTAAGCTTATTAAACTCTGAATTACTGACATGCAGAATGAAAAAAAAAAAAGAATACAAACAATTTCTTTTGGACCAGAAAATATGGAGCATTTGAAAAATACAAAACCATTTTAAGGTTTGAGTGTATTTATTTCCCCAAGGACTGTGTGCACTTTCTAACATTTAGGGATTCTAAACTGAATAAATGATCCTTCATTAGAATTCTCCGAGAAAATTCACACACGTAAATAAGAAAATGAGCATTTTGTCCTAACTGCAGTTACATTTACAAGTTAGATGTCAACTTAATGATGCTAACCTTTTGAACACTTGAAATCAATATATTTTATACATCAACAGTTTGGACTGATTTAAATCAAAGCTGATTTTAATCAGCAAACAGGAAACACTAATTTAAACAACAGATTTTAATCTTGTTTTTCTTTTCAAATTTTTAGTTATTTCCATAGAGAAAGACTGATTCTCATTTGTGGGTGACCATTAAAGCATTCTGGTTTGCAACTAAATAAAAAACTTTTATACCAGATTTCTTTTTGCTGAGCAAGAGGATTTATATCTATACACATTCATTTGAACAGTTATATATCTTAACTTACATTTTTCAGATTCCTAAATTTTACATTTTTTATTATAGTGAATGATGCATTTATTTACTAGATGATTACTAATTTTTTCTTGTGATTTGTGTCAAGGTCTATTTGGATGGAAATTCAAATTCAACTAAATATGCATAATAACAGCATTTTAAGTTGTATATATGTATTTATTAGTAGTAGTTAAATAAAACTACCTTAAATGTGCAGGATACATAAGAAAAAAAAAGTTTATCAAAACATGTTTTACCTTTAATGCTAACTGATTTATTAAAAAAAGAATCTGTAATCACAGAACTGTAGTGATTGTTGCTGGTCAATATGTCCTTCAAGATTTTAGAACTAGTAGACCTTATCCTTTCACACCTAGTTTCTATTCACAGAATGAAAGAGGAAAACAAGCTTTCCTGCTTTCCCAATTGGTTTCTTAACTTTGAATGAAGTAGTTATTGAACTAACCTAGCTGAATAAACTGAAATGAAGAAAATATTCTCTCTGCACTGCAAAAGGCTATTGCTGTCAAAAGTTGGTTTAAATCTTCAAAGTAAACTCTGGTTCCACATACTTATCCAGAGACTTCCCCAGTTAAGTGGTTTGACTTTCTTTAAAAACTTAAAGAAGCAAAAATGTACTGCTTAATATTATTTTTTTATTTAATTTAAATGATTGTAATAAATTACATAAATGTAGGCCTTAACTTAATTTTTCAGAGTTTCAAATTTAATTTTAAATGTTTATTTTAAAAAATAAATCTGTATTTAATGTAACTTAAAGGATCCAATTTAAAGAAAAATATCCAATTTTAATTTTTAAGGTTTTTTAATTATGGATTTTTATCCACTATGTATATTAATCTAGTACTGCATTAATGTTAAAGACTAAGAAACCATAAACTGAAAACCAGGAAATGAATCTTATCTCTATCCTTTGTGTATCTGCCTTAAAATATCATTCTGTATTTGTTATATCAGTTTATTGTATTTGTTAAATAAAACATAAAATACTACAAACTTAAAATTCTCTTAAAACTCTACAAATTGGAACTTCATCTTCTGTACATATATATTACATACACTGTATGCATTGTGCTGTACTATGCAGTGTACAAATTATGCATCTAAATTGATAATATTTAAAATTCTAATACTATATTCTTCATCCTCTAGAGAGTTTCCATTTTTATCTTACTAATGTTATCTTTTACTTTGAATAAATTACATGGGATCTTCTTAGTCCTGTATTTTCACTGAAATCACAGAAATCCAATACATATGGAAGATTTGTCACACCTTTGAACTCTATCATTTCTTTTAACTGTGAATTTAGATCTTAAATATTTAAACTGCACTGTAAAGATTTTGAACCAATTATTTCTTTTTCAACTGGTATGGATCTAAGCCTTACCCACCACAGAATCCATCAAAAGGCATAACTACACTTTCTTATTTGGTAACTCCCTTTAAAAATATATATTTATTTACCTTCATACGTTTTTGGAGGTAACAAAGCCAAAATGTCATAAAGTCTTAAACGGACCATAGCTGCACTAGCTTTAAGATGAGCTCCATGGGCTTTAATTACCGATGGAATGCTACAGTGTGAAAAAGAAGAGAGTTAGGTACAATCAAGCATTAATTATGTTATGATATAGGGAATTTAGGAATTTTTTAAACATAAGTGGTAGTTGAGATAACAGTACACTGTTCAAAAAACTATTCTGAACAAAGTTACTCAGATTATTAATTTGTTTTCAGAAGTAACAGTACTGAGAGGATCTTTAACACCGTACAACTCAAAGAGCAGATCAAAATACATTAGTAAACTACTACTACTGTAAATTTCTCTCTTTGTTTTGTTTTCTGTAATGTATATTTAAAACCTTTTCATCTGTTACATTGTTTAATAGGCCACTTTAATTAACAAACTTCATTTTTACTTCTAATTTCTTGATGTTCTTATTCTTTGTGAAGGGACTAATTAACTAAGGAATCAAGAATTTATTGACCTGGAAATCCAAAATCAAAAAGGGAGTTTAAAATGACAAAGTCAAGTCAATTGTTGTATGCAGTGTTGTTGTAGCCATGTCAGTCTCAAAATATTAGGAAGACAAAGGTGGGTGAGATAATATCTTTTACTGGACCAACTTCTGTTGGTGAAACAGAAAATCTTTCAACCTTACATAGAGCTCTTTTTCTTCTTCTTCTTCCCCAGACCTACCCTGTCTCTCTAAAGAGAAGTCAAAACAGGCCCAAAATATAAGTTTTCTGATAAACTTTTACAAAACCTAAGACCAAAATAAGTGTTCTCATGAAATTTTAAAAAAAACCAAAAATCTATCTTACTTCAAGAAAAAGAAATGAGCACTGCTCTGTGGACAATTCAAGGACTGCAACATAAGGTCACAGCATGAGAAACTACAAGTAAAACTAACTCGAAATACAAGTGAAACTTACTGAACCAATTTCAATACCCAGGCTCAGTGAAAAGTAAAACTCAGACCTGAAACAGTGACAGCTTAGGTTTTTTATTCCATATTGAAAATGTAAGCCATTGTTTGCAACAGCAGTAAAGATTGTTTGAATAATGGCATTTTTAGCCTCAACCTGTCCCTTTAAAAATTATGCAGACAAGAAGAGAATTTTAAAAGCTGTCCACTTACTGTGACATCATTGTCATGGCACATTCTATGGGTGTCATTAATTTTCTGATCACATCTTCAGTAAGGAGCTCAGGACAGTGAGCAACAAAACTCCTCATAGCTATCAATGTAAAACATTTCAGTCAAAGTTAAATTGCAACAGAAATGGAAATAAATTTCAGCAAGTAACCAAGCTACAGATGCCAACAGGATATATTAAAAAAAAAACTTTTAATCACATTTGTATTAACTCATAGCTCATAAAACAATTAGTAAGATTACACACTGGAAAAAATTAATTATGTAACAAGTTTTGTGCATGCTTTTTCTATTACTTTTTGATAGAAAGAGGTGAATTACAAATTCTCTGTATGAGTATGGTATTTGTGATGTTGAAATTAGCATACATCTAATGAAACAGGACATGAACTTTCACCACTTCTTTGTGATTCTTACCGCACAGAGCTCCAGCACGACCTTCCAATGTTACTTGCCAGGTAAAAGAGTCTCCTCGGGCTTTCTCTGCTTCCAGCTCCTTTAGAGAACGAGGAAATACATTTCGCCATAGCAGCAGCATCTTAGGTAGATGGTACCGAACAACTGAAGGACCTAATCAAGGAAATGTTTATCTGAAATTGCAGCATCTATTTATAATGTGCAATATATTAAAAAATAAGGGTATTTCAATTAATAACCTAACACTAAAATAAATTGCTATGCAATAGAGATTTCTGAATACAATTACTTTTCACTGTATATACTGATTCCTTACTTTTTGCATTTCCTCCTGCTAGAACAATGAAAAATAAAGGAAGTCATTCTCATTTTTAGGTTAAAAGTGCTGTAAACAAACTGCAAGGGTATTTTTATTTGTTGACTGACAACTGTTTTTATTAGAGAGACAAAGTAGATGAGGTGTAGCTCAAAAGCTTGTCTCTTTCACCAACAGAAGTTGGTCTAATAAAAGATTTTACCTCATCCACATTGTCTCTCTAATATCCTGGGACCAACATAGCTACATCAACACTGCAAACAACTGTTTTTATTGATTATTTTAATTCATGGAAACATATCTATTAGTCTTTGGTTCTGCGGAGTCTTGTTTATACAAATGCTAAATTTGGGGGCAAATTTAAGCTGACAATGTCCCTTTAAAAACCTGGATGTTTTTATAATAATACATTAGTGATTTCTACCACCAGTCTCCATTTTTGTTTTTCATTATATTCTCAGCTGGAGCAAGACATGTTCTTTTAACTAAGCTATCCTATTCACATTACAAACAAACAAAAAAACTAACTGGAAGTATCTAGCTTTAATGGTAAGTTTTTCAAAAAGTTTTAGAAAAAGTTCTGGAGGGCATAAAATCCACTGTTGCAAGCTCCTTTTTTTTAAAAAAAAAGAAAAGAACAGAAAAAGTCCCTAGAAGGGCAACAAAGATAGTTTGATGTATTTCAAGACTCGCATATGACAACACATTTGCAAAACCCAGGATTACTTGGAGCAAAAAGAATAGACTAGAGAGGGAACCTGATTGAGAGCAGTGAACAGAGATCTGCCCCGTTTTCACCTTGTGTCATAATATAAACTAGAAAATTGTTACTGAACCACTAAAATTTCAAGAGAGGCTATTTAAAACCTCTCAGTGTATGATCAATCTGCAGAATGCACTGCCACAGAAGGTCAGAGCCAAATACTGGGTTGGATTTTAAAAAGACAACTCGATAATTAAGACCATTCAGATCTGTCGTTGTTCAGTTATAATTATTTATACTGTTCCACAGAGATGAGATACTGACATGGGTAATCACATCTCATATTTATCAAAGCATTACATAATTAAGTAAGGCACATTAACTATAGAATGGGGGAAGGGGTTTGCCCTCCGGCAAGGCATCAGCTACTTGCTATTGCTAAATGCAGAACTAAACAGAAAAATGTTGTGACCTGCTATGCTAATTCAGCTTATATAAAAGCATCAGTATACCACTCCAGTTTAACTTAAAAAGGGATAAATGAACATTTAACTATTGAATTATGAACATGATGCTATACAAACAGAGTAATTTTCCTCCTAGAATAAATAATCTTGTGCTACATTTTTGATTGCTCCAGTACAAAGTGTATTTACCAAAACAGATACATCAGAAATGCTGGACAAGAATTAAAACAATATAACTAAAATAAAAAGCAACTACTTATACAAACCTAAAGTCATAAGTGCACCAAGTAAAAGCCATCCAGCTTGAGTGCGCTGTAAGGACAGTCTGCTATTTTGAGCAGCAGTTCGTAACAGATCCTCAGCAATACTGACTACCATCTGCAACAACAGGATAAAGAGTAATGGATTTCAAATAGAAGTTAAATCAGCTAAGGATGGTGCCACAAAGTAACCTATTACACATGCTCTACTGTATGTTAAAATGTTCTCAAATAAACAAACAAATAATCTTACATTTTGTAAAGACCAGATTACTTTTTAGGCAGGTTATATCTACTCTTATGTATGTGCAATGCTTATATAGTCAACTTGTCTGTGTTATCAATTAATTCTTGAAACAGAATTTAATGAAATCACAACGAGAAAACAAAGCTGTGAAACAATAACTAAAAGCACACCAAAAATGACTTTTGTTCTTTATCAGTCATTAGCTAGGTTTCAACGATGTTTTAAGGGTCAGTGTCCTGCAGTCAGTTGGAACATTTATTTCTTAGTACAAATATCTTTCACTACAGTACAATTCCAGAGATTAAACGTTCTTCATCATCAACTCACTTTTCCCTTTGCATGAGGAATACCTAAGGGACACTGATGCACTCCACCTAGTAAAGCAGCCATTGCAAAACTGTAGCCACTAACTGCTTCTGGTGAGGTCTTCAGATTGTTGAGCCTTTCAGCGCACCTATCCAGAAACGGAGTCAACTGAAAAGGCAATGCCACAGCTACACAGCGCAAGCACCATGCAGCAGCTAGTCGAGCAGCCATGCTTGGATGAAGAAGAACTGAGGTTACCGTCTCCAGTAGCCCTATGAAAAAAACAATACATGATCATGTAATTAAAGACTATCACAATGTATCTATACAAGGGGCCCAACTGAATGTTGCAGAGGCAGCCTTAATTCTGGTGTTTCCTAACTTTTGAGTGCTTGATTTTACAACCTTAATTTTCTTTTAACATCATTTTGTGTGTGTTATTTCCTACACGTTTAAAAAATAAACTGAAATAAATTCTACCACATGGCATCATACTGATCCCCAAACAGTTTATCAGGAGGACTGGAACCTTTAGATCCACAATACAGGCCTCTGACACTTGAACTCAAGGTTACAGAGCATCAGTGGGCTGCCATCCTAAACAGCCACTAGAGGGGGATGAGACACATTTTGCCAGTAGGTTTCACAAATATTTAATGACAACAGAGATACAGCAAGATTCAGAAATCTTGGGATCCATTCCAGGTTCTGGATAGGAATGTGCTCTAGGGGTCATATAGACTTCTACCCCTGTCCCAGTCCTGTCTTCTCCCCTCCCCTAACCACTGGACTCTTCATCCTAGTCTCAAGAGCACCCTCCTCATGTACCCAGGGCCTGTCTCTTCCCCTGGGCTCCTCATCCCGGTCTCCATTCCCAGCCAGCCCTAGTCTCTCTTCCCCTACCATTTCCCAGTTTTTCTGTCACCTGCCAGTCCAAGTCTCCTCCAATAGGCTCTGTGTCCCAATCTACTCCCTCCATCACCCCCATGTCCAGCTCTTATCCTCACTGTATTTGAGTCAGGTGTCTTCCTTCTTCTCAGTGCTTGGGTGCCAACAAGGGGAGCACTGAGAGCACAGGAGTGAGTATCCTTGCCCTTAGTTCCTATGCTCAACGCCACAGTACCCCCTCAGTAGCTACGAGAAGCAACTGCAGGGGAAATCATGCAAAGCCCCTGCACTGCAGCATGCTCAGTACAGACATTTTTCAGATAATCTACCTGTTGTTAAATGCTAACAACTCTCCACTGAACATGTGCAAGCTGAGATTTTTCAAAGGCTTATAATTTGGCCAAACTTGGGCAGTTTTTCCTGGGAACAGCAAAAGGCACATCCCTGGCACAAAGACAACTCCCTCCCCTTGCTACAAAGCATGGAGGCACCAGAGCTCTTCAACAAAACCACTTTAAGATTTTTTTTTTTTTTTAACATGAGCAAAACAACATATTTTCCCTTTTCTCAGCAACAGCTAGGCCATTTTCAATTAACTTTCCGAAAAAATTTCACCCTGAGGAAGATACTCAGGGACACCTCGTTTCTAAAATGGTTATTTATCCGTTATATTTTGCCAGATTTTAATCGTGTTTCATATAACTACTCAAAATGTCTTATGAACTGCTATATAGAGCTGCTGAGCTTCATCCACATACCTATAGAGGGTTCTTGTATGAGTGGAGATGCAGTGGCGTTCAGGCTCTGAACCAGGCTACCCAGCTCTTGAAGGGCACACACCATCACATGTTGGCTTGCAGCTACCTCAGCAGCTCCTGATTTATTTTCGCCGTTAGTATCATTCACAACTGCTTCTGCAAAAGAAGAAAAGCAAGTATCTTACTAAACTTTGTCACTTGAATCACACTTGAATACAGATAAGAATCACTACAGAAGCTGGATAGAGACTATTTAGTTTTGGCAACAGCCTTAAAAATACAAATGCAACCACAAGTTTTCTACCTACAATGACATGGCAAAAAAATCCCCCCAAAATGTAACACCTTTGTGGTTATTAGCAAAAGCCAAAGTAAATAGTCCAACCAAGCCTCATTTACAATGGGTGACAGAAATTATTCTGGATACTAGAATAATAACAAAAGTTGTTTAGCTCAGAAATGGAGCAGTTCTAAAATAGCAAAGATGACTACAGAGAAAATATGGACATGTTATATACACACACACGCACACCCCTATATGTATATGTGTGTGTGTGTGTGTGTGTCTGTGTATATATACACACACACATATATATATATAAATTTATTAAAATGTAATCTTAATATATTTATGCAGAGTTTTAGATTTTGTTTCTTTCAAGAATTTGCATGTACGTGTATGTGAGGGATTGCAAAAATCAGGCTTATAACAAAAAAGAAATCACACCAGTAACTATGGGATAAAAGAAAAAGTCAGTAATGTAATTTGGGGCATTCTGCTCTGTGTGTTTCAGTGAGACATTTCAACTCTTCCTCCTGCATCTTATCTCAGCAGCAGCCCTAGGCTATTCAGGCTAGGCAAAGAAGATATACATTGTGATAAACATAAGAATGGCCATATTAGGTCTGACAATGATCCATCTAGTTCAGTATCCTGTCTTCCAACAGCGGCTGGTGCCAGGCACTTCCGAGGGAGTGAACAGAACACTTATCGAGTGATCCATCGCCTCATAGACTCTAAGGCCAGAAGGGACCATCATGATCATCTAGTCTAAACTCCTGCACATTGCAGGCCACAGAACCTCCCTCACCCTGTAATAGACCCATAACCTCTGGCTGAGTTCCTGAAGTCCTCAAATCATGATCTAAAGACTTCAAATTACAGAGAATCCTGCACTGACACTCGTTTAAATCTGCAAGTGACCCATGGCCCATGCTGCAGAGGAAGGAAAAAACCTCCAGGGTCTCTGCCAATCCGACTCGGGGGGAAATTCCTTCCTGATCCCAGTCATCTAATCCCAGTTTCTAGCTGTCAGAGGTTTAGGGACACCAGAGGGGACATTGACATCTACTCAAATATTGACAGACAACGAATGAGCATGCTCAGAAGTGATTTTTCAGTCACATAACTTCATTTCCATCACATCACAAACCTAACAAAGGGATGATTACAAAATAAGGAAATGCAAAATCTGGAGTTTCTTTGTTCAGCCATTTTTGGGTTATTGGTGAACAAAAATCAAATGTCTCAAAAATTATGAAAAAATTATTTATTGCTCTTCCAATAATTTAAAATTTCTAAGGGGATTTTCTGCTAACTATGGTGGGGAAGTAATTTCTGAGATGAGACCAATGACAGAAGTATCATCCCCCAAAGAAGAATTTTTCAGACAGCTATGACCGTGAAAAACAGGAATTCTGATGAAATTCCTGATATAATCTTAACTGTAGTTTTCACTAGGACATTGTACCCTGGAAAAATTATTCTGTGAAAATGTTACTGTGCAGTTCCAGTTTACTGTCTCAATCTCCAGCTCAAATTTTCTCATTTTATAAGTAAAATGAGTTATTTTAATTGCCAGCTCTGTAAAACCTTCCATGGGATCTTTGAATCTTTTCTTCTCAGACACAATCACAAATAATTAAAGATTCTGCAAGCCAAGTTATGGCCACATTTATCTTTTGTAACTCCACTGTCTTCAAAATAGGCTCTGTAAAATCAACATAGATTTCAGGAAGAATGCATGGGTTTATTTCAGGGCCTAATATGACCTGTGTGATTAGTAGAGGTAATAATGCATAAGAAGGAAAGAACCCAGCTTCATTTTTAGAGACCACAAGACAATTTTCTGGGATAGCAGTTTGAAAAAAAATTTTTACTTGTAAACTAGATGACAAATGCCACTCTCCACAATGCCACTTGCGCAGAATCACTCTTCAGAGTAGAACCAAATTTTTAGTATGGATAACTTTAACATTGCAAACTGACTGAGGAAAAAAAACAGCTGAGTAGTTTAACAGCATAACTGCAGTAATCATTCACTAGTAGAGAAAAAACATTATTAAAGTTTTGCTCCACTTGTTTCCTAAATAAAGAAAAAAGTTTCTTACCCACTGCCTTCATTTGTTTACCAATGGCTTGACAAATATCTTTGGCAGCTGCAATCTGTGCTTTCTCCCCTAATAAACTACCTACGGTTGCTCTCAGGATAAAGGACACACATCTTCGAGAGTATACTGCCTCTACATGAGTCTGAGTTGCACGAGGATGGGACACCAGATCCAGGACATGGGACAAAAACGTAGCAAAATTGCGCTCCAACCACTGTCCGCCTAGCGTTGTAACAAAGACAACATATGCCTGCAAATACAAGATATATATATTCAATGCAAACGGGAACAAATGGGTATATTTATTCACGCTAGAAGGCTTTAGGAAGACAAGAGGAAAGTCTAGTCAAAGCAAAAAAACAAAAAGGCACTTTTAGGGTTGTGTGTGTTGCTGGCTTCTTCTTTTTTTTAAAACTCTCAACAATGGCAAGCATGGTGAATGTGTTATAAATCATCTAATCCAGTTAAAAAAAACAACAACACTGAGGACTGATCATTTGGTCAAATGTCTAAAGTTGCTGTGAACTGACCAAACAAAAGAAAAAGCATTCAGTAAAGCCTAATGTTATGCAAGAGAATAGCTGTAATCCAATCACTGCAAATGCCATGTACTTTCACATCACTATGTCCCTTTGGAAGAAACATTTTAATCATGTAAAATAAATTGACAATATATTTATATAGGCTTGCCATATGAATGGTACAAAATATATTCAAAGAGTGCTTTTCTCCTTTGTTTTTAACCCAGATTGCCAATGTGTTATATATTTATATAATCAAAAATAAGTATACATGTTTTAAAGCACTGTGTTGTACAGTCATAAAAAAGGTTATGGCTGTTATTCTTCCATCTACCATGAAACCCCACCACTCCCTAAAAAAGCCTAGGAAAAATGAAGTTTACTTACTTGTAGCTGGAGTTCTTCAAGATAAATTCTGTATAGGCACACCCTGGGATGCTCCCACAGGTGCAGCCTGAACAGCAGAATGCTAGCTAGCAGTAGACGTTGGGAGTGCTCACACATCCTCGCCCCTCCTTCAGTGAATGCTCAGTGTTCCCGGGTGAGAGTACAAAAGGGGCATGGAGCTCCAGCCATTTAAGTTCCTTCCCCTGTGACCCCAGGTCCTTCAGTAAGTAGGACTCCGAGGCAGTGGGAAAAGGTGGACAGGGGGTGTGAATACGCAGAGTCTACCACAAAGAACTTCAGTTACATGTAAGGAACCTAAATTTCTTCTTCAAGTGTCCTCTGCACATTTGCATTCTTGGGATAGATTAACAAGCAGTAATTCCAGTCCAAGATGTTGGGACGACAAAGTCCTAATTGAACAAGGGCTGTAAAACTGTCTTGCCAAATTTTTTATCAGACCTAGATTCCAAATCTGAAGAGCAGTGTTTAATGAAAGTGTATATAATCTAGTATCTCCATCTTGAGTGTGAGGTTGGAGGAGGGGAGGAGGAGGTGGGGCAGAATACACTGGTTTATACAAAAATCTGAACCACCTTTGGTAGAAACCTTGGGTGTGTACAAAGAATTACTTTATCTTTATGAAAAACAACACATAATGGATCAGCCATTAGGGTATGCAATTCATTTATTATTATTACCAGCCTCTACATCATTCCTCTCAAAAACAGCAGCCATCTTATGTCTGGCAGAAGTAATAGCTAACAAAAATACTGTCTTAATAGACAGATGAAACAACATACAACTTCCCACAGGTTCAGAGGGAGGTTTAATCAATTGTGAAAGCATTACGTTTAAATCCCAAAATGGGGTAGGATGCCTGATTGGAGGATAGAGATTATTAAGACCTTTTAAGAACCTTGTAATCACATCATGAGCAAAGACCAATTTACTGTCCACAGGATCCTGCTATGCTAACATGGCTGAAAGGTGAACCTTCACTGAAGATAATGAAAGACCTGTTCTCTTAAGATACAATAGATATTCCAATATGTAACTAATAGGTGCTGTAAAGGATCTATATCATACATGGAAACCCACAACAAAAGCCTTTTTCATTTATAGCCATCACTTTCTCATCAGGACTCTTTCCTTGAATTTATCTGAACATTTCACACCTCTTATGTTTTCTAATAATCTCACAGTCTAACTCCCCGTGCTGTTAAATGAAGAGACTGAAGATCCGGGTGACAGACCTTCCCTCATTGTTGTGTCAACAAGTCCGGTACCAACAGCAGAGGTTTGATTAACGTGAATCAAGTCCAGTTCCCACTGTTGTCTGGCCCAGGCTAGTGCTATTAAAATTACCCTGGCTCTCTTGTTTTACTTTATCACTCTTTGAATAAAGGAACTGGGGGAAATGCATATGAGGCCTTGACTCCAACTTATTAGAAACTCACCTGATACTGAGTCCATGGCCATTTGCTCTTGAGAAAAATCTTGCATGCTTGCTGTTGTTTTTGGATACAATAAGGTGTATTACAGGCTTCCCCTACAACCTAAGAGGTGCATTACTACTTTCTTTTAAAGATCATTCGTGCACTGGACAGGTCAACCTGCTCAGGTGGTCTAAAAGGGAGTTTTGTTCCCTGATACATGAATCGCTATTGGGTGAACACCTTGTTCTATATATTAATCCCAAAGATGCAATTTGCCCAATTGTAGAGAATGAGCTCCACCTTGTTTGTTTAGCTAATATAATGGTGTCACAATGTATGTTACCTCCGGAACTACTTTGTGTCTGACCTGAGGTAGGGATCATCTGAGAGCCAGCCTGATTGTGCTCAGATAACACGGTGATATGAAGTGTCTTTTCTCCCGGTGACCAGTGCCCCCTGACCACAATACTGTTGTTTAAGTGGGCCCCCCATCCAGAATAGATGCATTGGAGGTAATTACTACTGATGGCATATAGTGAAACTGAATGGTATACCTTCCATCGCATTTAGACTGCATGTCCACCATGTCAGTGCTGCTAACTCCTACTGTGGAATTACCAATTTGCAATGTGTATTGTCTACGCCTGGTTTGTAATTTCTCCCTTGCTAGTGCTGCAGACCTCTCATCCAAGGATTAGCATGCGGGGTCTCTGATGTAGCTGATAAGAGACCCATTAAACAGAGAAAAAATAGCACTGGCTGTTGAGGAAAGTGCAGTAGGAGATGTAAAGATGATTTTAATTTTATAAACCTTTCTTCTGGAAGAAAGGCTTTTGCTATAACGGAGTCCAATATGATCCCTATTGGAAGGGATCCTTTCAGTTGGATTTAGGAGTGATATTTCCCCAATTTATACGTAATTCCAGACTGGAAAAAGTTAAACATATTTGTTTTACATGAAACAGGGTCTCTTCCTTCGACAAAATTTTATTAACCAGTCGTTAAGGTAAGGGATATACATAAATCCCTTGCTTTCTCAGATATGCTGCTACTACAGTGACATTTTAAAACACTCTCGGGGCTGTAGAAAAACCGAAAGGGAGGACCTTATATGAAAATACTCCTCTCCTACAATGAAACGCAGATATTTCCAGTGAAATGGCCGTACTGAAATGTGGAAATGCACATCTTAAATCCAGAGCTGCAAACCATTTCTGAAGGCACAGAGAACAGATTATAGAAGTTAGAGATAACATGCAGAAACTAGACTCTTTAACAGGAACAACCTCCTCTCTGAGCAAACCCAAACGAACCAGGTCCTTCATTAAGGACAGAACAGGAGAGAGGTGTTAGGATATAGATATTCAGGCCTGTCTGTAAAGGCCTATACACTAATTTAGGTGTATTCTTATCACTTAGCTAGTTATAGAGGTATAAAAGAAAGACTCAAAATCGCTGTCTGCCGGTGTAAGCGCCTTCTCTTATTGTGACAGTCTGAAGCCCTGTTCTTAGGCTAAGGCCTTTGGCTAAACAGCAGAGGCAGCCATAAGCTGGGAAGCGAACGGTCACATCCTCACAGTCCAAACTAGTCACACTGAAATAAGGTGCTACTGGGCTGTTAGGAATACAATCCTGTCCTGATAATGCCTATCTCCTCCGGAGAAATGGAAATGCCTAGAAGATGTAAAAGGAAACTTAGTTTGATAGCATCCTGTCTGACAAGAACTCACTGAAGAATAGATGTAGTTGTGAAATCCTCACTTCTGTATTGTTTTGTCACTATAGTTCCCACTTTGCTATTGTTTATTTGCATGGTCTCTGTCTGGTTCTGTGATTGTTTCTGTCTGCTGTATAATTAATTTTGCTGGGTGTAAACTAATTAAGGTGGTGGGATATACTTGGTTAAATAATGTTACAATATGTTAGGATTGGTTAGTTAAATTTCAGTAAAATGATAGGTTATGGTATAACTAAGCAGAACTCAAGTTTTACTATATAGTCTGCAGTCAATCAGGAAGTAAGGGGGGGAAATGGGAACAGGGAATGGGAGTGGGGAATTGGAATCATGTTTTGCTAAGGGAGGAAATGGGAACAGGGACACAGGTAAGGCTCTGTGGTGTCAGAGCTGGGAAGGAGGACACTAAGGAAGGAAACTGGAATCATGCTTGCTGGAAGTTCACCCCAATAAACATCGAATTGTTTGCACCTTTGGACTTCGGGTATTGTTGCTCTCTGTTCATGCGAGAAGGACTATGGAAGTAAGCGGGTGAAGGAATAAGCCCCCTAATAAGAGGGGTTGGTGGAAGAAAGGGATTTGAATTGTACCAAATAACCACATTCAATAATCTCTAGAATCCAGCTGCCCAATGTTATTAATTCCCACTGCTGGTAAAAACGGGACAGGTGGTTCCCCAAACAGAGGATAACAGAATGTAACAAGGCTGACATAACTTTTTGTGAACTCTGTGATCTTGGAGGAACTGCAGAAGACAATGATGTTGAAGATTGCCTTTCTTATTGTGATACTTAAATGACCTCTTTTTGTTTTGCTGTTGTTGTTGAGAGGAATGACGTTGAGGTTGATGATAATAATTCTTCCTCTGATAGGAGTAAGGAACCAACAACGAAGAAAGTGGATATTGTCTCTGGTATAGGAAAAATGGAACTGCAGATGATTTTGTTGTATTAAACTCCAAAGGTCTAACTGTAGATCTGTTGTTCTTCATTTTCCCTAGCAAGTCATCTGACTGTGCACTAAGCAAGCCATCTTCAAAGGGAAGATCCTCAAATCTCATCCTTGTCTTCTGAGAAAGACACACTAATCTAACCCTAGTATGTTTTCTTAATGCAACAGCTGAAGCCATTGCTCTAGCTGATGCATCTAAAGAGTCAAATGCTGCTCTAAATGAATATTTAGCCACATGTTGCCCTTCTACTAAAAAAGCGTTTGTTAATCTTTTATGCTCCTCTGGTAGTGCATTCAGGAATGTCAAAGTTTCCCCATAAATGATATTGATATCTAGCCATGACAGCTTCATAATTTACTATTCACAAACGTAAAGGAGCTGAAGAAGATATTGTCCTCCCAAACACATCCAGTCTTTTCCCTTCTCTATCAGCAGAGTGAACTTGTGTACCCTTCAACATGAGTACTGCAGCCTCTACTAACAAATTAGAAGAGGAATGAGAATGGAACAAAGCAAGACCTTCCTGAGGGAATTGGTATAATTTGTCAGCCTTTTAGCAAAGAAGGAGCCTCAGGTGCCAGGAGCAATGGAAAAATCCTGACTTCTTCAACTCTCCATCTCGTCCCTGCGGAAACATCCAATTGAATTGGTGCCAAGAAAATGTCCAGGTCCTGCTCAATTGCAACACAAGGATTAATCGCTGACGGAGTCAGAGGTGGACCCAATCAATGTACCTGCACCATTACTATTTGTTGTGGTGCTGTGTTAAGATCCTTAATCTTTCCCTCAAACCACTGCTTCCTTAGCTTTAATTTTTGGAACTGGCTCATTTGGAGCCAACAGAATTGGATCTGAAGAAGAACATCTCCTGATTCTACCACAAGAATCTGTACACGCAGTAGGTTCCCCGAAGACCCTCTTGCAGACTGGCTCTTTTCAAACAGGCTGGCACCAACGAGGATAGAGTGTTCATGCTCCCCGTAATGTCTGAGTCCTTTTCTTGTGGACTGGCTCTGAAAACAGAGGCTGACACCACAGTAGAAGAGGCTTCCCTCTTCAGATCCTTCCTGTTTCTGGCTCCTTCAGTGCTGAGTACTGAGGAGGCAGCTTTATCTTTCTTCCTTGCAGATTCGCTCAAGGCCTAAACTGATCTCTGCGATGAACCTTGCATTTGCTTGGTTTCGGATGGTTTTGCTGACAAAGCTTCTCATAGTAAAATTCCTCAAAGGCTGTTCTGACTCTCTCTTTTTTGCTCACATTGCAAAATGTTGAGCAAATCGAGCATTCCAATGGGGAGTGTCCCTCATTCCAACATGCCAGACATCTGGCATGTGCGTCAGACTCTGGAAACACAGTCAGACATGATATGCACCTTTGAATCTCTGGGGGTTTTAGTCTTTGGTTCCACCCCCCTTGCACCAAAAAACTTATAACTAACTTACTCTATGATACTAATACCAAAACTATTAATTACTAGACTAACTAGATCAAACTAGCTACAGATTTAGGAACACCTTGGAGCAGTTCCTAATCCATGCAGCTGGTGATGGCTGGATGGAACTGAACCAGCTGGAGAGCCACCCCGCTTTTATGCCCTCACCCTGGAACGTTCACTGAGCAGGGAGGCATATGAACACTCCAACAGCTACTGCTTGCTAGAATTCCATAACTCAGGCTGCACTGGTCGGAGCATTCAAAGAGTTGGAATATGCAGAGGACCCTTGGAGAAAAACAAATGTCTTGTGTTGCACACTGAGCCTCAACAGATCAGGGTTCTAGTAAGCGGACTACAGGAGGAAGTGTATGTCAGAGTTGGGGACCCATATTGATGCCCAGCTCTATTTGCTTTAAACCAGGTGTCTGGGACCTTGAGTTCCTCAGCAGATCTCAGCTGCTACAGTAACATGAGGGAATAGAGATGGTCTAGCAGGGTTGCCAGGATCCAAACGATTTAGGGCTGCAAACTTTATCCAGAAAATCAATTGGTAGCCAATGCAGATCACAGAGAACAGTAGTAATGTTCTCTCTAGGGGAAATTCAAGTTAAGTTGCATTCTCAATCATCCATTTTTCAAATGGTTTTAAGGAGTACCCTTAGCACACTGTGATTGGATGATATTTTTCATATATCCAGTATACATGGCAAACTCTAATCTGTAGTTGTCATATTCTCTAATTTAAAAAATAAATAAATAAAAAAGCAAGCTTTCAAAAGTCAGCCAGTATTACTAGCTAAAAAATAATAGAAATGTTTATGTAGTGCATGGAACTAATGTAATTCTCTCTGGTGAACAACAGGCAAGTCAACTTGAATCCATATATAAGTTTATACAAATTGCCAAATTAAGAAAGTGCATTACACATTTATGCAATCCTACTGTTTTGGGACAAATACAAGAACAATAACTTAATAAGCCTATATAGTCACATTTTTCCCCAAACAGGGCTAATAGCTCCAGGGTATATATTGTTACTACATTTTCAGAAAACATGAGAGGAAAAAAACTTCTAACAGTTATCACAAACCTGTGTGACACCAACTCGCACTTCCCGATTGACAGACCCTCCTACTTTCAACATCTCACCACCACTTTTTAGGAATCCTGACCCTCCTCGAAGAAACCCTGTGGCCATAAGTTCTAAAACTTCCTCCAGTGTAGCCCGCTTCACATTCTGACGCATCACTTTTGGAAAGACAACAGTAATCATTTAATTATATACTTTTTAAAACAAGACAATTTAGCCATCTTAAGACCCACCATTAAATATTCACATCACTCCTTCCACCCTGAATCCAGTTTAAAATCCTTATTTTTTTATTTTTTACATATTTATTATTTTGAATTCTCAGTGGAAGACTCCCACCTGTGGTCTTCACTAAGATGCTCACACAGCTGCCATAGCAAAAGTAAAATAAAACTATGAGGATCAAACCATTCCAATCTGTCTCAAACTACTGCTGCCAGCATCAATATACAAAAGTATAGGTCTATGCCCAGATGTGCAAATTCTCGAAGGGAGAGGGAAACACAGTTGAAATGAAGGGAGATGGCCAAGTCTAGCCTCTTGTTTCCCCACGGTAACATGGTTTGGGGGAAAAGAAGCACTCTGCCTTTCTCCCTAGCAATTCCTGTGGTCACTTTGAAGGAACAAACCTGATATCTGCAGAGGGTGCCACATTCAGTTCTTCTCAGCCATATAATGTAAGTTCATAAATAGAGCCTTATTTTTAAAATAATAGAATCCTCCCCCATTTGAAAGTGTTTATGTTTCAGGTTCATGTGTGTGGTGATGGTGGGGGTTGAGGAAGTAAGTAAGAGAAAATAAAATAAGATATACGGACCTAATTCTAACCTTCACTATCGAGAGATATGCATCACTATAAATTCACACATTTTAAATTATTCATGACTGCCTTTTCACATGCATGCACAATAGCAGCTTTTCCTTACATAAGGCAACATACTAGTGCACACATGAAAGATCAAAATCTGGTTCTCAAGTCTTGTCCACACTAGGAATTTTTTGGACCCACCTGTGGTAGTGCCAGTGGAGGCTTTAGCATAGACAAGGCTCAGGTGTTTTGACTGCCATGGTCAGATCACCCAACTGCAAAAATGCCTAAGCCAGTCTGACCCTTGCCTACATTACATCTTCCCTCAGCGCTACAGCTGTGGAGCCATGCCCCTTTGAGAATGATGAAGCCAATAAATCTGACCATAGACAGAGCTTGAATGTGTGATTTCAAGCTTTTTTTTTTTTTTTTAAAAGGTAACAAAAAGAGTATTTTACGTCTCATTATTCTGAGATTGTTAAACTAGGTAAAAAGGAAAGGAGGACTGTGGCACCTCAGAGACTAACAAATTTATTTGAGCATAAGCTTTCGTGAGCTACAGCTCATTTCATCGGATGTAGCTCATGAAAGCTTATGCTCAAATAAATTGGTTAGTCTCTAAGGTGCCACAAATACTCCTTTTCTTTTTGCGAATACAGACTAACACGGCTGCTACTCTGAAACCTTAAACTAGGTATTTACTCTTCTACATATTTATCGCAATATCTGTCTACAAGGGGCAGAGGATGACATAGGGGGGTATTCGAGCAACTACACATTTTACAAGGTGGATCAGGCTACAGTTGTGATGGGTAAGGCTATGATTTAGTCACAGGTATTTTTAGTAAAAGTCATGGGCAGGTCATGGGCAATAAACAAAAATGCACGGCCCATGACCTGTCCATGACTTTTACGAAAAATACCTGTGATTAAATCTTGGGGGAGAGGGTGGGGCGGCGCTGGAAGGCCGCAGCTGACGGGGGGAGTCCAGGACACGGCTAGGGAGCCATCCAGGGCCAGCGGCACCAGATGCCAGGGGCCGCAGACCACTGCTGTTCCGGCCGGCTGCCCGGAGACCGCTGCCTGGGGCCGCAGGCTGCAGCTGCTCCAGCCGCCCCGGGACCACTGCCGGTGGCCACCTGAGCAGCTGACCCCAGAGCCAGCTGCTTGGACAGCTGTGGGGTCAGCCACACTGGCCCCTGTAGAAGTCATAGAGGTTGCGGAAGGTCACGGAATCCATGACTTCTGAGACCTCCGTGACAGATATGGAGCTCTAGTGATGGGTGGGAATAAGTTGGAGATCTGCATGTATAACGCTAGTCTTGAGGAATCACAGTTGAGATCTTAGCTACTGTGCTTTTGTTCAGAGTTTTGTTTTCATGTTTTATGCCAGGTGAATTACCTTTTTGTAAGTTAAAACTAAACTACTGCCTTTATCTCCTTATGGGAATTTAATAGGAAATCCACAGACTTCACTCATTTTAGTTTATTCATTTTAAAATTTAAGTGTACCAAAAAACAACAAACCATCCATGAACTGAAACAACACCACACCATGCCATGCGCTCATATAATGCAATACCTGTTGCTTGTTTTGGTATCAACGCTGTAGCCATGACCGTCCCCAAAAGATTCGACACTGCAACTCGTACACCATAATTTGAGTTTTCCAGAGCTTTAAAGCAGAGTGTTGCTACATTTTCTAGCTCTGCAGTCCACATAAATACAGCTTCATTCTGTAGTTCCAGTAGGCACTGTAGGAAAATAAGAATAAAAGAGTACTACTACAACCTACTTTTCCCTTCTGTCATTAAGCCTAAGCATTAGGTTTATTTTGCAGACATGTTAATACTAACCACTTCTGATTGGCTTTTTGTTTTTGTCTCTCCCATTAAACCCCAGATAACTCGGCTGGAGTAACCACTGAAGAAAAACCATGGGATTATGCAAAAACTTCAAAAGCATGGCACCTCTTTTGTTTTAATATACTCAACTAGCCATAGGCGCTGACTCCGTGCGTGCTCCGGGGCTGGAGCACCCAAAGGGAAAAATTGGTGGGTGCTCTGCACCCAGCGGCAGTCAAGCTCCCCTCCCCACCCCGCCCCCCTGCCCCAGCTCACCACCGCCTCCTCCCCGGAGCTCGCCTTCCCTTCTTCTCCTCTCAGCACTTGCCACCGCAAACCAGTTGTTTCGTGGCGTAACAAGCTGTGGGAGGGAGGGGGGAAGAGCAGGAACGTGGCACACTTAGGAGAGGAGGCAGGGAAGAGGCAGGGCCAGGGCAGGGATTTGGGGAAGGAGTTGGAATGGGGGGCGGGGCAGGGGCAGAGTCGGGGCGGCACAAGCACCCACCAGCTCCAAGAGAAGTTGGCGCCTATGCAACTAGCCTTGAAATATCTGAAGTAAACCACACTTTCAGCCTCCTTTGTGTACAAGACTGTAAGGGACACCTAAGAGATGAAGACAGATCCAAGAGTCAAAGGACCTCTGATACTGTAAACTGAGCAGAATGTGCTAGTCATAGCTGACAGAGGCCTTCCGGAAAGAAATATTATCCTATTCTACATGTCAAAATCCATAATGTGTACAGTCTCCCCAGTCTAGTGAGATTTAACATCTCAGACTGACTTCTTGCTGAGAATTTGTGTAACTCTCCACCTCATCCATATTCTCCACCAGTCTGCGGGCAAAGCTTGGACTAGTTCTTTTTGTGTGTTTTCATTGTTGATTTGGAGTAATTTTGTCAAACAAAGTAGTCTAGTGAAAAATTAATATACTGCATGCTAAATATCTGGCTTTAACAAGTATTGTACAATTGTAGGAATGGTCCTTGTCTGAGGATTGCCATAAAATCTAGAACTCCAAACATACATATGTGATGAAGTTTGGATGTTGAAATGTGCGAAAGTTAAACTGAAGTTTAATTTCTTATCTCCAACTTGGATTTAGAGAGCAGAACAAAGACCTAGTAGATCATCTGCTTCATCTACCTGCCTGTGCAGCATTATTCCCTATAATACATCTTTAGTGCCTTGTTTAAATGACTAAAACTGGAAAGACTAGCTTTTGAGGGAAGATTAAAAGAATTATTCATAAATAGGGTATCTTGACCAAGCAACAATGAAAAAGGGACCTGAAAACAGTCAAGAAATATTTGTAGGATGTAAACATCAGAGGACAGGAATTTAAGATGGAACAAAAGTATAAAGAAAGATAAAATTTTAAAAAAAATGTAGCAGAATATCAGGAACTATAAGGAAAAAAAACTTCTTAACATGTTGATCTATTAAAAAGTGGAATTGTCTCTTAAGGGAAGAGGTAGAAGGCCAATTACTTGGAACATTTAAAGCTAGACTGGACAAGGCACTAAGAAGCGTACTGTAGAGATCAATTCTGCATGTGTAATTCCTATAACTCCGGGATTAAAAAAAAAAAAAAAAAAGCTTTCCCCCCCAGCACCACTAATTATTTACCTCTAAACAAATAAATAAAGTGGATTGTTACTCATCACATTAATTACAATCTAACTGAAACACACAAACATCAGAGTTTATGGAAGTACAGAAAAGGCACCATGGCACAGTGAACAAATATTCCTCACGACACCAACCTCCTTATTCAGAAGTGAAAGTAATATAAAAGAGATACTGGTACATGGGCCCGGCTCTGGGCCCCTGCAAGGGGTGGGGCCTCAGACGGAAGGGGTGGGGCTGCAGGTCAGCCTCCCCAAGCCAGCCTTTCCACACTGCCCGGCACACGCCACCTGGGGCTCTGGCAGCAATTTAAAGGGCCTGGGGCTCCGACCACTGTGGTTGGGAGCCCCAGCCCCTTTTAAATCGCCGGGCCCCGTGTCAGCTGCCCCTCCAAAAGGGCAGCAATGTTAAAGCGCTGCCGCAGCAGCACTTTAACGTCGTCTGTGTACGGGCCAGTACCGGTGGCCACTTCTTACCAGTACACCGTACCAGCCCACTTTCACCTCTGTCCTTATTCCTGCAGACTGAAAATCATCAGTATAAATTCAAAAGCAAAATTTGCCATTTTCCCTATAACTCACTTTGTTGCTATCAATTTTGTATTCAAATAGCACCTAGTGCTATGGTTTCAGAAATGTACCACACTATACAATAAAAAGAACAGGCAGCAAGCCCAACTATAAGGAACTTAGCATCCAGAACACAAAGAATACTGGATTTTTAAACCTTATAAAAAAATTTACCTACCTTCGCTACTGCACATCGTACAGCCATAGATCTATCCGTCAGCAGAGATCGTGCATTCTTATAAGTATCACGGTGGCATGAAGCTGCTGCACCACCCAATCCATTTAGAACTTTCTGTAAACTCATTAATATTTCACTTCGGCCCTGAGACTGCATACGTGAAAAGAAAGCAAAGGGTAAAAAAAAAAAAAAACAATTCACAATCAACAGCTCTTCATAGTTATTTGTACCCCAAATATCAGCTCTATAGTTGTATCACCTTCTCTTTTTGTAACTGACGGGTTTCAGAATAACAGCTGTGTTAGTCTGTGTTTGCAAAAAGAAAACGAGTACTTGTGGCACCTTAGAGACTAACCAATTTATTTGAGCATAAGCTTTCGTGAGCTACAGCTCACTTCATCGGATGCATACTGTGGAAAGTGTAGAAGATCTTTATATATACACAAAGCATGAAAAAAATACCTCCTCCCACCCCACTCTCCTGCTGGTAATAGCTTATCTAAAGTGATCACTCTCCTTACAATGTGTATGATAATCAAGTTGGGCCATTTCCAGCACAAATCCAGGGTTTAACAAGAACATCGGGGGGGGGGGGTAGGAAAAAACAAGGGGAAATGGGTTACCTTGCATAGTGACTTAGCCACTCCCAGTCTCTATTCAAGCCTAAGTTAATTGTATCCAATTTGCAAATGAATTCCAATTCAACAGTTTCTCGCTGGAGTCTGGATTTGAAGTTTTTTTGTTGTAATATAGTAACTTTCATGTCTGTAATCGCATGACCAGAGAGATTCAAGTGTTCTCCGACTGGTTTATGAATGTTCTAATTCTTGACATCTGATTTGTGTCCATTTATTCTTTTACGTAGAGACTCTCCAGTTTGACCAATGTACGTGGCAGAGGGGCATTGCTGGCACATGATGGCATATATCACATTGGTGGATGTGCAGGTGAACGAGCCTCTGATAGTGTGGCTGATGTTATTAGGCCCTGTGATGGTGTCCCCTGAATAGATATGTGGGCACAGTTGGCAACGGGCTTTGTTGCAAGGATAGGTTCCTGGGTTAGTGGTTCTGTTGTGTGGTATGTGGTTGCTGGTGAGTATTTGCTTCAGGTTGGGGGGCTATGTGTAAGCAAGGACTGGCCTGTCTCTCAAGATTTGTGAGAGTGTTGGGTCATCCTTCAGGATAGGTTGTAGATCCTTAATAATGCGTTGGAGGGGTTTTAGTTGGGGGCTGAAGGTGACGGCTAGTGGCGTTCTGTTATTTTCTTTGTTAGGCCTGTCCTGTAGTAGGTGACTTCTGGGAACTCTTCTGGCTTTATCAATCTGTTTCTTCACTTCCGCACGTGGGTACTGTAGCTGTAAGAATGCATTGGCACCCTGACAGCAGGATTGTCTGGCTATGTAGACTCCCTCCTCAGGCCCTACGCTACCAGCACTCCCAGCTACCTTCGAGACACCACTGACTTCCTGAGGAAACTACAATCCATCGGTGATCTTCCTGATAACACCATCCTGGCCACTATGGATGTAGAAGCCTTCTACACCAACATTCCACACAAAGATGGACTACAAGCCGTCAAGAACACTATCCCCGATAATTTCACGGCTAACCTGGTGGCTGAACTTTGTGACTTTGTCCTTACCCATAACTATTTTACATTTGGGGACAGTGTATACCTTCAGATCAGCGGCACTGCTATGGGTACCCGCATGGCCCCACAGTATGCCAACATTTTTATGGCTGACTTAGAACAACGCTTCCTCAGCTCTCGTCCCCTAACGCCCCTACTCTACTTGTGCTATATTGATGACATCTTCATCATCTGGACCCATGGAAAAGAAGCCCCTGAGGAATTCCACCATGATTTCAACAATTTCCATCCCACCATCAACCTCAGCCTGGTCCAGTCCACACAAGAGATCCCTCTAAGGTGCCACAAGTACTCCTTTTCTCTTTTTGTAACTGTACATATTGGTGTTCATAGATGATACAAACTCATCAATTCAATAAAACCGCTTAAGATAGCTAGAGGCTGAACAAATAACATGAAATTACTGTGTAGTGTTCATGTAGTAGCAAATGCTACATTTAAATATGTAAAATGGTCTCAGTTGTTATAGGCCATATGGCACATGTATATGCTCAAAGTATAGGGAGAGCCCCCTGTCCTTCCTGGCTGGTGTAGCGAGAGCTCCCTCTGCTGTTTCAATCTACTTCAAGTACTAGGTACACCTCTACCCCGATATAACGCGGTCCTCGGGAGCCAAAAAATCTTACCATCTTATAGGTAAGACCACGTTATATCGGGGTAGGGAGAGGAACCGCTCCCCACCCCAGCTCACCTCTGCTCTAACTCCGCCTCCTTCCCTGAGCGCGCCGCCGCCGCTCCACTTTTCTCCGCCCCCCCAGTCCCTCCGTCCCTTCCTTCCAGGCTTTCCGCGCCAATCAGCTGTTTGGTGCGGGAAGCCTGGAAGGAAGGAAGGAAGTGGGGGGGAGAAAAAGCGGAGCGGTGGTGGCGCGCTCAGGGGAGGAGGTGGAGGTGAGCTGGGGTGGGGAGTGGTTCCTCTGCGCCTCCCCTGCCACTTGCTGCGGCCCCCCAGTCCCAGCTCGCCTCCGCCTCCTCCCACGAGCACGCTGCAGCTCGTGTGAGCCTGGGAGGGAGGAGAAGCGGAGCTGCGGTGCGCTCGTGGGAGGAGGCGGAGGCCAGCTGGGGCCAGGGGGCCGCAGCAAGTAAGGGGCGAGGCGCAGAGGAACCGCTTGCGGTAACATGAATTCGGATATAACGAGGTAAAGCAGCCCCACTCCCCGGAGCGCCGCTTTACCGCATTATATCTGAATTCGCGTTATATCGGACCACATATCAGGGTAGAGGTGTATATGTATAGTAATAAACATATGCATTAAAGTGCACTTTCAATCGGGGGTGCTGGAACAATTTGTAAAATGGGGGTGCTGAGAACCATTGAACCAAATTGTAAGCCCTGTGTATGATGGAAACCACTTCAAGCCAAATGGTTCTGCAGCACCCCCCACAGCCCTAGTTCCAGCATCTATGCTTTCAATATGAAACAGGAATAGAAAATAGTACATATGTAGACGCTGCTATTCTAATTGTGAAATCTTAATGTTGCATTCAATCTTCTAGTTTAATTTTTTGCATTTTATTTCTCAGCTATATTAACAAGGAAAAAAAATGGGGGGGAAAAATCTAGAACTATTTGGTTTACATAGTTCAAAAGCTCAATCTGCAAAGCTTTCAACCAGCCAATTGGGGCAGCTCTACCAATTTTGCCGCCCCAAGCAGTCGCCACCGAATTGCCGCCACCACAACAGTGGCGGAGCTGCCGCCGAAATGCCAGGGCGGGACACAGACTGCTGCCCCACTCTGAATGCCGCCCCAAGCACCTGCAGCCGATACACATTTAACTAGCTGCACACACATGCATCTTTTCTTAAGTGTGTAATTTTGTACTTGGCACATTCAGTATCCAAACTTCAGTCTATGACAACTGTGACATCAAAATTATTTTATTTTATTTATTTATTTATTTATTTTTGGAGTCTAGCAAAATTACTATTCCTCGATGAGAGCATGGAATGTTTCACTTAGACTGTAAGCTCTTTGGGGCAGAGACCTGAGTTCCCTGTAAGCTGCATGATCACGCAGCAGCCTATTTACCGCTGCGCAGGCACCCAGGGAACCTGCCTGGGAACCTGCTGGGGAGGGGCGCACCTCCCCTGGCCTCTACCTAGCCCAGGCCCCAACCTGTGATGTGTCACACATCACCTTCATATTGGTGCACATAACAAAATTCATACCGCACATGGGTGGGAAAAATTAAAGGGAACACTGACAGAGACTATTTTGTTCTGTGTTTTTCATGAAAAATAAATAGCTGTAAGACTAGGAAACAGTGTTTGTTAAACATTTAAAAACTCAAAGAGTTCAACAAAATGAGCTCAAATTTCTCTCCCCTCCTCCCCCAAAAAACATTAAGATGACAGCAAACACAATAGCCTCAGTTGAAAAGTTTTTTTTCTGTTAGTCCAACTCAATACAAGACTGTTTGCCAGGGGGCAGATTCAACAGCCAGCACAGTCCAAATAAACCCTATGTACTCAGGCTTAGGTCCATATCCCTTTCTTCAGGGTCAGGTTTACTAATCAAATACATACAAAACACTTGAGAATAGACACTTTTCCACTTTCTGCCAGCTGGAAAGGGGAAAGGACACATCCTTTTCCAGCAAGATAGCCCTTCCTGTCTGCTATGGAGAGCCTTTCCCAGGTCCTTCCCTGACCCTGGGTTCTCAGTAGTAGGATAGACCTCCTGTTTACAGCAGCAGCTGCTTGCAACTTAGGCCTGTCTACACTACAGAGTTAGGTTGATGCAAGGCAGCCTACACCAAACTATGTACGCATCTACACTAAAATTTCACTCCCGCCAACATAACTGCCCCGCTACACCAACTTAATAACTCCATCTCCATGAAAGGTGTAGCGTCATTGTTGATGTAGTTAGGTTGACACTGTGTCAGTGTAGACACTGTTGCTTATATCGACTCTTACTGGCTTTAAAAAGCCGTCCCACAATTTACTGGCTTTAAGAAGCCATCCCATATTGACAGTACAATCAGTACAAGTGCTCCTGGTGAGGACATGCACTGCCAACACAAGGAGCAAAGCGTAGACACACACAAGCGATGTAATTACTGCAGCGACTATATGCCAACATAAGTTAGGTTGACTTAATTTTGTAGTGTGGACATGGTCTTAGAATCATAGGACTCTTGTCATGTGCTCCCTGAACTCGGTCCCCTCAGTCTTAAAGGACTGAGCATTGAACCAGGGTGCAAGGACATGTACATGCGACGCAGGACCAGCACCCTGTTACAAGGGCTATAACAGTATTTGAAACCATTGTGCAGCTTTAACGGTTGCAATCGCAACTAAGTGACTGCTATAATAATCACATGCCAAAATTTTAAGCCACTTACATAGTACAACTATATGTATATCTTTATACTGATATGAACCATATAGACAGTAACTGTTTGCCCAGTTCAGTGAAAAGCCATGAAGACACTAATTAAAAAAACATACTTTGGGCTTTAAAAAAAATCCCTAAATGTGTAGACCTAAAATGCCCCTGTAACTTACCTCTGCATTTTTCAGAGACTTTAAGAGATTATTAACTGTTTCTGGAAAAGAACTGCCCAGCATCCTGCCCATTTTCTCATAAAAAGCTCCAACACATGCCACTGCAGCCCTACAAAGACAAGATGTCCCTCAGTAACCTCTTTGTCAACGTTTAACATACAATTTAAATGGAGAGCATCAAACTAGGAGTTAAGGAAATTTATTTTTAAATGTACACTGTTGTTAATCTTCTTCTATTACTAAAAATCTATTATTCAGTGGTTATGTTGGTTGTTTCTCTATATTTCACTCAACCTAGATAGCGAAAATAGAGTGATCAGAAACGTGGGGTTTGCATGGGAACAGGGATGCTTCTCGGTTGATCCATTGGCAGGATTTTTCCTTAGGCCCTAATCCTGTGTAAAATTAATCATATAATTAAATCTTTGCAGGATTAAGGCTTTAAATGGTTGCAGAAAACGGTCTTCAGCCAGACAGCAGAAAACTGTTAAAGGTCAGCAGTACGTTCCTTACATTTTGATATACGTGTCCTGACAATTGAAAAAAGAAAAGGTTTTTTTGGTTTTGTTTTGTTTTTACATAAAAACTCAAAATGTGTACAATGTTGTACAATGCAGTTAAATTTAGATACGCTAAAATCATTGGGTCAGTCAATTTTTTGCACTCGCATTTTTCCTTTTCCTGATGTTCAGGTACTAGAATAAGTTGGTTGGTTGGAGTGGGGTTTTTTGTTTTGTTTCATTTTTTTGGAGGGGGAAAGAAGAGAGTTGAGGCAGAAAGGATTTTAAGCAATTCTGTGTTTCAATTAGACATACAAATAGTTCCAGCTGCAGCTTGACAGAAGCAGCTCCTGTGCATCCCAGGCCCCCAAGAAAGCGTAAACTGATATCACAAAGGGACAAGGCTTTCTTAGCTTAAAGTTTTTAAACAGATACAATCGAGAATGCTCAACAATAATTTTTCAAATCACGTATAGCCTTATTATCCAACCAGCTCTTCATTTCAAACTTATCAAACCACGTAACTCCTCATGAAGGCCACCTTACATAAAAAGTCTGCCATTTCAAAGTGCAGCTGGTTTTGAATAACCTGAATGGGAAAAAAAAGGCTGTTGGGATATTCTTTAAGCGGGTAAAGTAATATGTTTGGGAATTCATAATAAAAACTATTCTGCTCAACATTTCCCATTGAAAAAAAGGCGTAAATTAAGCAAGGAGAGTTTCAGCCCAAAGGGTCAATATTTCAGACAGCTGAGTATGTAAAAACAAAGGGTTATTATAGAAATGGTTTTACAACCTTAGCTAGTATTTCCTACCAGTGAGACTGCTAGGACAGTGTTTCTCAACGACCAGTCCTTGGATCGCGCTGACACAGTTTAGGAAGGCAGCAAGCCAGTCGCTATTATCAAAAAGGTTGAGAGACACTGTGCTAGGATACCTGAAATGTGAGCTGAAGCTAAACACAAACAGATCACAGAGATTACTTATTCAAGAGACACACACTGTATGCTACAGTAGATGAATACAAACAAACAGTGAACACTCTTTCTGAAGAGTGCCAAACATTAACAATTATCTCTTGAAATATAAAGTCCATGTTAGGGTTTAGCCTGCAAGGTTCCATGCACCTTTTAATTTGGGGATCAGAATGTGCCTGTAAATATCTGAGAAAATCCAAGTAAAGGAATTTGTCCATTTGTTATTCTGTCAGGTATTAGCTTTCCTCTGGATAACATAAACATGTAAAAATTAGCCCACAGTAGGAGTCATTTCCTTACCTGGAGGAAAGACTCTTCAACTCCAGACAACCACATGAATCTTTGCTAGCTCTAAATCCTTCCCTCCACACTCCCAATCCTGCTCTTGTTAGGTCTCATTTATTTTTATTATATTCTATACATATGTATATAATACACAAATACATACACACACAGATTAATGTAGAGATATGAAATACTTTATTTATAACAAACATTCCCCATTCTTAAGGCAACATTTTACTTACAGTTTGGTCGGTAAATAGGCAGAAGTATCATCTTTATTCTTGATAATGTCATTACATTTATCAAGCGTCTGAAAGACAGTAAATGTATCGCCAATGCTATAGAGAGCCGCAAGATTTTTAGCCAGTAATTTACGTGTGGGTGGCCCAGGGGAACTGCTGATGAGTCCAGTTAGCTGTTCCACAAGCTTCTTTTGTTTTTCCTTGACATCTGTCTGTTAAAGGAACAAAATTTATGTTGTTATATTCTTTCCATTCATATGTAATTCAATATTTCTACCAGTTTCCATAAACCTTGAGGGAGATGTTTTATGTTTCAATCTCAAATACTCTATTATACTCAACACCTGCACATACAAATGCTAAATGGAAATATACAAGTGGTTGCTATTGTTGAGTTCTTACTATTTCTATCATATATCATTTATCAATACATTATTACTTCACAGAGGGTCCTTTAAGCTCCAAGGACTATCCTCCTTTGCCATTTTCCACCTCTTTTTCCTCATCATTAAAAGGTCCCGCACTGGAATAGAAGAGCTGAACTTACCAAGGTATATATATTACTGAAGAACTGTAGATCCTACTGAGTATTGTAGTTTGTAAATCTATCATTTCAGACTAAGCACATGTAACAACAAGCAAAATAATAAGCACAGGTATTTACAAAACTATAAGATATATAAACTTCCAAATGTATGCACTTATAGTTAGTTAGGGCGCAGTGTAAATCAGTTTATTTTATTTTAGAAAATTCAGGACACTGTAAATGGCAAATTACTGAATTTTATGATGTTTGCATGGAATTCGTTTTACAAGTATCATTAGTCAATTTTAAGAACAAAATGAATTTCACAAGTAATGTCAGTCAATACCAAGGTGTCATTTCAGCTTTGAAATTGACTAACACTATTTGGAAAATTCATCCTGTCCTTGAAATTGACTAGCTAAGGTTTGTTTGGTTTTTTTTTTTTTTAGTATTAAAGACTTTCTTGTAGGACATTTTTCCTTTTACCTTTAAAAAAAATATATCATGGTTGCAGGCATTTTCATGATTTCTGTACATTACATGAAATCGTGATTTACACAGGGGCCTACTTCCTACTTACAGTCACGCTGAAGGTTGGCTCCCAGATCCTACGGCCACTGTTATGGATGTCCATCTGGTACCTTTACATGAGTATGAAATTAACATGACATTTTTAGATGGAGAAATAAAGTTACCTTGTTGGCCGCTACAAGCACTTTATCCAGAAATCGCAACCACTCAAAAATAAAGACCGGCCTCTTTGCTTCTGTGATTTGAGCCAAAGCTTCTTCATTTAGCAACAAACTATGAGCCAGCTCCATCCTTATTTAAACTCTGACTTCACTGTAGACTCCTGTATTGTCTCTAAAATACAGTTAATGTACAATGTAAAGCAGTAAAAAGCTGTTACAATTTTTTTATTCAATGCAAATTAGTTTTCAGCGCAGAACTGCATTTTAAATACATACTACAGTATCAAACCCCAATTCTGCATACACTTATGCTTGTGCTTAATTAAGTAGTTTCATAGAAGTCAATGGGTACATCTATACAGCCTGCAGCAGTGAGCTTCTCAACCTGGGTTAACAAAATTGGGCTTGCAGGGTTCATGCTAGAGCTCTAAAAATAGGTATGTAGCCAGCTCTTTGAACTTGCAACTTGGGCTGGTGCTCAAGCTCTGAAGCCTAGGAAGGGGGATGAGCTCCACAGCCTGAGTTCCAGACCGAACCACAACTTCAAAGAGCTGTCTAGCGCATGCCCAAGTCTGTCAACCCATGCTGCAAGGCTCACTAGCACGGGCTGTGTAGACATACCTAATGGGACTAGTCACATGTTTAAGATTAAGCACATGCATGTTTTGTTCAACGTCTTTATCAATGATCTGGATGATGGGATTAATTGCACCCTAAGTAAGTTCGCAGATGACACTAAGATGGGGGGAGAGGTAGATATGCTGGAGGGTAAGGATAGGGTCCAGAGTGACCTAGACAAATTGGAGGATTGGGCCAAAATAAATCTGATGAGGTTCAGCAAGGACAAGTGTAGAGTCCTGCACTTAGGAAGGAAGAATCCCATGCATCACTGCAGGCTGGGGATCGACTGGCTAAGCAGCAGTTCTGCAGAAAAGGACCTGAGGAGTACAGTGGATGAGAAGCTGGATGAGAGTCAGCAGTGTGTCCTCGTTGCTAAGAAGGCCAAGGACATATTGGGCTGTATTAGTAGGAGCATTGCCAGCAGATCGAGAGAAGTGATTATTCCCCTCTATTCGGCACTGGTCAGGCCACACCCAGAGTATTGCGTCCAGTTTTGGTCTCCCCAGTTCATAGAACTAGAGCAGTATAGTTGTATGAAACATGCATTTCACCAAGTGTAACTTCATCCACATACCAGACAATTTATAAACCCAGAGAGAAGTACTCTGCAGATCCTACACTTTTTTCTTTTTCCTACTTTTCTATTTCTCCTATTTCCTTCTCCTTTTTTTTTTTTCTCCTTAAAGATAAAAAGCAGGGAAATTAAATGCAAGAAATGTGCATGGCAGAGGGGCATTGCTGGCACATACAGTGCAAATAATTGATAGTCACATAAACACCACCCTATACCAGAAACCTACTGACCACTATACTTACCTACATGCCTCCAGTTTCCATCCAGCACACATCACAAAATCCATTGTCTACAGCCAAGCCCTAAGATACAACCAAATTTGCTCCAACCCCTCAGACAAACACGTACAAGATCTTTAACAAGCATTCTTAAAACTACAATACCCACCTGGGGAAGTGAGGAAACAGATTGACAGAGCGAAATGGGTACCCAGAAATCACCTACTACAGAACAGGCCCAACCAGGAAAATAACAGAATACCACTGGCCATCACGTACAGCCCCCAGCTAAAACTTCTCCAGCACATTATCAGCAATCTACAACCTATCCTGGAAAACGATGCCTCACTCGCCCAGACCTTGGGAAGCCAGTCCTCGCTTACAGACAGCCGCCCAACCTGAAGCAAATACACACCACACCATAGAAACACCATAGAAACATAGAAACACCAGGAACCAATCCCTGTAGCAAACCTCGTTGCCTACTCTGTCCCCATATCTACTCTAGCGACACCATCAAAGGACCCAACCACATCAGCCACACCATCAGAGGCTCATTCATCTGCACGTCTACTAATGTTATAAATGCCATCATGTGCCCGCAATGCCCCTCTGCCATGTACATTGGCCAAACCGGACATTCCCTACGTAAAAGAATAAATGGACACAAATCCGATATCAGGAATGGTAACATACAAAAGCCAGTAGGAGAACACTTCAATCTTCCTGGACATTCTGTAACAGATTTGAAAGTAGCTATACTTGAACAAAAAAACTTCAGAAACAGACTTCAAAGAGAAACAGCAGAACTAACATTCATTTGCAAATTTAACACCATTAATTTGGGCTTGAATAAGGACTGGGAGTGGCTGGCTCATTACAAAAGCAGCTTTGCCTCTCCTGGAATTGACACCTCCTCATCTATTATTGGGAGTGGACTACATCCACCCTAACTGAATTGGCCCTGTCAACACTAATTCTCCACTTGTGAGGTAACTCCCTTCTCTTCACATGTCAGCATATTTATGTCTGCATCTGTAATTTTCACTCCATGCATCTGAAGAAGTGGGGTTTTTACCCACGAAAGCTTATGCTCAAATAAATCTGTTAGTCTTTAAGGTGCCACCGGACTCCTTGTCCTCATTTTATCGGTATATGACTTTTCATTTAGCTGTATTAAAATGTCTTCTGTTTGACTGGGCCCAGTTTATCAAACAATTCTGATCACACTATATAACTGACCTGTCCTCCTCATTATTTACTCTTCTGCCAATCTTTGTATCATCTGCTAATTTTATCCTAACCGACTTTATACTTACTTCTCAATCATTGATAAAAATAATGAATAGCCTCAGACCTATGATTCCCGTTTGACAATTACTTTTTGTCAAGCTTTTTTGTAGGCATCATAACAGAGAAGACTCTTGAGGAAGGATATGCAGGTGGATAATGAAGTGGCTTTGTGAATGTTCATAGGGTGCTCCTCCCAAACATGAGAGGCAGCAAAGGAGGAACAATGAAGGTGTTAAGTTTTCAAACAATTAAGCAGGCAATGGAGGCCGGCACCGTGGTTGATCAGAAACAAGCATCGGCAGCTAGACAGCAAAAGAGAGATGATAGGTAGGGTGGGGATTGACTGCAACTAGCCTTGAAAAGGAAGACAAGCAGTTTATGTTGGATGTGACAGAGAAGGGGGAACTAGCGGGAGAATGCAGAGAGAGGGGTGACATGGTCAAAGCAACAGGCTAAGAAAATGATCTTTGCAGCAGCATTCTGAATGGATATGCATTATTTGAGAGCAGTATATAGTTGAAAGAGGGATCGTTGTCTGGTAGTTTTAGAACAGCAGAGAGGGGAAAATGACATCCAAATTCTATTCCCAGCTCTGCCACTAACTTGTTGAGTGACCCTTGAACAAGTCACTCACACTACTTATGCTTTGGGTTCCCCATCTGTAAAATAAGCATTATACTTCTTTACAGGGGTGATATGAGGATAAATTCATTAACATTTGGACCCTCAGATACTACAGAGATAGGGGCCATGGAAACACCCAGGAATAAATCTTATTTATTATTATTTAGTCCCAACGTGGTGCTCCATACCATTCAATATATAAACATATATCCCCTGCCCTTATTAATACAGGTGGTCAGTTCACTCAACACACCAATTGTTGCTTATGGAGTGGTATGATGCAGCAGCCTTCATCCTGAATATGGAGGTACAAGCCCTGGAAACCACAGATCCTAGGATACAACACACACAGGCCACAAAACACTGCTGCGGAGCCATGCTACCCTCCAGGTCCATCACCCCAGCCCCATGGCACCATATGCCACCCCGGCAGGGCCACTCCACCCATTGGGAACCGCCAGCTCCGGTGTTGCCAGGTCTGGTGAGTTTCATCGCCAGCCGCTGCTGGAGCCCTGCCACCAGGCCGGGCTCTGGGCGAGCCCCGCACGCAGGGCCAGGCTCGCAAACGCGCCCCGCATCTGTCACTGGCACCGGCCAGGCCCGCCTCAGGCTCTCCGGGGCTCGGGGCAGGATTTGTGGCCGCCGGGGGTGGGCGGCTCCGCCGGCGACCCCCTTCCCGGCAGCGTCTTCCTGCCCCCGGGCCGCTTCCCCTCCGAGCAGCTCCCCGGGTGCCGCCGAGCCCCCCGGGCCCGCACTCACCCGCCAGCGGTGGCCCCAGCAGAGCCCGACGGGCCCCTCTCAGCAGCGCACCGAGACTCCCCCCGGCGGCAGGAAGAGCCGGGTCGGGCGCAGGCGCAGCCCGGCACCCAGGAAGCGCCGGAGCAGAGAGTGCGCAGGACCGAGCCCCAGAGAGAGAGCGGGGGGTGAGAGGCCGCCCGGGGGGCGGGCTGGGAGGTTTTGGGCTGGGGGTGCTGAGGGGTGGCTGGGAGGTTTTGGGGTGGGGTGGCTGAGGGTGCTGAGGGGGGGTGAGTGGAAATGCTAGGAGGTTTTGGGGGTGCTGAGGGGTGGCGGGGGAATGCTGGGAGGTTGTGGGGTGGGGTGGCTGGGGGTGCTGAGGGGGGGTGAGTGGGAATGCTAGGAGGTTTTGGGGTGGGGTGGCTGGGGGTGCTGAGGGGTGGCGGGGGGATGCTGGGAGGTTTTGGGGTGGGGTGGCTGGGGGTGCTGAGGGGTGGCGGGGGGGTGCTGGGAGGTTTTGGGGTGGGGTGGCTGGGGGTGCTGAGGGGTGGCTGGGGATGCTGGGAGGTTTTGGGGTGGGGTGGCTGGGGGTGCTGAGGGGGAGAGTGGAAATGCTAGGAGGTTTTGGGGTGGGGTGGCGGGGGGGTGCTGGGAGGTTTTGGGGTGGGGTGGCTGGGGGTGCTGAGGGGGGTGAGTGGGAATGCTAGGAGGTTTTGGGGTGGAGTGGCTGGAGATACTGGGAGGTTTTGGGGGTGGAGGCTGGTTGTGCAGGTAGTAATTGGGGCTTGTAAACTCTTAAGATATGAAGCAAAGCAGCAGTCACTGAACATCAGACTGGCTTTATTTTTTGCCTGATTTTCGGACTCTGCGGGTTATAACTTCCAGATCTTCATAGCTGGAATTCTGCAAAAATGTCTTGTGTTTGTGGTAAAAATGGAAAATGTTGACCTCATGCTTTAGCCCTCCTCCTCCCCCCTCCTTCAAAAAATGTGTCTGTAATTTTACTTAGACGAGATAGGCAAGCTAGTATCTTTTATTGCACCAACTTCTAATTTAATTAAATTGTATTTAATTTTACTTAAGTGACACTTTTTGTAAATTTTGATTTCAGTGGGACTGCTCAGGGTAGTAAGTTAAGACCTGCCTAAGTATTTGCAGTATCAAGACCCTGTAAGAATACAAAAATATATTTAATTTATTAGGGAAATTTTCTAGGGAATTCAAGATTAAGATGGATGGATATTCCTTTTTATTTTATATCATATGCTTCAATAAAAAAACATCCATTTGTCTTGTGAGCTTGAATGGTTTAAAGAAATGTTGAGATTAAAAAATGTGGGCGTAACTGCCAGGTTAGATGATCTACCAAATGGGTCATCTCCATGGTGATGGTGCAGAAAGTTCAAGATAGTTTTGCCTAAATTCACAAAATCCGAACAAAGTGAGAACATTAACGGGAGCCTAAACTTGATTAAATAGTGAATTGTCTGATGCCTAGTTTTTCAGTGCCCTGGATGCCAATCCTGGCAGAAAAAATGTGGACAAAGAAATTGTAATGCTCTGATGATGTTTAAAACCTCATAAAAGATACAGATTCACCCATTTGTCCTGTGGTATTTATTTAGCCCAAGAAGTATTTAAAATTAAAGAGGAGAAAAGCTTTTTGAATTGTAGACAATTTGGGCAACCACAGAAGAAAATTATGCCAAAAATACCAAGTGTGGATATCGAGGAAAAAGAGGGTCAAGTTAAATCTAGACAAGTGCATTATCAGAGCAACTGACATAGTAGTCTTTTTTTTCCCTAGCTGAGGTGTAACCCTGCTAAAGTAACAATAGTCCCCAAGGTGAGGCTGCCATAGAACTATACTGAGCAAGAGACGAGATCAAGGACGATAACTGAAACATTCATTTCTACCCCTGGTAATTCCCAAAATATCAAATGATAAAACTGCTGTCAGTCCCTCAGTCTAGTAGTGTTTTTTGGCACTTGTCCAGTATTGAATATAGCAAACCTGAACCTGTGAGTTTATCTCAGCCCGAAAACAGTCTTCTTATTTCAATTCCATTCATTTTAAAAAGGTAAAATGTGCAATAAAATATCTTCATTCATTATAGGTAAGAGGATCTGAACAGGGTACACATATTAAACATGGAAGAAGAAGACGACGACTATATGTCTGATTCTTTTATTAATGTGCAGTAAGTAGCTTGCCTAAGTAGATCATACACATCTACATCCAGTAACAATACTGATCATTTTGGGGATTTACTCACTGAGTTTTTCCCTAGTGTTTATGAAGAGCCTGTCATCTCTGAATCAACCATTCTGTCAATTTCCAGGTATCTCATTAAGGGCCAAATCCTCTTTTCATTCTCACCCAAGTCACTGGGAGATTTCAATGGGATGATTCAAATGAGTAGAGCAAGCAGTATTTTGGCCAAATTGAAAATTTAGGCCTAATTTTTCAAAAGTGGCTATTGATATTGGATGCCGCCATTTAAATATTGGATGCCATCTTAAAGGGCCTGGTTTTCAGAGACTGTACCTTTGCTCAGTACCTTCTGAAAATCAGGAGGACCCTTTAAGGTGTCTCAGGTTGGGCACCAAAAATTCAAGGCACCTCAGATCACTAATTACTTCAAAAAAATTGGGCCTCTCCCCCTCTGTACTTTTTTTTTTTTTTTTTTTTTTTTTTGCATTTACTATGCCTGTCCTCCAAAATATAAATTATTTGTATGTGGCTAAGGTGGAAAGTTGAGGAGCACTGTATTCCTTACAAGTCTTCACCAGTTCTGTTGTAGAGACATATGTCCAGGTGGAAATGGAAATGAGGCAAGATTAGCTACCAATGAAACTCTTCTGGTAACTGCCATTTCTCAGCATCAACAGAGTATCCTGAGATCCTAAACAAGAAAGAATTCATCTGAGCTGTATAGTAGTCTAGCAGGCAGGATAAATAACTCTTTCAAAGGATTCTTTCCTTAAGAGCTAATCTTTTAAACTGGTTAGTTATTGTACAGGCAAGAGCATTTCTGTAAGATGCAACCAAACACTTGCATTGAGCTGTATGGGATCCCCTTTGATATGTCAGTTGCATTGCAGAGAAGAGAATGGGAAAAGATAAGGTCTGTAGGGATGGGAGAGCATCCAGATAGAAACACCATTTTGACTGTGTGTTAAAAGTTTACACATAGTCTCTATTTGCAATTATATTACAGAATAGGTAATACAATTATTGTCATTCTTAAAAGTCATTTAAAGGTTTACTCGAGTGAAGCATGTGTGTTTGCAAGATGTGGTAAAGCTACAAGAATTAGTAGGAGGGATTAAGCAACAAGTAGTGTAGCTGAAACTACTTTTAACCTTTTTTTAGTTTAATTGAGTAGGTTTCAGGTTCTCCATTAAATGTCTGACCTTCAGCTGTAGGGACATTGTTATAGAGGAAATAATTTAATTTCTTTTTTAAGGAAGTTTAATGCACGTTATATTTGACATTTTAGTCATACATCAGAAAAATCAAAGTTATGTTTTCCATGGATTACGAGCAGCCACCATTTTAGAACAAAGTTATTTCTGAGTTTTCAGAGTGAAAAAAATTACGGTAATATTGATCTATTTTCTTAAGGGTTTCACACATTTATAGTTCAAACAGCACAATGAATTGTATTCAAATTTCTACCACAAACAGTATGAATTAGAAGTTTTGGCCCAAAAGATAATTTTTGAGTCCATTACAAGCAATTGAAAAATTTGGTATTAGAATGGAAGTGCAGTGATTCAAAGATATGGAGAAATCAGAGCTTAAGATTTTCAATTTAGGCCTCCCCAGTCTTAAAGTCACTCCCCATTCTCAAGTGGTAGCTATATATTTTCTCTGGAGTTTGGACCTTGACAAAAATAAATTTGATGACGAAATTTGGACCTTGACAAAAAATAATTGATTACCCCTGCACTAGAGGTTGCTTATCCAAAGCTGCTCTATGTCCTCGCCATTTCATTGTAATGGATTATGCTGACATTAAACATTTATTGCCTCTTAATAAAAAAAAAAGACAGTATTAATACTTATTTTTTCCCTTAGACAGGATGTCAGGCCAGGATTGCCAATGGTGAGGCATGTGAAAGAAGCTATTCAAAAAGAAGAAAAGCAGAGAGAAGCTAACCAGAAAAATAGACAAAAGAGCCTAAAAGAAGAGGAAAGAGAGAGACGTGACACTGTGTTGAAAAGTGCTTTAGGAAATGAAAACAGAGGCTTTGCTTTGCTCCAAAAGATGGGGTACAAAAGTGGGCAGGCCCTTGGCAAGAGTGGTAAGTTTGTTAACTTCTAAGAATTTAGATGTATGCCCATTTTTCAAAATGTGGGTTTAAAAGGGTACCTGTTACTAATACCATTCCACCTATCTCTCGATGAATTAAATGAATACCTCTGTAAGAACTCCTGTCTGTTAGCGTAGTTCTTAACTGCCACCTTGGCACAGCAGAAGAAAGCACAGAAGGTGAGAGCAAGCCCTTAAAATCTCTGAAATAAAAAGGGTGAGGGATATGGGGGAATTGGAGGAGAAAGAAACAGTACTGCTACTAACTAAATGGTATTTCAGATGTGGATGATAGTTTACAAGAATCTTACTAGCTGGAGCAGGGCATAGCCTTTTGATTTTGGTGTTCCTTCCAAGCAAGTAACTTTTAATATTAAAGAACCTATTTCCAATCTGCACAAATTTACAGCTTGATTCTGGAAAGGGATCTGTGCACATAGACACTAAGTCCTTCTACACAGAGCCCTAGTGAAGCAAAACTATCATCTGGGATCTATCCAGAGTAAATCACTAGGGGATGAATAAATGTTGCATTCTATGAGTGAATAGTGAGGGCATACTGATGCTTAGTTAGTGAATGTTTGTAAAGTGTGTGAAGATTCTCATATGAAAGATGCTACAGAAGGGTGCAGTGTATTATTAATGATTATTATTAATTACTAATATGTTATGCCTATCAAATTAAGCCATCCTTGTTTGGTGCGTAGGGCAGCAGCCTGAATGAAGCACATAGCAACACTACAATTCAACAGAGAAAATAAGGAATGCCTGATCCGCCAGTCCATTGTCAGTGCACCGTGATGCTTGATTTATCCATCTGTTAAAAAAAAAAAAAATACCATAAAAACCAATTGTTCAGTGGCAAAATCTTATGTATACTTGGATCGACTGTGTTTATGATTTGGGGAGAGACCTGACTTCATAAGCTGTCTGCCCTTTTTTCCTACAGGAGAAGGCATTGTTGAGCCTATTCCTCTGAACATTAAAACAGGTGTGTAATATTTACCTCTTATAATTAGTTGGAGTTCACAGTCTCTCAGCTGCTCACAACAGTGTTTTGAACTTAAACAGGCAGAGGTGGGCTTGGTCATGAAGAATTACAAAAGCGGAAAGCAGAAGAAAGGCTAGAAAACTACAGAAAAAAGATTCATATGAAAAAACAAGCAGATGAAGAGGCTGCAGATCAGTTTAGGTAAGATGATTTATTTTCATGTTATTGTAAACATTTTCAGGTAATGTAATAAAGGATCCCGGTTTCACACTTATCTTAAAGTGGTACTAGCTGCCTCAGGTTTGACTATCATCAAAATGTCTTATCAATTCTGAATAACATTTGTGTGATGAGTGGGCCCTGAGGAGAGTAATTGCCAATTATTTTAAAAGAAAAAATGGTTTGACACAAGAAAACAAAAATACATAAATTCCCTCTGCTGTGCCCCTAATGTTACTATGAACATTAGCAATGCTCGGGGACAGACAAAATAATGTATATATTGCCATTTATTAGAGGGTGCAATTTAAACCAGAAATCTGTTTTAAAAACTATTTAAATGTAGCCTCCTCAAGGAAGACACATACGTACATATAACTTTACAATTATAAATTTACAATTCTTAAGCTTCAGCATGGTCCTGTTTAGGATGGCCTTCTCTGATCCTATCAGAGAACTGTATGCCTGTACAAAGGAGCAGAGTTACAAATGTTGTGGGGAACTATGGTGTGTCCAAAATGTCAACTCTTTATGTTACAATAAGTTCTTGCCTATAATATGTGGATTTGTTATCTGCCTGTTGATTGTAGCTAGCAACTTTTTTATTGACAGAATGAGATTCAAAAGCAAACAAGAAGAACGTAAGATAGAAGGGGACCTTAGAAAAAGCCAGCGGGCCTGTCAGCAATTAGACACACAAAAGGTAAGGCTAATACGCTGCTTTGGTGTGGAAGGATGGTTTATAGTTTAGAGCTGGCTACAAATTCGTCAGTCTTCATGTACAACAATATTATTTCACTTCTTAACAGTTTTGTATAATATGGGGTGTTACTGGACTGAAGTGGCAATGCCCTGAGATGCCCTGTGTTACCCGGGGACCTCCTGGTGCCAACTGGCAGAGGGCACAGGGTGCATAAGGGTTACAGGGATCCCATGGGTCTAGTATCTACATCCTAGTTCACCAAAGGATGTAATGTAAGATCTCTACTAAAAGCTTGTGTCACACTGGTCATCATGATCATTATGAAATTTATTGATGGATAATATGTAAGGAGTTACGTGTGTGTGTGTGTGTATACACACACACAGAAAATGATGTTCTTACGGTGTGTATGTGTGTGTATATATATATATACACACACACACTGAAAATGATGTTCTTACAGTTTCTGACTTGGAGCTGGTCACCAAAAGGTGTTAAACAAGTTTCTTTCAAACAAGAAACTTTTCTGGCTGACTGGCTATATGCAGATTGAGTGATGTATACTTCACAATGAATGCCTATCTACAGTCTGAAAAAAATACTAATCAAGTGATTGCAAAGTCTCCAGGGGGAGATTCTAGACAGGAAAAAAACAAGGTATGGGGGATTACCCTTTTTACAAGTAAAGACAGTGGATTGGTGGAACTATATCTGGGGGTGCAGAGGTAACCCAATTATCCTTCATCTAGGAAGTAAGTTGACCATGTGTTTGCCTTATGAAAAAAGGATGACAGCCAGGCTTTGCTGAAAAACACTGGGAAGACTTTGGGGTGAGCTAAACTTAATTAAAGAAGGGCGTGTCTTGTTAATTAAGTTTAGGCTCTGGTACCTGTGTTATGATTTTATTTTGTATGTAACCCTTTGTTTCCAATATTTCTGCATGCTATGATTTGAATCTTTGTTAAATAAACTTATATTTTCTCTGTAAACAAATCTAAATGTTGTATCTTAAGCAGTGCTGTGATCTAAAGTATAACTGGCAAGCAGGGGTGGACTGTTCCTTTGGGAGCAGAGGATCTGGGAATTATGTGAATGTCCAGTGGAACAGATGCTGGACACACCAAGCGTATCCTCAGAGGGCTTAGGAGTTGGTGTGTGCCTATTGCCAGCTTGCTAGTAGCCAGCCTGGGGGAATGCTGCACTGCGAGAGCCTGTGTCCCGTGGTCCAATAGAGCTTATATGCGACAGAAGTTACATCCTTGGGCTTAGAGACAAGAAATATGTTCCATGTGAATTCATTTTGGTGTGTAAGCTTTTTAAGGATACTTCAGATATCAGCTAGAAGGCCTCTTCCACCTTACTAACCATTTACTATTTTTATGTCTCGTGGTAGCTTGTGTCAGGCTTCTCAGTCTGGCTCAGAGGAGGCTGCTCACCTGCCATCCTAGGTGAGGGAGGAGCTTCACAATGATGGGCATGTGCAGACTCAGGATTTTGAACTGTAAAGTCATAAAAAGAGCCTTCTGAAAGTGGACATGGGCAATAAAGAGAACCAGTGACAAAAGAAACAAGAATAGTTTGCTGTGCAGTCTTGAACTTTACTAGCATATCTGGCACAAAAGTTTATTTTAATAAAAACTTTAAATTTGTTTTTAAAAAGCAACAAACCCACAGATAACCCTTGCTGTGGTCCAATGTGATCTAAATTCGATCAGTTCTATTCTTGAAGCTTCAGTGTCTCAAGATCGTACTTTATAACAAAGTTTATAAAGTGATACTTGTCCCATTATAAACTGCATTCATCAGGCATCTGCTGGAGAAACCTATAGCGACAGAGAGAACTTTGCTTGTAATTTTTTTTTATTTTTAAGGATATTAACGTTCCCAAGGAGATTTGGTACTGGACAGAACCTGAGCAAGAAGAAAAAGATCAAGAGGAGGAAGAAAAGGATGAATACAAAGGTTCAGACTTAAGTGTGAGTGCTGAAACAGAAGTTAGTATGAAGCGGTCTTTATTTGTAAAACATGTATGTGTGTATTAAAGTTCTAAGTGGTCTCTCTTTCTGCCTTGCAAAGTGATTTTGCAATAATATTAGGTGGAGTATAAAGCATGATTGTACTGATTTGGAGTAAAAGAGCAAAATTAAATAGCACTACCTCACCTTTGGGCCAAAATTTTCAAAAGAGTAGTGATTTTGGGTGTCTTATTTTTAGGTGCCCAATTTTACACTTGATGGGTCTAGTTTTCAGAAGATGCTGAGTAATTGCCTCTTAAAAATCAGGGCCCTCAAAACAGTCAGTTTTGAAAATTATGTCCTTTATGCCCAAGAACCCACCAGTGGTGTTATTCTAATGAGTTCAGTCTGTGGCGGAGGTGGGTGATAAAAAGAATCCTATCAGGAACATCATTCAATTGAAGTAGGATATTTTTAGTTGTTTAGTAGGTGAAAATAAAGAACAAGCCAACATCCTTTAACCAGCTAGTTCTCCATAGATCATCGGTGCACCACAAGCCACAATTTGGAGACTTGGGCTGTAGTATCAGTTACAGTGTACTAAGGTTTCCATGTTTTTGATTGCAGTATCGTGTGATCTTTTCTTAGCGAGCCCTTTTGAGCCACAGAACTATTGATTAGCAGGGAAGACAGTGTATCCCAGGGGCTCATCCAGGACTGTGATTGTAATTCCTTCTCAAAGCTATAAAATATATTTCTCTGTATGTATATATACAGGCAATAGAGAAGTTACAAATCCTGACTGCCTATTTAAGAGAAGAGCATCTTTATTGTATCTGGTGTGGAACAGCCTATGAGGGTAAGAGTTAAATCCATCTTGGATATAATTTTCCTTTGGTTATGTATTTGGAGCCGTATCCTGCAATTCTTATTTATTCATTCTTTACCCCAGCAAAACTCCCATGGAGGCCAGTGCCACTAATGATATCCTTGGAAGTAACTTTTGTATATATTGGTTGAATTCAGTCATTTCTCTTCTGTTGGGTTCCAGGACTAGTGAATGGTCAATAATGGGCTCTGAATCAATATTTTGTGGCCAAATTGGTAACATTCTCCTCTGAGACATCCCTCATGAATCCCACCTGAGCATCACTTTTCTATTTTATAAGTTTATAAGAACTTCAACCTACAACCCCATTTGGAATTAACTTAATCTGTTTGTATTGTTTCTCCAGTGTTAGATTAGCACATCACTTTTCTTCTGACTCCCCACCCCTCTCTTATTTTAAATAAGATTTGGAAGATTATAGATCTTTTCTTCACATACCTGAAATATTAATCTTATTTTCCTTTATACTGTAGAGGCTGCAGATTTATCTTCAAACTGCCCTGGAGATAGTTCAGCAGATCATGACTAAAATCTTTATAATAAAAGGAACGCTGGAAAAATATTGTTGATTCACAGCAGTATTTTAAAATATCTCCATGGGACATCAAGAATTCACACAAGTACGCAGGTGGAAAGACATATTGAAAGGTTCAGAGCACACACTTTTGAAAGCACAGAAGCATTTGTAGATTTTGGATTTTTTTTTAAAGTGAAGCTAGTCATTGAACTCACTATTTAATAGGAATTACAAATTTACATATGTACTTAATGCAAAATAATTTAGGTTGAGGCTTGCAGGTTTCTACCAAACTAAAAACTAGTTGGTACTATCTCTGCAATTCCAGTCTTGCACCTCAGAGGACAGGCAGCTAACTGCACCAAATTGTTATGGTTTATTATTTCTGTACGCCTCCAGTTGGAGGTACCTAGGTTCAGACTGCTAAATTTGTGTGTGTGAGAGATTGTGAACGGATGGAGATTTGAAATGGACAGTACTTGACTTTGTAACCAACATTTTAAAGGCTTCGTTGGGGAAATAAACACTGCCCTTCGTTTCCCACATAACATAAAGCATGGAATAGAAGATAATCAGTTGACAGTGAATATTGGTTAAGTCTTTATAGTATACAGTGTTAGACAAGTCATTTAATATGTGTCCTCCATGAGGATGTCTGATTTGAATCTTAAGTTTATTTTTTGTCAACATAATCAGCCAGATGTGAATGCTGATGGTTGAAAATGGTCTGACCTTGTATCAATCACTATTGCTTAACGTAAATGTGGATGTTTGTATAGAAACTCTAAATTTCATCAATTTAGTGGGTATTTTTAAAGTGTTTTGTTCATAATTAAACAGCTTTTTGTAACTATCTTTTTGTCCAACTTGGTTCCATTCAATCAGTACCTACTGAACAGTGGCAGCATTGTCCATGAGCAGCAACTGCTAGTGGAAGTAAATCCATAATGATGACAGAAAAAGGAGCTGAACTAGAAGAATTAGCTTTTACTGTAAGGCAGGCAGCAGCTTGTGTTAGACACGTCATAGAGTTGGACTGAGACAACCACCTACCCATCAGTTGTGGTGAACAGAGACTTTACTGTTGTAAATCTTGAAGTTTAATGGGCAAGTGGCAGAGGACCTCTCAGTTATTCCATGCCAGTAAGATGTTGTGACAGGGCACATTCATGTCTCACAAGCACCCCCTTGGCTGAGTGCATGTGCATGGACTCTCTCTGTTTGTGGTAGGTCTGCGGTGACTCAGCCCTCCGGCCAAGTCTCACGTGTCTGAATGTGTAGGCAAACAAACCCCCTCCAGAAAAAACAGTCCAAGAGGGGTCTATCCCAGTATCCCTTGGTTGGAATATCTCTCTAGCCCTCCCTGGGCTCGGCTCCCAATCAATCCAGTAGTCCCCCAACCCTGGTATGGGGGCTTTCTCTCTGAAGACTCTTCACCCTCATAGGGCCTTTCTGACCACAGCTCTCCAGCTAGGCTACTGCAGTTCAGTTCCTGCTCTGGGGTGCTTCAACATCCAGGCCACTTCGCCCAGTGGCTAATGGGTGGGGGGGGGGAGGGACCCAGGCCAACCCACTACTCTGGGTCCCAGCCCAGGGACCCTATTGAGAGCAGCCATCCACTGTGTCCCTCATCTAAGTCGGGCCACTGCTCTAATTCCCTGGTCCGCTTCCCCTTGGCCTGATTGCCATCTTCACCCTTCTCACTCTCCCCGGCTTGTGGCAGCACTGCCCTGTCCCAGATCCTGCAGCTCCCTCAGCCAGTTACACACCATCCACGCTCCTCCAGCTCCAGCAAGGGACTGAACTTACTCTTGCCCTGCAGGTCCATCTTATCGGACCTGCTGGGTCCTGATTGGCTGTGTCGCACACAGCCACTCTAGGCAGCTCGGAGGATCCTTTCCACTGCCCTTTTCTGGGACGGGGTGTGGCAGGGCCACAAGACCTTCAGCAGATGGCCTCAGAAGGTCTGGTATACCTTGTCACAGATGAATATTACAGAACTTTCCCTGAGAGGAAAGGAAATCCAATTAGGTGGCTTTTCTCTGGGCTAGGATATACTCTCACTGGCATCTTGAGTCATTAGGAAAGAGGAATTTGTCCAAAACAGGAAGATTTCAAACATTTGTTTTAATGGGGAAGCAGCAAACACTTACAGTCACCTCAAAACGACTGAGCAAAGCTTACATGTATTCTCATTTGTTACAGAAGAATGCACCACAAGTTTAGAATTTATATAAAATTGAACACTGGATAGCAGGCCAGCACCAAAATTTCCCTACTTCAGAGAGCACAGACTTAAGAACACATCTGCTATCCTGCAGTGGCTGGGGGTTTTTTTCAGGCATACTATTCATTCTAATACTTGATCAGTATAAGAACAAAAATTGTGAATTTATCCACTGTTTCTAAGAATCAAAATAGTACTTTATCTACAAACCTAACATTGTAAATTTGGGCCCTGTTTTTGCAATGAGGTCTGCAGGTGGACCAATGGATTCCTACAAAGGCACAAGGATATCAGCAGGCAGATCTCTGCTCACTGCAAGACTGGGGCCTTAATTTCTACAAACAGCTTTTAAGGAATTATTATGTTACCCTTTGGCACTGACATGTTGCTATGATGAAAGCGTTAAAAATGCCTGTAACAACCTGATTCCTACCTCCAACTGCTCTTTATAAGCACAGCCAGGGCTTTACTATTAAAACATGCCCACCAAAAATCTAAAGTGCTTGAACTATGCAACCCAATGTTAAAGACTCAACTGAACTCCTTGATCTTATAGGACAGGGTTGGTATCCTGGGGGAAGAGAGAAAAAGATTGGGAGTGCAGGGAGGGGATGGTATTTACTGGGGTCACTCTCCCTCTCCACAACTTATTGGAGATTGTTTCCTTAATCTGAAGGTCCCTTGGCCTCTTACTGATAGCACTCTCCCTTCCCTCCACAACCACTTTGTCTGTGGCACCTGCCTCACCACAACTCATCTCCATGCATAGGTGCTGGAACTTGGGGGTGCTGCAGCACGCCCTGGCTTGAAGTGGTTTCCATCATATACAGAGTTTACAGTTTGGTTCAATAGCTCTCAAGAACCCCATTATACAAACTGTTCCAGCGTCCCTGTCTCCATGTGGTATATATAGTTGGAGAGTGAGGTGGTGTCACAGACTCTTCTCCTGGGAAGTAGACAGAGATTGGAGACCACATAATTACAATGAGGCTGCTACTGAGGGAACATTGTGGAGCCCAAGCAATTGACACAGCTGACTTGGGCAGGATGTGGATTTACATTTCAGAGACAAATCCCAATCTTCAAAAGACAAAAACCAGATCTTACGTGTTAATTCAGGTTTCAAACTGTGGAGGTGTAGAGGAACATTTGGGAGAGGGGGAGAAGGCAAGTGGCGGGGCTTGAGGAGGAAGTACCACCTCTACCCCGACTCGCCTCCTTTTGTCTGGGTTTGGGGGGCATAACCAAAAATTGTAACTCAAAGGGAGGCTCAGCTCAAAAAGTTTGAAAACTGCTGTGTTGACTCATTGTGACACCTGGTTTCTATAAAGTGAATCGTTAAACTGAGCTTTAATTCTCAAAGGGACACATTCTTTAAGAGCCTAAATATTTTTAAATTCTTCATTGTTTGAAACACCCTCATCGTATTAGCATTATTTATACAGCACCAGCAATTTGCTAATAATTTAACATTCAGGTATAAAGACAAAAAGCCCAAAAAGCTTGCAATCTTCAAATATGTATAACATTTCTAATGCTTTTTTACCAAATTTAATCATTTTCCATTTGGCAAACATTAACTTGTCTGGTGTCTTTAAGTGAAGTGAAATTCATTATACTAATGTAATAAAAATCAACTTCAAAAGTGCTTTAACAGATATTTTGGTCTATGTGCCAGCAACAAGCATATTAGCTATTGCTAATTATATGTAGATACCAATCGGCCACTGAAGAGCACACAACACAAACCTTGTCTAGAGAAAACTTCAGCTATTTTCCCACACTGTCAGACAGTAATAAAGACAGATGAACCTTCTCTACACAAGAGGCTATATAGTCACAAAGGGGACTTGTAGGTGCCCTGCCTCTTAGTGGAATTCACAGTCCTGAGTTAGGCACAATGTACAATGCATGGGGAGAGTTAGAATGGGATTCACAAAAGCCAGCCCACTGAGCCTACCTAGCTTAGGTGGAAATGCTGTGGAGAGGGATATGGCCTATGCCAGGGATTCTCAACCTTTTTCTTTCTGATGCTGCCCCCACAACATGCTATAAAAACTCCACGGCCTACTTGAACCACAATAACTTGTTTTCCGCATATAAAAGCCAGAGCCGGCATTAGGGGATAGCAAGCAGGGCAGTTGCCTGGAGCCCCATACCACAAAGGTCCCTGCAGAGCTACATTGCTCAGGCTTCAGCTTCAGCCCCATGTTATCGGCTCTGGGTCCCAGGCTTCGGCCCCAGGCTTCAGCCCCATATGGTGGGGCTTCAGCTTTCTGCCCTGGGGCCCCAGCGAGTCTAACACTGGCCCTGCTTGGTGGACCCCCTGAAAGCTGTTTGTGGCCTCCCAGGGGCTTAAGGGAGTTGAATGCTTAAGTCCCAACTAGAGGGAGACACCTATCTCCACTTGGGATTCACACCTTTCTCCTTGACTTAGGCACCTAAGCCAGGTCAATTATTTTTCATGAAAAACCACAAAGGAAGATCACCCCATAGCACAGCAGTTAGAGCCCTCACACAGGATGTAGGAGATCTGGGGTCAAATCTCTACACTGCCTGATGTGGAGAAGGGACTTGAACTTGAGTTTCCTACCTCCCAGGTGACCGATCTAACCACTAGAGTCACTCAAATTCTTTCTCTGGCCCTATGAATATTTCATTAGCTACTACAAAGTGGAGCGGCTTCAACAAGAGATTGAAACCAGTGGTTTGGATACTCTCCTGGGAGGTGGAAGGACCCAGCAGAGTAGAGATTTGACCCCAGGTTTCCCACATCCTGAGTGACCATGTCCAGCCACGAAAAGTTGGGAGCCTCTGGGACTTCACCAGTAGAAACTTAGTCACCATGGGACTTTAGGGGCCTACAAGGTTAGATGGCAGCTGAGCAGTGATTTTGTGAGTACAAAAGGTGCCTAAATGTTGGACTTACGTGCCTAACTGCTACACTAGGCACCCAAGTCCCTCTTGTGAACCTAGCCCTAGCACTCCCACCCATACAGCCAGAAGTGGCAATTTTTCCTAAAATTTCCTACTGTAAAAAAGCCACAATATTTCTAGGTGACATAAAAATAAATGGTTACTGCTGGGAGAGAGCAAAAGATTTAAAACAGCAGGCAGCAGCAAACTTAAGTATAAAAGGTCAAATCCTGCCTCCTTCATACTTATGGAAATAAGCACTGGACCTGCTGACATTCTGTTGTACAGCAGGGGCAGACTGTAGACGGACCTCTCCACCCCATGAAGTACCATGGGGTAATACTGCACAGCGGTTCCCTCGTCAGCCAAGGATGAACATAACTATGGGTCCATGACTGCTGATCCACCTGTAAAACACGACACCCACCACCTGCCCAGAGGTGAGAAAGGGCAGGGGCACAAGGCTCCAGACTATGGGGTATAAAGCAGAAATTTATACTGATGCTCTGGATCACAAGAGGCTTTCATTCCCCCAAACCCTGCAGAGATCCCCATGTAAAGCCAAGTTTTGTGCAGGACAATAGGATTGAACCTAAGATTCCAAATATGTTTGTCACATTTCAGCAATTTTAAGGGGGGGGGGGGAGTCAAATTCTAGACCAAAACAGAGCTTATGTTGTTCCTTTAAACAGGGTGCCTAACACGTATGTACGTTCTTTGTATCTGGATTCTTTTTAGCAACAAACTTCAAAAGCTCCAGTACACCAGATGCCGAAGGTCTCTTTGCAACGTCTTTTGAGAGCAATTGCTCAATTATGTGTTTCTGTAAAAAACAAACAAACAAGGTACAGTATATATTAGAGGAAATAAAATTCTGAACATGAATAATGAGGAAATAGATGAAATAATGTGTTATACTGTACCTCTGCCGGAAATTTCTTGCTGAACTCCTCTGGAAGTACACATTCTCTTATTTTGTGCCACTCCTAAAAACGACACCAAATAATTTTTTTAGTATGATATTTTCATTGACTACATTTTGAAGCTCTGCAATTGAACCACACAAAGTATGAAAACAAAATAATCACAAAATGTAGTGATAGGGAGAGAGCGAGTCTTCAGAAGACAGCATTTGTCAAAGGAAGTATCTGAAAGCTTTCAATTTGGCTGTAAGGTGTTTTTAAAAGTGTTCTGTAAAGCTTTGAGTTTGACGACTTTTTCACCTTATGAGCCTCAAGGTCCATGAAGACCTGTTTCTGCCTCATTTTTGTCAAATCCCTGGTTCTCACTGTCAATTAAAAAAAACCAGTAGTTCTGCATCCCAAACCCCGTGGAAAAATCTACAGGAGAGGACTTTAACTCTGCCCCTGCGGGCATCATTGCTACTTGTGAGACAAGGGGATGCAAATAGCATTCCCCCCACCACACACACAATCTTTACTTTTAACATTGCTACAGTGTTTCAGAGAATGCAAGACAGGGAAGGGAGGTAGGCAGGAAAGAAAAAAAATCTCAGACTCAGATTACAGTCTGTGATTAATATGTCCATGGGGCTTTATGGTTACTATCTCACAGAAAATATAAATATAATGTGGAGGACTTATGTTACACACACACCATGAATGCCATTAGAAAAATTCAAAAACACCTTTTTAAGTCACTTTTAAATAATCAGTGCTAAGTCACAATGACCAACATTTTTAAACCCAGGTGCCTAAAATTATGCTCCTAAATACGTATTTAGGTACATAAACAGAAGTGGCCTAATTTTCAAAGATGCTGAGCAACCCTCACTCTAAATTAAGTCAGTAACAGTGGCAGGTGCTTTGTACCTTTGAAAAATCAGATCACATCTAGTTAGGTGTTCATATATGGATTTAAGAGCTTAATTTCAGGCACAGTTTTCAGGTTTGAAAATTTTAGCTATGCTCCCTGCCCCAAAAAGCCTGTCACTGAAGACAAGACATAACAGAGGAAGGTGACCAGCATTAGCAAGGCAGGGGAAAGAGAATCACAGAATATCAGGGTTGGAAGGGACCTCAGGAGGTCATCTAGTCCAATCCCCTGCTCAAAGCAGGACCAATCCCCAACTAAATCAAGAGGACAAGCATTACAGCAGAAAGGATAAAGGTAGCATCAGAGGTCTAATTTTAAAAAATAATGCTGAAGGCAAAGACAGAAACCTCTGTTTTGGTCATCAGACACATGCCTGTTGACCAATTCCTATGGTCCTTACTTGAGCAAAACTCTCACTGACTTCAAAAGGAAGTTTTGCCAGAATGAGGGCTGCAAAATAAGGTACCCCAGAGATTTAGTTTAGCACGTATCAGACTAGCCATTTCCCTTTTCCCCTCCCCTCAATGTAATTTGACCTGTCAGCAAATCCAGCCAAAAAGCATCCCAGACATCAAGAGTACAAAGCAGGGTGTGTAGGTTACTAGCTGCAGAGTGCTTCAGTCCCATGCGGGTAAATGCAATATATATTTTACAGGACAGGAGGATAGTTTTATAGTTAGGCACTGGACTGGGATGTAGCTCCAGGTTCAATTTCTGTCTCTGCCACAGACTTACTGTGTGACTTTGCGCAAGGCCCCAATCCTGAAAAGACTGAAACACATGTGTAAGTTTATGCACCTGAGTAATACCATACAATTCAATAAGACTACTCATGTGCATAAAGTAGAGCCGGTAAAAAAGGTTTACTGATGAAAAATGTCTTTTTAATTAAAATTTTAAAAAAGGGCAAAAAATGTTGGCAGCAATATTGATTTCAAAAATCATTTTTTTAATCAAAAAGTGAAACAATTTGTTTCAAATAAAAACTTGTTTAATTTTTGAACAAGTGTTTTTTTGCGGGGGGTTCTCTCTTATCTTCTCTTTTTTCTCCCCTCCCTTATTCTTACCCTTTTGGAGGATAAAGGGAGAGAAAAGATAGTGAAAATCAAGCAAAACACCTAAATTCTAACATTTTCTTGCTTTTTGAACGTTGAAAAAAAATTCAGTTTGACAAAAGCAACCTGTTTTTTTCCCATGGAAAAAATTTTTTTTAAGATTTTTTTTTTAATTTCTCATTTAAAAAAAAAAATATATATATATATACCCTTTACAACCCAGCCCTAGCATAAAGTTACACACATGGTTAAAAGAACAGGAGTACTTGTGGCACCTTAGAAACTAACAAATTTATTTGAGCATAAGCTTTCGTGGGCTAAAACTGACTTCATCGGATGCATGCAGTGGAAAATACAGTGGGAAGATATATATATATATATATATATACACACACACACAGAGAGAACATGAAACAATGGATGTTATCATCACTCTCATTAATGTGAGCTATTACCAGCAGGAGAGAAAAGTAACCTTTTGTAGTGATAATCAAGATGGGCCATTTCCAGCAGTTGACAAGAACGTGTGAGGAACAGTAGGGGGGAAAAATAAACATGGGGAAATACTTTTACCTTGTGTAATGACACGTCTACTCCCAGTCTTTACTTAAGCCTAATGTAATGGTGTCCAGTTTTCAAATTAATTCCAATTCAGCAGTCTCTCGTTGGAGTCTGTTTTTGAAGTTTTTTTGTTGTAATATTGCGACTTTTAGGTCTGTAATCGTTGGAGAGACTGCTGAATTGGAATTAATTTGCAACTGGACAACATTAAATTAGGCTTGAATAAAGACTGGGAGTGGACGTGTCATTACACAAAGTAAAACTATTTCCCCATGTTTATCTTTCTCCCTACTGTTCCTCACACATTCTTGTCAACTGCTGGAAATGGCCCATCTTGATTATCACTACAAAAGGTTATTTTTTTCTCCTGCTGGTAATAGCTCACCTTAACTGATCACTCTCGTTATAGTGTGTATGATAACACCCATTGTTTCATGTTCTGTGTGTGTGTGTGTCTTCCTACTGTATTTTCCACTGCATGCATCCGATGAAGTGGGTTTTAGCCCATGAAAGCTTATGCTCAAATAAATTTGTTAGTCTCTAAGGTGCCACAAGTACTCCTGTTCTTTTTGCAGATACAGACTAACACGGCTGCTACTCTGAAACACGTTGTTAAGTATTTGGAGGATCAGGGTCTTAATCTCGCTGTACTTCAGTTGCACACATGTAAAATAACACAATATTTCTTTACCTCACAGGGTTTTTGTGAGGATAAATAATGATACACTCAGATACCATACTGCTGAGGGCCACATAAGTATCTCAATTCATATCGCTTGCTCTCTCTTCCCGTCTCTGATGGAGATTAAGTTTGCTGTACTAGACAGCAGAGCTGTCTGACAGACTAGATAGCAAACAGACAAGGAGTACTTGTGGCACCTTAGAGACTAACAAATTTATTTGAGCATAAGCTTTTGTGAGCTACAGCTCACTTCATTGGATGCAACAGATAGCAGATGTAGCCAATGATTTTAGTTTATTGTTCATTTATTGTGTGATGTTATGATTAATCAATGTCATATATATTCATTGTATGTTAATTAGAGTTAATTTGTAGGATTATAGAAGTATAAGATTGATCAGTATTTAGAGGAATTGTACCGGGTAAAAGTAAGTAGGGCGGAAACGCAAGGCCTACAGGCTGAGGCCTGTAAGATTTTAGCTTACCCATACTAGGCCATCAAATTAAGAAATGCTGATATAACTAAGTGACCGAAGAATAACCCGATGCCCTAAGATTACGGGAAAAGACGTACCAGTGGGTGATACTGCAAAAAATTAACAGTAAAAGTAATTTTTTGCTTACAAGATACCCAGTAATCACGTTTTGCTAACACATGCCCTAACCGCAGGGTGCTTGATGTGCAGAAATGCTAATGAGGTATAGTCAGAATTACATTATAAAAAAGGGTGCCTAGATTAGGAAAATTGAGTTTCCTATGGGAAACTCCAGCAGGAACCATCCCTCTACTAATAATCAATTCATGAGAGACCTATCAGACCCTAACACTTGTTAAGGATGTGAGTCAAACTATATTTGTAACTTGTGCGTAGGTTCGGAAAGAATTTCTGTATGCTTGGGTATTCAAAACTTTAACTGAAACTTTAATAAAACTTGTAAAACAGACTAGATCTTGTACTCGTGAATGTCTGTGTGGTCACTACCCTTGGTCTTTATGTGTTCCTAGAGACTCTAAATCTGAAGCAAGTAGCAAAGGTGACTTTCACTCTGTTAAGATTGAAACTGTAGCTGCCAGAGCCGATCCCAGGGTGGTGTAGTACCACATTACAAAATTCACTTTAAATAAAATGAAAGGCTACACAGAGGTGACAAACAGAGAGCACCAAAACACATTGACAAGTGAATGGTGCTAGGGTAATTTTTGTTTTAAATTTTGAAGACAGCTTTTATTCACAAAAGTAATATGAATATGTGGACCTCACTGAAATGAATTTTCAGGAAGGACAAGAATGAAGAGAGGATGAACACCTGATGTACTGGTATAAGGAAGGTATTCCAGACATATGGGGCAATAAGGAACACTACATAATATACAAGTAATACATCAAGTCATATTTTGCCTTATATAGTTTTCTTCTGACCTATTTTTCATTAATAATTTAAGATTACTTACCTGAAATTTTTCAGCATCAGTGGAAAATATCCAAAGAATTTCAAAGAGAATTAATCCTAGTGCAAATATATCCACTTCCTGTCCATATTTGTCTCCAGCCTGTGGTGATTACAATAAAAATAGCATATACCAGACATGCCTTTTAGGTCTAAAAATGTATCATAATTGAAGTGTTTTCATACAATTCAATTCTGCAGTATTTATACAAGTTAAAATCCCTATGAAGTCAATGGGAGTTTTGCCTTAGGACGGCATGATTGGGACCACCAGGCCCTCATACAAGTCCTTAAATCTCTGTGCCAAAGATGCCCCATCTGTGAAACAGAGATAATATTTACTGTTAAGTAAAATGAAATATACAGACTTTAAAGCATCCATAGTCCCACATACGTAGGATAAGTAATTGATTCCCCCTTCCAGATAGGGAATCAGACACAGAGATTCTAAGGCCAAGATTTTCAATAATGGATGCCTAAAGTTACCCAAATTCACATTTCGGTACCTAAATTAGTGGCCTGATTTTCAAAATTGCTGATCACCCACAGCTCCCACTGACTTCAAACTTTGTAACGTAAGACAGTATCAATGAGAGAGGATCACCTCATTTCACAACTGACTTGTGCAATTTGCTTCAGATTTTCCAGTTTAAAAAAAAAAAAAAAAAAATCTATCCTGGTTTAGGATCACACCTGGAAAACTTTAGGCAACTGGTTTAGTACTGGAGAAATTAGGACAGGGATGGCTAAATCTGGACTTAAATGCAAGAATAACTATGGAGACACTCATATCTTCTGATGTCTTACTATTAAACCTGCAGTAACAGTTACCTGTTCTGGGCTCATATATGATCTTGTTCCCTTTTCTGTTGTCCGTAGGTCATCTATCATTGAAGTTACAAGTCCAAAGTCACCTATTTTTATTTTATTTTCACGAGATATGAATATGTTGAGGGGCTAAAAAGGACAATTGAAAAAAATGTCTCAGTTTCACGTTACAAACTTTTAGCACCAGGAAAAAAAACAGTCATAGGGTACTTCAGTGGAAGAGTTGCTAAACAGTCAAGGAAATGATTAGGAGTTATGTATCAAAATAAAAACTGTTGGTTTAACAATGAGATTTTAAACACACTAGTCAAAATTTGAAATCATGACTGCCATAATAACTAATTGTTCTCATTTGCACATACAGTTAAGTACTAGCAGTGGTTTTCAAACTTTTTTTCTGGTGACCCAGTTGAAGAAAATTCTTGATGCCCACGACCCAGTGGAGCTGGGGATGAGGGGTTTGGGGCGTGGGAGGGGCTCAGAGCTGGACCAAAGGGTTGGGGTATGAGGGTGGGGCCAGGAATGAGGGGTTCAGAGGCTTGGGAGGTGGCTCTGAGCTGGGGCAGGGGTGTGGAAGGGGGTCAGGGCTCTGGGCTGAGGCCGGGGATGAGAAGTTTGGGGTGCAGGAAGGGGCTCTGGGTTTGGGGGGGGTCTAAGGGCTGAGGCAGGGGGTTGGAGTGCAGGAGGGGGTCAGGGCTCTGGTTTGGTGGTGCAGGCTCTGGGGTGGGGCAGGGGATGAGGGGTTTGGGGTACAGGAAGGGGCCCCAGGTTTGCAGGGGCCGGGAACCGGCCAATGGGAGTGCGGAGCCAGTGCTTGGGGTGGGGCAGCATGCAGAGCCCTGTGGTCCCCCTGCCTAGAAGCCGGACCCGCTGCTGGCCACTTCCGGGGCGCAGCGCAGTGTCGGAACAGGTAGGCACTAGTCTGCCTTAGCTGGGCAGCACCGCCGATGGGACTTTAACATCCTGGTCAGCGGTGCTGACCAGAGCCACTAGGTTCCCTGGGTGCTGAACAAGGCAATCCAGTGCCTTACATGCCAGTACTCTGTCGCAACCCAAACTTTGAAAAACACTGCTCCCTAGGGCATTAACTTCAGTACACTAAAATATATGATGTGCTGTATGTGATTTATTAAAATTGATTTTGAACTCAAACTTGAAACTTAATATATACCTAGTATACAGCATTTCACATTCAAAAGCACTTTGTGATTTTTTTCCCAATCTTACACACACTGACAGACCCTTATGCTCACATGGAGTCCCACTGAAAATAAAACAACAGTTCAACATTTTCTGATCCTCCAAACATTTATTCATTACATCTGTCCACCCACACAACAATCATCTGTTCTGCTTACCTTGAGGTCTCTGTGAATAAACCCTTTAGAATGAATATATTCCACTCCTGTCACTATTTGTCTAAATTTGATGAGAGACTCATCTTGGTAATTTTTCTTCCCTCTCTTTTCATCAATCCAGCCATCCAGTGTTCCTTTCTCACAGAATTCCATTTGGATAAAAAGGCAATCACATAGAAAATCTGGCCTCGGTCTGTAAGAGTAAAATTAAATCATAGTATTAAAAACAGCACTACATAATTGTTCCTAAGCAGTTGGCTCAATGGTTTGCTGGTTTCCAACCTTTCATTTGGCTGCAGGCCCCCACAATCGTGGCCAAAAGTCCCTAATTTTTTAGGACCACTCCAGGTAGGCTTGGGGCTGCCAGTGATGGCACTGGAGTCAATCCTAGCTCCCAAACAGCCAGCTGCCTGCCACTGAAGCCTGTTCTACACTAAGTAGGCTGACTTAAGGCAATTTACCTCATCCTAATTATGTCAGTGTACACACAACAGCTTTGTCCTGCCAATGTAAGTGTCCTACTACACGGACAATAACAACTCCATCTCCACAAGAGGCATAGCACTTATGTCGGTGTAGTTAGGGCGACACAGTGTCTGTGTAGATGCTGCGGTTACTTACACCAGCTGTTGGCTGTCTTGTCAATTTCACAGCTCCATGCTGGAGCCCCCAGCTCCCTGCTCCCAGCCAGGCTGCGCCCAGAGGCTCCCCGCTCCGGGAGCTGAAAAGCCTGGGGTGGCTGCCCCCCAGCTCCCAGCAGGAAGCCGAGAGCCTGGGGAAGTGGGGACAGATGGGCTCCCAGTGGGGAGCTACGCGGAGCTTAGATACTTGGCCCTCAGCCCCCCACAATGCCCCTCTTCAGGAGGTGGAAGCGCCGCTAGTGAGGACATGCACCACTGACAGAAGGAGGGTAGTGTGGACAGTAATTACTGCAGTGGCTGTAAGTCGACCTAACATAGGCTGACTTAGGGCTGTTGTGTGCACTTGCTCTGAGTCAGCTCTTCTGCTGAGCAGCCAGTAGGCCGCACAAGGTGGGGCAGAACAATACCATGGGACAGGGCATGATCTAGTGAGTGAAACACTGGTTTGAGAAAAAATAACTCCTGCATTTTAATCCCAATGCAAATACCATCTCTCTTAGTTGCTGAAGATCCTGCTACTGATTTGGCTTCAATATAAGACACCATTCCAAATTAGGCCTAAAAGTCAGTGTACATATCTGCGACACATACTGTTCACCAAAAAAGCGGCAATTCATCAACAAAAAGGAGATATACATGTACATATACATCGTTCATTAAGCATACTGCCTGATGTTACATATTTTTCATGTTCTTTCTTCTTTTATTAGATGGAAAAAATATACGTGTAGGGATCTGTAATTCACTCATTTTTTTGCCACACAAATCTGCAATAGGGAAAAAATAATCTTATTATTCCAGATAAAGAGCCATTGATTACACTACAGAATTCATTTTTATTCACCTTGAAAGGCTTGAACTGTTCTCAGAATTGAGAAAGTCTTTCCCAGTCCAAGAGGCGTAATACCGTATGATGTTTTCATGCGCAAGCTCTGCTAATGCTTGTACCTCACGCTGTACTTTACTAAATAAACAAAGAAAAATTCTCATTACCCAACACCGACGAACTGACACTTCTTAATAAAATGAACAATAAGATTAATTGAAGACAGGATATCAAGCAACAGTAGTAACCTTCAGGATTAAATATCTATTTTAAATTATTTTAAAAGTCAATATCACTGTTTAATTTTTAAAGAGAAGCTGAAAATTGTATCTACTAGCTGCGATTCGTTTGCCAGGCTGTTCTTGTGTTTTGCCTGTTGTCTGCTCTATTATCCTGAGCACTCAAGTGTTTGAACCCTGTTGAAAATGTTTGAAAGGAGAACCGCACCCCAACTCAGGTTCTTGTACTTAATACCTTATCTGGTCATAAGAACACAACAGATAAGCAAAGCATAGAGTTGATGCTCTCACGGAGAAATTAAGCATCCAAAGACCTTGATCCTGCAAACACTAGAGCATATAACTTTTAATTTGCAAGTAGTCCCTCTACATACACTGAGCTCAGCAAGACTATTCATATGCAAGATTATTTGCAGAGTTGGGGCCTACTTTGATTATTGTAGGGTTGTCCAGTGAATTAATTTCAACCTCAGATGGGGCCCAAATGTGACCCTTTATTTGAGGAACATATAGGGCTTACATTTAAAATGTTAAATTTACTTCTCAGGAGTGCAATGTGAATGAAAATAGGAAATATCCTGGAAGAACATTTAGTAATACAATATACTCATTAAAATAAGACACCAAAGCAATTTAGGCTAAAGGTTGCTCTGAAACTGTTGTAAATAACATGGAGGAGGAATCCTTAAAAGATTTGTTAAAGAGACACTTACAACTTGTTTTTTAATTGATTATTTAAAATAAATATTACTCGGCATTTTATCAGAAATTAGAATGTCCAGAAAAGTTTTTTTATGCTCCCCTGATGACGTTTATAATGGTATTTTTAGCAAGTGACACGAGGACAAAGAAACAATTATACTGGTTTTATAAAGAGTGTTGCCAAATGCACAAAGGAAAAAACAGGGAGGGAGGATTTCCCCCACCCAGTGTATAGTCATCTGAACTGCTACTGGTCAGTTCAAACATTTTCAGACACAAATGTGGTTTTCAAAGTGACTCTGTCTCTTTAAATGTTCTATAAATCTGTTAGTCTGCAGCTGACAAGTTTTATAAAAGCAGTAATCACCATTCATAGATAATCTACCAAGTGTTCTGCAAATTTATAGATTCCCAGGCCGGCAGAGAACACTGTGATAATCTAGTTTGACCTCCTATATAACACTGGCCACAGAACTTCCCCAAAATAATTCCTGTTTGAACAAAATCATAGCTTTTGGAAAAAACATCAAATCTTGATTTAAAGATTACCAGTGGCTTAGAGAAAAGGAGTACTTGTGGCACCTCAGAGACTAACCAATTTATTTGAGCATAAGCTTTCGTGAGCTACAGGTCACTTCATCGGATGCATACTGTGGAAACTGCAGAAGACATTATATACACAGAGACCATGAAACAATACCTCCTCCCACCCCACTCTCCTGCTGGTAATAGCTTATCTAAAGTGATCACTCTCCTTGCAATGTGTATGATAATCAAGTTGGGCCATTTCCAGCACAAATCCAGGTTTTCTCACCCCCCACAAACTCACTCTCCTGCTGGTAATAGCCCATTCAAAGTGACCACTCTCTTTACAATGTGTATGATAATCAAGGTGGGCCATTTCCAGCTTAGAATCCACCACGAGCCCTTGGTAAATTGTTCCAATGATAAATTGCTCCTCACTGTTAAAAATTTACACTTTATTTGCAGTCTGAATTTGTCTAGTTTCAATTTTTGACCATTAGATCTTGTTATATCTTTGTCTGCTAGACTGAAGAGCCCTTTATTGGGAACAGAAATTTGTCATGTAGCTCTTTGGAGTCTATCACTATAAGGCATATTATCCAATCATTTAATCATTTTCATGGTACTTTGGGACTGGTGAACCTCACATATGGTGAATCAGGTTTTCAATAACCTCTCACTATATTAGACGAGGCTGTCTAGCTAGGGGTCAAGGGCTGGAATGCTTAAAGGGGACTGTATTTGGCTACTTGGAGAGCAGCACGGTATTACAGAAGCTGTTTTGTTACTGATTTGGTTAATCTAACTGAAGAATAAACCACCAGTTGTGGGGATTGTCTGCCCTATTCCTTGCAGTCTACCCTGAGTATAGCAGTCTCACTGTGGTCCATGCACTCAGTCACACCTCTCTTCTCCCACATCTCTACTGAAACAAGGCTGCTTGAAAGACTTTGAATTGGGGAAATTGGTCCCAGGCTGGGAAGGGAATCCAGACTGTGTATTAAGAACTGTGAACTGCCCGCAACATCCGGAGGGGTGAGAAAAGCTGTTTGCTTCAAATTTTACTTAGCATGAAAAAGTTTAGGAATTAGCTTGCAATTTTATCTTTTATTTCTTTTAAAAGCCAATTCTGACTTCTATGCTTATACCACTTATAATCACTTAAAATCTACATTTCTATAGTTAATAAACTTGTTTAATGTTTTATGTAAACCAGTGTGGTTCATTGAAGGGTTTGAGGAATCTACTCAGGTTAACAAAGGCTGGTGCATATCCATTACCCATTGATGGAATGGCAGACTAATTAATGAGCTTGCATTGATCAAGAAGGTCTTGAACCGTGTAAAACACGCATTGCTGGGGTCCGAGGCTGGGACTGAGAGATATGCAGGAGTTGCCCTATATCTGTTTATGAGAGGCTGGAAGAGCATTCATGTGACTTTGCAGGGTGTGACTCTCACACGCTAATGGCTATGTGAGAGCAAAACCTGGAGGGGCTGCTTTTCACTAGCAGAGCAGTGTGAGAGGTATCCTAAGCTAGAGAGTTAAGGGGGCACAACAGTTCCACTGTCCAGATTGTACCCTGGGGGTTGTCACACAAATACAGAGGTAAAATAACTTCTCTATCCCTACTTGAGATTCCCGTTTATGCATCCAAGGAATGCACCTGCCCTTTTGTCCGCTTCATCATCTTGCCCAGGATCAACGTCAGGCTGACATCCCTATGATTATCTGGTCATCCCATTTTCTCTTTTTAAATATTGGCACAACATTAACAAAGAGAGCGCGCACAAGTTAACAAATCCTGTTTCCTGTGCTGTGCTGGACTATAATTCTAGTGCACAGAGAAGCAAACATCAGAAGACAGCACACTCATTTCAGCTCCACTGAGAACAGAGAAATAAACATGTTTGTCAGACAGAATGGACAATGCTGTAAAGGAAAATTACTTAAACTTTTAAGGGATTATTACAAACAAACAGTTTCATCTACAGAAACTGTTTGAGAGTGTCCTTTCAAATAAAAGCAAGCAGATGTACAGTACTTACTCGCTACACATGACTCGTTTGACAGCATAGTACTTCTTATCAATAATTTGTTTTGCTTTGAAAACAGTCCCAAATCCACCGCTGCCAATTCGCTCTAGCTCTTCAAAATCCTTGATAAATCTTTAAAATAATAAAATAAATAAATAATAAATAATAATAATAATTTTAGCAAAATCAGCCCTAACATTAATTTTGGAAAGTATGGGTCTGATTCTGGAACTTGCAGAGCATCTCCTGAGAGACGCTGAGCATCATCTTACAAGAGATACTCAAACCTCAGGTAAACAAAGCGTCTTGCGGCCCACCAGGGGCTTATCCTGAACAAGCCGTGAACCAAGTTTGGGAACCCCTGGATTAGAGGCATTCCTACACTATTTTACATACTCATAACATTTACATTTGGAATTTTCATAAGAACAGAAGCTGTCAACTTCTTTTCTTTGAATAACCTCTTCTATTACAACATTTGTAGCACCAGCCATTTCTCGGGGTAGAGGAAAAAATGAAGAAACATTCTACAGAGTTGCACAAATGCCAAATACAAACATTCTTATTATAGGAAATACCCTATACCTCACCCACAAGTGGCAGTTTGCATATGCTTGTAAATAGAATTCCTTCTCCCCCTTTCTTTGTTTTGCAATAAACATGCAAAACTGTTAGTCAGGGAAATCTAACCCATCATTGCAATAACTATACATCTCTTACTTAAAATCTCCTTCTCACCTTTCATCCTTAGTGTACTTATTTTCCTTTTTCTCTTCCTTGACCTGCTGTCCTGAGAACGAAGGTGCCAATTTAGTTGCGATCTCTCTTCTTAGAGAAAAAAGAAAATTTACAATAAAACCTTGTAATATATGAATACAGAAAAGAAATTTACCTGGAAATATTTTTGGTGTCATGTTTTAGTCAAGTATCAAAGCCACTAAAACAGGATTTGCAATATTAATTTCAGAACATATATATTTAAAAACAAAGTAATTACCTACCTCTTAGATTTCATGGCAGCATTTTTGGGAGTTGCCTATATCAAAAAAGAAAAACAAACATATTCACGGTTTGATGAATGATGATTATTTTTCTAATATGGATTGGATGTGGCTACCAGCTGTCCAAATCCATACTTAGACTGGTTGGCTCATCTGTTTGATGACAACCTTCAGTTTAAATTCCTCATGAAACTTGGATATTACTAGCGCTGTGTGAGTAATGGATTTTTCAGAGTTCGCTGGCAATCCCGGGGGAAAAAAAAAACCTGTTTGTGTCAACCCCAAAGCTATTTTCTTCAAACTTTTTGATGAATCAGAAGTTGGGAAAAATTCATTTTGATCAAACAAAACATTTAGTTCAAGCTAAAACTAAATATTTCTATTTTGAGCATTTTTTAACATTTTAAAAATTAAAGGAAATTTCAAACTGAAAAGTCATTTTGAACTGAAAAAATAACATTTAATTTAAAAAGTGCTGAAATAAGGTTTCAAGTTTTCAGAATATATATATATATATATATATATATACACACACACACACACACACACACACACACACACGGTACACCAAACAATTTAGCAAAACTGACACAAATTCCAGAAGCGTTTCAGCATAGCCAAATCTACACTTTTTGCCGAAAGACGTTTTGGCTCAAAAATGTCCCCCAGTTCTAAGTATGACATCATGATTCTTCTCAAAATGCATCAATTACATTCAATGTACAAGCACAGATCCATCAACTTCCATGGAAGTATGCCTGTTTAAGCCAGCAGCAAATCTGACCTATTGTATGTTTAGTGAGAATGATGGTAAAAAGATAATGAACATTTTAAATAACATTCAGATATATTTTGTAACGATAACCATTGTGGGTAGAGGAGAAAATTGATACTGCACTATGCTCTGAAACTCCCCTAACTCAGGCTCTAACAGGCTGCTAGAGGAAGCAGTTCTTAACTCTTGCAGTGAAATAGAGAGAGTGAAGCAATCTCAGAAGATTAGGCTCCAATTTATTGGTAGTTTTAGGCCCCAGTCCAGCATTGTCACCCTCACAGGCCAACGGCTCAACCTGCATTTAGCCCCCATGACGTCAGTGACACAACAGTCCACCTACACGGATCACAAAGCAGGAGTGAAACCACATATGTTTCTTTTTGGGAGTGGTTCAAGGTTAATAGGCAGCTAGTGAGGAGCAGAGACCTCATGTTGTGTAACTCCAAAGAGTTTATCCCACTCAAGAGATGAACTACTACACTCTACACTAGGGCCACATTCCACTTCCAGCAAAGTATCTGAGGACATACTAACTTCAACAATTAGATACAGACGTTAGCAGCCTCAAGTATCCAATTTTACCTATGTGCAACTTAAATATTTTGGAGATAGTAGCTCTGTTATCCACATCTTCATTAAAAGTGAAAATTATGAACAGGCGTAAAATAATGACAGTCTAAAATTTAACTATAAGGAATAAAGGCTTTCATACTGTACCCAAGGAGATGAACAATCTTCATCTACTTTCAGGTCATTCATTTTATTTACTAAGCTCCCATCTGAGTTGATATTTTTAGATGCAGAATCAGAACCACTATAAGGGGAAAAATGGATTTCAATATATCTCCTTCAAACAATTCTTGAATCAAAACTACAATTCTTGATACAACAGAAAAAGGATTATGTGAATTAATTTAAAATACAAAATTTCACTTGTAACACAATTCTTGTGATTCAATTACATTTTATTATAAAATACTTATTTCTATAATGGATTTCATCCTATTATGTCACTATGATTTATAAATGTTAGTTATGTATTCTCACTATGGTAAGGTAGGTTAGATACAGAGATCATTTCAATGCAGAGAGGCCACCACTGGTACAAAATATAGCTGCTCTTTAACACTACACAGGGCATCAGAGAGAGTAAAGTGGTGATACCAGAGCCAAATTAACCATCAAGCACAACAGGCTGATGCCAAGGGGTCCCAGGACAGACTTGAAAATTTCTCACCATCATTTTCTTTCTGCTAGCAACTTCTCTCTTCATTCTCCATGAATACGTTGTGCCTCTTTTGATTAATGGAGAATGAAGAGAGAAGCGGTATAGCAGAAATTATAATGTGGTGCACAGAAATTACTGAAAAGAACTGACATCCGTTAAACAAAGCAGTGTCATAATACAAAAATGGCTACTGAAAACTTCAATGGAGTGACACTCTTCTTTTCACATCAAGCAGAAATGCTTCTAAAATAATTACTGGTGCTCAACAAGAAAGCATTCAGGATAGCCAAAAAATCTGTGTATCATAAAGTATATTACAAGAAATATAAAAAAATTAAATGCAATTGCACAATTAAACTGTATTCTTGACCTGTAGATGAAGAAACAGGTTTAAAATACAACTGATTAATTCACAAGTGAAAAGACAGCAAAAGATTTTGCTTAACCGCTCTCAACTAGTTCTTGAATTATAAGCAAATGCCTTACGTTAAACATCACAATATTAATGGTTCCAACTTACTTTGCAGATGACCAGCTTGACATTCCACTGGAACTGCTAAGTAGACTATTTGCAGAATTGGCAACAGCTGTGTGTCTCCCTGCCTGTGTGTGTATATATATATATATATATATATATAAAAAAAACAAAAACAAATACCCGATACCTACCAGTCAAAGCTTTGCTACTACAAATGACAACATTCTAAAATGACAAAAACAATGGAGTTTCAGAAAAAGTTATTGGAACTACATTAAACACTAAAGCCCCAGCTGGGGAAGCCGTTTATTACTCCTGGGGGAATTCTGTGTGACTACGCGCCCGCAGAAAACATCCGCCCCCCACAGAATTCCTGTGCTTCCCTGCAGAAAACGACTGGGAAGCAAAAAGCAGCCACGTGGGGGAGGGGGTACAACCGTGGTCGCAGTTTTTTGGGGGAGATTCGCCCCTCCCAACAGGGGTGAGGCATGGGGGGCAAACAGGGTTACGTGCCACTGCCCCTCCCCGTTGTTTCTGCAAGCGCAGAGCTTCCCACTGCAGGAGGCTGCTTCTTGACTCCGCTGACTCTGCAGCTGAACGCCATCTCCTGAGTCCTAGTGCCAATCGGGCTCCCCTTTTGTGTGCTGGGAGCCTTCCTCTTTTCTGTGCAACCCTGAGTGCCTGTGGTGGGCCTGGGTAAGGGGGGTGAGGGGAATGTGGGGGTGAGGGGGAGGGATGAGATTGGGAAGAAGAGTGCACAGGGGAATCGCAGGGGGAAGTGGGCGCCCGGCATGCGGCATCCCCTCGGCAGCAGCTGGTGCTCCCCCATTAAGCAGGCCCATCAAACCTTCACCCTGACAAGCCCTACCTCCCTACACCTGGACACCCACCTCCCATGAACCCCCATACCCAGATTCCTATCCCACTGAGCCCCAACCAGCTGCACCTGGATCTCCATCCCATCAAGCCCCACTCCCCCAGCACCCAGACACCACCCCACACCAAGCCCCATCTCCCCACATCCAGACCCTGCCTGCTGAGCTCCAGCCACCTTCACCTGGATCCCCTGCAAAGCCCCATTGCCCCTGCACCCGGCACCCACAACGAGCCTCTGTGCATCCAAATCTTCCACTGAGCCGCCTTCACCCAGATCCCCCCACACAGAAACCTCTCACCCCACACAGAAACCTCTCACCCCACACCTGGATTCCCCCCCCACACACACACACACACTAAGCCCCTCCACATTTGGATCCTGCTGGGCTGAGTCTGCCCAACCACTCTCGGCCCTTGGACTGTGTCAGCATTGGGTGCAGCCTCGCTGTTGAGTCCCCCTACCAGCGGAGGTGAAGGCTTCAGAGTGCTCTCCCACCTCAATGCAGCCAGTGGCCTGTGCTCCCCACTGCCATGCTGGAGCCCCATTTTTAATGACAAATAAAATTTGCAGAATTTTAAAGTATTACGTACAGAATTTTTAATATTCTGGTGCAAAATTCCCTCAGGAGTAGTTTATGCACATGCTTAACTGTAAAGCACTGGGGTGAAATTGAAGGCATTTGCCCCACTGAAGTGGGAATTTTTCCATTAACTTTAGTGTGGCCAGGATTTTGCCCCAGGTATTTAAAATTTTACATTCTTTTTCACACCTGCAATTAAATATCAGCAAAAGTAGAGTTTTGTAAATATCTTATGACCAGATCTTGACCACGAATCCAGGAGACATTTATAGTACATGCCCTCATTTGCAAGAGTAACAAGGGATGCAAGGATGAGGCCCCATTAAGAATTAGGACCAAAAAACAGTATTCATTAGTTGAGGGCAAACTTTTCAGAGCTGGTAATTGTACATGCAATTTTGCATGTGGAAAAATAGAAGTGTATGCATAAACAGGCTTCTGCATCTAATTGCCATTTATATAGTAACTGGGCATGCAAAGTGATAAGCATGCAAAGTTTGCATTACAAATTTAGAGCTGGCTGAAAATTTAGTCGTAAGTAATAACTGAGTTTTTGCCTTTTTCCATCCCTTTGTTTTCACTTAGTAAGAGACACTGAAGTTTCAGATTAAAAGCAAAAAGTGTGATATCACAGTTAGGCATGTGTAAGAGGTGCTCAGCAACCTTGACTTCCCTTGAATTCCACTGACATTGCAGGCTCAGGTCCCATATGATTAAAAAAAATAATTCTGATTTGCAAATTAAACACATCCAACACAAATGCAAGGAACTATATAATTAAGAAAACTTAGTAATTGTACAGCAGCACTGTACTATGCTCGAGAGAATTCCATTTCAGTATATTAGTTAAGTTTTAAAGAAAACTGTAGTGAAATATTTTTTCATAAATTCTTTTGTCATATGCATTTGTCTTTAACTGAATGATAACTCACAGGACTATATACTGAAATATGCAATTAGAAATACAGATTTTTTTGGGGGGGTACAATAAGCTATTGACTATACAGACACTGTGAATTTTAGCTACCGTACAGTGGAGCACCACCAACATAAATCTATGAGGCAAAGATTATTTCTCCCTCAAATGGAAACAAACCAGACTAGTTTTTAACCAAATGATGATGGACCTTGCTTCAAAAGATGAATGAGCCAGTCGTCTCTTTACATACAGACTACATGCAATACATACCCTTGACGTTTCTTGAGATCTTAACTGTTCATATGCACGTTTTGCAGCAGCCTGTTTTGCAGCTTTTTTATCATTTCCAGTGCCTTCACCATAAATCTGGTCACCAATTTTACAGCTAAAAGAAAATCTGTAAGAATAATAGAGAATAAAACAGTATCCATACATCCTGTACGGCAAATTCTAATGTTAACGATTTTGAATACTAATGTCATGTAGAAATGATTCTAGGAAGAACAGAGTTCTTCAATATTCTTCTGCATATGTACATTTTCAAATATAACTTTAGTCATCTAACTTGAGATGCCTTAAAAGGGTCGGATTTTTAGAAGATAGGGCTTAGCATTTTCTGAGGAGCCAGTCCCATAAAGCATCTTAAATAAGGTACCCAAAACTACTAGTCATTTGAAAACCCTGAATGTAGATTTTAAGATTAGTTCCTTGTAAAGGTATTTTTTAAACTGCAAAATTGTAACAACAACTTAGCCTAGAATAGTATATTATTTAAAAGAGAGAGAGAGAGAGAGAGTGCGAGAGCGCAGGCTGATTAAAGCACATTCTACAGAATAAAACATTTGTGGTGAAGAATTTTAAAGTCTGTGTTTGATTTACCAGGACAGATTCTGTGAAAAATCTTAACGGAATTAAACAAGAGTAAGATTATTTTTTAAATCATAATTGAATTAAGCAAGTTTATCTTTAAAGGAGCACTGAAATCAGTTTGAAAGCTACCAATTTAAAAAGCATTTCTTAAACATAAAGCACTTCTCACCCTGAATAAACTACTAAATGTATTTTATTTAAAAATACTGCTATGGCAAGTCATTTTGCTAAAAAAAGAACATGGATTTGTGACAGGGTACTAAGAATTATAAAGACAGTTTGGAAATAGATTCCAGACTAAGACACTGATCCTGAAAATTCTCAAATACATGCTTAACATTAAACCCAATTAGTCCCATTAACTTTAAACACACATATTTGCAAGATCAGGGCGTATCTTTCCATGTTCATGCAAGTGTTTTATAATTCTATTTTTAATTATTTCCGCCAAAATGTACCTGCTATGAATTAGGGCTCTTTCGTTAGACATTCCTGTTACCCTACCACATTATTCATAGAATCATAGACTTTTAAGGTCAGAAGGGACCATTATGATTGTCTAGTCTGACCTCCTGCACAACGCAGGCCACAGAATCTCACCCACCCACTCCTGTAACAAACCCCTAACTTATGTCTGAGCTACTGAAGTCCGCAAATCGTGGTTTAAAGACTTCAAGGTGCAGAGAATCCTCCAGCAAGTGACCCGTGCCCCACGCTGCAGAGAAAGGTGAAAAAGATAAGCACAACATTCATACCCTCCACTACAATAGCTAATTTAAATTAATTACATTTTTTTGTTAGCAGCTCTGACACTTCATTCTTTAATTCATTCAGAACTGTTGGATGTGTCGCTGATGAATTGATGTTTTTTAAATTTATCAATTTGTTTCAATACCTCTTTTGATACCTTGTTCCCTAATAGGGTTGCAAACTTTCTAATCGCACAAAACTGAATACCTTTCCCCTCCCCGTACCCCGCCCCTTCCCCAAGGCTCCACCCCCCACTCACTCCTTCCCCACTCCTTCTGTCGCTCACTCTCCCCAACCCTCAGTCACTTACTCATTTTCACCAGGCTGGGGCAGAGGATTGAGGTGTGGGAGGGGGTGAGGGTTCCGGCAGGGGGTGTGGGCTCCAGGATGGGGCCAGAAATGAGGGGTTCAGGAACCAGGAGCAGGCTCGGGGCTGGGGCAGAGGTTTGGGTTGAAGGAAAGGGTGAGGGCTCTGGGCTGAGGGTGAGGGCTCCGGGGTGGGGCCAAAGATGAAATATTCAAGGTGCAGGAGTGGGCTCCAGGCTGGGGTGCGGGGCAGGGGTGAGGGATTTGGGGTGCAGCAGGGGGCTCCGGGCTGGGGCCGAGGGGTTCAGAGTGCAGGAGCGGGTTCCGAGCTGGGACAGGAGGTTGGGGTGCAGGCTCAGAGAGGAGCTCCAGGCTGGGGCAGGGGCTTGGGGTGTGGGAGGAGGTGCGGGGTGAAGGCTCCAGGTGGCGCTTACCTCAGGCGGCTCCCTGGAAGCAGCGACATGTCCTTGGGCTCCAAGGTGGCGGCGCAGCCAGGCGTCTCTGCACAGTGTGCGCTGCCTTCGCCTGCAAGCACCGCCCCCACAGCTCCCACTGGTCATGGTTCCTGGCCAATGGGAGCTGTGAAGCCAGTGCTCGGGATGGAAACAGTGTGCAGAGACCCACTACAGGGACATGTCGCTGCTTCCAGGAACCCCCCGGAGCCAGGTAGGAAGCCTGCCTTAGCCCCACTGCGCCGCCGACCGGACTTTTAATGGCCCGGTCAGCGGTGTTAACCGGAGCTAAGAGGGTCCCTTTTCGACCATGTATTCTTGTCAAAAACTGGACATCTGGCAAACCTAGTCTCTAACAGTAGGTCTTTATTATCTGAAAATAACAGATATCTCCCCATTATCCTCTGCAGAGAAAACCAAGGCTATGTATTCACTGCAATAAAAGGTGTCTTTTTATATTGGAGTTAACTATTTCAGCGTATACTATTAGTGGAAACAATGCACTATAGCTTTTACCTCAATATAACTAGTCCCCCCGCACATGGGGTTTACCTCCACTAGCTATTGAGATAAAAACTGCAATGACTTTTTCCATTCGAATTTTACAATAAGATGGCTACTATGATGTGAATATATAAAAAGAGACAATCTCTAACCCAAAGAGCTTACATGAAAGCCCCAATCCAGTATATGTGTACGTGCTTACTTTCACTCACGTGAATAGTCCCACTGAAGTCAATGGAGCTACTCATGCAACTATTTGACTTTACACAAGCATTTGCTAATTAGAGACAAGATGCGACATGTAGGTAAACACTGCAGAGCCTGAGGAAGGGGAACAAAGTTGAATATATTATGTAAACAGCCAATTTGGAGACTTCAGAGGTTTGTTTCTTTTAATTTTTTTTGAAACAATGTAAGTGAGTAAGAGAGGTTGTCACTTTTTTTGGACTTTGTTATCTCTAATGTCCATCAGTGTTGTGCACTCTGTTTTCTTTCCCTTATCAGAAGGCTGGTAAGAAGTCTTACAACTTCTTAGAAGTCTTACAACTTGGACTTTGTATCACTAGAGATTCTACTATATGGTCCTCTCTGCACGTAAATTTATTTTATTTCACTGGATTCTATCAACTCTTTTGTGTATAGTGCTACTCACCCACCTCTACAATCTAGCTTGGCCTTCCCTGTAGTTAATAACCAGGTATTATATACTGGACATGCACAGTTTGAAAACAATTTGACAATTTTGTAAGTTAAGCTTATAGCTAATCTATATAACCATGTATTCTTATAACTGTTACCTGTTTCTTTCCTAATTCCTCTTTCATGATCTATACCCACTTATTATGACTAATCTCAATTAGACTTTGAACTCTTTGGGACAGGGGCTGTTGTTTTCTACTGAATGCACAATGCCTAGTACGATGGGACAACGGTCATAACAGTGACATCTGGATGCTTCTGTAATAAAAGTAACAAGTTATGCAACCACTGTTTTATCATTCTATCAAGTTTCAGTATTGTCTCTGTGATGGGGAATCTGCGCTCCATTCCTGGATGAAGCGCAAAGGGTTAAACCCCTTCAATGGGCTGAGAAAAGAAACCTACCCCTTAAGGATTACCAGAGTCACCAGGACTTGGAAGCAGGATCTGAAAGCTAAGGTCTGATAGGCAAGGAAGGAGCCTTAATTAGAGAAGCCGCAAAAAGAATCAGAAGGAAAACAAGACTTTTGTTGTCTTCTAGCCTAGGAAGCAGGTGAATCAAGCCCCAGTCCGGAAGTAAGGTGAAACTGAGGAATCAACTGCCGGATTTTTTTCAGAAGTAGTAGCATACTTCTGCACAGATACCAGCTACCTACAGCAAAGGCTGTTTGCTGAGGCTTCCTTTGGACATGACTGAAAGCAAGGCTTCCTTTATGAATTGTTTTGCTTCTCATAATGTACAAATAGACATGTTTTCTCCTTTAAAGATTGTGTTTTAGCAGCTGGGAACTGATCCAGCTCTCTATGAAAGCAATAACAACTCTCAGTGACTTCAGTGGTAACAGGTTTAATTCCTTGGTTTATAGGATTGTTAAGCCAATCTCAAAAGCTGATTTGATCAGAAATTTGTAAGGGAGTAATTAGGGGGTCAAGCACTGGCAATGTCACAAACTGTCAATATTTTTAAGATAAGATATACCTTGCTAAATATCACTCTTCTGGGAGCAGTTCTTAGCAAACAGTTGTTGGAATAGTTCCACCGCTATCTGGATTCCTTCAATTCACTTTTAATTCCTCCCATTATGGTTTCAATTGTGGGTAGATCTCATTCCAGTAACAGATACAAAAAAATGCCCTTTCCTCAAGCAGGTCACTGTGACAGATCCCTTTGACTTTGGCAGCGAGTACATGATTGCAGTTCTGGAGACTCATCTAAAAGCATCCATGTAAAGAAATAAAAGAGCAGGCAAATAGAGAGAAGAAGCAGAAGGAATTAACAACATTAACCACATCTTACGTTTTTTTATGGGGGGGTCCATATTCATCTTCTAATTTATACTCAATCACTATGTTATGTTTTAGTCCATATTTGGTAAGCATGGAGATATAGTCAAGTGGTTCTATCTCTTTCAGTATGTCTGATGAAAACTCTGTTGACGGTGGTGGCGGTGGCGATGGCTGCGGCTGCGGAGTTTGTGGGAGTGAAGCCTGTTTAGTCTACAAAATAAATATACAAAATATGCACAGCTTGAAAGGCTTGAAGTTACTAAAGAACACAAAATGAGCATCATGAGAGTGCTGGTATAACTGCAGGGGTTGTGAATCCTTAACCAACTGCTACAGACATTTCACAACGTTTTAAAAATAAACCACTTCCCAATCGCCACTAATAGGATGTACTGGCTCTGTAAAGCAGAGAACCATCCTGGATAATTACTATCCATTGTAGATTTTGCAAAGAAGTTTATAATCAACGAATCTTTAATAGAAGATTTCAGGATTGTCACCTGCTGGCGAATCACGCTGAAACTTAGAATCTCTGTTCAATCAGCACAAAGCGATGGAAACAGCTACAAGCATGGTTGAGAGCTCTTTTTATTGGGAATATGACCAGGTTCAACCACCACTGGGATTCACCATTGGTTACCATTCAGTTATTATGTTCTCAGCCATTTTACACACATGCATTAGACCCATGTGACAGCACAGGCTTTCACCTGCTAGCAAGTACTGAATGACATTAAGATGCTTAGGTGTCAGGCTGAATTCCCTTATTTCTGTGCTCAGTGCCGTTGTGCATATAAGGACAAGGAGTTATTTAAGTTTGAATCCTGATCAAATTAACATTTGATGACTGTTTGGTGGCCACTGAAATGAGTAACTGCTCTCAATAGGTATCCATACATGACAATCACCATCTTCAGCAGTTGCAGATGCTCTCTGCAAAGAGGTTAAAGGCTGAAAGTGCCTAAAGTACTCTCCTCCAACCCCTTAATGAGGTCCCTGCAGCTCAAGGATGAGGCAGTGTAGGGGGAATACCTGTAATGCTAGTACTGCACCTACTGTCGCTAAACCTCTTGTTCCAGCATTTTCCCCCACAAGCAATAGTCATTCACATAAAATAAAGCTCAGACTGGAACCCAACTCAGTGCAGGTTTGGCCTAGTGAACATTCTTGTTTTGAGTATGGTTCTTATTCAGTTAGACTATTTGTTTCCATGACAGGCCCTAGTTCCCCACCCCAGGTGTGGACACCAATGAATACAGAACGCTTCTCTGTCTGCAAAGCACCTCCTTCCAGTTATCCCATTCATGAGATGCACCATGTAGAAATACACATTCTATAAAGGACTGTGAAGTACCTATGGGCCTTGCAGAAATATTGCTGACTCTCTGGAATGCTAAAAAGAGAAGGTCAGGGGAAAACTGAAATAATTCAATTCTGAAATGCAGCCTCTGTCTCTTGTGGGAGTTGTCATTCAAGTACCTCATGCTCCCATCCTCCTCTATGGGCCAGGCTCTACAGCTGGACTTCATCTCTCATGATGCACCGCAGGCATTGAGCTGCCAAGATGAACTGCCTCCCCCTGACCAAAAAGGAATTCTATGGTTCATCATGAGAGATGCAGTCCTGATCAGGGATCCCAGCCTACACAAAACAAGAGGCGCATGAGACATCCAAACCACAGTGGCATTTCAGAATTGAAATATTTCAGTTTGGGATTTTTGGCCAAAATCCACAAGATTTTCCTCTGGGGTGAGGAGAACAAAACAAAACAAGAAAGCTTTCCAGCCAGCTCTACTTGGCAGCTCCATAAAACAGTCTTCACCATTCAACTCCTTAACCCCAGTTATGGCCATTGTGAACAATAAATGTAATATATTTCCGAAATAGAAATAATGAGAATTACAATAAACACAAATGCCATATATTTTAACAGGACTACCACATGAAAATGATTACCGGTAATTATCCTGCTCTGTTCAGTTCAGGACACTACATCTCAAAAGGGAGAATTCAGTGAGGTCTAACAAAATACCTCTCACACTCTACTGACATTAAGAGAAATCCAGTGTAACTTGCTAGATAGATTAAATATGCCTTGCATGAAGTGTTTAATATTTGGTATTCTGGATTCACTTGTGTCCCCCAAGTGTAATTTGTTGCTTAGAAAATACTTGGATACCTTTTGGATCTGACTTTGGCTCAGATTTCTCATCTAAAAATCAATTGTTAAGAAATACTGTGGTCCCTTCGCCAGATCTGTGTCTTGATAAACCTATGTGAGACGATCAATGAAAAAGTTTAATTGGAGACATTTAGCTTGAAAATGTATGCCTAGAAAATGAGACTATAATGAACTTTCAGATCACAACTCCTTCTTACAGCCTATTTTCCTGGAAGCACTTTCTTTCTGCAATATATAGTCATATGAAGATGGATTTAGCTCTTGGGTCATGTTTATTCAACATCTTTGAAAAGAAGAGTCTTGTTAGAAGATGACTATATGACAGACTTGAGATTTTTTTTTTTAAACATACTTTTATTTTCCTTTCCTTTGATACCTCAATTTAACAGGTTGTATTTAGCATCAATTTATACCTTTCACTTTTTTCCCCCCATTACGGTTCTGAAACTAAACATTTGTTTCTAAACTACAATGTGGACACGGATTTTTTTAGATGTTCATGACTGATATGAATATCTTTTCCAAAACCAACTCTAAAGAATATAAAAAAGAATTAGAAGTCTGGAAAAAACTCTAATGAAATATTACAAAAGGACATTCTTTTCCAACAGAGAAATTTCTAATGGATCCACTTGGTCTGGACAAAGATATCTTTTTACAAATAGGAAAGAGGATGTTCTAAAAAGAGCAGATGATATCCAGTCACATTGTCGGGCTTTTTGGTCCCACAAACCAGGACGAGAGGTTTTTAGTTTTGGCTTTGACATGTAGTAGAATTGTCATGCTTAAGGATTTTCTAGACAGACACCTGTCATTCAGACAGTTTAGAGACCATTTGAATTGCCTCTACCATGCTTCAGGGGATACATCTGAAGATGACCCATTCAAAGCCCTCTAACCCAAACAAAACAAGGATAGTTTACCATTTACTTTTAAACAAAAGATGTTGTTTACTTACTTGATTTTCTTGTGTTATGCTATCCCATGCTGCCTTTGCGGCCTCTTCTTTTGCCTCTTTCTTAGTTTTACCTGTAGCTACAGGATACTCTCTGTTACCTATTACAACCATGACAGTGAACCTGCAATAAAGAAAACTGTTCACTGAACACAGCTGAATTGTGGCATATGCCTAAGGACCTTATCAAGATTCCATTGTTCATTTATCTTTAGAGCACTATGAAATGTTATGCAAGTACTTAAGTATTCAAATGCTTATCATCTCCCAAACCCCATTTTCATAATTCTTTGGAAGCTTCAAGTGCTCTTATAAATATCATCTTCCCTCCTCCTCAATCACATGTTCATACTATAATATTTATAAACACTAAGCTGCTTTACAAAAGCACTGAAGAGTGCATTAAGATAGCGATGGATAGCTTGAATCTGTTGATACATGTCCAGAACTTGGAGGGGCCAAAGACCAGGATACTCTTCACTGCTCCAGGTTGTGGGAAGAGAGAAGGCTGGCCTGCCTTGGTTACATAAATGAAATTACATCCACCCTTGGTCTGTCACGACATCATTATTTTTCTAAGGGCACATCTATACTACAAACTGAAGTCGACTTAAATCAACATCCAGCTGCTGCAGTAATTAAGTTGGCTGTGCATGTCCACACCACCCTCTGTGTCAGTGGAGCTCATCCTCACTAGCAGCGCTTGCATCAGTGCAGAAAGCAGTGTACTGTGGATATCTATCCCATGGTGCAACCAGGACAATTGACTGTGGATGGCTCTGTTTGCAGGCAGGCCTTCCTGTGAGTCAGGCTGGGAGGAACGAAGGCTTGGGGACTTATAGTGACATGTGATCATGTCACCTGAACTGGAAGCCATCTTTAACCTGGTGTTTTTCCATTGAGAAGGAGGGGTGGGAACCCAGAGGAACAAAGGATTCCCACCTTATGCAAAAGATATATAAGTCGGTGGAACAGAACAAGGGGGAGCCATCATGAGAAATCCCCTAGCCACCACCTGAGCTGGAACAAGGGCTGTACCAGGGGAAAGGATTGTGCCCAGATTACAAAGGTGGCAAGTCAGTGAAAGAAACTTATTGAAACATCTCTAAGGGTGAGATTAAATCTGTATTCAGTTTTTATTACTGTACTAGACTTAGACTTGCGTGTTTTATTTTATTTTGCTTGGTAATTGGAACCACTTAAATCCTACTTTCTGTATTTAATAAAGTCACTTTTTACTTATTAATTAATTCAGAGTATGTATTAATACCTGGGGGGGGGGCAAACAGCTATGCATATCTCTCTATCAGTGTTATAGAGGGCGAACAATTTATGAGTTTATTCTGTATAAGATTTATAAGAGTAAAACAGATTTATTTGGAGTTTGGACCCCACCGGGAGTTGGGCATCTGAGTGTTAAAGACAGGCACACTTCTGTAAGCTGCTTTCAGTTAAGCATATAGCTGTTAGGGGACATGGTTCAGACCTGGGTCTGTGTTTGCAGCAGGCTAGCAGGTCTGGCTCAAACCAGGCAGGGTACTGAAGTCCTAAGCCGACTGGACAGGAAAGCAGGGGCCGAAGTAGTCTTGGCACATCAGGTGGCAGCTCCTAAGGGGGTTTCTGTGATCTAACCTGTCACACCAGGAACTGTGTGCAGAGCTTGTCTCAGCCTTGCAGCACAGCAACACTAAAATGAGACCTGCTCTGACAGCGGAGAAGCAACTGACAATCACTGTGTGGAAGCTTGCAATACCAAACTGCTATGGGTCAGTGGGGAATCAATTTGGAGTTGATAAATCCACTGTGGGCGTTGTTGTGATCCAAGTATGCAGGGCCATTAATCGCTTTCTGTTAAGGAGGGTAGTGATTCCATGCAATGTGCAGGGCATACTTGATGGCTTTGCCACCATGGGGTTCCCAAACTGCAGTGGGGCAATAGATGGTGTGCATATACCCATCTTGGCACCAGACCACCTTGCCAAAAAGTACATAAAGAGAAAGGGATACTTTTCTATGGTGTTGCAAGCGTTGGTGAAGCACCTGGGGTATTTTACTGACATCAACACCCGATAGTCTAGGAAGTTATATGACATATGCATCTTTAAGAACACAAGTCTGTTCAGAAAGCTGCAAGCAGGGACTTTCTTTCCAGACCATAAAAATCACCGTTGGTGGTGGTGAAGTGCCCATACTGATCCTGGAAGACACCCTATCCCTTACTCCCAAGGCCCATGAAGCCATTCACAAAGCATCTGGACAGTAGCAAAGTGTGGTTCAACAACAGACTCAGCAAGTGCAGAATGGTGGTTGAATGTGCCTTTGGCCATTTGAAGGATTGCTGAAGCAGTTTGCTCACTAGGTTAGACCTCACTGAAAAAAAAATGTCCCCATGGCTATAGCTGCCTGCTGTGTGCTTCATAATTCCTGTGAAGCAAAGGGAGATTAGTTTTCGCAGGGGTGGGGCACGGAGGTGGACAGGCTATCTGCTAATTTTAAGCAGCCAGATACCAGAACTACAAGAAGAGCTCAGAGTGGAGCCATACATCTCCGGGAGGCTTTGAAAACCTGTTTTAGTAATGATCCACAGTAACGTACACTGCTTTTCTGTATTGTGCCTACCCATAGTCTAAACCTTGCTGTGATTCTCTCTTGTGTACATCCATCCCAGTGCCTCAGTTTGCCTATCTCTCCCCTACCCCCCACCCCCAGGCTTTGAATTAATAAAGATGATTTCATTTTCAAGACATGGACTTTTATTACACACAGATATAAACACTGAAAGATCCGACAGAAGAAATGAACCTTGGAAAGAGAGTAGAATAAAATTTTGAGGGGGGAAAAAAACACATTCATCTTGTCTTTAAAAGCACAGCTGACTTGCCTATGTGCGGCTGTTATTCTTTGCACCCTCCCCCGGGATTGAGTGGAAGGGATATTGCACTGTCCGCCCTTGCTAGTGGAACATGTGTGAGGGGGAGCACAGAGATGTTGGAATGCCATTCTGCAGGGGCTACAGAGGGAGTCAAGCCTCAAGATGTTTCTCCTGAAGGTCAACCAGATGCCCCAACACGTCTGTTCCATCAGAAAGCCCAGCATCTCCTGCTGCGTGCCACGCTCATTCTCCTGGGCTTCTCTCCTGTCCATCATGTCCATTTTTTCAAAGAGATCACCACACCCTCTGCTCAGCATCCACTATCCCAGAGGCATTCACTATCTCATTAAACATGTCATCACGACTTCATCTTATCTGGGAGATCCTCTCCACTGGTGTGGAGGAACAGCTGAAGGCTACACTTTGCACTGTAAACAATGCAAAGCACAAAGGAACCACTGTCAGTGCAGACCTAGGGTCTAGCACAGAGATGCTATATAAAAATCACTCCCCTGAATCCACGCAAGTGTAAAGCAGAACATTTTAATTTCTGCAAGGTATTCATTGAACCAGTTTGCTGTCCCAGTCATGGTGAGTTATGACCCAGTGGCATGAGCACCGGACTGTCAGCAGCATTGGGTGGGCAACCCGCGACGGTACTGGAGCTGGCCAGGGGGCCATGCCACCTCCTCTTTGTAACATCGACGCTGTCTACAGGTCAAGGACCAGCATTCCCCCTCCCAAACTGCAAACCTTTGCAGAAGCGATGCTGAGGGAGGGCTTGCAGTGGCGTGGGGCCACCACAACATTTTCCTTCCCTCTCCATTGCCGCTGCTGCTCTCTGGCGCCAGAGGCTTGCAGTTTCTGGGGTCAACAGAGACCCCTGTCACCCAAACTATGGCCATGTTTTGTAAAGCATGGGGAAAGGGGTGGAAAAATCACTTGGGGGGTGCCCGCAGGCAATATTGTTTGAGGTTTGAGCAACTGAAAATGACCACTGTCTCCCATAGGTGACCCTAGCTGATATCACGCTCCTGAGGGTAACAGCCGTTCCAAGCATCCAGGTATAGACAGTGTCCTTATGCTGCTATGCTGTGTACTGCGATTATGCCAGTTGAATTCATACTGGAGTGGTGTGGGAAAGTATCCTACTATGACAGGTTTCAGAGTAACAGCCGTGTTAGTCTGTATTCGCAAAAAGAAAAGGAGTACTTGTGGCACCTTAGAGACTAACCAATTTATTTGAGCATGAGCTTTCGTGAGCTACAGCTCACTTCATCGGATGCATACCATGGAAACTGCAGCAGACTTTATATATACACAGAGAATATGAAACAATACCTCCTCCCACCCCACTGTCCTGCTGGTAATAGCTTATCTAAAGTGATCATCAGGTTGGGCCATTTCCAGCACAAATCCAGGTTTTCGGTGATTTTTTTAAATTAAAAAAAAAAAAACAGCATATAGGAACATGTGACCCCAAAATATTAATTGGAATTGCATTCTCAGCAGAGGTTTCTGCCCTGGCATCACACTCTGCCATGTTGCTGTGCTGGGACTGGTTGGACTGCTCAGGGTTACAAACAGCTCCTGGCTCTCTGGGACAATGAATTGCCCTCTTGCCTGTCTCCCATTCTCCTCATCCAAGACTCCTCCTCAGTGTTGCCTACAGTGGCCTGGGACTCCGACTTCTCAGATGTATCCACACTGAACTTGGGAGGGTGTGTCATTGTGCGGTTGCCACTGAGAATAGCATGCAGCTCCTTGTAAAAGCAGCATGTCTGTGATGCTGAACCAGAGCGACCATTCACCTCCCTTGCCTTCTGGTACGCCGGCCACAGTTCCTTGATTTTCACGTGGCACTGCTGCATGGCCCTGGTGAAGCCCTTCTCCCCCACGCAGCAAGCAATCTTCTTGTTACGTCTGCGTTTCTTCGGCTAGATTGGAGCTATGCCTGCACTGCCTCTTCTCCCCACAGACCCAGAAGATCCATCACCTCCCGTGTATTTCAGGTAGGAACATTTTTAGAGTGTGGCACCATCATGATCAGCTGGGCAGGCAAGCACTCCACACCAAACAAACAGGAAATGGAAATTCAAAAGTTCCTAGTCTTTTAAAAGAGGAGGGGCTGTTTCCTGCAGACCTGGCGGCTGGGCAGCAGAGTTGAGAACGGTGGCCAGAGTGGTCACAGCGGAGCATCATGGGACACCTCCTGGAGCCCAGTTAGGTTGACATAAGCAGCACAGTGTCTATATTGCCACTACGACCTAACTATGTCGAAGGAAGCATTGTGCCTCTCATGGAGGTGGAGTCATTGAGTGAACGTAGCAGGTCAGTTACGTTGGCAGAAGGGAAGTAGTGTAGAGACAGATATTATTAGGTCGACATAAGGCAGCTTACGTCAACCTAACTGCGTAGTGTAGACAAGGCCTTAGAGAAATGATTTTAGAGTTTTATTTTTGCTATTCCAATTTCACTTTCTAGTACTCTGATGAAATGTTAGGATTAAAAAAAAGAATATGATGTGGGTTAGTGCTGGTGATCATTACAGAAGTCAATGTTTAAGAGGGATCTCACTGAGAAGAGTAGAGAGACATGGGATGTTTAGTTTTGCTAGTTATTCCACACACATGGGACAACACGGGGCGGAAAACCACAAAGATGGAGATGAGAGAAGGAAACAGATTTTGCCTAGGGGTGACAGGAGCTTGTTAGCCAACTCCTTATAAGCTCCTAATGTTAGTATGCATGTTCTGAGACGTTACATCCACAATACACCATTTTACACAAACTGCTCACAAAGAGAGCTTCTAGACTTTGTTAGTCTTTTTAAATCTGCACGTGCAGCAGAAATGCAAAGACAATATTGTATGACGACTCTAATACATAAGCTCCTACATAGATCTTTGGAGCAGGGACTGACTTTTTGAGGCGTGCAGGTACACTGCTTAGCTCAGTGGTACCCTGATCCTTGATTACAGCCTATAAGCACTACCACAGTAATAATAAATACCCTTTCCTGCTCCCTGACACCACCTCCTCCCACACACACACTTGAGAACAAAAAGTTATATTCCTACTCACCGATTTCTAGGACTGTTGCAAGGACTAGTTACAAGCCATGACCACTTAAGCACTGCTGCAGTGCTTACACAGCAGTAAGCACTTTACATATTCTCACATTAAAACAAGTCGTAGTATTTATCAGCATGCACTCTGAACTTACACACGATCATGAGGCGGGCCTTCCACTTTGACATCCTTATACTCAAGTTGCAGTTTATTCTTTTGACAATATTCATGAAGTTTTCCCTTGTACAACTGTGGCTTAACATAATATTCTGCCATTTTGGCACAACCTGTGAGGAGAAAGAAATTTTGACAAAGAATCTTGCATTCTCAGTGTTTGTCTTAGGGAATAAAAACACAAGCAAAGATGGCAGCCCACATTGTTCAAGGGTATTGGAGCAAAGTAAGGAAATGTTTTCAAATGCAGAGAACCACTAGGTGTGCTTTGCCAGAAAATATTGGTTGCATGAGAGAATTGTTCATCTTGGTAATAGAACCTAAATGCTTGCAGGTTATTATTTAAAAACACTACTCAGGGCAAGGGCCACATCGTCATATATTTTTGGAGTATCTAGTACAAAATAACCCTACTCAGGCATTAGTGCAATATAAATGTAGTTATTAATTAAATCTACTCCTGCAGCTACAGAATATGAAACTGAAATGTCAATATGTTAAAGTAGATTGTTCCTTTACAGTAAAACAGAAGAGTGGTGGACTTGCAAATGTTTCTTGAAGACATTAGTTTGCATGGGAATAACTGATTTAGAGATCTGAACTGAGATAACACATATATATCCCCAAATCAGTAGAATTATCGAGAACTTTTTTTTTTAAACAAAAGTAAAGTAGCAAGTGGCTCTTTGAAGCTGAAAAGCCAGCAAAACAATGCATAAAAAATGTAGTGTGTGTGTTTATTATTTGTTTGTTAAAAGGAGATTGAGGTGAAGCCTAGCTTCCACAATAGAAGTTATGCTTTAGTATTTCTTTCGAGGACTTTTGACAGTGCAACTAAAAAACAGATATAAAGTCTACAGAATTCTCACTTTTGTTAGCCAAGGCTAGATTTAATCATTGCCCAGATTTATTAACAAGGCAGCAGAATTCCCCCCCCCACACACACACACGCGCGCGCGCGCGTTTAAAAGAATCAGGAGGGGTCCCAGCGCCATTTCAGAAAGCAGAACTAAAGCAGACTCTAAAGACAGGGCAGGGCGAGTCAATAAGAGAAGGGTTTGAACAAATCCTGGCAAAAGCTGATGGTTTTCAGGCCATAGTGACTCTTCTAGGAAGGAAGCCTGAGACAGTGACTCCTCAGAATAATAATTAATACAGGAGAATGAATGGGACTGAGCACTTAGGCCCAGATCCTCAAAGGTCTTTAAGATGCCTAATTCCTAGTGATTTCAATGGAAATTAGGTGACTAAATATTAGGGCTATCAAACTATTAAAAATGTATCATAAGATTAACAAAATAATTGCAATTAATCAGTTTTAATTGTACCATTAAAACATAATAGAATACCATTTATTTTAATATTTTTGGATGTTTTCTACATTTTCGAGTATGCTGATTTCAGTTACAACCCAGAATAAAGTGTACAGTGCTCACTTCATATTATTTTTGATTAAATATTTGCACTGTAAAAAGAAAAGATATTGTATTTTTCAGTTCACCTCATACAAGTACTGTAGTGCAATCTCTTCATTGTGAAAGTGCACCTTACAAATGTAGAATTTTTTTTTTTCAGAATAACAGCCGTGTTAGTCTGTATTCGCCAAAAGAAAAGGAGTACTTGTGGCACCTTAGAGACTAACCAATTTATTTGAGCATAAGCTTTCGTGAGCTACAGCTCACTTCATCGGATGCATACTGTGGAAACTGCAGAAGACATTATATACACAGAGACCATGAAACAATACCTCCTCCCACCCCACCCTCCTGCTGGTAATAGCTTATCTAAAGTGATCACTCTCCTTACAATGTGTATGATAATCAAGTTGGGCCATTTCCAGCACAAATCCAGGTTTTCTCACCCCCCCACCCCCATACACACACAAACTCACTCTCCTGCTGGTAATAGCTCATCCAAACTGACCACTCTCCTTACAATGTGTATGATAATCAAGGTGGGCCATTTCCAGCATAAATCCAAGTTTAACCAGAACATCGGGGGGGGGGGGGGTAGGAAAAAACAAGGGGAAATAGGCTACCTTGCATAATGACTTAGCCACTCCCAGTCTCTATTTAAGCCTAAATTAATAGTATCCAACTTGCAAATGAATTCCAATTCAGCAGTTTCTCGCTGGAGTCTGGATTTGAAGGTTTTTTGTTTTAAGATAGCGACCTTCATGTCTGTAATTGTGTGACCAGAGAGACTGAAGTGTTCTCCGACTGGTTTATGAATGTTATAATTCTTGACATCTGATTTGTGTCCATTTATTCTTTTACGTAGAGACTGTCCAGTTTGACCAATGTACATGGCAGAGGGGCATTGCTGGCACTTGATGGCATATATCACATTGGTGGATGTACAGGTGAATGAGCCTCTGATAGTGTGGCTGATGTTATTAGGCCCTGTGATGGTGTCCCCTGAATAGATATGTGGGCACAGCTGGCAACGGGCTTTATTGCAAGGATAGGTTCCTGGGTTAGTGGTTCTGTTGTGTGGTATGTGGTTGTTGGTGAGTATTTGCTTCAGGTTGGGGGGCTGTCTGTAGGCAAGGACTGGCCTGTCTCCCAAGATTTGTGAGAGTGAGTGAGTTTGTGTGTGTGGTTTTTGGGGGGTGAGAAAACCTGGATTTGTGCTGGAAATGGCCCACCTTGATTATCATACACATTGTAAGGAGAGTGATCACTTTAGATAAGCTATTACCAGCAGGAGAGTGGGGTGGGAGGAGGTATTGTTTCATGGTCTCTGTGTATATAATGTCTTCTGCAGTTTCCACAGTATGCATTCAATGAAGTGAGCTGTAGCTCACGAAAGCTTATGCTCAAATAAATTGGTTAGTCTCTAAGGTGCCACAAGTACTCCTTTTCTTTTTTTTTTTTTTTTTTTTGTTACATAACTGCTCTCAAAAACAAAACAATGTAAAACTTTTGGACTTGTAGGCTCTCTCTGTCCTACTTCTTGTTTAGCTAATCGCTAAGACAAGCAAATTTGTTTATATAAACTGGAGATAAAGTTGCCTGTTTCTTGTTTGCAATGTCATCTGAAAGCGAGAACAGACGTTCGCATAGCACTTTTGTAGCCAGCGTTGCAAAGTATTTTTTATGTGCCAGATATGCTAAACATTCATATGCCCCGTCATGCTTTGATCACTATTCCAGAGGACATGCTTCCATGCTGGTAACTCTTGTTAAAAAAAATGCATTAATTAAATTTCTGACTGAACTCCTTGGAAGAGAATTGTATGTCTCCTGCTCCATGGTTTTACCTGCTTTCTACCATATATTTCATGTTATGGCAGTCTCGGATGACAATCCAGCATATGTTGTTCGACTTACGAACACTTTCATTGCACATTTGACAAAACACAAAGAAGGTACCAATATAAGATTTTTTTAAAGATGGCTATAGCACTTGACCCAAGGTTTAAGAATCTGAAGTGCCTTCCAAAATCTGAGAGGGACGAGGTGTGGAACATGCTGTCAGAAGTCTTAAAAGAGCAATACTCCAATATGGAATCTACAGAACTTGAACCATCAACAAAGAAAATCAACCTTCTGCTGATAGCATTTGACTCAGATGACGAACATGAATGTGCGTCGGTCTGCACTGCTTTGGATCGTTGTCGAGCAGAACCCGTTGTCAGCATGGAAGCATGTCCTCTGGAATGACGGTACAAGCATGAAGGGACATACAAATGTTTAGCATATCTGGCACGTAAATACCTTGCAATGCCATCACAACAGTGCCATGGGAATGCCTGTTCTCATTTACAATGTCACCTGAAAGTAAGAAGTGGTCAGCATTATCTCCTGTAAATGTAAACAAAAACTTGTTTGTCTTAGTAATTGATTGAACAAGAAGCAGGACTGAGTGGACTTGTAGGCTCTAAAGCAGAGGTGGGCAAACTTTTTGGCCCAAGGGCCACATCTGGGTGGGGAAATTGCATGCAGGGCCATGAATGTAGGGCTGGGGAAGGAGCTTGGGGTGCAAGAGGGAGTGAGGGATGTGGAAGGGGGTGCGGTATGCAGGAAGGGGCTCAAGGCAAGGGGTTGGGGCGCTGGAGGGGTGCAGGGTGCATGAGGGGGCTCAGGGCAGGGGATTAGGAGGCTCAGGGCAGGGGATTGGGGGTGCAGGCTCCGGCCCAGCGCCGCTTACCTGGAGCGGCTCCAGGGTGGCAGGGGTGCGCACTGGGGCCAGGGCAGAAGCGGCCGGCACCACATCCTGCGGCCCCTGGGGGAGGGGGGTCAGAGGGCTCCACGCACAGCCCTCGCCAGCGGGTACCACCCCCGAAGCTCCCATTGGCCACGGTTCCCTGTTCCTGGCCAATGGGAGCTGCAGAGGGCGGTGCCTGTAGGCAAGGGCAGCGCACAGCGCCCTCTGACCCCCAGGGGCCGCAGGGACGTGGTGCTGGCCGCTTCTGGGAGCAGCACGGGGCCCGCGGCGCCATAGGTATGGCAATCCCGTGAGCCGGATCCAAAGCCCTCACGGGCCGGTTCCGGCCCACAGGCCGTAGTTTGCCCACCCCTGCTCTAAAGTTTTACATTGTTTTGGTTTTGAGTGCAGTTATGTAACAACAACAACAAAAATCTACATTTGTAAATTGCACTTTCACAATGAAGAGATTGCACTACAGTACTTGTAGGAGGTGAACTGAAAAATACTATTTCTTTGGTTTTTTTACAGTGCAAATATTTGTTATAAAAGATAATATCAAGTGAGCACTGTACACTTTGTATTCTGTTTTAATGAAAATCAGTATATCCAAACATATTTAGAATACCAATTTAAATTATTTTGTTTTACAGTGCTATTAAAAATTAATTGCAATTAATCACAGTTTTAATTGTGTTTTGAGTTAATTGTGAGAGTTAACTGCAATTAATTGACAGCCCTACTAAATCTCTTTTAGAATCTGGACCCTAATGTACAAACAGAGAAAGAGATAAAGAACTGTACTAAAAATAGAAAAGGAAGTCACCATCCTTAAAACTAAAACCTCCCTTTAAAGCCATATGATTTTAGAAAGGAAAATTGAAACTTTGGAAGACCAACAATCTGAGAGTACTAGGAACAGCAGCAGGGAAAATCCCAGGGAAAATCCCAAACTCTTTTGATTACTTATAGTATTTTTGGCCTTGTATTAGTATTTTATTTGTTTATTAGAACTTGTATTAGTATTTTATTTGTTTCCTTTCTAACACAGAGGTAAGGAAGCAGTTTGCTTCACTACTACTGGGAATGCAATTAACATCTTTCTCTCTCTGAATTTTAACATGCCAGAAATGCTTTAGTGGAGCATGGCATTAATATAGCAGTATAAGAATATACCCACGTGATTTTCTCCCTCCCCACACTCCCTTGTAGCATTTGTTTTGTAATATAAAAAGTTTGGAACAGTGGGACTTCAAATCCATTGTTGTGATTGGGTCCATAGTGGTCTGTATTTCAGAGATATGGATCATAAGCATAACCTCCCCAGCCCACACACAAGTGTCACACTTCCAAAAGGAATAGCTGCATTACCTTCTACTTAGAGCAGGGGTCTCAAACTCCCAGCCCACAGGCCATCTGCGGCCCGAGAACCTCCCCAGTGTGGCCCGTGGGGCAGTTTTGGGGCCAGGTCTCTCTCTTGGCCCAGCCCGGGGCCCTGCCTGCTCGCTCCAGGTGTCTGCCAGCCCTGTCCTGTGCCTCCGCACGCTGCCCCCATCCCGAGCGCCCCTGCGACCAATGGGAAGCTGCAGGGGTGGTGCCTGGGGGCAGCAGTGCACGGAGGCCCCCCCGGCCCACCCCGCCTTGGAGCCCCAGGTACGCACAGCACCCCCCATTCTCCTCCCAGAGCCTGCACCCCCACCCCACCTACACCCCCCTGCCCCCAAACTCCCTCCCAGAGCCTGCATGCCTCCCCCCTCCTAGAGCCTGCAACCCCAGCCCTGCCCAGAGCCTGCACCCAGCACCCAAACTCCAACCCAGAGCCTGCACCCCAGACCCCCTCCCCAACCCAAATTCCCTCCTAGAGCCCAACCTCTCACCCATTCTGCATCATAGAATACCAGGATTGGAAGGGACCTCAGGAGGTCATCTAGTCCAACCCCCTGCTCAAAGCAGGACCAATCCCCAATTTTTCCCCCAGATCCCTCAAGGATTGAACTCACAACCCTAGGTTTAGCAGGCCAGTGCTCAAACCACTGAGCTATCCCTCCCTCCCTGAGCCTGCACCTCAATCCCCTACCGCAGACCTCCTCCCCCACCCAAACTTCCTCCCAGAGCCTTGGGGAGGGGGGCAGAGTTGTTGTTTTTTTTTGGGGGGGGGGGTTCTGGGCTGCATGAGTGACATTATTGGCCCGCTGGGAGGATCTGAGGACTGGTACTGACCCTAAGAAAAACTAAGTTTGAGACCCCTGACTTAGAGACTGCTGACCCCTTATACTTAGACGTTTACTTTGCACCTGTAAGGGGAACAGAAGTCACTGGTGGCTTTCCAAGAATACCCGCAGTCCCCTGCACTGCTCCTAGTTCAGTTTCCAAAGCTAGAAACACTCGCTCGTTTTAACACCTTGGCATAGGACCAGAAGCCCAGTTCTTTATTAGCCCAACCCGGGCTGTGTGGGGCAAGCTCAAGCCTGCTCCAGTTCACACTCTGCAGCCTAGCGAGGGGTCTCGAGGAAGCAGAAAATACCCAGAGCCAAGGCACCCCAGCTCATCTCCTCCATCCAACCCTTTACCCCGCAGTCAACCTCTACAGTCTGTACTAATGGCTCGCCCCCAAATCCCAGCCTTCCCTCTGCGCTTCCCCCACAGCTCCAGCCTCTCCCAGAGCCTGCACCGGACCCCAGCCTGGCCCCTCGCCCGCCCGCCCACGCAGCGGCCCGTCCTGCCCCCGAGTCCCCCACTCACCGCGTGGCTGGGGGCGGCGCGGCTCGGCTCGGCTCGGCGCGGCGCTCGGAGTGCGGCGGAACAGCAACAGCGGCTCCGCACTTCAGCCGGCTCGGCCCCACTTTCGTTTCCTTGCAGCGACTTCCCCGGGCCCCCGGCAGCCGCCGCGCTCCGCCCCCGGATCGGCTCCGGAATCGAAACCGAAAGGAGCCGTCGCCTGCCGGGGCCCGCCTCCTCCGCGGGTGCCGGGCGCAGAGCCGAGCGGCCGGGGTCAGCAGGGAGGCTGGCCCGGGCTGGGGCTGCCCCACCCAAGCAGCCGCTGCCCGGGAGGAGGCGCAGCGGGAAGGGGGAGCCCAAACCCAGCATTTCCCCGCCAGGTCCCCCCCGCGGGTGGGGGATCAGCGGGGAGCCTCTGCCGGAGCCCGGGGCTCCTCTTGTTCCCCCTCCCCAGGCCTGAGCCTCTGTCCCCCCTTCGGGGGCTGCAGTTCAGCCGCCCGCTCCTCCTGCGGAACCAGCCACTGCTCCGGCTCCGCTCCGCTGCTCTGCGGGCCCAGCTCCTGCCTCTGCTCTTTTAGGCCTTTTTCTTCTGAGGCCCGGGTGGTTGCCGTCTTAACCCCTGCCCCCATTTGCCCTGCCTGCTCAGGCAGAGATGCAGTTTAGGTGGAGCTGGCCCCATTGTCCTTGAAAGGGGCCAGACACCCTGTGACATGGGCCCTTCTAGCTAAGTTGCCCTCCTACGTGCAGATGCACAAGCAAGTCCATTCCCCCTTTCCACTGTTTCCCTTTCTTCTGGGGCGGGGGAATGCTGACAGTATAAAGCATATGACTTTCAACTGCACAGCACCAAAGAGAGTCAATACACAGCCATCTACAAGATTAGAGATATTACTGGCTTTCTTGAACCTGCAATGGATTGAGAATCTGACAATATTATAAAGAAAAGAAAAAAACAGGGCCCAGCTGCGCAAAAGGGAGCTAGGTTCTTACAAAATCACAGGAACAACACTAGGATCCACAAAACCTGAGTTAGGTGCCTAGCTCCTCTCTAATGAATGGGGAGAGATGGGCACTTAGAATGGGATCCCCAAAGCCAGCACACTAGGTGGGGAGTCACCTAACTCTAGCCGATGACTATCTCTCTAATGAATTCCATCAGCATTAGCCTAATATTTTCCCTGGGTAGTTTTTGGCCAGCTAGTGAGTTGGTTGATTCTATAAAATGTGTTAATACAATTATTTGACAAATATTAGTGAAATTAATCAAACACTACAGTTGCCATGATTTGACCATACTTAAGGAGTGAGGGAGGAGAAAGTTGGCTAAAGCCAGTAAAACTGGTGACAAGGAGATGTGTTCAGAATAGAGGAGCACAACAGCCAGGAACAACAGATTCTCGAAATACTGTGAAATATGCCTCCCATCTACAATGTGTGTTTAGAAGATGGCTCTCTTAAGATTAAACCTGCCTATTCTAAATAAAACCCAACATTTGTACCACATGATTAGGAAGGGTCTATGCATATAATCACATTATTGGAGTTTGGTTATGGAAATGTAGGCCCCCCCCCCTCCTGTCCACTGGCTCAGTGTGAGGTTGTTCAAGATAGGGTAAGTCTACCTTGCGTTTTTTTACACAACTTTGTAAAACTTTGGGCTTGGGGTTCCTCTGTATGCTCTGTGTTGTGTGTCAACATGTATTCACCTCAGACCAGACCCACTCAGACAAACCACTGGGAACAAAGGTTTAGTAAATAAACAGAGAACAGGATTACAGTCCAGCAGCCTTCTCTCTGCTTGCCTGCCTCCTGCTCCCAGCTTCAGTCAGTGCTGAAATTTCCTGCTGCAATGACAGAGGATACATCCTGGGGGAACCAGGAGGTTCTCCCAGCATTCCACAGTTTGTAGTTTCCACATCTGCTGTTAAAGCATACTGGACCTTGGGCTACAGGAATAAGGATTTTTACATTTCCATCAGAGATATGTACAGCCCTTTGCAAACAGGCAAAAGTAACCTCAGTTTCTATACGTTTACTTGGTTGAGTTAAAGCAAAAAAAAAAAAAAAAAATGCAAATACAGTGTAAATTAAGGTATAGACCTAGAAACTCCTATTGATTTAGTAATCTGAGGCAGGGAAATAATGAAATCAGACTTACAGGTACTGTAACTTAATGCCCTAAACATGTTACAAGATATCATTGGAGTGGTCTAATGAGCTAATGCATGGATTTTAGGGCCCCAAAACACGATTATATCAATTATAGATGAGTATAGCAGCTCCTGCCCTCCCTCCACCAGGAAAAGAAGAAAAAAGAATGCTGTTAAGTTTGGCCTATTGTTGCACATTTTAGAGTTCTCTGATACACACTCAGTTTCAGAACTTTGATAAACTAGCAGTAGTGCCATACACAGTAGTTCTGTTTCTGTCCAGCAGAGGGCAGTGGTACACAGGCAAACATCAGTGCCACCACCACACAGAGATGACAAACTGTTGCTAATATACTCGTATAACCCAGGAGATAGTAACTGTCAGCACGCAGCCCACCAGGGTAATCCGCTGGCGGGCCGTGAGACATTTTGTTTTTGTTGACCGTTCACAGGCACAGCCCCCCTCAGCTCCCAGTGGCTGCGATTCGCCGTTCCAGGCCAATGGGAGCTGCAGGAAGCAGCAGGCCACAGGGATGTGCTGGCTGCCACTTCCTGCAGCTCCCATTGGCCGGGAACTGTGGCCATTGGGAGCTGTGAATGACCGTGCCTGCGGACGGCCAACGTAAATAAAATGCCTCACAGCCCGCAATCAGATTACCCTGATGGACTGCGTGCTGAAGGTTGCCGACCCCTGACGTAACTCCTCAGGGACCCTTCGATAAGAGAGCAGTGGCTCTGGAACAATTTGTATAGTGGAAGTGCTGAAAGCCATTGAACAAAACTGTAAACCCAAAAGCCATTGAAGAAAACTGTTTGTATATGATGGAAACTACTTCAAGCCAGCGGGTGCCACCACACCCCCAACACCCATGTAAGAGTGCGCCTCAAGAATGGCTGGAAATGCTTTTTTCCCTTTCTTCACTGCTCGATGTGCTTCCTACATGGGGCTTCCACTCAGTGTTTTTATCTAATGAATGTTTATCTCAGCAGTATTTTCATACCCAGCCCTCTCTCATTCACATCGCTTAACAGCTAAAGTATTGTGCACAGTGCCCTCTTCAGAACAAGGTGACTCCATAACTGTCCCTATAGCTGCAGAAGCATCCGTCAGGTACGATCAGGGCCTTCTGTTGACAGACATAGAATTGCCTTTTAAAAACGACTGCATGATTATGTTCCAGCATATAAGATGGATAGGGGTAAGTAGAGGTTTTTCTCCCTAGCAGGTGGGAGAAAAACATCTGCTTACTCATTCACCAAGCTTGTTGAGATCTCTTGAAGTTCCTCACAGTCCTCTCTTGTCTTGACTAACATCAACACCTTATTTCAATTGGCAACTTTTGCTACCTCATTATTCACCCCCAAATCCTTTCTTTATCATTAATAATTGTATTAAACAGCACTAGACCTAGTACAGAACCTGGCAGAGCTCTTCTTTAACCTTTTGCCAGGATGAAAATTAGCCAGCAGCACAAATCAATGAACTCTAAAGCAATTTCATACAAGGCCGCAGAAAACATAGCAGTGTAGAGGACTAAATCAACTACTGAAGCTGATAGATGAGCTTAAAGAAAAAGCCCAGGGAGTTTAACACCCTGAGCTTTCAGAAAGTTTGGATCTGGAGCAGAGCTCAATTTGAATTAATGGCAGATCAAGAAAAAATATAATCTCAAATAGGCACAGAAACTTTGTATACTATTCATATGTTTTACGTGTTCAGCCAAATTCTTCTGTTACATCTGTATAGTCCCAATAGCAGAATTTGGCCCATTATTTACTAGGTTCTCATGATTTCTTTATTTTGCAAATCCATGTGTGAAAGTCTAAATTATTTTAATCTATGCATTCTCAAATGTGAAAGGAAATGAAATAGGTGATGATGTAGCATTAGAATGAAGTTAAGATTTAGTATTTGCAGTATTTATCATATTTTAGCTTTGCTCCCAGTTTAGTTCCAGCTAAACACACCTTAAATTTGGCATCCATTTCCTGGCTCTGAGCTTCAGTGAAGAGATTCTTCCAATCTCCAACATCACCTGCGAAAGAACAGTGAAATAAACTATAACATCACAGGTCAGGTACATAACATTGAAATGCTGACACAAACAGCCGGAATGACTGAACTTATTGCCAAATTTCAAACCCACAAAAGGCTTGAAGCTTGTATGAATGTGGACGGGGTAATTCCAGTTAAAGGTTAAAGAAAAAGCCTTGCAGTAAGTTTTATAGGTATATATGTAAACACCCTTGAAAACAGAGAGCTAATACTTTGACAGAACAGCAAGTGCCTGGTTGATCAGCTGCTTATGGATGTCCATTTTCTAAAGGTGAAAATTCATCATCAGTTATGAATTAAATACGTTAAGCACAGAGGCCACAAGAGGTATATGCTTTTAAATGTTAATTAGCTCTCATGACCAATTTGGTTAGCTGTTCTAAGCCTTAAAATGACTATGATCACTCTGTATAAATGTACCTTTTCTGAAAGCATGGGAGCAAATTTGACATGTGTTTCTTGGGATTTGCTGCTCATTGATTGGAAGGTGGAATTCTCTGCAATAGACTGAATCTTCTCATCAGGCAGAGAGAACCCCAAAAATTCAGCTATTTGTTTCACTCCTCCATGTAAGTTCTGAAAAACAAGAATTTGCTGGAGTTATGTATGAGTCAAAGAAAATACCCCTGACAATTTCCTCTTCTCTTTTGCCAAATGAATGTAGTAGATTTTATCCTCATCCATACTCAGGGCAGAACATTAGAGGAGTATATTAAGTTCAGCAGCAAGAGGTTGCCAGAACAGGTGGTTACTTCAGATAAGATTTTGGTATCTGCCTCCCTTCCCCAAATGGAAATGTGTTAAGAGAATACTCTCTGTCTTTTGCATTTCTCTCCTAGTATTTATTTCTACTGATTACATTTATCTAGCAGCATCAATTAGTATTGTTCTGTACAAACATGGGTATTATCTGCCCCTCAAAATTTAAGGCCCTCATCCTGCAAACGTGCACATGCTTAATTTTCAGCATGTGAATAGACTCATTGAAGCAAATGGAACTACTCACACGCACATGTCTAAGGAGGATCAGGGCTTTCTTGCTTGCGAATGAAGGTGGGCTGCAAATAGAAGAACTAGTAGCCAGTGGGAGAAAAGGGCTGCTATATCATACGCCTGCCTTCTCCTAGCCTTTGAAATGCACAATAAGGTTTTGCCTGGCACAAAGTGAAAACTGGACTGGACAGGATACTTGTGAATGTACTGAAGGGAACAATTCTGTACACGAACAGGTTTTTCCCATATCTAATTTCTACAAAAATTCACCTCTTTCATTTCTTCATATGTGATGATCATGATATTCTCTTCATCCATGTGTTTGTTCCAGGAAAGAGCATGGTCAAAATATGAACTCCAGGTGACTGAAATGAAATACAGGAGATAGATTTTAAAAGAACATAATTTAAAGTATATTTAACTTACCCCTGAGATGAAATGTACAGGCTAACTTCATATAGAGTCCTGGAGATCTTAGATTTTTTAATCCTTCAACTGCCTCTTCATACTTCATTTATGAAATGAATTGTTAGAAGTCATTCACTCCAGACTTGACTTTTCACTTTCTCCTTGCAAATATTTTTCAGAATAAATCCATACATCAAGATTCTAGATGGCAAGTATACAACAAATTACATTACTAAAATGTACAAGAGTACAAATCTCCCAAGAGTGTATGTATATTCAGAGAGTACCTGTATTGTCTAACCGCAGCCAATGGGAGCTGCGGAGGCGGTGCCTGCAGGCGGAGGCAGCGCACAAAGCTGCCTGGCCACGCCTCTGCCTAGGAACTGAACAAGGGGAATGTCGCCACTTCCAGGGAGCCCCGCAGGTAAGCGCCGCTCAGAGCCTGCCTCACCCCATCACATGCCCCAACTCCCTGTCCCTTCCCACACCCAAACGCTGCTGCTGCTGTGGGGGGCCAGTAGCCCGAGACTGCCCCACTAGCAGCCAGTGTGACAGGCTCAAGGGCTGCCTGAGCTGCCCCTGAGCCATGCGCACCAGCCACTGCAAAAGTCACGGAAAGTCACGGAATCTGTGACCTCCATGACAAACTCACAGCCTTAATTATTGTTAGTGATGATGCTACAGAAGGAAAGAGCCCAGGCTGATTCACAAATCCCAGATGGAATTTGAGGGGCTGGCAGTTACATAAAACATTGTTTATTTGTAAACCTAGCACCTTTGATCTGGAAGCAATTGAGTCACACACACGGAATCTACAATGCCATTTTTTCATTCTCTTCCCTCCTCCTCCCCCAGGAGAGCATCACTTGAAATGCAGGATTGCTCTCACTGTTGTTTTCATTGGGTCTGTTTGAGCCTGATTGCTATGAAGCTCCCTGACCTAACAGGAAATTTGCTGCTTATGACTGTCCATACAGGATGAACTCTCTTTGAAATTGAGAGATGACAGAATAAAAAATGGAGTTCTTCAGTTTAGAAAAGGGGTTTTATCTATTTTGATTGTAGTTCCAACCTCTGCATAACTATAAATAGATAAAGGGTCTAAGTTCTGGGGTGCACCTAAGAGAGTTAGAAGACTAAGTCCCATTTTCAAAAGTAACAATGTTTAGGATCAGATATTTAAGTGTATTTAGGCATCTAAATATGTCAAGTGCAATTTTCAAAATTGTTTAAATTCTGTAGGAGTTAGGCACCTCGGCACTTCTTGAAAACCACACTAGGCATCTATCTGCATCTTTAGGTGCTTAAAAACTTTTTAAAATCTGGCCCTTAGAAGCGTAAGTCTAATTGAAAGACAATGGGAGTTAGGAACCTAAGTCACTTAGGTACTTTTGAAAATTTACTGCAAACCTTTATTTTGAGTGTCTCTAGGCTTATGTTTACACTGTCTTAGTCCCCTGCTAATGTACACTTGTGCTACCTCTCATCGTGCTAGTATAAGCCTAACTAGCAGGGTAGTATGTACTCTTCACAGCTTAGCCGTGCCCCTGCTGCTGTTACCCGTGCTACCGCAACAATACTGCTATTTACACTCACACTAGTTTCATGAGGGCTAGCATGAATATGTATGTGTACACGAGAAGGGGAATCACACCCCTACCTCACAGTGTAGACATAGTCTACACCTGCTCAGAGGTGCAGATGAAAGAATGAGAAAAAGGGAGCTGAGAACAAGGGGAAAGATCCACGAATCTAGTTGTTAAAATATGAAATCACAAGGAGGAGGTGCCTTCTGGAGGGAGAGTAAAGCTGCGGACGAAGTAGAATCCCTGTATAATGTATCAGCGGGATTATTCGAATGGCTCCACACCAATGTTCCCAGTGCTGCGGACTCTGCCAGGGTTGGCCAAGGGAGAAGCACCTTCAGTTCCTTAGCACCAGGTCCTCCACCCAAATCAGTAGTTTGAATCCATTTGGGATTAATTTTAACATGATGATCACAGATTCCCTTTTTGGACTGCATACCAAAGAAGAGTTGAGAACATTGTACTAGAGTGTTTATAAACACCACTGAGAAACATAGCAAAGATCTAATAACTGTACCTTCTCCACTCATGAATTTCTGAAAGAACTCATCCCAGGAGCTGACATTTGGAAGGCCAGGTTGTTTGTTGTAGAAGTGGTAATAGGATACAGCTGCATCTTTTGGATTTCAAAATACCACAGGTACCTTTTAAAACAGCATAGGCACATGAGTCCTGGATATTTAAGGTAACCCTTGATCTCAAGGGTCCTGCATTTAAAAAAATAAATAAATCAGGTCTTACAGGAACTGAAATTTGGAAAATGAAGCCTCAATCCTGCAATGTAGGGAACAGAACAACTTACTGACTTCATGGGGGTTCCATGGAGCAATAAGGGCTATCCCATACAGATCAACTTGCAGGACTGGAATCTAAGATTTGACCCCTTTGTGTGCATTACAGTAATCAGTAAAAATTAAATTCTATTGTATCTATTTTAATTGTAGCTCCAACCTCTGGAGGTTGGAATTTTTGGCCAGGCTGGAATTTTTGGTTAATATATATATGAGAGAGAAAAAAAATAAAATAAATCAATCAGTAGCCTAGTGGTTAAACACTTATCTGAGATGTGGGAGACCCATGTTCAAGTCTCTACTTTAATTCAGGTTCAGATGCCTGCTCTCTTTTCCCTCTTAGGTTTTTCACAAAAAATAAGGTCTTGGCTGTGGAACAAAACCAAATTCCAAAACCTTGGAATTTTTTTGAAAAAACAGAATTCTTGTTTTCCAGGCAGCCCTAAACCTAATAACTTCCCGGAGAAAACTAGGAGTTGCTCGGAAAGTAGATAGTGTCCTCCATTATTAAAATGCTCACTTACCTTCACCTTATTCTCAAAGACAGCCTTGGGAATATCATCATAATGGAGATGCGTGGAAAAGATACGTGGAGAAGGTACGTTTTTTATTTTCTAAAGCAAAACAAAAAGTGACAACAGTGAACCGTAATATTCCTACCTTAAAGATGCTGACAATTTATAGTATCTGTACATTTACCCTAAAAAACTATATATGTAGTCATTGTTAAATTGTAGTTTCTCTTCTTGCTTCTTCTTATCATTCATAATGTCACTGAAGTGACATTTATTGTTAAAGCCTACCTTTTGCAAAATTGTAATTTGAACATAAACATTTTAGCAGAGATTTCAAAATTATCCCAAAGTAGCTTGCATAGAAAAGCCAGACAGTTAAAGAGAGAAAGCTGTTTGTGGTTTTCCTTCTATTAATTCATTGGTTATATAGGCCCAGCTTTTGTGCCTTTTTATGTTGAAGCATTTAGGCCTAAAGTGGCAGAGACAGAGCACACAGCTGCGACTGCTGCTGCAGAAAACACACACACACACCGGGACTCTACTTCTGCCTGTGCACTGTAGAGGAGAGCTCCAGAGCAGATAGATCATGGAAGGGATAAGCAGTGGGTTCGCTGCACTAGAAATCCAATAGAGGGAGCAGGAGAACAACAGATCATAGAATCATAGAATATCAGGGTTGGAAGGGACCCCTGAAGGTCATCTAGTCCAACCCCCTGCTCGAAGCAGGACCAATTCCCAATTAAATCATCCCAGCCAGGGCTTTGTCAAGCCTGACCTTAAAAACTTCTAAGGAAGGAGATTCCACCACCTCCCTAGGTAACGCATTCCAGTGTTTCACTACCCTCCTAGTGAAAAAGTTTTTCCTAATATCCAACCTAAATCTCCCCCACTGCAACTTGAGACCATTACTCCTTGTTCTGTCATCTGCTACCACTGAGAGCAGTCTAGAGCAATCCTCTTTGGAACCCTCTTTCAGGTAGTTGAAAGCAGCTATCAAATCCCTCCTCATTCTTCTCTTCCGCAGACTAAACATCCCCAGTTCCCTCAGCTTCTCCTCATAACTCATGTGTTCCAGTCCCTTAATCATTTTTGTTGCCCTCCGCTGTACTCTTTCCAATTTTTCCACATCCTTCTTGTAGTGTGGGGCCCAAAACTGGACACAGTACTGCAGATGAGGCCTCACCAGTGTCGAATAGAGGGGAACGATCACGTCCCTCGATCTGCTGGCAATGCCCCCTACTTATACAGCCCAAAATGCCATTGGCCTTCTTGGCAACTAGGGCACACTGTTGACTCATATCCAGCTTCTCGTCCACTGTAACCCCTAGGTCCTTTTCTGCAGAACTGCTGCCGAGCTATTCGGTCCCTAGTCTGTAGCTGTGCATTGGGTTCTTCCGTCCTAAGTGCAGGACTCTGCACTTGTCCTTGTTGAACCTCATCAGATTTCTTTTGGCCCAATCCTCTAATTTGTCTAGGTCCCTCTGTATCCTATCCCTACCCTCCAGCGTATTTACCTCTCCTCCCAGTTTAGTGTCATCTGCAAACTTGCTGAGGGTGCAATCCACACCGTCCTCCAGATCATTTATGAAGATATTGAACAAAACCGGCCCCAGGACCGACTCTTGGGGCACTCCACTTGATACCAGCTGCCACCTAGGTATGGAGCCATTGATCACTACCCGTTGAGCCCGACAATCTAGCCAGCTTCCTATCCACCTTATAGTCCATTCATCCAGCCCATACTTCTTTAACTTGCTGGCAAGAATACTGTGGGAGTATTCAAAAGCTTTGCTAAAGTCAAGGAACAACACGTCCACTGCTTTCCCTTCATCCACAGAGCCAGTTATCTCGTCATAGAAGGCAATTAGATTAGTCAGGCATGACTTGCCCTTGGTGAATCCATGCTGACTGTTCCTGATCAATTTCCTCTCCTCTAAGTGCTTCAGAATTGATTCCTTGAGGACCTGCTCCATGATTTTTCCAGGGACTGAGGTGAGGCTGACTGGCCTGTAGTTCCCAGGATCCTCCTTCTTCCCTTTTTTAAAGATGGGCACTACATTAGCCTTTTTCCAGTCGTCCGGGACCTCCCCCGATCGCCATGAGTTTTCAAAGATAATGGCCAATGGCTCTGCAATCACATCCGCCAGCTCCTTTAGCACTCTTGGATGCAATGCATCCGGCCCCATGGACTTGTGCACGTCCAGCTTCTCTAAATAGTCCCGAACCACTTCTTTCTCCACAGAGGGCTGGTCACCTACTCCCCATGCTGTGCTGCCCAGTGCAGTAGTCTGGGAGCTGACCTTGTTCGTGAAGACAGAGGCAAAAAAAGCATTGAGTACATTAGCTTTTTCCGCATCCTCTGTCACTAGGTTGCCGCCCTCATTCAGTAAGGGACCCACACTTTCCTTGACTTTCTTCTTGTTGCTAACATACCTGAAGAAACCCTTCTTGTTACTCTTAACATCTCTTGCTAGCTGCAACTCCAGGTCTGATTTGGCCTTCCTGATTTCACTCCTGCATGCCCGAGCAATATTTTTATACTCATCCCTGGTCATTTGTCCAATCTTCCACTTCTTGTAAGCTTCTTTTTTGTATTTAAGATCAGCAAGGATTTCACTGTTAAGCCAAGCCGGTCGACCATGTTGGCTGCTCCTCCATTTCTTGTGGTAGGAATTGTTTTCCAGCTGTGCACCAGCAGCTGCTGGCTGGGGGATGAACATTCTCTCTCAGTCCTACATTGATGGCTTAGATTTTACTCCATGTTATGAGGTCATATAGTGCCTTCTATCTGAGGTTCTCAAATATTTGCAAGCACTAATGAATTAAGTCTCACAGTAACTCTGTGAGATAAACAAGTATTAATTCTATTTTACAAATGAAGAAACTGTGCCCACAATTCAAGAAGGAAGTTGATAAATTGGACAGGGTTCAGAGAAAAGCCAAAAGAATGATTCAGAGATTAGAAAACATGCCTTGTAATGATAGACTCAAGGAGTTTAATCTATTTAGTTTAACAAAGAGAATGTTAAATATTGACTTGATCGCAGTCTATAACAGGGGTCGGCAACCTATGGCACGCATGCCAGAGACAGCATGCCAGTTGATTTTTAATAACATGCTGCTGCCTGCCGGGTCCCAGCCGCCAGCCCTGCTCAGCCTGCTGCTGAACCCAGGCCGGGACCTGGCAGCAGCGTGCCATTAAAAATCCTGCCCCCCCCAACCCACTCTTCTCCACGCGGGGGCAGGGTGAAGAAGCTTGGTCCTGCTGACTGCTGCTGCAGGGCAGGCAAGCTCCCCCTCTCCCCGCCTCTTCCCCCAGAGTGCTGGGTTCCTGCCTCTCCTCCTCTCCCTCCCTGCCACCGATCAGCTGATGGCTCTTGCAAGGGAGTGGGAGAAGCAGAGCCGGAGTGCTCTCGCTGCTCCGGGGAGGAGGCGGAGAAGAGGTGGGGATGGGACCCTGGGGAAGGGGGGTGGAATCAGGGCATATCCCCTCCAGCCCCCTGCAGTGAGCCGCTCTGGGCAGGGGGCTGGGAGCACCCCCACAACCTTAGCCCACACCCCCAGCCCTCTGCCCTGACCCCTGCACCCCCCTCACACACCCCAGCCTCCTGCCCTGACCCCTGCACCCCCCACGACCCCAGCCTTGACTCCAGCACTACCCACACATACCCAGCCCCCTGCCCTGACTCCTGCACCCCCACACATACCCAGCCCCCCCACACCCCATTCCCTGACTCTTGCACCCCCCACATTCTCACCCCCACTGTGAGCACCAAATGGGAGCTCCTGCACCACCACCCCCACATTCCTACCTGCACCCCTCGCACCAAATGGGAGCTGCCCAGGTAAGCGCTCCACACCCAAACCTCCTGCCCCAACCCTGAGCCCCCTCCCTCATTCTAGCTCCTGGCCAGACCCTACACCCCAACCCCCAGCCTGCTCCTTCACCCCCAGCCCTGTGCTCAGTGCACTCCCACCCTCAGCTCAGTGCAGAGAGAGAGGAAGACAATGGGCTAGAACCAGAGAGAAGGTAGGTACCCACTCTATGTGGGCAGGGCCGGGATCCCAGACCGGCAGCAGGCTGAGTGGGGCCGGCAGCCGGACCCTGGCTGGCAGGAGCCGGCGGACGGAACCCCAGACTGGCAGCAAGCTGAGTGGCAGCGGGCTGAGCCACTCAGCCCACTGCTGGTCTTGGGTCCCGGATGCCGGCCCCACTCAGCCCGCTGCCAACCTAGGTGAACAGAACCCCAGGCTGGCAGTGGGCTGAGCGGGCCGGCGGCGTAAGATCAACATTTTAATTTTAAATGAAGCTTCTTAACTATTTTGAAAACCTTGTTTACTTTGCATACAACAATAGTTTAGTTATATAATATATAGACTTATAGAGAGAGACCTTCTAAAAAACATTAAAATGTATTACTGGCACACGAAACCTTAAATTAAAGTGAATAAATGAAGACTCGGCACACCACTTCTGAAGGGTTGCCGACCTCTGCTATAGACATTACTAGTGGGGAAGAAGGGAGATAAATTATGCTGATTCAACCCCTCAGTCTCCGCACAGAATGATAATACTCTTTCACCTGACCCCCTTGCTGCTAGTTTTCCACCTTTTGTAAACTTATCTATGTGGGGCAGCCTGGGATTTGCTGCTGTAGAACAAGGGTGGGCAAACTTTTTGGCCGGAGGGCCACATCGGGGTGCAAAACTGTATGGAGGGCCAGTGCCTCCCCAAACAGCCCGGCCCCTGCCCCCTATTCACCCCCTCCCACTTCCCACCCCCTCACTGCCCCCTTCAGAACCCCCCACCCATCCAACCCCCCCCACCCCTGCTCCTTGTCCCCTGACTGCCCCCCCTGGGACCCCACCCCTATCTAACCCCCCCCCGCTACCTGCCCCCCTCAACCTCTGCCCCATCTAATCGCCCCCTGTTCCCTGTCCCCTGACTGTCCCCTGACCACCCCACCCTGAACCTCCACCCCATCCAACCGGCCCCTGCTCCCTGTCCCCTGACTGCCCCCCGGGACTCCCTGCCCCTTATCCAACCCCCCGGTCCCCTTATCATGCCGCTCAGAGCAGCATGTCTGGCCGCTGCCTGGCCGGAGCCAGCCATGCTGCCGCGCTGCCCTGAATGAGCGCACAGCCCCGCTGCCCAGAGTGCTGGTGGCAGGCAGCATGGCTGCGGGGGAGGGAGGACAGCAGGGGAGGGACCGGGGGCTAGCCTCCCCAGCCAGGAGCTCAGGGACAGGGCAGGACAGTCCCGCGGGCTGGATGTGGCCCGCGGGCCATAGTTTGCCCACCTCTGCTGTAGAATCCATGCAGTTTGTTGCGTGAAAACTGGGAGTAGCAAAACTGGATGAGTCACAACAATGACAGGAGAGAGAAAGGGGTGGGGTAACTGCTTCTCATGCTAATAGGATTACCATGGTCTTACCAGGGAGAGATTGGGGGCTCTTCAGAGTAAAGATTGTGCCTAACTTGCTCCTATAAGCCTAATGTTAATACACAGCTAAACCCTAACTTGGCCAACACCAACAAGACAACCTTCATTGTTCGGGCTAGCTACCACAATATCTAATATTAACCTTCCACATAAGAACCTGCCACTCAACATAACCCAGTTAGACCCATTCTTCAGAGACTCCATAACTCAGATATAGGCCAGAAATCAAGCTAATTATGTCCAGTCTCAGCATGACCCCAAGGTCATGTAAAAAGTCTTGGAAGACAGGTTTGGGATCCCCTTGTGCAGGGTATGTGCAGAAGGGTGGATATCAAGGCCCAACAAAACACAAGTTTTATACTTCATTTACACAGTAAGGAAGACTTTCATATTTTTGCAAAGTTATGTAACAGTTTCCCCCATTAGTAAGGGGAGGATAAGTAAGGATAACAAAGGTAAAATTAAATTTGGGGTTGGTATCTTGACTCAGAATTCCCACACTTTCTGGAGTTCAGGGTTGTTATGAGCTACAACATACTCTAGATTCCTGGCTTCCAAACTACAGTATTATTTTTAAATAGCTAAAGCGTTGTCAATCAGTGGCTTAGTTACAGTCTTAACATTGACAAAGTTTTGCATTTGGCTTTCCTCCTCTCCCCAGCTCTCTGCAACACCAATCATTTTTTGTTTGTTTTTTCAGAAACACTGATACATTCTCTACATGGCTGTTCGAACAAAGGTCTGAGACTGGGTGAGGTTTACTCACTGGGTTGTTTTCCAAAGTGCTGTTATCAGTGCCCAAAGGTCATACCTATTAAAACAGAACAAACACTTTTAAAGGAAAATCTTCCCAGTGTCACTTTGCTAACCCATTCCAGAGACAATCTCCATATCCCATTGTGGGATCTTGTCCCCCACCTCACCTTCATTTCTAAAAATGGAGAAAATGCAGGGATATACGTGTATTAACACTTCTGTCTTTAAGACTTTGTACAATTGCTTATAGACATTATTAGAATTGTACTAACTGTATAATAAGCATGTCATTTTCCCCAAAATGGCTGACAGAACCAAAACAACCATGAGTCCAAAACAAACACTTAGTGGCCCCAGAGAAAGTGGGAAGGGTAAGAGAGACTTCCAAAACCATACGGTCAACTCATTGGACAAAAAGGGGAGAGACAAAAGGTGGGGGCATGGAAATCTGTTAAAAATACATGGTGATGAAATAGCATAACGTTATTACTAATAGGGAGCCATTTCATATCAGATACAAATTCAGCACCTAAGAGTTTTTTTTAATTTCTACAAAAATTCACCTTTCATTTCTTCATATGTGATGATCATGATATTCCCTTTGTCCAGATGTTTGTTCCAAACCAGAACATGGTCAAAACAGGAGGTCTCACAGACTGAAATTAAATACAAGAGATATTTTAATTTATTTTGTTTTTGACCTATATTTAAATTAGCCCTTAGAGTAAATATACAAGCTAATTTTAATGTGTTCTGGAGAGGTTAGATCTAATCCTTCAATAGTTGTTCTCTTTCATGAATGGAGTTATTTTAGAAATTCATTGCAGACTTGAATTTTTACTTTCTTCCAAATATTTTTCACACCGCAAGATTCTGCATGGCAGTTAAAGAAATGAACACAAATTAATTCTTTAATTCATTTTAAAGTGATCAGGAGCAAAGCAGTGTGTCTATATTTATAGAGTATGTGTACAGTCTATCACATAACCTGTCTGACATTGCACTTGTGAAATGGTGAATTATTTTTAAAAGTTAAAAAAAATACTTGTTTAAGGCTCTGCAAACACTCACCATGTGAATAATTTACCCCAGTGAGACTACTTGTGTGTGTAAAGTTACTCTCAAACATACATATTTGCAGGTCTAGGCCCTTACACCGTATTAACAATCAACCAGTATACTTTATTTTTCCAAGAATCATTTATTAGAATATGCACAGATTCTTCGCTGTACTGAGATAATGGGGGAGGGAAGTATTATTTCTTTTCATCTGGTGGATAAGGACTGGTCAACAGTAGAAAATTAGGTAGACTCAGCTCTTTTGACAACCTAAGCCCCAGTGTAGACAAAGCTAGCTACCACCTCTCAAAGAATTGGATTTACTACGCTGACAGAAAAACCCGTTCCATTGCTGTAGTGTCTTTTCTACTGTGCTACTGTAACACTGCACCTGTGCTGCTGTAATGTTTCTAGTGTAGAAATAGCCTAAGTGATTCAAATCCATCTTCACAGGCACAATGTTGTCAAGTTTTGGAGTGCAATCCAGACCAGTGAGAGATTGTGTCACTGCCTTCCCTGCAACCCTGGGTGCTTTCAAATGCTCTGCTGCTGCAGCTCATTTTCTGGATGCTCTCAGCCAGCATATAGGCATGCACTGAGTGTGTGTGATAAGTAACCCTGGTTCAGTAACTCTGACTCCAGCAGCCTGCTTGTTATACCATAGCCACACTCTGGTCTCCACCAGCTTTCTTCACTACTAGCCAAGTGACCCAAACACACATCCCAGTCCCAAATTTCTTCCAAACCATCTACCCTGGAGTATCCAGACATCTCCTGGACTACTCAGAGAAATACCATTCATTTGGTCCTATAAAGAGGCAGTACCCAGCAGCTTGCCACATTAACTGGAGTTAACAATTACTTCAATCCAAACATAGCACTGGGTTGGTTCAGATTAAAATTAAACAAGTTTATTAGCAATAGGACTTAGGTTAAGGGTTGCCAAGTAAAAGAATTAAAGCTAGAGATAGTTACAAGCAAATCAAAGTGAAAACACGCAGCTAAAAATCTGAAACTTAATTTAGCAAGGCACAGTCTTTGTGTAAGATGGTTTTGCTCACCAATTGCCCTTGGTTCAGCATGGCTGACTGTCTCTCCATCAGGACCTTCCATAGAAGTACGAGGTGTTGGTTTGTCGTCTTAGCTGAAAGATAACCTAGGGGTCCACTGTCCCTCTCTTTGTAGTTCAGTAAACCTTTGAAAAGCATCTCTCTTAAAGCTCATTGACCTTGCTTCAAGAAGCAGAAAGGCTTCCTGGGGGTGCAGTTTCCATCCCTTGTTGACAGTTGAGTCATTACCTGCCCCCCCCCTTGTTAGCTTGATGGCTTTGTTTCCCTTTTGTGTAAGTGAACCTTCATTGTCTCTGCCTGATGACCAAGCTGGTTAGACAAGCAAATACACAATTATTTTTGATCCAGACATGCTGACTCCCCAAACACCTCGTGAGCTTTGATGGTTCTGTTTACCGCAAGTGTAAACTGCAATTCCATTGTCACTGATCACCCTGATTTATTTGTTTCTGCTTTGTTCAAATACAGATTTTAAAACAATATCGGAGGACAGCTGTAATTCCACATGCAGCATTGTCACATATATTCTCCAATTATACTATTGACCAGTATGGTGTTAGTTTTCAGATGATACCTCCCAAGGCATAGTTTGTGTAAATATCATTGTAGTAGTGTGTAGGCTGTGAATACAGGGGTTCTTAGGGTCACACACACCCCTTTACAAAACTGTAGAAGGATTAGCCACTGGCTGAACTGTATGCAGTGGGTCAGTACCCTGCTTCGTAAATAGGGCATCAGCCACAATATTTTCTTTCCCCTTAACATGCACAATTTGTATTGTCATATTCCTGGAGTGTGATGCTTCAGAGTAGTAGCTTAGAATGTATGCCTCCAAACTAGTGGAGAATGGTCACCTGAATTTCCCGTTAAAAGATTGGGCCATACCTGCTTGACAGAGTAATTCTGTTGAGTAGATGTCAGTTTCTTGCTTCAGAAAGCGAAGTCATGTTGGGGTTTTTTTTTAACTTTCCACTGACTGCATCAAAAGAGCACCTACCCCGGTGTCTGATGCATCTGCACAGACTTCAAATATTTGGTCAAAATCTGGACAGGCCAGAAAAGGCTTTTCAGACAAGATTTTCTGTACCTGATCAAATCCCTCTTTGACAGGCAGTTGTCCACACAACCTTGTTTGGCTTTGTCTTTTTACACAAATCTGTGATTGCAGATACAATGTCACTGAAATCATAACCAAATCAGCGGTAGTAATGAAATAGGCAGGCCTTTGAAAGACTGAACCTGCTTTTTGGTTTGGAGCACAGTCCAGTTTAAAATGGCTTCTACCTTTAAGGGATCAGGAGAGCTTTGACCATTCCCCTACCCAATGATCTAAAAAAGGAAATGTTCTTTCTCCTATTTTATACTTAGAGGCTTTTATAGTCAGGCCTGCCTCTTTGAGCTTTGATAATACAATCCCCAAGTGTTTCTTGTGATCAGACCAAGAGTTGCTGAACACTGCTATATCATTGACATAGGCCCTTGTGAAGTCCTGCAATCCATTTAACTTTTGGTTGATCAGCTGCTGAAAAGTGCATCCTGCATTAATTAAGCCAAATGGTAACATTTTGAAGTCATACAGTCCCATACCAGTAATAAAAGCAGATTTTTTTCTGTGAATCAGGGTCCAAAGGACTCTGCGAATACCCTTTTACAAAGTCAAAAATGCTAAGATATCTTGCTTCGCTTAAAATATCAAGCATATCATCAATTCTGGTTATTGGATAAACATCTGAAACAGTGAGAGCATTCAGTTTTCTATAGCTCACACAAAACCTTAAGGTTTATCTTTCTTGGGGACAAGCACAATGGGTGATGCCCAAGAGCTCTCAGATTCTTTAGTCACCCTCAAATTTAGCATGCTCTGTATTTCTGTACGGATTTGCTCTAGCAATGTGCCAGTGCTGTGATAAGCCCAGCTGAGTGCAGGCTGAGGACCTACAGTGTCAATCTCATGGGTGACCACTAGTCTTCCCTAGCTTGCTGGAGAAAACCTGTTTGTGGCTCTTCAATATAGCCAGAATCTCTGCCCTTTCAGTCTGTGTTAATTCATTGCATATCTCATTGCTTTCAAGTGATAAATTGTCTTGACATTCAGCCAGCAAATCAATGAAGTGGGATTTTTTGACTGTCTTAGGTTATCTTGAACCACATCCATCATACCCTTTAACGCTCACCTGAACCTTTGTACATATTCCCTCACAGGCGCCCCTTCTGCCTCAATGTTCCCTTCCCAAGAGTCTCTGGTGAGCTCTAAAGCTTCACTCACTTTCCTGCAGTATGGAAAATCAAATGGGGGCAAATCTTGTAGATTCTTGGGACACTTCCCTATACTCAAGTGACCTAAGGTAACTTTTCATCCCAATCCTGACCCGCTTGTTGGCATATATCCCCAGCATAGATTTCAGGATCCCACTGAATCTCTCCACCAACCCATTTGTCTCTGGGTGAAAAGGGGCATCTTTCATCCCCCACACAAATTCCATAACTCACTGAATGACTGGGACATGAAATTTGACCCATGATCTGATCACATCTCTTTTGGGAAACCCAGTCTGCTAAAAATAGTGAAAAGGACTTTGGCTATAGAATCAGCTTCTATGTTACTCAGAGCAACCTGGTCTGGCTACTTAGTGGCACAATCCACTATAACCAAGATATAGTTTTTCTCCTTTTAGTAGGATGTGGCACAGGGCGCCCAATATTCATTGCTGCCTTATAAAATGCCTCGTGTATTACAGGCAAGGAGTGTGGAGGGACTTTTTGCGGTCCTACAGGTCTTTTTTTCCACTTCTGCGTAAGTCACAAGATCTGCAATAGTCTCTCATTATTATCCCTGGCCAGTAAAAATTCTTCTTTAACCTCTCGTCGGTTCTCTGTGTCTTCAAGTGACCAACAAAAGGGCAATCATGGGTAGCAACACTGACTCCCCACAGTGCTGGAGTGGCTGCTTATAAGGTTCCCAGGGCTTTTGTCCTTCCCCATGGGTCCTTCTCTGTAAAACGTTTCTTCCTCTTCAAAAACCTTTTCCCCATATTTCCTTACTGGGGGTCCCCTTGAGGATGTACCCAGGGATGCTTTCTAGCATAGGGTCTGCTCTCTATTTGCAAAACCTTGGTTACAGGCAACCTGAACTACCTTTCTAGTTTCGGGAGACAGCAACTCCCCTTTTAGCTCTGGCTATCCTCCTCTGCCTTGGCCCCTTCCACACCTGAAAGCACTTACTTTCTCCTGATAAGCTGAGGCTAGGATCATCCCCTCCCCCACAGCTGCTGCTTTGTCCACACAATTCTTTTCTGAGATTACAGAATGTTATTTTTTGCTGCAAGTTACTATATTAACTTTTAGCTATAGACAAAATACTATTTTCCACAAGAATTGATGTTAAAATACTGTTCAGCACACCAATTTTCAAAGTTCACTCCAGCTTGTTACACTCCATATGTACTTTAGCCAGAAGTACAGTGACTTTCTCTCATCCCAGGGCTAGTTCTGCATTCTCTCCAGGGAGCATGTCTGACTGTTGAACTGTGCTTCCCCTGACCAGAGAAATATGTGCACTACTACTGTCTCTCCACCCAAGGCATTCTTTGCCATTTGCCTTGGCAGTTTTAACAAATTCCATCTCTACTCCCCAATAGATCAGATCTCACAAAATCAATCATATGACCGACAGATATCTCTTGGGATTCTGTGAAAGACTATTTCCTTTGATCAGTTTTGAATTTTTTACCTTTTAATTTCATTGAATTTCCCACTGTCTTTTTTTTAATGAGACAAGGAAATAGAAGTGTGATGCTAGCAAACCAGGTGTCAGCTCATGCCAAGGTCGCCATGCCTCACTTGGATACTGACCAGAACATAGCCAGAATCGCTCTGGTTTGCCTGTGTGTTAGTATTCTTAAAATACATATTAGAGTTACAAAAATATGCTTAGTGTTTAGACTTTATTGAATAGTGATAAATCGCCGCATTCATTAATCTCATTTATAGCATCTGTGATCCATAGTGTAAGGTAATAGTTAAGCATTTGTGTTTATAATACAATAATTCTACAATGGGATAGGGTCCCAGAACTCTGGCTCTACCCCAAGCACGATCATCTACACAGCAATTTTAATCCTGCATCTTGTTTCCTTTTACTATATAATAAATCTTCAGATAGTTTATTATAGCATTGACTACAAGCTTTGTCTTTGGTGTAAGATCTAAGGTGCAATTGATCTGGGGTAAGTGACTGGTCCTTTGGGACTGGGAGTAACCAGAATATTGCTGTGAGCTTTGGTGTAAGGGACCATCTATCACAAATGTAAGCTTACCTGGATTGCAGCATAGATCAGCATACTGTCTGTGACTTCATGTTGAGGCTGTTATAGTGCCTGAGGAGTGTATACTTGATAACTGGTTGGTGACATCTAAGTATAAAACTCACAACCAATTTGGGGTTTGTGCCCTGGTTCTTAACAATCTGCCCAGAGGGTGGTATTCACACTCTTGAGCCATGGCAGGATAGCTTGAAAAGAAGGTCCAGGTCTTCCATCTTTAGGCCATTTATTATTTTATATACTCCTTGCTGAGGTATCCACCTGGTGGATAGGAACATTTCTAATTTGTGCTCAGCCAGCCAGAACCACAAATGTACACTGACAGATGTGAAGAAATAGTGGATTTACCTATATCACTAGAAGTAATCATCTTTGAAGAAATAACTGAGGCCATAATCCAACTGAAGAGTGGTAAAGCACCAGGCTATAATAAAATAGATGCTGAAATGTTAGAAGCTGAAAAGAAAGTGATTTGAATTACATGTGAAGGTTGTACAGAATGGTTTGGGAAAAGGAGATCTGTCCTAAAGATTGGCGATGAGGCATTATCTGTATAATCCCTGAAAAGTGGAACCAGTTTATTTGTGATAACAGGAGAAGAGTGACACTCCTATCTGTACCTGAAAAAGTGTTTTGCATTATCATTTTGAATAGGATGAAATGGTTGTTGAGAAAGTATTCAGGGAAGAACAGGCTAGATTTCAATAAGAAGTTATGTTCAGATCAGATTTTTCACCTTGAGAAGACTCATTGAGAAAGGTTTAGAAGACCAGCAGAAGACAGTTTTAAATTGCATTGATTTTATGAAAGGATTTGATAGTGTCCACAGAGAAGCTCTTTGGAAGATCCTGAGACGTTCCAGAATAGATTACTGTCTGTCCTGGTGCCATCTGCAGATTTAGCCTACAAAGTTTTTATCAAATTAGCAAAGAAATGAAATGGTTTAAGATTATTATTGATGTAATGCAAGGCTGCGTACTATCCCCACTTTTCTTCTGCACTTCCTTTTCGTGATGAGAAGAGTGATGGTTGTTGCTGAGGATACTGATGTTCTTTGGGCAAGAGATAAGCTGGAGAATTTACCTAGATTTAACAGATGACAGTCAGACCGGATACCAACATGGATGGAATGAAAAGATTTGTTATGAGCATAAAAGCAGACACGGCCTCAAGTGGGACTTGGTATCTGTATGCAGAAGTCCAAGATTATGTAGAAAGGAGAGAATACAGTCAACAATGACAGAAGTACAACTGATGGAGAAAAATACAAAAGAGTTGATGACTGTTTATCTTGTAAGTCCAATATCTTATAATGGCTAGCTTACTAAAGAAGTGAAGAAAAGATTTTGGCAAAGCAAGTAGATAATTTTCTCATTTGTCAAACCTGGAAAAGTAAGAAGATACATCTACACGCTGAAATGAGATTGTACAATGCTATTATCCTTCCGACACTACTGTACGTGCCAGAAATGTGGCAGATGTTGGAAGTACACAAACAGAAAGAGGAATGCATTTCACCAGCTTTGTTTGAGAAGAATTTTGGAAACTCATTGGTTACACGATCTCTCCAATGTAAGTGTTGCATGGCACGAGTCAACAGACTGTGGACTCAGAAAGAGATGACTACGGTGCTTTGGCCATGTCATCAGGTTACCTCAAGGCAGAAGCACAAGGTATATCTTAGCTGTGTCTACACTGGGACTTCGTTGGCAAAACTTTTTTTTAACACCCCTGAACGACAAAAACCGCCACCCCGAACGACAAAAGTTTTACCAATGAAAAGTGCCGGTGTGAACCTACCGACAAAGCTGCTGCTGCTCGTTGCGGGTGGAATTTTTTTGTCGGCAGGAGAGCTCTCTCCTGACGACAAACAGCAGCTACATTGCGTGGCTTTTAGCAGCACGGCTATAGCGGCACAGCCGTGTTGCTAAAAGCTGCATAGTGTAGTCGTAGCATTCTATTGGATTCCACCTGGAGGGAAGAGAAGGCATGAAGGAGAAAAAATGGCCTATTACAAGACAATTGCAAAAGTTGTTGCCATCATGGAGTCAATTTTCAATTGAGTCAAACATCTTGTTCTGGACAGGCAGCAGTAGGAAAAGTGGGTTGCCTCATGTGCCACTATGCACAGGAGATTCTAAGCCTAAATAAGTCACAGATGGGCAGTATTTGGACCACTAGCCTTATTTACTGTGTCTTGGGTTTGGTTGTTTTTTGTGTGAAAATTCTTGCGTGAAAGGCTAATTATTTTAATCTCTACATTCTCAAACAAAAGGTAGTAAATTAGATTATGTTTCTGAGTAAATGCTAATGTCATTCTGATATTCAAGGATTTAATATTTGCAGTATTTATCATATTTTAGCCTGGCTCCCAGTTTCGTTCCTGCTAAACATTCTTCAAATTTGGCATCCATTTCTTGGCTTTGAGCTTCAGTGAACAGATTCTTCCAATCTCCAACAGCACCTGCAAAAGAACAATGAAATAAACTCATAAATATTCCTGGAAGTATAAGATCACCTGTCAGGTAGCGGTAGATAACAATGAAATGCTGACACAAACAGTTGGAATGACTGAACTTATTGCCACATTTCAAATCAATATGAGGCTTCAATGTGGATGGTGTTCTTAAAATTTTAGGTTAAAGAAAACCCTTTGCACTAAATTTTACAGGTATATATGCATGCACCTTTTACAACCAAGGTATTTTCCACAGAGCTCATGTTTTGAAAGAACAGCATTCAGTGCCTGAGTGATCATCTAGCTAGGGATGTCCATTTTCAGGAGAAGAAAATTCATTATCAGCTATGAATTAAATGCATTAATTCTGCATTTGGGAGCTCCTGAAATGGTCACAACAGTCATGCATCTTATCAAGCCTTTTAAATGTTAATTAGCTCCCATGACCAATTTGGATACCTGTTCTAAACTCTAGGACTATCATCGCTCTGTATAAATGTACCTTTTCTGAAAAGGATGGGACCAAATTTTCCATGTGTTTCTTGGGATTTATTGCTCATTGATTCAAAGGTGGCATTCTCTGCAATAGACTGAATCTTCTCCTCAGGCAGAGAGAACCCCAAAAATTCAGCTATTTGTTTCACTCCTTGAGGTAAGTTCTGAAAAACAAAAATGCGATAGAGTTATGTATAAGTTAAAGTAAACATGCCAGACATTTTCCCTCTATCTTGTCAAATGAATGTAGTTGATCATATTCTCATGCATACAAAGGCCAGACCATGAGAGAAATATATTCAGTTCAGCAGCAGGAGGTTGCAGGAATGGTGGTTACTTTTGATAAGATTTTGGAATGTGCCTCCCTTCCCAAATGGCAATGTGTTAAGTGAATTCTCTCAGTCTTCTGCATGGATCTCTTTATTTTAGTATTAATTACTACTGATAACATTTATCTAGCCACATCAATTAGTATTGTTCTATATAAGCATTGGCATTACCTAACCCAGAGAATTTACAGTTTAAGATCCTCAAACTGCTAACATGGACATGCTTAACTTTAAGCATGTGAACTGTCTCACTGAAGTCAATGGGACCACTCTCATGCACGTGCTTAATGTTGCAGGATCAAGGCTTTCGTGCTTGAGGAGGGAGCTGGGCTAAAGATAGAAGGGCTAGTAGCCAGTGGGAAAACAGGCTGCAACATCATATACCTGTTCTCTGCACAATAAGGTTTTGCCTGGGACAAAATGAAAACTGGATGGGACAAGATGCTTGAGAATATACTGAAGGGAGCAATTCTGTATCAGAACTGAGTACAAGACCTAATAAGTCTTTTCCATTTTTAACTTTCTACACATATTTACCTCTTTCATTTCTTCATAGGTGATGATCATGATATTCTCTTTATCCATGTGTTTGTTCCAGGCAAGAGCATAGTGAAAATATGAGCTCCAGCAGACTAAAATGAAGTTAAGGTAGACACGTCAAAAACAGAAGATAATTTAAAGTATATTTAAATTGCCCCAAGATGAAATGTATAGGTTAACTTCAACATGGAGTCCTGGAGAGCTTAGATCGTCTAATCCTTCAGTACTCTGTTCTTAGTTCTTTTTTTTTCCCCTTTTTCTTTTTCTTTGGGGGGAGGAGGGGACAGATGTTATTTTGGAAGTCATTCACTCCAGACTTGACTTTTCACTTTCTTCTTCCAACTATTTTTACATAATCAAGCTATAACGTTTCTACATGACAAGTTTTAAAAAAAATCTGTTTACAACAAATTAATTCTTGAATACATTTTGTAGTAATCAGTAACGCAGCCATGTGTGTATATTCTATCTATCACATAACCAGGCTAACATTGCACTCATGAAATGGCGAAGTTAAAAAAAAATAACCCCAACAACACAGATTTAAGGTCCTGCAAACACTCACCATACGAATAATTTCCTTTACTTTAGTGGGATTATTAATGTGAGTAAATTTTACTCATAAGTGCTTGCAGGGATAGGCCCTTATAAAATATAAACAATTAGTTTCTACCAGTATACTTTATTTTCCAATAATTGTTTACTAGAATGTGGCACAGACTCTTTGCTATATTAAATTTCCTCCATTTGCTTCAGGGGCTGTAAGGCAGTTTATGGTTACGGTTCCCTGATTCTCTGCCCAGCTCAGACCTGGCTCCACGGTAACTTCAAGCAGCCTACAGGCTACTCTAACCTATGGTAAGTGGCAAAGTCCCCAAGGAACTATTCACCAATTAAGATTAATCTCTTGACACCACCCCTGTGCCAGTTATAGCGGCAGAATAGTACAAGAATCAAGAATGCCAGCTTTGCATCCATGGAAAGCTCTCCTACATCAGGGGATTTCTCAGCCGGACAGATCCAGCTGAACTCTGGTCTCTTTCCTGACAGAACTGCACAAAAAAAGGGGTGAAATAAAGAGACTTTGCTTATATCGTACATAGACACTGTATTATACTGTCAGCAACTTCTCAAAATCCCTGAAATGCACCTCAGTGTCAGAGTAGCTAGTATGACAGAGGGTTTGGCTTGATATTTTGTTAAAGTGCTGTTCTCTGCAAAATGAGTATGTAAAACAAGGTACCTTCTTACTAAACAGGTCTGTTTTCCTAAGTATATACAGTGCCCTCTCTGCTTACTTTAGGAAATAAAATGCATCTTAAAAGGAGTGAAAAGCATTAAACTCTGCCAAATCAGCACAGTTAGGAGAGTACAAGCTGGAATCTATTCCATTTTGCGCAACATCATCATCAAAATAGCTTGCTAAATTGGCATGACAGGCCAGTGGGGTTGTACAGATGTTACTAAGAGTGCAGTTTGGCCTGCACAGTCCTTATCACTGGCAGCGGTGTTGAAGAAGGAAAGAGCCCAACTTGATTCACAAATCCCAGATGGAATTTGAGGAGCTGGCAGTTACATAAAACATTGTTTGTTTGTAAGCCTAGCACTTCTGATCTGGAAGTAATAAAGAGATGTGTACAAAATCCACTATGCCATTTTTACAGTCTCTTTTTCCCCTTTAGTGAGACTAATACTGAGTTCTTCAGTTTACAGAAAGGGGTTTATCTATTTCAGTTGTAGGTCAAACCTCTGCTCAATTATAAATAAAGGGCCAAATTTTCAAAAGTGCCTAAGAGATTTAGAAAACCTGAATCCCATTTTCAAAAGTGATTTCGATATAATGGGCAGATAGGTGCCTGGTGGAATTTTCAAAAGTGCTTGAAGTCTATGGGAATTAGGTACCTAGGTGCTTTTTGAAATCTCGCTAGGCATCTATCTGCATCTTTAGGCACTTATATGCCTTTAAAAATATGGCCTTTAGGTGATTAAGTCTCACTGAAAGTCAATGAGGGTTAGGCTCCTCAGCCACTATGGCACTTTTAAAAATTTTACCCCAAACCTTTATTTTGAATTGCTCTAAAATGTGTACCCCTGCTCTGAGATGCAAATGAAAGCAAGAGAAAAAAGTAGCTGAGAAGAAAGGGGGAGAAGCTCACCCATAAATCTAGTTGTTAAGATGTGAAACCGCAAGAAGGATAATGCCTTCCAGAAAGAAAAGGAAAGCTGGAGTTTACCCTTTGTGTGCTGGGGATGAAGTGGAATCCCTGTATACTGCACCATCCTGACCATTTGAATATCTCCACAGCAATGCTCCGAGTGCTGAGCATTGCTCAGGGTTGAAGAAGAGTGAAGCATCTTTGACTCCTTTGCACCAGCTCCCCTGCCCTCCCCAACCCAGATCATTAGTTTGAATCCATTTGGGATTAATTTTAACATGATGATCACAGATTCCCTTTTTGGACTGCAGACCAAAGAAGAGTTGAGAACACTGTACTAGAGTGTTTATAAACGCCACTGAGAAACATAGCAAAGATCTAATAACTGTACCTTCTCCACTCATGAACTTCTGAAAGAACTCATCCCAGGAGCTGACATTTGGAAGCCCAGGATTTTTGTTGTAGAAGTGGTAATAGGATACAGCTGCATCTTTTGGATTTCGAAGTAACACCAGTACCTGTTAAAACAGCAAAGGCACATGAGTCTTTGGTATTTTAAGGTAACCTTTGATCTCAAGGGTCCTGCATTAAAAACGTATCAACTCTTACAGGAACTGAAATTTGGAAAGTGAGGCCCCAATCCTGCAAATTGATTTGTGTGGAGAGACCTTACACCTGCTTGGAGCCCCTATGACTTCATGGGGGTTCCATGGAGCAATAAGGGCTATCCTATACAGCTCACCTTGCAGGGCTGGGATCTAAGATTTGACCTTTGTGTGAATTACAAACAACAACCAGTAAAAACTGAATTCCACTTTTATAGTGAAAGATGTCAGATTGTGGGATCTGAAAAAGCCAAGTAGAGAACTAGAGTTGGTCAGGAATTTTTCAGGGAAATGTTTTTTCACCAGAAAATGCTGACTGGCCAAAAGTTTTCCCAGAAATTTATTCATTTCTGGTTAAAATGGGAGGAAGAGAGAGGCATACACACACACATCCCAGAATAGCCAAAGTCCCAACAGTTACGGCATTAACCTGGAACATCAGAGACCCAGGTTCAAGTCCTTGCTCTCCTCAATCTGTTTTTTCACAAAAAAAATTCCACAGTTCTTGGTTACATCCCAATGCCAAACAAAACCAAATGCTGTAAGCTTGAATTTTTTTGTGAAACTGAATTCCTGTTTTCCAGGCAATCCTGTAGAGAACTTTTGCCAGAGGAAAACTGGGAGTTGCTTGGAAAGTGAATAATATCAAATATTAAAATGCTCACTTACCTTTGCGTTACTCCCCAAAACAGCCTTGGGAATATTATCACAATTGAGATGTGTGGTAAAAAGACGTGGCGAAGGTAAACTTTTTATTTTCTAAATCAAAACAAAAAGTATATGTGAAAAAAAAGGAATCACAACATATCTACCTCGAATATGTTGACAATTTATAATATGTGTATGTGACATTGCACCCCATAATGTTTTATGGAAATATGCTTATGAAAGTAAATATGACATAACTAGAATATGTTTTATTCTAAATAGGCCATGTAACATATCTCTGCAAAGATTATGATCTACTGAATATATTCATCCTATTTGTATGCGTGTATCGTTTTTGTTCTCGAAGTTATGAATGTTGGCTGTGTACTTGTTCGATTGTAAGTCGCCTTAGTAAGACATTTGGTCAGCTTCTTTAGAAAGGAATTTGCAAGTTAAGTGCCCAGTCAAGAAACACTTAACAGACAATGGTTCTTGGAAGACTTCAATCCACATAAGAAGTCTACCTGAGGACGTTGAAGGTAGCATGTGAACAATGGCTGCCACCTGTAAGTTCTGAGTCATGCATGGACATGTGACTTGCCCATGTGACTCCAAAACTCCATTTTGTAGCTGGTTTCTATATCGGGGAGGGGGTGTCCACCCACAAGAGAAAGTCTATTTCAACCCCTCCATTTTGTCTTCAGCTGGCTCAAGAGATAACCCTCCACCCCCAAAGGATACCTGAAAGAAACTGGAGCAAAGGAAGATAACAATAGCAGGGGTGAGTGATTGCTGGATCCAGACTAGAAAGAGACTAGTCTGTAAAAGAAGCTTACTGAAACATCTCTGAGAGAGAGATTTCATCTGTAATCACTTTCTTACTGTATTAGGCACAGGCTTGCGTGTTTTATTTTATTTCGTTTGGTCATTTACTTTGTTCTGTCTGTTATTACTTGGAACCACTTAAATCCTACTTTTTGTATTTAATAAAATCACTTTTTACTTATTAATTCCCCCGGAGTATGTATTAATACCTGTGGGGGCAAACAGCTGTGCATATCTCTCTATCAGTGTTATAGAGGGCAAACAATTTATGAGTTTACCCTGTATCAGCTTTATATGGGGTAAAACGGATTTATTTGGTGTTTGGACCCCATTGGGATCTGGGCATCTGAGTGTTAGAGACAGGAACACTTCTTAAGCTGTTTTCAGTTACGCCTGCAGCGTTTAGGGGATGTGGTTCAGACCTGGGTCTGGGTTTGTAGCAGGATAGCATGTCTGGCTCAAACCAGGCAGGACACTCAAGCCCTAAGCTACCATGGGAACCAGGCTCTTGGGTAGTGTCAGCACATCAGTTGGCAGTCCCAAAGGGATTTCTGTGATCCAGTCTGTCACAGTGTAAATTTGATCTAAACATCTATTTTGCATGGAAAGAATTTTTATTGGTAATTGTTAAATTGTAGTCTCTCTTCTTGGTTCTTCTCGTCCTTCATAAGGTCATCTAGATGGCATTGTTATTAAAGCCTAGTTTCTGCAGAATTCCATCATTTTTAGCAGATTTCAAAATCGTCACAAGGCAGGTAGCATACGTAGGCCAGATAGTTAAAAAAAGAAAGCTGTTTGCATTGTTCTTGCTCTTAATTCATTATAATCATAAAGGTGAGCTTTTGTGCCATTTTATGTGGCAATATTTAGGCCCAAAGCAACAGAAAAAGAACAAGCACTGGTGGCTGCCGCTGCAGAAAACACACACGTAAACACAGAGGGACTCCACACCCTCCTGTGCACTGTAGAGCAGAGTTCCAGGGTAGATCATGGAAGAGATAAGCATGAGCAGTGAATTTTCTCATGTACTAAACTGGAGAACAACAGGCTATATTGGCTACTCCCTTGTATCTTGTAATAGCCACTGCTTTTCCTGCTGTACACCAGTTCCTCCTGTTTAGGGATTTTCCCTTAGGCCTTGTCTACACTGGCAAGTTTCTGCGGAGTAAAGCAGCTTTCTGCGCTGTAACTCCCGAGGTGTACGCACGGCCACGCCACTGGGTGCGCAGAAACTGTGCAGTTGCAGCGCTGTAAAAAAACCACCCTGACAAGAGGCGTAGAGCTTTCTGCACCGGGGCTACAGCGCCGCAGTGCCAGTGTAGACCTCCTGGTCAATTACAGTGCTGCGACTGGCCTCCAGGAGGTGTCCCACAATGCCTGTCCTCACCTCTCTGGTCTTCGGTTTGAACTTGACTGCCCTGCCCTCAGGTGACCAAGCGTCATCCCCACCCCGTAAATTCCTTGGGAATTCTGAAAGTCCCCTTCCTGTTTGCTCGGTGACGCCGGCAGTGGTCTCAGCGCATCTCTCCAGGTGACCATGCAGCTCCACGCACCAGGTGATCTCTTGCTTGGAGCAATGTCGAGCTGCTGGACCTCATCGGCATTTGGAGAGAGGAAGCTGTCCAGTCCCAGCTGCGCTCCAGCTGTAGGAATTATGATACCTACGGACAAATTTCACGATGCATGACAGAAAGGGGCCATGACCAGGACACACTACAATGCAAGGTCAAAGTGCAGGAGCTGTGGAACGCAGGATCAAAGTGCAGGAGCTGTGGAGGGGGAGGGAGACCCAGAGGCAGAGGACAACTCGGAGGTCAGAGATGCATGCAGCCTGGAGCTCTTCTCTACCCCACAGGAGGTTAGCCAGTCACAGCTGTCGGATCTTGGCAAAGTGCAAACAGGAGAGGAGGCCCCTGGTAAGTGGATTTGATTTTGGGAATCGCTGAAGTGAGTTGTTGGGGGCAGAAGGGTTGCAGAAAGCAGGTTTGCATCTGTATGATGTGCATACCACCAAATGCCTAGTCTGAGCGGCGGAACAGGGTGTTGATTGACTCCCTCACTTCACGGGAATCTGCCTCAGAGATCTCATGGAGATACTGGGCAATCCGCTGCCACAGGTTCTTTGGCAGAGCTGCTTGATTTCTTGCCCCATTAAGGGTAACTTTCCCGCGCCACTCTGCCGTCACTAGGATGGGGGGATGGATCATTGCCACACACAGGCGAGCCACATAAGGGTCAGGGCGGAAGCCGCAGTCTTGGAGAAGACCCTCCCTTGATTCCCTTCTAACCCTCAGCAGCGAGATATCTTCCATAACGAACACAGCCTGTGGAAAATGTGGGGATAGTAATGATTATAAGGCCTCCGCCCATACAGTGCTGGTTCTCCCCAAGAGCCACATGTCCAGTGTAAAGTACAGTTCTGGAACACTGATTTCCCCTGCCCCTACAGTTACTCACCATTTTGGGGGTCGTGGCTCATGTGTGCTTGCCTGGGGTCAGCCAGTTAGTGACAGGTATGTGAACTGTGGCTGGGTTTTAAATCAGTGGTCTGTGTGTTGCTTCTGTAAAATGTTGCATTTTGGCTTCACAGATATGACCTTGTGAGCCCAGCCTCCCTGTTTGTTATCACCAGCTAAAAGGCTGCACAGAATTAGAAAGCAGCCCTGAAGAACTAAAGAGGACTTTCTGCATGAGGTCATGATGCATTCTGCAGCCGAAACACAAGAATTGAAGGAGTGGAGGGACACTGAGAAGAGGGACTGAAAGGAGAACGTGGAGCTCCAGAACGAAGCTACGGAGTGGCTATTAAACGTTATGGAGCACCAAGCGGACACACTCTAGGCACTACTAGCACTGCAAACTGACCAGCTCCTCCCTCACCCTCCCCTGCAGCCACTGTCACAAAACTCTTTCCCATGCACCCGCCCCCGCCCAGACACCGCCAACACACTCTTATCAACCTCCTGGCTCTAGTCTGTACCCGCTGCATTCCACTCCTGCCCCGCCACAGTCCAGCCTTCCGGACTCCCAGTACCCACTGCACTCAACACTCATCCCTCTGCCGTTTAGCCCTACTGAAGTACAGTACCTGCTGCACTGTACTCCAAAGGAGAAGGTTGGATATGATACCTGGACATACCCAAATCTTTAACAATCCTGGGACCCTCCCTTCCCCCAGCCCCCACAGTGCTGATGTGTTTTTTTGTTTGTCTCTCTCCTCCGCTTGTTTTTTAATAAGATAATTGTTTTGGTGTGAAAGCAATCTTTATTCCATTAATTGAAAGCAAAGAGAGCCCCACAAAGGAACAGGCAGTTTCCTTACACTTTCATAGTGCATCGTCTGCACCAATCACAATCACCTCCTGGCATTACAAGAACTGCACTCCTGAGCATAGCAACAAATCTTAGAGGCTTTCAGCTTCAAATTGCTCCCTCAAGGCATCCCTGATCCTATGGACCCATGCTGCGCCCCTCTAATAGCCCTGGTCTCTGACTGTTCAAATTCAGCCTCCAGGCACTGAGCCTTAGTGGTCCAGCCCTGTGTCAAGCTTTCACCCTTCCCTTCACAAATACTATAGCGCGTACAGCACGCAGCTATAAGCATAGGAATATTGTCATCGGCCAGGTACAGCCTCCCATAGAGGCAGCGCCAGCGGGCCTTTAAATGGCCAAAAGCATACTTAACAGTCATTCTGCACTTGCTCAGCCTGTTGTTGAACCGCTTCTTGCTGCTGTCCAGGTGTCCCATGTATGGCTTCATAGGCCACAGCATTAAGGGGTAGGCGGGGTCTCCCAGGATCACAGTGGGCATTTTGACTTCCCCTACGGTGATCTTCTGGTCTGGGGATAAAGTCCCTGCTTGCAGCTTCCTGAATAGGCCAGTGTTCCGAAAGGTGTATATGTCATGCACCTTTCCGGACCAGCCTGCGTTAACGTCCGTGAAACACCCACGGTGATCCACAAGCACCTGAAGAACCATAGAGAAATACCCCTTCCGATAAATGTACTCAGTGGCTAGTTGGTCTTGTGCCAGAATTGGAATATGCGTGCCATCTGTCACCCCTCCGCAGTTAGGGAAGTCCATTTGTGCAAAGTCATCCACAATGTTATGCATGTTGCCCAGAGTCACAGTCTTTTGGAGCAGGATGTGGTTAATGGCCCTGCACACTTCTGTCAACCTGAGTCCAACTGTTGACTTTCCCACTCCGAACTGGTTAGTGACCAATTGGTAGCAGTCTGGAATAGCCGACTTACACAGTACACTCGCCATGCGCTTCTCCAACAGCAGGGCAGCGCTCATTCTTGTATCCTTGCACCACAGGGCTGGTGTGAGTTCATCACACAGTCCCAAGAATGTGGCTTTCCTCAACCAAAAGTTCTGCAGCCACTGCTCGTCATCCGAAACGTGCAGGATGATCCCACCACTCAGTGCTTGTTTCCTGAGCCCAAAAGCAGCATTCCACTGTGGTCAGCACCTCTGTGAATGCCACAAGCAATCTCGTGTCATAGTTACTACGTGTGGCGAGGTCAATGTCAGACTCCTCTTGCCTTTGTAGTTTAAGGAATAACTCCACTGCCGCTCATGACGTGTTGGTCAGAGCGAGCAGCGTATTGGTCAACAGTGCGGGATCCATTCCTGCACACCGAAGAGGCAGGGCACGCAGTACACAAACCTTCGAAAGATGGCGCCAAATGCAGACGGAAGCACAGGGATTGCTGGGATGCGAAGCAATGCATCACAGGGCATTGGGACAGGACCCAGGATGCCCCGCGACCCCCTCCGCCTTCCCACAACTCTTAGTAGCAGAAGAGATGCTCTGTGGGAAGAGCTGCCCAGAGTGCACCGCTCCGAATACCACTGCAAGTGCCACAAGTGTGAACACACGGTTACGCAAGCAGCTGACGGTGTGAACACACAACAGCAGTTTCTCGTCAATGCTCTCTGAGCGGCGCTGAAACTGCCGGAACAGTAACTCTGCCAGCATAGACGTGCCCTTAGTCCTGCAACACTGTCTCAGATTTTACCCAGGTTTTGCTCCATTGCTGTCAGCCCATATGATCTCTTAACTGAGGTTCTTAAATATTTTCAAACGGTAATTAATTAAGTCTCACAGCACCTCTGTGACAAAAATAAATAATATCTCTGTTTTACAAATGAGGCAACTGAAGAGGAGAGATGAAATGTCTCGCCTGAAGCCAGACACAGGTCTCCTAACTCTGTCTCCCAATCTTGTGCATTACTTATAAAACCACATAAAGAAAAGTAACAGTCCATCAGGTGTTACTACTCATGGTTTGCAATTATAACATATAGACACACACACAGCCATATACACTGTTAGAGTCACACATTCCCCTGATCTTGCAAAGACGTAGGGCTTGGCTACACTTGCAAGTTAGAGTGCATTATATCGGCCCCAGGCATCCTAACTTCTGAGGTGTCCACAGGGCCATCCCTAGCCATTTTGGTGCCCTACGCAGGCCCCCCTCACCCTCCACGGGGGGGGCTGTGTAGGGCCCCAGGCCTCTGCAGGGAGGGGCAGGGGGAACCACCCACCAGCCCTCACCGGCAGAGCAGAGCGGGCTGGGGTTGGATCACTCCACTTCCTGCCACCTGGTGAGTACAGGGCAGTCAGGCCCGACCCCACACTTATGGGGTGGCGGGAAGTGGAGTGACCCGGCCCCAGCCCACTCTGCTCTTCTCCCTGGGCTCCCAGCCTTGGGGCCCAGGGGGGGAACAGCCCCGCAGCACTCACTGGCAGTGTGGCTGGGAGCCAGCGGAGCGGAGCAGGCTGTGGCCGGGTCGCACTACTTATTGCCGCTGGTAAGTGCGGGCCCGACTCCTTGCAGTCCTCAGCGGAGTGGGGATGGGGCTGGGTGGAGCAGGGGCAGGGGCTTTGGGGAAGGGGTGGAGTGGGGGCGGGGCTGGGGCAGAGCAGGAGTGGGAAGAAGCCAGGCAGAGCAGAGGAGGAGGCCATGGGGAAGAGGCGGAGCAGGGAGGGAGCAGCACGCAGCTGCTTAGGTCACCAGGAAATTTAGTGCCCCAAATTTGCTGGTGCCCTAAGCAGCTGCGTACTTTGCTTATGGGTAGGGACGGCCCTGGGTGTCCACACTGGCAAGGCACTTAGAGCGCCTGGACTCTGCAGCTGGAGCGCTCCTGGCAATCCACCTCCACGAGAAGCATAAAGCTTGCTGAGAGACGTGTTGCATTACTGCACGGGGATTGGCCTCCGGAAACATCTCATAATCCCCTGAAGTCAAGTGGCCACTCTTCTCATTGTTTTGAACTCTGGAAGGTTGGTTTTTTATGAGAGTATCCAGTTTTGAGAGCTCATTCTTAATCTTTCCCTGTTTGCTGTAGAGGATGTTGATCAGGTGGTTCCGCAGTTTCTCTGAGAGGGTGTGGCACAAGCTGTCAGCATAGTCTGTGTGGTATGTAGCTTGTAATGGCTGCAGGCAAGCAGATATCCCCTTTCAAAGCTCCATTTCTGACAGGCAGCATGTTTATCTTCTCCGGGACACAAAGCAAACCATTACTGTGGAATGCCACTGCTGCCCAGGCATGTGTGTGGGAGAAAGAGGTGGGGGGTGGGGGGGTCTGCTGCCATCTGAACTTACAGGACAGCATGCTGACACACACTGCCCCCCAAAACACACTGTCTCTCCCCCGACATACACACAACACAACTGTCACACTCCACTCCACCCCCCTCCTCCGTTTGAAGAGCACGCTGCAGCCACTTACACACTGGGATAGCTACCACAATGCACTGCTCTCGGTGGCGTTGCAACAGCTACGAATGTGGCCACACCACTGCGCTTGCAGCTGATCGTGTAAACGCACGGCAGCGTTTTCCCTGCTGCGGTCTCCAAAGGCCGGTTTAACTCCCAGCACTCTGCATCTGCAAGTGTAGCCAAGCCCTTAGGCATAGGCTTGACTTCACTTTGGAAAAGTCACACCTTAAACTAGGATGGATAGAAATCAGGAATAATCAGCTAATGACTTCATTAACCTTTTCTTCTCAAAAGATTTTTAAAATATTGCACTCAAAATTGACACGAAGGATTGGAAATTCTAATACAGCAGTAGGAGGTCCAGATTAGAGTTAAAATTAACTTCTGTTCTTTTAGTACACAAAAGTCAATTTCATTTCAAATCACACTTGTTTGCCCGTGTTTTAATCTTTTATAACATGTTCCCACATACAAAAAGTAATTGAGAGAATTAACTTCAAATTACTTGATATGGAAGTGTATACCCTCTCTGTAAAGTGTTTTGTACTTATATGAGATACTGTAAAATACAGACATTTAAAAAAATACTAGATGCTAAAAATAAACTTCCTGAATTAGTCCATGCTGACCTGAAATTTTTCTGGAACTCCAAATTCAAGAATTTGTAAATGCTTTATTCGCGGTACCTCCTTCCTTAGAAATGCGGATGTCAAGTCATTTAAAATGTGTTCAATCCAATTAGTTCCTGAAACATAAAATAACTGTTAGAAGGAGCCAAGCAGGAATTTCAGAACTGTAGCCTGTTAAATATCTAGCATAACTTTCTAAAGAGTCAGTATACTAGTCCTCCATATAACTTGTAGGTGTTCCATTATATAACTTGTAACAGTTGTAGGTACACAATTTTCAGACAGAAGTGTGATTTTTACATTGAGCGTGTCTCTTTAATGCAACATTGCGGGTGAGAATGAAATCCTGTGCTTTGGCAATTACAAGTTAAGTTATATATCCCCCGCACAACTGTACTTTATTTACATTGCCTATGTGCATATAATGGCAACCCTTGTAAGCACTTTAAGGCTGCTGCTTCTGCTATGTACAGCTTGTGAACACAGTGTAAGGATATGCCTACACTGCAATAAAAAACCCATGGCACCAATAGCCTGGGTCAACTGAATCTCACAGCCTGGGTCAACTGAGTCAGGCTCGTGGTACTAAAAATAGCAGTGTAGACATCTGGGTTCAGGGGAGCCTGAGCTTTGAAATCCCACAGTGGGGGAAGAAGGTGTCAGAGCCCAGGCTCCAGCCCAAGCACAAATGTCTACACTGCTATTTTTAGCTCCGTGTCCCAAGTCCTGTAAGCCTGAATCAATTGACCTGGGCTCTGAGACTTGGTGCAGTGGGTCTTTTATTGCCGTGCAGTGACTCAGATCTTGTTGCTACACAGAATCTCCTTCATGTAGGAGGAGGAGATCTTTGCTGCAAGACTGAAGAACAGAGAAGTGAAGATAAGGTTTCCCTGCAACATCCTCAAACTGCCACCTGCTCTTTCTCTATTCCCCAATCAGCTCAGTTACTACACATATGCTTCCTTTTGGGTTGGCAGGGAAGAGTAGAGCACGGGCTGTGCTCAGGAGTAACTATCTGTGGCAAAAAAAGAGTATTACTGGGAGAGGAATGCCTTTGTCCAACAATCACACGATCCCTGCAAGGGTACTATCATGAGTCTGGGAGAGCCGAGTTCAAGTTCCTTCTTCTCATCAGGAAGAGGAGGAATTCATCTGGGAATCTTCCACATCCCAGGTGAGTATCCTAAACACTAGGCTAAAGGTTCATAGATTCCAAGACCAGAAGGGATCATTGTGATCATCTAGTCTGATCTCCTGTATAACACAGGCCATAAACATCCCCCAAAGAATTCCTAGAACATATCTTTTAGAAAAACATAATCCGTCCCCTTCCCCCCCAAGTCATTTTGTGCAATTAGGCTGCCTCTGAGTACACCTAATGGATCAGGCCCTACAGATGAGATAGCTGGGACAGTGCCTATCTGCCTCTGGCTTGAGGATCATGATGGGCTTAGGTGTGAGGTAGGCATCTGGGTGCCTCCCAGAGGCATCAGTGTATTTGCCCAGAGGAAGAAACATAGGTGTCTGGGAGACTTTTACAGCAAAAATTGAGGTGGTGAGTAAATTTAGTTTGTCTATAGCATAGGCAGCAGCTGAACTGGGGATTTGTAAATTGGAATGGTGCCTAAAGCTAGGACTTTGGTACCTAAGTCTGGAGTTTGTGCATCTACATTCTTTTGTGGATCTGGGCCAAACAGACACCAGCCTAAATATTACCAAGTGTTCTGAAAAAATCATCAGTCTTGGGCTAAGAACAGCTTCGATAAGGGTATTGAATGGCATGTTGTCATAACCATACAGCTACGGGTAGCCTAGAATTCCTCCTTACCTGTAAGGGATTAAGAAGCTCAGATAGCCTGGTTGGCACCTGACCAACAGGACCAATGGGGAAAGGAGATACTTTCAAATCTTGGGAGGGGGGAAGGTTTTGTTTGTGCTCTTTGTTTTGTGTCGTTGTTCTCTCTTGGGACTGAGAGGGGCTAGACAGAAATCCATCTTCTCCAACCCATCCCAATCCAAGCCTCCAATATTGCAACCGGTATAGGTAAACCAAGCAAGGCGGATTAGTTTATCTTTTGTTTTTCTTGTGAATTTTCCCTGTGCTAAGAGGGAGGTTTATTCCTGTTTTCTGTAACTTTAAGGTTTTGCCCAGAGGGGGATCCTCTGTGTTTTGAATCTGAATACCCTGTAAAGTATTTTCCAAACTGATTTTACAGAGATGATTTTTACCTTTCTTTTTCTTTTTTTTTAATAAAATCCTTCTTTTAAGAACCTGACAGATTTTTCCATTGTTCCAAGACCCAGGGGCTTGGGTCTTTGATCATTTTGTAACCAATTGGTTAGGATATTATTCTCAAGCCTCCCCAGGAAAGGGGGTGTAAGCGCTTGGGGGGATTGCTGGGGGAAGAGGAACTCCAAGTGGTCCTTTTCCCTGGTTCTTTGTTAAATCACTTGGTGGTGGCAACATTACTTAAATCCAAGGTACAAGGGAGAATTTGTGCCTGGGGAGTTTTTAACCTAAGCTAGTAGAAATAAGCTTAGGGGATCTTTCATGCGAGTCCCCACGTCTGTACCCTAGAGTTCAGAGTGGGGAGGAAACCCTGACACATGTATCCCCCAAAAGTGGTGCTATTGCACCCTTAACCTACTGGTGTGTGAGGGGGAGATTCTGCCAAGCAGGACAGCAAGTTGGAACATGAGGGTTAAATCCCATCATGGGTTTTGTTATCCCAGCTGGGAGTGTCTCCCACAGCCAGGGCAATCAGGAACCTAGTTAAGCTCAGACTCATAAAAAAGGAAAGGGCTGATTTATTTTCACAAGAAGCGGAGACAGGGTGTTGCTAATGAAAACCAGGACAGTGAGCTCTGGAGGTATGAGAGATGCCTTTCCTGTTTCTTTACAGTTGACTGTTAAGCTACATTAAGAGAATGTAGCCATGGATTTTCCTGATTTGTGTTATTCTGGCTGAATAAGAACCCTACACACAGAGGTGCAAATAAGCCGGTACGCCCCGGTACGGCGTACCGGCAAGAGCCCGTGCGCTGTACCAGGGTGGACCGGCTTCCCCAGGCGGCAATTTCAAGGGCCTGGGGCTCCCAGCAGCGGCTGGAGCCCTGGGCCCTTTACATTTCCACCAGAGCCTGGCTGCTGGAGCCCTGGGGTAGCGGCGGTGGGGCTCCAGTGGCTATTTAAAGAGCCTACGCTCGGAAGGGGCCCTGGCTGCTCTTCTCTGCTCCACGCTCTCTCCTATGGGGGCAGAAGCTTGGTGCTGCCTTCTCCCGGGGCTCTGTCCTGCTGCTGCAGGGCAGGCTTCGCTAGTAGCCCAGCTCCCCCCACCCCCGCCTCTTCCCCCAGTGTGCTGCGTTCCCCCTCCCCCACTCACTCTCTCTCCCTGCTGCTGATCAGCTGTTTGCTGGCATGAGGAAGCAGAGAAGAGGTGGGGGCGGGGCCTTGGGAAGGGCGTGGAAGGGGGCATACCCCCTCCAGCCCCCTGCCGTGAGCCGCTCAGGGCAGGGAGCTGGGAGCAACCCCAGCCCACATCCCCAGCCCTCTTCCCTGTCTCCTGCACCTCCCTCACACCCTCATGACCCCAGCCCCCAGCCCTCTGCCCTGACTCCTGCACCCTCCCACACCCCATGCCCTGACTCCTGCACCCCCCCCCACATCCCCACCCTGAGCACCAAACGGGAGCTCCTGCACCCTCCCCCACCTGTGTCTGAACTGTCTTGTCTGTGTCTGTTCTAAACTAGTGATGGGGTCCGTGCCTCTTTATACCGGTGTACAGCTCTAAGCCTGCCATTAGTGTGTTATTAACAAAGTTTCGGGGCAGTTCAGATTCTGTTCTGGCTCTGAATTCTGTGGACTGACCCCCATCTCTTCACCATATATATGAAGGTATAATGCTACGTGGGCACAAAAAGGCAGAATTACAGCAACTATAGGAATCAAAAGCTTAAAATTTCCTGACACTTGTATATTTAAGCTCACCATAATCTTGCATGATTCTTTGTATTTAAGTTACTACAGCCAGCAGCATGTCTATCACTGCTAGATTAAACACACATCTGAAATTACGGAGGAGGAAAACACATGGCTCACTAGCACACTGTTTCCCTGTGACAAATGAGGATTTACTACTGCATGTAGCATTTGAATTTCAGTGCTTTTCTGCATTCTTAGAAAATGATCACATATATTTGACATCTAAGCACTTTTCTTTCAATTTTGCACCAAAAAAATCCAGACTTACCGCTTTTAGGATAAGCAGCTAGGAACACATCATCTTTTCTAACTTCCATGGTGTCCAATGCTTGGAAGGTCTCAGCGCAACACAACGCACTAGGGTATAGCACCCCCTTGTACGTGATCAGCAGCTCCTCAGGTTTTTTCCCTTCAGCTGCATCAAGAACTGCATCTATTTCCCTAGCAAAGCTGCTCATAGCCATGGTTGGAGTTTGCTTTGCCTTTTGCCAGACTCTGCCCTTAAACCGTGTCTCTAGTTTTCTTTGGGAGGAGAGGGAGGAGGAGGCTGATAAGGAACTCTTACATATGAACTCACTGGCTTCTCTGCTGCCTCACCCTGTTTCTCTTGTCCAATAAGGGAAATCCAAACTAAAAGAAGTGTTGAATTACAAGCTCCTGGTGTGAACTCTTGGTCATGAACTGTAATGGATTTCAGCCACTGTTGAGCATTACATTTAACTTGCGCTTTCCTTTGGTATGAATTGTAATGGGAGAAACTTCTAGTGGGATAAGGGTGAGAAACAAATTGTGCTTGTTCAGCCCCTCAGCCTCCATGTGGAATGGAATACTCTTCCACCTAACCCACTGGCTGTTAAGTTTCCACCAAAGGTAAAGACAGATTTCAGAGTAGCAGCCATGTTAGTCTGTATTCACAAAAAGAACAGGAGGACTTGTGGCACCTTAGAGACTAACAAATTTATTTGAGCATAAGCTTTTATTTTGAGCATAAGCTGTAGCTCAAGTACTCCTGTTCTTTTTACCTAAGGTAAAGGTATCTGTTAAGCACCCTGGGGAGTTGCTGATGTAGAATCATGCTGCTGTTTGTGTGCGAACTAGAAGTTGTAAATCTGGATGAGTCACCACAATAACAGGAAAGAGAGAGGACTAAAGGGAGATGGGTGAACTGCTTCTCAGGCTTACAGTGATTTTAAAACAGAGAGACTGGGATCTCTTCAGAGTAAAGATTGTCTCTAACTTTTTCGTCTAAGCCTAATACTGATAGCCAAGTTAGGGTTTTAGGTAAAACCAAAAAGACAGCCTTCACTGTAAAGGCTGGATACCCCAGTATCTAATACACCTCTACCCCGATATAACTCTGTGCTTGGGAGCCAAAAAATCTTACCGCGTTATGGGTGAAACCGTGTTATATCGAACTTGCTTTGATCCACCGGAGCACGCAGCCCCACCCCCCCCAAGGTACTGCTTTACCGCGTTATATCCAAATTCGTGTTATATCGGGTCGCATTATATCAAGGTAGAGGTGTATTAACCTTCCACAAAAGAATCTGTCACTGTCCACAGCGGACTCAACAGAATCCAATCAAGCCCCTTCACCAGTATTCTTCAGAGACACCACACTGCAGATACAGGTCAGAAATCAATTTTACTATGTCCAGTTGTGATATACCATGGCACAATCTAGACTAGTGGGGGTTGTGTCATCCCTGCCCTGCAATTTTGGGTGCCGTATGACGCCTTCCTGTAGCAGCTCCTACCTGGGCCACTCACAGTCTCCCAGCATGCAAGCCACACCTTGAGTGTCTGCATGTAACCGCAGCCTGCTAGCTACACTGGGCTCTCACCAGTATCGGTTAGTGCTTAATTTGTGCAGGGGCTGAGCTCCGGTGCCTCTGGACTTGGCAGTTCATAGCCCCATCGCCTCTGGACTTACCGCATCAGTTCTTTTGTGCGCACAAGAGATGCAAGCAGCAGCGCAACCCTCCGCCTCCACGTCACTCAGCTGCCAGAGGAATGTCCGTGGAGCATTGCACGGCTGCTTGCATGATGCGTGAGCCCCAGCACCTCTACCATTACAAATTAAGCAGTGGTTTTGGTTATATTGCAGGGAGATCCCAACACACCACCAGCCCTGTATCTTCCCCCAGAAATGTATGTCCCGTACTGCCCAGCCCTTTCCTGGACCGTACAAATATATTAAGTCCATTACACCTTTAATGGAATAACATGCCAACTCCTTACCTTAAATAGCTACCCAGACACTTCAACTTAAACACACTGCGTAAGAGTCAACAGTAAAACAAGTTTATTAACTACAAAGAGATGTATTTTAAGTGAGTTCAAGTAATGAGGCATAAAAGTCAGAAATGGTTATAAGAAAAATAAAAATTTAAAACATGTACTAATATCTACTTAAGACACTATTTTAGTTGCAAAGCAAACTTTCTCACCACATGCTTTAGCAGATTACTGACCAGACTATCAGGTCAAGACTCCTTCCCCTGAGTCCAACAGCTGTTTCCTTTTGTCCTCTCAGGTGCAGAGAATGAGATTCACAGGGGAAGCAAGAGAAGTGCCTGGGATTGTTTGTCTGTCGTTTTTATAGCAAGTAGTGGGGGTTTGCCCATTAGTAAGTGGAGAATAAATAAAGATGATAACAAAGGCAAAGATGAATTTAGAGTTGGTCACTTGACTGAGATTTTCCAGACTTTCTGCAGATCAGGGTTTTCTAAGATGCAATATACTCGAGATCAGTGGTTCTCAACTGGGGTCCACAGATCCCCTGGGTGGTCCGTGAGCCCTTTCAGGGGGGCTGTGGAGCCCCGTGGCTGAAACCTGGTGCCCCAAGCCCCAGCACTTCCGCAAATAGAAGTAAATCTATGCCTATGCCCAAGGGTCACCCCGCCGGCCCGGAACCCTGAGTTCCCCTCCTGCCCCCACTGGGCCCTGGTGTTTTTACACCGTGCTGAGGGGGGCCTCAGGAAGAAAAAGGTTGAGAACCCCTGCTCTAATTACTGACTTTCAAACTTTATTTTTAGGTAACTAGAGTCTTGTAAATTAGTGGTCTATTTACAATTTTAACATAAACAAGGTTTGCATTTCTTCCCAGCTCTCTGCAACAGCAATCAGCTTTTCAGAATGACTGAAAAATTCCCTGCATGGCCCTCAGAACAAAGATCTGAAACTGGCTATCAATGCCCAGAGATCACAGCTATTAAAATAGAACAAGCACTTTTAAAATAAAACCTTACCAGTGTCACTCTCTGCTCCCCCATCCCACAGACAATCCCCACCTCTATACATATTATTGTAGGCTCTTGCCCACCACCTACCCTCCCCTTTCACTCTCTTCTACCTGAAGACCGCTTCTTTCTCCTTGTTCTGCAGATGGTCTGCCTCCCCCACCCAGTCCCCATCACTTCCTCTTTGGTGGGTTGCTCGCAGCTCATCCTTCCTCCCCCACGACTTCACCTACCGCTTCCCAACCCATCACCAGGGCTCTCACTCCACGAGCCTTTCTTTCCTCTTCCCAAGGGGTCTCCAGCTTCCTTCCTCCTCTGGATCTGTAGACAGTGTGAAAAAGCCAGAGCTAGGCAGAGAGATCTCCGGATTTACATGGATGTCTACATTCTAGTAGTTGTGCATTTTGTCCCAACAAAATTATGTGCTACAACACAAATATGTGATACAACACAGAAGGTTATGCAGCATATTTTAATCCAGTGAGGATACTAGAATTACATTGTGCACAGTGATACAAGAAGGTTTAATGTATTGAAATACAGCATGCACACAGCACAAAACATACTCAAATATTTGATATCTTCACAGCCCCAGCACATACAGAAACCAAGCCATAAGGAAAAAGCTACAATCAATGAAGTAAAGATCTCAAATCAAATTAAGTATTCCACCAGCAGAGGGCAGATCAGCAATCATGATTGTGGATCTAGGGTTCTAGGCCCATCATTAGAAAAACTAAGCTGCATGGTCATGACACGAATATTTCTACCGGCCTACACTCCTGCTGGACTGACTCTGGGATTGGAGGACCAACCTTTATTTCAATGAACCCCATCGCTTTTGGCTTGTGATCCTTGAGGGGGGAAGAATGTGGATTTCATTATATCCTCTCTTTTCGTCTCGGATGTGTTATTCAACATTAGTAAGGATGGCAGACCTGTTTTATTTGTATTATATTTTTTTTTGGTACCTGGAATAACATTTCTCTTCTATTTCCCCCCAGGACCAAGAAATGATAGTGGTTTGGGTTCAGTAAGCCAATGTCCCTCCAGGTTTGTCAAGACACTCATTCAAAAGACTAAATATAGTCAAGTAGAATAGTCTCCACAATTCAAGCCTGGAACTCATGTCCTTACCTGTTTAAATCTACAGCATGTTCATTATCACCACCCTCAACAATAGCCATGAAATTATTATCATCCTCCAGCATGAGCTCCTCATTCAATTTGGGTATGTCTACACGGCAAAGAACAACCCACAGCTGGCTGACTTGGACTTACAGGGCTCAGAACACAGACCCCGACTTTTCAAAGTGCCGAGGGGTGTTCGACCCCCCAGCTCTGCCCTAGGCCCTGCCCACACTCCACCCCTGCTCCACCTTTTCCCACCCAGCCCTGCCTCCTCCCCCAAGCATACTGCATCCTTGCTTCTCCCCCCCTCTTCCAATCTCTTGCACGCCGCAAAAGAGCTGATTGCGGTGGGCCGGAGGTGCAGGGTGGGAGGGGGAAGCGCTGATCCGCAGGGCTCGCCAGCAGGCGGGAGGCGCTGGGGGTTTGGGGAGGAGCTGATACAGGGGCTGCTGGTGGGTGCTTAGCACCCACCATTTTTTTTCAGTGAGTGCTCCAGCCCCGGAGCACCCACAGAGTTGGCGCTGATGGCTCAGGCTGTGGGGAGGCTGTTTCTACTCTGTTGTGTAGACTTCCGGGGTTCATTCTGGAGCCCAAGCTCTGGGACCTCGCTGGTCCAATAGCCCTGGTTCCACCCTGAGCCCAGATATCTACACACAGAAGTGAAACAGCCCCAGCCCCGCAAGCCCGAGTCACCTGGCACGGGCCAGCTGCAGGTGTGAAGTTGCTGTGTAGACATACTCTTAGATATTCCAAAGGCAGGCCACACTGAGGAACATGCAAGCAGCAATAACTCTTAAGCACACCTTCTCAGTCTTCATCTGCAGCTTGCCACCAGTGTAGTGCAAATTATGGGAAATGCATCATTAAGGCGCAGAATTTTCCTCTCATAAGAACGGCCACACTGGGTCAGACCAAAGGTCCATCAACCCCAGTATCCTGTCCTCTGACAGTGGCCAATGGCAGGTACCCCAAAGGGAATGAACAGACAGGTTATCATCAAGTGATCTATGCCCTGTCACCCAATCCCAGCTTCTGGCAAACAGAGGTTAGGGACACCATTCCTGCCCATCCTGGCTAATAGCCACTGCTGGACCTATCTTCCATGAATCTATCTAGCTCCCTTTTGAACCCCATTATAGTACTGGCCTTCACAACACTGTTGCCGGCACCCGGTGCCGAGAGGCTAAACAACAGCTGAGGTTGGTTCGCGACCCAGTGTGCTACACCCAATAATCACAACGGGGTGGAGAAGCAGAAAAGTTTATTTGCAGCTGCAAAAAGGTACGGGGAGAATAAAATCTCAAATCCTGCACACAGAGCAGGAAGTTACACAGGCTTTTAGACATCCTTTTTCCCAGCATGCTTATCCAATAGCAAGCTGCCCTAAGTATCCATATAGCCAGCCAATTCAGTTCCCAGCTAGTTCCCTTGTTCTCTGTATCATTTGTTAAACCATACATAAAGCTGCTTTATTCAGCATTGTTCTTTCATATCTGCCCTGTTCGGCCTTGCTTAGTTTCAGGCAGTCTGACTCTGCAACATATTGTTGCAGATCCCCAGCATAACTGCTGCGAGTGCCTCCAGGCAAGGGGTGGGGGGGCCAAGGACACTTGGCCTAGTGCGAGGGGGCTTCATCGACACTCGTGATCTTCCATCCCCTCGAGTTACCTAGTGGCCATGCCCCAGTGTCCCCAACAACTCCCTCCTTTGAGAACACTCAACAACCTTGGCTCTGAGTTTTCTCACTTGGGCTACTTATGTCTTTACAATAGGACTTTGCATAAGCACTTTGTGATAGCCCTGAAGAGAATGACTTATTAACTTTTGCAAAAGGGCCCTGACACATGATACTACACAGCATAATACCAGTAATACAAGCAATACAGGAAAGAGAAGTTTTAATAACAGGCTAAATAAACCACCAAGCCAAAACGACAGACCCCAGCCTGAAAACAAGGTTTGCAACCAATCGCTCTCTGGGGCAGTATAGGCAACCTGTGCTTCGGCTCGGGTATGGGCCTCAGCCTGTACCACCTTTTCATAGATTTCATAACTGCTATCATTTACATATACACAACATCGGGGCCCGACGAGGGCACAAACCCCTCCTTGGGATGCCAAGAGATAGTCCAAAGCCAGCCTGTTTTGGAGGGAAAACGTCCTGAGCTGCTGTACCTCTTTATTTAATGTTTTTCTGCTGACCCTAAATCACTAACCGAGTCCTCTAACTCGAAGGCCACTTTCTCAAGTACCATTTGCAGCCTTACAGTATAGCGGCCTATGCATGCCATGGCTGGCCCGGTAAACAGTGGCGCTATTCCCAGTACAGAGCACCCTACAAGCTTCTCGGTTGTAAGGGAATTCTTCATATTGCCCTCCAATGCCGTAATCAGTCGCCGCAGAGTCTTTTCTCGTGACTCAACAGAGGTGTCTCGGGCATTTCTAATCTTTCCTTTGGGCAGTGTGGCAGTTATGGAAAGATGAGGAACTCCATGAGCTATATAACAGCTACCTGTCCAGTTGGCTGGTAGCACCTTGTAAGCCTTTCGGCCACATACAAAATAGTGACCCTGTAGGGCCCAGTAAGGACTGTTTCCTTATGGAATTCCTGGGATATTTAAGGCTGCTTTTCCAAACAGTTCATATGCCTCTAAGGGGGCATCCCATCCTCCTGACTGGGTACAAGTGGGGGCATTTCTAATTGCGCCGTTCAAATTACACTCGCCATAGGGACCACTACAAACCCACCATTGGCTTGCTACATTGGCAATATTAACTGGACAGCAAGTTATATTTCCTTTTATATTTATATTTCCTTTCCTTTGTGGTAAGATTATTTGTAAGAGTTTCCCTAAAAGGGGAGGAACCATTACACCCACACTGTTGGCCTCCCCTTTTGGTCTTTATCCAATACCCATCAGCCCACTGTGTAATAACACAGGAGCTTTTCCCCACAGGACGCCCATAGTGATCAGATTGGTTTCGGGTAAAACATAACACTCCCTCAGTGAATACTGCAACTGAATACTCCTGGTCCTTATAGGTGGCTTGCTGTAAAGAGGTCTTATTTCAGAACGGCGAGTCCGTTCTTTCCTGCTCTTTGGTGGCAGCTAATTCTGCTAGGATCAAGGGCAGCATGTCAATGGGCATTCCCGTTTTGGGGGACAGTGGAGTTGGAGCACATACCCAGCAATCAGTCTGGTTTGTTAAAGTAGCAACGTGGTGCGCAAGCGAAACAAAGGAGTTATGCTCCCGATATGCATGGTTTGGAAATAACAATACAGAGAATAACAATATTATCCAATTAATTATCACCAGAGTCTTTTTAACCCATTGTCTCCAGCACCTGGGTGGGCCCATTTTAGCGTTAAGGTGCCCACTATTTGTGTCTTTTAAACAGTAGCTTTAGCCCGAGATCATCACTAGATGAGGAGTCAGGAAGTTGGACGGTCCACTGTTCTGCTGACGAGGGGGCGGGTACTGCCTTCAGACAAGAGTGATGGATCCAGTTCTTGTGTCCCTCGATCTTTGCTGCTGTATGGGAGATCAGCAGGGTCCTTTCCACTTTTGCTGGTACACTTTCCAGGTACGAACAAGCACGGAGTCACCGGGCTGTAAGGAGTGGACGGGAGAGTCCAAGGGGAGAGGCTGGGAATCCTTGGTATACCTGTGAAGAGACAAGAGAACAGCAGACAGGGGACACATATACTGTGACAAAAAACCGTTACCCAGCTCCCATTCCCCTGACAGAACCGGGGTGCCATTCATAGGCCATGCCCTTCCAAACATAATTTCAAAGGGAATAAGCCCTAATCTACCCTTTGGGAGAACGCGGATACGGAGTAGGACGAGGGGCAAAGCATCAGGCCATCGCAGTGAGGCTTCTTGGGACACTTTTGAGAGATGCCGTTTAAGGGTCTGATCGGTATGCTCCACTACACCACTGGCTTGCGGTCTCCAGGGCGTATGGAGTTTCCAGGGGATCTGTAAGGCATCTGAGACGCTTTGAATGATTTTTGACGTGAAATGTGTCCCGTTGTCAGATTCCATCCACAGGGGGAGTCCAAAGAGAGGAATGATCTCCTTAACAAACTTGAGGGCCACTGTTTTGGCAGTGCAATTACGGCATGGGAAGACTTCTGGCCATCCGCTGAACCGATCCACTATGACAAGGAGATATTTGAACCCTTGGGTCCGGGGAAACTCAGTAAAGTCTATTTGCCACACTTGTCCGGGACCCGGAGTGGGTTCTAGGGCAGCTGGTGGCACAGGATGTCCCGGTCGGGGGTTATTCTTTTGGCAGACTAAGCAGTCCGCTTGTACCTGGGCAGCCAGGGGTAGGAGTCCAGAAGTGATAAAGTATTTTCCCATTAGCTGGATAAGTGCTTCCCTGCCAGCATGAGTGGTTTGATGCAGTTTCTGCAGCACTGGCCGGATCAGGCCCTTTGGTAAGAGGACCTTCCCTTCCGGGGAATGGAGCCATCCCTCCTTTTCCCGGAGACTGAGTTTGTCAGTTAGCTGTCTCTCCTCCCCAGAGTACTGAGGGGTTGGAAGCTCCCCTACTGATGGGATAAGGACATGCATATGGGCGTTCTCAGTCTGAGGGGATGGCAGGGTGGCAGCATGCTTAGCCTCTCTGTCTGCCCAGGAGTTACCTCTGGCCACATCTTGATCTTCCCTTTGATGGGCTTTACAGTGTACCACCGCCACTTCCAAGGGAAGTTGTATGGCTTCTGGGAGCTGGAGGATTTGGGGCCCATACTTGACTGGGAAGCCTTGGGCTGTCAGCATTCCCCTTTGCTTCCATAGGCCAGCATGAGCATGTAGCACCCCAAAAGCATACTTTGAATCAGTAAAAATGTTGACCCGCTTTCCTTTTGACAGTTCAAGTGCACGGGTCAGGGCTATTAGTTCGGCAAGCTGGGCAGAGGTCCCAGCAGGCAAACCTTCAGCTTCCACAGTGTCATGGAGGGTCGCAACAGCATAACCCGCCCTCCTTTGCCCATCTATTACAGTACTGTTACCATCAGTGTACCACTCATAATCTGCATTTGGGAGGGGTATATCCTTTAAATCTGGACGGCTGGAGTACTGGACATCTATGATCTCTAAACAGTCATGTTTTTGTTCCTCTGTTTCTGGCAAGAGAGTGGCTGGGTTAAGGGAGGGGCAAGGCTGTAAGGTGACTTCAGAGTTCTCTAACAGCTTAGCCTGGTACCGAGCAATCCGAGCCTGGGTGAGCCAAAGCCCTCCCTTTGCATCCATAAGGCTCGGACCATATGGGGAGTATAGATTTGCATAACCCCTCCCAATGTTAGCTTCTCGGCTTCCTCAAGCACTAGGGCAGTAGCTGCGACTGCCCGTAAACATGCCGGCTAACCCTTTGCAACCTGATCCAGTTGCTTAGAAAAAATAAGCCATGGGACGTCTCCATGCTCCTAACAGCTGTGTAAGCACTCCTAGGGCCACCCCCTTTCGTTCATGTACATACAACTGAAATGGCTTAGAGAGATCTGGCAGGCCCAGAGCCGGAGCAACTCCTTATAGGTGGTAAGGCGGGTCATATCCCCATGATCATTTGGATCCCACCTGGGGTCTGCTCGGGGGACTTGTGCATCCGGGTCAGGGACATTAATACGATCCCGGCCGTACCGTTTCTGCGCCTCCTCCCTTGCTTTGGACACAACCTGTTGTCTTTCAACCTCAGACAGTAGGGTTCGCAGGAGGATGTTACAATCATCCCAGTCCGGCTTGTGGCTGCAGAGGCACCCCTCAAAGACTGATATAAACCTGCTTGGGTTGGTGGAAAACTCTCCTGCCTGTGCTTTGAAAGCAGCCAAATCCACAGGATTAAAGGGTACATGAGTATAAACCTGCATAATCGTGACCGGACACCTGCCCGATCCAGACCGGGCGACTTTAGTTTCGGTGATTAAGGGGTATAGGCCAACCATTGGGGACTTACAAGGTGTGGGTGTAGGGGCCGAAGGGGACACCGGCTCTGCCATTACAGTGGGGGTGGGGGTCTGGGGACTAACATTAGCTGCTACTGAACCAGTCGGAGTCAGATTACAGCGCTATAAAATATCTGGTCGAGTACATAAAGTCAGAAACAAATGCGCATACATATGTTCATTCCATTTCCTTGTTCTCTGACAGAACAGGAGTAACTGAAGGATCGTGTTGTAATTAATTGACCCTCCTGGTGGCCACCACTCCTGATCCTCTAGTTGATATTGAGGCCAGTCAACTTTACAGAATCGTTTTAATTGGCTCTTAGTCATCGGATCCGCTGTATACCTTCCAGTTTGCTAGCATGCATTCTAGGGGCGTACACCGTGCCCTAACCCCTGAGCTCTGTCCCTGTCCCATACATACAGGGGAACTCTGGGCATCCCCAGATTCCAACAGAGCAAACAAGCCGGATTTCAAAAGGTTCCTACTTTATCCAAGGGACCGGTTCCTCACTGTCGTCCACAGCTGCTCCTCCCCTATGTCCAAGGGACCGGTTCCTCACCATCGTCCACAGTTGCTTCTCCACTATATGAGTGCGTTTCACTGTTGTGCCCTCAGGGGTCGATCAAACCGCGTCTCCTCCGAGGCCCCCAATAAACTCACCGGTGCGCGCTGGGCGTCGGTTCTCGCCGCAATCCTCGACCTCCAGGAGGGGTCCGGGCAAGGCTAAATAGCAGCCTCATCGCCCACCCAGGGACGCCAAAAGCTGTTGCCGGCACCCAGTGCCGAGAGGCTAAACAACAGCTGAGGTTGGTTCGCGACCCAGTGTGCTACACCCAATAATCACAACGGGGTGGAGAAGCAGAAAAGTTTATTTGCAGCTGCAAAAAGATACGGGGAGAATAGAATCTCAAATCCTGCACACAGAGCAGGAAGTTACACAGGCTTTTAGACATCCTTTTTCCCAGCATTCTTATCCAATAGCAAGCTGCCCTAAGTATCCATATAGCCAGCCAATCCAGTTCCCAGCTAGTTCCCTTGTTCTCTGTGTCTTTGTTAAATCATACATAAAGCTGCTTTATTCAGCCTTGTTCTTTCATATCTGCCCTGTTCGGCCTTGCTTAGTTTCAGGCAGTCTGACTCTGCAACATATTGTTGCAGATCCTCAGCATAACTGCTGTGAGTGCCTCCAGGCAGGGGGGCCAAGGACACTTGGGCCTCGTACGCATAACTGCTGCGAGTGCCTCCAGGCAAGGGGGGGGGCCAAGGACACATGGGCCTAGTGCGAGGGGGCTTCATCGACACTCGTGGTCTTCCATCCCCTCGAGTTACCTAGTGGCCATGCCCCAGTGTCCCCAACAATGTCATCAGGCTACCTCAAGGCAGAAGCACAAGGTATATCTTAGCTGTGTCTACACTGGGACTTCGTTAGCAAAACTTTTTTTTAACACCCCTGAACGACAAAAACCGCCACCCCGAACGACAAAAGTTTTACCAACGAAAAGTGCCGGTGTGAACCTACCGACAAAGCTGCTGCTGCTCGTTGTGGGTGGAATTTTTTTGTCGGCAGGAGAGCTCTCTCCTGACGACAAACAGCAGCTACACTGCGCGGCTTTTAGCAGCACGGCTATAGCGGCACAGCCGTGTTGCTAAAAGCTGCATAGTGTAGTCGTAGCATTCTACTGGATTCCACCTGGAGGGAAGAGAAGGCATGAAGGAGAAAAAATGGACTATTACAAGACAATTGCAAAAGTTGTTGCCATCATGGAGACAATTTACAATTGAGTCAAACGTCTTGTTCTGGACAGGCAGCAGTAGGAAAAGTGGGTTGCCTCATGTGCCACTATGCACAGGAGATTCTAAGCCTAAATAAGTCACAGATGGGCAGTATTTGGACCACTAGCCTTATTTACTGTGTCTTGGGTTTGGTTGTTTTTTGTGTGAAAATTCTTGCGTGAAAGGCTAATTATTTTAATCTCTACGTTCTCAAACAAAAGGTAGTAAAATAGATGATGTTTCTGAGTAAATGCTAATGTCATTCTGATATTCAAGGATTTAATATTTGCAGTATTTATCATATTTTAGCCTGGCTCCCAGTTTCGTTCCTGCTAAACATTCTTCAAATTTGGCATCCATTTCTTGGCTTTGAGCTTCAGTGAACAGATTCTTCCAATCTCCAACAGCACCTGCAAAAGAACAATGAAATAAACTCATAAATATTCCTGGAAGTATAAGATCACCTGTCAGGTAGCGGTAGATAACAATGAAATGCTGACACAAACAGTTGGAATGACTGAACTTATTGCCACATTTCAAATCAATATGAGGCTTCAATGTGGATGGTGTTCTTAAAATTTTAGGTTAAAGAAAACCCTTTGCACTAAATTTTACAGGTATATATGTATGCACCTTTTACAACCAAGGTATTTTCCACAGAGCTCATGTTTTGAAAGAACAGCATTCAGTGCCTGAGTGATCATCTAGCTAGGGATGTCCATTTTCAGGAGAAGAAAATTCATTATCAGCTATGAATTAAATGCATTAATTCTGCATTTGGGAGCTCCTGAAATGGTCACAACAGTCATGCATCTTATCAAGCCTTTTAAATGTTAATTAGCTCCCATGACCAATTTGGATACCTGTTCTAAACTCTAGGACTATCATCGCTCTGTATAAATGTACCTTTTCTGAACAGGATGGAACCATATTTTCCATATTTTTCTTGGGATATATTGCTCATTGATTCAAAGGTGGCATTCTCTGCAATAGACTGAATCTTCTCCTCAGGCAGAGAGAACCCCAAAAATTCAGCTATTTGTTTCACTCCTTGAGGTAAGTTCTGAAAAACAAAAATGCGATAGAGTTATGTATAAGTTAAAGCAAACATGCCAGACATTTTCCCTCTATCTTGTCAAATGAATGTAGTTGATAATATTCTCATCCTTACAAAGGGCAGAACATTCGAGAAATATATTCAGTTCAGCAGCAGGAGGTTGCAGGAATGGTGGTTACTTTTGATAAGATTTTGGAATGTGCCTCCCTTCCCAAATGGCAATGTGTTAAGTGAATGCTCTCAATCTTCTGCATGGATCTCTTTATTTTAGTATTAATTACTACTGATAACATTTATCTAGCCACATCAATTAGTATTGTTCTATATAAGCATTGGCATTACCTAACCCAGAGAATTTACAGTTTAAGATCCTCAAACTGCTAACATGGACATGCTTAACTTTAAGCATGTGAACAGTCTCACTGAAGTCAATGGGACCACTCTCATGCACGTGCTTAATGTTGCAGGATCAAGGCTTTCGTGCTTGAGGAGGGAGCTGGGCTAAAGATAGAAGGGCTAGTAGCCAGTGGGAAAACAGGCCTCAACATCATATACCTTTTCTCTGCACAATAAGGTTTTGCCTGGGACAAAATGAAAACTGGATGGGACAAGATGCTTGAGAATATACTGAAGGGAGCAATTCTGTATCAGAACTGAGTACAAGACCTAATAAGTCTTTTCCATTTTTAACTTTCTACACATATTTACCTCTTTCATTTCTTCATAGGTGATGATCATGATATTCTCTTTATCCATGTGTTTGTTCCAGGCAAGAATATGGTCAAAATATGAGTTCCAGCAGACTAAAATGAAGTTAAGGCAAACAGGTCAAAAACAGAAGATAATTTAAAGTATATTTAAATTGCCCCAAGATGAAATGTACAGGTTAACTTCAACATAGAGTCCTGGAGAGCTTAGATCGTCTAATCCTTCAGTACTCTGTTCTTAGTTCTTTTTTTTTCCTTTTCCTTTTTCTTTGGGGGGAGGAGGGGACAGATGTTATTTTGGAAGTCATTCACTCCAGACTCGACTTTTTACTTTCTTCTTCCAACTGTTTTTACATAATCAAGCTATACCGTTTCTACATGACAAGTTTTAAAAAAAATCTGTTTACAACAAATTAATTCTTGGATACATTTTGCAGTAATCAGTAACGCAGCCATGTGTGTATATTCAATCTATCACATAACCAGGCTAACATTGCACTTATGAAATGGCGAAGTTAAAAAAAAATAACCCCAACAACACAGATTTAAGGTCCTGCAAACACTCACCATACGAATAATTTTCTTTGCTTTAGTGGGATTATTAATGTGAGTAAATTTTACTCACATGCCTAAGTGCTTGCAGGGATAGGCCCTTACAAAATATAAACAATTAGTTTCTACCAGTATACTTTATTTTCCAATAATTGTTTACTAGAATATGGCACAGACTCTTTGCTATATTAAATTTCCTCCATTTGCTTCAGGGGCTGTAAGGCAGTTTATGGTTACGGTTCCCTGATTCTCTGCCCAGCTCAGACCTGGCTCCACGGTAACTTCAAGCAGCCTACAGGCTACTCTAACCTATGGTAAGTGGCAAAGTCCCCAAGGGACTTAATTCACCAATTAAGATTAGTCTCTTGACACCACCCCTGTGCCAGTTATAGCGGCAGAATAGTACAAGAATCAAGAATGCCAGCTTTTCATCCATGGAAAGCTCTCCTACATCAGGGGATTTCTCAGCCGGACAGATCCAGCTGAACTCTGGTCTCTTTCCTGACAGAACTGCACAAAAAAAGGGGTCAAATAAAGAGACTTTGCTTATATCGTACATAGACACTGTATTATACTGTCAGCAACTTCTCAAAATCCCTGAAATGCACCTCAGTGTCAGAGTAGCTAGTATGACAGAGGGTTTGGCTTGATATTTTGTTAAAGTGCTGTTCTCTGCAAAATGAGTATGTAAAACAAGGCACCTTCTTACTAAACAGGTCTGTTTTCCTAAGTATATACAGTGCCCTCTCTGCTTACTTTAGGAAATAAAATGCATCTTAAAAGGAGTGAAAAGCATTAAACTCTGCCAAATCAGGACAGTTAGGAGAGTACAAGCTGGAATCTATTCCATTTTGCGCAACATCATCATCAAAATAGCTTGCTAAATTGGCATGACAGGCCAGTGGGGTTGTACAGATGTTACTAAGAGTGCAGTTTGGCCTGCACAGTCCTTATCACTGGCAGCGGTGTTGAAGAAGGAAAGAGCCCAACTCGATTCACAAATCCCAGATGGAATTTGAGGAGCTGGCAGTTACATAAAACATTGTTTATTTGTAAGCCTAGCCCTTCTGATCTGGAAGTAATAAAGAGATGTGTACAAAATCCACTATGCCATTTTTACAGTCTCTTTTTCCCCTTTACAAGAGAACTTCACTTGAAATGCAGGGTTGCTCTCACTGTCGTTTTCCTTGAGTCTGTTTGAGCCCGATTGCTATGAAGCTCCTTGACATGATAGGAAATCTGCAACTCATGTCTGCTCCCATTGCTTTGACAGCATGAACGCTCTTTGGAATACTGTTCTTTCCAGCATAATAGTGCTCTTTGTCAACAGATGATAGTGAGACTAATACGGAGTTCTTCAGTCTATAGAAAGGGGTTTATCTATTTCAGTTGTAGGTCAAACCTCTGCTCAATTATAAATAAAGGGCCAAATTTTCAAAAGTGCCTAAGAGATTTAGAAAACCTGAATCCCATTTTCAAAAGTGATTTCGATATAATGGGCAGATAGATGCCTGGTGGAATTTTCAAAAGTGCTTGAAGACTGTGGGAATTAGGTACCTAGGTGCTTTTTGAAATCTCACTAGGCATCTATCTGCATCTTTAGGCACTTATATGCCTTTAAAAATATGGCCTTTAGGTGATTAAGTCTCACTGAAAGTCAATGAGAGTTAGGCTCCTAAGTCACTATGGCATTTTTAAAAATTTTACCCCAAACCTTTATTTTGAATTGCTCTAAAATGTGTACCCCTGCTCTGAGATGCAAATGAAAGCAAGAGAAAAAAGTAGCTGAGAACAAAGGGGGAGAAACTCACTCATAAATCTAGTTGTTAGGATGTGAAATCAGAAGAAGGATAATGCCTGCCAGAAAGAAAAGGAAAGCTGGAGTTTACCCTTTGTGTGCTGGGGATGAAGTGGAATCCCTGTATACTGCACCATCCTGACCATTTGAATATCTCCACAGCAATGCTCCAAGTCCTGAGCATTGCTCAGGGTTGAAGAAGAGTGAAGCACCTTTGACTCCTTAGCACCAGCTCCCCTGCCTTCTCCAACCCAGATCATTAGTTTGAATCCATTTGGGATTAATTTTAACATGATGATCACAGATTCCCTTTTTGGACTGCAGACCAAAGAAGAGTTGAGAACACTGTACTGGAGTGTTTATAAACGCCACTGAGAAACATAGCAAAGATCTAATAACTGTACCTTCTCCACTCATGAACTTCTGAAAAAACTCATCCCAGGAGCTGACATTTGGAAGCATAGGATTTTTGTTGTAGAAGTGGTAATAGGATACAGCTACATCTTTTGGATTTCGAAATAACACCAGTAGCTGTTAAAACAGCAAAGGCACATGAGTCTTTGGTATTTTAAGGTAACCTTTGATCTCAAGGGTCCTGCATTAAAAACGTATCAGCTCCTACAGGAACTGAAATTTGGAAAGTGAGGCCCCAATCCTGCAAATTGATTTGTGTGGAGAGACCTTACACCTGCTTGGAGCCCCTATGACTTCATGGGGGTTCCATGGAGCAATAAGGGCTATCCTATACAGCTCACCTTGCAGGGCTGGGATCTAAGATTTGACCTTTGTGTGAATTACAAACAACAACCAGTAAAAACTGAATTCCACCTTTATAGTGAAAGATGTCAGATTGTGGGATCTGAAAAAGCCAAGTAGAGAACTAGAGTTGGTCAGGAATTTTTCAGGGAAATGTTTTTTCACCAGAAAATGCTGACTAGCCAAAAGTTTTCCCAGAAATTTATTCATTTCTGGTTAAATGAGGGAGAGAGACGCATATACACACACATCCCAGAATAGCCAAAGTCCCAACAGTTACGGCATTAACCTGGAACATCAGAGACCCAGGTTCAAGTCTTTGCTCTCCTCAATCTGTTTTTTCACAAAAAAAATTCCACCATTCTTGGTTACATCCCAATGCCGAACAAAACCAAATGCTGTAAGCTTGAATTTTTTTGTGAAACTGAATTCCTGTTTTCCAGGCAATCCTGTAGAGAACTTTTGCCAGAGGAAAACTGGGAGTTGCTTGGAAAGTGAATAATATCAAATATTAAAATGCTCACTTACCTTTGCGTTACTCCCCAAAAGAGCCTTGGGAATAATATCACAATGGAGATGTGTGGTAAAAAGACGTGGCGAAGGTAAACTTTTTATTTTCTAAATCAAAACAAAAAGTATATATGAAAAAAAAAGAATCACAACATATCTACCTCGAATATGTTGACAATTTATAATATGTGTATTGCACCCCATAATGTTTTATGGAAATATGCTTATGAAAGTAAATATGACATAACTAGAATATGTTTTATGCTAGATAGGCCATGTAACATATCTCTGCAAAGTTTATGATCTACTGAATATATTCATCCTATTTGTATGCATGTATCATTTTTGTACTCGAAGTTATGAATGTTGGCTGTGTACTTGTTAGATTGTAAGTCGCCTTAGTAAGGCATTTGGTCAGCTTCTTTAGAAAGGAATTTGCAAGTTAAGTGCCCAGTCAAGAAACACTTAACAGACAATGGTTCTTGGAAGACTTCAATCCACATAAGAAGTCTACCTGAGGACGTTGAAGGTAGCATGTGAACAATGGCTCCACCTGTAAGCTGGCTGGCTCAGGAGATAGCCTCTCCACCCCTAAAGAATACCTGAAAGAAACTGGAGCAAAGGAAGGTAACGATAGCAGGGGTGAGAAAGAGACTAGTCTGTAAAAGAAGCTTACTGGAACATCTCTGAGAGTGAGATTTCATCTGTAATCACTTTCTTACTGTATTAGGCACAGGCTTGCGTGTTTTATTTTATTTTGTTTGGTCATTTACTTTGTTCTGTCTGTTATTACTTGGAACCACTTAAATCCTACTTTTTGTATTTAATAAAATCACTTTTTACTTATTAATTCCCCCAGAGTATGTATTAATACCTGTGGGGGCAAACAGCTGTGCATATCTCTCTATCAGTGTTATAGAGGGCAAACAATTTATGAGTTTACCCTGTATCAGCTTTATACGGGGTAAAACGGATTTATTTGGTGTTTGGACCCCATTAGGATCTGGGCATCTGAGTGTTAGAGACAGGAACACTTCTTAAGCTGTTTTCAGTTATGCCTGCAGCGTTTAGGGGACATGGTTCAGACCTGGGTCTGGGTTTGTAGCAAGCTAGCATGTCTGGCTCAAACCAGGCAGGACACTCAAGTCCTAAGCTGCCATGGGAACCAGGCTCTTGGGTAGTGTCAGCACATCAGTTGGCAGTCCCAAAGGGATTTCTGTGATCCAGTCTGTCACAGTGTAAATTTGATCTAAACATCTATTTTGCATGGAAAGAATTTTTATTGGTAATTGTTAAATTGTAGTCTCTCTTCTTGGTTCTTCTCGTCCTTCATAATGTCATCTAGATGGCATTGTTATTAAAGCCTAGTTTCTGCAAAACTCTATCATTTTTAGCAGATTTCAAAATCGTCACAAGGCAGGTAGCATACGTAGGCCAGATAGTTAAAAAAAGAAAGCTGTTTGCATTGTTCTTGCTCTTAATTCATTATAATTATAAAGGTGAGCTTTTGTGCCATTTTATGTGGCAATATTTAGGCCCAAAGCAACAGAAAAAGAACATGCACCGGTGGCTGCCGCTGCAGAAAACACACACGTAAACACAGAGGGACTCCACACCCTCCTGTGCACTGTAGAGCAGAGTTCCAGGGTAGATCATGGAAGAGATAAGCATGAGCAGTGAATTTTCTCATGTACTAAACTGGAGAACAACAGGCTATATTGGCTACTCCCTTGTATCTTGTAATAGCCACTGCTTTTCCTGCTGTACACCAGTTTCTCCTGTTTAGGGATTTTCCCTTAGGCCTTGTCTACACTGGCAAGTTTCTGCGGAGTAAAGCAGCTTTCTGCGCTGTAACTCCCGAGGTGCACGCACGGCCACGCCACTGGGTGCGCAGAAACTGTGCAGTTGCAGCGCTGTAAAAAAACCACCCTGACAAGAGGTGTAGAGCTTTCTGCACCGGGGCTACAGCGCCGCAGTGCCAGTGTAGACCTCCTGGTCAATTACAGTGCTGCGACTGGCCTCCGGGAGGTGTCCCACAATGCCTGTCCTCACCTCTCTGGTCTTCGGTTTGAACTTGACTGCCCTGCCCTCAGGTGACCAAGCGTCATCCCCACCCCGTAAATTCCTTGGGAATTCTGAAAGTCCCCTTCCTGTTTGCTCGGTGACGCCGGCAGTGGTCTCAGCGCATCTCTCCAAGTGACCATGCAGCTCCACGCACCAGGTGATCTCTTGCTTGGAGCAATGTCGAGCTGCTGGACCTCATCGGCATTTGGGGCGAGGAGGCTGTCCAGTGCCAGCTGCGCTCCAGCTGTAGAAATTATGATACCTACGGACAGATCTCACGATGCATGACAGAAAGGGGCCATGACCGGGACACACTACAATGCAGGGTCAAAGTGCAGGAGCTGTGGAACGCCTGCACAAAGTGCAGGAGCTGTGGAACACAGGGTCAAAGTGCAGGTGCTGTGGAGGGGGAGGGAGACCCAGAGGCAGAGGACAACTCGGAGGTCAGAGATGCATGCAGCCTGGAGCTCTTCTCTACCCGACAGGAGGTTAGCCAGTCACAGCTGTCGGATCTTGGCAAAGTGCAAACAGGAGAGGAGGTCCCTGTAAGTGGATTTGATTTTGGGAATTGCTGAAGTGAGTTGTTGGGGGCAGAAGGGTTGCAGAAAGTAGGTTTGCATCTGTATGATGTGCATACCACCAAATGCCTAGTCTGAGCAGCGGAACAGGGTGTTGATTGACTCCCTCACTTCACGGGAATCTGCCTCAGAGATCTCATGGAGATACTGGGCAATCCGCTGCCACAGGTTCTTTGGCAGAGCTGCTTGATTTCTTGCCCCATTAAGGATAACTTTCCCGCGCCACTCTGCTGTCACTAGGGTCGGGGGGGATGGATCATTGCCACACACAGGCGAGCCACATAAGGGCCAGGGCGGAAGCCGCAGTCTTGGAGAAGACCCTCCCTTGATTCCCTTCTAACCCTCAGCAGCGAGATATCTTCCATAACGAACACAGCCTGTGGAAAATGTGGGGATAGTAATGATTATAAGGCCTCCACCCATACAGTGCTGGTTCTCCCCAAGAGCCACATGCCCAGTGTACAGTACAGTTCTGGAACACTGATTTCCCCTGCCCCTACAGTTACTCACCATTTTGGGGGTCGTGGCTCATGTGTGCTTGCCTGGGGTCAGCCAGTTAGTGACAGGTATGTGAACTGTGGCTGGGTTTTAAATCAGTGGTCTGTGTGTTGCTTCTGTAAAATGTTGCATTTTGGCTTCACAGATATGACCTTTGGAGCCCAGCCTCCCTGTTTGTTATCACCGGCTAAAAGGCTGCACAGAATTAGAAAGCAGCCCTGAAGAACTAAAGAGGACTTTCTGCATGAGGTCATGATGCATTCTGCAGCCGAAACACAAGAATTGAAGGAGTGGAGGGACACTGAGAAAAGGGACTGAAAGGAGAACATGGAGCTCCAGAACGAAGCTACGGAGTGGCTATTAAACGTTATGGAGCACCAAGCGGACACAGTCTAGGCACTACTAGCACTGGAAACTGAGCAGCTCCTCGCTCACCCTCCCCTGCAGCCACTGTCACAAAACTCTTTCCCATGCACCCCCCCCGGCCCAGACACCGCCAACACACTCTTATCAACCTCCTGGCTCTAGTCTGTACCCGCTGCATTCCACTCCTGCCCCGCCACAGTCCAGCCCTCCGGACTCCCAGTACCCACTGCACTCAACACTCGTCCCTCTGCAGTTTAGCCCTACTGAAGTACAGTACCCGCTGCACTGTACTCCAAAGGAGAAGGTTGGATATGATACCTGGACATACCCAAATCTTTAACAATCCTGGGACCCTCCCTTCCCCCAGCCCCCACAGTGCTGATGTGTTTTTTTGTTTGTCTCTCTCCTCCGGTTGTTTTTTAATAAGATAATTGTTTTGGTGTGAAAGCAATCTTTATTCCATTAATTGAAAGCAAAGAGAGCCCCACAAAGGAACAGGCAGTATCCTTACACCTTCATAGTGCATCGTCTGCACCAATCACAATCACCTCCTGGCATTGCAAGAACTGCACTCCTGAGCATAGCAACAAATCTTAGTGGCTTTCAGCTTCAAATTGCTCCCTCAAGGCATCCCTGATCCTATGGACCCATGCTGCGCCCCTCTAATAGCCCTGGTCTCTGACTGTTCAAATTCAGCCTCCAGGCACTGAGCCTTAGTGGTCCAGCCCTGTGTCAAGCTTTCACCCTTCCCTTCACAAATACTATAGTGCGTACAGCACGCAGCTATAAGTATAGGAATATTGTCATCGGCCAGGTACAGCCTCCCATAGAGGCAGTGCCAGCGGGCCTTTAAATGGCCAAAAGCATACTTAACAGTCATTCTGCACTTGCTCAGCCTGTTGTCGAACCGCTCCTTGCTGGTGTCCAGGTGTCCCATGTATGGCTTCATAGGCCACAGCATTAAGGGGTAGGCGGGGTCTCCCAGGATCACAGTGGGCATTTTGACTTCCCCTACGGTGATCTTCTGGTCTGGGGATAAAGTCCCTGCTTGCAGCTTCCTGAATAGGCCAGTGTTCCGAAAGGTGTATATGTCATGCACCTTTCCGGATCAGCCTGCGTTAACGTCCGTGAAACACCCACGGTGATCCACAAGCACCTGAAGAACCATAGAGAAATACCCCTTCCGATAAATGTACTCAGTGGCTAGTTGGTCTTGTGTCAGAATTGGAATATGCGTGCCATCTGTCACCCCTCCGCAGTTAGGGAAGTCCATTTGTGCAAAGCCATCCACAATGTTATGCATGTTGCCCAGAGTCACAGTCTTTTGGAGCAGGATGTGGTTAATGGCCCTGCACACTTCTGTCAACCTGAGTCCAACTGTTGACTTTCCCACTCCGAACTGGTTAGTGACCAATTGGTAGCAGTCTGGAATAGCCGACTTACACAGTACACTCGCCATGCGCTTCTCCAACAGCAGGGCAGCGCTCATTCTTGTATCCTTGCACCACAGGGCTGGTGTGAGTTCATCACACAGTCCCAAGAATGTGGCTTTCCTCAACCGAAAGTTCTGCAGCCACTGCTCATCATCGGAAACGTGCAGGATGATCCCACCGCTCAGTGCTTGTTTCCTGAGCCCAAAAGCAGCATTCCACTGTGGTCAGCACCTCCGTGAATGCCACAAGCAATCTCGTGTCATAGTTATTACGTGTGGCGAGGTCAATGTCAGACTCCTCTTGCCTTTGTAGTTTAAGGAATAACTCCACTGCCGCTCATGACGTGTTGGTCAGAGCGAGCAGCATATTGGTCGACAGTTCGGGATCCATTCCTGCAGATCGAAGAGGCAGGGCACGCAGTACACAAACCTTCGAAAGATGGCGCCAAATGCAGACGGAAGCACAGGGATTGCTGGGATGCGAAGCAATGCATCACAGGGCATTGGGACAGGACCCAGGATGCCCCGCGACCCCCTCCGCCTTCCCACAACTCTTAGTAGCAGAAGAGATGCTCTGTGGGAAGAGCTGCCCAGAGTGCACCGCTCCGAATACCACTGCAAGTGCCACAAGTGTGAACACACTGTTACGCAAGCAGCTGACGGTGTGAACACACAACAGCAGTTTCTCGTCAATGCTCTCTAAGCGGCGCTGAAACTGCCAGAACAGTAACTCTGCCAGCATAGACGTACCCTTAGTCCTGCAACACTGTCCCAGATTTTACCCAGGTTTTGCTCCATTGCTGTCAGCCCATATGATCTCTTAACTGAGGTTCTTAAATATTTTCAAACGGTAATTAATTAAGTCTCACAGCACCTCTGTGACAAAAATAAATAATATCTCTGTTTTACAAATGAGGCAACTGAAGAGGAGAGATGAAATGTCTCGCCTGAAGCCAGACACAGAGCTGTCATTAGCGATCTCCTAACTCTGACTCCCATTACTTATAAAACCACATAAAGAAAAGTAACAGTCCATCAGGTGTTACTACTCATGGTTTTCAATTATAACATATAGACACACACACAGCCATATACACTGTTAGAGTCACACATTCCCCTGATCTTGCAAAGACGTAGGGCTTGGCTACACTTGCAAGTTGGAGTGCATTATATCGGCCCCAGGCATCCTAACTTCTGAGGTGTCCACAGGGCCATCCCTAGCCATTTTGGTGCCCTACGCAGGCCCCCCTCACCCCCCACGGGGGGGGGGCTGTGTAGGGCCCCAGGCCTCTGCAGGGAGGGGCAGGGGGAAACTACCCACCAGCCCTCACCGGCGGAGCAGAGCGGGCTGGGGTCGGATCACTGCACTTCCTGCCACCCGGTGAGTGCAGGGCAGTCAGGCCCGACCCCACACTTATGCCCTAAGCAGCTGCGTCCTTTGCTTATGGGTAGGGACGGCCCTGGGTGTCCACACTGGCAAGGCACTTAGAGCGCCTGGACTCTGCAGCTGGAGCGCTCCTGGCAATCCACCTCCACGAGAAGCATAAAGCTTGCTGAGAGACGTGTTGCATTATTGCACGGGGATTGGCCTCCGGAAACATCTCATAATCCCCTGAAGTCAAGTGGCCACTCTTCTCATTGTTTTGAACTCTGGAAGGTTGGTTTTTTATGAGAGTATCCAGTTTTGAGAGCTCATTCTTAATCTTTCCCTGTTTGCTGTAGAGGATGTCGATCAGGTGGTTCCGCAGTTTCTCTGAGAGGGTGTGGCACAAGCTGTCAGCATAGTCTGTGTGGTATGTAGCTTGTAATGGCTGCAGGCAAGCAGATATCCCCTCTCAAAGCTCCATTTCTGACAGGCAGCATGTTTATCTTCTCCGGGACACAAAGCAAACCATTACTGTGGAATGCCACTGCTGCCCAGGCATGTGTGTGGGAGAAAGAGGTGGGGGGTGGGGGGGTCTGCTGCCATCTGAACTTACAGGACAGCATGCTGACACACACTGCCCCCCAAAACACACTGTCTCTCCCCCGACATACACACAACACAACTGTCACACTCCACTCCACCCCCCTCCTCCGTTTGAAGAGCACTCTGCAGCCACTTACACACTGGGATAGCTACCACAATGCACTGCTCTCGGTGGCGTTGCAACAGCTACGAATGTGGCCACACCACTGCGCTTGCAGCTGATCGTGTAAACGCACGGCAGCGTTTTCCCTGCTGCGGTCTCCAAAGGCCGGTTTAACTCCCAGCACTCTGCATCTGCAAGTGTAGCCAAGCCCTTAGGCATAGGCTTGACTTCACTTTGGAAAAGTCACACCTTAAACTAGGATGGATAGAAATCAGGAATAATCAGCTAATGACTTCATTAACCTTTTCTTCTCAAAAGATTTTTAAAATATTGCACTCAAAATTGACACGAAGGATTGGAAATTCTAATACAGCAGTAGGAGGTCCAGATTAGAGTTAAAATTAACTTCTGTTCTTTTAGTACACAAAAGTCAATTTCATTTCAAATCACACTTGTTTGCCCGTGTTTTAATCTTTTATAACATGTTCCCACATACAAAAAGTAATTGAGAGAATTAACTTCAAATTACTTGATATGGAAGTGTATACCCTCTCTGTAAAGTGTTTTGTACTTATATGAGATACTGTAAAATACAGACATTTTAAAAAGTACTAGATACTAAAAATAAACTTCCTGAATTAGTCCATGCTGACCTGAAATTTTTCTGGAACTCCAAATTCAAGAAATTGTAAATGCTTTATTCGCGGTACCTCCTTCCTTAGAAATGCGGATGTCAAGTCATTTAAAATGTGTTCAATCCAATTAGTTCCTGAAACATAAAATGACTGTTAGAAGGATCCAAGCAGGAATTTCAGAACTGTAGCCTGTTAAATATCTAGCATAACTTTCTAAAGAGTCAGTATACTAGTCCTCCATATAACTTGTAGGTGTTCCATTATATAACTTGTAACAGTTGTAGGCACACAATTTTCAGACAGAAGTGTGATTTTTACATTGAGCGTGTCTCTTTAATGCAACATTGCGGGTGAGAATGAAATCCTGTGCTTTGGCAATTACAAGTTAAGTTATATATCCCCCGCACAACTGTACTTTATTTACATTGCCTATGTGCATATAATGGCAACCCTTGTAAGCACTTTAAGGCTGCTGCTTCTGCTATGTACAGCTTGTGAACACAGTGTAAGGATATGCCTACACTGCAATAAAAAACCCATGGCACCAATAGCCTGGGTCAACTGAATCTCACAGCCTGGGTCAACTGAGTCAGGCTCGTGGTACTAAAAATAGCAGTGTAGACATCTGGGTTCAGGGGAGCCTGGGCTTTGAAATCCCACAGTGGGGGAAGAAGGTGTCAGAGCCCAGACTCCAGCCCAAGCACAAATGTCTACACGGCTATTTTTAGCTCCGTGTCCCAAGTCCTGTAAGCCTGAATCAATTGACCTGGGCTCTGAGACTTGGTGCAGTGGGTCTTTTATTGCCGTGCAGTGACTCAGATCTTGTTGCTACACAGAATCTCCTTCATGTAGGAGGAGGAGATCTTTGCCGCAAGACTGAAGAACAGAGAAGTGAAAATAAGGTTTCCCTGCAACATCCTCAAACTGCCACCTGCTCTTTCTCTATTGCCCCAGTCAGCTTAGTTACTACACGTATGCTTCCTTTTGGGTTGGCAGGGAAGAGTAGAGCACAGGCTGTGCTCAGGAGTAACTATCTGTGGCAAAAAAAGAGTATTACTGGGAGAGGAATGCCTTTGTCCAACAATCACACGATCCCTGCAAGGGTACTATCATGAGTCTGGGAGAGCCGAGTTCAAGTTCCTTCTTCTCATCAGGAAGAGGAGGAATTCATCTGGGAATCTTCCACATCCCAGGTGAGTATCGTAAACACTAGGCTAAAGGTTCATAGATTCCAAGACCAGAAGGGATCATTGTGATCATCTAGTCTGATCTCCTGTACAACACAGGCCATAAACATCCCCCAAAGAATTCCTAGAACATATCTTTTAGAAAAACATAATCTGTCCCCTCCCCCCCCCCAAGTCATTTTGTGCAATTAGGCTGCCTCTGAGTACACCTAATGGATCAGGCCCTACAGATGAGATAGCTGGGACAGTGCCTATCTGCCTCTGGCTTGAGGATCATGAAGGGCTTAGGTGTGAGGTAGGCATCTGGGTGCCTCCCCAGAGGCATCAGTGTATTTGCCCAGAGGAAGAAACATAGGTGTCTAGGAGACTTTTACAGCAAAAATTGAGGTGGTGAGTAAATTTAGTTTGTCTATAGCATAGGCAGCAGCTGAACTGGGGATTTGTAAATTGGAATGGTGCCTAAAGCTAGGACTTTGGTACCTAAGTCTGGAGTTTGTGCATCTACATTCCTTTGTGGATCTGGGCCAAACAGACACCAGCCTAAATATTACCAAGTGTTCTGAAAAAATCATCAGTCTTGGGCTAAGAACAGCTTCGATAAGGGTATTGAATGGCATGTTGTCATAACCATACAGCTACGGGTAGCCTAGAATTCCTCCTTACCTGTAAGGGATTAAGAAGCTCAGATAGCCTGGTTGGCACCTGACCAACAGGACCAATGGGGAAAGGAGATACTTTCAAATCTTGGGAGGGGGGAAGGTTTTGTTTGTGCTCTTTGTTTTGTGTAGTTGTTCTCTCTTGGGACTGAGAGGGGCCAGACAGAAATCTATCTTCTCCAACCCATCCCAATCCAAGCCACCAATATTGCAACTGCTATAGGTAAACCAAGCAAGGCGGATTACTTTATCTTTTGTTTTTCTTGTGAATTTTCCTTGTGCCAAGAGGGAGGTTTATTCCTGTTTTCTGTAACTTTAAGGTTTTGCCCAGAGGGGGATCCTCTGTGTTTTGAGTCTGAATACCCTGTAAAGTATTTTCCAAACTGATTTTACAGAGATGATTTTTACCTTTCTTTCTTTCTTTTTTTTTTGTAATAAAATCCTTCTTTTAAGAACCTGACTGATTTTTCCATGGTTCCAAGACCTAGGGGTTTGGGTCTTTGACCATTTTGTAACCAATTGGTTAGGATATTATTCTCAAGCCTCCCCAGGAAAGGGGGTGTAAGCGCTTGGGGGGATTGCTGGGGGAAGAGGAACTCCAAGTGGTCCTTTTCCCTGGTTCTTTGTTAAATCACTTGGTGGTGGCAACGTTACTTAAATCCAAGGTACAAGGGAGAATTTGTGCCTGGGGAGTTTTTAACCTAAGCTAGTAGAAATAAGCTTAGGGGGTCTTTCATGTGGGTCCCCACGTCTGTACCCTAGAGTTCAGAGTGGGGAGGGAACCCTGACACATGTATCCCCCAAAAGTGGTGCTATTGCACCTTTAACCTACTGGTGTGTGAGGGGGAGATTCTGCCAAGCAGGACAGCAAGTTGGAACATAAGGGTTAAATCCCATCATGGGTTTTGCTATCCCAGCTGGGAGTGTCTCCCACAGCCAGGGCAATCAGGAACCTAGTTAAGCTCAGACTCATAAAAAAGGAAAGGGCTGATTTATTTTCACAAGAAGCAGAGACAGGGTGTTGCTAATGAAAACCAGGACAGTGAGCTCTGGAGGTATGAGAGATGCCTTTCCTGTTTCTTTACAGTTGACTGTTAAGCTACATTAAGAGAATGTTGCCATGGATTTTCCTGATTTGTGTTATTCTGGCTGAATAAGAACCGTACATACAGAGGTGCAAGTAAGCCGGTACGCCCCTGTATGGCATACCGGCAAGAGCCCGTGCGCTGTACCAGGGTGGCCTGGCTTCCCCAGGCAGCAATTTCAAGGGCCTGGGGCTCCCAGCAGCGGCTGGAGCCCTGGCCCCTTTTCATTTCCACCAGAGCCTGGCTGCTGGAGCCCTGGGGTAGCGGCGGTGGGGCTCCAGTGGCTATTTAAAGGGCCCACGCTCGGAAGGGGCTCTGGCTGCTCTTCTCTGCTCCCCGCTCTCTCCTATGGGGGCAGAAGCTTGGTGCTGCCTTCTCCCGGGGCTCTGTCCTGCTGCTGCAGGGCAGGCTTCGCTGGCAGCCCAGCTCCCCCCTCCCCCGCCTCTTCCCCCAGTGTGCTGCGTTCCCCCTCCCCCACTCACTCTCTCTCCCTGCTGCTGATCAGCTGTTTGCTGGCATGAGGAAGCAGAGAAGAGGTGGGGGCGGGGCCTTGGGGAAGGGGGTGGAAGGGGGCATACCCCCTCCAGCTCTCTGCCCTGACTCCTGCACCCCCCTCACACCCTCATGACCCCAGCCCGCACCCCCAGCCCTCTTCCCTATCTCCTGCACCCCCCCACATCCCCACCCTGAGCACCAAACGGGAGCTCCTGCACCCTCCCCCACCCCACATACCCACCTGCACCACTTGCACCAAATGGGAGCTGCCCCAGGTAAGTGCTCCACACCCCAACCTCCTGAGCCCCCTCCCTCATTCTAGCTCCTGGACAGACCCTGCACTCCAACCTCCAGCCTGCTCCCGCACCCTAACTCCCTCCCAGACCCTGCATTCCCAGCCCTGTTCTCAGTGCACCCCCACCCTCAGCTTGGTGCAGAGAGAGACAAAGAGAATGGGCTAGAACCAGGGAGAAGGTAGGTTCCCACTCTATGTGGGCAGGGGTGTGTGGGGCGGATCCTATTTACACCCTCCCCAGCCCTGCTGCCTTTGCAGTTTACTCCCAGCCCTTCCCTTGCTCCAAGGACCAACCCTAGCTCCCGCCCCACTATGTTTTTGCCCCCAGCCCCTGCCTTGCTCCAGTCAGCAGGGATTAATTCTCCCCCCATGCCTCACTGTGCTCATCTTGCCCTGGCCCCTGCCTTGCTCCAGCTGGGGACCAATCCTTTCCCCCACCCCCCATGCCCTGCTGTGCTCTTGCCCCTGGCCTCTTCTTTCCCCAGGGGGGCTGTTAAGGTTCCTTCCCCACTCTGAACTCTAGGGTACAGATGTGGGGACCTGCATGAAAACCTCCTAAGCTTACTTTTACCAGCTTAGGTTAAAACTTCCCCAAGGTACAAACTATTTTACCTTTTGCCCTTGGACTTCCACTGCCACCACCAAACATCTAACCAGGTTATTTATTAGGAAAGAGCCGTTTGGAAACGTCTCCCCCCCCAAATCTTACCCCCTTTTTTCTGGGGAAGGTTTGATAAAAATCCTCACCAATTTGCAAAGGTGACCACAGACCCAAACCCTTGGATCTTAAGAACAATAAAAACAAATCAGTTTCTTAAAAGAAGAATTTTAATAGAAGTAAAAAAAAGAATCACCTCTGTAAAATCAGGATGGTAAATACCTTACAGGGTAATTAGATTCAAAACATAGAGAATCCCTCTAGGAAAAACCTTAAGTTACAAAAAACACAAAAACAGGAATATCCATTCCATTCAGCACAGCTTATTTTCTCAGCCATTTAAAGAAATCATAATCTAATGCATATCTAGCTAGATTACTTACTAAATTCTAAGACTCCATTCCTGTTCTGTCCCCAGCAAAAGCATCACACAGACAGACCCAGACCCTTTGTTTTTCCCCCCCTCCAGCTTTGAAAGTATCTTGTCTCTTCATTGGTCATTGTGGTCAGGTGCCAGCGAGGTTATCCTAGCTGTGAAAGGGTTTTTCCTCTGGCCAGGAGGGATTTTAAAGGTGTTTACCCTTCCCTTTATATTTATGACAGGGGCCCTCAAATATCTTTGGTGCCAGGCCCACAAAAAGTTAATGCGGCCCGGGCACTTTAAATAGCCTCCTTTAAATCACCCCCAAACCCCAGGGCTCTCAGTTGCCTCTGCAGCTGGGAGCTCAGGGGGTGATTTAAAGGGCCTGGGACTCCCAGCTGCTGCCCTCACAGCCCTAGCCCCAGGGCCTTTAAACAATGATTGAAAGTGCCTGGGGATTTAAAGGCCCCACCCCCTCATCAGGACTCCGGAGTATTGGTAAGTCCTTTAAGTTACTTTCACCCCTGCCTATATATAAAGTGGAAATCTCTCAATTTATTTTACCTGGATCTCCTATGAACTGTCTCTCTGCAATTGCTCAGCCTACGGCTCTGCCAGAAAAAACTTGCAGCTCCAAGAATAGCTTATTTAGTAAATGGAGTTTTAACTTAAGCGTTTTCTCATTCCTGCCTACATACTGCAAGGCCAATAGTATAATTAATTTTTTTTATAGATACTCTGGTTAAATTTCCTATATAATTTGACTGGAGATCGTCTATTAGCCAATCAGATTCCTTTTCAGTTTGCTTAGAAAAATCTTTTTCTCCTGCATCAAGTAAACTCCTTTCTTCCTTCAAAGCCTTCTTCAAAACATATCTCCTACAAAGTCTTTCCTTGTAGAATCCTATTCCCATCTTAAATTCATACCATCTCTTACAGTGGGATTTTCAAAAGTGCTTAGCATCCACCTATCTTTACACCCATTGCTTCAACGGGAGCAGAATTAGGCTAGCGCTGATTGCTTCTGAAAATCCCATCCTTCTTGACCTGTGTCTGAACTGTCTTGTCTGTGTCTGTTCTAAACTAGTGATGGGGTCCGTGCCTCTTTATACCGGTGTACAGCTCTAAGCCTGCCATTAGTTTGTTATTAACAAAGTTTCGGGGCAGTTCAGATTCTGTTCTGGCTCTGAATTCTGTGGACTGACCCCCATCTCTTCACCATATATATGAAGGTATAATGCTACGTAGGCACAAAAAGGCAGAATTACAGCAACTATAGGAATCAAAAGCTTAAAATTTCCTGACACTTGTATATTTAAGCTCACCATAATCTTGCATGATTCTTTGTATTTAAGTTACTACAGCCAGCAGCATGTCTATTGCTGCTAGATTAAACACACATCTGAAATTATGGAAGAGGAAAACACATGGCTCACTAGCACACTGACAGGTTTCAGAGTAACAGCCGTGTTAGTCTGTATTCGCAAAAAGAAAAGGAGTACTTGTGGCACCTTAGAGACTAACCAATTTATTTGAGCGTAAGCTTTCGTGAGCTACAGCTCACTTCATCGGATGCATACTGTGGAAAGTGTAGAAGATCTTTTATACACACAAAGCATGAAAAAATACCTTCCCCCACCCCACTCTCCTGCTGCCAATAGCTTATCTAAAGTGACCACTCTCCTTACAATGTGTATGATAATCAAGGTGGGCCATTTCCAGCACAAATCCAGGGTTTAACAAGAATATCTGGGGGGGGGGGGCGGGTTTAGGAAAAAACAAGGGGAAATAGGTTACCTTGCATAATGACTTAGCCACTCCCAGTCTCTATTCAAGCCTAAGTTAATTGTATCCAGTTTGCAAATGAATTCCAATTCAACAGTTTCTCGCTGGAGTCTGGATTTGAAGTTTTTTTGTTGAAGAATTGCAACTTTCATGTCTGTAATCGCGTGACCAGAGAGATTGAAGTGTTCTCCGACTGGTTTATGAAAGTTATAATTCTTGACATCTGATTTGTGTCCATTTATTCTTTTACGTAGAGACTGTCCAGTTTGACCAATGTACATGGCAGAGGGGCGTTGCTGGCACATGATGGCATATATCACATTGGTGGATGCGCAGGTGAACGAGCCTCTGATAGTGTGGCTGATATTATTAGGCCCTGTGATGGTGTCCCCTGAATAGATATGTGGGCACAGTTGACAACGGGCTTTGTTGCAAGGATAGGTTCCTGGGTTAGTGGTTCTGTTGTGTGGTATGTGGTTGCTGGTGAAGTATTTGCTTCAGGTTGGGGGGCTGTCTGTAGGCAAGGACTGGCCTGTCTCCCAAGATTAGTGAGAGTGTTGGGTCATCCTTCAGGATAGGTTGTAGATCCTTAATAATGCGTTGGAGGGGTTTTAGTTGGGGGCTGAAGGTGACGGCTAGTGGCGTTCTGTTATTTTCTTTGTTAGGCCTGTCCTGTAGTAGGTGACTTCTGGGAACTCTTCTGGCTCTATCAATCTGTTTCTTCACTTCCGCAGGTGGGTACTGTGGTTGTAAGAATGCTTGATAGAGATCTTGTAGGTGTTTGTCTCTGTCTGAGGGGTTGGAGCAAATGCCGTTTCCGGTATAGGGTGGTGTTTATGTGACCATCGTTTATTAGCACTTTACCCTCTGATCCCACTGAGAGTTACCAAAAGCAACTACAGCATTTGCTCAAGAAACTCCCTGAAAAAGCACAAGATCAAATCCACACAGACACACCCCTGGAACCCCGACCTGGGATATTCTATCTACTACCCAAGATCCATAAACCTGGAAATCCTGGGCGCCCCATCATCTCAGGCATTGGCACCCTGACAGCAGGATTTTCTGGCTATGTAGACTCCCTCCTCATGCCCTACACTACCAGCACTCCCAACTACCTTCGAGACACCACTGACTTCCTGAGGAAACTACAATCCATCGGTGATCTTCCTGATAACACCATCCTGGCCACTATGGATGTAGAAGCCCTCTACACCAACATTCCACACAAAGATGGACTACAAGCCGTCAAGAACACTATCCCCGATAATGTCACGGCTAACCTGGTGGCTGAACTTTGTGACTTTGTCCTTACCCATAACTATTTTACATTTGGGGACAATGTATACCTTCAGATCGGCGGCACTGCTATAGATACCCGCATGGCCCCACAGTATGCCAACATTTTTATGGCTGACTTAGAACAACGCTTCCTCAGCTCTCGTCCCCTAACGCCCCTACTCTACTTGTGCTATATTGATGACATCTTCACAATCTAGACCCATGGAAAAGAAGCCCTTGAGGAATTCCACCATGATTTCAACAATTTCCGTCCCACTATCAACATCAGCCTGGTCCAGTCCACACAAGAGATCCACTTCCTGGACACTACAGTGCTAATAAACAATGGTCACATAAACACCACCCTATACCGGAAACGGCATTTGCTCCAACCCCTCAGACAGAGACAAACACCTACAAGATCTCTATCAAGCATTCTTACAACCACAGTACCCACCTGCGGAAGTGAAGAAACAGAGTGGCTAAGTCATTATGCAAGGTAACCTATTTTCCCCTTGTTTTTTCCAAACACCCCCCCCCCCCCAGATGTTCTTGTTAAACCCTGGATTTGTGCTGGAAATGGCCCACCTTGATTATCATACACATTGTAAGGAGAGTGGTCATTTTAGATAAGCTATTGCCAGCAGGACAGCGGGGTGGGGGCAGGTATTTTTTCATGCTTTGTGTGTATAAAAGATCTTCTACACTTTCCACAGTATGCATCCGATGAAGTGAGCTGTAGCTCACGAAAGCTTATGCTCAAATAAATTGGTTAGTCTCTCTAAGGTGCCACAAGTACTCCTTCACTAGCACACTGTTTCCCTGTGACAAATGAGGATTTACTACTGCATGTAGCATTTGAATTTCAGTGCTTTTCTGCATTCTTAGAAAATGATCACATATATTTGACATCTAAGCACTTTTCTTTCAATTTTGCACCAAAAAAATCCAGACTTACCGCATTTAGGATAAGTAGCGAGGAACACATCATCTTTTCTAACTTCCATGGTGTCCAATGCTTGGAAGGTCTCAGCGCAACACAACACACTAGGGTATAGCACCCCCTTGTATGTGATCAGCAGCTCCTCAGGTTTTTTCCCTTCAGCTGCATCAAGAACTGCATCTATTTCCCTAGCAAAGCTGCTCATAGCCATGGTTGGAGTTTGCTTTGCCTTTTGCCAGACTCTGCCCTTAAACCGTGTCTCTAGTTTTCTTTGGGAGGAGAGGGAGGAGGAGGCTGATAAGGAACTCTTACATATGAACTGACTGGCTTCTCTGCTGCATTACCCTGTTTCTCTTGTCCAATAAGGGAAATCCAAACTGAAAGAAGTGTTGAATTACAAGCTCCTGGTGTGAACTCTTGGTCATGAACTGTAATGGATTTCAGCCAGTGTTGAGCATTACATTTAACTTGTGCTTTCCTTTGGCGTGAATTGTAATGGGAGAAACTCCTAGTGGGATAAGGGTGAGAAACAAATTGTGCTTGTTCAGTCCCTCAGCCTCCATGTGGAATGGAATACTCTTCCACCTAACCCACTGGCTGTTCAGTTTCCACCAAAGGTAAATACAGATTTCAGAGTAGCAGCCGTGTTAGTGTGTATTCGCAAAAAGAACAGGAGGACTTGTGGCACCTTAGAGACTAACAAATTTATTTGAGCACAAGCTTTTGTGAGCTACAGCTTATGCTCAAATAAATTTGTTAGTCTCTAAGGTGCCACAAGTACTCCTGTTCTTTTTACCTAAGGTAAAGGTATCTGTTAAGCACCCTGGGGAGTTGCTGATGTAGAATCATGCTGCTGTCTGTGTGCGAACTAGACGTTGTAAAACTGGATGCGTCGCCACAATAACAGGAAAGAGAGAGGACTAAAGGGAGACGGGTTAACTGCTTCTCAGGCTTACAGTGGTTTTAAAACAGAGAGACTGGGATCTCTTCAGAGTAAAGATTGTCTCTAACTTTTTCGTCTAAGCCTAATACTGATAGCCAAGTTAGGGTTTTAGGTAAAACCAAAAAGACAGCCTTCACTGTAAAGGCTGGATACCCCAGTATCTAATACACCTCTACCCCGATATAACTCTGTGCTTGGGAGCCAAAAAATCTTACCGCGTTATGGATGAAACCGTGTTATATCGAACTTGCTTTGATCCAGCGGAGCATGCAGCCCCACCCCCCCCAAGTCACTGCTTTACTGCGTTATATCCGAATTCGTGTTATATCGGGTCGCATTATATCCGGGTAGAGGTGTATTAACCTTCCACAAAAGAATCTGTCACTGTCCACAGCGGACTCAACAGAATCCAATCAAGCCCCTTCACCAGTATTCTTCAGAGACACCACACTGCAGATACAGGTCAGAAATCAATTTTACTATGTCCAGTTGTGATATACCATGGCACAATCTAGACTAGTGGGGGTTGTGTCATCCCTGCCCTGCAATTTTGGGTGCCGTATGACGCCTTCCTGTAGCAGCTCCTACCTGGGCCACTCACAGTCTCCCAGCATGCAAGCCACACCTTGAGTGTCTGCATGTAACCGCAGCCTGCTAGCTACACTGGGCTCTCACCAGTATCGGTTAGTGCTTAATTTGTGCAGGGGCTGAGCTCCAGCGCCTCTGGACTTGGCAGTTCATAGCCCCATCGCCTCTGGACTTACCGCATCAGTTCTTTTGTGCGCACAAGAGATGCAAGCAGCAGCGCAACCCTCCGCCTCCACGTCACTCAGCTGCCAGAGGAATGTCAGTGGAGCATTGCACGGCTGCTTGCATGATGCGTGAGCCCCAGCACCTCTACCATTACAAATTAAGCTGTGGTTTTGTTTATATTGCAGGGAGATCCCAACACACCACCAGCCCCGTATCTTCCCCCAGAAATGTATGTCCCGTACTGCCCAGCCCTTTCCTGGACCGTACAAATATATTAAGTCCATTACACCTTTAATGGAATAACATGCCAACTCCTTACCTTAAATAGCTACCCAGACACTTCAACTTAAACACACTGCGTAAGAGTCAACAGTAAAACAAGTTTATTAACTACAAAGAGATGTATTTTAAGTGAGGTCAAGTAATGAGGCATAAAAGTCAGAAATGGTTATAAGAAAAATAAAAATTTAAAACACGTACTAATATCTACTTAAGACACTATTTTAGTTGCAAAGCAAACTTTCTCACCACATGCTTTAGCAGATTACTGACCAGACTATCAGGTCAAGACTCCTTCCCCTGAGTCCAACAGCTGTTTCCTTTTGTCGTCTCAGGTGCAGAGAATGAGATTCACAGGGGAAGCAAGAGAAGTGCCTGGGATTGTTTGTCTGTCGTTTTTATAGCAAGCAGTGGGGGTTTGCCCATTAGTAAGTGGAGAATAAATAAAGATGATAACAAAGGCAAAGATGAATTTTAGAGTTGGTAACTTGACTGAGATTTTCCAGACTTTCTGCAGATCAAGGTTTTCTAAGCTGCAATATACTCGAGATCAGTGGTTCTCAACTGGGGTCCACAGACCCCCTGGGGGGTCCGTGAGCCCTTTCAGGGGGGCTGTAGAGCCCCATGGCTGAAACCTGGTGCCCCAAACCCCAGCACTTCCGCAAATAGAAGTAAATCTATGCCTATGCCCAAGGGTCCCCCCGCCCGCCCGGAACCCTGAGTTCCCCTCCTGCCCCCACTGGGCCCTGGTGTTTTTATACCATGCTGAGGGGGGCCTCAGGAAGAAAAAGGTTGAGAACCCCTGCTCTAATTACTGACTTTCAAACTTTATTTTTAGGTAACTAGAGTCTTGTAAATTAGTGGTCTATTTACAATTTTAACATAAACAAGGTTTGCATTTCTTCCCAGCTCTCTGCAACAGCAATCAGCTTTTCAGAATGACTGAAAAATTCCCTGCATGGCCCTCAGAACAAAGATCTGAAACTGGCTATCAATGCCCAGAGATCACAGCTATTAAAATAGAACAAGCACTTTTAAAATAAAACCTTACCAGTGTCACTCTCTGCTCCCCCATCCCACAGACAATCCCCACCTCTATACATATTATTGTAGGCTCTTGCCCACCACCTACCCTCCCCTTTCACTCTCTTCTACCTGAAGACCGCTTCTTTCTCCTTGTTCTGCAGATGGTCTGCCTCCCCCACCCAGCCCCCATCACTTCCTCTTTGGTGGGTTGCTCGCAGCTCATCCTTCCTCCCCCACTACTTCACCTACCGCTTCCCAACCAATCACCGGGGCTCTCACTCCACGAGCCTTTCTTTCCTCTTCCCAAGGGGTCTCCGGCTTCCTTCCTCCTCTGGATCTGTAGACAGTGTGAAAAAGCCAGAGCTAGGCAGAGAAATCTCCGGATTTACATGGATGTCTACATTCTAGTAGTTGTGCATTTTGTCCCAACAAAATTATATTATCATCCTCTAGCATGAGCTCCTCATGCAATAGGGTATGTCTACACGCCAAAGAAAACCCCACAGCTGGCTGACTTGGACTTACAGGGCTCAAAACACAGACCCCTTTTCAAAGTGCTGAGGGGTGTTCGACCTCCCAGCTCCGCCCCATGCCCTGCCCACACTCCACCCAAGGCCCCACCCAGACCCCGCCTCTTCCTGTCCCCACTCCACCCCTGTCCCACCTCTTCCCACCCAGCCCTGCCTCCTCCCCCAAGCATACTGCATCCTTGCTCCTCCCCCTCCCTTCCAATCTCTTGCACGCTACAAAAGAGCTGATTGCGGTGGGCGGGAGGTGCAGGGTGGGAGGGGGAAGCGCTGATCCGCAGGGCTCGCCGGCAGGCGGAAGGCGCTGGGGGTTTGGGGAGGAGCTGATAGAGGGGCTGCCGGTGGGTGCTTAGCACCCACCATTTTTTCTCAGAGAGTGCTCCAGCCCCGGAGCACCCACAGAGTTGGCGCCGATGGCTCAGGCTGTGGTGAGGCTGTTTCTACTCTGTTGTGCAGACTTCCGGGGTTCGTTCTGGAGCCCAAGCTCTGGGACCTCGCTGGTCCAATAGCCCTGGTTCCAGCCTGAGCCCAGATATCTACACACAGAAGTGAAACAGCCCCAGCCCCGCAAGCCCGAGTCACCTGGCACGGGCCAGCTGCAGGTGTGAAGTTGCTGTGTAGACATACTCTTAGATATTCCAAAGGCAGGCCACACTGAGGAACATGCAAGCAGCAATAACTCTTAAGCACACCTTCTCAGTCTTCAGCTTGCCACCAGTGTAGTGCAAATTATGGGAAATGCATCATTAAGGCGCAGAATTTTCCTCTCATAAGAACGGCCACACTGGGTCAGACCAAAGGTCCATCAACCCCAGTATCCTGTCCTCTGACAGTGGCCAATGGCAGGTGCCCCAAAGGGAATGAACAGACAGGTTATCATCAAGTGATCTATGCCCTGTCACCCAATCCCAGCTTCTGGCAAACAGAGGTTAGGGACACCATCCCTGCCCATCCTGGCTAATAGCCACTGCTGGACCTATCTTCCATGAATCTATCTAGCTCCCTTTTGAACCCCATTATAGTACTGGCCTTCACAACACTGTTGCCGGCACCCGGTGCCGAGAGGCTAAACAACAGCTGAGGTTGGTTCGCGACCCGGTGTGCTACACCCAATAATCACAACGGGGTGGAGAAGCAGAAAAGTTTATTTGCAGCTGCAAAAAGGTACGGGGAGAATAAAATCTCAAATCCTGCACACAGAGCAGGAAGTTACACAGGCTTTTAGACATCCTTTTTCCCAGCATGCTTATCCAATAGCAAGCTGCCCTAAGTATCCATATAGCCAGCCAATTCAGTTCCCAGCTAGTTCCCTTGTTCTCTGTATCATTTGTTAAACCATACATAAAGCTGCTTTATTCAGCATTGTTCTTTCATATCTGCCCTGTTCGGCCTTGCTTAGTTTCAGGCAGTCTGACTCTGCAACATATTGTTGCAGATCCCCAGCATAACTGCTGCGAGTGCCTCCAGGCAAGGGGTGGGGGGGCCAAGGACACTTGGCCTAGTGCGAGGGGGCTTCATCGACACTCGTGATCTTCCATCCCCTCGAGTTACCTAGTGGCCGTGCCCCAGTGTCCCCAACAACTCCCTCCTTTGAGAACACTCAACAACCTTGGCTCTGAGTTTTCTCACTTGGGCTACTTATGTCTTTACAATAGGACTTTGCATAAGCACTTTGTGATAGCCCTGAAGAGAATGACTTATTAACTTTTGCAAAAGGGCCCTGACACATGATACTGCACAGCATAATACCAGTAATACAAGCAATACAGGAAAGAGCAGTTTCAATAACAGGCTAAATAAACCACCAAGCCAAAACGACAGACCCCAGCCTGAAAACAAGGTTTGCAACCAATCGCTCTCTGGGGCAGTATAGGCAACCTGTGCTTCGGCTCGGGTATGGGCCTCAGCCTGTACCACCTTTTCATAGATTTCATAACTGCTATCATTTACATATACACAACATCGGGGCCCGACGAGGGCACAAACCCCTCCTTGGGATGCCAAGAGATAGTCCAAAGCCAGCCTGTTTTGGAGGGAAAACGTCCTGAGCTGCTGTACCTCTTTATTTAATGTTTTTCTGCTGACCCTAAATCACTAACCGAGTCCTCTAACTCGAAGGCCACTTTCTCAAGTACCATTTGCAGCCTTACAGTATAGCGGCCTATGCATGCCATGGCTGGCCCGGTAAACAGTGGCGCTATTCCCAGTACAGAGCACCCTACAAGCTTCTCGGTTGTAAGGGAATTCTTCATATTGCCCTCCAATGCCGTAATCAGTCGCCGCAGGGTCTTTTCTCGTGACTCAACAGAGGTGTCTCGGGCATTTCTAATCTTTCCTTTGGGCAGTGTGGCAGTTATGGAAAGATGAGGAACTCCATGAGCTATATAACAGCTACCTGTCCAGTTGGCTGGTAGCACCTTGTAAGCCTTTCGGCCACATACAAAATAGTGACCCTGTAGGGCCCAGTAAGGACTGTTTCCTTAGGGAATTCCTGGGATATTTAAGGCTGCTTTTCCAAACAGTTCATATGCCTCTAAGGGGGCATCCCATCCTCCTGATTGGGTACAAGTGGGGGCGTTTCTAATTGCGCCGTTCAAATTACACTCGCCATAGGGACCACTACAAACCCACCATTGGCTTGCTACATTGGCAATATTAACTGGACAGCAAGTTATATTTCCTTTTAAATTTATATTTCCTTTCCTTTGTGGTAAGATTATTTGTAAGAGTTTCCCTAAAAGGGGAGGAACCATTACACCCACACTGTTGGCCTCCCCTTTTGGTCTTTATCCAATACCCATCAGCCCACTGTGTAATAACACAGGAGCTTTTCCCCACAGGACGCCCATAGTGATCAGATTGGTTTCGGGTAAAACATAACACTCCCTCAGTGAATACTGCAACTGAATACTCCTGGTCCTTATAGGTGGCTTGCTGTAAAGAGGTCTTATTTCAGAACGGCGAGTCCGTTCTTTCCTGCTCTTTGGTGGCAGCTAATTCTGCTAGGATCAAGGGCAGCATGTCAATGGGCATTCCCGTTTTGGGGGACAGTGGAGTTGGAGCACATACCCAGCAATCAGTCTGGTTTGTTAAAGTAGCAACGTGGTGCGCAAGCGAAACAAAGGAGTTATGCTCCCGATATGCATGGTTTGGAAATAACAATACAGAGAATAACAATATTATCCAATTAATTATCACCAGAGTCTTTTTAACCCAGGGTCTCCAGTACCTGCGTGGGCCCATTTTAGCGTTAAGGTGCCCACTATTTGTGTCTTTTAAACAGTAGCTTTAGCCCGAGATCATCACTAGATGAGGAGTCAGGAAGTTGGACGGTCCACTGTTCTGCTGACGAGGGGGCGGGTACTGCCTTCAGACAAGAGTGATGGATCCAGTTCTTGTGTCCCTCGATCTTTGCTGCTGTATGGGAGATCAGCAGGGTCCTTTCCATTTTTCCTGGAGAGGCTCGTCTTTCCAGGTACGAACAAGCACGGAGTCACCGGGCTGTAAGGAGTGGACGGGAGAGTCCAAGGGGAGAGGCTGGGAATCCTTGGTATACCTGTGAAGAGACAAGAGAACAGCAGACAGGGAACACAATTACTGTGACAAAAAACCGTTACCCAGCTCCCATTCCCCTGACAGAACCGGGGTGCCATTCATAGGCCATGCCCTTCCAAACATAATTTCAAAGGGAATAAGCCCTAATCTACCCTTTGGGAGAACGCGGATACGGAGTAGGACGAGGGGCAAAGCATCAGGCCATCGCAGTGAGGCTTCTTGGGACACTTTTGAGAGATGCCGTTTAAGGGTCTGATCGGTATGCTCCACTACACCACTGGCTTGCGGTCTCCAGGGCGTATGGAGTTTCCAGGGGATCTGTAAGGCATCTGAGACGCTTTGAATGATTTTTGACGTGAAATGTGTCCCGTTGTCAGATTCCATCCACAGGGGGAGTCCAAAGAGAGGAATGATCTCCTTAACAAACTTGAGGGCCACTGTTTTGGCAGTGCAATTACGGCATGGGAAGGCTTCTGGCCATCCACTGAACCGATCCACTATGACAAGGAGATATTTGAACCCTTGGGTCCGGGGAAACTCAGTAAAGTCTATTTGCCACACTTGTCCGGGACCCGGAGTGGGTTCTAGGGCAGCTGGTGGCACAGGATGTCCCGGTCGGGGGTTATTCTTTTGGCAGACTAAGCAGTCCGCTTGTACCTGGGCAGCCAGGGGTAGGAGTCCAGAAGTGATAAAGTATTTTCCCATTAGCTGGATAAGTGCTTCCCTGCCAGCATGAGTGGTTTGATGCAGTTTCTGCAGCACTGGCCGGATCAGGCCCTTTGGTAAGAGGACCTTCCCTTCCGGGGAATGGAGCCATCCCTCCTTTTCCCGGAGACTGAGTTTGTCAGTTAGCTGTCTCTCCTCCCCAGAGTACTGAGGGGTTGGAAGCTCCCCTACTGATGGGATAAGGACATGCATATGGGCGTTCTCAGTCTGAGGGGATGGCAGGGTGGCAGCATGCTTAGCCTCTCTGTCTGCCCAGGTGTTACCTCTGGCCACATCTTGATCTTCCCTTTGATGGGCTTTACAGTGTACCACCGCCACTTCCAAGGGAAGTTGTATGGCTTCTGGGAGCTGGAGGATTTGGGGCCCATACTTGACTGGGGAGCCTTGGGCTGTCAGCATTCCCCTTTGCTTCCATAGGCCAGCATGAGCATGTAGCACCCCAAAAGCATACTTTGAATCAGTAAAAATGTTGACCCGCTTTCCTTTTGACAGTTCAAGTGCACGGGTCAGGGCTATTAGTTCGGCAAGCTGGGCAGAGGTCCCAGCAGGCAAACCTTCAGCTTCCACAGTGTCATGGAGGGTCGCAACAGCATAACCCGCCCTCCTTTGCCCATCTATTACAGTACTGTTACCATCAGTGTACCACTCATAATCTGCATTTGGGAGGGGTATATCCTTTAAATCTGGACGGCTGGAGTACTGGACATCTATGATCTCTAAACAGTCATGTTTTTGTTCCTGTTTCTGGCAAGAGAGTGGCTGGGTTAAGGGAGGGGCAAGGCTGTAAGGTGACTTCAGAGTTCTCTAACAGCTTAGCCTGGTACCGAGCAATCCGAGCCTGGGTGAGCCAAAGCCCTCCCTTTGCATCCATAAGGCTCGGACCATATGGGGAGTATAGATTTGCATAACCCCTCCCAATGTTAGCTTCTCGGCTTCCTCAAGCACTAGGGCAGTAGCTGCGACTGCCCGTAAACATGCCGGCTAACCCTTCGCAACCTGATCCAGTTGCTTAGAAAAAATAAGCCATGGGACGTCTCCATGCTCCTAACAGCTGTGTAAGCACTCCTAGGGCCACCCCCTTTCATTCATGTACATACAACTGAAATGGCTTAGAGAGATCTGGCAGGCCCAGAGCCGGAGCAACTCCTTATAGGTGGTAAGGCGGGTCATATCCCCATGATCATTTGGATCCCACCTGGGGTCTGCTCGGGGGACTTGTGCATCCGGGTCAGGGACATTAATACGATCCCGGCCGTACCGTTTCTGCGCCTCCTCCCTTGCTTTGGACACAACCTGTTGTCTTTCAACCTCAGACAGTAGGGTTCGCAGGAGGATGTTACAATCATCCCAGTCCGGCTTGTGGCTGCAGAGGCACCCCTCAAAGACTGATATAAACCTGCTTGGGTTGGTGGAAAACTCTCCTGCCTGTGCTTTGAAAGCAGTCAAATCCACAGGATTAAAGGGTACATGAGTATAAACCTGCATAATCGTGACCGGACACCTGCCCGATCCAGACCGGGCGACTTTAGTTTCGGTGATTAAGGGGTATAGGCCAACCATTGGGGACTTACAAGGTGTGGGTGTAGGGGCCGAAGGGGACACCGGCTCTGCCATTACAGTGGGGGTGGGGGTCTGGGGACTAACATTAGCTGCTACTGAACCAGTCGGAGTCAGATTACAGCGCTATAAAATATCTGGTCGAGTACATAAAGTCAGAAACAAATGCGCATACATATGTTCATTCCATTTCCTTGTTCTCTGACAGAACAGGAGTAACTGAAGGATCGTGTTGTAATTAATTGACCCTCCTGGTGGCCACCACTCCTGATCCTCTAGTTGATATTGAGGCCAGTCAACTTTACAGAATCGTTTTAATTGGCTCTTAGTCATCGGATCCGCTGTATACCTTCCAGTTTGCTAGCATGCATTCTAGGGGCGTACACCGTGCCCTAACCCCTGAGCTCTGTCCCTGTCCCATACATACAGGGGAACTCTGGGCGTCCCCAGATTCCAACAGAGCAAACAAGCCGGATTTCAAAAGGTTCCTACTTTATCCAAGGGACCGGTTCCTCACTGTCGTCCACAGCTGCTCCTCCCCTATGTCCAAGGGACCGGTTCCTCACCGTCGTCCACAGTTGCTTCTCCACTATATGAGTGCGTTTCACTGTTGTGCCCTCAGGGGTCGATCAAACCGCGTCTCCTCCGAGGCCCCCAATGAACTCACCGGTGCGCGCTGGGCGTCGGTTCTCGCCGCAATCCTCGACCTCCAGGAGGGGTCCGGGCAAGGCTAAATAGCAGCCTCATCGCCCACCCAGGGACGCCAAAAGCTGTTGCCGGCACCCAGTGCCGAGAGGCTAAACAACAGCTGAGGTTGGTTCGCGACCCAGTGTGCTACACCCAATAATCACAACGGGGTGGAGAAGCAGAAAAGTTTATTTGCAGCTGCAAAAAGGTACGGGGAGAACAGAATCTCAAATCCTGCACACAGAGCAGGAAGTTACACAGGCTTTTAGACATCCTTTTTCCCAGCATTCTTATCCAATAGCAAGCTGCCCTAAGTATCCATATAGCCAGCCAATCCAGTTCCCAGCTAGTTCCCTTGTTCTCTGTGTCATTTGTTAAATCATACATAAAGCTGCTTTATTCAGCATTGTTCTTTCATATCTGCCCTGTTCGGCCTTGTTTAGTTTCAGGCAGTCTGACTCTGCAACATATTGTTGCAGATCCTCAGCATAACTGCTGTGAGTGCCTCCAGGCAGGGGGGCCAAGGACACTTGGGCCTCGTACGCATAACTGCTGCGAGTGCCTCCAGGCAAGGGGGGGGGCCAAGGACACTTGGGCCTAGTGCGAGGGGGCTTCATCGACACTCGTGGTCTTCCATCCCCTCGAGTTACCTAGTGGCCATGCCCCAGTGTCCCCAACAATGTCATCAGGCTACCTCAAGGCAGAAGCACAAGGTATATCTTAGCTGTGTCTACACTGGGACTTCGTTAGCAAAACTTTTTTTTAACACCCCTGAACGACAAAAACCGCCACCCCGAACGACAAAAGTTTTACCAACGAAAAGTGCCAGTGTGAACCTACCGACAAAGCTGCTGCTGCTCGTTGTGGGTGGAATTTTTTTGTCGGCAGGAGAGCTCTCTCCTGACGACAAACAGCAGCTACACTGCTCGGCTTTTAGCAGCACGGCTATAGCGGCACAGCCGTGTTGCTAAAAGCTGCATAGTGTAGTCGTAGCATTCTACTGGATTCCACCTGGAGGGAAGAGAAGGCATGAAGGAGAAAAAATGGACTATTGCAAGACAATTGCAAAAGTTGTTGCCATCATGGAGACAATTTACAATTGAGTCAAACATCTTGTTCTGGACAGGCAGCAGTAGGAAAAGTGGGTTGCCTCATGTGCCACTATGCACAGGAGATTCTAAGCCTAAATAAGTCACAGATGGGCAGTATTTGGACCACTAGCCTTATTTACTGTGTCTTGGGTTTGGTTGTTTTTTGTGTGAAAATTCTTGCGTGAAAGGCTAATTATTTTAATCTCTACGTTCTCAAACAAAAGGTAGTAAAATAGATGATGTTTCTGAGTAAATGCTAATGTCATTCTGATATTCAAGGATTTAATACTTGCAGTATTTATCATATTTTAGCCTGGCTCCCAGTTTCGTTCCTGCTAAACATTCTTCAAATTTGGCATCCATTTCTTGGCTTTGAGCTTCAGTGAACAGATTCTTCCAATCTCCAACAGCACCTGCAAAAGAACAATGAAATAAACTCATAAATATTCCTGGAAGTATAAGATCACCTGTCAGGTAGCGGTAGATAACAATGAAATGCTGACACAAACAGTTGGAATGACTGAACTTATTGCCACATTTCAAATCAATATGAGGCTTCAATGTGGATGGTGTTCTTAAAATTTTAGGTTAAAGAAAACCCTTTGCACTAAATTTTACAGGTATATATGTATGCACCTTTTACAACCAAGGTATTTTCCACAGAGCTCATGTTTTGAAAGAACAGCATTCAGTGCCTGAGTGATCATCTAGCTAGGGATGTCCATTTTCAGGAGAAGAAAATTCATTATCAGCTATGAATTAAATGCATTAATTCTGCATTTGGGAGCTCCTGAAATGGTCACAACAGTCATGCATCTTATCAAGCCTTTTAAATGTTAACTAGCTCCCATGAACAATTTGGATACCTGTTCTGAACTCTAGGACTATCATCGCTCTGTATAAATGTACCTTTTCTGAAAAGGATGGGACCAAATTTTCCATATGTTTCTTGGGATGTATTGCTCATTGATTCAAAGGCGGCATTCTCTGCAATAGACTGAATCTTCTCCTCAGGCAGAGAGAACCCCAAAAATTCAGCTATTTGTTTCACTCCTTGAGGTAAGTTCTGAAAAACAAAAATGCGATAGAGTTATGTATAAGTTAAAGCAAACATGCCAGACATTTTCCCTCTATCTTGTCAAATGAATGTAGTTGATAATATTCTCATCCTTACAAAGGGCAGAACATTAGAGAAATATATTTAGTTCAGCAGCAGAAGGTTGCAGGAATGGTGGTTACTTTTGATAAGATTTTGGAATGTGCCTCCCTTCCCAAATGGCAATGTGTTAAGTGAATGCTCTCAATCTTCTGCATGGATCTCTTTATTTTAGTATTAATTACTACTGATAACATTTATCTAGCCACATCAATTAGTATTGTTCTATATAAGCATTGGCATTACCTAACCCAGAGAATTTACAGTTTAAGATCCTCAAACTGCTAACATGGACATGCTTAACTTTAAGCATGTGAACAGTCTCACTGAAGTCAATGGGACCACTCTCATGCACGTGCTTAATGTTGCAGGATCAAGGCTTTCGTGCTTGAGGAGGGAGCTGGGCTGCAGAAAGAAGGGCTAGTAGCCAGTGGGAAAACAGGCTGCAACATCATATACCTGTTCTCTGCACAATAAGGTTTTGCCTGGGACAAAATGAAAACTGGATGGGACAAGATGCTTGAGAATATACTGAAGGGAGCAATTCTGTATCAGAACTGAGTACAAGACCTAATAAGTCTTTTCCATTTTTAACTTTCTACACATATTTACCTCTTTCATTTCTTCATAGGTGATGATCATGATATTCTCTTTATCGATGTGTTTGTTCCAGGCAAGAATGTGGTCAAAATATGAGTTCCAGCAGACTAAAATGAAGTTAAGGCAGACAGGTCAAAAACAGAAGATAATTTAAAGTATATTTAAATTGCCCCAAGATGAAATGTACAGGCTAACTTCAACATAGAGTCCTGGAGACCTTAGATCGTCTAATCCTTCAGTACTCTGTTCTTAGTTCTTTTTTTTTTTCCTTTTTCTTTTTCTTTGGGGGGAGGAGGGGACAGATGTTATTTTGGAAGTCATTCACTCCAGACTTGACTTTTCACTTTCTTCTTCCAACTATTTTTTCATAATCAAGCTATACCGTTTCTACATGACAAGTTTTAAAAAAAATCTGTTTACAACAAATTAATTCTTGAATACATTTTGTAGTAATCAGTAACGCAGCCATGTGTGTATGTTCAATCTATCACATAACCAGGCTAACATTGCACTTATTAAATGGCGAAGTTAAAAAAAAAATAACCCCAACAACACAGATTTAATGTCCTGCAAACACTCACCATACGAATAATTTTCTTTACTTTAGTGGGATTATTAATGTGAGTAAATTTTACTCACATGCATAAGTGCTTGCAGGGATAGGCCCTTATAAAATATAAACAATTAGTTTCTACCAGTATACTTTATTTTCCAATAATTGTTTACTAGAATGTGGCACAGACTCTTTGCTATATTAAATTTCCTATGGTTACAGTTCCCTGATTCTCTGCCCAGCTCAGACCTGGCTGCTTGAAGTTACCGTGGAGCCTAGTGGCTACTCTAACCTATGGTAAGTGGCAAAGTCCCCAAGGGACTTAATTCACCAATTAAGATTAGTCTCTTGACACCACCCCTGTGCCAGTTATAGCGGCAGAATAGTACAAGAATCAAGAATGCCAGCTTTGCATCCATGGAAAGCTCTCCTACATCAGGGGATTTCTCAGCCGGACAGATCCAGCTGATTTCTGGTCTCTTTCCTGACAGAACTGCACAAAAAAAGGGGTGAAATAAAGAGACTTTGCTTATATCGTACATAGACACTGTATTATACTGTCAGCAACTTCTCAAAATCCCTGAAATGCACCTCAGTGTCAGAGTAGCTAGTATGACAGAGGGTTTGGCTTGATATTTTGTTAAAGTGCTGTTCTCTGCAAAATGAGTATGTAAAACAAGGTACCTTCTTACTAAACAGGTCTGTTTTCCTAAGTATATACAGTGCCCTCTCTGCTGACTTTAGGAAATAAAATGCATCTTAAAAGGAGTGAAAAGCATTAAACTCTGCCAAATCAGCACAGTTAGGAGAGTACAAGCTGGAATCTATTCCATTTTGCGCAATATCATCATCAAAATAGCTTGCTAAATTGGCATGACAGGCCAGTGGGGTTGTACAGATGTTACTAAGAGTGCAGTTTGGCCTGCACAGTCCTTATCACTGGCAGTGGTGTTGAAGAAGGAAAGAGCCCAACTTGATTCACAAATCCCAGATGGAATTTGAGGAGCTGGCAGTTACATAAAACATTGTTTGTTTGTAAGCCTAGCACTTCTGATCTGGAAGTAATAAAGAGATGTGTACAAAATCCACTATGCCATTTTTACAGTCTCTTTTTCCCCTTTACAAGAGAACTTCACTTGAAATGCAGGGTTGCTCTCACTGTCGTTTTCCTTGAGTCTGTTTGAGCCCGATTGCTATGAAGCTCCTTGACATGATAGGAAATCTGCAACTCATGTCTGCTCCCATTGCTTTGACAGCATGAACGCTCTTTGGAATACTGTTCTTTCCAGCATAATAGTGCTCTTTGTCAACAGATGATAGTGAGACTAATACTGAGTTCTTCAGTCTACAGAAAGGGGTTTATCTATTTCAGTTGTAGGTCAAACCTCTGCTCAATTATAAATAAAGGGCCAAATTTTCAAAAGTGCCTAAGAGATTTAGAAAACCTGAATCCCATTTTCAAAAGTGATTTCGATATAATGGACAGATAGGTGCCTGGTGGAATTTTCAAAAGTGCTTGAAGTCTATGGGAATTAGGTACCTAGGTGCTTTTTGAAATCTCGCTAGGCATCTATCTGCATCTTTAGGCACTTATATGCCTTTAAAAATATGGCCTTTAGGTGATTAAGACTCACTGAAAGTCAATGAGGGTTAGGCTCCTCAGCCACTATGGCACTTTTAAAAATTTTACCCCAAACCTTTATTTTGAATTGCTCTAAAATGTGTACCCCTGCTCTGAGATGCAAATGAAAGCAAGAGAAAAAAGTAGCTGAGAAGAAAGGGGGAGAAGCTCACTCATAAATCTAGTTGTTAAGATGTGAAACCGCAAGAAGGATAATGCCTTCCAGAAAGAAAAGGAAAGCTGGAGTTTACCCTTTGTGTGCTGGGGATGAAGTGGAATCCCTGTATACTGCACCATCCTGACCATTTGAATATCTCCACAGCAATGCTCCGAGTGCTGAGCATTGCTCAGGGTTGAAGAAGAGTGAAGCACCTTTGACTCCTTAGCACCAGCTCCCCTGCCCTCCCCAACCCAGATCATTAGTTTGAATCCATTTGGGATTAATTTTAACATGATGATCACAGATTCCCTTTTTGGACTGCAGACCAAAGAAGAGTTGAGAACACTGTACTAGAGTGTTTATAAACGCCACTGAGAAACATAGCAAAGATCTAATAACTGTACCTTCTCCACTCATGAACTTCTGAAAGAACTCATCCCAGGAGCTGACATTTGGAAGCATAGGATTTTTGTTGTAGAAGCGGTAATAGGATACAGCTACATCTTTTGGATTTCGAAATAACACCAGTACCTGTTAAAACAGCAAAGGCACATGAGTCTTTGGTATTTTAAGGTAACCTTTGATCTCAAGGGTCCTGCATTAAAAACGTATCAGCTCCTACAGGAACTGAAATTTGGAAAGTGAGGCCCCAATCCTGCAAATTGATTTGTGTGAAGAGACCTTACACCTGCTTGGAGCCCCTATGACTTCATGGGGGTTCCATGGAGCAATAAGGGCTATCCTATACAGCTCACCTTGCAGGGCTGGGATCTAAGATTTGACCTTTGTGTGAATTACAAACAACAACCAGTAAAAACTGAATTCCACTTTTATAGTGAAAGATGTCAGATTGTGGGATCTGAAAAAGCCAAGTAGAGAACTAGAGTTGGTCAGGACTTTTTCAGGGAAATGTTTTTTCACCAGAAAATGCTGACTGGCCAAAAGTTTTCCCAGAAATTTATTCATTTCTGGTTAAAATGGGAGGGAGAGAGAGGCATGCACACACACATCCCAGAATAGCCAAAGTCCCAACAGTTACGGCATTAACCTGGAACATCAGAGACCCAGGTTCAAGTCCTTGCTCTCCTCAATCTGTTTTTTCACAAAAAAAATTCCACCGTTCTTGGTTACATCCCAATGCTGAACAAAACCAAATGCTGTAAGCTTGAATTTTTTTGTGAAACTGAATTCCTGTTTTCCAGGCAATCCTGTAGAGAACTTTTGCCAGAGGAAAACTGGGAGTTGCTTGGAAAGTGAATAATATCAAATATTAAAATGCTCACTTACCTTTGCGTTACTCCCCAAAACAGCCTTAGGAATATTATCACAATTGAGATGTGTGGTAAAAAGACGCGGCGAAGGTAAACTTTTTATTTTCTAAATCAAAACAAAAAGAATATGTGAAAAAAAAGGAATCACAACATATCTACCTCGAATATGTTGACAATTTATAATATGTGTATGTGACATTGCACCCCATAATGTTTTATAGAAATATGCTTATGAAAGTAAATATGACATAACTAGAATATGTTTTATGCTAAATAGGCCATGTAACATATCTCTGCAAAGTTTATGATCTACTGAATATATTCATCCTATTTGTATGCATGTATCATTTTTGTACTCGAAGTTATGAATGTTGGCTGTGTACTTGTTTGATTGTAAGTCGCCTTAGTAAGGCATTTGGTCAGCTTCTTTAGAAAGGAATTTGCAAGTTAAGTGCCCAGTCAAGAAACACTTAACAGACAATGGTTCTTGGAAGACTTCACTCCACATAAGAAGTCTACATGAGGACGTTGAAGGTAGCATGTGAACAATGGCTGCCACCTGTAAGTTCTGAGTCATGCATGGACATGTGACTTGCCCATGTGACTCCAAAACTCCATTTTGTAGCTGGTTTCTACATCGGGGAGGGGGTGTCCACCCACTAGAGAAAGTCTATTTCAACCCCTCCATTTGTCTTCAGCTGGCTCAGGAGACTCCCAAAGAATACCTGAAAGAAACTGGAGTAAAGGAAGGTAACGATAGCAGGGGTGAGAAAGAGACTAGTCTGTAAAAGAAGCTTACTGGAACATCTCTGAGAGTGAGATTTCATCTGTAATCACTTTCTTACTGTATTAGGCACAGGCTTGCGTGTTTTATTTTATTTCGTTTGGTCATTTACTTTGTTCTGTCTGTTATTACTTGGAACCACTTAAATCCTACTTTTTGTATTTAATAAAATCACTTTTTACTTATTAATTCCCCCAGAGTATGTATTAATACCTGTGGGGGCAAACAGCTGTGCATATCTCTCTATCAGTGTTATAGAGGGCAAACAATTTATGAGTTTACCCTGTATCAGCTTTATACGGGGTAAAACGGATTTATTTGGTGTTTGGACCCCATTGGTATCTGGGCATCTGAGTGTTAGAGACAGGAACACTTCTTAAGCTGTTTTCAGTTACGCCTGCAGCGTTTAGGGGACGTGGTTCAGACCTAGGTCTGGGTTTACAGCAGGCTAGCATGTCTGGCTCAAACCAGGCAGGACACTCAAGCCCTAAGCTGCCATGGAACCAGGCTCTTGGGTAGTGTCAGCACATCAGTTGGCAGTCCCAAAGGGATTTCTGTGATCCAGTCTGTCACAGTGTAAATTTGATCTAAACATCTATTTTGCATGGAAAGAATTTTTATTGGTAATTGTTAAATTGTAGTCTCTCTTCTTGGTTCTTCTCGTCCTTCATAATGTCATCTAGATGGCATTGTTATTAAAGCCTAGTTTCTGCAAAACTCTATCATTTTTAGCAGATTTCAAAATCGTCACAAGGCAGGTAGCATACGTAGGCCAGATAGTTAAAAAAAGAAAGCTGTTTGCATTGTTCTTGCTCTTAATTCATTATAATCATAAAGGTGAGCTTTTGTGCCATTTTATGTGGCAATATTTAGGCCCAAAGCAACAGAAAAAGAACATGCACCGGTGGCTGCCGCTGCAGAAAACACACACGTAAACACAGAGGGACTCCACACCCTCCTGTGCACTGTAGAGCAGAGTTCCAGGGTAGATCATGGAAGAGATAAGCATGAGCAGTGAATTTTCTCATGTACTAAACTGGAGAACAACAGGCTATATTGGCTACTCCCTTGTATCTTGTAATAGCCACTGCTTTTCCTGCTGTACACCAGTTCCTCCTGTTTAGGGATTTTCCCTTAGGCCTTGTCTACACTGGCAAGTTTCTGCGGAGTAAAGCAGCTTTCTGCGCTGTAACTCCCGAGGTGCACGCACGGCCACGCCACTGGGTGCGCAGAAACTGTGCAGTTGCAGCGCTGTAAAAAAACCACCCTGACAAGAGGCGTAGAGCTTTCTGCACCGGGTCTACAGCGCCGCAGTGCCAGTGTAGACCTCCTGGTCAATTACAGTGCTGCGACTGGCCTCCGGGAGGTGTCCCACAATGCCTGTCCTCACCTCTCTGGTCTTCGGTTTGACTTGCCCATGTGACTCCAAAACTCCATTTTGTAGCTGGTTTCTATATCGGGGAGGGTATCCACCCACAAGAGAGAGTCTATTTCAACCCCTCTGTCAAGGTTCCTCCCCCACTCTGAACTCTAGGGTACAGATGTGGGGACCTGCATGAAAAAAACCTCCGAAGCTTATCTTTACCAGCTTAGGTCAAAACTTCCCCAAGGTACAAAATATTCCCCCCCGTTGTCCTTGGACTGGCCGCTACCACCACCAAACTAATACTGGTTACTGGGGAAGAGCTGTTTGGACGCATCTTCCCCCCAAAATACTTCCCAAAACCCTGCACCCCACTTCCTGGACAAGGTTTGGTAAAAAGCCTCACCAATTTGCCTAGGTGACTACAGACCCAGACCCTTGGATCTTAAGAACAATGAACAATCCTCCCAACACTTGCACCCCCCCTTTCCTGGGAAATGTTGGATAAAAAGCCTCACCAATTTGCATAGGTGACCACAGACCCAAACCCTTGGATCTAAGACCAATGAAAAAGCATTCAGTTTTTTACAAGAAGACTTTTAATAAAAATAGAAGTAAATAGAAATAAAGAAATCCCCCCTGTAAAATCAGGATGGTAGATATCTTACAGGGTAATTAGATTCAAAAACATAGAGAACCCCTCTAGGCAAAACCTTAAGTTACAAAAAAGATACACAGACAGAAATAGTTATTCTATTCAGCACAATTCTTTTCTCAGCCATTTAAAGAAATCATAATCTAACACATACCTAGCTAGATTACTTACTAAAAGTTCTAAGACTCCATTCCTGGTCTATCCCTGGCAAAGACCAGCATACAGACAGACACAGACCCTTTGTTTTTCTCCCTCCTCCCAGCTTTTGAAAGTATCTTGTCTCCTCATTGGTCATTTTGGTCAGGTGCCAGCGAGGTTACCTTTAGCTTCTTAACCCTTTACAGGTGAGAGGAGCTTTCCCCTGGCCAGGAGGGATTTCAAAGGGGTTTACCCTTCCCTTTATTTTTATGACACGCCCCCCAAATCTCAGCTAGGGTGAAACACTGGCTAGGATTTCTTCCTGGAGCTCTAGGAAAAACAGAGTTAATAAGACACATGCATCTCTAAATATACTACCAAGTACATAAAGACTAACAATATTTTCCACATCTCAAGGACGATTTTAACCAGTTGATTCTGGGAAACTTTCACGGGAGAGTGCATCAGCCACTTTGTTAGAAGCTCCTGAGATGTGTTGGGTGTCGAAATCAAAATCTTGGAGAGCTAAACTCCACCAAAGAAGTTTTTTGTTAGTTTCTTTGACGGTGTGAAGCCACTTTAGTGCAGCATGGTCGGTTTGCAGGTGGAAACGCCGTCCCCAAACATATGGGCGTAGCTTTTCCAGAGCGTAGACAATGGCATAACATTCTTTTTCAGTGACTGACCAGTTGCTTTCCCTCTCAGACAGTTTTTTGCTGAGAAACACTACAGGGTGGAATTCTTGATCAGGTCCTTTCTGCATTAAAACTGCTCCCACACCACGCTCGGATGCATCTGTGGTTACTAGGAACGGTTTGTCAAAGTCTGGGGCCCTTAGTACAGGGTCAGACATGAGTGTCGCTTTAAGCTTGTTAAAGGCCTTCTGACACTTTCCGGTCCACTGAACAGCATTTGTCTGTTTCTTTTTGGTTAGGTCTGTCAGTGGGGCAGCGATTTGGCTGTAGTGCGGTACAAATCGTCTGTAATAACCAGCCAAGCCTAAGAAGGATTGAACCTGTTTCTTTGACTTTGGGACAGGCCACTTTTGGATAGCATCCACTTTGGCCTGTAGGGGGCTGATAGTTCCTTGACCCACCTGGTGTCCAAGGTAAGTCACTCTGTTTAGGCCTATTTGACACTTCTTAGCCTTAACAGTTAGTCCTGCCTCCCTTATGCGCTCAAGAACTTTTTGTAGATGTTCCAGGTGGTCTGCCCAGGAATCCGAAAATATGGCCACGTCATCAAGGTAGGCGACTGCATATTCTCCTAATCCCGCTAGGAGACCATCTACAAGTCTTTGGAAAGTGGCGGGTGCATTTCGCAGCCCGAAAGGGAGTACATTAAATTCATACAGCCCGAGATGTGTGATGAAGGCTGACCTTTCCTTGGCAGATTCATCTAGCGGTACCTGCCAGTACCCCTTGGTTAAGTCCAAGGTAGAGATGAACTGGGCCCGTCCCAGTTTCTCTAATAGTTCATCTGTGCGGGGCATTGGATAGTTGTCTGGGCGAGTTACAGCATTTAGCTTACGGTAGTCCATGCAAAAACGTATTTCCCCATCTGGTTTGGGAACTAGAACCACTGGAGATGCCCATGCACTTTCAGAGGGGCGGATTACACCCATCTGTAACATATCCTGGATCTCCCGTTCTATAGCAGTTTTAGCTTGAGGAGACACCCGGTAAGGTTGGACCCTAATTGAGTGAGCATTACCTGTGTCAATGGAGTGGTATGCCCGTTCAGTCAGTCCTGGGGTGGCTGAGAACGTTGGCGCGTAGCTAGTGCACAGCTCCTGGATCTGCTGTCGCTGCATACGCCCAAGGGTCATGGAGAGGTTCACCTCTTCCACACCACCAGCACATTTCCCTTCGTAGTAGACACCTTCAGGCCACTCAGCATCATCCCCTCCCTGGGCTGTAAACTGACAAACCTTTAATTCTCTGGAATAAAAGGGCTTAAGAGAATTAATATGGTACACCTTAGGCTTTCGGTTGGAGGTGGGGAATGCTATGAGATAATTAACAGCTCCCAGGCGCTCCTGGACCGTGAATGGCCCTTCCCACGATGCTTCCATTTTATGGGCCTGGAGCGCCTTTAAGACCATGACCTGGTCTCCTACTTTGGAGGAACGCTCTCTGGCATGTTTATCATACCAGGCTTTTTGCTCTTTTTGAGCATCCTGTAAGTTTTCTCTAGCAAGGGCTAAAGAGGTTCGGAGGGTGTTTTGTAGGTTGGTTACAAAGTCCAGAATGTTAGTTCCTGGAGAAGGTGTAAATCCCTCCCATTGCTGCTTCACCAACTGCAATGGCCCCTTAACCTCACGGCCATATACAAGTTCAAATGGGGAAAACCCTAAACTGGGATGTGGTACAGCTCTGTAGGCAAAGAGCAACTGCTGCAACACTAGGTCCCAATCATTGGAGTGCTCATTTACAAATTTACGTATCATGGCCCCCAAAGTTCCATTAAACTTCTCCACCATGTCATTTGTTTGATGGTGGCAAGGAGTGGCAACCAAGTGATTTACCCCATGAGCTTCCCAAAGGTTTTTCATAGTTCCTGCCAGGAAATTAGTCCCTGCATCTGTGAGGATGTCGGAGGGCCAACCTACCCTGGCAAAAATGTCTGCTAGTGCCTGGCACACACTTTTAGCCCTGGTGTTGCTTAGACCTACTGCTTCCGGCCATCGGGTGGCAAAATCCATGAAAGTCAGTATGTACTGCTTTCCTCTGGGTGTCTTTTTCGGAAAAGGACCCAGAATATCCACAGCTACTCGCTGAAATGGAACTTCAATGATGGGGAGTGGCTGGAGAGGGGCTTTGACCTGGTCTTGGGGTTTTCCTACTCTTTGGCACACCTCACAAGACTGGACATAGGTAGAAACATCCTTGCCCATTCCCTCCCAGTGGAATGACCCCCCCAAACGGTCTTTGGTCCTGTTCACCCCAGCATGGCCACTAGGGTGATCGTGGGCTAAGCTCAAGAGCTTGGCCCGGTATTTAGTTGGAACTACCAACTGTCTCTGAGGATGCCAGTCTTCCTGGTGTCCCCCAGAAAGAGTTTCCTTGTATAAAAGTCCTCTTTCTACAACAAACCTGGATCGATTAGAAGAGCTGAGAAGCGGTGGGTTGCTCCGTGCCGCCGTCCAAGCTCTCTGGAGGCTTTCATTTGCTTCCTGTTCGGTCTGGAACTGTTCCCTTGATGCTGGAGACATCAGTTCCTCATTGGATTGTGGACCTAGGCTTGGTCCCTCTGGAAGCGATATAGGGGATGGAGCTGTTTCTGTTGACTGTGAACCGCTCTCCGCTGGTGCACTATGTTGGGATTCAGGCTCCGGCTGAGCCTCTTGGGTCGGGTTATCGGCTGCTGCCAGTTCAGGTTCGGTGGGGCCCTCTGGTGTTGAGGTTGCAAGTACTGGATTCAGTGCTGGCATGGGGTCTGGTGTTGGTTGTTCGGCTGGTTCTGGTTCTGGGACTGGTTCCGTCTGGGTCTCTGGGACTGGATCCACTACTGCTGTTGCAGACATTGGCCTGGGGTCCGGGTCCATCACCTCTGACTGGGTCCTGATAGAAGTTTCCGGAACAGAGCTAGGCCTCACGGCTTGTTTAGCCTGGCTGCGGGTGACCATTCCCACCCTCTTGGCCTGCTTCACATGATTGGCCAAGTCTTCCCCCAACAGCATGGGGATGGGATAATCATCATAGACTGCAAAAGTCCACATTCCTGACCAGCCCTTGTACTGGACAGGCAACTTGGCTGTAGGCAAATTGAAAGAGTTGGACTTGAAGGGTTGAATCGTCACTTGGATCTCTGGGTTGATTAAATTGGGGTCCACTAAGGAAGCATGGATAGCTGACACTTGTGCTCCGGTGTCCCTCCACGCGGTGACCTTCTTCCCGCCCACACTCACAGTTTCCCTCCGCTCCAAGGGTATCTGGGAGGTATCTGGGCCTGTGGACCTCTGGTGTGATTCCGGTGCAATGAACTGTAATCTGTTGGGGTTCTTGGGGCAGTTGGCCTTTACATGCCCCAGCTCGTTACATTTAAAACATCGTCCAGCTGACGGGTCACTGGGGCGAGGAGGGTTGCTGGAGAACGGGGTGGTGGGATGATAAGGGGTCTGGAGGGTTCTTTGGGAGGTAGGTGGGGCTTTGGGCGGCCCCCGGTAATAGGGTGTGGTCTGGGGTGGTCCCTTCTGGTCTCCGCTCCAACTGCGACCAGTTTTCTTCTTCTCTGCCACCTCCACCCATCTGGCTCCAATCTCTCCTGCCTCGATTACAGTTTTGGGTTTCCCATCTAGGATGTATCTTTCTATTTCCTCAGGAACACCCTCTAAGAATTGTTCCATTTGCATTAGGAAGGGCAAATTTACTGGAGATTCAACACTTGCTCCTGATATCCAGGCATCCCAATGTTTCACAACGTGGTAGGCATGTCAGGTAAATGACACGTCTGGTTTCCACCTTAGGGCTCTGAACCTCCGACGAGACTGCTCGGGTGTTATCCCCATTCTGACTCTCGCCTTGGATTTAAACAGTTCATACTTGTTCATGTGTTCTTTAGGCATTTCAGCTGCCACCTCAGCTAAGGGTCCACTGAGCTGCGGCCTCAGCTCTACCATGTATTGGTCAGTAGAGATGTTGTACACAAGGCAGGCCCTTTCGAAGTTTTCTAGGAAGGCCTCAGTATCATCGCCTGCCTTGTAGGTGGGGAACTTTCTGGGATGGGAAGTGGTACTTGGAGAAGGATTACTAGGGTTTGTTGGGATATTCTGCTGAGCCTTTATCTTCTCCATCTCCTCCACATACTTCCTCTCTTTTTCCTTCTCCTCCAGTTCTTTGTCCCTCGCTTCCATAGCTCTCCTGTGAGCAGCCGCTTGGTGTTGTTCTGCCTCCCTTTCTTGTTCCTTCTTCAGCCGCATGAGTTCTATCTGTCTTTCATGTTCCCTTTGTCTTTCCTCAGCCTGAAATTTGGCTAATTCCAGCTGTAGTCGAGCTGAGGATTTGGTCATTCTAACCTCTCTGTTTTTAACTAACTTTACACCCGAGGTTTAGAAATAAACAAACAAAACTTGGCTGTAAAATTTTGCTGTGCTGGAATAGAATACCTATTCTCTGATAGTGATTGTCAGCCTACAGAAAAAGACAATTCCCTTGTCTCTGCTCTGGGCCCAAATTAAAGCAAAAAACCTCCAACTACTTGGAAACCTGCTTACCCAGCCCAAAGAAAAAGCAAATGGGTAGAACACACACCCCCTATTTACTTTTAGGAAGAAAAGAAAAAAAAAAAACCTCTGGGTTGGAAGACTGTGAATTTCCCTGCAGGAGTTAAGTACCCTGCCTCCAGGCAAAGAAAACCTGCAATTCACAAGATAATCCCCTTTTGTCTCTGCTTGGCCACAAAGCAGAGAAGAAACAATCTGCTTTCAGTTTCAACTGCTTTCTGGACTTCCTTTCCAAAGGAAAAAATAATTTCTTTTTAAAATCTGTATTTCTAGTTCAAAAAATCTCAACTGGATCTCAAAATGATTTCAGGTTAATCCCACCACTATGCCACCATGTCAAGGTTCCTCCCCCACTCTGAACTCTAGGGTACAGATGTGGGGACCTGCATGAAAAAAACCTCCTAAGCTTATCTTTACCAGCTTAGGTCAAAACTTCCCCAAGGTACAAAATATTCCCCCCCGTTGTCCTTGGACTGGCCGCTACCACCACCAAACTAATACTGGTTACTGGGGAAGAGCTGTTTGGACGCGTCTTCCCCCCAAAATACTTCCCAAAACCCTGCACCCCACTTCCTAGACAAGGTTTGGTAAAAAGCCTCATCAATTTGCCTAGGTGACTACAGACCCAGACCCTTGGATCTTAAGAACAATGAACAATCCTCCCAACACTTGCACCCCCCCTTTCCTGGGAAATGTTGGATAAAAAGCCTCACCAATTTGCATAGGTGACCACAGACCCAAACCCTTGGATCTAAGACCAATGAAAAAGCATTCAGTTTTTTACAAGAAGACTTTTAATAAAAATAGAAGTAAATAGAAATAAAGAAATCCCCCCTGTAAAATCAGGATGGTAGATATCTTACAGGGTAATTAGATTCAAAAACATAGAGAACCCCTCTAGGCAAAACCTTAAGTTACAAAAAAGATACACAGACAGAAATAGTTATTCTATTCAGCACAATTCTTTTCTCAGTCATTTAAAGAAATCATAATCTAACACATACCTAGCTAGATTACTTACTAAAAGTTCTAAGACTCCATTCCTGGTCTATCCCTGGCAAAGACCAGCATACAGACAGACACACACCCTTTGTTTTTCTCCCTCCTCCCAGCTTTTGAAAGTATCTTGTCTCCTCATTGGTCATTTTGGTCAGGTCCCAGCGAGGTTACCTTTAGCTTCTTAACCCTTTACAGGTGAGAGGAGCTTTCCCCTGGCCAGGAGGGATTTCAAAGGGGTTTACCCTTCCCTTTATTTTTATGACACCCTCCATTTTGTCTTCAGCTGGCTCAAGAGATAGCCCTCCACCCCCAAAGGATACCTGAAAGAAACTGGAGCAAAGGAAGGTAACAATAGCAGGGGTGAGTGATTGCTGGATCCAGACTAGAAAGAGACTAGTCTGTAAAAGAAGCTTACTGGAACATCTCTGAGAGTGAGATTTCATCTGTAATCACTTTCTTACTGTCTTAGGCACAGGCTTGCGTGTTTTACTTTACTTTACAGGGTGGTTTTACTGCACTCAACACTCGTCCCTCTGCAGTTTAGCCCTACTGAAGTACAGTACCCGCTGCACTGTACTCCAAAGGAGAAGGTTGGATATGATACCTGGACATACCCAAATCTTTAACAATCCTGGGACCCTCCCTTCCCCCAGCCCCCACAGTGCTGGTGTGTTTTTTTGTTTGTCTCTCTCCTCCGGTTGTTTTTTAATAAGATAATTGTTTTGGTGTGAAAGCAATCTTTATTCCATTAATTGAAAGCAAAGAGAGCCCCACAAAGGAACAGGCAGTTTCCTTACACTTTCATAGTGCATCGTCTGCACCAATCACAATCACCTCCTGGCATTACAAGAACTGCACTCCTGAGTATAGCAACAAATCTGAGTGGCTTTCAGCTTCAAATTGCTCCCTCAAGGCATCCCTGATCCTATGGACCCATGCTGCGCCCCTCTAATAGCCCTGGTCTCTGGCTGTTCAAATTCAGCCTCCAGGCGCTGAGCCTTAGTGGTCCAGCCCTGTGTCAAGCTTTCACCCTTCCCTTCACAAATACTATAGTGCGTACAGCACGCAGCTATAAGCATAGGAATATTGTCATCGGCCAGGTACAGCCTCCCATAGAGGCAGCGCCAGCGGGCCTTTAAATGGCCAAAAGCATACTTAACAGTCATTCTGCACTTGCTCAGCCTGTTGTCGAACCGCTCCTTGCTGCTGTCCAGGTGTCCCATGTATGGCTTCATAGGCCACAGCATTAAGGGGTAGGTGGGGTCTCCCAGGATCACAGTGGGCATTTTGACTTCCCCTACGGTGATCTTCTGGTCTGGGGATAAAGTCCCTGCTTGCAGCTTCCTGAATAGGCCAGTGTTCCGAAAGGTGTATATGTCATGCACCTTTCCGGACCAGCCTGCGTTAACGTCCATGAAACACCCACAGTGATCCACAAGCACCTGAAGAACCATAGAGAAATACCCCTTCCGATAAATGTACTCAGTGGCTAGTTGGTCTTGTGCCAGAATTGGAATATGCGTGCCATCTGTCGCCCCTCTGCAGTTAGGGAAGTCCATTTGTGCAAAGCCATCCACAATGTTATGCATGTTGCCCAGAGTCACAGTCTTTTGGAGCAGGATGTGGTTAATGGCCCTGCACATTTCTGTCAACCTGAGTCCAACTGTTGACATTCCCACTCCGAACTGGTTAGTGACCAATTGGTAGCAGTCTGGAATAGCCGACTTACACAGTGCACTCGCCACGCGCTTCTCCAACAGCAGGGCAGCGCTCATTCTTGTATCCTTGCACCACAGGGCTGGTGTGAGTTCATCACACAGTCCCAAGAATGTGGCTTTCCTCAACCGAAAGTTCTGCAGCCACTGCTCATCATCGGAAACGTGCAGAATGATCCCACCACTCAGTGCTTGTTTCCTGAGCCCAAAAGCAGCATTCCACTGTGGTCAGCACCTCCGTGAATGCCACAAGCAATCTCGTGTCATAGTTACTACACGTGGTGAGATCAATGTCAGACTCCTCTTGCCTTTGTAGTTTAAGGAATAACTCCATGGCCGCTCATGACGTGTTGGTCAGAGCGAGCAGCATATTGGTCGACAGTGCGGGATCCATTCCTGCAGACCGAAGAGGCAGGGCACGCAGTACACAAACCTTCGAAAGATGGCGCCAAATGCAGACGGAAGCACAGGGATTGCTGGGATGCGAAGCAATGCATCACAGGGCATTGGGACAGGACCCAGGATGCCCCGCGACCCCCTCCGCCTTCCCACAACTCTTAGTAGCAGAAGAGATGCTCTGTGGGAAGAGCTGCCCAGAGTGCACCGCTCCGAATACCACTGCAAGTGCCACAAGTGTGAACACACTGTTACGCAAGCAGCTGACGGTGTGAACACACAACAGCAGTTTCTCGTCAATGCTCTCTGAGCGGCGCTGAAACTGCCGGAACAGTAACTCTGCCAGCATAGACGTACCCTTAGTCCTGCAACACTGTCTCAGATTTTACCCAGGTTTTGCTCCATTGCTGTCAGCCCATGTGATCTCTTAACTGAGGTTCTTAAATATTTTCAAACGGTAATTAATTAAGTCTCACAGCACCTCTGTGACAAAAATAAATAATATCTCTGTTTTACAAATGAGGCAACTGAAGAGGAGAGATGAAATGTCTCGCCTGAAGCCAGACACAGAGCTGTCATTAGCGATCTCCTAACTCTGACTCCCATTACTTATAAAACCACATAAAGAAAAGTAACAGTCCATCAGGTGTTACTACTCATGGTTTGCAATTATAACATATAGACACACACACAGCCATATACACTGTTAGAGTCACACATTCCCCTGATCTTGCAAAGACGTAGGGCTTGGCTACACTTGCAAGTTAGAGTGCATTATATCGGCCCCAGGCATCCTAACTTCTGAGGTGTCCACAGGGCCATCCCTAGCCATTTTGGTGCCCTACGCAGGCCCCCCTCACCCCCCACGGGGGGGGCTGTGTAGGGCCCCAGGCCTCTGCAGGGAGGGGCAGGGGGAAACTACCCACCAGCCCTCACCGGCGGAGCAGAGCGGGCTGGGGTCGGATCACTGCACTTCCTGCCACCCGGTGAGTGCAGGGCAGTCAGGCCCGACCCCACACTTATGCCCTAAGCAGCTGCGTCCTTTGCTTATGGGTAGGGACGGCCCTGGGTGTCCACACTGGCAAGGCACTTAGAGCGCCTGGACTCTGCAGCTGGAGCGCTCCTGGCAATCCACCTCCACGAGAAGCATAAAGCTTGCTGAGAGACGTGTTGCATTACTGCACGGGGATTGGCCTCCGGAAACATCTCATAATCCCCTGAAGTCAAGTGGCCACTCTTCTCATTGTTTTGAACTCTGGAAGGTTGGTTTTTTATGAGAGTATCCAGTTTTGAGAGCTCATTCTTAATCTTTCCCTGTTTGCTGTAGAGGATGTTGATCAGGTGGTTCCGCAGTTTCTCTGAGAGGGTGTGGCACAAGCTGTCAGCATAGTCTGTGTGGTATGTAGCTTGTAATGGCTGCAGACAAGCAGATATCCCCTTTCAAAGCTCCATTTCTGACAGGCAGCATGTTTATCTTCTCCGGGACACAAAGCAAACCATTACTGTGGAATGCCACTGCTGCCCAGGCATGTGTGTGGGAGAAAGAGGTGGGGGGTGGGGGTGTCTGCTGCCATCTGAACTTACAGGACAGCATGCTGACACACACTGCCCCCCAAAACACACTGTCTCTCCCCCGACATACACACAACACAACTGTCACACTCCACTCCACCCCCCTCCTCCGTTTGAAGAGCACGCTGCAGCCACTTACACACTGGGATAGCTACCACAATGCACTGCTCTCGGTGGCGTTGCAACAGCTACGAATGTGGCCACACCACTGCGCTTGCAGCTGATCGTGTAAACGCACGGCAGCGTTTTCCCTGCTGCGGTCTCCAAAGGCCGGTTTAACTCCCAGCACTCTGCATCTGCAAGTGTAGCCAAGCCCTTAGGCATAGGCTTGACTTCACTTTGGAAAAGTCACACCTTAAACTAGGATGGATAGAAATCAGGAATAATCAGCTAATGACTTCATTAACCTTTTCTTCTCAAAAGATTTTTAAAATATTGCACTCAAAATTGACACGAAGGATTGGAAATTCTAATACAGCAGTAGGAGGTCCAGATTAGAGTTAAAATTAACTTCTGTTCTTTTAGTACACAAAAGTCAATTTCATTTCAAATCACACTTGTTTGCCCGTGTTTTAATCTTTTATAACATGTTCCCACATACAAAAAGTAATTGAGAGAATTAACTTCAAATTACTTGATATGGAAATGTATACCCTCTCTGTAAAGTGTTTTGTACCTATATGAGATACTGTAAAATACAGACATTTTAAAAAGTACTAGATACTAAAAATAAGCTTCCTGAATTAGTTCATGCTGACCTGAAATTTTTCTGGAACTCCAAATTCAAGAATTTGTAAATGCTTTGTTCGCGGTACCTCCTCCCTTAGAACTGCGGATGTCAAGTCATTTAAAATGTGTTCAATCCAATTAGTTCCTGAAACATAAAATAACTGTTAGAAGGAGCCAAGCAGGAATTTCAGAACTGTAGCCTGTTAAATATCTAGCATAACTTTCTAAAGAGTCAGTATACTAGTCCTCCATATAACTTGTAGGTGTTCCATTATATAACTTGTAACAGTTGTAGGTACACAATTTTCAGACAGAAGTGTGATTTTTACATTGAGTGTGTCTCTTTAATGCAACATTGGGGGCGAGAATGAAATCCTGTGCTTTGGCAATTACAAGTTAAGTTATATATCCCCCGCACAACTGTACTTTATTTACATTGCCTATGTGCATATAATGGCAACCCTTGTAAGCACTTTAAGGCTGCTGCTTCTGCTATGTACAGCTTGTGAACACAGTGTAAGGATATGCCTTCACTGCAATAAAAAACCCATGGCACCAATAGCCTGGGTCAACTGAATCTCACAGCCTGGGTCAACTGAGTCAGGCTCGTGGTACTAAAAATAGCAGTGTAGACATCTGGGTTCAGGGGAGCCTGGGCTTTGAAATCCCACAGTGGGGGAAGAAGGTGTCAGAGCCCGGGCTCCAGCCCAAGCACAAATGTCTACACTGCTATTTTTAGCTCCGTGTCCCAAGTCCTGTAAGCCTGAATCAATTGACCTGGGCTCTGAGACTTGGTGCAGTGGGTCTTTTATTGCCGTGCAGTGACTCAGATCTTGTTGCTACACAGAATCTCCTTCATGTAGGAGGAGGAGATCTTTGCTGCAAGACTGAAGAACAGAGAAGTGAAGATAAGGTTTCCCTGCAACATCCTCAGACTGCCACCTGCTCTTTCTCTATTCCCCAGTCAGCTCAGTTACTACACATATGCTTCCTTTTGGGTTGGCAGGGAAGAGTAGAGCAAGGGCTGTGCTCAGGAGTAACTATCTGTGGCAAAAAAAGAGTATTACTGGGAGAGGAATGCCTTTGTCCAACAATCACACGATCCCTGCAAGGGTACTATCATGAGTCTGGGAGAGCCGAGTTCAAGTTCCTTCTTCTCATCAGGAAAAGGAGGAATTCATTTGGGAATCTTCCACATCCCAGGTGAGTATCCTAAACACTAGGCTAAAGGTTCATAGATTCCAAGGCCAGAAGGGATCATTGTGATCATCTAGTCTGATCTCCTGTATAACACAGGCCATAAACATCCCCCAAAGAATTCCTAGAACATATCTTTTAGAAAAACATAATCCGTCCCCCCCCCCAAGTCATTTTGTGCAATTAGGCTGCCTCTGAGTACACCTAATGGATCAGGCCCTACAGATGAGATAGCTGGGACAGTGCCTATCTGCCTCTGGCTTGAGGATCATGAAGGGCTTAGGTGTGAGGTAGGCATCTGGGTGCCTCCCAGAGGCATCAGTGTATTTGCCCAGAGGAAGAAACATAGGTGTCTGGGAGACTTTTACAGCAAAAATATAGGTGGTGAGTAAATTTAGTTTGTCTATAGCATAGGCAGCAGCTGAACTGGGGATTTGTAAATTGGAATGGTGCCTAAAACTAGGACTTTGGTACCTAAGTCTGGAGTTTGTGCATCTACATTCCTTTGTGGATCTGGGCCAAACAGACACCAGCCTAAATATTACCAAGTGTTCTGAAAAAATCATCAGTCTTGGGCTAAGAACAGCTTCGATAAGGGTATTGAATGGCATGTTGTCATAACCATACAGCTATGGGTAGCCTAGAATTCCTCCTTACCTGTAAGGGATTAAGAAGCTCAGATAGCCTGGTTGGCACCTGACCAACAGGACCAATGCGGAAAGGAGATACTTTCAAATCTTGGGAGGGGGGAAGGTTTTGTTTGTGCTCTTTGTTTTGTGTAGTTGTTCTCTCTTGGGACTGAGAGGGGCTAGACAGAAATCCATCTTCTCCAACCCCTCCCAATCCAAGCCTCCAATATTGCAACCGGTATAGGTAAACCAGGCAAGGCGGATTAGTTTATCTTTTGTTTTTCTTGTGAATTTTCCCTGTGCTAAGAGGGAGGTTTATTCCTGTTTTCTGTAACTTTAAAGTTTTGCCCAGAGGGGGATCCTCTGTGTTTTGAGTCTGAATACCCTGTAAAGTATTTTCCAAACTGATTTTACAGAGATGATTTTTACCTTTTTTTTTTTTTTTTTTTTTAATAAAATCCTTCTTTTAAGAACCTGACAGATTTTTCCATTGTTCCAAGACCCAGGGGTTTGGGTCTTTGATCATTTTGTAACCAATTGGTTAGGATATTATTCTCAAGCCTCCCCAGGAAAGGGGGTGTAAGCGCTTGGGGGGATTGCTGGGGGAAGAGGAACTCCAAGTGGTCCTTTTCCCTGGTTCTTTGTTAAATCACTTGGTGGTGGCAGCGTTACTGAAATCCAAGGTACAAGGGAGAATTTGTGCCTGGGGAGTTTTTAACCCAAGCTAGTAGAAATAAGCTTAGGGGATCTTTCATGCGAGTCCCCACGTCTGTACCCTAGAGTTCAGAGTGGGGAGGGAACCCTGACACATGTATCCCCCAAAAGTGGTGCTATTGCACCCTTAACCTACTGGTGTGTGAGGGGGAGATTCTGCCAAGCAGGACAGCAAGTTGGAACATGAGGGTTAAATCCTATCATGGGTTTTGTTATCCCAGCTGGGAGTGTCTCCCACAGCCAGGGCAATCAGGAACCTAGTTAAGCTCAGACTCATAAAAAAAGGAAAGGGCTGATTTATTTTCACAAGAAGCGGAGACAGGGTGTTGCTAATGAAAACCAGGACAGTGAGCTCTGGAGGTATGAGAGATGCCTTTCCTGTTTCTTTACAGTTTTCTGTTAAGCTACATTAAGAGAACGTAGCCATGGATTTTCCTGATTTGTGTTATTCTGGCTGAATAAGAACCCTATATACAGAGGTGCACCCTATAGACTCCCCGGTACGGCGTACCGGCAAGGGCCCGTGCGCTGTACCAGGGTGGACCGGCTTCCCCAGGCGGCAATTTCAAGGGCCTGGGGCTCCCAGCAGCGGCTGGAGCCCTGGGCCCTTTACATTTCCACCAGAGCCTGGCTGCTGGAGCCCTGGGGTAGCAGCGGTGGGGCTCCAGTGGCTATTTAAAGGGCCCACGCTCGGAAGGGGCCCTGGCTGCTCTTCTCTGCTCCCCGCTCTCTCCTATGGGGGCAGAAGTTTGGTGCTGCCTTCTCCCGGGGCTCTGTCCTGCTGCTGCAGGGCAGGCTTCGCTGGCAGCCCAGCTCCCCCCTCCCCCGCCTCTTTCCCCAGTGTGCTGCATTCTCTCCCCCCCCCCACTCACTCTCTCTCCCTGCTGCCAATCAGCTGTTTGCTGGCATGAGGAAGCAGAGAAGAGGTGGGGGCGGGGCCTTGGGGAAGGGGGTGGAAGGGGGCATACCCCCTCCAGCCCCCTGCCGTGAGCCGCTCAGGGCAGGGAGATGGGAGCAACCCCAGCCCACACCCCCACACCACATGCCCTGACTCCTGCACCCCCCCACATCCCCACCCTGAGCACCAAACGGGAGCTCCTGCACCCTCCCCCACCCCACATACCCACCTGCACCACTTGCACCAAATGGGAGCTGCCCCAGGTAAGTGCTCCACACCCCAACCTCCTGAGCCCCCTCCCTCTTTCTAGCTCCTGGACAGACCCTGCACTCCAACCTCCAGCCTGCTCCCGCACCCTAACTCCCTCCCAGACCCTGCATTCCCAGCCCTGTTCTCAGTGCACCCCCACCCTCAGCTTGGTGCAGAGAGAGACAAAGAGAATGGGCTAGAACCAGGGAGAAGGTAGGTGTGTGTGGGGCGGATCCTATTTACACCCTCCCCAGCCCTGCTGCCCTTGCAGTTTACTCCCAGCCCTTCCCTTGCTCCAAGGACCAACCCTAGCTCCCGCCCCACTATGTTTTTGCACCCAGCCCCTGCCTTGCTCCAGACAGCAGGGATTAATTCTCCCCCCCATGCCTCACTGTGCTCATCTTGCCCTGGCCCCTGCCTTGCTCCAGCTGGGGACCAATCCTTTCCCCCACCCCCCATGCCCTGCTGTGCTCTTGCCCCTGGCCTCTTCTTTCCCCAGGGGGGCTGTTAAGGTTCCTTCCCCACTCTGAACTCTAGGGTACAGATGTGGGGACCTGCATGAAAACCTCCTAAGCTTACTTTTACCAGCTTAGGTTAAAACTTCCCCAAGGTACAAACTATTTTGCCTTTTGCCCTTGGACTTTCGCTGCCACCACCAAACATCTAACCGGGTTATTTATTAGGAAAGAGCCGTTTGGAAACGTCTTCCCCCCCCCCCCCCGCTCCAAAATCTTACCCCCTTTTTTCTGGGGAAGGTTTGATAAAAATCCTCACCAATTTGCAAAGGTGACCACAGACCCAAACCCTTGGATCTTAAGAACAATAAAAAAACAAATCAGTTTCTTAAAAGAAGAATTTTAATAGAAGAAAAAGTAAAAAAAAAAATCACCTCTGTAAAATCAGGATGGTAAATACCTTACAGGGTAATTAGATTCAAAACATAGAGAATCCCTCTAGGAAAAACCTTAAGTTACAAAAAACACAAAAACAGGAATATCCATTCCATTCAGCACAGCTTATTTTCTCAGCCATTTAAAGAAATCATAATCTAATGCATATCTAGCTAGGTTACTTACTAAATTCTAAGACTCCATTCCTGTTCTGTCCCCAGCAAAAGCATCACACAGACAGACCCAGACCCTTTGTTTTTCCCCCCCTCCAGCTTTGAAAGTATCTTGTCTCTTCATTGGTCATTGTGGTCAGGTGCCAGCGAGGTTATCCTAGCTGTGAAAGGGTTTTTCCTCTGGCCAGGAGGGATTTTAAAGGTGTTTACCCTTCCCTTTATATTTATGACAGGGGCCCTCAAATATCTTTGGTCCAGGCCCACAAAAAGTTAATGCGGCCCGGGCACTTTAAATAGCCTCCTTTAAATCACCCCCAGACCCCAGGGCTCTCAGTTGCCTCTGCAGCTGGGAGCTCAGGGGGTGATTTAAAGGGCCCGGGGCTCCCAGCTGCTGCCCTCACAGCCCTAGCCCCAGGGCCTTTAAACAATGATTGAAAGTGCCTGGGGATTTAAAGGCCCCACCCCCTCATCAGGACTCCGGAGTATTGGTAAGTCCTTTAAGTTACTTTCACCTCTGCCTATATATAAACTGGAAATGTCTCAATTTATTTTACCTGGATCTCCTATCTCTCTGCAATTGCTCAGCCTACGGCTCTGCCAGAAAAAACTTGCAGCTCCAAGAATAGCTTATTTAGTAAATGGAGTTTTAACTTAAGTGTTTTCTCATTCCTGCCTACATACTGCAAGGCCAATAGTATAATTAATTTTTTTTATAGATACTCTGGTTAAATTTCCTATATAATTTGACTGGAGATCGCCTATTAGCCAATCAGATTCCTTTTCAGTTTGCTTAGAAAAATCTTTTTCTCCTGTATCAAGTAAACTCCTTTCTTCCTTCAAAGCCTTCTTCAAAACATATCTCCTACAAAGACTTTCCTTGTAGAATCCTATTCCCATCTTAAATTCATACCATCTCTTACAGTGGGATTTTCAAAAGTGCTTAGCATCCACCTATCTTTACACCCATTGCTTCAACGGGAGCAGAATTAGGCTAGCGCTGATTGCTTCTGAAAATCCCATCCTTCATGACCTGTGTCTGAACTGTCTTGTCTGTGTCTGTTCTAAACTAGTGATGGGGTCCGTGCCTCTTTATACTGGTGTACAGCTCTAAGCCTGCCATTAGTTTGTTATTAACAAAGTTTCGGGGCAGTTCAGATTCTGTTCTGGCTCTGAATTCTGTGGACTGACCCCCATCTCTTCACCATATATATGAAGGTATAATGCTACGTAGGCACAAAAAGGCAGAATTACAGCAACTATAGGAATCAAAAGCTTAAAATTTCCTGACACTTGTATATTTAAGCTCACCATAATCTTGCATGATTCTTTGTATTTAAGTTACTACAGCCAGCAGCATGTCTATCACTGCTAGATTAAACACACATCTGAAATTATGGAAGAGGAAAACACATGGCTCACTAGCACACTGACAGGTTTCAGAGTAACAGCTGTGTTAGTCTGTATTCGCAAAAAGAAAAGGAGTACTTGTGGCACCTTAGAGACTAACCAATTTATTTGAGCATAAGCTTTCGTGAACTACAGCTCACTTCATCGGATGCATACTGTGGAAAGTGTAGAAGATCTTTTATACACACAAAGCATGAAAAAATACCTGCCCCCACCCCACTCTCCTGCTCGCAATAGCTTATCTAAAATGACCACTCTCCTTACAATGTGTATGATAATCAAGGTGGGCCATTTCCAGCACAAATCCAGGGTTTAACAAGAATATCTGAGGGGGGGGGCGGGTTTAGGAAAAAACAAGGGGAAATAGGTTACCTTGCATAATGACTTAGCCACTCCCAGTCTCTATTCAAGCCTAAGTTAATTGTATCCAATTTGCAAATGAATTCCAATTCAACAGTTTCTCGCTGGAGTCTGGATTTGAAGTTTTTTTGTTGAAGAATTGCAACTTTCATGTCTGTAGTCGCGTGACCAGAGAGATTGAAGTGTTCTCCGACTGGTTTATGAAAGTTATAATTCTTGACATCTGATTTGTGTCCATTTATTCTTTTACGTAGAGACTGTCCAGTTTGACCAATGTACATGGCAGAGGGGCGTTGCTGGCACATGGTGGCATATATCACATTGGTGGATGCGCAGGTGAACGAGCCTCTGATAGTGTGGCTGATATTATTAGGCCCTGTGATGGTGTCCCCTGAATAGATATGTGGGCACAGTTGGCAACAGGCTTTGTTGCAAGGATAGGTTCCTGGGTTAGTGATTCTGTTGTGTGGTATGTGGTTGCTGGTGAAGTATTTGCTTCAGGTTGGGGGACTGTCTGTAGGCAAGGACTGGCCTGTCTCCCAGGATTTGTGAGAGTGTTGGGTCATCCTTCAGGATAGGTTGTAGATCCTTAATAATGCGTTGGAGGGGTTTTAGTTGGGGGCTGAAGGTGACGGCTAGTGGCGTTCTGTTATTTTCTTTGTTGGGTCTGTCCTGTAGTAGGTGACTTCTGGGAACTCTTCTGGCTCTATCAATCTGTTTCTTCACTTCCGCAGGTGGGTACTGTAGTTGTAAGAATGCTTGATAGAGATCTTGTAGGTGTTTGTCTCTGTCTGATAGGTTGGAGCAAATGCGGTTGTATCGCAGAGCTTGGCTATAGATGATGGATCGTGTGGTGTGGTCAGGGTGAAAGCTGGAGGCATGTAGGTAGGAATAGCGGTCAGTAGGTTTCCGGTATAGGGTGGTGTTTATGTGACCATCGTTTATTAGCACTGTAGTGTCCAGGAAGTGGATCTCTTGTGTGGACTTGTCCAGGCTGATGTTGATGGTGGGACGGAAATTGTTGAAATCATGGTGGAATTCCTCAAGGGCTTCTTTTCCATGGGTCCAGATGATGAAGATGTCATCAATATAGCACAAGTAGAGTAGGGGCGTTAGGGGACGAGAGCTGAGGAAGCGTTGTTCTAAGTCAGCCATAAAAATGTTGGCATATTGTGGGGCCATGCGGGTACCCATAGCAGTGCCGCTGATCTGAAGGTTTACATTGTCCCCAAATGTAAAATAGTTATGGGTAAGGACAAAGTCACAAAGTTCAGCCACCAGGTTAGCCGTGACATTATCGGGGATAGTGTTCTTGACGGCTTGTAGTCCATCTTTGTGTGGAATGTTGGTGTAGAGGGCTTCTACATCCATAGTGGCCAGGATGGTGTTATCAGGAAGATCACTGATGGATTGTAGTTTCCTCAGGAAGTCAGTGGTGTCTCGAAGGTAGTTGGGAGTGCTGGTAGTGTAGGGCCTGAGGAGGGAGTCTACATAGCCAGAAAATCCTGCTGTCAGGGTGCCAATGCCTGAGATGATGGGGCGCCCAGGATTTCCAGGTTTATGGATCTTGGGTAGTAGATAGAATATCCCAGGTCGGGGTTCCAGGGGTGTGTCTGTGTGGATTTGATCTTGTGCTTTTTCAGGGAGTTTCTTGAGCAAATGCTGTAGTTGCTTTTCGTAACTCTCAGTGGGATCAGAGGGTAAAGTGCTAATAAACGATGGTCACATAAACACCACCCTATACCGGAAACGGCATTTGCTCCAACCCCTCAGACCGAGACAAACACCTACAAGATCTCTATCAAGCATTCTTACAACTACAGTACCCACCTGCGGAAGTGAAGAAACAGATTGATAGAGCCGGAAGAGTTCCCAGAAGTCACCTACTACAGGACAGACCCAACAAAGAAAATAACAGAACGCCACTAGCCGTCACCTTCAGCCCCCAACTAAAACCTTTCCAACGCATTATTAAGGATCTACAACCTATCCTGAAGGATGACCCAACACTCTCACAAAGCTTGGGAGACAGGCCAGTCTTTGCCTACAGACAGCCCCCCAACCTGAAGCAAATACTCACCAACAACCACATACCACACAACAGAACCACTAACCCAGGAACCTATCCTTGCAACAAAGCCCGTTGCCAACTGTGCCCACATATCTATTCAGGGGACACCATCACAGGGCCTAATAACATCAGCCACACTATCAGAGGCTCGTTCACCTGTGCATCCACCAATGTGATATATGCCATCATGTGCCAGCAACGCCCCTCTGCCATGTACATTGGTCAAACTGGACAGTCTCTACGTAAAAGAATAAATGGACACAAATCAGATGTCAAGAATTATAACTTTCATAAACCAGTCGGAGAACACTTCAGTCTCTCTGGTCACGCGACTACAGACATGAAAGTTGCAATTCTTCAACAAAAAAACTTCAAATCCAGACTCCAGCGAGAAACTGTTGAATTGGAATTCATTTGCAAATTGGATACAATTAACTTAGGCTTGAATAGAGACTGGGAGTGGCTAAGTTATTATGCAAGGTAACCTATTTTCCCCTTGTTTTTTCCTAACCCCCCCCCCGCCCCCCAGACGTTCTTGTTAAACCCTGGATTTGTGCTGGAAATGGCCCACCTTGATTATCATACACATTGTAAGGAGAGTGGTCATTTTAGATAAGCTATTGCCAGCAGGACAGCGGGGTGGGGGCAGGTATTTTTTCATGCTTTGTGTGTATAAAAGATCTTTTACACTTTCCACAGTATGCATCCGATGAAGTGAGCTGTAGCTCACGAAAGCTTATGCTCAAATAAATTGGTTAGTCTCTCTAAGGTGCCACAAGTACTCCTTCACTAGCACACTGTTTCCCTGTGACAAATGAGGATTTACTACTGCATGTAGCATTTGAATTTCAGTGCTTTTCTGCATTCTTAGAAAATGATCACATATATTTGACATCTAAGCACTTTTCTTTCAATTTTGCACCAAAAAAATCCAGACTTACCGCATTTAGGATAAGTAGCGAGGAACACATCATCTTTTCTAACTTCCATGGTGTCCAATGCTTGGAAGGTCTCAGCGCAACACAACACACTAGGGTATAGCACCCCCTTGTACGTGATCAGCAGCTCCTCAGGTTTTTTCCCTTCAGCTGCATCAAGAACTGCATCTATTTCCCTAGCAAAGCTGCTCATAGCCATGGTTGGAGTTTGCTTTGCCTTTTGCCAGACTCTGCCCTTAAACCGTGTCTCTAGTTTTCTTTGGGAGGAGAGGGAGGAGGAGGCTGATAAGGAACTCTTACATATGAACTGACTGGCTTATCTGCTGCATCACCCTGTTTCTCTTGTCCAATAAGGGAAATCCAAACTGAAAGAAGTGTTGAATTACAAGCTCCTGGTGTGAACTCTTGGTCATGAACTGTAATGGATTTCAGCCAGTGTTGAGCATTACATTTAACTTGCGCTTTCCTTTGGCGTGAATTGTAATGGGAGAAACTCCTAGTGGGATAAGGGTGAGAAACAAATTGTGCTTGTTCAGTCCCTCAGCCTCCATGTGGAATGGAATACTCTTCCACCTAACCCACTGGCTGTTCAGTTTCCACCAAAGGTAAATACAGATTTCAGAGTAGCAGCCGTGTTAGTGTGTATTCGCAAAAAGAACAGGAGGACTTGTGGCACCTTAGAGACTAACAAATTTATTTGAGCAGAAGCTTTCATGAGCTACAGCTTATACTCAAAAAAATTTGTTAGTCTCCAAGGTGCCACAAGTACTCCTGTTCTTTTTACCTAAGGTAAAGGTATCTGTTAAGCACCCTGGGGAGTTGCTGATGTAGAATCATGCTGCTGTTTGTGTGCAAACTAGACGTTGTAAAACTGGATGCGTTGCCACAATAACAGGAAAGAGAGAGGACTAAAGGGAGATGGGTTAACTGCTTCTCAGGCTTACAGTGGTTTTAAAACAGAGACTGGGATCTCTTCAGAGTAAAGATTGTCGCTAACTTTTTCGTCTAAGCCTAATACTGATAGCCAAGTTAGGGTTTTAGGTAAAACCAAAAAGACAGCCTTCACTGTAAAGGCTGGATACCCCAGTATCTAATACACCTCTACCCCGATATAACTCTGTGCTTGGGAGCCAAAAAATCTTACCACGTTATGGATGAAACCGTGTTATATCGAACTTGCTTTGATCCACCGGAGCATGCAGCCCCACCCCCCCAAGGCACTGCTTTACCACGTTATATCCAAATTCGTGTTATATCGGGTCGCATTATATCCGGGTAGAGGTGTATTAACCTTCCACAAAAGAATCTGTCACTGTCCACAGCGGACTCAACAGAATCCAATAAGCCCCTTCACCAGTATTCTTCAGAGACACCACACTGCAGATACAGGTCAGAAATCAATTTTACTATGTCCAGTTGTGATATACCATGGCACAATCCAGACTAGTGGGGGTTGTGTCATCCCTGCCCTGCAATTTTGGGTGCCGTATGACGCCTTGCTGTAGCAGCTCCTACCTGGGCCACTCACAGTCTCCCAGCATGCAAGCCACACCTTGAGTGTCTGCATGTAACCGCAGCCTGCTAGCTACACTGGGCTCTCACCAGTATCGGTTAGTGCTTAATTTGTGCAGGGGCTGAGCTCCGGTGCCTCTGGACTTGGCAGTTCATAGCCCCATCGCCTCTGGACTTACCGCATCAGTTCTTTTGTGCGCACAAGAGATGCAAGCAGCAGCGCAACCCTCCGCCTCCACGTCATTCAGCTGCCAGAGGAATGTCCGTGGAGCATTGCACGGCTGCTTGCATGATGCGTGAGCCCCAGCACCTCTACCATGACAAAGTAAGCAGTGGTTTTGTTTATATTGCAGGGAGATCCCAACACACCACCAGCCCTGTATCTTCCCCCAGAAATGTATGTCCCGTACTGCCCAGCCCTTTCCTGGACCGTACAAATATATTAAGTCCATTACACCTTTTAATGGAATAACATGCCAACTCCTTACCTTAAATAGCTACCCAGACACTTCAACTTAAACACACTGCGTAAGAGTCAACAGTAAAACAAGTTTATTAACTACAAAGAGATGTATTTTAAGTGAGGTCAAGTAATGAGGCATAAAAGTCAGAAATGGTTATAAGAAAAATAAAAATTTAAAACACGTACGAATATCTACTTAAGACACTATTTTAGTTGCAAAGCAAACTTTCTCACCACATGCTTTAGCAGATTACTGACCAGACTATCAGGTCAAGACTCCTTCCCCTGAGTCCAACAGCTGTTTCCTTTTGTCGTCTCAGGTGCAGAGAATGAGATTCACAGGGGAAGCAAGAGAAGTGCCTGGGATTGTTTGTCTGTCGTTTTTATAGCAAGTAGTGGGGGTTTGCCCATTAGTAAGTGGAGAATAAATAAAGATGATAACAAAGGCAAAGATGAATTTAGAGTTGGTAACTTGACTGAGATTTTCCAGACTTTCTGCAGATCAGGGTTTTCTAAGCTGCAATATACTCGAGATCAGTGATTCTCAACTGGGGTCCAGACCCCCTGGGGGGTCTGTGAGCCCTTTCAGGGGGGCTGTGGAGCCCCGTGGCTGAAACCTGGTGCCCCAAACCCCAGCACTTCCGCAAATAGAAGTAAATCTATGCCTATGCCCAAGGGTCCCCCCGCCGGCCCGGAACCCTGAGTTCCCCTCTTGCCCCCACTGGGCCCTGGTGTTTTTATACCATGCTGAGGGGGGCCTCAGCAAGAAAAAGGTTGAGAACCCCTGCTCTAATTACTGACTTTCAAACTTTATTTTTAGGTAACTAGAGTCTTGTAAATTAGTGGTCTATTTACAATTTTAACATAAACAAGGTTTGCATTTCTTCCCAGCTCTCTGCAACAGCAATCAGCTTTTCAGAATGACTGAAAAATTCCCTGCATGACCCTCAGAACAAAGATCTGAAACTGGCTATCAATGCCCAGAGATCACAGCTATTAAAATAGAACAAGCACTTTTAAAATAAAACCTTACCATTGTCACTCTCTGCTCCCCCATCCCACAGACAATCCCCACCTCTATTCATATTATTGTAGGCTCTTGCCCACCATCTACCCTCCCCTTTCACTCTCTTCTACCTGAAGATTCTCCTCACCCTCCCGCTTGTTTCTCCTTGCTCTGCAGATGGTGTGCCGCCCCCACCCAGCCCCCATCACTTCCTCTTTGGTGGGTTGCTCGCAGCTCATCCTTCCTCCCCCACTACTTCACCTACCGCTTCCCAACCAATCACCGGGGCTCTCACTCCACGAGCCTTTCTTTCCTCTTCCCAAGGGGTCTCCGGCTTCCTTCCTCCTCTGGATCTGTAGACAGTGTGAAAAAGCCAGAGCTAGGCAGAGAGATCTCTGGATTTACATGGATGTCTACATTCTAGTAGTTGTGCATTTTGTCCCAACAAAATTATGTGCTACAACACAAATATGTGATACAACACAGAAGGTTATGCAGCATATTTTAATCCAGTGAGGATACTAGAATTACATTGTGCACAGTGATACAAGAAGGTTTAATGTATTTAAATACAGCATGCACACAGCACAAAACATACTCAAATATTTGATATCTTCACAGCCCCAGCACATACAGAAACCAAGCCATAAGGAAAAAGCTACAATCAATGAAGTAAAGATCTCAAATCAAATTAAGTATTCCACCAGCAGAGGGCAGATCAGCAATCATGATTGTGGATCTAGGGTTCTAGGCCCATCATTAGAAAAACTAAGCTGCATGGTGATGACACGAATATTGCTACCTGCCCACACTCCTGCTGGACTGACCTTGGGATTGGAGGACCAACCTTTATTTCAATGAACACCATCGCTTTTGGCTTGTGATGCTTGAGGGGGGAAGAATGTGGATTTCATTATGTCCTCTCTTTTTGTCTCGGATGTGTTATTCAACATTAGTAAGGATGGCAGACCTGTTTTATTTGCATTATTTTTTTTTTTGGTACCTGGAATAACATTTCTCTTCTATTTTCCCCCCAGGACCAAGAAATGATAGTGGTTTGGGTTCAGTAAGCCAATGTCCCTCCAGGTTTGTCAAGACACTCATTCAAAAGACTAAATATAGTCAAATAGAATAGTCTCCACAATGCAAGCCTGGAACTCATGTCCTTACCTGTTTAAATCTACAGCATGTTCATTATCACCACCCTCAACAATAGCCATGAAATTATTGGTTTCAGAGTAACAGCCGTGTTAGTCTGTATTCGCAAAAAGAAAAGGAGTACTTGTGGCACCTTAGAGACTAACCAATTTATTTGAGCATGAGCTTTCGTGAAGTGAGCTGTAGCTCACGAAAGCTCATGCTCAAATAAATTGGTTAGTCTCTAAGGTGCCACAAGTACTCCTTTTCTTTTCATGAAATTATTATCATCCTCCAGCATGAGCTCCTCATTCAATTTGGGTATGTCTACACGGCAAAGAAAAACCCACAGCTGGCTGACTTGGACTTACAGGGCTCAGAACACAGACCCGACTTTTCAAAGTGCCGAGGGGTGTTCGACCCCCCCAGCTCTGCCCTAGGCCCTGCCCACGCTCCACCCCTGCTCCACCTCTTCCCACCCAGCCCTGCCTCCTCCCCCAAGCATACTGCATCCTTGCTTCTCTCCCCCTCTTCCAATCTCTTGCACGCCGCAAAAGAGCTGATTGCGGTGGGCCGGAGGTGCAGGGTGGGAGTGGGAAGCGCTGATCCGCAGGGCTCGCCAGCAGGCGGGAGGCGCTGGGGGTTTGGGGAGGAGCTGATACAGGGGCTGCCGGTGGGTGCTTAGCACCCACTATTTTTTTTCAGTGAGTGCTCCAGCCCCGGAGCACCCACAGAGTTGGCGCTGATGGCTCAGGCTGTGGGGAGGCTGTTTCTACTCTGTTGTGTAGACTTCCGGGGTTCATTCTGGAGCCCAAGCTCTGGGACCTCGCTGGTCCAATAGCCCTGGTTCCACCCTGAGCCCAGATATCTACACACAGAAGTGAAACAGCCCCAGCCCCGCAAGCCCAAGTCACCTGGCACGGGCCAGCTGCAGGTGTGAAGTTGCTGTGTAGACATACTCTTAGATATTCCAAAGGCAGGCCACATTGAGGAACATGCAAGCAGCAATAACTCTTAAGCACACCTTCTCAGTCTTCATCTGCACCTTGCCACCAGTGTAGTGCAAATTGTGGGAAATGCATCATTAAGGTGCAGAATTTTCCTCTCATAAGAACGGCCACACTGGGTCAGACCAAAGGTCCATCAACCCCAGTATCCTGGCTTCTGACAGTGGCCAATGGCAGGTGCCCCAAAGGGAATGAACAGACAGGTTATCATCAAGTGATCTATGCCCTGTCACCCAATCCCAGCTTCTGGCAAACAGAGGTTAGGGACACCATTCCTGCCCATCCTGGCTAATAGATCCATCAGTGGCTATCTTCCATGAATCTATCTAGCTCCCTTTTGAACCCCATTATAGTACTGGCCTTCACAACACCCTCTGGCAAGGCGTTCCAGAGGTTGACAGTACGTTGCATGAAAAAATACTTCGTGTTTGTTTTAAACCTGCTACCTATTAATTTCATTTGTTGGCCCCTTTTTCTTGTATTATGAGGAGTAAATAACACTTCCTTATTTACTTTCTCTATACCACTCATGATTTTATAGCCCTCTCTCATATCCCCCCTTAGTCGCCTCTTTTCCAAGCTGAAAAGTCCCAGTTTTATTAATCTTGCCTCATATGGAAGCCGTTCTATATCCCAATCATTTTTGTTGCCCTTTTTTGAACTTTTCCAATTCCAATATATCTTCTTTGAGATGAGGCAACCACATCTACACACAGTATTCAAAGTGTGGGCTTACCATAGATTTATATAGAGGCAATATGATACTTTCTGTCTTATTATCTATCCCTTTCTGGATGATTCCCAACATTCTGTTTGCTTTTTTGATTGCCGCTGCATGAGGGGATGATTTCAGAGAACTATCCACAAGGACTCCAAGATCTCTTTCTTGCGTGGTAACAGCTAATTTAGACCCCATCATTATATATGTATAGTTAACATTATGTTTTCCAATGTGCATTACTTTGCATTTATCAACATTAAATTTCATCTGCCATTTTGTTGCCCAGTCACCCAGTTTTGTGAGATGATGAGGGGCCCATTTCATAATCCCAAGGTCTGCCGCGCCTGCCACATGGTGGCGCCACTGTGCTCCGGACTGGGTATGGAGCAAGGTGGTTGTGCTCAGTGAGGGGGCAGAGGAAATGTGGCATACGGTGGGGTTGGCATTACTGTGCACAAGGGATGTACCTGGAGAGGATGGGCTCGGGCGGGGCTGTCAGACTCCTGGCTGTGCAGAGGGCAGGGGATACGGGGGGAGGCCGTAGCTGTGCTCACGGCAGGAGATGTACAGGGGCTACCACGGCTGTGCCCCGGGCAGGGGGCGTGGGGGGGAGTGGGGCTGCCGTGGCTGTGCCCAGGGGAAGCGGAGGGGCTGTCATGGCTGTGCCCAGGGCAGAAGGGGTGTGGGAGGCGGCCACAGCTGCGCCCAGGGCAGGGGATGTGCGTGGTGGGGGCTGCCAGGACTATGCCCAGGACACACGGTGGAGGCGGCCAGGGCCACGCTCGTTCCCTAACGTCGGACTCGCACCCTTATCGCCGCTCCACCCTTTAGCGGGGCGGCGCCAGCGCGTGTGTACGGAGAAGAGCTTCGTGATAGGAAACCCGCCCCCTCCACCGCGGGTCGGAACCAGAACCCCACAGGGCCCGCTGCGCGCGCAACCACGTAAGCCGACACAGCACACGCCGCCCGCGAGCACAAGGTCTCGCGCTGTTTTGGTCTCTCGCCCCGCCTCGCTCCCGTTCTCTCGGCCGCCCTGCTGGGAATCCCCTGAGAGACCCGCAGCTCTCGCGAGATGTAGAGGAGCGCGCGGCCGGCCGAGCGCAGCAGCGGCGGCAGCAGCAGCGGCGCGGGCGCGAGGCTGCGATGGGGCTGCAGGGGGTCAAGGCCGTGTTCTTCGACTTGGACAACACGCTCGTCGACACGGCCGCCGCGGGCCGGCGGGCCATACAGGAGGTACCGGCCCGGGCTGGCTCGGCGCGCAAGGGTGACACCACCAACTCCGGGAGGGGCTGCTCCGCCCCCGCCGCCTGTCCCCCACACCTGGACATGGCAGCCCCTCTTCCCTCCGCCCCCAATCCCCCAGGCACGGCAGCCCTTCTTCCCCCCTCCTCCCTTGGGCACTGCAGCCCCTCTCCCCGCCAGCATCCTCCAGGCACGGAAGCCCCTCTCCCCTCCCCTCCCCCCGCCGCCATCCCCCGGGCACGGCAGCCCCTCTCCTCTCCCCTCGCCCCCCCCGCCGCCGCCGCCATCCCCCGGGCACGGCAGCCCCTCTCCCCTCCCCTCACCCCCCCCCCGCCGCCATCCCCCGGGCACGGCAGCCCCTCTCCCCTCCCCTCACCCCCCCCCGCCGCCATCCCCCGGGCACGGCAGCCCCTCTCCTCTCCCCTCGCCCCCCCCCACGCCGCCATCCCCCGGGCACGGCAGCCCCTCTCCTCTCCCCTCACCCCCCCCCGCCGCCATCCCCCGGGCACGGCAGCCCCTCTCCCCTCCCCTCACCCCCCCCCGCCGCCATCCCCCGGGCACGGCAGCCCCTCTCCCCTCCCCTCACCCCCCCCCCGCCGCCATCCTCCGGGCACGGCAGCCCCTCTCCCCTCCCCTCACCCCCCTCCCCCGCCGCCATCCCCCGGGCACGGCAGCCCCTCTCCCCTCCCCTCACCCCCCTCCCCCGTCGCCATCCCCCGGGCACGGCAGCCCCTCTCCCCTCCCCTCACCCCCCTCCCCCGTCGCCATCCCCCGGGCACGGCAGCCCCTCTCCCCTCCCCTCACCCCCCTCCCCCGCCGCCATCCCCCGGGCACGGCAGCCCCTCTCCCCTCCCCTCACCCCCCCCGCCGCCATCCTCCGGGCACGGCAGCCCCTCTCCTCTCCCCTCGCCCCCTCCCCCGCCGCCATCCCCCGGGCACGGCAGCCCCTCTCCTCTCCCCTTGCCCCCCTCCCCCGCCGCCATCCCCCGGGCACGGCAGCCCCTCTCCTCTCCCCTTGCCCCCCCCCCACGCCGCCATCCCCCGGGCACGGCAGCCCCTCTCCTCTCCCCTTGCCCCCCCCCCCCACGCCGCCATCCCCCGGGCACGGCAGCCCCTCTCCTCTCCCCTCGCCCCCCCCCCCACGCCGCCATCCCCCGGGCACGGCAGCCCCTCTCCTCTCCCCTCGCCCCCCCCCCACGCCGCCATCCCCCGGGCACGGCAGCCCCTCTCCTCTCCCCTCGCCCCCCCCCCCACGCCGCCATCCCCCGGGCACGGCAGCCCCTCTCCCCTCCCCTCGCCCCCCCCCCCGCCGCCATCCCCCGGGCACGGCAGCCCCTCTCCCCTCCCCTCGCCCCCCCCCCCGCCGCCATCCCCCGGGCACGGCAGCCCCTCTTCCCTCCCCTCACCCCCCCCGCCGCCATCCCCCAGGCACGGCAGCCCCTCTCCTCTCGCCCCCCCCCCCCCGCCGCCATCCTCCAGGCACGGCAGCCCCTCTCCCCTCCCCTCACCCCCCCCCACGCCGCCGGGCACGGCAGCCCCTCTCCTCTCCCCTCGCCCCCCCCCCCCCGCCGCCATCCCCCGGGCACGGCAGCCCCTCTCCTCTCCCTTCGCCCCCCCCCCCGCCGCCATCCCCCGGGCACGGCAGCCCCTCTCCTCTCGCCCCCCCCCCCCCGCCGCCATCCTCCGGGCACGGCAGCCCCTCTCCCCTCCCCTCACCCCCCCCCACGCCGCCGGGCACGGCAGCCCCTCTCCCCTCCCCTCACCCCCCCCCACGCCGCCGGGCACGGCAGCCCCTCTCCTCTCCCCTCGCCCCCCCCCCCCGCCGCCATCCCCCGGGCACGGCAGCCCCTCTCCTCTCCCCTCGCCCCCCCCCCCCGCCGCCATCCCCCGGGCACGGCAGCGGCTCTCCTCTCCCTTCGCCCCCCCCCTCGCCGCCATCCCCCGGGCACGGCAGCCCCTCTCCTCTCCCTTCGCCCCCCCCCCCCGCCGCCATCCCCCGGGCATGGCAGCCCCTCTTCCCTCCCCTCACCCCCCCCCGCCGCCATCCCCCGGGCACGGCAGCCCCTCTCCTCTCGCCCCCCCCCCCCCCGCCGCCATCCTCCGGGCACGGCAGCCCCTCTCCCCTCCCCTCACCCCCCCCCACGCCGCCGGGCACGGCAGCCCCTCTCCTCTCCCCTCGCCCCCCCCCACGCCGCCATCCCCCGGGCACGGCAGCCCCTCTCCTCTCCCCTCGCCCCCCCCCCCGCCGCCATCCCCCGGGCACGGCAGCCCCTCTCCTCTCCCTTCGCCCCCCCCCCGCCGCCATCCCCCGGGCACGGCAGCCCCTCTCCTCTCCCCTCGCCCCCCCCCCCCGCCGCCATCCCCCGGGCACGGCAGCCCCTCTCCTCTCCCTTCGCCCCCCCCCCCCCGCCGCCATCCCCCGGGCACGGCAGCCCCTCTCCTCTCCCCTCCTCTCCCCCCCCCCCCCGCCGCCATCCTCCGGGCACGGCAGCCCTTCTCCCCTCCCCTCACCCCCCCCCCCCGCCGCCATCCCCCGGGCACGGCAGCCCCCAAAATTCTACCCTGGGGACAGCGTCATGTGCTGTCCCGTAGCCAGTCCCCCCCCCCGTAAAATTATTAATCCCTTCGTCCTGGGCTCGCTGTAAGGCACTGGCGTTTGCCTTACGGGGGGGGACACAGTCAGCGGTACGTGGGCGAGGGATACCTGACATTACCCGCTCTGGGCGGGTTATGGCTACGTGGCTGTGCAGAGGATTAAGGGGAAATAACAAGTTCGCTTGCAAAGCCGAGTGGGCTACCTGCGTCAGAGCACACGGATGGGGGCTGTGTGCCCACTAGGTGGCCCAGGAACGAAGGGGTGGGGAGTAGGCCGAGCGGCGGCTCAGTACTACTGAGCTGACTTGGGAGGTGACTGTAGATCTGCCAGAGCAACGTGGAAGAGGGAGGTGTGTGGAAGAGGGAGGTTCGTGTATGAAGCATTATGCTGCTTGGGGCTATTTCTGGCGAGGGGCAGCTTACACACCATTCCTTGCTTAGGGTTTTCAGTAGTGCCCATCCCTATAATATCTGAGGCTTTACTTTAGTTATCCTAAATAAAGGTTGCATAATCGGGCTTTGTGTGTTACTATTTGTGATTTTGTCGCAGAAATTACAAGGCTCTGAAGTTGCCATCACTTATTGATAGAGTAGTAACCAGTTTCTTCAGAGATTTATAACAGCTTAGACCATGGGTCTGAAAATCACACTATCATACATTCAGCATTAGATTGTGCTAGACCCCGTGGGAGTATGAAGGATTAACCCTCCCACCCCCACCCAGGTTTCCCTAATGTGGTCATATTATGTGTATGCTACGCTCAGGGGTGAAGTAATTTACCCTCTCTTGCTCCCTCCCACCTACCCTCTGGTGTTGGAGGAAAGCCAAAGCACAGTACCTTCTGAGGGCTCCTCCTGATGCAGTAGCTATGCTTATGGGTTTGTTTTTTATTAATTCTGTGATACATCACTTCAAATTATGGGCCAGATTCTGCCATCCTTACTAATGTTGAGTAATACATTATTCAAGGAGTAACCCAGTTTATTTCAGTGGGACTGCTGTGGAAGAAAGTAATACTTCATGTAAGCCAGGGTGGTAGAATCTGGCCCTTAGCGTGTAATGCTTTATTGTAACCTTCCTTTCCCTTTACATTTGTTAAAGGTAATAAATGTCTTGCAATCAAAACATCAGTGTGATGAAGGAGAAGCTCACATGATTTGTGATAAAGTCCAAGAAAAACTCCTCAAAGAGTGTCATGATCCAGCTAAGGTGTGCATTACTGATTTAAGGATCTCACATTGGGAAGAAGCAATACAAGAAACAAAGGGTGGTGAGGCTAATCGAAATCTGGCAGCAGAATGTTATTTCCTGTGGAAAACTACACGCCTCCAGCATCTAACCCTAACAGAGGATACAAGAAGCATGCTTACTGAACTTCGAAAAATGGTCCGCTTGCTTTTATTAACTAATGGAGACAAACAGACTCAGAGGGAGAAGATTGAAGCGTGTGCCTGTCAACCATACTTTGATGCTATTGTTGTGGGAGGAGAACAGAAAGAAGAGAAACCAGCACCATCTATATTTCTTTATTGTTGTGATCTACTAGGAGTACAGCCTTGGGACTGTGTGATGGTTGGTGACTCACTAGACACAGATATTCAAGGAGGCCTGAATGCAGGTTTGAAAGCAACTGTCTGGATAAATAAAACAATGACAATGCCAGTAAACACTTCCCCAGTACCTCATTATATAATTTCTTCTGTTCTTGATCTTCCATCGCTCTTACAGAATATGGACCACAAAATGAATGCTAACTTAGAAACCAATAAGATGGTTAGTATTAATGACGTACATGACTGTGCCAATGTAGAATCGAAGAAATTCTAAGTCCTTAGCCTGCTAATGTTTTTGTTGAAAGTTTGGCCCTAAAATCTTACACATGTAAACATGTTTACTCACACATCCACTGTTTGAGTAAGAGTATATTTATGAGTGGAGTTCAGTAGAAGAAAAGTATTAAATTGAATCTTGTTATTGATTGAAATTTTTGGAAAAGAAATGAAGCATAAGTGCAATTATCTTAAATTTATGCTTACTTCTGGAAATTACTCAGACTTTTTAGTATAGGTCAGAGACAACCATGCTTATCAGTCTTTTGCTTTTGCAATGAAAAAGGAAAAACTCCATGTTTTTGATTTTCATTTTGGTTTGCTGGCTTACATATTTAGCAGGAATTTCAGTCATAAAAGATTGTGGTGTATAAAACAGTAGAAGGTGGAAGAGAGAATATGGTAGAATTCTAGGTTCTTCACAGTCTAATCTATAGATTTCTCAGTAAGGATTAAAATGAATTTCCCCATTTGAAAAAGTGATTGGATCTAGTACATAAAGCAGCCCTTTCTAAAATTTTTGACTTTGCTTTTTGAGCAAACTTATTGAATTTGTAATTTTGGAAGCTAGTGACTGTTTTCACAAATTTCGCAGAGACTGTTCTTAGATAAGACCCAAATCCCTGTCAGAAAAATACATATATGTACACTTCAAAGCTTGCATATGTATAGGGGACCATTCATCAGCAGGGCTTCGTGGATAGAGTTTTGTTTTAATCACATACATGTGTCTGCACTAAAACAGTATTTGTAATGCAGATTATGATTTACGTTGCACTGTATTGTGAGTTAACTGATTTTTTTGGACATTTGCAATGTTCTTTGCTCAGTTTTGTCTAATATTCTTAAAGCTTATGCAATTGTTCTGTTTGGTTTTATTAGTGAATTTTGATCAAACTTTGGTCTTGTTGGCTCAGGAAGGTGCAGGGGTCTACCCACTTGGAGCCAGTTACAGGATTGGAGCCTTTCTGACTACTAATTCCATTGCTGTAAAACCTTTCCAAATTCTAGCTTCTACATGTACTTCATTGTACTCACTTTGAAAAATTGTGTACTACTAAAAAAATAAGTGGTTTGCATGACTTTTCCAGGAACTTGAATTCCAGTATAGGATGTAATACTGGATAAACAGCTTCACACTGTACACTATTGACACTGGATTTAGAAGATTACCCTGTTTATGCCGTATTATAACACTACTCTTCCTCCACAAATTTATTTAATAGGTCAAATATCTGTCATTATGTGATGGATCACAAATGTAATGTTTTAAAAAATGATCATCACAATTGATAGTTATACTTTGCATATGTTTGCGAGTTAGGATAAAAACATTTCAGACTTGGAGAGTCATAGAACACCATAAAGCAAGGAAACCTACCAGAAGGTGTAGAAGGACATGTCTACATGAGAACACTGCATCAGTTGAACCTAAGGTTTAAATTTAAACCTATTTTAAACTTGTGCAGTGCCCTGCATAGACTTATTTTGGTTTAAATGAGGCTTTTTTGGTTTAACTTAAATTGACTGGTAACAGAGGAAAGCTAAATCAAAATGTCATCCCTAAACTGAAATAAGTGTCTGTGAAGGATTTTGCACTTTAAATTGATTTGTAAAAGAAAAGTTAAACCAGTTCAACTTCTTCATTTAGACAGTGCTAAGGAAGGACCTCAAGGAGCAAACTGCCAGAGCCATACAGAACAATCAGTTAAGGAAAAGCCTGCACCACCTAAGTCTTTAACATAGTTATGAGCAAAAGTTAAGAAGGAAGGCGAGGCCTAAAATGGGGCTTATATGAACAATAAAATGTATCCAAAAGGTTAAATGGTGTCACCAAGTATTCAAAGTTTAGGCTGTTGGCTTGGTTCTGTAAATGAAGACTGTTTAATAATAATAAAAAAAAACTGTTACCACGGCCTCCCAAGATTTGTTACACTAAAAATCTATTGTTTGTATAGCACCCAGCAGAAGGAAAGCCCAGTCTGATAAGGGCCTCTGAGTGCTAGTGTAATAAAAAAGAATCCATAATTATGGGATGAGGCTCTGGACTGCAGATGTCCATAGAGCCATAAGGCCAGATCCTCAACTGCTGTAAATTTGTTTTAGCTCCATTGACTTCAACTGAACTACAACTATTTATACAAGTTGAGGATCTGTCTAATACTTTTTCTTGCCAATAATGCATCATTCTGCCTCGGGCTGCTGCGCCTGCTGGCGTATTTATTGTCTCACTCTGCTTTAGAGAGGAACATTGTTATTTCTGCTTTGCACATGGTCAGTGTCAAATTATCAAAAGAAGAAAGCACAGTAACTGCATACTCAGCTACATAGGGGCCACACAAATATTTTTCCTTCATTGCTGAGTACTGTACCAGGATACATGTAGCTACCGGTCTGCACTTTAGCTACTATTAATTATTACTATGCTGCTATAAAACGAGAAAAATGTAGAACATATTTTTTTTTCCTATCTAAGGTACTTTCAGAGTATCAGTCATCATATCTAGCTTATCTGCATGTCAAACTGGCAGGCTGGTTTTCTTGAGATTGATCTTTTCCAAAATGCCAATTGAAAGAAAAAAACCAGCTGGATCATTTTTATGAGAAAAGCAACAAAACAGGACAGTGTAACAGTCTGTATTCAGTGGATTTCTGGTTTTGCCAAGTCTTTATTAATATAACCAGGCAATTAAAAAACAAAATAAAAAGGTTCCTTTAAGATATACTGTCAAAATATAGTAAAATTCCACCTGCACTTTTACTAAAAATGTCTACTTTGGGAGATAGTTTCTTACGGGAGGCATATTCTGAAATAGTTTGAACTGTGAAATTTTGATTTTTGTGAAATGCTAATCTGGAACATTTGGTTAACATTGATAAATGACATGCTTTGGGTTTTGAATTGTTAATTTAAAATAAATGATGTACTTGTCAAATAAAATCTCCTGTTTTTAAAGCATATTTTCCTTGGCTCTTTGTAGATAGAAATGGTACCAATAAAGTATTTTTTGTTTTGTTTTTTTTAAACAGGGCCTGTTTTTCAAAAATAGCAAAGTTAGGCTCCTAAATCAATGGGTCTGATTTTTCACAAGTGCTGAATAGGTGTGTTTTCCATTGACTTCAGATAAAGTCATGGGTGGCCCAATTATTAGAATTGTTGATCTTTACTAATTTCAGTGGATATAAGTTTCATATTTGTGTCTTGATAATCCACAATCATCATAATGCATTAAGTATTTACGAGTAGCTGTATGAGGGGTAAATAAACATTTTTGTTCGCACACAGGATATTACAAATATTTTAATGCATTCCAGTGAGCTCTATTGTTATAGCAGCTTGCTTGAAACAGATTTGTAGCCTATTGCTTTTATAGTAATTTATTTTTGTTTTGGTTTCAATTTGAAGTACTTATCCCTTGCCCTGCGTGCTTTCAGAGAAACTAAAAATGTACAACTACAAAAATAAAAACTATACAAATGCATACTGGACCAACCATACAAAGCACAAAACAACTTGCTCCTAATATACATCTGATCACTTGCTAAGCCCCCCCCCAAAGAAATGAACTTTGTCTAAACATCTGAAGATTAAGCTCCACCTAGCACCTTTCTCTGAAAAGAAGCAAAAGCACTTTTGTATACTAACTACATAGATAAGTTTGTCAGAATTCAATTTTTATTTTTAAATAATTGACAGATTATTTTTATTGATTTAAATTTTCACAGTTGTGGGAAATTATGGGGGGGGCAGACTATTTAATGACAGATGTTGAGATTCAAAAAGTTAAAGCTTTGTAACTGTTACACACACAAACTTTTGAAAACTTTGCCATTTAGCAAAATTCAGGAAGAATTGGATGTTATAAGTAACAAGAACATCCAGTTCCAATAAAAAATTAATTTAAAAAAAGCAATTAGATTTAGAAGGGATATAAAAATCTCATTCTTGAGGGACTAAAACAGCCTTTAATTATTAGGAGTTGGGAAGAAGCTTTCCCTATGGATAGATTATTCCATCTCAGTCTACTAAAAGTTCCTCCAAAGCTTTGGTATGGGATACTGTCAGTGACAGGATATTGGACTAGATGAGCCACTGATCTGAGCCATCATGGTAATTTCTGTTCCTAGGAAAGGAGCAAAGTCTTTTTATCCAAAAATTTTTCTTTAGATTTAATTTATTGATATCCCTCATCCTTGTTTTCTCTTGCTTTTTTAGTTTGTCATACTAGCTTACTCATGGGAGGCATTGTAAATGATAGGCAAAATTTACTTGGAGAGTGGTATGGCCACTTGAAGTACTACTTCAATGCAGCTGTTGTTGGAGGGGAGTGCATAATCTGTTTACTACTTCACAGTAATTCTATTCAGCAGTTTGGAAATGGTAGTAAAGAATACCCTAGTCAATCAAAATCACACAGTGAATGAAGGTAGACAAAATGTAATCTGATTTTTAGAATATGGCAGGACACTGAGCTTAACACCCCCACACTTACAAAAAGGTCCATGATATCTTTCATGACCAAGGCACCAAATCGTACACACATGCTTAACTTTATGCATTATGAGTAACCCCATGTCACTAATCACAGTAAGTAAAATTACATACATGTGTAAGTAAGTCTTTGCAAGATCAGGGCCCAAATAAGATAATCTTCATTTTGTCTCCTCCGAAAGATGCCACTTTCAGCATAAAGAGCCTAAACCAAAGCCCACTGAAATCAGTTGATTGATTCTCACTGATTTCAGAAGGATTTGGACCAGGCCAAAAAATACTGAAATATGTTATTCTCTCAAATGTTAGGTCTGTAGCAAAGTGTTTACGTTCCTTTTAACAATTCTTAGTAGAATATTTAAACAATCACTTTAATTTACTGCTAGCAAAATATTTCTCCTATAAAACAGTGTTTTGGACTCCTTGCCTTCATTACTTAGTTTATTTTGATTTAACATATAAAAATGGATGATCCCTGGCTATAGGTGCTTTGAGAAATCATTAAGGCCAGGATTTAAAAAAAAAAAGTTCCACAGGTTGACTGATGGATACTGCTGGCTTCATAGGTATGAGGCAGGTATGTGGTGGTACAGTAGCTGAGTGAACCACTATTTTGAAGCATAAGAACTGTGGGAAAGGGGGGTACAATGATTATGAATCAAAAAAAATATACTGGCAACAAAGTAATCAAAAGTGTGCATTCGTAATGGGACTTCATGTGGTCCTGAAGAAGCCAGGATGCACGACTATTTCTGATGTAAACACAAATGCAGCTTGGTATAAATATTTATTATTTAACCTTTGTATAGCCGTAGTGCCTAGAGGCCAAGCAGGTCAGGACCCTATTGTGCTAGGCACTGTACATCCCTATAGTAATGCCAGTCCATGCCTCAACAAGCTAAGTCTAAAAGAATAGCTATGTACAGTTGTAAGATTGTATAAGGTAGTCTAATAAGATGCATTCTTAATTTTTGCAGTCATTGATAACAGGACATTGACTCTTTCCTGTTCCCCCTTTTAACTTCACTAGAAGTAGGATCAAACTAATGGGGCATGATTCTTCCATTGCAGCATACAAGTAACTCCAACTGAAGTCAATGAGACTTACATATATCCTGTGGGCGTAGACTCTGGCTCATTGTCTGTATGTTTCTGGCTGTTCTCACGGAATGATCCAGGACTAGAGTTGTGGTTGTCCAGGGGGCGTTGATTGTACCAGCATACATGTTCTTTGTTTTTGAAGTCTAACCTTAAAAACAAAATTCAAAGTTAGCCTTAAACTAATTTTGCAGTTTTTACTCAAAAAGTTAAAGATAGCTTGTCATCTGGGAATCAACTGCAAACAATCAGAAGTAACATGCAAACAGAAATACAATATCTGTGTTCTACATAGTGTTTTTCCATTCTTTTGTGCATAGCTTTTATTTTTCTACCAAACCTTGTAGTGGATTGTCCCCATTATAATTCACTTTCTAGATCTCACTGTGTACATACAAGAGACATAACAATGCAGGCTTGATGTCAGCTGTGTCTAAAGCAAAACTGCAGCTTTGTGCCTATGTTGTTAGGGACCCAGACATACAGCATTGCGTATGTCCTTGCTATATAATATGATTTGGCCACTTATCCCATGTTATTGCAATAGAGTTGCATAGGAGACTTCTAACGTCCACATGAACTCAGCTCAAGGGTTAGAACTAGGAACTTTTTAAAAAATATAAACAGTCTGGTGGGTGTTTATTTTATATGAATTTTCATGCCTTATGAATGTGAGATTTGTTAGCAATGCCAAGATCCAATCACAGGCCCAGGTCCTGCAGAAACTTACACATAGGCCTTATTTTACATATGTAAGTAGTCTCACTGAAGTGAGTGGGACAACTTCATTTAAATTAAGAGTGTGCATAAGTCTTTGCAGGATCAGGGCCTTGGCACAGACAGGTGATTTCCAAGTCTCCCCTCTTTGCTCCAACTTTTGCTAATGCTTCTCAGTCCTCTGTATGATCACCTGTGTCAGGATTCCCTCCCCACTCTGAACTCTAGGGTACAGATGCAGGGGCCCGAATGAAAGACCCCTTAAGCCTATTTCTACCAGCTTAGGTTAAAACTTCCCCAAGGCACAAATTCTTTGCCCTTGGAGGGTACGCTGCCACCACCAAGTGATTTAACAAAGAATCAGGGAAAGAACCACGTGGAGTTCCTATTCCCCAAAAATATCACCCCAAGCCTTTACACTCCCTTTCCTAAGGAGGCTTGAGAATAATATGCTAACCAACTGGTTACAAAACACAGACCCAAACCCCTGGGTCTTAGGACAATAGAGAAATCAGGTTCTTAAAAGAAGGATTTTATTTAAAAAAAAAAAAAAGTAAAAATCACCTCTGTAAAATCAGGATGGAAAATAACTTTACAGGGTAACAAAAGATTCAAAAACACAGCAGAACTTCCTCTAGGCTTAGTTTCAAAGTTACAAAAAACAGGAATAAACCTCCCTCCAGCAAAGGAAAAATTCACAAACAGAACAAAAGATAATCTAACATGCCTTGCCTGCTTTTACTTACAATTTTTGTAATATGAGAGACTTTTAGGATGGTTTATAGGAGGAGGAGTTTTCTGACCTGATGCTTCTCCGCTTCCCAAGAAAACACACAAAACAAAGCCTCTCTTTCCCCCACCCCCCAAGCTTTGAAAGTATCTTCTTTCCCCATTGGTCCTTTTGGTCAGGTGCCAACCAGGTTATTTGAGCTTCTTAACCCCTTGCAAGTAAGGAGGATTTCTAGGCTGCCCTTAGCTGTATGGTTATAACAACCCAGATTCCTATTGCTCACTGAACTAGAAATACAGTTTGCACCTGAGAAAAACGTGGCAGAAAGTTGCAACAGAAATGATTGGGAGAAACCACACTTACACAGAGAGAGTGAGATGAGCCTCTGAATTTATCATCAGCTGGTTGGCAAGTATGGGGGGCTGCAATTATTTTTTAAAAGGCTTCCCTCCAAATATATTTGTCTCTATATTATACAGGCTATGCACATTTGACCTTTTTGTGGCAAAGAGCTGCTGTCAACCAATGGGTATCCAGGCTCAGCAGACAGGTATAAAGGATTACAGGCTAGATGTTTTTCCCTGTGATTTCAAACAATGTTGCAGATTAACTGGTTTCAAAAATGGATCTGTAGGATCAATGAATATGGATAATTCTTGCAACAATTTCCATCTGTTCTAGTACTTTTTGTTTTTGAAGGAATGTGGTATATTGCATATGGTAATGTCAAAGGGGTAATATTGCATTTTGATCAAAGCAGTACTATATTATTGTTCAGGCTTTCTGAAAAAAAAATTATAGACATTGTTTTCTGGCACAGTATCGTTTCCATAGCCGATAAGACGCTCTGTGGTGTTAACATTGCATATTTTTGTCAGCATGTAAAATCTCACAGGATGGAAGGGGGAGGGATAGGATTTATCAGGATGGCTGCAATGGATGAGTTGATAGGTTTTGTTTTCCAAACTGTTGATGTCTTCCATTGTGTTTTGTTTCAGATATTTAAAAGAGAAGGGTTTGGAACATTTTAAGTCCTCTTTTCTTTCAGTAAGAAAATACATCAGTGACAGAGTTTATTTTCCTTCTGTATAAGGTATTTAAAAGGTCCCTACCATCTCGATATCTTAGACACATTGATTTCTTTTCTATGTCAGTTTGCGAGACTTTCCCTGTCCCGGTCAATATCTGTTTATATTTATAGCATGAATGTGAGGCAATAGATATATGTGAAATCTGGAAAACTTAATATATAGTTTCTAACCTGTCACAATTATGTTTTTCAAATTTTGCAGGCAGTGGTAGTATTCAGGCTGATAGTATTTCCCTGTAACTATTTCTATCTTCAATTGGAGCGTGAGCAAATACAATTTAATGTATTTTTTTTATTGTGTAGTTATTAGAATTAACTGAACAATTAATTACACAATACAATAATAAGTTAAGTAGGCTGCAAGAAATAGCTGTAGTGGGTCCACTTCTCCACTCCTCTACAATAGCATGACACCCAGGACAACAGTGGACTTATGCCCATGTAAAACTGGTATAGCAGAGTGTATGCTCCCCCCTCTTTAGACATTTTTAAATGGGCCAGATTTTTTAAAAAATAGGTCAATGCATTTGCATGCGTTCCTTTGAATGCTCTTCATTTATGTGTGCAATTATTTAGGGTCACATTCTCAACTCTTGAAAGCGATCTGTGCCACTCTAGGAGCACAAAGGACATGTAAAGCTACCTTAAGCAGGCAGCTGAGGATTCCCCCTTTTTGCTCCATTATGGACATGCCAGAAAGGGATATGTACAGTGCATCTGATCTGTGGTCAGCAGTGCAGGCCCTAGTGGACTATTCTAGCCAGGACAACTAGAGTAGCCTGTAGGAAGTAGTAAATCTAGGAATAAGAGAAAATGAAGGCTGAATATAAGGAGAAACTTCCAGCTTATGGAATAGCTTCCCAAGGGAAGTTAGGGAAGCCACTATCATTTGGGACTTTTAACACTAGACTGGTGAAAGTACTAGACAGACAGTGTGCTCGGGAGAAGTTTTGCATTTGTGGGAAGATGGACTGAATGATCTAAACTCTAATTTATATGATTCTGTTCCAAACACATTCTGTTACACATGCTTTTGCAAAGACTTTTGGTATTCTCAGGCTCAAATCAGATGGCCCCAGATATCTCACTGGCTATTGGCATGCAGAAATAGCAGATCTACACACATACTCATGTTAACTATTCTCACAATTTCTCACCTAATTTTCTGAAAATCATTCAAATGTTCAGACTACAGGAATCTGAAAATAGACCAAGAAGAATATTTCTGTAGTGTGTGTCTCGTATTTGGTGCTTGTTAAATATTGTTATTTACTGGGTTGCGTCAGGAGGTGCTGTCAGAAAATTATAAATTGTAGGTATAACTTAGATCTAACATCTATTGTTCTTTCCTTTTTTCTTCTCTATTATCTGTGTTACACCAACACCTAGAAGCTACAAATGAGATCAGGAATCTATTGTGCTAGGCACTATACAGACATGTAGTAAAATAATCCCTGTACTGAAGAGTTTGTAATCTAAATAGACAAGCTAGGAAACAGAGGTGCAGCAAGATTAAGTGTTTTGTGCGAGGTCATACAGGAAATCAGGAAGATTTTAATCCAGATATCAAGTCTCAGCCCAGAGCCTTAACCACAACACACTCCTATTTAAAAAAAAAAAAAAAAAAATGTGGATCATAGTTTTCAAATATGTGGTGTAGTCTTTGTAATTCTTCATCAAAAGAGGGAAGATTTCTAAAGTTTTAGAAGCCTAGAAGTTTATCACAAGTATGATGGCAAACAGCATCTGACTTTAAAAAGGTAAAGGTAGTTGATGAAGTTGTGCCAGTGAAATTTGATTTATCAGGTGTAATCATTGGATTTATTTAAGAAACAAGTATGTGTTTATTTTCTGTCTGGTTAGCGCAACAACCATTTATTTGATCTATGAAATGCTGCTTATAAATGACTTTTTACATTTAAAAAATGGTACAGCAGCATTTTCTTTCTGTAATCTAAATTTATAGGCTACATTTATATACCTGACTTACACACACACACACCCCCATGGGTATATTTAGACAGGTGTTTGTCTAACTTGCTCTTAAAAATTTCCAATTATGGAGATTCCACAACCTCCCTAGGCAATTTATTCCAGTATTTAACCATGCTGGAATTAGGAAGTTTTTCCTAATGTCCATCCTAAACCTCCCTCGCTGCAATTTAAACCCATTGCTTCTTATCCTATCCTCAGACGTTAAGGAGAACAATTTTTCTCCCTCCTCCTTTTATATATTTGAAAACTTATGTCCCCTCGGTCTTCTCTTCTCCAGCCTAAACAAACCCAATTTTTTCAATCTTCCCTTATAAGTCATGTTTTCTAGACCTTAAACCATTTTTGTTGCTTTTCTCTGGACTTTCTCCAGTTTGTCCACCTCTTTCCTGAAATGTGGTACCCAGTCTGGATACAATACTCCAGTTGCGGCCTAATCAGCTCAGAGTAGAGTGGAAGAATTACTTCTCATGTCTTGCTTACAACATTCCATCCTAGAATGATGTTTGCTTTTTTTCCCTCAACAGTGTTACACTGTTGACTCATATTTAGCTTGTGGTCCAGTATGACCCCTAGATCCCTTTTCGCAGTACTCCTTCCTAGGCAGTCATTCCCATTTTGTATGTGTGCAAATGATTGTTCCTTCCTAAATGGAGTACTTTGCATTTGTCCGTATTGAATTTCATCCTATTTACTTCAGACCATTTCTCCAGTTTGTCCAGATCATTTTGAACTTTAATCCTATCCTGCAACACACTTGCAACCCCTCCCAGCTTGGTATCGTCTGCAAACTTTAAGTGTACAGTCTATGCCATTATCTAAATTATTGATGATTAAGATATGGAACAGAACCAGACCCAAAGCTTATCCCTGCAGGCCCTGACTCGATATGCCCTTTCAGCTTGACTGTGAACCACTAATAACTACTCTCTGGGAATGGTGTTCCAACCAGTTATGACTCACCTTAAAGTAGCTACATCTACAGGGGGAGGGTGTGTGTATATATAAAAAAATCAGTTTACACTTGTTCATGCTTTATTGAAGGGTTTAGATCAAGACAGTGTCTTTCTAAAAGATACACCATCGTTCAAACAGAGATTATGGGCTTGATGCAGAAATGGCTGGATGAGGTTTACAGCCTGTGCTTTACAAAATGTCAGATTACATGATTGTAATGCTCCCTTCTGGCCTTAATCTATGTCTATATCCTGCTTTTACAGAGGGTGGAGTTTAGGATCCAATACAGGTGTTTTCTTCCTCTAACTAGAGCATAAAATAAGCACCTAAATCCATTCTTAGGCACCTTTTAAAAAGTGGCTTGATTTTCAGAAGTACTGAGCACTTACAAACATTAGTGACTTCAGTGGGACCTGTGAACATTCAGCACCTCCCAAAACTATCCACTTTCATTTTGGTGCCTAAAATATGGATTGAGGAAGTTTACTTTAGGAAATCAAGTTTGAGAACTGGATATAATGTTTACTGCATTTTTCCTAATACACAGCAGGGGGCAGTTTAGGATTAATTTTCTGTTTCATGCTTAATACAGATGGCAAACATTGTTCTAATCCTTTCTTGGCTATGAGGCTACTTTTATGCATTGAGCACCTAGTACAAAGGGGACTTACCTTCTAGTTTTTAAAATTTAAATATAGGCACAGTTATTTCCTGGAAAATCCTCTCGAAATGATGGGATTCAAATGTAATGTTTCATTTTTCTATTTCCTTTTTCAAATTTTATATAAATTCTTTGAAGGAAGGAAATTTCATACTAATACAGCATATATAAACTATGTTTATAAATATAGTTTAAGATCTACCAGTTATGTCCCCCCAAACATTTCATACAAGCTATGCCACTTAGTTGATTCACAACTAAAATTAAATGAAGAAATTTGGTTTTGGGGTGTTGTTTTGGGGGGTAGGGAGGATGGTGTCAGAGGTAGACAAAGTATATTAAGTAACTTTTTTATTTCAAGAGTCTTATACAATTATCTTGCTACTATCGCTGCATTATAGCTCAGGATGCCAAAATCTTGAAGTGAGCTACAGATAAACAGATTAATTGATTTATATTGCAATAGCGTATAGAAGCTCTAAATCATGGACCCAGACTCCATTGTGCTAGGTGCTGTACAAATAGCGAGCAAAGATATTATTTTCCCCACTGGCAGATGCCCCCAAAATCACTTAGGAATGTATTAATTTATTATAGTAACAGTGTATTTATTTATAGAAAAGGAACCACACACCCAATCTTGTATTCCAATGACTTTTCAGTAGAAAAAACACACAACAATCCCAACACTAACGGCTGCTGGATAGACCAGTAGCAAATTACAGCATCCTGCTCCTCTCATTTTGGCTGAGCTGTGACAGCTGTGCGTTGTCAAGTTGGGCAAAGCTCCATCCATTCCTCTCTCCTCCCCACACCCCACCCACCTGCTTTAGGGGGGACTAGTGAGTCTGCAGTGCCCACTTCAGTCTACTCAGATGGACCTAAAGTAGCCCATGCAAGGAAATAAGGAGGATTTTTTTTTACTCCCTCTTATGACCTGTGCAGGCACATAGGCCAGAACACAATCTGGTCCTAAGAAATAGCCAAAATATATAGGGATAAGACCAAACAGTTGCTACTATATCATGCTCCATTACACTTCATTGAGCTAAATTTTAAGATTGAGAAAACAAACACTCAAGAGTTAGGATTTTATTCACACTATTAACTTATTCTGTGACAACAAGGCTCCCCTCCCACTTTGCCAGGTGGGACAGAGCTGTAGCTCATTTTACAGCTTTGCATGCCATCACTGTTCAAGCCCTCCAAAGAGAGAGAGTTTCTCCTAGTGGCTTAGTTAATCCACCTCCGGCCGATATAGCGCTGTCTACACTCGCACTTAGGTCAGTGTAACTAAGTCACTCAGGGGTGCGGATTATTCACACCCCAGAGTGACATAGTTATACCACAGTAATTCTGTATAGTAGACTGCTAGCTGTTTAACACATGGAATGCACTCCGGGAAATCTCTTTTGAAACTTTACTGGTGTTTGTGGCTTTACAAGAAAATGGAGCTCGGACCAACATTCAGTATCTAAAGTTTGATGGGAAACATTTGGAATTGTTTTTTATTAATGGTCAATATTTCCTTGATCCACCGAGATTGCAAAAGACTGTGATTACTGATTCTAAGTAGCGAAGAATTGTGTAAACCCTAATATTTTATTTACCTCATCTGTTCCATCACCCACCAACCCACTTGTTTGTTTCATTCGCCTGTTAGGTCTCATCTGTTAGATTATAAGCTTTTTGGGACAAAGGCTTATTTACTAGATATTTTTACAGCACAATGGGGTTCCAGCCTGACTAACCAGTAAGCGTTACCACAACATGAAGTGTTTAGTTTTGTTATACAGTATTTCTTCATTGGATGCTGAAAAGTGGGCCAACTTAAAGTCTTCTTTACTTGTCCTATGTGCTGAAGTTGGCAAATTTAGTAGGTTTTGTTGACTTATAGAAGACCAAGTGGTACCATTCAAACATTTATAGGTCACGCCAGGCCAAGCAGTAGCATTTGCTAGTGGTTTCCTTATCTTTCACTATGTGTGTGTCAGATTTTGGTCTCATTTACACCAGTGTGGCCCAGAAGCAACTCCATTACAGTTGCACATGACTGGTGTAAGTGAAAGGAGGATCAGGCCCTCTGCTTGTGAAGTACCTTCATCACTTGTAGTTGACTAAAATTTCTCTGTGAGCAGGTCTTATTTTAGCAAAACAAAAACAATGCCATCCCTAACAGCTCAAAGTCAGTGTCAAAACAAAACCAGGGGTCATGCCCTTTGTAACAAATCATAGTCAGTGGGAATTCCCTTTGAGCAAAAGAAGCAGCTGTTACCTGGAAGAAACATAGATCAGGCTCACCTGGAATTTCCCATGACAAGACTCATAACTTCTGGCAGGGAGCAACTACTCAATCAGAATGCAGTGATCTGTAGCACAGTAAAACAAATATGCTCTTGAGTCTTCTCTTAACACTAAAGTTCCTTAACTTGGTATGCTGCTTCTAGCTGCGTTCGATCCATTGCTGGGGAGAAGATGGAGAATTCAGACACAGTGAAGACCTCAGAACTTCCACAGCTTAGAACAAGGCAACTACATGTACATCTAGCAATGTTTTCCAAACTCTTAAAAGAAAAATCCTCAAGGCAGCCAACAAAATTTATATAATTAACATATTGATTTTACTCTGCCTTTCATTTAGATGTGATTTAATCATGCGTCCCATATCCTGTGAACTGAATAGCTCGGGAGGTAGACTAGAACATTGTGGCATTTCACATTTCAGATGCAGTGCTCATGACCTCTCAACAGCCATCATCCTGATTATCTCCAAACTTGCAAGCACAACTGGAAACACTGCAAAGGCCATTTCAGCAAAGTACTTAAGCATGTGCCTAAATTTAAGTATGTTAAAAACCATACCAGGTGCTTAAGTACCTTGCTGAACTGGGGCCTTAGTCAGCAAAGAAACAACCCAAGGTCAGTCATATTGATAGGAAACCTCAAGTTTGTACCCCAGTGTATGACTGACCGCCATGTCTAATCAACCATGAAGTTTAGCCCTCCCAAACCCACTTTTTTGGAGTACTTCTTTCAAATACTACTGGAAGGTGAGATAGTGGCTTGCTATGGTGGCCCTTTTTGTTCTCTAATGTAGTGTTTAGATAAGGGATGACTATCCTGAAATGCAATATATAAGAGCTGGTGATTATTATTTAAAGTTAAAAGGTGGTCTTGTGTGTACCAAATATTGTAATTCTGCCCTGTAATTTTTTGACAACTGCTTCATAGTTCCTTCTTACACCTTGTACGGTAATTTGTAAAAAATACTGTAGCATCACAGATATCTGAATAAATATGGCAAGATCACATACCAACAAACTTTAACAGACAGAGTTAACACAATGTCATCTCCCTACCCTAGAGCTGAGGACAGGCAGCCCCCCCCCCAAAAAAAAACAAAACAAACAAAAAAAAAACACCCAACCCACACCTGTTTCACTTCCCTTTTCCCAGCAATCTGCAATCCAGCTAGTGGGGAAGGAGACCCATTACACTATCAATATATAGAAAAGAGTACATTGTAAATTATAGAGTAATGTTATGAGGTTCATCATTAATAAGACCCTATACAAATTTATTTCCATAAAGAAACACCTGTACCCTGCAAGTTGTTTGAAGGCTTTGAGTGAAGTTTGCCCTGTGCAGAGATTCTGCACAAGACCTATTCTCAATGTTAGTCCCACTTCAGATGTGCTGAACATCAGGACACTTTTAGGCTCTGAATCTGCAAAGATTTCCAAGTGTCCTTTAGTCCCCTTTAAGTTAAGCGCATACTTAAATAGCTTGCTGAAGCAGGGTCTCCTGCCTCTGTGTTTGGCATAGATGGGATTGTATACAATGCCATGCCAGACTGCAGGATTTGAGTCATAACATTCATAGCTGATTTCTCAGAAGCGGGCCATCTTAACACATTCTTACACATTTATGAACACCTAGCTTCTCCTGACATTTCGCTAGGGTCATTTTCTAGATGCTGCTAGTTAGCTGTCTCAGAATGTATCTTTTTAGGGCTAAATTATATTAGATGTCTGTACTTCTCCTCTGGAATGAGCCCGGCAAATAGCAATTAGCAGCACTTGTGAACTAGTCCTGTTATTATAGTAACAACTAGTGTTTGCTAACTCACAGCACTCGGAGTATCTGCCTCGCATGCAATCACATAGTTACATCACACAGCAGTAAACAAGTACTTTCCTAAAGAAAAGACAGACATGGTTACTGTTTCTAAATGTTGAGAATTACACAGACATTTTTGTCAGTCACGGCTTAGTGTGGGAAAACAAGGCCGAACTTCCCTGGCAAAAAGCTACAGGTATGCTAATTCGATTGTTTGATGGCTCCAGCTTTCTTGCCAGCAGATGCATGTCATTCTAATGCTACAATAAAATAACTCTGATAATGGTCATTCAGAAGCTGACAATAGGAATCCCTATTTTACATACTGGAAATAGCAATTATTTATATTTGTTAAGCATCAACGATATGTTGAATCCTGTATAAGACATGGTCCCTGCCCCAAGGAGCATACATTCTAAATAGACAAAAACTCCACAGTTCAGCCTGTTCTATGGATTTATAAAAACAAAAAGAACAAAAACAAAAACCCAGATCTTTGGCATGGCTGAATAACCTATTTTGCTCAGGAAGAGTGAAAAATAAACACCTTATCATGTATGCTAGCAGTTCTCATATTTTGAATGCTTAAAAAAATATGCTGTGTGTGATCCTAAGTTTGTTTTGGTCTGTGTTTGAACTCTTTCCCCCCTGCTGAAAATAATTTACCTTCATAGTGGCTGAAATATTCACTTTTTTATTATTTTTAGAATCCAGCAGATAGGAAATAGACCTAGTTTAGTGACCTGAAATAGCGGATGATTATGGTAAATAGGTTGCACATATTAACAAGAAAAGAGGTTCATTCAGCACATTAAATATGCTCTGAAACTTAAAGACCATTTCATGAGTTAAAGAACCCTGCTTTTTCTTGTTCCAGAAAATGTATAAAGGGGTTACCTAATCAGAGCTAGAAGTATTTGCTAACCCTTATATTTAAAAACAAAACCACCACCACCACCACAACTATGATTTGGTAGAATACTTAGTTTTAGATTGATTTCCTCTGCAGGATCATAGCAACTAGATAATAAACCTGTTCAGTCTGAGGGAGTTAAAGCCAAGTAAATATTTACCTACACAAATTTTTCTCCTGTGACGAGGCAGAATAATAGGTTTGCGTACTGAACTAGCTATTTGTTTTTAAAGACGGCATTGCAACCCAGATCAAGCCAGAACGAAAAAAGCATGAAAGGTTTTTGCCACTTTATTCCTCAAATTGGAGCGGCCCAGGACTGGAAGAGCGGGAGGAACCTGAACTGAGCCAGCAGCGCACTATGACTGACTCTACTCACAGCTACATGTTTCTCAATTTTAAGAGTATGGTAATTGTTTTAGAGAAACATTTCTCTGATTTATTTTATGCTGGACCTAAAAGACTAATTTTTAAAACTCTGTACAGTGAGCTGTGTCAAGAGTCACCCTATTCAGTTCTCTTCTGAGCCTTAAACACCGACAAATCTTGGCAAATTTTATGGGTCAAATCCTCTGCTAGTGTAAATTGTATTGCTTCATTGAAGTCAGTGAAGCTATGCTGATTTACATGAGCTGAGGTTGTGGCCATATATCCCTGGTGCTAATTTCTCTTCACATTCAAATCTTGCTTATGACTGCTTTCCTCTACTAGAGAAAAAAGGAGCGAAATCCTAATGTATTTTGTCTGAACACATCATTATGTTTGATTAATTTAATAGTAACATAAGAATTACTATAGCAGGTCAGATCAATGGTCCACCTAGCCTCATAGACTGACAGTTGCTAGCAGAAGAGAGTGTAAAGCTGCCAAAATGATCAATTATACAGTAACATGCTTATGGGAAAAGTTTCATCTGAACACCTGGCAGTGCTTTATTGGCTCATGTCCTGAAGCAGCAGGACTGATACTCCTTATAAATTGTAAAACTATTTTAACCCTAGATAATGTTCTTAATCATATAAATACTGTGTCTTACTAATCCTTTCTGAGAATTCTGCTATTAAGGCTCTGTACCTAATACCTTTATCCGTAATTTCCACACATTACAGCTGTTGGGTATATAAAACAATTTTAAAACATTAATGTTCAATTTGTTGCTTTTTAATATCATCCCTTCTTGTATTTTGAAAAAGTCTAAATAGAGACTAAACTGATTCTACACGATCCAGTATTTTATATTCCCTCCATTATGTCACCTCTTATTTGTCTCCTTTCTAAACTAAATAGTCCTACTAGCTTTAATACAAGGGTTCTCAAACTGGGGGTTGGGACCCATCAGGGGGTCATGAGGTTATTACATGGGGAGTCGTGAGCTGTCAGCCTCCACCCCAAACCCCGCTTTGCCTCCAGCATTTATAATGGTGTTAAATATATCATAGTGTTTTTAATTTATAAGAGGGGTCACACTAAGAGGCTTGCTACGTGAAAGGGGTAACCAGTACAAAAGTTTGAGAACCACTGCTTTAATATCTCTTTGTATGGAAGTCTTTTAATGCCCCTAATTATGTTCATTCTCCTTCTCTGGACTTTTATATTTCTGGTATATTATTGGAGATCAGATGCTCATTATTTACCTTGCTCATTCTCCATCCAGTTTCTTGAGTTTTTCTTTAAAAAGAAAAAAGCAAATGGACTCTGAGGTATTTAGTTACATGCAAGCAGAGAAAACTCAAAGACTATTAGATTCTGGCTCGATTTGTCTTTATCTCTATAGTGCAACTAGCAGGTTTTTTAAGAGTGGATTTTGAAATTGTTGCTATTTGGCCTGATTTTGCTATTTGGCCTGATTTTCCTTTACACTAATACCCCTTTCACTGGTCTGGCAATTTAAAGAGGCCTTGAAATGGGTGTAAATTGTACCTTAAGGCCCCTTTACACTGTCAGGATTGTGTAAAGGGACCCTAATATAAATGAGAAACAGGCCCTTTGTGTGTTCAGCGCCAGTGTAAAATTGCCCAATACAGCAATGCATCAGAATACCAGTAGATTTTTTTAATATCAGCTGATTTCTCTTCTTAGTAGATTGATTTGGTGAAGTGCCACATATCCTGTGCAAAATTACTTAATGGCTTGTTTGGGAAAATGGAAAAAACTTCATGACCATGAAGCACAAGGTTATTTTACCAGCCTGAGCACAGTACTGTATATAATACAAAGCTGTCTAGCAGATTTCATCCTCAAAGAGCAATGAAGTATCCCATTGTATTAGCTCTCATTTTCTAGCCTAGCTACTTGGTTTATTTACCGGGGTGGGGGGTACATAATTACAAAAAACAAGTGCCTAGATTTTATTCCAATGTATCATTATTGTGCTCTTTTATGCTATTCAGACTTGAGTGACTTCAACAAACACGAGGAAAGCTAATATGACGTATTTAAGATTCAGATGGAGCCTTTGCATCATGGTCTGTGAAAGGGGCAAGATGTAGTTGAGCCAGACCAGCCCCAGCTGAAGTAATTGGTGATGTTGCTGTTTTCAAGCACAGATTATTTCCACCCCACCCTGCTTCAGCTCTGCTGGCTGGCTCAGTGGGGGAGTGGGCCAAGGCCCCCTCCACTCCTTACCTGTCGCTGTTCCCTCTCTGCACACTTGCTTGCAGGCTGTTGGTGGCTATGCAGAGAGTACTTTCCCACTGTGCCCTGAGTTGAGGTGGGAGGCCACACCGTTAAATGTATGTGTTTGGCGGGGGAGGGTTCCTCCCTTATATGCCCCTACATGATTGAGTAAGACTGTGCCACGATCCGGCACTACTTGTGATTTCCTATGGGGATGTTGTTGCTAAAGAAGCATTGTAAAGACAAATATGGTTTTGCTATTGCCAAGGCTTATTTTCATTTAACTGCAAAATACCTCATTACCGATAAATATCCATTTAAGTTGATGAAAGCTACAGGGTATTTTACAGAAACCCTTATGGCTTCTATTTACGTTCTTGTGAATTTAGTCTGGCTACGTAAGTATTTGATCTAGATCCAATCAGGCATCGAAGGTATATTATACCCACCGAAGGCGGCCTGTCTAGCAGAAAGGCAGCTGAAACAGAGCTAAAACAAAAACCTGAACAAAACTGGAAAAATAAATTGTATGATGTACACTGCATATGGACAGATACAATAATTCAATACACACACGTACCACTACTTCCTCTGTGTAATGTAGCTGAATTCTCAGAGCAATCTTCTCAGCTGTCAAGTACTATTTCTAGTAGGATTATATGAGTGGGTGAAACTCAAAATTTTAAAAGTACTTAAACTTTTTCCGAGTCGTATACTCCCTTTACTTTATTATGCTCTGTAGGCAACTTTCAAACATAATACCATGCTCACAAATGTCCGAGCATGCAATGCTAATGAACTTCCCACCTCATTTATGATCCCAGAGATATGATTATGCAGTAACGGTGTCATTGTTAAAGCTAATTTCTGAGTAAAATATATGCCTGTAATTTTCGACTCACCTTTCCCTTCCCCATGAGCCTTTAGGGGCAGTGAAAATCATGGGTTTGTGCATCTCAGCCCATCCCCACCCATGTTCAAACATTGTTTTCATGTTTCCCAGGCATGCAGCAATAATGAACTGGCCTAACTTCCCAAGGATAAACTCCAGTCTGCTAGAGTGCAAGACATTCTTCCTCTGCTGTTTCAAATGATTGAGGCAAAGACAACTATATTGCATTGCAATAAAGAATAAAACATTACTATATAAGTACAAGTAGCTTGCAAAATATCCTACAGAAGATACAGCAAGATTTTATAGCAAGGTGGTATTAGTATAGAGGACAAGATATCTTTGAACGGATGCTTTGGATTTAGCAAAGGTTACTTAGCAAGTTCAAAAGATGAGACTACACCGTACTTAGATTGTAATACCACAATCCTTCTTAACAAGTTGGGGGAGGGTTCGGGGGTAATAAGTAGACAAAATACTCAGTACATTTTAATCTCATATGAGTTTAGAAACAGGAATAAAGAACAATAATATGATAAAAATGGTTAGGAAACAATTATTCCTAAAAAAAAGTGATGACGTGGCAAGGTTTACTGTGTGAGGGGAACAGAAGAGATGTAACTAGATCAGGATCTTAGGAAAGTATTTAATGACTCACAAAATCTTACTAAAAATTGAGTTGAATTGGTTTGGATATGAACAATCATATAGATCAACACTGGCTGAAGGCAATTGTAAAAGGCATCACACTGAGTTGCGGGGAGATATTGGGTGTGATTCCAGAGGGTTAGGTTCAGTGTTATGTAACAATGATCTGCAAGAGAGAGTACGTAGCACAATCAAATTAACCACTAAATAAAATGGGAAGGAAAGATTTGAAAAGCTACTGTATATAGGTATTTCTTGGCAAAACATCAGTGAGGAGTGAAGGGAAGGGATGCATAATAGTCTACAATTATTTGAGGATGGGTGTAAACAGCCAGAAATGAGAGTGGGAGGGGAAAGACTAGGCCTACAGTTAAGGAGAAGATAAAGGAAAAGGTCCAGTACAGAATCAGAGAGAGGGAAAAGAAAAGATCAGACCTAAAGTCCAAAGGGATCAAGAGAAAAAGACCCATTCTAAAGTCAAAGTCAAAAAGAAAAAAAAGGAGAGTCCAGGCCTACAGGTGAAATGATTAAAGAGTGAAAAGTTAAACCCAATCTCAAGAAGAAGAGAAAATGGAGAGGCAGAGAAGAAAGAAGCACAGTACACTGACAGAAAGCCAGATGGATCTGCAGCAGGATAATCCTCTCACCGGCTCAGAGGTTCTGGGAGTCTGCCTCATCTACCGCCAAAGTACAGGTATCTCTCAAATGGCCTCCCCCACCCCCATATTAGTAAGCATTTCTAAAACTAAAAGAGGGGAGATGATAGAGAAGGCTCTCAGAAGGTTTACACTGGTAATGTCACTACACCAGGAAGTAGCGTTGATTATCTATGTCACTTTTAGGTTACCAGTAATAAATCACTTACTGGGGTTGGAACCAACACATGCTTCTCGGCTTTCCTGCAGCACAGCATGAGAATGCGTTAGAAGTGATTTCTTCTTGCAAAAATCTTGGGATGGGATCTGCAGCTCTGGCACAGCAACTTCTATACCATTTGTGTAAATGGTTAGACATTGTCTTTTCTTGTTGAACATATTCTTAGCCCCAAACCCCTTTCTCAACGGCAGGTGCCATTTCTTATGCAGGAATTAAAAACAGACTAATTAATAAATAATTCCTCTCTTTTAATGTATCTTTCAAGGTTCTTATAGCACACCCATCACCAAGTTTTCTGAGTGCTAACCTGCATTACATTCCTTCCACTTGTATTAATTACTTTAAATGCTTAGAGGGCCCAAATGAGATCAGGTCCCCGTTGTGCTAGGTGCTGCACATACAAATAGTAAGTGACAGTCTTCATCCAAAAAGTTTACAGTCTAAAAGAACAAGACAGGCAAAGGCGAGAGAAAGGAAGTATTATCCCAGATTTACTGATGGGGAATTGAAGTACAGAGAGATTAAGGGCTTGTCTACGCAGTGCATGGACTATGTGGGTGTGAATTGCAGCATGCACTAAAGTGTTGTCTTGTAATTGCCCCATGTAGACCCTGCTATTGCAACCTAAAAGGTACCTAGTTCGCATTAAAGTAGTTGTATTTTAAACAGAACTACATTAATACTAACTAGGTACCTTTTAGTTTGCAGTAGGAGGGTCTACATGGGGCAGTTACAGTGCAACACTTTAGTGCACACTGCAATTCACATCCCCATGGTCTGCACTGCAGGGCCATGTAGACAAGTCCCAAATGATGTGCCCAGCATGATGCAGGAAACAGCGTCAGAGCCAGGAATTGAACCAATGTTTCTTGAGTTCTAGGCCAATGGCTTAACCACAAGACCATCATTCTTCCTTTTACTTTCTTGACTACCACTATTAACAAAAACAAAAAATCCCCACGAACAAGTAGAATAAACTTTTTACTTTTCAACAAGAGAAAGACATTGCAGCAGTGACATTAAAAATACCTTAAGGTATCAAAAGTACTTACTGTATATTACAGGAAAATGCTGTTATGACATACATTGATGTCAGGAAACAAACTAATCCACAAGTCAGTGAATATTGCAGAGCTCCAGACACAGGAAGCTAAATCTTCAAAGGGGGAACTACATGTGTGCAAGGGAGTACAGGGCAGCACAGGAGTAACTGTAATAAAACCAGCAGCGTTTTCATTCTGAGATCCTGTATTTTTGCATGACACACACCCATTACATTTACAAAATAAGCCTTTTGATTTTTATGTATAGGTCTCAAAAGGATGGGGGTAAGAGAAGAACTTATGTGCAAGTTATAGCCAGGATGGATAGAAACAGCTATGTTAGAAAAATGTCTCAGTTTGCTGCTGGTGGTGCTGTCTTACACTTAGGAAAACTACTATCCTGAGAATAATCTGTGTACTGCCAACCCCAAGTAATCAAAAATCATGAGTCAGACCCAAAACAACAGGATTAGATTTTTAAAAATAAAATAAATCACATTGTTTTTCAATGACTGCTGTGGGGAAGCTGCCCAGGCCTCTGTGCACAAGATCATTTTAGGGGCAAAATTGATTTTGCTTTTACACAAAAAGGCACGCATAAGATGTACACCTTCCCAGGCTGCTCAGAGGGGGAGTCCACTGACCCTGTCCTAACTGCTGCAGTGTAGGTACTCCTGTTCTTTCTTCCTTCATTTCCTTCCCTCATCACTATTCTCTCCCCCTCCCCTTCCATCTCTCTCCCTGCCCCTACTGTCTACATGTCTTTGTACCTGTCCCACCAGTAATGCTGCCGGCAGTGATTCAAGAGCATAAAAATACCAATCTCAAGAAAGACTGTTAAGAACCAGGGCACACACCCCAAATTGGTTGTGAATTCTGTACTTAGATTTCACCAACCAATTATCAAATGTAAACTCCTCAGGCACTAAAGCAGCCTAAACATGGAGTCAAAGACAGTCCCCTTGGGTACACCATTCTCTTTTACTACCAAGGTGAGCATACTTGTATGATAGATGGTCCCTTACACTAAGAATTACAACAATATTCAATTTACTTCCAGTCCCAAAGGACCAGTTACTTACCACAAGTCAATTGCACCTTAGATCTCACACCAAAGACAACATTTGCACCCAATCCTATAATAAACTATACGGAGATTTAGTAAATAGGAAAAGGAAAGAATTATTTACAAGGTTAAAGCAAGTAAATGATATACACAAATGAGTTACAATCTTAAGTTTCAAAAGATAATAGAGGCTTCTATAATAAGCAAGGTCTGTATGTCCCTTAGGAATAACCCAGGCTAAGCAGCTGGAGATCTCTTGCTTATGCTTTTGCCCCCCAGAGTCAAAGCAGCATCATGAACCTGTTCCTTCTTGTTAGAGCACAGGGAGGAAGGAGATAAAAATTCCTGAGCTGCAAACTCACCTGATGGGAGGAATCCACTTGCATGACTCATCTTCATGGGTTGCGGGAGGAGATTTACCCACTCACAGAGGCTCACAATGCAGCCACTCAAATATTACCTTATAGTATGGGAAACAGAGATTAAATTAGATTAATGCAGGCAGCAACTCACAAACACTCAATAAAGTCTAAACACATTTATAATTCTAATTTCCATTTTAACAATACTAACACACAGGTGAGCCAGACCGACTCCAGCTTTGTATTGGTCAGCGTTCATTTGAGACATTGGGACTTTGGCGAGAGCTGGCACTTGGTTTGTCAGCATCACACCACCACCCAGTCTCCTCCCTCCCTCATTTTCTTCCTCCGTGTTCCTTCATAGTCTCCTGTGCCACACCTGCCTCCCATATTTTCCCTCCCTTTCCTCACAGTCTCTTACCCCCTCACACTCTCATTTGCCCCTGTTCCTCTGCATCTCTTCAGTCTGCTGCCTGAATTCCACCTGCCCTTTTCCCTCTCACAGTCTTCCTCCTGCCCCGATGTTCCCCAGTCAAGTTAATGCCAAGGATGACAAGAATAGAAAAGCAAGCTTCAGCTATTGAAGGACCTCAAATAATCCACTGATGTAACAATAATATCCCCTCCTGACTTCAAGTAGAATTGCCTGCTGTACAACAGATGAAGTGCATCGTCCAAAAATCATCTCATCAGGCAACTACACCCTCTTCTAATCCCTAGAAGTTTAGGTGGACTCATAATTACATAGTCACAGTCAGCAAGAAGATTTTCTGCTTTTTGACATATAACATAACTACATCTTGAAATCTGCCACTCCAAAAGAGAGACACCTGGGTTCAGTGATAACTTCAGGAAAGCATTACTGCTTTTGAGCACTCAACAGCATAAACACCAAGTCTTCTGTTTCACTGATGGTAAATGAATCACAGATCAATCATATCAAGGTATTGGCTGCAATCTAAAATACATGCCTCTCATTTCTGCCAGCTTTCATCATGCAAGACAAGGAGCAAGTTGCACCAAAATGCATTTAGAGAAATCCACTATGGCATTCAAATTTGTGGCTCTTGTTTAATCTTATACAGTGCTGGTAGCAGTGAATCCATCCAAATCCTGACATTCAAAACCATTATGAGGACAAAGATCCTAACTTTGCCCTTCATGTTTTGAGCTTGCAAACCTAAGGCCAGATCTTCAGCCCTTGGCCCTAACCAAGTGCCTTTTGTGCCTCTTCAGTGACATGTCGGGGATGGGAAGTAACGGGGCCAGAGTTCACTGTCCTGCCCTAGGGATCTGGCCATTTATGTCCCGCAAAGGAGCAATTCTATTGTATAAAAGACTAAACACAGTAACTTAAAAGTTATTTAAATCAGGCACCTTAAATTCTAGTTCACTACCATGACCTCAAGTGTAGATTAAGCTGATTCCTTGTGTTCTCTCACAATTATTACTTGCCATCCCAAGATAACATTGCTAAAGCCTTGTCGGATGAGACAGGTAGCACCCTTTCCCTTTTATCTTCACTTTTATTTCCCAAGCCAACCTAAAGGCGAGGGACTCTGCTCTGGGCAATATTCCAGCTCCAGCAATACCAAAGCTTTCAGAAGCCTCTCTTTCCTCCCTCAGACCCTACCTTTAATCCTCATCAAGCAGCTAATTGTCAATGTATAGCACATTTTCTCATCCCAAAACACCTGGAACAAAGTCTTTTGGCAAACTTAATGTAATTATAAATCAAGAAAAAATACCCTATTCTTGTTCAACAAATTCAATTGCGATAGAGTGAAACAACAGTGCCAGCTAACTCCAATCAAGCACTTACAGCATCAAAACATTTTGCCTCAAAGACATTCATTATCTCCAGCGGTGAATAAGAATATCAGAATCCCAGCCCTTAATTAAAACTCACACAAGCAAAATGTTGCAGCGTTCCTACAGAAAGATTTGTGTTTCTGCAAAAAGGCAATTTCACACTGGTCTTGACAGAGCTGATATTTTTGCACCAATCTGCTGAAAAGGAGACCATTCACCAGCCACAAGTGAGACTAAGTACAACAGCAAAGGTAGAATCCACTTCCAAGAAAGGTGTAACAAGGATTATTCGCGGAAATATTTATCATATGGGCAGGCCTTTACTGGCTCTTTGTCTAGTTCATTTTGTTCGGTTAAGGTTTGGCACCTTGGTTTCCCAAATCTGTTTTCCTCCACTCATCCTTCCCATTTCCTGTTCCTTTAAATTCATTCATTTACTTTTTAACATCTCAGGGCTGACATGTGCCTTTAAAACTAAAAGTGACACATCCTGGATGAGGCTTTCATCAGTAGATGTGAAGAGACAGTTACTGAAAATAGCTTCACAGCACCTTGTAAATTAAATATTATTCTTCCCATTTTATAGATGAGCTAAATGAGGCACTAATCTATTTTGGGCTAATTCCTGCTCCCCTTGTAGTCAATAGGAATTTTACCATTACCTTTAATGGATCCTATGGGCCTGATCCAGAGATCACAGAAGTCAATGAGATTTCCTCCATTAACTTCAGTGGGCATAGGATCAGCCCCTAAAGCTATGTCTACACTGCAATACAAGACCCATGGTACAGCTGCAGTTGGCCCAGGTCAGCTGACTCAAGTTCACAGGGCTTAGGCTGCAGCATAGGCACTGACTTCTACTGGTGCCGGTGGGTGCTCGACCCTCCCTCTGCCCCGCCTCCACCCCTTCCCCAAAGTCCCTGCCCCTATTCTGACTCCTTCCCCAAATCCCCACCACGGTGCCTCCTCTTCCCCCTCCCGCAGCTTGCTACAGCTGTTTGGCAGTGGAGGTAGGCGGAGGAGCGGGGACACAGTGTGCTCTGGGGAGGAGGCAGAGGTGCGGTGAAGTGAGGTGGGGAACTTGGCTGCCGGTGGGTGCAGAGCACTCACTAATTTTCCCCGTGGGTGCTCCAGCATCCGTGGGCTGCAGGGCTATAAAATGGCCATGTGGATGTTTGGGCTGGAGTCTGGGCTCTGAGACCCTTTTAGGGGGAAGGGTCTCATAGCCTGGGCTCCATCCTGAGTCCAAACATCTACACTACCATTTTTAGCCCTACAGCCCAAGGCCTGTGAGCCCAAGTCAGCTGAGCTGGTCTCTGAGATTCATCCTAAGAGATGTCTTGACCAGAGTGGGCCAGCGTGAGGCACCCAGATAACATCACCACCTCTACTGGCTCTGGCTGCATCCTAACCACCACCTGGTATGTGAGATTTGTTCTCCCCCCACCTTCCTCCCCACTGTGTCCTTTTCTTTCCCTCCCTTATTTCTTTTCTTTCCCATCTCTTTCCTTTTTCCTCCTAATAAGGAACCTGGTTTAGCTGCCCAAGACTCCATATTTTGCAACGCTGCTGTAAGCCTGTGACCAGAAAGAGGCAACTAAAAGCAATGCCCTAAATAGCCCAATGCTGGTACAAGTTTGCCAGGACTTGGAGTAGCTGATAAGGCTGGGTGCTATGCCTGTGTTTTCCAATTGCAAGTTGGAGTCAACACCAGAGACAAGATACATTTTCTCTCTCTTTAATATTCTTTTCTCTCCCCTTTTGTGTGTGTGTTTGTCTTATAAGAAATAAGACAACAGCTCCAGCCTGTCTCAACTAACTTCTTTTTTCCTCACGAGGACAGTTATTACCATCTTTGAGACCATCAAAAAGACTAAGGGGGCGGGTTGTCTCTTTCTAAGAACTCTCCCCAGCTAAAAGGAAAGGGCACAAAGGTTGTTAGCTCATTAACCTTCTGCCTAATTAAATCATCTCCCCATTAAATCCACTCCAGGGAGAGAATAGCTATCACCTTTGTGTGATCAGACTACTGGGTTGTTAAAATGAAACCGTACTTAACACTCTACATTTCAAACGTTTAACTGTATTTCTGTCTTTTTTGTATCTTTAAAAGGGGTTTTAATGTGTGTTTGCCATGGTAATAAGCAGGCTGAGATCTCTGTATAGCACACCTTGTTTAACTATTTAATATTGGTCGGTGACTGGGTTATGTGAATGTGTGTTTGGCCCATTTATTCCATCTAAATATGAAACCACCACCCGCCTCTGATTTCCACTGACCATTTACCAACTGAGTGCTCAGCTTCCAGTTTCTCCGCTGTTTCCATTGGTATCCAGCACATGGCATGGGTGTATAACAGGTTTCTTCAATCCTTTTTTTAGCAGAGTCTTTTTACGTTTGATTCACGTGGCAGGGCTCCCTCCTCTGCCCTGTGGACCACCACAAACAGGCTGGACACTTTCCAGGTTCTAAGCACCAGTGTGTTGTTTATTTGGTCCTCACCACCAGTACCGCCTTGTACAGCAACATACAAGTGGACATTAACTTTCCCCTTAGCCCAGAAAGGGAAAGATCTCCTCGTCCTGCAAACCTGTGTCCCCTGACTCCCACCAGCCTCTTACCTTGTCTTTTTTTCCTCACCTCACTGTTCCCAGCTGATGGGCTGACTGTTCTCATTAGCCTTCTGCCTAATTAAGTTATTGAGCACCCATCTCCGAATTAAATCCACTCAGGGGTGGGGGGCAACAGCTGGCCCCCTTAGTGACCAGAGCTGGATCAGGTCTAGGCTCCTGGCACTCTGTCACAATTTATTTTCAGGATTTTATTTCAGTATTAGCCTATGTCATGAATTGGGTTTCCCACCCTTTTAAGCAATTTTTTTTAATAATTCCAAGTTATATGCAGGTCAGGTGATTTTATCTTTCAGCCTTCCTTTTTATACTATACAATGCCTATCACTTGCAGAGTTCAACAGTCATTTACCAAGAAAAGAGAAACCCAAATCAATCATAGTATTCTAAATCTGGTCAATATACTCCATATATTCTGTGACTGTATATAAGCATTTCACATTATTTAGGGCTTACAGTAGAACAAAGACATTATCAACACACAGAGAGAGAGTTTCTGATTCATAGAAGCTTCTCATTTCTCTGCCGTAACTCAGAGTGAAAGACATTGATTGGAAAAAATAGATTATTCATGTTATATTTGATTTAGAATGGCAAACAAACATATAGTTTATAATTTGGGGTAAAAAACATGCAGTTTAGATTTCTTGGAGTAACAGATAGTTTGCCCTATTTGACCTTCAGTCTCATAGCCAATTATTTCTAGTTTGTTTAACTCACAACTTCCCCCACTCATCTCTTGATCCACTCTGTGCTTTTTGAGTTTTTGAGAGCCAGAAGGAATCAGTAGCTATTAATCATTCAAGGCATATCTGTTCTTTACACCTTACACAGTCCTCTGCCTTAACTGCAAGACCACATATAAATCGAAAGTTGTATTGTGTAACTTTACTCTTAATACTTAAAATCTTAGATGTCTCAAAGAAACATTCAGCAGTTGCCTCACACAGCATATTCAATTGTAACAGATAAAGAAATTAAATAACTTCCTTTTTATAGACAGCCTGTGTAACTGTAGAACAGACGACTGTCCTGTAGGTCATTTAGTCGCATTATATATATGTTGATTTACCTGATCCCGAGTCAAACTCCACTTTAATCTTCCAAGGCTCATTTTAGTTTGAAGAACAGCCAAACACGCCCATTTGGACAGACTCCTATAATGTGTTTCCTACTACTTAATGAAAAAGGAAAACAAAAATTAACTTATCTTTGTGAGATAATTTATTTCCTGGAGATCAAGTAAATGATGTTTTAAATATTATTTTAATCCTCCAGCAGGTATATTTCAAAGGAGAGACAGATAAGTCAATTTCTTTTACATGTAGTATTACATCAACTGGTGGAAAAAGTTTCTTTGGGGGCAGGAATTGTCTTTTTGTTGTTTGTACAGCACCATCTAGCCCACTAGGTCCATGACTGGGACTCCTAGGCACTACAGTAATACAAATAAATATCAATAATATTAGACTCCCAACCTGCTACTCAGCAAGGACTTAATGCTCCTTTTATATATTTGGAGATTTTAAACCCAAAGGATCGTTATGGTAATCTAGTCTGACTTCTGCATAGTTATTACTGCATGTATCCCACAATTTGTGGCTGAACTCTAGCATATCCTTTAGAGATTTAAAGTCTATTAAAGACTAAGAATTTATCACATCCTTTGGTTTCTGTGGCTAATTATTCTCATTGTTAAAAATTCACATCTCATTTCTAGCTTGACCTTTGCTGACTTCAACTTCCCATCATTGGATCTTGCATGGCCTGTGTCTACTAAGTTAAAAAGCCCTGTAGAGTCCCAGATATCTACGCCCTATGTAGGCACTTCTAGACTGGTCAAGTTGCCTCTTAGCCTTCCCTTCAATAAACTAAACAGGTTGAGCTCCTTTGGTCTCATTCTCAGACATGTTTTCCAGGCCAAAAAATCAGTCAGATAGCTCTTGTTTGAATCCTTTCCAATTTTGTCAATATTCTTTTAAGTATGTGAACACCTGCACTGGACACAGTTCCTGTAGTGCTCTCATGAATGCTGTGTACAGAGCATTCACTTTCCTACCCCTACTCCCTATTCCCCTGTTAATATAGCCAAGAGAGCTGTCCTTTTCCAGAAAATGAAACATTTTGATTTTTGATTAAAACAATTTTTTTTCAATTTCTGAGATTTTCCTCCCTTTCTCTCTCTCTTTTTCCATCCCCTTTATCCCTTTTCAGTGGAAAAATGGAAGAAAGAAGACGGATGCAAAATCTCTAGTGTCATGTAGCAAAAAAGGGCAAACAGCATTGCCCTAGGGGCTCATGTACATCTGGTTATCTGCAGTGGCCCCCATGTCATTTTCAGTCACCTGCTTTCCAGAATGCAGTCCCCAGGCCTGCAAATACATCCTACATTCTTTTTCTCCCAGATGCATGGCCTCCTATATGGCTGTATTGAAATGCAGGTTGTATGATTGCACCCTCCTAGCCCAGGGAACACGATCATGCTATATCCGTGACCTGTCTTTGTTGCTATTCATCACTCCTGTGTGTCCCCTGCAACTTTTTATTAGCAATAAGGGACTCTGTTAGAAGCTTCCCCACGAGCCGATAATTGCCCGTTAACAACTACATTTTGAGATCTATCAGTTTGCCAGATTTTAATCCATTTAACATGTGCCATATTGATTTATATGGCTTTTAGCACTGACGTCAATAGGAACAAGATCAGTTCTCTACTGCTAAACTATCTGGTTTTGTTGGTTTGTTTTGGAGCAGATTGTCCTCTATCCTTGAAAGACTAAGTAATGGCATTTTTTTAATTCAAATGAAGGTGAATCAGACTTCTCAGTATTAATCTCATAACAGACAAAAGGATTTCTGGAAGGCAGCAACGCTAGTCACTCCCTCTTCCAGCCTCCAGCTTTTGACTGCACTGTCTGCATAGAACTTCGAGTACCTGAAGCATAGGGTAGTGAAAAACTACAGCTGGAAACTGAACCCAAGCCTGTAAACCCATAGCCCCATGTTTTTGCTTGTAACACAATTTTTAGTAGCATTATCAAAACCTAGTCCAAGCACAGTCAGCGTATTTATGAATATTAGTCAAGGGGAACACAAACGCAAACAGAATTTTTAAAATGACAGCCCTGTTCTAAATCAGTGCAGTTCTCACTCTGTTTTTATTGACGAGAAACGGAGCTTTAGAGAGGAGGCCGCTCCATTTGCTTCTGCCCAGGATCTTTTGAACAGAGATTGGATTATAAAAAGCTCCAAATAGTTCAAGTTTAATTACAGTGTAACAGGCAGAGAGTGGGCATGTAGGAGAGCGTTGGAAAAGGGATTACACAACACCAATGTAGTGGGCCCTGGTGGTGAGGCAATGGCTGGAGGGCAAAAGGAGGCAGAAAGTAGTCATTAAGCAAAGCAAGATCCCTGAACTTGTAGGAATTCCTATATGACCTGTTAATGCCTATCTAGTTCTAGGAGTTCAAGTGAACAATGTCTGTATCATTTGGGTATAAATCTTTAAGTGTTGTTTATGTATTTCTAATTCCTGAAGGTTTCTTAGATAAATCACCCTGCAGTTAAGAACTGTGGCTGACATCCTCACTTCCTCTCAACCCCAAACATCATCATCAAGAACATTTTCTCCTCCCCAAGACCGTGATGCTCTAAGTCTAAGCTATAAAGTATATAAATCATGTTAATATTCCTAAATCCAGTGTGAGCTGAAAGCAAACATCAGGGCCAGGAATACATCCTGTAGCTCCCTGTTGTTGAAAGGATATGGAAACCACTTTATCTGCCAGTATCCCATGCATGTAGGAACTTAGAAATAATACATTTTGATCAATCAGCCTACTATGTTGACATACATAAACAAAAAGTACTTCCACTCAGCCAAACCGCATATCTTGGCAAACTACCTGCTAAAAGACAACAAAGACATAGTTAAAAGACTTGGCAGCCTTCCTGGCATGCTACACCTTGAGCTTAACAAGTCAGTCACGCTATGCTGGCTTTGTGGCTTAGCCACACAGTGCAATACCACAAAGGGGAATATCAGAGTTTGGGTCCGAACTTGTCTGTCTCTTCTGGGCCTTCAGAGGCTGGCAGTGATGGGGAGGCAGCAAGGTCAGACCGTAAGGTTAGGAAACGTTTTCATGAAGGAGTGACATGGAGAATTATACTTAGCCCTTACTGTATATAACTCTTTATCTGATTAACTGTCTGTCTTTCCTAGGAATTTCTCATGCCCCAGTAACTGTATCATTCAAGCCTTCATACCACATTGTAAACCTTAAACTAACAAATTAAACAATCAAGTTCAGTGGTGGATTCTGAAGGGAGCTTTGTCCCTTTCTCCTCCCAGGTGGGAAGAGTCCTGTGGTATTGTGCATCTAAAGGTCCAGGGCAGTAAAAGAGAGAAAATGGAGAAATCTTCAGGTCTCTGATGGGCTCAGAGAATCCCCAAACCCGCTTCCAAGAAACAAACATGGGTCAGACTGTTGCAGCACCAGGTAAGCCAAAAAATCATGGTGGCAATTGAATATATAGCAAATGACCATAATCATCTGCAGAGTTGCTGAACATCCAGACTGTGAGCCAGATCATTGGCTACAGTAAAATGACATAGCTACACTAAAATGACTTAGCTATGCTGATTTACACCAGCTCAAGATCTGGCAAAATGGTGGCTGTCAAAGAATCAGCACCAATTATAATTACTCAAGAAAACACCCTGTAAAGAATTCAGTGTGAAATTCTTACAACAGACTGAATTCCATCTGATTTGGCTAAAGCCAATACATATTAAGCATGTTATGCCAAAAATGGTTAATGCACAAATCAGGTAGCTCACTGCATTCTGGGTACCAGCAGGATGGTTCTACTGGATGGATATGTCTGTTAGTTTCCAGTACTGTGGATCAGTGCTTTTCAAACTGTGGGTCGCAACCCAGAACTGGGTTGCAGGGTGAAAGGGATTGGGTCACGGCGGATCTGGTCAGCACCGTGGACTGGATCACGAAAAGTCCCGTCAGTGGTTTTGCCTGGCTAAGGCAGGCTAGTCCCTACCTGTTCCGACACCGCACTGCGCCCTGGAAGCAGCCGGCAGCAGGTCCAGCTCCTATGCATGGGGGCCCCCACCCTGAGCACTGGCTCCGTACTGGCCAACGGGAGCTGGGGGGGGCGATGCCTGCAGGTGAGAGCCGCACAGAGCTGGACCTGCTGCTGGCCACTTCTGGGGAGCAGTGCAGTCTGTGGTGCCAGGACAGGCAGGAAGCCTGCCTTAGCACCCCCGCTGCAGCACTGACTAGGAGCCGCCCGAGGTAAGCCCCAGTCCCGCACCCCAATCCTCTGCCCCAGCCCTGAGCCCCCCCAAACCCAGACCCCCTTCCTGTACCCCAAAACTCCTCATCCCCAGCCCCACCCCTGAGCCCAGAGCCCTGACCCCCTCCTGTACCCCAACCTCCTGCCCCAGCCCAGAGCCCCCTCCCACACCCTGAACCCCTCATTCCCAGCTTCAGCCCTCACCCCCATGCCCCAACACTCTGCCCCAGCCCTGAGCCCCTCCCACACCCCAAATCCCTTATCCCCGGCTCTGTTTGAAAACGACCACTGTAGATGAAGATTATCAGCATTCTGCGCAGGCTTGCATTAGGAGGGTTTGCAAGAGTAAGCAGACTATAACAGCACCTGTCATTCTGATCTGCAGATGCTGAGTGACAAATAAAGTAGCAATGACACACTCCAAGCAGAACCCAATTCGTCCCCCCTGGAAAAATTCAGTAAACTAAAATACTGTGTTTTAAACTATTATATCAAAACCCTTTCCAAGAGTTGATTTCCCCCCCCCCTTTTTTTTTCTTTTTTCCAACATTATTTTTCAAAGTACCATGGGAAAGCTCCTGCACATGCTGAACTTCTCAACTGTGTCCATAAATGTTTCATTGAGTACCTATTATGTACAACGTATGTTTTTCACAGTGGAACCTGAGTCCCAAAAAGGATTCATTATTCCTCTGCTTTGAGGTTGCAATCCTGCAAATAGCACATTACATTATACAGAGATACTGCAATGTTGGGAACATTGCATTATAGCCCTTCCCAGGAATTCAATCTCATCAGTTCAGGTTGCTGTGGTATACGGATTAAAAATGAAACATTACAGATATGAACAAATATATAAATATCCATGGATCTACTTTAGAAACCCAAAAGTTATATTTGAAACTCTTTAAGTTTAAAGACTACATGCATTTTTGTTGTTCAGTATTATTCCTGAGGAGCTAGAGAATGCTCAGATATATTAAATATTGCACAAATGGTATCTGAGTCATTAAGTGAGTTATTAAGTTGTGGGACTAATTCTCTGGAGTCTAATAGGTGCAAACTATATTCAGAGTCTTAATCTTCAAAGAGAAAAAATATACTGTCTATCTTGAAAGATCTTCTCCTTGTTTTTTGGCTTTTTAAAAATTATTTACTGCTTATTAATCAGAAACCAATGTAAGAAAGTCATGGTACAATCACCATATCACTAAATAATTTACTTCTAACAACATTTTTCATATTCATAGTTTTAGATTTTTTTTAGCAAACGGCATTTAAATCTAAACTTATTTTATAAGCAGCAAAATAAGTTACCAAATAATTCCAGCAACACAAGTAGTCCCAAGAAAATTAACTTTCTTTTTTTAATTTTAGATGCGTCTCCTTCAGATATCCTCATGTTACAAAGACAGACCTGGGAAATATTTAAATATCAGGAGGGCAGATATAACTTCTTGAACTAAAATGCCAGAATTCATATTAGCCAGCCTGTGGTAAATCCTGATTATCTGAATTTTGGTTTATCTACCATTTGTCTGATCCTGCAAATCTGAAATTCATATAGAAACTGAATGTTGTTTATCCAAAACTCTGATTACTGGCAGTTTTTAGTTCTCCTCAAGACATGCAGGTAATAAAGGTTCCTGTTGTGCAATATTCTTTTAATAAGGGTTTGCAGGGTGGCAAGATGCCCACCATCCATTTTATGTTTTTCTAGTGAGGTTCTCATGCAATGCCTGACACCATGGTGTCTGAAGGAAGCCAAGGTGTGTTGCTTTGTTCATGTGAAACAAGGTGGGTGAGGTAATATCTTTTATTGGACCGACTTCTGTTGGTGAGAGAGGGACATTTTCCAGCTTGCAAAGTGCTCTTCTTCAGGTCTGGAAAATGAAGAAGAGTGCACTGTAAGCTCAAAAGCATGTCTCTCTCACCAACAGAAGCTGCTCCAATAAAAGATATCACCTCACCCACCTTCTCTCTAATATCCTGGGACCAACAGGGCTACTACAAAACTGCATACAACTTTGTTCACGTGACAGCTTCAAGATAGCTTTGGCTCGATGTGCAAGGCAATATGGGGGCAGCCATTTTGGATGTGATATTGGAATTTGTCATTATAGCATAAGGCAGAGAGAGGAAGGAGGTACCATGTCTAACGCAGACTGTTGCCACTGTAAAGAGAAAAGAGGGAATGGAAGAAAGCCTGAAACTTCAGAGTGGGCCAGGGGCCCAGGAAAACTTTAATCTAGGATTCAAGAGTTTGAAGATCAATCTCCCTTCATGTTGAGAACTATAGACCAACGGGTTTTGTTGGGGTGGGGGGGGAGGAAAGTGGTACGTGGGATTTTATGGTATGGGAGATTGCAGCAACTATTTGCTCTCTATTTGCTCTTCTTCACAGGAGAAGCAGTCAAGGAGGGCAGCACAAGAAGATACGAGCTGTTTAAATGCTAGAGAAAGTGCTTAGGAGTGAAGGTCTTCACACCTGGACAGAAAATTTTCATGGGAGGTGGACTGGGGTCATGCACCACTGGTGGCTCAGCTCCTAAAAGGACAGTGTCTTGAACTCTATTATGCTCTGTTACCCTGAGTAAATGGAGATGTAGGAATGACTGCTCAGAAGAGTGGAAATTGCTGATCTTAAACACAAAAAAGAAGCTTACAAGAAGTGGAAGATTGGACAAATGACTATGGAGGAGTATAAAAATATTGCTCAGGCATGCAGGAGTGAAATCAGGAAGGCCAAATCACACTTGGAGTTGCAGCTAGCAAGGGATGTTAAAAGTAACAAGAAGGGTTTCTTCAGGTATGTTAGCAACAAGAAAAAAGTCAAGGAAAGTGTGGGCCCCTTACTGAATGGGGGAGGCAACCTAGTGACAGAGGATGTGGAAAAAGCTAATGTACTCAATGCTTTTTTTGCCTCTGTCTTCACGAACAAGGTCAGCTCCCAGACCACTGCACTGGGCAGCACAGCCCTCTGTGCAGAAAAAAAGAGGTTCAGGACTATTTAGAAAAGCTGGACAAGCACAGGTCCCTGGGGCCAGGTGCACTGCATCCAAGAGTGCGAAAGGAGTTGGTGGATGTGATTGCAGAGCCATTGGCCATTATCTTTGAAAACTCATGGTGAACGGGGGAGATCTCGGATGACTGGAAAAAGGCTAATGTAGTGCCCATCTTTAAAAAGGGGAAGGAGGAGGATCTGGGGAACAACAAACCGGTTAGCCTCACCTCAGTCCCTGGGAAAATCATGGAGCAGGTCCTCAAGGAACAACAGTGTGCCCTTGTTGCCAAGAAGACCAATGGCATTTTGGGATGTATAAGTAGGGGCATTGCCAGCAGATCGAGGGACGTGATCATTCCCCTCTATTAGACATTGGTGAGGCACCTGGAGCTGTTTTGATAGCTGCTTTCAACTACCTGAAAGGGGGTTCCAAAGAGGATGGCTCTAGGCTGTTCTCAGTGGTAGCAGATGACAGAACAAGGAGTAATGGTCTCAGGTTGCAGTGGGGGAGATTTAGATTGGATATTAGGAAAAACTTTTTCACTAGGAGGGTAGTGAAACACTGAAATGTGTTACCTAGGGAGGTGGTGGAATCTCCTTCCCTAGAAGTTTTTAAGGTCAGGCTTGACAAAGCCCTGGCTGGGATGATTTAGTCAGGGATCAGTCCTGCTTTGAGCAGAGGGTTGGACTAGATGACCTCCTGAGGTCCCTTCCAACCCTGATATTCTATGATTCTAAGGAATCAATTCTGAAGCACTTAGAGGAGAGGAAAGTGATCAGGAACAGTCAACATGGATTCACCAAGGGCAAGTCATGCCTGACTAACCTAATTGCCTTCTATGATGAGATAACTGGCTCTGTGGATGAGGGGAAAGCAGTGGACGTGTTATTCCTTGACTTTAGCAAAGCTTTTGACATGGTTGTGACGCACTCTATATGATTTTATAAAAATATGCTAATGAGTGTGAATATAATGTAACTGGAATATGCTTCATGCAAAAGGTCTCTTGTAAGGTATCATTACAAAGCTTATAATCTACTGAGGGTGGTCATCCTATTTGTATAAATGTATCACTCTTGTATCTGAAACTAGAAATATGAAATATAACTCTAAATGCCTATTGTAATTATACAAAGTGTGGTCAATGGTTGTTTGGAATCTTGATGGCTCCCATCGACCAAGACAGTTGACTGTGGATGGCTCTGTTTGTAGGCAGGCCTTCCTGTGAGTCAGGCTGGGAGGAATGAAGGCTTGGGGTCTTACAGTGACATGTGGTCATGTAACCTGAACTGGAAGCCATCTTTAACCTGGTGTTTTTCTATTGAAAAGGAAGGGTGGGAACCCAGAGGGACAAAGGATTCCCACCTTATGTAAAAGATATATAAGTGGGTGGAACAGAACAAAGTGAAGTGGCCATCATGAGAAATCCCCTCGCTACCACCAGAGCTGGAACAAGGGCTGTACCAGGGAAAAGGATTGTGCCCAGATTAGAAAAGTGTCCAGTCTGTGAAAGAAACTTATTGAAACATCTCTAAGGGTGAGATTTTATCTGTATTCAGTTTTTATTACTGTACTAGACTTAGACTTGCGTGTTTTATTTTATTTTGCTTGGTAATTCACTTTGTTCTGTCTGTTACTACTTGGAACCACTTAAATCCTACTTTCTGTATTTAATAAAGTCACTTTTACTTATTAATTAATCCAGAGTATGTATTAATACCTGGGGGCAGGGGGCAAACAGCTGTGGATATCGCTCTATCAGTGTTATAGAGTGTGAACAATTTATGAGTTTACCCTGTATAAGCTTCATAAAGGATAAAACAGATTTATTTAGGGTTTGGACCCCATTGGGAGTTGAGCATCTGAGTGTTAAAGGCAGGAACACTTCCTAAGTTGCTTTCAATTAAGCCTACAGCTGTTATGGGACGTGGTTCAGACCTGGGTCTGGCTCAAACGAGGCAGAGCACTGAAGTCCTAATCTGACACGGCAGGAAAGCAGGAGCAGAAGTAGTCTTGGGACATCAGTTGGCAGTTCCCAGGGGGTTTCTGTGATCCAACCCGTCACAACGGACTCTCACAGTATTCTTGCCAGCAAGTTAAAGAAGTATGGGTTGGATAAATGGACTATAAGGTGGATAGAAAGCTGGCTAGATCATCAGGCTCAGCAGCTCCATGTCTAGTTGGCAGCCAGTACCCAGCGTTGGTCCTGGGGCTGGTTTTGTTCAATATCTTCAATAATGCTCTGGAGGATGGCGTGGATTGCTCCCTAAGCAAGTTTGCAGATGACACTAAACTGGGAGGAGTGGTAGATACACTGGAGGATAGGGATAGGATACAGAGAGACCTAGACGAATTAGAGGATTGGGCCAAAAGAAATCTGATGAGATTCAACAAGGATAAGTGCAGAGTCCTGCACTTAGGACAAAAGAATCCCATGCATTGCTACAGACTAGGGACCGAGGGGCTAGGCAGCAGTTCTGCAGAAAATGACCTAGGGGTTACAATGGATGAGAAGCTGGATATGAGTCAGTGTGCCCTTGTTGCCAAGAAGGCTAACGGCATTTTGCGCTGTATAAGTAGGGGCATTGCCAGCAGATCAAGGGACGTGATCATTCCCCTCTATTTTGGCATTGGTGAGGCTTCATCTGGAGTACTGTGCCCAGTGTTGGGCCCTACACTACAAGGAGGATGTGGAAAAATTGGAAAGCAACAAAAATGGAAATATGGAAAGCAGAAGGCAACAAAAATGATGAGGGGGCTGGAGCACATGGCTTATGAGAAGATCCTGAGGGGACTGGGATTATTTAGTCTGCAGAAGAGAAGAATGAGGGAGGATTTGATAGCTGCTTTCAACTACCTGAAAGGGGGTTCCAAAGAGGATGGATCTAGACTGTTCTCAGTGGTAGCAGATGACAGAACAAGGAGTAATGGTCTCAAGTTGCAGTGGGGGAGGTTTAGGTTGGATATTAGGAAAAACTTTTTCACTAGGAGGGTGGTGAAGCACTGGAATGGGTTACCTAGGGAGATGGTGGAATCTCCTTCCTTAGAGATTTTTAAGGTCAAGCTTGACAAAGCACTGGCTGGGATGATTTGGTTCGGGATTGGTCCTACTTTGAGCAGAGGGTTGAACTAGATGACCTCCTGAGGTCCCTTCCAATGCTGATAGTCTATGATTCTAAATTGTTTCATCCTCCAAGGACTCATTCAGGTTGTACATTATAGACATGTCATTATGGAAGCAGTCGTATATATGGAGTCCAGGTCAAATATAAAGCAGTTTGTCCAGACAGGCTTAACTTATTTTATTGAAAGGAACACAACTAGTAGAGCTTGTCAAAGATTCTTACCTCAAAGTTTTCCTCTGGGGAGAAAAAAAGAGGATTTTGACAGTGACATTTTGTGAAAAAAATCATTTTTCAATGAAATTTTGAATTGAATTTTTATTAATTAAAAAAATTGTTTGAAATGGGGGGGGGGGAATCCCACATCCTTTCATTGTTTTACTTTCACTTTCCTTTCACTGTTTTCAAATGAAAGAATAGGTGGAATAACCTGCTTTCTTCTCACTTTTTTCCAGGGGAACAAAGTTAAAAAAATGAGAGAAAGTGAGGAAGAAATCCCAGAAAATTCTAAACAATTTTTAAAAAACAAACCAAATGTTTTCATTTTATTTCAAAGATTTTCACAGAAACATGCAAAGCATTTCCAACAAAATGAAAATTCATTTTTTGAAATTTTAATGATAAGAATTCAACCAGCTCTCTTAAGTAGACAGGGAGAACCAGCAGCAGCTACAGTACCAGACACCTTTTCTGAGTGGTATCAGATACAGAAAAAGTAGTCAGCTCAAGGCAAACTTTATGGAAAGGGGAGTTTCAACTACAAGCTTTTGGCATGAGGATTGTGTGAGACCCATCATTTGACGAGCAAGTGAGCCGCCTAAAGGTAATAAAGTAATAAGACTTTGCTCCCGGAGGTATGAAGATACATCTGGTCTCCTTTTAAATCCCACTAAACTGAATCAAGATTTCCTGTGGCAGTAAATTCCACCTGTTTATTATACTGTGCATGATCCAGGGATTTGTGCAAGGTCAATATAGTCTTTACTATTATTTTTAATTCAGCCTAATATCTCCATTAGCCTTATCTACTTTAAAAATAGTTTTTCTATGATCATCAGAAAACTGGGAAACAGTTGTGGAGAAGGTGTGGTCTGTTATCCATGCTATGGTAGTGCCTGGGATTGTAACTGAAAACTTGTCAAACGTGCATGAATTACTGGTGACGTGCATGAGTTACTGGTGTGATACATCCTGTATGGATCTTTACAGTTTGGCATAAATAACTCAATACAATCACAACTTACTTGCTAAGAAAATGTCTCTAGGCTTTAAAGGTGTGGTTCACACTTTCAAGGGGTAACGATACAGTATGTGAAAAATTAGTTCTGATATATGACTCCACACTTCATATTTGGAAAATACTGCTCTGAAATCTATTGATGCCAGATACACTGTGTGGGATCTGAAAACATAATATGTTGCATAAAAATATGAAACAGATGTCTTTCACCTGACAGGATTCATTCCAAATTCTGATTGGTCTAATTACATGCTACCTTTTCCCTCTCTCCAACATGAAATATGTTCTTTTGGTTTCCATTTTTTTTTCTTTTAAAAGACAATCTTTATTAAACATGTAAACAGCTATGTAATGCTTTATGAAGTGCAGAATTTGTTACTATATTACCTGGATGACATAGGATTTCTGAAGATAGTAACGTTGTCAGCAGTAGTGATTCCTCCCATGTAGGGTACATCAAATGTCTATCCATGATGACAGTAGGAAAAGACAACTATTTCCTCAAAGGAAGAAAATATACAACTAATTCATGGGGAGAGTAAGGGGAATAGAGGAAATACAATATCAGCTATAGTGACAAGTAATTACTACTTTTAATAATGATCTTCACGATTTTTCTTCGTGGACCAGACCAATGTTCATTTTGTGTATGTCTGTAAAAAAAGCCCCCTTTGCCTGCCTCCTTCCCACCTTGGATCTCGTGTCAAGTGTAGCAGAGCCTCATCCAAGGACTGGGACCCTGAACTTTGTTCATCATTAGGAAGAGATATTGAGCCAGTGAGAAGACTGCAGTTTTTACATCATATAGAGACTAAAGAAATCTAGACTCCAAAGTGTCACCACCATCACTCAATCACCTTTAAAAAAATATTAGAGACACGGAAATAATTGATGAGATTGCCAGGGTGATGAGCAGGGGATTAAAAACACATGTAACTCAGTGGTTTTGCATGGTATGAACCTGAAACCAGACAAAAACTTGCCAGTTTTGGCTGAGCTTTTCCTTTGAGATTTTGAATTCATTCAGACCTGAAACTCAGAGCAAATTTCAGCGGATGTGAACTCATGTAACCAACCACACAAAGGGTTCTCATGAAACCACTGCACACTAAAACCACCGAGTTTCAAACAGCTCTCCTTAATTCAGACATTTTTGGCTCAGGTGATCATGCAGATATGCTTACTCCCTGCTGGCCTAATGCCCCCTCACCAATGGCCTGTTTCCAACACAAAAATAATTACACTCGAATTCCAGTAGTCTGCCACCCTCCAACTTAAAGGCAGTAGGCCAAATACAGGAGTTGTGCAAGTAGGCTTATGTCTGTTGAAAGTCTACGCAGCTGTGCCCACTTACACCGAGAGAGGATTTAGCTCAGTAATGTGATAAGTATCTTTGTGGCTTCTTTGCCGAGGCAATTTTTTTTTCCCCACTTGAAAGCGCCTATATTGGTTTAAACACTTTGTTGTGCGCTTCTCTCCTTGTAAAGAACATGCTTTATTAAATATATAGAGTGAGAGTCTGTACTGCATCTCTTAGACACATAGCACAGAACCTTCAGCCCGGGGGGAACATAACCTAAAGTAGCTTTAACCCACCTCTATATCCTCCACACTCTAGGCCGCGAGAGGAACCACACCAGATAATGTAGTGAACACTGGAAGTCTGCCGAAGGCAGTGGTCCCCAAACTTTTCAGATCACGCCCCCTTATCCCTGTCTGTGCCACCGCACCCCCGCCCAGAGCTAAGGCTTGAAGCAGGGCCACAGCTCCCGGGGGGATGTGCAGAGAGGGGTAAGGGGGCCAAGGCTAGGGCCAAGGCTGGGAAGGGGGCCGAGGCTGGGGGCAGGGCCAGAGCAAAGCTGATAGCAGAGCAGGACTGGGTGGCGCTCCTTCCCGCTCCCCATGGGAGCTGGCCCAGGCCCTGCTGCCGCCAGTCCCCGCATATGCTCCTCTGCGCTTCCCTAAGGAGGGCACACCCCACAGTGTGGGTATAGGAGACTGTCCCCATCTGCCTGTGGGCAGCAATACTGCCTGGAATCTTGACTGCTATGCACTGTTACTCCACCTCCTCCTATACCCAGCCCCACCTTTGGCATGCTTCCCATGCCAGGGTTTGTGAAGAGATCCTCAGAACACACATGGCTGTCTTCCTCAGTTCCTGCATCAGGGATATTCTCCCTTGTCTGGTTCCAGGGCTGTTTCAGCCCTTTTATAGTGCTTTGGCTCTTTCAGACAAAGTACAGGTGTGTGTGTGTGTAATGAAGGCAAACATCTCACTCAGTTTTTTCAGTGTGAGGTGGGTTTTTGGTCATACAACATTAAAAGTGAATATTTGGGGCCTAAATTATTTTTATGGACGGCAGAGATATCCGTAGTTCAGAGGCCTGAAGTAAAATCCAAGTTGTATTTCTGAATAGTTAATAGGGGGAAATATATCTGAATTACAGTTTTATTATCAGTTGCACAGTAGATTGTTTAAGATTTTCAGTAATGTGGTTATTTTCCAGCAACCAAAATAAGTTGCTGCATGGCAGATACTAGAAGCAAAGTAACTTTTTAATAAATATATGCATTCCTTTAGCACCTTAAAGCTCAAATATCTCCTAAATCTAGGCTGAGATTTTTAAAGGTAACTAAGGAATTTGGATGCCCAATTCCCTTTACAATGAAGGTGTCTGGTGGGGTCCCTCATGGATCGGTGATAGGGCTGGTCTTATTTAACAACTTCAGTTGGGATTTTCAAAGGAACCTAAGGGACTTTGGTGCTCAATTTCCAGTGGAAGTCAATAGGAGTTGGCTGCCTAGCTCACTTAGATTTATTTGGAAGTCTCAGCCTTCTAACCTGGGAGAAGGAGGAACCCATATTACAGTAAGTGGGTCTGTTTATGCTTTAATTTAAATGTATGACTGTTTGTAGGATTGGGATATGAATGAGGTGCCTCTTGTTCAAATGTAGATTTATACATCTTGGGAACAATAACCCCAAATCTATATACTCAGTGGAAAGGGGAAACCTGGGAATTAGTAATTCTGGAAGAAACCTAGGGCTTGTAGAGAGCAACATATTGCAACATGAAATTGCAATGCGATATGTCTGCAAAGAAAAGCTCGATGTGGTTTTGGGATGCATTTGTAAAGGTATCTAACCCTGGAGTAGGGAGGTAACAGTGCTCTTTATAGGGATGTGGTGCAACCACATCTGGAGTACTCTGTTCATTCTGGGCATCACTATATCTAAACTATATTCACTAGGCTGGTCAAACATTTTCCAACTAAACTGTTTTCTGATGGAAAATTAGGGTTTTGACTGAAGAAAACTTTTTGCAGAAAGTGTCTGCTTTTGTTGGAAAATTTTGACTTTCTTATAAAATTGAAAAGGCTGTTGTGGCACCTCCTGGGGGTTGGAATTTGGATGCCTTATTGTCCCTTTCTCCTCTATGGGCTGGATTCCCCAGCTGGACTACAACTTCCATGATGCACTATGGACAGGGACTCCCAAGATGCACTGTGGTGGCACAGCAAGAAAGCAGAGATTAGTGCATAGTGTGTTACGTATTCTGGGGGCTATAGAGGAGATCAGAAGCATGGGGCTATCTTTTTGTTCTGTGTTTGTACAGCGCCTACCACGAACGGGCTCCTGGTCCATGGCTAGGGCTCCTAGGAACTATTATTAATAGTAATAATACTAATACTAATTAACAAGGCACTGCCTGGGACATTTCCAAATCAGAGTGTTTCGTTTTCAGCCTTCAATTTGTGGGATTTGAGTTTTCTCCCAAATGTCAAAATTCTCCTCAGGGAAAGAAAAAAACTCAACATCTTCCAACCAACTCTAATATTGACAAAGGAGGAGAAAAGCAACAAAAATGATCATGCAGCTGAAGGGACTGATTAATGAGGAAAGATTAAAGAGCTAAATATTGATAAAAACTTGATGATATAATAGCTACAAGGACATGATAATTGTCTACAAATATTTGAAGGGAGAAAATACCTACAAGGCAGATCCATGGGAACATGAAACCAAGTAAAGAGATGAAAGTTAGACAGGGACAACAAAGGCTGAGTATCTGGAAAAGCTTCCTGACAGTTCTGAAATCTGACCACATTATTTAGGTGTCTAATTGCGAAAGGAGCCCTTTTGAAAATCTGGCCCCAATAGTGGGTGCTGAACAGAGCTGAATGACCTAATCTCAACTGTTCCCATTTTAAAATAAAATGCATTTTGATTCTGCAGCTAGGGACCTTTCGCATGATTCTTCACTTGAGTCAGGCTGTAAAAACTCAGGTCCTAAAACAACTTCTACAACAATGTTTCATGTGTGATCAGTTAGGGCTTGTCTATACTTATGGCTAGATTGGCACTGCTGCGATCAATGGACAACTGGAAGTAGAAAGGGAGTCAATGTAAATGTAACTTCTCTACTGTCTAAATCTTTTAAGAAAGCAAGAGAACAAATTGCTAGCAGTTAACATAGGTAACAAAATGTCCATCTTGGACACCAAAACATGTACCTATGTAATTTTGTTTATGGCACCTAAATATCATGGTGGCACGTTAGAAATGCATAGATAGATAATCTCCATTAGCAGCAATGGATGTTCATGGGGAATCAGAAACTAGGGTAGTGGCTTGGTGGAACAAAGCTAGGAGAGTATTTGATTTCTAAAGGTGGTATGAAAAAGGCATAGACATTTGTGGGAGAAGTGGACCAATAGGCAAAAAAAGTTTTGTTCCAGAATATAAACAATGCATATGATAACGGCAAAGTAAATGCAGGGATCATTTTGATATACACCAGATATTAACACTGGATACATAAACATGAAATTAGTTTATAATTACGATCATTTCTTAGGGGGGCTATGTATTTGGACTTGATATGTCAGTTTATGTTTTGTTGTTGCTACTGCTGCATGTTTCTTTTGGGCTAGATTACACAACCAACCATGCTCACACTTACAGGTACCCCCGGTGATGTTGGTGCTCACCAGCGCGAGTGTGGGTTGTTCAAAAGGGCACTTTCTTTGCTGAACTCAGCTTTTTACTAAATATATTAAAAGGTATTGAAAAAAATAGGGGTTTGAACTAGGAATTAATAGAAAATGCATTCTTTTTTCCTAATACAAAAACAGGAACACAAATTTTCTTCATGAAACGTCAAAGTGAAATGCTATCATTCAGATTTGGTAGCAGTTTACACACATTCTGTTGTATGTATAAGTTATTATAGAAGGTGCAAGGCAGTGGAGAATCATGCCCCATTTTTTGGCATGTGTATCGTGTTTTGTTTCAATATCAGGAAGGAACAAAGGAGAATCTGCAAAGTGATATAAATAAACCAAGAGTCACTAAACACGTACAGATAATCACCTTCACTTTTAGGCAATGGCAGTCTTTAGACGCTGGACCAGATTCTCAGCTGCTATAGACTGATGCCACTCTGCTGACTTCAGTGAAGTGACTCTGATTTATACCAGTTATGGGGTCGCGGTCACAGCCATCTCTCCATGGCACAGAGTAGCAGCAAAATTATTTATTTCACAAACTAGATATCTTTTCAGCTCATCAGGACCCTTTGTGATGTCACTGCCATACCCATCCCTTGCCTGCAAGGCTAATGTCCTGCCCCTGGCCAGCCTCTTTGAGCTGCTTCCCCCGGACCACCTCACTCAATGACTGCTGAGTCTGGGGATCAAGCCGGCTACACAGTAAAGCATCAGAGGCTGCTCCCCTACCACACTCAGTTTTTCATAAATGAGTAGGACTTTAACGACAGACGGGACCATTAGAGCATCTAACCTGACCTCTTGCATATCCCAGCCCGCCTGTATATCACAACAGCTAGGTTTTGATCAAAACACATACCAGAAAGGCATCTAGTCTTCATTAGAAGACATCAAGAGATGGAGAATCCACCACTTCCTTTGGTAGTTTGTTGTTCCAGTGGTGAATCATGCTCACTTGTTAAATATTTGTGTCTTATTTCTGATATGAATTTGCCCGTTTTCACCTTCCAGCCACTGGATCTTGTTATGCCTTTCTCTGTGAGATTAAAAGGCCCTTTAATACCTGATATTTTCTCTCCATGAAGGCACTTAGACACTACAATGAAGTCACCTTACAACAAGACAGGTTATAAGATAAACAGATGGAACTCTTTCAATAGCGCACAAGAAAGCATTTTTCTCCAGCCCTCAAAACATTTTATGGCTCTTTGCTGCACCAGTTCCAATTTTTCAACATCTTTTTAGAATGTGGACACCAAAACTGGCTGCAATATTTCAATCTGTCTCACTAATGCTGTGTCACCTCCCTACCCTACTCGCTACTCGGCTCATATGTCGAACGATGGCTTCAGTGCTGTTCACCACAGCATCACACTGGGAGCTCATGTTGAGCGGTTTGCCTAGTATGACCCCTAGAACCTTGTCAGAGTCACTGCTTTCCTGGATACCCCTATTCCGTAGGTGCAGCCTGCATGTTTTGTTGCTAGGTATATTACCTTGCATTTGGCTCTGTTCAAACTTGTTTTGTTGAATGGGTCCAGCTTACCAAGTGATCCAGATTGCTCTGTATGACTGCCCTGTCATCATTATATACAACTCTGCCAGTATTTTGTTACCCACACATTTTATCAGTAGTGATTTTATATTTTCTTCCAGATCATTGATTAACAAAATATTTTAAAATATTCAGACCCCTAATACCAAATGCCTGCTCCCTACAACACAGCAAGAAAAGGCCATCCAGTCCTGGTGTGACATAGGGGCTAAGCACAGAACACACACATGCTAGGAGCTGTGTTATCCAGAGGCACTGAGCAACACGTGGGGGTTAGCAGCTTACAAATGCACTAAAGTCGTATAGTGTAGACAGGCCCCAACTGTGTCTCAGTCTCCCACCCTGTACAATGGGGATTGTCAAGGTTCCTTCCCCGCTCTGAACTCTAGGGTACAGATGTGGGGACCTGCGTGAAAACCTCCTAAGCTTACTTTTACCAGCTTAGGTTAAAACTTCCCCAAGGTACAAACTATTTTACCCTTTGCCCTTGGACTTCCACTGCCACCACCAAACATTTATCTGGGTTTATTTTTATTAGGAAAGCATCGTTTGGAAACGTCTTTCCCCCCCAAAATCTTCCCAATCCTTGCACCCCACTTTCTGGGGAAGGTTTGATAAAAATCCTCACCAATTTGCATAGGTGACCACAGACCCAAACCCTTGGATCTTAAGAACAAAGAAGACTTTTAATAGAAGTAAAAAAGAATCACCTCTGTAAAATCAGGATGGTAAATACCTTACAGGGTAATTAGATTCAAAACATAGAATCCCTCTAGGCAAAACCTTAAGTTACAAAAAAGACACACAGACAGGAATATTCATTCTATTCAGCACAGCTATTTTCTCAGCCATTGAAAGAAATCATAATCTAACACATACCTAGCTAGCTTACTTACTAAGTTCTAAGACTCCATTCCTGTTCTGTCCCCGGCAAAAGCATCACACAGACAGACACAGACCCTTTGTTTTTCTCCCTCCTCCCAGCTTTTGAAAGTATCTTGTCTCCTCATTGGTCATTTTGGTCAGGTGCCAGCGAGGTTACCTTTAGCTTCTTAACCCTTTACAGGTGAGAGGATTTTTCCTCTGGCCAGGAGGGATTTTAAAGGTGATTACCCTTCCCTTTATTTTTATTACAGGGATAATAAATGAAACCTTGATTATCTCTATTTTATAGCTGGGAAAACGGAGGCACACAGAGGTGAAGAGACTTGCTCATGGTCACAAAGCCAGCAACAGAAAACAGCAGGTCGCCTGCTTGCCAGTCCTGGGCCCTAGCTCTGATTCTCCTGGCCTCTCTGCTCTAACTTTAGTTTCAGCCCAACTAGAGATTTTCTTCTTCTCCATGTCCCTTAACTCCACATCACTACAGAAAAAAGATTTTCTCTTAGCAACCTGGCTCTCATGCATGTCTGTCCAAAAGCCATGCTCTGGCTCTGTCACATGTTATGGGTTTGATGGAGGAACCACTTGGTGACATTGTACGGCCTATTATACAGGAGGTCAGACTAGAAGGACAGAATGGTCCTTTCTGACCTTAAAATCTGTGAATCTACACATTTTCCTGCTGCTGCTAGTAAGATAACTCTGGTCATATTTTCTATCATTCACTTTCAGTTGGAATAATAAAGCAATACTTACAAGCACACACTACTCAGGGCAATTTATTTATCCAGTATTGGCTCCTAATCCATAACACCAAATTAGCTTTCTTCCTTCTCTTAGCATGTGCTATATCTTGCCTCCTTTCCCACCTCCACCCCCACTCTCTCTTCGAAAAGGAACTACCAGCAGTTTGCAGTAATACAGGGTAGAAGCAGGCAGAGTTATATGAAGAGAGCATGAGAGAGACCGGGTGAGTTAGCAGCAGATACACACTGATTATAGCTTTCAGAGTAACAGCCGTGTTAGTCTGTATTCGCAAAAAGAAAAGGAGTACTTGTGGCACCTTAGAGACTAACCAATTTATTTGAGCATAAGCTTTCGTGAGCTACAGCTCACTTCATCGGATGCATACTGTGGAAAGTTTAGAAGATCTTATTATATACACACAAAGCATGAAAAAATACCTCCTCCCACCCCACTCTCCTGCTGGCAATAGCTTATCTAAAGTGATCACTCTCCTTACAATGTGTATGATAATCAAGGTGGGCCATTTTCAGCACAAATCCAGGGTTTAACAAGAACGTCTGGGGGAGGGGGGTTAGAAAAAAAAAGACGTTCTTGTTAAACCCTGGATTTGTGCTGGAAATGGCCCACCTTGATTATCATACACATTGTAAGGAGAGTGGTCACTTTAGATAAGCTATTACCAGCAGGAGAGTGGGTTTGTGGGGAGGGAGGGGGGGAGAAAACCTGGATTTGTGCTGGAAATGGCCCAACTTGATTATCATACACATTGTAAGGAGAGTGATCACTTTAGATAAGCTATTGCCAGCAGGAGAGTGGGGTGGCGGGAGGTATTTTTTCATGCTTTGTGTGTATAAAAGATCTTCTACACTTTCCACAGCATGCATCCGATGAAGTGAGCTGTAGCTCACGAAAGCTTATGCTCAAATAAATTGGTTAGTCTCTAAGGTGCCACAAGTACTCCTTTTCTTTTTACTGGTTATAGCATCATCTGCTTACTTTTCATTAATGGACAGCCTCAGAGAGGGGTGCATATATTTAGCACTGGAAAAGCAATTACATGCCGTCTGCATCCATAGAGTAGTGTGCTGTTGTAAGATTTCACAAGATAAGCAGGGTTGGTTGGTGCTTGGATAAGTGACCTCTAAAGAAAACAAAACGTGTTTTTGGGAGTACTGTGGATGTCTTAGTAGGAGGCACGGTCTGTTTGAGGCAGTTTGGAATCAGTGTCCCAGCAGGGTGCTGCAGCTTTTTGGCAAAGATGGAAAACGATGCTACTGACCACCACTCTCGTGCTCAAAAATTCTAGTCCCAGGCAGTCTCCTGGCCAGATGCCAATATAAGAAGCTACAGTCTGCCTACCCAACTCCCCTTTGAATATAGTATACTTTCTGAAATACCTGTTCTCAACAGTTTTTCAACAGCTTATGTTAATGGTGCACAACTATCACCTTCCACCCCAGAGGTAGCTGCATTTCAATACAAGATAAAATGGTTCCTCTTTCATGAATCTGATTCAAAACCAGAAAATTCAATGAAGTTGACAGAAAGACCCCCAATGACCATTGGCACAGGCCCTATAGGCATTAAAGGTAGCCTTATTAGATTATAACCTGATCAGACCTTTCCAAAAGTTATTTTGTATAAGAGCCTACTATAAAGGTTAATCCTATGGTGAGGCATTTATCACCTTCTGAGGATCCCTTGATTTTGTCTGGAATGGATTTCAGGCAAGCTAGAGAAGTGAAGGATTCTGGAGTATAGACACCTGGAGTTTAGAAGGATTCTGGAGTTTAGACATGATGGGCTTCATTGTAAAGCAGGAAAGTGAATGTAAAGAATGAAAAGTGGGTTTTAGCTCATGAAAGCTTATGCTCAAATAAATTTGTTAGTCTCTAAAGTGCCACAAGGACTTCTCATTGTTTTTGGTTTTACTAGAACTTAATTTAAATTTTAAAACGAAGTTGTATCAACTGATAAAAATTAGAACTTCTTTGTTTAGAATCATAGAATTAGAATGTTGAAAGTGTTGGGGGGATGTCTTTTGATAATTTTGAAAATATTTTTTGTTGAAGCAGGAAATTTGTCGCAACCTTTCTTTTCCCACGAACAGTTTCAGTTTCAACAAATCAGCAACGAAAACGCCTTTCATCAAAAAATTCCCACCCTGCTCTATATCCAAGGGTTTAGTCCCACTGCTGCTGTGAAGCTTCAAGTGGCCGGGACACAAAAACTATGAGCTCAACTATGAGCTCCAAGGTGACCTCTGACCACTTGCTTAATACAATCCAACTAAAAGGCAAGAATGCTGGATTCAGACACTGCCAGTCTCTCCCGTTGGAGCTGTTCCACTTGGTATAAATATTCATTGATCCAGAAACAAAGACTGATTCTATAACTCTAGGAGCCTGGGGACCAAGTCCCTGCGCTGGCTGATTTAGTTCAGGGACTTGAGCTGGCGTCTCCCACATCCGAGAAGATTGTCCCAACTACTAGTTATTCTGGGGTCTCTGTCTCTCTTGTGTTTTTTCACAACAGATTTCAAAAGGCCTCATTTTCCTTCTGCACTGGAATGAAAACGTACTTCAAAACCTTGCAAATTTTTGCACAACAGAATTTTTGTTTTCCAGTCAGCCCCAGTCACAGCCGTCCCTTGGATATGGCAAATTGGGGCAATCGCTCCAGCCCCCGCGCTTTGGGTGGCCCCATGGGCCGGTGCGATTGGCCAGTGTGGTCGGTCCCGGAAGTGACAGGTAGGTCTTGGAAGTGACGGATTCATCACTTCCGCCCCAGGCCCTGCAACCCCCTTAGGGACGGCCCTGTCCCCAGTTACGGCCCCTAATGCACTTTGTGGGTCATGGAGTAAAACAAATACATATTCTATGGCAGCCATTTCTAATGCCTGACTGCCTTCCACCGCAGAGCTCATCGTGATATATTGGATAAAGGGTTAGAAAGGGGCCCCACGCAGCTTCACAGTTCAATTCTCTCTGAGCAAAGTCATCAAATACCTTTTCTTCTGCAACAGGAAAGTCCAGAATTACTCCCAAACTGCAGACTGACTTGACTAATTGTTGATATGCAATTTGATCACTGGAGACTGCACAACAGCTGCAAAATCCCACAGTGGAGGGAAGGGTCCATGGCAGCAGCTCCTGACTGAGTTGTCTTTGCTTTTAAAGAATATTTGTTTCCTCCCAGTAAAAAGATCACTCTTAGATGCTGGGAATCTCTACGCAGGCATTATTATTTTTGCTTTCAACTTATGCTACAATACCGTTATAGGCCCAATACAATGCCCACTGGAGCTTTCCACTGGCTTCCATGAGTAGTGGCTCAAGTCTCGTATCCTTAACTTAGTAGATTCCTGACTTACATAAAAATGCATATGCAAGAAAAAGCTATTGGCACTCAGACAGGATGGCGAAGGGGGCTTGGGCCTGGAGAGACAGTGCGGGTAGCAGGTATGTAGTCTAACTTATAAATGCTTATATTATGTAATCATTTTAAAACACCACCTTAAAATAGCTCTAACTTGTGAATGAGTGTAGACAGTAATGGGACAAATTTCCCTAGCAAAAGTCACCCTATTGCTTGTTAGGTTATTTAAATGTCAAACTTTTAAAAGAGACAAGGTGGCTGAGGTAATAGCTCGTATTGGATCAACTTCTGTTCATGAAAGAAACAAGCTCTCTCTCTGACCAACGGAAGCTGATCTAGTAAAAAATATGACCTTACCCGCCTTGCCTCTCTAATATCCTGGAACCAACATGGCTACACAAAACTTTTTAAACAAAACAAGAACAAAAATTTTTTTTTTAACCAAACAGCTCGTTATTTCTAATTGCTCTAATTTTCCCTTGGTATGAGGTTTGTTGGCCAAAGTACAGCACTTTTTGTTTCCATCTTTCATTTACATGGACAGAAAGCAGTATATATTGTGGAGGATTGTTACGGGCTATGCTTATAGATTACCCTTTCTGAATGCCACGGTTCATCAGGCTTTTCTGTGCTTTGAAAAAACAAGTCCACCACTCAACTCTGGAACTGCCGATCGTCATTATCCGGCAAAAAAGAACAAAGGCAGCAGAGCAGTAGCTCAGCGGGCCTCAAAGAAAACCTGACCCACAGCCTTGGTTCAGGGTGACTGAGAGAGAATGAAGAGAAGTCAGGCTCCAGTAACTTTTAAGGACAGATCTTGTTCGGGTTAAGAAAACAACTCAGCCATCACGCTGTGATTACATCTGAATAGAGACCCATCATCCTTACCGTTGTGGGATTGTGAAGAAGGTTGTTCTTCTCAAAATTAATCTTTCCGTGCTACACAACTGGCACTTGATATGCCAGTCTGAGACACAAAACTTACTGCTGGTTGCCTAATTGAGGTCGAACTGATTGCTGCTGCTTCTGCCGTTTTACCTTGCCTCCTGAATCCAACCTGTCCTATCAAGTTACTTTTTGTTCCAAATAGGAGCATACAATTTGGTTCAATAAAAGTCTGTCTGTGTCCCCTTCCTGGGCCCCTTGAACGGCCCATGGGGTTGTGCTCGGTCTCATGCAGATGTATACTTCAAACAGCACCTAGCCAACAAAAACAAAAACCCGTCCCAAACAAAACCTAACTTTTTATTTGTCCTGATTCATATTCAGCTTCCTTGAGTAAAGGAACACATGTAACATTGTAGAAAGGTCTCCTTTCCTCCTTTTTGTTTGCACTATGCAAAACCAACCAACCAAAAACCCCAGCATTTTTGAAGCAAATAAGAGAGAGAGAGAGCGAGAGAGCAGGGTCCTTAGCTGGTGTAAATTAGTGAAGTTGATTTCCCAACAGTTCTGGCATCTCCAGAACTGTCATATATTTATATTCTTTCTCCACTGTCCCCAACAAAGGCACCTCCATGGAACTCTACAAACTTTTGTGGTGTTGTGTCTGCTAACACCAGGGATGAATTTAGGGGTGAGTGTTAATATTTTGATTAAATTCCATATAATCCTGTGCTAGTGATTACATTTCTTCCTAGTTCTTATCTTTATAACCTTACTTTAGTTTTGGTTCTGAGATTCTGTTCTCATTTTCCAAGCAGTACAAAGTGAAAATGCAGTTCTTACTGCTTCTTTTTTTGATCAATATTTATTTATTGTGATTATTTGTAATCCAGTAGCACCTAGAGACCCCAACTGAAATCAGGCCCCATTTTGCTAAGCACTGTCCAGGCATACAGTAAGGGTATGTCTACACAGCAACTGGACACGCATAGCTGGCTCCTGCCAGCTGACTTGGGCTTGCGGAGTTCAGGCTGCAGGGTGTTTCATTGCTGTGTAGACTTCCGGCCTCAGGCTGGACCCAGCAAAGTGAGAGGATCCCAGAGTTTGGGCCCCAGACCAAACCCAGAAGTCTATACTGCAATGAAACAGCCCCACTCACAGCCCAAGCCCCATAAGCCTGAGTTGGCTAGCTCGGGCCAGCTGTGGGTACCTAGTTGCTGTGTAGACATACCCTAAGAGACAGTCCCTGTCCCAAAAAAGTTTACAATCTAAATAGACAAGACAAGCAACAAAACTATGATTACAGATGGGAATTGAGGCACAGTGAAGTGAAATGACTTGCCTATGATCACACAGGTTATCTGTGGCAGACTTGAGACTTGCATCTCCTACTGGCGTGAATGAGAGTCATAGGTGCTGGGCATATGCCAGATTTGGCCCACAGTGCTTTTCATCTTTAGAAACTTTTGTTATGTTAACATTAATCTGCCATCTGCATCATATAAGTGAAGCAAGCCAAATTCTGCCCTTACTTACACTAGAATAAATCCAGAGTAGATCCATTGACTTCAGCGGAATTACTCTGGATTTACCTCTGTAACTGAGTGTAGAATTTGGCCCGGCACCGTATGTCATTTTCCTGTTCATCTCTGTGAATAGTGACCTAACACGGCACCATGAAAGGTGTAAATTAAGGAACATCACAGCTGCACGTTGGCACAAAGACAGGCAGACAAACCCAAAACAGTACTGAGTTCAGAAGTTCAGATTCAGCACACAGCTATGAAAGTTGAATCACAACCTTGACTGAACCCGGATGCTGGAGTGACACCCACTCTGATAGTCTGTTGTGATTTTTCAGTGAAACAACTAGGAACTACTTGGCAATTACAGATTTTGGCAAGTGTGAATATTTATTCGTTTTACTCATTGATTTTCAAAAAGGAACATGCACTTGTTTTTTCTTTTACTTATGTAAGTCCTAAAAGGGGCATTCTGCTTAGTTTCAGTAAGTCTCAGCCCTGTTTCTATTATGGTTGCTTGTAAGAATCAAGGCATTTATATATGTGTCAATGATATGTGTTATAGCATAGTTATATTAGCCTTTTATAATGACGCTCTGTTTGGGGAAATATGGAATGTATTCATGACATCTAAAATTTACCATATTTTTGATTATATCCCAGCTGAATCTACAATATAGACACAGAGGCCTCAGCTGGTGTAAACTGTCATAGCTCCATTAACTTCAGTTCACACCAGCTGAGGCCACTTAGTTCAATAATACTATTTTGCTCCCATAAGTTATTATTATGAGACTAATTTATGCCAATAAACCATTCATTCTACAACCGGCATGACACGTAGAAGGCAAATGTGCAATGGATTCATTGGCTGGTGTTGCCATTGGAAAGGCTTGACTGGAGCTGTAAGCAGCAGCATGCCATTTTATTTTCCTAATGTTATAGTCTAATTTCCCAGCCTGAGTGCCTAGAATTAGGCTCCTAAATCCATATTTATGCCATGAAATAAAACTGGCTCAATTTTTTCAACAGGGTTTTGGAGTGCTCAGTACCTCTGAAAATCAGACCATTACTGAATTCCTCAGTGAATGCCACACCTCAGTGGATGTTCAGGAACAGATATTTTTAAAGAAAGGCACATTGCTGTGGAAATCAAGGCGAGGGAGGATGGTGGGGATGAACTGTAAAAGCTATATCTACTGGACCTCTGCTTCAGAGGGTATACTCGATATTATATGGCCAAAAGCACTAAAATGATTATTAGATGTCAGTTCAACAAACAGAATTTAGTAGAGCGCGAATGTTCCTCAAATGGGCTCACTGAGATAACATGACTCCATCCACACTGGCAAGAAAACTCAATACATCCCTTCATAGGTTGTACCATACACTCTTCTCTTTTAATTTGCTTTCTCCATCTCTTCCCACACTTTAGCCATGGCCAGAATTGTGATTCCCCTTCCTTCCCCAACCACCATATCATACTCTTTTGGTTGACCAAACTTCTCTAAATATCATTTAAAATTATTAATAATAAGCAAAATCTGTAACAAAGACCTCACTTCTTCCAATTTGTTTTATACATTCCACTCACCTCTTTGCTGAAGTGTTCCTACAATAATACCCTCACTTCCATACTTACACAGGCATCTCAAATTAGACCCAAAAAATCGCAAACAACCAAACCTGCTTCTAGACAGTGGAAAAGGAAATATGGAACTATGTTACCTACCTTTTTTTTTTTCTTTTTTTTACTTGTGGGAGGCACTTGGCTATTATAATGATGAGGGCCACATATGAACCTAGATAGTTTTGTTATATTTTACTCTTGGCTTATTCCAAAGTCTGTGATTCCTGTCACTTTTAATGTATATTAGAAGAAACAAAATTATATTTTTGTTCCTCCATATCCCTTGAAACATATTTTAAGGTGAAAAAGAACACTCATGTATTTTTAAAATAATATTTTAATTATGTCGTGCCTCATCAAAATGGCTAGCCTTTTGTTGAAGCATGGCTTAATTATTTTACGAAGCCTTCATAAAACCCGCACACATAAAGCGCCTTTCTTCATACTTTCAAGACCTAAATTTGCAGTTGGCTCACTACCAGCGCACTCAAGCAAATAGTCACGTAGGTAGCGGCAGAACCCATGTTGATGAAGTAATCATAGTTGACTGCCTCGCTTGCGCTATTTCACAAACATGCCCACAAATAAAAATTGGATATGCATGTTGGTTTTGATTTTGAATTCATTCAAAAATGCCCTTGCTATGTCAGAAAGCATGGAGACACCTTCACGGACTGTTGGCTACGCCTCGGCAAAGCTTTGCAACAGTCTGTTAAACAAAAAAGGAGCCTGATGCAGATACCTTAATAAGCATCCCATCTGCGAGGTCATCGGGATATTTCAAACAACTTTCAGCTCTCATTAGTTTAGCAGTTTTCACAAGAATGTCCTTATGTTTTGTAACTTTTGTAGCCAAACTTCCTGGGAAAACCTCTGAACTGGATGACACTTTTACCCATGGGGTCAGTCTGCAGTAATGAGCCACCAATTTATGTGTCCTTTGCACTTTCAGGCAGTATATGTTTGTATTAACCTTTCATGTTGTGAATTTTTCTTTTTATCCTAGTAATTCTCTGGCTTTCTACAATGCAAATCTCATTATTCCTAATAGGCTGCAATTAGGGTCTTCAAGCTGTTGATCACAGTCATTTGGAACAGCTGAAGGGCACTTCTCAAGAATACGTGCTCCTTTTTTATATTAATAATGAAATGCATAACAAAGATTGTGCCCTAAATGAAGTAGCAAACGGTCCAGTGGAAACCCTTCTAAGCCTTAGACATGCCTTCTACCAATACAAATTGTAAAGCATCAGGTATGGCTTCATATAAAATGTACTCTGCACACTACAGCATGTAGTCTAGGCTTAGAATTTCTTAAGTATTTTAGACCTGGTTTAATAAGTGGTGATTTATTATCTTCCATTTGAAAGAGATAACCCAGTTCATTCAACACCTGATGATATGCAATCAGTTTCTTGCACTAATGATTAGTCCCTTAAAGTGGATGCCTTCATACCATTTATTTCTGTATTTTGCGTCTTTTGGATTCAAGGCAGCAACTTCTCCTTGAGGTGTAAAAGGATAAATCCTGGAGTCTTTATTTAGCACTTTATCAGACCACTGACATTTTTGGAGTTTTGCCTGCCTGAGGGCTCAGGGCGCGATTCTGGAAAGTGCTGAGCACCTCCAGGGAGATGTTTAATGCCCTCAGTTCCCATAATACTCAAAGGGAACCAAGTGTGTTCAACATACCAGAGCTTAGCACAGCGGGGTCCATGACTAGGGCTCCCAGGTGCAATGATAATACAAATAAATAAATAATAGTAATAATAATAATAATCTCACTGGAGGAGTTCAGGCCCTAAGTAAGGACAACGAGATTTGGTCCTGTATATTATTGTCTAATATCCAGACAATCATCTTTGCTTCCATTCAGATGCAGAATTTACTTATTTTCTTGTACGTTTTTAAACATTTTTAAAATATTTATTTTCTTGTACGTTTTGGAAGCGATATATTCACCTAAATATCAGGCCATAACCCAACCTCTAACTCATGGGCTTAGGAGGAAACTTTCCCTGTGGGCAGATTATTCCATAACTTTCTACTGCCAAGTTTCTTCCATCTTCCTTCAAGGCAGCTCCTATTGTCCACTGTCAGACAGGTTACTGAACTAGAGGGACCCGCTCTGATACACCATGACAATTTCTGTGGTTCTATTTTAATTTATAGACGTCTTTATTCGATGGCACAATACATATATAGAATATGCAAAAAGATATTTAAACAGGATTAGACATTTCATAAACTCAAAAGGATTAAATCCTTAGTAGGTTTGGAAGTGAAAATAATGAACTTAACTGAGCTACAAATTTTATTAACATAAATTATTAGATTTCTTTTCCTTTTTAAAAAAAATTAGACTGCTTTCAAGGTTCTGTTAACTGAAGGTCATTTATCAACATCTGGAAAATATTTTGTATTTTTAATTTACATCCAGTAGTTATATTCTAATTTAGGAAGAGACAATATTTGTAACAGAACATAAAAGTAGTTTTTAAATCCAAGGAACAGGAAGAGACTAACAATTATTTATGTTTTATTTTGCTTTTTTAAAAATACTTTAATATCCTAATAAAAAGTACAAAATGTCATTCATCTGACAGCTAATGGAACTATCCAACGCATATTCCTAAAATATTGGTTTCCTCAATTAAATGTAACATTAAAGCTTTTTGTTCAGTTATTGCTTATTAACTATTGCACTCTATAGCATCAAAAAAAAAAATTCGGATTCTTGAATTCTCCATGTGAGAATTCCCAGAGAGCCTCAGAATCTCAAATCAGAATTCTATAGCTCCAGAAGCTGCTGAATTCCCATGTTGAATCTCAAGAGTGATCAGCACAGAAATTATTAGTAAACAATTGTCCCCTGGTATGTATGGACAAGAGGTGGGCCTTTAAAAATCACAGGAATGTCAGATCAAGTAATCAAATGCTTTAACTTTTTGCATTTGGTTGAAATGTCACTCAGCAAGCCTTGTGGTTACTACTCTCAGCCCACCCTTTTCTGTCCTCCCTTGCTCCCAGCTTCTCCTCACCTACCTTTTCCCTATTGCATTGTGGTCGCAGGATTATCTTGCTCCACTACCTTTCATCCTCTAGATAGTGCAGCAATAGAGTGTAGGTTTCAGAGTAACAGCCGTGTTAGTCTGTATTCGCAAAAAGAAAAGGAGTACTTGTGGCACCTTAGAGACTAACCAATTTATTTGAGCATAAGCTTTCGTGAGCTACAGCTCACTTCATCGGATGCATACTGTGGAAAGTTTAGAAGATCTTATTATATACACACAAAGCATGAAAAAATACCTCCTCCCACCCCACTCTCCTGCTGGTAATAGCTTATCTAAAGTGACCACTCTCCTTACAATGTGTATGATAATCAAGGTGGGCCATTTCCAACACAAATCCAGGGTTTAACAAGAACGTCTGGGGGGGGGGGTAGGAAAAAACAAGGGGAAATAGGCTACCTTGCATAATGACTAAGCCACTCCCAGTCTCTATTCAAGCCTAAGTTAATTGTGTCCAATTTGCAAATGAATTCCAATTCAGCAGTTTCTCGCTGGAGTCTGGATTTGAAGTTTTTTTGTTGTAAAATAGCGACTTTCATGTCTGTAATCACGTGACCAGAGAGACTGAAGTGTTCTCCGACTGGTTTATGAATGTTATAATTCTTGACATCTGATTTGTGTCCATTTATTCTTTTACGTAGAGACTGTCCAGTTTGACCAATGTACATGGCAGAGAGGCATTGCTGGCACATGATGGCATATATCGCATTGGTAGATGTGCAGGTGAATGAGCCTCTGATAGTGTGGCTGATGTGATTAGACCCTATGATGATGTCCCTGAATAGATATGTGGACACAGTTGGCAACGGGCTTTGTTGCAAGGATAGGTTCCTGGGTTAGTGGTTCTGTTGTGTGGTATGTGGTTGCTGGTGAGTATTTGCTTCAGGTTGGGGGGCTGTCTGTAGGCAAGGATTGGCCTGTCTCCCAAGATTTGTGAGAGTGTTGGGTCATCCTTCAGGATAGGTTGTAGATCCTTAATAATGTGTTGGAGGGGTTTTAGTTGGGGGCTGAAGGTGACGGCTATTACCAGCAGGAGAGTGAGTTTGTGTGGGGGGGGGAGGGGGAGAAAACCTGGATTTGTGCTGGAAATGGCCCAACTTGATTATCATACACATTGTAAGGAGAGTGATCACTTTAGATAAGCTATTACCAGCAGGAGAGTGGGGTGGGAGGAGGTATTTTTTCATGCTTTGTGTGTATATAATAAGATCTTCTACACTTTCCACAGTATGCATCCGATGAAGTGAGCTGTAGCTCACGAAAGCTTATGCTCAAATAAATTGGTTAGTCTCTAAGGTGCCACAAGTACTCCTTTTCTTTTTGCAATAGAGTGTATGCACTCAGGGCCAAATTCAGACACCCTGCATCAAGCTGAATATCACCTTACTCCATGAATACTCCCATTGACTTCAGTGGAACTACCTGTGGAGTAAGATGCTACTGCATGTGGGTAAGGTTATCAGAATCTGGTCCACAGATAGCACCACGTCACTCCTAATTTCTCACACTCTCTGTAACGTGTCCTCCCCCTCACTAATCACCAGTCACTTTCTCCTCCGGCTCCTTTCCCTCAGCCTTCAAATACAGCTTAGTATCTACTAGAGGGTTGCACACTTCATAGCTTCTGTAGACCGAGCTCAGTGCATACATCAAGGGTTCTTTGCATTCAAGCTCCCTGCGTGACACCCTCCTGTTCCCATCTATTGCAGGGACTCCCTGCAACTACTCATCCCAGCCCCTTTGAGCTAGCTGGCCTCTCCAACTGCTGTTCCACCTCCCACATGCCTCTCCGACATCAAATCCTGTATGTCCTGCCACCAGCTCATGCTCACCATGGAGAAAGCCTAACTCATCTTTCCCATATGCCTCCTGTTGTGTCCCCCTTCTCCATCACCACTGACACTTCTACTCTCCTCCCAGCCATCTAGGCTCTTCACCTCAGTGTACTCTTTGATGCCTTACTCTCAATTCCTTGCTCCCATCCAGACTGTAGCCCACTCCCATTAATTCTTCTGTAACCACTTTAATTTCACTTCCTTTCCAACCTTACACGTAAAACCCCAATCCACTCTTTGCTTATCACATACCTGAACTCATTCCTCTCTGGTCTCCCATCTTCTCACCTCGCTCCCCTACTATCTAAAATGTCGCTCCCAAAATCGTATTCCTCCTCCACTGCTCTGATCTCATCACCCTCCTATCTGCATCCCTTCCCTCTGTTGCCCTCATCTTTAAGGCTCTGCACAGCTGCAACACTTTCTACATCTCTGTTCCCATCTCTTCTTACAACCCACCCCTGCTGTTGACAGCGCTTCCACCAGTTCTCCCTCCCAAGTTCTCCCGTTACCTCTCAGCTTCATTATTGTCTTTTGGAACTTCTTGGGCTTCAGCAGAGCTAGGCTGATTTACACCAGGTGAAGAACTGTGCTCTCCAATATATGGCTGTGTCTGCATTCACTCAACACAGATGCACTAATGCAACTGAAAGCGGACATCTAATCCAGTATCCTGGAGGTTTATGAACAGCATACTGTAGCTCATGTGCTGTGCAAAGTTATGATCTGGTAGCGCTTCTACACCCACTTAGCCTCACTAGGCAGTGGTGTAAATGGATAATCAGGCTCACAATGGTATTTTAATGTTGCTGTGTAAGTCTTTTTCACAGATACAGTATGGTATACTATACTATATTCAATAGTGAGCAAAACTAACAGTCTTTTAAAAGCAAAAACCAAAATGTTGGTCACCGTGGTGCTGTAGACTCCAAGTTGACATGGGGGAGGGGAGAAATGTGCTCTCTCCACAAGATCTTCTCATCTCCCTGCCCCGGCCTCCTCACAGTCTCTGCCTCCCTGTCGGTCCCCTTTGTTCCTTCGCCACCATCAAAACTAAAAAACATCCAAACCTTTAAGATGCACCAGCCTCAAATCCTGTCTCGTTCTGATGCATCTAGCTTTTGGATCTGTCTGCTGTCCCTTGGCTCTTTCACTATCACCTCAGCTCCTAAAATCCCTGTTTTCTTTTCTTTGAATAGCCTGCTTAGTGCACCTCGCACTGTGGCCTCCTCACTCTTCACGTGCCTTTCTTAACTTGGCTTCTCAGAACTGTTTTTCTTGGAATCACAAGTGACTCATTCTCCCAGGCCGGATAGCCCTGTTTCCCAAGGCTTCTTTTGCCACTCTGTGAAAAGCGTCGGGAAACATTATTTTTGAGGTCAACAGTCATCACATGCTTGATTTGTAACTAGATAATTCCCTTTTCTCCAAGCTAGGATTGCTTTGCTTCACTTCTCATCTTTCGAGGCTTTCAGCTACTGAGCTGAAAAACACTGGTATGGTTTTCTTTTAGCTGTTTCAGAATAATAAGCCTGAGAGAATAGAAGTTGTTCATATAAACTTAAAAAAAGGATTTCCATACAGATGCAATCCCTTCCACATCTCTGAGACGCATGTTCCCTTCCATAACATGCTGCAATTCTAAATGCAAAATGATGCAGTTCGTAACAGTCAAATAAACTGTATTGCTGGACTATGAGACTTTTTTGCTTTTCACCAGGAGGACGAAGCTATGAGAATGAGAGGAAATATAGATCAGATTTTCCAACAGGCCTCTAAAAATACGTATGCACAAAACCTGCATTTCAGATCTATATATCGGTAAAACCAAAGACTGTAGACCTATTAATTCAGACATCGGGAATATGCGCCCACATATTTAATGAAGCAAGGGGAGCTGCCTTTGGTACATACATTCTCAGAAAATGTCACACTCACCTTTTCTCTCTCTTTAGATACAAGAGTGGGATCTCAAAGTACGTTTTTGTAAATGCCTCTGCTGTGTCAGAAAACACTGTAGCGATGTGTAGTGATTACTAACATTAAGAACTGGGCGATGGTCAGATTTAGAGACAGAACAACATAAGCCCCAATCATTCAGTAAGCCCTGTCCAGGTAGATTGCTGCACCTGCACGAGCCCCTTTGACTTCACCGAGGCGCTGCATAGACATAGGGTGGCCCTGCATAGACCTCGAAGCAGGGACAGACACTTTATTTGCTCCCTGCCATTAACAGAGTTTGGACTGAGATGTCTACTTTGTTTACCTAAGTGAATTTCTCTCTCTCACTTTCCATGCACATCTATAAGCATGAGGCAAGTGTTATGAAGCCAGGGAGTCTCTCATAACTGACCACCTACACTGTCAACCAACCCTACTTGTAAGCCACAAAAAACAGGTAAAAAGAAATGCAGCATGTTTCTGACTCCACGATGCATAAATCCCAGGGTGCACTTATGTCTCTAGTTTCTGTGTTGGTAGCTTTACTTGTAATTATAAAGCTATATTAGTGGCTAAAAGTCTCCATATAAGATCACAAAAGGGAGCAAACCCAACTTGTATTCTAACATTGACATTTATGCAAATCTTAACACTTGCTGCTGGTCAGAGGGAATACTGAGAATACTTTGTGAAATATCCTGGCCACCCTGGTGGCTGATGCATGTGGGAACAATGCCTGAGAGTGGTGGGCAATGTCCTGTCCTCTACTTGTGGATGTTGGATTAGTGTCTGTGTGATGCAACTGCTGGAGGTCCTAGCCCTGTCAGGCAGCATATGTAATATTTGTTAGGAGGGAATGAGAGAATGTCCTGGGATCCAGTTCCTGACTTAATTTACTGGCAGGTCCCTACTGACAGGAGCAGAGATGAGTGAATAACTGACTTTTCAGTTTCATGACTCAATAGAAAAATCTGAAAAATAAATCAGTTATTGTGAACCAAAACTGATTTATTTTGTTTTTGTATTTCTTGGTGGAACAAAAAAAATGAAAAAAGTGTTGCTCAGGTTGAACAAAATGTTTCAAGCATCTACTTGAAACAACATTTTTTAAACAAATGGTTTTGACATTTTTGTTTTCAGTTTTTTGGTTTTTACCAAACCTATTTGCTGACTTTTGAAATACTTTCAGTGCTGTGAAAAAACGCATTTCTCAGCGAATACTATTTTTCTTTCATTGCCCAATCCCATTCAGGAGGATTTTGTAGTGATTGGGCAAACTTCACGAGAGTTGCAACACTGAAACCATTTGATTATATAGTGAGTCTGGTATTTGATGTTTTTCCAAAAGCCTGAGATCCTGGAGTCATGTTATTGTAGGTCATTGTGGTTTTGTTTGTTTGTTTTTTAAGGTTTCTGGCCCACATATTGTAGAGAGGAGCCTGAAAACATGAACCAAGTATACCCTGAAGGCTCAGAAACCAAGGAGAAAACAACAAAACCCCTTTAAAAAAAAAAAAGCATGATTTTTAAGCCAACATTATGATTTGTGGGGGAGGAAGTCTGAGTTGTGATATCTGAACATTTGGGGTTGCTGATACTATGCTCTGGAGGTTCAGTTCAGTTTAGAAAAGTACACAAAAGTAGAAATACTTATTGTAACATGTTGGTAGAGGCACTGAAGCGCCTCCAAATGCCTTTTCTCTACAAAGGTCAAGTTGCAGGATGTTTTTGTGAACTGCCTTGTCTTTTGTTGTGCGTCAAGGGCTACATCGAGAGTTCATTCTCGGCCATGAGTACAAGGCAGCACACAGAATATCCCTGCTCCTGGGGGCCGGGGTTTGAGGGCCGGGGGGGGGGGGGGGGGGGAGATGTAAATTATTCCAGCCCTGAAAAGGATCTAGTTTACTTCCCCCTCACTTTGGCCCAGTTCTTCTGGCCAGTGATGGGAGGTAAGGAGTAGAGCCAGGCTCCACCTCCTCACTACCCCTCTGGATCCCTCTCCCTGCTTATTTGCTCACAGTAGGTAGGATCTGGAGATCTGGGGCAGCACCCTATATCCAACCCAAGGTGTTACTCAACCAACAGGGCAGTGAGGGGATCTTACTGCCCCTTTTCACTCCCCACATGGCCAGAGAAGACAAGGACACTGTCTTGTTCAGAATTACTTCAAGGCTGGTTCTGCACGCGTATAGCTATGTGTGATCCTCATGCTGCAGTTTCTCCCCAAGAAAACCGAAAGATGAGGGCACTTATTTGAACCTTATTCCAATGGAGTGTTTGCAAAATTGGGCAGTGAAGCTCATGGGAACAGTTTCACACTCTTGAGATTTTTCAATATTTTCATTGTCTATGTGGGCCAGAAAGAGTGCAAGACCAGTTTATCTCATAGTACTTCAGCATTTCTACTTCTAGTACCAGCACTAAGGGGAAACACTGCCCCCCACTCTTCTGGGTGCAGGGACCACAAATGGGCAGATGGCACCTGGTACACACCCTACATCATCTTGGTCGTTACTGTTTCTTTTCACTTCATTCTTCCAGTGAATCTGTAGCTTTCTGGTGAGCAAAACTGAATTCAGAGTTCTAGGTCATGCCATTTTAGAGACACATAAAACAGGCCCAGGCCTCCCTGTTCCATGATATCACATGATATCTGTGTATGAGATAGTGCACAGCAAAGACTTTTAGTGATTGCAGTTTAGTATCACACAGTTTGCTGTCCAGTTCTGGGCACCACACTTTAGGAAAGGTGTGGACAAACTGGAAAGAGTCCAGAGGAGAGCAACACAAATGATCGATCAGATTTTCTAAACCTTTGATCAGGAAATGTTAAAACTGGGCATGTTTACTCATGAGAAAAGAAGACTGAGGTGGGATCTGATAACAGTCTTCAAATATGTTAAGGACTGTTATGGAGAGGATGGTGATTAACTGTTCTCCTTGTCAGCTGGAGGTTGGACAAAAAGTAATGGTCGTAATCTGTAGCAAGGGAGATTTAGGTTAGATATTAGGGAAAGTTTTCTAACTATAAAGGTAGTTAAGCTCTGAATAGGCTTCCAAGTGAAGCTGTGAAACCTCATCATTGCGGGTTTCCAGTAACAGGTTGGACAAACTCCTGCCAGGGATGGTCTAGGTTTACTTGGTCCTGCCTCAGAGCAGGGGGCTGGACTTGATGACCTTTCAACGTCCCTTCCAGCCCTGCATTTCTATGATCACATCTGCTGTGGCACAGCCTGAAAAGTTAAGTTTACCAAACACTGGGGCCCCATTGTGCTAGGTGCTGCACAAAGAAATGGTAAGAGACAGTCCCTACCCCCAATGAACTCACAATGTAAATAGACAAGATAGGCACAGGGTGGAGGAAAGTGAATATTATTATTCCCATTCTACACATTGGGAACTGAGAGATTAAATGATTTACCCAAGCTCACACAGGGAGACTGTGGCAGACTCAGCAACTGAACCCAGATCCCCTCAGTTCCTTAACCATCTTCCCCCTTATTAACACTGACTCACTGTAAAGAATCACATCACCAGAAGAGATTTCCGCCTCTTTGCGGTCAGCTCAGTTTTAATCTTTCAGGGCCAAACAATCCCCTCTGATAAGGGCTGCAAATGAGACAAAGAATAAAACAGCAGCCCAATCAGGGTGATAGAAGTGGAAGACAGGGGAGTGGAGCCTAGTTTTCTAGTACTTGGAACCCAGCCAACAATGCATTTAATCTGCAGCAACATGTATAGTACCAGTAGCTTGTAAATGAGATGATTAATATAAAGTTTTAAACTTATTTTAGATGTAAAATTGCAGATTATTTCCTGTAGGCAGGTGGAACAGCACCTCCAGCAACATCCAAATTGTCTGAAAGAATTAAGCATCAGATTTCCTTCAGCAGCTTGTGTCGCACTCAGCCTGGTTCAGTAGAAAGACTCATGAATAATATTGTTTGTACTTTCTCCCATGCAGTGTTTTGTTTTGTCATTTATTTTTTGAAATAAAAGGGATGGAGAGGATTTTGAAAGTCAGATTGTGTCTCCCTTCTGTCCAAATATTGCTTAGTGTTGTGCTTGTATTACAGGAATTCTGTATCCTCTTCCTACGCTGGAAAGATAGATGTTTTTTCATTCATGAAGCAGGAGTTAATAATTAGGACACAAGAGGAAGAGGAAGGCTTCAGAAGAGGGTTGGCCCCATCTGAGGGAAGCCACATCCCTTCGAGGCTCCGGTCTTGTTTATACACAGAATCTTTGTCTACACTAGCAACTTATGTCGGTATAACTGCATCACTTAGGGGTGTGGGTTTTCCAATTCTAGTGACCAAACTCCTGGTGTAGACAGCGCTATGTCAATGGAAGGGCTTCTCCCATCAACATGGCTGCCACCTGTCAGGGAGGTGGAGTACTACGTTGACAGGAGAAGCGCTCCCACCGGTGTAGGTAGCATCTTCACTGAAACGCTACAGGGGTGCTGCTGCAGCATTTTAAGTGTAGACAAACCAAGAGTTTGTTGCAACTTAACAAAAGGGGTGATTTTTAAAGCTATTTAGCCAAACCGTGCAAAAGGCTGTGTGAATGTTGTTATTCTGGTTAAACCAGGGTTATTGGTATGTATCTTAGGGTGTGTCTACACTACAAAATTATGTCAACCTAAGTTACAGTGATGTACAGCCACCGGCCGCCGCAGTAACTAAATCGCTTTTGCGTGTCCACACTACAGTCCTCATGTCAGTGGTGCATGTCCTCGCGCTTGCACCGATTTAACTGTCAGCGTGGGACATTGTGGGCTGGCATCTGAAAGGCAGCAATAGTCGATGTAAATAATGGAGTGTCTACACTGACACAGTGACGACCTAATCACGTTGACACTGACGCTACGCCTCTCGTCAAGTTATTAAGTCGGTGTAGTTGGCGAGTTACATCGGTGGAAGCAACTTTTTAATAAGCTGCCTTACATCAACCCCTAATGCTGTAGTGTAGACCTGACCTTAGATAGATTAGGAACAGGTTTAAACTAAACCAAAATAAGACACCAAAATAAGAACATCCACATGAGGATTTACACTGGTCTTACTTTGGTTGGTGCAAAGTTTGGTGCAAATTTGTGTGTAAACAGCCCTGTAGAAGGAGCAGAGTTCCTAAGGCCAGAAGAGAATAGTTGATGAGAGAAGGGCAGCAGGACTCCCCTGAGGAAAGGGCAGCTTAGTCAATAGAGTATTTGACTATTCAGTGAGTGAGAAGGACTGGGCTGTGATTCCCTGAGGTAAGGTACGAAAGTGAATGTGTCTGTTGTCCCCTCTAAATCAGCCAACAGACAGTTTGACCCTGAGGTGTGTGGGTGAGACTGTCCAGGCCTCCCTGGGGAAAGGGAAAGCTTCATTATGGATTAAGGAGAGGATGAGAGTGATTGGTCTTCTGAAGCTGATCCAGTCTACACCTGGCTCAAGACAACTTCTTTTATTGAGTAGATTAAAAAACATGGTGAAGAAGGTTTTTCCCCAAACCACCCTGAGACAGATCTTTCCTTTCATCTCCACTGCAGCCAGTTGTCACTTCCAAAAGGCCCCTTCGAAAGTCTGGCCCGGCAGGACGGTACAGTACCTTTAAACTATTAGTTTAGCAAAACTGTTAAAAGCAGCAAATCGCATATAATCTAAGGGCCTAATCTAAAAACCACTGAAGTCATTAGAAAGACTCCCACTGACTTGACTTCAACCCGAACTAAATACGTTCTGTTGACATATTATCTTTCTGCTGTTTCCCACTACAGGTCGCTTCCTTCTCTCCCTGCTCTGCCAGGCTGCCCATTAATGTGGAATCTATACAAGTCCGATAGGAACTCCTCACATTTAACAAATTATTTACACAAACTCACACTGTATAAACGTTCCATGGAAGCTTTCCAGACTAATTTAAAATCATACTTCCTGAAACTTGGAGGATTGCCAACAGCTTTCAGCATCATCCTGCATTTCCTGTTGGCTTCGAATGATCAATTAATATTCATCTGTTAGGCTAAACAAAACTGCGTAAAATTCAGTGGAATGAAGTTCAAATGTATTTTAGTGAGAAATCAGTCTAAACTAGGAAACGCCATTAAAACTAATTGAAATGCAGCTCTCTTTGTTTTCTTTTCTCAAGTGGCATTTTCCCCTATCAAAGCCTTCTCAATTTCTGTGCAGCTGGTTCTGCTTTTTACACGCCTGTCACAATACCAACTGTACCGATTTTAGCTAGACTGCCCCAAACTCTGCCATAGTTTAAATTGCTATAAAGCATCTACTGCCTCACCCTGCCCTTCCTAAACCAGTGCAGCCCACACAGACAAAATAGACACAAGTTTAGTGGGCTTACCAATAAAGCTAAGCCTGTAAGTAAGTGTGTACAGAATCAGGGCCTGAGGTAGACACAAAAACCAGTTGGGGTCCCTCTAAATCACTATTCCATGTGAATTATGAGTCTGAAGAAATTCTTTAGCCCTCTGACAATAGGTCAGTATGTTAGCTAAGAATCTGTACTTAAACAAGCACAATTATTAAAGCCAGACTAACTCTATGCCCAGCTGAACTGATGCTGCGGGGAAAGAAGAATATGCTATGAACACAGCTAGCATATTGCAAAATGCTAGAAAGAGGCCCATCTACACACACAAGTTGCGCCATTTTAACTAAATTCTGTTTTAAAACCAATGCAAATTCCTGTGTAGACAGTCTTAATTTGGTTTAAAAGTGGCTTGTTTTAGTTAACTTAAACCTGTTTCCAAAAATTACACTTTATGTTAAACTGATGCAATTTACACATGTAGACAAGCCCAGAGTTAGAATAAAAGAAAATTCCCTGTCTAGTTAAAAAAAAATCATAACTCATCAATTACATATGTCCAAAGGGACCATTTTTTAAGATTCACTATTTAATTCATTGTGGTCTTATATGAGATGGATTTAAATCCATGGCATTGCAGCATTATCTGCTCCTTCATCAAGACTAGAGCCATTCAATGAGAGCCCTATCCTTCTCCCATTAAAGCCACTGGGAGTCTTTGCATTGACTTTAGTGGGAGATGGATTAAACCATGTGTGCACAGGAAATTCCACTTATCTGTGGACCAAAAATGTCAATGGCATTTGTTTCATTTAAATATCTGCCAAATCTCCTAGTTAGAAAGAAAGACTGAACAACACCTCATAATAAAAAGGTAGAGAAGAAGGGAATAGTTACATGAGTCTCTGGAGATGTGTTGCATTCAAAATGGGAACTCCACTGGGGTAACCTCTCTTCTGAGATCTCAGTAACTTCATAGCTGTGGAAAGCACTTTGCCTAGAATTCTGCATTCAGTGCAACTATTCAAATGAAAAAAGCTTTTTAAAAGGAGTTTTGAAAGTGTCACTTTCCCTACAAAGTTACATCAAAGCAAAAGCAGATTGTGGATGTTATAAAGTTATACAACAGCAAGTTAAGACCTCCTGAGGCTTACAAGCTGTCAGAGCTCTTGGAAAGAGAGGGAAAACTTGCTCATCAGACAGGTTTTAACATGTTATCTGAAGTGGGGTTTTTTTGTTTTTTTTTTTAAAAGAACGATATAGTACCAAGGTAATAAAAGTCTGATGTGCCAGACTGGGGTTAGATTTAGAGCTGGGATCTTGCATTCATTGGGAAACCTTTCCTTCCATTTTTGTAGTGCAGATTATTCCTTATTTACCTGTTTTAGATTACAAGGACTTCAGCTTTTAGCATAGGGTTTATCCAAGTAACTGACTTCAATGGGAATTGATTCATCCCTTAAAGTGTGATACTGATTATTGCCTTGACATAGTTCTACCCAGGATGAGCAATGGAAAAAAAAATCCCAGATAAGTGGTGTCACAATCCATAATTCTGGGTATTGACATGCTATTAGAGAAATAGTTTTGAGTTTTAACTCCGATTCTGATCCTGAAGTTAACCATGCATGTAAAAAAGGCAGCCACAGAGCAAAGGGCAGCAATCTGCCTAAGTATTGTAAATTGCAGGATTGAGGGTTATAATTGTAGTCAGATTTTCAAAACTTATTTGTGAAAGTCGGTTAGAAAGTTTACATTACTTCAGTCTGTAACCACAAAATTAAGCTTTCCAACTGGTTAGTATTCAGCATATCTCAAAGTGATGAAGAATTAGAATCACCAAAAGGAAAGAGGTGCCCACCCTAATTATTGTAAGTGATTTTAAATGGTGATGACAATATAGTCTAAAGTAGGCACACAGAGTACTGTTTAGTGCTTAATGCACTTTCCTAAATTACATGGAACATGATGATTTGTTATTGCATATTGAAGAAACAAATATAAACAATTCCTTCTATACGTTGTATTACAAATTTCTTCATTGTATCATAGGTCAGTGTTACACCTATGCCAGGTTCTCTCCTTTATTATGTTTCACCGGACTGCAAAATTCTATTACTTCTGGTAAAGTAAGGATAGTATTTTATAATGAGAGTAAGAGATCATATCATTCCATAGCATGTAATATTAATGTTCCATATTTTTTTTTACATATTCAGTGAAAAAGTCCGTACTTTGACCACTTAGGATTTTTAGTCATTTAAAAACGTTAGTTTGAAAATATTTTCCCAAGTATATTAAAGAGCCATGATGGTGACGACAAGCCCAATTTTGGTCCCCACTCTTAACTAAAGCCTTACCTGTGTTGCAAAGTTTGAAGCCAAATTATATCCACACTTCTCCAGTGTTTGGGAGTGTCTGAATCCAGGGCATTATGTCATCCCATTATAGAGATAAAGTCCAGCGACAAAGATTGGATCTGGATCCAATTTCCAAAGTTCACAGGTTTTCTGATCTAGGGTTTTGGTTCTATCCATTGCAGTAAACCTATGGCTGCATTACATGCATGTGAATCAAGCCCTCTACTCACTGGGTTTGGGGTTTTATTATTTCTTTTCTGGAAGCAGCAAACAGACAAGAACTGAAATCCTTTTTGGATGTTCTTTTTAAAACTACTCATAACTCAAGCAGTTTGGTCTAACAGATGCATAGGTGTTTTGCATATTAGTTTTAACCAGAACAGATAATTACTCTAACTTTCCTATGTTTGAGCTGTAAATTACAGGTCAAATTTAGAAACCCTAGAAACTGCGTGACAGTCTCTGCAGATATTATTTGCATACTATATGGTTAATTATATATAACTCAAGTCATTATGCAAATCAGACACCTACATCCCATTAGAGAGCAGAGGACTGTATAAATCACAGGGGAAAAAAAAAAACCTCATAGCATGTTACCAGGCAAGGTAACTTAAGTGGACCCTGAGATCCTGGTGGAAGCAAGCACCACAGGGATGCTCACGTCACATGCAGAAAATTATTCCATCCAGGCCCCTCAGACCTGAGTCCAAGCCTGCCAAACCCCCTGGATACAAGCCCAGGTGGCTAGCCCACTGCTGCCACCCATGGAAACATTAGCACTGCTTTTGTTAGCACGCTAGCTTGAGCGGAGCTAGTTCAAGTCTATCTACCCGTGCTGGGAATCGTACCTCCCAGTTGCAGTGCAGACGTACCTTCAGAGACTGTTGTCTCCAAAAGGATACAATTAGGCCACTGTGTTTTACATTTAATAGTTTTGCCTCGTTGTTTAAACAGGATAAGCAGATTTTATTTTTGCCAAATGTTTTACACAGGATAAATCACTTGAAACCGTCGGCAGTTATGATGAAAATTAATTTCTGCATGATGACACCTGTCAGCACTTTTCCACTGAATCAAAAACCAGATCGTAAAGATAGTTACAGTTGAATAGGTTAGGTTCTTGTTTACAAAGCAAAGAGCAACAGCACTTTCTTAAAAACTTTAAATAGTTTGATCTATGGTTAAGGTTAGGGGGATGTGAAGCCGTCTAAAGACAATCAATGTCAGACTAATCTCTGAGATGCCTCAGTAGAGTCTGTCTGGTGCTCACCTATGTGACATAGCATGAAGTTCTATAAGATAACCAAGTGTTGACCTTGTCCTCTAGCTTGTATGGAAATGTCACAGAGGTGGCCTTCTAGGATTGATCATTTGGTTTGCTCCACCCTCCTTCTGTGCCAATCCAAAGGTCACAGGGGCCACAAAAAGGTCAGACCTTGCCTAGCAAAGAACCCTCCTATCTCTAATTTATTATTATTTTTTATATCTGTAGACTTGCTCAAGGGTACTGCCCTAGTGAACATGCTCCAAATCCTGGCACCTCAGAGGCCACAGAACGTTCAGGTCTGCTCCCCTTAACCTTTGGATATACAACCTGAATATACACTCCCTAGGTAGACTAGCATTCCAGGAGAGAAACAAGTACACAATCACCCAGAAGGTGAGTGAAGAACCCCCAAAACCTGAACAGACAGTTGTGAGAGAGCAAGAATCCTGCAAGCTGATAATGTTGAGAGGAGCAGAGTGGCAGGTGAATAATTTCCCTTTCTCTAAAGATATAATTAGGCTTGGAAGGAATAGATTTTTAATCGATAAATGTCAATTTCACTGTACACAGACAAACCAACAAAAATATTTCCATTGACAATAATCAAAATTTACAGATTGGCAAAGTCAGAAAAATGCTGCTTGAGAACTTAGAGTTCCATTTAACGCTATTTACTTTGTATATCCAGACAGGTAATTTTGACAATTTGTGTTTGAACACTTATAAAACTTTAACTTATTGAAGCTCAGCATCTACTGTTATTAAATAATTATTTTCTGACCTCTCCGATTGTCTCACCTCCCCACTGTGAAAATTTAAGTCAATAAAAATAGAAAAATGCATAAAGATAAACATTGGCATTATCTGTCAACATTATCTGTCAAAACTATTTTAAAAAAAATCAAACTGTGCCAAATTTAGACACAATCCACACAAGATTCTCACTCTTGGAGAGTAAGTGGCTTGAGGGATGTCCCACGAGTGAATGTGTCAAAAACTACATAGAAACACAAATGGGTTCCAGATACACCACGTGTAAGCATACAACTCTTTGCCAAATACATACCAGAATCAAACTTGTCCAACATGTAAAATAGGACACTACGAACACATAATACCTTCAGGAGGACAGAGAGGTTGGATTCTTTGGCTTGGGTATATAGAGAAAGATCTGAGAGATCTGACTGGACAACACTGAGGAAGTGAAACCCAAAGTGCTGTCCTGTCAGGATCCCAACACAGACAGTCAGGACCACGGGTCAGAGCAGGGGCAAACTGGAGGTGGGGAGTAGCAGAGGAGTGTATAGTCAGGTTCCAGCCCAGGGTCAATACCAAGGGTCTGAGTCAGAAGGCAAAGTCCAAATCTAGCCAAGGCCAAAGCCAGGAGTTGAGCAAAGAACAGTCATGACAGCTACAGGGAATCCATGCTGTTGCCTGGACAGATTTCTGCATGCCCCTTAGGTTTATATAGGGTGGGGAGCCAATCAGGAGCCATGGGCCTGCTGTCTGTCAGACCCCTTGAGACTTCCATAGCAGGTCATGAGCAGGTCATGAGCTGTGGAGTGCAAGCTGGTTACAGCTCCTGCTGCTGGGTGGCAGCATGGAGATGCCAGCTGCCTGGCTGCTTTGTATGCCTAGGTTCTAGACCCATGGGGCCTTATATGTCCATGTAGGTGCAACATGTATCACAGCTAAGAGCTATCTTGTGGCAAAGGAAAATGAATGTCTTCCCTTGCTCTCACCAATCTCTCATGACAAGGAGTCCCACAGGCTAATTGTGCATGGTGTAAAAAGTATCTCCTTCAATCAGTTTTCAATTCTCTGCTTTTCATTGTTACTGATTGTCCCCTTGCTCTTGTGTTATGAGAAAGGTAAATAGGAGCAACAAATCTACTTTTTCTGTGCCTTTTATTATGTTTTCTCCATTTAACATGTCCTTTCTTGCTCATGTCCTGCCTAAACAAAACAATCCCAATCTTTTCAATCTCTCTTCATCTGGAAAATCTCCCGTGCCTCTAATAATTTTCGTTGATGGTCTTTCAACCCCTCCTTTATTTCTGCTATACACTTTTGAGATCAGTTAACCAAAACTGACTGCCATTGCTGAAACAGCAGCTTCTGAACTACTAACACACTAATGATGGGCTTATATTTGAAAATACAACATAGGAAGGTCTGGAAATCTTTTCATTTGGATATTTTATACCAAAAAGAGAAGAAAAGAAAAAAAAGAGTCATACTTGATCATAATTTCATGAATAATTCATCATTTCTTAGGTGAGTTCATGAACTGTAAATGCTACTAAATATCACATGGGAGACTCTTTCCTTGCCAGCTGCATCCTTTGCCTCTTTTCTCTAACTCCCATAATGTTTGTAGTAGTGTAGTGTATTTAGACAATTATCTGTTTTGGAGCCAGATACTCAGCTGATGTAAAGCAGCATAGTATCAGAAAAGTCATTGGAGCTACAATGATTTACACTGATGATGAGGCCAAGGGAGGCAGAGCCTTCCCAAAAGTGCGGGGAACCAGGGATCCCCACCTCCTGAGACCCAGCCCCCACTCTGCCCCTTCCCCCAAGGCCTCACCTCCACACCCCAAAACCCCTCCTCCTCTTCCCCAAGGCCATGCCCCGTGTCTTCCCCAGAGGCCCCACCCCAGCCAAGCCAGAAGCCATAGTGGGGGAAGCCCAGGCCCCCGCCGGGGACAGAAGCAGCCACCTGCCCACTCCTCGAGCTCCCCTGCCCAGGGCAGGTGGAGGGACCCAGGCTACCCGTGTGGCTCTTACACCGACCCAGCTCTGGCCGGGGCCTTGGAGCCACAACCTAGCCATGGTAAGAGCAGAGCGGGCAGCTGTGGAGAGCTGGCGCGGACCCACCCCTCCATCTGCCCTAGGCGGGGAGCCCGGGGGGCAGGGACATGGGCGGGAAGAGGAGAGGAAGGGGGCAGGGTTCACCATGGCAAAAAGTAGAAGGGCCATAAACTCTGACCCCCCCAGCCCGATTCCAGGGCCACTGGATGAGGCCCAAAATACCCAGAGTGGGGCAACCCACAGAAGTCTCAAAGCTGTTTACTGAGATAAATTTGTTGTAAACTGATAAAGGCCACAGATCTGTTTGCATTATATTTTTGCTATTTGCTAAATGTGCATTACAACATGAGATACACACACACACAGACATATATAAAATCTGACAAGTCATTTCTAAATGTTTATGGACAGAGAAAAGATGGTTGAAGAGAAGAAAATTTCCCTACCTTATATTGAAAGAACAAATTGTGACAAGAGGGCATGTGGCCTATCAATAATTTATATTTTGCAGCAAGGGAAAACAGCTTACAGCCAGGCCACCTCTGGAATCAGCTAAGATAGAAACAGGATACATCCAGCATTAAGGTGCAAGCTAACTCATCTAGATAAGAATAATGGACATGTAACACCTTGACTGGTAAGGAGTGTCTAGGGAGTTGGAGATCAAAATGGCCTGCACAATGCTAGACTTGGAAAGAGGGAACTAAAGGAACCGCCCAGATGTTATGGGGGCAATAATCCTTGTATGGGGGACAAACACTATGGCATTTACTCCAGATGGTATTCCTGATCAAACACTCCTTTGTGGAAATGTTGATGTAGCTTCACCCTGACATGGTTATTATGAACTCTAACAGGGACTTGGAAAACAGGTCAAGTGAGAGATAGGGTGATCTCTGGACAAAGCACGCAGAGGCTGTCTGATACGACCAGGGAATGGGCAGACAGGGGATAATTTCTTGAAATGTAAGATTTTCTTTGCTTTTCTCTGTAACTGAGCTAAGGGGAGCCTACTTCATTGGGCTTTGCAAACTGTCCAGATGAGGTATGTCAGGCAAACAGTTTCTTGTGTTTTTACTACCATTCTCCCTCTACTGTTAATAAACCTTGCTTTTCAGAAGACTGATGTATTGGATAATTTCATGCAGAATTCCAGGAAAGAGATGAGAATCAGAAAAAGATACTGAAGGGTAAGCAGTTTCTGCATGCCAGTACCCCACTCATGGTCTTGGTCACACACGGCATGGACAGAGGTGTCCTTTCCCATTACAGGTTTCAGAGTAGCAGTCGTGTTAGTCTGTATTCGCAAAAAGAAAAGGAGTACTTGTGGCACCTTAGAGACTAACAAATTTATTTGAGCATAAGCTTTTGTGAGCTACAGCTCACTTCATCGGATGCATTCAGTGGAAAATACAGTGGGGAGATTTATATACACAGAGAACATGAAACAATGGGTGTTATCATACACACTGTAAGGAGAGTGATCACTTAAGATGAGCTAATACCAGCAGGAGAGCGGGGGGAAAGAAAACACAAGAACAAATCCGCACAGACACACCCCTGGAACCCTGACCTGGGGTATTCTAACCTGGAAATCCTGGATGCCCCATCATCTCAGGCATTGCCACCCTGACAGCAGGATTGTCTGGCTATGTAGACTCACTCCTCAGGCCCTATGCTACCAGCACTCCCAGATATCTTCGAGACACCACTGACTTCCTGAGGAAACTACAATCCATCGGTGATCTTCCTGAAAACACCATCCTGGCCACTATGGATGTAGAAGCCCTCTACACCAACATTCCACACAAAGATGGACTACAAGCCGTCAGGAACAGTATCCCCGATAATGTCACGGCAAACCTGGTGGCTGAACTTTGTGATTTTGTCCTCACCCATAACTATTGCACATTTGGGGACAATGTATACCTTCAAATCAGCAGCACTGTTATGGGTACCTGCATGGCCCCACAGTATGCCAACATTTTTATGGCTGACTTAGAACAACGCTTCCTCAGCTCTTGTCTCCTAATGCCCCTACTCTACTTGCGCTACATTGATGACATCTTCATCATCTGGACCCATGGAAAAGAAGCCCTTGAGGAATTCCACCATGATTTCAACAATCTCCATCCCACCATCAACCTCAGCCTGGACCAGTCCACACAAGAGATCCATTTCCTGGACACTACGGTGCTAATAAGCAATGGTCACATAAACACCACCCTTTACCGGAAACATACTGACCGCTATTCCTACCTACATGTCTCCAGCTTTCACCCAGATCACACCACACGATCCATTGTCTACAGCCACGCTCTATGATACAACTGCATTTGCTCCAACCCCTCAGACAGAGACAAACACCTGCAAGATCTCTATCAAGCATTCTTACAACTACAATACCCACCTGCTGAAGAAACAGATTGACAGAGCCAGAAGAGCACCCAGAAGTCACCTACTACAGGACAGGCCCAACAAAGAAAATAACAGAAAGCCACAAGCCATCACCTTCAGCCCCCCAACTAAAACCTCTCTAATGCATCATCAAGGATCTACAACCTATCCTGAAGGAAGACCCATCACTCTCACAAATCTTGGGAGACAGGCCAGTCCTTGCTTACAGACAGTCCCCCAACCTGAAGCAAATACTCCCCAGCAACCACATACCACACAACGGAACCACTAACCTAGGAACCTATCCTTGCAACAAAGCCCGTTGCCAACTGTGTCCACATATCTATTCAGGGACATCATCATAGGGTCTAATCACATCAGCCACACTATCAGAGGCTCGTTCACCTGCACATCTACCAATGTGATATATGCCATCATGTGCCAGCAATGCCCCTCTGCCATGTACATTGGCCAAACTGGACAGTCTCTACATAGAAGAATAAATGGACACAAATCAGACGTCAAGAATTATAACATTCAAAAACCAGTCGGAGAACACTTCAATCTCTCTGGTCACTCGATTACAGACCCAAAAGTCGCAATATTACAACAAAAAGACTTCAAAAACAGACTCCAACGACTCACCTTGATGCTCTGGTAGTGCTGGGGAAAGGCAGATTGGAAATCGACATTCCCCCAAGACAATAGATTGGGAGTGGAAGGAATAAACGGGAGCTGGGAGTTTTTAGTAAGTTTTGTGCCTTAGGGAGAACTGCATGGTGTGAACAGGGACAGAGGGCTGGCAGGCCTATGTTTTCTCCCCTACCTTGCCCTGCTAATTCTGATGGTTGGGGGTGGGGGTGGCAACTCCAACTTCATATTTATTTTACCAACTTCTTACATTAAAACTATTAGAAGAAGATTTTAAGCCGTCTGCCAGGGCTTAGTGTTTCAATGATTGTTTAATTTGGTTGCTTTCTGGGTATGTTCCACAGGCAGCAAGCTGTTTAGTGTAGCAGCCTGAGGCAGCATTTGAAAATCATTTACTTTTTACACTTCTCTGTTCTCTGCTGTGGAAGGCACTGAGTGAATCTGTATAGCAGACGCTTTCCTGGGTGACTCCACATCTGTGCTGTCAATCAATATTAAACATAGAAGTTGGTCCAATAAAAGATATTACCTCACCACCACCCTTATCTCTCTCAATCAGTCTTAAAGGCAGTTACTACCTCAGACATCAGGGGATGAAACATGAGTAATTTATTTAGTCACCTTAAGACGCTTCTAAGACCAAAACTGCCTTTCTTTTGTGTGTGCGTGTGGGTTGGAAACTTTACTCCTAATTTTAAAATGTTGCTGATGGCAAGGGGTGAGAGCACCAATCATTATCTTTCAAGCAGTTTTGTTTAGTCATTGCTGGGCTCAGACGTTACAGTTTCAAATCTCTGTAGAAATGCAGGGATCTATTGAGTGGAGTGGTGGCTATAGCATGACAATGAGCTGAAGAAAAGACATTGTTTGCTTTGTGCTCTAGATGAGGCAGAGATTTTTACTTTAAATTTTCACCCTTTACTGAAACCTTATAAGAAACAAGCAAACCAGGTTTCTGCATCTGAGGCAAGATATTATCTGAGGCTAACCTGAATAGGGTCCTAATGCGCTGTACAAATATATGGTAAGTGACAGTCCCTGCTTCAAAGAGCTGAGCAAGAAAACTAAATTTACTGTTCATGTGTTGGATGTAATTTTCAAGGATCATAACCTGATCATCTCCAAGCCAATTTTCATTGGAAAACTCAAACTTCTCCTAAATGAGGACTGTTGTCCTGCCAATTTTTTATTTTGCATGCAGAGCCCTTTCAGCTATAGAACTGTTTAAAAACAAAAAAAGAGCACAATATTTTTAATAATGGGGGAACGTTTGTGTTTTACTCTTCCTATATTCAAAAAACAGCTGATGCTTTCCAGGAGATTCACTTTGTAGAGACCAAACTTAGAAAATGTCAGTCTGTGAGGGGCGTGTTTCAGAATATAATGAACTGAAAACAAGCAGGGAGAATGGAAACATTCACACGGCCTTTAATGAGAGTGGTCCCCCTCACTCCCACTGTAATGAATGGCCTAAAAATCTCTGGCACAACTCTGTTTTAATCTAAAAATATTGTAATATTTCTGAGTCTTCCAGTCCTACGATTCTGTGTGGCCTCCCTATGGAGTTTTCCTGGGATCATTCTGTAGGGATTGTGATTTGCCACATACAGAGTGACCAGCAGTTCGGTCTCCAGGATCTCCACAGATCCTGAGGGGTCTACAGGAGGCTAATGCCATCTGCAGAGAAGTCCTGTGCCTCAATGCTAGCTTCCCGCCGCCACCTGGCTCCCTGGCAGTGTGGATCCACAAAAGCTATGGAATCCTCTACCAGCTTCTTACCCAAGGTGCTCCTTTAATTAAGGGGGACTTCCCAGCACTGAGGTACAGCAGCCTTCACTTCTAACACATAGGTGCTGTGGGTCATGGACTCAAATACCAAGGGGAGGAGGAGGAGGAAGAAATCAGAAGAGACTCAAGAGAATTCAAAATATAAGGGGGAGGGGGGAGCCTATTCCCGTGCTTAACTATCCTTATAGTTGGAAAGCTTTTCCTAATATCTGACGTAAATCTCCCTTGCTGCAGATTAAACCCATTATCTTTGTCCAGCCTCCAGTGGATATGGAAAACAATTGATCACCGTCCTCTTATAACAGCCCTGAACATACGTGAAGACAGTTAACAGGTCCCCACTCGGTTTTCTTTTCTCATGACTAAGCGTGTCCAGTTTTTTAACCTTTCCTCAGAGGTCAGGTTTTCTAACCATTGTATCATTTTTGTTGCTCTCCTCCGGACTCTCTCCATTTTTGTCCACATCTTTCCTAAAGTGTGGTGCCCAGAACTGGATACAGTACTCCAGCTGAAGCCTCACCAAGTAATGTGGGACAATTATCTCCCATGTCTTATATACAACACTCATGTTGATACACCCCACGATATTAGCCTTTGGCACAGCTGCATTACACTATTGACTCATATTCAATTTGTGATCCACTCTAACTCCTGATGCTTTTCACCAGAACTACCCCCTAGCCAATTATTCCTCATTTTGAAGTTGTGCATTTGATTTTTCCTTCCCAAGTGTACCACTTTGTACTTGTCTTTACTGAATTTCATCTTATTGATTTCAGACCAATTCTCTAATTTGTCAAGGTCGTTTTGAATTCTAATCCTGTCTTCCAAAGTGTTTGCAACCCCACCCAGCACCCGCAAATTTTGTAAGCACACTCTCCACTTCATTATCCAAGTCATTAATAAAAATATTGTACCGGCTCCACGACTGACCCCTCCAGGACTCCACTAGATATGCCCTCCCAATTTGACAGTGAACCATCAGAGGCTGCACCACAGATGTCCACTTCGCAGTACATGGAGAAAGCTTAGCAACTTACACTTTGCTGATACAGCTGTTCCAGCACATATCCCGATCCCATTGATGCAGATGGCAGCTTTCATTGACTTCAAGTGGAAGCTAGAGTGGGGCCACTGAGAGTGGAATTCAAGTTTGTTACCTCATCCTGCTTCAGCCAGGGAAGAGCATTCTCCACCTGCAGCTCCCTCGGGATGTGATCTGCCATGTACGAGTGACTTAAATGGCCACAGATCTTCCAAGTCAGAGTCAATATCCTGCTCCTGTTCTTGCTCTTTATTTAGGAGCTCCCACACAACTAAATGCATAGGGTGTGCAAAGTCAAACCTATTACCATGTACCCCATCAGCCAAGCTATCTGAGTTCCCAAACATAGGGGAGAGAGAGAGGAGCTGGTCAGCTGCCACCTATCTGTTACCTCATTCAGTTTGTTCAACAGATTATAGACCAGGTCCTCAGCTGGTATAAATCAGCATTGCACCACTGATTTTAATAAAGCTCTGCCAGTTTACACCAGCTGAGTTCAATGGAGTTGTGCTGATTTACTCAGCTAAGGTGTGTGTGTGTGTGTATATATATATATACACACACTAATTCTGTAGCTTCCAGAAATCACATACTACATATATGTGTGTGTGTGTACGTACATATGTACGTACACACACAGTGTGGCATGTAGCCAGATGCTGCTGCTCCCCTCATGCCTGTTTAAGTTTTATCCTGTCAAGATGACCACATAGCCACTAAAAGGTATATATAATCAGTGATCTGGCCACTGGCCCACATTGTGAGGGGATTTGTTGTACCCTCACAGCTCCCCGGGGCACACTGCACTGTGTAGTCCACAATATCTGGCAAAGCTCTGGGACAGCTTTTAGCACCTGCCACTGCAGAACTGCAGATATCATCAACTGCCAGAATCTGTCTCCTTCAACAAGAGAGTAGTAGAGTGCCAGCATTTTTCTCAGCAATGTCTTAAGCAAGATGACCAGAGACAGATATAATGGACAAGCTCAGAAGCTTGTCTCTCTCACCAACATAAGTTAGTCCAATAAAAAATCTTACCTCACCCACCCTGTCTCTCTAATGATGGAGTTTAGTCATTTGTTCCCTCGTGAGTCAGATAGATTATCAAGTACTGGGGTGGGGCAGGCTGGAGATAGGGTGTTTCTCAGGTGGGGACTCTTGGCTCTGGAATGTACTTCCTCCATTAGTGCAAAGTGTGAGCTTGTTGACTTTTAGGGTAACCCTGCAAGATTTAACTGTTCTCTTAGGCCTTTGTATGAAGATGGTGGCTTCTACCAATGACTTTTTATTGGTGAGCTGGAGGGAACTTGTTTTTAAATGAACTTCTTGTCTGGCCCAGCTTTAAGAACTTCTCTGCCACCCTCCCCCCGAACCTCTAGCAGTCTATGCTTTTGCAAGACACCCTCAGCAACAACAGGACTCTGAGGTCAGTTAGCTCCTTAGAAGAGAAGTGAAAGGTGATATTTTCACTTAACACAGGCAGAGGTTCTGCTTCTCTTCCCAGGCTACCAGCTGAGGTTTTGCTTCCCTTCCCACTGGTGTGGCTATAGAAAAAAAAATCACAATTGGGGATTTGTTATAGCTCATGGGCCAAAATCACCCTTAGCATAACTCACTGAAGTACTAGATGCCTTGAGGTTTGTAATTCTGAAGAGTTTTATTGGTGTTAGAATGGTGACACACAGTCTCACATATGGGCTAGCAGAATCTAAACTATAACCACATAAGGTATTTCACTTGAAATGAAGTTACTCAAATGTCTCAAAGAAGAAAGATAGACCTTTTTCTTACTAGAGTAGCCAAGGCCCTGATGAAAGATAGCTGTGAACTTGTCCGAGAACTACAGTGACATAAAGGTATTGTGGTATTGTTTTTTCACTCCATTCTGTGGCTAAAAACACAAAGGGCTCTTCAAATATAAAAGATCATGAACAGCAAATAGACTGCAAGTGCCATTTCCTCTATAATCCCTTTTAATGTACTGGGGTAATTGCCTCAAACTGTTTCAATAAACATCAACATAGTGAGTATAGAAATTAGATGGATCATGTTTGGACAATGCTAACGCTTCTCTGATTATTCAATCTTCTGAAGATACAAGGGGGGAAAAACAGCAAGTTATGCGTTATTGACTTTTTTTGTAGTAATCTTGTAATGTTTATTGTATTCGTGGTTTACAACTTAGATAAACACAGACTAGTGCCTGAAATAGACATTATACATGTCAAAATACAAGCAAATTTGTTTTGCAGTAACACAAACTATATCACAGACAATTCATCATATTAACCTCCAGAGTATTACTACATAAGATCTTGGTACGGTGCATGTATATACCTTATCAACTTCGTTTAACTTCCGTCAAATTCAGGCTCTAACAGGTATTTGTCAAGATGAAGATGAATGACATCACTGTACTTTGCTTTAGGTGTTTTACAACTCACATCTGGCTAGACCATGATTTTTCCACAAACTTTCCAGTAATTATGGATATTGCTTAAGTACCTCGCGTGTGTGCTAGCATTCATAATGTAAGCCATGTACAAACACACCTTGGAAAACTGACTTAACACCTGTGAGGGACATGATATCATGCTTCCTGAGTGGTATTATTGTAAACCCTCACTTCGCATTGGCTTGTAATACTGAGACGGGGAATAAATGCTGAATGCTCCTGGGAGAAAAGATGACAACCATCACAATTTTTAATTAATTTGGCTTCCATGAGGTAGCCCAGTTTTTTTAACAATATTTTCAGGTTGTAATCCCTACCTCTATGTGTGCCTCCCATACCAGAACTCATGGCGCCAAACACAAGCCTGGCATAAAAGAACACAGCTTCACTGAAGTCATAGGAGTTATACTCTCATACGCCAGGGTTGAACTTGGCCCAGGATGGTCACAACAAACAGAAATAGCTTTGGATGAAATCCTCTCATCCCTTTCCCCAGTCACAGAAAGCTCAAAATGCAGCAGAACTTTCACAGCATGTGGTAGGGTTAGAGAAGGTGGGGGAGTATCTGGAAGCCAAAAAGATCTGTAGCTCCCTCCATGCTGTGGAGTCAAACCCTATAGCGATTCTCTCTACATGAAGGAATGTGGGAGAGGGGCAGTGGCTTGACCCAGGCATGACAACTGAGTTAATGTCCAGCAACTGTTTGGATCCACTGGACACAAGCCAAACAGAGACAATGCAGCAAGTCACAGGTGAGCTGCACAGGTGCCCAACCAACCGCTTTATATTGGGGTCCAGGTAGGATTCAGTCCCTTACTCAGACTTTGCATAGAGAACATGAAGTTCACAATTAGCTTTTCCCCAGATTTTGCCTACTGGCTAAAACGTAGAGAAAATATCGATGGGCAGAATATGAAAAATGGCAAGAAGGACATTGGATTGAAAATGCGTTAGAGCCACGTTTGTTTTAGTGATGATCAATTCATCAGAGAAAGAAAATTTAAAACCATTTTGATAAATGGGAGTGTCCTCATTTTGTATTTCAATCCAATAGTTTCACTCAGGTCCTGAACTTCAAAGGGGAGTAGAGGAATTGAGTGGAGAGGAGGAGAAGGTATGAGAAGAGGGAGGGAAAGCACTTAAATAATGATAACAGCAACAACAACTGGAAAGTACTCCCTGCTAACTCAGTAATAACTGCTTCGTGGGATAAATACATTCCACAGCCTTGAGGCTCAGAGTTTATGAGCCCAGATTTGATTATTACCTTGTAAACAGGAAGCACCCTTAATTTATTACAGTAATAACAGAGCTGTGAAACAAACTAATAAAAGCAAGGAAAATCAAAGTTAGCAGCATACCCTGTCTCTACATTACACCTTTCACCTCCCACACTGTGTCTAGATATTGTCGCAGCACACGTGATATTAATGAATCACTCACTGTTCAGAGAAGAGGGACATGAAATTTTGCATATCCTGGATGATTTGGTGCTCCTCCCATGCAGTATACACAATCTCCCAACACTAGCCACACCGTCCTTACATGCAATCTGTGCTTGAATGCAAGGGAGGGGCAAAAGGCTCAGTTGCCTTCACAATCATTTCCCACCCCCTTTCTCCAGATCCTGCAGAATGTGCTCCAGGGGTTTGGAGTCTATGCAGCGGGAGGTGGTGGAAACTGACTGGGTTGAGGGTAGGAGTGGGGCAGAGCTCAGGACATGTCCAGAAGAAATTTAATGGTTTCTCTGCATTCAGCAGAGACTACTTGACTATTCAGCCGGGGCCCGTTGTGACGCCTTTTCTGCACCTCTGCTGTGGGGCTCTCTCTTTAAGGGACATTTTGAGGGCAGCTGCTGCAATGAGAAGCCCTGATAGCATGAGTCCAGTGGAGTCACGTTGACAAGGAACATGAAGGGGGCAGGGGATCAACTAGGAAAGATGCTACTCTCCAATGTCCTTGCTCTACTTCTGGCCTGGCTTTCTGTATGGAAATCCAGGCAGGAAATAACCAAAGTTGGAGTTTCAGTACTGCTCCCTCTGGGTGCTCACTGTAGCTGTTACTTCACTTTATGCTTCCCATCACTACAAAAAGAGGCCAAATCACATTGCCATCCAACATCAAAACCTGCAACAAAAGCCACCAAAATGGGTTAGGTCCCATTTACATCTACTTTAATCACGGGTCTAAGATCCTAATGGTCAAAAAAGTGATACCACATTCTATCTTGTTGGGGTTTAACATCATGTATTTGCTATGAATTTGCTAGTAGCATTCCCCAGCTCGCATTCAGACCCTCTCCAGATCTAGTGCAGTGTGAAGACCATGAATTGATCTATAAAGACACAATGGGCAAAAGGAGGTATGTCAATCATCAGTTTATTCATTGCCGTTCTCTACCCACATAGCCTTCAAAGAAAAATAGACATTTAATTGTGTCTAATTACAGAGGCCTGTAGTAGATAGTGTGGATCTGGTTTTCAGAGAAACTTTGTATTTAAAGGTGTAAGGCAATATTTTGCCACCTGTTGGTTTGTCTTTTCAAAATTAAAATCGTGCAATAAATCACATACAGATTGAGAATGTCATGATGAGGAGTATAATATACTTTCTAAACTAGGACTGTTTATATGACTTTCGAGTGCTGGGGCAGAGAGAAACCATATGTGTGTTTTGCCTAGTGTAACCAGGCCTCAGTGGGTTACAACTGAGGATGCCAAATTCAGGATGAACTGCTGAGAAATAGGGCAAACACAACCCAAAACTGGTGGTTATACTTTCATAAGATATACCAAACCAGCCACAAAAGCAAACTCCTGTTTCACCACACTAGCTTACAAGAAGTCATAAAAGCAGTTTCCTTGGGCATTCCAGTTCTTATATCACCACCAAAAACACTGGATTCAGAGATGAGTGGTTCTTTACAACCAGTCTCATCAAATGAAAGTTTCTTCTGATCCCAAAGAGCCAGCCACGCATCCAGGTCAATATATAACTTAGATTTTACCCAAAAATCACACTGATGCCAACCCTTTAGTATCTAAAATATAAGGGTTTATTTATAAAAAGAAAGAAAGTAAGAAAGTTAAAATTGGTTAAAAGAATCAAATACATACAGTAACTGCAAAGTTCTTGGTTCAGGTTTGTAGCCGTGATGGAATAAACTGCTGGCTTAATAAGTCTCCGGTTGCTTCCAAATCTTTGGAAGGACCTCAATTCCTTGGTTAGAATGCGCCCATGAGTATAAATTCATAGTCCAGAGGCTTGGGCAGGAAAGAGGCTGGAGCAGGATAAAGGCAAAATGGAGGGGTTTACAGGACCACTTATATCCTCCAGCATGTGGAGGGAAACCCATTGTTTCTAACAAAACCTCAGCACAGGTAGTGGAGAATCACAGATGACCAGATAGTGTTTGGAGTCACATGGGCAAGTCACCATGTTTATAGGACAGTCCACTTGCTGTAGATGGGCGTCTCCCATGGTCCATTGTGAGTTAAGTGTCCTTTTGATGGGCCACTCAATTTGAATAGTCCCTCCAAGATGTGCTGGCTAAGTACTTTGTGGGCATTACCCCAGGAGCAAACATTTGAAATCCAGGTATAGAGCCAATATTCCTAACTTCAAATACAAAAATGATACATGCATACAAATAGCATAATCATAATGAGCAAATCATAACCTTTTCATAGACACCTCACTTGATAACCTTTGTACAAGATTTGCTGCAAATATAGAACAGTGGTTGCAACAATGATCTATATAGTCATATTTTAACTAGATACCTTCACACCTAGTTCCCCTAACTTATGAAAATAAAGCATTACATTAACCACTGCTATATATAAATATATTTTCCGTGGCAGCTGGGGATCCTGAAGAGCACAGACTACACAACTGTAGGTGTGTCCTTTTTTGTTACTGTCTTTTGGTTAAGGATAAACAAAATAGTTGACAGTATAATCTTTGGCCACAAATATTGAAAAAGAAGGAGACAAATACACAAGGTAACAGACTGCAGCAGAGTTTTTAAGGTCAGGCTTGACAAAGCCCTGGCTGGGATGATTTAATTGGGGATCTGTCCTGCTTTGTGCAGGGGGTTGGACTAGATGACCTCCTGAGGTCCTTCCAACCCTGATATTCTATGATTCTATGAGAGTTGAGGGTGAGAGGTTATGAGTTACAATAGGTATGCAAATTGGTTTTGTAAAAATTATATCACTGAGTCCTTTTGAAGTGGTTCCTTCTGTTTGACCCTTCTCTCATCAAATAGTTCACTTGCTAATCTAATCCAGACACTAAGTAGCACCCTGTTTCTCTTAATTCTGTCAGTCACATACACAGAGTTGGCATTTGTTTTTGCAACCATAACAATGAACTACATTTACTGGCTTCAGTCACAAGAATACTAAACAGATATCTGGTTTGTTTAATTTCAGCAAATCAGGACATTTGATCAATAGCAACAGGAATTTGGGAGACATTTCTCTCAGGCGACTCCTGCATCAATTTCCCTGTGTCAGACCAAAAAGCCTTTCAATTTATTACAATCCCAGATAGCATGGAGATGATTCTCTGTATGTTGATGTCCCCTTCAGCATTTTGATGCCTGTTTTGTTTTACAAGGTGGGTACTTTCTGTTATTCATATAGCTGCTCTTATTCAAATAATTGTAGTAAGTGGGCTACTGGTATATCACACCCATCCTATATTGATGGGCAGCAACTATGCCCTGGGAGGATTCAACTCTAGAGGAGGGTAGGTGAAATTTCTATCACGGACCTCTTAGTGGGTTATGCCATGAGAGAGGAGATTTAATTTATGGCTGGAGCCCCACCAGCTGTCAGGGTGACGCATTGAATATACATATTTCTCAGGCCTCTCCCTCTCTCTCTCTCTCTCTCTTTAGTCAGCCCCACACACTTCCTGGGCTTCATTGACTGGTTCTGGGCCCCAAAGCAGAGACGAAGTTGCAGTCAGTTGTGCTTGACACCCCCACCCTGACGTCTCTGTAGCTGGATTTTCCACCACCGCCTGAGGCTCTGCTGCCAGAAGAGAATTTGGCACTTAGGCACTACTAAAATACAAATAAATAATAATAATTCATCACCATAATGTGCATGTCTCAAATATGCAGTGTTATGAGATACCGCACACACAGTTTGTATAGAAATAATACCCTGGGAGCCATATCATCTGTGCAGTGGAGCTGCTCTGTGGCATATTTCTGGTGTGTTCTGGCTGCAATAGCGGGGAGTTTCATACCAATGGAAGGGGAATCCCCCAGTGTCACAGAGCAGACAGAGAGGCTCTGACATCCCCATCCTTCTTCTGGTATTGTGGGGTGTAGCTGTAAGACAGCGACTTCAGTTGATATGCCCCCAAGCTGCTCCTTTTCCCAGCTGTGGTTTCGGGCCCCTGGCCTCTTGGGCTACTGTAACTTATGCATGGGACTGGAGCTCCTGGATCAAGAAGGCACAAAGGTGCGCTTTCAATCATCTTTGTACATTCGCATACACGTGCATATTACTTGCACTGTGAGCGTCTCATTCATATCTGTGTCTCCACGTGTAAACTAGGAACATGCTTTTTTCCCCATGAGTCAGAGGATGACCACATAAATAATAAGCGATGAAGCCCTGAGTTAGTTGTTCCAGAGCATCCCTAACAAATGTAATGAAAAGACATGTTGCCTGTCCCACATAAGGAATACACTGTTTTTACCACATCATAAAATATTTTCCACCTGGTTCAGTCTTTTAAATGTATGTTTTACTGTCAGATTTCCTGGCAGCAGTCTGTACCACATGCCAGACTCTGATGTTTAGAGCAAAAAGAGCTGGTACAACAGGAGTCAGCTTGCTATGTTGGCATTAAACTGTCAGCTTGGTGTTTAATTGGTTTTGATACAAGTGGAAATTATTGAGACAAACTATGGGAAAACGTCAGAAGTGCGTATACATGTTTCTATTTCGTGCTAATGAATGTTTCCGGTACAGCCTCAATTTTCTGAACGCCAATCTTATGAACAACCAGAGATTTGAACCAGCGGGCAGTGGAGTAATCCTAAATCTCAAGGTATTGGAACGCTGTGGGCCCCCTGCTGCTGGTGTGACCTCCTGCTCACTGTGCATGCAAGGTCACGCTGGCAGGGCAGAGCAGCATGCTCTGCAAAATGGCATCCTCCATGTGACACACGTAGGCTGCTACTTTGGCAACCTTGAAATATTACCGGAAGGGCATTCTGGCTTCACAACACTACTGCTGACGGGGCGGGAGAGAATCAGTGCCTTCAGTGCACTGGAAATTATTATGCAGTGGTTTGAAAGTCAAGAAGAAAGTGATGCAGTGTACTATGCTGCAACGTATGCATTGCACTGACTGTCATTTTGAGGAGTTCAATGTTACAAACTTCTTAGTCCCCAATTAGTTCATAAAATAGGGATTCTGCTGTATTTCTATCTCACACTTTTTGTGATAGGAAGTAACATGAATGGTTTGGCTGGTCTCTTTCCAGATTTGGCCATTCTCAGGTTTTAATAGAGTTAGGTCTTGTTTTTCAGTGTCAGAGCTTTTTACATTATACCTAATATCGGGTTGGTAATGGGAGGTCAATATAGTGAGAAGACCAGATAAGAATAAGTCCCTGGCATGTATTCGATTAATTCAGTAGTCTTGAGAGAATACTATCAACCTCATGAAAGTTTGAGATCAGGTCAACTCTTGGTTGTCAGTTTAATCCAAAATTCCGACATAATTAACAACAATTTGGGGGGAGGGATAGCTCAGTGGTTTGAGCATTGGCCTGCTAAACCCAGGGTTGCGAGTTCAATCCTTGAGGGGGCCATTTAGGGATCTGGGGCAAAAATTGGGGATTGGTCCTGCTTTGAGCAGGGGGTTGGACTAGATGACCTCTTGAGGTCCCTTCCAACCTTGATATTCTATGATTCTATGAACAAGGACCTTAGGCCGAGTATGTAGGTTACAAACTGGGACGCATCCTTTCCACAAGCAAATAGCCCAATGAAGACAAAGGGGAGTGTGGTCTGAGAAAGGATTGAGAGCGGGGTTTAGAGAACTCCCTGAGCACTTTGATACCTCTTCCAGGGATGGACTCACCAGGGGCTGTAGGATCAGCATCTCACATTAAACAACAGATTTAGCATCAAAGATGTTCTGTCTGGATTAGCTTTTCAGACTAGGAGTGTTACAAAGGGGCCAATCCTCCAAACCCCTGTGTGTCTACACCCCCCCATTACATCAAAGGAAAGAGTTAAATGCACACTTGGGAAATCCCACTGAACGTGTCCATCCCGCTGAACTGTAGGAAACATGGGTCATATTTAATTTAGCATCAGGTTGTAGGCAGAGTCCCCGCTGGTTTCAGTTTAAAAATAGATGGAGATTTCTACAATCCTTACTGGGGCAAAATTTCGGTTGACCTTCAAGGGTGTTTTGTCTGAGTAAAAGCAGAATTAGATCCTAATTTTGAGAAGGGGACATTGTAATGCATCATTACTAGAAGTGCAAAATTTCTCTCAGACCTTTACTGGTGAACTTCTAAAACTACTAATTTGTAAATCTCAGTAATCTCTGGACTCTGAGCCTGGCACTAGTGTAACTAATGCAACGGACATGACCTCGTTGTAAGGAAGATTTATAATGAGATCTAATGGAACAATTTGTGATTTAGGCAGTGTGACAGGGTCAGGCCAGTTGGCTATAGGAGAGTAATAAAAGGCAGATATATTAGCCCCAGGCTAAGTAGGTCCCTTTACCCTGGGTAAGGTAACAGGGAAGGTTCCAGAACAATCAGGAACCTTCTGGAGACAATTAAGACAGGCTGATTAGAACACCTGCAGCCAATCAAGAAGCTGCTAGAATCAATTAAGGCAGGCTAATCAGGGCACCTGGGTTTTAAAAAGGAGCTCACTTTAGTTTGTGGTGTGCGTGTGAGGAGCCGGGAGCAAGAGGCACTAGGAGCTGAGAGTGAGAACGCGGACTGTTGGAGGACTGAGGTGTACAAGCATTATCAGACACCAGGAGGAAGGTTCTATGGTGAGGATAAAGAAGGTGCTGGGAGGAGGCCATGGGGAAGTAGCCCAGGGAGTTGTAGCTGTCGCACAGCTGTTCCAGGAGGCACTCTAGACAGCTGCATTCCACAGGACCCTGGGCTGGAACCCGGAGTAGAGGGCGGGCCTGGGTTCCCCCCAAACCTCCCAACTCCTGGTCAGACACAGGAGGAGTTGAACTGGACTGTGCGTTCAGAAAAACGGCCAAGCTGAGTTCTGCCTTGAAGCTCCAAGGCAAGCAAATCCGCCAATAAGCACAAGACCCACGAAGGTAGAGCAGGAACTTTGTCACGGCAGTTTATTTGCAGTTCCTTTAAAATTATTGGGGAAACTGACAGAAAGCAATCACGTACTTCTGCCATGTGAGCCCTCTGCTGGTGGATTCCCATATAAATCTCTAACACTTCTGCACCACTCTCTAACATTATCATTCCAGGAAAGTTTGCATTAAAATATTACATTAATCTGGCCAGCTCCAAGAAAGGACAGGGAAATGGTGAACTCCCTGTATTGGTACAGTCCAAACACCACTGATTTTAAAAGGTCCTGACCCTGTCTTGGCTGCAGTAGCTTTCAGGGAGTCTAAGCAGGTTGGAATTTAGCCCATTCCTCTTGAAAATTCAATGATTAATCTGTGCAGGTTTAATTGTTAACTATTTTCTAAATCCATGTGTGTGAGGAAGCTGTAAAGATCACTTTTGATCTTTATAAATTCAGCCATGGGGAACTTTGCCTGTATTTAATTTTACACGTCTGAAATCCATGGTCTTTACTGACTGGGAGAAACTATTTGCAGTGACTAGCACAAAGGTGATCTGATCTCAGACTGGGCCTCTACCCTTACAATAAATGAATAAATAAATTGAGTTTTACTATAACACCATCAATTTAAGTCCAGAACAATACAGTTATTTATGTGATCCTGTTTATAGGTATGTTAATGTTCAAAATATTTTCATATTCAGATTTCTGGGTAGAGTAGCTCTAAACATGATCTTACAAGATAGATATTGAGGTTAGTTACATTTCATAATGAATCAGAATTCTCATGGATCTGTGTAAAACTGAAGTTAATCCTCCGACGTTGGCAGAAATGTATACATGATCAATAGGGTGAAGATCCCAGAATCTGAGATAGTAGCTGAGATAGGTTTCAGAGTAGCAGCTGTGTTAACCTGTATCCGCAAAAGGAAAAGGAGTACTTGTGGCACCTTAGAGACTAGGTTTGATTGGGTCTCGCATACCCAATCTCTCGGCATCCACAATTCTGTTCTTGCTATTTCTTAATGGTTTTGCGTTCATGGTCTTGCAAGGAATAGAGCAGGATCGGGGCTGTAGTTATGTCCTTTCTGTAGCAGTCTGTGGTAGCTCTGATAATTTGTGCTAATTTCATTAGGATCTTTACTGGGAACCATGAACTCACAGGCTCTCAGGTTTGATGCAGTCTGTACGTTTAACAGTTGCAGAGCAGCATGTTGTGTCAGGTCCTGTGTCTGCTTTGTATGCTGATTCGTTTACCCACCCCACAGATCTGTACAGATGATAGCTGTAAATGAGTTAGTAAAAAAATCGATTTTATAGGTATATGTATGCACGACACACACACACACCACACACTTCTGCAGTGCTTGATATCAAAGCCAGGGCCAGGTTGTAAACTCGGCTGCTTGCCACGCATTGTAGGAGATCCAACTACAAAAAGCGACAGTAAATCTACAAAACAGCATTTCCCAAAAGCCCATCAATATCCGCCACCGCAGAAGCTTTAAACAGTTTGCAGCTTGTTGTCCCCTGGGTCTGTGGAATGTGTCCCTCCATATGTACGCTCCTGCCTGTGTTTCTCCAGGACGACACGTGCAATTGCATCCGTCTATTTTCTCCATTTGGTTTTTCTCTCTCACTACTTTTTACGTTGGCCTCTCTTGGTAACCAATCATTTCCATTCATTTTCACCCTTGCCAAAAGGCAGGTCATTCCACAGGAAGGAAACAGGTTAAGTCATTGCAACCCCCTCTGCAGCTTCCCCCCACAGCCTTTAGGAAAGCTTTAGCATAAGCTTTAGCAATAGAAAATGTTTCTTTCTGCCCTCGTCATGTGGGAATGTCATCTGGCTGCCAAATCGTGAATATTTGGGGCAAAATAACTAGCCCAGAGGTTATTTAATAAAAGCTCTCCTGAAACAGGACATTTTGGGACTGTTCTGGCAAAGCTCTTCTGTTGGGAAAAGAGAGCGAGACAAATCCAATTTTCCACTAAGACATTGAACACAGGATCAGGAAAGCAAAGAGGACCGAAATCAAAGATTCTGGGTGAAAGGTGGAGAATTCCTTATGAATTAAAAGTCCTAACTAATTCCAAAGTCCAGCAAGATTTGCTCAGGCCTGGTCTACACTGTGGGCCGGGGGGGGGATTGATCTAAGTTATGCAACTTCAGCTACGTGAATAACATAGCTGAAGTCGACGTACTTAGATCTACTCTCCATGGTGTCTTCACTATGGTGAGTCGACAGCCGACGGTCCCCCATCGACTCGGCCTGCACCTCTCGCTCCGGTAGAGTACCGGATTCGACAGGAGAGCACTCGGTGGTTGATTTACCATGTCTAGACTAGATGCGATAAATCAACCACCGCTGGATCAATCGCTGCCCTTGGATCCTGCGAGTAGTGTAGACAAGCCCTCAGTCTGATTTTGTCTTGAATCACTGCAACACAACAAGCAGCACCATGGAGCTAATTTACACTACATGCAATTGTCATTTTCATCTCAGCGAGAATTGCATATTATCTAATAAAAATGCGAGTACATAAAAACCACAGTTCCCTTGAGAAATCTTCAATTTTATTGTGAAACAATTGATTTATTGCTCTCCCAAGGGTGAAGACAAAGGAAGCGCAGAGGAACTCAGTCACTAATGTTAACAGTAAGAAAACAATCTTATCAGAGCAGTTTCACTGTTAATAAATGACTCTGGCTGCCCCAGCCCACATTATACTTGGCCACCAACAATAAATGAATATTGCTTGCAGTGAGCAGACTGTAGTGAACCATCTATGTTTCTGTGGTAACTACTAATTTTAAAAAAGAAAATCTTGCTACCCTCAAAATGTACTTGTGTCCAGAATTTTCAAATCCTAGTCAACATCTAGTGGTTTGTGATGTAGGTTGCTTTATCTATTTATGTTGTGGAGGTTTTCTCCTATTTTGCTATGTGGATCTGAAAATTAACCTGCTGTTATAGCACCACCCTTTTGATTCCACGCGCTGTCTCACTGCTTTCCCTCTTTTCCTCTGGTGCCCGGGAGATCATGTTTGTCCTATTGCTTTACGTTTCGGATAGTGCATTCTTTACTTAGTTATGGATGAATGCAGCCATTTAAAGGGATCTTTCCCAGCCTTGGAAAGGATCTTACAAGAGAGACTTTATTCACTGGGCTTTAATTCCACAAATCACTTCTGAGCAATGCTCTGATTCAGCAGCACTTTCTTTCCTCTGTGTTGTAAAAGAACTATTTTACCTTCCCCAAGCTCAGCAGCTGGGAATCAGAGGTGGCGCTTGCCTGTGAATACACCCCTGCCAAACTAATAATTTAAGGCTATTGGCTTGGGACTGCTACTGCAGGCTATGGTGAGCAGGAGGGGAGGGCGAGGAGGGGGCACACAGTCTCTCTTAGCCCTGGTCTACAATACAGGGTTAGGTCGATTTTATAATGAATGCGTCTACACAAGCAACCCCGTTCCATCGATCTAAAGGGCTCTTAAAATCGACTTCTGTACTCCTCCCCAGCGAGAGGAGTAGCGCTAAAATCGACCTTGCTGGGTTGCATTTGGGGTAGTGCAGACCACTACCACTACCCCACCATTGTCCATGGACACCTGCAAGGGGAGAGTCTCATGCAACATGGAGGAGGATTTTGTGGATGAGGAGAAGGAGGAGGAAGAGGAGGAGGAGAATGAGCAGGCAAGCGGTGAATCCATTCTCCCCAGCAACCAAGACGTTTTCATCATCCTGGAGCCAATACCCTCCCAAGGCAGGATCCCCGACCCTGAAGGCAGAGAAGGCACCTCTGGTGAGTGCACATTCGTAACTACAGTACAGGGTTTTAAAGCAATAGTGTTTAATGTTTGATTTGCCCTGAAGACTTGGCATGCATTCGCGACCAGTACAGCTACTGGAAAAGTCTGTTAACGTGTCTGGGGATGGAGCAGGAATCCTCCACGGACATCTCCATGAAGCTCTCCTGGAGGTACTCTGAAAGCCTTTGCAGAAGGTTTCTGGGGACGGCTGTCTTATTTCGTCCTCCACGGTAGGACACTTTACCACGCCAAGCCAGTTGCAAGTAGTCTGGAATCATTGCAGCACAAAGCATGGCAGCAAATGGTCCTGGGTTTTGGTCGCATTCAAGCAACATTTGGTCTATATCTTTCTGTGTTAGCCTCAGGAGAGTGATATCATTCAAGGTCACCTGGTTGAAATAGGGGAATTTTTGTAAGGGAACAGTAAAAGGACCCCGTTCATGCTGGGCTGTTTGCGCCTGGTTAAAAGGGATCACCCCGGAGAATAGCCACACGGCAGGGGGAGGGGTGAAGGGATCATCCCAGGGAATAACCATGCGGTGGGGTGGGGGGAGGTGTGTGCTGCATATCCACCTGAAAACTGCAGCCCCTCCTTTTAAATGTGAAACCCAACTGGCAGTGCTTGCTACTGGAAAGGAGGGTGCTGCAGTTTGAAACCATTCCCATATGTTATGAAGGCGTTAGAAGCCAAACCCGCATACCCTTTGGCTTACCATGGCTGCCTGGAAACTGAATTATGTTGCCCAGCCATTTCTGATGTGTCACCATACGGACAGGCAATCAATATAAAAGGCAAAATGCAACCTTGTACCTAAAGCACATGTGCTGTCTGCTGTGAATGGCTTGATTCACTGTGAAAGAGTCTCCCTTTTGTTCTCAGAAATGTATCATCTTACATTTTACTCTCTCTTTTTATCCCCCTGCAGGTGCAAATGTTTCTATGCTCCCCCTATCATCTCCGTCCCTGAGGTTATCGCAGATTAGTAGGCAAAAAAAACGCACTCGCGATGACATGTTTTCCAAGCTCATGCAGTCCTCCTGCACTGATAGGGCACAGCTTAATGCATGGAGGCATTCAGTGGCAGAGTCCAGGAAAGCATTAGGTGAGCATGATGAGAAGAGGCAGGATGCAATGCTGAGGCTAATGGGGGAGCAAACAGACATGCTCAGGTGTCTGGGGAGCTGCAGGAAAGCCAACAAAAGCACTGACCACTGCTGCATCCACTGTACAACCATCTGCCCTCCTCCCCAAGTTCCATGTCATCCTCACCCAGATGCCCAAGAACGCGGGGGGGAGGCTCTGGGCCACTCCACTCCAGAGGATGGCCCAAGCAACAGAAGGCTGTCATTCAAACAGTTTTGATTTGTAGTGTGGCTACAATAAGCAATGTGGCCTTGTCCTTCCCTCCTCCCTCACCCCACATGGGTACCTTATCAGTTATCTCCCTTTTTAAAAAAATTAATAAAGAAAGAAAGAATGCATGGTTTCAAAACAATAGTGACTTTATTTCTTTTGCCAGCTGTGATCAAAGGGCGGAGGGTGGTTGGCTTACATGGAATTAAAATCAACAAAGAGGGCGGATTTGCATCAAGGAGAAACACACACAACTGTCACACCATAGCCTGGCCAGTCATGAAACTGATTTTCAAAGCCTCTCTGATGTATGGCACACCTACCTGTGCTCTTCTAATCACCCTGGTGTCTGGCTGCTCAAAATTGGCAACCAGGCAATTTGCCTCAACCTCCCACCCCACCATAAACGTCTCCCCCTTACTCTCACAGATATTATGGAGCACACAGCAAGCAGTAATAACAATGGTTGTGCTGAGAACAGTGGTTGTGCTGAGGCCTAATCTAGTCAGCAAACAGCGCCAGCAAGCTTTTAAATGTCCAAAGGCACATTCTACCACCATTCTGCACTTGCTCAGCCTATAGTTGAACTGCTCCTTACTACTGTCCAGGCTGCCTGTGTACGGCTTCATGAGCCATGGGAGCAAGGGGTAAGCTGGGTCTCCAAGGATAACTATAGGCATTTCAACACCCCTAACAATAATTTTATGGTCTGGGAAGTAAGTCCCTTCTTGCAGCTGCTCAAACAGCCCGGAGTTCCTGAAGATACAAGCGCCATGCACCTTTCCCGGCCATACTAAGTTGATGTCGGTGAAATGTCCCTTGTGATCCACCAGTGCTTGCAGCACTATTGAGAAGTACCCCTGGCAGTTTATGTACTGGTTGGCAAGGTGGTCCGGTGCCAAGATAGGGATATGCATTCCATCTATTGCCCCATCACAGTTAGGGAAACCCATTGCAGCAAAGCCATCCACTATGACCTGCACATTTCCCAGAGTCACTACCCTTGATAGCAGTTGGTCCATGATTATGTTAACTACTTGGATCACAGCAGTCCCCACAGTAGATTCGCCCACTCCAAATTGATTCCTGGCTGACCGGTAACAATCTGGCATTGCAAGCTTCCACAGGGCTATCGCCACTCGCTTCTCAACTGTCAGGGCAGCTCTCATCTTGGCATTCCTGTACTTCAGGGTGGGGGAAAGCAACTCACAGAGTTCCAGGAAAGTGGTCTTACAAATGCAAAAGTTTCGCAGCCACTGGGAATAATCCCATACCTGCAACACTATGCGGCCCCACCAGTCTGTGCTTGTTTGCCGGGCCCAGAATTGGCTTTCTACTGTATCAACCAGCCCCACTGCTGCCATGATGTCCCAATTGCCACATTCCATGCTTTCAGGAATGTCTGTGTCCATGTCCTCATCACAATCGTCCTCGTGCTGGCATCTCTTAGCCTGGTTCTTCACATACTGTAGTATAATGAGTGAAGCGTTTAAAATGCTCACAACAGCAGCGGTGAACTGAGCAGGCTCCATGCTTGCCATGCGATGGCGTCTGCACAAGTAACCCAGGAAAAAAGGCGCAAAATGATTGTCTGCAGTTGCTTTCACAGAGGAAGGGAGGAAGGGAGGGAGGGGAGACTGATGATATGTACCCAAAACCACCCATGACAATGTTTTTGCCCCATCAGGCATTGGGAGCTTAACCCAGAATTCCAGTTGGCAGTGAAGACTGCGAGAACTGTGGGATAGCTTCCCACAGTGCACTGCTCCGTGAGTCAATGCTAGCCACGGTAGTGAGGATGCACTCTGCCGACTTAATGCGCTTAGTGGGGACATACATACACAATCAACTGTATAAAATTGATTTCTAAAAATCAATTTCTATAAAATTGACCTAATTTCATAGTGTAGACATACCCTTAGTATTTCATACCTTACGCTTTCCAGAGAGCTGTGTTTAATGTGCCGCCCTAAGAAAATGAGGTTTACTTTCAAGCATTTATTCAACATATTGTTCTGTCAAGCAAACATCACGCACAACAGAACCTGGAGGGGAAACTGGCAATGCGTAATATTCCACAATAAACCCTGCCCAGTCATTACCCTGCCTGTAAAACCTCTCCATTTACACAAAGCTGGGTCGAGCGCTCTGCTTTGAAGTAGTCATTAAAACAGAAAAGTGCAAAGGAATTAACAAAACTCTGGTGATCGCAAGACCCTGGCTGTCTGTGGGCTCCAGAGTCTCCCTCCCATTCACCCACTGGGTGTAGGGCAAATCCGAAGTGCCAGAAAGCCATCAGGGTGTCACAAACTGACCCAGCCCCAGGCAGATGCTGAAGAAAGATACCCAATAATGTTCACAATGAGATCACTGCTGGGAGAGAAAACAAGGGTCATTCACATCTTCTTTTTGCCTGGGGCACCTGAGAGACTGAAAGCTGCAGGCTTTAATGAATGTGCAGCCATGAGTAGAAAGGAGGCCGTGTAAAAGCGACAGCTTCATGCTCATTCAGCCTCCCACCCACTGACTATACTGACAAAGAACCAGAATATCCCTTCCACCTCTGATTGCCGGGGGGACAGCTACCCAAAGAATCTAGCTGGGGAGTCGGGGGGTGTCATAAACAAACAGCTGAGGGTAGCATAAAATCCCTCCTTTATCTGTAAGGGGTTAAGAAGCTCAAATAACCTGGTTGGCACCTGACCAAAAGGACCAATAAGGGAAGAAGATCCTTTCAAATCTGTGGGGGGAGGTTTTTTGTTTGTGTTTTTTTTATTGTTGTTGTTGTTCTCTCCGGGACAGAGAGGGACCAGGGCAGGAAAAACTATCTCCTAAAACCCTACCTGAAATAAGTATCCAAGATTACAAAAGTCGTAAGTAAAAGCAAGGAAATGCATTAGTTTATCTTTTGTTTTAGCTTGTGAATTTTCCCTATGCTAAGGGGGAGGTTTATTCCTGTTTTTTTGTAACTTTGAAGTTTTGCCTAGAGGGGAATTCTCTGTGTTTTAAATCTTATTACCCTGTAAAATTACCTTCCATCTGATTTTACAGAGGTGCTTCTTTTACTTTTTTCTTCATAATAAAGTTTTGTTTTTTAAGAATCTGATTGGTTTTTAGTGTCCTAACAATCCAAGGGTCTGGTCTGTGCTCACCTTGTTTACCTGTTTGGTTGGTATATTATTCTCAAGACTCCCCAGGAAAGGGGATGAAGGGGTTTGGGGGGATATTTTGGGGAAAGAGGAACTCCAAGTGGTCCTTTTCCTGAATCTTTGTCTAACTCACTTGGTGGTGGCAGCGATACAGTCCAAGGACGAGGAAGAATTTGTGCGTTGGGGAAGTTTTTAACCTAAGCTGGTAGAATTAAGCTTAGGGGGTCTTTCATGCGGGTCCCCATATCTGTACCCCAGGGTTCAGAGCGGGGAGGGAACCCTGACAGTGGGGTATTGCAGAGTAGAGAGACACCTATGCTGCACCATTTCCACCCTCTTCCCGTGACCATGCAGTAGCCCTATGTGGGGTTCTGGATCTGTGCCTTTGAAGGGGGAGGGAGAGCTGGGGAGAGACAGTGTCATTCCTACCCCACCGCAAAATAACCCCATGGGACTTCATTATTATTTCTTTATATTACTGGAGCATCTACGAGTGCTGGTCATGAACCAGGACCGCATAGAGCTAGGCATGGTACAAATACAGACCAAAAAAACCCCAAACAAAACCACCAATCCGTGCCCCCAAAGTACTTATAATCCAGGTAGAAAACAAGGGACTTCAACAAGTAAATACATCCTCACCCTATCCGAATTAATTGCCTCCTTTCTCTTTGTAAATTGTGGAAACCAGCACCCGTGTCCATCCAAGAGGGAGGTTCCAGAGGCAGTGACCAGCAGAGAAGTCCCAAATGACATAGCTCCTGCAAGAACTGTTCTGCCAAGAGCACAGGACCTCCACATGGTTGGCCATATGTCTACACGCACATTTTGAGACTCAGCCCTGCTCTACACTACTGAGTTATGTCGAAGCAAGGCAGCTTACGTCGACCTAACTCTGTAAGCGTCTACACTACAATGTAGCTCCCACCCATGTAACTCGCCTGCTACACCGACTTATTACCTCCACCTCCATGAGAGGCGTAGCATTTACTTAGATCGACGTAGTGTCAGTGTAGATGCAGCACTGCTTACATCGACTGTTGCTGCCTTTCAGAAACCATCCCACAATACCCCACACTGACAGTTAATCAGTGCAAGTGCTCCTGGTGATGATGCGCACAAGGAGTGTCGTGTGGACACGTAAAAGTGATTTAATGACTGTGGCGGCTGTACATCGCGGTAACTTAGGTCAACTTAATTTTGTAGCATAGGCTTGCCCTCATTGATTTCAGGGACCCGCTCCATGGTGGCTCGTGTTTAGAGGCTGATGGGGCACTGCATACACATATTTTATATAAAAGCGTGTGTGAGACAGCGTGAGCGTGAAGTGTCCAAATAACAACGGTGAACACGGCAAATAGCAGCCTCCCATAGGCCTGCTGTGTTCATGATCCATATTTAGCAGTGGAGCTCTCGTTTCCACTGCCCCGTGGCCAATGTACGGTTATGATTTCCAGGTTCTGACAGGAGGTGAAGCCACAACAATTTTCAGTGGAGTTTGGGGCACTGGATTCACTCCCCAACTACACCCTGAGATGACTGGAGTGCACTAGAATGTGGTGTGCTCTAACTGCCCCATGTAGACCTTGCTACCGTGTTCCAGGTACTTTTAGTTCATGCCAGCAGAGTCTACACTGGGTAGTAACAGTGCAACACATTAGGGCACCTCAGATCTGGTAGTTAGAAAATAGAAAAGGAGGACTTGTGGCACCTTAGAGACTAACAAATTTATTGGAGCATAAGCTTGTGAGCTGTAGCTCACGAAAGCTTATGCTCAAATAAATTGGTTAGTCTCTAAGGTGCCACAAGTCCTCCTTTTCTTTTTACGGATACAGACTAACACGGCTGCTACTCTGAAACCTGTAGTTAGAAAATAACATTTTAGCTGAATACTGGAAGTCACTGAGGAAGTATAAACATGGAACTCACTATGCCATTTTTGCAGAGCATCTATTCAGAGTATAATTACTCTTTTCCAGGGCTTAAATTCAGCTGGAGTTGTCTGGAGCAGCACTCTGGTAAATATTTTCAACACCCACGTGCCCCAAGACTTCATAGCATGTTGGGGAGAGAAGGCCTGGGGGGCTCCAGGAAACACTCTGTGGAAATTTAAGCCCTGCTCTTTATGCTTTTCTTGAGTTTACCAACATTTTTTCAAAATATTTACTAGCTGTCTGTAGAGTTATAATTTCCCCTGCATAAATACCAGTGTAAGATTGACAACATCTCCACTGGGGTTCTGTTTCATTAATTCACAGACACAATTAAGCAATGAAATATTATTCCAGTGTTTTAAATGGGGGCTGCTTCAGAAGCTGGGCCCATTTCTATGTTCTTTGCACATCCAAATCACCCAGTGATTCAATGGAGTGTGTGGATCCCAAGGATGCAGGGTCAGGATTTCTATTTGGTTAGTAAAAATCATAACTGAATGGCAAAAAGATATGTCTGCATAATGAGGCAATATGCAGTAGGGCATTAAGATATTGGTTCCCGACCAATGGGAGCTGTGGGGATGGTGCAGGGGGCAGGGGTAGTGCACGGAGCCACCTCCCCACCCCCCCACCAGGGGCTGCAGAGACATGCTAGCAGCCAGCTGCTTCCGGGTGCGGCGTGGGGCTACGGCATGAATGCAGCATGCCTGAGTGCCCTGGTAGACTTTTAGCAGCCCAGAGTTGGAGATCGCTGCCTGTGATTTATTTTTGCGGGACCCCCTTTGAGTCAGGCCCTAGGCTGCAGCCCCTAAAGCCCCTGCCTTAATCCTGCCCTGGTACAAGCATGTATGTGTAGTTTAGCAGGGAAACCAATATTGGCCCTGCAGAAACATTCTGATTATGGAAAGACCAGTCTCATGTTCTAGTTAGAATTTACAAACTCATCAGTGTAGCAAATTTTTCATACTTATCCCAAGTGCTGACACAAAAGGGATATAGCCGATAATAGATACGTTACACAAAATCTCAGTTTCTAATTTTGAAAACATAAACAGTGATGGAAAATAGGAAAAATATTTGCATTTTTTAAAGAACTGCTTAAAAGGGCAGAGAAGTGGGAGGGATGTGGACAGAAAAAAGGAAATGAGGAGGGAAAAGAAAAAAAAACCCACAGGTATACTTCATGGAGACAAGGGTCAATTGGTTGTAAATGCCTTTGACTGGAAGAATTTTGTTAACTGATCTATTCTGTGCAGAGGACAGAATATGCCCCTGTTATGTCCAAGCTTCCCCAAAAGGCAGAAAGAACTCAGAGCCACTTGCTTCAAAAACAACAGCTCCCTGCCACTCAAATTAAAAGAGAGTCTTCACTGGGAGCAGACAGCATAGGCCTCGGAAGCAGTATAAGGTGTATGATTCTAGCTGTTAAGCAGTGTCCCTATTTTAGTAATGAGAAAACAGGCACAGAAGAGATGACATATGGTTATGGTCAAAAAAGCGAATTTTTTAAAATGACACTTACTTACTCAATAGATCTGCTTTGTGATGTATCTAATTACTCAACACACATATTATGATGCCCTTATTCAAGCTGAGTAGAACCTTACTCCATTGTGTCAGAGAAAGGCAATCTTCAATATGAGCAAAGGTATCAGAATCTGGCCCATAGTGACTAAAATACATGTTACTACATTTCACTCCTGCTAGCACTGTGGGCCTGACAGCATAGGTGCTGGAACTAGGGATGCTGGGGGGACGGCCGCACCCCCTGGCTTGAAGTGGTTTCCATCACATACAAGGCTGTTAGCACCCCCACTATACAAACTGTTCCAGCATGCCTGCCTGATAGGGCTGAGAACGAGCTGGATTCCATTCTGTGTCAAGCATCTTCAGTAGAAATGCAGACTGAATTCCTTCTGTAGAATCTTTATCACTGGGATAATACACATGCCAGAAATAAAAGAGCTCAAGTTTCAGACCTCAAGTCGAGTTTAGTGACCTAGCAGATGGAAACGCTTCCTTTCCGCTTGCAGACTTAGCTAATTTGATGTGGTATAATTGAAAGGCAACAAACATTGAAACGCACTAGGCCACTTTTGCAGTTACTTTCAAAGGTCACACAGTAAGTCGAGGGTAGACATAGAAAGGAACCCAGTTCTCCAGACTCCTAGCCACCAGCTCTAACTACTAGACAAGATTCCTCTCCTTCCTCTGGTGCAGTAACAATCAATATTGAACAGGTGAAAAGTGGAGGTTGGAAATTATTTTATTTAAATCTTTTAAGGGGGAAAGGGAATTAAATGAAATTGTTGTTATTGGGTGCTTTCCTCAAGTGCCTCCTAACATGAAGTGCCATTAGGACATCACACTAATAAAGTACAGCCACAGTTCTTCATAGTCATTGCATAGTCTGGAAACTTTTGGGGGCAACTCTGACTAGCTTTTTTTTAGCTATCACTCGAAACAGTCACAAGGTTAGCTGCAGTGGTGGCTATTAGCAAATTACAGCAAATACTTCACAGGTTAAATGTTGTGTCAATGATACATTTCTTGCCTGAATAGAAGGAAAAGCTTTGGCTCCACAGTGAAATAAACCCAGGAGGGTTACATAACTGGAAAGTTAAGAAGGACTGAAATAAGCTTCTGTCACTTTAAAACTTTCCTTCATCCTCCAACACCACCATCCATCAGTTGCCTGGAGCAAGTATATTGAGGAATCGCGTGCAAGCGTTACCACAACTCAAGGCTTAACATAAACTAAACACTCTCAGGTCACTGGCAAATAACAGGTATATCCGGTTGTGCCTTTGTACTTGCCTGCACGCAAATTGAAAGCTTGTGTAAAGTAACAATAATCAAAGTCACTCAGGGAGAAGAGGAGGAGTGCAGGGAGACTAATAACCAGGGGATTGTGCTATTTATCTTCTCAGAGCAGCCACCGCTAAGACTTTGCTTGCATGCCATTCACACCTCAGGGGCCAGTCTGGATTTCAGCCAAGAAGCCCCACAAAGGGTCTGGTGCAGCTCCTAATCCCCTAGGAAACTGGTAAAATATTTGCTCCCTGCACTGCTGCTGCTTCTGCCCCATGTTACTACATAATTGTCCATTATGGGTGTTTTACATTTTCTCCTTGCTGTATGGAAATAGTAACCCTCAGAGACAGGATACCAGCCAAGATAGACCATTGGTCTGCTCCACACCATGCAGGTCCCGTGTTGTCCAAAGGGGGACCCTTACCTTACCCTCCTGTTCTCAGCTAAGCTGTTGCCATCATTGCCATTGGGAACCCACCTACCATAGGCAGACACTACTTTCTATCTCAGCCAGAGGGCCCACATGCGTGGCCTACATTATTGCTAATCCCCCTTCAGAAGGAATTCACCTGATCCCAGCACTGCTGCCTCTGGTGGGAACCTGCTGTCTATTCCCAGCATTGCAGCTATTGCTATTTTCCCTTTGGTATCTCCCCCTGCCTCACCTGGACATTGCTGTTTCCTCCATAAGAGGCAGCAGCTGCCTGCATGATACCAGAATTTCTGTTTCTGCCTCTTCCATGGGAAGCCTGGCCCCTGGCTCAAGGACTGCATCTGCTGCTGCCCCCTGTAGAGGAAGCCATCTTGCCTGTTTGCAGCTGACTTGAGTCCTGTGTAATGTGCGTGTTTTGGAAAAGCGGGGGGATTGGTTTAATTGTTTCTGTCTTTCCCACTTGGCTTGCCAAGTGCCATGAGATTAGCAAGAACTAGTGAATGACTATTACTGGGGAGTTGTGTCAAAACCAAACCTGTCCTGACTGGCACCTGCAGTCTTGTTTTCCTCCTGGTCTTTGCCACCATTGAAGGCTAGAGTAACAGAATGGTTCAGAAACCCATACACACTTCCCTTGGGTTTGCTCCCAAATAAATACATATGGGTTCTTTGGAGCTGCTGAACTCTGCATGGAGGGGCAAGGGCAGACATTATTGTTGTATTATCAGAATGCCTGGGGGTGGAATCAGCCAAGATCAGGGCTCCTTTGTGCTAAGCACTGTAAAACCATAAAGTAAGACTCAGTATTATTACTTGTATTACTGTAGGACCTCAGAGCCTGAGTAATGGAGCAGGACCCCCTCATGCAGGGCATTGTACAGACACAGAACAAAAAGACAAGCTCTTTGGGAAAGAGACTAGTGCCCTGAAAAGTCTCCTTAGACTGTAAAGGAAAAGAGAGGCACAGAGAGGTGAAGTGACAGGCACAGGAATAAAAACCAGATCTCCTGACTCCCAGTCCAACGCCCTTTCCACTAGTCCACGCTACCTCTTTGAGGAGTTTTCTCAGCAAGGTCAATTTTCCCAGGCTGATGAAGCCACATACCTCTCTAATCAGGACTTGTCATCACTGCAACAGTTAGCAAAGAACAATATCCTAGCCCAGCTGGTTCTAAACTTTTTCTTATGACCCCCTGTGACATTCTGTATCTCGGGGAAACACCCTGTACCCCCATCTTCACCCTTATAATATGATTGTGTGGTATCCAATGCAAAGTTTGTCATGTCAGGTGTCTTCGGAAGGCTCATGATGCACTGAGCATTATTGTTATAGTAACGTTATAGGCAGTGATGAGCCGCCAGAAGCTGAAGAACCGGTTCCTTCAGTCTCTCCGGGTCTTCGGTGGCACTTCAGGGGCACATCCTTCAGTCGCTCTGGGTCTTCAGCAGCACTGAAGGGCCCACTGCCAAAGACCCGGAGTGACTGAAGAACCCGCCGCCAAAGTGCCACTGAAGGACTGCAGGGTCGCCGGGTGAGTAGAAATTCTCAGGGGAGCCTCCCCAGCCAACAGCTCAGGCGGGACAGACAGGACGGTCCCGCAGGCTGCATGTGGCCCTCAGGCCGGAGTTTGCCGAACCCCTTTAACAACCGGTGCTAAACCAGCTGCAAAATTTAACAACCGGATTGCACAAACCAGTGTAAACCGGCTCCAGCTCACCACTGGTTATAGGTTGTAATTTCATGTATATAGTTATGAGGCTGAAAGTGTGTCCTCATGGCTTAAAACAAGCCCAGGCAAAACTCTCCAGGAACAGAGGGGCAGTTCACACCTTACCAGAGCATGTACGGGACAAACCCAGCCCAGCCTCACAGGAACAAAGGACACAACCTACGCAGCAGCAAAGGATCTGCTGGACTCTCGAGTGAGTCACCCCCCTTCCATTGGTCAGTTTGGGAGCAGGGCCATCCCTACCCATACGCAAAGTACACAGCTGCATAGGGCACCAGGAAATTTGGGTCACTGGTGAGCACTGGGGGGGCGGTTCCTGCTTGCCCCCCAAGCCAGCCCTTTCCCCCCCTGTGGAGGCCTGCCACCCCCAATGGGGGAGCTGCGTAGGGCCCCAGAATAGCTAAGGATGGCCCTGTTTGGGACTATGATGCTCACCTGACCCTGGGGGGCGGGGGGAGAAGCCAAGTGGGAAGAAAGAACATGATAAAAGGGAGAGACATTTGCCATGCTCTCCCTCTCTCTTCCACCTCCATCTACAGACACACCACTAAGCAACTGACATGCAGATCAAATGGGAGAGCATGGCTGAAGGGCAACCAGCCAGCCTGTGGTGAGAAGCATCTAAGTTTGTAAGGCACTGAAAGTGTTAAGCTTTTATTTCATTTGACCAAATCTGACTTGTTGTGCTTTGACTTATAATCACTTAAAATCTATCTTTTGTAGTTAATAAATTTGTTTGTTTATTCTAGTTGAAGCAGTGCCTCTGGTTTGAAGCATGTCAGAGACTCCCCTTGGGCTAACAAGCCTGATACATATCAATTTCTTTGTTAAATTGACGAACCCATACAAACTTGCAGGTTCCAGTGGACATAACTGGACACTGCAAGATGGAGGTTCCTAGGGTTGTGTCTGGGACCGGAGATATTGGCTAGTGTCATTCGGTTGCACAATCCAAGCAGCAGCTGGCTAAAAGTGCTCACTCATGCGCTGGGAGCAGCTTACATGCTAGAGGCTGTGTGTGAACAGCCTGGGCGTGGGAGTTCTCACAATGGAGCAGGGTAAGGCTGGCTCCCAGAGTCGAGGACTGGAGTGACCTAGCAGATCACCAGTCCAGATGATACCAGGGGAACGTCTCACACACACACCCCGCATCTTTTCACTGGCAAATACTGAAGAAAAAAAACCCTTTAGGGCTCTTATTGCCATATAACCATACATTTCAAATTCATCAAAGTTGAGGCATCAAGACCTAGTGCATCAGAGGGAAGATTTGCTCCTCTTCGGGGCAACTCACATCTTTGTGTTTTTCCTCTCCCCTCTGCTCTGATTGTCTATTTTTCACTATTCTGTGGGGCTTTCTAGCAACGATGTGATAGTAGCAGAAAGTACCAAACAATTAAAAGAAAAGGAGTGGCCAGGTTTATGGTTTGCTTATTTTAGGAGCAGCATTTAGGGAGTGACCTTTAGGAGCAAATCCTTAGCTAGTCTCAATGGTCATAACTCCATTGGCTTCAGCTGAACTCTGACCATTTACACCAGATCAGAGGATCTGCCCCTTTGAGATTAGAGTGCTTGAGCTTATAGACTCAAAGGTCAGAAGGGACCATCATGATCATTTAGTCTGACCTCCTGAGCTGAGTAGAGCCCTCATGCTATTCACATTGCTATGTCCCTGTTTGATTAAGCCACCAGATAGACAAGTAGCAATCAACAACATTGCAAACAAGTAATAGTCTGTCTCACACACCGTCTCTACGAAAAGCACGTTTCCACTTTCCAGAGCACCAGAGATACTGTCTGCCTGTGTGTAATTGAGTGCTAAGACTTCACTTATTTAAAACCCTGAACATTTCCCACTGTCAAAATGCAACCATTTGAACTCTGCAAACACCACATCAAGAAGTCATCATAGATACTATGAGGGTCACGGTTTACGCAACTTTGGCCCTTACAATTGAAAGTGGTGGTAAGCAGAATGTGATTCCCCCCAGGCAGAAAAAAGCCCAGATACTAGGCACACATGCCAAATCCTAAGGAAAATGTGATCAGTCTAACGAGCAGAAGTGGTCTGAGCCTGTTTTATAACTCATGGAAAGGACAAACTCCTCAGCATCACCTGATGTTACACTTCAATAATGGTTCAATGCAGACTTCCAGAGAGAAGAGCACCACCTGATGAATCCTTACTACCACTTTCTGCAGCATAGCGTTTTCAGTTGAAAGCTTCCAGCCCAACCCATGAACTCATGAGATCAAAGCCCAAGAGGGCAAGACTACAGGAATCACAGTTAGGTATATTCTGTGGGTGAAGGGGCAGTACTTAAAATTCACCTTACCCTACTGCACTAATGATATATGCTATGTTCAGAACAACCAGGTTCAATATTGCATTGTCTGTTTTTGCTCTTTACAAAACTGTATTTGTGCAGAAAGAATGATGATCAGGGCACAATACAAATTGAAGAAATTAAGTGAAAAATATGTATACAATGGGAAATTATACCGTGAGAAACTGTAAGCTGATAAAATGGCCTAGGGGATAGTGCACTGAACTGGGAAACTAGATCTGGCTCTGCAGCTGATCCTTTATTCATCTCTGCCTCTCTTTTCCCATCCCACCCTCTACCCATCCTCTCTTTTTAGATGATAAAATTATTTGGGACAGGAACTGTTTCTCATTATGTGTATGTATTGAGTCTAGCACAATGGGCCCCAATCTTGATGTTTTCAATTGCTTATAACTTTGCCAAACTTTAACCATTCGGGCTGAAGTTTTACATGCTGGGTGTCGCCTTCAGGCTGAAATTTTGGAAATGTTTCAGCCCAAACAGTCCAGCTTTTTCCAAGAATGAGTCGAGTGAAAATACATTGTTTTGTTCATGTTAAAGCTTGAACAGCCACATTCTTTGGAGTGGGAACTTGAAATTTGGCAAGCAGGTGGCCTTTGTGTGAGGGATATGCCTTTTGCCACCCCCCATGCCGAGACCACAGCCTATCATGCTGACCAAATTAGACTCTTGGTTTCCTTGTACGCCTCTGTAGCGATGCGATGACTCACCAGCACGGCACCTCCTGCTGGTCATCTTGGGAGTTAGCTCTTCCAGCCCAGAGCACCCTCTGCAGGCCAGTTTCTCACCTGCCACTGGTGACAGCTTTGTCACTCATGACTGGCAAAGGAGTAGGACCAGCTGCCTCTGCCTCTGCAGCCCCAGGCCCCTTTTGGCTGTAAACAAGGTCTGCAGCCGGGGGTTTACCAGGCTGGAGCTCCCCAGCACTGCTCCACTTCAAATACCTTGCTTCTCAGGCAGCTAGCTCTTCCCACTCCAGTGCTAGAGTGAGACTCCTCTGCTTCTGGCCCACAGCCCTCTTATAAGGGCCAGCTGGGCCCTGATTGAGCTGGCCACACCTGTGGTCAGCTACTCATTCAGCTTTTCCCAGCTGCAGCCCTCTCCAGGGCTGCTTTTAACCCCTTCAGGGCCAGAGCAGGGTGACCAACCCGCTACGGCCTCCATTTGTCTGTCTGTATTCATTTGTTATCTTTTGTGTTATACTTAAATTGTAAGCTCTCTGGAGCAGGGACTGTCTTTTTGTTCTGTGTTTGTACAGTGCCCAGCACAATGGGTTCCTGTTCCATGACTCCTGGGTCCAACGATAATACAACTAATAAATAACACCACCAAAAAGTTAGGAAATGCCAGAATTAATGTGCTTGTGCAACCTTTATTCATTCTTCTGGTGCCTATGTATTATGAACACACACAGTTTTTTCCACAGGCCCCTGCCTCAACTATATATAAGATATTAACAAAGTTTTAAGATATACAATGTAACAATATATATTTTAAAAAGCAATCCCAAGATGCTCTAATTTAGGCCAGGCCCAGCATAGAATTGGCCCCATAATCAGGGAGCCCCAGCCAATTCCCTTGCATCCCTGGCACTCTGAGTGCAGATGAGAATCAGATGCCTACTGTTGCCCTTGTATCAGTGTAAGGCAGTGAAACGGAGGAAAATAATCTTTTGTACTAGTGGAACCTGTATCAGAAGATATCTTCATGTAAACTGAACTCTTGTGGTAAACTCTGCCAGCTTTAAATAAAAAAAACTAACTCTTACACATGAGTGACTCCTAGTATGTTTAGCATGTGTTAAAATCTGTTTATTGTTTTATTATGTTTTCCCTGTAATGCTTTTACCTTATGAGTAAATGTGCTTGCTTAGAAAGAGCTGCACGGTAACTTGCCACTCCTGGCAATACACTGCTCATAGCCCTTGGGGAGAGAACGCAAAGTGCAGGCACTGGCCTTTAGGAGGTGGACTGGCTTGCTGGAAATATCACAGTGTAAGGCAAGGAGTTGTGTAGCCTTAAAACCCCAGACAGGAGGGAGAGACACATGGGTCTCCACCCAAGTGGGGGACACCTGGGAGCTGAAAACCTTGAGTGAGTGCCCCCGAGGGACCATGGAGGAGGAATATAGGTGCAGTTACCCTGAAACTGTAAACACCTTGCAAAACACTAAGAAATCAACATGGCAACATTTCACATGCTTTGCACAGTTGCGACTACACAAGGCGCAAAACACTAGAGAATCAGGCCCTAGAAAGTTGGGGTGAGTGTTTACTATATGCGGTTAAAATAAAGTTTGGACAATACTGGATTTAAACACTAGACACTTTGGGCGAGGACATCACTGTTTATATATTTGTACAGCACCCAGCACAATGGGTCCCAGACCTGGTTGGACAGTAGGGACCACTTCAATATAAATATGAAACAATAACTGTAATATCTTTTTTCTCATCTTGCCTTGTTTCTCTTTCTTTCCCTCAATCATTGATTAATGGTAGGACTCGACATCCATGACTCTTGGAAGTCACTTATCTTTCTCGGAGGCCAAAGGAAAATGAAAGGAGATGATAGATATTTTATTACAGAATGAAAAAATTACACTTAGGCTTGTAATAATACATGGACTTTAGTTCTGAGTCCTTTAGCTTGAACAGTGAATGCTCATGATTTTAGTGGAGAAGTCCTTGGTTCAATCCCTGCTGACCACCCAGGGTGAGCAGTTATACTTACAGTCTAATTTGGAGATTCCATAGGAAAAAAATGTTAAGGGTGCAAAGTGAGGCACTCAACAGTCAGGAAATGCCATTTAAAGGTGCTCTCAGTGGCCTAGGATTCAGCTTCTTCCAGTGCCTGTTTCCAGTGTCCTGTTGTGATGGGTCAGGATGTTCTTGATCTTTGTCCCCAGTGCAGGGCCGGCTCTAGGTTTTTTGCCGCCCCTTGAAAAGTGCCACCCCAAGCACATGCTTGGTTTGCTGGTGCCTAGAGCCGGCCCTGCCCCAGTGTTAAGTTCCTGGGTGCAGACAGCCAGGCGTCCTTGGTAAGTGAACCTAGGCTCTGGAAATCTTCTCCCTCTTTTCAGAGTAACAACCATGTTAGTCTGTATTAGCAAAAAGAAAAGGAGTACTTGTGGCACCTTAGAGACTAACCGATTTATTTGAGCATAAGCTTTCGTGAGCTACAGCTCTCTTCATCAGATGCATACTGTGGAAACTGCAGAAGACATTATATACACAGAGACCATGAAACAATACCTCCTCCCACCCCACTCTCCTGCTGGTAATAGCTTATCTAAAGTGATCACTCTCCTTACAATGTGTATGATAATCAAGGTGGGCCATTTCCAGCACAAATCCAGGGTTTAACAAGAACGTCTTGGGGGGGGGGAGGTAGGAAAAAACAAGGGGAAATAGGTTACCTTGCATAATGACTTAGCCACTCCCAGTCTCTATTCAAGCCTAAGTTGATTGTATCCAATTTGCAAATGAATTCCAATTCAACAGTTTCTCGCTGGAGTCTGGATTTGAAGTTTTTTTGTTGTAATATAGCAACTTTTATGTCTGTAATCGCGTGACCAGAGAGATTGAAGTGTTCTCCGACTGGTTTATGAATATTATAATTCTTGACATCTGATTTGTGTCCATTTATTCTTTTACATAGAGACTGTCCAGTTTGACCAATGTACATGGCAGAAGGGCGTTGCTGGCACATGATGGCATATATCACATGGTGGATGTGCAGGTGAATGAGCCTCTGATAGTGTGGCTGATGTTATTAGGCCCTGTGATGGTGTCCCCTGAATAGATATGTGGGCACAGTTGGCAATGGGCTTTGTTGCAAGGATAGGTTCCTGGGTTAGTGGTTCTGTTGTGTGGTATGTGGTTGCTGGTGAGTATTTGCTTCAGGTTGGGGGGCTGTCTGTAGGCAAGGACTGGCCTGTTTCCCAAGATCTTCCCAAGATCCCAAGAGTGGGGTGGGAGGAGGTATTTTTTCATGCTTTGTGTGTATATAAAAAGATCTTCTACACTTTCCACAGTATGCATCCGATGAAGTGAGCTGTAGCTCACGAAAGCTTATGTTCAAATAAATTGGTTAGTCTCTAAGGTGCCACAAGTACTCCTTTTCTTCTCCCTCTTGTAGTCCACCAGCACTGGAGTTTGGCGACCTGGGGATTAATGCAAAACACACACTGCCCTTTTCTTAATTCAGGGGAGGGGAGGAGGACAGGACAGAGATATAGGACCTGTTGCCTCTTTTTGACTAGAACAGCTAGTCAAAATTTGGGGCCCTGAGGATGTTCCAGTTGGGAGTAGAAATTGGTGATAAGGATTTCTTTGATGCAGTTTTGTCTATTTAAAAAGAACATGCAAACTTCCGTGTCTCTAAATGCAGAAGGAATCAAATAGTAGGAAATTGCTTCTTTGGCTCACAGCACCAAGATCACTCTTTACAGCCTGCCCCTCTGACCCAAAAAATCTCTTCCCGGGTTTCTTCCAGGTCAGATACTAAGCTGTCTCAGTTTCTGTGTGTTCGTCCCTCTCGCATACATCCATGCCACTGAACATAAACATTACACAGCAAAAATTTCTGGACGTGTTCACATAATCCTTTTGTCTTAGGTGAAGTTTATCTTTACAGTATGTTAACTTAAAGGTGCAGTCACACCTGTTAATTTCAATGAGGTTTTAACTCAACCCATAACAAGATTTCACCCAGCTCCTAACAGACCCCTTCTTGCTGCCATTGAAATAAATGGTAAGGTTTGCATTGACTTCAGTGGAAATAGGATTAGGTCATTACTCAGCTGATGGAGGTGGTAGAAGGAGAGATGGGTTTGACCAATGCCAATTGTTGGTAACAGTCTGTTTAAATGTTTGTAATATGAACCCAGATATAATTCTGTGGATACAATGTGCATTTTATAACAAATTAATAAATAGTAAAGCAAAATAAAAATAAAAAGAGCTTCTCAGATGGACAAAATGCCATGTTCTCATCTCATGAAACTTTAAATGCCGCCAAGATGATATTTTCCACTCAAAGCTGCCAGGCTAATAATTTGTAATCTAGTCTGTTAGCTTGGGGCAAATTTTGTGTGTAAGAGTTTAAGAATATTTGAAAAGCAGTTAGAAAAGAAACACAGAAACCCATTTCTGTAGGTACCTCTGAGGACTTCTGTAATCCATTTTAAATCAAGAAAGACTGGAATACATCCTAAATGTATGATAGTGCTTAACTCTCTCACTCTGTCTGTGCGTGTCTACAAGGAAAAAATCCCCCAGATAAACCATGGAAAGCATCCCAATAATATTGGAAAATATACCTCTGAAAAGATCACTATTTGTGCCTGAAAAGGGGAACTGTACATTTGCTTTTGAATAGTAACATGTGATAGACATGTCTGCTACGTTAAATGTGTAATCAGAGGTTTCACTCGGTTTAATAAAATCATTAGAACTAACATATCTTTGGGTGTCTTAACATGCTCACTCTGCAATACAGTAACATAGAGAGATCTGATGACTGTATCACTGTACCTCTCTGACCAAAAGCCCAGTGTTATAATGATTCTTGTATTGTCTCTGATATTTACACGGCGAGGATTTGTCAACCTCTTAAAACTCCCTAAACAAACAAGTAGAAACTCTAATGGGACCGAAGAAGGAACCGTAGCAAACATCTGGGCTGTTCCCTTCACTTTGCCAAGAGCCCTATCCTGCCCCCATTCAAGTCAACAGCAAAGTCTCCCCGGGCTTCCCCGAGCAGCCCGAGGGAACCGTTCCTGCTCTCCTAGAGATACGCGAACGAATGGAGAGACGCGCAGGGACCTCCGGCCGAGACTCCGCACCCTCCGCCGGAGACCCACAGCCCGGTGACCCACAGACATTTCCGATGAGGAGCAAAACCGAACAGGAACGAACTGTCCGTCCTCTCCCAGAGGAAACAGCTCACTTCTGGGAACTAACAGCTCCCTTCAGCAGGTGGCAAAGCTATCAGCCTGGCTCCCCAGGCTACAGCCCTTTCCTCATCTCGCACGCGGCCGGGCGCCTGGATTGCCCCGCTTCGCGTTATTTCCCTTTAAACTGGTGTCAGGTACCGGGGAGAGGGAGAGCGGGGGGAGGAGATGGCTGGCGGGTTCCACCACAGGCTCACGCAATGCAAACTCCGCACGCAACTGGGAGGCGACAGGCAGAGGAGGGGGAAACTTTCCAACTTCAAAAACCCTGAAGATGAACGAGATTTTCCCTCCTGCCCCAGAAGTCCGCGATCCCGCAGCCCCGCCAGCCGTTCAGCTGGAACCGCTTTGCTAAACGTTCACCAAAAGGCAGGAAACCTCGAAGGCTCAGCCAGTCCAGACGGGCTGGGGCCAAGGGCCATTGACAAAGAGCGGGGTCCCGTAGGGAAGAGCCGGGCGGCTGCGATTTGTCGGTACCAGGCAATTCGGGAAGGGCTAACTGCGGGCTGGGGGCTGCAGCTGCTGGCGGCTTTCAAGCCACGAGAACCAGCGCCAGGAGGCTGCCCAGCCCGGCTCAGCTCTGAGGGACCCTAAACTGTCCTGTAAGCCGCTCACACCCCTCATTTTCTCCCGCAGGTTTTGGCTGCCCCATCACCCGGGCTCCGTGCGGGGATCCCACCTGGCTGGTGTCAATTGAGTCTGAACGAGGCAGGCTGCTGAAGTGCGAGCTCTGGGGGGTTAAAGCGCTTGGAAGGTTAAAACAACGCACGATGCGGGATCGGGTGCAACTGGCATTTGCCTGCACTTGACCTGCCAAGCTCCGGGTGACAAGAACCTGGGCTTCTAAGGAGTTTCCCACCGTCTGCCTGCTGAGTGCCCTGCTGGTGCTGCCCAATTGCACGGATCACAGCTGCTGCAGGCTGCCCGGCCCAGAAATCTCTGATGGAAGCGTTTGCCAACAGGTCAGTTTTATTAGAGATTTTTTTTAAAAGCTGCCTTACCCCTTCCTCTTCCTCCCCCTCCCTCCCCCCACACACACTCAAATTAAAAGACAAAATGTGAAGCACATTTCGATCGTTGTCTAGGAGCTATTAGTCACCACACTGGTAACGGTTATTTTGGGTCTGAATGATATTCCTGGATCACTGGGGCTGTGCCCATCTCCCTCAACCCGTGCGTGCACACGGACTGTTACCAGTTCATGCCTACAGCTAATTCAAGTCAAGAAGGGGGAAATCTTGTCCTGATTTACAGGGTCTCTCACTGTTTCCTTCCAAAGGCAATTAGGAGCGTTGCGCGCATCTTCCAAAGGGACAGACGTGCGGTGACCACAGCTGGCCCCACCTGCCCGACCTGTATAGGGAAGGAGCTTCTTGCAGCTTCCACCTCGCGGCAGCTCCTAACAGCGAGCGCATCCTCCTCTTTTCTCCCTCTCCTGCCGCGGGCACCCGCAGGCCACGAGGCAAACTTCCCCTCTCGGCCTCCCCAAACGCCAGTGGGGCTTCATTGCGGTTTTCGCTCAGCACCCAGCCCCGCGCTAGGCGCTTTCTAGGCACCTCTCCGGCTCCGCAGTGACAGGATACGCATCGCTCGCTGGCGCCGGTATCAGACCGTGTTCTATTTACACAGGCCTCCCCTGCGAAGCCGGCACATCTGCATCCCGCCTTTGTCCAGCCTTTGGCTGCACGGCAGATGCGGGCCCATGAACCCTTCCTTCAGAGCCCGACCTGATCTCTCCTTCTCCCCGCAGCGTGGCCCTCCGGCGGCTGGGAGAGGCGCTCTCCAGCATCCCGCCCCTGCAGAGCGCCCTGCTGCTGCTCCTCTCCCTGCTCGCCGCCATCCACCTGGCGAAGCTCCTCCTGCGGCAGCGGCGCCTGGAGCCCCCGGGCCCTTTCCCGTGGCCCCTGATCGGCAACGCGGCTCAGCTGGGCAGCGCCCCGCACCTCACCTTCGCCCGCCTGGCCCGCACCTACGGCGACGTGTTCCAGCTGCGCCTGGGCAGCCGGCCCGTGGTGGTGCTGAACGGCGAGCGCGCCATCCGCGGGGCGCTCGTCCGCCAGGGGGCCGCCTTCGCCGGCCGGCCGCGCTTCCCCTCCTTCCAGCTGGTGTCCGGGGGCCGCAGCCTGGCCTTCGGCGGCTACTCCGAGCTGTGGAAGCTGCAGCGCCGGCTGGCGCACGCCACGGTGCGGGCCTTCTCCACCGGCAGCCCGGCCCCGCGCCGCCTGCTGGAGCAGCACCTGCTGGGCGAGGCGCGGGCGCTGGTGGCGCTGCTGGTGCGGGGCAGCGCGGGCGGCGCCTTCCTGGACCCCTCGCGCAGCCTGGTGGTGGCCGTGGCCAACGTGATGAGCGCCCTGTGCTTCGGCCGCCGCTACGGCCACGGCGACGCCGAGTTCCTGCGCCTGGTGGGGCGGAACGAGCAGTTCGGCCGCACGGTGGGCGCCGGCAGCCTGGTGGACGCGCTGCCCTGGCTCCAGCGCTTCCCCAACCCGGTGCGCGCCGCCTACCGCGCCTTCCGCCAGCTCAACCGCGACTTCTACAGCTTCGTGCGGGGCAAGTTCCTGCAGCACCGCGGCAGCCTGCGCCCCGGGGCCGCCCCCCGCGACATGCTGGACGCCTTCATCCGCCTCCAGCAGGAGCAGCCCCGGCTGCCGCTCGAGCACGTGCCCGCCACCGTCACCGACATCTTCGGGGCCAGCCAGGACACCCTCTCCACCGCCCTGCAGTGGCTCCTCATCTTCCTCCTCCGGTGGGTGCGCTCGGGCGGGGGCCGGCTCGCCCCCGGCGGAGCGGGGCCAGCAGCTCCGAGAGCCACCGCGGGCACCCAGCGCGGAGGGGCGGGGGCTTAAAGGCAGGGGTGAAAACCGGGGGCATTTTTTCCGGGGCGGGGCGGGGGGGGGGTAAGAGTTGTGTGTAGAAGATAAAGCCCCTAATATGGGGACAACTGGTCCCCCTAGCACCAGCGGGGTGGGATGGCCGCCCAGGCTGGGGCTGCCATCGCTCCCTGTCCCTAACCAACGTCCCAACCCTTCACCTCAGCAACCAGCATGAACCGAGCATCCCTGCTAGTGCAAGAGCCGAGCCCTTCTCCTCTCCCTCCAGGCCATGAACTAGACCCCTCCGAGGGGAAGGAGGGTCGAGTGGCTTCGGGAAGGGGAGACCTGGGTTCCGTTCTTGGCTCTGCCATGGACCCGCTGAGTGATCTTGGCAAAATCACATCGTTTGTGCCTCACTGCCCCATCTGTAAAAGCGGGATAATGCTGCTTCCCTACCTCAGGGGGGTGTTGGGAGGATAAATACATTAAAAAGACTTTGAAGAGTGCTATACAAGAAATAGGTATCACTCCCTTCTTACCTACCGCAAGCGGGGATGAACCTAGAGTCCCCCTTAGTGCATGATCCTAGACCCTCTTCACTACTGCTGCTACATCATCCTGACTGCAGCTCTTTCTTTGCAGCAGCAGAACCCCCTGGCGGCTGTCTTGGGGAAGCCGAATGTGAGAATCTTCTCACAACTTTATAAAAATAAAATCCTCTAAGGGAAACATGGCAATGACCTCCCCTCTTTAAGGCAAGAGCTGCCACCAAGGGTTAAAATAATTTACAAATACAGAGCCTGATTCTGATCTTTCTTGGGGGGGCGGGGGGGAAGAGATCAAAATCGGGCCAACCTGGCTTTTTGTTGTCTTAGGCAGGGTGGGTTTATTATCAGTTTATAAGACCCAGGTATGGCTACATCCTGCTAGCTGAAGTCTAAAGGAGAAAGTTGCCCCTTGCCAGTCAAAATTTCAGCGTTTTGGGAAAATATACCCCATCAGTTTCATTAAAAAAATTAATCAGTTTTCTTCTCTCCCCTGCCATGCTTCTGAAATGTGACAGTGAGGTTGTGTCACTGATCACATAGCAAGACTATTGCTTTCCCCACTCCAGTTCCTTCAAACACAATTAGATGCAGCTGTTGGAAAGGATCCATATATAAAAGCCAACTAAAATAAACAATGTTATAAACTAATAGGTCTAGCTGTGCAGAACATTTTGTGTGACATAAGACAGACAAGTTGGAGTGAATCCTGCAACCAAAATCTAATGTATTAAACATGCTCCATGAACAAATTGGCCCATTATTAGAGGTGAATGTTCAGATTGCCAGTGAGTGCAAGCATCAAACTGAACTGATCTGGTTATTAGCTCTTTGGTTCTAGTAGAAAGTAAACATAAATTAACAATCCTGTATTTGTGTGCACTAAAGTACCTCGGTTGTTCCTGATTAACTCACACGGAAGCTCTGGGAAAACTGCCAAAAACTAAAGATATTAAAAAAAACCCAGTGCGATCCAGTAAACGTTGCATAAAGATACAGGCTGGCAAAAAGGCAACAAAACAAACTCAAAAAGTAACAGATTTTACCCGGTCAAGATCAAAGAGATCGTAGGAACAGGATATCTACTTAAACAAGAGAAAGAGTTGATGCACCGGTTTACAAACCCTCTATTATGTTATTGCTCCTATAATGTGGGTGCCTTTATTGCGGTTGCATGACTAGTGAAAAACAACCTCAAAGCATTAGAGGAGGTAGACCCCTTGGGCAGCGTGTGCATATAAACGCACCATAATATTCACCTCTCTGAAAATGATTGGACTCAGCAAAAATCTTATGGTTGGAAGAGGCATTTAAATAGCAAGAAACTGGTGTTTACCTCCTTTTCATCTCCCCGCGTTTCCTTAATCATTTGCATTTTCTGTGGACCTTATCTCCTTAGGCTCATCTACTTAGCTGCTGCTTAAAAAGCGGACATATTTAACACCTGAAAAGTAGGGGGATAATTTCTAATATTTACATAAGCTGTCTGGCATTCTAACTGGAGTACTTCACATTTGGACTTTGTTTGCCATGCAGACATATATTTCACAAAGCGATCTGACCTGAGTCCTCATCCTCAAAGGAAACCTTTACAACATTTTCAAAAGATGAGCCTGAGAGCTTAAATTCATAACTTTGCAAGACACTAAAAATCATAGTCTTAGTAAAGACACTGGATTTATGGTTTATTACAACAATTTGTAACCCACTATTTCCCCTTTTTGTCTTATGACTACAGAGGTGTTAATGGGCCACTTCACCTGGAATAGTCCCTTAGTTTAGCATAAGTAGTGCTTTTTTATCCGTTTGATCCTTGTATTAGCTGTGACACTCTGAATACCTTTCCCAGACGTGAGGAAGAGCTCGGTGTAGCTCTAAAGCTTGTCTCTCTCACCAACAGAACTTAGTCCAATAAAAGATATTACCTCACCTACCTTGTCTCATGCAGACATACTGAGAGAGGGGGAGATACAAGAACATGAAAAGCCCAAACTTGATGAGTTAAAAATCAAAACTTCCCGCATCTGTAATGTTTTGAAGACAATAGAGCTATGTTGCTTTTAGACAGGGAAGGAATGAGGGCTTAAAAAAAAAAAAAAAAAAAAAAAACCTCAACAAGGAGATCGGTCTATTTTTTCCTCTCTCTCTCTGACATTTTTGCTTGTTTATTTTTTTATAATCTCTCACTTGGAAATCCTTCTCCAAGTTTATATAACAAATTTGGAATAATTTTTTGCTAGTGATCCGAAATACAATGCAGTACCATGAAAAGGTGTTTTTTGATATGTAAATATCCACAAACAAAGAGCTCATGAACTTTCTTATTATGATAATTTATCAGATAAATATTTTAGTTTTAAAAACACTATATTACACATGGTTTAGAGCTGTATGTAGTCTCGTATGTGTTAATTCAAATACCAATGCAAACAGATTTAGGGTTACATACAGAGCTGGTTAAGAACCAGAATTTCCATTCTGTGAGAAATTCCTACTGGGGGCGGGGAAGGGGAGAAGTAATTCTGATTTAGAAGGAAAAGCTGAAATTCAAAAATTTTCTACAAAACAAAAATTCCAAAAAGATTCATTTAGTGTCATTTAAATCCATTTTGTTTCAACTTTTATATTGCATTAAAATATATAATACACATGTGGAATATTAAATGTAATATAAAATAAAAATTTAATATAGCAGTCTAAATTAAACATATTGAAACAAATCATTGACTTTTTCCCCACTGAAAATTTGTCAAAATCAACGTTTCCATGAAATACTTTATTTTGACACAACTGTATTTGCGAAAAATTGTGACAAAGTTTGAGCAGCTCTAGTTAAATACAATTCTTTTGAAAAGGAAGTCTGTTGTTTGAAAATGTAGATTATATTTGCATAGATGACTTGTATATATGTAATAAATATATTTTAAATCCCAACAGATATCCAAAGGTGCAGGTTAAAATGCAAGAAGAAGTGGATAGGATTGTTGGCAGAGATCGCTTGCCCTGTGCAGAAGATCAACCTCATTTGCCCTATGTTATGGCTTTCCTTTATGAATCCATGCGCTTCAGCAGCTTTGTGCCAGTCACTATTCCACATGCCACCACAGTCGATACCTCCATAATGGGCTACCTCATTCCAAAAGATACAGTCATATTCATCAATCAGTGGTCAGTGAATCATGACCCAGAAAAATGGTCCAACCCAGAGGATTTTGATCCAACAAGATTCCTGGATGAGAATGGATTCATTAACAAAGATCTTACTAGCAATGTGATGATTTTCTCATTGGGTAAACGTAGGTGCATTGGAGAGGAGTTATCCAAGATGCAGCTCTTTCTCTTTACCTCCATACTGGTACACCAGTGCAATTTTATTGCTAATCCAAATGAGGACTCTAAAATGGACTTCACCTATGGGTTGACCATTAAACCTAAGCCATTTACAGTTAATGTCACTCTTAGGGAGACTATGGATTTGCTAGATAAAGCTGTCCAAAGATTACAAGCAGAGAAAACAGCTACTGAAAATCATCTATCAGCAAATCTATGAACACTGACATTTGAATAAAATATATAAGGATGCTCCCGCCTCTCTCTTTTTTAGACTTAAAATAAAATAAATAATAATAATATGCTGTGCTGGTGAGCTCTTTGTAATATACCAAGTACCACAAAACACAGGGGAGTGGAATTGCCCAAGCATTAAGCAGGTCCTCTTTTTTAATTCTAGAGAGAGAGAGAGAGAGCGTGCCAGGGGAGCCTTATAAATACATTAAGTGCTGAAATACAGGCAAAAAATATGTGATTTGAAAGTAAATTTGTTTTTGGTGAACAGGCAGAAGAAAACAGTTATTTTAACACCCTCCTCATTAACTGCCTGGCTGCAGTGTCCTGTCCGCCACTCCTTGCACAACACGTTCCATGTCTCATTGCAGCTCTCAGCTCTAGTTTGCCTTCCAAGACTCTACATCCCAAAGTGAAATCTTATCTGGAAACAGCTGCCTAGATTGTTGGAGCCAGATTCTGCAAGCGCCCTATGCAGGGAACTGCCATGGGCTCGTGTTGTGTCCTAGGACATGCGCTGGGATGTGTTTCAGTGCCTTGATGATAAACTTTCAAATGAAGTTGGGTAAAATGCCAAGCTTGCCTTTAACATTCCAAAGTATTTAAAGTATGACTACAAAGAGACTTGTTTATGAGCACAACGGAATTTTGAAATGTATTTCATAATCTATATGTGAACAAATGGAATGTACTGAAATTCATTACATCTCAAGCAGAAAGATTAAAAGTGGTAAGTCACCAAATGGCAGATATGATATATAATCCATTAATTTATTCATAAGCAGAAGCAAAGGTACTGATCAAAGGAAAAATAGTAGATATTTTCATTAGGAAAACCTTAAGGATGGCCTTTTATTGTGGATTGTTTATTTTCTCAGCTAAAAGCTTATGCCAGATTTTGCCAATCTTTAGGCACATGCCAACACTTAATCACATGAGAAGTGCCATTAAAATTCACATAGGTTTGCAGGAGGACTTGTCTCTTAGAACTTTTGTGCCACTAATCAAATAACATGTGGAATAGATATAGTTATGTTCCTATAATCATTCTATTAGCTGGAGTTAAAATTATGCCTATGGTGGTTCATCATGTACTATTAATGTGATCTACTTCCAGTAAGGACATGAAACATAAAATAATGGGAGTTTGGGTTACATACAGTTATTGGGGCCCCAATCAGGATAATTTGAACATTTTGTAGTTTGCATTATTTCACAAAACGCTTAAAAAATTTCAAATAAAGAGCCTTGTGATCAGCTGTTAAGTAAAACATACACGAGAAGTATTTCAGTCTTGAACCACTGTGTAATGGTTATATGGGATAATGAACAACACTCAGAGAACCTGCTTTTTAATATATAAAAATGCAGACCCTGCAAAGTGTTGGGCACCTCCTGTGAGACACAAACCACCCTCTACTCTAAATGAAATCCATGGGAGTTAGGGGCACTCAGCACATTGCTTGAGGTGAATAGGCTATTGCAAAATCAGACCCTATGGTATATAGAGGAATATGGGCCTGGTGCTATAAACAATGAGACTACCTGATAGAGTGAGGACTGTTCACATGAATAAAGATTTGAAGGACTGAGCCCTATATTATACAGTAGGTAACAATCCTACCCTCTGTTGATAGCAATGGCAAAACTCACAGTGGTGTTGGATGGGAGCAACATTGAGGTCCTGATCCTGATCCCACTGAAGTACATAGGAGCTTTGCTATTAACTTCAAAGGAATCTGTCAGGGTCTTTAAAGCATTGCTCCCTAAACCCAGGTAGTAGGGACACACCTGACTCAGCTATTCCAAATCTCTGATTTTGTAGGGAATGTACGTCCATGTTTTTCAAAACTAAACATTAAAAATCAAAGGCTTTTTTAAAATCTAAAAGGGGTATCCCTCAGTTATTTTGTGGACTACATAATAATCTTTGATATCCCAGAACTTAGCCTATATCTGTGAAATGCTGTATAACATACTTAACATGTTCATACTCAGATCAACACATTTTTCATTTATACTTTTATGTCCATAATAAAGGCTCTAAACTTCAACAGAATAGTTATTCTAACTCAAGGATCATTGTTTTCTATTTCAGTAAAAAACCAATACCTTTTTTGTAATTTTGTACTTCTCCCAAAAGCTTTAAAATATGTATCTGGCTTCTAACATCACTGTCATTCATACAGTCAAAACTGATTTCTGTGGATTTCTATGATCAGGTGATACACCGTATAAATGCTTGTCATATATGTGCATCATACTATCACTGTAAAATTCTTCAAGTTTATTAATACTCAGAATATATGCAGTTCTTAAACAGCTAATCTTTGTGGTCATTTTAAGATGGATCACTGTATTACCAAAATATTAAATAAAAATTATTCTTACAATAAATCTGCTGAGTTTATACTTCATTTTTTTGGATTTGGATAAACAAAACCATTATTTCTGTTGCATGCTTAACCTGGGAAAAGTCAAATGATGGCGTGGCCCCCCCAGAGTTAGTCAGGCCAAAGAATTGCTTTGTCCCTGCTAGACTGCAGTGACCTAAATATTTTCCCCCTGAGATTAAGGCAGAATCAGTTTGGGGTATTATTCTTCTAGTCTTTTTGCATTCTTTGCTCTTTCTCCATCTTTCCCCTCCCCCTTTTATCTTTGGGTACCCATCCCACCTCTTGGTCTTCCCAAAACTTCCCCCTCACAATCTCTTATTTTTTTCTTCCCCCAATTTCTTTTATGTGAAAAACATTCCCTGTTAGCATCGAGAGATTGTGGCAGAGTTATCTCCCCCACCTCCTGTTCACCTTTCCCCAATCTCTGTCACACCACTTTGTGTTCCTCCTTTCCTGGTTCCTCCCCCCTTTCACTGGTTCCACCACTCCTGACTGATTTTCTTGTCTCCTCTCCCCTTCTCAAGTACCCCCTTGCCCATTGTCTTCCAGCTAACCAACCCACCTAATGTCTGTGCTTCATAGCAGAATATATTGGCTAGCCAGCTATCCAAAGCTGGAACTCAGACTCCCTCTTCAAGGTTAACTGACACATTTTGACTCTCCATTGTTGCTTCTTCAGTGCTAACAGACCCTCTTGTGCTGATGCAGCCAGGGGAATTTGGCTTGAGGTTTAGACAGGGCAACAGCAGCAGCCTGTTCCTGCCAGTTCTCAGCTAGCCTGAGGAAAGATGTGGGGGTAGAATTTACAGCTGCTGAACAGACAACAAGAAACTTCTAAATCATGTCATTTTAGGCCAGCAATTGCAGCGTACAGAAGTGAGGCTGAGTGAAGTGCTAAACTTTCTGTTAGACTCCACCAGATCCCAGTTTAAAAATGATGATGGCTGTAGCAATGATTCTAGATTGGGCAAGGGTGTATCCAACAGCAGACAAGTCACACCCCCGTCAGATTGCCTAATGGCATAGGGTCGTCACCTCCCTAACCTGTGACAGGCGGTTATTATGGCAAGGAGGGGAAAATGGGTGGTGCTCTGAGACGGATCTGCATCATGATAGAAACAAGTAGAAAAGTGAGTCACAGTTAAACAAATACATTACAGAAATATCTTATTCAAATCCCCAAATTATTTCTGAAATGCTCTTGCTGTGTTGTAAAAATGGGGGCCTAACAGGTCTACCCCAATTGTGACCTCAACGGTCAGAACCTTTTAAAAACCCACTTCCCAATCCCTTATAGCAATAAGCGTGGATGTAGAGAGGTATAAAAGGGAGACAGAACGACTGGATTAGTCATAACAAAAAAAGCAAAACGTCTCCTGATACCATCCAAGGAATATGCTGAGAGTATGTCTGGTAAACAAGAGAAGAACGAAACCAGAAATTAAAGGATCAAAATGGGTTTATTGGAGAGTAGGTCTATGGTGTCAAAATAATGAGAACATGGGCTTGTGATAGATGCTTTGGAAATGGAATAGTCAAAGACTATTGTATTAATGTTATATGTATCTTTAAGGCTTTGCTAGTGATTGTCAGCATGCAGGAAGTAAAGACACTACAGATAATTAATGCAAATCTTCACTGCTGAAACAATGTGGGCAGAGACCCTAAGTACTTTAAAAACATGCCAGGGTCTTCTTGTAGACTAGAGGATGGGTGATCACCTGGTAAGTCAGGCATGCATACAAGCTGTTGATATTTTTTTTTTTAAGGTAAGTTTTCTTTATCATGCTTTTGTTCTGAATCAAGAGTACTTGGCTTTGTGAAAGTTGGCTAGTCACTGAATAACATTTTCACTGCCTCAGAGAACAGGACTGCAGGTGCTGAACTGAAGTCAGATCTGCTCAGGTGATCACAGTGAATTGTGGGAGTCTGCAACCTAAAAACCCAGCCAGGAAGGAGAGAATGGCAGAATTCTGTCCCCAGAAAGGTGACATCTACAGACCAGAGACCAAAGCGGGGTGCCTCGAGGTGACCCCTAAGGGGTCAGAGGTGCAATTAAATCAGGAATTGTGACAGGGCTCTCCTGCCCATCATCTGCTTTCGGGGTTCATAAAGAGAGACATTGGGGTGGGGAAATTGAATCGGGATTCCATTCTTGGGGGATTTTCAGGGGAAAGGCTGATAGGCCCCCACTTCACTCCAGATACGGTCCTTTGTTCATGAGTCTGAAGGGTCATCATGACTCCCAGACCTCAACGCATCAGTGAGGACCTCTGACCATCATCCCTGCACCAGCGAGGACATCATCCGTATACATGGGAGATTCTTCTGTCTTTCCTCCCCTTGTATGTTCTTTTCTATCCCTCACTGTCTCCCTTCCCTTCCCCACTGTCTCTCACTCAGCTTTTCATCTGATCCCGAGACCAGCTGTACCTCATGGCACAAGCATAATGAAATGAGACGGCATATCTACTTCTGCCCAGCCTGAGACAGACCGCTGAAGGAGAGGGACTTGACCAGACCAGCCAGATGACATCCCAGACTGCAGAAATGAGCCAGAATGCAGAACAACAGCTACCATAGCTGCCCTTGCATGATTGTCTAGTAACCTTGTACTTCAAGATCAACAAAAGCTGAATTTCCCACCACATTTACTGTCCTCTCTCTCTCTCCCCCCCCCTTGTGTCTGTTTTGTCAAGGGCAAGGACAACGATCATTTGCAATTCAGAATCGAACAGAAGAACTAACCTTTTCTTCCCCACTGTGAAGGAATGCTAGAGAAATAAGAAACTAACCCAGTGGTTTTCAACCCATGGTCCTGGACCTCTGGGGGTCCACAGACTATGTCTAAGATTTCCAAAGGTATCTGCACCTCCATTTGAAATATTTTAGGGATTTGCAAATGAAAAAAGATTGAAAAGCACTGGACTAAACAACAGCCTCTCTCTGAATAATAACTTTGATAATTTTTGATTAAGCTTGTTCTGCAAAACCACAATTTCAGAATGCTTTATATTTTGTTTCAGATTCTTTTCCTGCTCCATATCCTAATCAATAGATATCCAAATATTGGTGTGAATTTATAAGCAGCAGCCCATGTCTTCGTACTCAAAACCCCAAACCATGTGACTATTTAGTGTTGAATAACGGCAAAATCATGTTAATGCCTTTGACTGTCCTGGTCCTTTTATTCCATCGAAATTAACACAAAAGGTCTCAAGGGCTCAGTGATTTCACAGAGCTTGTGAAGACAGCCTCCAGCATGTTCATCCTCTTCTCATTGGAAGAGTTATCGCTTTCTTTTCCTTGTCTTGGTCAGCTCCTGAAAGCAATGATTGTGCCTTCTATTCAGGCTGTGAATCGGGTTCAGTGGTAATAAAGAATTGGAAGATACTGAGAGAGTTACACAGTTGCCATGGGTTTCTTGGGAAATCAGTAGCTCCTGAACTGTGTCAACATACATGCAAGAGAGGGAGTCATGTAAGCTGAAGCAATAAATACAGTAGAAACTAGGAACACATACTAACCAAGGGCACTATCATGTCTCCATTAAAGCCAAAAGCAAAACTTCCATTGATTACAATGGGAGCAAGATTAGACCCAGAATGAGAAGAACAAATGACAAAATGCTAAAGAACCAGTTCTGTGGTGGAAAATGATTTTCAGTGGCTAGTGGGAACCAGGTAAGCAGGGTCTGGGGAACAATTCACAATCAGTAGAAGGAGAGGCGAATGGGGCCATCAGCCCAGGACCGGGGAAACTATGAAGGAGGTGAAGACAGACCTGGAGAGGATTAACAACCAAGACCTAATTGAGAGGGTCTTAGGGTATCAATGGGGACTGCCCAGGCAGTGCAATAATGCAGACTGGGACACTGAGCAGAGAAGCAGTAGCACAAGAGAGGGACAAAATGCAGCTTACTCAAGAGAAGCTAAAAGGAGCCACAAGCACCAACTTCAAATGGAGACAGTGTGAGACAATCAGGGACTGGAAACAACTGTGGTGTGCCCATACACCATGCCAGCACATTTATGAGCTGCCTGCCATCTTGTCCTGCTCCTGTCACCTACACTGGTCACTCGAAGCTGCTCCATGTACTGAAGGACAACTAGTCCTTCTTCGGTGGTATAGCTAAAATGGTGTCAATGGTGCAGTCACACCAGGGCCAAGGTTATGGGGCCCACCCAGGGGAGCTGCTGGGAAGAGTGGAGCCTATTGGCCCCCTAGCGCAAGGACACGTAGAAAAGGCATGTGGGGGGGGATCACAGTGCCAGGGGACGTGCAGGGGTGTGGAGATGCACCCTCCCAAGAGGCAGGGTGCAAAGTAAAAGTATTTTGCCACTTTGCATGGAAGTGTGGGGGAAACTGGGGGAGGAGGAATTAGAGTGGGAGGTGGTGGGGCTTGGAATGTGGAGCTAGGGAATGGGGAGCTGGACTGGCACTGTGGGGGAGGTGGAGAGGGCAGATTTCAAAATTGGAAAATTCTTGCCCCAGGATCCTCTGGGGCCTATTACCCCACTGTCCCTCAGCACTTGGAGCAGTTTGTGCTCCCTCCTGAAAGCATAAGGGTGGAATGTGCCAGCTCAGAGCAGGGCCTCCTGCTCCCTCAATTCTCCACCCAGCCTGAGGGGTGAAGATCCACTAAGGCTGTTCTCACCAGATCTGGGAGTGGGAATGAAGATCCCTTGATGCTGGTGCTGGAGGGTGACCTGTGTAGGTGGAGTGCGTCAATTGACAGAGGGAGTGAGGTGCGGTGGGAGATATTAATTCTGCAGGAGCCTGTGGAGAAGGCTGTGGGGATGACCTGTGTGGGAAGGAGTGTTTGAATTGTGGAGTAGCCTGTGGAAGGGGCTATGTAGGGAACATGAGTTGTGTCTGTGTGCGCGCGCATTGATTACAGGGGGGCTCTGTATTTGAGGAGAATCTAAAGTGTGTGGAGTCGATCATTTGTGTGAGAAGCTGTGTGCGTGGGAAGGTCTGTACCAATCGTGGAGAGGATCTTTACTGTGTGGGGATTTGCATCAGTTATGTATGAGCTTGTGTAGACAGGTCTGTATCAGGGGTGTGTATGGAGAGGCAGAATGGAGTGGGGTAGAATTAAATAGCTGTACTAAGGGGAGCACCAGAATGAACTGGTGGTGGGTGACTGACTCAGTTATCGATTTTCAGTGGGGGATGGAATTTCTTTTTTTGTGGAGGGGAACCTTCACTAAATACCACCACGTATTCCCTCCCCACCCCTCCCCCGCATCTGACACTTGGTGATATTGTGACCCAATGGTTCAGTAACTAGAGATAGAAGTCTGCCATCTAATCCATATCTGAAGGTGAATCTAAATTATTCCCACAAGAGGGAAAAGACGACGCTTTCAGTTCTTTTGTACATATGTGTAATCATAATAATGTGGCTGAAATGGAGAGGTCATTTCTGCCTTCCTTGTTGAGCAGTAAGGCTCTGAAAAGCTCCTTATGTCAGATTCTGATGGCATAAAATGAGTGTGATGTCCAATCTGCTGCAGAGCACTGAGAATTGGTGCTGCGTACCTCTTGAACATTGTGTGAGAGAGAAACCGGCCTCTCTATCATAGTTTATATTTTAACCCTGTTTTATATTTCAATTGATGGTTAATTATAGTTTTTTCACTCTACTTAGAAAACCATAAAAGATATGGACCATGGACTGATTCTCTGTTGTTCGCTCAAGCAAAAAGTGCCACTGAAGATTAAATCAGCAGCTTTCATAGTTACTCTAATGACAAGTAGATTTAAAAAAAAAAAAAAAAAAAAAAAAGAGGAATCGGTTTGTATCATGGCTTTCCCTTCGCTTGGTGAAGTTCATTCAAGCATATAGCTGCTGGAACACAGTGTCATGCTTCCACTTGTTCCATGTTAGAACTACACTCATCTTTCTGTTCCTGGCAGAGAGGAGGTAGAGCTGTACCTACACTGTAGAACAATATGCCCTGCAGAGAAGCTTTCTGGGTATCCTTTCCAAGTGGCACAAGAACAAAGGGGAAGTGTTTTCCGTAAGCTTTCTCTCAGGTCTCTCTCTTTCTGGGACACCTTGTGTATTCTTGCCAAGCCAGCATCTTCCAAGTGCGTGAGAAGTACACCTGCCACAGTGAGTTGACTGCAAATTAGCTAATACATCCTGAGAAAAAGTACTTCCAAAAATAAAGTTCAAAAAAAATGAAACAAGGTCAAATCTTGAAGATAGGAAGAAATCAACCTGAGACAAATCTTTACTATATTTGTTAAGCAGCATGCAGTACAGTTTAGAAACAGATCTAGTTAAAGCAGTGCAATCCTCTAGCATGGCAGCAGTTATTCCAGTATAAAGGTGCTTATATTGCTATAATATATTCCTCTAGAGCAGTGGTTTTCAACCTTTTTTCATTTACAGACCCCTAAAAAATTTCAAAGGGCGGTGCAGAACCCTTTGAAAATATTAGACCACAGGTTGAAAGCAACTACTGTAGAGGAGACACCCCTAGGGAATAAGCTACACTGATACAAGCACCTTTAAATACGGACATACATGTGTTCACACTAGTGGGTTGTACTGATTTAACTATATTGATTTCTGAATTGATAAAGTTATAGCAGCACAAAAAGTGTGTGTGGACCAGCCTTTATTCTGTTCTTTTTCAATTTGATATATATATACACATACATACATATACACACACACACCCCATGGCTTCTCTTTCTAGCATCTTCTGTTTGGAGCAGCATTAACTTCATCCTGGGAATTTTTGCCAGTGTGCTACAGGAGCATACTATTATGGGTTGGATTTTAACTTATGAGTCAAGCGTAACCACCACTTTGCATTCAGGATAAATCTAACGAAATCGTTGCAATCATATGACTGAAACAATTCACCCGCCTCCATCCCAAACACAGGCCCACATCCCCAGCTGAAACTCAGAAATTTGAACTACATAGGCCGGGACTGAGCTGGTCGTTGTTTGGGTAAGGGTGTGTTGGAGAGAGAGAGAGAGAGAGAAAGAGGGCAGAGACACAGAAGCAGCCAAGCAGAGAGTAGCAGAAATACTGGTAATGGGGCCCCGAAAGAAAGCTAAGAAAGAAAGCTATTTGGGCACAGAGTGCTGGCTGGAAAGGCAGGTCTGGAACAGCAGCAAAGAAACTGTCTCCCACTGTTTGATTGCAACTGTGTTCAGAGAAACAGGACTTTACGTAATCTTTGTAAATAAAAAAAGATGGCATCAAAGAAGTTACTTGGCTTTGGCTGCATCCATCAATTTCTCTCCCTAACTGGAACAACCCACAAAACCACCAATTTAGCTAACTGCTCAGTCAAAAGGGGTAACAATACCATGTTGAATGGCTGGTTGATGTACCCCAAACCTGCGTTGTTCCCTGGAGGAGCATCCACTGGTGTAGGAAGAAGATAAGGCAATGTAACATAGCCACTACTGCCCTCCTTCTGGTTTGTTAGACCAGATTTAATGTGATTTTATGCACATTTTGTTCCTTCTGAGTAATGTAGGGGATCTCTTGGCCCAGAATGATCCATCAGAGGCTTTTCTGCTGCTGCATTGTCCTAGCAAGTCATTCATGACTTCCACAGATGGTTCTGTTTTCTGAACTAACGAGAACCATATGCACTGTCTAATCTCCCCTAAAAACCAATCCCAGCACAATCAAGAGAAAAATTCACCACTTGACATGGGGAACCAAGAGCTGTCTTGCCCACAGGATCAGGACAAGAGTAATCAGGAGCAAAGGACAACAAATGGAGAACTGGAATCTTTAGGTGTGAACATGTCTCCATCAGTGAAAGTTCCCTCATCTTTTAATCAGTTTTAGCACTATTAAAATTTTGAATGATGTCATAATTCCCCTTTGAAAAACAGAGAACTGTAGGCATTTAGCTTCACTGTCAGAGCTCTTACCGTACTGACACTAAGCAGAATAGCCATTCTGTTTCAAATAAGGATTGAAACAGGGCCTTGGTTACCCAGTGCCGGTTTGGCATATGAACTCAGTCATTTGGTTGAATATTGAACTGTGATGTTTGAACATTTAAGTTTTCCTCCCTGTCATTCCAAAAGTTACTTCGATACTATTACTATGAACATGTGTTTCTGTGTGTAAATATGATAAATGTGTGTTGCTCTGGAATTTGTTTTCTTTTACCTTCTGACTACAAAGTAAAAATTTGTTTGACTTATTAACATTAGCAGGGTTTCTTTTAATCCTTTCCTTGCTGTATAATTTGAATGTGGGTATCCATTAAATATAAACAGTTCTAAAATGAAGATACACTTCAAATATGGGTAGGAGCAATTCAGATAAAAAATGAAATAAAAATATGAAAAATGCAATTAGAAATTAAATTCTGCTCCCTTGCTCATCTCTGTTGATCTCTTCTTTGCTTTCATCACTTGCTGCTCAGGACTAAAATTACATGCTCAAAAGAATCGTCTTAAACCATAGTAAATGAAGACCTACAAAACCCCAAACTAAGCTTCATCATGTTATTTTAATAAGACCAGTACCCAACGACTCATGTTAGAAGACTGGGTCTTTTCCCAGTACCCTTCCTGATGCTTGTACATATTCACATATATCTATAGATAACTGATGCAACCAATTTTATACATTATACTCTAGGAAATGCATCCGCCCTGAGAATTTTAGAAGGTTCATAAGGTACAGTGCAGTTTCTCTTATATTTAAGAGCATGGTTTATTGTTTTACCATTTCCTTCGCTAAATGTAAACATTGTAAAACTATCTCACCAAAGATGACGTATTACATTTCACTTGTTCATTTCAATGGAGTTGTAAACCTAGGTAGTTGTCAAGGTTCCTTCCCCACTCTGAACTTTAGGGTACAGATGTGGGGACCTGCATGAAAGACCCCCCTAAGCTTATTCTTACCAGCTTAGGTTAAAAACTTCCTCAGGGTACAAACTTTGCCTTGTCCTTGAACCCTATGCTACCACCACCAAGCATGTTAAACAAAGAACAGGGAAAGAGCCCACTTGGAAACGTCTTCCCCGAAAATATCCCCCCCAAGCCCTACACCCCCTTTCCTGGGGAAGGCTTGGTAAAAATCCTCACCAATTTGCATAGGTGAACACAGACCCAAACCCTTGGATCTTAAGCGGTGGCGAACCAGCTGAGCAGAGGGGAACAGCAGAGCAGCACACAGCAGGAGTTTGCCTGGGAGTTCGCCTGGAGTGAGCCCAGTGAGGCTTACATCTTGCCAACTTCTCTGAGGAAGCTCATAGTAGGAAGGTGATATGGAAGGGGGCAGGGGGGGCGGGTTCAGCTGTTGTGACCTGCACTGGATGTGCCATGTTTGTCTTTCTTCCACAGGACAGAAGCAACTTTGTCTGTACAAAGTGCAAGCTGGTCTCCATATTGGAAGAGAAGATTGAAGGTCTGGAGCAACAGATAACGACCCTGCGTTGCATACGAGAAACGGAGGATTTCTGGACAAAAGTCAGGATATGCTTCTACGGGCACAAAGCTCTAAAGATTTAGAGCAGGTTGCACAGCGGAGCCAAGAAGCCAGTGAAGAAGCTTGGCAACATGTGACCTCCAGGAGAAGAAGGGGGAATGTCCGGGTTCCAGCAACGTGGACACAGGTAACTAACCGCTTTCATGTTCTCTCCACAGGCACCACTGCGGAGAGTGGACCAGATGATATGTCTGGGGGCAGAAAGCAGAAGGAGACTCCGCTGGTTGGAAGGCATGAGATGCACTGTCCTGAGATGGGGGGTTCCACGACCACCACTCCCAAGAGAAGGAGGCGGGTGGTGGTGGTCGGGGACTCTCTCCTCCGGGGGACTGAGTCATCTATCTGCCACCCTGACCGGGAAAACCGAGAAGTCTGCTGCTTGCCAGGGGCTAAGATTCGCGATGTGACGGAGAGACTGCCGAGACTCATCAAGCCCTCGGATCGCTACCCCTTCCTGCTTCTCCACGTGGGCACCAATGATACTGCCAAGAATGATCTTGAGCGGATCACTGCGGACTACGTGGCTCTGGGAAGAAGGATAAAGGAGTTTGAGGCGCAAGTGGTGTTCTCGTCCATCCTCCCCGTGGAAGGAAAAGGCCTGGGTAGGGACCGTCGAATCGTGGAAGTCAACGAATGGCTACGCAGGTGGTGTCGGAGAGAAGGCTTTGGATTCTTTGACCGTGGGATGGTGTTCCATGAAGGAGGAGTGCTGGGCAGAGACAGGCTCCACCTTACGAAGAGAGGGAAGAGCATCTTTGCGAGCAGGCTGGCTAACCTAGTGAGGAGGGCTGTAAACTAGGTTCACCGGGGGGAAGGAGACCAAAGCCCTGAGGTAAGTGAGAAAGCGGGATACCGGGAGGAAGCACAGGCAGGAATGTCTGTGAGGGGAGGGCTCCTGCCTCATACTGAGAATGAGGGGCGATCAGCAGGTTATCTCAAGTGCTTATATATGAATGCACAAAGCCTTGGAAACAAGCAGGGAGAACTGGAGGTCCTGGTGATGTCAAGGAATTATGACGTGATTGGAATAACAGAGACTTGGTGGGATAACTCACAGGACTGGAGTACTGTCATGGATGGTTATAAACTGTTCAGGAAGGACAGGCAGGGCAGAAAAGGTGGGGGAGTAGCACTGTATGTAAGGGAGCAGTAAGACTGCTCAGAGCTCCGGTATGAAACTGCAGAAAAACCTGAGTGTCTCTGGATTAAGTTTAGAAGTGTGAGCAACAAGAGTGATGTAGTGGTGGGAGTCTGCTATAGACCACCGGACCAGGGGGATGAGGTGGATGAGGCTTTCTTCCGGCAGCTCGCAGAAGCTACTAGATCGCACGCCCTGGTTCTCATGGGTGACTTTAATTTTCCTGGTATCTGCTGGGAGAGCAATACAGCGGTGCATAGACAATCCAGGAAGTTTTTGGAAAGCGTAGGGGACAATTTCCTGGTGCAAGTGCTAGAGGAGCCAACTAGCGGGGGAGCTTTTCTTGACCTGCTGCTCACAAACCGGGAAGAATTAGTGGGGGAAGCAAAAGTGGATGGGAATCTGGGAGGCAGTGACCATGAGTTGGTTGAGCTCAGGATCCTGACACAGGGAAGAAAGGTAAGCAGCAGGATATGGACCCTGGACTTCAGGAAAGCAGACTTCGACTCCCTCAGGGAACAGATGGGTAGGATCCCCTGGAGGACTAACATGAAGGGGAAAGGAGTCCAGGAGAGCTGGCTGTATTTCAAGGAATCCCTGTTGAGGTTACAGGGATAAACCATCCCGATGTGTTGAAAGAATAGTAAATATGGCAGGCGACCAGCTTGGCTTAACGGTGAAATCCTAGCGGATCTTAAACATAAAAAAGAAGCTTACAAGAAGTGGAAGGTTGGACATATGACCAGGGAAGAGTATAAAAATATTGCTCGGGCATGTAGGAATGAAATCAGGAGGGCCAAATCGCACCTGGAGCTGCAGCTAGCAAGAGATGTCAAGAGTAACAAGAAGGGTTTCTTCAGGTATGTTGGCAACAAGAAGAAAGCCAAGGAAAGTGTGGCCCCTTAATGAATGAGGGAGGCAACCTAGTGACAGAGGATGTGGAAAAAGCTAATGTACTCAATGCTTTTTTTGCCTCTGTCTTCACGAACAAGGTCAGCTCCCAGACTGCTGCGCTGGGCATCACAACATGGGGAATAGATGGCCAGCCCTCTGTGGAGAAAGAGGTGGTTAGGGACTATTTAGAAAAGCTGAACGTGCACAAGTCCATGGGGCCGGACGAGTTGCATCCAAGAGTGCTAAAGGAATTGGCGGCTGTGATTGCAGAGCCATTGGCCATTATCTTTGAAAACTCGTGGCGAACGGGGGAAGTCCCGGATGACTAGAAAAAGGCTAATGTAGTGCCAATCTTTAAAAAAGGGAAGAAGGAGGACCCTGGGAACTACAGGCCAGTCAGCCTCACCTCAGTCCCCGGAAAAATCATGGAGCAGGTCCTCAAAGAATCAATCCTGAAGCACTTACATGAGAGGAAAGTGATCAGGAACAGTCAGCATGGATTCACCAAGGGAAGGTCATGCCTGACTAATCTAATCGCCTTCTATGATGAGATTACTGGTTCTGTGGATGAAGGGAAAGCAGTGGATGTATTGTTTCTTGACTTTAGCAAAGCTTTTGACATGGTCTCCCACAGTATTCTTGTCAGCAAGTTAAAAAAGTATGGGCTGGATGAATGCACTATAACCTGGTAGAAAGTTGGCTAGATTGTCAGGCTCAACGGGTAGTGATCAATGGCTCCATGTCTAGTTGGCAGCCGGTGTCAAAGTGGAGTGCCCCAGGGGTCAGTCCTGGGGCCAGTTTTGTTCAATATCTTCATAAATGATCTGGAGGATGGTGTGGATTGCACTCTCAGCAAATTTGTGGATGATACTAAACTGGGAGGAGTGGTAGATACGCTGGAGGGCAGGGATAGGATACAGAGGGACCTAGACAAATTGGAGGATTGGGCCAAAAGAAATCTGATGAGGTTCAATAAGGATAAGTGCAGAGTCCTGCACTTAGGACGGAAGAACCCAATGCACAGCTACAGACTAGGGACCGAATGGCTAGGCAGCAGTTCTGCGGAAAAGGACCTAGGGGTGACAGTGGACGAGAAGCTGGATATGAGTCAGCAGTGTGCCCTTGTTGCCAAGAAGGCCAATGGCATTTTGGGATGTATAAGTAGGGGCACAGCGAGCAGATCGAGGGACGTGATCGTTCCCCTCTATTCGACATTGGTGAGGCCTCATCTGGAGTACTGTGTCCAGTTTTGGGCCCCACACTACAAGAAGGATGTGGATAAATTGGAAAGAGTCTAGCGAAGGGCAACAAAAATGATTAGGGGTCTGGAACACATGACTTATGAGGAGAGGCTGAGGGAACTGGGATTGTTTAGTCTGCAGAAGAGAAGAATGAGGGGGGATTTGATAGCTGCTTTCAACTACCTGAGAGGTGGTTCCAGAGAGGATGGTTCTAGACTATTCTCAGTGGTAGAAGAGGACAGGACAAGGAGTAATGGTCTCAAGTTGCAGTGGGGGAGGTTTAGGTTGGATATTAGGAAAAACTTTTTCACTAGGAGGGTGGTGAAACACTGGAATGCGTTACCTAGGGAGGTGGTAGAATCTTCTTCCTTAGAAGTTTTTAAGGTCAGGCTTGACAAAGCCCTGGCTGGGATGATTTAATTGGGGATTGGTCCTGCTTTGAGCAGGGGGTTGGACTAGATGACCTCCTGAGGTCCCTTCCAACCCTGATATTCTATGATTCTATGATCAATGAAAAAGCAATCAGGATTTTAAAAGAAGAATTTTAATTAAAGAAAAAGTAAAAAGAATCACCTCTGTAAAATCAGGATGGTAAATACCTTACAGGGTAATCAGATTCAAAACATAGAGAATCCCTCTAGGCAAAACCTTAAGTTACAAAAAGACACAAAAACAGGAATATACATTCCATTCAGCACAGCTTATTTACCAGCCATTTAAACAAAAGGAAATCTAACGCATTTCTAGCTAGATTACTTACTAACAAGTTCTAATACTCCATTCCTGTTCTGTTCCCGGCAAAAGCATCACACAGACAGACAGACCGACCGACCGACCGACTCTTTGTTTCCCCCCCTGCAGCTTTGAAAGTAACTTGTCTCCTCATTGGTCATTTTGGTCAGGTGCCAGCAAGGTTATCCTAGCTTCTTAACCCTTTACAGGTGAAAGGGTTTTGCCTCTGGCCAGGAGGGATTTTATAGTTTTGTATACAGAAAGGTGGTTAGCCTTCCCTTTATATTTATGACAGTAGTCATACTAAGAATCAAAACAACGGCCTATGCAAATTCTTACCAATGTCCCCTCAACACAAAATTTGGAGGACTGGGGAGGGGGAAGAGGAGGTTGCCTCATTTATAACCTTTATCCTAGAGGTTGGGGCACTCATTTATGATGTGTGAGGACCTGGTATAATACCTCCCTCTCCCTGATGAGCACAAAAGATCTAAACAGGGGTTTCTCACATCTCCGGTAAGTGCCCTAATCACTGAGCTATGGACTATTCTGCTGTGGCTCTCTCTCCAGCTCTGTTGTTTTAGCTGTTCCACTGTGTGTTAAATAATTAAATATTAAATGAGCCAGAGAAAAGTGAGAAGGACTATAGCTCAGGGCTAGGGCACTCACCTGAGAAGTGGGGAACTCATGTTCAAATCCCATCTCCTCATCAGGCAGAGGGGGAACTGAACTGAACCAGGGTCTTCCATATCCCAGGTGAGTACCTTACCCACTGGGCTAACAAGTTATAAAGGAAGCTGCTGCCTCCTCTGGCCATTTTGTGTGGTGTTAGGCAGGCAGCTAACTCATTCTTGCAAGAATTGGCCTCAGGTACCTGACTCCAGGCTACCTTCAGCTCTTTGCAACCTAGTATGTTTTTAGCTTATAAAATGATTAATCTAAAACAGGATGAGAATAATGCTTGTTCTTGAGTACAGGGAAATTGGACAGCTCTGCTAAAGTCATAATAAGATATGATTATCACATACTCAAAAACCAGAGTGTTCCGAGCATACTGCAAAAGCAATATGCATAAAAACATCTGGTTTTGTACCTACTGTTCCTGACATTTGAAGACAAGATACAAAAAAATATGAAGAAACGTATCCCATTCAGAGGGACCACACAAGGTCTATGTGCCATTTAAGTAACACTGAAATCTTCATAATAGATCTTAAATATGACATAAGTAGCATGTAAGCCTGGTGCATGTTGTCTGCACAGGAGGATTTTCACCATGGACAATTGCATGTTCGAGCACGTCTAAACTCCATGAACACTGGGAAGCCTGAATATGAATACCAGTAGGCAGATCCCTGCCCTAGTCACCCTCCAGTTGTACCGGTTGAGGATTTCTCTCATGGCATAACACGGATGCACAGATTTTAAGGTCTAGGGAACATTATGATAGTCTCTAATCTCATGAATACTACAGCTCATAGAATTTCACGCATTTATTCCTGCACTGACATCAATAACCTGTCAAACTTTTGGTCTCCTTAAGAGAGCCATCTGGTCTTAACTTAGAAACACCAAGTGATAGAAAATTTAACACCCAGCTCCTGAATGTGATTACATCAGGCTAAATTTTCATTTTTGAAAAAAATGTAAGTTTCTTGACCTCAGGGTTATGAAGAGAAGTCAGAAAACATGAACCAAGTGTAACTATTGGAGTGATCCCTGTCTGAGTATACTGAGAGCCTGAGGTATCAGCTCCAGGAGATGTGAACTGCTCCATTTATCTCACTGGAACATGAGCTCCAGGAGCCACCGCACAAACCCAGAAGACAGTGTGTGTGGCAGGAAGAGATGAGTACAGAGGGCTTGGCTCCCCCACCCAAGTAGATACATACAACTGCTCAGGTAAGTAAAGAGGGTGCCTCCTGCTGCAGACTCCGCTTTGGGGGGTGGGGAGAAAGGAGGCAGAGAGTGGATCCCTGCTACTACCTTTAATGCTGCTCCTCAGGGGTCTTATGCCAATACCTGCATGGAAGGGGACCCCACTTCTATGCTACTCCAAAGGAGGGGTGGGACCATAGCATGTGAGCAAGGCTGCAGGGTTGGTGCCATTAGGAGCCCCATGTTATGTTGTTCTTTTGGCTTTGAATTGCTTTAATTCAGTACTGACCACATCTATTGGGGGTAAGCAGGCAGTGGAAGAGAAGATTTGAACTCAAGGTCTTCTGGCTCGCAGCACAGCACCTCTTCACCTAAGCTCCAAGATATCACAGTTCGTCATTCGAAATGAAAACTGCTGAAATATGGGTCTTACCACATGAGCTGGGACATTAGAATTCATGGGTTGTTTATCTTATCTAGCTGTGAAAGTGCAACTCTCCTCAGAAAAGCGATGCTGTGAACGTGGTACAGAGGGGTTCTGCGGCCGGAGCCTCCCATATGCTACCAGAGCCAAAGAGTTCAATTCCAAGTAAAAAGCCGTTTAACATACTGTCAACACTGCAAACTGGAGATGGTTTGAGCACAGACAAACCTTGCCCTTGTTAGTGAGAGCTGTTCTGTTGTAGAAAGGGAGGTACAATTTGAATGGGTCACGCAGAGGGTGCGCAGCCCTTGTGCGATGAAAAGACCCACTCTCTGGGGATCCCTTGCAAAGGGCAAGTAAGGTACAGGGAGGGGGTCCCACCAATGTATAGCAGAGTTGACTAAGGGGCTCTGGTGAGGGGGATTGATCACCTCCCCACACACATCTGCCCTGCGCCCAGGCCGGGCACAAAGGTGAGGATTTGCCACCGTCAACAACAGCATCAATTTGTACTTTGGTGGTTTGTAAATTACTAATGTCTCTTGGAACTAAAAGAGTCTGCTGTTTGCTTTGTGGGGGTAGATTTTAAGAACATGCACATACTTTATATGCCACAGCTGGAAACACTTTCTGACTGCACCTGTTTTGGAGTCACAGACTATTTACTTGTCTACATTGGTTTAAAAAAAAAAAAAAACACAACAACTTTATTACTTCTTTTTTCTTTTATCCACACAGGAAAAGTGCATTTTTCCATCTTTCTATAAAACTCACACCAAATTAGGAGGCATATTTTATGTTCCATTTCACGCTCCACTGATGTGCTTGTAAGAATTACCTTAGCGGGTACCCTCTCTGGTCTCTTTGAAATGGGACTAACCATTGTTCACATGCAATAGATTACATACAGATTTAAATTATTCAGTGATGGATCCACTTTAGCTGTAAAGGTTTAGAAATAAGGAGTCCTAAGCAGGTAGCTACTCAGGTGACAGCGAATGGAAAATATTCCATTTACTTGTGGCCAAGGCAATTCACAACTGATTTCCCCAACCTGATGGGGAACTGAAAATCTGTTACATTAAAAGAACAAAACTCTCAACACACAGAATGAGAACCTAGCACAATGTGAGTCATCTGTTTCTAGTATATGGGAATCAGTTGAAACAGAAATATAATACTGTTGGTAGATGAGTGGGCCAATATGTACTATGGTGTTCATATGTTATAACGTTAAAGAGGAGTCCGGTGGCACCTTAAAGACTAACAGATTTATTTGAGCAGCTGAAGAAGTGGGGTTTTTACCCACAAAAGCTTATGCTCAAATAAATCTGTCAAGTCTTTAAGGTGTCACTGGACTCCTTGTTGTTTTTGTGGATACAGACTAACATGGCTACCCCCTGATACTTAACATTAAAGAGGGACTTTCAAAGGCAGCTAAGTGACTTAAGACCACATGCTGATTTTCATGCTTCTTTGGCATTTCTGAAGGTGTCACCCTTAATCGTTACATGAAAATTGAAAACAAACCACCAAAACTCTACATAATCTCCACACAAACTGGCAGCAGAAACACTGCTAATTACATTTGAGCATTTGCACAGAAAAAGAGACATGTGCAACTGGTATAGTTAGCGGTTTCCTTTTAACTAAGCTATGGAATATTCTGATATGGGTCTCCCTCAATCTCTCCTATTGAAGTTGTTCCACTTTAATTGTACAAAATAGTTAATTAACTATTAATTAGAATGACTTCATAGTCTTGTGGTTAGGACAGTCATCTGAGGGGTGGCCAGTATCTGTTCAAATCCCTTCTCCCCTAGAGGAGGAGGGACTTGAACTAGGAGTCTCCCACATTCTGTGTGAGTACCTATCCATGAGACTAAATGTTACGAGAGAGCTCCTCCCGCTTTCCCCCACTCAGTGTGAACTCACCTGAGGGGCCTCATCTGGTAGAGCAGCCTCTGAGCACACATACCAGATTTCTGCCCCTCTCCCTCTCCCCACACACAACTTGGGTGGCCAAAGGACTTTCTTCTCTGGCCTGTGCATCACTCTGGGGCTTAGATGGCAGATAGTGCCCAGATGCCTAGAGGGAGGAAGCAGTGTACATCCCCAGACAGACACATAGGAGCCTAGGGAATTTTTACTGCAAAAATTTAAGTGCCTAGTGAATTTAGGCACCTGTAGGGTCAGGAAGCTGCCAAGTGGGAGTTTTGTGGATTACAGTGACGTCTAAAAATAGGACTTGGGCACCTAAGTACCTTTGTGGATCACACCCCAAGTGAGTTGCCAAAAGTCAGACACAGAAAGTTTAGCAGAGAGAGGAAGCAAAGTCAGGTTTCACCAGTCCCCAGTGAGCACTCTAAACCCACAGGACCACCCTTCCCTGGGATTGGGGTCAACAAGCGTATTAGCTGATGCGATTTGGAACATGGTTTAGTGTAGACCAGAACAAACTATGTCTACCATCATATCAGTGAACCATGATTAAACATGTTACATTAGGCATGAGCTTAAGCACCTCCCTGAATCGGGGCCCTTACCTGTATGCTGTAGCAAGGAACATAAGAGGTGATATACATGGTTCATTTTATGTCAGCTTTCCTGCCTCACCGCTCAGCAGCTGCGCAAGCAGCACAATATCACTGTTGCCATCACACCATCTTTCTATATTTTCATTTCTTTTTACTATCAATACTATCAGAATAGCTAAATAGTTCCACATGTTGGGGTAGAACTAGGCGCTTTCATGTGGTCACTGTTCCTAGGAAAACCACTCTAGTACTGGATTTCATGTTTTAAAAATCTAGCTCTCAGACATGCTTCCCTGCACATTAACATGGGGGGAAATATGGCAAAAGGCACAGATAGGAAAAAAAAAAAATCTCTAAAACCACTTTCAGTACAGCAAATCTTTGGATGGAGTAGCAAAAATAGTTCACAGTTAATTTCTGGAGACATATGGTGATTAAACTGGAGGGATTTTTCAACTTTATTTTTTATTGCTTCTGAGATCATGGGCAGGCAAAACCTCAGGAATCCGTTATTTTCTCCCTATTCCAGGGACATATATTAGGTCAATTTTGTGGCGTATGTGATGCCCATGAAAGGGTTAATTTGGAAACTGAAGCTTTCAGAAGCTGCTACAAACAGCACTATGCCCTCAGAGTAAATTCAGCCAATGAGAAAGTGTTCTGATTTGTGCTTCATTGTGTGAGTCTGTCCTCACTTATCAGCCTGCCGGGGGATGGAAGGGAAGCCCAGGTTCTCTCTGCCCTGTGCATTCACTTAGTTCCTATTTAGCTCAGTAGTTTTTCTAAGTTGCATTTGGATTCTTAATCTGTTTCTCCACTTTAGAATTATATATGGATGTCCATCACCATGGTATCTGAGTGCCTTCCATAGAAAATCAATAGCAAAGTCCCTAAAGGGCTTCATGAAGTCTAGTCCATTCTATATTTGATCTCATATGGCACTCATCACTGTAGTCTGAGCACCTTCCACTGGTGCATTAAGCAACATGACTTAACACCCGTCAAGTGTTGTCCGTTCTCTCATCCTCTCCCCAGAGAAATGGGTGCAGTGGAGTGTCTTGTTCTGGTATTGGGTTTTTTAAAACATATACGTTGCATGGATTAAAACCACCTCACAAAATAGGAAAAGAAACCCACAGATACAAGCCCACCTTTTACCATGATGATTATGAAATAATGAATGAAATACTACACACTCATTTAAAAAGTTACTCTCCATGAATGAGTGGGTGAGTAACGGGATGTTGCAGTCTACAGGATTTTGTAAAAATATGCTAATCAATATGAATATAATGTAACTGGAATATGCTTCATGCAAAAGGTCTCTTGTAAGGTATCATTACAAAGCTTATCATCCATTGAGTGTGGTCATCCTATTTGTATAAATGTATCACTCTTGTATCTGAAACTAGAAATATGAAATATAACTCTGAGGGCCTATTGTAATTATGCAAAGTGTGGGCCTTTAATGGTGGTTTGGAATCTTGATGGCTCCCATTAATCAGGACAGTTGTCTGTAGATAGTTCTGTTTTACTTGTAAGTCTTCCTGTATGTGTGTGTGCTGGCAAGTGAGTAATGAAGTCTTACAGTGACATGTGATCATGTCACCTGAACTGGAATCCATCTTTAACCTGGTGCTTTCCATTGAGAAGGAGGGGGTGGGAACCCAGAGAGGGAAAAAGGATTCCCACCTTATGCAAAAGATATATAAGTGGGTGGAACAGAACAAAGGGAGGCAGCCATCATGAGTAATCCCCTAGATACCACCTGAGCTGGAACAAGGGCTTTACCACGGGAAAGGATTGTGCCCAGACTAGGAAGGTGTCTAGTCTGTGAAAAAAAAACTTATTGGAGCATCTCTAAGGGTGAGATTTTCTGTATTCAGTTTTTATTACTGTACTAGACTTAGACTTGCACGTTTTATTTATTTTGCTTGGTAATTCACTTTGTTCTGTCTGTTACTACTTGGAACCATTTAAATCCTACTTTCTGTATTTAATAAAATCACTTTTTACTTATTAATTAACCCAGAGTATGTATTAAATACCGGGGGGGGGGGGGCAAACAGCTGTGCGTATCTCTCTGTCAGTGCTATAGAGGGCGAACAAGTTATGAGCTTTATACAGGGTAAAACCAATTTATTTGGGGTTTGGACCCCAATGGGATTTGGGCATCTGAGTGTAAAAGACAGACACACTTCTTAAATTGCTTTCAGTTAAGTCTGCAGCTTTGGGGCCCGTGGATCAGACCCTGGGTCTGTGTTGGAGCAGACTGGCGTTTCTGGCTCAGCAAGCTGGCGCTGGAGTCCCTAAGCTGGCAGGGAAAGCAAGGGCAGAAGTAGTCTTGGCACATCAGTTGGCAGCCCCAAGAAGGTTTATGTGATCCAACCCGTCACAAGTAATTTCACAGGGCTTTCTTTCATCAAATCTATTTTTATTTCTTTTTGCTCATCACAAGAGACACTGCTGGGGCCTAGTCCAAAGTCTGTTGAAGGCAATGTCTGTTGAAGGAAAGACCTCCAGCGACTTCAGTAGACTTTGGACCATGTCTTTAATAAGGTCTGCCACCTTGTCCCAGATTAAACAGGAAATGAAACAAAGTGGGCAGAAATAAAACTGTTCACTGAGCTGCTTTTGCCTCTCCATAAATCTTATCAGGCAAAGGAGGCTCAAGGCAGAAGAACCCATTGAGCTAGACTGTGAGTTGGGAAATGAGAATATGGGACAAAACAGAAGCAAAATACCAAAGCCCTGATTCAGGACTGACGTGCTTCAGTCCTCTTGACTTCCTGAAAATGGAGTGCTTTCCTGAATTAGGCCTTAAATATATCTTATTGTTCTCCCAGTGCTTTTCTTGTTGCTATAACTGCCAAAATATCTTTGATGGATAATTAAAAAGGACAGACACATACTTCAATTAAACAAAGTGATTAATTGTCCAAGGCAGGTAACAAATGGAAATGATGCAAAACCCACTCAAGGCAATGGGAGTCTTTCCATTGGCTTCAGTGGTCTTTGGATCAGGACCTTAATGAAAATTTTATTTTTACCAAATGTCAAATGAGTGAGAACTGTCTAGTTTCAGATGGTGACAGGCAGAGAAATAGTATTTGTCAATGTGATGGTTTTCACTGTAAAGAAATATTGGTCTTGTAATGCAGACTTAGTTTCTCTTGCTAACCAGAGGGGAAACAGCTTATAATCATAGCATTGAAGGACTGGAAGGGACCTTCATAGATTGAAGGACTCGAGAGATCTTCTATTCCGGTCCCCTACACTCATGGCAGGACTAAGTATTATTTAGACCACCCCTGACAGGTGTTTGTCTAACCTGCTCTTAATCTCAAATGATGGAGATTCCACAACTTTGAGCAATTTATTCCAGTGCTTAACCATCCTGACAGTTAAGAAGTTTTTACTCATGTCCAACCGAAACCACCCTTACTGCAATTTAAGCCCATTGCGTCTTAATTTTTTTCTCCCTCCTCCTTGTAACAGCCTTTTATGCACTTGAAAACTTATGTCCCCTCTCAGTCATCTTTTCTCCATACTAAAAGAATCCTGTTTTTTCAATCTTCCCTCATAGGTCATGTTTTCTAGATCTTTAATCATTTTTGTTGCTCTTCTCTGAACTTTCTCCAGTTTGTCCACATCTTTCCTGAAACTTGGAGCCCAGAACTGGACACAATACTCCAGTTGAGGCCTAATCAGCATGGAGATGAGCAGAAGAATTACTTCTCGTGTCTTGCTTACAACACTCCTGCTAATTATACATCCCAGAATGTTTGCTTTTTTTGCAAGAGTGTGACACTGTTCACTCATATTATATAAGGGTTGAGTGAATAAGGGGGCTGGCATGTTTGGGTTAACTTTCCTTAATCTTTCTTGTCTTAAACCTTTCAGGTGCTTCTGTACTTCCTGGTTTGGGCTGAAATACCAGGAAGAAAGTTATGCAGAAACCACCAAGGGCTGGGATCCTCGAGTGGAAAAGCCTGTTCTTTCCAGTTGCCTTGTCTGATTTCTTCGGCTGCTACAGTTTCACTGTATCTTCCCAGTTTTGGGAAAGGCAGAGAGGGGACAGATTGTTCAATATCATCTCATGTTAGTTTGTGGCTAAATTACATTTATGTCACTTACAATAAGACCAGTCTGCATTCAGACAGTGGACACACACAAAAAAAATACAACCTATTCTCATGAAAACACTACCTGACAGGTCATGGGAGGAGGGAAGGGGTGAGAAGAGATGACATGACTCCAGGTCAAACGTCTTCTGACCAAAATCCAACCCAGTTCTGCTAGTGCAAGATTAAGGATCAAAACAGATACAGAAATAACATCAGTTAGTGCATCACCTCCTCCCTTGCATTGAACATGCTGTATGTATTAAATACAAAATAAATTAAGTAGCCTAACTAGTAATCAAAACTACTCTGCATGTGGCTGCGGGAGAGCAAATTTTACTTTGAGACTCTTCACTTCTGTGTTTTCTGACTGGTTAGTGTGTCAGGGGAATCAGGGAAAAATCAAAGCCAAACTTCAGGGGGTGGGAACTATGCAAACAGACAACAACATACAGGAGTTTGCCAGAATTCCTGCAAACTAAAACCATCAAGTTTTACACAGTTCTGCCCAGGATTTTATTTTTATGGACATATTTCTTTCTGGGCACAGGCTCATCTGTCTCAGGTCAAACCTATTGACAGGCTTGTGGTTGGTGTTGAATGGCCCGCCCATCTGCTTGGTGCAGAATCACTTAACAAGCCTTGAAATCCTGGCTCTAAGCTCATTGGCTTAAGGTTACGTTTTGGCTCTTTCTGACTTGGAACTCGACTGAAAATACCATTTGGTTTGGCAAGAAAACTGGAGTGGATTTAATGCAGCATTGGTGGGTGGTTTGCTGATTACAATCTTGAGATTATTAGCTCTTTAGAGAGGAGGAGGGATACGGATGCACATTCTAGTAATCCTATACTGGGCAGATACTACAGCCTGGCTTTTGATTTAGGAAATTTGGGCAGTGTGGCTCTGCCACAAAAAGGCAGGCAGAGGAACACTAGAAGACTGCTCCCAGAGCTCCCTAGTGCACAGAGGAAGCCTGCACAATGCTACACCCCTTCATGTGATTTGGTATACTCCCCCCTGCTAGCCTGGTCTGCTGGCTAGCATGTGGCAGGGGTCAGAGCCATGGTTTCACCTGCTCCCTTCCTGAGATCCATGCACCACTGGCGAAGTAGTGAGGGACTCTTTGCACTGCCCTGAGAGCACAGACTGCAATTTGATCAGAGCCCTACCTAGGCTGCAACCCCTAATGCATAACAGCCATGTTTAACCAATTAGAAATAATCTCCTGCAAGGAAGACAATTCAGCAAAAAAAGGGAACTAAAATTAACGAAACACATTGGCACTTTAATGCCCTTGTATGCAAGATGGGAATATTCAAGAGGCATTTGAATTTTCTCAAGAATACAAAACACTTTTTTTTTCAAGCCACCTTATCCTTCCAAAGAGTGTAAATTAAGAGTTCCAAAAGGATATTCTGGAGGACAGCTGTTTTAGTAATTTTCTATGCTTCAGGGTCTTCAATTGGTTTTGGATCCATACCCTCTGCACTATATTTTTTGTACCCATTTTCTTTTAAAAAAAAGATTTGAGAGTGAATTCAGAGCTCAAGATGATGAAGGAAGCCAGGCAAGTGCTGAGTAAGCTTTCCTCAAGCATTTCTCCTACCGCAGCTCAGTACTCTGCTACAGTACATTTGCAGTGCAAGTGCCAGACCCCCTTTAAGTAGAGACTTTTTATATTCATGCTGAATTGTGTGGTGGTTTAGTGATATACATCTGCTAAGAACTAGAGAATTGAGCCAAAGTCCACTGAAGTCAATGAGAGTCTTCCCATTGACTTTAGTGGGCTTTGGATTACAACCTTGGAAAAGAAGAATTTTTCTCTTTTATGGACTCAGATTAGGATCTGAACTCAGGTCCCTAGCAAAGGAAGGTTAACACATTGATTTGCAACAGCATTTACCCTTCTTCTGTCCCTCCCTGAAAAAGGGGATGAGTGGCCAATGACAGAAACTGACTGGCCTACACCAAAATCAGTGTGCATTGTGTGACTATTAGCTAGCACTTTCTCCCTCTCTAATAAAAAGTCCACAGCTGCTCATATCTTCCTCTGATAGAGTAATTATCTCCACCTAGACCCCATCCCATGGCTGAGTTCCATTGGAGTTGCTGAACTTAAGGTAGTCAGCTGCAATTTCTTATCTTTTTATAGGATGGGTTTTAACTCTCTCCCTACCCAACACTGGACATGGCCTATACTATGCCCTGTCTTATCCTGTCTCTTGGGAAAACACTCTGTGAACCCACCTAAAACGCCTAAACACAAAAAGGCCAAGTAATTTTTGCCTAACTCTAAGATGAACTACTGCACGAATCAAACTTCACAACTCCACTGTTTTATGGTGTTTAGAGAAAAATGTAGTCCTCATCCATTTTTCATATCTATGCATTCATTTCAGTATTCAAAGGTAAAGCAGAGATTAAGAACTTGAATCTGATCTGATTTACACCAGTGCAAATCAGAAATATTTTCACAGAAGCCAATGGAGTTACACTGGTTTCCAATGAAATCAGTCAAGCCCCATGGTTTTTATCCAATAATACTCAACACACAACGTAAATAAGACCTTACTGTATGCTATTGTTCAACTGCACACTGTTCTTCATCAGGAGAAACATTCCCTCACTCAACAAGTTTCTACTACTCTGGATTTTTTTAAATACATCAACAGATTGATCATCTGTTTCAAAGCGTCTCACAGAGTAGTCTTCACTTAGAACTGCAAACCAGGTCCTCAGCTGGTATAAATCAGTATAGTTTAATTGAGGTAAATGAGCCAGACCCTCCGCTCCCTGTCTAAACTGGCATAGCTCATTGCTAACAGAGCTACATAAAGGAGCTATACTGATTTACATCAGCTGAGGAGCTGACCTGCAATGGGTACAGTACTTTTATAAAAGTCCAGTAGTGAAGACTGTAATTAACCAGAGTAAGAAGAGATTAAATAAAACAATACAAATCAAATAAAAAATAGTCACATTAGCATTTTGGAGCTCAACCCACATAAATATTTGTTTTATGTTAATTAACTGTTCTCAGACAAGGCAACAAGTGGCAAACATATTTACACTATTAAAGGTCTTTTCCTTGTGTTGTATTTTAAAAGACGTTTAGTGTGCATGAAATTCTGCTAAAAATTAAAGTGCTGAAAATTTCTAATTATATGCAACATAAACAATGATCAGAAAAATCAAGGTGTTCAACATTTTTTCAAACCCTTCATTCTGTTATCCTACTTACCAATGCATATAAACATGAATGCTAGGCGCAGAGAGAGAGCACAAATAATCCATGTAGGACATGGCTTGTTTTAGTAACTAGGGCCCCAATGCTGTAACTGGTTCAACACAGGTAGGCTCTTGTGCCCTCTGGGAATGCCATTGAAGCCACAGGGACCTTCAGGGGTCCCTTCCAACCCTGATATTCTATGATTCTATGAATTGAAGTCAACAGGCTCCACACAGGCATTTGTCTTCCTGCATGGAAGAAAACTGCAAGATCAGGGCCTTGAAGTCCTCCTTTTCAGGACATAAGGGATTTCATAAAATAAATACTATCATGCCTATGGGTAACATCCCTACCAACAGTGCAGGAAGTGAAACCAGATATTATAGGGATAACAGAAACATGATGGAATAGTAGTCATGGCTGGCATACAGGTATTGAAGAGTATGTGCTGTTGACAGAAATAAAGGCAAAGGTGTTGGAGTAGCGTATATCAATGATGAGGTAGACTGTAAAGAAATAAGAAGTGATGGAATGGATATGACAGAGTCTGGGCAAAAATCAAATTGGGGAAGAAAGCTACTAGAGCCTCCCCTGGGATAGTGCTTGGGGTGTGCTACAGACCACCGGGATCTGATTTAGATAAGGATAGAGACCTCTTTAATGTTTTTAATGAAGTAAATACTAATAGGAATTGGGTGATCATGGAAGACTAACTTCCCGGATATAGACTGGAGGACAAGTGCTAGTAATAATAATAGGGCTCCGATTTTCCTGGATGAGATAGCTGACGGATTCCTTCATCAAGTAGTTGCTGAACCAACAAGAGGGGATGCCATTTTAGATTTGGTTTCGGTGTGTAGTGAACATCTCATAGAAGAAATGGCTTTAGGGGACAACCTTGGTTCGAGCGATCATGAGCCAATTCAGTTCAGACTAAATGGAAGGATAAACAAAAATAGATCTGTGACTAGGGTTTTTGATTTCAAAAGGGCTAACTTTAAAAAATTAAGGAAATTAGTTAGGGAAGTGGATTGGACTGAAGAACTTGTGGATCTAAAGGCGGAAGAGGCCTAGAATTACTGCAAGTCAAAGTTGCAGAAACTATTAGAAGCCTGCATCCCAAGAAAGGGGAAAAAATTCATGGGCAGGAGTTGTAGACCAAGCTGGATGAGCAAGCATCTCAGAGAGGTCATTAAGAAAAAGCAGAAAGCCTACAAGGAGTGGAAGATGGGAGGGATCAGCAAGCAAAACTACGTTAATAAGGTCAGCACATGTAGGGATAAAGTGACAAAGGCGAAAAGCCATGTGGAGTTGGGCCTTGCAAAGGAAATTAAAACCAATAGTAAAAGGTTCTATAGCCATATAAATAAGAAGAAAACAAAGAAAGAAGAAGTGGGACCGCTAGACACTGAGGATGGAGTGGCAGTTAAGGATAATCTAGGCATGGCCCAATATCTAAACAAATACTTTGCCTCAGTCTTTAATGAGGCTAATGAGGAGCTTAGGGATAATGGCAGGATGACAAATGGGAATGACAATATGGAGGTAGATATTACCACATTCGAGGGAGAAGCCAAACTCGAACACCTTACTGGGACTAAATGGGGGGTCCCAGATAATCTTCATCCAAGAATATTAAAGGAACTGGCACATGAAATTGCAAGCCCATTAGCAAGAATTTTTAATGAATCTGTAAACTCAGGGGTTGTACCGTATGACTGGAGAATTGCTAACATAGTTCCTATTTTTAAGAAAGGACAAAAAAGTGATCCGGGTAACTACAGGACTGTTAGTTTGACATCTGTAGTATGCAAGGTCTTCAAAAAAATGTTGAAGGAGAAAGTAGTTAAGGACATTGAGGTCAATGGTAATTGGGACAAAATACAACTTGGTTTTACAAAAGGTAGATCGTGCCAAACCAACCTGATCTCCTTCTTTGAGAAGGTAACAGATTTTTTAGATAAAGGAAATGCAGTGGATCTAATTTACCTCGATTTCAGAAAGGCATTTGATATGGTTCCACATGGGGAATGATTAGATAAATTGGAAAAGATGGGGATCTATATGAAAATTGAAAGGTGGATAAGGAACTGGTTAAAGGAGAGACTACAACGGGTCATACTGAAAGGTGAACTGTCAGGCTGGAGGGAGGTTCCTAGTGGAGTTCCTCAGGGATCAGTTTTGGGGCCAATCTTATTTAATCTTTTTATTACTGACCTTGGCACAAAAAGTGGGAGTGTGCTAATAAAGTTTGCGGATAACACAAAGCTTGGAGGTATTGCCAATACAGAGAAGGACTGGGATATCATACAGGAAGATCTGGATGACCTTGTAAACTGGAGTAATAGTAATAGGATGAAATTTAATAGTGAAAAGTGCAAGGTCATGCATTTAGGGATTAATAACAATAATTTTTGTTATAAGCTGGGAACTCATCAGTTGGAAGTAACAGAGGCGGAGAAGGACCTCGGAGTATTGGTTGATCACAGGATGACTATGAGCCGCCAATGTGATATTGCCGTGAAAAAAGCTAATGCGGTCTTGGGGTGCATCAGGCAAGGTGTTTCCAGTAGAGATAAGCAGGTGTTAGTACCGTTATACAAGGCACTGCAGTTCTAGTCTCCTGTGTTTAAGAAGGATGAATTCCAACTGTAACAGGTACAGAGAAGGTAGGTACTGATCATCCTACTAGGATGATCCAAGGAATGGAAAACCTGTCTTATGAAAGGAGACTCAAAGAGCTTGGCTTGTTTAGCCTAACCAAAAGAAGGCTGAAGGGAGATATGATTGCTCTCTATAAATATATCAGAGGGATAAATACCAGGGAGGGAGAGGAATTATTTAAACTCAGTACCAATATGGACACAAGAATAAATGGATATGAACCGGCCATCGGGAAGTTTAGACTTGAAATTAGATTAAGATTTCTAACCATCAGAAGAGTAAAGTTCTGGAACAGCCTTCCAAGGGGAGCAGTGGGGGCAAAAGACCTATCTGGCTTCAAGACTAAGCTTGATAAGTTTATGGAGGGGATGGTATGATGGGATAGCCTAATTGTGGCAATTAATTTATCTTTGAATATTAGCGGTAAATATGCTCAATGGCTTGTGATGGGATGTTAGATGGGGTGGGATCTGAGTTACCACAGAGAACTCTTTCCTGGGTATCTGGCTGGTGAGCGTTGCCCACATGCTCAGGGTTTAGCTGATCACCATATTTGGGGTTGGGGCAGAGGTCAATGGTAATTGGGACAAAATACAACTTGGTTTTACAAAAGGTAGATCGTGCCAAACCAACCTGATCTCCTTCTTTAAGAAGGTAACAGATTTTTTAGATAAAGGAAATGCACTACTAGGATGATCCAAGGAATGGAAAACCTGTCTTATGAAAGGAGACTCAAAGAGCTTGGCTTGTTTAGCCTAACCAAAAGAAGGCTGAAGGGAGATATGATTGCTCTCTATAAATATATCAGAGGGATAAATACCAGGGAGGGAGAGGAATTATTTAAGCTCAGTAGGGGCTGTAGGGGTTTTTTGCCTTCCTCTGCAGTGTGGGGCACGGGTCACTTGCTGGAGGATTCAATGCACCTTGAAGTCTTTAAATCATGATTTGAGGACTTCAATAGCTCAGACATAGGTTAGGGGTTTATTACAGGAGTAGGTGGGTGAGATTCTGTGGCCTGCATTGTGCAGGAGGTCAGACTAGATGATCATAATGGTCCCTTCTGACCTTAAAGTCTATGACTCTAATTTCTGTCTTCCTCTTTGTTAGCCCCCCAAAAAAATAATTTACCTACTTAAGGGTAACCCGTCTTCCAGGTGTTGTCAACAGCAAAAAGGGCCACGTTCAATTTTCTGGAGGTTCCTTCTGAAAACAAATATCTCCAGCTTGAGCCCCCACCCAGAAACCTAGGAAACTACATACAACCACCCTAGGCGCCCTTGATAAGCAATATTTCCCTACTCACAAGCACCGAGTGTAGGAGTTTAAAACAGAGAACTTTAGAGGGAGGGAAGAGGGAAACAACAGAATGAACTTGGGAAAGGCAGCAATTACTACATGAACAAGATCTGTTAGGCAAGACTCCCACCCCCACAGGCTGTTTTAACAGTAGTCCCAACCTCAGACCTCCACTTGCTCTCGGGAGTGGCTCATACATTCTACCCACTTCCCTCCTGCCCAGCTTCCCCACTCACAGTTTGTTGTCCTGGGTGCGTGGTATCCAAGCATTCTGGAAGGTCAGTGAAGCTCCAGAGGCTTTACAACCTGACCCAGCTGGAGTGAGGTCAGCTTTGATTGCTGCATAGGAAGGCCTGCACCAGAGTCTTTCAAATAGGCTGCTGCAACTTCAGCCCAAGACACCTCAACTCTGCACTATCCACTACCTCAAAGCCACCTCACCTCTAGAACATCCACCCACTGTCTCAGCTGTGTGCTAGTCACTGTTTTGTAGCTAGCTCAGCTCAGGTCTTTGGAGAGGGCTCTACAGTACACAGGACCTATAACAGAATCCTTACTAGGAGACACCCTCCCCTCAGAGGATAGAACCTTTTTCTTTCCCGCACTCACGTTCTTTCTCGCTCTCTCTTAAAGCTGCCCCACCCAACTGTGGGAAAGGTTAGGGTGACCCCTCACTCCAGACACAGGTAGTGCAGTTCTCTTGTCCCTTAATTTCCCAACAGGAACCATTTTATTGCCCCCAAATGTAGAACGTTAACTGTTTGTTAACCAAAATGCCCCCAAACTCTCACAACTGAAATGCAAATAGGGCCTGGCCCATTCAGTCATTCCCTGTTGTTCACCAACAAATGCTGGCAAAGCTCCCTCCCCTGTGGAGCCTCTGTCCCTGTGCATGAGCTCTCAAGCAGCTCTGGGCTGCTCTTCTCCCATTTCACCAACAGATGTCAATAGCGAACTCCCATCTCTAGTGCTTCAGGACACAGGTTTACATCAGGATTCAGACACGGACTTAGGGGGACAACTTTAGGCACCCAAATTTGACAGCATTGGCTACAATGCCTGCAGCACTGTGTGTGCTACAAATACTTCCATTCTCATTTGCCACAGTTTTAAAAATCAATTTCTCCAGAACAAAAAGAGACTCGAATTGAAACAGAAATGCACCTACCACTACAAAACCACCAGCGGGGTAGGAAGAAGAGGCTGAGGCTGACTTCTGTTCTAGCCTTTAGCCTAGTGGCTGGTGTAACTCACCCAGGAGGTGGGAGACCCCTAGTTCATGTCTCTCCTTCTGCCTAATAAGGACAAGGGATTTAAACAAGGCTCTGCCACCCCTCAGGTAAGTGATCTAACCACTGGGATAGACAGTCATTCTATAGCCTAGCGGTTAGGGCACTCACCTCAGAGGTAGCAGATAACTTCCTCTTCTTCAGGCAGAGGGGGGAATTGAATTAGCAGTTTCTCACAACACAGGTGAGTGCCCTAGCCAGTGGGCTAAAGGTTACAAGAGAGGGGGCCGTTCCCTTGGCTGTTTTGTAGAGTTAGGCAACCTTTGCACACACCTAATGGATAGGGGTCCAGGTTTGTCACAGAGGTCATGGATTCCGTGACTTTCTGTGACTTCTGCAGCGGCCAGTGTGGCTGACCCCGCGGCCAGCTGCTCTGGAGGCCCTGGGGGAGCCCCCAATGGCTGCTGCTGAAATGGCTCTGCAGCCAGCTGCCTGGGCAGCCCCACAGTGAGCTGACTTGTGCTGCTGGAGCAGCCCCAGTCCCGGCTGCTGCTCAGACGGTCCCAGGCAGCCGGCCCAGGGGACCGCCCGAGCAGCAGCCAATGCAGCTGGCCCCAGGGACCGCCTGAGCAGCGGCTGACGCAGCTGGCCCCGGGGACCGCCTGAGCAGTGGTCACAGGGGCTGCGGGAGACCCTGTCCTGGGTGCCAAAGGCTCCCCTCCTCCTCCAGCAGCGCTCCTCTCCTAAGATTCAGTCAGAGGTATTTATGGTATAAGTCATGGACAGGTCATGAGTCATGATTTTGTTTCTTGCCCGTGACCTGTCCATGACTTTTACTAAAAATACCCATGATTAAACCATAGCCTTACTAATGGATAAGGCCCCACTTGTGACTCAGCCAGCCACATGTCAATCTTTCTTCTGGTTTGTGGATCACTCTGGGGCTTAGGTGGGAGATAGATACCCAGATGCCTAGAGTGAGCCAGCAGCACACTTGCTCAGAGGCAGAAACACAGATGTCTTCAGAACTTTTACTGCAAAAAATATAGGCACCAGAATACTTTAGGCACCTACACGGTTAGGTTCCAGATGAATAGGAATTTTTGTGAATCACACTGGCACCTAAAAACAGGACTTAAGTATCTAAGTACCTTTGTGAACCCCACCCTAAGTGATGTAATTACACACGCCTTCAAGGCAGCATAAACAGTGTAATAACAGGGTGAAAAACTATAGCCTGTGTTATATAGGAGGTCAGATTAGATGCTCATAACAGTCCCTTCTGGCCTTAAAATCTATTAATCTGTAATAAAAAATATAGAACTAATGGGTTTTAAGAAAACCACTGCTGATGGACTATTGATTTAAGCTATTGCTGAAATGACCATTTGTCCTGGTTTTTCATATGATGTCCCATTATCCCAGGAACTTCTTTCAAGACACTGGAAAAGTCTCAGTTTTTCGTTTAACCAATAAAAAAATTAGTTATATAATAACTGCAAAACATTTGTTCAAGGCTTTTCTATAATGAGTAGAATTTACTCTGGGCGAGATTTTCAAAAGTGCCTAACTGCTAAGGAGCAACAAATCCCACTGAAAGTCAGCTGGCTGCTTTTGAAAATCTCACTCTCAGGGTGCAATCCTGACCCCACTGAAGTCAAAGGGAGTTTTGCCATTGATTTCAGTGGGGCCTTTGCCAGGAATAAACAGTCCAGTACAACCAGTGTTTAGTGTGATCCACAGTGTGTTGAGCAAACAGAAAAGTCAAATGAGTGTAGACACTCCTCAAACTACTCTTAACTGAATGTTCATTATGATTGTGCAGGGTTACATGATAAACTCATTCAGAACATTAAGCAGAACACATTCTCCACTCCGGAGCAAAGAGCACATGTTCTGCTGAGTCAGAAGCTGGCATACAGTGATGCAAACACGCATTCTTAAATGTTCTTTTGTATGAATATTTTGTCACACTAAAAATGTTCCCAAGAAAGCATCCTGTTTTTTTATTTCGAAGATCTGATAACCTTAGGTATTGCTTTAAAACTTAATACACTACTTTATATTGTGAACCGAAGGAGGAGAGACATTAGATTTTACCCAGTGTTTTGGAAACTACCCACGCTAGATAACAAGACACAATCAGGAGTCTTACAGAAGATTTTTATTTCTCCCTAGAAGATTCTCTCCAGCATCAGCAAGATGAAAAAATGAACGTCTGAGTTTCTAAACTTGGGAAACAACTTGCACCAACTTTGCTATCCTGGCCCTTATTTGACTCCTCAACATTGTAAAGGAAATGTTACCCTGTGAAGTAACTGCAATTCTTTCCTCGGATGGGTGTTCCACTTCAGGTGCACATGCACCTCCTGAGCCCTTGATCAGAAATTTCTAGCTAGCAGTGCCCATTTGGCCCACACAGGTGTCCTATGCCTCCTAGTGGCAGACACCAAGACCGGGGCCATATAGGGGTGTGTGGGTGAACCACCCCCAGTTCCTTTTCCTCTCAGTCATCCCCTAGGGAACGACTGAAGCAGAGGGGAAGCAGGATGGGTACTGGAGCACCCATACGGGGACACATCTTGAAGAACTATAGTTACTGTACAGGGTGAGTAACATTTCCTCCTTCTTCGAGTAGCATCCCTAGCGGTGCTCCACGTCGGGTGATTTCCAAACAGTATCCCCAGAAGGAGAAAGGAGCTTCAGAACAGGATCCAGAACTGAAGATAGTACTGCAGAGCCAAGTACCACATCAGATCTGATAGCACGGAACAGGGTGTAATGTTTTGAAAACGATGGACTGAAGACCTGGTAGCGGCGCTACCTATCTCAGATACCAGGGTATTCTTCAAAAAAGCAGTAGACGGCACTTGTGATCTGGTTGAATGTGCTCTCACCACCAGCAGGGGTCTGAGCACCTGCAGACTTGACCCAATATCCATTTTGAAAGTCTTTGGGCAGAAATGGGAGCCCCCTTACACCTATTCATTAGGATATGAATAGGTGGACACACTAGTGTTCTGTCTTGGGCTGAAGAGGGAGAGAAAGAACTGAGGGTGGTTCACCCATATGTCCCTATATAGTCTTGCTGTCCGCCACAAGGAGGCATGGGGAGCACGTGTGGGCCAAATGGGCACTGCTAGCTAAAAATCTCTGATCAAGGGCTCAAGATGCATACATGCACCTGAAGTGGAGCATCTTGGAAAAGGGCAAATATAGTGCCCATCTATTAAAAGGGAAATAAGGACAACTCGGGGAATTACAGACCAGTCAACTTAACTTCTGTACCCGGAAAGATAATGGAGCAAATAATGAAACAATCAATTTGCAAACACCAAAAGATAATAAGGTGATAAACAACAATCAGCATGGATTTGTCAAGAACAAATTGTGTCAAACCAACCTGATAGCTTTCTTTGACAGGGTAACAAGCCTTGTGGATGGGGGTAAGCGGTAGATGTGGTATATCTTGACTTTCGTAAGGCTTTTGATACTGTCTCGCATTATCGTCTCATAAACAAACCAGGGAAATACAACCTAGATGGATCTACTATAAGGTGGGTGCATAACTGGTTGGAAAATCGTTCCAGAGAGTAGTTATCAGTGGTTCCCAGTCATGCTGGAAGGGCATAACGAGTGGGGTCCCACAGAGATCGATTCGGGGTACAATTCTGTTCAATATCTTCATCAATGATTTAGATAATGGCATAGAGAGTACACTTATAAAGTCTGCGGATGACACAAAGCTGAGAGGGGTTGCAAGTGCTTTGGAGGAGAGGATTAAAATTTAAAATGATCTGGACAAACTTGAGAAATGGTCTGAAGTAAAAAGGATGAAATTCAATAAAGACAAATCAAAAGAACTCCACTTAGGAAGGAACAATCAGTTGCACACCTACACAATGGGAAATGACAGCCTTGGAAGGAGTACTGTGGGAAGGGATCTGGTGGTGTGGACCACAAGCTAAATATAAGTCAACAGTGTAACGCTGTTGCAAAAGAAGCAAACAGCATTCTGGGATGTATTGGCAGTATTGTAAGCAAGACACGAGAAGTAATTCTTCCGCTCTACTCCGTGATGATTAGGCTTCAGCTGGAGTATTGTGCCCAGTTCAGGGCATCACATTTCAGGAAAGATGTGGACAAATTGGAGAAAATCCAGAGAAGAGCAACAAAACTGATTAAAGTTCTAGAAAAAATGACCTATGAGGGAAGATTGAAAAAGCTGGGTTTGTTTAGTCTGGAGAAGAGAAGACTGAGGGGGGACATGATAACAGTTTTCAATTATGTAAAAGGTGGTTACAAGGAGAAGGAACAAAAATTGTTTTTCTTAACCTCTGAGGATAGGAGAAGAAGCAACGGGCTTAAATTGCAGCAAGACAGGTTTAGGTTGGACATTAAGAAAAGTTTTCTATTTGTCAGGATGGTTAAGCACTGGAATAAACTGCCTAGGGAAGTGGTGGAAACTCCATCATTGGGGATTTTTAAGAGCGGGTTGGACAAACACCTGTCAGGGATGGTCTAGATAATACTTAGTCCTGCCTTGAGTGCAGGGGACTGAACTAGATGACTTCTCGAGGTTCAGTTCTATGATTCTATCCATAGGGACACTATTCAAAGAAGAATGACTCTTTCGGACATATCCAGGTGTTGAAATTCTATCCGCCACACTGGTCATCTCTTTCTATAAACTAGAAACCATAACTCCAGTTCTCTTTACTTGTTAGGCTGGAAAAGTTTATCCCCATTCACAGCTGACAGCCTTTAAATGTGTTTTTTCTATCAGAGCCCCATTGGTACCCAGTGAAAATCATTTATATGACAGCAGTGCCTCATTTGGGCTAGGTGCTGTACAAACACAGAGTAGCAGACAGTCCCTCTCTCAGACAGCTTACAGTCTAGGAAGACATGGGATGGGAAAGGAAACAGAGGTGAGGTGACTTGTCTAAGCTCACCCAGCAGGTCACTGACAGAACCAGGACTGAAACCCAGAGCTCCTGAGTCCCAGTCTATTGCTCTAGCCCTCTTAATACAGTTCTAAAATCTCTGCCTGTTTACTGAAATTTAGTAAAACGTTTTATTGAAAAGGCTTAACATTTTAAGGAAACAGAAACCTGTTCTCATTTTCATTCTAGTATTTTGTTTACCAGTGACATAATGCAGGGGTTACACAGACATACAATGGATCAGAAAAGCTTGCTTTTTATACATTGCCAGGAATGATCTCACAGTCAGTTTGATTTGTTTCAAGATCTACTTAAGAGGATCTGTGGTACATAAAGCAGTAAAAATCACAGCATAACTTTAGGTATAAAGGAAAATCCAGGTGCTGCAGGAAGTGATGTTGGTGATTAAGCAGGTACTGCTCTCTCCTCTGAATTTGTATTGAATAAATGTTGGAGCATAGTATTCATGGTCACGAGGGATCCATTTCCCATGGAAAAATGTGGAATTTGCATTTTTACAAAGAATCTTTAGTTTTTACATTTTGTGGGGAAAAAAAAAGCCATATACAATAGAACCGCATACCACTAGTGCATGCACAGGAATATGGGAAATTGACACTTCAGCCTCGGGCGGCTGGGCTCTGGCTGTCAGCCCCAGGCAGTGGGGCTCCGGCTGTCAGCTTTCATTTTAATCACAGAAAAAAACGTGCATTTTTGTGTGTTTTTATTGGAGAATTTTGGGCTTTTATATCACGGAAAACTAGGATGGCTGGTGGTCACTGTATCACAGGAGTTGCTGTGTTTTGGATAAGATTTAAAGTATAGGTTGTGACTTCTTGTGCTCATTAAAAAAATCAGAGGACCACATACATTCCTTTGTAGGTAAATCCCCCAAATTCCCTGGAGTTCACTAGGGACTTCACAGGTGCTAACAACTTTACATGGAAGATGTTCAGATACAATCGTGAGGGGCAGAAGTAAGAATGCAAAGATCTATATAGAGACAGAAATAGGTAGATAGATAGTAAATCCAGGTCTACCTACATTCCCCTGGTAGCTTCCTTTCCATATTTTTGGAGATGCTTTAAATATTATAAGAGTTTTAAAAAATAATTGGATAGAGGAGTTTTCACTTTGTTTACTAAACTATTTGGTCACCTAGTGCTTTTGAACAGCTTCTATATTGCTTTGAGAGATGGTGGTTTAGCGAATTTAGTGAAGCTTGGTAAAGAACTTTGGGATTCTGCAGAATGAAAGATGGTAGCTCTCTAAATGTAAAATTTTCATTATGACATACTCACTGTTGATATACGACCTACTAAATTAATATTACAAAACATGATTGAGACTGTAAGCTCTTTGAGGCAGGGACTGTCTCTTACTATGTGAATGTACGTGCCTGCTGCAATGTATTCCTGATCCATGACTAGGATGGAGATCAGCAAGCAATATCTGAGAGTATTACTTTTATTGCAGTAAAGCACTGCACTTAGCCCTATACAACACGGTACAAAAAAATCATTGCCCCAGAGAGCTTACAATCTAAGCATAAGAAAAGAGACAGAGATTCAAGCAGATTGGGAGAGCATAAGAAAACAATACTAGTCAGCATGATAAGCAGAGGTCACAGCTATATATTGGTAGTAGCTCGGTCTCTTCCACGCTGCCTAAAGGTTCCAAGAAGTTAATGAAGTCAATCAGTAGCTCCCTAAAGGTGATGAAACTAGGGAACCAAGGTGGGTGAGGAAATATCTTTCACTGGTCGAACTTCTGCTGGTGAAAGAGACAAGCTTTTGAGATACACAGAGCTCTCCTTCAGGTCTTTCACCAACAGAAGTTGGTCCAATAAAAGATGTTACCTCACCCACCTTGTCTCTCTGATATCCTCGGACCAACATGGCTATAACAACATTGCATGAAACTAGGGAAGTGAGTGCTCCTCTCCTGGATGTTTTAAACATAAAGGAAAATATATGGCCCTTTGTCTGAAATGATGTTTGCTCTTGCTCATATATTCACTGGCTCTTGCTTATATATTCACCTGTTTTTATGTTTCATTTATGGGAACATTTTCTTGTTCTGGCCACATACTTTAATCCAGATTAAGATCATGACCCATAATTCATTAAGGGCAGTCGGAGTTTTTTCACTGACTTCAGTGGGTTTTGGATCAGGCCGTGAGCAAACAAAACGATTTCTCTGCCTTTCCTCTAACATTTAAACTCCTACTGTTCCATAAACTCTTGGTTTGATTAAGCAGAAGAAACAGGTCTCAGTTATTACATATGTATACATAAGCCACATTACACAAATGACATGAAAGATCAACAAACGTTACACATGGGGGAAGGGGCTCTCAAAGCCAGACTGACAATACCGCAACAGGCTATTTATTATTCAAAGACAAATGTCCAGGATTCATCTACCTGGTGGGGCTCAAGTATCACACTTCTAACAGATTTAACCACAATATTTCATTTCATTGGTCCAATTTTTAATATTTTCCCTTCAAGTAACATAAAATATGACTTTAAAACATGATTTATAAAGTGTTCACACTTCCATCTAAAATTAAAAATAGGCTAAAGTCAAAATAGTTTTTTTTAAGACTATCCCTTTTTCCTTAACTTCCATCAGTCTTACACATTTCTTGTGAGTAAAAGCAGAGGAACACACATACATAGGTTTATGATGTACCTTCATATACATTTATATAGATAAATTCGTAGAAACATAATTTAGTGTAGAAACAAAGAAATTGCTCCATACAATTCTGTGCTAGCATTGCAGTTTAGTTGATTAATCATTCCAAGAACACAGTTAATGCATTTGGTGTTCTTGCCTATGTGGTGTCCATTGCCAGCAGTGGACTTTATAATGAGAGATTATACTTCCAGCAAGAATAATTTAAAACAAACCGTAGATCCAAAAATTAAAAATAAAGCTATGAATCAAAAAGATAGAATGCATCAATTTCATATCCCAATTGCCATCCACTTACAGGGCCTGATCCAAAAATGACTGAAGTCAAAGGTAGTCTTTCCACTAGCTTCCATGAGCTTTGGATCAGACTCCCAGGGACTATTCTCTATGGTTCTTCTACAATATCATCACGGCATGAAGAGCTAAAAGTGCTTTTCGTCACAGCTGCAACGTTAGAAGTAAAGCTTCTAAATCTTTCTGGGCTTCTTTATCCTAAGACAAGAAAACAAACAAGCATGCGATGAGATGTGGGATGCCCCGTGTGTTGCAGTTTGTTTTTATCATGCTAATATGTGCTCACGCACATTTCTCTATTAACAAAAGATATTACGTAAAATTAATAGCCACGGAATGTCCACAACTACAAATCGTTGAACTAGTTACTTTTTCTTTTTCAGTGATCGTACAAGTAAAACAGGGGGGGGGGGGGAGTAGAGCTCATGGCAGCCTTCTTCACACAGCTCTGACAAAGCACTTCCACCTTACCAGTAATATCCTTAGTGTGGAAGCATTGGTGCGAGGCCCACACTTTTATGGGTACAGTGTGGGTCAACAGACATTTGGCTTCTATTCTGTGTGGAAGTTTGTATGCTGTGAATATACTGTGTCTAAGAGGATGCATCTCTGACTCTTCTTTGGAACTCTATCATCCAATTATCAAGAAAATATGAGAAACATACCTAATGATTTAGGGCCAGATCCTGCCCTAACCCTATGTGTCGATATACCCTTCCCTCCCCTCCTCCCAGTTCCAGGCATGGAGTGGAAGAGAAGGGGCTGCATGCCTGGTAGTTCCCCCTCCCCTGTACATGTGGGTGAGGAGTGGAGGGGTGATACAGTTTTGGCTCCACCCCCAGCCCCCCCCCCCATACACATACTACAGCCAGTAGAGTTGAGGCATCATGGGGGCAAAGGTAGTAATCTGCTACTGCTATAGCACGGCAAGTTACTCTCACTTGGAAATAAGCGGGGAGCAGGGAAAGAACTTTGGGCTCCTCCTAGGGCAGTATACAGGTAAACAGCTTACACAAGGCCGTGCCTAAAGGCAAAACCTGGCCAACCGAATTCTTTTGAAGGTCATAAATGATTACGTTTTGGCCATTAAATATAATCCATTATCCAAAGGTATTTTTGTATTTATACAAAATATCAGCTCTAAAATATGATGATCTAGTCATTGAAGCATTTCTCCTGAAAATTGCCACCTGTGTGTTACTTCTCCCTGCCCATGCACAAACTTCCATCTCACAAAGCCAGTATCAATTCAGATAAAGCTACATTTTTAAAAGTCTGTACATGATGCACACAAAGAAGTAGGGGTGAAAACACCTGATTCACACACACAAGTTCGGGGTTCACATGCACCAAAGCATAGGCATGCACACATCAGGTGTTTTGTACTAGTATTTCCAAAATTAGAAGCCGTGGTTTCTTCAACCGCCAAGGTAACGCTGCAAAGGAAATTTTCTAAAAGAAAATTCTGCAGACCAAGACAGTGAAGCAATCACTTAATTTCAGGATCACTGTGTTGTTCAATCAAAGAACTGGAACAAAATACAGAACATTTTAAAATATAGTTTATGGGTGAATAAACTCCTGCTCCTCTTTATTTTGGTTAGTTGTCTATAATGACATGGTGGAATAAAGAGAAATATTTGAAACTGATAGAAAACATATGCAAGAAATGTCAAATGATATTATACTATCAGGCCGGATTAAGGCATAAATACGTTAGCTGTATAAGTCCCTTGAATATGTGCTCTCACTGGCAACAATAGGCTAAACTATCCACCTAATCATTTATCAGAGTCTTGAAAGGCACATATCGTACAGCCTGTACACTCTTGCCAGAATACTCTTGGTAACAGGAAGAAATATCACATTATATCCCACACCTCTTAAATTTCATGCCACTGCACCCCCCCAGAGTGTCTGGTCTAAGAGTATGGCTACACTCGAAACTTCAAAGCGCTCCCGTGGCAGTGCTCTGAAGTGAGAGCGTGGTCACGCTCCAGCGCTGGGGGAGAGCTCTCCCAGCGCTCCTGGTACTCCACCTCCACGAGGGGATTAGCTTAGAGCGCTGGGGCACTGTTCACACTGGCGCTTTGCAGCGCTGTAACTTGCTGCGCGCGAGGGGGTGTTTTTTCACACCCCTGAGCGAGAAAGTTACAGTGCTGTCAAGTGCCAGCGTAGCCATAGCCATTGGCTCTTAATACAGAGTTGGAAAACACACAATCCTCGCATCAAGAAACTGCCACAATCTTGGTTCAGAAGTATAATAGGTTTACAAATTTATGACTGTTCATTCAATGGAATTCAGAAATGATTTTCAGGGCTAAACGCAGAAGTAACTGAACAGGCACTCTTGCTACAGTTAGGAAAAAAAAATAGTTCTAGTCTTTTCACACTTCTCTCAGCCAAAAGGTATAAATACTTCTCTCAGGTTCTGTCATATCCTAGGGAATTTTATTCAGTATTTCAAAGACGGATTGAGTTCCTTATTCACACCACAAATTATCCCTTTTAAAAATCATCTCCAAAATAGCCGTGCATATTTCTCTCTTTCCTTAGAAGAAAAACAAGACTAATACATTGGGCAATCTTTTCAGACAGTTGCAACACACCCAGAGCTAAAGGTTGGGCAATCTTTCCTGCATCTGCCTCTGCTGCTAAGAAAAGAAATTAGAGAAAGAAACCAAAATGTGGCTGCTCTAAAAACGACTTGAAAGAAGAGATTGGTAATAGCATGGAGCCTGCTTAATGGCCTATGTGAATTGTTCTATCCAGAGAGAAGAGACCACATTGCAAAAAGCACAACTACTGGAATTTTTGCTGGCAATACCAACAAAGAAACCAAACACTGAATAGAAACAGGTCCCTCCAGGTGAGGGTTGTAGCACATTGTCAGGGAAGAAAAGCTTGCACTGCTGTTGACTGTGACCGTGCTTTATGGAGGAAGAGCTCAGATTCCAGGGCTGTCAACCTGGCATGCGGAGGTGCAGTGTGGAGGTAAAGGTGATCACTGATTATTGTGGGAGTAGAGGATCACTGGTCCTGCACAGCTTTCTCCCTTAAGGCATTTTAGAAATTCACTGGGTCTCTCATCTTCTAGGGATGAACAATCATATTGATTCATTTGTAGCTGGGAGGATGGGAAGGCCTTGATCTCCTTCTGGAGACCAGGAAAGCAGTTTGTTGGCAAGAGACCCAGTTGTTCACTCCTAGGTTGAAGATTGGCTCTAGCTGAGTAGGTAGGACCAATTGCCATTTTCAACTTTGACTTTCTACTGAAAAACACACATTGGTTAAACGCTTCTAATATATTTTTACAATCAAATGTGAGTTCCATATGTTCTGTGGGCCATAAACTGCTCCCTAAAGGACATTTAAGGTTATGGGCTCATCCACGGCTTTCTCCCCCCCTCCACCCCCCGCTCCCTTCTCTTCCTGTTTAGATGTCTCTCTTTTGTCCATCAACTTCAGGGAATTTAGCAACGGAGAGAAAGATCTGAGGGATTAGAGATAGAAAAAGTAAAGAGAGGCAGCTGAGAAAGGGGACAAAGAGGAAAGGGAGGTTGTTGAGAACAGGAAAGGGAGAAGAGGTTGTTGGGGAGAGAGGTTTGCTAGCCTTAATCTGCGGGTGTTTTGCAGCTAATTTCTGAATGTTTTTCTTTAACTGCAAATAAAAATATGGGAGAAAGATAAAAATCTTTATTTTTACCTCCCATCTCTCAGCTATTTCCTTATGCATGAAACATTCAGCACAATGGATACTTAACGTGTGTTTGGTGATAAAGCCCCAACTGTGCATCACTGGGAGTCGACACATCATGGCAACATTGCAAAATGGGTGCACTAGCAAACCAGAACATAACTTTGTGCTATTGGGGCCAAATTCTAGACTGCTATCCGTCAGGTATGACTTCACTGAAGTCAATGGGGCTACAAGGCTTGTTTCATCAGTTCAGAGTTTGGCCATCAGGGTCCAAAACTATACTCTAATATTCATTAAATGGACAGCATTGATGTTACCATGTTTTGAGAACCACTCTCATAACTTCTGGTTATAGCTATATAATTCCTGTACAGGTCCATGAGACACCCTCAAGTACACTACGAGAGAGACCCAATCACACACAATGGTAGCCAATTAGAGTAAAATCTCTTGTGGACAATATATTTAGTTATATAAACTAACCTGCTGCCTGTTCCCAATTTAATAACTACCGCAGGCACTTCATATATAATAAGCATAATTGCAGTAGTCATCAGTTCAAATATAATTTCATAATATTGCTTTCCTCCTTAGATATTTCAATAAATCACTGCAGTCACCCACTTGCAATTTTCTGTGTTGTTACTGTATGTCACAAGACAGGGCGTTTTACAGTCTCACATATTTCTAATGTCTTCCTCTGGAAATGAGCCATGATTTCTCAAGACTTCTAATTATCAATGCCACCAAAATGAAAAACATGCAGTTGACTGTTTGCAATGCTGCATGTTCTAATGACACTTTATTTAAAAAATTATCAAAATGACTGAAAACTCATATTTCAGCTATTTCTAGGATTTGTGTTGCAGAAGTATGTCTTCGACAGATGACTTGAGGTTCAATTTATACTGATCATCAGTTATGTAAAGTTTTATATCCTGACTGGCTCTTTGTCCAACCTTGAAAACCAAATTTCACTACTTAATTTGGTTTCATTTTAGCACAGTTAGCAGCAGCATATTCCGAATTTTTGAAAGCTGAGCCTCCCTTCAGGAAAATGAAACTAATTGCACCTCCCTTCAATCCTGGCATGTGCTACCATCTCAATTTATATTTCTCCTACATGTCCGTAACTAGTCCTTGGAGCACCAACATTGCCCACACTGCAATCAATCAATCACATTTTTATTACACTGACACCTATGTTCAAACATTTAGGGTGACTGGATAGCAAGTATGAAAAATCGGGATGACCATTTTTTTTCTCCCCAGGGCATTAGGTATATTGCATATATAAGACAAAGCCCCTAATATAGGAACGGTCCCGATAATGTCGGAATGTCTGGTCACCCTACTTACATTTGAGAGTATGCTGCCATGACTGCTTAGTAATAAACTAATCATCAGTTTCATCATAACATGTTAAACTCAATACATAGAGGTAGGATAGTTTATTAATATGTATAAAAATTACCACACAAGTGTGCCCCCAATCAAAAAAATGCAAATATCCAGGTCATCTCCCCATATACTTTTTTGGACTGTGAAAAAAATGTAAGCAATAGAAAAAGTCAAGCCTTTTGGCAATAACTTAAAAACCATGTAGATTATAATGTATGAGAGAGAGGTAAAAAAAGAAAAGGAGAATATAGAAGGTGTTAATCTTCTGTTTTATAAATTTAGTACCTTAACATATAGTCTGTTTTTAAGCAGCATGTTTCAGTTGTTAGTCTGTAAGAGTAAATTATGGTGCCCCAAAGATTGCCTATTCTGGCTGGGCCCTTTACTGAAATTCAAACAGTCACATTCAATGCAAAGGGAATCCCCAACCAAATCAATATCTAATGCCTTTGGTATCAATTTCTCCACAAACAGAATATAACCCATGCCCTCCTTCTCTGCTCCAATCATACAACTGTTGCCGGCACCCAGTGCCGAGAGGCTGAACAACAGCTTGAGTGGTTCGTTACCCGGTGTGCTACACCCAATAATCACAACGGGGTGGAGAAGCAGAAAAGTTTATTTGAAGCTTCAAAAAGGTACAGGGAGATTTGAATCTCAAATCCTGTACAACAAAGCAGGAAGTTACACAGGCTTTTATACATCCTTTTTCCCAGCATACTTATCCAATAGTAAGCTGCTCCAAGTATCCATATAGCCAGCCAATCCAGTTCCCAGCTAGTTCCCTGATTCTCTGTATCATTTGTTAAACTATACATAAAGCTGCTTTATTCAGCATTGTTCTTCCATATCTCCCCTGTTTGGCCTTGCTTAGTTTCAGGCAGTCTGACTCTGCAACATACTGTTGCAGATTCTCAGCATAACTGCTGTGTGTGCCTCCAGGCGGGGGGGGCCAAGGACACTTGGGCCTAGCACGCAGAGCTGCTGCGAGTGCCTCCAGGCAGGAGGGGGGGCCAAGGACACTGGGGCCTAGCGCGAGGGGGCTTCATCGACACTCGTGGTCTTCCATCCCCTCGAGTTACCCAGTGGCCATGCCCCAGTGTTCCCAACAACTCCCCCCTTTGAGAACACTCAACAGCCTTGGCTCTGAGTTTTCTCACTTGGGCTACTTATTTCTTTACAATATGACTTTGCATAAGCACTTTGTGATAGCCCTGAAGAGAATGACTTATTAACTTTTGCAAAAGGGCCCTGACACATGATACCGCACAGCATAATACCAGTAATACAAGCAATACAGGAAAGAGAATTTTCAATAGCAGGCTAAATAAACCACCAAGCCAAGACGACAAACCCCAGCCTGAAAACAAGGTTTGCAACCAATCGTTCTCTGGGGCAGTATAGGCAACCTGTGCTCCGGCTCGGGCATGGGCCTCAGCCTGTACCACCTTTTCATAAATCTCATAACTGCACCCAGCAATCAGTCTGGTTCGTTAAATTAGCAACATGGTGCGCAAGCAAAACAAAGGAGTTATGCTCCCGATATGCACAGTTTGGAAATACCAATACAGAGAATAACAATGTTACCCAATTAATTATCACCAGAGTCTTCCCAACCCAGGGTCTTTAGTACCTGGGTGGGCCCATTTTAGCATTAAGGTGCCCGCTATTTGTGTCTTTTAAACAGTAGCTTTAGCCCGAGATCATCACTAGATGAGGAGTCAGCAGGTTGGACGGTCCACTGTTCTGCTGACGAGGGGGCAGGTACTGCCTTCAGACGAGAGTGATGGATCCAGTTCTTGTGTCCCTCGATCTTTGCCGCTGTATGGGAGATCAGCAGGACGGTATAGGGTCCTTTCCACCTTTCCTGGAGAGGCTCGTCTTTCCAGGTGCGAACAAGCACAGAGTCACCGGGCTGTAAGGAGTGGACGGGAGAGTCCAAGGGGAGAGGCTGGGAATCCTTGGTATACCTGTGAAGAGACAAGAGAACAGCAGACAGGGAACACATATACTGTGACAAAAAACCATTACCCAACTCCCATTCCCCTGACAGAACCGGGGTACCATTCATAGGCCATGCCCTTCCAAACATAATTTCAAAGGGACTGAGCCCTAATCTACCCTTTGGGAGAACGCGGATACGGAGTAGGACGAGGGGCAAAGCATCAGGCCATCGCAGTGAGGCTTCTTGGCACACTTTTGAGAGATGCCGTTTAAGGGTCTGATTGGTACGCTCCACTACACCACTGGCTTGCGGTCTCCAGGGCGTATGGAGTTTCCAAGGGATCTGTAAGGCATGTGAGATGCTTTGAATGATTTTTGACGTGAAATGTGTCCCGTTGTCAGATTCCATCCACAGGGGGAGTCCAAAGCGAGGAATGAGCTCCTTAACAAACTTGAGGGCCACTGTCCTGGCAGTGCAGTTACGGCATGGGAAGGCTTCCGGCCATCCGCTGAACCAATCCACTATAACAAGGAGATATTTGAACCCTTGGGTCCGGGGAAACTCAGTAAAGTCTATTTGCCACACTTGTCCAGGGCCCGGAGTGGGTTCTAGGGCAGCTGGTGGCACAGGATGTCCCGGTCGGGGGTTATTCTTTTGGCAGACTAAGCAGTCCGCTTGTACCTGGGCAGCCAGGGGTCGGAGTCCAGAAGTGATAAAGTATTTTCCCATTAGTTGGATAAGTGCTTCCCTGCCAGCATGAGTAGTTTGATGTAGTTTCTGCAGCACTGGCCGGATTAGGCCCTTTGGTAAGAGGACCTTCCCTTCTGAGGAATGGAGCCATCCCTCCTTTTCCCGGAGATTGAGTTTGTCAGTTAGCTGTCTTTCCTCCCCAGAGTACTGAGGGGTTGGAAGCTCCCCTACTGATGGGATAAGGGCATGCATATGGGCGTTCTCAGCCTGAGGGGATGGCAGGGTGGCAGCATGCTTAGCCTCTCTATCTGCTCGGGCGTTACCTCTGGCCACATCTTGATCCTCCCTTTGATGGGCTTTACAGTGTACCACTGCCACTTCTGAGGGGAGTTGTACAGCTTCTAGGAGCCGGAGGATTTGGGGCCCGTACTTGACTGGGGAGCCTTGGGCTGTCAGCATTCCCCTTTGCTTCCATAGGCCAGCATGAGCATGCAGCACACCAAAAGCATACTTTGAATCAGTAAAAATGTTGACCCGCTTTCCTTTTGACAGTTCAAGTGCACGGGTCAGGGCTATTAGTTCGGCAAGCTGGGCAGAGGTCCCAGCAGGCAAACCTTCAGCTTCCACAGTGTCATGGAGGGTCACAACAGCATAACCCGCCCTCCTTTGCCCATCTATTACAGCACTGCTACCATCAGTGTACCACTCATAATCTGCATTTGGGAGAGGTACATCCTTTAAATCCAGACGGCTGGAGTACTGGACATCTATGATCTCTAAACAGTCATGTTTCTGTTCCTCTGTTTCTGGCAAGAGGGTGGCTGGGTTAAGGGAGGGGCAAGGCTGTAAGGTGACTTCAGAGTTCTCTAACAGCTTAGCCTGGTACCGAGCAATCCGAGCCTGGGTGAGCCAAAGCCCTCCCTTTGCATCCAATAAGGCTCGGACCATATGGGGAGTATAGATTTGCATAACCCCTCCCAATGTTAGCTTCTCAGCTTCCTCAAGCAATAGGGCAGTAGCTGCGACCGCCCGTAAACATGCCGGCCAACCCTTTGCAACCTGATCCAATTGCTTAGAAAAATAAGCCACAGGACGCTTCCATGCTCCTAACAGCTGTGTAAGCACTCCTAGGGCCACCCCCCTTCGTTCATGTACATACAACTGAAACGGCTTAGAGAGATCTGGCAGGCCCAGAGCCGGGGCTTCCATCAATTTTCTTTTCAGGATTTTAAATGCCCTGTCAGCCTCTGGGGTCCAATAGAAGGGGTCATGATCTGCTCCTTTTACACAGTCGTACAGGGGTTTAGCCCACAGTCCAAACTCTGGGATCCATATCCTGCAAAAGCCTGCCATACCCAGAAATGCCCTGAGCCGCTTACGGTTACTTGGAGAGGAACTTGACAGATAGATTCCTTTCTTTTTTTTCCACTTGAACGCTGACGCTCCCCTTGCCTTAGCTGTAACCTGATCCCTCTCCACCTCAGACAACAGGGTTCTCAGGAGGATATTACAGTCGTCTCAATCGGCTTGTGACTACTGGGGCACTCCTCAAAGACTGAAATAAACCTGCTTGCGTTCGTTGAGAATTCCCCAGCCTGTGTTTTAAAAGCTGCTAAGTCTATTGGATTGAATGGCACATGGGTGTAAACTTGCATAGTGGTAGCCTGACGTCCGTCTGCCCCTGGGCAAGCCACAACAGTCTCGGTAAGCAAAGGATAGAGTCCCACCGAGGGGGCAATCTCTGTAACCCGAGGCATCCTACCCTTATACGGTGGGAGTGTGGGGGCCGAAGGGGACACCGGCTCTGCCATTACAGTGGGGGTGGGGGTCTGGGGACTAACATTAGCTGCTACCGAACCAGTCGGAGTCAGATTACAGCGCTGTAAAATATCTGGTCGAGTACATAAAGTCAGAAACAAATGCGCATACATATGTTCATTCCATTTCCTTGTTCTCTGACAGAACAGGAGTAACTGAAGGATCGTGTTGTAATTAATTGACCCTCCTGGTGGCCACCACTCCTGGTCCTCTAGTTGATATTGAGGCCAGTCAACTGTACAGAATCGTTTTAATTGGCTCTTAGTCATCGGATCCGCACCAAATACCTTCCAGTTTGCTAGAATGCACTCTAGGGGCGTACACCGTGCCCTAACCTCTGAGCTCTGTCCCTGTCCCATTCCTACAGGGTAACTCTGGGCGTCCCCAGGTTCCAACAGAGCATATAATCCGGATTTCAAAAGGTTCCTACCTTATCCAAGGGACCGGTTCTTCACCGTGGTCTGCAGCTGCTCCTCCCCCACGTCTAAGGGACCGGTTCTTCACCGCCGTCCACAACAGCTTCTCCACTATATGAGTGCGTTGCACCGTTGTGCCCTCCGGGGTCGATCAAATCGCGTCTCCTCCGAGGCCCCCGATGAACTCACCGGTGCGCGCTGGGCGTCGGTTCTCGCCGCAATCCTTGACCTCCAGGAGGGTCCGGGCAAGGCTAAATTGCAGCCTCGAGCCCACCCAGGGACGCCAAAAGCTGTTGCCGGCACCCAGTGCCGAGAGGCTGAACAACAGCTTGAGTGGTTCGTTACCCGGTGTGCTACACCCAATAATCACAACGGGGTGGAGAAGCAGAAAAGTTTATTTGAAGCTTCAAAAAGGTACAGGGAGATTTGAATCTCAAATCCTGTACAACAAAGCAGGAAGTTACACAGGCTTTTATACATCCTTTTTCCCAGCATACTTATCCAATAGTAAGCTGCTCCAAGTATCCATATAGCCAGCCAATCCAGTTCCCAGCTAGTTCCCTGATTCTCTGTATCATTTGTTAAACTATACATAAAGCTGCTTTATTCAGCATTGTTCTTCCATATCTCCCCTGTTTGGCCTTGCTTAGTTTCAGGCAGTCTGACTCTGCAACATACTGTTGCAGATTCTCAGCATAACTGCTGTGTGTGCCTCCAGGCGGGGGGGGCCAAGGACACTTGGGCCTAGCACGCAGAGCTGCTGCGAGTGCCTCCAGGCAGGAGGGGGGGCCAAGGACACTGGGGCCTAGCGCGAGGGGGCTTCATCGACACTCGTGGTCTTCCATCCCCTCGAGTTACCCAGTGGCCATGCCCCAGTGTTCCCAACACAACCATAGTGGTTTACCAAGATTTCTAGCTCTCTTCCCATGGCAGGATTATGGAAAAGAGGCAGCCTCTCTATGGTTGAGTTTGAGACTTATTTTTGACGAAAAATCCTGATTCCTCCCCAATCCCAAATACTCAATAAAGGTAATTTCCCCTTAAAATTTGGTACTTTTGTACTCCCATGCCATATCTACAAACCAACTTGTCACAGAAATTTCAGATTAGGTTTATTTGAAGTATCTTGGCAAGACCTAGTAAGGGTGAACAGTTTGTGAGATTGGGAAAAGCACATTTAAGATGATGCAGGAGTGTTTCAAACATCAAAATAACCTGTGGGGCGGTGAGTTATATACACTCGTGGTGCCTGGGCTCCAGCAATATTCAGGGCCCAGTTCCACCAAGGTTTGGGGCCAGGTCTCTCCCCCGGCCCCGCCTGCCGCCCCTCCCCCGAATGTCCCCAGGCCTCCACTTGCCGCCCCTGCTCACCTCCCCCACCCCGGAGCCTGAAGCTCATGCTGACTCTGCTCTGCCAGCTCCCCGCATCAACTGCTGCCGCAGGGTCCTAGTGCCCCCTATTCTTATCCTGCCCTCCCACACCCCAAGCCTCTCATCCCCAGCCCTCATCCCCCCGCACCCTAATCCTCTGCCCCAGCCCTGAGCCCCCCCCACACCACAAACCTCTCATCCTCAGCCCCACAGCCCTTACCCTTGCACCCCCAAACTCCCTCCCAGAGCCTGCACCCCTCATCCCCTCCTGCACCCCCACCCCCTGCCCCAGCCCGGAGCCTACACCCAGCACCCAAACGCCATCCCAGAGCATGCACCCCAGACCCCCTCCCCCACCCAAACTCCCTCCCAGAGCCTTAGGCAGGTGGGGGGCGGAGTTTGGGGTGGGTGGGTTGTGGGCACCACCAAAATTTCTACAAACCTGCCACCCCTGCGCAGGTACAGCAAACTTTCAAAGGGGTCAAATGACTGATGGAGACTGCAATTCTCTCTCTTTCTCTCATATACACACATTTATTTTGTGTGTGTGTGTGTGTGTGTGTATACACACATACTTTCTCTCTATATATACACATGCACATATATATAGTGCAAAAATATACATGTGAGTGTCTTTAGCCCTTTCCTATGCAAACTGTTGAAAATGTGAATCTATCACTAGGGAGGTCTGTCATGGTTATTTATATACACAAAAAAACCCGCACAGGCTGAGTTCTTCCCCTGTTGCTGCATTCTTGTCCAATATCAAGGGATTCTTCAGATTTTCACATTTCCCAGCTAAGTACCTTGACTCATCTGCCCTCTACTCTTGATCCCACAAGTTCCAGATCTTAATCCTTGTTTCCAGTCCATCTGCCTCCTCCTCATGGACTTTTTAATATTTTCAAGAGCTGCTGTAATCCTTAGTAAATCCCTGGCTCCTGCTAACCTACTACGGTCATCAGGCAATGGATGCCGGTCAGGAGTAAGGCCCTGCAGCTGCAGTATTCCTGACGCCATAATGAGTCACCTAGGCTGCCTGATGGACTGCCCTGCCTGATTAGCTCAGGAAGCTAGCAGGCCAGTTCTTAAATACACCCACGCCCTCCCTGCTTTCTTGTGCTTACCTCTCACCAAACCCTGCTCCTCTACAGCTCCAGCCCAGATCGTGCCCTGCATCTCGTCTTGTTCCCATCCTGTCCCAGCCCTGCTCTTACCTCAGAACCAGACCTGCTCCTGCCAATAGTCTTAATGCTCGTCTTAGTTTTACTCCATTACTACTTGTTATACTACCTTAGACTTAACACTGAGAAGGGAGAAATTATTTGTACTTTCAAAGACTCTTGAATGGTTATCATGAGCCACCTTACACCCTGATCCTTTAATGGGGCTGTTCATAGGCAGACCTCATCGACATCAGTGGGGCTCTATGTCAGTCCTGCCTATATGGAGGATCAGGGTATTAATGATCACTCAGTCAAGCTGTATATATTTAACTCTTAGTCTTTCACTATTGTGACATATATCCTAATATTCAGAGAAAGTTAACTTAAAGCAAAATCTAATTTTGTAACAAACTGTAAAATGAAATGGTAAAGTATTCTCTTAACTAAAACTTACTTTAATAACATTTTTACTGTAGCAACACATCATTTAATCCATCTGGTGGCAAAATGGGTCATATAGCACTCTTGGATGTCATAGCTGTAGTCATAGTTGATGTTTTGGTAACTGGTCAGACAGCTGTATTTGAACATAGCATGTTCAGGATCAGTGCCACACTATTTATGTGCTAAAGTGTTAAAAGAAGCAGTGAGAGATAAAAAGGCATCTTTTAAAAAGTGGAAGTCAAATCCTATTGAGGTAAATAGAAAGGAGCATAAACACTGTCAAATTAAATGTAATAAGAAAAGCCAAAAAGGAGTTTGAAAAACAGCTAGCCAAAAACTCAAAAGATAATAAAATGTTTTTTAAGTACATCAGAAGCAGGAAGCCTGCTAAACAACCAGTGGGGCCCCTGGACGATCGAGATACAAAAGGAGCACTTAAAGATGATAAAGTCATTGCAGCGAAACTAAATGAATTCTTTGCTAAATGAATTCCTTCACAGCTGAGGATGTAAGGGAGAGTCCCAAACCTGAGCTGTCTTTCGTAGATGACAAATCTGAGGAACTGTCACAGACTGAAGTGTCACTAGAGGTGATTTTGGAATTAATTGAGAAACTTAACAGTAAAAAGTCACTGGGACCAGATGGCATTCACGCAAGAGTTCTGAAAGAACTCAAATGTGAAATTGCAGAACTATTAACTATGGTTTGTCACCTGTCCTTTAAATCCACTTCTGTATTCAATGACTGGAAGATAGCTAATGTAACGTCAATATTTAAGATGGGCTCTTGAGGTGATCCCGGCAATTACAGACCGGTAGGTCTAACGTCTGTACCGGGCAAATTCATAGATTCATAGATATTTAGGTCAGAAGGGACCATTATGATCATCTAGCCTGACCTCCTGCACAACGCAGGCCAAAGAATTTCACCCACCACTCCTACAAAAAAAACCTCACACCTATATCTGTACTATTGAAGTCCTCAAATCGTAGTTTAAAGACTTCAAGGAACAGAGAATCCTCCAGCAAGTGACCCGTGCCCCATGCTACAGAAGAAGGCGAAAAACCTCCAGGGCCTCTTCCAATCTGCTCTGGAGGAAAATTCCTTCCCAACCCCAAATATGGAATCAGCTAAATCCTGAGCATATGGGCAAGATTCATCAGCCAGATACTACAGAAAATTCTTTCCTGGGTAACTCAGATCCCACCCCATCTAATAGCCCATTACAGGCCATTAGGCCTATTTACCATGAATATATAATTACCAAAACCATGTTATCCCATCATACCATCTCCTCCATAAACTTATCGAGTTTAATCTTAAAGCCAGATAGATCTTTTGCCCCCACTGCTTCCCTTGGAAGGCTATTCCAAAACTTCACTCCTCTGATGGTTAAAAACCTTCGTCTAATTTCTAGTCTAAATTTCCTAGTGGCCAGTTTATATCCATTTGTTCTTGTGTCCACATTGGTACTGAGCTTAACTAATTCCTCTCCCTCTCCGGTATTTATCCCTCTGATATATTTAGAGAGAGCAATCATATCTCCCCTCAACCTTCTTTTAGTTAGGCTAAACAAGCCAAGCTCCCTGAGTCTCCTTTCATAAGACAAGTTTTCCATTCCTCGGATCATCCTAGTAGCCATTCTCTGTACCTGTTCCAGTCTGAATTCATCCTTCTTAAACATGGGAGACCAGAACTGCACACAGTATTCCAGGTGAGGTCTCACCAGTGCCTTGTATAACGGTACTAAAACCTCCTTATCCCTACTGGAAATACCTCTTCTAATGCATCCCAAGACCGCATTAGCTTTTTTCACAGCCATATCACACTGGCGGCTCATAGTCATCTTATGATCAACCAATACTCCAAGGTCTTTTTCCTCCTCCGTTACTTCTAATTGATGCGTCCCTAGCTTATAACTAAAATTCTTGTTATTAATCCCTAAATGCATGCCCTTACACTTCTCACTATTAAATTTCATCCTATTACTATTACTCCAGTTTACAATGTCATCCAGATCCTCCTGTAGGGTATCCCTGTCCTCCTCTAAACTGGCAATACCTCCCAGCTTTGTATCATCCGCAAACTTTATTAGCACACTACCACTTTTTGTGCCAAGGTCAGTAATAAAAAGATTAAATAAGACTGGTCCCAAAACCGATCCTTGAGGAACTCCACTGGTAACCTCCCTCCAGCCTGACAGTTCACCTTTCAGTAGGACCCGTTGTAGTCTCCCCTTTAACCAGTTCCTTATCCACCTTTCAATTTTCCTATTGAGCCCCATCTTATCCAATTTAACAAATAATTCCCCATGTGGCACGGTATCAAATGCTTTACTAAAATCGATCCACTGCGTTTCCTTTGTCTAAAAAATCTGTTACTTTCTCAAAGAAGGAGATCAGGTTGGTTTGGTACGATCTACCTTTTGTAAAACCATGTTGTATTTTGTCCCATTTACCATTGACTTCAATGTCCTTAACTACCTTCTCCTTCAAAATTTTTTCCAAGACCTTGCATACCACAGATGTCAAACTAACAGGCCTATAATTACCCAGATGACTTTTTTTTCCCCTTTCTTAAAAATAGGAACTATGTTAGCAATTCTTCAATCATACAGTACAACCCCTGAGTTTACAGAGTCATTAAAAATTCTTGCTAAATTAGTTGAGACAATAGTAAAGAATATAATTGTCAGACACATAGAAGAAGATAAATTGTTGGGCAAAAATCAGCATGGTTTCTGTAAAGGGAAATCATGTCTTACTAATCTATTAGAGTTCTTTGAAGAGGTCAACAAACATGTGGACAATGGGGATCCAGTAGACATAGTGTACTTAGATTTCCAGAAAGCCTTCGACGAAGTCCCTCACCAAAGGCTCTTATGTAAATTAAGTTGTCATGGGATAAGAGGGAAGATCCTTTCATGGATTGAGAACTGGTTAAAAGACAGGGAACAAAGGGTAGGAATAAATGGTAAATTTTCAGTATGGAGAGGGGTAACCAGTGGTGTTCCCCAAGGGTCAGTCCTAGGACCAATCCTATTCAACTTATTCATAAATGATCTGGAGAAAGGGGTAATCAGTGAGGTGGCAAAGTTTGCAGATGATACTACACTGCTCAAGATAGTTAAGACCAAAGCAGACTGTGAAGAACTTCAAAAAGATCTCACAAAACTAAGTGATTAGGCAACAAAATGGCAAATGAAATTTAATGTGGATAAATGTAAAGTAATGCACATTGAAAAAAATAACCCTAACTATACATACAATATGATGGGGGTTAATTTAGCTACAACTAATCAGGAAAGAGATCTTGGAGTCATCATGGATAGTTCTCTGAAGACGTTCATGCAGTGTGCAACGGCAGTCAAAAAAGCAAACAGGATGTTAGGAATAATTAAAAAAGGGATAGAGAATAAGACGGAGAATATCTTATTGCCCTTATATAAATCCATGGTATTTGCCCACCTCTTGAATATTGCGTATAGATGTGGTCTCATCTCAAAAAAATATATACTGGCATTAGAAAAGGTTCAGAGAAGGGCAACTAAGATGATTAGGGGTTTGGAACGGGTCCCATATGAGGACAGATTAAAGAGGCTAGGACTTTTCAGCTTGGAAAAGAGGAGACTAAGGGGGGATATGATAGAGGTATATAAAATCATGAGTGGTGTGGAGAAAGTGAATAAGGAAAAGTTATTTACTTGTTCCCATAACATAAGAACTAGGGGCCACCAAATGAAATTAATGGGCAGCAGGTTTAAAACAAATTAAAGGAAGTCCTTCTTCACACAGCGCACAGTCAACCTGTGGAACTCCTTGCCTGAGAAGGTTGTGAAGGCTAGAACTATAACAGGGTTTAAAAGAGAACTGGATAAATTCATGGAGGTGAAGTCCATTAATGGCTATTAGCCAGGATGGGTAAGGAATGGTGTCCCTAGACTCTGTTTGTCAGAGGGTGGAGATGGATGGCAGGAGAGAGATCACTTGATCATTACCTGTTAGGTTCACTCCCTCTGGGAAACCTGGCATTGGCCACTGTCAGTAGATAGGATACTGAGCTGGATGGACCTTGGGTCTGACCCAGTATGGCCATTCTTATGTTCTTCCCGGACACCCCGGTAATCCAGTTTTGATCCTCAGCTCTGATTCCTGATTCTGACTCGGTCTTTACCATTGGCTCTGTCATTTGGCTTCTGACTCCAGTTCTGACCTTCAACCCTGGTTCTGGCCTTGTCTTGAGCCAGGGCTCTGGCATTTGGACTCTGACCACTAGGCATGAACACCTCAGACCCGGTCTCCTGCCAATATCTTCATTGTGCATTTCTATAACATTCAAATGTGTGTTTCTTTAATGTCTGCAGAGTTATTGTAGCCATGTTGGTCCCAGGAATTAAGAGAGATTATAAATGAGGTAATATCTTTTATTGGACCAGCTTCTGTTGGTGAGAGAGACAAGCTTCCAAGCGACACAAGAGCTCTTCTTCAGGCGTAGCTTGAAAGCTTGTCTTTCTCACTAACAGAAGTTGGTCCAATAAAAGATATTACCTCACCCTCCTTGTTTCTTTGACGTTTAACCTTAATTCTGAATTTCTTGTGTTTTTAGTAGTAGTTTTTTGATAACTACAGTATGCCAATACATTGTACCACCATTAATATACTTATATATAGTCTCCATCTTAACTCCAGTTTAATATAATTTTTGTCTGGATTGGATACATCTTCCAGTGTAAATGGATAGCTCTTCCTGCTTTGCTGTTTTCAGCTCTTCTGAAATGACAACTCTTTTTTGGGGGATAGGGGAGGCAGGCATTTATAACTACAGTTCCTCACATTTATTTTTATATGGGGCCATGGATGATTGGAACCTTCCAATTTTTTCGGGTAACATGCTACTAAATCTTTTATTATACTGCTTAGCGATGAATTCATTGTTCCCAATAGACAAGCATGGTATCTTCACTGTGGCCCACATGGAGGATATAAAAGCAAGTTATTTTTCTTGTTTTGCTTTTTATACTTGGACATATTAAAACTATATTTTTAGGTTCTTGCTACTACAAGTTTCACCACTGACAATATACAAGATTCTTTGTTAAAAACAAGGAATCAGTGCTTTCAGTTCTGCAACACTAGGCCTCCTTTGCTTGCTGAGAACTGTATTTTTAATACTATATGCATATACAAACTCACACCTCCTTTTTAAATTTCAAATGACTGTTCATATTTTCAAATTAAATTATCGCATTTTTCTCCCAAGATTTCAAAAAGTATTGTTTTCATTTAGGTAGTTCACCACATCTGCTTTGGACAGAATTTATATAATGCCTTTCACACACTCAGTTCCTCAAAGCACATTTCAAAGTAATGGTAGCGTAATGACCACTGGCTAAACAGAGCAGCCATTATGCATTCAACTATAGTTCACAAACAGTCTTGCACATTAGGACCTGTTTTATTGAGAGGGCAAATGTTTCCCTGGACCCTGAGGTTAGCCACCTGGAGAGCTACCAGAGACAAGCAGGACAACGTAACGTCTCATGCACTTCTAACTTTACAATATGAGATTTATGGAAGACCATATGATTCATCAAAGCCTTCTGTTTAGTACAGGGGATAAAGGCAAAGAAATCTAAAATAGGGCTGTACCACCAATTTAACCCCCAAATCTAGTTTGTGACATTACTCGTGTATTCCCTTGCTTTTAAAAAAACTGTGTATATGATTGTGGCCCCCTGTTCAGAGATGCCAAGTTGCCCATTTCCAAAACCTCAGGATATAGGGACTTATAGGAACAATGAACGTGAAGGATAATAAATTCTCTTTGAGAAGTAGCTTGTCATTTTACTTGAAGACTTCTTTTGTGCCCCCTTTGAAGAATTACTCCCAGTTTGAAACTGGCCCACTGAATTTTTTTTCCTTCATGAGGGATATTGTCTACTTAGAAAAAAGAAAAGGCGTACTTGTGGCACCTCAGAGACTAACAAATTTATTTGAGCATAAGCTTTCGTGCATCCGATGAAGTGAGCTGTAGCTCACGAAAGCTTATGCTCAAATAAATTTGTTAGTCTCTAAGGTGCCACAAGTATGCCTTTTCTTTTTGCGAATACAGACTAACACGGCTGCTACTTTGAAACCTGTCTACTTAGAGATGCTCCCAACTGGAAGTGGCCCCCTGGGAATAAGTGCATATTCGGTAGCAGGGAGAGCAGAGAAAAAGAGGATATTTGGATGTGACTACTGTCCTGGATCTATGTTCATTTAAACCAGCTGAAGATCTGGGCCTATGTTTTCTAGGATCAAAATTCATTAGGGACGAACGTGAATATGAGAATGGCCTGATTTTCAGAGATGCTTAGTACCTGTAGCCCACACAGAACTCAGTGCAAGCTGTGAGTGCTCAGCAGCTCTGAGAAATCAGGCCATCACTGACAATTATTTCTAGTGTTTATGCAGCAGCATAAATTGCACCACAAACAGCTTTAAGTGCTTATTACTTAAAACTCATTGTTGCACCACTCCAGAAATTTGTCATTTAGGGCTGGATCCACAAAGGGATCTAGGCACCTAACTGCCACTTTAGGTACCTAAGCCCAAAATTTAGATCCTCAAAATACCCACTAAATTGCTGCTTAACCCGGTAGGCACCTAAGTTTCCTCTGGTAACGTCTCCTGATGACGCCAAACAGCTTGGTGACTATACACAAAGTAGGTGTTCTTCTACCTATCTCACCTGCAAGGCCCAATCCGGTAGGCATCCTCAGAAGCCACCTATCAGATTGCCCCCACCCATCCACCAAAAACGCAGCCCAGGAAAAAGAGGTGGTGATGGCAACAGCAGCACCCTCACAGTCAGAAGTTAGAGAATTCACCCAAGATCTAGGAAACCAGGGTTCAAGTTCCTACTCTGCCTGATGTGGAGCAAGATCTCTTTCCCTTCCAAGATGTGCGCCTAACCACTGGGCTTTAGGGTGTTCTGGGGTGGGTCACTCTTTCTTGCTTTTGAAGCTGTTCCAATTTGTAGGAAATACTTAAATAGAGAGAGAACAGCTCTCTCGCCCAATGGTTAGGGCACTCACCTGATGGTTCCAGTCCCTGGTCCAGTGAATATTTAACTATTTCGTACAAAGTGGAACAGTTTCCACAGGATAGATTCCCACCTCAGAAAGCAGTAGTTAGGAACTCATCTGAGAGGGTGGAGACCTGGGTTCAAATCCCTGATACAAATTAGACAGAGTGGGGATTTGAATTGGGGTCTCCCGTACCCTGGGTGAGCGCTCTAGCCACTGGGATATTGAATAGAAGGCCACTATTACCACCTCCTCCATTTTTTGTGAGAAAGAGGATGACATGACTTAGGCACCTAACTCCAGGAGCGGGTTCATGGCTGTGAATCCCGAGTACATGAGGCACCACCTTCTGGCCCAGTATTAAGCGCCTAAGTCCCTTTGAGGGCTGGGGCTTAGGACACATCTCCCTCCTCAGTATTTCCTACAGGCTAGTTTAAGCAGCTCCTTGTCCACATAGTGGCCTTTGTGACTCCCATTCTTAGGCTTCTAACTCTCCCCATGCTTTGTATAGGAGCCTAGCTGCCTAACTTGAGAATCAATTCCATTAGGTGGCAGGAGACTTAAATGTTAGACATTGCAATGCTGAGACTAAGTCCCCTTTGTGGATCTAGCCCTTAGTCTATTATTTATTATTTGTATTATTATAGAACCTAAGAATCTCAGTCATGGACCAAGACCTCCATTGTGCTAGGCGCTGTACAAACACAGAACAAAGAGACAGTCCCTTCTCCAAAGAGCTCACAATCTAATTACAAGACAAGAGACAAACAGGTGGATATCAACAGGCGGGGGGGAAGCACTGGGAAACAATGAGACAATAATATTTATCAGCATAACAGGCAGTGGTCTCAGCACACCAGCTGTCTAACTGCAGTCAAGCTTTTTGTAGGCCCTAGAGCAGAGAAAAGGATGTCACAGGAATCAAGACACGAGATGAGAGCCTGGACAAAGGTTTTAGCTGGATGGATGGATAGATCAATCAATCGAAAGGTCATATTTTAGAGATGTTACACAGAAAGAATCTTCAAGACTTAGACACAGCCTGGAAATGAGGACTTAGAAAGAGGTTCAAAGCAAAGATGATACCCAGGTTACGGGCCTGAGTGACAGGTAGGATGACAGTGTTGTCCACAGTATTATTATATTATGCTTCTGCTTTTTATATAAATGTACATATTTCTCAAGAACCACCAATCTTTAAAAAAAGTATAATCAAAGAATTCCCCTGCTGAATTGACATTTTAAACCACTTGAGAAGAGGGTTACAGATGGAAATGACAGATTTCTAGCATGACTGTGACAGCATCTTAAGCCATGTGTCATATGATGAACTTTGAGACTGCACAATTATACTGAAGTAACCTTCACATTGAATACATTCTGCCTGAATTGCTTCTCCTCCTCTCCATCTTCAATCTATGACCTCCTTATTTTCAGATCTGTTTCCACTTTAGAAACTTTACTGGTATCCATTTACTATTTTCTTTCCATGAGCCTCTGCATTCTCAGTACGTCTTCCCTCCCCAAAGTAATCTGACTAGATATTCTTCCCGCCTTAATCTCCAAACCCTGTATCATTTATTGAGCTTTTCCATCACATTTTTTCCAATTTCAATAATAGTCCTTCCCGTATTCAATAAACAGAATAATCCACAATATTCTAATTCAGATGTAATTAGAGCTGACATTTGGCACAATTCATCTTTCAAATCTCTACATTATATTTACTTGTTTCACAGACTTTGTTTGTTGTTTGATCACACACATTGGTTTTACTGCATTACTCACTGTGACCCCAATGTCTCTTTTTCCTGGACTTTCTTCTAAATCTAATCCAAAACATTTCACATGTAAACAAAGCCAAGTCACGCAAACAACAATCCAGGGACAGAATGTTGTGATATCTTTAAAATCATGCAAAACAGAAAAGGGTGAATCATTTAAGTGTTTTAGTTGAACAAGTATTTTGTTGCTAAGAGGGACTCAGTTGGTCCCCACTCTTAGGCTTGTCTACACAGTGGGGTGCTGCGCTCTACAGGGTGTGATTTCTAAAGCACAATAACGTGCTGAGCATTAGTTGGTCCATGTAGACGTTGCTGGTGTCCAAATGTTCTCTAGTGCATTTTAACATAGTGCTGTTTGCCTCAAGCTTTCTTTAACCAGTTTTCACATATATCTTGAAGAGAATTGATCCTTTTTGCTTGCTGTATTTGAGGGATCATGTGCCCACCATAACCTTCTGGGATCTGTCTGTTCTATTTTGATGCATTTTTACTGTGTAATATCTGAAATTATTTCCTCTACTTTTTCACCCAGAGCTCATTGCAACATCATGTGGATAGCGCAAGGGTGAACATGGGGGCAAAACCATTCAGCATACTTAGTCCTGCCATGAGTGCAGGGGACTGGACTAGATGACCTCTCAAGGTCCCTTCCAGTCTTATGATTCTATGACTAATGTGGACATGCTAAACTGTCTCTGCTTAAACCAGTTCAGTTACAAACTGTTCCCCAAAGCCTGTGGTCTTGATTTTTCTACAATCTACTGTGTAATGCTAACTGATGACAGATCTACTGTGTACTACTGTGTTCTGCTAACTGATGATAGATTCTCTTAACTTTAGTATAAAAAAAAAGTTAACTCAAGGCATATCTTAGCATTAAGTAAAGAATGAAACACTGCTAAGGAGATTAATATTAATATTTGTACCAATATATATTACCAGAAAATGTCATGGTTGATTTATTATATTATAATATACCCTAACTTTGGCTGATACTAAGGCCCACCCAGAAGCTGCTCTTGGTGCAGCAGGCAGTGGTCTGTCTTCTGAGCAGGAACATTTGACACAGTTATCAATCAAACTATGGGGCCACTTAAAGGTCTTATTTCCTTAACTTCAAGAACTGAATGGGATACGGCCATTTCCTCTCAGGAACCACCTCTATCTCTCTCTCCTGTCCCACCACATCTGCTATGCTCACAGTGGGGTCTTAGGCTGACAAAGCTCAGGTTTGAACTTGTGACGCTCTAGGACATTAAGGCATTTTCAGTGGAAGGTCTGTAACTGTGGAACTTGCTTCTACAGGAGATCAGAGAATATGTATGGATTTTATTACCACAACCTGGTCTACACTGGAGAAATTAAACCAGTTGAAGTCTCTAGGGTAGTTATAGAACGCGTTGTGTCCACATACCAAAGCACTCCAAATGGTCAACAAAGGATCTAATAGTCAGTTAGAACAGACTTTCTTCAGCAGGTGTAACAGGTTCAGACTGTACTAGTTTAATAGTACTGTGGCTGAAGACAAGTTGAAACTTATCCTCCTTCTGCTACTGACCCACAATGCACTGGTGGTCTTGCAGAATCACCAGGTTCCAGAGTACACTGCTTTTAGAAGCAGAACCAGAAATCCACAATCCCGAGTCACTGAGACCAACATTATTTAGGGCAGTGCAAATGTGGACGTGGGGCAAAACTTTGCAGCATGTAAGGTCTGAGGCCTTTTTCTGCAGCCACATTAGGACAGCAGCAGCCATGAGCTAAGAAGCAGAAAGTCACATCCCCACATTCCATGTAAATCGCATCAAAACAATGTAACATTGGGCTGCTAAGAAGGCGCTCCTGTCGTAAGTGCTGACCATCACCAGATAAAGAAACAGATCTTAAGATGGTTAAAGAAAACTTTGTTTGATAGCATTCTGTCTGGCAAGGAATCACTCATCAACAGATGTGACTGTGAAATCTATACTTCTTTATTGTTTTGCCTTTATGGTCCCCACTTCTCTATTGTTTAGCTGTATGGTGTCTGTCTGTTACATAACTAATTTTGCAAGATTTATATCCATTAAGGTGGTGGGGTCAGATTGGTTAAAGAACTGTTTTGTAATGGGCTAGGATTGGTGGAAAATACTGTTTTGTAGCACTTTGATTATGGTACAGCTAAGCAGGACTCAAGTTTAACTATATAAACGGGGGTCCAAAAGGAAGTTCTTTGGAAATTAACTCCAGGACATAGTCCAAGATCAGAGCTGCCAGACTTCAACAGCCTGTCAGCTATATCGTGCAGAAGGTGGAGGAGCCCCGGATGACCTGATCCCTGACTGGCCACTAAGAAAAGTTCATCTGCCTTATTGGGAGTGATGAGCATTGTATGCTTAGCGTGTGTATTCTGTTTTGGTAACTGTTAATAAATAGAGGTTAAGGATATTACTCTGTAAGGCTCTTTCACCGGTATCAGGCCCTGCAAACCCACTCTAAGCCTTAGGGTGGGTACTTAAATTAAGCAGGTTATGCCCTGAGCTCTATGGGTGGCCCTGAGCTCTAGGAACTGGGTAAGGATAGGTGCCTAGGAATTGGGAAAGGGTGAGTGTGCCTAAATTAACTGGGTTACGCCTTGAGCCCACAGAAGGGTAAAGTTGGGGTGCCCTGGACTGTTTGGGTAATAAGAATGGCTAGTGTGGACACACGGAACAGTTTGAGCTTAAGTTAGTTTAATACAAATAGATGAATTACAAATGGGTCAACTCTTTGGCGTAAACCAGACTCTTTAGAGCAAGCTTTAGGAAGCTTCCCAAACAACCATTTTGTAAGATATTTCACACAGATGCAATCAACTATTGTAATAAACTGGCTTAAAAAGAAAGGAGGAGGGTTTCACCTTCAAGAGGTAAAGTGGTGTAGCTTTATTACCATAGTGCATTTGGACACAACAGTGATGAGTGCCAAAGAGAGGACAACAATTACAACAGAAACTTGTTGTCACTTTCGGTACTTACCTCATTGGTAACTGGTAACACTGATGATGCAAAATCACAGTATTTCAGTGCATTGCTTCTATGGCCAAGATCTTTGTAGCACTGAAAGAAAAAAACTGTGTAAAAACTAACCAGGCCCTCTACAATGCCAGACTCTATGAATTATATATATATATTTTTAAAGTAAACTGTTTTAGTTACCTTTGCCAAAAACACATAATTGTATTTGGAATATCCAGGATGCATTTCTTCAGCCTGGATAATAAAATACAGGAAACAACAGAAATACAAATATAGCGTGATGAGACTAATGTGATCAAGATTCAATTTCCAATAAAGCACAAAGCTTCCTCAAAGATTTAGACTGGGTCCCTTCTGTCTGAATCATCTCATACCAATGCTCCATAATTCCTTTAGCACTGTTTAAAAAATATATACATGTAACATTCTTATGGTTAACATGCAAAAGCTGGAAAAGTAGTTTTTTGAGACTTTGCTCAAGTCCTGGGGCTTCTGTCTCTTAAACGCTTGTAAAAGGATCAAGAAAATGCATCACCCCAGATACAAAATCAACAGCGTTCACCCATTTATACCAGGTGGAAGATAATTTTTTTTAAAAAGTGGTATTTTACTCTGCTGTCAAATAACCAAGAAACCATTGCTCACTCTAGGCAAGTGAGCAAGAACTATGCACAGCTGCTTTAACGATTTTTTTCACCCTTCCCCTCTTCTCCTTCCCTCTTTTATCTGTGTCTCCACCCTCTTCTTCACCCTCTCTCCGGGAAGGTTCAAGATGTCTTTAAAATATATTTGGGAGCATCTGACTCCCCTAATGCTAACTTTGTTATAAGAGCTCTGGATAGACTCCTCTGATGCCCTGCAGAGTTGGATACATGTATTCAAAAAATCTTATCTCGGCATGAGCCACAGATATTACCCCTTTTTGAATATACAAGAGACGTGCAAATCTTAATGATGACTGAACACTTTACAAAATAATTGGTAACCATAAGGACAGTAGTTATGAAGTATCTCAGCGGAATTTACTATTGCTGCTATTTCTTAGGCCAAAACATTCACTGTTATTGGTGGTACTGTGGAAAAAAAATGCACAAACATTTATCATCAGGCTTTAGACAGGTGCAGAAGATCACTTAAAACTACAGTTACTTTACAGCACTGGAGCCTGAGCCAAAGTCCACTGATGTCAATGGGAGTTTTTCCACTGACTTAGTGGAAAGTGACCCTTAAATAGAATAAACGTTGGTTATATAGGCAGGGTGGTAGTGTAGATGTAGATATGTATTGTCCAATAATACAGGAATTTGTGTTTATTTTTAAACAAAGTAGGGACATGAAAAAAGCAAGCTTGATATTGAGGAAAAATGTGTTTGTCCAATAAATCTGAAAAATAGCTCAAGAAGGGGATGGAGACCTAAGTCCTGAGGTAAGTGGGATACAGGGAGGAAACACAAGGAGGAGGATGCAACAGGGGAGATCTCCTGATTCATACTGAGAAAGTAGGGCAATCAGCTAGTTACCTTAGGTGCCTGTACACAAACACAAAAAGCCTGGGAAACCAGCACGAAGAATTGGAAGTCCTGGCACAGTCAAGGAACTAGGATGGGATTGGAACAACAGAGACTTGGTGGGGTAACTCACATGACTGGAGCACTGTCATGGATGGGTATAAACTGTTCAGGAGGACAGGCGGGGGAGAAAAGGTGGAGGAGTTGCACTGTATGTAAGAGAGCAGTCTGATTGCTCAGAGCTCCAGTATGAAACTGGAGAAAAGCACGTTGAGTCTCTTTGGGTTAAGTTTAGAGGTGAGTGCAACAAGGGTGATGTTGTGGTGGGCATCTGCTATAGACCACCAGAGCAAGAGGATGAGGTAGATGAGGCTTTCTTTGGACAACTACCTAACAGAAGTTTCCAGATCACAGGCCCTGGTTCTCATGGGGGACTTCAATCATCTGGACATCTGCTGGGAGAGCAATACAGCAGTGCAGACAATCCAGGAAGTTTTTGGAGAGTGTTGGGGACACCTTCCTGGTGCAAGTACTGGAGGAACCAACTAGGGACCATGCTCCTCTTGACCTGCTGCTCATGAACAGGGAAGAATTAGTAGGGGAAGCAGAAGAAGGTGGCAACCTGGGCAGCAGTGACCATGAGATAGTCGAGTTCAGGATCCTGACAAAAGGAAGAAAGGAGAGCAGCAGAAAATGGACCCTGGACTTCAGAAAAGCAGACTGACTCCCTCAGGGAACTAATGGGCAGGATCCCCTGGGAGGCTAACATGAGGGGGAACGGAACCCAGGAGAGCTGGCTGTATTTTAAAGAAGCCTTATTGAGGGCAAAGGAACAAACCACCCCAATGTGCAGAAAGAATAGCAAATATGGCAGGTGACCAGCTTGGCTTAACAGAGAACTCTTTGGTGAGCTTAAACACACAAAGGAAGCTTACAAGAAGTGGAAACTTGGACAGATGACTAGGAGGAGTATAAAAATATTGCTTGAACATGCAGGGGTGTAACCAAGAAGGCCAAAGCACAATTGGAGTTGCAGGTAGCAAGGGATTTAAAGGGTAACAAGAAGAGTTTCTACAGGTATGCTAGCAACAAGAAGGTGGTCAGGGAAAGTGTGGGACCCTTACTGAATGGGGGAGCAACCTAGTGACAGATGATGTGGAAAAAGCTGAAGTACTCCATGCTTTTTTTGCCTCTGTCTTCACAGACAAGGTCAGCTCCCAGACTGATGCACTGCGCACCACAGTATGGGGAGGAGGTGAGCAGCCCTCAGTGGTGAAAGAACAGGTTAAGGACTATTTAGAAAAGCTGGACAGGCACAAGTCCATGGGGCCTGATGCAATGCATCCAAGGGTGCAGAGGGAGTTGGCTGATGTGATTGCATAGCTATTGGCCATTATCTTTAAAAACTCCTGGCGATCAGGGGAGGTCCCAGACGATTGGAAAAGGGCAAATATAGTGCCCATCTTTAAAAAGGGGAAGAAGGAGAATCCAGGGAACTACAGACCGGTCAGCCTCACATCAGTTCCTGGAAATATGATAGTGCAGGTCCTCAAGGAATCCATTTTGAAGCACTTGGAGGAGAGGAAAGTGATCAGCTACAGTCAACATGGATTCACCAAAGGGCAAGTCATGCCTGACCAACCTGATTGCCTTCTATGATGAGATAACTGGCTCTGTGGATATGGGGAAAGTTGATTCCTTGACTTTAGCAAAGCTTTTGATACGGTGTCCCACAGTATTCTTGCCAGCAAGTTAAAGAAGTACAGTTTGGATGAATGGACTATAAGGTGGATAGAAAGCTGGCTAGATCGTCAGGCTCAATGGGTAGTGATCAATGGCTTGATGTCTAGCTGGCAGCCGGTATCAAGCAGACTGCCCTGGGGTCAATTTTGTTCCACATCTTCATTAATGATCTGGATGATGAGATGGATTGCACCTTCAGGAAGTTCATGGATGACACTAAGCTGGGGGAGAGGTAGAACCTCCTGGAGGGTAGGGATAGGGATCAGAGTGACCTAGACAAATTGGAGGATTGGGCCAAAAGAAATCTGATGAGGTTCAACAAGACAAGTGCAGAGTCCTGCACTTAGGACGGAAGAATCCATGCACTTCTACAGCCTGGGGTACGTCTACAGTACAAAATTATTTCGAATTTATTCTATTCGAATTTTTGGAAGCGATTTTATACATTCAGTCTTCTGTGTCCCCACTAAAGCCCGTGAATTGGGCGGAGTGCGTCCACAGTATCGAGGCTAGCATCGAATGTCGGAGTGGTGCACTGTGGGTAGCTATCCCACAGTTCCCGCCGTCCCCGCCGCCCATTGGAATTCTGGGTTAAGCTCCCAGTGCATGAAGGGGCAAAAACATTCTCTCAGGTGTTTCTGGGTGTGTGTCATCAGTCGCTCCTCCCTTCATGAAAGCTATGGCAGACAATCATTTTGCACCTTTTTGGCGTGCAGATGCCATACTGCTTTCAGCAGACGGTGCACCGCTGCTCTCCAGCTACTATGAATCCATCTCGCATTTCCTCTCGTAATCTCTAGTATCTACTCGTTCTCTTCCTCATCGAACACTTCCGCTGCCAACTCTGCTCGGCCATCGTGAACCGAGCAGCACAGCTTCCGCCGCCAACTCTGCTCTCCCGCTCTTGCCGCGCTACCAAGCTTCTCCATGTTGTCTGTCCTGGGCTCCCGCGTCCGTGAAAGCTACAGAAGACAACCTTTTCCCACCTTTTTATGGCTAACGTGAACCGAACAGCACCTGTTCCGCTGCCACTCTGCTCTCCTACATTTCGCACCCTTTTTCCAAGATTACCCATGCAGGTGCCATAGCCATGGAGCCCGCTCAGATCTCTGCTGCAGTTTTGATCATTGTAAATACCTTGCGCATTATCCAGCAATATGTGCAGTGCCTGCAAAATCGTGCGATGAAGTGATGACAGCGCGATTACTATACTGATGAGGACATGGACACAGATGTTCCTAGAAGCATGGCATGTGGCAATTGGGAGATCATGGTGGTGTTGGGCCAGGTTCATGCCATGGAACGCCGATTCTGGGCCCGGGAAACAAGCACAGACTGGTATGGGATGATTCCCAGTGGCTGTGAAATTTTCGTATGCGTAGGGCCACTCTCATGGAACTTTGTGACTTGCTGTCCCCTGCCCTGAAGCGCAAAGACACCAAAATGAGAGCAGCCCTCACAGCTGAGGAGCGAGTGGCCATAGCCCTGCGGAAGCTTGCAACAACCGACAGCTACCCGTCAGTTGGGAATCAGTTTGGAGTGGGGAAATCTACTGTGGGGGCTGCTGTGATCCAAGTAGTTAACACAATCATGGACCAGCTGCTATCAAGGGTAGTGACTCTGGGAAACGTGCAGGTCATAGTGGATGGCTTTGCTGCAATGGGTCCCCTAACTGTGGTGAGGCGATAGATGGAACGCATATCCCTATCCTGGGACCGGACCAACTTGGCAGCCAGTATGTAAACTGCAAGGGGTACTTCTCAATGGTGCTGCAAGCACTGATGGATCACAAGGGACGTTTCACCAACATCAGCGTGGGATGGCCAGGAAAGGTGCATGACGCTCACATCTTCAGGAACTCTGGTCTGTTTGAACAGCTGCAGGAAGGGAATTACTTCCCAGACCAGAAAATAACCATTGGGGATGTTGAAATGCCTATAGTTATCCTCAGGGACCCAGCCTACCCCTTAATGCCATGGCTCATGAAGCCGTACACAGGCAGCCTGGACAGTAGTAAGGAGCAGTTCAACTATAGGCTGAGCAAGTGCAGAATGTGCGTTTGGACGTTTGAAAGCGCGCTGGTGCAGTTTACTGACTCAGTTTAGATCTCAGCACAACCATTATTCCCATTGTAATTGCTGCTTGTTGTGTGCTCCACAATATCTGTGAGAGTAAGGGGGAGACGTTTCTGGCAGGGTGGGAGGTTGAGGCAACTTGCCTGGTGGCCAGTTTTGCACAGCCAGTCAACAGGGCTATTAGAAGAGCGCAGCAGGGCATGCTGCACATCAGAGAAGCTTTGAAAACCAGTTTCATGACTGGCCAGGCTACGGTGTGACAGTTGTGTTTTTTTCTCAAAGTTACCTGCCCCCGAGCTAGACTGGGGAGTGGGAGGGAGTATTAGGTTAGGGGAGTGGAAGAGGAGGGAAGGACAAGTCCAGAAACCAAATCAAAATTTCAGATATGCCAGCTTTCTGCTGCTTGTGCAATCCCCTGGGGTTGACTGTGTGGGTCCCCGTAGCCTTCCCTCCACCCCATGTTCTTGGGCGTCTGGGTGAGGAGGCTATGGAACTTGGGGAGGAGGGAGGGCAGTTATACAGGGGCTGCAGCGGCAGTCTGTGGCCTTGCTGCCTTTCCTGCATTAGATCCACCATACAGCAGAGCATGCCAGTTTGCTCCCCCATGAGTTTGACCATAGCATCCTGCCTGCTCTCATCGCGTGCGTCCCTCCTCTCTTCATATTAATTGTTTGCCTCCACGCTTTCAGCTGGGCCCTATCAGTGTGGGGGGGGACTGCATGAGCTCGGCAAACATGTTGTCCCGAGTTCGTTTTTTCCGCCTTCTAATCTGGACCAGCCTCTGGGACGGAGTAGATAGGGGCCACGTTGAAACATTCGCACCTGCAAGAGGAGAAAAAGGGAAGATAGTATTTTAAAAGATACATTTTAGAGAACAAAGTGGACACTCTTTCTCAGTGAAACAGGCAATTCATAGTACACAACACATGTTCTTTCTGCACACTCTTATACTGAAGTGACTGCCACTTTGGTGTGAGTAAGCCATCACATGCGACCGGGCAACAGAATTCAGCTTGCAGGCAGCCATGGTAAGCCCTAGGGGCACACGGGGTTCTGCTTCTTCCACATTCATTTCAATGCTTTCAAACTGCCAGGCTCTCTGGGATGATCGCTTCACACAACACCCTTCTCCCCCCCCCCCCGGCCATGTGGCTCCGATGAGGCTCTGAGCAGGGATGAGCAAGCCCTTTAAACTAAACACGAACACCCCAGCGCAGCTGGGTTTCCCCCCACCCCACGGCTCCAATCAAGCTCTCACTCACCAGAAGCGTCTTCTCCAGGGTCATGGTCCGGGAGCATGCCTTGGGAGTGAGGGGAGGCTATTGTCTCCAGCGTTAAGAATAGTTCCTGGAGGGGGGAAAACGGATTTCCCACTTGCCACCTGTGCACTGTCCTCCTCCTCCTCCAAAAACTCATCCTCCTCGCTCCGTGCTACTCACCCCTTGCAGGTGTCCACGAACAGTGGTGGAGTAGTGGTGGCGTCACCCCCCATAATTGTATGCAGCTCACGGTAGAAGCAGCATGTATAGGGCTGTAACCCAGAGCGCCTGTTCACCTCCCTGGCTTTTTGGTACTCTTGCCTGAGCTCCTTGATTTTTGTACGACACTGCTCTGTGTCCCTGGAGTAGCCCTGTGTCCCTGGAGTAGCCTCTTTCCGTCATGGCCCTGGAGACTTTAGTGTACGTATTTGCATTCCTTTTTTTGGAACATAGTTCTGCCATAACAGATTTGTCTCCCCAACATGCGATGAGATCTAGTACCTCCCGTTCGGACCATGCTGGAGCTTGTTTGCGAATCTGGGACTGCGTGGTCGCCTGTGCTAGTGGACTCTACACGGTCGCCTGTGCTGGTGGTGACCAAACAGGAAATTCAAAAGTTCCTGGGGCTTTTACTGCCTACCTCGCTAGTGCATCGGAGTTGAGAGTGTTGTCCAGAGCGGTCACAAGGGAGCATTCTGGGATAGCTCCCGGAGGCCAATAACATCGAATTGCGTCCACAGTACCTGTAACCCGGAACTGCGATCTCGATTTTAGCGCTACTCCACGTGCTGAGGTGGAGTACAGAAATCGGATTAAAGAGCCCTTTAAATCAAAAAAAATTGGTTTGCTCGTGTGAACGGAATCAGTTTTATTTTGAAGTAACTCGGCTAATTCTGAAATAACCGCGTACTGTAGACCAGGCCTGGGAATTACAGTGGAAGAGAAGCTGTATATGAGTCAGTGTGCCCTTGTTTCCAAGCAGGCTAATGGCATATTGGGCTGCATTAGTAGGAGCATTGCCAGCAGATCGAGGGAAGTGATTACTCCCCTGTATTCAGCATTGGTGAGGCCACATCTGGAGTACTGCGTCCAGTTTTTGGTCTCCCACTACAGAAAGGATGCAGACAAATTGGAGAGAGTCCAGCGGAAGGCAACGAAAATTATTAGGGGGCTGGGACACATGACTTACGTGGAGAGGCTGAGGGAACTGGGGTTATTTAGTCTGCAGAAGAGAAGAATGAGGGGGGAATTTGATAGCAGCCTTCAACTACCTGAAAGAGGGTTCCAAAGAGGATGGAGCTATGCTGTTCTCAGTGGTGGCAGATGACAGAACAAGGAGCAACGGTCTCAAGTTGCAGTGAGGAAGGTCTCGGTTGGATATTAGGAAACATTATTTCAGTAGGAGGGTGGCAAAGCACGGGAAGGGTTACCTAAGGAGGTGGTGGAATCTCCATCCTTAGAGGTTTTTAAGTCCTGGCTTGACAAAGCCCTGGCTGAGATGATTGAATTGGGGTTGGTCCTGCTTTGAGGAGGGGGTTGGACTAGATGACCTCCTGAGGTCTCTTCCAACCTAATCTATGATCCTAAGGAATCACATTTATGAAAATTTACCCTTTTGAATTTGTTAACTGGTTTATACTTATCAACTGCAGAAATAGCAGTAACTGATAAAAGTTGCCCAATGGCAGCTTTAACGCATGCACACACAGTTTTCTTAAAATTGTGAATTCAAAGACAAATGCACAGAAACATGCTTCTACGTGATGGAACCATCCATTTTGCTTCATATTACGTGCACTCAGTATTTACTCATCTCCCACACAAGGAAGAATGTCCCACTGAAAGCTACAGAATGCAAAGTTTAGATTAGAAAGAGGAAACTGCCACAGTGTCAGAGTTTTCCATTGAAATTGCATAAAAATCATCCTCACTTATGCAAGTCCCTTAAAAAATGGGCTTAACATAAAAGTTATTCACTACGATTACTTTTGTCTCGAAGGCATCTGTAGCTTTGACATGAAATCTGATAGCAATTAACCTGGGAGGTTACTGAAATTTTTAAAAAGAGAATAAATAAGTGGTGCTACTCACTCTACCCCATACTAACTTTAAAAAAAAAAAAAAAGTATTGCAGAAATGTGATAGAACCTTGAATTTATAGCTGCTACGCTGATCTCTTGAAAACAGTCACACAGAGTATTTGGTAAATAGCTACTCATAAAAACTATTGGATAGGATCTACCTTAAGGAAATTCTGCAAAGCTTCCTGTACTGTTGAAGTTGGTGGAGTCCCAAAAAGAGTAGCAGCTACTTTCTTCTCAATCCAAGACAACTGTGCTATCTATAATAAAATCAGAGAAGGAAAATACACTTAAGGCTTATTTTTCAGTTGTGGAGCAAAATATTGCCTTGTATTACTGTATAGTTATACAATTTGGTGTGCAAAGGAACACCCAAAGGAGTCTTTAATAAAATATTTTTGCTTCACTACCCCAAAGAGTATACACACACTGAATATTTGACATAATTTAAAGGGTTTTTTAATAAATCCCTTTTTACTATAAAAATACACTACACACATCATGAGAAATTCAGTGCAAAATACTGGTTAAACCGACATGCAATTATCACTACCCACATCAGTTTTATAATGTCTGAGTTAGAGGGTATAGAGAAATAGATGGTATAGCTTGATAGCCCATCTACTGAACGTTTCTGACCATTAGAGGCAGTTGTTGATATGGTCATTATGTGGGTAGCTAATGCTCTTCTAAGACAAGTTCATTTTTTGTGCAGTGGTGTGACACAGATATCACTAAGTAGGTGCCCAGCTGTCCGCTTGAATTCTCACCAATAGCACACGCCAAGGAGCCTCTAACTTCCCAGGATTACAGGCTGGTGTAAAGGGACCTTCTGGAGTTTTCTTCATTCTGTGTTGCCATTGTCACACTACAGTATATACTGTATGCCATTTCCTTCCCATATATATCTAGGCATACTCCAGCAGTCACATGAAAGGATTCTTGAGAGTGAGTGTGTTACTGCCATAATATTTTTAGTTCCACCACCTAACCCAATGAACCAGAGACTCCAAATCCCTAATCAAAGCAGGAACAGCAAAGAGATGACAATACAGCAGTGGTTCTTGAACTTTTGTACTGGTGACCCCTTTCACATAGCAAGTCTCTGAGTGCAACCCCCCCTTATCTATTAAACACTTTTAAATATATTTAACACCATTATAAACGGTGGAGGCAAAGCGGGGTTTGGGGTGGAGGCTGACAGCTCACGACTCGCCATGTAATAACCTTGTGACCCCCCCCGAGTTCTCCCCTGGTTTTCTCAAATGGAATGCCACTTCACTGAGTGGAGGAACTATCTGTTTTCCCCCAACTAATGTTTGGAGGAAAACTAGTGCTTCTGGAGAGGAAAAGCAGGATGATTCTCCTGCACATCTGTACTTTAACTGTACACCTGATGCTTACTGAAATTGACTAGGACTCACAAGGCATATGCCCAAGAAGTTAGGCACTATGATTCCTTGGCAACTGCTGGCATGACCTAAATAGAGGGGCCAGAGAGGAGGGGATGCAGCCAAAGAATGAAGAGATGTGAAGAATTCATGTGAGAACCAGGAGCTGGAAAATGTGGTGAGCCAACCCAGTCTCAGCTTAGACAGAGCGTCACATTGTAACCAAAGACTTGGGCCTTTAAAATTCATATCTCTTCTGCTACAGTACTGATGACTGGTGGTGAATGAGAAGGGGATGGAGAGCTTCAGAACCCTCAAACCCTTACTTAGTTGCTCCTCTGCTCTTTGCTGCAGCGGTTACCTATTATCCACCAGATTTTGAAAGCTGATAGCTTTCCATTAAAAAAAAGAATCTATCCAGAACTAACTATCATAACATATGCCTAGCCACTGCCATCCACTACAATTTTTTAATTTTCACGGGATGTGAATTTTTTAATATTTCTTATTATAAACTGTTCTGTAAAATATGCCATTGCAAAGTATTAATTTAGCCAGCATACAACAGTAAAGTGTATACAGACTATTTTCTTGTCTGACCTCAATCATTTTGGCCAAGTTTGAGTAGCACTGCATGGAGACAAAGCAACCTGGCCCAATCTTGCTGGTCTTCTGGCAAAAGCCAGTTCCTGAGGAATGACTTCATCAGTGAGTCTTTCACTTGAAACCACTAAAAATAATATTCTGAAGATAAACAATATTAAGAAGTAACTTTAGCTATGTTCATTATCTTTCTCCCTCCCAATGCCTCTTTCAAAGACCTGGTTTCGAGAGACATACTCTTTGACAAGCTCACTGTTTCCTGTTCATTAAAACTTGTTTCACCCCCACAATGCATAGTGCCAATATTGTGCTGCTAAGCGCAGCCTGTGAGTTAAAACATACAAATGTAAGCTAGTGTGTAGATAAAATGATTCCTCCTCCTCATGCTGCACTTTTCACCTGCTCTTTATTTTCTAAAGCTCATTGCGTGGGACAGGGAAGTTGCAGCAGAGTTTAAAAGAATATATTGCTTTCTTCAGGCCAATCCATTGCTGCAATGATCTTTGCTCTCTTAGAATGGGAGGAAGTTATTACTGATATCTTTAGGTCCATCTGATCCAGGTGCAGTGAACCCATTAGTAGGGTAGGAGAGAAAAAGTAAGGGAGAGAAACTGCTCATATTGAACCTCTCTGGACCACCCAAAATTCTAGAGTTATACACACAGACACACTACATAGATACAATCACTACACACACACTCCCCTAATATGATTCAATAGTGAAGGGACTTCCAAATTTTTCCACGGTGCAATTTATAATTAGCTGCTTTAATTCTGCAACCTGAAATTTAAATACAAGTTCTGTCTGGCAGTTGTCTTGTTTTCTTACTAGATTTAATCAGAATTACTTTACTGGGGTCTGGTTTTGTATTTTGGCTGACTTGGGTGTGCGTTTGCACTGCTCAGACTAAAATAAATAGCTTTGCTCTGCATTTTTTATATTAAAAAGAAACACCAATTTAAAGCAACACAGTTATCTTCATTTTAGAAGTATGCATGGGCAATATTTCAGTTTTTAATAATATTTAGGGTGCACAGGGTTTGGTACTATTATTATGGATAATACATAAGCATCCTACTGGCTTCTACAGAGCTTTAAGCATTCAACTCATTTATACTCATATTCATTTATACTCTAACTGCTTCCCCTATGCAAAGAGAATCCCCACCCATCCTACTGGAGCTGCTCTCCATCCCCTTTGGGTCATGGAAGTGGTGCAAAAATAGAAGGGACAATGTTGGCCCAGAATGTGTATTATTTTTTAAAAGGTGTTTCAGGGCTATAATGATGCCAAGAAAGAATTGTATTGGAGCTGTTGAACTCAAATTTATTCCAGTTTAAAAAAACCCTTTAATTACGATGTTCAGGGTTATCCCAAAGAGTGTGAGATAGCTGCGGAGGTCTGTACAAGAGGGGTTTCAGAAAGACTAGGTGAAATGCGGACCCTCTCAATGTCCGTGGCAAAATTCCCTTGACTTCAGCTGGGCCAGGATTTCACCCACTATCTGATTCCTGGGCTCAGAACCACATGTTCCTCCTGGGAGTGGAGAGCAGAGCAGAATGTGGCTGATATCACAGGAACACAGTAAAGGAAGAACAAGCCTGGCCTCTAATTGACTTTTGAACCTTCCTTAGGTTAGTATTTTTGAAGCTAGCCCATGGCTCTAACTTAATAGCTTGAAGCTACCCTGACAGCATTGCAAAGGGCAAGGGAGGAAGCGTTATGGCCTCATTTCAGAAGAAACATTAGGTTCTTGTCACCGGGATCCTTGAGGGTGCCTGTCCCTTCTACTGGGACAGTGGGTTTACTAGCATCTTACAAATGGGGGAATCCCCTTTGAGATCTCAGGAGAATTTTGATGCTCTCCCTCTTTGAACTTTATACACCTTCTGGCATAATCTGGTGATGCCCCTCTTTTTGTGGGGTCTTTCCATTCAGAGTCCATTATACTTTCTGGAAATCAGATATTGAAAACAAGGCATCATCCCAGAATTTTATTGTTTCCTGATGTCCCTTGGAGGAATAGAATCCATACCACCATCAGGATCAATTTTGAAGGATGAACAATTAGCTTTTGGAGGGTGCCTGTCTTAAAAAAGCCTGCTTTCCGCACTGGAGTCTGTCATACTCCTGGGAGTCTGAAGAAGACGACCGTTCTCCAACATCTGAGGATGAGGGGGGTTTGGTCTTTTCCCTTTCCCGTGCTTCTTTTTGTTTGCCCTGCTTGAAAAAGGTACTTAGAGGAGAGAGCCCAAGGAGTCATCAACTCCCAGATTAACCCTACTAAAGTTGACGGGGGAGAGGTCACCAAGATATCCCACCTACTGCCAAAAGAGGGGAACAATCAGATGACACCTCCAGAAACCATGGAGGGGGAAGGGGACTGGCAGCTGAGTCTTTCTGTTGCTGCCAGGGAGGAAAGAAAGCTACCCAAAGGCTGCTGCCAGAGGCAGTGGCTGCCAAAAATCTCATACAAAATCCTGCTATTGGAGGATGGGGAGCAGACTTCAATTCTCTACTGGAGATTTTAAGGCTACATGAGAAGTTCCTAGCAGCCTCCCTTTCTCACAGGATCCAGCAGTACCAGAACTTATTGCTATCAGCTAATTAACAAAATGCAAATTGTGTCCATTCAAAGTCTTTTTCAAATACCAGGAATCTGCTGCCAAGGACACAAACCCATTCAATCTGAAAATTCAGCCTGGAAGAGACTTGCATCCCTAAAGAATTCCCTCCCTCAGTGCTTCCTTGGTAATAGCTAACTAAAACACACAAAACAATTGTTCTCAATAAAACCTTCCAATCCATCCAATTTTAGCAAAAATATTACTGTCACCTACTTAAATATCATGAGAGGTTCTTTTTGTTTTTAAGTATATTAAGTATATTAAGATGGAATTGAATTAAGTAATTGTATAATGTCTCAGGACTTTTGGCAGAAATTAAGTAACTGGACAGCAGCCTTGTTGTAAACTATCAGCTTCCAATGCAAATACTTTCATGTTTGCCGTGTAAGAGTTGAGAAATGCCATAATAGTCTGCATATGTACCTACCCATTTATCCAGCACAAACTCCTTAGGCTTTTCACTTACCAGTGAATGAGAGGAAGAGAATTACAAAGAATATGGTATAAGTAATTGGGTCAAATTGATTCCTTGTGTAACATCACTGAAATCATTTGAGTTACACCAACGGTGAGTCTGGCAATTGTGAGTAATCTGCAAAAAGAAAACTCAAGAGAGTCGACTTTTAACATTTAAGTGGCCTTTATTAGAGGCCTTGGTACAGCTTCACTGGTATGTTTTGGCTGTTCTGCATCACTCCTGTGATACAAAGCAGCCATAACTCCATCTCAGTCAGATACTTAGGTCAGGATTACAGCTCCTTTACATTAACTGGAGCAATGAAAAACTTTATTATAAAAAAGCCATGTATTTGTTTGTATAACTTTCAAGAAAATTTAACAAAGCTACAGTACTAAGATGGGATGTCTGCTCCATCTGGGGCCTGAAAGAGCTAATGTGGGCTGGGAAGGCCAGTTATGTTCTTGGATGCACCGGGAGGAAGAGCCAGATTTAATGAAACATGAGTGCCAGCTGGGAAGGAGCTGTGTGGTTACTAAAAGTCAGGAAGTTAAAAGCAGAAAGGGGGCTGCAGGGAGAATCTATAATCAGTCTCTGAAAATAGAGAGGTGGGGAGGAGGAAGCCCTGGGATCCTAGCCAGACTAGGAGAAGGCTGGGAAGAAAAGTCGGGAGCAGGAGAAGGGAACACTCCTGGATTGTAGGCCAAAGAGAAGGGCAGGACTGGGTGAGGACTTTGAAAAGGGAGGTAAGCCTAAAACAGGGGCCAGGCTAGGAAAGTTGTGCTATAGAAGTACCACCAGACTAAAGGGGGAAAAAAAAAAAAAAAAAAAACAATAGAGGGGCTTGCAGAAAGGAGCTTGTACCTAACACCTAACCACCCATGCTTCCTCTCCAAATCTTAGTTACCATTGATATGTGTAAATAATAAAACAAAATGCAAAACAAGGGGCTTTGAATAGCAGTATGTGGTATAGTTAACACATGGGAGAACGATGGGTAACAAGGACAGTCTGTATTAATAACCAGGCACGTAGAAATGATTTCATGACAAGTACATAGCAATGCTTTGTTTACAGTTTCAAAGTTTCCACTTCAATAAACGTGTCATTTCTCTCAGATTTCAGTTACACTATTCCATTGTAAACACATTATCATTTTTCAGCACATTCAAGTCAACTGTTAGGCATAGAAAACAACTTACTGAATAGCACCATCTTCCATTTAGGTAATATAAAAAGGGATCTTGAGGCTTAAGTTCAATTGCTTTATCTAGATGCTCCTGTCAGAAATAAGTTCAAAAGAAAGAAAATGGGATATTCATTTCTGGTTGGGAGTTGCCTTCAAACTTTAAAACTGCATTGCAAAATCAGTGCAAATTTATTTAAATTCTCTTTTGTGACTGCTTTTGCTACAGTTCAAATGATCTGTAAATATTTTACCCGGCAATACCCTTGCTTACAGAAGAAAACCACAAACACAATTATTTAACAACTCTGCACATAACGTACCATAACATTGCATTTAGAATATGACCTAACAACTCTGAAGTTCAAACAAACAGCTGAAAGAGCTTTAAAAACAAACAAACAAGAGACTGACGTACTCCAAACCTACTAAACTTTGGTTTTATCCCTATCGGGTATTAGAAAAGTATAATGCATCAACCCCATGCGAACACTCCTATTTTGCTTCCTAGATAACGTATGCTTGAACTAATGATCAACCACTGAAGTGTAACCTTCTCTGGTGTGGAACATGGCACCACATAACCTTTTGTATTTAGAAGCAGGACCTGGTTTTCTGAGAGGTAGATAGTGTGAAAATACATCCACGGCAGGTAGTCAGAAACCTAGAATTAATTGGACATAGGACAGGAATTGAACCACAGACCTAACTTTTCAATTGAAATGTGACTTGAAGTACAGCTCCTGTGCCCGCACCCCGCAGTTCTGGAGATAAAATGGGTCTGAATTAAACAATACAAAGGATAATAAAAATCAAATGAGATGTTTTCTTCCAAACCCACCTTTCCCCTCCTCCCTCCATTTTCAGGTCTCATTTTTGAGGCAAATTATTTCTGCATAATCAGTATTTCAAGAATAAAGAATAAGGAGTTTTTTCCAACCCTGATTTATCATTTTTTCCAACCCTCTCAACAGAACTCAATTGTCAGATACTTTAGGTTTCACTTTTCCTACATCTCTATTTTTTTTTAACTAAGCCAATCACTAAAATAGTGGTATTATAACTTCTCATCTGAACCACTCAAATGATCGTATTCTTGCAGATCTGAGAGCTCCCTATTTCATTTTTTTTTTGGCAAACTATTCACATATATACTACTCTTCCAATCTATTTTTCTCTGTAATTCCCATGTTTCTATACTATTCATGTGATTTCAGAAGTTACCTCTGAAGAGGAGAATCTTACTGAAAATTGTACAGTTAACATTTGAGACGCTTCTTAAACTCACTCCTTTTATAACTGCAAAAATTGCTTCTTAAATATATGACCTCTTGTCATTATATCTGGCTCATGATCGATCCATTTTCCTCCGTTCTTGCCCTTTGCTGTGTGTCCAGATATTCTAGGCTTCACTCACTTGGTACTGTTAGGGTGGAATGCTCTTTAAGATGAGATGTATACTATATTGATAGTATACAATATGCTTTTTCACATCCCGACTTAAATTACACCTTACAATTTAGACAATTGCTAACAATTTTACTTAATTATGGAAGCATTTTCATTGATATAAACTGCCTTATTTGGCATAGGTGTTTATTAGTTGTGCTTTTTTTTTTCCCCTTTTCTTTTTGTTATTTACTGTGTAATGTAAAATGCCCTGATACCGCTGAATAGTGCTATATAAGAGACAATTCTGCTACCCTTGCTCTTGTTGAATAGCAACACAAGTTTATCAGCCTTCTATTTCTGGGTCTCATTCATTCATTGGGACTACTTGTGCAGCAAGGCGGTATGCAACATGGATCGTATAGGTGCGTGTGGGCCTCAATAAATAACATGTACAATACAACAGCAGACGGCAAAACCTCTCCTTAGACACCTTTAAGTTACAACTAAAATTTTAAGCTTTCTGTGGCAGAGACTTAGTTCCTTCTTTTTGTTTTATAAAGTGTGATGCACATCCATGGTGCCATGTAATAGATAAAAATTAAACATCAGACGAAACCTTAAAAACTGGAGCTACAGAGAAAACAACACAAAGACACTGGGCACTGGTTGGTGTAGCTAATAGAAGCAGGGATGCTAGCCATGGCATTCTCTTGCCAGTATCCTAGGGGCCAGGATTTCAAGAAGCAGGCTGAGGGTCTCTGGGGGGGTGTAATCTGCTGCTGTAGAGGAGATGCTGGAAAGAGGTTGAAATACAGGCTTGGGGGAGCAGAGATGAGTCAGGAGAAAAAGGCAGATTTATGAGTCACCCATGTAAAGATGATAATTGAAGCCATGTGTGTGTATGAGAATCCCTGGGAAAGATGTAAAGCTAGAAAAGGAGGATATGGACAAAGCCCCCGGCAAGACCTTCCCCCATGTTATAATGCTAAGTGACATGGCCCAAATTTCTGAATGTGAAATATACATGTATCTGCAAATGGAAAACATTAAACAAAATTATCACTTCCCCAGGGTGACATGAAGCAACACCAATCACTGTAGGAAACTGCTGCATTTAGTGTTAAACTTGTTTCAATTTTCTATTTTTTTTTCTTTAATTACAACAGCAGAATCACTTTTCCCCACTTTACTTAGGTCAAGGAATAAAGCAAAAAAAATCTTGGCATTGACATATGAAGTCATATTTAAATCTTTGTAGTTTGAAAGCTAATGGACAATATGTGGTAGGAGCACATACAAATAATTTCTTAACCATAACACTGGCATTGCAACATACCCTGAGGCTAAGTTAGTTTGCTGGAAAAACCTCTCTTTTATACTATCGGGGAAAGTAAATTAAGAAGAGTTGCTAATGAAACTACCAAAAAACATACCTTAAAGAGACAGCCATTCTTGATTTTGTTTTGTATACTGTCAAACTCAGACATATAGCCACACATAATTGCAAACCTGGAGTGGGGAAGAAAGGGGGAAACAAAGCAGCAAAAATAAAGTTCACACATTTATGATCATTTTAGTCAAACCCCTTTAAACCAAATTATAAAATATTTCCATAATTACTTCAGTAAATCTTCAGGAATAGTCTAGCAATGTATGGCTGGCCCAAAATTTAATGTGAGTTGTGCATATTTGGAAAATAGAAAAACATGATAAACTGGCAGCAAAAAAGTTGCCAGACACTGAGAAAGTATAACTGATATAGTCCATCAATGGGGTTTGAACCAGGGACCCTCCTTCAGAACTGAAAGTATGAGTTGCCACTACTTAAGTTAAAGGACTAAGGATAACATTTTTAAAAGTACCAAGTGACTCAGGCACCAAAGTGCCAATTACAAAAGTGACCTAGGCACTTAGGAGCCTAAATCCATTGACTTTCTCCTGAGTGCCTAGATCACTTCCCCCCCACCCTCCCAATTGGAATTAGGCACTTCTGAACATTTTTACCCTTTATTATAGCTGACAGCTAGAACCCAAACTAATTAACCTTATGTGGACCAGCCATGAGAGGTGGAGAAAGATCCACACTCTCTTAATATGGATTACATAAGCAACACACATATATCCTGGCGTACAGAGAAGGGTGAAAGTTGCCACAGATGAGGTTGTCGAGCTTGAAAAAGGAGCCCAGCTCGCTATACATAGAAAACAGCATTATCATATCCTGTCTTTCAGAACCTGGAGCCAGCAGTGAATCTGCTGGAGCAAATCATTTCACCTCAATGGTGGAGCAATCAGTACACACAGTACCACAACTAAGCAGCACCAAGTAGATTAGCTGAACACTATGTTGTGTCAGTGATATGTCAAGAATGCCAGTGGGGGTGACAAGACAGGCCCCGGACAGCGCCCAGGAAGGAAACCCACGATGTCCACAAGCAAAGACAAATACTCACCTAATAGATAGCATGGAAATACTGAGCTTGTGATAATACCAAGGTGTGTTCAGGGGCATGGACTTAGGGCAAGGTGGGCAGCCAGCATGAGTTGCAATTATTTTAACTGCACGAATTGACCATGAGATATTAACACCACCCCCATCTGCAAACACGTATCCTCACATCAAGCTGCTACTGATAATATACCTGAGAGGCGAAAAAGGCCAGCAGGACCACACACATTTGATAGGAATGTAACTGCAGCAATTGGCAGCTATGCCTGAAAGAGTACAAGATTGGCTCTCAAATCACATGGTTGCATCATTCATGTATTTATAGGCTAGCAAGGTTCACAGAAATCGTTTATTAATTATTACAAGAATGCAATGATTGTCACATCAGTTACATGGTGCAGGAAAGGTTTGATAGGGATGTTAGAAACATGAGCGAAAGCAAAGGATAAAACTGATAGTTCATGGCATGCAGAGCTCACAGAAGATCTTGTATGTACATCTTCTGTATAAATAACTTTTGCAGATTCTGTTTGTCTGTCATATGCAGGAAAGCACACAGAAGTAGAAGATGCAGCTACACAGAGACTAGTCTATGACATTGTATTTGAGAAACTGTATGTGATCATGTAATTAAAGACTGTACCAGGCTGCATATTCATGAAGGAAGGTCCGTCAATGGCTATTAGCCAGGACAGTCAGGGATGCAACACCATGCTCTGAGTGTCCCTAGCCTCTGTATGCCAGAAACTGTGAGTGGATGACAAGAGATGGATCACTCAATGATTGCCTGTTCTGTTCATTCCCTCTGAAGCACCTGGCATGGGCCACTGTCAGAAGACACGATACTGGGCTAGATGGACCACTGGTCTGACCCAGTATGGCCGTTCTTATGTACAAGGGAGAAGAGTGTTAAGAGTGTGCACAATCTTAACTCCCATTTCTTGACTTGTGAATGCTACCTTAACTTTCTCTTGAGGTAGATTCTGTTATGGAAATGTATATAAATAGATTACACTGTACTCAATGATGTAGCACTGGCTATAACCAGAGTATTCTCAGCTAAAGGTGGGGCTCTTTGATGTGCTTACACTCACGAGTGAACAATCAGAATATAAACAGACACTTCAAATCTTATGTATTTTATTTATGGCTTTTTCTGCTGTAACTGAGTTAAGCAATGTTTTCACTCTTTGCTGCTGCCTAGCTTTTTAGAAGTTTTTCAAATATCTTAGTCACTTTTCAGAATGTCTCATCTCCCTTTTACCCATTCCTCCATGTTCATTAGTTGTTCTGGCGTTTCTAATATTCTTTGTCCAGTTATTTTTTAAAATTTCCTAAAATGTGTGTTCTGTTACAGCAAACCACACAATGCTGCTCTTTCCATGATTCCAAGCCTAGTCACCTACTGACTTCTATCACATTCCTCCCCTCTCAGTGCATCTTAGGACCTGTTACCTTAATTATTTAAAAATAATAATAATTTCACAGAGAAAATTCACACCTATTTTTTTTAAAAAAAAACCACCCTATTATATCTTGGTTTTTTTCTCCTCCCTGTTTCTATATGAGCCCATGATCAATTGTTGGAGGCAAGCAGCATTTTAACAGGGCAGCCATGAGGTCCCAGTTGAGCTATTTGTTTAGGCCCCAATTCTGGAATGTTTATCTTTTATATACATCGATTTCTATGGGATGACTCACGGGCATAAAGTTAAGCATGTACATTAAGTGCTTGGAGGATCAAGGCCTTCATTCCAAACTGTCTATAATTACAAGACTTTTCAAATTATGATAAAATTACTAGGTATGGAGACATTAGCATTTCAAAAGGAAATTTAGGGCCCCTCAAAAACAGTTACAATTGGGGAAAATATGCTGTTTTAGAAATAATTTTAAATGGACTCCCTCTCTAGGTTTGTATTATCTGAACAATATTCTCATCTTCTTGAAACTCCAGGAGCTTATGCATGCTTACTGATGTGCACATATTACTTCAATTATAATGGAATCATGCATGCATATAGAGAGGAAAACAGACCCCCCTAGGCCTGATTTTAATTTGCCCTAAGGCCACTTTACACCACTGTATAGAAGTATTAAAGCAGCATAAACTCATAAATATGGTTTCTTAAATCTTGTAGAGTTCGGCTAAGACATTTAAGATTTCACAATGCATTATTAAATCAAAATAAAGAGTAATCTAAAAGAGAAAAAATAAGCTGAAGTATCGAGTTAAAGTGAGAATTATGCAAAAAACTTAGCAAGTAAATGACAGTAATAGAAGAACAGTCTATGTTAGTATTCATTTATTTTAAGCATTATTAAATCTCAGCTTTATTGGCTTCTTTACAAAATTTAACAGTTCGAACTACTAGTGAATCCTTTTTAAATGTATATACTGTAATTGTTGACACAAGTACTAAAATATCATTTTACTGCTTATAAATAAATCCAATGCTTTTACTATAAAAATCAATGATAAAAGTAATCATGTTATGAACTGTTGATTTCTGATACTGCCAATGTTTCCTGGTAGGGCATTAAAGTGGGCATAACAACAGTTGTTGAATTCATGTGACTCTCAGACAGATTGTCAAACATTGTTGAGCAAGATGTACACTGAGCAGAATCTGGCTAATCACGCTGGTACGGAGTCAACTTAAACAGCATGATTTCGTATGGGAAAGAGCTGGTGAGGAGGAACGAAACTAGGAAGGTCAAGAAAGTTCAGGTATTTAGAGAGAGGGGAAAGGTACTAAAAATGTTATTTGGCATAAATTACTCAAATCTAGGCAACATGTCTCCTACCCCCTTTACTCATTAGGTGCTAATCAGATAAACTCAGCATACCATAGCTAAACGGATTGCTGCTCGAAAAGAAAACAATGAAAAGCGAACAAGTTAATCCCGCATCTTGCAGTATTTTCCTGTCTGTGCGTGACAAGGGAAAAAGGGCCCTAGCTTAAACCAGTTCAGAGCAGTACTTTTATTTATAGCGATTATCTCTAATATGAAGAGATCCCAACAAAATACACACAAAATGAAAAACAAACAAGCTAAAACATCAATTTTAAATACATTCCCTTTTCTAAAAATAAGGAAATCTCTCACATACTTGCTTCATTGTTCTACTTTACACTTTTCTATCTGAACAGTAATGCTGGCAACTTGTGTGTACAAATTACTTAATTATGTAGTGTTAAAATTGCAAAGCACGTTGGACAATCATTTGTGGATAGTGGTTGGTTAAAGACAGAATTCATAACTTTTCAGATTTCCAGGTGTGGATGCATTTGAGTACAAAAAAAAAAAAAGAGGGTGGGGAAGGTGAAATTTTATCCTTATTTGTAAATTGATAATCTGTTAAATGGATTAACCAATCTGGACACCTGTGGCTAGTTACAGGAGCACCTTAACACTAAACCAGAGCATGGGACTAACAAAACATGTGCTAATCATTGTCCTGCCCAACATTTTGGATGTTACTTTAAGACAAATAATACTTTCACACCTGGTAAAATGTTTCACTAGAGAAAATAAATCAAGGGGAATTAAACAATCAACAGTGAGATGAAAGAGTCTTCGCTGCATAAAGATCCCTGTACGGACTTCTGGCATATTTATTAGCAAAGCTAGCAAAAGAAATAAAACTGGAACATTGCTTTTATTACACATATTGAAATATTAACAACCTCCTTTTATCCAAATTCATCATTTATCTGCATGTTCAGGGTTCAGAGCTGCGCACTGCTAGGGAACTTCCCTCTTAAGAGTACACCACTCCACAGTCACTTGCCCCATCTAGTGGTTCAATTAGGAACCAGCAGACACCTTTAAAGCGGGGAGTATTTAGTAATTCTTGGTATGACAATGTAATTCCACTACGGTATTATAAAATTTGTGAAAAATAAAATGTTCAAATACTGTATAAAAAGAATAAAACTTTATAACATCTAGGTCTGGAAAAATAAAGAGCAAATCTTTAAAGACTAGGGACCTACAACAGTGACACCACGACTGAGTTAATGTTAGGTTTCAGAGTAGCAGCTGTGTTAGTCTGTATTTGCAAAAAGAAAAGGAGCACTTGGTGGCACCTTAGAGACTAACAAATTTATTTGAGCAAAAGCTTTCATGAGCTACAGCTCACTTCATCGGATGCATTCAGTCATCTGATGCATCCCATGAAGTGAGCTGTAACTCACGAAAGCTTTTGCTCAAATAAATTTGTTAGTCTCTAAGGTGCCACAAGTACTCCTTTTCTTTTTGAGTTAATGTTGGTACTTAACTAATATCAAATACCCATACATTCAAACATGCTCATTAAACAAACATAATGGATACAGTTATAATTACTTTTGTATGAGCAAACATTGTTTGTTAAAGTTAAATCAAATTATGAACTTGGAAATATGCTTTAGTACAATCACTGTATGAGAGACACTGAAAAAAAGCATAAACAGAAACAGACAAACCAAGAAAAATGGAAATGAAGGTAAAATGTCTAGATTTCTGGAAGAAAAAAAACTTACTGAAAAACAAGAATTATTCTCCTGCAGTTAACGTTTTTGGTTTTTTGTTTGTTTGTTTTTGCACAAACACACACAATAAAAATCAGCTAGCTTTCAGCAGTCACCAAGGATCTGATCTTGAAATGAGCTTTGGCTGGATGGATCCCAGTGCCCACATGGAGACCTGTTGAAATGAAGCTCTATGCAGGTGGATGGGTCTGCCTACATGGAGCTCCTTGAAGATCAGCATACAATGAATTAACCTTTCCTCTGATGGTGCTCCAGGTGGTCTATTGGCATTCAGTCAAAACTAAGACATATTAGGGCATACCTGTTACAGTCAGAAGTACAGCAAGTTCATTCAGCCCATTTTACCTTGCATGTTCATAAACAGCCCAAATGTTAACAGAAAATGTAGATGGTTCTAGGATTTATATCTGTCTTAAAAACAAGGAAATTTATGGATGAACATTTGTTCTACATAGTCTATCCCCTAAATCTTGACAGAAGAAACATGATTCTCAGCAGATATGCTAGTGGCCTAAGTTATTCTCCTGCAGTAATAAAACAAGATGTAGTTTAAAATATTTGCCAAAGCATCTAAGTGACTTAGGAGGCCATCCAAATCAGCACAGCTGAAGAAGAATGAAGAAGAATGTATAGGTTGTTTCTGAAGTTGTAAATGAAATAGCTCCAACTAGTCTGCTTTAGTAATACAAACTATTAAAACCTACAAGACAAATCTGAGTTTTGTCTTCATGTGTATTACAACAGCGTGTCAAATATGAAAAACTCTACAGGGAGACCAAGATCTTAGCCCGTAGTCAGTCCTGGGACCCTCTTCTAACTTCTATAAACCCATCCTTCTCGGTAATAAATGGATCTTGCGTCATCACACTTTTATAAACAAGTTGAGGCGTACTGTTCAGAAAATGTCCTGTAATCGTTCTGTGTGAAGTATCTCTAAATATAGTCATGTTGATTAAATGACTCTTAAGAGTTATTTTGCATGGTATGATTAATTTTGAAAATGCAATTCAACAATAATTAGTAGCAATTCTGCTGCTAGCCTTGCTAGGAATGCTTGAAGCATATTGCTGCTTCATCGGTACATATAGCTAATACCACCGTCCCTCTGCCCCATTCACTCAGGGGAAGTAACATTTGACATGTGACTGCTTGCTGCACATCCATGAGATTTATGATGTGATCTCGTGAACAAAGCCAAAAGTTTTGTGAGTTTGGCATTCCATTCAGAAGATAAAATCCAAGAATTTCCAGAATCTTTATTGTTAATTTTTCCTACAGAGGCAAACTCTAATGATCTGCTAAACGTTAATGATACAGATCATCTCTGCACAAGCATGAAAAGCAGAGGGAGGGCATATTTTCAGTGGAAATCTCTGTGAGGACACTTTCACAGCGATTACTCCACCCCATGCCATTGATGGAACGGGGAGGAGAGAGAGGAGGCTGGGGTTTGCCTAAAGATCCCTGAGGGCTGATGGAAAGGCAGAGTCATCACTACAGAAGTCTCATATCCCATTATTACTCTGGACCCTGGTGGTCTCCTTGTTCATACTGCAGTGCGTCCGACTTTAAAAGGTCCATTCCGAAAGAGTGCCTCATGCCTAGGACATGTAATGCATGCATCAGATTGAGACACTCCTAAATTCATGACTTTCACCTTCTGTATTGGCATCTCTAAATGGGTGGGTGCTAGCAGCCAGGGGTGGTCTCTGGCAACATAGCCACCTGCATGGGTCCCCAGGAGCTGGATCCACAGCAAAGGCTGTTACTTTTTCCAGATAAGTTCCATGAGTTCAGAGCCAGGGAAATGATATGCAACCCTCTAGACCTGCTCCTGACCTACCCCCACCTCCCTCAGTCCACCCCAGTTCCTGCTCTCCTTCCCTTTCCTCCCAGATGGACCCTAGACTGGAAACCCACCCACTATTGCCCCACAGGGGAAGAGCTTTGAGGTCTCCTAGGAAGGTTTTAAACATTCTCATTTCCATAGGCGTGGGCTTGCTAGATATACTGTAATCAAAGCTCTATAATTTGGAAAAGGGGGAAAGGGTTAGCGCTATTTGTGAATGCCAGGCAGTTTTCCATCCATTCCATCCTTTTTATTTAAAGGGTAATGTTCAAATACATGCAAAGCCCAGGAAAAGAAGGGTTCATTTTCACACAGTTATCAATGCTGATCCTAATTCTCCTTCCCCCTCCCCCACCCCCCGGCCATGGGAGCCTCATTCATCCCCTCCCTTTTCCCTTTCACTGCTCCTCTCAGAGGTCCTGTCTCACAATTATCATCCCACCACTTGACCTTTTTTTCCCCCCCGAGTCCGTCTGCAGAGTTCCCTGTATCAGCCAGAAGAGCAGCACATTCTCCCCCGCCTCGCGGCTGTATGTGCTGCTTACACAGTATCCACAGCCTCAGACACACACGGATCGCTTCTGTGGCAGTGCAACTAGCCTCCTAGGCTTCCTTTCTAAGTCTGGCTTTGAATGAGATGTTAAAGCCTTATAGAGTTGCTCTCAGCTCTGTGATTTACAGTGCTGTTTATGATCGCTGTTACTTTACACTACAGATATCATGGGTTTGTACCTGAAGTTATAGCTTTTCTTACCACTATTTATAGAGTGTTTTAGTTATAAAAATGCATCTGATTAGTCTCAGGGCACACGGAAAGCATCAGTGGGATGCTCATTTACTTATGTTGGTGAAAGTGTGGGGTTGGGGTTAGGAATCTGCAAGCCTGCCAAGATGCAAAGCGAAGTCCTGAGTTTTTCCTTACTTGCAATGCAACAGAGCCTACACTGTAGACTCTGGCAGGAACCAGGCCTGGAAGAAAGAATTTTTGGGCCTTGTGCACTGTGGAAACTGCCTGCTCTGAACCTTTCATAAAATAGACAGCAAAGCACCCCCACCTCCTACATGCCCCACCCCACACACATACTACCAATTCCCCACTCTCCCCACAGACCCCCGAGTGCCCCTCCTACTCCACATATTCTCTAACAAGCCTCCACTTAATCTGACAGCCCTCAGACACATTCCAGCAACCCAGACATACATCCTGTTCACACAGCCCTCAGCACCTCAGCCCCACTGGGCACAGCTCCCAACATCCAAGTCTCCAACCCTGCCACCGTCAACATCCCCAACTGCTCACTTCACTAAACCCATAGCCCACCATCAACTCACCCACCATCCCCGCAACCTTGCTGGCCATTCATCAGTGCCATCCTGGGCTAGGGCAGCTTCTCCTGGTCCTGGTCGCCCAGTTCTGCTTGTTCTGCATGGGTGGCGGGCAGCCAGGCCAAATTTGAGCAAGTGGCATTGAAATGCAGTGCTGCTCAGGGTTCCCCCATCCTACCCCTGGTCATCGGATGGCCCCCCTGAGATAGGGGCCCTGTGCAAGTTCCAAGAGTACACATTGGTTAATCCAGGCTGGCAGGGACAGTAGTTTTTGTTGTAAGATCTCATAAAAGTAATAAAGCTGAGATCCATGGAAATGTCAGGTGCAGATGACACGTGCAGCTAACACAAGCAAACACACTGGGAAAAAACCAACAGTTTTAAAAAAATACCCACACGAATGCAAACTAAATTTGAGAATTTTCCATATAGTAAAACATTGTAAAGGACACAGCAATACACAAAGAGGAATCCAAAGGCACACATTTTAGACTAGTATTCAATGCAGATTAATTTGTTGTACCCAAAACAACATTAACAGAATATTATGGGCCTTCTGCATTTCTGTGGCCATGGAATTTGTAGCAGAACTGTCCCCTAGAAACTAAACTTTAATTTTTAAAATATTTGTTCTTATCTCGTATGGCTGCAGATATAACTCTGAAAATATAAACAGAGCATAAATCAACAGTCATATCTTCATGAATCTGCACTGTGTGAAACAATAGCTCTCAGAGGTGTGAATAGCTCTGTTAATCTCAACTGGGTGTTCATTCTGAAACCTATCATAATTTAATTGTCGTTATTTCCTTTACTGACTATTTTAACAGAAACATCCAACTGGTGTGTTTATGCCACAATCCCAAACTATGTCCCATTCACCTGCAGTGAATTGCTGCAGAATTTCCACCAGAGTGTCACTAATCAAAGGACCTTGCTGCAGAAGGTGCCTCATACCTCTCTATAAACTGGGTTCTATCTCCCATGATTCACCATTCCCCTTCACCAAGAAGGAGACCACGGTTTATCAAGGCTATGTTTTAGTCACAGGTATTTTTAGTAAAAGTCATGGACAGGTCATGGGCCGTAAACAAAAATTCATGGGCCCGTGACCTGCCCATGACTTTTACTAAAAATAGCCCCATGACTAGGGGGGTGTTTGGGGGTGAGGGGGGGCTTCCTACCCGCCTCCGCGTTCCTGCAATCCTAGGCGGCGGAGGGACCAGGGCAGGGGCTCCGCTACTCCCACCACAAGTGCCGGCTGCCACAGTTCCCATTGGCTGGGAACCACAGCCAACGGGAGCTATGGGGGCAGGGCCTGCAGGGGCAGGCAGCATGCAGCGTAGAGCCCCCTCCCCGCTGCCGCATAGGAGCTGCAGGGCCATGCCAGTGGGAGCCGGGGAGTCCCCCACCCTGAGTTAAGAACCCCCCAGCACCCCATGCCCCTAGCCCCCTCCCACATACCCGAACTGCTGACCCAGGGGCTGCATGCCTTGGGCAGCCCCTGAGCCAGCATCAGCTGCTGCAGAAGTCACAGAATCCATGACTTCCATGACAGACTCACAGCCTTAATCATGGAAGATGTAATCTGACCAGGGAGCCCATATTATAAAGGAGTCTGGGAGCATGAGCCACCTGAATTACAACTCCCAGGAGACTCTACACTAGCATTTTCGAATAAAAATATTTCTGTTTTCTGCAAAATAAATAAATAAATAGCCTGTAATTTTTTTCCTGCAGAAAATTTTAAATCAACTCTAATCACTAGCTTCAGCAATTAAGTAATCTTACTGCTGTAGCTCTCTACCAGTTGTCTAAATGTGCATAATTTACCCGCTTAGAGGCTAGAAATATAGAGTAAATTATATAAGGTCTCCCTTAGGCCCATTTACCAACCAGCAATTTGCAGCTCCTGAAACATCTCTTCTGCATCTGGGCCTATATATTTGAAGTTTTACATTACTTCTGTCAAAATAATAAGTGATTAGTGTATACAATGTGTCGACACTAAACATAATTAAAAAACATAAAAAAGCATAGATCCATACACACACACACGTTATTTGTGTCTCCTCATAAATCAAACATGGGAAAAAAATCTTTCCCCAACCTGAGACATCGTTATGCCAAGTTTCAGCTGAGGGCAAGTTTTCTGACCGAAGTGTCAATCCTTTAAAAAATGAAGAATTTATAATGGAAACAGCTGCTCACCTTAGGCACAGTGGTGCTATCTGGCTCAGCTATAATATAAAAATATATGTGTAATTCAAGGAGAAAAGTGTTATGAACCTTAGCTATAAAAGTGTGTAAAAATATTACTTCCAAGTTTGAAAGTTTCCTTAGCTGTAAATTATTATCCTCACACATATTTCTGTCTTGTGTGACAAAGTTCCTCCTCTGCCTTGGCGGGTCCTGCACTTTTTGGCGGATTTGCTCATCTCAGAGGTTCACAGCAGCCCTCAGTTTGGCCGCTTCTGCTAAAGGCTTAAACCTGCAGTTCACTCAGCTAACCTCATCACTGGCCAGAATGGGGGAAAACAGAGAACAATCTCCGCAGTCTCTGTTGTCCCACCTAGTAGGTCAGGGACAGGCCAGAACCCTTTCCAAATTAGACCTTCCCTTCTGGTGTTGCTCACAGACCAGCTCTTCCTGTGTCCAATCAGGAGTTGCGGGAATGAGGGGAACCTGAGCCCACCCACTACACTGGGTTCCAGCCCAGGGCGCTGTGGATAGCAGCTCTCTACGTCTCCTGTATCAGCTGGGAGACAGCTAAAGCTCCCTGGGCTACTTCCCCATGGCCTCCCCCCAGCACCTTCTTTATCCTCACTGCAGTATCTTCCTCCTGAAGCCTGATCACGCTTGTACTCCTCAGTCCTCCAGCAGCACACCTTCTCACTCCCTGCTCCTTGCACACCCCCCACTAACTGATGGGAGGTCCTTTTTAAACCAGGTGTCCTGATTCGTCTGCCTGCCATAATTGATTCTTGTATGTTCTTAATTGGCTCCAGGTGTCTTAATTAGCTTGCCTGTCCATTGGTTCTAGCAGGTTCCTTATTGCTCTAGGGCAGCCCCTGCTCTGGTCACTCAGGGAACAGAAAACTATTCATCCAGTGGCCAGTATATTTGCCTTCTATCAGACTCCTGTACCCCACTGGTCTGGGTCTGTCACACTTGATGAATTTTGTTTCCCTAGGGAAACATTTTACAGCCATTCCCCCTTCAAACCCTGACATTATCTAGAACATTTCTTCTATTGTGGGGGCCTGTCAGCATTCTCTATTTTGCTGGGAACTTTCTGTAAAATCCCTTCAGCCCTGTATTAGATGAGGGTTAAATAAAAGATTTTTCCCCCATATAAATAGCTCCCTTCCCTAGCCCTCTCCTGTCCTCACACAACTCAAATACTTTAAAATTTGAAATGTCCAAGTTGCCTAGCCCTGAGGACTAGATGCTTTTGTTAGTCACACATGTGCACAGATGTATAATAACCAAGTTAAGGCATTTACAGACTTGGTTTCATGCACATGCAGTAGTAATTTCTGCTAGGACTGGGAGCATAACACCAGCTGTGAGTTGGGTGAAGCTTAATCCTGGTAAAGTCAAAATGATGAGTAAGATTCCCAAATTATAATGGGAATGGTTATAATGCATGTCCCTACTCCTGAGGGAGCTGTTCCCCTTTAGTTCAGGAAATTCACAGTTTGAGAGTGCATTCAGATCCCTGACTATTTTTGGATTCTCAGGGGTGATAGGAAGCCGAAAGCACCTTCTGGCTGGGCATTTACACATTTACATAGCCAGACATCTCCATGACTTTGCAATAAGCCAGTCTGGAAATTACAATGTACTCTACATTGGACTTTTGCTCTTTACAAAATAAACATAACACAGAACAACTACCCTTAATGTCACACTGAAGTTTAAGCTAGTAGAGCAGGGGTGGGCAAACTTTTTGGCCCAACGGCCACATCGGGGTTGCAAAACTGTACCGAGGGCCGAGTAGGGAAGGCTGTGCCTCCTCAAACAGCCTGGCCCCCACCCCCTATCTGCCCCCTCCCACTTCCCGCTCCCTGACTGCCCCCCTCAGAACCCCCGACCCATCTAACCCTCCCTGCTCCTTGTCCCCTGACCGCCCCCCTCCCCGGAAATCTGCCCCTAACCTCCCCCTGGAATCCCACCCCCTCTCCAACACCCCCTGCTCCCTGTCCCCTATCCACACCCCCACCCCCTGACAGCCCCCCTGGGACTCCCACCCCCTAACCAACCGCCCTCTGCTCCTCATCCCCTGACTGCCCTCTTCTGGGACCCCCCCACCCCTAACTGCCCCCCGGGATCTCACTCCCTTATCCAACCCCCCCGCTCCCTGTTCTCTGACTGCCCCCCTGACTCCTATCCACACCCCCACCCTGACAGGCCCCCCGGGACTCACACCCCCTATCCACCCCCCTCCGCTCCCTGTCCCCTGACTGCCCCAAACCCTATCCATACCCCCTCCTGACAGGCCCCCTGGGACTCCCACTCCCAACCCTCCCTGTTCCCCATCCCCTGACTGTCCCCCCAGAACCTCCACCCCATTCAACCGCCCTCTGCTCCCTGACTGCCCCCCCCCACCCCGGGACCTCCTGTCCCCTTACCATGCTGCTCAGAGCAGCAGGATCGCGCCGCCCGGCCGAAGCCAGCTGCGCTCCCTGCACTGCCCAGTAGGAGCGGCAGGCCAGAGCACTGCCTGCACGGCGGCATCACTGCAGGAGAGGGGAAGCCTCCCCAGCCGGGAGCTCAGGGGCTGGGCAGGACAGTCCCGCGGGCCGGATATGGCCCACAGGCCATAGTTTGCCCACCTCTGTAGTAGAGCATACAAATGACTTCCTAGTTGGCAGTGTTAGCCTCAGAGGCTCAGATCCACCAAAGGACCGAGGTGTAACTGCGTGTTGCAACACCTAACTTTTACGTGCCTAGAAAATCCCTGGAACAACAATGGGACCCACAAAGCCTGAGTTAAAAGCCTAAGCTCCCTATACAATACATGGGGAGAGACAGATGCCTGCGAATGCAATCCACAAAACCAGCACACTATGCAGGGAGCCGCCAACGACAGTCAATAGTCACCATCATACCAGAATATCCCGCCCCAGCTGGCTCAGCATGGTCAACTATAGAATTCACTTCCCCTGCCGATCTGACAGACCCTGAGCTTTTGCTTAACATACATGTGCATGGGGAAGAAGAGTGGTGGGTGCGGTTGTACTGTGTGCAGATTTCACTTTGAAAAGTCATTTGTATTAAATAGTGTGTGCGCGTGCTCTCAGACGTTCTGTAATCAGCGACATCCTACAAACGTATAGAAATAATTAACTTACTGCCGCAGTTAGTTTTGTGGCTAACATATACATCGGCCCTGTAAAGTATAGAAAACGTTCTGTGTAAACAAATGTCAGTCAAAAGAGATAGTATTTAGAAATCTTTCTGCTCTTTGCAGAGCTTGTAACCAACCTTCCTCTTCCAAAAAGTGGGTACGGTGGACTGAGCAGCGGCATATGAAAAGCGTAAAGAGAAAAAAGTGTGAAAGATTTTGCTACTCACAGAAAAACATTTATTTAGTTTTATCAATTGTTCTAGAAAAGTGCCTTAGAAAAAACAGCAGAATGGGATGTTTTCATAAATAATGCTGTAGCTGAAATAAAAAATGTACCTGTTATATTCTAAGAGCTCCTAGTATTTATTAAGGTAATAGAACAGTGGTTTTCAAACTAGGGTCCGCAAACTATATCTAAGATTTCCAAAGTAGTCCTCATCTCCTTTCAGAATTTTTTAGGAGTACGCAAATGAAAAAAGGTTGAAAACATCTGACATAAATAGGGCCCTACCAAATTCATGGTCGTGAAAAACGCATCACAGTCCATGAAATCTGTTCTCCCCTGTGAAATCTGGTGCCCAGCTAGGAGCCCCTACCCTGTGCAGGGCTCCAGTTTCTACTCCCGGCCGGGTACGGGGAGGGACGGGACTTGCTCTTCCCCCGCAGGTGCCACTCTCAAGACGGGGCAGACCTACCTCTGGGAACCTCCCCCGGCTGCAGGAAACTCAGCGGCTCTAGCTGTCACCCCCACTCATCTGCACAGGGAAGCTGCGGCTCCGGCTGTCAGCCCCACACTTGGGCGGTAGACTGCCAGGAAAACCATATGGTAATCAACCCCACATACCTCCGACCATGACTTCTGAGCTGCTGCTGGCAGTGGTGCTGGCTTTCAAGCTGGGCGTCTGGCCAGCAGCCTTCGTCTCTAACTGCCCAGCTCTGAAGGCAGCACCCCTGCCAGCAGCAAGGCAGAAGTAAGAGTGGCAATTCCATGACCCTGTTACAATAGCCTTGCAAACCCCCCGCAACCCTGACCGCCTTTTGGGTCAGGACCCCCACAGTTACAACCCAGTGAAATTTCAGATCTAAACATCTGAGAACATGAAGCTGACTAATTTTATACCCCCGGCCATGAAATTGACCAAAATGGACCATGAATTTGGTCATAAAACAATCACAAACAAGATTCTGTTTGAGGTTGCTGGGTTTGCTTTTTTTTTTTTTTTTTTTTTTTTTTTTTAAAGCTGGTTAACTGACAAACGCCAATTTTTGCATTCCACTCCCATGGAACTTGCAACAAGTTGCACAAGTTAAAATGCTCTAAGGTGTTCAAACATTTGAGTGCACATTTATATCCTTCGCTAAAATCTTACTATCGTTCTAATCCCTCTTCACAGGCTACTGGACTGATTAGACATGAAAATTACAGCTGATTTTCATTGTCAACAGTTTTCTTGAAAGTAACAGTTTAAAATATCTCTAATCAAACAAACAATCTAAGGGCTTCATGATATATCCAGGAACCATAAAATAAAGTATGACCACTCAACAGCTGAAGTCTGGATGCATCTATTAATTTTGAGATTATTAGCGGCTGAAAAAAAAATCGATTGCCAAGGCTGACTGATTGATAAAAGACGTTTTGGTCAGTACTTTCTATATTTATCCCACTGATTAAATTTAATTTGAAGATGAATATTGAGTACCTTGCACGCTGCTGGTAAAAACACTGATTACCTCTGGTACTGATATCTTTTTGGCAAAAAGATTATCTTCTGCACTGACAGATCACACAACTAAACACAGACAGGCAGTGGGCCCAATTCCAGGCATTTTTTGGAGGCAGATGTGGAAAGTACTTAAAAAACGACCTTAGCTATATCAGCAAACCCTCCTAATGAAGACATTACTTATACCAGCAAAAGAGTGCTTCTGCCCAAATAAATAACTTATACCAGTTCCACAAACTAAAAAGGATATACTGGCAATAGGACTTTTTTGCTGATGTTACTGTGTATACAATAGGGCTTTTGCCAGCACAGCTATGCTAGTAGGAGTGTGTGAGATTATTTTCATACTCCTAACCAACACGTTATGCTAAAAAACTTTTAAGTATAGAGATAGGTAGACATGAAGGTATTTTTTTGTTGAACGGCATATTTGTCTTTGCCCAGAAAGCCCATCACTTGTTCTCAGATCATAGGACTTCTCTGAACAGACTAAATGAAGTCACCAAGTTGACATATAACATATAAAATATGGTTACCAGGTCAAATAAATCTAAAAAAAATCTGTATGGGTGGGAAAAGAAGGGCAGAATTAGCAATTTCCCCTCAATCAATTATACTTCACAGTTGCTGAACTTCCGTCACTTGTACATATAGAAATTTATGTTCTAGTTAGAGCTCCTAATTATTAGAGATAAGCTCCTAAGAAAAGCTTTCAAAGAAGCCTATTATCCTAATCCTCTGAGACATATATTTTATGTTCCTAATAGACAAACAGAATAAAATCCAGGGAAACATTAGTGCCAATTTATAAAACAAATTTTCTCCCACAAAAGGAAGGAATAACAATTTGATATACAATTTCAGAGTTGTCTAATTAAAGTTCATTTCTCCCCAAATTATTAGATTACAAGTGTCTGTGTAATCAAGAAAGAGAAAGAACTGTACGAACTAAGGCCATGTCTCCACTTACAGCAGCACTTGTGTAGCCACGAGAGACCTCTCCCATCAACATAATAAAACCAGCTCAATGAGCACCGGTAGCTATGTCAGTGGGAGAGCATCTTCCGCCAACATAACGCTGTGCACACGAGCGCTTATGCTGGCAAAATTTCTATCGCTCAGGCAACAAAAATTTTGCCGACGTAAGTGCAAGTGTAGACATGGCCTTAATAAAAGCAGATAAGTAGACTTAGCTGCCTGCTAGGAATTATACTATAATATTATTGCTTTTATTATTGCAGCCCGTCTATATCACATTTGCAAAGTGAATTAGAGATAACCCTTATCCAGTACTAATCAGGGGAATAATATCAAATATTACAATATTCTTCATAAACAAAGTGGGATTATAAATTACTTTAGAGTCTATACCATATTAATCCTTAAAATCGCCACCAATGCTGAGCACTTGATCATTCCAAACTAACGAAACCTACAATGCCATTATACTTTTGGAAAGCCACCGTACCTCTGGTTGCATAGTAAAAGAAAAGTTCACACTTACTAAGGACAGAAATACAAGGATGAAATTGTAGAACGTATATAATTTTTTTTTGCAATAAGACACCATGGGATTTCCTTCCACACTTCAACCTCTAGAACAAGTTATTTGATCTATCTAATTTTGGGACACCTTTTCTTTCCTTACTTTTGTACTTATTTTTCCCTACTAGTGGGGCCTGTCATTACAGTATTTTACTTCTCAACTATGACACAGTTGGCAAGGAGGAGGGGATAAATTAAAAGTCTCAAGGGGTAATGTCCTCTAGCACAGACTAAACTCCCCTTCCATAGTATACCTCTTTAATGGCCTAGAGCCAGAAAGCAGAGCTGGATCAAGGAGAGGTGAGATTAACATCAAAGAAAGGGGAAATACACCATTTTAAAAGCACAGCAACTCTCTCAGGAACCCCTGTGCAGGGACAACACAAAGTGCGGATCTCAGCATAGCAGCAGACAGACTAAACTGATGCAATAATTAGCAAATAATTAATAAACTAACACCGGAATGAAAGAAACAGAAACAAAACTTTCATCAGAAAGGAGAAAAGTAAACAATAAATAAAATAGCAGCACTGAGGAGACCCCAGCTAAAGCTAGCAGAAATTTTTTTGATGGAATAGGTTTCTGTCAGAAATGCTGATTTGCCAAACTTGAAACATTTCATGGGAACATACAGACTTTGATAAGTGCTTTATTTTAATAAGGGAAAAACAATTTGTTTCAACTAAAGCAAAGTGCCTTAATGAGGTCATTTTGATATCGCCAAAACTAAATTTTTAAAAACTTTTGTGACAAAGTTCCTGCTCTACCTTGACAGGTTTCAGAGTAACAGCCGTGTTAGTCTGTATTCGCAAAAAGAAAAGGAGTACTTGTGGCACCTTAGAGAGTGAATTTGTGTGGGGGGGTGGAGGGTGAGAAAACCTGGATTTGTGCTGGAAATGGCCTAACCTGATGATTACTTTAGATAAGCTATTACCAGCAGGACAGTGGGGTGGGAGGAGGTATTGTTTCATATTCTCTGTGTATATATAAAGTCTGCTGCAGTTTCCACGGTATGCATCCGATGAAGTGAGCTGTAGCTCACGAAAGCTCATGCTCAAATAAATTGGTTAGTCTCTAAGGTGCCACAAGTACTCCTTTTCTTTTTGCTCTACCTTGGTGGGTCTTGTGCTTATTGGCGGATTAGCTCGCCTTGGAGCTTCAAGGCAGCCCTCAGCTTGGCCGTTTTTCTGAATTCACAGTCCAGGTCAACTCCTCCTGTGTCTGACCAGGAGTTGGGAGGATTTGGGGGAAACACAGGCCAGCCCTCTACTCTGGGTTCCAGCCCAGAGCCCTGTGGAATGCAGCTATCTAGAGTGCCTCCTGGAACAGCTGTGCGACAGCTACAACTCCCTGGGCTACTTCCCCATGACCTCCTCCCAGCACCTTCTTTATCCTCACCATAGAACCTTCCCCCTGGTGTCTGATAATGCTTGTACACCTCAGTCCTCCAACAGTCCACGTTCTCGCTCTCAGCTCCTCACAGGCACACCACAAACTGAAGTGAGCTCCTTTTTAAAACCCAGGTGCCCTGATTAGCCTGCCTTAATTGATTCTAGCAGCTTCTTGATTAGAACACCTGAAGCCAATCAGCCTGTCTTAATTGTCTCCAGAAGGTTTCTGATGGTTCTGGAACGTTCCCTGTTACCTTACCCAGGGAAAAGGGACCTACTTAGCCTGGGGCTAGTATATCTGCCTTCTTATTACTCTCCCATAGCCATCTGTCCCGACCCTGTCACACTTCTTTTTTCAGGAAATTTTGACTTTTCAGTTCCAATTTGGGACTAAAGACAATTTTGAAATGTTGGAATTTCTCATGCAAAAGAAATTCCAAATTTTGCCCAATTCTATTACCAACTTTTCATATGTCATTTTGTTCATGTTCCTAATTTTTACATCAAGCTACAGGAAAAAAATATATATTAATTTTCAAATGTAAGACAGTAAAAATAGTTCTGCTGGTGTAGAAAGCAGTGGTTTATTTCCTATGTAACGTTCCTCACAGGGAGCACATCACATTTGATCTTTATGATCTGCACTGGCCACCAATTCATTTCTAGGTGTAATTTATATTATTGGAGTTCACCAGGAAAGGCCTAAACATCTCATAAATCACCTACTCCTCACAATATATTAGGAGATTAGCTGAAGGCTGCAGCAAATAACTCCCTTGTTTATAACAGGGGGCTGAAGATATGATTTTGGAGCTTTCTTTCCCTATTGGTCCACCAGAACCAAATTTGTTGGTCTCCAATTAATGCTGCAAGTCATTAACTACCCTCACAGTTTCCTTCTTGTTGTGTGGAGGAGGAATTAATTTGGGAAGAGTGATGGAAAAGTCTCAATTCTGGGGATGTGGGAGGATTTTCAATTTTGGATGGACAATGGGCCAATATCTTGAGGTCTCAAACCAACACCATTTCAGTAAGCAACATGATAAAATGCAGAAATTAGTATCCAGATATACCCATATCTCCAAATGTTCACACAAGCCATAATTTTCCATTTGTCTCTCTCTTCCATTACATTGTTTACTTTTCATCATTTACTTTGTTTACTTTTTTCATCATTAACTATTCCTAAAGTATTCCTATGAATATAGTGTATATTTAATTTATTATTACAATGCATCTGTCTAAAACTCTGGATTCCAGAGGGAATACTTACATAGAAAGATACTACTCTATACATACCAGAATTTGGCCCTATTGTTTAACTTTCATTGCTACAGACTGTAAGTTCATCTAGAGCTTTGGATGGGTGCATTTGAATGACATAAGAAAAATAACATCAAAAAGAAAATCATGTTAAACAACTGTTTTGAATAGTTTAGGAAAAGAAAGAAAATGGAAAATAGTAGTTTGCATGAATGTTATGAGATACTGGTATAATCAAATACTCATTCCTGCATTTCATCATACTTACTGGAAAACTGTTTAGTGTTTCACCAAAAAAAATGAGGTTTCATGTACCTTAGCAAGCTTTTCTCAAAATATTTTAATGTAATTATTAGATGTAACTGCATTATGCTGGGTAAATAAAACCATATAAAGTTATAAACAGCTAACTTGCAAAACTGATATCCAACCAATAATCTACAATGATAAAGTATGAAGCCTGTAACTCTTATAGGACTTGTTGTGGAAATTGTTTATAGACAATTTCAGCTTTCTGACTTTGCAGAAAACCAAAATACAGACAATATTTCTCCATTATTCAAACTTACCATTGGTGGCTGTCAGCGCTCATGGTATCCAGCTGAATAGCTTTTTCAGCTACAATTTTTCCTGTAAAAGAAAAAGATATACTAAAGCATCTCTCCATCTTAGATTAAGCCAGGAACTACATTATGAGATAATATATTTTAGATATAAAAGAAACCAATCTGATTTTCCATTTAAACACTGAGAGGACATTGTAACATTATGGATTCACAATACATACACAAATGTATTTTTTATCCTTTTGTTTACTTAGGATAGTTCAATTCAGATGCAACCAACTGGTTTTCAGTGATGTTCTGCTTTTGACTCAGGAATGAAGAAATTAAACGACTTGGCCAAATTCACATTTTGAGTAGGAGTCCAGATGATGAGCTTGCTGTTTCTAAAGCCTTAGCTGTAACCAATTAAGCCACACTTTTTTTTATTATTATTATTATTATTATTAAAAATAAACTTTAAAAGCAAGAGGTAAAGCAAACAATCCTCTGTCCTGGTGGAATTAAAAATAAGTTACTGTGCCAAGTCCGCTTTAGAAACAGTTCTCTCTGAGCCTCTTCCCAAACTAAAAATAATTAAGAAATGCTGCAAGAGACTTCAGAACTCAGAACACCCAGCCATTGCAGGATAAATATCTGAACAGGCTGTGATGCCGCACTGCTGATTACATGAATACCTCTGACCCATTTCACATACCACCATTGCTTCTCATCTCTCCCATCAACAGGTGCTAAAATTAATCACAAGCAGCAGCAAATTATGTGAGATCAAAGTATATTTTTATTATTATTTTATTATTTATTTTTGGTAGCTCCAGTGTGCTGAGCACTTTCCAAACAAAGAAGGGAACATCCCTGCCCGAAGGAGCTCACCGTACAGACAGACATGTAAACAAATGGACAGTGAGTAAGGGGAAGGGAGTAACAAAGATATACTTGTGTTAATATTAAACACATACCGAGCTTGTAAGTTATATCCAAGTTAGTCATGAAGCAAGACAATGTCAGTTAGCAAGTTTCTTATAGGAATCAAGACAGAGATGAGTCTTCACAAGAGATGTGATGGCAGACAGAGTAGGTACCCTGCAGAGCAGCTCAGGAAGGACACTACGTGTGTAAGGATAGCGAGAAAGAAGGCATGGAGAGGTGTGTGTGTGTGTGTGAGAGAGAGAAGCTGTCAAATGAGTGGTCCAGGCTGGCATCCCTGGAGGAACAGAGTGGGTTAATGAAAACTCAGAACAAGACAAAGAGATAAGTATGGAGAGGCAGGATTATGTAGGGTTCTGAAGGCAATAAGGAGAAGTTAAATTTGATGCAGGGGGAGCCAGTTGATGAGGTACAGAGGGAGTGATGTAATCAAAGATATGGGCAAAGAGGATTATTTTGGTGGCAGTGCGTTGTATGGACAGGGAGGGGGCAATGGGGATGTCAGAGAGGCAAGAGAGCAGAATTTTGCAGTAGTCGAGGTCAAGACAGCCTGGGTGAGAATTTCTCATTGAGAAAGGAAGATGCTAGAGGTACTGAAAAGGAAGAGGTGGCAGGATTTAGATACAGCTTAAATGTGCAGGACCAGGGAGAGAAAGCAAATGACGACCTCCCAGTTATGAACCCGAGTGATGGCCAGGATGGTGGTGCTTTGGAAAGTTGCAGAGGAAAAATGGAGGTAGGGAGAGGGGAAAAAAAATCATGAATTTAGTTTGGACCAGTTTGAGATTAAGCTGACAACAGGACATCTAGGAAGAGATGTTGGATACACAGGCTAGGTGCAGTGGATGCAGCATGTTCTGCTTTTCATTCTTGAGCACTGCTTCTAGTCCACAGTATTCCCAGGCTCCCGAAAGAGCCATATTCAGCCCTCCTCACCTGAGATGGGGTTACTAAACTGTGGGGCCAGGGGAGGGTGAGCGGAGAGGAAACCCCGGACCTCCACCTTTGCCCTAGGAAAAAAATTGTCTTAGCCTTGGCATTTATTTAGCTGTCATCAGGCTCATGAGTCTTTTTATTTTAGTTCTGTGTCAGTCTGGCTCACATTTAAGGATTAAAAGCACTGACTGGAGCCAATTCTGACTGGCAAAACCCCCTCTAATCCAGTCCTGGACCTCTTTTGAGTAGAGTGGAACTAAGTGCTTGATGCCAAAACGCTTGGCAGTTTTATCATGCAAAACATTTTCATCAAAGTCTAAACGCTATCCTTATAAAACCAGATTACAAATTGCTTGGACTATGACATTTCAGGGAAAAGTACCACTAAAAGTTCACAGTATGAGCCTTTCTACAATAATCAGGTGTCATTTTATCTAGCCAGTTTTTTGCTCCCCCTACCATTAGCAACATATTTCTTCTTTTCTTCAATATCTGTAGTCATCTCAAACATATCTCCATAAGCTCGTGCAAGTCTCCAAAGAAACCCTTCATGGTTTCCATACTGAAAGGAGAAGAAAGAAGCAGATATATTAGACCATTAAATTGACCAAAATGTAAATTTAATTTTATACAGTTTCCTTGAATAATAGTTAAAATAATTTAACACATAATTATTCTCTCCCTTCGTTCCCCTCATTGAAAGATGGTGAATCTTGGGCTATTTTTATTCCTGCCACACTATGTTTATTATGTTTGGAGAGCAAGATAGATGAATTTTTCCTCTAGGAAGAGAAGATAAATATTGGGACACTTAGCTGGAACCCATGTATTAGGTCTGTTCAGGTTTTTTTTCTCTTTTCATTACCAAAGGACTTTCTATAACTGTTCATTATTACAATTAAAAAGGTAATCCATTATACAAATATCATGCAGTAAGCAATTACAATGTTTTCTTTGTGCATGAAATAAAAGTCGCATCATACACTCACAGTAAGTATCACATCTACCAGTCTGACAGCTATTTTCTACACTTATTAAATGAGGAACACTACCAGAAGCACTAATATATGCCTAACCAGAAGAAATGTATGAAGAGTGAGCACTGTATTGATTCCTGCACCTAAAACTCCCTGTGATTTCAATGAGAGCGTAAGTGCTGGAAGGTCAAGCTCACCTTAAAGGAAAAGTCCTGGAGCAGGGATAGTAAATAGGCAGACTGCGGGCCAAATTCAGATTAACAGACACTTTTTAACGGACCCTGAAATCTTTTTTTTTTTTACACTTATCATCATTATTGGGTTTTTTTATTATTATTATTTTCTCTGAAGTCTGGACCTTGACTATACATTGACCAAGAAATTTGGACTTTGGCAAATAATAATTGACTATCCCTGTCCTAGAGAATATACCAGACAATTGTAACTTTCTACTCGTTTTTCAAATCATTCTTTAGAATTTAATAGAGAATTATATCCCTCTGTAATGGGGTGTACTGGGCCTTTGTGGCCCCCTGCTGGAGGTCCTGTGGTCCTACTACACCCTGCCATTGGAAAAGAGCAGCAAAGGTGGGTCCTATAGGCCTGCCTAGACAGGCTATATGGAAGGAGCCAAGCAGAGCCCAGTAGACTCAGATAAAAGAAGCTGCAAGACCTGAGCAGGTCAGTTGCTGGTTGTGACCAGAGAAGCAGGGAAGGGTGCTCCTCTCTGGTCACAGGAGCTCCAGAGGGAAGCAGAAGGGTTCTGTGGTATTTGCATTCAGACAGGAGGAAGAGGCTCTGAGAACTTCACCTCTGAAGTATGAGAAAAGGCCCAAGGAATAGCAGCAGCAAACTGGAGGGAGTAGTAAGTGGCTGCTGTGTGTTGGTACCTGGAGTAGTAGATGGACCTGGGTCCCCCACCAGCAAGTGCTGGAGTGGCCTAAGCCCTGGAAAGGGACACAGCTAGTTTAAAAGTCCAAGAAAAGGGACTAGATTTAAAGGGCCAAGAAACAGGGCACAGATGAGGGTAGACCAACATTCCTGGTGGAGCTCTTTACTAAAAGCCCAATAAAGAGGCTAGACTCAAGGGTCCAGAGACATTGCTGAAGACACTAATAAGGACAAACTGGTAGTCCTTGTTGGAACCTTGTTACCCCAAAAGGGGTTCATTCATTCATACGGACTGTGAGACGTGGCTGGAGAGCTCAGCCACTGAAGACCCACCAAGAGAGGTTGACAACCTACAGACAGGTGCAAGAAAGGCCCACAATACCACATCCAGCCACTAGAAGGCACTCGAGGTGAGTGTGCCATCATACCCTCCTATAGGACACTTAAAAAAACTACACACTAATGATCACTCTACTCGATTTTATGGGGCAGATCCTCAGGTGATGTAAACTGTCATAGCTCCATTGGCTTCAGTGGATCTCTCCTCTATTGGTTTTTAGTGTAATTTCGATAAACACTTGTTAAATTTCTTTAGACCCCTATTGGTTTCTTCACTATTTAATTCCATAAGACTTTTCCATATAGACAAATTTAAGAGCTGGAAAAAACTATGGTCTAAAAAAGTCCATGCCATGTCTGTTCCTTAAGAAGCTGTAACAAACTGGAACTTGATATATTTTAACTTTAGTGCAAAACAAAACAATTAAACCTTTACAGCTACCCTAATAAAAATACTGATGTGATGATACTTTGAAAGAATTTTTGTTTTTAATGTCAATTGTTGTACAAAACCTTCTATTCTTCTGTACTACAGTTCTAATATTTCAAAGAGTTAAAAAGGATGACATATACAGTAGTGAACCTAGAGCCAGGACCATGAAAATAATTGTACATTTATCCCTTAGTACCTTTTCCTCTTTCTCAAGTAACAGTCTGAAGCTCTCCTTTTTATCATCATCTGAACCACAACGCAAACTGTCCACCTGCTGCAGAAGATTAAATAATTCTGTTTCCTTTTCTGGTCTCGCAGATTCTGCAGGTAAACTAATCCATCGCCTTTCTTCTTCGGATTCTCCTTCAGTATCAGTGTGAGCTGTAATATAGCTAAAATTATAGAAACAATAATTATATATTCTAAAAATATTGACAAAACATTCTATAACAATTTGTGCCAGTTCCCCAACTTCAAAAAAGTTAGCTCAGTTCCTGATAATTTCACATTCATTTTACAGTATCCCTACTCTGAACTGGAGAATAGATTCATTATCACTAGCATATTAGGCAAATAATCTTGATGCACTCTGCCAAAGTCTGCAAAACGTGATTGTCAGAGGCATTGCCTAGTGGTTAGAGCACAGGACTACAGAGAGTTCTTATTCTGTTTCTGACACTGTCTCTGTAGGTTGTTACATGATCCCGTTACCAGATATGGGCTGGCTACAGAGCTTGCTTCTGAGCAAGATACATAGCAGGTGTGTTCATCATAAGATCCTTTAAGGCACTGCCAGGTGTGGCTGAGGTTAGCTTAAGTATGGTATTTTATGCACAGAGACATCTAGTGCCTGAACCGTACAATACAGTTTAACATTCCATTACAGTAGCCTTGAAAAACTCACTTGACCTCTGTGCCTCATTTTCCCCATCTGTGAAATGCAGGTGTAAATACGAGCCAACTGCATAAGAATGCTGCAAAAATCAATGACACAGCATTTTAAAAATGCTTTAATGATGTCAAATGCTATTTACATGTTAAGCATGATTACATCAATATATTTTGTACATTCAGAAGATTAATATCCCACACTGGAAAAACTAAAGTAGTTCACTAACTTCACTGACTGAGTTATGGGAAAATACAACTAAGGAAAGAATCCTATTTTATAAATTGCCACGCAGAGATAAATAAGTGGCCTTATTTTCCAAAGAGCTGACCAGCCAACAATTTCCACTAACTCCAAAAGACATTTGAAGTTCTGGCCATCTATTTAGGTGCACATACCCAAAAGAAAAAAAAAAAAAAGTAAGTAACTGTTGACATCCATTTTTTGAAAATCATGTTCTTATGGAACAATCTCTTTGCAGTAATCTTTAGAAATTATTTTCTACCAAGCACAAAGCACTCAAAGTTATCATGACCAGAATAAAATACAAATTGCATATTTTTAATATTTATTTCACACCTTAAGCAATAAATAATTCCCTCAAATTTGCTCAGAACAACCAAAACACACAAATGATTTTATAGAAATATGATCACTATAGTGTGTTGGAAATATAGAGCTACATGATTTTTGATAGGCTTATTTAAATAATCCTGTCTTCAATAAATCATTCTAAGAAAACTACCAGAATTAAAATGACACTGTGCATTTACGTCTTGCTTGGATAAGTTAAAGTACGTATGCAGCTGCTTACTGAATAACAGAATTGCCAGATTTGGCACAGTAGTTTCTAAACCTAAATTACCCCACTGGTAAGGGAAAGAAGAGGAACACAAGCTTCTTAGTGAAAAATTGAAAAGCGAAGTATGATGGACCAAAGAAGTGAAATATTCAGAACAGATTTTTATATATTTAGTTTATTTATTTAGAGCTGAATCCTCACACCACTGAAGTCCAATGGCAAAAGTTCCCTTGACTTCATTAGAGTCAGGATTTGAAAGTTGTTAAATATTTACTGTAGTCTGCTAAAACATATTTAAAAATGCAATATGTTGCTATTTCATTATTATTTTGAACTGGTTGTAAAGCTATTGCATATGTAAGTGTTGTGTATATAATGACTATATAAACCACCAAAAAAGCAGTACATTTTTAGATGCTTCTTTGGCTGTAATGCATGCTTCAGTGCTGAACTCCTTCTCTCAAATCAGTTGGAAATCTTACTCAGGTCAAAAGGGCTGTTTTGTTTAACTACGAATTGAAAAAGCTTGGTTAGATAGTGTAAAGTAGCAATGATTAAATAGTAATTGTAAATGGAACTACATGTTCCGGTACGACACTAACTGTAAAAGTGTAGAGTTAAAAGCTTTTCCGAACCACATCAAACACTCTTTAAGGTTTAAAGTGTTTGATTTTGCTCATGGGAATCAAGGTCTCAGTGTTATCAATGATCATTAACGATAACTAGCAGAAATAACATCTCCTCCCCCATTTGTTTCTTTTTCCCCCTGTAAAAACATTGTTTGTCCAAGGCTGAAAAACAGACTAATATGATTACTGCAAGATGTTCCCATATAAGCAAAAAATGCCAAGGTCAAGTTTATGCTGAGAAGCCTCAAAAGCAAGCTCATCAGAGAACTCCAAAGGGTCTCATGTCAACCTGTCAATACCAAGCATCAGCTCCGGACAGCCAGATCATAAAATACTATTTTTCAGCAACTTCACTTGGAAAATCTGTAAGCAGGTCACAGCTGAGCAATATTTTGTTTTGGAAATTATAACAAGTGAATAAGCTTCATCAATAACAAAACATAAAAATATCAGGGAAGTAATAATGTTCTATGGCCAGATCATATCCCCATCAATCCACATAATGTGCCTTTCCTCACTTCCCAGAACAAGGGAGAAGAACTCCTTTTCTAGTCTACAGCCTGTGCGGGGGACGAGGGAGGAGATAAGGTGAGTTGGAACAGGAATGGGCAGGTGGTTGCACATCATCCCCCTCTGATCCCATGGAAGTGCATTTAAAAAAAAAACCTCTCCTAGTCTGTATTAATATTCATATGTAGCACTTCCTCACCCCCATGCTTGTGAATCCTCACAGAAACATGTGGAGGAGACAATCTGTTCCCTTGATAAAGATAAATGACATTGTTCATTTTGATATTGTTTTCTCTTTTTTTTTTTAAGTATCTCAAATCATTTCTGACAAAGGAAAAATGCTCGGTATATTATTAAATGAAACATGCTGAAACAATTTTACATTATTAAGGCAAAACCACTGGTTTCTGAGAGCTATAATGTATTATACTACAACTCCATTCTTCCTGAAAAGAGTCACAAGACACTCAATTAGTCCACCAGGGAACTGGGCACCAAAAAAAACTAGCACTGATGGATGCTGATAGCCCAGATGTAGTACAGCAATTTTAAAAATCTTCTCCTAGCTTGACCTTTTCACACTTTTTCAGATAAGTTGAAAACTACTTGTCCCCACAGCAAAACATCCAAAGAGAGTACAATCTATGGCTCTGATCCTGCAAATAGTAACACATGCATAACTTCACACATTAGTAGCCCTACTGACACAGAGCAATGAGAATACTCAAGTACATAATTTAAGCATCTGCTTAACTGTTTGCAGGATCAGGGAACAAATACATTTTGAGTGTCTTTGACCTATGAATTTACTCACTATTCTCTCCCCTACACCTTTATAACATATTTTAAATATTTTCAGTATGAAAGCATTACATACTAAGAAGGGAACACAGATATTAAGACAACTAATCAACAAAGGTATCTTCTCATTAAAGCAAGGATTATATGCAGTTTATCAGTTTGAATCAGAGGCTGTTTTACCGCAAAGTAGAGAATTCTTCCAATTGTTAAATGACAAAGTAAGACAATATTAAAAATTACTGATGTGAAAAATGCTAAAGGGAGCCCAATGACTGGTTTCACCGGAACAAGCTAGCAGCCTTTTATATCACCCTGGTTCTAAAAGTTATGCGTAAAGATTGGAAAACACCCGGCACATTTTAATCAGGACTAATTTTAATCACATCAGCACTTCCACTGAAGTCAATGGGATTACGTATGTATGTGCTTAAGTACCTTAATGAATTCAAGCCCTAAAGAACTTGCAATCTAAGGCCAACCTTGCAAGCACTGACCCATGTGTGTAATCTAATTTCTCATGTACATAATGTTAGGCTCATACGTAAGTGTTTGCAGGATCAGAACCTAAACTTAGAAATGATCCAGTGAGTGAGAGTAACAAAAAGGTGGAGAGCACTATTATGAGTAAGCTTAGATTTCAGAGCAATATGTTTCAGACTCAGGTTAGGCATGTGCACAGCTTCACAATTCAAGTAAAAGGTAGTGTTTAGGGGTTTTTTTTATTATAATTGTGATTCTTATTGGTAACAAAGAAAAAGTGAATCTTAAGGAACAATTTCAATGACAAGAGGGGCAGCTTTGCACTTTGGTGTTTTGTTATATTGTGTATATGCTTTGAAATTTAAGTAAAGTTATTAAGCATTTGTAAAGGAAAGACTACTGCAAAGAACTATGATGGTAAGGTGTAGAGTATCCACTCAGGCTCAAAATAAAATATATTTCAGTAGAAAAGTGTTGTTCTACACTTTCACCTTTGCAGGTTACCTTAGTATGAAAAAAATTGCTACTGATTATTTCAGCCTCAGGTAAGTCTGTATGTTATTAAAACATTTTCCTATGACAATCAAACTAATAATCCAAGAATATCATAGTTTATTATTACATTAATCTGATCTGATTTAAAAGACACCCTACATATAACTTCAAATACATCTGGGGAATATCTTAGTGCTGAAGTCTAACAACAACTTATACAAAATGATTATTGTTGGTCAAATATATTTGATTAGTTAGATTTACTAATTTTCAGTTTTCAGAGTAGCAGCCGTGTTAGTCTGTATTCGTAAAAAGAAAAGGAGTACCTGTGGCACCTTAGAGACTAACACATTTATTAGAGCATAAGCTTTCGTGAGCTACAGCTCACTTCATCGGATGCATTCAGTATTCATGTTAGATGCAGTCTACTCTACACATATGTAACATTCAGACACAACAGGTTACCATAATATGCAACACCTGTTTATAGAACCATTCAATAACTACCTTTAAAGCTACTAGAAGTCAGAAATAAAAGAAAAGGCATAAATACCGAAAAAGAGCCGTTCTGTATTTCTCTGATGGTATCACACCTTTAGTATGTCAAAGGAGAGAGACAGAGGCTCTCTCTGTGGAATTTACCTACTAAAACACAATTAAACCAAAAGCATGATCCCAGAACTTTTGCCTTCATCACATTAAAGACCGATCATAGAAGCTGGCTATCTATAATGACTTAGACCAGGGGCTGGCAACCTTTCAGAAGTGGTGCGCTGAGTCTTCATTTATTCACTCTAATTTAAGGTTTTGCGTGCCAGTAATACATTTTAACATTTTTAGAAGGTCTCTTTCTATAAGTCTATAATATAACTATAAAGTAAATAATGTTTTTAAAATGTTTAAGAAGCTTCATTTAAAATTAAATTAAAATGCAGAGCCCCCAGACTAGTGGCCAGAACCTGGGCAGTGTGAGTGCCACTGAAAATCAGCTCACATGCCGTCTTTGGCACGCGTGCCATAGGTTGCATACCCCTATCTTAGACTGTTACTAAATGCAGGCCTTTACAATTCTACAGTATGTTTAGAGTTGAGTGCAGTCATTCCATGAGGATATTTGCATGGACATAAAGAGAGCTCTCTTCAGAACAGTCTTTAAGTGGTGTAGCAGATTTGTCAATATATGCACTGAAGAGTTGAGAACACACAGTTGGGGCAAACTGCTCATATTTCTTTCCTTCCCTTAAAACGGAAAATTAATTATAAAAGTAACCCATTAATAAAATTCCACATAACCCACCATGACAACTGGCATTTATTAGCAGCCCGAGAAAAAAGGCCAAGGACTGAATGGTACGGAGACCTCTTGACCCGAAAAGTGGGCCCTCCAGGTCAGGATTTAGATGCATTATCAGGGCAATATTGTGAAATCTGTATTGCCACTGCCCATGTTGTACCTGTTTAAATTTACAGAAAGTGAGACCCGAAACTGAAGATTAGATTCTGTGTCTCCAGGCCAGCAAATGATGACAGCACTAAGAAAACAGTATACTCACTTCTCAGGCAATAGGGAGCATTTAACACAATTAGTAATGAGTATAACGCACTTTGAAGAGAAAGCACTAAATAACTGTTAGACACAACCGGGACCCTTAAAAAATGATCCAGGAGTTTCTTTTTAAACATCTCATCTGAAGTTGTGGCGATATGGGATGCCTCCATGAGAAGGTCAGGAGCAAAGCTATGCAGGAGCCAGAAATTATGTTATGCAGGAAATTTCAAGATTTCAAAATCTGTTTTCATTCTGAATAGGAACAAACCCAAAAAACTTAAAATTTCAGGCAAAATAAGTATTTTAGAAAAAATTATTTCAAATCAAACTGTTTAATTTTGATAAATTGAAACAGTTGGTTCTGATGTTGACCTCTAAAATTTTATATAATAGAAAATCTAAATTTCAATATTAAAAGTCACGTTGAAACAAAATATTGAACCACCCCATCCCATTTGTTCCAAAATGCTTTATTTTTATTTGTTTTTTCAATCAAAATTGAGACATTCCTAGAAGACCTGTGCAAATCAGCCACAGCAGCGTACAGGATCTGGCCCTACTGATTTGGAAAGCTTTATCAGATGCTGAGATATAGAATAATAAGTACATGTGAAACATAAATAAATTGGACTGCTGTTTACAGAACATAATTCCACATATATGAAATGTTTGCATACCAATTTTAAAGTGTACTGTGCATGAAATATTTTAGACTCACCCGCCTTCACTATCTGCCTCCTCAGAACTGGTAGTTTCTGTTGCTCCATAAGCTGTCTCAGTTCTTCTTTTTCTGGTGGCTCTGTGTGAAGGGCTAATCCGACGAACATCAGCCTTCCCTTGAAGCTCATCTCGAACAAGCTCTTCCAGCTTTGGAACAGCTTCTTTAAGAAACTTCACCTCTCTCTTCAGTTCTTCCATATTCAATAGTAAGCCATTCAATTTTTCCAGTATCTGAAGCTGTCTTCTTTGTAAAGCCATCACTGTTCCTTGCTCGTTATGCATTTCATTTTGCAAATCTACATAATGAAATCTGTTGCATAAATCTAGTAATGCAGTTGCCCCAGGTTTTCGGATCTTGTGATACCAAACCAGTACCAAGCTTATTCCTGCAGCCCCTGCCATTATGCCCAAAATCAGCCCTTTGTTTTCAGAGTGAGACATTTCTGTTTATCTGAAAATGAAGGAGGGGGGAGAGAATGAAATCTACTTTTTCACTCTGTCAGAATACTCTTCCCTTTAAATATATAAATCTAAATCTATACCAGCCAGCAGATACGGTATATATTTATATATCATACATTTATTAGCCTCAGTAGTAATAAAATAAAATACTACATACATGCAATGAGGGCGACAATGTTGCAATGACAACCTTAACTTATGTACTTCCCAGTTTTTTTGTGTTCAAGGGCCTCCGTTCTGCAAACACACTTACGTGTGTACAGGACTGGGGCCTTCATTTGTAACTTTAATATTGTAGTTAATGTTCTTGGGCGTTTCTATTTTAAGAGACGAAACCTGTGTAGTTTGGTTTTATAAAATTCTGTGGTTTTTAAACTACAAAATTTTCTAACAACAATTAACATTTACTTCAGGATTTATATTTTCACAGCACTTTACAAATTTAAGCCATGATTTTACAGACTTTTTTTGTGTAACTTCAGATATGATCCTGCCTGCATGCGCTTAAAAATTATGTACATGCATAGAGGTTTGCAAGATCAGGGTCAGATTCTGCATGTGGATCTGCCCTCCTGCAATGCCCCCAAAGAAACCGTGAAAGTCAAAGGGGGCTGCCTTAGTTTGCACATATGCAAAATACCTAGCTATGGCTCTATGGAGTGGCACAGCCTGTTCTACAACAGGCACTGACATAGTTTAATAAAATGTCTATTGTGCGTGCATGGAGCCTTTTAAAAAATGGCTTGTATCTTCATAATTTTTAAATTATTTTCAAAGACACTCAAGGATTACCTTGGCGTCTGAAAGTTGGCTTAGAGATTTCCATGCACAAAAGTAGTCGTAACAATTTTTTAAGAAGTAGAAGCACTATCTTCCCCTCACCCCCTTGATCAAAAAAGAGCCAAAAGGGACAGATGGTCTTCAGACTTCACAAAAGTCTTCCCCTGCCAGCTGACCCCCAAGCAGGACACGTTCAGCCCAAAGGGGGGATATTTTATAAAAGCACAAGTGAGTGAAAAGAGGGACGGGTTAGAGGAGCAGAGGAAGATACACCTGCCCCGGCACTGGAGCGTTCACTGCGGCTCTCTCTCGCACCCCAGCCAGGACATGTTCACTGGGGAGCAGACAGCACAGTCCAAGGCCATCCCGGTCGGCGGCGTCAGGGACCCGGGGCCCGTGACTGACCCCTCAGGCCCCTTCTCCCCGGGGGACAGGAGCTGGACCCTGCCTGCGGGGTCAGGTGCCTCTGCCGAGCTGGCGCCTTCTCAGCAGGCGGCGCGGGGCGACTCGCCCGGCCGGGTTTCTGAGCTCAGGGCGCGGCGGGGAGGGCAGCTCCACAGCCCATATCCCGGGCGGCCGGGCTGCACCCCTCTGCGGCGTGCGGAGCCCCAGGCGCCGCCTCCTGCCTGGTGGGAGGCTGGGTGCTGGCGGGCGGCCTGCAGCCGGAGGGCGGTAGCGGGACCCCGGGGGCCGATTCAGCCCCGGTTACGTACCGGGCAGCGGGGCTCCGGCTCGGAGAGGAGACGCGGCTCCGCCTGGGAGGACGGAGGGGGCGGGCGCAGCGCAGCGCAGGGGGCCGCCCAGGAGCTGCCGAGACCCGGATACAGGTGGGCCGAGCGAGCGGGGCCGCTCCGGGGCTGGAGACTCCGGGGGCTGCGGCCCGCTCGGAGCCCGTCCGCCGTGGGGCGGCTCCTCCTTGGCGGCGGGAGCCTGACGGCTGCAGGCCAGCAGTGCGGAGCCAGCTTCCCCGGCGGCGGGGACAAGGGCCCGGGGTGAAATCCCGGCCCCGCGGAAGCCTCCTGCAACCCCCCGTGACTTCAGTGGGCTTCCCCCGGGTGCGCCCATCCCAGCGGGGCCCTGCGCGGGGCTCCTGGGGCAGCCGGGCTGGGCCAGTGACCTAGGGCGGGGACGCTAACGCTGCCCTAGGCAGCCCCCTGGCGGAGCAGTGCCAGGCGGGTAACGCCCTTCGGAGCAGCGCTGTTTTACAGGTGGCTTGAGAGAAAAAGAAGCCAAAGCGGGGCAGGGATTTCTGCAGCAAGGTCCTGCCACCACCTGGGATATATTTTTTGATTATTCGTGTTCCCGTAGTGCCTAGGGGAGCCGCAGGTGTGGAGCAAGATTACATTGTGCTAGGGGCTGTGTGAGCAGAACATAAAGCAGGTCCCTGCCCCAGGGAGCTTACAATCTGAGTATAAGACAGGAGACCGTCAGATTTGGACAGATTGATGGGGAGGACAAAAGACAATGAAACAGTATTGGTCAGAATGACAGGCAGTGGTCTAGTTGTGCCAGAAGCTTAGTCACTGTAAAGTTTTTGTAGGCATCACAATAAAGGAGGGTTTTGAAGAAAGATAATGAGATAGTTTTGCAGATGTTTACAGGCAGCACCTCCCAAGCATGAGAAGTGGCATGAGAGAAAGCACAAGGTGCTTGAAAGTTTAACATGTGGGCAATGAAGGCAGTGGTGGAAAATGACAGATGATAGGTGTGGTGGGGATAGGTCATGAAGGGTCTTGAAAGTGAAGACAAGTAGCTTATGGTGCAACAGAGAAAGGGGTGCCATATCTCACACAGGCTTTTACATTGCACCCTCATATAAGAGCTCTGTAAGGCCCAAATCATGTAAAACACTCACACTTCGATTTCAACAGGATGATTCACAGAGGTAAAGTTAAGCATGTGAGAAAGTGTTTGCAGGATCAGGGTCTTAGACTTCAGTGCCTTGATCTCTGTGCCCACACAGTGGCCCACTGAGGTTTCACATGGGTGCAGACCCTAATGGAGCATGTTGTAAGACTGAAGCCAAGTCCTTTACAGTTTGGTCTGAGATTGATACATTTGACACACTTATTACAAGGAATGGCTTTATCAGGGTACTTTTATGGCTCCCAGCACACCCTTATCTGAGCACTTCTAATACATTAATAAATTTATTTTATTTTAACAGGAGACTAAGGAGGGAGATGATAGAGGTATATAAAATCATGAGTGGTGTGGAGAAAGTGAATAAGGAAAAGTCATTTACTTGTTCCCATAATATAAGAACTAGGGGCCACCAAATGAAATTAATGGGCAGCAGGTTTAAAACAAATAAAAGGAAGTTCTTCACACAGCGCACAGTCAACTTGTGGAACTTCTTGCCTGAGGAGGTTGTGAACGCTAGAACTATAACAGGGTTTAAAAGAGAACTAGATAAATTCATGGAGGTGAAGTTCATTAATGGCTGTTTGCCAGGATGGGTAAGGAATGGTGTCCCTAGCCTGTGTGTGTCAGAGGGTGGAAATGGATGGCAGGAGAGAGATCACTAGATCATTACCTGTTAGGTTCACTCCCTCTGGGGCTGCATTGGCCACTGTCGGGAGACAGGATATTGGGCTGGATGGACCTTTGGTCTGACCCAGTATGGCCATTCTTATGTTCTTATCCTCAGTACACCTCTGATACAAAGAATTATTATTATTATTCTCATTTTACAAGTGGGAACTGAGATAATCTCAATAGAGTTTAAGTGTCTGATTTTCAAAATTTCTGAACACTAACAATTCCAGTTGATGGGAGCTGTCCGTACTCAGTCAAGTCTTAACGTGGTCTCAGAGGTCTGAGCACCCGCAACTTGCACCAATAGTAGTAGGAATTGTGAGTGCTCAGCAGTTTAGAAAATCAGTTTAAAAAATCTTACGTAACTTGGAAACTTCATGAAAATATTAGCTATATTATTTCCAAAGGATTGGATTTTAGTATAGTGAGAGTTATAATTTTAAGTTACATAATACATCTTCTATTTTTAGACAATAGGATGGTGCCAGTCTTCTAGCTAATTGTGTTTCAGGTGTTGATGTTCAGGAACAAGTGTAGCAAAAACCTTGCTTGCAAACCTTTATTTATATTTTAATTTTTAAGTACTATGCCAAATATATTCATGCAAGCTAAATAAAGCTAGAAAGGATTACCAAAGGTGAATTTACTAGCACATGACAGATGCAACACAAAGTTGAAATAAAAGATTACAGATGTAGCAACCAGTTAATTTTTTGTTTCAGTGGGCTAAGATTTTCAAAAGTAGGTGCCTAAAATGAGGCATCTAGATAAGTGGTCTGATTTTCAAAAGTACTTCCAAGAATTTTAATGGGGGTGATTGTCCAGTGCTTCTGTTAACTTCAGTGGGAGCTGTTCTTCCTGTTGAAGAGGAAAAGGTATTTTACGATTTTGCTCATAAAGAATTGAACTGTGAGGCTGCGTGGTGCCCTGCCCAACCCTCTACCCGTTATCTCATGATGAGCTACCCACCGCGAGGCAGTCAGGCATTAGAAGTGGCTGCCATAGAATATGTATTTATTTTTCTCCATGACCCACAAAGTGCATTGGGGCAGTACCTGGAACTGACTGGAAAACAACAATTCTGTTTTGCAAAAATTTGCAAGGTTTTGAAGTTCATTTACATTCCAATGCAGAAGGAAAATGAGGCCTCTTGAAATCTGTTGTCAAAAAAACCAAGGGAGACAGAGACCCCAGAATACCAGTAGTTGGGACAGTTTTCTCGGATGTGGGAGTCCCCAGCTTAAGTCCCTGAACTGAATCAGCCAGCGCAGGGACTTGGTTCTCAGATTCCTACTCACCCGGTTATAGAGTCAGTTTTTGTTTCTGGCTCAATGAATATTTATACCAAGTGGAACAGCTCCAACAGGAGAGACTGGCAGTGTCTGAATCCAGCATTCTAGCATTTTAGTTGGATTGAATTAAGCAAGTAGCCAGAGGTCACCTTGGAGCTCATAGTTGAGCTCATAGTTTTCATGTCATGGCTACTTGGAGCTTCACAGCAACAATGGGGCTAACCCTCAGATCTAGAGCAGGATTGGAATTTCTTCATGAAAGGTGCTTTCATTGGAAAATGCTGATTTGTTCAAACCGAAACTGTTCGTGGCAGGGTGGATTTGATTTAAATCATTATTTAAATCACTAGTCAGGAATACTCGATTTAATCATGGTTTTCTACATAAAAGTGCATTCTTGCTGGTTGTTATAAACTTAATACATATTCTTCACAACTCAGAAATAGATGTAGGTTTCATTTTTAGAAGGTACACACTATACATTTTTAAACAGCGATTTATTTTGAAAACTTTTCAGATTAGTTTTACAGCTATATCAGAAAATGAATGATTGTTTGGTTATTTCATTTACCAAAGGTAATTGAAGCAGATATTTATGAAGTCATTGGGAGGTGAACTATCTCCAATTCATCAGGTTAATCATTAATATTTGGAGGATTTTCTTGCCATGCTGTATTAGGAGGAGAACATCACCAGACAGACATTTAAATTGTTGTATTTAACTAAAACCACGTTAAGTATTCTGGACTTTTTTCTTCAGCAGCAAACATATAATATTTTAACAAAACAAGCATATGTCCCTCACTTCTCACATTTATCTTGAGATTTCTTGTCCTTGTCCAGATCTATTCCGCGCCCAACAATCTTCTATTCACTGAACTTTTTGAAACTTTGCACTTTTATAGAAAGGTAAGGGATTGACTGTGTGTACACAAATTTGCAGAGAGATAATAGTGTTGAGGTCTGTTATTTCTCACCTCTATATATTATTTATTTATTTAAAACATTTTTGCTGTTAACAAGCATGTTACCTCTGGAGACACAAATCCACAGTCTAAGAACTGCAAAACTAAGCATCTCTGATGGTATCTTCTAGACTGAGCACTGAGTCCCATTGGGTAGATAGAAAGATTAACCTAAATAATCTATACAAAAGCCCCTGGAACCCCATAAAATTGGGTCCCTAATCCATGAGTGATTGGAACGCATTTAGAAAACTTTTTCTTAAATGTTACATGAATATATTGTCTCATACTATAGAATTAGAATTTATAATCCTTATTCCACGATGAGATATCTTTGAGCTATAATGTATCTTAATTAAAACTATCTTTAGATAGGTTTTTTTTTCCTCAAAAAGCATGTTGTCAAAAAAATCCTATTTAAATTTTAAAAATCAGATTTTTTTTTAAATCATTGATTTTTATCCACCCTGGTTCATGGAAAAAGAATGGTTGTGACAAAATTCCCGCTTAACAAAAAATTGAAAAAATATTTTCAAAATTATCGAAAGACCTCCCCATCACTTTCAACGTTTTCTAAACAAAGTTCTAATTTTTGGAGGTGATACAACTTTGTTTTGAAATTTAAGTTAATTTATAATAAAACAAATTTAAAAATTCTTTACATTCACTTTCCTGTTTTATAATGAAGCCCATCATAGAGGTGTCTAATCTCCAGAATCCTTCGCTTCTCTGGCTGCCCTGAAATCCATTCCAGACATAATTAAGGGGTCTTCAGAAGGCTGATGAATTCCTTACCATAGGATTAACCTTTATAGTAGGTGGTTCTTATACAAAGTAACTCTTGGAAAGGTCTGATCAGGTTATGATCTAATAAGGCTATCCTTAATGCCAATAGGACCTGCGCCAACATTCATTATGAGTCTTTCTGTCAACTTCGTTGACTTCGCTGGGTTTTGAATCAGATTCATGAAAGAGGAACCATTTTATCTTGTATTGAAATGCAGCTACCTCTGGGGAGGAAGGTAATAATTGTGCAAGCTCTGGGAAAACCGTTGAGGACACGTATTTCGGAAAGCATACTATATTCAAAGGGGAGTTGGGTAGGCAGATTGTAGCTTCTTATATTGGCATCTGGCCAGGAGACTGTCTGGGATGGCCCAGCTTGATTATCATACACATTGTAAGGAGAGTGATCACTTTAGATAAGCTATTACCAGCAGGAGAGTGGGGTGGGAGGAGGTATTTTTTCATGCTTTGTGTGTATATAAAAAGATCTTCTACACTTTCCAAAGTATGCATCCGATGAAGTGAGCTGTAGCTCACGAAAGCTTATGCTCAAATAAATTGGTTAGTCTCTAAGGTGCCACAAGTACTCCTTTTCTTTTTGTCTGGGACTAGGATTTTTGAGCATGAGAGTGGTGGTCAGTAGCATTGTTTTCCATCTTTGCCAAAAAGCTGCATGTCCAAGAGCACCCTGCTGGGACATTGATTCCAAACTGCCTCAAACAGACCGTGCCTCCTACTAAAACATCCACAGTACTCCCGACAGCACATTTTGTTTTCTTTAGAGGTCACTTATCCAAGCGCCAACCAACCCTGATGTTGCTTATCTTGTGAAATCTTACAACAGCACACTACTCTATGGATGCAGACGGCATGTAATTGCTTTTCCAGTGCTAACTATATGCACCCCTCTCTGAGGTTGTTCATTAATAAAAAGTAAGCAGATGATGCTATAATCAGTGTGTATCTGCTGCTAACTCATCCGATCTCTCTCATGCTCTCTTCATATAACTCTGCCTGCTTCTACCCTGTATTACTGCAAACTGCTGGTAGTTCCTTTTCAAAGAGAGAGTGGGGGTGGAGGTGGGAAAGGAGGCAAGATATAGCACATGCTAAGAGAAGGAAGAAAGCTAATTTGGTGTTATGGATTCGGAGCCAATACTGGATAAATAAATTGCCCTGAGTAGTGTGTGCTTGTAAGTATTGCTTTATTATTCCAACTGAAAGTGAATGATAGAAAATATGACCAGAGTTATCTTACTAGCAGCAGCAGGAAAATGTGTAGATTCACAGATTTTAAGGTCAGAAAGGACCATTCTGTCCTTCTTGTCTGACCTCCTGTATAACAGGCCGTACAATGTCACCAAGTGGTTCCTCCGTCAAACCTATAACGTGACTGAGCCAAAGCACGGCTTTTGGAAAGGCATCCACATGCATGAGAGCCAGGTGGCTAAGAGAAAATCTTTTTTCTGTAGTGATGTGGAGTTAAGGGACACAGAGAAGAAGAAACCCTCGAGTTGGGCTGAGACTAAAGTTAGAGCAGAGAGGCCAGGAGAATCAGAGCTAGGGCCCAGGACTGGCAAGCAGACGACCTGCTGTTTTCTGTTTCTGGCTTTGTGACTATGAGCAAGTCTCTTCACCTCTGTGTGCCTCAGTTTCCCCAACTAGAAAATAGAGATAATCAAGGTTTCATTTATTATCCCCATTTTATGGGGTGAGAGACTGAGACACAGATGAGGCCTGTCTACACTATACGATTATAATGCATTTGTAAGCTGCTAACCCCCACATGTTGTTCAGTGCCTCTGGATAACACAGGTCCTAAGCATGTGTTTGTTCTGTGCTTAGCCCCTATGTAACACCAGGGCTGGATGGCTTTTTCCTGCTGTGCTGTAGGCATAAGTGCCAACTTCTCCTGGCACGGGTGGGTGCTCGCAGCCCCAGCTTCCAGCCATGCCCCCTCCTGCCCCTGCCCCTCCCCCATTCCAACCCCTTCCCCAAAGTCGCCGCCCCAACTCAGCCCCCACCCAGCCCCTATTGGACTCCTTCCCCAAATCCCTGCCCTGGTCTCACCTCCTCCCCTGAGCATGCCACGTTCCCGCTAGGACTTTGTCCTGTAGAATCACTGGGGAAATTGGGGTTTGTCCTTTTACTCTTTCCCTCCCTCCTTTCTCATCTTCTCTTGCTTCTATTTTCCCTCTTCCCTTCTTCCCTCCCTCCCCCAAGGATGTTTGTGTTTTGTGGGGTGAAGAGGTTACCCTCACAAAGAGGGGTGGGGGGCTGGAATAGTGCTCTGAGAGTGATCCCATCCTTCGGGGCATCTCGTGAGACTGCTCAGCCTCCGAGCTCCGAGAGTCTGAATGCTGATTGGCCGAGCAGGGGGCTGTTGACGCGGAGGAGACTCAGATCATTTTGTTCTCTTTTAACTTAAGACCAAGCAAATAAATCATAACCAATCATGTGTCTGATTAATCTTGCTGCTTCTCTCCAATAATTGTCCCTGAGCAGTTCATGACCTAAGACAAGTCACTTCACCTTTCTCAGCCTTAGTTTCTCCTTCTGTCAAGTAAGGATAACAAGCCTCTCCTGCCTACCTCACTGTGGCAGGAGCTGTGAGGATCCGTTTGAGAGCGTCACTAGTAGCAGTGCATAATATGAGGTGTCCTATCACATTGAGTCATATCAGATTGTGACATAAGATATCTGAAATATTCTATTTTATTTGTATTTTATTATTTTGTAAATGTTAAGAGCAGCAACTACTTAGCACAGACTGAAGCAACTCATCTAATTTTCTTGACCAAAGTGTCTCCTTTTTGTGTGTGACAAGACAATTTAACACTTTGTGACAAACAGGAGATGGTTTACTAGGGTGACTATATTTCCCAAAGGGAAAACGGGACACCACGTGGGGCTAGCCCAAGCCCCTCCTCCCCCACTGATTGCCTGAGCCCTGCCTGCCCGCAGCGTGAGACTGGGGCTGCTGTTGCTTCTCACTCAAGCCCTGCCTCCCCCCCGCACAGGGATTGCGTCACCGCTCTCCCCTCCCTCCCGCATGTTCCTCTGGACCCCACTTTTTGACAAAAGTGCACATTTGTCCTGCTTGCTCTTGCCAGCTGATCAACTATTAATGTTTTGGCAACTGTCTTTAAGTGTATAGGTAAGCCTCTTTAACAAATTACCAAATATTTATTTTATACCTCAAAGGGAAGCGAGGAGCATTCCCCATTAGACTCATCACCCATCTAAGCTGCAAGTGTCCCTAAATATGTACCAAGCACACTTCTTAATTTAAAAAAAGCCTCCAAGTTAAAAGGGGCTGGGTGATTGCTCATTGATCTTCAGATTAACACTTTTTTTTTTTTTTTTTTTGCACTGACAGTTCAAATTGGAGTACTGGAAACTATCTGTAAAGTTTATTTTATTTATAATATGGCAATATTTATTTTGAAATATGTTCTTCTGTCTGCATACATTTCTTCTGCTTGTCAGGATACTCAAGGACATCTTTGTCAAAATGTATTATCCCAGTGCATGTTCACTTTTTGGGCCAAGGTGCATGGTTAACTTTAATTGACCTAGGAGATAAGAGCTGTCTGTCCAGAAGATAGAAGACTTTCTACAGCATGTGTTCAAAATGAGAAGAAAAAGTTAACAGGCCGACCAGGGCACAGAAAATGTAAGGGGTAATTCTATACTGCTGGTCTAATTTCCTCCTACACAGAAATAACCCTTACCCAGAAACCATGCTGCAAATACTTGGATGCATTCCAAATGACTGAATTAGCAGATTTATTCAGAAGACAAATTTAAGAAATGGCTTAAAAATATAAGAATTATATAGTCCTTCAGAAGTCCAAGAAAGCTTTTTATGCTATAATGAACATATGTTACAGGAAATCTTCCAAGGTTTCAAACTTTGAAATAACATTAAAGTTTCACATTATTTAATCCTTTTTCCCTTTTGCCTGGTCTACACAAAAAAGTTAGGTCGACACAGCTATGTTGCTCACAGGTGTAAAAAATCCACTACCCTGAGCGACGTCATTGTCAACCTAACCCCTGGTGTCGATAGTGCTAGGTCGACAGAAGAATTCCTCCATTGACCCAGCTACCGCCTCTCAGGGAGGTGAATTAACAGGAGAACTCCTCCCATAGTGTTTACGTTGAAGTGCTACCACAGCACCACCATAGCGTTTCAAGTATAGACAAGCCCTTAGACAAGGGATGTCCATCTGTCCTTTATCCCTGATGTGCAACTTTAGAATATTTAAAAGGGCTGTGACAATTTCCATCTGCAGGAGCCACAAGCGAGTGAGCCTTCTTGGACTCTACAGGACAGTTGCTCACGTTGGTATTGGGTAGCAAACTACAGTTTCCTGCTGACACAGTCTCACTTTCCTGCCTGCCTCCTCCCACAGACTCATTCTTACCCATCTGATCTAATTAACCCCCCTCTCTCTTAAGCAAGTCTGATCTAGTCTACCTCTTTTCCTCTCGTCCTCTCATCTGGGCTGGGCTGGGCTGGCTTCTACCCCTTAGGACAGGGGTGGGCAAACTTTTTGGCCCGAGGGCCATATCCGGCTATAGAAATTGTATGGTGGGCCATGAATGCTAATGAAATTGGGGTTGGGGTGCAGGAGGGGGTGCGGCTCCAGTATGGGGCCGGAAATGATGAGTTCAGGATGTGGGAGGGGGCTCTGGGCTGGGGCAGGGGGGGAGGTGAGGGCTTGGGCTGGGGGTGCGGGCTCTGGGGTGGGGCTGGGAATGAGGGGTTTGGAGTGCAGGAGGATGCTCTGGGCTGGGATCAAGGGGTTTGGAGGGCAGGAGGGGGACTAGGGCTGGGGCATGGGGTTGGGGCATGGCGGGGGTGTGGCTCAGAGGTGCAGGCTCTGGGGTGTGCTTACCTCAAGCGGCTCCCAGAAGTAGCGGTATGTCCACCCTCTGGCTCCTAAGTGAAGGCGTAGCCAGGCAGCTCTGCTGTGCACCGCCCTGTCTGCAGGCACTGCCCCTGCAGCTCCCATTGGCCGCGGTTGCTGGCCAATGGGAGCTGCAGGGAGCAGCATGCAGAGCGGAGCTTCCTGGCTACCCCTATGCATAGGAGTCGGAGTGGGGACATGCCGCTGCTTTTGGGAACCACGCAGAGCAGCCTCCAACCCTGCTCCAACCTCCCTTCCCTCATCAGCGCTAGAGCGGGGCAAGCCCTGGACCCTGCTCCCCAACGGAAGCTCGAGGGCCAGATTCAGCCCATGGCCTTAGTTTGCGCACCCCTGCCTTAGGAAGTGTGACTTTCTGATGCAAATATCTCTTAGAGGGCTGGCAGGGCTTGGATCTGTTGTTAATAACAAGTTAGAGGAATGAATGTTGGGATTTACAGGTAATAAATTATGAAAATTTCGGCATGACACCTAAAGCACGAAGGGCCAAGTTTTCAACCTGTCTCCAACTAGACAGTGGCAGTAGTTGTCAATCCCTGAAGGATGTATGCTTTTATTTAAATACAAATGGTTCTAGCCAGTTGCAGGGAGGATTTTCAGAATTTGAACTGAATATAAACCAAAGCAGTCTTATCAATTCTCTGGTAAACTAAAACACTTGCCAAGGGGGATGAATTGCCCCATTCATCAAAATGAAGTCTAACACTGACAATACTATTAACTATTTCATTAATAATTCTAATATATACATCTAGGTATTTCAAGTTCTCCAGCATTGTCTGTTGGTGAGATGATGAGACTGGCAGTCAAGGGCTCTAGGTTCTTCCGATGGAGTACCACCAAATGCTCACATATTTTCATTGTCCCAAGCACAGGGATGTCACCAACAAACTTTGTTAGGGGCACTAGGTAGTCCTGTCCTGAACAACTCTTCCATCTAGTCCGCTGCATGCGTTAGGAACGTTTTACCACTGTGCTTGCAAAACTTCTTCCTGAAATTTCCAGCGACTGATATGTACCTGGGCTATAGTTAATGCTGTATCCAGGGAATTAAATTCTCACTGAGCTCACAGGGCTGATGCTGAGGTCTACCGCACAAGCGGCAGTTGTCGAAGATGTTGGGTGAGGAGTGCTGAGGCAGGCCGAATGCCTCCACTGGTCCTGGGGTGTGCGTTCATGAACTGTTTCATCAGCAGCATGCAGTCCTCCCAGCAATAGCCTTTAAGCACTAGCAATGGGGGCAGGCCATGCTACCAATTTAGGGTGTGGAGGACTGCTGGCTCCACTTACCCAGCTGTGTAACACTCGGGGAGTGCAAGCACCAGAATTCTGGCTGTCACCTGTGCTGGTGCAGAAGAGGGTCTGAGCTAACAATTTCCTCCCTTCCCTCTTGTAGCCCTGCTCTAAGGCAGCCACAGTCCAGTACTTGGAGGCTAGGGCTATGTCTACACAGCATTTTGGAGCCTGCGGGATCAAGTCTCCAAGCCCAGGTTGACAGAGTTGGGCTAGCAGGACTTGCACTAGTGCTCTGAAAATAGCTGTGCAGACAGTGCTTTGAAGCTGTGGTTCAGCGTGGAGCTCTGAAACTTGGGGTGAGTGGGACATGAGGGGGCAGGAGCTTCAGAGCCCTTCCTCCCCTCCAGGAGGCTTTTAATGTTGCGGGGGAAATAACAAGACACTGAAAAAGATCACTGTTTGTGAGTGACAGCTTTTTAATGTATCAAGATACAGAAGGAAAAGTGGTGAAATGAGAAGAATTGAGGGGAAGGAAGTCATTCACAATATGTTATAGGATATTTGCTATATACAACCATAATTTTTATCTGTGATTTAGGTTGCTTCTAGCAAAAAGAATTCTGTAAAACCTCTCCGCTTTGTAGGAGGCGGCACCTGACACCTTTGTATGTTGCAAGTCCCCCCGGGTTTTATTTTTCAAGCAGTTGACTGGTGTGCTAATGTACAGTGTGTCACGTTTTGGGGTGCAATCCAGACCAGTAAGGTGCTGTGTCACCACCTGCCCTGTCACCCCGGTGCCTTAAATGCTCTGCTGCTGCGGCTCACAGCTCGGATGCCCACAGCCAGCAGACAAGCGTGGAGTATCCTAAGTGTCTATGTGACGTGCGGCCCTGGTTCAGTCCTTCTGACCCCAGCAGCCTGCACAACACAACAGAAGCCCCAGGTTTCCATGAACTTTGGCTACACCTGGCAAGATGGCCCAAAAATACTTCCAATCCCAAATTTCCCCACAACCATCTTCCCAGAAGTGTCTGACCCTCTTCTAGGCCACTCAGAGAAATAATAGCATTAGTTTGCTCTTTTAAAGAGACAATACCCATCAGTTAGCCATATTAAATGGAGTTAACAATTACTTCAATTCAAAAATAGCACTGGGATGGCTTAGATTATTTATTAACAGCAGGACATAGGTTAAGTGATGCCAGGTAAAAGAAATAAAGCTAGAGATGGTTACAAACGAATAAAAGTGAAAACACGCACCTAAAAGTCTAAAACTTAATCAGGCAAGGCACAATTTCTGTTTAAGATGGTTTTATTCACCAATTACTGTTGGTCCAGCATGGCTGACTGTCTCTCCATCAGGACCTTCCACAGAAGTACGAGATGTTGGTTTCCCTTGTTGTCTTAGGTGTGAAAGAAAAAGATGGAATCTCCCTCTGTCCCTTATATTCCCAAAGAACTCTCTTTGTTCTTAGACATAGGAAGGTGTACTGGGGATTCAGCCTCTTGTGTCTCTCTGCTGTGCAGGTGCCATGTTAAATCTCTGTCCCTCGAGTTCATGCTCAAGACAGCCTCTCCACCCCCACACTGGTTTGCTTAATAGCTTTGTTTATGGCTCATATGTAAACTGAGGTAGGACAGACCTGTTTATTACCTTTACCTAAGCTAGTCTGTCCTCTTAAAACTGGCCTAGTAACATTATAAAGAGGGAATTCATAACTTCACATATAAGGTTAGCACATGCATTTTACAATGATATTAATTACCAGTGTGCTGTTAGTTTTCAAAGTTACCTTACAAAGCACCTTTTGTACAAACGTCATTACACTAGTGTGTGAACACAGTGGTGCTTAGGGTCACACTGTGTAAATTCAGGTTTTTATTTTTCTTCTGCAGTTTGCACCCAGTTTTACCTTCTTGTGTCATTTTTCATGGGTGACTATCAGCTACAAATTAAACTGATCCATTCTTTACCAGAAGATGAAAAAAGTAGAGATAGTTTCTTGACCTTCAATGGGATGCTCAGTCTTAGTAACGCTTCTTACCCAATAGTGTTATCAATGCCATCTTGTGGGAACAAATGTTATAGCAATTGTGATATTAGCTGGCACTTTTCTTGTGCAGAGGTCAGTATTAGAATTAAGTGGGAGGAACACAACCTATATAGCTTTTCTCCATATGTTTTCTTGGTTTTCATTAGCTTGTGCCCTTATACAGCAACTCAGTGAAGCAACAGTTTTGACACATCTGAAGATTGACTAGTGATGCCAACCTCAAAAAGAAAATTTACTGACAATAATAAATGGAATATCAGTAACAAATTTATATTGTCAAATTTTCAAATACCCAAATATATTATTTTGCACTTTAATAGGCACATTAAATAGTGATTACATATTATAAAGTATTCATACTCCCCAATTTGGGAAAGCGTTTAAGCACATGCTTAATTCCATCTCTATTCAGTAAACGTGCTTAGTGTTTTGCTGAATAGGGATAGATTGCTGAATTAGGATCATAGAGATTATTTCTGAAGATTACACAGACAAACTCTCACTGACTTCACTTGGAGTTCTGCATGGATAAGGATGGCAGGATTAGACCTCCAGCCTGCAAAATAATAATTTGTTCAATGCAATTTGACAAAATTATATTAATTTCAGTGGGACAATGTCTGCTCCCACAATATGTAGTGAGTTTTAGAGCAATTGTTTATCCACTGGTGTTTTAAATGTTGTTTCAAGATTTTGAAGAAGGCTTTGAATTCGGTTTTAGAGTTGCTTCAGGATTAATAAAATATAAACTGTTTTCTACCTATAATAAAATCTCACTTTTAATTTTATTTTGTTTTGTTTTTTACAGTTGTTTCAAGGATGCAAAACATTTTATTAAAACATTTAAATGCAGTAGATCCTGTGGCTGCAAAAAGTTGTATTTTTAATATTTAGAAGAATTTTTAAGTTGTAAAGCAATCCCTGGGTTCCCATTCTCTATTCCTTATCCATCCAAAATTCCTACTGAAATCAACAGGACTTTGGAGGGTGCACAGAATTCACAACTGTGTCCCTGAACATATCACACACCAAGTGGTTTTGTGCAGCAAGTGACACAGCTATGTCAACAATTCCACTGTCTTAGGCCCTGATTCAGGAAAATGTCCCTATGCAGGAAGGGTGCTTCAGCATGTGCTTAATTTCAATTTGAGGCCTGAATCGGGGCCTAAATTGCAATTTGTTTCCATCGGTAACAAGTAATGCTTAATATAAATTGTATAATCACACAGCATTAAGTATCAGCTGTGAAGATGATGCAATCGACTAGCACTTCTCTGCCATGCACAATAGAGGCACTGTTGAATGCAGGCAGGAATTTGAAAACATTGGAAGAGAAAGATTAGGTTTAGGGCGGTCTCATCTAGATTAGTGAAATCTGCAATTGTGTAAATACCTCAGTGTACTTATACCAGTGCAAAACCCTAATATAGGCACACCATACTAGTTTAAAATGGGGCTTAAACCAGTAATACAGTGCAGTAAATTACCAATGTAATATGTCTGCAGTAGAGGTTTGTAGCAGCATTTTAGTACCTGCTATGTTGAGATGGACAAATTGCAGAAATATAGCTCCCAACAAGCCAACATCACCCTGTGTAACAAAAGTAAAAAAAGAAATGTTTACATAGCTGGATCACAGATACATGTGATTTGATTTCTTTATTTCAATGTATTTACAAATAAGTATCTATTCCAACCTCTAAGTAGGTTAACATAACAAATATAGCCCTCCAATACTGGGTGAATCAAATATAAAGTATGTACCTTAGAAACTGTGCTCTTTTATTGGAGCTGGATATTCCTGGGTTCTACACAGTATTAATGCTACATAACTTTTTACAATTGTACCCCATCAAGATCACTTCATCCATCATTTTCATTTGACTCAATACTTTCTGCCTTTTCAAAGATAATGCATGTTTAATAGCTACTTTGTGTGCCATACAGCAAGCCAGGAACATCTTACACACTTTGGCATGACAGTATGGTAATCTTTTGAAGCACAATGTTCTCACGTGTCACCTGATTTATCTAGACATTTAAATCTTATTTTTAGAGATGCCAAAAGTTCTTGAAATTACCACTCTACGAAGTGGATGGACTTAAGTATATTTTATTTCTAGGATTGAGAAATAGGAGTCATAAGCCAGTTTTTCAAAGGATAGCTAATTCCCTGCCACTGAAAAAGGGGGAAAACATACACAATGTACGTTTACATTTAAAATCTTTTATACATAGTATCCAGCAATTTACATAAATGCCATTCCATACCTTGGGGGAGCGTACTGTAATACCCATATTCCTCATTTTCATATAATCGTGATCTTACATATAAAGCATGCCTTGTAAGGTATCAGGGGAAAGGTTATGATCTGCTGAAAGTCATTTCTCTATCCATACATGTGTATCATTAATGCATATGAAGGTATGAGAATTGTGTTGTACGGTGGTCACTAAAACAGGCTGTAAACTGGGGAATCAGCCAGATATTAGCTCCCCAGAGGCAACAGCAAGGAAAGTAACCAATGCCTGGGCGGGGTGTCAAACAACCCATCAACAAAAAGAACAGGAGTACTTGTGGCACCTTAGAGACTAACAAATTTATTTGAGCATAAGCTTTCGTGGGCTACAGCCCATTTCATCAGATCCATAGAATGGAACATATAGTAAGAAGATATATGTACACATACAGAGAACATGAAAAGGTGGAAGTTGCCATACCAACTCTAAGAGGCTAATTAAGATGAGCTATTATCAGCAGGAGAAAAAAAAACTTTTGTCGTGATAATCAAGATGGCCCATTTCAGACAGTTGACAAGAAGGTGTGAGGATACTTAACAAGGGGAAATAGATTCAATTTGTGTAATGACCCAGCCACTCCCAGTCTCTATTCAAGGCCAAGTTAATGGTATCTAGTTTGCAAATTAATTCCAGTTCAGCAGTTTCTTGCTGGAGTCTGTTTCTGAAGCTTTTCTGTTGCAAAATTGCCACCTTTAAGTCCGTTACTGAGTGACCAGAGAGGTTGAAGTGTTTTCCGACTGGTTTTTGAATGTTATGATTCCTGATGTCAGATTTGTGTTCATTTATTCTTTTGTGTAGAGACTGTCCGGTTTGGCCAATTTACATGGCAGAGTGGCATTGCTGGCACATGATGGCATATATCCCTGATGGCATGGCTGATGTGATTAGGTCCTATGATGGTGTCACTTGAATACATATGTGGACAGAGTTGGCATTGGGCTTTGTTGCAAGGATAGGTTCCTGGGTTAGTGTTTTTGTTGTGTGGTGTGTGGTTGCTGGTGAGTATTTGCTTAAGGTTGGGGGGCTGTCTGTAAACGAGAACTGGTCTGTCTCCCAAGATCTGGAGAGTGAGGGATCATCTTTCAGGATAAGTTGTAGATCTTTGATGATGCGCTGCAGAGGTTTTAGTTGGGGGCTGAATGTGATGGCTAGTGGCGTTCTGTTATTTTCTTTGTTGGGCCTGTCCTGTAGTAGGTGACTTCTGGGTACTTTTCTGGCTCTGTCAATCTGTTTTTTCACTTCAGCAGGTGGATATTGTAGTTTTAAGGATGCTTGATAGAGATCTTGTAGGTGTTTGTCTGAGGGATTGGAGCAAATGCAGTTGTATTTTAGAGCTTGATTGTAGACAATGGATTGTGTGGTGTGTCCTGGATGGAAGCTGGAGGCATGTAGGAGTGGCTGGATCATTACACAAATTGACTCTATTTCCCCATGTTAAGTATCCTCACACCTTCTTGTCACCTGTCTGAAATGGGCCATCTTGATGATCACTACAAAAGTTTTTTTTTGTTTGTTTTTTTCTCTCCTGCTGATAATAGCTCATCGTAATTAATTAGCCTCTTAGAGTTGGTATGGCAACTTCCACCTTTTCATGTTCTCTGTATGTATATATATCTTCTTACTATATGTTCCATTCTATGCATCTAATGAAGTGGGCTGTAGCCCACAAAAGCTTATGCTCAAATAAATTTGTTAGTCTCTAAGGTGCCACAAGTACTCCTTTACTTTTTGCAGATACAGACTAACACAGCTGCTACTCTGAAACCCATCAGCAGCCATTGTCCAGCAAGGGAGCTACAATGCAATGACTCACTTGCATGTGGCCACACCAGAGGAATTGCTCAGCAATGCCCTCCAGACATGCCTGGACTTGTGTTCCCCAAGTACATGGACTGAGGGTATAAAACAGACAGAGTGGACACATACTGGGCCCTTCTCCTGCCCCCACCTTTGCTGCAAGCAACAAAGGGCTAGTCTACACTGGCAACGCTAAAGCACTGCTGCAGCAGCGCTTTAATGTGGCTTGTGTGGTCGCAGCAGAGCAGAATCTAAAGCCACCCTCTAAAGAAACCACCTCCATGAGGGGTCTAGCTACTAGCGCTGGGAGCATGGCTCCCCATGCTGGTGCACTGTCTACACTGGCACTTTACAGCACTGAAACTTGCAGCGCTCGGGGGACGGAGTTTCACACCCCTAAGCGAGAAAGTTGCAGCGCTGTAAATTGCCCGTGTAGACAAGCCCTAAAACACTGAGAAGAAGACAAGACTCCAACAGAGGAGATTGGCCCAGGTTTAAGAAACAAACCTGTATATTAAGGACTGTAATGTCCAGTGGGGTGACAAAAACTGCTTAATATAGATGCTGCCCAGTCTAATAGGGTTGAGAGTTTAGACTGCGTGCTTATATTCTATTTTATTTTGGTAACCACTCTGACTTTTTGCCTACCTATCTTTGTAGTTAATAAATTTGTTTGTTTATTCTACCTGAAGCAGTGCATTTGGTTTGAAGCATGTCAGAGACTCCCCTTGGGATAACAAGCCTGGTGCATATCAATTTCTTTGTTAAATTGACGAACTCATATAAGCTTGCAGTATCCAGTGTGCATACCTGGACACTGCAAGACGGAGGCTCTTAGGGTTGTGTCTGGGACCGGAGATATTGGCTAGTGTCACTTGGTTGCACAATCCAAGGAGCAGCTTACATGCCAGAGGCTGTGGCTCCCAGAGTCAAGGATTGGAGTGACGTAGCAGACCACCGGTCTGGATAACACCAGGGGAACGTCACTACATAATATCCAGCAATTTACACAAATGCCATCCTAGAATACCGTCATTACCAGAAAGTTACACAAATCCTGAGTAAGAGTTAATGAGTAGTGGCTCAATACTCGATGTTAACCAGCTAGCACATATATAGACATTTCTTTCCTCTGGCATGGTCTGAGTGAGTGGGGAAATTTACAGTTTCTGAATTTTGCCTGATTACAAAGGGGAAAAGAAAACAGAATATATGTACAGTATATTTGATACAGGACAAAAAGTTATAAAATTATTGCATATTTTAAAGTTGCCACTGTGAATCTAAAGCCACCCTATAATTTTTAAATTAATTTAATTTATATGCATTCTATGGCAAACACTGTATATTAATAAATGTCCAGTAATTTATTTTCCCCTGATACACTTCGAGTATGTCTCTTTAACAAAGCTCATGGGTAAAGGATTTCATTCTCCCACCGCTACTACAGGACCCCTTTCAATCAGTTTGTACTTTGAACAGAGGAAGGGGTGGTGTGTGTGTAGATTTCTGTCCCCTCTACCGTTTACTTTACGCTACCACCTGGCTTTCAACCAGCTGCAACTTTTCCTTCAATTTTGTACAGGAGAACCCATCTCATCTCCTAAAGCATTACATTCATAACTGCCAGTGCCCTTTCTGTATAATCCTGGACCTTTTAATTTCCAATTGTTCTACAGGAAAGGAGTGTCTGGGGTGTTTTTTTAAGCAGGGATTCAGTATTATTCAGTTGAATTCACCTTTGAGAGCAGGAAATGCCCTGAAGAAATTTTGAAGCCTGTAAAAGCAATATAATGAATGTATATCAGTATCTTCCCAAAGCTTCTGTCACCTCCCGCTATTAGAAGAGTGTTACTGCTTTCTCCATCTGAGAAAGTACTCAGTTCTTGACAACTACATTACATAATTCTAAGTGTTGTGTAAGGACAGCTAGAAGGAATATAAGGATTTACTATGAAGGTATTTTTTCCCATACATTTTTTCCTGTTGTTTTTTTAAATAAACTGAGTCCTCTTTGGTTCCATAGCTTCTGCAGAGCGGATTCTAAATTAAAACCAGAGTATCTCCTGTTTGTGGCCCAATGTACTTGCCAAAGCTTAAAATCAGCATTTTGACCTGTGGAATTGGAATCAACCAACATGAGGGAAACAACAAAAACCAGTAAAACAAGTAGTTCCCAATGAGGCAGACAGAACTGCTGCTATATTTAAATGGGATCTGAGATAAATTTTAGGTTTATAATTTGCATCCCTCCTACTAAATTATACAATAGTCTGTGTGATGAGTGTGAGCCTGATGTGCTCTGAGCCTGATGAGTCATCTGAAGTAATTCCCTGCGAGTCCTAACAGTCCAGCCAATCCATAAGCAAGCGTCCAACCAGATCACTCTGAGGCAGGTATATAGGCTCCTAATGAAAGCAGTCACCCCAGCTTGGTCAACATTGCTACCAGGGCTGTCCCTAGCAATTCTGGGGCCTTTGCAGCCCCCCTGTGGGGAGGCAGGCCTCCGCCGGGGGGGGGCATGGCTGGCTTGTGGGGCAGGGAGGAACCACCCCCCAGCACTCCGGTGGTGCGGCTCAAGCCCAGTCGCTGCACTTGCCGCCGCCGGTGAGTGCAGGCCCGGCCCTGCTGCAGAGCTCAGGGGAGTGGGGGCGGGGCGGGGGCGGAGCAAGGGCGGGAAAAGGCAGGGCTGGGGCAGGAAAGGGGCAGAGGTGGAGCAGGGCATGGGCCTTGGGGAAGAGCCGGAGCAGGGCCTGGAGCAGCACACAGCTACCCAGGGCACCAGGAAATTTGGTGCCCCAAATTTCCTGGTGCCCTACGCAGCTGCATACTTTGCATATGTGTAAGGACAACCCTGATTGCTACCTTGCTGGGGATAGTCCCATCTGCCTGGTAGTTCTGACAGACTGTGCCTTCTCCTGTTCCTGCTAAAGCCACGACCAGTCACCTGGCTGTCTGACAGTCTGTGTATATTTAGGTGTAACTGCGTGTGTGGGGGTGGCTAGATGTGGTGGGGGAATCTATTCAATATATCATACGCAGCGCAAAGTGACTTTAAAGAAGCTGACAATGGCTGTTGTGCAGGGGAACTCTCTGTTGATAATAATCTGGCAAACTATCCTAAATCTACCTACCCCCTCCACTCTGGATGTAAGGTGGAAAAGAGGCCTGTTTAGGGTTGCCAACCCTCACGGAGTGTCCTGGAGTCTCCAGGAATTAAAGATGAATCTTTAATTAAAGACTATGTCATGTGATGAAACCTCCAGGAAAACATCCAATCCAAATTGGCAATCTTAGGCCTATTGCGGGCATTCTGGATTCAGGACATGGGTGGAACAGGGAGGAGGTGGTGTGGGAGAGCTCTGCGATGCTCAAGCCTCTGATGGCATAATTTACAGGTGCCCCGGTGCAGCCATAACTGACACCAGAGAATGCCAGCTCTGAACCATGGAGCCATAACTAGTTCCCTGCAGCTGCCCCTCTTGGGTATAGTGGATAATCAGATTCTGTGTAATGAAAGACTGCATCAAAACACATATGGGGAAGAGGGCAGGATTCAGGTGGCCTGACCAGCTTTACCCCTTTTCTTTTCCTAACACCTGAACACTTCATTTTGCAACCTTACCATTTTTTTCATGTAGTTTTTCTGTACAGGACATTTAGCTCCAAGTGGCTTCTTGGTACAATGTGTACTAGTCTGATCAAAACACTTAAGGCAGTTGTCCCCAAGTTGTGGGGTGTGTCCCCCTAGGAAGGAGTGGAAGAATGTTTGGGGGTGGACACAGCAGGGTCCCTCCCTGCCTCACAAGAAGCAGGGAGGGAATGCCACCCAGCCCTGTTCTGCCACCCAGTCACAGCACCGCTCCGCCACCTGCTCAACCCCCACCCTGGCTCTGGTACCAGCTGCAGGTCCACCCCATCCCTGCTCTGCCCTCATTCCCTCTCCACCCCCAGCCCAGCTTTGCTTCTAGCCCCAGCTCCTCCCCCATCCCCAATGCTGCCCCCAGATCCACCTTCAGCCCAAGCTCCTCTGCTGAGCTGAGCCAACTATGCAGTAATGAGGTGGGGAGGGAGGGTTGGACAGATTCCATTATTGATAATGTGGGGCATGACAGGAAAAGTTTAGTTACCACTGAGTTAAGACTAAATGGAGCTCAACTCCATGCCCAGAAAGCATTGGTTGTTTCCTGAGCTTGACTACTGGCTCCTTAATTAAGGGGTGGATTCTTGTACTTTGGGGTCCTTATGCAGGGGAACTCCTGTCAACAGTTTTTTTGCAACAATTTTTCTTTTTTTAAAAAAGCCATTTTTCAATGGACTTTTTACATTTTAAAAATTTCAATGAGCTCTAAGCATTACAGACATTAACAGGAGAAGAACAGATTATCTCTGCTCATGCCCAAGAAGTCTTATAACTGAGTTTGCTGATAAATGAAAAGAAAACAGGTTTGTAAAACAAAAGGGTAGTGATGGTCATTCATTGACTGGAGATGTGGCACTGCCAAATGCTAACAGTTGGGGCCCAATTCTGCAAAGGGATGAGCTCCTCTTGAGAGGTGGTAAATGTCAACTTCCATCAGAAAGACAAAGTGGGGGAAGTAATATCGTTTATTGAACCAACTTCAGTTGGTCTCCCTAATATCCTGGGACCAACATGTGTACTACAACACTGCATATATCAACTTCCATTGACATTACAGTGAGCTGAGGATACTCACCACCTCACTGGCGCAGGTTCTGAGGTTATGGGGCATCTAGAGGTTCTTCAGTCACAATGGAGGCAGACAAACACATACCTGGTGAAGCATCTGGTAGGCTTTCTTTGCTTCAGTAAGAAGGCACAACTCTCATGGACTTCAGTATGAATTGCACCTATTAACTCCCAGGCTAAATTTGGCTCTAAGAGAAATTTTCCTTTTGGAGGCTGGCGCAGTGTTTCCTGACAAGAGCGGGAGAAAAGGTCAAGATGACACAGAAATTTAGGTCCAAGAAGATGTTTCAATACTTTGTACGTAACATTTTCCATCGAGTTTGGCCAGGCTAGAATATTTTTACACCTTTTATTCATTTTATGATTTAACTCTATTTCAAGTAAATGCCAAGAAATACTACCAAATATTATTTTGTTTGAGAGTCTGAAATAGTTCTCATAACTGTCAGCTGAGTCAGTAGTTGATATGCACTTTGGAGAGAGCATCCAAATTCTGGGGAGGCAGAAACAGGAGAAGGGAATAGAGGGGAAAACAAGACCTAGGGCATGGAGAAGTTTGCATTCCTGCTACCTAAATTTTATTACACATTTCATTTGTGATAGTACCCACAGTGAGAGACACAATTTCCAAACAGAAATGAAAGCCATGAAAAGTCCATGAAGAGTGCCTCAGGAGGTGTGAAGGTCAGTGTGGTCATGGACAGTACAAAGTGATCTGAAATATACTTAAGAGACAAGGTGAATGAGGTAATGTATTTTATTGGACCAATTTCCGGTGGTGAGAGAGACAAGCTTTCAGGGAGCCTGAAGAGTGTTGTGGAGTTCAGAAGCTTGTCTCTTTTTTCAACAGAAGTTAAATTAGAGAAGATGGGGATGAATACTAGAATTGAAAGGAAAGTAAGGAACTGGTTAAAGGTGAGACTACAATAGGTCATGCTGAAAGGTGAGCTGACAGGCAGGAGGGACGTCACTAGTGGAGTTCCTCAAGGATTGGTCTTGGGACCAGTATTATTTAACATTTTCACAAAAAGTGGGCGTGTGCTAATAAAATTCACAGATGAGGTAAAGTTTGGAGGTATGGCCACTAAAGAGGAGGACAGGAATATCATACAAGAAGATTTGGATGTCCTTGGAAACTGGAGTAATAGAAATGGGATGAAATTTAATAGTGCAAAGTCATGCATTTAGGGACTAACAACAAAAATGTTTGCTGTAAGCTGGGGCTGTATCAGTTGGAAGTGATAAAGGATAAGAAAGACCTGGATGTATTGGTGAATCACAGAATGATTGATTATGAGCCACCAATGTGATGCGACCATGAAAAGGGCTAATGTAATCCTAGGCAAAGTATTTCCAGTAGAGGTAGGGAAGTATTATTACCATTGTAGAAGATACTGGTGAGACCTCATCTGGAATACGGTGTGCAATTCTGGCATCCTATGTTTAAGAAAGATGAATTCAAACTGGAACAGGTGCAGAGGGGGGCTACGAGGATGATCAGAGAAATGGAGAACCTGCCATACAAGAGGAGACTTAAGGAGCTTGGCTTGTTTAGCCTAACAGAACAAAGGATGAGGGAAGATACAGTTGTTCTCTCTAAATACATCAGAGGAATAAAGAGCAGGGAGGGAGAGGAGTTATTTAAGTTAAGGTGCAACACTGTCACAAGAACAAATGCACATAAACTGGCCCTCAACAAGTTTAGGCTTGAAATTAGACAAAGGTTTCTAACCATCAGAGGAATGGAGTTCTGGAATAGCCTTCCAAAGGAGTAGTGTGTGCAAAAAACCTTTAAATTGGAAATTTGCAGAAAAACCTCGGAAGGGTTTAAATTCGGAAAAATTATAAACTGATTAATTGGACATAAAATGAGTGATAATAGTATCAGGACCCTTTGGAATGCTTAGGATAGTAATTTGTTTTAGGAATAAGTCTTTAATTAAATAAAAATTAAGAATACTGTAGTTTCTAGGGCACATAGGGGTCCATTGCATATGATGTAATAACTTCACTTTCTGTGATGCAACGGTGAATTCCACTTCCTGTGGGGAATGACTCAGCAAAATCCCAGACAGATACATTGTAGCCCATAGGAATACATAGGACTTTCAAACAGGAAGTAGCTAGGGTTCATCCACAGGTCAACTGAAAAACTGAATAGGAATACATTGAGCCCATAGAAGTCTATGGGAGGAGGACCGACAAGTACATGTGACTAACTGGAAGCTGATTGGCTGAGCTTGAGTGTCATGTTGGGACACGACATAAATTAGCATATGCAAATCCCTGAAAGCTGATTATTATCGTAATTCAGCCAAATTATCGCTAATGAGCTGCAAATCATATATAAAGGTGACAGCCAGCAGGCTAAACTCTTTTAGGGGACAGGGACCTGAAGGAGAGCGGAACGCTGCAGGACACCCGGAAGAAAGAAGCCACTCACAGAGCTGCAGCAACCACACCAGCGGAACCCTGCTGAGTAAGAAAGCTAACTATTTCCTTACAGCAAGCAGCAAAGAAGCTAGCTACCCACTATCAGAAGCATCGACAACGCTCGCTAGCCTCAGACAATGCTCACTAGAGGCCATCGCTCACAAAGCAGCTACTACTGCAGCAGCACCACAAGCCACAGCAATGGCACCCCAGCCACGCCGCACAATAGCACAGCAACGCACGCTCGCTAGCCTGGTTCCCGAGCAGCTCTTGCCGTTGCAGTAACAGCAGCCCTCCCCGAGTTCCAAGGTTGCCCCTGGCAACAGCCGCTTCTGCTACCCAGACAGCAGGAGGCCACTGCAGCAGCCACCACAGCAGCTACCAACCGGCTTCAGTCCCTGCCACCATGGAGCAGCATTTACCTCAGCAGCAGCTTGCGGTGAACTCACCAGAGAACCTGCGCTCCCTAAATTTACAAACGATCCCTAATTGAGACAGAGCAGAAGGACCTTGTAAGACAGTTCAGAGGGACTTCTGAATTTGTAAGTTGAATTTTCTTCTATTTTAACATCCTAGAGCAGTGGTGGGCAACCTGTGGCCCGCATGTGGCTCATCAGGGTAATCTGACTGTGGGCGGCGAGACATTTTGCTGACGTTGACCATCCACCGGCACAGCCCCCCGCTGCTCCCAATGGCTGCAGTTCACTGTTCCCAGCCTATGGGAGCCACGGGAAGCAGCGGGCTGCAGGGACATGCTGGCCGCCGCCTCCCACAGCTCCCATTGTCTGGAAACGGTGAACTGTGGCCACTGGGAGCTGCGGGGGACCGTGCCTGCAGACAGTCAATGTCAGCAAAATGTCTCGCCACCCAGAGTCAGATTACCCTGATGAGCCACATGCAGCCCGCGGGCCACAGGTGCCCACCACTGTCCTAGAGCGTATGGGTTTCAACTGTAAATAAAGCTGAATGCCTGTGGTCTGAGTTCTTCTCCTACCCATTTAGTAATTGCCAGGCCAGTGCTTACTAGATGCTTAGTTTTAAGTATTTAATATTGAATGTTTAATATATGGTTACCTGTTCAATTATTATATTGTTATAAGTTATAGAATATTAAGTTAATGATTATATTGTTATACAGTAACTCCTCACTTAACGTTATCCTGGTTAATGTTGTTTCGTTATTATGTCGCTGATCTATTAGAGAACATACTCGTTTAAAGTCATACAATGTTCTGTTATAATGTAGTTTGGCCACCCCCTGCTAGTAGGTAACTACTTTGTGACGTAAGCCAAGCGACACTCCTGCTTCAGTGTGGTAGCCATTGTTTACGTTGTGTCAGTATTCCCTGAACATTTCTAACCCATTGTGATTGTATCACGCAGTATCATGAGTCAAAAACGCCCAGCAAGTGATAGTGGAGTGCCTAGCAGTAGCAGTAAGAAAACCAGGAAAACCATTAGTTTGGGTATTAAATGAGATGTTTTAAGCTGTTTTGATGCAGGTGAGTGTGCAGTAGACATTGGCATCGCTCTAGGTCTTACTCTGACCACTGTGAGAACAATTCGGAGTAATGCCAACAAGATCAGGGCTAGTGCTCAGTGTGTAACACCACTTAGTGCTACTAAAATAAGTTGATCAAGAAGCAGTTTGATGGAAAACATGGAGCATCTTCTCGCAGTGTGGATAGAGGACCACAACCAGCAGAACATACCTCTGAGTTTGCTAGTGATACAAGCTAAGGCAAAAAGTTTGTATGACAATTTGAAGAGAGACCAAGGTGAAAGATCATAGACAGGGATGTTCATGGCAAGTCAGGGATGGTTTGATCGGTTCAAGAGGTGCTTCCACCTTCATAACATCAAGATGTCCGGTGAGGCCAATAGTGCCGATACTGCAGTAACTAAAACATTCCCCAACTATCTCAAGAAAATAATCGAGGAAGGCGTCTATTCACCTAAGCAAGTCTACAATGTTGATGAAACAGGCCTCTCCTGGAAAAGAATGACTGAACGGAGTTTCATTTTCCTGAGAGGAGAAGACAGCTTCCGGATTTAAAGCAGCTAAAGACCACCTAACCTTGCTTCTAGGTTGTAATGCTGCTGGAGACATGAAGATGAAACCCCTGACAGTGTACCACTCTGAAACACCATGAGCGCTCAAGGAATTTTCAAAGGAACACCTTTGGGTCATTTGGAAATCCAATAAGATGGCATGGATAACTGGAGCTATTTTTTCAGAATGGCTGACTCTCTCTGCCATCCCTGCATGGAAGGAATAATGTGCCAAGGAAAATCTTGATTTCAAGATTTTATTACTTATTGGTAATGCACCGGCTCATCCAATCAACCTGGACAACCTGTGCGAAAATGTCAAAGTTGTCTTTCTGCCACCTAACACCACATCACTCGTCCAATCCATGGACCAAGGAGCCATCACTGCATTTAAGGCATATTACTTATGCAGTACTTTAGACCAGCTCAGTCATCATAGGCACCAATGGGGAAGACAAGCCTACATTTCGGCAATTTTGGCGTGACTACAACATCCTCAAATGCATCGATAGCATTGGTGAGTCCTGGGCTGAAGTTACTCAGGCAGGCATGAATGGTGCGTGGGGGAAGTTGTGGCCTGAATGTGTCAATGACTTAAAAGGATTTAAAGATGTCCCTGCTATGAAAAAAGATATCCTCAGCTTGGCCAAGAAAGTGGGTTTTGATGAGGTGGAAGAAGCCGATGTTACACAACTTCTGCAATCACACGGAGAAAAGCTACTACTAGAGGTGATGAGAGCAATGGAAGAAGAGGGCCAAGAAGTAGAGGAACCAACCCATTGAATTTTGACTACTAAACGTCTTTCTGAAGCTTTCCAAATGATTGAAGCTGGCTTGCAAATCCTTAGTGATGACTATCCTAACAGGAAACGCAACTCCAGAGTGATTAGGGGAGTTGGTGATGTAACAAATTACTATAAAGAAAGAAGAAAAAAAAGAAAAGCAAAACAACAATCTCTAGATGTGTTTTTTCAAGTTGGGAAAGTTCAGCAAGAGGAGCAGCCAGACAATCCACCGTCTTCTACCCTATGACTTCACCACCTCAACCAAGCTTCACAATCATCATTGGTGAGTACAGTATTAAATTGTTTGTTTAAAGTTATTTAAAACTTATACTGTATATGTATATAATGTCTTTTGTCTGGCAAAAAAAATTTCTCTGGAACCTAACCCTCCCTGTTTACATTCATTCTTATTGGGAAATTGGATTCTCTTAACAATATTTTGCTTAGTCGCATATTTCAAAAATGTAACGATGACATTAAGCAAGGAGGAGCTGTGTGCCAGAGTTAAATTGAAATTGTTATTGTAGTGTTGTGTTTTTATTTGTCGTGCCTCTTCATTCCCTTTTTAATTGTAACCTTATTTTATCTATCTGTACTCTTTTATTATAACCACTCACTTCTAAATAAATATTACTTTTGTTTTCAAAGATTTACTGCTTGACTGTCTATTCTTGATCGGAGGGCTGTATCCATGTCCTTTCAAGAGAAAGTTAGCCAGCCATGGCTTTCCCTGGAACCTCCTTTAGGGCAGGCCACAACCTTAATTACCAGAATCGATAAATTAAATATAAATTAAAAATAAAGGTTTTAAATTAAAAGCAACATTTGTAGGCAATATCATTGGCCTAATGCAATTGTTTTTAAATCTTCCAGTAACACTGACTCTACATGACCTAGCTGCTTCTGATAGGACGAAGAGTTCTGGGTGGTCTCTCCAGGGTTCCTGATTCCTCTGATGCAGAAAACCAGGTGCTGAATGTCATCTCACTAAGAGTCTGCTTTCGGAGCTGGCCCTGGCCTGTGAATGGCCTTCCTGGACCCATCCTTCAACAGACCTTAGTGGTTCACATTACTTTATGTTCAGGCTGCTGAGTATTTTTTTACATCCTTGGGTGAGGCAACGGGGATATGGAAAGGGAATGGAACCTCTGTAGTTGGGTTTTGGTCCAAGTAAAAGGTACTGATCACAGGCACATCCAACAGCACTGGACAAGCACAGTTGACATTGGAAGTACCTAATTCAGCACTGAAACAATTATGGCACAAAAATCACATCATAAAGCAGCAAGCCTTTAAAAAAAATTCCCAGCATGATATTGCAATGCAAGCAGGTGGCCTTCATTACTTTTTGAAAGCAGCTGCACCATATGTTAATCCCCTGCAGGTTAAAAGGTGAGCATTTGGAAATGCTAGCTATGACTTCTTCCACCTTCAGCCACACATATGAAAATGTCTGATATTTGGCTGCTCTTGGGCTGACTCTAGGAGAAGGAAGGGTCACCCTCAGTTCCTGTGGCCCAGGGCCCTAATATTAACAGGGTTTGTTTTAACTTTAGAAAAAATCTAGGTTATCCGTTAGGTCTCCTTACATCACCTTCATGTCATCTCGGGCTCATATTTGTGATCATCCACTAGGGGGGGCTAGAATGTAACTTGCTGTCAGGCAGATCTCTGTAAAGCAATTGATGAAGCATAACTATTTAAGGGATGTTTCAGAGTAGCAGCCGTGTTAGTCTGTATTCGCAAAAAGAAAAGGAGTACTAGTGGCAGCTTAGAGACTAACCAATTTATTTGAGCATAAGCTTTCGTGAGCTACAGCTCACTTCATCGGATGCATTCAGTGGAAAATACAGTGAGGAGATTTATATACACACAGAACATGAAACAATGGGTGTTATCATACACACTATAAGGAGAGTGATCACTTAAGATGAGCTATTACCAGCAGGAGAGTGGAGGGGAGAAAACCTTTTGTAGTGATAATCAAGGTGGGCCATTTCCAGCAGTTAACAGGAACGTCCGAGGAGCGGTGGGGGAAATAAACATGGGGAAATAGTTTTACTTTGTGTAATGACACATCCACTCCCAGTCTCTATTCGAGCCTAAGTTAATTGTATCCAGTTTGCAAATTAATTCCAATTCAGCCATCTCTCGTTGGAGTCTGAAAGTACCCCTCCTCTTCCGCATGAATATCAGTGCTAAAACAAAGCAGTCCCCAACATTTGGACTGACCCCAGGCCTGATCCTGTGAGGGCCTGAGTCCCTTTTACTCCCACTGACTTCAATATTTTTTGGCGCCTTTCCAGAGTTGCACAGCATCTTCTGGATCACAGAGGCATGTGTAAGGTCCTCATTTATCCTAGCACATCTCAGCCCTGTTCTCTTGCACACTATTCGTATCATAGGCTCTGACTCTGTGGGTGCTCTGGGGCTGGAGCACCCACGGAGAAAAATTAGAGGGTGTTCAGCACCCACCGACAGCCAAGCTCCCCTCCCAACTCCCCAGCACCTCTCGCCCACCCGCAACCCCATGGATCTACTCCTGCCCCTCCCTCCCAGCGCCTCCCGCCCACCACGAAGAACAGCTGTTTCACGGTGTGCCTGAGGCTCCAGGAGGAAGGGGGAGGAGCGGGGACGGGGCGATCGCAGGGGAGGGGGCGGTAAGAGGAGGGAAACAGGTAGGACAGGGGCAGAACAGGGGTGGGAAGAGGTGGGGCGGGGTGGTCTGGGGTGGAGTGGGGGCAGGACCTGGGGGACGGGGAGTTGAGCACCCCCTGGCTAGCGGGGAAGTCGGAACCTAGGATTCATATCAACACAAACACTTCTCAGTGCATATGACATTCCAGGATTTCTTTCTTCTAGTTTATTAATTATATTAACTAGGGAAAGGCACATTTTACATAAAAATAAGAATTGCGCTGAACTTTTGCTCCATCTCTTGAAAGGAACTTTTATAAAATTAAAAAATATGTAGTCCCTTCCCCAACCCCAATTTTTCACCAGTTGCTTTGTACTTTATGATACCACTTAGGACTTCGCATGGAAATGTTGAAATGCTACAAGGTCTTGCTACATGTTCTTGTGTCAATAAACAGGAAGGCTCACGTAAGAGCCTCTGTGGGATTCTCAGTGAAAGCCTATAGAGCTGGGCTAAGATAGGTTTGGGGGTTTTTTGTTTGTTTGAATGGGAGGCCTAAAATGTGACATCAGAATCCATAGTTAGACACTGATAGAAATGTCTGATTGACTTCACTAGAAACTGTGAGGTGCTGAGCACTTTTGAAAATCAGTCCACTTATTTAGGTGCTTTAATATGAACATAGGAGTCTAACGTTAGACACCCAGTTTTTAAAATCTTGGTCCTAACAGGCTTAGACATTTTGCATAAAGTTTTGGTTGCTGAACTGAACAACTTACAGTATTTTTATTTTTTTGATTCGGCTATTACTAGTTTTTCTAGGAAGAGGATTGAAAAAGGAGAAGAGATGTTTGAAAAGAGAGGTTTGGAACAGAAGAGAACAAAGACAGAATGATGGAGAAGAGAGGAACTGGGTGGGTCATGTTCCTGTACCAGATATGAGCTAGTCACAGAGCTTCTTACTGAGCAAGATACACACCAGATGTGTTCATTGTAAGATCCTTTAATGCTCTCCCAGGTACTGCTGAAGTTACCTTATTTAAGCTGTTACACCCAGAGAAACCTAGTGGCTGAACAGTATAATACAGTTGAGCATTCCACTACAGGGTGGCAGGAGGAAAGAACAGAGACATAATGGAATAGACATCTGAGAGTATGTCTAAAGAGCTTGTGGCAGTGAGTCTCAAAACCTGGGTTGACAGACTCGGTCAGGCTCACAGGGCTCAGGCTACCATGCTAACAACAGCTGTTTAGACAGTGAAGCTCAGACTAGAGCTACAGCTCTGAAGCCTGGGGGAGGGGAGTAGCCCAACACTGCGAGCCCAACTGAGTCTGTGTAACAGCATGGCACCCACCTCTCATAAGCACCCCGTTCTGGTCAGGTGAGTCTGCAGTCTTTATCCAGTTCAGATAGTCCCTCAACCCTAGTATGAGGGCAATGCTCCCAGGGCTTCCTCCCTGGAGACTCTTCATCCTTTCTTGCCCTAGCTGTTCTATCTTCAGTTCTAGCAGCTAGCCAGAAGCTCTCTCTTGCTCCCCGAGTCCCTATCAGCAACTGATCTGTCTGTGGTCCTGTTGCATTTTCAGCCAGATAGAAACACCATCTACATTCCTTCAGATTCAGGCAATCACTGATTGACTCTGCCCCTGCAGCTCCTTTTATGTGAGTCTGCTGGGCCCTGATTGGCTGCTCCCTGCAGCCTCTCTCATTGGCAGCTTCCCCACAACCACTATAGGCTGCTTGAAGGACTTTTCTTCTGCTTCTTTCAGGAACAGAGTGTGGTAGGACCCTGAGGTTTCTAGCATCACAGTCTGTCAACCCAGACTCTGAGACTCGCTGCAGCTCACTGTGTAGATATATCTTGAAAGGGGATAGTTAAGCTGAGGGATGCTGTGAAGGAAGAAGAGATGCAGGATTCAAGTGGAGGAAGGAATGACATTGTGCATTAATACTTCAGCCTGTATCCAAATCTCTCAACCAGCAAGGCAGCAGTTACTATGATGTGTTTGCTAGTTTCAGAGAGCAGAATAGTTCCTGTAGTGGGGCAACTGCCCCACTCCTGCAGAACAGGGGATAAAAGCAGCCCTGGAGAGAGCTGCAGCAGGGAAAGGGATTAAGAACAGCTGGGTGAAAGCACGTACATAGCTGACCACAGCTGTGGCCAGCTCAATTAGGGCCCAGCTAGCCCTGTAGGAAGGGCTAGCTGCCTGAGAGGCAGTTACCTGAAGCAGAACAGGGCTGGGGAAGAGCAAGGGGAGCTGGGGAGCTCCAGCCTGGTAAACCCCCAGGCTGCAGGCCTTGTTTAAGGCCAAAAGGTACTGGGGCTGCAGAAGGGCAGCCTGAGGATAGGAAAAGGCAGCAGGTCCTACCCCTGTGCCAATGATGAGTGGCCATTACAGACTGCTGTCTGCCCTAGTGAGCAGGGGCTACCTGATGACTGGCAATAGCCACTGAAGCAAGGTGGGTTTAGAAGGTTGTGGTTTCCCCTGGGTGTGGGGGTACTGCTGGGGCAGAACCCCAGGATAAAGGGTACCAGGGTCTGGAATGGACACTGGGCCAGTGGCAGGTGAGACACCAGCCTGCAGAGGGTGTGTCATAAGCAGGAAAAAAAAGCTAATTCCCAGATGACCAGTAGGAGGTGCCGTACCAGTGAGTCATTGCATTGCTACAGTTCCCTTTCTTTTTATTCTTCTTGTTTTTGAGTTTGGAGCTGAACTAGTTTACTTATCTTGAGATTTGTTTATTAGCAGACCCCTAAACAAAGCACAAATGCTAAACATGAGTTTATCCAGAAACACAAAGTTTCAGAACAAACCCATGTTCTCTGAATTACTACAATACAGGAGCTGCAGGGGAAATGTTGAAGAAAAATATTATGGGGGAAGGATGGAAACAGAGAAGCAGGAGAAGAGACAAAACTGAATATTTGAAGAAACAAAAAAAACAAAGGAAGATTGGGAAAATCCATCCTTGCAGAGAAGGAGCTGCTTGCCAGTCACAGCCAGGAAGTGCTGCTTGTAGAAAAGTTAAATCACACTTTTGGGCCTTATGGAAAAGTCTTATAGGATTTAATAGAACATGATAACTTTTCTATATGTTTTCTGCACCATCCTACTGAATTTAATAGAAATTTACACCCTTCCACAGATTTATGTAGGTTGGTTTTACAGATAAAACCCTGCATAAAAAGCCTTCATTCTCTATTATATTCTACAAGTTTTCAGAGTAGTTTGACAGAATCCTATTACATTTCTATAGAACCTTATTGGTTTAATCTCTAGTAATTCCATAGGACTCCCCCATAAGGGGAAAATGGTCAAGTAATCAGTAGTGGTGGCCAAGGCATAGGACTAAAAGCCAACCAGCCAGAACACCATGCTGTAGGTCAGGGGTCGGCAACCTTTCAGAAGTGGTGTGCCGAGTCTTCATTTATTCACTTTAATTTAAGGTTTCACATGCCGGTAATACATTTTAATGTTTTTTAGAAGGTGTCTCTCTATATAAGTCTATATATTGTATAACTAAACTATTGTTGTATTGTAAAATAAGCAAGGTTTTCAAAACGTTTAAGAAGCTTCATTTAAAATTAAATTAAAATGTTGATCTTATGCCACCAGCCCGCTTCTGGTCTGGGGTTCCATTCACCTAGGCTGGCAGCGGGCTGAGCAGGGCCTGCGGCCAGGACCCTGGCTAGCAAGGGGCTGGCAGCCAGAACCCCAGACCAGCAGTGGGCTGAGCAGCTCAGCCCGCTGCTGCTCAGGGGTTCCATCCGCTGGCTCCTGCCAGCCGGGATCCCAGCTGCTGGACCCGCCCAGCCCGCTGCCAGTCTGGGGTCCTGGTCCTGCCCACATACAGTGGGTACCTACCTTCTCCCTGGTTCTGGCCATTCTCTTTCTCTCTCTGCACTGAGCTGAGGGTGGGAGTGCACTGAGCACAGGGCTAGGGGTGAAGGAGTAGGCTGGGGGTTGGGGTGTAGGGTCTGGTCAGGAGCTAGAATGAGGAAAGGGGTTCAGGGTTAGGGCAGGAGGTTTGGGTGTGGAGTGCTTACCTGGGCAGCTCCCATTTGGTGGGAGGGGTGCAGGTGGGAATGTGGGAGGGGGGAGGTTCAGGAGGTCCCATTTGGTGCTCAGGGTGTGAGTGGGGATGTTGGGGGGTGGTGTTCAAGAGTCAGGGCAGAGGCCTGGGGCATGTGAGGGGGTGCAGGTGTCAGGAGTATAGGGTGTGGGGGTGCCAGAGTCAGGGCTGGGGTTGGGGGGGTGGGTGAAGGAGTCAAGCAGAGGGCTTGGTATATGTGAGGGGGCTGCAGGGCTCAGGGCAGGGGCCTTGGGGGTGTGTGGGGCTGCAGGGCCGGGGGTGCGTGGAGGGGGGAGGGCCAGGGCAGAGGGCTGGGGGTGTAGGCTGGGGTCGTGGGGTGCTCATGGCAGGGGGCTGGAGGGGATATGCCTTGCTTTCCCAAGGCTCTGCCCCTGCTTCTTCTCTCCCTCCGCCAGGAGCAGCGAGTATGCTGACTCTGCTCCTCCCCCACCGCCTCCCTCACAAGGAGCTGATTGGCGAGCAAGAAGGGAGGGACGGAGAGGAGGAGGAGAGGCAGGAACTCAGCACACTGCGGGAAGAGGCAGGGGAGCTGGCAGGACCAAGCTTCTGCCCCTTGCCCCCGCAGGAGGGGGCAGGGAGCGGAAAAGAGAGGGCCGGGCCGGATTTTTAATGGCATGCTGCTGCCTGCCAGGACCCCGGCAGGCTGCAGTGTGCCATTAAAAATGGGCTCGCGTGCCATTTTTGGCACAGGTGCCATAGGTTGCCGACCCCTGCTGTAGGATGTATGGCACTCTGGCTGGCTAGGAACTTAGTGAGGACTAAGATAGGTGCAGACAAAGCAGCAGAAGGACATTTGCCCAACCACCGGCTCTTCTCCTTACACAACCCATTTAGGATTGGCTGGGAACTGACAGTGCAGTGTCTGTGGAGGTAGCATCAGCCAACCCTTTAATCTGTCCCTGTGGAATGTGGGAGAGTTCTGGTGCACGAATTATAGACCAGTGGTCGTGTCAGGGTACATGGATTTCTCTCCTCTAGTTTGACTCGGAACATGCCAGGGTTGAATACCAAAAAATGTGTTTTACAGCACCAATTCTCCTGAGGGTAGGCCCTGTATATTAGGGCAGAGGCCAAATTACCTGAGGTAGTTAGGAAAACTGTTGAGGAGGGTGGGGTGGGGAAATAAGACAGAGGATTTACTTGCACTACAGCTACACAGCTATGGTGCTGTAATTGTGTTACGGTAGCATCATGGTATAGATGCTTCCTATGGTAATGGAAAGTTTGTTTTTTTTCCATTGCTATAGTTAATCCACCCCTCTGAGAGGCAGTAGCTAGGTTGACATAAGAATTTTTCAATCAATGTAGCTACATCTACACCAGGCAATAGGTTGGCCTAACTATGGTGCGCAGGGTGTAATTTTTTCATACCCCTGAGCAACATAGCTAGGTCAATCTAATTTTTCACTGTAAACCAGGGCATAAAAGGTGATTCAGACTTAGCCTGTTCAGTGGCAGAACCAAGTAATGGGAGCTGAGGGAATAGGAAGAGATGGGTAACATGGAGATTCCTCACAGTTCTTATGAAGATGCGGGGAGCCTCCAGCCCAAGTGGAGGAAATTTAAGCTAATTCTTTGGTTTTGGAAGTGCTTCTAGATAAGATCTCTTTAGCAAAAGATTCCCAAGGGAGATCTCAGTACTCTTCCTGTTTTGTTTAGATATTTTAAATAAAGTCAACACACCTAACTCTTCCCTTTGATATCTCAAAATTACAGTGTCTTATGTTTACAATGACAGAGTCAACACACCTAACTCTTCCCTTTGATATCTCAAAATTACAGTGTCTTATGTTTACAATGACAGAGTTCAATTTCTCTCCTCCTAACTTTTACTGTACTTGACTATCTGCAAATTATCTTTTCTAATTGCCTCATGGTGGCTTATTTGGTCTTTGGCTTTATTGGTTCGGTCCTGACTTTAGATTCTCCATAGGTAGAGCACATTCAGCATGGTACTGTCTTACATTTTGTCTCCTGTTCTTTCTATTAGGAGTGTGTTTGCAGTGACGAATGTTTATAACAACATGACCCAAGGAATTTCATCCTCCCCTGGAACATTGTGTAGGAGATCTTAATGGACAAAGAAAAACGTCTGCTGGGTTGTAGCCAAAAGCTTGCACTTGCTTAAAAAAAAAAATCATGTTTAACCTTCTGGTTTTGTGTACAACACAGGTTTTTTAACAAAATATTCACTTCTTGGTTTACAACCTAAAATGGAATCAATGAAAGAGGAATGAGCTCTTTGCTTGCTTTTTATGGCAAATCTCTTAATCATGACAAGTTTAATTCTGCCTCTTGACCAGATGCCTTACAAGGCTGTACTGCTCAGTTTATGCTTGTACAAATACTCATAAGTGGTAAAATAAATTAGGGGTAGATTGAAGAAAAAAGCTAAATGGGATAAAAAGAGATGATGAGTTTTTTTTATTTGCAGGTGCAATGTTCCTGAAACTTCAAACAATGGTGAAAAGTTGAAACCCAGTTTTCACCCACGAAAAATTTCCATTAACTTGAATAAAAGCTTCTCCTGAGTATGAAGTGATGTCCCAATTCAGCAAAGCACTTATGTCAATGGGGGTTAAACATGTGCTTAAGGGGTTTGCTGAATCAGGGCCTGAATAAGGACTTCAGGATTTGGCTGAATCTGATTTTATATGATTCAGGGGTTTGGGCAAAACTAAACTTTACTGTAAGATAACTGCCATTTGTCCTGCTTTGGCATGCTAATTCATTCCAGTGTCTTTATTGTGAAGAAAATAAATATGCTCAAAGATGGATTGAGGCATAGATACTATATAGGAATAGGGCCTAAACTCCTTGTGTCATGATTAACTCAGAATCTCAGCTTTCATTTAAAAAAAAATGCAAGCATCTAGCCCTCATGACTGAAGAAAAGTTTGAAACATGATCTGAGCATAACTGATGCAGCTATGTGTGTCCAGTCTGCAGTCCGCCTGAAATAACAGCTCTGAATGTGGTGAACTGCCCCATGTAACTCAATGGACTGTCAACTCCAAGACCCACTGTTTAGAGTGTGGGGTCAGGGGAGGTCCATCAACACCAGCCCAGCAGAGCACTGTGTGCCAGAAGGCTAAAAATACAGCAGCCCTGGTCCCCCAACTAAGCGGGCACCCTTTGCTGCTGGAGTAAGTAGTGCACTCCCCACTTCTGCCTGTCTCCAAGGGTGAGAGAGGACCCAAGAGCAGGGTACACTTCCTGCGGCTCCTGGAATGAAGAAGGATGCCCCTTGCTGCTGCCCTTGCGCATGCATCTGTGAGAGAGCTGTGCAGGAACTGGAATTTTTCTCCTGCAGAAAATCAACACATTCCCACAGTTTTGGATGAATCTGCATTTTCTGATGGGAAAAACATTCCACTGGAAAACTTCCAACCAGCTCAAGCCTTCATCACTACCATACCTAACGTGGGAAAGAAAGAGCCAGGATCATGGGGTATGGGGGGGGGCTATGAGGGGCCTTGCTGTATGGTGTGCCTCGCATCCTGGCTTGCCTTAATCCAGCCCTGAATATACTTTTAACAATGTAAGGTTGCCCATCCAAAATTAGATATGCTCACTCAATGCCATGTAGCTATTGAAATACTACAGGCGGCTTGATCATTGTTTTTAACAATCAAAGGGTGCCTGTTAGTAACATTATACTTCATTTATTAAAAACCCTTTTTTCCCATTAGACTTGTCTGTCTTTTCTATCTGGAGAGGAAAGTGAATTCTCTTGCTATATTTGCTTTATTATATATTTTAGTTGTTTAAACTCATGTTTATCAACTTAACTGACTTAGCCCTGGTCTACACGACAAGTTTAGGTCGAATTTAGCAGCGTTAGATCAATTTAACCCTGCACCCGTCCACATGACACAGCCATTTCTGTCAATTTAAAGGGCTCTTAAAATCGATTTCTGTACTCCTCCCCAACGAGGGGATTAGCGCTGAAATCGACATCACCTGGTCGAATTTGGGGTAGTGTGGACGCAATTCGACAGTACTGGCCTCCGGGCGCTATCCCAGAGTGCTCCATCGTGACTGCTCTGGACAGCACTTTGAACTCCGATGCACTAGCCAGGTACACAGGAAAAGCCCCAGGAACTTTTGAATTTCATTTCCTGTTTGGCCAGCATGGCAAGCTCATGAGCACAGGTGACCATGCAGTCCCTGAATAGCAAAAGAGCTCCAGCACGGACCGAACGGGAGGTACCAGATCCTTCACTGTATGGGGAGAAGAATCTGTGCAGGCAGAACTCCATTCCAAAAGACAAAATGCCAATATATTTGCCAAAATCTCCAAGGGCATGATGGACAGAGGCTACAACAGGGACCTGCAGCAGTGCCACATGAAAATTAAGAAGCTCAGGCAAGCCTACCAAAGGGGGAAACGGCTGCTCTGGGTCAAAGCCCCAGACATGCTGCTTCTATGATGAGCTGCATGCAATTCTAGGGGGTCCCCCTACCAATGCCCCACCCCTGTATGTGGACTCCTGCAAGGGGGGGGGGAGGAGTCTCCTGCAACAGGCATGAGGATTTTGAGGATGAGGATAGCACACAGCAGGCAAGAGGAGAAACCATTCTCCCCGACAGCCAGGAACTGTTTATCATCCTGGAGCCAATACCCTCCCAAGGCAGGCTCCCAGACCATGAAGCTGAAGAAGGCACCTCTGGTGAGTGTACATTTGTAAATATAATACAGGGTTTAAAAGCAAGTGTGTTAAATGATTGATTTGCCCTGAAGACTTGGGATGCATTTATGGCCAGTACAGCCCCTCTTTTTTAAATGGCCAACCCAACGGGTGCTTGGTATGGGAAAGAAGGGTGCTGCTGTTTGAAACCATTTCCACATGTTATGAAGGTTGAAGAAGCAGAGAGAGTGTGGCTTACCATGGCTGCCTGCAAGCTGAATTCTGTTGCTTGGCCCTGTGTGTGTGAGATCTCTCACACCAGACCGGCAGACCCTCAATTTAAGAGGCAAAAAGCTACCTTGTACTGAAAGCACATCTGCTATGTAATGTTAACAGCTTGGTTCACCGTGAAAGAGTCTACCCATTGTTCTCTAAAATGTCTTTTTAAATACTACTCTCCCTTTTTTCCTCCCGCAGCTGCAAATGTTTCAACGCTCCCGCTAGCCTCTCAATCCCAGAGGCTAACACAGATAAGAAGGCGAAAAAAACTACACTCGTGATGAAATATTCTGAGCTCATACAGTCCTCCTGCACTGAAAGAGCTCAGCAGAATGCGTGGAGGCAAATAATGTCAGTCCAGGAAAGCAGAAAATGAATGCGAGCACAGATGAGGTGGGGGGAGCACGATGAGAGGAGGCCGGATGCAATGCTGAGGCTACTGGGGGATCAAACTGATATGCTCTGGCATCTGGTGGAGCTTCAGGAAAGGCAGCAGGAGCCCCTGTGTACCGCCTGCACTCCTACCGAAGTTCCAGAGCCTCCTCACCCAGGTGCCCAAGCAACAGAAGGCTGGCATTCAATAAGTTTTGAAGTGCAGTGTGGCCTTGTCCTTCCCTCCTCCCCTCATCCACCACCCCACCCAGTGCTTCCCTCCTCTCCCTCCCCTCCCGGGCAACATTGGCAGTTATCCCCCCTATTTGTGTGATGAATTTAATAAAGAATGCATGATTTTGAAACCATGACTTTATTGCCTCTACAAGCAGTGGTTGGCTTACAGGGAAGTAGAGTGAACCAAGGGGGTGGGTTTTCATCAAGGAGAAACAAACAGAACTGTCACATTGTAGCCTGGCCAGTCATGAAACTGGTTTTCAAAGCTTCTCTGATACACAGCATGCCCTGCTGTGCTCTTCTAATCATGCTGGTGTCTGGCTGCACATAATCAGCGGCCAGGCCATTTGCCTCAACCTCCCATCCAGCCATAAATGTCTTCCCCCTTACTCTCACAGATATTGTGGAGCAAACAGCCATAACAATGGAAATATTGGTTCGCTGAGGTCTAACCGAGTCAGTAAACTGTGCCAGTGCGCTTTTAAACGTCCAAATGCACATTCTACCACCATTCTGCATCTGCTCAGCCTATAGCTGAACAGCTCCTTACTACTGTTCTGGGTGCCTGGGTATGGCTTCATGAGCCATGGCATTAAGGGGTAGGCTGGGTCCCCAAGGATAACTATTGGCATTTCAACATCCCCAATGGTTATTTTCTGGTCTGGAAAGTAAGTCCCCTTCCTGCAGCTTTTCAAACAGACCAGAGTTCCTGAAGATGCGAGCATCATGTACCTTTCCCAGCCTTCTCATGTTGATGTCGGTGAAACGTCCCTTGTGATCCACCAGTGCTTGCAGCACCATTGAAAAGTACCCCTTGCTGCCAAGGTGGTCCGGTCCCAAGATAGGGGTGTGCATTCCGTCTGTGGCCCCACCACAGTTAGGGAATCCCATTGCAGCAAAGTCATCCACTATGACCCGCACATTTTTCAGAGTCACTACTCTTGATAGCAGCAGCTCAGTGATTGTGTTGGCTACTTCAATCACAGCAGCCCACATGTAGATTTGCCCACTCCAAATTGATTCCCGACTGACCGGTAGCTGTCTGGCGTTGCAAGCTTCCAGGGGGCTATCGCCACTCGCTTCTCAACTGTGAGGGCTGCTCTCATCTTGGTATTCTTGTGCTTCAGGGCAGGGGAAAGCAAGTCACAAAGTTCCATGAAAGTGCCCTTACACGTGCTAAAGTTTTGCAGCCACTGAGAATTATTCCAGACCCGCAACACTACGCGGTCCCACCAGTCTGTGCTTGTTTCCCAGGCCCATAATCAGCAATCCATTGCATGAGCCTGCCCCATTGCCACCAGGATGTCCAAATTGCTGGGGCCCGTGTTTTGAGAGAAGTCTATATCCATGTCCTCATCACTATCACCGCACTGCTGTCGCCTCCTCGCCTGTTTTTGCGGGTTCTGGTTCTGCACATACTGCAGGATAATGCGCGAGGTGTTTATAATGCTCATAACTGCCGTAGTGATGTCCGTGGGCTCCATGCTTGCTGTGGTATGGTGTCTGCAGGAGAGCAGAGTTGCAGTGGAAGCGGTGACTAAAGATGGATGCCACAAGAATAGATATTTATACAGAACAACGAGAGGACCTGCGAAGTGGATTCAGGAGAGCAGAGTTGCAGCGGAAGCGGTGTCTGACGATGGGTAGCAGCACCCAGTAGGACCAGAACGGATCCCCTGAGCTGCAGGAGAGAAGAGTTGCAGCGGAAGCGGTGGATGATGATGGTTAGCAGACCTACTGCAGTCTGCTGCCAGCAGCACCCAGGACACAACAATGGCAGTGTCGGTGAGCTGAGGTGAGCGGGCTGCACGCTTGCCGCGGTATAGCGTCTGCGCGGAAAAAAGGCACGAAACGATTGTCTGCCGTTGCTTTCACTGACAACATGTACCCAAAACCACACGCGACTATATTTTTGCCCCATCAGGCATTGGGAGCTTAACCCAGAATTCCAATGGGCGGTGGAGACTGCGGGAACTGTGGGATAGCTACCCACAGTGCACCACTCCGTAAGTCGATGCTAGCCATGGTAGCAAGGACGCATTCCGCTGACTTAATGCACTTAGTGGGGGCATATGCAATTGACTGTATAAAATCAATTTCTAAAAATTGACTTCTATAATATCGACCGAATTTCATAGTGTAGACATACTCCTAGATGCAAATGAGGACAATTTGAATTACAGAGTCAAAATAGTTCAAAGTTGCAGGGTCTTTTTAGTGTCATCAAAGCAGTGTTCCTGCAACGAATAGGGACATTATTCCTTATATATAAATTTCTCTTCAGGAGCTACGGTGCCTCTGCTTTCTTAGATCAACTGTCATATTTCTATATAATTAATCTATCTGTGCGCAATCCTCTTCCACATATTGGGAGGAGAAACAGCAGAGTTTGATTATGCCTGATGTATGATTTTAATCTCTCCATGATGATCATGATTGGAGACTGGAAGAAAAAAACTGAAATCTAAGTAGTAACCTGACCTTATAAACTAACAAAGTTTTATCTGTAATCATGGATATACAGAACCAGAGTTGAGCTAACATTTACTTTTTATTACTTGTAAGCACTGATCATCTTAGTGCCGACAGATAAAGACAGCCGTTGCCTCAGAGATTACAGTGTAGGAGGTATAAGAAATGTAATGTGTTGGTTTAGAAATAATGACCAAAATTCTCAGCTGTGCCAGACCTCTTTCAATACAGCAGGCAGGAAAGGGTGGGGGACAATCAGGGAGCCTGTTACAGCTTCTTGGTTATCTGCTTAGTCCTGGCACGGGTTAGAACACCTTGTGGGCTGTTCCAACATACACCAGATACATCAATTTTAAGGCCAGAATGGGCCATTATAATTATTTAGTCTGATCTTCTATATAAGGGCACATAGACCCTCACCCTATGATTTCTGCCGAAGTCCAAAAGGACTGTCCGCCAGCTGTGGATAGCCAGAGCACATCACACCCTGGCCACAGAGAGAGAGAGAGAGAGAGAGAGAGAGAGAGAGAAGGTGACAGATGAGAAGAGGCAGATTTGGAAGTCATCAGCAAAGAGACTGAAGACATGGAAATAAGGTGTCAAGTAAGAGGAAAAAGAGAAAGTGTTGAAGGATTTGAAGGATTCCTGCAGAGATTGGGAGTGAGGGGTGCAGAAAAGAGGAGGAACTGCCAAAGTGGATGCTGAAAGAAAACAGGGTCATGAAAGCCAAGGGAGGAGAAAATGGCAATGGGGAGGGAACGATCTAAGGCTACAGAAAGATCAAGGCGGATGACAAAGGAGTATTGGCCAACAGGCTTAACCACAATGAAGTGATTAGTGACCTTGGTGGGTGTAGTTTCTGTGGAGTGGGTGGAAAGTAGGTTGTGGAAATCCAGTACAGCGTTAAGAGAGGACCCAAGGCAGTGATTGTAAATAGCCTATTGGGGAAGCTTACAAGTGAATAGAAGAACACTATTTAGAAAGAGTGATGGGGCTGATGGCGAGGATTTCTTTAGCACTGGTGATACAAAGCATGTTTGTCCACTGAAGGAAAGGAGCCAAACACAGAAGGTCAAGAGTAGCTAGGGTGAGTGCTGGTTACAGAGTGACTGGTGTGTGGTGTGCTGGCATGCCTTAATACAAGCTTCAGCTCTAATATCATGGCAAAGGCCTAACTACATACATGGGGCACCATGATTCTGATTCTCAGTGCTTATTTGTAATCACCTGCAAATCATTATTTAATACATTGCTTGGGACCCGATCGGAGTGATTTCCCCATTTGCTAGTTTTAGACAAAGCTTAGGCAGGCTATAATGCAGCAGTAATTAATGACACTGCACTGCCAGTACTTAACACCATCTGAGACAGACCCTGGCTGTAGCTATAACACTGGACACTCCACTATGGAATATGGAGTCTTCAGAACAAAGAAACAATAGGTTAGCAATAGCTCTCCGGGGTGGTCTTTTCCCTCCTTCAGGCCTAAGAGTGTCTCATAATTTTTCCTACAGGCACGAAGTGCTAGTGCTGTTTACTGGAGAGGAAAAAAAGCAATTTTACTCAGAGCAGGTTGTTTCTTATGATGATATTAAATGAAATAGCCAATGTTATCTGTTTGCACATACAGTGCAAAGATGTTCGCATTTATATAGTTTGAATAATTTAAAAAGTTGTCTGTTACATTCATACTTTTTAGGCCCAGATACTCAACAGTATTTAGGCACCTAACTGATATTGAAATTGTGAGTTAGGTCCTTAAACATCTTGGGGATGGGAGTTAGACGTCTAGTTTGCTTTGAGGTACTGGTCTTAGCCCCTTGTGACTAGGTGATTATGTCTCTCTGCACTCATGCTGCTGGTGCTGCCGCAGCTGTTGTTGGCAAGGGGTTAATATTTTCCTTGGGACGTGTTGTAAACACATGTATTCCTCCCTCTCTGCCATTGATTTCATTGGTTCTGGAATCTGCATCTGGTTTTTAGAGTTATGTTTTCTGACAGTGTTACCGCAGCAGTTTCTCCTTTGTTTGGGTTCATGCTAGAAATATACAGGATCATATGGTGAAATATACCGTGTAAGTGTGGCTAATTCCCTGTGGGTTACTCACAGGCTATACCTAGGAAGAAACTAGTGTTCACAAGCCTCTTGAGAAGAGAGAATTGCAAATCTTTAATAAAACAATCAACATTTTAAGTTAGTCCCAAATATTCGGGTTTAACCAACGGCAGAAAACAACCTGGTGTTGCACCCCCAAAAGGTTTTTATCAAGGTCAGCTTGGCGCTTATGCTACAAAAACATCCTCAGCTTTTCAAACAGGCCAATAAATTGGTCTCTGGGGAATCAGAATCTTGCAAATAACCCCCTTCCCTCACACTACCTTTTAGACTTGGGAGGAAATAGTGAGTCAAAAATTATGCCTCTGAACCAACAAGCTGCTAGAAGAGTTCAAACTAGTGTAAGCATGGGCAAGTGGGGTAAGTTGAACAGTAAGGCAACATTCAGATCAAGACGATGTCATGGTCTGATTTGGAACATTTTTAATACAGAGTGAAAAGTGCACAATAAACTCTCTAGAAACGGTCTGGCAGCCAAGCAATTTCATTTTAATATAGGTGACGATATGGTCATTTTTAATAGGTTTGCTTTTAGTGAGCCAAAGTAGGGCCCTATGAGAAGAGAAGTGAAGCTTTATAATAGTAGCTTGTATACATTCAGGGACTAATTTCCATTTCAACACTAATAGCCTTAAAAATAGACTGAGGTCAAGGGAAAACAGAAAGGCTTATACATTTTTATAAAACAATGTATCACATTTATTCCAGAACCAATTATATCTAACATTAGAGACCAGGTGGGTGAGGTAATATCTTTTATTGGACCAATTTCTGTTGGTGAGAGAGACAAGCTTTTGAGCTTACACAAGCTTGTGTCTCTCACCAATAGAAGTTGGTCCAAGAAAAGATATTAACTCACTCACCTTGTCTCTCTCATATCCTGAGGCTAAAATGTCTACAGTAACACTACATCTACGTAACATGGACAGTTATGAAACAAGAAGCTTGTTTAATGGCTATCAAATTATATTTCAATAGACTGAATAAAGGGAAGTATGTTCTTCTAGTTACAGTTTTTTTGATGTTTTGTTTTTTGAATTAAACAGTAAGCTGTGGCAAGCAGTGGATTTCTGGTCAGTTTCTGTAGTGTCAGAAAGAAACAAAGTCCAAAATCACATCAGCTCAATTAGGTCCACAATGTAATGAAGGTGGCACAGAAGTGCTGGTAAAACAAAACCTCTTTATTTCTTGGCCCAATCACATGACCAAAGACAGGATTACAAGAAGTTTTAACTCTGTCACATGGCAAGGGCGAGAGTCCACTGGCTTTGGGCATTATTCTTATATATAATTACAGCTGGGCAACATTTTCCAATGTTGTATCTGAAGAAGTGTGTTTTTTATGCACGAAAGCTTATGCCCAAATAAATCTGTTAGTCTTTAAGGTGCCACCAGACTCCTCGTTGTTTTTGTGGATACAGACTAACACGGCTACGCCCTGATACAAGTTGCGGAGGGTTCCCTTCTCCTCACCCCCCCAAAAAAAAGGGTTTGTAAGAATTCTAAATTTCAGTAAATAAAGAAATGTCAATGACACTTCCATTATATTTTCCGATTTTTGAACAATTGATGGATCTGCTAAGCAGGGGACTACAACTCCCATCAGCCCCCTCCCCGCTGCAATCCGCTTCCTCCTGGCCAGGGCAGGGAAAGGGCCTGTTCCAGGAAGTGGCCTGGCTCCATCTGGAAGCAGTGGCTGCATGGCTAGCCAGGAGCTGCAGAGAAGCCAGGTAGAGATCAAAATTCCCACTAACTACATGCAGAGCTGTGTATGGAACAGGGGGGACTGCCACACATCACAGCTGGGTACAGGTCTGTGTGGACCGATGCGGGAGCAACCGCAGGTAGGCAGGGAGCCAGTGCAGAGGGGTCCTACTAAGAGACACTGTCTGAGTCTGTCTTGGAAAACCAACAAGTTCTTGTTTGCTAGAATAGAGATTGGGCTGGAGAGGGAACCCCAGGCACTAGGCCTGATGAGTCCTAGCTCTTGACGGGACTGCCACCAGGGGCCTAAACATTTACCACCATTGCTTGCATTGAACTAGAACTGTTTAAACCTCTGTTCCTAAAGTACTTGCAACCTTTCCCTTTCCTGCCATCCCTGGAAAAAAACCCTTTCCCTTAGCCATGTGTCTGAGGGTCTACAGTGCACCTGTGAGCATGCTTCCCAGTTCAGGTAGACAGGCAGGTACTAGCTCTGCACAGGCTTCTGGCCTGACTACAAACCCAGCCACACCCCCCTGGCTAGCCTGAGCCACTGCCTGTACTGCACCAGCTGCACTGCTGGTTCTTTCACGCTAGTTCAAGAGGAATTACCTCATGTCTGTCAACCAAGCAAGGAAGCACACTTCCAGCTCCCGCGTAGACACACCCGGCGTGGTCACTGGAACCCGCAAGGGTTAGCAGCAGCCACAATGATTAGCTGCTGAAGCATCGCCAGCACTTGCCTTGGAGCCCTGGTAGACTTAGCACGCTACCAGCAGCTGGTACGCTGCTTTGGTGCACTCCCATTACCGAGCTGCCCCCATCACTACAAAACTAGAGAACGGGTTGAAATATTTGGATTTTTTTTTAAAACAACAGTTGTCAAAAGTTTTAAATGTTTGATAAAAACCACAAACATTCATCAGCGTCCAAACATCAGGTCCAAACACAGAAATGTACTGCTTGGTATGTCTGCCTTTGCCACCTCAAATGGCATTAGATTGGAAATGTGGAATGTCACTGGGCTGGGCTCCTCCCCAGCACCTGAGTATGCGCTGCAACACCCCGTCTCTTCCAAGGAGGTTTGTTTCCTTAATAAAAGCAAGTAAACAGAAAAACAGTCTTAACTCAGGCCTTATCTGCAGGTGTCAGCTCCACCCCTCTCAGAGGCCTCTGGCAGGTTCCCAGTTCTGGGCAGCTCTGCTCCTGCTTCGGGACAGCAACCTCAGGACCGTTTCCCTGAGCACCTGGTTGCCTTTGCTCCAGGGGACTCACCGCAGGAGTTATTGTCACTCCACTGTCACATTTTATCCCTCTCCCAGTTGTCTCAGTCAATCCCCACTGTTCCTGCCTCCTAGCAGCCCTTTATAGGCCAAGGTGTAACCCAGTCCTCTTTAACTGGCTACCTTGGAATCACTTACTTTGGTCCAGGGGAGCTGGACCTAGTCTATCCACAGAGGACCAGCTACCCTATGACAGGAGGGCAATATAGTGTAGTTTAGCAGACTTACTATCCCTGAGCAACCCATTGTGGCTTTTTCTGATGGTTTCCTGTTAAGGTCCTGGCCCTCCAGCCAGATTCCTCTGGAGTCTTGCCTCTTCCAGCGCTAATGATGTTCTTCAGGTTCCAGATAACATCTTCCCCCAGCACTAAAGCAAACAGAAAACTCCCAAAGGTCTTCTGCCCCTTCTGGGACTTGCTTTCAGTCTGCCTCTGAAACAATGGAAGCATCCAAAACATAAATACCCCTGGCTCTCTCTCACTCCTGATGAGTTTGAGGTTTCAGCCTCTCCATCCTTTCCTTAGGACACGGATTCACAGGCTCCTCTCCTCAAGTCCTGCCCCGTTGCAGAGCCCACTACAGTGTAACCATAGCTCCTGCAGCTATATCTCTTTTCACCTTTCCTGACCCAGCCTTCCACACCCATCCTCTCACCCGGGCCTCCCCCCTCTGACTGCCCTGCACTCTTTCTATTAAGTTCGTCCCTCAGCCTGACCAATGGCGCTGCGGCGATTGACAGTAACTGAGGATCTGCCCTGTGTGGTTTTCACAGAGTAGCTGCAGGCAGAACTTTATTACCTTTCTGTGGAGTAGGGATATATTTGTCTTACTCGCTTTTTCAGCCTACAGCCAAGAATTCTTCCTTCCCCCTATATCTTTATTTGAAATAACCTCACACCCAGAAGTTTGGATCCAAGCTAAACTTTCCCAGGTTGCAGGGCAGTTGGATCCTGTGTTCTGGTACAAGCTAACTCAGGGTGCATTTGCATTGCAGTAAGGGTTGTGATTTGCAGCTCGCGTAGATGTGCCCATGTTAGCTGTACTCTAGCTAGCTCTCCAAAAAAACAGAAGAGAGGACGTGGTGGCATGGGCTTCAGCACCAGCTACACAAGTCCACCTGGCACCCCTGGATACGTACCCACTTGTGCAGCTTCTATTGTTAGTGAGCTGGCTAGAGTACAGCTACTGTGAATACATCTACACAGGCTGCCATTCACTTCTCCAGCTGTACTGTAGACATAACCTCTTTGACATGCTGGAGCGGCGGGTCTTGGAGCCTCTCATCAGCTCTTTGAGAAAATTCTGCTATCAACCTCAAAGGATGTTTGGGTTGATTTCCCGGTCTGTAGTGGAATTTACTCCCCTCTGCACGCGGTTCAGTCATCCTTGCAGATGACTTATCCCTGGCCCTATAATAGATTTCTGAAGAGCAATTTTTATTTGTTTTACCTTTTAAATGGTCTAGAATTGTCCCTGACTCGAGTGTACACAACACCCAGGGCTTGCCCGCAAATCAGGGTTATGTGTGCACTTGGTATGTGGATATGCAAGCCCTGAACTCATTCACACGCAGTCAGTGTTTTCCATATAGAAGACAGACGTAAGCATGTTGTTGAAAATTTGGGCCATAATATTTTACAAATTATAATAATCATCAAAAGATTTTAAGTTACATTTACTGAGCCGCTCTCTCACAAGTGATTTGTAGTTAAGTTTACATACTCTCCAGAATTTAGGGCTTTTTAGATGGAACTGAGTCCAGTCTTGCCAACTAGCGCTGGGATGCCGGTTAACCTTCAAAGAAGCTGAATTGAAATCATGTAACTGTTTTCATTATAGCCTCCACCTGGACTTACATCACAGACCCACCTAATAAACAAAAGCCCTGTCCACTGAGCCCTTTCAGGCTATAAGTTTTCAGTTTATGTAGTGATTTTTAGTAAAAATCCTGTTTTAAAAAAGTAAAACTTTACTGTGAATGCCTTTATATTTCTTAGGATACCCTCCCCATCTCTTGTATTTTGCTCTGTATTCATAGAATATCAGGGTTGGAAGGGACCTCAGGAGGTCATCTAGTCCAACCCCCTGCTCAAAGCAGGACCAATCCCCAATTTTTGCCCCAGATCCCTAAATGGCCCCCTCAAGGATTGAACTCTCAACCCTGGGTTTCGCAGGCAACTGCTCAAACCACTGAGCTATGCCTCCCCTCCCCCCAATTATTCTTTGCCAATTTTGCCAAAACAACTTTTCTGCAGACTTTGGTTTACTTGACTCTCTGGCTTGTACTTCTGACATTTGGTTTTAAAGTTTGGACTAAAGAATAAAAGGTCTCACATTTTCAAAGAATGTGTAATTTGCCTTAATGGGTTGGTGTACTACACCTGTGTCTATCTAGTGGCACGTGTCTTCTTTAGTAAAGGTACAATTGCTTGGGGATTCTTTCTTCTATTATCCCTCAGAATGATAGTTTAGCTGAGAACTACAAAACTAATTGATTATTAAAATAATTTTACTTATACTGGTGAAGGGAATTGGGCCTCAGGGTGGAATCTGTTTTACATGTCCTTGGCCAGTTGGAATACTAAGTTACCAAAAGCATAAATCCATTTTTCTAGCCTTAATGTACTTCAGTGAACTTTCTACTAAATGTAATAATTGTAGAGGTTTAGGCAAAAAATGTTCAAACTTTGGCTTTGATGGAGCAACACCAGTTTACACCTGCAGAAGAACTGTCCCATGTGTTTGAGAACCTGAGCTAATATCCAATACCTTAAAGAACAGCCATATTTGGGACCATGTGGTTTACTAGAAGAAAAGGGCAAAAAACAGTTTTTCCAAACTGCAAAAGTTTTTGAATATTTTTCCTGTCCCAAACTGGGACAAACAGTTCAAATTTTTCATGAGCCAGTAATCCAAATTTTTTGTGGATTGGGTCAATCGAAACATTCCACTTGAATAATTTCCAAATGTTTTGTTTTGATTTTTTTTTAAATTAACCTTTTTCAATATAAATGAAGTCTTAAAACAAAAAGTTGTTCCAAATTAGAAAAATAAAACTTTTGGAAATTGTCAAAACATGCCATTGTGATCATTTAAAAAAAGATGTAATAGCTTTTTTCAAATTAGATTAGTCTAAGCCGACCCTTTCCCACAAATAGTTTTGGGTTTGACAAAATGGCATTTTCTGATTTAAAAATAAATAAATAAATATTATAAAAAATTCCCAAGCAGTTCTACTTACGAGTACATTGCTGAGTAGTCCGTTGGCATGTATTATTTTACATGCCTAGAATCAGAGACATGCTGCTTGTGCCAGGCTTGACATTGCTACTCACGACCACAGCATTACTATGTATAAGAAAGGTGTGATATGTGGTTCTGTTGTTGCGATTCCACTTGTTTTTACAGAGATGTCACAATGCAGTTGTGGGCCCTCTTTTCTAATACTGGCCTTAAAGTGTTGCCTGTGATCCAGAAGGTTTCTCAACCTTTTTGATACCAGAGACCAGCTTGCTGCCTTTCTTAAACTGTCTCAGGAAGATTTCAGGGACTGGCCTTGGTCCACAGACTGGTCATTGAGAAACACTGATCTAGAGTGCTTAAAGCACTATTGTTACATGAATGCTATTGTCTAATTAGGCTGGGTTTTTTGTTTAATGAGATGGCCCATTGTCAGAGGGTGACAATGTCAGAGGCCCTTTTAAGAGGGAGAGGTTAGTTCACATGAGAGTGGTCAGCTGACCCCAAATGGGCTTAAAAGAAGGCACTGGGGGAGAGACCGAGATGGCAGAAGAGTAGTCAGGAAAAAGACACATGAAGGCTGCCTGGGAGTAAGAAATTGACAGGTGAAAGCTTCCAGAGACTAGGAGACTGTAGGAGGTCCCTGAAGAAAGGTGTTAGTGGTTCCTGGGGGAAGACTGAAGGTGGGAGACCAGCAGAGGAGTTACCTGCTGATGTCTCCAGGCTAGAGAGCTGGAGACAGGAGAACAGTGGAAGGACCTACCTGCCAAGAAGTTAATGGAACAGAGGAAACAATGGATGCTTTGCTGGTGAAGATGAACTCCCAGCAGACAGGCTGTTGCACTCCAGCTGAAAGGGGTTGGTGGCTTTCCTATCACAAGGACAGGAACGGATCAAAGGAGAGCCCACCTGTGGAGAAGCTGGAGTGTGGTATGGGCTATGTCAAGGGGCTAGAGGTTATAGATTTCAAGGGCTGTATACACTGAGTGTGAGAAAGGGACTCTGTCTGGAACTTCAGTTAAGGACTGTTTTGCACTATGTTTTGGTAATAAGTTGGCCCAGAAGAGTGTATTAATGAGTCAAAAAGCCTTACATGGAATTACTGGAGACTCCGAAGAAGGCAAATTGAGGTGGGCATGCCTAATTTACTGCAGCCTTCTTCTGGAAGGTGCTCCAGGTGGTGTTGCTTTATGACATCCATCATATGGCAAGAGCTGTCCTGTTTGAACCTGTTATTTAATCACAGACGTTGTTATGCCACTAACTAGTTTATGTTGCGATGCCAGATAGGATGACAAGCTATGTGTACTAAGGTGAAGGAAACTAATGCATGAAGCTGTATTTGACAGCTGAAATGTGGCAATTTTTATCAATCACACGTACTCCTATGCATGCATCCGATGAAGTGAGCTGTAGCTCACGAAAGCTTATGCTCAAATAAATTGGTTAGTCTCTAAGGTGCCACAAGTACTCCTTTTCTTTTTGCGGATAGAGACTAACACGGCTGTTACTCTGAAACCTGACATTCTCCTATATCCATAATGCCCCAGTTATGGAAATAACTCTTGGTTGAACTCAGAGCATCTGCAGGGGAGGTGTAAGTCTAGAAAATCCAGTCAGCTACACTTATAAGTCCTGCCTGACAAAGCAGTTGAGTATTGGGAATTCCTACTGGTGCACTGAGAAGCTGACTTGGAATGTACATGCAAATCTCGCTGACAGGAGTATATAAGTCTTAGGCCCAAACCCAGTCCCCAAGTAGTCAAGCTGGATGTTGGAGAGATACACAGATGAACTGAACTGGGGGAACACCTTCAGGCTGTGGATTCCCCTGGCCCCAGCTCAGCAATGCCCCACCTCCTCCCCCATGGTACCATGTAAGAAGCTCATGCAGGTTGTGTACCATCCCCATCTGGTTTCCATATCCAGTCTCCTCCCATGAACCATTTCCACAGTACAAGAGGCACCATAGAGAATGGGGTGGATTTGCCTCAGTCCCCAGTTCTGTCATCCTTACATTTAGTAGTACTTTATTCAAAGGTAGCCCTGATAGAATGAATGGGGCTGCTTGAGGTGTAAGATACTACTCACTGTAAGAAGGGGTGGCAGAATCAGGCCATTACTGATCAGTAGGAATAGGATCCAGTCTCTAAAGTCAGTGGGGAAAACTGGATCAATGGAAAGAACAGGTTGGTAGGATAGCCTAGTGGACGGAGAACTAGGCCAGCTGGGTTGAAGTTCCAGTTCAGCCACACCCTTCCTCTGTGACCTGAGACAAGTCTCCCCAGTGCCTCAATTCCCCATGTGTAAAATGCAGCTAAAGCTTCATACCTCCCAGAAGAGTTGTGAGGATGAAATCTGCTAATGATTGACAAACACTCAGATACCATGGTGATGAGGCCATAAAAGCACCGGGATAGATCAGACTTCTGTAGTAGCAGGATTAAGTCCCAAGGGAGTGAAGATACAAATCAAGTACATTTATAATTCTGCTTAGAAAGAAATCAGCAGAGACACAACATAAGTTTTAACATGCTGTTTTGTAGCAAACCACAGTCTGGTCTAAACTTGTTTTTAGCATTTCAATTACGAATGTGATAGTTGCAGAAAGATGATCATTTTAAAGCATATTCAAATAATTCTTCATTAGCACACATTTGCCCCGTAAGTATAACATAAATACCCTGATTATTAAGTGGATCTTAATCCTACAACACTTATGACTAAGACTTTCCAAAAAAAAAAAAAAGTTTTTACAATACTGTTGAGCTCATGGAACAACAATTAAAATAAGACAGGTTTATTTTTAACTAGAGGGTACAGTACAGAAAATAGTTTGTCTTCTAAAGAGGGTTTTGTGGCTGAAATGCGTAGTATGTCTACTAAAAAAGAGCAAAGGATATGTAAAAGGATCCTCCCTAGCCTGCTAAAGCTCTTTGAAAATAGGATGTTCTTGTACATAAATGTTATAGATGAGTGCTGGTATATTATTGTTCTACATTAGTGCAAGTGCAGTTTAGCTTTGTCAGTATTTTATATTGGTAATGTACCAGGGTCCTGTTTGTGTGTGCACCCATGCCATTTAAAAAAAAAAAAAACTAACAAAAAAAACACACCTTGAAAAACCAAAGACCAGCAGCTCAGCTGGGGTAGGCCTCTTATGTCTGGTACCATATATAAGCTTATGAAACTAAACTGTGTAAGACCTCTGCAGCGTGCCTCGCATTTCAACAGGGACTGAAGCAGTGGTGGTGGGAAATCTCTTTCCCTGGACCAAAAGCAAGGCAACAACTGACCCCAAATATATTGATTTTTAACATTATTTTTCTCACACTGTAACTGCCTTTTTCTGTCCTGTGTTATCTCATGGTAACCTTAGGTATCAGACCCAATCCTGAAAGTTAATGGGCTCGTGCATAAGTATTGTTTGTTCTCTCTGTGTTAACAAACCTTGTTCCTGTTTGATTACTAACTCTTCCTTTTTCCTGCTTTTTGTTTACTATAATACATTTCCTGTTTATGAGTTTATAATTCCCAGACAAAAAAAGTTGTAAATATGCATCAAGAACTTAGAGGGAAGACTGTCTCAGTAGAAAGTTTGTGTAGTTTCAACCACACCAAGCATTTGAAAGTTCCATCATCTCCCCTCCCCCCGATCTCTTGGCTTCTCCCTTCCCATTATTCTAAATCTTTCTCTTTTAGCTCTACTCCCTTTGCCTTCATGCACACTACTTTCCCCTCTACTCTAAAAAATCCTCGCTCAAACCCTCTTGCCAGTCCTGGTGATAGTGGCCATGGATGCCAAGTACCTGGGAGCTAGCAAATGAGAGAGGACAGTCCACAAGAACCGTGGGGGAGCCAGTGCAAATGAAACCCTAGAGGAGGCAAGCATTCAGTTCCAGCAGTAACGGTGAAGCCAGAGGCTGCCCTACAGTAAAAGGGACAGAAGCAGGGAAATCTATCCAACGTAGCATAACCGATCCCGTTGCAGGATGTCACTGCATGTGCAGTACTGTCAACCCCAAGTGTTTAAAAAAAATAAATAAAAAGAGTCAGGCCCCCACAATCATGGGATTAGTGTAAAAATGAGTTAGTTAGTTAGTTATTTAAATAAATGTTGTGTTCTCTTTATTTGCCTCTTGGTGTGGGAGCATTAGGGTTCACATTGCCAGCTTTTCTCCCCAAAAATGAAGGCTAGAAATTGTTTTTTTTTTAAATGAAAGCTGGTAATATCCAGATTCCAGCATCTGAGGCTTTAAGAAAAACAGCAAATATTGCACAAATCATGATAAAATCATGAGAATTGGCAACACCTTGAGTGTCATGCACCAGCCCCTTCTGCTGTCTGGTAGTGTGCAAGGTCTCCCACCAGCTCAGAGGCAAGTGTTGCAGGGTGCTCCAAACAGAAGGCTCTACAAACTGTAGCCCACAATGGGGTCCCCAAAACACTCATCCATTTGAGCACAAGGATCCTTTATTAGGGCTACCAGAAACACAACAGGCAATTCTCCAATGCACGACGTGTGTTACTGATTACTGTAAATGCACAAAACAACACTTCCTAACCCAGGCCCCAAGAGCAGTGCATTAGAGGGGTCTACAAGTTGGGCTTCTCAGGCCCAGTTCCAGGGATCCTCCCTCCAGACCACACTCCACACAGAGGCATTCAGACATTGGCCTGCAGATTTCCAAGGCAGAATGCAGCCTGTCTGTCCAGCCCTTGCTGTTTCATTGGAACCTGGCCGCCCTGATCTCCAGTTTGCAGGCCACTTCTAGGTATATGCTTGTTTGCAACTACTCCTGGCCCCCTGCTGCTAACAGGCTACTTTCCTTCCCAGTTCTTGGGCTGCCTCTGCCCAGCCTTCCTTCCACAGACAGTTCCCAAGCTGCTGCCTCCAATCTGCTGTTCCTCTTCCCTTAGAGCCTTTAGCTCCCTCTTGACCTCAGGGTTGTATTTCGGTACAGGAGGGATTATGGAGCCCTTTACAGGCTGGATGTTGGACTGGGAAGTAATGAGCCAGCATGTTCATGACACTAAATCAAACCCTCTAGTAATAGGGTTTATATTTTAAAGGGATAGCATCCCTTCAAGGAATCAAGTGCCATTGGGGCATCATTTGTATATTTGGTGGGAGGAAGTTGTGAAAGCATCCATCTCTCTCACCAGCCACCACAGGCCTCCATAATCAGCTGTGTTAGAGAGGGCACTAAGAGCTAAGGCAGCTCGGAAGGTGCCATGGCTAACAGCCCAGATCACATATGACAGGAAAGAGGAATATTGGGGGAGACCAAACAAAGGACTTGTCACTGCTATCCTGCTCTAGCTCCAGCAGGCAGTTTCATGCAGTTTTCATTGTCTCAAAGATGTATCAAACTACGGGGCCTTTAGCCAAACTTTCCCAGCCCAGTGTGGTCTGGTGAACAGATGTAAGTGGCTGCTAAAGTCCCAAAGACCGTTTCCTCATTAAGGATTATGACATTTGTCCAAAGGCCATTCGGACGTCCAGTTCCCTGTTTTTTGCATGTTAATTAACCAAAAGAGTTATTAAGCAGCATACAAACAGAAGTTAAAATGTTATCTTAGTTACACGGCACCTTGTGTCTTTGCTTGCTCACTAGGTATTCAACAACTTCAAACATTTCAGGGCCAAGTCTCTGATTTACAAGAGGCCATGCCTACTCTTAATTGGTTTTGGGGTAAAATAGCATCCTAAAAATCCTCCTCTTTACAATTATTTCAGTCTATCAAAAATGTTTTAACATTTGGGGTTATAGTTCCGTGATCATACACAGATTTTAAAAGAACAATTGAATTAGAATTGGACACTTACCTACTTGTTGCTAAATACCATCATGTAGTAACTTCAGTGGAAACAATAGCAATTAATTCACACTACCATCATCAAGTTATATCCCTAACATGGTAAATAAATTTGTCACCACTGTATAATTACAAGGTAATAACATTTTACATCCAACCTGTAAAGTACATTTCAAAGGATCTCAAAGTGCTTTAAAAGACATTCAATTATGACATGTCACAGCACCTCTATGAAGGTAACTAAGTTTTACCCCTGCGTAAACTAAGGCACAGGTAAGTTATGGCCAAAATATTCAAACTTGGGTGCATAAAGTTAAGCACCTACATAAACAACTTCAGTTGGAGTTGGAAAATAAATTTGCAGTTGGAGTGCTTGCTACCCCTGAATGCATCCGATGAAGTGAGCTGTAGCTCACGAAAGCTTATGCTCAGATAAATTTGTTAGTCTCCAAGGGGCCACAAGTACTCCTTTTCTTTTTGCGACTACCCCTGAAAAGCATGCTAATTCTTTAGATGCCTAAACAGAAATGTAGGTGCCTAACTTTAGGCTTGAAGTTTTTAGACTATATGACTTGTCAGTGCTTACAGTGAATCAGTCGCAGAACTGTGAATAGAACTCAGAGTCATAGATCCCTATCTCTTGACCTTACTGTTAGAAAACAGAATCAAAGACCTAACGGTAGGGCAGTAACTCTGCCAGAGGGTTTTCATTTTCACTGATTTCCTTAGGTAAAAATGCACACATCTGAGTTTTCACATTTTTGTCAAAGACTTTGCTCTATTTTTAAGCCTTTATTTAACTATATGTAATAGTTAGTGAGTTTTGTGCTTTTAAAATAAATGTACAACATTCTGCTCATTATCCCATTCCTTTACTTGCTACTGTGTTCAGCTTGTCCCATTCCTGGAATGGGTAGTCATTTGCTTACAACTTAGACAGAAGATAATAATCAGTTTGGTTGCCAAGACTTAAAATAGTTCAGGGTGGTGCTTGTACTTTTTTTTTTTTTTTTTTTACATGCGCACACACACACAAACCCAACAAGCCGCAGTCCATCGCAGATATATCTGTGTATCTAAATATCAGTTTTCTCTGCATAAGAGGGAATACGTCCTAAATCGCCTCCCTAGACTTGTTCTTTGTATTGGAAAACATACAATTAGTGTCTGGTTTTAGGTCTCAGAGTTCAGACAGAAAAAGATACAGCAAAGTCCCTGTTACAACTTGGTCTAAGGTCTAGTGGCAGTAGCATGTGCAATTACAACCAGCAGAGCTACTGCAGTCACCCCACGGAGTCTATCCCCACATTTGTATACTGTTTTCCTTCTAAGCTGCAATACAGCCATCTGGGGCGGTTAAGAGTCTCACTGAATGACCTGCTAGTGTCTAACCCTGCATGTGTGTACAACAGAAGGTGCTAGAGGACACTCTCTTCCACTCCCCACCTTGCATCCTTTAGTCACTAGTCATAAATGCAGTCCTTGTGTTCTCATGGTGCATGTATGCGTAAAGGAAACCTGGCACAACCCCCTCTGCACTAGCTAGCACAACTGAACCAGCATGGCATTAGCATACACTTTACCAAAGAGTTTATCGGGGTGTCTATCACAGGAGGCATTTAGAGAGAGAGAGGGAGAGGAAGGGTGAACAGTGCCAGCTGTGTGGGAAAGGGGGAAATCTCAGCAGTTTTAGAGGGGACTATAATGTGTTTATTAATTTATTTGTAATACTGTAGCACTTAGGATCCTTAGTCATGGACCAGGACTCCATTGTGTTAGGCGCTGTACAAACAGAGATCAAAGAGACAGCCCCTGCCCCAAGGAGCTTACAATTTAAGTGTAAGACAAGACACCAGATGGATACAGACAGATTGAAGGGACAGTATAAGAAGCAACAGTGAGACAATACTGGCCAGCCTGTTAGGCAATGGTCTCTTACCCCCAACAGCTTAACCAGTGTCAAGCTTTGAACGCTCACCACAGGAATCAAAAGTAAAATACATATGGGACAGTGTGCCTAACTGCTGTCTAAAGTTCAAGACCAGTTTATGATAGACATGTACTGCAAAAAATCAACTTAAAAACTATTATTCTTCTGTTTCCAGCAAACACACAAATATATAGAGAAAAGCCCCCCTACCAAACTATCCACATTAAGCAGCCCTGTGAGCATGGAGACTCCATTAAAATATTGTGCAATATAGTACACCTAAGCTTTATGGGTACTTCTCATTGTGGGAGGTAAAGAATTGAGTCATACCCAGAAGGAACATGAGTGAGTGTGTGGTTTTAAAAGGGAAAAGATAGTAGATAAAAGTGAATGAAAAATCTGAATCTATACTTTACAATGATAGCAAGCTTCAGCTAGGACTGTAAGCAGCTGCAGATACATTAGCATTAAGGCCCTGATTCAGCAAGGTACTTCAGCATGTACCTAACTTTAAGCATGTGATCGGCCCAGCTGAAGTCAATAAGTCTATTCATCTACTTACTGTTAAGACAGATGCTAAAGTAGCTTGCTGAACCAGGCCTAAAAATCACACAATTCCCCCCCTACTAGAATAGATTCTAAACAGACTCACCTACATCTGACTGGAGTTTTATTGTTGTCTGTCTTTCTGAACCAGCTTTACCTACTGTCTTCATTACAGCCTTCTCCAGAAGGACAGAACACATGAAAATGTTTGCTTTCAAACGTTCCAACAATGGTATGAGATACTATAGTAGTAAACCAGAACCCCCTAAAGCAGATTGTAAGTAACCTCATTCTTTTATAGTTCCAGCAAAGTAATCCCAGGCCACAGATGTCTAGCCTTTCAGCTGCTGTGCATGTTGCTTTGATTCTTATCATAATACTGACAGCCATTGTGTAATTGATTGCACATTTTTTATCTAGATCAGCTGGCTATTTGCTTCCAGTTCTAGATAATGCCTATAAAAGCAGGCACCCAGGAAACGATAGCCTAACATGTGACATATGTTTGCATGAGTAGATAGGCAGGTCTCACTCCCATTATTGTCAGTTATGTATTTTTTGAATGTACTGTTTTTTTTCTTGCTCTGGATGGCTTTGCAACCAAATCACTTTAGTTAGGCAAGATGACTTGACGGTGATTTTCTGAACAATCAGACCATACTACAGAATAAATTAAATGTCAGGCCTGACTGCTTTGGGCAAGATTTTCCCCACTCCTTGAAGGAGTGTGTAGATGAGAAATGCAAGGGATGAAATTTCCCTTGCGTACTTCTCATATATAGGCCAGGCACAATCACTGCTTTTCACCCCCAGCATGTTAGACTGTTCCCTCTCGGTATGTCTACACTGCAGTTAGACACCTGTGGCTGGCCCATGCCAGCTGACTTAGGCTTGGAGGGCTCGGGCTAAGAGGCTGTTTAACTGCAGTGTAGATGTTCCAATGTGGGCTGCAGCCTGAGCTCTGGGACCCTCACAGGATCCTAGAGCATGGGCTCCAGCCTGAGGCTGGATGTCCACATTGCAATGAAGCAGCCCAAGCTCTGCAAGCTTGAGTTAGCTGGCATAGGTCAGCCGCGAGTTTTTAATTGCAGTGTGGACATACCCATAGTACCTCTGGAGGGGAGCAGAAAGTAGGCAGAACTGTGGCTTCTTCTTGTAGTCTGATGCTTTGAAGGTCTCCCTTTAAATAGGCTGTTTTTGCTTTCATTGGCAAAATGATGCAAACAAACTTATTGTCCCATGTTGAGAGTAAAATGCTACCAATGAATTCTATGACATGCATGTATGTCACTCACAGTCGAGGGAAAGATTAACCAATTTAACTTGCTGCTGGATATAAAAGAGACAGACCCAAATTCTCCCCTCATTTTGGTCTGGTTTGCCTTAAAGCAGCCAGTGTATTGTGGGACCCAGTTGTAATATGGTAGTCCTCCACTGTTTCAGACATAGGTCATATGCCATATAGATGGGCCAACCGGTTCTGAACTTCAGAACAGCCTTAGAGCCCTAGTCTGCCCCCCATTATATGGATGGAACTCACGCTGACTCCAGTGAGAGAGTCTTTGCACTTTATCAGGGCTGTACTGTGAGCCCAATGAGCATGGTTCAGTTCTACCAACACTGCAAGATCAAAAAGTGGTTTAACTTGGGAGTCTGCCATGTTGTAACCTCCTCCTCCAGTGTGATAGCTGCTATAGTGTGGATGGAACCTTACACAGGTGTAATTCCTGTTGAAGTCAGTGGGTTTGCACCCAGGTAACTTAGCAGAATTTAGCCCATTTTATTCAAGTTTTAAAAAATTTGGTCCTAATGGTGTTCTGCAAAATTACCATTGTACTTACTATATATATCATCGTTTATAGCCAATTTGTTCCTATGCTGATTACGTTACCCAGATCATCTGAAGACATCTGTCCATGAGGTTGCCTTGGGAAGTAGAATGGATTAGTGACTATTTGTTATGTGGGTGGCTGAGAAGTGCATATTTTCCAGCAAAAGTCTTAGCATTGACCCTGCTAGTTAATAACCATCTTTCCAAAGATCAAAGGAAAGAACTTGATCTGGAGCAGATTTTGTCATACCTGGTAATTTACATTTTCCTGCCTAACGTCCTAGCATGTTTTTAATGATTTATCTCCTTTAGATGATGGATAATTCTGTGACTTTATCAAACAAAATTGGTACAAAACTGTCTTCGGACGATAACTGTGCATGTTAGGTTTGTACTGCCCTTGATGTGTTGATGGGAATTCCAGGTATAGTTTGAGAGTGGAACACCCTTGGGAGATGAAAGAGCCCTTGGCAATGGAAACCAATGAAGTTCCGTTGTGCAAGAGAGCTGCAGGACGCACAGAGGCTATGCAGTGTTTCAGCACACCCTGCACAGTGTATAACTCAGTCTCTGCTGACGGATCCCCTATCAACCCTTAGGACATTAGGATTGCTGGGGCTACTTAAGACTGCAGTGGCAGAGCACCTCCACAGTCACTCTGCAGCCTGAGGTGGAGAGGATCTCTTACCCTGACCTCTCTTTGGAGATACCCAGTACTCAGTACACCAGGTGCTGATGCTAATTCAGGTTACGAGCTGGATGGATTTAAGCCTAAATTTATTATCATGTTTATGTCAACAGTTCAAGATTGGACATATGATCCCATAAAGATTGTAGATTTGAAATTTGATCTGAACTCTAACATTACAGGGTTCACCTTCTGCTTAAAGGAAACTGCAGGGGGAAGGGAACAGAAAGGTGACAGAAACTAAAAAAATAAATTGAAAAGTAATGTACAACAGGATAAGAGATCAAGCAGGGAGAAAGGAGACAGACTGTGAGACAAAAAAAGAGAAGGATGAAGAAAAATATTCTAATTAGAAAATTGATTTTGTGTGTGTGTGTGTGTGCATTTAGTGTACAGGCCACACACTTTTGCCACATGGATTTTGGGAGGGTGTTATTCTATCCCTTATACATAGAACAGGCTTTCCCATTAGCAAGGAAAACACTTATTTTAAATATTGAATCACCCTTGACTAAAACATGGGTTTCAGTTACAGGAAGATCAAGTTCATGAACTCCAGCTAGATTTGTGAAACCTGCAATCTCCACAAAAATAGTTCACAAGGTTCACAAAACATGGAACTCCAGGAAGTTCACCTATCCCTAAGTCACCAACCATTCTACCGAGTAAGCTGCTTTAAACTGCACACAAAAGGAGATATCTGCTGGAGCTAACTATGCACCAATACTAAAGGAAAAACAGATACTACAGCTAACCCATACTATATAGAGCTATCACCTTTCTGCAGGGTGCTCAGATAGCACATTGATGAATGTGGTAAACAGGAGTAGGCTATTAATGCCGTGCTAGGGTCAGATTCAGCTACATCGGTGTGCAAAGGAAGGAGGCTAAGTAGTCTCCTTCATTTTTGCATGATTCTCTTAAGAGGTGGGAAGAATTCTAGTCCAAATGCTAGACTTCCCTTCCCTACTTTCCTTGGAGCTCAAGGGGCTCCAAAGGAGATAGAACCATGGCTCTGCCCTCTCTGAGCCAGCCCAGAAAGAAGGGTATTCTACACCCTTGTAACAGAGTGTGTGCTCCCTTTGCATGCTGGGGCCCTTCGGGAGGCATTCTGCCCCTTCCAGAGAGAATGCTGGTGGGTGCTCCCACTGAGATGATCTAGCACAGCACTGCACCTTAACAGAAGAAATGAACATTCACAAGAAGGTGCTAATTGCTGATGGTTTTGCAGCATCATCTCCCCAGCACACTTGGAGGAAGTTACTGATTTAATTCTATTAGAAAAGGAGTACTTGTGGCACCTTAGAGACTAACCAATTTATTTGAGCATAAGCTTTCGTGAGCTACGGCTCACTTCATCGGATGCATCACGAAAGCTTATGCTCAAATAAATTGGTTAGTCTCTAAGGTGCCACAAGTACTCCTTTTCTTTTTGCGAATACAGACTAACACGTCTGCCTCACTGAATTCTATTAGAGTTTAGCCCACCCCACTTCCTGTGACGTGGAGTTCCTCTATAGGCAATGTGGTGTCTTTTTTGATCCTTACACAATAAAAATAATATGAAGAAACCACCAGGGTGCAGCTGGGTCCAAAATAACCGTTTTACTAACTCTACGTGAATGTGCAAGGCGTGCCTACCTAGCTACATACTGCTGCTCTCTCTGGTTTCTGGTGGCTTCTAAAATATAGAACCCAGTGAGCACCAGTAGAGGGTTCACAAACTATATGAAGAGATACCATCCTATTTCTTATACTCTACAGGGGGATTCCAGGGAAGTGGCTAGTTGGTGATGCCTCTGGAAGCACAGGTCTGCAGAAGCCATGGTGCCAAGGGAGGCCAGAGTAGACATGCAGCCCCAAGGCCTCTATATGGATGACCATAGCATCCTATCCAGGGCTCCAGAGACTCAGGGGTTATTTGACATGACCTTCCTGGTTGTTCTATGGGAACAGGAGAGCAAACACTGCTTCCTAAACAGATGAGAAAACTACATGGTTATTTATTAATGTAAATTCATGGAGTTTTGAGTCTGCTATGTTGGAATACCCTGAATCATGTGATTGCTACCTGAATATGCTATCTGATAGCATCTATACAAGGCATCCTGAGCAGAGCTTTTCTGATTTAACTTTGTCCTTGTCTTTTTCAGATATATCAGGAGTTCTCAAACTGGGGGTTGTGACCCCTCAGGGAGTCATGAGGTTATTATGTGGAGGTCGTGAACTGTCAGCCTCCACCCCCAAACCCTGCTTTGCCTCCAACATTTATAATAGTGTTAAATATATAAAAAAGTGTTTTTTAATTTATAGGGGGGGTCGCACTCAGAGTCTTGCTGTATGCAAGGGGTCACCAGTACAAAAGTTTGAGAACCACTGAGATATATGCTGCTGTGCTATTCTTTCCCATGCCACTGTTTGCATAGTGCAGTTTACTTTTTTTTTTTAAAGGTGGTTTCCTTAGTAAAGTGCAGCTGTTTCCAATATGCATGTATTGCAGTGCAAGCAGTGAGAGGCTCCCCAATGCATGGGGGAGGCCTGCTGGTGAATAGCAACAGTGACACAAGCATTTAAATGGCAAAAGCATGTTTGCACCTACTGAATTGCGTTTCTCAGCTTGTTGGAAACACATCGTAGCCAAACTACTATTAAAAAATGTTTGTGTGTCTTGACTTTCACAATAACAGAATTATAATTTTTATTCTCCTCTCACATCAGTTTTATACTGCTGAACCCACATTGATTTCAGGGGAATTAGTTCTGATTTACACCAGCATAAGTGATCAAAATCAGGCCTGTTGATTTTATTTATTATAAATTGTACAATGGGTCAGAATTTTGACAACTGTGGAGATACTCTGGATTTCACAGTGTTGTAACGGAGATCAGCATCTGGCTCAATATGTCTGTCATTTTCATTTGCCATTAAAGGTTTTCTGACATTTTTCAATTCTGACTCTTGAAAACCCCTTTGGGGTTTATATGTGCACCTATTACGTGGCTATAGATATTGTTTTGACTGGGATTCTTGCAAGATGTACTGCAACTGCTCAATTTTGAAAACATCTGGGGCTCAGGATAGAGCTTTCAGTGTTTGTGCCTGTCTGTTCAACATACAGCTGTGAATTCAACTTCTGTGGCTTCTCTACATAGTTTCACCCAATCCTGCATATATACAATTACCCAGAAGGTTTGCCACATTCTAGAACAAACTCATTCTATTTGTTGTGGATGTTTATGTGACCAGATATACTGTGCTGAACAGTATTTGAAAAATATTTGAGGCATGTGCTCCATCCCAACCACTCATTCCCTTTCCTTGACCTGCCCTTTGTGGAGAGCAAGGAATGTTAAATATTTCTTGTGGGTCTGCCCAGCCTCGTCCTTTATTTACACTTACTTTCCCATTCCCTTTTCCTGGGGCACCTTTCAGGATATTCTCTTTCCTATTCAAGTAATAAAGCTCTGGTAGGGCTTGATCCTTCGTCAGTGAGAGATTTACCATTAAAAGTTTGATCCTGTGCCCATTGAAGCTTATGTGCAGAACTAGAATTAAATAGAAAAAGTGTTGAAGAGCATGTGGAACTAAATGATGCCTGGTCATTAATGAAACTTTATTCTGAGACTAAGCTCTCTTCCTTGCTGCTTACAGGAGGTTTATTTTTAAGCCATGTGTAAGAGTTAGTACTACCAACACTTTTCTTCTTGGTATGGATTGGGCCCAGTCTTGCTGCTATTGAAATCCATTGGCTTTAATCACCGCAGGATCAGACCCACTGTTTTTAATACAGATTCCATATTTAAGAACAAACCTCTCAGCCAAAAGAGGTCAGGCTTGCCTACACCCAGAGTTGCACCAGTTTAACAACAGGTGTTATTTTAAACCTGTTGAGTTGAACTCATGCAAAAGGCTGTGTGGACACTGATTTTGGTTTAAACCAGGCTGATTTCAGTTTAGCTTATGTCACTTAGGAACAGCTTTAAACTAAATCAAATAAGACACTCAAACCAGAATGTACATAGCCTTTTGCACTGGTTTTGTGTGGAGACACATCCTTACGTAAGGGAGTTTTAGTCATTCTAGCAGAGATATACAGTTGATGGGAAGATGGACTGACATGAAATATTCCCAAATCAAATGATCACACTGAAGTCCTTAGGATACTTGTTTACTTAAGTGGGAATGCAACACTTCAATACTGTCTTTTAAATGCTTTCAGATCTTAACAAACCCCTTGTTGAGGTAAAGACAGTTGTTATTAATGCTGCAGCTACAGTAGCTGTATGTTCATTTCTATTTCAGAATTTAGTTGTTTTGAAACCAGGTACATCCTTTCCCTCTTCTGTATTATTCTTTAAACTAGTGCTGTGGAAATGGGAAGCTGTTTTTCTGCTAAGCTGATGTGAATGAACAGTTCTAACTAAACCTAAACCTACAACAGAGGAAGGAGAAAACTTGCAAAGCTTTTTTCCAAAGCATTTCTTTCATTGTAAGTCATCTCAGATTTAAACTCTTTGGGGCAGGCTTGGGCTGTCTCCCTCTATAATGCACAAGACGAAGCACACTGTTGGTACTGCATACACCTGACTAGCTTCTGAACATTCATGCTCTTAGGATTAAAACATTATTGATTACTATTTTGCCATTAATGGGCCTGATTCTATTATCCTTACTCATGCTGAATAGAACTTGCAGACGCAAGTATCCCACTGAAGTCAAATGGCTACTCACCAAACTAAAGGCTGAAGAATTAGAGCTGAATTTGCACCAGATGTCCCAGCTATTATGCAAGATGGACGTGAATTAAGACTCCCTGAAGTGTAAGGGTGTTTGCAATTCAAACCTGTGTCTGGATTCAAATGTTCCAGATGCCACTAACTTTATAATGGATTGAACCAAATATGCTGACCCATGTTTTCAAAAGTAGCCAGTGACTTTGGGTGCCCAAATTTAAGACACCTCAAATTGCCTGATTTTTGGGAAGGGCTGAACACCGACCTTCTGAAAAGTCACGCTCCTTCCAGGGTGTCTCAAGTTGGGCATCCAAAGTCACTAGTGGCATTTGAAAATTTGGGCCCCTTTAACTGTGAGGTCTGAAATCCAGATCAGGCCTAAAGGCTGTGACTCTACTTGCTAACTTTTTCTTTTTGTTAAGTAAATGACAACACCTGAATATAGGCTCACAGGCCAGTATCACAGGCTCAGCTGCTCAGGATTGTTCAGCACTCAATGACTGCCTGTCTGCCTCCAGTGGTCACGAGGTTTGCAGCCAGCTGTTGATTGCCTGCAGTGCTGGGCTGTGACTTGAGCTTCAGCACAACCACTCCCAGCCTTAAATCGCAGCTGAATCTTTGTGTGCTTCTTGGTGATAAAGGAGACATTTGCCTGCAGAGAAAGATACAAAGCAGAGCTGTAGCTTCCTCATCCTTTCATCTACAGAGCAGGATAAGGAAACTCTTGGCAGTGGAGAAGGCCTACGCAGTTAATATATTAACGTGTGCTGGGGAGAAGCCTGCCAGCCCTATGGCCTGAAAGTTTCACTGTGAGAATATATATCCCAACAACAAAATGTGCCTAAGATTGAGCCAAAACAGCATGGCTATCTTTTTCTTTTCTGACCACTGAACCATGTGATTGGCAACATTTCTCCTACACAAATTGTTAATAAATTTAGCCCTTGCATAAGAAGGTTCTTTGGGGAATTCTAAAAATGTTTTGTTTCCAGAGCTGTTTAAGGGGGGCGGGGAGGTGGACATTTGCCAACATTCTGGGTAGAGCCAGTTATCAACATATTTAGATTCCTTATAGGTTTTGCCTTGTTTGAGGTGAAGTAGTCAGACTTTCACGTCACTGCATAGAACAGCTTGGATCACGCTGAAATGCCATGTTAACTGAGAGCAAGATTGTGCCTTGCATGGGTACGTGGGGGGTGGGATGGAAGTGTAGGGAGAGAACACAAGAAACCTCCTGCCTTTGAATCCACCCCACAAGCATCAGGCAGAATAGCAATTTCAGCACAACACAAGGACTGCTCCCCTCTTAGTAGCCCTGGGCACACAAGAGGAAGGATGGTCCAGTGGTTAAGGCACTAGTCTAGGTGTTGGGAGACGTGTATTCAAATCCCTCCTCTACCACAGACTTTCTGTGTTAGGTTGGGTAAGTCATTTAGTCTCTTTCTGCCTTAATTCCCTATCTGGAAAATAGGGATAAACACGTTAAAGATTGTGAGGTGTCAAGATACGACAGCAGTGAGGGCCATATAAGTACTTAAAATTGTACAATCCACCCCAAAGTGGGAGTGCATAAGAGCTGACTGACAACAGAGAAAGATCACACTGTGTCATCCCGAGTGAAATAGAAACCAACCTGGGGTGTGTATTTGTACATATTCCCTTTGCATGCCTGCAACAAGAGGAGGAATTACCGTTCCCATGGAGTATGGCAGCTCTGCATCACTGCTGGTGCAGGACTGCATACAATGTATAGAACCTGCCCTTTGGGCAATTTGAGGCCAGCTTTTAAAAAAACTGGTATTAGTTAAAGTCTGGAATGATGTCTGTTAACCTGCAGTCAGAAGGGAACAAGGAATTTAAATTAGAGCGGTAAGCAATTGATGCAGCACAGCGTTCTTAATTTGGCTTATAGCACGTCCATAAACCTGATGCTTCCTGATAAATTTGTTGAGAGTCCTGGAGAAGGGGAAGAGAGTTCCCAGTTGAGCAACTGAGGCAAAAGAGAAACTATACGAGGAAATTAAAATAGTAAAATCCAACTAAAACCTGCTCTCCCTGCTCCAATCTAAATCAGGAAACAGAAGAAGGTTTCTGTGAGACAGGGGAAAACCTTGACATGTTTATTGTGGGCTCCCTCTCTTTTGAGTTATCTCTAGCCTGTCCTTTCTTTAAACTGGTGATTAAACAGTCTCACTGATTGTAATTGGACAAATAATGCTAAGCTGTGAGCAAACAGGCCTCCTTGAAATTGTTCTTTCTACACTGAGCCCTGGAACAGGAATCTGAATAATCCAACTGGGAATTGAGCAGGATCCAGAGTGCTGCAATGAGACCCCAATAATAAATACTGACAAAGCTAAAAAAAAATCCTGGCTTGTGGCAGTTTATGTTGTTATATTTGTTTGATAAACAATTTTTGAACTGCAGCATTGTTTCTTGCTCACTGAGATGGTTTATCACTTATTATCTCCCATAGTTCAAAGGATGCTTCCAATGCAGTTGCTGTGGAATCCAAGATACACAACTTTGTTTACAGAATGAGCTAGCTCCATTAAACTGCTTCCCTCCCTGCCCCCTGGGTAATTAGCATTTCTCAACATTCAGCTTGCTAACAACATTCAAGAATGGGATTATAGCAGTACTTTATATGATGTTTTTTGTTTCTGGTTAAAAAACACTGTGTGAATGCAGCGATGTCTAACTCAAAAAAAATGAAGGTGATTGCAGACTCTTGTGAGGATTATTTTGGCTGCTGCAAGCACACGGTACAATTGTTTTCTATGCATGGCCAGATCTAGGAACTATGGTGTATTTTTTTTCACTCTGGATTGTTCATCATTGCCTATTGGAGAATGGTTGACTGGCAGTGTGGGTGCAAACTCTAGTTCCACAATAAAAACATAAAAACAACAAGGAGTTCGGTGGCACCTTAAAGACTAACAGATTTATTTGGGCATAAGCTTTCGTGGGTAAAAAACCAACTTCTTCATGCCCAAATAAATCTGTTAGTCTTTAAGGTGCCACCGGACTCCTTGTTGTTTTTATGGATACAGACTAACACAGCTACCCCCTAATAAAAACATAAATACTCATCCTTTCTCTTTGTAGATGAGACATTTCTCTCTAATAGCCTCAATTTGTAATAGGAGGTAATACATGCATCAGAAAAGGGAGTGGGTGAGTGTACACACACATCTAGTCATCCTCTAGGCCTGATATCAGACAGGTTTGAAAGACAAATAGCTGCTTAAGCGACAGCCATACCAGGAAAATGTCAAACTGATTTACATTGTTCATAGTCTTGGTTACTTACCAATATTAATTTACAGTTAGATAATGCAATACCTACATGTCAGTCTACTTAGAACTACTCTGTTGCTAAGAGTCTGTCAATTAGAAAATGTTTTGTATTATCCCCTTATCTCTCGTGTATTTTTTAATCCTTAGATTTTTCACTGAATACAAGTGTTTGCTGTGGGTGTTTTGGTTTTGTGGGGTGGGGGTGTGGGGGGGTTGGTTTTTGGTTTTTGATTTGGGGGGAAAGGGGGATATTTGTGTGTGTGTGAAAATAAAGGAGATGGGCCTAAACCACAAAGTTCAAATCTAGAGCCATTACTTTCACAAATTTTTGGTGTGTTTGTATCAAGGGTTATGGTCTGACATATTATATACATGAAGGGAATAGCTGTGACATTCAGTCCCAATCAGAACTTCCTCAGTTATCAAGGGCATAGGAAGAGTGATACAGAGAGTAGTTATGTGGCTTGTTTTCTAGGCACTATAATCTAGTGGATTAGGTATAGTGGTAAGCACAGTATTCAAGAGAATTTGCTTCGAAAGCTTTCTTCTGAGGCTGACTTGCTGTTTCAGTCACTTGAACCAGTCAATTAGGTTTAAAAAAGGATCGTTGGTTTTGGATATATAACTGGAAACAGGTGGTACCCGTTCTCAGAGGTGCTGAACACGCAGCTGCTCTCAGTGATTTCATAAGCAGAGGCCATTTTGAAAATGTCTACCTTACCTTCTCAGAACCTCTAAAGTACAGATAAATATTATCTACTCCTGGGACCGGCTAAGAGACTGGTATCCCAAGAAAGCAAGCAAGGAAGAGGAGCTGCCTCCAAGGGAGGAATGAAGCTAGTTGCTGAAATGCATTTGAACTCCAGTTCCAACATTTAACAGCTGCTTCTCTCATATAAGCAGACATAAGATAATCTAAGACTTTTTAAATTATACTCTCAATTTTCCATATTAATACAAGCAATTCCTTTTAATCCACAAACTCCATATTTTCACTTTGTGTTGAAAGAGTAAGACTTAGTCAACCTTCAGTATACTACACATTCAACAGATCTGTTGTATGGACAATTAATAGCATCCAGGGGGAAAATTTTCCAACTTAAATGAAGTCATAGGAACACCTGTGATTTGCTCTTAAGGATTCCCCAATCCAGATGTGGTGAAAGAATTTACCAGAAAATAAATTATGACATTTCTGTAGATAAACTGTGTGTTTTTTATTTTTAAGTTACTAGTTCCTTATACAGTACAGTTCCTCATCCTCATGTTTCATATACACACTTAGGCAAAAGGTACATTTCAGCCAAATTCATAGGCCACCCACCAGATAAAGCAGTACTGTTCCTACAGCATGAAGAAAGTGAAATGTGCTGCTGAAGCAGTGAAGATGGAAGTCCCGTATGCCGTCATGTTGAATGTGTGTGATTAGCAGGAGTATGGAAGTAATTTCTGTGTATTACCAGCAGAAAGTGGGAAACAGTGACTCTGAAAAAGATTTGGGGGTTATGGTGGATAATCAGCTGAACAGGAGCTCCCAATGTGAAGCTGTGGCCTAATGAGCTAATGTGATCCTTGAATGCATAAATAGGTGACTCTCGAGTAGTAGAAGAGAAGTTATTACCTCTATATTTGGCACTGGTGCGACCACTGCTGGAATACTGTGTCCAATTCAAGAGCCTACAATTCAAGAAGGATGTTGATAATCAGAGAAGAGCCACAAGAATGATTAAAATATTGCTCCAAAAAATGAGTTTTGGGCGCTGCTACACTAACCTGCCTATTGCCTGCTTAATCTTTCCTTCCCAAGGTAAAAGTTCCCAGGGTTGCTAAGGAAACACTAAAGGACATGGATATAATCTTCCGATAAAGTAATTAACACAGGCAATATTCTTTCCAAAACAAAGGTATCTTTTTATTAAAGTGACTAATAATCCCTAATACAGTGTATCCTAAAAATCCTAAATAATGCTCAAAATCCCTGAGACACCAATCCCTGATGGCAAGTTAAATAGCATATAATTCAAATGATACTAAGCAAAGCAATTTGTTGCAAGTGGCCAGTTTGCAACAAATTGCTGACAGTGGATCTTAAATTGCTTTAAAGTTTACATAGATAAAATACAATTAAAACACACACTATATACTATCCTATACTATATGATACTAAGTGGCGGACCTATTGTGACCTGTGGAGGGTGAGGAACCCCGGTGGGCCAACCTGTATTCCACCTTGGTCTCATGGCCTGCCATGGATATTAGTTGGTGGCTCCATCATGGAGCCAAACCAGACAGTCTCTACGGAAAAGAATAAATGGACACAAATCAGACGTCAAGAATTATAACATTCAAAAACCAGTCAGAGAACACTTCAACCTCCCTGGGCTCTCAATTACAGACTTAAAAGTGGCAATTCTTCAACAAAAAAACTTCAAAAACAGACTCCAATGAGAAACTGCAGAACTGGAATTAATTTGCAAACTGGACACCATCAAATTAGGCCTGAATAAAGACGGGGAGTGGCTGGGTCATTACACAAACTAAAAACTATTTCCCCATGCTAATTTTTCCCCCTACTGTTACTCACACCTTCTTGTCAACTGTTTGAAATGGGCCACCCTGATTACCACTATGAAAGTGATTTTTCCTCCTGCTGATAATAGCCCACTTTAATTGAATTATCTCATTAGAATTGGTAAGGCAACCCCCATCTTTTCACGTACTCTGTATATATATCTTCCTACTGTATTTTCCACTCTATGCATCTGATTAAGTGGGTTTTAGCCCACGAAAGCTTATGCCCAAATAAATTTGTTAGTCTCTAAGGTGCCACAAGTACTCCTCATTGTTTATGCCTTTTTGTGACAGTCTCAAGGAGCTCAATCTATTTAGCTTAACAAAGACAAAGTTAAGAGGTGATTTGATTACAGTCTATAAGTATCTACATGTGAACAAATATTTAATAATGGGCTCTTCAATCTAGCAGAGAAAGTTATAACATGGTCCGATAGCTGGAAGTTGAAGCTAGTCAAATTCAGACTGAAAATAAGGTGTAAATTTTTAACATTGAGAGTAATTAACCATTGGAACAATTTACCAAGGGTTGTGGTACATTCTTCATCTCTGGTAATTTTTAAATCAAGATTAGATGTTTTCCTAAAAGGTCTGCTGTGCAAATTATTCTGGGGACGTTCTATGGCTTGTGCTATGTAGGAGGTCAGACTAGATGATGTCAAATGTCCCTTCTGACCTTGGAATCTGTGAAAAGGTGAAGTTTCAATTCTTTTTCCTGTTTTTTGTTAAAGAAGAAAATACTATCATCAACATGTCCCCAAATCCCTTTCTTTTTGAGACAAAGATATCATCACTGAGGCTGGAGGTCGCATTCAGGATCTCACTCTGAATTTCTTGGTCACATTGTTCAACTCAGGTGAGATTTCCTGGCACTTGCAGATGCCACGAGGTTTGGAAGATTTTTTTTTTTTTTTGGGTGGGCTCTTGTTGCTACATAACTTGAAATGTCTAAGTTACACTCCCGTTTTTGACAAGAAAATGAGCCTCCCTCCATGCCTCTGCTAGCATAAACTCCACATGTCCTGTCAAATTACCTTCAACTTTGTACATTTGAAGTGTTCAGATCTCTAAGCTGCAATATTATCTTGGTATGAAATGACTACTCCCTGCCCAGCTTCCATTTCAGAAGCAAAAAAGTTACAATCCATTTGGTAATTTCATTTTTTAAAATGCACACCCCTAATTTTGTATGTTAAATAGAAAATGTTAGCACTTTTTTTTTTTTTTTTTTTTTTTTTTAATTTCAAGATGTTTACAAGTTTGGTATTCCCTACTCCCCTCAACACACACTACTTTAATTTTGGTTGAAACAGAAAAATGCAGTAGAAATATGAGGCAAACTGTAGCTGCAAGTGGCTGCTGTGGTGAAGTTACATTGTTTGAAAGCTGAGCTTCACCAGCTTGTCTTCTCTGTAATTGTGTTGTCTCCCGCAGAGAAGACTACCAAAGAGCACTTTCTTTAAATCATGTCTGTTGCAAGGCAAAGCTGGTGCTTGTTCTGCCAGTCTTTGATTGGGTTAAACTGGATTTGTACAGTCTGATTTAGAGTGATTGTTAGTAATAAATATCATTACTATATTTTGTTTTTATTACTTCCTTTTTACTCCTTCAAATTCCTATGGCCCAGATCCTCAGGCTCCTAAATAACTCCAACTCCTATTGATTTCAGTGCGAGTTAGATTCCCAAATATCTCTGAGAATCTGGGCCCATGTGACACCAATCTTTCCTCTGGTGGAAGAAGACTGGACGTGACTCTTTCTATCAAGAACTGGCACCATGTTGTGGGACAGATTTTCAGCTGCTCCTCTGTAAACTACCCCACCTACTCCAGCCCAGGATCAGCTACACACCATGCACTTGATCCCTCTCTGCCCTGTAATTCCAGTGGAGGGGAGTGGGCACTGTAGAATTTGCCCCACTGGCTATATGCCACCCAATGATTCCTTGTTGTCGGGAGTTGCATCCTCACCAAAGGACAGTTTAAAAGTTATTTTGTGGCACTAAGGCAGCACAAAACTGCCTGAGGCTTTGTCTACAGTGGCAAATGAAAGATAAAACTTTTGTCATTTAGAGGTGTTAAAAAAACACACGCCCCTGAAAGACAAAAGTTTTGTCGACAACAAATGCTGGTGTGAACAGCACTTGGTCGGCAGGAGCACTGTCCTTGTAATACCCTGTAGTCCAGAGCTCTCCTTTCTGCTACCCATCTTGAGCACCAGCCCTCCCTGTGCATCCAACTGCTTGCAGCTAGTGTCACCTATTCAGAAGGGCCACCCTGCTGCTTCCTCGACAGACCAAGTGCACCAGACCACATTGACTTGCTTCTGCTTCTCAAAAGGCATCAGAAGTTTACTGTCTTTGTCCCAGTGGAAAAGCTTTAAAGCCCCATTAACAACCTCTGTCCAAAGTATCTTTTTAAAAATAACGTTTTCAAAAACGGAGGAAATCAGAGTAAGGCAAAGGGAAGCGCTAAGAAATCATCTCATTTAAGGCCTGGTGAAGAGCCTCCTGAGGTAGGGTAAACACTTTAAGTAAAACAGTGTTTGTTCACTGTTATAGGACATGTGGCATAGTACCACTGCAAGAGGTTCTCTCCTTCCGTCTGTCAGCACCACTTGTCTCAGTCCATGAAGTTGTCTTCACCCCTTTCAGGTAGTGTGCTCCTTGTTTGTACTGTTTAGGTCTAACGATCCCCCTATTCCCATTTTAGACCTGAAAGCAATCTCTCAAATAGTACATGGACAATGATACTCTCGGTCACACCACCACTCAGTAAGCTTATTTCTCTGACTCCTTTCCTTACAATTGACTGTCACCTTGGCAGTATATTTGAACTGCGTTCTAGCCCTCCAGTCTGCATTTGAGAGACATGGACCAGACCAAAAGTTATTTGCTCATATCAATGGGTGAATACATGTTTAAGTAGTAGGTAAGGGTCAGCTACTGCTTTCCCCAAACAAAATGGCTTCTCCTCTGCTGAATTTTGGGCAAATAAGTTACATTCCCTTTTTTGTTCTACACAAGGTTCTTGTACTAGGTTTTCAGATGAGTTTATCAACCCCCTTGGCATCTCCATTTTCTCCTGGCTAATTGTTAGTTTAATTAGAGTATGCCACAGGCTCATATTCTAAACCCCTTTCTATTTTAATTAATTAACTCAAATATGATCTGTCTCTGATGGTATTCAATCCATCAAGTGCTCTAAAAAACTTCTCTCCTTCCTTGCTATTTAAACCTATCAAATACTTGTAAAAGTTCTCCCTTTGTCATCATTTATAAGAACAATAGTTACTAAACAGCATTAATTGTAATAGGTTTAACTTAGTCTGGTAACAGTTGCTTCCTAAATCAATTAGTATTTCAATTACATGTAAATGTAGTGAAGTACAATTACTATTAGACTGTGGCAGGAGAGCTTTGGCTGTTGTACACATTCCTTCCAGCACTGTAAAAACAAAAAAAGTGGATGCTTGAAAATACCCAGGAGACCCATATCATTAAGAATAAGTTTACTGCATTATTGTTAGGTTGTGTGGTTTTTGGAAGCATTTGGAGTTTTCAATAATGCTATAAGATCATGCAAAACCAAACCCCTCCTCCACACATCATGCACGTTTTCCTGCGTAAGAACTCTTCTGACCATTTCTTCAGTATACACTGGTTTAGAGAAACTATGTAAATATCCTACTTTTCTTAAGTAAAAATATTTATGCGTGAATTTAGGGTTCAATGTGCATGAGTTTGACATCCCTTGACACAGATGACTCCTACCCACAATTCTAGCGCAGCAAAGAAAGTGCCACTGCGGCAATCCCTACTCTGTATAGGTGGTTTAAAAAAAAACTAGAACCGCAAAACTTCAATAAATTTTGAACGCTGTGAAATTTCCCCAAACAGCTATTACGCTATACTATCTCGCTAATATGCCTTAACTCCAAGTTGGTGGGAGCACCTGGAGAGTTAAAAAAAAAAGTTCATTCTCTATATTGATATAATCCTTGTCCTCTCTGCTAAGAGTGCCAGTAAGCATTTCAGCTGAGATGGTGACTTTTAAACATAGGTTCATTAAGCCTGAGCTAAGACCCAAACTCATTTGACATAGGCCACTAAATAGCAATAATTTTCAGCCACCATCAATCTGGAATAGACTAAAACAGGCAATGTTGGAGTGAAAAGCTGCCATATACTCATACCAGTGTCCTATACCATCAATCCCCTTGCTATAAGATAATTGACATTATTGAAGGGTTTTTTTTAATATCTGTATATAATATTTATAATGAACTCTGCTTTTCATATATAACAATGGATTTTTCCCCCAGAAAAAAACAAACAGTGAAACAAGTGATGCTACCATAGGATTAGTCAAAATCTATGTTAGATAACCCATTTGGTAGTTCCATGAGTTGTAGGGTGCTTATAAGTTTATATTACAGCACAGTTGTGACAACTAAAAGGAACTCACTTTTCTTTGGGGAATGTGAACTCTGCTCCATTGGTGCAATGAGCCCTGCATTGAGACATAAATAGGAAATGCCACTGAATTTTCTTGACTTTCAGAAAATGACACTAGACAGCTGTGCTGGTTAAAGCTGATATTGCCAGAACGTTAAAATCACTTGAATTTCTCTTCAGGACACTAGATAGCATTAAAGAAGTCTTCTTTCAACTTACAGCACAGAGGGTGCGTGGACCTAGAAATGTACTGTACACTAATGTATTATTGTACACTAATGTATTATTATAGTCTAAGGGACATTGCATTATTCTGTTGAATGGCTTATTGAGTTATCAGTTATAAACTGATTGATCATCTCTCAGATGATCAGTACAATTTTGCTACAAGGAATGGTTAGCTGGTAAAGTTCACACCATGCTGGGAACAAATTCTATATACTCTCTATATCAGTGGTTCTCAAACTTTCGTACTGCTGACCCCTTTCACACAGCAGGCATCTGAGTATGGCCCCCCCCCCTTTAAAAATTAAAAACACTTTTTTTTATATTGAACATTATTATAAATGCTAGAGGTGAAGCGGTGTTTGGGAGTGGAAGCTGACACCTCGCGACCCCCCATGTAATAACCTCGCGACCCCCTGAGGGGTCACGACCCCCAGTTTGAGAACCCTTGCTGTATATAGTCCAGACTTATCCTCTTTGCTGGTAACACAAAACGATAAAACAAAACGCAAACCTCAATCTAGGCTTTCTTCCCAAGCTTGGCTGTTTCTTAGACTTTCTATGGAGGATCTCTTCTGTGCCACTTCCTCTTTCTCTATCTCAGAGAAGGAAAGACGTTCCAACCCCGCTTACATTCTTGTTGTATGTAACAAGATGCATCTGTCACTATGGCTCAGCTGTAATTAACCTGCATCTTTTGCAGGATTCAGACACCTGACAGCAAGATGATTTAGATGAGCTGTGTATCATTATACAGGATATTAGGCCAATGGAAAATAGGCATCTAAATATCTTTGAGGTTCTGGGCCTTTAGCGTCTGCCATCCTTTTACAGATATGTGACTGGTTCACTTTTTCTTGTTTACTCTGTAGTGCAATACACAGTTTCCCATTTATAATATGGCTGAAAGGCATGATATGCCTATTAGTTTGTTTCATCCACTGCTAATGAATGTGAGTGTGCAGTTCAGTTTTATTGCACTGAAAGAACCTACGGGACAGCGAAACAGAGATACCCCTTGGGGGTTCCTGGTTGACCACGTCTGTAATCATTTTAGCAGTTTTAATAGCTTTGTCTAGAGTAACTTATAAAAAATAGTCTTGTCAAAAGTTATTGGAGTCGTTAACAGGATGACATATTCCTACATTATGTTTGTTGCTATTCATGGAAAAAATTAATGTAGCTCACATGTCCATGTGGGAGGCACATGTTACTCTTCCCACTGCTCTTCATTTTCATTACATAACATATTATGCTATTCTCCGGAACATATATGTAGGTAAGTCCCATTTAAAACCTTGAATTTTCTTAAGGAGTAAAAGTCAAATGGAAGGGGTATGATCATTTTGCACCCTTGCCCCATCTGATCTCAAGTTAAAGAAGGGAGTCCTGTGATTAAGTTCAGACCAAAGAGTGGCTTTTTACACCAAGGTAGAATTTGGTTCCTAGACCTTGCAGGAAGTGGTGTTGGTGTTTCAGTTGGCATTCTGACTCTGTACTTAAACATGGAGCTGGGGCAATGCTCAGAGGGCGCTGAGATGCCACCTTTAAAAGGAGATGTAAAACCGAGATGTTAACCATTTGTTCTTAAAATTTGCACGGCTTTGGGGTTTTTTTTGTTTTTTTAAGTAGGCTGTTAATCAAGTGTCCTGGCCAGATTCTAACTCCAGTACTCTAATGCCATTCTGCACACATGAAGGTTCAATATTCTTCACTTTCACCCCTAAATTATTGCGTATTGTGCAGCTGCTAGGCAGCTGTTACATTCCGCCTTGTGCACAACTGCCACAGGGAATTTCCCTAGGGAGTATTCTATTATCTGTCATCTAAGGGCATGCTTGTCCGGGGTTTTAATGTTTATTAATGGTAAAAATGGCTTGTGGTCTGTCACAAGCAGAATGTTATCAAGATCTTGCAAAATCTGCAAGCATCTCACACACCCACACGCTCACCAAATATTCTGTCTTTCTATTTGGGCATTCTAGATTTGTTCGAAAGCCATCTGGAACAATGTGTTGCCAGCTTCTGATCATCTTCATTTAAGTAAAGTAAGTAAACTAGCAACTCAATAAGACCGCAGCTGCTGAAATGGCTGTAGACTTGGAAACATAATGAGGAGGTCAATAGATGCTTTAGATCCTCAAAAGCATATCCTTGTGATTTATCCCCATCTGTTTTAAGTAGGTTTATAAATAGCTTGGCCTTTTGAAGTCAGGTTTGAATAAAATTTATATCCTACTGGGGAACTGTGTGGATTTCTACATGTTTTTAGGTGGTTGCATTTCAGCTATGACTTTGAATTTTTCTTAAGCTGCCTTCACCTCTTCTTTATCAGTTGTGTGCCCTAAGAGCAGAAGGATTTGTCCTCAAATATATTTTTCTCTTTAATTTTGGTCCAGCAATCTTTGTTGTCAACAGGATTTGTTTTAACCTCATTATGCTCTTCTGATTTCCTAGAGGCAAAAATGTCATCCATATTAATTGCCACTCCTTCCAGAATCTCAGTCATTTACTTTGGAAGATTTCTAGGGGGCTCATGTTAATGAAAGCAATCTCTTCCAAAGAGCATTATAAAAAGTGCCAGCCTAGAAGAGTCACGGCAGATTAAAGCTTGCCAGAATGCTCCAGCTGTATTTACACTAAAGTGTGTAACTGAGCTCACAAGATTATTAACCTAGTTACAAACCACAGTGTAGGCAAGGCCTAGCAGTGATTCTACTCAGTTCCACTCCACAGTGCCAGTGCCAAGCTGACAACTTTTATAACATCCTTTAAGAAAGCACAGCTTTCAGTATCACAAGTGTACCAGAAATCTCTAATCCTTGGCTGGACCCTAGGGTTATATGCAACCAGCACAGAAGTTTGCTCCTTATCCAGACTCCGATTTACATTCATGTCACAACTAACATGTTAGAAAAAGATTAAATTGTGGTGTAGACAAGTCCTTAGTGAGGTGATCATTACTGGAGCAGTTAACTTGGAGATTCTCTCCTAGGGTATGTCTACACTACGGAATTAGGTCGAATTTGTAGAAGTCGTTTTTTTAGAAATCGGTTTTATATACTTGAGTGTGTGTGTTCCCACAGAAAATGCTCTAAGTGCATTAAGTGCATTAACTCGGCGGAGTGCTTCCACAGTACCGAGGCAAGCGTCGACTTCCGGAGTGTTGCACTGTGGGTGGCTATCCCACAGTTCCCGCAGTCTCCGCTGCCCATTGGAATTCTGGGTTGAGATCCCAATGCCTGATGGGGCTAAAACATTGTCGCGGGTGGTTCTGGGTACATATCGTCAGGCCCCCGTTCCCTCCCTCCCTCCGTGAAAGCAAGGGCAGACAATTGTTTCGCGCCTTTTTTCCTGAGTTACCTGTGCAGACACCATACCACGGCAAGCATGGAGCCCGCTCAGGTAACCGTCACTGTATGTCTCCTGGGTGCTGGCAGACGTGGTACTACATTGCTACACAGTAGCAGCAACCCATTGCCTTCTGGCAGCAGATGGTGCAATACGACTGGTAGCCGTCATCGTCATGTCTGAGGTGCTCCTGGCCACATTGGCCAGGAGCGCCTGGGCAGACATGTGCGCAGGGACTAAATTTGGAGTGACTTGACCAGGTCATTCTCTTTAGTCCTGCAGTCAGTCCTATTGAACCGTCTTATGGTGAGCAGGCAGGCGATACGGATTGCTAGCAGTCCTATTGCATCATCTTCTGCCGGGCAGCCATGAGATGTGGATGGCATGCAGTCCTTCTGCACCGTCTGCTGCCAGCCAAAGATGTAAAAGATAGATGGAGTGGATCAAAACAAGAAATAGACCAGATTTGTTTTGTACTCATTTGCTTCCCCACCCGTCTAGGGGACTCATTCCTCTAGGTCACACTGCAGTCACTCACAGAGAAGGTGCAGCGAGGTAAATCTAGCCATGTATCAATCAGAGGCCAGACTAACCTCCTTGTTCCAATAAGAACAATAACTTAGGTGCACCATTTCTTATTGGAACCCTCCGTGAAGTCCTGCCTGAAATACTCCTTGATGTAAAGCCATCCCCTTTGTTGATTTTAGCTCCCTGAAGCCAACCCTGTAAGCCATGTCGTCAGTCGCCCCTCCCTCCGTCAGAGCAACGGCAGACAATCGTTCCGCGCCTTTTTTCTGTGCGGACGCCATACCGAGGCAAGCCTGGAGGCCGCTCAGCTCACTTTGGCAATTAGGAGCATATTAAACACCACACGCATTATCCAGCAGTATATGCAGCACCAGAACCTGGCAGAGCAATACCGGGCGAGGAGGTGACGTCAGCGCGGTCACGTGAGTGATCAGGACATGGACACAGATTTCTCTGAAAGCATGGGCCCTGCCAATGCATGCATCATGGTGCTAATGGGGCAGGTTCATGCTGTGGAACACCGATTCTGGGCTCGGGAAACAAGCACAGACTGGTGGGACCGCATAGTGTTGCAGGTCTGGGACGATTCCCAGTGACTGCAAAACTTTCGCATGCGTAAGGGCACTTTCATGGAACTTTGTGACTTGCTTTCCCCTGCCCTGAAGCGCATGAATACCAAATTGAGAGCAGCCCTCACAGTTGAGAAGCGAGTGGCAATAGCCCTGTGGAAGCTTGCAACACCAGACAGCTACCGGTCAGTTGGGAATCAATTTGGAGTGGGCAAATCTACTGTTGGGGCTTCTGTGATGCAAGTAGCCCACGCAATCAAAGATCTGCTGATATCAAGGGTAGTGACCCTGGGAAACGTGCAGGTCATAGTGGATGGCTTTGCTGCAATGGGATTCCCTAACTGTGGTGGGGACATAGACAGAACCCATATCCCTATTTTGGCACCGGAGCACGAAGCCGGCGAGTACATAAACCGCAAGGGGCACTTTTCAATAGTGCTGCAAGCTCTGGTGGATCATAAGGGACGTTTCACCAACATCAACGTGGGATGGCCGGGAAAGGTACATGATGCTCGCATCTTCAGGAACTCTGGTCTGTTTCAAAAGCTGCAGGAAGGGACTTTATTCCCAGACCAGAAAATAACTGTTGGGGACGTTGAAATGCCTATATGTATCCTTGGGGACCCAGCCTACCCCTTAATGCCCTGGCTCATGAAGCCGTACACAGGCAGTCTGGACAGTAGTCAGGAGCTGTTCAACTACAGGCTGAGCAAGTGCAGAAGGGTGGTAGAGTGTGCATTTGGACGTTTAAAGGTGCGCTGGCGCAGTTTACTGACTCGCTTAGACCTCAGCGAAACCAGTATTCCCACAGTTATTACTGCTTGCTGTGTGCTCCACAATATCTGTGAGAGTAAGGGGGAGACATTTATGGTGGGGTGGGAGGTTGAGGCAAATTGCCTGGCTGCTGGTTACGCGCAGCCGGACACCAGGGCGGTTAGAAGAGCATAGGAGGGCGCGGTACGCATCAGAGAAGCTTTGAAAACCAGTTTCCTGACTGGCCAGGCTACGGTGTGAAAGTTCTCTTTGTTTCTCCTTGATGAAACCCCCCGCCCCTTGGTTCACTCTACTTCCCTGCAAGCTAACCACCCTCCCCTTCTCCCTTTAATCATTGCTTGCAGAGGCAATAAAGTCATTGTTGCTTCACATTCGTGCATTCTTTATTCATTCATCACACAAATAGGGGGATGACTACCAAGGTAGCCCAGAAGGGGTGGTGGAGGAGGGAAGGAAAATGCCACACAGCACTTTAAAAGTTTACAACTTTAAAATTTATTGAATGCCAGCCTTCTTTTTTTTGGGCAATCCTCTGTGGCGGAGTGGCTGGTTGGCTGGTGGCCCCCCCACCGCGTTCTTGGGCGTCTGGGTGTGGAGGCTATGGAACTTGGGGAGGAGGGCGGTTGGTTACATAGGGGCTGTAGTGGCAGTCTGTGCTCCAGCTGCCTTTGCTGCAGCTCAACCATACACTGGAGCGTACTGGTTTGGTCCTCCAGCAGCCTCAGCATTGAATCCTGCCTCCTCTCATCACGCTGCCGCCACATTTGAGCTTCAGCCCTCTCTTCAGCCCGCCACCTCTCCTCCCAGTCATTTTGTGCTTTCCTGCACTCTGACATTATTTGCCTCCACGCATTCGTCTGTGCTCTGTCAGTGTGGGAGGACTGCATGAGCTCAGAGAACATTTCATCACGAGTGCGTTTTTTTTTCTTTCTAATCTTCACTAGCCTCTGGGAAGGAGAAGATCCTGTGATCATTGAAACACATGCAGCTGGTGGAGAAAAAAAAAGGGACAGCGGTATTTAAAAAGACACATTTTATAAAACAGTGGCTACAGTCTTTCAGGGTAAACCTTGCTGTTAACATTACATACATAGCACGTGTGCTTTCATTACAAGGTCGCGTTTTGCCTCCCCCCACCGCGTGGCTACCCCCTCAACCCTCCCCCCTCCCCGTGGCTAACAGCGGGGAACATTTCTGTTCAGCTGCAGGCAAACAGCTCAGCAGGAACAGGCACCTCTGAATGTCCCCTGAAGAAAAGCACCCTATTTCAACCAGGAGACCATGAATGATATCTCACTCTCCTGAGGATAACACAGAGAGATAAAGAACGGATGTTGTTTGAACGCCAGCAAACATACACTGCAATGCTTTGTTGTACAATGATTCCCGAGTACGTGTTACTGGCCTGGAGTGGTCAAAGTGTCCTACCATGAAGGACGCAATAAGGCTGCCCTCCCCAGAAACCTTTTGCAAAGGCTTTGGGAGTACATCCAGGAGAGCCGTGAATGCCAGGGCAAATGAATCCTTTCACATGCTTGCTTTCAAACCATGTATAGTATTTTAAAAGGTATACTCACCGGAGGTCCCTTCTCCGCCTGCCAGGTCCAGGAGGCAGCCTTGGGTGGGTTCGGGGGGTACTGGCTCCAGGTCCAGGGTGAGAAACAGTTCCTGGCTGTCGGGAAAACCGGTTTCTCCACTTGCTTTCTGTGAGCTATCTACAATCTCATCATCATCATCATCATCTTCTTCGTCCCCAAAACCTGCTTCCATGTTGCCTCCATCTCCATTGAAGGAGTCAAACAACACGGCTGGGGCAGTGGTGGCTGAACCCCCTAAAATGGCATGCAGCTCATCATAGAAGCGGCATGTTTGGGGCTCTGACCCGGAGCGGCCGTTCGCCCCTCTGGTTTTCTGGTAGGCTTGCCTCAGCTCCTTAAGTTTCATGCGGCACTGCTTCGGGTCCCTGTTATGGCCTCTGTCCTTCATGCCCTGGGAGATTTTGACAAAGGTTTTGGCATTTAGAAAACTGGAACTGAGTTCTGATAGCACGGATTCCTCTCCCCATACAGCGATCAGATCCCGTACCTCCCGTTCAGTCCATGATGGAGCTCTTTTGCGATTCTGGGACTCCATCATGGTCACCTCTGCTGATGAGCTCTGCATGGTCACCTGCAGCTTGCCACGCTGCCCAAACAGGAAATGAGATTCAAAAGTTCGCAGTTCTTTTCCTGTCTACCTGGCCAGTGCATCTGAGTTGAGAGTGCTGTCCAGAGCGGTCACAATGGAGCACTCTGGGGTAGCTCCCGGAGGCCAATACCGTCGAATTGTGTCCACAGTACCCCAAATTCGACCCGGCAAGGCCGATTTAAGCGCTAATCCACTTGTCGGGGTGGAGTACGGAAATCGATTTTAAGAGCCCTTTAAGTCGAAATAAAGGGCTTCATCATGTGGACAGGTGCAGGTTTACTTCGATTTAACGCTGCTAAATTTGACCTAAAGTCCTAGTGTAGACCAGGGCTTACACAAGGAGGAAAATATACCTTTCCCTCATTCACTGAATTTCTATAAGTCTGCACAGATATGGATGTACTTTTTAGAAAGCAAATACAGGTACCATAAGGGCACATCACTATCCATTCAGAAATGTGTTCTGTTATGCCCGTATTCTCCCCCTCACCCAGGTCTTCTTTTATTGTGGGAAACAGCAGGATTGGCACTCTTGTGGCTGTGCTGAATGCCTATGGCACAGCCACCCCTTTCAATAAAATCCACACTGGTTCGTCTTTAAGCTGGTTATTATGACCGCACGCTGTCCAGCTTCCTCTGTGTGTTTTATGAGACCCAGCTCAATGGTTGTGGTTCAGCATAGGTAGTTACCCCACTAGCGATAAAGGGGTCGAACACATGGAGGCAGATTATAAGGCCCAGTCTACACCTAAAACTTAGGTCGACCTAGTTACATTGCTCAAGGCTGTGAAAAATGTCATGCCCTGTGAGACATAGGTTGACCTAACCCTGCACTGTAGATGCAGATGGGTTGCTGGAAGAATTCTTCCATTGACTTAGCTACCGCCTCTCGAGAGAGTGGATTTACTACAGTGATGGAAAAAACTCTTCCATCAATGTAGGAAGTGTCTACACTGCCGCAGCACAGCCACAGGGCCACAGCTGTACTGCTGTAGTCGCTGTACTGTATACAGACATCAGTTGGTGCAAATCAGTAAAGCTCCTTTGAAGTCAGTGAAGCTACATTGCTTTACACGAGCTGAGGATTTGGTTCCTACTCTTTTAGTTAATTTTCTTTTAAGCAAGTACAGGCTGTGAATAGACTCAGCCATAGGCACCGACTCTGTGGGCGCTCTGGGGCTGGAGCACCCATGGAAAGAAATAGTGGGTGCTCAGCACCTACCAGTCACGCACTCAGCAACTGTTTGGCAGCAGGGGAGTGGGGGCAGAGTGGAGGCAGGAGAGGCGGAATGAAGGCAGGGCACTGCTGGGAAGTGCTGGGGCAAAGAGTTGGGGTACAGGAGGAGGTACGGGCTCCGGGAGGGAGTTTGGGTGCAGGATGGAGCTCAGGGCTGCGGCAGGGGGCTGGGTTGCAGGAGGGAGTGCAGGGTAAGGGCTCTGGGAGGAAGTTTGGGTGTGGGAGGTGGGGCAGGGCTGGGGCAGGGGGTTGGGGTGTGGGAGGGGATTCGGGGTCTGGGTTTTAGGCGGCACTTACTTCAGGTTGCTCCTGGTAGCAGCTGGCATGTCCCTCTGGCTCCTAGGCAGAGGTGCGGCCAGGCAGCTCTGTGCGGTGCGCACTGCCCCCATCCGTAGGCACTGCCCCCGCAGCTCCCATTTGCCACAGTTCCTGGCCAATGGAAGCTGCGGAGCCGGTGCTTGGGGGCGGGGGCAGTGCACAGAATCCCTGTGGCTGCACCTCCACCTAGGAGCCGGAGGGAAAGCCAGCTGCTTCCAGGAGCCACGCGGAGCAAGGGCAGGCGGGGAGCCTGCCTTAGCCCTGCTGCGCCTCCGACCGAACTTTTAATGGCCCAGTCAGCACCACCGGCAGGATCCCTTTTCGACCGGGCATTCTGGTTGAAAACCAGATGCCTGGCAATCCTACTCACATTCTGCTCAGAATCACAGTAATTTGTGCCCCTTAATCAGTTTTGGATTTAAACAACAGTAATACTGCAAACTTGAGATTAACAGTTCAAGCCTGTTCAAGAATGCCATCTTTAGATGCAGATCCTCAGAAGCAGACATTGCCCTCATTCCTTTGCTACAACAGACATGCTTCTAGAGTAACTTTTGTCCTTACACTTCCTGTGCATGTCTCCAGTGGATGGGCAGACTTCAATCTTGCATTCTCCCTTTTACCACATTTCTGACCATAAAACTATAGGTGTGGTTTAAAGGAATTTTTTGCAATACCTCTCCTTTTCTCCTATGAAAATGTCTTTGCTCCTTTTGCACCAGGTTTCCATTACTTTCTTGTTGGGAACTTGCATTCCCATGAGTTCACACTGCACATCTTGCCAGTGGATTGACTTGTACTTCTCCATGCACTGTGTTAAGCTTCATTGTGATTCAAAATATATGTAAGCTCTAATTCCACTCAGGCCATTCTATGGGTTTAGCATGCTGACAGTCATGCCGTGCATTGCACTTTAGCATTCTCTTTTCCTTACTGTTACAGAAGTGTTCTATAAGAAAGAAATATAAATAGTTAATAGACAAAGTCCCTGTAGATGGTGCTCAAGAATATGCAGCATTGTTCCTAAGTTTTGCAGGCTAATAAAACTAGTTGTTGTACATTGCAAATGGCTTCTTGTGCGCAGTTCTTACCACTCACTTCTGCTGCTTAAAAATGTCAGCTTTTGACTCCATGCCCTGTTGCGTTGGTAAAGAACAAGTCACTTTCTTCTAACACTGAACAAGGAACCTTATTAAAGTAAGGAAAACATTTTTGTCACTAAAACTAATCTGTCTTTCTGCTTTGCTAGAGAACTTCTGACTAGAACTTTTCCTAGCTCCCCTTCTCTATGTATAAAAAGGCAGTTACTTGTATCCTCATATATCTTTTCTCTTTTCTTTCTCTTCTCTTTTGGGGCTACTTCCATACAGCTCCCCTCCCCCGCCCCCCAAGCATGGAACAAACTAACAGTCACAGTGCAACAGGCCCTACCTTCTCCTCATGCAAATTCTTCCTAGAGGTCCACTTCTTCTGGAAGGTCCACTGACACTAACCCACAAAAGGAAAATCCCGCCTCCTGCCCAATGTTACAAAAGGAGAAGAAAAGCAATTTAAACAAACAAATAAAAAAAGCCACCCTGAGCTAACATTGGGTCTCCCAGTGCATGATGTCCTATTGGTGCAGAGCTCTTATGCCTGGTCTATACTACTGCTGTGGGTCAATCTAAGGACTGGTTTACACTACATCATTAGATTGACATTCCCTTCATTGAGTTGAATTTATAATGTGCCTGTCTACACTACAGAGCCCTTCCCACTGACCTAAAGGGCTTTTCAAATTGACGCCTGTACTCCACCTCAGCAAGAGGAGTAGCGCTAGATTCGACCTTCCAGGTCAAATTAGGAGTAGTGTAGACACAGCACAGTGTATTTCAACTTATTTGGCCTCCGGGAGCTGTCCCAATGTGCTCCAATGTGTCCGCTCTGGACAACATTTTCAACTCCACTGCACTTCAGCCAGGTAAATAGGAAAAGCCCCGGGAACTTCTGAATTTCATTTCTTGTTTGATCAGCATGGAGAGCTCACCACCACAGCTGACCATGGCTGCCCAGGTCTGCAAACGCACTCCAGCGTGGAGCATACAGGAGACACTGAATCTGATTGCTGTGTGGGGAGAAGAGTCTGTGCAGGCAGAGCTCCGAACCAGCAGAAGCAATGCTGACATCTACGCCAAAATCGCACAGGGCATCGCACATGGCTACACCAGGGACACACAGCAGTGCCATATGAAAATAAAGGAGCTAAGGCAAGCCTACCAGAAGACAGGGGAGGTGAATAGTCGCTCTGGTGCTGAGCCACAGACATGCCACTTCTATGAGCAACTGCATGCGATTCTAGCCTGGGACCCCAACACTGTTCATGGATACCACCCAGGGGACCCAGGCGGCCACAGGCAACAACGAGGAGGACATTGTTGATGAGGAAGAGGAAGAGGAGGAGAATGTGCAGCAGGTAAGCAGAGGATCCATTCTCCCTGGCAGCCAGGAACTTTTCCTAACTCTGGAGCCAGTCCCCTCCCAGGATCCACTGGTGTGGGACTGTGATGGCGGGGAAGGCACCTCTGGTGAGTGCACACTTGTAATAACACTACAGGGGTTAAATGCAATTGTGGTTACTTTTTAATTTGAGGTAAACAATTGGGATACAGTGGCGGGCAGTGCAGCCATGCAAAGGGTGCTCCCCGGAAAAGCCTGTTTATGTGCCAAGAGTTTCCACAGTAAAAAATGGGCCCCCGGGTGTGACCTGACACTGCTTACCCTTTTGTGTGTGCTTACTATGCTTGCCTACAAACCGAAATCTGCTGCCCAGCACTCTGCCATGTGTTGTACCTTACTGGCAGGCTCTTCTTTTAAAACACAAAATTTGGCTGAGTACCGCAGGGAATGTATTTGCTGCTATGAATTGTTTCATTCATTGCAACTGTTAACCTTTTGTTTTCAACAATGTATGCTTTTCCTTGCAGCTGCAACATGTTCTCTAGATGCTTTCTCCACTCCAGCACAGAGGCTGTCCCAGATTAAAAGGTGAAAAAAGCAGACAAGGGAAGACATGTTCTGTGATTTGATGTGTTCCTCCGAGGGTGACAGGGCCCAGCTCCATGCATGGAGGCTCACGCTCTCAGAGAGCATGCGCATCAACCAAGAGGGCAGGAAAGCAAGCAGGGAACGAGAGTGTAACACGCAAGAGGAGATGTTGCAGCTTATGGGGGCGCAAACAGACATGTTGAGGCATCTGGTTGAAGTGCAGGAAAGGCAGCTAGACCTTAGAGTCCAGCTGCACCCAATGATGAACCAACTGCCCTCCTCACCAAGTTCTATATCCTCTTCTCCCAGATGATCTAGAATGAGGGGATGGGGGGAAAGTTCCGTTATCCCTTGAACTCAACTCCAGGGGACGGTTCATGGAGCAGAAAGCTCTCATTCCCACATCTTAGATTACTAGACAGTGCAATTGTAATAAGATATGTGTCCTTGCCCCTCCCTCCCTGTGTTATCAGGCCCTTACCTGGTTATCATTGCTATTCAGTGCTGTCTCTGTTCAGTGTTTATTAGCATAATAAAAATGCATGAATTGAGTATAAGAGGCTCTTTATTCACTGTGCACACTGTGGTTGGTGGAGGTTTAGTTTACAGGGCAGTACATGCAAAAAAGGGGGCAGGTTCGTAAGGAAAAACACACAGAACTGTCACATCGGTGTTGGATCATTCATTAAACTGGTTTTCAAAGCCTCTCAGAGACGCAGTGTGCCTCAGTGTGCTCTTCTTATTGCCCTGGTGTCTGGCTGCTCATAATCTGCCTCAGCCCCCCACCCCACCAGAAACTTTCCCCCCTTACTTTCACAGATATTATGAAGAACACACCACGCAGCAACAACAATGGGAATATTGCTTTACCTGAGGTCTAGCCTAGTGAGTAAACTGCGCCAGCACCCCTTTAGACGTCCAAAGGCACATTCTACCACCATTCTGCACTTGCTCAGCATATGGTTGAACTGCTCCTTACTGCTGTCCAGGCTGCCTATGTACAGCTTCATGAGCCACAGGAGCAAGGGGTAGGCTGGGTCTCCAAGGATAACCGTTGGCATTTCAACATCACTAACAGTAATTTTCTGGTCTGGGAAGAAAGTTCCTTCTTGCAGCTTTCTGAAGAGACCAGAGTTCCTAAAGATGTATGCGTCATGTACCTTTCCCAACCATCCCACGCTGATGTTGGTGAAACGGTCCCTGTGATCCACTAGCGCTTGCAATACCATTGAGAAGTACCCCATACAGTTTATGTACTGGTTGGCTAGGTGGTCTGGTGCCAAGATAGGGATATGCATTCCGTCTATCGCCCCACCACAGTTAAGGAACCCCATTGCGGCAAAGCCATCCACTATGTCCTGCACGTTTCCCGGAGTCACTATCCTTCTTAGCAGAAGTGAATTGATTGCCCTGGCTACTTGGATCACAGCAACCCTCATGGTAGATTTACCCATTCCAAACTGATTCCCAACTGACCGGTAGCAATCTGGCTTTGCAAGCTTCCACAGGGCTATCACCACTCACTTTTCAGCTTTCAGAGCAGGTCTCATTTTGGTATTTCTCTGCTTCAGGGCTGGGGAAAGCAATTTGCAAAGTTCCAGGAAAGTGGCCTTATGCATTTGAAAGTTATGCAGCCACGGCTCCTCATCCCATACCTGCATCACGATGCGGTCCCACCAGTCTGTGCTTGTTTCCCTGGCCCAGAAGCAGTGTTCCACTATGTCAACAAGCCCAGCTGCCGCTGCCAATATGTGCAAATTGCTCCGTTCCATGGCTTCCAGCACAGCAATTTGCATGATATCACATTCTTCCACGCAGCTGCTCCTGGATAGGCTCTGCAAATACCGCAGGATGATGCGCGAGGTGTTTGTGACACTCACAACAACAGCATACAGCTGAGCAGGGTCCATGCTTGCTGTGCTATGGTGTCTGCACAAGTAACCCAAGCTTAGGCAAGAAAATGATTGTTTGCCGTTGCTTTCAGGGAGAGAGGGAGGGAGGAACCAAGTGCATCATGGGAGGCTGACAATATGTACCCAAAACATCTCACGAAAATGTTTTTGTCCCATCAGGCATTGGGAACCTAACCCAAAATTCCAATCGGGAGCAGGAACTGTGGGATAGCTGCCCACAGTGCATCGCTCCGTGAGTCGATGCTACCCATGGTCATGGTGATGCACTCCACCGACGGAATGTACATAGTGGGGACATACACCAGCAATTTTGTAAAATCAGAGGCTACAGGTCAACTTTAATAAATCTGAACTAATTTTGCAGTGTAGACAAGCTCTAAGCTACACAATTTGAGTTAAAAGAAAAGGAGTACTTGTGGCACCTTAGAGACTAACGAATTTATTTGAGCATGAGCTTTCGTGAGCTACAGCTCACTTCATCAGATGCATACCGTGGAAACTGCAGCAGACTTTATATATACACAGAGAATATGAAACAATACCTCCTCCCACCCCACTGTCCTGCTGGTATTAGCTTATCTAAAAGCCATTTCCAGCACAAATCCAGGTTTTCTCACCCTCCACCCCCCCACACAAATTCACTCTCCTGCTGGTGATAGCCCATCCAAAGTGACAACTCTTTACACAATGTGCATGATAATGAAGTTAGGCCATTTCCTGCACAAATCCAGGTTCTCTCACTCCCTCACCCCCCTCCAAAAACCCACCCCCATACACACAAAAACTCACTCTCCTGCTGGTAATAGCTCATCCAAACTGGCCACTCTCCAAGTTTAAATCCAAGTTAAACCAGAACATCGGGGGGGGGGGGGGTAGGAAAAAACAAGAGGAAATAGACTACCTTGCATAATGACTTAGCCACTCCCAGTCTCTATTTAAGCCTAAATTAATAGTATCCAATTTGCAAATGAATTCCAATTCAGCAGTTTCTCGCTGGAGTCTGGATTTGAAGTTTTTTTGTTTTAAGATAGCGACCTTCATGTCTGTGATTGCGTGACCAGAGAGATTGAAGTGTTCTCCGACTGGTTTATGAATGTTATAATTCTTGACATCTGATTTGTGTCCATTTATTCTTTTACGTAGAGACTGTCCAGTTTGACCAATGTACATGGCAGAGGGGCATTGCTGGCACATGATGGCATAAATCACATTGGTGGATGTGCAGGTGAACGAGCCTCTGATAGTGTGGCTGATGTTATTAGGCCCTATGATGGTGTCCCCTGAATAGATATGTGGGCACAATTGGCAACGGGCTTTGTTGCAAGGATAAGTTCCTGGGTTAGTGGTTCTGTTGCGTGGTATGTGGTTGTTGGTGAGTATTTGCTTCAGGTTGCAGGGCTGTCTGTAGGCAAGGACTGGCCTGTCTCCCAAGATTTGTGAGAGTGTTGGGTCATCCTTCAGGATAACAAAACAACTTCAGAGAGAGACACCATTTTTCTTGGTGTTTTCAAAACTGAAGGAAAACAAACAAAAAACAAAACAAAACTACCTTTCCAGGTTGATTTTTTATTTAAATAATTAACCACAAACACAGATTCCTATAAAGGAGACCTGAAGGGTTTCAGACAGCTGAGCCTTTCTTAGACACCATTTCTGTCTCTATTCATCTCAGAATATGCATAAGAGGGGGGAAAAAGACTAGTCACAACACCAAGTGAACATTTTGCTTAGAGAGTCTCTTTCCAACCTCCCACCTTCTAAGCTCTTCTTATTAAAACACAATCCATCTGCTCTCCCTGCCTGAGTCCTGGACGAAGCACAGTTGCCATCTTTTCTTCCATGGTCAGAACAGAGGTATGGAAGCATCTGTGCCTTGTTAATCTCTACTGGCTTCATCCTTTCCCCCCACCCTACCTTTGGGAGCATGTCATTAAATAGAGTGGTGTTTCTGGTTCCAGTGCGTTCCCTATTGTCATAAATATAAAGGGAAGGGTAACCACCTTTCTGTATACAGTGCTATAAAATCCCTCCTGGCCAGAGGCAAAACCCTTTCACCTGTAAAGGGTTAAGAAGCTACAGTAACCTAGCTGGCACCTGACCCAAAAGACCAATGAGAGGTCAAGATACTGTCAAATCTGGAGGCGGGGGGAACAAAAGGTTTTTCTGTCTGTGTGATGCTTTTGTTGATTTTACAGAGGTGATTCTTTTACCTTTTCTTTAATTAAAATTTTTCTTTTAAGAACCTGATTGATTTTTTTCATTGTTCTTAAGATCCAAGGGTTTGGGTCTGTGTTCACCTGTACAAATTGGTGAGGATTCTTATCAAGCCTTCCCCAGGAAAGGGGGTATAGGGCTTGGGGGGATATTTTGGGGGAAGACGTCTCCAAGTGGGCTCTTTCCCTGTTCTTTGTTTAAAACACTTGGTGATGGCAGCATACGGTTCAAGGACAAGGCAAAGTTTGTACCTTGGGAAAGTTTAACCTAAGCTGGTAAGAATAAGCTTAGGGGGTCTTGCATGCAGGTCCCCACATCTGTACCCTAGAGTTCAGAGTGGGGAAGGAACCTTGACACCTATTGAATCCCCAGAGGGTCCACTGACCCCCATTACAAGCCCTAGGATCATCAGTGGGTGCTTAACAAATAATAAACGAGAAGCATACAAAAAGACCCTCACTTTAGTTCTTATTTTCAGAGACCACCAATGTCTGTTCTCTAAGAATTCCTCCAAAAAAATAAATACAATTCCTAAGATTTTTTATTTTATTTTGAGGAGGGGTTTTTTCATCTCAATCCATATTGTAATGGAAGTGACATGGGTTAGTCAGTAAAACATATGTAGTACATTCCTCTGATTTCATGCAAGTTCTGTGTCTCTCCATCTCATAGTATGTAATTCATATGAAAATTCATCTGAAAATTGATCGTCAGAAAGCCTGGTCTCGTCCAGCAGCTCAGCCCATTAACACAGCACAAAGATACACTGTACTCCACTGGGCAAATACACCAGACAAGCTGGAATCTAATCTGGAAACGTTTAATGGATTTAGCAGTAGAAGTGCCAGCTACTGTATTTCATTAAATGGCAGGGGACTTTAAACTAAATGAACTAAGTTGTCTAAAATGTAATTGTCTTAAATAACAATGAAAACAAATTAGGTTTGAGTTGCTCCAGTCACTTAGGCAAAGTCATCATTAGAAAAATGAACAATCATAATTTATGGTAGGTCAGGAACTATTTGTGTCGAGAGGTGGCTCAGGGTATCAATTCTCTCAAGTTACTATTTTTTAAAAAAAGAAGTAACTCTGATCGTGTTCTCATTCCTTAATTTAAGTCAAAATTCAAGCAAAACACTGGAAAGTTTACTTGATGTTTTAAGGAAGAGAGATTCATTTACTTCGTTTTAATTCCTTGCCAAGGTACTGAAAGATGGTGCATTTCAGCTAGGAAGATCATTATTTAATTGTTGAGCGCTCATCTAGTCTTTGAGAGAGACCAACAGGGATAGACAGAAACTGAGCTCAAACACTGAAAGTCACAAGAGTGATCTGAGTCACATTATAAAAAGAAAGAAATTCAGTTGCTGGCTGTACAGGATCAGGTGTGATCCATCCTAGAGACTGCCCTTATAATACCAAGCATGGAGGATCCAAGTCACTGCTCCTTTGGTAGTCAGATACCACAGTGCAAAATGTGACTTGGAAATTCAAAATACTGCCAAGTCAGCATAGTAGCATTTTATATCGGCTTGACACTGTTGGAAAGGTTTACACAAGATGCAAAGTGGCAATGATTTGTGCTCTGGAATTTTATACTTTTGGGGCCAAATTTTCAAAACTTAAGTTCTAGATTATGCCTGTAGAAAGTATTCTTATATGCACACTCAAATGCATTTGTGTACTCAGATCAGGTAAATGCATGTGCAAATGGGTATATATATTTATAAGTACCCTAGCATTACACGTAATTTGTCTTGCAGCTTTTTTTTCCCTTTGGAGCGGTGAGCAGTTTAGGACCTGAGTTTTTAAAATATGGCCACTTAGGCTTTCACACAGGTCTAAGCACTCTAACATTACATTAAATTGCTTCTTAACATGTGCCTTATTTATTGGAGGGTATTTATGGCTAAAATGGAGGGAATTTATTGTTTTTATTTACAATATTATAGCAGTGGTAGATTTGCTTTAGTTAAGGTTAAGCATCTTCTTCTGTTTAAAGGTGGATGGTTCTATGTGTTCTAAAATCCAGATGCTGACTCAAATTTGTTGTGCCTCATGGAGGTGCTGGGTAGTTTAAATACTCCAAATTTAGGGTCATTTTACCTAGGGGTTCCTGAGATAAGCACCCCCTAAAAAAAGCATTTTACAAAATCACTTTTCTAATTTTTTGTCCATATGTGGGGTGCAAACGATAGCTCTGATCCTTTCCAAACTGATCTCAGTCACTCAGTATACATCTCAGCTAGCATATGGTACCTATTGCCCCTTTGGGAAAGCTATATTGAAAAGAATATTAAAGGTAAAGTTTGTAACTCCAGGTCAGTGCCTGCCAAACTGATGCCCCTAAATCAGTGAAATGTGTACTTGCAGAAAGACTAAGGCTCTGTTGAAACAGGAGGCTGTTGTAACTGGCGGGCTCATGGTGACAGGCTGTGGTCATTGAACTTAAGTGGCACCCATGCACTGTGAGTTTGAATCCTATTACCCTTGAGAGTATCACAGAATGTGTTTTGTGCACACTCCTTCCATTCTGCAGGGGCTCATTTTGGAAGTTTTGCCTTGAGACCAAAATTTCTGGTTTAAGAGTGATATTGTTCGAAGTGCTCGAAAATCCAAATGCAGACTCTGATTTTACTTCAGAAGTATTATCAAATAAATTAGCATAAATGAAACAGAAGGAAGAAGACAGGCACGATAGTGAGATGGTTTTTCCTGAACAATGGAACTGACTGTGATCAAAGGAAAGCAGGTTGCTGGGTCACTTAAGGGGTTCCTGATATACAGCCCCCTAACATGGGCTGTTTATAACATAACTTTTTTGGTGCAGAGCTAGGAAACCTGGGGGTCTGGAGCAGTTGGGGGGTGTTTGCCCCATATTCTCCCTATTTGAAGCCTCCTATCTCCTCCCCTTCCTTGCTCCCCTTGTAGTTGCCAATCTGGTGAGGGGAGATGCTTTCCATTCATAGCCCCATTTCTCAGGGCAAAGGCTGGGAGCCAGAAGGGGACACACTTCACACAAAGGGGGAGAGGACCAGTGACCTCCAGCCCCAGGGAAGGCAGGGACCTCCCATGTGTGAACCAGGATTTGGGGTCGCCCTGCACCTCTCCTTGACCATCCCATGTGAGCAAGCTCCTGAAAGGGCTGTTCCCCGCTCCCTGCCCTAGTATGTGTGAGCTGAGATACCAAAGGCCAGAGGCAGTGGGGGGATAAGAGCAGCCACTGAGATAAATGAAATCGTTCACACATTTATGAGCTATTATTTCAGGTTGCATCCATCTCCAGGAGGTGGGTCTCATTCAGTTGAGACCATCACATTGAGAGGAATGGGCCACTTCACACCTCTTTGAGCCTCCTATGCTGCAAATAGCCAAGCCTCTCCCTTGTACACTAGACCCAGAATTGGGGTGGGGACTCTGCATCTCCAGTCTCCTGCCTCTCCCTGACTCCAGTTGGTACATGCACTTCTCACAGCCCCACCATCCCTCCAAGCTTGCCGGGGCACAGAGTGACGAGGAGGAGGGTGAAGCTAGTCTGAGTGTGGGCATAGTCATAGCTATAGGCATGATGGAGGGAGAAGTTGGGACAGTGTCAGAGCAGTGGTGGAGGTTGCTGAGCAGTTTTAGCGGATATGGGGGGTTCAGAGCAATATGAGGGGGAATCGGAATAGTATAGGGAAAAGTGGGATGGAAAGCAGGGTACCAGATGTGCAGTGGTGAGTGTTAAGGGGCTTCATTTCTGTCCCTTCCCAAATCCCCTACATCAGGGACGGACAAACATTTTAGCCTGAGGGCTACAGCCACGCTGCCCAGACCACCAGGACAGCTGGCTGCGCTGCCCGGCTGGAGCCAGCCACGCCACCGCACAGCACAGAGCATCGTGTCAGGCCGCGGCTCTGCAGCTATGCTGCCCGGCAAGAGCTCGCAGCCCCGCTGCCCAGAGCATTGTGCCGGCAGCGCAGTGAGCTGAGGCTGCAGGGGAGGAGGAACAGCAGGGGAGGGGCTGGGGGCTAGCCTCCCAGGCCAAGAACTCAGGGGCCGGGCGGGAGTGTCCTGCGGGCCGTAGTTTGCCCACCTCTGCCCTACATCCATGACCCCCTCATGTCTGTCACCCCCTTCAGAAAATATCTCCATGCTAATCCCTTCATTCAGTCTACATCCCCTCTGCAGCTCCTCCAACTGCTAGTCCCATGCTGACTCCTGCCCCTCTGTGGGGAGGAAGGTGGAGGAGAGAGGATGAAGTTGTTCTGGAGAGGCAGAGACAGGGCAAAAGAGAAGATAATACCAGGGAAATTAAAAGACTATCGTGCAGCCAGAGCATTCTGTGGCCAAGATAATCATTGCCAAGGAGCCAGGGGCAGTGGAGGGGGAGAGCTGAGCTATGGTACATGGGGTGCCAAGAAATTATTTTTTAAAAAATAAGGAAATTAAGTGCTGTAAACAGAGTTATGGTTGCCCAGTGTAGCCTCATGCCTTTCCAGAATGTGGCCAACAGCTCAAATTAAACCTCTAACAAACTGGAAATAAAAGCTAGGGTATCACCCTGCAATGCAACCTTAACTCTGTCCCCCTGGAGTTGGCAAAAGCCACTGGGAATGGTTCAGTAAGGGGCGGGGGTGCAGAGGATAACTGAGTACCAAGGTAAGAAGAGAGGTCTCCATCTTTTTATGTCTACGGATCAAGACTGAAAAGGAGCACTTGTGGCACCTTAGAGACTAACAAATTTATTTGAGCATAAGCTTTCGTGAGCTACAGCTCACTTCATCAGATACATTCAGTGGAAAATACAGCGGGGAGATTTATATACATAGAGAACATGAAACAATGGGTGTTACCATACACACTGTAATGAGAGTGATCACTTAAGGTGAGCTATTACCAGCAGGAGAGCGGGGGGGTGGGGGTGGGGGGAGGGAGTTAACCTTTTGTAGTGATAATCAAGGTGGGCCATTTCCAGCAGTTGACAAGAACTTCTTAGGAACTTGGGGCAGCGGAGGGGGGGAATAAACATGGCGAAATAGTTTTACTTTGTGTAATGACTCATCCACTCCCAGTCTTTATTCAAGCCTAAGTTAATTGTATCCAGTTTGCGAATTAATTCCAATTCAGCAGTCTCTCGTTGGAGTCTGTTTTTGAAGTTTTTTTGTTGAAGAATTGCAACTTTTAGGTCTGTAATCGAGTGACCAAAGAGATTGAAGTGTTCTCCAACTGGTTTTTGAATGTTATAATTCTTGACGTCTGATTTGTGTCCATTTATTCTTTTACGTAGAGACTGTCCAGTTTGACCAATGTACCTGGCAGAGGGGCATTGCTGGCACGTCATATGGCATATATCACATTGGTAGATGTGCAGGTGAATGAGCCTCTGACAGTGTGGCTGATGTGATTAGGCCCTATGAAAGTGTCCCCTGAATAGATATGAGGACACAGTTGGCAACGGGCTTTGTGGCAAGGATAGGTTCCTGGGTTAGTGGTTCTGTTGTGTGGTGTGTGGCTGCTGGTGAGTATTTGCTTCAGGTTGGGGGGCTGTCTGTAAGCAAGGACTGGCCTGTCTCCCAGGATCTGTGAGAGTAATGGGTCATCCTTCAGGATAGGTTGTAGATCCTTCATGATGCATTGGAGAGGTTTTAGTTGGGGGCTGAAGGTGATGGCTAGTGGTGTTCTGTTATTTTCTTTGTTAGGCCTGTCCTGTAGTAGGTGACTTCTGGGTGCTCTTCTGGCTCTGTCAATCTGTTTCTTCAGCAGGTGGGTATTGTAGTTGTAAGAATGCTTGGTAGAGATCTTGTAGGTGTTTGTCTCTGTCTGAGGGGTTGGAGCAAATGCAGCTGTATCGTAGAGCTTGGCTGTAGACGGTGGATCGTCTGGTGTGGTCTCGATGAAAGGTGGAGGCGTGTAGGTAGGAATAGCGGTCAGCAGGTTTCCGGTAAAGGGCGGTGTTTATGTGACCATCGCTTATTAGCACCGTAGTGTCCAGGAAGTGGATCTCTTGTGTGGACTGGACCAGGCTGAGGTTGATGGTGGGATGGAAATTGTTGAAATCATGGTGGAATTCCTCAAGGGCTTCTTTTCCATGGGTCCAGATGATGAAGATGTCATCAATGTAGCGCAAGTAGAGTAGGGGCATTAGGGGACGAGAGCTGAGGAAGTGTTGTTCTAAGTCAGCCATAAAAATGTTGGCATACTGTGGGGCCATCCGGGTACCCATAGCAGTGCCGCTGATTTGAAGGTATACATTGTCCCCAAATGTGAAATAGTTATGGGTGAGGACAAAATCACAAAGTTCAGCCACCAGGTTTGCCGTGACATTATCGGGGATACTGTTCCTGATGGCTTGTAGTCCATCTTTGTGTGGAATGTAGGTGTAGAGGGCTTCTACATCCATAGTGGCCAGGATGGTGTTTTCAGGAAGATCACCGATGGATTGTAGTTTCCTCAGGAAGTCAGTGGTGTCTCGAAGATAGCTGGGAGTGCTGGTAGTGTAGGGCCTGAGGAGGGAGTCTACGTAGCCAGACAATCCTGCTGTCAGGGTGCCAATGCCTGAGATGATGGGGCGTCCAGGATTTCCAGGTTTATGGATCTTGGGTAGCAGATAGAGTACCCCAGGTCGGGGTTCCAGGGGTGTGTCTGTGCAGATTTGTTCTTGTGCTTTTTCAAGGAGTTTCTTGAGCAAATGGTGTAGTTTCTTTTGGTAACCCTCAGTGGGATCAGAGGGTAATGGCTTGTAGAAAGTGGTGTCGGAGAGCTGCCTAGCAGCCTCTTGTTCATATTCTGACCTATTCATGATGACAACAGCACCTCCTTTGTCGGCCTTTTTGATTATGATGTCAGAGTTGTTTCTGAGGCTGTGGATGGCATTGTGTTCTGCACGGCTGAGGTTATGGGGAAGTGATGCTGCTTTTCCACAATTTCAGCCAGTGCATGTCGGCGGAAGCACTCTATGTAGAAGTCCAGTCTGTTGTTTCGACCTTCAGGAGTAGTCCACCCAGAATCCTTCTTTTTGTAGTCTTGGTAGAAAGGTCTCTGTGGGTTAATATGTTGTTCAGAGGTGTGTTGGAAATATTCCTTGAGTTGGAGACGTTGAAAATAGGATTCTAGGTCACCACAGAACTATATCATGTTCGTGGGGGTGGAGGGGCAGAAGGAGAGGCCCTGAGATAGGACAGATTCTTCTGCTGGGCTAAGAGCATATTGGATAGATTAACAATATTGCTGGGTGGGTTAAGGGAACCACTGTTGTGGCCCCTTGTGGCATGTAGTAGTTTAGATAGTTTAGTGTCCTTTTTCTTTTGTAGAGAAGCAAAGTGTGTGTTGTAAATGGCTTGTCTAGTTTTTGTAAAGTCCAGCCACGAGGAAGTTTGTGTGGAAGGTTGGTTTTTTATGAGAGTATCCAGTTTTTTGAGAGCTCATACTTAATCTTTCCCTGTTTGCTGTAGAGGACTGGATTCCTTTCTGGAAGATATACTTTAGTCAAACACAAGTTATTAGGCTCAATGCAGGAATAATTGGATGAAATTTTCTGGCCTGTGTTATTCAGGAAATCAAACTAGATGATCTAATGGTCCCTTCTGGCCTTAATATCTATGAATCTATAATAAATAGACACGAAGAAGGACTAAGAGAACATGCCATTTTTGTGATGTGTTCCACAGATTTGAATTCCAGCATTTATCTGCGTGCATCCCAGCTGCATTCACTGTGCTATGTGTAGCTGTACTGAAAGTTGGAGCAACTTGGCAGAGCTGTGGTGTGATATGAGGAGAGGTAGATATGTATCTGAAGGGATCAAGTAGGTCTTATTTCAGCACTGAGTTTTGTAGGTTGAGTCGGAGGTGCACAAGAGTGTCTTCTTTCCATGTGGCTTGTCAGCAGTCTGATAGCCTATGTGACAGCGGTCTCCAGGATTTAGTGACTGGTAAGTGAAGGCAATGTCTCAGAAGGAATCCACAGGGCAAGTGTGGAGGGGAGATGACATTTAGCAAGTCTGGGGAGGGGTGGGTTATGTGGAATAGGCTCAGTGTTCTGGTAGAGGCCAGCTGTAGATAGCCTCTGCCCTGAATCTGAGTTTTGCCTAGAGCAAAGAGGAGTTGGACTTTGTCCTACAGTGTTCATGTGCTCTGTGTTCTACATTATCTCTCAGGGTGGAGTGCTATTAGGTGTGTTATTGACACGTTCGGCATCACTCGAAGAGGGCAGAGTTAAAGGTGTGTTGAGTAATGACATATATCTAAACCTCTGAAAACCCAGGAAATATGGAGTTAAGGTATATGTTACTCTGTACTCTCTGGCAAGGCCTTAGGCACCATTGGGCAACTGTAACTCTAAGTTAACAAAGTTTTGGGTCATTTAATAATACATTAAGGTTGTGATTAGGGAATAAGGAGTTCACATCCAAGGACCTGATTCTCCACTGCCTTGCACACTGCTTCATCATTTTCCACCTGTGCAAAATAAAGGCTGTGTAAGTGTAAAATGATTCCATTCTGATTTGGTGGCAATTTAACCTCATCTTGCCCAGGTGTAAATGACCATACACCGTACAAGTCAGTGGAGAATCAGGCTTCAAACATTTCAAGGTCAGATAAGTCAAATACAAAGAATTATAGACTAAATCCAAGTCTCACTGTTTAATACAATTTACTCATGGTAAACTTCATTCACATTTATTATATAATATAAATAAAAGGTAATTGATTGCATGTTAGGGGGAAGGCAGTGTAGCCTGGAGATTTTGAGTTCTAATCTCGACTCTGCTGCTACTTCACAGTCTGGTCATGGGAAAATCCATTCATCTTTCTCTTCCCGTTTCCCCACGTGTAAAATAGGAATAATAGTATTTATCTCAACAGAGGCGTTGTGAGGACTAATTAGTTAGACTGTCCAGTGCTCTGAATATGCATATGCTAAGTATTATTATTAATAATTATCCTTCCAATAGTATATGGTATGACCTTTAGTCCCTGTTTCCAACTGTTCCTACAAATTTTAATTGTACCATTAGATTTTTACTATTACTTCTTTAGTCACACTTTCTAATATGATGTTTTTATTACGTAATTACAAAAGCCCACTGGTGGCCAAAGTTACACCTATCTCTAGCTATTTCAGTTAACTCAGCAATGTATAGCCTAGTGCATAGGTGCTGGAACGAGGAGTGTTGGGGTTGCTGCCGCACCCCCTGGCTTGAAGTGGTTTCCATCATATACAGGGTTTACAGTTTGATCCAATAGCTCTCAGCACCCCCACTATACAAATTGTTCCAGGGCTAGTAGGCAAATTGGCTGTTTCATACTTTAAAAGTTCAAACCCAGTTACCAATGTACTTTGAAGATGAATTGTTCCCCATAAGTTCAATATAGATGGATTTCTTCCACTTTTTGAAAGCCAGAACAGATATCTGATCCAAAATAGAAGAGTAGCTGTGAATAATTCATAGATGCATAAATTCCAAGGCCAGAAGGGACCATTGTGATAATTTTGCCTGACCTTCTGTACAACACAGGCCATAGAACTTCCCCAAAATAATTCCTTTTGAACGAAAGCATTTTTTTAAAAAAAATTCCTATCTTGATTTAAAAATTGTCAGTGATGGAGAATTGACCAGTGATCCTCACTGTTAAAAATGCATGCCTTATTTCCAGATAATAATTAATAACTAATGAAGTGTTGTAATACAGGAAGACAGATTCTGATTTCATTTACACTGGTGTAATTCTGGAGTAACTACAGGGCCATCTTTAGGCATACTCAGCATATGCGGCTGCGTAGGGCACCCAAAAATGTGGGGCACCTCTGGGTCTTAGTGTCCACCCCTCTCCCTCTTTCTATCCCCGTTCTGACCCTTCCTGCAGGCTCCCACAGCTAGCTGCTGCAGCCTGGTGAGTCTTCCTCCGGAGGTTTCAGAGTAGCAGCCATGTTAGTCTGTATTCGCAAAAAGAAAATGAGTAGTTGTGGCACCTTAGAGACTAACCAATTTATTTGAGCATAAGCTTTCGTGAGCTTCAGGTATATACTGTCAGTTTCTGAATGTACTGACAAAAATAATTGTGCGTTACTGTAATATTTACTCAGAACATGTTAGTCTACAGGACCTTAGTTTAAAATTTGCTTTAAAAATATTTCATTAGAAGATTGCTGAAGATTATAAAATCACATCTCTAAAAAATCCTTGCATCGATTTTTAGATGCACAATCTGAGTTTTCATCTTTAGCATTAAATGCTTGGATCTTCAGACATAGTTTTTTAAATAAATCCTTCAAAAGACCACCCTTATCTAAAATATACATTTTAATTTTAATTACTATAGTACAAAAAACTTGTTTCCAAAGTTTTCCTGTCCTTTTTGTCCATCCGTTTTCTCCCTTCACCCCTCTACCGCCCCCCCCCCCATTGAAGAGAGACATTAAAGGGACAACACCGCTTTCCTTCCAAATAGCTGGACAAATAAGTTTCCCTTTCTTTACTTCTGACTATTTGATGAACTAGTTTTAAGAGAACCCTCTAGCAAAACCAGTACTTTAATAAGATATAAAATCCTTTGTTATGCCTAACATTTTTGGAAACATATTTTTTAAAGTTGGTGAAATTTCATAAACATGTCTATTGTGATGGAGATCACACAAAGTAAATTAGTGTTCCCTTTTTCTAAAAGCAATGAACATTGTTATGAACACACTAAACCTCTGTGACTGATTAATTTAAAATAATGTCTTTGTTTCAGTGAGTTAAATATGTAGTAATCTGGAATGATTACTTAATGAAGGCTTGAGAGTACATTTAAAATATAAAATCGTCTTAGAAATACTGATGAAGAAAATATAAAACAGAGAAGAGCTGTATCATGTATTCCATAATATTTAATGTTGTATTCAGCAGGACAGCTGACTCACCCTTACTACAAAGTTTTTGCAAATAAATCTCTAACAAACTTCAGGGCATATCAAAAAACCCATGACTGACATCTTTTATTCCCAAATTTAGTGCTTTTAATCAGGTACCTTCTGCATGTCCAGTCTTCACCATCTGGCATGCAGTGGAAAACATTCTCCATTGTCTTTTGACAAAACTACTCTTCTGCAATTTCTTTCTAATGTCATTTGCTTCATTTGGGTTCAGGGATTTGGCTGGAAGGGGGGTGAGCAGGGAGGGGGAGGGAAGAGAGGAGGGAGACAGTGGGGAGAGGGCAGGGCCTGGGCAGAGTGGAGGTGGGGCCTGGGGCAGAGCAGGTGGAATGGGCAGGCCCACAGGCAGAAGAAGTGGGCAGGGGAGCTAGCCTCCCCAAGCAGCAGCTTCGCCCACCGCCCATGACAGCAGGTAAGAGTGGGTCAGCTCCCGCACACCCAGTGCGCACTGCAGTGTCCTTAGGCAAGGGCTGCATTCACAGAGCCAAATGCACCAGCGGCGCACATTCTGCATGAGGGAGAGGGTACAGGGATCTCTGCGGGGAACTGTGATTCTCCACCGCCGTGAGGTGGGCCGGGCAGCTCGGAATCCTTGCTGCCTCGTCCCCTCCACCCGCAACGGGCTGCAAGCCCAGGCTGCCGTCGGGCATAGGGGCACCAGTTTAATAATACTGCGTAGGTCCCCATAAATCCTAAGGACAGCCCTGAGTAACTCCATTAACTTTGGTGGAGTTGTGGCAGTTTTACGTTCCTGTAAGTGAGTCTGGCCCAGTGGCTCAGCAGTTCTTAGAAATGCTTGGCCATACACTCTAAGAGAACATCTAAAAGTGAAGAGAATCAGAAAGCATTTGTGTGCTAACTTAAACATGAGGGGGGAGGTGGAGTGCCTGTCTAGGTGGAGGGCTGACTATTTGAGCTAAAATTCTGACCTTATTGCAATCAATGGCAAAACCTCCCATGGAATTCAGTGGAGCCAGGATTTCACCATTAGAGAATAGGTTTTCCAGGTCTGCTTAGTTATTTGTGCGCTTGCAGTTTTAGACATGTAAGAATGACTATGGCCTTAAAAAGAGCTCTGGGTAAACAGAACCGTGAGTGTGCACAGAGCCCCAACAAAGTCACTGGGAGTTGACCTGTGTAGCTCCTTGCAGGATTCAGGCCTATGTCAGAATGGGTGTTGGGCCTCACTGTAGAGAGAGAAATATTCTGTTAAATTTTATTACACTTATTTTGCGCAATGTAAAAGAAACAACCCACCAGTAGAAGGGAAGCAGACACATTCAAACACTATCTGGTGCAGTACTGTATCTAAGCTGTGAGATGAGAACGGGTAAAACTGACATCTTAGAGTAAACTCAAAATAAATCATAATTTGGATCCAATGGCTAGTTTCAGTAAGAGTTGGGCCAGAGCTGCAAAATTTGGATCTGGACTTCTGCAAAATCTTGGGGATGTTTGTATCAAGAGTTATGGTCCTGACTCCTGTCTGGTGTTAATGATTCAATCTGGATGGTGTGGGAACAAAACAATTGGTATATTGTAGCTGTTTTATAGACCCTGAAAATATTCTTTTCGACTCTAAAGATGGTATAAAAATTTTTTTTTAAATATATGTACAAGTTCAGGATTATAAAATGTTAACATAAAAAAGAGAAATTGATAGCAAACAAAATTCTGCTGTTAAAAGAATTTCTGTCTATGATTTATTTCACTAGTTTATAATAAGTTAAGACCTCTGTACTCTCAGAGAAGAAAGAGAATTGACAATCTGTGAGTAAGGAATTTAGGCACTGAGAGCCTGAGCCAAAAGCTGTTGAGGTCAGTGGGAATCTTTCCATCAACTTCAATGGTCTTCAAATCAGGCACTGAGTAATCAGAAAAAAATTAGTTAAAATTTCTACAAATGCTGAAACTCTTCCTGGTTTTGATCTACAATAAAAATAGACTCTGTCCCATACATTCATTCATAATTCACTAAGTCAGATCCCCAAATATGTCTGAAATGTAGGGATTGTGATAGCAGACAATTCCATATTGAATTCGTTTTAGATATAGCAACTGCTGGAAAGTAATATACTGTGAAGTAGATTTCACATCTGCTTTTGAGTTATTGAATTATCTTTCTCAAAATTGGGTAGTTTACAAATATTTGCAGAAACCATAAAGTACTACAAGTATTTTTCTTGCTGGAAAATGTAAAATGTGAAAAGGGGGCAGTCTTAGCTCACTGCCTGTTTTGATAGCAAGCTATTTTTTTGTATTATTTCATGTAAAAATGGTGAGCTGGAACTAAAAAGAAAAAGTCTTTTTTGCTTTTTGATGCTCTTTCTACTTAATTACCTCTTGCCCCACTCCAACTTTTACTCTATGGCAATGTCTACGCTGCAAGTACGAGGTGTGATTCCTAGCTCAGGGAGACTTACACACACCAGCTTTGCTTGAGTTAGTGCATTAAAAATAGCAGTGCGGCCGCGGTGGCACTGCTCAAGCTATCCACCCGAGTACAAGGTCCAAGATCCTAGGTATGTATTTGGGCAGCTAACTGTAGCTGCCATGGCCACGCTGCTATTTTCAGGATGCAAAGCAAGTGCGTGTACATCTACCTGAGCTGGGAATTACACCTCCCAGCTGCAAGGTCGACATACCCTGCATTTTAGAGTACAAGCAATAGCACATGATCCAAATTTAAAAAGACAATCTCCTCTCTGAAGTCTAGCCATTGATTTTGGGACTTTTCCAGACACTATGCCATCTAGTCAATACAGTTGTAGAATTATTCTTTTTTCAACTGTGTAGAATTATTTCAATGGGCAAAAGGATGTCTTCATCCTATGTCATCTCCATTTTGCCTATATATGGCTAGCAGGAGCAAGGGCAGGCAAACAAAAGGATTGAAGATGTCTCAATTGAAATAACATTGTCAGCTCATGCTATTTTATCACATCTTGAGCTATTTCATGTTTCTGTTAAAGCCACAATTCCTGTAATCCTGTGACTATCTAAGAATCTCAGCTTTCTTTCTTCTTCTTCTTTTTTTTTTTAAAGTAAGCTTCTTGACGAGGGGTTCTCAAACTGGGGGTCATGACCCCGCAGGGGGTTGCAAGGTTATTATATGAGGAGTCAGGAACTGTCAGCCTCCATCCCCAAACCTCGCTTTGCGTCCAGCATTTATAATAGTGTTAAATATAAAAAAATGTGTTTTTTAATTTATAAGGGGGGTCGCACTCAGAGTCTTGCTCCGTGAAAGGGGTCACCAGTACAAAAGTTTGAGAACCACTGTTCTAGACCTCTTGGTTCCAGAGAAAAGTTTGAAAATGTAACCTGAGTGTATTCTAAAGGCTCGAAAACTAGAAGGTTAATAAAAAGAACACATTTATTTATTAAAATCTCATCATTTTCAGCAAATCTAATGATTGTGGGGCTTAACTCATGATTTTTGAACATCTGGCACTACTGAATATATTTGAGCTAAATGGAAAAATTCAAGATCTAGTTTATTTTTAAATAACATTAAATTTACAAAGTCAATCTTGTGTTATGATTTTGGCTATTGTTAATAAGCTGGTGTATAATTACTTACTGACAGTTTAGCAAATTTGTATCAACTGATAAAATCATAAGTACTATATATTTAATTGATTTTATAATGTATAGATGTCTTTTTAAAAGGGCACAACTGAATGCCCTTATGATATGTAACAGAGATCTGCTGAATTTCTTGGCATGTATCAGGTGAAAGCCACATCAAATTCTGGTTTTATAATGCGACATATCACAGTCTAGGTAGCAGGTCACAAAAAGTTCAAGTAATATTTATGAAAGTTGCCATTCATTATAAAGACCTGGTTTTAGAGAATGCCTTCAGGATTGAATCCTGAAGACCTAACTACACTACAAGCTTACGGTGACTTGCCTAGCAGTGAAAACCAGCCTCATTGTCCCTGGGCTCCTTTGCCACCCTTAACCACTTTCCTGGTTTCTGTCTGTCAGCCACTTTTACCTTGCCACATTATTTCCTGAACCATAGTTCAACACACACACACACACACACACACTTGTTTTTCTTTTTCTTTCTTTCTTTCTTTCTTAGGGTGGGGTGAGGGGAGCTGAGGGGCAAATGAATGTGTTTTTGTTTTGTTTTAGCCATTAAAAATAATTTACCACCTTCACTTCCCTTGGCCAAATAAAAGTGAGAGGCCACCAGCACCAGTCACCCATGAACAAACAAACACAATAAATAAGAAAAAGAATAAACCAAACAAAAGCAGCAGACTTAGAACTAAGCAGTTCCCCATTCATAGTAATAGGATGATGCATGCCTAGCACCAGGTGTGTGGGAGTATAAACAGCAGCACTCAGAAGCCTCTTCACCTGGCTCAGAATACTGTTTGCTATCAAGCTCTGTTAGTTTCCCTTGGATCCAGAGAAAATCCAGAGTGGTAACAACTCCTCTGAAGTAAGAGAGTTTGTTTGTTTTTTAAATAGTATAAGGGGACGTGTAAGGAAGGAATGACTTCTGTAGTGTGTGCTCTATAGCTAGTTTCTCCTAACTTTATCTTGAGGGCTTGATATTAATTTCAACTGATAATTTTCATGCAAATTAGAATTATATTGACCTGTGAACAGGACCTTAACCCTCTCATAGTTTCCCCCCATGGCCTGTCTCCTTCTGAAGGATAGATGTCTCTGTCATGAACTTTGATTGTTAAATGATACAGTATCTATTAGTTAGTTTGGTAGCATTACTGAGATGTGGGAAGTGGATATTTGCAATAGTTACAAATAGTATTCTTGTAATTTTATTTTGAATCCTATGAAATTTGGTGTTGTTTTTTTTTAAAGCCCTAGTTCCTGGAGTCATGTGAATATAACTCTCCGCTTTGACACTTAACAAAAGGAAAGTTGTTAGTCCTCATGGTTGCAGAGAAAAGCTTGAAAACATGTCCCCTAATGTCCCAATAAGTTGGAGGCAAATAAAAGGAACCACAAAATTTATTTATTTATTTATTTATTTAGATCTCTTTTTGGGACCTGAGTCATGATTTTTGGGTTCTTGGAGTTGGCAATGCAGTGAAATAGAGACAACAATACTACATTTCATATGAATAGCAAAGTAGGTGCTTCTAATGTTTTAATTAGAGTAATCCATCTATTTTTCTGACTGATTCTTATCGACTTGTGTAGAGCCTTGAGCTTCTTGGTTAGAAAAAGAGGTGGTGGTTTATAAATATGGCATTTCTTGGTCAAACAAATTGGCTAAATTATTTGGAATTTACAATCTTGGCAAAAGATGATTTCCCCTTATAATGTTAATCTCTTCCTATGCAGTGTTATTTCCAGAAAAGAATACATAGGGAACCCCTCATGGACTGAAAAGTTAAAATGATGCAGATAATAGACCAAAACTGTGTAAACAATAATGCATTATCACAAGAATGTAGTAAAAATATATATTCCAATAGCTTAGGTCTGAAGACTGCACCTGCAGCCAGTCTTACATATATGCCAATCTGACATAAGAAAATGAGCAGCATGTCGTACATGAATACACAGCTTTATGTATTTCTTATCTATGGACCCACTGAATACTAGACAAGCACATCTTTAGCTATGAGAAATCCATATGGATGAATATAAATTTTGCACAGAGACAGCTACATTCCCCTTGTATGTTAAAATGAAGTAAAATAAAAATTGGACTTTCCCATAGTAAGACCCATAACTTCTAATCGCTGATAGAATGGAAAAATCTATCCATTCAGATATGGCTAAAATGATTATGTGGGTCCTAGAAATAATATTCCTTCTTTCCATAAGTGAATGTTGTTCTAGTAATTTATAGCTTTTCTTGGATTATTTGTTGTTTCGCAATGATCGGAGGCTTCTTATTTCTAGCCTTAGCAGTGCTTATAAAATGACATACATTTTAACAAAATTATAGTTGTCTGATCATGCTGGCTCAATTCCAGATAACATGGGCATATGGAAAACTGAGCTAGACCCCAAAATTTCAACTTCATTTGAAAAGCTGTACATTTTTCAGTTTAACATGCTGTGAAGTGAAGGATCTTGGTACAAAAGACTGTCAGAAGTGCTTTGAAATCCCTGAGTGTAATCAAAATGCCTAAAAGTTGTGCATTCTTGACTATTTTAAACCCTAAAAGGGAGTAATGTTTGAGATCCCCCTTAATTTTGTAGAAGACTAAATTGCAGAGATGTGTTAAGTGCAAGGCAGGAGAAGTGGCAAGTCCTTTCTTTCTTGGCTTTGTGAAGACAAAATTTGGAAAGGAAGAAGTGGGGGAAGGAAGGGGATTAACACTTCAGTAGCATCCAGGAGGATCTCGCACTACATGTACAATTCTTGAAAATCTACAGAGAACAAAGCAAGGGAGGAGAGTGAGTGACCAGCTGTAGTCTCTTCCCCAGATTGGAAAATCCAAACTATGGATAAAGGAGGATGTTCTGTAAACTTCATTGATGCCTTTAAGCAATTAAACCAAGTCTAAAGATTGTGTGTGTGTGTGTATAAAGGGGTCACATTTAAGCCCTAAGGCTGGACGTAGTTTAGCTTTGAACCCTAACTCTACATTGTGAGTCTTAATTTATGCTAATGTTGCTATTCAAACTTGGCCTTGCCTTCAAAGCCCTCCATAACTCAGCCCTGGTTTCCATCTGCCCTCTTCTTTCCTACACCACCTCCTATGCTCACAATAGCTCCAGGTTAGAATTTTGGATTCTGATGCTACCCACACTTACACAGGTGCTTCAGATTCAACGTGTGTGTAAATGCTAGCAGGGCTTGAGGCCTTAAATGAGGACATAGTTATTTACTTTAACAGCTGAGTGACTGTGTTTTAAGCAAGGGCATTTTTGAAAATGTTCTGCTGGGCTGCTCATCAAAGTCCTGTTGCTGCGGCTTATATCTCCCACTACTGTGCAATGGGTGGAGGAACATCTGCTCCTCCCACCCTGCACAGATCCTTCATCTGGAGTGGCAATTCTGTGGTATTGTATGGAATGGTAGATGATTCAATTGTTGTAAAGCACCATGTAAGCAACAAAAAACCCACGCTTTTTTAAGGTAAAATTCCTTCTCAGAACCTTACTGACTGACTGAACAAATAATGTAATCAAAACTCGGTTATAGAGTACACTTTGATCTTAGCTCCAAGAAGTGTGAGTGACCCACATACAGTTCAGATTCATGCTAGAATATCCCATGATCATAGCTCACTTCTTGCTGTCTAGGTCAGGTAAGAAAAAGTGTTACTAAACAAACATTTAAAAATTTATCTTCAGCATTTTTTTCCTATTAAAAAACCCACCCTCACTTCTCAAATATTGGATTAAGCTATTTCTGTGCTGGTATAGCTTTTAGATATAGCCAGTAAAACAAACCAAACACGTCAGGAGAAACAGGAGACAAAAAAACCTCACTAAAATGTAATGTATGTAGATAGTTTTCAATATTTAAACTGCTAGATGTACAGTAAGTTATTGCAATCAAATAACTTGGAGACCGTGAAGTCCAAACTGCCAAGGAGTCATTCCTCTGCATAGCAAACCACAGCTGGGTCTGAAGTTTTCCAAATTAAAAAAAAAAAAAAAAGAAAAGGTAATGGTAACTCATACTCTTGTGTGTGTTCTCACAAGTGCTCCCCAAGAAACGCTTGCAGTCAGGAAGAAGCTGTTCTATTTTTGGCTGGCTCTCAGCATTGGGGAGCTCCATCTCTCTAAGCAGATTAGAGGCAAGCATGGCAAAAGAGGTAGGAAAAACATTTAAGGCAGCTCCCGATACTGCACTTCACTATCTGCTACCAAAGGGAAAACCTAGAGAAAGCCAAAAGGCGAAGATAAGTTGGCCACATAAATACAACATGTAATCACTGTATTTCTTCCTAGAGCAAGTATTGTATGCTGCACCTTCTGACCTTGGCTGAAGTGCCCTTTTTCAGAGAGAAATCATTCTGACTGTAGTAAGAATTCTCTACGTTTCATGCTCCCATATTAATCTGCACATGGAGGCTGAGAGAAACACAGCTCAAACTGTAATTGGGAATCCCAGTAAGCACTTCCAGCTTCTCAAAGCAGATGGATTAACACGTTAGCACTCTCATGCAATGAATTATCATCTGCTCCGGATTATCTCTCCTATGTATGAAAACATCAGTGTCTTTCCAAGTCCAGTGTTAGGTCTTCTATCTAGAACTGCATGACTGTTACGGGGAGGAAAAAATAGAGCCCTTTCTGTGATACACTAGGGGGAAGTATGTTTTAAGGAGACAGACTGCTAAAATATATTTATGCTCATTTGAAGCTTGTCTCTTATGGTTGTCTCAAGAGCAGGTTCCACAAAGGGGACTTGAGGCATTGCAACACTTAGCCTCCTTTAGGTGCTCTGCCATATAGTAGAATCCACGGTCTTGAGTTAGCTCGGGCTTCCTTTATAATGCATAGGGAGAAATAGGAGCCAAAGAGTGGGATTAACAAATGCCAGCATGCTGAGTGGGGAGCCACCTAAACTAACTAGCAGAAAATGCTAAGCAGATAGCCCGGCCCTAAACCCTGCCTAACTCCAAGTCTGAGGGAGGCACCTTTCTCCAGTTGGGGTTCGCCGCCCTGAACCCTCTCTGGAGTTAGGGCCAACCTGTCTTAAAATCCTTTCTCACCAAAAAATGTAGGACGTAGTGGTGTTGGATACTGCCCCTTGTACCCAATAGCTCAGTGGTTAGAGCACTCACCCAGGATCTGGGAGACTCAAGGGCAAATCTCCACTCTCCCTAAGAGGAGTAGGGACTTGACCCCAGGTTTCCCACCTTCCAGGTGAGTGCCCTAGATGCTGGGTTGTGAGGTATTTTGGGATGGGTCTCCCTCAGTCTCTCCTGTTGAAGCTGATACACTTTTTGTATACAATCAAATGTTCACTGGAGCAGGGGCTTGAACCTGACTCTCTCACATCCCAGGGAGTGCCCTAACCACTGGGCTAAGGAATCTCTTTCTTTCTGTCTCTCCCCCAAAGAATATTGGGAAAAGGGGGCACAACCACCTCCAGATATGTTTTGTGCAGGGCCCACTCCGGTAGAGATGTTCTAAGGTGGCCTCAGAGCACACCTACCAGATCAGGCAAGACAGGCAGCGGATCGTTTAGTTGGTAAATCCTGCCAGGGTTCAGGTGTGAGTTAGATGCTGTGTGTCAGGATTTAGGCAGGTGTGTGCATTCCCACTGGCAGAAATTTAGGCACCAACAGAGTTAGGCAGCAGCTTAGTGGTGGGTTTGAGAATCTACATTTTGGACTTGGGTTTAGGCTCTTAGACCCACAAAGGGATTTAGGTGCCTATCTTGCTGTGCTAGGAAATTGATTTTAAACAAAAAGGGCCAAATTCTCTTCTTAGTAAACTCTGTTCTCTCTAAATCTGGACTAACTTCATTGCATTTACACCAGCATTAGCTAGAGTAGACTCTAACCATATGTTTTTGGAAAAGTGCAAACAGACATTAAGCAATTGCTACCAGGTTGAACTGTTGGTCTTGAACCTGCAAGTTGCCCTTCATGCTGAATTTAAGTTATCAACCAACATAGAGAAAATAAATGTCATACTCAAAGACAAAAGTTTTATCTTCTAAATCTTTAAGGTCCAAATATTACCTCTTAGTCATCTTACACTTGTGTGACTCCACTGATCTCTCTGGAATTATTCCTGATTTGCATAAGTATAAATGTTTTCCCTTACAAGTGCAGTACATGCAGTAAGGGAAAACAGGCACAAACCAAATCCACAGTTCTGATCTCTGGGTCCAGATCCAAACTTCCTGGGACCAGTTCTTGGATCTGATAAATCTGTGGTGTGGCTGCAGATCCAGCCGCCCAAGTATGTTTTAAGGGCTATTACCCCACAATGATCTAGTCATGATGCAAAATCATACACTTATATCACAGAATATGATCCTTTGTATGATTATTTTTGAAGTCCACCTATAATCTAATCAAATGATTCATGTTACCGTCTTAATGGATAACAAGTAATGGAACACTAGGCACTAAATAAGGAATGTAGCCACAGTGGGGAGTGCTAATTATACCAAGTACATTGGGGAGAGAGGCAGAGGTAGGAATCTTGGTTTATGACTTGTGGGGATTAGATTTTTGTGGTGGTGATGGGAGGGTGTGGCAGACAGACGAGATGCAATGTGATGTTGCCTGCTCTCTACAGATCAACCCCCTCCAGCTCCACTGATGCTATATTTATGTTTGTTTGAAAATACGGATTTCAATGATAGGAGAAAAGCTGAAAAATGGGGGCCAGAGAAGAGAAGGGTTCCCATGACAGCACAGATCCAGAGAGCTGTACCGGGATGTGGGGCAGGGGTCGGGGGAGAGAGTGTCAAAGGGGAACCCCTTTCTTCATCCCTGCATCCCCTTGCAGCTGAGTGGAATTTGACTGATTGTAGGGAGTTCTTCAGTCTTCTTCTATAACCTGTAATGGCCATTTGAGGTCACATCTATTGCCCATTCTACAGGGGGCAAAATAAATAACTACCATGAGTGGAAACTCCACAAGAAGCTCACAGTGTTTCCTGCCCCTTTGCTGAGTTATTCCCATGGAAGTAATTTATTGAGCTCTAAGGTAATATTGTTTTGGTCAATATTTGCTCTTCACGTCAATAAATAGTAATTCCTCCTGAAGTGAAGAAACCCAGTCTCTTCTTACCTCATAGTAAAGGCATTTTGAGAAGTGCCCCACATATACAATGTCACTCTGGTAACTGTGCCCTTTGGAGCATCACGGAGGAACTGGCACAACTTCACAGGGATTAAAAAGGATCATGAAGTTTAGTTTGTTTACACACTGAATTACTATTGTAGTCTGGTTTTTGTGGTACCTTTCAGCACACTGCTATAATAAGTGGCATTTACATTTTCATTTCCAGTTCACCTTTAAGAGACTGTGCCTTTGGAAATGAACTTCCCTATTTGTTAATCTTGCAGAGCTTGATTTATTCTAAATAGCCGCATAATTTAAAATTGGATATAAATAATATGCCAGTTTACAGTTCCAAGTTTGCAAACATTACCAGGCATATTGCCAGATCCAAAGCCCATTGAAGTCAGAGAGTCTTTCCACTGACTTCAGTGGGCTTGGCTCAAGATCACAGTATTTAGCTACCATGATTAGTCCACTGCAGTAAGCAGTACACCCACTAGTTAGGCTTTCCAGGACTGGACTTTAAATTAGTAACTATTAACTTTCACATTAATCTATCTTGCATACATTGCAATTTAAAAGCATGGAAGCCCCTTCAACTTGCCCCTCTTGTTTTTGGCGGGGCGAGGTCAGGAATGGATACTGTGGTCCTGTCACCAAATATTCCAGAAATATTATTTGCAGAAGGGTTTGTACTCTGAAAAACTGTACTTTGTGTTCCTGGAAATCTGTCCTATTATTCTTCAATGCCTGTGGTATTTCACAACTTGGAAACACAGACCCACATAGAGTAGGTATTCTTAACCAATATGAAACGACTGTAAGATGTCATGAATCAGAACTTACTGGCCATCCTCACGAAAGACTTCATAAATTCAGACTCATTTTCAAAACAAACAATATACACTGGAGAGCAGGGCCAAACTAAGGTGAATCTAAAAACTTAACCCTAACAGAAATGGGGTCTTGCCCCAGGTACAGACTTCTCCAACCATGCCCAATGGATGTTTTCGAAACTAGAGAATTCTTTTATTCTTATAAGAATAATTATCTGTGCATTTCTGTGCACTCATCTCCTGAGTGAAATGATCCCTCCCTGAGCAAGGACTGCAGGAGTTGATTCATTCTGAGTAAACTCAGACTAAGAAACTTTCCTCTTTTGAAAAAATCCTCAAGGGAATTGAGTGAAATCTCTGTAATTTTCTTTTGCAGTGGTGAATCTTTTACTTTGAGTTGTAGAAGGCATGAGGATGTTGGCACTCTTTAGCCAACACCAAACAACCTGACATTATGGGATACATTTCAAAAACATCTGCCAATGTGACCTATGTAAAACTGGTATGATCAGCATGATAAATCCCAAGGGCACATAGCCTCTTTGTAAACCGAGTGTCACCCGCATCCATCTCTGGCTTGGTCCTTACGATGTTCTGACTGGATATTCTATTTTTGTCCATCATTGGCAATCTTATCATATCACCAAAACTTTTGGCATCCACATGATCACTGGCCATGTAGTGGCATTCCTTGGCAAACTCGCTTCATAATTTGTTGGTTTTCCATCCTAATAATACGTCCATACCAAGAAAGCTGTTGAAACCAAACCAGTGCTGACAAAGGCAGTTGCTGATCTTGTCCTGCCACTTAATTAGTAAAACTGGTAGTTGCACGCTAATAGAAATACAATACCTCTTTCAAAAACAACTAAGTTAACACGAACGAGGTACCTTTTTAGTTCATGCCAGCAGCATTTGCATGGGGGAGTTACTAGCATGGTGTGCAGTGCGCACAGCAATTTGCATCCCTATAGTCCAAACTGCAGGGCCATGTAGACAGGTGAAGCCTTAAGTCTTGTGGTCAATTAAGAAATGCTAGTTATGTCATTCAGCAGCATGACTAACGTTTAAAGATTAATATAAATCTTTCTTCACTAAAATGTGTGGTGTTGTAATACTGGATTACTAAAATGGACACTTGCAGCAAATGACTTCTCTAAAGATATGTGGGGTTTTGAAATATCCGGTGACTCTCCAAATCTCAAATATGTGCTGTGAGGATCTGAGCATGGCCTGGAAGTCTTATGCAGGCAAAACTCCCATTGACTTCAGTGGGGCCTTTCCCATCTTGGGGCTTGTCTACACTAAAGCTTTTTACCTCAAGTTAATTAATTGCTGATTAACTATAGGTATTTAGCACATTTGTAAAGATTAGGCTGAACAGTTTCCAAATGTTTGTTCCAGGATATGATCCATGTGTGTATTTTGTACTTTGAATGGAAGCTTAGATTCTGCAGATGGTGATGCTCTTGTCTGGGAAAAACTTCCTATTCCCCCTAGGTGAATGGATTTTTTTTTTCCACACTACCTTGTCATCATCTGTGCAACTTGATCAGTATTTTAATTACCAGTACATAATGAAGATGTACCTTCTATCTGGCTATGTAACAAAAATAATGGTAAAAACATAACAGTAATCAGTGTGTACATTACAAACAAATCACCATGCAAAACTGATACTTAGGATGAGGGTTTCTGATTACTAGTGTTTAACACTTTCTGAAATTCACTGTTGATTTTAGATGGACTCACTGTCAAGCTATATATTAGTTTTATCAGTTAAAAACATTAAAAATATTCAGAGCATTTTTCCTCCAAATTTCCCCCCCTGTAATCACTTTCAGTCCAGTGAATGGTCTCTCTTGACACACAAAAAAGCTATATGATGCAAAAATGCAATCTCTAGCTGTATTCTTAAGTCAGAGCAACACCATGCTTTGAGTGTCTTCTGACAGGGGATGGATCACTGGACAATTGCCTGTTCTGTTCATTCCCTCTGGGTACTGACAGGATACTGAGAGAGGCGGACCATTGGTCTGACCCAGTATAGCCATTCTTATGTTCTTGCCCGTGAATATGGGGACATAATCGAACAGAAAAGCTGAAAACCAAATTAAATTCCAAACAGTTCTTTTCAGTGCTTTTAGTTATTAAAAAATGAGCAGTGAAATATTGCTTCAAGTTAGTTTTATCACTTTTACTGGTTTCAACCTAAAACTTAAAATGCTTTTTATAACATTCATGGGACTATAGTACATAAAGGTAATCTTCATTCATTCTGCATTTTATTTAGAGGATCTGTTGACATCAATGGAGAAAAGACGCAGAACCCTGGTTGAGCACAAGTTTGTGACCAAAGTTGTATTACACTGATTGGAAGATTATTTTCCCCTTTCAGTGTATCGTTACAGCTGTTGGGGAAATACAAGTTATGATTCAATAAGCACTATTATAAGAAGTCAAAGGACATTTTAGCAAAAGATACAGAGGCCTGATTCTGATTTTACACCAATCTTTCACTAGCATAGTTCTGGTAACCAAAGTTATTCCTGATTTGTACCAATATGAGATAAGAATCAGACCTACAACACTTAGGACATGATCCAAAGCCCACTGAAAACAGTGGGAGGTCTTTAAATTGTTTGCATGGGTTTTGGAGTAGGCTATTAGGGTTATGTCGGAACTTCAGGGAACTTGCATGATTGACACCCATATGGGAGACCTGGGTCAGCCGAACTTGGGTGTGGACAGCCAAAGTGCAAAGCCATACTTTGAGTGCATCCGTATTTGTGAAAGACGCTAGGAATTCTGGGGGCACATACCACCATTCCTAGCGCTGCAATAAACTGTGCCAATCTATGAATTCTTTTGCAGTGTGTCATGGGACACCTTGTCTGTCCTTTCTGGGCCCCTGTGTGGACGTTCTCTTAGCCCACCAGGTCAGGAAAGGAAACTCTTTCTGGATCTGCACAGTCTAAATTCTTGGTTTCAGCCTCTGTTCCAGCCAGTGGCAAGGCCTGGATCCACCTCAGAAGGATGACCTGTTCCAGCAGTTGGCATTAGTGTAATTCTTATTTCAGAAACATTAGGTCAATGCAGGTCATGACACGCAGTGATGGGCATTTTGGCACTGGTTTGTTGTTCTGAGAAGGCAGTGACATACCTTGCTAAGAAGATTCTGCAGGATGCATGCAGACATGGAGAAGTGGAGACAGCTGATGCAGGTTTAATAGCTGTGGGATCCCCCTACACTGATCAGAAACTCTGGAGTAGGACCACAAGCAAAGAGTGGTGGGACTACATCATACAGATGTGGGAGAAACCAGCAGTGGCTTCAAAACATCTATGTGAGGAAGGCCACATTCCTGAAGCAGCTGGTGGTGCTTGCCCCTTCACTTCTTAATTGAAGACAGGACTTTAGAGAAGCTGCAAAGAAAACAGAAGATCTTTCAGTCCATTTAATAAAGTATTTACCATTCCTGTCAGAAGGCAGGTGAAATAATGACTATGGAACAAAGAAACTTAGGGTCAGATTGTGGTAGGTCCTGACCTGAACAGGTGCTAGGCATGATACCATACTGGAGTGCAGATGCTGCTCCGCCCCACACCCCAGTGCTTCCATAGCTACTTGAAAGGGTGAGGGAGGACAATGGGGAGACCACAACCCTGCTACCCTGTATACTGGTCAGCTGGGGTATGGTGAAGGTGTTAACAGGCAATGTTGAGGGAACACAACCCATTGCAAGGGTGGCAAGACAACTGCTGCAACATGTGCTTCCTAGGAGACCCCAGGGGGAATTCTGGCTGACTCAGAAAAACTGAGCTCGTTAAGACAGAATTTTGCATTCATCTGCATTGAATAAAACATAAGAAGTTGTCCAAACTTGGCTCATACTGCTGTTTGCAATGGGGTTTCATACAAGTGAAATGTCGGGAACAGCACTGTCTTAGGTAAGCAGTAATCGTATGAGGAATGTACTTGTGAAATCTAGATGCAGGCCTGAGATCTGGGTTAGTACCTTTGCTTTATCCTCTGTGAACTCCCATTTTCAATAAGTAGAGGTCATGTAAAATGACTAGCAGCCCACGTCCACACCCAGCAGACTGAAGCATTTCCTAATTAGGTTATATTCAATCTTTATAATGTGCTAGTAATAGATGTGATACTGCAGTGTAATCTCCACTGATATTATTCACTTCCCAGGAATGTACAGCTGAAGCTGCTCTGCTGGCTCTGACTGAAAACAATGGGTGTGGAGCTGACAAATAAAGTAGCTGTTTTACATTCCCTGAGCTATTCTGATTCTATTGTTTAAGTGATGTCTGCTGAACAGGTACTCACATTAGAAAACCAAGCACAAGCACAATTTTGTCGATGTGGCAGCTATTTCTGAAGCTTATTAAAGCTTGTTAGTGCTTTTCCCATGCAATTAAAAACTGGACTTGCCTGTTGTAATATTGCCTGGCAGTTATGAATGGTTTCAACTCCCATTTTATACTGAAAAAATGAGCTCATACTATATAATTGCAGGCTACCCCCAAGAATATTTTTATTTAGTATCATCAGACTCTACATCAAAGATGACAAAGAGCCTGATCCTTCAAGATGCTGAGTGATCTCAATTCCCACTGTAGTCAAATAGAGCGAAGGGTACTTGACAGCTTCCAGGATTAGCCCCTAATGTTTAAAGCTGATGGCAATTTTTGTATGGAGCAAGACAAGTTAGAATGTTCCAGTTAGAATTTTGGCTTTCTTCTTGTTTATAATCTTAGCAGTTTTCATCAACATTACAATATTTATTCTATGTCTTGCCCATACACTCCATGTACATTTCTTAACAATTGCCATATCCCTTACCCACGAATTAACATCTTATTTTTCTCCTTCAAAGCTTACCAGACAATAACCATTAATTGTCTTTATTAAAAACAAAAGCTTATTGAGTTGAATTTGTTCATTTAATATATACAGTGACCTTGATTCCTTCCCCAGCTGGCACGAGCGTATTCAGTTTGCATCCCTCTTCCAAGAGCTCTGCAGAGAGAGGCAGTTTGAGCTTGCTGTTGGATATCCAAAGGCTGCCTGTGGACATGTGTGAATTAGCACGTACCATGGCCAGCTTAACCGTGCTCCTGCCCTCGTCAAGACCATCCACTTTTGGGGCAGTGCTAGCTATTAAAGTGACCCTCTGAACGTCCACTTGCTGACATTGGGGCCTTAGATATAATAGCAAAAGCCAGAATAAAAGGGCAAAATCTTGCACAGCACTTGCATATCAATATGTTATGATTCAGACGACATAAATAAGGTGAACATGGCTAAAAACAAAATAATCCCCCTTTCAAACAAGGGGTGAATTAGTCTTTCTCTCTCCCACATCTGTAGTATTAACATTGAAGAGGAGGATCATGTTCAAGCTAAATAAGAGACTCTGGACATCAGAAGTAACCGTATCAGATTCTTAAAAATGGGTTCCAATTATTATAAAAAGACTTTCAATTCTGTTCTCTAGATATTCTGTTAAATGTCCCACTGGGATATTTATGGTCAAAGCTAACCACATTTCTTTGGACTTTTGTCTTTTAATGATTTCAGCGATCTAAAGAATTTAGATGAAAAGCAGAAGTATTTTTGCTTTTAAAAAAAATCAGTAGAAAAGATCCACTGCTCAGCCTGCTAGTAATTTTATTTATAGAAATTCCCAAAGTGGCAGTTACTGAAATAATCTGTGGCCAACAGGCTAAAGAAAACTTCAAAAAATTCAAAAAAGTCTCCTTCCAAGAACCATATAATCACTTCCATGAAATTGTGTTATGTAACCCCTGGGCATTGTATTGACGTGGTATGAACAAATGAGAGAAGGTGAATTACTGGAGATCTACGTATCTTCAGTAATCCACTAGGATTATAAAAAGGTGGGAGCAGAAATAATCACACATTCCAGAATGTAACCTTTTGAGTGCACTGTGAAATGGTATTAAATGGCTTTTGAAAAATATTGTAGGCTTGGAGTCAAACTTCTTATTTATGACCAAAGCTTTTCATGAAAAGCATTTACATTACTGTGTAAACTCTGAACTTCTTGAGTTTACACTGTGCGCTGTACTGCTGTAGTGTAGACAGTTGCTACAGTGACAGAAGGTTTTTTTTCATCTCTGTAGTTAATCCATCCCCTCAAGAGGCCGTAACTAGGTTGATGGAAGAACTCTTCCATTAACCTAGCATTGTCTATACCAGGATTTAGATTGGTTTAACTACATCTCTTGTGATGTGCATTTTTCATACCCCGAGCGACGTAGATAGGTCAACCCAAGTTTTTTAGGTGTAGATAGGTGTAAAGGGGTATACTTTAATGACCATAAAGCCCTTGTACATGCCTTGTCAATTTCAAACTGACAATTTCAAAACACAAAGGAATCCCTTTACAAATTACATTTAAGTTCTGTGCTTACTAAATGCCTGCTCCTGCTCCGAGTGAAATAAATGCTAAAGTGCCATTGACTTCAATGGGGCATATATAAGTCCATTATAATTGCCATATGACATACTAGAAGTGGGATTTAAGTACTGATCTGAACTGGGACTAGTATGCCTAATGTCAATTAGGAACTTTAACTAAGATCAACCTTTCAACTCCAGCACAAGTTCCTACCTATGAAAGTTTTAAATTACAGAGAGAAAGCATAAATCCTTGGTGGGAATGGGACCGGCATTTCCACTCCTACTTTACAATCCATTTACAAGTAGCTGTATGTTATTATACAGTGTTAATGTTGAGATTTTAATTACACAAGAATTGGGGAAACTAGGAATTGAGGTTCCCATAGCAACCTTGATTCTTCCTCTGATATGTATACCCTACAGTAGGGGGAAAATGCATTTTCTATTCAACTACTCCTCCAGTAAGACTATACAAACAAGTTGAATTGTGTGTTATGTTTAAACTGCCTTTTTATAAGATTATATACATTTTGAGCAGGACTTTTTTGCACTATTAATTCTTTATTTCTTTACAATATGATCTAAGCAGTATTATTACTTATCTATCTCTATAGTTGTGCCTGGCACATTACAGGATAGATAAAGGATTCCCCATCATGAAGAGCTAACAATCAGGAGGATACTGGAATGAATTGGGGAAAGGGAAAGATGACGGTAAGGATAAGCATATAAGGAAAGTAGGATGAATAGGATTCCTACCAGAAATGGGCTTGAAGAAGGAGTGGGTTACTTCATGGACAAGTGGTGAGAGAATGATCCAAACTTAGGGGACAATATGAAAGACTGTATAGCTGAGGGTAGGAGAAGAGAAAGGGAGCAGTAAGAGGAGAGGACTTGGACAAATGTGGCATATCAGAGGAGCAAAAGAACACTAAGTCAACGATATAGGTGAGAGTGAGCTTGTGCAGATCATTGAAAGAGAGAATCTTGAATCTAATGATCCAAGAGACAAGAAGCCAGTGAAGGCATTCAAAGGGGCTGGGATGTGTGCCGTGACTGAAACAGATTTTTGCAGGAGCCCTTGTTAAATGTTGGCAGTCAAAGGCACCTGTGTCTACTTGACTATCAAGTCCTCAAAAATGGTTGGTTGGACTTTCTTCAAACTACCGCTGACACAAACTTCACCTGTGAATTAACAAGTAGCATGACAAACTTGAATCCCAAAGATACATTTAAGTGGCTTATAACAGGGTCTTTAGAATGAAAGCACAGTCTCAACAGTAGTCAGCTTAAAGACAGATAATGCATAAATGCATTCTGGCAAACAAAAAACTATCGCAAAGGCAGAGGTGAACATTTTCAGAAGTAAGAAAGGGACTCACAGAAGTAAGCATTTAATAAAAGATTCTTTTTTCCCTTTAAGTTTCTTGGTGGAATGAATTTCCACCCCATCACAAACTGGCAACTCCTGTATCCCATAACAGTTGGGCTAAGAAGCTTATATATATATTCTAAGAAGAATATATATATTTTTTGTAAGTAGCATTACTTGGGGCCTGAAAGTATCTGTTTTCTGCACAGGAGATACTTGTGTTTTTCAGACAGTGGGTCCCATTCTTCCCAAACTGTTCTCTGGGTGTGAATGGAGATGATGTGACAAAGACGGCTTAAAGCCAACTTTGCGCGGCCCCCTGTTTAAGTTGAGAGCAGCTTAGATGCTGCTCTCAATTTATGTACACTGTTGCAGCAACTAAGAATCCCTGAAGTACCTCATGCTCTGGTTATGCCACTACTACTAAGGGCTGCCAGGGCACAGAGCCATTCCAATTCTCCAGCAGCAGTGGGACTACGCTCTAGTTCCAGCTGCTGCCGGTGCTTTCATTGTAGCTGGGAGGCCCCACCACACAGAGAGTAGCAAGGGAAATAACTTCCTGCACAAAACTCCAAACTGTCAGCAGTCCAACTAAGCAAGCAAATTCACCTCCTGGGTGTGAAAACAAACATGGAGCGTGTTTGTCTAAACATTGGAAAAAAAAATAATTATACACAAATGAAAACAGTAAGTGGAATGGAAAGCCCTTGAACTCACCAATAGCATTTCCTATCATGAATGCTATTATACACAAACTTTTATAACAAAATAACTCAACTTATTATAAAACAAACATGAAAGCCTCCAGCCTCCCATGTATTCATCTCTGGAGAAGCACTTGGTAACAAATAATGGAGTTGTATTCTGCCCTCGCTCTCTTTGGGCTGGAGTCAAAGAGTATGGGCTGATTCCAGTAACGTCAATGGAGCACTTGATGCCATTCAAGGCATCTTACAGATTCATCCCAATTTAAACCAGAGGGAGTTCGGAGCAAATCACCACTACAGCGGGCCATTAAGACGGTGATAACTCAGATACCAGAATAATTCACAGTAACACAAGAATGAAAAGTGACAAGAATGTATTTAAAAAGAAAAGTCTGGAAATTCAGTTATATACTGAAGACTAGTGTTTACCTCTTCCATCGAATGAGAATCAATCACTGCAGTTTTCCTTTAACAAGTGAAACATGTTTTTCCCCCCTCCAGTACTTGCTGAAGGGATTTTTATAAAGTTTACCAAAAAAATTCACTTCAGCACTGAGTGTATGAGACCTCATTTGAAAGGTGGTAGAGTTTTTTGAGGGAATTACGAAAATTGCAGGATCAGGGTCTTAACTCTATGCATAATGTGTGGTTGGATGGCTGTGCCCACCCAGAGCCCTCAGGGGGCCTGTGTGAGGGTGCAGTAGTCCACCTGCATGTTGGACGCTCCAAAATTAGGGCTGCACAGTGAAAATGCTTTCTCAGTCCTGTCACACTGTATTTATATAAACTGTAAAATGAATTACTCCCAATTGCCCTGAAGTAAAGTGCTTAACAGCCACTGACCATAGAGGGGAGAAGTATACATACTGGGTATGCATCTAGCATTTATACTTATAAAAATATCATGCATAATGAAAACTGTGTAAATATTTATAAAAATACCTTTGTGTAAGGTCTGTAACATATTTAATATTTTCAATCAATTCACATGCAGTGCTTGCGTGTCTGTGCCAAATGTAACATTTGGAAAAATGAACCTTTAGTAAAACTGTCAGAAGAGTTGTGTTAAGTTCAGGTAGCTGCCAACAATAACTTCTGGGAGCATATCATTGGAAGAAGCCAAACAATGCTGGGGTCTCTATCAGAATTAACTATGGCACTTGTAAAAATATTAACATCATTTTAGTATTTATGGACTTCCTATCCCATAACCTGCGGGACTCCCAACAACTATTTTCTTAGTTAACATTCTGCTTAAAGCATTTTTGCTTTCATCAAATAGATGGAGTTTCCTTTTAAATCTGGTGTTCAAAATGATCTTGGTTGTGAGAACTCCTAACAAACACAGAAGTGTCTCTCTAAAGCATGTTTATACCTTTGGGCATAGCAAAAGCCTGAGCTCCCTTGCCAATTCTTGCTATGTTTGGGGTTTTTTTCTCTTAAAATGCCAGCTCCTGGACTGATGGCACTCCATGCAAAATCTCACCACTCCTTTAAGACAAAATGGTCTCCCCAGCCCTCCTGGTTGCAGAGAAAATCTTGCAATCCTGAACTGTAAAGAAGCAAAAATCAGGAACCAAATGAAAAGAACCCCAAATGTGGTTTCAAACTCATTTTCCGCAGCCAATCTTGATTTTTTTTTGGGGGGGGGAGAGCTCTCCTGACTGACTGACTGATTTTGAATGCCTGGCATTAGTTCAGATGCAGCTCTAACTAGGGAGCAGTTAGCAATGCCTCCATAATGCTGCGCAAACTAGCCATCATGAGATATATTTAAAATCAAGTGTGTCTTGAGTGTATTCCAGCCAGCCCTGGGCTGTGCCAGGTTTTCAGTTCAGCTGCAGTTTGCCTCACACCAGGGAGCTGCCTAGCGCCCAGTCCAACCCTCTGCAAGCACGTGGGCTTAGCCCTGAGCGGTGCCGGTGTGAGCAGACACCCAGGCTCCAGAGGGAAGCGTTGGCCACACGCAGGACCTGCTGCAGCCATCAGGCTTGCAACAGCCTGTGGATGCTGCTGCTTTCTCGCCTGCAGCCTCTGGGGACGAGCAAGGCGCAGAGGAAGGCGTTTCCCATCCAATGCACCAGCCCGGAGAAGGGGGAGGGCGCGCAGGGGAGGGAGCTGCCGGGTGACAGGCGGTCACAGGTGCTGCTGTTGCCTCTGAGTCACGGGAGAGGCGTCTCTGCGCCCCAACCAGCTGCTGCTCCCCCTCCCCCTCCCCCTCCTCAAGGCTGCTGCGGCTGCCAGCCCAGGCAGAGCCAACTCCTCACAGGCGGCCTTGCTTGCGGGAGGAGCAGCCACCGAGCCGCGCAGCCGTTGGGAAGGAGCTGACGGCCGGGGAAGCCGGTAAGTTGCTGCGCACAAAGATCTGCGTCCCCAGCCCCTGCATGAGCCTCCTGGCCTGGCAGGCAGGTGGTTTGCAGGCAGCGGGCGTTTTCTTTCCCTTGCATGATGTGGAGATTTCGTATTTTGGGCTGCAAGCGGCGGCAGGGCGGGTTTGTAAATACTAACCCCCAGGGAGCAGCACTCCCAAGGCGCGAGCGGGGCACAGTTCTGCTCTCAGAGCTGCTCGGGGCATCGCCCCTCGGGTAACCGGCTTCCCCTGGGCATGTCCAGTGAGCCCGGATCCGCCCCATGCAGCAGGACTCCAGTGTTCTGCTGGGGGTGCGCAGGGCGAGCCAGCTCTGCCCTCAGGGCTGCCCGGTGCAATGCGACTAGTGATCCTCTTCTCCTTCCTCCCTGCAAAACAGACACAATTCTGCTCCTTCCCAGAGCCACCCAGTCCGTCAGGGCTCAGCTTTCCCGCTTGCCCTCTGCCTGTGAAACAGGTCCAGTTCTGCTCCAACAGGCGGCCACCTGGCACATATCTGCTCCCATATTCTGCAGCATGTGCGTGAAACGGGCACAGTTCTGCTCTCCCCGTTCATCTTGGCTGATACTTTGCTCTCCACAGGGAACAACTGGCAAAATTCTGCCCTGGGATCTATCTACCCAGAGCAGCGTGGCTCTTCTATTCTGCCCTTCTGTGTGCACAGAGTGGGCAAAATTCTGGGCGTGGAGCTGCCATAAGCATCACAGGTTTTTTTTTTTTTTACTCTGCTCTCTCAGGAGCCGATTACAGGAGTCAAGATGCAGTGTTTTGCCATAACACTTGGCAACTTAGAACAATTGCACTGAAACAGCTTGGCTACTGTCTGAGTTAATTTTTAAAAAAAGCTGTCAATTTCAGTGACTTCAAAAATTAGCATTCAGACAGACAAATGTAATCGATGCAATTTATTACTGAAGGTGATACCTGATTTCATTTCCTACTTTCAGAGTCACATATTTGAATAAAAATAGAGTGGTGTTGGGTTTTTTTGTTTCTTTTTGGCAGGATGTCATTTTTGCAGTGCAGTTCTGGATTGGGTCAGTTTAAAAATAAATATCTACTTGAATGCTGCATTTCTGAATAGCTACGTAGCTGTGACTTGAATGCATCAAAGCAGAGTACTCAGCTGAAAAGAGAGCCTATGGTACAGTGTAATATGGATTGTCTGACAGATTGTAAGTCAGGAACTCACCAAAGGGGTTTATTAGGATGCTATCTAAAAGTAAAGCTGAGGTAAGATTTTGAAAAAAATTATTTCACATGAAAATAAAGTCCCAAATGCAGGAAGCAATTAGTGGAAGAGTTCATCACTGTAGATTGTAGTGATTTAAAGGTATTTAGAATCTTAATATTTATAAAATATTGTTTCATTTAACTAAAATGAGCTTGAGCTTTCACTTTTCTTTGAAAGCATTTGGAAAATTGCTCCACTGTCACCAATCATTTCAGTGGGTCATTCATTATTCCTTGCTAAATGTGGATTAGAGAGGTATACAGGGGACAGTATGTTTGAATAAACAATTAAAAGCGTGAATTTAAAAACAATTGAAAACCTTAAATGGATGAGTCCTAAAACTGATCTTCATTTGAAATCTTAATGAGATCATTCTTATAAAATGATTGTGCTTCACTTAGGATTTTTTGAAACATGGTACCAATAAGGGAATTGTGGTTCTCAGTGGATCTCCAAGAACAGGATTTTGTGCATTCTTCACAGGAAAAGAAAGCACAATATTGGAATCCAAAATGTCACCTGGGTGACTGCAGAAATATAAACGTGTATATAGTTAAATGATTACTATGTTGCAAGGATTTTATTTTTAAATGGTGTTGTGAAGGACCTAGTTTTTTTTACTGTGTTCATATTTAGATTTATGTTCTCACAGCAGCATGTTACAAGTAGCATTTATAGCACTGGTATTTTGAAAAGTGACTAAAGTAGATCTATACAGCCAAAATATTCTTTGATTTGAGCATTTGTTTCTACATTGGAATATGCTGGAATAAATTGGTTTTTAAACAGGGTTTTTGTTTTTTTTTTGTCTCTCTTCAGAAAAATAGTAAAGAGTCAGATTTTCCCTGGCCCTAGTGTGGGTGAGCAGTGTAGAGAGAGGAGGCTTCACAGGGTCCATCCTCTGCACAGATCAAGGAAAATTACAGTCCTCACTCTCACGAGCTCAGCGAGAGTTCACTTGTGCACTGTCAAGAGTACACATCACCCCCAAGAATGAGGGGACACATAGCTGTGGCTCGCCCTCTCACCCCCCCATTACAGCCTTCAAAGCAGGCCAAATGCGCCAGGAGGACAGGGGTCTGGAGTTTGCAGCGTGGGGGGGGGGGAAGAGGGGAGAATTATCTTTTTTTAAAGTGCAGTCTCAACCCAAGCTTTCCCTGGGGCATTGTGGCTCTGCACTAGCCCTTCAAGTGATGTGGCTACATACTGCAATCTAGCACCAAAGAACTGTTTTAAAACTCTTCCAAACCACTTGTATCAGCTCTGATGTGACCAAGTAAAGCCATCGGTTTGGCAAACAAAACTGTACTTAGGGTTTTTTTCTGTAAACCAGAGCAACATACTTAATAATCTGTTTCAAATAAAATGTCTTCCTTATGGGTGAAATCCTGGTCCCCGAGCCCAAGTCTTGAGTAGGAGTTTTGTACAGGGAAGAGTTTTTTCTCTTCATGTCTCGTTACCAAGTTCAGAGCACCTTCCTGGCTCGCTCTAGTTCTCCTCCTTTTATTTCTCCTTTTCAATGAGGTGGTATTCCAAAGGATCAAGAGAATTCATAAACTCGCTGTCCATGCATCTACCACGCTCCCGTTCTGCCATGAGTAGAACTCCTGCTGCACGGGGACTGCAGAGTCCGCTCTGTGGCCTCTTCGTATCCTGACTCCACTGCACAGCAGAAGCACAGTGTTTGTGCTACTGCAGGATTTGATCTAATTGCACAGCTAGTGATGCAAACGTAAAGTAGTGAAAAAAATGCAGCAAGAATTACATTACCCTCGAAACAGCCATTGCCCTTCTCTGGGGGTTCCCAGGTTATCCTGAATGGAGTCACTCTGCCTCCTTTAGAGTGGCCTTACAAGGGCACATCTTCACTGCAGAGTTAACTCTGGGTATTGTCAGCTTGGTTAGCATAGCCCAGGTGTGAGCAGTCACGCTGCAAAGCCCGCTGCAAAATTACTGCATCCTCACTGGTGCACCACTCAAGTGTGTCGCTAGGACTTATGGGGCATGTGCTGCAGTAAATGGTGCTGCTCTGATTCTTTCCCAGTGGATTGTGAAAGAACTTGTCTGTCCTTCTGGGCACAGGGGGGCAGGGACATGAACAAGAGAACTGTCAGCCCTCAAGTGACTTTTTTCCTGCATCCTCACTGAAAAGTGGATGAGTTACCAGCCCAAGTGAAAGCAGCCCCTGAGGTGTAACCCACTCTTCCAGCTAAGCCAGAATTTAAGCACTGCAAAACTCAGGTGAAAGGGTTTTTTGTGTGGATGGGAGAGAGATTAGAGGCAACACTAAAATAAGAGCCTGAGTTTGCTCTGCAACGAAGACCGCACGAGGGAGGACACAATAACACAAATGTGCCCTTGCTGTGGGAACACTCACACCAGGCTAGTCTAACCCATTTGCCAACTCTATAGTGAAGACATACCCTAAAATGTGAATCCATTTCAGTATGCTTTTCAATGGACCTACTCCTTTATTTAATGTTATTAATTGTATTTTTGGATGCCCTACTTGAGGTAATCATTACTTCCAAAACCTTGCATTGAATTTAAAATAGTATTAAGCTCATCACACTATTAATCCAACATGGGACTCTTACAGGAATCGGGTATAACAGAAGCAATCTTGGAGTAGGCAAACAACAGTGATATTTTTGTGGTTTTGGAAGTAACTCAGTGAGTTTTGCAAAACAATACAGATTGAGTTAGTATACAAAAATGACAGGAAGCTAGAGAGCTAGCCAGGGTGATAAGAGGAACTTTATGCTGCCATGGGATAAATCCCCAGGTATTGCAAGCTAAGCATTCGTTTTCACACTAATACTATTTGAGTCCACAAATTACTAATTACATTTATAGGCAGTCTTTGCCTTTGGTGGTGTCAGTGAGCTGGAAAGGTTTTTCTTCTTAAAAGTCTAGGAAATGATATACAAAAACCTATATTTGCTAGGACTGCACATTCTAGCACCCAAAAGCCCAAGAATGCAAAAGTTATGGTTGAAATACTCAACTTAAATTTTACCTTCTTGCATGTACACAGTGATCATTTTATTGAAGGTATATGCTACATCTTTGCCTAGGGTTGTAGAAGAAGCTGCTATAATATATTGGTCAGAAAACTTACGCAGTCTCATACATATAAAGATAGCATGACCGTGCATGCAATGGGATAGAGTTAAGGGGGTGTGTTCAACCTTAACTTTTACATTAGATGCAATGTAGATGCTTAACTATATGCTCTTAATGTTGCATTAATGTTGTATGCTTGCATTTAATTGGGAAGAAGTTCAGAAATTCTGTTTCACTACCTAGATCACTATCAGAGGAGGTAGTAAAGGCATTCTCTTTGCAGAGCAAGTTTAGATAAGACATTAGATGAAGTGATGGAGGCAGTTATCTTGCTGAGGGTCAGACTGGGTGATACAAGTGATCTTTTCTGTGATTCTATGCCATTGCAAATAGTGACTGACCTTCTGTAGAGATAAAATTGCTGATTACAAGCTGAAGTCATCCAGACTGAGTTTCTCATCCAAGCTTCACAGAAGCTGTCCAGATGTACTTTTATGGCAGTAAAAATATTTTAAAGGTAACATGCAAAGCATTTTTTTAAAACTGGGTTTGTTCACTCGTTTTGTGTGGTTGGTTTTGTTTTATGGTGTATAAAGAAGGGCTAAAAAGCAGTAGGAGGTTTTTTTTATGTTTTTATCTTAGAAATATTTGAAATATCAAGTCTGATCTTCATTGAGATCCAAGAGAAATCTTCCAGCAAAACAGAGCATGTGTATTATGAGCTCTTGCATCTTAATGGCAGAACTGAGGCATTGAATCTTTAATCACAACATTCTTTCTCCGAAATGTTAATTGGACATTGGTGTGAAATCTTAACTATAAGAAACAATTTAAAACAATCTGACTAAAGAATGTTAATATTGTTCCATGTGAATTGTTTGTTGGCTTTTAAAAAATCTGGGAAGTTAATTACAAAAATTAGATTAAAAGAATGTTAAGGTTGCAAAAGTTAGGAAGTGCCAGAATTAAGGTTGGTTGTTACCTTAATTTGATTCCCTTGTGCATATTTACTGTAAAACCATCAGTCATAACATAATCTCATACTATTTTTCACCACAGGACTTCACCTCATTCAGTGCACAATGAATGAGGCCAGAGGTCTCAAGAAGAGAGAAGATATTTTCTTATTTTAAGGTACTGGGCCAGGAGAGCTGAGTTCTATTGCTAAGCTGCCACAGACTTCCTATATAGTGTTGAGTACCACTATCATAATGTGTATGCACAATGGGGCCGAATTAAGGTTGCATAGGAAACTTTAATCCTGGCATTTCCTAACTTCTCATTCCTTGACTTTGCAATCTTAACATTCTAATTTTGGATTTTTTCATACGTAATTTTAATTATGAAGAATTTTGAACATCATAAGACTTTACTCCTGCTTCTTGCACTATCCAGCAAGGGGATCAAAGGAGTTTCCCTGCCACTATCACCAGCTGAGAATTCTTCTAAGCCAGTTGTAAAACCAACTCTGTAGATAGCAGTACTCACTTTTCTCCTGATCCACCTGGGAAGTCAATCAAAGACACCTGTGAGGATAGGAGGAGTACTGCTTTAGATCTGTAATGACCCAGGGGGAGGTGCTAGAGCAGACTTTAGGTTTAAGCTCTTCAGTGAAGCACAGGCCAATGGTGGACCAAATAGCCATTATTCTTGTAAAGTTCCTTGTTCAGTGCTGAAAGGAAGTGACTCTGACTCACGTGAGAGGGCCTACTACAAGAGGGGCTGTAAGAGACAGTTGATTATTTCTTTAGTACTTGGGAGGTGCTAAGGGCATAGACATATTTTAATTTTAGTTTGGTTATTGGTTTTTGTTTGTTTGTCCCCCTCCCCCATGTGTATTCATGCCTTTTTTAAAAAACTTAATAAGAACAGCTATACTGGGTCAGATCAGTGGTCAGTCTAGCTCAGTATCCTGTCTTCCGACAATGGCCAATGCCAGGTGCTTCAGAGGGAATGAACAGAACAGGGAAGTTTATCAAGTGATCCATCCCCTATCATCCACTCTCAACTTCTGGCAGTCAGAGGTTTAGGGACACCCAGAGCATGGGGTTGTATCCCTGACCATCTTGGCTAATAGCCACTGATGGACCTATCCTCCATGAACTTATCTAGTTCTTTTTTTCTAATTTTTTTTTTTTTGGCCTTCACAGTATCCCCTGGAAACAAGTTCCACAGGTTGACTGTGTGTTGTGTGAAGAAGTACTTCCTTATGTTTGTGTTAAAATTGCTGCCTGTTGATTTCATTGCATGACCTCTGGTTCTTGTGTTATGTGAAGGGGGAAATAACGTTTTCTCCACACCGTTCATGATTTTACAGACGTCTACCATATCTCCCTTAGTCATTTATTTTCTAAGCTAAACAGTACCAGTCTTTTTAATCTCTCCTCGTATGGAAGCTGTTCCATACGCCTAATAATTTTTATTGCCCTTGTTTATACTTGTTCCAATTCTACTATATCTGTTTTTGAGATGGGGTGAGCAGAACTGCCTGCGGTATTCAAGGTGTGGGCGTACCATGGATTCATATAGTGACATGATATTTTCTGTCTTCTCTGTCTCTTTCCTAATGGTTCCTGACGTGTTCATTTTTTTTGACTGCTGCTGTGCATTGGGCAGATGCTTTCAAAGAACTATCCATGATGACCACAAGATCGCTTTCTTGAGTGGTAACAGCTAATTTAGGCCCCATCATTTTTTATGTGTAGTTGCAGTTATGTTTTCCAGTGTGCATTACTTTGCATTTATCAACACTGTATTTCACTGCCATTTTCTTGCCCGGTCACCCAGTTTGGTGAGCTCCCTGTGTAACTCTTTGCAGTCAGCTTTGGAGTTAACTATCTTGAGTAATTTTGTTTAATATTTCCCTAAGTAGGATACGTTGATGCATCCTTGGATTGTGTGGTAGTACTATTAGATTTTTCTCATGAAGAAAGAGATTTTAAATGAAGTAAAAAATAGATGCCTTTTTAAAGATCCTTGACTATGAAAGAATATTGTACAACTCACACATCTAGCTATTTGGATCTTACAAAGACTTTTGAATGTCATTCTTGATTCTGATCCTTGGTAAATCTGACCTTTCTAACTTTATTCAACAAAACATTAAGAAAACATACTGTGCTCAAAAAACAACTATTCTTCTCTCCATCCAAGGGTGTTGAATGTGGGGGAGGGTGCACGGGGGCCATGGCCTTCCCACTTTTTACTGGCTGTAAGGGCAAACGACGGGGAGTGGAAGCAGAGAGGAGCAAGTGGGGGTGGGGCCTCGGAGGAACAAGCAGCGCAGGGGTGGGGCCTCGGGGTAAGGGGTGGTGTGAGGTTGGGGGCTCAGAGAGAGAGAGCAGTGTTGGGGGCAGTGCAACGCAGCGGGACGGAGCCACGATTCAGTGTCCTGTGCACCCCCGCTTTTAGGGCACTTCCACAGCTCCAGTCTCCATCTGTATGTGTATCTCTCAGTATTGTGTATATGGGCCCACTACAAGAGTAGAATCAACCCGTTTTATATTAACATCTCTTTAAATGCTTTTCATACATCTTTAATAGAAACTCTCTAAATGTACCATTAACTCAATTTAACTGTTGTAGCTAAATATGGTTTGATTTAGTTTCCTAAAATGACTTTAATTCTGTTTATTCTCTGGGGTAGACAAACGAAACCTGGAACACGGGCAAAGATTAGACAGAGATATGTCACTTTTTTTTTTTTTACTGTACGCTTCAAGGTGCACATTCCAAATATGCCAACATTCAGTTTTCAATTTGGCACACCAGTAATTTAAGTAACGGTAGCATGCTCAGACTACCTATTGCCACTACTTCTAATGATTCATTGACAGTGGTAAGTAGTGTTTGGTATCCGTTTACCATCTTTGTTTTCAGGTACAGTTGATATACTCTCTTTTGGGGATTACAGTGTTGAATTTTTCTATAAAATGTCTCCCGACCATAAGACTCTATTCCTGTCTTGTGTAACAACTATAAATTATTGACATCTCCCTTTTCAGTTTCAGACTATATCTGTACCAGTATAAATCTTCTTAATTTTACAAAAACTGTATGATGGCATGATGAACCAACCATGATAATATTCTTCTAAATGTGAATACAAATCTGGCTGTTTGTTGAGAGAATTAAGGTATTGGGTAATGTAGTCACAAGGAATTTAAAAACAAAAAGCCTAAGAAAACAAAAGCCGCATATGTCAGAGTAATACTGAAGGAAGGGGGAAATGCCACAGGATCTGCCCTTAGTTTTTAAATACAGCAGTGCCTAGTCATGGAAGTTGGGGGGAGGATGGGGGAGAAAGGCATAATATACCCTCAGATAGCTGTCTCTCCAGCCTTGGTTATACTTAACTTTTCTTCACAAAGATAGCTCCTGTGTGCATGCCCCACAAATCAGAGAGAAGGGCTCCTGGTGCAATTTTTATATGTACAGATATGTTCAACTATGTTAAGTTCCTTTTGACAGCCCCTACCTTTTATCTCATTCTTCTTTCTAGCTCTTTTGGCCTTTAGATTTTGTTTGCTCTTGGCCCTGAGACAATGAGAGAATTGTATGGCCAGAATGCAAGTGACATTGAGAGGATAATGTGATTGTTTGTCCTACATGTGAGGCACTTGTATATTCCAGCTTGCAAAGGATTGATGCAAAAGTTTACTACCCTTGATCAGTTTAACTCGGCTGCCTGTTTGCTCATGACTTTTTGGAATAGGACCCTGGAAGAATAACCACAATTCAAGAGGGTGTGATACATTGTGACCAAAGACACTTCCTGCAATTTGGCAACATCTTTCAGTGATGTATGTGTAGATCAGCTTCCTGCAGCTCCCATTGGCCGGGAACAGTGAACTGTGGCCACTGGGAGCTGCGAGCGGCCATACCTGCGGACACTCAGGTAAACATAGCATCTCGCGGCCCTCCAGGGGCTTACCCTGAACAAGCCGCGAACCAAGTTTGGGAACCCCTGGTGTAGATATAACATGCACCGTGGGTTCTTCAATACTAGTAGGGTGCATAAGGAATGGAATGGAAAACAGTGCTCAGAATATTATAATGATGTTATATAAATCAGTGGCACTCTCTCGCCTGGAGTGCAGTGTTTAATTCTAGTCATCCCATCTAAAAAAGATATAGCAAATATTGGTTTCCTTTTTAAAGGCATACAAAATGAATGATATAGAGAGGCTAGATAGGGTGAATAGAAGAGCCCGTTGTCAAAGACATGATACCAGACTAGACAGCACTGGTTTTATGGCAATACTATGTTCCTATATGCACCTTTCCCAGTTGGCAGGATTTGATACACTTTAACTGACGTACAGTACATGAGCAATATGCATTTGAGGGGCAATGCTTTAAAATAAAGTACAGAAGACCCTAGACCTGTCCCTGGAATCTCCTAAGCTATCTCCGTTCACTTGTGCCTAGGGTCCACAGCCACATCAACAAAAGCACAGATTTAATGGTAGAGTTGAGTGGTCAATTACAAAACAAAATTCACTTTAATTTCATTCTAAAAAGTTGCAACATTCTTCATTAAACAATTATTTGACAGTTATTACTCAACCACCTCTGACCAACAGTATCAAAATTACTAATGGATCTAAAAGGATCTGCGTAGGAGATGAAAATCGACAAACAGGATAAACCAGTGCAAAATAGTAGTTTTATTGCAAACAGCCATCTTTTGTCTAATGTTAAGTAATTAAAAAGTAAAAATTTATTTTTATTGACTTCTGCATATCATCTTACCTTGAAACGACTCTAGAGCTCTACGTTGGCAGAAGACTATACACATTTCCTAATGTTAATGTTGGCGTTGAATAGCAGCTGGAATGCCAGGATACTACTTTTGTGACTTTGAAGGAGACTTTGAAGGAAATTGTGGAGTGGCATGTACTAAAACTGTAACAATGTTTTCGTAATTTTAAATACTTTTTAGTGATGCCTTTGCCTAGCAGAAAGTATATCCATTAAAATTTAAATCTTTGAATTGTGTTTGAAAAATTCACTGAAAATATGACAGGTTTCAGAGTAGCAGCCGTGTTAGTCTGTATCCGTAAAAAGAAAAGGCACCAATTTATTTGAGCATAAGCTTTCGTGAGCTACAGGATGAAGTGAGCTGTAGCTCACGAAAGCTTATGCTCAAATAAATTGGTTAGTCTCTAAGGTGCCACAGGTACTCCTTTTCTTTTTACTGAAAATATGAAAAGAGAATCTGTATGCAGCTGAACAACGTCCAAGGAAAGAAATACATTTTAGGCCCCAATTCTCAGATTAAGCAAGGATTTAACTCCTGTTTAAATTAATGGGTGTTTTGTATACATAATTAGAATTGGGCCCTAAAATACCATATTCTCTCTCTTCCTCTGACCCACCCACACTTCACATTTGCAGGGAAAGACTGCAATACTCTACAATTATCGTTACAACTTTCTCCTGTAGTCCTGCAAAAGAGAGATTCTAGCTGTTGTTACAATGTCAGTATTAACATCAAGTAAGTGTGGGGGGAGGGGAGACTACACACAAACTACGTTCAAAGAATGTTAAATTGGAAAAGTCAAGCACTCCTAAATTAGGACAGGGTAGTCAATAGGCGGACTGTGGACCAAATCCGGACTGCCAGACGCTTTTGAAGGGACCGTGAAATCCTTTTATTTACCTATAGGGTTGTCGATTAATTGTAGTTAACTCACATGATTAACTCAAAAAATTAATCACGATTAAAAGAAATTAATCGCTGTTAATCACACTTTTTTTAATCTCACTGTTAAACAATAGAATATCAAGTGAAATTTAATAAATATTTTTGGATGTTTTTCTACATTTTCAAATATATTGATTTCAGTTACAACACAGAATACAAAGTGTACAGTGCTTGCTTTATATTATCACTTTTATTACAAATATTTGCATTGTAAAAATGATAAAGAAATAGTAGTTTTCAATTCACCTCATACAAGTACCTAAGTGCAATCTCTTTATTGTGAAAGTGAAACCTTTAAATGTAGACTTATTTTTTTGTTACATAACTGCACTCAAAAAAACAATGTAAAACTTTAGAGCCTACACATCCACTCAGTCCTACTTCTTGTTCAGCCAATCACTAAGACAGACAAGTTTGTTTACATTTACAAATGGTGCCCACTTCTTGTTTACAGTGTCACCTGAAAGTGAGAACAGGTGTTTGCATGGCACTTTTGTAGCTGGCATAACAAAGTATTTATGGGCCAGGTATGCTAAACATTCATATGTGCCTTCATGTTTCGGCCACTATTCCAGAGGACGTGCTTCCATCCGATGAAGTGAGCTGTAGCTCAAGAAAGCTTATGCTCAAATAAATTGGTTAGTCTCTAAGGTGCCACAAGTACTCCTTTTCTTTTTGCGAATACAGACTAACACGGCTGTTACTCTGAAACCTTCCATTCTGATGATGCTCATTTAAAAAAAAAAATGCGTTAATTAAATTTGTGGCAGAACTCCTTGGGGTAGAATTCTGCCATATGTTTCATGTTATAGCAATCTCGGATGATGACCAAGCACATGTTGTTCGTTTTAAGAACACTTTCACTTCAGATTTGACAAAACGCAAAGAAGGTAATTTCTAAGAAATTACTAAAGATAACTACAGCACTCAAACCAAGGTTTAAGAATCTGAAGTGCCTTCCAAAATCTGAGAGGGACAAGGTTTGGCGCATGCTTTGAGATGTCTTAAAAGATCAACACTCTGATGCGGAAACTACAGAACTGAACGACCAAAAAAAAAATCAATCTTCTGCTGGTGGCATCTGACTCAGATGATGAAAATGAACTTGCGTCGGTCCGCAGTGCTTTGGATCGTTATCGAGCAGAACCCATCATCAGCATGGATGCATGTCCTCTGGAATGGTGGTTGAAGGTGAAGGGACATTAGAATCTTCAGCGCATCTGACACGTAAATATCTTGCAACGCCGGCTACAACAGTGCCATGCAAATATCTGCTGTCACTTTCAGGTGACATTGTAAACAAGACGCCGGCAGCATTATCTCCTGCAAATGTAAAGAAACTTGTTTGTCTGAGCAAATGACTGAACAAAAAGCAGGACTGAGTGGACTTCGTTTTATTTTTGAGTGCAGTTATTTTTTTGTACATAAGTTGAATTTGTAAGTTCAACTTTCATGATAAAGAGAATTACACTACATTATTTGTATTAAGTTAATTGAAAAATATAATTTTTTGTTTTTTACTGTGCAAATATTTGTAATCAAAAATACCATAAAGTGAAGACTATGCACTTTGTATTCTGTGTGGTAATTAAAATTAATATATTTGAAACTGTAGAAAACATCCAAAATATTTAAATAAATGGTATTCCATTATTCTTTAACAGTGTGATTAATCGTGCAAGTAATCGCTTGACAGCCCTATTTACTTACGCTAACATTGCCTGTTTCTGCCTTTAAAAGCCCAATCTCTCAGCCCCACAGCTGACAACTTGGGCTGTCAAAGGCAGCAACAGGTGATGTAAATGCAGGGCTGACCACCTGAGCCCCAGGGCGGCAGGGCTCTGGGCTGTCAGTGCCCCACACTGTCAGCTAAGTTGGTGAGGACACGCATCGCTGACAGAGGGGGTGTAGTGTGGACATGGAAAAATTATAATAATTGCTGCAGTGGTTGTATGTCGACCTAACTTAAGTCAACTTAATTTTATGGTGTAGACTTGCCCTTCTCATTATGATGATTGTTATTGCGGTGTGAAAAATGTTTCTCTGGAGTCTGGTACTTGACTATACCTAGGGCTTGACCAAAAAGTGTGGACCTTTGACACAAAATATTTGGCTACCCCTGAGTTAGGAAATGTCAGAATTAAGGTTGTCTGTCTGTACAACCTTAATTTGGCCTCCTTACGTGTATGCACGATCACATCAATGACCTAGTATTACTTTGCCCCACCTCACCCCTCAGTACACAGGATGGACTATGCTCTGGGTTGATCCCACCCTCTTCTGGCTCCTTGTCCCAATCTGTCCCTCCACCCACCCACACATGTAGCTCTTGCTCTTGTCCCTTCTTCATTCCAGTCAGAGTGCATTCTCCACCATGCTTTGTGGGTGTCAGCAGGGGAGCACTGAGAGCACAGGAGACCATCTCTGCTCTCACTTCCAGTGCTCAACACCACAGTGGCCCACAGCTGCAACAGCTGAGAGCAGCAATTGCAGGGAAAGTCTCCTTGCTCAGTTCTAGGCTGGAGCATGCTCTGTTGTTTTGTGGGTATGGTGCATTCACATGGGAGCCATAAGGGGATGAAACTTGCTCAGTGCAGATGAAATCTTTGGCGTTCTTAGCTCCCAAAGTAAAAAGCCTCTACTGAGCATGCGTGAATTGCAAGCTTTCAAAGGCTTCTAACTGGGCCAATTTGAGCAGTTTTTTTTTTTCAGGAACAGCAAAAGGCACATCTCTTACACAAAGGCAAATTTCAAACCCATGCTCCAAAGCATAGTTGCACAAGAACTTCTCAACAAAATGGTGGTTTTGCCCATGTTTTAAAAAAAAGATTTGTACAATGTTTTTTTTCCCTAAACTTCATTCTTGGAAATGGCTCAACCATTTTTGCTCAAATTATCCCAAAATATTCAGCCTTAGGCAAACACCTGGCTGGAAAATTTCAACCCAAATGGCTACAGATTGGCAAAGTTATAAGCAACTGAAAGCAGGGTCTTATAATGGAAAGTGTTGGCAAACCTGAAGAAAAGGCAGCACTACCTGTACCACCTATAATACATGCTGGAAGAATAATGTATTGACCATAAGTACCGTAATATGAAGGAAGTTGTATTTATCGTACTCTGTATGGAGGAGAGGGTTTCAAGGTGGGGTTCAAGGTGTTTGTCTAAAATGGGAAAGTCAGTCAGATGATTTGATTGATTGAAAGTGTTTCTTTGATATGCAATACTAGGGGTTGTCAGTTTTAGAATTTTCAGTGTGTAGTCTTTGGGTTTATGAGCTCCCAAAGTGTCTCAAGCCTAAACTTACAGCTGCTAGAATAGGAAAATTATATGGGCACACAACTCAAGATAAACGGCAGTTTGAGAGTGTTGTTTATAAAGACTCACATCATCTTGAAATGTAATTTAAATAACTGAACCTCAGCTAATTTAAAATGTATTAAAATATTTAAATCATCTGCTGTCATTAGTCTTTCACTCAGGCCTGTCTAGGCTAGCAAATTGGGTCCGTTTAACGATGCTGGTCAGGGGTATGAAAAATCCACGCCCCTGAGTAGTGTTGTTAAGATGAGCTAAGTCCCCTTGTAGAGAGTGCTAGGTTGATGGAAGAATTCTTGCTTAAAAAAATGCTTTAAAAAAAAAAAAAAGATATTTATCTGAAGACTAAACCCAAAGTTTTTAAAACTGGCTGCCTAAAGTTGAGAACTTAAATTCACTTACTTTAGGTCCCTAGCTTTAGACACTCAAGTTTGAAAATTATATTGATAGTATTTTGTAATCTAGTCAAAGCAAATGAGTTAAGATTAGCTGAATGTGTACTATTTTGGTTGCATATTAGTTGAGTACTACTCAACTTCCAATTTTAAAGTTTTCAGACAAAAAGCTTTTCATGGCAGCTTGACAAGAAAGTGAATAGCTAAGAAAGGCTATATTCGATACTCCATGCAGGATTTCAAGTAGAAAGTCAAAAGCAGATTTTGAAAAACTGGGGTTTTCCTTTGCTGTTACCACTTGAATGAGATTTTCCTCTGACCATTTTAAGGAGTGTTACCCTTTCACTCTTCACAGTAGTCCTTTTGACTATCGAGAGAAGAGCCAATGAATTTGAATAAGAGGCTTTTACAAATTTGGTATTTTGTCCTGGATTTAAAAAAATGTTTTGCAAATATCTCTTTTTCTATTTAAGGGGCGGGAGTCTTGTTTTGAGCTCAGCTAAGCATCTTACTGTTAACTTTCTTTTGTCTGGGAATTACTGAAAAAACTAAGGTGAAGTGAAGTTTGTACATATTAATAACTTCCAGGTAAAAAGCCTTACAAGGACATTAGTCAGCCAAAAAATATTATTAAAGAGCCAGGAAATCATGCAGCCTGCAGGAGATGGAGTAAAAATGTGTGCCATGGAACATTGGTTTTATAATTAGTTCCTTTTATTTCTGGTACCAAGTGGGATGTGGTGTTACTTTGCTAACTTTTGATCTTTTCATGTGAGGGCTGTATCGTGATCTGGGCCTAGGAAGTTGACATTTGGATATTTGTTGGCACCTAGCTTCTCAGAGCCCTTTATAGGGGAATGGTACTGATTTGCCTCCTCTGTGGATTTTGTCTAAGTAGGAATTTGTGCAGTAGGTTTGTTTCATGTATTGTGTATGATCACAAAGCACTGAGGGTATGTCTACACTGGCAGAGTTACATCTCTGGCAGTTTCAGCGCCGCTTAGAGAGCGTTGAAGGGAAACCGCTGTTGTGTGATCACACTGTCAGATGCCTGCACAATAGCATGCTCACACTTGAGGCACTTGCAGCGGTATTCAGAGCGGTGCACTCTGGGCAGCTATCCCACAAAGCATCTCTTCCTCTTCTGCCACTAAGAGTTGTGCGAAGGCGGAGGGGGTCATGGGACATCCTAGATCCTGTCCCAATGACCCATGATGCATTGCAATCCCCGTGCTTCCGTCTGCATTTGGCACCATCTTTCAAAGGTTTGTGTACTGTGTGCTCTGCCTCTTCAGTCTGCCTGAATGGATCCTGCACTGTTGACCAATATGCTGCTCGCTCTGACTAACACGTCATGAGTGGCAGTGGAGTTATTCCTTAAAGTACAAAGGCAAGAGGAGTGTGACATTGATCTTGCCACGTGTAGTAACTATGACATGAGATTGCTTGTGGCATTCATGGAGGTGCTGACCATAGTGGAACACTGCTTTTGGGCTTGGGGAAACCAAGCACTGAATGGTGGGATCACGTCGTCATGTACATCTGGGACGATGAACAGTGGCTGCAGAACTTTCGGCTGAGGAAAGCCACATTCATGGGACTGTGTAATGAGCTTGCCCCAGCCCTGCAGCAAAAGGACATGAGAATGAGAGCTGCCCTGTCGCTGGAAAAACTCTTGGTTATTGCACTGTGGAAGCTGGCTACTCCAGACTGCTACCAATCAGTCGCTAACCAGTTTGAAGTGGGAAAGTCTACCTTTGGACTTGTGTTGACGGAAGTGTGCAGGGCCATTAATCATATCCTGCTCCGAAAGACTGTGACTGTGGGCAACGTGCATGACATTGTGGATGGCTTTGCACAAATGGGCTTCCCTAACTGCGGAGGGGTGATAGATGGCGCACACATTCCAATTCTGGCACCAAATCACCTAGCTACTGAGTACATTTATTGGAAGGGGTATTTCTTTATGGTTTTTCGGCTGCTTGTGGATCACCGTGGGTGTTTCACGGACATTAACGCAGGCTGGTCCAGAAAAGTGCATCATGCTCGCGTCTTTCGGAACACTGGCCTGATCAAGAAGCTGCAAGCAGAGACTTTCTTCCCAGACCAGAAGATCACCGTAGGGGAAGTTGAAATGCCCATTGTGCTCCTGGGAGACCCCGCCTACCCCCTTAATGCTGTGGCCTGTGAAGCCATACCCGGAGAACCTTGACAGAAGCAAGATGCGGTTCAAGAACAGGCTGAGCAAGTGCAGAATGACTGTTTGAGTGTGCTTTTGGCCATTTAAAGGCCCGCTGGCGCTGCCTATTTGGAAGGCTGGATCTGGCCGATGACCATATTGCTAGGCTTATAGCCATGTGATGTACGCTCCATAATATTTGTGAAGGGAAGGGTGAAAGCTTCACTCAAGGCTGGACTGCTTAGACTCAGCGCCTGGAGGCTGAATTTGAACAGCCAGAGACCAGGGCTATTAGAGGGGCGCAGCACGGGTCCATAAGGATCAGGGATGCCTTGAGGCATCAACTTGAAGCTGAAAGCCATTGATATTTGTTGCTATGCTCGGGAGTGCAGTTCTTGTAATGCTAGGAGGTGATTGTGATTGGTGCAGACGATGCACTATGAAGGTTTAAGACAATTGCCTACCGCTTTGTGGCGCTCTGTTTTCTTTCAATTAATGGAATAAAGATTGCTTTCACATCAAAACAATTCTTTTATTAAAAAACAACAACCTGAGGAGAGAGACAAACAAAAAAACACATTAGCACTCCGGGGGTTGGCGAAGGGAAGGTCCCAGGAGGAGGTGGGGTCCCGGGACAGTTAAAGATTTATATATGTCCAAGTATTGTATGCAACCTTGTCCTTTGGAATACAGTGCAGCGCACACTTTACTTCAGCAGAGCTAAACTGCAGAGGGATGGGTGTTGAGTGCAGTGGGTACTAGGAGTCCACAGAGCTGTCTTGTGATGGGGCAGGAGTGGAATTCAGTGGGTACAGACTGGAGGTGATTGTGGATCAGTGTGTTGGCAGTGTCTGCGGGGCGCATGGGAAAGAGTTTTTTGCTACAGCGGCTGCAGGGGAGGACGGGTGCGTAGTTGCTCGGTTTGCAGCACTAGTAGCGCCTGGAGCAGGTCCGCTTGGCGCTCCATAACGTTTAAGAGCCTCTCCGTGGCTTCATTCTAGCAATCCACCTTCCCCTTTCAGTCCCTCTTCTCGCTGTCCCGCCACTCCTTCAATTCTTGTTTTTCGTCTGTGGAGTGCATCATGACATCATGCAGAAAGTCCCCTTTAGTTCTTTGTGGCCGCTTTCTAATTCTGCACAGCCATTCAGCCGGCGATGATAAAGAGGGAGGCTGGGCTCCCAAGTTCATATCTCTGAAGCCAAAATGCAACATTTTACAGAAGCAGGATTGGTTGCAACATACAGATCTCTGATTCAGTGATTTAAGACACTGCCACTATTCACATACCTATCCCTAACTAGCTGACCCCAGGCAAGCATGTATGAGCCCCAAGACCCCCAAAATGGCGAGTAACCACAGGGGTATGGGAAATCAGTGTTCCAGAGCCGTACTGTCCACTGGGCACATGGCTCATGGGGAGGGCCAGCACTGTTGGGGGGCATTATAATAATTATTGCCCCCACATTTTCCACAGGCTTTGTTCATTACGGACAATATCTCGCTGCTGAGAGTGAGCAGGGAATCAAGGGAGGGTCTTCTCCAAGACTCTTGCATAAGGGCCAGTGCAGAAGCCACTCACCTGTGTGGAGCAATGGTTCCCTCTCTTAATGGGGCAAGAAACAAAGCAGCTCTGCCAAAGAACTGTGGCAGCGGATTGCTCAGTATCTTCATGAGAGTTTCCTGGAGCTCTCTGAAACAGATTCCTGTGAAGTGAGGGAGTCCGTCAACACCCTGTTCTGCCGCTCAGACTAGGCACATGGTGGTACGTGCATCATACAGACACAAGCCTGCTTTCTGCAATCCTCCTGCTCCTAACAACTTGCTTCAGTGATTCCCAAAATCAGAGCCACTTACCAAGGGCCTCCTCTCCTGTTTGCACTTTGCCAAGCTCTGACAGTGGTGACTGGCTAGCCTCTTCTGGGGTAGAGAAGAGCTCCTGGCTGCATGCATCTCTGACCTCCGAGTTGTCCTCTGCCTTTGGGTCTCCCTCTCCCTCCACATCCTCGTCCAAGATTTCCTCCTCCTGGCTCAGTAGTGGAGGTGGGGTTGCCACCAAGTATCATGTCCTGCTCTTTGTAGAACTGGCAGCTCATGGGCGCAGCGGTTTGCCTCCCGTGTCATGGGGTAGGCATTCTGCAGCTCCTTCACTTTCACCCTGCACTGCAGCATGTCCCGGTCATGGCCGCTTTTTGTCATGCATCGTGAAATCTGTCTGTAGGTATCATAATTCCTACGGCTGGAGCGCAGCTGGGACTGGACAGCCTCCTCTCCCCAAATGGTGATGAGGTCCAGTAGCTCGGCATTGCTCCAAGCGGGGGATCGCCTGGTGCATGGAGCAGGCATGGTCACCTGGAGAGATGTGCTGAGACCACTGCATGCATCAGCAAGCAAACAGGAAGGCGACTTTCAAAATTCCCAAGGAATTTACGGGGTGGGGCTGATGGTTGGTTGGTCACCCGAGGGCAGGGCAGTCAAGTTCAAACCGATGACCAGAGAGGTGAGGACAGGCATCGTGGGACACCTCCCGGAGGCCAGTCGCTGTAATCGCCACGGTGTCTACACTGGTGCCGTGGCGCTGTAGCCCCGGTGCAGAAAGCTCTACGCCTCTTGTCAGGGTGTTTTTTTTTACAGAGCTGCAACTGCACAGTTTCTGCGCACCCAGTGGCGTGGCCGTGCGTGCACCTCGGGAGTTACAGCGCAGAAAGCTGCTTTACTCCGCAGAAACTTGCCAGTGTAGACAAAGCCTGAGTCAGCACAACCCTCCTATAGTAAAGATTAATGTTCTGTGGTCACTGGTGCGATCAAACTCTTTGTTATGGATTTCCTTAAGTTATCGTTGGGGGGGGGGGGGGGCAGCATTGGTTGTATAAATACCTTAACTGTGAATTTCCTCCATGCATTCCAATACTTTAGTTTCTTGAAAGTTGAATCTTTGCTCTAGATTTCCAGACTTTCTAATGGTGGGGGGAGATGTTGGTCTGTTTTGTTTTTGTTTTTTTTTTTCTTGAGGACTGCATTGATTTTAGTAAAGGTTTTAATCCTTAAATTACTGATATTCACTCTCCACCCTAAAAAACGGTTTTGTTTTTTGCCTTAAATTTCCTTTATCCCTGTAAATAGCTTTAACGTGGAACTAGGAAGAATAGTGGACTTGAGTTAGAGAGAGAGAGCAAGGACATTCACTCTCTTTCCTGCTGGTTTCCTATGTTCTGCAAGAGGGGAGCACCTTTCATGTAGACATGGGCTGGATGGGGACTTCCTCCTTTGATCTCAGGAGATATGTAGAAGGCAGAGGGGTCACTAGGATGATCATAATAGCTGGGAGAGGGAGCACCACATCAGTGGCTGTTTCCATTCTTTCTGCCTGCAGACCTCTTGAAGCCCATGTGATGATTCCTACTCCAGCTGAACTTTGGAAGTGTGCAGGAGTTGAGGCCTCCACATGTGTAAAGGCATAAACCCTAATTCAGTAGCCTCACCCGTAGATCCTTAAGCTCATTGTTTGTCATCCCCTGCCCCAAATCTTCTTTTCCTCCCTCATGAATCTTAAAGGACTCATTGGGGTCCCCTCACAGCTAAGGGCAGCTCCATTCAGCTGCGGTTCGGTATGATCAGAAGGGAACTTGGTGGAAGGCATCAGAGCAGGAGACATTCTCCTCTCTCGTTTCTCTGAAGCTAAAGACTAAAGAGGAAACCACCTCTCCTCTGGTTGCTTTGTTCTGCTGCCTACCTCCCTTCTCTGTTAGCTGCCAATGAGGCTCTGCAACTCCTGGCAGCCTAGTCTTCAGTTTCAGTTTTAAAATAATGACGTCAAAATATATCAGGGACTTAACTGCTCTACTGGAGCTAGAGTTTCTGAGCAAGTTCCTTGAAGGAGAAGTTGCTGGGATTTCCACCACCGGGAAAGGAAGTGGAGTGTTAGTTGAGCGTCTCGCATGCATCTAACAAAGTGGGAATTCACCCACGAAAGCTCATGCTCCAGTACGTCTGTTAGTCTATCAGGTGCCACAGGACTCTTGGCTGCTTTTACAGATCCAGACTAACATGGCTGCCCCTCTGAAGCTTTGCAAAGGCATGGCCTCTCTCTGCTTTGCTGCTGGCCTCTCCTTATTTTTCTTACTGACCTGGTTAGTTGGTGTCTGGTAAATCTTTGAAACACTGGGTGTTTTAATGCCCTAAAGGGGAGGGGTGGGATGGGAAATAACTCTTCCCAGAATCCTGACTTGTAGTGCGGAAGTAACTCAATTATTGAATTACTAACTCTTTAATATTAATAGATTATGGGAACGATGATTAAGATGGAATACCATGGACTGCACTAGTGTTTCTGGTTAGTTCTGCTGTGCAGTAGCTGAACAGAGACCGTATTCTCCTCAGAGTTATTTATGCACTGTGAAAATGTCTTAAGGACAGCTTCCTAAACGTCCTACTTTCCCCAAAACAGTAGAAGTCTGTCTAAATATGAAATATTTAAAAGTACAGGATATTCTTTAACATTAGTCATAATATTCATGGTGGAAACAAATTCTGGTACAAATCTTCTGGTTTTTCACATCAGATACTGTTGCTGTTTTGAATTTTGCACTAATTCAGTTTGACACAAGGCTCCGTTCTCTGATGAGGTTAGAGCTATGCTCTGTCTTGAAACTGCAGGAGCAAAGGAAAGTGCCTGATGACAGGAAGAGTAGGGACATTTTTAAAGAGGGTAGTATATGTGAGTGACTGTGTAGGTGTTGACCAGGTCCAGACTTTGAAGGTCATGGGTTTAAATTTTGCATAAGACTGAAATTTTGCATAAGATTCTGAAAAAGATTTGGGGGTCGGGGTGGATAATCAGCTGAACATGAGCTTTGTGTGACACTGTGGCCAAAAGGGCTACTGAAATCCTTTCATGCATAAAGAAGGGAATCGTAAGCAGGAGTAGAGAGGCTATTTTACCTCTATATTTGGCTCCAGTGTAAATGTTACTTGAATACAGTGTCCAGTTCTGGTGTCCACAATCCAAGAAGGGTGCTGATAAATTGGAAAAGGTTCAGAGAAAAGCTACGAGAATGATTAAAGGATTAAAAACATGCCTTATGGTGACAGTGTTAAAGAGGAGGTTTTGGGGTGATTTGATTACAAGTATCTACATGGGGAGAAAATATTTACTAATGGGTTCTTCAGTCTAGCAGAGAAACACAATCCAGTGGCTGGAAGTTGAAGCTAGACAAATTCAGATTGCAAATAAAGTGTACATTTTTTAGTGAGAGTAATTAACCATTGGAACAACTTACCAAGGGTCGTGGTAGATTCTTCACCACTGACCATTTTTAAATAAAGGTTGGATGTTTCTCTAAAAGATCTGCTGTGGGAATTATTTTGGTCAAGCTCTGTGGCCTGTGCTATACAGGAGGTCAGACTGGATGATCACAATAGTCCCTTCTGGCCTTGGAATCGATGATTCTATAAAATATGTCAAATTTTCCCTCTTTCCTGTAGGACAAACCCGTCTCTATGGATTGTGTCTGTGCTTCTGCTGTTGCTGTCTGTAGCATCCCCCTAATAGGCACATAAGTGAATGCATGCTCAGTCAGTCACTGCACTGCTCCTCTTGGGGACACACTTGTAATGTCTTTATCAGTAGAGTTAAAATGGTGTAAGACCAGGCCCACTACTTGTAGGAGCAGCAGTGACATTAAAATTATTCTTTGCTTTTGCAAGAGTGCAGTGGATGATGTGGAGTTACATATAATGCATCAAAATCTTAAGGGTCCATCCTGCTTTAATTGGAAAGAAGGGAAAAAGCGGTGTGATTTTTGATTTCACTTACACCAGTTGTAGGTTGATGTAATTCCATTGGTTTCAACAGTTACTTCTAACTGAGTGAGATCCAAAATGGGCCAAAGGAACTACGTTGGTCTTTCAAGCTAGCAAAATGAGTTTGGAAAAGTGTCCCTGTGTGCACAGTAGTTGAGAACCAGCTGCTAATCCTAACATTATTTACACCTAACATTTAATTGTAAAACGTACTAACAAAATACTTAAGGCAGCTAGAGCATAGTGTTAAGAGATACTTGTTACTTTAGCACTGTGCAATGTACAATTTTTAATGTGAAGTAAGGTGGTTTCAAAATTGTTAAAACACTTTTGTGCCCTGAGACTTTTTGTATGCCAAGTTTCATCAGGGAGCAAATGATGATTGCTAAGCGATTATGAAATTAGGACTTACAATGGAAAGTCCAACAGCAGTGCTCCAATACATGGAAAAAACACACAAGATAGCTTTTCATATCTTCTCCCACATGGGAGAAGTAAATATTCTCAAGTATGAAGGGCATTCCACCAGAATAGTGTTATTATTGGTTTAATCAAGCAATAAAAACACACCAGTCTATACATTTTACTGAAATAATAAGTAAAGACACTAGAAGTGCACAAGTTGGAAGAGTCAAAGCATAGTGAAGATTAAGGCTCTCTCTGGATTTTTGGTAGTCTCAATGTTTGTTTGTATATTGCAAGCTTAGCTTTCATTTTAAAATGAGGTTTTTAGTCTTTCTGCTCGCATTGAAATTTTTCCAGATGTGACCCACTGAAATGCTGACTTCCAGAGTTGATAAACTCACTGAAACAGTAGCTTTGAGAGGTGTGAATTTAGGAGGGTTAATTCTGAAACCCAGTGACTGTTATATAAATGTCAGCTGCTGTGTTGCTAATAAAAGCTTTACTTCTAATGTGCTTTATTCAGAATGTTTTGAGTTGTTTGAAAGGGCGTAATACAGCTGCAAGATTTAGAAATATATAACCTATAAATTTGGTTTTTTTTATTAAATATTTTATTTACTTTTGTTTGGTCTTCGACATTGGACTCTGAGGGAGACAGGTGATGTGGGAGGATTAGACCGTCTCTATAGAGGGGTGAATGTGGCGCTCTCATGTGGGTAGTGAAAAGCTGAAGAAGATTGGAGAATTTTTTTTAAGGTAAATAAATTATTTTAAAACTACTCAAAAATACCAAATGTTCATTATTCTTGTATTTTGAGTAAGTTTACATAAAAGTAAATCCCACAGTATTTTCCGGAACCCAACGAAATTTTTGGAAAAGAAAATTCAGCAACTATCTGGAGATCTTATAGTAACATACACAAACCATGAGTTTATTAGTATTCTTGTGACTGTCAAACTTGTACAATCAAGTTATCTAAAGAGGTGATATTTTGTGTGTGTGAGAGACATACAGTGAAGAATATTATTAATTATCCAATGAATCTAGTTTATATATAATGACATTTTAAAAGGTATCCTCTAGAAAGATTTTTGTTGACTTCACGAAGTATTTTTTCCGTATGAAAAAAGAATCCTAGAATGTGGGTGGTGGAGGAGGACATGAAAGAAAAAATACAATAAATCTGATATCGGAGGGGTTACCTATAGAGTTGTGTGAGTCTCTCACCTTCAGGTTCAAATTCTGCCTTGGATTAAAAATGAAAATTTATGGGTTTTGGTCTTGTTCTAATTCACAGTGAATATTTGTTCCTCAAGTTATAAGTCTGCCCACCTTGGCATGATTATTCTTGGCAGTTTATGCTCAAAAGAGGCACAAGATTAATATAGTAGGAGTGTTGTAGATCAGTTTTAGAAATGCTCTGTCAAAGCAACGTGTGGACATTTTTACAGTGACTGCTGCAGTATAAATCAAAACATAAGTGTATTCTGCAGCCAGAAGGAATCTGGTGGATCCAGGGAAGCTCCATCCTAGTGACTCCATGGTAGTTTTTTTTTTCCCCAGTTGACTCCATGAATTTCTTGCAGTTTGGACCAAAGAAGCAGCAATGAAAGGCTGATGCCCTCACAAGATGTGAATTTACCTTCACTGAAGTTTCAGAAATTTGTGGGATTGGAAGGCTGTCTCTTTGGGACCCCATGTTCCTTCCCATGTGAGAGAGATCTTTCCAGAGTTTTTTGGGACCCGTGCCAGAGAACCACCTAAAACCAAGCCTGATTGGCCCAAAAAAACTTGTAAAAACCTCAAAAAAAAAAAAAAAAAGGGGGGGGGGGGAGTTTATTTGTTTGTTTTTTTTCCAGCTTCCCCACAGGCAAGCAGGAAAAAACGCAGGCCACATGACTGCATGAAAACAACTGCCCCATGCCACAAAAACAAGCCAAAAGTTACTTAAAATAATCTGATTTGACAACCTCATGACCTTTCCTGTTACTATAGATGAGACATGACTACTTGCTTTTCTCTTATCACATTCAATCCTATTCTTCAGGAAATGGGTGAGGAGCATGTCATGATTACATCACTCTGCTGTTTATCAGACTTTCATCCTCCCTCTGTTAATTAATGCAATTTTCCCTGACAGTACTTCAAAAGTAAAATCTGGATATTCATGTGGATATTGGAGCACTTTGAAGTATCAGCTTTTACCAGAGTTTAAGCTTTGTTCTCAGGACAAAAGTTCCAGAAGGAGACCTTATGAAATGCAGGCAGAAAGCAAGTAATATGTACAACTCCTGCTCCTAGAAAGCTCACTCTCTCTCACAGATAGGTGCTGCTTCGATTCAGTCCCAGACTGCCACCTTAATTCCAGGCTGCCTGCAAAGCTGTGTTGACAGAACTCACGCTGCACATGGGCAAATTCTGGGTTATCAAGTTGACTGGAGCCACACTGTGAGGTGTAACTTTTACCCTGCATAACATAAATATTGCTCCCCCAAAGGGACAGTGGTTGATGGACACTAGCTGAGATCAGTCCCAATCTGGTGTGATAAGTTTGGGAATGATCAGAGCCATAGTACATGGGCTCACTTGGAATTCATGATCTTTTTTATTAAAAAAACATGATTTTTAGGGGGCTGCATCTCAGGAACCAGTTGCTCCAAAAACCTTAAATTTGGACCACTAGTCCGACATCAGACCCTCAAAATGTACTTCATTTTCCAAGACCGTCTGAGAGAGCCTGGAGATCATAGAGCTTTAGAAAAATGAGCTGTTAATGAGCTAGTTCCATTCTTAATTATAGTGGTGCTGCTGCCACACTCTAGTATTTCATGCTTTGTACCTTTATTGTTCTTGCCAAACGTAGAATAAGGTCCGATCATGTTTAATTAGTTGAAATTAGTCTGCTTTTGCAAAGCAGTATCTGAAGCATAACTGGTTTTCAAAGCAATACCAGGCACTCAGAGCCTAAATATTTAAGTGGCTTTGGGCATTATTCTTATATATAATTAAAGCTGGGCAACATTTTCCAATGTTGTATCTGAAGAAATGGTGTTTTACCCACGAAAGGTTATGCCCAAAGAAATCTGTTTGTCTTTAAGGTGCCACCAGACTCCTTGTTGTTTTTGTGGATACAGACTAACAGTTACCCCCTGATACTTTCCAGAAAAAGATATACCAGGTACATTATATATCGGATATGACATGACTCCTGTGGAGGACTCTTTACCAAGTCATGTTTATTGTCAGCAAACAGATTCCAAAAGGAAGCAGCAAGAATTGCGTTTCTCTCTGGCATGGTGCAGTCATATCAGCAAAGTCTGAGGCAAGTGATAGGTGACAATGACATATCCCAGCTAGAATGGTAGTGTCTGACACATGTCTTTCACTTGTATGAGAAATGGAGCACCCAACATGCAATAACTCCAGTCCGATGATGCTGACACATGTAACTCTCATTGAAATCATGCATTGGGAATGCAAGATTGGGCCCATTTTGAACACTTCGTTTTCATTCTGTTGGGTTGTCTTCCATATGATGATCTAAAACAAAACTGAAAAGAATTTTAAATTATTCTAACGACCTATATTGAATTATACATGATTTATAAAAAGTCCTATTTGGGGAAATGATGCAGAGCTCAAGTAAAAGAGCTTGGTTTTGCTCAAAAACCTTATTGTGTATGTCTACACTGCAGCTGGGAGGTGTGATTCTCAGCACGGGTAGACAGACTCACGCTAAAAATAGCAGTGTGGACAGTGCAACATTAGTGAGAGCTCGGGCTAGCCACCTGAACTCGAACCTAGGGTTTCGACTCAGTCGGCTAGCGAGAGCCATCGAGTACTAGTCGAGTGCTAGCAAGTGCCGCGGTGTCCACATTGCTGTTTTGAGTGTGTTAGCTCAAGCTGAGCTAACATGAGTCTGTCTACCCATGCTGTGAATCACACCTCCCCAGTTGCTGTGTAGACCTACTCATTGAGGTCTACGGGAGAGCAGAGTTTTTAATCCAGTTAAAGACTTTCCCACCCATGGTGATTTATCTTTTCTACTTTAATCTTTGGAGAAGGGAAGACCTACAACATAGAGAGGTTCACTCTTACCCATGAATAGGATTCATACAAATTGTCTTGTTTTCCATTGCCTTGCACTTTGTTTTGTCACTTACACATATACAAAGTTTTTACTCGGGCATTAAAACTTTCTCAACACCCATGTTTCTAAGCCCTGATCTACACTATGGGGTTAGGTCGAATTAGCCGCATTAGGTCAATTTTAAAATGAATGCGTTTACACAACCAACCCCATTCTGTTGACCTAAAGGGCTCTTAAAATCAACTTCTCCCCAAGGAGGGGAGTAGTGCTAAAATCGAGCTTGCTGGGTCGAATTTGGGATAGTGCAGATGCAATTAGACGGTTTGGGCCTCCGGAAGCTATCCCAGAGTGCTCCAGTGTGACCACTCTAGACAGCACTTTCAACTCCGATGCACTAGCCAGGTACACAGGAAAAGCCCTGGGAAATTTTGGATTTCATTTCCTGTTTGGTCAGCGTGGTGAGCTCAGCAGCACAGGTGACCATGCAGTCCCCCCAGAATTGCAAATGAGCTCCAGCATAGACCGAAAGGGAGACACTGGATTTGGTTGCTGTATGGGGAGAAGAATCTGTGCAGGCCAAACTCCGATCAAAAAGAAGAAATACTAATTATATATATGTGCCAAAAATCGCACAGGGCATGATGGACAGAGGCTACAACAGGGACACGCAGCAGTGCCGCGTGAAAGTCAAGGAGCTCAGGCAAGCCTACCAAAAGACAAAGGAGTCGCTCAGGGTCAGAGCCCCATACATGTTGCTTCTATGATCAGCTGCAAAGCATTCTAGGGGGGGACCCTACCAGTACCCCACCACTGTCCGTGGACACCTGCAAGGGGGGAGTCTCACGCAACACCAAGGAGGATTTTGTGGAAGAGGAGGAGGATGTGCAGCAGGCAAGAGGTGAATCCATTCTCCCTGGCAGCCAGGACCTTCTCATCACCCTGGAGCCAATACCCTCCCAAGGCGGGATCCCCGACCCTGAAGCCGGAGAAGGCAGATCTGGTGAGTGCACCTTTGTAACTACAGAACAGGGTTTTAAAGCAATAGTGTTTAATGTTTGATTTGCCCTGAAGAATTGGGATGCATTCGTGGCCAGTACAGCTACTGGAAAAGTCTGTTAACGTGTCTGGGGATGGAGCAGGAATCCTCCAGCTACATCTCCACGAAGCTATTCTGGAGGTACTCTGAAAGCCTTTGCAGAAGGTTTCTGAGGAGGGCTGCCTTATTTCGTCCTCCACGGTAGGACACTTCACCACGCCAAGCCAGTAGCAAGTAGTCTGGAATCATTGCAGCACAAAGCGTGCAGTGAATGGTCCTGGGTTTTGGTCGCATTCAAGCAACATTTGGTCTATATCTTTCCGTGTTAGTCTCAGGAGAGTGATATCATTCATGGTCACCTGGTTGAAATAGGGGAATTTTTGTAAGGGAACAGTAAAAGGACCACGTTCGTGCCGGGCTGTTTGTGCTTGGCTAAAAGGGATCACCCCAGAGAATAGCCAGGCGGCAGGGGGAGGGGTGAAGGGATCATCCCAGAGAATAGCCACGTGGTGGGGTGTGGGGAAGTGTGTGCTGCACATCCACCCGAAAAGCGCAGCCCCTCCTTTTTAAATGTGAAACCTAACCGCCATTGCTTGCTGTGGGAAAGGATGGAGCTGCAGTTTGAAACCATTCCCACATGTTATGAAGGCATAAGAAGCCAATCCCGCGTACTGATAGGCTTACTATGGCTGCCTGGAAACCGAATTCTGTTGCCCAGCCATGTGTGATGTGTCGCCATACCGGCAGGCGCTCAATATAAAAGGCAAAATGCAACCTTGTACCTAAAGCACATGTGCTGTCTGTTGTGAATTGCTTGATTCTCTGTGAAAGAGTCTCTGTTTTGTTCTCAGAAATGTATCATCTTGCATTTTACTCTCCTTTTTTATCTCCCCCTGCAGGTGCAAATGTTTCCATGCGCCCCCTATCATCTCCGTCCCTGAGGTTATCGCAGATTAGAAGGCAAAAAAAAATGCACTCACGATGACTTGTTTTCCGAGCTCATGCAGTCCTCCCGCACTGATCGGGCACAGCTTAATGCATGGAGGCATTCAGTGGCAGAGGCCAGGAAAGCATTAAGTGAGCGCGAAGAGCAGAGGCAGGAGGCGATGCTGAGGCTAATGGGGGAGCAAACGGATATGATGAAGCATCTGTTGGAGCTGCAGGAAAGCCAACAAGAGCACAGAGCCCCGCTGCATCCACTGTATAACCGCCTTCCCTCCTCCCCAAGTGCCATATCCTCCTCACCCAGACGCCCAAGAACGTGCGGGGGAGGCTCCGGGCACCCAGCCACTCCACTCCAGAGGATGGCCCAAGCAACAGAAGGCTGTCATTCAAACAGTTTTGATCTGTAGTGGGGCTACAATAAGCAATGTGGCCTTGTCCTTCCCTCCTCCCCCACCCCACCCGGGCTACCTTGTCAGTTATCTCCGTTCTTTTTAATTAATAAAGAAAGATGCATGGTTTCAAAACAATAGTTACTTTATTTCCTTTGCCAGCTGTGATTGAAGGGGGAGGGTGGTTGGCTTACAGGGAATTAAAATCAACAAAGGGGGGCAGGTTTGCAGCAAGGAGAAACACACAGAACTGTCACACCGTAGTCTGGCAGGTCATGAAACTGGTTTTCAAAGCCTCTCCTATGTGCAGCACACCCTGCTGTACTCTTCTAAATCGCCTTGGTGTGTGGGTGCTCAAAATCGGCCACCAGGCAATTTACTTCAACCTCCCACCCCTCCATAAACATCTCCCCCTTACTCTCACAGATATTATGGAGCATACAGAAAACAGCTGGACTGGAGACACGTTGATGGAACTGTGCAGGACCATTAATCGCATCCTGCTCCGAAACACCATGACTCTGGGCAACGTGCATTAGATTGTGGATGGCTTTGCACAAATGGGCTTCTCTAACTGCGGAGGGGTGATACATGGCATGCACATGCCAATTCTGGCACCAGACCACCTAGCCACCGAGTACATTAATCACAAGGGGTATTTCTCCATGGTTCTCCAGGCACTTGTGGATCACCGTGAGCGTTTTACAGACATTAACGCATGACACGCATCTTTCGGAACAGTGGCCTGTCAAGAAGCTGCAAGCAGGGACTTTCTTCCCAGACAAGAAGATCACCGTAGGGGAAGTCGAAATGCCCATTATGATCCTGGGAGACTCCAGCCTACCCCTTAATGCTTTGGCTCATGAAGCCATACACAGGGCAACTTGACAGCAGCAAGGAGTGATTCAAGGAACAGGCTGAGCAAGTGCAGAATGGCTGTGGAGTGAGCATTTGGCTGTTTAAAAGCCCCCTGGAAATGCCTGTATGGAAAGCTGGACATGGCCGATGACAGTATTGCTATGTTTATATCTGTGTGCTGTACGCTCCATCATAATTCGGAAGGGAAGGGTGAAAGCTTCACTCAGGGCTGGACCACTGAGGCTCAGTGCCTGGAGGCTGAATTTGAACAGCCAGAGACCAGGGCTATTAGAGGGGCACAGCATGGGTCCATAAGGATCAGGGATGCCTTGAGGCATCAATTTGAAGCTGAAAGCCACTAATATTTGTTGCTGTGCTAGGGAGTGCAGTTCTTGTAATGCTAGGAGGTGATTGTGTTTGGTGCAGACGATACACTATGAAGGTTTAAGACAATTGCCTACCGCTTTGCGGGGCTCTATTTTCTTTCAATTAATGGAATAAAGATTGTTTTCACATCAAAACAATTCTTCTTTGATTAAAAAACAACCAGAGGAAAGCCTTGTGGAAGGCGTTGCGCAGCTCCTTCACTTTGACCCTGCACTGCAGTGTGTCCCAGTCATGGCCCTTTTCTATCACACATCTAGAAATCTGTCCATAGATATCATAATTCCGACAGCTGGAGCGCAGCTGTGACTGAACTGCCTCCTCTCCCCAAATGCTGATGAGGTCCAGCAGCTCGGCATTGCTCCAGGTGCGGGATTGTGTGGGGCAGGCATGGCCACCTAGAAAGATGTGCTGAGACCACTGTACGCATCACGAAGCAAACAAGAAGGGGACTTTCAAATTTGCAAAGGAATGTATGGGGTGGGGCTGACGGTTAGTCACCTGAGATCAGGGCAGTAGAGTTCAAACTGATGGTCAGAGAGGTGAGAACAGACATTGTGGGACACCTTTCTGATTTCAGAGATATCCTTTCAGGTGTTAATAAGTACAAGGCTGTCTTAAGATTGCTGATTGAAAGACTAAAATAATGGTTCCTAGATGAGTGAATTACAATTTCAGTGGGGTGGGTAACTGAAATTTTAGTATGACCATTATAATGGCAGCTTTATCTCATTGTGCATTGAAGTAGAGGCAACTAAGGTGCTTTTATCCAGTGGGGTTTGATCGTGTGAGGAGGTTTTCCATATGGGAAAGGCTGCAAGATTTAAAGATGCAAATAGCTGAATGATTTTTCCAAAAGTGTGATTATTTATTTTCATCCTTGTCAAGGTTCCTTCCCCTCTCTGAACTCTAGGGTACAGATGTGGGGACCTGCGTGAAAGACCCCCTAAGCGTATTCTTACCATCTTAGGTTAAATGCTGCCACCACCAAAGTGTCTAACAATAACAACAGGGGAAGTGCCCACTTGGAAACGTCTCCCCCCCCCCCCAAAAAAAAATCCCCCCAAGCACTACACCCCCTTTCCTGGGGAAGTCTTGATAAAAATCCTCAACAATTTTCACGGGTGAAAACAGACCCAAACCCTTGGATCTTAAGAACAATGAAAAGCAATCAGATTCTTAAAAGAAGAATTTTAATAAAGAAAAAGTAAAAGAATCACCTCTGTAAAATCAGAATGGTTTACAGGGTAATCAGATTCAAAACATAGAGAATCCTTCTAGGCAAAACCTTAAGTTACAAAAAGACACAAAAACAGGAATATACATTCCATTCAGCACAACTTATTTTATCAGCCATTTAAACAAAACAGAATCTAATGCATATCTAACTAGATTGCTTACTAACTCTTTACAGGAGTTCTGACCTGCATTCCTGCTCTGGTCCCGGCAAAAACATCACACAGACAGAGAGAACCTTTGTCCGTCCCCCCGCTTTGAAAGTATCTTGTCTCCTCATTGGTCATTTTGCCAGCAAGGTTCTCCTAGCTTCTTAACCCTTTACAGGTGAAAGGGTTTTTCCTCTGGCCAGGAGGGATTTAAAGGTGTTTACCCTTCCCTTTATAATTATGACGATCCTCAACATAAGAAGGGACTTTGTGGGGAGAGCAGACATGGAAGATATCTAGAGGCAGGGACTCTAAGTTCCTTCTATCTGTCCTAGCCTATCCTTGCAGTTCAGCTATCTTCGCCACCTGTCTAAACATTGCTGGCATACTTTTCTTCTAACGTTTCACTAAATTGAGGGAATCTAACTAGAGGAAATGAAAACGTTTAGGGACAGAATCCATATAAGAAGTGTTTCACACCTTTGGGAAGGGAAGTGGAGAGGAAAGTGTCTGAAAATGAACCAGTTCCTTTTATACTCCCTTCAGCTCACCAAGACATCAAATATTTGAAGCTTTCCATGCATTCCCTGTCACTGATAAATAAATATATGTCCAGCGGGGAGCAGGGTGTGTGATTTTTCTCATGTATTTGTGGTTTTTTGTCGTCTTTAGTTTCTTTTGAGTTAAACTGGGACAGAACGGGTAAATTTAATCTAAAAGGGCTGGGTTGAGCAGAGTTAGGGTAAATCACTTGAACTGAACTGGCGTGTGAATTGGCCTGAATCTTTTATGTAGTAATTAAATCTGTGGCCTGAATCAAAAGGATGCAAACTCTTTAGCAGAGAGCAACAAAAGAGCTAAACAGTACTAACTGATTTGGTAGGAGCTACTCAGAAGGGATTTGGGACTATATAAACACGGAAGTTAAGGGATCTTTTCCAGGAAACAGACATATATGTCCTTCTCTCATATTTTCCAGGGCCTGCTGCCTGCTACAGATACAGAAATCTAGATGGGATTTCAGAGATAAGAGATGGTAAGTTCTTAATTAAGTATATCAGTACTGCTTATATTATAACTAAGGGCTTGTCTGTACTGTACTGACTAGTTTGCCCTGACTTCAGCCATCCGCCAGCCATGGGTTGAGTTTGAGTAATGCATTTTCTGTAGAACCCATTTCTGTCTTGCATGATTACTCTATTGGCCTTTGGTTTTGTAAGCAGCATAAAATATATTCTGTATGTATGTTGAGTGCCCAGCTTTTCAAGGGAGTTTGCCATTGTGCTAATTGAGGACCATTTCAATGCATGTTCTTGTTAGTGTTGACAAACAGGAAAGTATCTGAATAGCAGTCTAGTACCTAATGCATCTCCTGGTTTTTTAAATTCAAGACAAAGAGTGTCTTGTCATGGCTTGAAAAATACATTCATCTAATGATTAAGTGACAAATCTACAAGGCAAGTACAGAGATTTTCCTGTTACATTCTGAAGAGTTGAAGATTATTTCGTCTGTTTCTAACTCTTGTGTAAATTAAGAGAACCTCCCAAATGTAAACTGATGCAGGCTCAATGCAGTGTCATTTTGTTGAGTTGGCAGATGCACAGATTAGTTGCTTTTAGTTTTGCCAAGCAGCATCAAAGTGAAGTTAACATGGTTCTGGTCACTTTTAACTGCTGCTCACAGGGTTCTGAACAGCAGCAATGAAACTGAAGATGTCTGATGTATGTTGCTTCTGCTTGGGAAAGTTCTGAGCATGCACTGGAGTTAATCAGAGGAGAGAAGGTTCCAAGGGTAGGGGCAAAATAGTGGAGACCCTCTCCCTTGCAGGAGGCACCTCCTCCTCCTAGCAGTTTGGGGATGAGACTTCAGATTTAAGGCTTGATCTGAACCCAAAAGTTACACCGGTGGAACTGAAGGTATGGTGATGTGCTGATCTTGTTAAACTGGTGCACCTTTGTATGTAAAACAGTGCTAAAACCCCTGTTAATCAGAGATGGCTATGAAAGATGGAGCCCTTAAAAGAGATACTCTAATAAAGTGGTTTTCAAACTTTTTTCATTTGCGGACTCCTTTGGAAATCTTAGATATAGTCTGTGGGCCCCAGGTTGAAAACCACTGCTCCAATAGAAATCCCATCCTCACCCTCCCAAAAGATGGGGTGGGTGTGGGGGCTGGGTTTCTTACCAGGGGATTGCGTCTGGCCTTGCTGGGGGTGGAGATGGGAATCCGCCTTTACCTTATGTATTTACCTCTCCCTGGTAGCCCTAGTCCTCAAAAACTAGCTTGTAACTGTTTTTGAAGTGCTGGCTGAGGTATAAACTGAGGCATGCGTTGAAAATTTTAGGCTGCATGAGGGAGGCTTATGCTGACTGTGCACTGGGTTGACGAGACTGCTGAAAGGAGTCTGAGACAGCATTATAAATGTTTGCTTGATAACACAGACTGGAAGGTAAAACTGCTTGAGTGAAAACAGGGTTATAACTGAAAATGTGTCATTGAGGCGGAAATGTCTCAGGCCTATTCTCTATTCAAAGTATGTGGGGGTGGGGGAGTGGATTTTTGTTGTTGTTTTATTTTTAATTTGAAGGAGATCCTTTTCACCTTTTTTTTTTTTTTTTTAATTAAGTTTATTTGTTCCCTTTTTATCTATTTATTTTACCATTGTGCCTAGGAGCCTTAGTCATGGACCAGGACCTCATTGTGCTATGAATAGCCTTGGCAGAATCCGGGACTTTTATATCAGCTATTAATACTGCATTTTTCACTTTTAAGAAATGTTTTAAACCATTTTTATTTTTACAGTTGCTGTAAATTTAGGCAGGGGAGGGAGGTATGGCTAGGGCAATGCCAACAGCGGGGTTGCAGGGGGCTACCAACACCAACAGCAGGGGTCCAAGACACTGAGGCACAAGGTGCAGGGCAGTATGTGGTCATGGCCTGGCAGAGCAGAGACACCCCCCCCCCCCCCAGTCAGGACTGCCAGAAGGAGGATGAGCGCATGGCCATGGGGTGTTCCTGAACAGTTCCTGCCTATGGACTGAGCCATTCAGCCACTGCACTGGGTGGCCTCCACCGTGGCCGGAGGTTCGTTACTGTTGTCCTCCTGACAGCCCTGGCCAGGGGTCTCTGCTCTGCCCCGCTAGGACTGGAGCCTTCCTTTCCCTCACCCCTGCCTTGTCTGCAGGCAGTAGTGGAATAGCCATGGGCCAATGGGGCCCGTGCCCCAGAGCACCAGCAAAATGGGTGCCCCCGCACTGGCTTGCCCTGCTCTGTCCCCCCGCCGCTCCTGGCAGAGAGCGGGGTCGGGGTGCAGGGGCTTGTCCCACTCCACCTGCCTGGTGCTCCTGCTGGGGAGTGGGGGAAGCCCCTGCAGCCCAACCCCACTCCTCCCCTGCAGGAGCGCCGGAGGGTGGGAGGGACTACAGGTGGAAGGGGTAGGAAAGGGCCTCCACTTGCTCTGGCCCAGGGACCCACAAACCCCTACTCTGCCTCTGCCTGCAGGGATCCGTTGTCCTGGGCCCTGCAGCAGCCCCAGAAGTTCTCTGCAGCTCTGCTGTCACAGATCCGCTCCCTTGCTCTTGTTACAGCAGGGCTGCAGAGGCTGGCATCATGGGCCGATCATCCTGAATGAGAGATGAGATTGGATGAGGAAGGGTCATAAAGTTCCTTGGAAGTGAGGACACGTAGCTGACGTTTATATGATGGAGAAAGGGAAGCCAAGGGAGGGATATGAAGGTCACTTTTCCAGTGCATGTTAGAAGTTAGTTAAGAGTTTTTAACTAGGCACTTAATTTTCTAGTGTGCACTTTTAGGAACTGACTAGCAGTAAGTCAAAAGGGTAAACCTTGCAGAGGGCTGACTTTCAAGCTGGGCCAGTCTTTCTTGTGTTGTTTGGCACCAACAGTGAATTACTCCCACAATGTTGCTCCTTCCTGAATCAATACTAGGTGCAGTTAATTGTGGATGTGAAATTTTGCCTGTAAAAACTGGAGGACTGGCTTGAAAGTCGCACCCAGAAAGCCAAGAAATAAAAAATTAAAGTGAACTTGACCACCTTAAACATAAATGATGTTTTCTGTTCTTAAATATGTACCTTTATTTTTAATGCTCATTTTAGTAACTAAATCTAATTGACTGCAGATAGCATGCAGCCTGCCTGAATTAATGTTGCTGTTAGAACCTGTAACCTAATTCCATTGGCTTCAGTAGAGTTTAACCTGAGATATGGTTTTTAACCCTTTCTTCACTTCCTTACGTCCTGTGATTTGTTTCAAATGTGCAATTTTGGATTGACCTAAATTTTTTTTTTTAACTTAATTATAATTGAAGTGCTAATGACAACTGTAGTTAAGGCTGAGGTGGGAGTTTCCATTCTAAGATCTTTTCAGTTGTGCATAACTTTCGAAAATTTTGACCTTTCAGGGAAGCAAAAGAGGGCCTACAGTTAGGCTGCTAAATAAATGATATGATTTTCCTTTTTTTGAGGGGAGAACAATGAGAGGTGGTGGATGATTAACACTCTTGAAAATCAGGTGTCTTATTTAGATGCTTCAGTATGGGGGTAGGAGCCTAAATCTAGGCTCCACGGCTACACTACATCTTAAGTTGCCATAGTTATGTCACTCATGGATGTGAATTAGCCAAACGTAACTGATGCCGACTTAAGGGTTGGTATGGACAGCACTATGTCTGTGGGACAGCTTCTCAAGCCAACATAGCTACTGCCGCTTTCTGGGGCTGGAGTAATTAAGCCGACAGGAGACCTCTCTCCCATTGACTTAGAGCGGCTACGCTAGAGAGCTTACAGCAGGGCAGCTGTGCCGCTCGCTATAAGTCATAGCCTTTGACGCCATTTTTTGAAACTCTTGGCTATATGAGTCTAACTTTGAACTTTCTCAGACCTATCTCAGTCTTAATGCGTATAGGCCTCTGTGTTAAAAAGTGTGGGGTTTTGTTTAAAAAGTTTGAGGTTTTTTCTTTTAAATGTCAATGTGGAAACCTTTGAATATCATTGCTGCCTCTCCAGATTGAATATGACTGACAGAGTGAGAGAGAAACGGAGATAGTGAGTTTACCAAGTGAACTGTGCTCAGCAACCGTGTCTAAGGAACTCTGACTTCAAAAAACTATGAAGTCAGGAAGAGGTTAGCTAGCCCTTGTTAGACTAAAGCCTTTTATCCTGCTTAATGAAGGGAAGCAACATCATAAAGCTAATCTGCAGGCTGGAACTGTCAGTACCATTACTAATTGTTTTTGTAAAAGCAAGGCTGAGTGAACCATGAAGAGTAAGCTAATAACCTGCTTTGTTTCCCATACAGGTTTTCTCAGGTTTTGGAAGTAATAGAGTACTTGGTCACTGACTCCTCACCTGAAGGACAGTTGTATGCTTAAACTTGGAAGGCTCTGCATTGGGGTTCTTCAGCGCTCTTAATTTCCAGATTCTCTTTTGCAGAAGAAATGGACCCTATGTGTGAGAGCCATCCAAGTCAATAATGTGACAACGATAACATTGAAAGTCTGCTGGAGAAGAATCACTAATTCCTATAAGAAGTGGGTTGGTTTATTTTTTCTATCCCTTATAAAACAGACCACCTCAAAATCTGCAAACAAAATGCCAGCTAAGACACCCATCTACCTGAAAGCTGCCAATAATAAGAAAGGGAAGAAATTCAAATTAAGGGATATTTTGTCGCCTGATATGATCAGTCCACCACTTGGAGACTTTCGCCACACCATACACATTGGGAAAGAGGGACAACATGATGTTTTTGGGGACATCTCATTTCTGCAAGGAAATTATGAGCTGTTACCTGGGAATGAGGGATCACCAAGAGTTGGTCAGTTTGGTGGACATAATGAGTTCTTAAGGGCAAACAGCACCTGTGACTCCATGTTCACAGAAACTCCTTCACCTGTGCTCAAAAATGCCATCTCGCTTCCTGCCATTGGTGGTTCTCAAGCCCTTGTGTTGCCCTTATTATCACCAGTGACATTTAATTCAAAGCGGGACTCCTTTGGGCCATCAAAGAATCCAAGGCTTAGTTGTGAGCCAGTAATGGAAGAAAAATTGCGGGAGAAAAGCAAACAGTTAGAGAATGGGGAAATGTACAAAGATGACATCCTATGGGAGCCGAACAGTTCTGGGTTGCATTATACTAATGGCAGAGAGAGTCATTCATCCAGCCTTTCTGAACAATGCACTGATTGGCAAACGGTTGACTTACTTGATGACAGTCATCTCTCATGTGAACTAACCAAGGCAGAGACTAAGTCAGAAGAATCCCTTTCAGATCTTGCAGGCTCGCTTCTTTCATTGCAGCTTGACCTGGGACCCTCACTTCTGGATGAGGTCCTCAATGTAATGGACAAAAATAAATCCTAGGACTGGTGTACTTTTTTGCCTCTTTGTAAATGATGCATTTTTAAAAAAAAAAACTGAAGAATATATATATAAAAAGATCAGCTGTATTTGCAGTTTGGGTTTTCTAAAAATAATCTTTAAAAATATTTTTTTATGTTTTTCATGTGGTGGTTTTTTGTTTTTGTTTTATTTTTTTAAGTATGGTAAACATCTCATAGCAAGAGGATACATTTTAATAAAAGTTTTCAGCAAGCATACAAATGTCTTTCAAATACCAGTATTAGTTATCAGAAAATTAAGAAATGTTGTTGGGGGATGATAATACTACTTGTGACCATTAGCTTGATTGACCTTTAGTGGCTTTTGAGTAATCAATCTGTAAGCATCAGACTAGAGACTTAGGAGGTGAAGAATAAATATTAACTATTTCAACATTGCTTTACATCTAAGATTCTTTCTAGAATCTTAAATTGTTTTCATTAGTACTATTTCTTTTAGCTGCACTGTAACTAGTTCTTCAGTGTTAAACTATTGCTCTGTGTTCAAATGTGAACGGCTTGGGGTTGTTCAATTTTAAATATGGGCCAGAGCCTCAGGTGCTAAGGATCTGGCCCTATATCTATAGATCAGATCATAGACCATATGTTGTAAACACAGGTAACACAAACAAAATATTACTGTATTTAAATTATTTTAAAAGTTAAAATATATATTTTTGTGCTTATGTGGCTTTTTTTTTTTTTTTTTTTTTTTTTTTAACTGCAGAGTCTACATTTACAGATAAAGTATCATCGAAGTAGTTGCTTGACTTCATTGGCGGTCCTCTGTAAACTGTATTTTTGAGTGTTTGAAAAAATATGTATTGATAACTTAGCTTTTTCCTTCATTTACTACCAGAAATGCTTAAACTTTCAACTGATTGTCACCTTTTAAAGAAGGCACTGATTACTCACAGCGTGTAAAGAGACTGTGCTGCAATGTGATGTTTGGGGAAATGTGGATCCTTTACTACACTACATACATACATTGCATAGGTACTCTGAGCAATACAATAAAGAATAAATGTTTAAATTCCCCCGTCTCTTTGTGATTAAATACGTAGCTCTCACATGAAATATTGGGCCTGATTTAGGCTTGTCAGTTTTGGATGGGTGTATTCCTGGAGGTTTCATCACATGACATCTCTAATTAAAGATTAATCTTTAATTCCTGGAGACTCCAGGACAATCCTGGAGGTTTGGCAACCTGAGGGCTGATTGTCCACTGCATGGAACAACATTAGTGGAAAATGAGTCATGCAGGAGACAGAGTCAGCCCCATTATCTTAATTAAATGTTAGTCTCTCCAGAGTTAAAAGTAGATAGAAGTTTTACTAAAAGGTCAAGTCTTTCTAAGCTAATTAAGAGAAAGCTAATGCAGATGAAAAGAGTTTTTAATTGCAGCTGAGGGGTGAGGTTCTAGCCTCCACCCAGCTCCCTTTGTGCTGGATAAAAGGGCCAGAGCAGTATAAAGGAGCCTTAAACACCCATATTCAGATGGGGAGGATTCCTCCAGTACAGACACAACCATAAAGTTTCCTTTTGAGGACTTCATTGCAAGCCCCAGCCCCACTGTAGGGGTTTGAGTTTGGGGGAGGAAAGGTATGTCAGGTGGGGTTGAAGAGTACGGTGCTGCAAAAATTCTAGTTGCTGTAACTGTGTGTGTGAGAGAGAGAGAGAATTGTGGCAGGGAGAAAACATAGAAACCAAAATTTTGCAAATGAAACTTGATAATTTTGGATAAACAAATGATTCCTCTTCAAAACCTACAGAACCAAAATAACTTTCTGGAGTTTTTTTTGTGGGTGGGTGGTGGTGGCTTAAACTAGTTCTAGCTTCTACTGCGTGGAATTAAACCCTTTTGCCTAGACCAATTGTTGGACTTCAGTTTGGCCCTATCCAACTGCCTGTTGGATTAAGGACTCCATGAGCCATTCAGGGCCCATTATGGAGGGGCATTCTTCCCTGAGCTGGCTGAGGGAAAATCTTCAAAAGGACTACAGTTCAAGAATGAGATTGGGCTCTTTCTGAAAATTAGCCTGAGGAGCCATTGAGGCCAGCCTTTTGCCTTTGGCTCCTTGAGCACTGATGATGAACTGAATTCTGAGGATTTTCTTTTAAACCCACGTTTTTGCTTTTGTGCAAACTTTGAGATTCAACAGGAGTTGCCCCAAGCAAGGACTGAGTAAAATGGAGAGTCTGATCATCTGCTGGACAAACTGGGAACAGGACCTCTGCAGCTGTATTACATTTGTATGGGGAACTCTGTGGGACTAGTTGGGGGAGAATGCATGTACCACCACCCATACTTTCCAGGCTTACAGAGATCCCTGGTGGAGTTGGGATTATGATGAGGTGTTTACCCAGGCCGCTTGAGTAGCGGGAAAGAGCCAATTAACCCTGTGATAGGCTCCATGGGGGGGGGGGGAGTCAGGGCGAATATGCTTTTAATTGATGGTGAAGCACAGCTGGGTGAGGGGAAGACTTGCAGTCACTCTGAGTTTAGAGAAGAAAAGGAAGAAACCAGGGGGGACATAGAGGCCCTGGGATTCTGGCCATAGGTGCTGACTCCATGGATGCTCCAGGACTCAGCAGCAGCCCTGCCGATCAGCTCCTCCTCCCCCTCCCTCCCAGTTCCTCCTGCCCACCGCAATCCGCTGTTCAGTGGCGTGCGGGGGGTGGGGCAGGAAGAGGCAGGGTGGGGCCTTGGGGAAAGGGATGGAGTGGGGGTGGGGGTCAAGTACTCCCCAGGAAATGACAAAGTCAGCGTCTGTAATCCTGGCCCTGAGGTAAGGGCATACCTTGAGGAGGGTGGAGAAGGAGCCCAATCAAGGTAAAGTAGGAAGTAGCCCAGGGAAACCAGCAAGGTTTGGGAAAGTGCAGACCTTCGCTGCTGCTTGTATGGTCCCTGGGCTAGAACACGGAGTAGTGGGTGAGCCTAGGTTCCCCTACTAGCCAGTGGGAAGTGGCTCAGGCTGGGTAGTGGAACAGAAGATTGGCTGAGAGAGAGGCCCAGTGGGACTTTGATACCCTGGAAGCAGAGGACAGTAGTGATCTGGCGGGAGGGCTAAGCTACAGAGAGCACCATGACTCATGCAGAGAGAGAAGGAGGCTGCGGCTCACATGAATGAGTGACGGAAGAGGGGGTTAGATCTGAAAGGAGCTAATCCCCACAGGCAGTTCGAAGGAGTTGCCCCAGGGAGGAGTGAATCCCATCACAGGAAAGGGGGCGGGGGAGGAATATGCGGCCAATGGTTTGGTAGTAGGTGGGAGATCCCCACGTGAAGGAAGGGAGGGTCCGCTGGCATGATCACACAGAGGAAAGGTTTTTCCTCAAATGGGCATAAAGGATAAAATCCTGACCCATTGAAGTCAATGCGAGTTTTACCATAGGCTTCAATGAGGCCAGGATTTCACATAAACACTGTTGTTATAAGCTGCTCCTCTAGAACTGACCTCAAGAATATATATTGTATCTGTCTGCCAGGAAATAGTGATAGAGCCCATAGATGATCCACATATTTTTATCATCACCCTCAAAAAGGTCATTAAGGATCACTACTAACCTTGTAGCATGGCTGGAATTAGTTTTAAAAACAGCTCTTTCCTACACTCCCACCCTCTAACAATCTGCTACTAAATCTGCCTTCGCTCCTTTATCTAAGGTACTTAAATGCCCCCTTTATTGTAGTAGTTGAGCAACTGATAATCTTTAATGTACTTCTTATAGCACCTGTGTGAAGTGGGGCAGTGCTGTTATCCCCATTGTACAGACAGAGAACTGAGGCCCAGAGAGGCTACATGACTTGCGCAAGGTCATGCAGGAAGTCTGTTGGAGCAAGGACTTGATCCCTGAGCTCTCAAGTCTTAGGCTAGTGCCCTAATCACAGGCCATCCTTCCTGTCCCATCATGGCTATTCTGGGAAGTTGTTCTAGGCTACATACTGAGAGTCTCCCATTTGTAGGAAATGTGGGAAGGGGAAAAGCCAATTTATTATACAGAGACGAGAGACCACAACATCGTGGAAACTCTCATGAACTCAGGTTTCAGAGTAGCAGCCGTGTTAGTCTGTATCCGCAAAAGGAAAAGGAGCACTTGTGGCACCTTAGAGACTAACCAATTTATTTGAGCATAAACTTTCGTGAGCTCCAGCCCACTTCATCGGATGAACTCAGTTGTCCTAATCTTTCCACCTACCAGTTGACTCCGCACTAGTGTGTTTGGAAGATATGGGGAGTACAGAAGAAGGATTTTGCATTTCTATAACAGACATGCTCTTTCTCTGTGTAGGGCAGCTTCACACAAAACCAGGATTTGCAACCTTTCCAGAGCCTGCATTTGATCCGAAGTGTGATTTCTTTGTATAAATAAACATTGCGAGGCAGTTGGATCACGCTCTTTAAGAAAAAGCAGCCTCTTATGTTGCTTTTAAGGTAATGTGGTTTTTAGCAAGTTGTTTTTCACTCCAGGTTAAGCTTTCAACTAGTCTTACTACTGACTTATCCTTTTAAGTTTCATGTTCTTTTACTAAATCCCCTGCCCATTTTGCTGATCACTCAACGAAGTTTGTTTAAACAGCTGTGTGCAGGGCTTAATTTGTGCCAGGGCTGAGCCTCAGCACCTCTAGGCTTGGCGGTTCACAACCCCAGCACCTCTGGACATGTCAGTTATGAAAGTAAAAAAAAATTGCTTGAGCCCCGGCACCTAACTGCTTGAGCTCCTCTTTCATTACAAATTAGGCACTCGCTATGTGCCTATCTGAACCATCATTTCTTTTTATTTGATCTCATAATTAGACCTGCTGAATGTGTGATATGGCCTAGAGGCACTGTCATGGAGTAGACTGATCTAAAGCCACAACCTTGACTGCAAGCAGAAAGGATGGTGAGGATGGAAAGCTTTTCAAATGCACGTTTGCAATGAAGCAGAAGGTAAAGGAAATTAGTGGCAAAATAAGTTGCATTTTGTATAAATGTTTCTATTTTCCAAGTTCCCCCAGCATGAAAGTTTCCCTAATAGCATGTGCCGGATCTGTGAATAAGCTTAGGTTTGCCAAGCATATGTGTAAGATTTTCCAGCACATTTTAAAACCGAACTGGATTCGGATCTAACATAATTTTTAAAATGCATGCTTCTGTAAAATACCTCTCTGTTTTACCCAGCTCTGTCTGATCTCATCTGGCATTGTAGCTGTCACAATATGCATTGTCAGTGATGTTGGAACTCCTACTGCTCCATTTTAGTGTTTGGTACGTAGATGGCCTGATTTTCCATTGCTCTGCTCTGCCCCTTGTGTAACCACTGATACCAGTACAAAGTGGATGTTGAGAGCCACCATTTTTTATTTGGTAAGTGACTAGCAAAAAAAAAAAAAAAAAAAGGCCTCTCACAGAACAGGGTAATGCAGAACTGGGCCCAGAGTATCTAGAAAACTACTACTGCAATGATGGATGCCTCAAAATACGCGTAACACTAGGTCTGAGCAGAGAATTAACTTCATAGTCCTTCTACTATTTGCATTGGTAGGTGTCAGCAAAGTAGTTTGGCTGTAGGGGTTAGGATTGGGAAATTTTACTCTGGCATGTGCTGGAAGCTATCACTAGATGAGAGAATGAGATCCAACATTTAGGTTTTAAATCAAGCTCCTAACCCGAGTTATTGTAACCTGGTTTGGCTAATCTGAGTTAAAAATGCGCCGTGCCCCGCCCCTTTTTTGCGGGGAGGGGGGCTCAGTGTAGACCTAACCAAAGAAGTACAACACATTTTGGCAGCTGGGATGTGAGTTGGTTCAAGGGCATATGCCAATGCTGGAATATGTGAGGTAGGTTAGTAAATATTAGCAGTGGGAGGGCTTAGGTGGAATACTTTTTTTGAGAAGGTAGAAAACCATCTGCATGGGAAGTAGTCCTTTGACATTGCAAATATAAATAATCCTGCTGTAAGCATAACAAACTGTTGTGCTATGTATCCCAAAGCCAAGTAAAACTAAGATGATGCAAAGGATGGCAGAGTTGGATGCACACTAGACTTTCAGAACTGGGTCCAAGGAAAGCAATTAACAGTCTTTTGTAAGCAAATTAATTGAAGAGCTGTGACCTAACTTGCTTTGTCTGCTTCCATTTACTTATCTAATGTTCATATGAAATGTTAGTACATCTGTTTCCTATAAGCGTTTTTTCATGTTATACTTTTTTTTTAAAGGGGGGGGGCTTCCTGCGTCCAAAATCAAGGCTCTATCACTCACTCATTGCTTCTCTCTAGTTGCAATTTTAAAAGTGCCAGAAATCTTAATGTGACCCAGGTGCCCCATGTCGGCAACAGATACAAGTCTATATCCCAGGGTCTGGCTAGACATGCCCAGATGGGAATGTTTCCCCTGTGATCACCATTTTCGTGATTTTTCACCGAAGGGGGCCCTGTGTGGTCTCTGCCGAAAGCAAAGAACTCACTGGCTGTCATGGTTATTGTGGGATACAAGTATGGAAAATATTTTAAGAGTTATGTACCATGGAGAGTATTGTATTCCAAAACTGCAGGATGCAAAACTGGTCACCTGGGGCCGGATGGCTCTTAGAGCTGACTTAATCAAGAGTGAGAACAATTGACATCTTTCAACCCATCCCAACCAAGTGTTTACAGTCTAGACAAGGTGCAGGCTTGGATCTTTATAAATGAGCCCAAGACCATGAATGGGGGGGGGGGTCTATGGAGCAAACAAAATGCCCCGATTTTGAAAAGAGACAAAAAGAAAGGCACAAGATGGTATCCAGTACAGAGGTGATACTCTGCCAGAATGACTGTCTCATGAAAAGGGGATCACTTCCAGCTCTTTCAACTGGACAAGACCTGTGTGACTGACTATTGGGTGATAAATTAGACAGGAAAGGAATTTGTTGTTAAGTTTGGCTCTAACTTGGATTTCATGTTTATCTGTAACTGTATGTTTCCAATCCTTATACTTGCCTCAATTTGAATCTTTATCTTGTGCATGGTCAAATAACCTTCTGTAGGGTTTTACTAAAGACACAGGCACGTGCTATGGGCTTGGAAGAGTGTTGAACTGAGGTGAAGCTAGTGAACTGGGGTGCAGCAGCACCGGAAGCTCCCTAGAAGTGTGGGGGCCACTGGCACCTGAACCGTGGCCCTGCCCTCCTACAGTCTTTCCTCACAAGGCCCCACCTCTTCCCCCTAAGACCCAGTCCCCCGTTTGCTCCTCTCTGCCCCCTCCCACTCCCATCACTCGCCTTTAAGGCAGGTAAAAAGTGATGGGACCATGGTCTCCTGTCCCCCCAGCTCTGGTGCCCTCATGTACAGATAGGTTGGAGGGACCTGTGCCTGGAGGCGGGAGCAGAACTCTGGGGCATGTCTCTCCACAGAGTTAGGCCCAAGTTATCTCTGTTCCACTTCAAGGCAGAGCCTAAGGGCTGGGGTGTGCAAATTGGTAGCTTGCAGAGGGAAAGAGCATGGCTTGCAGAGCCAGAAGTGGGGTGCTTATGTTGCCAGCAACCGACGATGTTGGGTGAGTTCCCACGATGGGTACAGACAAGGCTCCCTTGCACTATAAGCAGGTGGTTGCAATTCACCCTGTACTACTTGGGTAACCCTGAATGTGTTACACTTAAGTAGTACTTAATGTTTCCTATTTACTTTTTTAGATACAGTGGATTATTTTCATCTCTAAAATTAAGGGGGAAAAATGAGCTGGATTATCGGCTGGCATAAATCAGTATAACTCCATGGACATCAATGAATACCGATTTACACCAACTGAGGATCTGGTGCACTGTCTTTTTATAAGACTGTTGCTGTGTATCGCCATTAATATTCTCTACTTGAATTTTTTTTCCTGTCTGTCTCAAAGAAAATGGGAAAAATCTATTTTAATTTGCATTTCTTGAGACTCAAAAACTTCAGGAATCATAGAACTGTAGGACCGGAAGGGATCTCGAGAGGTCTGTCCAATCTGGGCTGTACAAGTTATGTGATTTTTTTATTTTATATATTCTCCTCTGCTTCATGAATCTTATCCCAACTCCCAAGAAATGGACTGTACTTGAGTACAGACTCTAGTAGATTTTTGTGAATAAGACTTTTCATTGTAAAAGAACGTTGAGCCAACTTCTGCCTTCAATTACTTAGAAACGAATTCCATTGAAGCCAGTGGGAATTGCATGTGAGTATCTGACAGAATCTGGCTGACTGACAAACGATGAAAACCTTGGGACAAATCCTATTGCTTTATTCATGCATCCATGAGCACGGTATACCCCGTGGGTACGTTCACATTCGTGGAATCATTTCGTCTAATCACAAAGAGAAATCAAACACTAAAAGGGCTCCTTGCCTTTTCTCTGCAGACAAGGGGGATGGCCATGGAGTGTCACCTCTGCAGCATTCGTGCCTTCCTCCAGACCCTGCAAGAGGCCATCCACAGGGAACTAAATCTGTAATTGAAGAGTGGGGTTCTCTCCATGAGTTGTCCCTCCATCAACCCCAAAAGCATTTCCCCCCCCAGCACTAATATTTATTATTAATCAATATTCATTTTCTGTGCACTATTTGCATGCTGTTGAACCTTTCCCCACTCCCTCCCCAGGGGGACCACTCTGGCATATTGGCTCTTGAGTAGTTCTAAATTGGACTTCTGCAGACATGTTCTGCGGAGGGGCTGCAGACAGCACCAGCTTTTTCATTTCATGTTTGTACAGCACCCAGCACAATGGGGCTCCTCACTGCTACAGGATTACAGATAATGGAGTACAGAGACATGAGGGTTTTGAGGTACAACTGAGCTCCATTTGGCACAGGTCCTGAGGCGGGGGAGCGCAGGTAACTGCGCCATTTTTGTGCCTTCCCTATTCTGAGACTGGACTTGCAACCACCAGCCTGTGGCTCCCAGGGGCTGTTTCAGCAGCTGGGAATAGGAGTGCAGCTGTACTACAGCCAGGCCCCTTTCCCCTCCACCACTTGGCCCTTATGCTAATGGCTGTGAGAAGGGTGTAATAGGGTCATTACCCCCATCTCACCACACAGAGAGCCCATTACACCAGGTAAATTCCCTAATGACCAGCTCTACCTTCAGGGAGATTATTTTCAGTTGAACTATATTTTTGTTATCTTTTGACTTGATTCATCTGGTGCCTGTATAATCTTTAGTCTGACAGTTTCGCCTCGGTTTCACCACCTGTTAGCTGTGTGTTAACACGCTTCTGTTGTCACATGGGACTTGTGGACTGTGGACACACGGAAACAGTGAAGGGAGGAAGGGCAGAAAGAATTGAGGAATATTGTTGCATTAATTTGATTTACAAAATTCCAATCCTATGAAAATCACCCTTCCATAAAATCCACATTTAAGGGCAAGATGGCATCTGGCTGGAACTCTTACCTTAAGATCTAACCAGAACTAAGGACTAAGCCCTAAACAGAAAGTTCCTGAACACTAGCTTTTTAGTTCTTTTTGATTGCATACAATCATCACTATCCACCTCCCCATGATGTTGAAAATTTCCACCCCCTTTCTCTCTCTGATTTGTGTATGTTTTTTCCCCCCTCCCCATTTAGAACACCTTCCAGGTTACTTTCCTCTGGCAAGGGGGAAGATAAGGGTCCCCACTAACAAACCACCCATCTAAATGAACCAACCAGAATTAAAACAAGCCAACCAATATTTACTGTTAATGGTCTTCCATGAGGAGCCGCACTGTTACCTTCCTGGCAATACTGTGTTCCGAAAAACAAATGGTCCTGTGGAACGGCATAAAAACATAACACATACAAGACTCCTCTTATGTGACCCAAAATGGAGTTTCACAGCCACCAGTTAATACTGCAGCTTCTTCTGGTTCCAGAGAAACCCTCACAAAATTATTGCCCTAAGATAAGAATTCCCAACTCTCTCCTTTTTGAAATATGGGCAACTGGAAAAAGGAAGACGCCAACTCTGCAGAATGCACCCTGCAGTTGGGTTCTCCTTCTCTCACTTCCCCTTGACATACTGCATATAATTCACTATGAACTATAAATGCAATTAACAGACCGTTTTAGCTATTATTTATTAATTAACCCCTCAACAGCTCTACCTCTTGAGTTACTATGCTCTCTATAGTATCTTGCTCCATCACGAGATAGTGCTACTTACCTGCCTCACAAGAGTATTGTGAAGCTAAGTTCATGAATATTTATGAAGCACTTTGAGCCTCTTGGAAAGACTATGCTATGAAGTGCTAACCAATATTATCTCATTATTTACTTTCCCATCTGTCTATCCATCAGTTGTCTCTTAGATTGTAAGCTCCAGGGGGCAGGGACCATCCTTTTGTTCTGTGTGTGTACAGTGCCTAGCACAGTGGGGTCCCCAAACACTCAAATTATGGTGATCATAATAATACAGTATGGCAATTCCTATGTTCTTCATATATGGCCAGTGGTTGGGCAACTGAAGGAGACAGTTGCTTCACTGAAAGCATTTGCACATTTACTCCATCCATTAAACTGCTCTTTATTAATTCATCTAATGCCAGGTGGGAGATGTCAGGCTCAGAAACAACTTTTTTAACCACTAACAGTTAAATAGCGACTCCCTTCCTACTCCTTTTTTTTAATTTAAGGCGACATCTACAGCTACAACCTGCGTCTGCAAAACTTATGTTTCTCGGGTCTGTAAATATTCCACCCCCCGAGCGGCATAAGTTACATGACACAGGCATTTGCGTGCACAGCACTATGTCAGCAGGAGAGCTTCTCCCGCTGACATAGCTTATGCCGCTCGCAGAGGTGGGTTTTTTATGCCAACCCAAGAGCTCTCTCCTGTTGGCATAGAGCATCTTCACCAGACGTGCTGCTGTATCAGTACAGCTATGCTGCTACAGTGCGGTACGTATAGATGTACATACCCTAACATTTTTATTGTTTTTGTTCTATTTTTTCTAACATTAGAGATCCTTAGTCCCTTTAAAGGCTACTTAGAGGTGCAGTAAGTGGCTTTGGGTGGGATTCACAAAAGTATTTAGGCACCTATCTCTTTGTGAATCTCATCTTCTGTTGGTAACTGATCCAACTTGACATTCTCTTTATCACTCAGAGAAATGCCTCTTTTCTTCCCTAACAAGGCAGGCTGCTTCAGGAATGCAGGGGTGGAAAAACCTTGCAAAAACAGACTTTTTTTTTTTTCTCCCCATGATTTCCAGTATGTGATGGTATCTGCTGGGTTGGAAATACCATGAGAATAGCCTTATTCTTGGTATTTCCTGTCCTGGCTAATATCCATATACATCTACACTTGATGGTTTATATATTTGTTTAATCACCAAACATTTTCTAAATGCAGTAAAGCTTCAAGTCAGTTGTTATTTTATCTGAATTGCTGTAAGCCTAGAAAAATTCAGATGGAGACAAAATGACACAAGTAGAATTTTAAATGCTGATCTTCAGCTTCCTCAGTGCTGCAAGAAGTTTTTATTGTTTTTGATTTATGAAATTATTGTTTTCATTCAAGCTCAAACTACAACTAGGTGAAATGTTAAATGGCCTGCTTAAATAACCTCCGTCTCCTCCAGCAGTGTTTGGGAAATCTCCCACCATTGACTTGATCCCTGCTGGAAATACTAATGTTGATCAACCAACAGCATTTTCCCCAGTTTTTTGGAGGGTGGGGATGGAGGGGTAATTTGATCGGGTCACCTGAAAAGAGGACAAAGGATGGCCATGGTTGGGAAAATCTCAGCTGTTTATAAAATGTGCCTTAAAACATTTTGCCCATCTGTCTGTTACTGTGTGTCTTTTTTAGATGGTATGCTATTGGGGACAGGGATTGTGTCTTTGTATATGTGTGGAAAGCAGTTAGCATGCCTTGGGTGCTCCTGCAATCCAAATAATAATAAAATAGATGCCCAATATTGGTCTTTTCAACATGGTAACAGTGTGATACTCCCTGGGCTCTGACATGCAAACACATATGTCAGGGAAAGGTCAAATTTAGGCCGATTCAATTAAGTGTGAACAGGTGCCTCCAGACCACCATGAAATAGCTGTCTGAGTAAGCCACTCTAATAGGGTTTGTGGGATTCTCTCCTGTCATTGTGTGTAACTTTAAACCATCCGGTGACAACAGAGACTTTAATGAACCAGACTGCTTGACACAGACACCCTTACAATTACCATTCAGTCATAAAAATGAATCTGTTAAAAAAACATTTTATTCTGACAGGAGTCCAGATTGGCCCTGCTGTTGAAGTACTCTTGGGAGGGACCAGGATGAAGGAAGTAAAACTTCTGCTATGGAGTTTCTGGGTGGGGCGGAACTGGAACTTTTTCCCGAAAATCTTATCAGTAGCAGGGGGTGGGGTTTATTTGACTCCATGTGAAACAAGCAGTGGTTCAGACACCCAAATTCTGTAGCTCTCCCAGAATGTGCAGGAAGCTGGGATCTTCCACACTAAGGCCAATTTTGTGTGTGTGTATGTGTTTGTGTATATATACTGTACTAATCTGTACCCCCCACTGAAGTTATGTGGGATGTAAAGAAATCCAGAGTTTGGCCCAGCACGTTGAGATTAAAATGTATGTTACCTAATGCTAATAACTGCTCAATTTTGAAATGTATGTTCACATTTCTTAAGGATTCTTTCAATCCACTGTGGGCAGTTCTGTCACTTCCTTTTTAGGAAATGTCTTTAATTTAAACTGACTCAACAAATATTCTTCATTGTCAAGCAGTGATGTGTACAATTGTGCTTGTACATGGCTATTTCTATAAACAGTTTCCTTTTAGGGGAAAAAATCAATTTACAATGCAGAATACCATTAGTCTTCATTCATGGGAGTTGGATGTGTGATGGTGGCTGTATACTGTACCTGCTAGCTGAAATTCAATATACTTTGCGAGCTCTGCCACAAAGAAGTTTATAATAAAATTATCACCTGCCATATCCCAGCTTTCCAGCTCAACCAAATCTTTTCACTTGTATAAGCTAAAAGTCTGTAGATGATAGATTTGATGTAGGGCAGCCATACATTAATCTATAATCTTCAATTTTAACTTTCCCCTTCAGTGACTCACTGAGTAATCCACTTGAGGAGATTTTCTATATTGAAATCTTTTTTTCCGTTGAACTAATCTTCCCAGTCCTCTTAAGCGCTTTCTGTAATTAGGGTATGTATATGATAGAACAAAGTTTAAAAAAAATTGTTGGGGGGGTTATCCCAAAACGAAAATTGTACTATAAGGAAAACATTACCAAAGATGCTGGACATTCAGAAACTGGAGAAATCAAGAATTAATCACTCCTCCTACAGAAGAATGTTTTAGAAAATAAACTCTGACAACTGTGATTTTTTTTCCCCATTGTATTGGTGTTTGTATATTTCCTTAAAATTAAATAAAATGGATGAATTATTAAAAGAAAAGGAAAAGAAAAGCGGGTCAGATCCTTAGCTGGTGTAAATTGCCACAGCTCCATCAATGGACATGTGACAATTTATACAAGTGAGGATCTGCCTCAGTATCAGGTAGACTCCACTAATTTAGGCCCAGATTGTCTCCTAAACTGTAAAGCTCTGTAATAGACTGGAAATTCTCCACCTGATTCAAAGCTCTTTGAAGTGAATGGCCCTCTGTGAAGTTTTCCTTGTACAGTATCCTTGCAATCTTTTCCCCATTGGGGCGAGGTTTGGCCCCTGTGGAATGCACAGGGGAAGTTTCATCTGAAAACGTGGGGGTGGTTCAGATCTCAGTGGACCCATCAGAAGCCAGTTCTCTCCACAAAGAAGTGCTCTGTGGGGACTGGGTATGTCCACACCTCAAATGGGTCTCTGGCTAAGGGGAAGTATAATTGCAGTATAGATGTTCAGACTTGGGCTGGAGCCTGAGCTCTTAGGGTCCCAGAGGTCAATCTCCAGCCCAAGCCCAAATGTCTGTCCCACAAGCCCAAGTCAGCTGCCATGGGTCAGCCACAGATGTCTAATTACAGTGTAGACCTGTGAGTTTCCATATTGTCTCAAAAAGAAAAGGAGTACTTGTGGTACCTTAAAGTAGCAGCCATGTTAATCTGTATCTGCAAAAAGAAAAGGAGTACTTGTGGCACCTTAGAGACTAACAAATTTATTTGAGCATAAGCTTTCGTGAGCTACAGCTCACTTCATCAGATGCATTCAGTGGAAAATACAGTGGGGAGATTTATATACACAGAGAACATGAAACAACGGGTGTTACCATACAAACTGTAACGAGAGTGATCAGGTAAGGTGAGCTATTACCAGCAGGAGAACGGGGTGTGGGGAGGACTTTTGTAGTGATAATCAAGGTGGGCCATTTCCAGCAATTGACAAGAATGTCTGAGAAACAGTGGGGGGGGGGGGGGGGATAAACATGGGGGCTGCCTCAGCCCAGCCCAGTGTGATTGCTGATCTGAAATCCAGCCCTGACAGGATTCGAGTATGGGATGGGTGCCTCTTGAACTCATATATACCTGGCATTTCAATTGTTTTCTCTGGTAATTTATTCCTGATGTTTCTGTTGGGGGAATTACAAGATCATTTCATAAATCTTTAATTCCTAATTTATAGGGTGGTTCTTCCCCCCCCCCCCCCTTCTCTTGTCTGCAGAGCTAGAGCCAATGGGCCTCAAGTCCTCCCTGACATCAGTGGAATTACACCAGGGATGAATTTGGCCCATTATATTTAATAAATAACAGCTAAGCTGTGTGTATAAAATTACTGGCTAGCTAAGTATACTGAAGGAGAATGTAAAACATTCTTTTAGAGACTGCCTGTGTGAGAAGTTACTCCAATAGCTGAGCAAAATATAATAAGAATTTTCAAAAAGAAAAACTGAACCTGATCTTAAATGATATTGGTTCTACGGTATTGTTTTTCATTATCTATTCAAGAGTAGTGCAGAGGTCTCAGTCCTTACAGGCCAAACCAGTCCATAAACACAAGTGGGTCCTCTGCATTTCATCGAAGTTCTGCAATCCATGGGGCATCCCTGTGTCCCTCTTAGGACTGGATGGGAAGGAAACAACATACCTACTTTAGAGATGCCCTTCGCCTCCTCCAGCAATAGAACTGGAAGAGAAGGCCACTAATGACCTGATTTCCCCTTTCTAGCACCGTGGGGCCCCATCCATCCTTGGAACCGCATGAATTATAAGGCCAGCCCTGTTTATTTGCTTAACTGCAGCTCAGTTTAGGGTTTTTTAGCTTATTTTTTCTGGTACAGCTTAAAAAAGCCAAGAAGAATCATTTCAGAAAACCTAAACTAGGTGACTCTAAATTGCTTCCAAGAACTCAGTGTCAACAGAATGACAAGACAAAGAACTAAGTACAAGTAGTAGGTAATGGACAGTTCTAGAGTCAGTCACTTGTACACCTATTAATTCTTATATATGGATTTTGTAAAGCCCTTTTTTATCAAGTCATCTATTAATACAACACTGCAAAATTTAAAATATCTCTAAAATGATTTTTTCCTAGTTCCTGAATCATATCAGTGGCATCTTGCATCTGGAGCCAAAGAACACACATCACAGGAGTAATCTCCCTATAAAAACAGCTAATATTCCTTGTATAAAATAAGATCCATGTGGTAAATGGATTAAAATAAAATGAATAAATACGTGTATTTAATTATAGCACTGAATTCTGAAATCAGAGGCAAAGAGAAAGTTACTGTGGGGTTTCAAAAGATAACAAAGGTCCATGCACTAAAACATCTGCTCATCCCTGAAATATCTGTAGTAATTCTATCTATCATGGTATTTACAGTATGTCTCCCATCACAATAATATCAGAACATTTCCCAACTGTTCAGAAAATCACAAAAGCACCCTCTCTGTTTTGTCTCCATTTGTAGAACTAACAACTTGAATAAATAATTGCATTTTCATATGTGTATATAGAGCTTATTGAGGGAATTCAAGGAAATGAATTTTGCATTTATAGTTTTGAATGCACTGAGATCTGTGGTTCATTCTTATTTCTGCAAGTAGTATGTTCCACTGATAGTAAGGTTGAGACTATTGCCTTGCTCGTGAGAGAGCCTTTACTGGTTTAGTTGTTCCAATGAGCATAGCTGTTGTGGAAGGTCATGATCACAGTTGGAGAGGTGATGGAGTTAGTTATTTCAGTGCTTGTTTGTATGTAGACAATCCCTTAGATACATAGCTCCACTGCCATAGGGGTCTTTGACTCTCAGTAGTAATACTTTGTACATCTTGCATTTGGTGCTGAACAGGGAGCCAGGATAGAAAGTGGAGCATTGAGGTGATGTGCTCTTGGTGACCTTTGTTGCTAAGCAGACAGGCTGCTGTACCAAATGGCGCTTTTTCTGGGTACGTGGCTTCCTTCCTAGAGAAGAGTTGCAGTAATTGAACCTTGTGTTCCCAAATGCGTGTCTAGGGCTTAGTCTACACTATGAAGTTTTGCTGGCATAGCTATGTCAGGTAAGAGTATGAAAAAATCACAGCACCTAGCCAGCATAGCTATGTTGACAAAACCCCTGGCGCAGATGAAACTATGCTGGCAGAAGAGGGCTTCAGTGGGTTTAGCTAATGTTGTTTAGGGCACACCAGAACCGGACACGGTGTTCCAGCAGCAGTCACACCAGTGCCAAATACAGAGGTAAAATAACCACTTTACTCCTACTCAAGATTCCCCTTTTATTCATCCTAGGACCGCATTAGCTCTTTTGGCCACAGCGTCAAACTGGGACCTCATGTTCTGCTGATTATCCACCACAACCCATAAATCTTTTAATTGTCACTGCTTCTCAGGACAGATTCCCCCATCCTGTAAGTATGGCTTGCATTTTTTGCTCCTAGATGTGTGCATTTAGCCCTCTTAAAATACATAGCGTTTGCTTGCATCCAGATTACCAAGCGATCCAGATTGCTCTGCATCAGTTACTTGTCCTCTTTATTATTTACCACTCTCCAATTTTTGTATCATCTGAAAACTTTGTCAGTGATGATTTTGTTTTCTTCCATTGATAAAGATGTTAAACAGTGTAGGGCCAAGAACCAATCCCTGCAAGATCCCACTGGAAACAAACCTGCTCAATGATGATTCCCTGTTACATTTTGAACTTTTTTTTTTCTTCAGTTAGCCAGTTTTCAATTCATTTAATGTGTGCCATGTTATTTTTATATTCTAGTTTTTTAATCAACATGTCATGCAGCACCAAGTCAAGTGCCTTACAGAAGTCTAAATATATTATGTCAGCAGTATTCCCTTTATCAACCAAACCTGTAATCTTATCAAAGAAAGATATCAAGTTAGTTTGAAAGGATTTACTTTCCATAAAGCCATGTTGATTTGTATAAATTACATTACTCTTCTTTAGTCTATGATATAGAGCAATGGCTCTCAACCTTTCCAGACTACTGTACCCCTTTCAGGAGTCCAATTTGTCTTGCATACCGCCAAGTTTCACCTCACTTAAAAACTACTTGCTTACAAAATCAGACTTAAAAAAACAAAAGTGTCACAGAACACTCTTACTGAAAGATTATTTACTTTCTCATTTTTGCCCTACAATTATAAAATAAATCAATTGGAATATAAATATTGTACTTACATTTCAGTGTATAGTGTATATAGAGCAGTATAAACAAGTCATTATCTATATGAAATTTTAATTTGTACTGACTTCCTAGTGCTTTTTATGTAGCCTGTTGTAAAACTAGACAAATATTTAGATGGGTTAATAACCCCCCTAGGAAGACCTTTGTGTACCCCCAGGGGTACACATACCCATGGTTGAGAATCACTGATATAGAGAACCTGTATAAGTGCACGTATGCACATATTGTGAGTACTTCATCCCAAGCTGTCTCATTAGCTCCTCATGTAGATAGTGAAAAAGATAGGGGACAGGATCAGGGTCCATGCTTCTCTAAGGGAACGTCTTCACCACCCACCGGATCGGCGGGCAGCAATCGAACCAGTGGGAATCGATTTGTCACGTCTAGTCTAGATGTGAGATAAATCGATCCCCGAGCGCTCTCCCATTGACTCCTGTACTCCACCGCCATGAGACGAGAGGCAGAGTCAACGGGAGAGTGGCAGCAGTCGACTCACTGCAGTGAAGACACCACGGTAAGTTATTCACGTAGCTGAAGTTGCGTGACTTAAATTGATCCCCCCCAGTGTAGACCAGGGCTAAGTGTGAATGCTCTATGTAGGGGATTTTCTAGGGCCTGGAACCACAAAGGGTTAAGTGTAGCAATTCTGTTTGTCTTAAAGCTTAATCTGTAGGTGCCTAGAAAATCACAGGAATTCAGAACACTGAGTTAGGCTGCTAGGCTTCCTGTACAATTATCAGAGCATAGGCAACTCATGGGGTAGCAAGGTCAAGTGCCCCCGCAGATTTCTGCTTGGCCTCCTGGGGCAGGGGGAAGGGAGAGGGGCTCCCTTCTGCTACACCTGCCCTTTGGCATGCTCTGCCCCTGTCCCTGGCAGCTGGACCTGGGCAGGCAGTGGTACAGTTTAGGCATGAGATCAGCATCCAGACACCTGCCTGAGGAAGCAGTGAGCATGCCCAGAGGTAAAAAATGTAGGCTCCTAGGGAACTTTTACAGTGAAAATTGAGGCACAGAGTGTGTTTAGGTGCCAAAAGGGGAGATGGCAGCTGAGCCAGGGGTTTTGTGATCACAGTAGTGCCTAAAACTGAGACTCAGGTGCCTTTGTGATTCTCTTTGTCCCTCCATTTTTTACCTGGCTCCCCCAGCTCCCCAAGGCCCCTTGTCAACATAACTGCTTCAAGAGTCAGGTTAACGCTTCCAAGAAGATCTCCCCCCACCACCACCACCCACCCACACACACACACACTTTCCCTAGCCAACCAGTGCTCCTGGAATCCTACTTTCCCCGCACAGGAGGGGCCTTCATAGCGTGGAGAGGGAAGCAAAGTAAGTTTTACTTATGCTACCACTCCAGAGGCTTGGAGAGTGTAGAAATCTGGAAGACCTGGACCATCACCAGGTGTTTCCTCAGTATTGGGAAAGAGGGGAGTGAGTCACAGCTGCAGCACTCGTCCCTTTCAGAAGTGATGGCTTTGCATGTTTTGTGTGGATACGGCCATTTGTGCTAATTCTCGTTTTCCTTGAGTTTATTTTTCCTTATGAACAGGGAAAAATCAATGCTGAGTCTACTTAGATGGATCCAATTTCAAAATCCTGGCCCCACTGAAAACATTGGCAAAACTCCCACTGAGTTCAGTGGGGCCATCATTTCACCCCTAGAGTATAATGCTGCAGCTGCCGTTTGTTATCCTCTTTGGCAAAACAGCAAACCTTGCGTGTGGTTTATTTCCGTGGCCAGTTTTCATATTGGTAACAGAAGGTGCATGAGAGAGAGTGGTGACAACAGAAAGGCAGATCCGCAGCTGGTGTAAATTGTCAGAGCTTCATGAAACCAACTTACACCAGCTGAGGATCTGCTGCAGAGATTTAAAATGGAGGAACAGCCCATGTTTTAGGAAATCTAAATATGTGAGAAGTGATTTAATGGTTAATTTAGTTTTAAAGTCCGGCAACCACTAAACGCTTCATTTTTTGTGGTGGAACTTCTGTTCCCCTCTCCCCCCTTCCCCCCACCCAAACACTCAGGACTATACTCAAGGAACTGAATAAAGTATAGATATGCTTTAAATATCAGAGTTTGCATGAAATGAAGCCATTGTTGTATATTACTGGTTATAAGTATAGACCCACAAGCAAAGGAGTAATGTGGAAAAACTGATGGAAACTTGTATTAAAATATGATACCTTGCAAATTAACTTCTACAAGCAGCAAGAACTAATGCATTGTGAGCAAAACAGTGCTTTCACTATAAACTTTTAAAAAGAAAAAAAACAGGTTCAGAGGAAAATGTCCACAGTGAAATTGCTGATGGCTTTGGCCTTTACCATGTTAGATATTACTAATTAAAGAACAGAAGAGTTTTAGATTAGTAACTTCATGGTAAGTCATTTTGAAGCATCTTGGGGGTTTTTCTGTTGTTTTTAATTTATTTTAGTTCCACTATAATATAATTGTTTTATTTAAGTGGGGGGAAAATAAACTGAGGTTGTTTTTGTTTTTTTTAGGATATAAATAGTTCAATGTGATATGAATAATGAAGTGACAAGCAACCAGAGGTGGCTGGTGTTAGAGCTTAGTGACATTAAAATGGAATTTCACTCCTTCCTCCATAGCTCAGCACCCCTGGAAGGTGATGATTTTATGGAAGAAAAAAAACTGTACAAAAATACCATTTCTTGCAGAACATAATTTATACCTCTTACTATAATAAATAAAAGCCACATAGGTTTAGCCACATAGTTTTAGGTTATTTTAAAAAGTGAAAAGGATTCCCTTCAAAGTGCTAAGGAATGACACAGGAGATGATGAAATAGCCAATGCATAGTGTTTACGCTGCAATTGATAATACTTCTGTTTCTTTTAATAAAACTAGCAACTATATTCTAAATTTGTTTTATTAAAATAAGGGATACAACATTATTTTGTCCCTATTCAAGGAATTATGAATAAATAATTGATTTAAATGTGGAGGTGCAGACAGAATGTTAACTTGCTGTCTTCAGTTTTTACTTCCACTTCCCTCTCAACTGAGTCTTAAAGAATAATTGAGTAGCAAAGGGTGTCTTGATTGAAATAACAGAACATTGCAATAACGTTCTCTCAAATTCATCTCCTGTCATTCAACACTTTATCACACTTAATTTGTATTTTCCTTAACTGAAAAAATGTGACAACTTGAAATAAATATAAAAAGTTTTATCATTGATGGAGATCCTTTCTTTTTAAGTTAAAAACCAAAGAGCCAGTACCAACTTTAAAAAGTAGGTAACAAACGACATTTAGCAGCTCATTCATTGTCTTTGATGGAGTCCCTTTTGTAAGAGAATAAATCCATTTATTGAAAATAAAATTCATTTATTGAAAAGAAACACAACTGCTTGGGAAACAGAAAGGGCAAGGGGGTGGGGTGGGGAATGGTTCAATCAGATTTGTGTATGTCCTGTTCTCATACTCAGCCTTCCCATCTGGAATGCTGTGCAATGAGTGCTGCACTTCAGGATGGCTATAATTCAGGATGGGGTTGGAGTGCAGTGGGTAAGGGTCGTAGTTTTCAGGGCTGGGTGGTTAAGCTACAGGTGTTGGAGGTACCTGGTGGCAATAAGAACCTAGATGTTGGGGAAAGTGGGTTGGAGGTGACATGGGGGCACAAGGGCAACAAGAAGAAAGTCAAGGAAAGTGTGGGCCCCTTACTGAATGAGGGAGGCAACCTAGTGACAGAGGATGTGGAAAAAGCTAATGTACTCAATACTTTTTTTTGCCTCTGTCTTCACGAACAAGGTCAGCTCCCATACTACTGCTCTGGGCAGCACAGAATGGGGAGGAAGTGACCAGCCCTCTGTGGAGAAAGAAGGGGTTCGGGACTATTTAGAAAAGCTGGACGAGCACAAGTCCATGGGGCTGGATGCGCTGCATTCGAGAGTGCTAAAGGAGTTGGCAGATGTGATTGCAGAGCCATTGGCCATTATCTTTGAAAACTCATGGCGATCGGGGGAAGTCCCAGACGACTGGAAAAAGGCTAATGTAGTGCCCATCTTTAAAAAAGGGAAGAAGGAGGATCCTGGGAACTACAGGCCAGTAAGCCTCACCTCAGACCCTGGAAAAATCATGGAGCAGATCCTCAAGGAATCACTTCTGAAGCACTTAGAGGAGAGGATAGTGATCAGGAACAGTCAGCATGGATTCACCAAGGGCAAGTCATGCCTGACTAATCTAATTGCCTTCTATGACGAGATAACTAGCTCTGTGGATGAGGGGAAAGCGGTGGACGTGTTGTTCCTTGACTTTAGCAAAGCTTTTGACACGGTCTCCCACAGCATTCTTGCCAGCAAGTTAAAAGAAATATGGGCTGGATGAATGGACTATAAGGTGGATAGAAAGTTGGCTCGATTGTCGGGCTCAACGGGTAGTGATCAATGGCTCCATGTCTAGTTGGCAGCCGGTATCAAGTGGAGTGCCCCAAGGGTCGGTCCTGGGGCCAGTTTTGTTCAATATCTTTATAAATGATCTGGAGGATGGTGTGGATTGCACTCTCAGCAAGTTCACAGAGGACACTAAACTGGGAGGAGAGGTAGATACGCTGGAGGGTAGGGATAGGATACAGAGGGCCCTAGACAAATTAGAGGATTGGACCAAAAGAAATCTGATGAGGTTCAACAAGGACAAGTGCAGAGTCCTGCACTTAGGAAGGAAGAATCCCATGCACCGCTACAGACTAGGGACCGAATGGCTTGGCAACAGTTCTGCAGAAAAGGACCTAGGGGTTACAGTGGACGAGAAGCTGGATATGAGTTAGCAGTGTGCCCTTGTTGCCAAGAAGGCCAGTGGCATTTTGGGATGTTTAAGTAGGGGCATTGCCAGCAGATCGAGGGATGTGATCGTTCTCCTCTATTGGACATTGGTGAGGCCTCATCTGGAGTACTGTGTCCAGTTTTGGGCCCCACACTACAAGAAGGATGTGGAAAAATTGGAAAGAGTACAGTGGAGGGCAACAAAAATGATTAGGGGACTGGAACACATGACTTATGAGGAGAGGCTGAGGGAACTGGGATTGTTTAGTCTGCAGAAGAGAAGAATGAGGGGGATTTGATAGCTGCTTTCAACTACCTGAAAGGGGGTTCCAAAGAGGATGGATCTAGACTGTTCTCAGTGGTAGCTGATGACAGAACAAGGAGTAATGGTCTCAAGTTGCAGTGGGGGAGATTTAGGTTGGATATTAGGAAAAACTTTTTCACTAGGAGGGTGGTGAAACACTGGAATGCGTTACCTAGGGAGGTGGTGGAATGTCCTTCCTTTGAGGTTTTTAAGGTCAGGCTTGACAAAGCCCTGGCTGGGATGATTTAGTTGGGGATTGGTTCTGCTTTGAGCAGGGGGTTTGACTAGATGACCTCCTGAGGTCCCTTCCAACCCTGATATTCTATGATTCTATGAAAGAGTTTTGGGACAATGGCTGCAGGAGGGGCCGGGTGCGGTAGTGCTCCGCCTGCATCGCTACGAGTGCGGGGATAGAGTCCGCTTGGCGCTCCATGATGCTTAGCAGCCAATCCGTGCTTTGCCGCCGGTGCACTGCGTTTTCCTGGCGGATGCTGCTTTCGCTCTCCCTCCACTCCTGCGCTTTTTGATTCTCTTTAAGAGATTGCTGCATCACTTCTTGCAGCATGTCTTCTTTGCTTCCTCGCGGCCTGTTCCTGAGTCTTTGCAGTCTCTTGGCCGATGATAACACGGACTGCTGAGATGTAAAGGCAAAATGCAACTCTTAACAGAGCAGCATTGTTTATACCAGGCAGAGTAATGATTCCCCCGCACTTAAGGAGGGCACACACAGTCTACACAATAGCATAATTTTCCCGTCCCAAAGAGAGCGCACATAACCCCTGGGAGCCCCAAAATGGTGAGTAAGTACAGGGTCAAGGGGGACTGATTGTTTCAAAGTTGTACTGTCCTCTGGGTTTCTGTGCCTTGGGGAGAGCCAACAGCGGCAGGGAGCCCCTATACTGAACATTGTCCCCACATTTTCCACAGGAGTTCGTCCTGGAAGATATCTCGCTGCTGAGGGTGACCTGGGAAGCAAGGGAGGGTCTTCTACTGCAATGCGGCTTCTGCCCTGGCCCATATGCAGTTTGCCTGTGTGCATCAATGGTCCCCCCTTCCCCTTGCGGCACAGTGGTGTGGACATGTTAGCGTAACTTAGACAAGGACCACTGTGGCTCTCCCAATAAACCTGCGCAAGCGCATTGCCCATGTTCTGGATGAGACTTTCGAAGAGATTACCAAGGCCGATTACCGCGAAGTGATAGACCACATCAATGCGCTATTCTGCATCTAGGCATGCATGCAGCCCTAACCCTCCTCGCCCCAAGAGCCCGCACCGAAAAAATTCCTTCCCGAAAAAAAAGCCACGTACTGGGAACCTGCTTTTCTGTTTGTCCTCCACCAAGTACCAGCCGCTGCAACTGGCTACCTTCCTCCTGGCTCGAGAAGAGCTCCTGGCTGCATGCCTCCAGGAATTCTGGGGGTATCCCCCCGTCCCAGCACCCTCACTCCCGCTTTCCTCCTCCTCCTCCTCCTCCCGCTCTGAGGTGTCCATGGTGGTGCTCAGAGTGGAGGTGGGGTTGGCCCCAAGTATCGCGTCCAGCTCTTTGTAGAATCGGCAGGTTGCGGGGGGAGCACCTGAGCGGTCGTTTGCCTTGCAGGCTTTGTGGTAGGCACTCTGCAGCTCCTTCACTTTAATCCTGCACTGCAGTGCGTCCCGGTCATGGCCCCTTTCCCTCATGGCCCTTAATATCTGCCCGAAGGTATCGTAATTCCTGTGGCTGGAGCGCAGCTGGGACTGGACAGCTTCCTCCCCCCAAACACTGATGAGGTCCAGCACCTCGCCATTGCTCCATACTGGGGCTCGCCTGGTGCGCGGAGGCATGGTCACCTGCAAAGGGCAAACAGGAAGGGGATTTTCAAATTCCCAGGGAATTTAAAGGGAGGATCTGACGGTTGGTCACCTGAGGCCAGGGCAGTAGAGTTCGAACTGATGACCAGAGTGGCTAGAACAGGCATGGTGGGAGACTTCTGAATACTTCTGGAGGCCAATCAGAGCGCATTGGGCGGCCACACTGGCACCGCAGCACACCAGTGGCTGCGCAACAAACTTTATTCCTCTGTGGGAGGTGGAGTCCCGACAGTGCTGTCCGTGCCTTGCTAGTGTGGACGGGGAGTGAGGTTCAGCGCCCTGAGCGGCCCACTCTAGCAACAACCTGGGAAGGGTAAAGCGGAGATGAAATTCTCTTGCCTCTGTGGCAAAGTCCCTGTATAGCAGCTGGAGCCCTGCCTGTCAGCAGCTGCTGCTGTCTTCTGCCCCCCAGCTTAATTTTAAAAACATCGTAGCTTTGATCCATGCTTAGTTATACTGGCAAAAAGATAGCGTATAGAGCAATAATGAAAATTCATCCTTACAGACTGCATCTGTGCTAGCGGGTAGCAACAGAGCGTAAATCCTATTAACGTCAATAGGAATTTCACCCTGCGGGGAAAATTGGTGCCAGTACCCACTGATAAATATATTTTGAAAGATAAGCTGTCGTATGAATGACTTAATATGTTAACCTCAGTGGGGAAGTGTTAAGATAGTCTATTTAAATACTGCCTAAACATTACTCTCTGATGTGTCAAACAGAATCTTCTCAGGTAATATAGTTAAATGCCTAAAATAGATTCTTTTTATTATTGTTTTCAGTAGTTCCTGCATTGTGCTAGGCACTGTACAAACAAATAGGATGACATGCACACATTAAGGGCTATCTCTGTCCCCACTCCTTAGGTCCTGTGCAGAGCATAGCTCAATTGGACCTCATTTTGGCACCAAACATTTTCACATGTACTTAATTTTAATTAGATGAATAATCTGTTGAAGTTGAATCAAGTCAAATATATGTGTAAGTATTTGCAAGATCAGGCCTTTTACTCTGTTACACCAGTGCAACCCTGTTAAAATACAGGGGGCTGTCCTGATGTAAGAATGACAAAAAATACTGGTCCAGTCTTCTCTTGTGGGTGTTTCTATAGGCAACTAGTAGGGGCTGAATCCCATGGCTTTGCCACAAGAGCTGAGCAAGCAAGGAGGAGCATGTACTCTCCCTAGAGCAGCCTAGGAGGGAGATTAGGGTTTGATTACCTTTTATGGGAGTTGGGTAGGACCATAACTGTAACTATTCAGCTGCCTTCTAATTGATGAGATAATAAACCAGGAGACAGCTCAGTTAAGGGGAAGGCTCATTCAGGAGACCCTGGGTCAGGGAAAGGAGCTGGAGGACTTGCCACATATGCTGGATGAAAAGCCTGATTGGGGATACTTGCTGTGTAGTCAGCTGCAAAAGACCTCTGAAGCAAAGGTCTGAGGAAGGGCCAGGTGGTAGGACCTGTTTTACCTGCCTTGACTGATGATGAACTGTTTGTGTTTGAACAATAATACATCTCTTGGAAAAGGGAATGAAATACTGATCCTGGTGGTAGCCTCATTGATGCACTGGCTAATTAGTTGGCCTGCTTGCTTACATGACAGTAAGGAAACTGATTTCAGAGTAGCAGCCGTGTTAGTCTGTATTCGCAAAAAGAACAGGAGTACTTGTGGCACCTCAAAGACTAACCCATTTATTAGAGCATAAGCGTTCGTGAGCTACAGCTCACTTCATCGGAGTGAAAAGCTTATGCTCTAATAAATGTGTTAGTCTCTAAGGTGCCACAAGTCCTCCTGTTCTTTTTAAGGAAACTGAGGCAGAGACTGGGTCTGATGCCAGGTTTAAGGCGAACCTGTTACACATGCATTCTGGCTTCCGATTCTCTGGCTGCTACAGGGCGGAAGTAAATTGTTGAGTCTCTATCTGGCACAGTGTATGTTCCCTGGTGTGCTAACACCACTCTGCCGACTGGCACACTGGAGCGGGGGATGACAGAACAAAGGTTCTTGCCCAATTCCATCTCTCGCCATCCACCTGCACAGGATAGGAGGACATAGCAGCTTTGCGGCGCTGCCATTTCCTCTCCTGCGCTACTGCCCATGATGCAGGTAGTGGGTACAGGGGCCGAAGAGGCATTATCTGACACTACTGTGCCACAGTGCTAGCTGGGCCACAAATAGCCCTAAAATGTAATAATAAAAATTAACTTGTGAACAAATACATTTAAGAATCACTACTGAGGCAGAATAACCATATTTTATGGAGTGGTTTTATTATGAATCCAAACAAGATAATACCAGCTAACAAAAATCTTCAGCTGTCACTTTATTAGTAAGTAAAAAAAAATATATATATGCTGCTGATTTTGCGAGCAAGTTTCAGAACTAAGCAATTTCAGAGGGTGATTATGTAGCAGAGTTCTGGAAACCTTCTGTCTGTTGCAGCTCCCAGATATTAACACAAGCTGCAGACTAAACATTTGTACCCTGCTTGTGCTGCCAGCTGACAAATGAAGGTAATTAATGAGTAGTTATAAGGTGGAAGAGTCTGGAAAATTGCAAGCTTTGTCATCTAAAATGCCCAGCACCGACGCCAGCATATTGGTTCAGTTGCATTTGTTTTTCAAAGTAATCTGGTATGGTTGTGTGTTGTATATTGAGTCTCACAGATTTATTCTTTCCTATTTCCTTTATATAAAATTCTCCTACCCCTACATTATTGCTGGCAGGGTAGTAGGCAAAAGAAATATCACATGCACTGATTCCAGCCATACGAGTCAGCTGGTGACAGGATTAGACACTATTCAATTCTTATGAAGTTGGGTGTCAGCTCTCCATTTTTTTGAAAAGACATTTGTAATGGATGGTTACAATGGAAGCTCTCAGTGAAGACAAAATCAGTAGCATCTGCTTCAGTGCCTCACAGTTCCTACTGGGAAATTACCACTGCTGGTTTAATATGCTTTCCAAAGTCTCTCTTGTTACAGTTTAGATGACAAAGCTTGCAACTCTAACAAAAGAAGCAAAAACCTTGGGCTAAATCCTGCTTGCCTTAGTCATTTGCGCAATACCAATAAAGCCAATAGAAATATTAACACAAAGAAAGCAAGATGCATTTGACTGTAATCTTAATTGTAGAACATCTTATGAATTCTTACTCTTCTCCCTGGGTTTCCCTTCCATTTTGGAGCCAGAAGTACCTCAACTTCAGTCTGCAAATTAAGGTGTTGGTTGAGGATTATCTTTGGAGAGTACCAGCATTTGGCTTCATGGATCACTGATGAGTCATAGATTTTTTTAAGGGAAGAAGGGATCATCTGTTCTGACCTCCTGTGCAACACAGGGCAAAGAATTTCACCCAGTATTTCCTGCATTGAGTCCAACAACTCGTGATTGACCTAGTGTCTTTTAAAAAGATATCCTGCTACACTCAAAGGACTATAAGTGGTACAGAATTTACCACATCCTTTTACAAACTGTTCCCAGGGTTAATTACTCAAACAATTAAAAATATGCATCTTGTTTGAGCTTTGTTGACTTCAACTTCCAGCCACTGGATTTTATGACTTTATCTGCTAGATTAAAGAGCATTTTGGCATCAAATATCTTCTGCCCAATGAGAGCGGGGGGAGGGAAAGAAGGAGATAAAGCCATAGCATAAGGAGCAAAGACCTAGCAATCTAACAGATTTTTCCAAAGGGCAGTAGTGTACAAATAAACAGATTCTGCATATTTTACCATATTTTCGAAGACCTTTCTGAGATTAAACCAACATGAATGAGCCATACAGATCGATTCATAGTTTAACATTTCCCCCTTTGTAGAGCTTTCTTCTCTTGAATCACACTATGGTTTTAAAGTAACAGCCGTGTTAGTCTGTATTCGCAAAAAGAAAAGGAGTACTTGTGGCACCTTAGAGACTAACCAATTTATTTGAGCATGAGCTTTCCAATGAAGTGAGCTGTAGCTCACGAAAGCTCATGCTCAAATAAATTGGTTAGTCTCTAAGGTGCCACAAGTACTCCTTTTCTTTTTACTATGGTTTTAAGAAAATTTTCTAAGACCCCAGTTCAGGAAAGCACATAAGCAGATGTTTGACTTCCATGCTTGAAGTTAAGCACTTGCTTCAGTGCTATCCTGAATAGGGATATGTTCCTGAACTGGATCCTAAATGTATTAATAAGGATTATGGTAGAGTCCATTTTCTTTCATGAAGAAACTGCAGCATGATAGTAAAATCAACTTCTCTATGTTACCAGCAAAATCTGATTTCTACCTGAAATCCATGATTGTGCAAATGGTGAGATTTCTACATATGTGGAAACATACACTTGTGTACTTCAGATCAGTAAATGAGCACTTGAAGTGAGCCGTTTGCGTTCAAACATAAGTATTAAGTAACTTGTGACAGCTGCAATGTCAGTTGAGCTCACAGGTGCTAGATACAATATGTCTGTGTTTGGATTATAGAAGACTACACCTTAATAAATGTTATTGGATTCTGATTTTTACCACCACTTTACATATTAGAAATCTTAAATTTGGACTGCATGTAGGTTTTGAAAATGTAAATTGTTCCAGGAATCATCCTATACAGCATGCATTAAAGACAGAGTGTCACACTGGCCAGAGAAAATTGAAACTGGAAAATATTTATCTAAATTGCAATATACTTTACCAGTACAGTAGTTGTCTGTGTCCTCCTACTTCTATTGCAGTTGCATGTTTGAATGGAAGCTTCACCTGACCCAGCCAATTTTAGTTTCTTCCTGGTATGCCATCATATTTTTGGTTCCTTTTTGGTTTATTTGTTGTTTTATTTTAATTATCATCCATCTGTTGCTTCCATTCACTGTTAAAAAATTCACTCACTACAGCCTTTTGTGTATCCACAGAAGGCTCAATTAATCTGAGGCATTATTTTCCTCTTGCAGAATGTGACCGTGAAAGCCAAGATTTGATTTCATGGGAAGGTGTCTGGGAGGTGCTGTGGTGTTGCAGCGGTGGACAGATCCTAGTCAGAATGTCCTTCAGAAGTAGTTTAGCATGCCACAATAGCCCTAAATTCTATATAGACTATAATATGGCTGCCATTCAATTGTGTGGTTCTGGTGGTGATAAACCTTGAGACTAAAGTTGACTAAAACCAGAAATGAGATGCAATTACAGTCTTTTATGCTCCGTTTTAGATGATCCTTTTTTTTATAAGGATAATAAAAGTGGGGTTTTTGTTGTTGTTTTGCTGCTCTTTAAAACTTTACCCTTATTTCCTGGCTCATTCCATGTCCTTTCTGCCTGACAACTGCTGTAACTGACAGTTGAGAGTTTCCGTAGTCTTTAAAAACTGCTTGTAAAGTTTATTTCCTGTGCAAAAATACTGCATCAGGACATTTTTAAACCCCAAAATGTAGATCTTTTAAATAGAAAAAAACCATTGGAAGTCCAGGAGCAGCAGGGGAATGGAACCTGTGACTAGCTAACATTTATTTTAAACCTGTTTTAAAGCACTGAGCATTCTTTATTAAAGACATCAGTACTAAATTGCGCTATAATTATACAATAACTTGAGGACGCTTCCTATTTACACAATAATAACTGTGTCCTGGGCTGAAGAAGCACTAAGGCCAAGGTCTTCAATGCAAATAGTTCTCTCCGCTAATTTTACTTCTACCTTTTCTCCCTACCCCTTATTTTTAACAAGCCTTTTCTGGCAGTACATTTGATCCAGCCAGTTTAACCATGAAAGGGACAGTATTGCCAATCCCCAGTGCTCAAAAATTCAGAGTCATGTCCCAATAAAATGATGCAAATGATTTAGAAACTGAGATTTTTAAAAGTGTGTGGGGGCGTAAGGAGGTGTGTTGTTTGCTCTCTGGTCCTTAAGACTTCAAGGATCATGTTTTCAAACTTTTCTGTGCCAGCGATGAGGGCTGGAAACTTACTATTTTTAAATGGAAACATTGCATGACTCCAGGAGTTAGGGCTTTAAGATAGACCAAATACTGCAAGAATTTCAATTAAAACTATGAGAGTTGGGAACCGGGCATGGGGAGTCTCCATGCTGCCTCTACCCATGCATCTCAGCCTGCTCTGTAAGCTTTTCGGTCCTACCCGTTTCCCTCCCCTGGGCTGATATGCACTTAATCCCCCAAGGCACACAGAAAGTCTGTGATGGTCTCCAGCCCTAGAATGGGGTAGACAAACGAGTGAAGGTTCCTCGAGCCCTGTCCCCTTCCACTCACATCTGCACAAGGCCAAAGGGCAGTCTGGCCCTCCGCAAGCTTGACATTTCACAATACCAAAATGAGACCCTGACTGGCCAGTTATTGATAAGGGACACTGAAAGAGTAAAAGTGCAATTTTACTTCTGTTAAGACCAGCTGTTTCTTAAGGACTTTTCTGTTTGCTCACCTTCACTGGATCTTAAACAGAGACATTGTGTTGCTATGGAGAACTGTGAGCAAGCAATGACAAATGCTCCCTCACATAAAGCCAAAGCACCCTGTTAACCATCAGCCATTCAGATATGACTGACAGAGTGGAAAGGAAAATCTGTGGGAAAAATATGAAACCAATCTCAGCTTTCGTTTTCTTAATATGTAAAGATGACCTCATGTTGTTTTAGCACAGCATGGTGGCACTCATATGATCTTGTGGTAGAGCATGATTTCCTGGTAGCTATTTCATTATTCAGGCATACCCATCACTGTGAGAGACATCATTCTGAAACAGGCGACATTGAAAAGCCAGGTCTGAGTTTCATTTCACACACCCACATTTCACACCAAGCTAAAAGAATAAGGAGATTGTTTGTTTGTTTTTCTCTGATTTTCTAAAAGTTACAAAAATTGTATTCACAGTATACTTATGGGAATATAGCTTCCCCGATCCTGTCAGTCCTCTCCTTTCCTCCAGACACTGAAGGCATTTAAGTAACATAAACTGTAAAATCTGGCATTACTGTTGATCTTTGCTTTCCACCTAAGATGCTTTCCAGGGCGAGCCTTGAAATTCAACACAACACCGTTTTGTTGGAAGGAAGCTAAAGTCATAACAGTATAGCCTTTTTCTTTCACAAAATATGAATATTATAGCTTTCATTTATTAAAAATTATTTTGGTCGCATAGGGCTTCATATGTTTATTTTAAAATGATTGATCTTTTCATTCTAAATATTCACTCTTTTTCTGTCTAACTCCTGGTTCTTTAATGTTTTTGACCCAGAGCAAAAAAGATTAAAATAAAAGTTAATATTTGTATACAGTGTACTGTAGATGAAATTGTAGACCTTGAAGGCCTGCTATAAAAAGGCCTCTTGGGATGTGACAATCTAGGAATGCTTCCTAACTAGGTTATTAATGAAGACAAACAAAACTAGATGAGATTCTATAGTCCTTACTCAGTCAAAACCCCCAATGAAATTTTGTCTAAGTTCATACTGGAAGCATGTAGCAGAGACAGGGATGGAATACAGGTCCTTTTTCCAAGTGTACTTTAAGAACCTTACATCATCCTTCTTTTCAATTACATCTCGTAAGTAAATTTTGATTCTAAGATGTATTCATTAAAGTGTAAAAACATGGTTGAAAGGACTCTTAACTATGCCCAAAATAAAATTCCATTAATCAATTAACTGGAATCTAGAGTAGTAGGAAACACAACTGGTAGCCACAGTTAAATTGATTGGTGGAACAATAAATAGTTGAATGGAACTTTGAAAAATTACTATCCGGGTAAGTGAAACAAAGCACAGACTCTGCCTGCAACAGTTGTAGTATATCCATCTCACCAGCTTCAGCAACACGTGTGTGGCAGAACAAGTAAATCATAAATTGGACTTTACAGCTCTGAACAGATGCCTAAGTCAGAAACACTACAGTCTTTAGGTATGAGTAGCATCTTTAGAACTGGAAATAGACTAAGGATGATGTCAATGTGAATCAATACTTAACTGTACTAATTTACCTCTTCTCCAAAACATTATCCATATAGAGTATCCTTTATTTTTTTTCAAAGGGAATAGAGTGCCTACATTCCTTTTTCAGTAATGTGAAAGGTTCAGGCCAGATGGCTACAGGAGAGTGATCCTACTGGGATCCAGGAAGGATCCCACTAAAGGATCCCCCCCCAGCCTAAGAGGGGGATCCACAGGACGTGGATACCAAATAAATCCGGGGGACAACTAATGAAATAACAGCGACAGGAGTGGGTCAAAGGATCAAATGAAGGGAACGGGACGGGAGAGTGATAGAAGGCAGATATATTAGCCCCAGGTTGAGTAGGTCCCTTTTTCCTGGGTAAGGCAACAGGGAAGGTTCCAGATCAGGAACTTTCTGGAAACAATTAAGACAGACAGGCTCATTAGAACACCTGCAGCCAATCAAGAAGCTGCTAGAATCAATTAAGGCTGGCTAATCAGGGCACCTGAGTTTAACAAGGACCTCACTTCAGTTTGTGGAGTGCGTGCGAGGAGCTGGGAGCAAGAGGAGTAAGAAGCTGAGAGTGAGAAGGCGTACTACTGGAAGACTGAGAAGTGCAAGCATTATCAGACATCTGGAGGAAGGTCCTGTGGTGAGAATAAAGAAGGAGTTGGGAGGAGGCCATGGGGAAGTAGCCCAGGGAGTTGTAGCTGTCACGCAGCTGTTACAGGAGCCACTGTAGACAGCTGCAAGCCACAGCGCCCTGGGCTGGAACCCAGAGTAGAGGGCGGGCCCAGGTTCCCTCCATCTCTCCAACTCCCTACTTGATACCGGAGGAGTTGACCTGGACTGTGGGTTCCACCAGAGGGAAAGGTCTCTGGCCTGTTCCCCGATCCACTAGGTGGATCAGCAGAGACTGCGGGGATTGTTCTTCTTCCTTTCCCCATAGTGGCCAGTGATGAGGCTAACTGAGTGAACAGCAGGTTTGAGCCACGAAAGTGGCCAAAGTGAGGGCTGCCATGAACCTCTGAGGCGAGCAAATCTGCCAATAAACACAGGACCCACCAAGGCAGAGGAGGAACTTTGTCACAGTAACCTATTCCCATTTTTAATATATGTTTGAAGTAATTTAATCTGCTCCAGAAAGCTCAGGTTGGTGTTCAGCAATGCCAACTTTTGACCTAAATTTCTAGCTGCACTGAGTGATACAACAGGAGGTCCAAAGCTATGAATAATTCTTGGCTCCTGTCTTTTGCTCAGTATTAGTCATGATGTCACTGTCCCCAAACAAAACTGTTTTTCCTTAAGTGCTTTATATTGAGTCCAACTTTATAATTTAATCCCTTTGCTCCAAACTTCTGTATCAGAAAAATACATTTGGCCTTATATCAATCAGGAAGGTGTCATGTGCCTCTGATATAGTAATGAACACTTATAGAACAGGTACCAGCACAAACAGTCCTGGACATCAAAAACATGCAGTAATATTTCACTTCTTCGTGGGTATTGAATGAAAGGGTGTCTCAGCTATGCCAGTTCAAACCACATCACAGCTGAAGTGTCCAAAGAGAGTCTAAAGTTTCAGACTCAGCCACTGCTATGTAAAATAATGCCACAGAAACATTCCCATGTCAAAAACACAACTTTTTATAGTACATTAAATAGCTCTCTCGAGCACTAAGGGAGCAGATCAAATAAATATCCTATTCCAAGTAAGACAGAGATCCACTGTGTATCTCTTCAGGAAGCGCATGTAATCTAAATTCTCATCTCTGCAAAGTAAGGTAATTTTGAAAATCCATTTACACTTCAAAAAGCTCAATTTGCAGTTTGTAAAAATAGTAAATAGAGTAGATACCTCTTAACTGAGGTAGCTCTTCCTCTAATTATGCTGCTGTCCCAATTAAACAAAATTTTTAAAGCCTGAAAATAATTTAAGGCCCAGTTTGTCGTATTGGAGGCCTGCAGATCCATCTTGGGGAAGTACAAAAGTTGGGAGAGTATGTTTCCCCTTCTCACCTGAGAAGCCCTTCTGTGGGTTCACCACAGATTTGTATGGGTTCCAGACTGGGATGGGGTGGGCTAAGGAAGAAGCACTGTCCCTTTCTAAGCCTGAGACAGTCAGCTACAAATGGATACAGATCCAGTTTGTATTAACTTGCACTGTGTTGCCAAGGGAGAAGAAGAGGTTCCAAGTCTGTGGAGGAAGGCTGGCAGCTGCTTGTGAGTTAGGGCTCTGCCTTCCAACTCCTTAAGTTCAGATACCAGCAGGATAGGAAAGCATTCATACCCAGAATGCCTGCTCTGCAAAGAGCAGGAGGAATCCTCTTCCCAACACCCTTCCTAGACAGCACAACTGGAGTGGCAGCAATAAACAGAGACGAGAGAAGAGTCAGGGACTGAAAGAGGGCGAAATGGAAATTGGAAGTACAGTACCAAAAGAGGCAAATCAGAAAGGAGAACATAGGAAAGGGGCCAAGCGGGGGGGCAGGGAGAAGAGGAACACAATTAGGAGGACCCTGACACACACGCACAAGACAAAAATGAGATTTCAGTAGTGAAAAATGGGGTATTTCAAGGCAAGAAGGGAAAAATAGGGACTCCCTCTGTATGAGAGGGAGTATGCTTTCCCCAGGGAGGAGTAGGAAGAGGGGGGAAGCCCAGTTTTCAACTCTTGTGCTATTCATCACATCTTGCATTATCAGGTGTTTTGTTTTTTTTAAAGGTTCCTTCTCACTCTCTATACTGGGCTCTAAGGGCCATTGAGTTCAGTGCCTATGTGCTTCTGAAAATCCCGCTAGGTGTCTATCTGCATCTTGAGGCACCTAAATAACTTTACAAATCTGTGATGGGAGCAGACCCCAGACTATGGGCTTTCGCAGAGAGCTAGAGAATAATCTCCTCCCAGGAATCCCTCACTTAATAAAGTTCCTCCAGCACCATGTGCCAGTCCTCTCTGGCCGCTGTGGGTATGTCTACACTACACTGGGTAGCAAGCCTCTCCACATGGGCCCACAGATTTGACCTAGTGGGGTTTGTAGTGGCACCCTAAAAATAGATGAGTAGACATTGCAGCTGGGGCTGGAGCTCAGGCTCTGAAGCCTGGGTGGGGTGAGGTGGACTTAAGTGCCTGAGCTCCAGCCTTAGTCACAACGTCAAGGCACCATCTACACAGCTGTTTTTAAAGAGCTAGCACAAGCCCTCCGAGCATAAGTCTGTGGACATGGGCGCGTTCCCAGAGGTAGGGAAGACAAGTCCTGGAAGACCAAGAACTCTATGAGTGTAACTTTTTGCCACATTTTATCTCCATTCATTTTAGGCCCATCTACACAGGGCAGTTTTACCAATACACTGATACAACCCCCCACGTAAATGCTCTTGTGCTGGAATACTCAGTTTAGCTTCCCAAGCGACATATCTAAAAAAACGGAAAAAAGAAAAAAAATCACTCTTATCGTGGAATAAGCATGTCTGGAGGACCGGCGTTATACTGGCATAACTATATCAATTTAAAGTCATACCTTAAGGTTTTTCAGTACAACCTTCTTGTGCATGCCCAGTCTTTGAGTTTTGCACTGATACCCATTACCATCGTAACTGAGCAGCACGAAACAATGTGCTTTATTTTTTTAAAATCTCGTGATTTTTAAGCCAACCTCACAATTTTGGGGGAACTGACTAATGGTATTTGAAGACATGGGACTGTGATGACAGAAGATTCCCATTCCCTCATGGGAAAGTCCATATGAGAAGGGAAACACTTCAGGTGAGGGAATAGGCTTGCCCTTAGAGTACTCGCGGAGGTATGGACCTGCTGTCTGTCCCCTGAATGCATCTGGAGGCATGCCTGTCCTCTCCCTCCCCTCAAGGAGACATTAAAAGGGAAAGTCATTTGAGTAGGGCTTCAATTGTTTTGGATAAATATCCAAACTTCTGGAGTTTCTTCTGGACCCCAACATTTTGAGGCCTTTAATTAGGTTATTTAAATTAATCTAAAATTTACATGCAACCTTCCAGCATCTGGAAGCCTCCCAGCTCCCTAATTTATCTGGATAATTGTCCCTGACAACATGTATACAACGTCCAAAATTCTGTCCATAAATTAAAATCTGTAGCCTTTCCCAGATCCTACTTGGAAATACCCCTCAAAAAGAGAGCAGCAGACCTGGGATGAAATACAATTCTGTAATGCATAAAAGTAATAATTAATGTGTTACAGCTACATTTCTTCTTTAAATTGTTATTTGGCAACTTTTCTATCAAAAGACTGAAGCTTAGAATTTCACACACCTTTAACACCTGGGTAAACACCATTTAACCTATTGGTAGTGGACAAATATACCTTCATTAAAATTTGCTACTACTGTCCTAATTAAGCAGCAGTCATTACCATTACTGTCATAGACTGGTTCTCTGGGAGCTGTTTCAACAAAGCGTCTGTCCCGATTAAATATGTCCAAGTTAAGTGAAACGTATTTTACTGAACTAATTACCTCCATCTGGGGCTCTATCATTTTGAAACTATGTTTCTAATAATGCCCCTTACTACACACTATAGTACAAATGTTTTTACAAAGTAAAAAAAAATATATATTTATGCTGTAACAGAGAACACTTCTCGACACCTGCCACACTTGAGCCCTCTGTCTGTCATTTCCCTTGTTCTTTTGACTTGTCCCATGTGCCACCTGATTATACCCAGCATCTTGGCAACACTCTGGCTTCGTGTCTTTTACAGAGTGCTTTAGGCCAAGTACCTTTTACCTCCCCAGCTTTTGCCAGAGGTCAGAAGTTTACTTTACATCTCTTTGGAACAGCCTGCCGTGGTTACCTCGGTAACAATAATGTGAAATAAAATGATCTGAAAGAAAGCGATGTTTATTATATTAGAAACTAAACAGATAATAAAAGTTAAACAGAATAAACATGGCTGTGCTAGCACGTATACGAGGCCTAGTTCAACAGGTTACAACGAGGGCTGTCAAGTGATTAAAAAAACTAATTGTGATTAATCGTGCAATGTTAAACAATAACAGAATACCATTTAAATATTTTGAATATATTCTACATTTTCAAATATATTGGATTTCAATTACAACACAAAATACGAAGTGTACAGTGCTTACTTTGTATTTATTTTTTATTACAAATTGTTTGCATTGTAAAAAATAAAATAGTATTTTTCAATTCCCCCATTACAAGTATTGTAGTGCAATCTCTTTATCATGAAAGTTGAACTTATAAATGTAGAATTATGTACAAAAAATAACTGCATTCAAAAATAAAACAATGTAAAATTTTAGAGCCTACAAGTCCATTCAGTCCTATTTCTTGTTCAGCCAATTGCTCAGACAAACAAGTTTGTTTACATTTGCGGGAGATAATGCTGCCTGCTTCTTGTTTACAATGTCACCTGAAAGTGAGAACAGTTCGCATGGCACTGTTGTCGTCAGCATCGCAAGATGTTTACATGCCAGATGCACTAAAGATTCACATTTGTGCTTCAACCACCATTCCAGAGGACATGCGTCCATGCTGATGACAGATTCTGCTCGATAATGATCCAAAGCAGAGTAGACTGACGCATGTTCATTTTCATCATCTCAGTCAGATGCCACCAGCAGAAGGCTGATTTTCTTTTTTGGTGGTTCGGGTTCTGTAGTTTGCGCATCGCAGTGTTGCTCTTTTAATACTTCTAAAAGCATGCTCCCCACCCCGTCCCTCTCAGATTTTGGAAGACACTTCAGATTTTTAAATCTTCCCCTGGTCTCTAACTTTATAATTTTAGAACTGATTTTTCTTCAAGCTTGGATTTAAAAAAAAAAGGAAAAAAACAAGCCAGATCTGATGACTGTCTAGGTTGTGCTCTAACTTACCATATATACATTTGTGTACGAAATTCAATTTGGCATTTTTTCCCCTTTGTTTATCAGTGTTTCTCTGAAATGCTAGGTGCTCTGTAATTTTAAAACAACATTTCATTAAAAAATGTTAGATCTATGACAAACTTAGTGAATTTCCCAATATCCCATTTTCCAATATCCCATACATAAAACTAAAAATAGTCCCCTATATATTAATAACAGAGCTAAACTCAGTCTATCCCACCTGCTCCCCAAATGGTTGAAAAAGCAGATTTATGTTAACTAAAAAAAGACTGTATTTCAAAGAGTAAACGTGAAAGAGCTGAGTTAAAATGGAATACTTTCAGTTTCCCAGTAACACTACATTGTTGTTCATAGAATCATAGAATATCAGGGTTGGAAGGGACCTCAGGAGGTCATCTAGTCCAACCCCCTGCTCAAAGCAGGACCAATCCCCAACTAAATCATCCCAGCCAGGGCTTTGTCAAGCCTGAACTTAAAAACATCAAAGGAAGGAGATTCCACCACCTACCTAGGTAACCCAGTCCAGTGCTTCACCACCCTCCCAGTGAAAAAGTTTTTCCTAATATCCAACCTAAACCTCCCCCACTGCAACTTGAGACCATTACTCCCTGTTCTGTCATCAGCTACCACTGAGAACAGTCTAGATCCATCCTCTTTGGAACCCCCTTTCAGTAGTTGAAAGCAGCTATCAAATCCCCCCTCATTCTTTTCTTCTGCAGACTAAACAACCCCAGTTCCCTCAGCCTCTTCTCATAAGTCATGTGTTCCAGTCCCCTAATCTTTTTTGTTGCCCTCCGCTGTACTCTTTCCAATTTTTCCACATCCTTCTTGTAGTGTGGGGCCCAAAACTGGACACAAAATGTCAAATAGAGGGGAACTATGTTGCTGTTGTTTATTATTACTGTTGTGCATAGGAACCCTCATCATGGACCAGGACCCCAATGTGCTGTACAATCAGAACAACAAAATTGTCTCTGCCTCAAAGAGCTCACGGTCAAGGTATACAAAGATTTTTGAGTTCCTAGCTCTAATTGAAATCAGTGGAAGTTAAGACCCTAAATACCTTTGATCTGGGCCTTACAATCTAAGTAAAAGACAAGAGACAATGGATGGATACAGACAGATGGGGGAGTACAAGGAAATAATGAGACAATATTAGTCAGAATGCTAGGTCATGGTCTCTGCACACTAGCAACCTAGCCATTGTCAATTTTGGGGTTGTTGGTTCTTTTGGTAGGAATCACAGAAAAGGAGAATTTTGAATGGAGATAATGCATTCATTTGTGGATGTTTCTGGGGATCTCCGTTCAAGTGGGAGGGGCAGCATGGGAGAAAGCATGAAGGTGCTTGTTTTAAAACTGAACAAGTAGGCAACGGAGGCTGGCATCATGGGCCAATGAGAGGTGTGCGTTGACATCTCACTAGTGAATCAGATGGGGGAGTATGTTATGCAGGATCTTGAAAGTAGGGTAACCAGATGTCCCGATTTTATTGGGACAGTCCAGATTTTGGGGTCTTTTTCTTATATAGGCTCTTTTTACCCCCCACCCTCATCTCGATTTTTCACATTTGCTGTCTGGTCACCCTACTTGAAAGGGAAGACAAATATATTATGTTTGATGCAATAGAGAAGGCAGAGCCAGTGGAGGATGCAGAGAGAGGGGTGACAGTCAAAGCAACAGGCTAGGAAAAGCATGGGCTGCAGTATTCTGAATGGCTGTAAGTGAGGCAAAGTTGCATTTTTCAAGGTCAGATGTTGCAGTAATTGAGATGTGAGAAGATGGCAGCCTGTCTGAGAGTTTTAGCTGTGTGAATAGATAGGAAAGGCCATAGCTTAGAGATGTTAGGCAGAAGGAATCTGCAAGGTTTAGACATAATCTGGATATCAGGACCCTAGAAAGAGGTCTGAGTTGAAGAATGGGTGGAAGGAGGGTTGCGAGGTCTAAATGTCACCACAGGGAAGGAGGAGGCAGCAGATGTGGATGTGAGATCTGTATTTGTGTTGGTGGCAGGAGGAAGGAGATTGGGATGGAGAAGGAAAGAAGAGCAGGTAGAGCTGGTGGGAACTGTAGAGTTGTGAGGGTAACAAGAATGGGTAGTGGAGCCAGAGGGATGGGGAAAGAGGAGGAGGAGGAGAAATGCGATGGTGCAGAAGAATGGTATGGTAAGAGCCACGGTGGAATGGCAGATGGACATGGTTACACACACACACACACACACACACACACACACACCCCCCAGTTGCCTGAAGCCATGAACCAGCAGAGTGGGAAGAGCTGGCCAGTCACTCATGTATCACTTCCCTTTGCTTCTGCCATATATGATTCCTGGAAACAGACCATACACAATGTGTCATCCTGCTAACTGCTGCTGAAGCACTAACCTCTCTAGTGGCTGTCCATGTTTGTCCCTCCAAAGTTGACCCACTGAGTGTACGTGCCCATTTAGGGGCTCATCCAAAGTTAATGGAAGCCTATAGAAAGATTCCCATTTACTTTAATTGGCTTTAGATTGGGCCCACAGTGTCTGGTCTGACAACTGGTCCACTGGTCTTTTGAAACCCCTTCCTAAATCAATAAATGAGTGCTAAAATCAATGGGCAGCTTTGTATTAAACCAGAGAGACATAAGGTACATCAAAACTTGCTATGTTATCTCCATTTTTACCAATGAAGAAACTGAGTTACAATTGCCTTTTGGGTGCAGGAGCACTGAGTTCCTGTAGATTAAGCAGATGTCTAGAACTGGTTATAATCATGGTTCTGACACTGACTTGCTTTGTAACCCAGAGAATGTCACTTAGCCTTTCAGGTCCTCAATTTCCCCATCTGCAAGTTGGAGTTAATGATATTTACCTACTTAACTTTATTTAGTTAAAATGAAGATTTTGCCATTGACTTACATGGGAGCAGTATTGGGTCTAGTGTTTGTAAAGTGCTATACGGAGGCCTGACCCAATGCCTACTGAAGTCTGTGGAAGTCTTGCCATGGACTTTTAATGCGCATTGGGTCAGGCTTGAAGTGTAACATCTTAAGTAGGCCAGTCAGTTCCAGAGGTTCTTAGCATTATGTTCAATCGATGAGAAATTGTAGCTTCAGAAAGGTGTGAACTACTTTTTACAGAAATCTTAGCATATTTAGATCAGTTTAGTTGAGCAGGCATTTCCTGAAGCAGCGAAGCAACTATGCAAGGAAGCATACCACCTTCATCTCAACAACACTCTTAAATGTTAATGGAGTTTTCTACTATTCATGCACAGAACTGCATTTTCAGATGGTAGTATTTTGTTTACACATAACCCATTTTTTCCCCAACTGTAGCAAAGCACGTCATACTCATTATAGGCTATTTATAACGTAGGGGATCACAAGATTTAGACCTTAGTAGTTAGGAAACCACTTAGGCTGCTGATACGATGAGACCACTACTTCTAATTGTGACCAGTATTGTCTCATTGTTTCCTTGTACTCCCATCTGTCTGTCTGTCTCCATCCGTTGTCTCTTGTCTTATATTTAGATTGTAAGCTCTTTGAGGCTGGGACCATCTTTTTGTCCTGTGTTGGTACAGCAGCTGGCACAATGAGGTCCTGGCCCATGGTTGGGGCTTCTAGCCAGTAAAGTAAGATAATAACTACAAAAATACTTTAAAATAATTTATTAACAAGTAAACTATTAAAGGACCATTGAAAGAAAAAAAATTCTAAATTGAAGGTGACTGTATTAATTATAAATTGGTCCAACAATATAGGACCAAAAAGCCAATGGGATCACTTAGTAAGTAACAACTTAATGTTTTTTTTTTTGTATTAACATAAACATCTCTTCTTATTATTCATCCTTTCTAGATTCAATACATGTTTTTTTTCCCCATCAAACTACCAAGTATACCACAAAATTGCCCCTTCAGTGAGCAAAGCCTGGATTTGATTATCTAGGTATTAAAATAACCCCAAATATCACTGATATGAAGCATGCTAACTTCAAAATAATTGGAAAGAAGATTACAGGCAATGGAACAAACTCCCCCTCTCATGGATGGGGAGGGCAGCTGTCATTATGATCACAGTCATGCTAAGGATATTTTATGTTCTACAGATGGTTCCCTTCCTCTTCAACTCTAAAGATAGAGATGTGCTGAACAAGCATTTTGTAAAATTCCTATTGAAAGGAAAAAAAGCCAAAGATCAAATTAGAGCAAAGAAAATGGTGAGATCCCTTTCCCAAATTTAAAACTCTATCTGCCTTTTAACAACAACAAAAGGTGGATATTTCCTAAAAAAGGACTTGATTGATTTGACTTGGAAAGGGTAATGTTTTAAAATGTAAAACTGAGGTGGACTTTATATCATTGCTGATTACAGTGGATCCTTGGCTGCTCCAGTTATACTTGGCCTCTGTCTGAAGATAAATATTTCATATATGTATCAGAAAGGGAGAAAATTGGAGCAAAATCCTTTCAGACATCTTTTAATTCAAGAAGATGTTTTTTCCATACAAAAATTGTATGGTTTTTCCATACAAAATATAATCCTTGTGAAGGAATAGCACCTTTGCTTAGTTTGAAAAACTAATTAACAAAATTGTGAGCATTGAAAATTACATCTGCTCCTGTGTAGTAGAAAATTTCTGTCAAATCATTACGTGCACCATGAGCATGACTGCACACTTCATTGTATGTGCATGTTCCATCTAGACTCAGGGGCATACCATAGAGTTGTGTTCCCCATGCAACTGAGCTCTCACAGTGCTTGTATAGGAGTAATTAAAAGGCAGGAGTAGGAGGTGGGCAGATAGGAGAAGTCAGCATGAACATGGTCCTCAAAGAAGAGTGCATGATTTGCTACATGTAGGGGGAAGGGGAAAAGAGTAGTGTTAGGGACTACTGAAAATGCAGGACTAGGCATACATAGTAAACATTCCTTTTAAGGTAGCTGTGCACATAAAGTCAAGTGTGAATTAATGATAGAGCTGGACAGATAATGTAAAATCTTTTTCACGATTTTATTTTTCCTTTTTCAAACAGAATTTTTACTTGTAACAAATTTTGGTCCAGCCAGCTGGAAAGTGCAGCTAGCTCACAGTGTGGCTAAATTCCACAGACTCCTTGCAGCAATTTTTCTCGTTCCTCCATAGCAGCAGACAAAGGGGAGGACACTCCTTCACTGGGAAAATGGAAACAGCCAACACTTGGAGTCTAAATGAGAGCTTAAAAGCTCACTTCTCTGTTGCTTTCAATGGCCATCCACTGACAGATGTCATCACTACTACAAAGCTTGAAAAGTATCTGTTTCTGCTCCACCAGTAAGAAGCACCCAGTAGAATGAGGACCACCATAACCAGCCTCTCCCAGCAGTAAGGAGAAAGGGCTCTTCCCTTATCAGCAGGAGCCAGCTAATAGTCTATTTGGTGCTCTGCTCAGCACTAAAATCACTGTTGGCATTCCACAAACAATACATAACTGTAATGATATACATTGAACAGGGGTGGTGGCAAAATGGAGCCTCACAGAACCCTATCTTCTTGGGGTAGATGAACAGTTACCTAGTACTACTCTCTGAAATCCCTCAAAGAAATGAATGGAGCCATTAAAGAAAGAATCACCGCAAAGAAGTCCTGCTATGAGCACTTAACTTTGTAAACTTATTCTGTGGGTATTCAGACATTTTGTGCGCTGAAGACTAGAACATAAGACTTGGGTCAGCTGGACTCTCTATACATTTAAGTAAGTGATAGTGTGTTGATGTGATTCAAGTTATTTTTTGCCAAGGTACAGCCAGTTTCTGGCTTAGTTATCTTTTATTGGGTATCCATTTTCTATTCATTATCTCCCCAACATTGTTTCTGATCAGTCTGCTGCCTCTCTGACATAGATTTGCCATCATGATGCAAGGAATGCCACAGGAATGCCAAAAATACTCAGCTTTTTCATTTGAAACATTATGCCCCTGAGGTGCTTTCAGTGCTAGTTGATTGTTGCTGAGAAACCCACAGTTGGATAACCAGCAGTATTCTGAAGCAGCAAGTGGAATTTGGCAAAGACTGAGGCCATTCATATTAGTTCTAGGAGAACTTGAGCTTCATGATCATTTGACACTGTGGTATGTGACGGTGGTGGTCAAAAATTCAGTGTTTTTCTTTAAAAGGTACCTCTTTCAGACTGAAAAGTGACTTTTGATACTTATATTGGTTTGCCTACAGAGTTATCTTCCCCCCCATTATTCAAACAAAAATACAGTCATCTTGTGCTCTCTCTTTCTGCATAGACATGCTGCCAGAACTGATCTTTTCCTTCATTATTTCTAAGCTATTATATTACCTTATTGGCGGGACTCCCCAAAACATCCTTGCTACCAGTCTGCATTGCAAACAAAATTGTACATATAAACTCAGTCTCGCTAAAACCTTGTTTCAAATTAATCTGAAATAAAGTTGTGTAGTTTTAATATGGCCTTCCTTTAGTTTTTGCTTTTTAACATTTTGATACTTATGATTCTACTAAACTCATTGGGCCAGACTGCTCCCATGCATATAGTGGAAATTTTGTCATTGGCTTTAAGGGAAGCAGGCTCTGGCCCTATAAATATTTCATTTGTAGCTGTATTAACTACCACACAAATTATCTATCTGCCAGTGGGTACCTGTTCTTAGTTAAGAAAGGTGCTCCAATTATTTTATTTGGAAGTATGGAGAGAAAAATCCTCCTTATGCTGCATGCTTGCAGTAATGGGGGACGAACATGTAAAGACGTCCCCACACCCTCTTCTCCCACGCAATAGCATCATGTTGCATCCAAGCTCTCAAGAGCAGTAGGATAGTGTATCTGCTAGCAGCCCAGATAAAGTCACAGGGATGATCTATTACCTTATGTGTGGCTAGGCATCCCAGCTCTTGCACATATGCTACAGGCTTGTAGGAATGGCAGGAGCATACTGTCCCCGTTTTCTAGGTCCTGATCCAACTTCTGTTGGCATCAGTAATAGTAAGGCCCTTAATTGTCCATGTACAAAGTGATATCTATTACTCTAATAGTCCCATTTCCCTTGGACTGGAGGAGGCAGGAATTGAGTTTAATTCTGTTTCTTTGTGAAAATATTTTGGTTCTAATTATCCTGATGGCTTTTTCTAATGATAGTCTTATACATACCTGGTTTGTCTTATGCATGTAATCAGATACTTCAGTCAATTTAATAAAATAACTGGAAACAACATACCATGGTTAGAGTAAAGATGCTCACTCTCTAATATGGGAACACTTTGTTAAGTAGAGAGATCGGATGATTGTATTACCGTATAATGTTTCTCTAAACAAAAGCTCACTGTTGTAATGATTATTGTAATGTCTCTGATACTTACATGGCAAGGATTTATTAACCTTTTAAAACTTCCTTAATAAGAAGATGTGGCCAGTGTCACAGCTTTCATTTTTCACTTTTAGGCAATGCACAACATTCACGGTTTATTTTTTTCCAGAAGTATAGAAACTTCACTAGAGAAAGCAACACTGGGGATTTGTTCCAGATTTACACCCATGTTTCCAAGATCAGAATCTGGCCCATTATTTTATTTTGTTCTGAGTTCCCCCCTATTAATGAGACAGCACAGAAGCGTTTTCCTTTATATTTGCACACTTTCTTTACGATAACTGCGGGGATGACTCACTTTTCATATTTGTAAAGTATATTTGTAGAGCGGGTTCGTCGGGCTTCGTGCCTCTCCGGGGCGGCGGGGAACCACACCGCCTCCTTTAGTCCTTGCATGGCCCCTTGGGGAATTGGTTGGGCAGCAGGAGTCCTGGCTCAAGCCATCCGGCAGGGGGCTGAGCACACACAGGTAACAATTAGCGGATAACCAGCCCTGGGTCAGGGCGAGGCAGCGAAGAGTCACAGCTCAGGCCCTCAGGCAGGGGCTGAGCAAACACAGGTAAATAGCACACCCAGGCTTCAGGTTCAGAGGGCCTGGGAGAGGGGGAGACTGCCACCCACGCGTTGGGTGGCAGCGGGGGACCCAGACCCTCCCACTCCACTGCGTCCCAGCCCGGGGCCCTAGCAGCAGCCAAAGGCCCGCTGCTGTGTCAGTGGGGATCCTGGCCGCAATACACTGACATAGGTTCCAGCAGTGTTGCAGCCAGACTCAGGTCGTTTGCTCCCAGGGCTACTTCCCCACTCCCGCTCTGGAGATACCCGAGTCAAGGTGGGGTCCTCAGGGGGGTCGATCACCATTGGATCCTCCAGGGTAGCTGGCGAGGGGTAGGCTCGGCGACTCTCCCACACACTGATCCATGTTGAGTACTGGCTGGTCTGGCCAGTCTCCAGGTCCACCGCTGGTTGCTGTAGTCTCCCCAGCGGGAGCTGGGTCAGAGGTGTCTGGCCTCTCCAGCAGCTGCCTCTCGAGTGAGCTCTGAGGTTGAACTCTTCTACTTCCTGTCCGGCCTCTGAGCCTCTGTGGGGTGGGCTTGGAGTGCTCTGACTCCACCCACTCTGGTGTCTGGCGGAGCTCGTCCCTCTCTGGGGCACCAGGGAACGACACCACCTCCCTACAATATTCAAGAGTCCATCTGGTCGAATCCCGCCTTCGTGATGTTTTGCCAATACATGCTTCCAGTACTTATAGTGTTGAATGCTGGGTAGAGCACACACAAGTCAGTTATCTATAGAGATGCTTCACAATCACTAAAATTCAGAATAAAGCCCCAATGGTGTGAATCTGCCCCAATTTAGATTTATATTTTATATTAAGCAATGCATTCTTGTTCTATTTTAGCTTTCAGAATACCAAAGAACATGTTCTGAACATGATTTATTCTGAAAACCAAAGAAAATTCCTCATTTTCCTATCCTATAAACCTTCTAATCATTTGTAGATAAGATTGCTAAAGTACACGCAAGTTAGAGTGTAGAATCTAAATTTTTCTGTCATCAGTTGACCATTTATGAAAATGTTTTTAAAAGTCCTACAATAAATAACATTTATCAATTCTAGGAATGTGTTCTTGGGTTTTTTGTTTTGTTTTGTTTTTAGCCAGGGAAGAGAGAGCTTAACTCAAAACCTATCACTTAAGTTATAAAACTACTTTCCAAAAATTATTTATTGTACAAGATATATTCCAGAACGCTTATCTTTGTTTAACCATGTAAAAATCTACTTGTTTAGAGCCTGCAGCCAATTATCTTCCCCTGTCTAGAGAACAACAAAAGTGAGTAAGGGGCTGAAGGGGACTGTATTATGAAAGGAGATTAAAAAAACAAAATATATATAGCTTGGCCAAATTATCACTAAAGAAAAATATGACAAACATATACATGTATTTGAAAGGTATAAATACTAAGAAGAAAGAGGAAATGTGTAGCGTGGACTAAGGAAATAGAGCTCAGGAAAAAATCCTACCACTGAGGACTATAAATATATGGAGTAGTCTCAGAATAGCGGTGATGAAAATGCGGAGCCAGATCTTCTGGTGCAGTGCAGCCACTTATTGCTGCATCACTAACAGAATCTGGCTACAAAGCCTTCAAGTATATGTCCCTATGCGTGCTTCACTGTAGGATGTGCCCACACCTGTGTGCTCTCAACTGGAGAAAGCAAAGCAGAGTCCACAGGCTCATGCTTCCAAACAATGACATATAAGGCCAGGTCTATACTCAAAAGTTAAATTGACCCAGCTACGTCGCTCACGGGTGTGAAAAATCACCTGAGAAAGACAATTAATTTGACCTGGTGTAGACCTAGCTACTGCCTCTCAGGGAAGTGGGTTAACTATGCCAACAGGAGAACTCCTCCTGTCACTGTAATGAGAGTCTGTGCTCAGGGCCGGCTCCAGGCATCAGCTTTCCAAGCAGGTGCTTGGGCGGCAGTCAGAATGGGGCAGCAGTCCATGTCCCATGGCAGCAATTCAGCAGCAGCTCTGCCACTCTTCCGGGCGCGGCAGCTTTTGGGCGGCAGCTCCCGCTCTTCCGTCCAGGCGCGGAAGCAATTCGGCAGCAGCTCCGCCGCTCTAGCAGCGGTGGCAAGTCGGCGGTGACTGCTTGGGGCGCCCAAATTGGTAGAGCCGCCCTGGCTATGCTGAAGCGCTACAGTGGCGCACAGTGCTGCACCTGTGCCGCTGTAGCATTTCGAGTGTAGACGAGACCTAAGGAGGCATGGCCCCACCAGTGCTCAGTTCCTTCTCAACAGCTTGCAACTCAAAATGAAGCAATTGCGTGTCCACTGTTCTGAGCTTCCCGCCTTTCTTAACATAGACACTTTATTCTTAGTTTCTTCTTTCGTTTGTTTAGTTATTTTATTTCTCTTTTTCCTCAAACCTCCTTCACCTCTCTGTGGCAATGCCTCTCTTCAGGAAGGATCTCCTGTCACTGAATTCTGGAACTCTGATCTATCCCAACCTCTCCTTCTTGAACCTCAGAGCATGGTTCCTAGATGTTCTCGAGTATGGAGCCAACCTCTTTGGATAGCGTCCAGTCAGTTCTCCTATCTAGTAGGAAACCTAGTACTTGCAAAACTTACCTTCAGAAGTGGTAATGCTTCCATTCCTGGTGTTCTCTTCACTGTTCTCGAGAAATCCTGCTCTCCAAAATGACCTTTAAAGACACCAAGTCTATCAATGAGCTCAGTCAGAGTACATTTGGCTACTATCACAGCCTTCCACTTGCCCATCAAGGACTTCTCAGTTTTTGCTCACCCTAGTATCCCCAGATTTTTCACAGATTTACACAACTTGTTTCCCCTTGTATGGAACTCAGCCCCACAGTGGGACCTTAATTTGGTTCTCAGTGTCCTGAGGAAACCCCCTTTGAACTGATGGCAACATGTTCTTTCCTCCACCTCTCCCTCAGGACTTCATTCCTTATAGCCATCACTTTGGCTAGAGCAATGGGAGAGCCCGGTGCTCCCATGGTGAGCCCACATTTACTACCTTCTACAGCGATAAAGTTACACTGTGTCCCCATCCTCGGTTCCTCTTTAAGGTCTCTTCGGAATAACATATTAATCAGAGCTCTGCCTACCAGTGTTCTACCTCTGAGAGGAAACCAGCTTACGTACACTACATGTCAGGAGGCCCTCGCCTTCTTCCTCAACAGACTAAGACCTTCAGGGTCCTTCCCAGATTATTTGTTTCTTTTTTGCAGAGATGATAAAGGGATAACCTACTTCCATTCAAAGACTGTTGAAGTGGGTTTTGGGTTGCATTTTAACCAATTATGAGTCTGCTGGGAAGCAGTGCCTTTGCAGAGCAACAGCACAGTCCACTAGGACTCAGTCCACATCTATGGCTATACTAAAAGATGTTCCCATAGCAGAAAGCTGTAGGATTGAAACTTGGTCTTTCTTTAACACTTTGGCCAAGAATTATGCCATCTGACCTGCTTCCAGGAATGGTACTAACTTTGGTGACACAGTCCTCTGCACTTTCTAGGACTTGTCTCCTCAACACGCACCTCCTTGTTGATTTACTGCTTGTGAGCCTCCTATGGTGCAGCACTTTAGGGACAAAATATATCAAAGACCTCAAGTCACTGCAAGGTAAGTAACCTCTCCATATCTAACCCCAAACAGATCACCCAACTGTAAGGGTGATCCTCAACTTGCACAGAGCCAATGTAGGGACTCTTCCACTACCTTCCCACCCTGTGTAGGATGTATGACTGGTGACACAAAGTACGTCCAGGACATACCTACACTGCACTGATCCTTAGCTGTACTTTGGACCCCTGCCCCTTTGGAGCCCACTGTTAGCCAGGAGAAGTCAGAGCAGGCTCTAGGCTGCTCTAACTCATGCTGAAGACCTGACTTTCATAGAGCCACCTCGGGATCAGGAGAGTGCAAATGAGAGTTTTATGCTTTTGCTCCCAACACTAGTGATCTGTGCTGTGTGGAGGTCAGCCAGACCTCAGAATCTGGCTCACCAAGTATTGCTCCCAAGGATAGCCTATGACTTAATAGGTCTTTCCATTTCCAATTTCTGTGCTTTAAGAGTAAAGAGAGGGATTGTGGAAATGATTCTAACAAACTAACTAAAATTCCTATCTGGGCAATCCAGAAAGCTCTGTGGACTTGGTGATTACTACATAGAGTCTTCAAATTCATTCTGTATTTTTCCACTTTCCTGCTTAATTTGTGTGTGTATGTGTGTGTGTGTGTATAAAAATAGATATGTCTTCAGCCATGCCTATGTATAATGAATGTCTCAGATAAATTACATTATATGTCTATTACTATACATAATAGCCTACATTTTCTAATGTGACTCTAGAGTGACTAGTGATTTTTTTGGATTTGAACTTGATACACCTTAAAGGATCCTGATTTTCAGATGGGAGGTAGCTAATTACTTTCTATAAGTCTTTAAGACACCCCTTTAAGGTGTCAAATGGGAAACCAAAAATTGAAGCATCCACAGTCAGTGATCATTTTTGAAAATTCAGCCATTACTTTTTAAGTTTAGGTCCCTCCTCAGAGTATAGACACCTCTATGTACACTCTGAGTTTAGGTGGAACCCTTATATGTACTTCCTTTACTAAGTATGTCTTATTAGCTTACAGCACCATTATTAAATATAGGGTCTGATCCTGAAAATCCACATTTACATGAATAGGGACTATATTGTACTACAATTGAAGCATGGGAATTATGGTTCACAGGCTCTTAAATACAATGAAGAAAGAAAGGGCAAAAAGGCCAGGAGTCCATTATAGATAACAAATATGCACTGTGACAAAGTTCCTGCTCTACCTTGGTGGGTCTTGCGCTTATTGGTAGATTTGCTCGCCTTGGAGCTTCATGGCAGCCCTCAGCTTGGCCATTTTTCTGAATTCACAGTCCAGGTCGACTCCTCCTGTGTCTGACCAGGAGTTGGGAGGATTTGGGGGGAACACGGGCCCGCCCTCTACTCCAGGTTCCAGCCCAGGGCCCTGTGAAATGCAGCTGTCTAGAGTGCCTCCTGGAACAACTGTCCGACAGCTACAACTCCCTGGGCTACTTCCCCATGGCCTCCTCCCAATATCTTCTTTAACCTCACCATAGGACCTTCCTCCTGGTGTCTGATAATGCTTGTACACCTCAGTCCTCCAACAGTCCACGTTCTCACTCTCAGCTCCTAGTGCCTCTTGCTCCCGGCTCCTCACACACACACACACACACACCACAAACTGAAGTGAGCTCTTTTTTAAAACCTAGGTGCCCTGATTAGCCTGCCTTAATTTATTCTAGCAGCTTCTTGATTGGCTTCAGGTGTTCTAATCAGCCTGTCTTAATTGTCTCCAGAAGGTTTCTGATTGTTCTGGAACCTTCCCTGTTGGGAAACGGAACGTCCTTTGCTTGCTCCTCAGCTATCTGCTTTCTATTCTTTTCTAAAGCCCCCTGGCCTGGATTTTTCTTACTTTTTGAATCTGCCTTAGTTCCCCCTTCCGACCGGGCCAGACGCTTTTTGTTTTGGTTTGATTTTTTGTTATTGTTTTCTTCTTGCCGTTTACGTGCTGGTCGGCCTCCAGCTTGCCGCCAGCACCTGCCCCCCACCCCCCACGCCTGCTTTCGGGCGCAGCTATTTGCCTCAGCTGAGCCCCCCGGAGGAGGGGGGGGAAGATTGCCAATTTTGCTATCTGGAGGGGGGAGTGGAAACCCCCAGACCCAGCCGTTTTGCTGGCAGCTCGGATTTTACTTCTTATCTTTACAACATTCTCAGCATGCCGGACGCCTTGGAACACAGCCAACACGGCTGGAGAAGAAGATTTCAGAAGACAGGAGAAATAACCCAGGGAAGCTACAAATCATCGTGAAGGGGGCCGTAAGCCTGAGTAATTTTCTGAATTATACTCTTGTGGGGGGGAGTTTGACTGTGGTTTACTTGCGTTTGTGGCGGCACAGGGGCTGTGGCGCAGAGCCCCTCCCGATCCATCGGTGCCCACCCCCCCACCATTACTACAACTGTTACGGCCCCCCCCGCCGTCCGTCCCTGATGGCAACCTGCCATCTACCTTCGGATCCAGCTGTTCAATTTGAACTTTGCATTTCGGACTGGACATAACAGCCGACCAACCGAGACTCTTTCGACAAACGTGCATGGGTCAGCACCCCCCCCCCCGATTGCTTATCCCACAGCTTGCCCCTATTACCGGACCCCGATTTGTTTCCCCCCGCCAGTCCAACCCCTTCGGCATTCCCCCCCGCCGCCTGCAGCCCAGCAGGGAGGAGCGGTTACTCTGCTTCCCCCTCCCTCCTCCTCCTTCCGGTGTCTCCCCATCTCTCCCTGCTCACAATGGCGGGGAATGAGAGGGGCGAGGCCCCTTTAACAAAATCAGTTGTCCTTCCCCCACCTCCCCCCCTGGCCGACCCCCAAGGTCCCCCCCCACCACTATTGTTAAGATACTTGCCACCCCCTCCCCGCTGGGGCACCGGCAGCAGGAGGCACCGGGGTGATTACTGATGCTGCTGCGCCCACCGCCCCCCAGATTCTAGGAACCCCCCCAAGCTGGCCGGAAGGGCCAGGGCGGGAAGAAAGGAAAGGGCCCTGCTAAAACCACTAGGCCCTCCATGGCAGGGGCTGCCCCCACCGCTGTGGCCTCGTCATCGACTGTGGCGCCCCTCCCTGCGTTTTCCTCCACCAGCTCTGCGATTGTCCCTCCCCCGGCCCCCAGGACGTATGCCCGGGCGGTGATGGGCTCCTCCCTGCCTGCCGCCTCGTCATCTTGTGGAGGGGAAATCGTAACCCCACCCCCCCATGAGCTGCGGCATTCACTACGGAAGTTCCTAGAACACACCCGTGGCGCCCACGATAGGGTACAGCTTGCTTTTCAGCTATGGGGGGACTTTGTCCAAATCCTCCAGGCCACAAGGGCCCTTATACAGGAGGGCAGGGGGCAAGGAAGGCGCGGTGCTGCGGCCTACAAGCGAGCCCGCGGCTTCCAACGCGATCTACTCATCCACGGGATGGGTCACGGGTTGCTGCGCAACCCGCCGGGGGCCACGAACACCCCCGCCACCAAGAAACCCCCACCCCCCCAGCCCTCCGCATGACACCTCTTATTATTGCGACCCTGAATACCAGGGGCTGTACGATGGCTCTCCGCAGGTCCCAGGTGCTCTCTTACCTTTGGGAAGGGGGGTACTCTGTAGTTTTCCTGCAGGAGACCCATACGGACCCGGCCGCCAAGGGCAGGTGGCGGCTGGAGTGGGGGGACGGGGTATACTTTAGCCACTTCGTGACTTGGCAAGCTGGAGTGGCGACCCTGTTCTCCCCCAACCTACGGCCTGAGGTGCTAGGGGTCACTGAGGCCGTGCCGGGCCACCTGCTGCACCTTCGAGTCCGTATGGAGGGGCTCATGGTCAATCTTGTTAACATCTATGCCCCGCAAATGAGCTCCAGGCGGCCACAATTCTATCAACGGGTGTCCGACTTTCTCGGCACCCTGGATTCGCACGAGTGCCTGGTCCCGGGAGGGGACTTTAATACCACCCTTGAGGAACGGGACCGCTCAGGGGCCGAGCCGAGCCCGGCCACCGCGAATATTCTCCGAGGGATAGTTGAACATCACTCCCTAGTGGACGTCTGGCATGACCATCACCCAGATGACACTTCCACGTTCACCTTTGTCCGGGTGGAGGCCCATCGGTCACACCACTCTCGGTTGGACCGTATTTACTTATCCCGTTTCCATCTTTCACAGGCCCACTCCTCCGCCATTCGGCCAGCCCCATTCTCCGATCATCATTTAGTCACCGTAACGGTCTCCCTCCGTGCAGAGAGACTGGGGCCGGCCTATTGGCACTTTAACAACAGCCTGTTGGAGGACGAGAGCTTTGTAACGTCCTTCCGGGAGTTTTGGCTGGCCTGGCAAGAGCGGCGTGCCTTTCCCTCGGTGCGGCAATGGTGGGATCTCGGGAAGGTGCGCGCCAAGCTCTTCTGCCATGACTACACTCGGGGTACCAGCCGACGGCAAAATGCAGCGATAGAGCAGTTGGAACGGGAGGTCTTAGAGATGGAGAGGCGTCTGGCCGCCAACCCCGAGGACCCGTCCCTCTGCAGAGCATGCCGGGAGAAGCGGGAGGAGCTCCGGGCCCTCGAGGACCACCGGGCCCGAGGTGCCTTCGTTCGGTCCCGCATCCGCCTCTTTCGGGAGATGGACCGCGGCTCCCACTTCTTCTATACCCTGGAGAAAACGAGGGGGGCCAAGAAACACGTCACCTGCCTTCTTGCGGAAGACGGCACCCCCCTCACGGATCCGGAGGAGATGTGTGGGAGGGCCCGTGACTTCTACACAAGCCTTTTCTCCCCAGATCCGACCAATCCTGGCGCTTGCGGGGTGCTCTGGGAGGAACTCCCCACGGTCAGCGTGGGCGACCGAGACCGACTAGAGCTGCCTTTTACCCTGGCCGACTTCTCGGAAGCCCTCCGTCGCATGCCCACCAATAAATCTCCAGGCATGGACGGGCTGACCGTGGAGTTTACCGCGCGTTCTGGGACATCCTCGGCCCAGACCTAGTCACTGTCTGGGCTGAGTCCTTGCAGAGCGGGGTCCTCCCTCTGTCGTGCAAGCGAGCGGTACTCGCCTTGCTGCCGAAGGGGGACTTCCGTGATTTACGAAACTGGCGTCCCGTCTCACTCCTTAGCACGGATTACAAAATCGTAGCGAAAGCAATCTCACTGCGGCTAGGGTCCGTGATGGCGGACGTGATCCACCCAGACAAGACCTATACTGTCCCGGGTTGCAGCATTTTTGACAACCTATTTCTAGTCCGAGACCTTTTGGAACTCGGGCGGAGAGATGGTCTGTCGTTCGCCCTCCTGTCTCTTGATCAGGAGAAGGCGTTCGATAGAGAAGACCATGGGTACCTCCTGAGCACTCTGCAGGCGTTTGGATTCGGACCTCAGTTTGTGAGTTTTCTCCGGGTGCTGTACGCCTCTGCGGAGTGTTTGGTTAGGTTCAACTGGACCCTGACTGAACCGGTCAGCTTTGGGCGAGGAGTGCAGCAGGGGTGCCCCCTCTCGGGCCAGTTGTACGCTCTGGCAATCGAGCCTTTCCTCTGTCTCCTCCGCAGGAGGATGACAGGGTTGGTGCTGCAGGAGCCGGAGCTGCGGCTGGTCCTGTCGGCGTACGCCGATGACGTACTCCTCGTGGTCCAGGACCCGGGCGACTTGGCGCGAGTGGAGGCATGCCATGCCATCTATTCGGCAGCCTCCTCCGCCCGAGTCAACTGGGTCAAGAGCTCTGGCTTGGTGGTGGGGGACTGGCGGCAGGTGAGCTCCCTTCCACCCGCGCTTCAGACCATCCGGTGGAGTGCGGGTCCGCTGCTCTATCTCGGCGTTTACCTTTCCGCCACGCACCCTTCCCTGCCGGAGAACTGGCAAAATTTAGAGGGCGGGGTGATAGAGCAGATCCAGAAATGGACGAGGCTACTCCGATGTCTCTCCCTCCGAGGGACAGCACTGGTGCTTAACCAACTAGTCCTGTCCACGCTCTGGTACTGGCTCAACACCCTGGCCCCGGCTCCGGGTTTCCTGACCCACCTCCGGAGATTGATTCTAGAGTTCTTCTGGTCAGGAATGCACTGGGCCCCTGTTGGAGTTCTTCATCTACACCTGAAGGAAGGAGGGCAGAGCCTGAAGTGTCTGTACACTCAGGTCCGCGTTTTCCGCCTCCAGGCCCTACAGAGGCTCTTTTATAATGCAAGTAGTTCGGCGTGGAGCATACTGGTGCACGCCTTTCTGCGCCGCTTCCAAGGGCTCCGATACGACCGACAGCTCTTTTATCTTTGTCCGAGGGGTTTTCCGCGAGACCTCTCCGGGCTGCCGGTCTTCTTCCAGGACCTCCTCCAGACCTGGAAACTGTTTCTAACGACCAGGTCCGTGGCGGCCACCGTGGGAGCAGATCTCCTCACGGAGCCCCTGCTACACAACCCCCAGCTCCGTGTGCAGGTGGCGGAGTCCCGCTCGGTGCGCCAGAGGTTGGTCCTAGCGGAAGTCACGAGGGTCGGAGACCTTCTGGACTACGACCAGAGAGACTGGCTTGGTTCCCCTGACGCTCGCTCGGCGCATGGGGCTCTCCAGCCCCAGTGCCTCCCGGTGCGTACTTCAGGAGGTGAAGGCCGCCTTGACCCCCGCTGCTCGGGCTTATGTCAGCCGAGCCTTGTGCGAGGGCGCACCCCGCCCATCCTCTACCCCAGGCCCGCCGGACCTTTCCATTGGGCCCCTACCCTGTCGATCCCAACAAACCCCTCACCCTTTCACTGCAAGCCAGCTGCATGAACTGCAGCCGGTCAGTTTTCAAATTGCACCACGGAAATATTTATACACACTCACGCTTCACACCCTTCACGCCCACATCCTGGTGTCCCGCCCTGATACAAAGTGGCGGGACCTCCTGCCACCTTTGGAGTTTATAATGCAAGTAGTTCGACGTGGAGCATATTAGCGCATGCCTTCCTGCGCCGCTTCCAAGTGCTCCGATACAACTGGCAGCTCTTTTATCTTTGTCCGAGAGGTTTTCTTCGAGATCTCTCTGGGCTGCCGGTCTTCTACCAGGACTTCCTCCAGACCTGGAAACTGTTTCTAACGACCGGGTCCGTGGCGGCCACCGTGGGAACAGATCTCCTCACGGAGCCCCTGCTACACGATCTCCAACTCCGTGTGCAGGTGGCGGAGTCCCGCTCGTTGCGCCAGAGGTTGGTCCCGGCGGAAGTCACGAGGGTCGGAGACCTCCTGGACTACGACCGGAGAGACTGGCTGGATCCCCTGACGCTCGCTCGGTGCATGGGACTCTCCAGCCCTCGTACCCCCCGGCGCGTACTTCAGGAGGTGAAGGCCGCCTTGACCCCCGCTGCTCGGGCTTATGTCAATCAAGCCTTGCGCAAGGGCGCACCCCGCCCATCCTCTACCCCAGGCGCGTCGGACCTTTCCATTGGGCCCCTACCCTGCCGATCCCAACAAACCCCTCACCTTTTCACTGCAAGCTGGCTGCATGAACTGCAGCTGGTCAGTTTTCAAATCGCACCATGGAAATATTTATACACACTCACACTTCACACCCTTCACGCCCACATCCTGGTGTCCCGCCTCGATACAAAGTGGCGGGACCTCCTGCCACCTTTGGAGGGTGAGCAACTTTGGTGGGCCAGCCTGTATTCCACCTTGGTCCCGAGGCCCGTCGGGGACATCAGTTGGCGGCTCATTCACGGAGCTGTGAGCACGGGCATGTTTCTGACAAGGTTTACCCCCATCCCAGATACTTGCCCTTTTTGTAATGTGAGGGAAACCCTGGCGCACGTATATCTAGAGTGTGCCAGATTGCAGCCCCTTTTCCGGCTCCTCACAAATATTTTATTGCGCTTTTGGCTTCATTTCTCCCCTCACCTTTTTATCTATGCACTCCCCATCCATGGCCCCACAAAATCGCGAGATCTCCTGGTTAACCTCCTCCTAGCCTTGGCTAAAACAGCCATTTATAAAACCAGAGAGAGGAGGTTGGCCCATGAAGCGTCCTGCGATTGTAGGGCCTTTTTCCGATCCTCACTACATTCACATATCCGGGCGGAGTTCCTCTGGGCGGCGTCCACTGACTCCCTTGACACCTTTGAGGAGCAGTGGGCGCTGCCTGGGGTTCTCTGCTCGGTGACCCCGTCCAGTTCCCTCCGTCTGACCCTTTGATTGAGGGGAAGAGCAAGAGACGCCAGCCCCAGCCGTTGCCACTGTGGATACCATCATTACTGTCATCTAGGAGGGGTCCTATAATACGTGGGTGTCTACCCCGCCCCCAAACCTCCCACCCCGCAGCCGTGCCCATCTTGCCGGGCACTCTCAGGAGAGGGATAATCTGTGACACTGGGCGCAGCCCTAAGTAACTCGAGGGGGTGGAAGACCACGAGTGTCGAGGAAGCCCCCCCGCTCTAGGCCACCAGGTAACTCAGGAGGGTGGAAGACCACGAGTGTTGAGGAAGTCCCCCCGCTCTGGGCCCAGGCTAGCCTGAACACTTCTCCCTCCTGAAAGCTGCTGTGTTATACCTTCTGTTTGCGTTGTTTTATTGCATAGTTTGTTTTGTTTTCATTGGTAACTCTTTGCAAGTGTTACACAATAAAATTCTTTTCTGTTTAAAAAAGAAAAAAAAACCTTCCCTGTTACCTTACCCAGGGAAAAGGGACCTACTTAGCCTGCTCTCCTGCTGCTGCCCTCTGGCCTGGGCTTTTCTTGCTTTTTGCCCCTGCTTTTAGCTTCCCCCCCGACTGGGCCAGATGCTCTCCCCCCTTTCTTTTCTTTTCTTTTCTTTTCTTTTTGTTGTTGTTTTTTTCTTTCTCTGCTGTTGCTAGACTGCTGGCCGGCCACCAGCTGGCTGTTAGCCCTCCCCCACAGCCCACCCTCGGATGCTGCTGCCGCTTCAGCTGAAACCCCCCCCCCTTGGTGGCCGGCCCGCTCCCAGAGGGGGGGAGTGGAAGGACCCAGACCCAGCCACTTGCCGTTTGTTTGTGGACCCATATTTGGCCGAGAGACTTTTATTATCTGCTTCGGCATCCCTGGAATGTTGCAGCTGCAAAAAAGAAAGCCTGGAACAGAGGAGGAAAAAGCTGTCTACCAGAGGAACACCACCCAGGGAATCTACAAATCGCCGTGGAGGGGGCCTAAGACAGTAACTTTCGAACCGTGCTCTCGTATGGGAGGAGGCCTTGACTGTGTCTTAACTGTGTTTGTAGGGACACAGTGGGTGTGACACAGAGCTGCCCCCTGATCCATCTGTGTCCTCCCAACCCCCACACTGCGATCTTCATCCCCCCCACTCCACCATCTTTGCTGGCTGTCTAACATCTGCCTCTGGACTCAGCTGCTCGCCCTGATTCCACCGCGTGGGCCAGAAGCACCAGCCAACCAAACAGGACTCTCCGGACAAGCATATGGTGGTTCATGTGCCGCCCTGAGAATTGTCCACCGCACAGCTTGTCCCTTTCTACCTGACCCCAACTCCTGTTAACCACCTGCCACTGCCCCCGCTGGGGCATCGGCAATGGAGGGCACTGGGGTGACCTCCGCCGCTGCCATGCCCATCGCCTCCCCAGACTCTAGGGAAGCCCCCCAGCCGGCGGGAAAGGCCAGGTCAAGAAGAAGGGGAAGGGCCCCACTAAAACCACCAGGCCCTCCATGGCAGGGGCCAACCCCACTGCTGTGGCCCCGCCACCGACCACGGCATCCTTCCCTGCTGCCCCCTACACCAGCTCTGCGGGTGTCCCTTCCTCAGCCCCCAGGACATATGCCCAGGCAGTGGCAGCCCCCCCGCCTGCCATCTTGTCATCTCTCCCGCCCACCGCCTCCACCACTGTCAATAGTGGCCGGGGCCCCTTTCCCATCATGACAAGGAAGCACAGTGTCCGACGCCTCCTGGTGCCCGCCTTGCCCCACATGGAGACCTATGTGCGGGCGTTGGCGAGAGTGGTGGGGCCCTCAGCCATTGTGGCAGCCTCCAAAATGTACGGGAAGGTTGTCTTCTTCTTAGCATCGGAGGCTGCTGTCCAGGAAGCAGTGGAGAGGGGCCTGGCAGTGGGGGGGGAGGGGGTGTTTGTCCCCCTAGAGCCGCTGGAAGACCTGGGCGTCCACCTGGTCCTGACCTCTGTCCCTCCTTTTCTCCCCAGTGCTGCCCTGCTACCCGCCCTTTCCACCCTGGGGAAACCTGTTTCTGTTATCAGTCCTCTCCCGTTGGGCTGCAAGGACCCCACCCTCCATCACATCTTTTCCTTCCGCCAGCAAGTGCAACTTTTGCTGCTGTCGGCGGTGTGTGATGGAGTGGCACTCTAAGGGTCCTTCCTAGTCCCCCACCAGGGGGCCCATTACCGGGTGTACTTCTCCACGGGGGAAGCCCGGTGCTACCTCTGCCGGGCGTCGGGGCATGTCCAGAGGGACTGCCCCCTAGCCAGGCAAGGAGGGGCACCTGGGATCCCCGAGACCCGGAAGGACATTGGCCCCACCATTGCTGACGCCCCTGGCCTCCTGGTACCCAAACCCGCCCCCCCTCCTCTTCGGAACACCACTACTTCTGCTCAGGCCCAAAGGGCACCTCCCCTACAATGCCCAGATGAACGGGAGAGCCCCACCCTCGCTGCTTACAATCTGGCGGGGCCTATGGAGGAGGGTGTGGCAGAGATACCACCAGGCTTGGGAGAGCGCCTGCCCCAGGGAGAATCCTCCCTCCCTTATGCTACCCCACCGTTCCCCCTCAAGTCCCTGAGCCATTGCCTTTACCCCCTGACACGACCCCTGCTAACCAGCCCGCAGATGATGCCATGGAGGGCTGGGCCCTAGTCCAGAGGAAGCGAGGCAAGTGGAAGGCTCGAGCTCCACCTCATCTACCCGAGGTGGAGGCCCCCCAGAAGACCAGGAAGGGGGACACCGATGCCGAGCCTTCCGCTTTGCCCACGAATGCATCCCACCCACTGGTGTCATCCGGGAAAGACATGGCAGCACCGGAAGGTAGTGTCTCCCCTCCACGGGAGACCCTCCCCTCCGAGACCCTTGAGGAAGCCCCTTCTGTCCTGACTCTACCCGAAGCCCCCGTGAACCCCGAGGCAACCGTCGTGGCGGGTGCCGGCAGGGAGAGCCCCGGGGCGGCGGAAAGTGTCCTCTTCTCCATGTTCGAGGAGATCGAGGCCTTAGATCTGACCCCAGTCGCCCAGGGGAGGACGACCTTTTGCCAGCAAATCTCGATCTGGGCGACCTCACTCCACCCCTTTTTTCCCCATGCTCCCTCCCCTTAACTGCTGCTTCTGCTCCCACCTCCGAGGAGCCCCTGCACTCCTCCACCGACCCGGCTGCTGATGGCACCCCGCTGACGACCACCGAGCCTGCTCAGGTGACAGCTGGCGCCACGCGGCCGGGACACGAGTCGCCAGGGGTACCCCCCGTTGGTGCGGAGCAATCGACTTCCTTCCTGGGTAGGGGCCCTACAGAAGATAATCCACCTCCTGATGCTGTGGCCGCTAAATCCACCACAGAGCGTGCACCCAGTGTCACTGAGAGCTCCCTCCCCACCCCCTTAACCCTCGAGCTTGATCGGGAGGCTCCACCATCCAGCTGCTTGCCTCCCGAAACCCAGAACCTCGCCTCTGCCCCTGCCCCTGCCCCTACCCCTATCCAGTTTACCTCCTGCAATGTCATTGCCCCCCCTGGGGCTGTTCCCTTCCCTTTCCCAACTGATGACCCCCAAGGAGCGGCTTTTGTGTTCTGCCCTGACCCATTAGGAGCTGCATCACACATTCCCTCCATCGCCCCCTATCACCCCAGAGCTTGAGGTGGGCCTAGAAGCTCCAGCCCATCAGGCACCCAGTCAGGGGTCCGCACCCTGCTTGTCCGTTTTAGTGAACCACGGGGCTGCACCAAGGGCCCCGCCGGGGAACAACCAGGAAACTGTAACCCCACCCCCCCATGAGCTGCGAGGAGAGCGGCAGAAGTTTTTAGAGGATGTCCGTGGCTCCTGCAACAAGGTACAACTTGCTCTCCAGCGACGGGGGGGACTTTTCTCAAATCCTCCGGGCCACAAGGGCCCTCATGGGGGAAGGTAAAGGGATGGGGAAGCAGGATGCCGCAGCCTACTGGCAGGTCCGCGTCTTCTGTGAACAATTACTCACCTACGGGATGGGTCACAGACTGTTGCGTGGCCCGCTGGGGGATGCGAGCGTCTCTGACAGTGAGGATCCCCCCCGACACCCCCCATGACACCTCTCACCATCGCAATGTTGAGCACCCGGGGTTGTAGGATGGCTCTCCACAGGTCCCAGGTGCTCTCCTTCCTTCGGTAGGGAGCGTACTCTGTGGTTTTCCTGCAGGAGACACATACGGATCCGACTGCCGAAGACAGTTGGCAGCTGGAGTGGGGGGACAGGGTCTACTTTAGCCATGCCACAGTTCGACAGGCTGGAGTGGCGACCCTGTTCTCCCCCGACCTATGGCCCGAGGTGCTAGGGGTCGCCGAGGCCATGCCGGGTCACCTGCTGCATCTCCGGGTCCGTATGGAGGGGCTCGTGGTTAACCTCATTAACGTCTATGCCCCGACATCGGGACCGGAGCGGCTGCAATTCTATCAACAGGCATCCGCCTTCCTCGGCACCTTAGATTCTCACAAGTGCCTGGTCCTGGGAGGGGATTTTAATACCACCCTCGAGGAGCAGGACCGCTTGGGGACCGAGCAGAGCCCGGCCGCCGCGGACACCCTCCGGGAGATAGTTGAACATCGCTCCCTAGTGGACATCTGGCACGACCACCACCTGGATGACACTTCCACGTTCACCTTTGTCCGGGTGGAGGCCCATTGGTCGAGCCACTCCCGGTTGGACCGCATTATTTATCACGCTTCCATCTCTCACAAGCCCAGTCCTCCAGCATTCGGCTGGCCCTATTTTCTGACCATCATCTAGCCACCATGACAGCCTCCCTCTGTGCGAAGAGGTCGGGGCCGGCCTATTGGCATTTTAACAACAGCCTGTTGGAGGATGAGGGCTTTGTGATGTCCTTCCGGAAATTCTGGCTGGCCTGGCGAGGGCAGCAGCGTGCCTTCCCTCAGCATGGCAATGGTGGGACCTGGGGAAGGTGCGCGCCCGGCTTTTCTGCCGCGACTACACCCAGGGCACCAGCCGACGGAGAAATGCGGCGATAGGGCAATTGGAACAGGAAGCCTTAGAGCTGGAGAGGCATCTGGCCGCCAGCCCCAAGGACCCACTCCTCTGCGGAGCGTGCCGGGAGAAATGGGAGGAGCTCCGGGCCTGCGAGGACCATCGGGCCCGGGGCGCCTTTGTTCGATTCCACATTCGCCTCCTTCGGGAGATGGATCGCGGCTCCCGCTTCTTCTATGCGCTGGAGAAAATGATGGGGGGCAAGAAACACGTCACCTGCCTCCTGGCAGAAGATGGCACCCCCCTCACGGAACCTGTGGAGGTGTGTGGGAGGGCCCGAGCCTTCTATGCAAGTCTTTTCTCCCCGGATCTGACCGATCCTGGTGCTTGCAGAGTGCTCTGGGAGGAGCTCCCTACGGTCAATGCGAGTGGCTGAGACCGGCTAGAGTTGCCTCTCACTCTGGCTGAGTTCTCAGAAGCCCTCCATCATATGCCCACTAATAAGTCTCCAGGCATGGACGGGCTGACCGTGGAGTTCTACCGTGTGTTTTGGGACGTCCTCGGCCCAGACCTGGTCACCGATTGGGCCGAGTCTTTGCAGAGCGGGGTCCTCCGTCTTTCATGCAGGCAAGCCATGCTCGCCTTATTGCCGAAGAAGGGGGACCTTCGCGATTTACGAAATTGGCGTCCCGTCTCACTCCTCAGCATGGACTACAAAATCGTAGCGAAAGCAATCTCGCTGCGGCTAGGGGCTGTGCTGGCGGACGTGATCCACCCAGACCAGACCTACACCGTTCCGAACCGCAGTATCTTTGATAACCTATTTCTGGTTCGGGACCTTTTGGAACTCGGGCATAGAGACGGTCTGTCGTTCGCCCTCCTGTCCCTAGATCAGGAGAAGGCGTTCAATAGGGTGAACCATGGGTACCTCCTGAACACTCTGCGAGCGTTTGGCTTCAGACCCCAGTTTGTGGGTTTTCTCCAGGCGCTGTACGCCTCCGCAGAGTGTCTGGTTAAGCTCAACTGGACCCTGACCGAACTGGTCAGCTTCGGGCAAGAAGTACGGCAGGGGTGCCCCCTCTCGGGCCAGCTGTATGCTCTGGCGATTGAGCCCTTCTTCTGCCTCCTCCGCAGGAGGTTGACAGGGTTGGTGCTGCGGGAGCTGGAGCTGCGGCTGGTCCTGTCGGCGTATGCTGATGACGTGCTCCTCGTGGTCTAGGACTCGGGCGACTTGGCGCGGGTGGAGGCTTGCCAGGCCATGTATTCGGCAGCCTCCTCTGCCCGGGTCAACTGGGTCAAGAGCTCTGGCTTGGCGGTTGGAGTCTGGCGGCAGGCGAGCTCCCTCCTACCCGCGCTTCAGACCATCCGGTGGAGCGCAGGTCCGCTGCTCTACCTCGGCATTTGCCTTTCTGCCACGCATCCCTGTCAGCCGGAGAATTGGGAAAATTTAGAGGACGGGGTGATAGAACGGCTCCGGAAATGGACGGAACTACTCCGATGTCTCTCCCTTTGTGGGAGAGTGCTGGTGCTTAATCAACTAGTCCTGTCCAAGCTCTGGTACCGGCTCAACACCCTGGTCCCGGCCCTGGGTTTTCTGACCAACCTCCAGACATCGATTCTGGGGTTCTTTTGGTCAGGAATGCACTGCGCCCCTGTAGGGGTTCTTCATCTACCCCTGAAGGAAGGAGGACAGGGCCTGAAGTGTCTGCACACTCAGGTCTGCGTCTTCCGCCTCCAGGCCCTACAGAGGCTCCTTTATGGTGCAGGCAGTTCGGCGTGGAGCATACTGGCGCACAGTATCCTGCGCCGCATCCGAGGGCTCCGATATGACCGGCAGCTCTTTTATCTCTGTCCGGGAGGTCTTCCGCAAGACCTCTCCGGGCTGCCAGTCTTCTACCAGGACCTCCTCTGGACTTGGAAATGTTTTTTAACGACCAGGTCTGTGGCGGCCACCGAGGGGGCAGATCTCCTCGCGGTGCCCCTGCTACACAACCCCCAGCTCCATGTGCAGGTGGCGGAGTCCCGCTCGGTGCGCCAGAGCTTGATCCTGGCAGAAGTCACAAGAGTCGGAGACCTCCTGGACTACAACCGGGGAGACTGGCTGGATCCCCTGACACTCGTTCGGCGCATGGGGCTCTCCAGACCTCATACCCCCCAGCGCATACTTCAGGAGGTGAAGGCCGCTTTGCCGCCCGCTGCTAGAGCTTACCTTGATCAGGTCCTATTTGAGGGCACACCCTCTACCCCAGGCCTACCGGACCTTTTCATTGGACCCCTGCCCCGTAGACACAATTGACCCCCTCACCCCTTTACGGCGAGCCGGCTGAATGAATTGCAGCTGGTAGGCTTCCAAACCGCGCCAAGGAAACATCTATACACGCTCGTGCTCCATACCCTTCACGCCCTCACCCTCGTGTCCCGCCCCGACACAAAGTGGCGAGACCTTCTGCCATCTTTGGAGGGTGAGCAGCCCCAGTGGGCCAGCCTATACTCCACCTTGGTTCCGAGGCCCATCGGGGACATCAGTTGGCGGCTCCTTCATGGAGCTGTGAGCACGGGCACGTATGGCGTGGTTCAACCCCATCCCAGATACTTGTCCCTTTTGCGGTGTAAGGGAAACCCTGGCGCATGTATATTTGGAGTGCGCCAGGCTGCAGCCCCTGTTTCGGCTCCTCACAAATCTTTTATTACGTTTTTGGTTGCATTTTTCCCCTCACCTTTTTATTTATGCACTCCCTATCCGTGGCCTCACAAAGTCGCGGGATCTCCTAGTTAACCTCCTCCTGGCCCTGGCTAAAACGGCCATCTATAAAACCAGAGAGAGGAGGTTGGCCGATGGAATTTCCTGTGACTGTGGGGCCGTTTTCCGATCCTTGGTCCGTTCATGTATCCAGGCGGAGTTCCTCTGGGCGGCGTCCACCGACTCCCTTGATGCTTTTGAGGAGTGGTGGGTGCTGTCCAAGGCTCTCTGCTCGGTGTCCCCGTCTGGCTCCCTTTGTTTTGACCCTTTGACTGGGGGAGAGAGTAAGGGACCCTAGCCCCAGCGATTGCTGCTGCGGATACCACCACCTTAGAGGGGTCCTTTCACACATGTGTGCACGTGCCCCCCCTGGGTTGTCCACCCCACAGCCTGCCCCTTTTGTTGGATGCTTTCAGAGGAGGGAATTGTTGGTGACACTCGGGCGTGGCGCCAGGTAACTCGGGGGGATGGCAGACCTTGAGAGTCGATGAATCCCCCTCGCTCTGGACCACCAGGTAACTCGGAAGGGTGGAAGACCACAAGAATCGAGAAAGCCCCCCGCTCTGGGCCCAGGCAAACTTGAACACTTCCCTCCCCTTAAGCTAATGAGAAAACAATTGTGATTGGTTGCTGTGTTACACATTGCATATGCTGCTGTTTTGTTTTGTAAGTGTGTTATGCAAATAAAAAAAACACCTTTTTTGCTTAAAAAAAAAATTACTATCCTATAGCCATCTGGCCCAACCCTGTCACAGCACTTTTCGTTTAAGATCCCATTAAAATGTAAATAGCAACTTACAGTGTTCCAGTAACAGTAATCATAGGAACTCACCCGCCTGTCTTAAAATCTGCCCTTAAGGATTCTCCTAGTCCTCAGTTGAAATCCTTGAGGTAAGGTCTAACAAGAAGGAAGGACATTTGAGCTAGGCTCCTAGGCTGGAGACCAGTTTTACAGTTCCTTGGCTCAAACCCTTCTTGTTTTAGTCAATCAGTCCCCTATACCTTTCCCTGGAATTTCCCTTCTTAGCCCTCCCCTCCTTTTCCATATATTTCTTTCCCCTATTAAAACATTTTTCTATCCTGTTACTTCCAGCCTAGAGCCAACCACTAACAAGCCCTGCATATAAACAAAGAAACCAAAACTAGAATATACAAACCACCTAATATACAGCAATTTTGTGCTCTTCCCTGGGAAGTTGCAGTGTTGTTTTCCTTGCAATACTGCACTTCTAACATTAGATGGTATCAAGGCTCATCAGGCCATCCCCCTCACATGATCTAAAATGGAGTCCAACAGGCAGTAACAAACACTGCAGCTTTTCTTACTTTCAGGGTGATCTCTGCAAAAACGTTATAGCAAGGTAAGAGTTCCCACATCTTTGCACACTTCTATTCAGCTGTACTTACTTGGTTTCTTTTTTTGGCTCCCATCACCACAACCAAAGAACTCTTAGGAGGAGTATAAAATAGGAATGGTGATTTTTCTTTTTTCCTCACCTTCAAGCAAGAGGCAGACTTCATTTTTTTAAATATAAAAATGTGAGAATAAGGATAATATTGAGGGAAAGTCTGAGCGAAGGGGAAGATTTTGCTGTGAATACAGTGAGGTTAGAGCGCATTCAAGATCAACTTTCACATGGTGTCTGTGTGAAAATTCTGTACAGTTTTGGAGAGTTAGGGCCAAATACTGATTTCAGTGAAGTCAGTGGAGTTACACCATGGATGAATATGGTTCTTCGCTTCCGAGATAACTTTTTAGAGTCAATGCATTTTAAATAAGCCACTATATATATGGTGTCAGTTCCTTGGCTGGTGCAAATTGCCAATTTGCATCAGCTGAGCATCTGGCCCCAGGAGTCCTATTTCTTTGTATCAGTTAAAATAAGCTAGACTGCTAATTTTTTCTTTCTTAACAATTCTGCACATTAAAGTTGTAATAAAATCTGTTCCTCTATAAATTTCTATATTCTGACAAAGCAAGTACTGATATCATACATTTGAAATGACAGTTTTTAGGCCAAATATATCAGTTTTATATTACTTTTTTTATTAGTTAGAATACCCACTGCTTCCCTTCAATTATTTATCTTCCAGATATTTTTCACCAACACTCCTATATCTTCTAGTCACATAAATATTTAGCACAGAATGAGATATCTGATGTGCTGATCCTTACATGTAAATCTGTACCAAATATATAATCCAAGCTAGGTATTAAACCTGTGATTGGATAATAATATTATAAATGTTTGGAATGTTATGTTACAAGATAAAGGTAATTAGGGCTTCACATAGTCAAAGTTGACTCATCTCATATTCTAGAGGAGACCCATGAGCAGAAGAAAGATTTTGCTTTTTTGCCAATGCCAATTCTCACACGGACTGAATCTAGTCACATCTTTTGGTCATTCCAGGAAGCACTTCTGGCAAGAATATAGCACCCCGAAGAAGAACATTACAGTGTCAGCAACATTGATTTTCTGGCACTGCAATTCCATTTACAAAATTATATTATTCTTTATATCCAGTACCCAAATGAATGACAGCATGATAAGTCTGCCAATTCCACAGCACTAGCAGGCAGAGGGTATTTCATTGGCAACCCATCTCTAGTTCCATATCCTATCACTTTAAAAATAACCATTTATGATTAATTCTATATCTGGAGAGACACATTGATGGTTCTCCCTTCCAACTGGCTCTGGTGAAATAAAGTCCCATAGCCTAAAACAAGGGTAGCAGGTATGGCATATGTATCTTTGTTTTTGGCAGCATAATACAATATTCAAACAATTAATATTAACATTTATAGAAAATACATATTTATTTTATACATGTTGTGTCAAATTCACTACTGGCGTAGGTGGGAGCTGTTATGCAAGATAATTAAATCCAAAAGCTGACTGGTGAAGAGTTGCAAAGGGATCTCACTAAACTGGATGACTGGAAGATGAAAGTCAATGTTGACAAGTACAAAGTCAAGCACATTGGAAAAAATAATCCCAACTACACATACAAACTGATGGGATCTAAATTAGCTGTTACCACTCAAGAAAGATATCTTGGAGTCATCGTGGATAGTTCTCTTAAAACATCTGCTCAATGTACATCAACAGCCAAAAATGCTAAAATAAGATAGAAAATGTCCTGATGTGTCTGTGTTAATCCATGGCATTTTCACACCTTGAATACTGTGTGCAGTTCTGGTCTTCCCATCTCAAAAAAGATTGGCATTAGAATTGGAAAAGGTACAGTAAAGGGAAACAAAAATTATTAGGGATAAGGAACAGCTTCCATACAAGGAGAGATTAAAAAGACTGGCACTGTTCATCTTAGAAAAGAGATGAATAAGGGGGGATATGACTGAGGTCTATAAAATCCATGAAGGGTGTGGAGAAAGTGAATAAGAAGGTGTTATTTACCCCCTTCATATAACATAAGAACCAGGAGTCACCCAATGAAATTAAGAGGCAATGGGTTTAAAACAAAACATAAGGGAGTACTTCTTTGCACAACACACAGGCAACCTGTGGAACTCATTACCAGGGGATGTTGTGAAGGCAAAAAGTATAATTGGGTGAAAAAAAGAATTAGATAACTTCATGGAGGATAGATTCATTAATGGCTGTTAGCCAAGATGGTTAGGGATGTAACCCCATACTCTTGATGTCCCTAAACCTCTGACTGACAAAAGCTGAGACTGGATGACAGGGGATGGAGCACTTGAAATTGCCCTGTTCTGTTCATTTCCGCTGAAGCATCTGGTACCAGCCACTGTCAGAAGACAGAATATTGGTCGAGATGGACCATTTATCTTTCCCAGTATGAAAGAAAAGGAGTACTTGTGGCACCTTAGAGACTAACCAATTTATTTGAGCATAAGCTTTCGTGAGCTACAGCTGGCCATTCTTATGTTCTTCCGTTGAAGTCAGCACAGTTGATTCTGCTTTTGGTAGTTGTGTGCGCCACCTGGTGAGCAGTCAGAGAACAGAGAGTAGAGAACAGAATTGCCAATTCATAGAATCGTTCATCAAATGGCTGCATAACACACATTACTGCAATTGAAACCTGTGACGGATCCTCCTGATCCATAGGTAGCAGTCCTCATGTGGAAGGCAACTGGAGGTCATGTCCTCTTGCTAAACTCTTCTTGTTGGCAAGTCATCCTTACCATATCTCACCTTCACATATAATGTGTTGCAATGCATTGCTGGGACATGGTATTGATGCAATGTGGCATAAAAAACAATTAAAAGTATGTTTTTCCTCAGGGGGCTTGGAGGAGCACCCTTGTGGACAGAATGGAAAGGGAGCATGTATAGAGGAGTAATGTGCAGCAAAAGGACAGAGACATACAGCAGGATATGGTAGAGCTTTTCAAGCGCCAGATGAATGTGCTGGAGACTATTACAGACCCTCAAGTCCAAGTCACCCATGTTCACCTCCCGCTGGAGCCTATCAATAACTGCATTCCGGGACCTCCCTATATGGCCATCCCCACGTTCCACATATGTTCTGGGGCCACTGCAGTATTGTTACCACTCCACCCTGAGGGAGAGTACACAAAATCACAGTCACACATACACTGACCTGGTGAATGTGTTTTTGAAATGAGAATGACTGTTTTTTCCACTTCAAAGGTTCTTTTCCCTGTACTTATACCATTTCGGTCAGCTACAATTGAAAGTCTATTCATGGAAAATTAATTCATCTGTATTAGTTCACAACATAAGGTGGCTGGGGCTGATATCATTCAAAGATAATAGCAATAGGTGCATTTGCCCTGTTATATTACCATGCACAGAGGACTCATTACAAGGTTCATACCGGAATACTAAAAAATAATGCCAAGCAGAGCACACTACAACACACATTACTGTGACTCACCATTGAAATGTTCTTTCAAAGCCTCCTTGATCTGTATAGTTGAACTCCTCTTATAGCCCTGGTATCTGGCTGCTTAAAACCAGCAGCCAGGCGTTCCCCCTCCACGCTCCACCCCAGTGGAAACTTTCCCACCTTTGCTTCACAGATATTATCAAATGCACAGCAGGCAGCTATAACCATGGGGATATTTTTTTCACCAAGTCTAATTGCATCAGCCAGCACCCTTTCAAACAGCCAAAAGCACATTCAACAGTCATTCTGCCCCTGCTGAGCCTGTAGTTTAAATTTTCCTTGGTGCTCTCAAGGTGGCCAGCGTATGGCTTCATGAGCCACAGGACAAAGGGGTAGGCTGGGTCTCCAAGGATCACTACTGTCATTTCCATATCCCCAGTGGTAATCTGCCCATCTGGAAAGAAAGTCCTTGCTTGCATCTTTCTAAGCAGGCCTTTTTTTAAAAAAGATGCATATGTCATGCACCCTCCCTGACCATCCTGCATTGCTGTCCAGAGGTGGCAGGTTTGTAGAAATTTTGGTGGTGCCCAGAACCCACCCCCGCCCAATCTCTGCCCCCACCTGCCCAAGGCTCTGGGAGGGAGTTTGGGCAGTGGAGGAGGTCTGGGGTGCAGGCCCTAGGCTGGGGCAGGGGATTGGGGTGCAGGATGCAGGCTCTGGGAGGGAGTTTGGCGATGGGAAGGGGTGCAGAGGGAGGGGCTGCAGGTTCTGGGAGGGAGTTTGGGGATGGGAGCGGGTGCAGGGGTGAGGGCTGTGGCTGCAGATGAGGGGTTTGGGGTAAGGGAGGGCTCAGGGCAAGAGTAGGGGTGTATGGGGTGAGGGCTCTGTCTGGGGCTGGGAATGAGGGGTTTGGGGTGTGGGACGGGCTCAGGGTGAGAGTAGGAGTGTGGGGAGTGAGTGCTCTGTCTGGGGCTGGGGGGTTTGAGGGGTTAGAGAAGCTCAGGGCTGGGGCAGGGGGTTGGAGTGCAGGGGGATGAGGGCCCTGCTGGGGCTGGAGATGAGAGGTTTGTGGTGTTGGAGAGGCTCAGAGCTGGGGCAGAGGGTTGAGGGTGCGGTGTGGGGGGTGAAAGTTCTGGCTGGGGGTGTGGGCTCTGGGTGGGGCAGGGCTGGGGATGAGTTTAGGGTGCAGGCAGGCTGCTCCGGGACAGGGGCCAGAGAGGAGGACACCCCCCACCCTGAGGAGGCCAGAGAGGAGGACACCCTGCTGGCAGCAGCGAGCTCTGGGGGAGGAGCCCCCCTTTCCCGCTCCCCCAGCAGCACACTCACCCCCACCACTGCCACTGCATGTGCTCCTAGGGCCCCTCTCAGGTCCAGGAATCTCCCTTGCCTCCCCCGTGGTGGGTGCCGGGGAGTGCTGCGTGCGCCTCCTCCCCTGTTGTTGCCCCTGACTGTAGCCTCACTGGGGGTAAGGAATGAGGCTGCCTCCTTGCTCAGGATGGGGCAGGAGCGGTGACTGTGGGCAGGGGGGCCCCCTGTGCTGGTGGAGGGTCCCCCTGGAAAAGGGAAGGGTCTGAGGTGGAAGGGCAGGCTCAGAGTCAGTGTGCCCTGGCAGTGGAGATGGGGAGGGGATGGGAAGGGGTGCAGGGAGGCAGCGTGGAGCTGCGCGGAAGAGGCAGAGGCAGGGACGCTCTGGTCCAGGGCCCAGGGAAGTGCGCGGGGGGCCGGGAGCAGCAAGAGGGGGTCAGGGGAGGCACGGCGGGCAGCAGGTGGGGCCAGGGGAGGGGAACACCCAATCCCAAATATTGGTGGAGCTGGGCCCCTGTGCTCTGAATATTGCTGGTGCTAAGGCATCACTTGGAGATATAACTCTCCACCACTGTTGATGTCGGTAAAATGTCCCCAGTGATCCACCAGCACTTGCAATACTATAAAAAAGTAGCCCTTTCTGTTGATATACTCCTCGGCAAGGTGGTCTGGTGCCAAAATAGGGATATGTTTGCCATCTATCACCCCACCACAGTTCAGGAACCCCATTGCTGCAAAACCATTCAGAATGGTTGTCAAGAGTCACAGTCCTTTGTAGCAGGATGCAATTAATGCACACTTGCATCATAGCAACCCCCACAGTGGATTTCTCAACTCCAGATTGATTCCCAGCTGATCGGTAGCACTCTGGCATGGCCAGCTTCCACACAGTGATCACCACTTGTTTCTCCACTGTTAGTGTAGCTCTTATTTTGGTGTTGCTGCACCAGAGGGCTGGGGCAAGCTCCACACAGTTCCATAAATGTGACCTTGTGCATCCAAAAGTTCTGCAGCCACTACTCATTATCCTATGTTTGCATAATGATGCAATCCCATCAGTTTGTGCTTGTTTCTCAGGCCCAGAACCAGCAATCAACTGTCTGTAACTATTCCGTTAATGCCAACAACAACCTTGAATTGTATCTTTCTATGTCTATGCAAGGCAGCCTGCCAGGCATCGTCATATCCCTCATGGCTCCTCTGGCAGCTCTGAAGGACCAGGCATATTGTGTTTGTAACAGTCAGCACGATACTGAAGAGCAGCGCAAAATCCATGCTTCTCGCAGAGGTGGCGGATGTGCAGGTTTGCGGGGCTTTTGAAAAGAGGCGCGAAACATTATGAGCTGCAGATAATATTATGGGATGGATAAACTGCATCATGGGACATTGAAACCATGTTCCCAGTCACCCCTGATGACTCATTTGCCTGAATGAAGCTTTTCAAACCCTTCCCAAAACACCCTGTGCCAGATGGTGATGCGTTGCACAGCGGGATAGCTGCTCACAGTGCACTGCTCTCTGCATTGATGTAAGCGCTGCTAGTGAGGACGTGCACTGCTGACACAAAGACCGTAGTGTGGACGTGCAAAAGTGATTTATTTATTGTGGCGGCTGTACATGGTTGTAAATTATGTTGACTTAGTTTTGTAGTGTAGACTTGCCCTCAGTCAAGGTCACAAAAGAACTCTGAGGCAGAGCTGGGAACAGATTTCCTGAGTCTGAGTCCAGTGTGTTAACCACAAGACCATTCTTTTGTCCCTTAGTGCCTTTGACAGAGACAGAGTAACAAAAGCCTTCATTTTTCTTGCAACATGCACTGGAAAAGTAAGAAAGGGCAAATATTTTGCCAACCTGAGCCCACTGTCTGTAATAAAAAAAATCCCTCTCATGCTAGCCCTGGCTTCTGAAGGAGTCAGTTTGAAGGTACCAACCACAGTGGGAATAAAGGAATTAATCAAAATAATTAAAAGTATCTCATAATGACTAGCTAGGTTCAGGGAGAATAAGAAATGTCCATATTATCTCTGAACCTGGGCATTATTCATTATTTTAACTGTGTCTAATTTTATATGTTTTGACACTGGAAAGTCTGTGGCCCTTTAATACCTAGCAAGCATTTGTGGTGTTTTGTTAAAGTTTTTGATCTTTTCTATACATGAACAGTTATTAACTCTATTTTGTTTGTATTCTTTTATTTTAATTTCATAGTTGTTTGTTTAGGATATATTTTAAAACTTGACAAATAATTTTTTTAAAAACATTCATGATTATATAGGCAGAGACCATAAATGAAATATAATCTCTCTTCCAATAATTTTAGATGAGGCACTTCATAAATGGAAAAGGCAAATATTTGGATCCCTGACCCACCTTGGTTGAAAATCACAGAAGAAAATGAAAGGCCAAAGACTAGTGAACAACACTTTCATTCACCCCTGTTGAGAGGAAGTAAGACAGAATGATGGCTTTTCTTGAAGGGGTGGAAAATGGGTATTATCTAGGATCCAAAAAAATTCTACAAGAATGTGGGCATAATCACAAGGAAAACATATATAGTATCTTATTACTCACTGCATGATTATTACAGAGCACACTATACACACTATAAAATGGGTCAGGTTGACTTACATACGCTGGAGGGGCTGGGATGAAATAATGAGTAACTAAAGGGGCTATGGTGAATCTAATGGAATGCCCAAGACTCAAATCTTGCACAAAACAGTGTTGAATGACTTCCTGGATGATGCTGAACTATTCAGGGTGGGGGTGCCAAAGACCTTTGGCATGGTGGGGGATGTTTGTGGATGAGGAGGAAAAACAAATGCCGGTGGAGTGGTTTGAGCAGGAGGCTAGCCATGGATATCCAGATGGGTACGGGGAATAAAAGTAGGGGTCCTGGTTGGAGGTGCTCCTTAAAGGACTCCATCAGAGACCTTTGCACATTCAGATTTGGTTTAGACATGGGCAGAGGGTGGAGCTGGTTCTCATCTTATTAGAATTGCCTTCCATCCTTAAACTATATACATCTGAGGTCACAATCTGGCTCTCTCAGAAGTACAGCAACTACTGTATGGGACACCAGATGTGAAAGTGGGTAGTCCTCCTGCCATCTCTCCTCCCTCCATTCGCATGTTATTGTGGAAAACAGTTGTCCTGCTAGTGTGAACAGGGTCAGCTGAGTTCAATACCTGTTGTAGTAAAGCGTGCCAGAAACCTAGCATGCTTTGCTATTATGGGTACTGAACTCAGCTGACCCTGTTCATAAGAGCAGGACAAATGTTTTCAACAGTATCTTGTGGGATGAATGGGCTCTGGTATGTTTGACCCTCTGTGTCAAAAATGGCAATTTCTATACTGTAGACACATCCTCTTAGTCTGCTGGAAACAAGTGTTCTAACTGCACTGCTTGTACAGACTCAGTCTCTCCACACAGGCCTAAAATTTCTGTGGTGTTGTATGACAGGCTAAGAAGCCTGATCCTCACCTATGGTTGTATCTATGAGAAACTATTCCACAGAGTGAACTAGAAGATATAGGGCAGGTAACAGCTTATAGAGTGTCTGCCTAACCTATGTTGACATAGCAAATGTCCTATTTACATTAAAAACAAGAGTAAGAAGAAAAGGGGAAAAAAGCTGTTGTCATGAAGGTCACCTTAGTTACATGTAAACACTGCTGTGATTGAATAGGTCCACATACAATTTATAAACACTTAGACTGATGCACTTAAATTTACAGTTATATTTATTTTACTCCTATGCATCAGAGTAAAGAAAAAGGTGTTTTTTGTTATCAGGCTGCTGGTGGCCCCACAGTCCTACTACACCATGTCCTAGGAAAGGAGCAGCAAAGGTGGGTTCTCCAGGCCTGCCTAGAGAGGCTGCATGGGAGAATCCAATCAGAGCTCAGCACCCTCAGATAAAAGGAGCTGCAGGGGTTTAGCTGCTCAGTTCTTGGATGGGACTGGGGTAAGTGCCTTTCTGCCACAGGAGTGCCACTGGCTGTGTTTGTTTAAGCTGGGAGAGAGAGGATTTAGGAATTGTAGTCATAATGGAAGGGGTGAAGATAAAGTGGCCAGGTAAGAAGAGGCCCAGGAAGTAGCAGCAATGAACTGAAGTGAGCAGTCTGTGGCTGCTGTTTATAGGGTCTCTGGGATAGAACCCAGAATAGTGGGTGGGCCTGGGTTTGATCACTGGTGAAGTGGTGTAACCCTGAGAAGGGAGACAAGACTTCTTAGGAAGCTCAAGTGAAGGGGTGAATTTAAAGGGCCCAGAGCCTAGGCTGAAGACCATGGTGAGGGTAGATAGAATGTTTTTGCTGGACTCTTTCTTTACCCTAGAAGGGGTTCATTTTGACTGGGACACCCAGCTTGAGGGCTGAGCCACTGGGAACCTGCCAAATGAGGCCACTAAGGAAGCAGAATGGAAAAAAAAATTATATATTTTTAAGCCTGTGGATGTTGCTGTCAGGGTTTAAGAGAGGGATAATAAACCTCTAACAGGCTGATAGTTTTCCTGAAACACCCGATCCTGTTAGCAGGTGTCTATTCTGCTGTGAAAGGGGTAAGTGTGAGTTGCTGACTTTCAGAGACACGCTATAAGGGAAGTTGGAATGGCTCTTTGGGGAGTGAGCACTGAGTGTGGCCTCACAGTGCTGGGGGAGGAACCCTAGGAGCAGTCAGCCTAGGTAGATAGTATGAGAAGAAGTTTGTTGTTATCTTGTGGGGGGTTATTATTATTTTATTAAAGTCAAACACCTGGAAGGGGGAGGTTTGGAAGTGGCATGCTGTATGGACTGTGTGTGTAGAGCAGATTAGGAAAGGTACCTGCTTTCATATCCTTGCAAACATTGGAAACAGCTTCTGTTTTATGGCCAATGGTTACTGAGGTGATTAAGGCGCTTACAGTGAAAATATACTATCTTACAAATCCCTGGATGACTTCTGAAAAGCACTGTGACAATAATCAGGGCTGTACTTCAGAGCCATAACTACCAGGTTACTGAATTGAGACCATGGCTTAATGTTCGTGGAAGAGCTTTTCCGAAACATGAGGCTGGGTATGAAAATATTTTCGAGCCCTTACACGCAGCATGTATGGTGGCTAGAGAATTGCCTAAAGATGTTGTTTATACTGAAATGCGATGATTCTCCAAGTCTATTAGGAGAGGCTTGAGGGACTGCTTGTGCAAAGTAGCTTCTCTGAAACTAGAACAATTTGGGCTATTTTGGAAGCAGTTCCTTCTGCGTGAAAGGCCAGGTCTGGATGGAGACCAGTGATGGAAGAAAGCAGGTCTGGTGCAGCACAGACCAGGAAAAAGGGGGACAAAGAGTTCTATGCCACCCTAGAACCTCCTGGATTGTGCGCTATTCTGAAGGCTGAAAATTCAGCTATATCCTCAAAATTACCCTGGCAGCTGCAATTTATGATAGTGCATCCTAAGCTGCCTATTGTCTTCTGCACAGCCCAGAATCCTCATAGCACCCAGTCCATCTTCCTGCCTAGGACATGCCCTCCTCACTAGGGCGAGTAAACAGATCAATACTGTATCTGCAGTAGGAGACTTCTTCTCTGGCCAGTTGCAGCACATTAACTGTTCCTACTAAATGCCAGAATGACATCTATCTAGGCATATACAGGGACTAATTTTTCCTTGCCCATACTATACTACAGCGTTACTTAAGTGCAAACTCACATTTGGGTTCGCTAGGTAAAAATGCGAGACATAAATTTGAAGTGTGATTTCATTTATCTTGCTCCTGTGTTAGTTTTGAGGGATGATGTGCCTGCAGGTATGGTAGCCTTAATTAATAATAAAACACAATGTCGGAGGTAGTGTAGGCGAGGATACGGAAGTCCTTTGAAAACATTATTCAATCCTCATAGTCATTAGGCCCAACAGGCCCTTCCCATTTTTCGTCCTGGAAATGGGTGCAAATGATGCACAAGCATGAATACATTCTAATTAGTCCTGAAGTGGCTCCACAACACTTGCACAGTCCTCTCCACAGATTACATATGTCAGGTGTATAAGAAATCCAGCTGAGAAAAGCATACAGAGCATCAGAATGGTATGTAATAAAACAGACCATTCCTTTTGCCTCCATACCCCACCCCAGAATGTCCACTCTAGAGATTCTTCAGTGGAGCACTTGTTGGATGTGGAGATAATGGAAAGCCAAGCACAGGCACAAAAAATGTGCCCTGCTTGGCCACCTCTTAATTTGCATATGTGAAGGAAGTGGCCTAAATCTGACACACACACTCTTATTTGTTATAGATTCACATAAATATAAAACTTTACCCTGCATGCAATGTTTAGACAGCTTAATCAAGTTAGCGAGCACTGAATTGCTAACTTGCTTCAATCAAAATTGATAGTTTGATACCTGGTTCTGGTTTTATTCAGATAATTGGGTTTTTTTTTCTTTTCCAGCAAGATAACTGTACCTATTACTTCAGGCTCTGGTATGTGTTAATCTTGTCCAGGTTTTTTCTAATGTACTTCTATGAAATTCTCATATATCATCTGTCAGTGAAGGGGGAGAAAATTGAGGACCTATTGTGTCTGACTGGCAAAGGCCTTGCTTGATTCAGAGTTAAACAGTGTATTCTAGATTGGGTGCCTTTAGTGTCACTGGCATCTCAGGGTATATTTCGATGACCATGTGGAATCTACCTAATCTGTCTACTTGCACTCCCCATCTCCTTCATTCCCCACCATTATTTTTCTTTTTCCATCACTGGCTTCTTTCTGCTGCACCATTTCCACTCAGGGCCGTCCTTACTCATACGCAAAGCAAAGCGTGCTGCTCCTGCCCCTGCTCAGGCTCTTCCCCAGGCCTCCACCCCCACTCCCCTGAGATTGCAGCCTGGCCCGACCCTGCGCTGACCGCGTGGTAAATGGAGTGACCCAGCCCCAGCCTGCTCTGTTCCCCTGGCTCCCAGGGTTGAAGGGAGGGGGGAACTGCCCCCCAGCACTCACTGGCCACACAGCTGGGAGCCAGGGGAGTGGAGCAGGCTGGGGCTGGGTTGCTCCACTTCCCGCAGGAAGTGGCCAGACCACCCCCCTCCTGCGGAGGCCCGGGGTGGGGCCCCACACAGCCCCCCAGCAGAGGTCTGGGGCCAGCACCAGCCCCCCGTTCCCCCCTGTGGAGGCCTGGGGTCCCACACTGCCCCCCTGCGGGGGGGGGGAGGGGCTGCATAGGGCACCAAAATAGCTAGGGCCGGCCCTGTTTCCACTGCTCCTTCCTCACTCTTGTTCAGTCTCTGAGCCTTTTAGTTCTTTCCCTCCCCTCCATTTTTCCCTCTCTCCCCACAATTTGCTGGGCACAGACCCTATTTCTCTCTCAAAAGTTACTCCCATCAAGTCCTTTCTCTCCTGCACACACCTATGCAATCCTCTCTCTGGGGTAGGTCGTGTTGCTGCTTAGGGGCAGGAGGAAAATGGGCAAGTGTGAGGCAGCTGGTGCTGGGTGACACCTCCTCTCCATTGTCTGTAGCTCCTCCCCACTGGCTGCCCTAAGGTGCTACATTAAGAAGCATGCTGTGGGTGAGAGAGCCAAAAAGAAGAGGGAACCTCAATAGAGAGACCAGATTTTCTGTGTGTGTGTAAACTAGGACAGCTGTTTGAGGGTAGGGGACCAAAAGCAAAGGAGAGAAGCTGGGACTCATGCTAGGGGAGCAGGGTGTTTTAATAGGAAATCTCATGAGGAGACTGGGAAGAGGAGGATGGGGAGTGCAGCGTTACAGACTTGGCACTAGGAAGCCCTGAAGCATGCCAGCAGTCAGCCTTTTGTCAGTTTCACAAGCGCTGCCAACCAGTTCCTTCTGGTTGCTTAAGACTGCAGGGGTAACAAAAAACAGCTTTAAAAAATATTCATAAAGCCAATAGGGATTCTCTGGAAATACAGATGTTTCAGGAATACACAGTCCTCCTAAGAATGAGGAAGCCTTGGCTACCTGGGGCACCCTCAGAGAATAGCCCCTAGCAGTTGGGTGGAGGAACCTGCTCTCTTCCCACAGGCCTGCTTATGTGTGAAATTTCAAATTACCATGAGTGATAGAGCAACAGCAGGGACAAATGTTTGATACCTATCACATACCTTTCAGATGTAGTGAGTTTATTAGTGACCTTCTCATGGTCTTTGTAATTTTTTTCCCCCTAACACAAAGACTCTCGGCTAGGTTTATAATAAAGTGGCTTGTGTTACTTCAGTAACCGGTGAGCTCTAGTACACGATAGGCCTAATTCTGCAGCCTTTCTGCAGACAAAATTTTATGATTGAGTCAAGACTTCTAGTTTGGAGACTTTGGAGTAAATTTTCTGATGGGAGTTCTTGCTTTTGCAGGCACAACTTGTACCCACAAAATCTGTATCTGCATTTTTGGATACACAACACTAATGCAGGCACAAACCTGAGTAGTTTTGTTATACCACCTGACTTCAGGTGGCAAGGGGCGGTTAGTTAGATTCATTCTGTGAGCACACAAATGTAGGAACAAATTATACCTGAACATAAAGAGAGTAGTCCTTATGCCTGCTGAGAATATACTCCTCATACATTCATAATCATATAATGGGTCTGATGCTGCTGCCACTGAAGCCAATAGATGCTTCCTTCAATGAGAACAAATTGGGGCCCAAAGTGAGAGAAATATCCAATTTTCTAGTGGAAAAATCCACTGTGATACAAGACTCAGGAGCAAAAATGTATAATTTAAGGTGGAGAACATTCTGTCCTGCCTTGGGATTCTCTAAGGAAACAGGAATGAAGGGCTGACTGGCAGATAGCTAATGTAATACTCCCCCCCCCCTTTTTTTTAAAGTCTCCCGAGGTGATCCTGGCAACAAAAGGCCAGTAAGCCTAACTTCATTAGCAGAAAAATTGGTTGAAACTATAGTAAGGAACAGAATTATCAGACACATTGAACACTGTATGATGGGGAAGAGTCAATACAGCTTATGTAAAGGGAAATCATGCCTCACCAATCTATTAGAATTATTTGAAGAGACAGCATACAAAGGGTGATCCAGTGACTATAGTGTACATGAACTTTCAGAAAGCCTGTGACAGGGTCCCTCGCCGAAGGCTCTTAAGCAAAGTAAGCAGACACAGGATAAGAGGGAAGGTCCTCTCATGGATCAGTAACTGGTTTAAAAAATGAGAAACAAAGGGTAGGAATAAATGGTCAGTTTTCACAGTAGAGAGCGCAAAATAGTGGGGTCCCTGAAGGATTTGTGCTGGAACCTGTGCTGTTTAATATATTCATAAATCATCCAGAAAAGTGGGTGAACAATGAGGTGTCAAGGTTAGCAGATGCTACAAAATTACTCAAGCTAGTTAGGTCGAAAACTGCCTGCAAAGAATTACTCAGTTTTGTAAGATCCCTTTGAATTTCATCTGCCACTTTGTTGCCCAGTTACAGTGTTGATAAATGCAAAGTTATACACATTGGAAAACATCATCTCAACTATATATACAAAATGGCAGGGTCTAAATTAGCTGTTACCACTCAAGAAAGAGTTCTGAGTCATCATGAGTATTTCTCTAAAAACATCTGCCCAATATGCAGCAGCAGTCAAAAAAGCTAACTATGTTAGGAACCACTGGGAAAGGGATAGACAATCAGACAGAAAATATCATAATACCTTTATATAAATTCATGGTATGTCCACAATTTGAACACTGCATGCAGTTCTGGTTGCCCTAAGTCAAAAAATATATATTAAAATAAGTACAGAGAAGGGCAACAAATTATCAGGAGTATGAAAAAGCTTCTGTATTAGGAGAGATTAAAAAGACTGGCACTGTTTATCTTAGACAAGAGATGAGTAAGGAACACGGGATATGATGAAAGTCATAAAATCATGAATGGTCTGGAGAAAGTAAATGTATCCTGCAGTCGCTACCAGGGTTACAAAGGGAGTTGGACAAGATGTGCAAAAAGTATTGGACTGAGTATGCATTCCTGTTTGACTCCAGTTTTCTCTTCAAACCACTCGGTCAACTTTCCACTGCATGCATAATGCATGTCAAGCTATGCTCTAGAGAGTCTTTAGTATTTGAATCAACTTGCTGCTACATGTGTACTTTTTGTTTGAACGCTTTTGTTATATTAAACTTTTTGTGAATACTTTCCACAAAGCCTTTCTGTTAAGGGAATTGAATACTCTCCTCAGGTTAATAAATGTGATATACAGGGGTTCGTTGAACTCTGGCTCTGAAAGATTTGATGAAAAACAAATCTGATCTATGCTGGAACATCCAGATCTAAAGCCAGCTTGTGACTCAGAAAGGATTTCCTGTGCTCTTCTTTTCATTCGGCCGAGAATCCCTCTACATAATACCTTGCTTAGAAAATACTTAAGAGTTGTTCCTCTGTAGTTGCTGCAGTCTTTTGGGTCACCTTTCTTCAAGTGATACAATGATTGAGTGTTCCCAGTCTTCAGGGATGTCACCCTTCATCCCAATGAGGTTAAATAGTTTCAGCGGAGCATGACCATGTCTCTTCCACCCTGTTTTAACACTGCAGGTGATAGATCGGGCACCTTGTTTTTCAAGGACCTGATTATGGATTCCATTTCTGCTTCCTGTATGTGGTGGCCTTTGTTGCCTTTGCAGTTGATGACCCAACTGTCCTTGAGGCTAACTTAACTATTCATTTTCAATATGCAAAGAAAATATTCTTTGCCTTTTTAAGCTTTTGATCTTCATCTACAACATAGTTTTCCTAAGCATCACATATTACCAGGCATAATTCATGCCATTCATATTAAAGAGGAGGATGGTTTTGTGGTTGAAGCACAAGACTTGGAGTCAGATTTGTTATCCACTTGTGACTGGACCACAAACTTCCTGTGTAACCTAGTGCAAATCACTTAGGATCTGATTCTGCCACCTGCATGCTAAATAGTACCTTACTCTGCGAGTACGTGAATGTGAATCTGTTATTTAACATCTCTGTTCCCTATTTTACAGCTTGATAAATGGGAATAGAATAGTTCCCTAAGTCACAAGGGTATTGTTACAGTAGAATGTTGAAACAAAGATGGGGGGCTAACTATATCTCTCAAGTAGCTCCTTTACTTTCACAGTGATTACACTGGAAATGTTTTTGGCCATTTGTTACTAACCAACGCCATCTTAAGGCTTGTGAGTTGGACCAAATTATTTTATATGTGAAAGATATGAAAGCCTTAATGGAAAGGACAGCACTTCTTTTGCATATCATCTACAGGAAAGTAGACTATAAATTAGCTTGAACTACAAAGTATGTATACGTTCAGATACATATAAATCTCTATTCTAAATATAGCGCCAATTAAGGTCATGCACTGTATTTTATCATCACAAGGATATTAGTAAAATGAACATGTCTATTTAATAATATTTTGGACCTTGCCTCAATTATTGTAAATCCAAATTGTGAAACCCTCCTTCCCGCACTGGCATGGAAAGACTCACAGTTGTAATGACCATGTTTCTGCTGATAGCTTGTCCCTATTAGTTCAGCAGTGAAAAAGCTCCACAGGTGGAATCATTCCCTGTAGAGTGGAGGTTGGGGGAGGATGTTGGAAGAGGGGCACGAATATGTCCAGTAGGTCTGTTTGTGTGGATCTGTGGCCCAACTGTCCTGTATCTCAAGTGGCTGATGATGAAACACAGTAGCATTGGCTACTGCTATAGCCCATAGAGCGCTGTGCTGATGCTCTGCACCTGGGGAGGGGAGATTCAGGTTGAGATTGTGCTGTGCCTCTGAGAGTGGGTGGGGGCCTATGGTGGCTTTAAACCATCCTTGCACCCTCCTTGGTGGTTTCAGGGTTGAAGAGGCCCCTGGCATAACTTAAAGAGGCCCCCGGGGCTAGTTAAGGGTATGTCCACACTAAAATTAGAGTGTGATGGCACCTCACACAAGCATACCTAAGCTAGCTTTAATTACACCCCACGATTGCAGTGTAGATACCCTATGTTATGGAAGCCTCACCAGCCTGCCCTGCTACAGTACTGTCCAGAATCTCCACAGCACTGTGTGCTGCAGCCCCCTCCCAACACAATCCTCCTTGCCTGCAGAATGCCCCTATGCTGGGGCTTGCAAGCAGCTCCTCAGAAGGTAGTTTTATGGCAATCTTCCACAATGCCTGAGCTGTGCCAATCCTCCTCCACCAGCTAGGTGGCTTTTAGTGCTCATTTATGACACTCCGGTCCTCTTATGCAGCATAACCGGGCCAGTGTGGGTATGAGGCTCTGGTCCTCAATCTTTTCCTGACCTTTACAGAGATCCCCTGTACTAAGTTGGCTTAGATACTGTAGACACTCCAGATTTTATCCATAGTAAAGGTTCTCTACTATTTTTAATATATTGCTTGGGCAGCATCCTAGAGAACTTGGCAGACCTTTCTGTAGAACTGAATAGAGCATTTTGTCCTTGCTATAGCATTCCATATAGGATAGCTTAAATAAACCTATACAAAATATCTCCTCCTCTGTGGAAATTCTACAGATTTTCTGAATGGCTTTGGTGAACCTATTGATTTCATTCCTTTTAAATTCTATAGGACTCTTCCACAAAGAGTATCTCCTCCTGGTTGGGAAAATATTATAAAGCCTCTGAGTTTTAAAGTTCTCTGGAACTGTTCAAAGTTACAATGCTGTGTGGAAAAGTTCTAGAAAATGTTACTTTGAATCAGAAATTTATAAAATGGATGATTGTCCTAGTACCACATCCTTTCTTCTCAAATACTTCTAGAGCCCTACCCCTTCACTTTCTGTCTCTCATCTGGACCATAATTCTTTGTACTATGAGAGAAGGCCTTGTAATTTCTCAGTGCTTACAGGTCTTCAATTGTCTCTCTCTTTCTCAAGCATCTCCCTCTCCGTCCAGATCTGCACTATAAGCTGTGGGCCAAATCCTGTTCACATACACCGGTGCAATGGAGAGTAGAACATGGGCCCCTTGCTCTTCTCCACTCATTGCAGTTTTTCTAGTACTGTCTTGCCCACTATGGTTCTCCATTCCAGCCTGATTCACCATTGCCCTGCACCTTATGCCATTATTTACAAAGTGAAAAGTTGGTGTAAAACATTACTTTTCTGATCTAATAGTGTTACACCTACAGGGCCCTCATGTTGCTCTTGCTCAAGATGCAGGACTATGGTGAATCACGCGTGTTGTGCTCAGTGCACTCCTCTTTTGACAGCACGAAGCTGCTTCTTTTATCCATATAAAGTAAACACACGTAAATGTCAAATATGAGGAATGGATCAGATGCTGTTTTACAGAGCACTAGAATCCACCTTTGACATGAAATGTCCTCTTTCTTTTCATAGCAAAATGAGCCTCTCCAAACTTGAATTGGGATGGCAGTGAAAGAGAGAATTCAGTGAAACCACATTTGTAGAAAGAAAACAGCACCCTTTCTTCCCTCAAGCAATATATACCAAAGTTTAAATCAAGCTTCATGTTTCTTTTACATAATCTTTAAACCTGCCTCAATGACAAAGTTTTTTTCCAAAGTTTAAAAATATCCCCTATCAAGTTATTTATGCACTCAAAATATTTTTCCAGGACATCTATTATTTCTGAGTTTGTTTTCCCAAGGGTCCTATTATGAAATGAACTCAAACTACAGTTGGAAGGTATGGATTTAATCCATGTGCATAAGATCTCGGGCTCAGTCCTGAAAAACACTTAGGCATATGTGCCTATCTTTAAGCATATGAGTACTTCCATTGAAGTGAATGGGACTACCCATGAGCTTAAAGTTAAGCACATGCATAACTGTTTGCATTGTAGGGTCCTAAAGAATTATAATAATTTTCAGTAAATATTTCTTTTCTCTGAAATGTTTAACATCTTTATTTTTCCTTGAAGACTTAACTAGCTAAATAAGCCTGTTCTGCAACATCACGTATGCTACCTGTGATTAAAAGCTAGAACTGGGAAAGCTTTGTGAATTTTAATTCACACAAGCTCCAGCTTATTTTGCTATTTCTGATTCTGGTGCCTTAGCACCCTATGAATTTCAGTTAGAGTTTTGGGGTCAACCTAATGCAGAGCAGGAAAACCCAGCAATATTTATTAAGCACTGTGAATGGCACATGGGATCATTTGGCTTTTGATTGAAACCAGAAAAAGAATTAATGGCTGTCTTGGCAATTCTTATTTGCAGGTTGAATTTAGGTGAGAGAAGTTGAATTTGGAGAGGACAAAAAGGCCCCATCTAGGCTGGGAAAATAGGCCATATTTTGAAAATGTTTTAACTAATGCCTTTCAAAACACAACTTTGCAACATACATGGACAACGTGTAACATCTCTTTAAGATATGTTAGCTAGCATGTGTCCAGCTAATTCATTTTAAGAGTGTTAAGCTATTACTACAGTACTCCAAAGTAATGTTTAAAAATGTATCGGCTAACACATTTCCAGACATGATCTAGTCTAGACAGGGCCAGGAAGGAAGAAGGCACATTTCTTTTTAAATGTACATATGACACATTTACCAACACTTCTGTTTTATAAGATTCCTTTTCAGTTAGAATAAGTTTCATTGTGTGTGGTTTTTAATAACGCTTTTTAAAAGAGATGTGTAAGGAGGAGAATAGAAGGCAGATGCTTTCCTTCCCCTGCACTCCTGGGTAGGCAAAGATCAGATTCTATGGAAAGCATTTCATCATGGTTGTGGCTAAAATCTAATATGTCAAAAATGCAATAGAGGTGAGTCCTGTTCTATCAGGAATTTTATGTAGGATCCACAATTCAGTAGGAGAACATCTGCACGAGCCACAGAGAGATGTCTGAGAGTCTGTCACACACAGAAGAGTGGCTAGATAGCTGCAGGCTAACACCAAGAGGTGCATACACTTGTGATGTAGCTGCAGCAGGGGCATCAAGTTGTTTTGGAAGGAAAGTGGGTTTGGCTGGTTGAGTCTGTTAGCCTGTGTGAGCGACAGTGATGAGTGAAAGCAGGCTTTGTACAGTCAGACATGAGGCAGTGACCATCCCAGAGAGAATTATAACAGGAAGCCAGTTTCAAACTTAACTGTGGAGGTAATTGATGCCTCTCTGTAACAGCAGGTGAGCAAATAGTGGAAAAAATACTCGGAAGTGGATTTCTGTTTGAGAACAGGACTTGTTTTCTGTGGACAGTTGAGCATTTGCTAAGGGTCATAAATGGGCCCTATGGTGAAAGTGGTATTGTTTTTTTGTTAAATGGACTTGCAGACCTCAGCTCAACATTCTCCCCCTGAGAGAGCCCAACAGCAAATAGAAATGCTGATCTACTACATTACACTGGGAAAATTCAAGAAAACAGGCTCCAAGAAGCTATCATGTGACTCATACCATGTGACTTCTGTACTTGCCACCATCTTGTGACAAAAAAGTATATTTTTAACTTTGAATAATCCTGCCTCAAAGCAATGTAGCGGTGACCCTGGCTTGTCTGACAGTGATGATAGCGGAATGTATTCTCCAGTAGGTCTTACCGTGCTATTAAGGTGCCAGGGAGCTGACAGTTGTCCTCATTCTTGAGGTTGGGTACTAGCTAAATTGAGGAGGTAAACCTGCCACTGACAACATAACCAGGGTGTGGCTGAAGAAATGGCTAAAACAACGTGAATAAATAGGTCCCAGTTCCTTGTGTGTCTCTTGATCCATTCTGCAGCAACAGTGCAGAGTTTGATTGACGAGAGGCTGTTAGGAATCTCGGGGGCCAGAAAAAGAACTGCTCTCTCAGTGTGTACCTACAACTACAGGACACTGAGGGACAATTCAGTCAACCATATAATGGAGGAGAAGGCAAGGATAGTCCTTGTTCTCTCTGAAACACGACAAAGGAGGTGGAAGTGAAGTGGAAAGATGGAAGCACCATCATGTTGGGAAAAGGAGAAGGTGTGAACTGTTGGAGGAATCATTTTTATCTTCAACAAGGAATGGTCTTAAAAAATCATCTCCTGCAAGTTCAAGTCATCACGCATTGGAGTGCTGTACCTCCAACTGAACAAGAATAGCATCCTCAAGATTATCAAGATCTACGTTCCCACAAGCACAAGTGAACATGATGATGTGGAAGAATTCTGTTAGGAACTTGAGAAAACCCTTGCTCAAAAATCCACATATATGATTGTGATGGAAGACTTCAACACCAAAGTTGGAAGAGGGAAAGAAGGCAAAAAGTTCATTGGAAGGTATGGCATTGGCAAATGGAATTCACAAGGAGAGTGACTTGCAACTGTGGCAGAGACAAAAGAAATGGTCATTGGTAACACGTGGCTTAAGAAAAAGGCCAAGAGAAGATGAATGACTATATTCTGATTGACAAGTGGTGCATTGTACAAGACATCTCAGTCGTGCCATCATTCAACACTGGTAGTGACCATTACTTGCTCAGAGCAAAGATTAACTTCAACGTAAAGATGGAGAAGATAGCGCTACAGATGGCAAATCAGAGACAGTGGCCAAAAATGTTCGACAAGGCAATCCTGAACGCCAACATTTCCAAGGAAGACTGGAATCTCATAGATAACTGACGAGGACTGTGAAAACTTTGCCTCAACTTATCAGCAATGTGTGAAATTAGCCAAGAAAGAGAGACCGAAAAGAGTGAAGGGAAGAATCTTGGAGGAAACGAGGAATTTGCTAGAGAAGCAGAGGAATATGAAGCGAAACGATGGTGACAAACTCGAGTACTCCTTCTCTGCAAGCCGATAAGACTAAAGGAGGACTTAGAGAAGTACCGAAATGAAAGGCTCTTAATGACGGCTGAAGATCACAGAAGCCTCAAAAAATGCAAACGGGAATTGACACTGTACAGGTAGACAATAACAGTGCTGAAGAACAGGGATGGAAAAGCAGTAACTGACAGAACAGGGGTGGAAGTGATCTGCAAAGATTTCTACACCAAACTGTTCACATCTCTAATAAATGTTCCACTGCCAACACTTCAACAGACCAACAAGCGCACACTCCCGGTCCTCATCAGCAAAGTTCGACATGCAATTTACCAAATGAAGGAAGGGGAAGCTCCAGGAAAAGGTGGACTGACAACCAAAATGGTAAAAGCTGGAGGCCATGACCTCTGGAAAACCCTTGCTCAGAGATTTAGCCGTTACTTGGAAATGCAGAAGATACCATTCATTTGGAAGGAGTCAAACCCCATTTTGCTGTACAAGAAAGGCAATTGTGAAGATCTAAAGAACTATCTTCCAATATGCCTGCTCTCACATGTCTACAAGCTAGCTACCAAAATAATAACCAAATGACGAGTCTGAGCAGCAGCTGAGAGGGCAGGCAGGTTTTCAGAGGAATTTCAATACATTGGACCATATCTTTACTATAAACCAGCTATTGGAGTGCTCAAGGGAAGACCAGTTCCTTTTATGCATTGCCTTCATCGATTATGAAAAAGCATTCAACAGCATAGAGATCAATGCAGTGCTGAAAGTTCTTGCAGAGCAGGGCATCGACTCAAACTACTAAAGGAAGCAAACTCTGACTGTGCTATGGATATAACTCTGTTCGACACTCCCCTTCACATCCCAGTCAAAAAGGAGCAAGGAGACACAGTTTCACAAACTCTTCACAGCTTGCCTTGAAATGGTAATGAGGTGGATGAACTGGAAGGGTGGAATCAGCATCAACGATGAGCATTTAAACCACCTCAGATTCACGGACAATATCGTGTTGATTGCTGAAAACACTATCAAAGTACAGAAAATGCTGCGAGAACTCGACACAAAAAGCAACCATGTCATGCTGAAAATGAACCACTCTAAAATGAAATTTATGCAGTCTGATGCGTTGCCAAAAGCCCAAATAATCGTCAAGGGAGAACAAATAAGTTGAATAATACGTCTATTTGGGCCAAGAAATTAACATGCGCCACGATCAGGAAGGCGAACTCTCGTGAAGAAAGAAAGCTGATTGGCACGCATTCAATCCTATCAAGGACCTCCAAGGAAAAATCAACAAGGCAATATGTGCCAATCTCTTCAACTCAACAGTACTGCCAGCAATGTTGTATGGCAGTGAAAAATGGGCACTGACTAAGATAGAGGAGCAACAACTGTCTGTCATGGAGAGGGCGATGGAAAGAAGAATTCTGGGGATTTCAATCCACAGATGAGTCCCCAGTGAAGTGATCAGACAGCAGAATGGAGTGCAGGACATCATTGTTGAAAGCCGTTACAGAAAATGCGATGGGCCGGGAATATAGCTAGGCTCACCGAGAATCAGTGGACTACAGCTGTCGCCGAGTGGTACCCCCAGGAACTGAAATGAGCTCCAAAGAGATGGGAAGATTTCATGATTTAAAAAAAAAAAGGCATGGCCACACATGGAGAAGGAAGACCAAGATAAGAGAAGAATGGAAGACGTGTTGTGATCAGCGTAGTCTATATGAGGGCTGAAGGACCAATTGATCAAGGTGATAAAATTGCACAAATTTGCATGAAGTGCTGCCTGATGGCTTGGAGGCTTCACCTATTAATTCTAGATGCCCCAAACCCCATACTAATAGTGCATGCCCCCACATTTTCCCTTTTGCCCCCAGAACATTTTATGCTCCCCCTGCAGCTCTGGAGCATTCTTCTACGCAAAGGCGATATCTACTCAGTGGCTGGGAGTGTAATTCCCAGTGTGGGTAGATGGACATGTGATAGCTCTGCTCCAGCTCCTATCTAAAAATAGCTATCATATGTGCATCTAGGAAGCTGGGAATTACAACTCCCAGCTGCTACACAGACATACCCAGTTAAGATCAGACTTAGGGGTTCTTTTCTTCCTCCCCCGCCCCCCAGACCTAGGAAGTAGCTCCAGAAGGGACCTCGACTTACTGTTCCCAGACCTGAGGTAGAAGTTCTAGCAGGGCTCTTGACCCTATTTCCAGGCCTGGGTCTACAGGGGTGGAAAGTTCTTTCTTCTTCCTAACACTCTATGAGGGGATAGAGGCAGCAAAGCTACCCTAAGCTGCTGGGTTCTTTGTTACCTTCTCAAGCCCCCCCACACCCCCTGTGAAAATGGTATCAACTGCTTCCTATTCCCTATCCAAAAGCTTCTGTTGGCTCTTAAGAATCAGTGGAAGGCTCTGTTTGCAATATACAACAGCTCTGATTGGCTCCCCGCCCACCTCCTGGGGAAGGGAAGCTAACCAGTCTGAGGGAGTCTTCACCACAGACTGCAGAATCTCTGTGGAACACCCATAGAAATGTCAGGCCCCCCTAATTTTATTTCTGTGTTTGAACCCCATTTTTAATGGGTTTGGGTTTTGTAACAAAATTTGTTCTGCTCCAGTAAAATCTCTTTACTTGATGCAGGAAAGTTAGGCTTTTGCCAAGAAAATATATACATAGTTCAAAAGTTTAACAAGACACTTTTGTTCCTCGCGTCACACAAAATAACATCCCTGAAAATTGTTTTGGAAATACTGCAGCAAAATTAAAATACATGGAGTGTAAATCAGAGAGAGTGTGTTTATCGTAGCCTTTGAAATGTTCTAAAGCAGCCTGAACTGAAAGGAAAGGGCCTCTACCTTCGCTTAATGCCAAGTGATTAGTCCTGTCCAAGACAATTAATTTATGATTAAGATCTTACAGGAAACCCTTATCCTTTTGTGTTTTCAATTACAAAAAATATTACAGTGCTAGCATATATATATTGTTTAAAGTGAAAGAGCATCCAGAAGTAATAACTAATAACAGCAAATGGTGCATGATGACCTGCTGGGAAAGGGTTGCTTCAGCCCCTGACTCTGCTCACATCCTCGCTGTCAAACTAGTTTTAAAGATAGAAAATACCTTAGTGTGTGTGGAAATAATATAAATAGGTTCGACAGCAAAGAGTAGCGACAGCAAGATCCCTTATTTCAACCTCATCTAGGAGGAAGGTTGAGTGATGAGGAGTGGGGGGAATACTGCCCTCTGTTGCAGTAAAAACCTCACAAGGAGTTCTTCGTGGAGAAAGATTTGGGTGAAGTTTCTCTTGTGGAGTTTTTCTCCCTTCTCACACAATGAGCATCAGTTCAGTCCCTAAACATGGGAGAAGTGAAATCCTGAGCCCATTGAAGTCACCAGGCAAACTCCCATTGACTTCAATGAGGCCAAGCTCTGGACCTATCTCAAGGGATCTGCTAGAGGCCCAGTGTCTCTGCACAGACTCTGGGGGATTCCTGCCTGCCCTCTTCTGGCTCCCTGGCACTGACAGGGCTCCCTGCACCAGCACTCTCTAAGATCTCACCTGGAGAAGAATCATTGCTTGCTAGTGAGGGTAAGGCACCATGCAAAAGCCAGAGACATTAACTGCTGGTGTTCAGGAGTGATAGTGAACATTCCCCTTCCATCTGTCCTTTCCTCCCTTGCGTCCCTGCACCTACAGAAGAACCATCACAGTGTTAGAGGTAGCGGGAGATTGTGCAGTGGCTGACTCTCATCACCTCCAAAAGGGAAAATCAATGTGCAGAAGTTTCTTTTTGTGTGTGATTGATACCTCCATGCCATTTGACTGAAGCAGTTGTGGCAATCAAAAAATGTTCTTTATTTGCAGACAGTGGGTGCCATTTCTGAAATTCTGTTCTGTCTGTGCAAAAATTGATTCCGGATCTCAGTATGAGGGAGTGAAGTGGGGGCAGTGTAAATATTTTTTACATCTTTTTGACCTAATTAGTTAGCCGAAATTTGGGGTATAGTGCATTGTTTCAGTTAGGAGGAGAAATTGATTTTTGGAGTCAAGTATTTTTTGATGCAATCCTGTTTACTTACAAAGAATGTACAAAGTGCTGTTTCCCAGAACACAGCAGGAATCAAACACCAGGAGACAGTTTCTTTGCTCACAGTTCCAAGCCTCTTTCCAGCCTGTACTTAGCCCAAAGCTCTGTCTCCAGGCTTTCCCCAGTGACATGTTCCTAGTGCTTGTTTTGGCTATGTACTTGGATTTCTGCTGCTTCTCTTTCAGCTTCTCTGCTGTTTCTTCTATATATTGCACAAACACACAACTCCACCAAACAATACCCAGCAACATTCCTGCACCCAGATGTGCTTCTGTTTTAGGTGGTGGCTGCTATTAGTTTCAGCTAACTGGTTCCATAAAGGAACTTACTTATATTTATCAACAATTAAGCCTGGCTGTTACACCTACCAGTTTCTATGAGGCTTAACCCAACCCAAAACAACATAAATGTAATGAACCCTCAACTTTAATAGCTATATATGAACAATATATTCTGTGAAGGACAACATCCGGTCTCCAAAACATACATGTAGAAACAACCTTAAAGACTGTAAAATTCCTTGAATGTGTAAAAGGGGCAACCCCTCTAAATGAGAAATCTAGAGACTGTATAAATATTAGGGCATTTGGGAAATGAGTTGTCAGGCCTATAGTCCTCTTTAGTCTGTGGATCTTACCTACTAGATTCTTGCCATGTCTAAAGTCGGTCTGGTCTGTATTAATAACCTAGTTTATCACTTTATGCTGCCTACCACAATATTAACAAGAAAATCGATATTTAAAATGTATACCATATGTGCACCTTTTGGAGAAGATCCAAATGAAAATGGATAATAGATCCATGATGAAATAATTATCAGTAAAGAAATGCTTTGGTATTCTCTCTCTCTCTCTCTTTCTGCCAGTTTACATGAAGTTACATTATATGGAAAAAAATACTGGGTTTTGTCACATTCCAAGATGATTGAGTAGGATATTAATAAGGGATCTGATGTGACAAGGCTATATAAGTATCTGGCAATGTAATTATGAGGTAGATCGATTTTATTTTAAATAATCAATAAAGGATCTTTCAACTGAGAAAGAAAGCAAGTTCAGAGTGGACATGTAATATGGATCAGATGAACTGAATACTTAGATTTTCTTATTTTTGGTGATACCTAGCCAAATAGAGAGTTCTTTGCAAAACTGAACAACAAGGCAGTGAAGTTCATGTAGGGAAGTAAAAAATTGTAATCCAAAAATCAGAACTCTAGTCATCATGGAGGGGAAGGAGTAGTACTACTCACCTTTACAAAGCATTAGATGGCTGTACAATTCTTATAGTACTCTGTGATCATCTTTTCCTCTTAATAATTTATGTATAGGTATTTATGTTAAAAATAATTCTTCTTAAGATCTTTAAGCTTTGGTAGTTATTGTTTTTGTGTATATTTTTTATAAAGTAAAGGGAACACTAAACACTAGTGACAGTGGTGACAATATTGGGTTCAATTCTCCTTTCACAATAGAGCTAAGGTGTTTTCAAAAAAGCAAATGGGTGCCTAATGCTAGGCTCTTAAATCCATATTTATTTAAACCCAAAAGTACAGAGCACCCAACAGCTCCCCTCAATTCCATTTACTTCAATGAGGCTACACTGATTTTAATTCAGCTGATAATGTTGTCTCAGGTTTACATCACTGTAACTTCACTGACTTTAATGACTAGCTCGTGATTTACACCAATGTAAGACGAGAATTGGGCTCATTATTTTATATACCTGAGCTCTGAAGACAACACGAAGGGTGATTTTTAAAAAACAAAATCAAATCAACGTTGAGCCTTTCATGGTACATTCCTGAAAACTATATAAATATAAACAATTGAGAAGAATTAAAACAAGGAACCACCTTTTAACTCTTGGGAAATATGTTGGAATAGGAGCAGTGTAGCAGGCAGAGTGAGGAAAACTATGGATATTCTTAAAAAGGTAGAGACTGACTTTCTTAAATAGACACTTTATTCTTGAAGTATACCAAAGCACTTCCAAACCACTGGCGTACAGCCATCTGTGAGTGGAAAGAAACTGTTGTTTGCCAGTGGATTGAAACACTGCACAAAAGATCTTAAAAGCCCAGTTCTGCAAACACTCTTGAGTCAACCTTGAGTAGAGCCATTGGCTTCAGGGTAGTAACCACTATGCTTAATAGTAAGTGTTTTCAGACCCTGCATCAAGGAAATGAAGAATACTGCATTCTTTTAAAACTGCAAGAGGAATTTAGATAGAATGTAGATACACAAATAGTAATTTGGTCAAAACAGAGGAGTCAAGACCTCCAGAGTTCAAACAAGTCCGATTAAAATTGTTTGATCACTGTGGTCAGGGCTTCAGATTTGTCTCATCTGAAATAGATCAACTGATGGCTTATTCTATGATAGGGCTTTGGATGAAACTTCTAGGTTTTCTTTGAAGGTTTCCTATCCAAGTATTGAGCCTACTTAGCTTGTCTGAGCTAAAAATATAACCGCATGAAGGGGTAAGGTGGCTGCAGAAATAAATAGAAAACTGGAATCAAGTTGTCCGAGAACAAGATGTACCCTAGATAGGCTTTGAGGCTTGATTCTGCCAGGTGTTGAACAGTCTGACTTTGATCCAGCAAAGCCCTTAAGAACAGATTTAATTTAAAGTATGAGTAGCCCCACTGAAGTCAGTAAGACTAAGCATGTGCCTCAATGCTTTTCTGGATCAGGGCCAGAATGTTCAATACCTTGCGAGACTGAGATCTTGGCAAACAATTTAGGAACCGAATGTGAATGTTCGCTTTCTAATCCATCCACTCCTTCCTTCATCTTTGACCAGCCATCTCTGTTTCAGCTGTAGTTATGAGTAACATTTGTAAGCTACAAATATCGTTTTTTAAGGTAAGTAAATAAGCTCCCTCCCTTTCACTGTTCTTGCTGCCTTTGATGTTCTGCTCAGTTGCATCTGCTCTCCAATGCAATCCCATTTTCCTGCAAGAAGTCTATTAAAGTACCCAGTGCCAAAAGCTCTCTTTATACTTCATATACTTGGCACTGTAGGGATTATGTGCATCTTACACAGTCTCAGAATGGCAAATTTCATGTTCAAATACCAACCTACCATTTAGCTGTGCAGGTGCTATAACTCAACTCCTGTGTTTGTTCCTGTTCTCCTAGTTCCCCTGAATAAAACCTGACATTTTTCTTGATGAATTTCAGCTTAAAGTTGAACCCCAGGAAGAAAAATCCAACTTGAATAAATAAATAGACTACCAGATGAAGAACATTCTTATTTCATGAATAAGACCTTGTGTTTGCAGACAGGAGTCAGCTATTTTATTGAATACTTTCTCCAGCTAGGAAATGGAATTCCTTGCCTATTATGGCCCAGACTGCGATCCACTTCTGTGCAGGTGTACAAAGGGGAAGGAGGCAAGAAGTCTTGTCCCCCTGGTTCCCACCGGGTAGCCAAATACAATCGGTCCCTGCAGCCCCCCGAGCTGAAATGGCTGTTTGAGCCTATTGATCTTCGTGTTCTACACATTGGATGATCTTCTGCCTACTCTTGGTTATTCCTGTGTGGCCCCACAGGGTGCTGATATGGATTGGGGAGGTGGCCCTCTTCATACATTCTTTTTACCCTGTCCTGTAGCAGAGATACATGGCTTATGTGCAAAGGGTCTTTTGTGTCTGTGGAGAAAGGAACTGAATTGCCCTTATAGCCTACTAATGCATATTCTTTTTAGCTCATTGCTATATTGACCAAGGGAGAATCGTAAGCATCAAATGATCCCAGCGCACTCAAGTGTACTTAAGCATGTTAAATTAAGGCATTTTCATGGTGTGGAGCCAAAAAAGACAAGTTACCTTCAAATTAGCCACTTGAAAATAATCACTGTAGATCTTCCCTTGGGGACATGTGCTTCACAACAGAAATGCTATTCAATGAGACAATTCAGTTGCTCTGTCAACAGCATTTGACAGGTACTGAGCGTGCCAGAGAGCAGAAATTACATGGTATGTAGGCCAGTTGCCCCTTGACTGATGCCTCTGACTTTGCTGTACAAACAGAGTACTTCACAATGCTTTTCTGGGATCCTGCTGGTAAATACGTACTAGAAGAATATGTATTCACTGTCTCAGAATGTTACAGGGAAAGCCACTTGAAGTAAATACACTGGCTAGAAAATTAACTGGATCTAATTCTGACATACACTATCCCTGGAAAGAAAACTATGATCTTATTCACTCTTGCCCTGAAATACATTTTATGATACTAAAGTGGTTCTCATAACAAAGCCTATCATGTATTTGTTAATAAGTTGTGTTCAAGTATCTTAAGGAGAGGCTGATGTGTCTGTATGCACACAGCAAGATGACAATGTTTTGAAAATGTAATTCTATCCTAAATCATTTTGGCTAGTAGCAAAGATGTTTCTCACTATTTTCCATTTTTTGAGTGATTAATAATTGCATATATATGTGACCCGTATATGCCAACCTGAATGCTCAAAAATCCTGACTCAGGCCCCCAAACTCATGACATTTTAAAAAATGGGTTTCATTTTGTGTCTCTCCTGGTGTCAAAATGTTCGGAAATGTGAGTCAATCTTCTCTCTGCAGCCATGAGGGCTAGAAACTTACTCTCATTCCAGCAGCTGGGCCTTAAAGAAAATGCCAAATATTGTGAGCTTCATAATGAAATTTTGAAAGTTAGGAGCAATGGTGACCATTTGTCCCACAGTTACTCTTTCCAAGTTAGCTGAATTCTTACTGTTAGCTTTCAGATCTGAAGAATCAATAAGGGACCACCTCCTTTTTTTTTTTTTTTTTTCCTTCAATCTAACTAGGTGGGAGGCACTCACACTATGGTGCTGAGGGCTAATATAAGACCCTACCAAAAATGACAGCTCTAGCACTGCTGACAACTGATCACAACAATGCAGATGACAGCAAAAAGAGAAGCAGTGAAAAAGGAGGCACCCATGATAGAAATGGCATTCAATCTGACAGCGTCTTATAGCACAGCGGCTATAAGCAGTGCTGGGAGTAATGTTCCACCTCTTCTGGTATCACATTCCAGTGAGGGAGCAATTTATTGCAGATGGTAGTCACAGCCCAGCAGTGAATTCAGCAATGAATGAGATATTTGAAAGAGCATGGACTGTGTGGCAGACCAAAGTAAAGTTAACTCATACACTGAATTAATTGGATGCAAATTTGAAGACTCCCAGCAGAGTATTTTGGTCCCACTCTGGCTTTTAAAAAGCCCAATTCACTGGAGAGTTTTCAAACTGTTGCTGTGGCAATCAGCAAGAATGAGCTCCCTTTCCAGAGGCACAGGGCTACCAAATACATGGGCAAGGATCCAGTAAGATCTTGAGACATGCCACTGACAAATCTAATGATGCAGAATGCTGAGTGAGGCAGGAGTCCTTCGGGGGGGGTGGGGGGAGCCATCTTCCAATTAGACTATATTATCCAAATGCATAAAACAGCTGAATTAAGGGTGCATGGCTGATATCGAAGATCCTCAAACTTTAATGTTTTAATATAGTTTTATAATGAAATATATACTTTATAAATTCCATAGACAGACATTAGCTCTAATAACATCTGTCCTCTATGCATTATGACATGTGACTGAAAATTATACCTTGGTGGAAGAATTGTCGATATATTCACTGTTCGTTACATTAACATGCAATGTTTATTAAATTGTGCCCATCTCAATTTTATATGTATATAATGAGGAGGAAAAACATAAGGATTAATTGGAACACTGACAAAAGACCACATCAAACAAACCGAGGTAAGTTGCTTTAATAAATCATAATGATTTGTGTACCATAACACTGTAATATGGTTTTAAGCTCATTTGAACATGCTCCTTTCCCATATTCAGGCCTGGGCTACACTAGAAAATTAGGTCAGTTAGGGGTGACTGTGTGTGAGTCAGGGGTTGTGGAAAATCCACACCCCTGAACAGTATAGTTAAGCTGACTTATGTCCCCATGACAGCGCTACGTCATGGGAAGAATTATTCCCTGGACCTACCTACAACTTTTCAGGGAGATGGATTAACTATGCTGATAGAAGAATTCCTCCTGACAGCGTAGGTAGTGTCTATACTGAAGCGCTACAATGGTGCAGCTGTGCCGCTGTAGTGTTTTTAAGTGTAGACAAGCCCAAGGCCTGGTCTACACTATATAGTTTTGGTCAGCGTAAAGCACCTTGCATTGAGCTAGTTTTTCATGTGTCTACACTTAAATTTTGTCTCCTACCGATGTAAGTGCCCCATTACGCCAACATAGTAAAACCAGCTTGAACAGAAACCCACAGAGACTGCATATAGAGCATTTCATTTTGTCAGTAATCAAAGAGAAAAAGAGCAAATGCAACTGATGGATTTTTGTTCAGACACTTTTTTGGCCTCTCATTCTCTTAGACCATTTATCATCTTTTCCCCATGATCTTCTTTCAGGTTTCCTGTGACCATGTTAGCCTTTTTTTTAACAGCTGAATAAAGGCCAAGTGTATTACAGTGTGAAAGTACAGAAAGCCCCTGCAACCTCATGCAGAAGAAAATACAGTATTAAATTATGCAGGAGGACTTCAGCAGACCACTTAGGCTCCGATTTAGACCATCTGCTTCCCAAATGTCTTGTCAGTATCTTCATATTAACAAAAGCTTTTTCATCATGAGTGATGGGTCTGATGACTGATCAAGACAAAGAAGTGCCAGTGATACTGATGTGTTTAATCACTGGCAGAACCTTTGGGGATACAAGTTTGAATTTAGTTGATGTCAGGGTTGTTGTGACTTTCCAAACCTGGAAAACACACACACACACACACACACACACACCCCTCCCTCTCCTTCCCTTCCCCCCCAAAGAAGAGACTACTGTGAAAATGCACTGGTGGCTTATGAAATGCACAAGCACCTACTTTGTAAGTATATTTACAATTTTTCCAAAATAAAAAGTTTGCAGTTCTGTACGTAAAACCCAAGAACACACAATCAAGTCCCACAGTCTACTTACTAGGTATAGGTTTAACAGTTTTATACCTGCCCCATTTTTGCCAACTCATTTGCTTTTCCCACACTTAGCTTATTAAGACGGTTTGATCAAATCAACTGGAATATGTTAAATATAATGGATGCTGAGCCAGCAGATTGTTTTAAAAATTGAAAACATTTTGAATTCCTGTCTACCTTTATGTTTACTTCCACAATTTTTCACCATTTTGATACAAACCACAATAACCTCTGTCACAAACAGATGGGATAGAAATCTGACTCCCATTTTAAATGTCAGAAGAGAAGAAAAGTTCAGAGTCCCCAAAGAACATACTTTTCTTCTTCCAATTCTGTATTCAGCATCAGACTTTATATTTGGAGTCAGACACATTCATTAACTAATGGAAAGATTCCATAACTTTTCTCCCATTTTTCAGTTTTATATTTGTGTGGTTTGTCCTTTGTTAATTATATCAAGCCAGTTTTTCACTGAAACTGTGACATCAGCATCATTGGCCCATAATCTTCCATTCCTCCTTCAAGTGCCTTTGACAATGGAGTACCTCTCTGTAGGGTCCATTGTTTGTGTGTAAAATGTCCCTGTGTGATCAGCAAAGTCATCCCTGTGCTCAGGAAAATATTTTATATATGTATGGTAGTTGGATGCAAGTGAAGAGATCATTCTTCTTGAATTCCACTGTGTGTCACTTGGAAGCTGGAACATCAATTCTCCTCGTTCATTCAACCAACCATGAGGGATGTAGAAGAATTTTGTTTTGTAACTTCCACAGTGTGTTTTATGACTATTGGAGATGTTGCTTCTTTCTCAATTATGCTTAAATAGGTGGCTGAGCACCCAGAGGTCAAAAGTTTAGGATGATGATTGCACCTGAGAATCTCCTTTTTCTTTTATTATTATTGTCTGAGCAAATAATAAAGCCCTTCGTCGTCTCATTTTTCTGTGTTCTTGCATGGCATTTTCAAAAACTTGGCCACAATATTTTGTGGTTTTCTATTCAGCTACAATAGCAATAGTTAGAAGAAGGAATGTGGTGGTGTTTTTTCCATGTGGATGCTTGTAGCCATTACTAGGTCCTTTCTCATGTTTGAACTTTTCTGCATTACGGTCAAAGTTGATTCTTTTAGGTCTTCCTTTTAATATTTCCTCTGTTTCTTTGCTTGCTGAATCTAATTATGCACCTCAACATTTTAGCCTCCTCAGTGACTAGTATTCTAATTACAGTAGCAAATTCAAATACTGGTTAGTTTCAGAACGGATCATAATGATCCTGAAGAAATCCATGCATATAGAAACTCTAAATTATGTTTTGATGCTGTTTCAGAGCCATTAAAATATGAAAATAATTGTAATTATCCCATTAATCTCATAAAGATATAGATGTTCAAACTAAACATATTGATTAGTCTTCTCTCCAGTTCAGAGCTCTCATGTATGGGTGAATTCGTTTAGGAAAAGAGTCAGTTGAGCACTAATTGGGCCTATTCATGCAGTCTTTACTCAAGGAAAAAATCATACTGATGTTCAACCACACCTCTTTAAAACCTTTTTCTAACATCACTGTGTTTCTAGGTATGATTTTATAGTTCAGAGTCCTCCTATATATGAAATGCGCACGCACACACACCCTTTCTCTCCCCCGCACTGAATAACACTAAATTTCCAGTTGGCATCCAAGATTTGTTTTTAAACTATAGGGCCTGAAAAAGTTTGGGATCTGGTTACCTGCAAAATGGCTTTTCTCCCTATGAGGTATTGCTATAGCTGCAATCAGAAAAGGCACTTCAGCTGCCTCTTTCTCCATTTAAATCACGGGGAGCTGCTGGTTAGGCTTCCTTCATTGATTGGTCCTCATCTATGGATCTTGCTCCCCAGTTTTGTCTATTAGCACCTGGATTTAATAACCATCTTGGCGTGTTGTGCAGCCTATTATTTATTCCAGGTATTTGGGGAGGTAATAGAGGGGACAGTAAGATTTTAAGGGGATGGAGGAGTGGTTGTTTGCTATAAAAATGTTCGATTCAAGGAGCTTCACAAATTTAAGTGCCATGTAGCTACAGTCATAAGTACACAACTGTTTACTCCTGAGGGCATCCTGCACCGAAAAAATAAAAATTCTGTGCATAATATTTTAAAATTCTGCAAATTTTATTTGTCAAATAATTGTGGAGGCTCCTGCATGGCATTGGGGAGCACAGGCCACTGGTGGCACTGAGGTGGGAGATTCCCCCTCCACCCCCAGGACACAGACTCAGCGGTGAGGCTGCACCCAACCCTGACACAGCATAAGGATTGGGCCTGCCCTTGGAAAACTCCAGGGCCCTACCCCTCTGTGCCAGGCACATTGGTTGTGGGCAGACAGGTTCAGCAAGGCAGGATCCAAGTGTGGAGGGGATTAGTATGGGGGGATCCAGGTGTGGGTTGAGAGGGTTCTGTGTGGGGCAATCTGGGTGTGGGCAGCGCAGTGGGGGATTCAGGTGCGGGGGGATCTGGATGCACAGGGACTTGGGGGGTTCTGGGTGCAACAGTAATGGGACACTGCAGGAGGGTCCAGGTGAGGATAGTTAGGGCCCAGCAGTAGGAGTGTCTGGAGTGGGGGGGATAGAGCTCGGCAGGGAGGTCTGGGTGTGGGGGGGCTCAGTGGTGGGGTCCAGGTGCAGCTTGTTGGGGCTCGGTATGGTGGGAATCCAGGTGCAGGTGGCTCATCTGGGTGGTTCAGGTAAAGCAGGAGTGGGGTTGTTGGGGGGGGGGTTCTGGGTGCAGGGGGGTGAGGCTTGGCAGGAGGGTCTGTATATGAGGGGGTCTGGATGCATGGGGGCTGGGCATATCGGGGAGCAGCTCCCTGTACAGTGATCCCTCTCCCTGAAGCAGAGGAACAATGGGTGCAGGAAGCTTGTGGGGCAGGGTGGGGGAGGGAGGAGTTTTCAGAGCTTTCTACAGCCAGGAGAGAAATCTGGGGTCGGGGGGTGGAGGGGGGAGAGGTGTCTGACACAGCCCCAGATGCTGTGCAGGGGAAGAGGAAGTCTTATCCTCCCCAGCCCAGCCAGGATTAGCAGCTGAGCCTGGCGCAGGGTAGGAGCCACCAGCCGGGTCTTCCCCAGTCATGCCCCCTGCCCCACAGTGATTTACCTCTCTGCCAGCTGCCCTGGGCACCCAAAACATACTGCTGGGGAGGGTCACATGACTGCTCTTGTGGCTTCCTTTTTGCTTCCCCATCAGAAAGTCATTTTTCTGCTGGGAAGCAAAGAAATCCGTGGGAGACACAAATTCTGCGCCTACACCATGGTGCAGAATTCCCCCCAGGAGTAACAACGGGAAACTCAGTACAGCCAATTAAAACATAACACTGTCAGATTATTCTTCTGCAGTAAGTGTACACTCTGATACATAAAGGACAATACAGATACCGTAGCCTCTGAAACACTCAGTCCAGAGTTTCCTCTCATTCTCTTGTCTCCATTTTAAATCGCAGCTATATTTTTAATTGATAAAATAAGTTATCCCCCACTCTCATGACATCAATTTAGAAGTATATATCTCTCTCCTTACTTTTTCTATCCTGTCTATTGTACTTTAAGCCAGTTTCAACTGACAGGTTCAGTGCTGCATCATTACAGGCCCTTCCTGTTAACCTGACTGGAAGATATTGAAGTGCATAAAACTGAGCACTAGAGAACTTCAGGCACAAAGGCAAAAGCAGACAGATAAGATGTATTCAGTTTCATATGTTTTTAAATCCAGCCTAGAAAGAGTGTGAGAGAGAATCGGTTCAGAGCCCAATTCTCCAACTCTAATTAGATTCCATACTTAGTTTATCCACTACACTGGCTTTCACATTCAAAGGTCTTTCACAAACATTATCTACTTAAGCCTGACAACAGCCCAGATGGGTAAGTAGGTTATGATCTCTATTTTGCCCATGGAGAGCCTGAGTCAAAGGTTATTTGAGTCTTAATTCCCTGATGTACGTGTGGGTGGACATAAATGTAACTTACACCCATTGTAAGTACACAGTGTTGTAGTAGTCATATTGGTCCCAGGATATTAGAGAGGCAAGGTGGGTGAGGTAATATCTTTTATTGAACCAACTTCTGTTGCTGAGAAGGACAAGTTTACACAGCGCTCTTCTTCAGGTCTGGGAAACTAAGGCCTTGTCTACACTGCTACTTTACAGCACTGCAACTTTCTTGTTTGGGGTGTGAAAAAACACCCCCCTTGAGTGCTGCAAGTTTCAGTGCTGTAAAGTGGCAGTATAGACAGTGCACTGGTGCTGGGAGCTACTCCCCTCATGGGGGTGGTTTTTTCTACAACGCTAGGAGACCTCTCTCCTAGCACTGGTGCCGCGACTGCACAGCCACGTTAAAGCGTTGCTAGTGAAGACATGCCCTCAGTGTCACTGCTAAATACGTTTGACCAGATTGTTTAGCATAAGTCGTTAATGCATATTTCCAGGGACCATTCAAGATGAAGTGGCCCATTCCTCTCTCTGACTCCTCCAGTCATAGAGAACAAAGGACGGGGGAAGGAAAAGCAGTTGTGGGGGTTGATAGTGGATTACAGATTCCCATTTGATTGCAGGAAAGGGGTTCCCAGTTGTGGATCCCAAGTAGAGATAGGCACCTATTTCCATGAAAAGGGCAGAGCTTAGGACACACCACTCTCATTGCCATCTCCATGGGCAAGCTGAGGCAGCGCCCCACAGAGGGTGCTGGCTTTTGTGGATTGCATTCTTAGGCTCCTCTCCCCCACCCCCAGTCATTGTATAGGTAGTTTAGTCCCCTAATTCAGGCTTTTGTGGATCACAATGTTTTTCCTGTGATTTTTTCCAGGCACCTAAAAGTTAAGCATTGCAATACTTGTGGTCACAGCTCCTTAGTCTCTTTGTTAATCCAAGCCTTTATATTTCTGCTTCAATTCTTCATATGAATAATAGCACTTCCTTACCTCACACAGCAGCTGAGAGGATAAATAGATTATAGATTGTGGGGAGTTCTGATATTATGATAATAGGGGCCTTAAGTATAGGTTCTGTGGATCTAAATAGGAGCACCCTTCACCCTGTCCCCTCCATCCCCACCCCAATCAATGTTAGTAAAGGACCCCAAGGAGGGACAGGAGCAGAAGGCTGCCACTTTCTCACTGGAACTACACATCTTAGCAATAACCCTGCCTCACACAGAGGCAGGCTGGTCACAAGCTCTTTTCTCCCGTTCAAAAATTACCTCCATAAGCTTGTCAAGCAACCTCAGATTTAAGCTGCATCCTCTCCACCACATATAATCTCATTGCTCCCTTCCTTTTGGGGGTTCTTACCCCACAGCCACACCTTCAGATAATTACAGCTGGGAAATCTTATTGCAACTGTATAATGAGAGGGTGGAGGGAACTTTTTGCCCAGTAATGAAGTGGGGGAGACATCTCCAGCCCAACCTCTTCTGGAACTCTAGTTTTGGGGTGGTAAAGGGCTGGGACGGGGAGAATATGATGGGATTACTATCAGCATGTTTCCCTGAATAAACTCCCTCCTAATTGACGGAGAACGCTCAGCTATTTTTAAGCGAATGTTCATGTGTGTGTAACTGTGTATTTCATTTACCTTGCACTGCAGTAGTGCTGTGGTGGTTATGTACCCCATATTGGTACTGAAAGATTTAAGTGGAGACACAGAGTAACTAGTGCAGCTGGTTGCACCTGGATGGTGGGCCAGGCCCAACGGAAAATGAAGACCAACCGAGGGAAGAGCTGGATGGTGAATGTAAAAGGAGAAATCCCAAATGAGAAAGAGGCTGCAAAGAGAAGAACCCTGTAGTTGTTCTGTGGTTGCTAGAGAGTGGGGGAAGAAGAGAGGCAAATGTATGGTAAGACCAGGGAGGGCTGTGGGAAAAGGCTTGACGGAGGCTAAGGTAAAGAAGTCCAGGAAGGCAGCAAGGAGTGTGTAGGAGCGGACTTTAGCAGCTTGCCACAGGGTCCCTGGACTGGAAACCTGAAGAGAGGAAGGGCCTAGTTTCCTTTATTGGTCCACTGCAAAAGGTAGTGCAGAAACACCCTGACACAAGGAAGAGAAGGACCAGGTCTCCTGGGAGAAAGCCATAGGAGCAGTCACTCTGAACAAGAGTGGGAGGACAACCCTGCAGAGCCTGGGAAGGGGTGAAGAGTTATGTTTATTTGTGTTTAGTTTATTGGATTCTTGGCTTGCTCCAGATGGGGAGGAACTAAATGTGACCTGACCGGAGGGCCAACTCGCAAAAAGGCGGACAACTGCAGTGCCAGGGCAGCTTTTGGTAAGGGGTGCTAAAGGAGGAGAGCCTACTGTGCCACACCCAGCCAAGAGGATGGTGCGCCAGCAGCGAGTCCTCTCAGTTGACGGCCCTGTTTATCGTCTTTCATATTTTGATGGCGCTAATAAACGCCATTGCTTAATTTAAACCAGACTTCACCTATGGATCATTATTTTAGTCCCACCTTCTTCTATAATAAATCTGAGCTCTCCCTCTCCTCTAAGAATAGTGCCAACTGGATTCTGTTAGTTAAAATGGTGTAAATCCAGAGTAACTCCATTATGGAGTTAGTCCAAATTTATATCAGCATATCTGAGTTTTGATTCTGACCCACAATGGATAAAAAATAGAGCAGATATTTCATGCCACAACAATTATGGTCTATGTTAAAAATAACTGTGATTATTTATTACAAGGATGCGGCATGGGACAAAGGAGTAAGGGGTAGCTCTAACAGAATTCTGCAGCAAATAAGAATGTACTGACGATTATTTGGGTACAGTCCAAGTAGGCACACAGCTTCTGTTAAGAGTCACAGAAACTGTGCTTCTAGGTTTCACTGCACTATAATAAAAATGTCGTTCTGTGGGCCTGCCCCATCTTCCACTGTAGTTAGCGGGACTCATTCCATTGACTTCATCAGGGGTTGGATCGAGATGTGTGTGTCTGAGAAAAGCTAATGTGGAATTCAACTGAATAAACAGTTTAGTGATGAAGATTACAAAGTAACCTTTTACTTGCTCTTTTTTTAAACAGGAGAGAGATGTTTTGCTGCCAGTTTGTGTGTTTATTTTCCAGTTACCATAGGAAATAACTGACCTATTTTCTTCCAACAATAAATACCTTTACTGAAGCTTCGTAAAATGAGCACACAGCCAAGACTTGCACTGAGGGTCCCACCCACACAGTCTATTGCTAGAGCCTACTGTGGACTGATTTAAGCATTACCATTTTTACTTGGGGTTTTGAACTGTTGGATGAGTGTTTTTTCTTACTGTATGTTTCCCCTGCTGACTTTGCTGTTCCAGATCAGAGATACAATTCTAATAGGAAACCTACAGAATTGTAGGATGTAAAGAGGCCAACGAACCCTGTGGTGCCACTGCCCATCGTTCATAATTGTATCCCCATAATTTTGTTTAGCTCCAACTGTGCACCTTTAAAATGTTTATTCTGATTATTCCTATTTCTCTTCTTGATCCGTATGTTCAGGGCCTGATCCAAAGCCCACTGAAGTGTTTCACTTGACTTAAAGAGCTTTTGGATCAGGCCTTCAATGCTAATGCTATTCCTCTTTGTTTCCAGTTTAGTTAATGGGGCATCTTTTCTTTTTTTTAAAAAAAATATGAGTCTGTGCAACTTTTTCAATGGGCGTTTAGCACTTCTGAAAAATAGACTAATAGTTTCTTTAACCTATAACATTTGATTTGGCATCAATCTAGTAGCTCTTCTCCCTTGTGCTTTTCCATTTCTATTATTAATGTCTGTGTATATTACTCACATTGGCTTATCACCGTTTACACAAAACAGTGCTAGAATTATTTCTGTCAAATGATAGCCAACATTTCTATTTGTATATCATATTTGTTTTTCTTACTGCTGCTAAGCACTGTGCTGAATCTTTCAGAGTCTTATCTATCACTTTGTCCAGACACCAGTCCTGTTCAGTGTTGTACAGTATGGACAGCGAATGAGGCAAGTTTGTGTAATGAATCAGGCTGTCCAAAGGGGATTTTGGTAAGCGTGTAGTGAATGAGGCACAAAGAAGTGAAAGGAGAGTCTTGTGATTAAGTCATTGGACTGAGACCCAGAAAAACTGGAAGAGCCACTTATATTTTGCCCCTGCAAATATGCATTTGAAATGAATTGTTTAAAACTGTATGTCACAACTGGCCCAGTACCACACTGTACGAACACAAGTCTGTTGCAGGTGGACCCAAACACTGGGTTCCACGTGCTTTGAAGCCAACTAGGCCTGGGCAGAGCATCAACTCTGTTTCTAGCTCTGGAATTCTAGGGCACGCTCCCAGGCTCAGACTTCTTATCTGAGCCCCTCTTTGTGACATGAGACTTTGCAGTCCAGCTATGCTAAACTCCAAAACCACTGCTTCAGACCTCAACCCCCCCTAGTTATTTGCAGATTATTTTGTCCTGGGAAAAAGCAAAAGACACATCCCTGATACAGTCCACTCCCCTGCCAAATTTCAAGCCCTGGCTCTAAAGCCTGAAGGCAAAAAAGCTTCTAAGAGAAACGCTTGTAAGAATTTTTATAACACGGACAAAACATTGTATTCTTTCCTAACCTCTCTCTCTCTCTCTCTCTCTCTCACAATCAGCCTAACAGGTTCATATAGTTGGAAGTGTTGGGCAACCTTAATTGTAAGGGCACTACCAACCATTGTATACTAATAATCTGAGGTGCAGAGCAGTCAGGATCTTAAGTGTGTTCTGTAACTAGGCAAAAACCTGCCTCAGTTGTATTGGTGGGAAAGGTAAAAGGGGACCAGGATGGTTCATAGCAAATTCTCAAGCAGCATGTGCATTGCTACACTAAGTATATCCCAAATCCATCAGTCACGTCTTTAAGTGGATTTTATAGCAATACCAAGCCAGTCCCCCCAGTAGCTGGTACAGAACAGTCATAGATTCTTTAAAAGGCATTTGTTCAACCAAAACTAGTTCGCATATAAAATATTTTTTTAAATATGCAAATGTACAAAAAGGACCTTTAATATATGTACAATAGTGCATATTTCATAAATTCAGTTAAAATTAAGCATGACTGGAATTCTTGAGGTGGGACTGACATCCATTGGGAAGAGGAAAGGGAAATTATTTATTCAGCACTGGATCTCACACCAATAAAAAAAGACACATGGTTTTGATTGCTTGTCACCCCACTAAATTCCCTTATATAAAAGTGAAGTGATCCTAAAGATGCTCGGGAATCTGACCATTCCAGCATCTACAAATTATTTAGCTTTCTCCATGGACCGAAATCTAGCTAAATAGAACCCAGTGTTTATTTTAACGTTCAGCAGCTCTTTCATATGTTATTACCGTGGTATTTTTCCTTTGTTTCACTTTATTTCAAGTGGAATGCTATTTAAGATTATAGGTCACACTACCTTGTGTCCTTGGGCTGAATTTAAATCTTTAACTGAGCCACTACAAATAAATTGTAATAATTTTTATGTGATTTCAGATCATGGTTGTGCTTTTGAGAACATTTTATTTAAATGCCCTGTCACTTTTGCCTACTGCTTGAAGCTCAGTTCATGAAATGCAGTAGGTGTCAGTAGAAATGTTACATCTGCAAGAAAGAACTCATGCAAATGTAAAACTAGAATGTGGAAAAATGGTGTAATACACTCTGTAATCTAATACTGTTCTATCTTCAAGGAGATGTTTTCTATATTGTGATGTGTGGTTTACTGGTACAATTGGTGCTTCATGTCAGTGGTGACTAAGTATATTTGATAATTTCACTTTTCTTAGGATGCTCCTATTATGGCGGCTCCATCCTGGCCTCCTGTACATTTTGAAGAATGTTTTTCAATCTATTTAGATAGAAATCTTTAGCAACACAAACTCAGAACATAATCAGAAGGGGAATTAGATCCATTTTCCGTATGGAAAAAAATAGAATTCCACCCTGTCAGAGAGTGGCTGGAGGGAGTTGGGCCCCAGATCACCTATGATTGATCAGCTACCTCCCAGCTGAGATGGATCAGCTAGGAATCAGGTGATTATAAAAGCCAGCAAGTGGCTCACTTGGGGATAGAGAGCTGCTAGGGGAGAGAAGCTACCGGAAGTTGGTTGGCTTGTTCTGGTGGGAGGTCCTGGAGTAGGATAGGACTTTTTCAGACAAGTGGTCTGTAGAGTGGAAATCTGTAGTGAATAGGGGGGAAGGGATAATTGATATTCAGCACTAGTTTCATGTGGAAGAAATAAAGCTTAACCAGACCCTGAACATAGTGTCACTCCTTTCTGGGCTGAGGGGACAGATCCTTGTATGCCCCCAAGGATCCAAAGGAAATATTCCAGAAATCCATGCCCCTTGATGCATCGTTTTAAACTGAATTATATATCTAATGAAACAGTCAGAAGAAGTTATTTTTCCCTCCACTGTTTCCTGTACCAGTCATTCATTGTAGCAGCACAGAGAGCTCAAGAGGCAATGAACACAGGGGGAAAAATGAAGAGGAAAACCATTATATTATGGTGATGTCAGCCACATCAGTGGTCATCTGGCCATTATTCCACTTTAAATCTTAGCCATTCAATTAATGCCACTAGCATTCTTTCCCTTCCCAAGGTCTCTCTCCAGCCCCTGAGATCTGTCTGTTCCTGTCTTTGAATGAGGTCCCCTTGATGGTGCCTTCTTTATCTCACTCCTCTATAAAGTTACTGTTTCTTCCACCCACTGAGGGAAGCTGCTGTTGGCCAGGCCTCTTTTTCTTGTGTTGCCTCCTCTACTCACACCCCACTGGGTTGTTACTGCCTTTGCTGAGTGCGGAAGAGTTCAGAGCTCCCCAGTATTATAGTCCCTAAATGGCATCTGTTCTGCCCCCTCCCCCTTGCTGCTGAGGTTTAGAGTCCCCTCTTCTGCTTCATTTTGCCTGCACCCAAATAAATCCTTCCACTGAGCTGCCCCTTCTTATGTCAGGATGCCAGAGTGGTTGTGGCTACCATAAATGATGAAACAGGCTCAGCTGGATGGCACAAGGAAGAAGCCAATCACACACTGAGCAGTGCCTTAAGTGGTCCAGCTTCCAAAATGTAATTAAAATCCAGATGGAATCTGCTTTTGAAAAAGTGGGATGCCAGTGGCAGCCTTACGCAGCTTTAATAAAGACTATAAGTGACCCAGGATTTTTAGGAAATACTATCTTGGCAAACTTTCCTTCCTAGCGAACACTTTACATTTGGAAGACTATAATCACAGGGGGGAAAAAAAACTAAACACTTTTCTTTAAAATGGAAAACAGATTTTTCAGGGACAGAAATGAGTCTCTTCACTTCTCTCTCACACACACTCCTGATCAAACACTGCGGAAAACTGCATTATTAATTTCCCCCATTGTTCCATTAATGATAAAAATGCATTTAATTAAACTATACTTAGGGTTGAATTATATAACAACTTAAGGCCAAATAAACTTTACAAGAACCCTGAAGTTTAAACAAAAACAAATGAAACAAACAATATGTAGAAGCTGAAAAATGTGAATTAATCTTTAAAAAATGTTGCAAAGTATGGAAAATCAGTTAAGATCCCCTAAATAACCTTAACTCTGCTTCTGTAACCCTGTTTAGTGTCCTCACCCTGTGTACTCTCAATGTAAGGCTGTTTATGACAAGTACCATAATATCACAGCTATAGTAGTCTAGATCTGAAACCCTACATACTGAGCTAGAAAACCTGATGGCTGGGGACACATTAAACTCCATAGATATTAAGGCCAGAAGGCACCATTATAATCACTTAGTCTGACCTCCTACATACCATAGGCCAAAGAACCTCGCCCAGCAACTTCTGCATAAAGCCCGTAATGTCTGTTTGAGCTATAGCATAATTTTTTTTAAGAAAGATATTCTGTCTTGATTCAAAGACTTCAGGTGATGGAGAATCCATTGCATCCCTAGGCAAGATGTTCCAGTGGATACCTATCCTCACTATTAAAAATTTGCATTTTATTTCTAGTCTGAAATTGTCCATTTTCGGCTTCTAAGCACTGGATCGTATTATGCCCTTTTCTGATAAATTAAAAACCATCTACTATCAGAAATACTTTCCCAATGGTAGGTACTTTATAGACCATATTTGTCACCTCTTAGCTTTCTCTTAGGCAAACTAAATAGATTGAACTTCTTAAATGTCTCACTGTAAGGCAGGCTTTCCAGACCTCAGATCATTCTTTCCTGACCATTTCCAATTTTTCAATATTTTTAAAAGTGTGGACAGCAGAACTGGATACAGTATTCCAGTAATGGCCTCAGGACTGTGGAATACAGGGATAATACCACTTCTCTACTCCTACTTGTTATCCCCCCATTTGTACATCCAAGGATCACATTCATCATCTTAGTTACAGTATCACAAGGGGGGGGGGTGTCATTTCAACTGGTTATCTACCATGACCCCGAAGTCCTGTTCAATGTCACTGCAGTCCACCATCTTGTAAGAGTGACCTACATTCTTTGTTCATGACCTTGCATTTGACTGTATTAAACGGCATTTGGTTCAAATAAGTCCATCTTACCAAATGAGCCAGATTGCTCTGTAGAACTGACCTGTTCCCCTGACTCCACCAATGTCTGTGTCATCTGCAAATTTGATGAGTAATGATTTTGTTTTCTTACAGATCACAGATAAACATATTGAATAGCACCGGGCCAAGAATAGATCCCTCTGGGGCCTCACTGGAAGCAACTCCATTGGATGATGAAATTCCCCTTTTACAATTCTTCTTTGAGCTCTATTAGTTAACTAATAACTATTTTTAATCCATTAGACATGAGCCACACCGGTTTTGTATGGAGGAAATTTTTACCAGAATATCATGTGGGATCAAGTCAAATGTCTTACAGAAATCTAAATATATATTGTCAACAGGTTTACATTTTTAAACCAAACTTGTGATCTCAAAAAAGTATATCAAGTTGACTTATCTTCCATAAAACCATGTTACCTGGCACTAATTATGCTAGCAACCTTTAATTCTTTATTGATTACATCCTATATCAGCCTTTCCATGATTTTGCCCTGGATTGATGTCAGACTAACCAGTCTGTAGTTATGAATTTTAGTCTATAGCTATTAATTTTCATGGTTCATTAACAATAAGTATAATAAGTTTGCAGCTGTGGACCTCTTGAACAAGATTCCCTCATAGCTTAGGGATGCAAGTATACAATCCAAACCATGAGGTTATATAGAGTTTAAGTTGCCTGTTGCTGAAGAGAGTTTGACTACTGTGGATAGCAAAAAGCTTAAAGCAGGTTTAGAGGCCAAATGACTCATTCATCTCTACTAGTGTTCCAGAACATATGTGAGACTCACTGGCAATGTGATGTGGGGGATGCAAGTGCTGCTACTTATGCTCTGCACCTTTCCTGTGGATAAACAGAGGAATTCATTCCCGACATATTCAAACCCAGCACTTTTAATGGGCATTGTTTTCTCTTTAAAAATACTTATGCCAATGTATAGAGCTGGAGGAATAGAGCTGGGTCTTCTGTCACCTGGGTGAATGCCCCAACCACCAAGCTATAGTGTAATTCTCTTTCTCTGGCCAAATGACTCTTTAATTATTTAATCCAAAGTGGAACAGCTTCAACAGGAGAGGCTGAAGGAGCCCTACATCGGAATATCCCCTAGCCCAGAGGTTAGGCATCTCTCTTACAGAGGGGAGGCCCTTCAAATACTTTCTCCGCAACAGGCAGAGAAGACAATTGAACCTGGGGAGGGGTGGGGGTTGCCCACATCCGGGGTAATGATCTTACCAGTGGGCTAAAAGTTATAAGGCAGCAGCTAAGCAGGGAGTTTGTGGATCACAGTGGTTCCTAAAACTGGGACCTAAGTATCTTTGTGTATCCAGGCCCAAACCCCTAAGCTTCAAAAGAATTTGAAGACTGCATGTAACTATAGTGGTCACGTGTGACATGTCAAAAGGTAAATGAAAATTAAAAAAACAATGGGCCAGATGCTCAACTGGTTTAAATCAGTGCAGATATATTGAAATCACTGGATTTAGACTGATTTACCTCAACTAAGGATCCAGTCCTGTGGTTTGGTTTGGTCTTTTTTCTTCTGTGCCCCCTCTCAAAAATCTGACACAAAAATCCACACCTGACCCAAAGATTCACTGATTTGCACCTACATTTTATTCCAGGGAAATGTTTCCACTCATTCCTTACTAGCAACTATTCAAATTCCCTCATGCAAGTGCTATTTCAGTGCTTTATTCCCAGCTGGGAATATGTGGCCTCCTTTTGGAACACCATCCTCTGTTGACTCTATTAGTCATTTAACTATCACCATGGTGTCTGTACACTACACTGGATACATCAGTCAAAGTCAGGAGGAGCACAGCGAAAGTGCTCTTGCAAACATCACTTATCACCTCTAGCCCCAAGCTGCCCAATTTGAGCATCTCTGCAATGTACCCAGTTCAACTGAACTCGAAAGCAAGAGTCCCCTAAACTTGACTCTCCTACGTAAAAGTGTGAAGCACTGTGATGGGCTCCTGACTTCACTGGATACTGTTAATGAACAAATAAATTATTAAAATCCATACCCAGAGAAAGGAAACTGCACTATAAATACAACAAGCTGCTGCTTGCGCTCAGGAGTTAAGCAGTCATCCATACCCTAACTCATGTTCTAAGTTATTTAACTAGCTCACTCCTGTGGTTTATCCATTCCCTTCAAACATTATAGATCTGCATTTGCTTCTATGGCAGTGTTATATTTCGGATCCATAGAATTTAATTGAAGACTTAGCCCCATTACCCAAGAGGAGGCAGGTTTTGTAGCTTTAATCATAATCTCAAAGCCTAGGTTTATCTTTATTTTTCAAATATGTGCTGTGGGGTCAGCACTGGGTCTTCGCATTGATGACAACTACAAACACACACAGTAGAAAAATGGACAAGGGAGGTTTAAAATGGTTTCATCGGGATGTTGCAGCCACAGTAACCTTGATATAAACCAGCTGTGAGCCACTCAGGGTAAAACGGCATCAAGATTAATCAGTTTTAATAATACTCCTAGTTTGTGTGCTGTTTTCACTGTCTCTGTAAGGCTGCCAGGCTTATAGGGATCAAGGGATATTTTCATTATTTAAATAGTTTTATTATTTGCATTGATCCAATAAAACTTAAGAAATAAGGTCCTCACATGCTAACTATGTATGCTGCCGACTCCTAAGAGACTAGTAAAGGAGCTGATAGGCCTACTTTGTGTCTCAAAGGTAGCAGACAGGTCCAAGTATAAAAGTAAAGTGCAGGACAAGTCTTGTAAATATACCCTCAAAACAGGAGAAAGAAAGGTCTTCTAAGTCATTTCTGTAACCTTAATTCTGACTGAGGGCTAGATCTGAAATAATCAGCCTCCCAGGGTATCTGCAAGTACCATTAAACTAAAACATCCAGAGGTAACCTAATGTGCCTCATACCAGATACAGCTTGTTTCAAGTACAGTAAATGTGGGAATTTTGAATTAATATATTTTTCCTAATCTACACTAAATTATTCTATGTGCATTCTATTTATTGTTTAAAAATGAATAAATGTACATAGTGTTCAAAAAGTTTCACTTGTTGCAAAATGTAAACTTTTGCAGTTGTATTGTTTTTAGTGCTGACTGTGAATGGGCTGAAGAGATAGGGTTTGGGACTGGCTCTGAATTAGGTTTAGGTTTGGGTTCAACTGAAGTAGTAGGAGCCAGTTAGGCCCTTAAGACACTGATATCTTCCCTGACTCAGGTCCTGCTACCAGCCTGCTTATTTGTCCCCTTCAATTGAGTGTTGAGAGCCACTATAGCTGGCACAGAACAGCAATCATGACTGAAAGAAGAGAATGCCACTCTGGGGCAGCATTCAGAAAAAGAAAGCAAGCAAAGGAAGCTTTTCTATCTAAGCAGGAAGGAGCTCTCCTGAGATACATAGACACAAATGTTCACGGTGAGCCTTCCGGCCCCAGTGAGGATGTGAGTGGTGAGGAGATGCCTGATCTTCCAATTTGTGCAGGTGACCTGGCAGCTACTGCAGCAGCCATATCTCCATCTCAAATGGATGTAACCATGCACATTCCTGAAAAAAAGTGCAGATCAGAGAAGAGTGTGGTAGAGGCGCAAGAAACAGCTGCTGCTGAGTTTAGTTCCTTAAGTCTAGATGATCCAGGACTGTGGACCCACTTGAGCGGTAGCCTGAGGGATTTCCTTGTACTGCATGGGCCACAGCAAGTGAAAAACTTCACGTTCCCCAAAGACAATGAAAATAGAAGTTTCCATCTAACACATTACAGGCGTGAAATCCCCAATGGTGACAAAGTGGAGAGGCCATGGCTTATGTACTCAAAAACCCAGAATGCTGCATACTGTTTTTGTTGCAAACTCTTCCAGTCTAATGTTCCGGCCACATTGGGTTCTACAGGAACAAAGGACTGGAAAGATCTGGCTAGAAATCAGGCATGCCAGGAGAAGGCAGCAAATCACCAGAGAGTATTCCATAGATGGAAAGAGCTTGAGATGAGTCTTAGGTTAAAGGCCACAGTAGATGATCAGCATCAAGAGAAGATTCCATCAGAGTCTCTTTACTGGCAAAATGTTCTGAAAAGGCTGATTGCCACTGTGAGAATGCTTGCTACCCAAAGCCTGGCACTGCGTGGCATTTCAGATCAGCTGTATGTGCCAAACAATGGAAACTTCCTTAAAACTGTGGAGCTGATGGCTGAGTTTGATGCTATACTCCAGGAGCATCTAAGAAGAGTCACCACCCAAGAAATGTACACACACCACTACCTTGGAAAAACAATTTAAAATGAGATCATACAGTTACTGGCAACAAAAGTCAAACAGAAGATTGTGGCAGATCTGAAGTCAGCAAGATATTCCTCTGTTATTCTGGACTGCACACCTGACATCAGCCATACAGAACAAATGACTTTAATGGTGCGTTTTGTAATAACAACAGAACCAAGTGAAAATGTCCCTGCAATGGTGACTGTCAGAGAGCATTTTCTAGAATTTATTGACATTGATGATACTACAGGAGCTGGTATGACAAATGTGCTTCTTAAAAAGCTGGAGGATACGGGAATTGCGATAGCTGACATGAGAGGTCAGGGCTATGATAATGGTGCCAACATGAGAGGAAAGAACAAAGGAGTGCAGACACGGATCTGAGAGTTAAACCCTCGAGTTTTTTTTGTCCCATGCAGTTCTCATTCATTGAACTTGGTGGTCAGTGATGCAGCATCAGCTTCTAGTGAGGCTGCTGAATTTTTTAATGTAATTCAAAGCATCTATGTATTTTTCTTTGCATCAACTCATCGATGGAAAATTTTGAAGCAACATCTGGGAACATCCTCTCTGACACTGAAACCACTGAATGCCACACGATGGGAAAGTCAAGTGGAGGCGATAAAGCCTATCAAACACCAAATTGGGAAGATAGATGTTGCCATAGTTACCATTATGGAGGGTAATGATATGACAGGAACTGTTCGTTTGAGAACAGTGGCAGAGGGAAATGGAATCACCAGAAACATACATAACTTCAAATTTCTGTGTGGCTTAGTGTTGTGGCGTGACATACTGTTTGAAATAAATGTTGTAAGCAAGAGACTCCAAGGTGTTGACCTTGATATATCTGGAGCAATGGAACAACTGGACAAAGCAAAGTCATACCTACAGTCTTGCCAGTTAGATGAGGGATTTCAAAATTTTCTGAAGAGTGCACAGAAGTTGGCAGAGGAACTTCACACTGAAGGTATTTTCCCACCCATTCAAGAATACAAGAGTCACCAAAGAAGAAGACGTTTACGGGATAATCCCATAAGAGACCCCAAACAACAATTCAAAGTTGAATCCTTTAACTACGTGCTAGATTGTGCAATACAGTCAGTTGAAGAACGTTTCATGCAGCTCAAGGAACACAGCAGTATATTTGGGATGTTGTGTGATATTCTAAAACTCCTCACTATACCTGAAGAAGACCTATACCAGCAATGCAGGGCACTAGAGACAGTGTTGACACATGATGACATGTGCAGTATTGATGCGAGTGATTTAGGTGATGAACTGAAAGCCCTTTCAAGATACATTTCAGCAGGATCAACTCCAAAGGCTGTTCTGGAATATACGTGCACAAATAAGATGATCACCCTCTTTCCAAATGCTTTTGTTGCTCAGCACATACTTCTAACACTTCCTGTAACAGTTGCCAGTGGAGAACGCAGCTTCTCCAAGGTGAAGTTAATAAAAACACATCTACGCTCCACAATGACACAGGAGAGGCTGGTCGGCCTTGCAACCATCTCAATAGAGCATGAGCTGGCTCAGTCTGTGGACCTTCAGCAGGAAACAGTTCAAATCTTTGCAATCAAGAAGGCATGGAAAGCACCACTTTGATTATTCAAACAGATAAAAATGCCAGTGTTTACTATGCAGACAAGAAAAGTTACATTTGTTGTTCAGGCATTTGAAAGTTAAGTGTTACTTAAAATTTTTGAACAAGGCATTTTAAGTTGTTAGTTCTCCTTTATTGGGGTATTTAGCAGAACAGTACCATGAGAAGAGTAGGACAGGAAGAAGGTAGAAGTGAACCTTTCAAAGTTTTGGCCCAAGCGAGGTGGCATGGGGGCATCATTTGAGCTCCCCGCCTCAGGTGCCAAAATGTTGTGTTCTGGCCCTAGTAGGGCTATATTACAGACCACCTGACCAGGATGGTGTTAGTGACTCTGAAATGCTCCGGGAGATTAGAGAGGCTATTAAAATAAAAAACTCAACAGGTACATATCACCTCAGGAAGGGATGCTGAGATAAAGTTTCTTGACACCTTAAATGACTGCTTCTTGGAGCAGCTAGTCCTGGAACCCACAAGAGGAGAGGCAATTCTTGATTTAGTCCTAAGTGGAGCACAGGATCAGGTCCAAGAGGTGAATATAGCTGGACCACTTGGTAATAGTGATCATAATATAATTACATTTAACATCCCTGTGGCGGGGAAAACTTCACAGCAGCCCAACACTGTAGCATTTAATTTCAGAAAGGGGAACTACACAAAAATGAGGAGGTTAATGAAACAGAAATTAAAAGGTACAGTACCAAAAGTATAATCCCTGCAGGCTGTGTGGAAACTTTTTTAAAGACACCATAATAGAGGCTCAACTTAAATGTATACCCCAATTTAAAAAACAGAGAGAACCAAAAAAGAGCCACCGTGATTAAATAACAAAGTAAAAGAAGCAGTGAGAGGCAAAAAGGCATCCTTTAAAAAGTGGAAGATAAATCCTAATGAGGAAAATAGAAAAGAGCATAAACTCTGGCAAATGTGTAAAACTATAATTAGTGTAATTTATAATACAAAATCTATAATTTTGTAATTTACACTATAGTGTAATTAATATAATTACACTATAGTGTAAAACTATAATTAGAGGTTTCAGAGTAACAGCCGTGTTAGTCTGTATTCGCAAAAAGAAAAGGAGTACTTGTGGCACCTTAGAGACTAACCAATTTATTTGAGCATGAGCTTTCGTGAGCTACAGCTCACTTCATCAGATGCATACCGTGGAAACTGCAGCAGACTTTATATATACACAGAGAATATGAAACAATACCTCCTCCCACCCCACTGTCCTGCTGGTAATAGCTTATCTAAAGTAATCATCAGGTTAGGCCATTTCCAGCACAAATCCAGGTTTTCTCACCCTCCACCCCCCCACACAAATTCACTCTCCTGCTGGTGATAGCCCATCCAAAGTGACAACTCTTTACACAATGTGCATGATAATGAAGTTAGGCCATTTCCTGCACAAATCCAGGTTCTCTCACTCCCTCACCCCCCTCCAAAAACCCACCCCCATACACACACAGACTCACTCTCCTGCTGGTAATAGCTCATCCAAACTGACCACTCTCCAAGTTTAAATCCAAGTTAAACCAGAACATCGGGGGGGGGGGGGGGGCGCGTAGGAAAAAACAAGAGGAAATAGGCTACCTTGCATAATAACTTAGCCACTCCCAGTCTCTATTTAAGCCTAAATTAATAGTATCCAATTTGCAAATGAATTCCAATTCAGCAGTTTCTCGCTGGAGTCTGGATTTGAAGCTTTTTTGTTTTAAGATAGCGACCTTCATGTCTGTCATTGCGTGACCAGAGAGATTGAAGTGTTCTCCGACTGGTTTATGAATGTTATAATTCTTGACATCTGATTTGTGTCCATTTATTCTTTTACGTAGAGACTGTCCAGTTTGACCAATGTACATGGCAGAGGGGCATTGCTGGCACATGATGGCATAAATCACATTGGTGGATGTGCAGGTGAACGAGCCTCTGATAGTGTGGCTGATGTTATTAGGCCCTGTGATGGTGTCCCCTGAATAGATATGTGGGCACAATTGGCAACGGGCTTTGTTGCAAGGATAAGTTCCTGGGTTAGTGGTTCTGTTGTGTGGTATGTGGTTGTTGGTGAGTATTTGCTTCAGGTTGCGGGGCTGTCTGTAGGCAAGGACTGGCCTGTCTCCCAAGATTTGTGAGAGTGTTGGGTCATCCTTTAGGATAGGTTGTAGATCCTTAATAATGCGTTGGAGGGGTTTTAGTTGGGGGCTGAAGGTGACGGCTAGTGGCGTTCTGTTATTTTCTTTGTTAGGCCTGTCCTGTAGTAGGTAACTTCTGGGAACTCTTCTGGCTCTATCAATCTGTTTCTGCACTTCCGCAGGTGGGTATTGTAGTTGTAAGAAAGCTTGACAGAGATCTTGTAGGTGTTTGTCTCTGTCTGAGGGGTTGGAGCAAATGCGGTTGTATCGCAGAGCTTGGCTGTAGACGATGGATCGTGTGGTGTGGTCAGGGTGAAAGCTGGAGGCATGCAGGTAGGAATAGCGGTCAGTAGGTTTCCGGTATAGGGTGGTGTTTATGTGACCATTGTTTATTAGCACTGTAGTGTCCAGGAAGTGGATCTCTTGTGTGGACTGGACCAGGCTGAGGTTGGTGGTGGGATGGAAATTGTTGAAATCATGGTGGAATTCCTCAAGGGCTTCTTTTCCATGGGTCCAGATGATGAAGATGTCATCAATATAGCGCAAGTAGAGTAGGGGCTTTAGGGGACGAGAGCTGAGGAAGCGTTGTTCTAAATCAGCCATAAAAATGTTGGCATACTGTGGGGCCATGCGGGTACCCATAGCAGTGCCGCTGATCTGAAGGTATACATTGTCCCCAAATGTGAAATAGTTATGGGTAAGGACAAAGTCACAAAGTTCAGCCACCAGGTTAGCCGTGACATTATCGGGGATAGTGTTCCTGACGGCTTGTAGTCCATCTTTGTGTGGACTGTTGGTGTAGAGGGCTTCTACATCCATAGTGGCCAGGATGGTGTTATCAGGAAGATCACCGATGGATTGAAGTTTCCTCAGGAAGTCAGTGGTGTCTCGAAGGTAGCTGGGAGTGCTGGTAGCGTAGGTCTCCCTACCAACACTACAGAAAGAAGGATTCTAGGTGGACTCCTCCTGAAGGTCAAAACAGCAGACTGGACTTCTACATAGAGTGCTTCCGCCGACGTGCATGGGCTGAAATTGTGGAAAAGCAGCATCACTTGCCCCATAACCTCAGCCATGCGGAACGCAATGCCATCCACAGCCTCAGAAACAACTCTGACATCATAATCAAAAAGGCTGACAAAGGAGGTGCTGTTGTCATCATGAATAGGTCGGAATATGAACAAGAGGCTGCTCGGCAGCTCTCCAACACGAGTTTCTACAAGCCATTACCCTATGATCCCACTGAGAGTTACCAAAAGCAACTACAGCATTTGCTCAAGAAACTTCCTGAAAAAGCACAAGATCAAATCCGCACAGACACACCCCTGGAACCCCGACCTGGGATATTCTATCTACCACCCAAGATCCATAAACCTGGAACTCCTGGGCGCCCCATCATTTCAGGCATTGGCACCCTGACAGCAGGATTGTCTGGCTATGTAGACTCCCTCCTCAGGCCCTACGCTACCAGCACTCCCAGCTACCTTCGAGACACCACTGACTTCCTGAGGAAACTTCAATCCATCGGTGATCTTCCTGATAACACCATCCTGGCCACTATGGATGTAGAAGCCCTCTACACCAACATTCCACACAAAGATGGACTACAAGCCGTCAGGAACACTATCCCCGATAATGTCACGGCTAACCTGGTGGCTGAACTTTGTGACTTTGTCCTTACCCATAACTATTTCACATTTGGGGACAATGTATACCTTCAGATCAGCGGCACTGCTATGGGTACCCGCATGGCCCCACAGTATGCCAACATTTTTATGGCTGATTTAGAACAACGCTTCCTCAGCTCTCGTCCCCTAAAGCCCCTACTCTACTTGCGCTATATTGATGACATCTTCATCATCTGGACCCATGGAAAAGAAGCCCTTGAGGAATTCCACCATGATTTCAACAATTTCCATCCCACCACCAACCTCAGCCTGGTCCAGTCCACACAAGAGATCCACTTCCTGGACACTACAGTGCTAATAAACAATGGTCACATAAACACCACCCTATACCGGAAACCTACTGACCGCTATTCCTACCTGCATGCCTCCAGCTTTCACCCTGACCACACCACACGATCCATCGTCTACAGCCAAGCTCTGCGATACAACCGCATTTGCTCCAACCCCTCAGACAGAGACAAACACCTACAAGATCTCTGTCAAGCTTTCTTACAACTACAATACCCACCTGCGGAAGTAAAGAAACAGGTTGATAGAGCCAGAAGAGTTCCCAGAAGTTACCTACTACAGGACAGGCCTAACAAAGAAAATAACAGAACGCCACTAGCCGTCACCTTCAGCCCCCAACTAAAACCCCTCCAACGCATTATTAAGGATCTACAACCTATCCTAAAGGATGACCCAACACTCTCACAAATCTTGGGAGACAGGCCAGTCCTTGCCTACAGACAGCCCCGCAACCTGAAGCAAATACTCACCAACAACCACATACCACACAACAGAACCACTAACCCAGGAACTTATCCTTGCAACAAAGCCCGTTGCCAATTGTGCCCACATATCTATTCAGGGGACACCATCACAGGGCCTAATAACATCAGCCACACTATCAGAGGCTCGTTCACCTGCACATCCACCAATGTGATTTATGCCATCATGTGCCAGCAATGCCCCTCTGCCATGTACATTGGTCAAACTGGACAGTCTCTATGTAAAAGAATAAATGGACACAAATCAGATGTCAAGAATTATAACATTCATAAACCAGTCGGAGAACACTTCAATCTCTCTGGTCACGCAATGACAGACATGAAGGTCGCTATCTTAAAACAAAAAAACTTCAAATCCAGACTCCAGCGAGAAACTGCTGAATTGGAATTCATTTGCAAATTGGATACTATTAATTTAGGCTTAAATAGAGACTGGGAGTGGCTAAGTCATTATGCAAGGTAGCCTATTTCCTCTTGTTTTTTCCTACGCGCCCCCCCCCCCAGATGTTCTGGTTTAACTTGGATTTAAACTTGGAGAGTGGTCAGTTTGGATGAGCTATTACCAGCAGGAGAGTGAGTCTGTGTGTGTATGGGGGTGGGTTTTTGGAGGGGGGTGAGGGAGTGAGAGAACCTGGATTTGTGCAGGAAATGGCCTAACTTCATTATCATGCACATTGTGTAAAGAGTTGTCACTTTGGATGGGCTATCACCAGCAGGAGAGTGAATTTGTGTGGGGGGGTGGAGGGTGAGAAAACCTGGATTTGTGCTGGAAATGGCCTAACCTGATGATTACTTTAGATAAGCTATTACCAGCAGGACAGTGGGGTGGGAGGAGGTATTGTTTCATATTCTCTGTGTATATATAAAGTCTGCTGCAGTTTCCACAGTATGCATCTGATGAAGTGAGCTGTAGCTCACGAAAGCTCATGCTCAAATAAATTGGTTAGTCTCTAAGGTGCCACAAGTACTCCTTTTCTTTTTACTATAATTAGAAAGACCAAAGAAGAATTTGAAGAACAGCTAGCCAAAGACTCCAAAAGGAATAGCAAAAAATTTTGTAAATACATCAGAAGCAGAAAGCCTGCTAAACAATCAGTAGGGCCACTGGACAATCGAGATGCTAAAGGAGCACTCAAAGACAATAAGGCCATTGTGGAGAAACTAAATGAATTATTTGCATCAGTCTTCACAGTTGAGGATGTGAGGGAGATTCCCAAACCTGAGCCATTCTTTTGGATGACAGATCTGAGGAACTGTCCCAAATTGAGGTGTCATTAGAGAGGTTTTGGAACAAATTGATAAACTAAACAGTAATAAGTCTCCAGAACCTGATGGTATTCACCCAAGAGTTCTGAAGGAACTCAAATATGAAATTGCAGGACTACTAACTGTCATCTGTAACCTATCATTTAAATCAGCTTCTGTACCAAATGACTGGAGGATAGCTAATGTGATGCCAGTTTTTAAAAAGGGCTCCAGAGGTGACCCTGGCAACTACAGGCCAGTAAGCCTCACTTCAGTACTGGGTAAATTGGTTGAAACTATTGTAAAGAACAAAATTGTCAGACACATAGATGAACATAATTTGTTGGGAAATAGTCAACATGGTTTTTGTAAAGGGAAATCATACCTCACCAATCTACTAGAATTCTTTGAGGGGGTCAACAAGCATGTGGACAATGGAGATCCATTGGATACAGTGTATTTAGATTTTCAGAAAGCCTTTGACAAGGTCCCTCACCAAAGGCTCTTAAGCAAAATAAGCAGTCATGGGATAAGAGGGAAGGTTCTCTCATGGATTGGTAACTGGTTAAAAGATAGGAACCAAAGGGTAGGAATAAATGGTCAGTTTTTAGAATGGAGAGAGGTAAATAGTGGTGTCCCCCAGGGATCTGTACTGGGACCAGCCCTATTTAACATATTCATAAACGATCTGGAAAAAGGGTTAAACAGTGAGGTGGCAAAATTTGCAGACGATACAAAATTACTCAAGATACAGTAGTTAAGTCCCAGGCAGACTGCGAAGAGCTGCAAAAGGATCTCACAAAACTGGGTGACTGGGCAACAAAATGGCAGATGAAATTTAATGTTAATAAACGCAAAGTAATGCACATTGGAAAACATAATTCTAACTATACATATACAACGATGGGGTCTAAAGTAGCTGTTACCACTCAAGAAAGAGATCTTGGAGTCATTGTGGATAGTTCTCTGAAATCATCCACTCACTGTGCAGTAGCAGTCAAAAAAGCGAACAGAATGTTGGGAATCATCAAGAAAGGGATAGATAATAAGACAGAAAATATCATATTGCCTCTATATAAATCCATGGTACGCCCACACTTTGAATACTGCATGCAGATGTGGTCACCCCACCTCAAAAAAGATATTTTGGAATTGGAAAAGGTTCAGAAAAGGGCAACAAAAATTATTAGAGGTATAGAACAGCTTCGTATGAGGAGAGATTAATCAGACTGGGACTTTTCAGCTTGGAAAAGAGGCGACTAAGGGGTGATATGAGAGAGGTCTATAAAATCATGAGTGGTATAGAGAAAGTAAATAAGGAAGTGTTACTTACTCCTTCTCATAATACAAGAACAAGGGGCCACCAAATAAAATTAATAGGTAGTAGGTTTAAAACAAACACAAGAAAGTATTTTTCCCACCTTGATTATCATACACATTGTAAGGAGAGTGATCACTTTAGATAAGCTATTACCAGCAGGAGAGTGGGGTGGGGGGAGAGAAAACCTTTTGTAGTGATAAACACCCATTTTTTCATGGTCTGTGTATAAAAACATCCTTACTGTATTTTCCACTTTATGCATCCGATGAAGTGAGCTGTAACTCACGAAAGCTTATGCTCAAATAAATTGGTTAGTCTCTAAGGTGCCACAAGTACTCCTTTTCTTTTTGCGAATACAGACTAACACGGCTGTTACTCTGAAACCTGACAAACCAATCCCTTTTAGCTGCACCTATGGAGAAACAGTGACATCCAGTGGCTGGTAAAATTGATCACAAATGTAATTATTAGATTCTAAATGGGTCAGGGCTATGACAGAGGATTGACTATTCTCTTAATATCCCAATAGTATGTCATAGTTGCCTATAGCTGGTCAAGTATGAAAACTATGTTAATGGAAGGATCAGGTTGTGCTGCTGTAAAACCAATATGAGTTCAGAATCAGCCCAATATCTCTATTTCCACTTAAAGGTCAAAATTTAAATCTGGCATCAATTGTTTGTGTTTTTCAATCTGAGTAAAATACCGTGCTAACAAAATTCCCCTTACAGCAGGAAAATTGTGGGTCATGTGCTCCCCTCCCACAGAAAATCCCATGAGTGGGGGACATTACTTTTAAAACAGAAAGCAGCATGTGAATGTGAATTTTCAGTTTCAGGTACATGTTCCTTTTACAGAAAAGGGATCTGTGACCTTGCAGACAGGACAGGAGATATAGTCCTCGAATTTTCCACAGGGAACTTAGCCTTCAAGCCACAGATTCCAGAAAAACTATGAATAGGATTGTCTGTCCTTCCATGATGCTATGAGAGCCACATGTAACCTACACACCATCTGGGTGTTGTGTTCCATCCCATCTAGTGGCACTGAGACAACTTAGAGAAAGTTAAAATGAGTCTGCTCTACAGCCTTAGCTAACAGCCAGTTGGCTTTTAGCTCATGCGGTAGATTCTGGTGACTGGGGTCTGTCACCGTTACACATACATTTGTTAGGGGGAACAGGTCAGGCTTTTAGATTGACAGGTATCTGCTCCAGGTTGTGATGAAGCAAAGAAACTGCCCGCCCAACACAGCATGGGTTAAAGAAAGTCTTTGGGCCCAGCTAGCCTAGCCCTGCCCTGCTCTACCTGCAGCCAGGCCTGGAGAGGGGATAAAAGAAGGAAGCCTGGCTTAGTTCAGGGCTGAGTGGTGAAGAGGCAGGAGCCTAGCTATCTCCCTGCCTGAAGGGATGGACTTACCAGCCTGAGCAGTCACCTGGAAGAAAGCCACCAAGGGAGAGTGTGAGGGAACTGCAGCACTGGAAGGAACTGAGTGAACCACAGAGACTGTGGAGCTCACCCTCACCAGCTTGCAGCTGCCCCACCAGAGGGAATCCTGTGGGAAGCAAGCTGCCTGGTAGATTGAACTAGAGGGTCCATGCCCCAAACTGAATGGGCTAGTAGGAAGTAACATAGGGCAGTGAATTCTGACTCCCTGCTGAGAGGGATGCCAACCCTCCTGTTAAGAGATTGACATACACAGGGCTCTAGGCTGGGCCCAGGTCTCCATCCTTTCTCTTACCCTTCCCCCCGGCCTCAACAGCTGAGGCCAATCAGCCAGCAGGGAGCTGAGAGTCAGCTGAGCTAATCACTAAGCTCTTGGCCATCCAAGCCCTGTTAGCCAGATCCTCAAAGGTTCTGGATCCACACTGCTTATTGAAAGAAACTGATGCTGAGTCACATTTCTATCTTATACATTTTATTAAATCCCTTAAACTATAATAAAACTGAGAAGACATACAACCAGAGCTAGGTGATCTAAGTATACTTAAGAATAAAACACCCTACCACATTAAAATAAAATCAAACCAGTTATTCTCAATATTTGATTGGAGTTAAATCTTCATATACATTCTAAGAAGGCTATCTGTTTGATTATAAAGCCCAACTAAAGAACTTTAACCAAAGTCAGTCAAATCTATAACTTGAAACTGGGTCAATTTAATACTAAAACCAAATTTTCTTAATCTCTGAGCCACAACCTCAGAGCCAGTTATAAAACTTCTGTTTAAGACTTGAAATGGGATGGCTAATCCTTATAACGCAAATGTTATCAGAACATTTTTGATAAGTGGAAGTTAGTTACAGAGGCCTGTTTGTTGATGTCATGACTTCCTCTTCCCAAGATGGTTGGTCTTCTTGGTTCTGGAAGTTCAGATTTTCCTCAGGTGGCTTGTTGACCTGAAAGGCTAGGCCTAACACCCTTACCCTTCATTCTTATGGTTTATGAATTGCTCTCATTCTGACTTGCAGTGCCTGCCTCTGAGATTTTTGGATAAATCACTTTGGAGCCATGCATCTTGGTCCAATCAAATTTGAATTAGGTCATTCTCTTTTCTGATGCTTGCTAACAAAGTCCCACTTAAGCCACTCATTCATCAGCAAAAGAAACATAAACTCATACCTTTGAATTTCATCATGTCGACTTTCTGTTTTGCTCTATTTCTTAGGGTGTCATCAGCTGAAACTATATTTTCTAGAAAAATTCTGCCCCTGCCCCAATTTTGAGGCAATATAGGGGGTTTATTGTGGCAAAATCAGACTTATAAGGGAAACACAGTGGCAACCTTAACTATTAACTCCAAAATGAAACCATAAAAAAAATTCCTGCTTGAAATGAAGTGAATTACAAGGTTTGCTGGCTTAAAGCTAAGCTCTCTTTTTATCAAGAGAGCAGATGATGATTTCAGAAGAGGAAAAGCATTGTAATTCACTTCACTTCGGACAGGAAACATTTTTAATTACTGTTGCAATATACTTTTAAGGTATGTATTGTGTACTTCTCTAGAGGCTAGTCTGTATAAAGGACAACGTTCTGTCCACTCGTGCCAGCTAATTGAGTTATTCCTTAGCTCAAGTGATCTATGCTTTGGGTCTGAAGGTCCTAGATTTAAACCCTGCTAAAAGTTCACCACAGGTGTTGTTACACTGTAACATATGTCAGTGCCTTATAGCACTGCAAAAGTTAGGTGTGACTGCATATTACATGCACAAAGCTAGCTTTAATACCATGTTAAGGTTGAGAAACTCAGAAATTGGGGGATGAAATCCTGCCTCCATGGATGTCTATGACAAAACTCCCATTAACTTAAATGGGTATGTCTACGCTGCAAAGAAAAACCCATGTCACTGAGTCTCAGAGCCTGGGCCAATTGACTCAGGCTCATGGGGGCTAAAAATAGCAGTGTAAACATTCTCAGACCTCATCTGGCAGGCCCTGGTAGCCTAACTGTGGATGGGAAATCAGCGAAAGCATAGCTCTTGAGGGAACCTTGCTGCCATGGGGAATGTGTGGGTTTCTGCAGATGCCCCCAAATCTGTGGGATTTCCTTATGTATGTCAGCTATAACCACTACCCATTTATCTTACCAACTGGGTGATTTGGAAAAAAAAAATCTGAGTTTTAAAATTGAGAGTTGTCAGATTTCACCAGAGGTTTTTTGGGGGGTGGTGGGGGGGTGGCATGATTTGACTGTAAAGCACACATGATTGTCCTGGGTCAAATGCCAAGAAGATTTGAGTATCTGCACTGAAATCATTGGGAATGACAGATGCTCAGCACCAATGGAAATTTGGCCCTGTGTGTTTAATTAAAGGCTCTTAAGATTAGAGGAAAAAGGAAAAAGAACAGCAACAAGTAGGGGTGGAGAATTATTTCTGGGAGGAGAAAACTTTTTTTCACTTTTTAAAATATACTTTTCTTCCACTAGAATGCGTTAGGTTTGCATACAACAGGGTTAATACAGAGAGGAGGTTAATGATCTTCTTGCGTGCTAGCTGGTCATTAGAGCCTCAAAGTGAAGAAAGTGATCAGAGGATACTTGTCACATGCCCAGGCTCCCCTAATTCAAAGCAGCTGCCACCTCAGTGCATCATATGAGGGAGGTCAAGCCCAGGGTGAAGCAAGCTTTCTGTGTAAGAATTTTAATTAACAATAAGCACAATAAAATCCATAAACTGCTGAAAGTTAACAAGTGCTACTGTCTGAGATTTATGCTCAAAGCCAGTTTGTGCATGCACCCCCATCATGGATTAGCCATCTATTGGATAGTCATAAACAAATATTACAGTCATCCCTCCTAATCTTATTATCCAGCCTCTAAGAAGCATTAAGGACACATTTATACCACTTGTGGGAAATAGTCCAAATAAAACTAACTAAAAAGCTACTTATTCATAAGCAAAAGCAGTATTTTATGACTGATGGACTCCAAGTTAATCAAATATATCGGGGCCTAATTCAGGCCCTAAGTCTGGGAAGGTGCATGACATGATTGAACATAAATCAGTGAAGACTCACACCATAATTTAGTGTAAAGACAAACCATGATCTTATGTATTCTGCAGCTTGCACCTTTTTATGCATTTGTTTTGACATTTTAAGTATTTCATCAGGATCTGTTCACCTTACAAATTGGCACTGTGCTGCAATAGAATTGTAACACAGGTTGTCAGCTGTTAAGGTCCTAGGAAAAAGGGGGGTACACAGTAAAATGCAATTCTAAAAAATGTTAATAACGTTTCCACGAACACTGAGACACCTCAGTATTTTTGTCTTCAACAAGCATCATGAAGCTGATAACCAAACTACATCCATGACCTTGTGGAGCAAAACTTGAAGCAAATGAGGAGGGAAAGGGTGCAAAGGTGGATTTGTATTTCTCTGAGCCTGAGGCCATTGTTACTTTTTGATTTAAAGAGGGATGCATGGGACAGGTCAAATGTGCTGTATCAGCACATTATCAGACACACAGCAGATTGTGCTGTCTGCTCTGCTGACTTGGAACCAACCTTCCATGGCTATGCTGTTGTGTGTGTCTGACTTTTAGGGCCCAGTCCTATTGACTTCACTGGGTGAAGGATTTAACCTTCTGTGTAGTCCCCCCTGCTGCTTCCTCTTTACCCTCATCCCCTGCTTGCAGTTAATCTTTCACAGAGGGTGAAAGACTTGACCTAGGCTCTCTGCTGACCCTCTGAACTTTCAAAACAAAAGTCTGAATCTTTTATGCTTCCTCACCACTAATTCGTATGTTGTTACCTCAATTTCCAACCCAGGGTCACACTTATATTGGTTTTATTAAATGCCGCTATTGGATCAAAGAAAAGGGATGGATCTTATTCATGCACACACACATTCAATACATTCATACCCTCATACACCCGCACACTCATGCAGGCGGAGAGTTACCAGAGACAGCAGAGGAAGCTGACAAGCCAAAGCATAGTAGATCTTGTGTGTCCGCCTGCGGTCACGGATCCAGGCCAGCGAGCAGGTCAAGAAGCAGGGGGCATGCCTTCTTCCTTTTGCTGGAAGTGGGTGGCTCCTGTCACGTACACTGAGTTTTCCTTCTGTGACTGTCATTGAGAAGCATTCCCAGACCTTGTTCCCTTCATGCATACCAGGTTCTTCTTTTCTTTACAGCACCCCATGATTGCCTTCTCAGGGCAGATTACATCAGACACACCTGGCTTCTGGCTCTTTTCTGCTTGCAGTTCCTCTCCACCCCATCCCACATACACTCCCTTATCTCCCACACACACTCCCTTGTTCACACTCTCTCTGATCAAGTGATGGAATATTGCAAAGCTTGGAGGTTCATACAAATGGTAACTGAAAAGGTTACAAAGCTTGCAAAAGTTACAAAACTTAAAAGGCTATGCTAACAATAACTAAAGTTACAAAGTTTGCAAAAGGTTACAGAACTTAATGATCATACTATCAATGACTGAAAAGGTACAAATGGTACAATAGCATTCTACTGGATTGAGCGGAGGTTTTACATAACATATGTAATGAGAAACTCTCTCCTAGAGAAACATTTAATCATAAACAGTATTTGTACTAGCACTACTTCAGCCTCTAAATGTGAGTAGGCTCTGTGGTGCTAAGTGAACAAGAACATGAAGGGTGAGGACATGGGGAGTCAGGAGAGAGACCAGAGGGCTGGGCATCAGGGTGACAAGCCACCTGGAAGCTGTAGCAAGGAAGCTGAGAGCCGTGCGAGGAAGCTGGCTATGCTGGTTGGAAGCCAGCAATAGGAGACAGGACAGCAAGCAGAATATGTGAGACAACTGCAGTGAGGGCTGGGAGAGGAAAGGCTAAAACTGCTGGGTTAAGGGTCCCTAAACCAGAACCCAGAGTAGTGGGAAGACCGGGGTTCCCCTGGTGACCACTGGGGAAGTATTAGAGAAGACTGCCCTTAGGTAACCCCCAGAAGGGGAAACCATGTAGTGATCTGGCTGGAGTCATGAAGAAAAGGCTGCAGTTCCTGGAGCGAAAGGAGCTGCAGGATGAGATGATGTTGAGAGGGACACTGCCAGAGGAGACTGCAACATCTAGCCAGAGCTAATTCCCAGGTGCCACCTGCAGTGAGTGCAGCCTGTGACAAGGATGTGCTATGATGGTTCTCTGGATACCCACGAATGACAGCCACCTTGTTGTCCACTGCCCCCAGCAAGAGTCTTTTTTATGGTAGCTGGGTGTCTGCTCTCTCCCTTCACCCACTCAAGCACACTCTTCTGGACTGTGTCAGTATGAATTTTGCCTTGAAGGTTAACAATAGGTGCACCCCAATCCCTGAGTCCCTTTGAATCACACTTCTGTGATATCCAGCCCCTGAGACCGGCTACTCACAGAAATCCCTGATTCTCGGAACCCAAAGGTGCAGTGTAACCCAATTTACCAGTTTTACTTTAAACCACCGCTTCTGTAAGCCTCACAGCACATGTGAACTAATAGTAAAACAAAAGAAGATTTCAGTAAGAATAAAAATTTAACTAGAAACAAGAGAGAATGATGGAAACAACTGGTTACAATACAAAACAAAATCGTAAAACGTGAATCTGGGTCTACCTTTATCAGTGGTTAGTCTTCCTAGCAAATATAGTCGATTTCTCCCAAAGTCAGTCTTTTGCAGAGTTGTCTGGTTTCAGACAAATCAGGATCCAAGTGTTCATGAATGCCCTATGTTCTTTAAGGAGGTTTCTCAGTGAATGGATCCAGAGGGTTTTTCCCGCATCCTCTGTTATACTGAAAACAGTCTTTGGTTTCTATTCATAGCCAGGGCAAAGCTCTGTCTGTTGTAATGTTCCTCATAGACTTTAAGGTCAGAAGGGACCATTGTGATCATCTAGTCTGACCTCCTGCACATTGCAGGCCACAGAACCTCACCCACCCACTCCTGAAATAGATCCTTAATCTCTGGCTGAGTTACTGAAGTCCTCAAATCATGGCTTAAGGGCTTCAAGTTACAGAGAATTCACCAAGTACACTAGTTTAAATGTGCAAATGATCAGTGCCCCAAAAAGCTGCAGAGGAAGGCGAACATCCCCCAGGGTCTCTGCCAATCTGATGCGGGGGAAAATACCTTCCTGACCCCAAATATGGCAATCAGTTTTATATATATGGCAACCCTGAGCATGTGGGCAAGACACACTAGGTGGATACCTGGGAAAGAATTCTCTGTAATAACTCAGAACCCTCACCATCTAGTGTACCATCTCTGGCCGTTGGGGATTTTTGCTACTGGCAGTCGCTGATGGGCCACGTGCCATTGTAGGCAGTCCCATCATACCACCCCCTCCATAAAATTATTTAACTCAGTCTTGAAGCCTGACCCATCCACTTTTCACCGGGGTGGATCCCGCCCCCTTCCCCTTTTCCTGTTCCCCCAGAGGCCCTACCTCCTGGCCAGGCCAGCATGGAGCCCAGCTGGGGAGCCCGGGCAGCTGTGGGGAGCCATGGCAGACCCTCCAACTGTCCGGCATGCGGGGGTGGGGGGACGGTGAGAGTAGCCCCCGGCCTGTGTCCCCACTCCCTGCCGCCTGGGGCAGGAGGAAGGTCTGCGATTCCACGCCAGCTCCCCACAGCACACCTGCATGGCTCTCCCCGACCCGGCTCCAGCTGGGGAGAAGGGCCTCAAAGCCACAGCCTGGCCATGGTAAGAGCCCCTGACTGCAGCCAGGTCAGGGAGAGCCATGTGGGCAGCTGGGAGAGCCATGTGGGTACATGGGCCAGGGGTTGCTCGGGTCCCCCACACTGTGGGCAGGTAGAGGGTCTGCCATTGCGGTTCCCCACAGCTGACTGCTTGTTTCTTATCATGGCCAGGCTGCAGCTCCGAGGCCTACCCCACTGCTGGAGCCAGCTTAGGGAGAGCTGCTTAGGCAGCTATGGGGAGTCGCGGTGGACCCTCCAACTACCCGGGGTGAGGGGGGACCTGAGAGCAGCCCCCGGCCCGTGTCCTTGGCTCCCCGGCTGAATGGGGCAGGAGGAGGGTCCACGACTCCACGCCCACTCCCCACAGCTGTCCGCGCGGCTCTCCCCGACCTGGCTCCGGCTAGGAGTGAGGGCCTTGGAGACGCAGCCCAGCCACAGTAAGAGCCGCGCGGGCAGCTATGGGGAGTCGGCGTGGAATTGCGGACCCTCCATCTGCTCTGGGCCGGCAGGGGACAGGGACATGGGCCAGGGGCTGCTTGCCCACCCCGCACTGCGGGCAGGTATAGGGTCTCCCCTGGCTCCCCACGGGCTGACTGCTTGGTTCTTATCATGGCCAGCCTGCGGCTCTGAGGCTCCTCCCCTCGCTGGAGCCGGGACGGGGAGAGCTGTCCGGGCAGCTGTGGGGAGCCTGGGTTCTCCACCTGCCTGGGCCGGGGGGCCTGGGACACGGGCAGGAGACTGCTTTCACCTCCACCTCAGGCAAGGGGCCCTCTCCCGCCCCCTGCTTGTGGGAGGGCTCTGGCGCCCTTGCCCCGGGCTGGGGCTAGTGGGGGTGGGCCTGCAGCCAGAGACTCCGGGTGGCTGGAGCCAGTGCTTGTGCCATCTGCCCACCAGGGGCTGAGAGCCATGCTACCACCCACCCAGTGCTCTGGGGTGGAGGTGCGGCTGCGCTGCCTGCCTGCCCTCTGCGCTGGGGGCTGCAATCAGCTGCCTGCCCGCCTGCTTCTCTGGGGCTCGGCCTGGGGGCTGCACTGCCTGCCCACTGGGTGCTCTGGATGGGGGGGAGCTCTGGGTTTTGGTGGGGAAAGTCAGGTGGGAGGGAGGGACAGGGCCCCGGGCAGAAGGGGCGGGCATGCCAGGGGCTAGCCTCCCCAAACCTGCAGTTCACCCACCACCCATGGCACTTAACTCTTCTCCTTCCCTGGTATTTATCCCTCTGATGTATTTATAGAGAGCAGTCATACCTCCCCATAGCTTTATTTTGGTTAGGCTAAACAAGTCAAGCTCTGAGTCTCCTCTCATAAGCTAGGTTTTTCATTCCATGGATCATCCTAGTAGCCCTTCTCTGCAGCTGTTCCAGTTTGAAATCATCTTTCTTAAACATGATAATTCTTTTTATCAACATTGCACACAGTATTCCGGATGAGGTTTCACCAGTGCCTTGTATAATGGTACTAACACTTCCCCGTCTCTGTTGGAAATACCTTGCCTGATGCATCCTAGGATGACATTTAGCCTTTTTCACGGCTGCATCATGGCTGATGGCTCATGGGCATCCTGTGGTCAACCAATACACCCAGGTCTCTCTCCTCCGCTGTTGCTTCCAACTGAGAAATCCCCAGCTAATAGCAAAAACTCTTGTTGTTAGTCCCTAAATGCATTACCTTTCACTTTGTACCTCTAAGATGTTTTAATTATTTGTCATTGCCTCTGATGATTTCCCATTTAAAGTCTTAGTATTGTGCAAGGCTAAACATTTAAGCCTTGCATGGCATCATCAGCCAGCCAGGGCAGGGTGACAACTCCTCCTTGCCCATATGGGCCATTACCAAAACATCCTTTTACTCCAAGTCCATAAAACACACTTTCTACAGAAATATATTATTTCTTAAATATTACCCATATATAAATCTCACAATGATTGTGAATCGTGACAATTTACAGGCTTTCTGTAGATACCTCATACAGAATCATAGGACTGGAAATGACCTCGAGAGGTCATAGTCCAGTCCTCTGCACTCATGGCAGGACTAAGTATTATCTAGGCTCTCCCTGACAGGTGTTTGTCTATAGATATATGAGATACCAGCTGGTTCCAGACTTCCCTCTAGGGAGAAGAACAGGAGCTGAGCACCAATGCTTGTGACTTCCCAGCCACATTGTGGAGAAAGCAGTGCAGAATGTTCTGGTTTGTTTCCCGTACTGCATCCTGGGTAATAACATGAGAGGCCTCAATGTTTCTAAAACTCAACTGGGTCTTTATTAAGAGAACTATTTACAGAGATGCTGCACTGCAGCTAGCATTCAAGTCACATGTACACAGACAGGCTTCTTGGTGCCTCTCCAAATTCTTCCCTCCTGCCACTTATGCTCTTCCCTCCAAGTTCCATGTAGGTTGCTGCACATTTCAGCCAGAGCTGAGACAAATACATTGTCCCAGGCATTGAAACCAACACTTGTAAACACTAAAACAGCGAGTAGTCCTTGTGACAATTTAGAGACTAACAAATTTATTTTGGCATAAGCTTTTGTGGACTAAAACACACTCCATCAGATGCATGGAGTGAAAAATATAGTAAGCAGAATATGTATCATAGCACATGAAAAGATGGGAGTTGCCTTACCAAGTGGGGGGGGTCAGTGCTAACGAGCCAATTCCATTAAGGTGGAAGTGACCTATTCTCAACAGTTGACAAGAAGGGGTGAATACCAAGGGAGGGAAAATTACTTTTGTAGTGCTAACGAGGCCAATGCAATCAGGGTGGCCCATTTCCAACAGTTGACAAGAAAGTGTGAGTATCAGCAGAGGGAAAATTACTTTTTGTAGTGACCAGTCCACTCCCATTCTTTATTCAGGCCTAATTTGATGGTGTCCAGTTTGCAAATTAATTTCAGTTCTGCAGTTTCTTGTTGGAGTCTGTTTTTTAAGTTTTTTTGTTGAACAATTGCCACTTTTAAGTCTGTTATTGAGTATCCAGGGAGATTGAAGTGTTCGCCTATTGGTTTTTGAATGTTACAATTCTTGATGTCTGATTTGTGTCCATTTATTCTTTTGCATAGAGACTGTCCAGTTTGGCCAATGTAAATGGCAGAGGGGCATTGCTGGCACATGATGGCATATACCCCTGGGATGGTGGTTGTGTGTTGATCCACTGGCAAGCTTTGGTGTAGCAAAAGTAGTACTATGGTGCTCTCTGGTGGCTTAAACGAAAAAGAGAAAATCAGGTCCCAAACGTGATCAACAAAAAACAAAAGAGGAGAAAGTTTGAGAGAGTGATTTTGATCAATGCAAATGCTGGAGGAAAGGCAAAGTCCCTCCTTCATATCTCTTATATGATATGGCATCAAAAGGCATTTATAGAGTAAAGGCTGCCTAGTCAGAAAATCCACTGCTGTCCTGCTCAATACAAGCATGGATAGGAGGTCTTTCTTCCTTCTCTCCTAATAGCTATGTGTGTCAGCTTAACTGGGTCTACACTGGCAAAAAGACTGCCTATGAAGAGGAAGAAGAAAAAAGTTTTTTTATCGTTGAGACCCCTTTTCAACAAAGAATGTAGGGAACGTGAATTAATCTTTTTTTAAATGGAGTTATGGAAGTATAGAGAAGTTAAGTGACTTATCCTAGTCCACACAGTAAATCATTGTCAGAACTACAGCTCATAAGAAATTTTTTAAAAAATTGTCAAAATTGTCACTAAAATGTATCCCGTTTTTAATTAAAAAAAAAACCCTTTCTGATGGAAATTTTCAAACATCAGTAGTTACAACCAGGTCCCCTGACTGCTAGGTGTATAACTAAGACCACACGCTCCCCAGGCTACCTCACTTAACCTATCTGGATTAGTTTATGAAATCCATACAGGACATTCACAACACTGACCCTATTGTTGAGACCATGCATCTAAGGGAGAGAGAACAGTTGATTATCCACACATCTACCACATCCCTTAGCTTGTGCAACTGATGATAAGATGCATGTGATTTCTGTGTGCCATCCTGCTGGATACCTCTGTATCACTAACACCCCTGGTCCTCACATTGTCCAAGTTTCCTTCTCAAAGATGATCCAATATGTGAGCTCACACATATAACATCAATGAACTGATAACTGCTCCTCATGTTTTTTGACAGGTGTGTTATTTTTCCCATGCACCCTCTACATCTCTAGTCCTGCAACGAACTCTGTCTTGGGAGATCTTGTCAGGGGACTTGATAAAACTCACTGAAAGATTGGGCCCTAAGTCATCAAATGAGAATGCCAGTAAATCAAGTGCCAGCTTTGCATTAAGCAAAAAGAGCGTGGTAGCCCTGAGTTGTTATCCCCATTTTACGGTTAGGAAAACTGAGATACTGAGCAGGTAATTTGACTTGGCCAGGTGTTAAATGTGATTTCCATGAGCTGGAAGAAGCAGAGCTTGACCTCCTGAGAGTGGAGCCCACCCCCAGAAAAAGCAGGGACTTTCCCAACAACTGCAGGGAACAGCAGTGGGACAGGGACAGTCCTTGCTTTAGACCTCTTCCCTTGCCCAGATCTGTGTAGTCCCTGGATGCCAGTAATGGGAGCAGACTGCTTTTTCAATTAGTACTCTGGACATAATTATCTTTTTTTAGTAAAAAGTTTTTATTAGTTCAAGAACATGTGCGAACACCAATAGGCAAAACAAGCATAACAATACAATTATGTATGTTACATTTTTTTGTTTCTGAATTTTTTAAGAACTAAAATAAAATAGTACAACAAAAAGACATATGAGAGACAAAACAGCACAATCATAAAAATAGTGAATGTAAGCATGGTAATGACAGAGCCAGAGGACGAGGTACCAGAAAGAAAAAGCAGGCCTAAATGTATAACAAGGGTTTAAAAACAACACAAGGCCCATATCCATATCATAATGTTAAAAAGCAGTTATATTTATCAGGATTCTTCATTATTTTTTCAGAGTTCTTCACTTTAAATTCTAAAAAGGGGCACTGAATTGTACCAAAATCACTAGGAGCCATTTTTGTGCTAACAATAATTTTTTCAATAGGAAATATATCCCTTATCCTTTTAAACCAAATAATTGTATCTGGAGGTTCCTTCTTTTTTGCCATCACAGAATTAAGGAGCATTTTGCTGCTGCCAGTAGATTAGAAATAAACTTAGATTTTTTCAGCAGCCACTTGCCTTTTACAGAAAGTAGCATTCAGAGGCCCACAAAATGAATTTGAGTCCAATGGTTTAAACTTTAAAAGATTAAATGGAGGACAGATGTCAAAAATTGGCTATATTTGGACATCCTGTTGGACATGATTTTTAAATTACCTTTCCCACCACACTCTCTGTAGCATATGTATTTGAGAAAGAACTTCTGGTGATTTGTTTAATAGAACACATATAGAGGAAGTAGCTGCTCTGTTCTAAATTTGGGACCAGTGCTTCAAAGAGGTCTCTTCCAATGTTTTTCCCATTTAGACATATAGCCATCTCTATCCTCCATATCACTTTTAAGAGTTCCATTCAGCCTTTATAGTCTTAATATTGGGACATTATGGCTTCCACTACTGAAAAAGTCTTTCAAGCCTTTTTCTATCTTGAGTATTAAGTACACAATGCTTTACTTGTACTCTGGGAAGAAAAAGGATCTGGAGTAAATAAAGATTTATTTATTTAATTATTTTAAAAGTAGCATCTGTGAAAGAAGATTATGCCAGATTTCCTCCCAGAACAAGGGAATCTGGAATTTGTAGTCCAGGGACCACTGGAGTTGTAGGCCAGAGAGCAAGGTCTGCTGGGAAAGGAAGTGCTATAAATGCAAGTCACTTTTGTTAGAATGGGGAGAAACTTGTAGAGAATAACTGCTTCTAAGGGCTCTTTGGTAACTGGGGACTGGTCAAGAGTTGTGGTGGGCTCTCTGCTGAGAGGGAATGGCTGAGCTGTGCTGTGCTGAAGAAATGTATGGAAGGGCCAGGGTTGAGGTCTGAGGCAATCAAGGGCAAGAAGTAGCCCTGAGGAAAGACTGAATCAAACAGTTGAGCTTGGAGCAGATGGCTGTTTCATTGGTTAGAGCTTCAGGGCTGGAGCCTGTGGTAGGAGGGCTCCTCTATGTCTTAGAGTGCTGTCTTAGGATGGTGTCCTGAGACCCCTGTAGCTAATGGAGAAGGTCACGGTCTCACACATCCTGGAAGAAGGATGAAGCTCTCTGTGGTGCCTTGGACTGAGGGGTGAACCTTAGACTTGTGATTTTTTTCAGGGACTTTTTTGCCTTTTTAGAGGGGAGACTTTTAGTTGGGCTGGTGGACTAACCTACCCTGTTAGAAAAGAGAAACTAAGGCACAGAAGAGGGGGAAACTGAGACAGTGGCTACACCTGATGTTGGAGAGGTTAAAAAAAATATCTTACACCACTTTTTTATTTAATCTTGTTAGATCATAAACTCTTTGATATTGTCTCCCTATGTAATCTGCAGGCATTGGCCTGCTAAACCCAGGGTTGTGAGCTCAATCCTTGAGGGATTGAGGGGTTTAAGGATATGGGGCAAAAATCGGTGGGATGATTTAGTTGGGGATTGGTCCTGCTTTGAGCAGGGGATTGGACTAGATGACCTCCTGAGGTCCCTTCCAACCCTTGATATTCTATGAATGGGAGGAGGAGGTGTTGGTGATGGTTGGCGGGGGTGGCAGGAGGGTGTGGCTCGCTGGGGTAAGCAGTGAGCTGTGTTGGGTGACAGCTGCAGGCACCGACTGCTCTTATAGAAGAAACCAAAGAGATGTATGTGGATGGGGTGATCTAGAACAAAATAACCCCCGCTACAGAGTTATTTCCTCTTCCCACCCCGCCGTAGTTGTTTCCGCCAATCACAAGGTCTTTTACAGTCAGGTCAATGAGTCACCGCCCTGAAACGCAGCCGGAGAGACAATCGGACTGGGCGCTCGAGCACCCAATCAGACGGCGCCTTACAAACAGCCAATCGGAAGGGCAGTGGCATTGTTGTTGTCCTGTCACAGGGGGTTGCGCCGTGGAGCAGCTCGCCCAGCCCGCTGCTACTGAGTGAGAGTCTTGGGGAGGCCCGCGCCCCTTCCTCTGGGTCGCGCCTTCGCCGCCGCAGCGGGCGGGGCGATGCAGCCTCCAGGCCCCCAGCAGCCGCCCCTCTATGCGCCCAGCAACGGGGACTTCACCTTCGTCTCCTCGGCCGAGGCGGAAGGTGAGAGCGGGGCTGGGCAGGTTCGCGGCTCCCGGCCCGGGAGCGGCCGAGCAGGCGGCCCGGGGGCGCCTCTGCCTTTGGCAGAAGAGGTGGCCCCTGCCCCGCTAAGTTTGTGGGTGTCGGGGGCGTCTCTCCGTCTAGGCGCTTGAGGTGGGTGGGAATAAAGCGTAACAACCTCCCTGCGAAATCCCAGCTACGGCCCTGGCCTGCGGCTCCGTCTGCGTGGCACAGGCACCTGCCTGTGGGGCGGGTCCCCTTCCCCGGCCGCGGTGCTAGCCAGGCCTGCGCCGCGCCGTGACACATCCGTGAGTGTGGCGGCTGGGTCGTCGTCCCCCCCCCGCATGCCTGGGTTTGCTGCTTGGGCGGTGCCTCGGAGAGTCGTCCACAGAGCGCCTTGTGCTGTGGGTAGCTCGGGGACCCAGTCTCCAAGGCTCAGTAACTCGGCGCTGAGCAGGAGGTAGCTGAAAGCGAGTATAGTGCGGGGTGTGCGGCCAGCACACTATGTTATAGTGTGGCGAATAGGCTAACACATTATAGCCACTCACGCAGTAGTATCAAAATGTGCATCGGGAGAATGCTGTCTTAACATTTCAAGGTATGCACTCGTGTTTAGTAAAGCAGTATTATGCCACCTGTAGTTCGACTAGCAGCTGCAGTCTTCCCCCACACAAGCAATTGTCTACCTTAGGACTATGAATTATCATTGCATGTGTATAAACACAAACTGGTGGCTCTGAGAACATGTGTATTCAGACATAATTCAGGACTTGCATACAGCCCATCCTGAAAGTAGAACCAGCATGGAAATCTACTAGAAAACTGAAGATTAAAGGGAGTGTGCTTATTCATTTATTCATGAGCATAAACTCTGGTGAGTCAAGTGTAAAAGTAGAATTAGGCAGGCCAAAAAAGAATTTGAAGAACAACTAGAAAAAGACTAAAAAACTAGCAGCAAAAAATTATTTTAAATACATCAGAAACAGAAAGCCTGCCAAACAATCAGTAGCACCACTGATTGAGTGAGGTGCTAAAGGAGCACTCAAGGAAGACAAGGCCATGGTGGAGAATACTCCAGAGGGAATTCTATGCCACTGCACAAATGCAGAATAAATGTCCTCTGCAGATTTTCCTCCCCACCCCCAGCCCCCAAAGAATAATTGATTCTGATGGGGAGGCGAAGGGAAGCCATGAGAGGAGTGTAATACACCCCTTCCAGGCAGCGGTCACAAGCGGGCACATCTGTTCATGCATCAGGAGCAGACAGGGGAGATGTAAATCGCTGCCAGGGGACTGCCCGTGTGTGTATGCAAGACTCTGTCCCTCTTGCTTGCTATTGCGGTGTGCCCAGCACAGAGGGGCAGGACACTGGGATGTTTCTGGGGCAGGCATGGGGTGGGTCAAGCTCTTGCGCTGTGTCAGGGTTGGGTGCAGCCTTGCCACCAAGTCCATGGCCAGGGAAGGTGAGGGGGACTGCAGGATGATTCCTTCACCTTTGTGCAACCAGTGGCCTGTGCACCCCACTGCTGTGGTGGAGCCTATACTCCCAATGCCTTTCTAATCTAGGGTACCTGGGAATCAGCCAGGGGACATTAATTGGCGTTGCTTTATTTCTTGGTTTCTATTATTAGATCTCGCTGTCTTGATTCCTTCCTCCTGTGTGCAATTCGTGCATGTCTCCAGAGTGAATACTTGCTGATTGCATGACTCCCTTTCTCCTCCAGGAAAGCTTCCCTGCTCCCTTCTGATTTTGAGATGGACACCAAGATGAGCCTGCTTACATTCTTACCCTACCTTATGCTAAGGATCAAATACACCTTCCTCTAATGTGGTGATCCACTGACCATTCATTTAGGAAAACATATCTGCTTTAATATAAACATACTCAGTATTTTTCTTTTTTTCTTTTAAGAATTTGTTTAAATTAGCCAGCCTGAGCAGAAATGTAATTCTAAAATGCACCGTTTTGCACCATTTAAAAATCAGGAGCCATGGGGAGTATTTTTCTTAAGTTTTTTTATTTATATATAAATTTAATATTTTTTAAAAAAACTGATTTTATAAAGGTCTCATTATGTAGCTTGCTGAGTATAAAAGCTCCAGTGTATGCCTCTTATTTTGACATTCATGGCCTGTTTTGAATGTGCAACCTGTTCCTAATGCATCCTTTTACATATAAATCTTCTCTGAACTATATTGCCAGTGTTTCTGACTTCTCTATGCAGAAATGTGTAGCTTATGCTAACATAAAATGTTTCTGAACTATTTCAACAATGTCTTGTTCAGTGAGTGCCAAGGAGCCACTATTTGTTCCTGGAAGCTATATTGCTTTAATCCATATATACAGTACACTTATATTGCAAACTCTGGTTGAGAGACTAACAGTAGCTCTGCCTATATGTGTTTAGGAAATGCTGAATAGTTAGTGTGAGGTTATTTTCTGTATTGTAGTTCAATTATTACTTACTCCTTACTATGCGTAATAATACAGAACTTTATCTGCCAAACATTTCCTGAATCTTTTTTGTTGTCTGTAGTGTTACAGACATATCTGCTGATAGGTATGTTGAAATAAATTACCAAAATAATTTAAACTGGCATGATTATATTGTTGTTTTGACAAATGAAATATGCAGAATTTTTAATTTTTGGCGCAGAATTCCCCCAGGAGTGGGAGAATTCCCCCAGGAGTGGGAAAGACTAAATGAAGTCTTTGCATCTGTCTTAGTTGCAGAGGATGTGAAGGAGATTCTCACAGTGGAGTCATTCCCTCAAATCTGTCACCTGAAAAGACTGTCCCAGATTGAGGTATCAATAGAGGAGTTTGGAACAAATTGATAAATTTAATAGTAAGAATCCAGTGGATCAGATGGTATTCACCCAAGAGTTCTGAAGGAACTCTTATATGAAATTGCAGAACTACTAACTGTGGTATGTAACCAGCACTTAAATCAGCTTCTGTACCAGATGACTGAAGGATAACTAATGTGATGCCAGTTTTTAAAAAAAGACATCAGAGGCAATTCTGGCAATTACAGGCCTGTAACCCTAACTGCCAGACCAGGCAAATCAGTTGAAACTATAGTAAAGAACAGATTTATCAAACATGTAGATGAACACAACTTGTTGGGGAAGAGTTGACACAGCTTTTGTAAAGGGAAAGCATGCCTCACCAATCTGTTAGCGCTCTTTGAGGGAGTTAACAAATGTGAACAAAGGTGACTGTGCACAAGAGTGTACTTGGACTTCAAAAAAAACTCTTTGACAGGGTTCCTCACTAAAGGCTCTTAAGCAAAGTAAGCAGTCATGGGATAAGAGTGAAGATCCTCTCGTGGATCAGTAACTGGTTAAAAGACAGGAAACAAAGGATAGGAATAAATGATCATTTTTCAGAATGGACAGAAGTAAATAGCGGTGTCCAAGGATCTGTACTGGGACCATTGCTGTTCTACATATTCAGAAATTATTTGGAAAAGTGAGGTAAAACAGTGAAGTGGCAGAGTTTGAAGATGATACAAAATTACTCAAGATAGTTAAGTCCAAAGCAGACTGCGAAGAGTTACAAAGGGATCTCATAAATGGCAGATGAAATTCAAAGTTCATAAATTCAAAGTAATGCACATTGGCAAACATCATCCCAACTGTATACAAAATGATGGGGTCTAAAATTAGCTGTTACTACTCAAGAAAGAGATCTTGGAGTCTTTGTGCATGGTTCTCTGAAAATACCTGCTCAATGTGCAGTGGCAGTCAAAAAAAAAAAAAGTTAACAATGTTGGGAACTATTAGGAAAGGGATAGATAATAAGACAGTAAATATACTTCTGCTGTATAAATCCATGGTACACCCACATCTTGAATACTGCGTGCAGTTCTACTCACCCCAACTCAAAAAAGATCTATTTGAAATGGAAATAGTTCAGAGAAGGGCAATAAAAATGATTTAAGGATATGGAACAGTTTCCATCTGAGGAGAGACTAAAAAGACTAGGACTGTTTAGCTTAAAAAAAGAGATGATGTGGGGGGCTTAGGACAGAGGTCCATAAAATCATGAATGGTGTGGAGAAAGTGAATGAGGGAGTGCTATTAACCCCTTCACATGACACACGAACCAGGGGTCGCCCAATGAAATAAATAGGCAGCAGTTTTTGTTTTTTTTTTTTAAAGGAAGTACTACTTCACACAATGCACAATCAACTTGTGGAACTTGTTGCTGGGAGATGTTGTGAAAGCCAAAAGTATACTGGGTTCAGAAAAGAATTAGGTGAGTTCATGGAAGATAAATCCATCAATGGCTATTAACCAATATGATCAGGGACAAAGCCTCATGCTCTAGGTGTCCCTAAGAATTTGATTTCCAGATGCTGGGACTAGACAATGGAGGATGGATCACTTGATGATTTTCCTGTTCTGTTCGTTCCCTTTAAACCATTTGGCATTGATTACCCTTGGAAGACACAATACTGGGCTGCGTAGACCGTTGGTCTGACCCAATATGGCCATTCTTAATCTCTAACTAAAAGAACCTGTAGGATTACAAAAAGCTGTGTATGTGTTTTCTTTTTTGTGTGTCAGTATTAGTATAACTAAGAAGCAAACTTTTAAACAGGATTACACAACATGAGAGGTTTCAAAACCTGCATCGTGTCCACACCACAACTTCCGTTGATGGAGCCAACCTTGTATAGATAAGTTGGTTACAAATTTTCCCCAATGTAGATGTATTGTCACTGGCAAAAATTGCTGTCTGGTGTAAAGATTATGCTTTTTTCCCCACTCCTTTATTTGTCTGTCTTCCTTGTCTCTGACTTCTTATGTATTTTGGAGGATGCCTCTTCTGATTGGGCAAAGGATACAAGAACTACATTGTTCTCCCATCCATTGTATTGCTGCTTCAAGACATGGGGAGAGAAGATTCTGCCTTGAAAGCCAGCTTTCAAGTTGACTGCACAAGAGCTCAGTACCACTTGCACAGGATGCTTTGCCTCAGTGACATCAGGAACCTTTTAACCAGCACCACAAACACGAGTTTTTGAAAGGTTCCATAGCATCATACCATTTTTGGAGGCAGACTGGTGACTTTTGATTCCCTGTGGCCCCATGTCCTTTCTAACACTCTGAACATGGTTCAGTGGGACTACACGGTCAGGCGTGTAGGATTCATGATGAACTATTCAAAGTCACAGCTTGTCAGTAACAGACAACTGATATAAAGTAGTCCTACTAAATATGATTTGACTGTAAGTCTTTCAGCCCTAAGACAGGAGCCAAGATCTTACCAGTCTGGTAGAAATGTTAAGCAGGTGACTGCTTGTTATGCTATACAAATGTTGGGTTTGATGGCAATAACTGTATTCATAATACCAAGTATACCTCTCCATGAGAATAACTTTGTAGATAATGATATCCTACTGGAACCCAACATCTGTATGCAATACGAGAGCGCTGGTAGTAACGGATTCAGAGATTCAAAGGTCAGAAGGGACCAGTGTGATCATCTAGTCTGACTTCTGGTGTACTACAGGCTATAGAACTTCCCCAAAATAAATCCTAGTGCATAACTGTTAGAAAAACATACAAACTCAATTTAAAAATTGCCAATGATGGGTGAGGACAATCTCTGAGGTGCTCTCCAGGTGCCAGTCCAGAGACAACTTTCAGTTATAAAGTTCCAAATGCCTCTCCCGTTCCTTTTCTCCTTCAGAAATGATACTGAATAGGAGGCCTTGCTTGCACTTGCACCCCTCTACTGCTCAAGCTGATGCTGTCAAGAGCTAGGGGAGTTCTGTCAGACTAGTTCTAAATTGCTGAAAACTGAGAATAAAAGTCCTGCACAGGTGAGTGTGATGTCTTGCTCAGGTTACCCAGAACTATGACCCACAGTGTTACTGCTCCACTTCAGTAAGAGAGAGCTTAGCAGTAGCAAAACTGTCAATTTTCTGTGAGCATACCAGCTTGTCTGCCTTGCCAGCAACCTTCAAGACTCTGCCAGTCCACATGTTGTCTTGCAGGTGACAGTCAGTGAACCCCAGTTCCCAGGTTCCCTAGAGATGTCTTTCTGCTGCATCTAAACCCTCTGACTGGACCCTCGGAGAAGGTATTAAGTTTGCTGCCTCCAAAGAGACAACACACACTAGCCTGTTAATACACAACATTGAGATGGTTTTGTAATAAAACAAGAATAAGTTTATTAACAAAGAATATAGGGTTATGTGTTTTCACGTGAGTGAAAGAGATAGGAAAGGTTAGAAATGAAACAAAACACACTTCCTAGTGACTAAAATTAACTTCTGCAAGTTATTTCTGTCTAAATAGGTTTCTCATCTATAGTCAGTTCCCAAAGACTTCAGCCTCTTTGGTTGAAGGATCCACCTTTCTCAGATTGCAGGAGCTCTGGGCCCTTTTGCCCGCCTAGTGATGGATGCCAAAATGGCATTCTGTTTCTGCTTGTATTTTCCGAAGTCTGTTTTGTGTGATGCCAGAGCCAGGAAGGCTTTGTGACGGAGCAGGCTTCATTCCCTATTGTGATAGTTAAGTGGTCTCCTTTCCTCCCCCACTTGTTTTGCTTGAAGACTGTGTGTACTGTATAAGTAGGTGTACTTTTCTTTGTCTTCTGAGATATTACCTGGCTCAGTTTACATTAGAAACATAGGAAGACAAGTGAAACAACATTCCTTTGCCTAGGATAGGCTGTGCTTATGGTCGAAAACACCTTCTAAGAACATATTTCCAAGCACACACACTCACATCACATCACCAGCATGTCGTCAGTTTGCATATGGTACCTAACATGGCACCTTTTAGATACAGATTATAACAGTGGGTTGGGGTAATAAGTGTGTCAGGTGTGATTGAGTTGTGGTATGGTATCTCCTCTGTTAGCTAGCATTGGGGGGGTTTCCTGGCTCACAGTGATATTGCCAGAAACAAAATTACAATCAGTAATTTCCTTTTGTAATTTAAAAATGGCTGAACAGCAGACACAGGGAAAACTGAAGTTCCAAGAGTGAATCATTTAGCTAACTGAGTTTAAGGCAGAATTCTAAATTGGTCTTAACATTGGGTGTTAAGTGAAAACTTTATGCATACAAACAGAATAGACTAAGTTGTTATACCATCATTATAGGTTGCATCCTGACTTTTTAAAAACTTAGTTGTATTTGCAAAGTTTCTTACTCTATCATTCACATAAAAATATAATGACAATAGACATTGTCAATCTTAAAAAATCCCTAGATACTATGTCTGCACCCAGGTTTGCTGTCAATTATATGGTTCATAGACACTTTTCCTATCTTTCCTGCTCCCCACCCCCTTTCTTTTGCTGTGTGAAAGGCCCGCACGCACAGAGAATGACTTTTCCTCTCGCATTGGCAGGGCAAGATTCTTAAAGACTGGAGGTGCTTCCAGGTTCCATATTGTAAATATTTGCAGAAATGCCACTGTGATCTATCTATACTCTGTGCCAACTATGCTTACTGCTGTAAAGCTCTCAAAAAGAAGAGTTTCTATACAAAAGATGTCACAATCTGACAAAAGGAGGGGAAAGACACCTGGGAATAGAAATACTTTAAATTGTTTTTGTTTTGTTTTAAACAACTGCAGTGCCCAGGAGTAGAATCTAAACCAAATCAAGAAGTGCCTTTCAGATAGATTTGACTGCTGAGAGATTGGTTTCTTGGTGAACAAGTGTGTATATAGAGAGAATTTCATGGGGAAGGGACGGTATGGACAAGGCAGGAAGGTGGGAGCAGGAAAATGGAGGCAAATGGGGGAGTTTCATTAAAGAAAACCTGTGAAACAAAGGGGTTGAAGCCAACAAAATGAGATCAGAGTTCTTGCTTGCAATGTTCTACACCAGTCTACTCAGCACAAGCTTTCTACAAAAGTTGTGCTTTTTCTAGTAACAAATAGTGATTGAGACTCTGTTCTTAGAAATTGATACTTCTCCACAGTGTATTCTCATTAACTTTTTAACACAAACTGAAGCCTAGGATAGCATCCCCTCTTTTGTGACCTTTCTCTCCCATAATTTCCTACTTCTTCCCTGCCTTTGTTCTGTTTTCAGTTACTACTCTGCTACTCTGTCATTCTGGTTTGTGTGTACCTCATTGCAAACTAAGTGAAACACGCCAATACATTTTAGTTTGCCTTTTGTGGCATGCATGCATAAACAGGCGGAAAGCTTCCTTGCTTTGCTCCTTTTTTGTTTCTTTTAGTGTGGTGGCAGGACTAGATCATTCTATGTCAGAGAAGTCTGAGAATCTCTCCTCACGATAGCTCTGAATAAATAAAAGCAGGGCCTATGGAGTTCTGGTAGTTTTCTTTTTTAAAATGTCTGTGTAAAATCCAGGTGACAAATTGAAATGTGTCTATGAAAGGTTTTCCTGCTGTAACCAGTCACGCATACAAGGGGAAAATGGGGTGGAATAGAAAGGTGCTGGAATGCAAATAGGTTGCATTTAGTGCACTTGAAGTACTAAGCAAATTGCTACTATTGTGGTATACGATAACAATGTCATTTAACTAACATCCATAATATAACACAAAGTAAGTCCAAAACTGTCAAACCATAATGTCTACAGTTAGACATTTAAATGAATGGGGTAACTTTAGACACTGAAGTTGGACAGTTTTGGCCCTAAAGCAATAATTGATATATCTTTATCAACATTTTCTGTCTATATAAAATATTTTATCACTTTCAAATTATTCATCTCTTATAGTGTACAATTTTATTCCATAAGTTTGAATATTTCTCAGTATTAACCTGTGTAGGGTAGACATATTGAAATACAGAAAAAATAGGAATAGCAGTTCAAACTGACTTTTGTGAAGGTATAAACCTGTTTTTCTCTCCTTTTTGTTCCAAGATCTTAGTGGCTCTATAGCATCTCCAGATGTTAAGCTAAATCTTGGAGGAGGAGAAGGAGGAGGAGGAGAGTTCATCAAAGAATCTACTGCAACAACATTCTTGAGACAGAGAGGATATGGCTGGCTTCTGGAAGTAGAAGATGATGACCCAGAAGATAACAAGCCACTCCTGTATGTCACAGTTGCTCTTTGATATCTATCTTCATTTTTCTGGTTAATAACTTTTTTTGTTTGTTTTCCTGAACATTGGCGAGCAGTAAGTCTTTTTGCTGTGACTAGGATTCCACAGTGATAAATGGCTTAACTTTAACTCTGTCGTTGTATTTGTAACATTGTACATCATTATCTTTATTCAAATTTTTTTTTTTTGTATTGTGGGGAAGAAGCTAAAACATGTTGCTTGCCTTGCTTTAGGGTAAGGTAGAAAGGATGAGGTAAAACTTGAGTATAATTGGCCTTTGCTCATATAGAGTACCACAGAAAGTTGTTTTCTCACTGCTTCTTTTAAACTTTTGTTCTTTTAATGATTAACAAAAAATCAAATCTTAGGCTTGGTCTACACTACAGATTTAGGTCGACGTTAGCTGCCTTATGTTGACGTATGTCAGCGTCTACACTGCAGCCTTGCTCTCGCTGATGTAAGTGCCCTACTACACTGACATCATAACTCCACCTCCACAAGAGGCGTAGGGCTTATGTCAGTGTAGTTAGGCGACACCGTCCCTGTAGATTCTGTATTACTTACATCAGCTGTTGGCTACAATTCTTGTCAATTTCATGGCTCCCTGTTGGGTTGGGCTGTCATCCCTGGGTGGGTGTGGGGCTCCAGCTAGAACCCAGCTCCCCTGCAGGCTCCTGGCTACCTGCTTCCAGCGGGCTACTGCCTGCGGTCCCACTCCGAGCCCAGGTACGGGTATCGAGAGCCTGGGCTCCCAGCTACCCCTGGTGCTCCCGGATCTGTCAGAGTGCAGCTGCTCTGAACAGAGACAATAGCAATGTGAAATTGCCAAGAATGTCTATTTCACTGCTGGTAGGCTCTGTGCTGTGAAATGGAGCCCATGTGAGACTCACAGCTGGGGCTTTCACCCTGGGGCAGATTGGGGGCTCCAGCTGTAAGCCCCGTGTGGCTATCTGTGCCCCACACTCGGCTGTCAGTGCCCCACGATGCCCCACTTCAGTCGATGGAAGTGATCCTGGCGAGGACATGCTTATCGGCAGGAGGAGGGTAGTGTGGACATCAACAGCCAATTGAATTACTGCAGTGGCTATAGGATGACCTAATTAAGTTGACCTAATTTTGTAGTGTAGACAAGCCCTTAGATTGTGTCTTTTCTATCCTCCTCTGTTGTGCTGCCATTAAGCTGAGTTTGTTTAGCATAACAATCAACAACACTGACTTACAAAAATTTCAAGTGAACAGTAGCAGTTACTATCTGAAATAAAGATATTGCAAATAGTGGTGGTCATCATCACAGTCTTGAAGTAAGTGGACAAAGATTTGGATTTAATTAGATTATATTTAATTGGATTATAATCCTCTGATATAAACTGACTTCATCAGGGCTTTTAAATGCTAGAGGAAAAAAATTCCTGCACTGTAGTCTTGTATACTAGGATTTTTCACTGAAACTCAGTTTTAAAAGTATTATAAATGAAGCACAGCTCTTTTCCCACATCCTTTCATTTTACGTCGAAGGCACGCAATCTGTTTAAAGCCAAAAATTACCATAATGCTGATTAAACCTACGTTTCCCCCAGTGTAAAGAGGTATGTTTGGGCTTTGTGATCTAATGGATAGTGCACTTTGAAGCAGGTGATCTGGGTTCTATTCCTAGTTCTGCCACTAATTTGCTGTGTGGCCTTGGCAAGATGCTTAATCGCTGTCCTGCAGTTTCCTCTCTGCAAAATAAGGATAATACTTGCCATTTTTTGTAAAGCACTTGGAGATCCTCAAACAGAAAGTGCTGGGAGACAACAGATATTTCTGGAGATATTAAAACTCAATCTGCATTTCCTAGTACATTGTAACTGAGCATCATGGGACACAAATCAGGCAATAACTTATTCTAATCATAAGTAGATTAGTACTCTGTAGTGATTTTCATCTGTAGAACTCCAAATCCTTTACAAAGGAGGCTAGTATCATTACCCTCATTTTATAGAGGTGGAAGTTGAGGCACAGCAGGAGAGGGATATGCCCAAGATCACCTAGCAAATCAGTGGCAGAGCTGGGAATTGAACCCAGATCTGTGCTTTCTAATATCATGGTCCTGATTCTGTACTTTCAGACCTGTGCTAAGATGGGCAGCTGCAGGAAGTCTCTTGAAGCTCCTTACTTCAGAGCCGCCTAGTTCCAACTGCGCAGGGGCAGCCCTAACTTACACTACAGTCCATCAGCAACCTTACACCAATAGAGGATCAGATACAGCAGAGTTCTGCTTTGCCTCACCCCCTCTGTCATATCTGTACTCTGCCCCTGGAATGCCCCCTCCTTTCCCTTATGCCATGGTTGAGGGGAGCAGCAGAACTAAACTCTGCCAGATCTATACCAATGGAGAGTTCTGCAGAGGGCAACTCTTCACTGGCCATCCCTGTCTGTTTTAAGGCTAATTTGTGGCCTTGAAGTGGGGGTGGGAAGTTGGAGAGTAGCAAGATCTGCTGATAGAACATCTTTTATTGATTTGATAAGCCCTTAGTTATTGTTGTTTACTCACACGGGAAACCAGCCAGTTGAACTATTGGCATAAACTGGCCTGGGGGAAACTACCCAGTTGAAGCAACTGACACCTTTCCTTTAATTAAAAGACCATCAGCTTCAGCTTGTTGGTATGCTTTTTTAAAATACTTTGAGGATTAATTAATCCTAAGCTTTTGTTCCCTGTTGGGAGCATGTATTATCTTTAGTTGCATTACAAATAAATGTAATGTGTGTATGTGGTTGCTTATTTCCATGTATATAATCTTTAAAATAGCATGACAATAAAAAAAACCTTGACAGATGAATATGGCATACATGTGCCTAGATGTTGGAGGACAGAAGCTTTACTTTAATTCAGACTGTAGGGTATTTTATCCTTCTTTTGTGTTCCCAACCACAGTATTTATTTCAGTATAGTTAATGATGAAATTGCATTAATGTTGAATAAGGTTGTTAGAAATTTAACAAGCGTTTCTTGAAGAAATATTTAAATGGTAAAAATCATTTTTATCTCACTAGGATGTTGAGATTTAATTTTATGCTGCTGGTATATTTGGAAGTATTCCACATCTTGTGTCTCACTGCATCTGAAAGCATGGTGATAATGAACAAACTACAGACTCTCACTGCTTAATTAACCTGCTCTCACAGATGAATTATTCTCTTTACACAAACTGTTCCAGTACCAAAATATGTAGTAAAGCTTTTGTTTTACAATTGTAGGGAGGAACTGGACATTGATCTGAAGGATATTTACTACAAAATTCGATGTGTGTTGATGCCTATGCCATCTCTTGGGTTTAATAGACAGGTAGTGAGAGACAACCCTGATTTTTGGGGCCCTCTGGCAGTTGTCCTCTTCTTCTCAATGGTTTCATTATATGGACAGTTCAAGGTAGGTATAAACCTTTTATCTAAAGAGAACTTTAAACTAAATATTGGGACTTGAATGCTAAACAGTCTATCATATTTATAGAGATGAAGAAAGCCTCTTCTCCCTTTGCCGTTAGTATAGTGAGAAGAATGGAACATCTAGTTCCAAATATATTTATTTCATGGGTTAGTCTTTCTGCATATTAAAAAAACTTGTAATACTATACTAAATGTTCCTTGTAGTACATCTCTAAGGTTCATTAGAATAAAAATGTCAGGTTCTTGTCTCTGAAATGGAAATGAAGGAAGCGTGGGTTTTCTGGAGGCTTGTAATGATATGCAATCTGTCAGATTCTCAGCTGTATACTAACTGGGATGACTAAAAACATAAAACCTACACAATAGGTATATTTCATTATAGTGCTGAAGCAAAAGATGGCACCTTTACAATGCTGGTTCATCTATGTTAAATAATATGTAAACTGTGACTGAAATTGAGGGCCCCTTAGGGATCAGTGATGAAAGTTAATGTCACTTAAATTTCTGTAGTTGGTGCACAATCATAGAGTAGAATGTCTGTACCATGTTTTTCTGTATGAACACATTCCCTCCTCTGAAATCTTCTCCCATCTTTAATTTAGTTCTCAAATACAATTTACATTGATTGTACTATTAAGGTCGTAATATTTCAGTTCCCCCTACCACCGTCCTCTTTTTTGCATTGCACAATGAAAAAGGTAGTTGGCTTTCCTACATGCTTCACAAAAAAGTTTGGGACAGGAAACCATTAGAAGACTAACCCCCCCCCCGCCACATTACCCAGGAACATACTCTTGCAAACATCTTTAGTAAGGATATCTCTTCTAGAGAGGGGAAAAATTAGCTCTTTGTCCAGACATATTAGTAATAAGTTATGTTAACTAAGAATTCTAATTCAAAAGTGGCGTATTCAGTTGGCAGTTAGATACTTGCTGGTTGAACCTTCTACGTTATAGTCATACTAGTAGACTATTTTTCAGATCATTTTAAACTTATTTACTGGTTTTATTACCAGAAAACCTTTGTGTAAAGATTTTGAATTTATTGTGGTTACAAATAATGCCACAACTTCTGTCTGGTACCTTTTTTGTCCTCTCAGATATCTTTTCCTTCTCTTCCTCCCACCCCCATAATTGAATAATTTCTGTCTCCTTAATACCTCTGTCTCTTGTCACTTGACTTCTCCTATGATTCCTTGAGAACTCACGGAATGCAGCTTTTGATTGGCCAGCAAGAATTATAGTATAGAGATGCTTGGCCTTTCTTCCACTTTTCCAGTACTGCCCAAGCAGAACATCCCTCGTAGTGCTTCTAATCACTGCCACCTTTAAAAAGTGACAGAACTTAGATATGAATCTAGGTCTTCTCTTGGTAGCACCTAAGTGAGACCCTCTGCAACCTCCACTTACAATAATGAGTAAACACCTTTAGCTCTATCTTTAAATATAGCAATAAGTAAGGCTGTGTTTTAGTCACGGGTATTTTTAGTAAAAGACATGGACCGGTCACGGGCAGCAAACAAAAATTCACAGCCCATGACCTGTCCATGACTTGCACTATATACCCGTAACTAAAACTTGGGTACTCGGGGGTGGGGGGCGGCCCAGGAGCCCCCACGGGTGCTAAGGAGCTGGGGGATTTGGCATGACTGGCAGGCTCCTTACCTGGCTCCACATGGCTCCCCAGAAATGGTGACGTCCCTCGGCTCCTAAGTGGAGGTGCGGCCAGGAGGGCTCCATGTGCTGTCCCCACCCTGAATGTCCACTCCATTGGCTCCCATTGGCTGCGGTTCCTGACCAATGGGAGCTTTGGGGGCGCTGCCTGCGGGTGGAGGCAGTGTGGAGAGCTGCTTGGCCACGCCTCTGCCTAGGAGCTGAGACAGATACATGTTGCCATTTCTATGGACACCCCCCCCCCCCCCGGGAAGTGCTGCCCAGAGCCCTCCCCCCCCCTTCTGAACTCCCAACTCCTTGCCTTAGCCCAGAGCCCCCTCCCACACCAAAACTCCTGCTGCTGCTGGGGGGCACAGTGGCCCGAGACTGCCCCGGCTGTGGCCGGTGCGCCTGGCTCAGGGTCTGCCAGAGCTGCTCAGGTGGCCTCCGGGCCAGCCGCACCAGCCATTGAAGACATGGAGGTCACAGAAAGTCATGGAATCAGTGATGTCTGTGACCTCTGTAACAGACTTGCAGTCTGAGCAATAAGCCATACCGGGATGTGTGGTATTATAGAATGCTATTAGTCAAGGTCATTAATTTTGAGATATGAGCCTGAAAGGGAGTTCCTTCAACCTCCATAAGGTGTGCACTAAAAGCTGACTAACACTCACTCTTGAATGGCTTATTTCTATGAGTATAGTTGACTAATTTTATAAGAGACACATTAATGTGATTTGTTCTTTTGGATGGGAGAAAGGTGCAGGGAAAGAAAGAAAGGTATGCAGTGTTTCTTTCCCCAGTGAAACAATGGTTTTATGATGTGTTCTTTTTAAAATTATTACAGAATTTAACTGAAGAGACAAAATCTACAGTGACACCAGCTTCATGCTCTTTTCACCTTCCCTTTTTATTTTTACAGTGCATATGAAACCTTAAATCAGTACCCAGTTTAGGTTTGTAGCCTAAACTTGAGTTTTAAATGCAACCACACTTTGAAGCTCAAAGGCTGTCCTAGGTGTGTGGGTTCCCACTGTAGAAGTGCTGTTTTCAAAGGGAAAGCATTATTTTTCCTTATTCTGCTTAGCAGCTGCCCTCCAGATCAGCTGGGCTGTGATTTAATTTAAGTGTAGGCTAGGGACCTGAATTGTGTGATAATTTAAGCCAGTTTCATATTCATATTAAGAACTGAGGAGAGGAGGAAACCTGAGAGGAAGACTACAGCCTAAACTAGAAGTACTATTGAGGTGCAGAAAAAGTTAGATCTCTGTTCTTTTGATTTTGTAGTTTTAAGGGTGACACACAGTATTCTGCCATCCCTAGATACAATGTTAATCAACCAAGAAAGAAGATACAAGCTGAACATTGATTTTTCTTTGTTTTTTTGTTACTTTAAGCCAACTGGTCAATGTTGTCTGGGCATGCTTTTCATTGGGTCTGAAGAGAGATTGATTTCCTTTTGTGTTTCAAAGTAGAATGAAAACAAACATGATTTAGCCAGACTTCTTTTAATTCCAAAATTTTTATTGACACCTTCCTGTTGTGATAACAAAACCACACTACGGGTAAAATACTGGTTTTACCATATTTTCTTATTAAGCATTCCAAACACATAGCAAACTTGTCATCTGAATTTTATTTCTAAATTCCATTGTAATACTGAATAATACAAGGTTTGCTGCAGTTTACTTTCTTATTAAACCAAAGTGAATTCTGAATTATAATGAAAATTGATTGATAAGAATTAATTGTTCTCTCTCTTTTAAGGTGGTTTCTTGGATTATAACTATATGGATATTTGGATCCTTGACAATTTTTTTATTGGCCAGAGTTCTTGGAGGAGAAGTAAGTAGCAATGTGAAAGTGTGACTGATATATAAAATATTCAGAAATGACTTGGTTTTTTGGATGCCCAACTTGCAGCACTTTAAAGTCACCTAGTTACTTTTTCAAAAATCTTGACCTCCCATATTTAGACATGAATTATAGCACAGTGCGGAACACATTGATGTCTGTTGAAATTGAGATTCCAGGTAAATTCTTAGAGTTAGTCAGATCTAGTCAGATAGGTGCTAGCTAGTGAACAGGTTTTAATTAAAAATAAGAACGTATCCAAATCTTTGCCTTAAATTCTAACACATTCATTTGTTCATGTAACTGGATTTAGAAAACAAAACAAAACCCTTGGGCAATTTCACATGCAGTTATTTAAACTGCACATTTACTTACAACTTGGCCAGAACCAGAAATATATCAAAAATACTACTAGACGTCTAGAGCATGCTTACTACAATTTTCGCTGCTAACATGAACTTCTATCATTAATTTAGGCATCCCAGTGGGAGAGTTATTTTTTTGTGGCAGTTAATTGCAGATATTCTGACTTAATGACCACTGTCGAGTTGATTTGTTAATTTGAAATTTGATGGTGTATTTCATACATACCATGCTAATTTCTAAATGCTGCAGTAATTATGTAATACTTATTTGAAATGCGTTACTCTGTCATTACCAGTAAAGAGCCTTGGCATTAAAAAGACTGGAAGTAACCAATTGTATTATTTGCATAAATATATTACCCTGTGAATTTACATTTAATGACAGTAATATTAAAAATTCACTTTGCACATTTTAATAACTTTAATCCTGAGCCACAAGACAGATGCAAGTACTCAGCACTACACTTACTAGAATAGCTACTAATTCCATCATGACAAAATATAAGTGTTTTCTCTGTTGACAAAACTTACGAGCTAGATGGAGGAAATTGTTTTATTCTTTACGGATTGATTTATAATTTTTAGGTTGCATATGGGCAAGTTCTTGGTGTGATAGGATATTCTCTACTTCCACTCATTGTAATAGCACCTATCCTCTTGGTGGCTGGATCATTTGAAGTTGTATCTACACTAATAAAAGTGAGTTCAGTAATGTTTGTTTGTCACTATGCTTCAAAATGTTATGTTGCCCTGAACAAAGTAATAATTTTAGTAACTTGTGATAAAATTTTAAAAGTACTGCTTGAATTCTTGTGACCCTCTTGTCCAGAAACAGAGGTCAGGAAGTCGCTTTGTCTTCCCCATAATTCAATATATGATATGTTTAGTTATTGGAACGTGAATAGTAACATCAGTCATTTCAGAGACTTCCTGGTAGTAGAAGTAGTAATCTCAAAACACTTCTACAAAGAAGGTAAGTATTGTTAGCCATTAAACAGATGGAAAACTGAGGCGGAGTGCCAAAACTGACCAGCCCAAAGTCAACTGCCAGTAGAGCTGGGCAAAATTTTTCAAACAAAACTTTTTTTAGCAACAAAATGCAGATTTGGTAACACTGAAATGTTTCACAAATTTGTGTTGGTTTTGCCAAATTTGTGTCCAAAAAATTTCAGGAAAAGTAGAAATGTTTCATTTTGACACCTCTGAAATGAAACTAGGGCTGTCAATCACTGTTAATTCAAGCGGTTAACGTAAAATACATTAACTAGGTTAAGAAAAGGTACAATGAATCGCAGTTTTTATCACGTTGTAAAACAATAATAGAATACCAATTTGAAATGTATTATAAATATTTTGGATGTTTTTCTATCATTTCAAATATATTGATTTCAATTACAACAGAATACAAAGTGTACTGTGCTCACTTTATATTATTATTATTTTTGTTACAAATATTTGCACTGTAAAAAAGATAAACAAATAGTATTTTTCAATTCACCTCATACATGCTGCAATCTCTTTATTGTGAAAGTGCAACTTACAAATGTAGATTTTTATTTTTACATAACTGCACTCAAAAACAAAACAATGTAAAATTTTAGAGCCCACAAGTTCATTCGGTCAGTCCTACTCCTTGTTCAGCCAATCGCTCAGATAAACATTGTTTACATTTGCAGGAGATAGCGCTGTCTGCTTCTTATTTACAGTGTCACCTGCAAGTGAGAACAGGTGTTTGCATGGCACCGTTGTAGCCAGTTTTGGTATTTATGTGCCAGATGCGCTAAACATTGTATGCCCCTTTGTGCTTTGACCACCATTCCAGAGAACATGCTTCCTTGGTGAATTTAAATTGATATGCTATTATTGTTTAACAGTGTGATTAAAACTGTGATTAATCGTGACTATTTTTTTCTCACAATCAATTGCGATTTTTAAAAAATCATTTGACAGCCCTAAATGAAACAACATTTTGATTTTTCAATTTAAAATGGCTTTTCAAACTTTTTTTTTTTAAACGTAAACACTCAAAACTGAAACAAAACATTTTTTCAACTTTTGAGTTTGCTGAACAGTTCCAAAAAGTTTAGGGTTTTTTTTTTTTGTTGGTTGGCACCAAACCAATTTTTCTTTTTTGAATTGCCGGTCAACCAAAAAAATCTGTTATTTGCTCAGCTTTACCTACCAGGCCTGTGGCAGTAGAGAACTTTAATGAACTGTACTAGTATGGCAAAAGTTTCCTGAAGATATGTCTACCCTGCAATTAAAAATATGTGGCTGACCCAGGCCAGTTGACTCAGGCCACTCCACATGGCTCCCGGAAGCAGCAGCACGGCCCTGCTCCGGTGTTCCAGCCAGGGAGCAGGGTCAGAGGCTGCTCCACGTGGCTCCTCGAAGCAGCAACATGGTGTTGCTCCAGCTCCTATGCAGAGGGGCAGTCAGGGGGCTCTGCTCTGCACACTGCCCCCGCAGCTCCCATTGGCCGTGAACTGCAGCCAATGGGAGCTGCAGGGGCAGCACCTGCAGACGGGGTAGTGCGCAGAGTCACCTGGCTGCGGCTCCATGTAGGAGCTGGAGTGGGGACATGGCTGCTGCTTCCGGGAGCTGCTTGAGCTAAGCGCTGCCTGGAATCTGCACTCCTGAGCCTCTCCCCATGCCCCAGCCCCCTGCCCCAGCCCTGATCCCCCTCCCACTCTCTGAACCCCTCGGTCCCAGCCCAGAGCATCCTCCTATACCCCAAACTCCTCATCCCCAGCCCCATCCCAGAGCCCGCACCCCCAGCCAGAGCCTGCACCCCGTCCCGCACCCCACTCCCCTGCCCCAGCCCAGAGCCCCCTCCCGCACCCTGAACTCCTCACTTCTGCCCCCACCCCAGAGCCCACACCCCCAACAAGAGCCTTTACCCCCTCCCACACCCCCAACCCCAATTTTGTGAGCATTCATGGCCTGCCATACAATTTCTATTCCCAGATGTGGCCCTCGGGCCAAAATGTTTACCCACCCCTGCTGTAGGTAATCATGTATATGTTGCTGTTACCTCTGAGATGTTATCTACAGAATTTTTTTTTAAATATTCTTTTTATGTCTATGGCTAAGGGAAGCTGTTGCTTCCTGTTGTTGAAAAAAATTGGTTAGTGTGTTCCAGAGTCCTTGAGGTAGGAGAATGCTCAGTAAAGTGACTAAAGTCACCAGCCAACAGGTCCTTAACGAGGCCAAATTTTTTTAGTTTTTCCGATGATTTGCTTTGGAGGTACAAGACCCAAGAGTAAGAATCTTGCAAGATGACATTCAGAGAAGCAGAATTACAGGTAATAATCATGAAAAAAGCTCAAGTTGAAGAGGACTAAAACAGAATGAAGGGTTGTTAGAGTGCTCCCCTGGAATAAAGGTTTATGCTATCCGAATATGTACCCTTACTGTTTGCTGTATTGTAACTATAGACTTTTAAATTCAAAGTAGTGAACTTGCAGATGCTTGTCGCCACATAATGACCTTCATTGTAACATGCTTTGAGATTTGTTGAGGAAAGCCAATACATAGGATATGTATGTAGATTATTAGTATGAATACATGTAGGTAAAATCACTCAGATATCCATGAATGAAAATACTTCAAGACCAACATGGTGCATATCTCTCTGAACGCCAAAAAAAAAAAAAACAACCCACCATACTATGTGTTCTCAATATAACACTCAGGAAAAAATGAAAGGTTTCTTTCCTAGTGACGTTCAAGAAAAGTTCTGATTTTTTGTATTGGTCTTTGGACAGATTTTCTTGTACTGTCAGCTAACATTATACCTTTTTTCTTTTTAAGCTGTTTGGAGTCTTTTGGGCTGCATACAGTGCTGCTTCATTACTAGTTGGAGAAGAATTTAAGACTAAGAAGCCCCTTCTGATTTATCCAATCTTTTTATTATACATCTACTTCTTGTCCTTATACACTGGGGTGTGACCTGAAGTGTTGGATGTGGCCAGAAACAATATTTTATTCACATGCAGACTGGTAAAACATAAGATTAAGGAGGCTGGAGAAAATAGGAGTGACTGTTTTGTATCCAGTTGTTGAAAGGTTTTAAGACTTAAACACACATTTGTGTATATTATTTAATTAAGCAATTATAGCTATGTGGATTTGTATCAGAGTTCTAGGTTTAAGATTCTTTAGATTTTCATGAACTAAATATAAGAACTTTGTGTTTTATAAGATTGTGTAGCAAAAATACAGCTTGATACCTGTGCCATAAGCACCAGGACCAGATTACTATATTACATTGAATGGGAATATGAAAAAATATTGGTAATGGTCTCAAAGTGCAATTTTTATTTTCTGTTAAATACAGCTGGCTTTTTTGGCACAGCAAATTCTGTATATATTTATGAAACAGTCCTGATGGCTCACAGAATAGGCTCTATAATTGAGACATGACAATATTAGTATGTTTTATGTTAGAGCCCCAGATTTCTTTTATTTGGCTTTTGAGATTTTATAAATTCTAATTTACTTTGGGAAGAAAAGTGTACATGTGTATTTTGTATCTCTTGCTTGTGTGTAGCATATATACTCCTTGTTTAAGGATGTACGTTGGGTCTTCAACACTTGAAGACCCAAGCATTTGAATTAAGAGTTGCATTTATATCTCTGCCAAATGGAGCAAGACGTACACTATGTGACATTAATTCATTAAATGGTTTATTTGCAGAATCAAATTATTTTATATTTAACAAGTTCTGAACTTGAAGTCACACAAAAACAACTTTCAACTGCAGCATTGGAATAAGGTCTGGGAGAACAAAGATAATGTATCAAATTTGTGACCTTGAGCAATGTTTTAAAATGACAAAATAAACAGACTACTTCTCTAACCTTGTATCTGTTTTGTAACACCTTGTTCTGTATTGCTTTTAATGGTATGTAATTTAACGAGTCAGGAGTTTTTTTCTAATATACTGTTCATCTTTTGCAAAATGAAGTATTAAAATTCTTAAAAGCCTTATTCTGCCTCCATTGAGTAAGGAAGGCAGAATTAGGAATTTAGCAACAAATTTTCACACTAATTTTGACTATCAAATTAGGTAATATTGTGATAACATATTAAATACTTCCTGGGTATACTATATAAATTGTTTATGTAATGGTCCATGTTGATGATGATGGAAATTATGGAAAGAAAAAAATGTATTGAAGGTAACGTAGCATGATATTTACTTTATTGAAGTAAAGTTGTTTGCTATCTTTAGTAGGTAACATTTGGAAATAGGTTTTGACTGACTTGCCAAAAACTTCTTTTGCAAACTTTTGTCTCTTAAAAATAATAGTACAACCAGAGATCCTTACTGCAAATAAAAAATCTATCAGCCATTACAAGGTGATATGAGGAGCTGCCTGTGCTCTGTAGTAGTCAAACTACTGTGATTTTAGCTTCAGTTCTACAATATTTGTAATAAAACTATCCATATAACTTGAAACTTTAATGATTAATTGTATGTAATTTATAATAATAATTATTAATTAAAATTTAAAGTTAAATTCTCAGCCTCCAAAAGAAACTTTAGTTTCTATAAATTGCTTCACTACATGGGTACCTGGTAGTTTTAAATTAAACTACTTAAAGTTGATGCTGGACAAATGTTGTGATAGCAAATCCCAGCTATGCTAAGTCTCACAGTACTGTAAACATAAAAATAACTTTGGTATCATCAACTTTTAAACTAATCAGCGGAAGTTTTGGTTGAATAAGAACTGCAAGATGTTGTTCTAAACAAGTAGTATGGTTTCTAAAAATAGATTACATATCTACAGCTTAGTGAACCTGTCATAAATATAAAGGGAAGGAACGGTTTGTCAAAGGGAAGGAACAGTTTGTTTGTTAGTACAGGGTCAGACATGAGTGTCGCTTTAAGCTTGTTAAAGGCCTTCTGACACTTTTCGGTCCACTGAACAGCATTTGGCTGTTTCTTTTTGGTTAGGTCTGTCAGTGGGGCGGCGATTTGGCTGTATTGCGGTACAAATAGTCTGTAATAACCGGCCAAGCCTAAGAAGGATTGAACCTGTTTCTTTGACTTTGGGACAGGCCACTTTTGGATAGCATCCACTTTGGCCTGTAGGGGGCTGATAGTTCCTTGACCCACCTGGTGTCCAAGGTAAGTCACTCTGTTTAGGCCTATTTGACACTTCTTAGCCTTAACAGTTAGTCCTGCCTCCCTTATGCGCTCAAGGACTTTTTGTAGATGTTCCAGGTGGTCTGCCCAGGAATCCGAAAATATGGCCACATCGTCAAGGTAGGCGACTGCATATTCTCCTAATCCCGCTAGGAGACCATCTACAAGTCTTTGGAAGGTGGCAGGTGCATTTCGCAGCCCGGAAGGGAGTACATTAAATTAATACGGCCCGAGATGTGTGGGGAAGGCTGACCTTTCCTTGGCAGATTCATCTAGCAGTACCTGCCAGTACCCCTTGGTTAAGTCCAAGGTAGAGATGAACTGGGCCCGTCCCAGTTTCTCTAATAGTTCATCTGTGCGTGGCATTGGATAGTTGTCTGGGCGAGTTACAGCATTTAGCTTACGGTAGTCCACGCAAAAACATATTTCCCCATCTGGTTTAGGAACTAGAACCACTGGAGATGCCTATGCACTGCCAGAGGGGCGGATTACCCCCATCTGTAACATATCCTGGATCTCCCGTTTTATAGCAGTTTTAGCTTGAGGAGACACCCGGTAAGGTTGGACTCTAATTGGGTGAGCATTACCTGTGACAATGGAGTGGTATGCCCGTTCAGTCAGTCCTGGGATGGCTGAGAATGTTGGCGCGTAGCTAGTGCACAGCTCCTTGATCTGCTGTTGCTGCATACGCCCAAGGGTCATGGAGAGGTTCACCTCTTCCGCACCACCAGCACTTTTCCCTTCGTAGTAGACACCTTCGGGCCACTCAGTGTTGTCTCCTCCCTGGGCTGTAAACTGACAAACCTTTAATTCTCTGGAATAAAAGGGCTTTAGAGAATTAATATGGTACATCTTAGGCTTTCGGTTGGAGGTGGGGAATGCTATGAGATAATTAACAGCTCCCAGGCGCTCCTGGACCGTGAATGGCTCTTCCCAAGATGCTTCCATTTTATGGGCCTGGAGCGCCTTTAAGAGCATGACCTGGTCCCCTACTTTGAAGGAACGCTCTCTGGCGTGTTTATCATACCAGGCTTTTTGCTCTTTTTGAGCATCCTGTAAGTTTTCTTTAGCAAGGGCTAAAGAGGTTTGGAGGGTGTTTTGTAGGTTGGTTACAAAGTCCAGAATGTTAGTTCCTGGAGAAGGTGTAAATCCCTCCCATTGCTGCTTCACCAACTGCAATGGCCCCTTAACCTCACGGCCATATATAAGTTCAAATGGGGAAAACCCTAAACTGGGATGTGGTACAGCTCTGTAGGCAAAGAGCAACTGCTGCAACACTAGGTCCCAATCATTGGAGTGCTCATTTACGAATTTACGTATCATGGTCCCCAAAGTTCCATTAAACTTCTCCACCATGCCATTTGTTTGATGGTGGTAAGGAGTGGCAACCAAGTGATTTACCCCATGAGCTTCCCAAAGGTTTTCCATAGTTCCTGCCAGGAAATTAGTCCCTGCATCTGTGAGGATGTCGGAGGGCCAACCTACCCTGGCAAAAATGTCTGCTAGTGCCTGGCACACACTTTTAGCCCTGGTGTTGCTTAGAGCTACTGCTTCCGGCCATCGGGTGGCAAAATCCATGAAAGTCAGTATGTACTGCTTTCCTTTGGGTGTCTTTTTCGGAAAAGGACCCAGAATATCCACAGCTACTCGCTGAAATGGAACTTCAATGATGGGGAGTGGCTGGAGAGGGGCTTTGACCTAGTCTTGGGGTTTTCCCACTCTTTGGCACACCTCACAAGACCGGACATAGGTAGAAACATCCTTGCCCATTCCCTCCCAGTGGAATGACCCCCCCAAACGGTCTTTGGTCCTGTTCACCCCAGCATGGCCACTAGGGTGATCACGGGCTAAGCTCAAGAGCTTGGCCCGGTATTTAGTTGGAACTATCAACTGTCTCTGAGGATGCCAGTCTTCCTGGTGTTCACCAGAAAGAGTTTCCTTGTATAAAAGTCCTCTTTCTACAACAAACCTGGATCGATTTGAAGAGCTGAGAGGCGGTGGGTTGCTCTGTGCCGCCGTCCAGGCTCTCTGGAGGCTTTCATCTGCTTCCTGTTTGGTCTGGAACTGTTCCCTTGATGCTGGAGACATCAGTTCCTCATTGGATTGTGGACCTACGCTTGGTCCCTCTGGAGGCGATGTAGGGGATGGGGCTGTTTCCGTTGACTGTGAACCGCTCTCCGCTGGGACACTATGTTGGGGTTCAGGCTCTGGCTGAGCCTCTTGTGTAGGGTTATCGGCTGCTGCCGGTTCAGGTTCAGTGGAGCCCTCTGGTGTTGAGGTTGCAAGTACTGGATTCAGTGCTGGCAAATGGTCTGGTGCTGGTTGTTCCGCTGGTTCCGGTTCTGGGACTGGTTCCGTCTGGGTCTCTGGGACTGGATCCACTACTGCTGTTGCAGACATTGGCCTGGGGTCCGGGTCCATCACCTCTGACCGGGTCCTGATAGAAGTTTCCAGAACAGAGCTAGGCCTCACTGCTTGTTTAGCCTGGTTGCGGGTGACGGTTCCCACCCTCTTGGCCTGCTTCACATGATTGGCCAAGTCTTCCCCCAACAGCATGGGGATGGGATAATCATCATAGACTGCAAAAGTCCACGTTCCTGACCAGCCCTTGTACTGGACAGGCAACTTGGCTGTAGGCAAATCGAAAGAGTTGGACTTGAAGGGTTGAATCGTCACTTGGATCTCTGGGTTGATTAAATTGGAGTCCACTAAGGAAACATGGATAGCTGACATTTGTGCTCCGGTGTCCCTCCACGCGGTGACCTTCTTCCCACCCACTCTCACAGTTTCCCTCCGCTCCAAGGATATCTGGGAGGTATCTGGGCCTGTGGACCTCTGGTGTGATTCCGGTGCAATGAACTGTAATCTGTTGGGGTTCTTGGGGCAGTTGGCCTTTACATGCCCCAGCTCGTTACATTTAAAACATCGTCCAGCTGACGGGTCACTGGGGCGAGGTGGGTTGCTGGAGAACAGGGTGGCAGGATGATAAGGGGTCTGGAGGGTTCTTTGGGAGGTAGGTGGGGCTTTGGGTGGCCCCCGGTAATAGGGTGTAGTCTGGGGTTGTCCCTTCTGGTCTCCACTCCAACTGTGACCAGTTTTCTTCTTCTCTGCCACCTCCACCCATCTGGCTCCAATCTCTCCTGCCTCGATTACAGTTTTCGGCTTCCCATCTAGGATGTATCTTTCTATTTCCTCAGGAACCCCCTCTAAGAATTGTTCCATTTGCCTTAGGAAGGGCACATTTACTGGAGGTTCAACACTTGCTCCTGATATCCAGGCATCCCAATGTTTCACAACGTGGTAGGCATGTCGGGTAAATGACACGTCTGGTTTCCACCTTAGGGCTCTAAACCTCTGACGAGACTGCTCGGGTGTTATCCCCATTCTGACTCTCGCCTTGGATTTAAACAGTTCATACTTGTTCATGTGTTCTTTAGGCATTTCAGCTGCCACCTCAGCTAAGGGTCCACTGAGCTGTGGCCTCAGCTCTACCGTGTATTGGTCGGTAGAGATGCTGTACCCAAGGCAGGCCCTTTCGAAGTTTTCTAAGAAGGCCTCAGTATCATCACCTGCCTTGTAGGTGGGGAACTTTCTGGGATGGGAAGTGGTACTTGGAGAAGGATCGCTAGGGTTTGTTGGGATATTCCGCTGAGCCTTTATCTTCTCCACCTCCTCCACATGCTTCCCCTCTTTTTCTTTCTCCTCCAGTTCTTTGGCCCTTGCTTCCATTTCTTTGTCCCTTGCTTCCATTTTCAGCCGCATGAGTTCTATCTGTCTTTCATGTTCCCTTTGTTTTTCCGCAGCCTGAAATCTGCCTAATTCCAGCTTTTGTCAAGCCGTGGATTTTGTCATTCTAACCTCTCTGTTTTTAACTAACTTTACACACAAGGTTTAGAAATAAACAAACAAAACTAGGCTGTAAAATTTTGCTGTACTGGAACAGAATACCTATTCTCTGATAGTGATTGTCAGCCTACAGAAAAAGACAATTCCCTTGTCTCTGCCCTGGGCCCAAATCAAAGCAAAAAACCTCCAACTACTTGGAAACCTGCTTACCAGCAGCCCAAAGGAAAAAAAGATTTCCTTTTCAAACCTGTGCTCCTTGTAAAACAAAAAAATCAAAATCCTAAAAAAAAAACCCTGCCACTTTTGTCTCCAGGCAAATGCGTAGAACACCCCCGCCGTTTACTTTTAGAAAAAAAAAAAATTCTGGTTTACCAAGACTGTGAATTTCCCTGCAGGAGGCTAAGTACCCTGCCTCCAGGCAAAGAAAACCTGCAATTCACAAAGATAATCCCCTTTTGTCTCAGCTCTGGCTCCAAACCAGAGAGAAAACAAGCTGCTTTCAGTTTCAGCTGCTTCTGGACTTCCTTTCCAAAGGGAAAAAAAATTTCCTTTTTAAAATCTGTATTTCTAGTTCAAAAAATCTCAACTGGATCTCAAAATGATTTCAGGTTAATCCCACCACTCTGCCACCATGTCAAGGTTCCTCCCCCACTCTGAACTCTAGGGTACAGATGTGGGGACCTGCATGAAAAACCTAAGCTTATCTTTACCAGCTTAGGTCAAAACTTCCCCAAGGTACAAAATATTCCACCCTTTGTCCTTGGATTGGCTGCTACCACCACCAAACTAATACTGGTTACTGGGGAAGAGCTGTTTGGACACGTCTTTCCCCCCAAAATACTTCCCAAAACCTTGCACCCCACTTCCTGGACTAAGGTTTGGTAAAAAGCCTCACCAATTTGCCTAGGTGACTACAGACCCAGACCCTTGGATCTTAAGAACAATGAACAATCCTCCCAACACTTGCACCCCCCCTTTCCTGGGAAATGTTGGATAAAAAGCCTCACCAATTTGCATAGGTGACCACAGACCCAAACCTTTGGATCTGAGAACAATGAAAAAGCATTCAGTTTTCTTACAAGAAGACTTTTAATAAAAATAGAAGTAAATAGAAATAAAGAAATCCCCCCTGTAAAATCAGGATGGTAGATACCTTACAAGGTAATTAGATTCAAAACATAGAGAACCCTTCTAGGCAAAACCTTAAGTTACAAAAAAGATACACAGACAGAAATAGTTATTCTATTCAGCACAGTTCTTTTCTCAGCCATTTAAAGAAATCATAATCTAACACGTACCTAGCTAGATTACTTACTAAAAGTTCTAAGACTCCATTCCTGGTCTATCCCCGGCAAAGACAGAATATAGACAGACACACAGACCCTTTGTTTCTCTCCCTCCTCCCAGCTTTTGAAAGTATCTTGTCTCCTCATTGGTCATTTTGGTCAGGTGCCAGTGAGGTTACCTTTAGCTTCTTAACCCTTTACAGGTGAGAGGATTTTTTTTCTCTGGCCAAGAGGGATTTTAAAGGGGTTTACCCTTCCCTTTATATTTATCACAGAACCTTAACCTATATTAGTGTATTTTACCAATTACAGTACCTTGCTGCATAATAATCTATAGTAAATGAAATTCATATCCCAGCATGTTTTGAAAGTATTTGTACTGTTTTAAAATAGTATACGCATTAGCAGTGAAGCTCTATCAGATGTGATTCTGGAAGTTAGAATAATGTGCTTCCCATCTTTATCATTTTATGGCTATATTATAGTGGTTAACGAGAAGATCCAATTAGTATTTTAAACTTTAAAGAAACCAAGTCAGTGTGAATGAATGTAGTTAACTGCATCATAAACACTAGGGGTTAACACACTTAAAGGTTGGTAGGTATTTAATGAGTTTTTACCATTTCTTGTCTGCCCTTTCCAAGTTGCGTTGTAGACAACTTCATAACATGTTCATGGATCTGCAATGACAATATGAACTTGGGTACTTTCTGAGACAGTTTAAAATCACTCTTTCAACACACCCAGCTTCCTTTTCATATGGGACTATGATGACATTTCTTTAAAAATCTTAGTTTCTTTTGTGCTAATATTCTCTTAAAACTATAGTTGCTGTTTTAACAGTGCCCTTCAAACTAGGGGTGTGTGTGTGTGTATAATATCCAGTGTATATATGCATATAACATAGCAAGTCTTTTATAGACAACTGCAGAATTGCACTTTTAAAGTCAATATATTTAGTTTCATGTTTTGCATATGCTATTCAAAGAAACATACTTAAACAGTTCTCAAATGGTTCCAATAGTTTTTTATAACTTCTCATTAACTCATATTTTTAGACCAGGTATGTATGTAAATACAGCATAAGATGTATTTTATAAAGATTTTGAATTAAACTTGTTTAGAGACTGTATAAAGCTTATTTATTTTCACTGAATCAAAACACATACATCCACATTCCTATATATGTAATCAGTTCCATGTTCTAAAATTGTAAATAAATTTTTTAGGATAATGAAGTATACAAACTTCTGTTTCATACTTGAAAATGTAATGCAGATTTCCTGTCATTAGTGCAACTTCTAAGCTGAAGCAACTACTTTCCAGCTAAGCTTATTTCCAAAGGCATGGATGCAACAGTATGGGACTTGCATGTGCACAGTGAAAATTGTGTTCTGAAAAACTTGTGTGCATAGTGAACAGGCATGTACAAAGAAGTATTTTCCTACCTTTTCTCTAAGTTCTATTTTAAAATTACACACCTGAATTTTTTCATACTCCATTGAAATAATGAGAGGTTGCCTAAAAGTTACTATCAGTTGGCCCTTAAAGCACACTTTCTTGGCTTCTCTTTTCACTGTCCTACATCCAGTCTTCATACTACATCTAGCCCTGGTCTACACTGTGGGAGGGATTGATCTAAGTTACACAACTTCAACTACGTTATTCACGTAGCTGAAGTCTATGTACTTAGATCGACTTACTGTGGTGCCTCCACCGCGGTGAGTCGACCGCTGCTGCTACCCCGTCGACTCTGCCTCTTGCGGCACTGGAGTACAGGAGTTGATGGGAGAGTGCTCAGGGATCGATTTATCGTGTCTAGACTAGGGCAACTTGAAGTATATTTTTAAATGTCGCATGTCCATCTTCAACTATAGATGATCCAAAAGTGCCTGTTTGTATTGTTTCGGAGTAGCAGTCGTGTTAGTCTGTATCCGCAAAAAGAAAAGGAGGATTAGTGGCACCTTAAGAGACTAACAAATTTATTTGAGCATAAGCTTTTGTGAGCTACAGCTCACAAAAGCTCAAATAAATTTGTTAGTCTCTAAGGTGCCAAAGTCCTCCTTTTCTTTTTGTTTGTATTGTGTATCTATGCAAGCTAAAACTGCTAGCTCCTGCTGCTGGAAATTGTTCGAGTTTGGAAAAAGTAAGGGAGGATCCTGTTATGAAGACAGTTGACTACAAAGCTTAGTCCATCAGATCTCAATAATTCAGTATTGTAAGCTATTTTTTTTATATTGAAAAGGAGTATTTATAAAACAACTTGAGTTGTAGAGTAATTAGAATTTGAAGAGCACAGCTATTTCTTCAGCATTGGACAAGCTTCATCTTGAAGCTTTTAGGGCCTTACGCAAAGCTGCCTGAAGCCAGTGAGAGTATGACTGCAATGGGCTTTAGACCATGGACTTGATTATGGGTATGTGTACACAGAGATAAAAAACCTGTGGCTGGCCATGGTCAGCTGACTCCGTCTCACTGGGTTCCAAAAATTGCTCTGTAGGCATTCAAGCTTGGACCCTGCATAGGTGCAGGGTCCCAGAGCTCAGGCTCCAGCCTGAGCCCAAACATCTACACAGCAACTTTTAGCCTCGCACTCTTAGCTCCATGAGCTTCGTTCAGTTGACTCAGGCCAGTCATGGCTATGCCGCAGGTCTTCTGTCCCTGTGTAGATGTACCGGTAGAAACAGATTTTCAGAAGAGATCAGCATTGTTCTCAGTGGTTGCTGCTGCACACAGAGCATTTTTTCGTATCTGGCTGCTTCCCTCAGGTGCATAAATGGGAGCTGAGCTCTTTAAACATCTCAGCTGAATTGTCATTTCCTCACACTTTGGAGTAGAGGCTGTCTTCTTTCATCCCAGTAGATTCATGAATAGCATTGTCCTCACACCATCCTTAAAGATCAATAAGGCATTCTTAAAATAGTACATTCTTGGAAAATAAAGTTGTCAGAGTTCCCTCCCCACTCTAAATTCTAGGGTACAGATGTGGGGACCCCCATGAAAGCCCCCAAAGCTTATTTCTACCAGCTTAGGTTAAAACTTTTTTTCCCCAAGGCACAAATCCTTTCTCCTTGAATGGTATGCTGCCACCACCAAGTGATTTAGACAAAGAATCAGGGAAAGGACCATTTGGAATTCCTATTCCCCCAAAATATCCCCCCAAGCCCTACACCCCCTTCCTGGGAAGGCTTGAGAATAATATACCAACCAAATAGGTAAACCAGATTCTTAAAAAACAACTTTATTATAAAGAAAAAAAAAGTAAAAGAAGCACCTCTGTAAAAGCAGGATGGAAGGTAACTTTACAGGGTAATTAGATTCAAAACACAGAGGATTCCCTTCTAGGCAAAACTTTAAAGTTATGAAAAACAGGGATAAACCTCCCTCTTAGCAGAGGGAAAATTCACAAGTGGAAAACAAAAGGTAATCTAACCCGCCCTGCCTTATTTACTTACTCTTTCTGCAATATTGAGATTTAATTTAGGATGGTTTATAGGAAGAAGAGTTTTCTGACATAGTGCTTCGCTGCTTCCCAAGAGAACACACAAAACAAAGAGCACAAACAATGCCTCCCCCTCGATTTGAAAATATCTTCTTTCCCCATTGGTCCTTTTGGTCAGGTGTTAACTAGGTTATTTGCGCTTCTTAGCCCCTTACAGGTAAGGAGGAATTCTTCAGCTACCCTTAGCTGTATGGTTATGACAGAAGTTTAGCAGTCACTTTTGATTATTTAGATCAATAGACCTCTAGGATTTACTATTTGGGCACTCTTGTATCTACAGCTGCATGTAAATAGGGTAATTGCTTACCTCAATAGGAATTCTGCTTCTCACTGCTCATTATATGCAAAATCCTAGAAATAGCATGTTGAAAATAAGCATAAAATTGCATATACATTATGTGTATGAGGACATATCCACACTACAATGTAAACCCAACATTTGAACTTAGGCTGAAGACACTCCAACAATACACAAATTTCGCTAACCCAGGGCTTGGATCCAGGACGCTATGGGGGTGGAGGGTCCCAGCCTGAGTCAAGCCGGGACCCAGGGTTCAAGCCCTAGTGCTTTGCAGTGTAGACACAGCACTACCGGACTTACGCTCTTCAGAGTCTTCCAAAAGTAGTCCACAATCTCACAGTCTGACTTTCTTTGTCCTCTGGACAGTCAAGTCTGGTGGACAGTCAGTTCTTCCCACACTGCACCATGAAGAAAGGGCTAGAGCAGCCACATTTTGGGAGGGCACTAGGAAGTCTGGGCTATGGGTGACTGAAATCGGGCCCACATAATGCAGTGCAGGTTTCAGAGTAACAGCCCTGTTAGTCTGTATTCGCAAAAAGAAGAGGAGTACTTGTGGCACCTTAGAGACTAACCAATTTATTTGAGCATGAGCTTTCGTGAGCTACAGCTCACTTCATCGGATGCAATGAATCCGATGAAGTGAGCTGTAGCTCACGAAAGCTCATGCTCAAATAAATTGGTTAGTCTCTAAGGTGCCACAAGTACTCCTTTTCATAATGCAGTGCAGACACTAAAGTCCCAGGTTAGGATCCAGCATTGAACAATTCCTACCTGGGGTTATAAATTACCTCAAGCGCTACGTTAACAAACCTGGGGTCTGCTAACATGACTTTTACTAACCCTGAGTAGACATATTCCAACTGTCAGAAATGTAGGCCAGTGTTGTAAAAATGAGACATAGCAAATAAAACTTGCTCTCTCAGCCCTTTCATGGGTTGGATAAGAACACTGGTTTCCAATACAAGGCTTTTGATAACAAACAAAAATTTTATAGACTGTAGAGCTGAAGAAGAATACATCTGAATAATTAATTGAAATCTTTGATTTTTTTAAAGTTCAGTTTTATTCATACATACTATTCCTTATGCATGAATATTTAGATAGCTAACAAATAATAAAATGTTCATACAGCCCGATATTTTCATAATTTTAGCCTAATTTGATTGTTGTGGTATACAAATCCTTTAAAAATATTTGGTAGTGTGAATTACATATAACTCAAAAGAAGTGGGTTTTTTACCCATGAAAGCTTATGCCCAGATAAATCTGTTAGTCTTTAAGGTACCACCAGACTCCTTGTTGTTTTTGTGGATACAGACTAACACGGCTACCCCTATGATACTTGATATCATAACTTAGAAGGCAATCACTTTAGATGCATGCATTTGACGCTACAGGCTCTAGTGATTGGTGGAGTCTTATTAATCTCACACACTTCTAATAAGGATTTTTTTGTGGGGCTGGCAAAAAGTGTACAAATATCATAGCTACACTTAGTATAAATCAATAATTTATATTACTAAAAATCAACTAAGAAAGAAAAGGGGTAGCTAGAAGTCGAAGGAGCCAGACTGCAGGCAACAACTGAAGTTCCTACACTCTCAGCCCAAGAGAAAAAGGAACTGAAATTGTTAGGTGGGCTACACCTTCCTTGTTTAATGGAGAGTTTATTCTTATTTTAAATGGAAACTGGAACACAATTTTAAGTAGAGGGCCACAACCGTCACCTCCATAATTACCTCAGGCACTCAGGGCTAGATCCACAAAGGTACTTAGCTGCCTAACTGCCACTTTAGGCAACATTTAAGTGCCACTTACTTCTGTGAAACACCTGGTCAGCTGTCACCTAACACTAAGTGCCTAAATTGCCTAAGTTTCTGCCAGTAAAGCTACCATAGCACCTACGTTTCTGCAGGTGGGTATGTGTAAAATGGCTAGTCCTGATGCCATTGAGCTGCTCAGTGCCCTAGTGCAATTCTCAAAATAGACATTTTCCTGCATATCTTGCCCAATGACCCTAGTAGGTATGCTCTGACCACATAAAAACCAGCCAGATTAGTAATTTTTATGGCTAGCAGGCTCTGTGTGAGTGTGTCCAATAGCCCTGTGGGCAGGGGACTCATCTGGGATGTGGGAAACCTTTTCTCAAATTCCCATTCTGCCTGTGTTTGAAACTTAGGAATTCTTGATTTAGAGTAGGGACTTGAACCCCAGTCTCTCACCTCCCAATTGGGTGCCCTAATCCTCAAACTATGAGGTATTCTGAGGTGGGTAGTGCTCAATCTCTCCTGTTGAAGCTGTTCTACTTTCTATAATAATTAAATATTAATTAGGCCAGACAGAAATAGAGCCTGTAATCTTGTGATCAGAGCACTCACCTGCGATATGGGAGACCAAAGATCAGGCCCTGCTCCAAATCAGGTAGAGCAGGGAGTTGAAACAGATTTCCCACATTCCAAGTGAGTACCATAACCACTAATCTATTGGTTATAATGGGGTACTGTCTCTCTTTCTCAATCCTCCTCTCTCTCTGGTTTTTCTTGAAACAGGACTGACCTTGCCTAGGCATGTAATTCCAGGAAGGGTCACAGCTGAGAATCCTTAGCGGAGAGAGGTGCTTTTTTCTGCCTTGCAGTTAGGCATCCAACTATCTTTTGAAGGGATATAGGAAATGTTAAAGCGAGGGGTGGGGCCTACTGGCTAGCTTAGATGGTTCCACTCCCAGCTTGCTGGTTTCTGTGAATTCCTTTCTTAGGCACTTATCTCTCCTCATGCATTGTGCAGGGTGCATGGGCACCTAACTCACGGCTGAGGAGTTCATGCAGCACCAGGGCACTGAAAAGTTAAGCGTTGCAATGCTGAGCCTAAGTTCTCTTTGTGGATCTAGCCCTATTTGGTGCTGAGGAGAGTTTCTACATATCAACCAATATTGTCTCATTGTTTCCTTGTACTCCCCCTGTCTCTTGTCTCTATTATAAAGTTTTTAGGGCAAGGGCAGTCTTTTGTTCTGTGTTTGTATAGCACCTAACACAATGGGTCATTACAAAATCTAAACTTAATTTCCCCAATACTAATTTCTCCCTACTGTTACTCACACCTTCTTGTCAACTGTCTGTAATGGGCCACTCTCTTACCACTTCAGAAGTTATTTTTCCTCCCTTGGTATTCTGCTGTTAATTGATTTATCTTGTTAGACTGACCTCACACTTGGTAAAGCAACCCCCATCCTTTCATGTATTTATACCTGCTCCTGTATTTTCACTCCATGCATCTGATGAAGTGGGTTCTAACCCACGAAAGCTTATGCCCAAATACATTTGTTAGTCTCTAAGGCTTGGTCTACACTATGGGCTTAGGTCAAATTTAGCTGTGTTAGGTCGATTTAAAAATGACTGCGTCCACACAACCAACCTCATTCCATTGACCTAAAGGGCTCTTAAAATCGACTTCTGTACTCCTCCCCGACGAGGGAAGTAGCACTAAAATCGACCTTGCTGTTTTTGAGGTAGTGCGGACTTGAAGTAGTGCGGACACAAATCGACGGTATTGGCCTCCAGGAGCTATCCCAGAGTGCTCCATTGTGACCGCTCTGGACAGCACTTCGAACTCCAATGCACTAGCCAGGTACACAGGAAAAGCCTCGGGAACTTTTGAATTTCATTTCCTGTTTGGTCAGTGTGGCAAACTCGGCAGCAAAGGTGGCCCCCAGAATTGTAGAACGTAGAATGTTTCTACGCTCCCCCTATCATCATTGTTCCTGAGGTTTTGCAGATTAGAAGGCGAAAAAATGCACTCGCGATGACATGTTTTACGAGTTCATGCAGTCCTTCTGCACTGATAGGGCACAGCTTAATGCATGGAGGCATTCAGTGACAGAGGCCAGGAAATAAGTAAGTGAGCGTGAAGAGCAGAGACAGGACACGATGCTGAGGCTAATGGGGGAGCAAAAGGACATGATGAAGCGTCTGTTGGGGGAGCAAACGGACATGATGAAGCGTCTGTTGGAGCTGCAGGAAAGCCAACAAGAGCACAGACCCCCTGCTGCATCCACTGTATAACCACCTACCCTCCTCCCCATGCTCCATAGCCTCCTCACCCAGACGCCCAAGAACGTGGCGGGGGGGAGGCTCCAGGCACCCAGCCACTCCACTCCAGGGAACGGCCCAAGCAACAGAAGGCTGTCATTCAAACAGTTTGATTTTTAGTATGGCTACAATAAGCAATGTGGCCTTCTCCTTCCCTCTTCCCCCACCCCACCCAGGCTACCTAGTCCGTTTCTCATTTTTTTTTTAAATTAATAAAGAATGCATGGTTTCAAAACAATAGTTACTTTACGAAGGGGACAGGTTTGCATCACGAAGAAACACACACAACTGTCACACTGAAGCCTGGCCAGTCATGAAACTGGTTTTCAAAGCCTCTCTGATGCGCAGCACGCCTTGCTGTGCTCTTCTAATTGCCCTGGTGTCTGGCTGCTCAAAATCGGATGCCAGGCGATTTGCCTCAACCTCCCACCCCACCATAAACGTCTCCCCCTTACTCTCACAGATATTATGGAGTACACAGCAAGCTGCAATAACAACGGGAATGTTGGTTTGCACTGAGGTCTGACCTAGTCAGCAAACGGCGCCAGTGAGCTTTTAAACATCCAAAGGCACATTCTACCACCATTCTGCACTTGCTCAGCCTATAGTTGAACTGCTCCTTACTACTGTCCAGGCTTCATAAGCCAGGGGAGCAAGGGGTAGGCTGAGTTAGGTGCTACCGCGCGGTGCTGCCAACTGGAAGAGCAGCCTAAGGCAGAAGCCTCCAGCTCGCATGGTATTCCAGACAGGACTGAATCTCCATGAGACGAAACTTAAAGAAGAGCATGACCTGGAGTCTCTGGCTCCCATTCAGTGCTCTAAGAGGAGAATAGCCATGTCTGTCCAGGCGCCCCGATTGACCTCACCGAGGTCTGTCATGAGCACCCAGGAGACATACGATGGCTATCAGTCCTACTACACTGTCTGCCGCAAAGGCAAGGAGCTGCTACTGTGTACCAATGCAGTACTGTGTCTGCCAGCAGCACCCAGAAGACGTACAGTGACGGTGAGCTGAGCGGGCTCCATGCTTGCCATGGTATGGCATTTGCATGGATATCCCAGGAAAAAAGGCGCAAAACAATTGTCTGCCATTGCTTTCACGGAGGGAGGGGGCCTGACGACATGTACCCAAAACTACCCGTGACAATGTTTTTGCCCCATCAGGCATTGGGAGCTTAACCCAGAATTCCAATGGGCAGCGGAGACTGTGGGAACTGTGGGATAGCTACCCACAGTGCACTGCTCTGTAAGTTGATGCTAGCCACGGCAGTGAGGATGTACTCTGCCGACTTAATGCGCTTAGTGTGGACATATGCAATCGACTGTATAAAATCGGTTTCTAAAAACTGACTTCTATAAAATCGACCTAATTTCGTAGTGTAGACATAAGGTGCCACAAGGACTCCTTGTTATTTTTGCTGATACAGACTAATACGGCTACCACTCTGAAAACTATCATATTATGTCTTTCAAGTATGTTATTTCTACATACCTGGAAAAACAGTCCACTATGACCAGGTAATGATGTCCTCTACATTCACATGGAAGAGACTAGCTGCAGATTTAAGGTCTGTCTGGTAGAGGTGTTGTTGTTAAAGGTTCCTTGTGTTGTATTGATTTGTTAGTTCTGTAATGTTCACATGCAGGCATTTTATTCTTTATGTCCTTGCTGATGCCTGGACACCACCCTGACTGGTTGGCTTGTTCATGGCCTTTAGTTAGTCTTCTCTCTCCTTCATGGATGAGATATAGGATTTCTTGTTTCACTGCATTTGGAATGATGATGCAGTCACCTTTATTAGTCCATTTGACTCACTTAATTGGCCACACAGTTTTTTCTCGCTTAATTGGCCACATTGGCTTTTGTTGCTTCTTTAGTGTCCTTTGGATACTTGAGCTAGCTGCCCTAATGTAAATGGGTATATAATGTAAAAGGGCAACTTGAAGTTGTGTGTCTGTCAAGGTTACTTTTTGTAGCTGGTATAGTCTGTTTTCTGACATTGGCCTGTATGTGTCCATAGCATCCACATACACCTTTACATCATCTTTGTGCTCACGGGTAGTTGAGTGCAATGCTGATTGCTCTGACAGTGTGTCAGCTACTATCAGATTTTTCCCAGGAACATATTTACAAACTTGGTTAAATTGCATTAACCTTACCAAAATATGGCATCTCAGCAGTACTTGATCCAGGTCTCTTTCACTGATATGGGTTACAAGTGGTCTGTTATCAGTGTAAAAGAATTCAATCTGCACTGATATCTGTAAAAGTTCTCACATGACAAATATGTTTCCCAGGCACTTCTTTTCAATCTGTGCATATTGTTTTCCTGCTTATGTGAGTGTGTGAGAGCAAAATGCAGCTGATTTGCATTCGGATCCACGTCGTTGCAACAATACAACAACTAGGCCATAGCTGCTTGCATCCATGCTGACCACTGTGGGTTGTCATCTGTGGTACTTGAGAAACTGGAATGTTGAGATTTTTTTAAACATTTTTTAAAGTAATTTCTTGATTTGGCCCCCACTGTCAAGATGTGTTGGACTCTAACAGTTCATCCAGTGTTTTCGTTAGTGTAGAAAGTTCTTGTGGGTATCAACCAACACAACTTGTATGTGTCTCAGTGGTATATTCATTTGTGCATTCAATTCTCGAATTGCTTTTACTTTATCAAGGCTGGGACTGATTTCATCTTTCTTTACTGTGTCCCAAAAACTTGATTTGATGTAGGTGGAAAACACACTTTTCCTTGTTTACCTTCAGTCCAGACTGACTGATTAAGCTTAGAACTTCATTGAAGGTTTTGTTGTGTTCTTTCATCGATGACCCACATATCAAAATACTGTCCATGAAAACTGCAACTCCATTTGTGTTTAGTAACAGTTCTGCTATCTTTCTGTGGAAAACTTCACATGCACTGGTAATTCCAAAAGCTAATCTTCAAAAGCAAACTCTCCCAAAGCATGTGATAAATATAGTTAGTTTAGCACTCTTTTTGGGTAAAGGAATTTACCAGAATCTATAAAAGGCACACAGCTTGGGAAAATACTGTAGCTCCTATCACACTGGGGAGGAAGTCATCCACTGTTGGGAGGATATATTTTTCTCTCCCTACTGCTTCATTAAGTCTTTTAAGATCCACACATTTGTATTTTTCCATTTTTCTTTATAACCAGTACCATTTGGGGCACACCATGCTGTTGGCTCAGATATTTCCTCAATTACACTAGTCTGTTCCATTCTCTTTAATTCAGCTTCCACTTTATGAACCAATGTGATAGGAATCCTATAAAGGGTATGTACATTGTACATTTCAGCATTGTCTCTTAAGGTTATTTGTCCTGGATCTCCTTTAAAAAGTCCAATATCACCAAATACTACATCAAGTTCTTCTACTTTTGTCACTTGGTCCATCATGGCTGCCATGCTGTGGCCGAGATGGTTGCTGGTCTTTGATCTTTTGATCACATACACTCTGAATGCAACATTTTTGGTTTTGTAAATTATTTGTGGTGTGAACTGGCCCATGCAGTTCAGAATACCTCCATTGCTAGTCAGGGCTGTCAGGTGATTTCAGCTCTGGAAGGGGATAAAGTTAATTATATGTCCCTTCTGATATGATGGTCATGTCTGGTCCTAAGTTAATTTTACAGTTAATAGTCTTTCCATAAATATTCAGTTTCACTCTTCAGGCTAGCTTTTTGTCATCATAAGTCTGTAGTAGTCAGTTCACTGACTGCTTTGGTCTGGCAAATGGTTGCAAAATGTTCATATTGTGTGCACTTACGACATCCTGCGCCTTCAGCTAGACACACATCTCTTGGGTTATGAAATTTTCCACATCTTGTGCATCTTGAACGGCTTTATAGTTAGTCTGGCACTTTTTGCTCATTGCCTTAAGGGTTTTATGATAATTACTTGTAGTAATCACATTGTGTCTCTTTACAGCTTCTAAGCTGGTTTCTGGTTTTTTAAGGTATTCCTGCCTTGCGTTTTGGTGCTTCACTAGCTCACTCTGCTTTGTTTTCTAGGTAACTGTGTGTAGGGTTAAATCAGTCTTTAATTGTAGCTGCTGTGAGAAGCTTTTGTCTGTAAGCCCAGTACCTGGTCTATTGCTGATATGTTCATGTTTTACAGTCCCCCAATCAGTTCCCTGGAACAGTTTAGTAGCAACGTGAAATCTTGCAAAGCACTGCTTCCACTCTGTCTGCTCTAAAGGTTTGTCAAAACTGAAGTTCTCAGGGGGCATCAAAGATTGGCATGCTGATGCGATTGATCCCAGAACCTGGGTTGCTTCCCTTCCTGCCTCTGTTTGCCACCTTTCTTCCTGTTTTCCTTCTGTTTCTGTTCTCCTCCACTGCCAGTCTGGTTATTTTACTTCTGACACCATGTCCTGTACTCCTTGTACATGACAGGTTGCAAGGCTGCTACTAGGTGAGGCGCCTGTACCAGATATGGACTAGCGGCTACACGGCTTCCATCATAAGAGAGAAAGAGAGACCAGATGAGTTCTCTTTAAGGTACTTTACTGCACTACCAGCTATGGCTGTTACCAGCTCAGGTAAGAAACGTTACACAGGCTGCCAGCTAGTGGCTGCGCCACACTCCGGTTTTGGTAACCCGTTGTAGGCTCCATTCAACACCTGGCGCGGGGGGGGACCCAGCCAACTCATAGGCTGGGATTCCCCGCTTCCGCCCCGCCCAGCACGCGCCGTGTGAGAGGCGGGGACAATAAAGCAGGCCCAGGTAGCCGCCCCTCCCCGTCAGAGGGACGGACGCCCCTATCTGTGACATCAGCCACAGAAGTGGCGGGTGACCTGTCCCCTTCGCACTTCGGCCACAGCCCTCCAGGAGCCAGCATGGCGGAGGCTGCCGCGAAGGGGAATTACCGGTCGGGGGCGGAGTCTCCCCAGAAACAGGGCGGTGACGCACGCCGGGCCCCTCCCCCCCGCTTCCTTAGCCGTTGGCAACTGCGCTCTTGCTTTTTCCTCTTTCACCTCAGGGTTCTCACCCTGGCCGTCAGTTCCGTATCCGGCGTGGGACGCGTCACTTCCTGCTCGCGCCGGCGCTCTCTCTTTCCCCCTCTCCCCGGACCCGGATGGTGACTGGTGGCGGCCACTGGGACTGTCACTGAGCGGCTCCCCGGGCCTGTTGTCCTGAGCGGTGGCAGCAGCCGGGAAGATGGCTGCTGCGGGGGCCTCATGCTCCTCGGCGGCGGCCGCTGGCCCTGGATCGGTCTCCGCTGCGCCGGGCCCCTGCGAGTGGCTGCTGCTGCGGGACGGCTGCCTGCGCTGCGACGCCGACGGGCTCTGTAGCCTCTGCTACCACCCGGCTCTCAACGCCATCCTGGCCGTGACCGCCCGCGGCGCCATCAAAGTCATCGACGGTACCTCGGGGGCCACGCTGCAGGCCTCGGCGCTCAGCGGTAAGGCCCGGCCCGTGGGGTGGCGACGGCGGAGGAGCCGGCCCGGGCTCCGGCCCGTGGGGTGGCGACGGCGGAGGAGCCGGCCCGGGCTCCGGCCCGTGGGGTAGGGGCTCCGTGAGAGCCAGGCCCTGCTGGGAAGAGTCTGGGGCGGGAGGTGGCCGTGGAACAGCTGGCGCTGGGCTGGGGAGTCGGGCCCGGTGGCAGATGGGCAGGGCGCTGTGATGGGCTGGCTGCCGGCATCTTTTTTTTCCCCCTGGTTGCTCCGCCGCCCGGCTGAGGGGCGGGGGTGGTGCGGCGCCTGTTTCGGTTGATTCCTAGGGCCCCGGTTCTCCTGTGCCTGGGGGTAACCCGGGTTTTGCGGCTGGGAGACGCCTCCTCAGGACCGGTCCTGGTCTTGCTCCCGTATCTGAGGAGACTGGGGATCCCCGCGGAGACGGGTCGCTGCCCGGTTAAAAACCGGTGAGAACGGGGGTGAGGGGGTTGCGCGTGGGCGGGCAGGCGGGACTGGGCTCCGCTCGGTATTTTCGGTCTCTTGGGGCTCTCCTGAGCCCTGCCTCTGTTGATCAAACCTGATAAATTGTTGCTTTCCTCAGAGGCTTATGGGCAGGGGCAGCGCCGTGGCCAGCACTAAGACTTCCTTGTTATTGAAAAATAAAATACAGACCGATAACTGATGAGGTGCCAGTGGAGCATCTGTATTAGAGTTATTTAAGGAATAAAGCTAAACAGTTGCGAAACAAAGTGGATTATGTGTTAGATTTTGTTTTGTAAGTAATAGTAGTGCACAGTGAAGGTTGCCAGTTATTAGTACCAAGCTGCTAGACTGTATAGGGCTTTACTTTAATCTTTACTGATGAAGATGCCAGTTACTGTGTGGTGCTAATTGAGTCTTGATCTAAACTTTATAAATCCAGATATTAAGTTTATGATATAGATCATGTTGATTGAAATTTATTTTGGGTTGAGAGGTAATGTTTGACTTCTGATCCAAATCAACTTTAATATCAAATGACTTCAGATTCAAAAACCCTTCTGAGGTTTTCCTGAGGGCTTCTATGCTCCTTGATTCTCATTGGTGACAACAATAATGTTTTTACTGTTATGTTAAAAAGTTCTTGCTATTCACTGCATCTGTGGGCATAAGAGTTCAACACTTACTGTAATAATTATCCATTTTTTCTTCTGTCCTGATTAGGAAACTGATAGTTGGAAAATAAGTTCCATGTATGAGGATTAGATCAGTTTCCCAATTCATGAATTATCTTTCAAACACCAGTAGAATAGAATATTCTGACAGGATTTCATAGTTTGGGGAAAATCTTTAATATACAAAAATCTAATTCTAATATGTTACTATACTCCTGCTTTCACTATTGATTTTAATATTATGTAGCTAGACTTTATTAAGAGGACTTCCATTGGTAGTGGTCACCAAAATCTCAAAAGAAGGAAGTATTGATGGCAGTACACAGGATATAGCTTAATAAAGTCAGGGCCTGTGCTGATTTCTCACAAATTTTGCCAGTTAGGCTTGGGTAATAAATACACTTTCTCATTGAATATTAGCAATTAAATTATGAGATTGAACTTTGCAAGTGAGCAAAGGTTAGAAATCTGTACACACTTTTCTTTCATACATTAAAATATATAATTCCGAAATGGTCTCAATTCTGAAGTCTCTCATTTACTAAGTATCAAAGTTTCATCTATGATGATCCATCAGTGGCAACACAATTGCAAAGTTTCCACTGAGTGCTTAGTTTGGCCTGGAGAACCTTTGTTCTTTTTTGAATAATTGTCAACATGTATTCCATTTCCGGCATGCATATGTCTGAGAGCAGATTCTTTTTGGCTAACAGTGCCTGTTGGGAATGCACTTGGATGTCCTTGTGCCACCTTGCCTGGGGGTATAAAGGATAGAGTGGACCCAAATGGCCTTAGTTCCTTCTTACTTCCTATAACAGAGAGATGGTACCTCTGCAGTGTCCCCTTACTACGTGCACTGTAAAAATCTTGTTAGGATAGGTAGTGGTAAATGTTTTTTGCTCTGTTTGTATAGCACCTAGCATGGTGCGATCTTGGCCTATTACTAGGGTCCATAGGTGCTATGGTAATATAAATTAACAATATTTGTTGTTTACAACAAAAAGCTCTGACAAAAGTTTGACAAAAAGCTCTTAGAAGAGAGATCTCCTAAATATATTATATCAGGACCTCAGCCATAGTGGCTGAAACAAAATCCTTGGGATTTAAAACTTGCCCCTTTTGTGGGGTTACTATCCCACACAGTGCTGGGCACTCTAGGTGCGTTCTTTGCCTTGCAAAGGGACCCATCCCTGAAAGGTACTGGATATATCTCTCCTCCTCCAAGAGGGCGCACAAAGCAAGGAGCGTCCCTTTTCAGAGCCTGAGGCAAAAGATTCTGCCAAGCCTGAACAGTCACTTTTGACTAGTGCTCCTGTGAACTAGAACTCTACCATCAACTACCAGGTTCGCTTTTCAGGAGATTGAACCCCTTGACTACTGACCATGGCAGAGCTCACCCCCGCCCTCTGTTGTCATCAAAGAAGTGTCGGAAGGTATGTTGGTTCCAGCATGAGTGTAGGCATAGGTCACCCTCTCTGGCGTCTAGTAGAATGAGACACAAGATCCATCATGTCTCTGTTTCTGCTTATTCTCCTCTTCTGAAAGGCAGTTCGCTGCCCAGAGCAGGTCCTTTTGACGCATCAGCACTGGCTGGTTACCAAGCACACACAGTATCACCAGAAACTGCGGTCTTCATTTCCCCTGGTACCAGTGCTCTTGGTATTGATAACCTCTGTGCCTATGATGCTGATCTCGTGCATGGACTTTTTCAGTACCCAAGGTGTTCTCAGTACTGAGGGATCTTTGTGACCACACAACCAGAGTCCCCATTGCTCTTCTCGTCCGCTGTTCTAACCTGTCCTTTTTAGAAGTGCTGTTGCCTTGGTCCCAGTGAGTGATCCTGTTCAGATTGTGGGTAGGATTTGAGAATGCCCTTTGACAACAGATAGGATAGCTCTCCCCACTCCCCTGGAAGAAGTATTTTCATTTTCTTCTTCTCCTTATGAACATATCAGGGAGGTGTCTGCTGCCCCTCACTCACCCTATTGTTAACTGTTTTGGTCTGGAAGAGAATCCAGAGATTGCCCTATTGGCTGTATTGAACTTAATGTGCAACCAGTTAGGAAAACTTCCTCCACCACTCTTCACTTGCCTCCCCTATAAGACATCATACGTCTGTTTCTGAGGGTCATTTGGTACTGTCTTTCAGTCTGCACCAGCAGGAGCATGAGGGTGAGCAAGAACACTAGTAGGAGATGGAAGGTCAGTTGATCTTCCATCTCATGAGGCATGATAGATGTTTTGGAGATTTTGGTGGAAATACTGCAAGAAAAATTGCACAAATTACAAATTTTGCTCTCCTCCATGCCTATTAGTGAGGGATTGTTGGAACTGGCCAAGCATCTCTGGGGCCAGACAGTTCTGGCATTTGGATCTGGTGAACCTGTCAACATAGTCTTTGATCACATTACTTGTTCTACCGGACCTGGTTTAGCAAAATAGAGGTCAGATATTGCACCCAGTTTCAGTATTATGTCTGACAGCCTGGATGGTGGCTGGTTAACTGCCGTTGAAATAAATTGTTTTTGCTGAAGTGCAGAATGTTTTAGCATGTAGCAGAAAAACCTCTACTAGACTGACTTGTGCAGCAGAATAGAAGAGGTTTTCTATTTGAGCAGCAAAGCATCACCTGTCTTCTTTGGAACCCCTATTTCTGCTATTCAGGATTATCTGCTATTGTAAAACCTTTCAGACTCTCCATCAGCTCTGTAAGTGTAAGCTTGTGTGTAGTATCTTCACATCATTCTCCAAGTCAGTCCTACTATATTTTCGCATGCTACTCTTGAATGAGACCCTCAAGGAATCAACCATGTTTCCCTCCGTCTGGGATCCCTTTCTTTTTTGGGGCCTCAACATGGTGTTAAGTGACCTAATGGGACCTAATTTTGAGCCCCCAGTCTTCATAGACGAGTAAAAAGAACGCCATTTTAGTGGTCAGAACATCAGCTTAGCAGGTAGGGGACATTATGGTTGGTTCACTCTATGTGGTATTCCATAAAGATAAGGTGACTTTTAGGACCCCCTCCTCCCCATTTCCTGACTAAAATGTGAACAATTTTCATTTGAATCAGTTGATCAGCCTCCCAGTTTTCTTTCCAAGCCCCACTCAAATCAGAGGGAAAGCCAAACTGCATATCCTGGATGAGACAAGGCCCTCCAGAAGTTTCCCAAGGCTGTTTTTAGCCTTTGCAGATAGGGTAAAAGTTGTCCAAATAGGTATCTAACTATAGATCCTGTTACAAGAGAGCTATCTTGCATTCACATTTGCTCCTTAGAGCCCATTCCACTTGGGCTCAGGAAGTTTCTATGCCTTCTCTAAGGGTCATCTCTACTCCAGAAATTAGCAAGACAGCGCTAAATGGTGATCAGTCCACACTTTACCCACCACTATTCCTTAGTTGAGGTTTGAAGAACAGATGCTCACTTAAATAGAGCTGCCCTGCAATCCTTGTTTTAAATAGCACTCCTAGCAGTCACTTCCTGACTCAGGTCACTGCTTGCTAGTCACCAGAAGTGGAATCCACATGGACAATCATACCAAGAAGGAGAAACAGTTACTTACCTTCCAGGGATTGTGGATCTCTGAGATGTGTTGTCCATATGGAATCCCCAACGTGCCATCCTTCCTTGCGTCAATGGAGTCCCATAGCAACAGGATTTTGTACACTCAAAGAAACTGAGGGACAGTTGTCCCTGCTCTTCCCTTTATGCCTTTGGGGGTTGTGTGTGAGCCAAGAGGATGTCCAGGGCACAGATGTGATTCTAATCAACACTGCTAGCTGGAAAGAAGGCTAGATCTTGCATGCCTGGGGGTATGTCTGCATCAAAAGTGGAATCCATATGGACAACCATCTCGAAGAACCACAGTTATTGCAAGGTAAATTATTATTCTTTATGGCTGACAAGGATGATGCACAAGAGGGAATAGAACTTTGCTTGCCTAATTTACATGTGTTTAGTTGGAAGTTTAAAAAATTAAATGAAAAGGATATTATTTATATTTAACTGATAAAATAAACTTACAACTCCATTATGACAGGTTTCAGAGTAACAGCCGTGTTAGTCTGTATTCGCAAAAAGAAAAGGAGTACTTGTGGCACCTTAGAGACTAACCAATTTATTTGAGCATGAGCTTTTGTGAGCTACAGCTCACTTCATCGGATGCCACTCCATTATGCCACTGTTAAAGTAAATACATTTAGGACCATGTAACTGGAATTAAATTAAACCACGACAGTCAACATATTATAATATTTTTGTACAGAGAACTACCTTAACTTGAAACAAAATGTAGCAAATAAATGATGTACTTCTAATTTGCCTTTCATTCTGAAGGATTCAAAAACACACTCAAAACTGAGTTCATTTATCCTCCAGTTAAACACTGTCATGCTTCTAAATGAAGGTAGCTATTCTGTGCTCTCAACTTAAACTAGGGGAAAAATGGGTAAATACTTTTCCCAGTTACAGCCACTCTAGAGAATTTAGGTAGGTCCAAAACAAGTTAATGAAACGTGTATCTGGCCTTTACGCAAGGTTTAACACCTCTTACTTTTGTTAAAAGCTCTTCTAAAGAGGTAGCTGTAGCTGTGATACTGGCAAAAACCAATGTGTAACTTGGGCAAGGGATAGTGTCTAAGCAACAAAATGGTGCTTCACGTTGAGTTTTCATTGGAGGCAAAAGTATCTAATTCGCATGGTTTTGGAGACCAACCTTGCCTATGTGAACCAAGTGTAAATCAAAAATGTTTTTCTGGCCTTATCTACACTAGAGACATTTGGTATCTTCCCCTAAATGTAATGACTGTAGTCCCTCTAAAATGCCTATAACACTCCTCATGTCCGCTCATACTTCTAGTGTTGCACATGCATTACAACCATTGTTTGGATTAGATTTATTTCAAGTAAGGCTAACCACCACGTGCACCTTAGTCTCTAATATGGGTCGAGACTGCTGGTGTAATAGCCCCAATAGCTCACTTGCAAGCTATACCTACAGTGAACAAGATCTTCTGATGCCACATCTTTCACCACTTGTGTTGCAGCCTTAACTTGGTGTCATGTCTAGACATAAACCATCATGTTGTCAGCTGGTCTCAAGCTGATGTTTGACTCATGGTTCGATTTGGGCAGAGGAAAAGATCCAGGCCCAGTTGAACTGGAGCATATGCAAAACCCAGGTATGTGAGTAACCATATTCAGGAGTGCCAAGCCATGCCTTGACAAGGTAAGGACTTAATGGGATATTTTTCAAAATCACTTAAGGATTTAGTTGCATAAGCCCCATTGAGTATCAGTGGAACTTGTGCACCTAAGTGCCTTTAGGTACTTTTTGAAAATCCCACTAAAGATTCTGTGCAAAAAGGCAAAGAAAAAACGTGGGTCTGTTTTCAGGTGTAAAATTTAATCATTAAGGGACTGGACCAAATCCTGTGCACTTGCTGCTCTACATGACATGGAGGCTGCTTGTGATGTAACTGATGGGGGTGAAGAGAGGATGGCTAAGGGGTGGTGATAAAAGGAAAGCAGCACCTCCATCTGCTAGGTGGATCATGGGGTTTACAAGGAGGCAAACGAGATGCCCAATCTGTTGCTGGGATTTCAGGATCTCTTTAGGATAGATATTAGGGCTGCTGATTGATCGCAGTTAACTCATGCGATTAACTGTCAAATTAATCGCGATTAAAAATTAATTGGGATTAATCGCAGTTTTAATTGCACTGTTAAATAATAGAATACCAATTGAAATTTATTAAATATTTTTGGGTGTTTTTCTACATTTTTCAAATATATTGATTTTAATTACAATACAGAATACAAAGTGTGCAGTGCTCACCTTATAATATTTTTATTACAAATATTTGCACTGTAAAAATGAGAAATAAAAGAAATAGTATTTTTCAATTCACCTCATACAATACCGTCATGCAATCTCTTTATCGTGAAAGTGCAACTTACAAATGTAGATTTTTTTTTTTTAATTTTTTTTTAACGTAACCAAGGTGGATTTGATTTAAATCACTAGTTAGGAAGACTCGATTTAATCATGGATTTCTACATAAAAGTGCATTCTTGTTGGTTGTTATAACCTTTAATACATATTATTCACAACTCAGAGATTGATGTAGGTTTCATTTTTAGAAGGTACACACTATATATTTTTAAAGTGATTTATTCTGAAAACTTTTCAGACTAGTTTTACAGCTATATCAAAAAATGAATGATTGTTTGATTATTTCATTTGCCAAAGGTAATTGAAGCAGATGTTTATGAAGTCATTGGGAGGTGAACTATCTCCAGTTCAACAGGTTAATCGTTCGTATTTGGAGGATTTTCATGCCATGCTGTATTAGGAGAAGTACATCACCAGACAGACATTTTAAATTGTTTTGTTTAACTAAAACAACAACGTTATGTATTCCGGATTTTTTTTCTTCAGTAGCAAACATATAATTTAACAAAACAAGCATATGAATTTTTAGTTAAACATTCAAGTTTTTTAAAATCAGGTTTGTTTTTGTTTAAATTGTTTTAACTAAAATAATTAAATGAAATATTAAAAAAACAAAAATTAAATAGACTGTCAGCCAGGTCAATATGAGAAACTTAAAATATTGGCTTATGCAGCTAACTCGGTTGTCTTCACCTTCATTGTCCTGTGTGTTCATAATCTGGAAAAGAAGAACAAGCTTTCCTGCTTTTTCAGGTCCCAAACGATTTCTCAATTTTGAATGAATTAGTCCAAAGGAAGAAAATATTCTTTCTACACCAGCAGAAGAAGCTACTGCTGTTAAAAGTGAGATTATCACTTCAACAGTCTCTGAATCCAAGTGCTTAAGTGACTTCCACCCGGTTCACTGGTGTGACTTTCTTTCAAACATATTATTTCTTGAATGGTTCTTATTCCCAAATTGGGTTTCTCCTACGGCCTGCCACCATTATAGGTTTTCCCTTATAGTGAGAGAATGGTATTGTAGATCTCAAATCAATGAAGGCTACACTCAGACCTTAAGACTTCTGGAATATGCTGCTCAAACAGTTTCACTTTTGTTTCTACTGCCTGTCCCTCCCTTCTCACATTTATCTCAGACTTTTTCTCCTTGTCCAGATCTGTTTCGCCCCCCAACAATCTATTATTCATTGAACTTTTTGAAACTTTGCACTTTTAGAGAGAGGTAAGGGATTGACTCCTCGTACACAAATCTGCAGAGGGACAATAGGGTTGAGGTCTGTTGTTTCTCACCTCTATATATTTGTTTATTTTTATCTATTTAAAAACATTTTTGCTGTTAACAAGCATGTTACCTCCGGAGACACAAATCCACAGTTTGAGAACTGCAAAACTAAGCATCTCTGATGGTATCTTCTAGACTGAGTACTGAGTCCCATTGGGTAGATAGAAAGATTAACCTAAATAATCTATACAGAAGCCCCTGGAACCCCATAAGATTGGGTCCCTAATCCATGAACTATTGGAACTCATTTACAGAACTTTTTTTAAACATTACATGAATCTATTGTCTCATACTATAGAATTTATAATCCCTATTCTATGATGAGAGAGGGTTTTTTCCTCAAAGCGTTTTATCAAAAAAATCCGATTTAAATAAAAAAATCCAATATATTTTTTTAAAAAAACAATTTATTTTTATCCACCCTGTATGTAACTACACTCAAAAACAAAACCGTTTAAAACTTTAGAGCCTACAAGTCCACTCAGTCCTACTTCTCATTCAGCCAATCACTAAGACAAACATTTGTTTACATTTATGGGAGATAATGCTGCTGACTACTTATTTACAATGCCACCTGAAAGTGAGAACAGGCGTTCTCATGGCATTTTTGTAGCCAGCATGGCAAGGTATTTACGTGCCATTTATGCTAAACATTCGTATGCCCCTTTATGCTTCAGCCACCGTTCCAGAGGACATGCTTCCATACTGATGACGCTTGTTAAAAAAAAATGTGTTAATTAAATTTGTGACTGAATTCCTGAATAGTATGTTTCCTGTTCTGTTTTATCTGCATTCTGCTATCTATTTCATGTTATAGCAGTCTCGGATGATGGCCTAGCACATGTTCGTTTTAAGAAGACTTTCACTGCAGATTTGACAAAATGCAAAGAAGGTACCATTGTGAGATGGCTAAAGATAGCTACAGCACTTGACCTAAGGTTGAAGAATCTGAAGTACCTTCCAAAATCTGAGAGGGATGAGGTGTGGAGCATGCTTTCAGAAGTCTTAAAAGAGCAACAGTCCAATGTGGAAACTACAGAACCCGAACTAGAAAAAAACAAAAAAGAGGATCAACTTTCTGCTGGTGGCGTCTGATTCAGATGATGAAAGTGAACATGCATTGGTCTGCACTGCTTTGGATTGTTGAGTAGAACCCCCTCATTAGCATGGATGCATGTCCTCTAGAATGGTGGTTGAAGCGAAAGGAAATATGAATCTTTAACACATCTGGCACATAAATATCTTGCAGTGCTGGCTACAACAGTGCCATGTGAATACCTGTTCTCACTTTAGGTAACATTGTAAACAAGAAGTGGGCAGCATTATCTCCTGCAAATGTAAACAAACGTTTGTCTGACTGAACAAGAAGTAGGACTGAGTGGACTTGTTTGTAGGCTCTAAAGTTTTACATTGTTTGAGTGCAGTTTTTTTGTACATAATTCTACATTTGTAAATTCAACTTTCATGATAAAGAGCTAGAACTACAGTATATGTTTGAGGTGAACTGAAAAATACTATTTCCTTTGTTTCTTTATAGCACAAATATTTGTAACAAATATAAAGTGAGCACTGTAAACTTTGTATTCTGTGTTGTAATTGAAATCAATATATTTTAAAAATATAGAAAACACCCAAAAATATTTAAACTGTTCTCTATTATTGTTTAACAGTGTGATTAATAGCGCTTAATTTTTTTAATTGCTTGACAGCCCTAATAGATATCCATTATCCTAACTAGCAGGGGAGATGGCAGCCTGTCCATTTTAGCAGGAGGAGGAAGGAGTGTGTGTAAGGGATCCTTTGCAGTAGGTCTTCAGCTCTTTATTGTGAAACATAATGTACAGATTTGTGGGCAGAGAGAGAGTTTTGCAGGTTCTTACAAATATCACAGTTAGCATTTGTAAAGGGCTGGATATAGCCTCACATGAGGGCAGAATTGTCCACTAGTTCCTCTACTCTGCCGGCACTTGTTCCACTAGTGGCATTTGCAAAGCCCATTGCCTGGTCAGTCTCCCTAATAACAGCCAGGACTTTTCATTCCCTCAGGTTCATGAGACACTGCTGCCAGTCAAGCTGGAAGTGCTCAGCATGTCATCCACAGAAGCTGTCTGAGTATGATTGGGTGGGATCCAAAATTGTGACCAAATGAGAGGCCCAGAATGGGGATGTGGTTCCATCAATGGCTCTCGGTTTGGGCAGCTCAGCTGTATGATCTCTGGCACACTTGCTATCTTAATCATATACACCATACTATGACCTGCAAACCTACACCACAACAGCGCACTCTCTGGGCTTCCTGACCCCAAATGGGTTGTCCCTGTTGAGGGGAACACTCAGTTTCATGGTTTGGTATTGCAATGTCAGTTAGCTTCCCATAGAGGTACAGAAAAGCCTCCTTTCTCATCCTGAAGTTCTGGACCTAGTTCTGCTTATTGTAGATCCGCACAGCTTAGTTCCTTAGTCTTTCGTTGCTCTGTTCCCTAACATGGGGGCAGTCTCCCTATAATAATGTCTCTTAAATTTGAAGCTCTCCACTCATACTTGGCAGTTGGGAGGGGGAAGGAATGTTTGTTTCTATCCTCCAGCTTCTTGGCAGCTTTGAGAGGAAGGCTCTCTGCATTTGAACCCTTCCTTAGGTCTGGGGCTTTCTCCCCTGTGAATAACTCCATTGACATGCACAACTTTATGAACACTAGTCAATGGAATAGCTGAAGCTTGTGGGCTTCCAGCATAATGCAACTACCGTAGGTTAAAAGGTATTTTGAAGCAAGCAACTATATTTTGCCTGTTTTCACCATGCCTTCCTGCTCTGAAAGGGGAGTTGTGCCAGTGATTTGAAAAGATTTCTAGCATTTTGTAATGTTACTTTGCAGTTCCAAATTAAAGGCCTAATAACATCTATATTTGAAGTTATGGGCATTGTTTTGGTACTTACCATGCACTAGATCAGTGGTCCCCAAACTGTGGGGTGTGCCCCCTAGGAGGGTATGGAGCAGTGTTTGCAGGGGCATGTGGCAGGGCCCAAGCTAGCCCTCATGGGGAGGGGGGAGAGTGCCACCTAGCCTCACCCTGCCCCCAAGCCCAGCTGCAGTCCCAGCCAGACCCCTGCTTTGCCTCCAGGCCAGCTCTACCTCTAAGCCCAGCTTTCCCCCATCCCCACTTCTGCCCCCAGCTTTGCCTTCAGTGCAAGCTCCTCTGCTGAGCCAATTGTGCAGTAGTGGAGTTGGGGGTGTGGACAGATTCTGTTACTGGTAAAGAGGGGCACAGTGGGAAAAGTTTAGGTACCACTGCACTAGATCTTGGCAAAGAGCATTCACTATTAAGATTCATGTGTTTCCTTGGTGTGAATAGAAGTATTAAACTTGTGTAATTTTTGAAAACAGTTCAGTTTTTAGAGTATTCTATCTCCAGCACTTTTTGTTAAAATAACTTCAGGTTTTTGCCACAGGCTCCACCCTGGACTCTGACTTGACCTACCAATTTTCAAGCTGGTCTGACTCGTTTTGGGATGTTGAACAGGGTGCAAAATTCAGCTAGAAACACAAGTGCAATTTCAAAGAGGATCTCACTTCTCTGTAATGACAACAAGAGCATTAGATAACATTTTTAAAAAGTGGAATGCTTATAAACTGTCCTGTAAGTGAGAGGGTTTGTAAAAAACTTCCCTTATGAACAGGTTACTCCTTATTTACTCACTTTGGGGTTTTTGGACCTTCCTCTGATTCACTGGTACTGGCCGCTATGGGTGACAGAATACTCCATTAGATGGATCGCTGTTTTGATCCAGTATGGAAATTCCGATATTGACACTCCAATTTTACAACAATCGAAGCAGCATATTTTAGTCAGGAAGGAAAGTGAATGTGGCACAGATCTGCTTACAGAACAACAAAAATAAAAATACTGAAATCACTTTTTACTGTCTAACCTGGACGTTGATTGAAGTAGGAGTCTGGGGGGGGGGGGGAGGGATGAGTTAATCTCTAAGGGGACAGAATTGCATGATGAATCTACATGCTATTTGCTCTCGGATGCTTGCCACAGGCAAAAAGTTTGCTCTTGGTCATCATCTTAAGTCCGATGTTGACCATAAGCAGGGACCACCCTCCTCTGTACAGGAGAAGAGATTCAACCACAGACAACAAAATCTGCCCCTCAGTTTGGACACTGCTCCTCTTTTCAGTATGCTTCACTTCTCATATGGAAGGCGCTGTGTGTTTTCCATCCTTTGGCTGCTGGAGTGGGTTTTGCTTTCCCCTCTGCTGCATACGTGCTGCAATCCTTTCTCCTGTCATCCCCAATTTACTGTTGATTTGGGAATGGATCTGTGACTGGATTCAATTTTTCTATATTTCTTGGGAGTACAAGTACTGTTGGTTTGGACTATCACTCTGCCAGTAGAACACCAGTTTGCCTAACGACTGTAGAACGAAGGCTTGACTCTTGTTTTGCCTACTCTTGTAAGCCAGGGATGTGTAGGAAAAAATGAGCCATGTCAATGCCAAGAGTATAAAGTGTTCCATGAACTACTAGTGATTGGGGGTGGAATGGAGGGTGGTAATTAGAATGACTGCTCGTAGTGTTCCATGTTCCATGATTTGCCAAGGTTAGAAATATTTTGGAGGATCCAGTTCAGATGATTCCAGGATAATTAAAACTTTTCCAAACCCTGTTTCTGGACCTGTGATTTGTAAACTGAAATTCTTGATTTTTAGACTGTCCTGCTATCACAAGAGCATATATAGACCACAGTCCACTTCAGAACTTGGAGCTGAACCTTTGAACTATTGGAAGTTATTAGTCAGCTGTTAAGAGTTAGGTTTGCAACTTCAGCAGTCTTTGATTGCAGTATCTGCTTCTGTAGGTGTAGGTAGAATATGGGATATCGTTTAATCATTTCATTCAAATTCTAGGAACTGAAAGTAGGCTAGTTTTCCTGTTTGTAAACATTAAACAGAGTCCAGGTGGCAATCGTAAATATCCTTGTAGAGTTTTTTGGTGATCATCCTTTGACAGCAAAAGCTTTTCTGCAAAAGTAAATTGAAGGAATCCAAATGTAAAGGAAACAGTGTCTTGATAATCTCATAGAAAAAGTCTCTAGCCCAGACTATTTTATTAAACTAAAAGACTCTAGTACAGAGGTGTGCAAACTATGGCTCGCAGGCCACATGCAGCCCGTGGGGCTGTTCCCCCTCCCCTGCAGCCATGCTGCCGCGTGGGCAGCACTCTGGGCGGTTGGATGGGGAGGAGGTTTGGGGCAGTCAGGGGATGGGGAATGGGAGCAGGGGGTGTTGGATAGGGGGCGGTCAAATGGGTGGGGGGTTCTGAGGGGGGCAGTCAAGGGGTGGGAAGTGGGAGGGGGGTGAATGGGGGCAGGGGCCAGGCTGTTTGGGGAGGTACAGCCAGTGGTGAGCTGGAGCCGGTTCACTGGAACCGGTTGTTAAATTTAAAGCCCTTTTAGAACCATTACAACCAGTTCTAAAAAGGCTTCTAAATTTAACAACTGGCCAAACCTGGCGCCTTAGGCGCCGACTCCGTGGGTGCTCCAGGGCTGGAGCACCCATGGGGAAAATTTGGTGGGTGCAGAGCATCCATCAGCAGCTCCAAGCCCAGCCTCCGCTCTACCTCCGCCCCTGAACGCGGCCCCCCAGCTCTGCTTCCTGCAAATCAGCTGTTTGCGTGGGAAGCCAGGGAGGGCTGAGAAGCAGAGCGGGGTGGCATGTTCAGGGGTGGGGGGGGGGGGGCGTGAGGAGGGCCGCCCGTGCTGCAGCAGGTAACCCGGGGGCACGCAGGGGAACTGCTCCCCGCCCCAGCTCACCTCTGCCTCCCTGGGCCTGAGCACAAAGCCGCCGCCTGTTTCTCAGCTCTTCCTGGCTTCCCGCACTAAAAGCTGATTTGCACGAAGCCGGGGGGGACGGTGCGGAGAAGTAGGGCGGGGCAGCATGTTCAGGGGAGGAGGCGGAGCGGAGGTGAGCTGGGGCCAGGAGCTGCTGGTGGGGGCTCTGCACCCACCAAATTTTCCCCATGGGTCTCCAGCCCCGGAGCACCCACAGAGTTGGTGCCTAAGGCACCACTTTTGATGTGATCAGTGGGGGGAGTGGCTGCTCCCCCCTCCCCCCCAGCTAAGCTACCCCACCCCTAGGAGCCAGAGGGACCTGCTGGATGCTTCCCAGGAGCTGCCCCAGGTAAGCACCACTGGGACTCCCCCACCTCGCCCCCCGGCAGGACCCTCTGGCTCTTAGGGGCGAGTGGGCATCCACTGCGGTGGCCCGCAAGACCCTCCTACCCTGTTCTGGGGGCAGTCAGGGAAGGAGCGTGGAGGGGGCAGGGGTTCCGGGGGGGGGGGCATCAAGGAATGCTGGGGGTTGGATGAGGCAGGGGTCCCGGGGGGCAGGGGCAGGCCACGACCCCCTCGTGGGGTGAGGAGGGAACCAGTTAAGTTTTTGGAGGCTCATCCCTGGGCACAGCCTTCCCTACCCGGCCCTCCACACAGTTTGCACCTTAGTGCGGCCCTCGGGCCAAAAAGTTTGCCCACCCCTGCTCTAGTACTATATAGTACATGTTAGTTTATGGAGGAGACAACTATATTTGCAGTTTATGGCATAATTTTGAAGATGTCAAATACTTGTCAATTTTGAACATGATAAATGATTTTCAATGAGTCCTTGAGACAATGAATTATAAGCTTAAATAAGTGGAATTTACATTTTAATACTTTTGCTACTGTCCGTAGAAATGATTTTTTTCTATAGAATGATTTATTTTCTTTGGCTGCAGTTGTATTTGTCCATAGACATTTCTCTCTGAGGAACTCAAGCATGTTGGTAAGAGTATAGTTTACAAATGTTTGATTTTCCATTTAAAGTGTCCTCTCCTTTTTAGGTCAGCTAGAACTAAGGCTTTATAACTCCTATATGATTCAGTGGTTCCTGAGGTGGGGCACATGCCCCTCTCAGCAAGGATCTGCAAAGGCAGTACTTTGACTGACAGACAAACTTCTCTAAGGAAACCAGGGAGTGTAGGGGTCCTTGATACCAAAATTTTAGTGGATGAGGGCACCAGTCACAACTATTTCAGACTATGTATGACTTCAGAACTGTAGGTTTTATGTAGATCACTTGGCGTTTGAGGGAGAAACCATAGGTGCTAAGGTGAAGCCATAGTCAGATTATAAATAGAAGGGTAGTTTTCAGCAGGGCTTTCGAGCGGAGCCCAGAGCTGGAGCATGGAGCAGCAGGTTTTGCCTGGAGCAGAGCCGGAGTACAGCTCCAAAGTCCTAGTTTTCAGGTTAGTAATGGATTAGCTCATTTATTATTTGGAGGAGGAAGTATACAGGAGGTTCTGAAGTTGTGGTGGATGACCGTTACTGAAAACTCTGGAGGACTGTGAGATATTTAAAATTAATCTGAAGTGTAAGAGGATGGGGGCAATATACGTTACCTTGCATAAATGTAAAATGATACGTATTGGTAAAAATAATTGAAACTACTCAGAAGTTGATGGGATCTGGACTATCAAGTTCTGCTGAGGCTGAATGGCTTCTAATTGTTCTGTTACACATGAAAAGAGCGCGCTGTAGAGATGGCAGTTTTACTGTCTTGCACACCTTTGTTGTTGAAATGTCTTTAAATGTTTTAGAAGTGGTACGTTTAAGTCCTCATTTGAAATTTTTCCTCTCTTGGAAGAAAATATCAGGATGACTATACATGAGTACAGATTATGGTATCTTGTCTAACTGGGACTAATTAGATTGGCTTTAGTCCCTTGCCTTTCCTTCTAGATGGAAAGGAGGGGGTCAGGAAGGGGTCCCCCCTACTGTATTTTTTGTCTCCTTCCTCTAACGCATCAGGGATGGCCACAGCTGGAGATGGGACATTGAGGACCAGGTCTCTGAGGGGGCATGGAGCATTCTCTCTCATGTGCTTAGCTGGCTGGTTCTTGCTCAAAATCTAACTGATCACCATATGTGAGGTCAGGAAGGAAATTTCCCCCAGGTCAGGCTGGCAGTGACCGTGGGGTTTTTTTTTCCCACCTTTCTCTGCAGCATGGACTGTAGGTCACTAGTTAGGATTTTCTGGGTGTATCTCAATTAATTCCCTGCCATTGCAGGGGCCTCAGGCATTGGTGCACCTATTCTGTGCCTGTGGAACATAATAGTGTAGTCTCCTGCGTGCAGTCATATTTTGGTTGTTCAGTTTGGTGTACAGGTGCTGGGTTTTGTTGGTGAAGTGTGATATACAAGAGGTTAGACTAGTGATCTGGTGGTCCCCTTTGGCCTTGGAGAGGCTTCACCCATCTCCGCAGTACTGAGCAGCTGTTGGGTTTTTAGCTTGATCTATCTGTTCACTATACAGCTTAATTCCTACTATTAACTTGACCTGCAGTTAAGAAGAGGTACTCATCATCTTAAAGGAATGAATGCAAACTGTTTGTTTGCCACATACATGCAAAACTAAACTAAGACTTTTACTGAAAGTCGGACTTGATTGACTGCTTTTACTATAGCTCTTAAAATGGTCATAGATAATTGTTTGGCAAGAATACATGAACAATGTCATTAATCTTAAAGTGACTTTTGCCAGAAGGCACAATAGCCTTCAAGATATCTGATCATATAACTATTAAAAAAACTAGTCCTGGACTGCCCCTTCAACATTAAAAAATTAGCTAAATAATCAGTAAGTTATCTCATGTCCCAAACTGGATTGTGATAAATAATTCTACTTCTTTTAATAGCATTTTCTTCTGTATTTTCCCATGCAGCTAAACCAGGTGGACGGGTGAAATGTCAATATATTTCTGCTGTGGATAAAGTTATCTTTGTGGATGATTATGCAGTTGGATGTAGGAAAGACCTCAATGGCATCTTGCTGCTAGACACAGCTCTGCAAACACCTGTTTCAAAGCAAGATGATGTGGTTCAACTTGAATTGCCGGTTACAGAGGTAAGTTCTAAATTGTTAGTATATACTGACTCTACACTAGAGATAATGAAACTGTCCTGAGTTGTTAATTTAATATTAAAGGATTGCATGCCTAATGGGATCATGTAAATCACAATAAAGCAGTAATTACCCTCTACCAAAACTTGATAGGGTATAGTCCAAGCTAAAATCTGGGAACAAAAAGGGCACATAGCCAGTCCTGCTTCTGCTATCCAGCTGAGGCATTTCAGAAGAGAAACCTGTCCACCAATCACTAGAAATAGGGACTCATTTCCTGCTCTGTTGTAGTCAACCAAGCAACAGCTCCTGCTACCTGTTCCAGAAACCACTGCCCAGACTATGGAGCCCTTAGATCATGTGCCTTCTAGGATTTCAAAAACAAGGAAAGAGGGATGAATGGCTAACATGTTGCCTCCATTAATCAACTAATTTTTCCCTACCTGACAGGTGGTTGCAAACACCATCTGGTCATTGCATATCACTTGAAGGAAGCTTGCCCATCTAGCTCATGATGGAAGTGTGATTCCTGGGGTCTTGTCTAGACTAGGAGTTAAGGTGTGATGTTAGCTAACCTATTTTAAGAGAGTCCATCGTAGACAATGCAGTGTACTTCTAACATATACTAAGCTGGTTGAGGAAAGCCAGACTCTTGCAAAATATGTTAGCACATGTTAGATAACATGTTAACATAAGACCATAATTTTTACTCAGGAAAAAGCCCATGCTGATAGTTAGCTCTGAAAAGAGCTTTCTAAGTCTTCAGGCTTACCGCTACCATTGCCAATTATATGCAGCTTATATGCCTTCTGGGTGACTACAAAAGGTTGGCGGTGTCAAGGCCACATATGAGGACTCTAACTAGCCCAACACACTTACTTTCCTGGGTTCTGCTTGTTTGCTGTGTCACCTATGATGTGATACAAACAGTATTCAGTTCCATGGCCATGTCAGTTTCAGCAAGAAGATCCCTGTACCTAAAACAGTGGGTAGTGGATACTTTTCTTTGGTCTGGATAGTGACTCTTCTCTTTAAAGACTATTGTTTGGGAAGGAATTGGAGATCAGCAGGAACAGCTTCAGGTAGTCTAGGGCCTTATTGCCAGGAAAAAAGCAGGGAATGCTATTTTAATGCAACAACAGTCTGGTAGAGTTTTCATTATTAGAGGTGGTAACACCATCTCCCGAGAGTCCCAGGAAATTTTAAACAGGTGTTCCGAAGAGTGCACTGGATCAGGTGGAAGAATCCCTTCATCCATGCCTGGCTCCGTATTTCCTTGTAGTCCAAGACTTTCACCAGTCTCGCACTTTACATTTATTAACTTTTGGTATGATACGTCTACAAATCAGGTTCTGTATCTTGTACCCATCTCTAATAGGCATGTGACAACATTATGAGGCTTTCTGCTCTTTCTTTTCTCCCAAATATTCTTTCTCTAAACTCATCACACGATACACTAAGTTTTAGTCTCCTGAAGGATTCAGGAAGTGTGAGGAGCCATGCGGATTTTAATTTGCTCTTCCTCTGAGGAGCAGCCTTAGCTTGGGAGACTCTTATTGGTTTGCTTCCATTGTCTACTGCTCTATGGGGAGTGAAAACAATGTACATAATAATGGTTGGTAGGCAGCAACTCAGGAGTCAGCCCAGGTGGGTGGCACAGTGTGTGCCATTGGGAACGAGTGCGCCTTTTAAATGATCATCTTCAGTTACCTACCAGCCTGCAAGCTAGCACATGGCATCGGGAAGTATATTTGTTTTTCCCAATTCCAAACTATGAAAGATCTGACAAAATCGCTTCCTCAGAAGATGACCTGTTAGCATACTGTAGGAATTGTGCAATGTGCTTTGCAAATAAAAATACATTTCCTGCCTCTGATATCTGGAAACCTAGTTGTAGACCTGCAGGTAACAATGGTGAGAACTAGGAGCAAGGGAGAATGAGATAAAATAAGGTTATGCTGTTCAAATTTGTGTGCATTTCTTGGTGGTATTGCTACTCTTAAAATATTGCAATGTTAATCATGAGCAGTCTTTCTAGCATATTGTTTTGAGCCTCATATTGCCCAGCACTTTGTCTATTTCTTCTCAAAATATCATTGATTTTTTTTTTGTTACTAATTTACCCTTCCGTCTCCAAATTAGCAGTTCAGTTTGTCACTGATCTCAAAGGCTAAAGAAGCTTCTATGGCTGTAAAGGCACATAGTTGCCTGCTCTTGGCTGCTGCCTTTTGCACTTCTGATTCAAGCTTGGGGGGTGATGGTGAATATGGCTGGAGATCCAGGTGACAGGACTGGTGTGATTGAGCTAGTCTTCAAAAACTTTCCACTTTGGGTGCGCCATGTTGCTGTAATTATTTTTGTGGCTAGTCCACCACATGTTGTTAGTCTTCAGTCATACTTCCTCAGGCAGCTTGCAACTGGTTACTTCCAGCAAAAGCTTTACTGTAGAGATTTATCCATGGAATGGGCTGCTAAGGAAAAGTGACTGGGATCAGGTTGCTAATCATTGCTCATCTTTAGTTTTCATCAGAATACATAATGCATCATGTAAGTTGTCATTTGGATCTGATTTTAGTGTGACCTTAGAATCAAGTGAAATACACATTTGCTATCTCATTCTTATCTCGAGTTATTTGGGGCATTCAGCACACAGCAGTTTATTTAAAAAAAAAAAAAAAAAAAGTACAGAAATAACCGTATATGCCACCTGGATCACTTCTTAAAATCTTTGCGGAAGTCGATCTAGCTGCTGAATCCATCAGGTCTTAAATTTTCCAGGATAGTAGCTTCTGCGTCTAGACACTAATTTTGTTTCTTTCCACATGTTTTTAGGCTCAGCAACTGTTATGTGCTTGCATAGAGAAGGTAGATGTCTCCAGCACAGAGGGATATGACTTGTTCATCACTCAACTGAAAGATGGCTTAAAAAATACCTCACATGAGACAGCAGCAAACCATAAAGTTGCAAAGGTGAAGAAAGTGTCTCCAAAATTCTCTAACACTTTTTTCTTTTTTTCTTTAAAAAAAAAAAAAAGTTCATTTCCTTTGTATGTTTTAAGGGTTTTGTAGGTCATTTTTGAATTGCTATATGAATTGCAGTTCAAGAATTCTTGGTAACATTAATTTAACCTCATTGAAAGCCACGATGAATAATGCAGCTAAACATTGGCAACTTTTTCTAGTGTGTGGATATAGAGTATTTCCGGGGGTTAAACATAGCCTTGACCAGTTTTAGTTTATTCATCATTCCTTAGTTCTGTACACATAGTACAGTAACTCCTAACTTAACGTTTTCTCGTTGTTACGTCGCTGATCAATTAGAGAACACGCTCGTTTAAAGTTACACAATGCTCCCTTATAACGTTGTTTGGTAGCTGTCTGCTTTGTCCACTGCTTGCAGAAAGAGCAGCCCGTTGGAGCTAGCTGGTGGGGGCTTGGAACCAGGGTGGACCAGCAGTCCCTCATCAGCTGCCCTAAGTTCCCTGTGCAGCAGCCGCCCAGGAGGCTATCAATTGCTGGGCAGTTCAGGTATCCCTCCCCCGACTGCCGTGTGCTGCTCCTGCCCTCTGCTTTGGAGCCGCTCCCAGGAGCCTCCTGCTTGCTGTGCAGGGGATGGGGGGGAAGAGGGGTGCTGATGTCAGGGTGTCTGCCTGCCCCCCTGCTCCTATAACCCATCTCCACAGAACAATGGGGGACAGGACAGGGCTCAAGATGGAGGGAGCTTCCTGTCACACCTGCTGTCTCAACTTGCTGATCTGCTTAAAAAGGCAGTATACTTAGAGTGGGGTCAGCGTATTTAAAGGGGCAATGCCCGTCACTCACTCGCTCACCCCCCCCCCCCAACATACCCTGCACTGTGTGTGGGTGTGTCACTCACTCATGCACATCCCCCCTTCTGCACTTTGGAAAGTGGAGGGAGTGGTGCTCTCCAGTGGGATAGAGTGGGTTCATCATCACCTTCAGTTTCCCCAGGGAATATTTTGCAGCCACTGCCATGTTGTGTCTCCTCCCTCCATTTGTGCTGCTTTGTAGAGTGTGAGACTACATTAACAACAATATGTTAACCCTTGAGGGCTCAGCTGAGTGCTAGTTCATCATTTAGGAGCAAGGCATTCCCTGGGAACTATCCCACCCTCTTCCACCCTATAACTTCACCACCTCAACCAAGCTTCACAATCATCATTGCTGTGTACAGTATTAAATTGTTTGTTTTTAAAACTTGCAGTGTGTGTGTATGTGTATACGTATGTAATATAGTCTTTTGTCTGGTGAAAAAAATTTCCCTGGAATATAACCCCACCCATTTACATTAATTCTTATGGGGAAATTGGATTCACTTAACATCATTTCGCTTAAAGTAGCATTTTTCAGGAACATAACGACAACATTAAGCGAGGAGTTACTGTAAATCTATTCTAATCTAATAGTACAGTTGGTCTGAGCGGCTTCACTAGTCTTCCTAGAATGGCTTACCTTTCCTAACAAGTATAAAATTCATTCTTTCTGTTCCTGTGAGACATGAGTTTGAATTGTAAACTTCCTTGTCTACAGTGTAACAGGATTTGGCCTAAAAGAAAAAAGCCCTCCAATTCCTCAGCAACAAAATGTAATTGAAAACAGTTAACCAACTTTAAAATCTTTGCCTAACTCTTCACATCAACATAAAATAAATATTTATGTAGCATTCATAGGTTAGGCTCTTTACGAGCAGTAAGAAAGACCCCAAAGTTTACAGTCAAAATACAGAACATACAGATAACAGAATGGGTAAAGCAATGCAACACTTTTCAACTTTTAAAATGTAATTTAAATGCTTTTGCCCAAGTTGTTTTGACAAGGGGCTGGTCTGTAGTGTGTTTCACTCTTAATCCGGGGATTTGTGGCCATTAACATGCTATTCTCAGGGATTGACTGGTGGGGCTATTGCTTCAGTATGAAATGCTCTAGTGCAGTGATACTCAGACCTCCGTGGTTGAGGAGCCAAATTAGCAATCAACATTACCCAAAAGAGCTACAGTAATAGCTGGCTATAGTACTATATATTCATATTAAAACAGAATGACAGGGTAAATATTTAGTGTGTGTATGTGTATCCTCACAAGAAATAAGTTAATACTTCAGTGCAAGTTGTTAACTTAATTGTTTAATAACATAGTAAAAAGACCCTGATTGGTTAATTTACACTTAATTGCAAGTATGTGGCGCACACGGCAACTAGGTAAAGTAGCACAAGAGTACATTTAAAAGTGAAGTGTCCAAAGGACCTCTGGACTCTCCTAAAATTGATGCATTTTGAGTAATCTTTGAATTTATGGAAACTCAGTGTACCTGTTAGTTACCTTTGCTGAAATTCATAATAAATCATAATACCAGAAACCATATTGTTTTGCATACCAATTTCCATTTAAAAGTGGACACATGTTTAGTCCTCTAACAACCTTCCTGATTTCTCTGCAAAATGGAATACTGTATGAAATGCTGAAGTTTTGAATAAAGGATGATCTGCCTCTAACTTTTTTAAAAAAAAAAGTTTATAAAACGTTTAAATATCAGATCTCTATTTCCAAACTCTTTTCTGAGTAGGCATCAAACTTAACCTCCAAAGACTTGCAAACAAGTGGTTATTTAAAAATCCCCACTAAAACTCTACAGAGCAACGGTATGACTTCAGGACTTTTATTTGTTAAAAAAAAAAAAAAAAAAAAAAAAAAAATTTCTTCAGACTTTAAAGACACTTCTGACTGAGAACTAAATTGGGATATAAAAAAGCCTATTAAGTTTTAAGGTATCTCATGTTTTTCCTGCTTTTATAACTCAAATGACTCAACTATTTTTTATTATAATTCACCAAAAAAAAATCTTAATTGAGGCATTTTTAGATTTAATTTGGCTGCCATGTGCAGCATTGAGTGGTATAGTCAAATGAGATTACAAACTGTAATAAATGCACTCAGTTTTCATGAGCTGCAGTTTTAAAAAATTGAACAAATGTTTGTGTTGTATTAGTATTCTGATGCTAGCATCAATGACACACTTATTAAACACAAGACTGGACATTAGTATTTCTTGATTCTTGTTTCTGATTTCCAGGTGAAATATTTGTATTGTAATTTCTTGTAATAACTTTTTGAATATCAAATTGAACGTTTTTTCTTAATTCAGTGGGCAACAGTTACGTTCCATCTTCCTCATCATGTATTGAAGTCTGTCGCCAACGCCATTGTAAATGAACTTAAGAAGATAAATCAAAATATTGCTGCCTTACCTGTAGCCTCCTCTGTGATGGATAGGTTATCTTACCTCTTACCCAGTGCGCGACCAGAACTTGGCGTGGGACCTGGTCGATCTGTGGACAGGTATATTAAAAAAATGTTAATGGTGAATTTTACCTTTTGTCTGGATCAAAGTAGATTGTGGATCATTCTGATTTCTTCAATAAGGAGAAATTGGATTTATCCATCTGCGGGAAAAGAAAATGGGGAATTCAGAAACTGGTTAATGTGTAAAGGTTTAGTGTAAATGATTTTTACAAATTTTGGCATTATTAAATAAAACTACTGTTTCTCCAAAGATACTACCTCTGTGGATTTATCACTCCTGGGTGTTACTTCCTTAGTGGAAGACTGGTTGAATTCCCCTACCTCTTAAATTTGTGCCATCCTCTGCAGAGTATAAATGCTTCCTTTCAATCACTTCCTTTTCAGCAGCAAAAGGAGAAAACTGCACTTGTCTTGCTATTGCTTGATCTTTTCCTGATTCCAGCAATACCTTGTTAAGGTTAAGATAATAAATGATACCTGCTTGCTAGTTAGGTTGCTATAGTTGTATATTTTTAGGCCATTGCTTAATAACTTTTGGCATGTTTCTGTACTGATATTTATTTGGAGCAAAGTGTCAAAACCACTTCCTGCAGCACATATATTTTTCCTTAGTCTTCTCTGCAAGGTTTAACTTATCCAGGCCCTGCTTTTAATGTTGGATCTCCCAAGTTCACAGCTTGAGTTGATATGACCACAAATTGATGTAGTGGCTGTCGGTGTGTTGTGAGAGTCATTTATGTCTGTTTTGATAGACATCATAACACATACATTCACTCATATACCTAGTATAGACCACCAAACTTAATTCTTATGCACAACAATAGTGCAACACTGTTTTTATACTACAGTGTCGCAAATAAAGAGCTATTTACAGTGTCTTCACTTGGCAGCAGAAAACTCCTTGGACTGATCTTGGAGATGGGGAATAAAACTACCTTGAATTCCCAGTTTCATAATTTCTTCTTTCAAGCATGTTAAGCAAAAGGGTACATCTACATTTACAGTACCGACACTGCACACCTATTTAGCATGGGTATAAACAGCAGTGTAGACAATGAGGCACTGCTTAGGTGAGTAGAGTATAGTGCCCTACATGCCTGAACCCCCAATATATACCTTACACAGGCTCACTACCTGTCCAAGCAGTGCCTCCAACATCTACACTGATATTGTTAGCAGTATTGTGTTCCACTGCTAGAGCTTTTCCCTGCTGCAGTGAAAGACTCTGGCAGCAGAATAGACTCTGTCAGGGGAGAGGCAGTGGGGAGCTGAAACTTTGTTCAGGAGTGCTGTGTTTTCTCACCTGAAACTCTAAAGAATGAGAGGTGATGAGATGGGGGCATTCCTCTGTTCAACAGCACCAGCTCCCACCATAGTACAATTCTTTTCACCTGCAAAGGTGTCTGGGATATGATGCACTATGGGATGAGATTGGGTCACTTAGTGAGTGGTCCAAAAAGTTTAGGACCACTGTTTTATACAGTTCTCAATCCCCTAAGACCCATGTGTGGAACATACTGAAAAGATAAACAGTTGTGGAAACTAGAAAAGATACAGGCTTCATTACTTTAACATTAATAAAGGTTTATGTAACCTCAGCTGCATAATTCAGAATTTAGCTTGCAATGTATTTATGATGTAGCATATTGTCTTACATGGACTTGGCATAATTTCAGTTCAGTTTGCGCTAAAATAATGACCTTTTGGATACAGCAAAGTATGTATCTCCATCTCTGGCATCCTAGTCTGGTTTTGGTAGCAAAGATTATTCAGTGGGATTTTCAGATAGTTGTATGCCTCATTTTTAGGGGTTAGATAGGTTTTGAATATCAGATAAGGAGAATAATTTTGATAGTGTTTAATGCTTATTCTTTTCCATCTGGCTGAAGAGTGCATAGTGGATTACAGTACATTCAAACTTTATTCCTGCATTTGAAATTGATCACGTATTTATTGCCTTATATTTAAATTGTTTGAAGAAATTTTCTGAAATCCAAGTGTTGATAAACCATTCTTTCCCATAGTTTTCCTGATAGTTGCAAAAATGGCTAATTTTAGTTTGATTTTAATTTTATCTGTTTACTGATGGCATTTGCTTTCTTAGATGTTTGTGCAGCCTGTAGTCATTTAATATTCTTCTAAATGACACTTTGGATAACATAAAATGTCTCTTTATAGGTCCTTGATGTATAGTGAGGCTAACAGACGGGAGACATTCACCTCATGGCCTCATGTAGGGTATAGGTGGGCGCAGCCAGATCCCATGGCTCAAGCTGGGTTCTATCATCAGGTAAAAAGATGATGAGTTTTAGATATAAATACATTATTGCCATATTTTACACTAAAAGAGATACAGAGGAAAGCGTATGAATGCTCTTCAAAGATAAACTTCTCAATGGGTTCCTATCTGTTTGTAGCACAAGATCAGGCAGAAATTCTTAACTCAAGAATTCTGAAGTAACTGAGCCCTTTCTAGCTAGGAGGTGTCTCGTGCTTTAAGTGCATTGAGGCTGTCCCCAGAATAATTCCAAGGTCAGTTCTTTTTTGACCATGGTCAGTGGAGGATAATGATTTGAGTTCCCATATATGTAGCACTCTTTTTTAAATCTGTATTTCTGGCCAAAAATAATTACTCCGATTCTGTTAATCATCAACATTACATTAATTTATTTTCACCTCACTAGATTACTGAACAATTTCTGTGTAACTGAAAGCTTTCTCCTTTATGAAGAGAGCTTACATAAGGCAGAAAAAGCAAAAAGTTTGATCTGAATTCTTTGTTCACTAAATTAGACTGACTTAATGGGACTTATTGAAATAACATTTTAAATTGTCCTTAATGTGGTGAAGGTTCAAAACACATCTAGGGCTAGTTGAATAATTGGTTAAATATAATCACAAATCTTTTTCTAATGTTGTTTCCCCATGCTTTTCATTAGCTCCCTTAAGTTTCTAGCACTTTCTTATAGATAGCCTTCACTATGTAAATCCATATATGGTACAGTAGGTCTTTTAGTTTATTGTAAGGCTAGCTTACATCCACTGAAATCAGCATTATTTGCCAACTGCTAAGCCTGTTAAATGCATTTAAAAGGTGAGTCTTTTTTGCAAGGCAGCCTAAAAATAACTAGTGATACTTAGTAAAGAATTTTTTTTGTTAGACCCTACATGCTTGCTAGCAATTTTCAACCAAGAACAAATGCAGTATCATGAGAAATATCAGAGTTGCATTTAAATGTTTCCTAGATATACTGTACTTTAATGACTTGGGGAACAAAGGGAAAAATGCTAAGTATGGAGGTTAAGCTCTTGTATGAGAGACAAAATGGAATGGAATATTTGCACTCTAACAGATTAGCAGATAGTTTAGCATTCTTCAATCTTTTAGGTGGTATTTAAAAATTTGCAGATATGTTAACAAAATCTGAGCATTATTTATCAGCTGTTTTATATCATACAGTTGTGTGACTTTTTTCAACAAAAATTACTTAAAGTAATTACTCTTCTTTCTTGTTTGAGATCTCTGATATTCCTTCATCTCCAGTGGCTTGGCCAGAGAAGTTTTCAGTGCTCCGTCTGTCTTTTACGTAGTAGCGTAGTATTGTACTTTTTCAACTTAAAATACTGCCTCTTGCTGTCTAAACTTATGTGCACCATATGGATGTAATGCTTAAATCTTGCTGTCAGAAATAAAGTATACAGTATAAAAAAAAGAATAAAATAACTAGTTAAATTGTTTCTTTTAAAACTGTTATGTTGACATCATTGATGCACAACTACTTCCTTCTCTTTTTATAGCCTGCTTCATCAGGAGATGACAGAGCCATGTGTTTTACCTGCAGTGTGTGTTTGGTATGCTGGGAGCCTACAGATGAACCTTGGTGAGTCTAAGGCCTGGTCTACACTGCGCGGGGATCAATCTAAGTTACTCAACTTCAGCTACGTGAATAACGTAGCTGAAGTTGACATACTTAGATCTACTTACCGCGGTGTCTTCACTGCAGTAGGTCGATTGTTGACTCTCCCCCGTCGACTCCACCTACGTTTCTCGCTCCAGTGAAGTACCGGAGTCGACTGGAGAGTGCTTGGCGATCGATTTATTGCGTCTTCACTAGATGCGATAAATTGGCCCTTGCTGGCTCGATTGCTCTGGAGGTAAGTGTAGACATGCCCTAAGTGTTTGTGGAATGTGAGACCTATTTTGCTTTCTGTATAATATAAAAATACATTAGGTGAAAAAAATTAAGTGGAGCACTTTGGTAGACATACCTTCCATGAGTTCTTCTTATGCATTTGTATTTAGAAAGTTTTGAAGCAATGGATTTCCAAAAATACCAGTGTTAAATGCAAACTGTCCTGCCATTTTAAGTAGCACAATATTGCACTACCTATAGAACAGGAAAAGAATGAAACTGCACTTGGTGAAAGCACTTGGTTTTTCTCTCTCTCTCATTTGGAATAATTTTAAATTTTAATGGTCTGTCTTCTGACATGCTAGGTTTACCTAAAATCTCTTCACTTGTAAATACTTGAGTTCAGGATTCTGTTTTAGGTGTGACAGTTGATGAGGTTACTGATATAAAGTGTGAAAAGAGAAACGGATTTGGATCTTACCTCCTTTAAATAAAGGGATCACTAGTTTTCAAATGACTTGTTAAATGTATGCATGAGTGCATTTCTTTACCTGCTTCTAGGTGCCTGATCTAACTTTGTCTTAATACATGTCTTAAATTGAACATTTGCTAAATTACATTCTGGCTGGCCTGAATTTTTTTTTTTTTTAATTTTAGCCCTTTGCTTCTTATTTACCCCATTTACTACACTTGATGATTTTCTCTTCTTTGATACTATCCTTCAGGTGTTACTGAAAAGAATCATAATTCTTTATTATCTCCACCGACTGCACAAATTTAATTCAGAAATCTTTCACACTTGTCTTACTAGTTTTTTTTTATTTTTATTGGTTAAGACTCTACATATCTCAGTGTCCCTTTCTGTAGGGAGAAATGTAGATCTAAACAGTACTTCACTTATTACTAAAGCTACATTAAAGATGAAGTCTGGTATTACAAGTGATGATACTGTATATACTCTTGAGTTAAATTTTCTCTCTTGTTACAGCATCTTACTGCTTGCTCTTTTGACATTAGTAGCCAGTCAGAGCCCAGCAGTTGTCATGATAACTTCATGGTTATTTCTCTTAATGGTGTATGCAAATCCCCTGCAGTTGGATACGTGGAAGTCCTTTAAGCATTTCATACAATATGGTTATTGAGAAATAACCACAAACTAAGGATCAATAACAGTATGGTATTCTTATACTCTGGTTAAAACAATTTCATTGTATGATTCAACTCTATTACAGGTTGAGATATTACTTCTGCATTATGTATGTAGTGTCTTCACAAACATGGAAATTGATCTTAATAGTTAGTAGAGGGTATTCTAATACAAAATTGCTGCTCTGAGAAGCCAGTATTTTGATATATATTTTTTTTTAATGCACAAAGGTCTGAACATGAGAGACATTCCCCAAACTGCCCATTTGTCAAAGGTGAGCACACACAGAACGTACCCCTCTCAGTCACACTTGCAACAAGTCCAGCACAGTTTCCCTGCACAGATGGCACTGACAGGATAGCCTGCTTTGGATCAGGAAGCTGCCCTCACTTTCTAGCTGCAGCAACAAAACGAGGAAAGATCTGCATATGGGACGTTTCCAAACTTATGAAGGTACATCTTATTTAAGAATTCAGTAGTAATTGTTTTTTTTGTCAGATTTAAATCAATGTACACCTCTACATTTTTATTTGTTCAGGTTCACTTAAAGTTTGAGATCAATGCATATGATCCAGCAATTGTTCAACAGCTTGTGTTGTCAGGAGAACAGAGCTCAGGGGTTGACTCAAGGAGACCAACATTAGCATGGCTAGAAGATTCCTCTAGCTGCTCAGATATACCAAAATTGGAAGGAGACAGGTATGCTAACCTTCCAGATTTAAAAATATCTTTTTAAAATGATCCATCTTGGATAATGTATTAGAAATGCCATTAAACTTATTCACACTTAGTTAGAAAGCAGAAATTCATCATTTGATTATTCATGGAGATGGGAGTGGAATGTGGAGTGGTGATGCTTATGTACTACTACGTGATGTAAAAATGTCACTGAAGTCCCGTCTGGTGAATGATGATCATTTTTCTTTCAAAGCTTCTGTTTTACCCCAGCTATATTTAAAAATACTTTCCTCATCTGTCTTAATGTGTGCAGTTTTCAACTTGCAGGTAGAAGGGATACATTATCAGAGTTTGCTTGAAATATTGTGATGCAGGAAGCTAGAAATAATGTAGGGGAACTTAAATGTCAAGAATAGATCTTCATTTTAATCACACGGGATAGTAGTTAAATGCAAGTGTTCTAAAGCTTTTGGAAAGTGTAGTTTCTAATCATTATGCTTTTGAAATCAAGTAAAATTATTTAAGAGTTGCCAGATCTTGTCTTTTCCATGTCTTATTAATTGGTTGTTTGTACACTGCTTTTAAAGTACAAATTACTATGGAAGTGCTAAGAACTATAATTCTTTCCTTACTGCTTACCTTGGTTATGAAATGTGTGTTTATAGAATCGTATGTTTGCAAGGCCTTTTACAAAGAGAATACAAACCCTGTCCTGAGGCATTTCAATCTGTTAGCTATGACTTGATGCAGACTGAAGAGATGATATCAGGCAAAGGGAAGGATGGCAGTTGCCAAAAAACACCATGTGTATATTCACAACGAATACATCTCTGTATTCTGTGAGATCTTATTACTATATCTGAGCATAATAAATTTAATGTAGACTTTCTTTCTCTCATGCCCATAAAACAATCATTGATGGAAAACTCCTGGGGAAGTCAGTGTTGAAGGGTGATGTTTAGAAAGGAGACAGAAAATTTTGTCACATTTTTACTAAACTTCAGGGGATCCAGAAAGTAATAGCTAGTCTGCATGGAAGCAGAAATTTATTTTTCTTTTTAACTGAAATTCATCTTCAAGTATACATCCCTGTTGGTGTTCCACCACAGGATATGTGTATGTGCCTGTGTACTCTCAACAGCAGATTATAAACAACTGTGTCTGTGGCTGCCCAGTGCAGCACTGTGTGCTCCCAGGTGTCGCAGTAGGGAGGCACAGACCTGCCACTGCTTAAGTTCCTTCTCTACTGCCTGAAGCTTGACATGGAGCAGCTGCAGTGTCCACTGCTTCCTAGCTGTTTCCCCACCTTTCTTACTTTTTAGCTTTATTTACTCTATTTAGTATGGTTTTTTTAGTTCATTTTGTGCATGGAGGGGTCCCCCCTATTGAATTTAACTCCTCAACTTTTGTGGTCTATGGCTTTTCCCAAGTCCTCAGGTTTAAACCCTGCCAGACTTGCCACAGGTCTCTTCCCTGTGGCAATGGGCACTCCAGCTGTCTCCGGTGCCTTGAAGCATCTTGGAAGTGTAGGGCTGAAAGGGACCTCAAGAGGTCATCTAGTTCAGTCCCCTACGCTAAGGTAGGGCCAAGTATACCAAGTCCATCTTTGACAGGTGCTTATCTAATCTATTCTTAAAAACCTCCAATGATGGAGAACCTCCTTTGGAAGCCTATTGCAGTGCTTTTAATTATCCTTATAGTTACAAGGTTTTTCCTCTTACCTAATCTAAATCTCCCTTGCTGCAGATTATGCCCATCACTACTTGTCCTATATTAAGTGGATACGGAGAACAATTTAACAGCCCTTAACATATTGGATGACTGTTATCAGCGCCCCCACCCCCCCTTTCAGGCTTTTTTCCCCTCAAGACTAAACGTGACCAGAGGTCAGATTTTCTAAACCTTTTATCATTTTTGTTGCTCTCTTCTGGACTCTCTCCCGTTTGTCCACCTCTTTTCTGAAGTGTTGTGCCCAGAATTAGTTCCCAGCTGAAGCCTCACCAGTGCTGAGTAGAGCAGGATAGTTATCTCCTATGTCTTAAATACAGCACTCCCGTTAATACACCCCAGAATGATAGTAGCTTTTTTGGCAACTGGAGTACATTGAATATAAGTCAATCATATGTGATCCATTATAGCACCCAGTTTCTTTTCTTCAGTGCTACTGCCTCTCCGGTTATTCCCCATTTTGTAGTTGTGCATTTGGTTTTTCCTTCCTAAGTATAATACTTGTCTTTTATTGAATTTCATCTTGTTAATTTCAGACCAGTTCTACAATTTGTCAGGATTGTCATTTTTGTATTCTAATACTGTCTTCCAAAGTGCTAACCACCTCTCCCAGCTTGGTGTCATCTGTGAATTTTATAAGCACTCTCCACTCCTTTACCCAAATCATAAATGAAAATACAGAGTAGGTACCAGTCCTCTGTGGGACCCCACTAGATATGCTCCCCCAGTTTGACAGCAAACTATTGAAAACTACTCTTTGAATATGGTCTTTCAACCAGTTAAACACTCACTTTATAGTAATTTTGTCTGGATCATATTCCCCTAGTTTGCTTGTGAAAATGTCATGTTGGGACTGTCAGAAACCTTACTAAACTCAAGTTATCATGTCTGCAGCTTTCCCCCTATCCAGTATGCTTGTAACCCTGTCAAAGAAGGAAATTAGGTTGTTTTGACATGATTTGTTCTTGACAAATCTGCTTTGGTTATTACTTATCACCCTGTTATCCTCTAGGTATTTACAAATTGATTGTTAATTTGTTCCAGTATCTTTCTGGGTATCAAAATTAAATGCACTAGTCTATAATTTCCCAGGTCCACTTTATTCCCCATCTCACGTCCTGTCCAAGTGCAAAGTCTGTACTGGGTTTAAGGGCATGTCCTGCAAAGATAGAGAAGCTACGTGAGAGTTTCTCCTCCTGGAATACTCCTTAGCACTGGCAGGGTCAGATTTTCCCCCCTCCATACGTTGTCCTTAACCTCTTAGGTTGTACCGGTGACTTCCAGCGCTCCAGGGGTGATTTCAGAGATGAAACCTTCTAGGAGAAGAAAACACTTTTTCCTTGTCAGCAACTCTTGAAAGAAGGGTAAATCATCTCTTAAAGCTGACTCTCTAGAGATCTTGCATCCCACAATGGGTACAGTGAAGGCTCCAGCTGACACTGGTACCAAGGTTTTGGTACCACCTAAGATGAAGTCTCAATTGGAGAAATCCTCAACTAAGCATCACTGAGAGGCACCTTCCTCAATGTCTGACACCACTAGGTACTAAGATGCATCGAAGACCACCTCAAGGACATCGATACTGACATCCTTTCAGAGCTACAGAGACATCTCAAACCAACAACTTACTCCATCCCTGGTACCATCCTCCTCTGGACAGAAACAATCTGAGATACCGCCTGCATCTCCAGACCTGCAGCCATCCCCATTATGGGCCCTGGTACCATTCTAGCCCTCCAGCTCTCACTGTCATAGTCCTTCAGCACCCTCCAGATTTCTTTCATTTGAGAATTTCCACATCTTGGAGGAACCAGAGTCCCTTTTCCTAAGGAGCACTGTAAGAGCTCTTCCTAGGTGCCGCTTTAGCAGTTCATGATTGAACCCTTACTCATCTGAACAGGACTTGACATGCCATCTCTGGTACTAGCACCAGTGCCCCAAAGCCTCCCATTCAGCTTGGGAGATGACACCTCCTCAGACAGATTTCCGACCAGGCTCTGTCTCAGCTCTGTACCACCCTGCACTTCTAGGTACGCACCCTGAAGAGGACTTTCCAGAGTCCAGCACATGGCCCTGTGTTCCTTGGGCACGAATACTGTTGGGCTTGCTGGAACCCCTGGATGCTTTAGTGACCAATTTTATAGGATATCAGCCTGCAAGAAACACCACCAACACAACAGCCACCGGCACCACAAGACCGCTCACCCGTACTGTATGATTCTCTGGTATGTGAGGAGATCCACAAGGAGGAAGAGCCACAAAATGAAGTGTTGCCCCTTTTGGTCAAGTCCTCTTCCTCCCCTGCTGAGCCAGTGATGCCACAACTGCTCTCTGTTATAGATAACTTTAGGGCCTTCCAGGACTTCAGAAAGCATCTGTCAGAATCCCTCCAGATTCCATTAGAGCAAGTCGAGGAGTCTTAATGTTCCCTGGTGGTTGGAGGCCGATATTTGATCTCAGGAACTAGAACACCTATGTCCTATTGCAGCACTTCAAGCTACCATAATCCTATCCCTAGATCCAGAGGACTGGCTTTTTGCTCTTGACTTCCAAGATACCTGCTTTCATGTCGTTCATCCTTCCCTCAAGAGTCTTCTGTGGTCTGTCATAGGCTCAGAGCATTACCAATACAGTGTCGTCCTCTTTGGGAATCTCTGTGGCTCGAAGGGCCTTTATTAAGGCCCTGTCAGCAGTAGCGGCTCGCCTGCATCAGTCGAGTATTGCAATCTTTCCGTATTTGGATGACTGGCTCCTCAGAGGCCACTCCATCAGTACTAGGAGAGATCTCTAAGAGAATTCAGATAAGAGCATCCCAGTCTTGCCCTCTGGACATGGTACAGCATAATACTTAGTTAATAGGGAGGTAGTATGAACACTTTGCTACCTAAATGTCATTGAATGACTTCTGTTGCTCTGAAGGGAGTGTATAGTCTGTATAAGATTAGGAATTGAGAACGCTGAATTCCAATTCTAGCCCGTGACATTGGGCAAGTTTGTCAGCCTGCTCATTCCCCAGTTTCTGTTTTTAAAATAGGCATAAAACCGATTGTATCTCAAACATTGTTTTGTACAATCTTTGATGGATAGAGGCTGAGTAAATGCAAAGTATGTAATCCATGATTGAAAATGTTGCAGTTGCCATGTTTTAGAATCTCATTGAGCTGTGTTGCGCTTTTAGTGATGATCTGCTGGAGGATTCAGACAGTGAAGAGCATTCCAGATCAGAATCTGTGACAGGTGGGTATATTTTTTGAACACTATATGCAAAAATCTGTTAGGAATTTAAGTATTTGTGGGTTAGGAAATGAAGTTAATTTGAACTCTGCTTTCTTGCATGTACATATGAAAAGATAGTCTTGGATCACATTTACAGCTACGCTACATGCCCACACTTTAGTCTGTGACAAGCTAAAGCTTTTTGGGAAAATGTAAAATGGCAAAATACACTTTACTTACTTAAAATCCCACGGCAAGGGGTTAAAATCACATTACATACCTTTTGTAGTGGAAAGAACTAATAGTAAAAGTAATAGTGGCATACAAATGTGTTCGCATTTTAAATAGCATGAAGCATTAGAACTGCAGCATAATCAACTGGGGTTTATGACCATGAAGTAATGTAAAAGTAAATGAAGTTAGATATAGGCATTTGAAAATTAGAAATTATCATTCAGCTAGTGAAATTGTATGTTAGATGATACTAGAAGGATGTTAAATTTCAAAATAGCATTCAAGTTCTTCTCAAACTGTGTTAATGGGGGGAAAAATTGTCATTGGGGAAGAATGTGCAGTCCTGTATGAAAGTAGTGTCTGAAAAGTGTTTAATGCAGTATCTGAATAGCTCATGTAACCAAAAAGGCACATAAAGTTCAAAGCTAAAGTAAAAAAGAAAGCAAAATATTGATAGTTTGCGTTTGGGTCTGGATTGTCCCATTTCTGGAACTGAGGAAATACATAGTTCTGTGGGAGACTTAAAATAAAAATGTGAGAAGTCAACTTTAGCAGTTGTACAATAACTTTCAGTTGTGTAAATCTTTTTCCGTAGTGACAAAATTACTAAGGACCCAAATGCTATATTGAATTATAAAGATTCTTGGGTTTGTTTTTGCTGTTTCTCACCAGTAGGTATAAACCTTCATGTTTATTTACCTAACTGGAGTCTGTACAAGATTTGTTGTTTTTATTCTTGTCATGCTTGTCTGCATTATCTGTTTTCATTTAATTTTATTATAACTTTTACACATCACTGGTTAAATGAACAGTTGCTGGACAAGGACAACAGGAATTTGAAAAGACTATTGACTGTAGTTGACATTTCTTCCCCCCTGTGGTATTGCAACAGTGAAGATTGAGATGTAAAACTATACTTTTTAAAAAATACTCTTTAGTGCCTTTTATTTGAAAAGAATAAAATACAGTGAGATAACTTTGCTGTCTTTCAGATTTTGACTTATTTATATCACGCCATTTTGCATGATGTTTTATAGACAAAGCAAGGAAGGAGGTAGAGAAGAGGGGACGAGTAAACTCACTGCTATGCTCATTCTCAGTTGTGTTGGTAAATTGAGAATAATTAGGACAGGAGTGAGGAGCAAACTTAAAAAGTCTAAAGTCAGGAAATTCAGAAGTGAGATACTCACAGCAACCTTGAATTTCCAAGAGTTTTTGGATTGAACAGTGTTTGTGAAAGGTACCACATTCATATCTCTGAAGGCTAAATTTCTCTGTCCTTAAAAAGGAGTATATAAAAACTGCAGTTTAAACCTGATTTCATTCTAGAGGGACCACCTTTTAAGACTGAGAGGTGAACTAAATGTATAATTGTAATATCTGGGAATGGTATCCGTCTGAAGCAGAGTAGTGGGGTGAGCAGCAAAAAGGGTGCCATGATCAACTTACTGCAGCTGAATTTTTGTAGTTAAGGGGAATACCAGTAGTTAAATTCAACTTTACAAAAATGTGACTTGAATATTCCTTTTTGTTTATCTGACTTAGTTATCTAATAAAATCTTTATTGGATACCACAAATTGATTACATGACTATCAATAAAATAACCTCTCAAACTGAGGCAAAGGAAAGCTTCAGCTTATTTCTAACAAGGTTTGTACTGTTGAGAAGTAGAAATCTTGCAAAAAAAAAGTTATCAGTTTTTTATATTAAATAAAACCTGTTTAAAGCTTCAGAAGGAAAACACTTGAAAGTCAGGAAGTGACAAAGATAGTCCCCTAAATCTTAATTCTATTTGCGTGTATAGATGTATTTTGCTAGCTAATGACATGATCACAACTGCTTTTTGCAAGACTTCTTCATTTTCTGTGCAAAGTGAATAAGGTCGGGGTCCTCACTGAAATGTCAAAGGATGGGGTGGGGAGGGAGATTAGAACTGCCTCACTCGCTCTACATTCTCCAGTTTGCACTCTGAATGAGATAGGGTTCTTGCAGGAAAACTGTGATCATGTAATTAAATATATCATAATGCTTAAGTACAAGGGAGTAGACTTGAGGTGAAGAAATCTGGATCTTCAAGTTTAAATGCTGGAAAAGAAGACGCTCAGGATTATTTTCCTTCAGCTCTTCTTCCTGGTTTGGTATCAACCTAGGACCTTTGTTTGCAATCATTCATGTTTACTAAATAATGCAAAGATTCTGTGACTTCTCGGAGTCCCTTTTTAAATTTTATCCTTGCATTGTTCCAGTTTAATTAGACCAGGTCATATTTCAGTGTTGGTGGTGGTTCTTTCATATTTTATGATTGGTCGTTAGGAATACTGCAGGGGTGTTTTGCTGGATGGTTTGTCAGCTGATGTGAACTGTAAAATATGGCGGTAGTGTAGCTGGGTTTATCAGCTAGGAGTGGGAGTTGAATCTGCCCTTCTGAGGGGGTCATACTGGGCTGTCTAGGTAGCCGGAGAGGGTATTGGTGTGTGTACAGCAGAGTCACTTGAGTGGCTTATGAGTTTAAGTATGGACAGCCACTAAGGAAGGTAAGTTTGGCTTGTTGGGAAAGTCTTCAGTTTCTTTTCCTCTATCATTCTGATTTGAATTTTGTTAATTACTTAAAGGACAGTGGTTAACTTTTGGGGAATAAATGTTTCTAGGTTTTTCCCGGGTATGGAAATGTCACATTTTTGTATCCTCTGTATTTGAAGGTACGTAGAGAAATGACTAAATGGTTAGTTAATAGAATTAGTCTATAATGTATATTTATTTGGTTTAGGTTATGGTGAATATCTATATGTATATCTCTCTGTATAGCTATATAGATATCTACTAATGCATTGTTTGTTCTAAAGGGCATACATCACAAAAAGAAACCATGGAGGTGAGCCTTGATGTAACAGCCCTGAGCATTCTTCAGCAGCCGGAGAAACTTCAGTGGGAAATCGTTGCAAATGTGCTTGAAGACACAGTTAAGGACCTAGAAGAACTTGGGGCAAATCCCTGTCTAGCTAACTGTAAGAGTGAAAAGATGAAGGAAAAGCATCTGGAACAACACAACATTCCCTTTCCTTGTTTATTAGCTGGGGGTTTATTAACATACAAATCACCTGCTACCTCCCCCGTTAGTAGTAACTCTCAGAGATCACTGGATGGTTTAAGCAGGACTCGAGGTGAGAGTGTATCAGAGCAGGGATCAACTGACAACGAATCCTGCACTAATTCAGAACTGAATTCCCCTCTGGTAAGGAGGACTTTACCAATATTGCTTCTTTACAGCATTAAGGAGTCTGATGAAAAAGCAGGAAAAATCTTTTCACAGATGAACAATATTATGAGTAAAAGTTTACATGATGATGGTTTTACAGTTCCACAGATCATTGAGATGGAGCTGGACAGTCAGGAACAGTTGCTGTTGCAGGATCCACCTGTGACTTACATTCAACAATTCGCAGATGCAGCAGCCAATCTAACTTCTCCGGACTCTGATAAGTGGAACTCTATGGTTCCAAAGCCTGGGACATTGGTTCAGTGCCTGCGACTGCCTAAGTTTGCAGAGGAGGAGAACCTTTGTGTAGATTCAATCACTCCTTGTGCAGATGGAGTTCATTTGTTAGTAGGACTACGGACATGCCCTGTTGAATCCCTGAGTGCAATAAATCAAGTAGAGGCCTTGAATAATTTAAATAAATTAAATTCGGCACTATGTAATAGAAGGAAGAGTGAACTAGAGTCGAGTCTTGCTGTTGTGAATGGCACAAATATCAGTGTGATCCAGCACGAGTCACCAGCAGATGTACAAACTCCTTTAATAATTCAGCCTGAGCAGAGAAATGTTAGTGGTGGATATCTAGTGCTTTACAAAATGAACTATGCCACTAGAATAGTGACTCTAGAGGAGGAACCAATAAAAATCCAGCATATCAAAGACCCACAGGACACAATTACCTCACTAATTTTGCTCCCACCAGATATACTGGATAATCGAGATGATGAGTGTGAGGAGCCTGTAGAAGAAATACATGTAACTCCTAAGAATGGTAATGGGAGAGAGAAAAAATCTGAGATCTCTACTCTTGGGCACCTGGTAATAACTACTCAGGGAGGATTTGTAAAAATTTTAGATCTTTCGAACTTTGAAATTCTGGCCAAAGTGGAGCCACCTAAAAAGGAGGGCAATGAGGAACCAGATATGTTTGTCTCTGTGATATACTGCTCGGGCACAGACAGACTGTGTGCTTGCACCAAAGGTAAGATACTTTTTTCAAAAAGTGATAAACGCTATAATAAAATGACAAATGTTAAATGTGGTAGAATGTTGACTGTGTTTCAGAACTACAAAAGTGGTCTTGAGGGTCATATATTGAGGATGTTCTCAAGTTCACCCCTGGTTCTAGCACTATTCCACATTTAAAGTTTAGGTGATATCTCTAAAACTGGAATGTACTTTTTAGGTGCACGCAGTGTATTGATAATTCTGTTGTCCTAGTCTTCTGGATTTTCCCTGTACTCCAAGATTTATAAACAAAACACAGCAGGCCATAGATCTCTTCAGCCAGCTATTTTAGGACTCTTTGGGTGCAAGGTATCTGAGTCTGTTGATTTAAAAATGTTTATCCCTTGCAGGCATTGTTTAACATCCTCCTCAGTTGCTAATGTACTAGAAAGTAATACACATCCTCATGTAATAAAAGGATATCATGCATCTTTCCAAACACGGAACATAAATAATTATTGACAACTCCTGCTTTTTCTTCATCATTAACAATAATTTTACCACCTCCATCTAGGCTTATACAATTGCTAGAATTTCTTTTGTTGCTAATATCCATATTGTCCTTAGCCCTGCTAGCCATGGGTTTCCCCCAATGTCTTTAGCTTCCCATATCAATTTTCTGTATTTCATAACTTCTAATTTATTTTGGTTTGCTATCAGTTTCCCTTTTTTTCCATTGTTTTGTTATTTCTAATTGCTGCTTTCACTTTGCCACTGAATCAGGGTTGGCTTTTAGGCAAAGTTATCCTCTTTCTTGATTGTGGAATCATGGCTTTTTGACCATCTATGCTTTAAGTACTCTATTTTATTTACATTTTTCTCTCTCCATTTTTTTTCTTGGTAGATTTTTCTCATAACTTTCCTAAGCTTTGTGAAATGAGTCCTTTTGAAGCTTCATTAAGACTGAATTCATTTAACATTTACAAATAGTTCTTAACTTCGTCTCAAAACGTTTTATAAAGGGAAAAAATGCATTTTGTGAATAAGGCCTTGATGGCTTCCTGTTCATAAGCACGTCTGGCAATGATCTTGATATCATGAAAGCTAAAAGGGATTGGTTTTGGTCAATTTGTAGATGGGCGTTCCAAGAAAATCTGTCATTCTGAGGAGAAAGTATTTCGTTTCAGTCTCTGAATTGGCACTAAATCTGTGCCTCTGCATGATGTTAGCATATATTTTGCTGATATTGGTGCTGTCTTTTTGAAGGATATAACAGAAGTGTTGTGGTTAAAGATTCCATGCCAGTTTTTTAAGAGTTAGGGTTATTAACCACAATATTCTGGCCAGATTGTAAGTCTGGATAATCACTTTTTTTTTACAGTTCTTTAAACTTTATTTTGTCATTCTTAATATACATGAGTTTACCATACCAGTATTAAGGAATTTTATTCATAATCTGTATTTATTACCTTTAAAAATACCCACTTGTGTTTGGTCAACTTCTTGTCCATGTATTCTGTTCAAATTCCAGAAATAGCAACCATTACAAAATGTACCTGATCCGGATGTGTAAAGTCTGACACATTTTTCATTGAAAGAATTTCTCATACTCTGCTCTACTTCTTTATGCAATTAATGTTGGGAGAGCTGTCCTTTTCCAAAAATGAGTTGTTGCACATCTGGCTGCTAATAGTAATTGTGTTATGTCATTTTCCTGAGTCAGTAACCTCCTTTGGACTGTAAACTAATAGAATCACTGAGTTCTTCGGGTCGGTCACCTAACTTTAGTTATCTGAAAAATTCTGTTTTCCTTCAAAACAGATCATTCCCAGTATATATGCAGAGAGGTCCCTGTTCCTCTACATACTCTCCAATGCTTGACTCCCCTTTTTATATTTTCCTTAAGTGGAGAGAGATCCGACTGATTAAAGTTATTGATGAGGTTTTTGGCTTTTCTTCATATATTTTTCCTGTTGTTCCAAAGTGGTGACAGTCTTATTGCCTAAATTTATTAGTAACAGTTCATTATACCATGAGGAGAGTAGGCCCTTGCAGGTGGCCTTTGCCATAATTAGTGTTTCTGCCTTCATTAAGGGTCTTGCAAAAGATTTTGATGAAATGGTTTACTTGCAAGGAAGTCACAACTAAGAATTGAGTTATTTGGTGTTAGTTTACATAATTTTGTCATTGTGGAACGAAGTGTGTTGTTGTTTTTATTTTTTTTAATTTCCACTCCCATACGTTACATATTTTGGATTAGATAGCCCTGGTTGAATTTCTGGATTGTTTCTGACGCATGTGAGTGGTAAGGGAAGTGGGGGGGTCTTGTGTTTGTATCAAATTCTGTATCTGAAGTGTTGTTTCCCTCTTGTGTTGGTCTAAATCTTTCAGGTAAAAAAAAAAATCAATGCATTAAATTGCTATTTAAGTTCTATTGTTCTCTGGGGTCACCATGATACCAAGTTGATGCTGATCTTAACTGAGCTATCCAATAATAATTGGTGCTTCCAGTCGCACTGATACTATTTTTAATGTTTCTACTTGTAATATGTAGCTGAAAGGTAGCTTAGAAACCTTCTTCCTGGCACATTGAACAGATGACAAAGCTTGCAGATGCGCTCTCCACCAGGCTAGAAAGCAGGGAGGCTGGAGGAATCCATCTGAAACCTGAAAATAAAGCTACTTACTTGATACAGAATGCATAGGTGGAGGAAAATGATTGAAGTTTTTTTGTGGTAGAATGCATTTTGAAAATGTTGACTGTTTTGAAAACTGCTAACAGATTTAATACTATTAATCTAGATTGAGTAGAATGCATTAGTAGTCCATATAGAGTGTAAAATTCGTGATACTCTGTGGTTTCAGAGATGGTTTGTAATGATTTCTGTAACCATATATTAGTGTTGGATTGTTGGTAAATATTATTCTAATGTTTTATTGGAAATTTCATTTAATGTGTTTTTTTGTTTTGTTTACTCCTTTTGTATGGAAAACTCAATTTTGACTTGGCCTAAGCTCAAAAATGAATATTTTTTGGGGGAAACTTGATCAAGATCAGTTCCCTGATTTTTTTGAGTAATGAGGGAGGAAATTACAAGTTTCATATTCAAAAACCCAGAACCTTTCCTAAATATGGATAACTCATGAATTGTGAAACTTTCAAACTCCCAGGTGGCAAGCTGTCGAAATTGTCAGGTCAACTTGCCAAGAGCCAACAGAACAACAGGGTAAAAGCTAATTTTCTTTATTCCATTTCAAAACTGCCAGTAAGTACAGAAATAGTCTGTTAATTTGCATTCATAATTAGAATGTATGCATCCCATTGTAGTTACATGTGTGAGAAGTTAAGTGTTTGCATCTGTCTCCGTTATTCTGTGCCTTGTGCTCAAGTCATATATCCTGCTTATGAACGAGACGTATTTTTATGATAGTGACCAAACGGAATCCTGCAAGCTTACAGTAAATTGAGGCCTGGTCTACACTGGAGGGATCCATCAAAGTTACACAACTTCAGCTACGTGAATAACGTAGCTGAAGCTGACGTACTTAGATCTACTCACCGAGGTGTCTTTACTCACCGAGGTGCAATGAGTCGACAGTTGACACTCCCCCGTCGACTCCGCCTGTGCCTCTCGCTCTGGTGGAGTACTAGAGTCGACAGGAAAGCGCTTGGCGGTCGATTTATCGTGTCTCGACTAGACGCAATAAATCGACCCCCGCTGGATTGATCCGGCAGGTAGTGAAGACAAACCCTGATGATTAACCTTTCTTAGTGGTGGCAAATAATATTAACTGTGTTAGTAATGAACAGTAGTGCAGTTAAATTCAGTAACTTGGTAACAAATTAAAGCATACTTTTGGGTTTAGGTCTTAACTTCAGGGGCTTCTAGGATGTCATCCAATTTCACACCAGTGTTCACAGGAAGGCTGTGTTTCCCATTACACTCACATTGTTCAAACATTATACCAGGGCTTGAATTAATTGACAGAGTAGTGAAAGGAGCACAGAACTCATCATTGGGCAAGAGCCCAGAGTTTGTATGTTTGGGCTGGGGGACAAAGTCAATAGTGGGGGAGTGAAGTGGCATTGAAAATTGACTAGGAATGGTGTTAGGGGAGGGGAGCAAGGGTAGCTAAAGTTACGGAAATGAGCGAGTAAGCTGAGATCTGCAAGTTGCGATATAGGAACGCTGACTGGAAGAAGTTTGGAGCCATGCCAGATACTTAGAGCAGAGTAAATGTGGTACATGTATAAGAGACCAAATGGAAAGCTTGCAAAGTCAAGGTGCTGGTGAAGGGTTACAAAATCTAAATGCACATGTTGGACATGTGAAGGCTGGATATGAAACAGTGCATGAAGGCTATAATGTTGGAACCAGAAACTTCAATGGGGATACAGACTTGTCTGGCACTGAATTTGGTGATTGTGAACACATGGTTTTAGAAAAGAGAAAGCTCTCTCATAACTTAAACCAGTGGAGGAAACAAGTCCCAAAATCTTTCCTTTCTTAAGGATAAGAGATCACGAATAATCAATTGTAAGGTAATACCTGATGAATGCACTGTGTGATGGCACAGACTTCTTGTTGAACTTCAGAACACAGAGGTCTCAGAAGCATCTGAGCACCGGAGCGACCTAAGTGGTGGAAACTTAAAGATGGGAATGAAAAAACCTTCAAACAAGGCATAATGTATAGACTTTCTGATAATATACAGGGATGTGTGAAGGACAACTGGTTCAAAGGCCAAATTAACAATGATCCCTTAAGTTGATTCTACAAGTTCTTACCAACCCCCTTGTTTTGAACCAATGGGAAGGGGCATCATCACATACTTCCTATGTTATAAAAAGGCTTTCCTTTTCAGCAGTCGCATTAGGTAGGGGCATTGGGGAGCTGGAGATGACAAGAAACTTGCATATACAATTTTCCAGTTAAAGCGATGCCCATGAAGTTTTCAGAACTTGGCCCCAAATGGAATAATATTTTTCATTTGAATCGGTCTGTTCTTACCCTTTTCTGAACTATAAACCTCTGCATCTGGAAGAGACCTACTCAGCTTAGATGTGGTCTGGGCAGTGAAACTTTTGTTGTATGAGCTCTACTCTGGAACAAGTCAGGTGTACCTATAGGCCTGAACAAAAAGGATGAAAATGTCTAAGGACTTCATCCTGAGGCAGACATCCAGTATAGATCATTTCAGACCAAGCAGCTAAGCTTTGCTAAAATTCTAAGCAGCTGAAAACAGGATCTTACAGTAGGAAGTGTCAGGCAACCTGCTGCCACAGATGAGAACATAGGTACTGGAACTAGTGGTACTGGGGGTACTGCTGCACCCCCTGACTTGAAGTGGTTTCCATCATATACAGGGTTTACAGCTTGCTGTGAGCCATTGAACCACCCCCACTATACAAATTGTTCCAGCGTCCCTGGATGAGAAATTTTTAGGCTGGTAGAGATGGATATTGGTGCAGTGTTCCATATGTGCCCGCTGGGGGAGCAGATAGAAGCAAGGTGTGTTGGGATTGGGGGAAACTTTCTCCATGGCATGGGAGTAAGAAAGAAATTCCTTCTCACATCTTAAATTCTGACTTAAGAGAACATAAAACTACAGGTAAGGAAGGTAACTTTATATTTTCCTAAGAAAGAACAGTGAGAAATACATGGTTCGCAAGAGCTACCCAAAAGTTCCAAATACCAGCAGCAAACCAATGGGAATTATGTTAACTTTTCTGGTACTTAGCAGAGAGATCCTATAGCTGTTGGGCATTTAAGTTTATTAATAAAAGCTTAAAAATCTGCAGAAACTCATCTCTAGGTTCTTCTTGCCAAGGCAAGATTACTACACACCTGGAATTTAGTGGACAAGTGGATTTTTCCTGGATTATAGCCCTGACTATAAGAAGTTGAGGAAGTGGTATTTTATAGAGAATATATTGAGTTGTTTTGAATGGGTTTCCAGTTGAAATGTTGTAGTATCAATGTATTATGGCAAGATTTGAATTGTATGATACTTATGAAAAGGCTAATCTGAAGAGTTTTTGGCTTTTTTCATGGGTACTGAGCTGTCTTTTTGGGTGTTGAAGGAACTTCTCTGGCTGATCTCTTTCATTCATAACCATTAGCAGATGGAATGAACATTTGCATGGTTATGTTGCTTTACTTTTTCTGGTAAAGTTAAATATACAAAGAGCATTGAGATGCTTCGCAACTACTGTATGTAATGACCAAATAATGTACTCATTAACTAAAAGTGAGTTTGAGGAAATATATGCTTGTTTGACATAAACTTGTTTCAAACTATTTCTGTTAATGTCAACCACATTTTAGGTGGAGAGCTTCATTTCCTTCAAATTGGAGGAACCTGTGATGATATAGATGAAGCTGATATACTTGTGGATGGATCCCTTTCTAAAGGGGTAGAGCAATCATCGGAAGGCATGAAGCCCTTATCTAATCCTTCTAGTCCAGGCATTACAGGTAAACCATTCACATTTAAACATAACAAAATATATTGTGGTGTGTGTTTTTGTTTTTTTTTTTTAAGCATGTCAAGTAGTCATCAGTAGTCTAGTCTTGTTCACGGTTTCATAATGATGGCTGCAAAAATACCCTAATTCAGTATTTTTCCCAGTTAATTTTATCTTTGCTTGTTCTTTGAAGTGGGGTGGGGGATAAATGTGGAAGTGATGGTGTTTTATCACTGCCGAAGCTAAACTTTCTACACCCCTTAAATAAGCCTGTAAGCTCATTATGTCGAATTAATATCATCTATTCAATCTCTAACTGTTGTCATGGCAGAATTTATGATACAGATGCTATATAATACTTCAGTCTAACATAAACATAACATTTTAAAAATAAAATTGGGTAGACAAATCATATATAGCAGCCTGAATACTGGAGTTGACTTGGTATTCTTCAGGTCCTAGAGTTTCTAGTGTATTTTAGAAGCCTTTTTGTGGTGTGAAAATATTTCAAATTATGAAATTTATTAGGCAAAAAAGAGAATGGAGATTATTTATTCTGTACAGATTCCTGTAATTCATTGATTAATCATGGCTTTCTAGAATAAAGTTATGGTCATCTCTCTGGGAGTTTTTAAAGTATTTTTAATTGTAAACTGAAGATGTTTTCATGTAGAATTATTGATCTGCTAAACAATGAATTCAATGTCATTTTTAGTCATTTTTTCAGAACAGACCTGGACTTTAACAAATGGCAGGTGCGTTCCCTCAGCTAGGGTTATTAGTATAGCCTCTGCAAACTCTTCTGATTGTTTCCCTCTTCCTGTAAGTTTTTCTCCCAACTTTATTGGGATTTAACCTTGTTCCAAGCTGCAGCTTCATTCAGATATTGGGTTGCTAGCTGGAAAGGTTTACTCCTTTCCCCAGACCGAAGGAAGCAGCTGGCTCTACCTCTCCAATATCCAGTTCACCTCAAACACCATATCTAAGGCTTGTTTTCACTGCAGCAGTTAGTTCAAGATAATACAGTTGACTTACTTCAGTGTAGCTTAGCTTGAGTGAGCATCTGGACTGTGAAACACTGGAGATGCACAGTGATTTGATAAACTGCACAGCATAACTACACTGGTAATGTGATTAGATTAGCATCTGAAATGAGCTAGCTTCAGCTGTAGGCCATATCTACATCTCTACTGCATTAGGAGCTTAAGCATCTGAATCTCACATACGTCAAACCATATACTCTGAACAGATCACTTAGCTTGAGTTTAAACCTCCACCTTAACTCAAACTAGAGGCTGTTGTGTGTGGATGGGAGTCCGGTTAGGGGCACCCCTCATTTTTCACTTTAAGCTAATACAATGAAGACAAGCCTATAGTTTGTGGTCAGCTGTGTAAGTTGACAACTACCTGGATTTTTACCTTTTCATATATCCTTATCAATTATTAAATGTTTAGCAGGTCAAATTACACTTGTGTATCTCACTGCCATAACTGGGGTTGACACAGGTGTAAATGATCGTTTTACTAAAACGATTTCTTATACACAAGAAGGAATAGAATTCTACTCTCCCCTATGTTGGCTCTGTAGTGCTAACGAGTTAAAATAACTTTCGTCACAAAACAAAGACTGAGTATACAAGAAGCAGATCTGTGATGTAAGTTGAAATCTCTGAATAATCACTTTTCAGAGTAGAGTCACCCTACACGCACGTTTGCATCTTAGGGAGCTTTTTAGAACTAGGGTAACCCTGCATCATCAGGTGATGTGTGATTTAGCCTTTTTTTATTCTGTGCTTGGTGAAATGAGTGTATTCAGTTTTTTCGTGGAAGCTGACCTTGCTATGATTATCCATTGCTTGGTCTCATCAAGATTACACTACATAAACTAGTTCTACTTAACAATAGCTTTAGATCATCGAGAGACTGCAGCTGGGGTATTTCATGTAGAGAACAGTGTTAAAATTATTATACCTCAGTGTCTTTAGATTATTACATAGCAATTCCACATCCATCACAACAGTTTTCTCTGAATGGAAAGATTTTTGTCATGAAGTGGGTCAATAGATATTAAAAAGAAACGTTCTGAAGTGCAAAAATCAAAGTTTTTGAGCAAGTTTGCTTTTAGGTATGCTAACTTCAAAACTAGCTATTTTTTTTTCCATGCCTTTTTCAAAAAATCTTCATACAAACATTTCTAGTGTTAGAATAGCTTGGATAATTTTGAAATTTGGTCTCGGATGTTTTGGAGAGGAAAGTATATGTAGTAAACCTGTTGGTTTTTGTCTCCTTCAACAAATATTAGGAGTCGATCTTTTGGTGGACCAACCATTTTCCCTTGAAACATTGACATCCTTGGTGGAATTAACCCGTTTTGAGACTTTGACCCCACGATTTTCAGCCACTGTACCTCCATGCTGGGTGGAAGTCCAACAGGAGCAGCAGCAAAGGCGGCATCCTCAACATTTACATCAGCAACACCATGGAGATGCAGCTCAGCATACTCGGACTTGGAAGCTGCAGACAGATAGGTAAGTAGAGTAATAGTCCAAAAAGAGGGACGGGGGTGGGGGTGTGTGTGACTAATTTATGATGCAGTTGGTGTAGTAGTATAAGCTTGCTTCTAATTTATTTTTTAAATAGTTGCAAAGACAAGTGTGTGAATTAAAAACAAAAACCTAAAATGTTAATATAGCTCTTCATTCTTGATCTTTTGCATTGACTCCCCTGCTTGAGGTTTCCGTATTTGTCTCAGTAGACCTGGAAACTATTTGATTTGTTGGGGAAGAGTCAGGTGCCTCATCAACTTATTACAGTGCTTTGTGGGAGTCATATGCATGTGGTTAAGAGTGATCTAGTTGATGTAGTGTACTTGCATTTTTCAGAAAGCTTTTGACAGGGTCCCTCACCGAAGGCTCTTAAGGAAACAGAGGGCTTGTCTACACTTAAAATGCTTCAGCAGCACAGTGTCTTCAGTGAAGATGCTGCCTACTCCGATGGGAGTGCTTGTCCTGTTGGTGTAGACAATCCATCTCCCAGAGAGGCAGTCACTATGCGGTCAGGAGAATTTTCCTGTCTACTAGTGCTGTCTACACTGGGGGTTAGGTAGGTTTAACTGCGTTGCTCAAGGGTGTGGATTTTTTAAATCCTTGAGTGACATAGTCATACTGTAGTTATACTGACTTAATTTCCTAGTGTAGACTAGGCCTAAGTAGCCAGGGGTTAAGAGGGAAGGTCTTGGATCAGGAGCTGGTTGAAGATAGGAAACAAAGGGTAGGAATAAATAAATGGTCAGTTTTCACAGTGGACAGAGGTGAACAGCATCAGGATCCTCTAAGGATCTGTACTGGGAGCTGTGCTGTTCAGTGTATTCATTAATGACCCGGAAAAGGGGCTTGAACAGTGAAGTGGCAAAGTTTGAAGGTGGTACAAAACTATTTAAGATGGTTAAGTCCAAAGCTGACTGTGAGCAGTTGGAGGGATCTCACAAAACTGGGTGACTGGGCAAGAAAATGACAGATGAAATTAAATGTTTGTTTATAAGTGCAAAGTAATCTACACGTAGGGAAAAATCCCAACTATGCATACAAAATGATAGGTCCTAAATTAGCTGTTACCACCTAAGAAAGAGTCAACATGAATAGTTCTCTGAAAACTTCTGCTACATGCACAGCTGTAGGCAAAAAGATGAAAGGTATGTGAAGAATTATTAGGAAAGGGATAGAAAATAAGACCGGAAAATATCATAATGCCACTATATAAATCCATGGTACTCCCACACCTTGAATACTGAGTCCAGTTCTGGTTGCCCCATCTCAAAAAGGATATAGTGGAACTGGAAAAGGTTCAGAGAAGAGCAACAAAGATGATCAAGGGTACAGAATAACTTCCATGTGAGGAGACACTAAAAAGATTAGGACTAGTCATCTTAAAAAAAGACTAGTAAGGGGAGATATGATATATATGTCGATGAAATCATGAATGTATGGAAAAAGACACAAACACTTCGTCACCCAATGAAATTAATAGGCAGCAGTCTTAATACAAACAAGAGGAAGTACTTTTTCTCACAGTGCACAAATAACCTGAGAGACTCATTGGCATGGGATGTTGTGATGGACAAAAGTATAAGTGGGTTCAAAAAAGAATAGGATAAGTTCAATGGCTCTTAGCCAAGACGGCAGCCCCATGCTCTGAGCGACCCTAAACCTCTGACTACCAGAGCGGGAGTGGAAGACAGGGCTGGATCACTCCATAATTGCTCTGTTCTCTACACTCCCCTTGAAGTTCTAGCAAGGACCACAGCTGGAGACAGGTTACTGGGTAAACTAGACTCTGGTGTGACTCGGTAAGGCAGCTCTGATGTTCTTATATTCTCTAAATCGCATAGATTTTCCAAAATCTCATATCATGTAAATTTACTGGACCAACCAGATATTCTACATGTGGCTTCTTGTTAGCTCATTGCTTGAAGAATGAAGTCTAGTTTCCCTGACTTCTCTACTCCAAGCTTTTCTCAAACTTAAATTTAGCTAGTTTAAATGGAGGGGGGAAAAAAAAATTCTCCATGCATGCATAACATATATGAAAAGTGCTGGGAGAAAACTTTGAACTGTTCATACATCTTGCCCAGTTCTGAATCAACTTGGGAAAATGACCTGCGAATTGCTGTGGACAGCTCAATGTGCAGCTATGGTGGGGAAAAAAACCCAAAAAAGGTCATAGGAGGCACAAGGAATGGAATGCAGAATAGTATGGAAAATATGTAGTCATATAAATAAATACAATATTACAGAATTAGAGGAGCATCGGAGAAGGATAATGAAAATGATTGTGGGCATGGGAAAAACTCATGTGAAGAGAAACTGAAAAGACTTGGATTTTTTACCTTAAAAAGATGATGAATAGAAAGGACATGTGTATATAAAAGAACAAATGGTATAGAGAAAATAGATTGGGAGTTTGTTATACGAATGTCATAACACAAGAACAAGAGGGATGTTCAAAGAAACGGCAAGGTGGGAGTGTTGAAATTGATTACATGTTGAATGGAAAGGTATTTATTTTCCTTAATAAAACGGTGGAACTTACTGGTCCATTATGTCATTGAAGCCAACAATTTACCTAGTAATCAAAACTAGCAGACTGTGCACTTAAGAATATCCAGAGTTATGTATGACCTGTTGATGCAAACAAAGTTTTGGAAGAGATTTAACCCCCCCCTCCCCAAACAAAACAAAACAAAACCCTCATGCTTCAGGGTTTAAGCAAACCTCTCCGTAGGACTAGTATAAGACCTTCATGAAGGCAGATCTCACTTTTCTGTTGTGGGATTCTTAAACCTTCCTCTGAGGCATCTGCTACTAGCCACTGTCAGCTGGTTCAGTGGTTTTCAAACTTTTTTCTGGCAACCCAGTTGAAGAAAATTGTTGATGCCCGCCACCCAGCGGAGCTGGGGTTGAGGGGTTTGGGATGTGGGGGGGACTCAGGGTTGGAGTGCGGGCTGTGGGGTGAGTCTGGGAATGAGGGGGTCAGGGCTCTGGGGTGGGGCTGGGGATGAGGGATTTGGGGTGCAGGAAGGGGCTCTTGTTTTGGGGGGGCTCAGGGCTGGGGCAGGGGATTGGGGTGCAAGGCTTACCTCTGGCAGCTCCCGGTCAGTGGTGGAGCTGGAGTGCAAAGGCAGGCTTCCTGCCTGTTCTGGCACCGCAGACTGCGCTGCACCCCGGAAGTGGCCAGCAGCAGGTCCGGCTCCTAGGCAGAGGCATGCAAGCATGGCTCTTGCCCACAGGCACCACGTGCACCGGCAACCCTCTTTCCCCCCCCCCCCCCCCCCCGCGCGCTCCCATTGGCCAGTTTCCGACCAATGGGAGTGAGGAGTTGATGTTCAGGGCAGAGCCATGTGGTTGCCCTCACCCCCTGTCTACGAGCCAGACCTGCTGCTGGCCGCTACTGGGGCGCAGCGTGGTGTCGGAACGGGAAGGGACTAGCCTGCCTTAGCCGGGCAGTACCACCAACAGGACTTCTAACAGCCCGGTTGACGGTGCTGACCAGAGCTGCGCGGCCCAGTCCCTTCCATTCCGCAGCCTAGTTCTGGGTCGCGACCCATGGTTTGTAAACCACTGAGCTAGATGAATCAGGGGTCTGATTCAGTGTGACAATTCCAGTGCTCCTATGTAATACACTACTGTGCACAAGCTGGTTTACTGCTTACCTCTGTATCTGTGTCAGGTCAGTAACTTGAACCTCTGAGCTGGTCAGTCCTTAATACTTCAGCACACTGGCCCTTTTAGAATGGATTGGCCTCATCCACGATATATAATGTTTTGAATGATTAATAGTTATATGTCCATGTCATAGCAGCATCTTCTTCATTTATATAGGGCCAGAAGTGTGTTAGGTGCTATATAGGACAGAGGACTGTGATCCTTCGTCTAAGCTTAGACTAAATATTCAGTAGTTCTTCAGGAACCATGGTGTCCTGGGCAAGCTTTCATCATGAGGAATTATATTTTGCATACTTACATCCCTGTTCTATTTTTCAGTTGTAAAGAATTTTTCACTTTGCATCCTTAAACAAATCTAAACCAAAATAATCTTTCTTCCCCCTTCTTTTCCCCAAATCCTGAAACAAAATCAGTTGTGCAGTATTTCTGAGGCTGAATAGCTGCCATATTCAGTCCCAGAAATGGCATTTCTTTGTGTTCAGTTTGTAAAGAACTTTAGGATCCTTCATGAGTGTATTAACTACCTGTGTGCTAAAGCTGAGTTTGGAATGCTGTTTTAAAGACTCCAGTCTTCCTTTGCTCATAACTTCCTCAATTCTTCTTCGCCTAACATTTTCCATGGTTAGCCTTTTAGCCTTAGTGGTAGCACCATTATAATGATAATCACTCACTTGCTTGCCAATCCTGTGGTGTCTAGTCATATTCCCCCCTCCCCCCCATCAGGTTGTAATTTTGTTGAGTTTGTTGTAGAGAGATTGTGGACTGCTTTCTGAAACTGTGTAAGTAATCCTAAATTCCATAGCAGTCAAGAAGCTCTTGGAAGGCTGGCTTAGTTTGCTGTAGCAGGAAAGGTCTAGATTTTTTTACCTATCTGACATCCTGGAGTGTCTCTTAATAGGCTTCCACAAAATTCTTTGCTATCGTACTGTGTAGATTTGCTTTAGGAACTTCTTTGCTTCTCTGAAAGGAAACAGGTTCTTTTTTCATCCCCAGATAATTTTCCAAGAGAGCTTCTTTGTTTGTTCTTGGTTTAAACACTGTTAACGAGAAGAAAAAGGAGACAGTACTGAAAGTTAGATACTTATGGTAGAATTAAAAGAAAAGATGATAATGCTTTGAGGTCAGCTGAAAAAGTTTCTTCAAGGAAATGTTTTTTCCTATTTTTTTTATTATAACAAGGAGCGAACATAAACTAATTTTATTGTTTAGGTCCTTTTTCTTTGTCTATCACAAGTTACTGCTCATTTGACAGCCAATGGGAATATGGGTGCTTTACAAAAAAAAATTTTTTTTTCCTTCTTCATGGAAAATGCTGCACAAAAGACTTCCACCCATGCGAGGAACAGAGCTAATGGTCAAATAGACAACAAGCAATGAACCTTAACTACTGGTTATATATTCCTAGGTTCTGCAGTTTAATGGTGCATTACCACTGCCCGAGAAAGATCTGACCCTGAAGTTTAATACTTCAAAAATTTAATAAAAAGATATGTTAGAAGATAGTTATATTAACACTTAATAAATTGCGAAGAAATTGTGCAGAAGATAGTGATACATAGTATAGTGTAAAAAGCTTAGTTCTAAATAATATATTTATAAATGTCCCTTACACATGGACTGAAAACAGTTAGGAAGTGCATTTCTTCTTCAAGTGATGATCCTTATTGTATTCCACTGAGGGGTTATGCACATGCACCTAGAGCTGGAGCTTTTAAAAGTAGTAGTGTCCATTGATTCACGCATGTGCCCTTGTACTGCCTCATGATTTTGACTGAGGTGATAAAGGGCAGGCAGGCGGACCGACCGCGCCCTCAGTTCCTTCTCACTGTTGCCTGGTCAGAGTTGGAGCTTCTGCTGTTCTCTCATCCCTTGTGACGCACTTTCCAAATGTAGTGAGAGAGCCTGATTTATTCTTGTACATAGTTAGCATTTTATTGTTGTTAGTTTTCTTAGGATTTAAGGACTTTGGGGTGCCGCTTTGGCAGTTTTCTTGCCAACCACCCTTCTCTCTCCCTTGCACCCATGCCTGGGGACTGGATTATGCCAAAGATGCTGGGGTTCAAGATCTTAGCCTTAGAAATACCTCATGGAGGTCACCATGAGGACACAGTTGGATCCAGGCTGGGGAACTCCCCCTGCCCCCGGACATTGCCCTGAGTAATCCAAGTGTGCACCTCTTGCCATGGAGCTCAAGTCTGGTTACGCCAGTACCAGCGCTACGGACCCTGTGCTGGGCCCTAGCCATGAGACAAGGAAGCATGTCAGGTGGGCAAACTACAGCCTGGGGGCCACATCTGGCCCTCCAGATATTTTAATTTGGCCCTCGAACTTCCGCCAGGGAGCAGGATCTGGGGCTTGCCCCGCTCTGGCACTCCAACCGGGAAGCAGGGTTGGCAGCTTGCCCTCCTCTGTGCTGCTCCTATGGGTTGGCAGCTAAGGGGCTCTGCACATTGCCGCTGCCCCTATAACTCCCATTGTCTGGGAACCACAGCCAATGGGAGCTGCAGGGGTGGTGCCTGCGAACAGGCCACACCACCACGTAGGAGCCAGAGGGGTACATGCTACTGCTTCTGGGAGCTGCTTGTGGTAAGTGCCGCCTGGAGCCTGCACCCCTGAACCCACCCCCGCCCCAGCCCTGATTCCCCTCCCACCCACCAAACTCCTCGGTCCCAACCTGAAGACCCTCCTGCACCCCCAACCCCTCATCCCCAACCGCCTGCCCCATCCCGGAGTCCCCTCCTGCACCCTGAAAGCCTAATTTCTGGCCCTACCCCAGAGCCTGCATCCCCAGCTGGAGCCCTCATACTCTTCTGCACCCCAACCCCCAATTTTGTGAGCATTCATGGCCCGCCATACAATTTCCATACCCAGATGTGGCCCTCAGGCCAAAAAGTTGGCCCACCCCTGAAGTATGTGCATAAGCATGGCAGTAAGTCTTCCTCAAGGACCAAGAAAGACACTGCATTGGCCATAAGTTCCAGCCATGGAGAAGTGATGTTCCAAAGCCCACAAGCATGACAAAATGTTGCACTGCACGCTGAATCTGCTGGCCCAGCTCCTGAGCGGCATGCCCCTTCTGCACCGGTTCTGCCAAAGTCCTGTTAATCATTGGTTCTGAGGCAATTTCCAGTTCTGTCCATGTACTGTGCGCCGTTGACTCTGGGGAGGCACGAATTTTCCCCCGAGTCTCCTGAACTGACAAACCGCCCTTTCACCATGTTCCATAAGGACAAAGTTTCCCTGCATTTACATCCTAGATTTCTTCTGAAAGTGGCTTCCTGCTTTCACCTCAACCACCCCATACATTTATCTGCCTTCTTTCCAAAGCCACATGCTTCAGAGGAGGAATGATGTTTTCACTCCCTTAGCGTCCTAGCCTTTTATCTGCAGAGGAAGAGGCTGTTCCCGAAGCCTCTGAAGCTATTTGTTACCATAGTGGAAAAAATTAAGGCGCAGGCCATCTCCACTCAGAGTTTCAAAGTGGGTTTTTGGGTGCATTATGCTTTATCAGGGCTGTCTCCACCCTGTGGGATATGGGCCCACACCACGACAGTGCAAGCATCAACTACGACTGCACTTCACAATGTGTCTCTTATGGACATATGTAAGTCAGCCATGTGGAGTTCAGTACACATCTTCTCTTCCTATTATGCACTGATGCATGACTCTGCAACGGATGCCTTGTTCTGTCTAGTGGTTCTCTGTTCCATGGTGCCATCTTTCTTGTACCCTGCTCCTCCGTAGGTGCTGCTTGTTAATCACCCTCGGTGAAATACAATAGGGACCATCATTCAAAGAAGTGGAGGCTCTTCGAGATGTGTGGTCCCTATCTGTATTCCGGTCCCACCCTCCTTTCCTTTCTGCTGCGGATCTGGTAGATTTGTGGTGGAGAAGGAATTGAGGGTGCAGTTAGTCTGCCCTGCCCTTTATTGCCTCAGTCAAAACCATAAGACGGTGGCAGGGCACATGCGTGGACCAACGGACACTACTACTTTTAAAAGCTCTGGCTCCGGGCACATGGAGCATGTGCATAACCCCTCAGTAGAATACAGATAGGAACCATTCATCTTGAAGAACCTCCAGTTATAGGTAAGTAACCTCCTCTTACTTTTAAAAATGTGTGTAACGTAACACTTGGAAACATGATTAATTTTATGTTAATTGCTTTTTCTTCAATTTGAGCTACTTTTGCAAACCTTAGTGTGTCAAACTATGAAACTTTAATCATTTGAGGGGTACTTATTGTCTCAAGTTTACACTTTCAGTATAAAACAAAGTTGGCCTCAAAAGGAAAAATATGACTCATTAAAAGAAAGCTGCACCCATTTTGCTTAGTGCAGGCTTCTGAGTGTGCACCTGGTAAGAAGCACTTCTCGTCCTGTATAGATTGTCAAATGTATTTCAAAATTTTGAATTGAAATTAGTATTTTGAGCCTCCTGCAGGTGGCCATGGTACTGTTGAAAAGTGACAATGTTTGACACCATCAGTGAAGAATGCCAACCAGATCCTATCATGCTTTGGTACCGTTTAACCATTGGAAGACAATTGATGTTTAAGAAAGTATTTTCATTGTTTTAAATACTGACTTAAGCCTCAAAAGAAATTTTAAGTTTTATGGAGGCAGTATTGTAATGCAGGTAGTAGGCGGTTCTGTGCTTTTTCGCCGTTACTTATTGCCAAACACATTGATTCAGCATCTTATCAGTTGGCTTTCAATGTTTTCTACATAAAATGGACATGGTTAACTGCAGTTTAAAATACTTGATTTTTGCTTCAGAGATTCATGTGGATATTGAGGGACTATGAAGAAAGCTTAGACTAACTAATGTAAAACTACATCTTTTCTCAGTACACTAGAGAAGTATATGCAGAAAATAAACTGGATGCTGCTGCTTGTTTGGCTGTAGTGTACTTGTAGACATGGTGTTACAAAATACCTAATATTTTTTCCCCAACAGCAACAGCTGGGATGAACATGTCTTTGAACTGGTTTTGCCAAAAGCCTGTATGGTTGGACACGTGGATTTCAAATTTGTTTTGAACTCAAACATAACAAACATTCCACAGCTTCAAGTGACTTTACTGAAAAATAAAGCTCCAGGGCTAGGAAAAGTCAATGGTAAGAAAGGAGATCATCTTCTTTTCTCAGACTTGTTACTTTTTAGGTCTGGTATTTTACTGATTTAATTAGCGATGAAGTAAAGATTTGTAGATATCTCAACTTTACATTTACTTAGTAATATCTTGCATTTTAACTTTCTTTGCACAAATGAACATTTATTAAAGATTGGGGAGCAAAAATGAGAGAAACATTAAAATAGTCAAAGATAAGCACAGATTTTAAAACCTCAATGTTCTATAAAGAAGTATAGCTAAAGCAACAACAGTTTGAGCTGAACTTACATGTTGTCCTACTACTAGAATCTGATGATGCATTCAAAGAAAGTTGCAGTGTCAGACATAAATGACAGAGCTTCTGAGGTGTATAACATTTTTATTTTCTAAATCAAAGGATTTAAAAAAAAATAGATAATTCTTCCAAGTCATATTTAGAAATTCAGTTTGCAGGTGTCCATGACTATAGAGCAGAGGTGGGCAAACTATGGCCTGCAGGCCACATCTGGGATCCTCCTGCCCGGCCCCTGAGCTCCTGGCCCGGGAGGCTAGCCCCCCGCCCCGGTCCCTCCTCAGCTGTTCCCCCTCCCTTGCAGCTCACTGCACCACTGGCAGTGCAGTGCTCTGGGTGGCAGTGCAGCTGCAGAGCCACAGCCTGACCCGGTGCTCTGTGCTGCGCGGTGGCGTGGCTGCCTGTCCTGGTGCTCTGTGCTGCGCGGTGGCGTGGCTGCCTGTCCTGGTGCTCTGTGCTGCGCGGTGGCGTGGCTGCCTGACCCGGTGCTCTGTGCTGCGCGGTGGCGTGGCTGCCTGACCCGGTGCTCTGTGCTGCGCAGTGGCGTGGCTGCCTGTCCTGGTGCTCTGTGCTGCGCGGTGGCGTGGCTGCCTGACCCGGTGCTCTGTGCTGCGTGGTGGCGTGGCTGCCTGTCCTGGTGCTCTGGGCAGCGCGGCTGTAGCGCCAGTAGCCACCGCTGCTCCGGGCAGTGCAGTAAGGGAGCAAGGAGCAGGGCAGGGTTGGATAGAGGGCAGGGGAGTTCAGGGAGGTGCTCAGAAGGTGGAGGTGTGGCTAAGGGGCGGGGCGGTCAGAGGGCAGGGAACGGGGGGTTGAATGGGGGCAGACAGGAAGCAGAGGGGGGTAGTCAGGGGCAGGGGGTTTTGGAGGTGGTCAGGGGACAGGGAGCGGGGGTGGATGGGGCAGGGGTCCCAGGGGTGCAGTCAGGAATGAGAGGAGGGGTTGGATGGGGCGGTGGGGGGCAGTCAAGAGACCGGGAGAAGGGGGTTGGATGGGGCAGGAGTCCTATGGGGGCCTTTGGGGAAGGGGGTTTGGATGGGGTGGGAGTTCTGGGGGGAGCTGTCAGGGGGTGGGGGCTGGGCCTCTGTACAATTTCGGAAACCCGATGTGGCCCTCAGGCCAAAAAGTTTGCCTGCCCCTGCTATAGGGCATCTGAGTGCCCTTATGAGAAGAAAAAATCTAGAGAATTCCATTGAAATAAAGGTTGCATGACTGTGAATTTAAGAGAAAACAAAAAACAAATTTAGAGTCGTTCTCAGAAAAATCCCACTCCTTATGCCATAGCTTTCAATAATGGTATAAAGAAGTACTGCTGAGTCTTTTATTTTATTTTGCAGAATAGCACATAAAAGCTGCTGTGTATCCAAGGGAACAGTATTTGAGTAGCAGTGTCTCAGTGGGGAAAATATATTCTCTAAGAGTACAATATGACTAAGAATTTCAACATACAGCTTAACTATGGACACAGGACAGAGGGAAACAAATGCTCCCACATTTGACCTGTGTTCTTTAAGACTCAATATGAAGTATTAGTTATAAGATACTGAAGCATGCTTGGTGACCACATCCAGAGATGGGGAAAATTCCCCACTCTTTGCTGGTTTGGCTGAAAATGAAGCTACTCTTTGACCTTATAATTCAGTCTCATTTATCCCAGCAAGTTTAGGTCTTATTACTTGTGGACCATCTTCTGTGGCTTTTTTTTTTTTAATTTGTTATACAAATAGTAAAACTGGAGAGCTAAATAGGGTTTAACTAGAGCTGGGCAAATAACTCAATGTTACAATAACGTTTATTTAAATAAAAAATTGAATTAGATTCAGTTGTGTTACTCTTTTGTGCTAGTATTCTATGTGTGTTTCTTTTTTTAAACTGGGTGAGAAGCTCATGCTACAGAATATTTGCAGCAGTAAAAATTTGAGTTTATGAAATAGAATATCTGCAATGGAAACCATTTTTTAAGAGTTATACTTAGGGAACAGACAATACCTGTATGTCCAATCAAACTAACAAACGCAGCTCTGATTTTCAATATCAAAAACAAATAATTGCTTGAGAGCAATGTATTATTGGTAGAAATTATTTTTCAAAAATAACATTCAGACTGATAAACTGCTCACAAACAAGTTGAGGACAAAGGCTAACTTCATTTAATAAATTGAGTTCTATTCTAATTTTAGTATGAAGGAGTTTGTCAGCAGCTGTAGGATTTTTTAGTAGAGATGATGGTTTCAGTGAATTTTGAGCAAAAACTTAAATAATAAATCTGCTATGGAAGTTAATGTTTCTGGTTTTCATTAATACTACACAATGTTTACCAAACATTGCTAATATTTTTTTATTTTCCAGAAGCAGCAGTAGATAGACAGATCACCTTTCCTTTATCTCCAGCTCATAGTATTGAAATGGAAAGAAATGGAAAACCAACACTGGTTGAGTTGAATGAAGAAATGCAGAACATGGATGTAGAGGAATCACAATGTGAGTTTAATATGGTTATTTCCCTATGGAGAAACTATGATATGAAAAATCTTCAGAGATCACATTGGAACTTCTATGTAAATATTTTCAAGTAATTAAAATAAAAAAAAAAGCACATTCTTTACGTTTATGCTGGTCAGCCCTATTCAGTACATTTGGCAGTTGTTCCTTTCAGTGGAGACTATACTTTGCTGTTGAAAGCAAAAATTAACTGTTGGGGACTTTGATTTTTGGTATTGTTAAATCAAGGTTTTATTTTAATTTAGAAGTGGAGCTATAGGTCATTTTAGCAGCTCTCAAGCTGGTCTGTCATGTCTTCCACTGCAACATGGTTTTAAGTGTTGCTTGAGTTAGCTAGTTTTCAAGGAAACTGACTTTTTTTTCACTGCATATCTAATTTTCCTTAGTTTTAGCATCAATACCTTCAAAACTTAAAATATCCAGTTCAAAATTCCTAGCTAGTCACAGGTTTCAGAGTGGTAGCTGTGTTAGTCTGTATCAGCAGAAAGATCAAGGAGTACTTGTGGCACCTTAGAGACTAACACATTTATTTGAGCATAAGCTTTCATGGGCTAAAGCCCACTCCATCAGATGTGTGCAGTGGAAAATACAGTAGGAAGATATATCTCCTCGTTCTTTTAACTAGCACACTAACTTTACAGCCTTATCAAACTCACTCAGTCCTTTCCTCATCTAGCTCATTACAGCAGCTTTCCCCTCAAAACTTGTGAGAGAAAGTATCTAGAAGGGTATCAAATTATATCTGTGTAGGAGTGACTAGTGCCTAAAAGTAAGTGTTGCGGCTGAATAAATATCAAAAACCCCAAACTTCTGTCACTTACTCTTTCAAGCTAAGTCTTACTTTCCTTCTTTCTTTGCTTCATTTGGTGACCAGGTTTTCAAAGAGAAAACCAGGATACTATTGCAAGGTGTGTTTGAGATAAGGGGAAAGTTTTGGAGAGGAGAGTTTGGGTGGTGGGGAGGAGGCACGCACAGAGGTGAGCAGATGAGAATTTCACTACATGGAAGGAGAGAAAAAGATTCCGAAGTTTGTCCTATTCTCTTCTTATCCAACTACCCACCCCTCTTACCCTTTTCCTGCTGCCCCCTCCTTTTGAAAATTGAGGTTTGTTTATTAAATCAGGATGGGAAAAAATATTTACCTCTGTACTTGTGTCCTTGCTATTTATCCCAGACCGTCATTCTATTTTCTGTGTTAATTCTGATGCCCCGCTTCAATTTTTCAATCACCTCTCATTCATTGATGGATAGAAAGTTGGTTAGATTGTCGGGCTCAACGGGTAACGATCAAAGGCTCCATATCTAGTTGGCAACTGGTATCAAGTGGAGGGCCCCAAGGGTCGGTACTCAGGCCGGTTTTGTTCAATATCTTCATAAATGATCTGGAGGATGGTGTGGATTGCACCCTCAGAAAGTTTGCAGATGACACTAAACTGGGAGGAGAGGTAGATACGCTGGAGGGTAGGGATAGGATACAGAGGGACCTAGAAAATTAGAGGATTGGGACAAAAGAAATCTGATGAGGTTCAACAAGGACAAGTGCAGAGTCCTGCACTTACGATGGAAGAATCCCATGCACCGCTACAGACTAGGGACCGAATGGCTCGGCAGCAGTTCTGCAGAAAAGGACCTAGGGGTAACAGTGGACAAGAAGCTGGGTATGAGTCAACAGTGTGCCCTTGTTGCCAAGAAGGCCAATGGCATTTTGGGATGTATATGTAGGGGCATTGCCAGCAGATCGAGGGATGTGATCGTTCCCCTCTATTTGACATTGGTGAGGCCTCATCTGGAGTACTGTGTCCAGTTTTGGGCCCTACACTACAAGAAGGATGTGGAAAAATTGGAAAGAGTCCAGCGGAGGGCAACAAAAATGATTAGGGGACTGGAACACATGACTTATGAGGAGAGTCTGAGGGAACTGGGATTGTTTAGTCTACGAAAGAGAAGAATGAGGGGGGATTTGATAGCTGCTTTCAACTACCTGAAAGGGGGTTCCAAAAAGGATGGCTCTAGATTGTTCTCAGTGGTAGCTGATGACAGAAGAAGGAGTAATGGTCTCAAGTATTCTTGTCACCCGTGATCTGATTGTTTCAATAAATATCAGGGTTTTTTTGGCCTCGCTTGTGGCTGACACTGGTATTTTCCGCCTCAACTGGTAAAAATAAAATAAATATTCTATACTCTTATATGAGGCAGCAATTAGAATACAACTTAGATTACATATGCTTATTCCATGATTACCTCTTTTAAAACCGTTTTATACTTCAGGTGGTGGTAATGTGTGTAAAAAGTTTAGTAACTGCAATACTATTTATACTGAGATTCCACTTGAACGTCCCAATAAGGTTCAAAGTGCCCTATTGTGCTAGGTGCTATGCAAATGCATACAAACGTGATTTTTTTCCTCCCTAAGAATTGAGTCTCTCAACTTCATCGTATAAAAGTGCTTACGTCATTCTTCTCTGAAGCTCTTCTGTTGTCTCACTGCTAATATCACCTTTTGTTCTTCTTTTTCCAAAGTTTGTTGTTTGTAATATGACAACTGAAAAATGAGGATTTGCAATGCGGATGTTGACCGACTCTAACGTCAAACATAGTTTTAGTATTTTTAGAGCCCTGCGTGGATACCACATTTATATCCATGGATATAAAGCGAGTATCCGAGGAGCTGCAAGGGTCTACCAGGAACAAGCAGTGGCGAAAGTAGCTGCATGTCTGGCTGCTGCTTGCAGGAGCCAGCGCTCTGCACAGGCAGCAATTCCAGCATGGCTGAACAGCTCCCGGTCCCACCCACTGGGGTGGGCACCAGGCTCAGCAGCTTGCATGCTCCCAGATTTGTGTGCCCAAGGACAGCTGCTGCTGAGCCTGGTGCCTGCCCCAGTGGGTGGGAGTAGGGACGGTGCAGCCATGCTGGAGGAGCTGTCCGCGTGGGGTGCTGGCTCCTGTGAACAGCGGATGGAAATGCTGCTGCTTTCACTGCTGCCATTCCCAATAGAGCCCTGCAGCTCCTCGGATATCCACAGATATAAATTTGGTATCTGCGCAGGGCTCTAAGTATTTGCATTGGAGTGATCCCATCTCCCTCATTTTGGCTTATTTAAATTGACATTTTCATCTGCTGCCAATGAAATCTAACATGAGCTTGTTTTTTTTTTTAACTAGGACCTGTGATAGTTGTGGCTCAAACAACTATATCAGTTCACCATTCTACAGGCCATAAACTTGTGCAGAATATTGATCTTTCCAGAGCATCAGCTGTGTTACATGTACAGTATATCTGAAAACTGTACTTTGAGAACTTTCTGAAAATTAAAAGTACATAATTTGACTAGAACATGGCTTAGTTATTTCTTAAAAGGTGTCAGCTCACCTAACTTCTACAGTCTAAATTGAAGTTTAATATATATCCATTTAATTTATGAAAATTAATAATTTACTTTGTAACCTTGTCTTATTTGATGAGTCCATATCAATTCTACTTAAATTATGTTGTGTTTTTAAGGTCTTAGGTTGTGTCCATTTTTAGAGGATCATAAAGAAGACATACTATGTGGTCCAGTATGGCTGGCTACTGGACTGGATCTGTCAGGACATGCTGGAATGTTGACATTAACAAGTCCAAAGCTTGTTAAAGGTAAATTAATGTATTACATTGTCTCTCTAAAATGTGCATTACTAGAGTATACCCAATAATTCTGAGTTGAGCAATCTTGGTTAGGATTTATCAGATTAATTTCCCATAAGACCATGTTAATTATGGAACACTTACATAATATAAATCTACAGTAACTCCTCATTTAACGTAGTTATGTTCCTGAAAAATGCAACTTTAAGTGAAAAAATGTTAAGCAAGTCCAATTTCCCCATAAGAATTAATGTAAATAGGGGGGAGTTAGGTTCCAGGGAAATTTTTTTTGCTAGACAAAAGACTACACATACACTAAGTTCTAAACAAACAATACTGTACACAGCAATGATGATGATTGTGAAGCTTGGTTGAGGTGGTGAAGTTAGAGGGTGGGATATTTCCCAGGGAATGCCTTATTGCTAAATGATGAACTAGCACTTGGTTGAGCCCTCAAGGGTTAACACATTGTTAATGTAGCCTAACACTCTACAAGGCAGCAGGGAGGGAGGGGGAAGAGAGAGATGTGTATTGCCCCTTTAAATATGCTGACCCCACTCTAAGTGACCTGCCTTTTCAAGTAGATCAGCAAGCTGAGACAGAAGCTGCTGTACAGAAGTGGGGGGAGGGGATTATCCTGACATTTGCCCCCCTCTACTGCCCCTGCACAGTGAGCAGGAGCCTCCCGGGAGCAGCTCCAAAGCAGAGGGCAGGAGCAGCACATGGCAGTCAGGGGAGGGACACCTGAACTGCCCAGCAGTTGATAGCCTGCTGGGTGGCTGCTGTACAGGGAATTTTAGGGGATCAGGGAGCTGATATAGGCTGGTCCACCCTGGTTCCAAGCCCCCACCAGCTAGCTCCAATGGGCTGCTCTTTCTGCAAGCAATGGACAAAGCAGGTGGCTGCCAAACAAAGTTATAGGGAAGTCTTGCACAACTTTAAATGAGCATGTTCTCTAATTGATCTGCAATGTAACAACATTAACTTGAACAACTTTGAGTGAGGAGTTACTATATGTTTAAATGATTGTTCTTTAATGCCTAGAATTTATACTGAATTACCAAAAAAATACTTACTTAACTCAGATGGTTGTGAATGTTAGCCATCAAATTAAAATCTCTTCAGTTTGATATAGTACAGGTGTAAAAGCTCTTTCCTCCTTTTTGTTTTTTTCCAGGTATGGCTGGGGGCAAGTACCGTTCATTTTTAATCCATGTTAAAGCAGTGAATGACAGAGGAACAGAAGAAATTTGTAATGGTGGAATCCGGCCTGTTGTAAGAATACCATCTCTAAAACCTCAAAGTAGTAAAGGGAATTCTCTTGCGTCACTGTTGGCCAAAGTTGCAGCAGGCAAGGTATTGAATAATTAACATAGTTGCAGCTATATTTTATATATATTAAAGCTTCAGAATATATTAAAGCTTCAGAATCAGTTGTATAAACCCCCATTTTGGAAATGAAAGGTCTCTCTCTACAGTTCCATAAGAGAGTTAAAACAAATCCTAGTGAAATTTTGATTAACTATCTAAGTTTTATACCTACCAGAACTGTAGTTTAGGTATAAAAAAAAAAAGTCCTACATTAAAAGATGGTTATTAAGGCTACAACCTCAAGCACTAAAAAGATAAGAAATACCAGAATTTAGGTTGCCTGCACAACCTTTTTTGAGCTCCCTTGTACCGGCATTATGATAGTCTTTAGTTATATGACCACATGCTATATTTTCCTAACTTGACTTTGCAACCTTTAAGGTTGTTTTAATGTAGGATTTTTGTTTAATTGCCTAGATTAAAAAAAATTTCATCATGTTGACCCATGTTAACCCTCACAAGGGCATCATTAGGGTAGGAACCTTTAGATCCACCACACGGTGATGGAGTAACTGATAGGTTGTCATCCTTCATTTAGATCAGCACTAGAGAGGGATAGGGATAAACCAGTGGGTTTCACAGGTATTTCCTGAAAGCAGAGGTCTGGTGAGTCTTGGAGGAATCTTGGAGCCCATTCCAGGCTTCGTAGGGGAGTGTCCTATAGGGGGCACAGATTCTTCTGCCCATTCCGCTCCAAACATCGCCCCTTTCTGTTCCATCCCTCTAGCTTGTTCCTGTCTTCCCCATCCCTGGTGCCTTGTCCTAGTCCCATTGTCTTCACCTAGCCAGCCCCAATTTCTAGTCCTCAGGTTTCTCTTCCCAGTCTACTTGCCCATATAATCCCAGTTCCTCTCCCTATGACTCCTTAACTGATCTGTTGGTTTCTCCTCCACCCTGCCCACATTCCGGGTTCCCATGTGCTCTTTGTCCAGTTTCTAGTGTGGTGTCGTCTCCCCCCACCCCCACCCCCCCGCAAACCCCTGCTCCTTATCCCAGTTTTTGTCAGGTTAAAGTCATTCTTTCTGGTTCCCAGTCTCTTTGCCCAGACAGTCTTTCTCTCCTAACTGCAAATCCCAGTCCCATTTCCTCCTTCTCCTCCTCCTTTTCCTGTCACAGCATCAATTCCTTTTCCTCATGGCTTTTTGTCCCAGCTTATTCTGTCTTTACCCCTTTGCAGGTCTGGCTCTTGATTCCTCTGTGTTTGAATTAGGTAGCTTCATCGTCCATGCTGCCAGGCCATGGAGAGCACAGGAGAGACAGATCTGCATGCTGTCAGTTCAGGTGCCCAGACCTGGCACAGCCAGCCCAAGTCCAGAGCTGCAGTTGCAGGGAAAGTCTGCCTTAGCCCCTGGATGAAGTGGGGTTTTCACAGGGACAGCAAGATTCAGAAGGCCATCCCTTGTCGAATTTCAAGCCCCTGCTCCAAAGCATGAGGGCACTAGAGCTTGAAAAAGTTGATGATGCTAGAATTTAACATGGGCAAAGCAACATATTCTTCCCTCATCTCATTCTCAGGAAACAGCTGATTAGTCTTGGCTGAATTTTTTCAAAAAAACGCACCCTGAAGCAAACACCTAACATGGAAAACTTTAACACAGATGATTAACGTTTGGCAGTTATAAGCAGTTGGCAGTGGTGTCTCACAATGGGAAATTTCAGGCAGATTTAATAATAAGCAAGGCTGTCAGCTCCACCTATAATATATAATCAAATTGCTCTGAGATCTGACCAGATTCTCATATGTTGTTCAAGTATTCAGTCTGTCTGAACTGTTGTCTAGCTTAGATTTTTTTTTTTTGGGCAGGGGGGCCATTGTCAATCTTACAGTGCCAATGACATGCATGGCCCTCAGTAAATAAGCTACTTGAAATTACCCCTCAACTTTTACCCCAATACAGCAGTTAAAATAAGCTAGGAATCTCCTTCTCTTGGTTCCCAAACTGAAACATTCCACAATCACCGAAAAGCCAGAGCTTTTTCAACTGAGGGTTTTTACTTTTGGAACTTACTCCTCTTTATAGTCTGTCACACTTTGAGTCTAGGGATCTTTAGGGCACAAATGAAACTTGTTTAGCTTAGTTATTAGCTTAAAAATAAAGCTAGAATACACTTATTGTCTATACGGTACCATTAACAAGTAATAGATATTTCAGAATTTAGATTACCCAGCACTTTCATCTGAACAAGATGCATAAATGAAGGAATCATGAGTGCTGTAACTCTTGAAACCAATGTTTTTGGTTTTTTTCTGACCTGTCAGGAAAAGTCATCCAATAAAATTGAAGCCAGCAATTCTTCAAGAAAATCAGACAATCTGAGAGGCTGCGACTTACTTCAAGAGGTCTCTGTAACTATTCGAAGATTTAAAAAAACTTCTGTTTCAAAGGAAAGGTTAGTCCTGTCTCTCTGTAAACATGTTTTACTTAAATGTTTAGGTTTTTAACTTCATTATTTATGGCAAATTATAATCTGAAAGTTGGTATTTGTTGCTAAATTTAGTTGACAGGAAAATGATTAAAAAATTTAAAATGGTCATATATGGGTCTTAAATCTTCATACTGTGTAAATTGTAATGGATATCAAAAATTGATATTTTCACTTAAAGAATACCATAAATGTGTATGCTTAAACATATTCTGGTAGTGAGAAATTTTTCTGGCCTTCAAATGCAAATGTAACTAGCAGGGATTTGTGTTGCACTGCTGTAAACTAGATGATTGAAATGAATCAGACTTCACTTTTTGAGGAAAAATCTTTCCCCATTCTTAGCTCATAGGTTGCCCAGTTTTTAAACAAAACTTAGCATTGGCACTAAGAGTATCAGTTTTACTTGAACAGTTGAACTTTTTTTCTGTTACTAATCTCTTCTTCTTTAGAGTTCAACGCTGTGCCATGTTACAGTTTTCAGAGTTCCATGAAAAACTTCTTAACACACTTTGCAAAAAGACAGATGATGGTCTGACCACAGAACACGCTCAAAGCCTTGTGTTAGATACCTTGTGTTGGCTGGCAGGAGTGCAGTCAAATGGACCTGGCAGGTAGAAGAGAGATTTCAATTAAATGCATGTAGTTATTCTTCAGTATCAAATTTTCTAAATATAAAAGCTTATATAATTCTCCAAAGTACTTTTTTTTTTTAACAGCTCAAAGGATGGGAATGAGAGCCTGCTTTCTAAAACACGTAAATGTCTTTCTGATATAGTACGTGTGTGCTTCTTTGAAGCAGGTCGGAGCATAGCCCACAAATGTGCACGGTTTCTAGCACTATGCATAAGGTTGGTGAAACACATGTTCTGAGGCTAATTCTATTTAGAGTTTACTTGTTATTCCTTGTAGTTAAATGTGCAAAATAATTTTATGTGGTGGGAGTTAGAAAAGTTAATATACTAGCCATTCACATGGGAATACATATGCTCAAGTATGTTTACAAGGGAAGTAAGCCTCTCTCAACTAATTTTATTTTCCCCTGGTGGAAACATGTTTACAACTGGGGGGAGGGATAGCTCAGTGGTTTGAGCATTGGCCTGCTAAACCCAGGGTTGTGAGTTCAATCCTTGAGGGGGCCATTTAGGGATCTGGGGCAAAAATTGGGGATTGGTCCTGCTTTGAGCAGGGGGGTGGACTAGAGGTTCCTGAGGTCCCTTCCAACCCTGATATTCTATGATTCTATGATTGATCACAAACTCCTTAGAACATTTAATGCAGTGGTATCATAATGCTTAGGGACTACAAGAAGAATGAAATATGAACTTTCATAGATCATTTGTTTGTTTGTTTTCTTTGATAGTAATGGCAAATGTGACCCAAGTCAGCAGGGATTTGGATCTGTTCTTCTGAAGGCTTTGCTTGGCAATATATCTTTTCTACCTGCTGCTGCAACTGGTGGTATGTATAAAATATTTTTGCTATCATAGGCATATTGTATACTTATACTAGATATGTTTTCCCTCACTCCTGTTTGATAGAAGAACAAGTTCTATTTGGTTAGTATCGATTACTTTTTGCCAAGCCTGTGAAATACCCATGTATTAATGTTCCATTTCATAAGCATGCCTCTTCTATTTAAATTAGTTTAGAGACTGATTTTTATGAAGTTGTTTTCTAAAGCAGAATGCCTAGTGTTACCAACAAGTGTTTGATTTAATAATTAGAGAGATCTCAGGATCACTTAGCTTGATTTGATTTATTTAGATAACTAGTTAATTAGACAGCACATAAGAGTGTAGTTACCACAGTCTGAGAACCAGGACAAGTAGATCCTAGATCCAGTGACAAGTAGCTTGCACTCTTTGGTTGGTTCATGCGTCAACAGGCTCCCCTTGTAACTGTAAAATTAATTTTAATGACACTCATGTAATTACAAGCAAAAAAGCTGTAAGCAAAGTAGAAGAACGGCCATGCTGGGTCAGACCAAAGGTCCATCTAGCCCAGAATCCCGTCTTTCGACAGTGGCCAATGCCAGGTGCTCCTGAGGGAATGAACAGAACAGGTAATCATCAAGTGATCCATCCCCTGTCCCCCATTCCTAGGTTCTGGCAAACAGAGGGTAGGGACACCATCCCTGCCCATCCTGGCTAATAGCCATTGATGAACCTATCCTCCATTAATTTATCTAATTCTTTTTTGAACCCTGTTATAGTCTTGGCCTTCACAACATCCTCTGGCAAGGAGTTCTACAGGTTGATTGTGCATTGTGTGAATAAATATTTCCTTGTGTTTTTTTTAAACCTGTTGCCTATTAATTTAATTTGGTGGCTCCTTTTTCTTGTGTTATGAGAAGGAGTAAATAATACTTTACTTTCACCACACCAGTCATGATTTTATGGACCTCTATCATATCCCCCCTTAGTAGTCTCTTTTCCAAGATGAAAAGTCCCAGTCTTATTAATCTCTCCTCATATGGCATCCGTGCCGTACCCCTAATAATATTTGTTGCCCTTTTCTGAACCTTTTCCACATCCAGTATATCTTTTTTTGAGATGGGGTGACCACATCTCCACGTAGTATTCAAGATGTGGGTGTACCATGGATTTCTGTAGAGGCAATATGATATTTTCTGTCTTATTATCTATCCCTTTCTTAATGATTCCCAACATTCTGTTAGCTTTTTTGACTGCCGCTGCATATTGAGTGGATGTTTTCGACAACTGTCCTCAATGACTCCAAGATCTTTCTTGAGAGGTAACAGTTAATGCAGTTAATTTAGACCCCATCTAAACAGTTAATTTAGACCCCATCGTTTTATATGTATAGTTAGGATTATGTTTTCCAGTGTGCATTACTTAACATTTATCAACGTTGAATTTCATCTGCCATTTAGTTGCCCAGTCACCCAGTTTTGAGAGATCCTTTTATAGTTCTTCATGGTCTGCCTGGGACTTAACTATCTTGAGTAGTTTTGTATCATCTGCAGATTTTGCTACCTCACTGTTTATCCCTTTTTCCAGATCATTTATGAATATGTTAAATAGGACTGGGCCAAGAACAGACCTCCGGAGGACACCACTATTTACCTCTCTCCATTCTGAAAACGGACCATTTATTCCTAACCTTTGGTTCCTAAATTTTAATCAGTTACCAGTACATGAGAGAACCATGACAGCTTACTTTGCTTAAGAATCTTTGGTGAGGGTCCACTGGATTCCTCCTTGTCCATATGCTTGTTGACCCCCTCAAAGAATTCTAGTAGATTGGTGAGGCATGATTTCCCTTTACAAAAACTATGTTGACTATTCCCCAACAATTTATGTTCATCTATGTGTCAGACAATTTTGTTCTTTATGATAGTTTCAACCAGTTTGCCGGGTACTGACGTCTGGCTTGCAGGCCTGTAATTGCTGGGGTCACCTCTGGAGCCCTTTTTAAAAATTCGTGTCACGTTAGCTATCCTCCAGTCATTTGGTACAGAAGCTGATTTAAATGATAGGTTACAGACTACAGTTAGTAGTCCTGCAATTTCACATTTGAGTTCCTTCAGAACTCTTGGGTGAATACCATCAGGTTCTGGAGACTAATTATATTTTTACACTTCATTTGCCAGAGTTTACGCTCCTTTCTATTTTCCTCACTAGGATTTAACTTCCACTTTTTAAAGGATTCCTTTTTGCCCCTCACTGCTTCTTTTACTTTATTGTTTAGCCACGGTGGCTCTTTTTTGGTTCTCTTACTATGTTTTTTAATTTGGGGTATACATTTAAGTTGAGCTTTGATTATGGTGTCTTTAAAAAGTTTCCATGCAGCTTACAGGGATTTTACTTTTGGTGCTGTACCTTTTTGATTTCTGTTTAACTAAACTCCTCATTTTTGTGTAGTTCCCCTTTCTGAAATTAAATGCTACAGTGTTGGGCTGCTGTGGTGTTTTTCCCGCCGCCTGGGTGTTAAATTTAATTGTTAGGTCACTGTTACCAAGTGGTCCAGCTATATTCACCTCTTGGACCTGATCCTGTGCTTCACTTAGGACTAAATCAAGAATTGCCTCTCCTCTTGTGGGTTCCAGGACTAGCTGCTCCAAGAAGCAGTCATTTACGGTGTCGAGAAACTTTATCTCTGCATCCTGTCCTGAGGTGATATGTACCCAGTCAATATGAGAAGTTGAAATCCCCCATTATTATTGAACTTTTTATTTTAATAGCCTTTCTAATCTCCCGGAGCATTTCACCGTCACTATCACCATCCTGGTCAGGTGGTCAGTAATATATCCCTACTGCTATATTCTTCTTCTTCAAGCATGGAATTACTACCTGCAACCTTTGCACCAGACAGGCAAGTCACCATGCGATTCTCCTGGTCATCACAAACCCAGCTATCTGTTTCTAATGATCGAATTGCCCATTACTAATACCTGTCTCTTCCTAATAACTGGAGTTCCCTCCCCTGGAGAGGTATCCTCAGTACGAGAGGATACCACATCATCATCTGGAAGGAGGGTCCCAACTATGGGATCATTTCCCTCTGCTCCAGTTGGATGTTCTCTTTCCCTGAGGCTTTCATCCTCCTCAACAGCAGAGAGGCTGTCAGTCCGGGGGTGGGACCATTCTACTGTGTCCCGGAAAGTCTCATCTGTGTACCTCTCTGTCTCCCTTAGCTCCTTTAGTTCAGCCACCCTGGTCTCCAAAGCCTGTACACGATCTCTGAGGGCCAGGAGCTCCTTGCACTGAATGCACACACATGCCACCTGCCCATAGGGCAGGTAATCCTCCATGCTACATTGGGTGTAATAAACTGGGTAGCCCCCGCTCTATTGCTCGACTTCTGCTGCTTTCTCTTCTTTCTTCTGCAGCTGGTTCCTTTGTTGTTTTTTTGTTATCGGGGAATGTTTTTTAGCTTCAGTTTAAAGATGTTTAAGGAATGTTAAGTGTATGTAACACCCCCCCACCGCCCTCACAACTCCCTTGCAAAACTCCCATTAGCCGTTCCTGTTCACTAGCTCCTCTGCTTGCTTAGGAGCGGGCTTTTTAAAGCCCTGGTCTTTCTGAGTAGCCCCGCCCACTGGTTAAGGGTTGATGGGTGCTAAATGGCTTAGGGATCAAAGTCTTGTTAAGAAGCTCTCAGCCTTGCCTAGCAGGCCGCTAGGCTCAGCACCCACACAGTCAGCACACGGTCCCCCAAACAAACAGACCACATGGTGTATTTCAGTTCAGCAGCAAGCACACCACAACAAACACTCACACAACAGACAACAAACTTACCCTAAGGGTCACATAACCTCTCCTCCTCACCTGGAGAAGTCCCTCACAAAACTCCCCTGTTAGCTGCTCCTGTCTATCTAACACTAAATAATTTAGTTAAAATTACATAACTAGCAAATAAAGCATGTGTTTGAATTTTTGCTTTTTAGCCATATATCTTAAGTGGCAAAATAGAATTACTGCAGTAACTGCAACTTTTTGTAACAAAATCGAAGCCTTAAAGGTTACTTCTGTCCAAGTGTATAAGATTAAAATGTCAAAGTCTTCATCATGTGTTAACTAATTTAGATTTTCCTTTGCTTTTTTTCATACCCATGTCATACAGCTTGGCAACTGTAACTGTTCTAGTTGCTGAGGTAAAAGACATTTTGAAAATATAGGTATGAGGATAGCTAATGTAAGAAAAATGCATTGGAATGAATGGAATTAAGCTAATGTAATGTACATAAAATTCCATGAAACATTGTTCCAAAAACCAAAATCTAACATTTGATTTTCTAATAACTTAACCTTCTTGACCAAGTTAATTGTCAAGAAACATAGTTCTTAAGGTAAAAAACGAAACACCCCCCCCCCCCAAAAAAAAAAAAAAAAAACCAACAAAACCCAAAAACCCAACAACTTAATGCTTTGTGTGCTGAAACAGCATTATCTTTAATAACTGTGGCTGGCTTACTCTCTCTACAGTGTAAACAGTACTCTTAAGGAAGAATCGTACACACCTAGTTGCAGAACACGAGCATAAATCATGTATGCATTAGAAAGAGACAACATTGATATATAGTGTTGCTAAGTAAATAAAACATGGTTGTATGTTTCTCTCTCTTGATATCCTGAATATATAGTTTTTCTAATTATGGCATACTATACAACTAATCATGAGACAATATATATAGTATATAATATATACAACATATGAGACGAGGTAATATATATATAATATATATATATATGGCATAATTAGAAAAACTGAGCAACTGTTATACAAAAAAAGAGAAAAGGGTCAGTTACATCAAATGTTAATTTTCTATGTCTGTGAATTAATGAACAGTAATATAACTTTAATATACTATTTCTTTTTAATGGTTATTGTTTCTAACTAAGGCAATACTGGTGTTTTGTATATACTAATGTTACTTGCTGTAGCAATCTTATTTTTAAAGTTAACTTATTTTAGTATGGGAATGTTTCTAAAGGGATTGTTTAACAGATAGTTACACACTTACACTATAAATTTAATGAGTATTACTTTGACTCTACTATGTTAACTGAACTACTTTAATACAAACATTTTCCTGGGAACTTCCTTTTCTTGAATTCTAAAGTTGAGCTGATGTAAAATTCTGTTGGAGGTTAAAATACTTGAATGATACAAAATGCTAGAATTTTTTAGGAAGTGACTGTTTTTACATTTCATTATCTATATTATGATACTTAAATTTTGCCATTTTTGTTAATTAATTTTGAGCTTTTTTTGAATGCAATGTTAGCCATATTTCTGTTGAATTGAAATTCCTGTTCCCATCTTTAGGATCTGTGTATTGGTATTTTGTATTGCTGAATTATGTGAAGGATGAAGATTTGGCTGGATGCAGTACAGCTTGTGCATCCTTGCTAACTGCTGTGTCCAGACAGTTACAGGACCGGCTAACACCTATGGAAGCTTTACTTCAAACAAGGTATTGAGAGGAAAATATGTACTTGTATGAACATTTTCTTGTAAGCATGCTGTTTGCTCAAATTAAAAAAAAAAAGTTTATGGTATTTTGAATGATCTTAGACACTGTCAAGTAACTTTTTAAAATTTGTTTCTTTCCATGATTTGTAGTACTGGTACAAGTATGATCTGGCTTTTTTCTTCTGATCTTAATTTTTGTGTGTGTTTTTGAAAAGTTGAAATGAACATGGCTGTTCAACAGATTCATTTTGCAATATTTTGTTTTATGAGCAAGCATTGATTAACACAGTTCTGGGAAATGTTATTTAACTGGTGCAGAGACAAGACGGGAATTAGGTAATTGTGTCTGTTTAAAGTGTGCAAATACAAATACATGATGTGTGATATTTTATGCAATGCATCTGTTCACCAGCAACTCTCAAACTCAATACGGACCAAAGGATTTCCTATTTTGAGTGTGTGAAAGTAAGCCACACTTCGGCTTTACAGAATTCGACTTTTAATTTTTCTAATTTCAACAGATAATATCAATTTGTTTATTTTAAAGCATTTTAAAAGATTTTTACCTATTTACATTTTCACAGTTGGGGGAAATTAGAGTGGGGTCAGACAACAATTAGTAGTCATTCAGATTCAAAAAGTTAAAACTTTATAATTGTTTACGCAAATTGTCATCATTGCTTGTCAAAATATGCAGAGTCAATCCCTTTAAACTCTAAGTTCCCAAGCATCATTTCCCCCCACCCCTTTTCCGATCTGTAAATTTCAGTTATTGAGGGAAATATTTTTTGATCTGTTCCTATGTGTGTAAGGTGAAATCAATGTTTATGGACATTTACCGATTTAAAAAATGGAATCCTTCCAGCCTGTGTATACTGCTATAAATTGGGGAGTGCCACAGGACCCTGCAAACTCTTGCAATGTATTGCTGAGTCCACCATATTTTTAAAGTGCTGGTACCAAAGGACAAATTCCTGGACTAACTCCCTGGAAAAATGGGTCCATGTATAAATTAAACAGAAATACTATTCTAGGCTGTGGTAGTGATCGATCTCTTGAACTAAACAGACCAATCTGGTCAACTTCTGGAGAGCGTGGGAGGGATATCAAGGAAACTGGTGTTGGCAATTCCATAAGTTGCACTTTCCTTTACCCCATTCTGGTGCTATGGAGCCCTGTACTGTTGGAGGTACTTCTTGCAGACTGTGAAAATTGTGGTTTGTTTTACCACTATGTTAGTAAAGCTTATTAAAAACGTGAAGGGTTTGAATAGAGGAGGAATTACAGAGGATCCTGAGTCTCTAGATGGAAATCTGTAAATCCCCCAGGCTGGCACTTAAAGGGATATAACCTTGAAATCTGGTCAGTTAAGACAGAATTAGTTTCAGGCATTATACCTACATCTGGGTCCTCACCAACTCTTCCCCCCCCCCGAATGAAATTGACCAGTATTTCATATGTAGTGTAGTTGTAGCCATGTCAGTCTCAGGATATTAGACACACAAGATGGGTGAGGTAATATCTTTTATTGGACCAGTCTCTGTTGGTGAGAGACTAGCTTTCAAGCTACCCAGAGCTGAAGAAGAGCTCTGTGTTCTTCAAAAGCTTGTCTCCTTTACCAGTAAAAGATGTTACCTCACCCACCTTGTCTCTCTAGACAGTATTTTGTCAAAGAAAGTAAATTGGAAAATCAGAAAAATATTTTTTTCAATATTAGATATTAACTTGTAACAAAAGGAGATAAAATATAAATACAATGACTTCTTTAGTTTGACACTGTCACTTTAAGGTTCCAGACTCTCATTCAATCTGGTAGTTGAGCTGTTCCTTAGAAGTAGGCGCTGTTCTTACTCAGTGCTTACAAGCATTCTATTACTGTGGTTTAACAGGAACTGGGAGGGGGCATTGAAACATCAGTTCTCTTTTCTTGTCATCTCAACATCAAACTACTGTAATGTATGATACTTGGGGCTGCATCTGGAGATTAAAGTTAGAGAAGAACATGACTGACTGCATGTCAGGCAGAGCTTCATGAAGAGAGCTCGTTGTTGGGTGAAAAACAAGATCCACTTCAATGTAGGTTTAAACAGTGTCTTTTAGCCTTCATTTGGTATGTTTTAAGACAATGCTGTTATCACCAATGAATTACATATATACGAAAAACAGCTAAGGCAAGAAAGAGAATTGATCAAGTTACCTCTCCTGGGGACAGGGCAACTCTTGTCAAATCTCTGATCGCTGCTGTGTTCTTCCCCTCTGTCTTCTCCACTTTCTTGTAAATCACCTATTTTTTATCTCTTATTCCATAATTTTGCAAAGACTCAGCTTATCCAGTAACCTCATCTGTGTACCTATCTATTCTAACCCACCCCCCCAACTAAAACATTCTCATGCATAAACCCCAGTAACTAACCTAAACTAATATGTTTTTGCTTATCCCACTAAAACTTATTTTCATCTGTCTACTTACGTCGTCTGTTTTCTGCTGTCATCATCTCTGGCTTAATCTGGTTGTTTTTATCTTATGACTCTGTTTTTGTGGCTTTGAGTTTTTATTGCTTAGCTTGTTTTCTTAGGAGGGGCTCGTGGGCACCTGAAATTGTTAAAAATTATTTCATGACACTCTGCTTTACCCTGCTCTTTAGTCAGACCAAGGTTTTTTGCAAATAAAGCGCACAGACCATGTTTCCTGGTTTACACAACTCTGAAACTGTTTCAGCTAAATTCTGAAATGCTGTATTAGCAGAAACACATACAAAAGCAAAAATTCCTTCATGTTTTCTTAACTAGAATATTCATTTCTTTAACATTATTGAATATATATATATATTTGATTAACACAAGTCATTACACAGCTTTATAACACCATGCTAGTGATGCTCTGTGATCTGTGCATGCTGCCTGTTAGTTTCTAGTAAGTGTTTGTTTAAGGTACTAGTTTTAACCTAAAAGCCTTAGATGTCCAGGGACCCTGTTACCTGAGACCATCTCTCTTCCTTTCCAATACCTCTGCAGTTGAGATGAGCTAAGGAACAACAGCAGAAGCATCTTTCTCATCACGTGTACAGATATCACAGCCTTTGTTATGAGCTGATTACTCTGCTCCTTGGCATTCCCTGTGTGACTTTATCTATTAATCAAGGCAAACTTCCTGCCTTTTTCTCCTTTTGAGATTTCACACCCATCATGTACAGTTCACATGTTATGAAATGTGTATAAAACATAACTGCTTCTATATTTAAAAATTAGAAAGAGGTTTTTCCTACTGACTTATTTGTAGAATGCTGCATGTTTACAAAGGTAAAGGTGAATGTAATGGTATGTATTTAAATTGAACAAAATACGAAATGTCGTCTTTGTAGTCTTCTAGGAGTCCCTTCAAATTATTGAGGTTAATGTGTTTGCATGGTCTGCCCTTCTCTCCCACACTCTTAAATAATTGAAGTCAAATCATCAGGAAAAATGTGTGATGTGTAGCCACATGCTTTTTTTTATAAATAAGATGACAACCACTGGTAAATTTTTCACTAAGGAGCATTTTATGGAGTATATGTTCGATAGTATTCAGTCTCTACAACTTCTGTGCTCTGTTTTTTCTCATCACTGCCATCAGATGGCATAATACTTGGTAATCATGTAGAAGCAGGTGTTCATTTAAATTAATGCTAGCTTCCTATTGTCTGTGAGTGAGCAGATACACTTTTGGTGACTAGCTACTGCCATGGGAAAAAGCCGCATGAGTAAATGCTTGAGAAGGGATAGATGAAGTGTGGATGGTTACATATCTCTCTTGAGCTGCTGAAGAATGTATGGGGGGATGGGGGAGAGAAATGACTGTATCACATAGGTAGCCATCAACTATCTCCTCAACCCTACTTCAGCTGAACGTTGCATGAGCTGTTTAAACCTCTCCAATATCTCCAAAGTACTCCAGACTCTCTCCACTATCACTGCTGCTTTGATCCTCTGAATGACTCAACATTGCCTAGCATTAGATCAGAGTTAAATATCATGTGGTCTTAGCTTCTGGGGTGTCTCCTTTTCCCAAGCATTAGAAAGTACCAAATGATATTTTAAAACATTTCACATATGTAGCCACAACATAATGGTCTTGTCAGGAGATGCAGCTTTTTTTGTTCCCATGCTACACCTGTTGATGACTACTTTTTCCATTAGGCAAATCAGTGCAATGACTTTATCAATGCTAGCGTCATCCCAAAGGAGAAAGACTTGTGCCATTGTAAAAGGACCTCATGATGTCCTCTTTGATAGCGGACATCTGTCCATGCAAAAGTATGGTGGTCTGACTTTTGGGGCTATGTGGAACAGTACATGTAGAGACCGTGGATGACCGTATGATGATCATAGCCAGTTCAACATGTTTAGTATGGATATCTCCTTCACTACCACCTACTTCATGTGGTGAAGCTCTCAGAGCACAGACTGGTCAGTTTCACCACTGATATTCAGTAATGGGCAGGGATGAAACTTGTAAGAATCATGTCAATTTCAGTCAACAGTTGCCAGGGTTCCAGAGTTTCTGGCATGGCAGAGATGCTGTGCTGATTGCCTTGGAATCAGGGATGCTGGTGCTTCCAGGATTCATGGGCAGTCCGTGGAGGCTGGAAGTCTTGAGGGTCCCCAGACTTGGGGCAATCCCTGTGATGGGGTGCCTTACAGCTGTGGACCCTTGAAGCCTGTCCCAGGATTTCCAGACTCCCAGGCCAGCTGATTCCCTGAGTTTGCCCAACTCTTGGGGTAATGGGCTGTGAGAGTTGGGAAGCCCGAGGGTCCGTAGCTCCTTTACAGTCTGTATGGCAGCACTGTCCCAAAATTGTGGACTCTGGGGTTCAGGCTCAAAGGTAAACCTTTAAGTGGGCTGCTGAGGAGCTAGGCAGGCGAGCTGGCAGGCAAGTTTTGAAATCTCGCCTAGGTACTGTTGGAAGATTAGTCAAAATCTACGTGTTTCTGCACAACGTTTAGCTTTCAGTGAATTGCCATTTTTCTGATGAAAATATGCTCCATCAGAACATTTCCAACCACCTCTCTTTGCCAGAGTGATGCAGGGCATGCTGAAAACACCATCTTTGTGGAAGATTGAATGGCTTTGAGCTTTGGGAGAAAAGTGGTATATCTTTAAATTATTGCTTTAACTCAGCCAGCTAGTAATGTGTGGGTGTTCGTATACTGCTGTGCTGCTGGGTGGCTATTGGGCATATGAATTGTAATTCCTAAGGGACTATGGCTTTCTTATGTTTAAGAATACTTTCAAGACAATATTGTATTAAGTCTTCGTGACTGTTCTAATGACAGTTGCTTAATCAAGATAGTAGGCTGTCCACCAATGTGTGCCAGTTTAGAGGATTTTAGTGAAATATGAATAATTAGTAACCTCAAAGATACATTGATTAAATGACAGGTATGTGAGTTTTAGTCCACTGAAATAATACAACCAATATCCTAAATGAACTACTTGGCTTTTTGTCTCTTTTTGAGTCTCTATGCATTCTCAATAATTTATAGTTACAGCTTGGTGTTTGAAGAAGTGTTCAACTGTCTTATTCTGTTTGCAGATATGGATTATATAGTTCACCTTTTGATCCAGTTCTTTTTGATTTGGAAATGAGTGGCTCTTCCTGTAAGAATGTATACAACAGCAGCATTGGTGTACAATCGGATGAAATTGATTTATCTGATGTTCTTTCAGGTATGCACACTTTAAAAAATGATACTTGATCTAAAACTTTTTAAAATAGTAACTCTTAAGAATAATATCTCTTCCTCTCTTTTATTGGTTTAATAAGCATTTAGTATTGTAGTATTTAAGTGACTGTATTTTAACCTTTGAGTAGATTTGTGAAAGTGTAAAACATTCTCTTCTGAGAACTGAAGAGCACATATCTGTCTCTGAAAGTGACTTGCCTCAACTTGTTTGCATGATTTTTTAAAGATAATTGCTTCCATGCATAGAGTCTGGTGACATAGATGTTCATGACTCCTATGGTTTTAAAGTACACACTTGTTTTGATGCTTTTTCAAATGTGGAGCCCAGGCATTACATGATACTAATTAATTTGTGTGATGCATCATTATGAAAACCCTCTCTCTATTGTTCAGGCATTAATTTTTTAATTTGTTTGTTTCACCCATACATTTGTGGTTGGTATTTCCTTCCCACTCAACTCTGTTTCCTTTTCCCCTTTCATCTCAAAACTGATTTTTATGCTTCCTATGCTTCTAGCAATGAGTTGTTTCACAGTATGGCACTGTTGTCATTAAAAGTGCATTCACCAATCCAGAAGAAATCCATCTTGGCGTCACGAGCTTTTAGAGCTGCCTCTCAGCTCAGTATTACAACTCTGGTGCTGGTCATCCACACCCTGTTTAACTGTCATCAGTCATGCAATTCCCTAAAGACAGAAGAATCTGACTTGACTAAGCCTGAGTTCCCTCTTAAACCCCCTTCCCCCAAAAGACAAGTAAGGAGGTCAAGCATCAAGAGATATTTAGATGAGTTAAAAAACCCCAAGAGGCTTAATTTTTGTCAACTCTGCCAAAAAGCACAGTCTCCAAGGAAGGAATACTGGAATGGGTTACCAAGGGAGGTGGTAGAATCTCCATCCTTAGAGGTGTTTAAGGCCTGGCTTGACAAAGGCCTGGCTGGGATGATTTAGTTGGAGTTGGTCCTGCTTTGAGCAGGGGGTTGGACTAAATCAAGTCAAGACACTTAATGGATAGCAGTCCTGAAGATGATGAATTGACATCCTTCCCGCCCACCCCTTCCTATTTTTGTCTCCAACTACTCTGGAAAGTTGATTAACATTATTTGTCCCCATCACTGGAATAAATTATTCTTGGAGGAAGCTAATTTTACTCCAGTTAGAGGTCTTTCACCCCTCATCCTAGAAGGAATTTAGGGATTGAAGTGGGATTATCTTTTCTTGTTTCTCATGAACTTGAAAAAGTTACTTTGCCTGCACCATAGCAAGGGGATCAATCAGCAGTCTGCCATAAACTTAATGAAACTGAGAATTTTACTTTACTCAATAGCTCAATTTTTCAGCTGATTAAAAATATTTTTAGTTGAGGATGCTATTTTTGAGTTCCCCAAAAGAAGTAATAGTGACTAAGAACTATAAAATCTATTTTCTTTGCAGTATTGGACCACTTCCATGTCTGATAATAGTATCTGCTCATACCTCTCTTCATTGAGTTAATAAACTTTCCTCTGTTCTTAAGTCGAAGGATAAACATGTCAGAAAAAATTACCAAGGGAATCATAAGAATGGCCATACTGGGTCAGACCAAAGGTCCATCAAGCCCAGTATCCTGTTCTCTGACAGTGGCCAATGGCAGGTGCCCCAAAAGGGAATGAACAGACAGGTTATCATCAAGTGATCCATGCCTTGTCACCCAATTGCAGCTTCTGGCAAACAGAGGCTAGGGACACCAATCAAGTGGTCGTCTTCACTTATGTGTAACTACATAGGTAATACCTCATTTTAGTGACCCTACCATAATTAGTTGAAGTGCTCCAGCCATTGAACCATTCTCTGTTTCTTATGGGATTTCTCTTTTTTTTTCACAGTAGCCTGATTTGAATGTCAGATCAACTTTACCTTTTAAGGCTAGATCATTGCATTCAAAGCTGTCTTAAACCAGTGGAAGACAAGGCACTATCATGACTCACTCGCGTAATATTTAGTTATTTGGGCTGTCTTGATATAGGTGGCAGATTATAGCCCCCAAACCGAAGCTCAATCTTAATGTGAGTTCCTGCTTGATCCCCAATTTTCTGTTAATCTGATTTGTCTTTTTTTCATAGTTGCCGCAGTCAGAAGGGTAAGCAAAATTAATCCTTTTTTAGCAGAACTATTCCTCAAGCTTTACTTAAACTAAGTAGTTTGTCTTTGCGTCACACTCTTCATTTTAGTTAAGACACATCGTGTTACTTTCCATCTGTCTGATAACTATGCATCACAAGGGAATTCTCCTTCATAACTTGAACCTCCCTCAGTCCTAAAGTTCTTCCAAGATAAAACAGTCTTTTCTAGAAATCTTGGTAATCTTTGCTTACTCTATGGAAGTCCTAAGAAAGGGCAGGGTTAAACCCATTAGAGCTGCCATTGCTCATTGGGTCAGAGTCACCATCCAAGAAAGCGTGTATCTTTTCTAACAAGCAATTTCCCCAAGGTATCTCTGACCATTCAACAAGGTCGGTAACTATGGCTATGTCTACACTACTGCAGTAAGTCTACCTAAGTTATGCAACTCCAGCTATGTGAATAACGCAGCTGGAGTTGATGTAGCTTAGGCCAATTTACTGCGTGCGGTGTCTTCACCGCACTGGGTTGACTGGAGACGCTCTCCGGTTGACTTACCTTATGTGTCTCATTCCTGGTGGACTACCAGGGTAGACCGGAGAGTGCTCTGCCATTGATGTAGTGGGTCTTCACTAGACCCACTAAATCGACCCTGGGTGCATCAATCGTAGGAGCGTCGATCCTGCGGTAGTGTAGACACAACCTATCTCCAAAACTTGCAAAGCTGCCACCTGGTTTTCTCTTCACTCCAGATACTACATATTTAATGAGATGTTAGCTGCTGATTAACTTCTGAATCTAATAAATTATACTTTTAAAATGCATTCTTGCCTCTTCTCAGACTTGTTCTTTCCTCTGTATCTTAGAGTTTTTAAATCACGGTAGTTAGGCTTGTGGCTTAATGTTTAAATGCCAGAAGATAATCTGATGGAAGTCATGACTGCTAAATGTTGCTGGTTATAGTGTTAATTTTGGAAGTACTCTCCTTAGGCTTCCTGGCCAATGTAAAGGATTCTAATACTGAGCTTTCGTGGTCTAGAAAAATCTTTGAACTTGCCCCAAACGCATCCATGAGTGTGGGTGGATCTTATCAGTAAATGTTAATTAGGGTTGATGAATGTACTTTTTGCAAGTCAAAATTTTGCCAATCCTTCCACAAACAGAGTGTAGCCTTCATTCTTAGCTTATTTCTGCTGTTTGTTCCTGATCCTCTGACCAGATAGCACTTTGAGCTACAATTAGAATGTTCAAAATCCTATGCCTAAAGACACATTTCTTTAAAAATTAATGTATATATTATAGTATCTTTATTAAATTGTTTCCTCCTGAAATGTTAGATGAGAATGTGCACAGATTATATTTAACTGCTGACACAGTCCATACTTGAAAAATCTCATGACCACTATCAAAAGAACACTAAATGATGAACAAAATATTTTTTTTTCTTACAGGGAATGGGAAGATTAGTGGTGGTACAGCAGCTGAGGGTAGTTTTACCTCCCTTACTGGACTCCTGGAGGTTGAGCCTCTGCACTTTACCTGTGTTTCAACTAGTGATGGGACTAGGATAGAAAGGGACGATGCAAGTACGTTTACTGGTATATACAACCTTTTATTATTTCTACTTAGTTAAAACACAAAAATCAGTGTGTTCTAGATTTTTGAATGCCACTTATCCAACACGGTTTTTTTTCCCCCCCAAACAATTTCAGAAGTTGAGTAAATGTTTAAAATTTTAAGTTGTTAAATGGCAACATACACTTTCTTAGAGATTTGACAAACAACTGAAGGAAACCAGATTTCAAATGTAAATTTAGAAGTTTGAATTTAACTAATGTGTATAGCACATTAGCGTGTGTTTGCATTACAACCCCACATGGCAAAAGAAATCGGTTACTGTAACCAGTGTAACACCTTTATTTAGGTATGTGTTGAATGTACATTTTAGACAGAGTGCATAAACTGCAACTTCTGTAACACGCAAGAAAATATTACTTTGTCCAGTTTGCTGTGTGAGACAGTTACGACTTGATACTTTCTCTCTCTCTCTTGCTTTTAGCTTGCTCTTTTATTGTTAACCTATAAAGGAATTAAGGATGCCATTTAGAAGTGCTTTTTGTGCTTCTTTTCTACATACATGTTTGTTTTTTTTTCTTTTGTTTCATGCCAGTGAGTACCTTTGGGGTTACCCCAGCAGTTGGTGGCCTCTCATCTGGGACGGTTGGGGAAGCCTCGACAGCACTGAGTTCAGCAGCCCAGGTAGCTTTGCAGTCTCTCTCTCATGCAATGGCCTCAGCCGAGCAACAGCTCCAGGTGCTGCAAGAGAAACAGCAGCAGCTTTTGAAGCTTCAGCAACAGGTTGGAGGCTATTTGGCTATTTTTTCATGCTGTCTCTAAACTTCAAAAGCTGAGAAAGTAGTTACAGAGCTATACTTTTTTTTTTCTCCCCCATTTTCATAGTGTATTCTGTGAGGAGGGAACAGCTCTGCGCTGAGGATCACATTCGTTAAACAAAATGATGAAAATGTTTACCATGCGATTTTTTTTTTCTTTTGGCCTTTCAAATTCTATTTTTGTACATGTGAGGTTTTGAGGGTGGGGAGTTTGATCAGTGTCATTCACTTTCATAAAGAGTATAGTTTTGATTAACAAGCAGAAGAACAATATAGTCAAGGAACCACACTGGAATTAAAGGAAAGAGATGTTGCCGTTAATAATGGTACCAGTTTACACAAAATAAAAATTTTATATGGTAGTGATGATTTGTATGCAATTTTACTTTTTCCTTAATGAAATCTTCTTGCATTATAAATCTCCATTTTATTTTTGGGATAATTACACAAATTTGAAAGTGAACGTTGGTGAGAGACACAACAGTAGTTGGTCCAATAAAAAATATTACATCATCCACTGGATCTCTCTAATTGGGACAGATAGGGCTACGACAATACGGCATATAAAATAAACATTATCAGATTAAATAGTGTTCCATTTTTCCAGCTTGTGTTAGGTAATTAATAGAACCATAATGGTGGTAGTTGGATAACATACATTTTTACATAGTTTAAATGAAGGTTGAGGTTTTATACTCCGTCCATAGTGCATATTACTAATACGTTTACAGGCAGTGTTGGTCTACTCTACATACTCTGCTTTTATTTTCTTACAGAAAGCTAAGCTGGAAGCAAAACTACATCAGACAACAGCAGCAGCAGCTGCAGCAGCATCAGCAGTTGGTCCTGTTCACAACTCTGTGCCTTCCAACCCAGTAGCCGCACCAGGGTTCTTCATTCATCCTTCAGATGTCATTCCACCCACTCCAAAAACAACACCTCTGTTTATGACTCCACCTTTGACTCCGCCAAATGAGGCAGTTTCTGCTGTTATCAGTGCAGAGCTTGCTCAGCTTTTCCCTGGCTCAGTCATTGATCCTCCAACAGTTAATCTTGCTGCACATAACAAAAATGCAAACAAGTCCAGAACGGTAATTACTTTTCTAATAGAAATGAGACAATCAGGATTTAACTATCTGTTTTACTTTTTACTTGACTGATGAGTAACAATTCTGTTTATCGACTTTGGTTGAGATGTAAATATTTAACTACTAGATAAAATTTCCTTTTCATATGGCCTATTATAGCAGGGCAAGATATTCTATTAAATAAGATATATCTATAAGATAAGAATATCTATAATAAGATATTCTATTAAAAGAAAATAGATTCCTTATATAGGAGGTAACATAACCATGTAGCTGTAATATTAATCCTTTGAACAAGGATTCAGTGGGTTTGAATCCATTGATTAGTATTAGTATTTCCTCATGGTGCATACTAGTGCAAAATATAGTGTAAGTGATGTCAAGAATATCAAACTTGTAAATAGAAGGGACTGAATTTTTTTTCATTCTTACACTTACATGAACAAGACCTTCATATACATACAAAATAGTATACATTTTAATGACCGTAATTTTACTAGTGTTTCTTCCTCCTCAGAATCCACTTGGATCTGGACTTGCTCTTGCAATATCTCATGCTTCACATTTTCTTCAGCCTCCACCTCATCAGTCCATCATTATAGAACGAATGCACTCAGGTAAAACTAGAACTCTTTCTTAACATCTTGGTTATGCGTAATGGGATTTTCTGATGGAGGTTGAATATTTTCTAGGACACTTTGATTAATAGTGTAGCTGCAGTCCTATTTGGCTTTGTAAATAAACGTGTGTGACTTTGTTACCATCGTATGCCAAGAAAGCTGAATGTACAAGGACACTTGCTGAAAAAATACTGCAGAGGAAAGTATGTTGGGATCTCTAGACAGGTACTTTAATGAAATACTTTTGCCAAAGGGCACAAATATCTAGCTTTATACTAGCTATTTATTTACCCTCTATGGCTGCCTATTCTAGAGCAAGCAGAAGTTATGAAACTCTAGTGATAGAAATGGTGAAATTAAGGAGAAAGCAGGCAACTGTTTTGCCCGTATAGCATGTGAAGAAGGGGCAACAAATAGGTTTTCCAGCACTTCATAGGTTTCTAAAAGATTTAGAATAGTTTGTATACGTATACCACCTATTCTTATACCTTTATGCATTTAAGTTTTGTGTGTATGTGTACATACGTGTGTGTACACTTTGCTGCATAAATTGATTACCAGTACAGTGGATCCAAGTCAAATATTTTGGACTCTTTTTACTATTATTTGCAAGTGAAGTTATGTCTATGATTCAGATCATCTTCAGTCAGTTTGCAAGTTAACAAACTACTTTGTTCAGTAAAACTGAAAATTTTCACAAATATAGTCTTTCTGAACTATACTGAATCAATATATCAAACCGCTATTTTCGGACTTTGTATTTTGGTTAATTGGAATGGTACTGATGCTTTCAGCCCATCTAACTTTTTTCATAGGAGCAAGAAGATTTGTGACCTTAGATTTTGGCAGACCTGTACTGTTGACAGATGTATTGATTCCCACTTGTGGAGACTTGGCTTCCTTGTCAATTGACATTTGGACTTTAGGAGAAGAGGTGGATGGAAGACGTTTGGTAGTAGCTACTGATATTAGCACACATTCACTCATTCTACATGACTTAATACCACCACCTGTTTGCAGGTTCATGAAGGTAAAAAAAAATAAGCTAAAAATGAAAATGCTTTCCCACAAATACTGATTCTTGAATTTCTTGTTCTTTTAAACTCTTTCAAATGGAAGTGTGATTTGTGTTAAATTTTCTTTATGCAACAATAAAGGTTACATTACCTTTCATTACAGATCACCGTAATTGGTCGATATGGTAGTACAAATGCTAGAGCCAAAATCCCATTAGGGTTTTACTATGGTCATACCTATATCTTGCCATTGGAAAGTGAACTGAAGTTAATGCATGATCCTCTAAGAGGAGAAGGTGAAGCTGCAAACCAGCCAGAAATCGACCAACACTTAACAATGATGATTGCATTGCAAGAAGACATACAGTGCAGGTGGGAAGAAATGTGTACACAAATATTCAGTTAAACTTGTTTTAAATAAACACTGGAAAGACCATGTCAGTAATTTTGTATTGCTACTTTCCAGGACTTGTTTAAAAATATCAGACAGTGTAACTTGGCCTTGTAATGTAGTACAGATGTTATGATATAAGCTCCATAGTGGTGATGTTAAAAAAAAGTAAATAGATATCCTCTTTCCCTCCATTTTCAGTATTTTATTTAATAGTGTATATAAAGTAACAAATATTCAGTTTCTAGCAATTTAAATCTTACATATGTGTTGCTATATGTGAATTTCAGTTGAAAGGTGTGCTGGAATTTTCCCCCTGTAGGTACAACTTGGCATGCCATAGACTGGAAATCCTTTTGCAAAGCATTGACCTGCCTCCACTCAACAGTGCTAACAATGCTCAGTATTTTTTGCGAAAGCCAGATAAGGCAGTAGAGGAGGACAGTAGAGTGTTTTCTGCTTACCAGGACTGCATTCAGCTACAGCTTCAACTCAATTTGGCCCATCATGCTGTACAGAGGCTCAAAGTAGCTTTAGGTGCAAGCAGGAAGACACTAAAAGAACAACCTGACCCAAAAGAGCTGATTCAGATGTCCTCCACAGAGCAGTTACGCACCATCATCAGATACTTACTGGATACTTTACTTAGCTTACTTCATTCCTCCAATGGTTAGTGTTTTTTTTAATGTTTGCAAATAGATCAGTTAAAATATTCAATAACACTTTTACCAGTGTTCCAGAAACGTTGAAAAGCTTAATTTGCTAATTTCTTCAGTTAGCTTTTTGAGCAAGAAGATATGCTAGAAGTGGTCATGTTTATTGACCCACACAATACATAGAAAGCTTTTTATATTGTATTGAGTTCACATTTACTATAAAATCAGGAAGGACAAAAATAAATGATTTTTTAAAAAAAAGAAATGTAAAAAATGGATTATTTTATTTAAATTTCCCTTTTAAAAATAGACTTGTTTAAAATTAAATTTGAAGTTGACAACCTACATTAAGGCCTAAATTTCTATAATTTAAAAAATCATTTAAATGAAAATATGCTGCATCGATTTGCTCTCGTCAACTTTTAATGAGATAAAGGGTGCTGCTTTTTTAATTATATACAGAATTGGGGGAAAATTTTAATTTCTGAGGATAACTCAAGCTTTATAAATATCACAATATCAGGTACTGCATTAAACATGTCTTAAGTCTTCATACTGCTGCGAATGCTCGTATTTACATTTTTCCAACTGTAAGTACTCCATTTTTATTATGTAGGGATGCTTTTGCCTTAATTCCTTTTTGGTTTCAGATTTAGCTAGCAGAATATTTTCTTGATTTGGACTAGCGCATTCAAAGTGGATAAAGCTATTGAGAGTTGAAATGAGCAGGGAAGTTTGCTTGTCTCTTCCAACTTATGAATAAAAACCCAGTGGGAGAGTGAGGTCTACTAATTCTAAAAACTTCAAAGGCCTGAGGCCAGATTTTCAAAAGTATATAGGCACCGAAAGATGCAGGTAGGTGCTAAATGGGATTTTCAAAAGCACCTAAGCAGGCATTCAAAAAGGTATCGACTTGCCATTGATTTCAATCCAAGTTTCTGTCCAAAGGCAGTGTTAATTTTTCTTATCTAATAAATAAGAAATGCATCATTCATTTAACATAATAAGTAAAAATTAGGAATCTGAATAAATGTATGTTAAACTATATAAATGCTTACATCTGATTTTAGTGTAGCTTTCTGGTTAGCAAAAGGTACCACTGAATTTAGTATAAAGTCTGTTTTTGGTTGCACATCAACATGTTGTAATGGTTATCCAACCAATGAGGTTGAACCTTTCTTTAGGAAAATAACTAAAACGTACGAATGTAAAACAAGTTTAAAATAATTGATTGTAATGCAAGCTCCTTGCTTCCTTAATTAGGTCATAATTATAATTGGTAAATTAAATCAGTCCATCCTGCTTTAAATTGGGTAACATAATTTAGCAAATACTTAAATATTCATTGGAGCAGAGATATGGACCTGAATCTCCCATGTCCCAGGGAGTGCTCTAACCACTGGCCTATAGAGCATTTTTTCCTCTGTCTCTGGCCTAATGAGTATTTTATACAAAATGGAACAGCTGCAACAGGAGAGATTTAGACCCACCCTAGAATACTCCATAGCCCGGTGGTTAGGTTCAAATCCCTGCTGCTCCCAGGGGATTTGAATCTGGGTCTCCCACATTCTGGGTGAGTGCTCTAACTGCTGGGCCACTGAGTAAAAAGGGGGGCACCACCACGTATTTTGTGCAGGGCACACTCAGGTAGGTGTGTTCCAAGGTGGCCTCTGAGTACACCTACTGGATTGGGCCTCAAAGGGGAAAGCCTAGTTTTAGGATCCCTCCAGGGTTTAGGCATAAATTAGATGTTGGGTGTCAGGACTTAGTAGGTGAATAGGCACATGCCCACCAGCAGATTTTTAGGCACCCTAGGGACTGAATCAGCGGAAATTTAGGTGACTATAAAGTTAGGTGACAGCTGAGTGAAGGTTTTGATTATGATAATTTTGGATTTAGATGCCTAAAGTGGCAGTTAAGCAGTTAAATCCCCTTGTAGTTCTTTGGAGCTGAAGTCTCGCTAAAAGTCACTGAAATGGGACTTAAGCTCCTACGTCACTTCAGCATTTTTTAAAATTTTAGTCTTCGCCTTTAATAGTCACATTTTTGACTGTTAGAAATTTCTAACATAAAATTATCAATATAGGAAAAATCCTTGTAACTTTGATCTTACTTGACTAGCAATCTGGAGAACCGAGCATGCTTTTTTTTTTTTTTTAAACGAGCCATACATAATGAAGAATACAAAAAATAAATGTAAAGCTTTTATAATGTTTTTATATGGATACCATTTGACTGTTTATTTTTAACTTACATTCACAGATTGGAAATTTTTTTTATCCAATTTATAGCATTCCTTATGAATGTAGTAACTTGCTACTCTTTAAAATCTGAAGACAAACACCTCTTCTCTTAAATGTCCATATGCATTTCATTTGATTTCCTTCTCTTATAAGGGCATTCTGTTCCTGTGGTTCTGCAAAGTACGTTTCATGCTCAGGCTTGTGAAGAGTTATTTAAACATCTGTGTATCAGTGGGACCCCAAAAATACGGTTGCACACTGGCCTTCTACTTGTTCAGCTGTGTGGAGGTGAAAGATGGTGGGGGCAGTTTCTCTCTAACGTTTTGCAGGAACTGTACAACTCAGAACAACTTCTTATTTTCCCACAAGACAGGTAAGTTTGCTTTGGCATAGAGATACATTGTAATGTTTACTGTGTATGAATGATTTTACATAATTTTGTTGCAAAATGTTAGGTTTTTAACCCAGTATTTAGGAAGATGGCAGATGCGTTTTTTTTCCTACTAGCACTAACAATAGAAGTCCAGAGGCTTGAAAAAAATGCTAGTTCTGATTTTATATTTCCTATGGATTCTGTTTTTCAATATAAGGTAAGCTTTTCATTTTAAAAAGGTCCCTTTTTGATTTAAGCACTTATTGAAAAGATTGCCTAAATTAGAGGTGAAGTGTTGTCGTGTGTCTGGAGCCAAATGGACTTACCCAACTCACCACAAAGATGAGAAGTTCCTTGTAATAAACTGATGATCTGATCACTACATTTAATTACAAAACAACCACTAAAATTATATTTAAAGAACAATTTCTTAAGAGGAAATCTCCATTTTGGCAGTCTGATGCAACTTAAAAGTGAGTCCGATGCTTTCTGATGGAAAAGCAGAGTCAAAGTACAGCATTTCTGAGTTGTAAAGGAAGTATATACACTTGTAAGTTCTTAAGAGCATTACTTGCATGGGTTTCTGCTACGTAAGTGAACACGCTCAGAACTTTTGGGTTAGCTGTGTCTGGGGATACATGAGTACTCTGCCTCTTTCATTGTGTGCTGATCTTGATATGAAAATTTACAAAAGGGCACGGCTCCACCCACTGGCTTGTTGCTGTGAATTCAAGAGGCAGTGAGCAGGTATTCAGTGATGTTAGTCACTGCCTCTGTCTTTTCTCTTGAGAGAATTTATCTTTCTCATAACTTATGCGCTTTAAGCTGTGCCCTTCTGTCATTTCTGTGGTGGCCAAGAACACTTTGTACCTATTTTTCCCTTTAAGAGATTTACAGTTGCATTCGTGCTATGTGCTGTGCGTCCAGTAACTGCACATGTCAAAACTTGAGTCTCCTGAAACTCCACCTGTTGGGACTAATGTTTGGAGGTGCCAGTGCCAGGTGTATAGGTTTTGTGCCGCTTGGAAGTTCATTGTCTATGAAACTTGACAGTGTTATCATGCTATGCAAGCTTGGATGTCAAGGACCATATCACGCTGCTCTTGAGGATCTCTGATTTAGTTTTATTCCCTGACACCTTGCACTAGAAGTCAGGAGTCAGTTCAGCTGTAGAGTACCACGTTCACTTTGCTGGCATGTTTATGTAGCAGGTCTTTGAAGAACTCTCTTCCCAAGTACTGTGACTTTTCTGGTCAAAGTGGTGCCATGACTCAGTAATTCTTGATCTATAACTATGGGCCAGTATCATTGTGCAAGACATTCTCTGTATCAGGAGCCTCATTAGTGCACTGTTACCTTCCTTTGTCTTGGGTGTCTTTGTCTCGCATCTCCGCAGCGGATGTCTGTGCATTGGGAAACCACGGTTCTGTCCCTTAGTATAAGGGACTTAGACAACTAGATGAGTAGTCCTTCCCATCAATGATAAAAAGCCTACTGGGATCTCTGGTTGACCTCAACATCCATGCTTATCTCCAAAATAGTGATTGACATTTTCAGGTCCCACAGCAGGAGTGTGAATTCATCTAAACTCGACCATTGTCCAGCTCTGTAGTCATTCTTTAGCCCAAATAAAATCAGGGAAATCTAGTGGGCCAAGCAAAGTGAGGCCTTACACTCAATTCAATGGAATGTCTACTCCTCAGTAACATGATGGTTTTTGAAAACAACATCTGTTCAGGATCCTATTGATTTTGATTAAAAAAAGGTGAAAAACCTGATGTCCACATATGTAAATGTTATGATTATATAGGAGGGGAAAAGCAATGATCTCAGAGGTCTTCGCAGGGGAGCAGAGTCACACTACATACAGGAGTGAGGCAGTGACCTCAGGGTTAGAGTTCAATGTGGAGGTTAAGGTGTCCCTACTCTGGCCAGACCCCTCCTAAACTGGGCCCCCTGCCTGGGTTGGTGAGGGAGTGTCATAGTGGCTGACCTTAAATTCCTAGCTAGTCACAGGTTTCAGAGTGGTAGCCGTGTTAGTCTGTATCAGCAAAAACAACGAGAAGTCCTTGTGGCACCTTACAGACTAACAAATTTATCTGGGCATAAGATTTTGTGGGCTAAAACCCACTTCATCAGATGCATGGAGTGGAAAATACAGTAGCAGGTGTGTATACACAGTACATGAAAAGATGGAAGTTGCCTTACCAAGTGGGGGATCAGTGCTAATGAGACAATTCAATTAACAGTAGAATATCAAGGGAGGAAAAATCACTTTTTTGTAGCTGTAATAAGGGTGGCCCATTTCAAACAGTTGACAAGAAGGTGTGAGTAACAGTAGTGAGTAACTGCAGTAATTACTACAGTAAGGCTGCAAGTCTGTCAGGGAGGTCATGGAAGTCACGGATTCCATGACTTCTGTAGCGGCTGGTGCTGGCTCAGGGGTTGCCTGAACCGGGCAACCCCTGGGCTAGCGGCAGCAGTTTCGGTGTGTGGGAGGGGGCTCAGGGCTAGAGTCAGGGGATTGGGGGGCTCTTAGCTCAGGGTGCAGGGCTCCCCGGCTCCCACTGGCATGGCCTTGCAGCTCTTACTAGATGGAGAGGCCTGGGGGGGGGTCTGTGCGCTGCCTGCGCCCGCAGGTCCCACCTAGCAGCTCCCATTGACTGCGGTTCCGGGCCAATGGGAGCTGCACAGTCAGCGCTAGTGGCGGGAGTAGTGCGTGGAGCCCTCTGGCCCCTCCACTGCCTAGGAGCTGCAGGGACATGCAGAGCCCCCCGAGCACCTGTGGCTTTCTTCCCAAGTTTTAGTTAGGGATATATAGTAAAAGTCATGGACCGGTCACGGGCTGTGAATTTTTTTTTATTGCATGTGACCTATCCATGACGTTTTTTTACGAAAAATACCCATGACTAAAACGTATACATGAGTTGTTGAAGTGAGGCCAAGGAGGATGACTAATTACAGCTGTATTTTAACAAATACCTCAGAATTCTGAGTAACTGGAGCAGATAAAAATCCTTTTTTTCTTTGCAGAATAACTTCATAAGTACAACATGAGCATAAGAGAGACCACTAATCAGGTTTCCTCTCCCTGCTGTTGTCAGAACTAGAGCTTGGTGAATACTGTTTTTTGTTGTTGTTTGTTTGTTTGTTTGCTACCTTCTGTTTTGAAACAAAAAACTCAGAAAATAAATCACGTTGGATTGAATAATATGCTTCGTTCAACGAGACCTGACATTTTTCATTTCATTTTTGGGCATTTTAAAAAAAAGAAAGGGAGCAATAATGGCGATTCATAGACGTTCATAATGACAATGAACAGTTATTGCGCTGGGGGGAAAAAATGAGAATTATTGCATAGATTAGTGCACTCACCTAGGATATGTGAGACCCAAGTTCAAGTCCCTGGTCCAATGACTTAAATTTTTATAAAAAAGTAGAACAGCTTCAATAGGAGAAATTGTGTGACCCACACTAGGCTATCCCATAGTCCATTGGATAGAGAGCTCACCTATAATGCGGGAGATTGTAGTTCACCTTCCTTGTTCACATCAGACAGAGGAGGAATTGAGCCTGGGTGTGTCAAATTCCAGCTGAGTGCCCTAGCCACTGGGCTAAAAGTTATAAAGAGGGTGGTGCCATCGCCACCACACCACCACTCCTCTGCCAGCCCAAAAAATAAAATGTCAAAATGAACAATTTCATTTCAGCATTTCCAAGACATTTCAATTTTTCAGTTCAGTAACTACTTGACAAACTTGACCCAATTTCATGAATAGTTTTGGATTGAGCAAAACTTAATCTTTCAGCATGTACATTTTTTGACACAAAAATGTCATGCAGCTCTAGCTGGAATAGGTGCTTTAGACAAACCCCATAATACATAATTTATAAAATAACTCCCATAAAGGAAGTTGCTTCCTCAATACCAAACAAGTTAGTGGTAGTCCTGTTTTCTGAGTGATTGTGGTTTATATCCCATTGTCCACTTTTATTCTGCTTACTGCAACTATGGATATTCTTATCCATAATCTTCTTTTTTGAATATTACTAATCCCTTGGATTTAATACCTTATGGTAATGAATGAAAGGAATGTAATGATTCTTTAACGTTTCTGTTCATCGTATTAAATACTACGAGCAGGCATATCAGGAGATCTGCAGTTCAGATTTCTTGGATTATTAATAGGCAACAAGTGTATCAAATTCTATACAAACATTGCTAATTACATTTAATAGCTATATAGGGCTTATCTCTTCTGGGATCTCAGAAAGGCTATTGGGATTCGTTTTGATGAGGTTTTTGCAGTTCACTGTTAACTCTGAAACTTAATGATGACACTTCAAATGCTAGTATTAAACTTTTTCAGTGACTTGTCCTAACAAAAACATTGTCTCTTTCTTACCCAGTGTGGTTGAATTGTACCCATCATGTCTGTCTTTCCTTCTGCTCGCTTCAAAGGTGGCTACAAGGAAATACAACAGCAAAATATAAGTGTGAATCACAGTTCTTTCTTGTTTTTCGGTGGTGGTGTTAGTGCTGCACTCAGGTGATCTAGCAACATATCTGTGCTTTGGAGGGACTGGATAGGGACTCCTGGAGACGCTCTTTCCACATTTGCAGGGGTTGCTTCACAGCAACATGAGCCACTTTCTTCTTTGCAAGGCTTAGATGGGTTTTCATCACAGAGATCTCAGTTACTAGTGGTTTAGGAAGTAAGAAGGTGATTTGAAAGCAGCTCCATAGAAATATAAAATCAGCAGCATCTGGAACACAGGTCCAACCTCTTTGGAGTAAGAGCAAAAGACGGGCTTAGAATCAAACCCAGGTCTTAAGTGTAATGAACTTACTTGCGTGGTCTCAAGGCTAGCCATTAGTCATCTTGATTATTCAGATTTGATACTGTTCTTTAAAAAGATGATAAAAATTTTCGGAACATCAGCCATAAATATTTGGCTGCTGCATTGGGGTGTGCAGGCTTTCGTAGGCTTATAATACATGGGCCAGCCTGTTCACTTTATCTCAAATAGGAAAAACTTCTGCTGCCACTTCAACTCTCCCTTGTCCTCCTGGATTCTTTGAGTCAAAGGTGGGAAAATTCTCTTGCTCGGATAGGTGTTCCAGCAAACTCAAAGCAGTGCTATTTCGGAACTTTGTTTTTGAGCCTGGTGCCCTCAAGAAGTAATCATCTTATTCCCTCCTGATGACCTGCTGTCAGTTAAATAGAAGAGTTTGTTCCTTTGGGAAAACATGATGGTAAATTATTAAAATGAAGGTTACAAAAAACCTTACACTTCAGGCAAAAGGAGTGCACCCACACTGGAATAATGTGGTGTGGGTATTGTGGTGGATGGGGAATTTAGTCTGTGTATGCTTTCAAATGTTCATTGTTTTACAATACACAGAATTGTAATATAAAAGTAGGGACAAGTAGAATAGGAAATGAAACTGGTCAATTCTCAGTGAAGAAAATGCATAGATTGGGAACTCTGCAGGCTTCTAATGGTAAGTTACTGCTGATGACTTAAGGTTAAAATGAGAAACTGCAGATTTTATAATATTACATTGTCCCTCTGATAGTACAAATAGAACCCTGCCTACCTTTTTGAACTAAAGCGTTCGTTTTTTACCCTTACCTTCCTTAATCTTTGATTTGAACATGTGGAAAAGTTGTTTGATGTATGTTCCAAGAAGTATTACTGCATTTAAATGCTTTTTTATAAGAATTATAACTGAAGAGAACTGTTCAGTGTGTTAAACATTTTTAATTTTATCTTTAGGGTCTTCGTGTTGCTTTCCTGCATTGGCCAAAGGTCACTTAGCAACAGTGGTGTCTTAGAAAGTTTGCTTAATCTCTTGGATAACCTGCTGTCACCTCTGCAACCTCATTTACCTATGCACAGGCGTACTGAAGGTAGTTCTTCATTTTAGGAGCTATATTTTCAGATTAGATCTTTATTCTAATTTTCATAACAGGAGCCTGATTGCACCTACTATCAAAGCAGATTAAGTTAAAATCCCCTTTTTTGCTTATTTGGAAACATTGATTTTTTTTGTGGGGTGTTAAAATTTCACATTCTTGGTCTTTGCCCAAACATGACTTTTTTTCCTTGAAGTTTTGAGCAAAATCTGCCTCACTGTTCTTGTTCAGTTAGGATGAAAAGGACCTTTACATGTTTAAAAGATTATCCCACTGTGGTTTCGGACAGCTGTAGCAAAAAATAGCTGAATTTCAGAATTAGGCACAGATACAGTTCTCTTTGGGAACTAGTCTTTGCTTGTTTACCAAATATCGTTGGATTTAATTTGACCAAATTATGGCTGTTTGAAAATTAATAGAGCCTGCAAAATATAACGTGTTAAGTGCATAGCTAAAGTGCCCTTAACTCATGACTTGCTAAATATGTGTTTTTCTAAATTTTCTGACTTTAAATGTTCATAGCTCTCTAAAAATACTGAATTGATATTCTCCAAACTAGACTCGCTTTGTACATCTTCTTAAAATCATGACAAAATTGAAGAAAATCAGTTAATTATCTCTGAAATTTGTGAAAATATTAAATCATGGAACATCCCTTAACTCATGTACACTTACAAAGTTATACAAAGCTCATCAGCTTGGATTTATGAGTTTGCAAGCTTGGTAAATGCCAGCTGGCGCTCTCTTCCTCCCTGCTATCCTGAATCCCCCAAACAAAGATTTGTAAGTGACGGAGGGGAGTTGACTTATTGCTCCCCATCAGTGTACCAAAGGCTAGCACTGCCATACCCTCTCACTTGGTTGGCATAAGTTCTTATGATCTGCCTCTGCAATTCCTCCACCCCTTCTGCCCTCTTCCCACAGCTGTCAATTTCTTCCTTATCATCTTGCATCACTATTCCTGTTCACTGAGGACTTCAGAGCTTCATCTCTGTTGGTTTTCCAGTTTCCTTCCCCTTGGGCAGCACAGGTGAACACTAGGGAATTACCAAGTGTGTGATGAGTGCCAAGTGTGACAGAATTCCCAGCAGAGGGGAAAGGGTGAGAAGAAGCATCAAATGTAGGGAGCAAGAAAAGGAGTGAGAAACTAATGGATCTCTCTCATTAGTCCTTCAGCTAAGAGTCAGAAAATAAACAAGACACAACAGTAGGGGAGAAAAAGCAGGTGTTTGGAGTGAAAGTGAGGGGGAGTGCTAAAATTTGGGATGGAGGGAAAAAAAGGAGGAGAGTTGAAGAACTACTTAGCTATTAAGAGAGATTGAAGAACAGAGATATTGATCTGGATAGGGGGAAAAGACTTAGTATGATCATTTAAAACAAAAAAAAACCCCCAAACCCAAACAACTTTTATGCATCTTTCTGTGGACCGGACTCCTATACTTTAGATCAGACTCCTTGTTTTTTTTAGTGTGAAACCTGGACTAGTTTGCAACAAGAGTCACCCAGATTAGCCATCCTACCTCTTATCCCTCTAGTCTGCATTGCCAGTTCCAGGCCCTACCATTAAGTCTCTTCTGTTCCCATTTAGGATGGGGCAGTATGTTCCAATGGACAGAGTACCGGGTGGGGAAGTCAAAATGCCTGGATTCTGTTGCTTGCTCTGCCAGTGACTGGGTGTGTGACCTTGGGCAAGTCGCTTCTGTGCCTTGGTTTTCTTATCTGTAAATTGGAAATAATGATACGTGAGTTTACAGAGCATTTTGAGATAAATGGACAAAATGTCCTGTATAAAAACTAAGCAGTTATTAAATGTGCTGCTTAAATATAGTACTTTCACATAGATATGAAAATGTGATTTTAGCCTGCAATGTGGTACACAATAATCTTTGGCCTGTTGGTGCCTGTTGTGTCTATATAAGCATGCAATTTAATTAAAGACATTGATTGAGTGACCTGTTTGCTTTTGTAGGCTGATGGCCATTGATACACACTAATTAGTGTGTTTTATAACTGTTTTGAGGACAGAAGAATGACTCATTGATTCAAAAGTTTCTTGTGTGATGTACAAGTAGGTTTTGTGTGACTCACATGCAAAAATCCCCACCCCCCTGTTAGTGTGTGTGAGGCCAATGTAGGCACTAATGATATTAGTTTCAGAGTAGCAGCCATGTTAGTCTGTATTCGCAAAAAGAAAAGGAGTACTTGTGGCACCTTAGAGACTAACAAATTTATTTGAGCATAAGCTTTCGTGAGCTACAGTACCACTTCAGTGTGTACCACTCCAGTGAGCTGTAGCTCACGAAAGCTCATGCTCAAATAAATTTGTTAGTCTCTAAGGTGCCACAAGTACTCCTTTTCTTTTTGCGAATGATATTAGTGTTATCGATTTGCAGGAGATCTAGATCTTGCCTCAGTGTGAGGGTCTCAGCTTTCCCAGCAACTGGCTGAGATTTCACTTCGAATGAGAGCTAGCTTGCTGAGGAGCCAATCTGTGGAAAACAGGGGAATGTTAGCGGGTTGAGAAGAATAACTGCCCCTTTGTTTGTGGGGCCTTGTTTACCTTTTGTTACCAAGGTTCACAATCAAGGGGACATTAATGGTGAGGGAGAATCCTTCTATTTCCTTTTTCATCTGACAAGAAGAATTGTGATCTTTGCTTTTGGACCTTACTTCAGCTCTTCATGATTCCCTTCCTCCCAACTTCTTTCTGTGCTCTCCGAGACCCCACGCAGTGATTCTTGAGTGCAAGTCCTTTCCTCTGTTTGTGGAGGGAAACATGGGAACCCTTATTACCTAGAACTGTGTGCACCATAAAATGTCTGTGTGGGAATTCTTTAAGCATTGATTTTCTGATTGTTATAATTTCAAAAATTTACTAAATCACTCAAATGTCACCTAAAACCTACTTGTTTAAGGGGTATTGGACATTCCCATGATCAGCTGGGTTGTAATGCTGGTATCCAGACTCCTAGACTACGTGGCAACTGTTGAAGATGAAGCAGCAACAGCCAAGAAGCCTTTGAATGGAAAAGAGAGGGAGAGATTCCTGACAGGTATGGAACACTTACAATATTTCTAATTCAAGTCTAGATTTTAGAGATCTTTGTAAAATGTTCAGTACTGCCAGCTCATGTTCAAAAATGAGTCAGAATCATGAGATTTTAAAAATACAACTTGGGATCTATTTATTAGCCTTCTGATTTTTGAACCATTTATGGTTTACATTTTTAAACTCTTTCACAGCCATGATGGGTATAAACTTAAAATAATAATAAAAAAAAAAGAGTTGAGATATTCGCGTTATTCCATGATACCAGGGGCTAGAGCTTTAAGAAACACAAAATATTTTGAGACTGTCAATAATATTGTGAGAGTTGTTAAACCAAAAAAAGGACAGGAGACACTGGATATAGTTTAATTAGCTGCAACTTTATTATTAGATGTCTGGGGCTACCTGGCAGATAAAAGTGTACAGTTCAAATAACTCCATGATCATTTCAGTATCTACCGAGGGGTTTCTGCCAGCCCCCTTTTTCCATCCTGGTCCCCAGCCAACCCATTGCTGGGACTTGATCGTATTCTCTTGCCCCTCTCCCACTGAACAGATTAGAAAGGAAAGGGGGGGTTGACTCCCTGCCATGCCAGTCATAGGACCCCCTTTCCTCTTCCTTAACAAACACCTCCTTTTAAGTCCTTTACCAAACCATTTATCTGGTCACTGTATCCCTTCCCTATGGAGTACCTGCACTGGACATCCACCCCACACTTAGGCTGTGATGTCACAACTCATTACTTAACTCCTTTCCCTGTTCACCATAACAAAGCCTCCATGAACCTGCTGTGGGGAAAGCAAAAACCCCACTGCATCATCTTGGTCAATCTGGTGGTGAGGGAAAAATTCCTTCTCAGCCCCCAGAGAAAGGAGTAGCTAGTGCAATGCCCACAATGGGTCCAGACCAAACCTAGTATTTTGCCATTTCCAAGGGGAAGGAGGGTGAGTGCTGCTCTTCCTGGTCCTGAGAAAAGGGACTTTTCCCACCAGGCTTGCTCTTGGTCAACTCTCCGGCCCTTCCAGTACCTGGGGGATGAGTCAACATTACCACGCTAACCCACGCTACGTTTTCAGCAGCTTCTGTGCGTCTCTCTCACACCACACCTGTAAAGTGCTATACTCCTTCCCCTAGCAAGCTGGACAATGGTGCCCGTACTTAAGGTGTGGTGTGGTCAACTTGACGTTTGTGTGACTGTTTGTAGCTAACGTGTGAGGAGAATGGTGTGTTTGAGTAAGTTTATTTCAATTTCTAGCTTCGTTGCAGGTTGGTCTTTTTTTGTTTTTGTGTGGTTTTTTTTTTTTTTTTAAGTAGTATCTTTCAAGAGGAGAAATGTGAGCGATAAGTGCTCACATTATGGGTGCTTTTGGTTTGTATAAGTTAAACTAGTCTTGTTTTTTCCTTTCATACTTAAGAACTTGAAAATAGTAAATGCAAAATTGTACTGTTGACCTTTTCATGCTGTGCAGTAATGCTGCCACCTAAAGTGAGGATTGCGTGACAGATAGTTTAGTAGAAGCCTTAAATTTAATGCTCCATTTTTATATTTAGTTTATAGAATGACTTCTTATTGTTGCTCTCAACTCTTTTAGGAACTGTTAAAAGTAAGCCTCAAATATTGATATATGTTTCTTCCCATTAGGCAACCAGTGGAGTTTTATTAATAATAGCCTACATACCCAGAGCCTGAGCAGATCTTCTAAAGGCAACAGTAGCCTAGATAGATTGTACTCCAGAAAGATCAGAAAGCAACTCGTTCATCATAAACAGGTAACTTTCAGTGTGTACTGGCACTTTTAATGTAAGATACTTATAGCAATGTACCTTATTTCTTAAAATTCCAGCTTTGGGCCTGGAGCTCATTCAATCTTGCTTTTGCAAAGGCCTGGTTCTGTAGCTAAAAGCTGCCTATCTCTCTTGACATGTATCTCAAACTGCAGGGCATGGGATCTGCTGAAATCATTCTAGTCTTGTGGAGCATATTGTTATATTTCCCTGTGGTCCGTATTTGATAGTAAAACTTACTTTGCATTTTTGGTGAATCAGCAAACATCTGAGTGCAAGCTTCTGGAGGCTGACCAGCTGTAATTCAACAGTATATCATTTATAAGACCGTGTTCACTTTTAAATACATCTGTACAGGTTCTGTGACCCTGTGTTCATATCTAAAAATTCTCTTAATATTGATGGTTCTTAAACCTAATCTGCTCTGACTCTGCTGGCAGCCCATTGAAGTTGTATAATTTAAAGTTGTACAAAAACTAAACTAAAAAAGGCTCAAGTTGCAATTTGAATTGAAGTTTACTATCATATGAAAATACTGATCCTTTTCACATCTTATTGCTTAATTTTTTTGTTTTTCCTATTAACATTTTCTTTTAGCAACTTAACTTATTAAAAGCAAAACAGAAGGCTTTGGTGGAACAGATGGAAAAAGAGAAAATACAAAGCAACAAAGGATCATCATACAAACTTTTAGTAGAACAGGCAAAACTAAAGCAGGCTACTTCAAAGGTATGATGTTCTGAAACTGCAGTTCACTTGTTGTCTTTTGTGTGAAAAGACCTGTTCCTGCAAAATCATTTTTGTCCTGGGTTGACTTTGTACAAAAAAGTGTTTCATTCTGGCTCTTATCAAGGCTGTTCTGTTTGTCGAATTCAGCAGCCATCTGTAAATGTCTAGCTTGGGAAAAATGTTTTGGTTGATTCTGCTCCAGCCACCTTTTAGCTGATCATAGCCAAAATCACCAATAACCTAGAAGTGTTTGTAGTGTCAAACTAGTCTATAAAACACAGTAAGCACCTGACAGCACTTGTCTATAAAGAATTGAAAGTGTGCTTCATATGGCTAACTTATGAGTGTGGTGTTTTTTTTTTAAAAGGAAATTGTCTTGGGTGAGTAGCCAAAAAGTAAGCATGCCAATCCTCCTCCTCCCAAAGCAAACAAATGCTGTATTGAAAACACTTGTGCTTATTTTTAGGAAGTTTAGCTTTCCACAAGTATGGTTGCAACATATAAATCCTTGCTTCTTGTTATGAGCTCTGGATACTGGGGATGAAAACAAACCCAGGCATGCTCGGAGAACAATCTAGTAAACTTCAATGTCTTGTCTGCCAACAGAAATGGCGCAGGCAGTATGGACATTCCTGTGAGCATAAAACAAGTAGGACTCACTTCATAGATACCAGACTTGGATATCCATTTAGATTTTTACCTTTGGAAATCTTTAGGCTTTGGAAATCTTGTTACCTATTAGGACTTCTGAAAGTCTTTAAGGGATCATAGATGCATAGAGGTTATAAAGAGAAATAAGCATGCCACTTTATAATTACCATTGGAAAAAGTAGGGTTAAAGAAACACTAGCAAATTTTATCAAGTGCTGCATTTTCACTAACACGCCTCTTTTGTCATGAATTTCACTTTCCTGCTCTTTTTGCTCTATTCTTGAGTTGTCTCTTAAATGAAATAGACTCTTCTACAGCAGCAATGATAAACCACTTCCCTCCTTGCAGTGGTTACCATGTAGTCATTTCTCCCTTGCACAGTAATGGAAGGGCCAGAAAGATTTTGCAGTTGGAACAGAAGGAACTCCATAGGTGATCAGGGGAGGGGAATAGTAGGCCTGCTAGCGAACTCTTACAAAGGCTGAAGGAACTCAGCCACTGATCCAACTGTGAAGCAGGTAAGTGAACTGGTTGGCCAATCCTGGAATTGAAGACTCAACAGTGGAGTGCAGCAGGTTTTATAAGTCAGTGGCACAGTTTTAAACACCTGCGCTGCCGCACTGGCTGAAATATGCTGTTGGTTAAAGCTGTGTGGGATTCACTTTACAGCAGTCCTGCTTGTGTAGAAAATATGTTGCATTAAAACCTTCCACATTTAATATGATCTTTAATAATACCTATCGATTGTGTGTATGTACATACCATGTATATGATAAATTACAAAATTATGCAATTTTGACCACATCACCTGCTAATCAGTGCTATCAGTGACAACTTAAGGCATTCCAAACTTGGTAGTAGCTTCAAACAGCTGCCATGCTTATTTTAAAAATAAACAAAACCCTGTCCAGACAAAGATTTCCTTCTGTCTCCACTCCCGCAAAAAACAAAAAGAAAAAAAGCCCCTGCAGCCAAAAGACAGTGACCCTTGCTCACTCTGGAAAAAAAGATGGGGGGATGAGGGGTGGTACTGTTAAAATAGCACAGGATTCTGCCCAAACAGTGGCAAATTGAAGGTATCCAACTTGCAATTTTTTAGTACTAGAAATGACAACTGCAGACTGTTGATTACCATATAATCAATCCCAAAGAGAGAGGCAGGAATTAAGCAATGGAAGGGTGGTCCACAGGGTGTACAAAGTGTGTGACACAAGATTTATACAGTGTAACAAAGAATCCTTGATTGTATGTGTCAAGAAATAATGTCTGTAGGTTTTCAAATAGCTTGAGTCTTCAGTATTTTGTCTGCCACCAGCGTGCACATGTTTACTTCTCTTTGTGCAGGGTAGTTGAGGCCCTGTATCTCTGCAGTTCCAATTCTTTAGCCACTAGGAAAGAACTAAAAAAGAAAAGGAGTACTTGTGGCACTTTAGAGACTAACCAATTTATTTGAGTGTAAGCTTTCATGAGCTACAGCTCACTTCATCGGATGCATACTGTGGAAAGTGTAGAAGATCTTTTTATATACACACAAAGCATGAAAAAATACCTCCTCCCACCCCACTCTCCTGCTGGTAATAGCTTATCTAAAGTGATCACTCTCCTTACAATGTGTATGATAATCAAGTTGGGCCATTTCCAGCACAAATCCAGGGTTTAACAAAGAACTGAGAAGTCAGTATTCTTGATGGGTTATAAATTTCAGTTATAAATTAGTACTGTGTCTGAGTACTATACATTTGAATCTGTGGTAGCTAAGTATCCATGAACAGGTGTAGGAATATGAAAAAATAGTATCAATTAAGAGTCAAGTTTCTAAAACACTTTTTCTGTAAAGTAAGTATACAGAATACACAATGGTGTTGAGAGCTCTGTCAGACTCTAGAATATCTTTGAGGATGTGAGTATGACTACGGTCTTAGTCATTGCTTGGTTCTGTTTAGGCTGAAACTGTAGCAAAAGGAACTGAACCCATGGTAGTTTAATACAATATTACTAAATTCAATCTAAATAAATTTTTAAAAAACGCCGTAGTATGAAAGTTGATTGACCCTTGTGTAAGATTAACTGCATTACACACTTATGGTTTTGTCACTTGAAAGCAATGCAACCAACCCAAATTTATGCCACGTTCCCATATAATCTTAATATAGGTCCAATAGGAGAGTGTGGGATTCTCCATTATTAAAAGTTCTAGAGGTACTGTTACATTTTTCCAACTCCTGATATGCTTACATTCAGAAAATGAAAAGGAGTACTTGTGGCACCTTAGAGACTAACCAGTTTATTTGAGCATGAGCTTTCGTGAGCTACAGCTCACTTCATCAGATACATACCGTGGAAACTGCAGCAGACTTTATATATACACAGAGAATATGAAACAATACCTCCTCCCACCCCACTGTCCTGCTGGTAATAGCTTATCTAAAGTAATCGTCAGGTTAGGCCATTTCCAGCACAAATCCAGGTTTTCTCACCCTCCACCCCCCCACACAAATTCACTCTCCTGCTGGTGATAGCCCATCCAAAGTGACAACTCTTTACACAATGTGCATGATAATGAAGTTAGGCCATTTCCTGCACAAATCCAGGTTCTCTCACTCCCTCACTCCCCTCCAAAAACCCACCCCCATACACACACAGACTCACTCTCCTGCTGGTAATAGCTCGTCCAAACTGACCACTCTCCAAGTTTAAATCCAAGTTAAACCAGAACATCTGGGGGGGGGGGGGAGGAAAAAACAAGAGGAAATAGGCTACCTTGCATAATGACTTAGCCACTCCCAGTCTCTATTTAAGCCTAAATTAATAGTATCCAATTTGCAAATGAATTCCAATTCAGCAGTTTCTCGCTGGAGTCTGGATTTGAAGTTTTTTTGTTTTAAGATAGCGACCTTCATGTCTGTGATTGCGTGACCAGAGAGATTGAAGTGTTCTCCGACTGGTTTATGAATGTTATAATTCTTGACATCTGATTTGTGTCCATTTATTCTTTTACGTAGAGACTGTCCAGTTTGACCAATGTACATGGCAGAGGGGCATTGCTGGCACATGATGGCATAAATCACATTGGTGGATGTGCAGGTGAACGAGCCTCTGATAGTGTGGCTGATGTTATTAGGCCCTGTGATGGTGTCCCCTGAATAGATATGTGGGCACAATTGGCAACGGGCTTTGTTGCAAGGATAAGTTCCTGGGTTAGTGGTTCTGTTGTGTGGTATGTGGTTGTTGGTGAGTATTTGCTTCAGGTTGCGGGGCTGTCTGTAGGCAAGGACTGGCCTGTCTCCCAAGATTTGTGAGAGTGTTGGGTCATCCTTTAGGATAGGTTGTAGATCCTTAATAATGCGTTGGAGGGGTTTTAGTTGGGGGCTGAAGGTGACGGCTAGTGGCGTTCTGTTATTTTCTTTGTTAGGCCTGTCCTGTAGTAGGTAACTTCTGGGAACTCTTCTGGCTCTATCAATCTGTTTCTTTACTTCCGCAGGTGGGTATTGTAGTTGTAAGAAAGCTTGACAGAGATCTTGTAGGTGTTTGTCTCTGTCTGAGGGGTTGGAGCAAATGCGGTTGTATCGCAGAGCTTGGCTGTAGACGATGGATCGTGTGGTGTGGTCAGGGTGAAAGCTGGAGGCATGCAGGTAGGAATAGCGGTCAGTAGGTTTCCGGTATAGGGTGGTGTTTATGTGACCATTGTTTATTAGCACTGTAGTGTCCAGGAAGTGGATCTCTTGTGTGGACTGGACCAGGCTGAGGTTGATGGTGGGATAGAAATTGTTGAAATCATGGTGGAATTCCTCAAGGGCTTCTTTTCCATGGGTCCAGATGATGAAGATGTCATCAATATAGCGCAAGTAGAGTAGGGGCTTTAGGGGACGAGAGCTGAGGAAGCGTTGTTCTAAATCAGCCATAAAAATGTTGGCATACTGTGGGGCCATGCGGGTACCCATAGCAGTGCCGCTGATCTGAAGGTATACATTGTCCCCAAATGTGAAATAGTTATGGGTAAGGACAAAGTCACAAAGTTCAGCCACCAGGTTAGCCGTGACATTATCGGGGATAGTGTTCCTGACGGCTTGTAGTCCATCTTTGTGTGGAATGTTGGTGTAAAGGGCTTCTACATCCATAGTGGCCAGGATGGTGTTATCAGGAAGATCACCGATGGATTGAAGTTTCCTCAGGAAGTCAGTGGTGTCTCGAAGGTAGCTGGGAGTGCTGGTAGCGTAGGGCCTGAGGAGGGAGTCTACATAGCCAGACAATCCTGCTGTCAGGGTGCCAATGCCTGAAATGATGGGGCGCCCAGGAGTTCCAGGTTTATGGATCTTGGGTAGTAGATAGAATATCCCAGGTCGGGGTTCCAGGGGTGTGTCTGTGCGGATTTGATCTTGTGCTTTTTCAGGAAGTTTCTTGAGCATATGCTGTAGTTGCTTTTGGTAACTCTCAGTGGGATCATAGGGTAATGGCTTGTAGAAACTCGTGTTGGAGAGCTGCCGAGCAGCCTCTTGTTCATATTCCGACCTATTCATGATGACAACAGCACCTCCTTTGTCAGCCTTTTTGATTATGATGTCAGAGTTGTTTCTGAGGCTGTGGATGGCATTGCGTTCCGCATGGCTGAGGTTATGGGGCAAGTGATGCTGCTTTTCCACAATTTCAGCCCGTGCACGTCGGCGGAAGCACTCTATGTAGAAGTCCAGTCTGCTGTTTCGACCTTCAGGAGGAGTCCACCTAGAATCCTTCTTTCTGTAGTGTTGGAGCAATCACAGACATGAAGGTCGCTATCTTAAAACAAAAAAAACTTCAAATCCAGACTCCAGCGAGAAACTGCTGAATTGGAATTCATTTGCAAATTGGATACTATTAATTTAGGCTTAAATAGAGACTGGGAGTGGCTAAGTCATTATGCAAGGTAGCCTATTTCCTCTTGTTTTTTCCTCCCCCCCCCCCCCAGATGTTCTGGTTTAACTTGGATTTAAACTTGGAGAGTGGTCAGTTTGGACGAGCTATTACCAGCAGGAGAGTGAGTCTGTGTGTGTATGGGGGTGGGTTTTTGGAGGGGAGTGAGGGAGTGAGAGAACCTGGATTTGTGCAGGAAATGGCCTAACTTCATTATCATGCACATTGTGTAAAGAGTTGTCACTTTGGATGGGCTATCACCAGCAGGAGAGTGAATTTGTGTGGGGGGGTGGAGGGTGAGAAAACCTGGATTTGTGCTGGAAATGGCCTAACCTGACGATTACTTTAGATAAGCTATTACCAGCAGGACAGTGGGGTGGGAGGAGGTATTGTTTCATATTCTCTGTGTATATATAAAGTCTGCTGCAGTTTCCACGGTATGTATCTGATGAAGTGAGCTGTAGCTCACGAAAGCTCATGCTCAAATAAACTGGTTAGTCTCTAAGGTGCCACAAGTACTCCTTTTCTTTTTGCGAATACAGACTAACATGGCTGTTACTCTGAAACCTGTCATTCAGAAAATGGGCATTTTAGTTTAAAATTTAACACTTGTTTTATATTGGTTTGTAATTATGCAGCATTTCAAGGATTTAATACGCTTACGTCGGACTGCAGAGTGGCCTCGTTCTACTTTAGACACAGAAGTATCGACGACAAAGGAAACTCCAGAAATTGAGCCACTTCCATTTACTCTGGCACATGAACGTTGTATCTCAGTAGTGCAGAAGCTGGCGCTCTTTCTTTTGTCCATGGACTTTACTTGCCACGCAGATCTACTGCTGTTTGTTTGTAAGGTAAACAGAATGCTACAAAAGTAGGCAGTGGGGTTGTTAAAGTGAAGTTCATTTTTTATGAAGAATTATCCTAAAGTATGTGGTATGAGCATGTATTCTTTCAGCGTAGTATTGATGAAAATATCTCTCAGATGCTACTTTTAGCTTTTTCTTGAGGATACATTAAAAATACTTATATTATTGAATTTGTAGTGATCACTAGTAGTCTGTTTCCCATGTTTTCCAGTTTTTGAACGTTACATAATGGAATTATGTTTGCAAAGTATCTCCTACAGAGCACCATTTTAAAAGATACTTTTACATTAGTACAGTTTAGCTAGAATAAATTGGTGCAAGTAAACCTAAGACGGGAACAATTTATCTACTTATTTTAGCTCTACACAACTTTATGGATGGTATACTTTGTTCATACTAATAATAAAGGAGAAAGCTATTACTTTTTTTTTTTCAAACTGTATTATCAAATACACATAACTAACTAGTACGTTAACAACTAGTAACATTATTACAGTAAGTTATAGCCTATTTTCCTTTAAAATAACCTACTTTAGAGCAATGTCACTTGCAGTAGGAAAGTTCTCCATACAAAATCAGTTAGGTGGGTCATGTTTTGGCTTAAAATAAAGATTTCATATAAAGAACATACTCATTTCATTTTAACTGCAGACAAAAGTAACCAGGAGCTTTTGAAGCTTTCAGATGCCTCATTTTAGCTTTTGTTAAGCATATTGTTTCAGTTTTACAACCAGAACTTGGATGCAATCTATTGCATCTGTTTGTGGTTGTTCCTTGAGGCTTTCTGAAACTTTTTTAGAATTGCATAATTAAAACTGACCTTCCCACCCTTTGGAAACTTTTGGACTGCACCTCAGTTTGTTTAGATACCAGATCCAGTTTAGTTTTGTCCACAGGCTCCAGGACTTGACCAGGCTCTTTCCGTTCTTGTGTCAGATTCTCAGCCAGCAGATGTGCAAAGAGAATAGCAATCCAGTGCTGCTGTCTTCATTGTGATCCTAACCTTCAAATCTGATTTTAGAGTAGTTGTAAACAAAATATTTCTTTTTTCTTCCCCTGACTCAAGAAAATTGAAATATTGGGTGCTTTGTTCCTTGAAAGGGATTACCTGCCAAGCCCATTCTTTGTTTCCTTCTCTTTCATTATCATGGATCAGGCCAAATGGAGGAAGCTGAAGAGCAAGAAGCCCTTCTCAGGAGCAACAGAAGGAGAGCTCTGCTGTGACTGCTCCAGCCTATGGAGCACCCTCTCTGCAATGAAAAGAGGCTCAGTCAATACAGCTTGTAGGTGGCCCCCAACTATCCTTCCTACCAGCAGGCCAAAGTCCCCTAGTTGCCTCTACAAGGGCAGATCATGAGATTCAGCAAACTGATTCCCCAAACATGGACTCCTCATGGATAAATCAAGAACCTGAGGTCGAGTTTTGAAATTAAATGTAGTTGGCAGAGCCCTGGTTTCTTCTTACTCCACTTAAGAGGAGCATCTGTGCTGCTTTTGGAATGTTCACCTGTATTTTCTCTCCAGCTGACTTTCAGAGGATGAGGAATGTGGGGATTCAGGGATCCTATATCTACATAGGCTAAGATCCAAAAGGGCACACTAGATAAGAAGAAGCTGGTCCCTGTGGGACCAGTTTCCCATTAAAAGGCAAAAGAAACCCAAGTGGCACAGAAAAAAGCCCCAAACTGCTCCAGACCCTAACCTCCTTTCCAAGACCTTTAGCTTCACATTTAATGAGAGAGCTCCAGGCAAACAGAGGCTGAGCAGGCTAAAGCCAAGGAGAATAACTCCAATCAGAAACTAAGGGTTTGCTCTTCCCTTCTGTTTCTTCTTCAGAGAAACCAGTAGAAAAGTGGGAAAATTCTTACAAAGAGCATTTTTGGCAAGTTCTGAAGAAGTACAGAGTCATAGAGCCATCCGAAATTCTCTTTCTCCCTCCCCATCTTCTGTAAGACTGATGAAGCAGAGGCATCCATGGCAATTCCTATTGAGGATGATTTCTTTCAATGAGACCCCATGGGCAAGAAGATAGGAGCCATCCTTAAAAGATTTTGAAAAATCTTCAGCAGCTCTTGGAGCCTCACTGGCAACAGTGTACTTTGCCATAACCATAGTGTCCTGATGCAACAACCTAGAAAGTCATGGCCCTCAGGACAACAATGAAGTCAAATCAATGCCAAAAGAATCTAACGACATCATTTGTTACATTATGAATCCGTGGACTCAGGAGGTGTAACAGTAAGAACCGGTTAACTCAGAGACCGAATGCATCCCTGTTTCTCAGGGTTGTTAAAAGGATAAACTTCAATTTGCAAATGGGGTATAGGAATATATAAAGGTTAAGTGACTTTCCAAATGAAAGAAGAGAGTTTTTGTTAGAGATTGGTATTTATTCCAAATCTCTTTTAGGCCTGATCTTGCACCTAAAACTTAGGATGACCTAGCTACATTGCTCAGGGCTGTGAAAAATTTACTGCCTCTCAGAGAAGTGGATTACCTACATTGACAGAAAAATCCTTTCCATCAATGTAGGAAGTCATCTACACTATGACACTTGTGACAAAGTTCCTGCTCTAACTTGGTGGGTCTTGTGCTTATTGGCGGATTTGCTTGCCTTGGAGCTTCACGGCAGCCCTCAGCTTGGCTGTTTTCCTGAGCTCACAGTTCAAGTCGACTCCTCCTGTGTCTGACCAGGAGTTGGAAGGATTTGGGGGGAACCCGGGCCTGCCCTCTACTTCGGGTTCCAGCCCAGGGCCCTGTGGAATGCAGCTGTCTAGAGAGCCTCCTGGAACAGCTGTGGAACAGCTACAACTCTCTGGGCTACTTCCCCATGGCCTCCTCCCAACTCCTTCTTTATCCTCCCCATAGGACCTTCCTCCTCGTGTCTGATAATGCTTGTATACCTCAGTCCTCCAACAGTCCGCGTTCTCACTCTCAGCTCCTAGTGCCTCTTGCTCCCCACCTGCACACCACAAACTGAAGTGAGCTCCTTTTTAAAACCCAGGTGCCCTGATTAGCCTGCCTTAATTGATTCTAGCAGCTTCTTAATTGGCTGCAGGTGTCTTAATCAGCCTGTCTTAATTGTCTCCAGAAGGTTCCTGATTGTTCTGGAACCTTCCCTGTTACCTTACCCAGGGAAAAGGGACCTACTTAGCCTGGGGCTAATATATCTGCCTTCTATTACTCTCCTATAGCCATCTGGCCCAACCCTGTCTCACACTAGAGCGGCACAGCCGCAGCGCCATAACTGTGCTGCTGTAGCAGCTGTTGTAGTGTAGGTATGTCCTTAAACTCAGTGCTGTAGCAACAAGGCCATTCTTCCTCTTTATAAATGGTATGGGAAAGAATCTCCTTTTATTTCTGGGGCAAGAACTAGACTTGGGATGCTACAGGGAAACCCAGATCAGGTAATAGGTCCAAACCCTAGTGTGAACAGTTAGAGTAACTCCAGTCAGGTGTGTTTTCATCCAGAAATAGGCATATGGACAGAACTGGCTCTGTAATGCTTTTTTCTCCAGCATAAGTAATGTTATTGAGCATGGCTTATTTGTATCCAACCATCTCACCAGCCAAAGAGGGGACCCAATGATTAAAGATGCAATGGTTAGATTGCCTGGACCCACTCTTTCAAATCACAGAAGGTGACACTGAGCCCTTAATTCTCGTGAGATATATAAATTGAGTCCTGTGCTATTTACTAGACTCCAGTTTTTACAATAGAACCAAATACTTGGGAAAAGGTGTTCTACCTGAATAAGTCAGTGCTCTAGCCATTAGGCAAATCTTAACCAGCCAAAGCACTGGAAGGTGTATTCTCTCCAAACACAACTAAATAGAGGGTTTTGCGTACACTTATTTTTGATGGTGACATAAGGTCCCAAGTTATTCTTTCCAACTTAAACTCCCCTTTCTGTACTACTTAGGAGAGAATTCTCCTGACACTTTGTCCAAGTCTTCAGTATGCTCTGGAGAGATTCTGGTGTAACTAGATATTCATAAAGCTCTAAAGTTTTATATTAAGTGTTGCATACAAAAACTAAGGAATATTTAGGTTGCAAAGTCAAGCACCTAAAAATTAGGGAATCACTGATCTAGGAGGCTATGTTAAGGATTCACAGGTAACTGTAGTGCATGTTCATTATGAAAGTCTTTAATTACAGGTTCACATACTATTTTTTCCACAGGACCTCTGATTCTTTCATTGGTCAAGTAATAACACTCTTACAATTAAGCCATATTTGGGTGGATTTTTATATTTCAGCACAAGGCATGTCTTTGACGGGATCCCCTGGCAAACTTCAATCCCTTCTTTAAAGCCTGGAAGTGCTATAATTGTTTCATTGAGCAACTTTAAGAATTTAACACTGGAAAACATTTTTCAGTAACCTTTTTCTCATAAATAGCCCAACAGCTTTTGTTGAAATTTTCTTAAAACTCAGTCTAGCATTGAAAATTTTATTCCAAACTGTTAGACAACGTTACAAGCAATGGAAAACAGGATGTCTATTATAATGTAAAGTAGTAGGCAACCTTAACTATGGGTAGTTCTGCTAGTTCTGCCTATAATATGTATGCAGCATTGTTGTAGTCATGTTGGTTCTAGGATATGAGAGAATTTGGTCCAGTAAAAGATATTTCATAGAAGATTAGGATTGGAAGAGACCTCAGGAGGTCATTTAGTCCAACCCCCTGCTCAAAGCAGGACCAATCCCAACTAAATCATCCCAGCTAGGGCTTTGTCAAGCCAGGCCTTAAAAACCTCTAAGGATGGAGATTCAACCACCTCCCTAGGTATCCCATTCCTAGTGCTTCACCACCCTCCTAGTGAAAGTGTTTCCTAATATCCAACCTAGACCTCCCCCACTGCAACTTGAGACTATTACTCCTTGTTCTGTCATCAGCCACCACTGAGAACAGCCTAGCTCCATCCTCTTTGGAACCCCTCCCCCCCCTTTCAGGTAGTTGAAGGCTGCTATCAAATCCCCCCTCACTCTTCTCCTCTGCAGACTAAATAAGCCCAGGTCCCTCAGTCTCTCCTCATAAGTCATGTGCCCCAGCCCCCTCATAATTTTTGTTGTCGTCTGCTGGACGCTCTCCAATTTGTCTGCATCCTTTCTGTAGTGGCGGGGGCCCCAAAACTGGATGCAATACTCCAGATGTCGCCTGACCAGTGCTGAATAGAGGGAAATAATCACTTCCCTCGATCTGCTGGCAGTGCTTCTACTAATGCAGTCCAATATGCCGTTAGCCTTCTTGGCAACAAGGGCACATTGTTGACTCATATCCAGCTTCTCAACCACTGTAATCCCCAGGTCCTTTTTGGCAGAACTCCTGCTTAGCCAGTCAGTCCCCTAGCCCATAACAGTGCATGGGATTCTTCCGTCCTAAGTGCAGTACTCTGCACTTGTCCTTGTTGAACCTCATCAGATTTCTTTTGACCCAATCCTCCAATTTGTCTAGGTCACTCTGGACCCTATCCCTACCCTCCAGCATACCTACCTCTCCCCCCAACTTAGTGTCAAACTTGCTGAAGTGCAATCCATCCCATCATCCAGATCATTTAATGAAGATGTTGAACAAAACTGGCCCCAGGACTGACCCCCTGATGCACTCCGCTTGATACCGGCTGCCAACTAGACATCGAGCTGTTGATCGCTACCCATTAGCCTGATGATCTAGCCATCTTTCTATCCACCTTATAGTCCATTCATCCAATCCATACTTCTTTAACTTGCTGGGAAGAATACTGTGGGAGACCGTATCTAAAGCTTTGCTAAAGGCAAGATCTATCACGTTCACCGCTTTCCCCATATCCACAGAGCCAGTTATCTCATCATAGAAGGCAGTCAGGTTGGTCAGGCATGACTTGCCCTTGGTGAATCCATGTTGACTGTTCCTGATCACCTTCCTCTCCTCCAAGTGCTACAAAATTGATTCACTGAGGATCTGCTCCATGATTTTTCCAGGGACTGAGGTGAGGCTGATCCAGTCTGTAGTTCCCTGGATTCTCCTTCTTTCCTCACCCACCTTGTCAGCCTCTAATATAGCATGTAGATACCACTCATTTACCTTTTCTGTCTTGTTACATCCAAAATGGCCAGGTCCATAGAGCCTTAAAATAGCTGATGCTAAGATGGTTACATACTAATTTGCCTAGTGTCTCAGGAAATGATTTCTTGAGGGAATCAGGACTCGCTACTATGTGATTTGTGGCATTATAGAGAGAAAAGACCTTTGTCACCTGAGTAACTTGGCAGAGCAGCATCATGGCTGCCCTTCGTTATACTTATGAGTTTCTGCAAAACAGGTTTCCATTTCTCTTAAGATCAATCTAAAGTTAGAAGGTTCTTCCCATGTGATTGCCAATAAACTTCTTAAAATACCAAGCATTTTCTTTATATGGATGGAATTTAAATTTGTGTACTATTCTATTTGAATATAAATGACAATTATTCTACTTTAGCCTTTCCTTCCTTATGTTTGTGTATTCATTACTTTGCGTTCATTAGATGTGGCATACTAGAATGGAAAATTTTCTAACTCAATAACATCTAAATCCTTTTTTTTTCTTTTCTGTTATATTCACAACTGCAAGGAGTCTTTGAAATCTTTTCTTATAAATGGGCCTCTTCCCCTAGCCTACTCCACCTAAAATTTCTTTTGAATTTCTTGTACTATGGCTTCTTCTGGGTCTGTGTCTGAAGTTAAAACAGTTGAATACTGTTAAACAATACTGAGCCTAATAATGAGAATTGAGTGTTTCCATAAAACTTTGGATGTACTCGCCTGGTTTGAAAGTATAAGGTGCATGGCCACACCCTGGAGCCACTTGAACAAGTCTGAACTGCTTCTGGCATTTATAGGAATGAAGGCATTAGCACAAATGTGTCTAACTCAGGTGAAAGGAAATCATTAAACAACACATTTCCCTTTCTGTAGCATCTATTTTTAGTTCTTAGCTCACACTTACATGCCTTTCATCTAACATCCTGTGAGATAAGTATATAAACCCATTGTATTAATGGGTAAACAAAGTCATAGTCAATGGGGGAACTGTGACTTTCCAGAATTAGTCAACATTTCACTCTGTGTGTTGGAGATGGTGGTGAAAAAGTGAAGTACTACTAAATCTGATGCATCAAACAATAAAATGGAAATATGAATGGTATAAATAAAGTGGGATATATGCAATATAGAGTTTATTGCCACTTTTTTGGGAAGACTCATTATTTGAGACATAGTTACTCATGACTGTCATCCCGAACTTGGAACAATAAATCTTGACATTACATTTACAAATTTAACTTTGTTGGGGTGTTGTGTGCATGTTGTTTGTTTTGTTTTTTGGTTGGGTTTTATTTTTTGGAAAATCAGTTAAATTGTATATTTCTGAAATTCTTTTACAGGTTCTTGCTAGAATTGCAAATGCTACAAGACCAACAATTCATTTGTGTGAGATTGTGAATGAAACTCAACTAGAAAGGCTATTGCTGCTTTTGGTTGGGACTGACTTTAATAGAGGAGATATCTCTTGGGGAGGAGCATGGGCTCAGTATTCTCTGAGTTGTATGCTGCAAGATATTCTAGCAGGTGTGTTAAAATTCAGGGTGTGTGGTGTGGTGTTGTTTTTTTTTTTTTACAAAATGCATTAAGCTGGAATTCCCCCCCACCCCCGTTATTTGATTCTCTGATGTGAAACATGGAAAAGTCTGCTAATGTGATTATGATAATGAAAGCATGTAGGTTTTACAAAGAAACAAATTGAAGATATTAGTATAAAATGAAACATTTAATTGAGATATTATAATTTTAAACACTGTGGCCTTCATTTTCAAAAATTTTGCATACCCAGTTTGAAACTTTTGACAGAGCTCTCGCTTTCAGAAGATGTTGGGCATATCCTTGGGGCATGATTTTCAGATGGGGGTATTTCAAATTAAGCACCCAAAATTGCAGTTCAGTTTTGAAAATTTGGATGAGTATGCTCAGATGTTAATTAGTCTTGCAGCCAGAGTACAGGCTGAACTGCTAAAGGAGTTGTCTGCTTACTGTAACGTATAGGAGAACTATTGGCAACAATAGCAGCTGAAGCTATGGAGGAAGGAGCCATGGGAGAAGATGCAGGAGCTTCTGCTGCAGACTCTGATGACTCTCTTCAGCAGTCTACAGTTCAGTTAGTGGAAACGATAGATGAGCCTTTGACACATGACATCGCAGGTGAACATTCAGGTACTATTTATATTGAAATGATGTTTAGGAAATAGAATGTTAAATTCTGTTTAGTCAGTTAACATTTTTAAATGCTTGATGTACTTGAGTCATTCTGAAGCTTGCTTAATCCTGAACTCTCACAAGTGTTTCACTGTGTAATGCACGGTAACTTTGTAGTTTAGATAAGTACTTTTGTGTGAATTTTAGCAAGGCACTCGAGTTTTGAGTTGTCATTTATCAGGGTCCCAAAGGTTGCAGTTAGCAAGAGGTATCCGTAAGCTTTAGCACTTACTAATTCTTAAGCATAATATTTCAACTTGGCCGCTCAATATTTTCAGCTGCACTTGTTGACACACTGCTGAGAGCTCACACTCAATGTTGTTTCCTCCCTGAGTTCACTTGAATAGCAGTCATGACAGTATTGTATGTGGATTCAGGAGTGTGGTTCGTTGATAGTGAGCTGATAAACTAGAAATTTAACATCCTAAACGTCTACGCTCTTTCTTGGTGGTGTCTATTTCATTGTAAGTAGGTCTGTAAACTTGGGGAGCACATTGTATTTTGAAGAATAATCTGTTCCTGCGAGGAATTCATTAACACAATGATTAATTCTTACTAAATACACTAGGAATTTAGAGAGCTATAGAACAAAACGGCAGTCTAAACAGCTTCTAGCACAGGGGTGGACAAACTACAGCCCATGGGCCAGATCCAGCCTGTGAGCCATTTTAAGCTGGCCCGCGAGCTCCTGCTGGGTCGGGCCTGCACCATGCGGCTTGGCCCCACTCCAGCCGGGGCACTGGGTCAGGAGCTGCATCATGTGGCTACTGGAAGCAGCAGCATGGCCCACTCCGAGGATCACGTGCTGCTCCATGCCTAGGAGCTCGAGAAAGGACATGCCACTGCTTCTGAGCTGCTTGAGGTAAGTGCCGCTCGGAGTCTGCACCCCTGAGCCTCTCCCCTGCCCCAGCCCTGATCCCCCTCCCACTCTCCAAACCCCTCAATCCCAGCACAGAGCACCCTCCTGCACTCCGAACCTCTCATCCCCACCCCATCCCAGAGCCTGTACCACCAGCTGGAACCTGTGCCCCAGCCCTGATCCCCCTCCGAACCCCTTGGTCCCAGCCCAGAGCACCCTCTTACACCCCAAACTCCTCATCCCCAGCCCCACCCCAGAGCCCTCACCCCCTCCCATACTCCAACTCCAATTTTGTGAGCGTTCATGGCCCGCTGTACAATTTTTATTCCCCAATGTGGCCCTCAGGCCAAAAAGTTTGCCCACCCCTGTTGCAGAAGCCGCTTCCTCTGGAAGTGCTACACTTTGACTGAACAGATGTTGAGGTAGAACATTACTTCAGTTTGGTATCACATTTTACTCTTTCTAGACTCTTGGAAACAAGAGGAACACAGCAACTCTAAAGGTCTCCATGAAGCAGAGAGACCAATAATATTCATTGGAGTAAAATATAGCACTGCCCAAAGCATCATCATGTCCTTTATAGGATGAGCTAAAAATTTGGCTTAGCCTGACTTTCAAGCTGCTTCATGCACCTCTTCTTGAAAAGGTTTCATGTCTCTGTAGAGAATTAGTACTCCTGTGTAAACTCAATACTGTATTACTCCTCTAAAAATACGGCAGTGAAAAATCTTTTATGAAGAGAACTTCAACTACGTATTTCTCTATTCAACAAAAATTTCAGAATGTTGCACTAATAACAAATTAAATAGGTATTGTGAAACTATTTATTGTACATAATTTATCCAAATTTTGCACCTCCAACTGAATTGAGGTGGCATGAAAGGTGAATGGCAAAGAAAAAAAAAAAAGGGTTAGTGCCGCCATATCTCCCTCTACCCCCCACAGACGCACCCTGGTGATTAATAAGTCTTCCAGATTGGACCAGAACTTGAATTTTTTTTTTTTTTTTTTAAAAAGAGAGATACAGCCTTTAGTGTTTTTGAAATTAATTAATTTTTTTGTGGTGGTCTTGGCACATCATAAAGAAGCAAAAAGAGTGTTTGCAAAAATGTTTCTCCTTGTAATTTGGCTCATGACTGTGGGAATTATCTATGTCTGGAATAGAAATGAATTCTAGATTCAGGCGTATTAGAGATATTTGTTGCACGTTAACATTCTGTACTTGCTATGTCTTGCTCCGCGTATCTTACTTCCCAATAATTATTGAATTTTCAATTTTAAAAAAAACTTCTGGGTGAAAAAATTACTCTATCCTAATGGCAGCATTTTGGGTTTTTTCAACTAAAAGATTGGTAAAGGTTTTTTTGGTGATAGATATTGAATTTACATAAGGCACTCACTGAGACATGAGTCAAATTGCTATTTGATTTATAGTGTTTTCAAAAAAGATGAATTGTTACTAATTACAGTGTTGAAAACAAAGCAAACTGTGATCTCATTCAACAATCTTTGCTTTTACAAAATATTTTAAGTATATACAGCCCTAAAATTGGCCAGTAAGCATGTTTTAGCCTGGTCTTACAGTTTTAGCTCTGTTACTTGACAATATTAAAGCAGTTTTAATCATCCAAAGGTGCTCCACCTCTATCATCTTTGGAAAAAGATAAGGACATTGACCTAGAATTACTACAGGACCTGATGGAAGTTGATATTGATCCTTTAGATATTGATCTGGAGAAAGATCCCCTTGCAGCCAAAGTCTTCAAGGTATGGCCCACGTGAGTTTTCATAATAACTTCTACGTGTGAAACAATATAATCTCTTACCTTTCTGGTGTATGTCTAGTGATATTTCATGGCATTAGACCTGCTTTAGCTGTATGCTGTAAAGAACAATATTTTGAAGTTGAGGCAGGCTTTGACAGGCAAGAGCGTAAACACTGAATATAATCATAATTTAAGGTTATAAAAGCAAAATATTCCACGATTATCTATGTTACAAGTCGTAAAGACAATAGAAGGGTAGTAATTAATCTCCCCACACATTCTAGATTGTAGTATTAAAAAACAAAACCTACTCCTGATTGCTTCTTGCAATTCATTTGTAACCTTATCCCTTATTGGCGTGAAAAGTTAGGATATACATTTGATGTACTCGCCCTACTGTAAAATGCATTAGCACTACTTAGAATTCCACAGTTGCCTACTTGGAGTATTAAATGAACCAGTTGCTGTGTCAATCTGTTTGGCTGCTGAAGTGTTAAACACTATACCTCATTTCAGAGTAACAGTGTGGGAAGCTAAACATGTTTATATTTGATGCACTAAAAGTCTTTTTTGTTTTTTTAGCTGGAGTATAAAATCAGTGTATTTTTAAATATAGTTGAAATAGACAATTACATCTTGCTGCTTTTTCTTCCATAACATTTCCAAGCTCATCCTGTTCATATCCATCCTCAAGACCCACTTCTACTATGCAGCTACAATAAATTGCCAGCTGAAAACCTGGGTAGATGATCTATGGGGACTTCTGATTTAAAAAAACTATACACACGCACAACTCGGCTACGTTAATACATGCTTTTATTTTTATATCCTCATCCTCCTTCCTTTTGCTTATTATACAAACCATTGCTTATTGTCGTAAATTAGATAGGAAGCTCTTAGGGGGCAGATGTTGTTTTTGTCTATTTTGTACAGTGCTTTTTACACTGAAGCCTCGAGGCAATACTGTTGTACAAATAAATTAATGTTGATATTGCACTGTATTTTTAAGAAATATTTTAGAGTCTCTTGTGCAAAACTGTAAATTTGAAAATGAAGGCATGGTATAATAGATATGTGCAAGATTAATTACTTATTAATTAATTATTGCAAGATTTATTACTTAAAAGTAAAAGTTGATGCCAAGATTCTGAAAGATGGGTGCCTAAAGCTAGGTTTTTTAATCTTTGTTTAGGCATTGAAATAAGTGGCCTGATTGTCAAATAAGTTAAGCACCTGGTAGCTCTCATTGGATGACCAATCTTTGAAAACCTTTGCTTGAATCTTAATGCAGCTTTTCAGTTTATGTTGGATAAAATATACTATTTACATTTCCTGTGTACTGATCCAATATCAGAAATATATTTAGGAGAAAATCTGAGACTGTTTCTATTTGTAGAGCTTAAAGATGAATAATTTACATTTTATTCTCTCATTTGGTAAAGCCTATAAGCAGCACGTGGTATGATTACTGGGGTGCTGACTATGGCACTTACAACTACAACCCTTATATCGGAGGTGTTGGAATTCCTGTTGCAAAACCGCAAATATCCACAGAGAAGAATGGATCACAGACTGTGAGTGTGTCAGTCTCTCAAGGTAAGCAAGCAGTAGGTTCACTTCAATTCTGTTGTGGAATCTTTAGATATTTTTCTAAAGTATTTGCTTTGCTGAATAGTAATTAATGGCTAATATAATGCTGAAGTTGGCACGTGCCTTCTGCTTGTGAAATCATTAAGTGATTTATCTTTGAGGTGCACAGTTTGAAAGTTCATACACCAGAATTTCAAGATTCACAGAAGTACAAACAAAGTTTCTTTTGCTGGCAAACCAGAGGTTCATGCAGTAAACTAGAAAAGATTATACAAATTTTACATTATAGATGGAATTAGTGTATTAGAAAAAGAGTGAAAGTGCATGCTGTAGTTAAGAGCATAAAAACTTCAATTTCTAACTCTTTTTCAGTCACTTTTGACTGTCTAAAACTTTCACCTACTGGGTTGACATTTGCAAAGAATGATGCATTTGTTTTGGAGGTTTGAACAAAAATGGTCTAGCTGTTCTGAAGTTGTTTTTTTCACTCTCCTACTCAATCCCTGCCACATTTAAAAAAAAAAAGCATAATTTTTTCAAAGGTGCTTTACTGAACCAGAGATAAGAAGCGGACAATGTTGCAGGGAAAAGAGCCTTCAGTAAGAAGTACCTCACTTGTTATTTTGGAAACTGGTTCTGATTCCAGAATTATGACCCACTGAAAAATGGTGCTTGCACACATGCTCGGTCCATGAGTAATTGTGGAAGGGGCAGCCAAGTGAGAAGCGAAGTATACTTTTTTGCACTTCAGTGTTCTGTTAATCACTACCTGAGAACACACATTTACAGATTACTTCAAAATTTTTGATACTGCTGTTCTGAGTATACATGTCTAACACTCGCCGCCATGATAAGGAGCAGTGAACCTATTCACCAATTATAATAAAAAAAATATGTTTTGCCAGTTGCTAATGTTGGATATGTAGCTGTGTTGATCTCACAGTAGATCAAGCAGTGTCTTTTTGTTCAATCTTTAAGTACATTATAATCCACATGTTTGTTTGATATTCAAATGTTCCCTTGTATGCTGCTTTCTATAGCTTTGGATGCCCGTCTAGAAGTTGGACTGGAACAGCAAGCAGAGCTGATGCTGAAAATGATGTCTACTCTAGAGGCTGATTCCATTTTGCAAGCATTAACAAACACGTCGCCTACATGTAACTATACATTGCTAAATCTTTCTCTTCACTTACTGACCATGACTTTCACTTAAAATTGTTTTCTTGTTAAGGTTAACTTCAGGATTCTCAAATAATTTTGTAAATTGATCATTCAAGTGGGGATACTAAAAAATAAGTGAGTCATTTTACAAAGTTGTGAAATATGTACCATTTTCTACTGCTGTAAGTGAAACACTATAAAGAAGAGGAATGGGTTTCATTCGGAGACTCTAGCTGAATAAAGACGTGTTCAGTGAAGTCTTTACATTTGTTTTCAAGAGCTTGATTGTTGGCTGTGATTAAACAAAGTGGAATACTCCCCTTTGGAATAGGACTGTGTGGAATGCTTAAATGGGAATTCCCAGTAGTCTGTTTGACTGTAGTGCACAGCAGAACCACAGAGCTTCTGTTGGCCAATAGCTTTGAAAGCCCATTTCAGTGGGGTCATGCCCCAAATAGTGAATGTAAAGAGCTTTATACCTGTCACTCAAGCACACCCTTTCAGGTTTCTGTAACCAGTAGTATGGTGACTTAAATACTGTATCAAAGATGTGACTATAACATGAAAAAATCAGTACTGGATAAGAAAATATAAATATTTTTTGCCTAGTGTAACTTTTTTCCTACAAAAGAATTCATGAAAAAACTTGATTTAATTTTTTAGTAACTCAGTCTCCTAGTGGAACAGATGATTCATTGCTAAGGGGATTACATGCTGCTAACCAGACCAACCAGCTGATCATACAGTTGTCCTCCATACCTATGCTGAGTGTGTGCTTCAACAAACTCTTTTCCATGCTACAAGTCCATCATGTTCAGGTATGGAATTATGAACTTTCAGAACTTTGGTTAATACAGTACTTATTGCTAATATTGAGAGAGGAGTGTTACATTTCCCCATATTCAAAGTTTTTAACTATTGAAAATGGAATGGGAAAAGTACCTGTTAAGTAGATGACTTTTTAAGTTCTCATGTGCAAATAGAGATAAAATAAATTATTAGGTATCCTAAACACTTGTCTACAGAACATAACTTTTTTAACACTTCTGTAATTAAAAACAGTATTGGATCTTTCACTGTAGGACATTGGATACCTCAACTAGTGATGAATTTCACTAAAGGTTAAAATTACTTAACATTTAATGGTCCTGATTATGTAAGGGCCACACGATGGAAAAGTGGAGGCCCTTTTACATGTTTTGCCCTTGCATGTGCGCGCACACATGCAAATTCGACAGTATGCCCATGGATACTTCAGGGCCTACCTTTCAATTTATATGCACATTTGTAGTTACTGAGCACATTTGTATGCCTCCCCACATCAGTTTAAATATTTAATCGAAAGTCTGTTGCACTAGCGGATTTTGAATAACGTAGTCCCATCATTGCTTGTGAGTAATGAGTCACTGGCTTTGCGCATTCCAAAAGTTATATGCTGAACTTCTGCTGAGATATCTTAAATATTGAGATTGTCAGGCTATATGTAAACCATTCTTTTCTAAGAGAAACTTGGAGCATAGATAATTCTTAATTGTGTTTAAAATATAGAAATAAAAAAGCCATTGCCAGACTAGAGTAAAAGTACTCGTGTACTATGTTAAATGAAGTTTAATTTTATTGAAATTGCTGTACATCTGTTTGAAGTTTCAAAGCTCTTCTGAAGAAGATTGTGCTTCGTTATGCTTGTCACCAGAGCGTGATAGCAGAGAATGTAGATAAGATAAATGACATTTTAAAAATCAAAATAGTCTGTTTTTCACACTTCAAGGTGTAGAAGTACAATTCTGTTTTTGCTGATTTGTTATTTTATATCAGCTATTTATCTTTTTTTATTATTTTCAGCTTGAGTCGCTTCTACAGTTATGGCTCACATTAAGCCTGAATTCCAGCTCCTCTGGGAGTAAAGATAATGGTGCTGACGTTTTCCTTTATAATGCTAATCGGATACCTGTAATTTCTCTGAATCAAGGTAAAAATATTCTAGAATGGGATAATAGGTGTGTAAACAGCTAGAATATGATTTTCACAAGTAGCTAGTGTTGGCTTAATGCTCCCATTGAAGTCAATGGTAAAACTGTCTGCATCTTGTTTTCCAGAGAATCCTCTGACTTTGTTTTCCTTAACATAACCTCTGAATAGCATTCAAAAAATTTATCAGAGCATTCTACCAGTTTGGCCTTTTCTGGAAGGGTGGAAGAAACCATCACAGGATACTGCTCAGAATTAGTATTATTAAATTTCAGTGATTAATATGTTGCCGTTCTATCACTTCTATTTGTTCTGTGAGGACTTTATTTGGAATGCTCTGCTTGCCAGAAGCAGGAGATATATCTGACATCCTTCTCTAGTAAATATGATTCTGTGGCACCTTCTTCTGCCCCACTCACTCCAATCAAAGGACATGGGAGAAAATAAGGTCTTTGAACTGGTTAGTCCAAAGAAGGTGGAGACGGGAACTTTTTTCTGCTGTTTCAAGTGCTCAGTGCTCTCTTTATATTTTTGATTACAAATATTTGCACAAAAACAAAAGAAATACTATTTTTCAATTCCCTTTATACAAGTACTAGCTCTTTATCATGAAAGTTGAACTTACAAATGTAGAATTATGTACAAAAAAACCTGCACTCAAAAACAAAACAATGTAAAATTTTAGAGCAGGGGTGGCCAACCCGAGCCTGAGAAGGATCCCGAATTTACCAATGTGCATTGCCGAAGAGCCACAGTAACATGTCAGCAGCCTCCTATCAGCTCCCCCCGCCCCCAGTGTCTCCCACTCGCCAGCAGCACCGCCGATCAGCACCTAACTCTCCATCCCTGTGCCTCCCACCCGCCGCAATCAGCTGTTTTGTGGTGTGCAGGACCCTTGCAGGGGAGGGGAGGAGGAGGAGCCGCAGCCGCAAGGGCACAACAGACTCAGGGGAAGGAGCGGGGACCTTGGAGGAAGGAGTGGAGGGGGGCCGGGGCCTTGGGCAGAGCCAGAGATTGAGCAATGAGCACCCTGTACCACACTGGAAAGTTGGCGCCTGTAGCTCCAGCCCCGGAGTTGGCACCTACGCAAGGAGCCGCGTATTAACCTCTGAAGAGCCGCACGTGGCTCCGGAGCCACAGGTTGGCCACCCCTGCTTTAGAGCCTACAAGTTCAATCAGTCCTACTCCTTGTTCAGCCAATCGCTCAGACAAACAAGTTTGTTTACATTTGCGGAAGATAATGCTGCCTGCTTCTTGTTTATAATGTCACCTGAAAGTGAGAACAGATGTTTGCATGGCACTGCTGTAGCTGATTACGGGTTCTGCTCAATAACAATCCAAAGCAGTGTGGACCGACACATGTTCATTTTCATTATCTGAGTCAGATGCCACCAGCAGAAGGTTGATTTTCTTTTTTTGGTGGTTTGGGTTCTGGAGTTTCCACATCAGGGTGTTGCTCTTTTAAGACTTCTGAAAGAATGCTCCACACCTCATTCCTCTCAGATTTTGGAAGGCACTTCAGATTCTTAAACCTTGGGTCAAGTGCTGTAGCTATTTTTAGAAATCTCATGTTGGTACCTTTTGTGTTTTGTGAAATCTGCAGTGAAAGTGTTCTTAAAACGAACATGTGCTGGGTCATCATCCGAGACTGCCATAACATGAAATATATGGCAGAATGTGGGTAAAACAGAGCAGCAGACATCTAATTCTCCCCTAAGGAATTCAGTCACAAATTTATTTAACACATTATTTTTTTTAATGAGCGTCATCAGCATGGAAGCCTGTCCTCTGGAATGGTGGTTGAAGCATGAAGGGACATATGAATCTTTAGCGCATCTGGCACATAAATATCTTGCGATGCCAGCTACAACTTTCAGGTGACATTGTAATTTAGAAGTGGGCAGCATTATCTCCCCGTAAATATAAGCAAACTTGGTTTCTCTTAGCAATTGGCTCACCAAGAAGGTAGGATTCATTGGACTTGTAGACTCTAAAGTTTTACATTTTTTTTGTTTTTGAGTGCAGTTATGTACACTGCATTACATATTTGTAAGTTGCACTTTTGTGATAGAGATTGCACTACAGTACTTGTATGAGGTAAACTGAAAATACTATTTCTTTAATCATTTTTACAGTGCAAATATTTGTAATAAAAAACAATATAAAGTGAGCACTGTACACTTTGTATTCTGTGTAGTAGTTGAAATCAATATATTTGAAAATGTAGAAAAATATCCAAGAATATTTAATACGTTTGAATTGGTATTCTATTGTTTAACTGCGATTAATCATAGTTAATTTTTTTGAGTTAATCATGTGAGGTAACTGCGATTAATCGACAGCCCTAGAAGTAAGCAAAGCATCCTTCATTCAGCCTGTAACTGCTTCCTGCCACTTTCACTAGTGAATCCTGCCATGTGACCTGAAATCTGCAGTGAACATATTATTGGGGATTTTGCTGCTGAAATGACAACCCCACATCATATCCTGAGGAGTGGATTTTGAGCCACATAGGAAAAGCGGCCTTGTCATAGAAAAGTCTTAACCTTGCTAGCTCCTGAAGCACTGAAACAAATCAGTCACTGTCTCATTTTTTCCATTCTGTAATTTGGGGCTCTAGTTTAGTAGCAGCCTGGTATGAAGACATACCTCAAATTTTTGTCAATAATTGTGGTTAGCCTTTCTTTATTTAAAAAAACTACAGTATTCTTCAGCAAAGGTTCAAAACATTAAAGCCTACATTAATGAAGTTGCATACTTCAATCTGTTAGCTGTAGAATGCTATAATGTATTCCTTGAAAACGAAAAAATCATTTTTTTTCATGTGCTACCTTTGTTTATAAGATGGAAGGATTTTACATTGACATTATGAAAAATTCTACTTGTGTTAATTCATGTACAGTTTCTTTTAAATGCACAGGATTAGCATCAAAAAAAATGTAATGAACTTTCAGTCCTAATATAAGTTCCTGATTATTACCTTTTGTTAAGGGCTCAGTATTTTGAAAAAATACAGTATGTTCTTCTTTACAGCATCAGTTAAGGGCTCAGTATTTTGAAAAAATACAGTATGTTCTTCTTTACAGCATCAGTAACTAGCTTTCTGACCGTCCTGGCCTGGTATCCTAATACCTTACTGCGGACATGGTGCCTTGTGCTTCATAGCCTAACTCTTATGACGAACATGCAGCTTAACTGTAAGTTTTCTCTGAACGTTGTTGTTGTTATGATGCTTGAAAACTAAATTACAAATGAAATAAAGTAAAATAAAAAGGTTCTTAATAAATGCAGGGTTTTTTTCAGGGAACAGATAGTGAATTTGGTGCCATTCACCTGCAGGGTGTCTGACTTTTACACAGGATATGTAGTGACTTATATTAATCCATACTGTGGGTGATGTCATGTGTGGAATAAATAGATGATTTCAAGTATAGTTCATCTAACAAGCCTCTGTTTAAAATAGGATATTCTTACTGAGCATATCTGCTCCTTTCAAGCTTACCTACTGTCTTCAGTGACATACATTTTTGCTCCATTTTTTATTCCTGTTAATACTGCAGAGTTAACAGCACAAAGAGAGGGGCTGAATTCTGTTCCTTCTTGTACATCATCAGAATGGCATACTAAATAATTTATGCTGTTCATGTCCCCCTGTAAACAGTAGGTTCTTAATGATGGCAACATTTTTATAACTGGTGATGGAAGGGAAAACTTAGCTTGACTTTCACTTGAGCTGTCCATTAAAAATAGGGAGAAAAGAAAACCATGCAAGGTAACTTAGCTAGATTTTTCCCCCCAACATAGTATATATCCATAATACCTCACTACAGTGGCATAACAAGAACTTTAAAAAAGTTTAATTGTTACATTTCTATCAATCTATAACCTTCACTGTAAATCCTCTGTTTTTGTTAACTGCTTTTAACTTACTGGTTTTTTTGGTTAACATTTCTGACTTTTTTTTCTTTCATGTGAATAGACACCCTTGTATGCTCTTCTAAATTTTTACAATGAAGTAGGGTTTGAACCAAAATGTACTTTTATTCAGATGTTGCCGAGTGGAATGCAACTTAATTCATAAAGCTATACTTCATCAGCACACATGCAGTTAAATCTACTTGATAAAATAACCCTTTAAGATATAAATATTTTTGTAACCATTTTTTGACAATCCCTTAGGTCATTCTGAATATCTGGTGACATCACTTAACAGCAAACGCAGACAGGAAATTCCAATAAATTTGTTGTCAGTCCCTTGTTGAAAGTGTTAGTGCTGATTGAGAAACTATAATTAAGTATTTCTAGGACATCCATTGCTGTCCTGTCTAAATGTCACACTAATAAATCTCTTCTAAAACACTTGATATTTTCGAAGTTCTTTACAAACTTTTAATTAACCTATGAGCCCACGCAACATCCCTTTGAGGTATGTAAGCTATCTTCTTCCCCTTATCCCTTCATCTGGTGTAGAGTAATTGTTCTAGGATCTGCCATTTTCCTCTATTTGAGGTGATATTAAGGTCCACCTGCTTACCTTCTTCTCTGATACAATCCATCCATTGCTTTCTCGGCTTTCCTCAGGGTCTCCTGCCATGCTATCTTACACCGAGTCCTCTTTCTTTGAGGCAGGTAAACATTGTTGTTCCCATTTTACAGATGGAGAAACCAAGAGGCTAAGTAACTTTCCCGAGAGTACCTCATGAGTAAATGGCTGTTTTGAGACTATAACCCAAGCTGCCAAACTCAGTCCCGTGCCAAATCCACTACACCAAGCTGTTATGGAGTTCTTCCACTTCTAGTTCTTTTCTTTTTCGGCTTTTACTCTTTCCTCCCTCCTTTTTGACCAAAATGATGTTAGTACCCTAACTTCTGTAGCTATGGAGTTATATTTTTTTGTTCATGGTGCTGCATCTGGAACAATTTGTGAGAGGGAATCCACAGAGTAGGCCTCACCCTGCAATCCTACAGGCTTCTAGTGTCTCAATTTTTCATCTTTTTATGGAATAGGAAGAGAAGAAATTCTTTTTACTTGTTTTTTTTTCTTTTAGCCACAACAAACTATCTTTCTTTTCAGACGGAGAGCATGAGTGTCTTTTCATGATAAACATAATTTGAGTTTGGAGAGCTAGTACCTGTTTTCTGTATGAAAGCAAGAGGCCAGATCTTGCCTGTACACAAGTCAATCCAGGGTATACCAGACAGACACATTTCAAACCTTGTTAGGGGAACACAATCCTTTTTATGTTAAATTTTGTAAACACTCTATCTATTGTTTTAGCAATACTCTGGAAATTTATATGGCTATATGAGCTTGTCATGTCAAATCTTGTAAAGATTTAAACTTTGAGAAATAACATGAGATTATCCCTTTTTTGGTTCGCCTTTTGATTTGTTTTGTAATTGCAATGAGGAAATTTAGTCTTGGCTCTGAGTATAGTTTTGAGTGCATTTAGAGAGGGAGAAATGATCTAAGGTTTGACACTGATGCAAGATGGAGAGTTCAAATGGTCTGGTTGCTCAAACATGAGGACTTCATTTCATTCTTATATGTTATTGAATAACCTCTGAGCGTGTCAGTTTCTTTGAATCAGTTCCAACAGACTGGAGGAAAGATTCTGTATTCTGTTACACAGCATTTCAATTAGTGTGTGGAAAGTCACTTTCTTCTTTGCATTTTGATCCCTGTGTGTATTCCACTGAGAGTTAAGCCACAGGCAGTTCCAGGAGCTGCTATGAACGGTGGCGGAAGAACTCCAACTCTCCTTAGATGAAGTCCAGAATACACAGCATAAGTTCTGGGACATCCTGAAACCCACAGGATACAGCCAGATAGGACTTCTGGTGAATGAAGCCATACTGGAAGAGGCAGGAGTCAAATGGCATACACTGGCAACCTCCTACCCCCAACAGATCTGAGAAATGTAACTTTGTCCTGGCAGAGAAATCAGAGTTTTTTTTATTTTCCCACTTCCCTCCGAACTGCCTGGTTGCTTAGACTGCCACAGAAAGATGTAGGCAGCAATACCCAACAGTCACCACTGATAAGGAGGCCAAACATGCTGGGCAGGAAGGTGTTTACATCTACTAGCCTCCAATTTTGAATACTGAACCATTAAGCAGTGTTAGTTAAGTATGATCTAAATTATTCAATGTTCCTAGGGACTAATTATCCCAGCACAACAGGGCTTAATTTCAGGCCTTTATCAGCGAAGGCAAGCTGGTGGTCAGAACTGCACTAGTGTCTGTGGTTGATGCAGCTGACATTGGATCAAGGTCAATGGCAACTGCTATCATGATGCGCCAGGATTCAGGGCTCTCTCTTCTGGGTTTCCCAGGGAGGTCCAGAACACTGCAGAAGACTTGCCCTTCAAGACCCTATATGAGAGGGGAAAAAAGGCTGGGGGGTATATCCATGAGAGGAGGAGAAAGGCAGCCAGGACAGATCCTTTGCTGTAAAGCTGACAAAACCAGCTTATAGTGCCTCTAGGCAGAGAGGAGAGAATCCTCAAAAGAACCAGCAGGAAAATTTTCTTCTTTGAGTAGTTGTCCGTGTGCCTCCCACTCTGTGCACGTGACGTTGCGTACAAGATCAGTGTCTTTGAATAGCAGTGTCTTTGGGGCTGCACCTACACCTTACAGATATTTGCACCATTAACCTTCATTATTGAACTGATTAGAGGATTGATTCACATTCTGATTAGTAACTGGGAAAGCTGCTGATCAATACTGCGAATGACTGTTAGTGATTACTAGACATGTATGAATATATCTGTGTCAATATGGCAAAAGATGAAGGAAGTGGTAGGAAATGAAGAGGACTGACACAATGAAAAACAAATAATTTTCCTAAAACAAAATGTGAATATTGTTAGGAGTTGTTAAATAGCAAGATAGAAAGGATTCTTGTTCATCTCAAAATGCAGAAAAAACGTTTCTTTGGATTCTCTAAGATAAAATGTTTCCTTGAATAAAGCTGTCTGTTGAACTAAAAGAGCAGTTCATCAAGTTTTGATCTTGAAAGTGAGACTTTGTGCTATCAGCCTCAAAATGTAGCCTCAATGATAACTTAAGTCACTGTTTCAGGTTTTCCAGAAGCACTACATCAGCTTCCTTCAGGAGCTGTATCTTAGTCTTCAACATGCCCCTGTGACAAAGTCAGGCCAGACGACTGCAAGAGTGTGCTTCTTCTCAAGAGTCTCTCTCAAACATATAGGCCATGAAGCAAGCATCTGGTCTCTTGGAGACAAAGGGATGCCCTGGTCTCACAATTTCAAAGACCAAAAAGCTGAAAGTACGGAGCAATGGAGCTCTCATCTCTGTTCTTGTGGAAGCAAATGAAGACATGATCAACTTGAAGCTGTTCTTCAGCAAACGTAAGAAGATCTGAAAACTGTCTTTGCTCCCTTCAGGCAGAGCACCACTGGGAATTTCAATGTACAGGTGGTTGGTCAGCACTGCCCTCCAATTAACATGTTTGGCATCTGTAAGCCTTGAGCCCTAGAATGTTATAGGCCCTTGGGTCACAGAAATATTGAAAGATGAAGATGAGCTTACTAAAAAAAATTGCAGGTTTTTTTTTTTCTAACTTCAACTCCAGGTAATGCACAATGAGCAATTTAAACACTGTACCCTGAATACAGTCCTCCATAAAAAATTAACTTGCAGTTTCACTACTAAATGTTGCAAGTGGAAAAAGAGAAAAAAATTAAGGAAGAACAAAAGAATCACCACTAACATTACTACAAGATGGGTGGTTGAATGTGATATGACCAATCTTCCCAATAGCATTCAGTGGATTTTTCAGGAAGATTGTCTGTTTGCATCTAACTACTATAAAAGTATTGATTATTGCACACTTAGATCAAAACATAGCACAACAATATATTCTATAAGGAGGTACAGAATTTACAAAAACAATTGAATGAGTTTTTTGGAGATACTTGATAGCTTACTGGCTGACACTGCTGTCACTTTCCATGGACATCTGGCTTGATATAATTAGCAAAAAAGTGAGGGGAAAACACAAGAGAACCAAAAAATAAAAATAAAAAATTGAAGTTAGGGGCATTGCCATTACTTAACTAATAAGACCGATTTTAAATATAAAGGTCATAAATTGAGCCCAGAACAGAATGAGGCTGAAATTTGGCTAATGGGTGCATAATCCTGAGCTGCTTCATCCTCTTCCAGCATTAAAATGGAGGAGACCAGTTTCTACTCTGAATCTACATTTAAAGGAGGTTGTTGCAGTTCATTGTATTAAAATGATGAAAAGCAGTAGAAATAAAATCATGCAACACAACATCTGAATTCAGATGAACTTTTAAAAGCTGTGCAGGCAGCTGAGCATCAGATGAGCATGTCTTTATCACATTCAGATTGGATTAGTTGAAACTTCATAATAGGTTACGTACTAAAAAGAAAAAAGTTGATGTATCTTGCAGCAGATACAAAAGTCATGAGTCTAACTAGTTAGAGATTGTAGTATTTTTTTATTTGCAGTGTTAAACTTTATTTTGGACAATGTGCCTTTTTTATGCTTGGTATAAATATGTTTATGAAGAATATCAATGTGTTTTTTCATTTAATTAAATATTTTGGATGTGTGTGTGGTTAAAGAAAATCATAAACTTGTCCAGAATGATAGTATTGGTTGCTGCCAAAGTGAGCCCTAGAGTAGCAAATCATGTTTGTTTTCAGAGGTTCCATTTTTCCCAGCTTGGTCCTCTTCAACAATTTGCACACCTACCCTGGCTGTTGCAGATTTGTCTCCCACCAAAGCAAGGCTGGCTTTTCTTCCTCTAGGATAGTCAAATGTGGACTACAGCACATCCCTTCTTTACTGTTTCATGGGCCTGATGCTGCCTACCTCTGAGGTTGAGAAGGCTGCTTCAGCCTGTTGTTTACTTTATTGAGGCCCAGTTTAGTTTTCTTCATCAGTCTTGGCTTAATTAATTGGACTCAAAACAATATTAGCAAATCAGTGTGAAGCATATGCTCCTTGTACCTCTGTAAGAATCTTTTTCAGCATGTGTTTGCTATATCTACTTAATATGAAAAATCTGTTATAGGTTGTAGACAGGCAACTTATGACAAAGGAAAACTACTCAGTGAAAATTCTTATATTTTTGTCTTCCTCTTCTCCCTGGTCACTCAATAACAGACCTAAAAGTGGCAATTCTTCAACAAAAAAACTTCAATGTGAAACTGAAGAACTGGAATTAATTGGCAAACTGGACACCCTCAAATTAGGCCTGAATAAAGACTGGGAGTGGTTGGGTCATTACAAAACCTAAACCTAATTTTCCCCCATACTAATTTCCCCCTGCTGCTACTCACATCTTCTTGTCAACTCTTTGAAATGGGCCACTATCATTACCACTACAAAAGTTATTTTTCCTCCCTTGGTATTCTGCTGTTAACTGAATTGTCTCGTTAGACTGACCTCACACTTTGTAAGGCAATTCCCATCTTTTCATGTATTTATACCTGCTCCTGTATTTTCCACTCCATGCGTCTGATGAAGGGGGTTCTAGCCCACGAAAGCTTATGCCCAAATACATTTGTTAGTCTCTAAGGTGCCCCAAGGACTCCTCATTGTTTTTCCTTCTATCCTGTTTCCCTGGAGGGATTTCTTTTCATGGCAAACCTCTCCAACATTATAACTTTATTTCACTGCTTTGAAAGCTTTTCAGTTGAGATAGAAGTTGTCAGGATTTAATACTGATCTTGACTGACAGTACTTTGCCTCCTGGTGGGTGGAGACTTATTAGTTAGTATAAGGAAACTATTGTATAATGAAGAGGAAGTCTCTGAAAGACAGAATTACTCGTAAGTAGTTTTCCTTTTTCACTCATCTACATCCTTTCCAAGGGATAAGTTATTGATCAAATAGATGCCAAGGAAACTCTCAAATACAAAGAAAGTAAAACTTCTCCGTATTTTTTTCCTCATCTCATCTATGGGATGAAGTCTATATCTATCTAAATAGATGTTCAAGCCATGCAGTTTGGTGAAAGTAAGTAAATGTATCTATTCCAGTAGGGCTTCTACACTTTCCCAAGTCTTGTTGTAGTTGAGTTTTCTTAATCATATGTAAGGCACGTGAGTAAGTTTGCTATGTATTCATTGAGCTTTATTTTGATTATCTGATCTATTCTCGTTTTACCTGTATTTCAATATCGCACTCACCCCCAAACTTGGAGGGTTTATTCCTATTGACAAATCTCCAAGTATATACAGTAGTTGCCGAAAGTGTGCTTTAAAGAGCAGATAGAATACATAGTCCTTGCCTGAGAGACCTTAGAGTGCAGTTTAAAAAACAATAGAAAAGACCTGGGCTGAGGAAGATCAAAAGTTAGAATAAATAGAGTTCTCGGAACATATTGCCTCCACAAAACTAAAACTTGCTTCTATCTAAAGAATATTTTATGGGCAAATTCAGAAATTGAGGGAGTGGACTGACTGTGGGACTTGATTAATGAAGAATTAAGAGAGTACTGTAATTAATGCCAGTCAGCATGGGTTTATGGAACCGGTATCCTGTTAAACTAACTTGATATCTTTTTTTAAACGTGATTACAAGCTTGGTTGATAAAGGTAAAAGTGTTGACTTAATATACTTTGACTTCTGTAAGACGTTTGACTGGGTACTGCATGACATTTTGACTAAAAAACTAGAATGATACAAATTTAACATGGCACACATTAAATGGATTAAAAATTGGCTAACTGATAGATCTCAGTGAAATTGTAAATGGGGAATCGTCATCAAGCGGGTGTGTTTCCAGTGAGCTCTCACATGGATTGGTTCTTGGACCTATGCTATTTAACATTTTTAGTAATGATCTGGAAGAAAACATAAAATCCTCCCTGATTAAGTTTGCAGAGGACACAAAAATTGGGGGGAGGGGGGAGTAGTAAATGATGAAGAGAACAGATCACTGATACAGAGCAGTCTGTATCGCTTGGTAAACTGGGTGCAAATAAATATTATGCATTTTAATACAGCTAAATGTAAGCATATACATCTAGGAACAGAGAGTGTAGACCATATTGACCATATGAGGGATTCTTTCCTGGGAAGCAGTGACTCTGAAAAAGATATGGTGGATAATTAGAACCTGAGCTCACAGTGTGATGATGAGAGCGAATGCAATTTTTGGATGCATAAACAGAGGAATCTTGAGTAGGAGTACAGAAGTTATTTTACCTAGGTATTTGACACAGGTGCAACTGCTGCCGGAATACTGTGTCCAGTTCTGGTGTTACCAGTTCAAGAAGACTGTTGATAAAATGGGATTCAGAGAAAAGCCACAAGAATGATTAAAAGATAAGAAAATATGCCTTATAGTTAGGGACTCAAAGAGCTCAATTTATTTAGTTTAACAAAGAAAAAGATAAGAGGTGACTTGATTACAGTCTGTAAGTTCCTATCTGGGGAACAAATAGTTGATGATGGGCTCTTCAGTCTTGCGAAGAAAGGTATAACACATCCAGTAGCTGGAAGTTGAAGCCAGAGAAATTCAGACTTGAAATAGGTGTAAATTTTTAATGGTGAGAGAAATTAACCACTGGAACAATTTACCTAGGGTTGTGGTGGATTCTTCATCACCAACCATTTTTAAATCAAGACTGGATGTTTTTCTAAAAGTTATGCTCTAGGAATTATTTTGGAGAAGTTCTATGGCCTGTGTTATACAGGAGAGCAGGCTAGATCAGTGGTTCTCAAACTTTTCTTTTTTGCGGACCACTTGCAAATTGCTGAGGGTCTCTGTGGACCACTTAATGATCTTTCCAAATGTTGTTTGTACCATGAGCTAACTATAGTAAAGCGTTTTGGATAAAAACGCTATATAAAAAACCCCAATCATAATTCACATTTTTTGTTCTACAAATAAAAGCACACAACTCCTATTTTAATATCAGTAGTATTACCTTTCTAATGTGATGGATGTGCCCTCTCTCCCCTGTCGTGGCAGCCCCCGAGCTGGGGCTGGGAAGGAGGTGGGGGCGGGTCTCCCTTGCCGTGGCAGCCCCTGAGCTGGGGCTGGGAAGGAGGCCTGTCTCTTCCCAGCAGCCACAACCCTGGCGCTGGGGAAAGTCACCTCTTTCTCTGGTCGCTGCAGCCCTGCACATCCCAAATTCCCCCTACCCCCTCTTTTCATCCCACTGCCCCCTCCCACTTACTCCCTATCTCCCCCCCCCCCCCAGGCTACCACCTCACCTTACATATGTGTCTTGTCCAGGCACCTAATTAGTGGAGCCACACATGCGCAGCTCCACTAATTTAGGTGGGTGGCCCTTTATTCTCTTGTGTGCGGCCACCTTAGAGAGAACTATTCACGAACCACCTGAAAGGAGCTTGCGGACCACAGTTTGAGAACCTCTGGACTAGATGATCACAACCCCTTCTGGTTTTGGAATCTATGTGTTTTTTTTAAACAGTTGGGGATCTGTTAGATTTGGTGGTGGGGAAAAATGGTATACTTGGAACCTCAGTGAATGGTAAATAACTTATAGTAGCCTACTCCATTTTGAATAATGATGTATTATGAATAATGCATTGTGTGTACCAAGTATAAATTTTATTAATTTTGTTAGTACTTGCAGTTCAAATTCTATTTTTATGTTTTTGTTTTTAGCTGGTTCAAGCAGTGCCATCGGAGCTCAGGAAAGTACTGCCCAACTGTTGGTGTCAGATCCCAACCTCATTCATGTTTTAGTGAAATTTCTTTCAGGCACTAATCCTCATGGAACAAATCAACACAGTCAACAGGTAATACTGCTAATTACAAAAACAGAAGTAACTCAGAATTATAGGTAATTATTTTACCTAGTGTTGTAAAACCTCATTATGTCCATGGCTTGCACCATCATCACTTTTATGGTGTTAGATGATTGTGATAATTTTTTCTGTGTAATTATTGTTCTTCTTCAAGTATATGTCCCTATGAGTGCTCTACCATAAGCTGTATGTATGCTTGTGTAGTCTCGATCAGAGACAGCAAAGTTGTGTCTGCCAGCCCTTATCTGAGCAGTGCCAAGTGCTCTACATGAGGGTATATAGGGAGGCGTGAGTATATACCCCTAGGGGATGCCAGGGTAGACTTCTAGGCCACCCCAAACAACATGAAATGTTGCCTGTTCTGCTCCAAGGGAGGCTAAAGCCACAAGTATCAGGGGGATGCCTGATAACACCAAGGCCCAATAGCCTTCTTTATGCTTTCCCACCTATTCTGTTAATCCTTAAGACCCTTTTCAGGCTGTGCTGAGAAGGAGCAAGAGCTATGCTCATAGCACCTGTTTGGCTGAGACAGGTGTGGTAACCCCAAACCTCATCCATGTCTTGGAGTTAATGCCCCCTAGCTTGCCTTTCACAAAGGACCTATTGACACAGAACTCAGGGACCATCATCCATCCTAACCCCCCGCCCCCGAATCTGAGAGCATGGCTCCTAAATCACTCTCAGACATGAAGCTGGTCTTTTCAGATAGATTTCAGTCAGTTTTGTTATCCAGTGGAAAGTCCACTACTCACAAGACTTACCTCCAAAAATGGAAATGCTTCCAATTCTAGTGTCCTTCTCAAGCCTTGGAAGTTCTGCTTTCCAAGATCCTGGACTACTACCTATTACAGTACATCTGGCTGTCATCACAGCCTTCCACTCACCCATCCAAGACTTCAGTCTTTGCCTATCCTACAGCAACCAGATTTCTTAGAACTTGTTCTCTCTTGCTTGACACCTGGCCCCCCAGCGGGACCTCAATCTTGTTTTAAATACCTAATGGAAAACCTTCAAACCAATGACAATCTGGTCCCTCTTCCACCTCTCCCTGAACATTTTGTTCCTAATTGCCATCACCTTAGGAAGGAGAATGGGGGAGCTGGGCTAATGCAGCATACATCACCTTCTACAAAAACAAGGTTATGCTACATCCCCATCCTCACTTCCTTCCAAAGGTCTCCTGGAGCATAACGTTAACCAGGAAATTCACCAACCAGTTTTCTACCCAAAACCTCATTTCTTCAGAGAGAAATCAAGCCTTCATTCACTGGATGTCCGAAAGGCCTCTGCGTTCTATCTGGACAAGACTAAACCGTTCCAGGTCTCTCTCGGGCTATTTGTATCAGTTATAGATGGGATGAAGAGCCAGCCAGTTTTCACATAAAGGCGAAGTGGGGTTCCATCTTGACCTTCTATGAAAATATGGGGGTGCAGCCTTCTCGCTGAGTAATAGCACATTCCACTAGAGCTGAGTCCACATTTGTAGCTCTACTGAAGAACAAGCCCGTAACAGAACTCTTCTGGATTGTTTTAGTCTTCTCTCCATATCTTAGCCAAACATTACGCTTATCTTACATGTTTCCAGAGATGGCTCTTTGGTGATGCAGTCCTTCCAGTTGTCCTGGACTTACCTCATCATCAGCTATTTCCTCACTGAGTTACAGCTTGGGAGTCTCCTTTGGTGGCGTACCTATAGGGACATATACTTGAAGAGGGAGAGGGTACTTATCTTACCGTAACTTGAGTTCTCCAGGATGTTTTGTCTCTGTAGGTGCTCCTTCTCCTTTCCTTTGGAGTTCTGCTTCATGGTTAAGAAGGAACTGAGTGGTGATGGGCTTACATTTCCCTATATGCACTCATTCAGAGCATGAGGCACCAGCACACAAACACTACTTTGCAGTCTTCAATCAAGAGTGTGTGGGCACCTGCATGGTTGAGCACCTGCAGGGACAAGTTTCAGAGTAACAGCCGTGTTAGTCTGTATTCGCAAAAAGAAAAGGAGTACTTGTGGCACCTTAGAGACTAACCAATTTATTTTAGCATGAGCTTTCGTGAGCTACAGCTCACTTCATCAGATACATACCGTGGAAACTGCAGCAGACTTTATATATACACAGAGAATATGAAACAATACCTCCTCCCACCCCACTGTCCTGCTGGTAATAGCTTATCTAAAGTAATCGTCAGGTTAGGCCATTTCCAGCACAAATCCAGGTTTTCTCACCCTCCACCCCCCCACACAAATTCACTCTCCTGCTGGTGATAGCCCATCCAAAGTGACAACTCTTTACACAGTGTGCATGATAATGAAGTTAGGCCATTTCCTGCACAAATCCAGGTTCTCTCACTCCCTCACCCCCCTCCAAAAACCCACCCCCATACACACACAGACTCACTCTCCTGCTGGTAATAGCTCGTCCAAACTGACCACTCTCCAAGTTTAAATCCAAGTTAAACCAGAACATCTGGGGGGGGGGGGGGGGAAACAAGAGGAAATAGGCTACCTTGCATAATGACTTAGCCACTCCCAGTCTCTGTTTAAGCCTAAATTAATAGTATCCAATTTGCAAATGAATTCCAATTCAGCAGTTTCTCGCTGGAGTCTGGATTTGAAGTTTTTTTGTTTTAAGATAGCGACCTTCATGTCTGTGATTGCGTGACCAGAGAGATTGAAGTGTTCTCCGACTGGTTTATGAATGTTATAATTCTTGACATCTGATTTGTGTCCATTTATTCTTTTACGTAGAGACTGTCCAGTTTGACCAATGTACATGGCAGAGGGGCATTGCTGGCACATGATGGCATAAATCACATTGGTGGATGTGCAGGTGAACGAGCCTCTGATAGTGTGGCTGATGTTATTAGGCCCTGTGATGGTGTCCCCTGAATAGATATGTGGGCACAATTGGCAACGGGCTTTGTTGCAAGGATAAGTTCCTGGGTTAGTGGTTCTGTTGTGTGGTATGTGGTTGTTGGTGAGTATTTGCTTCAGGTTGCGGGGCTGTCTGTAGGCAAGGACTGGCCTGTCTCCCAAGATTTGTGAGAGTGTTGGGTCATCCTTTAGGATAGGTTGTAGATCCTTAATAATGCGTTGGAGGGGTTTTAGTTGGGGGCTGAAGGTGACGGCTAGTGGCGTTCTGTTATTTTCTTTGTTAGGCCTGTCCTGCAGTAGGTAACTTCTGGGAACTCTTCTGGCTCTATCAATCTGTTTCTTTACTTCCGCAGGTGGGTATTGTAGTTGTAAGAAAGCTTGACAGAGATCTTGTAGGTGTTTGTCTCTGTCTGAGGGGTTGGAGCAAATGCGGTTGTATCGCAGAGCTTGGCTGTAGACGATGGATCGTGTGGTGTGGTCAGGGTGAAAGCTGGAGGCATGCAGGTAGGAATAGCGGTCAGTAGGTTTCCGGTATAGGGTGGTGTTTATGTGACCATTGTTTATTAGCACTGTAGTGTCCAGGAAGTGGATCTCTTGTGTGGACTGGACCAGGCTGAGGTTGATGGTGGGATGGAAATTGTTGAAATCATGGTGGAATTCCTCAAGGGCTTCTTTTCCATGGGTCCAGATGATGAAGATGTCATCAATATAGCGCAAGTAGAGTAGGGGCTTTAGGGGACGAGAGCTGAGGAAGCGTTGTTCTAAATCAGCCATAAAAATGTTGGCATACTGTGGGGCCATGCGGGTACCCATAGCAGTGCCGCTGATCTGAAGGTATACATTGTCCCCAAATGTGAAATAGTTATGGGTAAGGACAAAGTCACAAAGTTCAGCCACCAGGTTCAGACAGAGACAAACACCTACAAGATCTCTGTCAAGCTTTCTTACAACTACAATACCCACCTGCGGAAGTAAAGAAACAGATTGATAGAGCCAGAAGAGTTCCCAGAAGTTACCTACTGCAGGACAGGCCTAACAAAGAAAATAACAGAACGCCACTAGCCGTCACCTTCAGCCCCCAACTAAAACCCCTCCAACGCATTATTAAGGATCTACAACCTATCCTAAAGGATGACCCAACACTCTCACAAATCTTGGGAGACAGGCCAGTCCTTGCCTACAGACAGCCCTGCAACCTGAAGCAAATACTCACCAACAACCACATACCACACAACAGAACCACTAACCCAGGAACTTATCCTTGCAACAAAGCCCGTTGCCAATTGTGCCCACATATCTATTCAGGGGACACCATCACAGGGCCTAATAACATCAGCCACACTATCAGAGGCTCGTTCACCTGCACATCCACCAATGTGATTTATGCCATCATGTGCCAGCAATGCCCCTCTGCCATGTACATTGGTCAAACTGGACAGTCTCTACGTAAAAGAATAAATGGACACAAATCAGATGTCAAGAATTATAACATTCATAAACCAGTCGGAGAACACTTCAATCTCTCTGGTCACGCAATCACAGACATGAAGGTCGCTATCTTAAAACAAAAAAACTTCAAATCCAGACTCCAGCGAGAAACTGCTGAATTGGAATTCATTTGCAAATTGGATACTATTAATTTAGGCTTAAATAGAGACTGGGAGTGGCTAAGTCATTATGCAAGGTAGCCTATTTCCTCTTGTTTTTTCCTCTCCCCCCCCCCCCCCCAGATGTTCTGGTTTAACTTGGATTTAAACTTGGAGAGTGGTCAGTTTGGACGAGCTATTACCAGCAGGAGAGTGAGTCTGTGTGTGTATGGGGGTGGGTTTTTGGAGGGGGGTGAGGGTGTGAGAGAACCTGGATTTGTGCAGGAAATGGCCTAACTTCATTATCATGCACATTGTGTAAAGAGTTGTCACTTTGGATGGGCTATCACCAGCAGGAGAGAGAATTTGTGTGGGGGGGTGGAGGGTGAGAAAACCTGGATTTGTGCTGGAAATGGCCTAACCTGACGATTACTTTAGATAAGCTATTACCAGCAGGACAGTGGGGTGGGAGGAGGTATTGTTTCATATTCTCTGTGTATATATAAAGTCTGCTGCAGTTTCCACGATATGTATCTGATGAAGTGAGCTGTAGCTCACGAAAGCTCATGCTAAAATAAATTGGTTAGTCTCTAAGGTGCCACAAGTACTCCTTTTCTTTTTGCAGGGACAAATATCTCTAAGAACTCATAAGAACAGGAGACCATCCATGCTGGGTCAAACCAGTGGTTCATCTAGCCCAGTATCCTGTCTTCTGACTGTGGCTGATTCCAGATGCTTCAGAGGGAGTGAACAGAAGAGGGCAATTTATCGAGTGGTCCATCCGTAGTCCCAGCTTCTGGCAGTCAGAGGTTTAGGGATACCCAGAGCATGGGGTAGCATCTCTGATCATCTTGGCTAATAGCCATTGATGGAACTATCCTCCATGAACTTATCTAATTCTTTTCTTGAAACCTGTTATACTTTTGGCCTTTGCAGCCTCCTCTGGCAACAAGTTCCACTGGCTGATTGTGCATTGTGTGGAAAAAGTACTTCCTGATGTTTGTTTTAAACCTGCTGCCTCTTAATTTTATTGGGTGGTCCCTGGTTTGTGTGTATGTAAAGGGGTACGTAACACATCCTTATTCACTTTTTCCACGCTTTTCATGATGCTACAGACCTCTACCACATCCACCCCCTTACTCATCTCTTTTCAAACTGAACAATGTCAGTCTTTTTAATTTCTCCTCTTATGGAAGCTGGCTTTTTTGCATAATTTTGTTGCCCTTCTCTGTACTATTTTTTTAATTCTAATACATCTCTTTTGAGCTGGGGTGACCAGAACTGCACACAATATTCAAGGTGTGGTAGTACTATGGATTCATATCATGGCGGCATGAAACCTTTTGTTGTCTTATCTATCCCTTTCCTATTGGTTCCTAACATTGTTAGCTTTTTGGACTGCCACTGCATATTGAACAGATGTTTTCAGAGAACTGTTCATGGTGATTCCAAGATCTTTCCTGAGTTTTAGCAGTTAATTTAAACCCCATCATTTTTAGATGTATAGTTAGGAATTTGTTTTCCAATGTGCATTACTTTGCACTTATCAACGTTGAATTTCATCTGCCATTTGCTTGCCCAGTGAGCCAGTTTTGTGAGGTCCCTTTGTAACTCTTCACAGTCAGCTTTCAACTTAACTATCTTGAGTAATTTTGTGTCATCTGCAAACTTTGTCACCTCACTGTTTATCGCTGTTTCCAGATCATTTATGAATAAATTGAACAGCACAGGTTCTGGTACAGATCTTTGGGGGACCTCAATATTTACCTCTTTCGACTGTGAAAATTGACCATTTATTCCTTCTCTTTGTTACCTATGTTTTAATCAGTTACTGATCCATGTGTGGACCTTCCCTCTTATCCTGTGCCTGCTGCCTTTGCTTAAGAGCCTTTTGTGAGGAACCCTGTCAAAGGTTTTTGTTGTTTGTTTGTTTTTGTTTTTTAAAGTCCAAGTATACTCTATCCACTGGGTCACCCGTGTCCAGATGTTTGTTGACTTTTCAAAGAATTCTAGCAGATTGGCAAATCATAGTTTCCCTTTACAAGAACTGCACTGAGTCTTCTCCAACATATTATGTTCATTGATGTGTCTGATAATTCCTTTCTTTACTATAGTTTCAACCAATTTGCTTCGTACTGAAGTTAGGTTTACCAGCCTGTAATTGCCAGGATTGCCTCTGGAGCCTTTTTTAAAAAAGTGGTGTTACAATAGCGATCCTTCGTCATCTGTTGTAGAGGCTGATTTAAACGAAAGGTTGTATACCACAGTTAGTATTTCCTCAATTTCATATTTTAGTTCCTTCAGAATTCTTGGGAGAATACCATCTGGTCCTGGTGACTTATTACTGTTTAATTTATCCCCAAACTTCCTCTGTTAACACCTCACTCCAGGACAGTTCCTCAGATTTGTCACCTAAAAAGAATGGCTCAGGTGTGGGAATCTCCCTCACATCCTCTGCGGTGAAAACCAATGCAAAGAATTTGTTTAAGTTCTCCGCAATGGCCTTGTCTTTTTTGAGTGCTCCTTTAGCACCTCGATCATCCCGTAGCCCCACTAATTGTTTGGTAGGCTTCTTGCTTCCGATGTACTTAGAAAAATTCTGACTGTTTGTTTTTGTCTGTATGTGCTAGTTGCTCTTCATATTATTTTTTGGCCTTCCTAATTATACTTTTACACCTGACTTGCCAGAGTTTATGCTTTCTTCTCAAGTTATTGGTAAGGTAAGTAACCTTTTCCTTTGTTTATGCTGCTAGTTTCTTTATTTAATAGCATAACTCATGGATATGTTTTTTTCTTTTCTGAACTATTCTGGAGCATTATGGTAGAATCAAACACTACACAGTATACCAATGACTTGATATTCCATGTGAGGGATTTCCTAATAGCAATTTTGTTTTTAGATACAGTAAAATAATGCAAGTAAACCCCATTAACTGAAATCAAATTGGTTAGGAGGAGAACTGTTAATGAACCATTTTAAGATTATGTAGTTAAGTAAGTGAGGAAATATGAAAATTAAGATCATATTGTTAACCAGCCTATATTACATATTTTTTTACTGACTACTTCTAATGTATATGTTTCTATGTGAAAATCAGTTCAGATTAATGGGTTTCGTGTTGGATAAGCTACATTACTCATTAAAGATTAGAAATTTTCTTAAAAAGGTAACTGTTATGAGGGGAATAATCTATTTGTTTTCATCCAAGAACTGAACTTTTGTGGTGTTACTACCCATCGCTGGTGGTAGAATGCAAATAAGAAAAATTAAGACTTGTATCCACTCAATGGAAATTCCACAGAAATTATTCCGGAATGCAAGCTTAGTTTCCATAATGCTTTTCTTATAAAACATTTTACAGTAATTGTATTTTAAACAAAAGCTTCCTTGTAGCATAAAAAACTTTTGAAATCTCTTTTCAGGTTGGGCCAACAGCTACACAAGCTATGCAAGAATTTCTTACTCGATTACAAGTGCACCTTTCTTCAACTTGTCCTCAGATGTTCAGTGAATTTTTATTAAAGTTAATACATATACTTTCAACAGAGAGGTAAAGATTGAGTTTTATCTTTAATACCCAAGTTAATTTTTTTACTTCCAGAAATAGCTTTAGGCTGTCTATATTACAAATAAGTGTTTCTGTAACTAGGATGTGACACTTCCATATTTATCCAATTGTGTGTGAATCATGGCTGAAAAGATTTTGCACCTCTACACATACTATACTACCTAACCATATTTAAATGAGTTAATTTTGGGGAATTCTTAGCAGTACCTATGTGGTACCTCCTTCAGGTGCTAGAATGCCTGGAGTTACATGCCCACAAATCTGCATTGGCAGCAAGTGGAACAGTGCACTCAGGACTCTCCACAAGTCCTTGCATGAGGGACTGCAAATAGGAAGACTATATTGAGTGGTAGATGATTGGATGACATGACCTCCTCCTGGACTTGATTGGGGAACTTGTTTTTTGTTGGAGCAACATCTAATGTGATGCTGATTTGGGAGGCCCTCCAAAAAACCCTCTAATATTTTCATTAGCCAGAGGAAGGTCTGCTCGGGGACTCTAGTCTAAGGGGATAAAATAATCTGGAGTGTGGCATGAGGAGTGGGTTAAGAGGATTGCTGGTAGATTTGGAAAGTATTTCACCTGGATTGGTAAAGGAGGCTAGAATGGGATTTACGAAGCATGGTTTCATATAATATCCTTGCCATCAGCTGCAGCTACTTGTCCTTCAAAAATATATTATTAAACATGCGTGTTTTAAGGTCTTCAGCCTTACCAATAGAAATTAATAATATACTTAATTCTCATATCTCTAAAAATGTTTTCAAATAGTCTATATATAAATGAATGCTAAACTCTCCCTATATCTTCCCCAGTAATCATTTAAAAAAATGTGTAAAGAAAACCTGACTGTAATGGTTATTTGTAAATATAGTTAATTGTAGAATAGATCTCGTCACCAAACAACAATATTTTTTGTTTAACCTGGTAACTAATTTCTTTCCAATACATTTGTTTTTTAGCCCACAGAGAAAGATCATATTGACTTTATTCAGATCAAAAATATAATCAGTTGATCAGAGTGGAAAATTAAATAGCAACTTGCTATGGCCAAGATGTAAAAGGTTGAATTCCTCATTTAAGTGTTTAAATTCTGTTGTTAAAGACTTAATTCTTCCCTGCTACTGCAAGTATTTTACTATACATCAGTCTTATGATGCCACTTACTGGGATGCAAGGATTTGAGAAACTCCCACCCCTATTTTATAAGCCTAATTTTGACCACCTTCAAGTTTTCTTTGCTTCCTGGCTTCAGCAGCAGAGATTGGTTGCCTCTGCTTTCCTGCTCTCTCCTTCCTTGTGCGTATGCATCGTTGTGTCTCTCTGTGGTATGGACACAAAGGAAGACAGAGGATGTAAGAAAAGGAAAAAAAGAACAAGCGCCGAAAGAAGAACTCCAAGGGCTCTTCTTCGTTCAGGAAGGAGAGAGTGAAAGACAGAGTGCTAAGTTCTGCGACAGCACTTCATCCTTTTAGGTGTGTGGGATCCTTGGTGAGAACATACCATTCAATCAGACACTATTCCAAACTCTCATGGGGATGCCAGAATGCCCAAATGTATGTCATCTTCAAGCAGGGAGTGGCAGTTTCACTGGTGCACAAGAGGTCCTAGCACTCTACCTACCTGCCTGCCTGCCTGACTCCTATCTGAACTGTGCCACAGCTTGGTACCTGCTCTCTGGCTTATCCAGTTCTTCAGCAATTTCACTGCCTTTGTAAGGTCCAGGAGATCTTGGATCTGGATGTCTCTCAAATGGTCCTAGTTTTAGTAAGTCTCACTTTAACAGGCATTCCTTCTGTCCCTCCTTTGTATAGACTCCTATCAGCCTCTCTGTCCCACAAGCAATACCTTTCAGCCTGCTTTTCTTTCAGCTCCTGGAGAAATTTTTGTCTCTTCAGCCTCTGTGTGGTGCTCCTTCATCCTCCTGTAGTTCCACCCACAATATGAAGAACAGATTTATTATCTCTTGGTCTGATACTAGAGAGCTTAGTCTTCACCCCACCTCCAAGCAGGAAACAGGCTCTCATCTCTCCAGAGACCCACTGCCTGAGCAATTTGGCTGCTTGTTCAGCTTAGCCATGTTCTATCAGGGTGCCTAGGCCTGAGGTTTCTCTGCTGGCCCCTGGTAAGCCCTGCTCTTACCGGTACTCTTCTGGCTCCTTTCCTACACAGGGCTCACAACAGTGGTTCTTTTTCCTGGGCTATGTATACATTATGAGCCGGGAGTGCGATTGTCTTGCTTGTGTACAAACATTCACACTAGCTCTCATTGAGCTAGTGCAAGTTTAAATAGCAGTGTGGCTGGGGTAGCACTAGCAGTGATAGCAAAGGCATGGCTGAGCCAAGCTGAATGCATATCTACCATTTTCAGGTGGTTTGTATTCGCAGATGATGTCGCTCTCCTAACACATACCCAACACCGTATACAAGAAAAAACAATTCGACTCAATGCATTCAGCCAGCAAATTGGACTGGAAAATCAACTGCAATAAGACAAATATCATGACCTTTAATATTGCCTCACCATCACCTGTACGGATAAAGGATTGTGCTGCCCAAGTATGTGAATGTTTCTACATTGGTGAGAACGTAATCAGCCAGCATGGTGGAACAAGCCAGGACATCCGGAACAAAATCAGTAAAGCCAGGAACACCTTCAGGAGCTTAAATACAGTCTGGAAATCATCAAAATACAACACCAAAACCAAACTCAAGATTTATCAGAACTGCGTATTTTCAACACTGTTTTATAGTGCAGAATGCTGGGGATTGAGAAAGTATGACATGTCCAAACTGTCCTTATTCCATACAACCTGCCTCAGAAAAATCCTGTATCTTTTGGCTCAGAACAATCTCAAACCAAGATCTGCTGACACAGTGGAGCCAAGAGGATCTGAGCACCAATCATTGCCAGGAGGTGCTGGAGATGGATTGGTCATGTGCTTTGGATGGAAACTGATTCCATCACCAGAGTAGCACTTAAGATAGACACCTGAAGGCAAGTGAAAACGAGGTTGCCTGAAAACGACATGGTGAAGAGCTGTGGAAGCCAAGCTGGAAAACCTGGGGTACAGCTGGGGAACCGTTGAAAGACTTGCCAGAAGTAGACAGGAGTGGAGGAGCTTCGTCATTGCTCTAAATGCCAGAGGTAATAGGAACATGATGATGATGATTTATATTCAGAATGGCTCAGCTGTGCTTCCTTTGCTGCTACCAGTGCCACCACGGCTACACTATTTATACACAAGCAGAGGAATCACACCACAAGCTTGTAGTGTAGATGTAGCCTTAGTTAAGCTCAGCTGGAAGCTTTTATAAACAGCTTTGGCCTCCATGCTCCCTCAGGCTTTCTTTCAAGATTTGGGTGCACAGATGACTCAGGGTTTAAGCATAAAATTTGAAATCACTACACTTTCTAGCTACAGAGGTTCAAACTCAGCCCAGGCTCACTCAGTGTTGAAGTTAAACTGAATGTCTTGCAGTTCACTGTGTCTGGGTCTCTCAGATGACATGTAAAACTAAGGACCTGGTTTTACATATAGGGTGCACCTACACAGCCCCTGGGGTGTGATTTGTAGCTTGGGTAGATGTACCCACACTAGCTTTAATCTAGGTAGCTCACTAACGACAGAAACTTAAAGCTGCTGTGGCACAGGCTGAACAAGCAAGTGTAAGCCCAATGGGGTCAGGCAGGCTTGTGAAGCCTGCACTGAAGCTTGCTCTGCCGTATCTTAACTTCTGTTTTTAGCAGACTAGTAAGATTAAAGCTAGTGCAGGTATATGTACATAAGCTGCAAATCACATGCTTGGCTGCAGTGCAGACATACCTAGTGTTGTTTAGGTACGTATTCTTTTGCAATAGCTCTGTGGTCTTAGCCTCCCTTCGCTAACCTGTAATCTGCAGGAACTACAGCTTCTGGTTTTCTCTGGATGGGGTTAATCTCTTCTACCTCCTGAGTGACTTTTTTTTCCCCTTCATTTTCCCCGCTGTTGGCTAGGGAGCTCAGGCTTTCTGTTGGTTCATTAGAAACTTCGCTTTTGTCTCAGCCTTGCAAGGTTTACCTCTAATTTCCTTTGTACTGCACTCTTCCTCTCTCAGCAAAGAGATTTCTGCAGTGCTCTCAGTGGCCTGCCTGCCATAGTACTCCCATTTTAGCTTCTGTGTTAGGGGTTTCCCTTGTTTCAACACCATGGAGACCTCTCAGGGCCCCTTAACTCTCTTAGTGCTTTTCAATGCCGGCTGGTCTAGCCTCTGAACAAACAGCCTGGTCTTGCATATTCTAGCTTCTTTCTACCCTCTGCTGCCAAGTTCAGTACAGTTTTAGAAGTGCTCTCATCCCTCTGCACCTACTAGAACCTGCTACCGTTTGTCAATGAGAATATGAGATTGAGGAGAGATCATAAATGAACCACCTTCCTATTCAGAACCACTGGATTCTGTAAACTCTCAATTGCTGGCCACCTTCAGGGTTGGGGTTCTACAGTCAGAATCTGGGGTACATAGTTTTGGGAGGGCACCTAAACTTCTGTACCAGTAACGGGGTACTCTTGCTGACCCTAAACCTCTCTCTTAGTATTTTCCAGGGCAAATCTAGAGAATTGGAGACCTACATGCTTTTATTTGTGATGCATCTTCTCTACTAGCTATGGAAAATATCTGTATAGGACTTTGCATTTTCATTGTGACTTGGAGGCTCAGAGAGAACTCTTCTAATGTTAATTAGGCATCACAATGAGACTGTGAGCTAGGAAAGTATTGGCTCCATTTTGCAGATGAGGAGGTGGTGTGCTGGGAACTAAGTAGTGGTGTGACTGCGAGATTTGTTTCTTCTTCTTGGGTGCACCATTGCAGGATGTGTGCACGCCTGTGCACTTGCAACTGGAGATTGTATATAGCAGTGTCTGTGGACCCACACTTGCGTAGAGCAGTGCCTCATGCTCCCAGGTGAGGGCCTATAAAGAGGCATGGGCCCACCACCGCTCCATTTCCTTCTCAGCTGCCTGTGGCTTGAGATGAAGTAGCTGTGGTGTCCACTGCTTTCAGCTACTTCCTGCCTTTCTTATTTACCTCCCTTGTTTATTTCATTTAGTTAGGTTTTTATTTTACCTAATTATTTTTATTAGTTGTAGCACAGCTTATGTTTGGGGATTCCTCCCCTCTGAAATTGGTGCCTTGCTCTTTGTGGTCTGCGATACTCCCCTGAGTTATGCTTAAGATTCTGGGGTTCAGGCCTTGCCAGATCTGCCAGAAACCTTTTCCCTGTAGTGACGGTCACTCTAGCTGTCTTCAGTCTCTCAGAGAAACTTCTGTCCCATCGAAGTGTAAAGTCTGCATAAGGTTTAGTAGAAGCAGGTCCCACAAAGGTAAAAGAAGGTAGGCTAAAGCTCCTCTTAATAGAATGCTCCTTAGTTCCGATGGGGTCTGTGTTTGTCCCTCTAGGTCAGTCTCAGGCCATACCAGTGACTTCAGGTGCAGCTCTAGAGATGAAGCCCCCCTCTCCCCCCTTTCCTAGCAGAGACTCTAGAAAGATGACTAAGTCACCACATAGAGCTGACTTTTGGGAGACTATTATTATCCCACAATAGGTACAGCTGAGGCTCCAGCTGGTGCCAGTAGCAAAGCATCAGTACTGCCTAAGAAGTCCAATTCGAGAGGTCTTCAGTTAAACAGCACCAAGAGGCCCTTTCCTTGGTAATACCTGATACCTCTAGGCATCAAGATGCATCTAAAAGCAGGAACTTGAGGGCTGTAGTAGTGTCATCTGGTTAGAGCAATAGAAATGGTTCAGAGTGATACCCAGCTCCCTCTCAGGTACTGTCATCCTCAGGACATCAGCTCTCTGAGCACACAGTTATCTTGTTGGCCCTCTGGTACCACATGAAGCATCCCTTTCCTACATCAATCCCTGTTCCAGGCCCCAGTACTGCCTTAAGTTCCTACTGCCTTTCCCCAGTACTGCTTCAACAACTTGTGTCTGAAGCCTTTCTCTCTAGAACTGGATCTGATCTACTGCCTCTGGCATTGATGCACAAAGTCCCCCACCCTTTCAACTCCAGGGATAACATATCCTCTGACTCTAAGGTTTCTGTACAGGGCTGTGTCACAGCATCGTACCAGCACATGCCTCTAGGAATGTACCCTGATGAGGACTTTCCAGCCCAGCAGATGCCCTAGATTCACTGAACAGCCACTGGCTCCACAAGGCTGCTTGCTGGTATTTTATGTTCTCTTGGAACCTGAGGCAACCCAAGATGAGCAAGACCAACCAAACAAAGAAGGGTCAACTTTGGAGAAGTTCTCATCTGATGAGGTGGTAATGCTGCCCTCACCCTCTTATGCAGATGACTTTAGGGCCTTCCAGGACTTAATGAAGGGTCTAACTGAATCTCTCCACACTGCTTTGGAGGAAGGTCTAGTAGTCTCAGCATTCTCTGACATTTTACATGTCTCCTCCCAGTGTAAGGTCGCCCTACCCATCAATGAGGCACTGTTCTCACCTGCATGAACTCTATGGTAAAAACACCGACCACTATTCCACCCGCTTGCAAACACCAGATAAAAAATATAACATTCTGCCCAAGGGAATGGAGTACTACTACTCCCATCCCACCCCCAGTTCCCTAGTGGTAGACATAGTCAACAAAGAGAACTGTCAAGCATGCTCCACACCCTCTCCTTCCAAGAAGGCATCTTAATGCATTAATCTCCTGGGAAAGAAAAGCTATTTGTTGGCTGCTTTTCAATTTTGAATCACAAATTACTAGGCCTTGATGTCAAAATATGATTTTAACTCCTACTCAGAGTTTGTTCAATTTATTGAACAACTCCCATGAGACCACAGGGAACAATTTCAAGCCCGCATTTTGGAAGATCAGCTGATCACTAGAGCTTCCCTGCAATCTGCTCTTGATAACGCTAATGTGGCTTCACAGTCCTTAGCTACCTCAGTAGTTATACAACATCCTGGTTCCAATCTTCTGGCTTCCTGAGGGAGATGCAGAACATCGCGAAAGACTTCCCTTTTGAAGGGCTCAAGGTCTTTAGTTTTTACACGGACTCCTCCCACCATTCCCTTTCAGTCACTGGGACTGTTTGTGCCTGCAACAAAAAGAAGTCTTCCGTAAGTCTCAAACAGTATAATGCTCCTGATCATTTCAGTTCCATCCGCAATGGACCTACGAAGCCCCCACAGAAAAGGGGACCACCATCCTTCCCCAACCACCCAGTCTACACGTTTCTCTAAGCAACAGTTTTGACAACTTAGTCAAGGGCTTCAAACAGCCTCTTTCTCTGGATCTTCTGCTGCAAAAATTTTGCTATCCAACCTTCTTTTGGAGACCACCTATCCCACTTACTACCTGCCTGTGAGCTCATCATCTCAGACAAGTGGACCCTAAGGTGGTCACTATGGGGTACTCCATTAATTTTCATTCTCCCCACATATACTCACTTCTGTTCCCCATACCTCTTCAGGGACCCTTCTCTTATGAGAGGCTGCATCTCAGATGTGTTCAGGCATGGCTAAGGACTTACATATGCTCTGAAGAGACTGTCTTTCCAAACAAATCACTGTACCTTCGCAAGTGTAAAGAACCAGTAAACGTCTCAGGTGGTGGAAAGAGCCAGTAAAGGTGTTCACATGAACCCTTTTCTCACGTCTGCCACCTTTGGAAGTCCTTTCCACGGATGTCTCTCTCTTGGATTGGGGTCACATCTACAGGTTGCCAGTCTGTCAAGATAACGTTAGGCAACAGGGAAGCTATGTATTATCTAAACCTACATGGGTAGCATGATCTCACTCTTTATGTGCAGAATCGCTAAAACCATGGAACCAGTGCATCTCCCATCACACAAAAATCTGTGAGATTTACCTACCGGGCCTTCAGAATGCAATGGCGGACTCCCTGAGCAGGAACTTTCATCAGGACCATGAATGGGAGCCCAGTGTCTCTGTTTTCCACACCATCTTCCAGTTCTGAAGGTAGATTTCTTTGCAGTTTTGCCCAGTGTGAAATGTTGCTGCTTCTGCTCCAAAGAAGGATGTGGCCACAATTGCGTGGGAGATGTCTTAACCCCAACTCCTGCTCTTTGCTTACCCATCTAATCCTCTTAATACTCAGGACTTTGCTCAAACTGAGACAGGAAAGGGAGCCAAATGGGCCTTGATTTCCCCCATCTTTGCCCACTGTGACAATTGGAACATGAGTGGCTTATGCCAGCTCCTAAGAGGGTGGGTATGCACATCATACCTTTCATTTTTGGAAGTGCTGCTGCTGGGAATGTGGGCAGGAACCCAGCTTTTCTTCCTGATGGACCTTTATCTGGGGGATTGCAGCAGCAATCTGACACTAGCTCAGCCACATACGTTTTGGCGAGAGCCGAGCTATGTGGATTCAAGCATACTTACCAAAGTTGGGAATGTGCCTCATCTTGGTTTGGTTTTCTGGAACAGTATCAGCTAAGCTTCCCAGAATCTGTTTACACTCCTAATCCCTTTGTGATGCTTCACTTTGATTTGGAGAGGGGACCTGGGATCATGCTTCTCTCTGCTTCCTTTTGCTGCCCAAGGTTCTGAGGAGGTTCAGACAGGACAACACAGTTGTGATTTTTACTGACTCCTTGACAATCCTGCCACTGCTGTTTTTCAGATGTGAAGAGTCTAGCACTGAACCGCCTGTGGATGCTTCTTGAGATCTTGGAGCAGCTCTTCAAGGGCTTGTGTTCTACAACCACTATCTCCAGCTTGCTGCATTGGTTTCTTAACAGAAGCCCTCTGTTGGCAGAGGCATACCGTCTGACCAGCAATAGAATGTCTCTAGCTTCTTGCATTTATTTTAATCTCCGAGATCTTCATGGCCTGATGTATCATTGGGATAGTACTGTCCTGTATTTTTTTGCACCAGAAGGTTTTGAATTTTCTTCTGTTGAAATTCAAGAGGCACTTCATTCAGTGACCCTCATCCTGCAGGTTCTGACAAGACCCCTATTTGAGACATAAGAGCAAACTTATTTCTAACTTCTTTCCTTTAAGATCTTCGTTTATTATAGTGACGTTGGCCAGACAAGTGAGAGAGATTAACTCTCTCCTCCCTTCTGTGTGCTTTCAATTCTCTTCAGAAGAGTTTTGTTTTGTTTTCTCCGGGAATTTATTTCTGCAGTTAATACCAAATTCCTCTGGGACAAGTCCAGTATCTTCCCCATCAGTGACAAGAGGCTGCCTTTATTGTATGTTGAGCATGTTCTTAAGCTTTTATATTTCTCATTTTCAAGAATTTCAAAAGTCAAAAAAATCACTCAAGTTTTGAACGTTGCAACAAGAGCAAGGCTGCTGCTGTTAGATGGGTGTGAGGCTGCATTCTCATGTGGTCTGGCTGGTAAACCTTGTGTGCTTAGCTTGTCAAATGCCATAGGGCTTGAAGTCTCCACTTCAGTGCTCACTTCCAGTGAGGTATTTTTCCCCAAGTATATAAGGTAGCAGGCTTGATCCCCACTCCCTTTACGATCAGCTGGACCTGTTCACTTTCCTGGATGACTCATTTGGCTGCAGGGTCCAGCTAGCAGCAGAATTAAGGTAAGCTCACCTATCATAGAATCATAGACTTTAAGGTTAGAAGGGACCATTATGATCATCCTGCGCAACGCAGGCCACAGAATCTCACCCACCCACTTCTGTAACAAACCCCTAACCTATGTCTGAGCTACTGAAGTCCTCAAATCGTGGTTTAAAGACTTCAAGGTACAGAAAATCTTCCAGCAAGTGACCCATGCCCCACGCTGCAGAGGAAGGCGAAAACCCCCCAGGCCCTCTTCCAATGTGCCCTGGAGGAAAATTTCTTCCTGACCCCAAATTTGACAGTCAGCTAAACCCTGAGCATGTGGGCAAGACTCACCAGCCAGACACCCAGGAAAGAATTCTCTGTAGTAACTCAGATCTCACCCCATCTAACATCCCATCACAGGCCATTGAGCATATTTACCGCTAATAGTCAAAGATAAATTAATTGCCACAATTAGGCTATCCCATCGTACCATCCCCTCCATAAACTTATCAAACTTAGTCTCGAAGCCAGATATGTCTTTTGCCCCCACTGCTCCACTTGGAAGGCTGTTCCAGAACTTCACTCCTCTGATGGTTAAAAACCTTCGTCTAATTTCTAGTCTAAACTTCCTGATGGCCAGTTTAGATCCATTTGTTCTTGTGTTCACATTGGTACTGAGCTTAAATAATTCCTCTCCCTCCCTGGTATTTATCCCTCTGATATATTTATAGAGAGCAATCATATCTCCCTTCAGCCTTCTTTTGGTTAGGCTAAACAAGCCAAGCTCTTTGAGTCTCCTTTCATAAGACAGGTTTTCCATTCCTCGGATCATCCTAGTAGCCCTTCTCAGTACCTGTTACAGTTGGAATTCATCCTTCTTAAACATGGGAGACCAGAACTGTACACACACTTCCAGATGAGGTCTCCCCAGTGCCTTGTATAACGGTACTAACACCTGCTTATCTCTACTGGAAACACCTTGCCTGATGCACCCCAAGACCGCATTAGCTTTTTTCACGGCCATATCACATTGGCGGCTCATAGTCATCCTGTGATCAACCAATACTCCGAGGTCCTTCTCCTCCTCTGTTACTTCCAACTGATGAGTTCCCAGCTTATAACAAAAATTGTTATTAATCCCTAAATGCATGACCTTGCACTTTTCACTATTAAATTTCATCCTATTACTATTACTCCAGTTTACAAGGTCATCCAGATCTTCCTGTATGATATCCCGGTCCTTCTCTGTATTGGCAATACCTCCAAGCTTTGTGTTATCTGCAAACTTTATTAGCACACTCCCACTTTTTGTGGCAAGGTCAGTAATAAAAAGATTAAATAAGATTGGTCTGAAAACCAATCCCTGAGGAACTCCACTAGTAACCTCCTTCCTGCCTGACAGTTCACCTTTCAGTATGACCCATTGTAGTCTCCCCTTTAACCAATTCCTTATCCGCCTTTCAATTTTCATATAGATCCCCATCTTTTCCAATTTTATCTTATCGTTCCCCATGTGGAACCATATCAAATGCCTTACTAAAATCAAGGTAAATTAAATCCACTGCGTTTCCTTTGTCTAAAAAATCTGTTACCGTCTCAAAGAAGGAGATCAGGTTGGTTTGGCACGATCTACCTTTTGTAAAACCATGTTGTATTTTGTCCCAGTTACCATTGACCTCAATGTCCTTAACTACTTTCTCCTTCAACATTTTTTTGAAGACCTTGCATACTACAGATGTCAAACTAACAGGCCTGTAGTTACCTGGATCACTTTTTTTTCCTTTCTTAAAAATAGGAACTATGTTAGCAATTCTCCAGTCATACGGTACAACCCCTGAGTTTACAGATTCATTAAAAATTCTTGCTAATGGGCTTGCAATTTCTTGTGCCAGTTCCTTTAATGTTCTTGGATGAAGATTATCTGGGACCCCCAATTTAGTCCCATTAAACTGTTTGAGTTTGGCTTCTACCTCGGATGTGGTAATATCTACCTCCATATTGTCATTCCCATTTGTCATCCTGCCATTATCCCTAAGCTCCTCATTAGCCTCATTAAAGACTGAGGCAAAGTATTTGTTTAGATATTGGGCCATGCCTAGATTATCCTTAACCGCCACTCCATCCTCAGTGTCTAGCTGTCCCAATTCTTCTTTCTTTGTTTTCTTCTTATTTATATGGCTATAGAATCTTTTACTATTGGTTTTAATTCTCTTTGCAAGGTCCAACTCTACATGGCTTTTGGCCTTTCTCACTTTATCCCTACATGTTCTGACCTCATTAAGGTAGCTTTGCTTGCTAATCCCTCCCATCTTCCACTCCTTGTAGGCTTTCTGCTTTTTCTTAATGATCTCTCTGAGATGCTTGCTCATCCAGCTTGGTCTACACCTCCTGCCTATGAATTTTTTCCCCTTTCTTGGGATGCAGGCTTCTGATAGTTTCTGCAACTTTGACTTGAAGTAATTTGAGGTCTCCTCCACTTTTAGATCCACAAGTTCTTCAGTCCAATCCACTTCCCTAACTAATTTCCTTAATTTTTTAAAGTTAGTCCTTTTGAAATCAAAAACCCTAGTCCACAGATCTATCTTTGTTTATTCTTCCATTTAGTTTGAACTGAATTAGCTCATGATCGCCCAAACCAAGGTTGTCCCCTACAACCATGTCTTCTATGAGGTCCTCACTACTCACCAAAACCAAATCTAAAATGGTATCCCCTCTTGTTGGGTCAGCAACTACTTGGTGAAGGAAGCTATCACATCCAGGAAAATCTGAGCCCTATTATTATTACTAGCACTTGTCCGCCAATCTATATCTAGGAAGTTAGTCTCCCATGATCACACAATTCCCATTAGTATTTACTTCATTAAAAACATTAAAGAGGTCTCTATCCATATCCAAATCGGATCCCAGGGGTCTATAGCACACCCCAAGCACTATCCCAGGGGAGGCTCTAGTAGCTTTCTTCCCAAATGTTATTTTTGCCCAGACTCTGCCTTATCCATTCCATCACTTCTTATTTCTTTACAGTCTACCTCATCATTGATATACAATGCTACTCCACTACTTTTGCCTTTATTTCTGTCTTTCCTAAACAGCACATACCCTTCAATACCTGTACTCCAGCCATGACTACTATTCCACCATGTTTCTGTTATCCCTATAATATCTGGTTTCACTTCCTGCACCAGTAGCTCTAGTTCCTCCATTTTGTTACCTAGGCTTCTCGCATTAGTGTAAAAACATCTTAATTTTTGCTGTTTGGCTTCTGAGGTTGCTGCTTCTTAGAGCCATTGCATGTCCTTTTAATCTACCTTTGTAGGATAGGAGAAGAGACTGAAAAAGAGAAAATTACTTGCTGGTAATTCCATTTCTTGTCTCCTCTCATTCTGCAGCCTGCCTTTCTTCTCAGTGGTTGGTGTGCTGCCTCTTGCTTCCTATTTCTCTTGTATTCAGTTGCTTTCTGTACAGTTCTGGTAGTTCTTTAACTGGGATGGGACGGTCCTGACAAGGGTTTATATAATTGGGGGTGAGCTTTTTCAATTCTGCTTCCTCACTTCCCAGTTGATGGCACCATAATATTGTCTGTCCCTTAATCATAGGCTGGAAGTAGAGAAGACTGCAACAAGGAAAAATAATTTTACCTTGGATGATAGCTGCAATTTGAATTATTAGAATGCTGTATTGTAACATTTAAATACATTCATGATGAGAAATAAATGTTTTTATTGGCATAATCATTCCAACTTTAATTCACTTTGTCTATATATTACAGGATATTACTGTATGCATGCCACATTTGACTTATGTTGAGCAACACACAAACTCAGAGTTGAAATAAAACAGCTTTTGAAAAAGGAGTTGATTCTTCCTCTGATATTAAAGCCTCATTTAAGTATGTCTTAAATATTTTCAAACAAGTAGGATTTAAATCTCCCAAAACACAGCAAAAGCACCAAAATGGGTTCAGATATTTAATATTGTTTTCAATATACCTTCAAATACTATTATCGTTCATCAACGCACTAGACTGATTGTGAAGGAAGCATTGCTTTTATTTTTAATTCTCTTCTCTTTCAACCTAAAACCTCACTATCTTCTAAATTGCACTCCTAAGACCGTGTACTGAAACGCTAATTCATTTTGCATTCTGTAACGTTGAAAATTACAGAAAGATTCAGTTCTAAATCAGTAGCAGATTGCTAGTTTTGAAATTTAATTTTTTTTTAGCTAAATCAGACTTTTAAATAATTCAGTGCACATTGGTAAAACTTCAAAAGTAGCACCAAATATCCATTTTTCAGACCTCCAGTAAGAATACGGTCTAAATTAGAATCTATTTTGCATGTGGCTTATTGGCCTGCAATTACTTACTCTGACGTGTTTGTGATAGTCATCAGTGGAATTATTTGATACTTCTTTCCTGTGCTGTTGATGCATAATTACCCAGCCAAACCATTAAGGATTAAAAACCCAGAAAATTTGATGATGGGGAGTAAAGAATTCCTTTTTGCCAGAAAACAAGTGGAAATTCACCAATGGTGGTAAAAGATTGGGGGGCTTTCCCCCATACAAAAACTTTCTGCAAGTTTACAGAATTTCCCACTCAGTAATTTTATCAAAATTGTTGATGCCTGCATTTCAGAAATATCTCTAAAGTAACTGCATAGCCAAAGAAACAGTAGTTCTCAGACTCTTTCAGTGGGAGGTGTTTACCTTCCTGATGATACCAGCACAGTGGTAAAAGGGAGACTTCCCAGAAACGGCATGTAGTGCCCCATGTAATTATAAAAATTGCCATGAAAAATAAATGCCTATCCCCTCCGTCAGAGGAACAGAAAACTAATTACCTGTGTGCTATCAATATGCATTTTTTTGAAAATTGCTAGGTTTTCAGAGTATATTGGTTAGTGAAATACAGTAAGTCCTTTTGAAGAGGACTACCTTTTTAAAGATATATAAATTGTTGTCACCTGTCAGTTAAATATATTCTGTTTGATTCTCTCTTTTAGGGGTGCTTTCCAAACAGGCCAGGGACCTCTGGATGCACAAGTGAAGCTCTTGGAATTTACCCTGGAACAGAATTTTGAAGTAGTATCAGTTAGCACCATTTCTGCAGTAATTGAGTCCGTCACCTTTTTGGTGCACCATTACATTACATGCTCAGACAAAGTGATGTCTCGCAGTGGGTCAGACAGCTCAGTGGGTGCTCGAGCATGTTTTGGAGGGCTCTTTGCCAATATTATCCGCCCAGGTGATGCCAAAGCAGTTTGTGGAGAAATGACAAGGGATCAACTCATGTTTGATTTGTTAAAGCTGGTTAATATCTTAGTGCAACTGCCACTTTCGAGTAACCGAGAATATAGTGCTCGGGTTCCAGTGGCTAGCAGTACTACAGACAGTGTTTCTGATGAAGAAAAAGTTTCAGGAGGCAAAGATGGCAATGGAAACAGCTCTAATACTCAAGGATCAACTGCATATGTGGCAGACTTGGTGTTAGCCAACCAACAAATTATGAGCCAGATTTTGTCTGCTCTGGGCCAGTGTAACAGCAGTGCTATGGCAATGATAATCGGTATGTATTTGCAAGTAGATAGTATTCATTTAAATAAAAAGCAAGGAACGGCTCTTTCAGAATGTAAAGACTTAATTCATTTTCTCACCATAAGAGAAAAATATAGTGTACAGATAAAAGGAGGGAGAGAGTAATACCAAACACATACTTTATTTTGGAGATTCCAATCTAACTTTTTGGAAGTTGCTTAAAATAATTTTTTAATAGAGTAGATCAACTTGAATTATGAACAATTGAAACAGCATTATTTCTTGACTTCATCACTGCTTCCAAAAGGTAGAGGGCCATATCGTGGCGTGGGCCCTTGCACAGAGCATAAGAACCATCCCGCCTGTCTCATTTCTGTTCGTCTCAGTGAACGCTAATTGTGTATTCTGACTACCAGGTATATGCAGAGGTCAGATCATTTTCTAGGAGGTTTATCCCTATTATAAATAGGTAAGCAAGCTGAGTAGTACTGTGACAGCAGAGCTGCCATTTAGCCAGGGAATAAATTTAGAACTCTTGTGTAACATACATCTGCACCAGACATACAGTGAGCTGTGAATATTCTATAATATACATTGATATTGCCCTCTGAAAAGAATCCTAAAAACATTTTTTAGTTGCTTTTGGCTAGAAGGAGCCAGCTGTGACCCTTGAACTTCCTGTCCCATTCCCTTCGTTAATTAACCTCCCCTGTAGTGTCTCACCTAACATTAAAGTAAGTTCTCTTGGCCAGGGATCATTCCTTCCTATTTGTACTATAAAGCGCCTGACACATGTCTGGGCTCTGTAATAATAATTTACACTTCATTGCAAACTTCATTGTTAATTACATGCCAATTCATATTTTGCAGTAGCTATGGGAATACTAATTTAATGGAGATTTAAATAGCATTAGGTTCTGTTTATGTACTAACTGGTAGTGTTTGTCTGCTAAGCCTCATATTCTTGGCCTTAAAATGTGTGTTTCATCTGTTTTTACTAGGTGCAAGTGGTTTGCATCTCACAAAACATGAAAACTTTCATGGTGGATTAGATGCAATATCGGTTGGAGATGGATTGTTCACTATATTGACAACACTTAGTAAAAAAGCCACTACAGTGCAGATGATGCTTCAACCAATTCTTACCTACATGGCCTGTGGGTACATGGGAAGACAAGTAAGTTCTCTTAAGTCTATTCAGTTACAGTTTGAAATGTTCTTTTAATAGAAATTTTACAGTTTTGTATCTGAGACTTCAGTCTGCTTTAAATGTTTTCTGAATTAATCTTATAAAAAACCTTTTAGATTTCAAAGCCTTTCTAATAAACATGGAAGTCCTCACAAATAATAGTTCACTCCATAATTGAGTTACCAAAGTACATGTAATTTTAGTGGTGGTTAGTCTCATTAAAATTGTTTCCAAGTAGTTTCACTGCTTTAAGTACAGATTAAATTAGATTCATTTCAAGTGATACATATTTGTAGCGATGACACAGCTATTTCCTTGGATCTTGTTTTCTCCTTCATGGCTCTGCCTCTGTAGACTCAACATTGAAGATGTTGCATGTCCTGAAATGCTTGTAATTGTTAGGGCCATATGCACATGCTGCTTTGGTCTAACATTCTGGAGTAGAGACTCTAAAATTTCCACTCTTGACTATTTCTGTTTCTGCTAGCCTGAATTATGAGGAACTCAACATTTTCCCTTCATGGGGTTGTCACAGGGCCTTTTTGATTACAGTTAATGCTGGTTATGTAAAGAGTTACATTTTATTCACCAAAGAATAGACACATGCCAATCCTATAGCTGCTGGATTTATCCATATACAAGTCAAAAGTGGATGGAATCCATATCAAGCTTCTGGCTTTCAAATGCTAGCAGTGAGAGATTTCTCTCATCCCAGCCTATTTCCTGTGCAATAGGAGCTCTAGTCCTCTTATTTTTTTCCCCTTTGGTTCATCTGCTTATTTTCTGTCTGCAGTACCCAAGTTCCTGAGGTATTTCAGACTGGAGATTGCAGACCTAGCAGTTCTCCACAGCGGGGTGGCAGGGCAGAGTGTGCGTGTGCATGGGTATATGCATGCATCACCTCAGTACTTTGGAGCTTTGCCCATGTGGACCTCCACTTTACCAAAGTGTCAGGAACATTATAGTGGTATGTCTTAGCCCAGGGGTTCTCAAACTGGGGGTCGGGACCTCTCAGGGGGTCGCAAGGTTATTACATGGGGGGTCGTGAGCAGTCAGCCTCCGTTCCAAACCCTGCTTTGCCTCCAGCATTTATAATGGTGTTGTAAATTAAAAACACTTGTTTATATATTTAAGGGGGGGGGTCACACTCAGAGGCTTGCTGTGTGAAAGGGGTCACCAGTATAACAGTATACTGTCTTAGCCTAATTGCTGATCTGGAGTCCTACAAGGCTGCCTGTCCCTTGATAAGTGTGGCCCTGCTAGTGTTTTTGTCATGCCAGGCTTTTTTTGCTCTGCTCTTTTGAGCCTAGCTTGTCCATTTGTGACCAGATCTCGGAGATGTCCTATGTAACTGGTTCCCTTCCATTGAAACATAGGGGTGGGCCACACCAGCTTCTCAGGGACTGCATCCTTCCCCTATATAATGAATTCACACCTATTTAGCTCTCTGTGGGATCAGGCTTTACCCTTCAGGGCACCGTCATGGTGTCCAGATCTTCTTCTTTTCTGTAGGGGGGCTGTCACCCATAATCTAGTGGACAAGCATATAGATAAAATGTTAAAACAAGATTATGAAGTCTCCAACATGCCTTAGAGCCTCTTTCATCTGTGCAGCCACGTTTAAGGCTACATTCTTCTGGGTTTGCCATGCCTTTGCCTTAGTTGGTACTAAAAGCGAGAACACCAATATCCTGTGAATTCCTTTGAAAGGACTTCAGTTCTTTCTGCATTTTTTTGTATGCTTCAGGTGACCATACTAATTCTATATTGTAGTTGCATTTAATTCAGGATCCCTTCAGTGTAATCATGCTGTTTGAGGAGACCCTAATTATATTCTTTAAGGAAGCTAATGTTGGCAAACTTTTCAGCTGCCTCATCAAGGAAATGAAATGGCTTTTCTCCATCTTTCCTTTCCCTTAGGGGTTGCATTTCATCCCTTTGGTTCCTCAAGCATTAAGAATACCTTACTGGCCGTCCAGCATTCAAGGCAGAAATCATCCATTTGTATCTCTGTCCTCACAAATTATCAGTGAATTGTTGCTGATCTTGATGGCTGTCAGCCTTCTTGAAGGATGGCTGAAATGGTTTCTTTTCCATCTAGTCTGGTTCTACTGTGACCAAAAGAAAAAAAAAAGTCACTGGCAGTTGTCTGTTTTGGATATTCAGTATTTTTAGCCCCACTCTTAACTGAGCAGCTTTCCCTGTTCCTAGGCAAAGAAGATTTTCCCTGAGATGGGGAGCCAGGGGAAATATATTAATGCTATTTCATGGTAGAAAAGTGAACTGAGCACTTGTGTTAGGTGTTGGGAAGTGCTGTCTTATCTTGGACTTATCCTCACTTGGGGGTGGGGAAGAGAGGTCAATTCCAGAAAAGAAATAATCAGGTAATAAATAAATTGTGTTTAAATAATCTTGCGTGAAATTTAGCTGTGCACTATACATCATGACTAAGAAGTTCATATATTTCTTCTAGGGTTCTCTTGCTACTTGCCAATTATCTGAGCCACTGTTATGGTTCATTCTGAGAGTGTTGGATACCAGCGAAGCACTGAAAGCATTCCATGATATGGGTAAGAGAGCGGGATTTCCCTCATTAAAATGTGCTTAGTAGAACAATGTTAGGTAAGCAAATGTAAGTAGGTCAAATATGCCTTTGCTTTCTTCGTGTTAAGTAGAAATCCTAGCTTTTGGTTTCTTTTAGTTCCATACTTACCTTTAATGTACATTTGACTTGCTTCACTTTACTTAGGAGGTGTTCAACTCATTTGCAACAACATGGTAACCAGTACAAGAGCCATTGTCAACACAGCAAGAAGCATGGTTTCAACTATTATGAAATTTCTTGACTCTGGTCCTAGCAAGGCAACAGATAGCAGTTTGAAAGCAAGAGTACTAGCTTCTGAGCCTGATAATGCGGAAGGAATCCACAATTTTGCACCATTAGGTTTGTAAATTTTTTTTTATTTATTTATTTTTTTGGGGGGCCTTTGGGAGACACTAGATTGCACTAAGACGTACATTTTTAAAAATGTCAGTGAGGTAGGATAATCCATAAACTTTATACCAGGATATTCTTAAAATCTGAATATGCTGATCAAGTGATAATGATTTGTCTGCTGGCCTAGAGTCACCAGAAGGTGACTTATCCAGAGTCTGAGTACCAACAAGATTGGAGAGTGAAAAAGCCCATTTTGATTAAAATGAGTATATTGACTGGGGCAGGATTGCAGATATTGTGGGGAAGTGGCAAAAGGTCCCTCCAAATTTGAGTGACAGTATCAGAAGAAACTATTACAAAATGGTGCTAAAATTACAAAAAAAACCCCACAAAACAGTGCATAGTTGATAGAATGAATGTCCGTTATGTATCTTCTACTTTAATGTTTTCAGTAATTACCTTAAGAATAGACATGAACAGTTGTCTTCAAACTCACACTACAGAGAGCCTGTAAGTGGCTGAGATCTTGCTCTAAGCACGTAATATATGCTACAGATCACCTCCACATCTGTTACAAACTGCTCACTGTCAGCAGCATACCACTATACGTGGTAGTGTTTGGCACTCAAACACCTCTTCCTACTCTATTCTTAAACCAGGCAGAGATAGGAGAGTAATCGTTACTATATTCTTAGTCTGCTGGGAGCAGAGAGTGGGGACTTGCAAACGAAGGTTGAAAACTACCTTGCCAGGTTCAAAACCTCGCATGCAGCAATCTTAATATTAGTTTCCAGTACTCTCTGAAAGGCCAGGGCAACAACCTTTGTGAAACCCAGACCTTTCAATGTCCATAATGTGAGAGAGAGGGAGGGGAGCTATTTTGAAACATTTGTGACCCTACCAGTAGCTTAAGATGGACACACAGAACAAGCTGTAGTATTTTGAAGTAGACGTGCAAGACTGCTTTTAAGTCATGTGTACACAGAAATGTTGTGCATGTGTAGTGCTTGATAGGTGAAGTTTCCCTGGCAAGAGGGAGGACATGATGATAAACACTGAGATACCAAGCTGGATTCAGCGCAGCACCTTCTCCATTCTCAGCAGCTGGGGTGGGAGGTTGGCATCTAACGAGATCATAGGGCCTGGACTTTGCTAACAGGCTCCCCTCACATCTTTTTATTTTGTCTGTGGCTCTAGTAGGTTGAGGTTTTTGACTAGCAGATGTCAAGCATATTTACAAGCAAAATTGCATTAGTTGTGTGTGCATTGATAAACTCTTTTATAAAAAAAGTTAAGTATAATATATTTTAATGGAAAGACAACAAATTAATTTTAGTAATTGCAATGATTACACAGGTTGCAGTGTTGTAACCTACAACAAATGAATAATAGAAACATTTTACTCTTTAGTGACTGGTAATTTGAATATTAGTAATCTGAGTTTAGAATGTGGTATTAACAATTAATATAATAATTGTTCTTTGAAGGTTCAATCACATCAAGCAGTCCTACTGCCCAACCAGCTGAAGTACTGCTTCAGGCTACGCCTCCCCATAGAAGAGCTCGATCTGCTGCATGGTCTTACATCTTTCTACCTGAGGAAGCCTGGTGTGACCTCACAATTCACCTTCCTGCTGCAGTGCTGCTAAAAGAGATACACATCCAGCCTCATCTTGCATCCCTTGCAAGTGAGTAGATTTATTAACAATTGTGCTGAACTGAAAAACTTAGAGGATATAATTTTAGAAAAAAACGTTTTCTTTGACCATAAAAAAACAGATTTAAGAACACTAACAAAAGCCCAGCAGTTTATTTTTCTTTTCTGATTGAGAATCAAATGCCATATAATTTCTTAGTTTTCTGTATTTTGTGCTGTTTGAATTAAGGGCAGGTCTGCACTTAAAAAGTTGCACTGGTGGAGCTGCACGGCTGTAGCGCTTTAGTGAAGATGCTACTATGCCGATAGGAGAGCTTCTCCCATTGGCATAGTTAATCCACCTCCATGAGAGACAGTAGCTATGTCAACGGGAGAAGCCCTACTGTTTGCACCGGGGGTTAGGTCGGTATAACGGCAATTTTCCACACCCCACCCTGAGCAATGTAGTTACACCAACATAAGTCTGTAGTGTAGACAAAGCCTGAGTGCATGTCTTGCTGCTCTTCTAGTTCTGCCTCCCTTGTCTGTGATGAGAGATGGTGTTAAGTAGGAGAGGTCCTTGCATTTCATAAGGAATCCGTTTACATATTGCTTATTTTCTTAGTTTCTGGCCCCAAGTCTTAATTCTCCTGATGCATCAGACTGGTTTCTCTGGAGCATCCTACAGGGCCTATTAAAGCCCTCGTGATGGCTGCTTTATTGTTTGTGATGTTAGACACATTCAGTTTTAAGGCATTATAATCACTGACCTGATGACTGTCTCTCCCCTAGGTCCCTAATATTGATTCATTTGTACTGGTAAAACTGCATTTTCTTTGCCAGTATAGCTTATTTGCTCAGTGGGGCTGGAATAAGGTATACCAGCAGAAGCAGTTTTGCCAGCACAAGCTTCATACACACTTGTGATTGTAGAATACAGGTATAGCTATACCAGCAAGGTGCTCCTGGCATAGACCTAGCCTGAATAGGCAGGGCACCCTATGCATTCTTAATTCGTTTAACCCCCAACCTTTGAAATCAAGTGCCCAAATCACACTCTGGATATAGATAAAAATATGAAATTAATGTGAAACTTATGGTCGTATTTTGTGTCTCAGCCTACACTGTTCATTTTAATGATTCTGAACTCTCTCTCTTAGACAATGGCGACACTGCATACCTTGCAACACAGCAGCTGTGCTGCTACAGCCGTGCTGTTGTAAAGTAAGCTGTGTAGCCACTCCTTGTGGCAGAGAGAGGGCTCTCCCGGCGACAAAATAAAACCATCCCCAGTGAGGGGCAGTAGCTTCATAATAGGGAGAGCATCTCCCGCTGACAAAGCACCGTCCACTCTGGCGCTTTTGTTAAAAGTTTTGTCATTCAGCGGGGTGTGTTTTTCACACCCCCAAGCGACAAAAGTTTCAATGACGGAAGTGTAGTGTAGACATAGCCTAAGTTGGGAAAAATATTCTGGTTTGTCTGTTAAAAACTGGGTACTCAAACTGATAGATGGTTTTTAAATAACGTAAGCTGTTAATTGCAGTTAATCCATGCTATTAACTCAAAACAAATTAACTAGTTTTTTTAAAAATGAGTGTTAATCACACATCAGGTGCCATGCTTGGAGGGGAGAGGGGGGTGTGTCTGTGCACCTCCAGGGCAGAGGTGCCCCTCCTCCTGCTCCACTGCTGATCCTGGGCCGCCTCCTCCCCCAATGGAGCCACCCCTAGCCAAGCTACTCCGCTGCACAGAGTGGGGGGCTGATGTTGGGGGTGTCTGCTTAAAGAGACAGTGCGCTGGCACGCCCATTCATCCTTCAACACTCTCTCTCAGACACTTGCCCCCACGAATCAAAAATATTTAAATAAATGGTATTCTATTGTTTAACAGTGTGATTAGAACTACGATTAATTATGACTTTTTAATTTTTTCATCATGATTATTTTTTTAATCATTTTACAGCCCTAAATAAAGTGTTAAACCCTGCTTTATTTCTCTGTAGCTTGCCCTTCATCTGTATCTGTTGAAGTAAGTGCAGATGGGGTGAATATGTTACCTTTGTCAACTCCTGTTCTCACAAGTGGTCTCACGTATATAAAAATCCAGCTTGTAAAAGCTGAAGTGGCCTCAGCAGTTTGCCTTCGACTCCATCGCCCCCGAGATGCTAGCACATTAGGCCTCTCTCAAATTAAATTGTTAGGCCTCACAGCCTTTGGAAACACATCATCTGCAACAGTTAACAATCCGTTCCTTCCTTCTGAAGATCAAGTGTCTAAAACAAGGTATGTTTACCAATAGTTGCAAGAAATGAGAGCTATCCATGCTTTTCATCCTTCCTTTATGAAGTCTTTTATGTCTCTAAAGCAGAAATCCCAGGTAGTAAACTGAATTATCAGATTTTCAGCATTTCTCTATAATCAGCATCAATAGTGTTCATGTTAACTCTTTTAGAAAATTTGGGTTTTAACTTAATACAAGCAAGGATTAAAAATTAAATTTAAGAAATTAAATGTATTGCATTTTAAAGTCAATTGGTAATAAGGAATTTACTAACCTTTAGAAAAAAGGATTGATCATTTCTATTGGAAAATTTAAGCTGCATTAGTGAGACATCATAATAGAATTTTTGGTTTGGTGGAAATTTAAAAAAAAATGGAAAATTTTAATTTTGGTTTGAACTGAAAATGACATTTTTTGAAATTTTTAGTGAATCAAAAAGTCTAAATTTTTTTTGTTAGGTCAAAATATAACATTTCATTTCTATTTTGATAAAATTTAGGGTGTATTGTCAAAAAGCAGTGGAGGACTAGATTCACAAAATGGCATGGATGACAAGAGGTGTATAACCTTTAGCCCAATAGTTAGGGAACTCACCTGGGAAGACTTGGGTTCAGTTCCCCCTCTACCTGATGTGGAGCTTGGGTCTCCCACCTTGCAAGAGAATGCCCCAGCCCCTGGACTAGGAAGTATTCTCTTATGGGTCTATCTCATTCTCTCCTGTTAAAGTTGTTCCACTTTTTATAAATAGTCAGGCATTGATGCAAGAGTACTTGAACTTGGATGTCTCATCTTAGGTGAGTGTTCTACCTACCAGGCTATAGAGTTATTCTTACTCTTTCTCTCACTCACTTACTATTCATTGTGGTTATGAATAACTAGGAATTGGCTCTATGATCCCAGGAAACTTGGGATTTTTTTCTAATACAGTTTTGATTTGAATTGTCTTTCAAATTTTAGAGTCACTTAGGTGAAGAAACAGGAAAACTATATTTAAATTAGATTCATAGAGAAGCCTTCCATAACCGAAGTTCAAAGGATGATTCAGTTAACTGTGAAGCAATTTTTGTAAATTTAGAAAAGCTAAATATGCTAGCCAAATTTTGCTATTACTGTTATATTTTGTGTGACTTTAGTTCATCATGTACTGTTAATGCGATTAAAAACTGATATATATATAAAAAACAAGGGTGCCGAGTTAAGTTGTGTCTGCAACCTCATCTTTTTCAAGTTCATTGCTTTAAATGGAATTGATTATTTGTTCAAAATAAAAATTCTTGTAACAGTTTTAATATAGGATGTTACATTGTATATTTTTAAAAGAAAAATAATAGAAGAAACAGGCTAAATATAAACAATATGTGTTACAAAATGTACAGCAAATGAGGTAGGGCTCCAGATCTGTTAAGGCACATTGTAATCTATGATAGTACTTGTTATCTTAATTTATTATAGATTTCCCCAGTCAAATTTCAGAATTTACTTCCTCCTGGTTCTGGCTAACTATATTAGGAGAATGATAAAATTGCACATGTAAGCACTCAAAAGAATTTTTTTTAAAGTGCAAAAATTAAGTTGCGGGCATACCTTTAACTCTGTAACAATGCAGTCTTTAATAATGTTTATATACTGTTGCTCTAATACAATATCCTTCATTTCACTTTACAGTGCCTATTACAGTACTATCTAATCACAGATATTTATACTTCTCTTCCTGTTGTACTTCCCATCTATAAAGGTGTTTACTTGACTTAATAAGGTTGAGATACATCATAATTATGACATACATTAATTCATTCTAGCTTTTTTGTTTATTATTTCAGTATTGGATGGTTAAGATTATTGCATCACTGCCTCACTCACATAAGCGATTTAGAAGGAATGATGGCTAGTGCTGCAGCACCCACTGCCAATCTGTTGCAAACATGTGCTGCCTTACTGATGTCACCATACTGTGGTATGCATTCTCCAAACATAGAGGCTGTGCTTGTAAAAATTGGGCTGCAGTCCACTAGAATAGGCCTAAAACTGATTGACATTCTTCTAAGAAATTGTTCCGCGTCTGGGAGTGATCCTGCAGGTGAGAATGTATTGCTTTGCTTAGTTTTTTAAAATATTCGTCATTCTAAATCTTGCAACTTCTTTTGTGGTTCATGTAAATGTGTAGGTAGTTGGTTGAAATTTACAAATAAAGATTTTGATTCTGCACTTTAAAATTGCACATCACACCATAATTTTGTGATATACAGTGCTGTGTGTTTGAGTGCCAATGAGGAAGCTCTACTACAGGGGTTCTCAAACTGGTGATTGCGACCCCCCCTCAGGGGGTTAAGGTAGTTACATAGCGGTCGCGAGCTGTAGGCTCCATGGGGCTGACTGCCTCAAGCCCCCATTATATTAAATTAACCCCCCCCTTTTAATTTATAAGGGGGTTCACACTCAAACTTGCTGTGTGACAAGGGTGACCAATACAAAAAGTTTGAAACCACTGCTCTAGCGCTTAATATCCTTCAGTAGTACAGCAGCATTACCAGTACAAACACACCCAGATTATAAATAAAAGAATGTAATCAGATTAAACATCAATTTCAGCAAATAATCAGATAAATACGCTTGGAATCCTTCAGGATACAGGAACTGTGCTATAGAACAGGTGTACATAAATTCCCAGTTGCAAACTGTGTTAAGGAATAGTTAAGGCTGAGAGTATGTCTGAGTAATTTAAGGTAAATTTCAGGAATGTTGTGATTATCACATAATTAAGCCTTGTTAAACTTAGGAAATTAAGAGTTATGGCTAAATTTATGGAAATGATTTTTTTTAATTTAACATGTTTGGATTTTTTTTTTAATTTAACCTAATTCTCAATTGCCTGCATTTAAAACTTGATTATGGAATTATTGCAACATTCCTTTTACGTTTTTACCTTAAATTACTCATTCATTAATGTACATGAACGTTAAATAAACCTAAAGAGATGGTCATCGCATGATATTTCTAATTGTTAGAAGATTTAGTATCAACTTGAAATCAGTTTTTAATATCAGCTTTCAGGGTCACAATCACCTATACACTGTGGTTGCTTTATGCCACTCTTGTAAAACAGCGAGAGTATACGGGCTGGTAAACCTGGATTTACAGTTACTTGGCATTGATCGAGCAACCCAGAATAGCTAGAATGTACACCCAGTTCTTTGAGTGCTTGCTCATATTGATTCCAATTAGGTGGGGTGTGTGCGCTGTGTGCACGGCCATCGGAGAATTTTTAACCGAGCAACACCCAGTGGGTTGGCTGTGGAGCCCCCTGGAGTGGCACCTTCATGGCGCTGGATATATACCCCAGCCGACCCAGCGCCCCCTCAGTTCCTTCTTACTGCCCGTGATGGTCGTTGGAAGTGTGGAGCTTGGCTTTGCTACTCTCCACTCTCCCTAGCGTTCACTCTACAGTTTGTTCATAGCTTGTTGTTATAGTATTTGTTATAGATTAATAGTTGTAGTTCTAGTTATAGTAATAGTAGTTTATATTAGTGGGGGAGAAGAGGGCTTCCCCTCCTCCCCGTACTTGATTGGGCTCATGCCCAAAGCTCCGGGCTTTAAGCCCTGCAAATCCTGGTCCAAGCCCATGCCAATGGGTGACCTCCACGACTCTTGCCAGAAGTGTCTGGGGGAATCTCACCAGGTGGAGAAGTGCAGGATTTGCAAGAGCTTTCGTCCCCGGACTAAGAAGGAGCGGGACTTCTGTTTGAGACAGCTCCTTATGGAGGCGGCTCTTAGTCCTCAGCCTCCAGTGGCACAGCAAGACCCGGTGCCGAGCGCTTCGGTACTCAGTGCCCTGGCTTCAGCTACTGGAGCGGTACTGTGGTTGGACTCGGATAGAGAGCCGCGGCACCGAGGTTCCCCAGCACTACAACCAACATCTTCAGTCTGGCACCGCTCTCACTCGCCTGGTCAGAAACGGTACTGGAAGCTGGAAAAGGCTGGCCCACCTCAGCAGGCACCACCCTTTCTGGATCCACCTTTAGAACCTCGTCCTGCAGCAGAGCGCCCAGGGACACAGGTGATGGCCTCGGCACTGTTGACTCCGGCACTGAGGATGGAGCCGTTGTGTCCAGTGCGACTGGACTCCCCGTCTCACAGCGTGGTTGAGGTCCAGTTGCCATCTACACCAGATACCTTTGTGGCGGCAAGGGATCTGATTGCCTTGACTGTATTGGCATCCTCTCAACAGACCAAGGCACCGCCACTTGTCTGCATGGCACCATCCAGGGGAAAGCCGACTCTTATTCATCTCCCATCACTGTCAGTTGAGTCTTGGTACCGATCCTGCTCTCTGCGCTGTTCCCGACGCTGTTCGTAGTCCCGGCACTGCTCTCCATTGTGGTGCCGGTCGTACTCGCGGCACCACTCTGACTCCCGGCACTGGTCTCGACACCGCTCTGGTCACCATCCAGGAGTAGATCCCGGTCCCGATGCTGCTCCCGACGCTGGTCATAGTCGTCGAGACCCTGGTCCAGATCCAGGCGCCGGTCCAGGTCCTGGCACTGATCTAGGTTCAGACACCACACCCCAGTGTCGCGGCACCGTTCTCCTCCATCTCAGCACCGATCTCCAGCTTCGCAGTACCAATCAACTTTTTCTTGTCAACGTGATTTGGCGCAGACCCACTTGGCACCACCGTGGCCATCGCATTCCGCCTCTCACTGATCAGGGTTTGAGGCAGGGTCACGCTTCTCAGACTGCCACCACTCGGATCATGGCTGCCTGGGCTCAGGGGCAGATCAGTGGCAGGCACAAGAACAGGGGCCTGCTCAAGGGTCCACCCAGTGGCCCTTTTGGATACCCTGAATGTACCACCAGGCCCAGGGTGCTCCTTCTGGGGCTTCTCGCTCGGCACTGTCCGAGTCATGAGTTCCTGAGGCCTCTGCCAGCTGTCCTGCTCCCGGAGGCATGGAGATGGTGGCATCGCCCTTACAGGCGGCAGCTCCTCTTTCTTCAACTCCAGCTCCCAGCCCAAACACTGAGGTTGCTGGACCAGAGCAGTGGGGCACAGCTCAGCAAGAGGTCCCGGATGATCCTCTCCCTCCTGTGGCATCCTCCTCATCTTCGCCCGATGAGGCTGTGGCGGGGACTGCTATATCGGGTCTCTCCCCCGATAGACCTCCGTGCCCACCAGGAACACTTGCGCAGAGTGGCGTGGAACATGAACCTGCAAACAGAGGAGGTGGTTGAGATGGAGGACCCTGTGGTTGACACTTTATCTGTGGAGGCTCCTTCCAGGGTGGCCTTACCAATTATCTGGACCATTCAAACCAAGGCCAGAACAATCTGGCAAACACCCGCCTCTATTCCCCGAACTGCTAAGGGGGTGGAGCAGAAGTATTTCTTTCCCTCCAAGGGATATGACTTCTTGACACTCACCCACAGCCACATTCACTGGTGGTGCCCTCAGTGAATGAGAAGGAGTGTCATGGTCAGCAAGCCCCAGCACCTGAATCGAAAGAGGCCAAGTGCCTCGATTTATTTGGGCACAAAGTCTACTCCTCGGAGGGCTCCAGCTCCGGATTGCGAACCAGCAAGCTCTCCTGAGCTGATACAGTTTTAACTCTTGGAAGTTGGGGCTCTGGTAGAGGAGGGCAATGTGGTCACGCGAACCGCTTTGCAGACCTCATTGGACACCGTGGACTCTGCCGCTCGGACCCTCTCTTCAGGGATAGCAATGAGGTGCATTTCTTGGCTGCTTACCACCAGAGCTTCAGCAAACTTTGCAGGATCTCCCCTTTGATGGAGAGGGCCTGTTCTCAGACAAGACAGACTTGAGGCTTCAAAGACTCTAGGGCTATAATGCATTTGCTGGGGATTCGCACACCATATACACTGCGGAAACCATTTAAACTGCAGCCTCAATGCTCCTACCCTCTTCCTCGGCTGAGGCAGGACTTCTATAGAAGACGGGGGTGCTGTGGCAGGAGAAAACCCTCCAACCACCAATCCGGCCAGGCCCAAGGTCCTTCCAAGTCCTTGGTGGGTCCCAAACAAAACTTTTGAGGGGACGCCTGAGGACGGTGTACCAGACCTCACTCAGGATCCTACCCCATTCTTGAATAATTTATCCCGTCTCCACCGTGCCTGGTCCCTCATAACCACAGACCGTTGGGTTCTTCGCACGGTGGAAAGGGGATACTCTCTCCAATTTTCGTTCTTCCCACCCTCCCTCTCCGTCCTTCTTCAGGGACCCCTCTCACGAGCAACTCCCTATCCAGGAGGTGTAGTTGCTCCTTGCCATGGGGGCGGTCGAGGAGGTTCCAAGGGAGCTGAGGGGTGGGGGGTTCTACTCCTATTACTTCCTAATCCCCAAGGCAAAGGGTGGGCTTCGGCCTATCCTGGGCTTGCGCGGACTCAACAAATTCATGGTAAAGTTGAAGTTCTGCATGGTCTCCTTGGACACCATTATACATTCCCTGGAGACTGGTATGCCACTCTCCACATGAAGGATGTGTATTTCCACATCATGATTCATCCAGATCTCAGACGCTTCCTCCGCTTTGTTGTCAACTGCAAACGTTATCAGTTCACAGTCCTTCCCTTTGGCCTCTCCACAGCCCCCTGAGTGTTAACCAAATGTATGGTGGTAGTGGCAGCCTTCCTTCATCAACGATGGATACAGGTATACCCGTATCTCGGCAACTGTCTCATCCGAGGGCGCACCAAAGAGCAGGTGCAGGCTCACCGTCAATTCGTCGCAGACACGTTTCAACGGTTAGGCCTCCTGCTCAACATGGCGAAGTTAATGCTAGAGCCGACCCAGAGGATAGAATTTATTGGGGCAGTCCTAGACTCTGTGCGGGCTTGAGCCCTCCTTCCACATGCTCGCTTCCAAGCCTTGTCAGGCCTCATCAGGAGCCTTCAAAGCTTCCCAACCTCGATGGAAAGAATGTGCTTGAGTCTTCTAGGACACATAGTTTGCTGCACATACATGACAAGACATGCCAGACTACGGCTCCACCTTCTTCAAGCCTGGATGGCATCAGTCTACCGCCCAGCTCGAGACAGCCTGAACCTGGTGGTTGCCATTCCGGAGGGGGTCCTGGCCTCCCTCCAGTGGTGGTTAGACCCAAGGGCAATATGCGGAGGAGTCCCCTTCCACATCCCTCAGCCTTCCTTGTCCCTCGTCACGGACATGTCAGCCCTGGGATGGGACGCCCATCTCAGGGACATCCAGATGCAAGGTCTATGGGCCCCATCCGATCTCTCTCTCCATATCAACGTACGGGAGCTGATGGTGGTGCGTCTTGCGCACCAAGCCTTCCGGGAGTGGTTGCATGGTCGTTGCCTGGCGGTCCTCAAAGACAACACCATGGCCATGTTCTACATCAGCAAGCAAGGCGGGGGTTGTTCCTTTCCTCTCTCTGTCAAGAGGCCATTCGACTGTGGGAATTCTGCATAGCCCACTCCATTCACCTGTTGGCATAGTTCTCCCAGGGGTCCAGAACATGTTGGCGGACCACCTCAGCAGGTCCTTCCAATTCCACGAGTTGTCGCTCCATCCCAATGTCATCCACTCCATCTTCCCCAGGTTGACTGTTTGCCTCATGCAGCAACCGGAAATGCCCAGCCTTTTGCTCCCTCTAGGGCCACTCCCTGGGCACTCTCACAGATGCCTTCCTACTCCCATGGACGAGTTTTATGCCTTCCCACTGTTTCCCCTTGTACACAAGGTCCTGCTCAAGGTGCGCAGGGACAGATCACGACTGATTCTGGTCGCCCTGGCGTGGCCCAGACAGCAGTGGTACACCACGCTGTTGGAGATCTCGGTGGACGCCCTGGTTCCACTGCCTCTTTTTCCTGACCTGATCACTCAGGATCACGGCTGCCTCTGTCACCCCGACCTACGATCCCTCCACCTCACAGCGTGGATGCTGCATGGGTGAGCTACTCTGAGCTACTCTGTTCTCATTTGGTACAGCAGGTTTTGTTGGGTAGCAGGAAGCCTTCCACTCGGGCCACATATATGGCTAAATGGAAGCGATTCTCATGCTGGTGCACTCACTGCAGCATGCCCCACCTCCTGGTGTCCGTGCCTCTTATTTTGGACTATCTCCTGAGCCTGAAACAGTAGGGCCTGGCAATATCATCCATCAAGGTTCACCTGGCAGCCATTTTGGCTTTCCACCCGGGAGCAAATGGCCGATCTGTCTTCGCCAACCCCTGGTCAGTAGGTTCCTTAAGGGCCTGGACCATCTCTACCCAGAGGTACGACAGCCAGTCCCCACGTGGGACCTGAAGCTGGTCCTCTCCAGGCTTATGGGAGCTCCGTTCGAGCCGTTGGCCACCTGTTCCCTCCTATACCTCTCTTGGAAAACGGCTTTCCTCGTTGTTATCATGTATGTATCCGAGCTCAGAGCTCTTACCTCAGAACCACCATACATGATCTTCTCTAAGGACAAGGTGCGGCTACGACCTCACCCAGCCTTTCTTCCAGGACATTTTCCTCCCGGTTTTTTACCCCAAACTGCACGCTACTCGTCAGCCACAACAGCTATACTCCCTAGATGTTCATAGGGCCCTGGCTTTCTACACTGAGCATACAAAGCCATTCAGGAAAATGGCCTAGCTCTTTGTTGCGATGGCGGAACGGATGAAGGGCCTCCCGGTCTCATCCCAGCAGATCTTCTCTTGGATCACTTCCTGTAACAGTGCTTGCTGTGATCTGGCCAGTGTTCCGACCCTGCCCCTCACTGCTCATTCTACAAGGGCCGCGGCCTCGTCGTCGGCTTTCCTGGCCCAGGTCCCAGTCCAGGAGATCTGCAGAGCCGCTACTTGGTCTTCAGTACATACTTTTACCTCTCACTATGCCATCGTCCGACAAGCCAGAGATGATGCATGTTTGTTAGAGTGGTCCTACAATCCACGGTATTTCACTCTGACCCCACCGCCTAGGTAAAGCTTGGGAGTCACCTAATTGGAATCGATATGAGCAAGCACTTGAAGAAAAGATGGTTACTCACCTTTGTAACTGTTGTTCTTTGAGATGTGTTGCTCATGTCCATTCCAAACCTGCCCTCCTTCCCCTCTGTTGGAGTAGCCGGCAAAAAGGAACTGAGGGGGTACTGGGTCGGCTGGGGTATATATCCAGCTCCATGAAGGCGCCGCTCCAGGGGGCTTCCACAGCCGACCCACCGGGTGTTGCTAGGGTAAAAATTCTCCAACGGCCATGCACGCGGTGCACGCACACCACATAATTGGAATGGATATGAGCAACACATCTCAGAACAACAGTTACAAAGGTGAGTAACCGTCTTTTTTTTTTTCCTCCTCTTGCCCCCAAGTAAATAGGTCTGGTGGGAGAGAGAGTTAAAAAAAAAAAAAAAAAAAAGTATTAATGGTCACTTTTGCTGTTTATATTTTAGCTGAATGTTTCTGTCAGCAGAGGCTAGTGTATAGATTTCTTTTCTTCAGAGAAACTCATGAGGAGTAGCCTGCTTTAAAAATGGCTGCCATCTCCTATCCTGAATAGGACTTAAGTCACAGCCTGTCTTCATGAACATGCCCTGTTTCAAAATAGCCACCAACTCTCATTGTTCCCAGTAGAAGTGAAGCTAAGCTTCTTTAAGGTAATAGGACAGAGTTCCCTATCCTGTCAGGAAGTGAAGAAAAGCACTGTGAGGAGCAGGTTATGGTGGTGGGCAGTTCTTCTGAGAATATCCTGTGGCCTCAGTCTCATGGAGAGCAATATTCTCAAAATGGGTACCTAACTGAGGACTGCAAGTGGTCTCAGTATTACTGAGAGCAATAGGATGTGTCAGCCATTTTGGAAGAGGGAATATCTTCATTAAATTTGCTGAAGAAACTCTGTTATGAAGAATAACAAGAAATTACCATCACTACTTAAAAAATCATTAAATATGACATATGCACAAGATTTTGATGAGTTTTAACTATATGGGAAAGTTTAAAGAATGGTATTCCACTTTGGGGTAACTTAGAACAAAGTCTGACTACATTGTAAAGAAACAATTTTTAATAGAGAAATTAATGAATTTACTTGTAAATTCTCAGAACATTTTCTGAATACTCACAGGTGGTATGGGGGAGGACATGTGGCATTCTTTATATATTGAGATTGAATCCTTGCTTTAAATGCAAAACTCAACTCAATCCTAGTATCGAGTTATAATACACTTGCCTCCGTAACTGTGTCCCACGTGCGCTTTTAAAAACAAAAAAAATTAAATGAGTACTTCTGCTGTTACTTTTTTCCTTTTGTGTGTGTGGCAAGATTTGAATAGCCCTTTACTTTTTGGAAGACTGAATGGCCTGTCTTCTGACTCTACAATAGACATTCTCTATCAGCTGGGAACAACTCAGGACCCTGGAACAAAGGACAGGTAAAATAATTATTTGAATTGTTAATGTCTTTAAGTATTAAAATAATTGTTTAAAAATGGATTGCTTAGTGTTTTCTCATTATGCTAAAACATACTTTTCTTGGACCAGTTTGAAATATCCTGTGAGCACAGAACTATAAAGAAACTTCTAGTTTTGCATTTTACCTATCTTTGCATTCTCTTCAAAGAAAGCTTAGTAAACTGGGCACAAGAAAATATACTTTTTAATATGGCTAAACGTATGTATCTTGGAACAAAGAATATAAGCCATACTTATAGGATGGGAGACTCTATCCTGGGAGGCAGTGACATGGAAAAAGATTTGGGGGTCGTGGTGGATAATAAGCTGAACATGAGCTCCCATCGTGATGATGTGGCCAAAGAACTAATGTGACCCTTGGATGCAGTGAAATCTCGAATAGGACTAGAGAGTTTATTTTACCTCTGTATTTGGCACTCGTGCTGCTGCTGCTGGAATACGTTGTCCATTTCTGGTGCCCACCATTTAAGAAGGATAGCTGATAAATTGGAAAGGGTTCAGAAAAGAGCCATGATAATGATAAAAAAAATTAGAAAAAATGCCCTATAGTGATGGACTCAGAGCTCATTCTGTTTAGCTTAACAAAGACAAGGCTAAGAAGTGACTTGATTACTGTCTGAGTATCTACATGAGGAATAAATATGTAATAATAGGCTCTTCAGTCTACCAAATAAAGGTGTAACACATCCAGTAGCTTGAAATTCAAGCTAGACAAATTCAGACTGGAAATGTGGTGTACATTTTTAACAGTGAAAGTAATTAATAATTGGAACAATTTTATGAAGGTTGTGATGGATTCTCCATCACTGACACTTTTTAAATCCAAGATTGAATGTTTTTTCTGAAAGATCTGCTGTAGGAATCATTTTGGGGAAGTTCTATGGCCTGTGTTATTCAGTAGGTCAGACTAGATGATCAGTGGTCTCTGCTGGTCTTGGAATCTATGAATCTGTGAAACCTCTTTCTTCCTTCTGCTTATATTAGCTGTTACTTACAGGACTTTAGGTAATTGTTCTTCCATACTGCTATGGATGCAATAGCTCTGTTGCTTCCCCTACATTCTGCTCCCAAAGTTTATTGGTTTTTCCCTGTACACTGTGTTATAAAATTACAAATATTTACAATTTAAAACATAAAGTTTAAAATCACTTGTTCTTTTAATTATTGCCAAGTCGTGAATTAAGTCGTCTTTGGTTCTCCTGCAATGGTTAGTGACATCCCAAGCTTTACAAATGGTGCAGGAAATGTGAAATTTGAGCAAGTGCAACAAGGATTCAATTTGTGGCAGATCAGTATGAGATCCCAACTTAAAAAAGCAAGTTCTACAGTTAATGAACCTTGGGAAATGTTATAAGATTTGTAGTTTACCTTTAATATTGGTTTAAAGAAATAGATTAGTGTAAATTATTTTGGGGCAGCTAGTTGATCTGTTTTATAGGTTCCTACTGCTGATTGATCTTCTGTTATAATATGCTATGTGCTCTTGCCTTCTAGAATTCAAGCCCTACTGAAGTGGGTCAGTGATTCTGCAAGAGCAGCTGCCATGAAAAAAAATGTCCGGATCAGTTACATTTGCCCAAACAGCTCAACAAGAGAGTATGGTCTCTTGATGCCATCTCCTTCCCATTTGCACTGTGTAGCAGCAATTTTGTGGCATAGCTATGAGCTCCTTGTAGAATATGACTTACCAGCATTGCTGAACAGAGAGCTCTTTGAGTAAGTAGTGCAAGTAAAATATTTCACTATATGCAAAGTTTATAACTTCTGTTTTTCATTTATTAAAAGATGATAGGCATTTTGCTTTTTCCGTGTGCAGTAATAGTGGAATACTAATTTATTTGGTGCTTAATATACTATAGTTAATGAAGAGGTACTGTATTACAGAGAGGGCCAGAGAGATGGCTATAAATAACATATTCTAAAATATTTTGATAGTAACTGTAATAGGGGACCAAATTATTCATTTATCCCATTTACTTTTCTTTCAGTATGTATGACATCATTAAATGGCCTTTGTGGCCTTATTTTTAATATACAGCATTTCTGAAACTTATTAAACTATTTATATGTTTTTATAGCTATTATCAAGATCCAACGTTTGTTTTCATTTCTGGAGCTACCACCCTTGCTCTGGTCACAGTTCATGTAAAACAATGAGGAAATATTTTAGTGCAACTGCAGTATAATAAATCTCCAATATTAAGAAGATTCAATTTCTCAAGGAACCATATCCTTATATTTAAAACAACAAATGAAGTTTTACTTTTTGATTAGTGAACTAAATTTTTGCTATAGTTGACATTTTAAAACGGAAAAACTAGAAAATGTTCTTTTGTGGACAGCCCAAGTAATCAAGTTGGAATTCAGCATACCTGTTTAGCCAGACCATGCCTGAGTTGCTGATTACAATAACCATTTATTTCAGGATTATCTTCAAATTTAAAAACCTAATTAATATGATCAGAATTTTAAAAAACAAAGTAAGTGTTATAACCTCTGCTAGCAACCACAGTATGTTGGTTAATGTACAAGCAGAAAGCAAGCCCCAATAGTTTGAAAAGCTGTAACAGGACTGGATGCAATGAAGTTTCTCAGTTGAGGAACATAATTACTAAGTGTGTCTATCCCATATGCATGGACTGGACCCAGCCTGACAGGAGTACATCTGGGAAACTGTATTTGGGCAACTAACCAAATACTGAGTAATTTTCAAATGCAGAGTGGTAAAAATAAAGTTTTCATGGGAAATCTGTACATGTTCTCTAGTACAGAATCTATAAAGAAAGAGGAGCCTGAGCTCAAGCAATAATGATTTCGTCCTCTGAACAGCATGACCTAGCATGCAAATTAAGGGCCAAACTCACCAGTACACTCTGGCACCTTTACATTGCTCAGATAAAATTCTCAGATAAAAACTACTTTATGATGGAGTTATAGCTGAGGATATATATCTGTAGTTTAAGGGTAAAAAAAATCATTGCTGCAAACATGTTAAGGTATCTAAATGCCCAGTTAAGGCAGTCAAACAACTTTAACTGCCCTGTAGTGATGCCATGCAGTAACCATACCATTAAGATTCAGGATTTTTAGTTTATTTGGTCCCAGATTAGATTAAACTCATTTTTAAATGCACATTAATTTTTCTTATTCTCTCCCCCCTCTTCCCCCCCCGCCCAAAGTTCTCTGTAGGGCAGAGTTAAGGTTGTTTGCATGATCTATTATTTTCATACCTGAACAGAATAATAGGGTGATAAATAGTAGCCAGCATGGATTTGCCAAGAACAAATTATTCCAAAACAACCTAATTTCCTCCTTTGGTTGGTTTACTGTCCTAGTAAATTTGGGGGAAGCAGCAGATGTGACATATCTTGATTTTAGTAAGGCTTCTGACACAGTCCCATATGACATTTTCATAAGCAAACTGGAAAAATGTATTCTAGATGAAATTACTGTAATGTGGATGCACAACTGGTTGAAAAAGCATACTCCAAGTAGTTCTCAGTGGTTCACTGTCAAAGTAGGAGGAAATGTATGTAATGGGGTCCTGCAGGGGTCTGTCCTCGGTCTTGTAGTATTGATCATTTTCATTAATGAGTAGGATAATGGAGTGGAGAATATGCTTATAAAATTTGTGGATGACACCAAACTGGGGAGGTATTGCATGCACTTCGAAGGACATGATTACAATTCAAAACCACCCTGACAAATTAGAGAATTGGTCTGAAATCAGTAAGATTAAATTCAATAAGACAAGCGTAAAGTCCTACACTAAGGAAGGAAAAATCAAATGTACAAATACAAAATGAGGAATAAATGGCTAGGATGGGAGGCAGGAGGAGAGAACCTGACTAGGTTTCTCCAGACCCAGCACATGGCTCCAGCAGTTATCTTCTCCTCTTCCTTCTGCAGATGCCAGGTAATGTAGCTAGTCATGTAGCTCAAGCTATCCTGCAGTGTTGAAGGCTCAGCGTTTAAGCACTACAGATGATCACAATTTTGGGTGTGGAGGTGTTAGCTGCATATAATTCTGTTTACTGCTTTCCTTTAAAAAAACAAAACCAAACAAAAAACCCTATGTTAAAATAGCTGCAAAGTCAAGTACTCAAAAGTTAGGATATGCTAGATTTGATTGCCTGTGCAATTTAATTCGGCCTTCTTGTTCATATGCTCTCTGATATTCTTTAATTACATGGCCACATACTGTTTTCCCCCTGCCTCCCCAGACCCCACCTATTGGCTAAAAAGTAGCTATTTAAACTTTGAAATAATACAGAATTTCATACGGAGTCAATGTAAGGAAATAGATGTAGCCGTGTTTAGTCAATCGGGTCCTTATAAGAACACAGGGGTTATCCTCTAGGTCAGTATATCTCAACCTTTTTGATACCAGGGACCGCCTTGCTGCCTTCCTCAACCCTGTCAGGGAGATCTCAGGGATCAGCACCGGTCCACGGACTGGTCATTTAGAAACACTGCTCTAGGTAATTACAGACGTTAAGAACTTGAAAACAAAGAATTAAAGTTACATTTTGAAAAATTTAAACTGAGTAACTGAAAAGTCTGTCTTGTTGCCAGGTTTAGTGCATTGGTTAATATTCTGGAGACTGCAATAAGTTGTTTACAAAACAAGAGTACACCTTATTCATAGACTTTAAAATGCATCTGTATTTGTGTATGTCTTTGGGTACATATATGAATAATTCTAAACTACAAATTCTTTGAGTGCTGGTCCATATATGTATTCGACTATGGGCGCATATTTTCTCCATGCGCACAGAGTCAGAGAATTCTTGAAAGTAGTTGGTCTGTCCATGAGCCTTCAGTCTCCTCATACCTCCAACTGAGGAGATAGAGCAGAGCAACCGCCTTTCGAGTTCCTTCTTACAGCTGCATGGCCTGGGTCAGAACCTCTATAGTGTCCGGAGCTTCATCTTCCTCTTTATTGTTCAATCTGCATATATGTGGTATGTATAGATTGTGAATAGTTTAGAATTTCACTCTATAGTTTTAGTTAAGTTTTAGGGTTAGTCGTCCATCCCCACTCTCTCCTTCCTGGTATCCTGTTATGGTATTGGACTCCAGCCTTCGAAATCTGTGCTTGCCCACACTCCCTCTGTCAGCAAAAACCATCAATGCTTGCCTGAACTTCCTCAATGAAGCTCGTATCTCGGCAAGGTGCAGTATCTGTCACGCTTTGCCCAGTTGTACCTTTGAAGAGCACAAATTTTGTCTCAAAAAGCACCTCGTAGAGAGAGCCCGTCATGAAGCAGCAGTCAGACTCAGGCCAGGCCCCACCTCTTCCCGTACATCAGCCTGACTCAGCAAAGAGTGTGCCTCCTGCCACAAAGTCCGGTTTAGGAGCAAGGGAATCTACTCCCACAGATCCCAAATCAGGGTCTTGTTGGGATGATGTGGAGCACTCTCATAAACGTAAGAGCAAGTCATCCTCTAAGTCCACTTCAGAGAAATCTGATTCAACCACGCCTAAGCCGAGCAATTACATAGGTTTAATTTTATTAAATTGTACCCTATCTTCAATTGTAATTTTCTTCAGAAGAGCACTGAGAGTAGGGGTACATAGAAGAACTTCATTACGCTAAGTCTACGTTACGCTATTTTTCATTCTTCTATCGTAGAAGTTGTTTAGATGCTGCTTGAATAGAGAAAGTTATAAAATGCCCTGGGAACTTACTAAAATACTTTGGGATATTTAAACCGCTTAATTGCAAAGTTCTTCACAAAGGTGGGTTACCTTATCCCCATCTTTACACATTGAGTTATTGAGGTCACAGTTTGTTCAAGGTTGCATGAAGTAAATGGTACAGTTGTATGACCAGGGTCTCTTGATTTACAGACCTCGTCTTCAATCTACTAGATAATAGCGGTATTAAATATATCCTAATGAAATAAATTCAAATATAGTTATTTTTATGCAGTGTCCAGATTATGCTGTGATCTCAAGTAGGCTAATATTCTCAGATATTTGTGTTAATTAAAAAAAAAGTTCTACAAACCTCTGAATATTGTATCATAATTAAACTCATTTATAATATCTTTGGAAAGCATTTTTATGAACTTTTGACTAACAAGGTAAAAGGGAAAATGAGTGACAAATTTTTGTTTTGGTGTGACTTTTTTTCTTTTCTTTTTTCCCCTTCTCCTCTAGGTCACTCTTTAACTGGTCTATGTCTCTTCCCTGCAACATGGTTTTGAAGAAAGCAGTTGACAGTTTGCTCTGCTCAATGTGCCACATCCACCCGAATTATTTTTCCTTACTCATGGGCTGGATGGGTATTACCCCTCCTCCAATGCAGTGTCAACATAGACTGTCTATGACGGATGACAGCAAAAAACAGGACCTTAGTTCTTCTTTAACAGATGACTCTAAAAATGCACAAGCACCTCTTGCACTAACAGAGTCTCACTTGGCTACCCTTGCTGCCTCATCTCAGTCTCCCGAAGCTATCAAGCAATTATTGGACTCAGGTTTGCCCTCTCTCCTTGTAAGAAGCCTTGCTAGTTTCTGCTTTAACCATACTTCCAGCTCTGACTGCACTTCTCAATCTGTGGATATTACCCAGGATAGACTCAGGAGACATCATGTTCCACAGCACTTTAATAAAATGCCCATCACGGCAGACCTAGTTGCTCCTGTACTCAGGTTTCTGACAGAAGTTGGTAACAGCCACATCATGAAGGATTGGTTGGGTGGTTCTGAAGTCAATCCACTGTGGACAGCACTTTTATTTCTGTTGTGCCATTCTGGTGCTACTTCTGGAGGACACAGTGTGGTAACACAACAGACCAGTGCAAGATCTACTTTGCTTTCTTCAACGGCAGGAACAGGACTGACCACTCAGCAAAGGACCGCAATTGAAAATGCAACAGTTGCATTCTTCTTACAGTGCATCTCCTGCCATCCTAATAACCAGAGGCTGATGGCACAGGTAAAAGAGCAAAACCTTAATCTGTAACTCTTCTTATTTTTAAGTGAAAATTTAGTTGGTACAAGATTTGAGAACCTAAGCTTTCGTGGCTTAAGTTTTGCATAGGAAAAAATAGCTTATTGGATGATCAAGGGATGTGAATGTAGATTCTGTAGTATATATTTTTTTTATTTGTAGATTTGATTCTTTAATATACCATTTAACAGAGACGGTTTTACATCATGAAATATTAGCACGTTGGGCTTTGTTTGATGGAAGAAATTAATTCTTCTGCCCGCTAGTACAATATTCATTATGGCGCATGGGGCTCTGTTTTGTCACTTACATTAAAGTGCATTTCTGTTTTGCTAACTTACTATAAAAATGGCACTTTGGTGGTGTGTTTGCAGATCAAATTTGCCAAATTGTGCACTCTTAATCTGGAATCCGAAGATAAAGCTGGGTGGTTTTTGTCTCTCATTAATAAAAACACTTTGCTTGCAGACATGGTTGAGCAACTTTATTGCTTTCAGTGTAGTTGATTGCTGCACAGGTAACAGAAAGCAGAATGTGGCCTTGCATTTGGAGTTCAGTTAACATATTGAGAAGAATGGAATTGCAGCAGATGCTTTTTAGTAGCAACATACTGGTGCCCTTTTGCTATCTTGCTCCTAAGTGGCTGTTGATGTTATGGGGAGTGTTGACAATTCACAGTAGGGAAAGTGTTCCCAGGGGAAATGTTGATCCTAAGCAGTGGTTGCTCTTACAAGGTGATTCTGCAAACAAGCATCTACTGTAGTTCACTTCCTCTTAGCTGTTAGCTCTGCAGTGCCAACAGAAGGAAAACATTAAAAAAAAAAAAAAGCCTTAATTTTTATCTGTAAATTAAGAGTGAATGCATACTAGGATCAGATAAACTGAGTAAGAAGAGGCCATTTTCAGAGAAGAACATCACCCCAGTGTAGCGAAATTCCTCATAAAGCAGAAAAATTACTTTTCACATTCTTGATGCAACACCTAGTCAAAATTGACTTTCCCGCTCCATATTTTTGTCAACTAGCCTTTGTTTTTCAGAATATTGCCTTAAAAATAAACTTGAATTATTATATTGATGACTCATGCTTTTTTGTTTTTTACTCCTAATTAATTTTTAACTTGTTTTGCTGTTGGTTACCTGTTCATAGGTAACCATTTATTCTCCTCTCTGGTGATAAATTGAAGATGAGATCATTTAAATCCTAATTTGAAAAATAAGTGGCGGCAAATCTTAAAAGTTAATGGCCATGCTGCGCTATTAATAGTAATGCAGAGCTTTATTTTATAGGTTTGTGCACAGTCATAAGCTAAGATTTTTATCTAATCTTGCATTTTCAGGTTCTCTGTGAATTGTTCCAGTCATCCCCTCAACGAGGGAACCTCCCAACATCTGGAAACATTTCAGGGTTTATTAGAAGGTTATTTTTGCAGTTGATGCTGGAGGATGAAAAAGTGACAATGTTTCTTCAGTCCCCATGTCCAGTAGGTTTTTTGTGTGTCTGCATTATGAATGTCAATTCGATCTGACTGCACACTATTTATTTGTACATTCTCACAGTTGATTCTGCTTTTTTTTGCAAACAAAATGGCAACTTTCTTTATTATATTTATTGCAGAGTATAGTGATAACTACTTTTTTGGTGGATGTGGGGAGAGGGTTAAGCGGCTTTTTCTAGATTATTAATTTGCTGTATATCACTCTGACATATTTACAAGTAACCTTTAAAAGAGCCACAAGTAATTCTACTCCTATCTGACACAAGTTATAGAATGCCTGGGATGGAAGGGGAATTGGTGGAATCATTGTTGATTGGAGGATGAGGTTTGTGGGTTGAATCAGTTATCACTGGAGAGAGAGAAGTGAGTGGAGTTACAAACTTTTAGAGGGTCTGTTCACTAGAATCTAAAACCTCTTGAGGGTTTTCTGATAACATGTCTTATGAATTTATTTAGCTCTTAATTTTCAATGTTGAGTATTGAATTCATTAGCTGGTTCTCACAGATTCTAACTGTAGTAAATTGAAAGCTCCTGGTCAATAAATGATTGATGGTTATTGATTACCAAACGTCATTGTAGAAATTTAATTTTGGTTGCCTGATACTGAAGGAAGTGGTGGCAATTGAGACTGCCAATAGATAGTAATGAAAACATACATTTTTCTAAAGAAAAATATAGACATTAAGAGTTTAGTAAGAGAATTTATTTACAAGAAAAATGTTTTGCCAAAAAAAAAGACTTGAACTAGTTAAAGTTGCAGCTTTCTTTTATGCCAACATCCTCTTTGATGTAATACAAAATGAGCAATTTAAAGAAACAATTGAAGCACTGCACCCAGGATACACTCCTTAAGACAGATTTAAATTTGCAAGTCCACTGCTTGATGCTACAGGTGAAGAAGTAAGGGAAAAATTAAAGGAAGAATTGAGACCATCTTTGCTACTAGTTTGAACAACAAAAACGAAAATAAAGAAGAGCAGCTTCTTAAATGCAACCATCCGAAACTGCTAACACATAATGTTAAACACTGTAGTTAAACCTGTTGAGAAAGGGGCATTTAACACAGTCCTAAGGTATGTTGAGGAAGTTCGGAGGTTCTTGCCTAGTCACCATGACATTTTATTTACTTTTTTTAAAAAGGAGGACTGATGCTCAAGTTTCCTAAGGTACTTTTTGTGGAGCATCAGAAGAGTGCGTGTTTACATTTCCATCCATCTACCAAACGTATGAAATTTGATCCCTTCATAAAAAGCACGCATTTTACACAGCAAGAGACTCTGCAGAGAGTTACTAACTTAGCAAAAGCTATTGAAAAAGACTTCAAAGGAATTTGACCTAACAGGCTGCACCTACTGTCTCAGTGTGTGGTAATATGATTTGGGTCTCAGTAGCAAAGACCTGGAAGCATACAAAAACAAATTTGAAAAATGATTCAGAGAATCTGAATTGACCTCAGTTCAATTCAGAATTTTGCTAGGTTTTATAGTCAGCTCAGCATCTGTTTTCTGGACCATTATTTATCACCCATAGTGGTACGTTCTGTTACATCTCTTCTAGCATGCCAGAGGCATCTCAAATGCCTTTACAGTGTCCATAGGGCTTGGCCACAAACCAAAGTATGGTTCTTCAGACTCTTGTGTCTATGCGGCTGAACAGAGCAGTTGCTCAGTTATCCTTCCTTTCCTTTATTTTTTGGCTTTTAAAGCCAATTTTCACAGCCGTTCCCCACTTCCTTTTTCCTTCTCTTATGCAAAATTTGGAGATTTTTAAAAAGAAAAAATAATTTTGTCCAAAATGGTACTATTTACTAAACTTCTCACCTTGGCTTTGTTCTCCCACCAACCCACCGTGCTTTACTCAGCATAGTGGATCTGGATAAAAAGAGGAAGCAAAAATTGTGATGATGGTGCCTCTCTTAGAGGGACCACCCTCTCAGGAACCACAGAAGGGGTGCTCTACCACAGTTGTCCCCAGCCCCTGAACCCTCAGTTCCCCCACAAGAAGGGGATCAGGGTCTGGATGACTTATTGGAACTTCTCTTGCACACCTATCCTAACCTGCGCAAGATTCCTCTGGAGATAACTGCATAGGTAGGTCAGTTCTCCTCAATGTCCAGGACCAAATGGGCAAGTCAGTTGTCTTCAGTCTGAGACCCATCAAGATAACTCCAAATATTTACTCGTAAGACTATTCCATCCACCTCTAAGAGAAACATTTCCACGTCTTAGGCCCTCAAGAGGTTAATGAGGTCCCTTGATGGGGAGTCTATCTCTGTCTCCCATACATCCCTGGAGTAAGATTTGGGCTCTCTTGTGGATGTTCCTTTGTGTTTCCTCACTAGTTACCCATTGAATGATGGCAGACATTGGATTGTGAAGGTTTTTATCAACATGCTTCAGAAGCCTAAAACCTCAAAGGGGAAAGGGCTCAGCTTCCTTACAGGAACCAGGATCCTTCCTTTCCATGGTGACAAAATGATTATCCAAACTCAAGTCATTCTTGGCACTTGACTTGGACTCCATAGTTATTTCTTTTTGCTCAATCTGAAACACCTGAAGAAAAAATCCTAACATAATGTGGATGTGCACAGAACAGTTAAAATATATTTGCAACATACGGACTCTTTTAAAAGATTGGATTGCACGTTTATATCTTTTCACCTAAACTACCTAGAACAGGGTGTAAATTAGCTCTAACTTGGTGGGTGGAGTAATCTGGTCAGAAATGGCATTTGCTGTAAAGAGTAGATCTTCAGAACAGCAAGTATTCTATAGCAACACACCCTTCAAACACTACAGAGTTCTCAGATTTCATAAAAAATGAGTTCTGACTAAATTTTGCCCCAGTGACCCCCATCCAACCCCTTTCTTTTGATTGGGTTGCACAGGAATAAACTGGCCCTGCATTTGGGATTTAGTAAACAATTCTGTTGATGAGCAAGAAGTAACAGAATCATACCTTTCTTCCTGTGCAGGGCAGGGAGGATTTTGGAAAGCTCGGAGGGGTAAAAAGCAATTAAAATTTTTTAACTAAAGAAATCAGATAAGACTGAATTTAAATGGGGGAGGTAATCTGGGTTGAGAGGTGCTATTTTCAGTTATAGTAAAATAACTTTAATGGTTCTTGTATTATAAAAGCAAAGTACCTATTGCTAAATCTAGAATTACTTTGCCTACTATATTTCTGTTTACTCATAAATGGTATGTGATCTTCAACTTTTTTTCTATTGATTTATCAAGAGTAGTAACCACCTCCTCATCTGGGCGAAGTTTATTGGAGTGGGCGGGGGATTTCCTTTTACTTTAAGAAATAAAAGAAATTAAAGCCCAAAGTACCTAACACGTTACGTGCGTGCACACTGAAGACGACAAGAGAGGGTCTTGTACTGAACTTAAACCATTTTTTTTTCTGAGTGCTAAACAAAAATAGATTTTTGCAGCAGTTTTCTTTGTGTAAAAAAGTTTGTTTTTCTTTTGTTGTTTTAATTTTTGTTGAATAATTTTACCATCGTATCAAGTTGTCATACTTTCAAACAATTTTCTTTTGATCTGGAGTGTGAATGGCTTACTATTGTGATTTTACTTAATATAGTTTAACAACTTGTCATGATTGTTGGCCTTATTTCTGAATACTTGAAAGTAAGTGGTTTTCATTTTTTTTTAGCTGTACAAAGGTAGAATTAATGCTACCAGCCATGTAATCCAACATCCAATGTATGGCGCAGGACACAAGTTCCGTACTCTTCACTTACCTGTCTCAACAACATTGGCAGAGGTTCTTGACCGTGTGTCAGGCAAGTTTCAGTACTGTGTGTTTCATTCTATAATGTGTTAAGGAAAACTTGTATCTGCTAGAAACATATCTATTATGTGTGATATCTGCATACTTGTAACAAAAAGTTTCAAAATAGACAGTAATCAAAGATTAAACTTTTTTACTTTTTTGGGACTATATAACACAGGCTTTCCTCTAACTGTTACAGTTTTAGATTAGCCATACTGTTCTTTCAACTTTACATAATCGATTTAGAGGAGGCAATCTTAGATATACTTAACAGTTCATCTTGAACTGCCAGGCCACAAAATGTAATACTATGCGTAAAGTCTCTCAATATTTAAAATATTTTCAAATTTTCTCCTGAGATACTTCCAAAAACTTAGAATATTTTGAGTTCAGTATTCAAAGTTCCCTTTAACTGTCTATGCTCAATTAAAAATAATTCCTTACATGGATCATTTGCCTAACGTTTATTGCAAGTTAAAGATCACAGAACTGATGTCCACACTGAGTGTTTACACTGTCCTTTTCAATCTAATTTGCACTCATGCATATTTACCTGCAATATAAATAATACTCTATCTATAAAATGGAAATTGAGAACTAATTTTGAAAGTTATGAGTAAAGTTGAAAAACAAAAACAAACAAGATGGTCATGACTGAGGCATTTATTTTATCCAAAAATAAAATCCAAGATTTTCAGTCAGACTATTAAAGTAGTCTTTTCTGTATTAAATATCCATTTAACTGCCAGGACCAGTTCAACATTTTGGAGAAGTGCAACTTTAATAAAGACTCAATGACCTTGCTCAGGAAATTAAGGTTAGCGTTCACAATACAAAGTTCACCACAGTATTTTAAAAACAAAATCTTTAGTAGGTTGTCTGTATTGCTAAACTGTGGTCGACATTTTAGAGGAGTCAAAGGAAATTCAAAGTTATAGTTGCTACAACAGTTGCAACTCTGACACATTGCACATAAGTGAGTCCATACCAAATACATATTTTCATATATACTCATTGTATGAATTTGCAAATACTTAGCTGTAATTTTGACAGTATATAAGAGTGTCTCCATTAAAATATCTCTGGGAACATCTATATTTTCTAACTTTTTGTGTCAGATCCTCTGGTGTAGCTATATTGCCTTTGTGCGTTTCAGAGGGGCTATACTTGTTTACATCTGCTGAGAATCTGGTCTTCTCAGTTTCTGTGATCAGCCAGTGCTGCACTGACACTGTTTCATAATTGATTTTTTCCAAAGTCTTTTTACATACTGATGACCAGTAACATATTGCACTAATGTAACATCTTGCATCAGAGTATAGTAGTTTAAAATAAATGGAGGAAAAATACATGAAATTACTGGTATGTGACACTTCTATTACCAGACAAATTTCAGTAAATCAAATGTCGTGTTCACTGGAGCTTTGTGATTAAAAATGCAATGCATCCTACGGAACATTTGAACTTTGCTTATGTGTTGTGTGAAGAAGTACTTCCGTTTGTTTGTTTTAAACCTGCTGCCTATTTATCTCAAATTGCCATCTCTTATGAAATCATAATTTCCCTATTTACCATGTATTTTAGCACACTGGGGTAGACAAGGTCTAAATATCTAATGATAAAGAAGCAGAAGCATGTGTTTGTTTGTTTTTAATAATGATATCCAATACCTCTTTGGTTACCTTTATGCATCACAGAGAGGTTAAAAATGGCAGGAGCTCAATTCTTTCTCTTTGCATTTGCCTTTTAAATTAATTCTTCTATCCCATTTAGACCAAAGGGAAGGTAAGAAATATGTTGTTTGGCCTGCCAGTTTTAAGAGTCCTTCCATCTGAACTGAAGGGGAGGGGAATAGTTTTTGTAGAAGGGTAAAACCATACCATTATATATACAGTGGAGCTAATTAGCAGTAACTACATGGTTATTCATATTTCAAGTAGTCAAAAGTCGTCATAATTGTGAAGAGTATTGATGATGATGCCAGAGGGAGTGGGATCTCTCTGGAAAAGGAAGGGACTGGGCCATTTCAGAGTGACTCAGTCTACTTCTGGCAGCGTCTGCAGATAGGGAAGCAACATCTGCAAAAATAATCAGTGTGTGCAGCTGATCACTCCCTTCTCGTTAAGTGATTGAAATGACATTCAGCTCAACACTTAAAACACCAGCAACTAGGAGGATTATAATACTGACCCAATATAAGTGCATCCTAGAATATACCAACATAAGTCAGTCTCAAATTTTGCTTTACAAGTACACCTCCCAGACGGGGTTTCTAATATGCCTGTTGGCTCTGAGAAACCCAATGATGCACATTCAGAGAACCTAAGGATCCTGATTTATAAAATGCAACTGGTGTCCACGATTTGCCCAGTGTTAGTAATGGGATGGAGACCCAGCTCCCTGTCATGCTGGAGGAGCTGTAGAATAGCTGGGATTTTCTGCATTTCAGGGGTCTTGTAATTCTCTCCATATCAAAAGTGGAATTTGGTTCAGATGGAAGAGTAGGTGTCATCGACCAATTTGTATCTTCAAGCAAGGAAAATGCTTCATTAGTCTGGAGAAGAACCCCAGGCAAACTGTTTCTCTTTCAGTGCCTTAACTGTATATGATCTGGGTTGTGGTATAAAAGGGGTCCTTGCAGTAAGTACGTGGCGATTCCTTGCTCACCTAAGTCCTAGGCCCATGTTTCCTTTGGCTAGTGGGAGATGAGGATGATCACATGTGGTCCCTTTTGATATTTTCTCGATCACCTTCCCAATCGAAAGAAGAGATAAGGGGTCTATTTGGCCATTTATGCACTATGACATCCATTACCAATGTGAGATCATCCACTGCAACCAAGAGGAAAAATGACAACAATTGTTTAATTACTGCTATTAGTAGATTAATACGGATATCTGATGTTCTGCACCTAAAATAAGTGGTCTGATTTTTCAGAGGTTCTGGGTGCTAGCAGCTTCTGTTGCCTTCAATGGAAACAATGAGTACTTAGCAGCTGAAGTGCACAACACGATATCCAAGTTCAAGTATTTTGTCTTAATCATCTAAATCTACAGTTGTCAACAATTAAACATAGTAATTTCTCTTTGTTTAATCTCCTCTTTTCTGTTGGTAGCAGTGATATTTTCTAACTCTGCTAATTATATCACCCGAATACAAACAACTAAATACTTGAACTTCTGCCTGGGTTTTCAAAGTATTGTTTCTTTAAATGGTCCAAGGAAATTAGTTGCAAGACATCTTGTCAGTACTCTGTCAGTGCCTGGTCTTTTGTTATTAAAGAAGCTTAACATAATTATGGAAGTTAGAATGGAACTCAAGGCTCCAAGCCAGCAAGGTAATTGAGTGAGACCAAATGAATATCTGGTGAGTGGGTGAGAAATTATAAAGTAGTAATTAAATTAGCATGACATCTTAATACCTATAAAATATGTGCGTACTTTTTTCTCTTGCAGATACACCAAGTATCACAGCTAAACTAATTAATGAACAGAAAGAAGATAAAGAAAAAAAGAACTACGAAGAGAAAGAAAAAGTTAAAGCAGAAAATGGATTTCAGGACAATTACAGTGTTGTTGTTGCCTCTGGTATGTATGGTTTGGTTTTCTCCCCCCCCTTTTCACTTATTTTGTAAAATCAATCCCTCTGAACATAAAATGAGAATAATTATGTCAGCTCATATAAACCCACCATTGTTATTACCAAAGGTGTACTACTGAAAATGTTTGACAATGATATTCCTTAATTAACCTTACTGACCTTTAGCAACAAGGGATGGGTCCTGGTACAACTCCGACTGCTAATGAGTTATGCTGTGGTAAAGAGTCCTATTTGTAAAAGTTCATGTTTCTCCTGCATGTGTCCAAAAACACATAGCTGTTGTATTTATAAAGATCACCTAAACCCAGATTCTTCATTTACACCATTTGCATGGTAAATACAAATGGTACTGTAGTGGCAAAAGGTGTCATGATGGAGATATGTATATATAAAACCAATACCCTTTATTCCACATGAAGATAGAGGATTTTTCCAAAATCCTAGACCTTCTGAAAACTCATTCATATCCTTCTAAAATCTGTCATGTAAGCTTATCTCTTGCAAAATTGGAATGGAGTGTACACTCTGTAGCTGGAACATGAGAAGTTGGCAGTGGTAGAAGGGATTTAAAGTTGAACAGGTGGCTGCAGGAGGTATTGCAGTATCTTGCTCTGAAGTTCTGCTGTTTAAGAGCTGAGGACTGAACTTCTAAGGATCTCATGGAATTTTCTTAACACTTCAGCTGACCATCTTTTGAAGATGACTGATCTACCATAGTTTCACGTAGGCATGAAAATGAGCTCAGGGAGGGACACTGGTTTCTTTTGATTTTTGTAACCAGTATTTCTCAAACTGTCTCCCCTATCAGGACTTCAAGGTATAGATGAACCTCTTAAATTGTGTTTAAAATGCTGAACTGGGCCACTGTTTCATGACTCAAAATATGTTTATTGCAACTCAGCTGACTACAAAGTGCAACAGCTTCAGTGGGAGAGGTAGTGGGGATGGAGGAACAGATGGGTGTGACTAATACTTAGTGTTACTATATTTTCAAAATCAAAAACCCGGGCTTTCATATGTACCAGTGGACAAGAAAACCTAACACGTTTTGGTCAACATTTAAAAAGATAAAATTATGAGAGAGGCAGCATAGCCAGCCAGGGCTGACCCTAAGCACATTTCTGATCTCACAAGCACCATGTTATATCTCCCGTCCCTTTTTTAAATAGACTTTAAAAGTCTGGTTCTTTATTGCATCATTTTAATTCATCCTTCCTATTAAGTGAAACCTTTTAAAAATTTTCTTTATCCTAGTTATGTGTTCTTCTCTCTTCCTTTTCACTATTCTGTATCTATCTCTTTGTCTTTCTCAATTTTTCTCTTAAATAGTAGTTACTATGTTATGTACTCTCCTTCTTTTTCATCTTTCTTCTCCTGTGTTGGGTTATCTTCCTCTTCCCCAAATTTACAATCTTTCTTCTCTCTTGTGTTCCCTGCTTCTAATTTCTGTACTTGTACCTATCTTCTTCTTTCGACACATGCACACACACACATTCATCTCCCCTCACAAAAATACACATACACCATCTCCTCATCCACAAAATCTTTCTCCCTCCTGACTCATCATCCAAAATCTCTCTCACACACTCGTCTTCCCATCAAAATCAATGAAATGTGCAAACACGTCATACATTCCAGTCATACTTGCAGTCTCTTCACAGTACTATTCTATATGGGACTTTTTGCTGATGTCTTCCAAAAAGTCAACTAGCACATGTTAAGTGTAGAAGGCTGAAATGTCATTGCCACAGTAATGTTGTCCAGGCTGCTAAGCTGTTACAGCTGCTAAGTGCTTCTGTTCTTGAGGCTCTAGTGTTATCAGCACTAGCAGATAATGCTGCCTGCTAATTCAGCAGACCTCAGTGTTACTCATAAGAAAGACCACAGGCTCGGTTCGGTAACAAAGGCCATTGGCTAGGTTTATTGTCCTCAAGATGCAGTTGTAGTGTCCTGGCTCCGTGGTTACAGATACACTAACACGAGTGCACAGTGGCAGTGAATGGCTCAGTCAGCAGTGGGAGTATCTGCTGTCCCCTCAGCCACACAGTGGGTTAAGGGGACCTTGACATTTATAGACTGAGACAAACAATTTACATACCACCTTACATGTTTCATGACATCTGCTTGTTACCTCCCCTTGTACCTTGCTCCTGCTCTCTCAGGCAAAACATCCCTATTCATCACTTCTCTCTGATTCCAGTCCATAAAGAACCTTGTCAAGCCAATCAGACTGAGACCACAGACAGACACTGATCTGCTCATGTCTCATCTTCCTAGGTCATGTCGCGTCTTGTGCCTATATGACACCATTTGCAAGACTTCACCTTCATTGCTTACCACCAGTGTACTTGGCAAGCAAAGATAATATGGATAAATTAGTCTTGCTCCCTCCCAGAGAGTAGGAGAGCTTGGTGGGAGAGCAGAGAGTACAGTAACTCCTCGCTTAACTTTGTAGTTATTTTCCTGAAAAATGCTACTTTAAACACAGCAATGATGATTGTGAAGCTTGGTTGAGGTGGTGGAGTCAAAGGGTGGAAGAGAGTGGGATATTTCCCAGGGAATGCCTTACTGCTAAGTGATGAACCAGCACTCGGCTGAGACCTCAAGGGTTAACACGTTAATGTAGCCTCACACTCTACAAGGCAGCAGGAATGGAGGGAGGAGACACAGCATGGCAGAGGGAGAGATGTGCATTGCCCCTTTAAGTAGCTGACCCCACTCTAAGTACGCTGCCTTTTTAAGTAGATCAGCAAATTGAGACAGCAGCTGCTGCCAGCAAACTCCCTCCGTCTTGAGTCCTGTCATGTGTGTCCCTACTCTGGGAAGATGGGGTACAGGAGAAGGGGGAAGGGTGATACCCTGACGTTAGCACCCCTCCTCCCCCCACCTACCCCCGGGCGAGCAGGAGGCTCCCAGGAGCAGCTCCAAGGCAGTCAGGGGAGGGACAGCTGAACTGTCCGGCAGTTGATAGCCTGCTGGGCAGCTACCACACAAGGAACTTAGGGGAGCTGTTGCAGGGCTGCCGGTCCACCCTGGTTCCTAGCTCCAACGGGCTGCTCTTCCTGCAAGCAGTGGACAAAGCAGGTGGCTGCCAAACGTTATAAGGGAGCATTGCACAACTTTATACAAGCATGTTCTCTAATTGATCAGCGACAAAACAACATTAACCAGGACGATGTTAAGTGAGGAGTTACTGTATGTGTGTGGGGGGGTCCCCTTCACTCCTTCCCCACCCAAGAGAATTTTGTTCATGGATGCCTCCTTGCTAAGCTGGGACAACCATCTGAAAGAGCATACAGCTCAAGGGGGGACATGGACTCCCCAAGAATCCAGGATGCACATAAACCTCCTTGAATTACAAGCAGTCCACAAGGCCTGCAAGCAGTTCCTACCATTTATACAATCCCAACACTAAAGTGATGATGAACAGCATATTGACAGTTTTCTACGTCAAGGATGGGGAGCAAGATCCATCCCTCTTTGCATAGAAGCTATTAATCTGTGGAACTGGTGTATTTGATGCCAGATTACTCTATCAGCAGTACACCTCCAGCAGATACACAATACACTAGCAGACAGCCTCAGCAGGTACTTCTCCAAGGACAACGAATGGGAATTTCACAATTCAGTGGTTCAGAGCAGGTTTTGTTGATGGGCTGGGGCGAGAGGGGAGAGGGTGAGTGAGTCTCCATCTGAGGCCCTGTTTGTGTCCCAAGAGCATGAAATAGATGAGGTACAGTTCCAGGAGGGCTCAGGGTCAGGGCTCCAGAGGAGGTGCACTTTTAATCCATTGGTCAGGGCACTTAATGTACATCTTCCATTCCATTATCACCTCAGATTCTGGGGGAGCGGTGGTTCTCCTGGCTTCTTTCAGATGGACCAGGCAATTCTGGGGCCCATTATTCTTCAGATGTCAGCACTCCTATACATCATTATATCGAGTCCTTCCCTAACCTATTGACCAAGGATGGGGCAAGATCAGGCATCCTAATCCAATTTCTCTTTATCTGACAGCCTAATATTTTGATGAGCATCGAACCTAGAAAGGACATGTTTGGAAGTGGTTCAAACCCTTAACAATAGGAGGAAAGAGTCTACTAGAAAGTGCTACATAACTAAGTGGAAAATATTTTGTCGGGTGTCAACATCATCTGATAACCCCAGATGGTTCTGATTTCCCCACTATGTTAGAGTATATTTCCTTGAAGACTTCAGGGCTTTCCCTTAGCTCCTTATGGTTACACTTAGCAACTGTCACAGCCTGTCATTCTTCGATTTACAACCGTTCCATCTTCATCCACCCTGTGACTGTAATAATTTCTGAAAGGTCTAATCAGAAACTTCCCTCCTGTGACAAAGTCTGCTCTACCATGGGGCCTCAGTCTGGTCCTCTCAGCATTAACAAAGTCTCCTAGCAGACCTCTGGCCTCATGCTGTTTAACTTACTATCGATGAAGGTTCCCTTTCTGGTTACCATCACCTCAGTTAGATAGGTAAGTGAGGTAAGGGCCCCTATGACTGATACATCATACACTATCTTCCATGAGGATAAAGTTTCTTTTAAGACTTCACCCCAAATTTACTCTAGAGTAATTTCAAATTTCCGTCTGAATCAAACAATTCGCATACCTGTCTTCTTCCCAAAACCACACATCTCCCGTGAGGACAAGAGACTTCATCCTCTGTGTCTGTCGAGCTTTGGCATTTTACCTGCAAAGGACAAAATCTTTTAGGAAATCACTTAAACTTTTTTAAAATATCTGTTGCTGAATGAATGAGAGGGGAAGCTATCTCTTCCCAGAGATTTTTGAAGTGTATGACACACTGCGTTCTGCTGTGTTAGGAGTTGGCATACTCCTTCACAAGGTGTGAGAGCCCACTCGACTATGGCCAAGAATGCTTTAGTAGTCTTTCCTCAACATGTTGCTCATACTGAAATCTGTAAAGCAGCAAGATGGAGTTCGATCCATACCTTCACAAGACATTGCACCCTAGTGCAAGATTCTGTAGCTGACGCATCTTTTCAGCACTGCAGCCTCCCAGTCATCAGTACCACAGAGGTCGTCACACCTGACTTTTCAATGAATACTGCTTGTCATCCACACTCAGTGGAATACCCATAGGGACCATCACTTGAAGAAAGAGAAGTTACTTAGCTTGTATATTAACTGGAGTTCTTGATGTGTGGTCCCTATATGTATTCCACTACCTGCCCTCCTTTCCCTCTATTCCGGATCCTGATGTATGGTTTACAGTAAAGAAGGAACTGGAGAGGCAGTCAATTCACATGATCCCTTATATGCTTGGTTCAGAGCATGAGGAGGAGAAGAGCACAGGCAAGGACCAACAAGCAAAAATCTTCCTCTCTGAGGCTCCTGGGGTGCATGTATACCCCACAATGAAATACAGATAGGGACTACAAATCTTGAAGAAAACTAGTTTTTGTTCAGGGTAAGTAACTTTATTCTTACATGGACACACTATTTCTCAGACACTACAATAGATAGTTTTTTCCATACATTCGTAGATACACAAATGCACCTTTAAATACTGTGTACATGAAAAGTTATTTAAACTGCAGCTTGTTGTGTAAGTATATGCAAGGTCCTGTGTTCTTTACGGCAAGCTAGGCTGCAGTTCTGCTACAAAGTCCTCAGAATCTGTAGGACTCTGGTGGAAACTTGAAACTGTTGCAGCTTCAGATAACTTTTTAAAGAAAGGTTTTGTAGAATTAAGTAAACATGTAAATAAATTCAGTCAATAGAGTACCTCTGTTTCTCTGTTCATTATTGTATGTTCTTCCCATGTTTTGCTTCAATAAACCAGATGATGTGTACATTTCAGAATTTGCTACTACTAAATAGATCAATTCACGCGCTCAAGAAGATAATACTAATGAGATTACACTCACTCCACTTCTTCGAAGCTGTCTCCACAACCTTGTGAAACTGGGTTCTTGTGTATACAGTGAATCCCATGTATAAAAATATTTTAGCAGCATGCAGATGGTCAATAATCTGTGCTATTTGCATCCAACATTAAGGGCAGGTTTTCCATCACAAAATTGGATTGAATAGTGTATGTGCATCTTGTATACAAGTCCCAGCGTGGAGTTAAGATGCGGCTGGTGTTAGCATCCATGTCACCTTGCTGCACTGCTGAACCTCCTGCACTAACTGTTAAATTTCACAACTGGAGTGCTGTTAGTCGGTGATGATCATAGTTCTTGATGCCTTCCATATTTTGACAGGTTTCAGAGTAACAGCTGTGTTAGTCTATATTCGCAAAAAGAAAAGGAGTACTTGTGGCACCTTAGGGACTAACCAATTTATCTGAGCATAAGCTTTCGTGAGCTACAGCTCACTTCATCAGATGCATACTGTGGAAAGTGTAGAAGATGTTTGTTTTTATACACACAAATGAAAAAAATGGGTGTTTATCACTACAAAAGGTTTTCTCTCTCCCCACCCCACTCTCCTGCTGGTAATAGCTTATGTAAAGTGATCACTCTCCTTTGTGCTGGAAATGGCCCACCTTGATTATCATACACATCACCTTGATTATCATACACATTGTAAGGAGAATGATCACTTTACATAAGCTATTACCAGCAGGAGAGTGGGGTGGGTAGGAGAGAAAACCTTTTGTAGTGATAAACACCCATTTTTTCATGATTTGTGTGTATAAAAACAAACATCTTCTACACTTTCCACAGTATACATCCGATGAAGTGGGCTGGAGCTCACGAAAGCTTATGCTCAAATAAATTGGTTAGTCTCTAAGGTGCCACAAGTACTCCTTTTCTCTTTTCCATATTTTGATTTTTCGGAGAACTCTCAGGATTTCATGGCCACTGTGATAAACTATGGGACTGTTTTACATGACCGAATTCATAGTTGGACACATTCTTATCTAGTGTTTTGCTGGGATTGGTGTGGGGGATAGAAGGCTATTTTACGCATGTCATGGGCTAATGATTGTCTGCTATGATTTGAGGTTTGGTCAAGGGACCTGTTTTGATGGTCTGCCCTCTGAGGTTCACAGAACCTGAGCATTTCCAGAGGGCTCCAAGAGAGAATATTGTTTCTCTGACAGACCACTGTAGTTGTAATGTGGATGGTAGGACTTGATAATCTCTTGCTACCAGTGAAGTGGCTCCAAAGTGTCTTGTTCTGTAGCTTTGTCCCCCTGGATCAACAATGGTCTCCTGATAACCTATGACAACTGAAGTGGTAGGAAGACCACGTGCCAGTGACAGAAGCTGCATGCCGAATCGGATCATTTGTGTTAGGAATTTCTTGGAACCTTTTACAATGGCTGTGCAGAAAGCAAAAATTTTTGTCTAAATCTGTCAGCAGACTTTGTTAGCGTACTGGACAGCCTGGTTAATCTGAGATGTCTTTATATGTTGTCTGATATTATTCCCTGCTATTGAGTAGAAGTTTCATATTCCTTGCTGATAAAATCAGGTAGTGTCACTAAAGTGTCTCTGGATGCAGGACAATATCAGGAGGGCACAAAAGCTGTGTGGTATTTGCTTGAATTCAGACGTTTGTCATTAACTGGGGTATTAAAGTTGTTAATACTGTGTGTCATAAACTGCGCTTTGGTCCCATGTCCTTCTTGACTGGTTTCCAGCGCTATTAAATATGTGATACAGGCACCTGTTTTGTATAATTTTAGAAATCAAAATAAATACTAAGTAAGATGTTATGTGGTTGTCACTGTGAAAGAGAGGGAGTTACTGGCAGGCTGTTCTGTAAAGTGGGACCCTCAAGTTAGGAATTACTGATCCACCGTGTCAGCTGAAAGTGAAACTTCACAGCAGCCCATCTATCTATAAATCTTGCAGCTAGACTGCAGCACGGGTATACTGACTTCCCTTGAAGTTCATTCTCTAGCCCTTAAACTTTAAGAAAAGTTTCCCTTCCAGCCCAACAGCAAGATACTTTGTAAGCTGCCTCACATTTTCCCCATTCACTTTTGATTTGACGTAACCTGAATATTTTTACAGCAGAGCATGCTGCTAGACCATTCTCTTTATTCAGGCTTTAAGGGTAGGAATGAAACGATAAGAGCTGGTGTTTGTCGGTGATGTTAGGATAATGCAATTTGGCTTCATATTTTAAATGGTGATTATATCTTCTGTTTTTTGGCTCAGGGGGATGGATAGCCTGGTAATTAAATCAAAGGTGCCTCAGAACTTTTATAGAATAGCAGCTCTAAATCCAAATACGTAAATCTCAAATACCTACACCTCTATCCCAATATAACGCGACCCGATATAACACGAATTCGGATATAACGTGGTAAAGCAGCGCTCTGGGGGGTGGGGCTGCATGCTTCGGCGGATCAGTGCGTCAGTGTGTCTGGCTCTGACACGCTGCCCTTAGCAGCATGTTAAGGGTGCCAGGCCGGGGCTGAGGGGTTGGATAAGGGGCAGAGGGTCTCGGGGGATAGGGGGGCAGTCAGGGAGCGGGGGGGGTTGGATTGTTCAGAGGTTCCGGGGGCAGGGCGGTCAGGGGATGGGGGAACGGGGGCGTTGGATAGGGCGTGGGAGTCCTGGGGGGCCTGTCAGGGGGCGGGGGTGTGGATAGGGGACGGGGTGGGGGTGGGGAGGGGTTGGATGGGTCGGGAGGTCTGAGGGATCAGTCAGGGGGCAGGAAGTGATTATTAATAATGGAAATGCTCGAGGCCAAAGCAAGTTTGATATATAAGTTTCATCTATAACGCGGTAAGATTTTTTGGCTCCCGAGGGCCGCGTGATATTGGGGTAGAGGAGTATATGCAATTCTAGCATAACTTTTCTGCACAGAGGAAGTAAGCAATCATTCCCACTATTAGCACTGCTAGTAATGAGAATGTCTTGCATTAAAGAGTTAATTGGAGAGGTTTTTGAAACCAAAATTACTTTGAACATTTCATTTCTTTTACTAGGTTTGAAATCTCAGTCAAAAAGAGCTGTTTCATCGACTCCTCCTCGTCCACCGTCAAGACGAGGCAGAATGATGGCAGATAAAGTAGGTAGCTCTTCCTCAGGAGGGGAATCTTCCAGCAAGACCATTAGCGTTCCAGTTTTTCATCTATACCATAAACTTCTACCAGGTAACTTCAAGAACTGTTTTTAAATTGTTGAAATAATTAACTTTCCTTTCAGTTTAAAAAAAAAACAAACCATGATGTACACATGCAATATTAAATAGTAAGTATAATGCTGATGGATATCTGCATTCCTTTTTTCACCTCTACCTACTGCAGGGTTATAACCATTTTATCACTGATTTGCCTTTCAAATGAAAGTGAGACTCTAGCAGCTCATGTGTCTATGAAGCTTGGCTGTAAAGACTGAGGTATGAACATGCTGGCTTCCCTTGAAAATCATTCTCTAGCTCTTGAGGTGGCAAATTTAATTAAAAAAAGATTCCCCTGCAGCCCAGCAACAAGAGTTTTTGTAAGCTTCCTCACTGTTTTTGGCCTCTGAAGGATAAATTCAAGTGGATAGCAACTTTTAGGGCTTTAGAGAAGTTCATTTGCCAGTATCTGTGTCCTTGAGTGAATGCCACAATATTTATGCTTCCTAAAATAGCATGTCTTAGCCAAATTTTCATATGAAAAATATGTAAAGCAGCCATGTGCTATTCAATATTTTGAATGTTTGTAGATGACTCTGACTGGTGGAGTGGTAAATTAATTAAGATGACAGGTCACCTTATTGCAGAATGAAGGGTTCAGAGAAGAGTAATGAGAATCATTAGAGGTACAGAAAACTCTAATATGAAGAGAGATTGAAAAGAGATTATTTACTTTAGGAAAGGAGACAAGTAAGAGGGGCTGTGATAATATATAGAGTTATAAATGGTTTCGAGAAGAGCGTCCGTTCTCCCCATCTAAAACAAGAATGAGGGTGGTTGGGGGATGTTCACTTAAATTGAAAGGTGGCAAATTCACAACAGGTAAAATAAAATACTTTTTTACACAATTTGTAATTTAGACTGGAACCTTGCATGGGATGTTGCTGAGGTCAAGATTCAAAGTAGGATTAGGTATTGAGGTCAAACAAGAATATCCAGAGTTACAGTCAATGCTAAAATATTTAGGCAAAGCGATCTGGATTGCTTGATAAACTGGGTTTATTCAAACATGCATGTTAATACAGCCAAATGCCAGGTCATCCCACTAGGAAAAAATGTGATACTGACAGGATTAGAGGTGTATTCTGGAAAGCACTGCCTTGAAAAGGACTTGGGGAACAGAGGGACAAGTGACTTGCTCAAGGCCACACACAGGAAGCCTGTGGCAAAGCAGGGATCCAGGTCTCCAAGTCCCAGGCTACCTCTCTAACCATTTGACCATGCTTCCTTATTTTTAAAATCTGAGAACTTTATTACCAGTAAACTGAATACATATTTTCATGCACAGACAGTTTGTCAGCCAGAAGTGGACTGTTGAGCAACTACACCCACAGCTGCTACTTGAGGCAGCTTACTGGCTAAATTTTTGGTACCCAGATGGCGACTTGTCTGTATGGTCAGAACCTGCCCTACAAGTCCAGGGCTTTGCCTCTGTCTCGCAGATGCAGCAAGCTTGGTTTTCTGTCACTTCATTTTGCGGTGTATCTCTTGTTTAAGGGAGCAGAGACCTTTCATTTACTCTTTAAGGAGATGCATTGGGTCCCCTGGCAGCCTGTGGAGAAACAATTTAAGCCATTGAAAGAAAGCTTGCTTCTTAAGTGGAAGCAGCTTTGACACAAGACAACTACCTGCTTGAAAAAACGTGTAAGATATATGGGGCATGTAATCAAATACAGTGCTGCTTCTCTGTGAGATTCGTGGAGTAAATTTCTTAGTAACAATCAAAGCTATCAATTTGGTTACCTACCTCAGTCAATCTGGTTACGCTCACCCCGGTGGTCCCATTACCAGTCTCCACTTAGTATGTCTGCTCATGGGATTTTACATCTGGCAGGGGAAAGGAGTTCTCAGTTGCACAGAGATTAGATGTTTATGCCTTGTACCTTTCTGCAACTTTAGCAATCAGCTTATAAATTACATAGTAATTCTACTTTAAGAGATCTTCAGACCCTCTTTCCACTGAAAAAGATCAACAGGACCATTCTTTTTTTATTCGTAAAACTGGAGATTATTGTGGGCTTATACTGGCTGCCTCCCAGTAAGAAAAGATGAGAGCGCAAACGCTTACCTTAAATTATGTCAAATTCCTAAACACAAGGGGTCAAACTTTCTCTCTGAAGTGGCCTCTAAAAATTTTTGTTTCTGGCCAGAAAGACTAGACCAATCTCTGAACGAGCAATTGCTCCTAAGAATCCTGTTGCTTTGCAGTTTTAGCCTGTATTATTCTGTTAAAATAATTCAGGACACAAGGTCTGGCATTATGTATGCTAAATTTCTTAAGGGACTCATTTTTAAAATTTTAACCATCTAATTAATGGTAAATTCTCATAAAATTCATTCTTTATTCAGAACAAGTGCTGTAACTGGGGGAGGATATGCTGTTTTTCATACAGAATAAAGTGCAAAACTTAGTATTAATTATGAAACCTGAAGCGGTGATTCCATAATACATGGAGAGCATTGGGGCACTAATCTGTCCAGTGAGCTGTGTCTGTGGGTATCCAGTAGTCTATTCCAGACTGATGGAATCTGTGCAATGACAGGATGAGTTTAAATTTACGGACTTCACTGTCAAATTTTACTGAAGTGGTCAGGAAGTAAAAGCTTGTTAGGACCCAAGGATGTTAAATTCTCCTTTGTAGCTGTGGCATAAGTGAAGGAGCAAGATTATGGTGGTGTAATAAAGTAATCTAATCATAAATAATTTTCATAAATTTGTCTGGAAAATGATCTGGTTATATTATTGTGTAGGCCAGCCGTTGCCAGCTGAAATGACACTTGCCCAGCTTTTGACTCTACTATATGACCGTAAACTCCCTCAAGGCTACCGATCAATAGACTTGACAGTTAAGCTTGGCTCCAAAGTGATCTCAGACCCAAGCCTGTCAAAGACAGACTCCTTTAAACGTCTCCACACAGAAAAAGGTAAGTGTTCAACTTCTGTTGCTGTATTTTCAGCTTTTTATTTTTAGCAAGACATGCCTAACTTCAGGCTGTTTCACATTTCTCCCTTGCTGGTATTCCTAAATCATGCCGCTTGAGAGAAGTGGTGAGATTTATAGTGCATAGGGTCTTTAATACTAAACATTTTGAAATCTTCCAAAGATATATGGTATAAGATACAGAGAACAACAGAAATGAAATTAAAGCAACTCTACTACTAAATTTTGTACTTACTGAGTTTAGTTGAATTCTATACCTTCACTCCCTGCTGCCTTTTTTCCATATTTGACGTAGTCCTGAAACCCTCCCTTCTTCCTGTCTCCACTTATTTCTCCACACAGGATCTCACTGATTTTCTGTCAAGACAAAATTGACAAGTACATCATCACCTTCACTACAATTCCCTCCTCTGTCTCCCTGTCACAAAGGAAGTTTCTTGTCTGCTCACCTCCTCTAAACTCTCCACTTGTCCCAGTGGCTCCATCCCATCTCCTTTGCACCTATTTATCCCCTTCCTTACTCATCTCCTAAACCACTCTATCTTCCCTAGCTCTTTCCCATCACAATACAAGCTTTCTGTAGTCTCTCCCATCTAAAAACACCCACTCGTCACCTCACGTGCCTCTTCAACTACTGTCACTTCTCCCTTTCATCTCTAAGCTTCTTTAATGTGCTGTCTGCAGTCGCTGTCTAGGAGTTTGTCTTCTCCAATTCCATCCTAGGTCCTCTCCAGTCCAGCTGCTGTCGCTTGCACTCCACTGACACTACTCTTGCCAGAGTTTCTATTGACCTCTTCCTAGCTAAAGTTCAGAACCAATACTTCATCCTCTTCATTGAGCTGTCAGCCACCTTTGATACCATCCATTATGCTGTTTATGAAATCCTGTCCTCCTTTGTTTCTATCCTTTCTTGGTTCTCCTACTATCTCTAACCACTCTTTTTGTATGTCCTGAAGTAGATCCTCCTCATCCATCCTCCATTTTTCTGTAAGGGTTACTCGGGGTTCTCTCCCTGGTCCCCTTCTCTTCTCCCTCTACACCTCATCTCTGGGTAATCTGATCTTCAAACAAATTCAGCTACCATTTATTTCTATGCTGACAACTTTCAACTCTGCTTCTCTACTACCGACCTGTCTCGTTCTGCCCAAATGAAAATCTTGGTCAGCCTCTCTGACATCTCCTTGTGGATATCTAGCTTTCAGATGAATCTAAACATGGCTAAAACTGACCCCTTAATCTCTTCCACCACAGGCTCTTCTTGCTATCTCCTTTCTAGATCACTGTGGACAACACCAACATCTTGCCCGTTGCTCAGGTCTGTAATGTCCTGGGTGGCCAGTCTTGGGCATCATCTTCAACTAGGCCCTCTTTCTAGGTCCTTGCATCCAGGCTATGCTTAAATTTTGCTGATTCTTTCTGCATAATATCTGTAAGAGACTGCCTTTCCTCTGCACCACACAACTAAAACTCAATTACTGCAACATCCCTCTCTCTGACAAATGCAGTCTTGCCTTGACAAATGCAGTCTTGCCTTGACAAATGCAGTCTTGCCCTGCTCATATCCATTCAGAATGCAGCTGCAGTGGTCGCTTTCCTAGCCCATCAGTTTGTCATAAGAACGACCATACTGAGTCAGACCAAAGGTTCATCTAGCCCAGTATCCTGTCTTCCAACGGTGGCCAATGCCAGATGCTTCAGAGGGAATGAACAGAGCAGGTAATCATCAAATGATCCATCTTCTGTCGCCTATTCCAAGCTTCTGGCAAGCAGAGGCTAGGGACACCATCTCTACCCATCCTGGCTAATAGCCATTGGTAGATATATTCTCCATTAATTTATCTAGTTCTTTTTTGAACCCTGTTATTGTATTGGCCTTCACAACATCCTCTGGCAAAGAGTTCCACAGGTTGACTCTGAGTTGTGTGAAGAAATACTTCCTTCTGTTTGTTTTAAACCTGCTGCCTATTAATTGCATGTGGTGACTCCTAGTTCTTGTGTTATTAGAAGGACTAAATAACACTTCCTTATTTACTTTCTCCACACCAGTCATGATTTTATAGAGCTCTATCATATCCCCCCTTTGTCATCTCTTTTCCAAGCTGCAAAGTCCCAGTCTTATTAATCTCTCCTCATATGGAAGCTGTTCCATATCCCTAATAATTTTTTAATCCTTTCTCTCAACTTTTTCCAATTCCAATGTATCTTTTTTGAGTTGGGATGACCATATCTGTACACAGTATTCAAGATGTAGGCATACCATGGATTTATATAGAGGCAATATGATACTTTCTGTCTTCTTATCAATCCCTTTCTTAATGATTCCCAACATTCCGTTAGCTTTTTTGACTGCTGCTGCACATTGAGTGGATGTTTTCAGAGAACTATCCACAATGACTCCAAGATCTCTTTCTTGAGAGGTAACAGCAAATTTTGACCAGATCATTTTATATGTATATTTAAGATTGTTTTCCAATGTGCCTTACTTAGCATTTATTAACATTGAATTTCATCTGCCATTTCATTGCACAGTCTCCCAGTTTTGTGAGATCCCTTTTGTAACTCTTCGCAGTCTGCCTGGGACTTAACTATCTTGATTAGTTTTGTATCATCTGCAAATTTTGCCACCTCACTGTTTACCGCTTTTTCCAGATCATTTGTGAATATGTTGAATAGTATGGGTCCCAGTACAGACCATTCTGAAAACTGACCATTTATTCCTACCCTTTGTTTCCTATCTTTTAACCAGTTACCAGAATCTTCCCTCTTATCCCATGACAGCTTATTTTGCTTAAGAGCCTTTGGTGAGGGACCTTGTCAAAGGCTTTCTGAAAATCTAAATACACTATATCCACTGGATCACCCTTGTCCACACGCTTGTTGGCCTCCTCAAAGAATTCTAGTAGATTGGTGACGCGTGATATTTCTTTTACTAAAACCATGTTGATTCTTTCCCAACAAATCATATTCATCTGTCTGTCTGACAGTTCTGTTCTTTACTGTAGTTTCAACCAGTGTTCCCGGTATTGAAGTTGGGCTTATCGGCTTGTAATTGCTGGGATCGCCGCTGGATCCTTTTTTAAAAATTGGCGTCATGTTAGCTATCCTCCAGTTATCTGGGAGAGAAGCTGATTTAAAGGATAGGTTACATACCACAGTTAGTCCTGCAATTTCACATTTGAGTTTCTTCAAAACTCTTGGGTGAATACCATCTGGTCCTGGTGAATTTTTACTGTTTAGTTTATAAATTTGTTCCAAAACCACTTCTAATGACAGTTAATCTAGGACAGTTTCTCAGATTTGTTACCTAAAGAGTATGGGAATCTCCCTCTCATCCTTAGCTGTGAAGATCGATGCAAAAAATTGATTTAGTTTCTCCGCAATGGCTTTATCGTCCTTGAGTGCTCCTTTAGCATCTCTATGGTCCAGAGGCCCCAGTGGTTGTTTAGCGGGCTTTCTGTTTCCGATGTACTTAAAATTTTTTTTTTGTTATTTTTGTCCATGTCATCCCTCTCTTTGCAGCCCTCTACTGGCTACCCTTTCCTATCACATCAAATGTAAGTGGTGTGTTTTCAATTTCAAGACATTTCACAGCCTATCCCTTCCTTACCTGTCATTTCTTGTTCACTGTCAAGATATCAGCTCTCACCATTGATTGGCCAACAATTCATACCTCCATCACCCTCATGTTAAATTTTCAAACAAACACCTTCATGATTTCTCCCATGCTGCTCCTCATACTTGGAGTGGTCTACTGTGGAATTGGGTAAACCTACTGATCTAAGGGCTTGTCTGTGTGAGAACTATGGATAGGTTTAACCTAAGGAATGAATTTAAGAAGATTTTGTTTAAATCATGTCCATACAAGGTTTTATACTTATTTTGCTTAAGGCCTTGTCTATATGGAGACTTAGTGCATGGCATGCTGGAGTGCTGTACAGTGCACTAATTCTCCATGTAGATAAGCCCAAAGAGTGGCTTCTATCTGTTTAGTTTAACTTGTTCATAATGTACTTAAGCTAAATGAAAAAAGCCACTCTTAAAATAGGAGTCCATGCAGAGTTTTGCAATGGTTTTAGTAAATTGGCTTAAATTTGCACCTGAGGTCAAAGCAAGAAGGACTTTGTCCTGTAAACAAAGCCCAAGGATTGTAGAAATCCAACTATTTTGCAGTTCTGGTAACCTGTGCACCGTCACCTATAATTGTGGTACTACAGGCCATCCACAGAGTTGATATTGGTTGAATTTGCCCTCATTTCCTAACACATGGTTAGCCTTAGGATTATTTTGGGGTGCAAAATGCACTCATTACTAATAGGTTTGTCCTTTGGTGATTACCTAGAGATCAATTATGATGACGATTGGTGAGACAGACACACAAAGGCTTTGAGTTTTATTAGTAACATCGTCAGGATAAGAAAAATCACAGAACAAAATAAACAAAGATAACAGCAGAATCAACATGACACATACTCACGAATCCATGGGGTGGTGAGATGAGTGTTGTTTAGGTCGCCACGGTCCTGCCATCTTGAGTGGCAGGGTTGATTCCTTTTTGTGCAACTATTTCTTACACCTGCTTATCTTCAAGATCATATTTTATTAAGTCTTGGCCTCTTGTCCATATTTGTCATTCCTGCTATCCATTTTTGGGGTTCTGACTATTGTAAGCATTTACGCAGATAGTTGGTTCTCTCTCTATATATATAATGTGGTTAAGAATGTCTAGCTAAATAAAGACTTTGAAGTCTAACAGTCTATCAGAAGATACTGCTAAATCTTCTGACTTATGCTAACTTACAGCAGGTCTTATGCTAATTATTATTATGACTAGGCCTCAAGCTAAGTATTATGCCTCAGGCTCACTGAATAGCCTATTGTAAAATAATTGTTTCTTGCCTTACTGCTATTTGCGTCATAGCTGTAGTTTCATTTGCACTAATTTAGCAAGCATCTTAACTCTTTCTAAGATATAAATGATTTTTTACCTGATTACTTGAGCTCAGGTCATAAGTCCAAGATTATTCTGAAATTTTTGAAGTTTGCAGTTTGGAGCAGCACCACCAAGATCATCATCTGACTGGAAGATCATAACACTTACTAAACAAGCTAAATTTCTTTTTCCTTAGGCTCATATCTTATGAGTCCACATCATTTTTGCTAGCAGTCAAATAACCTGATTTGACTTGGCAATATATTGTTTTGGTTTTACCAAAAGAAAAGTTAGATTTTCTGTTGCTATTCTTGTACTGACATGTTTAACCCCCTTAAAGACTTCAATATTTGCTGAAGAAATAAGTATAATGTTCTTATTTTCTGAGTGGAGGAGAAAAAGTAAACATTCTCATGTTTTAAGATACCACTTCATTTAATGGTTTGGGTCTTCCTTTCTTTTTCTGTTTTTTTGTTGTTGTTGTTTTGTTTTTTAAATAGAACATGCAGACTTACTGGGGTCCTGTCCTGAAGAGGAAGCAGTCACTCCAGGTGACGAGTGTATGGATGCAGTGCTAGATGAATCTTTTCTTGAAACATGTCCCATTCAGTCTCCATTACAAGTGTTTGCAGGAATGGGTGGGTTGGCCCTCATTGCAGAAAGACTTCCTATGCTTTATCCAGATGTAATTCAACAAGTAAGTCAAACAGTTTGATTGTCTAGTAGTATGTGCTAGCTTTTTTCTTACTATAGTCATTTCCAAATATTTTCTGTATGGTTTGTTTTCTAAGAGTTAAAAATCATCCTATGAATTATACCTTGCATTTGATTGATCAAATGTTGACACATTTTCTCCAGCTTTGCTAATTAAATATCCTCATTAAAATCTCCTCCCTTTGAAGTTAGGAATTTTTTCCTGAGTGAGAAGTTCTGAATAGGACATACAATGGTAAATTACTCATTGGGGATCCAAATGCAGTTTGTGTGATGCAGAGTTCTCCTTGCTAGTGGATGAGGGAAAATTGGTGGCAAAGGTCTCATTACAAGCTGCTGTGGATGTAGCTGACTCAACTGCCAGGTCCATAGGTTCAGCAGTGGCTATGTGTAGGAGTTCCTGGTTGCAGTATTCTGGGCTTCTGCATGAGGTCCAACCGACTGTACAAGTCCTGCCCTTTGGGGATCCTTGGTCTTTTCAGAGCAGATAGACACGAAGCTCCATGGGCTAAAGGAGTCATGGGTGACCCTAAAGTCCCTTGGGATGTACACCCCAGCCTCTTCCAGGAAGTGCTGTAGGCCTCAGCAACCCCTCCGGTACTGTGCCCCAGCTAGCAGTCAGAGCCTGCAGAGCAAAAAGGTACAGGGGTTAAAGGCATAGATCACTTCCCCCTTCTGTCTCTGCATCAAAGCCTACCCAACCTAGACATCCAGGTGGTTCTAAGCAGGCATTCTGATGGGATGCTCGAGGACACTGTACCAGTTGCCATGATGCCATACCCTGTTTTTCCTTTGTTTGCAAACCACCTTTCCCACTTCCTCAGTGCTTGGTCCTGTATTACCGGGGACCGTTGAGTGTTGAGCACTGTAGAAGTGTAATCTTTTAGTTAACAAAAAATATAAGCATTCATGTTACTCATGAAATTTTTGTTTTTAATCTGTAGCTTTTACGGAATATACAGTGTGGCTACACTAATACTGCTTATAGGAACCTTTAACTTTTGCATTATTTCTAATAGTTAACTCTGCTGTCTTAACATTGTTTTTTGTTTGGTTGACTTGTTTGTTGCAGGGTTTCTTTTGGGGGAGAAAGCGGGAAGCGTGTTTGGGTAGATGCATGTGTGTGTGTAGGAAGTTGTCATTTTTGCTACAAGCTTTCTAGCATTTTCCTAAAGATGGTTGGACTCTGGATTCACCCAGTCTTATGCTCAAATAAATTGGTTAGTCTCTAAGGTGCCACAAGTACTCCTTTTCTTTTTTCCAGTCTTTCTGGAAGTTTATTCTGTAGCTGGATCCCCTTGACTGATAATGCATTGTTCTCAGCTCTCTCATGCTTGGTCCTGGGCTCTGTGATTTACATTGTCTTAGAGGAGTGAAGCTGTCTCAATAGTTCATAGATCAAAATTCGCTATTTAATATATCTGGGACTTGATCTATTAACTAATGACGGACACACTGGAGAAAGGAAATTTTTCTTAAATATTGAATGTTTTCTTAAATATCCCAATGTTTAAGGAGCAAGAGCTTATAATAAATGTGCTCTAACACCTTTAACAGTTTTTCCAGCAAAGCCAAAGAAAACACACACTTGATATTCCTTATTTCAAAAGTTTAAAAAAATGCAAAAATAAAAACGTACAAGCTGCCTTCAGTCATTTAAAAAAAGCACAACCCCATTTTAAAAAAATCCTCTGAAAGTCTCCTTTAAATCATACTGAAGAAGTAATATAAAATATTTGCTATTTTGTTACTCATGAATAAGGTGAACATCTCTTTGGGAGAATTTTTGTGTACTTCACACTTCAACAGTCATGAGCAATCATTGGTGTGACATTCTAAAAGGAATATCAGAATATTTTGAATGTTCATTGACTTCAATCAAGAAATGGAAGAAAGTGTTTGACTGCAGAAAATGGAATCTTCATAAACCATAATGGAAAAGAAAAGTCTTACCCATAGACATCAGTAGTAAAGGTGAAATTAATAGAGAGAGGAATGCTCATGGACTCAAAGATTTTAATAGGGAAAAAGTATGTAACACGTTTTCATAAGAAGTCGCGTTATCCTCTGGACCACCTTAGTTTGTCTAACTTAGTTTTATTAAAAGTTCCTGAAAGAGTTACTGTTTCCCTCAAACTGTGATAAAGAACGATTCTCTGTAAAGCAGCTGACAGTGGGTCATTTTACCTCTACAGCAAGGCATGAGCTTCACAGAATCTATATAGAAGGGGTAATGTAGTAATTTGTAGGAGCATGGGACATGCTAGCTTAGTATTTTTTCTGATTAGGTCTCCAACCTAAATGGTATTAGAAATGCCTAATCAGACCAAAGGAGAGTGAAAGGAAAACTGTTCAGCGCCTTTCTGAGGGATGAGAGGGTTAAACTTGAAACCTTACAAATTTCCTCTAATGTAAGAAAATTATGTAAAACCTATGCAAGTAATCAGTTTCTTTGTAGTATATTGTACTACATATATTGCCCATGGCCAGTACTACATCAGGCTATAATATCCTCAGATTTCATAATTTAAGCAGGGTAAGACCTTGTCGTTGCTCAGATGGGAATCCTCCAAGGAGAAAGTAAGCAGCTACTCTGGTATCTGAGATTCTGATTCAGTAAGTAGTACTCTTCCTTCCAAATAGCTGTACTTCAGAATTTCAATAAGAAGATATTGTAAGCTACAGCAAGAAGCTTTTACATCCACAGTAGTTACAACAGGCATGAATCTGGGCCTGTGTGTCTAAAACTAGAATTTAAATAGTTGCTAGTATAACAGAGGGGCCCAATCCTGCCACAACTGAAGTCAGTGGAACTTTTGCCATTGACTACAATGGGTGCAGGATTGAAACTAGTGATTTGTGCTGTATATGCATATGTGTGCTTGTATAGATCTTCTGGCTTCTGAATGTTTTGGCGGTACACTGCTGAGCCTCGTGCTTATTGGAGGCCCACCATCCCTATGAGTCTTAGGTTAATTAAGGCTATTCTGACTACCCTGCCTTTCCCCCTATGATCCTAAATAAGACTTTAATCACTGAAGAACCTCTTTTGACTCCCTTAGGGCCGAGAGGAGCCTTCTAAAGATGTGGAAGAATTCCAGGGGAGCCTAATAAAGACTTTCAGACTTCAGGAAGTTGATGCAGAAGCAGAGTCTTGTTTTCTAGGCTCTATAGGCAAAGAGTCATGATTCTGCAGACCTATAGAGATTTCAGAAGTGGAACTCCATTTTTACAAACCTGAGACATCTGAAGCATCAGGTTACACAGTCAGGGTGGTGGTTGAGAACTGTGGTTATCAGGCAGTTTTTCAGCCAGTTTACCAAGGAGGCAGTCCTTTTGTTGCAGCCTTCTGTTGTCTGCTGAATCAGGTCTCTCCATTTGTAGACTCTCGGGTTTCACAGGAACAGGAAAAATTTGGAACCATTAAAAACAAATATATAAACAAACTCCTCCCCCACCACAAAAAAACACAAACTCTAAGCAACTTTCCAAACAAATTTTTAGGTAAAGTTACAGTTGCAGGCAAAAATTAGGGGTTTGAGCATGAGTTACCTTTTAAGAATGTTAGTGTTTTTTAAAAAAAAAAGTTGGAACCCATGAAATGCAGAGTTAAGGCTGTGCTTAAATAGGGCACTGAAACTATGTTCACTCTACCCCTAAAGAGGTGGCACCTTCCCGTCTTTGCAAGTAGAGGAATGGAAATGTGCACCTCACATTTCTTTTATATTTTTGTTCATACAGACTTCCAAATGAAGTGTGTTGCTTTGTCTTCATGCGAACGTTTTCTCTTTTCATGTAATTAGTGCTCTGGAAAATTTAAGTTTGTACATGGAAACATGCTAGCTCTATCCTAATGATGCTTTGAAATATGTTTGCTACGGCTTCCCAAGGCCTGATTCTGCAAAGTGCTGGCATCCCTTTTTAGGTATTGGGTGCTTTCAGCACTTTGCAGAGCCTTTTTGATGGTGGAGAATAATTGCTTTTAGTATCCTACTGCCTAATCTATAAATTTCTCTTGGCTACTGTGTGTGGCCATAAAACGACCTAACCTCTCACTACCATTGAGACATTCTACTTTGTGTGAACATTGATTTATTGCCACCTGTAATATCAGTTGGCTCAGCTGCTCATGATCTGGTTTTAGTACAAGGAAGGAAATGGGGGGAAAATTCCACATTGTGCTGTGGTTGTCTTGTTTTAAGAGTTAAAATAAAGCCAGTTCACTTCCTTTTTTGAACAGGTGTGTGAACAGCTTCTCTCTAATAAATAATAATAAATGAATTCTTTTGTCGTTTTTCATCTTCATGCCGCAGGTGATCTACGCATCGGCGGCCAGAGCCCCAGGTCCTTTTAAATTGCTGGCCCCGGGGCAGCTGCTCCTTTTGCCCTCTCCCCCCCTCAATCAGTGGCTGGGGTGGGGCAGGAGCAAAAGGGGCAACAACATTAAAGCGCTGTCATGGCAGCACTTTAACCAGGGTCCTTTGCCGCAGTAGGGCAGGGCCGCCAACAGGGGGGCGCAAAAGGGGCAGTGATGTTAAAGCTCTGCTGTGTCAGCGCTTTAAAGTCAGCTGGATACGGGCCGGTACTGGCAGCCACTTTTTACCGGTATGCTGTACCGGCTTATTTTCACCCCTGACCGGAATGAAATTGTGTGCTGCAAGAATTGACTCTAAATGATGACTACTTCCAAGGATTGTGTTAACTTTTTTGTTGTTTTTGAAGGTGAGTGCTCCAGTAGTTACATCCACTACACAAGAGAAACAGAAGGACAGTGATCAGTTTGAATGGGTTACCATTGAGCAATCAGGAGAACTAGTTTACGAAGCCCCAGAAACAATTGCTGCAGAGCCTCCACCAATCAAATCAGCAGTGCAAACTATGTCTCCCATACCAGCTCATTCTTTGGCTGCCTTTGGATTATTTCTTCGTCTCCCTGGCTATGCAGAGGTGCTGTTAAAAGAGAGGAAACATGCCCAGTGTCTGCTTAGATTGGTGTTGGGGGTTACAGATGATGGCGAAGGAAGTATGTACTGTAACTACTACATTTATTTGTAATTTTATTTGCTAAATTGTTCTAACTTACATTTAAGTGTATTTACAATGTGATGCTTTAGAACAGGGGTGGGCAAACTTTTTGGCCACTTCTGGGTATGGAAATGGTATGGCGGGCCATGAATGCTCACAAAATTGGGCGTTGGGGTGCAGAAGGGGGTGAGGGCTGCGACTGGGGGTGTGGGCTCTATGGTGGGTCCAGAAAAGAGGAGTTCAGTGTGTGGGAAGGAGCTCTGGACTGAGGGGGGTGGGGGGCATGAGGGCTCCAGCTGGGGGTGCGGGTTCTGGGGATGAGAGTTTGGGGTGCAGGAGTGTGCTCCAGGCTGGGACCAAGGGGTTCAGACGGCAGGAGTGGGATCAGGGCTGGGGCAGGGGGTTGGGGCATGGGAGGGGGTCGGGTGCAGGCTCGGGGTGGGGCTTATCTCAAGCAGCTCCCAGAAACAGCATCATGTCCCTCTTCCGTCTTCTATGCGGAGTTGCAGCCAGGCAGCTCTGCATGTTGCCCTGTCCACAGGCGCCGCCCCTGCAGCTCCCATTGGCCGTGGTTCCAATGGGACCTGTGGGGGTGGCACTTGGGGTGGGGGCAGCATGCAGAGCCCCTTGGCTGCCCCTACATGTAGGAGCTGGAGCGGGAACATGCCACTGCTTCTAGGAGCCGAGTGGGGCAAGCCCCCAGACCTCGCTCCCTGACTGGAGCGCCGGAGCAGGTCAAACCCCAGACCCTGCTCCCCAGTGGGTGCTTGAGGGCTGGATTAAAATGTCCGAAGGGCCAGATGTGGTCCCAGGCCATAGTTCCCCCACCCCTCCTTTAGAAGGAGGTTGGAATTGCTTTGTGTAGTTTGTGAAGAACTCAATCTTACCCACATCCTGGATCATATAAGAAAATTTAAAAACTGGGTGACAGATTTTAAAATAGTTGTCACAGGGAATCCTCATCGAATGAGGGTGTTTCTAGTGGGGTTCCATGAGGATCAGTACCAGGCCCAAACTACTCAACATTTTCATCCATGATCTGGAAGTAAATATAAAATAACTGCTAATTAAACTTTGTGGATAACACAAATATTGGCAGAATGGTGTATAATGATGAAGACAGGTCAGTCAGACACAGCAATCTGGAGCACTTCGTAAACTGGGCCCATTTAAAAAAAAAAAAGGGCATTTTTTATACAGACAAATGCAAAGTTATATGTCTAGGAGCAAGGAATTCAGGCCATACTACAGACTGGAGGGCTCTATCTTGGGAAGGAGTAGCTCTGAAAAGAATTTGGGGTCAGAGTGGACAAGCAGCTCAGCATGAGCTCCCAATACACTTCTGTAGCATAAAGGACTAATGAGATGCTTGGATGTATAAACTATAAATGTATAATGTATTATGTATAAAATGTATGGGGGAATAGTGAGTAAGTTAGAAAAGTGATTTTTACTTCTATGCAATGTTGGTGAGACCAATACTGGAATACTGCATACAGTTCTGGTGTCCACAGTTCAAAAAGGATGTTGAAAAATCAGAGAGGAGGCAGAAGAGAGACAAAAATGATTCAAGGCCTGGAGAAAATGCCTTACAGTGAGAGAATTAGAGTTCAGTCTGTTTAGTTTATCAGAAAAGATTGAGAGGTGACCTGATTACAATGTGTAAATACTTTCACAGGGAGAAAATACTGGGTACTAAAAGGGTTTTCAGTCTAGCTGAGACATGCATAATAAAAACCAATGGCTGGAAGCTGAAGCCTGACACATTCAAACTGGAAATAAGGCACGCTTTTAACATTTTAACTTTGAGGGTGATTAACCATTGGAACATACTACCAATGGAAGTGGTAGTTTCTCCATCTTTTGAATTCTGTATAGCAAGACTGAGTGCCTTTCTAAAAGATGAGCCCAATAACTTGTGTTTGGCTAAAGCATAACACAGGAGGAACTGGGTAAAATTTAAGGGCCTGTGATATACAGACGGTCAGACTAGATTATCTAAAGGTATAATAGTGATCTAATGGGCCATTCTGGACTTAAACTCTATGCATTTTGTGTAGGGCCAGACCAGTGAGGGTTTTTTTGGTTGTTTATTTTGGTAACACAATGGACATGGTCAGTACTAATAAAATTGGCCTTAAAACCATTAATAGAAGAGGTAGCAAATGTTTTTCTGGATCTCCTTCACCCACTGGTAGCCTGATGAAAACAAATAAACAAATTTCTCAGCTCAGATATCTTGGCCACCTTTTTTCTGAAGGAAACATGATCCTTCCATGTTTAATTAACCAGACATTTATCCCTTTGCAAAGGCTAAGCCCCTAGATACCTCTAGTATCAAAACAAGAACCTGTTCCTCCATTCATAAATTGGTTAAATGCCCCAAGGGAGTATCTGTGCTCCCTAGAACATCCATCCTAGTTCAGAACCTCTGCAAAAAACAAAAGAGGGAGGGGCAATAAACTTCCCAGTTTGCTCAGCTAGTCCCATGAACTTTGGCTTTTGTTTGCCTCTTAATTTTGTGTTGCTTTTTCGGTAAGATTGTGCACACTGTGGGAGACAAAGTGAGCCAAATAAATGAAATTTGATATTTGGGTATTTTCCTTCAAATTTGGGTAGTAAACTGACTGAAGGACCATCCAAATCTCATGCTTAGCCTGCTTCTTTTATATAATGTAAAGATCTATATCTACAAATCCCTGATATGGCCCAAAATAATTACCATTCAATACACCTCTGAGGCAAATAGTGTATCAATGTTCTCTCAGTTGGTTTTTCTACCATCCCCTTGTGGCATGGCTGATGAATAGAGTTAGGGAGCCTATAGAGAAAGAGAATACATACTTTATATTTCTTGTCATATAGACAGCGGTCATGGGACTTCTTGCTCTTATGGAGTAATAAAACCTTCTTTTAGACAACAGTCTGTTTTGTTCCTAAAAAAAAAAAATAAAATAAAATAAAAGAAGTTAGATGTTTTGATAAGTTTGTGTATTTTGTGATTTTTTTTTAAAGTAAAAATCTCAGGAATCACTTTACTGTGAATAAATCTACTTATTAACAAATAGTCACAAGTTACTTATTACACAGAGAAAACAAAGTTATTGGACAGTTAGATGTTTAAAATATTTCCAGGACTTGAGCTAGCAGTGTCTCTCTCATTCTTGTAAACAGTGTGTCTATTTTTTTCTTTTGAAATATTTTGAGTCAAATAGGGCAGAAGAGTCCATAAAATTGGACAGTTTTAACTATGTACATCGCATTAACAGGCAAGAATATTGTTACACTGTGATTTTACAAATCATTCTCCTCCTCTCCACCCTTGATAAAATAGGGCTAACTTTAAAAATAAAATTATAGTACAAAACTCAAACAATGGGTATCTAGTAAAACATAATTTTAGTTTTAATGTCCTGTAGTGCAAATGTATTGAATCGCTACACTGTTTCATTGTGTACTCACCTCATGAACAGCATTACAGTTTGTGTCACAGCAAAGTTTATCCTAGCATTTATCAACATATTTTTAAAGTGGAGAGGTTTTTCTCAGTGGCTTCCTGGTAGGGCAGCTGTTTGTATAAACTTTCTCTAAACTTTACAGAGTAATCCAATCTTACAATCAAAAACATGACCAAGTATGTAATTTAGTGTAGTGAGAGAGTTGTTAATAAACTAGCTTTTCACCCTTGGAGACAAGGATTTAAATCTTGTTTTTAATCACAAATTATATGCATTTATTGGTCTCAGCCTAGTCCATAAAGGAAACCAGTTCATATCTCTTGCCCATATTTCCCACCAGAATTTTGGCTAAAAAGAAGCCTGGCAAAAAATAATACATTCTGCTGAAGACTTAATATTGTCAGAAATATAGCTGAATATTTTCAATAAATCATTGCAAAGATGAACATTATGTGCTGAACCGTTAAAAGGAAATATTTAATGTTTTTATACTTTCTCAACCTAGGTCATATCCTGCAGTCACCTTCGGCTAACGTGCTTCCAACTCTTCCATTTCATGTGCTGCGCAGTTTGTTCAGCACCACACCATTGACTACTGATGATGGAGTGCTCCTTAGGCGCATGGCACTGGAAATTGGGGCAGTGCATCTTATACTTGCTTGTCTATCTGCTCTGAGCCACCATGCCCCGAGAGTGCCCAACTCTAGTCCCAACCAGTCAGAGGTAAGCTTAGCTTCTGGTTAGTGACTGACTTAGCTGCAGTAAGCTCCAGTGACCGAGTAACTATGAAAGTCTTGTTGCTGGGGTAGCATCACACATCTTCCTTAATCTAATGTCCTGTAGCTCTTTAAAATGAATTCTTGAGAACTTGAATTCAGGTGAATTGCAAAAGTAATTTGAAAGTCCTTGCTAAACTACTGCTGCTTACATATTTCAATGCTCTGTGATAACCTTAAAAGACTTACTACATTTAAAAATAAATTACTTAAACAGAATGTAAAGATTGCAAAGTCAGGCACGGAAAAGTTAAGTTGCCCATGTAGCCTTTAATTTGGGCTGCTTGTGTATCTGTATTATGATGCAGTCTTTAATTACATGATCTCATACTATTTTTTCCACAGGACTCCTACCTCATTCAGTGCTCAAGATGGTCAATATTTTTATCCTCACTAGTCAATGTGTGCCTCTGTCTTATATACTCCACACCATCCAACCCTACACTGAATGCAGAATTATTCATTAAGTGGTTTTCATTCTTCAATAAGTGGTTCACAAACCTTAGTGAATTCATCTTCATAACTTTTCAATAGGGTAAAGTGCTATTTTATCCCCGTTTTACAGATGGGGAAGTGAGGCACAGTGAGATTAAAGCCAAAGGGCCTAGAGCCGGAATTTTCAGAAAATTTAGTATTTTATAGTAGTTAATATGTTCAAAGCACAGCTCCCATTGACTTAAGTTGCAATTATGAGAGCTCAGTACTCCCACAAATCATGCCCAGGTATCCCAAATTTGGCGAATAGAAAATGAGTCACACACAGTTAAGGACCATCTGTAAAAAGTTCAAAGTGACTTGTCCAGCATCTCACAGGAATGCTGTGATAGAGGTCTGGATAAAATGCAGTTTTTCAGGGTGGCATTCAACTACTGTAACCACAAAAGCATCCTTTCTCTAATCCCTGGCTGTATTTACTACACACCTTCCAACTTTGGACAAGTGAGGTAGGTGAGGGGAGTATCTAACTCATTCACTGCACAATCCCAATTAATTCCCTGAGTACTGTCCATTCTGTGCTTTGAATGAGGCAGGCATCCTGTGGGAAGAAAACTAGTATGTGATCATGTAGTCAGACTGTATCATCATGCATACACACAAAGGGACCAAATTAAAGTTGAACCTACATGTTCATGGGTTTTCTGTTGTATGGAAGGAAACAAAAGTGGAGGCGACAGTCAAGAATCACTACAGTTTAAAAGTCTGTTTAGTCTTCCTGCCCCTCCCTCCCTTTGTGATTCTGAGATGAGACTGAGGCACCTAGCAGGCACAGATGTTCTTCCATTTCTGCACCAATCAGAAGTAGTAATGAAGGGACACAACCTATTCTAGAGAGAAATAGTAGAATTGATGTTTATGAATCAGGTAGAGTTAACATTAGCCTTCTCCCAAAAATATCCCAGCTCACATTAGTTATGGGCTGTAAGCCCAATATCAGACCAGAGAGCAGAATATTTTAGCAGTAAGTCTCCACACAACTTCAGAAGTGCATAATGCAGCCTGGCCATTACAACTGGCTGGCACACAAGGCTCCACCTCATCCGTTTTAATACACTCACCAGTGTCAAGATATGGTATAGCACAAGTAATATTGAAAATGGGAGCTCACCTCCTGGAGCTGAGAGCAGTAGAACCAGTTCCGTCAGAATAAATGTACACCAGTGTATACTTCATAGTCTTTATAATCCAAAATTCATAGACGGTATCAGAGTGATCATTGATGTGAAGCGACTAAATAAATGGTTAAGGAAAGCAAGATTCTGGATGGTAACCCTAGGATCAACTGTAGTTGCTCTATATCCAGGAGACATCTGCCAGCTCAACACACATGGAAGTCTATCTCCACATTAACCTACGATCTTGTCATAGTAGCTTTCTGAAATGCATAACCTTGCACTTCTAGCACAAGACCGTGTCTTTTTGATCCATCTTCAGCTACCAGGGTTTTCACAGTGATCCAGTAATAATTCTAGCAAGTCTCTGGTCCAAAAGTACTCCCCATTTCTCGATGATATCTTTATCAAACCTTCATCCAGAGCAGCAGCTAAGTAAATGAATTCTCCAAAAATTACTGCTTAGGGTCTAAATCCACACACCAGATACAATGCAAAATCATGTACTAATACTGAATGGGACAGTGTTTTTATTTCCCTCTGAATGTTGGTGAACCAAACATAAGAACAGACTTGCTGGGTCAGACCAGTGGTCCATCTAGCCCAGCATCCTGTCATATGACAATGGCCAATGCCAGGTTCTTCAGAAGGAATGAACAGAACAGGTAATCATCAAGTGATCATCCCCTGTCGTCCACTTCAAGCTACTGGCACACAGAGGCTAGAGATGCTCAGAGCATGGTGTTGAGGACAAGAAAACATATTGAAAGTCCAACCATTTCACCTTCCTCTTTTGCAACAAATACATGTCTTGCTGGGTGGGGAGCACACCTGGAAAACAAGACGGTCACATGTAGAGAATGCCACATGGAAAAGAGAAAGTATCCGCTTCCTAGAGTTCACAGAAATGAATGCACTACAAAGTTTTTATCACCACTACCTTGGAGGCGAGCGTGTTTTGTTTCAGTCTGATTTGAACACCATGGTCACGTATCTGAACAATTGGTGGAATCAGAAGCTCACAGCTCCTCTCAGAAGCAAGGGAAATTGTTCTGGGCAGAGAAGAGTATCTTATCACTCAGAACAGTGCACATACAGCATACCCTGAATCCATGAATAGGATTGGCTGAGTAGCTATCTTACCAACAAATCTGTACGGCATCTGAATTAGGAAATCTTTAAACTAGTGACCAAGCAATTCAGACACCTGGAAGTAGATCTCTCTCGCAAATCACAGAAATGTGAAACTAGATCACTGTTTCATCAGCGAAATGGATTCTCTTTCAGTAGGCGCAGATGCCCTCACACAGATGCTTTCCCACCCCTCCCTGTGATAATGAAGATAACTTTTTAAAAAATGAGAGATTCACCGAGCCTGTACTGAAGCCTATATTCTTGAGGTGAGGACTCTCCTGAAGTGCTCAAGTCCAAAGAGACAGCATATTCATCTGTAGTAACATCTCCATGAATTTGGGCATGTTGTAGTTTTACTATTAAAGTGGCTTTAGGCTCCAATTTAAAACTAAAATCATGAATGCAAAGTATTGCCAATATATTACTGCAAAGGCCATAATGATATATTTATGTAGTGTAACAATGTTATAATTTCAAATGTTACTGATTTTCCAAGATGCATAGTAAATATATTTTTATTTGACTTCTATTGTTTTTCCCAATTCAAAATTTGTTAATTTATAATTCAATCTGTTTATATATTTTAATGTTACATGAGTGGTATTTGCTTTTTATTACAAATAATTTTAACAACTTTATTTCCTCATTCTCTTTACTGTACTTGAAACAACACAAAAGGTGAAAATCAGAAGAGAAAATGAAGTCCTCTCCAGTTTTTGGCATAGGCCAAAATTTTCAGTATGGGTGCCTGATGTTAGGCACCTACATAAGTGACCTGCTTTTCAGAAGTGCTCATTACCCAAAGCTCTCAGTAATTCTAATGGGAGCTGTGAGTGCTCAGTATTTCTGAAAAGCAGGTCATTTATTTAGGTGCTGAATATATGTTTAGGTGCACAACTTTAGGCACATCTAAGATCTGGTAACTATCTTTTAAATTTAACATAGGCACCAGAATATTTTAACACATGTTAAAACAGTTTGCTAATCTAATGCTATTTTGCTATTAAATTTATTTTATTATTTAAATGCAGTAATGAGCACCATAAGCATCAGCAATCTGGACACCTCAAAAAAGTTAGTGAAATAAATCTCATGACACTCCAAGGTCAGGAAGTATTATCCCCATTTTACTGGAGTAGAAACTGAGATGCCATTGAGTTTAAGTGACTTGGGCCACATATGAATTGTGTGGCAGAGCTGGGAATATAACCTTTCTCCCTGATATGTAGGCTTATGCCTTAACAATTCCATTCTTCTTTTACTACTTTAGCAAGTTTATTCACAGTTAATCCATGTAGTTTCATAATCAAGTCTTAGCAGCCTGCAGAAAGGTTTGAAATGACATTTTATCTTCCATTCAAATTTGTCTAATAATTATAATTTTCATTAAACTTGGCTATATTTTAGTGCTAGTTGTAGAGCTGCATCGTTTAACATGATCCTAATTAGCCTTCATTAGTGTACATTATAAAATATTATTATTGCCAACGTGATTACAGTAAACAGAAACGATTTACTGTCCCATGCAAGCTGAAAATTACATGGGATGATTTACAGTCCTGGTTATGTACTAGAAATCCACATGCGTTGCAGAGTTTTTCCTGTGCCGGCGTTTGAATTCCAATGGATGTCTGTGATGGGTTCCGCCCAGGATGCTGGGGTTTCCCTGAGCCCCCCCGACCCACCTGCCTGGGCTCCCTCTCACGCTGTACTGCTGTGACAAACTGTCAAGCCTTCCAGCCTGCACTTTCACTAGCATACATACAGGTAGGGACACACCCAGCAGCAGTTACATGCAGGCTCTCTGACCAGCCCCTGCATAGGAAGGCTACAGTTAAGGCAACTCCCAGCTCCACAGACACGCACCGAATCTAGAGTATAAACACCAAATTATACCATGTTGCGCTGCACAGGGAACTGTATAGCATAAGCTCATAAAATTCGCCCCCTCCTCAATGTGGAGAGGAATATGCAACAGCCTTTTGCCCCTGAGATAAGATTCCCATACACTTCACTCCAACTCACTTGTTTAGGTAAAGCAAAAACAAGTTTATTAACTACAAAAGATAGATTTTAAGTGATAGCAAATGGATCAAAATAGATTACCTAGCAAATACACAAAAAATACAAACTAAACTTAACGTGCTAAATAGGGTGAGAATCTGCTATTCATATCCAAAGAGATGATACAAGCAGGCTGCAGATTCTCAAGGGGCAAGTTGCACTTGCTTTACAGCTTGGAATCCCTAGGTGTTTCATTCACAGACTAGAAATCCCTTTAGTCTGGGTCTAGCACTTCCCCCAGTTCAGTCTTTGTTCCTCGGGTGTTCCCAGGAGTTGTCTTGTGTGTGGAGCGAAGAACCTTAGATGATCACTACCTGACTTGTATAGCTTTTGCATAGGGCAGGAACCCTTTGTTTCAAAGCTTATTTCCCAGACCAATCTCTGGAAAAATACTGACATCCCAAGATGAAGTCTGGAGATGTGTGGTCTCATCACATGTCCTTGTAGAGTCACAGCAGCCATTACTTGGAGGCTGTCTGTAGCCTTTTCAGGAAGGCTCCCCAGGTGGGAGATAAACTTCTCCTAAGGCCTATTGTTTTTTCTTAATGGCTTGTTGCCCTGAATGGGCCCTTCCCCACCCACTATCTAAACTTAAAGCATCTTGTCTAGTGGGTGTTACCCAGGTGTAACTACATTTGAAATACAGATACATAGTCAATATTCATAACTTCAGATACAAAAATATTACATGCATACAAATAGGATAATCATGTTCAGCAAATCATAACTTTTCCAATGACACCTTACATGGTTTATCTTGCACAAAATACATCATAATTATGTCATAATATCATAATAATCACTAACATAATAATTACTACGAAGAATATGGGGTGCAGTGTCAGTGTGCATGAGTTTGTTTTGATAAGTAAATAAGCAACAAAAAACCTTTTCCTGAAGGACAGAGAGAATTTTGAAGGACCTGGACAATATGATGTAGAATCACTTTTTGTTTTTGTTAGCCACAGGTGTCGAGCACGCACAACAGTGCATCAACAGAAGAACAGCAACTCTACTGGGCTAAGGGTACTGGCTTTGGAACTGGCTCCACGGCTTCTGGGTGGGATGTAGAACAAGCTTTGACTAAACAAAGGCTGGAAGAAGAACATGTCACCTGTCTTCTGCAGGTATGGAATGGTGAAGTATAAATAATATGTGTAGGGATTCATGCATGTGGTGGTAATATAGTTAAGCCTGTAAAAAAGTTTGTATTTTTAACCTCTTTTTCACTCAAGTATCTAAAGTGTTTTACTTATTAGGCCGAAACACCTATCAGCCATTTGTGAGCCTATAGTTTAAAAAAAATATATCATTTTTCCTGTTTGGCTAAAAAAAGTCTAGCTTTTTTCTTATAACAAATGTGAATGTTTGAAAATGTGGGACTGAACCAGATGGAGCAGAAAATCCCAATAAGCTATTTGCTTAAAGACAGATGCAATACACCTGTGACCTCAAGTAATTAATTGTGCAGCTGTTTTGTTAGACATTTGCAAGCTAAGCTGCTGAAAACAGGAGGTTGTAAGCTTGATGTGCATAATAGCTTTGTAGCAAAGGTGGATGCCCCTGTGATTATATGATTGGGGGAGGGGTTTGTTCCTGACCACCAGAAATGAGAACACATGCCAGCCTTTCAGGCTGGGGAGTATTTCTGTGTTATCTTAACACACCAGTTACTTTATCAAGGTCAGGAAGGTTGCAGAGCATTGCCTTCTATAGACTGAGTTCGATGCTTTAGGACCTTCAGAATCACTTGAGAGTATATAGAGCATGTCTCTGTTCAACCAGGTAATACAGTGAATGTAGCAAACAGAAATTAGCAAGAGATCACAAGAAGCTCAAGTTTAAATGATAAACACAGATTTTTTTTTCCCCCCTAGGAGAAGGATCACCTATAAGTTTATAACCCCTATCATGGTGATCCATAAAAAGAACAGAACAGAAAAGCGGATGTGCTTAGCTGTCAGCACATGGACAGCTCTGAATGTTCACTGAACCAAGAATATTCTAGGAGATTTCTGTGGTGCTTTTATACTTCCATGTAGACCTATTGGCATCTAGGCAAAAGCAAAGGCAGCTGATCAGAGAAGCAGACCTGGGAGACTAGGAACAGACTAATTTCTAGTTTGCCAAATAGGCTTCTTTGTGATTTCCCCCTTTTTTTCATCACTAGCAAGGGTAACTGGTTTGTTTAAGTCCCTTCTGATTACCCCAAATTTTCCAAGAAGGTTATGTTTTCAGACACAGGAGAGTTGTCTCAAAAGGCTTCATTCAATCTTCCCCCAGGCACATCTCTATTCTCTGGGCTTGTTCAGCATACCACTGAACTTGAGCCATGTACGTTTTATTTATGATTGTCTGAAATGAGCTTATTGCTACTTCAGAGCTGAACAAAAGTTTAAATGTCCTGAGGCTATGGCATATTCTGACAAAGAAGTATATAGTTTAAAACTGATATAAATATTGCCTTTTTTTCATTTATAAAATGTATTTATACTCTTAAGTACTGAAAAAGAAAGACGCATAATTTTAATACATAAAGAGCCACATTGTCAGTTAAAGAACTCTGTTAGATCACCATTATTATACATGCATATGCAAAAGAATCCGTCTCCTATCAAACATCATTTATAGGGAAAAAAACAAAAGAAAACAAACTATGTAAATAAGCCTAGTAGTAAGGCATGAAATTCAACAAGCTCATGCTAACAAACATAGGGAGTGAATTCCAGAGCCAAGGGCCCTTTTTATAAGAAATCCTATCTGCAATCAGTACAAATTTAACTCATGGAGTTGTCAGCTCATATGCCTATTCATATGCCTATATTCACTAATCTTTACTGCTGGGATAGAGCACAGGGGAGAGGCCATTTTTAAGGTGGCTCAGGCCTGAGCCACATAAAACGTAATAGGTAAAAAAATGATAGTTTCCAGTTAGTTTCCAAGAAACTAATTTAAGTCATTGTGATGATTAGAACACAAGCTTCATACTCCCTGCAAGACAATTCACTACACAAACAAGGAAGAAGACAGCTGTGTTATTCACTGACTGAAGATCAAAGGCGGTGTTCAGTTATATTCCCATGCAGGGACTAATCTCATCAGAAGTGGTCGAAGCATGGATAACTGGATAGGTCCACATTTAACCGTAAAAGTTGCAGTCTCTTTGCCAGATGTTGATGATTAAGGTATTCTTTGTTGTTGACCATCTAAGATCCAAGAGGGACCCAACAGGTTATGCATTTTATTATTGAGAGGGCAGATACCTCTCACTGTCTTCACTGTTTGCCATATGATTTACAAATTAGATTTATCATGGGATTAAACTGGAGATAGGATGTATTTAGAAGGTAGCTATTCTGATAGGAGTTTCCGATCTCCCCCAGTGTCACATAACAAAGATATGTCTAGCAATTTAGTGCTTTCAGTGGGTTTTTTAAATCTAAACTTTTGTGTAATTATTTGAAGTGGCTTTATTTAATGCTTAGGTTACATTCTGATCTTAACAAAAATAGTAATAAACTGTGATCTGGTAATTTCTGTATAGGATTCTATCTAAATAATCTTTGAGCTCACAGGAGTAACTTCCGACATTTAATAGGCAAAATAACAAGCCAGCCATTAAGTAGATATGGACAGTTTGAGTTATTGCCTCTAAAATGCATCAGATTTTGACTAAGTGTCTCAATATATTTTAATTTTCAGGTTCTTGCTAGTTACATAAATCCTGCAGGGAGCATATCAAATGGAGAGACCCAGACTAGCCACGAGGGTAGAGGACAAAACAGCAATGCTCTTCCATCAGTTCTGTTAGAGCTACTCAGTCAGTCTTGTCTCATTCCAGCAATGTCGTCATACCTCCGTAACGATTCAGGTAAAGTGCTGCTGTTCTCTCTCTCCCTCTTTTTTTTTTTAAATTATTTATTTATTTAAAGCATATTGCACTTTTCTCTGAAATGAGCCTGGTGGAAAAGCAGAACTGCTATTGACAAAATCAGGGTAAATGTAAAAATTAATTTGCAAGAGAATTTCAAGCTACTTGAACAAAATAGACAGCACCTGCAAATTTCCATCAGGGTTACTTTTGACATATTATTACTCCTTTATAGTAGATTTACTTAAGTCTTATAAGATGAAATTTGTTTGCTGTGGCTGTTGATGTGATCTCTCTTTATTTTGTAGAGTTTTAAACTCTTGCACAGTTTAAAATTATCCTTTTTTAAAAAATTTAAAACTATTTTAAAAAAAATTCTGTTTACAGATGCTGTCACCTTGAAAAATCACATTTCTGTCTGACAATTTTGTATTTTACTATTCTTCTTCAAGAGCTAGTCCCAAGGATATTCATTATGGGTGCACATGTGCTCCTGGGAGTGGAAATTGTTCTGTAGCAGTGTCTTGGTTCACCCCTGCCCACTGTGCCTCCTCATGCTGTGAACCAAGGGTTTAAGTGGCGGTGTGGATTTTTGGTCTACAGTTAATCTTTCTGTCCTAAGTGTGTGGTGTTAATGAGAAATTTATAGTTGACTTAATGTTAGTGTGCATACACATGCCAGTTGTGTATAGGCATGCGTGAGCCCTGCCATTACTTCTGAACTCTCTAAAAGTGGAACTGGGGTGGGTATTCAGCCATGGATGATTCTGTACTGTTTAAAAAATTCTGGTTTAGTCTCCTGAAGCTACAATAGCTGGCTCCCTCTCAGTTGTGATGTCACAGATGTCTTGGAAAAATCATGGAGCAGGTTCTCAAGGGATCAATTCTGAAGCACTTAGAGGAGAGGAAAGTGATCAGGAACAGTCAGCATGGATTCACTAAGGGCAAGTCATGCCTGACTAATCTAATTGACTTCTATGACAAGATGACTAGTTCTGTGGATGAGGGGAAAGCAGTGGATGTGTTGTTCCTTGACTTTAGCAAAGCTTTTGACACAGTCTCTCACAGTATTCTTGCCAGGAAGTTAAAGTAGTATGGGCTGGATGAATGGACTATAAGGTGGATAGAAAGTTGGCTAGATTGTCGGGCTCAACGGGTAGTGATCAATGGCTCCATATCTAGTTGGCAGCCGGTAGCAAGTGGAGTGCCCCAAGGGTCGGTCCTGGGGCTGGTTTTGTTCAATATCTTCATAAATGATCTGGAGGATGGTGTGGATTGCACCCTCAGCAAGTTTGCAGATGACACTAAACTGGGAGGAGAGGTAGATATGCTGGAGGGTAAGGATAAGATACAGAGGGATCTAGACAAATTGGAGGATTGGGCCAAAAGAAATCTGATGAGGTTCAACAAGGACAAGTGCAGAGTCCTGCACTTAGGACGGAAGAATCCAACGCACCACTACAGACTAGGGACCGAATGGTTAGGAAGCAGTTCTGCAGAAAAGGACCTAGGGGTTACAATGGACGAGAAGCTGGATATGAGTCAACAGTGTGCCCTTGTTGCCAAGAAGGCCAATGGCGTTTTGGGCTGTATAAGTAGGGGCATTGCCAGCAGATCGAGGGACGTGATCGTTCCCCTCTATTCGACACTGGTGAGGCCTCATCTGGAGTACTGTGTCCAGTTTTGGGCCTCACACTACAAGAAGGATGTGGAAAAATTGGAAAGAGTCCAGTGGAGGGCAACAAAAATGATTAGGAGACCGGAACACATGACTTATGAGGAGAGGCTGAGGGAAATGGGGATGTTTAGTCTACGGAAGAGAAGAATGAGGGGGGATTTGATAGCTGCTTTCAACTACCTGAAAGGGGGTTCCAAAGAGGATGGCTCTAGACTGTTCTCAGTGGTAGCACATGACAGAACAAGGAGTAATGGTCTCAAGTTGCAGTGGGGGAGATTTAGTTTGGATATTAGGAAAAACTTTTTCACTAGGAGGGTGGTGAAGCACTGGAATGTGTTACCTAGGGAGGTGGTGGAATCTCCTTCCTTTGAAGTTTTTAAAGTCAGGCTTGACAAAGCCCTGGCTGGGATGATTTAATTGGGGGTCGGTCCTGCTTTGAGCAGGGGGTTGGACTAGATGACCTCCTAAGGTCCCTTCCAACCCCGATATTCCATGATTCTATGGATTCCCACGGGAGCTTGAAAATGGCTTGCAGGGCGTCATGTTAGTATTTCATTCCTTGAGGCATAAGACAAACCATTTGGGATCAGAGTTACCTTTTAACAAGTGTTTTTTCAAAACCATGCATATAGAATGAAATAAAGGCTGTTTAGCTGGCTCTCTGTAACTACTCTGTGGTAGGTGGGGCATTGTGTTATTTTGTGCTGAAGCAATCTAAAAATGTCTTCAGAGAACCTCAATCAACAAAAATTTTGAACAATGTGAAGAATGTTTCTCTGGATATTTGAGTATTTGACACATCACTGTGGGATTATCTCATTTTCAAGAACACTTTGGTCAAGTATTTACAAACTTGCAGCTGAAATTTAAGATAAATCAGAGTAGCTAATTTCAAACACTGTGGCTAATTGAAGTCCTGTTGTGGTGTTAATCTTCTTATCTAAAATGGTGCCGACTAGTTTTATGTTCCATGGAAACAACTTACTTATTTTTGCCTGATAGAACAAGTTGTTTTGTTAATTGTGGCTGTGGGCCATGTTGTCCGTAAATGACTTATTTTAAAAATGGTTTATTCCTTCTGTAAATTAACTCTTGTAATATACAGCATATTAGATTTTTTTTCTGAATCTATTCATAAGTTATTTGAATAGACTTAAGTTAGAATTTAATAATTCAGATCAAGATTTTCAAAAATAGGTGCCTAAAGTTAGGGTCCTACATCCCTATATAGGTGTCTGCTTTTGACACCCATTTTTGAAAAATCTTTGTCTAATTTCTTGCAGGGCTCTGTATCTCTGGTGGAAATGAATTTTAAAATTTCCTGTGGTCTAGAGCAAAGTTACCATCCCTGTGTCCAAATGTCAGTTCTGCTGAGTGGCACTTAGTACTGTTAACAATTTAAAAAGAAGTTAAGAATCCTACTTGTAACAAACTTTTAATTGTAATTTTTATTCAGTATAAGGTGTTGTTCTTCGAGTGCTTGTCCATGTCCATTCCACATTAGGTGTGCGCACGCCGCATGCACTAGCATTGGAAACTTTTTCCCTTAGCAGTTCCCGGCAGGGCCCCCACTGCGCCATGCTTCTATACCCCTGCCGGCCCAAACCCGTCCAGTTCCTTCTTACCATCCGTGGCGGCGTTGGAACAACAACAACCCCCGCACCCACCCCCGCCGGTAGAAGAGCAGTCCCTTAGCCTTTAGAGTAGCTGTTATCAGTTCGTTAACATACCTATTGTGGACACTTAAGTCATTAGCTGCTTGGAGGCTTCCAGCACCCGCTCACGGCTTCAAGGCTTGCGCCACGTGCCGCAAACCTATGCCAGTTAGTGACCCCCACGACTCGTGTCTACATTGCCTGGGGGACAGACATCAGACTGAATGGTGTAGGATTTGCAAGGCATTTAAGCCAAGAACAAGGAAAGAAAGAGACTTTCGTCTAAAGCAGCTGTTGATGGAGGCTGCATTGCAGCCGCCAGGCCCAGAGTGCCCAACGCCTGCTCAGGCTTCCTCGGTGCGTAGTGCCCCAGAGCTGTCGAGAGACCCGGCACCAGCTAAGCACTGTAAACTGTCGGCCCCAGAGTGCCCTGCTAGGCCCTGGCGCCGCTCGTCCTCCCTGGTGCGGCCCTCAGCGCAGCCGGAAGGAAGGCGCAGTCGTTCCACGCACAGGAGGCTGGCGCCTCCCAAGGCACCGAGCACTGATAAGAGCGGGAAGGCCGCGGTACCGGTGCTGACACTGTCAGTCCCAGCAGCACGAGCCCAGACCTAAGTGAGCTCGGTGCGGACGATGGGCTTGAGGGCATAACGGATCAGCCCTGTACACCTGGTACCCTTGAGGCTGCAAAGGACCTCATCGAGCTATTGGCAGCGAGCCCCCTCCCATATGGGGAGAACCCTCTGGCACCCATGCTTTGGGTGCCGTCGAGGGCTAAGCTGGCAACGGTGTGCAACTCGCGGACACCATCCTGGCACCGCTCCCGGAGTTGGTCCTGGTCGAGCTCCGACTCCGCGGACTCACACTTGCCAGCGGCTCAGAAGGAGGTTGCGACACCGGCAGTGGGTCGGCATGAGGAAGCACCGGAAAGGGCACGCCGCTCTCCGGCACCACCCAGAGACCAGCACTGGGAGGAGTTGAGACGGCCCTCGCCAGAAGACTCCCGCAGATGGTCTTGGTCAAGGGAACGCTGGCACAGGTCCTGGTCGGGGTCCAGGTGCTGGTCCTCGTCCTGGGGATACTGGTACTGCTCCCGCTCAGCCAGGAGCCACTTGTTCTTCCGCCGGCACAGATCGTTGGCACTGCCATGGCCTTCACGATCAGCATCCCCGCAGTCCGGCGCCGACTCCTACTCCGGCTGCTATAGCTACCTGCACCGGGCCCTGGACAGCAGGGACCCTCAGGTGGGCTGGCAATCCCAATGGGGGCCGCTAGGCCACTGGCCCTTCTGGACCCCCTGGGCCTATCAGGAGCACCAAGGGGCCCTGTCCAAGGCAAGTTACTCGGTACAGCGGTCCTGGTCCCTGCACCGATGCCAGATGGTGCTGGAGCCTACAGTTTCCAGGCCTCCAGCATTCCCCCAGGATAAACGGGAGAGACTGGCACTGAATCCGGTGCCATCCCATGGACTTCCAGCCTGAGCCGGAAGCCCCTCCCATGGGAGAAGGGAAGCAGGAGGACCAACCAGAGGGGGTCGAGCAGCAGCTAACCTCCTCGTCTTCCCCGGATGAGGCAGTGGCAGGTACAGAGGTGTCCAGCCCTCCACCGATAGATCATAGAGCCCACCAGGAATTGCTGCACAGGGTCATCCAGAACTTGGGGTTGCAGGCTGAGGAGATGGTTGGGCAGGAGGATCCCATGGTGCACATTTTGAGCCCCAAGTTCCATCCAGAATAGTGCTCCCACTCATTAAGACCATTCAGTCCAACTATAAGCCTATATGGCAGACCCTGGCCTCCAGCGGCCGAGGGAGTGGAGCATAAATACTTTGCCCTTCTAAGGACTATGAGTTCCTGTTCTGCCACCCGAGTCCATGCTCCCTAGTGGTTTCAGCGGTAAATGAAAGAGAGCACTATGAACAGCAGGCCCTGGCTCCTAAGGCCAAGGAGGCGAAATGCCTAGACCTTTTTGGTAGAAAGGTGTACTCATCTGGGGGTCTTCAGTTGAGGATTGCGAACCAGCAGGCCATTCTCAACAGGCACAATTTCAACTCCTGGGCAGCGGTGGGGAAGTTTAGGGACAACCTCCCACAAGGCTCCCAACAGGAGTTCACAGCCCTGGTGGACGAGGGGAGGGCAAGGCAGTAGCCAAGACCTCTCTCAAGGCTTTCCTGGATTCGGCAGATACGGCGGCTAGAACAATTGCGTCGGGGTGGTCATGAGGCAGTTGGCGTGGCTCCACGAGTCAGGCCTGCAGCCTGAGGTACAGAATACACTCTAGGACCTCCCCTTCGAAGGGTCTGGGCTCTTCTTGGACCAGACAGACACAAGGCTGCACAGCCTCAAGGACTCGCGAGTTAGGCTTAAGTCGATGGGTATGCACACCCCGGTGACCCAGAGGAATCCCTTTAAGCCGCAGCCTCCCCCTCAACGCCGCTTCCAGCCTCACCATAGGCATGAGCCTTACCGTAGGCAAGGCAGGGATAACTGGCTATGGTGCAACAACAATAGTAACAATAATGCACCGGGCCAGAACAAACCCTAGCCGGGCACTAAGCCAGGCTTTTGAAGGTGCTCTCGAGGACAGCGTACTAGACCAGTCACCGGATCCGTCCCTTGGTTTCCTGAACTGCCCGTCCCGTTTCTCCTGTGCATAGGCCACCATTATGTCAGACTCTTGGGTCTTACACACGGTATGGAATGGGTACTCGCTGCAATTCGCCTTCCTCCCCCCTCTTCCACCCCCCCTTCGCCATCCCTCTTCAGGGACCCCTCTCACGAGCATCTCCTAGAGAAGGAAGTCTGCTCACTGGTAGAGGCGGTGCTGCACAGGGGTTCAACTCCCGGTACTCCTCATCTCCAAGGCCAAAGGGGGCCTTCGCCCCATCCTAGACCTGCGCAAGCTCAACAAGTTCCTGGTCAAGGCCATGTTCCGCATGGTCTCTCTGGGCACTATCATCCCTTCCCTGGATCGGGGGGACTGGTACGCTGCCCTTGACATGAAGGACGCGTACTTTCATATCGCCATCCACCCAGCATGTCGGCGGTTCCTACACTTCACCGTGGGCCGAGAACATTACCAGTTTGTGGTTCTCCCATTTGGTCTAGCCGTGGCCCCAAGGGTGTTCACGAAGTGCTTGGCGGTGGTGGCGGCCTTCTTACGGAGGCAGAGAATCCGGGTGTACCCATATCTCGACGACTGACTCCTGGTGGGCCGATCCAAGGCGGAAGTGAAGGGCCATGTGGAGGTGGCCCTGAGATTGTTCAGCAAGGTGGGGCTCCTGGTCAACGTCCCCATGTCCACGCTTGTGCCCCTGCAGAGAGTGGAATTCATAGGGGCGGTCCTGGATGCGGTGCAGGCCAGGGCAAGCCTTCCAATATCCCGATACCGGGCTATCCAACAAGCGGTGGCCTCCCTGCGCCAGTTTCCAATGACAGTGGCCAGGTGCTGCCTGCGGTTGCTGGGCCACATGACAGCATGCATGCACACATGTGATCAGGCATGCCAGACTGAGACTCAGGATTCTGCAGGCCTGGCTCACTCAGGTGTACCGCCCAGGCAGGGACTCCCTGGACTTGGTAGTGACAGCCCCAAGGGATGTGCTAGACTCCCTGCAGTGGTGGCAGTTCCTGCCTGTGGTATGCTCAAAGCACAGTATATTTCTTAACTAAGTATCCTAAAAGAAAAGTGACTTTCTCAAGGCCACACAGTGAGTCTGTGGCAGAGTCAGGATTCTCAGGTCTTTCTAACTCTCAATCCTGTACTCATTCTTCAAGACCACGCTACCTTATTGCCAGAAGTGCTGAGCGTTCACCACTTCCATTGATTTTAGTTGCAAATGTGAATGCTCAGCATCTCTGGAGATGAAGGCCGAGGGATCTCAAGTGTGCACACCCAGAATATGAGTAGCACACAGTTAGTAGTAGTCTATGAAAATTTGAATTTAGGTGACTTTACCCAGCACCACAGGGGCCAGGGATAGAACCCAGTTCTTCCTGGTATCAAACTGCGCTAACCAGATTTTTTTCTTCCTGCTTCATTTACTACACACCTACCAACTTTACAAAGCAAAGGTCCTACAAACAGCCTCATTCGCCACACCGCCTTGATTCATTTTCTGAGTACCATCCATCCTGTCTACTGAATGAAGCTGGTGTCTTGTGGAAAAAATTGTATGTGATCATGTAATTAGACACTGTCACAGTGTGTGTGTGCATTAGGAGGCAGAATAAAGGTTTCATGGAAATCCCTAAATCTGGTATTTCCAAATTTGAGTGCTTGAATTTGCAGTATTAGCATGTTTAATGTTGTAACTTGTAAGTTCTTCTCTAGGGTTTTTGAAAAGACAAATATTGTGCAACTGTTACACCCTCCCACCACACCACTCCATCAGCAGGGCTTGAACCCCAGAGTCTCTGCAACACAAACACTAGCACTTGACCTAAAAGGTGAATTGCCCTAGTAGGGAGCGCAAGTAGACTATTATCCTTTGTAGACATGTGAGTAGAGAAGCATGCATAATACACTGAGTGTATTATATATGTTTGAGTAGCCCCATTTTACAGACAAGACAGCGGCATACTCAACAGCACTGCCCCTCAGAAATAATCTGCCAAATCTAAATAGATGAGACTTGAATCCGCCCTATTAGAGATCTTGGTTTTATTCCAAGCTTGTGTAACCTCTCAGTGGGGTAAGATACCTTATCCAATAAGGTTTGTAAAGGGCACAAAAGTATTAACACCAGTCAGTGTGACTAGAAGAAAGGACTTGAATTCATGGTCTCCTGGCTTCTAATCCAAACTGAGAAACTAGGGCGCTGCATGTGCCCTAGTTTCTCAGTTTGGATTAGAAGCCAGGAGACCATGAATTCAAGTCCTTTCTTCTAGTCACACTAGAAGTCACACATAAAATGTTCAGGGGTTTTCACATCCACCCAGGAATAAGTTGTATTGAGCAACACAATACCAGAAAATAGCAGTTTTCAGCAGCTCCATAACTTACCCACAGCAGAAGGAATGGCCATGGGGTCAGCCAACGCTTACCTTTACCTCAGGACTCTCCCACTGCTGCAAACCATGGTGAATCCAGAGATCTTTTTCAAAAAGGTGGGGGGAGGAGGAAATAATGGGAAGGTTTTTTTATGATGGAAAATATAGAGTTGCTATTGCTCACTCTACAATTAATATTATATAGGTTGCTGCTGCTGTTATGATGTTAGAATAGTCTTTCAGTGTTTTGGTGATGACTGCAATTTTATGTTTTATTTGTAGACTCATCTTAAGCACAGTTAGCTACAAGTACCACATGTGTCTTGCCTGTGAAGTCTCTTTTTGGCAAAGCTTGTTAATAGGCACCTCTGTTTGTGAAATGCCCAAATATTAAGCTGCATGTGGTATTGATTTAATGACAACTCTTTCAACTAGAAATTTATCTTAAGTTTTCCTGAGGTTTAAATATGTTCTGGCAGGTTCATTCTAGATTAACTGGCTCTTAAAAAAAAAAATAAATAAATAAAAAAATATATATCGCAGAAGATCACGTGTTCCCGATAAAGTGAAATTTTTAATAAATAAGCAGATGACCACTTAAATATCACTTAATCATTTAGAAACCTCATCTTGAAACAGGTCTTTGCAACCCAAGCAGATCACTCAGTCATGTCCTGCATCATTTTCTGGGGAGGAGCAAAGTGATCCAGATATCCTTGAAATTGTAAATTGGACACTTTTCATTAATTTCCCTAATTGCGTTTTTCCCTGTAATACAGAGAAGGAAAAGTCCTTCATGAACAGGGTGAAGGTATTCAGACATTATTCATAAGGGTCAGAGTTACAATACTACTGAAACTATTACTCTGAGCGACTTTTATTTATATTTGTATTCTTTGTGTAGAATTACCATGACATTTACAATTAATATTTTTTATAAAAGAATATTGAAGGAAACTCATCACTTCAGTGCATGATGAGATTTTAATATACGTATGTCTTGTTCATGTCTGAATTAGAACATGATACACATTTACATTTGTATTCTGCTATTTTCATTTGATAGGTTTTTAAAAACATAAGAAAAAGTTAACAGAACATGTTTTTCTTAATGAGGACTTAGGTATATCTCATCTTTGTAGTTTCAAGTGAAGTTTTTTTACTGTTGTTTCATAATTTTTACATAGAACCTTTCATCCATAAAGATCAACCCTAATCATTTTTCAAATACAGGAGTGACTTCATCTACTGATGAAATGCAGCCACATCTGCAGTGAAACAGTTTGTTTGTTACATCAGTAGTTCCCAGCTGTGGATGGCAACTAGTTTGAGTCACCATCTAGTTCTTGGGAGAGTCATCATCTGGTTGAGTGTTTCTTACATTTTATATTTAAATAGTAAAGGTATTTTATTTGATCCAGAGGACTTCTGAGATGTGGGAAGAAATAAATAGTACCAACCAAAATTTTTAGGTTAGGTAAGGGAAGGCAGAAAAGAGAGAGAAAGCGATTATCCCTTTTAGTCCAAGCAGCTCAGAGTCTATGTAGAATCAGTGGAGTAAGGGAACAGAAGACAGAAAGGAAAGGAAAAGAAAAGAAAATGAGCTGTCTTTTGTTACGTATTTATACAGTGCATAGCACAATGGGACTGAGACAGGAAAGCTCTACCAAAAATTACCACTGTTTAAAAATACTTTTAAAATTAAATTTCGCAGTACTGGTTTCTCTGTGAATTGGTTCTCATACACAACACAGTAGATCTACCAGTCTGGAGAACTGTAGGCTGACTACACCGGTCTGAGCCCACAAGGGGAAGAGTTTGGGTGCCTCTGTCTCTCTTTATAATAAAGGCTGGTAACTGCATCACAAGCTACAATATTCTGTCTTTGTGTTTACTAGAAGAAGCTGACATAATGCTGGCTGCTGGAAAGTCTTGGGACCCTTGTGTTTTTCAGGCAGCTTTTCCTTTCTGCTTTCTTCCTTGCACATTAGTTTCAGACCCACAGAACTCAGTGAGGGGGAAGTTTGTGGTCAGCACAGCTTCTGATGACATGGCACTACTGTCTTCCTTGGCTTTCTTTACCTGAAGAAGAGACTCCTTATGAATGTCTTCTAACAAGAATTCCTTCTCCCCTTGGAGGAGACAGTGTCTTACTTGTTCTGAGTCTTATTCCGCAGCTGACAGTGGGGGAAGTGTGTGAGTGTTGGTGATCTGAACATAGAAGCTAATTGGCATTAGAACTATCAAAACCTACCCTAAGTTCCTGAGTGGTGGTTGGTCTTCACACTTGACTTTAGAGATCTGTACACAAATATATTTGATAGTTTCCAGTGCTTAAACTCTAAACAGTCTATTGAAGTTTGTGCATCTATGTCTCCAAAACTCTTTGCCTAGTGAACTGCCTCTGTGGTCTCAGATGGGCATGTTGAGTTCAATAGTTCTCTGGTGCAGTTGATAGACTTTTTCTTAAAACAAAATTTATAAGACTGGGGTCACTGTCCTACAGTGATGGTACTTTATAACTTAGGGCAGCCGGTGAAAAAACATTGTCTAAACTGAAACTGCAGTGGGAACTGAGAGAGAATGTAATTACACAAATGAAGAATTTTACCAGGACACCAGCATTAACATCCTCACTCTTATAAATGGTGCCATGGGATCTTTACCATAGTTGGTCATAGCCTTGGGAAAGCAGACTTATCTGAAATGTAAAAATGACAGCACAGTGCATCAATATCATATTGGTGCACTGGTTCAATAATATTTCAAAGGATAGAGTGCTGTCTATTGAATCAAAACAGCATCCTGCTACCCCCTGCATTTTACTTTGCATTGTACAAACACTAAAATATATCTGAACTATTTCCTTAAGGCAGAGAATGCTTAATAAGATTACTACATTAATCTTTGATGTGAGTATGAGTAATTTCTCCCAAAACTTTACCCAAAGGATAATTTTATAAATAAAGTTAATCATTGCTGTAATATATATATACATGTGCAATATGTAAATGCTATAAATATTCAGAAAAATCCCAATCTATGCTACAGTTTCTTCAATCAGCATGAATATGTTGATATTATTCTTCACATACACATACTTTGTGGATTCCAGTTATTTTTTTACCAAACAGTATATTACTTCCTATATCTATGGTGATGTCATAAGATTAAATATTTTCTGTACTATATGGATGACACCTAAATCTTTTCTCTACCTCTGTTATATCTACCCCCAGTGTAGTCTCATTTCTGTTTACTTTTTTGACATCCCTTTACATCAAGCTCAAAATAGTAAAAACGAGAATTTAACATCTTTCCCCCCAATCCTTCTCAAATAAATAATATATAATATCTCATGGTTTAATATGCTGGAGAAAAGATGCAGAAGCCTTTGCCTAATTCACTGTGGATATTGTGGAGTCCTTACTTTATTTGCTGAACATTTTATTTCTAAATGGCTTTCATGGGCTCTGTTTCTTTCTCACCACAGAGTATAGTACACAGTAGTAGATTATCTAAAAGCACTAGATTGTCAATTTACAGATAGCCTTGATTAAGGAATGGGATGTTGCAAAACTGCCCCAGAGTAGCCCGGGAAAGAAATTGTGCTCGTCACTGTCAGAGACACAATTACTTCCTTGTCCCCCTTTCTCCTGGAAGATAGTAATTTTCAGGGGTATTTTTAGCAATACTAGGTGATTAAAATCTCACTTCTCTTTTATATAAAAACTAAAGTTAATTGTGCTGTGTCCCTTGTAGCTTTCACATTTCCCACCTTGAATGCTTAACCTTGTAACTTTAATGTTCTCAAAGTAGTTTTCTTTATGGAATAGGAAAATGTATGTATGTGTACTTATATAAAAGTGTACATATGTTTGAACTTAGATTTAGAGCCAGTCCTTCAAAGATTCACACACATGCATACCTTTAAATGTGTGCAAGTTCCATGGATTTCAGTGGGACTGGTCACATACTTAAAAGTTAAGCATATGTGTAGTATTGGGCCTAAATAATAAACCGTACAATTAAATATCTGTGGTATAAAAAGTCGAAGATCCGTGTGGGATCCGGGCCTTAGATAGTAAACTCCTCAAGGCAAGGATTAAGTCTTCCTCTGTACAACACAGTGCACACCGGAACTCTGCAAAAACCCATTAAATTTGATCGTGAGGCTTTAGAGCAAACGGTTTAGAAATCTGTCAGTATCCAGCTAGTAAGAAATGTTCAATTAATTGTTAATTCTTTACCCTTGTGTGATGATGCTTTTTATTTTATTTTAAACTAAGCATCAATATAAAAATGCCAAAAGTGATTTTGTTCATGTCACACACATTCTCAAAATGACACTGTGGAGGGAAAAATCTAGTAATGTGTATTGCTATCATTCTTCTAATAAATCTTAAAAGAAAATACTAAACATTATAACAAAAGTTGCAGAATTTAGTCAATAGTTAAAATTTTATTTATAATTTTACGGTACTTTTGGTATAACAGTGCTTTTTCCCCCCACACTCATTATACATTGGTATAAATCTTAACATACAATGGTGCTTTTAAAATAAAAACCCTACTTGACTTTTTGTTTTCTGGTCTTACCTATACAGAGGTGTATCATCACAAATCTATAGAAAGCATGGGATTGAAATAAATAAAATATATATGTAATCTACATTCTTCATGAAGACTTCTATGGTGCGATTGTCCTCTGGATTTTAATTTGTTTACACTGATTGTTTCCTGAATGTTCATTGGTAATAAAACAATACTATCTGTATTTCCAGTGTTCGAGCTTCATCCTTCATGAATGAGAAGTTTAATATTGTCAGTCTGCATTTACATAATTTAGTACTCCTAACTGGGCTTACTGATGCATTTCACAGTCATTGATGCAGTACCCTTAGCCAGATACTTTGCTCTGGAATGTGTTTGATAATCTTTTGAGGCAGTGTTTCCTATTGCTTTGCATTTAGAAATCATTCTTGCCATCTCAGGTCTTCGCACTGTATACTGTACAATTGATGCTGGAAAATGTCATCAAAGTGTAGTGTAGACATACACAAAAACAATCACAAAGAGATTGAGCACTGTTCCAATTATCCCCAACATGGCTAAAATAGATTCTTCTTTTTCTTCATTCTCCTCTTGCTTTTTTACATCTTCTAGTGTTGTGATGGCAGAGGTCCCCATTTTTTCTGCAGTTATCTTCACTGGTATTCTGACAGCTAGCTAGAAAAAGAAAAAATGATAAATCTAGCCCTTTTTGATCAAATAGTTTTGACATTTTCAAAAAAAAATGTGCACTACAGCTGTATACTAAAGATCTTTTGTTTTCTTAATGCTCTGTTATGTCTGGCTCATTTTTTGTTTTCTTTGTGTGGCTATATTCTTATTTTAAGTAGTATTTGTTTTGTAGCTGTGGAATTAGGCATGATGTAAAATGGCTCGGGTTTGTTGTTGCATGCCAATTTAATGTTTTGTCATAAAAGCTGTTTTTAATTTGGCCTTAGCCTATTTATCTTATTCCTTGTGAAATAAAAATTGAACACAAGCAAGTAATGGTCATATAATTGAAAATGACTGAAATAGCATTTGTGATTTCTTAGCTATTGTTGAACATTGAATGTCATGGTACAATAACAACTGAAGATACTCTTATTTGTTTAGTGATTTGTAGTGTAGAAATGTCATAATATAATTCTGCAGCCTTTATAGCTATGCGTACAAATAGCAGTTACAGGTAAGGCATTTTTTAATCTACCAGCTTTTGGCCATTTGTGCAGCAGTAAATATTGAACAAAAAATGCAGATTCAGTTTTCAAAGATGATATTCTTACTATACTATGCCCAGAGATCATACTTTTGATAATGTTATAAAATATTAAGAATTTGAGGATTTCTTACATATGATAACGTACAATCTTTCCATTTTTTGTTGTAAAATATAAGGCACCGGTAACCCCCGCTGTGTAGTTCTGTTTATGTTCTTAATGTATGTGCAAACAAGTACCTTCTTCAAGCATTTTTCTAAAAGATTACTTTCCTTTTTGGATTAGATACTGGATGCTGTTTATCTGCTATGTTTTAGCATTCCTGATGAAGAATTTCTGCTCTTACTAAAATGTGGATTTAATCTTTCTAGTAATCCAAATGACCCTTATTTACTTACTTAAGATTCAGAATAACATTTTAGAGTATAATTACATTTACCTCTGAAGATGTTTTTATTCATTAAAGATAAACACATTGCTGCTGAGAATCAAATTAAATTAAGTCATCAACCCATAACATAACATTGCTTAGATAACAGTAAAAAAGAAAATGTTCCTTACCCTACATTGCATCAGGAATAAAATGTCATCAGACATGCTTTTTAGTCCTCGATTCAGTGACAAACCAACCTTTTATCTTCATGGAGGGCTGCTCTTTTCATTTAAAGAGAGAGAGAGAGATCCTATATGAACATGAACAATTTTTTGATAAAGAAGTTAAAGCTGTGGAAGTGATGGTATTACAAGATCTTCCAAAAATACTGACTGGCTTTATCTTTCTGTAATCCATTGAAGCTAAACATAGTTTAAAACAAACAAACAAACAACCAACCCTTTCAATATTGACACAAACTGTACATTATTATCTTAATTAAATTTGAGCTTTTCCTTAGATGATATATATTTTATTCACAAGCAAGTAATACATGCCATTTGGGTTTAATTAAAAAAAAAATTAGATAAGCTCCTGCTTTTGTTCAGGTATATGTAGTTTTCTTGACTTTCACTTCAAAAATGAGCCTTTAATCTGCTCTGCTTCTCACCAGCCCTCTGAAGACGCTTTTTCACGTTGACACGCAAGAACTCCAAATTCAGTAAACTGTATATTCAATTACACTATGTAATTTTAGTCCAGACTTCGAAAAAGGATGAAAAATATCTGTTTTATTGGCAGAGTGTTCGGACTGTCATAGACCGGCACTCAAAGCCTCTGAAAATAATTCCAAGATATTCTTCAAAGCATTGCATAACTTAGCAGCCAGTCAGCTCTGAGAAGTGGATAGACAGTGGCTTTGGTTGCATACTGTAGTGAGCTGTGACATTGATTAAACATGCACTTGGCACTTGCTGAATAAAGAAGGAACTACAAACCACCCTTGCAGACAGTGAGTTGCATAACAATGTGATGGCTCTGCTGTTTCATTGTCAGGCCAGGCACATTTTACTCCTGTAACAGTGAAATTGTGCTGCTGTACAGAGGGGAAAAGAGTTAGCTGTACTTCAGGGTTTTCTGATGAAGTGCTTCATGACACAGTTGCATTAAGGCATTCGAGCTGAAACAGTGTTTCTGCCTTTTGTGTTTTGATGCTTTGTTTGACAGACTATAGTTTCAAACAGTAATTACTACTTTTAATGCTCTCCCCTTTTTATTCCCCACCCAAAGAATTCAGGTCACAATGTGTATGTCATCAAGACTGTTTAGTGGAAAAATGTTCCTGTTCAGCTTTTTATGGGAAGCAATAATTAGAATCCCGGTGTATGAATTAGACATGTATTAGTAAGACTGGCACTTTCCAGCTTGGAAAAGATATAACGAGGGTGGGATGTGATAGAGGTCTTTAAAATCATGACTGGTGTGGAGAAAGTAAATAAGGAATTGTTATTTAAGAACTAGGGATCACCAAATGAAATTAGTAGGCAGCAGGTTTGAAACAAACAAAAGGAAGTATTTATTCACACAATGCACAGTCAACCTGTGGAACTCTTTGGCAGAGGGTGTTGTGAAGGCCAAGACTATAATACGGTTCAAAAAAGAAAGGTCCATCAATGGCTATTAGCCAGGATGGGCAGGGTTGGTGTCCCTACCCTTTGTTTGCCAGAAGCTGGGAATGGGCAAAAGGGATGGATCACTTGATTACCTGCTCTGTTCATTCCCTCTGAAACATCTGGCATTGGCCACTGTTGGAAGACAGAATACTGGATTAGACGGACCTCTGGTCTGACCCAGTATGGCTGTTCTTATGTGACTTTTGCTTGCTCCATTTTAGGAGCACTTTGAAGTCTTATTGCCACAAATTCAGAAAAAAACCTCAATAATTTTTGCTTTTTTTGCAAGAGGCCACTGTTCAGAAATATTTGATTATTCACTTACATGTCATGTGGAGGAGATTATCCAAGTAAATGTGTTTTGGCTTGTATGATGTTGTTTATCTATTTCCGTGACTGGATACAAATTTATCTTTACTGTGAATATCATTTGTTTGAAGGTTTCTCCCAAAACAAATTCTTTAAAATGGTTCATTTTCACAAAGCTTGATTTGTGGACTAAAATATATAGATAAAATCAGAAGGCTTATGCAGCATACAAAGAAAATAATTCTAATTTAAGGGTAAATATCATAATACTGTGGGAATAATGAGACTAGAAATCTCAGTATACTTGAGTTTCCCTGATCTAAAGCAATATGTTGTAGAAATTCCTGAAAAAGCGTTTATCCTTCTCCAGTTTTCATTTGCATTCCTTGCATTTGCATGGTAATTTTTATTTTACTCTTGACTTTTTTAAATCAATTTTTTATTTAAAACACATATTGCTGGTAGTTTACTTTCTTTCCATTTTGTAATCTTAAAATGCTAACATGTTTACTTGTTTCTTTAATTTCTCATTGTGTCAGATTTTACATAGAGATTTTTTTCTTAGAAATTTCACACTATAATTGCTCATCAAGGATGGAAAAAAAAAGTAAGTCTAGGGCCTCACTGGTAGCCTTTCTGTGAGAAAACACAAACTCAGATACAAAATTGATAAGCAAATAGCCAGGATAAATTTGTAGCCAACACCAGGTTCCAGTATTGAATTTCCACAGGTCAGAAACATGCTTTAACCAGGCTTCAGCAGGATTTGCAGTTTGATGTCAGTGGGACTTACGCTCCTAAATCATGTAGGTGATTCTGAAAATCCCAACCTAAGGCTCCTACAGCCATATTTAAATGTCTAACTTTAGGCTTCTAACCTTGAAAATTTTGGCGTGTGTGCACACGCACGCACACACACATTCTGTCTCACACATACTCTCAGCCACACTTGTGCTTCAGTTGAAAACACTACCTGTGCCAACTGGAGGGCTTCTCCTGTCAGCCTAGATGCTCCATCTCCCCATCAACCTAGCACTGTCTGCACCGGGATTAGGTCAGTGTAACTGCATCGCTCGGGGTGTGGATTTTTCACACCCCAGAGTGACATAGTTATACCAACCTATTTTCCTAGTGTAGAAGATGCCAAAGACTGTATGCCATTTAGGCAAGTATTTAATAAAAAACAAAATTTTATCCCCTAATTCAGCAAACATGTGGGTGCATATGTTTAAGCCTGAGGAGTCCCGGTGAAGTCAGTGTACAGTGTATCTATGCAAAATTACAAATTGCTTAAGTGTTTGTAGGATCAGGGCCTTAATTTTCAATCTTTTGTTCTTTGCCTATAGCAATTTTGGAACATTAACAAATGTTTGCCTCCCCTTCCCCCCATATGAGTGTTTAACAAAACAAAAACCCCCACGGTATTTATAACTTATAACTTAGCTGATTATAAACCTTAATCTGAAGTTGCATTAAAACAGTTTCAAACAATTTTACAAAATGCCCAGTGAATTAAACGCTCCCCCCTTTTTTAGGTTACTGACCAGTTATAATGTACTTTGTGGAGTTCATTACTAGTCCCCAGTCTTTGTGTATGGTATGGATTTGTTAAAATCACAAACCTCTGTAATTAATTCTTCTAGTAAGTCCAAATGTTCTAATAAGATTTTCATTTATTTTGATATATAATAAGCGCATATCCAGTAGTTCTTGAAATTTTTACATTAAAGAACTATCAACAAATGTGATTAAAAAGACAATAAACTGAATGAAGAGGTGTCAGCTTGCTGACTTAAGGTTTAAACTTTGCATTTGTGACTTGAGTGCTTGACTTCTCAATCCTAAAGTTTTGTTAATGCATGTTAAGTTTATCCTGATGATGCCTCACCATTGCTGTCCTTGACTGAAGACTGCTGATTCCTAAGTATCCAAGAAAATGCTTGATATTTATTTGGAAATGTGTGTATCAAAAAGTCAGAAATTAGAATTCCCACACATGATGATACACCACCAAACTACTTGGTAGCGGTTAAATGAATCCCCATTAAGCAGTGTACATGTTAATGCTGTTCTTTTTTTAAGAAGTAGTCACCTATCCTTCACCATAATTGTGCCAAAATAATGTTCTTGGGAGGCATCCCAATAAAAGAGAAATCCCAGTTCAAGATGTTGTAATTAATACAGGATTTTTCATTCTTAACTATTTTACAAATTATACATATTATAACACAGAACTGGAGATACTTCCACTGTGGAGTACAGCTGTCAGAAGACACACAGGATGCTGTACGAAAATGTGTGCTTGAGACACATTGTACCTTGACACCAGGACAAGACTTTATTCTAGAAAAATGCAGTGTAGGCTCGTTAGCATCCAGTGGAGATTGGCTGACTTAAATCAATGGCTTAAATAATTGGGTTTACATTTGTACTTTTTAGTTATTTGCCTAAAAAGAAGCTGACTGGTTGGTAACCATTAAAATGTTGCTATGCCCTAAATGTAGCCTTTATACTAAACTTGATACTTTTTTTCCTAACCAGGAAGATACACTATATCTATATATATTCATTGAAGCAATTATATAGCCAACATACATTTACTCAGATTTTTAATTTTTACATTTGTTTATACGTTAGAAAATGATGAATGATACATTTCTGATTTACTAGAGAATACATTTTTAGTGATGATTTGTATCACTCTTTGGATGGAAACTGGAATTCAAGTAAATGCACAAACAGCATTTTAAAATTGTTTATATTAGTTAAACCTACTTTACATATGCAAGATACAAAACATGTTTTGATAAACTTGTTTCCTTATGTATTTAAAACTATTTTTTTAAGCAAAAGCAATACTTGTGAATTGAATGTGTTGTTTCTGGTGGTCCTATCCTTCAGATCTAGTAAATTTCATCCTCTCTCACCTAGTTTTTATGTATAGATTGGAAGAAGAAAACAAACTGCTGCTTTCTTATTTCCCAATATGTTTAATTTTGAATGAACTAGTCATTTATCTGAACTAACTGAATAAAACGAAGTAAAGAAAAATATTCTCCCTGCACCTGCAGAAGAGGCTGCTGCTATCTAAAGCTAGTTTAGTATTTCAACAAACTCTGCTTCCAGATGCTTGCCAGTGACTTCCACTAGTTCAGTGTTTTGACTAACTGCATAGTACTTATGGTATTTATTTTCAGGATAAAGGGCTAAAACATCACTACCGAAACATGAACATGTGACTCCAGAAGAAGCAAGTATTTCACACCTGATGGTTAGGCCTCTAAGCTCTCTCTTTTAGTATAGGCCAGATGTTCCTTTGCTGCTATGTAATAACTTTCTCTTTTTCACTTTTCTTTATCCTCAAAGTGCTTCTGACAGATTAGGACCCTTTTTTCCAGTTTCTTTCCTCTTGTATGTCCTGAGACTCTCCATCCATCATGAAGCCCTTTGAAACATTAGAGCTAGGATAGAGGGGAAGTACGTTGATTAACCTGTGCAATGCTGCTTTCTGATCATCCAAGCTACTTGAGGGTACCTATAATACTTCATTTTCAAAGGCCTGTATAAACATTTGTCCTTACCTGGTAGAAGCTGATTTTTTTGCTTTTCAATGGTGGAGGGGAGTGAAATTGTTTTAATATGCAGATCTTATTTAGAGCTAAGGAAGGATTTAAAAAAAAGTCACGGTGCTGATTTAACATAGTCCATATAAAAGATTCAAGGTCAGCAGCAGAATTTTATGCAATACTGCCAAGTATAAACCATGACAGACAAGTAAATCCATCAGCTACTGAGCAAATAATCAGCTAATTAGGATGTATCAACAGAGAGCAGCAAATGACTAGCACAGTGGTTCTCAGTTTTTTTTTCATGGGCCACTTGAAAATTGCTGAGGGTCTTGGCAGACCACTTAATGATCTTTCCAAATGTTATTTATACCATTGCTAACTATTGTAAAGCACTTCAGATAAAAGTGGTATATAAAAAAAAATAATAATTAACCTTTTTTTGTTCTACAAATAAAAGCACACAACTCATATTTTAATATCAATAGTCTCTCCCCCACTGGCCTGGGAAGGAGGGGGGATGTCTCTCTCTCCCCTGCCACAGCAGCCCCTGAGCTGGGGCTGGGAAGGAGCGGGGTTCTCTCCCCGGCAGCCACAGCCCTGGAGCTGGAGAAAGTCGCCTCTTTCTCTGGCTGCTGCAGCCCTGCCTGTCCCAAATTTCCCCTACCCCCTCTTCTCACCCCACTGCCCCCTCACCTACCTACTATTTTCCCCATCTCACCTCACTGCCCCCTATCACCTATTCCCCCAAGGCCACCACCTCACCTTACATGTGCATCTTCAGGGTCCAGGCACCTAATTAGTGGAGCCACACCTGCATGGCTCCACTAATTAGGTGGGTGGCCCTTTATTCTCCTGTGTGCGGCTGCCCAGGCTCTTACCTTAGAAGGAACTATCCGCGGACCACCTGAATGGAGCTTGCGGACCACTAGTGGTCCGCAGACCACAGTTTTTGAGAGCCTCTGGACTAGCAGAATAATTCCTTAGTATGTTTGTTACCATGTACAAGCTCTCTCAGCAGTTCTTTTACCTTTTACCATTTGTGCTGAAACTGAGACTGTGTCTTTGTGAATTCTGAAATGTGACTGGAAAGAAGAGCAACGTAAATTTAGTTTAGATTTATACGTTTACATTTGCTGGCATTTAGAACAAGAGAAAAAATGTTATGAAATTGTATATGTAATAATGACAGTGAATTTAGGAATGTTTTGTAGGGAACAAGAATAAAAATCACTATTTTAAGTGCACAGGTTATGCAGTTGTACACATTTTATGATGAAGGTATCCAAAATGTTGTAATTCGTCTGTTCTTTCCATATAAACAAAGTTAAAAGCCTCTAAGTAAAACGTTGACAGTTCAACAGGGGTTGATCCCAAGAGCCTTGCAAATCTTGTTGATTATAGATCAACATTAGTAGTGTATTGGGAGTGGACCTGAGGCAATACTACCCTCCAGCGACCTCTCTTCCTTCCCCTTAGGCCACAGAGTGCTGAAATACTCTTTTTTGTGACCTGTTGGGATATGTTTCTAATCTCCGGTTGCCTGACACGTTAAATCTTTCACTTGTCCTTCACACCTGTTTTGACGACTCTAGCACATCCAGGCAGTGGAGAGCTGGAGCCAGTTGTTAAATTTAGAAGCCCGAGGGACAACCAGTTCTAAAAGGGCTTCTAAATTTAACAACCAGCCAAAAGTGGCGCCTTAGGCACCACCTCCATGGGTGCTCCGGGGCTGGAGCACCCACGGGGAAAATTTTGTGGGTGCAGAGCACCCACGGGCAGGTCCTCACCCGGCCCCAGCTCACCTCACCTCCGCTCTGCCTCTGCCTCCTCCCCTGAACACGCCGCCCCACTCTGCTTCTCCCCACACACACACCCCCAGCTTCCCATAAATCAGCTGTTTGCGTGGGAACCCTGGGAGGGCTGAGAAGCAGGCGGCGGCTTCGTGCTCAGGCCTGCGGAGGCAGAGCAGAGGTGAGCTGGGGCAAGGGGGCTTGAGGAGGGCTGCCCATGCTGCAGCAGGTAACCCAGGGGAGGGGGGTGCAGGGGAACCGCTCCCTGCCCCAGCTCCTGGGATCTCCTGGATGTTTCCTGGGAGCCGCCCCAGGTAAGCACCGCTGGGACTCACCACCTCGCCCCCCAGCAGGTCCCTCTGGCTCTTAGGGGCGGGGTGCAGTGGGCATCCACTGTGGTGGCCCACAAGACCCTCCTGTCCGGTTCTGGGGGCAGTCAGGGGACAGGGGAGGGGGGTGAATGGAGCAGAGGTCCAGGGGTGGGTGGTGTCAAGGAACGCGGGGGGTTAGATGGGGCAGGAGCCGCGGGGGGTGGGAGTGGGCCACGACCCCCTCGTGGGGTGAGGAGGGAACAGGTTATTAGGGTTTTGGCAGCTCATCACTGCATCCAGGCTCTCCTCAGCCACAGTTGCCTCCAGCAAGAAGCACTCTGTGTAACTGTCATAAATATAAAGGGAAGGGTAACTGCCTTTCTGTATACAGTGCTATAAAATCCCTCCTGGCCAGAGGCAACATCCTGTTACCTGTAAAGGGTTAAGAAGCTCAGCTAACCTGGCTGGCACCTGACCCAAAGGACCAATAAGGGGACAAGATACTTTCAAATCTTGGGTGGGGGAAAGGCTTTTGTTTGTGTTCTTTGTTTATGTGGTTGTTCTCTCTTGGGACTGAGAGATGCCAGACAGAAATCCATCTTCTCCAACCCATCCTAATCTAAGTCTCCAATATTGCAACCAGTATAGGTAAGCCAGGCAAGGCGGATTAGTTTATCTTTCGTTTTATGTGAATTTTCCCTGTGTTAAGAGGGAGGTTTATTCCTGTTTTCTGTAACTTTAAGGTTTTGCCCAGAGGGGGATCCTCTGTGTTTTGAATCTGAATACCCTGTAAAGTATTTTCCATCTGGATTTTACAGAGATGACTTTTACCTTTCTTTTTTAAATAAACCCCTTCTTTTAAGAACCTGACTGATTTTTCCATTGTTCCAAGATCCAGGGGTTTGGGTCTTTGATGATTTTGTAACAAATTGGTTAGGATATTATTTTCAAGCCTCCCCAGGAAAGGGGGTGTGTAGAGCTTGGGGGGATATTTTGGGGGAAGACGTCTCCAAGTGGTCTCTTTCCCGGTTCTTTGTTTAAAACGCTTGGTGGTGGCAGCATGCTGTTCAAGGACAAGGCAAAGTTTGTACCTTGGGGAAGTTTTTAACCTAAGCTGGTAAGAATAAGCTTAGGGGGGTCTTTCATGCGGGTCCCCACATCTGTACCCTAGAGTTCAGAGTGGGGAAGGAACCCTGACAGCAACCAAAATACCTTCTGATCCTTGGCTATGTGACTCTAATCTTGTCTTCCTTGCCAAACTTGTTTTCATTGATAAACCACAACCTTTATCAGCCAGTGTACAAGTGGAAGATCAATCCTCTATTCCTGCTAAGACTCTAAAAAGGCACTTGCCAAAATTATACCAAGTTTTTCCCCACAGAAATGTTCACCTTTAGCTTATCTTAAATCCTCATGTATCAGGTGTGCATCTGCTCAAAGAAAAGAGCAGTAAAGGGGGACAAGAATATGTATTATCTTCCCCTTTAAATAAAAAAAATTTCCTCATAAATATAAAAATTACAGGAATTGGCAAACACATTATGTGGCATGAGTGACATATTTATATTTTCTTGAAAAAATACTGATTTATATTCTATTCTATCAAGTTCTTACCTTCACCATCCTATCTGAGCACATTCCAGAAATAAATTAAGTGATGTGAGCGTTATCTGTTGTGAACAGTGTCTTCTCTATTCCTCTTCCATCCAAGGGGTGGAGCGGAACTGACTATGAATTTGTGTGTGTGTGAGTGTGTAATGAGGCGTGGTATACTTTTTATTTCATGACTGTTCATTTAATGAGTGAATTTCAGTCTTGAACAAGCCCTGAGAAAGTTTTCCTCTGCACTGGCAAGCTTTATCTTTGCAGCAGACAATTATATTGTTCCAAAAGAGCCAAGTTCACTACAGCAGTCTTAATCTTACAATTCAGTTTCATCTTAAATACTCCATGCCCAGAGCATTAAGAGCCCTCAAAGTGAGGACTGAGGGTATGTCTACATCGCAATTAACAACCAATGGCTGTCCATGCCAGCTGATTTGGGTGCACGGGGCTTGGGCTACCTCAGCCTCACTTACTACTGTGTTCTCTAGGTAGCCTAGTTGGTTTACCTGCATTTTTGGCTCCCTTACCCCATCCTGCTTGGTTTTATAGAACAGTGAAGAGAACATGCACAATAATTTAGTTTATTGCCCCTTGTGGGGAAAAGTGCAGAGTAAGAGGCAATTGCAAGCAGATACCAGCAGGTCAGGGAAGAGAAACATATGTTGGGCAGATGGCTGCAGTAAAACAACAAATTCTGTAGCAAAAACTATTAATTGTGTGATACTTTAGAAAAATGTCAAATTCCATGGCGGCACAATCACTGTGTTCACAGGGCTCCTAGTGAGATGACTGAGGCAGTTCACTCCTCTCAGACCCATTGTTTCTTTGTAGACATTTGCGGCCATCAGTTTACACTCAGATAACATTTTCGTTGTCTTTACAAGCATAAAAACTAGAAATTTAAATTTGTTTCCTAAACAAAAGCCAAGATTACTCTGGAATGCAATTCGGTGGCAAGGCATGACGTTTTGCAGAAGTTCCATGACCACGGGATACACCAGGTCTGGAATATAGTGGTAGTGGTACTATTATCACTCACTAATAGTTTGTGGTTTTTTATTTTTATTGGCTTGTGCTTCCAATTCTCCTACTCTTGTTTCCTCCCTGTATGATTTGACTTTCCCATCCCATAAAGAACTCATGTTTTTCCTGACACATTGTTCTGATTTAAGGTTTTATGACTAAAACATTGAAATGATCATTTCAATCATTGATGTACAGTTTGAGTTATGTTATTGAGAAACAAAAAAACTTTGCGAAAGCGTTAATGTTGTGTGTATGTTTTACTGCAGTCCAGGGAACTCCCCAAAAGTATGCTGATTTTACAAAAATTCTGACACATTTTTAAAAACATTGTCTGGAAATGAAGAATAGCAGACGCATGCTGCCATATAATCTTGTTAATTCACTACCACGCTGCTCAGCTAGTCTTACCTATGCATCCTTGTTTTTTGCTATAATTGAAATGTGCTTTTGGGTGTATAACATTGCAATTATATATTTAAACTTTGGTTTTTTTCCAGACTTCCCTGAAAAATCCTGCCATAGGCTGTGGTGTGACATGGAATTGGTTTTACTTTCGGGAAAGTTAGGCAGGTGTTGGAAATTGGGATTTATTATAAGATATTAACTTTAATCTAAGATACTGATAATGTTGAGATATTGTCCATTACTGAAATTTAAAATGCTCACAATAAGAGCCTCAGGTTTATACACTAAAATCGTGTGACTGTCCCTTGTTATTGGAAGATGAGTTCTCTGGTAGTTTTCTAAGCCCAAGCCTTGTGTCCCTGAAAGCACGAGTTCCTACCCATAGCACATAATAGAAAATTAATGTTGCAAGTGTACTGTAGTCTACATTTTTCATATACCACAAATTAAGATGTTCAGAGCCTTTCAGACATCAGATACAAAAGCTGATTATCTATTTTTCATAAATGTCCTTGTTTTCATTTAAGCGTCTACTCTAACAGTTTAAAATCCTAATATACCACTGCAGGTAGCTTTTGGTGCCTTTTTAGTAATCCAACTCCATATAGATTTAACCTGAAAAAAACCTATATTTTTGCAAATGTATTTTCTAAAACCTAAGGAGTGTAATAGCAGCAGCATCTTGTCAAGTAATCTCGGAGCCATTTGAGAGCCATTTATTCTAATTATGAGCACAGTCTTTTCTGATGCATTTTATTTTGATATTCAAAACGCTACTGCGAGAGCACTCATGTTCATCCTTATAAGGAAAAACTGAAAAATCAGGCTAACTATAAAGGCTATGGTATGCTAGCATTATAGTTCACTTTTGCTTAAGGCTAGGTGATTTTCCTACAGGCTTTTGAATGTAAAGTGTTCTTTGGATGAACATTGGCCGCAAAACTTAACAGAATTTAGAGTGTTAATTAGACATATTATAAAGGAGGCTTGCTTCAGGTTGTTTCTGAAATAGAAAATCAAAAATCTGTAGAGCATGAAGTATTTGGAACTGACACTATAGCCTGCAGCATGGACTGTATTCATAGATCATATGTTTGGAAAGGTGCAGTCAAGAAGCTGGTCTGGGGAAAGCCTACAGCTGTAAATTATTTAGAAACAGTGGGAACAAAAGCTCAGCCCTTTAGGAAACTCTCCTAAGCCATTAAATGTTTGGCAGTGTCTATGGCAACAAGAACGAGTTTAAAGATTTTAATTAGAAACAGATAAAACTGTGTAATATTTTGTTCTGTTTTTCTCCTTGTAACAGTGCTGTGCTTAGCTGTTATAAAACTCTTCCGAGTGCTAATGAGATTCTTGAAATTGTTCTGAACTTGAATACCCTTAAGGTTTCAGGCTTGTGAACAGTATTATGCCATGGCATCAGAATTAGAAGCCCTCAATAATTACTATATTATACTCCTTTTACTTACTCCTTTTCTTTTTGCGAATACAGACTAACACGGCTGTTACTCTGAAACCTGTCAATAATTACTAAGGTTATTACATATTCTATAGATACCACAAATACTATAAAAATTGATTTTGAGAGAGCTTTGAAGATCTGTTTTACAATGATCTGGTGTTAAAACCACTAGGAAGTGTGTTCATATTGCAGTAGTGAGATGGTAAACATTGAATTTGAACTGTTTAATAAGCAAAAGGACAGTGAGGATATATTACATTTTAATGCTTCAAGTTTTACTGTCTCATTGATGAAACCTGCACAGTGCCCTTTTCCCCCGAAATGAATACGTTTGTATTAACAAAAATTAATATCCTTATATCTTTAAACTAATTCTTGACATACAGTTGTTGAGCTGGAATTGCTGCAGTAAATCTTGAGGAAGTGTGTGTGGTTGGATTGGTTTTTCTAATGTCAGCTGAAGATTGTTTTATGGTAGCCTCAAAAGGTCCCAGTCAGGATGGAGGGCAGTTGTACTAGCTGTTATACATACACAAACAAAAACATAGTCCTTCCCAGAATTTAAGACAAGATGTAAAAAAAAAAAAAATAAGTGAACAACTTAGTGAAATTAATAAGTGGTGGGTGCACAACTGGTTGAAAGACTGTACTCAAAGGGCTTGGCTACACTTGCGAGTTAGAGTGTATTAAAGCAGCCCCGGGCGCCTTAGCTCACTACCTGTCCACACTGGCAAGGCATGTAGAGCGCTCTGACTCCATGGCTGGAGCGCTCCTGGTACTCCACCTCGGCGAGAAGATTAACGTTCGTTGCGCCTCGGCTGAAACGCCTGGGCATCAGTGTGAACAAGGTGTTGCATTACAGCGCTCTGATCAGCCTCCGGAAACGTCCCATAATCCCCTTAAGTGAAGTGGCCGCTCTTCTCATTGTTTTGAACTCGCTGTAGGAAAGCGGATATGCCCTTTGAAATCTCCATTTCTGACAGCCGGCTGCTTATCTGCTCCGAGACAAAGCAGCCATTATTGTGGAATGTTGTGTGTGTGTGTGAGAGAGAGAGGCAGTGGGGAGGTAAATTAATGATATGCACTCACCTGGAATACTGTTTAGTTCTGGTTACCCAATCTAAAGGTAAAACTCCACCCCTCAAAAAACTAAGTGGTTCAGAGATAGTCAATGAGAATGAGTTAGGGGCATGGGAAAAATCTCCTTTCAAAACACTGGAGCTGCTTACTTGAAAATTGACGAATAAGAGGCGATGTGATAAAAAATGTACAGTCTGATTAATGGTGTACAGACGGTAGACTGGGAACTTCTGTTCACCCTTTGTTATACAAAAGCAAGGAGAATTAAAATTGAGATGTGGCAAATTTAAAACTTATAAAAAAGGAAATGTTTATTCACATAATGCACAATTAGCCTGTGAAATTCATTGCCACAAGATATCGTTGGAGTCAAGAGATTAGCAGGATACAGAAAAAGATTGGACACTTATGGATAAGAAGAAAATCCAGAGTCGATATGAAAGATTTTTTTAAACAAAGTTTCAGAAGTTCTATAAATGTCATGAGTTAGTACATAAACCAGTTTGTTAATTTTTGGGGAATTGTGGGCCATTTACTTCATAAATCCCTTCTGCAGGATTTCTTGAATCTTCCTCTGAAGTAGCTGCTGTTAGCACTGCCATGGACAAGATACTGGACTAGTTGGAGGTGTGGGTCTGATTTACTATGGCAGTTCTCCCTGGATCAGTACAGCTGCCTCCATACTAGTGTGTTACACTGATTTAACTATGTCATGTTAAAAAATCTAGTTAAATTGGTACAAAAATGGTATGTAGATAAACTTTTTGTGAAGAAGCATAGTGAATATTGCAAGGGCTCTGCAAGAAACTCTTGGTTTACTCACTGCATATGTCATAATGTAAAAGCTGCATGGCTTCTAAAGCTTGCAGGATAGAGGCTCCCTTCTGTGGACCTCAAGGTTTGCAAGATAGAGCTTTCCTTGGGGTCTTGCAACATAGTTTCAGATTTAATATTCCATCCTTTCTCTTGACAGTTTCTTCTTAACTTGTTTTTAGGCGTGAATATTTTGGAATTGGTGTTACTGCATCATATTTTTTGTTTCTGTCTTTTAAATTATGTTTGCATGTGCTCTCTTTGTGCAGTATTTTTAAAATACATTGCCACTGAAAAGTAAAATATAAGTCCTGTATTCTCATCCTTATCCAATTAAGCTGCATTCAGAATGTTAAATGATTTGGAAAAATAATTTAGTGCTGCTCAGTATTATCTATTTAGTGGGCCATTAGGCCTGTCTGTTCTTGGTTTGAGTATCTTAGAATATTAAAGGAAATCAAAAGAATCATTAGATTATTGAGCTTTGTGATATTATTCCTTTATATCATTTAAAGTGATGTTTTTATTCTAAGAAACTGCTTGCCATTAATATATTTTTCACAGGTCTTTGAATTTAGGTTACTATCATATATGCGTTGTTTTGGATCTACTTAAAAACTACTATGTTGGTAATGCAAATTAGGTATGTTGCAAGACCATAAATAAGTTCTAAATTATTCAGACTATCCTTTTTTTTTTAAATCAACTCTTGGTATCCAGGGACTGTTAACCAGGTTCCAAATTTTTAAAAGTGACTTGTGATTTTGGGTGCATTAATTTTTGATTGTTCTGCTTTAGACCACTTTAAAAGGGCCTAATTTTCAGCATGGATGCTTAGTGCTTTCTGAAAATCAAGTCTTGGTATCAAAATGGGCCCCCAGAATTGGAGAGAGACACAATCACTAGTCAGTTCTGAAACTTGTGGTCTATGAAGAGTTCTCCTATCAGAATTTGTTTTAATTGCTAATATTGCAGCAATGGAATAAAAACACTTTAAGCTTTAAACTCTTTAAGCTTTTATCCTGAATCAACACTATTCAAAGTTCACATTGTACAGATGTGAAAAAAAGACTTTGAGACGTTATGCCACTGCAGTTATGATAACTGTTTCCAAGAATTATATTTATCTACCAGCTATGCCTTTCATTTTCAGCAGATGTGATGCCAGTTGTTTGTTATATATTATTAAAGATTATATGTTTTTTCCCTTTTTAAAATGAGACACACTTTAGAGAGAGCCAAATGTCAGTAAAAGCAATAATCATGCTGTTCGTATAAATAAATAACACACATTGCATGAAGGCTTGGACTCATTGCAGAAGTGTTAGAACAGCTGGAGACAGCTCACTGGTGCAGACATTTGTAATTATTTAATTTCAGGTTTTGACTATCTGGTTAATAACCAACAATTCTGAATAATGAATAATGTTAGTATCATTCCCTATTAAGCTAGATACTTTCGATATGCCATTTTCTTAAAAGGAATGCTTTGTTTGTTTATTTGCATGTGTGTACACGCACCTATCCATGTGCTTGAGGTGCCGTTGATATACCTTAAAATATTCACCTAGGAAAGAGTGCTCCAACATAATTAAGAGGCAGTATTATCACTCAAGTTGTAGTACTCATTTGTATGAAATATGTAAACACATTTGTTTCTGTTTGGCCCTTTGTAGAGAAACTTACCTTTCATCATAATAGACCACATTTTAGGTGGGTTTCAAAATTAAGTCTCAGAACATGCATCTGACTGTGAACTTGTGCTGGTTTTACCGCCTCCTGTGGTGAAACAAGGAGAAGTTTGAAAGTTCTGGGTGTGTTCTCCAGTAACATAATTGATGACTCATACCACTTATCATAGCATTGGCAATGATCACCTCAATTTTTTAATTGCACGGTCCTGTAGTCATTTCTCTGAACACTGCTGTGTGCATCAAGACTGCCAGCTTTTTCTGAGTGTTGCCCTTTAATGTATGCATTTTAAACACTTGAGAAACTCAGATGATGATCCAGTAATAGTTCAACATCAAATATATATTTTGTTGTCCCTTTGTACTTAAGAATGATGGCAAAATAAGGGTCCCTAAATAGAGAATAGTCATATGTCCAACCGTATATATTTTTAATGGGAATCTGTTGTCATGTATGTATATTTATGGTGTAAATAAAGGAAAGGTGTAGAAAATGTTTTCTGGTAACTTTATCCCTGTACCCCATTCTTCCATATTATTAAATTTTAAAAACATACTATATATGGAAATCCAGAGAATTTCATTCTTGGAAGTCATGCAGTAGCTACAGAATTTGTGAAAAAGCGAAAGTCTGTGGGTCACATTTTACCTCATAGCCTGTCAAACTTGCATTTTAAGGGCAACTCCTGGCTCTCCCTAAGTCAATGGCAAAACTCGCATTGACTTTAATAGGGTGAGGATTTCATCGTAAGTGTTCATTGAGCTAACATTGAAAGTAAACCACTTTTGACAATGGGAAAACATATTTTGCTATTAAAATCCAAAGGCTACATGGATGTAGCTGATTTTTAACAATTATTTAGGGCCCTGTTCTACAAAGCACTTGATCGCATGCTTAAGGTTAAGCATGCTTTGCTGAACTTTAAACTAAATTTGTGTTGCTGGATATAGGCCTTAATGCATAATGTGATTGTTTTCATTTGTGACGCAAGATGCTTATAGGTAGGTAAAATAACCTAAGGCTTTCTAATAGTTACTTCCTACTGGATGGATGTAATTGGATTATTTGTATTCATTAATGTGAATACAGTATGTCGTACCCTTGAAGTCCACGGGGTAGAGGTGGGGGAGAAAATTTGAAGTATGTTTCCTGGGGCCAAATAGAGATGTTCTGTAATGGTTATGGATGGAGCTATACTAACAGAATGAGAGAGGTTTGGCTAATTTTCTATCGTATATAGCAGCTGACCTAGGTATAAAGCCAGTGCAGATACTTGAACTAATTTTTCTGAGAGATGTAACATTGAACCTGAGCTTTTGGCACAAAACTATTTATTTTTAACTAGCTCACTTGATGATAAGTTGATACTTGTACAGGTCATAACCCTGAATATACAAGAAAAAAAACTCTGTATGCAAACAAGACAAACACTCTAATCAACAAAACCAGTTGGGATACTTACTCCAGAGTAGCTCCCTGCTCTAAAGAAAAATATGGCAACATATGAGGTAAAAGAAATCGGTTGTCATACCCTACACGATCTTCCATGGTCCAAATTAAGACTAGATTATTAAAATATTAAGATTAATATAAATCTTAATGAACCTAATTTGGTATAGCGCTTACTTCATAGAAGAAACCACAACGCAACATAGCAATCATGTAAGTCTTTTTGAAATGGAAAGTACTATCCTGTGAAAGATGGTATGGCACAATGATCTACACAGAGCAATCACCCAGAAGTTAAACGTCCTATCAGTGACAGCCATGCAGCAGAGAAGAAAACAAGCAGGCATTCAAAGGACTTAGTGATTATTATAGTTTCTTTTGGCTTTTTGAAAATTTAAAGTCAGTATTAGAAAATATAGTATAGTTTGGAAACAAAGTAATTTGGTTATGTGAGAGATCATGTGAAATTGGTTCCCTCCATATAAATAAAAGGAAACTGCTAGCTAGGCATTGTATGAGGAGTCCTTGGTTTTGGAACTCCCTCTTTCAGTCCAAGAGCGCTTGGATTTTTTAATCATCCAAGTGTTTTTCTTTTTTCTCAGCAGCCTGGGATGCCTCACAATGGTTTGCTGCTGTAGCTCCCAACCTGAGCTCCTTACAAATAGCCAGACAGCATGCAGGTTACACGCTTGAGTGTCTTTGTATAGCCACAGCCCTGGTCCAGCCACTTTGACCCCCACCAGCCTTGGTTACTTCCAGCAGTTTTGATTACTACTTGCAGAGTAACCCCAATACACTCCAGTCCCAGATTTCCCCCAAAAAACATGTATTCTGTGCTGTCCAGCCCTTTCCTGAACAGTCTAGATGTATTAGTCCATTTCCTCTCTAAGGGGATTGACATACAATGGACTGCCTTAAATGAAGTTACCCAAATAATTCACAATAGTGGATTTGTTTTAATTAAAGAATATAACAAGTTTATTTAACTACAAGGAGATAGGTTTAAATTAGTACAGATATAAGGCATTGAAGTCAGAAATTGTCTCAAGAAAAATAAAGACAAAACATGTTCTAAACTTTACATACTAGACTTGGTTTAGGGTGAAATTCTTACCACATGCTCCCAGCAACAGAGCTGACCAAATTTCAGGTCAGGATCTACTCCCAAAGTCCATAGGCTGTTTCTTTCGTCATCTTGTGGAAGAGATAAATGGCTAAGGAAAAAGAACGTGGGTTGCTTTTGCCCCTCACTTTTATAGTTCAGTCACTTCTTGAACTGCAGTTTCTTGAGCCTTACCCCAAGAAGTAAGGGGTGGAGACATAGAATCATAGGAGTGGAAGGGACCTTGAGGGGTCATCTAGTCCAGTCCCTAAGTATTATTTGGACCATCGTGGCAGGACTAAGTATTATTTGGACCATCCCTGAATGGTGTTTGTCTAACCTGCTCTTTAAAATCTTCAATGATGGAGAGTCAGCAGCCTCCCAAGGCAGTTTATTTCAGTGCTTAACCACCCTGACAGGAAGTTTTTCCTAATGTCCAACCCAACCCCCCCCTTGCTGCAATTTAAACCCATTTTTTCTTGTCCTAATCCTCAGTGGTTAAAAAGAACAATTCTTCTCCCTCCTCCTTATAACAACCTTTTATGTGCTTGAAAACTGTCCCCTCTGTCTTTTCTTTTCCAGACTAAACAAACCCAGTTTTTTCAATCTTCCCTCATAGATCATGTTTTCTAGACCTTTAATCATTTTTGTTGCTCTTCTCTGTACTTTCTCCAGTTTGTCCACATCTTGGTGAAATGTGGCGACCAGAACTGGACACAATACTCCAGTTGAGACCTAATCAGCATGGTGTCTTCATTACAACACTCCTGCTTATACATCCCAGAATGATGATGGCTTTTTTTTTTTTTTTTTGCAACAGTGTTAAACTGTTGACTTATATTTAGCTTGTGGTCCACTATGACCCCCAGATCCCTTTCCGCAATACTCCTTCCTAGGCAGTAATTTCCCATTTTGTATGTGTGCAACTGATTTGTTCCTTCCTAAATGGAGTACTTTGCATTTGTCCATATTGAATTTCATCCTATTTACTTCAGACCATTTCTCCAGTTTGTACAGATCATTTTGAATTTTAATCCTGTCCTCTAAAGCACTTGCAACCCCTCCCAGCTTGGTATTGTCCACAAACCTTATAAGTGTACTCTCTATGCCATTATCTAAATCATTAATGAAGATATTGAACGGAACCGGACCCGGAACCGATCCCTGCAGGACCCCACTCGTTATGCCCTTCCAGCATGACTGTGAACCACTGATAACTACTCTCTGGGAACAGTTTTCCAACCAGTTTTGCACCCACCTTATAGTAGCTCCATCTAGGTTGTATTTTCCTAGCTTTTTTATGAGAAGGTCATGCGAGACTGTAACTGACTGTTACTTACCAAGTTACTATTTTCTAGATGTTTGCAAATTGATTGCTTAATTATTTGCTCCATTATCTTTCCGAGTACAGAAGTTGAGCTGACTGGTCTGTAATTTCCCGAGTTGTCCTTATTTCCCTTTGTATAGACTGGCACTATATTTGCCCTTTTCCAATCTTCTGGAATCTCTCCCATCTTCCATGACTTTTTAAAGATTGCTAATGGCTCAGATATTGGCTCAGTCAGCTCCTTGAGTACTCTAGGACGCATTTCATCAGGCCCTGGTGACTTGAAGACATCTAACTTGTCTGAGTAATTTTTAACTTGTTATATTCGTATTTTAGCCTCTGATCTTACCTCATTTTCACTGGCATTCACTATGTTAGACGTCCAGTCACCACCAATCTTCTTGGTGACAACCGAAACAAAGAAGTCATTAAGCACCTCTGCCATTTCCACATTTTTTGTTATTTCTCTCCCACCCCACATTGTGTAACAGTCCTACCCTGTCCTTGGTCTTCCTCTTGCTTCTAATGTATTTGTAGAATGTTTTCTTGTTACTCTTTGTCTCTAACTAGTTTGATCTTGTTTTGTGCCTTGGCCTTCCTAATTTTATCCCTACATACTTGTGTTATTTGTTCATCCTTTGTAATTTGACCTAGTTTCCACTTTTTGTAGGAGACTTGATTTTTAGATCATTGAAGATATCCTGGTTAAGCCACCGTGGTCTCTTGCCATACTTCCTATCTTTCCTACACAGTGGGATAGTGTGCTCTTGTGCCCTTAATAATGTGTCTTTGAAAAACTGCCAGTTGTCTTCAATTGTTTTTCCCCTTAGACTTGCTTCCCAGGGGATCTTACCTACCAACTCCCTGAGTTTGCTAAAGTCTGCTTTCTTGAAATCCATTCTTTATTTTGCTGTTCTCCCTCCTAACATTCCTTAGAATCATGAACTCCACCATTTCATGATCACTTTCCCCCAAGCTGCCTTCCACTTTCAAATTCTCAGCCAGTTCCTCCCTATTTGTCAAAAGCAAATCTAGAACAGCCTCTCCCCTAGTAGCTTTCTCCACGTTCTGAAATAAAAAATTGTCTCCAATACATTCCAAGAACTTGTTGGATAATCTGTGCTCTGCTGTGTTGTTTTCCCAACGGATGTCTGGGTAGTTGAAGTTACCCATCACCACGTCCTGTGCTTTGGATGATTTTGTTAGCTGTTTAAAAAAAGCCTCATCCACCTCTTCTTCCTGGTGAGGTGGTCTGTAGTAGACCCTTACATCCCTCTTGTGTTTTACCTCTTTTGTCCTTACCCAGAGACTTTCAACAAGTCTGTCTCCTATTTCCATCTCAACCTCAATCCAAGTCTATACATTTTTAATATATAAGGCAACACCTCCTCCCTTCCCCCCCCCCCCCCACTAATACTAATACTTCCAGTTCTCCCTGTTTATTCCCCAAACTCCTTGCATTTGTGTACGGATCTCTAAAATCAAATGTGAAGACCATGAGTTTCAGAACTGACTAGTGATTGTATGTGATTCTCCAATTCTGGGGGCCCATTTTGAGACAAAAGCTTGGTTTTCAGAAAGCACTCCCACCTCTCACTGGTCTGGATTGCACCCCAAAACGTGACACCATCGTTGGAGGTTTTAAAGAGGAGGTTAAACATCTTTCAGGGATGGCCTAGGTATATTTAATCCTGCCTCAGAGATGGACTAGATAATCACTTGGGGTCCCTTTCAGACTTAAAATTCTATGATTTTGGATGGATGTTAGTTGTCTCATCTTCTATTTAGAGTTAAGGAACTGGTAATAAGAAATGAAAACTTGTAGTATGCCTTAGCTCCAAGGGTAAGGTGTGCTAAATGAAACATAAAAGTGCTCCTATATGGTTCAACCTTTTACTAATGCAAGTTGTCAGTTAATTTTTTTGCTAGAGAAAGCAGAAATTTATTTTATCATAAACGCATTCATTTGTGAATACTCTGAACTAGAGCCATAGTTTTCCTTTTCAGTGTTGTTAAAAATAGTATGTCCTGGGGACAGAGGAAGCAGCTGAGTAAAGTATCTGAGTATTGCTACATTTTGAGGATTTCTATAATTATATGAAATTCAGTTGAGAAAGGACATTCATGAGATATTTGAACTTATGAATGGAAAAGAAAAATAAATATCATGAGGGGAGAGATCTTTTAAAGTGTGTGCATTTATTTGAATTATTTGGAAGTCCTTGGTTTTTAATGAAATATTTATTTCTACCTACAGTTGCTCTTATAATAAATGCAAGCACTAAAATTTACATCATATACAATGCCAGCTTTGGTAAAATATACTAGTAAGTGAAGTCTAATGTAATATGCAATTTTAAAACATAGTTTAGTTACAGTTTTTTCCTGTTCACTTTTTTCAGTCTTTGTATTGGGGTTTAGCTTTGTCTACTGTTTTGGGCCCTGTGTGTTACTTTGAGGTTTTTCCCCTACTTTCTCTCTGCTCTTTTGCAGTGTGACACATCTAAAAGGTTGACTCTCATTGAATGGATAGGATAGGATAGGCTAAACCCAGAGTTTTGAGTTCAATCCTTGAGGGGGCCATTTAGGGATCTGGGGCCAAAACTGGGGATTGGTCCTGCTTTGCGCAGTGGGTTGGACTAGATGACCTCCTGAGGTCCCTTCCAACCCTGATATTATTCTATTCTATTCTATTCTAAGGGGAAAAATCAGACTATTGTTTTCAGCCATTTGAGGTCCGATTGGAAGGTATATTATTTTTACCTTTTTGTTGACTTTATAAAATATTTATTTTCTCTCTTATAGTTTTGGATATGGCCAGGCATGTTCCTCTTTACAGAGCTCTGCTAGAGTTGCTCCGTGCTATTGCCTCCTGCACCTCTATGGTGCCACTGTTGCTGCCTCTGTCTGGAGAAAATGGAGAGGAGGAGGAAGAGCAGTTGGAATCTCAAGCTTCTGTTGGCACTTTATTGGCTAAAATGAAGACATGCGTGGATACCTACACCAACCGATTGAGGTACAGTAAACATTTTAATCTCTCCTGAGCTTTCTGGTGCATTTGTTATTAATTTTAGAAAAAACAGAAGATGCGTAAATAAATATCTCTGTGCCACAGTCCAAAGTGATAAAACCATATACCATTTTATTGCCTCTGCTAGGTTTTAAGGTCACTCTTCATAACATCTTATGTCATTATTCAATTAAATTGATTTTTACCAATTAGCAGCATGGTTTATGGACTGCAATCTATCAGTTTAATTGAGATTTAGGTTTTATTTTTATGTATTTTGTTTTACCATACATTCCTCTTACCAGAAGTTAAATAATAAATTTGAAATTTCCAAAATAATTTGGTGTGTTTGGATATTGTTCTGCTTTAGTAAGTAGTTACTCACCGGTTGGAAAGATTGGTGGTAACCAAGTGTTTGGAGACTTAAACCTTCCATTTTCCCTAACTTTATTCTTGCTGGGCTGCAACAAGACAAACCTAACTTTTACAGGTCTGTGCATGTCCTGCTGCCAAGCTGAATAAGCTCAGTCCCTCAGAAGTGGGAGTGGAGCAGTCAGAGGCAGAGCAAATGAGGGCAACTCCCCTGGCTCAAAATAGCTTTTGAAAGAAAGATGACATGCTTGCCTTGCCTGCTGCTTATAGGTGAAAGACCCACCTTAAAAGTGGGCTCTCCCCAGAAGTTTCACTACTGAAGAAATGCCTTTGGAGCTTGTCAGGGTGAGATCGAGGGAATTATGATTTTTTTTTTGCACATTTGTGTTACTGTGGATTCTGCTATACTTGTACATGCACTTCCTGTGCACAAGACTGGAACTTTTTGAGTAGCAATGGCGACTGGGGCCACACATGCGCCCTATGCTGCCTTGTGCTCCCGTGCATACATATATGCGTCTTTTATGCCATGTGTTGGCATGTAGGTATGTGACACCATTTGCCAGATTTAATCTTCAGCCCTTACAACTGTGGCTGAAGTTCGTGTATACAGTAGCCAGATCCATGGACAAAAAAGGTCACAGTCCTTTTTACAGGTGGTTAAAAGTCTTAGGAGGGCTAACTTGGTGGTTGGGCTCAGAGAACATATGGAAAGAGACCCCGTTCTGTCTCCTCCCTGACTCACAAACTCATAGACTTTAAGACCAGAGGCACCCGAAGGGAGAAAGAGAAAGTACTTACAAGTTATTGTAGTTCTTCAAAAGTGTTGCTTCTACATAGTCACACTCCCTACCTGTATCTTCTGAAGGACAGTTGGGACCACACGTCCTTTTTACACCCTTGGAGACATACATAAGGTGAGGAGGCATGAGAGGGTGAATGGCCCAAATATTGTTCTCTGGAAGATTCCAAGCTTGCAAGCCTAGGACAAATTTATTCCAATAATGTGAATATTGATATAATTCTCTCCAAGAATTACCATTACTAGTAACTCTGTAACCGAAGAGCTGAAAGGTGCAGTGGCTTTATTGTATCAACACTTTTGATAAATTTACCATTCAGTGTGATCAAATTTGTCTCTGAAATTTTCAGTTTGGATAAGTCTCTGTATTGATTTTAAAAATTGAAGTTGTCTCCAGAATGTATCATCACTCATTATTCATTTAGCACAGTGTGAAAGGTAAGGATGTCATTTTTTAGCACAAGCTAAATTAAAAATTTAAATTATTAGCATGTACTCTATCTTGTCTAGCGCATATATCATTGAAATATTGCTCAGTTTTCCATCGGCTGTCAGTACTTTAAATGTGAGCTGAGATGATTTTGTCATCTTTTTTTCCAACATTTGTGAAACTCTAAATGTAAGCTTGAGAGACTACATTAAATTTTTAGTTTCATCTCCTTGCCATTCTAGCACTTTCATCTACTCAAAAATTCGATAAATTACAACATGCACTGTATCTGCTAACTTTGGTAGAGTATAATTTTTGTCTCACATTAAAAACAGAATTTGGAACAGAGTTTTAGAGCAATGAAGATTTTGTTTGTTTAGTTTTTTAGTGGTGGTTGTTTTTTAAAGCATCCAGGTAAAAGTAGAGAAAAAGAATGGGAGAATGTTAATATGGATTACTTATTCCCATTGCAAGTATTATGACAATTTATTCTTGGTGTATTTTGTTACTGGGCTTGTTGATTTTTAGGTGATTTCAATGGAATGATCTTATTTAAATCTCCATAATCAGTGCTCAAAAACTGATCATCACTGCTAGTGTGTGCATGTGCGCGCACACACCTGCAGACTTATACGCTGGCTGTGGGAATGTGGGGAGTCTATTCTCTTTCCCGCTTCAATTTTAGAACTTCATTTGCCTTTCTCTGGCTCTCCAGAAGGGCTTATGAGGTCTCTCAGCAGCTTCCTCTCTCCCACATAGGTGTGGTACAGTCTTCAGCTGGGCCTTCTCCTCCCTTTTTTCTAGAAGTGCACATGTATCAGAGGGAGTTTAGAGAGATTCTCGGATCATTTTCCCCCTAATCTTCTAAATCCAGAGAAAAGGAATTCAGACTTTGTGTGGAAACAGTGTTCATACACCAAAAGGCAGACCTGGAGTTCCACAATTATGAATTTGACTTACCAGTGGCATGTGCATTTACAAATGGTGGAGTAAAACCACACTTCTTTCAAACATGGGTTGTTGTCTTACCTTTGAATTTACATCAGGTGCATGAAGTTAAGTTTTGGGCTCAAAAGAAAGCTGTTGACATGTTTATAAAAGCCTGGTGAATGGAACCTTCTTCAGATATGCAGTCTTCTCTGCCTACAAGGGAACTACCAGCAGAAGTTTCTATATTGACAGCATGTCATTCACATTGCTAGAAAGGTCCTATTTCATGGACCCAAGCTGGACCAAAGGATTTCAAGGAGGCCTAATTCTAACCTGTAACCTTTGCTCTCCCTTGCCTGCCTACTTATTTTGGTGTTTATTTTTTCTGTGACCCAACTCCATTTGAAGTCTAAGTTTATCTTTCACTGGGTTTGAACCAAAGTATTGTTTTAGCCCTTCCGATAACCACTTTAGCATGGGGATAGGAGTTTGAATTTCACAATGTGTGTGAGACTTCCCATTGTTGCTTGGGATACATGTGGCGTAGACTGGTTTGAGACTTCGGTCAGTGATTCCAAAGGTCTCCTTCAAAAGAGCTTTGATCTCTTCAGTTTGCAAGAATCTGTTTTTAAAACTGTGTACTTTTGCCAGTGTTTGGGAATGGGCAAAGACTCCTGCCATAGGTAGAGTTGGGTCTGGTTATTTAGAAAGGGCTGTGTGATGATTGAAGCTGTGATCATCTATTAAGTGGATTTGTTAAAGAAATGTAAAACAAAATGTAATAACTAATGACTAAAAGGGAATTAAATTCTGTCTCAGAGTGGCTAGCAATATAGTCAGGAAGACAGAAGTGTCCTGGGATGAAGAGATGTCTAAATTGTAATAGATTTCAGGCCAAAAGAAATGTTTGATCAAAGACAGGCCATGGAAATGAATCCCTTGAGACAGATCCCTTCCCCATCTAGTTCAAAGGAATTATTTCAAGTACCACATGTTGATTGGAAAGAAACTGAAAGATTATCAGTAAAATTGGATATAATGCTAAGTACATAGACAAGGAAGCAAGACAATAAAGCTTAATCAAAGGTAGTGTAACTGAAAGATGTCATTGATTGTACAGTGATCCAAAGGTTTGCATCATGTTTATAATGATGATGGCATCCACATGTAGACAGATTTCTGAGGCATTTAAATGAGTAATAAGCCCAAAGGAGGGAGAAACAATAGGAAGGCTTCACTGAGAAGGGCATGATACACAAAATAATAGATAACATGAGCGAAGATACTTGTATCTTATAGCAAGAGGGCAGGGGGACACAAAGTATGAGAATGTAAAACTGAATCCTAATCTACAATAACTACAAGATATCATATTTAGCAGGACTGTTACCTAGATCTTAGATGAGATATAAATTAACCTGCAACTGTGGTTTCCTCTCCAGTCTCTCCAACCATTATTTTACTTAAGGTTAAAAAGATTATTGCTTTGATGTAACTACTGCAAGGCATTCTTATGGAGAAGGTAAACCAAATTTGAATGTCAAATTATTAAAGTAAAGACAAAGGTACCTCCTTGAGGTACTTGCCCCAACGCCTGTTGCTCTCCCAAAAATCAATTATAGTGCCCTGTCAGTTGTCACAGTTGAGCACAATGCCTCTGAAAATCCACTAACGTTAGACCCTTCGAAAATAAAGCACTCAGAATTAGAGACCGCTATTGAAAATTTAGCCATCTGTACCCAGTCAGTGTCTAGCTACTGAAGTAGCAGCAGATATTAAGGTCCAGATCCTGAAAAGGTATTTAGGTGCATAATTCCCTTTTATTTCAGTTAAGGATCTATGGCCTCTGTCCCCTTTGGCCTTTGAGGATCTGGCCCTAAATCCCCTGCATCCATTAAACTGTAGACCTAAATTTTAGCTTTGGATTTCCCACATATCACCAGAACCAAGGAATCTAACATTGCTAGAGCTAATTATTTAGCAGTTAGTCATTACTAGCAAAACTTGTAAACCCAAAATATAGTTTGTTTTGGGTTATCATGTTAATACTTGACACCTAAATAATTTTCCTCTTCAAGGAATCTAGCTGCAGAGCAGTTATGGGTATTAGCTTTGTGATAATTTGCTGAGCTGTCATACCTTGCCTTTGTGAAAATTAATAGACCCCAGTTTTGGAATAATTTAAAGCAGCTTTTGCCAAATTTTTAAAAGTTGATTTCATTTTCCTGAAATGAGGCTCAATCACAACCTCCTTCAGTCTCACCATGTAGTGTGAAAGGCCCCGTCATCTTAATTTATACATCTTCCACACCATCTGTGCTCCACATTGAGAAATGCTGCCCTAAAGGCTGGGGGTTTCTCTTCTCGTGGAGGACCAAAAGCAAGATTAATTGTAATTCTGTTTGAGTCTGCCTTAATTTCAGACAAACAAGTCAGGAGTGTGTGTTCCATGCTTTAGTGGGATACGTTGCCAGGTCCAAGGATAGAGGCTTTGTTTAGATTTCTTTTTACTAACAGCCACAAATCCTGTAAATGAGTGAAAGCTAGCATAGTATGATCTTGGGTTACATCTCAGTGTGGTTATTAGTGCATATCTAATCCTTTAGTTTATCTGGCAAAAGGTATGCTTCCCCTTTTTTTATTGCTCCTTCATTTTGGGGAAGAGAAAATGTCTCCAGGAGACAAGGTCCCAGGCCACGTGATGAGGCAAAATAACAGACTTTCTTGTTTCTTTTAGTTGGTGGTGGTTTACTGTTTTGGAAAGTTTTATATTGGAGCTTATTCCATTTCCTCAACCAACTCCCTGATTCAAGTGAGGTTTGGCTTACCTGACTTTATAGTTTTGATACTTACATGTACCCAGGAGAGATACTGTATAATACATAATATGGATTCAACCTGGAGAAACTCATTCACATAAGTGGCTCCATTAGAAGTATAGTGGAACTGATCAAGTCCTAGGACATAAAGGTCTTTAGAGGCACCTGCAGACTTAAGGTGGTTTGCAAGGACTCTTTACGGTACTTCATAGAACTGGCCAAGTAAAGTTTAAAAGGTTTCCAGGCTTTGCTTCTGTTTTGAGAGTAAATAGTTTAGCCAAATTAAGAGTTAACTCTATTTCCATTATAAGATTGCTTTTGATCCCTTCCTCAAACTTAACCAAAGCTGAAGAAATTGTACTAAATTTTCTTGTGTGGCATTCTGCATGAGGAAAGTTTTGTTTTTTTTCTTTTTCTTCTTCAACGTTTTGGGGATAGTTGGACAAGCTATTCTGAAATATGATTTAAGAAGTGAAAAGTTTTTCACTTTTCCAAAAGCCTGTTTCCCGAGTACATTTATTTACCTTGCCGTGGTGTTCCAATATCAGAATTATAACTCTTTACACCTTTTGTACCCTTCTCTGTACCTTTATAAAGACAACCTTCAAGCTTTTTTTCTGCTCCTCTTTTACTTCAGAAATAGTAGCCATAGAATGTCGCAGTCTTTGTAAGACTGCAAATGTAATATGACAGGAAGCTAAAGCCTGCTGATATCCAGCTTTCTAAGCTGAGGGTGGGAAAGGAAGAATATTGAGTTCTTCTTTGAGTGCTTGCTCATTTTGATTCTATTCTAGTGTGTGTGTACCCATGTGCACAATTGTCAGATTTTTTTCCCTTAGCGTGGTATCTGTGGGGTTGGCTGTGATGCCCTCTGGAGTGCTGTGCTTATGCATTGGTATATTAGGCGCCGCCGGCCCTAGGCCCTCTCAGTTCCTTCTTACCATCTGTGGTGGTTGGTCAGAGCACCTTTTTTCCCTTGCCTAGCAAGTGCTCAGTGGTTCTCTCCTTTTCTTTGAGTTTTACTGTCTTGTAAATAGTTTGTTTACAGCAGTTAGTGGAGTAGGTGTTAAGTATTGTAGTTGGTAAGTTAGAGTCATGGTAGGGACTTTGCCCCAGTCTCTGGGTTTTAAGCCCTGTTCCATAGCAGCTGCATGAAGTGCTTGGGGGAATCACATGTGAAAAAGTATTGCATCTGTAAGAACTTTCGTCCCAGAACACACAAAGAGTGCGACATCCTTTTGAGGGCCATCCACATGGAGGGTGCTCTCCGCCCAGCCTCTGAGCCTTCCCAACCATACTCGACTCCCAGTACTTCGTCCTTGGTGAGTGGTGCATCCTCGGCACTGGGCTCTATCCGGTACCGCTCCCCTTCTCCAGTGCCCAAGAAGAAGTCGAAGTGTGACTCCCCAGTACCAGGCAAGAAAAGCCAAGGGGTATCAGGTAAAGGACCCAGTTTCGGCCACCGATCCACCCCAGAGCTCCATGGAGACGCCCCCCATCACCCCTGAGGGGGCCCCTAACCCCCACGAGGGATCCGCCACTGATTCCATGAGTGGTAGGGAACCCAGACCCATAGTGGGGCCGATGCCTTCCCAGAGAGCAAAGGACTCTCCAAACACAGCCAGCACTGTGCACTGCGATGGATCCAGCAAAGGCTCCCTACGAGGGCAAGCCAGTCGTAATAACACCCCAGAGGTGAGTGAATGCTGCCGGTCCCCGGAGCTGAGGCAGTGCTCTCCGTCGCCATGCCCCAGGTCTCTACAACAGCTCAGGTCACTGGTTCAACATTTAAGATTTCTGGCATGGCGCTTCTGGTCTCCTCCCTCTTGACGAGATTTTCCCAGAGGGAGACATCGGTCATCATATGGCCAGCACTAGTCACTCTCCTGCCAACTGTCTGCACAATGTCGATGATCGTCACCTACACCGTGGGAATGTTCTCTGATGTGGTACCGATCCCCCTGCTCCCAGCACCAATCTACCTTTGTTCACCCACAGTGACGGTTAGTTGCCACGCTCAGGAATCAACAGCCCAACGGTGGTCACAGGAATGGGATTCCTTTGGCATGGAAAGGGAGTTTAGCCCCTTGCCCAGGCAGCACCAGCACAATTGGGCACCTGAGGCTACGTCGATCTACATGATGCTGTTCTGGCAGCAGGGCCAGTGGCTGGCGCAGTGGCCCTATTGGAGTGCCTGGGGCCTCAGCATGACCTTCTCTTCTTGCCACGAGTGGTCGCTCCATCTGGAGGTGGTGGGTGTAATCTTCCGGACGTGGGAAACTCCCCAGGTGCTCAATTCGGGGTGGGTGAACAGGGGCTCTCTGTCAGACTCCTTTTTGCTCCTATGATCGGGGGCTCTGATGTATGCCTTCCCCCCAGTGCCTTGATCAACAGAGTCCTTATGAAGATCAAACACAACAAAGCGAAGGTGATCCTGATAGCCCGGCTTGGCCTTACCAGCACTGGTTCAGCACACAGCTGGATTTTTTCGGTAGCCGCCCCACTGCAGCTGTCTCGTTAGCCGAATCTGCTGTCCCAGAACCACGGCAGTCTTCTGCACCCAAACCTGGTGGTGCTGCACTTGACAGCCTGGTTACTGCATGACTGAATGTGGAAGAGCAGGAATGTTTGGCCTGGGTCCAACATGTCTTGTTGGGTAGCAGAGAGCCTTCCACCAAAGTGACCTATCTGGCCAAATGGAAAAGGTTCACATGCTGGTCCTCACACCAAGGTATCTGGGCCGAACGGGCCTCGCTGCAGGCGATCCTTCTGACCCTCAAGCTCCAAGGGTTATCCCTCCATTGATTAAGGTCCACTTGGCCTCTATTTCAGCCTTCCACTCCCCGCTCCAGGGCAGGTCAGTCTTCGCTTATGACATGATGGTTCAGGGCTGTGTGCAGGCAATGGGGTAGCTCAGGGTGCAGGGAGGGGATAGCTGGGGACTGTGTGCGGGCAGGGGGGTAGCTCAGGGTGCAGGGAGGGTATAGCTGGGGACTGTGTGCAGGCAGGAGGGTAGCTCACGGTGTAGGGAGGCAATACCTAGAGGCTGTGCGCCAGGAGAAGTCCTCTGTGGTTACTGCTCCCCAAGGGCTCCTGGCTTCACCGCTGTGGTGGGGGCTGCTGGGGCTCCTAGCTTCAGGCCCATGGTGGCGGGTGCCAGGGCTCGGGGTTTTAGCCGCGTGGGGTGGTGAGGCTTGGGCTTTGGTTTCCTGCTTGAGGCCCCTTGGGGATGCAGACCCCCAGTTGAGAACCACTACAGTAGAGTTTTGAAATAATGGAGAATGTGCTGGGGGAGAATAGCAGCTGGAAAATGCAGATTGCCAAATGTATATATAACTTTCCTTTTGAACAGAATACAGAAGAGATTTTAAAAGAATTTGGGAGATTTAACAGACTGGGACGCATTAAGGATAAACTGAGATACTTCCAAAAATTACATGCACCATATAAAGCTCTATTATCACAGAGTGATAAAGTAAAAACTGAACTTGGCCAAAAGTTAAAGTTAGATGTCGTTGTGCATATATACACACCGGCTGACTGAGTGAACGGTTTGGTCCCCATAACAATATGTCAGACTTGTATAGATTCATAAATTTGAATTCATCTTTCCATGCTTCACATGGCAGTGATCCTCCAATCGTTCTGTCCAAATCCACAGCATTCTGCTGTCGCACAATCTGGATATATCTATAGCTCTAAAGATCTTGCAGTCGTGCTCCTTGTTTGTTTTGTTTTTCCCAAAATGCCACAGTCTTTGGGCATGCAAACAATCCCTGACCAGATGGATTGTTAGGCATTGTGCAAACCTCTTCAAACTATACAAGGCATTCAGCAAACCTATTCCTGAAGGAATCAAAGCACACTCTGCAAGATCTCTGGTGACATCCTGGGCAGAAAGGTTATGCTTCAACTGAGGAAATCTGCAGGGCAGCAACCTGGTCATTTATCAATACCTTTATTAAACATTTAGGTGGAGGAGGAGAGCGTGTGAGAGGTGGCTCTTTCCACATCCTGAATTCTGGCCCCTGGCACACTAGTTACAGCAGCCTTGGAGCTGCTCTAAGACGTATCAACTTGTAACAGCCCTGTATGAACATTACACCAGTTGTGAAGAGCTAGAGGTTGTGGGGTGGTGGTGTTGAGGGTGGCAGAATAGGGTCATTCTGCCAACCCTAACCCACGTGGGAAATTCTGTTCTGTGGAAAGATTCTCCAGTGTGTCTGTTTCTATTCTTTAAAGATCCCCTTATCCCACCTGAGCAGAATAAAAGCCCCACATCACAAGGCACTATTGTTTGTTTGTGAAGAAACAAGTAGTTTTACATGTTAAGATGCTTAACGCTCAGGAAAGGGAGGGAGGCAGAAAAAGGGAATATGTTGATATTAAAAACTCATATTTGTTTGTCTAATTATTCCTCTTTTTAAATTTTCTTTCTTACACTTATTATCTAGCTAACAAAGCATTTGCTAAATTAAGTATTACTGGTGTTGAACTGTTTTTAGAGTTCACTGTATGTTTGTGGTTCTTAGTCTTAGAACATGTGCTTAAGTGCTTTGCTGAATTAGGGCCTGTACATTTATTTACAACTTGCTTTAAAATTAAAATTGGAGGAAGAGGTTTAGATTTTCCAAATCTAAAGTAAAATATATGAGATTTATCATGGAGAATAGAGCCCCTACTAACCTGTTTTGAAGAGGGGTTTTTGAAATAATTTTTAAGACAATAATTTCCCTTTCAGTAGCTTGACCAGCCACATTTTCTTTGCCTTTGGCATATTTTTCTTCCTTGTAAATCTCGAGGGTTTTGAAAATCTTGAAAAGCTGAGGTGCATTCTCTTTGTTTCTTGCAAGCAGCTTGAGAATTCTGAATTCAAGAGCCAATCTGTGGCCTTCACTTGGTGCTATTAGAGCAGGGGTGGGCAAACTACGGCCCGGGGGCCGAATCTGGCCCTCCAGATTTTTTAATCCGGCCCTCGAGCTCCCACTGGGGAGTGGGTTCCGGGGCTTGCCCCGCTCCAGCCGGGGAGCGGGGTCAGAGCCTTGCCTCACTCCTCACAGCTCCCAAAAGCAGCAGCATGTCCCCCTTCTGGCTCCTACGCATAGGGGCAGCCAGGGGGCTCCGCACGCTGCCTCTGCCCCAAGTGCCGCCCCCGTAGCTCCCATTGGCCAGGAACCATGGCCAGTGGGATCTGCAGGGGTGGCGCCTGCGGATGGAGCAGCGTGTGGAGTCGCCTGGCTGTGCCTCCGCGTAGGAGCCAGAGGAGGGACATGCTGTTGCTTCTGGGAGCTGCTTGAGGTAAGCACACCCCAGAGCCTGCACCATGACTCCCTCCCATGCCCCAACCCCCTACCCCACTCCGATCCCCCTCCCGCCCTCCGAATCCCTCGGTCCCAGCCCGGAGCACCCTCCTGCACCCCCAACCCCTCATCCTCAGCCCCGCCCCAGAACCCTCACTCCTCCCCACACCGCAACCCCAGCCTGGAGCCCACTCCCGCTCCCTGAACTCCTCATTTCTGGCCGCACCCCGGAGCCTACACCTCCAGCTGCAGCTCTCACACCCTCCCAACCCCCAATTTCATGACCATTCATGGTCTGCCATACAATTTCCATATCCAGATGTGGCCCTCGGGCCAAAAAGTTTGTCCACCCCTGTATTAGAGGCTCAGCACTTCAGAAAATCTCTCCACTTTTTTATGTACCAAAATACAGATTTAGGAACCTAGCTTTAGGTTCCCATTTTTTAAAATCTTAGTCTATATCTCTACAAGCAAAAGACTAAGGTGGAGATTTTGAAAAGCACAAATGGTGGGAGTTAGGCACCCCAACTGTCTTTTGTGCATTTAAAAATATCTTCCTGTGGCGTTAATAGAGTGTGTTGCTTAGCTCCCCTCTTTCCCTGCACGAGTACTCTTGAAAATCCAGTATTTCTTCTAAGAAAACAATAGGTCAGCATCATTCTGAGCAAAAAATCTGGTACAAGGAAAATTCAGTGTTGCTACAATAAATTAACTTTGTTGTTAACATACTCTAGGGATAGTTTTATTTGATGAGGTTCAAAGACCTTAAATATCACCATAATTTCCTCAGTGTTGAATATTTTAGAAACAGTATTAACACAATTTCAGCCTGTTTTAAAATATACAGAGCGTCTGAACTATTCAGTGATGGCACACACAAAAAAGGAAAAAAAATAGTAGTAGTTTGGAGCATCAAAGCATTAAATTGCTAATTTCTACTTACATAAGCATCTTTTTGTTATACTGATGCCTATGATAATAGAAAAACAGGAAACAAGTGGTGGTTTGTCTGTTAATCTTGTTTGAGTCTTAAAATGAACAGCTGTTGCTTTTAAAACAAAGATTTACAGAGAAGCAAAAAACTCATTAGAACTAAATGAAAACGATTTTGTGAAATGCCCACATTAAAATCTGTAATGGTTTACATAGGGTTTAGTGCATATGCATATTAGAACTTAATTTACAAATAAACTTTGAAAATATACACACTAAATAATTTAGCATTGTCAGTCTCATGCTTTCTCTTCAAGAGCCTATTTATATGCAGATGTAAACTATTGGTGGGTTGGCAAGATTAAAAGTTTGGTTAAAATGACAGTCATTTACCTTTGCCTTTCTTCAAACTTCATTTTGCTGTACCCAAAACACACATTTTTGCTGGTCCAGTCAAGACCATATGCTAATGACTGTGATATTTAAAGGAAACAATTCAGTTTTTATCATATTTCATGGTAGATGTGGCGACACATTGCATTTCAAAAAGGCTTTGTTGTTTTTAGTGCTAATGTTTTTACCCATTGTCAATAATAGCCAGCTTTCTGAATACTCAAAAAGAAAAGGAGTAGTTGTGGCACCTTAGAGACTAACCAATTTGTTTGAGCATAAGCTTTTGTGAGCTACAGCATCCGATGAAGTGAGCTGTAGCTCACGAAAGCTTATGCTCAAATAAATTGGTTAGTCTCTAAGGTGCCACAACTACTCCTTTTCTTTTTGCGAATACAGACTAACACGGCTGCTACTCTGAAACCTTTCTGAATACTGTGTCTGATTACAGTCCTATAACCTCTTCCCCCCCTCCCCCAATTCTTTTCAACAAACAGGTCTAAAAAAGAAAAAGCTAAAGCAGGAGTAAAACCAGATGCTTCTGATCAAGAACCAGAGGGGCTGACGCTTTTGGTACCGGACATCCAGAAGACTGCTGAGATAGTTTATGCTGCTACCACCAGTTTGCGCCAAGCAAATCAAGGTAAAATAAAATAAAATAGTCAATATGTTGATTAATACTGTACATAAGATTTTTAGCATGCTTGTTGACATAAAATTCAGAGGCCAAGATTTTAAAAAATGGATGCCAGAAGTTAGACTCCTAGGACTTAGATGCCCAGCTGCCATTTAAGGTGCCTAAGTCCAATATTTAGGCAACACTGAGATCCTCAAAATCTCTGCTCAGATGCCATGTAACCCTGCAGATGTCTAAAGTCCTTAGTCCCTTGCAGTTCCACCATTAAACTTCCCTAAGTTTTATCCAGTGAGCTGCCACAGTCTAGCATCCAGGTGCCTATCTCATGCATATGCCCCAGCGGGATCCTCAAAGTAGGCATTCCTCTGCCTGCCCAAACAAAAACCACAACAGCAGCTTAGGCGCCTACCTCCAGAAGAGGGTTCACCGCAATGATTCCCAAGCAGTGATTGGTGTCCAAGTCCCTTTGAAGGGGATGGCTTAGAACTCACCCCCCTCTTTGGAATTTCCTGTTGACTAGTTTAGGCAGCTCCCAGTTCAGTGTGCTGGCTTTTGTGGATCCCATTCTTAGGCATCTATCTTGCTCCCTCTGCACTGCATCGGGAGCCTAGATATCTAATTCAGGGCTGTAGATTCCACTTGGTATCAAAGTGCCTACAAGTTAGGCACTGTAACACTTAGCATAGCAATGCATAAGTTCTTTTGTGAATCTAGTCCCTAAGTCTTTAATTTTGGATTTAAGTGGCTTGATTTTCAAAACTGCTGAACACCCAGCAGTTTCCTGGGAAACTTTGGCACTTGTTTTTAAAATTCTTGGTCAGATTATACAAAACTGGTTAGTGTAAGGGACAATGCTGTATCTTCCAGTTTTTATCACAATTATGTACCATCTTGTCTAACATTAAGAGGAAAATGAGTATGAGAAAAGCTGACAAAGTAATAACTCTGCTGTTGCAATTAAACTTCTTGAATAAAAAAATTAATTCTTAGTAAATTAAGTACAGAACAAAGAAAACCTAAATTAAGGATTAAAATGGAAGAAACTTCATATAACATTTGGTGTCTATACAGAAATTAAAGAAACCAAAAATGAATAGCTCTTATGGTAACACTGATTTTACAATATATGTGGTCTTCTACAAGTCTATAGGGTAGGGAAACATGGAATTTTATAAAAAGTTAAGAAAACTATCTTAAATTCACAATGCAAGCTGATAGTTTGAGCTTTACAGTTACATTATTTGTAAAGCGAAACTTAATCTGAAATAAAGAGCTGATTTTGTTATCACTTGTGGGGAATATGTGTTCAGTATCGTTGTGAAACCAGCCACTAGTAAATGAGAGAACATCAGATTTTAATCTTATGTGGAAAAATATATATCACTTTTAAATATTTATATAACAGAAAAGAAGTTGGCTGAATACTCCAAAAAGGCTTCTGTGAAGCCCAAGCCTTTGTCTGTTTTAAGGTCCCTTGAAGAAAAGTATGTGGCTGTCATGAAAAAACTCCAGTTTGGTAAGTTAAGAAGTATTAATATTGTGTAATGTTGTTGTGTAGAAAGAAGAATTCTAAAAACATACAATGAGGCTTCAGTCCAGGAAAGATTTGCACATGTGAATAACTTCAGACAGTAAACTGTTCACACGCGAAAGGTTTCAGAAGGGTAGCCATGTTAGTCTGTTTCAGCAAAAAGAATGAGGAGTACTTGTGGCATCTTAGAGACTAACAAATTTATACAGAAAGTTACCCATATCCACATTTTCAGGTTGTAGTAAGTTGCATTAAATTATGTTCAAATGTATTAAGTACAGGGTGTTTCAAATGCAAATTACAAAATGATCTTTGTGTGTGTTTTAGTTCTCAGAGACCACTGCTGACCAACACGGTCTCCTTGTTTCCTTGTGCTTCCTCCATCTATCTTTCTATATCCTTCTGTTTTCTTGTGTCTTGTATTTAAATTGTAAACTATATAGGACAGGAACAGTCTTTTTGATCTGCGTCTGTACAGCACCTAACATAATGGGGTCTTGGTCCATGACCGGGCTCTTAGATGCTTTGATAGTATATATAATCATTTCTCAAATATTGGTGTGGGGGGGTTTACAAATGCTGCAAAAACAACTGTTTAACCCAACTTATTTGCTTCTATGAATAATTGTAAGACAATATTTTGTTCAGAGATACATTTCTGGAGTGTGTCATGAATAGGGCTGTTAAGCAATTAAATAATCACTATTAGTCGTGGTGTTAATAATAGAACACTATTTATTTAAATATTTTTGGATGTTTTCTACTTTTTCAAATACGTTGATTTCATTTACAACACAGAATACAAAGTGTAAGGTGCTTACTTTATATTTTTGATTACAAATATTTGCACTGTAAAAAAGATAAAAGAAATAGTATTTTTCCATTCACCTAATACAAGTACTGTAGAGCAATTTCTTTATCATGAAAGTTGAACTTACAAATGTAGATTTGTGTGCCAAAAAAACCTGCATTCAAAAATAAAACAATGTAAAACTTTAGAGCCTTCAAGTCCACTCAGTCCTACTTCTTGTTCAGCCAATCGCTCAGACAAACAAGTTTTTGTTTACGTTTGCAGGAGATAATGCTGCTTGCTTCTTGTTTACATTGTCACCTGAAAGTGAGAACAGGCATTTGCATGGCACTGTTGTAGCCAGTGTCGCAAGATACTTATGTGCCAGATGTGCTAAAGATTCATACGTCCCTTCATGCTTCAACCACCATTGCAGAGGATATGTGTCTATGCTGATGATGGGTTCTGCTCAATAACGATCCAAAGCAGTGCTAACCGACGCATGTTCATTTTCATCATCTGAGTCAGATGCCACCAGAAGAAGGTTGATTTTCTTTTTTGGTGGTTCAGATTCTGTAGTTTCCCCATCAGAGTGTTGCTCTTTTAAGACTTCTGAAAGCATTCTCCACACCCCATCCCTCTCAGATTTTGGAAGGTACTTCTGATTCCTAAACCTTTGGTCGAGTGCTGTAGCTATCTTTAGAAATTTCACATTGGTACCTTCTTTGCGTTTTGTCAGATCTTCAGCGAAAGTGTTCTTAAAACAAACAACGTGCTGAGTCATCATCCGAGACTGCTATAACAGGAAATATATGGCAGAATGTGGGTAAAATGGAGCCAGAGACATACAATTCTTCACCAAGGAGTTCAGTCACAAATTTAATGAACACATTATTATTTAATTAACACGTCATCAGCATGAAACTATGTCCTCTGGAACGGTAGCCGAAGCACGAAGAGGCATGTGAATGTTTAAGAAAAGTCAGCTACAAAAGGGCCATGTGAATGCCTGTTCTCACTTTCAGGTGAGATTGTAAATAAGAAGCGAGCAGCATTGTCTCCCATATATATAAAGAAATTTGTTTGTTCAGCCAATTATTAAGACAAGAAGTAGGACTGAGTGGACTTGTAGGCTCTAAAGTTTTACTTTTTTTTGTTTTTGAGTGCAGTTATGTAACAACAAAAATTCTACATTTGTAAATTGCACTTTCATGAAAAAGAGATTGCACTACAGTATTTGTCTGAGATGAATTGAAAAATACTATTTCTTTTGTTTACAAATATTTGCATTGTGAAAATGCTAATCAAAAATAATATAAAGTGAACACTGTACACTTCGTATTCTGTGTTGTAATTTAAATCAATATGTTTGAAAATGTGGAAAAACGTCCAAAAATATTTATAATACATTTGTATTGGTATTCTATTATTGTTTAATAGTGCAATTAAAACTGCAATTAACCGTGATTAATTTTTTTTAGTTACGCGCCGGAGTTAACTGCGATAAATCAACAGCCTTAGTCATGAATACTCATGTTACTGGGTATTCACACCAGAAATTTTTGTGGGCCTTCTTGTAAGATCTCTGAGTTTGGTAGAATGAAGAAGCAATAACATGGGACTTAAGTGACTAATAATTGCATGAAATACATTAGGATGAAATTCAATAAGGACAAATGTAAAGTACTATACTTAAGATGGAATAATCAAGTGCACAAATACAAAACGGGAAATGACTGTGTAGGAAGGAGTACTCCAGAAAAGGATCTGAGGGTTACAGGGGATCACAAATTAAATATGAGTCAACAATGTAATGATGTTGCCAAAAAACAAACAGCACTCCAGGATATAATAGCAGGACTGTTGTAAGCAAGATACGAGAAGTAATTCTTCCACTCTACACACCACTATTAAGGCCTCACCTGGAATACTGTGTCCAGTTCTGGGCACCACACTTTGGGAAAGATGTTGACAACTTAGAGAAAGTCCAAAGGAGAGCAACAAAAATTATAAAAGGTCTAGAAAACGTGACATAAGAGGAAAGATTGAAAAAACTGAATTTGTTTAGTCTGGAGCAGAGAAGACTGAGGGGGGTTAGACATTAGGAAAAACTTCCTAACTGTAAGGGTAGTTAAGCACTGGAGCAAATTAACCAGGAAGGTTGTGGAGTCTGTCATTGGCAGATTTTAAGAACAGGTTAGTAAACACCTGTCAGGGATGTCTAGATAATACTTAGGGCTTATCTATACTTGAAATGCTACTGTAGCACTTCAGTGTAGACACTATCTATGCATGAGGTCATCTTCCATCTGCATAAGTAATCCACTTCCCTGAGAGGCGGTAGGTAGGTTGATGGAAGAATTCTTTCGTTGCTCTAGTGCTGTGTACACTGAGGGTTAGGTCGGCTTAACTAAACGCTCTGGTGTGTGGATTTTTCACACACACCTGAGCGATGTAGCTGGCTCGACCTAACTTTTCAGTGTAGACCAGGCCTTAGTCCTGCCTCAGTGCAGCAGATTGGATTTGATGACATATTGAGGTACTTTCCAGTCCTGCATTTCTGCGATTTTTATGAATTGGGAATAGTCATAGCAGTAGTCATTGTGTGAGTAGTTTCTGAGCTATCTGTAGGTTCAGATATTTTTACATAAGCCACTCTAATAATAATGAGAGAAAAACTAGGGAAAAAATCAATCTTTCAAGGATAATTCATAAACAGAAAAGGGGGCTAAACGCATTTATAAATTGTTGGCTGTGGATAGTTCATCCCATTCTCACATCAAGCTTTCAACAGCCACTAGGGACATGGGTCCATGTCAGAGGTCACAGCCTTAGGCTTTGCAAAAACCTTACCTCAGGCCCAAAGCCTGCAACTGACTCAGTATGGTTAGGCCCATATTGACTTCGGTAGGACTGCACTCTAGCACAGCGGTCTGCCCATGTGGATCCCATTCCAGGATCCGACCCTCAGTTAGCAAAATCAACCATAACTTTGCATTTGTCCTCCATGTCTCCCAGCATGGTTCATCAGTGAAAATACATACAAACCTTTTCAGTGGATTTCTGTAATATTTTAAAGATAATTCTTATTAATTTTAATGAACATTTCAGTGAAGATTTTTTGCAGGAAAATGTTTCCTGAACTTCTAAAAAATTTATGAGTAGCATTAAAAAGATTTTTTAAAATATAATTTATTGCTAGGTGCTCTTGCTGGCTCATACACAAAATTCTTTTTTTATTTGATCAATTAATGTGTTCCAGTCCTATAAATCTTCACGTGAGTAATCTGAAGTAGCCCATTTGATGTCAGTGGGGACTATTCACATGGGTGACTAAGGGTTTGGAGGACTAGGTCCATGAAATACATGTGATTCCAGAAAAAAATAAAACTATCCTAAAAATCTGGCCATCTAAGACCAAGAGTCAAAATACTGTATGAGAGAATGTTCTTGCAGTATTTCAAATAACAAGTACTAGAAATCATGTAGGATATTTGGTCTTGTAAAATTTCCAATCCAATATTTACAAGACCCTTCATGGAGCTTGTAATAATCACAGAAACCTTCTTGAGGCTCCCAGGATTCAAAACTTTGCATCCTAAATCCAAAGCTTTTCACCCATCCCTAAGAAAACAGTACAGTAATTCATGGTTCAAAACAAAGCTGTAGTATTTAGACCAAGTTGCTTTGTCCAAAAAAAACCCCAAACACCCCCTCCCCCCAACACATCTTGCAGAAGTGAAAAAGCACTCTTTCTAGGTCCCTTGTCTCAAAAAACACTTTTCAGATTAAACTCAACATTTCCCCAGTAATTTGCCTCTTGCCTCAGAGCATGAACAATTTCAGACAGAAGAGTTCTCTTTCTCAGAATATTTAAATGGTGAATCAAAGTCAGTCTTCTAGTCGAAAGGCTCCCATAACCTTAATTATGGAATTCACTGCCATTCCTCTGCTACACAACATACAAGTTTGGGTGGTGGGGGTTCAGAAAAAGAAGCCAGGACTAGGATTGAAGGTGGCTTGACAAATCATTTGTTATTTTGAGAGTAGTTTTTATGTCACAAATAGAGGTCTTGTTGTCATTTTGGCTACATTATCTTTTATGTTAGTATCAATTTTATTTTCAGCTTATTGCCAATGAAAGCAGAGAATGTAGCTGGGAGAGTTATTGGTGCTATCTTTTCACCTTTGGCACCAAGTATCAAATTTCATTTAATGACAAATGATGATAAAAATCTGGTCTCATTCTAATATTTATGAATATTTTCCCATATTAAACATAGTTGGCAGTCTGCTCCAAATAGAGCCATGACTAGAATTATTGTTATTCATTCCTTAGGACCACAATGTGCTTAGTCTGGAATAACAGGACGTTTTATAGATCAGAATTGAGGTACATTAACATGGTTGTGCATGGAAGCTTATAAACCTGCTGAACTATACTTGATTCTTCTACCCAGTACTGCTTATGCTTCATTTTCTGTGGTCACTATATTAACTCACAAAACTGCCTAGAAAAGAGGCGTGAAAGGGCAGAATGTTTTGATTACATGGAATGTAACTTTTCAATGGGTATCAGTTTGACACTTTATTCACCATCAATCAATTAGTAACGTTATTTTTCTAACGCAATAAAAATATTATTTTCACTATTCTAGATACATTTGAAATGGTTTCTGAAGTTGATGATGGAAAACTAGTTTTTAAAGTAAATTACCACTACATGTCTCAGGTGAAAAATGCAAGTGATGCAAACAGTGCTGCCAGGGCTCGACGTCTTGCTCAAGAAGCTGTGACTCTTTCAACATCACTGCCACTTTCATCTTCATCCAGTGTCTTTGTACGCTGTGATGAGGAACGGCTTGATATCATGAAGGTAAGAAACAAAGGCGCTTTCTGACTCTGTACTCAGTAGAACAAACATTTAGGAGAATATTTTTAAATACTGATGAGAAACATGACTATTCAATTTACCATTTTAATCGTTTCCAGTTGTAACTTCTATAAACTTCCTGTAGGTGACGAGAGTCCTAGCAACTTGGTGTATATTCCATACCCATTCTCTGTGTGTTAAGTCCTGTTAAAACTGGAGAGAAGGGCCAGATTAATGAAAGAAATAGGTGCATAATTTTATTTTTTGGATTTTTTTTTAAAGTGAGGTTCTGCTCTGAAAAGTTGATACAAACATGGTATCTTGCAGTTCTACATCAATTTCTCAATAACTTCCATGTAAAATAAGCTCAATTTACAAGTAAAGCCATCTCTTTTCTAATTACTAGCCTTGAGACTTAGCCCAGGATTTGAAAGTCAAGCCAGATTCTTTCCTCCTTTTTATCACTAGAAATAGATTCTTCAGGCCAAAATTTGCCCTTACATATACTCGTGCAACCCCATTACATTCAAAGTATACCATTAGTGGCTCCTGTTCAACCCCACTGCCTTCAGTGGGCTTGCAGAGGTGTAACTGAGGGTATATCTACACTGCAGTTAAACACCTGTGGCTGGCTCATGTCAGCTGACTAGGGCTTGCGGGGCTCAGGCTATCAGCTGTTTAACTGAGGTGTAAAAATTTGGGCTCGGGCTGGCCCTGGAACCCTTCCCCCTCGCAGGGTCCCAGAATGTGTGCTCCAGTCCAGTCCTGAACATCTGCATCTAAGTTAAACGCTCTGTGGTCCAAGCCCTGCGAGCCGGAGTCAGTTGACATGCACCAACCAAGGGTGTTTAACTGCAGTGTAGACGCACTCAGAATGACCCTGTAATTGGTATTTAGTAAACAATCTATTAATGATGTACAAAAAAGGAGTAGACTTAGCTTCCAAACTGCTTTGGCTGGGTAGTGCTACCAGGAGAGAGAGGCATTAACAACTTAGATTAATCACTAATGCAACTAGGTTAGACAGATTTGTAAGACTATGACATTTTTATGTAGGCATTATTTTCAAAGTAGAACTGGAGGTGAAAAATAAGTTTATCCTGTAACCTCTCAAGATACCAATTATAAAATGTTTAAAACTGTAATTTGTCACATTTCTTTTTATATGATAGGTGCTCATAACTGGCCCAGCAGACACCCCTTATGCAAATGGTTGCTTTGAATTTGACGTATATTTTCCACAAGACTATCCGAATTCACCTCCACTTGTGAATCTGGAAACAACTGGAGGCCATAGTGTGAGATTTAATCCAAATCTTTACAATGATGGCAAGGTAATGTGCATTGAACTTAGTTCTCATGATGAAATTCAGTATTCAAGTATACTTCTTGGTCGGTCAGTTGGTCAGTCTGTCCTGCTGCCCTGCTTTGTGTTGTGCTAGGAACAAAGTGAAATGGACAAGAATCTTGCTTGTGCCTGTGCTCGCTCATGCTGTCTCAACCACGGTTAACCTGCACTTTAGAGGTGAAGGTTATTTTAAATTTCTCTACTGTAAATCACAGCAGCTGCACAGAGGAAGAGCAAACCAGGAAAGGAAGTGTGAAATTTGCAGGTTTGTGCAGAAAATTTGTGTTCTGCCTTTGCATGCGAGAGAGAACTTTTAATAAAAGTACAGTTTATCATTAATTGTACTATGCATACATTATTAATATAACTTTCTTTTTTTCTTTTATGCACTATATATGCAGAAGTGCTAATTTATTTTTCCTCCCTGAAGCCAAGGTTATCAGCTGTTCTTGACTGATTATATGTTGGTGAGGGTTCTCAAGGGCTCCCAGAAGCTTCTTGTTAAAATTTGCCTTCCAAACTGAAAGGAAATTGGGTTGATTTCCTTATTACTAATGGACTTCACCCCCTCTTTGTATACTGCCAGAGATGACTTACCCTGGGGCTTTTTTCCCTTATGGTATGGACCAGATTGCAACAATTGGGAAATATTTAAAAAAAACAAAACAAACAAACAAAAAACCACGTATCTGAGGGGGAGAACTGCAAACCTCACTAGAAGGTCATCATCTTTTCCATCCTCCTCACCAGATTTCATAGGCTGAGCACTTGTGTTATGTTATCAGTATCCAAAGAGCCCAAGTCACTTTTGAAAATGGGATGTAGACTCCTAAATATCTTTGCGTAAAATTTTCAAAACCACATAAGCTTTATTGAAAGTCAAGGGCCTTGTGTTCCTAAATTGCCAGGTCATTTTTGAAATGGGATTTAGACCAACTCAGTCAGGTGCTTTTGGAAATTTTACCCTTAGTCTCTCTGCCTCAGTTGCCCATTTTGTAAAATAGGGACAGTAGTACTTCTTTGCTTCACTGGGGTGTTGAGACACTCAAATATTTTGGTAATGGAGGCCACATAATTACCTAAAATAGGTAAATAGATAGATTACTTAAGAACTCTAGCAATATTCCTCAGAAACCAACAAGCAGCTAATTCTTCTGTTCTCCAGTGGGAATTTTAAAGAGAGGTGCTCAAAATAATCTGGGGATGCTCACTGGTGGGATTTCTGCATAGGTGCCAGGGTGGTGATTGCTTGTGAAAGAGGAATGCAAACTGTTCGTTCTCCATAAAGTACTTTTGTGTAACTTTTAATATTCGTCATACTTGAATTTCCTCCACCGCTGCTACAGGGACTCTGAAAGAGGCTGCTTAAAGCAGACACGCTTCTGGGACCTTGTTGACAATGCTCACCTGCCACCTCAGGTGGCACCTGACATATTTCAGAACGCTTTGAGGGAGGCCCCTTTTCAGTGTATGGGATTTAAGGAATGGCCTTCATTTGGGCTGAACCTCTGACACTCAGGATCTCCTTGAACTCCTACTCTCATACACCCCGACTCAATCCCTTTCCTTGATTTTGTTCCAGTCTTAGATCTAGTTTCAGACATTCCCCTGTCTTAAGTACAAAAGTGCTGTTGAAAAACAGAGTCCATATCAGTCATAAGCATTCAAGAATGTTCATGCTCTCTTGATATAGGTAGGTGTATGTGTGTGTGTGTTAGAGAATGTTCATCTATACTGTTTGGCTAAATAGTTTCCTTTTCCTTTTTTAAAAAAAAAATGTATTTTTAAGGGAAGGCAGGGAAGAAGTCATTACATTCTCAGGGATATTGAATTTGTGTGAGGCATACGTTTTGGAACCTCCAGAGTTTGTGATGTTTTTCTATGATTTTTTTATTTTTTTTTAATTTCTCTGTTTCACTCATTCACTCATCAGCATACTGTCCTAGTTGAACTTTGTCTATAATTTGTATACTTTAATTTGGTTACTATTTCAAAGTTTGATATTCAAAAAGATCTAATATGTCATAGTTCACAATATATTTTGATGCCCTACAAATTCCTATTAGTTTAAAAATGTTGTTTTAAGTCTAAACGTCATGTTAATTTAACTATGCAGATTTTGTCCCTGTGCATTTTATGCCCGACCTTATTAAAAATTTTATCTGCAGGTCTGTTTAAGCATACTTAACACATGGCATGGAAGACCAGAAGAGAAGTGGAATCCCCAGACTTCAAGTTTTTTGCAAGTAAGCATTTCTTCCTCCTCTTCAAAACACGTTGTGTAAGAACAAATAAATATCAGAAAAATGTCTGCTCTTTCCTTAGCTTTTCTACCTTAGAACTTTAAACAACTTTTTTTCTTCATAAAATACCATGAACAAAAGAAATTTCTTAGTTACTTTTCCATTTTGCTTGTGGGAACCTGTAGCTAACTAAGAGCCCCTCACTGAACAATGAAAGTGCTGTGGAAAATTTAACGACTGTTGGTCATCAATTAGATTTCTTATTATTTTGGAACGGAATTAATATGCTGTAAATGTCCCACACTGAGTGAGACCTCCTTATCATTGATTTCTTCTACGTAAACTTTCACTCATTACCCCAGAAGCTGTATGGGATACTATAACAATCTTTATGTACTTATTTCCAGCCAGTTTCCAGCTAGCAGCTACAGTCCCCAAAATAAAATACTAATATGGATTTAGCAAAACCTAAATTTTAAAATCCTCTTCTTATAGCTGTCCATATTGTGACTTTTGTTCTAGTATCTCTTAACAGCTGCAAATAACAAAAGAAAGTAGCTTGTTGAATTATAGCACTGTAACTAATAATGTGAATACCTGTGTATTCAAATATTCATGAGGCTAGCACCTTTGGAAAAGAAAAAATCTAAATCTGTATCTGTTTTATAAATCTTAGGACTTGACAGTCAGAGTTTGTTACTCTTGGGAAATCCTAACTTCTTGTGCTCAAGAGTTAAATGTAAATTACTGGCAACCTAGTTGATCTAGTTAAGTCTTTTAATTCCATGTACTTCGAGGGCTTGTTTTCATGTGTGTGACTGTGCCACTGTAGCACTTTAGTGAAGATGCTGCTATGCCAACAGGAGAGCTTCTCCCATTGGCATCGTTAATCCACCTCCCTGAGAGGCGGTTGCTGTGTCCATGGGAGAAGCTCTCCCGTTGACATAGTGCTGTCTACGTGTGTGAGGGCTGGGGGGTTAGGTCGGTATAACTGCGTCACTCGGGAGTGTGGATTTTTCACATCTCTGAGTGACATAGTTATACCAATATAGGTCTGTAGTGTAGACCTGGCCTCAGAAGAAGCAAGAACAGCATAGCCAAGGAAAATTATTACTCAAGCTATCCCTTGTCCCATTACTGACAGGTTCTGGAAGCAGTCCCAGTTCATTTCTTGGCTGAAAGAAGGATGGCAGTTATGGCCTTTGGGGGTGGAAGAGTAGAAATCAGGTAGAAATAGGGGGAGATATCTGGACACCAAAAGGAAGAGGGAGGACTCTTGCCCACTAAACATGGAAGGCAGTGGAAATGTTACTGTTTATATCCTAGCTTTTGTCTCTGGGAACCTGGTTTGACATCCTACTTTACTTCATAAGAGAAGCTAAAAGCATAGTGAATATTTTGACAATTTAACATACAATGCTTTTGTATGAGGAGAAAGTCATTCTGCTAATGATTGAGGTTCAATGCATAGAAAGCTGACTTATATTCAAGCATTTGCTCAACTTCCCCCATGTAGATTTATGGAGGTATTTTCCCTTCCGGGGATCAGAGGTCTGAAATTAGGCCCAAGTCCTGCAAAGATTTGCACACATGCTTAAATTTACATACTGTAAGTATGTGTATATATATTTAAAAAATGAAATTATGCTAGTTACAGGGGAACTGTCAACTTAAAATCAAGACAAATTCAAAACTTAAGCTGAAGTAATTTCATGTACTTCAGTTCATCCTGCCGCATTTTCCTATCGTTTATTTTTTCTATTTCTATTGTATATGAAGCATTCACATTAACAGGAAAACCAGTAAAAATGATTGTACAAAGTGTTGTCAAAAGCAAAGTAAACTGACTAATGTTCCAGTTACAATAATGTTAAGTGTTACTTGTCACAATAGTGGAGAAACAGTTTTCAGAGAGAAGTTTAACTTAAACAGGTCTGTTAGGGGTCATCCAGTGGTGAAATGTGGTGCTTGTTTTGGAGATCCAAAAAAGAAAAAAACAAAAGCAAAAAACAGACTTCAGATGAAACCTACGGATTAGAGTATAGTTAAGTTAAAAATAAGACCTCTCTTTGAGATCTCTTTCAAGAGTCAGAGGAACAAATAATGGAGAAATCCAGGATGGCTGAAGTAGTAAATAACTACCTTTCCAATTCTAAACAAAATCAGGAAGAGGAATTATGAGCAAGCAAATACAGGTGACAGTTCAGAGGAGGCCAAAGTTTCAATAAAACCTCATAAAATTAACTACGTATTAGCAGAGCCAGAAAAGATAGATCCAAAAGTTGTAAACAAATGGACAGAAGAAATTATTTGAAAGTGACCAATACTTTTTTACACCTCTTGGAAACCGATACAGTCCCTGATTTGAGAATACAAAATGGGGTTTCAGACTTCAGAAGGAAGGACAGGGAAACGTTATTCTTTTTGTAACACATGAACAGTAAAAATAAAAGGGCATTGTTCATAAAGGTGTTGAAATATTCTACACAGCCACTGCTTAAATTGTATCCAGCGTATTAGCTACAGAGTTGACAAAATGGATTACAGGATGAAAATAATATTATTTTCAGCGTGGGCTCTTCATAGTCCCACTGTGATGAGACACCATAAGCCTTGGGAGCCTTTTGTGACCACAGAGCATATTATAGCTACTATGATTCTGACAAAGGGGAGACTCAGTCCTCTGCTCTTGCTGCACCAAAGCCTTTCTTGACCCATTCTCCAGCTCCAAAGTTGGTGGAGTTGGCTGGTGCTGCTCTTTCAATGCTAGGGCCTTCTTCAGTGACTGTGCCTGGTGAAACCTCAAAGGTTGGTGCCAATTATACTTGCAGCACTAGAGAAAGCTACAGAGGTTCAGTCCTCTCTGAACAGCAGTAAGTCATCAGCCATCTCTAGTTCCTTCTAAATCTGTGGGGGAGGTCCTGGAAACTTCTGTTCTCTGCTGTAAAGCATAAAGTTAAGAGAAAGCAGATAAATGAAAATTCCTTGATGCCTGGGGAATCCAGTGCTCTAAAAAGAAAAATCATTCTATGAATCAGAGATGGGACCAGTCCTTGCTGCTGAAGTTTTGGTTCTAAATGTTCTCTCTCTCCAATGCAGATGCTGAAGACACCATCTGCTTCTTCTCTTGATGCTGACCTCACTTCTCTAGTGCTAATACCTAGATTTACCAGTTTTGAGGGCCAGTTTATCTCTGGATAGATCAAGAAACTAGTTGGTCCCCCATTATGGGCTTTTGGTTTCAGGGACAATTTGATTGGGCACAGTGCCATCTGGGATGTACTTTGCAGCCTGTCTTTCTAGACAGCTCCTAGAACAAGGATTGAGGTTCTTGGTTTGTGCTCATAGGAGTTTTTAGTCTCAATCCTTCTAAGCCCCATGGTATGATCTTGTGCCTTACCACCCTATGGTGTTGTGGCAAGTTCCTTGTTTCCCTCATTAGGCTTCTCAATGTTGTAGAAAAAGGCCTAGATCTCCAGCCTTGTCTCACTTATTTCCTTCCCAAGAGGTAATGGGGTAATTTTTTCTTGAACTTGTTTCTATTTTTAGTTGTTGTTTTTTACTTTTTATTTTTTGGTGGCGTATGCATTGTACATTCACTTATGAGTATGCTAAAATCTGTTACAAGCAGCATAAACTATGAGTGTGTGTGTGAGCCTGCATATATTTTATATTTATATCTATAGCGAAAGGTTTAGGTCCCTCTTTTTTCGTATATTGTGGGAGGACGTGCAGAATCTGTGTGATGAATGAATTATACAAGACATAGGACAAATTGTTATTGGTACAGTGTAGATAATCTAAATTTAGCTGGTTGATTTCACAGGAATAGGTAATTCCTGTTTTAAAAAAAAATTAGCACAATGCTCTAACACACAGTTGTTACTAGTTTTCAGAATGCTAAAGGCAGCCGTGGTTAAGTCATTTTAATACACTCCTAAAGGCTGTTATAATTGGACATTTAATAAAGAATACTGGTTTGTGACTATAGGGAGTTAACCAGATTCATGGGCAATAATGCTTGTAAATAAGTTTTTCTTAATACTTTTGCAAATACTTTCCTATAAAAGGAATGTTCTGGGGGAAAATACATAATTTCAATTTTGGTGATTAGCTTAGTTTTCCACAGAGCCATCTAATTTTCATTTTGAAATGACTGCAAAGCATAGTACCAGTTAAGAGGGTTTTTGGTTTTTTTTAACATGGACATAATTGCTGCAAAATGCCATTGTTTGCTGCAGATTACCTTCTTTAGCATCCTGGTATGCTAATGACATGAAATTTTCTTCTCTGCAAGAATCTGTTTTTTAATTTCATATTTTTTTTGCTGAGTATGGGATTGGACAGTAAAGTAGCACAGTAGATAAATGATTAACTTTAGAAAATAATTTCATTCTGTAAATATATAAGTGGAAAAGTCCAGTTTGGGGGGGGGTAGTTTTTGGTTTTTTGGTTTTTTTTGTTTGTTTGGTTTTTTAACAGTTAAGGCTTGAGATTCTTCTCAAACATCAGGAGAGCAGTACCATGTATTCTACAAAATCTGTTTATATTTTTATTGAGACATAGGGTTTTACTATCTGCTTCAATGAAATCCAGATTCTATGGCGACTTTTTGAAAGTTTCTCTTTCTGACAGTATCAAAATATGAATACACAACACCCTGAGGAGTGTAGTTGTTGAATAAGAAGTTATAGGGGAGGTAATTCAACAAAATCATTCTGACTTTAAATGTATTTCTGATTCTCACAATATTCCTTCTCCTTAAGAGTGAATATGACTGGACATATGGTAATAATTGTGGGAAAACATATAATTGTCACATATCTGGCAGTATCACAAGGGGGACTGGTAGTAAAGTGCGAAATCTACAGTAAAGTTTATCTTCCTCCTAGACCAGAGGCTAGACTATCGTAACTGATAAGCATAACAATCTTTTCATGTAAAGTGTGGAGATAGGAAATAAACACACCTGTAAAACTTAATACTGCATGTAAAGAAATTCTTCAGTGTGTCATTTGTTTTTTTCTTTCAAAACAAGAGGCACTATGTAGGTACTTAAATGGCTCCCATCACTGGTAATATCTGATTGCCTCCCAGCTGTACAAAAATAGGAGTAAAAAGAAAAGAAGGACATGTGGCACCTTAGAGACTAACAAATTTATTTGAGCATAAGCTTTCGTGAGCTACAGCTCGCTTCATCGGATGCATTCAATGGAAAATACAGTGGGGAGATTTATATACATAGAGAACATGAAACAATGGGTGTTACCATACACACTGTAACGAGAGTGATCAGGTAAGGTGAGCTACTCCCAGCAGGAGAGCGCCGGGGCGGGAGGGAGAACACCTTTTGTAGTGATAATCAAGGTGGGCCATTTCCAGCAGTTGACAAGAACTTCTTAGGAACTTGGGACGGCGGAGGGGGGGAATAAACATGGCGAAATAGTTTTACTTTGTGTAATGACCCATCCACTCCCAGTCTTTATTCAAGCCTAAGTTAATTGTATCCAGTTTGCAAATTAATTCCAATTCAGCAGTCTCTTGTTGGAGTCTGTTTCTGAAGTTTTTTTGTTGAAGAATTGCCACTTTTAGGTCTGTAATCAAGTGACCAAAGAGATTGAAGTGTTCTCCAACTGGTTTTTGAATGTTCTAATTCTTGACGTCTGATTTGTGTCCATTTATTCTTTTACATAGAGACTGTCCAGTTTGGCCAATGTACATGGCAGAGGGGCATTGCTGGCACATGATGGCATATATCACATTGGTGGATGTGCAGGTGAACGAGCCTCTGATAGTGTGGCTGATGTGATTAGGCCCTATGATAGTGTCCCCTGAATAGATATGTGGACACAGTTGGCAACGGGCTTTGTTGCAAGGATAGGTTCCTGGGTTAGTGGTTCTGTTGTGTGGTGTGTGGTTGCTGGTGAGTGTTTGCTTCAGGTTGGGGGGCTGTGTGTAAGCAAGGACTGGCCTGTCTCCCAAGATCTGTGAGAGTAATGGGTTGTCCTTCAGGATAGGTTGTAGATCCCTGATGATGCGTTGGAGAGGTTTTAGTTGGGGGCTGAAGGTGACGGCTAGTGGCGTTCTGTTATTTTCTTTCTTGGGCCTGTCCTATAGTAGGCGACTTCTGGGTACTCTTCTGGCTCTGTCAATCTGTTTCTTCACTTCAGCAGGTGGGTATTGTAGTTATAAGAATGCTTGATAGAGATCTTGTAGGTGTTTGTCTCTGTCTGAGGGGTTGGAGCAAATGCGGTTGTATCGTAGAGCTTGGCTATAGACGATGGATCCTGTGGTGTGGTCTGGATGAAAGCTGGAGGCATGTAGGTAGGAATAGCGGTCAGTAGGTTTCCGGTATAGGGTGGTGTTTATGTGACTATCGCTTATTAGCACCGTAGTGTCCAGGAAGTGGATCTCTTGTGTGGACTGGTCCAGGCTGAGGTTGATGGTGGGATGGAAATTGTTGAAATCATGGTGGAATTCCTCAAGGGCTTCTTTTCCATGGGTCCAGATGATGAAGATGTCATCAATGTAGCGCAAGTAGAGTAGGGGCATTAGGGGACGAGAGCTGAGGAAGTGTTGTTCTAAGTCAGCCATAAAAATGTTGGCATACTGTGGGGCCATGCGGGTACCCATAGCAGTGCAAATGCCCCTCTACCATGTACATTGGCCAAACTGGACAGTCTCTATGTAAAAGAATAAATGGACACAAATCAGACGTCAAGAATTATAACATTCAAAAACCAGTTGGAGAACACTTCAGCCTCTTTGGTCACTTGATTACAGACCTAAAAGTGGCAATTCTTCAACAAAAAAACTTCAAAAACAGATTCCAACAACAGACTGCTGAATTGGAATTAATTTGCAAACTGGATACAATTAACTTAGGCTTGAATAAAGACTGGGAGTGAATGGGTCATTACATAAAGTAAAACTATTTCCCCATGTTTATTCCCCTCCGCCCTTCCTCCCCCTCTCTCCCCCGCCACTGTTCTTCAGAAGTTCTTGTCAACTGCTGGAAATGGCCCACCTTGATTATCACTACAAAAGGTTTTCTCTCCCCCCCCCCCGCTCTCCTGCTGGTAATAGCTCACCTTACAGGTTCACTCTGGTTACAGTGTGTATGGTAACACCCATTGTTTCATGTTCTCTGTGTATATAAATCTCACCACTGTATTTTCCACTGAATGCATCCAATGAAGTGAGCTGTAGCTCACAAAAGCTTATGCTCAAATAAATTTGTTACTCTCTAAGGTGCCACAAGTACTCCTTTTCTTTTTGCGGATACAGACTAACATGGCTGCTACTCTGAAAAAAAATAGGAGTAGCATTTTTTATTTCTTTCCTTCCAAGTCTGTAGAATAAATTACATGTTGGCTTTGCTTGCTTGTTTGATTGTGTCTAAATGCGTGAGGTAAGACATTATTGAGGAAAAGTGAAGCCAGAGAAATAAATTTTTACATTTAGCTCTGAAACTGGTAACTCACTGGTCATTCTTGTTTCTTGTAGGGGTGAGTTCCATAGTCAAGGAGCAGAGTCTGTGAAAGTTCTGTCTCCTGCACTCACAAGCCTCCCCCTGTTGGTCAACAGTTTCATCTTAGCTGTCATGGGAGCTCATGGTCTCAGGGAGAAGCAATTTCTCAGGTAGTGAGAGCCAATTCCATTGGAGGGTTTTGCATATTTGGACAGACCATGAACTGGACTCTGCACCCTGTGGGGAGTCGGCACAGAAAGGAGAGCACTGGGGTGATTGCCATCAGTTGTGTTGCTAAGCAGAATGGATGTTTTGTACCAGCTGGAACTTTTAGGGTGTGGGGCTTCACTCCTATATTTGAGTTTCAGTAATCAAGCCTGGAGATCTTACAGGGAGCACTGGGGTTTTGTCTGCACCTGAAAGTTGGCTGCAGTTGCTGCAGGGGGTAGTTGGACATCTAGTAGTACTGAGGAGTCCAAAGGGCACTCAGACTGCAAACTGACTGAACCATTTGAAGACAATTGCTCTCTCTAGTGAGAAATATTATAGAGGAGGCAAATTCTTCAAAGTGCTTCCCTCTTCCTACCCACATTATTTCAGCCTGTCTTGGCTCAGCTCTAGACAGCTGCTTTTCACCCAAGTGCTGATTTTGGCTAGGCACGTAAAAGATGGGAGATTGAGCTCTTATCTTGCAGGAATCATTTAACATCTATATCATGGTGTTTATGTTGAATGCAAAGCAGCCTCCAAATTTCATAGTATCATAAATAGTGAGAAATGGATGGGAAAATGAAGTATGTGCTATCCATAACTATAAAGAAGCTCTTCCAAAACCTGCTAATAAATCAACTGAATAAAGCTCATATATTAGCCACAGCAACAAATGGGGATTAAAAATAATCCAGCAATGACCAGGAAGCATGGGATTTTGCAGCTGACGAACATAAAACAGACACTTAGGCAGAATATTATGGAAATTTAATACAAAGCCTGTATAAATTCACCAGTTGTTACACACACGCAAAATAAAAACTATAGCAAAGTCCGTTCATGTACTCAAATGGCTTGTTTGGGTTTCCTGGCCCTCACTTAATTCCTTCCTCACCTCAAAGTGGTTTTTCGCTTGTACAGGGTGGTTTTCTGCCCCAGGTCCTTCCCATTAGGCCTTGGCTTTTATTCCTATGTCCTGATCAGATCGGAGGTAATCTTGTACTTTAAGCTTTTTCTGGACAAAATTGTTCTCCAGACTAGGTTTTTCATACATAGAGACCATCTGGGCCATAATTCTTTGCATTTTAAACTACTTTGTAAACATTAATTGACGAAAAATAGGATAAACTGAATGTTTGTTTGGAAAACGTTAACTAAAAACTTAATGAATAAAGGCTTGTATGATAGCAACCCTGAGTTCACCAGAGGCCTTTTATCCTCGTTTGGTTTAGATTAATTTAGTTCAACAGACATTTTCTTTATTCACTTATGTAATTACAGATTACATCTGGGAGAGGGGAGGCGATCATTAGTAGTATGTTTCTGTAGAATGTTAGATTTGATTATTACAAAGAAACCTAGTTTAGAAATAGTTGTAATTTTATATTGAAATCCATGGTCTGCTGGTTATTTTATTTTATCAGGGTTCCATTTTGAAGGTAGTAAGAGAACACTGTTGTAAAATTTCTTCACTGTGAGGAATAAAAATACTTTATAGCTATTAAATGGAAAGCAGCTGCAGGACTAAATAAATTGCTTGGAAACAATTAGGCACTAAATGTTTTCCTGGTTCAAAGATCAAACTATTGTTAGACCACCCAGAATGTTTCAGGAGTTTATCATTTTCTAACACAGATGAAAGTGGAAAATTCAGTTCAGAGATTGTAGGTAGCTGAAAACATATTATACAGCAGCAAATCTGCTTATTAATTAGGACTGTGCATAATGTTCAAAGCCATGAATAGCTAATATCTATTCAGTGTCTACTATGTCTAAATTTTAAAATACCCAGAATGTAAGATGTTTGAACTGTATATATGGCAGAGTTTTTGTCGTCTTTATATAGTGAATCCTATAAGTTCAACACTGATTTTATGACAAGTTTTGACATGTAGCATTTTGGAGTGGGATTTTTCAAACGCTTTCAGAATTGACCAAACTCAGCTTCCATTGACTTCAGGGGGAGCAGCATTAGGCTGACTGTAAGCACTTGTGAAAATTCCACTCTTTATTGTAACAGAAAAAACACAATTTTATTTTGTAGATAAAAAGAACCCAAAATAATTTTTTTTTTTATATGAAACATGACATCCATTAGGTAGGGCAACCACAAGCTGACTCAGTTTAAGATCTGATACTGAAAGAACTAGATAGCAAGACAACAGCCTTATAATAAATCTTAACAACACACACCCCTTTTTTGGTATCTCTTGATTCCTTGGGGGGGCAAGGGGGCATCCATGTTTGTTAGCCTACATTTTTGATGAATATAGTCTAACTTTTATTCAACAAGCACAAGAATTTTTATTTAAAGAGAAATGACTTTTGATGTTGATATGGAGATGAAAACATAACACATTTTCTGCATTAGAAAAGTACCTGAATGGAAGCTCACAAGTATTTATTTCATATGCAGCAATGGCAGCTAACTTTTGTAGAGGTTCTGTTTAGCAGTTCTGATTATACAGTATGTTGTAATAGCATTTAACATGTTTGAACTGCTAAATACATAAACAGCCCGTGACTGAGTTAGAGGTGGAGAGATGGAGAAACTGAGTCACAGAAAGATTTAAGCAGTATGCCCAAGATGACTCAGTGAATTAAAGGCCAAACGAGACTATAACTCAGATGTTCTGAGATTCCAGTCCCCCGCTCAGCCCACAAGACCAGTGGTTCCCAAACATGTTCCGCCGCTTGTTCAGGGAAAGCCCCTGGTGGGCCGGGCTGGTTTGTTTACCTGCCGCGTCCGCAGGTTCGTCCGATCGCGGCTCCCAGTGGCCGCGGTTCGTTGCTCCAGGCCAATGGGAGCTGCTGGAAGCAGCGTGGGCTGAGGGACATACTGGCTGCCGCTTCCAGCAGCTCCCATTGGCCTGGAGCAGCGAAACGTGGCCACTGGGAGCCGCGATCGGACGAACCTGTAGACGCGGCAGGTAAACAAACCGGCCTGGCCCACCAGGGGCTTTCCCTGCACAAGCGGCGGAACAAGTTTGGGAACCAGTGCACTAGACTATGCTGTCCCTTCTTCATTTCTTTGTGGTGCAAATGAATTCAATAACAAGAATCGTTTTGATCAAAATAGGTTTACCCACTCCTCCTTGTGTTATCAAATGCTAGAATGACCTCCAGATCATCAGAGATGTAACAATAATGAGAATGGGTCTACAAAAATCTAATTTCATTCACCTGATACTTCATTAAAATATTTTAAAATGATTGTTTAAACTTCTGTTTCAAATAAGAATTGAGTTTCTTCTTGTTCAGATGGTGAAAAGAGGGAAGCCAAGGCCAAATTCTGTTCCCATATTTGTTTTGTGTGTCTGAGAAGAATATTTGGGCCCTTTCAGTTAACCATAATCTTTACAAATAAATAACTAAAGTACCAATTTACATTATATTATATAGCCAATATAATATCAGTAGATCTAAAAACTTTGAAATAATACTTTTTTCTTTTAAAAAGAGAATGATCAGACATCTACTTATTCTTTTAAATGGTTTCTTTGCATCTAAATTTCAAAGCTTTTTTCCCCATGTCAAATGGAGTATAATGTTTTGTGGTAGTAAGCTACATAGGGAATTCCACTGAAACTAACTCGCTTCCATTTACTTAGACATACACTTATAATTTGCACTAGATATTGATCAGAAGTTTTAAACTTGCATGCCTAAAGTTCAACACCTAAATCCATATTAGGACACCTAAACAGATGTCTAATTTTCAGAGGTGCTGAGTTCCCGCAGCTAATATTGACTTAGTGTGATTGGCAAACACTCAGCACAATTTTATTTTATAGATAAAATTGTGGCCACTTAGATACTTAAACAAATAATTAGAGTTGCAGTTCGTAGGCACTTCTGCATTAAAATGTTTATCAGTTTTTCTTAATTTTAAAGTAATAATTTTCAGCAATTTGTTTTAGTAGGCTTCTTGTGCCAAAAGTGTTCAGAAATTTCTCAGTAATCCTGCATTTGTGATTGGTTGTTAAATTTACATTTTTTTCAGCCAAAATTTATTTAGGTATTTGAAAATAAGGGAGAATTGTGGTGATGGTGAATTTTTGGAGAGGGAGTTTAGCATTAAATATCTATTTGATTGCTGGCCATGGGTCTAACTGAATGTTGTTACTGCACATTAGGTATGTTGGAGTGTTGTGTTTCATGTAGGTACTTCTGAGGGTTTTTTTGAGGATTACCTAGTGCATATGGTTAGATATCTTTCATGTGTATATAAATCCCAATAAAATGAATAGTGAATGTGCAGTCAACTTACTGAACACTGAGTTTGTATTTCCTATAGAACTTTTGTGGGTTTTTTTACGACTTCGAAAGTTAATTTTAGCTACTTTTGGTCTGTGAAGAGCTGAGTTTCTTCTGTAGTAATTAACCATGGCACTAATAGCGAAGTTACTTTAGGGAGAGGTGCTTTAGGCATTGGCAATATCAGGAGATGTGGCAGGAAAACCACAGAATCCTGAATCAGGGTGTGACTGGTAATAGTGAAGCAGTTGCACTTCAGCTATTTAATTTTAATGTGTGTTGTGTAACTTTTATACTCTTTCATTTTATAAATATTCAATTTATACTTACAGTGCTTGGCTTTTAGTCTCAAAATTTATGTGCTGCATCTGTGCTATGCTTGGACCTGAAAGCTAGAATTTTTACCTCCATTGATTATGGATGTTTAAGCAGTTTGAACAAACTAACAATGGTTAAGTTTTTAAATGTAATAAAAGAAACCATTGTTAGTTTGTTCAAACGGCTTAAAAATCCACGTGGGGCCAGGCCTATTTATTCAAAAAATGTTTAGCTCTGGAAGTAATATGTCTTTACATATTTATGATGATACAGTTTTCTAATTTATTTTTTCTTGGACTAGGTTTACAGTTGTGTGGATGATGGTTTTTAGTATAAGTATGGTAATTGTTTCAGATGGAACACAATTCCCCACTTGTATGAAATATTCATATTTTACAGCATACATTAATTAATTTGTCATAAAATATTTCTTGCAATGAAGACAAAGCTTGTAATATATAATATATTTTAAAAACAAGTGGTGGTCACTATGTAATGGACTGAATTATTTTTCTTTTACTCATTTACTGCTTCTCTCCACAGGTGTTGGTGTCTGTCCAGTCCCTCATATTGGTAGCAGAACCCTATTTTAATGAACCGGGATATGAAAGATCTAGAGGTACTCCTAGTGGTACACAGAGTTCCAGAGAATATGATGGAAATATACGACAGGCAACCGTCAAGTGGGCTATGCTTGAACAAATCAGAAACCCTTCACCATGTTTTAAGGAGGTAGGTATTATGAAACAAAGTAAACACTGGCTTTTGCCTTTAACATATTTAAAGACTGTTATCAGGTCCCCAGTCACTCATCTTTACTCATGACTAAATGTGCCCAGTTTTTTTTAACCTTACTGCAGAGGTCAAGTTTTCTAAACTTTTTATCATTTTTGTTGCTCTCCTCTGGAGTTTCTAATTTATCCACATCCTTCCTAACTTGTGGTGCCCAGAATTGGAAACACTACTCCAGCTGAGGCCTCAGCAGTGTCAAGCAAAGTGAGACAGTTACCTCCCATGTTTTACATACATTCCTGTTAATATACCACAGAATATTAGTCTTTTTCGCAGTTGCATCACATCATTGACTCATATTCAACCTACGATCCACTATAACCCTCAGATCCTTTTCAGCAGTACTACCACATAGCCAGTTATTCCCCATTTTGTAGTTGGGCATCTAATTTTTCCTTCCTTTACTGATTTCAGACAAGTTCTCTAATTTGTCAAAGATATTTTGAATTCTAATCCTGTATTCCAAAGTGTTTGCAATACTTCCTGGCTTGGTATCTGGTCACAATTAGATACCTTTTTAGTGATGACTGAAGCAAAATGGGCATTATACACCTCAGTCTTCTTGATATCATCAGTTATTAGCTCTCCTTTCCTGCTAAGTAGAAGACTTACACTTTCCTTCATCTTTCTCTTGTTCCTAATGTATTTAAAGAACTGCTTTTTATCATCTTTTATGTCCTTGTTAAATGTAATGCATTTTCTGCCTTAGCCTTTCTGATTTTGTCCCTACATGCCTATGCTATTCTTGTGTACTCCTTCTTAGCAATTTGTATATGTTTCCACTCTTTGTAGGATTCCTTTTTGATTTTCAGGTCATTAATGATTTCCGGGGGCAGCCGTATTGGCCTCTTGCTATTCTTCTTATTTTTCCTTCCCATTGGGATGGTTTGCAGTTGTGCCTTTAATATTGTCCCCTTGAGAAACTGCCAGCTCTCCTCAACTCCGTTTCCCTTAGGTCAGGTCCCATGGGAAGAAAATCTATCAATTCTCTGAGTTTGTTAAAGTCCATTCTGCTTCTCTCACTCCTTCCTTTCCTTAGAATCATGAAATCTATCATTTCTTGGTCACTTTCACCCAAATTCTCTTCCACCTTCAGATTCACATCCAATTCTTACCTGTTGGTCAGAATCAAGTCTAAAATGGCTGTCCCTCTGGTTACTTCCTTCACTTTCTGAAACAAAAAGTTGTGCCCAATACATTCCAAGAACATATTGGAGATTTTGTGTTTTGCCATATTACTTTTCCCACAGAAGTCTTGGTAGTTAAAGTCCCCCATTACTATCAGGTCTTGCGTTTTGGATATTTCTGTTGTTTGTTCTAGAAATGCCTCATTCACCTCCTCTTCCTGATTTGGTGGTCTATAGTAGACTGCTAGCATGACAAAACTCCTCTGATTTTCCCCCTTTATCCAGAGACTTTCAAGTGGTTTGCCTCTCACCTCTTGGACCTCAGAACAAGTGTCTATATGCCTGATGTATAATGCAACATCTCCTGCTTTTTTTCCCTGCTTGCCCTTCCTGAACAAAGTCCCCTCTGTACCAGTATTCTAGTCATAAGCTTTATGCCACCATGTTTCTTTGATTCTAATCAAGTCATAAATTTAGCTTATGCACTAATACTTAAATTTCTTCCTGTTTATTCCCCATACTCCTTGCATTTGTGTTATAAAGATCTAAGATGTTGAGCATGTTTCCCCACTGATTTCCTTCTTGTTGAATGAGAACTTTAACTATATAAAAAGGTTGAAAGAGAAATGATGGGAATATCAAGGTTCTTGCTATACTTATTAGAAAACAACAAGAAATGTGATGCTTTGGTGGAGTTGAGTTTATTAGATGAGTTTGCTAGAATCTTGAAACTTCTAAAAAGATGAGTAGAAAATATGATAAAATGTGGTTCTGTGAAGCTTAGCTAGTTTGTATTTTTAACTTTTCACAGCATCAGATGTATTGTTTCTTATTCTAACTGCATTACATGCAAAATCTGCTGATCAATACTGCAAATAGGTACTAAAGGTTTAGTGATTACCAAACATTAGTGTATTAATTTATCTAACTCAAGATCCTTAAACGAAGGAAGTGGCAGGAAACGAGTGAGTGAATGGACTAGAGTAATGAAAACAGGTAATTCAAAAGCAAATTATAAATGTTCTTGAGCTGTTAATTAATGTGCTACCTAGGATTTGTACTCATTTCAAAAAGTACAGAAAACCAGTTTCCAGCTCTGAACGTCGCCAGTTTGGTTTAGGACTGTCTGTCTTTGAAAGGCAAAGATCAATTGACATAAAAACAATTAACTTGAACTCGATAATTTTCTGCTAATGATATTGCCTTCAGTGTACTGCAGAATGAGGTATTAAAGAAAATATTTCTCCCTGGTTATACTCCTTCAGACGGATTGATACTGTTACTAGATGTGGCAATTGAAGAAATTGATGACAAATTAAAGAAAGAAGTAAAATAATCAGTACAGACATTAATGGAAGATGTGAAGTTGTTTGTTTGACCAACTAATCACCAGAGTCCATAGAAAAGAAGTGTTTTATTGTGAGTTAAACAGCAGCAGCTTTTCATTCCAGAGATGGCTGCACCATAGTGATGGGTGAAGTGATTCCCAGTCCTACGTACAGTTTGTACATGAGTTTGTAAAGTATTTTGTGTTTTTTCTGGCTGAAAAGTGTCATAAAAATGTATATTGTTAAAATCAACATATTACAGGATTACTCACATTGCTAGATTATGCCTCTCTTTGAATGAGTTAATCATTTTCTTCAAAGTACATGTTAATAGATCTCTACCCTTAGAATGGAAAGAGCTTGAGTGTCTTCAGGAACAAATTTTAATGTTCACATGAATATGGAAGAAGTAATCAAACACAAGTGCATATTCCAGACACTCAACCATTTACATGAGAGGGGACAGAGTATTACATCCATACCTGAATAGCAACATATATGCAGAATATTCTGGCCCTGTCAATCAAGACATAAATATAATAAGAGAGCCCCTGATATTCCTCTAAACTGACTTTTGAAATTTTATGTAATAGTTTAGGTAATAGTGCCCTTCACTGTGACTCTGATCTTTGGGAATAAATCCTTTTTTATAAGTATTTGTAACAACTTTACTCTTCCAAGAAAAATATCAAATTGTAGTTATTTAAATTAAACAACTAAAGGTGGTAGAATGTTAGTCATTTTCATATATATCTCAGTGAAGTTCTCTGCAACCTACAAGACATGCACAATCTTACCCTTCAAAAAGACAGAAGCCTAGAAATTAAGGATACTAAACTACACCATCATAATTTGTAAATTAAAGCTATACATTTGGATGTACTGTAAAGCTCAGTTCAGTTCCTAAATACCTTGATTCCTGTTTAGTACTTTTGTCTTTTATATTAAAAGCACCCACAATTTGATTTTGGTATTTTTCATACACTTGTGTATAGCTCAGAGTCTGCTAATGGCATTTATAGGGGAGATATCACATAAGCCTACATCCTGTCCCTTTCTTAAGAAGCTGAAGGAATAAGGTGCATTCAAATGGATTTATCCAGTAGAGACGCAATCATTCATGAGAGAAGATAATGACTTATTACTGTTATTTTGTTTCTAGTGTCTAGAGATTTGTAGCTGGACCTGAATTACATTAAACCACAAAACAACTAAGTGAAAAGTAACATTGGGGGCAGATTTCATCCCACTAAAAGCAAACAAAGTCTGAGGTATAATATGAAACACCCATCAGTAATTTCATTAACAGTGGATTGAACCTTAATGGAGAGAAATGGCCTGAGCTTTGAATTGAAGGTTATTTTCAGGTTTTGGATAAGATATCCCTTCTCCTTCCTCCCCATCTTCCAAACTGTGATCCTCCAATTGTCCCCTTCTCTTCTTGTAACTCTCCAATAGCCTCCAGCTCTTCCTCAACCTGGTCTCCAATAGTCTAGACTCTAGGTCCCATCTCTATAAATATCCAATAAAGTGTGCAAAATGTGAATTAAGCATGGTTCTTTGGGGTATACCTCAGAGTGAGGTGCTCAAAGATCATTTAAAAAAAAACAAGGCTCTAACATTTTCGGTGCAGTTAAAAGTATTACTGGCTTAAAAGTTTTTGTTGCAAGGTATGCAAAATACAGTGCACCAGATGCCTTAGAAATATTATGCGATCCATTTGAAGAACTTATTCCTTTTACAGACCCATGCATAGATGATGCATGTGGAATAGGATGTTAGATGAGAAATTCCAATCATTTTTCCTACATAGAAACGTAGAATATCAGGGTTGGAAGGGACCTCAGGAGATCATCTAGTCCAACCCCCTGCTCGAAGCAGGACCGATCCCCAACTAAATCATCCCAACCAGGGCTTTGTCAAGCCTGAACTTAAAAACTTCTAAGGAAGGAGATTCCACCACCTCCCTAGGTAACCCAGTCCAGTGCTTCACCACCCTCCTGGTGAAAAAGTTATTCCTAATATCCAACCTAAACCTCCCCCACTGCCACTTGAGACCATTACTCCTTGTTCTGTCATGTGCTACCACTGAGAACAGTCTAGATCCATCCTCTTTGGAACCCCCTTTCAGGTAGTTGAAAACAGCTATCAAATCCCCCCTCATTATTCTCTTCCGTAAACTAAACATCCCCAGTTCCCTCAGCCTCTCCTCATAAGTCATGTGTTCCAGTCTCCTAATCATTTTTGTTGCCCTCCGCTGGACTCTTTCCAATTTTTCCACATCCTTCTTGTAGTGTGGGGCCCAAAACAGGACACAGTACTCCAGATGAGGCCTCACCAATGTCCAATAGAGGGGAACGATCACGTCCCTCGATCTGCTGGCAATGCTCCTACTTATACAGCCCAAAATGCCATTGGCCTTCTTGGCAACAAGGGCACACTGTTGACTCATATCCAGCTTCTTGTCCACTGTAACCCCTAGGTCCTTTTCTGCAGAACTGCTGCCTAACCATTTGGTCCCTAGTCTGTGGCGGTGCATGGGATTCTTCCTTCCTAAGTGCAGGACTCTGCACTTGTTCTTGTTGAACCTCATCAGATTTCTTTTGGTCCAATCCTCTAATTGGTCTAGGTCCGTCTGTATCCTATCCCTACTCTCCAGCGTATCTACCTCTCCTTCCAGTTTAGTGTCATCTGCAAATTTGCTGAGGGTGCAATCCACGCCATCCTCCAGATCATTAATGAAGATATTGAACAAAACCGGCCCCAGGACCAACCCTTAGGGCACTCCACTTGGTACCAGTTGCCAACTAGACATGGAGCCATTGATCACTACCCGTTGAGCCCGACAATCTAGCCAGCTTTCTATCCACCTTTTACTTTTCTATACATCAGGGTGGTTTGTCCCTGTAACCTCAATAAGGATTCTTTAAAATACAGCCAGCTCTCCTGGACTCCTTTCCCCCTCATGTTATTCTCCCAGGGGATCCTGCCCATCAGTTCCCTGAGGGAGTCAGTCTGCTTTTCTGAAGTCCAGGGTCCGTATTCTGCTGCTCTCCTTTCTTCCTTGTGTCAGGATCCTGAACTCGATCATCTCGTGGTCACTCCCAGGTTCCCATCCACTTTTGTTTCCCCTACTAATTCTTCCCTCTTTGTGAGCAGCAGGTCAGGAAGAGCTCTGCCCCTAGTTGGTTCCTCCAACACTTGCACCAGGAAATTGTCCCCTACACTTCCCAAAAACTTCCTGGATTGTCTGTGCACCGCTGTATTGCTCTCCCAGTAGATATCCGGGTGATTGAAGTCTCCCATGGGAACTAGGGCCTGCGATCTAGTAACTTCCGGTAGTTGCCGGAAGAAAGCCTCGTCCACCTCCTCCTCCTGGTCTGGTGGTCTATAGCAGACTCCCACCACGACATCACCCTTGTTGCTCACACTTCTAAACTTAATCCAGAGAGACTCAGGTTTTTCTGCAGTTTCATACCGGAGCTCTGAGCAGTCATACTGCTCCCTTACATACAGTGCAACTCTCCCACCTTTTCTGCCCTGCCTGTCCTTCCTGAACAGTTTATATCTATCCATGACAGTACTCCAGTCATGTGAGTTATCCCACCAAGTCTCTGTTACTCCAGTCACATCATAATTCCTTGACTGTGCCAGGACTTCCAGTTCTCCCTGCTTGTTTCCCAGGCTTCTTGCATTTGTGTATAGGCACTTGAGATAACTTGCTGTTTGTGCCCAGCCAACAGAATGTTTAGGGATAGTGTATAGAAAGAGAAACAGATTTAAAATTTTTATTAAAGCTAATGTTAAAAAAATTATATAATAGATAGGTTGGGAAAAGGGTGTCTGTACATCTGGGTATAGTGCTTAGATTACCCACAAATATAAAGTTAGTTTTTTAAAAGTCATATCATACATAGAGTACATAATCAGCAATAACCCAAATTTAGGTGAATAGATTTTACAATACAGTTTAGATATTAGAATCCGAATTCTCGGGTTCATCGCTCATGAAAAGTTGTACAGAGATTTGGTTGTGGAAAGCAAAATATATCAAATGAGTGGAGATTGTCCCTCGATAATTGAGAATTAGATTGGTTGTCCTTACTCAACCAACACAACCGTGTGCAGTGCCTGTGAAACCGTGGTAGGTTGCAGGAGAAAAAAAGTCAAGCCTTATCGTACATTACATTTTGCATACACAAGTTCCATTTTAAAATCCTCATAACTCATCCAAATCTAAACAGGCTTTCACTACATAGCTGAAAAGTACATTTCAGACCCAGAGGCTGAAATTCCACCAAATTTCACCTTTCCACCCATCCCTACTGAAGCATTAGAGTGATCTGAAAAAGACAGAGTGACAGAAGTGTCACTTTTTCCTCTTCATACACTAAAACAACTGAACTATTAATTCTGAAATGTTCCCAAAAATTTCACTGCTGGGGAGAGAGGAGATCTAGAAGCTGTCATCCTGAAAGATGAGCGAGACAAGGTGGGTGAGGTAATATCTTTTATTGGACCAACTTCTGTTGGTGAAAGAGACAAGCTTTCAAGCTCCACAGAGCTCCTCTTCAGATCTGGGAAAGGTAATCAGTGTCAAGGCTAAATACAAGGTGGAGCAGATTGTTAAGCATGAGGTGTTGAAAGAAACCATTCAAAATGAAGTGGGCATTTAACACCTATGCAGTCATAGGTGAAAGGAGAGCTAGTGGGAATATTTCCAACACTCCTCTGAACAACATAGTAATCCACAGAGACTTTCCTACCAAGACTACAAAAAGAAGGATTCTGGGTGGACTCCTCCTGAAGGTTGAAACAACGGACTGGACTTCTACATACGGTGCTTCTGCCGATGTGCACGGGCTGAAATTGTGGAAAAGCAGCATCACTTGCCCCATAACCTCAGCCGTGCAGAATACAATGCCATCCACAGCCTCAGAAACAACTCTGACGACATAATCAAGAAGGCTGACAAAGGAGGTGCTGTCGTCATCATGAATAGGTCGGAATATGAACAAGAGGCTGCTAGGCAGCTCTCCAACACCACTTTCTACAAGCCATTACCCTCTGATGCCACTGAGGGTTACCAAAAGAAACTACAGCATTTGCTCAAGAAACTCCCTGAAAAAGCACAAGAACAAATCTGCACACACACACCCCTGGAACCCTGACCTGGGGTATTCTATCTGCTACCCAAGATCCATAAACCTGGAAATCCTGGACGCCCCATCATCTCAGGCATTGGCACCCTGACAGCAGGATTGTCTGGCTATGTAGACTCCCTCCTCAGGCCCTATGCTACCAGCACTCCCAGCTATCTTCGAGAAACCACTAACTTCCTGAGGAAACTACAGTCCATCTGTGATCTTCCTGAAAACACCATCCTGGCCGCTATGGATGTAGACGCCCTCTACACCAACATTCCACACAAAGATGGACTACAAGCCATCAGGAACAGTATCCCCAATAATGTCACGGCAAACCTGGTGGCTGAACTTTGACTTTGTCCTCACCCGTAACTATTTCACATTTAGGGACAATGTATACCTTCAAATCAACGGCACTGCTATGGGTACCCGCATGGCCCCACAGTATGTCAACATTTTTATGGCTGACTTAGAATTACACTTCCTCAGCTCTCGTCCCCTAATGCCCCTACTCTACTTGCGTGACACTGATGACATCTTCATCATCTGGACCCATGGAAAAGAAGCCCTTGAGGAATTCCACCATGATTTCAACAATTTCCATCCCACCATCAACCTCAGCCTGGACCAGTCCACATAAAAGATCCACTTCCTGGACACTACAGTGCTAATAAGCGATGGTCACATAAACACCACCCTATACCGGAAACCTACTGACCGTTATGCCTACCTACATGCTTCCAGCTTTCACCCAGACCACACCGCACGATCCATCGTCTACAGTCAAGCTCTACGATACAACCGCATTCGCTCCAACCCCTCAGACAGAGACAAACACCTACAAGATCTCTATCAAGCATTCTTACAACTACAATACACATCTGCTGAAGTGAAGAAACAGATTGACAGAACCAGAAGAGTACCCAGAAGTCACCTACTACAGGACAGGCCCAAGAAAGAAAATAACAGAACGCCACTAGCCGTCACCTTCAGCCCCTAACTAAAACCTTTCCAACGCATCATCAAGGATCTACAACCTATCCTGAAGGACGACCCATCACTCTCACAGATCTTGGGAGACAGGCCAGTCCTTGCTTACAGACAGCTCCCCAGCCTGAAGCAAATACTCACCAGCAACCACACAACAGAACCACTAACCCAGGAACCTATCCTTGCAACAAAGCCCGTTGCCAACTGTGTCCACATATCTATTCAGGGGACACTATCATAGGGCCTAATCACATCAGCCACACTATCAGAGGCTCGTTCACCTGCGCATCCACCAATGTGATATATGCCATCATGTGCCAGCAATGCCCCTCTGCCATGTACATTGGTCAAACTGGACAGTCTCTACGTAAAAGAATAAATGGACACAAATCAGACGTCAAGAATTAGAACATTCAAAAACCAGTCGGAGAACACTTCAATCTCTCTGGTCACTCGATTAGAGACCTAAAAGTGACAATTCTTCAACAAAAAAACTTCAAAAACAGACTCCAATGAGAGACTGCTGAATTGGAATTGATTTGCAAACTGGATACAATTAATTTAGGCTTGAATAGAGACTGGGAGTGGATGGGTCATTACACAAAGTAAAACTATTTTCCCATGTTTATTTCCCCACCCCCCACTGTTCCTCAGACGTTCTTGTCAACTGATGGAAATGGCCCACCTTGATTATCACTACAAAAGGTTTTCTCCCACCACCACCCCCCCCCAGCTCTCCTGCTGATATTAGCTCATCTTAAGTGATCACTCGCCTTACAGTGTGTATGGTAACACTCATTGTTTCATGTTCTCTATGTATATAACTCTCCCCACTGTATTTTCCACTGAATGCATCTGATGAAGTGAGCTGTAGCTCACGAAAGCTTATGCTCAAATAAATTTGTTAGTCTCTAAGGTGCTACAAGTACTCCTTTTCTTTTTGTGAATGCAGACTAACACGGTTGCTACTCTGAAACCTGAAGATTGTTGTAATGCCTCTAATAAGTCCATGATCTTTGGTGTCTAGCAAAGTTAGGAATTTAAGTTCCCATGCTCATCTTTCAAAGGTAGGGTGACCAGATAGCAACTTCGAAAAAATGGGATGGGGGGTGGGGGGTAATAGGCGCCTATATAAGAAAAAGTCCCCCAAAATGGGACTGTCCGTATAAAAAAACAGGACATCTGGTGACCCTATTCAAAGGTGTTGTGCAGGTTTCCTTTGAGGAAGAGGACTGAGGGGTCAGATATGGAGTGATAGTTTTGTGAAGTGTTCACCCATTGGTGATAGGGGTGTTTTGTCTCTTATCATTTTTCTGGGTGAGTTCATTCGAGAGCATAGTGATGGTTTAGTTTCATCCACGTACTTCTTGTTGTGGTGTTTGATGTACTGGATGAGGTATACCACATTGTCATAGGCATGTGTAGGACTCATGGGTCTTGAAACGTCTGTTATAGGAGTTGTTGATCATTGAAGCAGTGGAGATAGGTCTGCAGATTTTGCATCTGTTGTTCTGGTAGAGACTAGTTCTGCTTTGAGTCAGTGGGTCCTGATCTGTAGGGAGCTTGTTTCTGATGCTGAGCTTGGCAAGGTTGGGGAACCTGAAAGATGAACAGTGTACAGACTTGTAGTTAAATGGAAATGCCCTTTATAAAAGGAAACTCCTTCAACCTTAATGGTACCTATTCGTTCATGCTAGCTGTAATTATTTAATAGTTTACAAGTAATTTTCTGTAATATATTTTGTAAAATTAATGGAATTTTTTGACATTAGTTGATCTTTGTCAAGAACTGTAGAGAACCTGCCATTTTGGGGAGTTGAATTATTGCATATCCAGAGTAGTGAGGTGCAAATTAGCAAGCTGCACTTTAACGCATTGCAAAGGATACACGTGTCTGCAAGAAGACACATTTCTCATTTGCATTTTCTTATTTTAAGTTTAAATAAAATTCTTTCATGTGCAACTCAAAACTGAAAAAACTACTTAGGCAATATCTAAAGGCTGATCATGAAACAAATACAGAATGAAAAAACTAAGCGAGGTATGGTATGGCACAGGAATTGGTTCTATGGAGTTTCAGTTGTTTAATTTAATAATAGAATGTAGCTTCTTTTTTCCTTGAAATACTAATATCTGGGGGGAGTGTAGAGTCTTAAGAAATAAGATTTTCACTGACAGTCTTTCATCATGAGAAGAAATGTACATTGTCCATGGCATGTGGCAATTCATTTAATTTAATCTTCATTCAACATTTTAATGAAGGTATCATCAGATGATGTTCTTCCTCTTTTTTTCATTTATATTTGGTGTTGCTAAGAAACTTGCTAAGAAACTTGCTATGGAGCCAAGCAAGAAATCTGATATTTGTCATAATTTTTCGTGGACAATTTCACACCTCTATTAAACTGTGAAAGTGTGTGTATCAAATTAAGGGTAACTTGCAACTGTGGAAATTGATCCCTTCCCTAATTTCTAATAAAAGTGGAATGTGTGATTAATGCCATACTAGCAGTTTGAACATGGTTTTAAAAAAATTCTGTTAAACTCCCAGCTAGACCTTCTACCCATGACACATTATTTATGCTCATTTACTTTTTCCTGCTTTGAACCTTTTTCTTATGTAAAAAAGGAAGGAAATTGCTAAGTTTTGTCATAATGTCAGCTTCTGGTTGTCACTTGGAAGTGGTAGGAATAATGCATGGTTTTTACAACAGCAGGCTTAATAATACATTTCAACTGATTGTAAGACTTCTATGAAACATCTGATAGTACACATTGACTAAGAAAAGAATACTCACAATAAAGATAGATTATCTTTGATAAATTGGGCACTTATTGTTTCTGGAATTAAATTAGTATTTTATTATCCTACCATTGTACAAAAATATGTTTTACATTGAAAGTATCTGGCTTTTGTGGTCAAAGGGCCACCAAAAGAATAAAATATTTTGCTACTCACAAAATCATATTGAACGCCCTGACTTTCCCTCATGACTTTCTCTTCTTCCACTTTACTTGTTATGTTAGGTGTGACATTGACTAAGGTATTTTATAATTTTTGGAGCGAGCAATGGGAGCTGAATCATTGATTTATCAGTAGAATAACTAAAAAGCTAATATTACACTGAAAATGTCTTTTGTCCCTTTGCAGTACAGCAAGGACATGCCTAGCACTAGATTTTTCTCTTTAAACTAAAAAGCCTTTAAAAGACACTATGATAAATAGATTTTGTTCTTATTCTCCAAGTATTATCTGTATAGATCCCCACTTCTGGGTGGGCCTATGTAAAGTTGGATCCCTCTGTAGAGTAACCTTGGTGCTGCCTTACATGCTTCTATGCAAAATCCAACATTGAGTGCAGGAGTATATAAACTGCTGCTTCCCTAGTCCCATAGGTTTCTTCCAACCACCATAATAAATGACTGCTCCCCCCCTCCCCCACCCCCCGGGTCATCAGTTTATCAACCATGTAAGTACAGTTTTAGTGTAAACAGTGCATTTGTTTTTCAGATTTTATTATAATTGTATTCTGGTTAGTTAGTAATTATAACTAACTCTGTAGCCCAGTTCCAAGGGGTCAGTTGCATCAGGTTCTGTGTTGCATTGGGTTACCTGCTTTGGAATTAGAATCACAGAATCATAGAATATCAGGGTTGGAAGGGACCTCAGGAGGTCATCTAGTCCAACCCCCTGCTCAAAAGCAGGACCCATCCCCAATTAAATCATCCCAGCCAGGGCTTTGTCAAGCCTGACCTTAAAAACTTCTAAGGAAGGAGATTCCACCACCTCCCTAGGCAACGCATTCCAGTGTTTCACCACCCTCCTAGTGAAAAAGTTTTTCCTAATATCCAACCTAAACCTCCCCCACTGCAACTTGAGACCATTACTCCTTGTCCTGTCCTCTTCCACCACTGAGAATAGTCTAGAACCATCCTCTCTGGAACCACCTCTCAGGTAGTTGAAAGCAGCTATCAAATCCCCCCTCATTCTTCTCTTCCGCAGACTAAACAATCCCAGTTCCCTGAGCCTCTCCTCATAAGTCATGTGTTCCAGACCCCTAATCATTTTTGTTGCCCTTCGCTGGACTCTTTCCAATTTATCCACATCCCTCTTGTAGCGTGGGGCCCAAAACTGGACACAGTACTCCAGATGAGGCCTCACCAATGTCGAATAGAGGGGGACGATCACGTCCCTCGATCTGCTCGCTATGCCCTTACTTATACATCCCAAAATGCCATTGGCCTTCCTGGCAACAAGGGCACACTGCTGACTCATATCCAGCTTCTCGTCCACTGTCACCCCTAGATCCTTTTCCACAGAACTGCTGCCCAGCCATTCGGTCCCTAGTCTGTAGCTGTGCATTGGGTTCTTCCGTCCTAAGTGCAGGACCCTGCACTTATCCTTATTGAACCTCATCAGATTTCTTTTGTCCCAATCCTCCAATTTGTCTAGGTCCCTCTGTATCCTATCCCTGCCCTCCAGCGTATCTACCACTCCTCCCAGTTTAGTATCATCCGCAGATTTGCTGAGAGTGCAATCCACACCATCCTCCAGATCATTTATGAAGATATTGAACAAAACCGGCCCCAGGACCGACCCCTGGGGCACTCCACTTGACACCGGCTGCCAACTAGACATGGAGCCATTGATCACTACCCGTTGAGCCCGACAATCTAGCCAACTTTCTACCCACCTTATAGTGCATTCATCCAGCCTATACTTCTTTAACTTGCTGACAAGAATACTGTCGTGGTCCGGTTTAGTCCAACCCAAAGGCTCAATCTGGGAAGACGACTTGTTGATACTGTAAAACCAAAGTGTGGTCAAACAATTGACTAGTTATGAACTATACTTGAGACCAAATAACCAGAGTGAGTCAGGTGTATTAATTGTACAGGGAAAAGGTTCTGTATGATACCAGTATCCGAAGAGGAGTCCTGTGCAGCAATGTTACATTCACCTTATGCAGAAGGTGAGCTTCCCAAAGTGGTATGATTTATATGATTTTACAAGTTACACATTTCTTTACACATCACTAAAATCCAACCCATCAGTTTGTTCCAGTTCCCTAACTTGTTGTTCTGTTCTTATCTTTGTTTTGGATATTAGCATTCTAGGTACTGATCCATGAAGGTACTTCCCTAGCTTGTACTAAGACTCAGAAAGAATGTATCTTGCTTTTGACAAGTTTATCATCTGCTTGTGCCAAATGCTTGCTTCAGCAAATGCAAGGTGTTATGGGATACTTTCCATAAGTTAACAGGCTCGTAATAAAAGTACAAGCCAATTTGGACTATATAACTGCTATATTAATGCTTAATATGTAAACTCAAATGCTTGGAATATATATTGTGGGTAGTAGTATCAACATAATATATATATGTATGTTAGCCAGCATATATTAGTCAATAGACTAAATTCAGGTGGTACCCTCTTCAGAGAATTAAATATTCCTGATCCACATAGCAAGTGCCTGGGCACTTAGCTGAGAGGTGCATTGTTTGTGCTAATTTCAATCTGTAGTCAAAGAAAGTGTGTTAATTGTAATTCCAGTTCTTCCTGATGAAAGAGACTTTGAAATACTTTCCAGCTGAGTCAGTATCAATCTCCTCTTGAACTGCCCAACTCAAAGGCAAGGCAAGGGATGGACTGGTCTGTGTATAGTAGGTTCTGTACTTCTAGTATTTAAGCACCTCAATCATTAAAGTATTTATCCTCACAACACCCCTATAAGGTAAGAAAGTACTTTTATCCTCATTTTACAGATGAGGAGTGAGACACACTGAGACTAAGTGATTTGCCCATGGTCATACTGGATGTTTGTGATAGAAGCAGCGACTTGAACTTGGGTGTCCCAAATTCCAAGCTAGCACCCTTAACCACTAGATCATTCTTCCTGTAAGATTTAAGGTGCAAAGGCATCCAGGAAGCTTATGAGGTCTAAGAACTAGCAGCTCACATCTGACTGCTTCCTATGCAGTATTGAGAGCGTGAAAAAGGGGGGTACCATCTATCCCCTGGCTCCCACTCTGGTTTCAGAAAGAAGTTAAGAGCCTTGATTATCAAGGGGAACCATCTTGAGAGAGTCCTCAGTAATGAGTAGTAGTCACAGACGATGCCTCATTGCGTCCCACTTCCATTGTGATGGAGTTTTCCCAAGCATCACCATGGATCTGGGGAATGCACTGGGAAGTGCAATCTTTACCCCTTCTTTTTATCTGTGATTTGTTTTAAGCAAAGCACTATCTTCTGTGACACCTACTAAGTAATCTGAATGGGAGCTTATTTTGTCATTTATATTTCAGTAGTGCTTAAAGGCCTTGACTAGGTTGGGCCTTATCTTAGGCAATGTACAAATATTTAGTGAATGACACACACTGTCTCAAAGAGCTTTCTCAGAATAAAAGTCTTGGAACCAAGGACTTCTGGAGTTGACCTCATTACTACTAGGGATGTAGTCTGAGCCTTTCTATCTCTGAAGCCATTAGCTACCCTGGGTTGGTTCCTTCTCCCTCTCCTATCCTATATATACTGCCTAAAAAACTGCCTGATCCCTCAGAGGACATTGGGATGAATGTTGACGATGTTGGCAGCTTTCCCAATCCTCTTTGTCATCGCTAAAGAAGCTAACATTCAGGCTGTCCCCAAAGGACAAAGAATTTCTAAAATCTTCTCTTGAATAGCTGAAATGTCAGGCACAGTTTTTCTCAGTGCAGAAGCATCAACAACTGTTTGACTTATTGGCCCCTTAGCTTAGAGGGAGTATGGCTATCCCTATAAATTAGAGTCTGGTCAAACCAAACAAGCATCTTTTGGATAAAGCAAGCATCTGTTCCACCTGAAGCCTAAGAAGGAAAATAGGCACTACTAGGTTGCTGCCTATACAATTAGTGGGGAGGGGAGGAGTTGGGAAGGGGAGGAGTAGGGGAGGGAATTAAGTACTCTACACACTGTTTATTCATGGTGTCTGCTATAAATGAGGGGAAAAAAAACCCTCAGGGTAGAGTTTATTAATTTACCCCACGAGGAATAACAAGGAGAAGAGGAAACAAGCAGTGGAGAATATGGCCCCATGTCTGCTGTACTGCAAAAATATTCAGCCTTGAAGTAATTGACAGTGTGCTTAGTAAACTTCTTTAGGAAATTATTTTAGAGTAGTTCTCTAGTTTTACGTATCTGTGACCCCACTTAGGGTTTAGAAATCTCTGACAAAGTCAGTGCTAAGAGTCTCATACCATTAGTAAAAGTTAGGACTACTTTTGTGTGGTCTCTAAAACTGTACATGAACACCAAAATAGGTATAGGGTCAGATTCTGGCTCCCACCAGTGTAGGGGACAGCCTGAATGCTGATGCTTGAACTCTAAAATCACAAGAGCATTATAGGGAGTTTTAGTACCACCAAAGGTGGTAACCTCAAGGGGACGTAACTATGGCCTTGCCCCTTTCCACACTAGCTGATGGTCCATGGCCAGCTCTGGGGAAGAATATGCTGCACAACTGACATTCTTCCAGACACTCGCTAATACAAGTTCTGCCTACCTGTGTACTATTCAGGCAGAAAGTGGCACTGAGTGGAGACGTAAGTGCTACTCTTTCCCCTTCCATCCGACCCCAAACACATTCTGCTCTATGAGGGCAGTGGCTTTAAAACTCATGTACTGTATCTGTTCTTTTCCCGATTAGAAAATATTTGTGTGTAAATGTATGCCCTGTGTTGCAAATACATCTGGGATTTCTGTACAGGGAATTTAGCTACCATTTTACTAACTGTCAGTATTTTAGCATCCAGGAAAGTATTGTATTTAGGTTTTTGTTTAATCTTCAGCCATATAACACAAAATATCTAAATGACAATCTTCTCATCTGCATTGGGGTTTCTCAGTCTGTGGACTGTGACCCAAAATTGGGTAGCCAGAATGCATAAAAGGGTCATGGGGCTGGCTGGCTTACCTCCCCTCTTGGCATTGCAACCCTATGCACCAGGTTATAATGCCACTCTCAGAAATTTGGTCCAGCCAGCCCAAACCTGAGTGCCATAGTGACCATGGAGGTCAGAATGCCCAGAGCAGGATGCCAAGTCCAACCAGTCCTATGGGACAGGAGCTGGGAGGGAATGAATCGTAGTGCTGGCAGATTCTCTAGTAAGTACTGGCCCCTTAAATTATCCTCCGCCATGTAATACCCTCTCTTTGTACTGCATCCTGCTGCCCAGCCCCACTCCACTTTACCCCCCAAATTACCGAATTTCTCCCCCAGACCACTTTGCACCCAAATCCCACCCCACCCCTTACTTTGCCCCCCTATGGACTGGAGGGGGGGCCCTGTATTTTGGGGGGGAATATCTCAGCTCACTGCTGTTCACAGCTGGCTTCAGTGTCTGTTCTGAGGCCACCCACCCCCTTGTTGCAACCCTGCAGAGGGTTTGGGGTGAGGACTCGGTCTGCGGGCTTCTGGGGGTGGGGCTCTCTTGGGGTCATGATAGGCTATCAAGATTTGCAAATTAGTCCCGAGCCCAAAAGGGTTGAGAACCACTGATCTACTTGACATTTTTAGGTCAAAACTCACAGCCTTGCTGTTCTTAAAAGCATATGGTGGTTGGAAGCCAGGGACTAATTTTTTTTCTTCTTCTATTGTATATTTTCTTACAGGTCATACATAAACATTTTTACTTGAAGAGAGTGGAAATCATGGCCCAGTGTGAGGAGTGGATAGCAGATATACAGCAGTACAGCAGTGACAAACGGGTAGGCAGGACTATGTCTCATCACGCAGCAGCTCTTAAGGTGAGGCATGCTAATATAACCACAGGTAACGTGAAGCAACAGTTCACTTTAACGAACTATCCTGCATGTACGAGTACAAGCAAAAATAGAGATCTTTAATAAAAAAAAAAAAAAGTTGAAACGTGATTGAAGCTTTAAAATAAACTGTAAAACTGACCGTCACAAATGCATCTCTTGACGATTGTTTATGAAATATTTTACAAATGGAATTTATTTCCTTCTTATGTAGTTTGTTCCATCCCATGCAAGTGTGAGAGTTTAATTTTCTTCAGAAGGCTTTTAGAGCAGTTTGGTGTTACTTTGGGATGTATGGGATATGATAAAATTGTACTGTAACCAGTCTGCAGTACAGATTTAAAGGGAAACTTTCCAGAAAACCAATTCCTTTCATAGATAAAACCACAAATAGATAAGCAAATAACTGTATATTTAACATCTAACATTCCAGTGCAATTTTACAGTGTTCATTAACAAAATATATAATACTTAACAACTTTGTTTTTTGCTTGGACAAGAGCTGAATTTGTGGCTTTACTGCTGGGGAACACTTTTTCTGTTGCTAGAATGACATTCTTTCAATGCAACTGAGCTTTAAAATGAGGGTCACTGCTTTTTATGGTGAACAGATTAGAGTGGAGGTGGGCAAACTATGGCCTGAAGGCCACATCTGGCCCGCGGGACTGTCCTGCCCGGCCCTTGAGCTCCCAGCCGGGGTGGCTAGCCCCCAGCCCCTCCCCTGCTATCCCCTCTCCCCCACAGCCTCAGCTTGCTGTGCCGCCAGCGCTCTGGGTGGCGGGGCTGCGAGTTTCTGCTGGGCAGAGCGGCTGCGAGAGCCACTGGCCTGCCCCGGTGCTCTAGACTGCGCAGCAGCATGGCTGGCTGGCTGGCTCAGGCCAGGCAGCATGGTTTCCAGTCCTGGCGCTCTGAGAGGCATGGTAAGAGGGCGGGGAGCTGGGGGGGGGTGGATAAGGAGCATGGGATCCTGGGGGGCAGTCAAGGGATAGAGAGCGGGGGGTTTGGATAGGGGGGTGGGGTCCCAGGAAGGGGCGGTCAGGGGACAAGGAGCAGTGGGGGTTGGATGGGTTGGGGCTTTTGAGAGTGGCAGTCATGGGGCAGGGGCCAGGCTGTTTGGGGAGGCACATCATTCCCTGCCTGGCCCTCCATACAGTTTCGGAACCCCGATGTGGCCCTCAGGCCAAAAAGCTTGCCCACCCCTGGATTAGAAGAATATCCTTTCCACACTGTTTATATTATATATCTCTGTAGTATGTGTTTTATCATAACCTTTTTATTGATGGTGAGTTGTAATTATCCAAACTTTTCCTGCTGTGCCCAGCACCAACTATGAGCATGGATAGTACACAGTTGTGATGCACAGGAGGACAAGCCAGGACACTTTCACTGCTGCCTTGCTGACCCCAAATGCCCTGCTGCTGCAGATTGGCATCCCATTGTCCCCTTTCCTCCACCCTCAGTAGAACTCTGCGGATATGTGAATTTCTGCAACCATTACTGTTGCTGGACTAACAGAAAATGAGTACTTGTGGCACCTTAGAGACTTGTTAGTCTCTAAGGTGCCACCAGTACTCTTCTTTTTGCAGATACAGACTAACATGGGTGCTACTCTGAAACCTGTTGCTGGACTGGTCAACAGCCACAGAAATAGTTTTCAACTTGTGGGAGACCATTTTTATAATAATTTTTTTCCTGGATATTATTTGATTGATAATATGCATCAAAATTACTCTCTTAGAAGAATTGTGAAAAGTAATGATGTTTTAATCAATATCTTAATATCTGTACATACAGCGTCACACAGCTCAACTCCGGGAAGAGCTTTTAAAACTCCCCTCCCCTGAAGGCTTGGATCCAGATTCTGATGATTCCACTGAGAAATGCAGTGCCACAAGAAGTTCTGAGGAGACGATATTGCATGACCAGGTTAAACCTAGCAGCAGTAAAGACATCTCCAGTGATTTCAAATTATGAGTGGCATTGACATGGACTTTACAGATACAGAGGCTTTGAAGCACAAGCCAAATATGTCAATATTTGTATGTAAGAAGCTAATTATGTAATAGGTAATGAAATTGAAACTATACTATGCCCTTAAGGATATACAGTTTAATTCAAGATGATCTTTTATTTACCTGTACAACAGTGTAAACTTTTTTGTGCTTTTATTTTTCAATTGTGAGAACCACTGATTGGTATGTTTAAAAAGTTATGTATACAAGAAATGGATAAATCACTGATATATAAGGGAAACTACCTTAGGAAAGAATGTTTACTGAATGTTTATTATTTTTTTTTTTACTTGTAGAGTGAGGGCGGATGTAACAAAGAATATATATTGGTCATTCTTACAGCTACTATTTAAAGTCAGAAAATTTTCACTGAATTTGATAGATTTTACGTTTGGCCATATCTTCATGCTCATATTTGATTTCTAAAGAAAACCTCCTGTATACTTCAATAAAAGTTAAATGGACATGCTCCCTCTTTTATGATTTACTGGTACATTTTTTAAATGATCTGCCATAAAATACGTTATAGCTGAAGACTTGCACTTGTATGACTGAATTATTACAGTCAACGTATTTAATTTTATGCTTACTAATTCTAAAATGCAGATTAAATAAATGCACATGGTTTTACCTCATGCTAACATTGGACTTCTGAATTTATCTTTTATTAGTTGTTTTGTGCAAACTAATGGTATTCCAAAATTTGTCTTGATTGTTTTAGGCTATTCTGGAAGTAAAGGATTTTTTTTTTAAACTGAATTGTCTGATTTTACATAGTAAAGTCGTATGTATTAATTTATTATTAAGCATTGACAAGGGCTAAGGATATGCCATATAGGACTGCTACATTCTACAGTTCATACTGTTTAGGTATATTTTCCATTTTATACTTGAACGCATACATCATAAAAAAATCAGTTGCTGGATTAATAATTATAAATCTTGCTTCAAACACAACATGCACTGCTATTGGTTCTTAATTTTCAGTAGTCCTTAAGGGACAAATCAAACCATACTGGAATTACCTTAGATCACAGTTAGTAAGATAAGATACGTAATATTACATTGATTAGAGACCGGCAATATTAACAATATTCTAAATGAGGCAAGAAACAAAGGCCTTTCATCTTTTTGTTTTTGTTTGTTACTGTTTATAAATATCAAATTTGACTTATTTCAACTTTTTCTTTGTTTTAAAATGTATCATTTCTAATAATTAAAAATGCCAGCAACTTGATGTCATGTCCTTATGCTGGTGTTCAGCAGAAATGTTAAATATTGTGTGTTATAAGTCTGCAGAGAACTTTTTGGCTGAAACAACCTGGTTTTCTTTTTAAGAGATGTTATGTTAATCCATGGCCTGTCCTGATTGTACATAATTGTCAAAATACTTACTGGACTTCAAAGTATCAAATTAAGCAGGCCTATTTGTTACCTTAGGGAAATCCTTGTAATTAAATATATTAAGCAAAACAAGCAGGTGAACACTGGAATATATTTACATTTTGCAACAGTTTGGTAAAATTCTCCTGCCTTGATATTATCTTACATCTCCTAGTCCTTTGTTAGCATTCCACTTCATAGTGTAAGTTTCTCTAAAGATTGGTATTTACTTACAATACCTTTTCTTATTGCATGAGGTTAATTCTTTTTACATGCTTCAAAATTAAATGAGTCCCGCTTAGTGGAATCCTCCATGTAATGGAGGGCCAGGTGGTCTAGTGGGTAGTGCACACAATATCACCTGTCAGCAGGAAGGCCTTTCAGTCCAGTTCCTCACCTGAGGTTTAGCTTCTTCTCAGGTTGCAATGTCCTCACCCTCTTCTTATCAAAAGGGGAGTGAGATTGGAATATGGCTTATGCCCCTCCAGCAGGCTCAGACCCCGAGCCCTATGAAAGTCAACCATGTCTGGCACCAGAGTTACCTTTCCTGGGTCACTTCCTACCATCTGTCTCTCCTCCATGGCTCTAAGTCCAATACAAAATAACAAAAGAAAAGATAACCAAACCTTCAGCATGAACTCCTGTTTCACTCAGGGAGGCTTCTTCAGCACCCTTGTCCAGGAGCCCTCACAGTAGGTCTGTCTTCCTCCCCCTCAGTGAGGTGCATTTAAGCTTCCTCTCTAGTTAGAGCACGCTCTGCAGGTCTAGAGAGGCAGGGCTACTGGGCCTGGCCAGTGTGAGGTTTGTACACCTCATCAATTTCCCATATCTCTAGCAATTACCTTAGGCTTGCACAATCCAGTTAACTATATTTTGTATTATATTCGTGAAGCAAAAGCTCTAATTAAGTCTGTAAAATTGTTTCCATTATATATCTCCATTTTCAGATACAAATAATTTTTCCAAAAAAATATTCCTTTTGGGCCAAAACTCCACACACATTCTCAGTTGGATTGAATTGTGACTGCTCCAGCAAAGCCACTCAAACTATCACAAACTTAGCCTACCTGAGGATCTGTTTCATGAAGGTAAATTATCTAATGAAAATGTAAAGTCCTACTCTCACTAACCATAATTTATTTTAAATATGTAACTTGCACCAATTTGACTTTAAGTGGGTGGGCAAAATGACTGACCCTCTTCTGGTGGGTACATTTTTTCACAGGGGATATAATTCTGATCTCACATGCCGATGTAAATCGGGAGTAGCGCCACTGACATCAATGCAGTGAAATTACATAGGTGTAAAACCTGTGCATGTGACATCAGAATCAAGCCTCTATGAATATCCAATCAATAGAAATTATACTATTTTTGCACTCACCATTGTATGACTGTTTTACTTCAGTAATTAAATTGTATTTGACTTTGGCCCAGTATTGCAACTGTTGGCAATGATACAGCACTATCTAATTTTGAGTTCTTTGACCTAGTCTTGAAGGTGGTGTGAAGTAGTAAAAAGTGCATCTTCACATTCCTAAGCATCAGTACATGGGAGTGAGCCGATGCATTATCAAGCTATAAAATCATCATGTTTTGCAATACCCATGGAGCAGTCAAACTCCTTTAATTAGTTCCCAAAAATAAGTTCTCCATGCTCTTTCATTAGCATACCAGCTGCATAAACTAATGAGGTCAAAATCTTTTCCAAAACAAGCATTTCTTTATCACTGAGTTGTACAGACACAATAGAACAATGTGGTCCTTAAAGTCTTCACATTACAGTTACCTAAAATGTTAATCTCTCTTAAATTAACACAAAAGATCTTCTGGCTAGTGTTGTACCAAAAGAAGCGGGTTCTTCTATATTAAAAACAGGGAGATTTTCAAAATCATCCAGGGTACCCAACTCCCATTTGTGTCTTTGAAAATGTCCCCCATAATTTGTAGTCCTACTTTTAGGCCAATCTGCCCATCATTCACTACTGACAGATCTACACTATATTGCCTGCGCTTTCTTATGGTGCTCTTTGAATTCTGCAGTCACCTTGCAAAAAGGCGAAAAGTTTGCACCAAGCATCTTACCTTTACTTATCAACACAGCACTGGCATGTCCTGAGGTTTCATGTCCTATTTCCACAAACATAATGCCAAGCTTTCTCATAATAGCACAGCCTAGAGTAGCCATAAGACTAGCAGAAATGGTTGAGCAGCCTAAAAGAGTTTGCTTCATAAAAATAAGAGCAATAATTTCATTTTAAGATTTTTGCATGGAACAAACATACTCCGCCAAATATGAGGTGGTTTTCAAGCATGTGTGTGACTTCAGCTTTTTGATGATGCCTTTGTAGAACTCACTAGTCCACTTTTGAATTCCAGTCAGTGTACAGAGTTACACATCACTGTGCAGAGCATCCTTTTCTGCACCCACTCTACTGCTGCTAACTTAAGTAAGAAAAATACAGGTTGGAAATACAGCCAGCAGCCTAGGAAACCCACAGCAGCTGGATATTGGAACAGTGGATACTTGCAATATTATTTAACAGGTCAAACTCTGTTTCACAACATTAGGTTTAGATGCATAGAGGCAACTAACAGCTGAGCGAAGCATAAAAATGCTGATTGTGTCAGGGTCTACACTAGTTCCTGTTTTTCAGCTGCTGACAGTGAGAGAACTGGTGCAGATAAGGCTCAGCCATGTTTACTACCATGTCCAAAACCTTGCTCTGAACAAGTAAAACCTGAGTACTAGTATGGACAGAGCTTTGAGATTTACAGATAAAAAACATTTTCCAAGAGCTAGCTATTTGTACAGCTATCATTACTGCAACCATAAACAAGTTATATATTAAGCAACACTAGATTTTTATCTTTAAAACATGGCAAACTCCCTATGTGAAATTGTGTAATTACAATATAGTAAGTTGGTCTGTGGATCAGCAGCAGCCCTCTGTAGTGGTCGGCAGCAAGTGGGCTGACACATAGTTAAGCTTCTCCTTTGCATGTGCTATATTGCTTTAAAAGAAGCTTAAAATATTTTGAATTCTTCCTAATTTTTCTTTCCCATGTAAGCAATTGCTGCAGTTGTCACAAAGGTGTAACTTGAACACCAATGTGGGAGGAAGTGGTCTGCATGCTCACCAGTGGATGGGGAGGTAGTCCACACTATGTAAAATTTCTGAGCTCCTCTGCAGCATGCTATTCTGTGACATTAATTCTTCAATTGGTTTCAGAGTGGTAGCCGTGTTAGTCTGTATCAGCAAAAAGAACGAGGAGTATGTGTAACACCTTAGAAACTAACAAATTTATTTGAGCATAAGCTTTCGTGAGCTACAGCTCACTTCATCGGATGCATTCAGTGGAAAAAACAGTAGGAAGATATATATATACACACAGAGACATGAAAAAATGGGTGTTGCCATACCCACTATAACGAGAGTGATCAGTTAAGGTGAGCTATTAGTAGGAGCAGAAAAAAAACCTTTTGTAGTGATAATCAGGATGGCCCATTTCCAACAGTTAACAAGAAGGTGTGAGTAACAGTATGGGGGGAAAAATAAGCATGGAGAAATAGTTTTACTTTGTGTAATGACCCATCCACTCCCAGTCTTTATTCAAGCCTAAGTTAATGGTGTCTAGTTTGCAAATTAATTCCAATTCAGCAGTTTCTCATTAGTCTGGTTTTGATGTTTTTTTGTTGCATTACCACCACTTTTAGGTCTGTAATGGAGTGACCAGGGAGATTGAAGTGTTCGCCAACTGGTTTTTGAATGTTATAATTCTTGACGTCTGATTTGTGTCCATTTATTCTTTTATGTAGAGACTGTCCGGTTTGGCCAATGTACATGGCAGAGGGGCATTGCTGGCACATGATGACATATATCACATTGGTAGATGTGCAGGTGAACGAGCCTCTGATAGTGTGGCTGATGTGATTAGGCCCTATGATGGTGTCCCCTGAATAGATATGTGAACACAGTTGGCAACGGGCTTTGTTGCAAGGATAGGTTCCTGGGTTAGTGGTTCTGTTGTGTGGTGTATGGTTGCTGGGGAGTATTTGCTTCAGGCTGGGGGGCTGTCTGTAAGCAAGGACTGGCCTGTCTCCCAAGATCTGTGAGAGTGATGGGTCGTCCTTCAGGATAGGTTGTAGATCCTTGATGATGCGCTGGAGAGGTTTTAGTTGGGGTGCTGAAGGTGACAGCTAGTGGCGTTCTGTTACTTTCTTTGTTGGGCCTGGTCTGTAGTAGGTGACTTCTGGGTACTCTTCTGGCTCTGTCAATCTGTTCCTTCACTATTTCCCCATGCTTATTTTTGCCCCCTGCTGTTACTCACACCTTCTTGTCAACTGTTGGAAATGAGCCATCCTGATTATCGCTACAAAAAGTTTTCTTTTTCCTGCTGATAATAGCACACCTTAACTGATCACTCTTGTTATAGTAGGTATGGCAACACCCTTTTTTCATGTTCTCTGTGTGTGTGTGTTTGTGTGTGTATACCAGTATCTTCCTACTGTATTTTCCACTGCATGCATCTGATGAAGTGGGTTTTAGTCCACAAAAGCTTATGCTCAAATAAATTTGTTAGTCTCTAAGGGGCAACAAGTACTCCTTGTTCTTTCCGCTAATTCTTCAGTGTTGTTTTGAAAACACACCCCTACCTGTCAGTAGTTTTTCAGTAGCACAAGTCAACATAATTTTAATGTCTCCAGTTGGCATTTTTAGACTCGAGGAAACAAAACCATTATCAACGGGAGTGGGAGAAAAAGAGGCTAAAGACAGTATCTTGTATACAGTTCAGACAAATAAAATGTCAAGTATGTGTAGAATGAAGACATATAGAAGAAATTAAAGTATTCAAAAGAGTTGCATATGTCATAGAATTTAGGTGGGCAAAATGAGAGCATCCTTTTTTTTTCAAGTACAAAACTGAAATTAATTTTAGTGGTCTTACAGAAACATTGCTCCAGTGAGGAATAGGTTTCAATCCATATCAATTTCCAGGACTCTGTGTTTTCTGTGGCACAAGGTCTATCAGGTCAGATATCTTGCTTCAGCTGTCACCAATACCTGATAATTAACAAACAGGAAAAAGAAAATCATAATACGTTGTTTTCAATTTCACAGTGCAGTTGATAAGAGGTGTGTGGGGGAAAAACCTTTCTGATCCTCATAAGTGATCTATTTATGTCCTAATGTAGGAGCCTTGATTAACCTTATTATTAACTTAGCCTGTGTCCCTATAAATATTATTTGTAGTTTTAAAACTATTCAATGTTAATTTAAATTCAGCCACAATATGCTACTTATTGATTCCCTGTGATGGTGAATTCCATAGGTTGATTTTATGCTTTCTAAATCAGTATTTCTTTTTATTGGGTCAACATTTTCTATTATTTTGGTTATCTTTTCCCACACTTTTGCTTGTGGATTTTTCCCTATCCATATTCTTGCATAGGGAACTTGTTCCCATTTGTTAGTTGTGATTTTCATTTGATTTTTCCTTTTGGCTTTTTCTTATGTTTGTTGTATTTTTAAAGTTTTTTTCCTCTGTTGGGAGGTTTATTCTCCATCAGCTAGTCAGTAGCACAGCAACATTTGATTGGAATGACAATTCATCTACCTGGGATATTAGCTGTTCTGGAAACAGAAATAATAAATTTAAAACATTTTTCAACAGAAATGAGGCAGATTTTTCCATATTTTAGCACCAGGAACAAACATAATTCAGTAAAGCTGTTTCAGATAGATGTTCATAATTTATTATTGCTCTTTTCAACCAAATATCTTGTATTCAGACAGACAAATTGTCACAGCAGAAATACATCAGTGCTTGAATTGTGGTGATGACTTGTCTTTGACAAAATATTGTGCTCTACTTAGCCTTTGTGATTTTCCATAAAAGGTAGAGATCTGAGCTTTCCAAAAGATTGCACCTACACGCTTTGTCAGGGTTCCTTCCCCACTCTGAACTCTAGAGTACAGATGCGCGGACCCACATGAAAGACCCCCTAAGCTTATTCTTACCAGCTTAGGTTAAAAACTTCCCCAAGGTACGAATTTCCCTTGTCCTTGAACAGCATGCTGCCACCACCAAGTGTTTTAAACAAAGAACAGGGAAAGAGAGCACTTGGAGATGTCTTCCCCCAAAATATCCCCCAAGCCCTATACACCCCCTTTCCTGGGAAGGCTTGAGAATAATATCCTAACCAATTTGTTACAAAATCATCAAAGTCCCAAACCCCTGGATCTTGGAACAATGGAAAAAATCAGTCCAGTTCTTGAAAGATTTTATTTAAAAAAAAAAAAAAAAGGTAAAAATGATCTCTGTAAAATCGGGATGGAAAATACTTTACAGGGTATTCAGATTCAAAACACAGAGGATCTCCCTCTGGGCAAAACCTTAGTTACAGAAAACAGGAATAAACCTCCCTCTTAACACAGGGGAAATTCACATAAAACAAAAGATAAACTAAACTGCCTTGCCTGGCTTAGCTATATTGGTTGCAATATTGGAGACTTGGATTAGGATGAGTTGGAGAAGATGGATTTCTGTCTGGCGCCCCTCAGTCCCAAGAGAGAACAACCACATAAACAAAGAGCACAAACAAAAGCCTTCTCCTCTACTCCTCCCCCGCCCCCCTCCCAAGATTTGAAAGTATCTTGTCCCCTTATTGGTCCTTTGGGTCAGGTGCCAGCCAGGTTAGCTGAGCTTCTTAACCCTCTACAGGTAACAGGATGTTGCCTCTGGCCAGGAGGGATTTTATAGCACTGTATACAGAAAGGTGGTTACCCTTTAGAAAGCTGGCTAGATTGTCGGGCTCAACGGGTAGTGATCAATGGCTCCATGTCTAGTTGGCAGCCGGTATCAAGTGGAGTGCCCCAAGGGTCGGTTCTGGGGCCGGTTTTGTTCAATATCTTCATAAATGATCTGGAGGATGGTGTGGATTGCACCCTCAGCTAGTTTGCAGATGACACTAAACTGGAGGGAGAGGTAGATATGCTGGAGGGTAGGAATAGGATACAGAGGGACCTAGATAAATTGGAGGATTGAGCCAAAAGAAAACTGATGAGGTTCAACAAGGACAAGTGCAGAGTCCTGCACTTAGGACGGAAGAATCCAATGCACCGCTACAGACTAGGGACCGAATGGTTAGGAAGCAGTTCTGCAGAAAAGGACCTAGGGGTTACAGTGGACGAGAACCTGGATATGAGTTAACAGTGTGCCGTTGTTGCCAAGAAGGCCAATGGCATTTTGGGCTGTATAAGTAGGGGCATTGCCAGCAGATTGAGGGACGTGATCGTTCCCCTCTATTCGACACTGGTGAGGCCTCATCTGGAGTACTGTGTCCAGTTTTGGGCCTCACACTACAAGAAGGATGTGGAAAAATTGGAAAGAGTCCAGCAGAGGGCAACAAAAATGATTAGGGGACTGGAACACATGAGTTATGAGGAGAGGCTGAGGGAACTGGGGATGTTTCGTCTGCGGAAGAGAAGAATGAGGGGGGATTTGATAGCTGCTTTCAACTACCTGAAAGGGGGTTCCAAAAAGGATGGATCTAGACTGTTCTCAGTGATAGCAGATGACAGAACAAGGAGTAATGGTCTCAAGTTGCAGTGGGGGAGATTTACGTTGGATATTAGGAAAAACTTTTTCACTAGGAGGGTGGTGAAACACGGAACGCGTTACCTAGGGAGGTGGTGGAATCTCCTTCCTTAGAAGTTTTTAAGGTCAGGCTTGACAAAGCCCTGGCTGGGATGATTTTAATTGAGGATCGGTCCTGCTTTGAGCAGGGGCTTAGACTAGATGACCTCCTCAGGTCCCTTCCAACCCTGATATTCTATTATTCCCTTTATATTTATGACACCCTTAAACAAACAATCCAAGATTTATTGGGCTAGTTTGACTCTAGAGCAGTGAAACCCAAAGTGCAATTTATATACCAAGTGTTGTGTATTGGAGTTCTATAATATAGCCCACAGGCACCTTTCTTTTTAATAGAGGTGCAGTCCAGAGAAAACATAAGTCCGCGCATGCAGTGCTCCATCTTGATCAAGAGAGAGCATTTCACGCTATGACCAGTCAACTCTGCAGGCTGTATCTCCAAATACATGCTGCAATCTGTTCTTTTTTTATACTTGTTACAGTAGGGGCAGCCTTGTATTCTTGGAAAACTGCAACCTGGCTTCCCTGGTTGGTCAAAGTCTGGATCTCTCTACATTAGTGCTCTTCCCCCCCGCTTCCATGTTGCACGGATGATATATAATGGACTCATCCTCAACATGTCTGAAAAGATTATGTAAGTGCCAATGCTACTGATACTTCTGTAACTCGTGGTAAAATTGCTGACTGTGTATTTAAGATTCTTTGGTTAAAGTTTGAGCAAGGGGCAGGTTCCTCATCTTGACATCAGCCATCATGACCTGTTTTTTTTTATTAGTTCTGTCTGAGTGCTTCATAACTGGGCATTAGCAGTGTTTGACAGAGAAACTTAAAGTCCAAAGAACATCTGCCAAAGGTGAATGAAAAGGAGCATCTGTGCCCCGAAACCCAAGGCACTTGGCAATGAGAAGGCTGGCACAACAGAAGCAAGGTAACTTTCTCAAAAATAAAAAGAAAAGGAGTACTTGTGGCACCTCAGAGACTAACACATTTATTTATCCGAGGAAGTGAGCTGTAGCTTACGAAAGCTTATGCTCAAATAAATTGGTTAGTCTCTAAGGTGCCACAAGTACTCCTTTTCTTTTTGCGAATACAGACTGACACGGCTGCTACTCTGAAACCTTTCTCAAAAATGCTTCAGTAACTTGTTTTGTTAACTTTCAGTGAGAGTTAGGTTCCCAAATGCCTGCATGACTTTTGAAAAATTTATCCCGAGTCTCAATGAAAGTCAATGGGACACAGGATCCTTTGTATCACTAAAGTCACTTTTCAAAATGGGACTTAAACACTTTGGAAAATTTTACCTCCAATCAAATTCACTCAAGTAGAGGTGGAGCTGGACAGTGGGAGTTCAGGGTAAATGTCCTGATAGAAGACTGTAGGGTATTCCTGGGGAGCTCTGAGTCAGTTGTAGCAGTGAGGCTGACCTTCAGCTCCCTCCCTCACTTTGTACAGCTGGGTGTTGGTGCAGCACCGTGGATCCAGCCCATCCTGTGATTTCCTATTGGAAGGGAACTGCTGTGCAGTTGTAGAATTTCAAAGCAGCGTTTCTCATTACTAAATCCTGGATTTCCTTCTATATTCATGTCAATGCTCCCAGTAACAGACATGCCTAGAAGGTTGCTGCTAACTTTGAGAAGTAAAAAGAAAAAAAATGAAATCGATTAAATTATTTAGGGATTTAATTTTCCTTCAGCTTTGTTCCCTATTTCTCTCTGAATCCCTCTTTTTTTTCCTGTGGGGATTTGGATTTCTAGACTGTAAATAAACTGAGAGACAAAGTTCTTTGATTTGTATATTATGCTTTTGTTATAAATTATATTAAATAAATATGAATTCCTGTCCCTAAGGGCCTAAAATAATTGTGGTGAAAGTCGCGCACAGAGGCAAAGGAAGTTGATGAAGTCTCGAGGGTAGTGGCCAAACATTACTTAAATAGGGATTCATGAAGATAAATGGACAGATTCATCTGTCAAGGTTACTGGAGCAATGAGTGACACACATTTTTGTGCATAGAAGCAAATCCTTAATCAGCCCTTCTCAGGCAAACTCTCAGTGAAGTCAATGGGAGTTTGACTAAACAGCAGCAGCTGATGCCAAGAATCAGTAGTGGGGTCACGGAAGACCCCTGCCACCTTCAAATCACCCCTGGCTCAATGGACCAACCACCACTACACAGCCTCCTTTCAAAATGCCTCTCTACACCACAAACCCCACCCCTTGCTATATCCACAGCACCACCTTCACTCTAATGAGCCCTACTGCCTCCTCTCTTACCTCCAACTGGCTCTCCTGGTGGCTTCAGACCATCTGTTCCACAGTCATCCCCACAGTCATACTACCTACCTGGAACCCTTTCATCCACCCTTGCTCTCCTTCCTCTCCTGCCTGACTCACCTGTTGCCCTCTCTTATTCAGTTCCATAAAACCTTTGTGTCAAGTCTTGTGGGGAAGAGAGGCAGTTACATTCCAGCAACGAAACAGGGACCATGTGGACAGTGCTTAGAAACAGAAAATTAAAGGAAACCAGAACCCACAGCAAAAACAAGGCTTGTGGATTGACTAATTCACCCATAACGGGCTAGGGAGACTATTATAACCTGGCTTGTTCTCCTCTTGCCAATCTGCTTTTACAAGTATTCCCTCCCTTTACCCTTCTGACATCATTACAAATTGCTGCACAATGCAGTGCAGAGTGATTTAAGTCAGTGTAAGCCCTGGAATTGTGAACCTAGTTTTATCACAATGTGGAGATCAAGAAACTTTCTGCAGCCTGTTTAAATTTTTGTAAAAAAAATGTTGTTTCCACCTCTTCTGATACAGGGTTGAATGGAATGAACATACTCAGCAGTGCAACGCAAGGATTGGCAGTCAGTCCTTTGCCTAGGTGTCCTATAATACTACCTGCTCTTTTGCTGAAGCCTATTCACTGTTCATAAGCTGATGCTGAGCATGTTTTCTCTCACTTAGATCATACACTTCCAATATATTCATTTCAGCCTCCTTGTGTTGCTTCAGTTAGAATAGTCCAAATTCTACCATGAAAACAAGAGAAGCAAAATACATGGTTCAAATGTGAAGAAAAATTATCCCTACAGAAACTGATTAGTCAGCATTTCCACCTTGTGGAGCTATTCTCATAAGTCCTTCCCAAAGCAATTTAGAGAAGCAGTCAGTAGGCCAGATCTTGATACTCATCTGTGGCTAGCAGTTTAGCCATCTCCAAGACTCCTGCTCTCTCACGCTGAGGCAAAGGGTGGATTCCCTAATAGTCTTAGGCCTTCTCTGTACCTGGATTTTTACCACCCAGTACACCTGCACCAGTGCAAATGGCTAGTGTAGACACAGTGCAGCATAATTTGTATCAGGGTAACTTATCTTGTTTGAAACCAAGGTAATCACAGAAATGTAGGGCTGGAAGAGACCAGGAGTGGTTATCAAGTCCATCCCCTCTGCTGATGCAGGACCAAGTTAACTTAGACCATCCTTAACAGGTGTTTGTTTAACCTGTTCCAAAAAACCTCCAATGATGGGGATTCCACAGTCTCCCTTGTAAGCCTATTCCAGAACTCAACTACCCTTTTAGTTTGATTTTTTTTCTAATGGGTCTAACTTAAATCTTTCTTGCTGCAGATGTCTTAACATATCTGAAAACTGTTATAAGCCCCCCAGTCTTCTCTTCTCAAGACTAAACAGGCCCATTTTTTTAACCTTTCCTCAAAGGTCAAGTTTTCTAAACCTTTTATCATTTTTGTTGCTCTCCTCTGGATTCTCTCCAATTTATTCACACCTTTCCTAAAGTGGGGTCAGTGTGGAAAAGTAATGAGCCATTGAAAGGAGACCGCAGGAAAGCACCGGTTTAGCTTTTGATGAGGATCTCATATGCTTCAGATATTCAGAGAGTGATGGCCAAGAGGTAAAAAAAAGCCATACTTTCCAAAAGCCATACTTTCCAAATGTTACCCCATGGATGAGGGTAAATGGAGACATAAAGTAAAAGTGCTCAAGATAGCAGGTGTCACTTTCACACCTGTGTTATGTACTGGAGTGTGCAACTACCTCCCACTCTTTTGCATCTGTTGTTTTGCGGGAAGTAGTTGGTGTGATATTCTGTACCTTGGGGGAGCATCCTGTAACCTCCATATTCCTCATCTGTATATAATTGTGATATTGCCTATAAAGCATGCTGTGTGAGATATCAGGGAAAAGGTTATGATCGGCTGAAAGTCAATGTTCTATCTAAATATGCATATCTTTAGTGCATATGAAGTTATGAGATTGTGTTGTATGGTTTTCACTAAGGGCATGGCTACACTTGCAGATGTAGAGCGCTGTGAGTTAAACCCGCCTTCGTACAAAGCAGTAGGGAAAGCTCTGCAGTCTGTCCACACTGACAGCTGCAAGCGCACTGGTGTGTCCACATTTGCGGCACTTGCAGCGGCATTGGGAGTGGTGCATTGTGGGCAGCTATCCCACAGAGTACCTCTTCCCATTCTGGTGCCGTGGCTTGTGGGAAGGGGCGGGGAGTGCAGGGCATTCTGGGTCCTGTCCCAATGCCCCATGATGCATCGGTTCGCATCCCAGCTTTCCCTTTGCTTCCGTCCATATTTGGCACCATCTTTCAACAGTTTTTGTACTACGCACTGTCTTCCCTTTTGGTCTGCGGGAACAGAGCCCGAACTGCTGAGGAATATGCTAATGAGTCTTGCCAGCGCATCGTTTTTGGCAGTCGAGTTATTCCTTAAGATCCAAAGTGACAGTGAGGACTCCGATGATGATATCGACTCGAGTAACGCAAACGACGTGAGTTTCTTTGTGGCATTCACGGACATGCTCACTACTGTGGAACGCCGCTTTTGGGCTCAGGAAACAAGCACTGAGTGGTGGGATCACAGGTGGCTATTGCAATCTGGAAGCTGGCAACTCCAGACAGCTACCAATTAGTCGCTAACCAGTTTGGAGTGGGGAAGTCGACTGCTGGAATCGTGTTGATGCAAGTTTGCAGGGCCATTAGTCACATCCTGCTCAGAAGAACCGTGACTCTGGTAACGTGCATGACATTGTGACTGGCTTTGCACAAATGGGTTTCCCTAACTGTGGAGGGGCAACAGATGGGACACATATTCCAATTCTGGCACCAGCCCATCTAGCCTCTGAGTACGTTAATCGGAAGGGCTATTTCTCTATGGTTCTCCAGGCGCTTGTGGATCACCGTGGGTGTTTTATTGACATTAACACAGGCTGGCCGGGAAAGGTGCATGACACACACATCTTTTGTAACACTGGCCTGTTCAGGAAGCTGCAAGCTGGGACTTTTTTCCCAGACCAGAAGATCACCGTAGGGGAAGTCGAAATGCCCACTGTGATCCTTGGAGACCCCACTTACCCTTTGATGCCGTGGCTCAGGGAGCCTTGACAGCAGCAAGGAGTGATTCAACAACAGGCTGAGCTGGTGCAGAATGACTGTGGAGTGTGCTTTTGGCCGTTTAAAGGGTCGCTGGTGCACTCTATTTGGAAAGCTGGACCTGGCCGATAACAGCATCTCCACGGTTATATCCGCGTGCTGTACCCTACATAACATTTGTGAAGGGAAGGGTGAAAGATTCACTCAGGCATGGAACTCGGAGGTTCAACACCTGGAGGCTGAATTTGAACAGCCAGAGAGCAGGGCTATTAGAGGGCCCCAGCACGGGGCTGCAAGGATTAGGGATGCCTTGAGGGAGCAATATGAGGCTGAAAGCCAACAGTTATGTCTGGTGTGGTGTCCTGCACGGGAGTGAAGTGCAGTAGGAATCTGTGTTTGCTATGTATGATACTCTGACTTGCAGTGCCTGTTGCTTTCCTGGGCTAAGGTTTCTTTTACATTATGCAATAATAAAGAATGTTTTCAAAGCCAAAAAAATCAGTTTATTGAAAAGAAACACAACACAACTGCTTGGGAAACACAAAGGGCAAGGAGGTGAGATGGGGTGGGGTGGGGAACGGTACAATCACAGTTTTGCATATGTCCTGTCTGGAGTGCTGTGCAATGCGTGCTGCACTTCAGGATGGCTACACTGCATGGTGATGGGGGTTGAGTGCAGTGGGCAGGGTTGTAGTTTTCACAACTGGGTGGTGAAGCTACAGGTGTTGGAGGCAGCAGGTGGCGGTAAGCACTCAGATGTTGGGGAAAGTGGTTTGGAGGTGACATGGTGGCACAAAGGAAAGAGTTTTGGGGCAAGAGCTGTGGGGTGGTAGTGCTCCGCCTGCATGGCTACAAGCGCCTGGATCAAGTCCGCTTGGCGCTCCATGATGCTTATCAGCCGTTCTGTGCTTTTGTGCCAGCGATCCACATTCTGCTGGCAGACCCTCCTTTCACTCTCCTGCCACTCCTGCACTTTTTTATTTTCATTAGTTGAATGTTGCATGACTTCATGCAGCATGTCCTCTTTGCTTCTACGTGGCTTCTTCCTGATTCTTTGCAGCCTCTCGGCCGTTGATAACACAGATGGCTGAGATCTCAAGGTTGCATCTGTAAAGGCAAAATGCAACACTTAACAGAGGCAACATTGTTCACACCAGACAGAGCAATGATTCCCCCGTACTCAAGGGCAAGCACAGTCTACAGAATAGCATAATTTGCCTGGCCCAAAGCGAGCACACACAACCCACGGGACCCCCAAAATGGTGAGTAAGCACAGGGTCAAGCATGGCTGATTGTTTCACGGCTGTACTGTCCTCTGGGTTTCTGTACCTTCAGGAGAGCCAACAGCGGCAGGGAGCCCCTATACTGAACACTGTCCCCACATTTTCCACAGGAGTTCGTCCTGGAAGATATCTCGCTGCTGAGGGTGACCAGGGAAGCAAGGGAGGGTCTTTTACTGCAATGCGGCTTCCGCCCTGGCCCATATGTAGCTTGCCTGTGTGCAGCAATGGTCCCCCCGCCCCTCACGGCACAGTGGTGCGGACAAGTTAGCCTTACTGGGATGAGGACAACAGTGACTCTCCTGAAAAACCCGTGCAAGAGCGTTGCCCAAGTTCTGGCTGAGACCTTTGAAGAGATCACTGAGGCCGATTACCGCGATGTGAGAGAGCATGTCAACGCCCTATTCCGCATCTAGGCATGCATGCAGCCCTAACCCTCCTCGCCCCAAGAGCCTGCACCGAACAACTTCCTTCCCAAAATAAAAGCTGCTTACCAGGAACCTCCTCTGGTGTTTGTCCTTCCCCAAGCACCAGCCGCCGTGACTGGCTACCTTCCTCCTGGATTGAGAACAGTTCCTGGCTGCATGCATCTAGAGATTCCAGGGTGTCTTCCTCTGCCAGAGCACCCTCACTCCCGCTTTGCTGCTCCTCCTCCTCCTCCTTCCTTGGTGCACTGGCCTCTGAGGTGTCCATGGTGGTACTCAACATGGAGGTGGGGTTGTTCCCAAGTATCGCGTCCAGTTCTTTGTAAAAACGGCAGGTCGCAGGGGCAGCACCGGAGCTGCTGTTTGCCTCTTCTGCTTTGAGGTAGGCATTCCACAGCTCCTTCACTTGAACCCTGCACTTCAGTGCGTCCTGGTCCTGGCCGCTTTTCAGCATGGCCCTTGATATCTGCCCGAAGATATCGTAATTCCTGCGGCTGGAGCACAGATGGGACTGGACAGCTTCCTCCCCCCAAACACTGATGAGGTCCAGCACCTCGCCATTGCTCCATACTGGGGATCTCCTGGCGCGTGAAGGCATGGTCACCTGGAGGCATGGTCACCTGGAAAGATTCGCTGAGAGCACTCCACGCCTGGCTGAGCAAACAGGAAGGGGATTTTCAAAATTCCCAGAGAATTTAAAGGGTGGGTCTGACTGTTGGTTACCTTAGGGCAGGGCAGTAGAGTTCAAAGTGATGACCAGAGTGGCTAGAACAGGCATTGTGGGATACTTCTGGAGGCCGATCACAGCGCAATAACAGACCAGGGCGCCCACACTGGCGCCGTAGCACTCCAGTGGTGGTGCAGCAAACATTATTCCACTCGCCAACGTGGAGTACCAGCAGCACTGTAGCCGCGGAGACAGAGCGCTCTACGTGCCTTGTCAGTGTGGACAGGGAGTGAGCTAGGGCGCCTGGGGCTCCTTTATTGCACTGTAACTCGCAAGTGTAGCCAAGCCCTTAAATATGCTGTGGGTTTGGGAGGCACCCAGATAATAGCTGTACAGAACAATGACAAGGGAGGTAGCCATTGTCCAGCAAGGGAGCTACAATGCAATGACTCACCTGCATGAGCCCACACCAGAAGAATTGCTCAACCTTGCCTGGAGACTCAGCAATGCCCACCAGACATGCCTGGACTTGTATTCTCCAAGCGCATAGGACTGAGGATATAAAACAGAACACAGCAGGCCCATGCTTTGTCTTTCTCCTGCCCCCACCTATACTGCAAGCAACAAGGACACTGAGAAGACTGAAGACTCCACCAGAGGAGACTGGCCCAGGCTTCAAGGGTGAAATCTGTACTATGAACTGCAATATCCAGTGGGATTAGAAAAACTGCTTAATCTAGATGTTGCCCAGTCTAACAGGGTTGAGAGTTTAGATTGTGTGCTTATATTTTATTTTGGTAACTAACTCTGATTTTTTTGCATGTCACTTAAAATCTATCTTTTTGTAGTCATTTGTTTAACTGTTTATCTTTACCAGTGAGTTTGCATGGGGTGTGGCAAAACTGCTCAGGTTTGCAAAGGCTGGTGTATATCCACTTTCTATTCATGAAGTGGTGAACCAATTAATAAATTTGTGCTTATCGTCTTCAGCAGTGTAAGATGGTATATTCCTGAGATACAATGCTGGGAGCTGGGGGGATTTGGCTCTGGTGCCTCTCTCTGTATGATGCATGAGTGGCTCTGGGAGCATTCATGCAATCGAGCTGGGTGTGGGTCTCCACATGCAGTTGTGCTGAGTGATAACAGCACCTGGAAGGATTTGCTGCTGGTCACTAGCAAGGCATTGTGAGAGACAGCCCAGGCTGGAGAGCCATCAGGGGGCACCCCGAGGATCCCGTCACAGTTGGGAATGGCAAAAAACAGCCAAATGAATTATTCTGTGTTAATCTTCCTTTAGCCACAAAATTGTTAAAGACTGAACTCAGTGCTTCAGTAACCCAAAGAAATGGAAGGGATCAGAAAATGCATATCCTTAAAGAAACAATAGGGGACCAGAAAAATTACTATTAGAAAACAAGGTCATGCTAATGGGTAGCACATGGCAGGAAACTGTAAAGTGCAACAACCTGCATGTCAGAGAAGAAGCTATGTCATAGCAACAGAGCATGGGAGACAATGGTAAAACTCCCGACTGACCATTGTATATTTCTAGAAAGACAGATACTTTCTTGTGCTGCTGATAGACTTTACATTGCTGCAGGATCCAAGTGAGGATAGTTTCTGGAATTTCACTGCTGGTTTGCACATAGAGAACTGAAACAGAATTATAAATTAGTTAAAATTCCCTTGCTCCAGCGTACATTCATGTAAGGAAAGATAGGGTAAATCATTAAAATTTAATTTGAATAAATGTAATGTGGTCCTTTAAAATACTCCTTTGTAAATTAATTTCAAACAGGTTGCGTTTCCTGGAGATTTTACTTAGACTGTTGCTTTTAAACACATTTTCACTGACAGCTTTAAAAACTGCCTTGTAGTTTCTTTGTTTAACTTTTATATTCTGATTAAAGACGTTTCTACTTCTTGATGGGTGTTTCAGGCACTGAATATGGTAGCCAGGAGATTTGTCAGTGTTCTGTCCATCTTTAGAAGTGGCATCTCTGATGGTAGAGCATACTTCTCAACGTGCACAGACTTTCCATTTTTCCCGACAGCTCACTTTTTCCACATCCCACTGCTGTCATCCTCCATGCACACAAGCTCCATTAATGCAACAGTACAGCACATAGCGTCCCACGCTCCACCATCTGCATGTAATTGTAGCCTTGTTTTTTCAGAAGTCAGACTCCAATGACACAGCATCCCAGCACGGTGCACCATGGTATACCAGCAAATGAGCATTCGTTCTGTAGTGTTAGCTAAGCATTAAACCCATGGCTGATGTAGATATTCCAGGAAGTCTCACTGACAAGTGGAGGTAAGTGGTCACTCTAGCCTTATCTTTTTATCAGATTTAATTTGTTCCATAAATGTTCTCTCAAGAAACTCACCCAACTTCTCGTACGTATTTCTTGGAAGTTCCAATTCCCTATTATAACCCTCAAAGTTTACTTGCTTGGTCCCTGAGTTAGTTGTAGGTTTCAAGAACAGATTTATTTCAACAGAAAACCAACATACCTGTTGAGCTTCCCATGGGATTGTCTGAGAAGTTTGGTCTCCCTGGCTAAAGCCATATTCAGAGCACTAATAATATGTGGCAGAGGCCCCCACAGCCAAGGCACTAAAAATGTGAATGTCTGTCTGTCAACACTGTGTCCCATTCCTCTCAAGGTATTTGAAGTCTGTCAGCACACTAGGAAACTGCACAGAGTAAGCAGGTCTCTGCCAGCTCTCAGAATATCACTGGGGACCTCAGGGTATATTTCTAACTGAAAAAAACCTCCTGCAGCCACGTGTCTCAGAGTTCAGGTCTGAAGACTTGGGCTGCTGCTACGTTACTAAAAATAGCTGTGTAGATGTTCTTGCTTGGGCTCTGTGGTCCGGAGCACTGGGCCTCAGAGCCTGAGCTCCAGACCGAGCAGGAATATTTACACAGCTACTTTTAGTGCTATAGCAAGCCCAAGTCTATAGATCTGGGCTCTAAGACTTTCTGCCATGGGTGTTTTTTTGCAGTGTACCCTAAGATACCAGTGGAGGAAACATTTTTTTAGAATCAATATTTACTGAAAGATTTTACTGAAGAAAGGCAAGAATATCACTAATTTTAACTTAACAATAAGACATGTGTCTAACTGTCTTACTGCAGGAGAATTCACCCTGTTGTTTTTCCCCTATAACCTAGAGCAATACGAAGTCCACAAGGCTGACAAGATATCCATAAAATTTCCATGTCCAGATCCACAAGACATACAATTATAGTGTGCAATTCTATCAGCACAGAACATTACAGTAGATAACTCCTTCACAGAAACAGACTGTCACTTTCTTGTCTTGGAGCTACTGCACTTAGAAATCTTAGAAATGTAGGACTGGAAGGGAACTCAATAGGTCAACTAGCTCAGTCCCCTACACTGAGGTAGGACTAAGTATCATGGACCATCCCTGACAGGTGTTTGTCTAACCTGTTCTTAAAAACCTCCAATGACAGCGCTTCCACAACCCTAGATAATTTGTTCAAGCGCTTAACTACCCTTCCAGTTAGGAAGTTTTTATTACAGTCTAACCAAAATCTCCCTTGCTGCAATTTAAGCCCATTACTTTTTGTCCTGTCCTCAGTGGATAAGGAGAACAATTTATCACACTCATCTTTATAACAACCTTTTACTTAATTGAAGACGGTTCTCATGTACTCCATCTGTCTTCTCTTCTCCAGACTATACAAATCCAATTTTTTTTAATCTTTCCTACTAGGTCATGTTTTCCTAGGCCTTTTATCATTTTTGTTGCTCTCCTCTGGCCTTTATCCAATTTGTCCACATATTTCCTGAAGTGTGATGCCTAGAACTGGAAACAATGCTCCAGTTGAGGCCTTATCAGTGCTGAGTAAAGTGGAAGAATTACTACTCAAGTCTTGCTTACAACACTTCTGCTAATACATCCCAAAATGATGGTCATTTTTTTTTTTTTTGCAACAGTATTACATTGACGACTCATATTTAGTTTGTGACCCTTTATCATCTTCTGCAGTACTCCTTCCTAGCAGGCATTTCCCATTTTGTATGTTTGCAACTGATTATTCCTTCCAAAGTGCAGTACTTTGTAATTGTCGTTACTGAATTTCTTTCCATTTAACTCAGACCATTTCAAATTCTAATCCTGTCCTCCAAAGTGCTTGCAATCCCTCCCAGCTTGGTATCATCCGCAAACTTTATAAGTGTACTCTCTATGTCGTTATCCAAATCATTTATGAAGATATTGAATAGTACCAGCTCAAAGACAGATCCCTGTGGCACCCCAGTCAATATGCCCTTCCAGCTCGATTTTGAATCATTGATAACTACTGTCTGAGTAAGGTTTCCCAGCCAGTTGTGCACCCATCTTTTGGACGGTTCATCTAAACTAGTGGTTTTCAATCAGGGGTCTGGGGCCCCCTGGGGGGGCCACGAGCAGGTTTCAGGGGGTCCGCCAAGCAGTGCCAAGTTGTTTGGGACCCAGGGTAGAAAGCTGAATCCCCACCACATGGGGCTGAAGCCCAGGGCCCTGAGTCCCACAACCCAGGGCTGAAACCAAAGCCTGACCAACATAGCTTTGTGGGGGCCCCTGTGGCATGGGACTCCTGGCAACTGCTCTGCTTGCTACCCACTAACACCGGCCCTGGCTTTTATATGCAGAAAACCAGTTACTGTGGCACAGGTGGGCCATGGAGTTTTTATAGCATGTTAGGTAGGCCTCAGAAAGAAAAAAATTGAGAATCCCTGATCTAGACTATATTTTTCTAGTTTGTTTATGAGGTCATGTGAGACAGTATCAAATGCCTTACTAAAGTTGAGATATATGAAATCCACTGCTTCCCCGCACCCATCCACAAAGCTTGTTATCCTGTCAAAGAAGGCTATTAGGTTGGTTTGCCATGATTTGTTCTTGACAAATCCATGTTGACGGTTACTTCTTTATTTTTTTTTCCCTAGGTGCTTAGAGATGGAGCAAATAATCAATCAATTATCTTTCTGGGTACTAAAGTTAAGCTTACTGGTCTATAATTCCCTGGGTTGTCCTTATTCCCCTTTTTACAGATAAGTACTATATTTGCCCTTTTCCAGTCCTCTGGGCTCTCTCCCATTGTCCATGAGTTCTCAAAGATAATCACTAATGGCTCAGAGATCTCTTCAGCCTAGTCCTTAAGTATTCTCGGATGTATCTCATCAGGCCCTGCTGAACTGAAGACATCTGACTTTTCTAAGTAATTTTTTACTGGTTCTTTTCCTATTTAGTCTCAGACCCTATTCCATCTACACTGATGTTCGCTATGTTTGTCATCCAAGCACTGCTAACTTTTTTGGTGAAAACGGAAACATAAAGACATTTATCACTTTGGCCATTTGCTATGTTTTCTGTTATTGTCTTTCCCTCCTCATTTAGTAATGGGCCTACACTGTACCTGGTCTTCCTTTCGCATCTTATGTATTTGTAAAATATTTTCTTGTTACCCTTTATACTGTTACCTAGTTTAACCTTATTTTGTGCCTTGGTCTTTCTAATTTTTTCCTGCATGCTTGGGTTGTTTTTTTTTTTTTTTAATATTCATTGTAATATGACCCAGTTTCCACTTCTTGTACGTCTCTTTTTTGAGTTACAGGTCATTGAAGTTCTGGTTAAGCCAGGGTGGCCTCTTACCATACTTTCTATCTTTCCTATGCATTGGGATAGTTTGTTCTTGTACTTGTAATAATGTCTCTTTAAAAAACTGTCAGCTCTCCTGAACTCTTTTTTTCCCTTAGACTTGCTTCACATGGGATCTTACCTACCAGTTCTCTGAGTTTGCTAAAATCTGCCTTCTTGAAGTCCACTGTTTTTATTCTGCTGTTTTCCCTCCTACCATTCCTTAGAACAGCGTTTTTCAAAATTTGGGTCGTGACCCAGTACTGGGTCGCAGCATGTCAGGCACTGGGTCTCTCTGGTCAGCACCGCCAACCGGGACGTTAAAAGTCCTCTTGGCAGTGCTGCCAAGCTAAGGCCAGCTAGTGCCTACCTGCTCCAACACCGCGCTGCACCCTGGAAGCAGCCAGCAGCAGCTCCAGCTCCTAGGTGGCTCCGCACACTGTCCCTGCACCAAGCACTGGGGTCGGGGGGCAGTGCCTGCAGGTGAAAGTCACGCGAAGTCACTTGCGTGCCTCCGCCTAGGAGCCAGACTTGCTGCTGGCTGGTTCCGGGAAGCCTGCCTCTGCACCCCAGCTCCGGGAGCCACCGGAGGTAAGCCCGTACCCCAACCCCAATCCCCTGTCCCAGCCCTGAGCCCTCCCAAACCTGGAACCCCTTCCTGCACCCAAACCCCTCATCCCTGGCCCCACCCCAGAGCTTGCACCCCCAGCCCAGAGCCCTGACCCCTCCTACACCCCCAGCCCTGAGCCCCCCAAACCCTGAGCCCCTCATCCACCCCACACCCCTCATCCCTGGCCCCACCCCAGAGCCTGCACCCAGAGCCCTGACCCCCTCCCACACCGCAGCCCTGAGCCCCCCCAAACCCAGAGCTCCTCCTGCACCCCAAACCCCTCATCCCTGGCCCCACCCCAGAGCCCTGACTCCCTCCCACCCTCCCCTGTCCAAACCCAGAGCCCCCTCCTACACCCATCATTCCCGGCCCCACCCCCACAGCCCGCACTCCAACCCTCTGCCCCAGCCCTGAGCCCCTCCCACACTCCATACCCCTCATCCCCAGCTCTGTTGGGTCACAGGCATCAACAATTTTCTTCAACTGGGTCCCCAGAAAAAAAGTTTGAAAACCACTGCCTTGGAATCATGAACTCTATCATTTCATGATCACTTTCACCCAACCTGCCTTCCACCTTCAGAGTCTTATCTAGTTCCTCTATTTGTCAGAACCTAATCAAGAGCACATCTCCCCTAATTGCTTTCTCTACCTTTTGTAATAAAAAATAATCTACAACACATTCCAAGAACTTGTTGGATAATCTGTGCCCTGATGTATTATTTTCCCAACAGATGTCTGGGTAGATGAAGTCCCCCCTCACCACCAAGTCCTGTGTTTTGGATGATTTTGTTAGTTGTATAAAAAAAAAAAAAAGTCTCATCCACCTCTTCTTCCTGGTCAGGAGGTTTACAGTAGACTCCTATGTGACATCACCCTTTTTTTCTTCGTCCCCATTTTATCCTTACCCAGAGACTTTCAACAGGTCCTACTATCATCTTTGGTATACAAGGCAACGCATCCATGCTTTTTTCTCTGCCTGTGCTTCCTGAAGAAGCTGTACCCTTCTATACCAATATTCCAATCATGTGACTTATTCCACCAAGTTTCTGTGATGCCATACGTATCCAGTCAGCCTTCAAAAAAATGGACAATGTGGATATGAATGTTCACCTCCTGCTAACTACTCTCAAAATGGTTCTTGGTAACTGTAGTATCAAGAAGTAAGCACTGCACCTAGACCTTGTATACACTACTGGTAATTGCAAATGCTCACATCGAAGCAGAACTCATATCTAAAGGAAGTTGCTCTAACAGGTAAGCAAAAACAAAAAGAAGCAGGCACTGTTATGATAGCCTGTCCACACCAAGAATGCATCCAGGGTGAAACTTGGTCCCATTGCAGTCAATGGAAATTTTGCTGTTGACATAACAGAGCCACGCTTTCACTTATAGACTCTGTGTAAGCACTTATTAACTACAAAGGGCCATTTTGATATTGATTTTATACATTCTGAGTGATATTAAAACACAGCTAGTAGCAACACAAAAGTAACCACAAATCAATTGTGTAACCATAAAATAAAATGAATTCTTGAATTCTTATTGTGCTAAACTCATCACCTCATTGACAAACTGACTAAATCAGGCAATGTCTGACTCTAAACATACTACAATGTTCTATTAGTTAAGAAATCTACATAGCAATAAACTGCAGAGTCCATTTGGCAATTCCATAGTCTTCCATTAGACTCTTCCATTAGTCCAAAATATACTGGAATAGTTTTTCTTTCAAACATTCTTATATCCACCAGATTCAGTCCAAACCAAAATGATAAGTCCTTATTTGGGAACTTTAATCTTCAGCCTGTAAGGTCTTTGGCTGGTTTCTTAGTAGACGCTATAATCCTTTATGAAACAAAACATCTTGCTCTGCTACTGTTGCAGTAAATTTGGAAATATCATATAAAGTAGAATAAAACCAATTATCTTGAGTGTGAGGACTTTATTACAAGTACTGTCCTAAGTAACAGATGACCTTTTTGACCCCTTCTCATCGTCTCTACCTCTAAAGCCAGATAGACGGATGGCATCTGAGCATGAAGATAGACCAAGCATTCAGTCACTTGGAAGACTTAAAAAGTAACAGGTGTAATATTAAATATGTATCAGAAGGGATTATTTCCTTTTTGTTCTCTTTCTAATACATCTGTGAATCCCAAATGTTTTTAAACGTCTTCATCATACTTACCATCACATCATATAATAAGCTCCATTCTGCCTATGCCTGATTTTACAGAACTTTGAAATTTAAGCTAAAGTTTTTCTCTTTTTCTCTTATAGTACTGGTTACTCAGTCATCGTACAACTATGGTAACAGTATATTAAACTTGTTTCAGTGGTAAATCATTCTTTGCATATTTTACTGTAAAATAGTTTATTTCTTCAATAAATGAAATGAAAAGGATAAGGAAGAAGAATGTAAAAATATAGGTCATTTTATTGTAAATGTCCTCTTATAGTCATGGTAAAATCATTAATCATAATAAACTCATTTTGTCTAAAAGCAGAGGTAATACATTGGTCCATGTAAATCACTTTATGGCCTTGATGGAATGATGTTAGAATACCTAAATAGGTGCTGTAATAAATTTCCTCTTTTGGAACATTGTTTGGCAATGAAGGTTACCTAGGGGTGGGTGTGATTGGTGCCAACTGTTCATAAGAATAGTCTGCTTTTATTTCTGTAAAATGTATCGGAATACCATAAAGATGGGTTCCACATACCACGCCCCTCAGTGTCTGAATGGACATAGACATAGTGTAACTTTGGAACAATAAATGTCCAGGACACTTCTAGAATAAAATCCTAACTCCAGCTGCTTATAAGGTTTCCTGATATTTATAGGACTGAAACTAAAGAAAAATGAACACTGAAGGATGATTAATATATTGAACCTTTTAAAGTACTGTTTCTTTGAGAAGCAATTTTGGCATATTATATGCAGGTACATCAAATGTAAAACACAGTGGGTTCTACATATTCCATATTATGCCTTTTCCCCCCTAAACTTGGCTACGTATGTGATTTGGTCATGTACGTAGATGTGCTTAAATATAGCAATAATATATGATAGAAACATCATTTTATTTCACATATAAATAAATGATGTAGCCTGAGCAAGTCCTTATCCACTTATCCAAACATTGGCCAGTTACTGAATTCCTACAGCAGTCTGGCAATATAGATATACATCTGGCATCACAGAAAACAGAAGGGCTGTGAAATGTCATATATACAACCTAAATGTCCTCATAGAAGATTTTTCAGCAAGGCTTTAGGGGAAATTGGTGTCTTCCCCTTTTGTGTTTTGTCTTTTCAATAATCCTGTTTATAGTTAAGTAACTTGTGTGTGTGACTCCAGAATGAATCAAGAACATGCACATTAAAAACATACCAGACCAGATTCTCTACTTCAACCAATTTTTGTTTGACAGGGCAGAGAGAAGGGAGACTGTGAGAGTACTAGGAGTGACTCCCTGATTCTCTGTCCAGTCCCAAAGGACTGTCCATCAGCTCAAGATACTTGGGATGAAATCCTGGCCCACCTGAAGTTAAAGGCAAAACTTGCAGGGTTTCACCTCTTGTATGCAGTGTGCTCTGGCCATGTTCCTCCCCACCCATGACTGCAGCCCAATCCAGATTACACCAATTTTGTATCTACTGAGGATTTCCAGCTGGGGGTTGCTCAAAGTGTTCTCCCTTTTTGCACTCTCTTTCTCTGCCTGGAAAGAGAGCACAGCCAGGCAGAGAATCTACCCCATATTCAATAAGTTAGAAGCTTATTAATTAGCTAATGTTTATAAAACTCCTGGAACATACAAAGCAGTTAGCATTTACTATTATTAAATAGAGCATTTTGTACATACTTAAAATCTATATACTAGCAATTTGTTCCAAATATTAACTATACTATTTACTTTAAAATATTTCCATTGTACCTTAAACAGCTTCTTGTGCTCTGATTTCTCAATGGCTTTGTAATTGGTGTAAATGCTCTTGCAGATCACAGCTTATGTAGTCCTGTAAGAAATGACAGAGAGAAATCTAGTCTGAGACTACTGGAGTAATTTTGTACTGTTCTACAGAAAATGTGAAGTTTGATACAGATTTTAACCATGTGACAATCTGACACTGGTTCACAAGTTATTCAATCAAGTGCAAACTGAATAACAAATAATAATGATAATGATGATGCCTGGCTCTTACATAGCACTTTTGATCCATTTATTTCAAAGCTGTTTACAAAGGAGGCCAGTACTATCCCCATTTTATAGATGAGGAAACTGAAGCACAGGGAGGTAAAGTATCTTGCCCAAGGTGACCGAGCAGGCCAGTGGCAGAGCTGGGAATAGACAACTCATGTGCCCTGAGTCCCAGTCCGGTGCTCTACCTCCTAGGAAACATTGCCTCCCAAAGCAAATTATGAATAATAAACTTCTTTGTAGTCTAAACTGGATAAGATGGCATTGCTTCCTCTAAATGGAATGGCTATACTTAATCTTGCTTAAAAGTTAATTTTATTAATTTTTAAGATTAATGTGCCTTTCTGAAAAAAAACCCATAATACACATATGGTAATATCGCTATGCAATATGATGCTGCTAAGCTTGAATCCATGTCAAAATTCTCTGGGATCTTTGAGAGGTATGTGATGGACAATTAAAGTGGAATATATATAAAATTTAAAGGAACAGAATGATCAAAACTGCTTTTCCAATTTCCCAGATTCTTTAACTGTTACCACAGTTATCAGTTATCTAAGGGTATGTCTACACTACATTTAGACATTTGCAGCTGGCTCATGCCAGTTGACTCAGGCTTGAAGGGCTTGAGTTAAGCAGCTGTTTAATTGCAGTATAAACTTCCTGGCTCAGCCTGGAGCCTGGGCTCTAGGACCCTGAAAGGTGGGAAGGTCCCAGAGCCCAGGCTCTAGGCTGAGCCCAAAAGTTCACACTGCAATTAAAGAGACCCACAGCCCGAGCCCTGTGAGCCTGAGTCAGCTGGCACAGGCCAGCCACAGGTTTTTAATTGCAGCACAGACATACCCTAAAAGGACTAGCAAGGATACAGGTATCTCCATCCACCCATTTGTACTAACTTTACTGAGAACAGATAAGGAAAATAAAATGCGTGCATAGCAATTGATAATTCTACAAAAGAATGTTCTATTTTGTAATTATCCAGAACTACTTCTTACCAGAATGCTTATCTTTATATTCAGTCTCTATGAAAATAAAGATGACACTTCCCTTTCAGTTCAGATTCTGCTGAAATTACCCCTCTTGAAGCCAGTGCAAAATGGCTTACAGTGATCAGCTTAGTATAAATACCTAGATAGATAAAGCGATTTAGAAATCAGATCCCTCAGGTTCCAGCCCCTGTAGTGGTACATGGTTCTTTTCCTCTTTTACCAGAAACAGTTTTTATTTAGTTTTGCTAATTCAAGGACAGAAAATAACACTTAAGCCAGGTAAAATAAAATGAAATTGTTTCATTCATTTCCTCTCAAGTATGAAGTTCTACTCATCAGCTGCTGATATAGATGGTATTTTTTCAGTTAGGATGTTCTGACTGAGTGTGCTTTATATTGCCTTCCTAACTAATAAAACAATTAGCTCTATGGAGCTGCTTGTTTGTTTCTCTAAAACAATTAATTAAATAATTCTTAAATCTTTTGCACAAACTCCTTGGTCATTAGTGTGGGTCACTTCAGACTTTAACTTGTTTTGTTCTTGTTTTTTTCCCCACTCATTCTATATCTGTTAATTTTCTTCTCTGTAGAAAGCTTTTTATTAATAATTTTTAACATATTTTACAGACCAATAGCAATAAAGTTTTATTTGATTCAGTCTCTTGGTGAATTTTGCCCGATCCCTTCACCAACACTGCTTACTAAAATTTACTTTAGTATGGCTTCTTGCAAATAGTATATGACTCCTTAATTTTAAAGTCCTTTAGAAGCCCTCTGAAACACATATTGTAGATGTGGCATATTATTAATGTGTCCTTCCCCCATGAAACATAGTACCTAGTGAATAAGATGGAACAGTATGAAAAAAGTTATAAAACTGTTTATTATCCTATTATTCTGAATATTTCCTGTTTGTAATCTCTTTCTCTCTAGGGCCCCGTATGCTATATGGAACCCCTTCTCTCTTTTTAAGGTTTAAAATGACACCTATCACCACTGTATCTGAGCACCTCACAAACCACAATCATAATGTATTTTTTTCTCTTCCCTCTCCCACCCACCCAGCAGATTTCTTGATAGCTTTATAGGTTTCTATGTGAGTGAGATACTTATTTCAGGAATGCTAAATCCCAGAAATTAAATTTGCATTTTAGTTCTGATTGTGCAACTCATGGTCTCTTATCTCCTGATGAGTTTTGTGAACTTAATCAACTTGTAATAGATTGTGGCATAGCAGTATGTGAGAGGGGGAGGATAAGAGTGGGAAGTGGCGTGCCTGTAATGCTGAATGCTACGGAGGATTCTGGGCTAAAGAGAAATCCATAGGCATCCTAGGGACACTGCCTTAATTTAGAGCAGCCCTTGGGGGCAGTCAGTCAGTATACAGATGGTGTAAAGCCATTTTATCACCCCTTCCCCACACTGTGACTTCTGTGCACTCTCTCTCCCTCTCAGAAGACACAACACAGTATCTGCCCCAGAAACTTCAAGGTACAGATGGTGTGAACTCCCCTTGCTCAGATATTTAGAAGACTGTTGTTGAACTATTTTATGAATGTGTCCTGTCTCCTTACATGACACCTTCCCCTCTATCAGCTATGGATTTTCTATTCACTCATCCTCTTCATCTCACCAGAAATAATCTCTTAACATCCAATATTGTTTTCTGTATTCCCCTTAGTCTTGCCACACTCCTCCCATATTTTCAGGAATGGTCCTCTTCTTCTGTAACTAATGCCCATAATTCAAGACCACTTAGGACATGTAATAGATATTATCTTTTATTTTGAAGCCTTATTCTCTTAAACTCCTGCAGTACTTTCCAGGTTGCCAAAAAACATCTTTTCACGTATCTTAAACTAGCACAGCTAGGAAGTCTGCTCAGTCTGAACTATCACCCATGCTTCTGCCCTCCCTGCCACTCTTAAAGAGACATTGTTAAATGGAATTCAAACCTGTGAAAAATGTACTTCAAATCAACAATGTCTCAAGGGTGGTAACATATGACCCACACAAATAAAAGGAAAAAACCTATTTGCTCTTAATGTTCTTCACATGCAATTCATTTGAGATAATATGCAATTGCACATCTTTGTATCATTTCTATTTTTTTGTTTTGGAAAAGTGAATTAGTCACACTTTTGTACTCCTTAACAATGTGGTGTACTTTTAAAATTCATATGGAAATCCATTATTTTCCAGAGCAGTGTTAAAGCTGCAAAATTATTCTTAAAGCAATCATGGTTGTATGAAATGTCCCTCTATTTCTCTCACCATATTACAAGCTAGAACTAATGAGACTTTTTGAACTCGGTACTTTGTGCATCTTGCCTTAATCATTTTCTGTCAGATGCACTGCAGTCAGCAAGGGGATTACTATCTTGCAGAATTGTTGTATGCAGCATCTACCAGAGAAGGCTTTTCCTGATCCCTGTGACTGTCATGTTAGTAAAGGGAACACCTCAATGTAAAAATCTTCTAACTACAAACCCACTGCATCTATCAGTCATAGATGATATGCTGATGTCTTATTTGAGTTTGGTGAGGACACCATCTGTACTGCTTTCGCTCAGAACCAGGGATATGTATCACTTTCTTTGCAGATAACAAAAAGAGCTCTTCAGAGAAGTGCACATAAATCTGTATACAGGAAGGAAGGAATTGAACTCGCTTGGAAAATTTTATTGCATTCCACAGAAAGAATGTGCAATTAAAAACAGAGAGAGAGAGAGAGAGAGAGAGAGAGAGAGATCAGAAGAACCAGAATATACTGGCAGCTATTCAGAGAGTGTATTTTAATGTACACCTACATGATCACATACTATTCCTCAAATAATGAATCATACAATTTATTTTCTGTCACAGTTGGGGCATATACAGAACACCACCACAAGATTCTCTCAGTATAAAGTCTGCCTCACAAATCCTCCAGGCTGGCTCATTCCCATAATTGTCTTCCTCCTCTCCTACTCCCAGGCTTCAGAGTTTCTCCAAAGACAATCTCATGATCACATGGACTTCCGCCACTATATATTGGTTCACTCCTCCTTCAGCTCTGCAATTTTCCTGGTCTCACAGCTCTAATTCTCCACTCTCTTTGACTCCCAAGACAAAAATTCCAGCCACCTCTTTGCCACCTTTGACTTCCTCCATAAACCCACCACACTTCCAGCACTCTCCTGCCTCTCCATACAGAATATTGCCAAATATTTCAGAGAAATTCATTGTGACCTTCTTACTCTCTCTTCGTCCTTCCATTCTATCTTATCTTTCCCATCACTGATGCTGAGGTTTCTCATCTCCTCTCCTCTAAGTCCTCCACCTATTCCAGTGACCCTTACTCCTTCTGCCTCATGACCTTCCTTGTTCCCCACTTTCCTTCCCTTTTTCCTCAATCTCTCTCAGCTCACTGAGTGCACCATTAACAACTGCTTGCTCTCCCTTCCCAGCTCTGTGCTCGATTCCCCACTCACCTGGTTCCTGACCCCTCAAATTTACTGAAACTATTCTTACCAAGGTCTCCAATTACCATTTCCTGGCCTCTTCCTCCTTGATTGCTCAGCGACCTTTGACACGGTCAATCATACCCTCCTTTTAAAAATGTCCCTCTTTTGGCTTTTGTGAATCTTGCCCCTCCTTGAATTCTTCCTTCTTCTCTGGTTGCTCCTTCGTTGTCACATTTCTGTGGGTCCTCATCCTCTTTTGGTGGGCTTCTAATCCCAGAGGAGTCACTCCTCTTTGCTATTTACACCCTATCTCGGTATTACCTCATCTACTCATATTGCCTGAACTACTAGCTTTTGCCAATGGCTCACAAATCTACCTCTGCTCCTGATCTACACCCAGTCCCACATTTCAGCCTGTGTTCCCGACATCTTGCCCTAAATTTAAAATTAGGATGGCCAAAAACAAGCTCATCTTCTCTCCCAAGTCCTCCCTTTTCCATCTATCTTCTGCCACTGATGGCACCTCAATCCTGCTTGTCACTCAGGCACATAACTCAGGTGTTATTTTGGACGGTCTCTTTTTTAAACCTGCACATCTGGACCACATTCAAATCCTGCAGTTTCATCCTCTACAACATTTTCGAAGTCTGACTTTTCCTTGGTCCACACCACTGAAACCTCTTGCCAGGCCCTTAGCATCTCTTTTCTGGCCTACCACTGCCCTTCCTGACACTAGTTTGTTCACTCAGGTCCATATACAAAATGCTGCTATTAAAAACAAACACTTTCCTTGCCAATTCCACTGATCATGTCAGTCCCCTCAGCTCTCCACTGACTCCCCCTCATTTACTACATCAAATACATGCTTCTAGTCCTTTACTTTAAGGTTCACATGTAATCTAGCCCCTTCCTACTTATCTACCCTTGTAACTCGTCACCCCCTGCCCCCTTCACTCTGCCAGTCTCACTTTCTTCCATGCTGCTCCTTATGCATAGAACACCCTCCCTGAGCTGGTCTGTAATGCCACTTCTCTATACTCCTTTAAAGCCTCTCTCAAGACCTGTGTTTGCCATGATGCCAAATGTAAATCATCATCTGTTAGTGTAGACTTGCAGGGATTTCTGTTATTCGGCTATTATTTATATATTTTAATTAAAGAAACCTTTAACAAAAAAATTCTAGCTATTCACAAAGCTGATCTCTGAATGATGCATGCTCTTTCTGCTGCTTACCTTATCCTCCCTCCCCAGTTCCTTCCAACTGTTTGTTATATCCACTCTAGCATCTTGACCTAAATTTAGGTTGTAAACTCTTTATGGCAAGAGCTATCCTTGTACTCTCTCTACAGGATCCTGCATAAATGCAGGTCAATTCTGATTAGTGCTTCTAGACTCTACTGCAGGGGTGGCCAACCCGAGCCTGAGAAGGAGCCAGAATTTATCAATGTACATTGCCAAAGAGCCATAGTAATACATCAGAAGCCTGCTCATCAGCTCCCTCCCGCTCCCAGCACCTTCCACCCACCAGCAGCCCCGATGATCAGCGTCTTCTCCTCCCTCCCCACAGCTCCCGATCAGCTGTTTCATGGCATGGAGGAGGCTCTGAGGGGGAAGGGGAAGGAGTGAGGGCACAGCAGGCTCAGGGGAGCGGGCGGGAAGTGGTGGAGTAGGGGCAGGGCCTGTGGCAGAGCCAGGGGTTGAGCAGTGAGGACCTCCCGGCACATTGGAAAGTTGGCGCCTGTAGCTCCATCCCCGAAGTCGGTGCCTGTACCAGGAGCCGCGTATTCACTTCTGAAGAGCCACATGTGGCTCCGGAGCCCCAGGTTGGCCACCCCTGCTCTACTGTAATAATCTATTATGATAATTAGAAAATTGTTCTTGATGATGGGGAAGAAAGGCAGTCATGTTCCACCACTGAATTTCAGAAATCTCTCACGTAGTCTGTCGGTTCAACAGCATGAAAATGTCATCATCTCTTTTTGTGGAACTGGAGTGACGCTGAAGTCTAAAGCATGACACACATGAGTCGGGCAGACAGAGTCATTGGTGAGCATCTTGGTAGCTACAGCAGTGGTATTTATTTCTGGCTTCTTCAAAGGATTGGAAAGCTCTGAGATTTGTGTCACCATGCTGATCTATTTGATGCAGCTTTCTCAAGATCAACTGGTTTTATTACACCAAAGTGTATGCTGTTCTCGATGCTGTCCTTGAAGTGCTTTCTGGGGTGGCATTGATTCTGGTGTCCTTGTGCCAATTCTCCATAGAAAAGTTTTCTGGGAAGTTGCTGTTCAGGCATCCTAATGATGTGTCCAACCCAATGTACTTGAGCTTTTATTAGCATGGCCTTGATGCTTGTAGCATTTGACTTTTGGAGAACCTCCAGGTTGGTAACTTTGTCTTGCCAGCGGATCCCCATAATGGCGCGCATATGGAAGGCCTCTAGCTTTTTAATGCACCATTTGTATGGTGTCCACGTCTCACAGCCATAGAGGAGAGATGTGAGCACAAAAGCATTGTAGTTTTATTTTTGTTAAGAGGGTTACGTTGTGGGATTTCAGGACTTTGTTATGTAGCTTTCCGAATGACTGAGAAGCTTTCTGTATCCTGTTCATGATTCCTTTGTCAAGAGATCCATCATTGGAGATGTCGCTGCCGAGATAAGTAAAACTGTCAGCTTGCTTTAGTTGGATTCCACTAAGGGAGATGCGGGGGGATATGGCATGGAGTGGTGAAGATGACTGATGCAACACCACAGTTTTCTCCAGGCCAAATAAAATTGAGGCCAAATAATTGTGATGCTTCAGCGAAGCGATCTATGATGCACTGGAGACGTCCCTCTGTTTGTGCTACGAGGACACAATTATCTGCAAAGCGTGCTTCTCTTATTAGTAGTTCTATTACTTTTGTTTTTGCTTTAAGCCTTATAAGATTGAAGACTGAGCCGTCGTCTCTGTATCTGATGTATATGCCTCTGTTAAGCCTGTTTGTAGCATGTTTGAGAACTAGGGTGAACTTCAGAAATGCTAATATGACAAAAGGCCAGATCCTCAGCTTGTGTGAACTGGCTTAGCTCCATTGAAGTCTCTCATTTACAAGACCCCAGTGACTAAAAATACTGACGTTGGCTTTATTAAATGAATACAGATGAAGAGTAAGTAAAACTATACCTGATGGCACTGAATTGTAATGGTATAAAGATCAGAGTAAAACAGAACTAAAAATCTGAAAGGGTGTTTTCTTTTGTTCAGTAAATATGGCTGAAACAAGTTTAAGATAAGACATTTCAGTTTATTTCATCCTGTGAGTTACTCACAGTTTGAAGACACTCATATACAGACTCCATCAAGTTCCCCAGCTCTGAAGTCTGCAGGCTGCAAGAATCAAATTTGGCCCTAAGAACAGCACTGCTCACCATTTCCCAATTATAACTCTCCTTAACTTTTAAATTAGTCACCTGAGCAACAGCTTTTGTTAAAGAACTCCAGAATACTTGCAGAAGTTTTACATGTAGGGGACCCACGTTGGAAATGACAGGATTTTTCCAAGGACACACATTTGACTCCTGCAGCACTGAAGAGTGTGTGCCAGACAGAAGTTAGGGACTGCTGCTGTATTAGCTCACAAAGCCGTAAGCTTAGCATTAGCTTTATTTAAAGTTCAATTTAATTTTACTTCATCTTGTTTGAAAAGTCCTGTACAGTACAGATGTTATGAATTTGCCTATGCCCAGGGAAATTATGTAGACTATTTGTGGAGGTATATAGAGATTAATATTTGTAGGAACTGATCCATTTTGCGTGACAAACTATCCTTCCATCTTAGATGGTGTTCAAATAGACTTGTGGCAATGAATCCATCTCACTTTAGTCACTTGCAAACAGAGTAAACATAGAGTGAAAAATTCCAGAATGTAGATAGTTTTTTTTAAACAACATTGTCACCTAGCTCAGCTTCTGATTATATTAAGCAAAAAAATCTTTCTATTAATCTTCAAGGGTTTGGAGATTTCCACAGTATCCCTTCTTTACTGCCTACTGCTGCTGTTCTGTTCTCCAGATAAGGAGATGAGGTCAGTGGGCCTGGTGCCTGAGGTAGGTTCCTCTGGAAAATAAGACCTTAGCATATGTCATATACAAGCCAAATTTTCAACTTTCTTCAGTTCACATGAGAAGCAACAATAGATTGGTCTGGGAATTCTGAAAGTTATATGCAATGAGTAAACCAGTAATAAAATCTTGGTTTTACTTTCTGCTTTGTTGTTTACAGCAAAGCACCATATGAAATAATTTTACACTTAATCCTTGGCTGCCTGTACCAGTCCAATGCTCAGAAGACAAGTTTGCACATGAGCATTCAGAAAAAACTCCTTTTTTTAAAGGTTTTGGTATTTTTGACTGATTTGAATCAGCCCCAAACTGTAGCAAATTATCTTCCAGCCTTTTTGGTGAAAAAAATATTTGACAGCACCTGGAATTTTTAAAAATCAAAATATAGTTCTGGCCTCATTCTTATAATCCCAAATCCTACCTTCTTTGTCAGCACTTTTGGGGATTTTTTGTGTATTTCATGCCTTTTAAACATGGTAAAAATGAGGAAGCTATCCTCAGAGCCGAATCCTCAGGGCCGTCACCAGTAGTGAGGTAGTCATGACTATTTTCCTGGGTCAAGAGTAGACAGCAACCAGCAGCATTCCTCTCAGCAGGAAAACAGTCTCACTATGAAGCAGTTACACTGGTGCTGCTGCAGTTCCCCCAGGAGAGCCAGCAATGTGGTCAGTGCCATGACAGCAACACAACTAGATTGGAGCTCAGTATGGATAGCCTGAAGTTCATGGAAACCCTCAGGCAACTTGACAGTCTTAGGCCTGAAACATACTGAAAATGGTCAACACCACAATAAGAAACCAAGTAAAGTTATTCAAAGGAAAAAAAACTTAAACTGAACAGGAACAAATGCCAGATTGGTCTGAATGAGGCTGATTATTTTGGACATGTGCAGCAATCAAAGAAAGATGGAGGCAATCGCACAAAAGGTAAGATCCAAAACCAAGAAAGTCTAACAACGATTTTGGGGCATGTTAATATGTATAAGAAAATTATTCCTAATAATTAAGTTCTCTATTCAGAATGCTGCTTGAAGACAGAACAGAATGGCAATGCTACCTGGCAAGAAAAACATTGAGAATTTAAAAAGTTTGTCACAGAAGTCACAATACTGAAATATTCTGAGATTAATACAGAGTGTAAAAGCTTGATAGGACAGTTCCCAGCTTGTATCTACAAGAAGATCAATCAATGTCATATGCTAACACACAGCAGAACTAAGCTCAGATTGAAAAAATAAATGTTGGCAATTTTGGTTGTGAATGTGTTTATAGGCAGAAAGTGGTTGAGACATAAATTAGATTAAAAGAAGAGAAGTACTTGTGGCACCTTAGAGACTAACAAATTTATTTGAGCATAAGCTTTCATGAGCTACATGCATCCGATGAAGTGAGCTGTAGCTCACGAAAGCTTATGCTCAAATAAATTTGTTAGTCTTTAAGGTGCCACAAGTACTCCTTTTCTTTTTGCGAATATAGACTAAGACGGCTGGTACTCTGAAACCAGTCATAAATTAAACTGTAAATCAATGGAAGCCAGATCTCAGAAATCATTGTGCATGATATTACCAGGGCTTCAAAAAATAATCGTGAAATTACAGAAGTATTTGTTCAATGGGAAATACCAAACCTATAAGGGATTTCTTATAGTAGTAATGCTTTCAAGAGTGCCTAGTGAAAGCAAGGAGCTTCAGGAACAGAAGTTTGAAGTAAATATGTCTCAAGTTCCACCGATTTCTGAAACAAAATTTGAGAAACTTCACCAAGAAACACAAAATGACCCAAACTTATAATTATGCAGCATAATTTTAAGTAGAGAACCAACAGAAAAAATCACCTTTCCACTGTGAAGATCCTGGGGCGAGCCAGGAACCACAATGGATTAGAGCCACCCTCTTCCCCCTCCACCGTACGTGTACCAAATGTGAGCGTGGTGCAGTTGAGGTTTCTGTCCCAAGAACCTAAATTTGAAGAATATAGACTATTAATTCTTACTGGTAAAGAGAAGACTTGAAAGTGATCTCTTACAAATATTCCATATTACAAAAGAAAATGACACAGTTAATAGAGATATGGAACCAAATTATGCTATTATTGATGATGGTTATCACTGACAGCAGAACTGGGCTTGACTTGGTTACTATGGTAAGAAGTCCACAGGCTTGTAAGGATACACAAATAAAACATTAGCAAGCTAAGAATAGATTTGGGAAAAGCTGATTAATGCAAAGAGTAATAAACATATGGGAAAAAGTTACGGGGGAAAGTGAAAGATTCACTAATTTGTGTCCTGAAAATAAAAGATTTAAGGGGAATGGTGAAAAAAGCAAGGAGGATTTATAATTACAGTAACTAAAAAAAATGGCAGGAATACTGGGTCTGGATGGCCTCTTCCTATTCCTAAAATTTCTTATGTTCTTTGTTTCTTTTCTACTAGTCATATCTGAGGCTGAGTTGTTGATACGTTATAGCAATGTGATGTCAATATATTTTAATGAATTATTATTAAGGCTGCATGTCTGTCATGGAAATCACGGATTCCGTGACTTTACTTGACCGCTGTGACTTCTGCAGTGGCTGGAGCTGGCTCAGGGACTGCCCGAGCTAGGCAGCAGCAGCAGTTTAGGTGTGGGAGGAGGCTAGGGGCAGGAGGTTGGAATGAAGGGCAGTACTGTCCTCAGGGAGGTTCCCTGGCTCCCACTGGTATGTCCCTGCGGTTCCAAGGTGGAGGGGCCAGAAGGCCCCGTGCCCGCAGGCGCTGTCTCCGCAGCTCCCACTGGCTGTGGTTTCCGGCCAATGGGAGCTGCGAAGCCGGCGCTTATGGCGGGAGTAGCGTGCGGTAGGAAGCCTGCCACCCCTGCCAATCACTCCCCCCCATGTGCGCCAGCAGGCATGCCAGCTGTGCGCTGCTGTCCGCCACCCCCGCCAGGACCAGCGGGGGTCCCGGACCACCCTCCCTGCAGTTTTAGTTGGGGCATATACTAAAAGTCATGGACAGGTCACAGGCTGTGAATTTTTGTTCACTGCCCATGACTTGTCCACGACTCTTACTAAAAATACCTGTGACTAAAACATAGCCTTAATTATTATTAGCCAAATAGAATATGAAGGCTATTTATTTAGGCAGTGAGCCTGCACTCTGTCATTAGTCCAAGTCCTTGAGAAAATCTTTTCCTGGAGATAAAATGACATATTCTAAATTGTATCTTGGCAGAGATTTTTCCCCATTCTGTATTAAGTCATTGAGGGACAATAAAAATTTTATGGTGGTTAATGCATGGAATGTTATACTGATTTTCATAGTTTATGTGTTTTATAGCACCTTTTAAAATCTCCTCCTATAAGCTCCTGTACATATTGTGACACTGCACTCCGTACACTTTGCAGTGATATTATAGGATTGACAATTATAATGTATTTTATGCAAGACAAGTAATGTGAGGTGTCATTGGAAAAGTTATGATTTGCTGAATATGAGTATCCTATTTGTATGCACGTATCATTTTTGTATCTGAAGTTATGAATATTGACTATGCATCTGTATTTCAAATGTAGTTACACCTGGGTAACACCCACTAGACAAGTCAGTCTAGATAGTGGGTGGGGAAGGGCCTATTCAGGGCAATAGTCCATTAGGAAAAAACAACAGACTTTAGGATAAGCTTATCTCCCATCTGGGGAGCCTTTCTGCAAATTCTACAGGCAGCCTCCAAGTAATGGCTGCTATGACTCTACAAGGATATATGATCAGACCACATAATGCTGGACTCCATCTTGGGATGTCAGTATTCTTCCACAGACTGGTCTGGGAACCAAGCTTTGAAACAAAGAGTTCCCGCCCTATGCAAAAGCTACATAAGCCAGGGAGTGACATTATCTGGGGTTCTTCAATCCCCACCCAAGAAGACTCCGGGAAACAACTGAGGAACGAAGACTGAACTGGGGGAAGTGCTGGACCCAGGCTAAAGGGACTTCTAGCCTGTGAATGAAACACCTGGAGATTCCAAGTGGTAAAGCAAGTGAAGTTTGCCCCTTAAGAATCTGTAGCCTGCTTGTATCATCTCTTAGGGTGAGAATCTGCTACTCATATCCAATCAATTTAGTATATTAAGCTTAGTTTGTGTTTTTTGTTTATTTGCTAGGTAATCTGCTTTGATCTGTTTGCTATCACTTAAAACCTATCTTTTGTAGTTAATAAACTCGTTTTTGCTTTGTTTAAACCGGTAAGTTGGAGTGAAGTGTGTGGGAATCATAACTCAGGGCAAAGGCTATTGCATATTCCTTTCAACATTGAGGGACGGGGTGAATTTTATGAGCTCACACTGTACAGTTCCCTGTGCAGCAGAAAACGGTATAATTTTGGGTTTATACTCCAGTGGTGGGTGAGAGTCTGGAAAGCTGGGAAATTGGCTGCTGTCTGCTGCATGTATTTGAGTGGCATCGGTCAACTCTCTCAGGTAGCTCAGTTAGTGTGTGTGGCACCATCTGTTGTTGGGTTGGGTGATAACAGGGCTTGGGTTAGGCTGACTGTGTCCCCAAGCAGTGTGAGCAGGGCCAACCCAACAGTGGTTAGAGGAGCCCAGCGGTTCCCACAGCTCCCAGACTGCACGCCAGGGGTGACATCATGTCACACATATCACTTAGCATAGTATTTGTCTGGAATCACAAGACCTCATGCCTTGATCGCAGGGACTTAAGACACCGCACCTGTGCAGAAGTCTCTTACCAACTTGGGGACTCCCTAGTGCAAGAGGGGTGTATGTAACAATACTAATGTCACTAGAGCTGACAGAACACCTGCACTAGATATTTTTAAAAATAAGTTTGCTGAAGTTGAAGCAATGGGATATTTGCAATGAGTTGCATAGGTTAGGGCAAGGAGGGCTCTATAGCTATTCCCTGATTTATGGCAGCAAATTTAAGGCTAATCATTTCTGAGAGCATTAAGACAGACATATACTATATATGCAATGAATAAATATGCAGCCCTCTTCCCAGTGAGTCTACATGTTTCACTGTAGAAATGGAACACACAGTTTGGAATACTAGTACACTCAGTTGTTAAAATAAACAAGGGATACATTTACAACTAAATTCATTTGTCAAGTTGACAGTGCTTAGAAGCTCTCTGCATGCAAAATACAGGAGCATCTGCCTACCACAAATACTTTAGTTATCTCTTTCATCTCCTGAAATGGATTCAAGATGTTATGAGGCTTTAAAATGCAGATTACGTACACAAAACAAACCCAGAAGCAGATGCACTGACACTACAGAAAAGAATAGCTAACACCTCCTGTTGGGGTGAATAAACAAAACAGAGTGCAAAGTCATGATCCTAGATGGGGAAAAAAAGTTTTTAAACTTCTCTGTGAAGCTCCTTGCACCCCTGTACACAAGCAGGGCACAATCAGATCCTAGTATCTAAGTAGATTTCAATGACAGAGTGGGTCTCTCTTGTCATCAAAACCTGGCATTCTTTTTTTTTTTCTTTTTTTAAAGAAAGACATGTAATATTTACTATGGAGTGGCATAAGTCACTAGGCTAACCTGCCTTTGCCTTGTGAAATTCAACAAAAAACACTGCTTCTTCCAATTTCTTAGAGCTTGCAATGTACAAGCCTCATGCCTGAGTCTTCTCTCACTTGCACTTTTTTTTAAAAGTATCAGAAGAGAATCAAATCCCTGATCTAAGTCTGTCAGAAAGGAGTCAAATATAACAAGGACACTACGTTCCTCCTATACATTTTTTCCATTTTTAATATTAACATAGTAATTTTATGCCTTGAAAATGAGATATAAATAGAAATAGCTATTATTCTATCTCGGGAACAAAGAGATGACATTAGAGGAGAATCTGTTCACATCACTAGAGGCCAGACTAAATTAAGTCTTGATCTATTCCACACTGTGATTCTATTAGAATCTGGCTTCAAGCCAAAAAGTCTCATCTTCTTTGCAATCTAAACTCAACTATAAAAAATATAAAAGAAGGAAAATGAAGCGTAATGTGTTCATTACCTTTCTAAGCTTCCTAAAAGGCAATACAGCATTATTTTAGCAGATGAAATACCTGCAGCAATTACGACTGCATAATATATATTTTCAAAAGATATTAGCAAAGCAGCTGCAGATTCCAACCATGCCATACATAGGCCTTGTATCTTTACAGTCATACAGCGCTCCTCATGCCCACAGTAAGTCCTGTCATCCCTTCTGAAGCACTATTTGGGGGAGAGAGAGTTCACCTGCCTTTGTGCTCAAATGACTGCGTTTTTTAAAAACAAGATTTTTTTCTAGAAGGTTGCATGACACTTTACAGCAAAGTTTAAAAGATAGATGGACTTCAGATGTGCTTGTTTAGCATCATAACCATCTACAGAGGAAGGCCTTCCCAATTTTATTGCCAGTAGGTCCATCAAAGCAGACAGATAAAGGTGTACATTGACAAAAGTTGTTGGTTCTATGCCAATAAAGCTTCAAAGCTTGCGTCATACCCATATGTGTGTGAATGTAACCATCATTCCTCAAGTGATTCAGGGTTCAGAAAAAAAGCCAGGAAGACACATATGGTCACGAACTTTAGAAAGAAATCAGGGGTAAATGGAAAACTTCTGACACATAGAAAAACTAAAGATAATGGAGAGTCAATGGAAGTTCCATAATTCCCCAACCCTCTTGGCCATTATCAAAACCATCAAAATTATGACCTCAAGGATCAGGAATTTTAAACCCATTGTCCCTAAGGGCTCAAAGGGAGACCCGATGAGTACCTATAAAACTAAAAGTAACTATTGAGGGGAGCCACAGGCCAAATGCCTAGGCCCCTCTAATGAAGAGAAACAGACAATGTAAAGTATGTGTGTGAGAATTCAAATCCACAGCTTTGAAAGGATTCCTGTAAGCAGAAGTGACTGGAGAATGGACCACAGGAGCTTACATGTAACAATGCTCCAGTAGCAAGAAATCTAAATAAGCAGACCAGAGTAGGCATTTGAAGAGAGAGCTTTAGGTATGTTTCAGTTAGAAATAATATGCCACAACTTTGCATGTAGCGGGTGGGCTGGCACTGAATCTGAGAATTATATGCTGCCAACTCCTGAGGAAACCCTGCAAAAAACAGGTGAGAGTGAAAGGATGATGGGGTTTATAAAGTAAACAGAACTCTGGTAGAGAAGATCTGAGAAAGCCAGTATAATCAAGACAAGGGTAGAAGGGGGATAGGAAGTAGCCATTTCCTGGAGGTCTCATCCAAAAGGGTACTACTGGCACACCACCTTTGCCTGAACTATCCTAATCTGGGGCAGGAATATCCATTTTAGAAGCAAGCCTTGGAGGACTCCTGCCAGAACTGAATGGTGGTATGCTCTTCATTGAGATGGGCTGCCACCACTTCAGCAATAATACTCAAATATGGTTGAAGGGCCCTTGCCACAAAAATTCAATGAGCAGCAGTGTGGAGGGTAATGGCTACAATTAGCATATGCTTGTTGAGACACATATCAGGTTATCACAAAGGTTGTGGATGATGGTGGCACTGGGCTTAGCTAAGCATAAGGCCTTTGAATATAAATACATTGGTAAAAATCCAGAGTAGCTGAATTGAAATAATTGAATTTACATCACTACGCTGGTGCAAATCTGACCCATTTAATCTACATTAGTCATGTCCCTCAATTTTTCCCTTCCATTACTCTTATTTATGTCTGTTGCACACACAAAATGACATTAAAAGAACATTAAGATTGCAAAGTCAAGCATTCAAAAGTCAGGAAATGCCAGAGTTAAGGTTGCCTCTTTAACCTTAATTCAGTCCTCTTGCATGTATGAATTTAGTACAGTATTTAATTCCATGATCACATACTATATTTTCCACAGGACGCCTCCTACTCATTTAGTGCACAGGAGGGAAGGTTCTCAATGAACATCAATATTTTGTTTATTCCTCATTGTTCAATTCACTATACACTTTCCAACTTCTGCAACGAATGAGGGGGGAGTCCTATAGACAACAGCTTCCTTCACTAGACAATCTTGATACTTCACCTAAGCATGTCTATGCTCTGCATTGAACCACAGAAATGTAGGGATGAAAGAGACCTGAAGAAGTTAAAATCCAACCCCCTTTGCTGGGGCAGGGTCACGTAAACCTAGACTATCCCTGGCAGGTGTTTGTATAACCTGTTCCTACTAAACCTATAATGACGGGGATTCCACAGCTTCCACTGGAAGCCTATTAACTACACTTATAGTTAGAATTTTTTTTTCTAATAGCTAACCAAAGGCCCTGTCTATACTACACAGTTTTGTCAACGAAACAGTGGAGGTGTACATACACAACAATGCTCCTCCCCATGATTTAACTCTCCTGCTACACCGACATAATAAAACCATCTAGATGAGCAGCACAGCAGTTTTTGCAACAAAGTTAGAGCAACACAGTACCAGGGTAGACACTATGCTTGCTTATGTTACCCTAAGAAGCCTTCAGGAGGTGTCCCACAGTACCTATCATGACAGCTCTGGTAAGCAGTTTCTGCCCTGCAGCCAGGAACACAGGTATGTGCCTCTCCCCCTTTAAACCCTGGGAATTTTTGAAATTCCACTTCGTTTGTTTGACGTGGACAGCCCACATTGCATCTTCCCAGCTGACCATGCTGGTTTTCCGCAGCACAAACACTCCCACCTGGAGTACACCGGAGTTGCTGGATCTGTTGGGTCTGTGGGAGAGGAAACTGTGCAGTCGCAGCTCTGATCCAGCCATAGGAATGTTAACCTCCCCAAGCAGATTGCTGCATGGCATGGATGAGAAGGGACATGAAAGAGATATGCAGCAGTGTTGTGCTAAGACCAAGGAGCTGAGACAGGCATGCCAGAAGGCAAGGGAGGCCAACCAACGCTCTGGTGCAGTGCCAAAAACATGCAGCTTCTACAAGGAGCTGCATGTCATCCTTGGTGGCAACCCTGCCTCCACTGCCAAGAGCCCCATGGATACTTCGGAGGACTGGAGGCAGCAGCCAGCAGAGTCAACTCCGAGGACAAAGTGGTGGACGATTTGGAGGAAGATGTGGGGCAGGCGACAGGCTCACCTAGTGGCATCGTGAACCAGGACCTCTTTTGGACTCTGGAGGGGTCTAGCCAGTCCCAATAGTCCAGCTCTGGTGTGCCTAAAGCAGGACACGGAAGCTCCAGTAAGTACTCCTTTTGTTTTGATGGTGCATGGTTATGAGTTAGAGATGTCCTTTATTTTGTTACATGGTGCACATGGGAGAAGGGATCAAAATTAATGACACTAGGTACTGTTTGCATCTGCTTTGCATTCCCCTGTGCAGCTACGAAGTGAGAGCCCTGCCGAAAAGTTTGTTAATGCACACCAAAATCTCCCAGGAATCCTCCATAGAGATCTCTAGGAGATACTCTGCAATTCTCTGCCAAAGGTTCCTTGGCAAAGTTGCTCTGTTTCTTCCCCCATTGTAGTAAACTTTGCTGTGCTAATTGGCAATTACTTCTGCAGGAACCAAAGTAGCTCACAGGCAAGCAGAATACAGACCCTGTCTGAACATGCACGACTGCAGGAGATGCACCCTTGCATCTTCAGTTACCCTCAGTAGAGTGATTTCAGCTTTGATCGCCCCTGACTGTGGAAAACGGTGCCAGTACTCAGAATACTGTCCCTAGGTGCTTCTATTGATCCCCTTCTGAAACCACCCAGACCCTTTGTCCCATCTTGCACCCCACCGACAGGCCGAATGCACCATATTCAGTGTTCTGGTCGTGCTGCGTGCTTGCCAAGCGAAGGTGAGAAAGAGGTGGATGAAACTTTTATGATTCAAGACTGAGAGTGCACACATAATGCTGACTCTGTGTATTGTTTCTTTTGTTTCTGCAGATGTGCCCTTGAGGGACAGCTCCTATACATTGGCAGAGCGCCTCCATCAGATTAGGAGACATAAAAGGGGGAGTAAGGAGGACATGTTTCACGAAGTCCTGCAATTGTCAGACCAAGCTGATAGCAAGCACAGAGCATGGAGAGAGACAAACAAAAAACGAGAAATGGATAACCAGGAAAGGAGATGGGCAGAAGCAGATAATAGAGGACCAGGAGCGGATGATAAAGCTCACGGAGGACCAAATAGAGATGCTGAGGTCCCTGACTGCACTGTAGCCCATACAGAATTGCCTTCCTTGCCCTCCCCAAACCACCCCTACACATTCCTCTCACGTTCCCAGCCCATCACACTCGACCCCAGGAACATTTTTCCATGACGACAGCTGGACTTCCACACAGCGGTGAGATTCTCACTTCAGAGAGTGCTGCTCACTGGCATGTCCCTTGTAAGAAATGTTAATCTGTGTATTGCTATTTAATAAAAAGATAGTATTACAAAGACAGTGATTCTTTATTTGTGACCTACACAGGTGGTTGCAACAGAAATTCATGCACAGTGGCAACCATCACATTTGCAGACTACAATTAGCACTCAGGCAGGAATTATTGGGGGGGAGGGATAGCTCAGTGGTTTGAGCATTGGCCTGCTAAACCCAGGGTTGTGAGTTCAATCCTTGAGGGGGCCATTTAGGGATGTGGGACAAAAATGGGAGATTAGTCCTGCTTTGAGCAGGGGGTTGGACTAGATGACCTCCTGAGGTCCCTTCCAACCCTAATATTCTATGATTCTATTACAGGGGTCATTCAATGTGGCAAGTAAACAATGTCTGTCTCAATTCATTACAGAAGGACACATTACTGGGACTCATTGTCAAAATGCTGCTTCAACTCTCCCTGATTTGAATAGCCTCCCCTTCCCCACATTAAGTTCTTCTAATACCCTTGGTGTCTGGCTGCTCAAAATCAGCTGCCAGGCGATCCACCTCAAAGCTATGCCCCTGGGATAACTTTCCCCCCCGGCTTTACAAATGTTATGCAAAGCACAGCAGGCTGCTATGACCATGAGAATATTTTCCTCAATGGGGTCTTACCTTCCTAAAAGGCACCACCAGCAACCCTTTAATCTGCCCAACACACGTTCTATGGTCAATCTGCACCTGCTGAGTCTGTTGTTGAAGTGCTCCTTGCTGCTGTCAAGGTTTCCAGTGTATGGCTTCATGAGCCACATGAGTAAGGGATAGGTTGAGTCTCACCGGATCACTATGGGAATTTCCACATCCCACATTGGAATCATCTGGTCTGGAAAAAGTCCCTGCATGCAGTTTTCTGTACAGAGCAGTGTTCCTGAAGATGGATGTGTTATGCACCTTTCCTGGCTACCCTGCGTTGATGTCAGTGAAACAACCCCAGTGATCCAACAGCACCTGCAATACTATATGAAAGTAGCCCTTCCTATTGATGTACTCCATTGCAAGATGGTCTGAGGCCAAAATTGGGATACGCGTGCAATCTATTGCCCCGCCACAGTTAGGGAATCCCATTGCCGCAAAGTCATTCATTATTTCCCACACATTACCCAGAGTCGAAGTCCTTCGTAGCAGGAGGCGATTAATGGCCCTGCACACTTGCATCACTGCAACCCCATGGTGGACTTCCCAACTCCAAACTGATTCATGACTGACCGGTAGCAGTCTGGAGTTGCCAGCTTCCACACAGTGATCACCCCACACTTTTCCACCATGAGGACAGCTCTCATTTTGGTGTCCTTGAGCTAAAAGGTGAAGGCGAGCTCCATACGGAGTTCACGAAAGGTGGCTTTGCACATATGAAAGTTCTGCCATCTCTCATCATCCCATACCTGCATCACAATCTGATCCCACCACTCGGTGCTTGTTTCCCAAGCCCAATAGCAACAGTCCACCGTGTACAGCTGCTCTGTGAATGCCATCATCAATCTTGAATTGTTTCTTTCCACACAGCAGGGACAGCACCATGGATTCCTGTTCAGATTTGCAGCTCACGAAATACTGCAGGATCAGCTGCGTTGTGTTCATAATGCTTATCACAAGAGTGGGGAGCAATGTAGGATCTATGCTTTCAAGCGGAGATGGCAGGGGCAAAGTTTACGGGGCAGCTGAAAAGCAGCGCGGAACGCAGCCCGAAGCCCTTGGACTTATGGGACGGAGAAAACTGCATCATGGAGCAGTGATCCCACCCCCATGATTCATAGATATTTATAGATATTTAGGTCAGAAGGGACCATTATGATCATTGCGATCCATTCCCAGAACTCCTAGCAGAAGAAGGTGGCAATTTGCACAGTGGGCTAGCTACCCATGGTACACTGCTCTCTCTGTCAGTGCTAGAGCACCAACTGTGGACACAATCTGCCAACACAAGAAGCATTGTGTGAACATACATAAGCAATGTAATTACAGCAGTTTATAATCATTGACGTAACTTAAGTTGACCTAACTCTATAGTGCAGACATGGTCTCAATCTCCCTGGCTCCAGATTAAGCCCATTACTCCTTTTCCTACCATTAGAGGATATAATCGACAATTGATCACCATCCTTTCTATAACAGGCCTTAACATATTGGAAGACTATTATCCCCCCTCCACCCCCAGTCTTCTTTTCTCAAGACTAAATATGCCCAGTTTTTTAACTTTTCCTCATAGGTAAAGTTTTCTAAACCAGTGGTTCTCAACCAGAGGTATGTGTACCCATGGGGATAAGCAGAGATCTTCCGGGGGGTAAATCAACTCATCTAGATATTTGCCTAGTTTTACAACAGGCTACATCAAAAGCACTAGCAAAGTCAGTACAAACTAAAGTTTCATACAGATAATGACTTGTTTATACTGCTCTACATACTATACTTTGAAATGTAAGTACAATATTTATATTCCAGTTGATTTATAGTTATATCGTAAAAATGAAAAAGTAAGCAATTTTTCAGTAATAGCGTACTGTGACACTTTTGCATTTTTATGTCTGATTTTGTAAGCAAGTAGTTTTTAAGTGAACTTGGGGATACACAAGACAAATCAGACTCCTGTAAGCGGTATAGGCCAGAAAGGTTGAGAGACACTGTTCTAACCTTTTATCATTTTTGTTCCTCTCCTCTGGACTCTGTCCAATTTATCCACACCTTTCCTAAAGTGAGGTGCCCAGACTTGACACAGTACTCCAGTTGAGGCCTCACTATTGCTAAGTAGAGCAGGACATTTACCTCCCATGTTTTACATATGACATTTCTGTTAATACACCATAGAATGATATTAGCCTTTTTCACAACTGCATCACGTTGTTGACTTATATTCAACTTGTGATACACTAAAACTCCAAGATCCTTTTCAGCAATACTACTACTTAGCCAGTTACTCCCCATTTTGAAGTTGTACATTTGATTTTTCCTTCTGAAGTTAAATTCTTGTCTCTTTTGAATTTCATCTTGGTGATTTCTAAAATCAATTTCCCAAGATCATTTTAAATTCCAATTCTGTCCTCCAAAGTGCTTGCGATGCCTCCCAGCTTACTATCATCCACAAATTTCATTCTCTCCACTCCATTATCCTAGTCATTAATGAAAGTACTGAATAGTATCAGACCCAGGACTGTCCCCCCTGCAGAGCCCCCTAGACATACCCTACAATTTAACAGAAAACCACTGATAACTAGTCTTTGAGTAAGGTCTTCCACAACCAGTTGTGCACTCACCTTATAATGATTTCATCTAGACCACATTTCCCTAGTTTGCTTATGAGAATGTCATGTGGGGCTGTCAAAATCCTCACTAAAATCAAGATATGTCATGTTTCTTGCTTCTCCCCTATCCACTAGGCAAATAACCCTCTCAACGAAGAAAAAGGGTAGATTCCCCAATCCTGGACCCAGCCGTGCAGCAGGGCCAGCAGCCCCGATCCCAGACCCTATGGGGCCAGGCAGCAGCCCTGCCCCTGCGCCTGCTGGGTAGCTTGGACCCTGCCACATTGGGCAGCCAGGCACCCAGACCCTGCCGTGCGGCCTTTAGCACACAGCTGGGCCACAGCTGTGTGCTAATTGGGCTGCATGTGACCTGTGTGTTGAGAACTGCTGGCTTATGTACTAATATACTTTCAGTTCTTCTTAAATAAGATGGGGATCCTGTGAAAAAATATTATGTGATCACGTTACCAAAGACTGTATTATAATTTATATGCACAAGGGTGCTGAATTGAGGTTGCAGAGGCAACCTAATTTTGGCATTTCCTAACTTTTGAGTGTTTGACTTTGCAACCTTAATGCTTTATAACTCAATTTTTTGTGTGTAATTTTCTAGGTTTTAGAAAAAGCAAACCAAAACCACAGAAATTCCACCATGTGGTATCACATTGGCACCCACGTCAGCTTTATATCTCCATCTGAGCTGACTGAGCCTGAGCAGTCAATTGCATTACTCAGTATTGGGAGACTTGGTTGAAGGCCAAATAAGACTGTGGTGGTGATGGCTGACTGGGTGAAGCAACTGTAAGATACAGTAAGGATAATACCAGCCCCTCTGTCTGAGGGATGCTGCTGCCACTTGTTGACTAGATATGCAAGCCGTAGGGCTGGTTAGACCTCAGCTGCTGCTAGACAAGCAAGTACGGTAGAAGTGAGAGCCAGACTGGCTTCTTTCCAGCTTTGGACCACCAAAAGGCTAGAACCACTTCTTTGACATGTGGGCCCTGCAACTGTAATTCATGCCTTTGTCTCCTCAGGATTAGATTTCTGCGTTTATTTTAAAACCCTGATAAAAATGAGATCAGTGGAGCCACTTGAGCTGGAGCCCTATTGGTATAAATGAGAGAGGGCTGCTGATACACCATCATTCGCTACAGACCCTTCTGTTTGGATTTTGTTCCCCTTCCTTGATCAACAATGGCCAAGTTTGTTGACCTTCAGGGCATGCTGCATGACCCATATTTTCTCCCTTGATTTTAGGGAGTGAGGAGACTTGTGAAAATAGCGCCGTTGTCAAACAATACTTCAATACTCAGGAAAAGTCACTACAAAACACTTCAGTTTGCTGAGCCAACTGATGTCCCTGGTGCTGCAAAGCTTCCAGGGATAGATTCACAATGGGAACTTAAGCACTGCAAGTTGGGTACCCTGCTACCTAGTGGAATTCAATGCATGCACAAATACCAGCATGTTGAATGATGAAATGCTTAAGCTAGCCAAAAGGAAATGCTGAGGAGAGTAGTAGGCCCCACACCGTGCCCCTCAAAAGGAGTTAGATGCCTGAGTCCAGGCTAGAGGGAGGCACCTATCTCTACCTGGGATTCATAACCATGTACCTCTCTCTTGGAGTTTAACCTGGCTTAAGCACCAGTCATTTCTCAGGCAGAGTAGGGATTTGAACCTTCATCTCCCATATCCTGTGTGAAAAACTCTAGTGACTGGGCTAGGAGAAGGCGGAGTCCTCTACCCCTTAGCCCCACTAGCTAGAATTTTCACACTAGTTTTCACACCGGATATGGAAGACATGGGTAAATCACCACTCTGCCTGAGTTGGAGCAGGGACTTAAACCCAGGTGTCTCACCTCCCAGATGAGGGCGATTTAGGCTGCTGAGTACATGCCTGCCACCAAAATTTAGGTGCCTCAGGGACGGAAACTCAGGCACCTAAGAATGCCCGTGATGCTGAAATGTTGGACTTAGGCACTTCAACTGGCAGTTAGACAACAAAGTCCCACTTGTGAATCTAACCCCCAGTATGTTTGAGGTATGGTTCTGACGCTTTCACTGAAGATGTAATAACAGGACATACAAATGATGACGTAAAGAGGGGGAAGAGATTGATCACCAACTTGCATAAGATGCCAAATAGCTGAACCGACTGAGCCACTGTTAGACAAACCAAGAGATTTTCCCAGTGGCAAGACCTCAGCTGATTTCCTCTACCATGGCACTCAGAAAGTGTTTGCTTTCTCTGAAGAACTACCCAGTTTTAGATCCAGAACCCTGCAAGTTTTCATCCTTGTATGGCTGTGAGTAGGTTTTCCCTTGATCATAGTGATTAAAAAAACAAAATATCGCAAACTGTTGATCAAAAATTATTAAACTGTGTATTACCCTAATTCAATCTCCTGTAGAACATCTTTCTTTGGCAAGACCAGCTTCCGCACCATACTGAATTGTGAATTTCTTTAATATTTTGCAATTTTTAATAACACTTCATAACGGTTTGCTATTTTAATACTGTTATTCCAAATATTTACCTGGTTATGTTTATTGGCGGTCTGGACAGATTATGGAATGTTTCATAATCCCCCCAAGGTTCATCAGCTCCAAAAGCTTGAGAAATCCTGCAATAAAGGATTTAGATTAACTAAAACAAACAACTGAAGGCTTTTCTGTTAAAACCTGTAGGCTGAGATTGTTAAAGCTACGTAAGGTATTTGGACACCCACTTCCTCTTTAATATTAATGGAAATCAACATTCTAAAGTATTTGTGTGTCTACTACACAGAGTGCTCCAAGAGTCTTGTTGGAGCATTAATTACTTATCTAGAGGCAATGGACAGTAGTGACTTAGATGAGAACAAAAACTATTGCCTCTAGGTTTTGAGGAACCCAAGACATACAGAGCTCAAGCAATCTTCAGTAATCTCAAAGCACATAGGGGAAACAGGGTTGTTGGATGAGATTTGAAGTCTGTGGCAAAACGAAGAGTATAAGGAAGCTAATAAGCCACATTAATGTAGAGCATTTTCTCAATCAGTGGATCTCAGCCTGTGGCCCGCTTGCACATGCCAATCAGCACACAGCTGCGATCCATGTGACATCCTCAGGGCCACACAGGTAGTACATGTATTGCTTGGATGCAGCCCACATAACACAGAGCTGCATATGCAGCCCACAATGGTAAATAAGTTGAGAACCACTGCTCTACATGAATAATAATCAAAGGACAACTAATAAAGTGTTCAAATCAATTCACTGGTGGTTAGGAAGTCAGTGAAGCTAATACTGAGTTAAGTAAAATGTGTAATTTATATGAACTTATTGGAGGATTTTCAGTTCCTTGCTGCTGTTTCTGAAGTTCCCCTGGGAGCTCAATTAGACAATCTAATGGGTGGGTGGGGAAGGGGAGGGGGAGAGAAAAGCAGGAATTAAAACAGTCATCCAACCACAATGAAGAACATTTACTAATTATTACCATTCAAAAAAGTCAGTTGTACTACATTACCACTGGGAACTACAAGCAGAAATTACTGTAACAGGAAATTTTATTTCAACTAATTTTATTTCACTGAAAATTGTATCAGCAAACCATGCAAATGTATTACCCCTCCCACAATCTACTGAACTTCTAGTACTTGCTTGGCATTGTTTTAATGAGGGAATTCTGAACAACTTTTCTTTTTTATTCTACTAACTAGACGAAGTTTAAGAATTTGTCAGTTTGATTTTGGAAAAATTCCAGTTTAAACTAAATGCAGTGCTGTAATTTTTTGAAGAAAACAATTTTTCTAGTGGTCTTTGAACAATGCAACTTTTCAGCAGAGTCCAAGGGGGAAAAAAAGCCTAATCCTTGACTGCCACCTTTTATTATAAACAAACAAAACAAAAACCAACTGACAAATAAAACAAACAAACAAAAACCCAAAAACATTTCAGGAGGATATAGGGAAAAAAAAAAAGAGAGAGAGAGAGACAGATGTGCTGAGATGACAGGAAGGAAGATAATCTTAAAACAGGGCTCCCAATACTAATTTTTATGAATATTTAAGTCAACTGAACGTTAGGGTAAAACTGTGACATGGCATAACATAGACAATTAAGTGTGTGACTAAATGACTCATTTTGACCATCTGATTCTATTTGAAGTGTCACTCAAAACATGCATGATACATGAATGCACTTATCAATATGTGAGTCTTCAGGATTGACAAGGAAGATATGCTCATGTTCTATGGATACAAAAAGCAAAGTAATTTCATGGTGATTCCAGATAGTTTTACTGATTCCTGGTAAATTTTAAAACAGTGATCAGTACGCTAGGTTACAAATACAAGAGATGGGAATTGGATTATTTGGTTTTAGTAAATAGTTCTGGAACTTTTTATCTGTAGATTCAAATACAAACTATTGTACCTGGAACTTGTAGTCAGTTGATGGCTGTTCAGTGGTCTACGTAAAATGAGCTCGTGATCTCAGTTCAGAAAACTGGAAAAGCAATTCCATAGCAAGTGGCATAAACCTCTTTGAAAATGAAGAGTTTATTACACTGATATAAGAAATAGGAAAGGGCTTCATAATGTTCCTGTCCTAGTTACATAGTATGTATGGACATGATTCCAATAAAGAAGCAACATCAGAAAAACTGAAAAAGTTCCAACGATTATTTCAGAACTAAGTTCCTAAAATCCAACATCTACCATGAGGAAGAGTAATTGGAAGGGTATTGAAGACCAAACAGTCCTTCTGAGAGCAGTATAGATTTCTAAATGGAGAGCTAGGAGATGGTAGTGCTGTAAGAGTGTTGAGAAAGGAGTCTGATCTTCCTTTTGAATGAAAGAGATGTGTACCCTAACATTATGAAGAAAAGCAAGAGGAGTAGAAATAGAATTCCTGGTACTGTCTTTCTAACCTGATAGTATGGCAGGAAATAAATGTTAATAAATTTCACAAGTCATATAGCTGTGAAGAGGGTTGTTACAGCCCATATGGAGAGATTCAAGCCACAGCATCAGCTTCAATTTATCCAGCCCAAATGCTGTCCCCTCATCTCAAATGATCAACAGTTCCAGGGTAGTGTGTCACCTCAGGCATTTTCCATTGTGCTGCTTCATTCAGTGATCTGGACATAATGGAGATGAAATCTTTCCATATCTATTTTACACATTTAGTTGAAGTGAGAAAAAACTGTAAAGTTCCCTGACTCAAACAGGAGATAAAGCTTTTTTCAGAAGCATCAAGAGTCAATTAAGACACAGTCCAAGGATCAGGTACAAATTTTCCCACTTCCATGCACCCGTGCAAAGTGGATGTAAAATAATATTATTCTGATTTAGCAGCATTTTACATCCATTTTGTATAGATTTAAATGCCTACACAAGGCACAAGTCAGTGGAAAATCTACCCCAGTGTTTCCCAGATTGAGCTGTTTAAATGTAACCACCAGTGGGTAGAAATAGCATAGTCCTAGAAGAGTGAGAAAAATTACTCCCGGGCGGTGTAACGCTATCTTAGAGAATGATGTTATGGTTACATAGGGTCTGCCAGCTACTAAGTATGAAAAAAACACATCCATAAAATAGAGAGCCAATCTATGGCCTACACTTTCCATCACTATGGTCAAACATATACCTCTGCATACATATACACCAGTAGATGGAACTCTAGGAGGAGTCTTAACTCTCGATGGGAACTCCTCCTGCCCCTAACCCTTTCTACACTTGCATGGCTCTCTGCACTCCTGGGTTTTCCAATGATAAAGGCCTAGTCTACATTTAAAACTTAGATCACCCTCACCACATGGCTCAGGGCTGTGAAAAATTTAATGCTGTGTGACACAGTTAGGTCAACCTAGTGCCCACTGTAGATGCAGCTAGGTCAATGGAAGAATTATTCCATCAAGCTGGCTACTGTTTCTCAGGAGGTGGATTTACTACAGTGATGGAAAATCCTGTTCTACTGCTGTCCTAAGTATCTACATTACAGCGCCATGGTTATGCTAAAGTGGCACAGCTACGGCTCTGCAGCTGTACTGCTGTAGTCAGGGCCAGATTAACTTTTTGTGGGCCCGGTACCAAACATATTTGTGAGCCCCCCTGGGGAATGAAGGGGCCAGGGGCAAGAGCACAGCGGGTAGGGTGGATTTGATTTAAATCACTAGTCAGGAAGACTCGATTTAATCATAGATTTCTACATAAAAGTGCATTCTTGTTGGTTATTATAACCTTAATACATATTCTTCACAACTCAGAGACAGATGTAGGTTTCATTTTTAGAAGGTACATATTATACATTTTTAAACAGTGATTTATTTTGAAAACTTTTCAGATTAGTTTTACAGCTATCAGAAAATGAATGATTGTTTGGTTATTTCATTTACCAAAGATAACCGAAGCAGACAGTTCACCTCCCAATGACTTCTTAAATATCTCCAGTTCAACAGGTTAATCATTAATATTTGGAGGATTTTCTTGCCAGGCTGTATTAGGAGGAGATCACCACCAGACAGACATTTAAATTGCTTTATTTAACTAAAACAACAATGTGAAGTATTCTGGATTTTTTTCTTCAACAGCAAACATACAATATTTTAACAAAAAAGCATGTGTCCCTCACTTCTAACATTTATCTCCAGACTTCTTCTCCTTGTCCAGATCTATTCTGCCCCCAACAGTCTTCTATTCATTGAACTTTTTGAAACTTTGCACTTCTAGAGAGAGGTAAGGGATTGACTCCATGTACTCAAATTTGCAGAGGGACAATAGAGTTGAGGTCTGTTATTTTTCACCTCTCTCTACTATTTATTTAAAAACACTTTTGCTGTTAACAAGCATGTTACCTCTGGAGACACAAATCCACAGTTTAAGAACTGCAAAACTAAGCATCTCTGATGGTATCTTCTAGACTGAGCACTGAGTCCCATTGGGTAGACAGAAAGATTAACCTAAATAATCTACACAGAGCCCCTGGAACCCCAACAGATTGGGTCCCTAATCCATGAACTATTGGAACTCATTTACAAAACTTTTCCTAAACATTACATGAATATATTGTCTCATATTATAGAATTAGAATTTATAATCCCTATTCCATGATGAGATATAGTGTATCTATCTTTACATAGGCTTTTCCCTCAAAAATCCAATTTAAATTAAAAAATCCAATTTTTTTCTTTTTTTTAAATATTGATTTGTATCCACCCTGACAGCAAGGCATGATGTGTGGGAGAGGATTGGTCCCCAGCTGGAGCGAGGCAGGGGCCAGGGTCAAGATGAGCACAGTAGGGCATGGGGGGCAGATTAGTCCCTGCTGACTGGAGCAAGGCAAGGCCCGGGGGCAAAAGCATAGCAGGGCAGGAGCTAGGGTTGGTCCCTAGAGCAAGGGAGGGGCCGGGGTAAACTGGATCCCCCCCGCCCCTGCCCACATAGAGCAGGTACCTACCTTCTCCCTAGTTCTAGCCCATTCTCTTTGTCGCTCTCTGCACTGAGCTGAGGGTGGGGGTGCAGGGTCTGGGAGGGAGTTAGGATGCAGGAGCAGGTTGGGGGTGGAGGGTCTGGCCAGGAGTTAGGGTGAAGGAGGGGGCTCAGGGGTGGGGTAGGAGGTTGGGGTGTGGAGTGCTTACCTGGGGTAGCTCCTGTTTGGTGTGAGGGGTGCAGGTGGGAATGTGGGTGTGTGTGTGTGTGCAGGAGCTCCTGTTTGGTGCTCAGGGTGAGGATGTGGGGGGGGAGTGCAGGAGTCAAGGCATGGGGTATGGGGGGGCTGAGGGTGTATGAGGGGGGTGCAGGAGTCAGGTCAGATGGCTGGGGGTGTGGGCTGGGGTCATGGGGGTGCTCCCAGCCCCCAGCCCTGAGCCACTCATGGCAGGTGGCTGAAGGAGGTATGCCCCAATTCCATCCCCTTCCCTAAGGCCCCACTCCCGCCTCTTCTCCACCTCCTCCCCCTAGCGCAAGCACACTGCAGCCCTGCTTCTCCTCCTCCCTCATGCCAGCAAACAGCTTTTAGGTTGGGGGGAGGGGTGGGAACACAGCACACTTGGGGGAAGAGGCAGGGGAGGAGCTTGGCTGTCATCGGAGCCTGCCCTGCCGCAGGAACCCACAGGACCAAGCTTCTGCCAGTTGCCACCGCAGGAGAAAGCAGTGGGCAGAGAAGAGCGGGCCAGACCAGGGCCCCTTTAGAGTGTGGGCCCAGCGCCATGGCGCCATTGTAAACCCAGCACTGGCTGCAGTGTACACGTATCCTTGAAAAGATCAATTAACTACATCAAGGGAAAAAACACTTCTGTGCATGTAGAAAGACTCTACATTATAATATTACAGAAGCATGGCGCAGGGCTGTAGCGGATCCACTTTAGTGTAGACATATCTACTGTGCTCAAGGGTCTGAAAAATCCACACACCCCTGAATATTGTATCTATGCCAACCTAATCCCCAGTGTAGACACAGCCAGGATGAGGAAAGAATGCTTCTGTTGACCTACCTACTGCTTCCTGGGGGAGGCGGAGTTCCTACAGTGACGGACCAATCCTTTCCATTGCTGTGCTGCTGTAGTTCCCATAGCAGAGACATGGCCTAGTGACTCCATTCCCCTAACCCAGGGGTTCTCAAACTTCATTGCAACGCGACCCTCTTCTGATAACAAAGATTACTTTACGACACCAGGATGGGAGACCAAAGCCTGACCCTGCCCAAGTTCCACTGCCCTGGGTTGGGGGGCCGAAGCCTGAGCCTCATTGCTCTGGGCAGGGGTGCCAAAGCTGAAGCTCAAGGGCTTCAGCCCCAGGCAGGGGCCTGCAACCTGAGCCACAAAGCCCAGGGCTGAAGAAGCCCTCCAGCTTTGGCTTCGGTCCTGGGCAGTAGGGCTTGGGCTTCAGCCCTGGGTCCCAGCAAATCTAAGCCAGTCCTGGCAACCCCATTCAAAGGCGGTTGGTTGTAACCCACTTTGGGGTCTGGGCCCACAGTTTGTGAACCGCTGCGATCTAACCATACAACTCCTACCTACTAACCCCCTGACACTGCTGAAATAATAAGGACTCCTCTCCCTCCTCACCAAAATTAAATAAAAGTATTAGAAAGGGAGTGGGGTACGCAGTGTAAGACTAGAACACCCACCATTCACCCCCCTGCTCGTCAATCTGAGGCCCCACAAGGCTTGCTGCAGAGTTTCTCTCCAGGGAGCCCAATGCCAGAAGATGGTCAGCAGCCGTAGCATCTCCACTGTTGCTCTGAGCCTAGGTCGCGCTGTGCTCTCAGTCCCATCCTCCACTGATAGCAAGGGCCACCGTGGGGACGGGGCCCTTCCAAATAAAACTGGAAACGCACCAGCTCAGGGTGGCCATGAGAAACGATGATAAATCGCACGACTGTTGTTTTACACCCATCGCACGCACAAGGGGCAAGGCAGAGGGAACATTAGTCACTAGCCCAGCACTACAGCCCCTAGTAGTTCCCGTTTCAGCCTGCTCGGGGGTGCCAGCACAAGCACACCCTCCCGTCAGCCGTGGTGATACATCACCAGGTGTTTCGGAGCACGGCGGGGGGATGGGGGGGGGAGCGCTGCGGCAGAAAACACCTCCCCAGATCCATCCCGATTGGGGCCGCGCACGGCGCTGCCCATCCAGTACGGCGGGGAGGCTCCCATCCTTGGTTTTGCTGTTTGTGCGGCACACGGTGTCACAAGGGATGGGCAATTCTGGTAAACGGCCCCCAAATGGTACCTAGTTTTTGGGCAGCCCCCATGGCCGCAGCTCCTCCGGAGAGTCCGAGAGGCCGGCGCCAACCCCCCAGCTGCTCCGGGCGCCCCCTCACCCCGCCTCCCCTCATGAGCGACGTTTAAACAGCAGCTTGAGCGGCTTGGCCCGGCCGCACGCAGGAGGCGGGGCAGGGCGGGGGTGTGAAGGGCTCGGCATTTCTGTGCGGTGGGGGCGGGGGGGGAAATCAGGCTTCGGGCGCCTCTCGCTTAGGCGGCCCGATCTCCGCTCGTGGGCAGAGGGATACCCACGGCATTCTACACAAGGTGCGCATGCGCTACTTTCCCGCGCGGGGGGAGGAGCAGAAGGGAGACGGTGTGCCGCCCTTCATCTCACACCGGCACGCGCTCAACTGCTCAGCAATAGAGCGCGCACGCGCACTCCGTCGGCCCCGCTCAGCGCGCGAGCCAGAGGCAGTTAGTTCCACCGCGCGTGCGCTAACGGTCTCCGCCCAACGTGTTTCGCGAAGCTGTCATGGCGACTCCCTGAGGCCGGTTGCTGCACATGGGTTGGGAGCGCGGCGGTTGCGGTCAGTGAGGGAGCAGCGCCTCAGCCTGGCCGGTGGGGGTCCGAAGAGTGAGCGCTAGGCGGCGGCAGGAGGCGTGGAGGATGTGGGCGCTAGAGCGGGCGCTCCTGAGGGGCTTCCCCAGCGCAGCGGAGTCCCGGCAGCGGAAGCAGAGCGAGCTGGCCGCGGCAGGTGAGAGGCCGGGCCCGGGTCCCCGAGGCTGCGGCGAAGCCGGACCGGAGGGATGTGCAGGTGGTGCCGCCTGCTGGGGATGCTGATAATTGCCCCGCTCTGCGGAGCGAGCCCAACCGCAAGCGCGGCAGGGTCACCGCCCCGCTCACCGGGCCGCCGCCTTAGCGCACCGCGCAGGAGAGCGCAGGGTTATTACTTGTAACAACGCAAGATACATCTGAGCAGGGCGTTACCGGCTCCGCTGCTGGTGGGGAATGGCACCTTGTTGCCCTCGAACAGAAGGGCCAGGTAGCATCGCTTCACAGGGTCTGTCTCCTGCCGAGCAGGGCGCGTTCTCCGCTCGGTGTCCAGTGGCTGTGAAGACACAGCAGCGTTGGTTAACAGCTGTAGTTAAGCCTATAGGGCTGCGTCTGCACGGCAAAGTGAAAGTATGATAGTAGCTGGGGCCGACATACTTGTCTTAGCCTTAATTTAGCTAGCATGGGTACTAATAGCGGCGTAGATGTGGATGGTGGCACAGCTTAGCAACTGGAGTATGTTCCCAGGGACCCTTGGAGGGCTTGTACTCTGGTTGTTAGCCCGGGTTGAAGCCTGTACTGGTATGGTTGTGCTACTGTTGTTATATGCAGTAGTAGACTAGAGCTAGCATAGGTATGTCTGTTTCTGCCACAGTTGCACCTTTACTTTGCAGTATAGATGTCTCCTGGAAGGAGTTTGAGGTTGAACTCGAACTGCTAACTGGAGTTAAAAGTTGAGTTGCAGTGTCTTCACTGCTATTTTAACCCAGGTATGGTAGCTTGAGTTAGAACACACCTTTTTTGCCATAACAATGAGTCCTTGTGACACCTTAGACCAGGGGTGGCCAACCTGAGCCTGAGAAGGAGCCAGAATTTACCATTGAACATAACCGAAGAGCCGTAGTAATATGTCAGCAGACCCCCATCAGCTAACCCCTTCCAGCCCCTAGCGCCTCCTGCCCACCAGCAGCCCCACCAATCAGTGTCTCCCTCTCCTTCCCCATGCTTCTCTCCCATTGCAATCAGCTGTTTTGCAGTGTGCGAGAGGCTCTAGGGTGGGTGGGGGAGTGAGGGCATGGCATGCTTGGGGGAAGGGGTAGAGTGGTGGCAGGACATGGGGCAGAGCAGGGGTTGAGCAGTGAGCATCCCACAGCACATTGGAAAGTTAGCATCTGTAGCTTCAGCCTCGGACTCAGTGCCTATGCAAGGAGCCTCATATTAACTTCTGAAGAGCCACAGGATGGCCACCCCTGTCTTAGAGACTAACAAATTTATTGGGCATAAGCTTTTGTGTGCTAGAACTCACTTCATCAGATGCATGAAGTGGAAAATACAGTAGCAGGTATAGTTATACATAGTACATGAAAAGATGGGAGTTTCCTTACCAGGTGGGGGGGTCACTCTAAGGAGACAATTCAGTTAACAATAGAATACCAAAGGAAGAAAAATCACTTTTGTAGTGGTAATGAGGGTGGCCCATTTCAAACAGTTGACAAGAAGGTGTGAGTTACAGTAGGGGAAAATTAGTATGGTAAAATTAGGTTTTGTAATGACTCATCCACTCCCAGTGTTTATTCAGGCCTAATTTGATGGTGTCCAGTTTGCAAATTAATTCCAGTTCTGCAGTTTCACATTGGAGTCTGTTTTTGAAGTTTTTTTATTGAAGAATTGCCACTTTTAAGTCTGTTATTGAGTGACCAGGGAGGTTGAAGTGTTCTCCAACTGATTTTTGAATGTTGTAATTCCTGATGTCAGATTTGTGTCCATTCCTTTGCGTAGAGACTGTCCGGTTTGGCCAGTGTACATGGCAGAGGGGCATTGCTGGCACATGATGGCATATATCACATTGGTAGATGTACAGGTGAACAAGCCCCTGATAGTGTGGCTGTTGTGATTAGGCCCTATGATGGTGTCCCTTGAATAGATATGCAGACAGAGTTGGCACTGGGATTTGTTACAAAGTTTGGTTTCTGGGTTAGTGTTTTTGTTGTGTGGTGTGTAGTTGCTGGTGAGTATTTGCTTCAGGTTGCGAGGGCTGTCTGTAAGTGGGGACTGGCCTGTCTCCCAAGGTCTGTGAGAGTAAGGGATCGTCCTTCAGGATAGGTTGTAGGTCCTTCATGATGCACTGGAGAGGCCCAAAATGGCATAATTTGGCTTGTGCCAACCAGGGCTGACTTTTTATTGCAGGGAAGGAGAGCAAAACATTGGTACATGCTAGTTATTCCATATTTTTATCAGTCATGTAACTAATAACAATGAAAGGTACTTTCCTTGAGGCTGTTAAGTGGCCCATTTTTCTTCTAACACACTCTTAATGGCTTTTTAAATGCAATCTTCCATTCTTTGTGAGGAGCCTCTTAGAATCATAGAATCATAAACTATCAGGGTTGGAAGGGACCTCAGGAGGTCATCTAGTCCAACCCCCTGCTCAAAGCAGGACCGATCCCCAATTAAATCATCCCAGCCAGGGCTTTGTCAAGCCTGACCTTAAAAACTTCTAAGGAAGGAGATTCCACCACCTCCCTAGGTATCGCATTCCAGAGTTTCACCACCCTCCTAGTGAAAAAGTTTTTCCTAATATCCAACCTAAATCTCCCCCACTGCAACTTGAGACCATTACTCCTTGTTCCGTCATCTGCTACCAGTGAGAACAGTCTAGAGCCATCCTCTTTGGAACCCCCTTTCAGGTAGTTGAAAGCAGCTATCAAATCCCCCCTCATTCTTCTCTTCCGTAGATGAAACATCCCCAGTTCCCTCAGCCTCTCCTCATAAGTCATGTGTTCCAGTCCCCTAATCATTTTTGTTGCCCTCCGCTGGACTCTTTCCAATTTTTCCACATCCTTCTTGTAGTGTGAGGCCCAAAACTGGACACAGTACTCCAGATGAGGCCTCACCAATGTCGAATAGAGGGGAACGATCACGTCCCTCGATCTGCTGGCAATGCCCCTACTTATACAGCCCAAAATGCCATTGGCCTTCTTGGCAACAACGGCACACTGTTGACTCATATCCAGCTTCTCGTCCACTGTAACCCCTAGGTCCTTTTCTGCAGAACTGCTGCCTAGCCATTCGGTCCCTAGTCTGTAGCGGTGCATTGGATTCTTCCGTCCTAAGTGCAGGACTCTGCACTTGTCCTTGTTGAACCTCATCAGATTTCTTTTGGCCCAATCCTCCAATTTGTCTAGGTCCCTCTGTATCCTATCCATACCCTCCAGCGTATCTACCTCTCCTCCCAGTTTAGTGTCATCTGCAAACTTGCTGAGGGTGCAATCCACACCATCCTCCAGATCATTAATGAAGATATTGAACAAAACCGGCCCCAGGACCGACCCTTAGGGCACTCCACTTGATACCGGTTGCCAGCTAGACATGGAGCCATTGATCACTACCCGTTGAGCCCGACAATCTAGCCAGCTTTCTATCCACCTTATGGTCCATTCACCCAGCCCATACTTCTTTAACTCTTCTGTATGTCAAGCACAAATAAGCATTTGCCCTCTCAAGCCAGGCCTCCACCTATTGAAATACTTAAGTGTCAGTGGGGAGAGAGACTTCTGAGCTTTGACTAAGCAAGTGGTGGATTTTGAAAGAGAATGGCACATGTCCAGATGGCCCTTGTCTGTTTTACTCAAAGACTACTCTTATACCAATTCCATCACAGTAATATCCAAGCACCTTCCAGTTTTTTATTCAGTGATGTGACTAACATCTGTCATGCGATTTCTCTATTATCCTTTCCCCGGTAAGAGAATTGTGTGTGCCGAGTAATGCTGCTGTGTGTGTTTTGTAGAGACGACAACATTGGAGTGCACCTTGTACATGGAACAGAAGGTGGGAAGGTTTGTGATGGTTCTTTGTTCCTGTGGGAGTTCATTTCTTAGCTTCAAACTATCCATTGAGAAAGCTCTGTCTGTTTCCCATTTGTGCTTCACCCTTACAGTAGTGAGTCCTGTTGTGTTTCAGGAGTGGAGTTGTCAACCATGGTCTTCACCTGGAGCTTTATGTGATCTTATGGATATACTGGGTCCAGTCCATTGACCATCCTGAAGATAAGGTCCAAAATCTTGAACTTGATTTGATATTCTTTCATAAGTCAGTTTATAGAATGAAGGAGAGGTTTGATGTGCTCACAGTAGTAGCTTATGTTAAAATGAATGTATCCAGGGTGGGTTTCTTTATTGTTGGTCACACTATCACATTCCTTCCCTGAACAAGGGATAGGCTGTTCTGGTGAGTGGCAACAGTTGCTCATGACCCTTTCTTCAGCCAGGAAGAGCATGGGTCAAATTCACAAGTCTTGGGTCAAGACTGAGTACTTAGAGAGGTCCAGTGCTTCTTGAGGATTGAATGTACTGACCTGCAGGAAAACAGGCATGCTGTTTGTTGTCCATCATAAAAGAAATAGACCCATGCTGTTTGAGAAGCTTTCCTAAATGTGTGTGAACTTTTCAGCACTGTAGGATGATAGTTTTTTGCAGCGCTTCACTAGGAATAGATTTAGGCCTAGCTTGAGCATTGCTGTAAATTCCATTCTGTGTGCAAACTTCTTGATGATAAATGGTAAATAGTTTCCTTATCTATATAAGAATTTATCTTGCTCATTCCTTGTGAATATCTTTGGCAGAAGGAGTGTGTGACATATGCTATGTTAAATGGAAATTTATTCTTTTGAACTCCTTTTATAAGAGTGTGTTGAACTAATCCTTTCTCTTTCCTTGTCATAAAATTGTCTCATGATCTCTGAAAAGGTCTTCTAGCATGTGATACAGAGCTAGTGTCTTAGAGTTACCTATAGCATTTAAGACATTTTTGGACTACAAGTGCTGTTCTCACTTAAGACCATTAAAATCGTTCTATTTAGTTTTAATGTGTACGTCCTGTACATGTAAAATATTTTCAGGTCTTTTCCCTGAAACTTGAGGTTTCCTTCGTGGTGTTGAAAAATATGATTGTTTATGCTTGAACCCCAGGGAGCAATTCATATTTCCATTGGGAAAAGGTAGCAGTGATTTGTAAAATTCAGCTTGAACATTAAGATCGCAGCCTGCTGATGCTGTGCTGTTTGAAGAAGGTGTATTTGCATTTAGTATCAGGTGAATAGAGATTCTTTTTCTCCAAGATGAATGGGGAATGTTTAACGTTTTGGTTTGAATTGGTCTTGTATGCCGTTTTACATCTTGTTGTCATCGCACTCTGATTTTTATTTTTTTTTAATTGCAGGAAGTGAATCCTTACTGCAGTTGCATTTCAAAGGGAACTATGAGGCCATTTTATTAAGTGAGGTGATCCAGGATGTTTTCACTACACTCACAATGACAGAGGAGAAGATTGACACCTACCTGGAGAAGCTGATAGTAGCGTACCTGGACTGTTCTGCTGCAGATGCTGATAACGTGGAAAGGTGGAAATCATTGATTTATTATATGTGAGGCTAGAAGAGGCTATGTTAGTTTTATTAGAGGTCATTTTGTCGTCTATAAAAGTTGACAGTATGGGACCTCTAAGATTTTTGTTCAGAGGACAAATCTCAGAGATAAAACCTAAGAAATCTATTTAGAAACATTAATTCAGTATTGATTTTTCTTTCTTTCACTATATTATATTTCAACATAGTAGGTTCAGGAGTTTTTTGAAGTCACATCTGTTGTTGGCAGCGTGTTTGTCCGAAGCTTCTGGAATCAAGAAGTTAATCGGTTTTAAATTAATCTCACCTTTCCCCTTTTCTCTGCTTCCATAAACAATTGATTGTCGTTTGTAACTCTGTAAACCTCAGATTACGTATTTGTCCACAAAACATAACATGACATAACACAATGTTTACATTATGCAGTGAGTCACAATGTGAAAATATCTTTATCTTTTTAAAATGACAGCTCTTAACTGAAGGACTATTTCCTATGAGTAAGAGCTATTTTCTCCTCCTGACCTTCTGTAAAGCATTTACTGCACTTCCACTGTACAATACATTCAAGTCCTCTTTCTAATACTAGATGTTAATATGTTTGAATTTAATGTTTGCAATTTGTCACATAAATAATATATAGTTTAAGGATTCCTAATTGAATGGAGTTATGAAAGTGGGTTTGTTCGTTTGTGTTTTTTTTTTTTTTAAGAGAAAGTGGTAGCAAGGAGAGCAGACCCACCCCAGTTGGTGTGGTGGGGAGTAGGGACAGGGTAGGAACCATCGATATTTATAAGGTGTACAATAGATAAAGTTAAGATTTTGTCACTGTTACTTTTAGTAAACATCTTGGACAGGTCACGGGCAATAAACAAAAATGTATGTAAGCCAATGACCTGTCTGTGACTTCTACTAAAAATAATGGGGGATGGGGGTATGAGAGCCCAAGCCCCACCCTGGGTAGGGCCGTACCAAATTCATGGCCATGAAAAACATGTCATGGACCGTGAAATCTGATCTTTTGTGTGCTTTTACCCAGTACTATACAGATTTCACAGGGGAGACCAGCGATTCTCAAATTGGGTGTCCTGCCCAAAAGAGGGTGTCATAAGGTTATTTTAGGGGGGTTGCAGTATTGCCATCCTTACTTCTGAACTGCCTTCAGAGCTTGATGGCCAGAAAGTGGCAGCTGTTGGCTGGGCGTCCAGCTCTGAAGGCAGTGCCCAGCCAGCAGCAGCGCAGAAGTAAGGGTTGCAATACTATACCATGCCACCCTTACTTCTGTGTTGCTGCCTTCAGAGGTGGGAGGCCAGAGAGTGTCATCTGCTGACTAGGAGCCAGCTCTGCAGGCAGCAGCACAGAAGTAAGAGTGGCAATATCATGCCATGCCATCCTTTCTTCTGTGCTGTTGCTGGTGGTGACTCTGCCTTCAGAGCTGGGCTCCTGGCCAGCAGCTGCCACTCTCCATCTGCCCAGTTCTGAAGGCAGTGCCACCGCCAGCAGCAGCGCAGATGTAAGGGTAGCTGTACCACAGCCCCCCCTACAATAACCTTGTGACCCCCCCCCCCAACCACCACCACCATTCCTTTTTGGGTCAGGACCCCTACAATTACAATACCGTAAGATTTCAGGTTTAAATAGCTGAAATCATTAAAATTACTTAATCTTACATAATTTTATCCTTAATAGTAGTAATTGCACTGGGGGAAGGGCTGGAGGAGAACAAAAGAGCAAGATGGTAAAGTAATTAAGCATAACCAAGAAAGTGCAAAGAACTGCAAATGCCTACATACAGTATGAGACACTTAAAAGCAATAAACAGTTTAGCAAGAATGTCAGGTACGGTGTCTCAACCAGGGCTTGGGCTGTCAGGTCTAGTGGTTGGAGCAGTGATGGTCAGAGGCCAGGAACAGCACTGACGATCAGAGCCAAGGGTAAGAATTCAGCAGTCCAAGCTGGGGTCGGGAGTCCAAAAGCAAGCCAAGACACAGGTCAGTTGCTATGGCTGGCAGGGACCCTTCCTGGAACAACTTCTGGTCTTAAATAGGTTGCCTGGACCAAGCAGGGTCAATGAGGGAAGCTGTCATTCTGGCCTTGTGAGGCAGTACTTCTGGTTGTATTTATCTCCACTGCACTACCATGGCTGCAGGGTTGTGGCAAGGAGTTGGTTATCTCACACCCCACAGACCCAGGTTCCTGTCTAGGGATGTACATAGTGTTTAAAACCATAACTCTGTAACAGATTAAAATTCTATTGGTTAAACATTTAACCAGGGAACTCGGGGTGCGGGGATGCTGCATGCCGGGGATCCTCGCTGCTGGGGGTGGCATTTAATTGTTAACAGAAACTGATAAGCATCGAGCTTATTGGTTAACCGGTTAAACTTCTACATCCCTATTCCTGTCCCTGCAGAACTTCACACAGTGAAGGCAAAATAGATGTAACTAGCTTTTTTAAAGCATTGGGCTGAAAATAATAATGGCCTCCCATGATCTTTGGTCATAGTCTATCAAAACGATATGTTTATCTGTAGAGGTGTGGAGAACAGCATTCTTTATAGTCTATCAAGTAGAAAAGGTCAGCAAGTAGAATATGCAGAGAGATATTCTGAGCTATGAGAATAGAATTATAGTGCGGTGTGCTACTGGTCTCTGGATCAGAACAGTTTTAATGGTGACTGACTTCTTCTTTTTCTCAATATTGTAAATTGTTTCTTGGAACATCTTGTTCGGAGTATATAAAGAAAAAAGACACTCAATCAGGGATTGAAAAATGTACCCAATACGTACTAGCCTAAGGTCTAATCCTAATCGCCAAGCTGAAATACATCCTCTCTAGCCTGCTGTGGTGCACTTTAAAGAAATGAGTCTTTTGAAAGTTGAAGTTTAACTGTTCAAGATATTATCATCTGATAATAAATAGTATTCAGCATTGATGCTTGTTGATTTAAATTAAGCCCTGAAATAATGATGTGCCCCACACCCCAATGAATTTACAGTGGACTCTACCTCTTTACAGGGTTTCATTGCATCTGTTGCTGTACTCCTGATGTGCAGAAGGTCTTCTGCCTCTCAACTGCTCTTTCTTCCATACCTAAGTCTTTGGTACATGTTACTCCTCTTGCCCTTCTTAAAGGAGCAGTAGCTCACAAATCTCTGCTCCTTTTTCCCCCCTCACCACCCACTTCTCATTCTGTGAAGAGCAGCCCTGGGCCTGTTCCACTCCCTGTCCCCTATCTTCTCTGTGGGGAGAAAAAAGCAGCTCAAGCCACTCTGCTTCCTCCCGCTCTCAAAAATAACTTCGATGACACCTCTCATCCTGTTAAAAGAGCAGCAGCACTTGTGCCTCTGCTCCTTTCCTCTCCTTGAGAGAGAGAGATGGTGCATGGAAGAAAGCATGAAGGTGCTTGTTTAAAAAATTTAACAAGCAAGCAATAGACAGTGGAATTATTGCCCAACTGGTAAGGGGAGTCAACAGTTTCTTGGAGGACTGATTGCTGTGGGACATAGTGAGAACCAATTCAAGGTTGGATGATGGTCATGGAACAGCTGGAGATGGTAGAGTGCCACTTCTGGGCACAAGAAACGAGCACTGACTGGTGTTATTGCACTATAATGCAGGTTTTGGATGATAAGGAGTAGCTGCAGAACTTTCAGATGCGCAAAGCCACATTCCTGGATCTGTGCCTCAGCCCTCCAGCACAGGGCCACCAACGTGAGAGCTGCATTGACAATGGAGAAGCAAGTTGTGATCGCACTGTAGAAACTTGTGATGCCAGATTGATTTCTGATTGACTGGTAATAATTTGGAGTCAGGAAATCCACCATGATAGTTGGAATGCAAGTGTGCAGGGCTGTTAATTGCCTTCTAATACACAAGACTGTGACTCTGGGAAATGTGCAGGACATAGTGGATAGTTTTGCACAAATGGGGTTCCCAAACTGCAATGTGGCAATAAATGGCATGAATATCCCTATTTTAGCACCAGAAAGAGCTACTTTTCTATGGTAATGCAAGTGTTAATGGATCACTGGGGACACTTTACCAACATCAGTGTGGGCTGGTCAGGGAAGGTGCATCATATGCACATCTTTAAGAACACAAGACTGTTTGGAAAGCTGCAAGCAGGGACTTTCTTTCCCGACCAGCAGATTACAGTTGGTAATGTTGAAATGTGGTGATTGCTGTGCGTGTAAGAATATAATATTGCCAGTGCACCTATTAATTTTGTTTGAGACTGATTTTATTTGTTGTGTGACATTGTGCAGTAACAGGTAATTGGTTCCTTTCAGAACTGCTGAGCAGTTGGCTACATATGTTGTGAACTAATAAAGATGAATTATGTTCTAAATAATAGAACTTTATTCTGTAACAAAATCAGTGCAAAAAACCCCCATGTAATTTTAAAAAAATTAAAAACTTAAGTTCTGTTCTATGAATGTATTAAAGGGAAAGAACATTCATGTCCATTTCAGCTACTTATACACCAACCCTGGCTTTCACAGGTTAGTGTATGTGAAGCTGTGATAGTCCTTAATGTCCCTCAGCATACAGTGTTAGGGATACTGCTGTGACCCCCAATGCCACATGGAGTGTTGAGGTGGGATATTGTGTTCTCAATGGGCTGTGAGGGAGGCAAACCTACAGGTCCACCAGAGTCTGCAATATCTGTGTTTGCTGCCTGAGAAGCCCCGTTATGTCCTCGTGCATCTTCCTCTCCTTTTCCTTCTGGGACTCCTGGGCCTTTTTTCTCTCCACACTTGCCTGCTCCAGGCTGTCTGCAATATTCACCCTCCAGGCCCTGTGTTCAGTCCAGTTTAGCACTGATTTGCAGGATCTTATTGAACATGTCATCCCAAGTCCCTCTTCTTTCTCCTCCTTATTTGGTTTAAGCATTTTGAGGGTGTGGAGGGGGAGACCCTAAAGTCCACGATGGTAGCAGCAGGGGACTTCCATGAAGGTGTCATCAAGATCTCTCAGGAGGATTCAAGGGACATCTCTGTGTACATAAACAAATTGCTCTGCATGGATCCTCACACCGAACGCTATAGGGGAATGAAAAGCAGATTGCAACTCTGCCTCTCTTGGTTGTACCACTTCCTCTTCTAGCACAAGTAAATGAATGAAAAGTCAAAAGATGTTCCCTGCTATTTTGGGAGTGCCACTCCTGTAATTGAAAATTTATCTACACACTTACCCTGCATTGGGCTTGCCTGTGTTGGACTAGCTGACCTGAAATGGAGTCAAAAACAGGTCCTGGCTTGCTGCACAACTGGATCACTTGGTCATCTGTTCCCCCATACTCCTCCTCCTTGTTCCTCTTCCACGGCCGACTCCTTGCTGTTCACAGCAGGGGCCTGTGACTTGGGCTTTTTGGAGGTATCCATGGTGTGTGTGTGTGGGGGGGGGTGTCTCTGCTGAGTATGGCACGCAGCCAATTGTAAAAGCAGCAAGCTTGCAGCTCAACACCAGATTGACTGTTAGCCTGCCTGGCATTCTTGTATGCCTGCTGCGGCTCCTTGGCTTTCACAGGGCACTGCAGCTGGTCTCTGTTGTACCCCTTCTCCTGCATCCCCCAAGGAATCTGTTCATAGATGTTGACATTTCTAAGGCTGATTCAGAGCTGTGCCTGCGCAGCCATTTCTCCCTGCAGGCCCAGGAGATGCAAAAATCTGTCTCCTCCAGGCAGGAGCACATTAGGAGCATGTGCTGGCATGGTCAGCTGGCCAGCTGCACTCAACAATGGAGAGCTACTAAACGCACTTGTCAAGCGGGGCAATCTGGAACAGGCGTTTCAAAAATTTGTGCGATTGTAAAGGTCAGGAGGAGTGACTGGTCTACATGACCCCTTGGCAGTGGAGTACAGAATGGTGACCAGAGTGGTCAGCGTGGGACATTGTGGGAAAGCTTCTGGAGAATTGTTAGGGTTGACTTAAATAACAGTGTCTGCACTCATGCTGCTTTGACCTAAGTACATTGGCCATGGCTCTGTGCCACTGAGGGAGGTGGTGTTACTGTGTTGGCATAATGGGGCACTTACATCAATGGGGAAAAAGAAAAGGAGTACTAGTGGCACCTTAGAGACTGATGCATGCATCCGATGAAGTGAGCTGTAGCTCACGAAAGCTTATGCTCAAATAAATTGGTCAGTCTCTAAGGTGCCACTAGTACTCCTTTTCTTTTTGCGAAAACAGACTAACACGGCTACTACTCTGAAACCTATCAATGGGAAATGCATTTAAGTGTAGACACATGCACAACTAGGTAAACATAACTTTGTGGTGTAGACCAGACCATAAGAATGGCCATACTGGATCACACGCAAGGTCCATGTAGTCTAGTCTTCTGGCAAGTACCAAATCCTACAGAGGAAGGTGTAAGACTCCTGTAGTATGCAGATGTGAATTAATCTGCTCCCCACGGTAGGCCTTACCTTGATCTCTAATAGAGATTGGCTTAAGCAATGAAGCATGAGACTTAATATTGCTTCTAAAATACTCTTTATTAATTACGATGATTCTGAATGTTCTTGATGACCATATAAATATCCATACTCTCGTTATTTCCCCCCCACAGCTCTACAGTCTTGGATACTGAATTTCTTCTTTTTTTTTTTTGTTCTTTCAGTAAGAAATAGCAAATTTTAAGGCTGTAAGGGTTTTTTAATTGGTATGAGACTAAATCTGTTCTAATGTTTTTTGATGAAAAAATCATCAGTTAATTGCTTTGATTATCTGTCTTGCAGACAAAGGTTGATATTTCTGCTGGGTGTAGGCAGTTTGCAGCTCTTTGTTCAGAGCAATTGGACCGGACCTCCTGTTCACTTACAGCCTCAGGACTTTTTGCCATCTTCATTGCTACACCAGTTCTGTGAGGTATGCTTACATTTTAAAAAGCTGCATTTTGGTTAATTACTGTCACTTCTATTCGCTGATAGCACATGTCTCCTGAAACAAGCATATACAGGTGTCCTAAACAAATGCGGGAAATATGGATTAATAGACATTTACTATCTGTAAGTGGACTTCTGAAACTGAAGCGATTCCCCAAATTCTTTTGCTCCAGCTGGGGTAAATGTAAGAGTATCATGGGGTTTTCTCATTTCTCTGCATGAACCTCTTCCAGGTACAGTCTCGAGAGTATTTCAGAGTGGACACTTTGGTGTCTAGCAAACATAAGGTACAGAAATGTTGCATTCAAAGAACCTGTGACAACTTGTGTCTTGCAAACTCCTGAGAAGCAAACTTCAGTGACTCTGAGATTATGGCTTTTTGCAAAGATCTGATATATATCCAAAGCATTCCTATTTTCTGTATTAAAACATTCTTCTTAGCCTTGTTAACTCCCTGATAATCCCAGCCATTCTCCACAAGCACATATTTTAATAGGCTTCCATGGCCATGTATTAGACTAAAGCACTAGATTCAAAAGTGCTGTCATAAACTTTGGGAAGGGGGTAATGTCATATTTGTAAAGTCTTTTGAGCACCTTCAAAGCTGCCATCTGGTGTTTTCACATAGAATAGCAAGAAGAAAAGGAGTACCTGTGGCACCTTAGAGACTAACAAATTTATTTGAGCATAAGCTTTCGTGAGCTACAGCTCACTTCATCGGATGCATTCAGTGGAAAATATAGTGGGGAGATTTATATACATAGAGAACATGAAACAATGGGTGTTACCATATACACTGTAATGAGAATGATCAGGTAAGGTGAGCTATTACCAGCAGGAGAGAAAAAAACCCTTTTGTAGTGATAATGAAGGTGGGCCATTTCCAGCAGTTGACAAGAACGTCTGAGGAACAGTGGGGGGGTTGGGGGGGGGGATAAACATGGGGAAATAGTTTTACTTTGTGTAATGACACATCAACTCTGTCTTTATTCAAGCCTAATGTAATGGTGTCCAGTTTGCAAATTAATTCCAATTCAGCAGTCTCTTGTTGGAATCTGTTTTTTTGTTGAAGAATTGCAACTTTTAGGTCTGTAATTGAGTGACCAGAGAGATTGAAGTGTTCTCTGACTAGTTCTTTATAAAATCTCCGCACTGTATTTTGCACTACGTGCATCCGATGAAGTGAGCTGTAGCTCTCGAAAGGTTATGCTCAGATAAATTTGTTAGTCTCTAAGGTGCCACAAGTACTCCTTTTCTTTTTGCGGGTACAGACTAACATGGCTGCTACTCTGAAACCATAGAATAGCAAGGATTCTGGAATCACAGGGATTTCCCCCCCAGCCCTTTCCAATTTGTCATATTCTATTCCAAACATCTCAACCTGGTCAGACTGCAGAACGAAATGGTACCTTAAAAAAAAAAATCAGTATCAACAGAACAGTTAGAGGCAGTGTCTAGGGCAGCGGTGACCAAACTTACTGACTCTTCGAGCCACATACTATAATCTTCAGAAGTTCTCAGAGCTCCAGCCCCACTCCTGCTGAAGCCCCAAGCGTTGGCAGGCACCTCTTGTGGGGCTGACACCCCAAGTTCCCCCTGCCCTAGTCTGGTAGGTGGTGGATGGAGGGCTCCATGAGCCGTACTTTTAGTGCAAAAGAGCCACATGCAGCTCGCGAGCCGCGTTTGGCCACCCTGGTTTAAGGCATCTCTCTAATTTATTTGGGATGTGGCAGAGGCTTTAATTGCAATATTGTATATTCATAATTGCTGTGAGAGTATTTAACCTACAATGTTTTGATCCAATTAAAATGGTTAACGAAGCTATTTCTCAAGGACTGTCAACAAGATTGTCGTATAGAAGGGAAGCTTCAGGCTTGATGTTCCCAAAACATGCTGAGCATCTATAGCTGAGGTGGATTTCAATACGAGTTGTGGATGCTCAACACCTTTTCTGGATCAAACCCTTAATAAATAGGGTTATCATTAAGCATTTTCATATTACTGAGACACATGATACTCCTATAAGATAGCAAAGGAATTTTCAAAGTTAGAACTGGTGGATAATTCTATTTACTTTGGAATCTTTTTCTTCATATACAACAAAGTAATAACTTTTTGAAGTATTATGTTTTAGAAGTATGTAGTTAGACTGACGTGTAATTGCCGCTTTCTCACCAAGACTTCACTATATCTCCTTTCCTGTACTAATAGAAGTTAGAGCGGATGCAAATATCTACTTACAAGAATACAATAGCTGATGCCTTTAGTTAAATCGTGGACAAGTAAAAGTATACATCATCATCATCAGTTTTTTGCTGCTCTTGCAGCTGCTGACGTAACCATTCCTTAAAACAGATCAGGGAGCTTCTTTGTACCACTTTGATATCAATTCTTGCACAGAGAAAACAGAACTTTGTACAAGAATAGTTGTATCATAGCTAGTTTAATTGTAGATACTATTCTTAGTGTGTGATGAACGCTTACCCTAGTGAGTCATTGTGTGTGTCTGTCCCTAGTGAATAGGAATGGGCAAGTGCTGGCTGCTCATCTTTTTAGCTCTTGCTCCTGGCAGGATCACAGCAAAAAGGAGCAGTGCAGCAAGCACTGATGAGTGTTTTTGTATCTGTGGTTCAGCATAGTTTCTTTAGTATTAACTCTGTCCTAGAATGTTGGAATCAAAGCAACAGAGAAACCTAACTTCTTCACCCTCTCAGTGGCCTTCAGGGGAGGGACTAGAGGATCCACATCTTAGTGCTCCCCATGGTCTTGACTGGAGATGGGGCAAAGTGTTTGCTTTTGCTTAAATTTGCTCCTTTCCCTCCTTCAACAACGTGACTAGAGTGGAGTGAGAATGAATGAAGGTGGGGGTAGAGCGCTGGGCAGACTAAAGAGGGAGAAGCTGACTACTGACAGCCTCCTAACTAGTCAAAAACAATGTTAAAAATTGCCTTTTCTCCCCTTCCCCCAAAAATGGTCTGGGGACCTTATGCTGTCAGGCAACTCAGCACACAGTCGACCCAAAAGCCAGGAAGGGAATCCGTGCTGGACTTCTAGCTTAGCCTGTACGGAGCTGGAGAGCTCCCACCAACCACTGCCATCTTGAACTGTCTTCTAGACAGTAGGTGATCTAACTTTTTCTCCCCAAGGCCTAATTCCTTTCAGTAACCGAGAGGGTTAGCAGAGTTTTTACCGTAATAGCACAATATTATATCTGCTTGTGCTTTTGCCGCAACTGTGCATTTTGTAAGCTTATGTTTAGCAACTTGTTGAGACGCTAAGGAACTAAAACTAGACATCATGGTTAGTGTGTACACTCAGGCAGCCACAACCGTACAAGAATAACATTAAGAGTAAAACATATGGCTTGAAAGTACTGATAAATGTACTAAGCCAGTGTTTTTTTCACACCATGGGTCACAACCCAGTACTGGGTCGTGACATGTAAGGCAGTGGGTTGCCTTGCTCTGGCCAGCACCGCCGACTAAGACGTTAAGTCCCATCAGTGGTGCTGCCCAGCTAAGGCAGTCTAGTGCGTACCTTTTCCGGCTGCGCTGCGCCCCGGAAACAGCCAGCACCGGGTCCTGCTTCTAGGCAGTGGGGCCACAGGACTCCGCGCACAGCCCCTGCCACAAGCACCAGCTCTGCACTCCCATTGGCCAGGAGGCGGGCGGTGCCTGCGGGTGAGAGTCGCGTGAAGCCACTTGCGCACCTCTGCTTAGGAGCTGGACTTGTTGCTGGCCACTTCCAGGGCACAGCACGGTCCGTGGTGCCAGGACAGGTGGGAAGCCTGCCTCTGCACCCCGGCTGCGCCGCTGACTGGGAGTCACCGGAGGTAAGTCTGCACCCCAACCCCGTGCCCCAAACCCAGAGCCCTGACCCCCTCCTGCACCCCGACCCCCTGCCCCAACCCAGAGCCTCTCCCACACCCCAAATTCCTCATCCCCAGCTCTGTTGGGTCGCGGGCATGAACAATTTTCTTCAACTGGGTTCCCAGGAAAAAGTTTGAAAATCGCTGTACTAAGCTACTTATTTGAGAAAATAATGAAACAACAAATAGAAAGACTTCACTGAATTTAAAGCATGGAATATCTGCATTGAGAACCTCCTGGAATAAAATTGAATTAACCTTATCTTCTGAAGGAATGATCTCTGCTTCTGACAAATCCTCTCTGTTACCCATGGTTTTAATTAGACTTAATTGAAACTCTGATATTAGTGGATTGAGTGATTTATCAAATTGGACTCTTCACCACCACAAGGTCCATTTCTATTTAAGTATTATCTGCTAATTTTACATCCATACCTGACTTACTTTGGATATAGAATTTTATTATGAAAAAGATTTAAAGCAATATAAGTGACTGTGATTAAAAACTACAGTATCAAGGAAATGATTTAATGAGCATGATGAAAATATTATAATAGAAAAATATGCATCCAATGTTTTGTGTAATTTAAAAATATAATTCTTTAATTCATGTTCTGCTGGGAAGCTAATTACTTTTGAATGGTGAGGTTAGCCTGTCATAGTGTAGTCTGCAGGTATATATTTCTAAGTATATTTAAATTCAGGCATGGTATTTTTCATATTAAAAGCAGACCTATTATTTTGGAGTATGTTAAAGGTGACCTGACCAAAAAAACCAAATTGAGTGTGTTTGGGTGTTTTCAGTTTGCTGGTCTCCAATATATAAAGAGCCTGAAATTTCCTGATTGTATTTAACATTAGAAGTTCAGATCTTGTTTGGGGTTCAAGAGTCCACAATGAAATTAGGAGGATTATGATATTGGCAGCTGAGCACGTGAAACCTCATTGAGAGAGGAAAGGATGTTCAAAGGATTTAAAACTATTTAATTTATTTTGACATTTCTGCCATTTGTAAGATAGACTTTTTTAGGCTGCCTTTATATATCAAAAAGAAGCAAAGAAGGCACAAACTCCTCTTTTTTTTTAAACTTTGTATCTTCAGTAAACTTGATTTAATATCTTAATATAAATTCTAAGCATTAGTATATATGGACATTATTGTGTAAGATGGATTTTAACAACTGATTTAGCATCCAGCGGCAACTAATATTGATTTGCCTTTGTCCACTTCATAGAGTACTTTTTTAACTTTCTTGGAAGGATTATAAAGTCCAGCATTTGTATTACAGATCAGCTAATACAGAGGTCTCCAAAATGTGGGGCACACCCCCTAAGGGGGCATTGCTCGATTCTGGGCCAGCCCCATGGGGGATGGGGAGGCAGCGCCAGCCAGCCCCGCTCCCAGCCTCGGCCCCCTTACCCCTGTTCATGTCTCCCACTCCCGGAACCTAGACAGTTTAAATACAAAACATAAACTTCAGATTTCTATTCTTTCCTTAATATCTAACCCATCAACATATTAGTACTTGTCCTGATATAGATTATATCAAGAAATATGGGGGAAAAACAAAAGAAATACTCTATCTATCAATTAACAAAATAAAAGTCCAGTTGAGACGTTTTGTTTCTCTCTCTGAATCCATTGTTTCTCCACCCTGCATATGCGAACTAAAAGAGATCAATAAAGAATGCTGCTGATTTTCTCTGTGTTAAGAAACCCTAGCCCATGCTTCCATCACCTGTCACTATAACTACTGCAATGCCTTCTCCTACACCACTTCAAGTCCCAACTTTCCATATTTAAATGAGCTGCTGCCTATTTCAAGAATAAAGAAACACAATTATGTTATGTTATCTTAAATACCATAGTAGGCCTTCCTTTTCCCCACCTCTACATCTCCTTCATTTCAGGAACATGTTCAAAACTACCCTTCTTGTTTTCAAAGTTCTTTATGAGCTGGTCTTAACTTTATGCCGTTTGGTTTGTTTGTTCTGCCTACTCTCTTCCTTCGTACAGCTTCACTTCCGGGGTTGATAGCAGACGCGCACTCCTACTCCTAGGCAGCAGCAACCTCTGAAGGCATTTCTAATTATAATTGTGCTCTGAGTGCATTGATAACTGGGTCTGACCATAATTATTTCTGTCCCTGGATATAATCAGGTGAAAGAACAAATTGCGAATACTGTTTTTTAGATTAGCTACATGTAGGGTCCTTATAGACACCTTGCACGAGCAATGTGTTCGTAAGGGTGTATACATTTATTCTTCCCCTCTGAATTAATCCTATCCCCACTTAAACTATAGGTAAATTCAACAATACTCATGTGGGATCTTTAACAGAATTGAATTATGCTTTGATGCTTATGAGTATAGATATTGAGATAGTGTAATAACTTCCAAATGGAGGAACAGCTGACAGTTTAGTAGTAGGTATGTGTTCTATTTCCCTGAAGTGATCTCAGAATGCACAGCACCCATTAAGGAACTTGACTGCTTAAATAGTCTACCTGACATTGCCTCAGGTTTTGTATGCGGAATGGTGAAAGCTGACAAATAATGGCTCTGAATAAAAAAAAAGTACATCTCAATTTTTGGACTGAACTTGCTGGGATCAGGTTATGGGAGAATTATTTAATATGTAAGGATGCTATGGTTACTTTAAGGAAAGTTAATATTGTCTTGGTAAATAGGATAAATTTTTTTTTTAAAATAATTGTATTCTAATAATACCCCAGGTTATAAGCAAGATCACAACCACCCCCCCCCCTTTTTTTTTAAATAAAAAACAAAGTGGCCTCTGTGGTAAAAAGTTTACAATCTGTGGCCCTGATCCTGTGAAGACTTAACCTGGCGTGTAGAAAAGCACTATATCTGTGTAATTTGTTACTCGCTGGTGTGAATAAGCCGCCCCCCGAGTGATGTAAGTTACACCGACCGAAGCACCAGTGTGGACAATGCTATGTCGGCGGGAGAGCTTCTCCCACCGACCTAACTACCGCCTTTCGCAGAGTTAGTTTTATTATGCTAAAAGAAAAGGAGTCCTTGTGGCACCTTAGAGACTAACCAATTTATTTGAGCATGAGCTTTCGTGAGCTACAGCTCACTTCATCAGATGCATACCGTGGAAACTGCAGCAGACTTTATATATACACACAGAGCTCTGTGTGTATATATAAAGTCTGCTGCAGTTTCCACGGTATGCATCTGATGAAGTGAGCTGTAGCTCACGAAAGCTCATGCTCAAATAAATTGGTTAGTCTCTAAGGTGCCACAAGGACTCCTTTTCTTTTTGCGAATACAGACTAACACGGCTGTTACTCTGAAACCTTTTATTATGCTGACAGGAGAGCTCTTGCCCATCGGCATGGAGCATCTTCACCAGATGTGCTGCAGCGGCACAGCTACATTGGTGCAGCTGCACCACTGTAGCACTTCCAGTGTAGACTAGCCCTTAGTCCACATTAGCAGTTAGTTCATTTAGTTAAAATTAGCTGATAGATGAAAGGCTAGCAGGAATTATTTACTTTAAGCACCCTGGGGCTTAGATGAACACTTAGTTTGCAGCAAGCTGAGGTGTAAATCTACCCTGGCCTAGCCTGGTGCTAGCCTGCTTTGAAATGGAAGTATATTAAAGAGCACTGGAGAACTTTTAGTGTGTGGCAATAAGGTCTATACGGCCACTTGGATTTACAGTTCCACTTGCCACGAAACAAGTATTCTTGTAGACAAGCCCTAGGATGTTTAAAACAAACAACAGTTCCTGCTGACCTTTCACCTGTCAGTTAATTTTTTAGACCACTTTTAAATTAACGAGAAACTCTTTTAGCTAATGGGACTTTCGTAAAAGCTTTGAGAATCCCTATTCTCACACATTCAAATTGGCACTTCATTTCTTGAATCCATCAGGTTTGTGTTAGTCTAAGTTATCCAGAAAGTGCAGGGAGTCAGAAGTATGGACAAGCCAACTGAGCTGCCTGGAGAATTTCATGGAACCCAGTGTCCTGAAAGATGAACCCCTGAAACTGTTACAACAACTGTTCAGGCAGACGTGGGGAAGCAGGTGTTGAGCCAGGCTGCCTTGAGAGCATTGCAGGAGGCAAGACATGGTGGTCTGCTGAAGCTGGCTACAAGCTCCCTTCTTGCTATGCATATACAGGAGAAAGGAGTTTCTTAGAGGGCTGTCTGCAGAATATTGTTGCAGACAAGGCTTGGGTAGCTAGAGAGTGAAGCCAGGCCTCCTACAAAACATGACAAAATATTAATTCCGTATGTGAAGTGGTCGAGGCAGCCCAGCAAACCAGCGTACAATTTTAGCTTACCCTCTGTTCCCTGGCTGTAACCCAGACTCCAGTTCTGACTCCCTGACCCTGGTTGTTTGGCTCTAGAGGAGCACAGTGCAAGGAGCATGCGCTATAATACAATTAACTTTTCTTTTTCTTTTTTTTTTTTTTTTCAGGAACTACAATAGGCATGGGGAGTAGTGTCCAGCCTGCAGCTGATCTTAGTTACGGAAAGACTAATTTAAGGCTTGTAGAAATGAATGCATAATCAGCTGTGCTTCAGAGATCTTTTTTTAAATAATATTTAAATGCCTTCTGAAGTATACTTTGTTGTTCCACTTCTGAGTTCATAAATTATTGAATAGAGCTATCAGTAGGAAGTGAGTACAGGTTTTGTGCTTAGCAGAGTGTTCTTTGAGCAGTCACTAAAAGTAATCTCTCCAGTATGTATTTCAGTTTCTGTATTCTAGGAAAACTGCTTGTCATCAGTACAGTCCCTTTAGGTTTTGATTGCGGGTCTATTGGAAAGTAAAAATCCTCAAGGCTATAGTCTAGATTTATTAGACCTAAAAGACATCATGCAAGAGCAGCATGTGTCTTTCTCCCTCTCACCCTTTTTTTCCCCCACCAACACACTCTTGTGCTTTCCCTCTGCATATTGTTTTCTGCCCCAATTTTTTTTTAAGTAGTAAAAAAATAAAATAAAACTATTTTGCATTGAGTTCTGTAACCAAAATCATAGTGTACTTATAATATTTGGGAGGGATTTAACACTGTCTCTTGCCCCCCGCCCCCCAAAGTCACTCAGTCAAGAGTTTTTTCTGTGTGTGAGATGATGGGGTGTGTGTGTGTGCTTGCTTGCTTCCTTTCCAAAGACTGGGGAAGGGAACTAGTGAGGATCTGACATGAGATAGGAATTACCAGATGGCATCAGCCCACTGTTTGTTTCATCTAGTCTAGTATCTTGCATTTAACAGTGGCCAGTTCCAGATGCTTTACAGGAAGTGCAAGAAACACTGCAGAAGACCATTTGTACAATAATCTGCTATGGGGTCTTGCTAGCCTCCATCAGTTAGTTGCAGCCGTATGCCCTGTGGCCTGCAAGTTTAATATTCCTTAGTCCTATCTACTGTAGATTGTTATCCATAGTTAGGGCACTGCCAAATTCACAGCCATGAAGAACATACCACAGACCGTGAAATTTGGTCTCCCCGCCATGAAATCTGGTCTTTTGTGTGCTTTTACCCTATACTATACAGATTTCATGGCGGAGACCAGTGTTTTGGGCATTCTGAACTAAAAGGGAGTTGCAGGGGGATCACAAGGTTACTTTAGGAGGGGTCAAGTATCCTTACTTCTGTGCTGCCTTCAGAACTGGGTGGCCGGAATGTGACAGATGTTAGCCAGGTGCCCAGCTCTGAAGGCAGCACGCCCCCCCTGCCCTGTCCTCCAGCAGCAGCGGAGAAGTTGGGGTGGCAGTACCATACCATGCCACTCTTCTGTGTTGCTACCTTTGGATCTGGGCAGCCAGAGAGTGGTAGCTGCTGACTGAGGGCCCAGCTCTGCAGGCAGCAGCGCAGAAGTAAGAGTGGCAATACCGTACCACGCCATCCTTACTTCTGCGCTGCTGCTGGCAGTGGCTCTGCCTTCAGAGCTAGGCTCCTGGCTAGCAGCCACCGCTCTCCAGCTGCCCAGCTCTGAAGGCAGCACTGACCCCAGCAGCACCACAGAAGTAAGAGTACCAGTACCGCAACTTCCCCTACAATAGCTTCCCCCCTTTTGTCCCCCCCAACTCCTTTTTGGGACAGGACCCCTATAGTTACAACACTGAAATTGACCAAAATGGACTGTGAATTTGGTAAGGTCCTATCCATAGTGTTGTTGACTCTTGCAGTTCTTATACCGGCTTTTGTGATATTTGGTGTGTGTTCTGAAACCCACTCCTGCTGGAAATATGCTATTTAAGTGAGAAAAAAACCTAAGCCAGTTTAAAATCAGCACTGAATTTGTTGATGTATGCATAAATTACTTTCCAAATGAATCCCTGATGCTACTCTTTAGCACAGTGGTCCCCAAACTTTTAAGGGTTGCACTCCCCCCTTATCCCTGTCCCTCAACTGGGGCCAGGAACAGGGCCAAGGCTTCATGGGGAGGGGAGCGTGGACAGAGGTAAGGGGTCAGAGAATGGCGCCACAGCTGGGGGGCGGGAGCAGCGCCGGCAGCCAGAGCCCCGAACCCGGGGCTGGCAGACAGGGATTGGAGCGGAGCTGGGTGGCACTCCCTCCCTACCCCTCATGGGGGGTTGGCCCGGGGCCTCAGCTGCGCCCCCTGAATGATCCTCTGTGCCCCCCTACAGGAGCATGCCCCAAAGTTTGGGGACCTCTGCTTTAGCATATTACTTTTTTCATAAAATCAGATCAGTTACAGATGTTGGTAAAATTCTTCCTTTGAGTGGGCCTGGGGTTGGGTTTTTGGTACAGCTTTTAAACAATTTATTTCCTTTACTGTTTTACTCACAAGTGCTTCTTCAGACCATCAGACTTCATTTTCATGAATGGAATTGAAGCCACTATGCTGATGTCAAGTAAAAATTCCTCTCGGTATCAAACAGTTTGATATCCTACAGCATTGGCTGCAGGATACAAGGCTGAAAGGTCTAAATATATATAAATGAATTACAGTACTACCCAGAAAAATCAGGTAGGGAAAAAAAGCCAGCTTTACTTTGGCAAAGATTTGCCTCCACTAAAAAGTGAACTACAGGAGCAACTTCACTTAGCAAGTTTTTTCTTGACCTGTAAATTGGCAGTCAAGGTGCTGAATATTGTTTAGATGCAGGTAACCTTACTTCATTTGGGAACAAATTAATATTTAAACAGCCAAATATATATACTGCTCAGCTAATATTACATCAGGGCTTGAACAATCCCCACTCACCCAAGATGACTAAGAATCTTTCTCAGGTGAGTGCCTTCAATCTCTGGAGAATCTAAGCTGTTGCTTTTGAAAAAAAGTACATAACTTTTGTTTGCTAAGTGACATGGAGTAACATGAAGACAAACGCCTTCAGCTGCCTTTGTAAAGGGAGAAGGCTGTCATTACAGTTAAAATAGTTGGAGGGATGCATGGACTCTATGGCTAAGAGCAGGGTGCACTGTGGGGGCTGGCACCCGTACCCCATTAAGCAGAGGAGACATTCTGGAGGGCAGTCCCTTTCGTGGGAGCCATGGGGCATAATTTCTCAAGCAGAGGGTTCTTCATGTGCATGGGGGAACTGTGCTGACACTATCCCCGTCAGAGGACTCTGTGCTGGGGGAGGGAGGAGATAGCATGCACTAACTGACTATTAGAGGAACACCCAGCATTAATTTATTTGGACAATGGAAGGATACACTAAATTGACTTTTTTGGGTGGCTATAAGGTGACTTCATTAAATTATTTGAGGCAGCTTTGGTTAATTTGTTTAGTGGGCAGCATCATTAATTGACATGCGATTTATGTGCTGGGGCTGCTGTTAACTGGAGATGCAGGTTTTACCCAGCAGGGAACTGGGGTCTTTAAGCCCAATCTAGCAGGGATACCCCACCTGCAGGAGATGAAGCAAGAAGGGGCAGGCCTTGTGGTGGGGTTGTGGCTTGAGGGTACCAGTCGGCTTGTTGAGCAGACTTTATCCTCTGGTGAGGTGTTGGGTAATCTTTTTGAAGCCCTGCAATACATTATTTGCTAGTTAAGTGCTTTAATATTGTCTGGTGCTGATATTATTATTCTTTCTTCTTTCAGCCCAAAGCATTGTGTACAGCTGTTCTGAGTATGCTGGTTCTGGATGGTGAATCAGTCTATAATCTGACTTCCCTTCCTATCTTGCTGGTGTTAGCCAGAGTGATTCTTGTGCATTCAAGACATAAACTTGCCGCTATTCAGGTATGAAATATGTGGAAATAGTTATTGTGGTTGCCAACCATGGATTGGTTCTCATTTTTCTTCCACTATCTCATTCTGTCTTGTTGACTGTTTTCTTTCTCTTCCATTTCTTTTTGTCTTCCTTTTTTTATCCTGTTCTGCTTTCAGAGATGTCTTACTCTAAAGGAACAGTTCTACACAACAAAGCAGTGACTACAGTAGTGAGGGAATTAAAATAAAGTGTTATCTTTTCTAAAAGATAAGTTATGTAAATTGAATTTCTAATAGCTAAGCCAGAGAAATGTCTACTAGGGCTTTTTCCCTTGTGAGGGATGAAGGCACCTCTATTTCATGAAGATAATTTCAGTGTTAGAATTTGCTGTTTTTCTTACATGTATAATTAGAATAACATGAGTGTAAATGAACGGTAGTACGTACAGTTGGGACAATCTTGTTTTTACATACTGTAACCTTTCTATTTCACAAACTTTTACATACTATAAAGTTATTTAAAAACTGTTAATCTTTGTAAGACACTGCAGCACTATTCTTTGGCCTGGATGCCTGCTGCTCCCATTCTAGACAGGATGGGTTTATCTGCCTTATTCCCATGCATGGAAGTGGAGCTAAGAGATTCCTCTCCTTTAGTTCTGGATTGTCAGCTAGATCCCCAACATGCCAACACATTAGGAGTACTAAACAATAATGTGGACCCTATCCCTATCGGCCCCCCCGTTTCTGATTTCACATGAAAGACAGAGAGGTTTCACTGAGTTCCTCCTTAAAATAAAGTTTTCTGACTATTTTCCTCCTTTGCTTTAGCTTAGAAGCAGTCTGATTGGCAGAGGGTGATTCTGGAGCTGGGCAGGCCTTTAACAGCAGTGACTTCGCTCCAGTGCGTTGCCGTTGAGGAGGTCAAAAGGCTTCCTTAGTCCATCTTGGTGCTTGGGCAGGCAACCCCTACTTCCAGCTGCATCTTCATAGGGGGCTGAATTAAACAGTGTGGGAGATGTTCCTGGTTGTTTTGTACTTCTGGAAGCCAGGCTCTCCCTTGTTTCTCCCCTCTCACTCCAGATGAATGCTGATCAGCTCCAGCAATCAGGTCAGTCAGAAGGGGAGAAAATGTACCTGGTGTATAAACAGGCATAGTGAGGGACCTCCTCCTGTCCAAAGGCTTGTTTACACTATTAAAAGTGATAACACCAAGTTTTAATGCTAGTTCAGGAGCAACAGCTGCTGAAAACCATTTTCTGCAAGTTTCAGAGTAACAGCCGTGTTAGTCTGTATTTGCAAAAAGAAAAGGAGTGCTTGTGGCACCTTAGAGACTAACCAATTTATTTGAGCATAAGCTTTCGTGAGCTACAGCTCACTTCATCGGATGCATACTGTGGAAAATACAGAAGATGTTTGTTTTTATACACAGAAATCATGAAAAAATGGGTGTTTATCACTACAAAAGGTTTTCTCTCCCCCCACAAACCCACTCTCCTGCTGGCGATAGCTTATGTAAAGTGATCACTCTCCTTACAATGTGTATGATAATCAAGGTGGGCCATTTCCAATCATACACATTGTAAGGAGAGTGATCACTTTACATAAGCTATCGCCAGCAGGAGAGTGGGTTTGTGGGGGGAGAGAAAACCTTTTGTAGTGATAAACACCCATTTTTTCATGATTTGTGTGTATAAAAACAAACATCTTCTGTATTTTCCACAGTATGCATCCGATGAAGTGAGCTGTAGCTCACGAAAGCTTATGCTCAGATAAATTGGTTAGTCTCTAAGGTGCCACAAGTACTCCTTTTCATTTTCTGTAAGTTTCCTAATGTGACCCAGCCATTCTTTCTCATGTAAGTTCAAATCCAACAAAAAACTCTCAATATTTCAGTTCTGTAATATTCATGTAAATGAGCTTAGAATTGGATAAAATTCTGAGAGATCTACCTTTTTAAAACATTAATATAGCCCTGTTTTTCACAAATACTATTCCACATGAAAGACTAAATACTTGAAAAATTTTAAAATCATTCAAAAGAAAATCCTGAAACCATCCCCACAAAATTAAACTTAATAAAATAAGTTCCATGCAGAGCTCAACTGACTTAACTGAAATTTTTCCAAAAATATTCTTTTCTACTTTGATACATTTGTGTGGCAAGCTGTAGGCCGGAGGAAATTTTTATCACTGATCTTATAAACCCCAGATATATCCTCAGCTACAGGGTTGTGAATAGAATAGTATTCATTTCCTAACACAGTCATGTTTAAATTGCCTTTGGGTTTCTAAACAAAGTGATGGTGGGGAGGAAGAAAAGGATTTGACCTCTTCTACAAGGTTTCCTGTTTGTGAGCCACTGCTTTCTTCAGCTTGATATCACAAGTCATATTTCATTGCAGTTTAAAATAGACAATATTTTATCTGTTTTGATAGCTCCTCTCTAGGCAGATTATAGTCAACTGCGTGTAAATTGGTTTAGATTTTTCCCCTAGATGCTGTGTGTGCAGTCCTTTAGGTTGATGTACACTTACCTGAAGAACAGAAGTGTGTGTATATATAAGATACTTTCTTGGCATTTATAGACAGTAGCATATTTTAACACTTGTTTACACACACACACACAGTGAAATAACTGGAATTAACAAATCTGGTAAGCATTAAGGGCTTAGTGTCATTTTGTATAGAGAGTCATAGTATATTTATGGATAGTAACCTTAGTGTTATATCTTATTGACAAAATTACACTACTTGTGAACTCTAGCATGCACTTTCTCCCAGTGCGAGCAGAGTGGGGTAAGTTAAATTGCGGTAGATTTTTATATTGCTTGTATGTGCATAACTTTAATCAATTATAATTCTCCTTTGAGCTATGGTCTGAGACAGCTGTAGAACCTTTTCCATCCCTAGTATTACAATTTTGTTTTCCTCAATTAGGTTTCAAAAACAAACACTTCATCATTGTCAGATATTTTTTATTATAAAGAAAGCCATTCATGCTTCCTTACTGTAGCTTCCAAAAAGCTCCTAAAGCCTCATCCTGCTTCTATTAAAGTCAATGGAAAGGCCTCTGTTGAAGTCAGTGAGAGTTGGATAGCTTAGAGAGAGAGAACTGCTTCCTGCCATACATAAATGGTAAACCATAATTGAATTTGTATGTATGTGGTATGTTTGTGTGTGTATAAAACCCTCAAGTTTTATTTTTAAAAAAAGATGCTATGCACACAACATACATACCTGACTCCAAATCACAAACACAAGGAAATTTAAAAGTTAAGCCACAATCAATATATACACTCTAATCCTCCACCCACAGACACACCTTACCACTATTGCACACCACAGTCAGCAACCTTAATTCTGCTCCTGTAGGGATCCTAGCCTCCGACTTCAGAATTCTTCAATATATGTAACATATAGATAAGCTTGGCAGAATTTGATTTTTATTTTTTTTCTAATTTTAACCATTTTTATCCACTTAAAAAAAATTCTATTTGTAAGTATTTTCATTTTTTTCAGTTGGGGTGGGGGGTAGGGTTGGAGTTAAGGCAGTGTTGACAGTGGGGCTGCAGTGGGCTCCCTGTGCAGCCAAAAGGCCCAAAACACTGGGGCACAAGGTGCGAGGGAGGCTGCAGTGCATTGTGACCAGTGACACCCAATCCTTGCACAAGATAAGAGGAAGGCTGGGGTCCTGGGAGAGCAGACCCCCACACACACTCCTTCCTAGCTAGGGCCATGAGGAGGAGGACAAGATTCTGGCTATGAGGGAATCCACTCCATTGCTGAATGGCTCCTGCTGGAAAAGGAGCCATTCAGCAGAGGGGTGGCCTCCTCCGCGGCCAGGGATGATGATGACAAATCATTGCAGTTCTGCCGGGGGGGGGGGTTTCTGCTCTGCCAGGCCAGGACTCCTCCGGTCTTTCCTATACCTTGTGTCTGCAAGGATCCAGTGTCACTGGCCCTACTCACCAGTCAGGTGTGTGTGTGAGCCATGCCTGGCCAGGAACTGTTCGGCAGCAGTGTGTCCTTCCCTGGAGCCAGGGGCTTGTCGTCCACTGCTTTCCCCTCATCCACAGAGCCAGTGGGTGGCATAGAAGGCAATTAGGGATAGAAGGCATAAGATAGGGATATCCATAAGATACCCTTATGGGAATCTTATGGGGATACCCATAAAATAGGGATAGTTAGGCATAGAAGGAAATTAGGTTAGTCAGGCATGACTTGCCCATGCTGACTGTTCCTGATCACTTTCCTCTCCTCCAACTGCTTCAAAATTGATTCCTTGAGGACCTGCTCCATAATTTTTCTAGGGACTGAGGTGAGGTTGACTGGCCTGTAGTTCCCCAGATCCTCCTCCTTCCCTTTTTTAAAGATGGGCACTACATTAGCCTTTTTTGAGTCATCCGGGACCTCCCCCGATCACCATGAGTTTTCAAAGATAATGGCCAATGGCTCTGTAATCACATCCACCAACTCCTTTAGCACCCTCGGATACAGTACATCCGGCCCTATGAACCTGTGCTCGTCCAGCTTTTCTAAATAGTCCTGAACCACTTCTTTCCCCACGGAGGGCTGGTCACCTCCTCCTCATGCTGTGCTGCCCAGTGCAGTAGTCTGGGAGCTGACCTTGTTCATGAAGACCAAGACAAAAAAAGCATTGAGTACATTGGCTTTTTCCACATCCTCTGTCACTAGGTTGCCTCCCCCATTCAGTAAGGGGCCCACACTTTCTCTGACCACCTTCTTGTTGCTAGCATACCTGTAGAAACCCTTCTTGTTACTCTTAACATCCCTTGCTAGTTGCAACTCCAAGTGTGATTTGGCCTTCCTGATTTCACTCCTCTTGCCTAAGCAATATTTTTATACTCCTCCCTGGTCATTTGTCCAGTCTTCCACTTCTTGTAAGCTTCTTTTTTGTGTTTAAGTTCAGCAAGGATTTCACTGTTAAGCCAAGTTGGTCATCTGCCATATTTGCTATTCTTTCTACACATCGGGATGGTTTGTTCCTGCAACCTCAATAAGGATTCTTTAAAATACAGCCAGGTCTCCTGGACTCCTTTCCTCCTCATGTTATTCTCCCAGGGGATCCTGCCCATCAGTTCCCTGAGGGAGTCAAAGTCTGTTTTTTCTGAAGTCCAGGATCCATATTCTGCTGCTCTCCTTCCTTCCCTGTGTCAGGATCCTGAACTTGACCATCTCATGGTCACTGCCTCCCAGGTTCCCATCCACTTTTGCTTCCCCTACTAATTCTTCCCTGTTCGTGAGCAGCAGGTCAAGAAGAACTCTGCCCCTATTTGGTTCCTCCAGCACTTGCACCAGGAAATTGTCCCCTACATTTTCCAAAAACTTCCTGAATTGTCTGTGTTTTTAATTTATAAGGGGGTGGGGGTCGCACTCAGAGGCTTGCTATGTGAAAGGGGTCACCAGTAAAAAAAAGTTTCAGAACCACTGTTGTAAGCACACTGATCATTACCATTTGATATTTTGTGTCAGCTGAAATTGACATTTACTCTTATGGTCAGCAGGAAGGGGCAATGCAGTGACCTTCTCCTGATCTGGCACCAACTTCTTCGTGCCTGTCCTTCCCATCCACGTAAACTTCCCCCTTCTCTCCACCTGTTAAAGGGAGCCCTTAAAGGGGCAACACCCCTTTTCTTCCAGTTGGCCAGGCACAGTCCTCCCTTCTCTCTCCCCACATGAAGGTTGTGGTGAGCACATTCTTGGGGAAAACTTAAACCAGACACGAAGACAGATCTTAATATGAGATCCTAAAATGTCTGAATCTGACAGTTCCTTTACATATGTTGAGCGATGTGCATGTTCCTTGAGTCAAGGAATTGATATCTTGATAAGGTGTACTTTAAATTCTAACATGTAGAAGAAGAAAAACCTTCACTACCAGTCTTCAACCCCTCAGTGCAGAGCTGAATCCGAAGAGACAAATGGTTGAAATTTTAAACTACAACCCTTAAAATAGCAAGGAGAAAGTGAGGCAAGGCTGTAGGGAATTCAAATCACAACTAATTGAATTCTCCCTTTTTATTGGGTGACACCTTTTCTCCATTTTATATCGGAAAGCTGTGCGGCATTTGTATTGAACTAGAAATCTGTCATAAAGATACAGTAATAATTGTCTTATTTGTGAGACAGCTTCAGACTTTTAGCACTCCCCTTTTCAGAAGAAAGGATGGGATGTTTGGAAAGGAGCATTGTTGATTGAAGCCATCATCTGAGGGGAATACAAGAGGGGAAAAAATATTAACTGTTAAGTGACTGAGCACCCATCTATATAGTAAGGTTTTGTTGTTAATTTATTTCTTTTGACTCTTTCAAGATTTATTCAGCCTTGATATAATTTGAATCTACACTTTAGGAAACTTCCTACCTTAATCTAATCTCAAATAGATCAGATTTGGTATTGAATTTTTATAAAGCGACTGTATTTGTGTTTTTGAAATTATATTTTTAAAATCTGTTTATAAAAGAAAATCAGTTGTATTTATCATTCATTTAAAATATCCTTATTCTCCCTTTTAGACAATGCCTTGGTGGACTTTGCGATATGTGAATATTCACCAGCAGTTACTAGAGGAGCGATCGCCTGAGCTCTTTGCTCTTGCCCAGAGTTGTATAGAACAAGGTAAGTTTCAAATTATTTGATTATGTTCACATATAATACCATTCACTTGTCAGAAGAGTTTTGAAGATGTGTCACGGTTTGCAGCATGGTGCCTGTCAGGTGTTTTTGTAGCTGCAGAGAGTAGAAAGGCACTTCTTAAATTTATGTTGATCTAACAATTCTCTCTTGTTGGTGTGTGCTCTGTTGGTTAAAGCTCTGTAATCCTGATTACATTCTATCTGCTTGGAAACAAAAAAAAATGTTTCAGTGGTATGCTACTGTTAACATGTCACAAATTGATTTGCAGGCATTATGCCTGTCTTGTCTCTTATTTAACAAAGCTCATTTGAGTTTGAAATGTGAATTCTTCTGGTTTTGTACAACTTTGTGAGAGACACTGAGCAATTTTCTACTGCTCCTCCTCACAGAGTATCTTATTAACCTGAACCAGAAATGTTCGGTACATGGTGTTCAATTCCAAAGACATGCTGGGTTACATTGCAAAAGGAGGGCATTATTTTTAAATTGAATTTTGAAGTGAATATTGATGCTGAGCAAAGCAGACTAATAGTGTTGGAACTAAACATAAAGAAAATACCATTGGTTTTTAAGACATTGAGTTTATTTGTTAGCTGAAGATTTTTTGCTGTAACTGTGGAAGCCTAAGATATTTTCAACAGTGGTAAAGACATTTTTCTCTCCCACTTAGACATGCACTGGCATGTATAGATTTTGTCCTTGCCAAAAAAGGTATAGGGAATTTAAAATTCACTATTTTACAGGATGAACTCTTTTTCTGGTAATGAAAGGTTATTTCTTGGGGTTTGAACCAGCTGTAGGATCAAGGCATGACAGTGATGTCAGAATACCAAATAGTAGTTTGGGGCCCTTGCAAAATTACCATATGAATAGCAAAAACTTTTAAAATACAATGGTGAGATTGAACATACAATTATATTGGGCCCAATCCTGTGAATTGGTGAGTGATCTCCACTGCCATTGGGCGGCTCCAGCATTGGATCCATCCACTAAATTCTATAGTGTTTGTCTTTCTCTGTTCGAGAGCTTTAAACAAACTTCCACACAGTTTTATTGTAGGAGTGTGGGAAAACTTCATTTATGGACTATAAACCATTTCATTTCAGTAATTTAGATATCTAATTGACCAAATGTCTTTTTAATCTATAACATTGGGAAACTTGCTGTGTAATCACACTTTTCAGAAGAAAGGAATTCTAGGACACCTTTACTATCAGCACATGAAATTAAATTAGTTGACATGCAGACATACAGGCCAAGGAAATCTTGGACATTAACTGACATGGAGATAAGCCAGTCTAATTTGAGCTGCTAATGTCCTAATTAGCAAATGTATATTCATTTTGGCAAATTGTATTTTTAAGGTAAAAATCAGATGTTGTACTGATCAATATGGTAATTGAGCACTTCAGAAAAAACCCTAAACCTAATCAACCCGTTGCTTAAAAAAAATCCTATAAAATCTGACCCTCAAGGTGTGCTGCAAAGCCAGTCTCCTCCTCTCCCCCCCCCTTCTTCAAAGGGGAGAATTGCAAAGGTGTTGAATTGTGAGAGTGTTTTGCTGATTTGCTGGTGGGGGTGAGGGGTGGACTAGATTAGATGAAAATGTTGCTACTTAGTTATAAAGGAGTGGCGTTTTGCTTTTTTTTTTTTTTTAATCTTCAAAACTCCGAGACTGGATAGATAGCTGCTTCTTAAAAACTCTGTACAAAATTAACTAAATGTCAGACAGGTGGCTGCTGACGTTTGTTGTTCAGGTTAGGAAGGGGAAGGTGGAGGGATTCCAAAAGCTTTTTCATTATTATAGAGACTGCAAATGACCCTGTTAGTAATACTCTGCAGTGATTGTTGCTCTGAATACAAGAGAGTTGTATAGATGAGTAATCAGTGAGAGGGAGACAGGTTCAACATCAGTCTATATGCCAGCAGTTATTCAGTTGCACTTGAGACTGTAGTTTATCATTTGTTTGGCTGAACATTTCTATGATGACTTTGCTGGAGAGTACAAAGTATTTTACTTTATTTTTAAAGTGTCCTTGCTTGTCTGAAACTCTTACTCAAAGAATCAAGGTAGCAGGAAAAACAAAACCTGTAACGTGGAGTATTTTGTCATACAGTGATTTTGAGTAGTTAGCATGTGTGTGTTGCCTTAGAAATTCTTAAAAATAAGATTTTAGAGCAATACTAAAAATAGGATGCTATGATTGGGGCACACTAAGGTTATGTCTGCACTGGTGTGCATACTCTAGTACGGGTTGTGTTGATGCAGGCTCGAGCCAGCCAAACCCACCCCAAAAGTCTACATTTGTTCTGCTAGACATTCATATAATGCTGTGTACCCATGTGCATCCACAGTGCTGCTCTGGGCACACAAGTTTAGTGCTACTATTTCAGGGACTAGATGCCAGGGTTCTTGGAATCACACAGACACTGTAGGAACCAGTTTTTGGTGTGTTGTAGGTACTATGTTTCAGTCCTCCTTGGACCCATATGTGGAACACATTTGTGCCTTGCCTTCACACATATTCCAATGACACTTCTGGATCATGTTGCCCTCACTTCTGTTTCTGCAAAACTGGGTTGTAGTCATGGATCTATTGGATGAGCTGCTCCTATTCCTTATTGCAGGACAAATTGTTTATGTAGTGGAGTAGGTGCTTGGCAAGATGCTGGATGGCATTTCAGCATCACTTTTTGCCAAAATCAAAGACCGACGCGTGCAAGAATAATTCATTTTTCGCACAGTGGACAGATATGCTGAATGCTGCTATTGCCTTTGGTGTACCATCATTTCTGGTGCAGGAGAAATAGCATGGTGTGGTGGGATCGCGTTATCCTGCAGGCTTGGAAGCAGCAGCAGTGGCTCCAGAGCTTCCACATGAGGAAAAGGCCTTCATGGAGCTATGTGAGAATCTTGCACCATTCTCCAGCACCAGGACACTGGATTGAGGGAAGCCATATTGGTACAGAAGCAGGTTGTTGTTTCCCTGTGGAAGTTGGTCATCCCAGACAGCTACAGGTCTGTTGGAGTAGGAAAGTTCACTGTTGGGTTTGTGGTTGTGGAGGTTTGTGAGGTGATTAACACTATGGTTTACCCATTGGTGGTTGCCATAAGAAACGCTCCTGAAATAATAGTTAGTTTTAAAAGGATGGGGTCCCCAAACTGCATTAGGGCCATCAATGGCACTCACGAGTCCATTTGTTTGCCACAAGGAACAAGTGAATATGTGAACCACAAAGGTGGTTATTCCATCATTATACAAGGCTTGGTGTAGTACAGAGGTAGGTTCATGAGTACTAACCTGTGGGAAACGCAGTAAAGTTTCATGATGCCAGGGTGCTGAGATCTCTCTTGTACTTTAAGGGGGAAACAGGGACTTTATTCCCCAGAAATGATAGGTATCTGTGCTACTTGTTGTATGTGGGGTTCCCCCAAAACCCACTCCTGCTATGATTCATGAAACTGTACCCTGACATCAGGAGTCCTGGAGAAAAAGAAATTCAGTTTCACACGCTGTAGCTGCAGGATGGTCATGGAGTGAGTATTTGGTAGGCTGAAGGCTCGTTGGTGCTGTCTATGAATCTGGATGCCAGTGTGGGCTGCTTCACACTGCACAACAGTTACGGGGCTAAAGGCACATATTTCTGCATCAAGTGAACTCAGGATGCTTCTGGTTTGCAAACTCTCTACAGTCAGCAGGATCCTACACATGTGCATATTGATGCTGGGTCCAGGCATGCAAGAGAAAATAGGGATGCCATATGTGCATACATCCTGGCAGTGCAGGGAGACAGAGGACGACATGGACCTTTTGCTGCTGCTAAGGGCTACCTTTACAGCCTTCCTGTGAAGCTGCTTTAGCATAAGAACAGTCATACTGGGTCAGACAAATGGTCCATCTAGCCCAGTATCCTGTCTTCTGACAGTGGCCAATGCCAGGTCCTTCAGAGGGAATGAACAGAACAGGTAATCATCAAGTGATCCATCCCCTGTTGCCCATTTCCAGCTTCTGGCAAACAGAGGCTAGGGACACTTCAGAGCATGATCTTGTATCTGTGCCCGTCCTGGCTAATAGCCACTGATAGACCTATCCTCCCTGAACTTATCTAGTTCTTTTTTGAACCCTGTTATAATCTTGGGGTTCACAACATCCTCTGGCAAAGAGTTCCACAAGTTGACTGTACATAGTGTGAAGCAATACTTCCTTTATTCCTTTAACCATGCATGATGGCACATCCCAAGTTCAGAGTGTGGTGCAAAAGTTCTTAAAGGTTTTGTGTTCATCTGATTATCACTTGCTGAAGGTTTTAATCTGTGCTTATACCATTGTATATCTGTGTGAAACCCATCATTACAGATTACTTCAACTGCGTTTACAGTTTGGGATGCAATTTGTGCTGGGGGCAGTTAAGACAGTGGTGTGATGCATTCCTTTTTCACTGTGCATGTGCTTCTTGCCGTCCATATCATATGTAACCCATTTTAACAACTTTGCTCTGATGTGTTTACATCTGGGTGTGGGTCTGTTTCTGGCAACAGTTACAGCCATTGTTGCTTTGCATTGCTTTTGAGTTTGTATGTGCAACTTGGAACTGTGTGGGGGAGCCCATAGTTACAAGATTTCCACAATGGTTTTATGGTTCAGTTTGCAGCTGCTGCAGGGCATTGTGGCAGTCTTTTTGTGTCTAATTGGGTTTTGAAAGTCCCTATTAAATACTACTATTTACATATGCAACTTTACTAAGTTTCACAGGACCTGCAACTCTACTAGATATCTCTTTCCTAAACAGCTTTAAAGCGATGGTGGACTGTGCTGTGTTCTCCCCCAGACCAGACCACCCACCCCCTTTGCTCTGTGTGGCCTCAGAAGGCTGCTTGTATCCTGTAGGTAGGCCTGGCCTGACATTCTAGCAAAGAAAAGGAAATTCAGAGAGAGAGACTTCATTTAGTTACCTTGGTCCCTGCACCAGAAACCTCTCTCTCAGCCAAATGCAAACGTATGATGAATTCTTCTGTATTTCCCCTTGAGACCGTACTTCCCACTCCATGCTTTCCCACAACATTCCCTGTCTGCCAGGTGGTCAGGAAAGAGACAGACACAGAAGCATGCTGATTTTTACCTTCCCAAGTTTCTATGGAATGTGGTGTGCACCTTAACCCACACTCCCTCTTTGGAAAACAGTAAACTTAATGTTTAAGAATTTTTTCCCCCAGTAGGTCCATTTTGGGGTTGAGAATAGCAGAGGCTGGTTGGAGGGGGGAAAGGTGGATGAGGTGGTATGGAGATGAGCCATGACAATGGCATGGCTTCAGCATTATTCCTTGCACACAGTAACACACAGAGCAATGCTTGGTATGTTATCGAGGGAAGAAAAATAATTGCACATCATTTCAAATGTCCTTGTTTTTAAAAGTGCAAACTTTGCACTACAAAAAGGGGGTAATATTTTGGAGGGAAGGAGTGGCTTGCATTATTAACTTACCAGCCTGGGGTTCTGCATCTTGCCGAGGCACCAGTCCATCTTCAGGATCCTCCGTAAGGACTTCTGCAGCCTGATCCTCCTCCTTCCTGGCTGCTTTCTGGGTCTTCAGGGTTATCCTTGATATTTCTAGCTGCACCCATGTCACTGTCCCATTGAATGATGAGAATGGAAGGGTTCAGCAGCACAAGGTGAGCCACTGTATGATCAGTACGGGGAAACCTTGCAATCATATAGTCGAGTTCCTCATAGAACAGAAATGTGGCAGGGGCTTTCCCAAACTGTCTGTTGAAGTCCTAGGCCTTCCTGTACAAGTACTTCAGGTGCTTCTTTCACTCCCCACACTAAATAGTAATAAGGAGATTGCTCAGTTCCTCCAGCTTGCTGGAAATTTGCCCGTACAGGTGAATGTTACTGCTGCTCCACCCAAAATTTTGCTGACTGCTGTACTCCATCCAGGTATTTATTAAAGCTCTGATATGCTCTTGGGCCAACTAGCTATTTGCTAAGCTGTTGTCATGTTTTCTTGTAGTAGTGAACTGCAACAGAACGCTGATGAGATGTGCAACATGCTGCTACAGCTGCATTACAGGGGGAGCGTGAACTTTATTCATTCGGGTCAGGAAGAAATGGGTACAGTGCATTGTGGGAATGGCAGTGGAGGATTATTGAAATCTGAGCCTTAGTACCCACCCATTCCCACATCCACACTGCAAAATGGCCTAGGTACTGGGCCAAGCCACAGCTCACCCATGCTCTTTCCAAAACCCTTTAAGTGAGCCAGCTAGCTTGGAATCTACTCGCCTTGTGATATGCACTTCATGGGTTCGACATGGACAGTGTGCGGAGCGGGGGGAATGACACAACCTCATGCCTGGACAAATGTAGAGTCACCAGTGTAGACATAGCCTTAAATATTAATGATTTTATAGTAATAATTTATGCTTTGCAGCATCAACAACAAAGACCAAGAAAAATAATTTTATAAGCGTTTATGGCGGATATATCTGAAGTAAGGCAGATAAGTAATTTGAAAATCAGCGAAAAAGAGAATATAACTAGATGAATTTCTATCCAGTAGACTCCAGGTGGGGTAGAGTTTGTGCAGTCTTGATCAGTTTCCTGGACACCACATATACTGTGGGGTAGTGACTGTGTTATGTGCATTGGACAGGTCAGAAGTAGCTTAGCACTGTAGATCCAGAGCTACTCAAGATATGACTTGATTTTTTTTTTTTTTTTTTTTAGAACTGCTGAGCCCTGGAAAGTTCTGAGTGCTCAGCACTTTTGAAAATTAAGCCTATCTAGTAGAGCTTGGCAAAAAAAATTGCACAAATACACTATTTGTTGAAAAATGCAGTTTCAGTTGCCTTGAAACTATTCACAAATTTGACATGAATTCTCCAAATATTTTCGGCCAAACATTTTTTGGGACTTAGATGCCATTTGCAAAATGTGGGGGAGAAGGAGACTCCCATCTTATAACTTTAGCCCATTGCTTAGGGCACTCAGTCGGGATGTGGGAGACTCGGGTTCAATTCCTCTCGATCTGATAACTTTTCTCCTCCTCCTGTTTTATAAAGCTATCCCTTTCAAACTGATTGAAACTCAGTGTTTTGGATTGAACATGTTTTGTTTCACCCAAAACTGTTTTTTTGTTTCGCTGACATTTTTCCCAGTTTTCAAATTCAGTTCAACCTGCACCAAATTCTTTTGGTTTTTTTATTTCTTCCTCCCTGAACTGCCAGAAAACTGAAAAGTCAGCTATTTGCCCAGCTCTGTTATTCAGGTACCTAAATAAGGACTAGGTAAAAGTGAACTTATTAGGCAAAGATTGTAACTTGCTAAAATTAAGTTTGTCACTAAAAAGGTGTCTTGTTTTCTTTTGTTTATAATTGTACCTGTCTTTCTCTTGCTTTGTATCACTTAAATCTCTGTTCTTTATTTTACTATAAACCATCTCCATTCTGTTATATTGAACTAAAGAGAGTCTCCCCAGGTAACCTAACAGGCTGGGGTATATACTGTCTCTTTGGGGGTAGTGAATTTAATAATTTTTATGAATGTCCAATATGGCAATGTTGAGACTTGCAGAGTCTTGAGGAGTTGGCTGGTGAGGCTCACAGAGCAGTGTGGCAGGCACCTGATACACCGTTTAAGCCCCAGTAAAGCTCACTCTTCCTCAGGCAGAGGGTAACACAGTGGCTTACAGTTCTGGGTCCCTTGAGCAAAGCTTATGCTCAAATAAATTGGTTAGTCTCTAAGGTGCCACAAATACTCCTTTTCTTTTTGCGAATACAGACTAACGTGGCTGTTACTCTGAAACCTATCTAACTTCAGGCACCCATTTTTGAAAATCTTGGCCTAGATCAATGGTCACCAACCGGTAGATCGATCATGGAGCTCTGACAGTCTATCTCAGTCTGTCTAGGTTTGCCAACCCTCCTGCAGCCTAACCAGGAGATCGGCCGATAACAATCTGGTGGCACAGCAGGGCTAAGGCAGGCTCCTTGCCTGCCCTGGCCCCATGCTGCTCCCAGAAGCAGCCAGCATGTTCCTGCAGCCCCGGGGGTGGGGGGGCACTGTCCCCGCAGCTCCCATTGGCCGGGAAGGGGAATGTGGCCAAGGGGAGCTGCGGGGGTGGTGCCTGCTTCCAGGGGCAGTGTGCGAAGCCACCTGCACCCTCCCACCCCCAGAGCCGCTGCCGGACATGCCAGCCACTTCCAGGAGCAGCACGGGGCCAGGGCAGGCAGGGAGGCTGCCTTAGCCCTGCTGCGCCTCTGCCAACACAGAGCTGCCTGAGGTAAGCGGTGACCAGATGGAGCCTGCATCCCAAACCGCTCCCAGAGGTCACACCCTCTCCTGTACCCCAGCTCCCTCCCAGAGCCTGCACCCCAACCTGCTGCCTGAGCCAGAGACCCCTCCCGGAGCCAGCACCCTGCACCCCCTCCTGCACCCCAACTTCCTGCCCCAGCCCTGAGCCCCTTTCTGCACTCGAACTCCCTCCCAGAACTTGCACCCTGAACCCCCTCCTGCATCCCAACCCCCTGAGCCCCTCGCACACTTCGAACCCGTTGGTCCCCAGCCCAGAGCCCACACCCCCTTTCGCACCCTAAACCCCTGTCCCAGCCCGGTGAAAGTGAGTGAGGGTGGGGGAGAGCGAGTGGGGAAGGGCCTCGGAGAAGGGGAGTGGCAGAGGTGTGGCCTCGGGGGAAGGGACCTGGCAGGGGTGAGTCAAAGTTGTTTGGGTTTGTGTGATTACTATTTTTCTACATTTTCTTTGAGGTAGGTCCTGGGTTGCACTTAAATTCAAAAAGTGATCTTCTGCTTAAAAAGGTTGGAGATTGCTGGCCTAGAGCTTTGAGAGAGAGAGGGCTTTTGATGCAGATTGAGATTTGTGAGTGTGATGAGTTTGCTGGGTCAGGGCATTAGCTGCTATTCTTTAGTTGCTGGCTTTTTTTTTTTTTTTTTTTTTTTTGTAACTTACATGAAAGGCATTTCAGGTGAGTGCCCTTAAATCTTATAAACTAAAATAAATTAGCTATTCTAGAGACTAATTTTATGTCATGTCTTTGGTTTTCAATTAAATGTCATTCTGAAATTATAAAGATTTTAAACAGTTCTTTGGCTGGCCTTGAAAAATCTACTTGCCTACTTACACGCAAGCAAGGAGGAGGCATTATTCCATTGGTAGGGTGATGCAAACCTTCCAGTTCTGCAGAATCGATCTGCTAACCTAAGTAGTGTCTCGCATTTGTGGTTGCCAAGATTATGCTGGTTTATATTCAATAGGTGGACAGCTGCAGTGCCTCGCTGCTGTTCTCAAGCAGCTGTCCTGTGAAATCAGGACTCAGGACAATTTCTCTGTTTGTTGTTTAGAACCTTGTGCTTAATCTGGTGTGGGTAGCCAGAGGGCTGTCAGTTCTGGGGATCTCAATGATAACACTAGTGGAGCCAAAATGATGCTTGTGAGAGTCGGGAAACTTTCCAAAAACATTCCTAGTGCAAACATAGTGTAAGTGTCTAAATTTTTCGGGCCCTGATGCTAGCATTGTGAGAAAAGACTAAGCTGATAAGGGAGTAATGAATATATCTTTTAGTTAAAACATGAACTTAATTAAGGCAGATTTTTATAGGTTTTTCTTGTTTGCATCCCCCCTAAAGTAATGTATTTTAATTGGCAGCATTTGTTTTTGTCACATGAACCGTATTAAATATTTTTAAAAGTTAAGTACTGTGAAGTTCCCCTGGTGTTATTTGGACTGGTGATCTGTTATGTCACTCCAGTCCTCAACTCTGGGAGCCAACCTTACCTTGCTCCGTTGTGAGAACCCTCACTCCCAGGCTGTTTACGCACAGGCACTAGCATGTAAGCTGCTCCCAGCACATGAGTGAGCACTTTTAGCCAGCTGCTGCTTGGATTGTGCAACCGAATGACACTAGCCAATATCTCCGGTCCCAGACACAACCCTAGGAATCTGTCTTGCAGTGTCCCGTTATGCCCGCTGGATGCTGCAAGCTTATATGAGTTCGTCAATTTAACAAAGAAATTGATATGTACCAGGCTTGTTATCCCAAGGGGAGTCGCTGACACGCTTCAAACCAAACGCACTGCTTCAGGTAGAATAAACAAATTTATTAACTACAAAAGATAGATTTTAAGTGATTATAAGTCAAAGCACAAGAAGTCAGATTTGGTCAAATGAAATAAAAGCAAAATGCATTCTAAGCTGATTGTAACATGTTCAGTGCCCTCACAAACTTAGATGCTTCTCCCCACAGGCTGGCTGGTTGCCCTTCAGCCAGGGTCTCCCTTTGATGAGCGCTTTAGTCACTTGGTGGTGGTATCTGGAGGTGGAGGTGGAAGAGAGCCAGCATGGAAAGTGTCTCTCCCTTTTATCATGGGGGTGACTAAGTGACTTAGAATCATAGAATATCAGGGTTGGAAGGGACCTCAGGAGATCATCTAGTCCAACCCTCTGCTCTAAGCAGGACCGATAACTCAAGAGTCCAACCAATCCTTTGTTGCTGCCTAGGCCGGTGTCCTTTGTTCCTGTGAAGCTGGGCTGGGTTGGGTTTGTCCCATACATGTCCTGATGAGGTGTGAATTGCCCCTCTGTTCCTGGAGAGTTTTGCCTGGGCTTTCTTTAAGCCATGAGGACACATTTTCAGCCTCAAAACTACATGCATGAAATTACAACCTATAACGTTACTATAACAACAATGCTCAGTGCAACATGAACATTCTGAAGATACCTGACATGACAAACTTTGCATTGGGTACCACACAATTACATTATAAGGATGAACATGGGGTTGCATGGGGTTGCATGGGGTTCCCCCGAGATGCAGTGTGTCACACCTGTCCCCTTAGTTTACTGCAAGAGGGTTAGTCACTGACCATCTCAAAGGCAGTTTGTGTTCTCTTGGCATCCAGCCATTAAGGCCATGGGGTTTGGCCAGCTGCTGCTTGGATTGTACAACCGAATGACACTATCAGATCACTGGTCCAGATGACACCAGGGGAACGTCACAGTGTCTCAGCAAGCAGGGTAAGGCTGGCTTCCAGGGTTGAGGATTGAAGTGACCTAGCAGATCACCGATCCAGATAACACCAGGGGAACGTCACAAGTACTATTAAGAGACAAGTGAATACTTTGTTTTTGTGGATACAGACTAACATGGCTACCCCCTGATACTTTTTTGTATTGTCCAGTTCATTACTATGGTAGTGTATTCCTTTCTGGACGTACTGCAGAGCAGATAGCTGTATTTTTTTTTAATGCTTGCCCCTTGAAGCCTTAAACCCAGGAAATGATGCACAACTGCAGTGTGTAAGTAATTGCCCCTCTCTGGAATCATATAATACTTATTTGATCAGAAATCTGCATTTTTGTAATATTTCCCCCCACTGTCATATAGGCTCCATTGCACAGACAGCTGTCATTTAACAATTACTAGCTCAAGAAAGAGCTGTGGAGAACGAATGAAAATCTAGGCCTGCATGTGTATAAAATCCTTAGTGGGTTTCTTTATGCACTTTTCTTTTTAAAAAAAAAGAGAGAGAAAGAAAAACAAATGACACTTTCTTCTGTATGTTTTTTTATATATGTTAATGTGCTTGCCTGACCTTCAAGAAGCTATCAAAGTATGGTGATATAGATAAGGGAAATGGGTATTGTAAGTTGTATAGGTTGACATTGAAATGTTCTGTCAGTTACTGAAATTGGTGAAGAGGGATAAAATGGGTTCTGCTAGAAACATACATTTTTATGGGTCAAGTCTGAAGTCCAAAAACATTTATTTAAAAGAGGATGTGTTTAATGATGAATGTGAAAACAATTTAAAACACAAAGCAAATCAGATGGCTTCATAACAAGAAAGTGCTCCTGTGAATTACCAAGATGTAAGGTCAATGTTCAGCTAACTTCCCCAGACTTTAAAGCAGTATGTTGAAATAAATTCCAGTGTGCTAATCAGGTTACACCAAGATAACATTTAAATAGTGCTAGCATCCTGAGAGCTTCATTTTTTGATGCTTAAGTAATGGGATATGGAACCCAGTCAGTCTACTTAAAATGAAAAATCATCAATGGAACTGTCATTTATTGGTAGAGTAATTTATAAAACACTTTTTCTTCTTGGACTCTTGAAAATATTTTTAAAATTGCATTTCTTCAAAAATCAGAAAATATAGTGTTAATTTTTTGTTCAGCTTGTATGATTGCATAGCTAGGGAAGAATAATTATGTATGTATCTGAGCTCAAATGTACAAATATACATTTTCTTTGTTAGAGGAAACATTTTGAGAAATAATGAATACTATATGATTCCTGAACAGTGCATTTAATATATGAATTGCCAAAAGGGATCATGCAATATTCTATCCAGTCTAGTAACCTGTCTCTGACAATGGCTACCAGATGCTTTAGAAGAAGGTGCAAGAATCTTTAATGATAAATTCTAGAATGAAACTTCCCAATGTAAATACAGATAATGGTAAAGGACTTCCAAAGCTATGGATGAAAATGGCTATATTGGGTTGTTCCTAGCTCTGAGAATTTATATCGCTTATTTCTTCTTCGAGGAGCGTCCCTGTGGGTGCTCCACTCCAAGTGTCTTGGCACCCTGCGCTTGTAATCAGAGATTTGTAGTAGCAGTGCCCTGGTTGGCCACGCACACGCAGCAGCCATTTCACGCGGCCGACCATCCCTCAGTTCCTTCTCTACCGCTTTTGGCTTGAGTCGGACCAACAGCAGCACATCTCTCAAATCATAGATAGTTACCCTTCTTTGTTTGTAAACTACCCTTCCTTTCATTTTGTTCTCTTATTTACCCTACTTTTACCCTTTAAATTTTTTTTTTTTTGTATAGCTTCTTTCTTCCACCCACCCCGCCTTCAGCGGGCTCCCACTTTGAATAACAACAACCAAGTACAGGACTCATCTCCTTCCCTCAGGCATGCCCGGCTCTCCTGGTTTCAAATGCTGCATAACCTGTAGACTCTCCATTCCTGTGTTGAACGGCCATGCTCAGTGCGTCCGCTGCCTCGGAGAGACTCATATTGCCCAAAAGTGTCTGTGTTGTAAAAACTTAACTGCTAGGACACGAAAGGCCAGAGACCTCCAACTCAAACTGTTAATGATGGAAAAGTCCCTGAGACTAGAATGCCTCCAGGCCAACAATCCCCATTGGCAGCCTCTGACAGGGGTTCTACCTCTAAGACTGTTGCCGAGGAGTCCGCTTCCAAAAAGGTCACAAAAAAGCAGACACATACATCCCCACGGAGAGATTCGCCCAAAAGAAAGCGATCTCCAGGTAGAAAATCTGCCCTGGTACCGACAGCACTGAAACCGTTGGACCACAAGGCACCAGGAATGTTGGGTACCGAGATGTCTCAAGGAGCTGAAGACCCAGCATGGGCAAGCTGTCTCTCAGGTGCACGTCAAAAGATTAAGAGACCTACCTCAGCACCGGCGGAGCCAAAGAAATCCTCTTCACCGAGCAGTGCAATGGCGCCATCCCCAGTACCCTTGCAGCATAGCAAGTATGCAATACCAACAGTTCTGACATTAACTGCAATTCAGAGTGTATTACCATCCCTGGCACCAAGCTTCCTGGTTCCATGCCAATTCAGCAGGCATACAGACCTCATAGTCACCTCCACACCAGGGACCCCTTTGTTCGGCACTGATGGTACCCCAGTCAGGCCTGGACTGTGCTGAATAGGCACTCCTAGTGGATCTGCATCTCCGCTATCTAGTGATGAGGATGACGTAGGCCTTTACACCCCTCATCATTCCTCCCCGAAACCAGGACCCTCTCACCAACAACCACCTATGGAAGGGTGAAGTTGGCAGTCACAACCCTGGATGCAACCACTCATTGTTCTGCCACCCAATTGGCCACACTGGGACCCATGAGAAATCTACAGGGCCCAGAATCTTAAACCTCTCAACTCACCAGTATCAGGGACCACCTGGTCCCCTTCACCCATGGGCCCACCACCACCGGAGGCCCAGGAGGAAGGTGGAGAGGAGCCCGAATAGGCCCCTGAAGCCGATACACTGCCACCCAACCATATTTCGTCCTTGTCTCCGGATGAAACAATTATGCCACCACCTCCCACTACAGGAGATGACTTCAAGTGCTTCCAGGACTTATTCAAAAGAGTTGCAGAATCCCTGGATATCTCTTTCGCAGAGCTGCCAGAGACCCAGCACAAACTTACCAACATCCTACAGGCATCCCCATCAGCAAAGATGGCTCTTCCCATCAACAGTGCCATAATGGATCCTGCAAAGACAAAATGGCAGACACCTGCCACTATCCCACCCTCCTGTAAACACTGGACAGAAAATATTACGTACCAGTGAAAGGGGCTGAGTTCTTATTTACTCACCTGTCTCCAAATTCACTAGTTGTAGAGGCAGTAAACCAAAGGGGAAAACAGCACCAGTCAAAAACCACCCCTTATGGCAAAGATTTGAAAAAGTCTTGACCTCGTTGGATGCAAGCCTATTCCTTGGCCTCACTGCAATTCCTTGTAGCAAACTACTCAGCTTTGTTGGCGAAATACACTTACAACTTGTTTAATAAAATGACATCTTTTATTGACCAAATGCCGGAGGAATCAAAGGAGCAATACAGAGCTAACCTTGCGGAGGGCTCCTTAATTTCCAAAACAGCCTTACAGGCCTCCCTTGATTCCGCTGACACAGCAGCTCGTTCTATCGCTATGTCCGTTTCATGCATCAAGCATCATGGCTCTACCTCTCTGGATTCCTGAGGGAAGTACAAGCCACAGTTGAGGACCTGCCCTTTGAGGGCCAAAAACTATTTGCTGAAAGCACAGATTCATCTCTACATACCTTAAAGGACTCGAACTACCTTGAAGACCTTGGGTATTTATGTCCCTCCAAATAAGAAGAAACAGGTCAGATTTTACACTCAAAGATTCCATCCTACACCATACTCACAACTCAGAGAAACTACAATCAGCTCTGCAAACAAAAACAATAGAAGAGCATGCGGCACCAAAATCAACCCATTATGTCTCAACCTTCAACGTCACGTCAATCGTTCTGAAATATTGGGCGAGGGCTCGAGACCTCTATGTTCTCTCATTCCGGAATATCAGATGACCTCCAATCCATTTGGATATCGCGTGCTACCACACTACCCAGTCTGGAACAACATTACTATAGACAAGAGTTCTGGAAATCGTTCAAACGGGTTACTCTATCCCATTTACTTCTATCCCCACCTACCCATCCACCTTCCCTGACCCTCTTCAGGGACCCCTCTCATGAGCCCCTATTACAGCAGGAAATAAACCATCTCCTGCAACTAGAAGCCGTAGAATCAGTAGCACCTCAACACATGAGAAGAGGGTTTTATTCCCATTATTTTCTCATGCAGAACAAGAATGATGGGTGGAGATCGATTCTGGACTTATACAGACTTGTTGAATTTGCATGAGCACTCAGCATTTCAAAATTGTAACCCTGGCAACCATAATTCCGGCATTAGAGAAAGGAGATTGGCTCTCGTCCCTCGACTTACAAGATGCCTACTTTCATGTCACCATTCATCCAGTGCACAGATGATTCCTGCGCTTCACACTAGGCCATCAACATTACCAATACAAAGTGCTACCCTTTGGATTATCGACAGCCCCAAGGGTATTCTCCAAGGTCCTAGCCATCACCATAGCTCACCTCCGCAGGCTAGGGGAAATGATCTTCCCATACTTGGATGACTGCCTCATAAGAGCACCAACACAACAGACTCCAGTACAAGCTACACAAACCACAATAACCTTCTTCACCAACCTAGGGTTTCAAATAAACATCCAAAAGTCCACCTTGGGTCCCTGTCCAACAACTAAAGTTTATAGAGGCCTATCTCAACTGTCTCTCAGAAAAAGCGAGACTACCCCAGCAGCGATTCCTCCTCCTAACCACACAGATAACTGTGCTCACAGACAGCCCCCAAACATCTGCCAGGATCTGCTTACAGCTCTTGGGGCATATGCCTGCTACGATTTATGTAGTCAAACATGCCAGACTACATATGAGATGCCAACAGGCTTGGCTTTGCACCTGCTATATATCACAGAGGCATTCCCTCCACGAACGGCTCACTATGCCCTGCAAAGTGAAGGATTCCCTCCAGTAGTGGTTGCAACTGCAAAATGTCTGCTCAGGGATCCCATTTCAACAAAAAGCTCCTCACCATAACGATCACCATAGATGTCTCCCTCATGGGGTGGGTAGCTCATCTGGACAACAACACTATCCAGGGACGCTGGTCCCCAGTGGAAGCCAACTTGCATATAAACATTCTAGAACTCAGAGCATTCAGAAAAGCATGCAAGCACTTCCTTCCGCTCATCCGCAGCAATACCATCAAAGTCTTACAGACAACACAGCATGCATGTTTTATATAAACTGACGGGGGGAGCTCAATCATATCCTCTGTGCATTGAGGCACTATGCCAGGGAAGGGCAAACTATGGCCCGTAGGCCGGATCCGGCCCATCAGGGCTTTCCATCCGTCCGTGGGATTGCCATCCCCATGGCACAGCGGGGCTAAGGCAGGCTCCCTGCCTGCCCTGGCCCCGCGCCACTCCCAAAAGTGGCCAGCACCATGGCCCTGCAGCTCCTGGGGGAGGGAGGGCAGAGGGCTCCGTGCACTGCCCTCACCTGCAGGCACCGCTCCCTGCAGCTCCCATTGACCGGGATTGGGGAATCGTGGCCAATGGAAGCTTCGGGGGTGCTACCCACAGGTGAAGGCAGTGCGCGGTGGACCCGCCTGCCCCACCCCACTCCCAGGAGCCACTGCTGGATATGCTGTCCACTTCCGGGATCGGCGCAGGGCCAGGGCAGGTAGGGAGCCCTTGAGGTAAGCGGCACTGGGCCAGATCTTGCCCCCCAACCCTCTGCCCTAAGCCCACAGACCCTCTGCTGCACCCCTCCTGCACCTCAGCCCCCTGCCCTGAGCCCCCTCTCGCACCCCTCCTCCATCCCAACTCCCTGCCGCACCCCCTCCTGCACTCCAACCCCCTGCCCTGAGCCGCTCCTGCACCCCACACTCCCTCCCGCACCCCAACCCCCTGCCCCAGCCCTACATTCATGGCCCTGCATATAATTTCCCCACCCAGATGTGGCACTCGGGCCAAAAAGTTTGCCTATCCCTGCAGTATGCCTATGGCAATGATGCATCTCCAATAATGTAGACATCTCCGCGTCTTACCTGCCAGGGCTTCAGAACACTGCGGCAGACCACCTGAGAAGATACTTCTCGCAAGCCCACCAGTGGAAGATGGACTACCCAACCCTCGTTACCATATTTAAACATTGGGGGTTCCCTACTTCAGATTTATTTGCAATGGCTCACAATATGAAATGCCCTCAGTATTGCTCCCAAGCAGGGCTCGGTCACCACTTCCTCTGTGATGCCCTCCTTACAAAATGGGATGCACCACTAATGTATGCGTGTTGCTCCACCCCCTTTTATAGCTTTGGCACAAGGAGGGAATCTTTTGTCTGTGCTTGTCCCCATCCCCGCCTCATCAATGGATAAATACAAGGATTAAGATGGATTCCAGTATCATGTGACATGGTCACATGTCACTGTAAGACCTCCTAGTCTCCATTCTTCCTGGGTTGGTCCACACGTATACAGGAAGGTTTGCAGGTAAATAAACAACTTACAACCAATTGTCTTAGTCAATGGGAGCCATCAATATTCTAAACCATCATTAAACTTTGCATAATTACAATAGGACCTCAGTTATACTTCACATTTCTAGTTTCAGATATGAGAATGATACATGCATACAAATAGGAGGAATATATTCAGTAGGTTATAACCTTGTTAGGATACCTTACAAGAGACCTTTTGCATAAAGCATATTCAAATTACATCATATTCACACTCAATAAGCATATTTCCATAAAACATATGGAGTGCAACGTCCCACATTATCAGTATTGTAATGAGTTATGCTAGATAGGCCATTTAAGGTAGCTGCAAAGATGTTACTTGCCAGTTATGATGATCTCATTTATGTGTTTGTATCACCTTTGTATTATGAGTTATACATATGTCTGTATTTCAAAGTTGGGCTATGCTTCTGGGTGACACCCCTAGACAGTTGGGCATCAGCACTGCCTAGGCTGCTTGATGGCCCATCAAGGACCATCCGCTATACAATTGAACCAATGAGAGAAGGCAGATACATCTTGTGACTCAGCAAAGTGTGCAGGGGCATGCTTATGGACAAAAGAAGGCTTTCAAGCCATATGCGGGTCAGCTTGTGGTTGGAACAAAGGAAGCACAGGCCACATGGCAAAAGACTATAAAAGGCAACTGCATCTTCTCTATTCTTGTCTTCATTCCTGCTTCTTACCTCTGGAGTAACCTTTCTACAAACGAAGCTCTGAACAAAGGACTGAATGACCCATCCAAACTGTGGATGTGTTCCAGAGGAACTTTCAAGCCAGCAAACTCACCAATACTGCTAAGAACCTGATGGACTTCGAAGTCTTTGTATGTATGTGACTGTTTTACCATTTAACATCTCTTCTTGTTCTCTTTTCTTTATAATAAACCTTTAGTTTTAGATACTAAAGGATTGGCTGGCAGTGTGGTATTTTGGGTAAGATCCAAACCTATACTGACCTGGTAATGTGGCTGACCCTGTGGGGTCAGAAGAACATTTTTGTGTATTTAAGCAGAATTTTCCAAATAACTTCTCACTGTACTGGACCTAGGTTGTGATTGGGAGCCAGAGCACTGGGATGCAATAAAGGGGGCTGTGTGATTTCTTTTTTTGCTCTTGATAAACAGAGTGTGGGGAATCAGAAGTGCAGTTTGTGACTGGTTGGGGAATTTAAATTCAGTGTTACCCACCAGTCTTCAGTGTTACCTACCAGTATCTGTTCTCCCTTTTGTAGCTTGCCCTGACCTTCTCATTTCCAGTGAGGGCTGCCCTAGGCACCCCGGTCACACCAAGCACACACAAAACATATGCTCAGAAGTGGGTACAGTTCTGCACCTGGTGTGAGGCTAACCACGTCTGCTCATTCCGCTCCTTTACCCAGGGTCCTGGACTATATACTAGACCTTAAAAAATTGGGCCTCTCCAACAGTTCCATAAAGGTGTACCTAGCTGCAATCACCTCACTACACAAGAAGGTAGATGGAACCACCATCTTTGCTCACCCAACAACTAAGTGTTTCCTAAAGGGCATGACTAACATCTACGCACCTCTGAAAGACCCTACTCCTATGTGGGACTTTAGCCTTGTGCTCCACACCCTCATGGGGAAATCATTCGAACCCCCTAGCAACCTGCTCATTGCTACACTTATCAGTGAAGGTCGCCTTCCTTATTGCTATCACTTCAGCAAGAAGAGTAGCAGAGTTAGGTGCCCTAATGGCACACCTGCCTTATACCACATTCCATAAGGACAAAATGATCTTGCCAAACCACCCTAAATTTATACCCAAAGTAGCCTCCCCATTTCATTTAAACCAACCCATATATGTACCTGTGTTTTTTCCAAAACCCAGTGTCAACTCCAGGGACGCAACTCTTCAACACTTGATGTCCATAGAGTTCTGACCTTCTACCCTAGAAAAAACAAAGACCTTTAGAAAGTCATCACGTCTCTTTCTATCTATCACAGAATGATCAAAGGGTGAGGCCATCTCTAAACAAAGACTAAGTGGATTTCTGGCTGTATCCACCTGTGTTACCACCAGAGCAATATCCCGGCTCCATCAGGAGTTCATACACATTCCACCAGAGCGCTATCCACGTCAGTAGGTTTTCTTAAGAACATACCCCTTATAGACATTTGCAGGGCAGCTACCTGGGCCTCGGCCCACACTTTTACCAGACACTTTGCCCTAGAACAACATTCCACTGCCAACACTCAGTTCGGACTCTTGGTGCTATCTAATGTCAACAAAGCTACTTCAAAGTACCTCCCTCCATTGAGGGGCACTGCTCCATAGTCACCTAAAGTGGAGCACCCACAAGGACGCTCCTCAAAAAAGAAGAGAAGGTTACTCACCTTCGCAGTAAACTGAGATTCTTCGAGATGGTTATCGCTGTGGGTGTGCCACTACCCGCCCTCCTCCCCTCTACTTTGGAGTTTCACGCTGTTTCTCTGGGGTAGAGAAGGAACCGAGGGACGGTTGGCTGTGCACACTAGCTAACCGCTCAGAGTGGTGTGGCCGAGGGTACTGCTACTACAAATCTCCAATTACAAGTGCAGGGCACCAAGACCTCTAAACTGGAGCACCCACAGGGACAACCATCTCCAAAGCAGCTCAGTTACTGCACAAGGTGAGTAACCTTTTCTTTTTTATCTTACCTAATGAAACATAATAGGTGGCTGGAGGATGTTCTGACCTATGCTATCAATTATGTGAACTGTACATTTAAAAAAAACTTTTGTGAATTGAACTTTTTAATCTGACCTATTTCTTCTACCTTTTAATACTTTGCACTAACATAATGCCATCCATCTGAGATTCCTAAAGCACTTTTAATGAATGATGGCCAACATTTCCAAAAATGGGTGTCTGAAGTTAGGTTCTTACGTCCTTAACACCTGAATAATGACCCAATTTTCAAAAGTGTTTCATTGGGTGCTGTTGAATACTGAGCACTTTTGAAAATCAGGCCACTTAATTTAGTGCTTAACTTTATGCATACTTTTTGAAAACCTTAGCCCAAAATCTTAAAACGCAGTGTATTCCTTTGTAATTTGCTGCATAAACTCTGCTGTATAAACCCTGGTCCATGTCTACACCTTCAGTTTTAAGGAAATTATACACCACTGCTAGCAATGGTTGGGTGCTAGTGTGTACTAGCCCCTGGCATTACGTTTGTGATCTGCACCTACAATGCTAGATGGACACCCTGATTTTTTTAAAAAAACAACTGTGTAAACAAGGTCCTGGTTGTAGTAGTTCATTGTCCCTGTAACAGCAGACAAACTGCAGTGTAAGCTCATTGCATTTTGGTAAAGAATCTGTTTTTGTGCTCACCTTCTTGTGTTAGTACATATGCTATTTCAAAATAAAAACATTAAAAAACCATATTGCTGCTTTTTCTGTTTACCTAAGAAATTAAAATTTCTGACATACTTTTCTTGGTTACATGAGGACCTTCATTTATAATGTGATAAAAAATGGATTGTAAAGCCTACATTGGCTAATACATTTTAAAGAACCAATTATCTGTACCATGTCTTTCATGATTGTTTGTATTTCAGTTGCTTAGCTGAAGAACAAACTTGGGAATTCTTAATTCATTTTATTAATCAAAATAGAATGTTTAGTGAGAGAACAAGTAATCATGGTAAATAAAATAAAGATGATTACTAATAGGGTTGATTAAGCTTACTAATAGGGTTTAGCAAGCTTAAAAGAAGGAATTTAACTTGGGGTATTACAGCTTATCAGAAGATAGCAAATCAAGTCACAATAACAGTAAATATCTTTAGCTTACATCTTGAAGCTTCTTCATCTCTCTGACAAGCTGTCATTTTCTTGTGACCACAAGCTCTGTGCCATTTCTAGACTGTGATTGCTTTAGACACTCGCGATTTCTCTCAGCTGTTTTTACTGCAGGAAAGTCATTTTCCTGTCATAGGTAGTGCTATGCTGAGTTAGTCTTGGCACTCTTAATGTATTGGCTTAGCAATTATTTCTAGACAACTAGCATTAAACTTGTTAATGAAACACAAGTATGTGACATACGCTTGTCATTCACAGGTTTATCAATTCAGGTGTACAGTTACTGATGTTATACCAATAAAATAAAAACCAGCAGGATCTTATTAAAGGGAAAAAGGCAAAATACCACATTTATTGTGAATACAGAAAGAATCATAGTAAGCAGTTAGTTATAGCTATAACATTCCATTCAATCTCATATTTATTCACACATTCATTCATACAGACACACACACACAGGTTCTGCAAGGTTGTTATCATAGTTACCAGCCTTAGAGTTGCTCATGCCAAGCCACTGGCCAGGTGGCCTGGACATGAGGAGGGAGCAGGGCCTTGTCAGATGCTCATCTGATGCTCCTGGAAGTTGGTTTGCAGAATCAGACCCCAAAGTTCTCACTTTTTAGAGTCTATTTTTATAGGAATTTCTTCCTATGCCAGTCTATGGGAATTGCTTCATCATGCTGTTGCTGAATCAATCAGCAGATAGCACGTTCCTGACGGCTCCAAGATGTTACCTTGTTCTTTGGTTCTCCCATTCTTGAGGCTGTTGGGTGGATTCCAGTCTGCCCTCCGGGGGGTCCTCCGGTTATTTCCACTTGACCCTTCTTCAGCCGATGGACACTGGATTCTTAGGCTGGCACCTCCCTGATCATTCAGTTATTATCCACACCAAACATCCATCCACATACATCCTCTATCTCTATTTTAATCACAATTGTTAATACAACAAAAGGGTGGGGAGTCTCTGGGTGTTGTTTCTGTTGTTAGAGTATTGCTTTGAGTCTCTCTCTCTGTGAATTGCTTTGAGAACAGACTCTGTCTTAGAATGTACTAACACAATTAGCAGCTTGCAAGTTACACACATAGAGGGAGAGAAACAGTACCAAAAACCAAGAGACCTGTTAATTAGTAATACCCTGGAATTTAAACTATGGGGAATCAAACTCATTTGTGATTTTAATACAGAACTTCTTTAATATGATCCAACACTGAGAAGTATTTATTTTAGTAAAGTGAAGTAAATAACAAAAGATTCTGTACGCTTATCGGTTGGAATTGGTGTGAAGGTGGACTGTCCAGTTCAGCTGGACAGTCTGCATTGACTGACTTCTCGAGATACTTGGAACTGAAGTTCCTAACTAATTTTCATTCAAGGTGGTGTGACAGATGTAGTCTTACTCTTCTCCATTATTGCCATGGTCACCCCAGTGACTAAAAGAGAGTTAACAAGATGGTTGTCTATGAAAAGATTGTATTTGTTACCCTCAGTGAGCACCCAGGGGACTCCAGTTCTCAGTGTCCATTTACATTGTAAAAATATCACATCGGTTCTAAATAAAGCTGAGCTCATTCCCTGAACACGTTTCCCATGACACGGTAAATTGGAGAATGAATCTGATTATAAAAAGGTAACATTAAATAGGCTTGTCTCTTTCACCAAGAGGATGTCAAGTGATTGTCTACTTGCAATAAATCGGTAAGATACCAGTCCTGTGTAGCTTTACTGTCAAATATAAAAGAGGAAGATTGAACTGTCCTTCATTTTTATCATATAGCTGATAAAATGTTTTTGTGTGGCTGTCCCCACAGAGGAAACTTTTTAAGAAATTTCTTAAATAAATGTATATCTTTTTAAAAGTTCTGATTTAGATTCAGATAACATATTAACACCCACTTCCAAACTTTTAAATTTGTGGAGATATAGAGGATGTTGCACCCACTGTAAGTTTAACAAACTTTCCTTTTGGGGGTTATTGTTAGTGTTTTTTCTTAGAACTTCATTCCCCTGAGGGTGTTCTGATGTCTTCTTTTCCTCTTGGTTTTTATTTTGCAGTGACAAACTTAGAGACTTTGTTCACAGATGATGAATGTTGGCATTTAGCAGTTCAGTTCCATCTTGAATGTGCCTATACATTTTTGAATTACCATGAGTATAAAAATGCTAAAAAGCATTTCAACGCAGCTAAAGACATAACCAAACTACAGATTAATTTGACAGGTAAGTTTTTGTTTACAAATATTATGAAAATGTGCTTTAACTAGCCTTGTATGGCTTGACTTTTTTTTAATGGCCAAGAAAAAATAGAAGTGAGGTAATGTTTGGGAAATGCTTGCTTGTTAAGGGCAACGGTTCATTTTAAGTGGGGGGAAAGGGATTGATTCTTGAGCTTGTAGCATATTCTGAATTTATATTGGTATCTGTACAGTTACATTTTGTGCTCCTGTTCTCTTGTAAATAGTGCTGAGAGGGTGCAGAAGGAAAAACTAGAATCAACACATCCACTGAGATACTTAGTGTTGTATTGTGATTTCATTTCTAAAAGCACCGCTTCCTGAAAAACTGCAGAATAGTAGGCAGTCATTGTTTGTTGTGAAACATCATTGTAATTCCTGGAAGTACTCATGTACAACATGGAAGATGAAGAGTGTGTACACAGACTATAAATAGTAGTAACAAATGGCACAAACAGAAAGTCACTTAACCCTCTTGCTGTTAGAAAATTAGCCTTCTTTTCTGTGTCTTGTAATTCTATAGCAAGGGCAATGGATTTTATTACATGTTTTTTTTTCTTCTGTGTATCAATAGTTTATTCATGATTATGAAAGATGTAATGGTAACTCCAGAAATACTATAGAGGAAATGGAGAGGACTGGGAACAGAGGGAAAATTGCCCAAACTTGTAAAAATGTCATATCTACCACGATAGGACAAGATCTTAAAAATATCTGTCTCCACATCAAATTGACCAAGAAAATTATGTACAATATTCATAGTAACCTTAGTTACAATCTTTTAACACATGGTTTTCTTGGTCAGAACTAGAATACCATATCCAATATATGAAATCTAAAAAGTGTATCAGGCGAAGTCATTCACCAGGAAGGAAAAAGATTTTATTTTGGTTTCTTTACGTGGTGGATGGTAATCTTTTAAAAGCAACTTTCACCATGTGAGGAACTGCTTCATGTATTACTGCATTAGGACACATCCTGATATGTTTCTAATATTCAAGCAAATTCTTAAAGTCAGTGAGTCTCCAGATCTGGCTGGTGGCGTGCTTCAAAATTTTGGACATAAAAATTGAAACCAATAACTGTTGGTTAGACTATAATGATGAAACAAGAATGCATGGAGTCTGGATGGCTCAGAGGATTGGTAATTTGATTCAGTCTCACCTCTGTGGCACTGAATTGAGTCTAGTCTATTTTAGTAGGATGCAAAAGTAGTTCTGAAGACTGTTCAGTGCCTATATAGTGGCATCAGTCCAATTTGTAATGAACAGCTGTTGACATCACAGAACACACTATCCTGTCTTTTGGCAATGTTGACAGACAGGACAAGAATCGATTGGCTGTAGAAACATGGAAATTGAATTATCTTCACAAACCTCCATATGAATTGATTCCTCAGAGCAAGGCTTGGGCTTACTGGCTGGGCTGTACAGAGAATCTTGAACTTCTGTTGCCTCTATATATACCTCATACCATAAATATAGGATTTCCCAGCTGTAAATAGGACACTTTTTGTGAACACTAAGTTTACTTATAAGTCTTTAAAAATGTCTCATAATGTAAATAAAATAATTTTTTAAACCTAATTTTTCACCTGCATATTTCATTCATATCTGGGTCCAAAAGGAAAATCTTGTGTACTTGTTAAACTAATTGTAAATATATTATTTAGAAACTGTCTTCTTCCCATTTTTCTTCAAGCAGTATATTCACAAGGTTTTTTTCCTCTTAAAACTTAATTTTAGTAATCCTTTAATAAGAACGATGGGTGCATATTGAATGTCCTTATGCAACGTTCATTATGCACTGCGGAAAGTAATTCCTAAAATCATAAGACTTCTTTCCACATAATTTGGAATTAATTCCCCGACTTTCTAACTGGCTCCACACTTCCTTCGTTGTTCTCTATTTTAAGGGATCAGTAATTTCCTAATTGGTCTTTGATACAAATTGAATAGCATATTCTTCTTTCAGAGCTCTAGTACTTTAAAGATTAAGTAGTAAATGGTTACAAAGCTGTTTGCAATAGATTTTGAATGTATGAAAATGTAATATATGCAATTGATGCTACAGCCAAGACATGACATTCTGTTATGTTCTAATATGGACTGTACTACAAACTTGATATTCTAAAGTGGTTTTGCTAAAGTTAATTCAAATTGTTTTCAGTTCATGTATTTAAAAACATAATCAGTGTCATATGGTGTGAGACTCAGAACATAAAAGTTTAACAGTTAAGGGACAATAAAACCCCAGCAATGACAGTTGATTTTTGTCAGCTGTTGCTTGATTTTACCTAAACGGCTATACCTATTTTTTCGTAATAAGGGGCGTTAGGGAAATAACTCATTCAAATGTAAAGATTTAAACTAGAAAAGCTATTGTTAAACGGAAAAAATAGTTTGCTGCCCTTGATATATGTGTGCTTTTAATTACTACTTTAGCCAGAGGTTAGGATAGCCCTAGAAATGAATTCTGGTGATCATGCATTTCTCTCAACTAGCGAGACTCCTAAAAGTATTGTGGTTTCTCTCAGTAAATCTATCAGAAGGGTTACAAAGGATGTCTAATGTGAAGGCAAATGAAATGAACATGTGGGGATTGTTGGCATTCTAGACAAACTTACTTTGACATTCATGTTTTGGCTGGATAGTAGGAATGTTGCATCAAAAAAATTCTGGTTTAATATGAAACGTGCAACCTCCCAGCAGATACAAATTTAAAGCTTTTAAGAAGAATTTCATTAAATAAAAATGAAATATCAAATCATTTTTAATGACTATAGTCTTTATTCACTGAACAGTTTTTCATCATGAAAAATAAATATGGGGGGGTCAGGTTGTTGGCTTTTTTGTTTTTGTTTGTTTTAAAGAAAAGGTGATAGTCCTCAGACAGAGTCCAGTAGTGACCTCTGAATTTTAAAGTCCAATATTTTAAGAACCAGGGTTAGAAATAAATAAAAAATGCTCTTGGATTTTGTGGGTTAGTTCTCATTTTGTTTTTATTTTACATGGAACTTGTAAGTAAATACATTTTCCATGTGGTGTTGGAGATCCTGATTCCTCTTAATAGTTAATAAATCTTAATTTTCTGTAGGTGCTTTGGGAAAAAGAACACGATTTCAGGAAAAGCATGTAGCACAACTTATACTTGATGTCCAAAGGAAAGATGATGTCGTCCTTTCTCACCGTGAGCTAAGCCCAGCACCAACTGCTCTGGAAAATTTAACAAAGGTATGCAGTGGAAATAAATTGTTCTTTAGTAGTTCACGATTTTTAAAACTCATTTGAACACACAGCAAAGCTTCTCTTCTGGAACATTTGTGGAAAGGGGTCAGAATGTGAGTAGGATGGACTTACTTGTTCTGAAAAAGTTTTGATCATGATTTTGGGACTATTAGTAGTGGATTTACTTGATTTAATTTGTTTATTGTGAATGTTGAGTTTTGTAAAGGACATCCAGAGCTTAGGACAGGAGCTTCTATTATCTGTTTTATAAATCTAAATAAATTACAAATAAATGTATATAAATCCCTAAGATGGGTTGTATGACTTTAGTGACTGTCTTATTCCATTTGATGCACAGAAATTTTCATGTGTAGATCATATCCGGAAGTTGTGATCATACATTCACTTGGCATACGTTTTCCTCTTAAACTCGCATAGTGCACAGATAAAGAAGACTGTTATTTAATTTAATAATGTTTTAAAGAAAATACACCTATTAACCAGGCCTCTGTCCCTGCCCTCATTTCCTTCTCCCTGAGAGAGACACTTTGGACCCTTTCATAGCCCAAAATGGAACTACTGAAGCTCACCTGGTCATCAGAAATAACACACTATTACCATGTAGGTTTCTAGCACCTGATGCCCTGTCTCTCACACTTTAGAGTAAAACTAGCATTAAATGGCTAGGGGCTAAATCTTTAGAGGGGCAGAGCAATTTCCACTGACATCCAAAAATCCTTCTGGGGTACAGTCCTGACCAGTAAACGTTGTATCAGTGCCTGTCATGCACCCCTAGGTGCCTCAGAAGGCTTTGCTGCTGTTGCTCACAGCCATCCAACCAGCATGTAGCTCACACCTTGAGTGTCTGTGTATAGCGGCAAGCCCTGGTCTGGCAGCTCTGACTCCAGCAGCCTGCCAGCAACACACCAGTCACACTCTGGCTTCCTTGGTTACTACTTGCAGGCTGACCCAACACATTCTACTCCCAGATTTTCACTAGAACATGTGCTTTGCAACGTCTAGCCCTCTCCTGGACAGTTCATTGCCCCTGTAAGGAATCAATATTCAACAGTTTGTTACTTTAACTTGAGTTATCAAACAGTTCAGTTTAAACACAGCGCTGGATTGGTTTAGAGTAAAAATAAAACAAGTTTATTAACAAAAGAATAGGATTTTAAGTGAATTCAAGTATAAGAGATAAAGTTAAAAATGATTATAAGCAAATAAAAGCAAAAACAAGTGTCTAAAAGTCAAAAACTTAATCTAGTACATTTTGGTTCAAGAGGGCCTTTCTCATCCACAATCTTCCAGCAAGACGATGGCTGACCCTTTCCTCAGTCAGGATGTCTCCCAGAGGCCCAAAGGTGATGGTGCCTTTGTTGTCTTAGGTGAAAGAGAGAACTTGGGATTTTCCGCCCCTTTCTTTTATAGTCCAGTGAACATTTAAAGTGGATTCATGTGAAGGTTACCCTTCAAAGTAAAGTTTATACAAGTGGTAAGGAAGGCAACATAAAGTCTGGTGGTGAAGGAGCCTCCATGCTTTTTCTTCCCCACCTGTGTTAGCTGTGTATAGTGGCAGGCCCCGGTCTAGCAGTTCTGACTCCAGCAGTTTGCCAGCAACACACCAGTCACGTTCTGGCTTCCTTGGTTACTACTTGCAGGCTGACCCCAACACACTCCTACTCCCAGATTTTCACTAAAACATGTGCTTTGCAATGCAAACAAATTGTGCTGTTTCCTGCCATCACCTCCTAGGGTTGCCAACTTTTTAATCACAGGAAACCCAACACCCTTGTCCGACCCCTTCTCCAGGGGCCTGTCTCAATCACTCCATCCCCCGTCCCTCTGTAGCTCGCTCTACCCCACCCTTGCTCACATGTTCATTTTCATTGGGCTGGGGCAAGGGGATGGTGTGTGGGAGGGTGTGAGTGCTCCGACTGGAGATGCAGACTCTGGAGTGGGGCCTGGGATGAAGGGTTTGCAGTGCAGGATAGGGCTCTGGGCTGGGGCATATTTTCTATAAAGATTATTACATAGCATGTACGGTGTGAATCCAGGGACTGCTTTCAGTCACGCAGAATAAGTATGGCAAACATTAAAAGGCACTCCATGCTTGTCTAGGATTGTGGGGGGAAATGTACAATATTATACTGTTTGAGAAATAGTCTATGATTATGTGATTCAGCCTTGAAAAACTGATGTGTAAAAAAAAAAAAAACCAGCTCAGGCACAAAATTTGCTTGTCTGTCCTTTCATTATTTTCATCTTATGGTTAATACTCTGGCATTTTACTCACCCATCAAGTAAGATGACTTGCATGTCCAAAAAACGCTTGTTCCAGGAGTGTGGGCAAGTAGAATTTCTTAATGCTGAAAAAATTAAATACTATATCATAATGCATAAAAGTGGGGCAATTAAGGCTGTATGTAACTTCTAAATCTGGCATTTGCTGATTTTTTTTTTAGTGCATCCTTAAATTCCTTTGTGTTCTGTGGAATATGGAAAAGTTTACTGAACAAAAAACCTATTAATTGCAATATATGGTGAATAATAATTGTACAAAACAAAGCCAATGAAGCCATCTGACTTTGTACTTGACTAGATGCAATCAAACTAACATAGGTACTCTCTAATGCCATCTGGTGCTGGCCAGCTTTAGGCTACTTCTTTACTATGAGCTAGGGGTGTGCTTGCCCTGCTCACATACACATACTTGTGCTAACTCTCATTGAACTAGTGTGAGTCTAAATTGCAGTGTAGCAGCTGCAGAAGCACATGAAAACCAGTGGGTGAGTACTTAGCAAGGACAGGCTGTGCCTCCGCAGCTGCTATCCATGCTACCATGAGTACACTATTTGTTAGCTCTGTGAAAGCCAGCACGAGTATGTGTATTCGAATCACACCCTTATTCATAGTGTAGAGGTAGCCTTGGTGTGTTTGGTTGCATCACAAGAAAATATATTTTTTATCTCGGAACAAACAGTTTCAGACTTCTTTTTTGTTGCAGGAAGGTAGAAGAATAGAGCTGTGAGAAGGTAAATTTCAGAGGCCTTGTCTATAGTCAGATGGACGTACACAAGTTAAACTAAATCTCTTAAAATCATGCCTTTAGTTAAATAGGTGCACAATTGTGTAGAGGCAAGGCCTGAGATGTGGGGTATGTGTTTAGGACTCTTAATGCCATTCTGGTGTGAGGAATGTTGGATTAGTCTTAATCTGAAAACAGTCCTGAACAGCTTCTTTCGTTTTTCATGTAGTTTGTCAGCTTGGATTGTAAAAACATGTGCAAGACATGATCTAATCTCAATATAATATATTTCAATTGACCATCTTACATAAGTAAGTTAACACTAACTGAATCTGTTCAGTCAGCCTAATGACTGCTGTAATTTCTCTGGCTTGTAGACTAGAACTTGGACACTGCTTATTGATTATCTTATAATTCCTTAATGTAACTTCTGTTACGTCTGATGAAGTACAGTCAGCTGCTCTCTTCTTAAGTGGCTAGCTCATATTGGAAGAGGATATAGAATTTTTGGTTGGCTGTGTTTAGTCAATACATAGAAACTGTGATGAATACCAACATACTCTAGAAATGTACTTTCAGTATACTTTAAAAAGAGAACAGAACTGCATATTTTCACACAAAAAGCCCTTTGTTTTGAGGGAGTAGATGAATAGAACGTCTTTGTTTTATTTGACGTATTGTTGTAGTTCTAAGATTTTTGTACTTCTGCCAGTTTCAAGCTTTTTGGCCTCACGATTAAACTTCAGTTATTGACCTTATAGATTATTTTTAGGTCTTAACATTAACTTCATCATTTAAAGGGTCAGTAATCATAAAATATTGCATGTTCAGTGAACATTGAAACAAAAACTAATTACTGAGAATCATTGTAAAATCCATCTTCTCTTGTGACAAACCATAAAAACAGTCTTTCTTGGATGGTGGTGTTAACTGGGAAAAAAAATCAGTAAAGATAGTCATAGTTGTTGCCCTTCTCTCTTGAAGACAATATTCATTTTCCTATTAGAGCAGTGAAAATGCCCCCAGTGTCAGATCTTTGACATTCTGCAGCACAATGACTATCCTTCTAGCAAAAAAGGACTGGATGATGCTCCTTTCCACTGTTCAGACAGCTGGAGAGTTGCTGCTAAAGAATTATAAAAGCTGATTTGCAGTTCAGTTATTTTATAAAATATCTATTGTGACATTCAAACAGTTAAATATGTTCTCATTTGATATTAGGGGCAACAAAATAAGCTAAAGGTATTACTATAATAGTTTGTATTTACTTTACAATGTGTTTTTCAACAGAATTATGATTTAAATGATGACACAGTGCTAAATGAGATAAAATTAGCAGATGCTGATCAGTACCAGTTGCCTGACCTGTGTGCAGAAGAACTTGCTGTTATCCTTGGAGTTTGGTAAGTTTATTGGTATCTTTGTTCCTTTTGTAAAATCTCCCTTGAATCTTGTGAAATGTTAAATAAAATCTCAGTGAAATAAGGTCTTTTTTTTTTTTTTTAAATCAAGACTAGAGCATATACTAAGCTATAGTCTTGATAAAATTGCCCTCTATAACACTGATAGAGAGCTATGCACAGCTGTTTGCCCCCCACCCCCAGGTATTAATATATACTCTGGGTTAATTAATAAGTAAAAATGTAGACATATCCAACATGACTTTTTTTTCTGTCTTGCTCGCTTAGACTGTAAGCTCTTTGAGGCAGAGGAAATGTGTAGCTGTTTGTCCAGCACCTAGAATGAGGAAAAAAGAAAAGGAGTACTTGTGGCACCTTAGCGACTAACAAATTTATTTGAGCATAAGCTTTCGTGAGCTACAGCTCACTTCATCGGGTGCATTCAGTGGAAAATACAGTGGGGAGATTTATATACATAGAGAACATGAAACAATGGGTGTTACCATACTCACTGTAACGAGAGTGATCAGGTAAGGTGAGCTATTACCAGCAGGAGAGCCGGGGGGGGACCTTTTGTAGTGATGATCAAGGTGGGCCATTTCCAGCCGTTGACAAGAACGTCTGAGGAACAGTGGGGGGGAAATAAACATGGGGAAATAGTTTTACTTTGTGTAATGACCCATCCACTCCCAGTCTCTATTCAAGCCTAAGTTAATTGTATCCAGTTTGCAAATTAATTCCAATTCAGCAGTCTCTCGTTGGAGTCTATTTTTTCACATTTGGGGACAATGTATACCTTCAAATCAGCGGCACTGCTGTGGGTACCTGCATGGCCCCACAGTATGCCAGCGTTTTTATGGCTGACTTAGAGCAACACTTCCTCAGCTCTCGTCCTCTAATGCCCCTACTCGCGCTACATTGATGACATCTTCATCATCTGGACCCATGGAAAAGAAGCCCTTGAGGAATTCCACCATGATTTCAACAATTTCCATTCCACTATCAACCTCAGCCTGGACCAGTCCACACAAGAGATCCACTTCCTGGACACTACAGTGCTAATAAGCGATGGTCACATAAACACCACCCTATACAGGAAACCTACTGACCGCTATTCCTACCTACATGCCTCCAGCTTTCATCCAGACCACACCACAGGATCCATTCTCTACAGCCAAGCTCTACGATACAAGTGCATTTGCTCCAACCCCTCAGACAGAGACAAACACCTACAAGATCTCTATCAAGCATTCTTACAACTACAATACCCACCTGCTGAAGTGAAGAAACAGATTGACAGAGCCAGAAGAGTACCCAGAAGTCGCCTACTACAGGACAGGCCCAAGAAAGAAAATAACAGAACGCCACTAGCCGTCACCTTCAGCCCCTAACTAAAACCTCTCCAACGCATCATCAAGGATCTACAACCTATCCTGAAGGACGACCCATCACTCTCATAGATCTTGGGAGACAGGCCAGTCCTTGCTTACAGACAGCCCCCAGCCTGAAGCAAATACTCACCAGCAACCACACACCACACAACAGAACCACTAACCCAGGAACCTATCCTTGCAACAAAGCCCGTTGCCAACTGTGTCCACATATCTATTCAGGGGACACCATCATAGGGCCTAATCACATCAGCCACACTATCAGAGGCTCGTTCACCTGCACATCTACCAATGTGATATATGCCATTATGTGCCAGCAATGCCCCTCTGCCATGTACATTGGTCAAACTGGACAGTCTCTACGTAAAAGAATAAATGGACACAAATCAGACATCAAGAATTATAACATTCAAAAACCAATCGGAGAACACTTCAGTCTCTCTGGTCACTGGATTACAGACCTAAAAGTTGCAATTCTTCAACAAAAAACTTCAAAAACAGACTCCAACGAGAGACTGCTGAATTGGAATTAATTTGCAAACCAGATACAATTAACTTAGGCTTGAATAGAGACTGGGAGTGGATGGGTCATTACAGAAAGTAAAACTATTTCCCCATGTTTATTCCCCCCCCCCCCCCCCACTGTTCCTCAGACGTTCTTGTCAACTGCTGGAAATGGCCCACCTTGATTATCACTACAAAAGGTTCGCCCCCCCTACCCCCCTGCTCTCCTGCTGGTAATAGCTCACCTTACCTGATCACTCTCGTTACAGTGTGTATGGTAACACCCAGTGTCTCATGTTCTCTATGTATATAAATCTTCCCACTGTATTTTCCACTGAATGCATCCTATGAAGTGAGCTGTAGCTCATGAAAGCTTATGGTCAAATACATTTGTTAGTCTCTAAGGTGCCACAAGTACTCCTTTTCTCTTTGCGAATACAGACTAACACGGCTGCTACTCTGAAACCTACAATGATGAGGTGTTTAGGCACTATTGGAATGCAAATAAAAATTATTGTATTTCTCATCCTCCTTTTTCCCTACTGTGCCCTCTCTGAGACCCCATCATCTTTTTTATCTGTCACTGAGTTCTTGAGTCACATGTAGAGCTAGATAAAGCTCCTTGGACAAGGTATCTCTTTCCTTTGTTCTGAAAAACCTATGGTATGCTTCTCGGATGCTGTGTACATATTATATTTGTTACTCTGGAGGAAGTAAAATGGTATTCAATAAAAATTTTTAAATGGGATTAATAAAATCCCATGATCCATGAAAATTCCTTCCCAACTCTGAATTAGGTAGTTGCAGTGGATTAGGAGGATGTTCAGTGTGGTGAGAGCAAAGAAAACAAAATGTAAATATTTTAGGTACAATACTATATAACATTTTCAAGTTAAGCTTTCTCCATAGATAGATGTCAGTGAGGGAATTTATTCTGTATTGAAATTATGTTCTGCTGTGATATTAATGAAACATAAGGTTGAAAAATATAAATGGACACAATTCAGGAAATGAAAATGTTATGATTAAAATGCAACTTTAACTTGTCCATTGTGCTTATGAGTGGTAACAATCTTTTAACTAGTTGTATATTATGTATACAAATAGTTGTATATTATGTCTATAATGTAACTGTACAATATATGCACAAAGTATAATTATTACAGTTGGAGGATAATTAGATTTGAGACCAAAAATTTCTCCCATTTGAAGTGTATAGAATTAAAGAGCATAATCACTTTCCATGTTCAGTATGAAACATGAGAATTTTTGCAACTTTATCTGAAGAACGCTACCACTGTATTCTTTATACTTTGCAAAAAGCAATTATAAAGTTTCAGCGGAGATCATTCTTTGTTTATAGTGTGATTTAGGCCTTAATATAATTTGGTGTTTCACATGGGAGTGGAATTATAACCCTGTTGTCTCCTTTTGTATTATTTGATGGACTTCATATATCACTAGCACTACATTATGGGATTTGGTGAGCTATTCTGAGTTGTTCATGTAAGAAATGTCCAATTATTTGGAGTTGTGTACCCATTTCCTTCTTTGGCTTTACAGATACATCCTACTATGATTAATATGCTTGCCAACTCTCATCTTCTGCTCTGTTTTTGGCTTTTCCCTTGTGTTTGCTCACTATGGCTTGCTGGCAGCTTACTGGGCAAGGAGCCCTCTGTCAGTGCTCCTTGACAGATTGAGAGGAGGTTGCAGGTTCCAGAAATCTTTACCTTTTAGTACTTCTCCTTTAAAGGTTATGGAGTTTTTCTTTTTGAAGAAGATTGTGTCCAGTTACCCATGGATCAGTAATCCGAACATAAACAAGTTCCTAGAAAGACAGAAAATGGATTTAAAATACTGGCTTAATATAGCTCAATTTACACTGCTTATAAGCTTAAACAAGATAAAGTGTCTTGGCTTGTTTACAGAGAGAGTGAGTGGATAAAAAAGACAACTAAACGCATAACATCCCTTGAAAGTAATCCCTTTCTCTGACCACTTTCTTTCTCTTTGTGTCCCCCTTGACACTTATTAAATCCTTCCTCTAGTTCTCCCAGTTTTCTGAAGGCAAAGAGCTATAATAGAAGTTCATACAACAGTTTTGCTCTCCACCCTCTAGAAGGTGGCACTAAGGAAGAGAAAACAGTGATTAATGGCCACTTTGAAGGGCCTTAACAACCTATCTCTTGGGTACCATCTTTCGAAAACCACCTTGACAGGATGTAACATACCCAAATATGGGGTTTTTTTCTTTTTTCAATTATCTGACTTAAGGACAAAGGCTCAAACCCTCTGTTGCACATACATAATAAAATATTTTTTATTCATAACATTGTTTTCTAGAAGATGTTTTTAGCTTTTTGCAAATTTGAGAAGCATGCTTTATATATAAAGATTGTACCCATTGAACTGTAATTATTTTGTGTATACTCAAATAATTCTTGTTTCACAGCATAGATTTCCAGAAGAACAACCCAATACACAAGCTAACTGAAGAGGAGCTTTCAGCATTTACATCAGTAAGTAACTTATCTCTGTTTTTTACTATATTTATATGTTCCTTCAACTTCTCTAAGTGAAGTACTAAGCTGCGACCCATCAACTATTTTGGTGAAATTGTTTATGAATAAAAACTAATCTGGTTTTGGTCTGTTGCGTCCATAATTATGAAAAATCACATTCATTCTCTCTCTCATATCAATGCTGAAATTCAGCCTTGTTTGCTTCACCAACTCTGCATTATGAAGTTTACATTTAAAAAAACCCCAAATGCTATTTTCATTTCAATGTCTTTTACAAACATTTAATGAGAGAATTTCTGATGATTTTTATTCCCTACTCAGAGTTGAAATGTAATGATACAGGTCAGGCCCTTATAACAAATTCTTCAAATTGATTTAGTTCTGAAAGTACTTCCCTACCTTGTGAGCATCTAATTCTCAAGAGTCTTTTGTAAATTAAATAGTATAGTGCAGTCAGAAACAGTATTCTGATCCTTGCGAAGCCTTAAACACAGGAGCGTACATATTCTTTTTTTGGGGCTCAACTGAACTGAAGTAATTGAAAGCCAAATGAGTATTGTTTACACATTTCTTTAGGATAGTTTCTATCTGTTATATTTGACTTATACTGAAAGTGAAGGATTTTGTAGAGTGCTTTAGAGTGGCCCACTAAATCCAGGTTTTAGCATTACTACTCTGTGAACTTGTTCTGTGTTCCATTGTCAAGGTTCATCAACATTTCTAAGTCTGTCATGAAGAAAATAAATTTGTGGTGGGTGGGGAGACTTTATTGAAATATTCAAAATTATAATAGTATTGTGAAAATTTATTAATCAGTAGTTGTCCATTAGTTGCTTTTCTGAAGTCCAGGGTCCATATTCTGCTGTTCTCCTTTCTTCCTTTTGTCAGGATCCTGAACTTGACCATCTCATGGTTACTGCTGCCCACCTTCTTCTAGTTCCCCTACCAATTCTTCCCAGTTTGTGAGCAGCAGGTCAAGAGGAGCACAGCCCCTCATTGGTTCATCCAGCACTTGCATCAGGAAGTTGTCCCGAACACTCTCCAAAAACTTCCTGGATTGTCTGTGCACTGCTGTATTGCTCTCCCAGCAGATGTCAGAAGTCCCCTATAAGAACCAGGGCCTGTGATCTGGAAACTTCTATTAGTTAGTTGTCTGAAGAAAGCCTCGTCTACCTCATCCTCCTGGTCTGGTGGTCTATAGCAGATGCCCCCCACGACATCACCCTTGTTGATCTTGCCTCTAAACTTAACCCAAAGACTCTGAACAGGCTGTCCTCCATTTTTGAGGCTGGAGCTCTGAGTAATCATACTGCTCTCTTACATACAGTGCAACTTCTCCACCTTTTCTCCCTTTTCTCAGCATGACCACTGTCACTTGAACTAAACTAACTTCAGAGTAGATAACTCAAGTTAATTCTGCAGTGAAGGTTAATCTTATTAGGGTATGTCTACAGTACGAAATTATTTTGAAATTATTCTATTTGAATTTTCAGAAGCTATTTTATACATTCAGTCTTCTGAGTACCCACTAAAGTGTGTGAATTCGGCAGATTGCGTCCACAGTACCAAGGCTAGCATCGAATGTCAGAGCAGTGCTCTGTGGGTAGCTATTGCACAGTTCCCGCAGTCCCCGCTGCCCATTGAAATTCTGTGTTAAGCTCCCAGTGCATGGTGGGGCAAAAACATTCTTGCAGGTGTTTCTGGGTGTGTGTCGTCAGAAAGCTACAGCAGACAATCGTTTCGCGCCTTTTTGGCTTACAGATGCCATACTGCTTTCAGCAGACGGTGCACCGCTGCTCTCCTTCTACTATGAATCCACATCTCCAACTCAACTTTGCTTGGCCATCGTGAACCGAACAGCACAGCTTCCGCCGCCAACTCTGGTCTCCCGCTATTGCCACACTTTGGAGCTTCTCCATGTTGTCTGTCCTGGGTTCCACCTCCATGAAAGCCACAGAAGACAACCATTTTCCGCCATTGTTCGGCTACCGTGAACCAAACAGCACAGCTTCCGCTGCCACTCTGCTCTCCTACATTTCGCACCCTTTTTCCAAGATTATCCGTGCAGGCACCATAGCCATGGAGCCCAATCAGATCTCCGCTGCAGTTTTGACCATTGTAAATACCTCGCGCATTATCCATCAGTATGTGCAGAACCTGCAAAACCGGGTGAGGAAGCGACGACAGCGCGATTACTACAGTGATGAGGACATGGACACAGATGGCATGGCATGTGGCGATTGGGAGATCACGGTGGTGTTGGGCCAGGTTCATGCTGTGGAACCCCGATTCTGGGCCCAGGAAACAAGCTAAGACTGGTGGGACCGCATAGCGTTGCAGGTACAGGATGATTCCCAGTGGCTGAGAAACTTTCGTATGTGTAGGGCCACTTTCATGGAACTTTGTGACTTGCTGTCCCCTGCCCTGAAGCGCAAAGACACCAAAATGAGAGCAGCCCTCACAGTTGAGAAGTGAGTGGCCATAGCCCTGTGGAAGCTTGCAACACCTGACGGCTACCAGTTAGTCAGGAATCAGTTTGGAGTGGTGAAATCTACTGTGGGGGCTGCTGTGCTGCAAGTAGCCAACACAATCATTGACCACCTGCTATCAAGGGTAGTGACTTTGGGAAATGTGCAGACCATTGTGGATGGCTTTAATGCGCTGGGGTTCCCTAACTGCGGTGGGGCGATAGACGGAACGCATATCCCTATTTTGGCTCCGGCACACCGGGGCGGCCAGTACATAAACTGCAAGGGGTACTTTTCCATGGTGCTGCAAGCACTGGTGGATCACAAGGGACGTTTCACCGACATCAACATGGGATGGCTGGGAAAGGTGCATGAAGCTCACATCTTGAGGAACTCTAGTCTGTTTGAACAGCTGCAGGAAGGAACTTACTTCCCAGACCAGAAAATTACTGTTGGGGATGTTGAAATGCCAATAGTTATCCTCGGGGACCCAGCCTTAATGCCATGGCTCATGAAGCCGTACGTACAGCCTGGACAGTAGTAAGGAGCAGTTCAACTATAGGCTGAGCAAGTGCAGAATGGTGGTAGATTGTGCTTTTGGATGTTTGAAAGCACACAGGCACAGTTTACTGACTCGGTTAGATCTCAGCGCAACCAATATTCCAGTTGTAATTGCTGCTTGTTGTGTGCTCCGCAATGTCTGTGAGAGTAAGGGGGAGACGTTTATGGTGGGGTGGGAGGTTGAGGCAACTCGCCTGGTGGCCAGTTTCGCACAGCCAGACAACAGGGCGATTAGAAGAGCACAGCATGGCGCGCTGCACATCAGAGAAGCTTTGAAAGCCAGTTTCATGACTGGCCAGGATACCGTGTGAGAGTTGTTTGTTTCTCTTAAAGTTAGCCGCCCCCTATATATATATATATATATATATATATATATATATATATATATATAATGAAAGGAAATAAAGTCACAACTGTTTAAAAAACGTTCTTTATTATTTGTTGCACAAAACATTGAGAGAAATCAGAAGCTAGACAAGGGAGGGCGGGTATTGGGTTACAGGTGTGGAGGAGGAGGGAAGGACAAGTCCAGAAACCAGATCAAAATTTCGGGTATGCCAGCTTTCTGCTGCTTGTGCAATCCTCTGGGGTTGACTGTGTGGATCCCCATAGCCTTCCCCCGCCCTCCCCCCCCTGTTCTTGGTTATCTGGGTGAGGAGGCTATGGAACTTGGGGAGGAGGGAGGGCGGTTATTCAGGGGCTGCAGCAGCAGTCTGTGGTCTTGCTGCCTTTCCCGCATTAGATCCACCATACAGCGGAACATGTCAGTTTGCTCCCTCATGAGCTTGACTGTAGCATCCTGCCTGCTCTCGTCGCACATGTCCCTCCTCTCTTCATATTCATGTAACGCTTTACGTGACTCCACAATTGTTTGCCTCCACACATTCAGCTGGACCGTATCAGTGCAGGAGGACTGCATGAGCTCGGCAAACATGTCGTCCCGAGTTCGTTTTTTCCGCCTTCTAATCTGGACCAGCCTCTGGGATGGTGTAGATAGGGGCCACATTGAAACATTTGCACCTGCTGCAGGAGGAGAAAAAGGGAGGGTAGTATTTTAAAAGATACATTTTAGAGAACAAAGGGGACAGCTGTTTCTCAGTGAAACAGGTAATTCATAGTACACGGCACATGTTCTTTCTGTACAAGATCTCATTTTGTCTCTTATACTGAAGTGCCTGCCACTTTGGTGTGAGTAAGCCAACACGTGCGGCCAGGCAACAGAATTCAGCTTGCAGGCAGCGGCCAGGCAACAGAATTCAGGTTGCAGGCAGCCTGCGGGCTCTCTGGGATGATCGCTTCACACAGCACCCTCACCGCACGCGTGCACACACACCCACCGCGGGACTCCGATGAGGCTCTGTGCAGTGATGAGCCCTTTAAACTAAATGCGAACAGCCCAGCGCAGCTGGGTTTCCCCCCACCACATGGCTCCAATCAAGCTCTCACTCACCAGAAGTGCCTTCTCCAGGGTCATGGTCCAGGAGCGTGTTTTGGGAGTAAGGGGAGGCTATTGGCTCCAGCTTTAAGAATAGTTCCTGGCTAGGGGGGAAAACAGATTCCCCACTTTCCGCCTGTGCACTCACCTCCTCCTTCTCCTCCTCCTCCAAAAACTCATCCTTCTCGCTCCGGGCTACTCCCCCCTTGCAGGTGTCCACGGACGGTGGTGGAGTAGTGGTGTCGTCACCCCCCATAATTGCATGCAGTTCATGGTAGAAGTGGCATGTATGGGGCTGTGACGCAGAGCACCCATTCACCTCCCTGGCTTTTTGGTACACTTGCTCCTTGATTTTTGTATGACACTGTTCTGTGTCCTTGGAGTAGCCTCTTTCTGTCATGGCCCTAGAGACTTTAGCACACGTATTTGCGTTCCTTTTTTTGGAACGTAGTTCTGCCGTAACAGATTAGTCTCCCCAACATGCAATGAGATCCAGTACCTCCTGTTCGGACCATGCTGGAGCTCGTCTGCGAATCTGGGACTGCATGGGCACCTGTGATGGTGGACTCTGCATGGTTGCCTGTGGTGGTGGACTGTGCTGATGGTCACCAAACAGGAAATTCAAAAGTTCCCGGGACTTTTACTGCCTACCTGGCTAGTGCATTGGAGTTCAGAGTGTTGTCCAGAGTGGTCACAAGGGAGCATTCTGGGATAGTTCCCGGAGGCCAATATCGTCACATTGAGTCCACAGTACCTGTAACCCGGACCTGCAATCTTGATTTTAGCACTACTCCTCTTGCTGAGGTGGAGTACAAAAATAGGAGTAAAGAGCCCTTTAAATCGAAAAAACTGGTTTGGTCGTGTGGACAGAACCAGTTTTATTTCGAAGTAACTCGGCTAATTCCGAAATAACTGCGATACTGTAGAAGGCAAAAGGACACTGCTAGAAAACAGGTTCGAGAAAACTGACGTCCCTGTGAGTCCAGAGTTATTCAGGGACACAGCCATAAAGTTGATGGTGATGTCTAGTTATATCTTCTTTTCTGGTCTGGTCAAAGCATCTTACAGGATCAGGGGGGTCCCAGAGCTCCAACACTAGTCTAAATGTCTGTCGTGCAATTTTTATAGCCCTGTAGCCTGAGCTGAGTTAGCTAGTACAGTTGTTTTATCGAGGTGTAGACATACCCTGAGTTACTGTAAAGGAGTTTGGTGAAGAGGTCACAACTACTCTCTTGTTACCCCAGACTCTCTCTTTGGGTTGTCTTCCTTGTGGTATATCTTTAGAGTCTACGTCTGTGGTGCTCATATCTGTCCTTAGTAGTGGCATAATATTGACATTCTTGATACTGTAGCTTCATTGCTGTCCAAAGATTCTGGATAGCAGCCGTGAAACTGACCAGAATCTTTTAAAATTCCCTCTCCTGCTGCTTGATGGTCATGAACAGAGGAGAGGAGATGGAGTTGTCTGGAGACTCAAGAAGACAATTCTGCGTTGTTCTGTTCATGTACAGTATGGCTGCAACGAAAATTTTAAGGCTAGAGATTTCTGCTTTTTTAATGAAGTCTTGCATTCTGTAGAAATTCATAGCTTAGGTTTCCATGCTCACCAGGAAAAGTGATTTTTTTTTCACGCCCTGTCTATAATTTTAGACAATACTTGAAACTGAAAAGCTAGATTTCTGAGGCATTCTGGCTGTTGGAGTGCAGTTAAGACTATGATGAGATGATAATAAATAAGTAGTCTGAATATTTAATATTCTCATAGCTTAAAAAAATCAATCTTCCTGGGAAGAAAGCATTTAAATATTCAAGTGAGGAAAAATTCCTGTCTTTTACTGAATTATCTCTGGTGATTTTGAGACACTGATCTTTTGCCACAGAATTAAATATTGAACCAAAAACAACTTCTCGTCATGATAAACCAGTTTCAAGTGCACTGGATGTTAGACTCCATATTTCTGATGCCCCTTCTGAAACCTCTTCCAGTCAGTATCTTCCTTTACTTCTCCTCCCTTTTTCTTAAGCCTTTAAATTAGACGTTCAATAAGGATATGCATTTAGAAATTCACTTTTTACTGCCTTTCAGTGGTATCGGACATAAATTATATTGAATCAGTAAACTGTTTTCCCTTTTCTCATCCCCTGCATTGCCGTTAAAAATGATGGCTTTCCACGCTTCTAATACCAGCCGCTGATGGCTCCTTTACTTGTCCTTTGTTCTTCCCTGGAGTAGCATCACTGTCCCATCTCACATTGTTTTTTCCTTGTGGAAAAGCAGTAGACTATGATGAAGACAGCAGAATGACATATTTAGATCTCTTACAAATCTAGTGTCAGGATAAATGGGGAAATCCACAAATCTATTTTTATCTAGAGTTGGGCAAATACTGAAAAAGAGTATTCATGGATATTAACTCGGGTAAAAACCATGAATTTACATTGATTTGTGTTCATTTTCCATGACATTCCTATGAATTCTATTTGCTACAAGAAAATTTGTTAGAAGAGATCTCATGAATATCCATACAAATGTGTTCAGAAAGATTTGCTCTGCTTTGTTTTTTTTAAAAAAAGGAGTACTTGTGGCACCTTAAAGACTAACAAATTCATTTGAGCATAAGCTTTTGTGAGCTACAGCTCACTTCATCGGATGCTGAAGTGAGCTGTAGCTCACAAAAGCTTATGCTCACATAAATTTTAGTCTCTAAGGTGCCACAAGTACTCCTTTTCTTTTTGAAAATACAGACTAACACAGCTGCTACTCTGAAACCTTTGTTTTTTTAATTATTATTATTTTGCTTTTCTTGTTGATAGTATTGTTCCTCCACCATGATTGACGCTTCTGTGTGGCCTAAGTGATCATTCAGATACCACATATAATAATTGGTTGAAGATAAAATGGAGGTAAATCATTTGCAAACTGTGCAGAGGTTAAGATGTTTGTATAGGATGTTCTTCAAGTGATTGCTCATGTGTATTCCACAATAGGTGTGCGTGCTCGCCACAAGCACCGGTATTGGAAGTTTTTCCCCTAGCAATACCTATAGGGGAGTGCCCCTAGCGACCCCTGGAGTGGCGCCTCCATGGCACGGTATAAGGGGCACTGCGCACTCCCCCCATACTCGCTTCTTTCTTGCCACCAGTGAAGGTGCTTCGGAACTGCTCTGGTCCAGCTTTGCTACAGCTCATTGCCAGAACTCTTGTTCGTTCAGGGTATGGTACCTGTAGTTAGTAGTTTGATTAGTTTTAGTTAGTGCACCCGGGCCGGGGCATGCCCCACGCCCTGGGTTTTAAGTCGTGCAACATTTGTAGGCAACAGATTCCAGTGAGTGATCCACATGCAGACTGTTTACGCTGTTTGGGTGAAACCCATCTCAGCGATTGCTGCAAGATTTGCAAGTCGTTCAAGCCTCAGACCAAGAAAGAGGGACATTAGGCTCCGGGCCATCCTGATGGAGTCAGCGTTGATCCCGACTCCAGTGCGCCGCTCCAAGTCAGCACCGGGTACCGCGGTGTCGGTGCGTGGTCACACCCTGGTGCCATCTACCAGTCGGCACCCCTCCCCATCCAAGCGGCATGCCAAGAAGGCTAAGAAGAGGCCTTCCCAACTGCGGCACCAGAGCAAGACTGAGGGAGAGGCTATACCCATGTTGGGCAGTTCTCGGTCCCCATCGGCCTCTAGGCCTCCGACTTGGTCAAGCAGAGTAGCCCAGCCTGTTCGGAGCAGGCTTCCCTGGATGTCTGGATGCCTTCCACGCCAGAGGCCCTGCAAGCAGCCCAGGATGGTTCATGATGGTACCATGCAAGCAGTTCATGATGGTACCAGGAGCACTGCCAATGTTGGCCCCGCGGTCCAGAGGCAAGCCTCTGCTGGGTTCTCCGCAGTCGCCCCCAACTCAGTACTGATCTCGGTCAACTGAATATTCCAAACGCCGTTTACCGCTCAGCAACCGTACCATGCATAGTCCACGCAGACAACCAGGTTGTCTCGCTGGGTTCCATCTGACAGAGACTCCAGACACCGCTCTGCCTCGAGGAGCACATACAGAAGGGACCAAGGCAGATGATGCCGAAGGTCCTCGTCTCAGAAGGGCTATCGTAGCCAGTCGCGACACGAACATCAACGCCATTCTCGTTCATCGTCTCGCTCCAGGACCCCACCACAGCACCGCTCCCACAGCCCCGGGCATAGGTCATCGGCGCCTCGCCGGCACAGATCCACCCACTGGAGCCGATCATGGAGCAGCTGCTTCCAGTGGTACCGTTCCTCCATGTCGGGGTCGCAGTCTCATGGTCGGCACCGCTCCCAGCGCTGCCACTCGTCCCAGTCCAGGGACAGTGGCAGGTCCTACGTCAGCCCAGCCTCCCTTCCTAGTCGTCCATTGATGGGTCAGGCCAGCCAGGCCAAACGGCCTGCTCCACTGGTGCCACAGCACCGGTGCAGTGACGCTGGGCCCCGTGGCCGGCACAGTGGTACTGGTGAGCACCATGGCCCCCGATGCAGCCCCTGATGGGGGCTCACTCAGTGGCCGGAGCCTTGGAATGGCTGTCAGCCTCCCTCTGCCAGCCTCCGAGGAAGGAGTCAATGGGACGTGCATCTTTGGCGCCATGCCCGGAGAGCGACCAGGGTGTGGATCCTCCTGTGCTGGTGGACACGCAAAGTACTGCACCTGCCTCCTCGCCCTCCCATGATGAGCCGATTTACGTCCCCTCCTCCCTCTGTTCCCGTAGGAGGACTCTAAAGCCCACCAGAAGCTACTGAAAAGGGTGGCATCAAACCTCAACCTTCAGGCAGAGGAGGTGGAGTCGTCCTTGGACTCTCTTTTGAACGTCCTGTCCGCATCAGTACCGGGCAGCGTGGCCTTGCCACTCCACGAAGGGGTGGCAAAAATTTCAAATGCCTTGTGGCAAACCCCGGCCACATTGTCCCCCATCTCTAAGAGTGTGGAACGCAAGTATTTTGTGCCCGCCAAAGGACATGAATACCTTTACACCCACCCTGCTCCTAACTCTCTGGTGGTTGAGTCGGTCAACCATAGGGAACTGCAGGGCCAACCAGTCCTTACTCTGAAAAATAAAGATTCAAGGAGGCTGGATTCTTTTGGGAGAAAAATTTATTCATCCTTGAGCTTTCAGTTATGGGTGGTGAACCATCAGGCTCTCCTGGGCCGGTATGAGTTCAATCTATGGGGCTCTCTGCCCAAGTTCGAGGACTCCCTCCAGGAGTGTGACAGGAAGGAGTTCAAAACTCTGGAGGAGGAGGTTACAGCAGCTGCCAGGGCAACCCTGCAGGCAGCGTCGAATGCGGCGGACGTGGCCGCTTGGTCCATAGCCTCTGCGGTGTCCATGAGAAGGGCATCGTGACTTCTGCTATCCGGGCTGTCGAGTGAGGTGCAGAGCTCCTTGCAGGACCTCCCGTTTGACGCCAAGGCTCCGTTTGCGGAACAGACGGACATAAAATTGTATGGCCTGAAGGACTCCCGCACTACGCTTAAGACTATTGGCCTCTATATTCCAGCTCCAGCTAAACCGAAGTTTAAGCCACGGCAGTCTCCCACCCAGGCCACCCACTCTAAATATGAGCCCCCTTATAAAAAGTTGCGGGATTATAAGAAACGGCTGCAGAGATCATCTCGGTCTGCCCCCCAGCCTGGGTCCTGCAAGGGCAAACAGGCAGGGAAATGGTAGTTTTGATGGGACACCCGGGGGCAACCTACCAGTTCTCATCAGGGATCCACCCTCTATAAAGCTTCCCTTCTCCAGCCAGTTGTGTGCTACATCCTCAAGTTTACCTCTACCCTGCACAACCACCATCCGCCCCCATCCCTCCTGGGGGACCCCTCTCATGAGGCTCTGCTCGAGCAGGAGGTGGGGTGGCTCCTTGGCCTAGGAGCAGTAGAAGTGGTGTCAGCGGAGTTTGAACGCAAGGGGTACTGCTCCCGCTATTTCCTTATCCCAAAGGCCGGCTCAGGCCCATCCTGAACCTACGAGGCCTGAGCCAGTACATGGTGAAGCTCAAGTTCCACATGGTCTCCCTGGCCTCCATCATTTCCTCTCTGGATCCTGGGGACTGGTACACCACCCTCGATCTGCAGGACGTGTACTTCCACATCCATATATTCGAGGGGCACAGACGCTTTCTCCGTTTCACGGTTGGGCAGGATCACTACCAATTCATGGTCCTCCCGGTTGGCCTGTCCACTGCCCCCAGGGTATTTACAAAATGTATGTCTGTGGTGTGGCCTACCTCAGGCACCGTGGCGTCCAGATCTTCCCCTATCTGGACAACTGGCTGGTCAAGTTCAGTTCCCGGTCGCAGGTGCGGGACCATGTAACACTCCTTCTGTCCACGTGCGCCACTCTGAGCCTGTTGGTAAACAACACCAAGTCCACAGTAGTCCTAGTACAATGGCATAGAGTTTATCGGGGTGGTCCTGGACACCACGTCAGCCAGAGCCTCCCTCCCACTGGACAGGTTCGAGACCCTGAAAGGGCTCATCGACGCAGTCACAAGGTTTCCAGTGACAACAGCCAGAGCGTCTCCAGCTCTTGGGTCACATGTTGGTGTGCACATACGTAGTTTGTCACGCCAGACTCAGGATGAGACCCCTCCAGCTCTGGTTGGCCCTGGTGTTCTCCCACGCCAGAGACAGGATGGACAAGGTCCTCACTGTGCCTGAATCGGTGATCGCCTCCCTTCAATGGTGGTCCTCCCCGGGGAACGTGCTCCATGGGCTCCCGTTCAGAGGCAGGCCCCCGTCGCTAGAACTGGTGTTTGATGCATCGGACCTGGGGTGGGGACCCCATGTGGGACACGTTCAGATCCAAGGTCTGTGGTCTGCACAGGACCTGGCCCTCCACATAAACATCAAAGAGCTCAGGGCAGTCCGATTGGTGTGCATGGCCTTCCGCTCATACCTGGAGGGCAGAGTGGGCAGGGTTATCATAGCCTCGATGTTTTACATCAACAGGGAAGGCGGGGCCTGATCCTCTGCTTGGAAGCCCTCAGGCTGTGAGACTTCTGTATAGCCCATGACGTTTGCCGACAGGTCTACCACCTACTGGGCGCCCAGAACTCACAGGCAGACCGCTTGAGCAGGGACTTCTCCTCTCAGCATGAGTGGTCTCTTCATCCAGAGGTGGCGCTCAGACTTTTCCTAGAGTGGGGAACTCCCCAGGTGGACCTGTTTGCCACTCGGCAGAACTGTTGCTGTTACTGGTTTTGCTCCAGGGGGGGTGGGACAGGGCGTTATCTCCGGTGCTGTCAAGGTTCCTCCCCCACTCTGAACTCTAGGGTACAGATGTGGGGACCTGCATGAAAAACCTCCTAAGCTTATCTTTACCAGCTTAGGTCAAAACTTCCCCAAGGTACAAAGTATTCCACCCGTGGTCCTTGGAATGGCCGCTACCACCACCAAACTAATACTGGTTACTGGGGAAGAGCTGTTTGGACGCATCTTTCCCCCCAAAATACTTCCCAAAACCCTGCACCCCACTTCCTGGACAGGGTTTGGTAAAAAGCCTCACCAATTTGCATAGGTGACCACAGACCCAAACCCTTGGATCTGAGAACAATGAAAAAGCATTCAGTTTTTTACAAGAAGACTTTTAATAGAAAATAGAAGTAAATAGAAATAAAGAAATCCCCCCTGTAAAATCAGGATGGTAGATATCTTACAGGGTAATTAGATTCAAAAACATAGAGAACCCCTCTAGGCAAAACCTTAAGTTACAAAAAAGATACACAGACAGAAATAGTTATTCTATTCAGCACAATTCTTTTCTCAGCCATTTAAAGAAATCATAATCTAACACATACCTAGCTAGATTACTTACTAAAAGTTCTAAGACTCCATTCCTGTTCTGTCCCTGGCAAAAGCAGCATACAGACAGACACAGACCCTTTGTTTCTCTCCCTCCTCCCAGCTTTTGAAAGTATCTTGTCTCCTCATTGGTCATTTTGGTCAGGTGCCAGCGAGGTTACCTTTAGCTTCTTAACCCTTTACAGGTGAGAGGAGCTTTCCCCTGGCCAGGAGGAATTTCAAAGGGGTTTACCCTTCCCCTTATATTTATGACAGGTGCCTTTCTCCTGTCCTGGTCAAGTCAGTTCCTCTATGCCTTCCCCCCGTTCCCGCTGATCGGCAGGGTCCTAGAAAAGATAAAGATGGACAGGGCCCGGGTCCTTCTGATTGCCCTGGCGTGGCCCAGGCAGCATTGGTACGGGACCCTCCCGAGCCTGGCAGTCTCTCCGTCATGGCCGTTACTGTTCCACCCGGACCTGCTCTCCCAGGACCAGGGCTGCCACCTCCACCTCAACCTAGCAGCACTCCACCTCACAGCATGACTGCTCAATGGTTAGGATGGGAGGAAAGGACGTGCTCGGAAGGGGTTCAGCATGTCGTCTTGGAAAGCAGGAGACCCTCCATGCGCCGAGCCTACTTGGCAAAGTGGTCTCGGTTTTCCAGATGGGCGGCTGAGCGGGATGTTTCCCCCGTGACTACCCCGATTCAACTCATTTTGGACTACCTCAAAGCCCAGGGCCTGGCGCCCTCGTCTGTCAAGGTGAACTTGGCGGCTATATCGGCCTTCCACCCGCCGGTGCAGGGGCACACGATGTTCTCCCATGCCATGACTGGCCAATTCCTTAAGGGATTGGATAGTCTATTCCCATACATTACATTCCCGTACATGTACATTCCCGTACATCCCCCTGTCCCGCAGTGGGACCTGAACTTGGTTCTGGCCTGGCTGACAGGCCCCCCCCTTTTGAGCCGCTAGCTACGTGCTCCTGGTCGCCCCTCTTGTGGAAGGTAGCCTTCCTAATAATGATCATGTTGGCTAGCGGGTCTTGGAGCTCAGGGCCCTGACCTCCGAGCCCCCGTACACGGTGTTCCATAAGGATAAGTTTCAGCTCCGCCCACATCCTTCGTTCCTCCTGAAGGTGGTCTCCGCCTACCACATGGGTCAGGACATTTTCCTGATGGTCGTCTGCCCCATGCCCCATGTATCCAGTGAGGAGCGTCGCCTCCACACGCTGGGTGTGACATGGGCTCTGGCCTTTTACCTGGAGTGGACTAAGCCGTTCAGGAAGTCCTCGCAGCTGTTCATCGCCTCAGCTGAATGCATGAGGGGTCAGCTGATCTCCACTCAGCGGCTTTCCAACTGGATCACCTCGTGTATCCATACCTGTTATGACCTGACGGGAATCCCTCCACTGTCAATTGTGAGGGCACACTCGACTAGGGCGCAAGCCTCATCGGCTGCCTTTTTAGCCCATGTCCCCATTCAGGACATTTGCAGGTCTGCCACATGGTCTTCAGTTCACACATTCACCTTGCATTATGCGATCGTCTCCCAGACCAGGGAAGATGCCGGGTTTGGCAGGGCTGTGCTCCGTCCCGTGAATTTGTGAACTCCTACCCACCTCCAACAGATATAGCTTGGAATCATCTATTGTGAAATACACATGAGCAATCACTCGAAGAAGAAAAGACAGTTACCTTTTCCATAACTGGTGTTCTTCAAGATGTGTTGCTCGTGTCTATTCCACATCCTGCCCTCTTTCCCCTCTGTCAGAGTTGTCTGGCAAGAAGGAACTGAGGGTCGGGGGAGTGCCCAGCGCCCCTTATACTTCGCCATGGAGGCTCCACTCCAGGGGTCGCTAGGGGTGCTCCCCTATGGGTATTGCTAGGGGGAAAACTTTCAACACCGGTGCACGTGGTGAGCACGCACACCTGTTGTGGAATAGACAAGAGCAACACATCTCCAAGAACACCAGTTACAGAAAAGTTAACTGTCTTTTTGAACAGTTCTGAAGAACAAGCTAGCAAAGATCAGTCTGCTCTTGGAAAATTCACAAACCAATAAAAGGGCTGTAGTTATCAAATTCTTCAGTTTATAGCACTGTACCTGTTTGATGAGACTCCAGGCTCTGGGTTGCACCACTTGAAAAGGGTATAAGTTTGGGGTATCAGATCTTTCTCTGAATACAGGTATCCAGCTGGTGATCAGATCTTGATTTGAAAAAGTTCCAAAACTGAAAAGCAACAAGATTTAACCATCAGATTATTAAACGTAGTGGTTCAGGCTATGTCAAGTTTCCTTCCCCACTCTGAACTCTAGGCTACAGATGTGGGGACCTGCATGAAAGACCCCCTAAGCTTTTTCTTACCAGCTTAGGTTAAAACCTTCCCCAAGGTACAAAGTTTGCCTTGTCCTTGAACCCTATGCTGCCACCACCAAGTGTGTTAAACAAAGAACAGGGAAAGAGCCCACTTGGGGAAGTCTTCCCGCAAAATATCCCCCCAAGCCCTACACCCCCATTCCTGGGGAAGGCTCGATAAAAATCCTCACCAATTTGTACAAGGGAACAGACCCAAACCCTTGGATCTTAAGAACAATGAAAAATCAATCACGTTCTTAAAAGAAGAATTTTAATGAAAGAAAAGGTAGAAGAATTTTAATGAAAGAAAAGGTAAAAGAATCACCTCTGTAAAATCAGGATGGTAAATACCTTACAGGGTAATCAGATTCAAAACATAGAGAATCCCTCTAGGCAAAACCTTAAGTTACAAAAAGACACAAAAACAGGAATATACATTCCATTCAGCACAGATTATTTTACCAGCCATTAAACAAAAGGAAATCTAATGCATTTCTAGCTAGATTACTTACTAACTAACAGTTGTAAGGCTGCATTCCTGATCTGTTCCTAGAAAAAGCATCACACAGACATACCCCTTGTTTCCCCGCTCCAGCTTTGAAAGTATCTTGTCATTGGTCGTTTTGGTCAGGTGCCAGCGAGGTTATTTTAGCTTCTTAACCCTTTACAGGTGAAAGGGTTTTGCCTCTGGTCAGGAAGGAATTTATAGCACTGTATGCGGAAAGGTGGTTACCCTTCCCTTTATTTTTATGACAGGCTACATTTCTGGAATATCTATAACTTTGAGAGTAAGACTGTGTGAGTATCTTAAAAAATCCATGGCAGATTACAAGTTGCAGATCTGCCTGTAGTCCCCAGACAGACTACTTGTTTCGTTCCTCAACACTGCAATCATAGCATGTTCTAGAAAGATACTTGCCACCTGAGGGAATAGATTAGGATTAAGTACTGAGGGTAAAATCCTGACCTCACTGAAGACAGTGACAAAACTCCCATTGACTTTCATAGGGCCAGGATTTTGCCCTGTAAATTTACAGTTAAGTAATGATTAAGGACAATGGTAAGGGTTCAGTGTACCTAACCTATGTTTATGCTATAAACAAGAAATCAGACTTATGAAATACAATAGTAATATTTCTGCAACAGATATAAATTTAACATTAGTTGGCCAGCTTTGAAGTGGTGGTATATGTCAGCATTGGATTAATGTTGAGTCTATTTTAATCTTTTGCACTTCTTTAATGCTTTCCTTGAGAATCTTAAAGCATTTTACAAACTTTCAAGTAAGTTTTGTATCTTCACTGAAAGACTTTTACAGATGGATAAACAAGCAGAGTGACTTGCTTTGAAGGTCATGCAGCAAGTCATCATCAGCCCTGGAGAAATAATTTTTCTCCTTGGCTTGCCGAGGTCCATATGACAACATAATATGTATAGGTACTTCTAAGCAAATGGTTCAGGAAGCTGAGTGAATCACTTTATAAATTACTCATGTTTACGTAAGCTTTTTAGCCTTGTACTAGCAGATGTTAATTTTAAATCATTGCTGTGATAGATAAATTAAGCCTACTGATACACAAGTATTTTTTAGTTTACACACTGACAGCTGTTGTTTAGATTGGAATTAATACTTTTGGAGAGCGGGGAGTTCGAAAGAGAGGTGGGAAGGAGAAAGGTGAAGGATGAAATAAGGGGAATAGAGAAAGAGTTAAGGTATGAAGGAAGAGAAGAGAGAATGAGGTTTTACAAGATAATTCCAGAATGAAGGAATAAAAATATTTGAAGAAACGTTAAATAGGGACAAAATACCGGGGCAGGGGAGAATATTAAAATACACAATCAGAACAGAAAAGAGAGAATTAATGAATTTCGTGAAAAATACGTTTAAACTTAGAAACATTAGTCTAAGTGAAAATACATGGGGGAGAGGAGAGAAGATACAGAAAGATATACAGTAGTAGGAAACGAGAATGTCATAAAAGGGAAAAAAGAACAAAAATAAGATTATCAAGTTTAAATTAAATTTTGTATTATAAAAAGTTTGGTAGAATGTTATAATTCTTTGAGTGCTGGTCCTTGTTGTAGTCCACTGAGGATTATACACATGCGCCATGCATCTGGAGCCCTACGTTTTCCTGTAGGTTCCATGATTTTCATAACACGTGTCTCTCAGTCTCACTTGTTTTGCTGTAAAACAGTAGATATTGCTAATTATTATTCGGTGTACTTTTGTGGAAACTCCAAAGCCCTCTTACCCTATTTTAAGTTCTCCATTGCTCTGTCAAATTCCCCAGGATCTTCATGTCTTCAGTCTCCTGCTCTTCATATCTTTGCTACCTCCTGCACAACTTAATGATGGATGAAGTACAGCAATAATGTCTAATTAAATTGCTAATTTAAATAATCCTTTTAATGTTAAATTCAGTCATTTAAAAATTATAATAAATAAAAGACCTTAACAGGACTGCCCTCACATGTAAAATATGTACTTATAAATGACCAAAGTTTGGACCTTTTAAACTTTCTCTTCAAAAATATAAATACTTCTGCTCAGGTGTAAAAACAGGAGATACTGAACCGACATAGCATGTGGTCTATGCAGTAAAAGTAAACAGTCTTATGATTGCTCATGTGATATTGCTCAGGAAATCATACTCACTGATATTTGTGAAGTGGTAGAGGCCCATTGTTTGGGCGAATTCCTCATATAGAGAAAAAAATAGAATAGCATTATCATGCCATCTAGTGGCCAACTATTTGAAAATCATGGTGGTTTTTACTTGTACTCCCTTCTCAGTATTTATAGTAAACATTTATTCTAGTGAATACAAGCATGCTTATTTAAATATACACTTTTCTGGAACTAATGTACCTCCTTTGCAGAGGTGCTACAAATTACTTCACATGGAAAGCACAGCAGAGACAGCTAGCCAGGTGGCAGGAGATGTCTCCAGAGAAAATTAGCTTAACCTTACCAGATGTGTGGAAGCAATCACATTGCTTTTTATTCTGGGCAACAGAACCAAATAAGCAGAAAACAAGAAAGAGGTTTCCTAAATTAGTGCAGAACTGAGCATATAACAGTAATGCTGTAAAAGTCCAAGAATGCTTGAAATCAGTGCTATACCAGATATAAGAAAATACTTTCAAATGCAAAGAAGTAATAAGAATAAGTGTCAGAATTAGCCAAGGTGGTCACAGATGTAACCCCATGCTCCAAGTGTCCCTAAATCACTAAATGGCAGAAGCTGGGACTGGATGATGGGATGGATCACTCAAAATTGCCCTCTTCTGTTTATTCCCTCTGAAGCATCTGGGACTGGCTACTGTCAGAAGACAGGAGACTGGGCTAGATGGACCATTGGTCTGACCAACTATAGCCATTCTTATGTTCTTAGAATAATACACTTTGAAGCACTTGCCTAGGACCACATAGTTAACAGCGCACAGTGACCCAAATCCAAATCCTCTTTCCTTCATTTCATCTTTTGAGCCAGTTGATCCATGGCCTACTTACTGTAACATCGTAAATCCAAGTAAAAATATGTGTGGCTTGTAACCACACAATCCTAAATCTTCCTTGGAATCAAAAGGCACAAATTAGACTCTAGCCTTCATATGGTACTTTATATCAACAAAGGCTCTCTCTTAGGTTTATGCTTTAACCTGAAATTGTATGTAGTTAGGAAAGGATCTTGTGGAAGAATCCCAAGTAAAGTCTCTGACCTACCCTGCAGCTGAGAGAATGAGTCCCATCATAACCTGAAGACTAGGCAAGCCAAATTACATCTTCTGACCTTACAGTGGGTTGGGTTTTTTTGTTTGTTTGTTTTTAAACGATGGGGAGAGTTGGTGCATCAAGGGCTCCTAAAGCATCTATTAATGAAGACTTTAAAAAGGCACTGCATGTGGTTATTTGCTCAGCAGTTGTTTTCCTATAAATTAATCAGTTGCAATTCATTTAAGCTAGTTCAAAGCACCTTATTAAGTATATAAACAATAACTATACAATGAAATTAGGCAAAAAAGCCATATAATAATGCTGCCCTTGGTTCCTCTAGCATTATTTAAACTGCTGTGTGTATGTGTGAGCAGGCATCTTCTCAGCCTACATGTGGATTCCTAAATCTGCAGGCTGGTTAGATGGTTGTCATACGTTCATCTGATATCTGCTGAAATGTGTCTTTCCTGGAGAAAGGAATGCCTTTCAAGATATCTTAGGAAACATCAGAAATCTTAAGTCACTTTAATAAGGCAGTGGATCATCATGAGTCCCCTTTACTTTGGGCACTTTTAATCAGAAGAGGTACTTGTGGCCTGCAGTTCCCTTTTAATGGATGTAGTTAAGTCATAGTTAAAATAAAGATAGTACAATAGGGGACATTAACAAAATAAGATCAAACTAATGGCCTGATTCTGCCAGGTACCCAGCACCTCTGGAAGTTGCAGAATGCCCTGAACACTCAGTGAAGTTTTTCTGAGTTGAAGATCTCTGTGTCTATCAGGTTCAGGTCCTTAATTTAATTTTTTTTATCAATGTTGATTGTAGTCCTAAAAATATTATTGAGAGCTACAGTGGGGACTTGAATCATGCTACAAGACGAATACTGGAGTTGAAATACATGATTGAACTTGACAGGGAGTTTTGGTATTGCCCTAACAGTAGTGACCATTAATTAATAAGTACTGTTAATCAATAAGTACTAAATTAATACTGCTAACTATTGAAGCATTATTTTTGGGTCAAATCCTATTTGTGTCCATAATCTCATTCACTGTAATGGGCCTACATCTGAGTAGGCCCATCTCGATTTAGTGTATAGAGCTTTTTGCTCAAACCTATTAATCGAACATCACATACACAAATATTTTAATAGCTTGTCTTAATTTATAGCTGAAATTAAAGAATCAAATATACATAGTAAATTAACATTGATTTGAATAACATTTTGGGTGTACGTAGGACTTTTATCTTTGAATTTAATAGTCTTGTGCTGTGCGCAGATATAATCTTAAGGATTTTTACAGAAGTTCTGGATTGGACGCTAAAATTATTAACTCCTTTCTAATGTAGCCATTTCTGGAGCTTTCACATTCTTGTGATTAAATTGTTAACTAGATATCTTCATGTTAAAGGTTTTGGCTCCTGTACATATTACAATCAACACAAAATGACAGGTTTCAGAGTAGCAGCCATGTTAGTCTGTATTCGCAAAGAGAAAAGGAGTACTTGTGGCACCTTAGAGACTAACAAATTTATTTGAGCATAAGCTTTCGTGAGCTACAGCTCACTTCATCAGATTGCTGTAGCTCACGAAAGCTTATGCTCAAATAAATTTGTTAGTCTCTAAGGTGCCACAAGTACTCCTTAACACAAAATGAGTATTTGGATTTAGGTGTGGCTAAAATAGAGATTCCATATTTTACCTGTGTGTTTAAGGATTTAAGGAAACACTTTTCTTTAAAAGATTATTTTATCTTATTTCTATTTTGATAGCACATGGGGAACCCAAAGAGGAATTTGGGCCCCTTTGTGCTAAACATTGCACAATCAAGTAATAGAGTCCCTGCTCATAGTTAGGCATGTATCATTTTTTCAGACCTTTTGTGTTGTCTTGTTGAATAGCACATAAAAACCAGTAATTTTCAAAAGGCAAAAAATACAAAGAATTATGACAGCAAATGTGCTGTCACCTCACTTTGGTGCCACTTACACTTCTCCGTCATTATCATCTCTTCAGAATCAGCATTTGTTTCTTAGAGATTTTATGTTAAAAAGTGGAAAATAGGTAGGGCAAGTAAACAAAGGGAAAGCTAATTCAGCATCTTTCCAGATACTGATTTTGTATTTTTGTGTACTCCCAACTACACAAATATTTAAAATCCCTAAAAAGTCTATACCAAATTACCCTTTCTCTGTTGTCAATGGATTTTCTTAGTTTAAGGGTAAGAAATTACAGTTGTAACAGTTACTGGTTTGGTGTGATATTGGGCAGTATTTTTTCCCTACAAGTTCACAAATATGTAAATAGATCGCCTCATGTTTGTGTCCTTAATATTTGCATTGGCTTAAAATTCCTTTTTGTGAATCAACAAAAATGAGTCCTTAAAAACCAAAATGCCTTTCCTCTGTTTAAATTTTTGCTCATTTCATTTGTCTACTCTGAGTTTCTTTGATCTGGTTAATGCATTCACTACAGTATGTTTGAGAGGACTGAGTGACCACGATAACTGTATGAGTGTACATGAGACTTCAGAATATTTTGAAAATTTGTTAAAAATGTAACATTAAAATATCTATTAAATATGGCTTGTGTGTATACAGCGACCTGTAGGGCAGGAAAGTTCATTACTATTACTAGAAGGTAAAGTAGTATTATAGTACTTCTGTAGCTTTCTGTAACAGACTGTAGTTATGGCTTCATTTTGTTCAACTCCAGGTTCTTCTCAGTCTTTGTTGACATAATCATGTCATCTCCTCACCAATTCCAGGATTCTGTTCAGAAATGATGATAAAGATATTTCTGTGGAAAAGGGAGATGCTGGGAATAGGGTAGGACAGGGCTTTACCACACCAGTTCAGTGCTCTGAAATCCTTTAGATCTCAGGCCAGGGCATGGGTTAGAGCAGCACATCAGCTGCTCTAGCACCATGACCTAGAAGTGGAGGATTAAGGAGCTGCATTCTGCTCAGAGATGTCCCCCTGCCCCCACTACTGCTTAGCTGCATTGAGCTCTATTTCAGGGGACAACTGAACCTTCCAGAGCTTTGGTGTGCCTATCCCTGCATGGGTTCACAGAGTAGGGAGGAGTGTTCATTCTTTGCACTCCTGGCATACAGTGATCAAAGGACTCTAGCTTCAGTAGTAGTACTAGGAATAAAATAGTGGGGAGGGAGAGCAAACACAAATGGTGCAGCGGAAACTGTCACTACGTGCTCTCCACTTTTTCTTGAATTCATTCTGTATCCCATCTTGATATGCCTGTGGAGCCATGGGGAGGAGAAGAGGGGACAAGAAAAGGTGTACTGCATTGGTTCACTGAACTTTTAAGATTTCTGTGATTTATGGTGAGCGGAGCAGCTTGGTGCCGTTATTTTGATGCATAAAATTGGGCAGGGAAGGTTGGCTGTTGTCCTCCTTCAGACATTTCTAATCTGCGAGAGATCTTTTTCTTACCATTTAAAGGGAGAGCAAATCTTACATAACAGTTATCCTCCTTACTGTTCTCTTCGTGTTAATCTGACTACAGAAGTTGAACATTCAACCTCCTCTTGCCAAGGAAAATATAGGCATAAGTTAGAAAAATCAGATGAAACACATTGAAAAAACAAGGTATGATTGAGAGGGGTGGGGGAACCTGTCCAAACCAAAGGAACCAGAAATGGACCAAATGGTAATGCTAGCCATTCTTCCTGTTCCTTTGTTTTCCACTGTGCTGATCCATAATTCCATAAGACTATTTTTACTATGGAATTTGATCTTGAGGTTGGCCTGATTTTTCGGAGGAGGTGGACATCCACTGAAGTCAGTGGGATCCAAAGGTGCTTAGTCCCTTTTTAAATCAGGCCATACATTTTAGTGCACGTTTTATTAAATGTATGTGTTGTCATTTTTCTCCCTTTAATGTGTTTTTTTCCCTTTGTTCCTATCAACCTCTATATTTCATTTGGGATATTAAGGGAGAACCAGGGACTGATCAAATCAAGGCACATGACATTTTCAATGTAAAATTGTTAGTAATATCTCTGCAAAAATAACATGGCAACTTGGTTTATAAAAACTGCCTCTATAGCTTAAATAAAAGTAGTTCATTTTTGTCTCTGCTGAGACAAGGGATGAAGTATCTTTATATTTTTTTATAACCAGAAAAAATAATGAGATGCTTATTAAGAATGTTCTCCTGTTGTAACTTTTGTGGCTCTATAAAAAGTTTTTTTTCACCTTCTCTTCTGAGCAGCATTGCCAAAAATGATAAACTCTGTCAGTTACAAGATTATAACACTGCAAAGACTTTCTCACAGCAGAACTGTACTAGTGCCAACAAATGTAAGAGGGTAAATGATTTCAAGGCCATTTTTTCCCCCTCTTCTCTAAGGGGCACTAGTGAAAGGAGTGAATCATTTTCTAGGACTGTCAAGATCCAAAATTTTACTGCTAATTTAATGTATGTATGCTTTCTGGTCCAACTGCTGGGAAATTGGATTGCTGCCTCTTGAGTACAGTAGAATCTGAAGCTGCCTCTTCATGCCGATGAGTTGTCATGCACAATGGCTCAAATGGTTTTTGGGGTTCTTGTTCACAAATTTTTTAGTATGTATGTTTAAAATGTATTATGAGTAGGATTAGCAAAGAATTCTTAATGATTTTTGCTGTTACTGTTTTCAGAGCGTTTTGTGGTTTCGGGTTAAGAAAATTAGATGCTGTAGTACATGTGTTGCAGGGGACAAGTTTACATTCCATTCCAAGACTGAGATTAAGTAATGGTTAGTTTGAAGTTGTTTTATTTTACAGAACATCATATTTATACATAACTGACACTTGTTTCATCTCCTTAAACTCTATTTCCCTCTGTGGTCTGTCTTCAGTGAGTCCACCTGACTGGCAGCACTGCTTGCAACATACCTTATAGGAGAGGACTTCTTTAGTTGTGTGCTTTGGGAGCAAGAATCTGAATGGAGGGAGGTTTCAGACACCCTTCCTTCTTTGGATGGTATTTTTGGTACAGTCTGCAAGGAAGTACCCAAGCAACAGACTTCAGAGATCTCATTAAACAATATTTATTAGGAAAAGAACAAGAAAACCACATTTAAACAAAAATGGTTTGCTAGTCTTGTGCTCTGAAAAGTTAAGCAAACTAAATTTGCTGACAGTGACTAACAGATTTTCTTCTCTGCCTTTATATTTCAGCTGCTCACATTTTTCCCTAGCCAGCCTGTGTCCCAGGATTCCCAACCCCACCCCCATCAATTTTTTGGTCAAGTTGTAACCTCTATAATTCATTTCAGCTGAAAAGTTTTAGAGTTCATTATAAAAACAGGGTGAAGTTACGGCCACATTTCAACAAAGTGCTGTCTGATGTGGTGTATTTACTGAGGGTTGATGAAATAATCTCTGCTCTCCATACAGTGTCCCTTCTTTATGCTAACATTCCCCTTACTCTCATTTCCACCCCATGGCCTAGTTCTGCAATGGTCCCCCAACTTCCTGGTTCTCAGTTGAGCATTTCAAAGGTGATTTTGACCTTCTTTGCTCCATAACTATCCCCAAAAATCCAGAATTCTGATTTGCATGTTAAATTGTTCCTGGTATTAGATTGAATTAACTCAGTCTGTCTGTCTACTATTTCTGTATATTGGACTTTTAAGCAGAAATTATTTTTTTCCTCCTAATTCCCTCATATCGGTCATTCTGTATTGTCAAATAGGAATTATTGACAAATGCCAGATCCTTTGTCACAGTCCTATATGATTGGTTATATTTTAAAATTACAATTAAGTACAATCATTTGGTACTTTTCATTCTGCCTAATCGACTGTGCTGTTGGGAAATGCTTTCATACCTTGAATTCATGTATTATCACTAAAGAAATCAATGCTAGAAAAGCATCAATTGGTGATGTCAATTTATCCTACTCATCTACCTGTTTGAAAAAATAAAATTAATTAGAGGAGGATGAACCCAGCTTGAGCCGTCCTTTAGATGAGAATTTACAACCTCCTTTCTGATTTCCAACACAGGAGAGGTGGTTTCTTAATGTAAACATTTAAAGTTTTAGTGCAGTTGGCGGTAGAATTGCATGTAAAGTTTAATTAGCTCCAGAATTTTAGGTAAGCATCCAAACTTTTGTGTGTTCTCCCAATTGGATTGTACTTTTGGAGGTTCATCAATTAAGACTCTTGTTCAAAATATTTCGGTCCATAAACTGCTGGACAGAGAAGGAAGAGGCACAAAGGAGAAAGGAAGTCTTTTCTTTTTTATATTTTAGAACACTGGCTTGAGCCAAGTATAATGTGGGAACACAAACAGTAAAGATTCTGCTTTCAGACTTTGCTATACTTTTCCCCTCTTGTATCTTACTAGAGAGCATTTTATTGAATAGTGAAATCCTTTGTAAACGTTAGTGACTAGAGGTTAAAGCTAAGAATAAGCTGAATTCGAATAGCATTTAAATATAGCAGCAGCTACACAAGTATGTTTTATATCCTGAGTTATACTTATGTTATATATGAATGGCAATGTTGAACTTTCTGCAAACTCAATGCATGTGTGGTATGAATAAAGCAATAATCATTCATAAATATTCTTGCCAGCGAGCCCACCAATTTTTGTTTCACTGATGTTCGTGTTGGCTCCTTTTGTTCATCTGTGCATATATGGGTAATTGTTTTTTGGCATGTGTGGTGAAGCCTTTAGTGAATTGTACAAGCCATTCTGAATGAATGCTAGTAAAAATCTTAAAACACTGTTATGTATTCTGTTTATGCTATGCTTCATGGAAAAAAAAACTCCTTAGAAATGTTTTAATGGTGTTTTAAATTACATTAATACTTTTTTTTATCTGCTTGTAAATCCAGGCTGCATGAACACAACTGCAGCGGCTTCTGAGGCCTGGGCCAGGTTGGGATAAAAGGTGTGTTAGACCACACATTAGCCAACATATTTCGACTGCCTAGTTTAGACAAGGCAGTATGTACTTTAGCACATGCTAAGCAGGTCCAGTTAAAGCCAAGGCTCCTCACTTGGGTTTAGCTTGACCAGCTAAGGCAGTATGCCTTGTGTGCACTAAACTATTAAAATACGTTAATTAGAATAACATACCTTTTACTCTAGTCTAGACAAGATCTGAGAGAGAGGGAGTTTAACATTTTAGAAACCTCTGAAAACATGATTTTAAGATTTTATTTCTCTGTACTAGAGTTAGAAACAGCAGTTTTCAGCAAGAGGTTAGATTTTAAAATCACAACATTTTTAGAGATATAAAGCTTGTATTTCTAGTCCTGCTAAGTAGCGACATATCAGACATCCCACCTGTCATTAGTCTGAGACTGAATATTGCTTGCTCTGGGAGATTCTATATTTAGGGAAAAGAAAGGAACCATATATCTGGCAGGTTGTTTTGATTTTATTTTCAAGATCATCTCAGAGATTTGAAACAGTTCAAAGATTTGGAGCATTAATCATAATCTTGTGGGATATGGAATAGTAGTGGACAGAAAGCAAATATGGCAGTTAAAGTTGTGTGATTAAAGACCATATTTACATAGTCCTGCAGTTTATTTCATGGTTATCATTACCATTGCAGTGAGTATATTATGTATTTCTGTCCACACCCTTTTTCTATGGAAATGGAGTTTTGTACGCCAAGAGTAAGCTGTACAGATAATTATGTACATGAATGTAGTTTGCTTGCTAGATGTCTAACAGATCTTGGTAATAATAATAATTAGTGTTATTAAACCACTTTACCTTGCTGTATTCTGACTTATTTTAAGAGTTGGACACAAGAAAGCTCTGTTCACCCCTAAAATTATGTAAAAATATAGTATGTTAAAATGATTTAATAAACCTCATTTCTATTTGTTTGAGTAATACCTAGAGGGCCTAACAGAAAATTGTGCCCTTTTGTGCTGGGTGTTGTTCCAAACACATAACAGATATCCCCTTGCCTCAAAAAGTTCATAATCTAAATAGACACGGCAAACAAAAAAGGGGAAAAAGAAGTATTATCCCCGTCTTACTGATGGGGAACCTGAGAAACGGGAAGATTGAGAGACTTGCCTATGGTAATAGAGGAATTTCTGTGGCAGAGTTGAGAATTGAATCCAGGTTTCCTGAGTGTCCAGTGCCTCAACCATAAGGTCTTTTTTCCTCTCATCCTTTTTCTTTTGCTTTCAAAGCTGCGGGACCCTGGGAGTAGTGTTTTTAAATACAAATTATCATTGTATGCAAATTATAAGATCTTTGCCAGATTATTAAAGAAGAAAAAATAACACACTACAGCTTGAAGTTAGTTCATTATAGCCTTTGAGTGAACTGCATTTTTTTTATATTCAGCTGAAAGTAACTAGGATTGTCACATGAAACTGGTATTTCTTCAACCCAGTTTTCACAGAACATTTTAAATAAAATATTTTATTAATACTTGTATTGTTCTGAACACACAATGTCTGGTTTATCAATAGTGTATGTTCAATGTCCCCTTGACAAAAATAGCTTGTTTCTACAGTAGTTCAGCGTATGTACACTTGCCAGTCTTGCTTCTGTAAAATAGTGCATTGTCACCAAACAGTAATGCCTTCAGCTGTTGCTGTGTTAGTGTGTTGTGGGAAACCTGATAGTTCCCTAGATCAGGGAGTTATAAGACTATATTGCAAGCCCAAGCATGCAAAAACCATGAGTTGGACTCTGCAAAAATCTTGTGACTTTTTTTAAAAGTAATATGACATTGTTTCACCTTCCTCCAATTTCTTTTTCACTACTTGCCCACCCCCAATTCAGGTAAAAATTCAACCATGAATAAACCCTTCCTGTTCACTCCATAAAGAGGATTCCACTTGCCATCTCCTCCCAAGGGTGAAGAGAACTGCCATTCTCTTCCTCTCTATCCTAGTATTGCCAACCGCCGGTGTTCCAAAATCATGAGTCAAGTGCCAAGAAATCATGACTTTAAAAGGTTCCTTGATTTGCCTTCTGGTTTTTGAGTTTTAAGTTTCACCTAATTCATGTTAAGTTTTTCTCTATAGACACGAGCTAGAACTGTTTGATTTGTTTTAACAAATGTTGAGAATCGCACCTAATCATACATCTCCTGGAGCTGAGACTTTAGTTAGCCACCTCCTCCCCACTTTCTTCTGCTTGTCATAATTTCCAGTCCTGTTTCCTAACACATCCTCCCCTTGCTGCCCTTAGTCTCTTTTGTTTCTGCTGCCTAGCCCTCACATAGTAACCGAAGAGGCCACCATCTTCACTGAGGGCCACATGGCTTTAGGCCCCTTGGAAAACACTGGAACATAACAGCCATCTTTGCTGGAGGCAGTCTTACTTTCACCTGTAAAGATTAAAGGGATTTGCTGTTGCTGGGGACAATCTTTGTCTCATTGATAGTAATGGGAGATGGTGGCAATTTTGGAAAAGGGCCAAATTTTGCAAGACTAAAGGTAGAAATCAGAAATTCATGAGAATCCTTAATCCAGATACTGTGATTGTTGTGATAAAATTGTGAGTTGGTAACGTGAGACCTGAAGGGCGTTCTGGAAGGTTATTGTGACAATCCCAGAATTTCCCTTATAATTGTCAATACCTTCATGAGACCAAAGATGTAGCCCACCAAGTGGCAGCTGAGGTGTGTGTGTCTTTCACTCAGCAAGTCACATTTATGGGTGAATTTCTGGTGATGCAACATATAGGAGACTGAACATGTGAGATAGTGATGGACAGAATTCCTCTGGTGAATGCTGGCTTTCAAAACTGGGTATGCCAGGTATGCTAAACTGCCAGTGACATCCTGCCTGGAACTGTGGTTGCTGCCCTGGAATGCCTTACCAATCTGGAGATCTTTTGTTTTTCCCCCAGATGTAACATTACACACCTTAACAGCCTTAATTTTATTATGGCAATGCTTGATAGTACATTGGTTCCCAGCCAATGGGAGCTGGGGAGGGGCGGTGCTTGCGCACCTCCACTTAGGAGCCAGACCTGTTGCTGGCTGCTTACAGGGTGCAGCGTGGTCCGCGGTGCCAGGACAGGCAGGAAGCCTACCTTCGCACCCACCGCTGCACTGCTGACTGGGAGCCGCCTGAGGTAAGCTCGCGCCCCAACCCTGTGCCCCAATCTCCTGCCCCATCCCTGAGCCCCCCCAAACCTGGAGCCCCTTCCTGCACCCCAAACTCCTCATCCCTGGCCCCACCCCAGAGCCTGTACCCAAAGCCCTGACTCCCTCCCGCACCCCAACCCCCTGCCCCAGCCCAGAGCCCCCCCCACATCCTGAACCCCTCATTCCCAGTCCCACCCTGCAGCCCCCACCCCAGCACCCCAACCCTCTGCCCCAGCCCTGAGCCCCTCCCATACCCCAAACCCCTCATCCCCAGCTCCGTTGGGTCGCGGGCATCAACAATTTTCTTCAACTGGGTCACCAGAAAAAAAGTTTGAAAACACTGGTCCACAATATTTAAAATAAAATAATTCTATATCCTGTCCTAAGAAAATCTTGCATTAGTTGCAGGAGTTGAAATACTTAGCAAAACTTAAATTGAACTCTGTTTGTAAATTGTAATACTGAATGAATTAGTGTGTACAAATTTCAGTTTTTCAGTAAAGTTCTCGAGCACATGATGCATTTACATCCTTGGCATTGAGTCTGGAATTCCTGATGCTGGACAGTTATGAGACATGCATTATTGTTTAATGTCTAGGGAAATCCTTATCAGTGGTATCAAAGAGTTAATTTCTTCTAATTTGAATCCAAGTGCCTGATTTATTGCTGTTAAGATTGGGCTTTAGGAAATAAATGTAGTACTGTGATGTGGTGTGGAAGTCTGCCCTTACGCTATTTCAGGAACAAATCCAAACCGTAAACCTGAAAAAAGACAATGCTACTACAGTCAAACCTGACTGAAGTGGTTTTCAGCATAACACAGAATAAGTGATATATTTGGCCAAGTATAGTATGTCAGTAATATGGCTGGACTCCATTCTAAGTGAAAATAGAAGACATATCTTACGTGGTTTCACCCTTCACTGGTCAATGAAAACAAATTTCTTTAAATAAAACAGGATCCTCTTTCTTTGTGACATTTCCTTGTCTTCAGTTTTTTCCTTCTCCTGAAGAAAGTTGATTGTGAGTACCTATGAAGAAAGTTTACTTTAGTGGTGAAATATGTTCCTTAAAACTGTCTATCAAAAAATTCCAGTCAAAGAAATAACAGCACCGAAAATCATCTATTATCCTTTACAAATATAGGAAGGTTAAATGTATGTACTTTATAGTGTATTTGGAGAGTGAGCTCTTAAAAGCTGAATAGGTACCATTCTACTTATACCTGTTATGATGTAATATTCAAATAATGAAAGTTTTCACATCAAGAGTGGATTCTGCAAGTTGTAGGGATAAAGTATTGGTGTCAACACTTGTTTGATGTGCCAAAAGTATCTTTAGAAAGTGATGAATCCTAGAGTAGTTATTGTAGAAAGCCACACTTCTGTGAAAACATTTAGTCATTGAGCGTGATTAAACATTTGTTAAGGATGGGATTTTCAAAAGTGCCTAAGTAATTTGGAATTGGATTTGTTCTCCTTCCTAAACCACTTAGGGCATATGTACACTGCCTTGCAGTTTGGACTACTGAGGTGTGAATAGCACTACATGACAAAGTGCTGTGATGTAACAGCCCTGTTTGGACACTGTGAGTGCAAACTAAAGGGTTCCTAGTTCACATTTAATGTAATCTTGTTTGAAAAGGATTTTACTAATGCAAAGTAGGAATCTTTTAGTTCATTCCCATAACCTCCACATGGTAATCTGAAGTGCAGTGCAGTGTAGACAAGCCCTTAGTTATCTTTGAAAATTCCACCCTAAATTTAACAGCTAAATAGTGAACTGCATTATACATGAATATTGAATCATGCTCTTGACTGTGTATGTAAGTAATATTCTGTCCTTGTTACTATTTTTATTCCTCTCCTTTGAGACAAATTAGTCTGAATTTGCTTTCTGGTGTCCCTATTATATTCAAGCCCAAATCAAGGCTTTTTATCTTTTGCTGTCCCCCATTAGAAACTCTTCATTGCATCCAATATGTTCATCTCCTGCATACTTTCACTTAGACATTAATTCCATACGTGTGTCTCCACCATGAGATGCACATCTTATGCACTCTTCCATCACCTGTCCATCCACTGGGACTGATATTCCTCTAACACTCACTTCCCCTTTAACTTCCTTTCCTCTTATACAATGTGCACTGCAAGAGACACTATACAGCACTCCCATGTGTGCTTGTATCCCTAGAGAAGGCAGGGCAGACTCCTTTTGCCTGGTCCCCTGCTGAATGAGAAATGGAAGTCTTGCAGCTCATTACTCGCAGCTCACTAAAAAGTAATTGGGTCATTTCATGGTTGGATTTTTTTTCCTACCCATGACAGGATGTCATATTCCAGTACATGCAGCTAGACCAGATGGGTTTCTTTTGCTCCTTAAAGTGTAGACATAATTTGTGTCAGTGTGAGACAGGAGATCTTGCAAGAAAAACACTAAAAACAGCCAGCGTAAATGCAAGGTCATGCAATGATTGATGTTGGTTGTTTTAAGGAGTTGTTAAAAGCGGGGTGGGGGACCAGGTATGGGGGTGAGCTTTGGACAGGAGTACTTTGTGTGTATTCTTTATGAGCAATGTGCAGTCCCACCCTATTCGTCACTACTTCACTGAAGAGCAGTTAAAGTAGTCAGAAATGAGGTGGTCGTCTTAACTAACTTTTCTCCCTCCCTTTATGTGTAAAAAAGAGAATTGGAAGGGAATGACAGTTTCTTCTGGCCCAATTCTTTCTCTTCCTCTCATGGATATTTGTGAAGAGAAATGGGAGCTGGAAACCTTGTCTTCTCAGTCTCTTCCATCCCTCTCCTGAAAACTCCAGAAGACCCACTGAAGAGAACTGCTGGGCAAGAGATGGCTTGCTCCAGCCTTCAAACCTATGTCCTCTAACCAAAACTGGAGAAAAAGGGGACTTTTGTAGCTTAGTACCTTGGTGGAGCAGAGACTCTGCTTAGGGCAGCCTTGCATGGCTTTAACTGCCACCACCTCCACCAGTGAAGGAAAGATTAAAGAGAAGTGGGCTGTCAGGCCTGACTCTTGCTTTCCTCTATTGGACATGAATATTCTTTTACCAATGGTTCTTCAGCTTTGTTTTCAGTTGAGCCCAAATACCATACAAAAATTAGTATCAATAAGGAAAAGGGTAATCAATAGGAATTACCCTTATTTAATTTTTTTAAGACCAAGAAGGCCTGCTTTTTAGAGCAGATGGAAGAAATATATAGAAAGGAGTAAAAATGTATAAATTGCTCTAATGAGGAGAGTAGCATAATATTTTGGAGCCAAGATCTAGGATATTCTTTGCAACATTGTGTTGAAGTTGAAACAGACTCTTCGCTAATAAGTAGTGGATGCATTTAAGTGATTTAAAATCCAGTACTGATTAGCACTATTCAGTATTGTCTCCTAAATATTTACATTGAAAGGGGAAAATTTGTAGCCTTTTAAATGTAAATTATTATTATTCCTTATCTGTTTTTAAGTGTTAGGTACAGAATGTAACTGTTTACTTTTACAATATAGAAGCAACTCAGAGTTTTACTTTATTTATAAGAGTAAGGACTTGTCTACTTGGAGGAAAAAGCCTGGAATACCTAGTGCATTTTAAATTCACACCATACTTGCTTTTCACTAACTTCCCCATGTGGACAAGCCCTAACTCTAATATATGTGATTCTTATGCCTTTTTAAAGAGATGTTCATTTTTTATAGCTGATTTCTGTAAGAACATTACAGTCATTTCTGCAGCCTTCCATCTGCTTTCTAGCACACAGCTGGGTATCTGAACAAGTGCCTAAACTGATACGACTTACTCAACACATTTACTTGTCTCAATAGTGCACTTAACACTGGGTGGGTAGCCATAATAGGATGTAGGGCAACCCCTGATCTCTCATTGAGTCAGCAATTTTTGCAGTAAATAAAGCTTAATTTAAGTCGTCGTCCCCTCCCGTCGAGACAGAGGAATAAAATTACAAAGCTATATCTTCATGTCTGTTAAGAGTTGGGGAATCGAGTGTGAGCCAAGATCGGAAGATTTATTTTCTCGTGAACAAAATGATTGTTGCCAGTCCTCCAAACAAGTTACTATGTCATACAGCTTTGCAGGAGGCTGAAGTACAGTGGGGCTCATATACGTTACTGATATGATTAAAAGGATATGAGTCAACAGTGTGCCCTTGTTGCCAGAAGGCCAGTGGCATTTTGGGATGTATAAGTAGGGGCATTACCAGCAGATCGAGGGACGTGATCATTCCCCTTTATTTTGGCATTGGTGAGGCTTCATCTAGAGTACTGTGTCCAGTTTTGGGCCCCACACTACAAGAAGGATGTGGAAAAATTGGAAAGAGTCCAGTGGAAGGCAACAAAAATTATTAGAGGGCTGGAGCACATGACTTACGAGGAGAGGCTGAGGGAACTGGGATTGTTTAGTCTGCGGAAGAGAAGAATGAGGGGGATTTGATAGCTGCTTTCAACTACCTGAACGAGGGTTCCAAAGAGGATGGTTCTAGACTGTTCTCAGTGGTAGCAGATGACAGAACAAGGAGTAATGGTCTCAAGTTGCAGTGGGGTAGGTTTAGGAAGGTGATGAAGCATTGGAATGGGTTACCGAGGGAGGTGGTGGAATCTCCTTCCGTAGAGGTTTTTAAGGTCAGGCTTGACAAAGGCCTAGCTGGGATGATTTAGTTGGGGATTAGTCCTGCTTTGAGCAGGGGGTTGGACTAGATGACCTCCTGAGGTCCCTTCCAACTCTGATATTTTATTATATGATTCTATGAGGTGCACTTAAATCCCTTGCACAGTTAAAGCCTATATTTATAGCTTCAGACTGCTACCACCTTGATACAACAATGATGCTTTTTAAAAAAATAGTTTTTAGAATGGTTTGTTCCTTTCCACGGGACATCCATGATGTAGAGGATAAACCATCTGTAAAATACAGAGGCTTAGGTGGCTGCCTATAAGCAGGTTGATAGGGGAAGAATATATTCAAACTGACTAGGGCCTTGTCTACACTACCTCAGTAAGCCAACCGAAGTTATGCCACTCCAATTATGTGAATAACATAATTGGAGTCCATGTAGCTTAGGTCGACTTAGCTTACTCTTCTTGTTCTGGTGGAGTACCGGAGTCAACCAGAGAAAGCTCTGCCATCGATTTAACAGGTCTTCACTAGACCTGGTAAATCAACATCCCCTCCATTGATTATAGCAGCACCAATCTACCAATAAGTGTAGACATGGCCTAGGTGTGGAGGTAAAAAGTGAACCAAAGAACACCACCGGGTTCAATCTAGATGTAGAAGGGAGAACTGCTCTGTTATGGCAGTGCAGGACTTGTGTGCAGGGGGAGTGAGAGGGAGTGGACTTAAAAAAAGCCTTTTCTGTCTTATACATTGTAATAGAATACTTTCTAAATATTGTGAGAGGAAAATGTTTTTCCTTCTAATCTTCTGTGCTGTCATACAGCTTGATTATGTTGAGCACCTTCTCGGGGATGCTTAGCATAACTTCAGTTTCTCTCGAATCCAGTGGAAGTTGAAGGCATTCAGCCTCCTGCAGATTCAAGGGTAATTAAAGATATTTAAGAAGTTTAAATCTCTATTTTACGTGAGTGCAGTCGAACAGCTACAGGGCTTTGGGATATCATTTGGGACTATGCCAAAGCCTAGTCTAAGGGCTGTTCTACACTAGAAAATTAGATTGACCCACCTATATCACTCGGGCATGAAAAATCCTCACCCATGAGCGACTTTATTAAGCTGACCTAAATCCCATGAAGACAGTGTTAGGTAGACGGAGGAATTTATCTGTTGACTCACCTACCATCTGTCGGGGAGGTGGTTTTACTACAGCCATGAGAACACCCTTCCTGTGACTATATTAAGTGTCTACACTGAAGCCCTACAGTAGCGCAGCTGCAGCACAACACCTGCGCTGTTGTAGCGTTTTAAGCGTGGACATAGCCTCAGGAACAGTACAATTAGCTGTTAAAGGCAGACATTTGGAACAGTGCTGTGACTTTCCTTCTGGGAAAATGTGCTTGGTGATGTGGTAACCGGGGGTGAAAGGGAGGAGAGAAAACTTATAATAAAACCCTAACAGGGAAAAAAAACAATACCTTGGTGTCACGGAGTCCCCGGGCGATGCTCTGGAACTGCTCCCTACGAAGCCAGTCAGGACTCTGGGGAAGTCTCCTTTCTGTGAGCAGACTGTCTCCAGAGCAAGAAGCTCACACAACTTCCACCTTCTTGGGTCTGACCTCGGAGCATTCAGCATCCTCTGCCCCTCTGTGCGCTTCCCACAGCGAGTCTGCCCAGGCGGGCTCCTGGGGAAGCCAGAGGGTCCTGCACCCCAACTTTGCAGTCAGACGTGACTCTCAGCCAGCCAGTAAAACACAAGGTTTATTAGATGACAGGAACATGGTCTAAAACAGAGCTTGTAGGTGCAGGGAACAAGACCCTTCAGCTGGATCCATTTTGGGGGGCAGTGAGCCAAACAACCATGTCTGCACTTCACTCCATGTCCCCAGCCAGCCCCAAACGAAAACTTTCTCCCCCCTCCTCCTCTGGGCTTTGTCCCTTTCCCAGGCCAGGAGATCACCTGATTCCTTTGTTCTCCAACCCTTTAGCTCTCACCTTGCCAGGAGGGAAGGGCCAGGCCATCAGTTGCCAGGAAACAGGGTGTTGGCCATTCTCTGTGTCCAGACCCCCTGCACACCCCTGCCCTCTAGGGCTCTGCAACAATCATACACCCTTATCCCACCACCTAGGTACTTAAGAACTGCATAGGGGAAACTGAGGCACCCCCACAATATTCAGAGGAAACATTAAGAACAGTCCCGCTTCATCACACTTGGTCTATGCAACAAAAAAGTTTTTACGATTGTTTTGATGTGAAAATTCTAATACAAATATATCCAGCTGTATATAATTGTGAAACAACTTATTTGAATATGCTTACTTCACATGAATTAATATTTAAAAGAACCCAAATGTGTGTTTCACTTTTAAATTATTTGAAATTTGAAATGGGAAAGTTAAAACCAAAAGTGTAAGCTATATTTATAATTACGTAATGTTATAACTTTAGTGCATAGGCTACTAGACAAGACTAGACAAAGCAAATTTTAAGAATACTTTTCTAATTAAACTGTCCCTTGGTGCAGATCACTGTTTGTGTCTTGGCCTTGCTCTTGATTTTAACACCAGGAGAGGTATTTCTAATGGTTGTGGTTAAGAGCTTTAAGCCCAGCTCTGCTGATGTTCAGCTAACACCTGTTGTGGTGAAATGCTATTTTAGTTGTACACTCCCAGGATTAGTTTTTATGGACTGAAATAAACCCTTGTCATATACTTGAATGAGCAGCTCTAGTCTCTGGAAAAGACATACTGAATGTGTGGTCTAAACCAACTGAAAAATATATGGGATATTAGATTAATAGTGGAAAATGGCACTACCTGTGTGTGCTGATCTCCCAAGCTTATACAAGAGAGTAAATCTCTTGTGCCCTGTCATTTTGATAATTTTAAGACTTCTGTTTTTTCTCTGTCACTTCAGGTGAACAATAATCAACACTTTTTAACAGGTAGCGAATTAACTGAATGCTCCAATTTAAGTGTTCAAAAACAATTTGAAGAGATGTGAAAAATGACACCAGTGAAGTGATAATAGGGATATTTTTCCCCTTTTGACAGAAATTTTATAAAAAATTATGGCTTGGCAGAGCATCTGATCACACACCAAAAAACCACCTACTAAGCTGTTTCAAAAACAAACACCTGGCAATCTCTCTTGCAGAATCAGTTCTTGTGCAGTATTTATGAACTCTTTACCTGATTTAAAATCCAAAAGGAGGCAGTTAAAATTGTGATTTAAGTGGGACCAGAAAATACATAAGACATATCCAAGGTAATGCCACTTTTTTCCCCATTGAAGGACTCCTGCAAATAGGCAACTTGGAATACTAATCTGATATTTTGGGTAATAGAGCAACTGGATGTTTTTTCACTTGCCCTGTGTATATTTTTTGTGTGTGTGAAATTTTAACTAAGGTAGCTACTGTCACCTTGAATCAGTTGATTCAAGTTGATTATTCTGAAATAATCCCTTTTCTACTAAACGATTACTGGAAATATATGAAATTATATTTTCAGAGAAGGGAATGTAAACTGAGGGAGACGCACATTCAAGGTCTGTTAGCTTCACCTAATAGACTTCTGGGGCCACTGGTTTTAAAAACTGAGAATGCAGTGTGACAGGGTCAGGCCAGATGGCTACAGGAGAGTGATAGAAGGCAGCTATATTAGCCCCAGGTTAAGTAGGTCCCTTTTCCCTGGGCAAGGTAACAGGGAAGGTTCCAAAACAATAAGGAACTTTCTGGAAACAATTAAGGCAGACAGGCTGATTAGAACACCTGCAGCCAATCAAGAAGCTGCCAGAATCAATTAAGACAGGCAGGCTAAGCAGGGCACCTCAGTTTTAAAAAGGAGCTCACTTCAGTTTGTGGTGCACGTGCGAGGAGCTGGGAGAAAAAGGCGCTAGAAGCTGAGAGTGAGAAGACGTACTACTGTAAGACTGAGAAGTACAAGCATTATCAGACATCAGGAGGAAGGTCCTGTGGTGAGAATAAAGAAGGTGTTGGGAGGAGGTCATGGGGAAGTAGCCCAGGGAGTTGTAGCTGTCACGCAGCTGTTACAGGAGTCACTGTAGGCAGCTGGAACCCAGAGTAGAGGGTGGGCCCGAGTTCCCTCCATCCCCCCCAACTCCCTACTTGATACTGGAGGAGTTGACCTGGACTGTGGGTTCCACCAGAGGGGAAGGTCTCTGGCCTGTTCCCTGATCCACAAGGTGGATCAGCAGAGACTGCGGGGATTGTTCTTCTTCCTTTTCCCCATGCTGGCCAGTGATGAGGCTAACTGAGTGAACGGCACATTTGAGCCACGAAAGTGGCCAAACTGAGGGCTGCCATGAACCTCTGAGGTGAGCAAATCCACCAATAAGCGCAGGACCCACCAAGACAGAGGAGGAACTTTGTCACAGCTGTTACAAATAACTGGAATTTAATTCATTTTGACCACACAACACAAATCATGGATTTTTCACTGGAAATAGTGAGAGGTTATACTTGTTTTAATACTGTTGTTACAATACAAAAGTTAATCCCCTTTGCAGTCTTTAACTGCAAAGATTTATGGGTATTTTTCTAAAATGTTTAAATCTAAGTGAAAAAATGTACAATCAATTTCCTGCTAAAAGTATTACAAGCACAATAATATAGAAATATAGGAATTTTTAAGAACTAATTTCTTTCAGAACCCTACTAAAAAAATATTTTCTAGATTTGTAGCTGAAGCATTGGGTTTTCATCCAAAATCATTTTAATTTTTTTTTAAGTTCTGAATTAAGTTTAGTGCTTCTGAAAGTGAGGCATTAACAGATATGTGTTGAGTGCAGCTTCTGGCAACTACGGGCAAAGTGTCTGCAGAACCCTTTATGTTTCAGTTTGCTCCCTGTTGAGCAATTCTTCTGTCTTTGAGATGTGGAGCAAGCAGGAGATGAGGCTAACGACCACTAAAAGATTTTCGCTTGTTCCCTAAATGAAGATTCAGAACCTGTTTTTTTTTTAATGTGGAAAGCTAATGTACTAACTGTATCAACTGTACTGTAATGTACTGAAGAAATAAATATATTAACACAACACAACCAGGGTACATTATGGGTGCTACAAGGCTCAGTTTAAAAATGCTGTAGTGTTAGGGATTAATCTTTTTGAACTGGACCCGATGTACTTGGCACTCAGTATTAAGGAGCATATATGTAGTTATCTTTCAGTAGACGAGAAGTGGCAGTGCTACATCACAGAACTTTCTATCACCAACTAGCTGAACAGTAAATTTAGGAAGTAAAGGAACGGCATAATAGCATGCAAGAAGAGACTTGACTGCATCCATAGAATGTTGGAGGTAATTTCTTCTGAGATGAACATCTCACATTAGAGAAGCCATTTGCCTGAGTACAAGGCCATGTTCTCAAAGGGATCAATGAAAATCAGAACTTTATGCATAAAGTGGATGTGATCGAAAATGAGGTCCAAATAGTCTGAAAATTGTGAGAGTCCTAGAGAAGATAGAGCAAAAACCCTTCAGTGACTAGTCTTTCTTAAATGGATTATAAACCTCTGAGAGAGAATCTCTTCAAGTCATCGAATTTCATTTCTCCCTAGAGACTGCTTCTCTCTGTCTAAAGACTGTGCTTATGTCCTTTTAAATTATCCTTACTAGAAACATAATGCTTATAACAGCTATATTTGTGGGACATTTACATTTTCAATATATGAGCGGATTTACACTGCCTATATGCAATATCTCATGAAGGAGATAACACTCTTAAATGTTGAAAGTCAGCTATGCCAAATAGGATTAGAATTTGTAATAGTGTATCTAGAATAACATGCAGTGAAATTCTACTGGAAAAATCTTCACAATTATAGAAGATATGAAGGTTTTATAGCAAATAAGATGCGATTGATGAATATTGATGTTTACAACTTCTACTCAGATTGTTTTACACACAAAGTGACCTTATTCCTGTAAGTAATCAGCTTATTTCTGTTCAAGACAGCAAATCTTTAGAGATTCTCAATTTTTTTCATATTGGTATGTATCATCCTGATGATACGTTAAATGAAGTATTAACTACATTTCTTGTGCAGTACTTGTGAAGATGAGAAATTAATAGAAAGTGCCCAAGGTACCACACTGAGTGGTGTAAATTCCCAAATAATTATTTGGAAATACCATATGTCATGCCAGTGTACTGTAGTATAATCTCTTTATCACAAAATTTGAACTCACAAATGTAGAATTAGGTACAAAAAATAACTGCATTCAAAAATAAAACAATGTAAAACTTTAGAGCCTACAAGTCCACTCAGTCCTACTTCTTGTTCAGTCAATCGCTCAGACACACACGTTTGTTTACATTTGCAGGAGATAATGCTGCCCACTTCTTGTTTATAATGTCACCTGAAAGTGAGAACAGGTGTTTGCATGGCTCTGTTGTAGCCGTAGTTGCAAGGTATTTGTATGCCAGATATGCTAAACATTTATATGCCCCTTCATGCTTTGATTTGTAGGCTGCCAAGTTTTACATTGTTTTGAGTGGTTATATAAAAAGAAATTCTATACTTGTAAATTATGTATAAAAAATACAGCATATGCTCCCCATAGTCACAGCACTTATTCTTTAAGTGTCAAATGAATTAACTGAGAATTTACAAGTAAATCTCTTAATTAGTTTAGGAGTTAGTTATTTTAAATTGTATAACATCATGAGAGAGTGGATAAAAAAAGTGTCAAGTATCTTTTAATTCAGTTTCATTTAGTCTGGGAGCACTACAAACATTAAAGTGACTTAGTCATAACCCTATAATTGTTGCAAAGTAATACAGGGCAGAGTTAAGGTTGTATAGGTGCCCAAATTGTGCATTTTCATACCTTAACATGCTTGGATTTGTTAAGTTTAAACTCTGACTTTCCTGGGAAAGAGAGAGAATTGAAGCTCTAAGACAAACAATTGGTTAATCCACAGCCAAATTCCATGACACTAAATGCATACACTATTAAATCTTTCCAACAGCTAGCATAGTTTAATAGTGAGCTGTAGCTCACAAAAGCTTATGCTCAAATAAATGTTAGTCTCTAAGGTGCCACAAGTACTCTTTTTCTTTTTAATAAAAATAAGATCACCCATGAGAATACTGAAGATACGTACTGGGATAATTATGTAAAATTAATCTATTGATGTAAGTATAGCTAAAAATGAATAGATTTCTTCTGAATTGCCAGATGTGCTTGTAACTAATGTATTATTTTCTGCAAAAATTTTAGTCGCTAAGCAACAAAATATTTTGATTGTATTTAAATCTCTATTTAAACTATTTTCTGCACTTAAATAGAGCGGTGCTATAAACTGGAATGGCAAAAAAGATTCTTTATAAACCCAACAAAAATAGTAAATACAGTCAGTGTAACTTAAGGAAGTTCTATTTAAAAATATCTTTGGTAATAGTTATATACAATATAGTTGTATGGTTTATTTTAGACGTTCTTAGTACCTTCAGCCCAATGAAAGGTTGTTGAACGATAGTGATGTGATAGAAACTCGATAATAAGTAAAAGAGCACATCCTTCAGAATGCAAGTGGAATATGAGTGGTGTTAGTTTTTGAATTACAATGTTTATGTTGACTGGTGATTATCTGTGGAGAGATGTGCTGTTTTGATTTTCTGTTTCCTATATATTTTAATAGGAAGGACATCTACAGCCTAGATAGGCATTTATTTATGTTGTATTTTAAACCAAACTCAGTAAATAACCTCTGTTTGCCAATACAGAGATTTACAAGTTCATATACAAAATAGCTGAACAAAAAATGTTAATATAAACTGACTTGCTGTGTTATGGACCAGGACAAGACAGGAATCTGCTATCAGAACCAAACTTGCGGTTACAATTAAACCTTTCTCTAAGACTCCCTGATGTATACCTTAAACCCTTCTCATTCCACCACTCAGATGGATTTTGCATTTGAAACTGTTTTTGTAGTAGTTTGGGTCTCTCACTGCTGTGGTTGTCACAATGACAAATGTTCTATATTTTGCATTTTAACACTTACTATTAGCCATGTTTAAACATAATGTGAAGTATGGTGTATTCACTGACAGAAAAACTTTGTTAATGGAGAGTTAAGGTTGTCTGGTAGTACCTCGTGCCCTTCCAGAATGTTGAATTCAGCAAAACTCTGAACCAGGAAATAGAATTAAGGTTCAAACCTTAAATCTGCCTCCCCTCCCTATTGGCAGTCAATAACCACTGGGAATTCTCTGCATGCACTCCAGGTGCATTCACTGTTAGGTGTAGCTGTATTGAATGGCGGAGGGATTAGTTGGAACAGCTCAGCAGAGCTGCGATTGTGATATTAAGAGACTGGGGAGGGAGGCTGTGTCCCTCCCCCTACATCCATCTGTATGCATGATCAAAGGAAACAAGTGCATGTGTGCCTTGAGAGATCCAGTATGCTTCACTTCAGCACTCAGTTCTATTGGCTGTGTCAGTAGCAGTGCACAGGGGTGGTCTTGCCATGTTGATTGTCAGCAGTGAGGTGGGATATGAGTGGTCTGTGGGTTTAATCATGAGTAAGTGAAAGTATAGTGTTAGTTGTCATGGTGGGCATAAGGGTGAAGGGGTTGTAAAATTTAGCAGATGTGATCATGTTTCTGTGTGTGTTTCTAAGTGTGTGTTTAAAGCAGGTGTAAATCTCTCCTGTTTTAACTTAAGTTAAACTCTTAACTTCTCATGCAATGGATTTTTAGAGGCCTTTGGTGTCTTAGAGGGATGCTATGTCAGTTTATGGAGCAAGGCCCAGATCTTGCATTTTTACTCAAGCATATCTTTGCATGTGAGGTAGTTCCATTGAGCTCACTGGATCAACTTGTGCATAGTTGATTGCAGGATTGGGCCCCCCTTTTTAACAAGATACATTGTTACTAATACTTTACATTAATCCTGAAAGGGTCTTTAAATGAACTTTTCACAATTAATGCTGGTTGTTTCCCTTTAGCCTTCATTCATTCCATTGTATGAAAATAAATTAGTCTTTCATGTCTGTTTCTAGTTCATTTTGCTTTCAACATCAGTACTTCAGTTTTTGGGTTACAAATACTGCGTGGGAATATTAAATGCGACCAAGCTTCTTCTAAAGGAAACACTTATGATCAAGTTTCATAAAAACTTTTAACAGATTTAAATTTGGGGTCTACACTTCTCTGGAAGTGTGTTTTTAAGACTAGATCAGATTTTCCCTAATTTCATTTTCTCCTTCTGGTTCTCAGGATCATATTCCAAGTTGTTTTTTCCTTGTTTCTAAAATGCAGAAAGACCCTTTCCCAGACACTTAAAAATAAATTAACTGTACAGTAGATGTAAAAAGTGAGACCAAAAGTGAAGTAACAGGTGTGTGTGTGCTACCCAACCGAAAAAAAAACCAAAGAATTTTGTTCACTTGAGCCCAGCCATATACTCCCTCACAGGTCTTGTTAACCTGCAAGGGTTTTTTTTGTGTTTTGTTTTTTTTACACAATGCTTGCCTTGTAAAGAGAGGTCGTGGTGTGACTTGATTTCTTTTTACAAGCATGAAAATACCTCTCTGCCACAAGTGAAATAATTTACAAAAGCTTTCACTTTTTGCTTTTGTTTGCATTGATATAGTGTTCTAGTATAAATTACGTGGATGAATTAGTGAAACAGTTTCATAATTAGTCACTCGTGGGGATAGTGTTCTAGTTCATTTGTGTGTGAGGCTTGCTTTTTTTTTTTAAAAAAAGTGCTTGATGTCTGGTGATTTAACATGGCAGAGCTTTAGAAACCCTTTCAGAGTAAAAATTTTGCCTGGGCAAGTAGCCGAGTGGGAACAGGGAACAAGTGGCTCTTTCACTTGAGGTCACAAGAGAAAAAAGTAGCTAAATAGCCTCAAGCTCTCCAGTTACTTTAGAATCCAAATGTCCTGTTCTTGTAAAAGGGATGAGGAGGAAAGCGCAAAATATCCTAGACACCACTATTCTTGGGGACGATTCTAGGGGCAGTGAGGAAGGCAGTTGCCTTGGGCACCAACTTCCAGATAACACTATACCTCCGTGACACTCAGGGTTTTTTGGCGAGTGGAGGTTAGGCATTGTATTTTCTTTGTTTTTGCCCGGATGCTGGAGCAGCAATTAATCTTTTTCCACCCTGACTGGTAAAATTGCTTCAGGCCATTCCTGATCCTTCTGTAGGAGGAGAGGAGCAAGATAGTAGAATGGCACAGATGCTGCATCTCTGTAGAAAGGAGGAGAGGGAGGAGCAGGGTTGCTGGAACTGTTGCTGTTCATTTAGTGGAGTGGTGTTAAGAAGCCAGACCACTCCATGTAGAGAAGAGCTCCTGGGAGGCTGAGGGTCTCTTGCATGTCCAGGAGGGCTTGTTATTTATTTGGGGCAAGGTGGGAGTCCTAGAACTCTTTAATGGGATTGATACAAAGTATGCTAGCCTTGTTGAAGATTATTTGCATTAGCATGCTCCCATTCCCCAAAGCCGCTGCTTTATTATTTGTCACAATGTCTCCCCACTCCCAAATAGTAATTGCTGTACTATTTCTGATTGGAAATAGTCTTCTCCATTATTTATACTGTGTCATCTAAACCAAAGTGCCACCTTGTCTGTTGCTGAAAATCTATTTATCTGCTGTATTAGTATTTCCATTTTTCATTTTATAAGTATGGAAGAAAAAAATTATCAGGATCCCTTGTTGATTGGAGAAGAGTTCTCTTTGCTGGGGAGAACTGAAGCAGTGATTTTTCTCATTTTAAAATGTACAAAAAGTTACATAGCTTTGTTGGTCTTTCCATTTTTTCTCTCCTTCCAACCGCTGGTCCCCTTATTTTTTTTCCTTTTCTCTGTTTAGAATCATAGAATATCAGGGTTGGAAGGGACCTCAGGAGGTCATCTAGTCCAAACCCCTGCTCAAAGCAGGACCAATCCCCAACTAAATCATCCCAGCCAGTGCTTTGTCAAGCCTGACCTTAAAAACTTCTAAGGAAGGAGATTCCACCACCTCCCTAGGTATCTCATTCCACTGTTTCACTACCCTCCTAGTGAAAAAGTTTTTCCTAATATCCAACCTAAACCTCCCCCATTGCAACTTGAGACCATTACTCCTTGTTCTGTCATCTGCTACCACTGAGAACAGTCTAGATCCATCCTCTTTGGAACCCCCTTTGAGATAGTTGAAAGCAGCGATCAAATCCCCCCTCATTCTTCTCTTCCGCAGACTAAACAATCCCAGTTCTCTCAGCCTCTCCTCATAAGTCATGTGTTCCAGTCTCCTAATCATTTTTGTTGCCCTCCACTGTACTCTTTCCAATTTTTCCACATCCTTCTTGTAGTGTGGGGCCCAAAACTGGACACACTACTCCAGATGAGGCCTCACCAATGTTGAATAGAGGGGAACGATCATGTCCCTCGATTTGCTGGCAGTGCTCCTACTTATACACCCCAAAATGCCATTGGCCTTCTTGGTAACAAGGGCATACTGTTGACTCATATCCAGCTTCTCGTCCACTCTAATCCTTTGGTCTTTTTCTGCAGAACTGCTGCCGAGCCATTTGGTCCCTAGTCTGTAGCGGTGCATGGGATTCTTCTGTCCTAAGTGCAGGACTCTGCACTTGTCCTTGTTGAACCTCATCAGATTTCTTTTGGCCCAATCCTCTAATTTGTCTAGGTCCCTCTGTATCCTATCCCTACCCTCCAGCGTATTTTAATTTCTAAAATGAACATAATGAAGACTTCTTGTGAAGATTCTTTTTCAATGAGCAGTTTTTTTCTGAAATTGTTTTATTAAGCAGTTTTCTTAATTTACAGTAAGTAGGACGGTACAGGAAAGTATGTTATGTATGGTTTTTTCCAAGTTTGATTTTTTTATTGTTTCAAGGTATATTATTTTAAAATATAGTGAAGTGTATTAATGTCTGGTTTTAGCCACAGGTGGAACTATAAAGCCTTAAGACTGCCCAGAATAATTAGAATAATTTATTTTATGGTATATTCGGAGTACATACTCAGTGGGAATGTGAGGACTGCCCAATACTTACGAATACACATTCCGAAGCTATTCTTTAAAACTCCAAGTGTAAACAGTAGTATCTTTAAATGATTTATTTTTTTCATTTCATTGTTCTTTTTTGAACATTGTGATTAGGCAGTGAAAATGAGAAACTGTGAGCATTTGTAGGTTTTGGTATGAGACTGAGCTGAGTGCTAACAGAGTTACAAATAAGCCAAAGTGAAAGTAACTAACACCTGTTTTCCAATTGTTCACTGCAGTTACAGTATATTACAAAAGGTTGCTTTGTGCACAATGTATTTTAATTAGGAAAATCACAGGAGAATTTACCATGGCTGTTTTGCAATGGTATGAAAGAGTGTACCTGATGTTTTGTTTGTTTAACTTTGAAACAACCCAGGATTGTTATTAAGTCAAAAGTTCTCCCAAGCCAATGGCTTATTGGCCTGAGGAGGTTAAGGCATGTCAGTTTCATAGCTAACAGTATACAAGGGATTTGCTCCACATGCCAGTGCAGAGGGGAAAAAAAGGGGCTGAGTACTCCCCACCCACTGCAAAATGGGATACCCAGATTGCTGGTTGGTGGGGAGAGAGGAGCAGGCTTCAAAGGGCTGCTACTCCCCACCACAATAGAAGGGAGGATGGGGGGGAGCCTTAGTTCTGCCTCTCGTAAACCACCCAGCACAACTGAGCATGAGTGATGAGTGAAGTTAATCTGCTGCTGGACAAAGGCTGTCAGATTGTTGTCCTCTTGGAGCTGTGGGAGAGCCAGGGAAGGAATTATGACTAACAACTACTTCCCCGTACTGTTTCTGGTACAGCATAGTTATTCATCTTTACCTTACTCCGGGTGACACACAGGCTTGTCTTCACTACCAGAGAGATCGACACTACCAGCGGGTGTTGATTTAGCGGGTCTAGTGAAGACCCGCTAAATTGATGGCAGAGTTCTCTCCGGTCGACTCCGGTACTCCAGCTTCCCAAGAAGAGTAAGGTAAGTCAACCAGAGAGCATCTCCCGTCGACGCAGCGCAGTGAAGATGCTGGGGTAAGTCAACCTAAGCTACATTGACTCCAGCTACGTTATTCACGTATCAGGAGTAGTGTAACTTAAGTCGACTTACCCCGGTAGTGAAGACAAGCCCATAAAGTCTCAGTCTAGGCCTAGGTGAAGTCATAACTATTGCTGCTTCTAGAGTATTAATAGTTGACTGACAGGGAGAGATGTAGTTTTGTGCCTCTGAAGAAGATATATTGATGTCTGTTTATTGTTTTGTCTACAGATTACTGTTGCATACTGTGAAATGAAGAGTGTTGCCCTTGTCCAAATTTTAGTGCCTGAAAGTATACTTAGGAATGTTCAGTTCCTTATTCATTTTGGGTTGTGGGGTTTGTGTTTATATTCCGACATTTGGGAACCTTGGATTTAGCTGAAATACCTTTCACTGAGAAATGTATATTGACATCTATCACCAACTAGTTAAAACTTTTTTTTCATTAAGTAAAAATAAAATGCACAAACAGATAATGGTAGCATACCACCATCTGACACCAGACTGGAAAAGACTAAAGCTGTCTATATGGAATCAAGTGTGTTGAGGCCACTCTGGCTACCACTTTCTTAATGACCTCCCCGAAAAATTGTAGGTTAGAGATTGGATGATAACTGGTGAAGTTGTTGGCATCAAGAGAGGGCTTTCTGAGTAGTGACCTCACACTGTTTCTTTAAGGGCAGCTGTCACTCAGCTTCATTATGGAGAGAAGTAGGATGGACTAAAAACTCCTCACTAGCCATGAGAGTCAAGTTTGTAGCTCAGTAATGACTGACCACAGTGTTCTCAGTACATGTAGCATAATCCTCAGTGAAAGAAAGTGGACAATACCTCACCATTGAAGGTGGCATATATAAAATCTCCTGCTTAGATTCATCTCCCAAGTCGCTAAACAAAACAGCCCAGGGAAGAATGATATTTTCAGCTAACAGGTAGAAAACTCCACACAGCAAGAAACTGGATTCTTGTGTAGAACAAAACAAGTAAAATTCACTAGATTACTAACAACTCTGATAAATTCTGCTGAGCACAACTTTGTTTATACGGTAACACCAAATAACTACTTTTTTTGCTTGTGTCAGAGCCACTATTTAGGGAAATAAATAAGAAGCCCTCCTTCTTGTAATCACTTTCCATGTGTTTTTTCACCACTTGTTCCGTCTTGCTTCCTTGTTGATTCACTAGTCCCAAGTTTTATTCTTTGTGTGCGTGCGCTCATGCTCTCTCTCTCTCTCTCTCTCTCTCACACACACACTCACACTCACACTCACACACACACACAACACCAGATGAACTTTATTCAGATGAAATAGCATAGCAATAAAATATTTGGTCCAGTCATTTGTGGTCCATTGTTATTTAATAGACCAGCAAATGTGCATACATATAATGTCTTGAATTTGCCAATAAGATACTGTGACAGAAAATTTGAATTGCAGAATAGGTTACAGTTTGGGCAGACCTGCTTGAACAAGTGAGAGATGTTGAAAATTACCATCAAATCTCATTTTTTTTAACCACTCTTAAAATAAATAATTTTAACCTTTTTTTTTTTTTCCCCCCATCCCCCCCTTAGTGTTTACTTTCACAACCTAAATTCTGGGCCATTCATACTTCAGCCTTACTTCTCCGGACAAAGCTTGAGAAAGGAAGCACTCGTCGAGTAGAACGAGCGATGAGGCAAACTCAGGTAGGTCGTCCATTTTTACTGCCTCCAATCCTCATAGACATTCTCTTGCAAGCATTTAGACAGCCAACTTTGAAAGAGAGCTGGCATTTTTCAAAGAATTTAATTTTGTAAATAACACTTTTTTACATTAAGCCTTTGGAAGGTTGAAACCAGAATCTGTTTCCTTTACTTTTCTTCTTTCTGTGACATTGAAATGGTTATTTTGTAGTGATTTGTGAATGCAAAACCTATTAGCCAACAAAATCCAGAAAATATTTCAATTGTGAGGTGTGTTTACCTATAATTCTATAGAACTTTTCTGTGGAGCATTTTTTAAAATAGTCTGCCGTCTTTACAAATTTAAACTTGGTTCATGTCCATGGTCAGCAGGCATTTCCCATGCATCTGTTTCAGGAGAGGGCAAATTTTTGGCCTAAGGGCCACATCAGGTTTCTGAAATTGTATGAAGGGCCAGTTAGGGGAGGCCTATCTGATGCCCCCTGCTTCTTGCCCCTTGTCTCCCCCTCCCCCCGCCCCGGACTCTTGCCCTATCCAACCCCCACTGTTCCCTGTCCCCTAATGGTTCCCCTGGGACTCCTGCCCCATCCATCCCTCCCTGTCCCCTGACTGCCCCCGGACCTTCTGCGCTCCCCACCCCCCAGGGACCCCTGCCCCATCCAACCACCCCTTCTCCCTGACCCCTATGGAACCCCTGCCCCTGACTGCCCCTCAATGCCCCATCCACCCCCCCCTCCTTCCTGGCTATCCCCCTGGGACCCCTTTGTGGCTCCAGGCCAATGGGGGCTGCAGGAAGCGGCGCAGGCCAAGGAAAGTGCTGGCCGCCCTTCCCGCAGCCCCCATTGCCCTAGGACGGCAAACCACAGACAGTGGGAGCTGCGATCGGCCAGTGCTGCAGGTAAACAAACCACCCCAACCTACCGGGGGCTTTCCCTGGCATGCCGCGTGCCAAAGGTTGCCAATCCCTGTCTTAGACCATTATATTAGATACATTTTTTTTTTATTATGTAGGTCAGCACCACAGATAACTACATGGAAATCTTGAGCAGATTTATTTCTTAAATGTCAGTTAAGAATTTGATTTGATTTGATTAGGCCAGAGTTAGCAATAAAATTAGAAGAACAGTATGATATAAACCTCCCAGATTTTTATGCCTAGACCCAAAGGGTATTGGTTCAAAATTACTGGGGTGGAATGAAGTGGGGAATGTTGTAATAAAGGTATTAGAATCAGTGACAAACCTTGTTAATGGAGAAATAATGAAGAAAAATAAGGGTCATTTGTTTGTAGATAAAGGTCCAGAAAATAGAAAAGGAATGGAATGTACACTAATGTGCATGTAATTACTGAGGGGAAAATGATTTTCCTTTTAATGGCTTGATGACAATACAAGTATAGAAACTGAATCTAAAAATGAAAATACTACTGCTAGAAATGTATCTGTAAATGAGATACTGGAGGAGTAAGTTGTAAATGCTCTTCCCAAAAGGCCCTCCAACAAAAACAAAATCTCCAACATTCCAAAAACCAAAATCTATATAATTTATAAATAACAGGGGAGGGGAGTGTGGGTGTGAAGCTAAATTTTGGTGACTGTGTGTGCTTGCTGCACCTCTAATGTCTGGAATGTGCATTTAACAGACTTGTCAGTTGGAAGCAGCTGCTCTGGAGTCCGAACCCAAGAGCAGAGGGGGCTGGATGTAACTTGTGAATAAGGACTCACATGCCGGGCTAACTCAACTTATTTCATTGTTTTATTTTTTCCTTGTCTTTCCAATCCAATGACAGTTATGAAATCAAAATAGTTACTTACTTCAGAGGATCCCAAATTGGTCTGTTGAGCAGTTTGTATTGCTTCATGGAGAGCTGGATGATCACTGGCTCTCTTCATTGTTTTCACTTTCTTTTACAGTTATCTAGTGTAACGATGCTGCCTCTGGCAGGAGAAAGCTGAGAGTATCAATTCAGGACAAACTGCTTAGAGCAGGGTAGTTACAGCCCAAGGCTGGGTTTCCTTTATTATTAAGCCTCTCCAAACCAGCCAAACAGAGAGGACTTCGGTTTCACCCCACTGGCTAACCATAAGTCATATAAGCAATTCCCTTAGACGCTCCTGTTTCCCGGTATCACCATCAGTGCCACTCGTTATCGGGACGAATGGTTATGAAAACTAATACCCTAGTAAAAGAAAAAAGTTTCTCCCAATCCCAAAGGACCAAGCCCCAGACGCAGGTCAATATACAACTCAGATATTACCTACAAATCACGCTGTTGCCAATCCTTTAGAATCTAAAATCTAAAGGTTTATCAATAAAAGAAAGAAATATAGATGGGAGCTAGAATTGGTAAAATGGAATCAATTACATACAGTAATGGCAAAGTTCTTGGTTCAATCTTGTAGCAGTGATGGAATAAACTGCAGGCTCAAGTCAAGTCTCTGGAGTAAATCCACAGTTTGGATGGGTCATTCAGTCCTTTGTTCAGAGCTTCAGTGTAGCAAGGTTCCTCCAGAGGTAAGAAGCAGGATTGAAGACTAAATGGAGGGGTTTCCAGGACCATTTATTTTCTTTCTCTTGGTGGTGGAAAACCCTTTGTTCTCCTGTGCAAAATCACATCAACAAGATGGAGTTTGTAGTCACCTGGGCAAGTCACATGTCCATGCGTGACTCAGTTTGCAGGCGGCAGCCTTTGCTCACATGCTAGTTTGAACATTCTCAGAAAGACTTCTCATGTGGATTGGAGTCTCCCAAGGTCCATTGTCAGTTAAGTGTTTCCTGATTGGGCTTAATCTGCAAATTCCTTTCTCAAGAAGCTGACCAAATGCTTCACTAATGCCACTTAGAATCAAACACATTGAGATACAAGTACATAGCCAATATTCATAACTTCAATTATAAAATTGATACATGCATACGGATAGCATAATTATAACCAGCAGATCATAACCTTTCCATAGACACCTTTCTGGACTGCCATTGTACAAGATTTGGTGCAACTATATGACCGTGGTTGCAACAATGATCTATACGGTCCCAGTTCATGTCAATAATGTCACATCTAGTCCAGGAGTTCTCAAACTTCATTGCACCTTGACCCCCTTCTAACAACAAAAATTTCTACACGACCCTAGGAGGGGGAACCGAAGCCTGAGCTGTCCTGAGCTCCACTGCCCCAGGCAGGGTGGGAAGGGGCAAAGCCAAAGCCCAGCCCCACCACCCCTGGTGGGAGCAAAGCCAAAGCCCAAGGGATTCAGCTTCAGGCAGGGGGCCAATGACCTGAGCCCTGCAACCCTGGGCTTTGGCTTTGGCACTGGCCCTGGGTGGTGGGGCTCGGGCTTCAGCTTTGGCACCCAGCAAGTCTAATGCCAGCCCCAGTGACCCCATTAAAACAAGGTTGCGACCCACTTTGGGGTCCTGACCCACAGTTTGAGAACCACTGATCTAATCCCTTAATGCATAATATTATAACTACCTGAATGCTGTAAATGTAAGTATTGTGTTATTTGTGATAAGGCTCAGGGATATGTCATATTTACCTACAGAGTCTGTGAGCAAGATGGCTTGCCATGCCTAAAATATTACTTAAAATTTTTAAATGTTACTGGAAAGCATAAAGAATGGAAATGTTTGTGGACATTATACACATTTTAATGTAATGCTTCCCCGCTTTCCCAGATGCAGAGTTGTACAACCATTTAAGTTGCCTAGAAATAGAAGTGTGCAATAAATGATTCTTCAGTAGGACTCTCCACCTCATCCTGAATCCATTTTTCGTGTGTGTGTGTTTGTATGTATATTATACAGATAAAAAAAACTCTCATTCAAGAACGTTTGCAACAGGAAGTCAGGGCTTGTCTTCAGTGTGGTGCTAAATTGGCGCCTCTGCGATTGCTGTAGTGGCGTCGATTTAGCAGGTCTGGTGAAGGCACAATAAGTCCATGGGAGATCGCTCCCCATCGACTTCAGTACTCCACCTCAACGACAGGCGGAAGCTAAGTTTACAGAGTTTCTCCCATTGACACAGCGCAATGTAGACACTGCGCTAAGTCAAAGTAAGTTATGTCAACTTAAGTTACGTAACTTAACTAGCATAACTTAAATCGACTTATATCATCAGCGTAGACAAGGCCTCAAATCTGTCAACATTGACACCGCTAGCTGGGAAGATGCAGCTAACAGTCTATGCTAGAGGGCTGCTCTGCACCAGGGATCCAGAGGCAGAGGAGAGGTGGTTGAGAGAGGGGAAAAAACGAAGAAAGCAAAGAGGAAAGCAGAGCAGGTCTCACGTGCTAATAGTGTGCTGGCTTCATCTTATGGCCCTGTTCTTTACACCTGTATTAACTATATGGCAAGCACTTGAACTCAAGAATTGGACTCTTCAGTCACTCATGATGCTGTAGCACGACACAATAATTAAACGGTTTTGGTGCTTACACAACCATTTTTCAAGCTGGAAGGGTGCCATTACATTACCATATATTGTGTTTCCTAGGTCAGACTCAGCCATTGGAAGAGTGTTTTCTGCCAAGTAGTTTCTCAACGAAAGTTAACTAGATATCACTCAGGTTTTCATGTGTGTTAGGGCAGTTAAGTTTGGGAAAGAAAGAAGTGTTGTAAAGAGGAAAAATAGTAAGAATCTGACTATTCTGAAACAGTTTAATCAAATGCGGGACTAGAGAGACTGAACTTGTTTGTCCTGTTCTGCCCCCACTGAGACCTCCCCAAGTCAAATTAACAAAAGATGTGTTATAATTTGTAATTGATTGAGGAGAGTAAAAATGTAGATACAAAAGAGCATTTTTTTGTCAAATACATTCCCACCATCTTCTGACACTTGTCATCACAAAAAGCAACTGTTATTGTTAAAGCTTAGTTTAACTGAATGTCTGTGGTTAGGAAGCTTGTACTCAGATTGACTAGTTAGATAAAAGAGTAGATGTAAATGTTTTCTCCTCTTTGTGGGCTCTTCAGAAAAAAGTAATAATATTGGTAACATGAAGCCGTCCTCCAATTTCAGTGCGTGTGGTAGGTCAAAAGTCTAATTGAAATACTGGAAGATGGAACATTTCATTCATTTTCTAGATTTTTACCTCTGTAAAGAAATAGGGTACTGTTAACAACAAAATCTCTCCGTACAAAGAGAGAGAATCAGGAAATGAATAACTATTTGTGACTGATAACCATGTCTTAGACACTTTTCACTGATATCCTTTGTTTTCTTTTTTAATTGCTTGTTGAATGGAGTTGTCTTTTTTTAATGTAATAATCAAATTGCTAGGGTTTTCTAATGTGTGTATTTTTAAATTATAAAAGCTATTTTGCAATCTCACAAGCATTTATCAGTGCAGAATCTTAATTTTATTAAATCAAGTTGAGATGAGGCTTTTTCTTGTAATAGCTTACATAAAGAATGCATTGATATTTTGATGTATTCTTCATAAACATACCATGCGTTAGTTAAATGAACTGCAGGTACATAAGGTTAGTTAGACTTAAACCATATAGTAATAGAAAAATTGCAAGATGATTTCTTCTGAATGTTCCCTTCTGGACAGTGTAAACACAGTAACAGGTGAAAAGGATCATAAGGAGACATGACTTTATTCAAATGGGATACATGTTAAACAATGAAGCACGGTACTTAAAAATTATTTTTAAAAAAGATTGATTTGGCCATGTCATTGTGTTTGTGTCTTTGAGGATGAACTCAGTCTCTCAAAGAATGCAGCTGTTGTGCCTTTAGCCCAAGTTTTTGACATAATTTTTTCAGCATATCTCTTTATTTTAATGCCTGACTTGGGAAAAAGGTTGCAGTGCAAAGCAATAAATGGTATCTGGTATAAGATCAGTCAGATCTGTACTACAGATTACCATCTAGTTTCTCCTTCCTGTCCAAAATATAGATACAGCCCTTGATACAATGATTCTTTGCCCAGGGTCTTAAAGGAGATATCAGTGGAAACTTCGAGGCATTGAATTTGCAAATGTTGGAATCACCCTACATATAAACAGAGATGGGGAAATATCCCAGATTCTGTTTAGGGTGATGCTAAGCCTTTGTAGAGCTAGATAAGCTGGCTAACCCCTAGAGCAATATCACATATACCTAAGGCTGGCCTTAAGAAGCCCATATTATCATTCTTGTAAGTCCAGAGAGAAGAGAAAGGGCTGACTACTTCTCTTGGGTTTGACCTTCTTCAGCCCACCTCATAAATGTCCTTGTCCTAAGAAGAAAAGGAGTACTTGTGGCACCTTAGAGACTAACCAATTTATTTGAGCATGAGCTTTCGTGAGCTACAGCTCACTTCATCGGATGCATACCGTGGAAACTGCAGCAGACTTTATATATACACAGAGAATATGAAACAATACCTCCTCCCACCCCACTGTCCTGCTGGTAATAGCTTATCTAAAGTGATCATCAGGTTAGGCCATTTCCAGCACAAATCCAGGTTTTCTCACCCTCCACCCCCCCACACAAATTCACTCTCCTGCTGGTGATAGCCCATCCAAAGTGACAACTCTTTACACAATGTGCATGATAATCAAGTTAGGCCATTTCCTGCACAAATCCAGGTTCTCTCACTCCCTCACCCTCCTCCAAAAACCCACCCCCATACACACACAAACTCACTCTCCTGCTGGTAATAGCTCATCCAAACTGACCACTCTCCAAGTTTAAATCCAAGTTAAACCAGAACATCTGGGGGGGGGGGGAAGGGTAGGAAAAAACAAGAGGAAATAGGCTACCTACTGCTATGGGTACCGCATGACCCCACAGTATGCCAAAATTTTTATGGCTGATTTAGAACAACGCTTCCTCAGCTCTCGTCCCCTAAAGCCCCTACTCTACTTGCGCTATATTGATGACATCTTCATCATCTGGACCCATGGAAAAGAAGCCCTTGAGGAATTCCACCATGATTTCAACAATTTCCATCCCACCACCAACCTCAGCCTGGTCCAGTCCACACAAGAGATCCACTTCCTGGACACTACAGTGCTAATAAACAATGGTCACATAAACACCACCCTATACCGGAAACCTACTGACCGCTATTCCTACCTGCATGCGTCCAGCTTTCACCCTGACCACACCACACGATCCATCGTCTACAGCCAAGCTCTGCGATACAACCGCATTTGCTCTAACCCCTCAGACAGAGACAAACACCTACAAGATCTCTGTCAAGCTTTCTTACAACTACAATACCCACCTGCAGAAGTAAAGAAACAGATTGATAGAGCCAGAAGAGTTCCCAGAAGTTACCTACTACAGGACAGGCCTAACAAAGAAAATAACAGAACGCCACTAGCTGTCACCTTCAGCCCCCAACTAAAACCCCTCCAACGCATTATTAAGGATCTACATCCTATCCTAAAGGATGACCCAACACTCTCACAAATCTTGGGAGACAGGCCAGTCCTTGCCTACAGACAGCCCCGCAACCTGAAGCAAATACTCACCAACAACCACATACCACACAACAGAACCACTAACCCAGGAACTTATCCTTGCAACAAAGCCCGTTGCCAATTGTGCCCACATATCTATTCAGGGGACACGATCACAGGGCCTAATAACATCAGCCACACTATCAGAGGCTCGTTCACCTGCACATCCACCAATGTGATATATGCCATCATGTGCCAGCAATGCCCCTCTGCCATGTACATTGGTCAAACTGGACAGTCTCTACGTAAAAGAATAAATGGACACAAATCAGATGTCAAGAATTATAACATTCATAAACCAGTCAGAGAACACTTCAATCTCTCTGGTCACGCAATCACAGACATGAAGGTCGCTATCTTAAAACAAAAAACCTTCAAATCCAGACTCCAGCGAGAAACTGCTGAATTGGAATTCATTTGCAAATTGGATACTATTAATTTAGGCTTAAATAGAGACTGGGAGTGGCTAAGTCATTATGCAAGGTAGCCTATTTCCTCTTGTTTTTTCCTACACCCCCCACCCCCCTAGATGTTCTGGTTTAACTTGGATTTAAACTTGGAGAGTGGTCAGTTTGGATGAGCTATTACCAGCAGGAGAGTGAGTTTGTGTGTGTATGGGGGTGGGTTTTTGGAGGAGGGTGAGGGAGTGAGAGAACCTGGATTTGTGCAGGAAATGGCCTAACTTGATTATCATGCACATTGTGTAAAGAGTTGTCACTTTGGATGGGCTATCACCAGCAGGAGAGTGAATTTGTGTGGGGGGGTGGAGGGTGAGAAAACCTGGATTTGTGCTGGAAATGGCCTAACCTGATGATCACTTTAGATAAGCTATTACCAGCAGGACAGTGGGGTGGGAGGAGGTATTGTTTCATATTCTCTGTGTATATATAAAGTCTGCTGCAGTTTCCACGGTATGCATCCGATGAAGTGAGCTGTAGCTCACGAAAGCTCATGCTCAAATAAATTGGTTAGTCTCTAAGGTGCCACAAGTACTCCTTTTCTTTTTGTGAATACAGACTAACACGGCTGTTACTCTGAATCTTGTCCTAAGCTTTCTCTCAGTCCTGCTGATACTTCCTCTGGTAGTGCTTAACAGTCCTTTCCTATCACTGATACTCTATCAGCATTGACAACAGAGGCAGCAGAAATGTTGCAGTGAAATATGCCGCAGCACTTCTGAGTGCCTAATATGCCCAGAAAGACACTATACTGGTTGAGTGCAAAGAGCAGGTATGGACTGAGAGAAAGGAATGATGGGGAGAATGTACTATGTTCTCTGCTGACACATGCTCAAATTTAAACATATACATAACTTTAAACTTATAATTCCACTGACTTGAAAGACTACTTGTGCTTAAAGATGTTCACTCAGAGCCATAGTTGTGACACAGGATTTGCCTGACTAGTACGTTAACGTATGAAAGAGATCAGAGTCTTTCACCATTGTTTCAAGGTAAGTTCTACTATGAAACAGAATAATTTATTAGAAACATATGTAAAATATGCACGTTATTTTTTGTTCACATTGTTTTAAGAGGAACATTAAACTACTGACTTTTTATAAAGGTTTCTTTCCAGACTTTGTTTCCAAGCATTGAGACCTAACTAAAAGTGATTTTTGGTGGCAAATTTGGGAATTGGTTTGGCCAATTTTAAATGATCTATGTATGAAAAAAATAAATGCAAAAACAGTTAAAAGAACTTAAATGCACAACTGCAGTTTACATCTAATTTAAAGGGAAAAAATAATATGTTTCACATTATTTGAAAAACATTATGTTAAAGTGAAATTAAGTCCTAAAACAAATGCTCAAAGGGGCAGAATTAAGATTTTGCATGAATGAACTGTTTCTGTTCTCATTTGGAATCTTGCTGAAGGAGACTGTCCTGTTGTTTCCATCTGGGTGAAGCTAAGGAAGCTGCGACTAGATCATATTTTGAGAAGATAATGACACCAAATTCTAGAGATGAGGTGGCAGTGCCCTTTGCAGCCTTAATGTAGTTATTGAAGTGTTCTATTTGAATAATCAAGTGGCTCTTGTTAAGAACACCTGATTGAATGGTTCATAAACCAAGGTGGGAGGGCTTGCAAACACTTTGGAGGACATTAGAATTTAAAAAGACCTTGACAAATTAAATAATTGGTCTGAAACCAACAAGATAAAATTCAGTAAAGACAAGTGCAAAGTACTACACTTAGGAAGAAAAAATCAAATGCAGAACTACAAAATGGTGAATAAATGGCTAGGTGGTAGTAGTGATGAAAAGGATCTGGTCCAGAGGTCACATGACCACTCTAGTGGCTTCCCTTTGCTTCCTCATCACAAAGTCATTTTTCTGCAGGGGACATAAATTCTGTGCATGTGCAGTGGCATAGAATTCCCCCAGGAATATGGAATAGAAACTGGCTCACTGTACCCAGATTCCCTATTAACTGTCCAGTTTGGTGTTAGTCAGCAAGACAAATTGTCAAGAGGGACTTCAACATTTGGGTATGTTGCAAAACCTTTCTGTTTACACAGGCTTTTCCCGAAGGCAGTGATTAAGTCGGAAGGGTTTTTTTGGAGTGGGGGGCGGCAGAGTGTGTGAGAGAGAGAGAGAGAGTTGCTCATTTAGTTTTGTTGACTTTGTAAATTTTATGGATTTATAGTTGTGTGGTTGATTTTCAGCTATGGAGTAAGGGTAGGATTCTCTCTCCCTACACACTAGCCACATTTTAAATTTTCAAGCATCAGTTAGAAAAACAGTTCAATACAATCCCAATGATCTGTTATCCACAGATCATTGGCATACTCAACCATAACAGCTCCCTGTTCTTAAAACATACTTGGGAGCACTTAAATCTATGAATTATAAGAGCTGCTGTGGTCTGTTGCATTTTTTCATATTCAGGGAGCTTTTAATCTTCAGATACTTTCATGTGTAGTAGTTTGGAACTGCAGACAGAGTACAGTCATTAATTTCTGTTGGATGGGGGCGGGGAGTCCTTTTTTATTTATAAATAGCCATATTCTAATGCAGCATTTTATTTACATTAAGCTGTTTCCAAGCGTCCAGTGTAGAAGATGGAGTTAGCTGGGCATTTTCTGATGAATCCTTTTGCTTCCAGAAAATGCCATTGCTTCAAAATTAAAGCTTTCTGCAGGAATCCATATCAATTTCAAAAAAATTACATTTTAAAAATAAATAAAGCATTTTGCTATGGTTGAAAAGGAATGCTTCCATGTTTTTGTTTCAATATGACTTAACATAAAATAAATTTTGAAATTATATTATAAATTATAATATATAAAACAAAAGTCTAAATTGTAACAAAACATTTAGATTTTAATGAAATGGAGCACTTGACCCAAAACTAATCTTTTCCAGAACATTTTGAATTTTTTTTTTTTTTTCAATTCGGAACAAAACCAAACCTGAAAAATCACAGAATTTCCCACCAAACAGGAATTCCGTTTCCTGCACAGCTCTTGTAAAATAAATGACACACACCTAATGAACTGGACAGTTTTACTGTTATCTTCTGCTTTAATGGAATGTGTATAAAAAAGTGTAGCCTACTCTTCTCAGTCATGTCAGAATACAGTTTGCAACTATAGACCGTGGCCAATTATTCTCTTTATCTAAATCTTCTTGTTTTGCATGGCGCATTAAAAGATGGTTTGAATCCCTCCTTGGACTATATAGAACTATGCATAAGAATTTGACATTACTAGTCTGTTTCTTTCTGGTTTGATGGAAGATGCCGTAAATACACCTCAGCCAGGCACCTGGAGTTAGATTCTGGTTAATCTCTGAGACTAGGGCTCCATAGAAACAATTTCATGGGAGAGAATTTAAACAAAGGCCAAGATTTTAAAAAATAGGTGTTTAAAGTTAGGCTTGTAATCCACAGTCAGGCTTCTAAATCACCGGCTTGATTTTCAAAAGTGCAAAGCACCCATCCGCATCCACTAAAGTCACCATAGGTGCGGGAACTAGGAGTGCTGAGGGTGCTGCTGCACCCCTGGCTTGAAGTGGTTTCCACTCAGCACCCCCCTATAAAATTTGTTTCAGCACTGCTGGAAGTCACTGATATTTCCAAGTTGCTCAATAATTTTAAAGTGATATCACTGACATTGCTAACATTAGGCACCTATTTTTGAAATTCTTGAGCTAGGTTAGTAAATCAGTAACTAGAGTTTTCAAAATGTATTGCCTCCACAGATCACAACCTAATTTCTCCACTTCTTTGGAGTCTTTGTATTTTCTGCCTTAGTGGACAAGAATTGAGGGAGAAAAGGGCCAGACATGTCTCTAATTTGTCTCTGTGCTGAGCTGTGCGTACGTAGTGGCAAGAGGACCCCTTTTAGGGTTCTGCTTTCAGTGGCTGAGTTCAATATGAGATTTGATGGTCAGATTAATTATGTAAAAGCAAGTAACCTATCTCTGGCCTTACATGCACTTCCATTTTAGATATGTGGATTTATTGGTACATCCATCTGAAGGAGATTCTTTTTTTAAAATTCCAAATCTACTTTCTAGTTGTAAATAATTCACACTTTTTTCTTATCATCCTGATAGCTCTGTTGAATTTCTAGATGTTGACTTGAGACAGGTTTACTGTGCAAAACTAATTTACAGAGATAAATGGGAGGCAAGAACATAAATTTATTTTTCATAAATTCACATTTGTCCTGAAGAAAAACATGAATCGAATTGTCTTCCCAATGAGAGCAGTGTATTCTATGTTAGAGGTGTGGTTATGAAAGTACGACTTGGAGAACAGTGGGCTTTACTTGGGTGTGTTTTTTTCCCAACAAACTTCAGACTTAAGGTAATTCAGTGTTCTCTCTCTCTAAGAAAAAGTTAACAAAGCACTGAAATATATACGTTGAAGTCACCTTGACTCCTGTCATCTTTTGTCAAATATTCTTGCATAGCACCATTTACTCAACATATGTATAATGGTAGGGTTTTTATTGTTTGGGTTTTTTAAATTGCTAAATTGTTTGGGTGGGAATTAGAAATTTGATTCTTTCTTGTTCTTGCTTTATGCAATGTAAGGTTCTGTTGTTTTTTATAAGGTTTGTATGCTCTTGGAAGTTTGATTTTATGTATGTTTTAGTATATAATGGAGGGTTTAAATTTGATTAATTGTCTTGTGTGTAAGTGTAGCCTATCTCTCCGATAAAAATGTCTATTTTTATCTCATTATAGCATCTGATAAGTTACACTTGAATACCTAATACTGTTATAGCTGCTGTCTTGTAGCTTATATTAAGGGCACCTACAGTCTCAGGCACCTTTTTATACTTAAATAAATGTAAATAAATAATAATGGAATATGCTTTGTACTTGTAGGCACTTGTAGATCAGTTTGAAGACAAGAAACCATTGGTATCTGAACGAATGAAGATTTTCTACAGTTGTCAGGTGCTTCCACACTGGGCCATAGAGGTACAAACTACCAGTATGACATTTACTCTAGATACCATGTTCAGATGTGATACCAGTGTGTTATGTGCCAGCAGTGCCCCTCTGCCATGTACATTGGCCAAACCAGACAGTCTCTATGCAAAAGAATAAATGGACACAAATCTGACATCAGGAATTATAACATTCAAAAACCAGTAGGAGAATACTTCAGCCTCCCTGGTCACTCAATAACAGACTTAAAAGTGGCAATTCTTCAACAAAAAACCTTCAAAAACAGACTCCAATGTGAAACTGCAGAACTGGAATTAATTTGCAAACTGAACACCATCAAATTAGGCCTGAATAAAGACTGGGAGTGGATGAGTCATTACAAAAACTGATTTTACCATACTAATTTCCCCCTACAGTTACTCACACCTTCTTGTCAACATTTTGAAATGGGCCACCATCATTACCACTACAAAAGTAATTTTTCCTCCCTTAGTATTCTACTGTTAATTGAATTGTCTCGTTAGACTGACCCCCCCACTTGGTAAGGCAACTCCCATCTTTTCATGTACTCTGTGTGTGTGTATATATATATAATTTTATATATAATGTATATACCTACTACTGTATTTTCCACTCCATGCATCTAATGAAGTGGGTTCTTATGCCCAAATAAATTTGTTAGTCTCTAAGGTGCTACAAGGACTCCTCGTTGTTTTTACTGATATAGACTAACATGGCTACCACTCTGAAACATGTTCAAATTATTTTTGATATTGTGTGCTATTTTGTGAAGCACCATGTCCTAGAAGCTGCAGTGGAAACCCACTGTCTGCTGAATGTTACCATGTATAAATTGGAAAACTTGTTGAAAAAACTGGATGAACCTAACAATATAGGAATATGTAGATTTAAAAAAGAAAGAAAGAAAAAAAGAAATCAAATTCTAGAACATGTGCAGCTTTTTTATATACATTTCTATCATACACAGAATTGACTGCTTGCTTAGAGGTGTTTGCTTGCAAAACAGCTTTTCTGCATGGTCTTCTCGTTTTTTGCTTTAATGGAAAACAGAATAAGAATTCTTCAAAAGAAAATGGAACAAATAGAGTTAGTGTGTTCTACAGTTACCAAAATACCATAAATGAAAAGCGTTGCCATTCTTAGGGGTCTGCTTCCTGTCTCTCCATCTACCCATTAATGAGGTAGACCAAGTCTTATAGGAAGTGGGTCATGGCCAGAGTACTCTGGGTCAGTGGGTGAGATAACCCTGTTTGTTTCCATTTTCCACATAAGCCTGAAGTCCTCCTATACCTCAATAAGGTTCTGCCTCCTAGATGTTGGCCTTTCACTTTGATCCAGGCCCACTCCCCCATCAGTCCCTTCAGTGCCCACTTCCCCTCCTCCACTATGTGATGGATTTTCTTAATAATTCCCTCTTTTCCCCTGTGGAATCTGATACCTCATCCCACAAGAGGAATACCAAAGCTGAAGCACTCTTATTTTCTAGTCATGCAGCTTCTTTTTTTGTAGGATGAAGAGGGCATTTTTTTCCAGCTACATTTTAATTTTAAGTGGAAGGTCATGCTATTTGAAAGATGTCAGACTGTGCGTAGTCTTATCTGGTGGTATATTTAACACAGTATCAGAGGGGTAGCCTTGTTAGTCTGTATCCACAAAAATAACGAGGAGTCCAGTGGCACTTTAAAGATTAACAGCTTTATTTGGGCATAAGCTTTTGTGGGTAAAAAACCCACTTCAGATGCATGGAGTGAAAATTACAGGTACAAGCATAAATATATATTGGCACATGAAGAGAGGGGAGTTACATTACAAGTGGAGAACCAGTGTTGAAGGCCAATTCAATCAGGGTGGATGTGGTCCACTCCCAATAATTGATGAGGTGGTGTCAATACCAAGAGAGGGAAAATTGCTTTGGTAGTGAGCCAGCCGCTCCCAGTCCCTATTCAAGCCCAAATTGATGGTGTTAAGTTTGCAAATGAATTGTAGATCTGCAGTTTCTCTTTGAAGTGTGTTTTTGTTGAATAATGGCTACTTTTAAATCTGTTGTTGAATGTCCAGGGAGATTGAAGTGTTCTCCTACTGGCTTTTGTATGTTACTATTCCTGATGTCTGATGTGTGTCCATTTATCCTCCTACGTAGAGACTGTCTGGTTTGGCCAATGTACATGGCAAAGGGGCATTGCTGGCACATGATGGCATATATCACATTGGTAGATGTGCAGGTGAATGAGCCCCTGATGGTGTGGTTGGGTCCTATGATGTTGTCGCTAGAGTAGATATGGGGATAGAGAAGGCAACGGGGATTGGTTCCTGGGTTAGTGTTTCTGTGGTGTGGTTTGTAGTTGCTGGTGAGTATTTGCTTCAGGTTGGGGGGGGGGGGGGGGGTTGGCTGTCTGTAAGCGAGGATTGACCTGCCTCCCAAGGCCTGTGAGAGTGGGGGATCGTTTTCCGGGATGGGTTTTAGTCTGTTGATGTGCTAGAAAGGTTTTAGCTGGGGGCTGAATGTGATGGCCAGTGGTGTTTTGTTATTTTCCTTATTGAGCCTGTCCTGTAGTAGGTGACTTCTGGGTACTATTGCTGTAATAAGATGGTGTTGTATGGTAGTGATAACGTGTATGAATACATATCAAATTGCAGAGGCTATAGATCCCAATTCTGTAGTGAGATGCTCACATGTGGATGCTTGTACCTGCATAGAGCTCCATTAAATCAATTTGATCTCCGAATGAGCTTAGGGGGGTTGCCTTCATTATCTCATTGCAGGATTGGGGCCTTACTTAGTAAATTTCTATATATTTCTACAAATAAAATTATGTATTTTATATGTGGTAAGCAAGTTTATAATTTCTTTAAAACTGAAGGGGATATTGCTATATTAATCTCTTTTAAAAAAAAACGAAAAACTTCAAAGTCTAGAAAACACAGCTTAATAGGTTAGTTTAAAATGGAATTACTTATTTTTAAAAGTTAAATAAATATTGTATTGCAATGCGTCTGCTCTCAAATCTTTGTCTTTCCTTTAAGTCAGATCTGTATGGCTGCTCAAACTGGACTGATGTGCCTTCTGGAAGGAGCTCTAAATTTTTCCAATTTTTTCACATCAAAAATTATTTATGGAGATTGTTACATTGTGTGGACAAGTTTACTTTAAATATATTTGAAACAATACAAAGGAATTTTTATTAGGATGATTTGTCAGTGATGAGCAAAATTCAGATGCTTGATTGGGATTAATCACCCAGAAGTTATCCAAACTTTATCCCAACCCCATTAGTCTTCAAAATTTGGCTACACATCTCATGAGAAATGTTTCTTGTATTTTTTGTGTTTCCTGTTAAGGCCAGAAATGCCTGTAACATCTTTTTTAAAAATGATAATGAACATGCATTTAACTTTTCTCTATTATTTTTGACTTTCAGCACCAACTTGCAAGCTTACTCTTTGAACTGGGGTGCACAAGTTCAGCTCTCCAGATCTTTGAGAAGCTGGAAATGTGGGAAGCTGTAGTAATCTGCTATGAAAGAGCAGGACAGCATGGGAAGGTGAGAGAGTCTTGTTTCTGAGCTGAGTTTCTTGGATTTTGTTATTTATATTACAGTAGCACCTAGAAATCTTGTTGTGCTACGCACTGTATACATGTACACACATGCAGATACACACAGAGCTGTTATGTATTAGTACAAATAGATATGAACTCACCCAACTTTTTTCTATTTAGCAATTCAAACAATGGCTGATTTATTGTAGGTGTCATGGCAGAAGTGGGTCTGGCGAAGGTATTTGAACTGGGAGAGGGTAGTACAGGTCAGCCCACGGTCAGTGTCCATACACAAGGAGAAGTGTGTGAAGAAAATATTTGTGGGGAAAGAGGACAAGCAGCAAATGAGTTTAGTATCATGGTAGAACTGAGAAGGACCTGTGGTTGGGGACATGTTGGGAGAGGAATGCGTGAGTGAGAAGTGGCTTTGGAGGTGAGAGCAAGAAGTTTGAACTTGATAGCGTGACTGATTGTGTGTGAGAGAGAGAGAAGGGTGATGTGGTCCTGGCTAAGGACAATGAAGACTGTTTTATATGGTGGGGTACAATGTGAGTGTTACAGATTAGGAGGTTCAAATAATCAAAATGGGGAGATGCTGAGGGCCTGGACAAGAGTTCTGACTGTGTGAAAATAGGTAATCCAGTTATAATTCCTACTTAACTTTAGTTCTCATTTAACGGTAGCTCAAACAGACATATGCTGTACGTTTTGTTTTTAAAAGGCATAGTTTTAAGAATCATTAAGATAAATCAAATACTCAAGTCGGGAAATGCAGTTTTTAAGATTGAAAGTTCCACTTTAACTCTCCTTGCTTGGTTGTTTCTCTGCTGAGGTTTCTCTGAACTTCTCCCTCCATTGCACTAGCACTTGTGACCAGCAGTGGGAGCACTAGGGTAGGCCAGCCAGTTGACATTTACTGCTGTCATCTAACCCCATATGCTGATGACACAGTAGTATAAAGCTGCTGGTGGCTAGTCTGTATTAGCCCTACCTGTTGCTCACACCAATGAAAATGCACTGGTGCTAAAGCATTGATGAAAGGAATTTAAGAAAATGCTTACTGGATATGTTATCTGTTTGCTTATACCTTTAAATGTGTTCTGATTATGCTAATATGTCCAGGTGGGAAGATTGATAAAATAAGATCCATGGTAAAAACCCTGTTTTCAGTAGCACGTAACTTTCTGAAAGGTGAAAGTTTTTCCTCTTTAGTCTCTTGGCCACCTTACTCAGATCTACTGATACATGGAGAACCTATTTAAAGCCATACATGGAAAGACTGGGCTTACATTGAGTTAAGGTTGCAGAGGCAGTTTGTAGTCTTTTTATATAGAATTGTAACTTGTCAATTAAAACAAATAACCTAGAATTTCTTTTAATGCCTTATGTAACTTTTTCCAATTATACTAGGCCAATATCTAGATCTTGGTAATTATAAACTGACAGATCTGTGTTTCACTGCCAAATGCCATGTCACATTATGCCTGCCTTGGGGATACTGTGCTACTCTAAGGACTCTTTCAGTACAGTAGAGAAATAGAGGTCAATATTTTCCATTTCCTGGAAACACATTCTGTTCTAGTTAAATGCACCAACTGCCCATAGGGAGTTATGAAAATGGCATTCAGGCAGAGTATCTGACACAGGAAACTGCTTTCAGAATTGATGTTTGTACAGCACTTTGAAAATACAAAACACCATGTAAGTGCTATGTAGCAACAGTACTGAAAACAAGGTTAGATCTAGAGCAAACCGACAAAAAAAGATTTAGCTGTAAGACAAGGAGTGAGTATATTTGTGCTCATTATCAAGAGAGCATTATTAATGTGAAATATTCCTATTAAAAAGACACTGTAACTAGACGTGTGGAAATGCATGAGAATCTGCTAGTGCGAAATATTGTCAGTGGATGGAGCAGCCTCAGAGCAAGCTGTGTTAGACCAGGCTTTGTACCTGATTCTCAGGATTGCTATTTTAAAATGAGAGTAATGAAAAGCTGAAAAAACTTACAAAATGGTCAAACACTGAAGAATATTAAGGGGGGAATATTAAGCCCTAGAGTCATATCATGCACTTTATTTCTACTTTTGAATTCTTGGTTGACAAAAAAGTTACAAACATCAACAATGCAGATACAGAAGTGAAGAGGTAAAGTAGTGCTACAATTAGTACTGCAGCATATATTAGATTCATGTATTAGATCCAATATACTTGAGAAAAGCCTCAATGATAACTGGGAGAGTGCATATAGCCGCATAAAATTTGCTAAGAGCAAGAGGTTACTAAAGTTTAGTAAACTGTTTTCTGGATTTTTGTATGATTATTGGATATGACTCTACTTATTTATTTCATAATATGAATATAATTAGTGGAATCTGGTATCATAAAGTGAGCCAGCAAAAGAGCGACACAGTGCCAAGCAAGGAGCAAAACAGAACACTTATACAAAAAGAGCAATTTAAGTTGTGAACACACAGTGTGGTGTTAGTTACTGACCTTGTCATTCCAATTTTTTCACTTGTTGCATTCCTCCAATAGACCTATTGAAGAGCAGACACCAGTCTTCATGGATGTGGTAAAAAAGTAGGCTGAGGAAAGGGTCCTGAGCCTGTCAATACTACTGAAAACTAAAGAGGGACATTTGTACCAAATGGAAATGTTACTGGGAGCATAAATTTGGGGGAGAGGGCAATGGCTATAGAAGCTAAGATGGTCCCTTGATCTTGAAACCTTGAATAAGGCATCCGGTTTAAAAATATCACCCAGCCTTTCAGTAATGGCCCCTAGCCTCCAGCACCTGCCCTGTGCACACACTTCACCTTCAGCCAGAGAACTGCATGTTTTGCCAGCTGGCAAATAGACCTACACCCACTACTTCCTCTCTGCTTTGCCCCCTCCATGCTGCTTGGTATGTGTCAAAGGTGTAAATGAAGGGCTGTTAGGAGCAGAGCTCCCTCCTCAGCTTCTCCTGCATTAGTTCAAGCCATTGAACCCACTGTGGTTTACTAGGGTCAGGCGAGACATCAGAGGAGAGGGCTGCTAGCTTGGTTCTTAAGACATCTTCAGGGACAAGACACCCTTCCCTCCATCATTGTGGAGGCTTGGTGGGAACTTGTTCCTTACCCTAACTTGGGGATAGTTCCAGCCCTGCTCCTCACCCACCTTCCCCAGCCTTTGACTTACCTGTGAATTTCCACCTTGAGGAGTGCCAGTGTAACAAGGCAGTAGATGCTTGTGAGATGGACACTGCTTTGGAGGAGGGGAATTGCTCCCCCTAGGACAGAGCTATTTGGGGACATAGTTGTGGGGAGCCTGCATGGGGTTTGGCCCTCCTGACCACTTGCCGTGTTAGAGAGACAGCAAGAATGTGGAGAGAGGAGGAGCTCCTGGAAAGAAAGCTCCTGGTATGGGGTGGGGACTCCCTCATGTGCAGGAGCCCTAGAACACTGCTTCCCCTTCTTCTTCGGGTGGGAAAAGCCAGGAACAGAGCCCAGCTTTGCAGCTGCAGAGGCAGCAATCCATATGTCAGCGATCGTCCTTGTCACCACAGGAGAAGTCTATGAATGCAAAACCACAAAACATTACAAATGTTACTTCATGCAGGGGAACAACAATAGGAAGAGCTGGGAAGCCTGTTTCACCCTCTTATTCTGACTGTCTATGCATTACAGAGACAAGGTGGGTAAGGCAATATCTTTCATTGGACCAACTTCTGTTGGTGACGGAGACTAGCTTTTGCACTTATACAGAGCTCTTTTTCAAGTCTGGGAAATGTACTCAGTGTGTCACAACTCAGTACTAGGTGGAACAGTTTTTTTTTTAGAAGATAACACATTTCAAGAGATCATTGAAGGTGTAGTGGCCCATTAACACTTCTTCAGTCATGGGGGGAAGGGAGCTGGGAGGGGTTATTAGTGGGTTACAGATTGTTGTAATAAACCATAAATCCAATGTGTCTATTCAGTCCATGATTTTTAATGTCTAGCAAAGTTATGAATTTAAGCTCTCAGGCTCATCTTTTGAAGGTGTTGTGCAGGTTTCCTCTAAGAATGAGGATTGAGAGGTCAGATATAGAGAGTGGTCGCTTTCTGAAAAGTGTTCACCCTCAGATGATGTTTTTGTCTTTTATTATTTTTCTGTGTGAGTTCATTCCAAGAGCGCAGTGATTGTCTTGTTTTACCCATTTAGTTGTTGTTGGGGCCTTAATGCACTGGATAAGGTATTCCACATATTGTGATAGGCATGCATAGGGTCCATGGATCTTGCAAGGTGTGTTGTGGGGAGTGTTGATTATCACAGCAGTAGAGAAATGTCTACAGGTTTTGTAACTGTTGTTCTGGCAGGGTCCGGTGCCACTTTGAGTTGATGTGCCCTGGTGTAAGCTGGGACCAACATGCCTACAATACTGCCTGTGCAATTTGTGGCAGAAAAGGAGTATCATGAAGTGCTGTGCAGCACAGGAACATGGGAAGGGGAAAGACAGGACAATTTAGATGAATATCAGAAAAGCTTCTTCAAGGCAAGATCAAACTAGTATATAAATTACTAAATTAATATTTTACATGATGCTTTGAAAATGTAACTACTGCCATTAAACTTTACAACAGGCTTGTAGAGAAATAAGTATTCCCTATATGTAGAAGAGGAAACTGAGACAAAGACTGCAATGAGTCAGTTCCAAAACAGGAATTAGAATTTGGGAGTTTCCCTCTCCCACCCTCATGCTCAACCCACTCTGTCATACTACCTCTCTAGTAGACTGTCAAATACACTCCCAAGGGTAGGATGACCAGATGTCCCTTTTTTAAGCCCTCCTGCATGTGTCCTGACTTTTTTTTTTTTTTTTTTTTTACAAATGGGCAAATTGTCCTGTATTTTGGGTCTCCCACACCCACCCGGGCCGCTCCCCGTGCTGGTCCATCATCACAGCCCCCACTGTGTGCTGGCTCTCGGCCAGCAGGGCCTCGCCCCCGTCCCATTTCCAGACGGCACTGGCTGCGCTCTGCGGTGGTTAGTGAGTGCGGGCAGGCTCCAGGCAGTGGCCGTTTGTGTCACCTCTGCTGCCCATCCATCGGCCCATTACGTGCATTATCTTTCTTCATGTTTTAAATAAGTGTCTAGTGAACTGAGCTCTTGCTTTCATTCCAGTTCAGCTTAGACACGCCTGTCCAAACCATTTAATTGTAACCAAATCTTGTTTAAATAAGCAATATTTATGAAACTGTAATTTTAGTTTTATTTACCATGTTAAATTTACCTTTTTTATAAAGTTAAATTTAAGAAGTTTTGTGAAGATTAAGAAAAGTAGCTTGTTCTATAGTTTGGGAACATGCTCAAAATATATTTTTCAAAAGTTCATTTTATTTTGATTTCATTGCTAATTATGTAACATTTCAAGTCATTAAAAATGTGTTTAATGATTAAGAATTATGAAATGAATCTCTCACATAGCAATTACACTTCATTTATCTAAATTATGGTCTTACCAAGAGAAGATCACCACTCAGATCCACATGAAGGATTTTGCTTCCGATATTTTTCTTTCTACAGAACCAGAATTCCCATCAAAGAGCAGGATACCAGTTTATATCTGCTACAAGATTACAAGAGTAATTTTGCTCTTAACAAAAATGCACAGCATAATGGGAAATCTTGATTTGAAGCATTATCCAGATTTGTATGAGCCAACAAACTAATCATTTTTAAAAATCCAGATAATTTTGTGACTTTGTGATAAGAATCATTTGCATTAGTCCTGTGAAGATTGGAGGAACAAAGAGAGGATGAAAAACCAACTGCATAATATATATGGGAGGTGAACAGACAAAGTATTGTATATTTAATTATTCTGTTTTATCTCCAAGCTGGAATATTTATATTGGCAATGAATCCCTGCAAATTCAGGCCAAAACATACTGTTTTTGCGCACTTAAATGTAAAATGTAATTAGTGAATGGCTGGGCTGTTTGTGTAGTGTGTAACAGTACTAGGCACTACCATACAGAGACCTGGGTTTGGGAGTGACTTACACAGGATGAGGTAAAGGAGCAGCATGCAATGCCCTTTTCACCTCATAGCTGCTGTTCACAGCAGAATTGGTTAGTCTCTAAGATGCCACTAGTACTCCTTTTCTTTTTGCGAATACAGACTAACACGGCTGCTACTCTGAAACCTATTTTAATTGTGTGGTTCTCTCTGTTCTAGAACAATTAATCATCTTTGAGATCAGCTGTCAATATTTATTAATTTAATCACAGTCAGAGAAGTTAGAGATGTGAGGAAAAATTATTTGTTATCTAGTCTTTCCCTCTGCCAGCTTAGGGTTTTTTATGAAGGTATATTTTTCTCATGCTTTGCCCAGTCTAATAATAAATGTCTCAAGTAATAGATTTCAGAGTCTGCTGCAGTTTCCACGGTATGTATCTGATGAAGTGAGCTGTAGCTCACGAAAGCTCATGCTCAAATAAACTGGTTAGTCTCTAAGGTGCCACAAGTACTCCTTTTCTTTTTTCAAGTAATAGAGATTTCACAGCTTCCTTTGGAAAACTATTCCACTGCTTAAGAACTCTTACTGGTCAGAAATTTTTCCTGAGACTCAGCCTACAATTTTCTGCTTCTTAATTTGGTACCATATTTTCCAATTATGTTCCCATACAATCCTAAACAATTCCTCTCCCTTCTTTGTTTATGCCCTTCCAGTATTTGTAGACTGTTATGTTTCTGCTAAATCTTCACTTACCATAGATGGCAGCAAGAGTGTCTTAATATATTAGAGATGAAAAAATTCACAACAAAGTGAAACCCTTGAAAGGGCTCTTTCTTTCTGAAGATTTCTGAATGGGCTCTTTGAACTTTATTAATAGTCCAAAATTAACCTGTATGCCCAAAATTGAGGGAGGGCAGTAGAAGACTGCACACACATTGGCCATTTTTTCTGACTGAATTCCCTAGAGATTATGCAAGTGTGGGGAAGGAAAATAGCTTTCATTAGAACAGAAGAGGGAAGAATCATTCCCACATGAAGATCAACAGTGCAGTTGCCTTAGGTAGAGTGAGTGACATACTGCAGGGGAATGTGATTAATAATAAACTGCTCAACCTTGGCTCTGTGGCAGGATTTATTGGACTAAGCCATAATCTCATATGGTTCAAACTGATCCTTTCAAATAGAGAGCATACACTGAGTTGAATTCTGAATGATGCTGCTAATATCTGTGTGTGTTATGTGTTGAGGTTATATTTGGGTGGGGGGAAATTCACTTTGGACCACTGATGATAGACCACTACCTATTTATTTATTGGTGAGACTAAGGAGGGGAAAGTATCTTTTTGAAACTTTGAGGTTAGGGAGAGACTGTAACCTGGCACTGAGGAAAGTAAGACAGAGTTATAAAGGGTATTGTAGGCACTCAATTTTAACAGGTCTTGTGGGAACTCCAGCATGTATCCTCTCTTCCAAAAGCCTGCAAATCCTCTGAAGCTTGGTTTTTAAATGCTTACTTATGTCTGAGTATATTTTTATCTCCTACATTTAGATGAAAATATAGCTTTTATTTGTACATTTTGTAGAACAGTAGCAGCCACAGCCAAGAGGGAGTAAAGAGAGAGGTAACATAAAACATGTTGGAAGCATTGCCTCCAGAAGGGGCAAATTAGAGATCAGGAAATGGAATAAGCATTGAGGATACCTAATGAGGTGATTCAAACAAAGAAGAATAAAAGAGCAGGCAGGACCTGTCAGTAGCCTAATAGTAGTGGCAGTGCACTACCATGTAAGAGATACAGATTGGATTTCCAGAGTTTGTATTTGCTTGTTGGGCAAAAGATACAGTTGAGGCATGAAATGGGGAACAGCTATTTGCAGCTTTAACGTACTGACACTTTCCCCAGTACAAAGAGGTAAAGGTTAATCCCATTTTGACACTGAGGTGCTCCCAGGTTGTACCATATTTCAAAATTTTACTGGAGAAAAATTCTCCTTTTCACGTAGTCCTCTGCTTTATCTCCAAATAGTCCTCTGCTGGAAAATGTAAGAGTTTACATTTCACCTTGACTTCCATGAAAAACAGTTTGAAAAAAATTGATCTCTGAAATGACTCCTTTTTACTGCACTAGAGTTGCAATAAAAATGAATATGGCTTTCGTATTTAACATAAGTAAATCATGCCTTAAGGTTCATGCAGACATGAACAGAATTTTAACAGCAGCACTTAAATGTTAGTCTTTGGGCTTTACAAGATGTAAAAGAATTTATGGAACTTTTTTTTTTTTCAAGGATTTATCTCTGACACAGACTTTGTTCAAGATACTGTTTTGTTTTTCAGATTTCTTGACTTTTCTTAGATTATGTAAGGAACTGCTAAAGTGTAAAATCTGAGAGACAATGGTAATATGTGGTTAGATTGACCATGGATTCTCCTATTAAGGGGCTCATTTCCTTTTTATTTTTATAATAGGCGGAAGAAGTCTTGAGGCGAGAGCTAGAAAAAAAGGAAACACCAGGATTATATTGCTTGCTGGGTGATGTTCTTAAAGATCACCAGTACTTTGACAAGGCTTGGGAGTTATCTAAGCATCGCAGTGCCCGGGCCCAGCGCTCCAAGGGTCTCCTCTATCTTCGCAACAAAGAGTTCAGAGAATGTGTGGAGTGCTTCGAATGTTCAGTGAAGATTAACCCCATGCAGGTTGGGAACGAAAAACAAATATGGTTTTTAAAGTTTGCATGTTTACTTTTTAATTTTGTTGTGTTTTTAAATGTATTTTTCAAAATTTAAAAACAGGTTAACTGTGTTCACAAATGGTCAGAGTAACCGTTTTAACGTTATTAATTTATGTGGTAAACATTGCTGATCTTCAAGGTGAGAGACTAAGAGCTCTGTCTAGAAGCAGCATAATAAGGGAATGGACATGTACAAGCTTTCCTATGCAGGCCTTCTGCTGAAATTGAGACTTGGCTTTTTGCATCCCCACTGTCCCCAAAATGCCAAGACACTGCAAATGGTAGTGTTGCTAGGCAATAAAGGGCGGGGTGGACTAACCGCATCTGAAGTTTCTTCTCACCGCCAAATGGTCTGGATCAGAACTTTCAGTGACCTCATGTGATGCACTTCTAGAAGTGACAGTTGTACGTAGTTTTACAAGTTTTATACTACTTTACAAACATTTTATTATTTAATCTATTTGGCCCAAGTGTAGTATTTAAAGTGCAAAAGTTTGCAAAAGACAACGCAGTAATACAATTATGGTATAATATAGAAGGTATTTCTCACTAATGTATATTCTTAATCTGGCGTGATACTTTTTCATGTAATATAGTTCCCTAGCTGCAAAATAGTATTTCATGTGCATTTAAGAATATATCAATTTTATAGGCATCTTAGAAGTACCTAAAATAGAGATTATAATTTATAGAATCTTAAGACTATTACTCCCTCCTTTTCTGCTGGCAAAAGATTTTTACACGCAAATGTATTTATAAATTTGATTGGCTGTCTTGCATCCTAGTTAAAGAAAACATACCATATAGATATTTTCAGTAGTGAATCCTGCAAAAGAGTCATAGGAACTACCATTTGGGTAGTGAGAAGCTTATGGGTACAGCTAAATCCATTCACTCTTAAAAACATGTATGCTGATGTTTCGGTTTAGGGCTGAATTGTGTCTTATAACTATTGCCTTGCACTGGGAATGGATTACAGCTGCCACTTCCCAGCAGGCATTGTGCTTCATAGATGACTCCTAGAGCTCCTTAACAAATATGGGGAGCACTGCTCACACCCCATAAGACCTTTCTTGGATTCATTTCTTCTGCACATCTCTTGGCTGAGTAGTGGTTCTAGGCCAACAAAGTTTTTGTCCTTGGGGGAGTTTGAGGATTTTTGGCTATGAATAGGCCTGCATGGATAGCACAAACCTAGAGTGGCACCTTATGGCCTGTCCCTCCCTCTGTGCAGTAGCTAACCCCATTCTGGTCCTTTATGAAGAGATCTTGCAGTTTGACAGTAAACAGATATGAATTTTCATTTAACACAGTCTGCATGAGGTACCACAGGAAGAGAGAAGGTTCCAGCAAAGTAAAGTAGAACGTCATCTGTCAGTGTTTCCAGGCAAGATCCAGAAACAAGGTTAGGAGTACTAGTGGCATCTTAGAGACTAACCAATTTATTTGAGCATAAGCTTTCGTGAGCTACAGCTCACTTCATCAGATACACGAAAGCTTATGCTCAAATAAATTGGTTAGTCTCTAAGGTGCCACTAGTACTCCTTTTCTTTTTGCGAATACAGACTAACACGGCTGCTACTCAGAAACAAGGTTGTAACTGAGAACCCTGTAAACCAAACAGATAAGCTGAAACGGTCTGGGAAAGCAAAATGGAGCTTCCCAAGCAACAAAGATCTATCTCTTGGTTCAAGGGGATTGAAGAAAGTTTGGGATCTTCTCACAAAACCAACCACAAGAAATAAGGGAAGAGTGAGCACCATCAAAAAGGCCTTGATTTGCTGTGAGAATAAGGGGATCCTGCAGTTGGAGAAAAGAGGGTACTAACAGGTACAAGCAGTAAAATAGTCTTATCCTTTAAATTCTTCAGATTATGATTTCTGGTACCTCTGTTATCGTGTAACCAAAAGCTTAGAACATGAGAAAGAGAGAGAGGTTGGGGAAAGGGTATATTTGGGAGAAATTTGGTTATATGGATAGACAGAATTTAACCAAGGGGAGTGCCAGGCAAGAAGAGTAGTGGAGAGAATACTACATCTGAGTTTTTAAAAAAAAGGAGAGGGGTGGGGAAGACTTCATCACTCAAACATGAAAGCAAGGAAGAGGAAAACACTCCAGAGGCGGTGTCTGTATCTGTGACTGACTTGAGCCATCTCTGTGAGTCAGCAAGAACTTCTATAAATTGAGATGATGATGAGGCTGTTAACTGAGACAGGAGAAAAATGCAGGAGAGCTGTATTAGGTTTTTGAAAATTAGACATTTGAGGTTCATCGAGGATGTAGGAAATAAAAAAAAATGACTTTGAAATGTTGGTAGCACAGTAAAAGAAAGCACAGAGAAAGGTGCAACATTCCAAAGAGTTGATTGAGAACCTTGGAAAATAAAGATTAATAGATCCTGATTATTTTATCCACAAGCTAATTAGCAACTTATAGTAAACAAAGCGCTTAATCATTTAGGCCAAACTAGGTTTCTGATTGAGTGTTCACCTTAGTTTCTGAAAAAGTTACCTGAAAATAAAAAGAAAGGAATGTATTAATGTCATTGTCTCAGGAAATAAAAGTATAAAGACCTGCAAGCAAATTTAAAAGTCTGAGTAAAAGCACACTTACGTATCTGATAGAATGGAGATAGTAATGTTAAATAGTTTACTTTCCAACCTGAGACTTTGAGAGACACTAGAACATCATGGTTAAAATTGAACCTGCAGCTCATTTGGAAATGTTTGTTGTGCTAAAGTATTCTGGGCAGTTAGCTCCAGCTATTCTGTAGTAATTTGGCTGAAAGTAGATGCATGAACAATGTTACCTGGCATCCAAAGAAAAATAATAAATTATAGTAAAGAGCTCCTGTACTGCAGCAGGGGAATTAATTGAGGTTTTCAGAAATTTAATATAAGCTTCTTTAAATATGGCTAGTTTTTCTTTTTAACAACCCTGTCCCGTCCCACGCCCCAAAAAAAAAAAAAAGGAAAAAAAAAAAGAAAGCATCTGTTTCCTTGCTCTGAGATTTGGATTCCTGCTCCATAGCATGTTTGTTTTCTCTCTTGACTTAGCAGGGAAAATGAAAACAATGCACTGCCAGTGGCAGTTGCTCTTCCTTAAACTTTATTACATGTGGTGACAATTCTTCAATGAGATAAAAACTTGTATTTCAACAGTAATTGTTTTTTACAAGTGAGACTAAAGTAAACTGAATAATTTCCACTGAGTTATTTTTCAACAAAATCTTCACATTTGTTTGTCTCACAGTATGCTGAAAGCAGTATCAGTAATTCTACATTTTTGGTGTTGGAGTCTATAAATGTTTCAGCATGACTCTCAAGCATTATAAGGTAAAGCATAGAACACATTTCACCTGCTTATTTTGGCAATACAAAAGCTTGTTCTAATGCAGATTATATGGAAGATTGTTGATTAAGATCTTCCCATTGTTACAGAGACAGCTGTGCTAGAGAGTGTTCTGGAGCCATCCATAAGAACTAAAACCAGTAATTCAGCATCTGTGACCTTAAGCTACCTTCATCTGTGAAGCAGCTGGCAGCCTTACTGTTCCATTTTGCAGTCTACCTTCTAAAGTCTTTCTTCAGTTTGTAACCATTTTCTCTGATGGGGAGGAAATTTGAATAAAACTGGCCTTCTGCGCTGTTCTATCCAACTTCTAAGATGTACAGAAACAATTTAATCTGCCTACAGCAATCTCTGTGAAGTGAACTACAGAAGCTTGGTCTCCGTCTGCTGTTAGTTACTCATGATTAAGGTTAAGTGTCTGTCTGTCACAGGTATTTTTAGTAAAAGTCAGGGGCAGGTTGTGGGCAATAAACAAAAATTCAGAGAAGCCTGTGACCTGTCCCTAACTTTTACTAAAAAAATACCTGGGAGGTCTGGGGGTAACAATGGGAGCAGCACAGGGGCTGGCCTCCAGCAGCTGCTTCAGCTGCCCCATGGATGGCCCCAGGCCACTGCTCTGCCAGCCCTATGGAATGCTGCTCCGGCAGCCCTGGGGCAGATTGTCCACCCCCTCCACACTGCTTCAGCCCTGGGCTGCTGCTCCAGCGTCCGTGGGATTGACAGCTACTTCAGCCCTGCCGATGCAGAAGAAGTCATGGAGGTCCTGGAAAGTCACGGAATCCGTGGCCTCCATGACAGAATTGTACCCTTACTCATGATCACTGCTGTGCTTGTGGTGGTGGTAATTTGCATTAGAGTAGTACCTAAAGGCCCCAGTCAAGATCAGGTCACTGTTGTACTAGGCAGTGAATGAACATATAGTTTAAAATCTGAATAGACAAGACAGATACAGGTTGGGAGAAAGAAAGTGATATTATCCCCATTGTATAGAGAGAAAAGTGAGGCACAGATATTAAATGACCTGCCTGTGGTCACCAAAAAAGTCTGTGCAGAGCCAGAAATTGAGCCCAGATCTCTTGCATGTCTGGACTGCAACACTGTCTTTCATATCAGTTTTGAGCAGCTTGACAGTTCTTTTCCAACCTCACCTTTCTAAATGTTGTGGTAATTAGTTTCTCTTACTCTTCTATTTTTGGGTGCAATTGACATTCATTGAACTATTATCCTATTTCTCTGCATACCAGAATCTCTGTCTGCAATAAGTGCAACTCAGGACTTCTGCTTTTCTCTCCAAGGTGAGTAGCTTGTCAGATTCCACCCACATTTACCCCGCTGTATACAGAGGTACATTTTCTATAGAATCACTTTTTTGGTTACTATTATGTGTGATGCCCACTCCAGTAATGCCTGTCCTGTAAAGGATATAGATATTATAATGTGCTTTCCCCTCTTCTATGTCTGTATATTGTGCTTCTCATAACTGTTCCCCAGGTCCATGAGAAGATGGCATATAATTCCTCCCCCTCCAAATCTCCTGTCTTTCCACAGAATCGTACAAAAACCATCAAGGCTAATTGTAGTTCTGCAGAAACAAATCACCCTGTAGGAAAATATTTCCCTGAAGCATTAAGAATTTAAATCCTGAAGTGATTCAATGCTTAAATGACATGTTTGATTCCAGTGAGTCAGAGCCTGATTCTGATTCATACAAGGACTCAAGGTCACTCAAATTATATACACATTAGAAGCTAAAAAAGGAAGAAAGATCCATTCTTGTCTTCCTGGTCCCTGTCTCCCATGGGAAATGCAAAGGGAAAAAAGTATTTAGAGTCAAATTCAGCTGCTATTATTCAGGCAAAATTCCCACTTAAGGCAAGAGGAGTTTTGGTTAATAAAGGGCAGCAGGTTTTATTCCTTAAAGCGTAAAACTAACAAGCATTCTGCTGAGAGGTGCTCTTCATTTTTTGTGTTCCATCCAAAGAAAGCTTTTAAATGAAAGCCAGTCCAAAACAAATAAAAATGAGCAGCTTTCCTCCATATAGGAGAGAGAAATTTCCTGTTCCTCAGGATGTTCTACCTATGATTTAGAAGCAAATTGTTTGAGACAAGTTGGACAAAATAATGTATCTTGCCCGCCCGCCGCCCCGCCCCTCCCCCCTTGGATACTGAAGTTTTTCATACACCATTGTCTTCTAAAGATCTGCCTAAAATGTATCCTTCCAAAAGTTAATTCTCTGTTCCAGAATATCTTAGAAGAAATGTAGGTTCCTCCCAAAAATTATGAATGATTCAACTACATAAATGACACATTCTCTGTTGCTAAGAATCTATTCTTCCTTGCTAGCATTGATCAAAAAAACTTTCTGATTTCTGTGAACAGAATCCGGTGTTCCCAAAGATTTCTTAGATAAGGATATTGACTATTCTTCCTAACCTGGTTTTTGAGACTGAGGCTAGAAATGGCTTACATTTTCACAGCCAGAGTCTTGCTACAATGGGTTGTGGCCATTCCGGTGACAGTTGGCAGCCCAGTAATCTGCCAGTAAGAACTCTTGACACATATACAATCCCATTTATGTTACTGACTCACTTCCCCAATAGAATTACAGCATGTGAATTAGAAGGAGAGGAAGGGTGATAGTTGAGTTAACTTGAGAAGCCTTGAGACTTCTTCCACCTATTGAGTTAACTAACACCTTTATTTAGCTGTGACACTTGAGTACCTTTCCCAGAGCTGAAGAAGAGCTCTGTGTAGCTCAAAGTGCTCTCTTTCACTAACGGAAGTTGGTCCAGTAAAAGATATTGCCTCACCCACCTTGTCCCTCTACTATCTTGGGACCAACATGGCTATAACAACACTGCAAGCACTTTTCTGAAAGTAGCAGACCAGACCATGTGGCTCAGATAACTTTGCATGCTAGCCTGCACGGATTTGAGATAGCCTGCAAATAGGTCATATATCAGTATCTCTCTGGAAGTCAGCTTGCCATTGACTGCAACTGGATTTCAAAGCTTCAAACAATGCAATAAAAGTCTTACTCTCAAGAATTTCCCTTTTGAAAATCAGTCAGCCTTGTAGCGAGTGAGGCAGTGGGCAAAGGTAATTTATGTAAACAAACAGGGTTGAACTTTTATTCTAAACTTGCCTTGGGCTTCCTGATCACAAGGTATAACACAGATCTGAGCCTAAATTATCATCATATGATGGTATCTGCTTTGAACTGAATCTTCACAGTTCAGTCTCATCTCTGTTTTTCTAATCAATGGACAGACTTGGATATCAAACCAACAAACTAGTGCCAAAAAGGAACTTTAACCTAGTTTCACAAGCCTTGACAAAATTTATTTTTTGAACCTCTGACAAAGTTTGCCTTACACTACTTTTCAGTCGCTTTCCTCAGAGAAATTATTACATCAGCCAGCAGAGTAGTCGGATTTGATGCCCTGCCCAATAAAGTGGAATTCTTATTCTTTCTGCACAGAATACTGCCAAATCCGTCTCTAAACTAGCAGCGTATCTTGTTCACTTTTCATCTTAGTCAAAAATGTCATTACCCACCTTAGAAACACTTAGAGAAGGTACATGTACTCTTTCTAGATGTTCAAAGGACAAATAAATGTTACCTCAATACAGCAGAGGATCGAAGTAAATGGATTCATTAATTGGTTTTGATGGGGGGTCACAAAAGAGGCATAAAAACTTCAAAGGCCGCTGCCTATAGTAGTCAGAATGGCCATTACTGAACAAAGGGGGAACTGAGGCACAGAAATTAAGATCAAGATTTCAGCTAACTATGGGTGCCCAAATTGAGACTCCTAGGACCTGATTTTTCAAAGTACATAGTATTTAAATCATTCAAACCACATCTCCCATTGACTTCAGCTCCAGTTGTGAGTGCTCACCACTTTAATTCAGACCCCACAGGGTGTCAAGTTGGGTACCCAGAAAATGAGGAATGCACAATTAGTGACTACCTGTGGAAAGTTTGGTGTCAGTAACTTGACTAGTATCATTTAGGAACTCTGTGGCAGAGAGAGAATCCAGTTTTCCAGGATGGCATTCAACTGTCTTAACCATGAGACTGTCCTTTCTTTACATAGATCCGCTGTCTCATTCACTATACAACTTCCAGATTCTGCAACAAATGAAGCAGACAATAGTCTCTTTCGTTACATAACCCTGTGAAATAGCATGAGATTGGGATGGAACATATTGCCAGTGGGTTTCACAGATATTTGTGTACAGCAAAGGAATACTGAGACTCATGAATCTTGTGTTCCAGTCCAGGCTCTTGAGAGAACTGTGCTCTAGTAGGCACTGATTCTTCTGCCTGTTTTCCCCAAGCTTGACCGTTCTGTCTCTTTCCCCCTCCCCATACAACCTGTCGCTGTCTTTGTCCCACCCCCTACTCCTCACCCCTGTCTCACTTTCCTCGCTTATCCAGTCCCAGTCTTCGCTCCTCAGGCTTTTCATCCAAGTCATAGTCTCATTGCTCAGCAAGCCTAGCTCCACCCTCCTGGCTCCTTGTCTGATCTGTCTGTTTCTTTCATGGCCTGTGGACACCCCTGTGCCCACATTCCCTGTCTCCATTGGCTTCTGGTCCCAGCCTCCCTCTCAATCTCCTCGTCTAATCAGAGTACTCCCAATCTCTATGCCCAGCCAATCCCAGTTCTCCCCTCGTTCTCTGGTTCCTTGTCAGATTTCTCTCGTTTCTCCCTCCACCTCCTTGCTCCCACCTGGATCCTGTCCCAGTCTTCTTGCCCAGTGAGTCCCATGCTCATCCCCAGCTTCCAGTCCCAGTTTCTCTCTCCTTCCACTTCCAGCCTCCAGTCCAAGTCTTTTCCCCCTAGGCTCGTCGTATCAATCTACTCCCTCCCCAACCCAAGGTCCTGCTCTCATTGCCTCTGCATTGAACATGGGAAAACAGCATAGTATCCCTGTTTCAGAAATGGCTGAACAGCATTGGCTGAAATTTTCCAAAAAAGATTCATCTGAGGGGGAAAGTCAAGGAAAGTGTGGGCCCCTTACTGAATGACAGAGACAACCTAGTGACAGAGGATGTGGAAAAAGCTAATGCACTCGGTGCTTTTTTTGCCTCTGTCTTCATGAACAAGGTCAGCTCCCAGACTGCTGCACTGGGCAGCACAGCATGGGGAGGAGGTGACCAGGCCTCTGTGGAGAAAGAAGTGGTTCGGGACTATTTAGAAAAGCTGGACGAGAACAAGTCCATGGAGTCGGATGCGCTGCATCCGAGAGTGCTAAAGGAGTTGGCGGATGTGATTGCAGAGCCATTGGCCATTATCCTTGAAAACTCATGCCGATCGGGGGAAGTCGCAGACGACTGGAAAAAGGCTAATGTAGTGCCCATCTTTAAAAAAGGGAAGGAGGAGGATCCGGGGAACTACAAGCCAGTCAACCTCACCTCAGTTCCTGGAAAAATCATGGAGCAGATCCTCAAGGAATCCATTTTGAAGCTCTTAGAGGAGAGGAAAGTGATCAGGAACAGTCAGCATGGATTCACCAAGGGCAAGTCATGCCTGACTAATCTAATTGCCTTCTATGACAAGATAACTGGCTCTGTGGATGAGGGGAAAGCAGTGGACGTGTTGTTCCTTGACTTTAGCAAAGGTTTTGACACAGTCTCCCACGGTATTCTTGCCAGCAAGTTAAAGTAGTATGGGCTGGATGAATGGACGATAAGGTGGATAGACAGTTGGCTAGATTATCGGGCTCAATGGGTTGTGATCAATGGCTCCATGTCTAGTTGGCAGCAGGTACCAAGTGGAGTGCCCCAAGGGTCGGTCCTTGGGCCGGTTTTGTTCAATATCTTCATAAATGATCTGGAGGATGGTGTGGATTGCACCCTCAGCAAGTTTGCAGATGACACTAAACTGGGAGGAGTGGTAGATACGCTGGAGGGCAGGGATAGGATACAGAGGGACCTAGACAAATTAGAGGATTGGGCCAAAAGAAATCTGATGAGGTTCAACAAGGACAAGTGCAGAGTCCTGCACTTAGGATGGAAGAATCCCTTGCACTGCTACAGACTAGGGACCAAATGGCTAGGCAGCAGTCCTGCAGAAAAGGACCTAGGGATTACAGTGGACGAGAAGCTGGATATGAGTCAACAGTGTGCCCTTGTTGCCAAGAAGGCCAATGGCATTTTGGGATGTATAAGTAGGGGCATTGCCAGCAGATCGAGGGACGTGATCCTTCCCTTCTATTCAACATTGGTGAGGCCTCATCTGGAGTACTGTCCCCAGTTTTGGGCCCCACACTACAAGAAGAATGTGGAAAAATTGGAAAACGTCCAGCAGAGGGCAACAAAAATTATTAGGAGACTGGAACACATGACTTATGAGGAGAGGCTGAGGGAGCTGGGATTGTTTAGTCTGCAAAAGAGAAGAATGAGGGGGGATTTGATAGCTGCTTTCAACTGCCTGAAAGGGGGTTCCAAAGAGGATGGATCTAGACTGCTCTCAGCGGTAGCAGATGACAAAACAAGGAGTAATGGTCACAAGTTGCAGTGGGGGAGGTTTAGGTTGGATATTAGGAAAAACTTTTTCACTAGGAGGGTGGTGAAACACTGGAATGTGTTACCTACGGAGGTGGTGGAATCTCCTTCCTTAGAAGTTTTTAAGGTCAGGCTTGACAAAGCCCTGGCTGGGATGATTTAGTTGGGGATTGGTCCTGCTTTGAGCAGGGGGTTGGACTAGATGACCTCCTGAGGTCCCTTCCAACCCTGATATTCTATGACTCTGACACCCAGCCTCTAAAATTTCAGCCAAAACAGTTAATGTAATGTTCTAAGCAACTGAAAAATGGGTCTTACAGTAGGACGTATTGGGCAACCTTGATAGTCGTAGTAGTGCCAAACTTTTCTTCTGCAATGCTTTTTATAACTTTATTTTAAAAGCACCAATAATTGTTTTCCAGAATCTAAGCTTTTTGTGTTTTAAAAACAAAGTTTGTAGATCGTATGGCTTAAAATGTGAACTAAATATAAACCGATGTAATGTCTGCCTAAGTCTGCAGAGAGCCTGAAAGGTTTGAATTCCCCTTTGCGTCTCCCAGGGATGTTGACTCAGAAACCTAACAATACTTTCAATGTCAGCATAGATAAGTATTTCATGGATGATCATTTTAGCAGAAAGATCAAGCTAATATACTACTTTTATTTTTAGGTGTTCCTGCATATGTTGGGCAGTATTGGGTGGTTCTTGCTAACAAGGTTTCCTGGGATGAGGCATGAAGAATTCAAATCTTACTCTGTCCCACATTTAGAGTCACCTTCTAGCCTGCCAAAAATTTTGAGAGTGGGAGAAAGGAGATGCAGCCCCTCCCCAATACCAAAACCCTCAACTGCTTTGTGGGTGTCAAAAACAACTCCCATAGAGTCCTGAACGCCAAAAGTCTCTACTTTCAGCTGTCAAACCCATCTACCTTCCATGACATGTAGAAAGCTGCTGTGTCTTTTCAATACAGTTATCTGCAGCCCAATGAAAACTGAAAATGTTGAAAGAATAAAATCAATTAATTTTTAATATCAATAAAAGGGAATTACTGGTCTGGTTGGACTGGTGTGGGTGGGGTGGACAAGCTGAAAGTAGGAGACTAGTGTGGATAGAAATGTGCATCATAATGAGTATCCTGATGCAAGGTTCATTTGAGCTACCAGCTTTTGGTCACTGACCTGGTCTGGGCCCTGAATTGCTAATTGTAACACTTTGTATGTACTTTCATAGTGAGAGCCTATGTTAATGGCTTGCTACAAGATCAGCAGAAAAATGGACCCGTTGTGTTAATTTTGTTACAATAGGGTAGTTTGTGACACCTTTACCCTCATAAAAACCTTCCTCCACAAGTAGTTATGTTGAAATCAAAAGGACAGTGTGGAATAAGATATTGCTACACAGTATGAATTAAGGATAACATAATCTGACCCAATTTTTTTTCCTTCCTGCAAAAATAGTGACTCTTTCTTTCATTATTCTTATCTTGGCACTTTGAATGATGGAGGCTTTTTACACTAGATATTAGAGTCTGGAACAATTCCCCAGCTGATTATAAAATGTTTTGAAATGTTGAAATCCAGTTTGATTTTTTTTTTATGGATGTGTTTAACCAGCAAGGACTTCAGAAAATGTTTTATCAATGTATTTAGGACTCAGTACCAAAATCAGATTACTTGTTCTGAAAGATAGTACTGTTTATCTTAACTTGCTATTGTTGGAAAAGTTACTGTTTGACCAACTCACTTCTTTAGCTTTTAAAGACATCTACTCTGCACACCTCTTACTACGGCATATCGTGTATGAGTAGTTGCATGCCACAGTGAAAATCAAACTGCGCCCACTCTGTGGTGTGTAGCTACCTGTCAGTGAAAGGATCTGGCAGTGGGGCGGCATTGGGGGAGTGTTTCCCTGCTGCTGAAGTCTTTCCCTGTGGCAAGGAAAGGCTCAGGCAGCAGGTTGCTGACAGTTTTCCCACTGCTGGAGCCTTTCCTTGTGGTGGGAAAAGACTCCAGCAGCAGGACATTACACTGGTAAAAACAGAAGTATAGACAAGGGAGGCACTGCTTGGGTGAATAGAGAGCCCTGTAGGGTACATACCTGCATACATACTCTCAGGATTCAGGAGTGTCTTTACTCGCTTAAGCAGTGCCTCGACATCTAATTATTGCACAAAAAAGGATTAGAAGTGTGTTTGTAGGTAATGCTAGTTGAAGCTTATCAACAAGTTTGCTGCATTCAAAACAAAAAAACTAAACACATTATTGGCAGTTTTCTCTCTCTAAAAATGTTAGTTTTTTTTTAAAAATTGTAATTAGTAGGAACATTTAATATTGTAACATCATAGCTTTTGCGGCTATCATTCATTTTTAATTATCAGACATTTTATGTAGAAAATGTAATTTTGTACTGCAAAACAAATTTTTTTATCATTAACAATATTTATAGCCAGGACCCAAAAATGAACATAATTTTCTCACAAGATACAAGAAAGGATGCAAACTTTTGAGTGTTATTCACTTGCTTTTCTAAACCGATGTGCATTGGTGCTGTGCGCTGTAAGCACAAACCTTGTGTGGAGAATTAAGCAATTCACGTATATTTTATACTTTTGTGTATGATTGTTAAAAACTTAGGACAAAAAACTGCTCTATATTTTGTTTGGAAGATATTACTTCTTATAATACAAGGTTATATCTAAATATCATATAGACAGAGTTTCCACCTATTCTCAGCTCTTCTGAGAGGATGTCATGTGGCAAGGGACGGTAGTGGCCCTCCTGCAGCCCCCAGAAATACTGTGTACCCCTTCTCCATCCACAGGCCCCTATGAATGCCGGGCACCCCCTCCTCTGCCGGGCACCCCCCACCCACTGTACCTAGAGTACCAGACACCCCTCATCTGCTGGGTACTCTCTGCCCTCCGCCCACTGCTCGTCCAGGAATATTAGTCACCCCTCACCTACTCTCTGTTCTCTCTGTGATAGCAATCCATTTTAGTTGCTGCAGTAGGCCTTTTCTGAGAGAGAGTAGAATTTCTCTACCCTGTGTACTTAAATTTTGTACAGAGAAGATTTATTTAAACATCAGTTCAGTGTGAACTACTTCCACTTTTCATCTATCATAATCAAAAAACTACATCTTAACTTTTTCAGAATACAAGGGATTTTGTTTTTTAAGTTTTAAAAAAGAAAAACAGAACAAGAGAGTGAGTTTGAATGTTTGCACTGCCCATGTTGTGCCATAGAAGTCAGCACCTGGGCTCCCCAGATTAAAGAACATTTGGAAGGCAAACTTAAGGCTAAGAGAAGTAAGCAAAAACAGAAATAAATGTACATTGGAAGCAACATTCACACAGGCACAGAAGAAAAATCAAGATTGATGTGATGTAATAAGTGAATTTCTCTGTGCCCTGTACTTCTCAGGGTAAAAGTTAGGCCTTGATGATGGCCTTTTGGGAGATTTTGTGTGAAAGTTTTGCCTGGCTGTGAAAATCCCTGCCAAATTCAATCAACCTGACCAAGTCATATTTGCTCAGCTCTGCCTCTTACTGCATGAAGGTAACATTGGAAGTAAAGCTGAATGAAAAACCTGAATTGCTTGTTTGTCTTGCCCAGGTCTCCTACTGTACATTGCTGTCTCTCATGCAATAGGTATTCCAGAAATGGCTAATTTAAGGAAGTTAATAATTGAGGCTAGTACTATTTTCATGTATTTCAATAAGATGAAAAATATCTTCTGTGATGTCTGCAAAGAGAACAAATTTGAATGCAGCCTTCCAATTGCTGTAGTACTGAAGAGATGGTGTAGTCTGTAGTTAGTTATTCAGAGTGTTCAGAAGGCATGGAGTGTCCTCATTCAGCTGTAAGATTATGAAGAGTTCAGCAGTGCAAAAGCTGAAAATTCAAGCAGCTACTCGAGAAACTAGGCAAATCCTTTGCACAAAACTCAAATTTTGATCAAAATGCTTCAGTCATTGTATGAAGCATAGAAGAAATTGGAATCTTGTTCTTCAGTAGACACAATGTTCTCTAACACAGAAGTGTATGGCACTCTGGTCAACAGAGTCACTGCAGAACTTTGCACAAAAGCACATCTGGGGAGATTCTAGAAAAAAATAAATCCTTTCATGTCCATTTTGCCAGTCAGGGAGCAATACTCAGAAAGGCTTTCTAAAATTTTCACGCAGAGCTATGTCACTCGTGTCTCCTGAGGCTTTTAAGAACAAATTGTCATTCTGGAAAATTATTGTGCTTTTTGACCCCCGTTGTAATAGTGTGGTCTCTAATAATACATTTAATGAAGAGAGAGTAAACTCCATGCATACCTGGCGATGCCGTCTCCAGACAATGGCAACACCACTCCATTTGAATTCTGGAAAGTTCACCACACCAACTTCCCAGATTCAAGCTATGCTGCTTCCCTCATCCTCAGTGTCCTGCCTAGCTCAGCAGATGTGGAAAGAATACTGTTCTAAATTCAGGTACATCCAAGACTGCAAGAGAATGAACTTTTGAAAAGACATTTTGAAAAAACTGCTGAGAGCTTATTCTACCCCTGACTTTCAGAATTTACACTGACACCTCTTATCTCAAGCATAACTGTCAACTGTTTTTAAAAGAAAAATAATTAATCACAGCAGTACACTTCTTTTGCTTTCACTACTTAGTTTTCTCCATTTTTTTCCTCTCCTGTGTCCCTCAACATTAACCCCAGTAATTATCCAGAAAACTGAAGTTAATTTTCACCCATTTTTCAAATAATATAATAAACACTAAAAAATTCTAAACAAAATAAAAACTGGAAGTGAAGGGTCCTACATATAGAGCAATGCCGTATAACACCAAGAAATGTATGGATTTGAGAATGGAGGAATCTTAACTAATTTATTTTGTGCAGAACATACATACTGAATTCCCTTTCTCTTTGTTTTCTTTTCAGTTGGGTGTGTGGTTTTCTTTGGGCTGTGCCTATTTAGCTTTGGAAGGCTATGACGGTGCTGCCAAAGCATTTCAGCGCTGTGTGATGTTGGAACCTGAAGTATGTACAATTTATTGAAGATTTATCTTTGCTCATCTAATAGTTTGTGAAAGAAGCCAGGGACTCCCAAAAAAAAAAAAAGTGGTTCATTCCTTAGTTCTAATTGTTCAATTTTTACCCTGTTCATAAAGGATGTATTTTCTCATTAAGCATCACAAAAAGATTTGCTTGATACTTGACTTTTCTATTTTATTCATCTACATACACACACCCACAGCCGGTAAAGTCCTTTATGGTATACAACATTAAAATAAAGCAGATAATGCCCAAGTGCTTTTTGATTAAAAAATATTAGAAGTGAAGGAGCCTATTCTTAAACAGATAATTTGTTAAAATGCGTAGTCCACTCTAGACTTTAAAGGAGCCTCCTGCACTCTTCAGTTAGCTGTGCTGCTTAATTAATCTTTCTGTGGAAGTGGCAAACTAATCTCAGTTAGAAACACTCACTGAAGAAATGGCAGATAACTGGCCTTTGGAACTAAATTTGAGATTGAACTCAGTCTCCCACAAACTGGGAGATGTTTGGGATCCACGTTTACATGTGTGCATCATGCAGGTGTGTGTCCACCATTGCCAGGCTCACAGGATGCCAGCAGGATTATACTCCCTTTGTTTTTTGTGTGTAAGTGATGTAGGGAAGAATGCTTTGAGCCTACACAAGGGTATGTTGGCCCGCACTGTTCTATCAGGTGGTCTGGCCTTAGGAGTAGAAACCTCTGTCTCATCCTCCCTGCTTCAGGAGAAGTATATTGATGGTATTCATTTATTTTTACTAAAAAAAATTAAATTTAAATTTAAAATAAAATTCTCAGTATAATCTGAAAATTAACTCAGTTGTGCGTTTTCTTCTATCCATGAATATGAATTGTTAAACTATAAATTAAAACCAACTTTTTATGAAAATCATTCCAACTTGTTTGGTATAGCTCAGTCCTGTCTGTATTCACAGGAATAGACCAGTTGATTTCCTAATGGTTTAAATGGGATTTATTTGAGTAAAGGATGCAGGATTGGGCTCTTAGTCCTGGTCTACACCTAAAATTTAGGTTGACCTAGCTATGTTGATTTACTACAGCAACGGAAATACCCTTTCCATCTCTGTAGCAAGTGTCTTCAGTATAGTGCTACAACAGTGTAGCTGCAGCACTGCAGTTGTGCCCTATAGCATTTGTAGTGTAGACATACTCTTAGTCACAATAACTGAAATTCACTCTGTGCAGAAGTCTATCACAAGGTCATCACACTAGTTAAGTCTAAACTAAGCCTGCAAAACATTGGGGCCTTCAGTGGTCCATAAGTCTGTTGCCCTCAGCCCTGGAATGAATTTCACTGAAATATTCTGGTTCTGTTCTTGTTTTGGGTTTACACCATTGTCACTGCTCTGACTTCAGTGGAGTTACTCCAGATTTTCTTCAGTGTAAGTGAAAGCAGAATCAGGCTCAATATGTACAATGCCAGAACAGAATTAATTTAACCATTTACAATTGAACATTTCTCTTATATTTCTGACTGTTGCTATCATTTTGTTTATTTACCAGGCAAATTTTATCTTTTTAATTAATGTTATTGCCACCTTAATATTTAATATGTATGTGCATTTATTAATGTATGTATATGATAAGGAAAATTGGTCATGTAAATCTATTATAATTTTACGTTTTATTCAAATGATTTTTCCCAAATAAGTGGAATGTCTTTGATTTTAAGTGCTTCCTCTGTTGTAATTGCAGAATGCTGAGGCCTGGAACAATTTATCAACTGCATATATCAGATTGAAACAGAAGTGAGTACTTCAAAAGGTTTAGAGAATACTGCTTCCAAAATAAATATTTCTGATTTCCTTTCTCCTAACACTGAGAGATTATTCTCACGATGTGGTTTACTCATTAATGCTAGTCCTCTACCCTTCAGTCTAGTCTCCCAGTAGGTTTCCTACAGTGATACTAATTAGAAATTAATCACCTTTCAATTGGAGAAAAATATATTTAATTAGCTTTGTAAAGAGCAATAATTTGGAGCTGGTATTTTCAAATTCATAATTCATCGCTTATACACTAAGTACAAACAAATCAAAATTATTCATACTAGAAATGGAAATTAATTGGACTGTGAAGCCAAAAAAGATATGTCCATTTTAAAACGGAGGATATAGTCAAACCTATATTGATTCATGCTATATTCAGTTTGAGATTTGAGGGAACAAGTAGTAGTTTACTATTGACATCATAAAAGCAGATGGAGATTAGTATGCATAAACCTGCTTGTTCTTTTCCCTCCAAATTAACCATTAACAGAGGAAACCCAGACTCAAAGCAGCTAATTTCTTATTTCTGTATTTTCACTTGTTGTAATATTAAAGTTCTCTATACTTTACTATAAAGTTTTGGTAATATTCTTGCAAGGGCTGAATATGGAAGAACAATTTAATTTAGATAATACTCTGTACTTGGACTGTGTCTCATTATATTTTCTACCAAAAAAGAATAAAACTTTAGAATGAAAAGTAGAAGCACGAAAGTATATTGAAATTGCCAGCGTTTTGTTTTAAAAACTGACATTCTGAACAATTTATGTGGTTTAACTTTAATGAAATGAAATAAAAATGAGGAGAAGAACAGTGAGTTCACACAAAGTGGTAAACACGTGAAATAAATTGCCATGAAAATGCATTGTAGCAAATGCTATAAATAAGTCTGAGATGTTTAGACATATTTATGGAGAGACGAAGAGAAGAAAGCAAGGAGTAGAATGACTGCCCAGGCTGAAACGAGGAATAGAAATAAACAGACCTAGTTTGTTTGACCAAATGTCCTTTTCTTCAGTTCCTGGTGCCTTTGTGGAAGTGTCTTGAAGGAACTTCACAATCGGTCATCAAAATCAGGAAGATTGAATCAGACAGTTACTTATTTATTCATTATCCCTGTTGAACTCTAAAAAAGACAATGTGTTACCTGTTCACAAGATAGGGTGTTTATGCAGTCACTCAGAATGCACTGTTTTAATTCAGAAGTAGATAAATGCAAAATGTTTCCTCTTCCAATCAGAGGATGTTGGTGTTTGACTACTACTTCTCAACCTCCAAAGCATGCTATGACACTTCAAGGGCTGTATGCATTGTCCTATGCCTAATAATTAGAAGTATTCTTCATCAGAATGATTTCCACCTACCCGTTTACAGCATAGGGCAAAGGCACTATTGAGCGATGTGTTCTACTTCACTTTTTTGACTTTGACTTCAATTTTATGGTATCAAGAAAAACTCATGCCAAAATTGCAGAGTATTTTATGTCCTTAACACGGACAAAAATATTAAGTGTTGGAAAATATTTTTGATGTGCTGTGAATTGAATCATCATTTTCATATTTCTTTCCACTGTAATAACTCAGCATTAAAAAGCTATTTTATTTTTCAAAAATCGATTACAACCGCAGTGAGGGGTTGATTGCTTTGTCATCATTTGTTGGCAGAATTCAGATTCAAGATTGAAAATATCAGTACATATGGCCAAACTGTATGAGGAGATTTAAACCCAAAGGTGCATTTAAAATAACAGTGGAGACAATTATTTTGGTGAAGTTCTATGGCCTGTGTGTTATACAGAAGGTCAGACTAGATGATCAAATGTCCCTCTGGCTTTGGAATCTCTTAATCTACTGTGTTCTTTTTTAAAAAAACAAGAAAAAGTTACCAAGCAATAAGAATGACAGTGTTTTATTTTGCCAAAATGTAACAGCATGTACATTTACTGAAGTGATTAAATAAACACCTGCTTTCTTTTTTTCCTATACAATTGTTGTATTTATTGTAATATTTTCTTTATATGCATAACAAACAATAGTAAAAGGTCTGTCCATTATACTAGGTGTCTTTCATTGCTGTTAATTGGAAAGGGCCAAAGTTGTATTTATCATTGTTGGTTAATGACAATTACATTTTTTTGCTTCTTGATCAAAACCTTATGATCTGATCAAGTGTTTGCAGACAACTTACTACAGTAAATTATGTGGTTTTTCTTTTGTAGATTATGTGTAAGGGGAGATTAATGGAGTATTTTTCATTATCTGTGCTTACTGAATTTAAGGGCTAGCTCAATGTCTTTTCAAAGGAAGGTGGATAACAAATAAGTCCTGCAAAACAGCTTATTTATTAACAGCTGAGGTTACTGAGTATTCAGGAGGCAAATCAATAATCTACCTATGTTGCTGTCCCAGGGAGAAAGGATTTGAAAGTGGTCAAGGACCACTGACTCGATATATGTCACTAGAATGATAATAGAGGAGGAATTATTGCAGGAAGGCTAACAACAATGTAATCTTCACTGAGGCCAACTGGTATCACTGAGAGAGAGAGAGCGCGCGCGATATCTCAGAACAGGTATGAGTTAGCAAGCTATGTAATCAACTGGTTTGAGCGGAAGGGCATGAAAGAAAGGGATTCTCAGGCTTTCATGTAAATTCTGAGCAACTAATCTTAATGTTGCATCTGTTTTCAAAATGTGTTCATTAATTATGTAGCCTTTAAGTAAATACAGAATGCATTTAATATGTTATATGCCAAATCTTTTGTTTTTATTCTTACCTAGAATCCAAGCATTTCGCACGCTCCAAGAAGCTCTCAAGTGTAACTATGAACACTGGCAGATTTGGGAGAACTACCTTGTTACCAGTACAGACATTGGAGAGTTTTCAGAAGCAATTAAAGCTTATCACCGGCTTATGGATTTACAAGAAAAGTACAAAGATGTGCAGGTGGGACAGATTTCTTTTTATGTTTTTACATGTTCGTATACATTCATTTTTCCTTGTAGAAATTATTTGCATCATTATCAAGTACATTTCAATAACAATAGCATACTTTACAATGAAAGATATCCAGGCAAGTCTGCTTCATTATGAGATTTTGATTGTAAAGAGAAATAATTTAAACTGGAGAGGAGACCAAACAAAACCCTGGATTGCAACATCCCCAGGCTTTGAGGGAGAATAAATTTAGAGTTTGCTGCTCAGGTCCATCCCTAAATTGAACTGTTGGGGATTATTTCATTTTTCACACACTTTTATGTATCTCACTGTGAACATTAATACAGATTGTTTTAGACCAGTGGTTCTCAAACTTTTGTACTGGTGACCCCTTTCACATAGCAAGCCTTTGAGCGTGACCCCTCTTTTAAATGAAAAACACTTTTTAATATATTTGACACCATTATAAATGCTGGAAGCAAAATTGGGTTTGGGGTGGAGGCTGAAAGCTCTTGACTCCCCCATGTAATAACCTCATGACCCCCTGAAGGGTCCTGACCCCCAGTTTGAGACCCCCTGTTTTAGACCTTCCAGCTGTAGTAAGGTTATGATTTTTCCCCATAAATTTGAAAATGTATATCTTATACAACCAAACCTTTACAAATGAATTAAATTTCATGTACTGAATATTAAACCCACATAATCCAATACTATGAAAATATAATGGATGAACTTCATATGCTTTTCACTGTAGAAAATGAAGGCTAATATTTGTTTTTATGTATTAATTGTGCTTTTATATCCCTGGCAAACTTTGAGTTTGATCAGGAGATGTAATGAATACACTGTACTATGACTGTCAAAGGCATCTCGTTTGCTCTTTTTCTTTTTCAGTTTACTTTTTAAATACCAAGAATGCCCAAGTATTAGTATTAATCACTTGTATAAAAACCACCAAACACAAGTCAGCCTGTTGTTCCATATGAGCAAAATCAATCAAATTTGAGATAGTTAAAATTGAAAAGGTTTTAAAGCTCTCTAGTGTATTTCAGTCGCAAATCAATGTCTGTGGAAACATCTGTAGTTTTCCATGTGGTAAGGATTAGTCTATTGGCAGCTACAATGCTGTCATTAGGAAGGAATCATGTTTATTCATGGGGACACAGTGTAGATTTTTCTGGTTAGGAAGTGCCTTTCTGAGTTACTGATTCAAATCATAGTTGTGTTACACAATGCAGTCCAGAACTGATCCTAATATCACTTTGAATCATAGAATATCAGGGTTGGAAGGGACCCCTGAAGGTCATCTAGTCCAACCCCCTGCTCGAAGCAGGACCAATTCCCAGTTAAATCATCCCAGCCAGGGCTTTGTCAAGCCTGACCTTAAAAACCTCTAAGGAAGGAGATTCTACCACCTCCCTAGGTAACGCATTCCAGTGTTTCACCACCCTCTTAGTGAAAAAGTTTTTCCTAATATCCAATCTAAACCTCCCCCACTGCAACTTGAGACCATTACTCCTCGTTCTGTCATCTGCTACCATTGAGAACAGTCTAGAGCCATCCTCTTTGGAACCCCCCTTCAGGTAGTTGAAAGCAGCTATCAAATCCCCCCTCATTCTTCTCTTCTGCAGGCTAAACAATCCCAGCTCCCTCAGCCTCTCCTCATAAGTCATGTGTTCTAGACCCCTCATCATTTTTGTTGCCCTTCGCTGGACTCTCTCCAATTTATCCACATCCTTCTTGTAGTGTGGGGCCCAAAACTGGACACAGTACTCCAGATGAGGCCTCACCAATGTCGAATAGAGGGGAACGATCACGTCCCTCGATCTGCTCGCTATGCCCCTACTTATACATCCCAAAATGCCATTGGCCTTCTTGGCAACAAGGGCACACTGCTGACTCATATCCAGCTTCTCGTCCACTGTCACCCCTAGGTCCTTTTCCACAGAACTGCTGCCTAGCCATTCGGTCCCTAGTCTGTAGCGATGCATTGGATTCTTCCATCCTAAGTGCAGGACTCTGCACTTATCCTTATTGAACCTCATCAGATTTCTTTTGGCCCAATCCTCCAATTTGTCTAGGTCCTTCTGTATCCTATCCCTCCCCTCCAGCGTATCTACCACTCCTCCCAGTTTAGTATCATCCGCAAATTTGCTGAGAGTGCAATCCACATCATCCTCCAGATCATTTATGAAGATATTGAACAAAACCGGCCCCAGGACCGACCCTTGGGGCACTCCACTTGATACCGGCTGCCAACTAGACATGGAGCCATTGATCACTACCGAGACCGGTACCGGGCTGATGGCGACTGTGGTGATCCCAGTGGCAGCTTACCTTTGGAGCATGGGGCCAACATCAGCGGAGCTCTGGGCACCGGCATTGACATGATGTCCCTGGCTGCCTGGAGGGCTTCAGGCGTAGATGGCATCCGGACATCTGGAGAGGCCTGCTCCGAAGGGACCGGGCTACTCTGCTCATCATTTCATTTGGTCAGATTGTCATTAGCCTACAAGAAGTAAAATACCATGTGAACAAATTTGCCTTTTCTTCTGTGACCGTTCACGTGTTCTGAGCTTCATGTGCTTCTTTCACCATCAAGGGTGTTCTTTTAGGATTTTATATTGGATATTCAGTTAAGCTTTTTGCATATTGCTTAGAATAATTTTCCACTTTTGTTGCATAATTTTCCTTTCTGTTCTGTTTTCCCCTACAATTTTTAATCACACACTACGGTTTTTATTTGGTTAGGACTGTATTGATGTTAAATGTCCTGAGTTTTTGTTTAAGATGTCCCAGTAGAGATGGACCTTAAAAAGCCTTCCAAGTTCTTCTTCGAGTGATTGCTCATGTGTATTCCACAATAGGTGTGCATGCTCACCACGTGCTCCGGTGCCGGAAGTTTTTCCCCTAGCAGTACCCGTAGCGGGGAGCACCCCGCCACGACCCCTGGAGCGGCGGCTGCCTGGCGTGGTATAAGGGAGGATGCACTCCCCCCACCCTCAGTTCCTTCTTGCCACCAGTGAAGGTGCGTCGGAACTGCTCAACTCCAGCTTTGCTGCAGCTCGTCCCCAGAACTCTGTCTGTTCAGTAGTACCTGTAGTCAGTTAGCTAATTCAGTTAGTTTAGTTAGTCATTGAGCCCGGGCCCTGCACTCGAGGCTTTAAGTCGTGTGGCTCTTGTAGGTGCTCTATTTCAAGGAGCGACCCGCACATGGATTGTCTGCACTGCTTGGGAGAAACCCATATCAGCGAAAGATGCAAGATCTGCAAGTCTCTCAAGCCCCGAAATAAAAAAGAAAGGGACATTAGACTCAGGGCCATCCTGATGGAGTCGACGCTGGCCCCGACCCCGGTATGCCACTCCGAACTGGTACCCAGCACTGCGGCGTCTGTACACGGAGACCCTCCGGTACGATCGTCCAGTCGGCACTGCTCCCTGTCCACGGGGCACACCAAGAGGACCAGAGACACTCCCTTTTTTGCAGTGGCACTGAGGGAAGTCTGGGACAGAGGCTAGGCTCATGTCGGGTAGTCCTCAATCTCCATCAGGCCCTAGGCCTCCGACTCATGTGAGCAGAGTAGCCCGGCCCCTTCGGAGCAGGCCTCTCCAGATGTCCGGATGCCATCTACGCCTGAAGCCCTCCAGGCAGCCAGGGACATCATGTCAATGCCAGTGCCCAGAGCTCCGCTGATGTTGGCCCCATGCTCCAAAGGTAAGCTGCCACTGGGATCACCACAGTCGCCATCAGCCCGGTACCGGTCTCGGTCAAGGCAATGTTCCCGACACCGCTAACTGCCCAGCGACCATTCAGGGCTCAGTTCATGTAGATCACCCTCGACACCAGCCAGACTGTCTGGATGGGTGCCGTCCGACCGGGACTCCCAGCACCGCTTACCTTCGCAAAGCGAATATAGATGGGACCGTGGCAGACGTAACCAACGGTCCTCGTCTCGCAGGAGATACCACAGTCGGTCGTGGAACAATCATTGACGCCGTTCCCGCTCGGACTCCCATTCCAAGTCTCTGCCAAGGCACCGTAGCCCCGGGCGTCGATCGCCAGTGTCTTACCGACGCAGGTCCGCCCCTCGAGGCCGTTCATGGAGCAGCTACTACTGTCGGTGCCGCTCCTCTGTGTCGAGATCACGGTCCCGAGGTCAACGTAGATACCGGCACCGCCGATACTCCCAGTCCAGAGGTAGCAGCAGCGGATCATACACCAGCCTGGCCTCCACTCACAGCCGCCCGTCTACGGGCTGGCTAGCTTGGCCTGAACAGCTGGCCCCGCCGGTGCCTCAGCAAGCACAATGGCACCAAGCGTCGTGACCTCCGGTGCAGCTCCCGGTGGGGGCTTGCTCGGTGGCTGGGGCCTCGGAATCACCATCGGCGTCAATCTTTAGACTGCCAGAAGAAAGGTTGGTGGGACCTCTGTCCTCGTTACCGTGCCCGGAGTCCAACCAGATGGTGGATCCTCCAGTGCCGGACGACACCCAAAGTATCACACCGGCCTCGCCCCGTCCAGAGGAGCTGATTGCAGCCCCGCACTCCTCTATCCCGCAGAAGGACTACTGGGCCCACCAAGACCTCCTAAAAAGGGTGGCAGCGAGCCTCCCCCTCCAGGCTGAGGAGATTGAATAGGGTTGAATAGGCTCTTCCATGTGCTGTCCCCTTCGGCACCGGGCAGGGTGGCCTTGCTGCTCCATGAAGGGGGGCAAGAATTTCAAACGCCCTGTGGCAAACACCAGGCTTGTTGGCTCCCATCTCTAAAAAAGCGGAGCTCAAGTACTTTGTACCCACGAGGGGACATGAGTATCTGTATACCCACCCAGTGCCCAACTCCTTGATGGTCAAGTTGGTCAACCACAAGGAGCGGCAGGGGCAACCAGCCACGACCCCCAAGAACAAAGACTCTCGGAGGCTGGATACTTTCGGGAGAAAGGTTTATTTATCGTCAAGCTTTCAGCTATGAGTAGCAAACTATCAGGCTCTCCTGGGTCACTATGAGTTTTACCTCTGGGAATCCCTCCCAAAGTTTGAGGATCTCTCCTGGAGCGCAATAAGAAAGAGTTTAAGGCACTCATGGAGGAAGGGGCGGCAGCCGCAAGGGCATCCCTGCAGGCTGCTTCGGATGCAGCAGACCTGGCCGCACAGTCCGTGGCCTCAGCGGTGTCCATAAGATGGGCGTCGTGGCTTCTGCTCTCTGGGCTCTCCAGCGAAGCGCAGTCGTCAATGCAGGATCTCCCTTTCGACGGGAAGGCTCTGATTGCTGAGGAAACAGACACATGGCTGCATGGCATGAAAGACTCCCGCACGACCCTCCAGACCTTGGGCCTCTGTGTCCCTCCTCCGGCAAAACCCAAGTTCAAGCTGCAACAGGCTCCCGCCCACGCCGCCCTCCCAAAGTACAAGGCCTCCCACAAAAAGCAGCAGGACTACAGAAAGTGCTTGCAATGGCAATCCCGGCCTGTCCCCCAACCTGCGTCTTCTAAGGTCAAGCAGGCGGGCAAAAGGCATTTTTGATGGGACGCTCAGGGGTACCCCACCAGTTCTCAGCAGGGACCTACCCCCAATAAAGCTCCCTTTCTCCAATTGGTAGCGTGCTTTCCTCCCGGAATGGTCGCGGCTCACCTCGGACCGGTGCGTTCTCAACACCATCTCCCGACGTTACACCCTTCAGTTTACCTCCTCCCCACCCAACTGCCCTCCACCCCAGTCCCTCCTGGGGGACCCCTCCCACAAGGCTCTGCTCGAGCAGGAGATGGGGCGGCTCCTGGACCTAGGAGCTGTAGAGGTGGTGCCCAAGGAGTTTCTGGGCAAGGAGTATTACTCCCAGTATTTCCTTATCTCAAAGGCCAAAGGGGGGCTCAGGCCCATCATGGACCTGCGAGGCCTGAACCACTACATCGTGAAACTCAAGTTCTGCATGGTTTCCCTGGCCTCCATCATCCCCTCCCTGGATCCTGGGGACTGGTACGCTGCCCTCGATGTACAGGAAGTGTACTTCCACATCCACACATTCGAGGGGCACAGACGCTTCCTCCGTTTCATGGTGGGTCAGAGTCACTACCAATTCACGGTCCTACCGTTTGATCTGTCCACTACCCCCAGGGTCTTAAAGTGAATGGCGGTGGTAGCGGCCTACCTCAGACACCAGGGGGTCCAAATATTCCCATATCTGGACGACTGGCTAGTCAAAGGCACCCCCGCAGTCGCCAGTGAGGGATCATGTGGCACTCCTCCTGTCCACATGTACTGCCCTGGGCCTGTTGATAAACAATGCCAAGTCCACGTTAGTCCCGGTCCAACACATAGAGTTTATCGGGGCGCTACTGGACACAACGTCGGCCAGGTCCTCTCTCCCACCAGACAGGTTCGAGACCCCCCCCGAAAGGTTTCATTGACTCGGTCACATGTTTGCATGCACAAATGTGGTCCATCATGCCAGACTCAGAATGAGGCCCCTCCAGCTCTGGCTGGGCTCGCAGTTCTCCCAGGCCACAGACAGAATGGACAAAGTCCTCACCATGCCGAACTCGGTGATCACCTCCCTGCGGTGGTGGTCTGCCCCAAACAACATGCTCCAAGGGGTCCAGTTCAGGGACAGGGCCCCGTTGTTGGAGCTGGTGTCCAACACATCGGACCTGGGATGGGGGGGCCCATGTGGGGAACTTTCAGACCCAAGGCCTGTGGTCTCTACAAGACCTACACCTTCATATAAACATCAGGGAACTCAGGGCTGTGCGACTGGCGTGTATGGCCTTCCACTTGCATCTGGAGGGCAAGGTAGTTAGGGTCCTCAAGGTTAACATGGCCTCTATGTTCTATATCAACAGGCAAGGTGGGGCCTGATCCTCTGCTCTCTGCCACGAAGCCCTCAGTCTGTGGGACTTCTGTATAGCCCACAATATCTACCTAAAAGCCTTCCACCTGCCGGGCGCACGGAATATGAGGGCAGATTGCTTGAGCAGGGATTTTTCCTCTCAGCATGAATGGTCTCCACAACTGGAAGTGGCTCACCAGCTCTTCTGAAGGTGGGCTACTCCTCAGATGGACCTATTTGCGACCCGGCAGAACCGATGATGCCCCCGGTTCTCCTCCGGGGGGGCCTAAGGAGGGGCACTATCTCCGATGCCTTTACCCTGTCCTGGTCAGGCCAGCTCCTCTACACCTTTCCCCCGTTCCCTCTGATCAGCAGGGCCCTGGAGAAAATAAAGACGGACAAAGCCAAGGTCCTCCTCATTGCCCCGGCATGGCCTGGGCAGCATTGGTACGGGACCCTCTTCCATAGCTCCGCCATGGCAGTTACCTCTCTGCCTGGACCTGCTCTCTCAGGACCAGGGCCGCCTCCTCCATCCCAACCTAGCAACGCTTGACCTCACAGCGTGGCTGCTCAGTGGCTAGGTGGCGAGGAAAGAACATGCTCGGAACAGGTTCAGTGCGTCCTCCTTGAAAGTAGACGGCCCTCCACTCGCTGCTCCTATGTGGCGAAGTGGTCTCGGCTTTCGAGGTGGGTGGCAGGCCAGTGTGTTTGTCCGACGGCCACCCGGATCCAGCTTATGCTTGATTACCTCCTCCACCTGAGGGCCCAGGGATTGGCACTCTCGTCAGTCAGTATACTTGGCGACCATATTGGCCTTTCATCCCCTGGTGCAAGGGCAAACGGTGTTTTCCCATGCTATGAGCGGCCGGTTCCTTAAGGGTTTGGAACCTCTCTACCCATATTCCAAGCCCCTGGTTCCACAGTGGGACCTAAACCTGGTGCTGGCTCGTCTCACGGGGGCCCCGTATGAACCACTGTCCACGTGTTCCTGGTCTCACTTCTCATGGAAGGTGGCCTTCCTGGTAGTTATCACGTTGGCCAGGCGGGTCTCGGAGCTCAGGGCCCTAACCTCCAAACTGCCGTATACGGTTTTTCATAAGGACAAGGTCCAGCTCTGCCCACACCCCACGTTCCTCCCCAAGGTGGTCTCTGCCTACCACATGGGTCAGGACATTTTTCTGCCAGTCCTCTGCCCCAGGCCTCATGCGACTAGTGAGGAATGCCATCTCCACATGCTCGACGTAAGGCAAGCTCTGGCTTTCTACCTCGAGCGGACCAAGCCGTTCAGAAAGTCTTCGCAATTGCTCGTCACCTCAGCTGAGCGCGTGAAGGGCCAGCCGATTTCCACTGAGCAGCTTTCTAAGTGGATCACTTCGGGCATCCATTCCTGTTATGAGCTGGGGGGGTTCCCCGCCGCCCATTGTGAGGGTACACTCGACTTGGGCACAGGCCTCATCAACTGCCTTCATGGCCCACGTCCCCATCCAGGACGTTTGTAGGGCTGCCACGTGGTCTTCGGTTCACATGTTCACCTCGCACTATGCGATCATCTCCCAGGCCAGGGATGATGCCGAGTTCAGCAGGGAGGTACTCCGTCCCAAGAATTTGTGAACTCCTACCTACCTCCAACAGATATAGCTTGGAATCACCTATTGTGGAATACACATGAGCAATCACTTGAAGAAGAAAAGACCGTTACCTTTTCCGTAACTGGTGTTCTTCGAGATGTGTTGCTCATGTCTATTCCACATCCCACCCTCCTTCCCCTCTGTTGGAGTTGTCTGGCAAGAAGGAACTGAGGGTGGGGGGAGTGCAGCCCCCCTTATACCATGCCAGGCAGGCGCTGCTCCCAGGGTCATGGGGGAGTGCTCCCCCCTATGGGTACTGCTTGGGGAAAAACTTTCAACACCGGTGCACGTGGCAAGCATGCACACCTATTGTGGAACAGACATGAGCAACATATCTCGAAGAACACCAGTTACGGAAAAGGTAACTGTCTTTTTCTGCATGTTCTCTTTAATATAGCTATATGCAATTAGAGGGATTTTCATATGTGGTTATGAACAAGCCCAAAATCTGATTAAGGATTCCAGGAAGGCTTGTATTAATAATTGTTCAGGGAGGAACAGAATACTCTAGTAGCTAAAAATGAATAGATAAACATAAACAGCTAAGTTATGGTTCTTAGAGGAAACTCATCCTGTTCAATATTTCCAGAAAGTCAGTCCCCTTGACTATCTACCGTCCCACCTTGCAGCCTGACTTCAGCATTAGTTCTTTTCCTTCCCTCTGACACTTCATCTCTCCTGCAATGGATTAGCAGCATACCTGATAATAGACATAGAATATCAGGGTTGGAAGGGACCCCAGAAGGTCATCTAGTCCAACCCCCTGCTCGAAGCAGGACCAATTCCCAGTTAAATCATCCCAGCCAGGGCTTTGTCAAGCCTGACCTTAAAAACCTCTAAGGAAGGAGATTCTAAGGACATGGCTAAGTGGAAGTTGGTGTGTCTCTCACATGCCTCTTTCCATGCCAGCACAACTTGATCTTCTTGCTAGATCAGAGGTGCTGAATGTATGTTATTTTATTAACTACTGTACTAGTTGACATGTCAAGAAAGAGGGGGGAAAACATAAAACCATTGGTTAAATCAGTATTAGGTAACAATCTAAACTAGGAGGATGGCTATACAAATAGTGCACAATACGTTAACAGTACAAGCCCTTACAACCCATACATAAAAGATCACCCATTGGGTGTGCTTCATAGCCCATTGTTCTAGGATCCTCTGATACAAGACTAAATGTACCAAATTAGTAGTATATAATGGAAGTAATTTAGAATATCCCTGGTTTTGTATGCTGTGGTCAGATTCTTAATATTTCAGCATATTATTCAAAGATGTTTTTAAACTAATACAATTTTATTAACTCTTTAAAGGAGTTTGTAATTGAATTATAGTATGTTTTCTATTTGTATGTTAGGTCATTGCTTTTCTGTTTCGGATTTGTGACCACAAAATGTAATTGTGGGAAATTATGCTTCTGAGTTATTCTAGTTATCTAATGATATCACACCCCCTTCTTGGCAGGAAATATGATAGGCTGTAGGATATTGTGAGGTTGAATGTATACACATATGGATGCTACAGGCAAAATTCTAAAAGGAAAAATATTATTAATCATTCCCATATATAAAATAAAAATGATCTGGGGAAAAAACTGAGATGTGTCACATTAACATTAATTGATCTTTGCATGAATCACATATCTAATCTAACGCACTGGACTTTTTATGGTGATGTTATTAAATAGATATATTGTTAAAAGAGAACACTGCCTTTCATATGTAAGAAAACTCCCTCTCTTTCTCCTTAGCCTACAGATCCTTCTCAGCTTTGTGATATGAACACTTATATTTACAATATCTATATTTTAAAGCATGTTAATCAGAAAAAAGTGGTTGGAACATATTGATGAGAGAGACACTGAAATCTGCATGATTGCTACCTAGACTATAATGTCTCTGTGGATAAAAGGAGGACTTTAGTCACTAGGCCTGTCAATCTTGCCACCTAGATATTGGATGGTTGAAGGAAAAATATTGAAGGGGAGACTCCGACACCTTTTTAGAAGCATTGCATTCACTATACATACATACATGCATACATGTATGTCTATATATAGCACATATATGTATGTACATATATATTTATCTATAAGAAGTAAGGTAGAATAAAAGGCTACAGTATATCAAATAGTGCTAAAAACTGATTCCTGGATAGTCTCATTAAAATTTTATGCATGTGTTCTTAGCATTCCCTTTTATGGCCATGGCCCTTAAAAAGTTGCCAGTTTTTCCTAATATAAATAAATAAGTTTATCTCAGGGTCCTATATGTGTTTTCCTATACTTACTGCAAATACTGAGTTTATCTAATATTAAAGACTCATGCAATTATTTATGCCAATTGGCAAGTTTTTTAGGGTCATGCCTGTACGTGAGAGAAACTACAGTTTAGCCAATAATTAAGTCACAATTTACCAAAAAAAAAGACCTGGGGGCAGATTCTCAGCTGGTGTAAACTGTCTTTACACTAGCTGAGAATCTGCCTCCTTCCAATGATTTAACCTCTGGTGTGTATGGGAATGTTATCCAAGGGACTTCCAAAAGTGTTAATCACATAACTTTTCACAGAATGCAGATCACTGAAGCCAAGCAGTTGGTGTTTATCTGTAATGTTAACATGCTGAGGATAAGAAAGACACTAGATGCTGCATTGATTGTTGGAATGTTTTGCAACATTGCTTTCAGGAGCAAAGCTACATACTGTACTGTCTGTGAATGTGAATTCAGTGTGCACGGCTTAACGTGAATACAGGATCCCAAACAGGAAACAGCATAGAGTGAAGATTCCTATTGCCTCTTCCCATTATGTATTATCCTCATTTAACTGGCTCATGCTGCTAGAATGTTTTGTAATAAGAGGCAAAAGCAAAAGCTTTTTGTGCTTGTATTTCTGTAAGGGCACTTTCCAACAGGGATTTTGAGTGAGGAGGTGGGGGATTAACATTTTCAAGAGACATCTGTGCTCTCAAGCGGTTCATTAATGGTCAGTTTCTTGATTTTAAGCTTTAATTTGGGACGGTATTTGCGGTGAGTGTATTTACAGAGAGCTGCCTTACAGAGTGCTGACTTATCATGGGAGAACTATTATCTGAAGGTCCTTTCCTCACTTAAGCTCTGTCAGCTTTGATTCGCATCAGTGCAGCTTTGGAACATGTTTTGACTAGTTCAATTTTTATATGAAAGGAGCTGTGAGTAATGTAAACACACTATATTCTATTGGTACAACATAGTAATTGTGAAATGAGATTAGCATCAGTTAAGATGTTTTAGGGTAGTTTTTTTTCCTTGTGTTTTTGTTTTGTTTTTTAATTAGTGTGAGGCACAAAAAATAAGAGAAAGGAGGTGGAATCCTGGTATAGTGGAGAACCGTTAAACACACATGTGCTTTGTACAGTGGTCATATGAGGCATAACTGATTAAACAGACATAAGGAAAATAAAAGCAATTTGCTTGCACAGGATCCTTTTTAACTTAGCATCTATTGACTGTGCTGGAGTATTAGTGGATATGACAATTTAACTTCCCTCAGAGGACATTTAATTAAAAGTTTAACCATTAAAATTGTGTTCTGAAAGTAGAAAGTTGTGCCTTGATTGCTAATCCTGTTTTGGTGTTTAGATACAATTCACTTGCAATTCTAACAAAAATATTTTTAACAGGCAATATAACCAAGACATGATTATGTTTTAGCCCCTTTTCAAGTAGAACCTATACTTTTAATGTATTATTTATCTGTTTTATACTATTGAGTGTGATATAGCAATAGAATATAGTGTGTTTACATTACTCACTGGCATATTTCAAGGACATAACTGTTGCATGACACTGTCTTTTTAAAAAAGCTAAAAATATCTAGGTATAGGTATTGGAACTTATGGGCTCAGCAGGACTACAGCCCTATTAATATTTGGGCATAGTTTCCACAAAATTATTCTGTATAGTTGTCACTCCCTCAATATCCCTACTAAACTTTTTGTTTCCTACGACTATCTTCAAGAGTGAAACGCTGACTGCTGATTAGTAGAGAGGAAGAACAGATCAGCCCTCACACAATAGTTTAGATAATTTATTTTATAAAATATATATTAGTGTTTTTTAAAAAGATTAAATAAAAATGTTAATTCGCTACCATAGTTTAATAACAATGCTGAATAGAAAGTTGTTGGAATTTTTCATTTAGGGTTTTTTTTTATGGTTGCGTTCTTTTCTATTATTGGCTTGTAATAGTTTGGTAGACCTATTTTGTAATATCACCCATTTTAAATTTACTATGCTACTGACCAGGAATTTGAAATACATAATTGAGAATCACTTGATTGCTGTTGGTTTTGACCAAACAGTGTAATCCAATTATACTGTTGAGAAAAATATTTGTAATAGAAACATTTATCTGTGTCATGAAAAATAAATGTTGTTTGTTTGCTAGTTTAAAGTAAAATTGTTTGGAATGTGTAATATTATTGATTCTTATAAATACAACAATTACGATTAATAGCACAGAATGTGTTATAACTTAGTGTTTTCAATATCCTGTACCCATCTCCATTTTTAAGGGTTCTAGCCTTTCATATTTTTAGCAGGATTGTGGTACATCAGTGAATCATTCTGAGTAGTCATAAATGTAGCTTTCTAGCAGGATTAATATTCTGTATCCCAATCGCAGTATGGATTTTATTATCTAAAAAGTGTCTTATTGTTAGGAAATGCCAATTAGTATTATTTCTTTGATATTTAATCTAAATGATTTATTAATATTATACAGGAAAAAAACCTAGGTTAAAGAACGTTATTAAAGGTTGCAATGCCAAGCAGTCAGAAGTCAGAAAATACCAAAATTAAGGTTGTCTATGCAACACCTCCCTCCCCCCAACCCTACCCTTTTTTCCTACCTGTCTCCCAGCCTCAGTCTTCATCCTGGTCTACTTTTTCCACCTCCCTAGTCCGACTCTTGTCCTATCTTGCCTATTCAAATGAGGCAGCATCCTCCTTGCTGTCTGAGCCCAGCAGGGTGGCATTAGCAGCCCGGGAAAGACAGGGCCCCTGCTCTCAACTCCTGTGCCTAGCCTCAGCTCAGCCTGCAGCACCCCAGAGCTACAGATGCAGAGAAAGTCCTGCTCAGCCCTAGGCTGGTGTATGCTCAGTGCAGACAGAATCTTCAGGGAAGTAAGCTGCAAAGCTCTAGTAAGTCTCCACTGAGCATGTACAAACTTTGATTTTTTTTCAAAGATTTATAACTTGGACAAATTGCCAGATTTTCACAGGTTGGGCAAAGGACACATCACTGACACGAAGGTCATCCCCTGCCAAATTTCAAATCCCTGCTCCAAAGCACGGAGACAGTAGAGACTCTCAAAGAAAAGTTTGCCAGAAATTTTTAACGTGAGCATAACAATGTATTTTTCCCTGACTTTGTTCTTGGAAATGGCTGCTCTGAATTTGTTGAAATTTTCCAGTAAATTCAGCCTGAGGCAGACCCCCAGCTTGGAAAATTTCAGCCAAAACAATTAAAGTTCAGTTAAATTCCAAGTACTTGAAAACAGGGTCTTATGATGAGACGTGTCAGACAACCTTAATAATAGGTGGTGCTCCAAGTCCCACTTATAATCTAAAATTGTATCTCTCACATGCAGCATCCTGCTCCTGGACCACTCCTAAAGCCCCCTTTTACACCAGCTTTTTTGGGAAAGCACAAAATTCCCACCACTGCTCACTGGAGGGAGGACAGAAGCCTCCTGCATACTTGCTCCACCCATAAAACTCCTTTACAAAAAGTCTAAATGAGGATTAAGTGGGTGAACTTCACTCATAATATACTTTTTAGTATCCCATATAATCATATAAGAACAATTTTGTAAGATTAGTTTGCCATCTTTGTGTTGTAAAGTCTTTGTAATTTACTAAATTATCAGTGAATATATACTGAAGTGTTGCAAATGTTGCAGAGATATCAAAAGCCAAAACTTCTTGGTGTTTGTCAAGGTTCCCCCCCACTCTGAACTCTAGGGTACGGATGTGGGGACCTGCATGAAAAACCTCCTAAGCTTATCTTTACCAGCTTAGGTCAAAACTTCCCCAAGGTACAAAAAATTCCACCCTTTGTCCTTGCCGCTACCACCACCAAACTAATACTGGTTACTGGGGAAGAGCAGTTTGGATGCGTCTTTCCCCCCAAAATACTTCCCAAAACCTTGCACCCCACTTCCTGGACAAGGTTTGGTAAAAAGCCTCACCAATTTGCCTAGGTGACTACAGACCCAGACCCTTGGATCTTAAGAACAATGAACAATCCTCCCAACGCTTGCACCCCCCCTTTCCTGGGAAATGTTGTATAAAGAGCCTCACCAATTTGCATAGGTGACCACAGACCCAAACCCTTGGATCTGAGAACAATGAAAAAGCATTCAGTTTTCTTACAAGAAGACTTTTAATAAAAATAGAAGTAAATAGAAATAAAGAAATCCCCCCTGTAAAATCAGGATGGTAGATATCTTACAGGGTAATTAGATTCAAAAACATAGAGAACCCCTCTAGGCAAAAGCTTAAGTTACAAAAAAGATACACAGACAGAAAGTTATTCTATTCAGCACAATTCTTTTCTCAGCCATTTAAAGAAATCATAATCTAACACATACCTAGCTAGATTACTTACTAAAAGTTCTAAGACTCCATTCCTGGTCTATCCCTGGCAAAGACCAGCATACAGACAGACACAGACCCTTTGTTTCTCTCCCTCCTCCCAGCTTTTGAAAGTATCTTGTCTCCTCATTGGTCATTTTGGTCAGGTGCCAGCGAGGTTACCTTTAGCTTCTTACCCCTTTACAGGTGAGAGGAGCTTTCCCCTGGCCAGGAGGGATTTCAAAGGGGTTTACCCTTCCCTTTATGTTTATGACAGTGTTTATCAGAATATAAATGAAAGATTTTTCTGCTTTCTAAGGTGCTGAATATTCTGGTCAGGGCAGTGGTGGATGGAATGGCTGATCGTAATGGAGAGGTGGCAACGGGGTTGAAGGGGAAATTGCAGGAGCTGTTTGGCAGAGTGACTTCAAGAGTGACTGGTGATGCGGACATCTGGAGACTGTATGCCAGACTCTGTGGAAATGGACAGAGTGATAACCCTGAAGATACTGAAAAGGTAAATGTTGAGGTTGCTTTTTGTTTTGTTTTTTTTTTGCTTTGGTTTGTTTTCCTAAAATATGAGTTTGTTATAGCAATAGAAGGCTGTTATCCTCTAGTAGACCAGCTACTGAAGCAAGATACAGAACACACTTTGCAACTGTTCCTCCGTTTTGCTGCAGGCATTTTGTTCTTTTGGGGTTTCTTTTTCTTCAGAAGAAGAAATTTCCTATTACAGCATCTGTTGGTGACACTAGGTTGATATTTTGAAGGTTTTCATTGCAGCCATAATGGCTAGAGATTTAATTTTAACTCAAAGCTTAGATTCTGGCAATAAGGCTGCAGCCTTCAGAAAACAGTGGCTCACTGAGTCATCATAAGTTACCAAACTCAGTTCTGGGATCATAGTGTGAAAATATATTTAGGGCTCGTCTACACTGCAGTAATTCAGAAACAGCTAATCCTGAACTATTCCATGTGGACACATTCCAGAAGAAGAATGCCTTGTTTCTATTTAGCTTAAAGTGGGTTTACTTCCTCCACTTAATTCTTAATCTGTTGAGGTGTCAAGGCCTGTGTACAGTTGTCTGTCCTAATATTAATCTGTTTCTATTAGCCTCTAATCCCAGGTCGTCACCGTTCCCTCGATCTCTGTTAGATCATAAATTGAGGCTAGAGTGATTGCATTTCCAAAATAACTGCTACACAACTGGAGTGCTTACTTTGTTGTTCATGCTGGATGGTGCTTTGCAATTTGGTATTAAGTTTCCAAAATTCACATACCCGTGCACACTCCCAAAATATCTCTAGGTTATCAGATCTTCACTGAACCTGAAAATATAAAATGTCAGCATTCAGTATGTGTTTCCTAATGGCACTCTTTGACCAGGGCAGAAATGTCAGGCGGGAAGATTGCTCAATATTCTGTGATAAGTACGTGATGCAGATTGTTGGGCTTGTGGTTCACACGTCCATGGTAGTGTACTTCTAGTCACTTTGTCCTTCCTCATTCTGTTCTCTTCAAACTCTCCTCTGTTAACTTGCATTCTTTAGCCCTCACTTGCTTTCCTCTGACTCTGATTTGTCTGATTCTCCCTCTCTTTTCCATTTTTTCCTTTAGAGATGAAAATGATTTTGCCCTTTTTGCATTCAGAAGCACGGAAGTTGCAATATCATGTAATGCATCCCTAAATACTAATCAGACACAAAAAGTAACTCAGAGCTTGTCTACACTATAAATGTAGTCATGTCAGGGAGCCCGGTTACATCATGGTCTTCCCCTAACCCAGTTATAAATGTGGTTTCAGTATGTAGAGGAGACAGGACTTTAACTATGTATCGTAACCAGACTGGTTATGAAACATGGTTAAAATCTAATCTACCCTGCAAATTCGGACCATATTTGTAAAAGTTAGGGTACACTTTTGTCAGTTTCCTGACATGGTTGTATTTTAGTGTAGACGGAGCATGAAAGAGAACTGAAAAACTAAAGTCTCTACAGGCACAACTTGAATTAATTTACAGTATCAATTTATAAAACTTCTACTATATTGTACAAAATTTGAAGGTTTTCCTGTGCCTATTGGGCATTAAATCAAAGTAGCTGTCTATTGCAATTTTTCAAAACCCATATAGTGTGAAAGAAGCAAAGAGCTTGAATAGAATATAAAATAATGTTTGCAGTTTTCATAGCATCATAGATGATAAAGACAGGAAAAGGCCTATTAGATCATTTTGTCCCTCTCCCTGCAAATGCACATCTGTCCCCTTTGAACACAACACTAAAAAATGTTCTAGTTGAGGTTTAAAAGACTCAAGCAATGAGGCTTCCAGCAGTTCCCTTGGGAGAATACTCCACAGCCTCATACATCTGGCTGCTGTTAAGATTTTCCTGGTATTCAGACTAAATTTTTCCTTTCCTAATTTCATCTCTCTATTCTGATGGTGGCTGGTGTCCAAAATAGTTGCTGAGGCGGCAGGTAATAATCCACCACACTCTCCTTCATGTTAATCAGTGTTTCAAAATGAAATATAGGGACACTGGTAAGGAAGCATATTTTGGGGGAAGAATGTGGTTGATGGGGAACTGGGAAGTAAAAGGTGCCACTCCTGTACTTTCAGAATGAAAAACTGGGATACCTTTTATAGCAAATGGTGGTATGGGAGAAAATATTTCTCCCTCAGTCACTCCTTCATTGTTCTCTCCTCCTCCCAACCTCCACCCCTCTGATCTAGTTTTTAACCCAGGATACACTCTCTTTCTCTTGCGCACACACACCAATCTACTCACAACCTCCTTCACCAATTCAGTCAGTTTTCTCCTGTGCTTAACCCAGTGCATCCCTCTCCCACTTCAGAACCTTCTAAAGCCTTCACAATTCCCTCCAATCTAACACCAACTCACACTTGCCCATGAGGCCAAGAACCCTTCCCATTTGCAATTAAACTCTCCATGGCTCAGTACCATCTCTCTCCAAATACATCCAAGCTCAGAAAACACACACACACAACCCTTCAGCCTCAGATCTTTTTCCCTTCCTGCCTGACACCCACATACTCAACCCGTTTGTTGCTGGGCCTGGAAAATGAGGTGGCAGCAAGGAAGCATTTGCAGGCAGCCCTATATGCTGCCTCTCTGGGACTAGCCCTACAGAAACCTGTATTCCCCATTGTGTTCCTCCTCTATCTACTACCTGCATCAGGGCCAAAATTCCCTGATGACAGCCAGATGTATGGGTCCTTCAGAGGCTTGTAAGTTCCAGCTCCATCAGAGGCCCCCTGTGGGAGCAGGCAGTACTGCTGGAACATTATTGTTGGGGCTTGGTCCCCTTGGCGTCTAATGACCAATCTTCGCTGCATTGCTTCTAATATCCATAGAATCATAGAAATGTAGGGCTGGAAGGGACCTTGAGAAGTCATCAAGTCCAGCCCCTTGTGCTGTGGCAGGACCAAGTAAACCTAGACCATCCCTGACAGGTGATTGTCCAACTCGTTTTTAAAAGCTTCTAATGATATTTATATATGGCTTTAAGATGTTTCTTCTCCCTTCTGTTTAGACTCTTCAGATGGTAGTACACTGTTATAATGCCCCTCTTAGTCCATCATTTAATCAAGTGATAGAACTCCAGCATCTTCAGTTTTTTCACACAATATGTTTAATTTTTATTTTTAGTAACACTCCACCCCCTGTGAGAAGGAAAAAATAGCAAGCAATCATTATTTTCTCCTTTTTAAATTTCTCCCGCTCACTGAGCTGTGTGTTTTTTAGATTATTTTTCACCTGATGTATAAGCCTCTACATTGACAAAATGCATCTCATTTTGTTTTGGTTTTTTTCAGTGTATCTAATCTCCCTGCATCCCTTGATATTATTTCTCTTTCCTAATTTGTGTTCATAGCTTCCTTCCAGTTTTTCATCTGCAAATTTCATTAATGTGCTGTTGATTCCTGTGATACAAGAAGTGGGGGGAGTAGCTCCCTTTGATGGACACCCAGCCAGCCACTTAGCTGTAAAATCCCTCTTGGTCTGTTCTCTGCTTTCTTTTACCTCTGGGCTTGTTAACCCTTTACAGGTGAAACAACCAGAGAACAGACCAAGAGGGATTTTATAGCTAGCTAGCTGGCTGGCTGAGTGTCCATCAAAGGGAACTACTGCCCCCCACTTCATGTATCACAATTCCCTTTTCCGGATAGTGAAGATGTTGAATACGACCAGATCCTTGTAGTACAGCACTGGATTCCTATTCCCCATTTATGTTCCCATTTGTCTGGCAAGAAATGGTCTTCATAAACTCAGAGTGATCAGTGCTTATGGTTCTGTTACATCTTAGATATTTTCTTTCCCTTTATTTGTTCCATTGTTATACTAAGGACAGAAATTGTATTGAAAGTGTGGTTATTACCAGAATCACTTTTTTTTTTCATTTATACATTTGTTTAATAAATTGGTATCATATTTGTTTTTCATTATAAGTTTCCTGCTTATGAAAATTCTTCCTTGATTACTGTTTACATTCATTTTCTATACTTCTGTTTGCTTTTGGGAATCAATGCAGTATCAAAGCAATAGCTCAGTCTAAGAAAAACAATATTGGGTAATATTTTTGGAAAAAAGCCTTGTAGTATTTAACTATATATTTCTTAGGTTCAGAACTGCTGTTCAAAACATGTAAGTGTTTTCTCTTTTGGATATGCTTTTAATTATTTTGACCTGGCAAACATGGGTCACGTCCATCAGTCTAGACAAATTTATAAAAAATAAAAATTGTCTTCAGACACATGTTACTTTATGTGCCTGACATCCTTGAGATGCAATATCAGTGAACATCTGTGTTACAGCTGGTGCTAATGGTTTCAGAGAAACTCTGACTCTCAGAAAATCCATCATATTAAAGATATGTTCAGTTTTTTGGGAGGAGTGTTTAATATGTGCATAAAGCTAAACTGGAATTCTTTTATAATTTTGCGTTAATTGATTGTTTTGCAGTCACTACAGTATCTCACCAAGGCACATAAATGTGAAATGCAATCAGCAGATTGGGAGAAAGATATTTCGTCTTTTAAAGAATTGGTGAAAGGAGCCATAGAGCTTGCCCATGGTATGTTCGCCCTGAAACATAACATTTTATATTATTCATAAAGAATATACAGAGTACTTAAGAAACTCACTAACAAAATACATTCTTTCTTATCCTCAGATATTGGAACTCATATGGCACCTATTGTTTGGGATATAATCTTGTTACTGCATGTGAAAAGTTGAGTCTGGGTGCAGTGAGATAGAGTTCCTGAGTATAAGATGAGGCAGCATTTAAAAGGCCTGTGAGCCAGCAAACACTGTGAGTAGCACACAGTAGAGATCTCTGGAAGTTCCTGAGAAAGTGAGAGAAAATTATTCCTGTCTCAGCCGTGAAAAGGGAGAGCACACTGGGGGAGAAATATTATAGTGGTATTCTTCCAAGCCTCCCACAAAATAAGCTCAGCTGACAAGATACAAATTGAGAGGCAATTCTCAGTAGATTGTGTAGCTCTGGACTCTGATAGACTCTTTGGTCTTTGCTCCCTCTCAGTGAGATTCAGATAGATATACCACCTATGATCTCTGTGCTCCTTGGCTTCCCTTCATTGGGGCTCAGATGTTCTTCTAGAGACCTTGGTCTTAATTAAGAAGAGAGGGGAGGAAATAAGTGGTAGTTTTCTGTCAAGCCCACCTACCCACAATGCCAAAATTAGCTGCTGCTCAGAGTAGATTGTGCAAATCTTCATAATATACTTCCTTTTCTTACTTCACGGCTGAAAGCCTGAAAGATGTTAATGGTGAAATTTAAAGGACCAGTCTACTTGAAGGAAATTAGCACCTGTGTAACTACACTGAGGTAGTTGCACTGGTGCAAACTCCTAATATAGTTTCTCTGCACTTGTGTAAAGTAGGGCTTAGTCAACTTCATCCAGCAACAAACAGCAGTTGAGATCACTGAGAGAAACCAAGAATGCAAAATTAGGTTGAGCCACAAAGAAAGAACTCTTCTCCACCAACTACTCCTTGACACAATGGATAAGCTAGTAGTGGAGGAACAAGAAAGTAATAAGCGATTTGGCAATTAGAAAGAGTAATAAGAATAGCCCAGGACAAACATCCGTTAAGGAGGATTAGGACATTGTGCGGAAGCTAAATTATTTCTTTATACGATTCTTCAATACTTGAGGATGTTGGCAACTGTATTTACTCTTTCTTCTTTGAATTATGGTCCCTATTGTATCCACTAAGGGTTATACATAGGGCCCTACCAAATTCACAGCTGTGAAAAACACAACGGACCGTGAAAGCTGGTCTTTTGTGTCCTTTTACCCTGTAATATACAGATTTCACGAGGGAGACCAGCATTTCTCAAATTGGGGGTCCTGATCCAAAAGAGGGTAGGGGGAGTGGTATTGCCACCCTTACTTTTGCATTGCCTTCAGAACTGGGTGAGAGCAGTGGCTGCTGCCAGGTGCCCAGCTCTTAAGACCATGTGCTGCCAGTAACAGCGCAGAAGAAAGGGTGGGAATAGCATACCATGCCACCCTTACTTCTGTGATGCTGCGTTCAGAGTTGGGTCACAACCCCTACTGTTATAATACCATGAAATTTCAGATTTAAATATCTGAAATAATGAAATTTATGATCTTTGAAATCCTATGACTCTGAAATTGACCAAAATGGACCATGAATTTGGTAGGGGTCTAGTTATATGCATGCGGCATGCATCAGGAGCTGAAGATTTTGAAAATAGTAGTGTCTGTTGGTCCGCACCCACACCCTTGCTCCACCTCATGGTTTCATCCAAGGCAATAAAGGGCGGGGCTGACCAACAGCACCCTCAATTCTTTCTCAACACCATTTGGTCCGTGCTGGCGTCTCTACTGTCTTGTGACACATTTTCTAAAAATACAGAAAGACGACTGTTTTTACCCTTGTATATAGTTAGTATTTTTGTTGTTTTGGTAGTAGTTTTTAGTGTAGTAGTAGTTTTTAGGAATTAAGGACTTTGGATGCCATTTTGTTGGCCTCCTGCTCTGCTTTGCTTTGCAAGTGGTTAATAGTGTGGCTCGGGGAAGTGGTGCTGTGATGAGCATTGAGAAAGCTGTGCTCATTAGTTTGAAGGAAAGGAACAAGGTTAGTCCTGGTATTAGTCCAAAGAACTTTTCTGAATTCCCCTATGGAGGTAATGTAATAGCCTATAAAGGGAAGTGGTGAAGTCTTTCTTTCTAGGAGGGGATTCTGTGATGTGCTTTCCTGAAAAGAAACAACAGTTGAAGGCTGAAGGGACATTGGTTTTGGAATTAGGCGTGGCAATGGAAGTAGCAGTGGCATCTAATAATTCAGGTGCTGCTGTGGATAATGTAGGAAAAGCTGAATGTAAAATATAAAAGGAAGGATGGCCGCCTCTGAGAAAGAAGATTGAAAAGGTATCAGTAGTGACCTTTTCTAATAGTGGGCCTCAGGGAAAAGAGGACCAGCATGGTAGACGGAATGGGGGGAAATGAAATAAAAAGGAAGGCAAAGGTAGAAGTTTTAGTAGGAGACAGTGGAGACACTGACTCATTGAGGAGTTTAGTTTGGAAGTGGCTATTGCAATATGAGAGCAGGGACCAAATTGACAGATTGCGTACTGCAGAGCTGCTCTGAAAACTATCGGACTACAAGGGAGCTGTACCCATATCTTCCCCGCCTTCCAAAAGTTCAATATAGGGAGGTGGGTGCCCCCTATCTCCCCAGTTTCAGCACAAGATCCTGCTGGTTTAGGGGCACATTTAGATCGGGATACCTGGGGAAGACATGCCATTTAATAAGGGAGCATTCAGACAAGATATGCTGATACACAGGTGCCACTTATTCATTAATTAGTACTAAGAAATAAGACTTGTTTGGATCCCCAGTAACAGTAAAAAGATTACAGGGAGTCATAGTAGAACTGCAGAGCACAAATAATGCAGCTATTTGGTCTGTCTTAAAAGCAGATAGAAAAACATGGAGATTAACCATTGATTTTAGGCCACTTAACAAGGTGACACCTATCACTCCCTAAGTAGTGGCAAAGTACCCGAAGGTCATAACATCCATAGCTGGAGGAGTTCAGAAGTTTACAGTGATTCTTCCCAACTGAAGCAATGGAAAAGAATTATTAATGTGTATAACTGTTTAGAAATAAGATTACCTAGTAACTAGGGCTGTCAAGTGATTAAAAAAATTAATCATGATTAATTACACTGTTAATAATAGAATACCATTTATTTAAATATTTTTGGATATTTTCTACATTTTCAAATATATTGATTTAAGTTGCAACACAGAATACAAAGTGTACAGTGCTCACTTTGTATTTATTATTACAAGTATTTGCACTGTAAAACACAAAAGAAATAGTATTTTTTAGTTCACCTAATACAAGTACTTTAGTGCAATCCTTTTATCATGAAAGTTGAACTTAAAAATGTAGAATTATTTTTTTTAAAAAAACCTGCATTCAAAAATTAAACAAAGTAAAATTTTAGAGCCTTCAAGTCCACTCAGTCCTACTTGTTGTTTGCCTGTGTAATTGGCTGAACAAGTTTGTTTACATTTGCAGGAGATAATGCTGCCTGCTTCTGGTTTACAATGTTACCTGAAAGTGAGAACGGGCATTCTCATGGCACTGTTGTAGCTGATGTTGCAAGATATTTATGTGCCAGATGCGCTAACGATGTCCCTTCGTCTTCAACCACCATTCCAGGGGACATGCGTCCATGCTGATGACAGGTTCTGCTCTATAACAATCCAAACCAGTGCGAACCGACACATGTTCATTTTCATCACCTGAGTCCGATGCCACCAGCAGAAGGTTGATTTTCTTTTTTGATGGTTTGGGTTCTGTAGTTTCCATATTGGAGTATTGTTCTTTTAAGACTTCTGACAGCATGCGCCACATCTCAACCCTCTCAAATTTTGGAAGTCACTTCAGATTCTTAAACCTTGGGTCGAGTGCTGTAGCTATCTTTAGAAATCTCACATTGGTATCTTCTTTGAGTTTTGACAAATCTGCACTGAAAGTGTTCTTAAAATGAACAACATGTGCTGGATCATCATCCGAAACTGCTATAACATGTAATATTATGGCAGAAGCCTGGTAAAACAGAGCAGGAGACATACAATTCTCCCCCAAGGAGTTCAATCACAAATTTAATTAACACATTATTTTTTTAACGAGCGTCATCAGCATGGAAGCATGTCCTCTGGAATGGTGGCCAAAGCATGAAGGGGCATACAAATGTTTAGCATATCTGGCATGTAAATACCTTCCAATGCCAGCTACAAAAGTGCCATGCATATACCTGTTCTCACTTTCTTGTGACATTGTAAATAAGAAGAGGGCAGCATTATCTTCTGTAAATGTCAACAAACTTGTTTGTCTTAGCGATTGGCTGAACAAGAAGTAGGACTGAGTGGCCTTGTAGGCTATGAAGTTTTATATTGTTTTGTTTTTGACTGCACTTATGTAACCAAAAAAATCTACATTTGTAAGTTGCACTTTCACGATAAGGAGATTGTATCGCATACAGTACTTTTATGAGGTGAGGTGAAAAATGCTATTTCTTTAGTTTATCATTTTTACAGTGCAAATATTTGTAATAAATAATATACACTTTGATTTCAATTACAACACAGAATACAATATATATGAAAATGTAGAAAAATATCCAAAATATTTAATAAATTTCAATTGGTAGTGTATGGTTTAACAGTGTGATTAAAACTGCAATTAATTGAGATTAAATTTTTTAATTGCAATTAGGTTTTTTGAATTAATCGCATGAGTTAACTGCGATTAATCGACTGCCCTACTAGTAACCCTAATTATATTTCTCTGAATAATATAGAGGATTCACCAAAAGATAAAGTTAAGGAAATGGACAGGGACCTCCAGAAAGAGAAGGTCGCGGAGATGCCGAAGTTAGAACCCGTGCCCCTGGATTCTCTTTATTTAAGAAAATCCCCTGTTGCAGCTCAGCACCCAAACTGGGAGAGACATATGGTGCCTGTAGTTATTGAAGGAGGGGTATTCCGCCAGTAATGTAATTGTGCAAAAGGGTGGCTTGCTCTCTTCTGAGCATCACTGTCTGCCAACAAAAGATGTTTGTGTTTGAGCCCCCAGTGCAGTGGAGGGAGACATTGGAAATCAATGGGCAGAAAAGTGTAGTCCCAGCAAGCTCTCTGATAAGTTTCAGGATAGGAGCAATTTGGGTTGATGGACATGGGTGGTCATGGGGTAATTGGCATGGGATATAATAAAAAACTTACGGGTAATAATTGATTTGGCAAATAGTGTGTCGTGGGGAATGCCTTAATAATTAAATGTTTGTTAGTTTTAAGTAATTATTAACGCAAAGTAGGTACCAATGTGAGATTTCTAAAGATAGCTGTGATGGGTGCCCCCAGGTACTGGGATACCACTGAGCCCTCTGACCCACCAGCCTGGGCTGCCTCTCACACAGTGCTGCTGGGACGAGCTGCAAAGCCCTCCAGCCTGCACTTTCACCAGCATTCACACAGGTAGGGACACACCCAGCTGCAGTTACACACAGGCTTTCCAACCACCAACTTCCCAGCCTAGGACCCCAGAGCAGTACCATCCTGCCCTGGACAGATCTGGCCAGTATATGGGTTTAATACTCGGTCCACCTCTCCGTTAATGTGAGGAGAACAATGCATGCTTGTGGTAATCAAGCAGAGATTTTCCCCAAACGCTTCAGTCAAAGCTCATTGCTTTGGATTAAAACATAAAATAAGTTTATTAACTACAAAAGATAGCATGGATGCATGTCCTCTAGAATGGTGGTTGAAGCATGAAGGGACATGTGAATCATTAGCACATCTGGCACGTAAATATCTTGCAATGCTGTATACGACAGTGCCATGCAAATGCTTGTTCTCTCAGATGACATTGTAAACAAGAAGCAGGCAGCATTATCTCCTTCAAATTTAAACAAACTTGTTTGAGCAATTGGCTGAACAAGAAGTAGGACTGAGTGGACTTGTAGGCTTTAAAGTTTTACATTGTTTTATTTTTTAATGCAGGGGTTTTTTTTGTACATAATTCTACATTTGTAAATTCAACTTTCATGATAAAGAAATTGCACTACAGTACTTGGATTAGGTGAATTGAAAAATACCATTTCTTTTGTTTTTTACAGTACAAATATTTGTAATGAAAAATAAATATAAAGTGAGCACTGTACACTTTGTATTCTATGTTGTAATTGAGACCAATATATTTGAAAATGTATAAAACATCCAAAACTATTTAAATAAATAGTATTCTATTATTGTTTAACAGCATGATTAATCGCAATTAATTTTTGTAATCGCTTGGCAGCCCTATTAGATATATAGATATAGATATATTATCAAACCATCAAGGAGAGGACTGATACCAAAGAAATTGCCCAGACTCCATTTTGTATCCCCAGCTTCCATTTTAAATAAGCAAGAGTCACTCTGCTATTAGAAGCTGTAGGTCACATACCACTAAAAATAGAATTGGTGTGAAAACCAAATTAGGGGAAAGGTCAGCAAATCATAACTCCTAAGGTAAACAACGGTTGCAGGCTAAAAATAGAACTGACAGTTTGGAAAATGTTGGCATATGTTCAAGAAACATTTGACAAAGATATTAGCAGAAGTGTCCAGAAAGTTCTGACAGGACAGTATAAAAGTCAATGTGTCTGTGGACGGAAGCCGGAGGCAGTTAGGAGCAGACAGTGAAGAAGCAGCAGCAGCAGAGGGATTCCTGTCACTAGAATGAAGTCAGCAAACAGTAAGCTTGTCAGTTATAGTTATAGGATAGGATAGGATAGTGTTAGTGTGTACGCGTGTGTGGGGATTAATAAAGATGTATGTAAGTATGTGTGTTCATTGTGGAGGGAATGTTTATGTGTATGACCTAAAGAACGGTTATCAATTGCTGTCAGCAACCTGCAGCAGACTGGCCATCCGAAGCAGGGAACAGCCATTCAGGATCATTTCAGACTACAAGGCAATGTGATTTGGGGTGCTCTTTAACTTGTTATACAGTATTTGAGTTTTTGTAACATTAATATTGTTACTGTGTTAGGGATTGTTATTTGCACCAATTAAAAGGTGCCTTGTTTTGGAAAAGAATACTTCTTGTGGCTGTCAGTTATTTATCGGAAAGCTGTATCCATGTCCTCCAGGTATTTCCTTAACCACCCTGGAGATCCATGCCTTAGGAGAACAGATTGGTGATAGGTGAGCTATTTTGGGGGAACCCTAAATCTGTTTTCCAGGTAACACTCTGGCCTTCATTGACTAGGCGTTCAGAACCAGAGTCAGAGGATGCACCACTTAGCCCGACTCTGATGTTACTGCCAGAACCAGAGAGGTTCCCTTAATCATCCAGATGTAGCAGTGCTGTTGATTCCTTCCTCCTCCCTCCCCTGATGACCACCGTCAGATCCAGGAACTGTTACAAAGAGTGGCTGATGCCCTCCACATTCCACTGGAGGAAGTGCAGGAGAGCCAACATCAGTTGCTTGATACCTTGCATGCATTTGTACCATTCAGAGTGGTGCGACCAGTCAACTATGTTGTTCCTCAACTGGCCCAAACTTTCTGGCATACTCTGGTCACTTGCACACCCACCGCAAAGTCAGTGGAAAAGAGATACTATGTACTGGCAAAGGGGTCTGAGTTTCTGTTTTCTCACCCCCTGTCCAATTCCTTGATTTATACAAGCAGCAATGGAACAAGCCTGGTAACCACCTCCACATTCTACTCTAGCTGACAAGAAAGGTAAGAGACCAGACTTCCTAGGTTGCAAGGTCTTTTCTTCGGCCAGCCTTCAGTTTCTGATCTCCAACTACCAGGCGTTATTAGCTAAATATGACTTTCTAAATTACAGTCAGTTAGCAGACTTTGTAGAGAATCTTCCCCAGGAGGATCATGCCCACTTCCACACTATCCCAGAGGAAGGCAGACTGGGCACCAGGACAGTGCTCCAGGCTGTAGTGGATTCAGTGGACAGATCTTCATGAGCTGTGGCCACAGGGATTGTCATGAGGAGGGAATCCTGGTTCCATTTGTCTGATTTCCTTAGGAGGTGCAGAATTCCATTGAGGACCTCCCTTTTGATGAATCTCACCTCTTCAACCAGGAGACTGACGACTCCCTCAAGGACTCCAGAGACACCCTGTGATCACTGTGTATTTATACACCTGCACCCAAGTGGAAGTTTTACCACCTACCTCCCACACAACAGGTCAGAACTCCTCAGTCCTTTCATCAGCAACTCTACAAGCATCTTTGAAAGTGTCAGAAGACCAATGGTCCCATCCCCCGGGTCTGCCCATGTAGTCTTCGACACCACAAATTCAGTCTTCACAAAAGTGATATTTCTGAGTGCATCTAGAGAGCCATCAGTTGCCTTGCATCCTATCATACGTACAACCCTTCCTCTTTGAGGGACATCTAGCACACTTTTTACCAGCTCAGAGTGCAATTACAATAGACAAGTGGGTCCTGAATGTCATTCGACATGGCTATATGATCAAGTTCATGATGCTACCTCATCCACATGCCTCATCCCGTCCTGCTTCCGGGACCACTCTCATGACAGTATGCTCTCCCTAGAGGTAGACTCCCTACTGCAAAGAGGATCAATAGAGCCTATTCCTACAGTATTTCAAGGTGCAGGGTTCCATTCCACCTATTTTCTAGTGCCCAAGAAGGGAGGATGGAGACCAATCTTAGATCTCTGTCATCTCAGCCACTTCATACCTAAACCAAAGTTTCATATGGCCACCCTTGCAGCCATTATACTCTCACTAGAAAGAGATGCGTGGTTTATGGCTCTTAATATGCAAGATGCTTACTTCCATTTAGATATCCATCCTACCCACAGACAGTTCTTGAGATTTATGGTAGGCCCAAGACACTTCCAGTACAGAGTTATACCATTCGGGCACACGGGTCCATGGGTCTTCACTGGTGTCAAGGGGTCGTTAAATTCCCTTATCTCGATGACTGGCTACTAGAGTACGATCCAGACAAGAGGCTCAACCTTCAACCTCCTTGCTGCTCCTACTCCTTTCCTCCCTGGGGGTGAGCATATCCCACACAGTCCGTATAGTAATTCAGGGCACATATTGATGAGTTCTGTGCACATGGCTACATACCAGAGGATAGATTTCAGGCCCTGCAAGCACTGATTACCACAGTGGCCTCCAGTACTTCTGTTCCAGCCAGAACTTGCCTTTCCCTTCTTGGCCACATGGCAGCAAGCATGTACGTCACTGCCTTCACTCATTTCCGCTTCTTATGCCTACAGCTGTTGCTTGAGAGATCCTATTATCCCACGCACCATTCCATGGACCTCCTACTGACAGTTTCCCCCGAGGTTCTCTGTTCCCTTCGATGGTGGATGGACCCGGTTCAGGTTTTCACCGGGATACCCTTCTTTCCGTCTTCTCGAAGCACGACGATCATCACAGATGCATTGCTCGATGGCTGGGGTGCCCACATGGGCAAACTCATGACACAAGGAACTTAGACCGCTCAGGAATCCAGGATGTACATCAGCATCCTAGAACTTCGGATGGTAAGGACAGCACGTCATGCATTTCTCCCATCTATTCACTTCTGTCACGTTCTCATCATGTCAGACAACACCATCACCATTTACTACATAAACAAACAAAGGGTGCACGAGGTCACCAGTACTTTGTGCGGAAGCTGTTCATCTCTGGGACTGATGCATCACCCACAAGATCCTGTTGTCAGCAGCCTTTCTTCTGGGAACTCAGAACGTGATTGCAGACTCCCTCAGCAGGAAATTTGTGGCTGACCATGAATGGGAGCTACACGACTCTGTGATTGCCATCATTTTCAACTGCTGGAGGAATCTGACCAGAGACCTCTTTGCCTCCAGCACAAACAGCAAATGCATCCAGTACAGCTCCTGGGGAGGGCTCTGCATCTTTTCCCAAGGCAATGCCTTAGTTATCCACCGATCAGACCAGATCAGTAATGCCTTTCCTCCCCTACCATTCCTGCCATGTGTCCTATACAAGATCAGATGGGGCGGTAGGGAGCTACGGTCATCCTGATTGCCCTTTTCTGGCCTCACCAATTCTGGTTTTCCCTTCTCCGCTTGTCTGCATGTCCCCCACTTCTGCTGCCAGCTTTTCTGGAACTGCTTACGCAACGCAACGGCAGGATCAGACATCCCATTCCACACACCCGTCACCTGAGAGCTTGGTTTTTGGATGGGCATCTTCGTTAGAATGGGAATGTTCGTTGTCAGTACAAGATGTCCTTTCAAGTAGCAGGAAAGAGTGCACAATGCAGTCCTATCAGGCCAAGTGGATACATTTCACCTCCTGGGCCCAGCAGAAGAGTCTTGCCCCTGAAGCCATGGGCATTCCTCTTCTCTTGGACTATCTCCTGTCCCTGAAGGAGTCAGAACTCACTCTCAACTCTGTCAAAGTGCACATAGCAGTAATTAGTGCTTTCCACCCCCATTTGGAAAGGCACTCTGTCTTTACACACCCCTTGACTACAAAATTTTGGAAGGGCCTCCTACAAACTTATCCTTCCGTTCAACCCACTGCTCCCCAATGGGATTTCAACCTTGTCCTCACAATATTGATGAAATTACCCTTTGAACCACTAGCCTCCTGCTCCCTGTCTCTCCTCTCCATGAAGGCCGCCTTCCTAATAGCTATTGCTATTTTGCAAGAAGGGTAGGCGAACTGGGGACAATGATAGTGGAGCCCCCATTTACCACATTCCATAGAGATAAAGTTTCCCTGCACTTGCGTCCCAAGTTTCTGCCAAAGATTGTATCCCATTTTTATCTCAACCAACCCACACACTTACTTGCGTTCTTTCTGAAGCCACACACCTCAGTGAAAGAACAGCGCCTTCATTCACTCAATGTCTGCGGTGCCCTGACCTTCTGTCTGCAGAGGACGAGATCATTCAGGAAGTCCCCTAGACTCTTTATCGTTATAGTAGAAAGGATTAAGGGGCAAGCAATCTCTGCTCAAAGGATTTCTAAGTGGATTTCAGGATGCATTACACTCAGCTATCTGTTGTTGGGATTGCCTCCCTCTCCCTTGGTGCGTAACTTCTCTTCCCAGTACACCTTGGTGCAAGACTCTGCGATGGATGCCCTGTTCAGCATAGCTGTTCTCCATTCCACGGTTTTATCATCTTCCTTCTCACTATGTTCTGCTTGTTAATCACTCTCAGTGGAATACAATAGGGTCCATCACTCGAAGAAGATGAGGTTACTAACCTGTAACTGGAGGTTCTTCAAGATGTGTGGTCCCTATCTGTATTCCAATCCCACCCTCCTTCCCCTCTGCTGTGGATTTCTTGGTTCGCAGTGGAGAAGGAACTGAGAGTGCGGTTGTTCTACCCTGCTCTTTATTGCCTTGGATGTAACCCTGAGGCGGAGCAAGGGCACATGTGCAGACCAGCAGACACTACTACTTTCAAAATCTCCAGCTCCAGATGTATGGCATATGCATATAAGCCTCAGTAGAATACAAATAGGGACCACATATCTTGAAGAATCTCCAGTTACAGGGAAGTAGCCTCCTCTTGTAAAGATGAGGTATTGTCAGAGACTGTGGTGTCAAAAGAAGAGGTGCTGGAATATATTGAAAAATTAAGGAGTATCAGTTGCCAATTAAGCATCATATGGTACATCCAAGAATTCTGAAAGAACTTAAGAATGAGGTGGTTGAGCTGTTAATGAAAATGTCCAATCTTATTAAAATTAGCTTCTATCCTGGAGTATAGTAAATGCATCTATTTTTAACAGACTACATGGGGTGATAGTGAGTATTATAGACCAGTAAGCCTTACAACAGTGCTGGGTAAATTGGCTTAAATGGTAATTACAAATTTAAAAAAATAGAAATAGAATTATATAGGATCTGGATGATCTTGGCATGATGGGAACTAACCAACACGGCTTCTGCAAGGTAAAATCATACCTCAGTAATCCCTCAGAATTCTCTGAATGTGCCAAAAACATCAGCACACCCATATAGACATCTGTGCACCAGTGAAGTGTGTGGTGTGGTGTGGTGTGTTTTCTCTTGGAGAAATATGAGATCAGGGTTAAGGTTTTGCTTTATAGTGCAGTCTTAAGGAATGTGGTATATACATAGTATATGTGTTGGAGGTATATGGCACTTTTTTTTATAGAGCAGTAGGGTCTGTCAATACAAGTAGTGAGAATGACTTGTGAAGGAATCCTAAAATATACCTTAACTGAACATATTCTTGTTTACGCTTTTGTTTTCTCCTTAAGCAAACTTACTATTTTTAATCAAGTTTTCTCTTTGTGGGATATTATGTTCCAAATGTTTTATGACAGCTGTTCAGTGTTCTGATTAACTGTTGGATTTATACCTACAGGCTATCATTATGGTGTTTAATGTTTTTCCCCCTTTTGCTTTGACTTTTAGTGGCAATAAAGTGCAGTAAAAACAAATCTGATCACCAGGGAGCTTTGCAGATACTTTCTTCAGCTCGACTCAACTTGCGTGGCTTGTCATCCAAAGCAAAGGTGAGACTGGTTTAGAAATATCTCAAAGGAAAAGTCTCTATGACTTTATCTTTAGTTCTGATCTCTCAGCCCACCTCCTAAATAGAAGACATTTATAGATCAGATAATGCCCATGAATCACACTACATCATAGAGGGATTCTCATTTCTGCTTAATTAAGGGTCACTATTATAAGCCAAATTTTTCTCTCCCCATCTTTGCCTAAACCAAACCAATCATCCTAAAATTTCGCAGGCCAATTCTTAGCTCAGGTTAGAATTTTATTGGAAAATGTCACGCAAACTGGCACAGGTGGTTTGGAAGGTTGGAAGACTTCAGAAATGGAGTTATGTTTCACTTCTGGGTTATTTTCCATATGTGGATGGCCATGAGAAGAATGCCAGGCAGGAAACCATTCTGGGAGCAGGGGTTGTGGGAGACCGTCTGAGAAGCAATGGGCTCCAACTCTGCACGGATTGCAAAATCTGCCAGAATTATTGCAACTCAGCATTATTGAATTTTTTTTAAATTCCTAGGCAAAATATTTTAAACTATAGTTAGGTATAAACAAACATAACACTAAGCATTTTTGAAAATGCCATAAAAATGTGATAATTCAAAAATAAAATTGAAAATTTGTAGCTATCCAGTCATCCTTAATTCTGTCCCTGTACAACCATCAACATTCTATCTTTTACTCTTCCTTCCCTTCACGGTGTAAGGTGTACTCATTCTTTAATTAAGGCCTGCTCCTGAATATATTTTTGTTGAATAAAAATTAATGTTCCTATCTGATTTTAAGATCGCTTCATCCTGTGTCTGTACTTAGCGTGTGTGAATTACAGAGCATAGGTTTTATATACATGTATATACATTACAAACTTGGCTAAACTTGGTTCTTACCATTTAAGGACTGTAATTTAAGGATCTGAGCCTAGGAAGTTTGTATCGCTAGATATGCTGACTCCATGACTAATGACATTTGTTTAAATGCTGACTCCAGTACCTCTTGGGAATACTGGGAAATTATTGCCGTTTGTGTGTTCTGTTTTGATTCAGTAAGTAGTAAAGGACTGTATGTCTTTTCTTTAGACTGAGTATGACTCTTGAAAGGAGGCAGGAGTCCCTGGCATGAATGATGTAAACACAAGTCCAGGTGGTTTAAATCATACTGTATGGTGCAATCTTTGGAAGATTAAGAATCAGAGTCTAGTAAAATCTGTTCTTAATTCCGAAAGTTACTGATGAAATGAACTTGTATGTTCCTGGCAGATAAGGGTGTCTAAGTTTCTGACAATTGTAAGAGAAGTGAAATGGGCAGAGATTAAGTTGTTTGGGTGATCTGAACTGATTTTTCTGTATGTTCCAATTTTTTGTCTTAAATTTTAAACGTCACATTGCACTTCGAAAGATTTTTGTGTTTCGTTTTTTGTTTAAATACTACCCCCCCTTCAAAAGTTTAGATTTATGTCTGCTCAGCAGTAACTCCAGTATAGCCATTTTTTCATCTGGTTCTTGTCTTTAGTTTGAGGACTCAGTGTTTGGGGGGGATTTTGAACAAAGTACTTTTCTTTCAAGGTACTGAGAATGATCTTAGGTGTTAGACTAGTGACTTGTTCTTCAGAAGAAGAGAGAGAGCGGAGAAAATAATTAAAGATCAAATGCTAAAGCTTCCTGACCATACAGGTGATATGAACAGATCAGCACAGTTTCTTTTAAAGTAAATCATGCATATCTAGTTGATTAGTCTAGCTGACTAGTTCTTTAACAATGTTAAGAAAGTAGCAGATTTAAAAAAAAAAAGTCAGTGTAATGTCAGTAATGCTGAGCCAGTGTAAATTGACTACCTGCATTACACAGGAAGGACCTAACTTGCCTGCCAAATTCCTAGTTTGAGTTTGCTAGGCTGAGTGTCCAAAAAAATCATGTGTAGTTTTTAAAATGAGCAAATCTATATTTCTGTAAGAAGGAGTTCTTTGTTCAGTGGCAAAGCATTCGTGAAGCAAGTTGGTGACTTGTTAGCTCTCCATAGCATACTTTTGTTTATATGTCAATCTTATTTTCTTATATTTTGATGGTGGTGGTGACGTATATATCCCATAGCAATCCTTATGCCCTTGGTTAGTTTTTATCCTATCTAAATTTAGGCTTCATTCTTTCTTTTAGTCATTGAGTTTGACAAAGTGAATTACTCTACACACTTCCTTTGGATCAAAAACATGGAATTTATGGCCAGATTTCCCTTTTGATCACCAGCATGACATTTATTCTGCCACCCATATTCATGCTAAGTGGTACCTCACTCCTCAAATAGTCCCATGCATTTCAATGAGACTAACTTGAGGAAAGCAACATAACTACGGATGGCAGAAGCTGGCTGTCGGGTAGCATTGTCTATTAGTGGGTAATACAGAGGAGTGATTCAGGAAGTCTTGAGATGTAATCCCAGTTTTACTACTAACATGTTGTATCGCTTTAGGCAAATCATTTAACCTCTCTGCCTCACTTTTCCTATATGTAAAGGAAGGATTACAGTATTTTACAGGATTTGTCGACACTGAAGTTTTAAAAATATAAACCACTGTATAAGTGCTTAGCATTATTATTACACTTCAGCGTCTTGTTTTCTGTTGATTGAGTTAATTATTGACAGATGCCTGCAGCCACCCACTCATGTTCTGACATCAAATGTTACAACATGTTTATTTTGGCAATCTGGAACAAATGATATATAGTATAACATACAAGAAAAAATGACAGTCAGTTAAAATACAGAACTACTTTTACTTTACCAAACAGATCAGTCCACACAACAGTGTTGTGTGAACTGTGGTGTGAAGGGAGAGTCTGATCCTGTTTACTGAGATTAATGGCAAAACGTCTTATGATTTTAATAGGGGCAGGAGTGGGCCTTAACAGAAACCCAGCTTTCCTGGGCGGACTGGAGAATGTCAGGCGGACTGAAAAGGAAACATGCTCTGAGTCTGAGAAGAGAATGATAGTCATTCACTTCTATGTGTGCCTTCTGTTTGTTCACCACAAAGTGGCATTGGTGGGTCAAGTTAAGATGAGGGAGATGACCATGGATGCAAAAAAAAAAAAAAGAGAGAGAGAGAGATCAGAGGTCACAATATTCAAATTGGGGACTTTAATTCTGTTTGTAGGATGATCTCACTGCATCTAGTTTCGATTATGATGACTGTAAATATAGTTAAATATTGTTTTTGTTTTTATTATGCAGCAACTTTTTGCAGATGCAACAAGCAGTGAGGTTTCCAGTGAATTAGTTGATGAAGTAACAGCTATGGACAGCATGATTGCTGAACTGCAAGAAATGAGCAACCAACTGAGGAATCAGTGCTGAGATAAAAATAAGATTTCCTGGAAGGAAGACAATGATGACATGCTTTATTTGCTCCAGTTTCTGCTGATGAAATTGCAACTGTAACACATAACACAAATTTGTAATAAATATTTTCCTGTACAACACTGATGTCCTCACAGTCAGATGCCCTGAGCTTCTAAACTGTTTTTAAGGTCATGTCTACTAAATCTCTTAAAATTGTGTGTCTGCTTCTGTGGGCCTGGGTTTTCTGGAATAAAACCGAACGTATTTATAAAGCATTTATTCAGGATTAGTTCTGCCTGAGTGCATTATATAATTGGCTCCAGGACATAGCTGTACACTGCTGCAGATTGGAGAGAGTGAGAAATCCCAGTGATGATATAGCATAGGATGAAATGCAAAACGATTTAGATCTTGTCTTCATTGGGAAAAAAGGAAAGGTGAGAAATAGGAAAAATTCTAGTTGGTTACATTTTTTTATTTTCTGTGTTCTCAAGCAAATGTCATGTTATCCAAGTAGCTGCATACTTGCAAGGTGAATATTTAATGAAAAGTTATTAAATGAAAAATATAGTGATAGACATAGCAGTATTCAGCTTGCTTCATTAAAAGTATAGGCCACGAGACATGTAGGGAGACTTGAGACTCAATCACCAGTTGGTTTTTTGTTGTTGTTGTTGTTTGGGGGGCGGGGGTTGTTTTTTAAGAATATCTACCTTTTGGTACAATCTGGTTTATTCCAAAAAAAGAAAAAAATGCTTTTTAGAATTATTTTGGAGCCCTAGCACTAAATCTTCTCTGGAAGGAAAGTTTTAGCACTATCAAGGGAGGTGTGAAATCCATCCGAGGCAGGGGAATCTCCCAAGTTCTCCTTTCTATGTGGTGGCAGATTTTAAACAAGAACCATCCCACCATCAGCTTGAACACGTGTTTCTTAGATTTAGCTGTCTTGATTTTCAAAATAAATAATAATGTCCACTGATTCTGTGTGGCATACACATTTTTAACAAAAAGTTGAAGATGTGCAGCATGAGCTCATTTAGCAATCTGGGAGTAAATCCTCATTATCTTCCATTTACACACATCTGTCTAGCCCTTAAATAACAGTGGAAGTAATAAAGGTAAAATTTGTGCATAAATAAATATTATTAGTATTCTGTAATTAGGGTTTAACTACCCTTCTCCATTGATTGTTTTTACTACAACTATTTCTTCACTTGATGTGGCCACATGTAAGGGTCCTCCTCTCTTCTAATGCAGCCTGTAGTGTTCCATCCCCACCCCAATCACTTTGCAGACATCCTCCATTGCACAGAACATTGACAGCTTTGACTTTGTCCCTGACTGATTCTGTGTCTGGCCTCTTCTCTAATAATAAGTACATCATGGAAGACTTCACAGAGGTCATGGAGACTAAAGCTACCTTCAGTCTGAGATATCTGACTTCTGTACTCCTCAATCCAGCAACATTTGACTCAGAATCTCAAGAGGAGACAGTTGCCAATTAGGGCAGAGACAACTCAATCCCTGCAAGAACTTCAGTTTTCCCCCACTTCACAATGGAAAACTTCCTAGTATGGCATGAGGACTGCCTCCCCTACCCAGACAGTCCTAAATTTGGGTATTTTCACTGAAGCCTGCCCCTCACAAGCCCAAGACTACTGCAGCCTCATGAATTACTGGTGATTCTGTGGCCCCAGTGAATCCTCCTGATGAGTAAATGATGAGCTTTGGTGCCAGAAAGCTTGCCAAACCTGTCTTAGATTGGATACTGAGGTGGCTGGGTATACTCCCATTTCCAGGATAAAAGGTGACTTTTAACACAAAGGAATACCAGCCTGCTCTGCTTTTAAACTCCTGCCTCTCCTCTTCTGTGATTCTGTGTTAGAGCATGATAAGGGAAATATCAGATAGCTTATTGGGACAGCTAACATGGACTGTCTCAGTACTCTAAACTTGGAAGAGACTTTTGCTCAAATGTTGAGGAGCAGCAAAATTAATTAATCCCATGTAAACAAACAATTATTCAAATTGTACTATCTCCCAAAGTGTGCTGGACACTTCCCAAACAGGGGGATGACACTGTCTCTGCACTAAAGGGGTTAAAATGTAAAAAGAGACATACAAAGGGAATTGGAAATGGATAGAGAAGGAACCAGCAACAGTGGTCAGGGCAATTGTGAAATATCTACTTATTGGTTTCATGTTTCTGTTTTTAAATATAAACTAACACCAGCTTCTTTGTAGTTATTACTAGTTCCTACGACAAATCTCAATTACTTTTCATTTTAAACATTTCTCTTTAAACCCACTTTAGCTATCCCGTTGCCCATGATCTCTTCAATCCACACGAACCAGGCTGTGAATGCAACCTTTTCAAACGGGGTCCTCTACAGCGTCCTCCTAAGAATCTTCCCTCCTAGCTCTGCACAAATCCCCAGTGTGCAGGGAGATGAGAATCCAAAACAGTCAATCCTGATGTAAAAAGATAGTGGAGGCCCCTCACATCTGGCCTGCCAATTAGTACTTGTCATAGTTGATCTCCTGGTGAAGAATGTAAATGAGGTGTTCATGACAATTCTTTTAAATCTGTTGGCTGCCTGTAATACTAGTGATGGAACATGACTAGAGACCCTAGCAGCAGTAGGTGAAGTTGCTCCTTTCTAAAAGATCCCAGAGGGTAGTTTTGGGCAATTGCTCATCTTCCCAGAGGGTTCTGTCATGCAGGATTCCCCAGAACTCCATTCTGTTAACCCTCTTGTTCAAAAGGTTACATAGGCCTATTAGTTTGTGATAAATATGGACTACAGCATGTTCCATATGCAAATAATTCTCTTCTCCATATCCATCTCATCCAACGCTGCTAGCTCAGTCAAGCAATTTACGAGAGTATAATAGAAGACTGGTGCATAAGATGGGGAAAAACAAGCAAGACACGAGTTTCTGGATGCCCAGATAAACATGGAGCCATCGTTACTGCTTTTATTTGCACGCTGCAAAAAGCTGTGACCTTTCCTTTTGAATGTGGACCTTGGCACCCTTACCAGGGCTTTATCATCTCCAGGATGGATCATCTCTATGTGAGTCTACACATTAAACCCATTTAGAAATTGTAGCTGGTGCAGAATTCACTGACTCACTTGTTACGCAGTGTTTCACACAAAAAGCACACTACACCTGTAATCTGCACTAGCTGCCTTCAGTTCTGAGTGAGACTTAATATGTTGATTCTGATCCAGTTTGGGTTCTGGTTGTGTTAGAGACCCACCTCTATCCTTGTAGGATGCCAGCACAGTTATTATCCGGTAAGTGATCAAGATAACTCACTAGTAGCAGGGCATTCTTGTGTTCTTGACTCTGGAACTCACCTCCAACCTTGGTCTGCTCTCGAACAGCTAATCTGTTGTGAGGCTTTATTTGCAGGGGGTGTCCTGCATAAAGTTATGGAGGATCTGCAGGGTAGGGAGGACAGTTTATCACATTGATCATTGATTTTTTTTTCAGGTCATTAACCTCATAAGGTTCAAAGCTACATTATCAGCTGCTGAAAATGGCCCACCTTGATTATCACTACAAAAGGCCCCCCCTCCCCTCCCCCGCTCTCCTGCTGGTAATAGCTCACCTTACCTGATCACTCTTGTTGCAGTCTGTATGGTAACACCCATTGTTTTATGTTCTCTGTGTATATAAAATCTCCCCACTGTATTTTCCACTGTATGCATCCAATGAAGTGAGCTGTAGCTCACGAAAGCTTATGCTCAAATAAATTCGTTAATCTCTAAGTACTCCTTTTCTTTTTAAGGGTGTACTGTATTTTTAATCAATGATACCTAGATTCTAGAACAGGTACTTTTATACATTTTTGCAACTGTGTGTGTTTATAGAGAAAACATTACAGTGTGGTGGTGGTCAGATTTTTTTGGGATGGATGCATTACTCATGACTAGCGAGGAATCTATAAGGCTGTTGAAGCCACAAGTTAGTCAGGCAGGTCATCCCAAACAAATGCCAATCACATCATCTTACATTTTCTTTCCCCCACTTTTTTATCCCTCCACCCGTAATACCAAGCTGCCTTAGTACCACATAGAGGCCTAAGAGTGGGGGTGGGAAAACTGGAATAGTTAAGACCTAAAATGGTGTGGGGTTTTGTATGGTAATAATTAGGACACATTTATAAAGTAAATTAAGGAAATATATGTACTTGGGTTACACCAAGGGCTCTATTTTCAGAATGAAATGTATTGATTTTATCTTGCTCTGCATTACTTTTTCCCTGAGAACATATAAACCAGATTTTTTTCCTCATCCATCTTTGCTCAGTCCTAGTCTCCACAGTGGATGTGAGATTGACTGAACCTATTGGTGGATAAGTGAAGCCAAGGAAACACACACCATTTACAGGCTAATATACATGTAAATTACATTTTTCTGAGTTTGTTTATCCAAATGTGAATAAAACTATGTCCCTTCAGGGCTAAATGCAAATGGAGCGGGAAAGAAAAAGCAGCTGGGTGACATACAACTTGTGTTTTCTGAACTTAAAAATAAACTGGAGCATAGATAGGAAAATCTTATTTTAAACAGGAAAACACTACTACCATGTGAATGGAATTGTTAGTCGGATTACTCAGACTGGCTGCTGTGTGTTCCAAAAGCAATTTTTGAAAATAGATTGAGATAGAAAACCCTTTTTTTCTTTAAAATGTTTGTGTTTATGTCAGAGAGAGACAGGCTTGGTAGTCCTGGAGTTGTGAGGATAGCTGATCTTAAGGAGTGTAAATCCAGCAAAAGAAGCATTGCACCACAGAGACTGGAACACATGCTGTCCTGACTTTTCTAGAGTGCTCATAGCTACATGTTTAAAAGTGATTTTGTGTGCCCAACTAGAGATAGTTTAAAGGAGCCTGGATTTTAGAGAGAGAGTGCTCAGCAGTTCTGAAACATAAGATCCCTTCAAGATGTCTCAAGTTGAGTACCCAAAATCGCTATTTACATCTGAAACTTTAGGCCAAAATGGACCATCTAAATCAGTTAGTAGAAGGCAGTGGATCAAGAATTAGAAAATATTCATTACAGTTCCACAAGAAGAATTTTGCCTCATGAGCTGGAAGGTCCCTGAAGCACGAAGTGTGACTGCCTTAATTTTGAACTTCCTACTTTCTTTGTTTAGATCCTTAGTGTTTTCACATAGATTTTCTATTGGTTATCGTCTTTATTTTTTTTAACATACTAAAGCATTACAGTACTTTAAAAAAATCCTCAATAGCACAAATAGGTAAATAGACAAGTTGCTCTAATTTATATTTTAAAAAGTTAAATTTTCCACTGGTCTGAGTCCAAAGCTGCTTCACCTCACCTATGTAGCAACTATTATGATACAAACACTGACGCAGCTGACATCATATTCAATCTGAAGGACCTCTCAACAGGATGTAACGTTGTTGGGGGGGGGAATGGAAGTCAGGGTCGATAATCAGCAGAACATGAGCTCCCAGTGCGATGCTGTGGCCCAAAGGATGTGATCCTTGGGTACATAATCAGGGGAATCTTGAGGCGGAGTAGAGCGGTTATTTTACCTCTGTATATGGTATTGGTGCAGCCACTACTGGAATTCTGTGTCCAGTTCTGGTATCCCCAATTCAAGAAGGATTTTGATAAATTGGAGAGTTCAAGAAGAGCCATGAGAATGATTAAAAGATTAGAATATGCCTTACAGTGATAGACCAAGGAGCTCAATCTATTTACCTTAGCAAAGAGAAGGTTAAGGGGCAACTTGATTCCAGTCTACATAGGCGCCGACTTCTGCTGGTGCCGGTGGGTGCTCGACACCCCTGCCCCACCCCCATTCCAACCACTTCCCCAAAGTCTCCACCCTGTCCCTGCCTCTATTCCAACCCCTTCCCCAAATCCCGGCCCCGCCTCTTTCCGGCCTCCTCCTCCCTCCCTCTCAGAGCTTGTTATGCCACGAAACAGCTGTTTCGCGGCGGCAAGCGCTGGAAGGACAAGGCAGAGGTGAAGTGAGCTGCAGCAGTGCAGGGAGCTTGGCCACTGGTGGGTGGAGAGCACCCACCAATTTTTCCCTGTATGTGCTCCAGCCCCGGAGCACCCACGGAGTCAGTGCCTATGCCAGTCTATAAGTATCTCTATCGGGAGCAAATGTTTGATAATGGACTCTTCATTATAGCAGAAAAAGGTATGGCTAGAAGGTCAACCTAGACAAATTCAGATGAAATGAGGCATCTTTTAACAGCATAATTAATCATTGGAACAATTTACTGAGTGTCCTGGTGGAGTCTCCATCACTGACAATTTTTAAATCAAGACTGGATTTTTTCTAAAAGATCTGCTCTAGGAATTATTTTGGGGAAGTTCTATGGCCTGTGCAATACAGGAGGTCAGACTAGATGATCACAATAGTCCCTTCTGGCCTTAGAATCTATGTATCTAGAAACCATTATGATTTTATCATATGTCTGTGACCTTTGCATTATTTACTTCATAAGAAGTGGTTCAGTTTGTGCTTCTTTTACTATTCTCAAAAATTATCCCAGTTTGTCTCAAATGCATATAAACATTATTTTATGTACTTATATTACTGCAGTCCCTACAAGCCCCAGTCCGACTCTGTCATGCTAAATGCTTGTTATTGACATTTCCCTGTAATTTAGTTAGAGCTGTCAACCCATCTAAAAAAGGTCTTTCCTCATTGGAGCTCAAAAATTTTAACTAAATTGACACTTGTAAGAAAGTAAATTCTGTATGTTTTATATGCAGGAGTCCAGAAAGAAAAGAGAAATGAAGGCAACCTACAAACATTTTGTAATGATAATGGCAATAAACCATTGACTATAGTGGCCAAAGCCGCCCCATTCTAACACAGACAGGTTTTTTGCAACATTCAGAAGTACTTATAAATAGATAGATTTCAATCGACAAGTAGCTTATTCAGGCATGTGCTCAAATATAGTAGCTGCATTCATTAGACAAACATATCTACTAATCCCTGAGCTATACTAATAAAAGAGTAATCCCTTATAGGCTGAATGTAGTGCTGGTTTTCTTTTAACTATTAATGTCCTTCAAAGACCAAAGTCTAATAATAATTGTATCTGTATTTAGTTTTCAGCAAGTGATCTTAAAAAATAAGATAATCCAGGCATTGTGCTGTGAACTGTTTATTGGACAAAGAGCGACTTTCAGACTTGGGAACAGTTTAAAATATATCCTATTTATTAAATGGATTTTTTTCATTAAAAAAAAAAACTTTTGCTCTTTTTGCTAATTATAAAAGGAACCTGTGATTTTTAAGGAGTTTTGTTTCTTGCTTACCCATCTCTTTCACTTTCTTGATCCTATTGTGAAGGCAATAATGTTACATTTGTGACATCACAATCTGTGGCAACATACTGTTGTCACAAACAGCAGGTGCAGACTTAATTGACGGAGCATGGAGAAGGAGCTCTTCAAACAGATGGGGACAGATGCTATTCTCTGCTCAGCTGGGGTAAGTAATGGAGTTATTATAGATATAAATGACTGTTTAATTCATATCAGAATATAGTCTATGTATTGGCAGTAACAGGGTGGATAGGTATCAGAAAACTACTACTTGTATAAAACATTATTTTCCAACTATGCTTGAGAAAGTCCTTTTATAAATTCTGACCTGAATGCAATTAGCTTTCTATGCACACACTAAGAATTTTTACTTCCAGTGATGTCAGGTATCCCTTACTCTCTATTTCGATTTGTTACAAACGCTACTTACCATCTCTTGGCCAAAAACTAGCATACTGGTCTATGCAAAGGGATATCAGCCAGGAGCCATGAATGGAAAACCAGTATTAGCACTTAGTTTTCAAATAAAATTGTATGTTAGCCTGTTAGTGACGTCACTACCAAAGAAAACCGTTTGTGGTGGTTAGAAGTTAAATTTTGGAATGCTCCCATTTTCCAGACTGCCATTCCCAAATGAATACTATGTTTTTCAGCCTTAAATGGGAGCATTCTGCCGTAGTGCCTCTTGCCCTTCGCTTTCCCTCGTCTTTTGGCTTCCACCATCGTACAGACACTCCCATTCACTGACATAGTTACTCTTTCAACTTTATCTTCACCGTGAACTGTATTTTTCTCTCTTTCTCGCTGAGTTTTTTTTCTGCCTCCATATCACCCATGTTGCCCCTCTGCTTTGTAAGGCCCTGCCACACTTTTATGACCTCTGATGCATTGATCAGCTGATTGATTTTTGCTGTTGCCTTGATGTTCTCCTAGCCCAACAGTTTCACATTGTCCACCTACAACTCCATGCTCTCCTCAATCGTCAGAGCCTTTCCTCCTCACTCCCTTGTCTGCTTCTCTGGCCCCTAAACCTGCCAGGGTGGTTCAATGTGGAGAAGGAGCCAGGAATGAGGTTTGTGAGGGGTTTGGCCAAAGAGGCCCAAGGAAGGCCTAGGAAAAGCCAGGCAGCATAGGAAGTGACACAAGGAAAAGTGAAGCAAGGTGGAATTTGAGTGAAAGGGACAGTCTCTCTGTCTTAAGGCCCCCAGGCCAGTGCTTGGAGAGGAGGAAGGGCCTGTGCTCCCCTATACCTCAGCTGAGCCACCCGGAGAGGGCGCACTTGATACCTCCGTGTATGAGGGGAAAAGTGTTGTAAGTCCCTGCCAGAAAGCTGTTGCCCAGGGAAAGTGAAGGTCCATGTGGAGCCCCTGCACTGCAGAGAAAAGATTAGAGCTATTGATTCCACAGGAAGGGAAGGACTTTTCCCTTGATCCAAAGACCAATGCACTAACTCATCCAGTTAAACTAGCTCATCACCAGAGGTAGACTGCAGACCAGCTTGGGGAACTGAGGCATTGAGGTGTGGATGCATCCGGACAGCAGAGAGGTAAGCAATACCCTCACAACAAACCAAAGATTAAAGGAACCAAACTATAGTTGTCAATCTCCAATTTGCTGTATGACTGTTAACAGACAGACGATCTGAGTAATTCTGAAGGCTGGGGCAGACTCCAAATACATAGAATTTTTTCTTTTGTTATATTTATAGCTGCCGCCCCTTCCACTGTTCAGGTTCTGCTATTGTCTATCGCCTTGTATTTTTAGAGGCATGTGATTTGATTGCAAATTTTAGTGCAAGCCTAAAACTTTGTATAGTGAACATGGTTTCAACCAATTAACATTTTTTCCCCAAACTCAGGGAATGATAAGTCGGGTGGATCTTAAGCTATGGATTTTGTAGAACTGGGTGATTTTTGTACTCTTACGCTGTACCTGCAAAAGGAGCTTCTTTAGGCAATAAGGACCAATGCAGCAATTTTTTTTCGGTAGAGGCATGTCTTGCAGTTAGTCTGTATGTAGGACACAAGTTTTGACGTTCTATCAGATCAGTGGCTAAAATGCTCTGGTACTACTTCCAATAATTTTAAAAAAAGTATGATGAGATGGTGCCCATGCCTGATTCCTGAATAATGATGAGGGATAGAAGGCAGTAATCTATAAACACAGAACTAAAGAAACTGCCACTCACAAATTAAATGTAAACAATGCAATAATGATAATACTCTGTACTTACATAGCATTTTATATCCTCACATGTGATAGGCATTGATCTGGCCACTCTTGTTCACGGTGAGTAACTCCCCTGAAATACCATTAGAAATAAATTGGTTAGTCTCTAAGGTGCCACAAGTACTCCTTTTCTTTTTTCAACTTCTGAGTAGTTCCTGATGGTAACCTCAAATAATGAAAACTGTTATAGTCGTATTAATCAGGAACACGTCCACTGATGTCAGTGGGGATATTCCAGCATTAATTGGGTAACTAGGAGCAGGTTTTGGCCCCTTGTGACTCGTCCTTTGATAATCTAATCCCATCAACATCCTACATCTATTATATCCTTACGACTGCCTTGCTCTGTTGGGAATAATGAAGCGGCTTGTGCCTCGGTTGGTGACACCAAATATCATGAATTTAAGATGGCTGTTGTAATGTAATTAACCTTCCAAAACTACTCCCCCAACCCCAAAGCACAGTCAAGCAGTGCACCTGCGGCTGGCACCAAGAAAAAGGCAGGCTTTGCTTTCCCGAGCTGCAGCAGGGCAAAGGGTGTCAGTGCTAAGGAGGCCGGCACTCAAACTTCTAAAAGATTCTTCTTCTCACCTCCAAACAGAGCAATAGGTCCTTGGTTTTCCACAGCACAAGGTGATCTCTGCTTTGGCTAGAGAAGGTTCCTGACTGTCCAGTTATCTGAGTGAGCTGGTTGCATATATGTTCTATCTTAAGGTTTTATATTGCCACATATCACTGTAATATCTAAGCGCCTTCCATATAAAATCAGTAGCAGTAGAGAAGTCCCTCGTGGACGTTGTGGAGTCTCTGACACCTCTCTCTTCTTGGGGTTAAATCTCTGATCAGGGTAGGGTTTCAGTTTTTGATTTCTTTAGATTTTGTTGCGTGGTAGGGGTTTATTGGGTGGACGGAGTATCAATGTTTTGAGTGTCATTCTTATGAAGGAAAGACCTTTTCAAAGTGGAAGGTTTTGCAGTCTTTCTAAAGATGGTCAGACTCTAGTTTGCCTAATATCTTCTGGAAGATTTTTCCATAACCAATCACCTCAGGTGAGAATCCTTTGTCCCCAATTCTCACACAGTTCTTTCTGGGCTTTATGATCAGCATTGTCCCAGAGGATGGCAGCGTCAGCACTGTCAATGGTGGCTCTTAAAATAGAAGTCAGTCTTTGATGTAGCTGTGGCTTGGTCCAACACTTTAAAGTAGCACCCGAAGCTGTATGGGAGTCAATGGAGAGACTTGAGCATGGCTCTGATGGGCTCATGCCAACCTAAGCCATGGAGGAAGAGGGCAGCCACATTCTGAAGCAGTTGGATCCTGTGCATTGTCTTCACATTCAGCTTCAGAAACAGAGAATTACTATAATCCAGCCTGGAGGTGACAAATGTATGGATTACTGTGGCCAGGTCCTCTTATGGGAGGAAGGAACAAAGTTTTTAGCAAGCTGAAAGTGAAAGAAGGCATTTTTAGATACTGATGCCACCTGGTCATCCAAGCTTAATGAGGAGTTGAAATGAAGTGATTTATGCTGAATGAAATAAAAATGAAATGAGATTGTGCTCAAATTAGCATACCTTGCACCTGAAAGATGAGGACATCAATGCATTGACCAGGATGCTGTCTATTTCACCAGCTTCTTTAAATGTCTTCTGCAAATGCTATTAGCGTTTGGCATGGGACACATGCCACATTATTTGTCACCTGACTGATCAATTGGGCCTTCAAAGATGGTCAACACCAGTGCACAACTGGGACCTCATCACTGGAATAAGTGAAAATCCTCCACACCCTTAATGCTGAATGAAAGAAAAGTAAATGGAGGTGGGAGAACACATGATTATGCTTATAAGAAGCACAAGGGATCTTTTTCTGGGGAAAAAGCAATACGCTGCATTTATTGAAGATACAGCAATTAGCATATGCATTCAATCACTCACACGCTCGCTCTCTGTCCCACCAGTTGATGTTATAGTTATCAGTCCAGAGTCCGGATCAATTTAGTGGCCAACTAGGTTGATCATGAGTAGGGAGGAGCCAGGTTCTGTCGGTCGCAACACAATGCTCTGGGGAAGTCTTGGCAGGATGAACCCAAAGTTTCATGGCAAGGCCCTGTTTATATAGTGATTTTCCTTCACTGGGACCAATGAGTTTTGCACTGTCATGCTGTAATCAATTGTTGTTTGATGAGTGCTTGTTTTCTTAAATTGTCCTTCTCAAGCTTTATCTTGTTCTTTCACTAAGTGTCTCAGGAAGTTACCCCATGCTGGTTTTGATCACAGCTATATTGTCCCCATGGATAGGTGCCTGTCTCATCTTTAGAGTCGTCAATCTGCCCTCTTCTGACCTTTCAATAGGGGTGTGTTGTAATCTTCTGGTGCTCTTGCGTCTGTCCTCGGTTCCTTCCTAGAACATCTGGTTCGGTGATGGCCTTCACACTTATCTTCTAACACACACATTCCTCATTCACACACAAAACAGAATTGATTTACACAGAACATTTGAACAGGAACATCAAATTGCAATGCAAGAGAAAAATAATCATTGAAGTCTTTTACTTATTTTAAATGCTAACCCTACAACAAAGTGGTGACCCTAAAAGGTCTCTTATTGCCTTGAAATCAGCTCAGACACAGATTCTGGCTGATGCATCTTTACCAATGGCCCATTAGGCCGTTCCTTTCTGCTTTCAGAAAGGGTGGCTGGCAGGATATGGTCAAATCATACACCAATACATTTAATACATGCTACATTATTATCCTTTATCCTTCAATCTAAATTATATAAAATACAAACATAAAATCCTACTACTACAGCAGCGTAGATAGAGGCTGGAGAAGAAAAAGTGTCTCGACTCCAAGTGTTCTCACACCACAAAAATGTCAGGCTTCCCACTCAGCAGCAAGTGGCCCTCCAGCCACTTGTAATCCACTTTTGAGTTTAAAGGCATATTGGGAACTGTTCAGTATTCCAAATTTAGTTTGTATTTTAGAAAGGGAGTTGAAAGTGCCTGTTTCCTGATGCTGAAAGTACAAGTTGAGCATCTGGGGAGATAAGCTTGGGAACCCTGTAGGAAAATAAGATTAAACTTAACTAAACTATAAATATATTCAATAGATGAATATAACCTTTTCTCTGTTGTTTTCTCATATTCTTATACTAGGAATTATTTTGCACTCCAGACTCAAAGAATGGTTCTTTATAAGTGTTTATGTCCCCTTTTTAAAAAATTGAAATGTGAAACCACTAGGATGTGCTACTGATGAACATCCTGGATGACTGAAGACCACTCCCCCACGGTCTGAACCAACAGGATATAATACAATTGATGCACCCCCAATGATGATTAATGCTATGACATTTCAAACATGAGGCCTTGCATAAATGAAGACTAATGGATTTTATCTTAGTGGGGAGGTTGGGTTGTTTGAGTAAAAACAGTTAAATTGACAGAATTGTCTATTTTAAGAAGACAGGCTTTTGATTTATTTTAATTGAAATGTAATTAGTGTATTTTCCTCTTTGACGGCCTGTGCCAGAGCTTATGACACTGACCATATGGTATTTCGATTTCAGAAATGATGCAGGTGGTGGTATTCTGGTCTATCAATCCTGCACTGAGAATTGACTGGGGAGACCCACATTGACTTCAGTGGGACACTATATGGGCACAGAGGTCTGCCTGTTCAGTTCGGGATTGGGGCCATAATGAGTATTTCCCAAATAGATGCATACACCAAGGCTCCCATCCTGCAACCACTTATACATGTGAGTAACTTTATTCATGTGAGCAGTCTCAATGACTTCTATGGAGACTACTCATCTGAGTAAAGTTAGTCATGAGCATATAGGTTTGTGAGAATGGGCTTCAAAACAGTAACAGACTGGAAAGATTCTAGCAGCATCTGGAAAGTAGCATCCCTTCAGAACTATCTAAACGTAGTTTTAGCAGACATTAAATGTGCCTTTACATGAGCTTATATGCCTTTACAGGAGATTATTCTTTGTGAATGTGTCAGACTTTTTGGACGAATATGTTTATTACAAATGTAGATTCACAGACAAAATAACTGAAATAACATGAGAAGTAGTAAAAATACAAACACATATTTGGTTAGAATTAGGAGCCAGGGGGCTCCTCACGCTGCTCCTGCCTGCAGGTACTGCCCCTGCAGCTCTCATTGGCCATAGTTCCTGGCCAATGGGAGCTGCGGAGTCGGGGCTCAGGGTGGAGGCAGCACACGGACACCCCCTTCCCACTCCACCTCCCACTCCCCCAGAGCCGCAGGACCATGCCAGCCACTTCCGTGAGCAGTGTGAGGCCAGGGCAGGCAGGGAGCCTGCCTTAGGTCTGTTGCATCGCCGGACTTTTAGCAGCCTAAAATCTCCCTTTTTGGCTTCCATAGCCTCTGAGAGAAAGAGCCCAATTCCAGGAGGCTCCCGGCAAAACCAGGAGGGTTGGCAACCCTACTTCCTCTGGCTGCTCAGCAGGGATGTCCCTCTGAGGGAGCTGCCATTCTGTCCCCCACACCCAACACTATCCTCTGCACCCATCTCAGCCTCCCTGCAACCTCTAAATGTGCCTCCTGCTCCCTCTCATCCTCCTCACCTACCTTTCACAGTGTCCCTGCTGCTCCTTACAGGCCCTCGGTCCTGTCCAGCCCTAGAACCATAGAGTGGCAGCAACTTTGGCGGTGGGTACAGCTTCAATCTAACTGAAAACAGTGGGAGGTGGCAGCCAACTTTATTAAGGGCAACCTCACTTCCAAGTGCAGACAGACTGCAGGGAAATGGTGGCCAGCTTGCTGGCTTTAGCCCCATTGACAGTAACAGGCATTCTGACTAAGGGAACATTCATCAGGTCAACAAAAACCCAAAATCATTAGAGATGCAATAAAATCACCAGAGCTGGCAATTCTCCTTTCTGTTGTCAGCTAGTGTAACCCATGCGTCTAGTAAGGAGATATCTCTTTAAGAGACCCATTGTGGGAGGAGGTAGGAGTGAGTAGTGTCTGGGTCATTGTTGCTTGGCAGATGTAGCACACCCAGAAGTTTCTGGAACAAGGTGTGGCAGCTTTGGGTATGCTCCAATAGGTTCCCTGGTGCTGGGGTCAGACTCCACATGAGGGCCAGCACTCAGGGCAGCTGCTTTACAAAAGGCCATGTGCCCCCTGTAAGTTGGGAGAAGCCGAGCCCAGGAGTGCAAAGCAGGCTGTTTTCCCAAACTGGGAAGCATTCTGCAGCAGGTTAGTGATACTGTTAACCCTCTACCAGGGAAGCATAGGCAATGTTAATTATAGAAAGGGGAAATCGGGAGAGAAAAATAATTTCTTCTATTTTAACTGTATACTGTGAATGTTGTTTGATTTTAGCCAAACCGTTTTAATTAAATGTCTCAACTGGTATGATTCACCAACTGGTCTTTAAACCTAGTAATTGGGAGTCACTTATATTTTACTATTCTCAGTTCTTGTATTTTCTTGTAACAAGGTTTGTTTTTAAAATCTGTATACTTAATTGAGTGATTGATCAATCAGTTAGCTGGCTGGCTAACAGTGATTTCAGCTGAGGAAGAGCGTGCATGGTCTCCAACTGAAGATTCTTACAACCAAGTGGAGGGAAGATGTTGCTTTTAACTCAGCAGACTGTATAGATTTGGTGATCAAAGACTCTGAGACTCAGGTGAACTCAACCTAAGTTTTTGGGACCTCTGAGTTTCTTCTCACTGTGTTTCTGTGGGGACTGACCTGTTCAGATTTAATTTGTTTAACTGTGAAGAGAATGTATGTGGATTATAAAATAGCCATGATATGTTGTAAAAATTAAATGATCATTCATTATGTCTCTTTATCATAAGATTTTATAAAGTTGTTAGTTAGATTCGTTCCTTTTGGGACTTGAATGTGGGGAGGTTGACCCTATGCAATCCTTGCTGAAAATCCTTAGAGACTGAATTCTGGGTCTCTGGTTGCTTTTCTCTGGGAGTTGGGTTTTTTGGGCACTGGAGAAGGGCAATTTAGCAAACTCTAGCCCATGAGGAAGCAGGGAGAGGGTCCACTGGTCTTGCTGTTTCTTCCATCTCCATTAATCACCACCCTTATCTATTTCCCCTGTTATAACATGCCTCTTGCCACCTTGTCCCTGGAATTTTTCCTTATGCGGCCCCACAGAGTCCTCAGGAGGCCAATGTCCCATCATGAAAGCTGTGTGCCCCCTGGGCCCTCGTTGCTCTTCCAGGTTCATTGGCAGCACAGCAGGGATCTTGCAGGTGAGCTCAGGGTGGCTGTTCAATGCATAGGGGATCATATGTGAGGTAAGGTCACACAGGTGAGTGTGAGAAGGTGACAAACAGATGGACAAGGATTGCAGCATTGGCAGAGTAGACTGTGGAGGTGGTGAGCAACTCAAAGCCTAACAAGTAGGAAGGGGCACAGTTATGTAGAGCCTTGAAGATGATCATAAACAATATGACAAGAGACAATAGGTTGAGAAAAACAGAGTGGTGAGGACAAGGGAAAAGTGAAACAAAATGATCATATTTGCTACAGTAAGCAGCAGTCACTAAAGTTAATGGCTTTTCTTCCCCCAGAACAGGAATTGTAACTTTGTCTCCCTTTAATCCATTTTTGTGATTACTTTAATGCTTTTTTTATATATAGCAGGGGTTTTTTTTCTGTGAATCATCCATAACCTTAATACAGGAGGCAGTATATCTGAAGCTGTGTAGTCCTGTTTGTAGTTACATGGGACTATTAATTTGCATATTACTTTTTTTGAAACCATGTTATAGTTGCATTTGTGTAACTCTTAGAATGTTCTATTTTTCAGCATGCATGTAACCTCAGAAATGCTATATCTGTGAACAAACTCTGATACACACCCAGCATGGATGCAATATTACGCTAGTTTTCTCTACAATGGAGAGATCAGTGTGAATTCAGCAATTGCTAGACTCTTCTGGCAGGTGAATGGTAAGATAAATAATTTACATGGAGACGTGACCATTGTTTAAATCAGTTCCTCAGATTGAATAGAAGAGAATATTTCACCCTACAGATAAATAATCTTTCCTCGGCTTCTGTTTAACATCTGGTATAAACACCGATTAAACGATATGGTAGATTGTGTGCAATAAGCACCATCCCTCCCTTCAGCTGCCCTCTTCGCAAGGCACTTTCAGTGGCATTTGCAAGGTTTCAGTTTAACTGACCTTCATACTCAACTTATTTTTGTGTCCTGGGTATTTTTAAGATGAGTCCATGGGAACTCCCAATCACGTCGCTGGTACAACTGGAAGAAACATTTGAGACAGTGCTGAGATTGCTGATTGTTACCAATAGCTTGATGTTTTTGGAAAGTCTCTAAGCGATATTTTCCACTTTATAGTATTTTCTAAATGTAGAAAGACTGTCCCCATATGTTGTTTGTTGCTAAATGGCTGAGAATTAGGAAAAGATGGTCATTCCCGGTTCTGAAGAATTCCCCCCACACTCTTGGGAAAGCCAGGTACAGGCGTGTAGATATCTGGCTGCACAAACAGTGGCTGATAGCCATGCTTCCAAGGAGGTTATACTGATAATTACAGGTTCAATCATGAGCTGTAAAATGCACCTGTCCAGGGGAGTTAGGGGGCATTAGACACCCTGTTATTCCTCCCTGTGGGCTACTCTCAATGCCAGTCCCTATGTAATGCACAGGTGGGAGAAGAGTGGGCACAGCCTTGACTCCTCAACTCAAATGCATTGGTACATTCAGTTGAGCCAGTATGGAGGGGGAAGTACATTGGGCCAGCAATAAAGCAGGCTCAGATTGCTTTTTCCTGGAACAATAGGGGAAGAAGGGACCAAATTTGTCACTGTTCTCTAGGGGAGTGCAGTTGTGCTATGCCCCTTACTGGGAAAAGAATAGAGGTTGCTAATGCAGCTCACATAAACAATGGCCAAAGTGGTGAAGGGGGCAGAATGCGGGATGAGTGAGCAGCTTGTTCATGGCAGCACTAGCTACTGTATGGGTGTGTATAAAAATATAATTGGACTGTATGAACTTGATTTTTTTCTTTTGTGAACTGTTTTTAGATTAATCAATGCTAAATCATACAGTATAAAGTGATTTATTTAAATATAAGGAGTGAAACTCCTATACCACTTTGTTTATCGTGATGCAAGACCTTTTATAACTTATATACAGTTGGAAGGGTATAGACAACTTGGCATAAACAATCCCATGCCAGTTGCCAAGTGTTCAGATTAGGATTTTATTTCCATAGACACAAGGGGAAAAAAATAATTCACAGGATCAAGGCCTCAGAGAAGTCAGAATGTTCAGTACCAAATATCTGCCTAGGAAAGCTAAATTTTTATCTCCTTGATCCATGTTTCCCAGAATGCGTGGCTCTTAAAGGAGCATCTCCCTTTTCAATGAACATATGACTACGCATAATTCAACTTCCTGTTACATCCCTTATATGTGACACCCTTTAATAGACGTCCTAAACCTTGATTTCTTTATTTTAAAAAATGAGAAAATCAGTGGATGTAATAGCCAGATTTTAGTAAAGCTTTTGATACAGTAGCTCACAAACTCTTATCTGAAAAAACTTACTTAAATTAGCTTGAATATGAGAAGTGTCACTTGGTTTAAAAACTGACTGAGGAATTGATACACCAAAGAGGAGTAATGGTAAGTGACATTCTACTGAGATGGGGACAGTGGCTAATTGGATGCCAGGACTGATCGTAATTACTACTTTAATGATCTGGAAGACTGAGTAAAGAAAAATGTTAATGAAATTAATGGATTATATTAAATTGAGGGATGGGGGAACATCAGTGAAGACACAGAAATAATATGGAAGGGCTTGGAGCCTGATCCAAAGTCCAGCAAGGTTTTTTCACTAATTTCAGTGAGCAGTCCTTTAGAGAGAGTAGAAACCTAGAGGGGGAATAACACACTGAATTTGGGGAAATGCACACTAATAAATCTTGGAGCAGGGATAATAAATAGATATTCAACGGGTGGGATTCCACTGGAAAAGTAGTAATGGCACAACAGACCTATGAGTGGTTGGATGTGAGTTTACAATATGATTTGGCAGGAAAAAAGGGCAATTTAACTTTTAGTATACAGAGAGTTTATTATTTATTCTTTGTATCATCTTGCAAAAGAGAGAATGATGATTCCTATGTCTGGTGCAGCCATAACTGGAATATTACATTTGTTTCTGAGTACTTCAATTATAGAAAGATCTCACCTGTTTAGATATTAATACTGAGAGGACTAGCTTTGTGGCTGTGCATCTACTGGTAGGCACAGACTAATCAGAAGACATTCAAAGAAAAGTAACAAAAATTATTAAAGTGGTGTTGTCATAGCAATAACAAATTTCCAAATCTGAAAACACCTTAATTATTTAAATCTGATTTTTTTCAAAAAATGTAAATTCTAGGCTATTTAAACTCTTCTTTATAGATTAACTTTCACTTTTTTTGGCCTTACACTCAGATCCTCAGTCAGGACAGAGTTATCTGTTGATGATACCCGAGCAAGAGACAGCAGCAGTTGCTGAAAGGCCACAACAAAAAACAGAAGTCTTAATGCACAACCACACAAAGCTTGGTGACGCATGATCTGGTTGCTCCCTAATCTCTCATAAGATGGCCTACTGACACTTCAGTGAGGAGGTGAACAATGCAGTGGTGCCCAGGACTAGAGCTGTCCAGACGACAATTTCATTCCATGGCAAACTTTTTTGAAACTAAACTTTGAGATTTGGTTTTGTTGTGTGCTGGAAGGAAAACAAGACCTTTTGAACATTTTTGCAAAACCAGAATTGTTGAAATCTCCATTTTTTGATTGAAATCTGAGTTCCAGTTTGGGAAGAGGATGTGGATGTGGCCTGGTATTAAAGGCACTGGCCTAGGATATGGGAGATCCATCTTCAAGTCCCTACTGTGCCTGATTCAGAGCAGAATTTTTCTTCCCAGATTGTTTTGATTCCTAGCCCATGAATGATCTACTATGAAAAACTCCCTTCTGAATCAGGCACAACATGGACTTGAGCCTGGAAATAGCTTAAAGGGGAGGGTGAAGGTAGAGAGAGAAAAAGGCATTTCTTTCACCAAAAGATGTCTCCATCCCTTCTCTCAGAAACATAAGCAATATGTGCTTCTGTTATCTCCTGGAAACATTCCTCCTTATCACTTCTTCACATAGTGCCACTTCTCCTCAGCCGTGTGATAAAGTTGGAGAAGAAGAAGGATAGGTAAAAATAGGCCAAAAATTATGGTAAAATATTGAGAAAGCCTGGAACATGGTTTTTGAAAAACAAAAACATGTTGCTAAGTGGAAAAAACATTTTGTAATTATTCCAGTATTAGGGAAAGGGAGCTGCTGATGGTGGTTGGACAGGTATAAAGTTTGAAGAGGGGATCTACTGGAGAGAGTAAGTTCTGAGAAAACATTAGAAGGGAGGAAAAAACAGTGTTACTGAAGAGGGAAAAGGAAGGAGATAAAAGGGTTAAGGTAAAAGGAGTAAAGAAATAATTATTTTAAACACCTTTTAATTCATAGAAATGCCACCAGCAAACATATTGACAAGATGGTAAACTAAACCGTTTGACTTAGTATATATTTGATTTATGATTTAGTACATATTTTAATGTGTTTTCTGACAGAAAAGAGGAAATTAAAAGGTGGGAGGGACTGGGCAGAGTCCCAAAAGCTATGAGAGGGGAAAATAATCTTTCAATCAACTGTTTTCCTGGCCAGAGGGTGGATGTCACACTATCACTAGTAGTATTCCCACCAGAGTACTGCTATTCCTGTCCTCCCTTTCTGGAGATCTTAACCAGAGCCCTGTGATGCCTGTGGCTGTTGATCCCCTGATCGGAAAGAACAAGAAATGTAAAAGTGAATCCTGGGGACTTGAAAGTCTTTAGCCCTTTTCCTTGTGAAGCTAAATTTGAAAAACGTAAGACAATAAACAGATCACCAGGGAGGACAGGAATAAGCAGCTGCACTCCATTTCTGCTGCACGGGATTAAAGGGGAACCAAAAGATATCTTGCCCTCTTCCCCCACCACACAGAAGCCTGTTATGTAAAGTGAATAGTGTCAGTTTGGGGTGTTCCTCCACCACAAAGAATCATCTTGTTGATCCTCCTCAAAATTCTTAGGCCAGTCTTGCTCATGTTGGTGTGATTGTGGTGGACAGGGATGTCTTACACTGCTGTGATGGGGGGAAAAAAAGAAATATGTAAATCTGCTGCAAAATATTAAGGCTTGAACTGCCTTAGCCCAGAACACTGGTATTTTCTCTCCCCCCCCCCCCCCACCCGCTCAGTGTCCATCACCTGCAACTGATATTCTTTAATAGGCAGATTATCCCAGTTTGAAATAGTATTTCAGAAGCAAGGAGTGTCCACAATATAGAAGCTTTTGTGTGCAAAAGTGTAGATACAGCTGGGTCGACTGAAGGATTCTTCCATCCACCTAGCTGCTGCCTCTCAGGGCTTGTCTATGTTTACAGTGCTGCAGTGGCGCAGATGGACCAGTGCAGCTATGCCGACGGGAGAGCTTCTCATGTCAGCCTAGGTATCCCACCGCCCTGAGAGGCGGTAGCTGTGTCGACAGGAGAGGCCCTCCCATTGACATGGTGCTGTCTACGCTGGGGGGATAGGTCAGTATAACTACGCTGCGCAGGGGTGTGGATTTTCCACACCCCTGAGCAATGTAGTATAACGATATAGGTTGTAGTGTAGACCAAGCGTCAGAGAGGTGGGGTTACCTACACTGTTGGAAAAAAACAGTCAATATAGGAAGCATCTACACTACAGTGGCACAACTACAGCACCATAGTTGTGTTATGTAGATATACCCTAAGCTTGTTGACTTCGGGGCTGTCTACACAGCAAAGAAACACCCGCAGCACCAAGTCTCGAGCCTAGGTCAATTGACTTGGCCTCATGGAGCTTAAGCTGCAGGGCTGAAAATAGCAGTGTAGGCATTTGGACTCCATCTGGGGCTTGGGCACTGAGACCCTTCCTCCGGCCAGGTTTCAGAAACTAGGCTCCAGAACAAGCCCAAAGGTCTACGCTGGTATTTTTAGCCTTGCAGCCTAAGTCCCATGAGTCCAAGTCAATGACCTGGGCTTCAAGACTCAGCACCACCGGATTTTCTTTGCAGTGTAGACTTCCCATTGTGGATGGGCGGTTTTCTGTTTACTCTTGGTTGCTCCAGGAAGACCTCTGTTATGTACATATTTCCCAGACATTGTTTAATTTTCCTGTTGTCTCGCTTTTGTACTAATTTGATTACCCTTTTTGTTAATGACAATTTTGTTTCTTGGTGGGTTAAGTACATAATTTATAGCTAATCAAAGAGGGATAGCTTAGTGACAAAACTGGAAATCCTGGCTCATACCTGGGTACGGCTTCCAGTACAGTGAACTTCTCCAACAGGACTGGAGGAGCAATTCTGGGTACAAAAATGCAATGGAACTTTGCTCCCATTATAATATTATATATTATGCTTATTAGCACAAGCTATAACAATATTATATATTTTTAAAAACCCTTTAACAACTTTACCACAATCTAGCAGCCAGGTTTGAATGTTAGCCCTGATTTTTAAAGTCATGTGCACATGTGTAATATGCTTTTAAAATGGGTCTTGTGTTCCCCTGTAGTGGCCATTCCACACAAGATAACAACCTGCTACTGCTGCCAGCTAGTGGACTTACTCCTTTAACTCGGGTAGTGCAGAAGATCTTGTGTTCAGCCATGCTATAAAAACCTGTAATGGAAGTTATCAAATGTGCATAGCTGACATGTACAATGTCCATGATTGTGCACACATTCATAATTATGCTCATAAATGCCTGATAAATGCAAAATATACATGCATAATACATTAAAAATTACATTTGTACAATACACTAAAAATTACAATAAGTGCTTAATGTGTGCTTGCATGTTAAAAGCAGACATAAAGAGCCTGGGGTACAGGAATTCCTATATTAATTTCAGGGAAGTAAAACTCTACTGTGTTTTCACATTCTGTCCCGTGAGCTCCAAGAGGAAATGCACATTTTTAATGGTGCCTTTATGGTACTTGAGCTTTTGGCTGTGTAGAAGATGAAAAACTTCATTTCAATCTTTAATGTTTTGGGGATGTGGTGAATACACTATAACTACATTTTTCATATTGTGCACCATTGAGACTTCTTTTTAGTTTTTCTTTTGCTTGTTCAGTGATTGTTAGTAATTCTCAAGTCCCTGAAGGGTTTGGGTGTGGCTAAGGATTCTTTCTCTCCCCATAAATTAGTCACAACAGTTGAGGTCAACTACGGTGCTTGAGCTAGATATCCTTATTTAATTATCTGGGAAATTGGGTTTCTCAGTGGAAAGCCTTCAGTTTGGGAACTCACTTTCTCCCTTGGAGGATGGGGACTGGCCCAAGATATTTAAGATGATGAAAGTTTCCTGGTCTGTCTGCTAGATAGAGGGACCTGTGGCCATTTTAAGATATATTTCATAAACCTCCAAGGATATAAACTAATACTAATGGTACCTAGAACTTTTTGTCAGCAAATCTCCAAGTGCTTTGCAAAGGAGGTGAGTATCATTATTCCCATTTTATAAGTGGGAAAACTAAGGCACAGAGAGGTTCAGACTTTCCCAATGTCATTCAGGAGGCCAGTGACAGAGCTGGAAATACTCATATCTCCTGAGTCCCCGATGAGTGCTCTATCCATTAGACAACACTGTCTCTCACCATTAGAAATCTGGGCCACCTCGCATTCCAATGGTATATAGCCGTATATTCTTGTCTTCAGAAACATAAACCATTTAATCTTTGTGGTTCAAAAAATATACTTTAAAATTGGCAGACCTTAACATCATGTCATTTTGATTGCCCTCTTACCTACAGTTTCTTCCACACACGTACTTAGGAAAATGTTCACTTCTAAATACATGCTGGAATTAAAGTAGGAGAAATAAAGCAAGACGCTCACACTTCAAGATGAAATCTTTTCTGACTTGATAAACACTTTAGGGAACAAACTTTCAAAGCAATTGTCTTGAACCAATGATCAGAAATATTCACTCCTTTCCTAAATTCCCAGCAACACCCATTTGCACTAGGCAGCCACAGCAGCAACCACCAACACCCAAAAGTAGCCCACAATGAGTGAGGATGTCTGCCTGCACTGGTGGGCTGCAGAGGAGAAGGTTGGATGCCTGTCTTGACTGGTGAGGAGGCAGGCTGCTTCTTGTGTTTGTAGCATCCTGTTCTATGGTGTAGCCAGTCCACATGATTCCCTCTCTGGTCTAAGAGTACACTTCAGTTTTTAGGGCATAGCAAGACCTACTTCTTTTCCTACGCATTTGCCTGGGATTGGTGGTAGGATTGGGGTGTTTGCTTTAGGAATTGCCTTCTCCCTCCCTCTTCCATTCAGTACAAATAGCTTGTGTTTTATTAAATAATATATGAGCCTTGTAATGCATAGCTAAACACATTTTTAAAATCAAAAACTACGTAAATTATAATTTCATTCGTGCTTGCCTGTCATCTGAATCTGGATGGGACAGATCCCAGTGTGGGGTTCTTTTTGTTTTTTTTTGTTTTTTGGTCCTGGGTTACCCTGTAAACCAAAGTAGTTGGAAATAGAAAATTATTTTGCTGCAATTCTTGCATCCTACTGCAGCTGAGCATACAGAAGCTGCAACTTCTGCTGTTCCTTCATTGCTCCCACTACTGTCTTGCTCAGGCACGGAGGCAGCTAGCACCAATAGCTGCATCAGCTCCCAGGAGGAGGAAGAGGGGGATGCATCATAAGAACTGCACAGTGGGGAAAGGGATGGAGCAATAAGCAGGGGATGCACCCACCCTACTAGGGGATCAAAAAGAATCAGAATGGGGGGTTTGCTTAATTAGGTACATGAGAATTTGGCCCTGTGTCATTGAAGGCCCTGATAACTAAGATATCTATTTTACAAATCCTGGAATTCACCATGCACCCAGCCCTTGGGTGACTCAGCCGCTTAACTCTGGGCTTGTTTCTAATATTTTCCCTTGTAAGAGGGGAAAAAAGCTTCTCAATGTTGGCCACTATAATTTCATTCAGCAATAATAGCAAAGGTGCCCTAAAAGCCTGTGCTGGCATGTTACCATTGTGACATGAAACCTAAGCCTCTGTATTTTACAGATGGTTTATCCTCTACATCCTGGATGTCCCGTGGAAAGGAACAGACCGTTCTAAAAACTATTTTTTTAAAAAGCATCATTGTTGTATCAAGGTGGTAGCAGTCTGAAGCTACAAATATAGGCTATAACTGTGCAAGGGATTTAAGTGCACCTCATAGAATCATATAATAAAATATCAGGGTTGGGAGGGACCTCAGGAGGTCCTCTAGTCCAACCCCCTGCTCAAAGCAGGACCAATTCCCAACTAAATCATCCCAGCCAGGGCTTTGTCAAGCCTGACCTTAAAAACTTCTAAGGAAGGAGATTCTACCACCTTCCTAGGTAACCCATTCCAGTGCTTCACCACCCTCCTAATGAAAAAGTTTTTCCTAATATCCAATCTAAACCTCCCCCACTGCAACTTGAGACCATTACTCCTTGTTCTGTGATCTGCTACCACTGAGAACAGTGTAGATCCATCCTCTTTGGAACCCCCTTTCAGGTAGTTGAAAGCAGCTATCAAATCCCCCCTCATGCTTCTCTTCTGCAGACTAAACGATCCCAGTTCCCTCAGCCTCTCCTCATAAGTCATGTGTTCCAGTCTCCTAATCATTTTTGTTGCCCTCCACTGTACTCTTTCCAATTTTTCCACGTCCTTCTTGTAGTGTGGGGCCTAAAACTGGACACAGTACTCCAGATGAGGCCTCACCAATTTCGAATAGAGGCAAACGATCACATCCCTCGATCTGCTGGCAATGCCCCTACTTATACATCCCCAAATGCCATTGGCCTTCTTGGCAATGAGTCCTGGGAAGTGAGGAGCTAACTATGGTTGAGGTCAATCAGTGTTAAAAGTATTGAGCACATTATCATCTTAGGTTAGCTCTTATTCCGTAAGGTGCTAATGATTGGCCAGTTTGACTGCTTCTGTTAAAAATGACCTGGCTGTAGGAAACTGACCTAGAAAGCAGAAGAAAACTAACTTTTTAACAAGTCATCTTAAGAAGTGGGTGGAGGTTCAATATTCTCTGCAAAAAACAAAAAAGGCTACTGAGCATGCTCAGAGATGGGTTTTTTCCATTACTATTTTTTATTATCCAGCTGATTTTTTTCAAACTGTGTTATGCATGTACTGCAGAATGAGCACATTTTATATGCCAGATTTAAAAGCTCAGACATTTTTTGGTTGTGTGGGGGAAAAGTGGCAACCTTTTTACAGCAGGAAAAATATTTTCCCAGGCTCACCTAACTGAAGAAACAGCTAGATATATTTAACTCAAAAAATATCTTTCAGTTGAGAACAAGCATGAAAAATTTCAACCTAAAGGAAGAAAGTTTTCAGAAAGTTCTGAGTTAAGGAAAAAAAGGGAAGGAGAGGTTTACAGCCAAAACTATTTTGCAACCCTAACTCTAGCGTGCTTAATATGCGGACAGTGCATTTTGGATATTAGATGAATGTTCAACAGAGAAAATGATTGTCATTATACATGGTTTGTATTACAGTAGCATCTAGAGACTCTTGTCAGAATTGGGCCTCCTGTGTGCTCAGCACTGTAGAAACAGGGTAAAAGATGGTCTTTGCCCTAAAGAGCAAACAGTTAAAGACCGCACACAACACTTCAGCAACCCCTAGGACCCAAAACTCTGCCTCTGTGTGGGAGGCACCTTGACTGATTTATCAGGCCCCAATTTTGTGCCCATTGCAGTCAATATCAAAACTCCAAAAATAGCCAACTGACTTTGGTGCAGGATCCTCACTGTCCTGTATACATCAATTGTTTTATAAGCCAAATTATTTCACATTTATTTACTACAAAAGACTGTTTTTAAGTAGTTCAGCATTAAGCCACTAAGAACTGCAAAAACTGTTGCTTGGCTGAACCCTCTGTCTAATAATGCCAGTGATAGCCACATCCATGAGTTCTTAGTTAATTAAAAACACAGGGAACGAGATTAAATTGGTGGTTTTACAATGCGGCTGATTTAGTCACATTGCAGATGCTATCACAGATTTTAATTCCATAGTGATGGGTTGCAGTTATTTAGTGATTGATAATGGACATGTGCCATAACTTACTCTTGTCATGTGACTCATTTAGCAAGGCTACCTAATGTCAGGTTATTGTACCATATGCTAATCTAAGAATCCATACAAAGCGACCTTTGTAGCTACTCTTGGTTTTTAATGAAAACCAGAATTATCTCAGGAACTCAACAATAAAAGTGTTGGGAGTTTGTTTTTCTAGCTGAATTTCCAATGACAAAATATTTAAGGCATACAGTTAAGTTGGCTTTTGCTAGTAAGCCTTATTACTGAGATAAGATACATGATGCAAGAAAGTACATTGCTTACATTAGTGTTTATAAACACAAATTATATTATGTAAGATGAGCTGTAAAATATATATATGTATGTACAGGGAGACGTTCCAGTCAAAACAAATATTTTGTCCTACATTTTTAGTGAGTCTGAGAATCTGATCTTCCTGCTCTTGTGTTTTAAATCTCTGTGGCTTGAACTTGATTTTCTAAGTTTCCATAGAACTGTCCAAATTGGTTAGCTACACAGCCAGATTTTCAAATTTATTTTCAATCTCTCTTGCAGTCTCTAGTTTAGTATTAGTTCCAGGAAAAATCTTGACTTGTAGTTGGGTCACTTTCTTTTCAATTTAATGTTTTTATTGTGGGTTTTTCAGAGATTCAGAGATTCCAAGGCCAGAAGGGACCATTGTGATAATCTAGTCTGACCTCCTGTTCAGGACAGGCCATAGAACTTCCACCAAAATAATTCCCAGAGCACATCTTTCCATTCTTGATTTTTAAAATTGTCAGTGAGGGAGAGAATTGACCACAACTTTTGATAAATTGTTCCAATGGCTAATTACTCTCATGATTCCAAATTTATTTATTTCTAGTCTGAATCCGTTAACTTCAACTTCCAGGCATTGGATTGTGTTATGACTTTCTCTGCTAGATTGAAGAGCCCATTATTAAATATTTTTCCCATATAGTAGACTGTAATCAAGTCTCCCCATAGCCTGCTCTTTTAAGGTAAATAGATGGAGATCCTTGTATCTGTCACTAGAAGGCATATTTTCTAAACCTTTAATAATTCTCAAGGTTCTTCTCTGAACCCTCTCCAAATTTTCAACATGCTTGAATTGTGGATGTTGGAACCTACTGGACATAGTATTACAGCAATGGTCACACCAAAGCTTAATACAGAGGCAAAATAACCTCTTTATTCCTTCTTGAGATTCCCCTGTTTCTGCATCCAAGTGTTATATTAGCCCTTTTGGCCACAACATTGACTGGGAGCTTATGTTCAGCTGATTATCCATCGTGACATCCAATCTTTTTTAGAGTCACTGCTTCCCAGGACAGAGTCCCCCATTCTGTATGTGTGGCCTGCATTCTTTGTTCCTGGATGTATTCATTTACATTGAGATTTAGCCATATTAAAACACAGATTGTTTGCCTGCACCCAGTTTACCAAGCAATCCAGATCTCTCTATATAAGTGACCTGTCCTCTTCATTATTTTTATGTCACCTGAAAACTTAATCAGTGATGACTTTGTTTTCTTCCAGGTCATTGACAGAAGTGTAAATAGCATAGGGCCAAGAACAGATCCTTATGAGACCCACTGGATGATGATTTCCTGTTTACAGTTATGTTTTGAGATCTATCATTTAGCCAGTTTTTAGTTCATTTAATGTGTGCCATGTTAATTTTACATTGTTCTAGATTTTTAATCAAAATATCATGCAGTACAAAATCAAATGCCTTACAGAAGTATAAGAATATTACCTCAACACCATTACCTTATCAAGCAAACTTGTAATCTCATACAAAAAAAATGTCAATTTAGTTTGACAGAGAGCATGCTGAAGAAGAATGTCCAAGCAATCTTCTCTGAGATCTTTCCTATCCCAGGAATGAAGGAAGATAGAATTCAAAAGATTCTGGAATTGAACCACTGGCTAGGCAAGTGGTGTAGGATTTGGGTTTTGTGGAACATTCTCCCCATAGAAAGTGGACCAAAGGGGTTGTATAACTTGGATGGTCTATATCTCCATAGAATGGGGACTAATCTCAGGGACAGGCTGACTAGAGTAGCCAGGATGGCATTAAACCAATAACAAAATGGGAAAGTATAAAGAGTGGAGATATGAGCATTCAGCACAAAAATTGAGATGTCGAGAACAAAATTAGTCAAGAAACCAAAGGACACTAAGAAAAGAAATTCTGTAATTGCCCATACATTACTGCTAGGAGCATGGATAACAAATGAGGAATTTGAATTGCTCATTCATGAGCATAAATTTGATCTAGTTGTGTTACTGAAACTTGGCGGGATGATTCGCACAATTGGAATGTTAAAAAATCAATGGTTGTAACCTATTTAGGAGGGATTGAGAGGGCAATGGCGGGAGAGGAGTTGTCATAAATATAAAGGGAAGGGTAAACCCCTTTGAAATCCCTCCTGGCCAGGGGAAAGCTCCTCTCACCTGTAAAGGGTTAAGAAGCTAAAGGTAACCTCGCTGGCACCTGACCAAAATGACCAATGAGGAGACAAGATACTTTCAAAAGCTGGGAGGAGGGAGAGAAACAAAGGGTCTGTGTGTCTGTCTATATGCTGGTTTCTGCCGGGGATAGACCAGGAATGGAGTCTTAGAACTTTTAGTAAGTAATCTAGCTAGGTACGTGTTAGATTATGATTTCTTTAAATGGCTGAGAAAAGAACTGTGCTGAATAGAATAACTATTTCTGTGTATCTTTTTTGTAACGTAAGGTTTTGCCTAGAGGGGTTCTCTATGTTTTGAATCTAATTACCCTGTAAGGTATCTACCATCCTGATTTTACAGGGGGGATTTCTTTATTTCTATTTACTTCTATTTTTATTAAAAGTCTTCTTGTAAGAAAACTGAATGCTTTTTCATTGTTCTCAGATCCAAGGGTTTGGGTCTGTGGTCACCTATGCAAATTGGTGAGGCTTTTTATCCAACATTTCCCAGGAAAGGGGGGGTGCAAGTGTTGGGAGGATTGTTCATTGTTCTTAAGATCCAAGGGTCTGGGTCTGTAGTCACCTAGGCAAATTGGTGAGGCTTTTTACCAAACCTTGCTAGGAAGTGGGGTGCAAGGTTTTGAGAAGTATTTTGGGGGGAAAGACGTGTCCAAACAGCTCTTCCCCAGTAACCAGTATTAGTTTGGTGGTGGTAGCGGCCAATCCAAGGACAAAGGGTGGAATATTTTGTACCTTAGGGAAGTTTTGACCTAAGCTGGTAAAGATAAGCTTAGGAGGTTTTTCATGCAGGTCCCCACATCTGTACCCTAGAGTTCAGAGTGTGGGAGGAACCTTGACAGGAGTGTATTGAATCCTCACAAGAATTCCCTTGCAGGTACTATCTAGTTAACTTTCTGTATGGTTTAGGATCTCATCTACCAGCAAGAACTTTAAAATGATAGAAAATGTAGAAAAACTGTCCCAGCAGAATAAATGCTGAAACCACAACAAAATGAGATAAAGCAAATGAAAATATCCCTGATGAGGAGTTATTGGGTGAAAATCTATGGCTTGTATTATGTAGGGGCTCAGGCCAGATAATCATAATGCTCCCTTCCGCCTTTATGATCTTATGAATCATTGCAAACAAAATAAACCATGATTAAATTAAATAAAATGACATCTGAGGTGTTCTTGCACACCTGAGATCCTGCTGAACCTGGAGGGTTTATTTGCACTTCAAATTTGGTATGTTAATTATTCAATTTAAGGCATTTAAAGTGCACTCCAGTACCCTGGTGATGGATGCTTTATAAATGTGTAATACTCATTATTATTATTATTATTATTTTATTACTATTATTATCTATTATTTATGGTTCATTTTATTTATTAATAGTACATTCCAGTAAAAACATACTTCACTGACTTCCATTTCTTAACATCCTGCGATGTTTAGAGGTTGGCAGGTCTTTAATCCATATTTAACATATGTTTTGGTCTGCAGTTGTCATGACTGCTGAAATCAAGAAACCAGTCATTTAGCCCATATCGCATAGAACTCCTTTTCCTAATCCCTGCCTCTGAAGTTCCATTGTTTCATACATAAGTGCTCTGTATTATCTCACACTCCAAGTCAAATATTGAATATTGGTGTGGGATGAGGCCTTCCTGTTTTATTGCTGAACAAGGTGATCTTTCTAGTTGCTTGAAAGGAAGAGTTGAACAGTACAAAATTGTTTATCGCTCCCATCTGGCCCTTGTAGCCCTGATTGCCCTTACCATCAGTTTTTTTTATATTGTTTAATTTGACAAAATAACATTGCACTGAATTAGCCAAATTAGCCCCATGGCCAGAATGCATCAGGGATATGTCTTCTCCTTCAAGTATTAGGCTCCTCCCTTAATTAATCTATATTGCCCAAATTTGATTTAGCTACTTGTTTCCAAGTACTGTTGAATGGGTTGGCAAGTGATCATATTTTTGATCCAGCTACACTATGATTAAAAAGGATTTTCTGCGTGTGTCATTAAATGTATAAGGTTAACAATCACTGGCATTACTGCTCTTTATTTAATTAATGGTAAGGTTGGGAAGTTAATGCCTGATTGGGCTGAGGCTCCAAAGTGTTTTTCTGTGTGTTGGAGGAACAGGGAGAAGCCATGCCTATGAATCACATGGGAGTTAGTACAAGAGAGATGATAGGAGAATTACACAGTTTCTTTAAAAGCTGTACACAAGACAAGTTTCCCAACACCAACTCTTCTATTCATCCTTTCTCCCGTTTCAAGAACAAGAGAGCATTCAATAAGCTTGAAAAGCAACACTTTTCCAGTGGATACAAATAAATAATTCTATTAATACAAAGCACAACTAACCTGTGGAACTTATTGCCACAAGATATCACGGAGGACAAGAGTTTAGAAGGTAAAAATTATATAAATAACAGGAACCTCCAGAGTTACTTTAATAAAAATTCGCATCAGCAATAAAAGTTAGTAAGGAATGTAAACCGCTCCTCCTTAAAGCTATTCCCCAACTTCTAACTGAGTAAATTAGAAAGAAGCTAATTTTATGAAAAAGTAAGTCCCCAATTGCGCACTCCTGGGTTTTATGCAGCAAATATTTATCATTGGTCCTCCCCTTTAGTGTGTGTTGAATGTAGAATTATTAAATAATATTCCTGAATGGCAAAAAGCTCTGTCAGAGCTAAAAAACAGACCAAAAAACAAAACAAAACAAAAAAACCCAGGAGGGTAAAAAAGCAAGAAACTCATTTTGGGGAGAGGGTAAATTGTGGGTTTGAGGGGTAATTGGTTTCAGAAGGCATTTTATGCCTCTGGCTAGCAAGGAAAAGGGGATTGTATGTAATATTCACCACTCACATAACATCAAATCAGAGTTGAGGGATAGTTTATTTTATTTAAGGGCACAATTGCTGGGCTATTACACTGAGCTCATTGTTACGTTCCTAAACAAAATAAAAAACTCTTCCTTAATTATTTTGAAACATTTTGGAGAATGGGCAATTATACGCAGTGAAGCCTTCAGTTGTACATCAATTCCTTGATGGGACAGATCCAACAAAAAAGAAAAGATAAGCAAGGAAACAGGTGTTGCAGGAACTTGTTCAGTCTCTCAAACTGTAGTAAAGAATTGCACTCAGGGGAATTAGTTTAGATGTTTTATTTAGACCCTCAACATTTAAATATTAGAATAGATTTAAAGTTAAATTCTGAGGCCACTGAGGTCAATGGAAGCTGTATTAGGTACTCAGCACTCTTGAAATTAAGGCGAGTGCCTAAATATGGATTTGGGAGACTAACTTTAGGCTACTATATTTTAAGTTTGGAGAGAAGTCTGAGAATTCATAGATTAAGGCCAGAAAGGACCACTTTGATCATCAGGTCTGACCTCCTGCATAGCACAGGCCAAAGAATTTCATCTGGTAATTCCTTCACTGAGCCCAATAAATGTCGATTGAAGTAGATCATATCTTTTAGAAAGACGTCCAGTCTTGATTGAAATACTTCAAGTCATGGAGAATTGACCACATCCCCTGGTAAGCTTGTTTCAGTGTGTAATTACCCACACAGTAAAAAATGTTTCATCTTAATACCTGTTTCAATTTTATCTATCTTCCACTTCCAGCCACTGGATCTTGTTATGCCTTTGTCTGCTAGATTAAAGTGCCCTCTAGTTTTTAAAATGTATATAATGATGTCTATCGCAGACTAGGTGTGACTGCTCAGTAAAATATATTTTTTGGAAGTCAGATCAGGATAACATTGAACTGTGCATAATGTGTCTGTTTTTGTGAACACTTTTCTCTTCCCAAATTTGGAGTACTCTGTGAAATACTGAAAGGAGAAATCTGGGTTACATGCAGTTGGGGTCAGACAATTTTAGTATCAATTCATAATTTCCTTTGAGACATGCTCCTTAAGGGACTATCCTATAAGAGGGGGTGATTTAACATAGCAGGAATAGCCAGGATTGGTATGTAAGGCAGCATTGCTACATCTCAGGAAGATAATACACACTGTGATTCAATTGTTCGCCACTTAGCTGGACTAGAATGGAGCGCTTATTGTCTGACACACATGAGCTAAGCATTGATCTGATCGCTTCTGACATCCAAAAATGGCAAGTTGCCTTTTCTCTTTAGCTAACTTAATCCTGGCCTTTCAATGTCTTGAAATAAATTTTGGAAACATGCTTAATATCTGGTTTGCCACCTTATTGGAATAGTACATAGGATCAGATGGCATAAATAAAAGGGTTTAGGGCATGCCATTTGGATGGAGATTATCCATCTGGAGAGAGGGCAGAAAATTTCCTCTTAAATCTTCTTTTATGGAAGTATTCATATGTGGAAAGTTTAATATACCTAGGTCAGATAGATTGCATGAATAATATCTAAATGCTACATTTAAAGTTGTTTGGCAGGCACTTAGACAACTCGCTAATTTAACATGACGTTGTTTATAGAGGCTACAACCCAGGGGTGTCTCTTTACACCATTTTATTTTTATTATTTATACAGCGCTACAGGAATGCATAGTACTTACGGACTAATAAAATGACAGATTCTGTCTCTAAATAACTTAGTCTTGATAATTTCCATCATACTCCCACAGAAGAGTTTGTAAGACTCTCTCAACTGAAAATAGTTTTATATTGACTAATCATTGTAGCATTTGTTGAACATTGTTTTCAGGAGTCTAGTTAACAACATGAACTTCAAATAACACTAAGCACTGGGTGAATAAGTATGCATTTTCAAAAGACAAAACAATAATCCTGAATGGTGCTTTACACATCCTTTAATTGTATGTTTCAACCTGTATTCCACCTCCCAAGAAGTGACTGTGATCTTTCCTCTTCTTGTGATCTAGACCTTTTAATAAAAACTGATTAGTCTTTACAATACAACTACTGTACTTGTTTGGTCTTTTATGTAGATAAAAAGAAATCAAGTACATACAGGGATTATTTATGGATAAATAATTCAATTTTATTTGTGTCTGTGAAAAAGTGTTCTACAGACTGGGGTAATGTTCCTTAAAATTCTGCTTTGATGTCCCTTTGTCTTGCTGGCTGTGGTCAAATTCAGTTTTTGTGTCTCAGATCTACAGCACTTTGTTTCCTTTGAAGTGTAATAATAATTGGAGTATTGAAATGTTTAAAAAGCATTTTGAGAGAGAATTTCTGATTGGATTAAAGCACAACATTACAAAATTAAGGTTAAACTGCGCAACTTTCATTCCCCCTACTTTGTGTGTAGGCTTAATGATACAGAGCCAGAATTTCAGGCTGGTTTGACAGGTTTCAGAGTAACAGCCGTGTTAAGTCTGTATTCGCAAAAAGAAAAGGAGTACTTGTGGCACCTTAGAGACTAACCAATTTATTTGAGCATAAGCTTTCGTGAGCTACAGCTCACTTCATCGGATGCATACTGTGGAAAGTATAGAAGATCTTTTTATACACACAAAGCATGAAAAAATGGGTGTTTACCACTACAAAAGGTTTTCTCTCCCCCCACCCCACTCTCCTGCTGTGCAGCTCCACTGAGCTCCATTTACATCAGGTGAAAATGTGACACTTTAATCATGTCATCACATTTTTCTCAAATATCATATTGTAATATATTCCTACACAATTTTTCTACAATTTTAACTACACATGTATAGCACTTCATACTATGTACTACTTTGTGTATGCCAGGCAGTCCATGAAAGTAATGTAGGAGGGGAAACAGTACAAGTGTCCAACATAACGTAGATAAGAACAAGTATAACAAGGAGAAACAGATAGTGGGGTAGAGGAGTTGGTAGAAAAGCACTATGTGGTAGCAAATGGAGGAGTTTACAATTAACTTGCATCTTAGTTCAGTTAGCATTGTAGTTCCCAACATTAGCAAACAGTACAATGAATACTCATACATCAAGGGCTAGATTCCACAGTACACTCATGCTGCTTCATGCCTCCCTGGTGATGCAAAGCAGCCATAAATCTGATCCTATATCATAAATCTGATGGAAAGCTGAATTTAAATCTTGTGGAAATAGGATCAGAATTGAAAGTTGTGTTGTCTCCTATCAGGTGTGCTACCACATCCATAATGTCCAAACTGGGTTTGTTCCAAACTTTATAGATTTTTATCTGTCTGTTGTTGTTCAGTTGTAATGTGGAAAAGTTGCTTCTGGTTTGATAGGCAAAATATTGTTTTTAAGCACTAGACATTTAAAAATGTTCATTTTTCTGCTCTAGTGGTTACATAAATTACAATAATCTGTTAGCGTTTTCCCTGACCATTAGGATTGTCATTTGAATAGTGTATCTGGCATGTCTCTTTGATCGTTACAGAAGTGCCAAGTGAAATACTATGTGGTAGCACCCATGTGGAATAAAAGGCCTGCTTTATTAAAAGGGAAAGCACCCTAGAAAGGTGCAATGGGATTCGGATACAAATGCTTTACAATAGGACACATTCTCATGAACTGATTTAGTATCCCAGCTGAGATTCAACTCCCAGGGAGAATTCCAGATTCATCACTTACTGACACTGGTTTATTTTCAGTGAAGGGAATGCTGACTTCTTAGAAAAAGAGGAGGGGAGAAGAAAACTGTCTCATTTATTTTATCCCTGTATTGGTGGGTCAGGGTGAAGTTATTTTGGGGCAATTTTGTTGCCTTTCTTGTCAGACATTCATGCCATAATGCTGAGCAGGGAACTTTCTTGCTTTTGCTTGCACCATTTAAAAATATCAATTGTATTTGGGATTAGATGATGCCTTTCATTTGAATCTTGTAAACTTTGTCATACAAGATCTTCATCACCTGTAATACTGTACTAGTGATGTTTGGTTTAGGCACATCTGGGAAGCAACAGATGGGAATAATTTTCAGTTTTAAAAAAATTGTGTGGAAAAAGGAACATAAGTTTTAGTCATATACTGCCTTTTTGTAAACGGATGATATTCCAAAGAGACATTGTGATTAGTTGTTTTTCTATTTTGTGCAGGCCTAAGGTGATCAGATATTTTCTTGGCAGCAAAACACACATTTTCCAGGAACTGATTGTTATAGTAAAACATCCTGGATCACCTTATTAGCTCTCTTGAGTCAATTTACTGTTGTGCTTTTGGAAACTGACTCCTTAAGGTTCACAAAATGCAGTACTTATGGAGCAGTGTGTGACTTTGCCACAGATCTACAGTACAGCATATGCCAGCAGGAGAACATTTGGAAATAAAGCAGAATGACTTATGTGAATTTTAACTGGCAAGCAGTATAAGTTAGAGATAGGTGAGCACATCTGAAGGTAACCAGCAGAAATGAAATATGAGCATGGGTAGGGGTAATATGTTCATAAATAGAAATCGTGAGCTCTAATGAGTGAAGATGGAAAAATCCACTTTCAGCATCATTCCTATAACAGAAATTTTAAACAAGTTAAAAAGAACAGTCGACATATATGTGTACGTACGGGTCTGTGTAGTGCACTACATCTATATGGGACAGAGAAAATGTCTCTTTCCTCTGTTTTGAAACTCATATAAAGCCTGAGGAAATGCCAACTTCTAATTTAAATGTACATATAAAAAACCAACAACAATGAGGTTGTTTCAGTCTGTTAGAAATGGCTGAGAGAACTTTATTTCTTGATTGGCAATCCAACTATGTTGCAAATATTGTGAAAATTTCAAAATACGTTGCAACATTTTCTGAGATTGTCCCTATCATGTGCTCTGAAAAATGCAGAGATTATTTCTGTTCAGCTTCTCACCACTGAAAATATTTTTCAGCTAGAACAAATTTGAGCTGCTTTAATTTGTTTCCTATCACAGCTAGCGAGGAGAGACAAAAACAAGTTATTTACTTGTTCCCATAATATAAGAACTAGGGGTCACCAAATGAAATTGATGGGCAGCAGGTTTAAAACAAAAATAAAAGGAAGTTCTTCACTCAGCGCACAGTCAACCTGTGGAACTCCTTGCCTGAGGAGGTTGTGAAGGCTAGAGCTATAACAGGGTTTAAAAGAGAACTGGATAACCTCCATGAATTTAAGTCCATTAATGGCTATTAGCCAGGATGGGTAAGGAATGGTGTCCCTAGCCTCTGTTTGTCAGAGGGTGGAGATGGATGGCAGGAGAGAGATCACTTGATCATTACCTTTTAGGTTCGCTCCCTCTGGGGCACCTGGCATTGGCCACTGTTAGCAGACAGGATACTGGGCTGGATGGACCTTTGGTCTGACCCAATATGGCCATTCTTAGGTTCTTATGTTACCTGTTTTACTGACTTGCTTAAGTATCACTGGTATCCACAATCATCCACTTCCTTCTTCTTAATGTGAATAATTAAGCATCTGCATAAGTGTTTGTAGGACTGGGGCTTAGACTATACACCCTTCTCGCTGGGGTCCACATCTTTGTGTGTGTGTGTGTGCGTCTACGTGCGTGTACAGGGCCCAATATAATAGAGCCCTCATTTAAACCGATATCTTTGGCTTCAATTGCAGTACAATCGAATAGTCACACCTAAGCAAAGTTATCAATGTACTGGGACAATTTCTGATTGTGTTATTTCATTTCAAAGAAGTCACTAACAAAATGAAGCTTGACTAATGGCATTTCACATACTGTATATTATCTGCAAAAAGCTGTCAGTCAGATTCTATCCCTCAGATCTGTGCATGAAGAGGACCTACACAGAAAAGGGGTTTGGTGTCTCCATGTCATCATCCATCGCTGCTCTATGAGCCCTGGAAAAGGCTCTGTGTGGCTGGGGGGGTCAGCATGGGGGAAAGAGTGGTGTCAGCCTCAGGACAATCTCGGAGGACGATGGGATAGGCCGGGGGAAACTGCAATTCCTATTCCAGCCCAATGGAATTTACCTGGAAAAGGTAATGCGTGTCACATCATATTAACTTTCCCGTGGATTTCCTTTCAAGGGATATGAAGGCAGCTATGGCAAGAGGTGTTCCCTTGGACAGCGAGTTCCATTGAAGCTATGCTGGCAGAGAGTCAGTGAAGGAGGGGGGCTACCAGTGGCTATTGCTGAAGCACAGGAAGACAGGGCCTCTGCGCAGGTGACCCTGGTTTCTCATGGATTCCCCAGTACCTATGTGGTTTCTGTCATGTTTAGGGCCATGTCCTGCAGGCTTTGCTTTGATGCCGTAAACCACACCCTTCACCTCTCAAACGTGTGCTCTGGGGGAAATCATTCAAAGGGAACCCTCAGAAATATCTTCATAAAAAGTCCTGCCCCCCCCGTGCCCCCCCCCCAAAAAAAACCTTTTCATATGGAAGGGGGTGCTCTGCCCCTGTGTTAAGGCAAGATTAAGACTGCATGGTTAAAATGGTAGAAAGCAAGGAAATGAGAAAGTTAAGGTTCCTACAGCAATATTAATTTGTCCATGTTGCACTTGGAGTATTTTCAGGGGGAGGAGAGAGAGAGAGGGTTATTAAATATGTAGGTTAATACATTTTGTTTGTGGTGTTAAATGTATAAAATAAAGATAAATAAATAAATGAAATAGAGGGTATGCAATGCAATATAGCAAAGGTAAAGTTATTGTGAGTACCTTAACTTTTGCTTGCAGTTCCTCACTTTTTGTAATTTTAACTGTGCAGACATTAAAGAACACCAACACAGAATTTCCTTGATTTCATCTAAGAAAAACTGATTTCTGGTTCCTAGCCACGCTAGCATTTAAGACCCCAATTCAACAAGGCATTTAAGTACCTGAGTTATCCCTCTTCAGCAAAAAACTTAATGTGTGCCATTGAATTCAGTGAGATTTAAGTACATGTTTCAGTGTTTTGCTAAATTAAGATCCATCGATTATAAAGCCAGAAGAGACCTTTGGGATCGTCTAGTCTGACCTCCTGCATAACACACTCCATAGAACTTCTCTGAATGAATTCCTGTTTGAAATAGAACATATCTTTTAGAAAAAATATCCATTCTTTATTTTAAAATTGCCAGTGATGGAAAATCTCCCACAATCTTTGATAAACTGTTCAACTAGTTAATTACCCTTATTGTTTAAAAAATTGCTCCTTATTTCCAGTATGAATTTGTTTTGCTTCAGCTTCCATCCATTGAATCTTGTTATGCCTTTGTCTTCTAGATTGAAGAGCTCATTATCAAATTTTTGTTCCCCCATGTAGTTGCTTAGAGACTGTGATCAAGTCACTCTTTAACCTTGTATTTTTGAATCTCAGTAGATGGAGTTTCTTGAGTCTATCACTCTACAGTATGTTTTCCAATACTTTAATCATTCTTGTAGTTCTTCTCTAACCCTTTCCAATTTATCAACATTCTTCTTGACATGTGAACACCAGAACTGGACATAGTATTCCAGTAGTCTGGTTGCACCAGTGCCAAATGCAGAGATCATACAACCTCTCTACTCCTTCTTCAGATTCCTGCATATACATCTAAGGATCACATTAGCCCTTTAGCAATAGTGTTGACTGTGAGCTCATGTTCAGTTGATTGTTCACCGTGATGTCCAAGTCCTTTTCAGAGTTGATCCTTAACAGGATAGAGTCCCTCATCCTATAGTATGGGATTAATCACATGCCTAAAGTTAAGCATGTGCTTAAGTACTTTGTTGAATCGGAGGCTAAGTGATTACAAATTAGACTTGGATGCTCTTTTTTCATTGAGGTGAATGAGATGGGGCAAGAACAATTTCACATCTTTTCTGTTATTGCTTTTAGCCTGGAGACAGTTTACCACAAGCCTGGGTTAAGAGGGCAGCAGCAGCAGACCAAATTATATTGTGATTGCATAATTCTGATAACTGAAAAAGACAAGCATTTTTAAAGGGAAAGCTTGAAGCATGTACAGTACAGAATGCAGCAAAAATGGTTGAGATCTGCATTTTCACAAGTACAAATTTCTTCTTTGTGATCTTTTTGGGTGGGAGGAGGTCAAGGTTCTTCTCTGGCTATCTGTGCGAAACTGCAGTTGTTTTCATGACAATTGTCCCTGCAGTATCGCTCATACTTCAGATTGGGCAGGAAAATATGCATTTAAGTCACAAAAGGAGTGGAGTTCATTGGGATCTGCTAAAAAGCTTAGCAGATGTCAAGTAAGCATACTCAGAATTGCTTACATCTTTATTTTTATCCCACCTATTCTGTATTCAAGCTTGGACATGTGCATACTCCAAAATTAGTACAATTTACATGCCACATTTCAAAGTTCAGTTATTTTTGTATTATCTGTATAAAAAAAAAGTGTGGGTTTGTTTTTTTGGTTTCTTTGGTTTTTGATTTGTTGTTTTTGTTTGTTTTTCACAGTGGAAATGAGAGATGCTGATTTTCCTCTTTTTTTTTTTAAAGATCTAAATATAACAAATTACATTTTGTGCTTTGAGATTAAACATGGGAAAATTTGATCCACAAAAACAGATCCTGCCCACCAAGTCTAGGATTAGATGAAACTAGTTTATAAATGAAACAGCCTCTAAACTATAGAATTTGTAACTAAGCACATTCTGTATGATCACTTCATTACAATTGTTTATTTATTGGTTGTCACACATGGGAACTCTGTTGGTGGATTAGGGCCGCAGTGTGATATATACAAAGAAGATAGTTCCTACCCTAGAGAATTTACAGTCTGAGACCCTGATCCGATTTGCATGTCTGGAGCCCTATTGACTTCAATGGGTTGCCATGTGGGGGCACGCAGTTGTAGGATTTGGGTGCAGGTGACAGACAGGATGCAACAGATGAATGAGGCAGAGAGAAAGAAAGAAGTAACAGTAAACCAGAATTTATCATAAAAGCAGAAGTCCTGGCTCACCACTTATCTAACCAATGTTAAATTTATAAGCATTGCAGCAGAGAGAGGCTTTTAAGGAGGAAAGTTTTACAAATGTTTACAGGGATTTTTACCAACTGTAAGGGTTCACACTGGAGACAGACACAAGATTATGTGGAAAAAGCAGGCAATCAAGGCAGGCATCACTGGAGTGAAGCTAATCTTCAGGTTTTTACATTTGTCATTTATCTCAAATGAGAGTATGTGCAAAATAAATAAATGTTAAAAAAAGTCATTAAAATTGTTTCAGTGAGAAGTTTTAGAACCTCCATTCTTAGGAGCAGGAACTTGAAACCTGGCAGGGAGCTTACCCTAGTGTGAGGGAATCCACAAAAATTCGGTCATATGAGCTTCTGAAAAAATGTCAGTTTACACATGCTTAGTTGAGACTTGTTAGAGTTTGGCAGCTAATTCTCTGAAGGGTAATCTGCACTGAGCGTGATCCATCCCCTCACAGATCCTACGTTGTGACCAGACTGCCCAACCACCATCCTCTTAGAGCAGCTGAGTGTGATTCAGCTGAGGGCCTCAGGGGCAGAGGATTTTCCCTGCAATTGCTGCTCCTGGCATTATGGCATTGGGCACAGGGGCTGAGGATGTGGACTCCATCTCTCCTGTGTTCTCAGTGTTCCCTATGCTTTTGGCCAGGCAGTGAGGAGGAGAAGGAGGAAGCAGTGTGACTTGAATGCAGAAGGGTGAGGAATGCATTGGGAACAGAGGCAGGAACTCAGGGAGAGAAGGTTAGGAACAAGAGCTGGAAGGGTGGGGGGCAGGGGCAGGAACAAGAGGGGCTGGAAACTGAGATGAGTGAGAATGGGAGCAGGGGAAGGAGGACAGGAAGGAGAGGAAAGAGGCATTGGAAGAAGCTGGGGTGGTATGTTAAGAAATGGGGGGAGAGATGAGCTGGGGTCAGAACTGGAGGGAAATCACAGCAGGAAAGGGGGAAAGGACAGGAGCTGGGGAAGACGGATGGGAGCAGAAGGGGACAGAAAGAGGCTGTGGGGGGCAAGGCAGAAGCGTCTGTAACCACTAACGTATACTTTTCTATGGAGCCTGGAACTGAACAAAGGATTTCTGAGTCACAGCATTTCTTTGCTGTGTAGCCAACTACTGGGAAACCCACTGGCAAAAATGTCTCCATCCCCTTCTAGTGACAGGTCTAAATGGAAGATAATAGCATTGTACTGCTAGCTGTTAGCTCAAGTGGTTGAGGACTATGTTCAGGATCTAAAGATTTCAACCTTACTGATGAACCATATGGCAGGGAAATGGGGGGCTGAAGTTTATGGGGGAATCAGTATGGTTCTGCATGGATGACCCTTTGTTTTCTCAATATAAGGTTTTTTTTAAAAAATGTAGGAAATTACATTAAAACTTACCTTAAAGGAATATTTTGGTCGCAAAGTATAGCCACAACAACAAATTATTGTCCCATTTATGTCTATTATTCAGAATCACAGAAAATCCAATTTAACATGATTATGACTAACAAAAGCATAATTAGAACCTGGCTAATGTTGGAAATCGGAATTACTTTCTGGCAATTTGAGATGACACAAATGCTTCCATTTGGAGTGGGGGATGAGGAAACCCCTATTATTTACAGGCAGATTGAAAAGGGAACTTCTGTTTGTTCAGCATGCAGTTTTATAGAGACAACTGAGGCCTGTAGCTGACATTTTTAATTTCTAAAATTGTGGTCACAGTGTATTTGGACCAATTAATTAGACAAATTACAATCCTCGACATTAAATCCTGGGTATAACTGGTATGTATAGGGATGAATAACTGGCTGTTTCTATTTAACTGTTCTAGTTTTTCTTGTTTCTTTGGAGAATTGTTTAATAAAATGCAAGTTTGATTATGATCCAATATAGGATAAAGGAGATAAATGCATAATGAATACAAGAACATAGTTTAAAATTAACACTTTGCAATATATTTATTGATTTTATTTGTTACAATAAGTTATGTATCTGTGTAATAAAGACATAAAATGCACAGAATGGCATAAAACGAGCACCAATGTTTTTTCTACTTCTGTTTTGATCATGGATTCGGATGTTTTATCCTTGTTTAAGCGGAACTCCCCACTGAAACCAATGAAGACTACTGTCTAAGAATCAGTGACATGACCTGTTCATAAGACCTTTCTTAGAAGGACACAGTCAGTGTATAGATTTGTTTCAGGAACTACTATAAACCTGACTCAGAGGTCTCCACTGATTTTTGTGGTTTACCAATGATAATTTCCTACTTAACATTTTTTTCTTGACTTTTGCAATGCTAAATATCCATCCTAAGAACAAAGGAAACTAACTGACTACATAAGAGAAACAGTGAAACAAGGTATATAGTCAAATACATTATCTGAAAGAATAGAAACATTATTTTCTCTAATCTCTGTCAGCTATACTAACCTTTCGTGTTATATATAACCTTGTTTTTAAAAAAAAAAAAAAAAAAGTCAGACCGAAGTGTGATTTTTGGACTCACTGGGGTCCCTTTTTAATGTGTTTTAAATTTGTTTTGCACTTGGAAATATGCTAAGATGTGCTTCAAAAAATATGTAAATCATTTTCCAGGATTCAGCTGAATGTGTGCTATTGAGTTAAGCTCTTTTTAGTAATATAAATCAGTCTTGCAGCCATCCAGGATCTTGATTTGCTGACAAATCTAATCTTGTAGTACATGCTGTCCTTATTGTTGGTATTTTTTTAGAAAATAGCACTAAAATACCCCCCACTCCTCGCTCCCTCCCACACAGACCACAAACTATCAACCCAACACCTGTCTTACTATAAATACTAGTGAGAGAAACTAACTGTAGGGCTTGAGTAAATGGACAGATAGTGTGCTCCAAGCCACGGTGTGAATCTACAGTGCACTAATCTGACACGCACTAACTGGCCGTCTGAACCCTGCTGCCACACACTACAAGTTCTGTAGAACAATTTGACCTACTGCTCTTTCAAATGGGAATATGTCAAAGTGTTCTACAAAACTTTTAGTGTGTGGTAGCAGGGTCTACATAGCTAGTTAGCGTGCAGCAGGCTACTTGACTAGGCATTCGTACCTTGACTTGCTGTGCACTAATACTCCACATGAACATGCCCTTAGGGATTAGTCCTGCATTTGGATGCTCACGGATCCTTGCCACCCATGCAGAGACTCACTGACTCAAGCATCATGTATGAGGGCCAAACCCCACAAATGTGTGTGCGTTTGTGTAACTTCACTCATGTCAGCAATCTCATTGGGTTAGATCACTGCCTCTGAACACCTCCCATTTAAAAGTGATGAGAGGGGGTTCTTTGGGAGGAGGTCTCCATTTGGATCTCCTCTTTAAAATATCCCCACATCATCATATTGTGCAGCAAAGTTTGACTCTCTGAGGAAAAAGGCCTGAGGTCTGCCTCCAAACCGAGTGGATTCCTAAAAGTCTGCATAGATTCAAGGGAGTCTGGCATGGAGGTCCTGAATCTCTGTACCAGCTCTGGCATTGGCGTTGTTTCCAAAATGACTTGTCATGTGTTTTAGTTTTCAAAATCCCATGTAGGCCTTTCATTCTGGCCTTTTAATATTTAAAGTCCTTTAGGTGTCTCCTTTGCCAATCTTGAGTATGTGGGGTTAGCATGGGTGGGGTTCTGAGTGCATGAAAGAGAAAAACAGACATAGAACCCTCTGCAGCTTAGGTCGCGGAGTATTTGTAAAGTCACTCTGTGGCTGCTGCTGCATTGCCTGGGCTGCAGGAGCAGCCCCAGTCCCTGAGCCTCTCCATTACACGATTAGGGAAGGTCCTGTTTGAACCCATCTAGTCATAGACATAATGACTCCAGCCCTGACCTCAGACTCGCCTCTGAAATCGCATGGCATGTAGAGGGTTGCATGCATGCCTCCTGCATGATTTCTCAAAATTCTGCCCCTGCTCCCTGTAGAACTGCACTAAGGAGAGGGAACAGGATTTGCCCCTTTCTGAATGGCTGGGTTTTTTAAAAATTTTTATTTATTCATTTTGCTTGGATGGAGATTAAATTGTTCTCTGAATAGTGAATTCAGGAAAGTGACCTCATTATAATCCTTTATAGTTTGAGCTTTGAAAAAGATTCTGAATGACACTGAGCAATTAAGATGCCTTTTTTATAGTTCTTTCAAGAGTAATCAAGTGAGTAATTGAATAAAACTGAATGAAGGCCACAGCGGGCCACCCACATGTACATTGGCTTTCATAAGCAGTTACAAATAGATGAATAACTCAGGGTGGGGGAAGGTGCAATGTGGCTAAATGGTCTATTTATGTATTATTCAATGAACTCTAGAAATAGAGCTTTCACTTTAAAGCTATGTTTTCTGTGTATTTCTAAACAAGGATGTTCAATAGATTATCAGTGTTTTAGAGTATGTTGTGGTGTTTTGTTTAGTTTGTACAGTGGGTCTCTTACAAACAATCCACATTCTAAACATCGTATATGTTGTGCAATATGATTACAAAGACTTTGCACTCATTTTTCACAGGTGTAAATGACACAAGGGATACTGGTAGGGAAGAATCAGGCCCATAATATTTGAGCATTTGTGTCAGAAAAATAAGTGAATTTGAAGCAGTGAAAGATTGTAGTTTCCTTATTCTAATATTTTCTTGTCCAGCATTGGAAAAAGCAACTTGTTCTACACATGACAGGTGGAATGCTGGTATTACTCAAAATAATTAGATGTATTTCAGAAGTGTGTTCTTTTGGACAGGAGTCAGGATGTTCAATTAGGATCAAATCTATGAAAAATGTTGGCATTTGAGAAACCTTCTGCTTCAAATAAAAAAGAAGCATTGGAGTTATATTTGGAGAACATTTCTGTGATTTTGATTTTGCATACACTGCATTGGAGTTCCTGATATGAACATGGGAACAGGCATTGGTTGAATACAATTGTCTCATAATATTCCCTATTCAGATCCATAAAACCACTCACTGTCGTATCCTCAAAACAACGAGGAGTCCTTGTGGCACCTTAGAGACTAACAAATTTATTTGGGCATAAGCTTTTGTGGTCTACAGCTCACTTCATCGAATGCATGAAGTGCTCCTGTATTTTGTTGTTGTTGTTTTGTATTATATCGTTGTTTTTGCCGATACAGATGGCTACCACTCTGAAACTTGTTTTATCCTCCAAATCCTACCTTAAGATTCCCCTTTCTTATAACGCCTTCAGGCCACTCCTAGCTGATAACAGCAAAATAGGTGGTGAGTTGACCTATTATGCAAAATGTGCTCATTTCACTGTTACCTTGTCCTCTTCTCTACTTCATTTGCCCATTTCAGTTTCCTTTTGCAGCTTGTCTTAAATCTGGTCAGTGAGCTCTCTGGGAAAAACTCTTCTCATTATTTGTTTCTACAGTGCTAACCCTGCCTAGAATAAGGCCCTGCTCATTGTCTGGGGCTCATTGTTTGTAGGTGTTAATGTAGTACAAATATATATTGTTGTTTTTCTAAGATGTGATTCTCTATTTCTGTTGCATTCACAAAACAATAGAAGTTTCCTCGGGGTGGGGAATAACACCTGTAAATTTCCACAGATTTTCACTCTGATCTGTTTGGCTGAGGAACTAAAATGTGTGCTTCACATGTGACTTCACTGTGTTAAATTTTGTTGGAAAACCTGCGGAAGGAGCCAAAATCTGTGAAAAAGAATGCAAAAGAGAGGTGATCCAATGTGTGTCAGATCATAGGAATGCAATTGGTGACACTGTCAGATCCACAGTTGGTGTAGCTGCAAAATCCATTTCCAGATCCTGAGTCCCCAGATATCATGTTGGAGTAGGCACAGAGCACTGAATGTCAACATGTGGGCCAACTATTGGAGGCGGAGCTGGCAGCAAGCAGAGCATTCAGTAGGAGACCTCAAACAAACTTTCATCGCTCAGAGAACAAAATTTCCTGTGCACACCCAAACTGGAGCTTTCTACAATTGGAAAAACAAGATTCCTAACTCTCCGTTGACAAACACAGGCCTTGCTTTTCTCACTGGAAGATCTCAAGATACTGGACTTTAAAAGTGTGGCATTTTTATGTATAGAAAAACAATTGGACTGTAGGCTATTTTGGTAGTTTCTAGGGATGCCTCTCAGTCTGGTACAGTTAGGCTCATGGAATTAGGACATTTGGATGTACACACACAAGGATGAAAAAAAAGAAATAGTCCTTAAAAGAAAAAATGCTTCAAAATATTTTTTCCTTTAACATCTGTGGTATGTTCAAAATACCTTGTGGCACCTGACTTTGCCATTTGAGAGTGTGGTTGGGGCTTCCCTCTCTGACAGTTAGTTTCAAATCCATACCCCTTGCTTTGCAGTGGAGACTCCTCCTCCAGCCTTGTGAGAAGGCAGGAATTCACCCAGAAATCACTTCAGCACCTGTGTCTGTAACAGCAATTTTATCAGCAGTGGTCACCTTTATCAGCAGCCAAACAGTCCAAGTGCCCTCCAGCATCACTCCCTCAGTCATCAATCAGCGTGCTTGCTTCCCTTTGGGCTCTGGATGATTCTCCTGCACAGAGCAAGCTCATATGCACAATGCAGGCAGGCTGCTTCCTGGGCTTTTCCCCCAGCTCCAAGCTCAGACTTTTTTCTTGCTATGGCCCTCCAGTAGCAGCACACTCCCTGTCCAGCAGCCCATGCAGTCCCTACTCAGAAAGTATCCCCCTCTCCCAATTGAAGGAGAGTAGGCAGCGGGAGCTAGGAGTGGATTTCCTGCCAGCTTTATGGCCAGCCAAAGCTCTGTGGGTGGAATGCTGTCCCTTTCACAATGTTGGTACATTGGGGTACCAGAGTGAGTAAGAAAAAAAATCCCAAACTCATGACAAAAAAATGGTAACATTTATATATCTAGTGTATAAGCAAATACAATATATATGCACTCACACTGTAGAGACTGTGAGAGCTAGTAGGCAGAGGAATTAGTATCCCAAGGGAAGTCTCGTTACTTGAACATATTAAAACTGGCTGGGACAAAATACTGTAAAATGTACTCTAGTGAGCAATCCTGGAGGGAAGTGGACAGGATGACTTCAATTCCTACGATGCATTGAATTCTACTAAAATTGACCCATCACCACAAGTGAAGAATGTTTTTATACCAAGCCTTCTGATTATTACCTTACATGCTGCTGAAAAAATCAAATGTATTTTCCAGTATCCAGGGTAATATCAAAAGCGGATCTGATCAAACACTTAAAAATTAAATAAATTATTCCAAGAAAAAGGACAACATTCACCAAATTATTTATTCACTTAATCGTATTCAACCAATTCTATGGAAGTGACAGAATCTGGGTATAATATACCCTTATTGAATCATAACTTTGGATTCCCTGCTAGCCATAAAGAAGGCTTCTGAAGCAGCCACCCTTGTCATGTGACCCTTACTGTAGTATTCTTGGAGAAGCAACAGGGACACAGGTTTCAGTGAAATGTTTTTATTTAACAATTCACATCAACATAATGGATGAAATTGAATACTCAAATCACTAAACTCTGTGTGTTGTCTGTCCCCATGTCTCTCTTAAGCCTTCTTTCTATTAGGGCTCGTCTATGGGGAGCAGAGGTTAAAGTGGATTGATTTGATGGGTATTATTGAATATGCAAGCTGCACTAATAGTGTGCAAATGGGATGGCTGTGTGCTCTTTTAATTCACGTCATTGAAAGGGTATCTGTGGTCCTTTGAGTGGTCTCTGCTGAGCACTATGCATTCTGGAATTTTTCTCACTATGCATTTGTGGGATGCATTGCATAGACCAGGCAGGTTCAAATTTTGAGAAAATCCCATATTTCTGCTGTCTCCACCCATGCTTTGTTTCTGTGTCGGCTAGTGCCCTTGTTTGAATTGCTGTCAGCCAGCATGGACCCAGCAATGCTCTGTGCTACTATGCTGGTAACTACAAATACACTGAGGCTGCTTAGCTGTATTTCAGCTCTCAAACCTGGATGGCTTTGGTTTTAGACTCTGCCCACTGCACCACTGAGCAGATGATGTGGCGGCACCTTCAGCAGCAGCAGAGAAAGCAGGATGAGGAAGAAGAGGACACTGACTCGCAACTGCTGCTACAGGAACTGCTCCTTAGGGCAGCTTCACATCATGCAGCACCATTTCTGGGTTTGGGAAACCACTGTGGATTGGTGGGAAAGGATCATTCTGCAGACCTGGGGTTATCCGCACTGGTGAGAAAATTTCCGGGTGGTGATGGCAACCTGTTTAAAGATAGGTGCTGAACTAGAACTGGAGCAGCAGCAGCAGCATACCAACATGAGGGGCTCCCTACCGGTGGAGAACCAGGCTGCCGTTGCCATCTAGAAGCTGGCCATCCCTGGATGCTACTGGCCCACAGACAACTAATTTGGCATAGGGAGATGGAGCACTGGGGTCACTGTCCTGCAGGTGTGTGGTGACATAGAAAAGGTGCTGTTGCACCAAGTTAGAAAGCTTTGTAATCCTCAGGAGATTATTGACAGGTTTGCATGCATGGAGTTTCCAAACTGTACCGGGGCAATTGATAGAACCTATGTGCCTCTTATTTGCCCTCTCCTCACGCCACCCTAGGCCTCAGAATTTATAAACAGAAAGGGTTATTTCTCCATGGTGCTTCAAGGGCTGGTTGACCAGCATGGCAGGTTTACAGACATAAATGCAGAATGGTCTGGAAGGGTCCACAATGCTTGGATCTTTCAGAGCTCAGTAATATCTACCTTAATGGAGAAAGGACTATCTGTCACCAGCATCATTATGAACATTAACGGTGTGGAGATTGTTCCAGTTATCCTGGGAGACCTGGCTTATCCTCTGCCACCTGGGTTAATGAAGTCATTCACAGGCCACTCAGACAGAAGGAAGGAACTGTTTAACTATTTCCTCTAGTTGCAGAATGACAATGGAGTATACATTGGGCCATTTGATAGGAAGGCAGTGCAGTGTGTGGAATAGGTTGAATGCTGCAGAAAAAAATTGCCCAAGATTATAGCTGCATATTGTGTTTTGCACAGAATTTGTGAGAGTAAGGGAGAAGGCCTTAATGATGTCTGGGAGGCTGAGGAACAGTGACTTGCTCAGCAGTGTAAACAACCAGCAAGCCATCCAATAGAAAATGGAAACAGTCCAGGCAAGACTGTCAGGGATGTCTATTGCTCATACTTTGAGTCTCTGGCCTGTACGTCCAGCTGTTAACTTGTGGATGGGGGTTGAGGGGTGGGATGGATTGCGAGCTGTGCAGTCTTATTTATGGGTGGTGGAAGTGGAATATTGTGGCCAGGGGCGTGTACAAAGGGGAGCAAACGGGCACCCCCAATAATCGTCCCGGCTGCGGTGGCGGTGAGAATGAGCTGCCAGAGTGGGGAGGTGGAGAAGAAAAGGAAGAATGAGCTCCTGCTGGAATGGGGGAGGGAGGGCACAGAACAGCCCCCCCCCCCCCCCCGGGTCAAATTTAAATTTCAGCACATGCCCCTGGTTGCAGGCATCCTTATTTTACTTTGTGTCTGTGCCTGGATACTTTTGTAAAAACCCTGTGAATTATTTAAAATTTATGGATTTTCTGTGAGGGTGGAGAGTCCCAGAGCCTGGGCTCCAGCCTGAAACCAAACATCTACACAGCAATTTTTAGCCTCGCAGCCCAAGCCAGCCATGGCTACGCCACAGGTCTTTTATCCCTGTGTAGACGTACCTGTGAGCACAGCTGTGGTGGCAGAGCAGGGAGCAGATGCTGGTGTGCTCGGTCTCCAGAAGATGGCTTGGTTCCAGTTTGAAGCACTGCATTGCCTGCTTTCCTAAGACCGGTATGTGCTGTAGCTGAGCATTCTGGCTCTGTGTGGCCTTCAAGAGTTGCCTGTGCATCTCTGTCATTCTCAACAGTGTCTTTTGCCATGGCATTGGCAACATTGTCCCTGGCCACTGCCACACTGTCTTTGGCCGCTCCAACAATTTCTCTTGGAGAATTTCATTACCTCTTCAATGTCAAGTACAACCTCTACTACTGCATTGTTTTGGGAGTCTGCAGTCATGTCTGCAAACATCCCAAGTTTTCTGTTTTCCCCCCTTCAGGTTAGCCAGCTGCTCTGTTGATAAAGGCCCTGTCCTTGAGGGTCTGCTTGCTGCGGGTGCCATGGCTGTGGGAGTAGGAAACAAACCACAAGCAGTGATTGATCATATTCCAAAGAGAAAAGGAGTACTTGTGGCACCTTAGAGACTAACCAATTTATTTGAGCATAAGCTTTCGTGAGCTACAGCTCACTTCATCGGATGCATACTGTGGAAACTGCAGAAGACATTATATACACAGAGACCATGAAACAATACCTCCTCCCACCCTACTCTCCTGCTGGTAATAGCTTATCTAAAGTGATCACTCTCCTTACAATGTGTATGATAATCAAGTTGGGCCATTTCCAGCACAAATCCAGGTTTTCTCACCCTCCGCCCCCCCGCTCCCCCCCAAACTCACTCTCGTGCTGGTAATAGCCCATCCAAAGTGACCACTCTCTTTACAATGTGTATGATAATCAAGGTGGGCCATTTCCAGCACAAATCCAGGTTTTCTCACCCCCCCTCCCCTTTCCAAAAACCACACACACAAACTCACTCTCCTGCTGGTAACAGCTTATCCAAAGTGACCACTCTCCGTACAATGTGCATGATAATCAAGGTGGGCCACTTCCAGCACAAATCCAGGTTTTCTCACCCTCCCACCCCCATACACACACAAACTCACTCTCCTGCTGGTAACAGCCCATCCAAAGCGACCACTCTCCCCACAATGTGCACGATAATCAAGGTGGGCCATTTCCAGCACAAATCCAGGTCTTCTCACTCCCCCCCCGCCCCCCGCCAACACACACACAAACTCACTCTCCTGCTGGTAATAGCTCATCCAAACTGACCATAGAATCATAGAATCATAGAATATCAGGGTTGGAAGGGACCCCTGAAGGTCATCTAGTCCAACCCCCTGCTCGAAGCAGGACCACTCTCCTTACAATGTGTATGATAATCAAGGTGGGCCATTTCCAGCATAAATCCAAGTTTAACCAGAACGTCTGGGGGGGGGGGGGGAAGGGTAGGAAAAAACAAGGGAAAATAGGCTACCTTGCATAATGACTTAGCCACTCCCAGTCTCTATTTAAGCCTAAGTTAATAGTATCCAATTTGCAAATGAATTCCAATTCAGCAGTTTCTTGCTGGAGTCTGGATTTGAAGTTTTTTTGTTGTAAGATAGCGACCTTCATGTCTGTAATTGCGTGACCAGAGAGATTGAAGTGTTCTCCGACTGGTTTATGAATGTTATAATTCTTGACATCTGATTTGTGTCCATTTACTCTTTTACGTAGAGACTGTCCAGTTTGACCAATGTACATGGCAGAGGGGCATTGCTGGCACATGATGGCATATATCACATTGGTGGATGTGCAGGTGAACGAGCCTCTGATAGTGTGGCTCATGTTATTAGGCCCTGTGATGGTGTCCCCCTGAATAGATATGTGGGCACAGTTGGCAACGGGCTTTGTTGCAAGGATAGGTTCCTGGGTTAGTGGTTCTGTTGTGTGGTATGTGGTTGTTGGTGAGTATTTGCTTCAGGTTGGGGGGCTGTCTGTAGGCAAGGACTGGCTTGTCTCCCAAGATTTGTGAGAGTGTTGGGTCATCCTTCAGGATAGGTTGTAGATCCTTAATAATGCATTGGAGGGGTTTTAGTTGGGGGCTGAAGGTGACGGCTAGTGGCGTTCTGTTATTTTCTTTGTTAGGCCTGTCCTGTAGTAGGTGACATGATTATCATACACATGGTAAGGAGAGTGATCAGTTTGGATGAGCTATTACCAGCAGGAGAATGAGTTTGTGTGTGTGTTGGGGGGGGTGTGAGAAGACCTGGATTTGTGCTGGAAATGGCCCACCTTGATTATCATGCACATTGTAGGGAGAGTGGTCACTTTGGATAAGCTATTATCAGCAGGAGACTGAGTTTGTGTGTGTGGTTTTTGGAAGGGAGGGGGGGTGAGAAAACCTGGATTTGTGCTGGAAATGGCCCACCTTGATTATCATACACATTGTAAAGAGAGTGGTCAGTTTGGATGGGCTATTACCAGCACGAGAGTGAGTTTGTGTGTGGGGGCGGAGGGTGAGAAGACCTGGATTTGTGCTGGAAATGGCCCAACTTGATTATCATACACATTGTAAGGAGAGTGATCACTTTAGATAAGCTATTACCAGCAGGAGAGTAGGGTGGGAGGAGGTATTGTTTCATGGTCTCTGTGTATATAATGTCTTCTGCAGTTTCCACAATATGCATCTGATGAAGTGAGCTGTAGCTCACTAAAGCTTATGCTCAGATAAATTGGTTAGTCTCTAAGGTACCACAAGTACTCCTTTTCTTTTTGCAAATATAGACTAACACGGCTGTTACTCTGAAACCATTCCAAAGAGACTATCATAGCATTTTTATATGCGTTTCAGACTTTTGCACCCTGACATTCTTCCCTCAGAAGACCTCAAGGGGACCTCAGAGGTGGCAAGTGATGTGTGCATGGGAGGGCTGCATCAGGATTATTTGGCTGTGTGGTACATGCTGTTTGTGTTTGTCATTGTTCCTGGGAGGCTGGGTGGGTTGGGAATTATGTTCCCAGTTTTGGTTTGCAGTTTTGCTGTGCCTTAGAGGTGCGTGTATGGTCTTAGAGGAGTTAATGGGAGGCATCTGGGGCAAACTGGAAGGTAATCCCCTTTTGTCTGATGCTGAGGAAGGTGACTAGGAGGTGGAGAATGACCTAATTTAAAAAGGCAAAGGGCAGATCAGTGAAATATGCTATGAAGTTATTCACCAAGGTAATCTCATAAATATAGAAGTCAGTTAACCTCAGGATGTGTGTACTCTCTCTCTTTCAATATACATATATTTATATAATATGTATGTACTTATAGGTATATATAAACACACATTGTCTGTTTTGTGACAATTGAGCCTACAAATCTACCCAAATTGTGAGCTTAACTGTAAAAACTCTGTAAAGTTCATAAGATATTACAATAACCTATAATAACAAATATAGATGGAAATTTTATGAAAGGAAGACAGAATAACTGAATTAGTCTAAGCAAAAATGCCAAGTTAATATAATTCAAGGACTGTGTTGAAATTATGCTTGTTAAAAGCAGGAGATGTGAAGCCAAAATTTAATGAATCAAAATTGGTATGTTGGATGTTCGTCCTAATTGGAAGACAGAATAATGATGGAATGAGCTATTCCATCCATCACTCTCTTTCTGGGTCCTTACTTTTTTTTGGGGGGGGGTGGGTTAAGGGAGTACAAAAATAATTTAAAAAATCTTCAAAATAACAAAGGCTACTGAAGCAAGCTTCCCCATTATGGCTTCCACCCCCACCATTTGCTGGAACCCTACCGCCTTTGTCATCCTAGTCCTAAAAGTTGTCCTAACCAAAATGGGACAAAGAGAAAGGGACTCAGATGACATCCCCACACCTGCCAGCTCCAGCTGAATCCCAGACACCACCTGTGATAAGTTATCATCATCTTTAACACCACCTAAAAGGCTGTCAATTACGGGAGCTTTTCCTCCTAAAACTGAACTTTAACAACAACAGCAGCAGCAGCATCTGCGCCAGCCCATTTCAACTAACTTCTGTTCTGTTCCCCAAAAGGACAGCTGCTATTATCCAGGACTGTCCCTACAGGGGTGTGGGGCCCGGGGTGGAAGTGACAGATTCATCTCTTCCGGGACCAACTGCACTGGCCAATCGCACCGCCCCACGGGGCCCCCCAAAGCACGGGGCGCAGAGTGGTCGCCCCAATTCACCCTACCCAAGGGACGGCTCTGCTACCATCTTTAGTACCATCTAAGAGACTGTAAACAACAGAGGCTTTTCCTTCTAAAAGATGTCTACAGCTGAAAAAAAGGGGGGGGGGATAAAATGTTAAAATAAAAGTCTTAATACTTTACTTTTCACTGCTTTAACTATTTTTCCTTCTTTTGTGTATCTTTAATAAAGGGATAAAAGAATATTAATGGTGTATTTGCTATGGTGCTAAGCAGGCTAGTGTTTCTGTATACTAAAACCTGAACCTTTTTTAATTCTGCTTAATGTTAGCCCGTTTATTCAATCTAACTTAATACAATAGTTTACATGCACACGCACACACTATATGTACACATACATCTATGTTATAAGTGTGTGTGTGTGTACACGCATGCTATATACAATTTTTGTCGATAGCATTTATTCAAATTTTCCAAGTATTCCCCTTCCTGCTCTTTATCAATAGTTATTTTTACAGGATGTGACGTTGCACTCCATATGTTTTGTGGAAATATGTTTATAAGTGTGAATATGATGTAACTAGAATATGCTTCATGCAAAAGGTCTCTTGTAAGGTATCATTACAAAGCTTATAATCTACTGAGTGTGTTCATCCTATTTGTATGAATGTATCATTCTTGTATCTGAAGCTAGAAATATGAACAGGTTTCAGAGTAACAGCCGTGTTAGTCTGTATTCGCAAAAAGAAAAGGAGTACTTGTGGCACCTTGCATCGGATGAAGTGAGCTGTAGCTCACGAAAGCTCATGCTCAAATAAATTGGTTAGTCTCTAAGGTGCCACAAGTACTCCTTTTCTTTTTTAGAAATATGAAGTATTCCTCTGAAGTCCTATTGTAATTATGCAAAGTGTGGGCCATTAATGGTGGTTTAGAATCTTGATGGCTCCCATTAACCAGGACAATTGGCTGCAAATGGTTCTGTTTACTTGGAAGCCTTCCTGTGTTCATGTGAGTCAGGCTGGAAAGAATGGAGGCTTGGGGTCTCACAGGACATGTGACTATGTTACCTGGTACTGGAATCCGTCTTAAACCTGGTGCTTTTCCATTTAGAAGGAGGGGTGGGGACCCAGAGAGAGGAAAAGATTCCCGCTTTCTGCCAAAGTCATAAAAGGGGGTGGAACAGAACAAAGGGGATTGCAGTCATGAGAAAATCCCTAGTTACCACCTGAGCTGGAACTAACAAGAACTGTACCAGAAGAAAAGATTGGGCCCAGACTAAGAAGGAGTCTAGTCTGTGAAAGAAGCTTATTGGAACATCTCTGAGGGTGAGATTTACCTGTATTCAGTTCCTTAAATTTATTAGGCTTAAACTTGCATGTTTTGTTTTATTTTGCTTGGTAACTTACTTTGTTCTGTTTGTTGTTACTTGAAACCACTTAAATGCTACTTTTTATACTTAATAAAATCACTTTTGTTTATTAACAAACCCAGAGTAAGTGATTGATACCTGGGAGAGCAAACAGCTATACATATCTCTCTGTCAGTATTATAGAGGGCAGACAATTCTTGAGTTTACCTTGTATACGCTTTATACAGAGTAAAACGGATTTATTTGGGGTTTGGATCCCATTGGGGTCTGGGTGCTGGAGTTAGGTAACCTGCTGAGTGGTTTTCAGTTAAAGCCTGCGGCTTTGGGGGTGTGGTTCAGACCTGGGTCTGTGTTGCAGCGGGCTAGCAAGTCTGACTCAACAAGGTAGGGTTCTGGAGTCCCAAGCCATCAGGGAAAACGGTCTCAGAGGTAATTTCAGCACATCAGGTGATAGTCCCAAGGGGGTCTCTGTGACTGAACCTGTTATACAGGGCTTTCCTTCTTTCTTCTTTCTTTAAACTTATTTTCTTTACTGTTCTTGTGAAAGACAAAATCAAAAAAGAAGTTTTGTTTCTTAGCCACTTTTGAGCCATTATTAATTTTATTCACCTCTTCATTCATTAATAAATATATATTCTCTCTCATTTCAGAGTGGTAGCCATGTTAGTCTGTATCAGCAAAAACGAGGAGTCCTTGTGGCACCTTAGAGACTAACAAATTAGTTAGTCTCTATGGTGCCACAAGGACTCCCCACTGATTCTCTCCAGTATTACTTTTCCTCTGATATATTTTAAAAGGTCTGTCTCCCTAGCTAGCATTAGCTCATCCAGCTTTTTCCCCTATCATTACTTTTTCCTACAAGCTTTAAGAAGACTTTAATTATTCTTGTTTGACATCTTTGCTCCTTCCCACCTATACACTTTTCCATTTCCACTTAATTCAGTACATTTAGAATCCCAGTAGTGAACTCAGCACCCTTAAAACTCAGTAACCAGAGGCTCTGGCATTTAATATATTTCTCTATAACTTCCATTTTATAAGATAATGTACCATTCTCCATGATAATAAGAGAGGCCAGTTTCAGATAGTCAGTAAAAGCTTAGAGCAAATTGCATGTTTGTGAACTTGTGTTAACATATATCTTTTCAAAGCAGAAATTTGTGTGTGTAGAATCAATCATTTTACCTATATTCTTTTTTTCCATATAGTCAAAATAGTGAATAGTTTTGGGTGAGATTTCTGTCACCTGTACAGGTCCAGTAGTAGGGCCTAGGAATTAATACTGTGACGGGGGAGCTGCCTCAGTTACAGAATTACAGATGGCTCCTCCAAAATACCAGAACTTGGGTAAAATTTTCAAAAATGCCTATGCAACTTGGAAGCATAAATTGAATTTTCTCAAGTGACTTAGGAGCCAATGGGACTTAGGCTCCTACGCCCCTGATGTTTAAAACTATTTAGGCATTGTGCTCAGCTTCACAACGCCTAACTGATTTAGGAGCCTAAATATTTTCAAAAGGGGTTTAGACACTTAAGATTTAGATTCCTACATGCCGAAATCCCTTTTGGAAATAAGATTTAGGCTCCTAAATCAATTAGGCATTGCTGCTTTTAAGCAGCTGGGCCCAAGTGCCTAAGTCATGTTTAAAAATGGGAGCAAAACTTGTCCTGACCAAAATTTCCTTTTCTCCTTTGCTTTGGGGGTTGTGGTCATTCCTAGCCCCAGAAAACGAAGACCACAAACTTGTAAATTATGAAATGACTGAAAATGAAACCCTAAACTGCCAGTTCAACAACTCCTCTGCTCAGGCATTTACATTGAAAGTTACTGTGTATGCATGCATGTCTGACTTGCACGTGAAAAGTTTTTATAGAATAATCATGAGCTGGTATTTAAATAGCATTCTTAATCCAAATATCTCAAAGCCTACAACTACACATGGTATACAAAATAGCTTCATTCACTCATCAGCTATCTCTGGGATGGATATTGGAAGCACATAAAAATACAGTGCAACAGATCAGGAGAAAACCATTAAGAAAAATTCTATGTCCATATGAATGATAGGCAGGTAGAGTGTATTTACACCCAAGTTGCCATGCGATCCTAAATAACTGCACAGATCAGTACAACCATTTTATATTTTATCTGGAAGACAGAACAATGCCCGTGCTTTTTTAACATATTAACTCAGCAGCAAGAGCCTCGTACTGACTCACTAATAACTTTTCAAGTTTCTGTAACACCTGGGTGGTGTTTGGAGGTTTCCCATCCAAGACATGACCGGGCATGACCTTGCTTAGCCAGTGAGAAATGGTGAGATCAGAGTTTCAGATGGTATGGCTACAAAACATATAGAGTAACTACCAACATTTGGGGTTTCCTAAAGATATTTGTTGAACATCGCATCTATTATAAAGACAAGGGGCCAGATCCTACTATCTATATCCAAAACTTCTGATGAGTTAAAATTAGGGCTGTCAATTAATCACAGCTAACTCAAGCAATTAACTCAAAAATTAATTGTGATTAATCGCACCATTAAAAAATAAAATACCAATTGAGATTTATTAAATATTTTTGGATGTATACAGTGCTCACTTTGTTATTTTTTATTACAAATATTTGCACTTTAAAAATGATTAACAAAAGAAATAGTACTGTAGTGCAATCTCTTTATCGTGAAAGTGTAACTTATAAATTTAGAATTATGTACAAAAATACATAATAGCATTCAAAAACAAACCAATGTAAAACTTTAGAGCCTACAAGTCCACTCAGTCCTACTTCTTCTTCAGCCAATCGCTAAGACAAACAAGTTTGTTTATATTTATGGGAGATAATGCTGCCTGCTTCTTATTTACAACGTCACCTGAAAGTGAGAACAGGCGTTCGCATGGCACTTTTTTAGCCAGCGTTGCAAGTTACTTACGTGCCAGATATGCTAAACGTTCAAATGTCCTTTCATGCTTTGGCCACCATTCCAGAGGACCTGCTTCCATACTGAAGATGATCATTAAAAAAAAAAAGTATTAATTGAATTTGTGACTGAACTCCTTGGGAGAAAATTATGTCTCCTGTTCTGTTTTGCCCACATTCTGCCATGTATTTCAAGTTATAGCAGTCTCGGATAATGACCCAGCACATGTTTGTTTTAAGAACACTTTCATAGCAGATCTGACAAAATGCAAAGATGGTACTAATGTGAGATTTCTAAAAATAATTACCGCATTGGCCTCAAGGTTTAAGAATCTGAAGTGCGATCCAAAATCTGAGAGGTTTGGAGCATGCTTTCAGAAGTCTTAAAAGAGCAACACTCAGATGCAGAAACTACAGAACCTGAACCACCAAAAAATAAAATCAACCTTCTGCTGGTGCCATCTGACTCAGATGATGAAAATGAACATAGGTCAATCCGCTCTGCTTTGGATCGTTATTGAGCAGAACCCATCATCAGTATGGATGCATGTCCTCTGGAATGCTAGTTGAAGCATGAAGGGACATATGAATCTTTAGTGCATCTGGCATGTAAATATCTTGTGACGCCAGCTACAACAGTGCCATGCAAATACGTGTTCTCACTTTCAGGTGACATTGTAAACAAGAAGAGAGCAGCATTATCTCCTGCAAATTGTAACCAAACTTGTTTGTGTGAGTGATTGGCTGAAGTAGGACTGAGTGGACATGTAGGCTCTAAAGTTTTACATTGTTTTATTTCTGAATACAGTAATTTTTTGTACATAATTCTGAATTTGTAAATTCAACTTTTATGATAAAGAGATTGCACTACAGTATTTGTATTCGGTGAACTGAAAAGTACTATTTTTGTTATTTACAGTGCAAATATTTATAATAAAAATAAATATAAAGTGAGCACTGTACACTTTGTATTCTGTGTTGTAATTGAAATCGATATATTTGAAAATGTAGAAAACATCCAGAAATATTTAACTAAATGGTATTCTATTATTGTTTAACAGTGCAATTAATTGTGATTAATTTTTTTAATCACTTGACAGCCGTAGTTAAAATTCTATGTGAGTTGTGCCAGTCTAGAGACTACAGCATTAGGCTCAATATGTATAAATGTATAACATGACTGTTTAGAACCAAATAGTATTATATAGATCATTATGATTTAATGAATACTTTATGTATTGAAGTACTAAGTAAAGTTTTTTATTATTTGTCCACTCTTAAATTTTACAACTAAGCATTCCTACACAGTGAGATCCCTCCAGAAAAACAAAAACAAAACAAGCATATTCTCCCTTCACAATTAGTGGATAGTTTTCAAATCATTTCATTCAATAAAATGTACGGTTTGGTTTTATTTTTAACCAGATTTGATATCCCTCTTTTTGAAAACTTCTAGAGATCTTAAACTTATATGAACTTCATAACTAGAGGAGAAAAAATAAAATGCATTTTTACATATAGCATAGTACAATAACGCAGTTTGGAAAATAGAAATGATTTTGTTTTAGTTGAAGGCATAGACATTTTCTTGGCACGTTAAATGTATTTGTTAGACAGGAAAGTAAAACTACAGAGGAAAACTAACTTTAGCCTTTTTATTTTTACTTATAAAGACAGACATTTTTTGCCTCTTAATAGATGGTTACATCAAAATGATGTTTCATGGTTGTTTGGTGTAAAAGACTAAAAATAAAAACACATTGTTCCATGCATTGTGGACAACTTTTCCAGACAGGGGAAACCAGAAGATTTTTATGACTTAGGAAAGCAGAGTTCCCAGAGGGCTGGTCTGCTTTTCTTCCACTCTTCCCTTTAGGATTGTCTGAAAACATTTCATTCATTTTTGACCATGCAATACATTTATAGCCTTTTATTTTTAGGGTTCTGTCTGTGTGTCCTGTGTTCCTTTTCCACCCCTCCTCCCTGGCTAGAGCTTTCCCATGTTGTCAGAGGTATATTTCAATGTGGGCTCTTGTTTACGTGCAGTACTCCCACGATGACAGGACTTCAAAGAGGGTTTTCCCCCCTCCTAATAAGGAAAAATGAGCTGACAGCTCATAATGCGTTAGATGGAGCCTTTGAGTTCAGCCCTATATAAGAGGCAGCACATAGCTGTGCTGCCACAGGAGGAGCCCTGGGAAGGAACTATGCCTCAGAGAGGCCCATTTCCTCCCATGTTCCCCTTTTACTCTGGGTGGAGGGAGAACATTGCCACAGACCTTTTCAGGGCCCAACATACTCTTCTCCTAGTGTGCCCAGCTGGTTCTACTGGCATGTGCGTGGGTGCAGGAGGGAGGGAGGTGGCCAGGGAGGCAGAAATCTGCCCACCACTTACCCACTTGCTCCCACATGGTGACATCCAGCCCTTTTCCTCCTTCCTGCACCCACAGTTACTAATCCAAGTAGTTCTGATGTAGTGGTGAATGAGTGAGAGAACACGCACCACCTTATTCTCCTGCACAGCCGTGTTAGACCCAGCCACAAACTATACAAATGAATATTAGCTTTTAAAAAAATTCTATATTTGATTAGTTATGTGAGCTACTTGATGGTGTGGCTTTCTTACAGCTCAGAATTTCTTTTCCAGTAGGAGAACCAATTGAATCATAAACAGAAGCATAGATCAACACAGGATTTTAAAATGTATGTGACTAAACTTAGGTCCCTAAATCCATATTTAGGCATCAAATAAGTGGCCTAATTTTCAAAAGTGCTCAGCGGCCAGGAGCTACTGGTGACTATCCTCCAATTGTTTTAGTAAAATTCAAATAATATGTTTGAATATTTGGATGTGCTCTCTGTAAAACAATGAAAACCTGTTTCTTAGAATATGTGATTTATTCACAGTTGATTTTAAGTATATCCGTATATTTCTAGCTGGAAAGTATAAATACACTAACAACTGATTTTTTCCATGCGCTGGTGTCAATATTAGGAAGAATAATTGGTCTAATACACCTTTCCTGTTCAACACATCAGCCATGATAGTTATTTGGTATTAATCGCGCATTTCTACTTTCCAATATCTGGATTTTTTTTAAAGAAGAGCCTTAATTTTGAAATACCAGTTTTCTAATATTTGTGTCTTTTAAGAAAACTACAGCCCTTTCTTAAGTGTATTTTCCCTGAAAGAATAGATTATTTAATTCCTAAATCTATGTAGTTTTTCCCAGGGATTAAAGTTTAGTTATATACTGATTAAAACTGTTAATCTGTTTAAAATAATTCTTCAATCTTTTAACATTAAACTGTTGTTTGTGGTTTAAGATTAGAAAATTTTGTCCCCACGGGGAAAGGAAATTAAGCTATTTTGAGGTTAAAAATGCAAGGAGTTAGACATGTAATCACACTCTAATATCCAGAACTGTTGTCTTATAAATCATAAATATAGGCATCAATATTAACGTAACGGTAATTATTTTTCAATAGGCCATATGCCAAAAGATGTGCAGTTAATTTGACATGCTCGCTATCCATTCAGGAGAGGCCCAAAACCTAGCTAAAATGGAAAGAAAATTCTCACTGCAAGAACATATTGTTCCTTGAATTATAACAAGGCAGGGCTTTCGGCTTTTAGTTCTGGCAGCTCTCTTGGGTTTTTTGAGGGATTGTGTGGGGTACGAAATACAAACGCAGTATAAAAACACTACGGCTGTCAAGTGATGAAAAAATTAATTGCACTGTTAATAATAGAATACCATTTATTTAAATATTTTGGATATTTTCTACATTTTCAAATATATTGTCCTCTGGAATGGTGGCCGAAGCATGAAGGGGCATATGAATGTTTAGCATATCTGGCACATAAATATCTTGCAACGCCGGCTACAAAAATGCCATGGGAATGCCCATTCTCACTTTCAGGTGCCATTGTAAATAAGAAGCAGGCAGCAGTATCTCCCTTAATGTAAACAAACTTGTTTGTCTTAATGATTGGCTGAACAATTAGTAGGACTGAGTGGATGTGTAGGCTCTAAAGTTTTACGTCGTTTTGTTTTTGAATGCTATTATGTATTTTTGTACATAATTCTATGTTTGTAAGTTACACTTTCACGACAAAGAGTTTGCACTACAGTACTTGTATGAGGTGAATTGAAAAATACTATTTCTTTTGTTTATCATTTTTACAATGCAAATATTTGTAATAAAAAATAATATAGAGTGAGCACTGTACTCTTTGTAGTCTGTGTTGTAATAAAAATCAATATATTTTAAAATGTAGAAAAACATCCAAATATATTTAATTCATTTCAATTGGTATTCTATTGTTTAACAGTGTGCTTAATTTTTTTAATTGCAATTAATTTTTTTGATTTAATCACTTGTGTTAACTGTGATTAATTGACAGTCCTAAAAAACACAAATATTTCCAGCGCAGTGCAGCAAAGAGATCACCTCCACTAAAAGAACATTAGTAAGGCTTCAAAGATATGCACTCAGGTTAGGTAATTCCAGAATTAAGACTACTTGTACAAATTTAATTCAGTCCTCTTAGGCATGTGACACAGTCTTTAAGTACATGATCGCATATTGTACAAGACCCATGCCTCATTCAGCTCCGAATACAACAAAGCACTTAAGCACATCCTTAATTTCTCATTGGAGTCAGTGGGACATAAGCATATGCTTAAAGTTAAGCACACAGTTAAGTGCTTTGCTGCATCAGGGCCTCAGTGCACAAGATGGATGGTATTCTTCATCTTTTCCCTTCATCACCAACACTGCCCATTCCTGTTCAGTGTGATCCATACTACACACTTGCTCTTGCTCATGAGCTCTCACTGTCTCTATAGCCACTTGTCTCCTTGGTCTTCTCTAATTCTGTAGCATGTTAGCTAGTGTTTGTAATCAGGTGTAATGGGGTCTGCAGATGTGCTGCACCTGCCTGGGCCCATGAGTGTCTCTGTTAGGTGAGCGTATTAATGGCGCCTGCTGAGATTGTTGTGCCTGAGGCAAGAACAGCTGCTGGGGATGTGGGAGTCCTGTTAGGACTCTAGGAAATGCCATATCAATAGCCATGCTCTTCTTTTGCCTGGGCACTTGAAGCCCTTTGTGATCAATTGATCCATTTTAAAAAAATGCTATGTGTTCATAGAGGAAACAACCCCTGCCCCCAATTCAGCCATGCAGCTGTTTGAAATTCTGGTGTTACCCTCCCTAGCCTTCAGGTTTCCTCCATGTGGAATTGGGATATTTCCTCACCTCTGTATGTGCTTTGAGATTTATGGGTGACGAAGTGCTATGTAAGTGCAAAGTATTATTATGAGCTGCCTAATAGAACTAGATATTGTGGAGAATGAACCTGAGACAGAAAGTGTACTGAAATGGTGTATGTTTGTCCTAAATACCCATTTGTTAAGGTGTGGGGAAAAAAGTCTTTCAGGGTTTGCTTATCAGGCACTATGGAGGTACGATAGACTCTTGCTTAAAATGTTTGCAGGAAATAAGTAGTGGCTGTAGCATCTCTGTATTCCTGTTCAAGATTTCTCTGCGGAACAGGGAAATGTGATGAAGAGCTTTTATGCTGTGGATCTGTGGGTCATGGTATTGACTGCAGAAATCAAATTTTCGGCTACCTGATTTGGAAATCTTCCTCCATCTTGGCTTCTGCCTTAGTGCCAACCTAAAGTATCTTTTGACTGACTAGTTTGTCCTTTCCTACAAGTGGGTACTCTGTTTTCAATGTACAAACTGCAGATAGGAGTTAATCCTAAATCCGCAGGATGAGGTATTTTACGCTGACCAGAAAAGAAGACCAGCAACTTCCCATCAAGCTGATAGGCTGTTAGGACATGTTCTAGTTTTTCTGACCTAAGGTAATCTACGCAGGGCTAGTCTACACTAGAAGCGCTACATATGCATAGCTACTCTGTGTACACACTTCATCAGACACACACTGCTGTAGTGTGTCTGATGAAGATGCTCTATGCTGATGGGAGAGAGCTCTCCCGCTGGCATAATTACTCCACCTCCATGAGAAGCGGAAGCTATGATGGCAGGAGAGCGTCTCCCACAAATTTAGCACCGTATGGACAGCACTTAGGTCACTGTAACTTGTGTCACTCAGCCGTGTGGCTTTTTCACACCCCCGAGTGACATAGGTTATATCGAGGTAAGTGCTAGTGTAGACTTGCCCTCAGTGCACCTTCTCTAGTGGTGGTTGAGTCACATATAGAAGTTCATACTACGAGCTTGGGTAATAGATCTGAGTCTTTTTAGCTCAAGCAGTTGATACTTTTGCATTTAGATCCAAAGATCCATGTTGCTGGTGACCCATTCATGGTTGCAGCACTACAAGTGGTGGCCTGCATGGGGAATTGAATTGGGTGAATCTCTGAAATTCAAAAAAAAGCTTCCCTAGCCAGAGGGATTGCGTAACACACACAGGTTGGCATTTTGTCCCCTCTCTCTTTTCCAGCTCCCATTTACTTCCCAATGACTCTCCAGCCCATCCTGCATGCTACTGCTTTCTACTTCTTTTCTTAAAAGTTTGGTCCCTTCCTCTCATTTCTGCCTCCTCCTCTTTTCTCCCAAGTATCTGACCCCTTCCCATTCCCCTCTACTGCTGCCTCCCAGCTACTCTTTTCTTTAGGGAAGGGTCTTTTACCACTACCACCCACTGTTACTTTCCATCCACTCCACCTGGCCCCTTTCAGTTTGTCTGCACAGCATCTCATACACAAGGCCATGGCGTAGTGAAGGTGTTACTGTAATACAAATAATATTATGTATAATTCAGTTTTTATAAAGCTTGTTTTATTAATATTTTAATGTACTTCATGCTGCTGCTGCTGAGTTTCCAGTTTGCCACTAAATTCCACACCAGGGTCTTGCAGAAACTGGATGCCTTTGCTACAGAGTTTGGGTCCAGTGTGTCACAGACCATGTTGGGTTTGAACATGATTTCTGAAGAATCAAAAGGAAACATTTTTACATTGCTACTGGTAATAGATACATGTTGAAACAGTACATTGAATAATTTTCGCCTATACCTAAACAGGTAGTATCAGATCAGGAAAACTGGACCAATTTTTAAAAAGGATTTGGAAACAAAATGCTGCAGCTATTATGTTGAAGACATGAGAGCAATTATATATGCAGTGCTAACCTAAGTTTTTTATTTCAGACAGTTCTGCCAACCGTGAACTTGTAAATAGAGTACTGTGGGCATGCACATGTTTAAACAAGTGGTTTCCTACCTTCAGGTTAAATTGAGTCATTTATATATAATTGTTTATGGGTTTAGAAGAGCCAGACATCATGTCTAAATGATAAAAGGGAAATTAAAACATGCACTCATTTCTCCCATCACAAGTGCCTTCTAAAAAACAAAAAATGAACCTGTAATAAAGTTTAGAACCTTTTCCAGGATTTCTAACTTAATCCTTCTGTAAGTATAATGACATTTGATTTAAAATATTAATAATGATAATAACTTAGCTTTCATATATTATAAAACAACTAGAAAAAAGAGAGCTAATACAATAAATGCACAAAGAACAATTAAATGTTAATAAATGAAACAATTCTATAACATAATTTGTGCCTCTGTAGTGCGTACACACAAGCCAGTGCCCCAAAACATCTTTAAATGATGGGCTCAGGCAGCTAAAATTTGGAAATGTAACTCCTTTTGGATCCCTCAAGCTACCTTGTGGCTTAACCCTCTACTGAAGGTCAGAAAAGTATTATTCATCTGTCACAAGTGGCTAGACTTCACCATTCACACACATGGAAATGTCCTGGAAAATGAAACTATGAAAACAATCCAAGAGCTTCAACAAGCTCATAGTTTGTTGAAAGACCATCTTGGACTCTACTCAGAACTTAGCATATGTATCATCATGGGATCCCATAAAAATTAAATTCCACCTTGGGACCAATCTGGTTGGTCTACAGTAATTCAAATAAGAGTGTCTTCTATGCAGCCTCTAATACCATATATACAAACTGTTAAGACTCTCACAGCATCCCACCCTAAGGTTATAGATACTATGGGAATAAACATATACTCTGAATTTAGGCCTGTGTTGTCTTTCAGATATGTTGTGTTTAAACACAGCAAAGAGGTGCTCCCAATCCAATATAGCATATACATTGTAATACTGTATATACCTCTATGGGTATGTCTACACTGCCATTAAAAATCCACAGCTAGCCTGTGTCAGCTGACTTGGGCTCACATTAATTACTATTAAATTGCAGTGTAGACATTGAGGGTCAGGCTGGAGCCCAAGCTCTGGGACCTTCCCACCTTGCAGGGTCCTAGAGCCAATGCTTCAGCCTGAGGCCGAACATCTACACTGCAATTAAACAGTCCTTTAGCCTGAACCCTGTGATCCTGAGTCAGCTGGCAGAGGCCAACTGCAGGTTTCTAATTGTAGTGTAGTCATACTCTCTGTACAAAACCAATGCTTACTTGAAATACTATTTTTGCTTTTTGAAGGTGAAAACCTATTTTGTTTTATTTGAAAAGAAATATGTGTTCCTGCTGGAATTGCACTGTGGAAACAATGGTCGCATGAAACTGTTAATACATTGTACAATGTCACTTGTTTACAAGAGAAACCATTAAACTTGCTGGGTATTAGCGCCTTCAAGATAAGAATTGTATGGTAAATTAGAAGTAAATTGTAACAGGCAATGCTGGCCCTTTAATATCAGCCTTATGTCCAGCCCTCCCCTGTTCCTGGTTTCAGTCCAAACAAGAGGCATTCTGGGAGCTGAAGTTCTCAGAGTGCATGGAAGTGGTAGACTTCACAGAAAACAATGCTGGGAAGGAAGACTGTAAATAAATAATAATAACTAAATAATAATAGATAAACAACTCCCTTTCCTCAGTGCAAGAGAGAGCAGGTGCCCTAAGAAAGGGATAGGAACAGGATATTTCCAATCAAAGGGCCTGGAGAAGAGTTTGAGGGGACATTGGAAGTAGCCTAATAAAGGGATTAGCAGATGATTGTGTAAAGTACCCCCAGGAGTAGGCATCATTTTGGCTAGAGAATCAGAAATAGAGAAGTGGTGGGAGGGAAGCTAAGACTTTGCATCAAGGTAAATAAAATTGCATGGGGACAGAGAAGCAGGAGAGAATTTGGGGTTGAACCTGATGTGTTTGTTCTTTTGTTGTTGTCTAGAGCCAAAATCTGGAGTTCCCATCAGTTCTGAGGGAAAACAAGGGGGTGTTGCTATTATACTACAGAGAGAGAGAGAGGTTTGAGGTTTGACACAGACTCTGGAGAGGGACAGCCTGTGACCCATGGTGACAAACTGAGTGAAGAATTTCCTTGATTTGGATTCTTGTTTGTATGGATTTTCCTTATCCCAGAAGAGGTGGAGTTTTTTAATCTGTCATGATAACTAAACCAATTTACCAGTGAGGGGAAATGTCCATGTTCTCAAGGTGAGAAGATAATGTTCCACGATATTGGTTTAAGTTAAGTCGAAAACTTAATATCCCCACTTAACTAGTCGATGACAGAGAATTTCACAAGAGGGGAAAAGACATTTTAAAAGACCATTAAAATATATTTCTGTGCTTAATGACTCTAGAGTCTGGGTAATAGAGCATTCAGTATATATTCTGACTTTAACTCAGTTGTCATGTTAACAGCTTTTAAGTTTGTAAAATGTGTCATTATGATTTATTTACTCTAATGCTTGCCAGGTGCTTTCCAAACAGTTTAGAAGGACGGTCACTGCTCTGAGGAGCTTGGAATCCTCATCACCCCACCGGCAGCCACGTTCCCACTCACAAAGAGCCATCCATTGAAGAGCCTGGTTTAAATTCCTTATTGATTTTCTTCTTGATAATTTGAATTATGAGCGAGAGCTGCATGGTAAATACATTATGGGCACTTGTAACACTTTCGTTAGAGAGAAACATTTAGATAGAACTGCATCAAAAAATTAATTGCCAATATATTTTAGTTATATGCAAACTTGAGCTGTATTCGTACATTTTCTTGGGAGGAAAAACATATGCTTTCCTATTCTGCTGATCAGAGCTTTAAAAAGTGTCTAAAATATACATAAATTAACAAAAGACCCCAGTTCTATGGGATAGGACAGAACTAAGTCCTGAGACTTTCCCCACTAGAACAGTTGAAGATTTGAGGTGGAGAAATGAGATTCGGATGCAATATTCAAAAAGCAATGAAAAAAAATTAATACATGAATTTTGGATATGGAGCTTCATTTCTTTATGCAATATATATATATATATATATATATATATATATATAAAATAGTGACGGGGCAAGGCCAGATGGCTATAGAAAAGTAGTGGGAGATAGATATATTAGCTCCAGGCTAAACAAATCCCTGGTACCAGGTTAAGTGAAATGGAAGCTGCTCCAGGTCAATTAAGACATCCGGGGCCAATTAAGAACTTTCCAGAAGGCAGGGAGAATGCTAGGTTGATTGGGACACCTGAAGCCAATCAGGCACTGGCTGAAACTAGTTAAAAGCCTCCCAGTCAGTCAGGTGGGTGTGCATGTCAGGAGCTGTGGGAGGAAGTTGTGCTGTTGGAGAGGCTGAGTAGTACACACCATATCAGGCACAAGGAAGGAGGCCCTGAAGTAAGGGTGAAGTGGAGCTTGAGGAAGTGAGGGCTGCTGTGGGGGAAGTAGCCCAGGGAATTGTACATGTCATGTCTCTAAAAGGTCAGCTACCATAGCTGATACTATTAGGGCCCCTGGGCTGGAGCCCAGAGTAGATGGTGGGTCCGGACTCCCCCCCACCACCTTTGACCCCTGATGAATCATTAGACTGGGAGACAACAGAGACCGTGCAAGGAAGGATAACTTCTCGTCACCTCCCTTGCTGGCTTATGATGAAAATGGTTCAGTAGACTGTGACCCTTGTCTTGAGAGAAAGAAGGGTTATGTGGAGGGTCACAGTGAGCCTCTGAGTCTAGCGAAATCCACCAGGAAACGCAGGACCCACAGAGGCAAGGACAGAGCTTTGTCACAATATATATAGATCAAAGTCTCGGGGAACATTTTTAAGCTGTCTTTTTGTGCCTCTTTTAGAGAGAGTGAGTGTATACTTAGCTGTTTTTGTAGAAACTTCTTAATTTTGTGTTAATAGAGTTGTCAAGTTGCCTTGATTATCCTTGCATATAAACATATTTTAATATCTATCAGAACAAAATTTCTATTTCCAAATATAGTAAAAAGCAGCAGCTTCTAGGTAGAGCTAAATTACTCAGCAGGGTTATCCAGAAATTCTGAGTTCCTAAATACCTACCTATTCCAGTCTTAAAAGGTGACTTTCACACTATAGTAATGATAATAAGACAAATTTGATTGAAAAAGAATTGTACAGTGGTGGGCCTAAAAAACCTATCAGTTGTCTTAGATAACGAAATATTGTGGTTGGATAATCTCAGTAATTTAAGTATTTAAGGTGCATCCTATAGTATAGAGAACTACAAGGGAACGCTACAGATACTGAGAACATTACATAATTTATCTTAAGTAACACTGGTAAGGCTTTAAGGAACACCGCTGTCTATTGTCTAACTATTTTAAGGGCTTAAGTGAGCATAGTGCCTTGTTCAGGACCTCTGTACGGGAGGAGCAAATTTCACCCAAATGAAATAGTCATCTGACACAATAACTGACTTTCATAGATATTTTTCTGAAGAAACTACAGCTGTCCTCTTTGGAAGAACCATTTTATTCTCTTGCCAGGTAAGCTTGAAGGGAATCTTCAAACTCAATACCTTCAATTGTTAGTTGACAAAGATAACTGTACAGCCTCATACAGGAAATGAAGGACAATATAAATACTTTAATGCAACCCAAAATAAATAGAGAAGTAATTTGATTTTAGGTCAAAGACAGTCATCTATACTAATGCGCTGTGAGCAGAAGTAGTCAAAAAGCTCAACACAGAACTACAGAATCTCTTTCTGTAAAATTCTCTTTAAGTAGGAGTTGATTGTGCTTCCTGTGATAATCCCAGACTCTGTCTCTTTTAAGTTGCTTGCTTGTTTCTCTCCTCTATTCACATTTGGAAAGGGAGAAATAGATTTTTATTTATTTATTTATTTATTAAAGATTGGTGCCCCTAGCCTCTGTTTGTCAGAGGGTGGAGATGGATGGCAGGAGAGAGATCACTTGATTATTACCTGTTAAGTTCACTCCCTCTGGGGCACCTGACATTGTCCACTGTTGGTAGACAGAATACTGGGCTCGATGGACTTTGGTCTGACCCAGTATGGCCATTGTAATGTTCTTATGAATCTGTAGAAAATACCAAAAGTAGTGAAAAACTACATGTACGAGTACAAAAGTATGGATTCTGATTCTATTAAATTTCTAGTATTCCTGCACATGATCCAAACAAAGATTCAGTATAAGTATATTGGGAAATAGGAACTATGGCTATATAGTTGGATACTGTTTGCTACAAAAAATAAACTGTTATCCTGACCTGAGTGAATAAGGGCTCAGCCCTCTATTCCCCACATACCATGAGACTCAAGGAGATGCTTATTCACAGAGATACTATTCAGCATAGAGCCACTTACTCTGGTAATATAATGGAGTCTCCCATCACTTCAAGAGATTTCTTTCTTTTTTATGAAAAAAGAAAAGGAGTACTAGTGGCACCTTAGAGACTAACCAATTTATCTGAGCATAGGCTTTCGTGAGCTACAGCTCATTTCATCGGATGCCTTTTTCATGAAGTTGATAGATTTCCACTCCATACAGCTAAATGCAGTGCCTTGCATAATGACAGGTTTCAGAGGAGCAGCCATGTTAGTCTGTATTCGCAAAAAGAAAAGGAGTACTAGTGGCACCTTAGAGACTAACCAGCTCACTTCATTGGATGCTGTAGCTCACGAAAGCTTATGCTCAAATAAATTGGTTAGTCTCTAAGGTGCCACTAGTATTCCTTTTCTTTTTGTGAATACAGACTAACAGAGCTGCTACTCTGAAACCTTCTTTTTTATGGTTTCTCACATGGGAAGCGAGTCCAATTCTGAATTTGCAAATGCAGCTGCCTGTCTTGCAAGTGTAGTCATCACTGTGGGGAGGGTTTGAGGTGTTGGCTTTATGACATGCTGTCGTCTTCTGATAAGGCCTTAGCTGTCACTCCTCAAATGTAGACATGGCCTCATGGCACAGACCTCTCCATCTGGGTCTGTTCAGTGCAACAAGTACAGAAAGGGCAGGCTGTGTTTAGGGTTCCTTTTCAGTCCCCTTTCCCCAGATCAGGGAGTGCAGCACTGCTCTATCACCTCAGGAGGATACAATCTCCATATCTGCCCTGATCTGTGGAGAATAACCATCACTACTGTATGCAGAGCTGTGACTAAGGACTGCCAGCAGCACCCTTTGTCTGTCCACCTCGCCACTTCCCCTTCCCCACAGGACTCTAGTGAGTTGATTAGGTTAAATGACTTGAATGAGCTGAGTTAGCTGAGCAACACACACTATGAATGGATTTAGGTGAGAGAGCTTTTGTGCAGAACCTCTCTCACTCTCTTTCCCAAACAGCTGTTGCAGCACTGGTACAGTAAATTTCACAAGCACAGCAGCTTTGTATTTGTATTTGTCCTTCTCATAGATGAACTACCTACCTGAGCTAAAGAGCATCATCTGCCCATGGATTTAGTGATTGGCCAATGGCTGCATATATAATGCAGATTGCTCCTATATGCCATCACAAGGCATGTGCTCTATTGCCATCCTCTACATTGACACTGAGCTGGACTTATTCCCCAAGGGAGTCAATGACTGATGGTGCTCCACATAAACTTGTCCAGAGACCAGTACACCACCATTACCATCGCTTACACACAGACAATGACTCATACAGATGAGATCAAGGAGCTGTTTTATGAAGATCTGAGAAAAATCATCAGAGAGGTGCCACACCAAGACAAACTCATTGTCCTTGGACACTTTAATGCTCATGTGGGGCCATCTCTGACCTCTGGAGCAGGGTGCTAAGCCATCACAGCATTGGAAGGTCAAACTCCAACAGCCAACTACTTCTCTCCAAGTGTGCCAAGTTCAATCTCACTATTATCAACACAGTCTTCCAACAGGCCAAGAATTATAAAACAACATGGATGCATCCCAGGTCAAAACATTGGCACATGTTGAACTATGTAATTGTAAGGTCTAGAGACATTAAAGATGTGTACATAACCTTGTCTTTGAGAGGCACCAAATGATGGTCAGACCATCAGCTTGTGAGAAGTATCATGTCACTACATTTCTCACCAAAGTGCCCAGAAGATGCCTCAAACCATCAAAGAAGATCAATGTAGCTGCCATGAAAGACCCCAGCAAACAAGCAAAGTTGGATTAGACACTGAAGACTTTGTCATCTGAAGGTCCCAGAGAACTCCACAGACATTGAGGCGGCCTAGCAGAAGCTCAGAGATGTCACATATATTATGGCATCCAAAGTTCTTAGCTTTGCAAGCCAGAAACACCAAGACTGGTTTGATTAGAATGTCCTGAGATAGGCTACTGGAGACCATGCACACTACACACAAGTCCTACATCTTGGACAAGAAATCAGCAATGAAGAAGGTCAAGTACTATGAGGCCAAACAAATGCTACAAAATCAGTTAAGTCTAATGAAGAACCACTGGTGGGGGCAGAAGGCTGCAGAACTACAGGAAGTAGCTAACAAGCATGACATGAAAGCCTTCTGTTAAGGTCTCCATGCTGTGTATGGCCCAAAATCCAGAGGTAGAACCCCTGTCCTCACAGCAGATGGCTACTTATGCACAAAGGCAATATTCTCTCTTGCTGGGCAGGACACTTTGATAGTCTCCTGGACCATCAATCCACTATGTCCAATGAAGCCATCGCCTCACTCCCACAGCATCCTGTCCTGGAGAAGCTGTCCATGGCCCCTTCTTTAGAAAAGGTTATTAAAGCCATCAAGCAACTGTCCACGGTCAAGTCTCCAGGCCACAAAGGCATTCCATGTGAAGTGTACAAATGTGGAAGTGCCCACCAGGTCAGAGAACTCACCAGCTTTTTCAAAGTTATATGGGAACAGAGTACCCAGGAGTATAAGGATGCTTTCATAGTTTATCTATACGCAAGGAAGGGAAGCATATCTACCTGAGACAACCATCACACTATCTCAATGCTGTCTATAGCAAAGAAGATCCTTGCACAGTTTATCCTCAACAGGCTTATGACTCACCTGGTGGACTTGGCGTATCCAGAGTCACAGTGTGGCTTTCATGTTGGCCGTGGCACCATAGACATGATTTCTGCAGCCCAGCAAATACAAGAAAAGATTCATGAACAGAGTAAGGACCTGTACATGGTGTTTGTTGACCTGAGCAAGGCCTTCAACATGGTGAATCACAAGAGCCTATGGAAACGCCTTCATAAATTTGGTTCACCAGCGAAGATGATTCCTATCATGTGCTCATTTCACAATGGCATGATGGGCCAGGGTGATGGAGTGTGGTGACTCATCAGGACATGTAATGGCTCCAGTCCTCTCCGCCATTGTATCTTCAGCCATGCTCTTGTTCACATTCCAGGACTTTGACAGATGTGTACACAATCCTTTCAGACCGGATGGTGGCGGGGATGGACGGACAAGGGACTATTCAATCTATAGCGACTCAGGGCCTGTGCCAAGGTAATTGAACAAGCTATTAAGAGAGCTCCTGTTTGCTGATGTTTGTGTCCTCATTGCGCATATGCTTGCGGACATGCAGCTTATCATGGACCATTTTGCCTATGCCTCAAAATGCTTTGGTTTCACAATCAGTCTAACAAAGACAGAAGTCATGTACCAGCCAGTGCCAGACCACCAGCATCACGAGTACCATGATCCCATCATCACAACTGACAACACACCTCTCAACTCAGGTAATTCTGCTACCTGGTTAGCATACTTTCCTGCCACACCATGTTGGAGGATAAGATCATTCAGCATCTGGCAAAGGCCAACTTGGCATTTAGCAGGCTCACCCACAGACTCTGCAGGGAGCATAGAGTCTGCCTCAGAACCAAGATAAAAATTTACCAGGCTGTTGTACTCACCTCACTCCTCTACAGCTGCGAGACATGGATGTTCTACCAATGCCACTTCAAACAGCCGGAGAGCTTCCACCTTCGCTGCCTAAGATCCATTTGCAAGATCAAGTGGCAGAACAGGATACTCAACACTGAACTATGGCGTTGTGAGCGTGCTCATCAGGGCTCAACTTCACTGGGTCAGACCCATGGTCTGCATGGAGATTTCCCATAAACCAAAAGCAGTGCTTTACAGCCAGCTGAGCATAAGAACCCCTTCTAAGGGTCAACCCGTCCTGAGATATAAAGGCACCGTGAAGGCCAACCTCAAAGATACATATTAAAACCTGGGAACTTTCTGTACTGTCAGGCTACAGTTCCTGGCTAGTTATTCAATTCAGTTATCAAAATAATGCAAAGATTCACATACTGACTTTTGGGTCATGGACTGTCCGAACTCTTGTTGATAATGACAAAAGCCCGGAATGAAGAATAGCCCTTGTTGCCAAAATATTGAAGAGGTATAACATAGACATCACTGCCTTCACTGAAACCAAACTTGCTGATGAGGCCCACTTTGAGGAGGTGGGAGCAGGCTACACCTATTATTGGACTTGCAAGGCCAAGGATGAGCTGAGACAGTTGAGGGTAGGGTTTACCATACAATGTGATGTTGCCCACAAGCCCACTCTGGAATACAGTCAGTACCATTTCAGGATAGGGGTGCTGAAATCCTGTGTATGTTGGTGTAGCTCATAGATGGGGCATATGAGTGTGTATGTTCATAATCCTGCATATTAGTCTAATCAAACACACTAGCATGTATATGTGTTAAGGCTGTGCATGTCTTTTGTGGAAGAATCTACCTGAAATAAAGGCACACTAGGAGTTAACCAGTTAGTTTCCACTGTACCCTGCCTTATACATGCATCTATCTGAACTGTCCTGGAGGACTGAGCTTAAATGGAAAAAGGAAATGAACAAATGCATGGTTGACACCCCCCACCCCCAGGTACACCCTTTTTGCTGGTTTGGCTTAGGAGCGGGGTGAATGACTCACTGGCTGACTGTCACTGGAATGTCTGAGTGCAGGAAGATGTTGGGGGCATGCTCTGGACCACAAACTGCATACTGTCTAGATTTATTTACTGTAACCACAGTAAATTACAATGGCAAGCTTTAAAAAAAAAGTTGGCGACTACCGGTATTTATTTTAGACACAACTGTTTAGGGCAAGATGCAAATGAATATGTTTCACTTTCACCATCAAATACTGGAGGTCAAATTTCTGGTCCCAACAGCAAAGCCTGAGTAAAAGCCTGCAGGAACTAAAAAGATGTTAGGGATGTGACTGAATCCTGTACAGACAGTAGCTGCTGTACAAGGTACCCTTCATCCTACCACACCATATGGGCCTCAATCCAAAACCCATTGAAATCAATGGGAAATCCTTCCTTTGATTTCAGCTGGCGTGGCACAGGCCCATGGAGAGGAGTAGCAGATCTAGGCTGCTATCCCCTCTAATCCACCTGCTTGTAGGGCTGTGAGCCAGTGGATGCACTCTGTGATCTCAAAAAGAAAAGGAGTACTTGTGGCACCTTAGAGACTAACCAATTTATTTGAGCATGAGCTTTCGTGAGCTACAGCTCACTTCATCGGATGCATACCGTGGAAACTGCAGAAGACATTATATACACACAGAGACCATGAAACAATACCTCCTCCCACCCCACTGTCCTGCTGGTAATAGTTTATCTAAAGTGATCATCAAGTTGGGCCATTTCCAGCACAAATCCAGGTTTTCTCACCCTCCGCCCCCGCACACACAAACTCACTCTCCTGCTGGTAATAGCCCATCCAAAGTGACCACTCTCTTCACAATGTGTATGATAATCAAGGTGGGCCATTTCCTGCACAAATCCAGGTTCTCTCACCCCCTCACCCCACTCCAAAAACCACACACACAAACTCACTCTCCTGCTGGTAATAGCTTATCCAAAGTGACCACTCTCCCTACAATGTGCATGATAATCAAGGTGGGCCATTTCCAGCACAAATCCAGGTTTTCTCACCCCTTACCAGCAGGTGAGTGAGTTTGTGTGTGTGGTTTTTGGAGGGAGGTGAGGGGGTGAGAGAACCTGGATTTGTGCAGGAAATGGCCCACCTTGATTATCATACACATTGTGAAGAGAGTGGTCACTTTGGATGGGCTATTACCAGCAGGAGAGTGAGTTTGTGTGTGCGGGGGCGGAGGGTGAGAAAACCTGGATTTGTGCTGGAAATGGCCCAACTTGATGATCACTTTAGATAAACTATTATCAGCAGGACAGTGGGGTGGGAGGAGGTATTGTTTCATGGTCTCTGTGTGTATATAATGTCTTCTGTAGTTTCCATGGTATGCATCCGATGAAGTGAGCTGTAGCTCACGAAAGCTCATGCTCAAATAAATTGGTTAGTCTCTAAGGTGCCACAAGTACTCCTTTTCTTTTTGCGAAGACAGACTAACACGGCTGTTACTCTGAAATCTGTGATCTCAGTTCTCCTCAGTGAAATTGCTGGGGAGCACTGCTCCACAATGTCCAAGCGTTATAAAGAATCCTGTAGGTAGGGTTGTGGTGATGCCCTTTTGCACGGGAGACCAAAAGCATTTGAACTATTTTTAGACCTCCCTTGGGTGCCCCAGGATTTGACCCTTAGTTAGGAAATTGGCATGAGGATCATGTGATGAGGGCACTACTGCCTGGTAGTTTGTCCCCCTATTCCCACCCACCTATCTACTTCCTCTTTCTGGTTTTCTCAACCAGACTGAATGGAACAAGGGTTGCCAACCCTCCAGGTTTGGCCTGGAGTCTCCCGGAATCAGTATCGATCTGCTGGTGACTACTGAAACCAATCCAGGAGGTTGTAATAGGATATTTTAAGAAAATTAGATTGTCATGTTGGGGAAAAAAACCTCCCGGAATAGCTTCAATCAGAGTTGGCAACCCTAGCTGGAACAGCTGTGGTGCAGCTGCTCTTGGGTCCAAGTCACTCAATCCCTGTTGACTGGGTTTGTTGCCTGCTCTACATTACCATGCTAACCTTGCTGGCTGCCACCACGCCCATGCAGGCTAACCCTCTTCCACGTGTGACAGATTTAAGTCACTTTTCCCTAACTATACTCCCTACTCCTGGTCCTATGCCCCCCAAGATGGTCTAACTGGCTGTCCCCCTAGTTCCCTCCCCTTATCTCAGACCTGCTTTAAGACTTCTGCAGACAAGGCCTGGTTCAGGCTGCTCCCAGAGTTGTTTTCCAGTCCTGCGTTCAGGCTTTGTTTGGGCCTGCTGTATTCCTTCAGGCAACAGCACGTGGTCCAGTCTGCAGCCTATATGAAGCAATCTCATCCCAGCCCCACCCTGTAGGGCTGTTTTTCAAGGGTATCTGAGCCAGTCAATTGGCCAAGCGCCTTACTTGTCTGCACCTAGGCTGGGCTCCCTCTGTGCTATGACATTCCAGATCTGTAAACATCCTGAAACCAAAAACAAGTAGATTGCAGACTTGCATATATTTAAACAACTCTGCATAGACCTGTAGAGAGATGGGGGGCAAGGGGGAGAGTGAGGAAGGAGATGGGGGAAGGAGACCTGGCATCTCATTCTCTTCCCCTCCCCATCCCACTTCCAAGCACGTTTATTTTTTTTCTCTGACCCTTCTTATTCAGAAGCCTGGAAGGGCAGCACATGGAGGAACTTTACATATGCATCCCTCAACTGCCAGGGCTGAGGGAACAGTGCTGGGACCTTCTTCAATCCTGATATTACAAGAGGCCATCTGCTGCCCCTGGGAAGAGGTGGGCTCTGCTGTCCCATAAGCAGTTGTTTATCCTACTGGGGAAGATAATATTGAGAATGCTAACCTTCTGGGTATGTGTTTAAAAAAAAAAAGTGAGTGGCAATGCCACAAAGACCCAAATCCTCTGCCCAGCACATTGCCCAAATAGTCAGGTCATGAAGCTGCTGTAGAATTAGTGCCTTGGCTGCCTTTTAGATGGAAGTGCCAATCTGCTCTTTTATATTTTCATACCCATTTCTATGTGTTTTTATACCTTTCCACCTATGCGGGTGGGGAAGAATAGTGGGACCTGACTGCCTGGATTTGTACAGTTATATAGCCTTTAGCATTCACTCCAATGCAGATTAAAGCCAACGGGATGGCCCTATAATGATGTTTTTATTTCACAGAGATAACTTTTCCCTGAAACTTGAATACGTTTGAGAAGTGCACCATGTAACAGTGCAAATCAGGATCAAATCCTGAAGTTTATTTTTGTAAAGGTTAGTGTTCCTGGCATATGACATACTCATGCTGCTAGAGTTTTCAAATATTAGTTATAATATTTACTTTGCTTTTGTGAAGAATGTGTTAGTTTAAACATGTCTATTCCTAAGGTAAAGTGCAGTAATTAAATTAATTTTTTTCATTTTTGTGGTTCATTCCATCTAATTTCCCCCACAGAATGTTTATTTTTAGTGTGTATGGGATTGCACAGAGAAATAAGCAACAGTGAGGATAAATAATCTAAATAAAAAATTCAATGGATATTTTAATTGTTTTGTGGAGAAGAAATAATTACCTCTTGAAGGGGAAAAATAATTGCAGTGGCATACTATATAGTGGGTGGGTGTTTTTTTTTTAAATCCCATACATTTCCAAATCAGTCATTTTGTGGGTGAGTGTACTGCAGAGCTCCTAATTTATCTGTTGGAGATACTTCTGCTAGTACTGGGGGTGGGTTTTGAGGGTACATAAATGCACAAGACTACTTTCAGTGTGACATTTATGTCAGCATGTTGAAAGGAGGCCAAATTCTACTAGTCTTAAGCGAATAGTTTTGTTGGGTATGGCAGTGATCACTAATGATGGACAGAAGCATTAGGTTTTGTCCAAGTGGCTGCAACTTTTATTATAACTTGCTAAACAAGATAATCCCTAAAGGCAGCTTGTTCTGGTAGCTGTGAAAGGGGAAGAAAAGAGTCGCCCCAAGCTGTCACCAGCCTCTCCGCTTTCAGTATTTAGATCTAGTGCAGCCTAGCTGTCTGTGTTCTGACCAGCCTGATTAAACCCTAGCTGTTGATGGATCCACTGTATTCCAAGATCTGCATTTATATGCAGGCTACCACATAGCCAAACCCCACCCCTCACCATGAAAGCTTGGCATCTCTGCAAATCCAATCAGGGATCTAATTCATGCTGCTGGAGTATACTGAGATGCCATTACTCTTGAGCATAGATGGAATATCCCTCAAGCAACCTTCCAACCAATTCTTGATCTAGGTCCATATGTCCCAATCATAAATATCAGCTGCTAGAGATGGTTATCTAGATGAAGGTGTCCAGGGTGCTGTTACAGAGTTTCCCTCATGCATCAGTGTTTGGTCATCAGCTCAACATGTTTCAATGCTAGGTGAATGTTGTCCTGTGCCCAATCTATAGTCACCAGTCTGAGCTTACCTGTCTAAACCATAGCAGTTTGGACAAACTGAATTGGCAACTGGGCAGAGCTACCCTATTGCAGCCCAATTCCACTCCACTTGTGCAACTATCTTATTATCCACAACCAAACATTTGCCCCTTAGATGGAAGATGATTAACTTGGGGGAAGGAGGGGAAGTATTGTTGTTAAAGCTCATAAATCAAAGGCAGTGTTGTTGTAACCATGTCAGTCCTAGCTGGCTATATCTTATGACAGTGTTGAACCCACAATAGTCTAGTCCCAAGAAAAACCCAATGGTAATCTGTCTGCGACCAGCTGCCTACTTGTGAGCTCAGTGAGCAATACTCTAGCCAACAGTACAGATCAAGAGAGGAGCCTGTTGCTCCTGGACTGCCGGGCCAATGTGCAAAACTGAAAAAAGCAAATAATGATGTGAGATTAGATGTAAATTAATGCCCATCTATAAGAAGAGGGTTGTGGTTGATGGGTGGGTTGGGAGTTACTGAAAGCCTCCTATAAGGCTAAGCTGGTTGGCTATGAGCATTCAGTGAAGGGATAACTAAACCCTGATGGACATAAGTCCAAGAGCAGATAGAGCACCCTGGCCCAATGGCTATATCTTGTTTTCCAGAAGGCCAGCCGAGGCAGTAGCTACCCCATCTTGGAATAAACAGCAGCAATAGGGCCGTGGGTCCTGATCTACAAAGGCTTCTGAAAAATGACAAAAACTAAAATTGCAAGAGGGTGGTAGAGTCAGCATGCAAAACCTTCACCTACAGTTCCAAGGGAGGCAAGCAATCATGTCCCAAACCTGGACTTATGCTCATTGAGGCATACATGTGTACCTCTGTGTGTACCGTGCCTAACACACCGGAATCTCATTCTCCATAATAACTAATCATAATAATTTACTTATTCAGAGAGAAACATCTCTTGGAGAGGAGGAACTGAAAAAGAAACCATAAAGTTGCAGCTGGCACCATAATGTACAAGGGGAAAGCTTGCTTACCCAAGGGCTGCAAAGTATCCAGCATGAGTCTTGCAGCACTAAACGTGCATGGGTTGAGCTGTAAAAGCCCCTTAAAAAGGGAGGGCCACCATTGGCCAATAGGTACAGCAATACCATCAGGAGTCTGTGGTCACTTTCCCAAGCCTGGACTTTAACCCAGTACTGGCTTGACTAGCTGGTTCCCCTAGATATACTTATAATTACTTGCATGGATAGGTTGAGCAGGATCTGGCCTTTTGTGAAATATTATTTAATATTTATATTGTGGTCGTACCTAAAGGTGTTAACTGGAGTGGGCCCCTGTGGGGCTGGTTGCTGTACCAACAGAGTAAATGCCACTTTCTGCCCAGAACAACAAATAATTTTCAATAAAAAAGTGCAGTGCTGCTATGAAAAATTACTGTGTGAAAATTACATGGATACCAACACATTCTTACTTAGCAGAGATCTGCTTCTGGTAGTCAGAGTCATATTTGCTTATTTTAGTGACTACTTTTTTCTCCTGTTAGCAATATGGAGCGAGCAAAGGTAAGAGTAAGTGAGCTGGACTCGATTCCTTCCTGTTTATTATCAACAGGAATATCTACTAAGTTCCATGCAGTGTTGTTGTAGCCATATTGGTCCCAGGACATTAAAGAGACAAGGTGACAACCAGAAGAGCTGTGTTAACTCGAAAGCTTGTCTCTCTCACCAACAGAAGTTGGTCCACTAATAGGTATTACCTAAGTTCCAGTCAGTTACACCTGTGCAAAGCCATTGAAGAGAGAGGGGTTGTGCCAGTGTAACTAAATGCAGAATTTGGCCTACTGGTGATGATGTACAAAAATAACCAAGTCTGATGGTTGGGTCTCAGGTTGAGTTTGCAGGGCTAGCAGTTAGAAAAACTGATTCCCAACATTTATCTCGGGGGGGAAAAAAGTAGGATTAATGCCACTGAAACTAATGGAGTTTCACCAGTGTACAACTGTCCTGCACCTTCTCCAGTCATTTATACCTGTACAAAGTGGCTTTATAACACAGTATTGCCAACCTTAAAGGTTCAAAAATCATTAGTCACACCGTGAAAAATCATGAGATTTACAAAAATAGATTATATTGAGATTTTGGTCAATTTGTCTTTTGATTTATTATTTTTTTTAAACTCATCCGGCCCAATTCACACCCCCTCTGCCAAACTGTATCACTGAGAGAGAACACTACTGCTCCGATTTGATAGCTGTCACAGTTCTGGTTGAGCACCCACTACTGGACACTCACCAGGCAGGTGTGTTTGGCCCCACATACTGGATCCATGTGGCTCTAAGTTCCCCTGGGAATGGGCAGGCTCCAGCCACAGTCTCTGGCTTGGGACTTTTCCCAGGCCCAGACATTTTCCCTGGCCCAGACATGCTGCCTGGTATCACTTCCAGGGAATGGATCCCTATGGTCCAGCTGCCTTGGGGACCCCAGGACCAGTGTTAACTCCCCAAGACAGCCCAGTCACGCAAACATACCCTCCCCAGAAATCCACCCTGATGGGTATTCTGGTTTATGGTTAACCCTTCAGAGACGTGATAGTTGAAGCAAGACAGACAGACTTTGCAGAAGGATTTCTAAACTAATCACTTCTTTACTCTTATACACGTCATGAGAGCTGCAACTCTAGGCAAAATAATAAAGCACCTGTACACTATCCCTCCTTCAGAGTGTTACCACTCTTGAGTGCTCTTTGGGATTTGGTCAGTGTCTTATTAGGAGTTTCAGGTCCTTCCTTGTCCTCTCATCTCCAGCTCAGTCTTCCCTTCCTGAACATGGTTTCTTCTTGTTGACTCCATTCAGTTTGGGCTGGTCCAGCAGTCAAAAATTCCCTTTCTCTCAGAAAGCATATTCCGTTGTGTTCCCTGAAGCTCCCAGCATCTGCGTTTTTAAGATCCAGTTCTAACACCCTTGTTTCTTTGTTCCCCTTCTGGGGACTTTCCACCGCCCCAACCCTACCTCCTGCAGACAAGGTGGGGACCACTGTTTTTCCCTAGATGGCAGCCATATCACTGTTCTGCTAGGGCAAGGTTATTCAATTGTTGATGGTCTTTAATGACCGTCCCATCCGTTTCCCTTTAACAGAAGGGGAATGAATGCACTGAAAGACAACCATAAGGGTGTAAACATACAAACACAAAATCAAACTGGAATTCATAAATTCACCCAGACAAATTTCCCAAATAGTCACAGTAGCATTTTACATTCACTTTGTACGGATGTAAGTAGCTATACAAGTTGCATGGCAGTAGAAAATCAGGCTCTTAGATGTCAAGCTTCAAAATGTAATTCTATTTTGGGAAAATGTTTATCTGATTTGTCTTTCACTTGTGCTGTTACACACTGGTGTAACTTATTCCTGATTGACACTGGGGTTACAGGAAAATCAGGCCCATAGACCTTTTTGGAGAAATCAAAAGAGATTCTTAGCTGTTAGCTCCATAGAGTTTAAGGCTAGAAGGGACCATTAAGATCACTAGTCTGACTTCCTGCATATTAGTGGCCCATAAAACTTGACTCCAGAGATCTTGCATCAAGCCCAGTAAGTTGTGGTTGAACTAGAGCATATCTAGAGGTTGGTTACTCTTGAAATTAATGGTGTGGTATAAGTGGTTTACTGGTAGTTTTGTGATTTTAAATTTGGAACTTTTTTTTACTTTAAATTTTACTTTTATTTACTCACTGATGTAATTCTCACTTATTAAAAAGAAAAGGAGTACTTGTGGCACCTTAGAGACTAACCAATTTATTTGAGCATAAGCTTTTATGAGCTACAGCTCACTTCATTGGATTCATCTTTATGCATCCGATGAAGTGAGCTGTAGCTCATGAAAGCTTATGCTCAAATAAATTGGTTAGTCTCTAAGGTGCCACAAGTATTCCTTTTCTTTTGCGAATACAGACTAACACGGCTGCTACTCTGAAACCTCTCACTTATAAATTGTCAATTACTTTGATTAACAGCTTCACGGTATTTTCGTCGTCATTTTGTATTTCTCATTGCATGTTTACATGTTGGTTTAATAATAAAATATAGCAGATTAAAACACTGGCCTCCCATGGGGCCATTTTTATAGTTACTTTTCAGAATATAATACTTTTCAGAACCACAATAGTTCTGGCAGCACTTTTATCAGTAGATTTGTTAGTCTCATTTCAGCACTACAATTGCCATCTAACAGATTCTGGGGGAAACTTCACTCCAAACAATTCTAGTGTCCATTGTTCACAAAAGAAAGATATCTCTCCAGACTTAGTTTTCTCTTGCACATTTATCACACACATTATACACTTTAGCTTTGCTCTTTATACCTTATTGTACATTCAAAGTCTGTCATATCTTTTTTCAGCATTTGAATGGTTGAAATCTTGGTAGCACTATAAGTCTCTAAAGGTGAGATTCCTCTGAGGTCCATAAGACAGAACTTGACTTGTATTCTCTTCTTCCTGCTTATATAGAATGTCCTTAGACATCAATGGAATTTCCATTCATTTAGGCTCAAATATAGAACTCAGCACCCAACCTGAGAAGGCAGACAGGGCACCAACCAGTTGTGCATATGGGAGGGGAGGAATATTCCCTCCTAGACCACACAGTGGCTTTGGAGCCTCTTTCTGGAAGATACTCCAGGCCAATAGTGGGAGTAGCTGCTGCTACTGCTCTTCAGCCCTGCTCTTATGTTGTTCTTCATGATGTGGCAGATGCCATACTTGTATCCAGCCCCACATTCTCATGCAGCAGAAGCACACCTGCTCTACTGTCAAGGGAACCTCTAGAGCGGGGGTCCCCAACACGGTGCCCACAGGTGCCATGGTGCGCCCCGGGGTATTTCTGTGCACCCACAGGACACCCTGCCGCCGAAATGACGCCGAGAAGCGTTGCTGACAAGTGGCAGCAGCATTTCGGTGGCAGGGTGTCTGGCGCCCGCCACAGTCTTCTGGGAATAACATATTGCTATACCCACAAGAAAGGTTGGGGACCATTGCTCTAGAGCTACAGAGGAGAAGGCTAGATTTACTCCACAGAGAAAAGAGAATTTTGGATCCAAGATCTGCCATGTAGATTTGTGTCAATAAGTCTCCATCAGTTCCTTGCATTTCCCCTGAGAATTATTCATTTTTTAAAATTCACATTTCTATTTCTTTTATGAAGGACTTCCAGCTTTTTGGACTTACCTCCTTTGAAGTCATACAAAATAAGCTAATTTCCTCACCATTTGTTGATACAGTAGCTACTAAAATGCCACATTTGTCCTCTATTTAACATGATTTTAAAACTGTGTTTCTTAAAAGCAACTGGCTTCTCCTTTGGGATGACACAGGTGTTGCTCTCTGTATAAAAAGCTCAGCCACACACGTAGATGTGATCTCATTCTGAAAAATTTCTGAATAGCAGGAGCCCTGTGTAGTGTAGCAATCCCAAGCATCCCATCAGTTTGCCTCTTTGTGCTCAGTCCCCACCCCATTTAAAGGTAGTCTTTTTTTAAAACCTTTTATAAAATATTTAACTTTTGTAGGTATGACACTAAAAATTATGCACTGTAACTTTGGATACAATAGACCAGCTTCTGCATTAAATAAGATGTACAGGTTCTCTGAGATGGGGGAAAAAGGGATGGTCTTACAATTAATTTCTTAGGTTTCAGAGTAACAGCCGTGTTAGTCTGTATTCGCAAAAAGAAAAGGAGTACTTGTGGCACCTTAGAGACTAACCAATTTATTTGAGCATGAGCTTTCGTGAGCTACAGCTCACTTCATCAGCAGGATTGTCTGGCTATGTAGACTCCCTCCTCAGGCCCTATGCTACCAGCACTCCCAGCTACCTTCGAGACACCACTGACTTCCTGAGGAAACTTCAATCCATCGGTGATCTTCCTGATAACACCATCCTGGCCACTATGGATGTAGAAGCCCTCTACACCAACATTCCACACAAAGATGGACTACAAGCCATCAGGAACACTATCCCCGATAATGTCACGGCTAACCTGGTGGCTGAACTTTGTGACTTTGTCCTTACCCATAACTATTTCACATTTGGGGACAATGTATACCTTCAGATCAGCGGCACTGCTATGGGTACCCGCATGGCCCCACAGTATGCCAACATTTTTATGGCTGATTTAGAACAACGCTTCCTCAGCTCTCGTCCCCTAAAGCCCCTACTCTACTTGCGCTATATTGATGACATCTTCATCATCTGGACCCATGGAAAAGAAGCCCTTGAGGAATTCCACCGTGATTTCAACAATTTCCATCCCACCACCAACCTCAGCCTGGTCCAGTCCACACAAGAGATCCACTTCCTGGACACTACAGTGCTAATAAACAATGGTCACATAAACACCACCCTATACCGGAAACCTACTGACCGCTATTCCTACCTGCATGCCTCCAGCTTTCACCCTGACCACACCACACGATCCATCGTCTACAGCCAAGCTCTGCGATACAACCGCATTTGCTCCAACCCCTCAGACAGAGACAAACACCTACAAGATCTCTGTCAAGCTTTCTTACAACTACAATACCCACCTGCGGAAGTGAAGAAACAGATTGATAGAGCCAGAAGAGTTCCCAGAAGTTACCTACTACAGGACAGGCCTAACAAAGAAAATAACAGAATGCCACTAGCCGTCACCTTCAGCCCCCAACTAAAACCCCTCCAACGCATTATTAAGGATCTACAACCTATCCTAAAGGATGACCCAACACTCTCACAAATCTTGGGAGACAGGCCAGTCCTTGCCTACAGACAGTCCCGCAACCTGAAGCAAATACTCACCAACAACCACATACCACACAACAGAACCACTAACCCAGGAACTTATCCTTGCAACAAAGCCCGTTGCCAATTGTGCCCACATATCTATTCAGGGGACACCATCACAGGGCCTAATAACATCAGCCACACTATCAGAGGCTCGTTCACCTGCACATCCACCAATGTGATTTATGCCATCATGTGCCAGCAATGCCCCTCTGCCATGTACATTGGTCAAACTGGACAGTCTCTACGTAAAAGAATAAATGGACACAAATCAGATGTCAAGAATTATAACATTCATAAACCAGTCGGAGAACACTTCAATCTCTCTGGTCACGCAATCACAGACATGAAGGTCACTATCTTAAAACAAAAAAACTTCAAATCCAGACTCCAGCGAGAAACTGCTGAATTGGAATTCATTTGCAAATTGGATACTATTAATTTAGGCTTAAATAGAGACTGGGAGTGGCTAAGTCATTATGCAAGGTAGCCTATTTCCTCTTGTTTTTTCCTACCCCCCCCCCAGATGTTCTGGTTTAACTTGGATTTAAACTTGGAGAGTGGTCAGTTTTGGATGAGCTATTACCAGCAGGAGAGTGAGTTTGTGTGTGTATGGGGGTGGGTTTTTGGAGGGGGGTGAGGGAGTGAGAGAACCTGGATTTGTGCAGGAAATGGCCTAACTTCATTATCATGCACATTGTGTAAAGAGTTGTCACTTTGGATGGGCTATCACCAGCAGGAGAGTGAATTTGTGTGGGGGGGTGGAGGGTGAGAAAACCTGGATTTGTGCTGGAAATGGCCTAACCTGAAGATTACTTTAGATAAGCTATTACCAGCAGGACAGTGGGGTGGGAGGAGGTATTGTTTCATATTCTCTGTGTATATATAAAGTCTGCTGCAGTTTCCACGGTATGCATCTGATGAAGTGAGCTGTAGCTCACGAAAGCTCATGCTCAAATAAATTGGTTAGTCTCTAAGGTGCCACAAGTACTCCTTTTCTTTCATCAGCTGTAGCTCACGAAAGCTCATGCTCAAATAAATTGGTTAGTCTCTAAGGTGCCACAAGTACTCCTTTTCTTTTTGCGAATTAATTTCTTAGTTATATTAAAAGTAGGAGCTACTTTCAGGCTGTATCCTCCCTGTTTAGTTTTTTTCTGCACCACCTAGGACTTCCAGGGCTATTTTGAATGTAGCCTTTACCTGCATGCCTCTTGTACTGGTAGCATTTTCCCTTCAAATCATCACTGCTTAGTTCTAGGGGGGAGGGGTGTAGAAGACTTTGACATTGATGTGCTTCTGCTGTGGTGTGAATATAGCAACCCTTAACTCATCTATTTAAAACATCTATTTATATTTGAGGAGTTTTATATAGATGAGCTCTGGAGCAGAGGGAGCTGTTATGCTCATTATACTGACTCTTCCATGTAGCCTTGTCAATTTAAATGGCTTCTGTTTCATATACAGAATTGAGTAGCTGTGTCAATAGTTCTTAAGCACAAAATCCAGTCAGCTTGGGCCAGGCTCAAACTCCTAAAAGTCCTGGAAACGAGAACCCAAGGAGGAAGACCTGGGTTGCAACCTGACCAGTTAATGTGAAAAAATGTATTCTGTTTTCTCAATACCTTGTTCCATTTCTCATCTATAAAGGTGCATTGTAGATGGCTCTCACATATTAGCTCCCAAATGTTTCAAAGGATGGAATCTTCAGGATATCATATTAACTTTGACTTCTTTTATTTGTCTGTGATACTGAAGAAAATTATTAATAAAATCCATGTTACAAAAATAAATAAATGGAACTGGGACAAGTTTATCCCTGGCATAACTCTATGTTGGTGGAGTTACATAAGGGAAGAATTTGGGCAATTTGGTTTATATATTATTTTCAAGCTGTGGTAGTTATTATTTTTATAGTCCCTTCGGTGTACATAATGCTTTATAGTAATAATAATAATAAAAAGGCCCTGCTTTGAGGAATTTACAATCTAAGGTCCTGATCCTGCAAAGATTTAAGCATGTGTTTATCTTTACACATGTAAGTAATCTCAGTGACCTCAGTGAGATTGCTTACATGTGTAAAGTTAAACCTTTGCAGGATTTGGAGCCTTAGGCCCCAGTCCAGAAAACTGATCCATACAGATGGATACATGGAACCTAGCTGGACAGTGTTTAGTCATATTCCCTAATTTAGCATCCTATGCCTACCTTCTTTTATAAAGATCAATTGGATCATTATAATTCAAATAACTCTTAATCAAATAATTAAAGTAGTAACTTACTAAATAGTATTCACTTTGTGAAAGGGTGACTTACTTTGTTAAAAATTATCACATGATAGCAGTCACTGGCAAAAAGGTACATTTGAGGTGTGATGGAGGCATTAAGAATACACATTTGAATTGTACATTATAAGCGGATACATCTGCATCAGGTTATACCATCTTACATGTTCAAATTAATCTATACAGTTCCTACACCACTGTTTAGCTAGTGTGCGTGTACATTATAGTTACAGGGGCATTCTCATATCAGAAAACAACTTTATCAACACAATATCAACGCACTCTTAACTAGTAAAATCCCAGAAGTAAAAGATCCCTCAATGACTCCATTGAGTTCTTTGTCCCTTTCTTATAAAAGTGGGGAGGCAGAAAGCCCCTAGCTGTGGTTTTCTAGACCTACACTAACTATATTTTAAAGTGTATTGTGGCTAACGTCTCAGCCCCATTTTATAGTTTTCCCAATTAGGATTTGCTGCCTGACGTCATGTCTGCCCGAGATTGGCTGTTCAGCTCTGACACTCAGGGCAGCTACATATTCTCTCTGAGTCGCAGAGAAACTTTAAAAAGAGTTTTTGAGCCTGATCTGGCTTAAAGACTATTTCTTACACACACAGAGACCACTGGCAGCTCCAGCAGCCTAAACATCTGCTCCTTATTGAGAACCCCCTTCCATTGCTGTTGTTCCTCCTCCCCTTTTACTGCTGCTTAGAGCTCAGGTCTTGTCCAGACCTTCATCTCCTCTAACAATGTTTTCCTGCTCTGTGGAACAACTTGTTTGCTGAAATTTCCTAACCTTTTTGGGGGCGGAGGGGGGAGAACTAAGTTCCTCTCCTAGGAAAAAGCAAAGGCGAGTGGAAGCGGCAGCACCCCGGGGGCGGTGCAGCTCGCTCGCAGGCAAAGTGAGTTGCACACACACACAAACTTTGGAGGCGAGGAAATCCTTGCATCGGGAGCTTTGTCGCGTTTGCTGGCTGCCGGGGCTCTTGCTGTGGAAATGGCTTGGATCAGGTGGGGCTTTTTGCTCTGTGCATGTGTATTTTTGTCACCGGCACTCGACGCCGCTGAAAAGAGCAGGCTGAGGAGAATCTCATACGTACTGCGCCCCAGCCAGGCGGGCTCCCCCAGCAGCCGGCTGCAGAGCTCGGCTCCTCTCCGGGGCAAGCAGCAGCAGACTTTTAACATCGCGCTGAATGCCCGGTACAGCACCAGCACCTTGGAGCGGACTCGCCGGATGAGCAAACCGGGAAGTCCCAGCATGCAGCTCCGCTTGGGCTCCAGCGTGCAGCTCCATCACAGACCCGGTGGCCCCGCAGCCCTCTTCTCCAAGCCAACCAGGCTGGTTCAGCGCTCCAAGCTGCAGCAACGGGAGACCCTCAGCAACAGCAGCTCCAGCCCGCAGGGTCACCAGAGGCACCCGCTGCAGGGGTAAGGCGAGCTCACCCCCCCCCCCACTAGCCACCTCTCCCTCTCCAAGCAGCGGAGCTTCGGAGGGTCCCTTAGTGGGCTGCGGAACTAATGAAGTTACCATGCAAATACATGCCTCAGACCTCCCACCAACAGAGCAGGAGGGGCGGGCAGTGGCTTTTGCAGTCACCCTGGGGGGCATCTGAAGTAAGAGTGAGACTGATCGGCGTGGGAGGAGGGGAGCGGGGGAACTTCACGTAGCTCAACATCAAAAACGAACAGCCAAGTTCACAAAGGTGCGGGTGCATGCGGAGGGGGTTCATTGCCCCAAATACAGTATCCGCGGTCGGGATATCCCAGGGACATTCTTCATTGTTATGGTTTGACTGACGGCTGGAAAGTGGGGAGACACCCGACGTCACTGTCCCCCCGTGCCATGAGTCCCCCCCCTCATTTTCTCGGCTAGCCCTGCTGCAGCAGCTCTTTAAAACTGTGCCCCTCACTGCCTTCTCGCCCCTGCTGCAAAGGCTGCAGGGCTTTGTTTGTCTTTTCCTCAGCACCTGAGCGTGGAGCTGGCAGCCAGAGCAGATTTTAGCCTTGACGGAACTTTTTTTTTTTTTTGGGGGGTGGGGGAGTCGGATCCAGGTTTTGGGGTCTAATCTTTGGGAAAGCCCCAAGCAGTGCAACCAGCTCCGAAATCGGTAATCTCTCTCACATGCCCCTGCAGCTGGGCGCGGGGTTGGCTTGTCAGGTCACGTGCAAGGAAAGAGCTTGTGTGGCCCCAGCTACATCCACAAATCCCATTCCCTTTGTGGGGGCAGGGGAGACCCCATTAGAGGAGGTATTGAAAACAGCGAGCTTCTGTTACGATTTAGAGCTATTGTATCTTTCAGATTAGGGGGTTTCTCCTGTGGGCTTTAAACTCCGTTTCCTGTCAACTCCTGAAATGCATTATAGGGAGCAGCAGTTTGTGGAGTGCTTGTCTTCAGGCTCCTTAGTTCTTCCCGCCTTTTTCTCCCCCCTCGGTGTGGAACAGTATTTTCTGGAAGCAATAATGGTCCAGCTGTGAGCACTGTTGAATTACAGGGCACTGCTTTTAAAGCCCTGCACCTGGGCACGGGTACCTTGTCAAGTGCTGTGTTGGATTGTTTCCTTTCTTTACTACAGGGTGAATGTCTGTGGAGGACAGTGCTGTCATGGCTGGAGCAAAGCTCCTGGCTTCCAGAGGTGCACTAAACGTAAGTGTCTGTGTGGTAACTGGGGATGTCTGGCTATCTGGGAGGGGATTTGATAGTCCAAGGTGTAGCCCCAGGCAATCATTAATCATCAGAAAATAACCTGGCAAAGTCAGAACCTACAAATTGGGGGGCTGAGGGGGTGTGGGGAAATCCCAGGCCTATGGATTATTTTTTATTAGGCGATGAGATACTAACAAGCTCACTGAACTGTTGTTTGGCTAGTAAATTTGCTTGTTTATCTCTCTGTTTCATTTGGATTTTAAATATTTACACACTTGTGAGAAGGTAGCAATGCTGTAATCTTAACGTTTGGATTTTCATTCCATTCTAAACCCTGTTTCCTGGCCCTCATAACTTTCTTAAAGAATGAGCATTTCTCAAGTTGATTCTCTGCACAGAGGTGGAATTTTGGGGAAAACTTTGTAAAATGTCATTCAGATGTGTTTGAGTGATCAGAGTGTGAAGGAAACCCTTGCTGTTCATGTGTTGTGACATTTGTGAGTGGAGGGGACTTGGGACCTGAATGGGGTACAGAAGCTCCCAAACATGCAGAAGTGGGGGGTAGTTACTCTGCAGCATGCACCCTCCTGGCTCCAGAGACACATGTGAGAACCACATGGTCAAGCTCTGCAGAGGGGTGGAGCACACTGGGGGAAGGGTGGAGCTGGAAAATGGCCATGCTGTAAGGCATCCTCCCTTGCATATCTACAGGAATTAACAGCGTAAAATAATTCTGGGTGGGTCAGCATTATTATTCCTTGCGTAAGGAACCCTTGCTGAGTGGGGCAGGATTCAGGGGTGGCTGTAAACTTCTTCGCAGATGCACTGTTACCCTGGGTCTTGGGAAGAGTTGGAAGCTACTGCAGGGACTCAGGCTCTCCACATGGATGGCCTAGCTTCTGCTAGGTATCCAGAAAATGAAACAGACCCTGGAACATTGATCAGTTTAGCAATCAGCAATTTTGTTTGTTTTTGTTTTGGTTCCCTATGTGGGATTTTCCAACATAGTAGGCAATGTGGCTCTCAGTCCTCAGTGAGGTCATATATCTTTGACCTGTATGGAAAAATGTGTTAAGAACTAAAAAAAATATAATAGAATGGGTAGTTAAAGAGAACACACAGAGTACACGGTTTCCCCTTCCCAATTTCCTTTACATTGAATGCAGTCTTTCAGACTTGTATGTCCTCAAAAATGTGTGGATTGAAATAAATGTTGCTGTGTTTATTTCAACAATTTAAATGTTTAAATAAACATTCAAGTAATAGATTGAATGGCTGATTACTTATATATGTAAGGAAACAGAAATATTTTAAAGTGATTAATTTCAGGGCTTGAAAATCATACCTCATACTAAGTCACTAACATGGGTAAAAATATCCGCATCACCAAGCTCCTGCAATTTAAGACATAAAACAGTTGTTCACTGTGTATTGTATTTAATCACAATGTGTGACAGTCAAATATTTTCAATACATTCAACAAATTAATTTACATCATCACATTTTTTCATTTTTATACCTTCTTTCTCTTCCTGGCTTCATTCCACTTCTTTTCTCTTGTATTTCCATCAGTCACTAGTGTCTCTCTCCCTCTTTGAGCAGTTTCAGTGTCCTTTTCCTCTTTCTGTATCCCTTTATAGTTTTCTTTATTATAAATTTGTGTTCTCTCTCCTCTCCTATAATTTCTGCCTCTTTCACTTTTCCAAATTAGCCACTGATTCTTTCCTTTTTTCTCCTTTATTACTCTTTTCTAACTTCCAAGCACCTTGCATCTGTCTTGATGCTGAATGGCTTACTCTATTCATTTTCTATTTTAATACATATGGCTTGAAAAATTTATCAGACACCTGACAGACAGAAAATTAACAGGGAGAACAGTCTTTCTCTCTAGTTCTCCCTCCTACTTTAGAGTCTCTGATTTTGGCTCCCCCTCACCAGTGATTATCTTCAGTGTTTGTCTCTGCTGCTACTCAGTTTCCCAAGATGTAGTACAGTGACATTGACCTGGGTCTTCTGAGATTGGCTTGGCCTACACTTAAAAATTAGGTTGACCTAGCTATTGTAGTCAGGGGTGTGAAAAAACCCACACCTCTGACTGTTATAGCTGTGCTGACCTAACCCCCAGTGTAGATGCAGCTGTGTCAATGGAAGAATGCTTCCGTGGATGTAGCTAATTTTGTTTGGGGCGTGGTGTTCCCACATTGAAGGAAAAAACCCTTCTGTTAGTGTAGGCTGAGCCTGTGCTATAGAGTTATGCAGGCATAGCTATGCTGACATAGCTAAACTGGTATTGTCTCCTTAGTGTAGACATGGCCTAAATAGTGTTCACTTGGTCGCAACTTGGCAAAGCTATGTATAGCACCAGAGGTGCTGGAGATGTATGTCTGAAGATGTAGGATGATAGCACTATGTTAGCTTAGTTTTGGAAGGGTAACTCCAAAGCCATAAGAGCCAGAAACCTCCTTTTTTAAAAGAAAGCGTGGATGTGCAGAAGTTGATGGATTTCACATATAATTACTACTCTCCCCCCCCCCCCCCCCCCAAGTGAGTAGGTTTTTGAGCCCTGCTTAATAATTTTTTCCTTACTGGAATGGCTGTATTTGGTAGGGGATACCTTCCCACATACAGAGCCCTCTGCAGGGGTGGCTGGGCCTGTAGTGCCTCCTGTTCCAGGGGGTGGCAGTCCCTCCAGGACACCCTGCTTCGAACAGCAGCTGCTGAGCTTCCCCCCACCCTCCCCCCCAGCTGCTTTAATGGCAGTACTTGGTAGCCCCTTTCCTGAAACAGTGGCAATAGGGGCACTGCAGCTGATTGTGTGCAGTCTTAGGAAGAAGAAAAGGAGTACTTGTGGCACCTTAGAGACTAACCAATTTATTTGAGCATGAGCTTTCGTGAGCTACAGCTCACTTCATCGGATGCATACCGTGGAAACTGCAGAAGACATTATATACACACAGAGACCATGAAACAATACCTCCTCCCACCCCACTGTCCTGCTGGTAATAGCTTATCTAAAGTGATCATCAAGTTGGGCCATTTCCAGCACAAATCCAGGTTTTCTCACCCTCTGCCCCCGCACACACAAACTCACTCACTCTCCTGCTGGTAATAGCCCATCCAGAGTGACCACTCTCTTCACAATGTGTATGATAATCAAGGTGGGCCATTTCCTGCATAAATCCAGGTTCTCTCACTCCCTCACCCCCCTCCAAAAACCACACACACAAACTCACTCTCCTGCTGGTAATAGCTTATCCAAAGTGACCACTCTCCCTACAATGTGCATGATAATCAAGGTGGGCCATTTCCAGCACAAATCCAGGTTTTCTCACCCCCCCCACCCCCATACACACACAAACTCACTCTCTTGCTGGTAATAGCTTATCTAAAGTGATCATCAAGTTGGGCCATTTCCAGCACAAATCCAGGTGCCACAAGTACTCTTTTTCTTTTTGCGAATACAGACTAACACGGCTGTTACTCTGAAACCAGTCTTAGGAAGATATCACTTACACATCATGTACTAAGTGGGCAAGTGGATTTTTCAAGCTCTGGTTATAAACTACATAGTTTGGAGCTATACTGCTTGCTACGTTTACAAGTGTCACCAACTCTATTGAGCTTCTTGATCTTACAATCTGTTCCTGCTTCAGTGGGTGAGTTTATACATTCCTGTAAGTAACCAAACAGCTTTGCAGTTAATTGCCTGTGAGTAAATGTGCACCACATCCAACTTTAAGCATGGGATTGTCTCCTGGAATGCTCAATCTTTCTTTCTTTCAAAATAAATAATTTTCAAACTTAGCAAAACTCTGCTGCTCAGCAATCATATACTTATTGTGTAATAAGTATGGAGTTGTAAAGTTGTCTTTAAAAGAAAATGTGTTTAGAGCTATTTGACAATGGGAAAATAGCTTCAAACCAGCTGAGAAGATTTTTCTCAGACTCTCAAAAACATTCACCTTTAGATACAGACCACACATGGAAAATTTGAGCCCAAACAATAAATATTTTGGAAAGTTGTGAGCATGTGAAATGGACTTGGCTGTAGTGGTTATAACAAGTAAAAGTGCTATAATAAGGCACTGTCAAATTTTGAAATGTCACTCAGTTTTTATAATACATTTAATAACAGCACTTAGTATTTGTTGCATTTTCAAAGCATTATGCAAAAACACACTAATTTAATTAATTCTCCAACATTCCTTTGAGGCAGCTAAAAAAGCATTATCCCTTTTGTTAGCAGATAGGGAAATGAAGGCAGTGAGAGAGGTTAAATGTGGCCTTGGGCAAGTCACAACAACTGATCGGCAGAGCTGGAATTGGAAATTAGGAGTTCCTGGCTCCCAGCCCCATACCCATTCCATTGGGTCATATTATTTTTCAACTGTGGTATTTGATAGTTAGTAGCAAACTCCTGCCTATTGGGTACAACTTCTCTTTATAGAATTACCCCTTTCTTTCATTTTGTTTATGATTACAAAGGGCTTTATTTTATTTTTTTTGTACTTGGGAAATTCCAAAGATTACTCCCTGCTGTTTGCAGTACTTGGAATCTCCCAAACAGTGCATGAAAGCACTTTATAATTATAGCAGAAAGAGATAGGCAGAGGAGAATTTACAAATATATTATAAACAGTACACTAGTACAGAATGTTAATTTGAGCTGTTTCTTAGCATGCACAGTGTAACCGTTGCATATCCTAATAAAAATACTGGTGCCTTGAGGAATTCTAGAGTCCATTAATGGACTGGGACTAATGAATGCTGGGGGGCAGGTGGGGACAGAGTTGTTGGGTTGTAATTGGTAAAAGGAAACACCAGCATGTTGTTGCAAAGATGAGGGGAACGATACCTATCAGGTCAGGCGGATAAATAATCTGTCATTAAACTTTTTCATTTTACTATTAACTATACCTATGTTTTCCTTTCAGAACTAATTTACAAGTTGGTTCTTTTTAATCTGTTCTTTGGTTTTACTTTTAAGCACTTGTCTTTCAGTTACTCAAATTAACTTGGATAATTTGTTTCTACCTTAGCTAACTTTTTCATTTGGATAAAAGTTCTGTTTTCATTTCAGATAGAAAGATGGTCCTTAATTGCAGTATTATTACTGTGTATTTATTTACAGTAGTGCCCCATTATGTGCTTTCCTTTCACACACTTATTGATCCATGGACAGAGAGAAAAGAGTCTGATTCTTGTATTTACATTATGCTAGAGTGCCTTGTTGGCCTCCCTGCCATTTTTATCCATCAATTCCATTGCTGTGGGGATGGGAGAGAGTTAGGAGTCCTCCCATCAGCAGAAACGTTTCAGCTACGTCTGTCAGTTTGCCCTTTTTTTGGGGAGATAGACTGCCCACAACTAGGTGAGACTTTCTCCCCATTGTCTTTGTGCCCCAGCCTTGACTTTACCTGGTAGTAATAAACTCTAACTTATATTTTTCTATCTATACTTTGAGGGATCAAGCAGTTGGTTGTCCTTCTACTACAAATCAGATGCTATGTTGTGATGTGAACTGGCACTCATTACAGCAATGTGTGGGTGTTAAATAGCATATTCAAATCAAATTTCTTAGGCTCTTCAGAGCATTCAAACAGTTAAATAGGTGTCTATAGAGGACTCAAAGAAAAGCTGTCGAATCTTCTGGGTCCTTTCTTGATTTGGTATGTATATGCAGTTGTGTTAAGGCTTAACCACACCCATTTTTCAAATGGTATTGGGAGGAGCCTATGGGTCCAGTGTTTTCTCTGTGGGACTTCCTGGTTATTTGCTTTAAACATTGTGTATTGTGCACTGCAAAACCCCCAAACATGAACATTTTGAACAGAATGTGCAATGATTGCTGTGACACTTTGGGGTTCAACCCAGTCCAATAAAGGGTGGTTTTTACCACTTGCCCTGCAACTTTGGGTCCCTTCACTGCTGTGGGTCACACCCCTGACACCAACACCCTGGCTTCCGCTACCCAGTTATTTTTTGCAGAGTGACCCCAATGCCCTCCCAGATGGCTGCCTTCCTTCCTGTCTGAGAGAAAGCATGTTTCTCCTTGTGTTTGGTCACATGCTTTACAGCATAATAGCAGCGAGGATCCATAATTCCTCACAGTGTTAATGCATACATTACACAATGATATTAATCACCCGTGTGTTCCGCTGGTGATAGTTGAGTTGTTACCTCCCCTCCTTGTTAGCTTGAGGGCTTTGTTTACTTTATATGTAATGTATCTTAATTGTCTCTGCCTGGCATCTAGGCTGGTCAGAAAAGCAAATACATATTCCTTTGTTTAAGGTAGACTATTTATGCACTGCTTGCCAAACACATTTTAAGAACATAATTCTAGTGCACTTTTATAACTCTTTGTACACGCACCTTACATATTAATGATCAGTGAGTTGTTAGTTTTTCAATGATATATTGCATGCCATCTTTTGGTGTATATATCATAACAACAGTGTGTTAGGTGTTAAGTATGTCAGACCTGATCAGTTGCTGACAGAGTAGTGAACTCCAATGGGCCTCTGTCACAATTGCACATTAAGTAAACAACAAGAACATAATTTGGAGGAGGTATAGGGTGCAGAAAGAGTTGTGTAAGTACTTTCTAGGTTAAAATAGACTGGTTTCATAGGAAAATCTTCCTGATGTTTTGCTTGTGTAGCTTGACTTATGCCAAGAAACAAGTACCTCCTCTTGATAAAATGTTCCGTTCTCATTGGTATCATTTCATCCTTCACTTTAATTTGCACATAAGAAAAAAAAATTTCGTCCTTGTTAGCAAGCTTATTTAAGTAAGGAGACAGAAACATCTTTCCACATATAGATTCAGAAATTTGAGTAGTCACTTCTTGATAAAAATGAAGTAGCTTTCTCAGTCCTCTCTAGCAGGAACAGACACTCGTAATCCAGATAGATTTTCTGTTATCTCTAGGTGGTGTTTTAGGTTGGGATTTTCAAAGATCGTAACAGCAAGGCACTCAAATCCCAGTTAAATTCACTTGTGTTTGAGCACCTAACTCCCTTATTTTCCTTTGAAAATAATTCAGTAGCTTTAATGATTTATTTTCTCTAACCGAATTAATGGAAAGTTCTCCAGTGCTAGATATTTCTTTCAAATATTTTTTTCACAATTGAGTTTTAAGTATTTGGTTTAATTTGTACTCCGCTAAACTCTGGATTCAAAATTAAATATCCTAGCTACAAGGTGGTCCATTTATGAATTTTTTTATTTAACTCTACTGTGTTCAATTTATTATTTGTTTCTTCCAAAATACTTCGTAGCAAAGTGAGCAAGCGCTTTGGTCAGAAGGGCTAAAATGGTGTCCACGTGTTGGAACTCTAAAACTCTATGCCACAGTCCTTCTGTAATTATTGGTGGTGGTCTATTTCCCAAACCCCTAAGGTGCTAGTAGCATGCCCAGTGTACTGTGTCTCAGAGGCAAGCACTGTAGGTGCTTCAGCAGGTAGCCTGTAGGCACTAGCCGTGGTCAGTCCCCGTAACCACTCAGACACATGGCTAAGTGAAAGGGTATTTTACTAGGGCTGACAGGAAAATGGAAAGATTGCAAATACCCTGTGTACAGAGGCTTAAAGAGTTACAATTCAAAGTGAGCAATAGCAGTTCCTGTTCGGGTCCCTGGGGTGGTCCAATTGAGTCAGGGCTCTTCAGGCATAGTGCCTGGGGTGTCCTCTCCAGTCCAGTCCCTGGCCAAGCAAATAGGCGCTTGAAGGTTTCCAAGCCAGGTTCAGTTAATGTGTCTCAATGGGGCTACTTTGCACTAGTTTCCTGCCCAGCTGCTGCTGCTCCCACATAAGTCCTACACAGAACTGTGATGTCACAGCCTGTTCTGAGTGCGGCTCTGTCCACAGATTCTGGGGCTTCTCTCCAGCTCCCTGCTGCTCAATCCCTAAAGATCCCAGACACTTCCTGGTTCAGGACCTTTTTCCTTACCTGGCCAGGGAATGGGGAGAGGGCTGATGGGGAAATGTAATCCCTGCTTAGCTGGAGGAAGGGGATGTACAGTGGGGAGGAGGCTGATGGGAGTGTTAGTCTCCTGCTTTGCAGATCCATCACACTTTGAATTCAAACCAACATTGATGACATCAGTGCTCTGGACTCTTTGGCTTTTCTGTGTATTGGAGACCTGTAAGAATGATGCATAGGGAGAGGACGCTTTTGGGTCATTGCATTTGAAAACAAAAGAAGGATGTGCAGCATCTGAAAACTTAATTTTGCTTCTACTTTCAAAACTCATTATATCATGATGCACTTAAAATGTTTTTCAGATCATGCATTTCACCTTAGTAGTATATGCTTTATAAGCTATGTTAAGAACGTTATTAGTCAAGCATTTCAAGTATCAAAATATGCAATATGCAGCATGTAACCGGCCTAATAAGGTGTACTTTTGCTAACATGAAATTTTCAGTGCCTCTAGTTGAATCCGCCTTTAATTTCTGATGAACTTTGGCATTTTAAGAGTATTCCATAAAGTTGCAAAGAGAAGAATCTTTGAGTATTTTATACATTATACTAACCAGACACTTATTTTTATATTGGGAGTAAAAGATTAAGAATATATAGTGAAGGCATTGTTTTTGTCCCATTCCTAGAGGTCATGTTTACACAATCATAGAAGTCAATATAGGAATGTATCAAATGTTTTGAAATGGACCAGTTAAGAATTCCAACAATGTTGCACACTTTTATTAGTATTGAGGAAAAGAATTCCCTTTGGCCTCACAGTTATAAGAACAAAGTCCATGTGCAGAAAGATATAGATGCTCATAATGTTTCCTCCACAGGGATTACAAGGATCAGATCACTTTTCCAAAGAGTATAGTATTGTTTTTTTTTTTTTTTCTGAATCAAAAAAAAGCTGAATGAAAAATTTTTTATAGAACTATCTGCAAGATGGCTGTTACATTTCTTTCAGCTGATTTATAGTAAAAAAATTCTCAGTTTAATGATTTTGTAGTCCTATTTGTTGTTGTTCTTGCAGAAATAAAATAGTTTGCCAAATCCACTCAGACATAATTTTTGAAAATTATTCCTATGAGATATATAATCAAATGGTTGTGGGGAAAAAAAACATGAATGGCCAGTAATTTGTAGGTGCAGTGTCTTTGCTTGCCTCCTTTGGAATAATGTTTTGAGATCTATGGATGAAAAGAACCATATAAGTGCTAAGTATTGTTGATATGTGTTTATTTTTAATGTGTTCACAGTTAACGTGTTAATATTAAAGTCTCATAATTATTCCTGACTTCAGTCATTCTAGCAGTTCAGCGTTAATGTTGTCTGAGTATGACCCTTGGGTCCAGTCCTACAGTTATATCTACACAGCAATTAAACAGTTGTGGTTGGCCTGGGTCAGCTGACTTGGGCTCCTGGGGTTTGGGCTGCTGGGCTGTAAAATTGCTGTGTAGAAGTTTGGGCTTCAGTTGGAGCCTGAGCTCTGGGATCCCACAATGGGGAGAGTCCCACAGCCTGGGCTCCTGTGTGGGGCCAAACATCTACACAGCAATTTCTAGCCCTGCAGCCCAAGCCCTGCAAGCCCAAGTCAGCTGACCTGAGCCAGCTGTGACCATGCTGAGGGTCTTTTATTCCAGTGCAGATGTACCCAAACAGACTATGGACACCTACAAAATGAAGAACATTTATGATTGCACTGTCTCTCTGCCTACCTTTTTAAAAATGTTGACCATCCTTCCCGTTCCAATTTTATAGAGACTGTGCCGTGGCTGCACGTTCACTCCACCATAATACAGTTCAGATCTTAATAGTTAACAGACAGCTGTTGGTCTGCTGTCCAAATTCAGCTCTCTGTTTCAGTGATGTAAATCCAGAGTAATACCATTGAGTTCAATGCTGTTACTTTGGATGTATACCATTGTACTGATAGTAATTGAAAGATTCCAATGAGTTTACACAAGTATCTAGGTTGTTCAAATAAACCTAATATTGAACTTCTAATCACACAGGGTGAAATTTGCCACATACAGATGGCCAGCAAAAGGTCCAGTCCTTAAGACTCACTTCTCCAGAAAAAAGGGTTTTTTTTCTGATGGCCCTCTGCACAACGGTGAATTTCACTCATGGAGAATACTGAAATATCACTTCAGTATATACAAAGATAACAATGTATTGGACTAAATACAATATTATATTAATATAAAAATCAGCATCAAAATAAAAATAGTACTTACCATGCCCTGTTATACTGCACCTGTACGAGCCTATTCTAGTATGGCGTGGAAAGGAACTTGAAACCACTGCTTCTGGAGCAGGTGGTATTATCACAACTCCACCTTTTTTCACAGAATCTAGAACATAGAATATCAGGGTTGGAAGGGATCTCAGGAGGTCCTCTAGTCCACCCCCCTGCTCAAAGCAGGACCAATCCCCAACTAAATCATCCTAGCAAGGGTTTTGTCAAGCCTGACCTTAAAAACCTCTAAGGAAGAAGATTCCACCACCTCCCTAGGTAATGCATTCCAGTGCTTCACCACCCTCCTAGTGAAAAAGTTTTTCCTAATATCCAATCTAAACCTCCCCCACTGCAGCTTGAGACCATTACTCCTCGTTCTGTCATCGGCTACCACTGAGAACAGAGTAGATCCATCCTCTTTGGAACCCCCTTTCAGGTAGTTGAAAGCAGCTATCAAATCCCCCCTCATTCTTCTCTTCTGCAGACTAAATAATCCCAGCCTCACCTCATAAATCATGTGCTCCACTTTTGTTGCCCTCCACTGGACTCTTTCCAGTTTTTTCCACATCCTTCTTGTAGTGTGGGGCCCAAAACTGGATACAGTACTCCAGATGAGGCCTCACCAATGTCGAATAGAGGGGAATGATCACGTCCCTCGATCTACTGGCAGTGCTTCTACTTATACAGCCCAAAATGTCGTTAGCCTTCTTGGCAACAAGGGCACACTATTGACTCGTATCCAGCTTCTCGTCCACTGTAACCCCTCGGTCCTCTTCTGCAGAACTGCTGCCTAGCCGCTCAGTCCCTAGTTTGTAGCAGTGCATGGGATTCTTCCAACCTAAGTGCAGGACTCTGAACCTCATCAGATTTCTTTTGGCCTAATCCTCTAATTTGTTTGTCCCTCTATATCCTATCTCTATTCTCCAGCATATCTACCACTCCTCCCAGTTTAGTGTCGTCTGCAGACTTGCTGAGAGTGCAATCCATGCCATCCTCCAGATTATTAATGAAGATATTGAACAAAACCGGCCCCAGGACCGATTCTTGGGGCACTCCGCTTGACACCGGCTGCCAGCTAGACAGGGAGCCATTGATTACTACCTGTTGAGCCAAACGATCTAGCCAGCTTTCCATCCACCTTATGTCCATTTATCCAGCCCAATCTTTAACTTTTCTCATCTTTACCTAAAATTGATCCAGACATCTTTTCCAGATTTTACTGCACTGGAATCTGAAACAATGCCACATTTACGTTGTTTTAATCTTACCTCTAGTGACTATATATTTTTAACTTTTTTATATTCATTTTGTCTGGCAATTTATTTTATATGGGAGAAGGTAGCAAAAAGAGATCAAAGCAGATATTTTTGGAAATTAATAAAGGATGGGTAATATTTCATCAAACCCATGGAAGCTGATGCATATTGTGACAATGTGTGCATTAATGGAGCTATTGAGAAGCCGCTATTCTATTTGAATTGGTGGCTGGCTATGTGCTGTTAAGAAGTAAAAATTCAACATGGATTTATTGTTTGAACAAGAAGAAAATATTTAAAGTCTGGGCTCACTAGAAATAATACAAGACTTATAAAGTTATAAATTAAAGTCATTATTTTCATTTAATTAAAAATTCAATGTTGAGAGTGAAAAAATATCTGAATCCATCACTCAAGAGACAAGCAAAAACCAGTTGCCTGATAGAGCTGGTCTTTAAATAATAGTCAAGAATGTATGGAGAACTTTGAAAAGACTTTGAAGTGACTTTTGACAAAGGTTTGCTTAGTGAAAGTGATCCTAAATGCAGGTTTCACTGTACAGTTCAATTCATTAAAGGCTACACTGGAGACACTGAAAAAATAAACTTGAAAACAAAATAACGTTATTAGAGAGGAAGAACTTTACAGTTCAAGGTGAAAATCAAGAGTGAAGTTTTTAAAACCCACAACTGGGGTCAGATTCTCAAAAGTGCTGAGCATCCGGCAACTCCCATTGAAAAAAATCTGATCACTTCATTTGGGTGCCTTAGTACAAGCTGATGTCTTCTGAAAATCTGTCCCAAAATGTATGGATATTTTGAACCAAATTTAGCCCTGTGTAAACAGGCACAGATATATTTGACTTTGGTGGAGCTATACCATCTTATACTAAGCATGAATTTGACCCTATTTGCTCTTATATGAAACATTTTTAGGTTGAAATTGTTTTTTTTTTTCTTATTTCTTATATTAAATGTTTGTTTCTCTGTTAACTATTTTTTTACATAACGTTAATAAAAGTCTCTGTAAATTCATTGAAACTAACTTTGAATTTGAAGACTTTAAGTAATGTTCTGTGTTATCAATTGATCTTCAGGCAATTAAAAATAAAATAACACTTCTTGTATAATATTCCCAGACAAAAATTATATTAAAATGGAATTAGAGTTGAGAGTACATATCAGTAATTTAGGAAAAAATACATTACAGGGAAGTTGGTATTATCCCAAAATTGAGTATTTATAAGACAAAGAAATTCAAACATGCGCATATATGTATGTAATTAGGGCACCCAAGTAACCTTCACTCTTCCCTGTAGTGATGCCATCCAGTAACTGCCATGATTATGATTATGAGGCATTGTATTGTTTGTGGTTTGAGATTAAATGTAATTTTTAAAAAGACACATCAGTTTTTTTTTTCTTCCCCTCTCTTCCCCCCCCCCCCTTGTGATGTCACTATGGGGCAGAGTTAAGATTGCTTTGAGTGCCCCAACTGTGCAGTTCTATACCTTAACATGTTTGGCTTTCTTTTAAGTTTAATCTTGACTCTGAATTTCCTGGGCTTATAAAACTAGGCTTTTGAGATGACTGAAACATTCCTGTGATGTATATATTACCCTGTATTACTGACTGTTTGTTTGTTTTGTTTCAGCCTTAACTCCGTCTTAACATAGTTTCTGTCTAGGAATTTCCTTGGTTGTTTTGTTTAATTAAAAATTCCATAAATGCACAGTAAACAATACATTCAAAAAGAATGTTTGCATGTGGTATTTCAAAAAATGTACATATGAAATATCAACATTAAATTTAAAAAAAAAATCTTTCATAACCATATTCACCAGTATGTTCTCGCTGCTTTATGCCATTCTCTAGTAGCACAAAGCAGACAGAGTGAACTGGTCAATTAAGCTCTTTGCAGCACCAGAGCAGTGCAGAGCAGCTGGAGTGTATATCCTAGTTTCCCCTTCCTTTGTGGAACCATGCAGTCAGACCTGTAATTACAAAAACATTACATTAGGTGCTCATCCTCCAGCCCCCCACTTTGAAATTTACAGCTCTAATACGCCAACAGTTTTACATGTGTTTAACTTTGGAACTAACCCCATGCTTATTGTCTCCAACAGAACTACTGTACTCATGTGCTTATAGTTAATAGGCATGCAAATGTTTCCAGGATAGGGGCCTGAAAGTATATGTTTTACAGAATTGAAACAGTTCTAAAGACCTTTGTTACTGTTTTAAATAATGTGTACTACATTAATTTATTATATTAAAAGAGTAGAGTAAATATATTGACTAAAAACTAAAATATATTGGAATGGCAGTTTAAATGTAAGTGACTTTTATTTCCTTTGGTGGTGCCAGAGGGAATACGGTGTGTGTATATATATATCAATTGTTGAATTGCAAGAAAAGAGTATTTGATTGGTACTTAGATTATTTTATTGTGAAATATTATAGGAGTTTCAAGGCTTTCTTTCAGTTGATATCACATACTGATACTAGATAACTTTCAAAGCTCTCCTTCCCCATTCTTTAATTATTAAAACAATTGTTTCACATTTAGAGCATTATTCACAAGAATACTGTTGGATTAAATGTCTGATTAGAGTGAAAATCACATTTTTTCCCTTTTGTATTTCTTCCTTTTGCAGAGTTATGGACTAACATTTCATGCTGAGACTTGGAAGCTTTTTGTTTATTTTGTAATTGAGACCCTTTGACCTCTGTGTTGGGTGTGAGATTCAAATGATCAGGTCTGAGTGCTATAGGGTCTGATACAGATGGTGCAGACATGCTTCTGTTAACCACCTGCTGATATATATAGTGTTCTTGATTCGTCACTGCATTATTCCAGTTTTAAACCAGTGTAATTTTCTTGATATTTTTTTTTTAAACCACTATTGTGACCACCAAATTCTGGCTTGACCAATTTAAAGCAGTCACTGTATTTTATAGTGGCTTCTCACAGCCACTCATGGGCCACTCCATAACCCAGAAATAGCTGGAGTACTGAATATTGAGGACATATGTCTTCACCACCAAAACACCCCTCTTCCACTGCCTTCTGCAAAGCCTCATAGAATATCAGGGTTGGAAGGGACCTCAGGAGGTCATCTAGTCCAACTCCCTGCTCAAAGCAGGACCAATCCCCAACTAAATCATCACAGCCAGGGCTTTGTCAAGCCTGACCTTAAAAACCTCTAAGGAAGGAGATTCCACCACCTCCCCAGGTAATGCATTCCAGTGCTTCACCACCCTCCTAGTGAAAAAGTTTTTCCTAATATCCGACTGTCCTAAATATAAAGGGAAGGGTAAACACCTTTAACATCTGTCCTGGCCAGAGGAAAAACCCTTTCACCTGTAAAGGGTTAAGAAGCTAGGATAACCTCACTGGCACCTGACCAAAATAACCAATGAGGAGACAAGATACTTTCAAAGCTGGAGGGGGGGAGAAACAAAGATTCTCTCGGTCTGTGTGTTGTTTTTTGCAAGGAACAGAAAAGGAATGGAGTCTTAGAACTTAGTAACTAAGCTAGTTAGATATGCATTAGATTCTGTTTTGTTTAAATGGCTGATAAAATAAGTTGTGCTGAATGGAATGTATATTCCTGTTTTTTTGTCTTTTTGTAACTTAAGGTTTTGCCTAGAGGGATTCTGTGTGTTTTGAATCTGATTCCCCTGATTACCATCCTGATTTTACAGAGGTGATTCTTTTACTTTTTCTTCAATTAAAATTCTTCTTTTAAGTACCTGATTGCTTTTTCATTGTTCTTAATATCCAAGGGTTTGGGTTTGTGTTCACCTATGCAAATTGGTGAGGATTTTTATCAAGCCTTCCCCAGGAAAGGGGGTGTAGGTTTTGGGGGGAAAGACGTTTCCAAGCGGGGTCTTTCCCTGTTACCTATTTGTTAGACGCTTGGTGGTGGCAGCAACAAAGTTCAAGGGCAAAAGGTAAAATAGTTTGTACCTTGGAGAAGTTTTACCCTAAGCTGGTAAAAATAAGCTTAGGGGCTTTTCATGCAGGTCCCCACATCTGTACCCTAAAGTTCAGAGTGGGCAAGGAACCTTGACATGTTTTCTCCGCGCCCCCGCCCCCCCCACTTTGAAAGTATCTTGTCTCCTCATTGGTCATTTTGGTCAGGTGCCAGCGAGAAACAGAAAACCTCATGATATGGGTGGGGGTGGCTTCAAAAGGCTGGCCTTGGGGGGGAAGATGTGTATGGGAATGCAAATTCTCAACTAGGAGGCCAGCACCTGTGTAATAGCTACCGTGGTACCTGGAAATGGAATGGCAACTAAGGTGGCCCCCACAAGCCCTATGGAAATAATGAAAAGGGGAGGAGCTCACTGGGAATTAACGGAGGGGTGTGTAAAATAGTGTAAATCAATAGAAGATGTTTGGATGTGCCCCTCTCCTATGACTATAGAGGAGCAGGATCAATGGCCTATGCAAGGGGTGGACAATTGGATGTACTGTGTATAAGGTGTTTTGCTGGGAATGTACATATTACTGGGGGCACAATTACACCAGCCCATAACCAAACTACACCCATCTACATGCTGCTATATGGACTTTGGTGCACAAATGGATCTGTGAATCTTATTGCTGTGAATAAGCCAGGGCTTACTGCCTAATTCCATACCAAGTGGTCAAGCTGGTTTGGACAATATCCCATTTCTCTGTGAACATTCAATGGACTTGTGATATGGACAAAAGCATACAAAACTTGCAGGAGCAGCTTGTTGCAACTGCCAGCAACTGGACACAAGATCGTGACCCCATCGAAGGAGGAGAGGGAGTGTTTTGGGGGTGTCTCGGATGTTGGACCATACTGCAGTGGTCAGGACTCGGTGTTGCTGTGGATTTTGTATTGTTAACTGTACTTGTGTTACGTTGCATAGGGAGATAACCTATTAGGAATGTAATAAGCCCTCCAAACCCTGCAGTGTACTAGACAACCCGGACCCAACCTTCTCAGGCCCACTCTAATGGGAAGTCTGGAACACTAATTGGAATAGGTGTGGTATGCCCGTATGAGAGAAGGTGCAGGGCACAATACTACACAAGGGGCAGTGGGACAAATGGAATATCGACACCTTCCACCTTGATGCCTGGCCCTATCAGGAAATGTGTCGCCATATGTCCTATGCTTTTCCAGGGATACCTGGGCAGGAGGATCCCAAAAGAAAAAGGAAAAAAAAAAGGGGTGGAGTGTTAGGATATAGATATTCAGGCCTGTCTGTAAAGGCCTATACTCTAAGAATTTAGGTGTATTCTTATCGCTTGGCTAGTGATAGAGGTATAAAAGAAAGAATCAAAACCACTGTCTGCCAGTGTAAGGGCCTTCTCTCACTGTGACAGTTTGTGGCCCTGTGCTTAGGCTCAGGCCTTTGGCTAAGCAGCAGAGGCAGCCATAAGCTGGGAAGCGAACGGTCACATCCTCACATTCCAAACTAGTCACATTGAAATAAGGTGCTATTGGGCTGTTAGGCACTATCAGGACAGGATTGTATTCCTATCAGCTCCAGAGAAAGGGAAGTGCCTAGAAAATGTAAAAGGAAACTTAGTCTGATAGGTTTCAGAGTAACAGCCGTGTTAGTCTGTATTCGCAAAAAGAAAAGGAGTACTTGTGGCACCTTAGAGACTAACCAATTTATTTGAGCACGAACTCACTTATCAATAGCTGGGATGTGAAATCCTCACTTCTGTATTGTTTTGTCATTATAGTTCCCACTTTGCTGTCGTTTGTCTGTATAATCTCTGTCTGGTTCTGTGATTGTTCCTGTCTGCTGTATAATTAATTTTGCTGGGTGTAAACTAATTGAGGTGGTGGGATATAATTGGTTACATAATCATGTTACAATATGTTAGGATTGGTTAGTTAAATTTCAGGAAAATGATTGGTTAAGGTATAGCTAAGCAGAACTCAAGTTTTACTATATAATCTGTAGTCAATGAGGAAGTGACTGGGTGTGGGTGGGGGTGGGCATGTGGGTGTGTGTGATGGGAACAGGGAATGGGGGTAAGAAAATTGGAATCATGTTTTGCTAAAGGGGGAAATGGGAACAGGGAATGGGAGTAAGGAAGTTGGAATCATGTTTGCCTAAGGGTAGGAATGGGAACAGGGACAGGTGTAAGGCTCTGTGGTGTCAGAGCTGGGAAGGAGGATACTAAGGAAGGAAACTGGAATCATGCTTGCTGGAAGTTCACCCCAATAAACATCGAATTGTTTGCACCTTTGGACTTCGGGTATTGTTGCTCTCTGTTCATGCGAGAAGGACCAGGGAAGTAAGTGGGTGAAGGAATAAGCCCCCTAACAGTTATCCTAGCTTCTTAACCTTTTACAGGTGAAAGGGTTTTTCCTCTGGCCAGGAAGGCTTTTAAAGGTGTTTACCCTTCCCTAGGTAACACATTCCAGTGCTTCACCACCCTCCTCGTGAAAAAGTTTTTCCTAATATCCAACCTAAACCTCCCCCACTGCAACTTGAGACCATTACTCCTTGTTCTGTCGTCAGCTACCACTGAGAACAGAGTAGATTCATCCCCTTTGGAACCCTCTTTCAGGTAGTTGAAAGCAGCTATCAAATCCCCCCTCATTCTTCTCCCCTGCAGACTAAACAATCCCAGTTCCTTCAGCCTCTCCTCAAAAGTCATGTGTTCCAGTCCCCATATCATGCCAGGGGGCTACAAGGGTGAGGAGGGCAGCATAGGACACTTATACCATGCCATTCTGGGAACCTCTACAGAGGAATTCCTGATTGGCTTCTGGCCCCTTTATGCCTCTAGAACCTGATTATTTGTTTTGTATTTCAATGGGACCTAGGGGACCCAGTCATGAATCAGGGCTCCATTGTGCTGGGTGCTGGACAAACACATAATAAAAGATGGTCCCTGTACCAAAGAATTTACAATCTAAATATAAGACAAGAGATAACAGGTGGATACAAAAACAGATGGGGAACGTAAGGTAACTATGAGACAAAACTGCTTAGATGAAAAGCAGTGGTCAATAGAATACCAGGCCCTTACCCACAGTTGAGTTTTTGTTGGCATCACAGCAGAGGAGTTTTAAAGAAGATTTGAAGGAGAAAAATGAGGCGACTTTACAGTTTTTATCTCTATCTAGGTTTCAGAGTAGCAGCCACGTTAGTCTGTATTCGCAAAAAGAAAAAGAGTACTAGTGGCACCTTAGAGACTAACCAATTTATTTGAGCATAGATAATCTTATTTATGGAAATTCTTGGCATACATCTGAAAGGTTTTTTTGCATAGGATTCCCAAGGTTGTTTTTTTTTTTTTTTTTTACGTTTTAAATCAGTTTTTAAAAATTTTAAATTAAATAGAGGTTTATTTTTTAAAAAAATCATATTCAATTAATTTTGAAATTGATAATTTATATTAAGGCCTAAACTTATTAAAATTATTTAAATTAAATAGAAAAAGTAATATTAAGCAGTACATATTTGCTGCCAAGTTTTAAAGAAAGTCAGACCACTGAACTGGTAGAAGTCACTGGCTAGGCACTTGCAAATCAGAGTTTTGTGAAGTGCTAAACCATTTTTGAGAACAGCCTCTTCTATAGGAGCAACAGAATATTTTCTACATTTCAGTTTATTCAGCGAGTTCAGCTAAATGATTAGTTTATTCAAAGTTAAGGAACCAGTCTGTGTGCTTATAAATCAGGAAAGCTTATTTTCCTCTTCCAATCTATAAATATAAACTAGATGTGAGAGGATGAGATCTACAAATCATGGGCGGTGGGTATAATAGGCCAGGGGAGGCTCAGCCTCCCCAGCGCAGCTGCTGCTGCTGGACCCCTGTTGTGGTTTGGCGGGGGAAGCTTTTAATTATGCTCCACGCAGGTTCTGGGGCAGGTGAGAAGATGGTATGTGCTATTCAGCTTCCTGGGTTCATCAGGCACACAGGAGCCAATTTTTTCCCAGTGCTGGTGGGTGCTCGCGCTACCCTGCGCCCCAGCCCGATTCCACCTGCCCTGCCCCCATTCCACCCCTTCCCCAAAGTTCCCACCCCAACTCCGCCCCCTCCATGCCCCTATTGGGCCCCACCCAACCTGCTCAGAAGAGCCCTGAGCTGGCTGGAGCCCCCACAGCCATGCCTCCCCTTCCGCAGACTCCAAGCCACCCTGCAGGAAAATTCAAAAACTCTTCTCTCTTCCAGAAGAACTTGAGCTTCTGATATGCCCCATACAGGTATGCCCCTGAGGAGGCGGTATGTTTTACTCGGCATCCCGGGTTCAGTAGTAATCATAGGTGCTGACTCCGTGGATGCTCCGGGGCTCCTCTGGCTGCAGGTGGGGATCAGAGGGTCTCAGGGCTCCTCTGGCCGCAAGGAGTCTGGGAGGATGGAAGGGGCAGAGCCGGGGACTAGCCTCCCTGAAGTGGGGCTCCACCCCTTGCCCATGCTTCTAATTGTAAAATCTTGAAGCAGATGTTGACCAGAAACAATCATTTCAGTACACTAACTACAGATAATACTTCCTTTGTTTAGTCAACTAGTTTTAAATGTAAAACGTGTTAAATGTGCTGGATATAAGAAAAAAAGTTTAAGGTAGTTTTATTTAATAAAAAAACTATAATTGAATTTGAATTTCCATCCAAATAGAGTTTGACACAAATTGCAAATAAAAAATGAATCTAGTAAATAAGAAATGCATCATTAACCATTTTCTAACATACTAATAAATGTATCCTGCAACTAACTGAGTTTTAGGGTCACCATTTTACTTTATATCTCAATGGGCAGTTTTTCTTCTGGTAGTATCCATCTTTTCTCTGGGACCCCCATTTTACAGATTGGGAACTGAAGCCCAAAGAGGCAGAGTGACTCACCAAGGTCACACAGGCAGTCCATGGCAGAGTAGGGAATTGAATTCCCAGGCTAGTGCCCCAACCACTGAGCGATCCTTCCTCTTGAATAATAAAGGTAAAAATCTAAATACATGTAAGTTAAGCCATATAATTGCTTAACTAAATGTGTATCAATATCATGAATCCTTTAAGTTAGCAAAAAGAAGCACCAAATTTAATGTAAAAACTGTATTTAATTGCAAATCAGCATGTTTTAATAGCTAGCAACAGGCCCACTGCCAGAAATTCCAGACCCCAGGGCTCAATTCTGGGACCGCCCATGCCAGCCTGCGGGGTCCAGTGTTCCCTCTAATTTTTGACAGGCCGTGTGCGCAAAAAAATTATTCTGTGCAAATTGTTATGCTTCTGTGCAAATTTTTGTGTGCACGGTTTCCCCCTGTGCGTGGGGTTTAGGATCTGTGTGTGCACGTACTCGCACACAGCTTAGAGGGAACAGTGGTGGGGTCCCCCAGAGCGGTCTTGTGTGCCTAGGCACCCTGCGGCTCACCTGGGCAATTTAAAAGGGCCCAGGGCTCCTGGCTACCGCTGCTGTTGCAGCAGTTGCTGGGGTCCCCTGGGCCCTTTTAAATCGCCCGGGCCCTGGGCAATTGCCCCCTTTGCTCTACCCCGCTCCCACTGTTGGTGGGCCTGGCTGGCAACCTTAGTTTAGGTAAATAACTAAAAAGTACAAATGGAAAACACGATTAAACTTGATGATTTAAATCCAGTTTTCTTGCTTGTTTATTTAAATCATGATTTTGTGCTGATTAGGCCTCAAGTGGAGTATTGTGTCCAGTTCTGGGCTCCACATTTCAGGAAGGATGTGTACAAATTGGAGAAAGTCCAGAGAAGAGCAACAAAAATGGTTAAAGATTTAGAAAACATGACCTATGAGGGAAAATTTGAAAAAAATGGGTTTGTTTAGTCTGGAAAAGAGAAGACTGAGAGGGGACATGATACCAGTTTTCAAGTACGTTGTAAAAGGTTGGTACAAGGAGAAGGGAGAAAAATTGTTTGTCTTAATCTCTGAGGCCAGAAGCAATGGTCTTAAATTGCAGCAAGGGAAGTTTAGGTTGGACATTAGGAAAAACTTTCTAACTGTCAGGGTGGTTAAGCACCGGAATAAACTGTCTAGGGAGGTTGTGGAATCTCCATCACTGGAGATTTTTAAGAGCAAGTTAGACAAACACCCCTGTCACGAATGGTCTAGATCAGAGGTGGTCAACCTGTGGCTCTGGAACCACATGTGGCTCTTCAGAAGTTAATATGCGGCTCCTTGCATAGGCGCCAACTCCAGAGCTGGAGCTACAGGTGCCAACTTTCCAGTGTGCTACAGCGTGGTCACGGCTCAAACCCTGGCTCTGCCCCAAGCCCCACCCCACTCCACTCCTTCCTCCCCAAGGCCCTGCCCCTTCCCCTGAGTCTGCTGCACCCTTGCTCCTTCTCTCCTCCCCCCCCGCAGCCTCCTGCACAGCACAGAACAGCTGATCGTGGCAGGCGGGAGGCGCAGGGATGGAGGATTAGGTACTGATTGGCTCTCCTGGGGCCGGAGTGGGGGAGCTGATGTGGGGGCTGCTGATGTGTTACTGTGGCTCTTTGGCAATGCACATTGGTAAATTCTGTCTCCTTCTCAGGCTGACCATCCCTGGACTAGATAATACTTAGTCCTGCCATGAGTGCAGCGGATTGGACTAGATGACCTCTCGAGGTTCTTTCCAGTCCTATGATTCAAATCAGTGATTTAAATTAATTTTATTTAAATTAATCCATTCTGACTGTAGTGGTATTGATCTTTATAGTTTGCAACTAATGAGACACCCCTATTGCAGGTTTCAGAGTAGCAGCCGTGTTAGTCTGTATCCGCAAAAAGAAAAGGAGTACTTGTGGCACCTTAGAGACTAACAAATGTATTTGAGCATAAGCTTTTGTGAGCTACAGCTCACTTCATCGGATGCATTCAGTGGAAAATACAGTGGGGAGATTTATATACACAGAGAACATGAAACAATGGGTGTTATCATACACACTGTAAGGAGAGTGATCAGGTAAGGTGAGCTATTACCAGCAGGAGAGCGGGGGGAACCTTGTGTAGTGATAATCAAGGTGGGCCATTTCCAGCAGTTGAACATCTGAGGAACTGTGTGTGTGTGTGTGTGTGTGTGGAGGGGGGGAATAAACGTGGGGAAATAGTTTTACTTTGTGTAATGGCCCATCCACTCCCAGTCTTTATTCAAGACTAAGTTAATTGTATCCAATTTGCAAATTAATTCCAATTCAGCAGTCTCTTGTTGGAGTCTGTTTTCGAAGTTTTTTTGTTGAAGAATTGCCAGTTTTAGGTCTGTAATCGAGTGACCAAAGAGATTGAAGTGTTCTCTGACTGGTTTTTGAATGTTATAATTCTTGACATCTGATTTGTGTCCATTTATTCTTTTACATAGAGACTGTCCAGTTTGGCCAACGTACCTGGCGGAGGGGCATTGCTGGTACATGATGGCATATATCACATTGGTTGATGTGCAGGTGAACGAGCCTCTGATAGTGTGGCTGATGTGATTAGGCCCTGTGATGGTGTCTCCTGAATAGATATGTGGACACAGTTGGCAACGGGCTTTGTTGCAAGGATAGGTTCCTGGGTTAGTGGTTCTATTGTGTGGTGTGTGGATGCTGGTGAGTATTTGCTTCAGGTTGGGGGGCTGTCTGTAAGCAAGGACTGGCCTGTCTCCCAAGATCTGTGAGAGTGATGGGTCGGCCTTCAGGATAGGTTGTAGATCCTTGATGATGCGTTGGGGACTGAAGGTGATGGCTAGCGGTGATTTTCTTTGTTGGATCTGTCCTGTAGTAAGTAAGTTCTTGGTACTCTTCTGGCTCTGTCAATCTGTTTCTTCACTTCAGCTGGTGGGTATTGTAAGAATGCTTGTTAGAGATCTTGTAGGTGTTTGTCTCTGTCTGAGGGGTTGGAGCAAATGCGGTTGTATCGTAGAGCTTGGCTGTAGACAGTGGATCGTGTGGTGTGGTCTGGATGAAAGCTGGAGGCAAGTAGGTAGGCATAGCGGTCAGTAGGTTTCTGGTATAGGGTGGTGTTTATGTGACCATCGCTTATTAGCACCGTAGTGTCCAGGAAGTGGATCTCTTGTGTGGACTGGTCCAGGCTGAGGTTGGTGGTGGGATGGAAATTGTTGAAATCATGGTGGAATTCCTCAAGGGCTTCTTTGCCATGAGTCCAGATGATGAAGATGTCATCAATGTAGCGCAAGTAGAGTAGGGGCATTAGGGGACGAGAGCTGAGGAAGCGTTGTTCTAAGTCAGCCATAAAAATGTTGGCATACTGTGGGGCCATGCGGGTACCCATAGCAGTGCCGCTGATCTAAAGGTATACATTGTCCCCAAATGTGAAATAGTTATGGGTGAGGACAAAGTCACAAAGTTCAGCCGCCAGGTTTGCCGTGACATTATTGGGGATACTGTTCCTGACGGCTTGTAGTCCATCTTTGTGTGGAATGTTGGTGTAGAGGGCTTCTACATCCATAGTGGCCAGGATGGTGTTATCGGGAAGATCACCGATGGATTATAGTTTCCTCAGGAAGTCAGTGGTGTCTCAAAGATAGCTGGGAGTGCTGGTAGCGTAGGGCCTGAGGAGGGAGTCTGCATAGCCAGACAATCCTGCTGTCAGGGTGCCAATGCCTGAGATGATGGGGCGTCCAGGATTTCCAGGTTAGAATACCTCAGGTCAGGGTTCCAGGGGTGTGTCTGTGCGGATTTGCAGTATATTTTAGAAAAATAGCAGTAATGATAATTGCTTGAATTAAAACAACTTGCTTGTATCATAATGTTGACTTCAATCAGAATGACCGTTTCTTCTCCCCCTTCCCAAAAAACAAAACAAAACAAAACTGCAGAATGTTGTGTTGTCAGTTACTGTGCTTAGATACATGGCATTCTTTATCTTTCCAGTAAGTTAGGAATAAGTTTGTTGGCAATCAGCTGTGCAAGATTATACCAGAAACTGATGCAAGACTCATTTCTATTTTACAGTCCTTCTCCCAGTAATGAAACTAGAGATCAGTACAGCATTATCCCTATCATGAAACTTCTGCATCCTGGGTATCCATTGGGCCTAAAAATGGGGCCGGGAGAATAATTTGATCCAGAATTGCTCTTTTCTAATGTTATGTATTGGGCATTTAGGTACTACACATTAAAATGCATAGATCGAGAGAGATTCTTTGTTAAGACTGCACATGTACCTCCTTTACTGCACTGCACCAGTAGGCAATGTGGGACACTGGGCACATCAAGGCCAAAAAAGTGCTGTCTGCCTACTTTAACAGAAAATGTATCTACTGAGAGGAAAGTCCTGGGGAGGTAGAAAAGTGAGTTGGGGGCTACTGGAAAAGTAAGTTGTTTTGCACCTTCCTTGAAAAAAGAAAACTGGATGAAGGGAAGTCATTTTACTTCTCCTTAGGGATTTTAAAACATAATCCAGGTGCCTGAGATTTGATGTGTTGTCATATTTTAACCAATAGGTAAAACTTTATTTTTCAGATTAAACAAGTTTAAATAAAACCAAATAATAGAGTGAGCAGAAACAGTTCATATCATCATAGGATTCACGAAGTGTAAGAGTTATCAGACAACATGGTGGCACAGGCATGTAAACATAAAGAGAAAATTGAAAAATCAAGTGCTTTACAACAAAACTATTAGCATTAAGCTTAGAAAACAGAAACTTGGATTGAACTGGCATTCATTAGGTACAAAATGAGCACAATTTACATGCTAATGGCACAAGAGAATGTAGCAGGAAAAGCAGCCAAGAGATGTAAGATAAATCAGCTCTGCACTTCAGTTTACCCCTATACCACTCCCTGTACTCTGATGGTAAAATGAATCTCTGGGCAGAAGACCAGCACAAGGCCTTTCCACCACTTTTATCTCACTTCAGCCTAAGGGCCTCAGGCTGGCCCTCTGCAGAAGGGTGAATTTCACCCTCCACAAATACGAAATCAGTGTAAAGTTTACTACTTTGCTACTTATCTTGCCATTTTCTAACTAATTTATACCCACATTACATTATTATGTACATCACTGCTGAATTTTGGCCCTAGTGCCCAATTTTGCTCTTATTGAAATCAATAGCAAAACTCGCATTGACTTCAAGAGGAGGAATGTTGGTCCCATAGTTTTGCTATCAGATCTGTACTTTAACATTCCACATTTTAGAAACTCAACTTTGTGGAAAACTGGTGTTTAAACACAATAATCACTGCGCATCTAGTTGAAGTTAAATTGTAACAATTAGGTCATATTTGTGGCATGTTGCAGATGCCTGCTTTGGGTATTTATAAAAATAAAGAAGTCACTACTTTTTTTCTTAATAGTGGGTAAAAGGAGACAATAGACAGTTTTATGATGTATTACAAATGCCCATTTTGTCATGCTATGATCTGATAGCAGTCTATGTTGTTGTTCAGTATCTTCAATAAAAGGGCAGCTGGGAGTTGCTGTGTCGACACAATGCAACATTTTTTTAATCTGCTGTTACTGATCACATAAACAGTTTGACTAAAATTTCTCCCCATAACGTATATTAGACATGCTGCTGCCTCTTCTTGTTTTATAGGAGGCAATGATAGAGTAATGCCGTTTGTTCCACAATGCTTCATATGTTTTATATACAAATTGGAGAAACTCTTTGGATTTATCCTGCTGTAAATGAGATCAGAATCTGGCCTGTATGATTAGAAATCAAAGATTTAAAGAATTTCAAAAATTACTTTCTTAGGTGAAAGAAGTTACTCTGATTTAAAAACAGAGTTCAAATTCTACTTAGTTGTATTAGTGTAAATCTAGAATAACTCCATTCACTTCAGTAGAGTTACTCAGGATTTATGTTTGTGTAGCTGGAGCAGAATTTGGGATGAGGATCCTAATTCTTTCAGTATTTTTGGCAAAATTAGGAATTTGTCATCTGAATTACCATTTCATTTTCTTTTTGAGTATGGTAGGAGTTTTGTTTATATTTTCAGATGTCCTGGTTGATTGTTTTGTTATGTAGGCTGGGGCTGTTTGGGTGGGTTGTTGTCTTAATTTTGTGTGTGTTTTTAAACTTGTTAAAGAACCTAGAGGTTAGGATAGGTGATTTTAATATATTTTAGGTATCAATAGAACACACATTTTCAAGGTTCATAAAATATGACTGATTTTATTTTATTTTTTTATCCCTGGCTTCTTCCCAGAATGGATGATATATGTCTGTTTCTGTGTCTGCATAACTTTATCAGCTTTTTATAAAGTGTCTATCACCCTAGCATCTGGATGTTGTGCAGGGATTGCAGAAAAATAACATGATCTCTCCAGAGGGGCAACTGTTCTGTCTTACTCTTGGGTTAGCCATTGAGCTCCTATCTACCAACAGGTGTGTTTAATAATGCTCTAGCTATGGAGAAGTAACAGTGTGAGCTTCCCTTTTCCACGTGCATTATCTGGTGATTTCTGTTTGCAACTCTCTGATCCCTTATGTCATGATTTGGCAACATGAGTCTATCCATATTAAAAGAGAAACAAAGCAGTATGAAGAAATTTGGCATTTCCTTCATTGAGTGTCTTTTTGAAGGTGAAATACAGTGCAAGTAATTACCCTCTGATTTGCTGAGCTAATGAGTATGACAGTTATCCAGTAGTTTCTATTTAATATCTTATGCTGTGTGGAGTGTTAAACAGGTGATGAGGTAGCCATTTTTATATTGTATCAAACAGAATTTCTGAAACTGATAAGCCACATTCTTTGCTTCCTTTTTGTCTAGACACAGGCATTAATTAATATACACAGAAGTCCATTTATCCAGTGGTAACAGTGTACTTAAAATCATTTCTTAAATTGTGATAAAGGCTTCCAGTGGTGAGACTGATAGATTTTCATTTCTTCATAGCAATGTTGACATAAGGGATTTTAGATGGAAGTAGAAGATGATTTGTGTATTGGAATGGTCCAGTTTGGCCATTAGCTGTGCAGTTCCACTTACTTTGTCATTAAACCTCAAGTTTGAAGAATATTGTGGCACGCTTAGCAAGTGTTAGTTCTTCTGGATTTCTCTTTGAGGTCAAAGGTCTGTTTATTCAAAGGTCATGTACATTGGCCAAACCAGACAGTCTCTACACAAAAGAATAAATGGACACAAATCAGACATCAAGAAATGTAACATTCAAAAACCAGTAGGAGACCTTCAATAACAGACTTAAAAGTGGCAATTCTTCCAAAAAAAAAAAACTTCAACGAGAAACTGCAGAACTGGAATTAATTTATAAACTGGACACCATCAAATTAGGCCTGAATAAAGACTGGGAATGGATGTGTCACTACAAAAAGTAATTTTTCTCTCTGCTAATACTCGCACCTTCTTATCAACTGTTGGAAATGGCCGACGTCCACCTTGATTGCATTGGTCTCATTAGCACTACAAACGTAATTTTCCCTCCAACAGACTCCAGTGAGAAACAGCAGAACTGAAATTAATCTGCAAACTAGATACCATTAAATTAGGCTTGAATGAAGACTGGGAGTGGATGAGTCATTACACTAACTAAAAACTATTTCCCCATGCTAATTTTCCCCCTGCTGTTACTCACACCTTCTTGTAAACTGTTTGAAATGGGCCATCCTGATTATCACTACAAAAGTCTTTTTTTCCCCCCTCCTGCTGATAATAACCCACCTTAATCGATTGGACTCGTTAATAGTTGGTATGGCAACCCCTCACTTTTTCATGTTCTTTGTGTGCGATATGCGTACGCGCGCTCGCGCACACACACACACCCTACTGTATATTCCACTACGTGCATCTGATGAAGTGGGCTTTTAGCCCACGAAAGCTTATGCTCAAATAAATTTTAGTCTCTAAGGTGCCACAAGTACTCCTCATTCTTTCCCTCTTGATATTCACCCTTTCTTGAGAATAGGCCACTTCCACCTTAATTGAATTGGCCTCATTAGTACTGACCCCCACTTGGTAAGACAACTCCCATCTTTTTGTGTGTGTGTATAGACACATACATATACTGCTTACTGTATTTTTCACTCCATGCATCTGATGAAGTGGGTTTTGGCCCATGAAAGCTTTTGCCCAAACAAATTTGTTAGTCTCTAAGGTGCCACATTTCAGAGTAGCAGCCGTGTTAGTCTGTAGTCGCAAAAAGAAAAGGAGCCACAAAGGCTCCTCGTTGTTTTTGCTGATACAGACTAACATGGCTACCACTCTGAAACCTATTTAGAGAAGGGTGTAAAAAGGGCTTTGAGAAAACAAATACTCTGTTTCTTTTGTTCTCATTCTTCCATATTTAGGATAAGATTTTCAGAAGCACCAGAGGCACTTGTGCTCCTAAATACCTTTGGTGCTTTTGACAGTCTCCTCTTTAACAAATAATACTGGATTAGAATTAGGAAACTGTAATGAGTTCATAAATTATATATGCAGGCCTTTATATTCAGTTTTGATTTGTGTTCCAGATTCAGAAACGTTCTTCACCATGTCTACCCTCATCTTCCCCAGCCTTCTCATACATCAGAGGTGGGCAAACCACGGCCCGCGGGCCACATCCGGCCTGTGGGACCCTCCTGCCCAGCCCCTGAGCTCCTGGGCTGGGAGGCTCGCCTCTGGCCCCTCCCTCACAGCCTCAGTGAAGCGCGGCACCGGCACAACACTCTGGGTGGCCAGGCAGCGCAGTTGCAGAGCCATGGCCTGACCCAGTGCTCTGGGCAGTGTGGCTATAGCACCACCGGTGTTCCAGGCAGCGCGGTAAGGGGGCAGGAGGGGTTGGATAGAGAGTTGGGGGTGGTGGTCAGGGGGCGGGGGTGTGGGTAGGGGTCGGGGTGGTCAGAGGGCAGGGAACAGGGGGGTTGGATAGGGCAGGAGTCCTGGCGGGGGGGCAGTCAGGAATAAGGGGGGTGGGTTGGATGGGGCTGCAGGGGGCAGTCAGGGGTGGGAGGCCTAGGGGTGGTCAGGGACAGGAGCAGGGCGTAGTGGATGGGATAGGAGTCCCGGGGGAGCTGTCGGGGGTGAGAAGCCGGGGGTGGGGTCGGATAGGAGGCAGGGGCTGGGCCATGCCTTGCTGTTTGGGGAGACACAGCCTCCCCTAACCGGCCCTCCATATAACTTTGGAAACCCAGTATGGCCCTCAGGCCAAAAAGTTTGCCCGCCCCTGTCACACATCATGATGTTTGGGACAGCTGTCTTAGTCCTTTCAACTCACTCTTCTAGCTGTTTCACTACCCATTGTTAGCCCATGGTACTTTTTCTTTCAGTTCCACTTAGCAAGTTCTATTGAAATATTATTGGCAAAAATGCTATTAAAGATTCTAGACTGCATTTTCTAAATATGTAGTATTTTTAATTGGATTATATAAGATTCACTTCTGCACTGTACACACTAGCAGGTTATTGCTGTTGGAATAGTTTGAAATATAGTTATTGATTATGAATAAGGCTGTGAGTCTGTCAGGGAAGTCATGGATTCTGTGACTTTCTGAGACCTCCATGACTTCTGCAGCGGCCAGCGCGGCTGGCCCAGGGGCCTCCTGAGCAACTTGGGCAGCCCCATGGCCAGCCTCACTGGCGGCTGCTGAGGCAATCTCGGTCCACCGTGCCTCTCTCGCCCGCCCCCACCCCAGCAGCAGGACTTTGGGTGTAGGAGGGGGCTCAGGGCTGGGTCAGGGAGTTGGGGTGTGGGTGAAGGGTGCGGTCTCCGGGCGGCACTTACCTCAGGTGGCTCCCAGGAAGTGGTGACCTGTCCGTTGGCTCCTAGGCAGAGGCATGGCCAGGGGGCTCCATATGCTGCCTCCGCCCCGAGTGCTGGCTCCGCAGCTCCCATTGGCTGGGCTGCGCCCCGCCCCCAAGCACTCAAGATTTAGTCAGAGGTATAAAATATAAGCAATGGACAGGTCATGGGCTGTAAATTTTTGTGTACTGCCCGTGACCTGTCCATGACATTTACTAAAAATATCTGTGACTAAAACCTAGCCTTAATTATGAAACAATAATTTTGGGGATACTGTGGCAAATTAATAAAACCTGAGTCCAGAGGCAAAATGCAACTAAAATATTTAGTCAAGAAGATTTGTTTTTATATTATAAAATATATTTGTTGCTGTAAATCCTTATGCCAGCTTTCTGAGAGAAGGAAAAAAAATCTCTCCTTTAATCAACCAAAATATAAACAAATGTAACAAACAAATATAAACAAACTTGTTATAAGGGACCATCTTTTTGTTCTCTTTGTATAGTGCTTAGCACAATGTGTCCTGGTCTATGACTGGGATTCCTGTGTGCTACAGTAATACAAATAATAAACAATAACATAATATTTAATGTTATATTCCTCTGGTACCAAACTTTCTTCAGCTATGTAAAGCTCAAGAGGAGAGAGGTACCACTGAAGAACATGTTTATTAAAGAATACGACAATATGGAAAACACAAGTTGAGGTTACATAAAATATTCTGATTCCAATTTAACACTCAGGTACATGCACCATTAACTGGAAAATTCTCAGTGACTAGCACCCAAACAATCTTAATTTGACCCCACATTTGTTTTAAATATTTTAGGGACCAATCCAACTTTCATGGAAGTTCCAAGGAGTCTTTCCTTTGACTTAAATGGGTATTGGCCCAGGGCCTTGCATATATTTTTTTAACATAAATTTGGATAATTTAATATGCTTGTGTATTTATTCTGTGGTATCAGATTTGATGGTTTGTTATGACCTAAACTGTTCCAATTTTAAAATTGTTAACATAATGTTATAATTTGGTATCAGTTATGTTTAGTCTATATTTAAAGAATAACTTTATCTCTAATGATATTAGGGGTATATAGAATTATTATGCTCAATAAAAAGATAGTAATTTGACTGTGATTACATTCTACAATAATGGGGGCTGTAAGAAATTACCTTTAGATAGATATTTGAATTACATTAAGGTTGTTTTGAATTGTTTAGTGCAATAAATTTTAATTTAATTTAAATTGAATTGTTTTCAGAAGTAGTTGGTGACGCTCATTGAAGTGGGGGATGGGATGTAACGATATGAGTTTTCTGATAGATTCAAACAGAACGGCTCTTTGCTGAATAGACTGCAACGTTGATTGGAAAAATAAGGCACCATCCTTGGGTGCAACACAACAGTTCAAGTAGAAATTACAGGCTTAAAACAAAAAGAAAAGTACATGTTAAGACACCAGAGAAGAGCTGGAGCTGACCAAAAATAGCCAGTATTGCAGAGAAAGAAACCGCTTTCAAATTCTGTGAATACAATATTACCGGTAACACTGCAAAAAAGGAAATCTCTGTTTGCCAGTTGACGTTTGTTGGTTAAATGGGATTGAAATATTCTGGTTTAAGTGGGCTAATGAAAGAGATTACCCACGCAGACCACTAGACTGTTTTGTTGCAACTCTCACATAGCTGGAGATTTGTTATAGGGAGTTTACTGCATCAGGATTAGCACAATTTTCATTAATCATTTTTTCCTCACATAAATTAATTGTTATGGTTAAGCAGGTGTTAGGCTGACGCTGGCTTTGAAAAGCTGTCTGGCATTGCTAACTATTGTAACTAGACATATTGAAAGATCTGTTGAGACAGGAAGGAAGAAAAATGCAGAGATTATGGTATACATTATTTGTCTGAAATTTGAAGACAATATGATTGTTTTAAAAAACAAAACAAAACACCAAAAACCCTGCTTTTTAGTTTAGATGGAAATTGTTCCAACTTTACTACACATGGCATGAATCTTATTTCAAAAGGGGAAAGAACTGTTTTCTATTTTAGAAGAGACAGTGTTTTGTTTAAAAAGCAAACTACTTTGACAGAAATTGTGCAAAACTATGTCCTCCACAAAAAGATAGGGAAAGTTTCTACTTCCTGATGGTTCAGGAAATCACAGCAAGGAAAAAACTTGGTGATCTTACATGATAGGTAGGATAATGTAACTATACATTTTGTTGCTTTATCTCATTGATTTACAATGCTGCTACTGATATTTATTATTACTATTACGCTCTATAGAAAGTTTTGTTTTTTGTTTTGTTTTGTTTTTTCTTTTAAGGCCAAATTTTGGGCTTATGTGTCTGTAAGGGATGCAGTATATCAGTGGCTCTGTCTTTCCAGACTATGGCACCCCTTTCAGGATTCTGATTTGTCTTGCGTACGCCAAAGTGTCCCCTCAATTGAAAATTACTTGCTTACAAAATCAGACATAAAAGCACAAAAGTGACACAGTACACTATTACTGAAAAATTGCTTACTTTCTCATTTTTACCATGTAAATATAAAATTGACTGGAATATAAATATGTGTCCATTTCAGTGTATAGTATATAGAGCAGTATACAAAAAGTCATTGTATGAAATTGTAGTTTGTACTGACTTTGCTAGAGCTTTTTATGTATCCTATTGTAAAACTAGGCAAATATCTAGATGAGCTAATGTGCCTGTTGGAAGATGTCTGTGTACTGCCTGGGTATGTGTACCGGGGTTGAGAACCACTGCAGTATATTCTTACTGCCACCTGTACTGGTCCTTCTTTCACTAGGCTGACTGATCCTGATGTATAAGTGGGTGCAGTTTGGGATAGAAGGGAGTGGAGTGATGGACATCAGCTTTGTTTTTGAGGTTGGAGGTGGGCAGCAGGCAGCCACCTCTCAGAGGGTTTGTATACTGCAAGATTTGCAGATACTTGAGCGTCTGTTAATGGCTATAGAACAGCTGGGGCCAGGATTTGCAGGGTTTGGTTATTTGTTTTCCAAGATGGTATAGATGCATGCAGTTAAAATTTTAGGGAAACAATATGGTCCAGTAGATTGAGCATGAAGATGAGAACTTGGAGTCCTTGAGTTATAATCCTGACAGACCTAAATAATCATTTTGATAATGCTAAGAAGCTGGGTTTTGGAGACCGACATTCTCTATCCTCTAGTTCGTTCTCAAGTACTCTATAAATTGTGCCATGTTTGTTCATGGGGGTATTACATTACTTAGCTCTGATGGAGGTTTTGCTGCAGTCTGACACACATGCTTTGAATGTGGTTAAGGATTCATTATTGTGCTTTCTCATCAAGGAAAGCTATTTTCTTGGCAGTGTTGCTAGCTAGTGCTAGGACCACTTTTATGAGTACATTTTTTTTACACTATTACTATGGCATATGTATGTAAGAGGAGTTTTAGTCTCAGCTTTAGTGGAAGGGAATAGGTGAATAATTTTTAACCTTTCTGTTCCTCATTTTACTGATCTGTGAAATAAGTGGAACAATTTCTAATAGTACTTATGGCATTTTTTTTTGGTGCATTGAATATTTGTAAAGAGAATCTGGTTCCTTGTGTCAATAATGAAGTTGCATAACTTGCACCAATTTGATATTTAGTGGGTGTGCAAAATGTGTCCAATTTACACGTTAAAAGATGGAAAGCTGGGAAATGAAGCAGAAAGCTACTAACAGGAGGGTATATAATAAAGTAGGCTCCCACAATTTATCTTCTGTTCTGTTCTTTGTTCGTCAGCCTTCTGCCCGTCCTCATGTAAGCACACCCCTTGAATATCAAATCAATGCGAGTGTCAAATCAATGTGAGTTACACATCTTTACCACATATACAGTTTTTATATCACTGCCGAATTTTGTTTTCAACCTTGAGATTTAATTCTGTCTTTGGGAAACTCAGTAATGTTGCCATTGTACTTTGGGGGAGGGTTTGTTTCCATCATGCTTTGCTTCATCGTTACTTTCTAAAATGTCTTTTTTTTTTTTTCTTAGCTAACTGTTCACCACCATGCCAAAATGGAGGGATGTGTCTGCGACCTCAGCTTTGTGTGTGTAAACCAGGGACGAAAGGTAACTCCTGTGAGGATACTGTCACGCAAGATACTTCTTCCACCGGAGGTCAGGGCCCTGTGGCACCACCGTGGCCAATTCCTCAGCAGGCTGCTCAGCAGACTTTCTCTCAGAAGGTACAGGTTCCACAGAAAGTCAGCCCAGTGGCTCAGATGACGTTCACTCTCAAGCAGAAGCCGCCTGTTGGATTACCTCAGCAACTGCAATCACAGTAAGTTTTCCACCCATCTTTCTTTTAAAATATATTAGATTTAGGGAAATGCATAATTTAAAACAAAATATTATTCCTTTTGACTGTCTTTGCAAAGCTGAGAGACTATTTATTAGCTTGGAGATTTTTTCAAAGAGTTGTTGTGTAAAAGCATCATTTATTCTATTCTATTCTGTTTTTTATTTTATTTTATTTTAAAAACCTCATTAAGTAGATCCACAGGGCCTTTTATAATATATGGACCAAATCCATTCAATGTATGGGAGAAGTGCCATTAAAGTCAATGAACCTGATTCTCTTCTTATTATGATTTTTACACTGATGTCACTATGTTGACTTCAATGGAATTTACTTTTAATTTACACCTGTGTGAGATGAAAATAAGGCCCAAAATGTCATAACTGTTGGAGTTTAATTGAGAACAGAATCCAGCATAGTAGGACTATGCACATGAACGAGGAGAGTAAAATTTGACCTTTACATTGTACTCTGGTTCTTCGTGGCTTTTTCATTTATGATCTTAACGGCTAGAAAAGTTTATTGCTTCTTCATGGTAAGGTTCACAGATCTGTCAGGATGCTTATTTCAGCCTGTTCGGAACATGGGGGCAGAACCTGTCATTGGCAACAGGGGAATTCTCCCCTCCTTAAGTTCCCTCCAGTTTTTTCTGCCTCCACGTCGGCTGGTGGCTCAACCAGGCCTCTCTGCTGCAGCACTTTCCTGAGGGAAATGCCAAACTTTATTTACAATGTTTAGATTAACAGTTTGGCTCAATAATGTAGCTGTCTAATTCTGTGCTGTGTCTCAGGGCTGCGTTTACCTTTTGGGGAGACTGTCTCCTACACTCTGCTTCCCCTCTGAGGCATGGTGCCCCTGTACGTTTGAGGGAGAACTCTGAGCAGAGAAAACCCAGAGACAAAAGGCATGGTCTGTGTCTCCTGCCTGTTGTGTCTGTTGCTCCTTGGGAGGGTGTAAGAGAGGGATAAGGATTTCCTGTCACACCTAAAAGATTGCTGCTGCTGAGTCACCATGCCCTAATGTCCAGGTTATTGTTTCCATCTTCTGTTTAAGCTGCCATGCCTTGTCACTGCCTCTATTTCTTCCTCCAGCTGTTGTCTAAGGAATGAGGAGAAGGACAGCATCCCAGGTGTGGAAGAACTGGCAGGCAGTAAGGGGCCTCTTGGCCCACTGTAAAAGGGGTATGCCTGCCCTGTGGCGCCCTCTGCCTTGATTTCCCTATCACAGATTTTCAGGAATAATCCAGAGGTTTATACTCAATAACACACATCTTTTTTGGGGACTGGTTTATTAACCTAAAACAAATCCAAGGTAGCAGGGCCCAACTATGAAATCGAAAGACTCAAGGAAGCTAGACCTCTTCAGCATGAAAGTGTATTACGCTGGGGGGGCTCCAGCTTTGGATTGCTAACCAGCGAGTGATCCTCAGTAGATGTAACTTTAATTCATGGAATATTGTGATGAAATTTGAGAGTTAATCCCCACAAATTCTAGAGCAGAATTTGCAGCTGTGATGGAGGGCAAGGAAGTGACATGGACCTCTTTACAGGCTTTGCTGGATGCGGCAGACTTAGCCATGTGAACAGTGTCCTCTGCCATAGCCATGAGGGGGAGCTCATGGCTCCAAGTATCGAGCCTCCCACAGAGGTCCAGCAAACAATTCAGGACCTGCCCTTTTTGGAACAGACTGATTCCAAGCTCCGTAGCCTAAAAGACTCACCCCTGTCACACAGAAGAAACATTTTAAGTCCTAGCGCCCTCCACTCTTTTATCGTCCCCAGCCTAGACAGGACTTCTCCAGAAAGGGGGGCAAGAATGGCAGGCACAAGCCTTGACTAGGCAATCCTCTGACTCTAAGCACGCCTTTTAAGGGTGTGCCGCAGGGGCGATACACCAGTCCAGTAACTGGATTCTTCACCTCGTTTTCTGAACAGTCTGTCCTACTTCTATCGTGCTTGGGTCCAGATAACCTCACATCGCTGGGTTCTCCACACAATAGAAGTGGGATCATTCTCTCCAATTCCACTCCTCCCACTCCCCTTCCCAGTCCCTCTTCAGGTACCCTTCTCACACGCAACTCCTCATGCAGGAGGTTCCTCAGGAGCTAAGGGGCATTTACTCCCGATATTTCCTAATCCAAAGGGGGGTCTCTGACCCATTCTCGACCTGCGAGACCTCAACAGATTCATGAAGAAGTTGAAGTTCAGCATGGTCTCGTTGGCCACCATCATCCCATCCCTGAATCCGGGGGATTGGTAGCCACCCTAGACCTGAAGGATGCATGCTTCGACAAATTGATAGTCCCAGCCCACAGATGCTTTCTCAGGTTCGTAGTGAACTGCAGTCGTTACCAGTTTACAGTCCTCCCCTTCAGCATGTCTGCAGCCCCTCAAGTTTTCACCAAGCGCATGGCAGTCATAGACACCTCCCTGAGAAAAAGGCAGGTGCTGGTATTCCCATACCTTGACGACTGCTTGGTCAGGGGCCGCTCCACAGTACAAGTGGAACTACATGTCAGCATGCTAAGGGGTACTTTCAACAGGCTGGATCTCCTGCTTAATGTACAGAAATCAACTCTATTCCCTATCCAGAGAATAGAGTTTATCGGGGCAGTGTTGGACTCGGGTCAAGTCAGAGCCTTCTTGCCAGAGTCTTGTTTTCAGACAATGCACGACATCCTAGAAGGCTTCAGGCAGTACCCCACCATTACAGCAAAGAATTGCTTGACGCTCCTTGGTCATATGGGATCTTGTACGTACGTAGTACAACACGTGAGGCTGAGGCTCAGACCTCTCCAGTGCCTGGCTGGCATCAACTTATCGACCTGGCCACGACAGCCTGGACAAGGCGGTCACATTTCTACCATAAGTTCTTGGGTTTCTCCAATGGTGGATCAGTCCACAGGCGGTGTGCGCAGGAGGTCCCCTTTGGCAAACTGCATCCCTCGCTGTCCCTGGTCACAGATGCATCAGGGATGGGGTGGGGAGCACATCTGGGAGAGCTCAGGACACAGGGCCTTTGGTCCCAAGCCAGCTCTCACTTCACATCCATGTCAGGGAGCTGAGAGCGGTTTGCCTGGCATGCCAGGACCTTCCAAGCCCACTTGAAAGGGAAAGGTGTGTCAGTGGTGATGGACAATATGACTGCAATGTTTTATATAAACAGACAGGGCAGAGCTCGCTCCTCTCCCTTATGTCAGGAAGCCGTCAAATTGTGGGACTTCTACATAGCCCACTCAATACATCTGGAGGCATCCTTCCTCCCGGGTTCTCAGAACAAGCTGGTGGACCATCTCAGTAGATACTTCCACAACCACAAGTGGTCCGTTCGCCTGGACATGGTGAACACCATTTTCCAATGGTGGGGAGTTCCCCAGTTGCCACAAAAAGCAACAGTAAGTGCCTGCAGTTCTGTTCCTTCCTGAATCACCGTCCGAGCTCACTTGTGGACTTATTGCTCCTCCCCTGGAGGAACCACCTGTTTTACACATTCCTGCCTATCCCACTTGTCCACAAGGTTCTGCTCAAGATTCGCAGGGAGGGGGCTACAGTCATACTGATAGTGCCAGCCTGGCCTCGATGGCACTGGTATATCATGCTTCTGGAGCTATCGGTGGACACCTCAATCTCCTTGCCCTTACTTCCGGACCTGATCACTCAAGTCCCCGGCCATCTCCAGCATCCCAACCTTGAGTCTCTCCACTTCGCAGCTTGGAACCTTCATGGTTAAACCAGGTAGAGCTAACGTATTCCGAACCCATTAGGGAGGTGCTCCTTGGCAGTAGGAAACCTTCCACCAGGGCCACCTACCTGGCCAAATGGAAGAAATTCTTGATCTGGTGTTCGCAGAGCTGCACCCCTCTGATGCAGTCATCAGTAGTCCAAGATGAGAGGTATCGGCTACACTTAAAGAAGCAGGGCCTGTCAGCCTCATCAATAAGGGTTCACCTCACCGCCATTTTGGAAGTCCACCCAGGAGTCACTGGTCGATCAGTCTTCGTTAACCCAATGGTCGGTCAGTTTTTTAAAGGTCTTGACAGATTATACCCACAAATTAAGATCCCAAGCCAGGATCAGCTGCCTAATCTGGTTCTTTCAAGATTTAATGGGGCCTCCCCACTTAGAGCCCCTAGCGACTTGCTGTTTACTTTATCTGTCATGGAAGTTGTCATTCCTGGTCGTAATAACATAAACAAGAGAGTGTCTGAGCTTAAGGCCCTAACTTCTTACCCTCCTTACACCGTTTTTAACACGGACAAAGGTGCAGCTTAGGTGTCACCCAGCCTTTCTCCCAAAGGTCGTCTGTCAGTTTCATGTGAATTAGGACATTTTTCTCCCAGTTGTTTTGTTTTTTTTTCCCCTAAGCCACACAATCAGGAACAAAGACTCCACTCTTTGGATGTTCGGCAAGCACTGACCTTTTATATCGAATGCACGAAGCCATTTCGTAAGTTGAACCAGCTGTTCATCACAGTAACAGACAGGATGAAGGGCTTCTTGGTATCTTCTCAAAGAATTTCATCAAGTATCATGTCCTGTATCTGGGTATGTTATGATTTGGCAAAGATACCTGCCCCTGCACTAATGGCACATTCTACAAGGGCGCAGACCTCCTCAGTGGCATTCCTGGCCCAGGTCCCGATTCAGGAGGTTTGCAGGGTGGTGACATGGTCCATGGTCGACACCTCCAGTTCCTGTTATGCTGTCACCAAGCATGCCTGGGACGATGCAGCATTCGGCAGAGCTGTGCTTCAATCAGCGATTCCATGAACTCTGACCCTGCCTCCTAGGTAAGGCTTGGGAGTCATCTATTTGGAATCAACATGAGCAAGCACTTGAAGAAAAAGCGGTTACTTACCTTCTCATAACTGTTGTTCTTCAACATGTGTTGCTCATGTCTATTCAAAGACCCACCCACCTTCCCCTCTGTCGGAGTATCCAGCAAGAAGGAACTGAAGAGGCGGTGGGTCTGTGGGGACCTATATACACTGCTATGAAGGCGCGACTCTAGGGAGCTTCACAGCCGACCCAAGGGGTCCCACTAGGGGAGAAACCTTCCGACGACAGTGCATGTAGCAGGTGCACACCTACTTGGAATGGACATGAGCAACACATCTCAAAGAACAGTATTTATGAGAAGGTAGGTAACCATTTTTTCCCAGCTATCTTAGTCATACAATGGGAAACTTTATGGAATGCAGAGGCTATTCAGGAGTCAAGGAGAAGAGTCAATTTACAATCCTGACTCCTGCCAGACACTACAGAAAGGAATACAACTCACATGACAAGCTGAAGCAGTCCATGGAGTACAAAAGGAGAAAATATCTGTTTGCAAGAGGTAGCTAGAACAAGCACAGGGTCAGTAGCTTCCCACTGTTGCATCAGAGCTATCGGCAGGTCTTCAAATTAGCTTTACCTGGAATTAGGCCCCCCCAGTTGGTACCAGGTTCTCTCAATGTGGGAGCAAAAGAGCTTACATGTAGCTTTGACTAAATGAAATCACTGGACACTGCCCAGAGGGGTACCCAATAGAGCTGTACAAGAATTACAGGAACAGCTTTGTCCCATTCGCAGTCTCATGTCACAACATGAATGAAAGGTCACAACATGAATGAAATCATCCATCATCTACTTCAGAGCGCGGAAACCTGTTTCCCATCCTGTTTTTATCCCCTGAGACTCAGGGTTCTGCTCTGCTTGTTGTTATCTGAAAAATCTAAATAAGTTCCTCATGGAGGCTTGTCTTCAAAGTTATTCCCATTTTGCCATCCTCAGACAATTCTTATGTTTTGCAGATGGATGGCAGCTTTTTTCGTTTTCCAGCTTTGATGATTACCATTACATCTGCTTCCAGGATCCCTCTCCATGATCATGGTAGCACTAATATTGGCTTTAGGGAAGAAGAAGAAGAAAAAATTCACTTCCAGGACAGAATTCTGATGAAAAAACTGAACAGAGTGAATGTTGAAGACAACAAAGTATCTTCGATTCAAGACAAAACAGACACCTGGTTCAAGAGAAGTCCATTCTAGGTCTGTGTTGAGGATACAAGGTCTCATCTCAGAAGAATGTTAACAGAAGATGAAGATTGCCGTAACTGAAAACAAGTGGTGTCACAGAAACAAAAATTCAATTCTTACTGGAGCATGTTGGGAATTTTGATCTCATACACAGGCATGCTTTTATGATCCAGAGTTCATATTATACCTATCTAGTAATTCTGGACATTCCCGCCTCATCTCCCCTTATCTCATCCATTGGCAGAGATCCAGCTCCAGTTGTATATTCTCTACTCCCACAACTAGTGAATGCAGAGAATCAGGTTGTTTTTTCTTTTTTAAAGGATCTTCCCAATTCGGTTCAAGGAATTGGTACCAGAAGGAGAGAGCACGGTATCCACCATTCGGAATGCAATGATTCATTGAATTCTCAGAGCTTTGAATAACAGACCTGTTCTGGTCAGGACAGTCAATGTGTCTGATTATGTTCTTCTTTCCGGTTATTATGAAAACTCTATCAGCTCTACTCCAGAGAAGTCTTCTGTTCTAGGTAGAGCAAAATTTCCTGTTTCTATGTGCACTGCTCACCAAAGGAGAGATGAACTCAAAGACTTACATGGTAGAAGTTAGGTTAGCAGAGTGGTTCTGACACCCAGAAATATTTTTCATTGTAAGTCAATTTGGAGGGCTGGTGACCATCATCTTTGGATCTGGAAACAGTAAATAAAGTACCCTGCCTCCCTGTATGTCAGGACCTGTGTTGCGAGATCGTGAATGACATCTTGCAAAGCCAGGGAAGGTCCAAGCTATGTGCTGTCCTACCTATTCCACTGATCCCCTAGGGAATACAAAAGATAGAAGTGAGAGAACAGTAGTGAAACTGTTTCTGACTTTTTGGTTAACCTAGCCTGATTCACCTAGCTTTGGACCTTCAGATGCGTCTGCATCACAGAAGAGCTCTGCTACTGTAAGACCCACCCTCCACTGGGGATCAGACTGATTTATTTGGATGAAGTGATTATTGTCTCATCGAACCCAAAAGAGAAGTGAACAAATAGAACATATTCTACTGACTGGTGCAAAGTCCATAGTTTAACTGCCATGTTAAACGAGTGAAACGGCCTTGAGTGGCCATAGGCAGGAGAGCTTTATTGTGGATGTATGAGTGTCCAAGGAAAAAGGTCAAGTCTCTGTAGTATAATGCTTTCATCATGTTCAAGAGAAGAAAGTTTTTGTACAGATCCCTATTTTAGACGCTTCCTTAGGATGTCACTTTATCCAACCATGCAAGGCCATAGAGCATGACCTTGGAATCTCATTTTGCTCTGTACAACACTACCGATATTGAAGCTCTGCAGAAGGTGATGTTATGTTTCCTACTCTCTAGGGTAGGCCTCCAAGGGCATACTGTCTAAAATCACATGAGTATTCTTTATTGGAAGTTGGGAATTTTCTCTAACTAAACCCATTAATGTACTTTTAAATCAGCGTGGTAGTCCCTCACAACTGTCATAGCATTCCTTTCCAAAGTACATTCAAGAAAAATTCCTCCTTTGGTTAAGGTTCAAAGTTCAGTCCTTAGGAATAATGCAATATTAGGGCAGAGTAGTGGTGACTGCTGTACTGAGATCTGCTAGATGGCCATTAGTTAACCAAATTCTACATATTAATCATCCAATCTTAGTGAATGACTTTTCCTTTCTTTTGGCTGAAGTCTTCTTCGGCTTTTATTTTAAGGGGAGGATGGAGGAGATATTTATATGTAATCTTCTTCATTTTGGATGTGGCATGGAATGTTTTGGACCTTGAGGTTATATACAATTCATTTCTTATCTTTTGTTGTGGTCCTGTTTAGCATATGATCTCAGCTGTGCTTGAATCATACTCTTGTTAGATTTTATCTATTATTTGCTATTCTTAGCAGTTTTAGGTATTTTAGATACTTTTGTCTAGGGTTGGGGGTTTTTTTTTTTTCCCTGTGGTTAGAACACTTGGCTCCATGACAAGCTCTGTCTTGGTATTGATCACATGGCAGAACTGAGAAAGGGGTTCAAAAGGTGCCCTGATATAGTTTCTGAATCCAGTGCCTACACCAGGGATGATTCTTTCTGGAAAACATAAGAACGGCCATAGCGGGTCAGACCAAAGGTCCATCTAACCAAGTATCCTGTCTTCTGATAATGGTCAATGCCAGGTGCCCCACAGGGAATGAACAGAACAGGTAATCATCAAGTGACCCTGTCACCCTTTCCCAGCTTCTGGCAAACAGAGGCTAGGGACACCATCCCTTTCAATCCTTGCTAATAGCCATCTATGGACCTATCCTTCATGAATTTATCTAGTTCTTTTTTGAAACCTGTTATAGTCTTGGCCTTCACAACCTCCTCTGGCAAAGTGTTCCACAGGTTGATTCTGCGTCGTATGAAAAAATACTTCCTTTCCATTCCTCCTAACTGATGTGTGAGGTGTAGATCTGGCTCTTATTCTAAGGGCTTACAAGGATCAACAAGTGAAATATCAGACCTTCCTGATTAGGAAAGCCGTGTGTATGACATCTGTGGGCTAGGGCTGGTTCAAAATTTTTAATCTATACTGTTTTTTGAGGAAAAATTGGGTTTTTAGCTCCAATTTTTTAAAATTTTATTTTACTTATTTATTTTGGCAAAAAGTATCGGCTTTCCACAGAATTTTATTCCCCCCTGTGAAAACCCCAAAATACTTGGATTTGAAATGCCGCTGCAGTCCCTCATGGCAGTTTTCATTTGCTTGCCTCATCATGACCCCATTTTCCTCTATGGGCTGGGCTTTCGGGCCATGGTGAACCAAGGCCGGGGACTCCCCAATGCATTGTTGCCCCTCTCCAAGAGATAAAGATTGTCCTGAATCATGAGAGAAGAAGTCTGATCAGGGAGCCTGGCCTATAGAGGAGTATTGGAGCATGAAGCACCTGATCTACGAGTCCTGTCAAGCACCACAGCAGTATTTCCAAATAGAAAATTTTAAGTTTCTGACAAAATTTTTCAGTATTTGAATTGTTCAACTCCAGTGGACCTATTAGGTGACCATGACCATTGTTCCATGAAGAACTCTAGTTGGTTATCTTTGACTTCCAAAAGCCCAAATGCAAGTGCTTAGAAGTCATTGACTACAGTTTTGACACTGCTGCTGACCATGTAGCAGAGTTCTGTGTCTAGAGATTCTGCCTGAGAGAAAAAAGTCCACAGAGGCTTTGAACAGTGCCATGCTCTCTGCAGTATCAAGGCTTTGATCCCTGGTATTTCCAATCTCAAGAGATCAAAAGTCATGAGAGTAGCCCAAAAAATCATAACGAGGAGTCCAGGGGCACCTTAAAGACTAACAGATTTATTTGGGCAGAAGCTTTCGTGGGTAAAAAACCCACTTCTTCAGATGCATGGAGTGAAAATTACAGATACAAGCACAAATATACTTGAACATGAAGAGAAGGGAGGACTTACAAGTGGAGAACTAGTGATGACAAGGTCCAATAATTGAGGAGGAGGTGTCAATACCAAGAGAGGGAAAATTGCTTTTGTAGTGAGCCAGCCACTCCCAGTCCCTATTCAAGCCCAAATTAATGGTGTTAATGAAACTTAACAATTAAATTGCAAATGAATTGTAGCTCTGCAATTCCTTTTTGAAGTCTGTTTTTGAAGTTTTTTTTGTTGCAGGATGGCTACTTTTAAATCTGTTGTTGAATGTCTAGGGAGATTGAAGTGCTCTCCTACTGGCTTTTGTATGTTACCATTCCTAATGTCTGATTTGTGTCCATTTATTCTTTTATGTAGAGACTGTCCGGTTTGGCCAATGTACATGGCAGAGGGGCACTGTTGGCACATGATAGCATATATCACATTAGTAGATGTGAAGGTGAATGAGCCCCTGATGGTGTGGCTGATGTGGTTGGGTCCTATGATGGAGTCGCTAGAGTAGATATGGGGACAAAGCAGGCAATGGGGTTTTTTACAGGGATTGGTTCCTGGGTTAGTGTTTCTGTGGTGTGTAGTTACTGGTGAGTGTTTGCTTCAGGTTGTGGGGCTGTCTGTAAGAAAGGACTGAGATTTTTTTTAAAATAGAAAACTGTAGTGTGGGTTTTGTTGGTCTTTTCCTGTCATGAGAGAGAATTAGTTTTGCCCACTCTCCCAAATTTATTGGGTAAGGTGAGTCTGGCACCTGCTGAAAGAGCTCTAACCCCCACATCTACCATCTTCTGCCCAGCCATTAATTCTGCCTCTGTCTAGCCCCTGCCCCATCAGTTCAGACCCATTCAGGTCACTTCCCCAGCTCCATCCCCAGTTCTGGTCCATCAATTCAACCGCCCAGCTCCCACCGGTTCAGCCCCACCCATCTCTATGCAGGAGGGGGGAGGAGCAGAAGAGCTGTCCTATCTCTGTTGCTCCTAGTAGGGGAACGGGGAGAAGAGCCACCCTTAACTGCTGGGCTCTTTTTGTTCCTTCCTTTCCTGTCCCTTCCTGTGAGATAGGCTTTGGGTTGCCAGAGGGAGCGGGAATGGGAGTGGTCAGCCTGCAGCAGCTCTGGTTGTTTGTTCTGTCCCAGGAGGTGGGCAGGTGGGGTGGATAGCCAGTCAGAAGGCTCAGATTCAGTAAAGGGTGGCTATTCTCCCCCCACACCCCCTTCTTGGGTCATCGTGAGACTGGCTCCAATCCCAGTAAAAATCACAAGAGTTGGCACCAGTGGATACCCTCCGTGGCTCTGACATGGATGGGAGTTATCCAGTGCCAATCCATTGGTGCCAGTGACTGGTAAGGGGATTGTGCAGGGTCATTATGCTGGGGGTACCTGTGACACCAGATTAGCTGAAAGAAGCCTCTCAGCTAATTTTCAAGTCTTCAGACCAACAAGGTCCTTTGGATTATGTTATGTGTAAATCCATAGTTTCACTTTCCTCCACGTTCTCTTAAAACACGAACTAAGAGGAAGTGGAGTGGGGAGAATTTCTTGGTGCCCAGAAGGTCAGAGCGCACCAAGAAAAACAAGTGTCTTTTTTTAGGATTGGAGATTGGATCTGGAGTCCTCTGTGCCATGGATTATGGTTCTGAGTTGGGTTTTTTTTTAATTTAACCAGTGCAGATCCCTGTTGTGCCTACTGTTTCCCCACTGCTGAAGCCCTAGTGCACCAGTTACAGGGCCTACTCATGCATAGATGGATCCAGTGGGGATCAAGCTACTCATCTCCCCATTATGAGCTTTCAGTTCTGGGGGAGGTCTAAATTGGCCTTCGTTCCATCTGGGTTGGATTTTGAGATGGACAACTCCTGGAACAAGAGGGTTGTTGGCCCTAGGTGTAAAAACCTACAGGGCAGAAATCTGGGACCATGGGTGTTCTGGGCTGCTGACTGGTCCGCATCGCCATGGGAGGTTTAGGCTGGGCTCCCATGGGAGGACCCTGTGAGGCGGGGCTTGGCAGGAAGTACCACCCATCAGGACCTGTGTGGCGGCCCCTCCTAGCCCATTGATTGGCTGGTACTAGTACTTGCCCCTTCATGTTTCCTGGTTTAATAACACAGACTGCCTGCCCATCTCTGCTCCAGATTCTACTTGCAATAGACACTAGACTCTGGCTTCCTACCTTGGTTTGTCCTCGACTTCGCTATTAGATTGCTGTCTATAACTTGGTGCCCAACCCCAATCTCCTGGTAACCTGACGCTGCCTGCATCCTGACACCTGATTCTCAGTCTGCCCACTGTCCTATCTTGGACTGGCCTTCTGGTACCAGACTCAACCTGACTCCTGATTCCCTCACTGGACACTAGGTCTCACTGTCCACATCCCAGTTATGGCACTAGGAACCATGGTTTCCTTGTGAGCGCTCACAAGAGCTACTACTATCATTCTTCCTTAGCAACTTGTGGACAATATTTGCAGGTCACTTATTCATACCACCATATGATGATGTGTCCCTGGTGGCATAGACTTTCTTGTACAATTATACCAACAAGTAGAGAATACCTCACAGTGGAGCCTCAATTTTTTAATTAACTTATCAGTTATTTTCTTTGAGAGATACTGAGTAAGTTTAAACTGGGATGTCCGTTGGTAACAGCAGAATATTCCATAGACATTACAAGGTAAATATATTCCATATGCCTGAGACTTCTGCCCTCTGTTTTCAATGCATTTCAGGAAAGGGAGCTACATGTAAAACTATACCACCAGTTAAAATTTAGTTGGTTGAAATGGAAGTTGCAGCCACTCTATCCTAGGTTGTAGTGTTGTCAAAATGTTTTAATTAAACTGGATAGTGATTGGCTGGTCAATACAAGGATGAGAGGCTTGGACATATGTCCAATTTTAATGTTCATTTTAACTTGACACCATAAGTTTCTATCTTTTTTTGCTTTTTCCAGTACTGCCTATCCAGGACTATCCCAGAAACAGTGGCATTCTGAGATACGCCTAACGCTGTGTTTTTTTCTCTGTATGATTTCCCCTTATTGCTAACCATACCTTGCTCCCCCCAGTAGTATCAAAGACAGCAGCTCTAGAATGCACAAGGCTCTACATGGCTACCAGCATTTTAACTGCTTTGCTGTCTACCACTGTTCAGGACAAATCTAGACAACATAGTGAAGCGGATGCTGGCATCTTCTTTGTTAGAGCTCCTGCCATTGATACTACTAGTGGAGCTTCATTGGTGAAAGAAAGAGTTCAAAAGTTGGGGGAAAATAGGCCAGTGCAGACAAGGCTGGTTTAATTACAAAACAAACTGTACTAAAGAGTTGTTTAAAACAGCAAAAGAACTACTGGTGAATGTGTATCATATCCAGTCCTGGAGGGGTAGAGTAACAGCTTCCTAGGTGATAAAGGATCTGTATTTCCCTTGGAAACAGAAACCTACAGAAAGCATCATCGGAGGTTTGGTGTATCTGAAGTAGGACAAAGTGTAATGGAATTTGTTTCTGGACAGCATGGACCAAATTCTGCTCTTACTAACACTGGCATAAATCCAAAGGAACAACTAAAGTCAACTTTGGGAAAGCTGAGAAGCACTTTTGGCGTGATCTAAATATGCAAGCATGTTAAAAGGCAGGAAAATCTGTAAAGTGCTCTAGGGAATCTAGGATATTGTAATATACTAGGGAAAAACTGTTTTCAGTCCTCCCCCAATAACAGGCACTGTGTGCTTGATTTGTGATTCTACTCCAGACCGCTAATTGTAGGGCAGTAGCTTCTGGCATTATGCCAAAAGAGAAGCCATGGTTATGGCGGAGCTGGCTGTCTCTGTGCTGGGGATAGTTATAACTATAGAAAACTGCTTTCCTTACAGGAATCACCCAGGGCTTGTCTACATGGTGCCTTAGCCTACACTAGAGGGGTGTAAATTCTAGTGCACAACGTGCTAGCATGCACTAACTGGCCCATGTGGACCCTGCTGGTATGTCCTAAAAGAGTTCTCCAGTGTGCGTTAATGTAGTCCCATTTCAACGGTTCTACATTAACATACATTAGGGAACTTTTAATGCATGTCACTAGGGTCCACATAAGTCACCAGTTAGTGAGCAACATGTTAGTGTACACTAGGATTTACACCCCTCTCATGCAGACTAAGGCACCATGTAGACAGTGAGTTAGGGAAGGAGTGCTTGAACATTGAGGAAGAGGATCACTAGCTCTACTAATAACTTCGAACTTGGTAGGAAAATTAGTATAGACAAGAGCTGAGTGTTAGGGATGAGAAGGAAGCAAGCTAGAGAGTGTCCTTTCCCTGATAACATGTGGTAGTCAGGCAGCCCCAGATAGGGAACAGTCCAGCGCTCCTAAGTTCCTGTCTACTTCTATGGAACACTACTTGCAACAGCAGACAGGAAGAGTGGACATCCCTGAAGAAGTTAGTTGGTTAAATATATCCTGATATCATGTCACATGTGATGTTTGGCAACATACTATTATTGGGTTTACTAGCTCTTCAGTTTATCATCTGCCATATTTGTGTTCTGTCCTGTAAGTAGCTTAGTTCACACAAGGCATGTTCTATTCAGCAGACCCTGGAGTAACACCCATGCCTCTGCCCCCACACAGAGGGAGCAGAAAAGGGTGGAGCTTCACCATTTGGCGTGCATGAAAATAAGAGGATCCTAATTGTGGTCACCCTGTCTGAGAGGTTGCTACCCATCAGTCTGCACTGGCATAACTGGGGCACAGAAAAGAATAAGACATTCTAATAAAAGCAGAGAATGCTTCCACTGTGACTTCTCTCAGCAAGCAGAAGGGAACATGATCTTCCCTGTAGAAGGAAGCATAGCTTCTGTTAACATAGGCGAGCAGAATCTCTCATCCCTGTATGCCCTACACATAAGAGGAAAATCCAGTACTGCAGGAAATTGACTGAGCAAGCACATGATAGACTAGGACAGCACCTGTGTGTTGCTTTTTCTCTCAGGGCTATGACCAATGTATTCTCAGCAGTTATAAGCTACTATGCAGCTCTTTCTAAGCAAGCACATTCATTTTTAAGATAAAAGCATTACAGTGAAAACATATAAAAACAATGAAAGTTCCTAAACACATGCTAAAAGCTTACTCGAGGTTACCCATCAGACTTATGGGGCTTAGTAGGCCAAGTCTTTCCAACTCTTCCACATGCGTTGCATTCCCCCCCACCCCTCCATCCTCTTGGACAGAACATCCTGTCCGTTTGCTGGATAAGAAGGAAGGCCCTGAGTCAGTTTAACTGCAGCCTTTTAATATCAAAAGCCCCTTCTTTGTCTGTTGGTCTCTAGAAAACCCAGTTTGAACCAGTAAATTGTAGCTTCTCTAGGGAGAGGTACCCCTCTGAAGGTGATTACAACGTAAGTGATTCACCCTAAACCCTTCCCAATGTTTTTGGTTCCTGAAGGAGCTGTGGTAACCCTTGCCTGGTTTTGTATATAGTTTCTGGCTCTCAGTGATATATAAAAGCCATTCATAAACTTAATACAATATGGTCCCCAAAGATATTGCATACAGTTGCAATATCTATCACAACGATATCCAGAATTCCTCAGTCAGCTGGAAAGAAGAAGATAATATTGTCACATCCAGAGATTCTTCAAGGTATCTACCATGTCAAATCCTCTATAAAGTTCAGTCATGAAAGCTGATCTTAAGTGCTCTCACAGACCCACCATTTGAGTCTTCTTACCATGAAAAGGTGTTCTTGGTGGCAATTAGATTAATGAGGAAAAAGTACTAGTGTTAGATATTTTATCTATGCAGTTCTACGTATGCATCATCCATACAGACAGTGTAGTTCAGGGTAGTTCTCTACCTCATTTCAAAAAACAAACTATGTTTTGCAAAGCACTAGAGCTAATATTACTAATTTTCTGGCTGAAGCTAGCTCATGCTTTTGGGAAAAAGATGGAATTTCTTGATTGTCCATAGGTCACTCAAAATTTATATTCGATGCACCAAATATTGGGGGGCTGTCAAGTGTCCTTGTAGCGATGTGAAGACTCACTGGTGTGGTACTTTCTGCTGGTCATTTGGGAATTAGCTCTTCTTCAGCTCTGGAGCGCCCTCTGCAAGCCTGTGTCTCACCTGCCACTGGCCCTGTGTTCCTCCCAGACCTCTGTGCCCTTTACCTTGGCATTCTGTCCCAGGGGAACCCCCAACCCTCTACACCCACCTTGCCTTAGTGGCTACTGCCAGTCAATCATCTAGCCCCCACTCACTGGGACAGACTGCAGTCTTGTAATGGCCACTCATCTTTGGCAAGGGGTTAGGGCCTACTACTTTGCCTATCCTTGGCTACCCCTATGCAGCCCCAGTACCTTTTGTAGGCCTTCATCAAGGCCTGCAACTTGGGGGTTTACCAGGCTAGAGCTCCCCAGCTCCTCTTTGCTCTTCCTTCGCACTGCTCTGCTTCAAATACCTTGCTACTAGGCAGCTAGCCCTTCCCAGTCCAGGGCTAGAGTGAGACTCCTCCAGCTTCTGGCCCACAGCCCTCTTATCAGGGTCAGCTGGGCCCCAATTGAGGTGGCCACAGCTGTAGTCAGCTACACAGTCAGCTTCCCCCAGCTGTTCTTAATCCCTTTCCCTGCTGCAGCCCTCTCCAGGGCTGCTTTTAACCCCTTTTCTGTGGAAGTGGGGCAGCCACCCCACTAGTCCTGTTTTGTACTACAAGGAAAGGAAGATGTCAAAAGGTCCTGTATCCAGGTGGACTAGATACACAATATCAGAAGCATGGAAGGGTAAAGAAAGTTGTCTCTCCAATCAAGGTCCAAGCTCACTTGGTATAAGCAATGGCTGTCTCCTAAGGGGAAAGATCAAATCGTCTTTTGAGGAGATTTGTGCGGCTGCAACTTGGTCTTTGGACCATGGATTTAAGAAATTTTATAAACTGGATCTTTAGTAGCTTTAGGTATTAGGGTTCCTTAAGCAGTTATATTCCAGGGAAGAGATTGGGGGAGGGAGTCTTTTTTCCTGCCCGCAATTGATAGACCTTATTCTGTCCTCACAGAAGACTTGTACAGTCTTCCCACTATATATTCCAAGGTTCATACTAAAAAATAGGATTTACTCTGAAAGACAGGACTCTCTGGTATTAGCTTCTTTATGTTCCATTTGCATCTGAGCTCTGAAAGAGTCAGAGAGCTTTAGCTTTATTAAAAATGGAAATAAGTGTTTCATATTATAAACTCTCCTCTAGTTTTCCAGTCATCTTAATTAGCAGAGACAAAGTGAGCATTAGACTAGATCAGATTAAAGAGGATAGATTACATATAACTTTGAATTTAGTACATTTCCTTGTATATCAAGCAAGCATCACAGCTATTACTGAGAGGGAAGTGAAATATGTTTTTATGCTTACTGATTCATAAAAAACTGTAGGAGATTTTCCATACTTAGCAAACTACCTTCTATTTCTTTCCAGTGTCATGCATGGGAGTGAGTGAGTATAGCTCTTAACTGGGTAGCATGACCATACCCTTTTATTTCTGATAGAGCATCCATACTATTCAAGAGAATTATACAATAAGCTCTGAGCTAAGTGGAGTCCCTTTACCTATTCAGATAAAATTAGTGATAAGTTTTAGTATTCAAAGCAAACCACTGTGCAAGGACAGGGATAGGAAGCAGCCAAAATAGCTACCCTGAATGTTGTGTCTATTTCATTTGGAGCACATTAGCATGACTAATATAGCTTACTGGGAGTGAGCTTAGAGATTTGCCTCTCCACAGAACTTTGCAAATAGACCCAAGAATACAGCCTAATTTAGGGAATGGATATTTAGTATTAAAAAAAAAAATACACCAATGCACTTGTTCACTAAAAAGGGGAAATTGGCACTTAAACTGTCCCTGTGGGTTCAGATACAGAAATAGGGAGGATCTGAGATTTTGACAAGTTTGCTTTGTATCCAGAGATTATGACAGAGGGGTATCCAATACAGACAAAAGAGCGGCAATAGACTGCTTAACATTTGCAACAAACCATATAATCAGTGTATAAAGCAATTCCTTGTCAGTCCATTAGACTTCAATGCCACTAATAAGATCATTGTCCCTTGAGCCAATGGCTCAGTCCCTAGTGCAAACAGCAAAGACGACAAAGGGCAGGCTTGACTCTTTCAAAAGTCACAGGTGAAGTAAGAGAACAGTTTCTGGGATTTGTGATTTGTGTGTGGGAAGGGTTAGTGGGGGGTGTGGTGCCAGCAAGTGACCTGGCTCCAGCCCGCCCTGCTCCGCCCTCCCGGCATCGCTTGGGGGAGGGGGCGGAAGCTGGAAAGAGGTGGAGTGGGAGTATGGGGGAAGGGGTGGATTGGGGGCGAGGCCTGGAGTGGAGGGTTGTCCTGGGCCCCACACCCCCCTAGGGATGGTCCTGCCTACTAGTATGACCACCTCTGGGCTATATACCAGATTCTTGCATAACATATTTGACATCCATGTTTAACAAGAAATTAGGCACAGTTATCAGCTGATTTGTTTTTCTTCTTTTGAACTAGTGTGACTTTAGAAGGTGTTTTCCACTTCCAGCCCATACTGGAGTCTATTAGGAGAAAATTTAGTAAAACCATATGTGGAGAACCCATGTCCGTGGGACTTATTTGATTTCAGCGTTTTGATAGTATTCAGTATTTTAGGTAGTAGGTGAATAAAGAGCCTCCCTTTCTTCATTCATAAATCTTGGTCACTTAATTTTGGCACAAAAAGCAGATATCTTCTCAGGATTTGGCATTTCTGATCATTACAAATATCACATTAACTGTACATTTAAGGTTAGCTAATTCTGTTAATGATTTAGGATCACCAGGGGACATATTGTCCAACTATAACAATCTTATTTTCTTTTTCAAAATCTGAGCATTTTTCTTTTTTCCCTTTGAGAAGCAATTTTTATATTTTATGTGTAGCACTTTTACCAGAACCTGATAAAATTTGGTCTGACACAGTACCATTGTTGTCATTTGATAGGAATTCTTTCCAAGAATTTAAAATGGTTGCCTTACACAAAGGGTGCTGTATTAGCAAATTATTATAAAAATAAAGAGGATTTACTGTTCGCATCATAGAATATCAGGGTTGGAAGGGACCTCAGGAGGTCATCTAGTCCAATCCCCAACTAAATCATCCCAGCCAGGGCTTTGTCAAGCCTGACCTTAAAAACTTCTAAGGAAGGAGATTCCACCACCTCCCTAGGTAACCCATTCCAGTGCTTCACCACCCTCCTAGTGAAAAAGGTATTCCTAATATCCAATCTAAACCTCCCCCACTGCAACTTGAGACCATTACTCCTCGTTCTGTCATCTACTACCACTGAGAACAGTGTAGATCCATCCTCTTTGGAACGCCCTTTCAGGCAGTTGAAAGCAGCTATCAAATCCCCCCTCATTCTTGTCTTCTGCAGACTAAACAATCCCAGTTCCCTCAGTCTCTCCTCATAAGTCATGTGTTCCCTGTGTCCCTAAATATTTTTGTTGCCCTCCGCTGTATTCTATCCAATTCTTCCACATCCTTCTTGTAGTGTGGGGCCCAAAACTGGACACAGTACTCCAGATGAGGCCTCACCAATGTCAAATAGAGGGGAACGATCATGTCCCTCGATCTGTTGGCAATGCCCCTACTTATACATCCCAAAATGCCATTGGCCTTCTTGGCAACAAGGGCACACTGTTGACTCATATCCAGCTTCTCGTCCACTGTAACTCCTAGGTCCTTTTCCGCAGAACTGCTGCCTAGCCATTCGGTCCCTAGTCTGTAGCGGTGCACGGGAGTCTTCCTTCCTAAGTGCAGGACTCTGCACTTGTCCTTGTTGAACCTCATCAAATTTCTTTTGGCCCAATCCTCTAATTTGTCTAGGCCCCTCTGTATCCTATCCCTACCCTCGAGCGTATCTACCACTCCTCCCAGTTTAGAGTCACCTGCAAACTTGTTGAGGGTGCAATCCACGCCATCCTCCAGATCATTAATGAAGATATTGAACAAAACCGGCCCCAAGACTGACCCTTGAGGCACTCCGCTTGATACGGGCTGCCAACTAAACATGGAGTCATTGATTACTACCCGTTGAGCCCAACGATCTAGCCAGCTTTCTATCCACTTTATAGTCCATTCATCCAGCCCATACTTCTTTAACTTGCTGGCAAGAATACTGTGGGAGACCGTATCAAAAGCTTTGCTAAAGTCAGGGAATATCTCGTCCACTGCTTTCCCCTCATCCACAGAGCCAGTTATCTCGTCATAGAAGGCAATTGGATTAGTCAGGCATGACTTGCCCTTGGTGAATCCATGCTGATTGTTCCTGATCACTTTCCTCTCCTCTAAGTGCTTCAGAATTGATTCCTTGAGGACCTGCTCCATGATTTTTCCAGGGACTGAGGTGAGGCAGACTGGCCTGTAGTTCCTCGGATCCTCCTCCTTCCCTTCTTTAAAGATGGGCACTACATTAGCCTTTTTCCAGTTGTCCGGGACCTCTCCTGATCACCATGAGTTTTCAGAGATAATGGCCAATGGCTCTGCAATCACATCCGCCAACTCCTTTAGCACCCTCGGATGCAGTGTATCCGGCCCCATAGACTTGTGCTTGTCCACCTTTTCTAAATAGTCCCAAACCACTTCTTTCTCCACAGAGAGCTGGTCATCTCCTCCCCGTGCTGTGCTGCCCAGTGCAGTGGTCTGGGAGCTGACCTTGTTCGTGAAGACAGAGGCAAAAAAAGCATTGAATACATTAGCTTTTTCCACATCCTCTGTCACTAGGTTGCCTCTCTCATTCAGTAAGGGGCCCACACTTTCCTTGACTTTCTTCTTGTCTGAAGAAACCCTTCTTGTTACTCTTAACATCTCTTGCTAGCTGCAACTCCAAGTGTGATTTGGCCTTCCTGATTTCACTCCTGCATACCTGAGCGATATTCTTATACTCCTCCCTGGTCATTTGTCCAGTCTTCGACTTCTTGTAAGCTTCTTTTTTTGTGTTTAAGATCAGGAAGGATTTCACTGTTAAGCCAAGCTGATGGCCTGCCATATTTACTATTCTTTCTACACCTACAACCTCAATAAGGATTCTTTAAAATACAGCCAGCTTTCCTGGACTCCTTTCCCCCTCATGTTATTCTCCCAGGGGATCCTAGCCATCGGTTTCCTGAGGGAGTCAACGCCTGCTTTTCTGAAGTCCAGGGTCCGTATTCTGCTGCTCTCCTTTCTTCCTTGTGACAGGATCCTGAACTCGACCATCTCATGATCACTGCCAGGTTCCCATCCACTTTTGCTTCCCCTACTAATTCTTCCGTGTTTGAGCAGCAGGTCAAGAAGAGCTCTTTCCCTAGTTGGTTCCTCCAGCACTTGCACTAGGAAATTGTCCCCTACACTTTCCAGAAACTTCCTGGATTGTCTGTGCACCGCTGTATTGCTCTCCCAGCAGATATCCGGGTGATTGAAGTCTCCCATGAGAACCAGGGCGTGCGATCTAGTAACTTCTGTTAGTTGCCAGAAGAAAGCCTCATCCACTTCATCCCCCTAGTTTGGTGGTCTATAGCAGACTCCCACCACGACATCACCCTTGTTGCTCACACTTCTAAACTTAATCCAGAGAGACTCAGGTTTTTCTGCAGTTTCATGCCAGAGCTCTGAGCAGTCATACTGCTCTCTTACATACAATGCAACTCCCCCACCTTTTCTGCCCTGCCTGTCCTTCCTGAACAGTTTATATCTATCCATGACAGTACTCCAGTCATGTGAGTTATCCCACCAAGTCTCTGTTATTCCAATCACATCATAATTCCTTGACTGTGCCAGGACTTCCAGTTCTCCCTGCTTGTTTCCCAGGCTTCTTGCATTTGTGTGCAGGCACTTAAGATGACTTGCTGATCATCCCACTTTTTCAGTATGAGGCAGGAGCATTCCCCTCTTGCACTCTCCTGCTCATGTTTCCTCCCAGTATCCCATTTACCTCAGGGGTTTGGTCTCCTTCCGCCGGTGAACCTAGTTTAAAGCCCTCCTCGCTAGGTTAGCAGCCTGCTTACAAAGATGCTCTTCCCTCTCTTCGTTAGGTGGAGCTCATCTCTGCCTAGCACTCCTCCTTCTTGGAACACCATCCCATGATCAGCGAATCCAAAGCCTTCTCTCTGACACCACCTGCGTAGCCATTCGTTGACTTCCACGATCCTATGAATCTGAAAGCTGGACATCAGTGTCTGTCAGTGCATGGTCTGAAACAGAGATGTCATGCATGACTATATCTCTCTGTAGAAAGTAAGAAAAAAATCTAGTCTAAATATGAGAGATGCCAAGGCTATGGGGGCCGGGGGGGAAAGGGGATTTGTCTCCTAGTAGCATTAAGTATTGGTGATGGGGCCTTAATGCAGGGACACATTGTTTTGGAGGACTTTGCTGTGAGTTTCAATGAGTCCTATACTATCTCCCTCCTGAAGACTGTCCCAGCATGTGCCCTGTGATTTCATAAAGGGAGGGCGTGTTCTTCAGCTAGCTCCACAATGAAGTGAGCTGTAGCTCACGAAAGCTTATGCTCAAATAAATTGGTTAGTCTCTAAGGTGCCACTAGTACTCCTTTTCTTTTTGCGAATACAGACTAACACGGCTGCTACTCTGAAACAATGGAACTGTGACACTTTAAACCAGCTGATCATCTGCCCCCAGGATTTATTAGGATACTAAAATCTGAACAGATGCCTACCTAGCATGCTTAGAAGTTGTGTTTCAATTATACATAACTTCTTGATTTTTAAATGATTCCCCTAAACTTAGCTGAGGGCTTCTTCCTCGGTAAGAACTATTTACATGTGGAATGTGGAGGTATTCAGTCTCCCAGATATTTGAGTTATTTGTGACTTAAAAATCTGACAATACTTGTAAGACCTTTTTTTCATTTTTTCAGTAGCACAATAATGGTTGATGAGATTTTCCTCAAATTTTCAAAAAACAAACAAAACTTAAAAAGAAAGTGCCCTAGTTTAGATTAAACATGAAAACAGCCCCAAAGGAAAAGTTTTCAACAAGTTATGAGTTTCATATGAGCATATGAAAATAGGCCAGTAATGAAGCTCCCGATCTAAAGTTTAGTTTTAGAAACTGCAAATGATCTGTAGCTATCTATGTACAAAAAAAAAAAACAAAACCCAATAAATTCTTCTATGATAGATCAATGTAACTTGCAATAATGTTTGGATTTTAAAGTATGCATTAAACAGAAAATTGTTTTATTATTCCATACCATCCAGCTTGAGGACAGATTTGTAGAGCACATGACACTGCTGGCGTGTTTTAAAAGAGATTCCTCACTAGTCTGGATGCTATAATAAACAGTGTTGTAATCTTGTCAGATATTTATTATGTACAGCTCATATAATATTTTACAACATATTTTAGTTAGATGAGAAATATTGCTTTTAGATAGTCTAAGCTGTGGCTTGATGTGCAGAGTTTTGTTACAGCTTGTTTTGAGATGCAATTCTGTGTATGCTATACCAAGGACAAATGGGTTTCAAAAACACAAAAGGAAGAAAGAAACTTACAAGACAATACTAGCACTTACTATTATGTCATTGGGCAGTAGGTGGCAAGCTTTGCTTTCATTCTCTTTGACTTATTTACATATGAAAGAATTCCAGAATTTGAAAAGGGTGGTTTGAATTCACTGGAATATGTCATTTCTTGGCAGCACATCTTGAACCACCTATTTTGTTTAATATGTATTATTGCCTTTCTGTTGAATGCTGAAGTGGGCCTTCTCTTCCTCAAATGGCAGATGGATATGAATGGGTACATATGAGCTCTGTTTTGTTCTCCTATGATTTCAGCAAAAGATTACTAATACACAGAATAAATTAGAAACAAATGAACTGCTGTCATGGGCAGTCCTAAATAATTTCTTGGATGAGGCCTTGTCATATACCTCTAAACTGGTTGTGGAGCAGCAGTACCTAGTTTCCAACAGAAAGAAACTAACTTTTTTCTGTTTACCATTCCCCCGAAATGTATTTTCTACTTTTGCCTGGTCAAGCAATATTTTTGTAATTTACAACTGGAAGTGGGGAAGAGGGTAATGGCGTCTCAATTTTGAAAATTGAGACAAGAAGCAACAAGAACAACACATCCAAAGATAAACTTCTTGTTGCTTGGTACATTGTTTCTCCCAAAGCCACTCTACTGTGCTCATATATTAGATCAAAAGCTGATGCACTGAAGTGTCGGGAAACCTCCACCCAGTGGTTAGCAATAACTTTTGGTGGAAAAAAAGAAAGGATTTTGGAAAATATTGTTTTCAACTGTCTTAGGGCCAAAATGTGACCATTTTCTGGAGGGAAAAACAAAAAAAAGTTGGGGCAGATTTTGTGCCTCCTTTAAGACACAGCAGAGAGAGAGAGAGTGGTTCTTGGGGGGGACGGTGGGCAAAAGCTCCTGGAATAAGTTAAACAGATCTCACTATGGGTTGCCTATGGGTTGTGCTGTAGCCCAGAATCTTGTAGCACTGAGAACCCCTTTCATTGGGGCTTATGGAGGAGTGGGGGCAATATAGTATTACTTACATTGATCCAGGCTGGCCCAACTCTGGGGGAATTCTCCCTCAGCCTATTTTAACACATTCTTTATATGCTGCTGGAATAGATAAGAGCTAGAATCATCCTCTGGGCCACAGAGAAATGCATGTTGATCTTTGTGAAACAGTTTTGAATTCTGCATGGTATGTAGGATTGCCAACCCTCCAGGATTGTCCTGGAGACTTCAGGAATTAAAGATTACTCTTTAATTAAAGATAATGTCGTGTGATGAAACCTCCAGGAATATGTCCAACTGTCAAGGTTCCTCCCCCACTCTGAACTCTAGGGTACAGATGTGGGGACCTGCATGAAAACCTCCTAAGCTTACTTTTACCAGCTTAAGTTAAAACTTCCCCAAGGTACAAATTAATTTTATCCTTTGTCCTTGGAATATCCACTGCCACCACCAAACTCTAACTGGGTTTACTGGGAAACGTAGTTTGGACACGTCTTTCCCCCCAAAATCCTCCCAAACCTTGTACCCCACTTCCTGGGAAAGGTTTGGTAAAAATCCTCACCAATTTGCATAGGTGACCACAGACCCAAACCCTTGGATCTGAGAACAATGAAAAAGCATTCAGTTTTCTTACAAGAAGACTTTTAATAAAAATAGAAGTAAATAGAGGTAAAGCAATCACCTCTGTAAAATCAGGATGGTAGATACCTTACAGAGTAATTAGATTCAAAACATAGATAATCCCTCTAGGCAAAACCTTAAGTTACAAAAAAGACACACAGACAGAAATAGTCATTCTATTCAGCACAGTTCTTTTCTCAGCCATTTAAAGAAATCATAATCTAACGCATACCTAGCTAGATTACTTACTAAAAGTTCTAAGACTCCATTCCTGTTCTATCCCCGGCAAAAGCAGCATACCGACAGACACAGACCCTTTGTTTCTCTCCCTCCTCCCAGCTTTTGAAAGTATCTTGTCGTCTCATTGGTCATTTTGGTCAGGTGCCAGTGAGGTTACCTTTAGCTTCTTAACCCTTTACAGGTGAGAGGATTTTTCCTCTGGCCAGGAGGGATTTTAAAGGGGTTTACCCTTCCCTTTATATTTTTGACACCAACCAAAATTGGCAGCCCTAATGGTAAGTGTGAGTAAGTTTAGCAGAACTGATGCCATTGCTAAATTAGTTCACATGAAAACCCATAACAATTGTAGGCGTAGAGAGTTTTTATTTAACCACTAATTTATTTTTATTGAAACATCACATAACACAACCATTAACATCTGCTATGAGCACCAATAGTCAGTCTGTTCTGCCCCTGCAGACTAGAGCCCTGCCTTTCTAAAATGGAGAATTATGACCTTTGACTTCTCCAGTCACACCCTTACTAACAACAGAAGCTGCTTCACAAAGCAATGTTCATTTATAGTTTTCCAGCTGTTACAGAGATCCAGACCCTCAACAAGGAGTCAGGCTCTTTCTTTCGTAGACCAGAGGCTTAGTGCTTCAGGGAATTTCTTGTATCCTGAAATATTTTTCCACCTCTGAACTCCACAGGCTGTTTTTTGATAGATCTGTTAAAAGGCTGGGAAGTTCCCACACTGGATTGTCCTTTTATCTGATCTTCATCCTGAGAATGAAGGTAAAAACAGATATAATGTATGTGTCCTGTCCCCACCCCAGACCTCTCACAGAGCTGGGAGTTCATGCAGGGCAGCCAGGACAGAGAATGGTCCTGCATGGAGCATGAGGTGTAACCTCATCTATTCTGCCTTTAATCACAGTAGCTGATTTAAAAGGGCTGCTGGAGAGAGAGTAAAGAGGGGCAAGTTTTGCAAGCAGTTGTGTGCATATCAGAGAGCTCAGTCTTCGGGCTGGGTTCACGGTAATTGACCTGCTGAACAACCCTGCAGCACCTGCCATCCTTTCTTACAGATAGATGGTGTTCCGCCCCCGCCCCATTCCTCCAGGTTCCTGCTGGGGAAGAGAGCCACAAAAGCTTTTTTCCAGCCTTCCCTGCCACAGCTGGATATTTCATTCCGTGTGTGAGCGGGTGGGGGGAGAGGGATGTTTCTCCATCAACTCTCAGACTCCCAAGTCTGAGGGGAGGAGAGGGCACAGGTACTCCTTTGCAGCCTCTTCACCCTCTCTCCTATCTTTGATGGGTATTTCCAGTGTTGCCCCAGATTCTTGTGTTCAGGGCTTTTACGGAGGAGGTGCACCTTTCTCCTCTGAGAAGCACTATGGTACTTGTATCCTCACCAACTTCTTTGCCTCTGGCTATAGCTGCATAGGGAATATATATAGCAATTCCTTTACACAACTCACAGCTACAGCATGGATGGGAGGGTGAAGGGGAGAGGAAAGGAACAGGATGGGTTCCTTAAGTTGGTATCAGATAAAATCTTCCCTGCACTGTAGAGATGTTTTGGGGTTGGGCTGTCTGTTGCTAATTGCCATGGGGATTTATATCCAGCCCAGTGGGTTTCCCCTGACCTTCCTAGGTGAGCTCCATTTTGGAGCTGTTAGCCAGGGATATATCTTTAGCCTGTATGGTCCCTACAACTCTGGTCTCCTACAAATCTTCTCCCTAGCTGAGTATTAATTAGCCAGAGAGGAATCTGTCCTTTGCTGCAATGTCAAGAAGGTGATGAATGCTGTCTGTGCCTCTCCAAAATTAATTCACAAGAGCCTGACATCCTTAAGTGACAGTTGGGTTGGAGAGGTTGCAGATTCTACCCTGAAGAAGTAGGGAGAATCAGGCAACTATGGAAGAAGTATGGAGCCTCTTTGTTGACAGTCTTACCTCCATGCAAGGATCTGGAGTAGTCAGCCCAGATAAGGATGTGCCTGAGCCCTAGATCTTTTGTGTATTTAACACCATATAACTGGTTGCCCACAGACCAAATAATAGCCTCTTTCAAATATCCAGTAATTAGGATACTGAGACCATGACAGCTTCCCTTAACCTTGAACTGCAGCAGCCCTTCCTCTTTGCACTGACTCATAGCTTATGTATCCCGAGAATGCAATTATGCATCTTCTATTCTGTGTTTAATTTACTTTTGAAGTTTGTTTGATGTCAAATAAATGTTGCTTTGTCATTGTCAAAAGTAAAACTGATGCACTATTTGATGTTAAGATAACTTTGGGGAGGCAGTGTATTCTAGTGGATAGAGTATAGAACCGGAAGCTCTTTGCCCAAGGGACTGTTCCTTGCTATGTATTTGTACAGTGCAGTGCACCTGGGGCCTCTAGGCTTCACTGCAATAAAAAACCTGCGGCACTGAGTCTTAGAGACCGTCTCAGCTGACTCAGGCTTGCAGGGCTAAAAATAGCAGTGTAGCTGTTCAGGTTTGGGCTGAAGCTTGGGCTCTGATACCCTCTTCCCTCCCCCCGCCCCCAAAAGGGTTTCAGAGCCCAGGCTGCAGTCTGAGCCTGAGCAGCTACATTGCATATTTTATAGCCCTGTGGCCTGCAGCCCGCGAGCCTGAGTCAGCTGACCTAGGCCTGGTGTGGCTGCACTGGAGGTCCTTTGTTGCGGAGTAGATGTACCCCACGTGTTACAGTAATACAGTTTATCAGGTCAGTGCAGTCTCCTCAAAGAGATCTGTAAAAAGAGATATACTACTTATTTCTGTCAAAAAAGCACAGAAATGTTAAATACACAATGGCCGCTTTGTTAATCATATGTTTTTGGTTTTAAATGCTTTAAAAAAAAAATTCCTTAAAACAACTGTTTAAAAATGGTGTATAGAAAAGTAGGTTGTTTTTTAAAAAAACTTCAAAGCTTTTGAATATTTAAGAGGTGTCCATGGAGACTAGCTGATGGCTCCCGTTTTAAAAGACCTATGTTTTTGTTGGCTCTAATCACCTTCTGAAAATGTCATATATTGTGTGCACTGTACAACATTTTCAAACTATTATTCCCTAATTTAATTTTCTGCAAAAAGGCAAATCACTTTTCCCCCATTAAGGTGTGCCAAGATTTTAAAAATCAAAGTTGTTGCTGTTTGGTGTTTTTTTTCAAGTTATTTGAGCAAAAAAAGAATCTTTTCATTCCTCCAACTGGGAAATGTTCAGGTGCAGTTCTTTTCACGTTTGACAAAAAAATAGTTTCCTCCTTGAAATGAATCATAGAATCATAGAATATCAGGGTTGGAAGGGACCTCAGGAGGTCATTTAGTCCAACCCCCTGCTCAAAGCAGGACCGATCCCCAATTAAATCATCCCAGCCAGGGCTTTGTCAAGCCTGACCTTAAAAACTTCTAAGGAAGGAGATTCTACCACCTCCCTAGGTAACGCATTCCAGTGTTTCACCACCCTCCTAGTGAAAAAGTTTTTCCTAATATCCAACCTAAACCTCCCCCACTGCAACTTGAGACCATTACTCCTTGTCCTGTCCTCTTCTACCACTGAGAATAGTCTAGAACCATCCTCTCTGGAACCACCTCTCAGGTAGTTGAAAGCAGCTATCAAATCCCTCCTCATTCTTCTCTTCTGCAGACTAAACAATCCCAGTTCCCTCAGTCTCTCCTCATAAGTCATGTGTTCCCTGTGTCCCTAAATATTTTTGTTGCCCTCCGCTGTATTCTATCCAATTCTTCCACATCCTTCTTGTAGTGTGGGGCCCAAAACTGGACACAGTACTCCAGATGAGGCCTCACCAATGTCAAATAGAGGGGAACGATCATGTCCCTCGATCTGTTGGCAATGCCCCTACTTATACATCCCAAAATGCCATTGGCCTTCTTGGCAACAAGGGCACACTGCTGACTCATATCCAGCTTCTCGTCCACTGTCACCCCTAGGTCCTTTTCCACAGAACTGCTGCCTAGCCATTCGGTCCCTAGTCTGTAGCGGTACATTGGTTTCTTCCGTCCTAAGTGCAGGACCCTGCACTTATCCTTATTGAACCTCATCAGATTTCTTTTAGCCCAATCCTCCAATTTGTCTAGGTCCCTCTGTATCCTATCCCTGCCCTCCAGCGTATCTACCACTCCTCCTAGTTTAGTATCATCCGCAAATTTGCTGAGAGTGCAATCCACACCATCCTCCAGATCATTTATGAAGATATTGAACAAAACCGGCCCCAGGACCGACCCCACTTGACACCGGCTGCCAGCTAGACGTGGAGCCATTGATCACTACCCGTTGAGCCCGACAATCTAGTCAACTTTCTACCCACCTTATAGTGCATTCATCCAGCCCATACTTCTTTAACTTGCTGACAAGAATACTGTGGGAGACCGTGTCAAAAGCTTTGCTAAAGTCAAGAAACAATACATCCACTGCTTTCCCTTCATCCACAGAACCAGTAATCTCATCATAGAAGGCGATTAGATTAGTCAGGCATGACCTTCCCTTGGTGAATCCATGCTGACTGTTCCTGATCACTTTCCTCTCATGTAAGTGCTTCAGGATTGATTCTTTGAGGACTTGCTCCATGATTTTTCCAGGGACTGAGGTGAGGCTGACTGGCCTGTAGTTCCCAGGATCCTCCTTCTTCCCTTCTTTAAAGATTGGCACTACATTAGCTTTTTTCCAGTCATCTGGGACTTCCCCCGTTCGCCACGAGTTTTCAAAGATAATGGCCAATGGCTCTGCAATGACAGCCGCTAATTCCTTTAGCACTCTCGGATGCAACGCGTCCGGCCCCATGGACTTGTGCACTTCCAGCTTTTCTAAATAGTCCCTAACCACCTCTTTCTCCACAGAGGGCTGGCCATCTACTCCCCATGCTGTGATGCCCTGGGCAGTAGTCTGGGAGCTGACCTTGTTCGTGAAGACAGAGGCAAAAAAAGCATTGAATACATTAGCTTTTTCCACATCCTCTGTCACTAGGTTGCCTCCCTCATTCAGGAAGGGGCCCACACTTTCTTTGGCTTTCTTCTTGTTGCCAACATACCTGAAGAAACCCTTCTTGTTACTCTTGACATCTCTCGCTAGCTGCAGCTCCAGGTGCGATTTGGCCCTCCTGATTTCATTCCTACAAGCCCAAGCAATATTTTTATACTCTTCCCTGGTCATATGTCCAACCTTCCACTTCTTGTAAGCTTCTTTTTTATGTTTAAGATCCGCTAGGATTTCACCGTTAAGCCAAGCTGGTCGCCTGCCATATTTACTATTCTTTTGACACATCGGGATGGTTTGTCCCTGTAACCTCAACAGGGATTCCTTGAAATACAGCCAGCTCTCCTGGACTCCTTTCCCCTTCATGTTAGTCCCCAGGGGATCCTACCCATCCGTTCCCTGAGGGAGTCAAAGTCTGCTTTCCTGAAGTCCAGGGTCCATATCCTGCTGCTTAACTTTCTTCCCTGTGTCAGAATCCTGAACTCAACCAACTCATGGTCACTGCCTCCCAGATTCCCGTCCACTTTTGCTTCCCCCACTAATTCTTCCCGGTTTGTGAGCAGCAGGTCAAGAAAAGCTCCCCCCCAGTTGGCTCCTCTAGCACTTGCACCAGGAAATTGTCCCCTACGTTTTCCAAAAACTTCTTGGATTGTCTATGCACTGCTGTATTGCTCTCCCAGCAGATATCAGGAAAATTAAAGTCACCCATGAGAACCAGGGCATGCGATCTAGTAGCTTCTGCGAGTTGCCGGAAGAAAGCCTCATCCACCTCATCCCCCTGGTCCGGTGGTCTATAGCAGACTCCCACCACTACATCACTCTTGTTGCTCACACTTCTAAACTTAATCCAGAGACACTCAGGTTTTTCTGCAGTTTCGTACCGGAGCTCTGAGCAGTCATACTGCTTCCTTACATACAGTGCTACTCCCGCACCTTTTCTGCCCTGCCTGTCCTTCCTGAACAGTTTATAACCATCCATGACAGTACTCCAGTCATGTGAGTTATCCCACCAAGTCTCTGTTATTCCAATCACATCATAATTCCTTGACATCACCAGGACCTCCAGTTCTCCCTGCTTGTTTCCAAGGCTTTGTGCATTTGTATATAAGCACTTGAGATAACCTGCTGATCGCCCCTCATTCTCAGTACGAGGCAGGAGTCCTCCCCTCACAGACGTTCCTGCCTGTGCTTCCTCCCGGTATCCCGCTTTCCCACTTACCTCAGGGCTTTGGTCTCCTTCCCCCAGTGAACCTAGTTTAAAGCCCTCCTCACTAGGTTAGCCAGCCTGCTCGCAAAGATGCTCTTCCCTCTCTTCGTAAGGTGGAGCCCATCTCTGCCCAGCACTCCTCCTCCTTCATGGAACACCATCCCATGGTCAAAGAATCCAAAGCCTTCTCTCCGACACCACCTGCGTAGCCATTCGTTGTCTTCCATGATTTGATGGTCCCTACCCAGGCCTTTTCCTTCCACGGGGAGGATGGACGAGAACGCCACTTGCGCCTCAGACTCCTTTATCCTTCTTCCCAGGGACAAGTAGTCCGCAGTGATCCGCTCAAGGTCGTTCTTGGCAGTATCATTGGTGCCCACGTGGAGAAGCAGGAAGGGGTAGCGATCTGAGGGCTTGATGAGTCTCGGCAGTCTCTCCGTCACATCGCGAATCTTAGCCCCTGGCAAGCGGCAGAGTTCTCGGTTTTCCCGGTCAGGGTGGCAGATAGATGACTCAGTCCCCCGGAGGAGAGAGTCCCCGACCACCACCACCCGCCTCCTTCTCTTGGGAGTGGTGGTCATGGAACCCCCAACCTCAGGACAGTGCATCTCATGCCTTCCAACCAGCGGAGTCTCCTTTTGCTTTCTCCCCCCAGACGTGTCATCTGGTCCACTCTCCGCAATGGTACCTGTGGAGAGAACATGAAAGTGGTTAGTTACCTGTGTCCGTGTTGTTGGAACCCGGACATTCCCCCTGCTTCTTCTGGAGGTCACATGTTGCCAAGCTTCTTCACTGGCCTCTTGGCTCCGCTGTGCAACCTGCTCTAAATCTTTAGAGCTTTGTGCCCGTAGAAGCATATCCTGACTTTTGTCCAGAAAATCCTCAGATTCTCGTATGCAACTCAGGGTCGTTAACTGTTGCTCCAGACCTTCAATCTTCTCTTCCAATATGGAGACCAGCTTGCACTTTGTACAGACAAAGTCGCTTCTGTCCTGTGGAAGAAAGACAAACATGGCACATCCAGTGCAGGTCACAACAGCTGAACCCCCCCTTCCATATCACCTTCCTACTGTGAGCTTCCAAATGTGGCCAAGTGTGCCAAGTTTCACCTTGGAAGATTCCTCTGCCCAGCAAATGTTATAATAAAGTATGACCCTGCAAAAATTAGGGGGGTTGTATGCCAGTGCTTACAGTTCCAAATGTACTATGGACCATTTTCTATTAATTATAGTACACTCCTAGAAAATGCAGCTAAGGAAATTATACAGTTCCATTGTGTTTGAAAATAAGGCAATTACTACATTAAATTACTTGTTTCCTGACTACTTGAATACTATGTTGCATGTTCCTAAAAAAAAATTGTTGAAAAGGTTTTTCCATCATAAAAGAATTAAACCAAAGAGACAGTGAAAGCTGATGCTTGTTACATGCTCCTTTTTATTTTATCCTTGGTGGTCTTGCAGTTGTAGATATAAAATTCTTTGGGAATGCCTGTTAAATGTTTCTCTTACCACAAGTACAGTTCAAAGTCAGATTTTCTTTTTGATGCTGAAAGGGGTAGATTGCCTAAAACTCTCTGTGTATAATTGTTGCCAAGTTGTTTGACATAGTGTGAATGTTGCTGTGGTTTTTTTAGTTCTGCTTCTCTTAATACTCAGAAAGTTCTGAAGTATTCCTGACTCTCAAAAAGGGATTTATATCTCATTCAGCTTCCTGCCTGGTACACAGGATGTAATACATACATTTTTAAGAATTTCAGTTGTAAGTCTTCTCTGAAAATGTGGAACCTATAGTACTTATACAACATATATATTAATTTCCTTTTTAACATAACAGCAGTGGCAATAAATCATTTGTCTGAAGACATTTGCATGCTTCACACATGTTTTTTAACCTCATACAGATATGCCTGAAAATGCATGTGGTGGTTGTTAGGAACCATTCTTGGTTTCTGTCCAATATTAAATAGTGCAGGTAAGTGGTTAATTTGGGATTATGTGAGCACTATGCAATCCATCATTGTTATCAAAGAAATGCAGCATTTTAATTCTCTCAAATGTATTATATTGGGTACAGAATAATTAGGTGTAATATTTGGTACATTTGAAGTAAAAATGTAAAATATTGGATTTTGCTTCTCCCCTCCCCGTTTGTAGAAAGCCTACTGCACAGTTTAAACCTACTTAATCATTGGGTAATTATTTTCACTGAAGTGTTGAAAACAATTGTATCAAACAAGCATAAATAAAACAAAAAAAATTTGTATTTTAGTTTCATACAAAAACTAGTGTTAATGAAACCTAAGTTTGAGAAATCAAATGAGGAAAAGTCAGAAAATCTAGAGCTTAAGGCCTAAAGTTCAGTTCTACCTCCTTATGCTTATGCCTGAAAACGTTTTATCTTTATATTAATATAAATTATTTTACAATTAACATAAAATATAACTGGAATTTCTTATGACCTTATATATTGTAAGTTACAGTACAATAAATATAGACCACAACTTTAAAAATTGAGTGCCTAAAAGTAGAGTCCTAAATCCATATTTTGATTTTCAAATGTGCTCAGCACCCTGCAGATTCCATTCAGTTCAGTGGGAACTGCTGGGTGTTCAGCACTTTTGTAAATCAGGCTACTTTTTTAGGTGCCTGATGTGGATTTTTCTCTTCAGACTTCATCAGTCCAGGGATATTTGAGAAGAGGATATCAAAAAAGCCCCCTCTACCTGCGAAACCTCAACACAGCTGCAAGTGTTTTTCATCCACCCTCATCCCCACCCCCACCCCCAAATCCAGACACTCCAGGAAAAAAAATCTTCCCAGCAACCATTAGGGGCAGAGATTCTGTCAAGGTTCCTTCCGCACTCTGAACTCTAGGGTACAGATGTGGGACCTGCATGAGAGACCCCCTAAGCTTATTCTTACTAGCTTAGGTTAAAAACTTCCCCAAGGCACAAACTTTTTGCCTTGTCCTTGAACCGTATGCTGCCACCACCAAACGTCTTACACCAAGACCAGGGAAAGAGCCAACTTGGAGATGTCTTCCCCCAAAATATCCCCCCAAGCCCTACACCCCCTTTCTTGGGGAGGGATTGATAAGAATCCTCACCAATTTGTACAGGTGAATGCAGACCCAAACCCTTGGATCTTAAGAACAATGAAAAATCAATCAGGTTCTTAAAAGAAGAATTTTAATGAAAGAAAAAGTAAAAGAATCACCTCTGTAAAATCAGGATGGTAAATACCTTACAGGGTAATCAGATTCAAAACATAGAGGACCCCTCTAGGCAAAACCTTAAGTTACAAAAAGACACAAAAACAGGAATATACATTCCATCCAGCACAGCTTATTTTACCAGCCACTAAACAAAAGGAAATCTAATGCATTTCTAGCTAGATTACTTACTAACTAACAGCTGTAAGGCTGCCTTCCTGATCTGTTCCCAGCAAAAGCATCACACAGACAGATGAACCCTTTGTTCCCCCCCATCCAGCTTTGAAAGTATCTTGTCTCCTCATTGGTCATTTTGGTCAAGTGCCAGTGAGGTTTTCTTAGCTTCTTAACCCTTTACAGGTGAATGGGTTTTGCCTCTGGCCAGGAGGGATTTTATAGCACTGTATACAGAAAGGTGGTTACCCTTCCCTTTATATTTATGACAGACTCCATCCTCCTATACACCGAGTAACAAGGCCCCTGCTAAGCATTCCTGATATTACAGACCAGATCTGACAGAATTTTTAGGTTGTGCTTTCCAGGCTTTCAAGGAAAAACAGAACAGAAGGAGGAAGAAAGAGAGAGAACAAAAAAAACCATTCTCTCTCCCCCACTTACTAGTGATAATGACCAGCATGTACTGAGTATTGAGTACAGTAACTCCCCACTTAACATCCTCTTGTTTAACATTGTTTCGATCTTATGTCCCTGCTCAATTACAGAACATGCACCATTTAAAGTTGTGCAATGCTTTGCTATAACGTCGTTTGGCTGCCTGATTTGTCCACAGCTGGCAGCTCCCCTACGCCGCCCCCCCCAGTGCCTCTTGCCTGCCTGCAGACCCCGCGGATCAGTGCCTTCCCCTGCCTCCTGCCCATGGCAATCAGCTGGCTTGCGGCGTTCAGGAGGGAGGGGGGGAGGAGCGAAGACACGGCACGCAGGCTCCCCCTGCCTCCTGAATGCTGCAAGCAAGCTGATTGCTGCAGGCACGAGGCAGGGGAGGGAAGGGGGAGGCACGCCGAGTCCTCCCTCCTGCCCCCTCCCTCCTGCCCGCGGCAATCAGCTGGCTTGCGACATTCAGGGGGAAGGAGGGTGGGGGGAGGAGCGAGGACTCAGCGTGCAGGCTCCCCCCGCACCCCCCCCCAAATGCCACAAACCAGCGGTTGTCGCTGGCAGGAGGCAGGGGAAAGAGGGGGAGCCTGTGTGCCGAGTCCTCACTCCTCCCCCCTCCCTCCTGCCCGCGGCAATCAGCTGGCTTGTGACGTTCAGGGGGCAGGAGGGTGGGGGGAGGAGCGAGGACTCGGTGTGCAGGCTCCCGCTCCCTCCCCTGCCTCCTGCCCGTGGCAGTCAGCTGGTTTGTGGTGTTAGGGAGACAGGGGAGGGAGGGGGAGCCTGCATGCTGTGTCTTCGCTCCTCCCCCCTCCCTCCTGAACGCTGCAAGCCAGCTTATTGCTGCGGGCAGGAGGCAGGGCAGGGAGGAGCCAGGATGCAGTGTGCGGAGTAAAGGGGGAAGTGGGGAGAAGAAGAGGCTGGTTAAGGGTGGGGGCTTGGGGGAAGGGGTAGAGTGGGCGGGCCGAGGGTTGAGCTCCCGACCTTGGTTGTTGCAGAGTAGGGGAAGCTGCAGCTGCGCAATGTGCTTCTCCTAGCCTTCAGCCTCGTTGCCTGCCTCATTGTCTCCAGAGCCAGTGGGCTGTGCCTGTGTGGGGTAAGGCGGGGGCACCTCCCAACTATAGTACTGTACTGTATGGCAAAAAAAATTTCCCTGGAACCTAACCCCCCCCATTTACATCCATTCTTATGGGGAAATTGGGTTCGCTTAACATCGTTTCACTTAGTCGCATTTTTCAGGAACATAGCTACAACGTTAAGTGAGGAGTTACTGTATTGCACAAGGGAAACCAAATCCAAGAGAGTCATGGTGTAATATAAGGATTGCAGCTGAAAATGCAGCTCATCGTGAGAAAGGAGAGAGGAGGAAGAAATGGATGTTACAGAGGATCAGAAGACATCCCAGAATCTTAGGTACAGAAGAGAGGAGACTAAAGAGGACCTATCAATCATAGAAATGTAAGACTGGAAGGGAACTTGAAAGGTCATCTAGTCCATCCCCCTGTGCTGAGGCAGGATCAGATATACATAGACAATCCATGACAGGTGATTGTCTCATCTGTTCTTGAAAACCTCCAATGACAGAGATTCTACAACCTCCCTTGGAAACTTATTTCAGTGCTTAACTATCATGGTAGTTATAAATTTTTTCTAGGGCTGTTGATTAATCGCAGTTAACTCACACGATTAGCTCAAAAAAATCATTCACGATTAAAAAAAGTTAATTGCAGTGTTAAACAATAGAATACCAATTGAAGTTTATTGCATATTTTTAGATGTTTTTCTACATTTTCAAATATATTGATTTCTGTTACAACACAGAATACAAAGTGTACAGCGCTCACTTTTTATATTATTTTTGATACAAATATTTGCACTGTAAAAATGATAAAAAATATTATATTTCAGTTCACTTCATACAAGTACTGTAGTGCAATCTCTTTATTGTGAAAGTGTAACTTACAAATGTAGATTTTTTTTGTTACATAAGGGCACTCAAAAACAAAACAATGTAAAACTTTAGAGCCTACAAGTGCACTCAGTCCTACTTCTTGTTCAGCCAATCGTAAAACAAACAAGTTTGTTTACATTCACGGGAAATACTGTTGCCTGCTTATTGTTTACAATGTCACCTGAAAGTAAGAACAGGCATTTGCATGGCACTTTTGTAGCCGGCATTGCAAGGTATTTATGTGCCCGATATGCTAAACATTTGTATGCCCCTTCATGCTCTGGCCACCATTCCAGAGAACATGCTTTCATGCTGATGACAGTTGTTAAAAAAAGTAATGCATTAATAAAATTTGTGACTGAACTGCTTGGGGGATAATTGCATGTTCTTCTTTCAGTGCTTGTTCATGTCCGTTCCAGTCAGGTTTGTGCATGCGCACACGTGCATGATGACCAGAAGATTTTCCCCCTAGCAGCATCCGTTGGGTTGGCCTGGGCGCCCCCTGGAGTTGCACCTTCATGGCGCTCAATATAGAACCCTGCTGATCTGCCACCCCTTCAGTTCCTTCTTACTGCCAGTGACGGTTGGCTGGAGCATCCCTTAGCCCTTGCTTAGTAAGCGCGTTCTGTACTCCTTGTATATAGTTACCTTAATGTCTTCTTAGTATTAGAGTTATTAGTATAGAGTTGTTGGGGGTGTCCATTGTGACGTTGCACTATATATAATTTTATGAAAATATGCTAATGAGTGAGAATATAATGTAACTGGAATGTGCTTCATGCAAAAGGTCTCTTGTAAGGTATCGTTACAAAACTTATAATCTACGGAGGGTTGTCATCCTATTTGTATAAGTGTATCACCCTTGTATCTGAAACTAGAAATATGAAATATAACTCTGAGGTCCTGTTGTAGTGATGCAAAGTGTGGGCCATTAAGGGTGGTTTGGAATCTTAATGGCTCCCATTAACCAGGACAATTACGTGTAGATGGTTTTGTTTTACTTGCAAGTCGTCCTGTATACCTGTGGGCTGGCAAGTGGGTAATGAAGTCTTACAGTGACATTTGATCATGTCATGTGAACTGGAATCCATCTTTAACCTGGGGCTTTTCCGTTGAGGAGGTGGGGTGGGAACCCAGAGGGACAAAGGATTCCCGCCTTATGCAAAAGATATGTAAGTGGGTAGAACAGAACAAAGGTGGAGGGCCATCATGAGAAATCCCCGAGCTATCACCTGAACTGGAACAAGGGCTGTAACAGGGGAAGGGTTTGTGCCCAGACTAGGAAGGCATCCAGTCTGTGGAAGAAACCTATTGAAACATCTGAGGGTGAGATTTTATCTGTATTCAGTTTTATTACTGTACTAGACTTAGACTTGCATGTTTTATTTTATTTTGCTTGGTAATTCACTTTATTCTGTCTGCTATTACTTGGAACAACTTAAATCCTACTTTCTGTATTTAATAAAATCACTTTTTACTTATTAATTAACCCAGAGTATGTTTTAATACCTTGGGGGGGGGGGGAAGAGGAAACAAACAGCTGCGCATCTCTCTCTATCAGCGTTATAGAGGGCGAACAATTTATGAGTTTACCCTGTATAAGCTTTATACAGGGTAAAATGGATGTATTTGGGGTTTGGACCCCGTTGGGAGTTGGGCATCTGAGTGTTAAACACAGGAACACTTCTTAAGTTGCTTTCAGTTAAGTCTGCAGCTTTGGAGCATGTGGTTCAGACCCTGGGTCTGTGTTGGAGCAGACTGGCGTGTCTAGCTCAGCAAGAGAGGGTGCTGGAGTCCCAAGCTGGCAGGGAAAGCAAGGGCAGAAGTAGTCGTGGCACATCAGTTGGCAGCCCCAAGGGGGTTTCTGTGATCTAACCTGTCACAGTTTACCTTAGTGTCTTCTTAGTATTAGAGTTCTTATCATAGAGTTGTGGGGGTGTCCGTCCCCCCATCCTGTCTCCCCGGAGCCGTGGTTTACTGCGGTTCCTGGGGTTTAAAAACTGTGTGGCCTCTGCGAAGTGCATGCCAAAGAATGATCTACACTCAGTATGTTTATGGTACCTAGGGGAGGGTCACCAAAAGGATTGCTATAAGATCTGTCGCAAGTTCCTCTCTAGAACTCTTAAAGAAAGGGAACAGCGGCTTAAGGTGATCCTCATGGAGGCAGCTCTATGCCCCCACTCCGACCTGGACTCGGGACCTGGCCCCTAACGCTTCGTCCTCGACGCGGAGCACCTCGGCACAGTCATCAAGCTTGGTGCAGAGAAAAGACTCCTCCCGAGACACTCTGCACCTCAAGGCACCGTTCCCACTCGCCAGTGCCTCAGAAGAAAAAGAAGCCGGACAGCTGCTCTCCTCCGGCTGAACCCAGAGCCGTGAAACCCCAGGTGGTTCATAACTCCAGATCCCCTGCTGAGGCCGTGTCAACTCCTGCCAAGGTGAGGCAGTTGAGTCTGACCTCCCACTCGGTCACCCATCCCTACACCGTAACTACAGCTTCCTTCAAAGCCAGAAGCTTACCAAGCTGCTCGGGACCTCCTGCACCTTACGGTGCCGTTCTCACCCCCCAGGAGGGAAGAACCTTAAGTGCTGGTGGACCCGCTCCGCCACCTGGTGCGGTCAAGAAGGAAGCCAGCTATGATATCGAGGCGCTCCCTCTCTCCATGTCCCTCGGCTCCAGCTCACTTGGACAGAGAGCCTACCCGCTCCGAGCTCTCAAAGCACCGAGACTCGGCTCCTCCATGGTCTTCAGTCTCAGAGACCTTGGAGTCAGAGTCCGACTCCTATCATTCCAGGAGAAGAGGGAGCTGCTGATTGAGATCCAGGAGAGACAGGAGGGAGCCCCAGGCGTGGCCTTCGCAGTGGCAGAACCCACCTCAGTGGCCCTTCTGGACCCCCTGGGCCTTTTGCCAAGGGCAGGGAAGAACCCGAGATCACCACTGTGGGACGTCTTCTGTGGCCTCAGCTACCTTTGTCCCACCATTGGCTCTGCATCTGCCCTCGGCACCTGCCCGCATGTCAACGCCTCTGACAGCGGCACCATAGTCGACTCTGGCATTGTGCTCGGCCCTGACCTTGCCAGCGTCCTTGCGTTCATCTCCCACGCCAGCACTGTTGTCGACGTAGACTACGATGCAGGTACCGATGGCCCCGGCGCCGATGTCTGCATCGGGACCTCCGCCTTCGTCGGGGACTGCAAGCGGATCGACACCAGCTCCATCGATAGTTCCTCCTGTCGTACTGATGGCTGCGCCAACACTTGGTCCGGCGTCTGCAGCGCCGGCACTGTCTGGTGCACCACTATCACCAACGCTGCCCCGAGAGTCTCAGGACCCTCTGGGGGCAAATGGCAGGGAGCATCCACTCATTATAAACTCTTTCTTCTCTTCGTCACTGGACGAAGCATTGCCTGGTACAGCTGTAGCCCCTGTGCTTGAGGACAACAGGGTGCTGCAGCAGTTGCTGTGCAGGGCCGCTCAGGGTCTGGGCATTAAGGCCGAGGAGGTAGTTGAGGAGGCTGATCCTGTGGTGGACATCCTCTCATGCTCAGGACCTTCCCATGTTTTCCTTCTTCTTATTAAAACCATTGTGGAGACCACCAAGATCCTGTGGCAAATCCCCGCTTCCTTGACGCCTACTGCCAAGCACAATGAGAGGCATGATTTCGTGCCCTCCAGAGGGTTGGAACATTTATACTCCCACCCACCCCCTGATTCTCTTGTTGTGGATGCTGCTAACCAGCATGAGATACAGGGCTTCCAAGGGCCCTCCCCAAAAAACAGGGAGGGCTAAGTGTCTAGACCTGGTTGGAAGAAAGGTCGGTTCTACAGGGGATCTTCAGCTCTGCATCTTGAACCAACAGGCCATCGTCAGCAGGTACTTGTACACCACTTGTGCTGTGATGGCCAAATTTACGGAGTTCCTCCCTTCGGACTCCCGAACCGAGTTCTTGCCCTTGGTGGAGGAGGAGAAGTTAGTCTCCTGGGCTTCCCTCCAGGCCACATTGGATGCTGCAGATGCCGCCACTAGGGTCATGGCAACTGGGGTAGCTGTGAGGAGGGGCTCTTGGCTCCAAGTCTCAGGGCTCCCTTACAAGGTCATGCAGCCCATTCAGGACCTCCCATTTGAGGGTGAGACTCTTTTTTTTCTGAAAAGACAGACAAGAGGCTAACAGCCTGAAAGATTCACAAGCCACCCTCAAGTCGTTGGGCTGCACACTCCCACCACACAGCAGAGACATTTCCAACTGCAGCCTCCTCCGAGATTTCCTCAGCAGAACCACCAGGACAGTTCTCAGAGGAGGAACAGGATGGGCAGGAGGCAGCAACACCCATCCTCAGGCCAGGGCTCTGGCCAGCCCAAGCCCTCTGCCCCTAAACTGGCCTTTAGAAGGTGCGGTCAAGGACGGTGCACCAGATCAGAGACTGGATCTATCCCGCCTTATTTTTTTCTCCCAAACTATCCCCTTTCTACCATGCATGATCCCGTATCACTTAGGATCACTGGGTGCTGTACTCGGTAGAGAAGAGATTCTCCATCCAATTCTGTGCCCTTCCACCCCCTTCCCTGTCCCTCTTCAGGGACCGTTCTCACAAGCATTTACTCATCCAGGAAGTGCAGTTGTTCCTGTTGCTTGGGGCAGTGGAGGAGGTTCCTCTGGAACACAGGGGCGAGGGTTTCTGTTCCCGGTATTTCCTAATACCGAAGGCCAAAGGCGGCCTCAGGCCTATCCTGGACCCTGGAGAGCTCAACTAGTTTGTAAAGAAACTCACGTTCTGCATGGTCTCCTTGGCCTCCATCATCCCCTCACTAGATCCAGCAGATTGGTATGTTGCCCTCGACTTGAAGGATACGTACTATCACATCATAATCACTCAGCCCCACACGAAGTATCTCAGGTTTGTGGTCAATGGTACCCAATACCAATTTACTGTCCTCCCATTCGGCCTGTCAGCAACACCTCGTGTATTCACAAGTGCATGGCAGTCGTCGCCGTGTTCTTTCGGAGGCACCAGGTACAGGTGTTCCCGTATCTCGACTACTGGCTGATCAAAGGCCACTCCAGGAACCAAGTGGAGTCTCAGGTCACATTTATCAGAGTCACCTTCGAGACCCTAGGTCTACTCCTAAACGAAGTGAAATCGACTCTGTCTCTCGTCCAGAGAATAGAGTTCATATGGGCAGTACTAGACTTGACAGGCGAGATTTCAGGCCCTCAACAACATAATTTGAGGCATCATGCAGTTCCCCAGCACTACAGCGAGGGAACAGAAACTTCTCCAGCATATGGTGACCTGTACCTACGTGGTCCAGCACGCCAGCCTCAGGCTTCGACCTCTCCAGTCGTGGCTAGTGTCAGTGTATCGCCCAGCCCAGGACAGCTTGGACAGGATCATGACCCTGCCTCACCCTGTCTTCAACTGGCTCTGGTGGTGGGTCGATGCTCAGCAGATGTGCTCAGGAGTCCCCTTTGCTGCCCCATAGCCATCTCTGTCGTTGGGGATGGATGCATCAGACTTGGGCTGGGGAGCTCATCTGGGAGACTGCAGAACTCAAGGCCTCTGGTCACAAGCAGATCTGTCTCTCCGTATCAGTGTCAGAGAGCAGTGCGTTTAGCATGTCAAACATTCTGTTCTTACCTAACCGGACAATGTGTGTCATTCCAGCCCTCATGCTGTGGGACTTCTGTGTAGAACATTCAATTCACCTGCAGGAGTCATACCTCCCTGGGGAGCAGAATGAGCTGGCAGACCACCTCAGCAGGTCGTTCCACAGCCACGAGTGGTCCCTTTGCCCTGATGTCACAATTTCAGTCTTCCAGAGGTGGAGGTTTCCCCTTATAGACCTCATCACGACGCAACAGGAAGTGCCGCAGTTCTGCTCCTTCAAGAATCACAGCCTGGGCTCTAGTACGGATGCGTTCTTCAATTGGGGAGGTTCTCTCCTATATGCCTTTCCACCCATACCATTTGTCCACAAGGTGTTGCTCAAGATCCACGGAGTTCGAGCTCGGGTCATATTGATAGCACCGGTCTGGCCCTGTCAGCAGTGGTACGCTTCTCTCCTAGACAAGTCAGTGGGAGCCCCGATTATCTTGCTGCTCTCCCCAGACCTTCTCACACAAGATCACAGACGTCTTCAACACCCGAACCTCCAGTCGCTCCATCTTATGGCATGGAAGCTGCATGGTTAAATCGGTTGGAGCTTTCCTGTTCAGAACAGATCAGACAGGTCCTCCTTGGCAGTAGGAAACCCTCTGAGAGCCACGTACCTTGCCAAGTGGAAGAGATTCTCAATCTGATTGGCGCAGCGCCATTCGCCCCCGACGCTGGCTTCAGTGCCACACATTCTGGACTACCTCCTCCATCAGAAGGAGGGTCTCTCGTTGTCTTCTATACAGGTGCACCTAGCTGCCATCTCGGCTTTCCACCTGGGCGTGCGGGGCCACTCGGTATTTGCTAACCCCATGGTCAGCTGGTTCCTGAAGGGGCTTGACAAGTTATACCCTCACGTCTGCCAACCAGTCCTTGCCTGGGACCTCAATTTGGTCCTTTTGAGGCTCATGGGACCCCCCTTTGAGCCGTTAGCAACATGTTCCCTGCTCTACCTCTCTTATAAGGTCACGTTCCTGGTAGTAATAACTTCGGCCAGGAGGGTGTCTGAGCTCAGGGCCTTGACAGCAGACTCTTTCTACACCGTGCTCTATAAGGATAAGGTTCAGCTCAGGCCTCACCCTGCTTTCCTCCCAAAGGTCGTCTCGCAGTTTCATATCAACCAGGACATCTTCCTCCCAGTTTTCTACCCTAAACCTCGTTCCAGCGGCAGGGAGCAGAGACTCCACTCTCTGGATGTCTGCAGGGTGCTGGCCTTTTACATCGAGGGAACGAAACTGTTCAGAAAGTCAGTCCAGTTGTTTATGGCAGTGGCAGACAGGATGAAAGGTCAGCCAGTTTCATTCCAGCGCATCGTGTCCTGTGTCCATGAGTGCTATGACCTGGCAGGTAGGTGTTCCCGCACCACCGATCACTGTGCACTCTACCAGGGCATAGGCTTCACCGGCAGCGTTCCTGGCTTAGGTTCCCACTCAGGAAGTCTGCAGAGCGGCGACGTGGTCCTCAATACACACTTTTGCCGCATGTTATGTGATTACCCAGCAGGCCAGAGACAATATGGCCTTCGGAAGAGCAGTACTCCAATCAGTGGACAGCTCTGACCCCATCTCCTGAACTTGGCTTGGAAGTCACCTGATTGGAATGGACATGAACAAGCACTCGAAAAAGAAATTGTTTTTTTCCATAATTCTACATTTGTAAGTTCAGTTTTTATGATAAAGGGATTGCACTACAGTACTTGTATTATGTGAATTGAAAAATACAGTTTTTTTGTTTATCGTTTTTACAGTGCTGTAACTCTCACATCCTTTTCAGCAATATTACTGCCCAGCCAGTTATTCTCCATTTTGTATTTGTGCCTTTGATTTTTGCTTCCTAAGGGTACTATTGTGCACTTGTCTGTACTGAATGGCCTCTTGTCGATTTCAGACCAATTCTTCAATTTGTCAAGGTTGTTTTGAATTCTAATACTGTCCTCCAAAGTGCTGTCATCCGCAAAATTTTATAAGCATCCTCCAAGTCATTAATGAAAATGTTGAATAGTACCAGACCCAGGACAGACCCTGTGGGAGCCTACTAGATACAGTTTGATGGGCCATCACTCTCACAAATCTTGGGAGACAGGCCAGTCCTTGCCTACAGACAGCCCCCCAACCTGAAGCAAATACTCACCAGCAACCACACACCACACAACAGAACCACTAACCCAGGAACCTATCCTTGCAACAAAGCCCATTGCCATCTGTGCCCACATATCTATTCAGGGAACACCATCATAGGGCCTGATCACATCAGCCACACTATCAGAGGCTCGTTCACCTCCACATCTACCAACGTGATAAATGCCATCATGTGCCAGCAATGCCCCTCTGCCATGTACATTGGGCAAACTGGACAGTCTGTACGTAAAAGAATAAATGGACACAAATCAGATGCCAAGAATTATAACATTCATAAACCAGTCGGAGAACACTTCAATCTCTCTGGTCACTCAATTTCTGATCTCAAAGTGACTATCCTTCAACAAAAAAACATGGAAAACAGACTCCAGCGAGAGACTGCTGAATTGGAATTAATTTGCAAATTGGATACAATTAACTTAGGCTGGAATAGAGACTGGGAGTGGTTGAGTCCTTATACTAAGTAAAACTGTTTCCCCTTGTTTATCCCCCTCCCTCCACCTCCCACTGTTCCTCAGACGTTCTTGTTAATTCCTGGAAATGTGCTGGAAATGGCCCACCTTGATTATCACTTCAAAAGGTTTTCTCTCCCCCCACCCCACTCTCCTGCTGGTAATAGCTCATCTTAAGTGATCACTCTCCTTACAATGCGTATTTTTTCATGGTCTGTGTGTATATAAAATCTCCTCATTGTACTTTCCACTTTATGCATCCGATGAAGTGAGCTGTAGCTCACGAAAGCTTATGCTCAAATAAATTGGTTAGTCTCTAAGGTGCCACAAGTATTCCTTTTCTTTTTACTATTTACATAGTTTTCCTTAGTAAAACTGGTAAATTTTACAAATGGTACAAATTTGATATTAAATGCAGATTTGAATTTGATTTACACTTAAAAAAAAAAAGTCCTGTCTAAAACAAATATTTTTCTTCACTTTCAACTCAAGAAGCCTCATTGTTTTTGAAGATGCATTTTCATCACCACCAATAAATTGTGAAATACCTTTGAAATGCATGGTTTCTTAATATTTGATAATTTTACAATAAATAAGCAGACAGGAAAAAAAGTGCATTTAATAGACTGAATTTCACATTAAGCTAATAAAACCAAATGTGACAGGTTGTTGGTTAAAATGATAGTGAGTAGTTCAGGTGGTGGATTTGAATAGTAAATCTCAGTTGTTTCATTATTCAAGGTTACATAAACTTTTGCCTTTTCTTTAACTTAGAATAAAAAGAATGTTGAAGTCATGCTTGGAAAAACGAAAAAATATTTGAATATCAAATTTTGGGAGTATGAAATTAAACCAAAGCTGTTATCTAAATGTAATAGTTCTACAACATTTAAGAAAAAATTATATGTACCGGTAATCTATTAGTAGTTGTGCTGTTGTTCTGATTGATTGATACTTTTTGTGTTCACTTTTTTACCTATGAAATAGTAGGTTATTTCTAGGAGCTAAGTATGTTTTTCTTCTAGTTTGTTGAACAGTAAGAGGGTGTGTAAGATTTAAATTTGTTTACTATATTGGGAATTCAAGCATGTATTGCTTTGAAGTCATTAAGTAGAAGGGAGAAAAAGAGGGCTATCACAGACGTTTCAGTAATAAAGCGTGTAAATCAAAAGAATGTGAAAAGAAGCTTCTAAAACTGAGCTCTAAGGATGTAATTTCAAACACCTTACAGCCTCTCCTTTTTTATAGCTTAGACTTGCTGTAATGACAGTACTCAACTTCAACACTGAACAGAAAATGCTTATATAATAGAGAAAAAAAGTACCATAAAAACTGGCTTACTGTTGTGCCTTTTTGTAGCCTGACACTGAGATTGTGACCTTACATTTTATCTGATTTACAGATATCAAGCCAAAATACCAGCACTGGGAGCCAAGAAAGAGTCAGAAAAAATATCCACATATTATAACTGCCCTTTTCAAAATATACTTCGAAAAATTAGAAACAAACTTTATAGTTTTTAGATGATGTAAGATTTTTAACAGAGAAAAAGAGAAACAAAATGAATTTTTGAAGAGAAATCATAGACCTCTGTAAAACCAGAGGAATGCCTTATAGACTTTAAATTTACCTACTGCACATAGGAAAACAAGCTGTTCCTAGACCTCTGGTATGCAATCTGGGCTTTTGGTCACACTACTTTAGAAAATAGGCAAAGTGGTTTGGAATAAGAGATCCAGCTTCTTCCAAACATTATTGGTCCGGGCATATGTCAGAAACTCTTCATAGCTGCCTTCTTGCAAGCTGACATTAAACGGCAGTTAGACCTATTTTTGTAATAAAGAGTTAGATTCCTTTTCACATACTTTATCCTTCTGTTGATCATGGGCTGAAGTCAGGGATACAGTGTTCTTTTAAGTTTGTTTGCATTTCATTGCATTCTAGTGTGACAAATGTGGGTTTCAGAAACTAGAATTAAGTACCAAGTGGAATCTCTACTTCTGCTTTCAAAGGAAGGGTAAAAGAAGTTGAAATGTAGTGTTTACAGATCACAAGGCCAAAGGTGGGAAGCACTGTCTGACAAATAGCAAAGTCCTGGGGTGAAACTCTAGCCCCCTGAAGTCAGTGGGAGTTCTTCTTAGAGTGCTTGCTCATGTCCATTCCATATTAGGTGTGTGTGCTCACCACATGCACCAGTGCCAGAAGTTTTTCCCTTAGCAGTATCTGTAGGGGACTGGCCTTGGCGCCCCCAGGAGTGATGCCCGCATGGCACGGTATAAGGTGCGCCACCCTCCCCTCCCCAGTTCTTCCTTGCTGCCAGTGATGGTTCTGGAACTTCTGCTGCTTCGGCAAGTGTTGTTTTGTTCTCTGTTCTTGCAAACCTGTAATATAGTTGTATATAGTTAGTAGTTTCTTAGTTACCCTTAGTAATAGTTCTCAAACTCTTCATTAGTACCAAACGGGACTCAACTGGGGGAGGCGCATGCCCTGGTCCCCAGGCTTTAAGCCCTGTGATCACTGTAAATGGCCTATGCATGTCAGTGATCCACCTACCAACTGCCGAAGGTGCTTAGGCGAGGGGTACATAAGTGACAAGTGCCGCATCTGCAAGTCCTTCAAACCTAGGATGAAGAAGGAGCGCAATATCAGTTTGAAAGTGCTCCTAATGGAATCTGCTCCACCAGTGCTGTCTATGAGCCGGCACCAGTCGCCCTCCACAGCTTTGGTCAAGAAGCCGAAAAAGTCTGAGGGGAAGATCTCCAACCTCCCGCAAGGGAAAAGAGGGGTCTGGGGGCAAGCCACGACCCATGTTGGGCAGCTCAACACTCCTCTCAGGAAGTTGGGCCCTAGCTCAAGTCGACTGATGCAGCCCATCCCACACTTCACCTGTAACTCTGGATAGTGGTACAGGCCCCAGCCAGCTTCAGATGCTGTCGATGCCCGAAGCCCTTCAAGCAGCTCAGGAGATCCTGACGCTCCCAGTTCTACCCACACCAGCTCCAGCAGTACCCCAGTCTTGGGGAAAGTCTGCACTGGGACTGATGCATATGTTCCCACCTCAGCGGCACTGTTCCCCCTTGAGAGGGATGTCCTGCCGTTGCCCACCCGAAGCAGTCACGCCTTAGGACTAGAGACACAGGCTCAGCGGAGCCCTCTTCAGACACCGCACAGAGGGACTTGAGGCATATGTCGCCGGTGGATTGGCACAGACCCTCTGAGGCATGTGCCACCCAGCAAGAACTTCTGGGCCGGCCCCGAATGTCTCCAAGGGCCTGGTACCGATCACGGGACCGATCAAGGATCAGAGATTGCAGATAGCCAGGCCGTCATCGCCTGACTCCTAGCAGCAGGTCGCACTACTCGGGAAGATGCTCCTGGCAACCGGTCCGTGTTAGCTCCCAGTCCCTTTCAACATCCCAGTACCAGTCGAGTAGCATGAGGCATGAATTGTTGGGTCTCTGACGCAGATCCACCGAATGCTGTCGACCCCTGAGATCCTGACCAAGACACTCATGTTGCTCGGACAGGTCAGTTTGGGACACATTGACTGGCACTGATTGGATAAGAGCTACCACTCCACCCGATCCTGTTTGCTCAGTACTGACCGTTCCATTTACAGCTCCGGCATGGAGCAAGGCTCCCTGACTGTGAGACAAGCCCCCTTACCTGTAGTGCTGCCCACATCATTAGCACCAAAACCTGTCCCATGGTCCCAGGCGCAGTGGCTGGCGCCATGTTACCTGTGGAACCCTTGGGGGTTCACCCTACCCTCCCAGGCTGTCTGGTCGGTGTCGGGAGCCTCGGAGATGCCAGCGGCCTCTGTATCCCGTCCCCCTCCAGTGCTCAAGGCTTTGCGAGGATAAGACTCCACAGATCTAGGAGGACCCACGAAAGCAAGCTGCTGGACCACCAATGAAAGTAGAAGTCCCTGCGGCACCAGCATCATCCTTGTCATTGCTAGATGAGGCTATCACGGGGTCCCCTCACCCAGTTCCTCAAGATGATGCCATAGCACACCAGGAACTGTTGAAAAGGGTCGTGTCCAACCTGGGGCTTCAGGCAGAAGAACTGGAAGAGCCCTTTGACTCCCTGTTTGATGTCCTCTGCTCCACAGCTCCTGCCAGCGTGGCCCTACCCCTTCACAAAGGGGTTTCCAAAATCACTAATGCCCTGTGGCAGATCCCCTCTTCCCTAGCCCCTATCTCTAAAAGGGCAGAACGCAAGTACTTTGTGCCAACAAAAGGGCATGAGTAGTTATACTGCCACCTTGCCCCCAATTCCCTTGTGATAGAAGTGGTTAACCACAAGGAGAGGCAAAGACAACCCGGGGCCACCCCCAAAAAAGAAAGACTCGAGGAGGCTGGATCTCTTTGGGCATAAGATTTATTCATTGTCCAGCCTTCAGCTGAGAGTGGCAAAGCACCAAGCCCTCCTTGGCCGATATGACTTTAATATGTGGCAAGCCATGGCCAAGTTCGAAGGGTTGCTCCCTGAGGCTTCCAAGAAGGAGTTGAGTGATCTACACCCCCCTTCCCTGTCACTCTTCAGGGACTCCTCTCATGAGAGTCTCCTCGCACAGGAGGTAAAGGGGTTGCTACAGCTCGCTGTGGTGGAGGAAGTTGCTCTCAAGTACAGGAACAAGAGGTTCTGTTCCCGATACTGTTTAATCCCAAAGCCTAAGGGTGGTCTACGGCCCATCCTAGACCTGCGAGACCTCAACAAGTACTAAAGAAGCTAAAGTTCTGCATGGTTTCCCTGGATCAGGGAGACTGGTATGTTGCCCTCTACTTGAAGGACACATACTTCCACATAATGATCTTTCAAGGACACAGACGCCTCCTTCGGTTTACAGTAGGGCCCCACCACTACCAATTTGCGGTCCTCCTGTTCGGCCTGGCAGCAACACTGAGTGTGTTTACCAAGTGCATGTCGGTGGTAGTGGCTTATCTCAGGCGCTGGAGTATCCAGATCCACCAGGACCTCGATGACTGGTTCATCAAGGGCAGCTCCACGTCTCAAGTCCAAAGGGATGTTGCGGTGCTTCAAGCCACATGCCGCTCTCTGGGCCTACCAGTGAACAATAAAAAATCAACGTTAGTGCCAGTGCAGAGGATAGATTTCATTGGAGTGGTCCTCGACTTGACCTGCGCCAGGGCGTTCCTGCCGCTGGAAAGGTTCCACGCATTGACAAACCTCATCGCAGAAGTCTCCACGTTCCCTTTGACCAAAGCCAGGGTCTGTCTGTCTGCCTGCTGGATCACGTGGCAGCGTGCACTTACGTGGTCTGCCATGCCAGGCTCTGGATGCGGCCTCTGCAACAACGGCTGGGAACGGTCTACTCAGGAGGTCCCGGGATCTCCTGGAAAAGATTGTTACCATTCCCCAGACGATACTTACCTCGCTGCAATGGTAGACCTGTGACAGATTTCTGTTCCCAATCTGCCTGAGGCATCAGGTGATCAGGCTGAAGCCGCAGGATCATTTGGGGAGGAGATGACAAAACACACCAATTGTCTGAATTTTAAAGCTTTATTGATAAAATAATAAAACAACAGCGGAGAATGATGGGTGCTCCCCACGTCACTCAGAGGAAGGAAGGACGCATTAGTGCCCCAAACCCTAACCCACTTGCATACTTACACCCGCACTACCCGAGGCTGGCCAGACCTGCGTGTAACGTAAGAAGAGGGGGAGGGGTGGACGGGAGTTCTGTTTTTGTGCTCACAGCTCATCCAGGGTTCGCTGCCAATCTCCAAATTGCTCCAGCTCTCAGGAGGGTTTTAAGGCCTGGGCTCCTTTAGGGGTGTTCCATTCCGTGACTTCTGTTCCTGGTGCTCTTTGTGCCAGTCCAAACTGGCTTTCTGTCTTCTCTGCTTTTCCAAAACAACGGCTCCAGGGATGCGAAGCTCTGCTCCCCGCCTCGTCGTCTCGCCTGTGTTTTCCATCTCTGTAGCCCTGGTTCTCTCATGGCTGGCTGTGGCTGAGGGAGAGAAACTTTTGGACTTGGCCCAGTGTCTTATCGTTGGACTGAGCTTGGTAGCTGCAGTGTTGAGTTAACCCGTTCTCTGCTCTTTTTCTTTCCCCCTTTGGCCTCTTGCAGCCTGCAAAAGAATCTTTCACTCCCCACTCACACCTTTAACCCTCCCCAAAATGCTTTCAACAGCATTAGGAACATGCAGTGCTGATCTGCCTTTCCCAGGGGAATCCCTGAGGTTGTGACAGGCCAACCACGGGACAGTCCTGGAGGGGGTTCCGTTCGACAACTGCCCTCACTCCATCGAGTTGGTGTCGGACGCCTCAGACCTTGGCTGGGGTGCGCACTTCAGCAACCTCCAGACCTGGGATGTGGTCCCCAGAGGAGGTGAAGTTGCACATAAACATCAAAGAGCTCCAAGCAGTCAGGCTGGCTTGCGGAGTCTTCCTGCCTCACCTGTCAGGGAAGTCGGTACAAGTCCTGACTGACAACACAGCCTCAATGTTCTACATTAACAGGCACGGTGGAGCGCGCCCGTCGGCTCTCTGTCAGGAAGCGCACTGTCTGTGAGACTTCTGTATCAGCCATGAAATTCATCTGGAAGCTTGTCACCTTCACAGGGTCAAGAATACGCTGGCGGACGAGCTCAGCAGGGGATTCTCCTCTCACCACGAGTGGTCACTCCATCCAGAGATAGCCTGCATGATTTTCCAAATGTGGGGAACTCCCCAAACGGACCTGTTCGCCACCAGACAGAACAGGGGGTGCCACCGGTTTTGCTCTTGGCAAGGCCTGAGCAAGAGCTCCCTCTCCGATGCCTTTCTTCTGTCGTGGTCAGGGACCCTGATGTACGCATTTCCTCTGATTCCACTCATCAGCAGGGTCCTGGCAAAGATCAAGAGAGACAAAGAACTCAACCATGTCTGGCTCCTCGTACTGTGCTCAATGCACTAGATCACAGTGCTTTTTTACTAGCTGAATTAAATTGGTAGGAAAATGGATTCAAATTCAATTTAGGAAATGAAAGATCTTCTTTTTAAGAGATGTCTGGCTTTTATATAGTTGTGTTTACGAAGGAAAATGAAAGCTTATGTTTGCTAAATTAAAATTTATGACCATAACATAAAGATGTATAAATTAGAAAAAAAATACATGTTAAAAAGGCATTACTTTTTAAAAAATAAAGCCTTGATGTTGTAGAAATTCAGTACCAATACTGTTCCCATTGATTTCACTGGAAGATAAATAATTTTTTGCGCTTGGTAATGTGCACTGAAATTTGGGTACAACAGTTCTTTCATTTTTTATTTTAATTGCTGGGATTTAGCAAACATGGAACAGCAAACATAGAAAAAGTTTCGTTTGTGACACTGGAAATGTGAATAATTGTGGGCTTTTAATAGGCACTTCCATTTTTAGTGAGTGGAGTGACTCTCTTATCCATTGCTTGAGAAATGGAAAAAAGCCCATCAGAAGTTCATTATTAAATCTTCTTAGGTTGAGAGAGAATATTAATTAAAAAAACTAAATTGAGCAGTTTTTAGCACAGAATTATTTTATAACTTTAGAAGCCATTGACTTAATTTTCAAATATAATTTTCACATATTACTTTACTTTCAAAAATGGATCTAGTTGGAAACAAAATGACAAAGTAGGAATCAATGTGATAATTGCAGCAAGAAAGACTACAGTTGCCATCCTGTAAACCTTCAAGTACATGCTTAACTTTATACATGTGAGTAGTCCCAGGGAGTTCAGTTTTACTGAGGTGTGTAAAATTAAGCACGTGCATAAGTTTTTGCAGGATTGCGGCTTAGATTGTTTATGGTCTGATCCTGCAAGCACTGCACATGTGGAAATTCCATGTATTTCAATGTAAGCTTAGTGGGAGTTTAACATGTGTAGAGCTACCATAACTGCTACCCTAATGAGCCTTTTCCATCTCTAATTTCTATAACTGAAGGAATAATAATGGAGTATAACATAATGTTAATTGTAATATGCATTGGTCTCATTATCAGTGAACATTAAACTTCATTAATCAGTGGAAGCATATAAGATTTACTTTCAGAGTTGCATAGTATTTTGTTGAAAATCAGAAAATTAACCAACAAACAAAAAGATATAGGCCCAGATTTTTAAAGGTATTTTAGCCATTGCTGCACTCAACATTGCAACACCTAAGGGATTTAGAAGCCTACATCTCATTTTCAAAAGTGATTTAGGGACTGTGACAAAGCTCTGTCCTTGTCTCTGTGGGTCTCGCATTTCCTGGTGGATTTCCCTAGCCTCAGAGGCTCACTGCAACCGTCCACATAGCCCTTCTCTCTCTAAGGCCAGGGTACAGTCTACTGAGCCCTTTTCATCATAAGCCAGCAAGGAGGTTGGTGAGAGAACTCCCACAGTCTGTGTTGTCCCTATGGGTTTATTAAAGAACAGTTTAGCCTCCTTTCCTGTCTTCCCCTCCAAGGAGGTGTTTCTTTAGTGGCAGGTTTGGGGGAACCCGGGCCCACCCTCTACTCCTTGTTCTGGCCCAGGGACCCTAATGGCAGCAGCTGACCTTTCACTATCAGAGTTGTTACATTTCCCTGGGCCACTTCCCCGGGCCACTTCCCCACAGTTCCCCCCGCTTCTCTCTCTTAATGCTTTCTTCACCCTTACCTTAGGGCTCCCTTTCCAGTGGTTTGAGGGTGTCTTCATTACCCAGCCCTTCAGCTGCATTTCCTCTTCCCTGGCTCTCTTTGGCCTGACTGGAGTGAGCCCTTTTATAGTATCAGAGGGGCCTTAATTAGAGTCAGGTGTTCACATTAGCTTAACAGCCTCACCTGACTCTTTGCAGGTTAATTGGAGTTAGGTGTTTTCATTAGCCTAACAGCTTCAACTGACTCTTTGTAGGCTAATTGGAGTCATGTGTCTACCCTAATCTGCAGCAGCCTCTGCTCTGGTCAGACAGGGAACAGAAAACTGCTTCTCCAGTGGCCAGTATATCTGCCTTCGACTACTCTGCTGTACCCAGCTGGTCTGGAGGGAGGTGGGAGACTGCTGCTGGTACTGCTGCTAGGCCCTGGGCTCTCCCTGCTGCTGCTGTTGCTGCTCCAGCTGCTCCCCCCTGGCTGGGCCAGACGTCGTCCCCCCCCTTCTCTGCTACCTGGTTGCTGGCTAGCTGCTGGACTCCCCGAGTGCTGCTGCTCCAGGTACAGCCCCTTGGGGGGGCCTGCTGGCACGCTCCCCAGCCCCAGCTGTTGCTGCTGTAGACACCATCACCACCACCACCTGAGAGGGGTCCCTTCTGCCTGCCCGGACCACCACCTGGAGCTGCTGAAGTCCCGAGGAGGAGAAGAACAGGACCATCTACCAGTGGGCGAGCACCTAGAGACTTTGCTGACCACCGTGGAGGGGGCCTTTCAGACTGAGTAACTTTCAAACTGTGCTCTTGTGGTGAGGGTTTTTGACTGTGTTTGTGGGGACACAAAGGGTGTGGTGTAGAGCCTGCCCCCCAATCCATCTGTGTCCCCCACCTCCACCACCCCCACTGGCTGTTTACCATCTGCCTCAGCTCCTGCCTCTGGACTCAGCTGCTTGCTTGGCTTGCCACGCCCTGTTTCCACTGTTTGGGCCTGAAGCAGAAGCCAGCCCACACCGACTTTTTGTGCAAGCGCACATGGGCGCAGGTGACCTTGGACTGACCCCCCCCACAGTTTTGCCCCTTGCTACCTGCACCATTTGCCACTTGCAGCCTTTTGCTCCTCCCCTTTCCCCCAACTCCCCCCGTTACTAGCTTCAGTTTGTTTGCCTGCCCCGCCCTTTTCCCACTACAGCTTTGTTTGTTTGCCCCACCCCAGCCTCTGAAGCTAGCTCCTTGGTTTCCCTTTCCTACCTCCAACCTGTTTAGCCCATCGCTCAGTGCTCCCATGCCCCCTCCCATGCGCTTGTACCCTTCCCCATTTTAGTTTGGACCCCTTTCACTGCACCCCCCAATGCTGTTGTATTCCACCCTCCCCTAGTGCAGCTAGAGGAGCCGAAATCCCACCCCGTGTCGGTGACTGACCCCCAGCCCTTGATTGCCCCTCATCCAGCTCACCCCTTTTGGCGCCCTCCTCCCTGTCTGCAGCCTAGCGGGGAGGAGTGGTCGATCTGCTTCCCCTTTCTTCTCCTCTCTGGTGTTTCCCCCTCCCTCCCTGCTCGTTATGGCAAGAGACACGGTGGGTGGGGTCCCTTCGGCAGACCCAGCTGCCCCTCCCCCGCCTGCCCCCTGTCAACCCCCCCATGCTTCTACCTCAGCCGCCGCTGCTGAACCACCTGCTACTGCTCCTGCTGGGGCGCTGGCAGCGGCGGGTAACGGGGTGACCTCCGCTGCTGCTATGTGCCTCGCCCCCTCAGATTCTGGGAGAGCCCCCCCAGCTGGCGGGAAGGGCCAAGGTAAGAAGAAGGGGAAGGGCCCCACCAAAAAGACAAGTCCTTGCAGAGCGGGGTCCTTCCTCTTTCGTGCAGGAAAGCCGTGCTCGCCTTATTGCCGAAGAAGGGGGACCTCCGTGATTTACAAAATTGGCATCCTGTCTCGCTCCTCAATATGGACTACGAAGTCGTAGCAAAAACCATCTCGCTGCGGCTGGGGTCCGTGCTGGCAGACGTGGTCCACCCAGACCTACACTGTCCCAGGCCGCACCATCTTCGACAACCTCTATCTGGTCCGGGACCTTTTGGAACTCGGGTGTAGGGACGGTCTGTCGTTCGCCCTCCTGTCCCTGGATCAGGAGAAGGCGTTCGACAGGGTGGATCACGGGTATCTCCTGAGCACTCTGTGAGCGTTTGGCTTGGGTCCCCAGTTTGTGGGCTTTCTCCAGGTGCTGTACGCCTCCACAGAGTGTCTGGTCAGGCTCAACTGGACCCTGACCGAACCGGTCAGCTTCGGGCGGGGAGTACGGCAGGGGTGCCCCCTCTCGGGCCAGCTGTACGCTCTGGCGATCAAGCCCTTCCTCTGTCTCCTCCGCAGGAGGTTGACGGGGTTGGCGCTACAGGAGCCGGAGCTGCGGCTGGTCATGTCAGCATACGCCGACGATGTATTCCTCGTGGTCCAGGACCCAGGGGACTTGGCGCGGGTGGAGGCTTGCCAGGCTGTGTACTCGGCAGCCTCCTCCGCCCGGGTCAAGAGCTCTGTCCTGGTGGTAGGGGACGGATGGCAGGTGAGCTCCCTGCCACTCGCGCTTTAGGCCATCCGGTGGAGCGCGGGTCCGCTGCTCTGTCTCGGCATTTACCTTTCTGCCACGCATCCGTCTCCGCCGGAGAACTGGCACAATTTAGAGGGCAGGGTGACAGAGCGGCTTGGGAAATGGACAGGACTACTCTGGTGCCTCTCCCTTCAAGGGAGAGCACTGGTGCTTAAACAACTAGTCCTGTGCATGCTCTGGTACCGGCTCAACACCCTGGTCCCGGCCCCGGATTTCCTGGCCAACCTCTGGACATCGATTCTGGAGTTCTTCTGGTCGGGACTGCACTGGGTCTTTGCGGGGGTTCTCAGTCTACCTTTGAAGGAGGGAGGGCAGGGCCTGAAGTGTCTCCACACTCAGGTCCGTGTCTTCCGCCTCCAGGCCCTGCAGAGGCTCCTTTATGGTGCAGGTAGTCTGGCATAGAGCGTACTGGCGCACGCCTTCCTGCGCCGCTTCCGAGGGCTCCGATATGACCGGCCACTCCTTTATCTCCATCTGAGAGGTCTTCCGCGAGACCTCTCCGGGCTGCCAGTCTTCTACCAGGACCTCCTCCGGACCTGGAAACTGTTCTCAGCAACCAGGTCCGTGGCAGCAGATCTCCTTCTGGATCCCCTGCTACACAACCCCCAGCTCCGTGTGCAGGTGGTGGAGTCCCCTTTGGTACCCAGAGGTTGGTCCTGGCAGAAGTCACAAGAGTCGGAGACCTCCTGAACTACGACCGGGGAGACTGGCTGGATCCCCTGACGCTTGCTCAGTGCATGGGGCTCTCCAGGCCTCGTACTCCCCGGTGCGTGCTTCAGGAGGTGAGCGCCACTTTGCCGCCTGCTGCTTGGGTTTACCTTGACCAGGTCCTGCATGAGGGTGGGCCCCTGCCCTGTGGACCCAACCGACCCCCCCGCCCCTTCACCGTGAGCCGGCTGCACGATCTGCAGCCGGTCTACTTCCAGACCGTGCCAAGGAAGCATCTATATATTCTTGTGCTCCACACCCTTCATGTCCTCATGTCCCGCCCCAACACAAAGTGGTGGGACTTCCTGCCACCTCTAGAGGGTGAGGAGCCCCGGTGGGCCAGCCTATACTCCACCCTGATCCTGAGGCCCGCCAGGGATATAAGTTGGTGGCTCCTTCATGCGGCTGTGAGCACGGGCGTGTACTTGGCACGGTTCACCCCATCCCCGACACCTGCGCGTTTTGCGGCGTGAGGGAGACCCTGGTGCACATTTACCTGGAATGCACCAGGTTGCAGCCCCTATTCCAGCTCCTCACAAATATTTTGTTACATTTTTGGTTGCACTTTTCCCCTCACCTCCTTAACTATGCACTCCCTATTCATGGCCCCACAAAGTCACGGGATCTCTTGGTCAGCCTCCTCCTAGCCCTGTCTAAAGTGGCCATCTATAAAACCAGGGTGAGGAGGTTGGCCAATGGAGTTTCCTTTGACTGTGGGGCCTATTTCCGATCCTCATCCGTTCACATATCCGGGCAGAGTTCCTCTGGGCGTTGTCCACTGACTCCCTTGACACCTTCGAGGAGCAGTGGGCGCTGTCCAGGGTTCTCTGCTTGGTATCCCCATCTGGTTCCCTTCATCTGACCCTTTGACTGCACTCCTGTCCCTGTTATTTCATTAGTTGTCCCCCGTACTTATTTGGTTTCCAGGTCCTGTGGACCCCCTTCTTAGGCTGGGGGACGACTTTGCCTGCCCACTTTCTGGATCCCAATAGGACTACTCTGCTGTACCCAACTGGCCTGGGTCTATCACAGTACCTAAGAGCCTAAATTGCATCAATGGGATTTTGGCTGTTAAGAGCCTAAGTTGTTTTTGAAAATGAGATTTAGGTTCCTACATCTGTTAGGCATTGCAATGCTGAGTGCAGCAGTGCCTAAATACCTTTAAAAATCTGGGCCCTAGTCTTTCTGTTCTGTGTTCATTTTTTAAAAAAAATCTATTTTCACTCTTTTCAAGAAATCAACTTTTATAATATTTTAAGAAAAATGCATTTGTGTATCACTAATCAAACATTAATACTTCGTTTCACAACTATTGTAGATCTGAATTCTCAGCCTTACCTGATGTTAGGGTTCTGTTGGGCACATAAGGGGGTAGGCGTTGTGTTCCATAACCTGGGTTCATGTATGCTCTTGGTGAGTGGGGCCTTTCTCAGAAAATACTGAATATTTTTTTTTTTAGGCTTGTGAAAGATCTCAGAGCAGTGACAGCATAGGCAGCAGTATGCCTCATCCCTGTTCTGGGAGGACAGGCCAAAAAGCTACTTCCATTAACACTGAAGAAACTTTTCAAACAAATGTTGCTTATGTTATGCTTCACTGGGGCTTCTCATGTAGCAGGATTTGGCCTTTGATAGAACAATGCCAACAATACTGTTCTGGTGACTTTTATATGTTGGTTTTGATTTTTTTATAGAAACAAAAATAAAGTCCATTTTCTTGTTAAACTGTCACCAAGCTTCTTTGTGTAAAATCCTTGGCTTGTTTGAGAAAAAGAATACAAAAAAGACTGCAGAGGAATTTTCTGGGGCATGACCCTGAATAATACTATATTAGTTGTGTTAGCTTTAGTCAGTTCTTCAGTTCTGTTTAAGTGACCTTTTTATGTCCAGGGTCTTGTACCAATACAAATAGGATTAGAGCTATCTTTCATTATTCTTTTTAAAGACATAGCACCATGTAGGCTTGAATGCACAATTTCTTCAAGTGTTATTTCATGTGAAAACCCATAATAATTTAACATTAGTTGTGGCATTTCTTATACAGATTTTTGAATGAACAAGGTCGTTGTCTAAATTTACTAAAAGGTTTTGAAAACTGTTGTCCTCTGACATTGAGTGATCTTAATAAACTACCTAATTGACAAGAAAAACATCTTTGTAGGGATTTAAATTGAAATGCAATCGAACTATTAAAATGTATGTTTACACTTCCTTTCCCCCCAGTTCGGACTGAAAACTGGAACATTCCATTTTTGTGATGGGCTTGTAAACAGAGGATAATCGCTATCTATTACTCATTATTGTGGTATGAAAAGAATAGATAGGGAAGTTCAGTTAACTTAGTAGCTTTAGCTGTACATTTGAAAGTGCTTTATAATGTATATTAAAATTCTCCTGTTTCTTATTTTTTCTCTTGGTGTGTACAATTCCTTCCAGAGCTTTCAGATATAGATGGGACACTCATCCATTGCCATATTCTTCTGAGCCTTCTAGCTCAGCTGGCCAATGTGGAGGAGGGACAGCACTATGGTTCTACTCCTTTTCCAACCTTGCCCCTTTGGGATGGCTAGCTTCCATGGGGCCAAGAGGAGAGAGCAGTCCCAGCACTTGGGGGTCTACATGGACTGAAATCTGGCCAGCAAAGCTTCTTTCATCCTCTCCTCCTGTATACATGTACAGCAGTTGGCATTGGCTGGCCCTGAGGACTGGGGCAAAGCATTTTAAACGTAGTTCCTGAGTATTTTCAATGGTAGGGCAAGATGTGTGGGTGGCTTATGTCATCCTTTTAATTGATATATGCCTTACTTCCTAGGGCCCTAAAAGGATTAAGTCATATGCTATTTTAAGAAGGACCATTTTCAGTCCTTGTTGTTTTCTTTACTATATTTCTCATTTCCTTCCAAAAAGACATCTATATCATTAATTTGCTAGAGACATTCCACGCAACATAGTGGTTTATGATGACATAATATAGTAAAAACGAGCTCCTTGTGTAGAAATACACACTTGCTAAACTTGAAGACTAAACTTAGGCTGGAAAGTTTCTGTATAATTAAAATAACATGCACATTTCTAGACTCTCCATTTATTAAAACATAATTTGCAAAGAAAATTCATTAAAGTGGAGTTAAGATTTTGGTCACGCAACATCCGCTTAAATTCTTCCCAGTGTTCTAATCTCTTCAGTAACATAAATATTTTTGTGTCATCTGTGTATTTTACCATCTGATTATACACCTTCTTCTCGGATCATTAACAAATATAGGCCTTAGTTCAGCAAAAAACTTGAGCCCATGCTTAAGCCCCATTAAGTCAATGGGGCTTAAGTGTTGGCATAGTTAAAGCAGAAACCTCCCTCCCCCAGCGTACCTCTTATATCAGTACAGCTTATTTTGGTTCACTGAAGCGAAATAAATGATACCAGTACAAATCATCTTATACTGCTGTAACTTTGTCTACACTAAAGCTTTTACTAGCATAACTTCAGTCAAAAATAAAAAAAACAAACAAACCCGACTAACAAAGTTATGCTGTTAAAAGTTGAAGTGTGGATCAGGCCTTAGGCATGTGCTTAGGTGTTTTCTTGAATTGGAGTCATAAAAAGTAACATCAAGCCTAGTATGGAAAGTTAGGGGCAGGGCACCCCACTGTTAACCTTTGACCATGCAGAAAATTGACCGCTTATTTCTGCTATCTGTTTCCTGTCTCTTAGCTCATTTCAGTTTCTTGACATTGTTTTACTTCTCATCCCATGACAATTTAGGTTCCTTAATAGCCTCTTGTAAGGTACTTTGTCAGAACCATTTGAAGATCCAAATAAATTATATAGGTCTGTAGATTAATCGCAGTTAACTCACGCAATTAACTAAAAAAATTAATTGCTATTAATCACATTTTTAAACAATAAATACCAATTGAAATTCATTAAATATTTTTGCATGTTTTTCTACATTTTCAAATATATCCATTTCAATTACAACACAGAATACAGAGTACAGTGCTCACTTTATATTATTTTTTATTACAAATATTTGCACTGTAAAAATGATAAACAAAAAAATAGTATTTTTCAGTTCACCTAATACAGGTACTGTAGTGCAATCTCTTTATCATGAAAGTGCAACTTACAAATGTAGATTTTTTTTTGTTAAGTAACTGCATTCAAAAACAAAACAATGTAAAACTTTAGTTCCTACAAATCCACTCCGTCCTACTTCTTGTACAGTCAATCGCTAAGAGAAACAAGTTTGTTTACATTTATGGGAGATAATGCTGCCCACTTCTTAATTACAGTGTCACCTGAAAGTGAGAACAGGCATTGGCATGGCACTGTTGTTGCTGATGTCGCAAGATATTTACGTGCCAGATGTGCTAAAGATTCATATGCCTCTTTATGCTTCAGCCATCGTTCCAGAGGACATACTTCCACGCTGATGACGCTTGTTTAAAAATAAAAAGTGTTAATTAAATTTGTGACTGAACTCCTTGGGGTTAAATTATATGTCTCCTGCTCTGTTTTACCTGCTGTCAAGGTTCCTTCCCCACTCTGAACTCTAGGGTACAGATGTGGGGACCTACATGAAAAACCCCGTAAGCTTATTTTTACCAGCTTAGGTTAAAAATTCCCCAAGGTACAAACTATTTTACCTTTTGTCCCTGGACCTTATTGCTGCCACCACCAAGCATCTAACAAAAAATAACAGGGAAAGAGCCCACTTGGAAACGTCTTTCCCTCCCAAATCCCCCCCAAGCCCTATACCCCCTTTCCTGGGGAAGGCTTGATAAAAATCCTCACCAATTTGCATAGGTGAACACAGACCGAAACCCTTGGATCTTAAGAACAATGAAAAAGCAATCAGGTACTTAGAAGAAGAATTTTAATGAAAGAAAAAGTAACAGAATCATCTCTGTAAAATCAGGATGGTAAATACCTTATAGGATAATCCGATTCAGAACATAGAGAATCCCTTTAGGCAAAACCTTAAGTTTCAAAAAGACACAAAAACAGGAATATACATTCCATTCAGCACAACTTATTTTATCAGCCGTTTAAACAAAACAGAATCTAATGCATATCTAACTAGATTGCTTATTAACTCTTTACAGGAGTTCTGACCTGCATTCCTGCTCTGGTCCCGGCAAAAGCAACACACAGACAGAGAGAACCCTTTGTTCCCCCCCCTCCAGCTTTGAAAGTATCTTGTCTCGTCATTGGTCATTTTGGTCAGGTGCCAGCGAAGTTATCTTAGCTTCTTAACCCTTTACAGGTGAAAGGGTTTTTTCTCTGGCCAGGAGGAATTTAAAGGTGTTTACCCTTCTCTTTATATTTATGACACCTGCATTCTGCCATATATTTCATGTTATAGCAGTCTTGGATGATGACTCAGCACATGTGGTTCATTTTAAGAACATGTTCACTGCAAATTTGACAAAATGCAAGGAAGATACCAATGTGAAATTTCTAAAGATAGCTACAGCACTTGACCCAAGATTTAAGAATCTGAAGTGCCTTTCAAAATCTGAGAGGGATGAGATGTGGAGCATGTTTTCAGACATCTTAGAAGAGCAACACTCTGAGGCTCAGAACCCAAACCACCAAAAAAGAAAATCAGCCTTCTGCTGGTGGCATCTGACTTAGATGATGAAAATGGACATGCATCGGTTTGCACTGCTTTGGATCGTTATCAAGCAGAACCTGTCCTCAGGATGGACATATGTCTTCTGGAATGGTGGTTGAAGCATCAAGGGACATATGAATCTTTAGCACATCTGGCATGTAAATATCTTGCAATGTTGGCTACAACAGTGCTATGCAAATGCCTGTTCTCACTTCAGGTGACATTGTAAACAAGAAGCAGGCAGCATTAGCTTCTGCAAATGTAAACAAACTTGTTTATCTGAGCATTGGCTGAACAAGAAGTAGGACTGATTGGACTTGTAGGCTCTAAAGTTTTACATTGTTTTATTTTTGAATGCAGGTTTTTTGCACATCATTTCTACATTTGTAACTTCAACTTTCATGATAGAGATTGCACTACAGTACTTGTATAAGGTGAATTGAAAAATACTATTTCTTTTGTTTTTTTACAGTGCAAGTATTTGTAATAAAAAATAAATATAAAGTGAGCACTGTACATTTTGTATTCTGTATTGTAATTAAAATCAGTATATTTGAAAATGTAGAAAACATCCCAAAATATTCTGTATTCTGGTATTCTGTTATTGTTTAACTGCACAATTTAATCACAATTAATTTTTTTAATCGCTTGACAGCCCTAAAATTATATCAATCAACTGGATTATTTGTTGACTGTTTTGTTAACATACCTGAGAATTCCAATGGAATAGTGATGCATGGCTTTCCTTTATGGCAGCTGTGCTGTCTTATCGTTATCATATTATGTTCGTTGGGGGATTTTGTACTTCTGTTTTTAATTTCTTTTCAACAGACTTTTCTAGTACCAAATTAAGGTTTACTGGTCAGTAGGTGATAGGATCATCCTAGGAAATGCTTCTTCCTAAAAATCTATTTATTTTATTGCACATATTACAGCAGTTGAATGTACAATAATGTGTTTGTGTTTTTTTTTTATGGTGTTAGCAGTACATGAAATTTTGATGTGGAAAACTTACTGTGAAATATGGAATAGAGATCAATGTTGTTTCAGTAAAGACTTTATGTTGGACTTCCAGCAGGAAAAGGCTTGACACACTTATAATTAAGCTACCCAGCCATTAAATGGTGGGTTTATTCTTGGTGCCTTGTGGTCACATTCTTAATACAAATCTTCATAGGACTGGCACCAGGCCTTTTTTGAAAGTGATGTTGCTGGAGGAGGAGAGTTGGGTTTGGTTTGGTTTTGGTAACCTCCATAAAAAATAAAACTTTTTATAAGGTGAACAAGTTAACAGAATAGTTAATCATTTTTCTTTTTCTTGTGCTTTGCCAGTAGAGCGGTGCGTAGCCTCTTGAACATGCATATGTGGCTAATGGCTGTATAACATAAATTAGACACCTAGCTAATTCAGTCTGGAATTTTGAAGCATCACTTTGTCAGATGGTTTGATGATATGCAGGGAGTGACAAATCATTATTAGTGGTTGCTGGTTTTCAATTTGTGTTTGTGTGATGTTTTCAAATACATTTAAACAGAGGCTGCCTGCACGCTAACTTTGACTAGCCTGTTGGCTGGTCACAGTTGTTCCACACTTAGGGGTGCTTTATCATTGCTCAGCAGAGGGCTGTAGTGGCAACTTGCCAGAAAGCTGTACCTAATTTACATAAAATGAAGCATATTGCAGCTACTCACATCTTTAATATGGAGGTTCAGCCCACTGCGACTACAGATCCCAATATGCAATGCTCCATCTTAATCTAAACAGAATTTGATACAGATGCTAAATTTTTAAACCTTAACTCTTCCCTTTCAATATTTTCCATACTGTTGTAGTTTTTTCTTGAAAACATTATGGCTATTCAAGCTACTTTAGCTGTTTTTGTAATGTGTTATTGTGAACAACATGCATTTCTAAGGCAGAAGTTTAAGGATGGCTTAATTTTTCTGTTTAATTTTCTGAATAATAATTTATAAACTGAATTAATAAATTCTGAACAAATGACTTTATAATTTTTTAAATCATTCCAGTATAAATAAAACATTCTAGTCCAGCCAGATGCTTCATAGCAAGTACTATTTTTCTGGTTTGATATTCCTATTTTGATATAATTAATCTGCATACAAAAGTTTAATTTTGAGCCTTCAGCGTAGTTGGCAAGAGAACAAAAATCATATACTTCATAGCCTTCAAGTGTGATTGAAAAGAAAATAGGCTTTGAAGCTAGAAAATTGCTTCTACTTTCTTTCCTGTTTTACTGGCTGTTGCTGTTTATCGTGGGTTGTTAAAACTTGATGCTCTAAGAAGGTGTTGAAGCCCACACTTTCTCGAACCTGATAGCATTCTGAAAAAAGCCAATTTATACGCACACCCAGGTGAAAAGGCATAGTAAACAAACCTTCCTCCTTTATTATTACAGTTTTCTAATTATGCCTTTTTATAATTTAATACCTTTTCAAAGTGTTTCTTTAGCATATTTGGTCTTTGAATATTGGCATTACATGTGAATGATAATCTCCTGTTGGATGATTTGTTTGTAATGGATTTCAAAGTGTCTTTGTGGAGTTGCTTGCTGTTGTTTTTGATACTTTATGCTGGTACAGTAGTGAATATTAAGCTTACTGATACTGTTCTTGTTTCTTAAGAGACCTTTCCCCTTTTGAGGGCTAGGAAACATAAACTGTTGTGCATGGATTTCGGAAGACTTTTGGGTTACCCCTCTTCTCTTTATAAGCACTGAAAAATGTTCAAAATCTACCAAGATCTCAACTTTAACATATAATCTTGTATACAAATAGGGATTTAAACACTTGACGTGTATAGAACTCACAATACTTAAAAGTGCCTGAATTCTCTTTGGTGTTGATACAGTATTTTATACAGATATACAGCCCTTTTCTCCACAAGAAAGATATTGTTATATTGCAAAAAGAAAAGGAGTACTTGTGGCACCTTAGAGACTAACAAATTTATTTGAGCATAAGCTTTCATGAGCTACAGCTCACTTCATCGGATGAAGCTGTAGCTCACAAAAGCTTATGTTCAAATAAATTTGTTAGTCTCTAAGGTGACACAAGTACTCCTTTTCTTTTTGTGAATACAGACTAACACGGCTGCTACTCTGAAACCTATTGTTATATTGGTTATTGTTATACTGGCATAACACCCCAGCTGTTCACTCTTATTTTTCTTTGAGTGGCTTTTTTCAATTTAGTTTAAACCCCTTCCAGGTGATATAAACTAAAACTAAAAAAGCCACTTTTGTACTGGGAAAAGCATCTACACTGGGGTTTATACTGGTATAACTGTGCTAGTTTAAATTCACGCCTTACAGTGAAAAGAAAACTTTTCTGTGTACACAAGGCCACAATACTTAGTGCATGTAATTACCTTTGATCAGACTGAACTGGGGACTTTTTCTTCTGATTTCCTGCACCATTGTCTTTAGCATTGCCAACCCTCCAGGATTGTCCTGGAGTCTCCAGGAATTAAAGATTAATCCTTAATGAAAGATTATGTCATGTGATGAAACCACAAGGAATACAGCTGACCAAAATTGGCAACCCTAATTGTCTCAGTTCATTCAGTGTAATTATAGTTCTGCGAGTGCTGGTCCCAGTCTGTATTCAGTGTGTATGCCCTGTGTGCCCAGTGTCAGAGACCAGGACATGGGCAGTCGTGTCTAGTGGCTGAAGCAGGAGTTATATCTAGAGACTAGAGCAGGAGTCAGGTCTAGTGCTTTGAAGAGGAGGCAGTGGCCAGGAATCAGAGCTGAGGGTCAGAACTGGAATACTTACAGTGACGCAAGGTTGGGGCCAAGGCAGGAGTAGGGCTGGAGCAAGGCTGGGAGCATGGGCAGCAGGTGAACCCCCACTTTGGGGAGGCTAGCCCACTGGCCCTGCCCCTTCTGCCAAGGCACCCCACTCCCCCACTCACCAGAGCCCTGAGTCCCCTGCAGCTGGAACAGCCCCGAGCTCCCTCTCCCCGCCCCATGGCAGGAGGAGCCCGGAGCCTTCCATGGCTAGTTGGAGCTGAGTGAGCCCCCGCCAGCTTCAGGTGAGTGGACATAGCCTCTAGGCAGAGCATGACCTGGGTCAGGGGAGGCTTAGCTTGCCCTGGCCTTTGATACCCGCCGCCCATGGCTGGAAACAAGCAAGTGCAAAAGTTATCACAGCCTTTGGTGAATACTTTGAGCAGCTGCTGGCCTACTGCTGCTGCTGGGTTTAAGAGCCGGTCTGCTGACTCTTCCAACTAATCATGTGGTGTAGCCATCAGGTAACCTACTACTGCAGCCAGATGCGCTTCTTAGGTTGCCCGGAGACTGGTGCTATTGCAGGCTCTGGTTCTTGACACTCAAGATTGGAAATTCTTAAATAGCACGTGCACCCTTTGTCTCCTTGTGCTCCCATCTGAGAGCATAAAGGGTGGTGCAGGTTGCTCGCCTCTCCAGTTCCTTTCTGATGCTCTCAGTCTGAGACTGAACCCTTCTGTGTTCAAAGCCTTTTACCATTGCTGCTTGATCTTCAGTTCTGTAAATAAATTGTTAAATAGTTTATTAGGTATTTTAGATTTAGATCAGTAGTAGTTAAATAGTTTGGGGGTGGGAGGGTTCCCACTCCTTAGTTCCCCCACTGTTCAGGCTTGTATTATGTTGCTTAAAGTTCCAGGTTTAAAAACCCAGCCTGGCCTGAGCCTGGGTCTTCCTGGTGAGCAACCTGCAAAAGCGCCACTTGTACTGCCTTGGGGAAGCACACATCCCCTCAAGGTATGACACCTGCTGTTCCTTTCCTCTAAGTACGAGGCAATCTTGGAAATTCAGACCCCACAGACATTGAGACTCTTTCTGAGGCCTCCCATTCCCCATCTTCCTGATTTGAGCCTCTGAGAAGTGCCCCTCTGACACCAGCATCCTCCAGCTCAGAATCTTCCAGCAGGCCCAAGGACCCCACTAAACAGGGGCTTGAAGAAGGTGGGGTTAAATCACCCCACAAACTCTTGAAAAAGAGATCTATCTCTCCCCTTCCTCTAGAACTGCCTGGGACTCTGTGCCCAGAATGGGTGCATCCGGATCTCACAGGGAGCAGAGACCGAAATTGATGGTACTGAGAGGTACCAGTGCTCTCATGAAACCATAAACTGAATAGGTGGGACCAACCCTGACATCACACAGAGACAGAAGGGACCATACTCCCTCTGCATTGGTGGCACTGTTCTGGCAGAAGTCCACCATTTCCAAGACAAAATTGGTGGATTTGCTCAAACCCAAGACACCTGCCAGCGCTCCTCTGGTGAGACCATGTTACGCTTTCCTTAAGAACCTGGCAGTTTACACAGACACAGAATCTCCGATTCTTTCAGTCCCAATTCTGCTGAGAGATATCCCGTAACTGTCAACTTGACATTTGCCAGTCCTGAGCTCCAGCCAAGAAGTGGAGGCTCCGGCACCATTCTTGTTTTATTCGCTAGCTCCTATCCATTGGTCAGGGTACACAGTATCATCAGCTCTTCCACTAGAGCCTGACAGCTCCTCCTCATCTGACCAAAATGACCCAGTATCAATTCTTAGCCAGTTAGTGAGGGTGCAGAGCCATCTGGCTGGCTTTAGAAGACCCATCAGGGCTGATAGTGATCTCCCTGACAAACTGCACTGTTGGCCAAGGAGTCAATGGTAACTGTCATAAGGCCCTCTCCATACCCTTATGATCCTGTCCACTGACCTTATTAGGCCCCTGGAATCTGTACTTTTGGGCACCAGGATACAAGGGCCCTGGACATTGCTCCCAACAATGGTCATCTTCCAGAGGGGAACCACAGTCTCCACAGAAGTGCTTTGGTCAAGGAGGAACAGACAGTACTGCCAGATCTGCCAGTGGTGGTTTTCTTGGCCTCCACAGACAAAGCAGGGACACTACCCTCTCCATCACTACGAACAATTATAGACAGTACCAGGACCTCCTGTGTAAGATTGCTGAATCTCTTCAGATCCCAGTAGAGATGGTTCGGGATCCTATCACAAACTCCTTTTCCAGGCTATAGCTCCCTCTAGGGTAGTGCTTCCCATCAGTAAGGCTTTCTGCACCCCAATGAGCAGTTTGGCACACACCTATCACTTGTGCTCTTACCCTAAAAATGGCTGAGAAGAAATACTTCATTCCTCCCAAAGGAGCAGGGTCTTTGTTTTCCCACCCTAACCCCAGCTTCCTTGGTGGTACAGGGAGTCGTGGAGCAAAGCAGGCTGCACCAGCCCTGGTCCACCCCTTCAAACAAAGAGGAAAACAGACTTGATTTCTTTGGCAGAAATAATTTTTCATTGGCTAGCCTGCTGTTCCCCATAGCAAATGACCAGGCATGGATGTCCAAGTATGACTTCACGAATTACAACAAGTTCTCAGAATTCACTAATAACTTGCCACAGGAATGTAAGCCCCAATTCCAGGCCATTCTGGATGCGGGAAAACTGGTAGCAAGATATCCCTCTAAGTGTCTCTGGATGCAGTGGACTGGCATCACATTCTGTAGCCACCTCTGTGGTTATGAGATGGGTTCACGGTTGCAGTCCTCTGGATTCCCCAAGGAGGTTCAAGTAACGGCAGATGATCTCCCCTTCGAGGTAACCACCATTTTAAAGAAAAGACAGATGAGTCACTGTACTCCTCAAGGACTCTCTTGTTACCCTCTGCCTTTTGGGAATATATAACGCAGAACCCCATAGGAATCATTCCAGGCTGGTTACTCCTAGATATCTCCCGCTACCACAGTCTTTTTTCCACCAAAAGACCTACGAGCCCCCTACAAAATGAGTTAGGGTCAGTTTGGCGTACACACTGCACCACTGCCCTATCCTCTTCAGTCCCATCTACCTACCAAGAAGGCTTTTTGGTAGGATGATCAAAAGCCATCAACCAGTGTCTTTATTATCTGTTACCCCCCACTCCCTTTGGGGGCCACCTGGTCTGTTTCTCCCAGTGTGGCTATCATGTTGGACAAATAGATCTCAGAGATCATGTCAACTGGCTACATAATAGAGTTCCTGTCTGCTCACCTCCCTCCCCATCCCTTTTCAGGGAACCTTCTCACAAGAAGATTCTCAAACCAGAGACTGACTCCTTACTCCTGCTGGGGGCAATAGAGCCCATGTCCCCACATCGCAAAAGGGAAAAGCTTTTATTCAAGATGCTTCCTCACTCCCAAAAAGAACATGGGCTGGGGACCCATCTTGGACCTCAGACAACTGAATGACAAGTATATGTCCCCTTCAGCCTCTCAACAGCCCCAAAGGTTTTACAAAGGTACTCTCTGTGGTGGCTGCATACCTCTGCAGACAAGGAAGCCCAATGTTTTCTTAGATAGAGATTTGACAGTTACCTAGATAGTTGTATCAGGAAGTGGAAGCAGCAGTCAGCTCCTGGCTCAAATTATTTCAGGCTGTGGGACTTCAGCTAAATTCGGAAGAGTCCACTTTAACACCCTCCTATCTCACAAGTTATAGAGTTTATTGGGGCAAGCCTGAACTCAATCATGGCCAGGGTCTACTCCCTCAAAACCAGTTCCTTGTGATGAGGGACCTTATTGCCCAGCTCCATCTCAGCCCTCAGATGATTATCCAGTTCTGCTGGTCCTGCTAGGCCATATGGACACATTCATTTTTGTCACCCCTTTTGCAAGGCTGCACCTATGGTGCCTCCAGGTCTGGCTGAGGATGTTCTGTGCTCCAAAGAGGGACTCCTTGGACAAGAAGGTCTTGCTACCCTGGAATGTGCTGACGTTGCTAACCTGGTGGGAGACCAGGGACAAAGTATGTGTTGATGTGACCCTTCATTCCCACACCTTCATCTACAAAGACACACAGTAAGGAATGCCTCCTTACTGGGATGGGGAGCACAATTAGACCACCAGACAGCTTAGGGTTCCTGGGCCCCACAGGAATCCAGGCTGCAAATCAATCTTCTTGGGCTTCAGGCAGTATGTGATGCATGCAAAACATTCCTACCTCTTATTGAGTCCACACATATGTAGGTCAGATCAGATATCATGACCATTATCTGTTACATAAACAAACAGAGTGGAGTGAGGTCCACCCTACTCTGCAGAGAATTGGTCTAGTACTGGAATTGGAGTGTCTGGCATCAGATTACCCCCTCAGCAGTACATATGCCAGGAGTTATGAACTCCCTAGTGGACAGCTTCAGTAGGCATTTCCACAGGGTTCACAAGTGGGAATTTTACCCAGGCTTAGTGCCATATGTCTGTCATCAATGGGGTGTCCCATCCTGGGACCTTTTTGCAACTCACAAGAAGAAAAAGTGCCTGACACATTGCTCAAGAGCTGCCCAGAACCTCAACTCCAGAGGACACACCTTGGTGCAGTAGTCGGACCCACTGATGTGTTCATTGCTTCCCCTCCCCCTCCCCCGTATCCTCAGGGAAATCAAACTGGACAGGGCAGCAGTGATCCAGGTAGCTCCCTGGTGGCTGAGACAATATTGGTTCATCACCATCCTGCAGTTGGTCTCTGGCCCATTCATTCACCTACAACCCTTCACAGATCTACTGTCTTGAACAAGGGCAGGACTAAATTCCCTATCCCAGCTTCCCGCCATCTGGTGACATGATGGACAGTGAGTGTAGAGAGAGCCTGCTAAGAGGATATGCAGTCCATCCTTAACAATAGCAGGAGACTCTCTACAAGAAAATGCTATCACACCGAGTGGAAGTGTTTCTCCCTGTGGAGTCAGCAGTGCCACTTACCTTCTGAGGAACTGGGAATCCCTCCTATCCTGGAAAACCTTTTCTTGTTGAAGACATCTAATCTGTCTATTAGCTGCCAAATGTACCCCATGGGAATTGATAATGCCTTTTAGCCTGTGGTGGAGAGCTGCACGGTGTTACACGCCTCACTACCATGAAGTTCCTAAAAGGTATCGTAAGGACATTCCCTCCAGTTTATAAACCCTTGTCTTAACTGACTGTTTAGTCTCATGGTTAATAACAGCGTCAGTTTGTGAAGTGTTTTCACCCTGTATGTCTGCTCTCACTTCATTTGTGCCCGCCAAGTTGTCAGATGGTTATGATTCCTTCAAAAGATTTTGCCTTCATCTGTGATCACTGACTATGAGCGAGGTGACACTTCTTTGATCACTGTAGCTTTGACTGGTCAGTGCCCATCTTGCCAAAATCTCATCCAGTCTTTGTTTTTCAACTGTGGAAGGGATCTTGCTCCTTTATGATATTATTTTGTCTGGTATTATATTACTTTCCTACTCTTTCCCTCTCTATTACAGTGTCCTTACTCATCCTTTCTTTTGTTGTACTATAGCTTTATTTACTTAAAGTTTGTAGAGGCTTTTCACTTTCCTTTTTTGACATAAGAACAACCAACTTGCCTAAAGGGGATTGTTTAATCGCTTTCTCTAAGGTAGCTTTCTAGTATTGTACAGTATTAATTTTCCTTCCATCAAATTATCAAGCTCTAAATACATAGCCAAGTGGCATAGACTGTTTCATAGCTACAATATCCCCAAAGGCTATATAGAGATAAATAATACAGTTGTAAAATTAATATTAAGCAGAGAGAGAGAAAATAATTATTATAGAGAATGGAAAAAGTTATATTTTCAGGTGAGCCATGAGAAGAGCCAGAGAGTCTATGAGCTCGGCATGGTTGCAGAATTCACCCCTTGCATCACAATTGTGCTGTAGAATCAGAAATTTAATTTAAAAGAAAATGTTGTTTACCCTTATGGTTGCAAAGATAACTTCGAAAATGTGAATTTAAGACTTGTCTGCATTGCCCTGAAGTTCAGACTACAGTGGTGTAAATAGCAGTGTGCCTGGAAGTGCTGCACTGTAATTCCTCTGGGTGGGCACAAACTAAACAGTTCCTAGTCTGCGTCAATGTAATCCAGCACATCCCTGCTCCCCGCGGCTTCCTGCAACTCTCATTTGCCGGGAACGGCGAACTGCGGCCATTGGGAGCTGCGGGCGGCTTTGCCTGCGGATGGTCAGTGTAAACAAACTGTCTCACGGCCTGCGAGCGGATTACCCTGACGGGCCACAGGTTGTCCACCACTGGTATAGACATAGCCTGAGTTTTGCTGATGCGGTGTCTTCTGCCTAAATCTACAGTATAAAACAATAGCTCTGAGCTCTGAATTACCTCAATCCTCACAGTAAATTGTTTAATCTGAAATTTAAAGATGACAGTTTAAATGTTAACACTGTTAACTGTTTCACTGCTGGTCACTTGCAAGAAACATCCAACTAATTTGTTTATCCTACAGTCACTAACTGCCTCTCTTGCCACCCAATTGTCAGAAGACCCAGTTGCTCCCCACCAAGTTGCTAAAAGCTTTAGTTTTCCCTTAAACAACTTAAGTGGTGGAGTTACTATTTTTTAACATTAAAAATATTGGCTCAATTGAAAACTGATAGTGTGGGAACAGTGTAAAATAAATTGTATATAATTAATAACACTGTGACTACATACTGATTGCGTCACTAATTTTCATATTTAATTAATTAAAATCCTCAACTTTGAAACATTTAAACAAAAGTTACCAAATTTCTAGTGTGTTGCAACACAATGCCACAAAATCTAGGAATCTCCTCACAAAACTTAAAGTCACCTTGCTGCAGGCTACATAGGGCCTTGTCCATGAGACAGAAAGCAACAAGAGGGCTGTTCCCCATGTCAGAAGTTGCAGAGAAATAGGCTTTCATATAAATACTGTTGAGATTAGCAAGGAAGGAGATGTGGGATAGATGAGCAGATAGGAAGGGGAAGAAAGTAGTGAGAGATCAGGTCTTATGTGTAGCTTCTTGAGGATGGAGTGCTGTGATTCTGCATCTTTCTACATGTGCACAGGTCAACAGCAGTATTCTGCATATTCAGCATTCTGGAGCCTGCAGGGCTGAGATTTTGGGAGACCAAAGGGAAAAGATTTACAGTACTCAAGGAAATTATGATATTGTTGACCGTTTCAGAGAAAGTGGACTTGAGAAAGTTATTTATATGGAAAGTGTTGCAGAAGAGATAAGACAGATTTACAGATGCTGAAAATGAGAGAGGAAGAGATTTCATGGTCAAGCATGATATCAAGATTACAGAGAGTTGAGTTAAACAGGAAATCTGAGTTAAGCAGAGAAAGAAGAGATGGAGTTGTGTTTGTGGATGCTCTTCTTGTCCAGCAAAGGTGCTTGTGTCCTGAAATGTAAAGCTGAAGAAAACTGAAGTTAATTTATTTGGTTTTGACAGGTCATGAGAATGTTTAAGAAGGAGTTAAAATGGTGTCAAAAGATATATACTTGTATAACTGAACATAATCAGTGTAAAGGGGGTAGTTATGGGTAAAGTAGACATTTGTATTTTATAGACTCCCTATTTAGAGAGCTTTTCAATTACAGATCTTTTTACCTGAGATATGGTGAATAATGAATTTTTGTTTGTTGGAGTGTTTTTAGAGTTCCATGCCATTGCAGCTTATCTGCATTAAGTACCTGTATTAAAAATCCATACTATCAATTTCTTTTGTCTCAAATAAAATCTAGTTTACATTTTGTGCAAAATCTCAGTTTAAAAACAAAATTTTGAATGAAAAGTCTCAAAAAATCTGAAACTAGAAACTTCCTTTTTTTAATGTGATAACTTTCAGATATTGTTTAAAGATTGCTCCTGCACTGTGACTTTGTTCGTGAAGTATACCCTGGAAGAAAGTGTTTTTGCTGAGATATTAGCATTTTCATTAGAAAAGGTTAACGTAACCTTTGCTATTCTAGCACAAATACAACACAATATATATCTTGTGATGCTTGTACTGTATCTCAGTGACAAGATTTCATCTGTACATTTCAGTTTAATATGAAATTTTTATGAGACTGAACAGAAGAATGGAAAGTTTTGAACGCTCCCTGCTCTTGAAGACATTGTGAAATAGGCCATATTTTATTAGCACAAAGATATGAAGAAATCCCACACGCGTATCAGTTTGAAAGTTAAACCTTGTCCACAATATTTTTAAATATACATAAGCAATTTATCTGAAGGAGAAAACAGCTGTCAGAGGCCAGGCTGTATTTTTTTTATTTAAATGGAAGGAAAAATATTGGTTATATTTTCATGCTTTTGAAATCCAGGCCTGACTAGTTTCTTAATTATCACAAGAGTTTAAGAAAAATCAAATAATCTTCTGTTATTGACGCTTCCATTTTATTTTGGGGTAGTGTGTAAGAGAGGGGAATGAATTGTCTTTTGGGGCCATATAAAAAGATTGTTCTGGCAAGTCAGTTTTCCTTAATTATTACTAGGCGTGGGGGCAGAGCAAGGAAGAATCAGACTCACAGTAAATAACATGAATTTAGAAGGAGGCAGCCTGAGTCAGGCTTGGCTTATTTAGTCTAGACAGGACTTTTCATGCCAAATGTTGCTGCTTTCATTTCTGCCTGCCAGATCTGTTTGATAAAGGCAGTCCAGGAATGCTATATATCAGAGTAAGAAAACTTTCTTTTGCATGCAGGTTACTTAGTGACATTGAGGTTTAGTCCTCCCTTGATGTGCTTTCAAAACCTCATTAATATTTGTGGGTATTGTATGGATGCATTGAAGGGAGATGTGGCACAATGAAACATCTGTTCATGTGGCTCATGTACACGTTAGCCAAGGAGATCTTATTAGTCAAATGTATTTAAGTTAATATCCATTTTGACAATTTATTTACAGTCTTGCTTGCACATCTATTGCAGCGATATAAATCTATGTGAAATGAAATCTTATTTCAAAATCATGCTTGATTTATACAATTCTTAATTTTAATCTTGCAAAATAGCATGTATTATAGTAGCATTAGTATTATTTAACATTTACATTGCAGTAAAGCTCAGAGGCCCCACTGAGCTATGTTCTGTCCAGACTCATAGTAATAGACAGGCCCTGTCCCAAGGAACTTACAGTAAGAGAAGACAGCCAACTTTTTAAAGTTGGGGGCAGGGAGAGTGGGAAACAGTAAGATATATGCAATTTTTATATACATTCGTACTGTTTATAAATAATTAAAAGAAGAGCTAGATATCCTTAGTGGTCACTCAGCTTGCCTATCTCTAATTGGTTGATCCCTTAAAGGTGTCATAGTACATTAGCTTTGAGGAGGGATTTATTTAGAGGCAGTAAACAAATGAGACTTAAGAGTTTGTGAATAGGAAGACTGAGTAAGGGGGTGTCAAAAGAGATGAGGAGAAGGGGAGAGAAGAAAGGTCATAAAATACGTTCTTCGAGTACATGTCAGTGTGGATCCCGCTGTTAGGTGCGCGTGCACCTCATGCACACAAGATTGGATTTTTTTTTTGAATAGCAGTGTCCAATGGGGCTGTGCACGCACCCTCCACCACCTAATGCTCACATAGAGTGTGGAGCAGCTGCCACCCTGCCTCAGCTTCCTCTTCCCATGCCTGGCAGCAAGACTGAACCCAGCAAGGGTTGAACCTGCTAATGCTACTGAGCTCAAACCCATCCCTTTTTAACTAGTTTAGTAAAGAGAACCTATCTTCACCTTCCTTATTCTTTCTTTTCTTAATTTGGACATTCTAAAGGAAAAGACACAACAACCCTCTTTCAGTGGGGTAAGGTGCCTGGTTCCTACTGCCAGGACAGTCTTTAAATTCTTAGGGTACAAAAAGTGACTGAACCACAATGGACTCATCCCCCCCTGGGCAACCAGCATAGTTGATACCTACTCTGCCTGGGGGAGAGTCTCATCCCAGATAAATATTTGGTGTGTAAATCCTTCTCCTCAAGGACTTGCAAGTCAAGGGATGCACTTATCTAGAAGAGATCCTTCAGGAGTACAGGGGAAGAGGCTTCTATTCCCAATATTTCTTTATCCCAAAGAAGAAAGGGGTGTGTGTGTGGGGGGGGAGGTCCTATCTTAGTCTGGAGGAGACTGAACAAATACATATGCCACTTTAGAAGAAGACTCCATTACTTCACCTCTGCAGGCTCAAGACTGGTTCATGGCTCTTGACTAGTGAGATGCATACCTCCACATAACCAATCACTTGGCCCACTGGAAGCACTTGAGAATTCACAGTGTGGTCAAAGCATTACCACTACAAGGTGTTTGCACCCAAACTCTCCCCAGTTCTGTTGGTCTTTCTGAAATGCCTAGCAGTGGTAATAGCCCACCTGAGAAGGCAGGGAATTCACATCTGTCCCTACTTAGGTGCCTGCTTCTCGTCCTTCTGCCTGGATGCTGTCAAATTCTGCCATCAGAAGAGGGTGATCCCTGTTCATCCTTCGTCTCCTGTGAGTCAGCAGCAGCCTAATGGATTTCCTGTGTGGGCAGTCAATGACCAATCACAAATGGTTATTGCACAGATCCATCACAGAATCGATGTTCCATCATTTGTGAGGATAAAGTCAAGTGTCAGAGCTACTGGTCCAGAGGAGGCCTGAGTACAGGACTGTTACCAGATACTTTCCTTTTGCATTGGAACAAAGGCCTACTCTCTGCGTTTCTACCAGTTTCCCTAATTCCCAGGATAATTTCGAAGATCAAAAGAGACAAAGCCATGATCATTCTCATAGCTCTGACAGAGACAATTTTGGCCGATAGAGCTGCTGCAGATGTCCCATCAGCCTCTTATGCAGCTCCCAGACTACCTAGACCCGTCTCACAGTACCACAGCCTGATACTCCATCCAGACCTAGAGTCACTGCACCTGACGGTATGACAGTTGGCTGGTTAAGTACCATGGCTAGAGACTGCTCCCAGCACATCCAGGAAATCCTGAATCAGAGAAGGAAAACATTTATCAGAAGGACATACTCATCTGAATGGAAGAGGTTCTTGATATGGGGACATACCAGGTCCAGGGTTTGCTACTGAAGATCCAAGACTTTTAGTTACATTTAAAACAAGCCAGCCTGTTGTTCAGCTCCAATGATGTTCACTTCACAGCAGTCTGATTTTGCCATCCAGCTGTCATGCTTGGTTTCCTCTCTTTCCATGGTATCAAAGTTTCTCAAATGGCTATTGGTCGCTTAACCACCTGTTAGAGAACCATCTTCTGCCTGGGACCTCAGTATAGTCCTGCAGCTCAAGGAGTCTCCCTTCAAATCTCTCTGAATGTTCCTTATATGACATAAGCTTTCTAGGAAGTGTACAGATGCCACACTTCCTGTACACTGTTTATTCAGTCTTTGGTCTTCTGGTACACACTTCCTGCTGGGGCAGAAACAAGCCAAGGAAAGGGCAGTTGCAGGCTTCAGCCACACAGGGTGGTAGAAAGTTGTTACCTGTTATATTCACAATAAAAGGTTTATCCTGATAGTGATCTGCTTTGCCAGTAAGGGCATGTCTACATTTACAGCACTGTAGTGCTCCATGTGAAGATGCTACCTCCACTCCCATCAGATTAGGTACTCCACCTCCCTGAGAGGTGATAGCTATGTTGATGGGAGAAGCCCTCCCATCAACATAGCACTGTTTACTTTGAGGGATTAGGTCAGTATAACTTCACTGCTTGGGGTTTGGATTTTCTACAGCCCTGAGCAATGTACTTATATTGACATAAGTTCATAGTGTAGAGCAGGGCTAGGATACTGTGTGTGACCAGAAGTGGAAGGCACAGCATGCAGGAAGATCCAGAGGGAGGTAACATTGAAATGGCTGCTACTGAGCCCGTGCAACTTTGTGTAACTGCCCCACCAGCCCTGAGAATCAGCGGAAATGCTGAATGCAGCGATTTCAGCTGTATATGAAGGCCATAGGGGCAACTAACTGGAGGAGGAGCAAAAGATTGCTCTTCTCTTAATGGTGAGAGGTACAGAATCCCTAAATGTACACAATGCATTCCATACAGAGGTAGTGGGGAAAGAGAGGAAAGCTTTGCAGAAATAATGAAAATGTTTTGAGGATCATTGTATTCCTAGTAAAATGTTACTTGAGAGAGAGAGCGCTGTTCTGGATGAGAACACAGAATGAAAGAAAAGCAACGGAGGAGTTTGTTACAGACTTAAAACTAAAAAGTCAGTTGTGCGAATATGGAATATTAAAACTCTCTGATTTAAAGACCAGATTGTCCTGGGGTATAACAATAAAAGTGTCTGTGAATGGTTACTAAGGGAGATGGATTTGACACTAGAAAGGGCAATATGTATTTTCCAAGCAGCAAAAAGCACAAATAAAAAGCCTAGAGAAAGGCATAGAGCATTTGACTGTGAGTACGATAGCTAAACCAGGAAGGGAAAAGTTAACAGAAATTAAATTGGCCAAAGACCAAAACCTGGAAAGCAGGAAACAATTCCAGGAATGTGGCAACCATTCTGAGTATAGGAAATGCCCTGCATTCTGGCAAATATGTAGAAATAGTTATAAACCCAACCATTATGCTAAAAGGTGCAGAGAAGGCAAAAAAGTGCACGTATTAATTGCAGAAAGGTTTCCTCAAGTGAAGAGCAAGAGCTATTTTTAAGCACAATAACAGAGGAGGCTGAAAATGCAACAGATGGACTAATTAAAATGTGAACGAATGGCACATGTATGACATACAAGATAGACACTGAGGCACAAGTAAACATAACAACAGAAACTGACAGATGTAAGGAGCATAAAAAAGCGGAAGAGGCAAAAGTGTCTGTGAAAGACTATAATGGAGCAACAATTCTAGTATTGGGAGAGTGCACATCGACTGTTAAAGATAAACGGAAATTGATAAAACAAGAGTTTGTGGTGGTACGCAGAGGCAAGCAACCAGTCTAGGGTTTACACATGCTTGAGGTGCTTAGTCTTGTTAAGAGGATGTATACAAGAGAGAGTCAGAAAGACAACAAAGAACTAGATATGAAAGTATTAATGGCATCATATGAAGATGTAATCACAGGAAATGTTTGCCTCCCAATAACTTATAAGAGTCCAGGAGTATTTCACTGTACAATGATCTGGATGCTGGACAGTCTAGCAGGTGTGAAAGTGTACATTGATGACATCATAATTTGGGGCAATACAGCCTTTGGGCATTTGGGAGAGACAAGGTGGGTGAGGTAATTTATTGGACCAACTTCTTACAAGCTCTGTTTAGTTCGAAAGCTTGTCTTTTTCACCAGCAGAAGTTGGTCCAATAAAAGATATTACCTCACCCACCTTGTCTCACTAATATCCTGGATCCAGCATGGCTACAACAACACTGCAAACATTGAACATCTGGGATGACTGAAGAGAGATTGCAAGAGGTAATAACCTTAAAATGAAAAGGTCAAATGTCAGTTTCAAAATAACATAGTTGACATAAAGAATGACCTCCAAAAGACTTTTACCTGATGAATCAAAGAGTCTTGCAAAACTGAACATATGGAGACCTGAAGATAAAAAGGGAAGTTAGAGGCTGTAGGCATGTTGAATTGTGTCAGCAAATTCATACCTAAGACAGCTGCTTCATAAGGGCATTGAATGGGCATGGATACTAGGTCTTGAAAAAGAGTTCAGTAATTTAAAGGACATTCTGTCATTCGCTCTAGTGCTGCAAGTTTTGAGCCACTGAAAGACCTCAAACTCTCCACAGCTGCCTTCAAAGGAACGTTGGGAACAGTATTATTACAGTGTCATGGAACTAATTAGCTGTCAGCATGTGGGCTTTGACAGCCACAGAGAAGATGTATACACTAATTGTAAAATTGACACTAGGTCTGGGATATGGGTGTACAAGATTTCACAACTTTCTCTCTGGTTGTAGCTTCAATGCAGAAACTGATCACAAACCACTGATTGCAATACAGAAAAAAGGACTTGGAGAAGCAGCACTAAGGATGCAGTAACTACTTTTATAAGTACAGAAGTATGTCGTCAGCCTGGAGTTCCTACCTGGATGCCACTTAGTAATGGTAGACGCACCTTCAAGAGCATGTGATCCATCTGACAATACACAGTCTGATATCTGGATCAATCAGTGAACATACAGCACGACACTTTTATCATATTCACATGTATCTCCAGGCATATGGCATGAATTGGAGACAGAAGCAGCTAAAGACGAAACGCTGCAAGCAGTGATACAAGTGATACATAAAGGTGGGGACAAAATTAATACTTCCCAACTGCCTGTTCCCGTTATAAAAATGAGCTTTCAGCGATCTCAGGAGTCCTCTTGAAGGGGACCTAGATCGTGGTTCCCACAGTGATGTGAAGGAAAACATTGGAACAAATACATGAAGGGGACCTAGGAATGACTAAATCAAAAAGAGAGCTAGAGATGTTGTATTCTGGCCACAAATAAATATTGACACTGAAGAAATGGCGAGCAGGTTGGAATATGTCAGAAGTACAGAGAATCTTAGCAGAAAGAACTAGTGATATTGCATAAAAATCTTGCAGCTCCATGGGAAAAAGTAGGAATTGACATGTTTAACCTGGAAGACATAATCACCTGGTTACAATGGACCGACTTGACCGCTTTCCTGGAAATAGTCATGCTTGACGACACCACAGCAGCAACAGTTGTAGGCACATTAAATCTGTATTTGCGTGTCATGAAATTCCAAAAACAATAATAATGGACAACAGACCACAGTTCAAATATAGGGAATTTCTGGACTTTGCTAAAATGTACAACATTTATCATAAGACATCTAGTCCCAGATAACTTCAAGCCAATGGATTCATTGAATGTGGAGTATGTATAGTGAAGAACTTGCTCAAAAAAGCACTGGATGCAAGACCAAGATCCATCTTTAGTACCACTCAGTTATAGAGCTACATTGCTGAAATGTGGAAATCATCTGCTAAACTTTACAACAGATGTCTAAATACTTGAGTACCAGATATGGGACAAAAAGAAAGGAGTAGTAGTGAGGAAATGAGTGGGAAAGTACAGTCAAGGGAGAAAGATCCCTTGCACAGTTAAAAAACAAAGACTTGGTGAGAATTTGGAAAGATGGGCCCTGGTCAGTCAACTCTACAGTGATCAAAGAAGTGTACCTCTCTCATACTCAGTGATCATAGATGAAGGCAAAATTTTTTGAAGGGATTGTAACCATCTGACAACTTGGGCGAAACAGATGAAGTGAAAACAGACATACAAGGTGAAAATACTTCATCAGAGGCAGGAAGAAAGCCAAGTAGCAGCCTGTAAGCATGGTGTGACCCTGGTGAAGCCGAGAGTAAGATTCCGGCTCTGGTGCTGGCTAAAGTGGCTTGGGGCTATAAGCAAAGAAGTTGTCCCATTTTTTGGTTCCTGCTGCCTTCAGAGAAGCAGGTCTTTGTACATTCCTTGCAAATAAACAAGATGCATCAAAGAATTTACCAGACTTCTTCATAAATTTCTGCTCCCAGTTGGGACATCCCTAGGGCCCTGAGCTTTGACTAGCTGCTTGGGTCAAAAAGGGGTAATAATAATAATTACAAAAATACCTCCTTTAAAACACACTTAAATGGTAAAGATTTTCACTGTTAATTCAAATTAAAAAGGAGGGCTCACTGAATATATTTCTTTCTTTCATTTTGATAGTGGGCTAGTCATTCTGGGCCAAATTTAGACTTGGTTTAAGTAGAGAGGTCCATTAAAGAGATTAAAAATGTGTAAAGTGATTTGTAAACCTAAATGCTTTAGCTCATAAGCCAACCACTAACTGACCAAGGAAGAAACTTCCCTAATGAGCAAGTTATTTCATTATTTCTTGTATCTTTAGCTGAAGTACTTGGTACCACTCATTGTAGGAAACAAGAGAATGGCCGAGATGCATTTCTACTTGTCTGAACCAATCTGGAAATTCCTACGTTCTAACAAAATTGAGTTCTGACTTGGAGTTCTGAGGAGAGATCCCCTCCTCAGCTATATATATTTTTTGGTAATCTGTTAAACGATGTCACTACTTAGTAGGAATATCATAAGACAGTCTCCACAAGTTTAATAGATCCCCTTTGTAGGATGAGCTATAGACTGACAAGGCCAGGAGACTGCTAGAGGCGTGACCAGGTAGAATGAATAGAAACTCAGTTGCTATGTTTCAAAGCCAAAGACTTTTTTAATCCAATAAGTTTTCCAAACTTTATTTTAAGACCTTAAAATGAGTACAGATGCGTTATCAATAGTTTCCTCTCTGTGTGTGTGTGTTTGCTTGTATGGTTAATTTATTAATTTCACCTTTTTGTTTTCCTTAAACAGAATGATACCACTTTCATCTCAGACTTTGATGATGAATCTTCATCATGGCCAGACACAAGAATATGTGATCAAACCCAAATATTATCCAGCAAAGAAAGTGATTTCAGGAGAACAATCCGCTGAGGATTCATTGCCTCTAAGAATGGGCCAGAATCAACTTGCATCACCTTTCCATTGTGAGTAAAACTGTAAACAGATAGCATAGAGAAAACATAGTTTCAAATCTTGGAAATATTTTGTATGATGTCTGGATGGATCTTACATGTCAAAACAGATAAGTCAAAATAATAAAAACCAAGATATTTTTCATACAAACAAGACGGTCAATATTTAGTATGGTTTCCTGTTTATAAAAAAAAAATTGAACGTGACTCACATTTAGAATTATGTAATGCTATTTCCACATCATGGCTTCTTTTCAGATAAAAAATGCTCCGTGAACTCTGCGAGATTTAGATATAACAGAGAGTATAGCCAATATAAACTGACAGATCCCTTCCTCCAAACTTCTATTCAGAACACACTTCTTGAGAAGCTGGCACTCAGGATTGCATTCTGATCAGTGACTTTTTTTTAAGGTTTAATTTATTACATTTTATGTACTTTTGCACAATAAGAAGAGTTTTTAGTTAGTTTTCGTAAAGAATGGTTGTATAGATGCCCAGCTTGTTGCCTTGGTTCATGTCCCATCATGTGGGCAGCTCAAGGACAAGCTTGGTCTTAAAAGGTGGAGAATGTGATTAATTATGAGTTAGGCATTACAAAGTGTCTACTGGCTTGATCTGAAGAAATGTTCTGCGCGTTAAAAGGTCATGCAGTCGATTTGAGGAAGTAAGGTGTTTATCTTCTATTCCTAACAAACTTTTTCTGCCTAAACTTGATTTCAGTATGTGTTAATGGTTGTGTATTATGGTAGAGAGAAACAGTTTTCTGCTGTGAATTTAGAAAGAAGTAGCCTCACACTAGTGAGAGTAGCTGAAAAGCTGTGAATATAGCTTCTGTCATAAATATAAAGGGAAGGGTAAACCCCTTTGAAATCCCTCCTGGCCAGGGGAAAGCTCCTCTCACCTGTAAAGGGTTAAGAAGCTAAAGGTAACCTCGCTGGCACCTGACCAAAATGACCAATGAGGAGACAAGATACTTTCAAAAGCTGGGAGGAGGGAGAGAAACAAAGGGTCTGTGTGTCTGTCTATATGCTGGTTTCTGCTGGGGATAGACCAGGAATGGAGTCTTAGAACTTTTAGTAAGTAATCTAGCTAGGTATGTGTTAGATTATGATTTCTTTAAATGGCTGAGAAAAGAATTGTGCTGAATAGAATAACTATTTCTGTCTGTGTATCTTTTTTGTAACTTAAGGTTTTGTCTAGAGGGGTTCTCTATGTTTTTGAATCTAATTACCCTGTAAGATATCTACCATCCTGATTTTACAGGGGGGATTTCTTTATTTCTATTTACTTCTATTTTTATTAAAAGTCTTCTTGTAAGAAAACTGAATGCTTTTTCATTGTTCTCAGATCCAAGGGTTTGGGTCTGTGGTCACCTATGCAAATTGGTGAGGCTTTTTATCCAACATTTCCCAGGAAAGGGGGGGTGCAAGTGTTGGGAGGATTGTTCATTGTTCTTAAGATCCAAGGGTCTGGGTCTGTAGTCACCTAGGCAAATTGGTGAGGCTTTTTACCAAACCTTGTCCAGGAAGTGGGGTGCAAGGTTTTGGGAAGTATTTTGGGGGGAAAGACGCGTCCAAACAGCTCTTCTCCAGTAACCAGTATTAGTTTGGTGATGGTAGCGGCCAATCCAAGGACAACGGGTGGAATATTTTGTACCTTAGGGAAGTTTTGACCTAAGCTGGTAAAGATAAGCTTAGGAGGTTTTTCATGCAGGTCCCCACATCTGTACCCTAGAGTTCAGAGTGGGGGAGGAACCTTGACAGCTTCCATATGCAGTTATCTGTTTATTTCACTACTCTATAAATCCATTTTAGTTTGTTTAGATATTTATATTTAGATGCAAACAAAAAAAAGCATATCCACAGTTTTGGGTGCACTGACAATTAATTAAAATCTCAAGCCACACAAGAGTAACCACACAGCAACATAATAAAGAACATTGAAATTAACATAACCAGCTAATAATTCAAAGCAACAAAATAAACTACCCACAAAACCCTATACCCTCACCTTTTCTCATATGGTAGTCAGTCAGATTGGCAATATCAGGTGATGGTTTCTGAAATCTTATATTATTGTTCTATATTATTAGCAGCAGAAGTTTCCAAACCATGTAAGATCTTGATAATTGTCAAATCAAAGAATAATGAGAGAAGCCAAACATTTTATTTCATGTGGTAGTTTTTTAGGTTCCATTTTAGACACATTTTTTGGCTCAAAATATTTTTTCCTTTTACACCTTGCATCACTGATTGAAAGAAAATGACAGTTGTTTTACTTGCGTTTGTTTGGTATAAAAGTGCTTTTCTGAGATTATATTTTATATTATATTTTAAATATTTATTTGCTTTTGTGGCATATTTTAGTCTTTCCATCTTCAGAAGCTAGAATTGCATCAATTTGCAGTAGTTAAAGCCTAAGAACTGCCACATAGCCAGCTCATAGACTCTTACATTAAAAGTAAGCAAAATCCATCTGATCCTTATATACAAGAAAGACTTGTTTGTTTTAAAATGCCATATTCCTATATTAATTTCTATTAACTCCTTAGGGAGTTCCATTCCAACATGATTAGCATCTGAGGTCCAGTTGGTACAATATTTTATAAGTCCTAAGTAGTTACAGTATAAGACATACCTTCAAAGACAGATCTGCCTTTGGCCATCGTTAGCTTGAGAAAGGGCAAGGAGAGGGGTCGATATAGACCCTGATGGTATCTAAGGAGTGGAACTGCCAACTCTCTTCCTGAGGCAGTAGCCCCTGTTGGCAAACCTGAAATTCATTGACAGAGATTTCTGTTCTGTCAGACCAGTACTATTAGGAATAGATAGGGGAAAGACATATTCCGAAGCCAGTAGGCAGAATGGGTTGTGGGGTAAGTATAGCACCTGTGACATCTCCCCCAGGTTTGCCGACAAGGGCACCTGCAGCTGCCTCGGGGCTCCATCTTCCTTCAAGAAGCGAGTGTAGAGGGAGCATTGTTGTTGGATTTTGACCTTTGGGCCAGATCTGCCCAGTTGGGTGTGACAAACTTCAATAAAATAGTTCAGATACACATAGATGTAAAATGAGCCATATTGAATAATTTTTCACAAAAGTTTATGAGCATTTCCTGGTGGAACATTACCCCTTGATATCTCTGAGATGGAGGTGTTTGGTTTGTCTTCCCACTTTCAGAGCCTTCAGAGTTCTAGATTTACTAAAGAGTGCAAAGAATGAAACAGGTGGCTTTTGAGTAGTTATTGCTGCATTTGGAAGCATGCTAAAACTTTTTAAAAAATTCTCTAAATTCTGCTGAGGAGTTACATGAATGCCATGCCAATGGAGCTTGAAAACTCAGTGAGCTCTCAAGATTATGCTGCTTGTATATTAAACTTTAATGCTGGGTGTCTCCCTATCGACCCTTCCAGGATCTGGAGTGAGCAGCGCTCCATCCTTCCTCTGAGATAAAACCCTTCTGCTGCTGCTAACCAATGCACTTAGTCCTGTAGCTCAAATGGTGGCACTAGATGCTGAAAGTTCCTGGTTCAAACCCTATTGATGATATGTGATGGAATGGTTATTACAGTTGCACTTAGCAGAATTTGTTTTTAGTCTTTCCCCTTTAAAGAAATCTAGAAAATTACATTTAAAAACCCTATGTTAAAAGAACATTATTTATGTTGTGAAATCAAGTACACAAAAGTAGGAAATGACAGATTTGGGGTTGCCTGCATAATCTTAATTTGCCCCCCTCATGTGTATGCATTATAGTTCAGTCTTTAATTACATGATCACATACGATTTTTTCTACAGGACTGTAGTGGGGTGGTCATCCCACGCCAGCCCTGGGAGAGGGCTGGGGCCAAGAGCCAATAAGAAAAGGCTGGGGGGCAGCCAATCAGAGCCAGGCTGGGCCCTATAAAAGAGCTGCCGGGCCAGAAGGCTGTCAGTCTCACTCCAGCCCTGGAGTAAGAAGGGCTTAGCTGCCTGGGAGCAAAGGGTACCTGAAGCAGGGCTGGGGAAGGGCAAGAGAAGCTGGGAAGTTCCAGCCCGGCAACTCCCCAAGCTGAGGCCTTGTTTAAGGCCTAAGCAGGTACCGGAGCCGCAGAGGTGCAGCCTGGAGATAGGCAGAGGCAGCTGGTCCAACCCCCTTGCCAATGATGTGCGGCCATTACAGACTGCAGTTTTCCCCAGTGAAAGGGGGCTAGTCTGACAGTAGCCACTGAGGCAAGGTGGACTTAGGGGGTTGGGGCTTCCCCTGGGAGGGGAGACCCAGAGTGTGGGGGTACTGCTGTGGGCAGAACCCCAGGGAAAGGGGCACCAGAGTCCGGGAGGGACATGGGACCTGAGGCAGGAGAGACACTGGCCAGAAGGGGGCAATCCGAGGGCTGGAAAAGAGCAAATTCCCGGACTGACCAGCAGGAGGTACCATGGCGGTGAGTGTGCGATCTGCTGCAAGGACACTGTCCTTATTCAGTGCAAAGGATGGTAAATAAGGGGGCAGAATTAAAGTTTCTCAAGCAACTATAAATATGGCATTTCCTAACTTTCAAAAGCTTGACTTTACAAGCTAAATAATGCTTTTTAACATATTTTTTAAGTAATTAGGTCTTTTTCATTTAAGTATATATAATTAGAATATTGTAGTTTGAAATGATCATACTGTAAGCCAGCTCCCTTGCTCTCTTCTCTCTAATAAGTTAGATACTTAAATTATTGCAAATTGAACCATGGGTGTCTCCAAGCACAAGAAGCAAATAGGGCACAGTGAGAATCAGGGAGTTCAGAGCCTCCTCAAACAAATGGATATAGCTGATGGTGAGCTGTTTGACACCCTACCTGGAGAGGGGATACAAATATGATTCAGCACCAATAGGGAAACTGATAAAATCCAGTGGATTTCTACAGTCTTTGGATATAGCTGTTGAGGGGGAAATAGCTTCCAAGCTGAAATGGATAGTTACATAGCCCACCCAGCATGGGTGAACTATACACCAAAAATGTTTAGATCAGACCCACAGGTGAGGCCATGCATGTGGCCTGCTTTATGGGAGCTCTCCACAAGCCAATAGGTAATACCAAGAGAGCACATTGGTTCCAGGAAAGTACATATCCTCACAGATGAACTGTCATTTGCCTGAACGTTGAAATCCCCAGGGATAAAAAATGATCAGAGATTCCAGTGGTAACGTTAGCACCAACTTAGAAAACTCACCTGTGAAATTCCCCATTTAGCCCCATTTATAAACCAGCAAACAAATAAAACTTATAGAAATTCAGATAGGACTTATTGCAAAAAAAATTGCATTGAACTTCACTCTTTTAAAACAGCTATTAAATAAATATACACTAGCCAGCATGAGTTGAACTTGAATTCTATAAATATTAGTGCTGGGATGATGGGTTCTATAAATTAAATGCTACAAAGAGGTATAGACTAGAGGGACTCTGTGCTATCTTTTAAATCCATGAATGTATAAATGATGATGAAGTAACTCCTGAACAAAATGTACTCTGCTCCTGGCATTACTGTCAGCAAAATTATTGTGAAAATTACTTACTAGACATCCCATTTGCCAGTAATAGGGAGTCTTCAGATTCATGTTATTTGCAAATTAGAAGATACAAAAAAAGGGATAATCAAGGCAGATTTCCACAGGTATTTTTTTAAATGGTGCTTTCGACAAAGTTGCAAAATCTTTTGTTGGGACTGGCCCAACGCAGAATCAGGGAGCATAATCAATTGCCTGATTGTCCTTCCTGTGCTGCGCTGAGTAGAACTCAGAAGGAAAAGGATGTCCTCAGCTTTCCACAGGGGTGCACATAATACTCACTCCTAGCTCTGGATGGACCAAGATATTATACTTTAGAGTCAGACACTTTCCTGGATGGAAAAGCTCTTTTAGGCTATATTTAGAGGTTTTAGGTTCCTTTTGAGTCCTTTCCAGTTGGATTTATGGCCGCACTAAAGTCAGTGGGATTTTGCCATTGACTTCAGCGGGGCCAGGATATGACGCATGGTAACTAATGCACCAGTCTTAACAAGTGGAGAGATACAAAGATAATTTCGGTGAAAAATTTACTCAACACTTTTCCAGTGCTGAAGCCTATGCTCCCTTGGGACCTTAATCTCATTCTCTCCACCCTCATGAAGCCACCCTTTGAACCACTGGTGGTATGCTCCCTCTCCCACCTCTCAGTGAAAGTGGTGTTTTTAGGAGCCATTACTTCGTCCAGACGACTCAGTGAACTCACAGCCATGATGGCGGACACCCCCCCCACACACTTGATATTCCACAAGAACGAGGTGTCCTTATGGCTGCACCCTAAATTCCTTCCAAAAGTGGTGTCTGAGTTCCACCTCAATCATTCTATCCACCAGCTGCTTTTCCACCCCAAGCCACGCACCTCCTCCACTGACAGGGCCTTGCACTCCCTCGACATCGGTTGCACGCTAGCATTCTACCTCCACAGGACTCAACTATTTTGAAAATCGCCAAAACTATTTATGACCATTGCTGATCAGTCAAAGGGCAAAGCTCTCTTGTCCCAGTGAATCTCCAAATGGGTCTCGGGGTGCATCCGTGAATGCTACAAATGATCCAACATACTCCCGCCTGACAGTCACAAAGCACTCTATACGGGTGCAGGCTGCCACCTCAGCCTCACTGGCTGATGTGTCCTGGCAGGACATGTGTTGAACAGTGGTGTGGCGATCTGTCCACAGATTCACAACATACTATGCCATCGTACAAGCAGCAGCTATAGATCAGCCATGGACCAGGCCGTACTGCAGACCGCACTTCCATTGGCATCCTCACATGGACTGTCTGCACTGATCACTGCTCACGAGTCATCCATGTGGGCAATAGGGTCTATCACTTTAAGAAGGGGAGGTTTTTTACCTGTATTTGGAGGTTCTTTGAGCTGTGTGGACCCCACTACCCTGCCATCCCCTCTGCTTTGGATTGGATTCTATAATGGTAAGAGGGAAACTGGAGAGGTGTTGACTCGCACTACCTCTTCTACCCTCAGCTGAGAGCAGAAGGAGACGCACAACACACGTGTGGGTCAATGAACACTGCTACGAAATACTTATGGACGCAGGTGCATAGCGTCCATGTACACCCATGTGTGGAACACGCATCTTGAAGAACCTCCAGTTACAGGTATGTAACATAGTCTTTCCAGGAATGGCCTTCAACTATATGATGCATTATCTGGGTCCCAATTTGAGACTGCTCGGGCCAGATTCTCAGAAGTGTTGAGAATTCAACTCTCCAGCTGAAATCAAGGGGAGTAGTGGATGGTCAGCACCTCCAAAATATCAGTCCTTTGCTCTCAAAATAGCCATGCAGTCATTGTGACTTCCAAAGTTAGTGGATACTTTTGCAGATTTTGGCCTTAATCTTTGTGTGCCAGACTTTCTCATCTGTAAAATGGGGATGCTAATACTTCCATATTTAAAAGGGGTGTTCTGAAGATAAATTAATTTGTTTGTTTGAGGCACTGAGCTATGCTGATGAGCTCAATAGGAAAAACCCATGAAGAAATAAAAAAAAATCCTTATTTAGTTCAGGATGTAAAGCAACCAAGGCTTGGGAGCCACACAATGAATGAGGAGGATAAAAATAAATATGGAACAGCTGCCTGATTAATTAAGTCCTGTCCATTCTGTGAACTCATTGAGGCAAGGGTCCTGTGGAAAAAATAGTATGGGATCATGTAATTAAAGACTGTGTCAATGTATGAGGGAACATGGACAAGCTTTATTTTGGCATTTCCTAATTTTTGAGAACTTATCTTCACATTCTGAATATCGTTCCTAATGTCACTTTTTTGTGCTTTAATTAAAATTGCAAACTATATGTAGTCAGGAATCAGTATCTTGCTTATCTAATCTATTTTCATGCCAATCACTGTGCTATATAAGCACCATGCTATTACTTCATCCATCATTAAAATGCAACTACTTCTGGGATACTTCTGCAACTACTTGGAAACCTTTGATCAATAGTGCAAAACAACAGAATCTAGAACAGTAGCCAGAATGTAACTATCTAACTGAAATTTAGATAGGCTTTTGCATTATCTTTAAAATCATATGATTAATTAAATAGAAAAACACAAATTGACTTCATTATATAGTCATCCCTCAAATATGCATAGATATCTCCTGTAGCTTTGTATGGAAGTTGCACATGCATCAGAATATTAATGTGAAAATCATAAAACAGTCATTCTTTATTAATTACTGGTGCACATAATTGTTTAGTGTTTATGGCACCTGTTTGCACTGTGGCTTTTAAAATATAAGGACTATTTATTATTGTGAGAAACATATAGCAAGACTTGGAATTCTGTTAAGTATAGAAGACTTTTAGTTAAAATTTTGCCATAACAATATATTTAATGCCTATGAAATTTTAATTTGGATAAGTTCTTCTTTAAACCTCAGGCCTTGTGCTATATGTGCCCATGCTGTTTCACTGAAGACTTCATAGGTTGTTCTGGGGGTGGGGAGAAGGTGCTGTTTTGAAATTCCATTTTACACTATTTTTGTGAAACTGGATCATGGTCTCCATTGCATGACACATGCTAATTACACCATTCCTTGTCAATAAGTGTGGGAAAACAGTTGTGGGTACACGAGGTGTTCTAACAATAAAAAAGACTTTCACAGATACGACGTTCAGCGTCTGAAATATGTCTGTGTGATGAAACATTATAGTGCAATTCTATTTTAGCTATTCAATATGTGTTGACTTTGGGGAAAATCTCAAACAGAAGCAAGTCTCAGTGCACTGAATATCCTCTTTTTCCTTCTCTTTTGATGTTTCACTTTAAAACATTGCATAAATAGCAAAATAATTCTTCCGTTTGCTTGGCTTAACCAGTGAGACATTTCCCCCAAGAGATGCATAGGGCTACATCTTAATGTCTTTTCTAAAGAAAACTCTCCTCAAAGATTTTAGGTTAGACTGGAGCAACATCAGTTGGACGATGCAGTAACTAAGCAAATAAGCATGTGCTTTTTTATTTAAAAAAATAGTTGCTTTTGTAACAGGTACTATTAAAATTAATTTAAATATACTGAAGTATTCAACAATACAAGAGTAATGTTTGTAAAGTTCTTTGAAATCCTTGGAGCATTATATGAATGCATCTATACAAGTGCAAATAATTATTTTAATAACAATACTAAATATTTAATAACAAAAATGAAAAACATCTATAATAATATGTGATATGGGGAAAATATATTTACCAGATTCTCTAAACTTAGGGTATGTGGCAGGTAGAAATAACTCAAAAAGAGAAATGGGGTATAAGGACAGGGTCAGCATGCAAGCACTGCAGACACAGTTTGAGATTTTCTCTTAATGTACTGGAATTGCTAGCATTTCATTAATATCCTTATCAAACTACTTTCACAGATTTATGGGAATGTTGAGGCTTAGTCAGCAAATGAAAACTTGCAAAAAAAAAAAAAAAAGTATTTACCAATTTGAATGTTCAAAAAAAACCCCCTCATGATCATGAATTCAGTAATGACAGCAGATCCAAATTGTAGGCTCGGGTTCCCTCTTCATAGAAATTAATTTTAAGTTGCATACACACACCCAAATGGATGAACAACTATGAACCTTTTAAAATACGGAAGCTGAAATTAATGAACGGTAGGCAAATACAGTTAGCGTCTACCCTTTGATTCTCTAACAATACAAGCATATATATTAAAGATTCTGGTCTACTTAATGTGGCTTTGATAACTACAAGGAATGGCACTGTTTACCATTTCAATACTCTTCTGTGTCCTTAAGGGTTGCCTCCAGGTCACCCAGCCTGCTGGTTGCTTAACCCTTACTACCTCCGCATCTCAACAGGTTTCTTAAAAAAGAAAGAGGGAAGAGAATACAAGGATCTTAACATCAGGATGATTGTTATAGAAGTCTTAAATACCCAGAATTAGTAGGAATTTTGTAAATAGCTAGGAAATCTGGCTTCACTCATAAGGAATTGAAAATAATCTTCTAGTGTTCGTTTTCTCTTTCAGGCCTGAGTGATGTTACTAACAGGCTATGTGTACACAGGGATGAAACCTTCAGTGACCTGGGTCAGCTGACATGGACTCAGGCGCTGGGACTGAAAAATTGCTGTGTAGACTTTTGGGCTCGGGCTGGAGCTCAAGCTCTGGGACCCTGTGAGAGTGGAGGGTCTCAGAGCTCGGGCTGCAACTGGCGACTGAACGTCTACACAGCAGATCGTAGGCCCGCAGCCCAAGCCAGCTGATCAAGGCCAGCCGCGGCTGCGCTGCGCGTCCTTTATCCCTGTGTAGACGTATCGTCAATGATAAAGAATTACTGCAGGAGAACGGCCTGGAAGCAGCTCTTTATACCCAGTGAGACTAAGATTTCAGTATCTGTGACATATTTATTTATTTTGGGATTTTACGCTAATAAACCAGTCCTTGGCTTTTTTTCTGTGTTAAATGAGATGATTTTAATGGAGATTCAGTATATGGAGAGGACTGAATATATTCACAAGTTATCTCCCTGATCACCTGTGCTTTGATGGCTCATCCACATATGTCACTGTTTACAGTATGTTGACTTTCTTAGTACTTTTCGGTTGCTACCTTTCGGTAAATGTAATGTTACATTAATGTGCTTTGTAAGCTCATATGCAGTTCCTCTTTATTTCACTTACTTCCTGGAAGTGGTGGACAATTTAGTGCATTACACCTTACATTGAGTATACTATTGAGGTAAGTAATTTACCGAGAAGAAATCTATTGATATAAAGAGACACTCAGACCTCTGAAAATGAACGCAAACCTTTCTAAATGATGATTGTAAAATATGGAATAGCTGTAAAAAATCTTTTCTCTTGTGGATTTCTAAATGAATTAAAAAAAACCCAAAATTATAAAGAGAAGAATTCTGAAATGGACACTACAGTGCTTAGGGGTATGGCAACACTGCATTGGTGCACAGTATCGCTATGTATGAAAATAAAGTCAGAAATCATATTTACTATTGCTCTTCTACTTCTGCTACTGCTCTTTATTCTGCTACTGACCGTGGGCACTGGTGCAACCTGAAGGATGTGGGGGAGTTGGTACAGGTTCAGTCATATCCTAAGAGTATTAGCGTCTCTACACAGCACTCTGAAGTTTAATCATCTAATGTACCAGGGCCTAATTCAAAGCCCATTGAAGTCAGTGGAAAGGTTCCTATTAGGTCAGTGGGTTTTGGATCAGGCCCTTACACAAAGACATACAGATGATGATGACCATAATAATCTGCTTTCATCCATCCTTGGACCACCTGAATCCTGTTACATGTGAGTCCGTGTGAAAAGTTGTTGAGTTCAACAACTGATCACACATTCTTGATGTTTGTTGCATCTTTATGTGTTTTATTCTAGCCCTCAGTGCAAATCCCTATTTGGGACGTTGGGTAAAAACAACAATGCCACTCTGCATCTGTGATGACCAATAAATAATGCTGCTTTCTGTCCTGTAGCTTTGAAAAGATAATCTGGTCCCAAGTGTCGATTTACTGATTTGGGACCCCTATAAACATTAACCTGAGGAGTTATGGTATAATTTGATTTAAAAAAAAAAAAAAAAAAAGATAGACAAGACAAAGCAGAATTGAAACCATTTTGTTAGGCACCACAAACCACATTATTGCTTCAGTTCATTATTTGGGCCACTGCTTTTTGCTGGAATGCCCTGAAGCTGGTTGCCAGGAAACAATAACAGTATTGCTCACACTGCTATTAGGCATATTTTTACATTGTTTTAAACATGGAAAAATGGCCATAGTCCAAAATCCTCTGTCTGAGGATGTTGCACAGAGACTTGATGGTAGTAAAATATACAAGGAAGAAGAAGAGGTGATTCATAAAAACCATTTGACAGAGACCCCAGTTTCCTAACCCAGTCATGATCATTCATATACTACACGCTTACGCAGATGAACAAAATCAGTTACAATTATTGTGCACTCCTCTGACTCAGACCAAAAGGTGGTGTCTGTCTCAGAGAGAGGGAATGCTTTATCCACAAAAGACCTCTGGTGCAGAGGTGTGTAATATAGTTATGAATTTCTTGAGAAACCACTACAGCACTTGTGCCTGCATGTGTAGCAGCTACTTTTATGGTATATGGAGTAATGCTCATCACTGTGTAGGAGGGAAGGGCAGGATCAAACCTTTAACATTGTGGAATGAAGAAACTTTTTCAGAACCTGGCTGGGGTAATGAAAAAAGATTACTTGGACAGAACCACTTTTGCTACAGTGAACTATTTAACCAAGATATGTTGTGTACTTTCTGCTTTATCCTAATTCAATATTAACTATGAAAACTGAAGTGCAGACTTTTTTTATAAATGGGCCAGGCATGTTGCCATGTGTAAGATTGCTTGTTTAATGTAATCAACACAAGTTGTTTGTTGTATGCCCCTCTCTCATCTCCCATCCCATGGCCGTGGAATGAGGGACAGATTGTTGTGGTGTTACCCAGTGGGAATCCCCAGCTCTGAGGGTCTGAAGAGAACCTCTTTCCAAAGATCTTTTTCTCTCCACCTCAGGAGTACAGAGCCTCCTCCCTAACTCTTCTACTCTCTCCCCTCTCTTTCTTTTGTATTACAGGGAGACGAAGGAAGAAAGAGAGACCAATAAATAAATAAAAATAAAGAAAAGAGCAAGGGCAGAAGTAAGAAGTCTGAGAGCTCTGCTTCATACTGGAGGGGAAAAATGAAAGGCAGAGCACCCAGTGCTATGGCCAAACTATAGAGAGAGCAGAGCAGCCATTCTGTCACACTGTCAGAAGGAAGCTGGATTAGCGTGATCAGAAGAGAATGGGCTCCCCCGACAGGAGCCTCTGCAGCTTTAGCATGCTGCCTGCCTGTTCTCTGCTTGTAGCCTTGCTCCACAGCATAGCCCGTGGGAGACGTGGAGCTGAGAAGAGAATTTGTGAGAGTGAAAAGGGGAGATCATATGTGGAGCTGGGGAGATTTAAATAAAGAAGGCAATAGAGCTTGTGAGAACAGAATAATGAAGGGAGATGTAAAGATGTGGAGAGAAGAAGCGAGTGAGGAAAAAGGGGGAGGTTAATGGAGATGAGTACAGGAGGCGTGACTAGAGGTGGCAGGAGTTATATGTGGAGGTAGCCTGAGTTGTCATAATGGTGACTATGACCAAATATTGGAGAAATACAGGAGCACAGGTAATAATGGCAGCACTGAAATTAAGAATGACACTGTGAGAAGGAAGCTATTAAGGCCTCAGTTCTGTCACCCTTGCTTTAAGTTATTACCTTGCTCTGTGAGTCGTCGCATTGGCTTGAGTATGGATGACCGAACTGGGCTTTAGATAATAACAAATATATCAGAGGTCTGGCACTTAATGAAGTACTTAATGAAGAAGGCAACAGTGAGATAATAGAATCGTGGCAAAAATAATTGAGGGGCAGAGTTTTAAAAAATGGAAGGAAAAAGGCAACCAGTAGTTGGTGGCAATAATGTAATTGTAATGGTTTGGCCACAACTAATTAAGGGATAGCTTCCCAAATCCTTATTCCCTCTTATTCATAATATTTTTGTGTATGTGATCATTGTACACACACACTTTAGATAATATAGTAGGCCAGTGGGTACTTTTTATATAATACAATCTAGTATAAGGCCATGTAGATCTTGGATGAACTAAAACTGTGGTGCTGTGTCTAGTTTCCGTGATAAGCCTAGTTTCCTCCTGACACCCTCCTAGCTTCCTGGAAATACTCCTACTAAGCTAGTGGAAATAGAATTGAATGTGGGGTATGGAAATTCAGTCAAACTGAGTATCTGAAAAGAGGGAAAACATTTTATCTTCTTTGCAAATAGGTGCCCTAAATCAGTGCTGTTAAAGAAATATTAGTGTGCAACTATGGAAAATCTTTTGCAATCCATGAATGTTCTAGTCTTTGCTCTGCGCTCATGGCTATCATTACAAAGGCTAAGGGCTATGACTGGTCTTTAAACAGACAAGGTTTGAGTGGCGGAGATTTTCTTCCCATGCTTGGAATGCATAAGGGCCAGGCAGAATTTCAGTCTTTGTTCTCAGAAGTGTGTAGATACTCCTCCATTCCTATTTCCCCAGGGGTGCCTGGCACACTAAAAGGAAGGGGGCGGGGGCGCTACAAGGAAGGGGGCAGGGGCGCTATCCTCACCTGCATTGACCTGCAGAGTGAGGCTGCGCAGCTGTGAGAATACGGTGAATCTTGTAGTGTTTAGGACTAGACAATGCATAGCTAAGAGTAAGGGTTCCCTGAACCCCCCAGTGTACACTCACCCTGCACATTAGTAGATTCAGGGAACCCTTACTCTGGGCTATGCATTGGGCATCAAGTTGAAAGGTTTTTTGTCTAAATTCCTTTGCTCCTAATGTAAATTGATCTTCCGCACCCTGACTGATAGAGGAACGAGGCAAAATCTTCTGGGAGTTTTTAAAGCCGTGGTTTAAATTGCTCTAATCTCTGGGGAAAATTGTTGATTTGTTAATGATCAGGATGATTTGTTGTTCATGACTCAGTGGTGCTTTCCCTGTATATTGTTAAAGGTTAAATAGGTCGTCATTAAACAAAAAATATAAATAAACTTTTTACTTCCACAGTAGATTTTTATACAATGTCAGCTTTCCTTTTGGCTGAAAAAACAAATCCGCTGGGAATAATTAAACCAGGTGGGGTGGTAAAATAACTGGGAGAGACCAGCTTTAGGAAATAAGTCATTTCCTTCTAAGTTTTTTTTTTTTTTTGTCAGCGATTAAAAAAAAGTTGGTCAACTAAAAAGTTCAAAAAAATTGAATTTTTAGCTTAAGAGGAAGTACTTTTAACAAGAGAGGAAGAGAGAAAAGATAGAGCTGCATTTTTGAGGTCTCCGAATTCTTTCAAGTTTATCTATGTTTTTGCACAGACATTTTCCTTGTTAAGACTGTTTGAAGTTGCCTTTCGCATCCCCATCATAATGTCTACTGTCCTACGGAATGATTGACCGGTTATTTAAAGGTACCCTCCAAATAACAAAAAAATTAGTACTATAATGTAATCAAGGAACAAAAGTTGTGAGTGGAGACTTTCTTTTTCTGCCCTCAACATATATGTAGGTGTACATGATTTTTATTAAATTTCTGGATAATTTTCTCCTTCCCACTTGTCACTCAACTTCACATTTGGGATGATACAGTCTTCTTCATAACAAGAGCTGGGAATGGGCTACAGCACATGGATCGCTTGATGATTACCTGTTCTGTTCATTCCCTCTGTGGCACCTGACATTGGCCACTGGCGGAAGACAGGATACTGGGCTAGATGGACCTTTGGTCTGACCCAGTATGGCCATTCTTATGTTTTTAAGAGCCTGCTCCTGCTCCCTCTGACATCAATAGCAAAACCTCTCACTGACTTCCTTTAAAGTAGGTTCATGCACCAAATATTCTGAGGTCTATTTAAACTATGGAATGTCATCATGATTAGGAAGCCTGCAGCATGCTGTAACTGTGAGGCTAGCCATGTAAACTTCAGAGGGATGTGTGTAATTCAAGTAAATTTAAAAAAAAATATTTTATAGTAATTCTTCCAGAAAGAGATCTGTACAGATTAGCATTATAGACAAAGTGACCCAGGAGGTTAACCTGAGGGATTTTTATGCCTTCTATAACCCTGTGCCAGGTATGGCCAAAACAGCTGTCAGGACCATGTGGTCCTAGACCCCACCAACTGCCTCACTCTTCAGTACATTCATTCTTCCTACTAAAATATAACAGACCAAATCCCCACTGGTCACAATGGAGGGGTAGGGGAAAAATCTTTACTTGCCTTTTATTCTCCATTTCTGATGCTATTAGATTGTCAGGTCTTCAGGGTAGAGACTGTCTTTATTGTTGTTTATGGTACAGCACTGAGTACACTTTTTAGTTCTCCACTAAACAATTAATCTATATTAAACATCTGTCATGCTCATCACCACTCTGTTTCAGCACCTTACAAAGGAGAAGAAAGACAAAGTTACGAATGCATGAATATGTGATACCAGTTTGAGACTAAACTTAGTTCTCAGTTGCACCTTTGCAACTCCATTGGGAATATGGCCCAAGATAACTTAACAAACAATACCCATTTAGCACTGTTTAGCACATGCCTCCAGCAGTCTCTGTAGGCAGTGGTCTTGTGGACACGCAGAAATAACTGAAACTAGCTCTGTATACCAGAAATATCAAAGGAAGTGGTAGTAATGTTAGCTGAGTTCCCTCAAGGTGAATATATTCCTCAGCTGATGCACTAAAGACAGTGGTGGAGCCAAGTTTTGCAACCAGGGGGTGAGGATTGGGTGGGGGGTACGGCAATGGTTCAGTGGTGGTGCCACCTTCAAGTATACCTTTTAGCTTGCTAATTTCACCCATGCTGTCATGCCTGTGTATTATGACTCCTCCCCCAATCTGGTAAAAAAGTGTTTGGGAATCCTTTACAAGTGTACCCACATTTCAAAGGGGATACCCCGTGCAGACAGGAGTGACCCTTTGTGGCCTCCTGACACCACCTCCCCCCAGGTAAGTTCTCCTTTCAGGGTGGCAAATATAGCAGCGTGCTTCTCCATGCACAGGCTGCCCTGGAGGGATCCCCACTGCTGTCCCCCACTCCAGGGAATCATAGAATACCAGGGTTGGAAGGGACCTCAGGAGGTCATCTAGTCCAACCCCCTGCTCAAAGCAGGACCAATCCCCAATTTTTGGCCCAATCCCTAATGGCCTCCTCAAGGATTGAACTCACAACCCTGGGTTTAGCAGGCCAATGCTCAAACCACTGAGCTATCCCTCCCCACTACTCATGAGATACTGTTAAACGAAATAAACTTTTCTATAGCAATGGAAGGAGAGCCTGTAGAATTCTAGGGCAGAGAGATTTATTCACTTTGTTTCCTAATCCCAGTGAAGAATGGAGGTTGGTAACCCTAGTTTCCTTAGTTCCTACCCTAGATCCTCAGGACTGGCTTTTGGCTTTCAGCTTACAGGATGTCTATTTCCATACAGCTGTTCAACCGGACCCTCGGGAAATACCGTATGTTGCTTGTGGGAAAGGTGCATTATCAATACAGGGTGCTTTCCTTTGGCCTCTCCGCAGCTCCCAGAGTATTGACCGCGTGCCTCACAGTTATGGCTGCCTATCTAAGGATACAAGGGGAGTGCAAATCTACATAGAGCTTGACACCCGGTTACCAGAAGTTGATCTCCTCAACAAGTGCCAGCAGTCTAGCCTTGAGAACACTGTATGCTGGGACTCATGGCATGGGGCTACATCTGCCCCACCCCTAATTGGCCACTGGCCCAACCATCCCAAGCAAACTCCTATGGATGTCAATCTGAAGGAAACCCTAAGGTGCAGGGGGAGCTGCACCAGGCTGGGGGTGGGGGCCCAATATGAGGGAGGGGAAGGGGCAGCATGCAATATATGGGTGGAACAATGGAGTGATAATACCAGGGGGACTGGCTTCCAGACATTGGGTATGGATGGGGGCAAGGGACCGGGGGAGACCAGGGCACAGAGGAGCAATGGGGTGAGGTTCAGGATGCTATGGGACACAAATGGGGTGGGGAAAAAGAAAAGGAGTACTTGTGGCACCTTAGAGACTAACCAATTTATTTGAGCATGAGCTTTCGTGAGCTACAGCTCACTTCATCAGATGTATACCGTGGAAACTGCAGCAGACTTTATATATACACAGAGAATATGAAACAATACCTCCTCCCACCCCACTGTCCTGCTGGTAATAGCTTATCTAAAGTAATCGTCAGGTTAGGCCATTTCCAGCACAAATCCAGGTTTTCTCACCCTCCACCCCCCCACACAAATTCACTCTCCTGCTGGTGATAGCCCATCCAAAGTGACAACTCTTTACACAATGTGCATGATAATGAAGTTAGGCCATTTCCTGCACAAATCCAGGTTCTCTCACTCCCTCACCCCCCTCCAAAAACCACCCCCATACACACACAGACTCACTCTCCTGCTGGTAATAGCTCGTCCAAACTGACCACTCTCCAAGTTTAAATCCAAGTTAAACCAGAACATCTGGGGGGGGGGGGGTAGGAAAAAACAAGAGGAAATAGGCTACCTTGCATAATGACTTAGCCACTCCCAGTCTCTATTTAAGCCTAAATTAATAGTATCCAATTTGCAAATGAATTCCAATTCAGCAGTTTCTCGCTGGAGTCTGGATTTGAAGTTTTTTTGTTTTAAGATAGCGACATATTCTCTGTGTATATATAAAGTCTGCTGCAGTTTCCACGGTATACATCTGATGAAGTGAGCTGTAGCTCACGAAAACTCATGCTCAAATAAATTGGTTAGTCTCTAAGGTGCCACAAGTACTCCTTTTCTTTTTGCGAATACAGACTAACACGGCTGTTACTCTGAAACCTGTCGAAATGGGTGGGGTTATCGTGAGGCCATTCGGGCATGGGGAAAAATAGAGGGCAGGACACCAGGGGGACAGGTGGGATGGGGGTAAGACAGGGGGCACAGAGGGGGGTAGGAGGACTAATGCAGGGAGGTGCCCCAGAGGGCTGCACAAGGCTGTGGGCTCCCCCACGCTGCCCCCACCCCCAAGCCCTTTAGCTGCATGATCTGTGCTGAGGCCTCTGCACATGTGACACACATTAACAGGTTGTTGTTGCACTTTGATCTAGACCTGTTTCAGAGAGGACTAGATCTAAGTGCAATAAGGAACTGTTAATGCATGTCAGGTGTATGTGGACAGTGAGTCTGTGCAGCAACGGGCTAGTCCACTATAGATCACACCCGAGCTTGCCATGAATCTGCTGTGCTAGGCAACTGCCTACCTTGCTTATACCTAGAGCAGCCTCTGTGCACTATACCCTTGAAGAGGCACCACCAGGACTCCTAAAGGCTGCTGGGGGGGGCAATTGCCCCCCATCCCCCTATAGCTCTGACATTGACCGAAGACCCAGTTTACACCTGCCTCTTCTAGCTTGAGGAAATCAAGACTTTTAAATCCTCTCTAGTTCTACTATTAATTTTCTTGATAGCTTTGCTAATGATGCCGTGTCTTTATTATCTGCTCCTGGAGCCTCTTTTCTTCTTCATGTAGGCTCACTTGCTTATCCTATTTTGCCACCATTTTGCTATTATATTATCATGAGAATATCAAATGGAAAGTCAGTCCTTCAGCAAGGGTTTCCATTTCCATGGCTTTCTTTCAAATGGATCATGAGGTGCCTACACTATACTTCTGTCTATAAATAAAGAACATGAGCTAAGCTATGGTGTTGATGTCACCACCATACACTATCATAAATTTGTTTGGAAAAAGTAGAAGCTCTAGTTTTGTTCCTGTCAATAGCACAATGGCATTATCTTCTGAAGTTCATTAGGTAAAGATGAAATATAGTGTGTACGTGACCTTAAATTACATTGTCCTCCCACACTATAAATTAGGCAAACTTGAGGAAGGGGTCAAGGCCATAGCTGTTCTGTACTTTGTCAAGTCTGAAATAATTGTTATTTTTAACATCAACTCTGCCAAATCTACTAAGAAAGCATTGGAGGATACTGTTTCTCAGATAGGATTAAGTCATACCCTCCTGTGAAAAACCCACAGAAGAAGGGAAGAGGATGCAGAAAACTCTGAGCTCACCTGGCAGTTTCTGCCCAATGCTTTCTTTCAGAATAAAAGTTTGTGGTCTCTTCTTTTCCCCTTCTATTTAGGGATATATATGTATCATGCTCATGAGTATTGTATCTGAACCTGAGGATATGCAGGGAAAGTAAGATCCGTAATTATAAGGGAAGATAAGGGAGGAGTATCTCTTGTCTTTTTTTTCCTCCCTGTGGTCCATGGACCCCTCTTTTCTGCAGACAGATGCTCAACACGCACCCTACAGGGGTGCTTTCTCCTTCTTTGCACCCTATCCATGTGTCTGGCTGAGGGAGTGAAAGCTAAGGGTACTTGCCAGCCAAGCAGGGAAAAGAAGAATGTTAGTTCCAGGGGTGCCCTGAAAAAGTGAATTGGTGATCTATCAAAAAGATAGTACAAGTATTCCAATCACCATTTGTCACTTTATATCCTCTGCCTTTAATCCTCTATGGCTTTGATTGCATGGCTGTGTGAATACCTTACTGACCTGGAAGGCCACCTGTAAAGATTTTAGGGAGACTCTTCACTCTTATAGACATGGGCCAACATTTTAAAACCTGGTTGTCTAATGTTAGACTCCTAAATTCATATTTAGGCATCTAAACTTACTTGCCAAAATCCTCCCTCTCTCTGAGACACACACACATACACACACACACAGCAGTAGAGGACTGCAAATTTACAATCGTAAAAGTGAGAGCTAACTGAATGTTGGGTCTAATCCTAAAACTCAGGCCCACCAATCACTCAACATGTTCCTGCCACAGATATTTTCACAGAAATTATTAGCTGTGTAGTAAAAATTATTTTGTTGATCAAATTGTATTTTAACTCTGTTCCCAAATTGTGCTACTGCTCAGGACTTGGCAGTGTTGTACAGTGATTCCGGAACACAATTAGAACATGATTTAGTTTCATCTACACTGGCAAAGCCAAATTGTGTTTTAGCTGAGTCGGGACACTAATGTGAGTCTCCCAGTGCAGTCGTTTTTACAGTGTAGGCAGGACCTACTTTTGTTATTCAACTAAGCATGTTTTTTTACTCAGATTACTTCATAAAGGAAACCTGTTACAAAAATGACTTCAAAATATAAAATAGTCTTTTTTTTTTCCCTGGGAAATAACTTATTTTTTTAAAGAAATCTTCCAAATAAAATATAAAACACTAATATTTCTTGTTAAACTGTCTTAGGTGCTTTTAAATCTGTCTTTTGGAAGTCTTCACAATTCAAGCCATTTAATTTCTGTTTGTCAGGGAAGGTATATCGGTAGTTGTTATAAACAATGGCTTAGCTCTGAAAAATCTAAAATGCCTTTAAATTAATTAAAATTAATGAAATCAGACGGTTGACTAAATGCTTTGTTTCTATGTATTTCTAGCCTATGCTTGTTTTTTAAGTATTGTTTAGGATAAGGTGGAAGCATCTGTAATGCAGCTGCTGGTCAACTAGAGTAATGCCCTTTGTTGCAGACAAGACAGTTGGCACAATTGTTTTAATTTATTTATTTCATAAAGAGCCAGAAACAATATAAATTTATATTCTTTTGAAGTGGGAAGATTTTCTTCATCTTCCTGAGTTTTATCAAAAAATATTTACCTACAGGGTATTTCATAAAGTAGATTGGGCAGATTGTGGGTAATCTGACTGCTTTTGCTGCTGTGGCAGTATAAGAAAAGAGATGTTCTCTCTCTTTATGTCTCATTTTGTGGAGCTTAAAATTGTTTTTTAAATGTAAAATTTGAGATGGACAATTTTCACAAATGTATCCGAATATATTTACAGGTACTTGACAAAATAGTAATAACTAAAAATAAAACAACAAAAAAGATTTTATTTGGAAATAGTTTCAAAATAGAATCCCTTCTTTGCTTTTTTCTTTTTCTCTAGCTTTAGTTTTTGGCTTTAACATCCAGGTGAGCGGCCAAATAGATCCATAATGTAAAACCTACTTAAGACAAATGGTTTACATGATGGATGAATTTGGCCTGAGGAGTTTAAACTCAAATTAGTATATGGTCAATCTTTGTTACCTTTTAAAAAACAAAACAAAAAACAACCATACAAACAAAAGGGGAAAATGGCAGATTTTCTCCTATAATAATTTATAAGAGTTCTAAAGTAGTACTTTAAACTATGGATACTTATTAGGCCTTTCCCCTGCTTCACCTTTGTTTAAGTATAAACAGTTGATTGCAAAACTCAATCTATAATATGTAAATCCAGGTGGAGTAATAGTGCCAAGAAACTGAAGAAAAAAAAAAAAGGGTCCAGGCAGCTGCGTCACAGGGTTTGATCACTTCAGGCTGGGGTGCCAGGAGATTTGAGACAGATGTTTTCAGACATGCCGCATGCCTAAAACATTTCCAGGGGTTGAGCTACAAATAGTGACTTAATAAGTGCAGAAACAGGAAAAGTATGCAGGAGGATACAAGAGTTTATTCACCCCTAGGTGCACAGTCAGCCTCTTTACATTACATCTGCTTGTCAGAGTTGGCTATTTAAGCTGTCATGCCCTTGGTATTGCTCTTTGTCTGACTGTGAATAAAGTGCAGCATTGTGATTACTAATCCTACTCCAGTGACTTGACTTTAAATGTGGTTTTGGAGTGCATCCCGGAGTTCTGTTTGCTAAGCTTCCTACTCCTGTTCCAGAGACACCACTGGAGATCGATGAGAGAGAGCACTGCAGGCTGCCTCCTCCTGTAGACCTGTCGCTTTTTTCTTTTTAATCGTTTGAAGGAAGTCAATGGATACCAAAGTGATCTGTTTGTTTTTCTTTTTTTCTTTGCCTCCACTCGCAGTGGGAAATCACACTGGCCGCATCAAGGTGGTCTTTACACCCAGCATCTGTAAAGTGACTTGTACCAAGGGCAATTGTCAGAACAACTGTGAGAAGGGAAATACCACCACCCTCATTAGTGAAAATGGCCATGCAGCTGACACCCTGACAGCCACTAATTTCCGAGTAGGTAAGTACCCTCAAACCATACTTCTCCTTAGCTTTCTTGGCTAACAGAGAAAGGAAGATTTTTAGTGATTAGTATCAGTTGTGCATCTGTTACTCTTTGTGTGGAGAGACTGTGCTTAAGTAAAAGCAATTGTATGTCAGACAAGGTTTTTGGTTTCCCTCTGAAATGTTCTTGATAATTTCCCAGATGTCCTAAAGAGAATATAACTGCATTTATAATCTAAAGTTTCAGTTGCAGGACTACAATGTATTGGACTATAGCTTTTGCTGAAAAACCCATAAGTCAAAGCTTGGATTAATACATTCTGAAAGATTTGTCAGATACCAAACAAAAGTTTGTGTTTCGCCCATTTATTTAAACTGTAGTAAATGAAGGTGAAAACTAGTTTGAGTTAGTGAAACTATCCTGAAAAGCTCTGTCTGAGAGTTGCCCGACTCTGCATTCCTATTACAGTACAGAGTTGCCAGCTTACAACTCTTGCCTTTTTTGTGCTGTGAATAAAGCAGATTTATTATCAGAGAGGTAGCCGTGTTAGTCTGGATCTGTAAAAGCGGCAAAGAGTCCTGTAGCACCTTATAGACTAACAGACATATTAGTGCATAAGCTTTCGTGGGTGAATACATCCGATGAAGTGGGTATTCACCCACGAAAGCTTATGCTCCAATGCATCTGTTAGTCTATAAGGTGCTACAGGACTCTTTGCCACTTTTACAGATTTATTATGTATGTAATATCTTAACAGGAGATTGAAATTTTAGAAATATAATCAATAATTCTGACATATTGTAATCTCTCTGTTGAAAGTAATCATTACTACTAATGCTCATACTTCCATACTTGTTGAATGAGTATCTACAGTATACTAGTCTGTAACCTAAAACTGATAAGTTATGGTGAAACAAATCCTGAATAATTTGTGGGATAATAGGTTTACATAGTTTAACTGCACTATATAATATAATGATGGTAGTACCTCTTTGCAAAAATATTTTTCCGTAAATTAAGAGAGATCTAGATATGTAGAGATGGCATATTGACTTTAAATTCTTTATTTCACTAAAACATTTTCTTGCTGCTGTTGAGAGTGGATTTTTTGTTGTTATGAAAATACTATAGTATTTTTATCTCCACACCTTTTTTAATCAATTATTTTGCCAATGTGCACTCAAGGAATCATAGATACGCATATTATAATTTTAGGAAAAAAAAACGAGGACTCCTTTTGGCACTTTAGAGACTAACAAATTTATTTGGGCATAAGCTTTCGTGGGCTAGACCCCACTTCATCAGATGTATGAAGTAAAAGATACAGGACCAGGTATAAATACATGAAAGGATGTGGGTTGCTTTACCAAGTGTTAGGTCAGTCTAATGAGATAAGTCAATTAGCAGCAGGATACCAACAGAGGAGAAATAACTTTTGAAGTGGTAAGAGAGTGGCCCATTACAGACAGTTGACAAGAAGGTGTGAGTAACAGTAGGGAGAAATTAGTATTGGGGAAATTAAGTTTAGGTTTTGTAATGACCCAATTTTAGTTTCTTGCTAGTATAAACAAAATGTCAGGCAGCATTGATGGTAGCCAATGCTGCCCTTTTAAAAGTGCACTATATTTCAGTTTCTGAGGGAGGGAAAAATTCAATTCTTCTCTTACATCCAGGCAGAAGATGCAAAGTACAGAGCAGTCACTCTATGACTGTTACTAGATTACCTTGCTGTGGATGCAAACTCTTTTGAAATCTAAGCACACTCCTTGACAATGCACTTTGGTATAACATGCACCTTAGTATAAGATACATTTTCTTTTTGCTGTAAAAACAAGATTTGTAAAAAGAGGAATACAACACCGATGTCGTTGTGAAGTGTGGATATTCTGAGACTTTTTTTAAAAAAGGATTTTACTAACGAATGCTAAATTAATTACTTGTAATTGACATTTACTGTTAATATGGGTTTTTATTAATTTTTGGCAGTTGCCACAGCTAAGCAATTTCCTTATTTGAATTTATTTTTGATAAAAAGGATAAAACATTGAGAATGGGCACTTACCTAGTTTATTTGTGTGTAAAACTGTGCTGTAATCTGATTTCTTCACAAATATTTGAAAACTTTGAGAGAGAGTAGAAATCAACCTGTTAAAACATGTAACACACCTTCCTTCCTGGACTGAGGCCAGATATTTTTTGATTCAGCATGTACAGTAGCTTCTTAAAAGTACTCGGCAAAAGCAGTATATTATAATATTCGGTGAAAAGGAAGGGGAACGTTATGTTTGGAAATGCATACTAATAAGTGATTGTGCATTTATAGATATTTATTAATTTAGTTGTATTCATCATAATGATTTCTCTACTTCATACACTTATGTTATAGACAGTGTTTGTTTGTCAGAAACAAACCAAAAGCATGCTCAGTTGCTCCCAGGATAGTTATCTTCATAAAAATTAAGAAGACTAGGATCTAAGCAAAGATTTTGGGGCTCTCCAGTTACAAATATAATTAGCATGTGAATTTAAAATATTTCTTAAGACTAAGACCAAGGCTGAACAAGTGCATCTGTAGACTCAGTTACTTCAGTGGTCCCTAATTTTCAGGGACCTCTTGACTGATTCAGGGCTTAAAGCACATGTTTTGATGATGATCTGTATGGTACAAATGTCCCAGTTCTGATAATTGGCAGGTGTCTCATATTAAATTAGGCCTGTCCTGATCAAGACATTCTCCTAACATACAAACTAGTGATTATCTGAGCCTTGTCAGAGTCTCCTGGTTTTTTTTTTAAATGTAGTATATTTTATTTGTGCTGTTGGCTGAAAAGACCCTGTTCTGATATTGCTTAATGCTGGACAGTGTAAAGTTACAGAATGATACATGCAGGTGCTTTGTGCGATCATTTTCTATTGAAGATGTGCAGCTATGAAAACAGCATGTTTAGGTGAGAGAAAATATGTTTTTACCTTTCTATTTTTTAAATCCAAATTTTCCATCGCCTTAGAGACAGCAGCAAAAGTGTGTGTATATGTGCAAGTTTAAATTGTTTGCTTGGAGATTGAAATTAGCAGTTGTGCTGTTACACTGTGGATGAGCTTTAGTGCTCATAATGAACAAACTTTAGTTTAATATTCATTTTCAATCCTAGCTTTGCAAATACTTGTATTGCTGCAGTTAGAATTTTAGGCAGAACACACAGTGAATACCTATAATAATGTTTCCCAAGCATTTCCACTCTAATGGGTCATTTTCGGTTTCCTAAAATTTGCTCAGTGTTTTATCTTTTCAGATGAAACTTGATATACTAGCTCTTAGTCAGGGAGCAAAAGTTTTCTGAAAATTTTTTTCCCCAGAAATGGGTGACTGGTTTTCAAGCACATACAGCTTGGGAGAAACATGGTTTTTCAGGTTTCAGAGTAACAGCCGTGTTAGTCTGTATTCGCAAAAAGAAAAGGAGTACTTGTGGCGCCTTAGAGACTAACCAATTTATTTGAGCATGAGCTTTCGTGAGCTAGCTCACGAAAGCTCATGCTCAAATAAATTGGTTAGTCTCTAAGGCGCCACAAGTACTCCTTTTCTTTTTATGGTTTTTCAGCTAACTAAAAAAAAATGGCAGCCTTTTCTGAAGAGCTCTAGCACTTTATCTGGAGATGATGAAAACCCGATATTTTTAAGGCAGATAGTCCCTAGATTGTAGATGTGTCTTTTCATGAGAGTGAAATTTGGTTTTAAAAAAAATTACCTTGCACATGGATTTCATTACACAATGGGACTAATAAACTGCTAATGTTTCATTGGCATGAAGCATGTGTGAATAAATAATGTGAATGGAAATTTCTGCTGAAGAGATTATCTCTCTGTATTTCACGGATTATGCCCATATATGCATAAGAAAATTGAGTGGAATTTCAGTCTTACATATATGTAGGGGCTTGCATTATATGGTCTGTGTAGGTGGGTATGGAAGCATGCATACAGAATACAGCAAGGGCTCCTGCCTCATTCATTAGACACATTACACAGTCTATTATATCTAGCAAATAGTTGCACATTATAGCATTTTTTAAAAACAATTAGGAAAATCCATTTAAAAAAAACTTAATTAAAAGACCATTACTTCTGTAAAGTGAAACATCAAAAGTTAGGAAATGCCAAAATTAAGGTAGTCTATGCAATCTTAATTCTGCCCCATTGTGCTTATGATGCAACCTTTAATTATATGATCACATGCAATTTTTTCTACAGGACCATTGCCTGAATTGAGCTCTGTAAAAGAGGCAACCATTCAGTATTTTATGTTTAACTTCACTATTTAGTGTGTGGCCCTGTGCCTCACATATTGCACCTCTTTCAAGCCCTGCCCTGAATGAGTATTTTTTATTTATTTATAGATTTTTCGTGGTTATCATCTTTGTATCTGAGCACCTTACAAATTTTTCTTCACAATATTCCTGTGAGGTAGGGAAGTGATACTATCCCTATCTGGGGATTGGAGAAGATTTCTTTAAGTGTGCTCTCCCTTGGGGGAAAGGGGAGGTTCTTAATGGCTCTTTCCTTTCTCCTGTATTGCATAGGGCAGTCTAGTGAACACTTATGAGAACACCTCCTGCAGCTTCCCCAGACTGTGAAGTTAACACTCACTTTCTCTGGGACTGATGCTTTGCTTTTAGGGAGAGTGATTAGGGTGCCAGACTCTGTTCCTTAGAGCTATTGGTGCATGTGAACTGTTCTCACCTATGATATCATTGAACTGGGAATCAGAAGCTGCTAGTCCATTCTGCTTCTTTTTTCTCTTGGTCCCTATGAAGGTTTCCTCAATCTTCTCCCCTACACTGAAAGGTTACTAAGAGCACCCAGAGATCCTCTGTGGATATGGTTTTGTGATGTCACAGGTTAGAAATGAGTTTCATCCTCAGTGTCCCACAGGCATATAAATCAAATAGGGGTCAGAGATATCAGCACAGAACACAAAAATCTGTACATACTTATATACCCACTGCAATAATGCTCAAATACTTATATTATCAATAAGTGATGTCTTAGAAACAACTTGTATGCTTTATATAATGAATAGTACTGAATGATGGTGTAGCACATTTACATGCTTATATTATTAAAAAATGTTATCACATTGACAGCCCTACAGTAATATGTTTACTGTGTAGATTAGGTGTGTTTTTGGACAACTTCAGAGCCTTCCTCCATGATTTATAAACAGAAACCTCCAAGCAGAAACACAAAGTGTTTTGCTCAAATTTTACTCTCTTTTGTGTTTATCCTGTATTTTATGACGGATATGCAACTTCCTCATGTCCCTGAGAAAAGATAACGCACATAGTTTTGCTCAAAATACACAATTATTTTGCACAGCTTAAATGTGAGAAAACAGATTTGTAAAGCCATGCAGTATGGTCCCTAGATACTGTGGTGACTGGGTGCATTTGCAATGCCTAAGCAGGCACTATGCATTATCCCAGACTGTATATTTTGGACCCACTGTGATTCAATACATGTTGTAGAGCAGTGAAAAGACACTTGGGCACTACATTCTGAATCAATGAGCTCTTAGGATGGAACATAGTAGTGGCAACATGAGTTACTATGTAATTATCATTGTTTTAATAGGCTTTCTAGATAATTACTAAATTCTGTGAAAATATAATACAATATATATATGGTAAGTGTTAATACTTTATCACAAATAAAGGCATGTTTTTTCAGACTTGTACTGCTCATTAATTTGTGTTGCCTCTTCAGTTTAAAGGTTAATTTTTATTTTTTTTAATTTTTATTAAAACAGTTCTGGAAAGTACTGTAGAAAACTCTTAGTTAAAACACAAATGTGACTTGTAAGGAAGCCAACATATTTTTAACTGTAGTCTTTGTATGAGAAGAGATCCAATAGCAATGAGTTGCAGTTAAATGTTTTTAAGGAAATTGCTTTTAAAAAGTAAGTGTAGGCATAGAAGAAAGAAAATGAACACCAGATTTCATTACTAAGAAACAGGATGCTAAATCATACCTTTTTTCTTTCCTTGTGTTGCTGCCATTTGCTTTTTAATACAGTGCCCAAGTTTGCTTTCATTGCTCCATTTTATCTGTGGAATCCCACAGGATTCAAGAGATACTGTAAAGCTATGATAACTGAGGAAACTTCTCAAGGACAGTTTGGTTAATGCTGATACATAAATAGCACAACCAGTCAGGCATATATTTCATATAAAAGTGGAGCGAAAAGACTAATGACATATAAAGGACAGTGTGCTAAGGAAGGCAGATTAGAAGGAAGCATAAAGTCAGACAAACAGCTTGTTGAACTATTTGGACAGAAGTGGAAAAGGGCTTAAAAACTTTTCTGGCTGCTTGTGTCAGACACTCAGTATTTAGTTTTCTACCTATTATAATTGTATTTTTATTCACTTGGCCACTTTGCTGCAAAAGGTCCAGTGAGAATACCAAAGGTGCAACACACTATTTAATGTATTTTCAACTTCCTCATTATTACACAGTGATCTCCAGTACTTTGTAAGTTGTGAAATTTACCCCTGGACAGAGGACCCACACAAGGCCCATGCACTACTTACATTTGAGTAAAGCACTGTTTTAGGTCTTCAGGTGGGACTTAGCTGGTACAAGGTTTTGTGTGCATCCTTTGTCTATGGGTGAGTTTTACCTTGCCTGTATAGGAATTAGCATATGAAATCAAGTTGTAAAACTGGAAAATTACAAATCTCATTTGAAAACACCTTTCAGCTAGATTTTTTAAAAATTTTAAAGTTATTACTGACATAGTAAAGGAGCAGTAATTTTTTTAAAAAAATATGATTTTCAAGTTGATGGCGGCCCTTTAAATGTTCTAATCAATGAGTAGGCTGTTTCTGAAGTAATTATTTAGTTCAGGCACAATATTTCATAGTTATTGTCCTTTCTTAATGAAATAATGATGTAGGAGCGTTTTGAATCTCCTTATAATATTAATAATATATTGGGTCAGACTTTTTATTGATTGTATACAGTGGATATTTAGAAGCATATGCAAATCTTGTAAAGTACTCAAAGAACCTTGTCTGGCAAAGTACGGGGAAATGAAAAAAGTTATGACAGGCTGAAGTTGTGTACACAACAAATAGATGCAGTTTTGCTCAAACACTGCTTACTTTTTCTTATGTTGTAAGTTCTACATGCCAGATCCTCAGCTTGTGAAAATTGGCATAGCTCTGTTGAAGTCAGTGGAGGTGTGTTGATTTATGCCAGGAGAGGATCTGACCCATTATGGTGAAGATCTTGCCTATGATGTTGGCTTCTTTTGAATTACACAGACTGCAAAAAACATAACCGCACATAGCCTTATTTGGTAAAAGATTTGATTCTGCTGTTCTTGCAGTCATTACCATTTCCCTTTTGCTGAACTTTATTGTGTTTTGCTTTGTTTGCTACCAGATGATTTTTTTTTTCTTTTTTACCTGGTAGACTCTTGAAAATTTTAGAATTCTCAACTGCTTGTTTAGAAGATTAACTATATTATAGTAGTGATTAAGCAAGTTCAATTTGCCTGTCAGAGTTTGCTTTAGAACAAGGTTCAAGGTTCAGCATACAGAAATTTATTCCCTGTTTTAGCTGGTAATTTGAAATTTAATCTGTACAAATAATGACCATACCTGAAATATTTAGTCATGCAGCAACACTATAACAGCAGTAGCGAATCCATGGCCAGGCCTAGTACTTTCCTTGAGATGTTGGACTGTGTGGAGACACAGGAAAGGAAAACTAATGATTGTAGAACGAGTTTGTGAGTTCATTCTACATTTAAAGATCCTAGTGTATGAATACCTCATAGGAACAACTTTTGCTGCCATTCCCACAAAAAAAGACCAATACTAAAAAAATTAAAAAATAAAAAATTTGTGACCCAATCTGAAAGAATCACTGAAAAATGTTAGCTAAATTGATTTTGGAGGGGACCATTTACTGCTGGTATCAACAGAATTTTATTAATTTTCTCTATTTTTTATTTCCTTCTATAAAGTGAATTTTAGTGCACCAGAGAATGGTGTCTGTTTTCATGTTTGTTTACTAATTCTTTAAGAAAATTTACACTCATGCTTAAAAAATGGACTAGGAAATTAGCAAAATTAACAAGTTCCAGATTTAGGGGGTGAAATCCTGACGCTTCTGAGGTCAGTGGGAGTTTTGCCATTGACTTCAATGGGGCCAGGATTTCACCCAGGCTGTTTATGTAACCATTATGTGAAAATGACATGGTTGGGGGAGGTTGTGATTGGGTTGCGCTATGTTAGGAAAAAGCTCCATTTCACTTGGAGAAATTCCCCACTGAGTTTTCAGAAGGTCGCAATGTATTTTCTTCACATCAGATTTCAGCTCTGGGGAGAGCCAAATGAACCTGAGTTCTTTGCTTTCACTAGACTGTTTCTGATCAGAACTGAAAAATGATGTTAAAACCACAAGCTGTTGATTTGCCATGGCTTGTTGTCTGGCTTTGGGTTCTGAACTGAAATATGTGAATAAAAACTAATATATGTTGAATAATAAGAAAAAAACACATTGGCAAACAGGCAATGTAATTAGGGTGATCAGATGTCCCGATTTTATGGGGACAGTCCTGATATTTGGGGCTTTTTCTTATATAGGCTCCTATTACCCCCCCACCCCCATCCCAATTTTTCACACTTGCTGTCTGGTCAGCCTACAAGTAATCTCAGCCCCTTTCCCTTATGAAATCAGATTGAGAGATCTCCAAATCCTGGGCCAAATTCAGCCTTAGTTTAATCAAGTGCAACTCCATTGACTTAAATGGATTTGCATCAGCTTATACTAGGGCTGAATTTATCCCATTGTTTGTCAGTTGTCAGAATTAAGCCTTGAAATTTTTGACAGTTTTAATAGACCCTTTATAAAGTCCTAGGAATTGCCAGTTATGGAATAGAAGGCATATGGATTTCAATTAATTCCTTGATAATTTTAGAAAATATAGGTCCAAATTTTAAAAATTTAGCACGCAAAAGTGAATGTGCATGAATTGCACAAATTGCGCAAGTTAAATGAAAGGGGCAAAATCCTGGTTCTAATGAAGTTACGTCAAAGTTGCATGTATGTGGAAAATGCTTGTGCAAATATACAACTTGTGTGTGCCCACTGAAGATGAAATTCACCCGTTGTGGAGGACCAGCAAAAAGAACAGTTAGTAAGCCCTACTTTAAGGGAGCCCTACATGAGGCAGCAAATGCACCCTTGTGCACAAAAACAGAATAACATCTATACACCACTTAAGTGTCCCATTTGAGACCTACTTTAAAGGCTTGAGTGTGCCTTAAGTACTGAATAGGTTTTGTGCTGGCCTCCTGCAAAGCAGGGTGTGGGGTGATTTCACCTTAGGAGTTTTGCCATGTGCATCAGTTTTTTTAAATTTCGCCATTAGTAAACATTTCTTACCTTCATTATATTTGACAAAGTACTTGTATCTTTGCTGTATTTGTAACGCCTTCCATTTCGTTTAGAAATATTAAGTTGCACTGTAATGTAATATTTTATAATGATGTAATTCAAATTTTATAGTTTTTGAGGCACTCACAGCACCTTTTCATATTCTATTATTATTGCTTATTATTCATACGCCATAGATTTACACAGCATGTTATTTATTGCAGTTCCATTTTCCCCCCATCTACTGCTTCAGCAACCTCAGATTGTTAGTATTCCATTTCCATTCATGGAGGTAGTATTTTATCGGTATGAAGTGTGCAGTTCAGATACAAGGCTTACATTTGGGACTAAATTAATAAAAAAAATTATTTGCAAGGCTGGGTCATTCCAGACATCTTTCTATGCACTTTTTTTTATACAGTACACAAGAACTTCTCTTGTCATTTTAAGTAAGGAAACATCTATACTCACCACTTGGAGCCTTCAGAAAACTTCAGGCTGTGCAATGGTTAACCTATGTAATTGCTTCATCTTATTTTTGTTATGTTTGTCACTCCTTGCCCTTTCCTTTTCCCTCCTTTTGCTTGTCACACTCACTTGTTGCGTCTTGTCTCAATTTAGTTTGTAAACTCTTTGAGGTAAGCACTGTGACACAAATGTCTTTGTATGGCATCTGGCACAATGAGACCCTGATCCTGATCTTGCACCAGTAAAGTGAATGGGAGCAGGCCAATAGATAGCAAAGGCCTAAAGTCTCTGATGGGATCAGCCATAATAATAAACACAGGTTTTGTTACTGTGCACGCTAATCAATCCTTTGCGAAAGAGGCAATCCCAAGCACTTACTACAGCTACATTTTTCTTGACAGCAGCAGTGAATGAATGCAGATGTTTATTTTTTCAGACTGGCTGAAGTCTGTTTTTAAATCAGATTTGTCTTAAAAGTTGTTTTCTTATGAGAACTTGTGCAAAGGGAGTATTAATATTTGCAACTTGCTGAAGAAGTGCAGTAGTATGGGTACAGCCTCATGACCATGCTCTTGAACTGCTCAAGAAAGCTATGTGTGCTGCTTTTTTTATTCATTCATACTGTTCAAATAGTACAGGATAGATTTGAATGGCTGCTGTACATTCAGGAATATAAGTGCAAGTGTAAACATTTATTAAAGTGTTTTGAATGGATGATAACCCTGTTGCAGATGTGCATGTTTTTAGTGTACATTTCTGATTGTTATTTCCATGCATAGTATATTTTCCCTTCCCACCCATCACCAAACCCTTGGCTCCTTTCCCCCAGACTCCAGGATTTCAGTCTTTCCCTCCACTCTCTTGCATGTCACCTATTCTCCATGACCTAATTCACTACTCAAACTCTGTCTCTCTCAGAACCTCCATGTCCCATCAGTTCCTAAAGCCATCTCCCAGCAAAACTTTGTTTTTCCTCAACATAAGCTGTGTCACAAAATTTCAAATTCCCTTCATGCTATTACTCATGATTCTGAACTGACCTAGGAGAGCTTGGTTCATGGATCCTTCTTTATATGCCAAAGGGGATCCACTTGAAAGGGATCATCCTCACTTTATTCGTTGCACAAACATTCTCCAAAAAGTTGGTATTGTGGTAGTATTACGTACTGTCATAATTGGAGGGAAGCCTCCTCGTGTTTCAGATGCTGGTGAGAACAGGTGCACTATGCTGGGTTTGTAACATGACTCCACAGTGAAGTTACTGTTCTTCATGATATTTCAAGATCCTTCCTGAGCGTGCCTGTGTGGCTTTGTGTTGCACAGCTGCATTGATCTCTGCCTCAAACCACTCTACATTGCTAATTTTTTACTCCATACGAAGCTTCCAACAGGCCTTCTAGAAACTTTCAGGCAGCAGAGCTACGTTCTGGTGGGAGAATGTTATAATGGCATTGGAGCAGTTGCATAAATGGTACAACTGTTTCTGCCAGCTCTCAGATCATAATGATGTGGAGCCTTTAAAGAGCTAGTGTCACTAGCAGTCATGCTACTGAATAACCAGATAACCAATACATGTGGGACTCCTGCCCACCCAACTCTGTGTATCCACTGAAACATATGGACTCAGAACTTGGAAGGAGGAGAGTACTGTGTTCATGTATTGCACTGATGTCAAAACATGGAAGGGGGCTTTTTCAAAAGTGGCAGAAGCAGATACAATAATGCATGTGTACCAGGTATGTCCATTTAACATTCAGAATGTTTGCTATCAGTTGAAGTGAGAATTTATGTTTTGGACTCTTATTTTGAGGGTTAATTGACAGAAAGAATTATTAATATTAATGAATAGTGTATGAGTGGTCTATATAGGGGAGGGGAGGGACTTTAAAGTGTTAGGAACATACAAATTCTCACCCTGGATCAGACCCACTGTTCGTTTAGTCTAGTATCCTTTCTCTGAGAATGGCCAGCACCTGATTCTTCAGAGGAAGGCACAAGAAACCCCACAATAAACAGATGTGGGAAAATCTGTCGAAGGTCTCATCCTAATCCCTAATATTTAAAGATTGTTTTAAGCTCTGAATGTGACAATAGGGTAAAAGGAACATGTCTTGTACTTTCATATTATTTAACTGCAATGTCTCTACTTCTATATTTTGATATATAGTATTATTTTCATGTTTGTTTATATAAAAATAAACTTTTAGTAAGATTAATGTATTTCTTGGGATTATTTGACATAATTTTTATTCTTCAAAAGTCTATCATCCCTATATAAATTTATTTTTACTTTTTGCTACAGGGAAATTTTTAGAATGATCATATAGGGAACTTAAGGCTTGGTAATAAACCTGTGATATTATGATACATGTAGAGAATACATAATGGTGTGTTGTGGTACCAAGATTTGATTGGCATGGGTTTGGGATGACGATCTGATGAAGTGAGCTGTAGCTCACGGAAGCTTATGCTCAGATAAATTGGTTAGTCTCTAAGGTGCCACTAGTACTCCTTTTCTTTTTGATAATTCTTGCAATTGGCAAAGCAATTAATAAATTATGCAGGACATCCCAAAGTAATACCTATAAAACCTTTATACCACAACACACATGTATTCTGTTTGACACTTATTTTGCAAAAAAACTATTTTAAGAATGTTTGAAAGAGTTTTAGTATTTATTAGTACTCTCTTTCATATCCTTCCACACACAGGCTTCCTAAGAACTATGAGTCCAAATGCATGTGTTTTGCAGGGAGAGGAAATGATTATTGATGCGGTGACAGATATGGCAATTTCCTGCATATCCTTGGGAGACCTTATTATCACAGCTCCTCCAGGAATTAAAGCTAGTAGGTGGTAATTAAGGGAAATCAGCCAGGTTGCAACCCCCCAGAGAGATGTCCCTTGCAACGGAGGCTTGCATATACTAGTTCAAACTGAATTCTCAAGAGGTCAACAGAGAAAGAAAGGACTACTGGATAAATATCCTGAGTTTAAACTGAGTCAGGGCCTTCTTTCAGATCCGTCAAATGGATGGGAACTTCCGTCCAAAGGAATAGGGGAGTAAGCCTCGTGGAAGGGTTGAAAAGACTGACACCTACCAGAGCCCAAGGCTGGAGTCAGAGTAACCTCTGGTAAGCTTTTGTGCTTGCTTAGAAAGAGTAGTGTAGTAACTTGTAACTGCTAGAAATTACGCTGTTCATAGCCTGGAGAGAAAGCAAAGTGCAGATGCTCACCTTTTAGGCAGTCTGGCTTTCTGGGAATATCATTGTGTCTAGGGAACTGTGTAGCCTGGAAGATTTCTTGGTCAGGAGGGAGAGATGTGGGTCTCTACCCAAGAGAGGTGGTGGGTGAGGAGCTAGGAGTCCAGAGTGGGTGCCATTGGTGGACGAGGGAGGGATAATACAGGTGCAGTTACCCTGAACTGTGACAGATGCATTTAAGAAATCACTAAAAATGACTAGGGTAGATTTTCTATACATGTTGATGTTATTTAAGGTCTGATATCCTGCAGTTTAGTTGGGCAAAAGTATGCACCTTATATCCTTCAATAGTGGAGGTGTTGTGGGGAGATTCCCAACTTTGTATTAGTGCAGAAATTTCAAACCGACTCTCCTCTCATATTACTCTAATGTAGGTCAGGATTAACTCCACTGAAGTCAATGGAGTTACACTGGTTTTAAACCATTGCAACTGAGCAGAGAATCCCAAAGCATGTTTTGTCTCCACTCCCCCCTTTGCACTTCAAACTGTGGATGTTTGAAGCTGCTCAGATGTTTGGAATGTTACAAGTATACTTAGAAAAAATGGATTAGTGGGCAAACTGCATGTATGTGGTCAGCGTTGTATGATAAATGTTTTCACAATTTATTATGTGAATATTACTATCACATGTGAGTATATTTACAGCAAATGACAAATCTAAAAATAATATATATATATTTTATTTTTAAAGTAAAAATAATCTCATTGTAGTCTTGGGTTTTACCACTGCTGGTGAAGAGGGTTTTCCCCCCCTGTAGAGTAATGCATGTAGAGGAAACAAAATCATCACTCTAAAGGGAACTGGATCGCTATAGAGATTGGTACAGAGAGACAGAGCTGTTTCCCCTCTAGGTTACCAGTTTGATTCCAGCTCCATAGTAGTAGTGTAACCTTATGTTCAATGTCCTCTGTGAAATATATAGGCTGTTTTGGCCTGGTTCCAAGAGTACAGGTGGCCACCTCACAATTGACATTAATTGGTACCTTTATTGGTAGTCTCATTAGAGAGACCAGTGATTAAATTGGTATGAATGAGAGGTGTCCCCTCCAGAAAAGGGATTAAGGTTCATCTCATTTCAATACAGAAGTCTTGTACTGTCACTACCTGTGTTGTATAGCTCCTGCTCTGCGAATTAATGTTGGGTTTTGGTCTGGAACCTTTCGTCAGCACTAAATTCACTTTAAATGTTAAAGTAAAGAAAAGAAGTCATCACCCTTTTAATGAATAGCCTGTTTTCAACAACCCTTATTAAAGTCGATAGCTGCAAGAGAATAGTTTCTATTTTTTTCATAATCAAGTTCGGGGGTGGAGGGCAAATTTAAATAGGCCAGATGGGTTTCATTTAAACATCTCCATTTCATACCATGAATGAACTGAATCTTCTACTGGTGGTTGTTACTGATAGCCAGCCCTAAAAATTGAAAGCATGTTATGTATTGTATGCTAATCATTTAAAACCTGCACATTTTCGTATGAACTTACATAGTTCATAGTCAAACAACCTGTAGGATAGTTTTTGTACTGCTTCAGAAAAGGCTATTTTCATTGACTTCTGAGGCTCAATAATGGCAACCTCTGGCTAGTTAAAATTAAGGATTCTCTACTGATATCCCAAGAACCTGGATTATTAAACATTTGATGGACTACATTTTATGGACTACAGTGTATGCCACATTTTTGAAGAGGCCTGTTATATCCTCCATTTTTGTGGGCACAAATCATGTACTTAGCCCTCCAATTGTTGAGAGTTTTGTTGCAATCACAGGTGCAAAAAAAAAAAAAAAACCAAAAAACAAACCAGGATCAATTTTTGCAGGTGCAAACTGTGTCTGCAGAAAATTAATTTGCCCTTTCCAAATTTGACTCTATGGGCAAGTGGCTGGAGATGGACAACTGAGAATTCTCTGTGTTTAGGGGATCTCTCTACTGCCGTAGCCACCTCCCACACCAGCCCTATCTCACCCTCAGGCTAAGGAGAGGGAGTGAGCAAGTGGGAGGGAGGGAACTACCTTCTGTCCTCCACTGATGTGAAGACATTGAGGGCCTTAAGTTAGAGCTGTTCCTTGCAACTCTAATTTGTGCTGGAGCCAAGTGGTCCAGATTAAGAATCTACAACTAACTCCTGGATGGCCCCCTGTCTCTGCTCTGTTTGATCTGATACTGCTTCAAGATCAATGGCGACAGCTGTGGTGATACACGGAGAATCTCGGCTACATCTTTCGGGGCTCCCCAGAGAGGTACAGAATACCATACAGGACTTGCCCTTTGATAAAATTGGTCTTTTCCTCCAGAAGACATATGAGTCTTTACATTTGTTAAAGGACTCCAGGGTAAACCTCCCCTTCATGGGCATATATACGACAGCCCCAAAGAAGAAGTACCATAAAAAGTCTTACAAGCCGAGGCCTTTACATCTGCCCTTCTACCACCAATGCTCTTACAAGCCACCTTGCAAAAGGAAGCAGGTACAAAAGTTCAGATACAATGCCCCATCCAGCTCTACTGCAGCTACACAACCTCACCCTCCAACCAAAAGATACTTTTGATGGGACGCTCGAGAGCTTCAAACCATTTCTGGTGTCATCTCCACTTGACTCCCAGATGTGCTTTGGTGGATGCCTAGCATGATTTTCCCACAATTGGAGGACAATAACGATGGACAAATGGGTGTTGGGTGACAGGTTTCAGAGTAGCAGCTGTGTTAGTCTGTATCCATAAAAAGAAAAGGAGTACTTGTGGCACCTTAGAGACTAACAAATTTATTTGAGCATAAGCTTTCGTGAGCTACAGCTTATGCTCAAATAAATTTGTTAGTCTCTAAGGTGCCACAAGTACTCCTTTTCTTTTTGGGTGTTGGATATTATCAACTCTGGGTACACCATCATGTTCTCTGTGTCGCTCTTCAGGGATCACTCTCATGAGGAGATCTTCCTTCAGGAAGTAGAACCCCTCCTACAAAAGGGACCAATCGAGCAGTTACCCCTTCAGTAACAAGGAAGAGGGTTTTACTCCAAATATTTTTCTAGTCCCCAAAAGACAGGAGAGTTCAGGCCCATCCTTGACGTGCAACGACTCAGTATGTTTATTTGCAAGATAAAATTGTGCATAAAATTCACGTTGGCATCAATTGTACCAACCCTAGAAAAACACATGTGATAGATAACTCTTTATATGAAAGATGCATACTTTCACATCACAGTTCGCCCCTTCTCAGATTTATGGTGAGCCACAACTTCTGTCAATACAGGGTATTCCTATTCAGCCTTGCAAATGCATCCAGAGTCGTCACGAAAGTGTTGTTTCTAGTAGCAGCACATCTCAGACAGGATGGTTCCACTATCTTTCTGCATCTGGATAACTGGCTTCTCACAGGCAAGACGCATCCAGAAATCATAGTATCACTGCCCCGTCTCCTAATATCCTGAGGAGTCTCTTTGAAAATAGAGAAGTCCATCCTGATTCTGACCCAGACGATAGATTCATAGGCGTGACCTTAGACTCAGTCAAGGCAAAGACTGATCTCCCTATGGACAGATTCCAAACCATGGGCAGACTGGTAGATACACAACCTTCTGACATAGGGCTAGGCGGGCCTTGCACTCTTGAGTCATGTGGTGTCATGTACTTACCTAAAGCCGTCTGTCAGACACCACCTCCGCTGCCTACTGGCTTGCTTTCAAACAGTATTATGTACCAAGCAAACACAGACTGAACATTGTAGTGACAATCTCCATCAACATAAGGACCTCTCTGACCTTGTGTGAGGATCCAGCATAAGTGTGTGTGGGCACTCCTTTCCTGTGTCCTCCTCCCAATAGGACAGTAATCACAGATGCTTTTTTGTTAGGATAGGACGCTCACATGGATGGTCACACAGCACATGCCACTTCGACACCTTGGGAAACCATGATGCACATAAACCTCCTGGAACTCTGAGCAATCCGAGAAGCATGCAGAGCATTCTTACCATTAATCCAATCTTACCACATTCTCGTAATGTCAGACAATATGGCAAGCATATTCTACATAAATAGGAAGGAGCAAGATCCAATCCTGTGTAGGAGGAAGGGGTCAATCTGCAGAACTAGTGTATCAAGAACCAGATCACCCTATCATCAGTGTACCTCCTAGGAACCCATAATTTACTGGCAGACAACCTCAGCAGGTACAGTGTCACCAACCATGAGTGGGAATTCCACAGTTCAGTCGTGAACCCCTACCTGGAATCTTTTCATCACTCAAACAAACAGGAAATGCAACATACACTGCTCCAGGGGAGTTCAGGATCAATTCTCCAGGTGATGCTCTCCTCCTTCCTTGGACAGACCGCCTAAACTATGCCTTTACTCTTATCCCACTGCTTACTTAAGTACTGTGGAAGATTTGACACAACAGAACATGAATCATTCTGATCACGCCTAGATGGCCCAGGCAGTTCTGGTTTCCAGTTCCCCATGCACAAGTCGGCTCAACTGCCAATCAGCATTTCTTTCCTTTCAGATCTTTTGACTCAAGAGAATGGCAAGACCAGATATCCCAACCCAGAAACTTTTCACCACACAGCTTGGTATTTGGATGGGTGTTGGATCGAGAATGTTCCTGCTCCCATAATGTGCAAGCTGTCCTTACTAATAGTAGAAAGGGCTCTAAAAGAAACTGTTATCTTGTCAAGTGGAAGCGCTTCTCTCTCTGGGCCCAGTGGCTCTGTATGTCTTTGGCACTTATACAGAAACAAAATTGCATCCTCCACCTAGCATGACCTCACATACATGGTGCATTCAAAGTCATCCCAATGGGAACGGAGTCATGCCAGTGGCAACAAGGAACTGGTACTTGGAAAAAATCAGGATTGAATCTCTGGTATCTTCACTTTTTCTCTTGTATGTGCACTAGTGACTCTTCTTATACCTGATATAAAAGATCATGAGAAGTAGGTTCCAGTCCTGCACTCTTATCCTTCTGGGTAGCCTGCACTCTAGCAGAATTCCATTGACTTCCAGCGGGACTCGACGAAGGCAATACAATCCTTCCTTATGGATCAGATTGCAAATTTGGGGCCCTCTCTTGGAAAATTCTGTCACTGAGCCAAACACTATATGCCTTACTCATCTGAATAGCCCCAATAAATTTAGTTGAACTTCTTACATGAGTAAGGATAAAAGGACTTGAGCCAATGTGTGCTAGTTTATTTTGTTTTTCATATGGCCCAAACCCTATCAGCTTCCTGCCTATGATTAAGACACAGATCTCGTCTGATTATTCAAAAGTAGATTGCTCCTATTTTCTAGTCTAAACCTAATTTGTTACACATATGTACATTGTTTACAGATGACTTTGATCACTGGTCTACTTTTCACCAGCACAGAGAGAGCTTAATTATTCATGGAGATAATGATCATCCCAGAAGTTGATCCTAGTCCCATGGCTCTCTACTGAGGTTAAATGGAGTTTTAAATGTGTTTTAAATGGAGAATTTTATATTGGAGGGGGCAGGAAGGAAACTGGGATATAACATGCTTGAAGATATATTTTGGTTGGTCTTTTTTTTTATTTTATTTTGGTTTTTGTTGTTGTTGTTGCTTCTACAGATTATTTGAACAGAGGCTGTCTCACGGCCGTGCAGTGCAGATATAATACTACATTAAGTCACATCATAGTCATTGTTTCATCTGATTTTAATGTAATAAATGCTGTGTTCTACATTGAATGTTGAATATGACTGATAGAGAAACTTGGAAAGGAGTAATGAAGAAGAATGTTCTTTTTCAAATGGAAATTTTATCAATAATAAAAAGGGGAACATTGGACATTTCAGGAGATTGGATAAGTTGCTCTTTGTTTTTGTTTGGTTAAATGTATTTTTTCAAGATTTGATCTAGAATGAAAATACCTCTTTACTTTTTGAAAGAATATTCTCAAAAATTTATAGTGCCCGGAAACTATAGTGCAGGGAAACTATATTTCTGCCTCTGAAAAAGCAAATAGGGAGATATTTTTATATTTAGGGAGCATGTTTTAAAGTCATTTAATTTTACAGAATAATGTAATTATTATTTACAAAATAGTGATCATTATAATAGGGAAATATCTTCAGATTTTGTTCCATTAATATATTAATCCACCTCTTTTAAAAGTATTTAAATTAATTGATCAGCAAATAGACACAAATACTGAATTTTCGTAGGTGCCTCAGCACTTATTCAAATCCCTCTTGAGTGCCACAGTGTTTGTGTGTCATGTGTCACTTTGTATTTGTGAAGGAAGAAAAAGGTGACAGAAAGAGAAGTCTTGTTTGTTTGAGAAGAATTCCACTAAAGCTACTTGCAAAGCCTCAGGATTCATTACAGGCATTTTTTGAGAATTAAATCCCAGTCATCCAGATAGTCCCAGTGTAATTCCCACATGAAATTATTTACAAATCCAGGCCCCTAACAGATTCAGTGTGAATAGAGCTAGGCCAGCATACAGTGCTTTTTGAAATCCTACCCTCAAAGCCACTCCATTCTTTTCCTAAATCACCTCACATGATCGTTCTTTATTAAAGTTTCCTCAGCTCAGAAAAGTAATGAGTGAAATTGATTGGGAGAAAAAATTAGATTGAAAAGTGTAAATGAAAATTCAGAATTCTTTGAGAAGAGTTTATTAGATGGCCAAAAAGCCATGATAACACAATCAGGAAAGAGGACAACTTTGGCTCAAAACTTATCCTGATTCAGTGGTGAGGTGAAGGCAGCAATTAGAAATAACAAAGTAATATATAAATAGATAAAAGGGAAATAGATAGAATTCAATATAAATTGGAAGTTATAACATGCAGAATATTGGAAAGGGAAGCTAAACACATTAGGAAAAATCTACATCTGGCTGGGCTAAAGACAACAAGAAGGAGTTTTTTAAGCGTATTAGGAACAAAAGAAATCCTGGCAATGGTGTAGACCTATTACGAGATGGAGGTGGTAAATAGTTAAGAAAGCAGAAGTAGTCAACTATTATTTCTCTTTTGTATTTGAATGAAGCAGGATGATGTATGTGTATTGCAGGAGGACGATGACATACTTTCCAGTCCATTAGTAACTAAGGAGTAAGTTAAACAATATCTGCTAGGGATAAACATTTTATTAATGTAGACTCGGATAATCTCCATGCAAGCTCCTAAAAGAGTTGGCTGTGGAGACCTCTGGTCTGCTGAGGTTAATTTTTAATAAATGTTAGAATACCAGGGAAATTCCAAAAGACTGGAAGAGAGGTGGTAATATGCCAATATTCAGAAAGGGCAAGTGGAATGACCTGGATAACTATAGGCTAGTTAGCCTGAAATGAGCCCCAGGATAAATAATGAACAAGCTGATACGAGATTCAACTGATAGAGAGCTAATAAATAGGAATAAAATTAATAGCAGTCAACATAGTTTTAGGGAAAATAGGTCTTTTCAAACAAACCTGATTTCATTCTTTGATGAAATTACAAGTTTGGTTGACAAAGGTAATTGCATAGATGTAATATACTTAAATTTTTGTAAAGTTTTTTTCTTAGTACCACACAACATTCTGATTCAAAAGTTATCAGTGGAACACATGTTAAATGGGTTAAGAACTGGCTAACTGACGGATCACAAAAAGTAGTTGTCAGTGGGGACTCATCATCAACTAGGGACTAATGGATTGGAAGGTACGTCATCATTCCCATGTTCCAAGTGGGGTTCTGCATGGATTATTACTAGCCCTGATACTATTCAACATTTACGTCAATGATCTGGAGTTAAGTATAAAATCAGTGCTGAAAAAATTTGCAGATGACACAAAGATTGGTGGAATGGTAAATAATGATGAGGACATGTCAGTCATACAGGATGATCTGGGTCACTGGAAAACAGGGATGCTGGAACAATTTGTATAATGGCGGTGAACTGAACCAAACTGTAAACCCTGTATACGATGGAAGCCACTTCAAGCCATGGGGTCCTGCAACACACACACACACCCCGCACCCCTAGTTACAGCACCTATGCTGGAAAAGCTGAGCCCATTCAAACAAAATGCATTGAATACAACCAAACACAAAGTTACATCTCTAGAAACAAGGAACTCAGGGCATATCTACAGAATGAGGGACTGTATCCTGGGAAGCAGTGACTGAAAAGGATTTAGTGGTCATAGTGGACAAGCAACTCAACAGTAGCTCCCAGTGTGATGCAGTGGCAAAAAAGGCTAAGGTAATACTTGGATGTATAAATCGGGATGTGGTGAGTAAAAGTAGGGAGGAGATTTTACCTCCATCTATGGCATCGGGGAGACCAATACTGGAATATGACATACAGTTCTGGTGTCCACATTTTAAAAAAGAGGTTGAAAAGTTGGAAAGGGAGCAGAAAAGAGCCAAAACATTTATTTGTGAGCTGGAGAAGATGCCTCATAGTGACAGCCTTAAAGAACTCAATCTGTTTATCTTATCAAAAAGAAGATTGAGAGGTGATTTGATGACAGTGTCTAAGTACTTTCACAGGGGGGAAATCCCAGGTACTAAAGGGCTCTTTAGTTTAGTGGAGAGAAGCATGACAAGAACCAATGACTACTGGAAGATAAGCCAAATTCAAATTAGAAATAAGGCAAACATTTTTAACAATGAGGGTGAATACTCATGGAACAGACTACCAAAGGAAGTGATGGATTCTCCATCACTTGATGTCTTCAAATCAAGATTGGATGCTTTTCTGGAAGATATACTTTAGTCAGGTACAAGTTACTGGGCTTGCTGTAGGGGTATCTGGGTGAAATTTAATGGCCTGTGATATACAGAAGGTCAGACTAGATGACATAATGGTTTCTTCTGGCCTTAAACTCTATTAATCCATGAAAATTCAACCAAATGTCATTGATTTAGATTTTTAAAATGTAGCTCTCAAAGCTTGAGGTGCATGTTCAAATTAATTTTAAAATACATACAAAATTTCTGGTTGACTTTCTGACTACCTTAATTATCTTTTCCAATTTAGTGGCCCAAAAGTTTCCCCTCAATCCGCCCAACACCATTCAGCACACTTGTTAGAGAGAGCCTGGGAAAATAATTCTTAGTGTGTTCTGAAAGTCAGCAAACAGAGACTCTGCTGTACCATTAGTGGGTTAGAATGCCAAAGCCTCAGACCCTTCTCTGGTAACTTGCTTTCTCTACCCTGCTCACATATAAATCTGGGAGCTATTAGTTCATGTGCCTTATCTCGCCTCAACCACCACAATATGACATAAGGAGAGAAGCAATTTCTATGGCAATCTACAATCTCCCTAAAACAATCCTTTCACTGAAGCCCAAAATCCCTGTCAAATTGTAAAGTTCAAGGTGTCCTTTGGGGCAAAATCGCAGGTTCCACTCTTTGAGCTCCATGTTCACCTCTCAGTCATTAACAGAAACACGCTTGTATAAGGGGGAGTTCTGCATCTGTGGCATATTTCCGCCTTCCCTCAGCGTTGAAGTTTCAGGTCTTTGGAGGTGCTGGGAAAGGGAAAGAGGTAGCCCTCCTAAATTCTCCCCAACAGCGTCCTTGAGCCCAGCTGTAGAAAAGAAAATAGTGAAACGCTTTCTGAAAATATACATGGTTGCAATTGTAATAAGGCAGAGTTAAGGTTATGCTGCTTGTTTAAATATGAGTCAGTACCTTGTTTGGGAAATTTAGCCTTAGCGCTGCATGTCATGCATATCTAACATTTTGTTGCTTTTTTAACACTAACAGTCTTGAAGTATAATGTCTACACATTTATCTTCACCTTTGAGGGGTTTGAGTGTGTGTTGGGGGGAACTAATAAGTGATACCACTCCTGATTGATGTAACCATCTTTCTTTTTTCCTATTTCCAGGCAAAATTTAGAAAATAATTATTTTATCTGTTTAAAATAATAACTTTCAAATGCCCAAAAAAGGTCTTTATACTGTAAAAAAATGATAAACTTGTTTCAGCACTACTCTTTGTGGTTAATTCTCTTGCTTTTTGCTCTGCTGTTTTCTCTCTTAAAGCATGCATAATCATGACAGGACTGGTACCACAAAGCTGCTTGTATTTGGCAATAATTTGTTTTCCTTATCTGGATAAAACACAATACTGTGACATCAATGTTTACCCATTTGGGACTGGGATTGTTACTTTGTCAAACTGGTAATAAACATTGTTTAAATATGATGAAACGAATCATCCCCTGATATAAATTGGCAAAGCTCCAGTGAAGATGTGCTGATTTACGCTAGCTGAGAATCTGGCCCAATATCTATCCTCTTGTCCTTATCATATCAGCAGATTTAAAGTAGATTTCTTGTCTGAGTTTAGTCTGTGGCCCAAGAAAATGTTGCGGTAGACTTTGTCCCTACTGGAAACATCTAAAGTACCTTCATTAACACATCATCCTCGTTTTAAGGATATCTCTAATAGCAAATCATGGTGTTCAATGTTTATATTCTCTTTTGAACAGCTTCTTGTTATAATTTGTGTGATCCTTCTGTCAGGTGGTTAGTGGAAGCAAAACGGGCTGGGTTCAGTAAATGTAGGGTCCCTCTTCAGCAATAATGTAACTGGTTTGAGCCGCCAACCCAGAAACCAGGGAAAACTAAATGCACCCTCTTGGGGTACAGACAGAACTTCCCCACTTGCAAGCACTCTGAGAGGAGACAAATAAGGAAATCTTTATTAGTGGAAAGGGAACATAGTCATTAACTTGAGAAAACACAGAAACCGAATATATAAGTGAATAAAGAGTAAAATGCTCCTTTCCAGTAACTTTGGCAGTAGTCCATCTAATTCCTTTCCCACCTGCCAGTGAGAATGTCCCACAACAAATAGTCCATTGACTGCACCACTTCCCCCATCCACCAAACCCCACTCACTGTTTGGATCAGCGAGTAGCAGTAGTCTGAACTGTAGGTAGATAGCCTATGCAAACAAAGCTGTCTATTGCAGCACTTTTCCCTTTTCACCAATAGATGCGATACAGTTTTTTTCCCCCTCTGGTGCTTCTGGCCATTGGGCTTACATTTGGAAAAAATGTTTACTTCCAAGAATAATATTTGTTATATATTCACCTTTAAAAAATAATCATCTAGGTACTGCATTAAAACATCTCTCAGAAAAAGAGTTTTGTCTATGGGTATGTTTTCACAGTAATCAGAAACACAGTTGCAGCACGTGTAAACGTACCCGAAGCAGCTCAAGTAACAATAGCAGAGAAGCCACAGCAGCACAGACTTCAGCACAGGTTAGCCACTCTTGAATACATGCCTAGGATTCCAGGCAAGCTTGTACAGACTATGCTGAAGTCCCTGCTGCCATGACTTCACTACTATTGTTGTTTGATCTAGCTAGATCAAAGCTAAATTGGGTATATCTTCACATGCTGCAATCACGCCTCTGATTGCTGCGTAGACTTACCATTTGTATCGATTTGGGGATGAATACATGGGTGAGTCTAGAGATTAATGTACCATTAAATTGGTGCAATTTACTATTCCTTCTGTTCTCCCGTCTCCATACTTAGACTCTATTAGACTTACCTAGATTCATTCCCACTCAGCCTGTAACAACCTCTACCTCCTTACCCATCACTTCTGAATTTGAGCCATGAGTCTAAGTATAAAGAAATCGAATATGGTGTAATTCGGCCTTTTGAGGGGTCAGAAGAGAGGAGTGTAGCAAGAAAAACAATAAACAGGGGAGTACAGGAATGTGAAATTTGAAGTATAACACCACCTACTTTAATTTAAACACCAAGGAGCCAGAAGGTATAAATTACACCTAGTTAGACTACCTTGTAATCAGAAAATGGGAATAGGTTTTGAATATAAAGGAACACTGAACCACCATACACATCACCTCTGACTTTGGTCTTTTGTCTAAAAATGTATGGTATGTAAAGAATTTGAGTTAGGGGAACTTAGTGCACACTGATTTGTCACTCCTGTTACAACAAGCTTCTCTTCCAGTCTATGACAAATTGCATTCATTGTATTTCTGTACTACTCCCTGTGCTTTTTAAGTGCTTAACAAATTTTCCTAACACAGGAGAAAGAATTACAAGCCTCCATCTCTGCATATATATTAGTGCTGGACAATTTGGAACCCTCAGAAAAAAATCTGCTAGTTTCTGATACATCCAATGGAAATACTATTTTTAATTAAAAGTATTGCAGTTTTCTTGAGAGAGCCGGCCCTCTCATTTTATGCAAAGGATTTGGGATTAAGTACTTTTATAGGTGACTAAATTTGAGTGGTTGTTAACGTGTAAAAAGAAAAGGCAAAGATTAATGGGGAAGTGCAGGGTATTACCTTATATGTTTATTTGGAAAGGGACCCAAGGGGATGGGAAACTTTTTGACAGCCATCTTCAGTGAATTCTTTGTTACAGGCAAGGAGTTTCCATCCATGCTTAGGGCTTGATTAGATAAGTATGGGCTATTTTCTGAGGATTAGGAGGAATTAGGTCCCAATAATTTGGTTTGTTGCACATTATTTTGATTGGATTAAAAATTTCAAAGTTGACTGCAGTATTAAGTTTACTTGGAACTATTTAGAGGAGTTTAGAGTCATGAAAACAAATTAGATGATGTAATTGAAGTGACAAACTAGGTCTCAATTGTTTCATACCCTCTGTGCTCATGATTCCAGCCCCTCTGCTTTGCAAATTATGCCCACAGCAACTTTACCGGGATTTGTCTTGCAAATACTAAAGATCTCCCAGGCCAGGTTTCTCTTTCTGCCACTTGTCCTGGCTCAACGAGACACAAGTTGGAAGGGTCTCACCAAATCTTCTATGACTGGCTGATTTTGAACTGTGATTGCCCAGCCAGAGCATTTAGTAGCACTCACAGAAATCAAAGCCAATTACCACTAGAGGATCAGGAGAGTATTTGTAATATTTGCCTATTCCCAAACCAGTTTTAAATTAAACCTGGTACCTTTTAAAGTGATAGATTCATTTATGAATCAAGCACAAATCTTGATTTGCTCCATCCCATAGTGATGGATCATTAATAGATGTTGGACAGTTTTGGCACCTAACTTGGTAAGTGTATTTTGAAACAGGTAGTTTATTTTGCAAATTAGTCTCTTTCTCTCTTCTTTTCCCCCTTGCTTGTGGGTTATCTGTCACCAGACTGAAATTTCTTCTCTGTTATTTTATACCCCTTGTCAAGGTTCCTCCCCCACTCTGAACTCTAGGGTACAGATGTGGGGACCTGCATGAAAATCCTCCTAAGCTTATCTTTACCAGCTTAGGTCAAAACTTCCCCAAGGTACAAAATATTCCACCCGTTGTCCTTGGACTGGCCGCTACCACCACCAAACTAATACTGGTTACTGGGGAAGAGCTGTTTGGATGCGTCCTTCCCCCCAAAATACTTCCCAAAACCTTGCACCCCACTTCCTGGACAAGGTTTGGTAAAAAGCCTCACCAATTTGCCTAGGTGACTACAGACCCAGACCCTTGGATCTTAAGAACAATGAATAATCCTCCCAACACTTGCACCCCCCCTTTCCTGGGAAATGTTGGATAAAAAGCCTCACCAATTTGCATAGGTGACCACAGACCCAAACCCTTGGATCTGAGAACAATGAAAAAGCATTCAGTTTTTTACAAGAAGACTTTTAATAAAAAATAGAAGTAAATAGAAATAAAGAAATCCCCCCTGTAAAATCAGGATGGTAGATATCTTACAGGGTAATTAGATTCAAAAACATAGAGAACCCCTCTAGGCAAAACCTTAAGTTACAAAAAAGATACACAGACAGAAATAGTTATTCTATTCAGCACAATTCTTTTCTCAGCCATTTAAAGAAATCATAATCTAACACATACCTAGCTAGATTACTTACTAAAAGTTCTAAGACTCCATTCCTGGTCTATCCCCGGCCAAGACCCAGCATACAGACCGACTATAGACAGACACACAGACCCTTTGTTTCTCTCCCTCCTCCCAGCTTTTGAAAGTATCTAGTCTCCTCATTGGTCATTTTGGTCAGGTGCCAGCGAGGTTACCTTTAGCTTCTTAACCCTTTACAGGTGAGAGGAGCTTTCCCCTGGCCAGGAGGGATTTTAAAGGGGTTTACCCTTCCCTTTATATTTATGACACCCCTATTTCTCCACATTGTTATTTCTAGACTATAAATAGCTAGGTGATTCCATTATTACAGTGAAGATTTTCCTTTCCTTCAAATACAGTTATAACAATGAGCCCAGGGATAAACAGGTTATAGTTTCAAGAGGTCCTTTGTCTGGATGTTGCTCATCAGTGATTATGCAAAAAACTCAATGTTCCGTTTAAGTTCCTTAAGCTTAATGGCAAAATAAAACTAAAAAAGTGTTTGACCAGAACGTGAGCTGTTCAAACAAATACTGGCTTCAAAATCAGTTTATATTTGCAGAGGTCTCTTCCCCAGGGCGCTTTGCTCTTTATTAACCTGTATTTTCCAGATGGTTGAAAAAGAAGAGGCCAGAGTAGCCGTTTCCTTTCTGCTCCCTCAACGTACCTCCTGTCCTTTTGAGTCCTCTTTATCCACATGATAATCCTGTAATTCCAACTCTGCAGAAATTACAGCAGCACTGGGCACCCTATTCACAAAAAACAATTAATTAACCAAGTGAAGTATGTTAACAATTAATTAACCAAGTGAAATTATACAACCAGTGTTTTACTTTAACATATTTCACTCTACAGATTGCTTGCAAAATTTTGGATTGCTCATAATGAGTATTTCTTTGAGAATTCTGTATTTACCATTTGAAATTTAAGCTGTTTTTATAGTACCCACAAGTTGTTCGGTGTTTTTCTATGAGGAGCATAACCATTACAATTTTATTGCAGATGCAAATGCTAATGATTAAGAATTCAGTTTTCACAAACTGAACCAGGTCCTCAGCAGATGTAAATCAACACAGCTGCACTAAAGTTAATACAGCTACAGTGATATTCACCTGCTCAGAATCTGGTTCCACCATAATTTTTAAATTTCTAAGCATTATTGATAGTGCCGTAAATCTGGGTAAATAAAACAAATCAAGAAATAAATAGTAAACATTCTGCAATATTTGCCTCCTAGGGCTTGCATACATAGCTAGTTAGGGTATGGCAAGCTGGGGTGTGAATATACAGTGCACTAGCCTGCCCTGCGCTAACTGATCAGGTGGACCCTGCTACTGTGCACTTAAGAACTTTTAGTTCATGGTGCCAGGGCCCACGTGGCCAGTTAATGTGTGGCATGCTAATCCGCAGTACATTTGTACCTCGACGTGTTACGCGCTTACTAGCTATGTAGACAAGCCCTTATTTGCTGTTTCAGCAACATTCCTGCCAGCAAGCTTGCTTGCTATAATATTCACAGAAAAAGAACATGAAAGGAGTAAGAATACAGTCTAACTTGTTTTAAATATTCAAACAAATCCTTCGCAAATAAATTTTCTGAGTATGTATCCAAATCTATCCAGTAGGTTGGAAGTTTGCAAGCCAGCAATTCTAGCACAGCCCTCTGATGGAAAAAACGACCTTTCTGCTCACCCGTTATTTTCTCAACTGACCACCTTCTAGAGAGAGGAGAAACAAATTAAAAACTCTCAGGTTGCTTACCTTCCTGCACTCATTCCCATCAAGGAGAGCACAGAGAAGAAAAATATTCTAAGAGGCTTTATGCCAGTTTCCCTGGATCACTTTTATATAATGGATCTCCTACCTGATTCTGGGAAATAAATCTTCATACCTCCCAGTGAAGTCAATGGCAGCTATGGGTTCTCAGCACCTTTCCAGACCAGGCCTTAGGTTTGTACATGAGTTGGATTTGATTTCCCATGAGAGAGACTCAGAATTCTGAATGGGACATTTGTCGTTTTATAGAAATTCCAGAGTTGGGATGGTCTAGACACTTTCAGGTTCGGGACAAAATTTCTAAAAACAGGTGCCCAAACTTAGGCTCTGAAGCCTCTATTTAGCCACCTAAATAGTTGGTGTGATTTTCAAAACTACTGAGCAACCAGGTCTCACTGCCATCAATTATGTAAGTGGAGTTTGGGTTAATTATAGATTCATAGATACTAAGGTCAGAAGGGACCATTATGATCATCTAGTCTGACCTCCTGCACAATGCAGGCCACAGAATTTCACCCACCCACTCCTGCGAAAAACCTCTCACCTATGTCTGAGCTATTGAAGTCCTCAAAATCGTGGTTTAAAGATTTCAAGGAGCAGAGAATCCTCCAGCAAGTGACCTGTGCCCCATGCTACAGAGGAAGGCGAAAAACCTCCAGGGCCTCTTCCAATCTGCCCTGGAGGAAAATTCCTTCTGGACCCCAAATATGGCTATCAGCTAAACCCTGAACATGTGGGCAAGATTCACCTGCCAGATACTACAGAAAATTCTTTCCTGGGTAACTCAGATCCCACCCCATCTAACATCCCATCACAGGCCATTAAGCCTATTTACCTTGCATATTTAATTACCAAAACCATGTTATCCCATCATACCATCTCCTCCATAAACTTATCGAGTTTAATCTTAAAGCCAGACAGATCTTTTGCCCCCACTGCTTCCCTTGGAAGGCTATTCCAAAACTTCACTCCTCTGATGGTTAGAAACCTTTGTTTAATTTCAAGTCTAAACTTCCTGGTGGCCAGTTTATATCCATTTGTTCTTGTGTCCACATTGGTACTGAGCTTAACTAATTCCTCTCCCTCTCCGGTATTTATCCCTCTGATATATTTATAGAGAGCAATCATATCTCCCCTCAACCTTCTTTTAGTTAGGCTAAACAAGCCAAGCTCCTTGAGTCTCCTTTCATAAGACAAGTTTTCCATTCCTCGGATCATCCTAGTAGCCCTTCTCTGTACCTGTTCCAGTTTGAATTCATCCTTCTTAAACATGGGAGACCAGAACTGCACACAGTATTCCAGGTGAGGTCTCACCAGTGCCTTGTATAATGGTACTAAAAACCTCCTTATCCCTACTGGAAATACCTCTCCTGATGCATCCCAAGACCGCATTAGCTTTTTTCACAGCCATATCACATTGGCGGCCCATAATCATCCCATGATCAACCAATACTCCAAGGTCCTTCTCCTCCTCCGTTACTTCTAATTGATGCGTCCCGAGCTTATAACTAAAATTCTTGTTATTAATCCCTAAATGCATAACCTTACACTTCTCACTATTAAATTTCATCCTATTACTCCAGTTTACAAGTTCATCCAGATCCTCCTGTATGATATCCCGGTCCTTCTCTAAATTGGCAATACCTCCCAGCTTTGTATTATCCACAAACTTTATTATGAACCCCAGCAACACAATTATGCTGAATATATTAATCCACATTACTTTAAAGTTGAAATATGGTAATAAAAGTATCTGTATCCTACCTTTGAGAGGGTATTTTTATGATTATTGATTATACTTGATTATTGTCCTGAGTATCCTGCACTTTGTTTTAACTGATGTTGTCTTGCACCGTTCATTCTTTAGCCTGATTTGGAAATATCATTTTGTGAATACCAAGAAAAGGAAAATAGAAGTTGTTAGATGAATTTATTGCAATATGACAATGCTGCTTGTAACCTTAGTACTTTAGTTTGCCTTTTAAAAGCCTATGTAAGTGGAGGAACCCAACAATTTAAGATGTGAGTGTGAGTCCAGAATTGGCTCTCCGTTACACTAATCTCAATCTAGAATAGCTCAACTGACTTCAGAGGAGTTACCATAGATTTACTCTGGTTTAACTGAAAGCTGAATTTGCCCCATTATTTCATTACGTAAAGAGACAGAACTGACAAGAATGACAGGTTTCTTATGGCTTAGGAGCTCCTCAGAGAGAATACCAGTTCCCACTTTCTAGTTTCCCAGAATGCCTCTCTGCTGATGCAGCCTTACAGAGAATTGTATTTGGAATTTTTCACTGTACTCCCTTGTGATCTAAAACCAATATCACATTAACATTGCACACACTGCTTCATTGTTGCAAAATATTTTCAGAACAGTTATTACTTATGCAAGAACTCAAACATGTTTCTATTTTAGGCCCCAATCCTGCAAAGGGATCAGAACATACAGAAACCTGGGGTCCCTCTGATGTCATGCTATTGCACTAGAAGTGTTAATTTTTGGCTGCTCACAGAGAAGCTGATTTTTTTAAGAAATGCCAAAAACCTTTAAGAGGAAAAGCCTTTTTTTTTTTTTCCAAATTAGAGACAGTTTTGTGTGTTTCAGTCACTGCTCAAATCAGAAACATTTCTCCTTTCTTTGAAATGACTACTTTTTCTGTAAAGAGAGCTGTTTTTTCCAGCTAAGCCACAACAACAGTTCACTGGTACACACCATAAGGCATGGGTTAAAGCAATCAGTATTCTGAAAGCTGCTAGATCTTTTTATGCTCATTTATAGTGCTACAGTTTTAGTCCTTTTATAATCAGTTCCTATAAAATGAAAACGAGATAAGCAGACAACAGTTATTAAAAATATATTTGTATACTAGAATGGAAAAACATTTTAGGTCATTTACGTTTGTATGTAGATATAGTAATACCTATCTAATGATTAGACAAACAAGTTTCAAATCCTGTCAATATTATGTGGTTATACTTCCGCTAAGAGCCAATCCAATTGCTTATTTTTCCAGTGCTTTTTATACTCCAAATGAATTACGCAGCTCAGTTGGAACTCCTGAGACTTCTAAATCGCCTGCTTTGTCTTGTTACAACACACAACATGCACATTCTTTTTCCGATACTGGCCTTTTATAGTAGCTGTAAGATAGCAATATGCAGTGGTTGTCAAAAGATTACACCACTTGGATTAGTAGGGACAATGTACACATACAACTTGCCACTTTCTGTAGCTTCCAAATTACCTTGTAATTCAATACAATCAAACAGTATAAGTCTAACAAAATATCAAGTTGTAAAAAGAAAAATTATGGCTTACAAGTGAATGCTATATTATCTCTCCAAGAATCTTATACTTATGTAAAAAGAATAACACAAATGGCTTTAGCTTATCGTGAGCAACGTCATTTTGTATTTTCTGCTTGATTTAGTTTCTGAAAGTTTTTACAATACAGCTAAACTATAGTAGATTCTAAAACACTCTGCTCTATTTTTAGAATGGAATGAACCTCAGATATAAAAGACCATTTATTGTTAAATATTCACTTTTATGGCTTGGAGATTTAATTTTGCACTTAATATTAGTATTTTCTGTGTTTGATAATTTCTGATAAATTATATAGACATGAAAGTACAAGTTGGCACAGAAATAATCAGCCATAGGTAGGTGTTTATGTAGGTGCTAAAATATTTTTATAACGTGGAACTTATGTTTCTGAGATTATTGGAATAAAACTAGTTGGCATTTTAATTATCCTAATGGATAGTTATAAATATTGGCTCATGTCAGAAAAAAAAATATATATAAAGCTACCCTGAATAGGAGACAAATTTTCAAAGAACAACCAGAGCACTGAGGGAAATGAGAAATTCACCCCCAGCATTGTCTGATCTGACAGGGTTTTATCCCTTTCTCCAAAGGGGACACAGGTCTCAGGGTTTTCAGAAAGAGCTAGATTTTCCAGGAAGTAGTACCCACACACAGGGGTTTACACAAGGGATGCTTCTAAACATAGCATTCTTTTTGTCATATGGTGAAATATAATCAAGTAGGGAAGAAATACACACACTGTGCTTGATGTGAAGCGAGCCAAACACGTGAACTACACAGAGGTAATAAGCAGGGTGCTTGGCCGTGCCACTAAGCACGTAAAAACCTGTCTCAAATGGACAGCATTCCACAAATGTCAGAAGAAGGAAGGCCCAGATCTCTCCCTTCTCTACTGCTATCAGTAGCACCATGATGTATATTCAGATAATGCTAAAAAAATAATGGCAGCTGAAGAGAAATTAACAACATCTCTGTATTTTTCTGGTTTTTTGCCTTTCAGTTATTTGTCATCTTCCGTGCATGAATGGTGGCCAGTGCAGTTCTAGAGATAAATGCCAGTGCCCTCCTAATTATACTGGTAAACTCTGTCAAATCCCAGCGAAGAATGCCAATACTCCAAAACTTTACCATCAACCACAGCAGGCAAGCAAGACCATTGGATCACATGTCATCCACTCTACGCATACTTTACCACTGACTATGCCTGGACAGCAAGGAGTAAAAGGTAACTTTTTTCCTCTCATGGATGCTTTTCCCTTTGGAGCTAGTTTTACTTTCGAATTGTGGCTATCAGACCAGTAATGATAATGAAATCTGTCTACACAGTTTGAATCTAGATACCACAGCTTGACTCCAGAGCCTACCCGAATGATTGGAAGTTATTTTCCTTAGATGGTTGGAATAATAAGAAACACAATATTATTGAAATGAGTTTGATAAGGTAATTTTACTTTAATTCATGGTAGAATTTAGTCCAGATCACAGAATTAAAAAGGGTGCCACGTTCTTTGGTATAACAAAGTTCCCTCTTATCAGATGCACAGCCAGATTTCACATGGGGAAGGACAGAAGACACTGTTCCAGAACGCAGTCTGTAATTTACCTGTGACTGTTAAAATGGCAAGCTATTAAGTTCCCACTAGTGTGGGACAGAGTGTGGTTGCCTTCCAACATAATTAACTTGATTTTAAAATGAAAACAGAATTCATGTTTCCCCTTACAATTTGCCTCTCATTCTCAGTGAACTGTTGTATGCAGAGGTTTGTTTTTTGTTTGTGATCCTTTTAACTTACAGAGGCCAGCATATGGAACATAAATATCCCTTCAGGAGTTAGAGTATTTCAGTTAAATACAACAATATTTCCAGTAAGGTTGATGAAATCACAGATAAGGTGCTACTGCTATCTAAACACTGAAAAGTATTTATTTAAAAACAAGATGAATCTGAGAAGACGACCAGTAATCTTGCCCTAACTAAGAGATCAAACTCACTTTCAGCCTGCTAACTACAACTGACATGTTGAAGATGCTTGACATTGTTTGATAAAAAATGAACTCAAAGGATTATTTATCAGTCTGTTTCATCCATGTTTGTTTCTGTTTTTGTGGAGAGTCCCACAATTAAATTCCACAGTTCAGTAATTTAACACTAATTTTTTGTTTATTTGAATAACCAACCTGATTTTGGTTACCAACCTGTAGTTGGTAATATACAGCCAACTTTTCCATGTGGTTGCAACTGAATTCATACATTTTAAAAATAATTTTCTGTTGGGATTAGATGTTCACAGTTACTTTCTGAATCCCTTTGCTAAAAACAAACCCAGGTTAATTGTATCTTTATGGCAGGCATAATCTAACTTAATAACTCTATTATCGAAACAGGCAATACCTGTGTAAGAAATACAAGTAGGCATCTACTAGGAAAGATTAGAATTAGAAGTTTCTCCTAAGCTCCATCTCCATTTTTCAGTAAATCAGACTCTGCGAGACTGCTACCCAATCTATTGGAAAACAGGTTATTTTACCAGTGTGGAAATTCTAGACCTTATCTTGTGCTACCAAAATTACTTTGAACTTTTCTTTTAAACAAGAGGATCAAACTGCCATATACTTAATGTGACTGAGGCTTATTACTGTGAGCATTCCATTAGAGGTTAAGATATCCTGCATGAAATGGTGACCCATAAAGAAGAATAGCTCTTTTTATGTTTGGCCATAGTCATCCTTCAGATTTAATGTACAAGTCACTAGCTTGAAAAGTACAGCAAATTTCTTACTCGTGAGGAATTTTCATACCCCTTTGGAAGGAAGCTCCCCATCAAGGTCATCACCAGTCGCATTGCCTTTGCCTGCCATTTCCATGTCCAAGTGAGGACATCGACCAATGGGGAGAGGAATGCTCCTTTTCTGGATAAGAGGATGAAATATATCATCCGTAAGAGATTGGCAGAAAGCAAAGTTTAAGAGTGCAGCTAGACAGGAATCGAAGACCTGGAGACAGAGGGTCTTGGGGATAAACATTACCTGGGAGGAAGCACTTTCATCTTGATTTGTCACAGTCTTGAATTGGCTGAACATCCCTAGCAGAGCTAGATGGACTTATAGAAGCCAGCAAGGCACCTAAGTCAACATCTGCCTGCTGAGAACTATTGAGTCAGAAAGAAACCACAATACTAGCCTGAAAGGAGTGTTCACTCGCAATGTATTCATGTAAGTGAACCAGTTTTGTTTGCCAGAAATAGCCATGTTGTGTTGTCTTCCTTATGTAGTGCAAAACGATATTAAAATAATTAGAGCATGGGTTGTAGCCCACGAAAGCTTATGCTCTAATAAATTTGTTAGTCTCTCAGGTGCCACAAGTACTCCTGTTCCTTTTGCGGATACAGACTAACACGGCTGCTACTCTGAAACCTGTTATTAAAATAATTGTATCAATTCCTAGTCAAAAGATTTTTCTTCTGGCAACATTTTCCCCTTTCCCTGTGTGCCTTGACTACAACAGACCTCTTATGGCATTAAGAAGTTATGACTATCTGTTACCAAGTGGGGAATTAAAAACCAGTAAAGCCATGGAGGCATACTTGCTGGGTTCCCATCAGGGTGGATTTGATTTAAATTACTAGTCAGGAAGACTTGATTTAATAATGGATTTCTACATAAAAGTGCATTCTTGTTGGTTGTTACCAACCTGAAGATCCTGCGTGTTCAGACATGTTCCTTTCATCATAATCAACGCAGCTTCCTCCTGAGAAGGAACACTTCTCGTGATGATGTTACATTCGGGCAACCAGGCCTTACATTTCTTTGTTGCACTGTTTGCATTTTGCACGCATGCTTGTCTTACCCACACGTAGACGAACTTCATTAAAATATTCCCAAACTGGGTCTCTTTTACGGCCTGCTGCCATTATAGATTTTCCCTTCTAGTGAGAGAATGGTATGGTAGATCTCAAATCAATGAAGGCTACACTCAGAAAGACCTCAAGACTTCTGGAATATGCTGCTCAAACAGTTTCACTTTTGTTTCTACTGCCTGTCCCTCCCTTCTCACATTTATCTCCAGACTTATTCTCCTTGTCCATATCTATCCCGCCCCCAACAATCTTCTATTCATTGAACTTTTTGAAACTTTGCACTTTTAGAGAGAGGTAAGGGATTGACTCTGTATACACAAATTTGCAGAGAGACAATATGGTTGAGGTCTGTTATTTTTCACCTCTCTATTATTTATTTATTTTAAAACATTTTTGCTATTAACAAGCATGTTGTCTCTGGAAACACAAATCCACAGTTTGAGAACTGCAAAACTAAGCATCTCTGATGGTATCTTCTAGACTGAGCCCTGAGTCCCATTGGGTAGATAGAAAGATTAACCTAAATAATCTATCCAGAAGCCCCTGGATCCCCATAAGATTGGGTTCCTAATCCATGAACTATTGGAACTCATTTATAAAACTTTTCCTAAACATTACATGAATATATTGTCTCATACTATAGAATTAGAATTTATAATCCCTATTCCATGATGAGATATCTTTGAGCTATAATGTATCTTAATTAAAACTATCTTTAGATAGGTTTTTTCCTCAAAAAGCATTTTATCAAAAAATCCAATTTAAATTTAAAAAAATCTGATTTTTTTTTTTTAATCACTGATTTTTATCCACCCTGGTTCCCATCAGCTAATTCCTGGGAACTCTGCTTACCCTAAAGCTGTGGCTTCTCAGACTTAAAAAGAAAGCAGTGCAATAACTGAAACTACAAGGCTGCTTCTTTTAAGTAAGATAGACTGGTTACACTGAAAATGCCTGTCATAGGGTACTCTAGAGAAAAAGAGGTGGAAAAGCAAACATAATTTCATTTAAAAAAAAAACAAAAACCCAGACTAAACTAACTAAGCCTTGTGGGAATTAAAGAGTTTTAGCAAAGACACATTTAACCATCAAGAAGAGCTGCTGCATCTGCTGGAGACAGGAAAACAGCTAAGTAGGATCAGCTAACATCGTTTGTAGAGACAGCAGTGTTACAAGACTTTTGTGTGCTCTTGACTCCTTGTCTGGCTGGCCTTAGGAGTGCATTAGAGGAAAGTCATTTAACAGATGCTGAAAATATCATCCCAGATACAAAGACTAAATATTGAATTCTAATTGTACTATGGCAACTTAAAAAGTAAGTGTTTTTTTTTCCAAATTTTGTGTTGAACTGCATGTATCAAATGCTTTTATTTAATAACCCAAATGGACGTAAGGCTCATAAACAGTCCTGAAATTGTTTTCTTGGAAACACAAAATTTAGAGGTGAGAAAATACTTAATACCTACCTACAACATAACTATATTTCATTTGAGAATATTGTTTATACTTTCCAGCTTTCCTGTGTATAATACATGAGAACTGTTTTACTTTACACTATATTGTATCCAGTCTTCAGTAGGTCATTCACCACAACATTTAGCCTATCATCACCAGTGGTTGCAGGGTTTAGCATGGGTGGCACACAGAGATGGTTATTTCTTCTTCTCCTTCTCTTCCCCATGGAAAACTTTAGAGTTTTGCAAGAGAGAGTATCCCTCCCCTCATTAGGCTAAGCCCCTTTGATGCTCCTAAGTAATTGTAAGAGTATTCACCTTCTTTGATTTTTAACTTGTAAAATGTAAGGAGATGAGTCTATTCTTAGAGAGTTACTCTAACTGTGAATTCTTAAAGTGGATTTAAGATTGGATTTAAAGGTACACCAAGATTTTATAAAAATAATATTTAAAATAGGTTAAGAACCCAAATCAATAATGGGTTTGGGATTGTGAGACTGGTTTAGTATCCATGTAATTCCATTGATTTTAACAGAGTTACTCCTGGTTCACATTGGAATAAGTGAGTGGAAATTCTGAACCTATGTGCACAGACTTAAAACTACAACTCCATTCAAAAACCAAGTATTTGAAAAGTAGTCCCTCCTTATTTGACATATCCTTAATTCAGAGTTCAGTGAAGGGAGTGGTTTTTTTTAGATATTTGGGAGGTCATCAATGGTTTCATGGGCAAATTCAGGACTTGGCTAGTATACCAAGATGAAATGATGAACTCTGAAGCTTTCTCTATGTTCCAAAGAGAGAGAATGGATTTGAAAAATAGAACAAAATTTACTATGTATCCAAAAATAACATCGTAGAGTTTGAATTCTGGGACTTAGAATGGGAATTTTTTTTACACAGTCTGACCACAAATATTAATATCACACCAGCCAGCTGGACACCTACCTTACACTGTAGTTTTTAATATTGTTTTCTACAGAGTCTTACTTTTCTGTACAAAGAGTTTGAATTCTCTTCCATTCTAAACCACACACTCTACATTTTAACTTTTTTCTGTATTTCGGCTTTATGTATATTCTTTTTTCATTTTTTTGGATGTCATATATAAATTTTAATTTAAACATTAATACTAAAGAACTGTTGAAGATGTTGGGTATTTTGGTTTAACATCTGTTCTCGCTGCTTTTTTCTTTGTTTATTCTTCCAATTATTTTAGTGAAGTTCCCCCCTAACGTAGTGAATATCCATGTGAAACATCCCCCTGAGGCCTCAGTACAGTTCCATCAAGTTTCAAGAATTGACAGCACATCAGCAGGACAGAAAGTGAAAGTACCCCAGCCAGGACATCCCCAGGTCTCTTATCAAGGTGTTCCATATCACAAGACCCAGAAAGGATATTCTACTTACCCACATCAGCAACCCATTCCTCATGTGTTTCCTGTTTCTGCTAAAACTCAGCTTGGGCGCTGCTTTCAGGAGACTATTGGGACACAGGTAAGAAATATTTGCAAACATATTTTGAGATGGGAAGCTTTAAAGCAGTATTATACAACACTGAAAAATGTTTCATTGATCAGCAAAGAACGCCTCAACCTTCTTTTTTTCCAAAAGAGATTTCACCTCACACTTCCTGTAGAGCTTTGTTTTGCAAAACAGTGCTAATTGTTCACACCTCCTGCTCTTTTCTGAGTGAGCGCCTTCTCCTGCTGCATACCAGCGTCCTTGAAATATGGCTTTCAGGCAGGGCCGGATTAACCTTTTGTGGGCCCAGCGCCAAACATATTTGTAGGCCCTCATGGAGGCAGTGGAGCATGGCGCGGGGAGGTCTTTCTTCTCCCTCTTCCTCCAGCTAGTTCTGTAGTTCAGGCACAAGTTGGTGTTTGTGCTCAACCTTACTTGATGTTTAGTTTGTAAGGTGCACTAAGATTTTAAGTTTGAGAGCTGTGTATTTTACATCACAGGGCCATGCACTCGGGTGATTGGAAACATTTCACAAAATGTGTTGATAAGAAAGTGTCAGTGCAAGAAAGAAATTTGCTTATCTTGGTGGAACAAGTCATCCATTTGCTGTATATCCATGCTGCATCTGCCACTCCAGATCTCAGACAGATCCATGTCTGACTTTGTTTTTACCAGATCTTTCTCCTTACCGCTGTGGGCAACTAAACTGGATTATGCCTTGGCAGAAGCCTTTGCAGTGAATGCTTCTCCAACAAAGAAGGCGGGGGAGGGTGCAGGACAAAATACAGTTTTTTACTTACTTCTGGGCAAAGAAAGTGAAGGTGCAGACACTGTAGAAGCTGAGGTAGAAAAAAGATTTGAAGAAAAATGAGTGTCATTAGTTTGGGCCTATTTAGCACTACTCATTTTAAGGACCACTCTAAGTTTAGCTTAGAGAAGGGCATATGGACCAAATTCATTTTATATTTATTCACACTATCATGATATACAGTATAAGGAGGACAAACATGCCCTACATTATTGTCTGATTATCAGATTTACTCCTCTGTTAACATGGTTTATTTCTAAGTGCCAGAAATAATATAGGAAGGTGCAGGCCTGGAGCATAGGCGACACTTCTCAGACAGTTTAGGGGTATGCTATACTTGTAGAAATGCTATGTTTGTACTGGGGTATGTGTTTTTCGTTTGCCATCATTGCATATTTTATGTTTACAAATTAGGGCCGTATTCTGTCTGTAGTAGTTGGAGTGGAAGGCATAACGAGTCCACTTGAGGCCTCCATAAGGGCCAGATAGAATTACAGGCAACAGAGCACAGGAATTTGTTCCTCCCTCTTCTTTTTGTGGTGTACAGTGAGGGGAAGAGATGGTACATACCAGTGCTATGGTGTCGTATTTACCAGCCAATGGAGGTTAGCTCTTAGATTGGTGTAGCTGCTCGCACCCTCACCCTACATGACTGGGTGCTCCACAAGGCATTCTGCTTGTCTGAGACATATTCTTCTCAAAAAGAAAAGGAGTACGTGTGGCACCTTAGAGACTAACAAATTTATTAGAGCATAAGCTTTCATGAGCTACAGCTCACTTTGTCGGATGCATACAGTGGAAAATATAGTGGGGAGATTTTATATACACAGAAAACATGAAACAATGGGTGTTACCATACAGACTGTAACAAGAGTGATCAGGAAAGGTGAGCTATCACCAGCAGGAGAGCTGGGGGGGGAGGAGGAGGGGGCGTGGGGAATACAGACTAACATGGCTGCTACTCTGAAACCTGCCATATTCTTCTCAGTACTCCCTGTGGTCAGGAGCAGTACCTCTCTGCACTACCCCTGCACGTGGGCAGTGCCTTCCAATTTATACTGAGATATGTTCCTGTTTCTCCCAAACTTTATTAATCCTTTTAGTGCCAACTTTGGGAAAAAGCCTAATGCAGCCTGAGAGAACCTTTTTGTTTTGAAGAATTTAATTTATAGCTGGAATTGTAGAGCCCAACTTTCAAAGGAGCCAAAAGCAGGCACTAGGACCTAACATAAATTTGTTAGGTTCAGACAGGTCTGTAATCTAAAAGGAGCCATTTATTTTTTATTTATTCAATATTTGCTTTGGTAAATGTGATAGGGCCTCTCTATATGTCCATGGAGGTTTCCAAACTGAGTTTTCTTTATTAATACTAGCATGTAATAAGTCCTCAGTTAAAATACTTGAGTCTGCGCTGGATAATTTTTGTATTCTTGCTTTGCTTAACAATTGTCAGTGTTTGTGTATTTTCTTGCAGAGTGGCTTTGCATAGTTGGCTTTAGTACTCTAAAAAACTTTATTTATTAATCTGAGATCAGGGGTGATTTTACTGTCTGCAAAAGAGACGGAAGAAATGTATGTGTGGTCCCTTCTAGGCAAATCAACCAAGTTAGTGTAGGATCTTCCTTATCTTTCCATTTCTATTCTCTGCTTTTAGCACGGGTAAAAAGTGTTCTATTAATCTGATTTATAAAATTATTATTTTAAGTAAACTGTCTTGAATCTCAGAGCTGTACTGGGGGACTTGTCTTGTGTGTGAAGTTAGGCTACACAAACAAGACAACATAAGAGTCTAAGTGTGCAACATAAGAGTCTCATTTTAGATAGAATTTATTCAGAGTTACCTGAATTTGTCCAAACTTTTTCACATCTCTCTCCTTCTTTCCTTCTGATTGTGTCTAAACTGATCCTGATCTTCCCTCTTTCCTTGTTGAACATAATCAGATGATCTCCCAGGCATAGGCCAGTGATTCTTGTCACTCTGTTTTTTTTCCCACCCCTCCCATGGTTCTCCCCCCTCCCCAACACATTCCTGCTCACCTTACCTTTTTTGGTATTTCTTTCATGGATCTCAGTTACAAGTAGCAGTCTTCACTAGGCCTGGGCTAGCTGCTGTAGTCAAATCCCAATTACTCTGGCCTTACCCAGGCCAGAGATACCCAGAATGTATTTTACACATTTAAGCCCAGAGCGTGCAATATTAGAACATGCAGTTGGCCCAACCTCAGCCCAGACTGCCAAACCCGCCTGGTGCCTAACCACCTAGAGCCTACAAAGGACTATAAGCAAAGGCAGAGGCCCTCATAGGCCCTCAGAGAAAAGAGATGAGCCGGTGCGGGAGAGAATAAAAAATGATGACAGCCCCCAGGATTCAGAGTGATATATTTTTAGGTATATATTGTTTTATTGTGTATTTTTGTGTCCTGATCATTGGGAAGAGGAGACAAAGGTGGGCTGATGGGCACCTGTAGAAATAGGATTATTATTATAATATTTTAAAACTTGGGTATAGAGAAAGAGTTTAGTTTCTGGCTAGCTCTTACTTTTTCAAAGTCAGTTCACTCATCCCCACTGCCTTTAATTTTTTCAGAATGGAAACCCGAGTCAGTATTTTTTCTGGAAGATTTCATAGTTCCATTAGAGGTCCTTAGTACTATCTCAAAAAGAAACATTTCTTGTTGCCAAATACTTTATCAGCATCAGAAACATTGTTGCACATATGTCAGAAACTAACAGTAATTCATCTGTAGTCCAGACACTGCTAGTTCCATGTCATAAAGAGTATTGGTCAAATCAATACCTGTTCTTGAATCTTTCTGGAAGCCAAGAGTCTGTCAGCTTAGAGCATTGGTCCACTCAGTCCTATTTATAAACCAAGCAAACAAGTAACATTATGTTTCATTTCTTTAACTCCGTCTCACCGCCTCCACTGCTTTTCATTTTAATTCTAATAATATGTCTTTACTGTGACACAGAATATTGTGTTATTTCCCAAAATAATTTTATTGTGTCAGTGACGCACACAAAGTTTGTACTGCTAATGTGAATCCTATTAATGTTACCTATGATTAATGTGCATTTAAATTGTTATGGAACATTTCAGTGTAGACGGAATATATATTCACACAGGTGCCTATGATTTGTCAAGATTTATGTATAGATTTCTCTCATATGCCACTTTAAATCTTTATTAGAGATATTTCTAATATTGCTACAAATGCTGACATTTAAATAAGTATGTTCTAGTTTTAAGGCTTTTGTCTAAAAAAAATAGCTATCCCAAAATTGATTTGATTTCTTTCCAGTTAAATGTAAATAAAGAAGAATTATTATTCACAATATAAATAAAAAACAATGTTAAGAAGCACGAAGGAGAAGTTGGCTGTTGTGTATTTGACTAAACCAGGGGAATTCCCGTATCTTCTCTGATTAATAAATTGTAGTCTAGCCTTTTGAACAGGATTTTTTGAATGTAGGTTTTACATAAATCACAGCCATTCAGTTTCTGGTGGGCTGCTCTGTGACTTAAAAAACCCAACAAAGTCCACACAACACACTCCAAACTACAACAACAAAACAAACAGTTTTCCTGTTTAAAGGAAAATATGTAGTTGAAACAACTTAGCAGGCTGAATGTATTCTGCAACAAATTCAAGCACATGACAGTGCTTTTGGATCTGCACTGGTTATCTGTTAAGTACGGTGTGGAATTTATAGTGTTTGTTTTGACTTATAAAGCCTTCAGCTGCCGATCTGAAAGTCTGTCCCTGTTTGCATACCATACTGCTGTATGCAGTGTTGTTGTATACAAGTCAGTCCCAGGATATTAGGGAGACAAGGTGGGTGAGGTAATATCTTTTATTGGATCAACTTCTGCAGGTGAGAGAAACAAGCTTTTGAGCTTACCCAGAGCTTTTCTTCAGGTCTGGGAAACTTACGGAGGCCAGGTCTACACTACAGACCTATACTGGTATAACTACGTCACTCAGAGGTTTGAAAAATCCTCACTCCTGAGTGATGTAGTTATACTGATTTAACCCCCCCATGTAGAACTTCTTCCGTCATCATAGTTTGTGCTTTTTGGGGATGAGGATTAACTATGCCGACAAGAGAAGGGTTGGCATAGTAGGGTTTTCACCATAGCACTACAGTGATGCAGCTGCAGCATTGTACATGAAGACAAGCCATCAGACTGTCACAGCAAAATACAAGATGGAACAGATTGTTTAGCATAAGTAGTTCAAATGTATTTCAAGGAACCATTCAAGGTGAAGTGGTCCATTGACCTCCTTTCAGTCACAGGGAGGGGAGGAAAGGGAAGGAGGGGTGGAAAGCGGATGGTGGGAGGGTTGTTAGTGGGTTATAAATTGTTGTAATAAACCATAAGTCCAGTGTCTCTATTCAGTCCATGAGTTTTAGTGTCTAGCAAAGATATGAATTTAAGCTCCCAGGCTTGTTGTTTGAAAGTGTTGTGCAGGTTTCCTTTGAGGATGAGGACTGATGGGTCAGATATAGGGAGTGGTTGCTTTGTGAAGAGTGTTCACCCACAGGTGATATGGTGTTTTTGTCTTTGATCATTTTCCTGTGTGAGTTCATTCAAGAAGGAGTGATTGTCTGGTTTCACCCAGGTAGCTACTATTGGGGCATTTAGTGCACTGGAGGCGATACACCACCATGTGTAGGACCCATGGATCTGCTATAGTTGAGATCAGCAAGGGTGCTTGAGTTGGAGTTCTTACTGTATTAATCTACTGGATCATTGCATTTTTAAAATTAAGAGGCATATAGAGGAAAGGATGTGTACATAAATGAAAATAAATAAAAAATAATCTTACTGAAGACTTCATTGGGAATTATAAGTTATCGTCAATTTTCAACATGACCAATGTTTTCTCAAGGGAGTACTGAATTATTTAAATTATTATTATGACTGAAGAAAGTAAACGTGTACTTGATAAATATCCCAAAGAAATTACTTTATGGAAGCATTTTAATAAACCATTTTTTTTCAGAAGTGATTTCATATGAGATGTATGTATTTAGGACTGAGGTGGCCCCCATCTTTTAAGTATTGGACTTAGAGAAGTATAGAATAAACAGACTGTGGCAGTTAGAAAAGTTTATAAGTTGGCAAAGTTCAGAGGATGGGTTGTGACACAGGCCCTGTCCCTGCAAAAACTTATGCATATGCTTAACTCTATTCAAATTAGTAGTCCCATTGAGCTTGGGCATAAAAAAAAGCATATGCATAAGTGTTTGTAGAAACTGGACTTGAGTCACTAACATGTTTTTCCCAACTGCAAGTATTAAATAAAGCACAAAACAGATCTGTTTGTGATCAGGGCAGCAAAGTACAGTAAAAGCTGTTTTATCAGGCATGTTGGGGGAAAGAGGGGGACAGGTAAGTGAAAAATGCCAGTTAATTAAGTGGGAGGGAGTTTGGGTGTGGGAGGGGATACGGGTCTGGGCGTTGGGGCTCGCAAGGGGTAGTGGGGCATGGGCTCTGGGAGGGAGTTTGGGTGTGGGAGGGAGCTTGGGCCACGGGAGGAGGTGCGGGGTGCTGGATCCGGGCAGATGCTCACCTTGGGTGGCTCCCCGCAAGCGGCGACCTATCCTGGTTGCTCCTAGGCGGAGGCATGGCCGGCAGCTCTGCGTGCTGCTGCCGCCCCACCCCAAGCGCTGGCTCTGCAACTCCCATTGGCTGGGAACTGTAGCAAGTGGGAGCTGCGAGGGTGGCATCTGCAGGCAGAGGCAGTGCGCAGAGCCACCTGCTGCACCTCTGCCTAGGAGCAGCCGGGATAGATTGCCACTTGCACAGAGCTGCCTGAGGTAAGTGGCCCATGGATCTGGCACCCTACAGCCCCTCCCACACCCCATCTCCCTCCCAGAGCCCACGCTCCACACTCCCTCCCATGCCCCACAACCTGCCGGCCCCACGCCAACCAGACTATTAAACCAGACGTTCAGTGAAGATTCGAAATGCTGGTTTATATACCTTTCTGGTCGGTGAAGTGCCGGATAAAACAGCTTTTAATGTATATTGATAGTTATTAGTGAATAAACTAATCCATTCATAGTGCTTTCATGTAAATGATGTATGATATGGTTGTAGATGTATCAGGGATTAATATGGAAACATGGCCTTAGTAATGTGCCATTTTGTCAAACATTAAGATAGCTTGTTTATTAAGCAACATAAATGACCATACTGTACTTCAGATTTTACAGACATTTCCTATGGAAGTGAAAGAATATAGGTTTTCATTGCTCAACAGTTATAGCAAATACCTGCCATATTGTAATTTGACAAATTCTTTTTAAAAAAAAGTAAAGTAAAATCAGATGTTTCACACATTAGTACTTTTTCTTTTCAGAGCACTTTTAAAAACTTTTTTTCTTGCAAGTAGTCTTAAAAATACCAACTCATAATAGAAAATAGTTGTCTGGAATTCCTTGAGGCTCATGGTTTGGCTTCAGAAGCTTTTAAACAAATAGACTGTCAGAAAATCAGTGTGGATCCATTTACAGGATATAATGCTTCATCCACAATAGATTCTTTGCAAAATCAATACCCTGAAATATCAGAGGATTAAAGATGTATCAGATACCAAAAACACCAAACACTGTTTTAATTACTCAAATAAAAGAAAGCTGGATAATTTTTACTTGCCTGTAAAGAATGTTCTGCTTAAGCCAAAACAAATTCTTTACAAGTCCTTTTAGAAAGTCTGGAAGTATTTAAGTTTCTCTCTACTCTTCTTATGAGACAATGCCTGTTACTGAGCCAGTGTTATATTGGATGATGATATTCTTTTTAACAACCTGTCATTCAGATAGCCAGTATGTTGTTTGGTCATTATATCAGTAATATGATTCAGTAAATTTGGGGTCTATTAGTCTGATGTCCATTTGGGGGAAAGAAAGGTATAATAGCCCAATGTCTATGCCCATTGAAAAGTTTTCAGAATGCTATACAGTGTATCTGTTCACTCTGGAGTATTTGCTATTGTGGTATGTGAAAGATAAGTCTTTAAGCTGAATCCTGAAATCATTAGTTATTCCTCAGGCTGAGTGCCCATGGATTTCAGTCAGGATCAATCAGTTAGTATCACTTTATTAATGGTGATACTGTGACTTATTAGTAACAGCCCACAAAAGGGTGTTGCAAAGGGGGCACATGGCAATAGGAGTCCTAGGAGGCATCCTGATGATTTCAAACAGAATAATTGTGATTGTTGTGGGACTTCTTGCCAGATTGGGATCTCTACTACGCTTTAACAGGAGCTCCATTTATTCCTTGGTGTACTGGTTCAGCTGTGCTGGGGAGGCAGAGGCGGGTGTGGTCTTGCCATCTCTCTAGTTCTTTTGGGGAATTTGTCACTGGCAGCAGCACCCAACTCATGCAAAGACTAGGATTGTGGCTGAAATGCACACAGGGAAACAAAGTGATGTGGCTCTTGCAACCTCTGTGCACCAGCAGAATCTAAACTGACAGTGGGAATACTGTGCACTTTCTTTAATTATGCAAAGTATAAGTGATATAAAAAAATTAAAGATACACATGTATAAATGTTAAAAAGTGTCGGTCTTAAAGCATAATGAAAGTTGATGCCCCATTAATGGAATCTATTCAAAGCACAGTGTGCACGTTAAAGGCTTGCAACTTAAATTAGGGCTAGATTTATGTAGCAGAGCTGCACTGAAAGCAGTGACAGATGGGGAATTTCTGGGGATCTCCCCAGGGCAGTCACCCACCTATTGTTTGTGTCTCAGAACCTGAGATAGAGAAGGTTAAAGAATTATCTGTCGGGGAGCAGGGTGAGACTTCTAGGGAGGGTGAGGCTCCAATCCAAGTTTTCGCCCCACTGAAATGGAGCTTCACTCCTGTGAGACTCAGACTGTGAAAGAGGAGAGCCTTTCTGGAAAGTGTGACTGGCTGGGAAATCGGGCATGCGGTGCCATGAGTGTTGGAAGGATCTGAAGCACTATGTTGGAGGAAACAGGAACATCAGAGCTCATAAGCCAGAGTACACGCCTGCCTACTTTAGAAGCTCTGCATGGCTACCACCTTCCCCTGCTGCATATGTCCTAAACGCAGGGTGGGAAACCTTTCTGTCATGAGCCATTGACCCACAGAAAAAAATCAATCACAGGCCACTCACCCACCCGGGTGTGGGGGGAGGAGGCATAGAGGTTTGGGGCTTCCCCCCAAGGGGGGCGCTGTAGGCTGCATGAAATTAACCAATGGGCCAGATCCAGCCCTTGGGCCATAGGTTCCCCACCTGTGTCCTAAATCATGCAAATCTGGAGCACCATTTATATGGAGCTGAGGAGCCCCACATGGCAGATGCCTTCCCTTGATGTCAGTTCCTAAAGTGGCTGGATGCTAATCAAATTACCACTGATTCTTCAAGCTTCAATTCATCATAGATGTGATAGGAGCAAGATCTTAAATCGTTGGCAGTATTTATTGATAGGATTGTAAACCACAGTTGCCAGATGACTCAGAATTTGGAATCTTTATTCTTGCTCATGGTTTTTATATGGAAATTTGAAACCATTATGACCACTGAGATCATGATCTTCAGTACGGTACAAATGCTACAGCACCACACCTAAACTAAGAGTGAGCTTTACATTTTATTTTTTAATCCTTATGTTTTGTTGATTTGTTTGGGTTTTTTCTTTCTTCAGTTTAATGTGGTTAAATATTTCATATTTGGGGGGGGGAAACAACCAACAAACAAAACAAAAGCTGCTTCTGAAGTATTGCCTGTGCACGATGCACACTGTTGGGATGTCTTTTTGATGCCGCAGGAGATTGGATCCTTCTAGAAAAACTGTGCCTATTAGGTGCCACATACGTGCCCCTCATGGCACCAAATGCTCACTGTCTGAGGTCATAAGGGGAGGTGCAGTCTCAACCACCTTGATTCCTCCCACTAAAGCTCAGAGACCAGAAAAGTAGTGGAACTGAGGAAGAAGGGAAGGGCAGGAGGTGGGGGAGAAAAATATAAGTATAAATATGCATAGGAAATATTCACAAAGAACTCCAGTTACTAGTAAGCAACTTTTTTGAGTTTTGCGAGAGTAGTGCAGCCTCCAGGAAGGCAGGCTGAACAGATCTAGTTGAACAGGAACACTGCCCTTCCAAACAGTGTGTCTGACTGGGATGCCAGGTCAAGGGAGTAGTGCTGTATACAGGTGTGAATAGAAGTCCTTGTAAATGTTTACGGCTGCACTAGAAGGAAATATTATGAAACCTGTCTAGTTGAGTGAGCTCTAAGAGTTGGGGCAATTTTGATTAAGATGTAGCAAGTTTCAGTACATAATTTTATCCTCTCAGAGAGGCATTGTGGAGAGATGGCATTTCCCCCCACTCCCAGCCTACCGGACCCCTTGGTATGTCACAAAAACTCTAACCCTATTTAAATAAAAGCTTAATCCCTTTTAACATGTACGGTTAAGTCTGATATCCCCAGGATTGCATGTGGCTTTGGGGGGAAATGACCTGGGGTGAAATCCTGGCCCCGTTAAAGTGAATTGGAGTTTATTTTATTCCTGTCTTTCAACTGACAAATTTTAAAGTCTGTTTCCTCCAGTGCAGAGGCGCTGGAACCCCCCCCCCCCCCCGCTCCCGAACTGAGGCGGGGAGGAGGGCTGTGTCTCCTGGAGGGGGAAACCGGACGGGGGAAAGGGGGCTGAGGCCACAGCTGGGGGTGAGTTTGGGGGCAGGAGCGGAGCCCTGGGCAGGGACCGGCAGCTGGGACCCCACGTGCGGGGCCAAGCTGTGGGGCCGAGTGGGGGGCCCCGGGAGCAGGGGGCCGGGCACAGGGCCAGTGGCTGGGGAGCAGGGCAGGCAACTGGGGCCTTAGAAGCAGAGCACGGGGTCGGGAGTGGGACCCTGGCCACGGGCCCCGGGCACAGGTCCAGCGGCCAGGGAGTGGGGCCAGTGGCCAGGACCCAAGCCCCAGGTGAGGGGTTGAGGAGCGGAGTGCGGGCAGAGGGCTGGGAGCAGGGCGTAGGCGTGGGAAGCACTACCAGGCTCTATGTGTGGAGCCAGTGGCTGGGGAGCAGGGCACAGGGCCAGCCCCCGGAACCCAAGGTGGGGAGTGGAGCCCTGGGGACAGGGACAGCTGCTCCACATAAAACCTGGGGGTGCTGCAGAACCCCTTGCACCCCTACTTCCCCTGCCTATGCTTCAGCGGCAGATGTAATCTAGTTACTGAGTACAATAGATGCACAAACTAGGAGAATAGTCATTAAAGAGACTAGGGCTGCAGTATTTCTCCAGGCATTCTTCTAGCAGGTTATGGTGTTTTAGGGCCCCATTTTCCCATCTAGACTGAAAGCACTGAGAAGAGAAAATCTCCAGTTTTCTATAGTGACATTTCTAAGTAGCTCCACAATTCTTAACTTTTGGGCTGTTATATTGGTGTGGAACTCACCTATTTTAGCTTGAAGAGATGGCTCAGGGTGGCACAGGTTCCATGTTGCAGAATTGTTTTACACCTAATTGATACTCTTCAGGTACACAGCAGGTGTACACATCTTTCTGTATCCATTCTATAGACAGAAAATCCATTTTACTTGCCTTTGCCTTGCAAAATGAAAAATATCAACCATCAAGGAGGTACATTTAAGCTTGGCAATTGTTAGTGTTAACATATTTACTAATATAGGGTACTAATGTAGGATCCTGTTTTCCTTATTCGAGACAAAACACCATTTGAAATAAATGAGATTTTTGCCTCAGTAAGCACTGCAAGAGTGGGCCAATTGCTTACATGATTAAAGAGTCACAAATAAAAATAGATAGGCATCACTTACCTTTTTTGCCCAATCGTCTTGCTTATGTTAAATTCTCTTTCAGTTTACAAATACTAGACTCTTTCAATATAATTTTACAATTTCAGTAACCAGACATAAACATTAGGTACAACTTGTGGTAATATGGGTATTTGTATTTTAAAAATGAAATAGGAAATGACATTTAAAAATCATGATAATACTTCCTTGTCCCTTTCTTTAAAAGAATAATGGGAAAGGTATTTGAGATGATTTATATACCTTTTGAAAAAGTGCAGGGGCAGATTTTTATAAAGCAAAATTTAAGGAGTTACTGCCAATGAAGAATTACTAGCTTGGAAATATACTCACTCTTTCAGTGACTGGTTTTTGTTCTGAAAGTTGAAGGGGAAAAAATACTGAAACAAAATGTTTTAAAACTGAACCTGCTCACCCCCACAAAGAGGGCTAGCTCAAGGCCAGTGCACTATTTAAGTTCCACTGAGGGCTTCAATGAGTCTTCAGTGGGCCTCTGCAGATGGGTGAGTTTTACCCAAGATGATTATGTAATATAGCAGTGTTCTAGAGGGGAGCATCTTACAGTAACACTAACCTGAATATTCTTTACTTAATTATTCCAGTGTGGTAAAGCGCTCCCTGGCCTATCAAAGCAAGAAGACTGCTGTGGAACTGTGGGTACTTCCTGGGGCTTTAACAAATGTCACAAATGTCCCAAGAAGCCATGTAAGTGTGATTTCATTATTGTTTTCTGCATCAGTTCACTTATTTGTGCTCTAAATACCTTTTCTTTAAGAGAAATGCTAACACTATATTTCAAAAGAACCGTATTATTTTCATAGATTCATAGATTCATAGATATTTAGGTCAGAAGGGACCATTATGATCATCTAGTCTGACCTCCTGCACAACGCAGGCCACAGAATTTCACCCACCCACTCCTGCGAAAAACCTCTCACCTATGTCTGAGCTATTGAAGTCCTCAAATCGTGGTTTGAAGACTTCAAGGAGCAGAGAATCCTCCAGCAAGTGACCCGTGCCCCATGCTACAGAGGAAGGCGAAAAACCTCCAGGGCCAATCTGCCCTGGAGGAAAATTCCTTCCGATCCCAAATATGGCGATCAGCTAAACTCTGAGCATATGGGCAAGATTCACCAGCCAGATACTACAGAAAATTCTTTCCTGGGTAACTCAGATCCCACCCCATCTAATATTCCATCACAGGCCATTGGGCCTATTTACCGTGAATATTTAATTACCAAAACCATGTTATCCCATCATACCATCTCCTCCATAAACTTATCGAGTTTAATCTTAAAGCCAGATAGATCTTTTGCCCCCACTGCTTCCCTTGGAAGGCTATTCCAAAACTTCACTCCTCTGATGGTTAGAAACCTTCGTCTAATTTCAAGTCTAAACTTTCTGGTGGCCAGTTTATATCCATTTGTTCTTGTGTCCACATTGGTACTGAGCTTAAATAATTCCTCTCCCTCTCTGATCATCATCATCCCTATTTTATAGATGGGGAACTGAAGCACAGGTCAATTAAGTGCCTTGTCTAAGATAGGAAGGTGATAGAAGGTACACTCTGAGCTTCAGTGACAATGAAATATTTTTTTTATTTTTCTCCTTCTCTGACTGAGCTCGTGATGCTTCATTGTGTTTCCTCAATGTAGGGAGATAATGATATTGAATCATCTTGCATAACCTAGCTGGACTTATTTTTTTAAAGTTTGCACAAAAATGTTAAATTATAGAGGCACCAGTTCCTACTTAGAGAAAATGCAATGACATCTTGAGACCTTGAATGAACTTTGAGTTTTAATGCCAAAGCTTTTCAGGCTCTAAAATATCAGTTACATTTTAAACTCTGTTGTTCGAATGCTGTCTATACAATTAGGATACCATGAAGACTTTCCCAATATTTTTGCTACAGCTTGACAGAATAATGTAAAATAGTGAAAAATAGCTATTAAATGATTCTCATGAAAGGTAAACCTAATCTATTGAAACGTTTCATAACTTTAATAATAAATAATTATACCTAGTTCTGAAATGGCTTTGGGGAGGAAAGACCTGGGGTGAAATCCTGGCCCCATTAAAGTCAATGGGAGTTTATTTTATCCCTGTCTCTAAGCACTTTACAATAGATCTCTAAGCACTTTACAAAGAAGGTATCCTTATCCCTATTTGGAGATGGGAAAACTGACACAAAGAGAGGCCAAAGTGACTTGCCCAAGGTCATCCAGCTGGCTGGTGGCAATGCAGGGAATAAAATGCTGGTCTCATGAGTCCCAGTCCAATACTATATTCCCTAGGCCACACTCCTTTCCCAATTATCAACATGGGATGCTTAACACAAGGAAATATATTAATTGTTTTGTATGGTGTAGCATATCTTTATCCATGAATTTAGGGATGCATTTTTATTTAAAATTTCTCAAAGGAAAAAATCGTGTCTCATATTGTGATTGGCCCTTTCACGGGCAGCACAAGGGCTCTGCGGGAGTAGTTTTGTCAGGAGTCTTTTACAGCCCAGAAGGGGAATCTGCAAAAGTAATTACTGACTCAGTCTGGCCCATTGATTTGTGAGGTAGTGTATTTTGTGTCCCAGAGTCCCCTAATCTTATGATTTGCTTCCACATAAGGCACTCATTGGGTGTCTTTAAGAACATAAGATCGGCCATAATGGGTCAGTCCAAAGGTCCGTCTAGCCCAGTATCCTGTCTTCTGACAGTGGCCCAATGACAGGTGCCCCAGAGGGAATGAACAGAACAGGTAATCATCAAGTGATCCATGCCCTGTCACCCATTCTGGCAACCAGAGGCTAGGGACACCATCCCTGCTCATCCTGGCTAATAGCCATTGATGGACCTATTCTCCATGAACTTATCTAGTTCTTTTTTGAAAACTGTTATAGTCTTGGCCTTCACAACATCCTCTGGCCAAGAGTTCCACAGGTTGACTGTGTGTTGTGTGAAAAAATCTGAAACCTGTTCCTTTGGTTTGTTTTATAACTGCTGCCTATTGATTTGATTTGGTGACCCCTAGTTTTTGTGTTATAAGAAGGAATAAATAACACTTCCTTATTTACTTTCAGGCATATGTGCCAAATTGTGCTTCATAGTTGCATCAAAGACTTAAATTTCTGTAGAACAAATTTTTCCAAAGAATAAATGTAACAGTTTATAATGGGATTTTGTAAAAAATATACTGTACATATCTGAGGATCTGTATTGCACCAGATATTCTTATATTTTGATGATGAAGATAAGAATTTTTCAGTGGTTGAGAAGACTAGACATAACCACGTAGTATGTAGGATTAAAGAATTTACCATTGAAAACAGAGATAAAGAGCCTGGAGCAAATATGTAAAAATAGAATAGCAGATATGAAATACTAATATTTAAGGCTTCTTATTAGTATCATTTTGCAAAAGGGTTGGTTTCTTTAACAGAGGTATTGGAAGAAAAGGATACACACAATGTTGTGATTTTTGGCAATGGTAAGCATGGAGAAATTACCCAAGTGAATAATGGGTGTGGAGTTTGTAAATATATGATGTGTTCATGTTCTTCATTCACACACCCACGTCCACCTACAGCCCTTCTGTAGATTTTTTTTTAAGCATTAAAATGCTGACTTGTTCCTTAAAAAGCTGAGCAAACTGACTGATCCTAAAAACTGCCAATACAGATTAGGAGAAAATCAAATAAACTGTTAACAGTTTGACATTTAAATTGTATTCCTGTCTTTTGTTGACTCATTCACAGGATACAGATTCAGGGTCAGATTATTCCCATGTCATTTTGATAGTTTTCCTTTGCTAAGTTGGTATTACTCTCCATACTGTAGTCATCTTGGAAGAAAATAGACTTTCCATGGCTTTCTCTTTTATGGTTTTGTGCTTTATGATCTTTACTTGAGACTGAAATATTTTTATAAACGCCAGTTTTTGAGCAGGTTGGATTTAACGTTTGGTTGTCTGCAAGACCCCGATTCAGCAAAAGTATTCAAGCATGTGCTTAAGTCATACTATCTCTATCCTCTTTTCTTTCCCTGTTCAGTAAAGCACTAAAGCATGTTCTTAATTTTAGACACATTCTTAAATCCTATTGACTTTAATGGGATTTTTGTATGTACCTGAAGTTAAACACATTCTTAAGTACTTTACTGAATCAGGTCTACAACCTGTGGTAAACCCAGGACAAACAGCTACAAAAGGGGGGTAGTAATTAGTCCCAGGGGATTAAAAGGCCCCTCCCTGGCCACTGAGAAAAGATAACCATGGGGCAATAAGGTTCAGCTAGGAAAGGGGTTGCTAGGGAACCAATTAGGTTCAGCTGACTCCAACTACTTGAGACCTTTTTAAACCCTCCCCTGAGTGGAAGGAGGAGAAGAGTGAGGGAGTGAGAGGAGCAGGGAAGCTGCCAGTAGGCTGTTTACAGCAAGGCACCAAACCTTCCCAGTAGGGAGGCTGCACTTCCTCCCCAGAAGGGAAGGAAAACAAGGACAAGGGACTGACTGAGGAGAGGAGTAGCAGGAGCCTGTGCCACCTATAAGGATTCGCCTTGCCCCAAACCTGAGTCTCTAAGGCTAGAAAGGACTGAGCCTACTGAGGCGAACAAGGTATTTTGCCACAAACCCTATAATGTACATACACCTTGACTTGAAACAGCTTTTGTGGCTTGTATGCCCACAGGCTTAATAATACTGAAAAATATGAGCAGAAAATAGAAACAGGTTATATGTCAAAGTTTGTTTTTTTTAACAAGAGAACCTTTTGAATCAAACTGTACAGTGTTATATTACAAGTGGAGGCTGATGTTCGTTCAAAATGCTTGTCAATAATTAGTACTTGCTAAATGAATAAGAAAGAAATGTAGGATTTTATCCATCTCCCACATTGCTCAACTGTGAGCCAACCCAACACACCCCATACTCCACTTCACCTGCGGGAAGCAGTGATGCTGAAAAAGATTTGAGGGTCATGGTGAATAATCAGCTGAACATGAGCTCCCAGTATGATGCTGTGGTCAAAAGAACTAATATGATCCTGGGATGCATAAACAGGGGAATCTCAAGTAGGATTAGAGAAGAGGTTATTTTACCTCTGTATTTGGCATTAGTGCAACCACTGCTGGAATACTATGCCCTCAATTCAGTAAGACTGTTGATAAATCGGAGAGGGTTCTGAGAAGAGACATGAGAATGATTAAAGGGTTAGAAAACATGATTTATAGTGATAAACTCAAGAAGCTCAATCTATTTAGCTTAACATAAAGAAGGTTAAGGGGTGCTTCATTACATCTGTAAGTATACGTGGGCTCTTCAGTCTAGCAGAGAAAGGTATAACATGATCCAATAGGTGGAAGTTGAATCTAGATACATTCAAACTGGAAATAAGGTGTAAATTTTTGACAGTGAGGCTAATTAACCATTGGAATAATTTACCAGGAGTCGTGCTAAATTCTCCAACACTGACATTTTTAAATCAAGATTGGATGTTTTTCTAAACGATCTACTCTAGGAATTATTTTTGGTAAATTCTGTGGCCTGTGTTATACAGGTCAGATTAGGTGATCACAATGGTTCCTTCTGGCCTTGGAATCTATGAAAATCCTTTTTCTCTCAATGCTTAGTTTGTACTGCTAAAATAAATAATGATTTGGTTTTAAGAAGGCTGTTTTGTCCCTGTATACCAGTGGTCACAGACTCCTGAATGGAAATAACTGCAGGTGCCAAGACTAGCTTGTTCCTGCTGGGTAAGGACGGTTGATATATCCAGTACAGTAGCAAGGGCTTGGTCTAAGAGTGGGCGAATTACATAATTTCACTCCAGCATACTTAAAGGCGATAGATAAAGGCATGATACTTGCACCTGAGGTGGTGCAGTCAGAGAGACCAGGAAGGGGAAAGAGGTGGAGCTAACCCCATCACTGTGAGAAATATCATTTCCAATTTTTTTTCATTTAAATTCAAAAAATTGCAGCCAGTTTAAAGGTCAAAATTGCGTATGTTTTAAATCCACAACCCATGAAGAAACAGATCTATTTCTGCTTAAAATATATCCAGGGAAGCTGCATCTGAGACTATTATTATTATTATTTATTATTATTTTTTTTTATTAATTTGTATTACCACAGTGCCAATTAAGATAATATTATTGTTACCAATTAAGATAATGTTATTGTTCAGGATTAGACTTAGAAAATCAACCTCACAATATATCTTGGAGGAAAGAAACAATAAATAGAAACAAAACTATTAATTAGCTGAAGACTTTCTAGTTTGGCTAAAGTGAATTCATTTTGTGGTGTTATCCTTTATAATTCACATTAGATAATTTATAAATAATAGCCAACAAATGACAGTCTTTTAAAACTCAAAAAGATTAAAAAGATAAAGCATAAGTCTGTTTCCTTTCTTATAATTATGGTTGCACTATTATAAAAATAAAATATATGACTGACTATATTTTTCAATGGATCAGATATGTTCAGATTTATTATAGTGGGAGCAGCAACAACTGCCATCGTTAAGGTTGCATTCAGGTTCCTATTCTAACTCTGATTTCATTAGCTTGAACATTTCTAAAACAATTGTCTTCCAGGCTGAAATTTTCCAGCATGGCCACTTCCTGAAAGTGATATTTGTATTTTCAGCAGGGATGATTCAGTCATTTTTGAAAATGAGTAGAATGAAACAGAAAGTTTCCTAAGGGATTGCGTCAGGGTGTGAAAGTCCTGGAGTGGGGCTTAGCATGCTATAGCAGTGTCCATATGGGATGTTGCCATGTAGCAAGCTGGTGCACCGAGATTTATACCCTTGTCTTTTTATGGCAGTAACTTCCCATGTAGACAAGCCATAATTTCAAAGAATTCCTGTCATGGTGTTATGTCATATTATCTGCAAAAGGGTATTTGATTGAGTAATTAAAAATTGTAGTAATGCATACACAGAAGGAGACCGTGTTCAGATTGCATGTACAACCTAAATGTTGGCATTTCCTGACTTTTAAGTACTTAACTATGCATCCTTAAAAATGTAAATGTAAATTTTTTTGATAGAATTATATAGTAATTTGACTGTGATGCTCTCCATATAAATGTGTCGTACATTGTAATAACTAACCAATAGTTTTCTTTTTTTCCCCCAGCTTACCCTGGATACACCCAAATGGTGGAATGCCCCCAAGGTTACAAGAGAATTAATGCTACCTTTTGTCAAGGTAAGATATTTGTCAACGATTAACTTCATTTGTTTTGAATAAATCTTTTGGGCTAAATTAATCCTAGGCCTAGTTCCACTGATTGCAGTTACGTGGATGAATTTGGCTCATTGATTGTGCTTGGGAGAAACGAGTGTAACTGAGTCCAAAATATTGGCAGGGTCTAGCATAGCTTACTACAAAGCAAACAGCTGTTTGTACCCTTACTGGTCTTTTATGACATATGAAGGTAGTTTCATAAAATTTTACTTCTGTTGCTTTTTTGTGAAAAATATCAGGCTCAGACTTTTTCTTTTGCTGAAGGATGTTAAGTGTACCTTTCCTGAGGCTGCAGTAGCATCTGCAGAGCAGTATGGGGGAAGGGGAGGGCAAAGGGAGGCCTTTCCCTAGTTACTCCTGATTTACACTGATGTGAGAGGAGAATCAGGCCCCATCATTCAAACAGCTCTTAAATGTTTGTGTATATATTGTACACAAAAACATAATCAACAGAAACTATAAATAGAAACCAAATAAGACGGAAGTGGTAACACAGGATAGCTTTCTAAAAGCCATTGGCATTGAATTAAATCCTGCCAGTGGCACAAGGCAAGACCCTACAGAAACCCAGAAGCTTCACTACAAGAGCAATGGCCCCCAAACACAGCCTGCCCTGCTGAGCTAAGACTGGCCAGCTCAGCCAATGGTATCACCACCGCAGCAAGTGGTGAGACGTGACCTCAGACAGAAGCTCCCTTCCTCCCTTCTGTGTAGCCGTGTACTCCTCTGTAGTGTGTGAACTACCACCCTATGGAGGCCTCTCCTCTGCCACATGGACAGGCTTTGAATTGAGCACTATTCTGCAGGGCTCCATGTGCTCAGCCATGCCCTGGGATGCATGATCAAGCCTTTAATAAGGCAGATAAGTACATTCAAATTGGAAAGTTATGAAATAATTTGACCTTAATTGGATGTTTCCTGTTTCCTAATTTGATAGTTTTTAATAGAATCTTCACTTTGATTTCTAGGTTTTCCAGTATTTGCATTTTTCTGAGAAAACTGTAACATTCTCATAAAGGATGTTTTTTCTTGAGCTTTTCCTGATCCTTCTGGAGGCTCTTTCAACCTTAACTTCAGATTAAGCAAGCTTTATTTTTTGCCTAAGAATTTGTTATTTAAGTCACAGTACGATATAAGTTTTTTCTGTCCACTGAGAAATAATTACACGCTGTCAGGTTTTTTTTTTAATTTCTGCTTAGTAGGTAACCAAACCATGGTGTCATTACACTGTTGACAAGTAATGGCCATGAGTCTGATTTTGAGCTCATTTATACCTGTTTTCGTTTGTAACTCCACTGACTTCAATAGAGTTATTTCAGTGTTGTTTTTAGGGCCCTGCCAAATTTACAGACACGAAAAAACACGTCACAGACCGTGAAATCTGATATTCCCCCGTGAATTCTGGTCTTCTGTGTGTTTTTATCCTATACTATACAGATTTCATGGTGGAGACCAGCGTTCCCCAAATTGGGGATCCTGACCCAAAAGGGAGTTGCTGGGGGGGGGGGTCACAAGATTATTTTAGGGGGGTTGCAGTATTGTTACCCTTACTTCTGCACTGCCTTCAGAGCTGGATGGCCAGAGAGTGGCGGCTGTTGGCCGGGTGCCCAGCTCTGAAGGCAGCACCCTGCCAGAGGCAGCGCAGAAATAAAGTAGCAGTACTGCAAATCCCCCCCCGACCCCTACAATAATCTTGTGACACTCCCCTCCCCCCCTACAATTACAATACGGTGAAATTTCAGATTTAAATAGCTGAAATCATGAGATTTACTATTTTTGAAATCCTGTGACCATGAAATTGGCTAAAATGGACCATGAATTTGGTAGGGCCCTAGTTATGTTGATGTAGAATTGAAGGTAGAATAATTCCTCAGCACAATCAGAGCAATTCATTGCTTAATGTATGTTACAAGAACAAGTTGACTACCTGCCTTAAGTAAGTCTCTGTTAAGACATCCTTCAAGCAGAGATGGGCACCTGGGCCAGGAAAGCGGTGGATGAGGCTTGAGCCCACGTCGAGTGCGCTGTAATAGGCAGACTTGGAACCTTGGCGAGGTCGAAGCAAGAACAGATGTAGGCCGTGATCCATAATGAAATGTCATGTGAAGAGACTGGGAGCCTTTCATCCAGTCTGTCACCGGTATGAACAGTCGATTCAATTTCCTGAAAAGTTTTGTGCTCTCAGTGTAGTCATGAGCTCACTCAGTCAGCACCAAATCAAAACTACAGTGATCTTTATTTGGAATGGTTGGGGCTGATGTGCTATAACTGAAGCATTTGAGATCTCTCTCCGGACGTCTAGTGAATGAAGTCTCTGCTCCCGCGCATTGGCATGCGACTTGGGATAGAAAACTGGTAGAAAAATGTCTTGTCCAATGTGGAATTGTGGTACCACCTTTGACAGGAAGGCTGGGTGAGGCCTGAGCTGTACCTTGTCCTTATGGAAGATCGCGTAGGGGAGGTTGGATGTTAGTGCTTTTAACTCGGACACCCTCCTGGCTGAAGTGATGGCAACCAGGAACAGTACCTTCCATGAGAGATAGAGAAGGGAGCATGTAGCCAGTGGTTCAAATGGAGCTCCCATTAGTCTGGAGAGGACCAGATAGAGATCCCAAGTGGGTATATTGTATTTGGACATAGCGTCCCAAGAGTTAAAGCTATACCTGCTGAGAATAGCCTGCTGGTTGGTTATCCTCAGCTGTAGGCCCCCAGCAGCATACACTTTCCTGCCAAAGAGGTCCATGTGTTTGACCTCCTTAGCCTTGTGGGCTGGCGCCTGTTGCCCTTGGTGGTCTTTCTCATTCACCACTGAGACCACCAAGGAGCAGGGATGTGGGTGAGAGAATAAAAACTCATATCCCTTGGGGGAGAAAGTACTTTCTCTCCACACCCCTGGCAGTGGGCGGAATGGAGGCTGGAGTGTGCCACAAGGTCTTGTTGTTGTTCTGGATTGTTTTAATTATTGGCAGTGCCACTCTGGAAGGACCCTCTGGAAGGACCCTCTGGAGCAAGGATGTCCACTATTGGGTCCTCCTATTCGGTTACCTCCTCTGCCTGTAGGCCCATGTTATGGGCAGTGCGGCGGAGTCGATCCTGGTGAGCCCAGTGGTCAGGGGACCTGAGGCTGATGCTCCTGCCACTGCTTCACCAGGCGACGATGATGAGGTGATAACTGGGGTACAGGGTCCTCGTGGCCCTCAAGCTGTCCTGGTTGTTCCTAGGCTGTGCTAGGTTCCCCCGTTGTTCCAGCCCAGTTGGGAGTGTCCTGGGCTACCGGTGGCACTGGAGCCGCATCCCCTGACTGCTCTGCAGTTTGAGGGGGCAGCCTGGCGAGGGTCGCTTCCATCACCCGAGGGGCAGGTCTATCCCTTGGTGAGTGGGAGGGGTGATGTCCCGAGGCCACCGACCTGGAGGGCCGCGAAGGGGTACCCTGGGCCTTGTGGTAAGCTCAGGGGGTCCAAAAAGGCCATTGTGCAGGGGGTGGTCACTGTGGCTGCCATGCCATTTGGACATCTCTCTGGCGCTTACTGGACCTATGCCTACCGTGCCTTGAATTAAACAGTTCGGCCGAGGAACCCGAGGGCGACGACCAAGGCAGTGCCGACAACCCCTGTGCCGACAGTCGGTGCCTTGAAGAAGAGGTTTGGGATCGGTGTCACGATTACCGCATCGAGGATCGGTGCCGGCTGTCCCTCGATTGAGACCAGTGCCGCACGTACTGTGCCCCGGTGCCGTGAGACAGTGCCGATCCTCTGAGGGTGTCCTAGATTGGCGCTGACCCTGGGAGATGCAGATCTCCTCCCAGTGCCATGCAAACTTGTACTGTGGGCAGTGCTGGGGAGTGGTGGTGTGGGGATGCGGATTGGGAACGGTGCCTGTCTGGCAACAAGGGCTTGCCTCTAGATGGTACCAGTCTAGGCGGTGCTGGAGGTTTGTCCCTGATGGTCAAGGGCAGAGGCACCATAATTTCAATGAGGTCCTTAGCAGCCCCAAAAGTGTCCGGCATGGAGGGTGGCTCCAACGGCTCCAACATCTCCACCAGGCACTGCCGGAGGGTCACTAAGTGCCGGACTCAACGGTGCTTGGGGCACCAGAGTCGATGGCACGAGTTCCTGCTGCATGGTGGCCGAGTCTTTTCTCTGGAGCAGCAATACATTCCCTAATGATCTCGCAGCCCTCTGAGGAGAGCGCCTTCTGTCTGTCTTCTTTTGCCGCTTGTGTGGCACCAGTGACGTGGAGCAGAGCCAGAGCACTGCTCCTTGCTGCGGTGCCAGGGATTTTCGGTGCCGAGGGTCTCTCCTGCCAGAGTCCTTCCTCGGCACTGAGTCACGGATTGATGCCGGGGTGCTCCGCCCTGATGAACTTGGGCCTGGGGCTGGGCGGTCCGGTGTCGCAGGACGGAGTGCGGCTTCCATCAATAGTTGTTTTAAACGGAAGTGTCTCTCCTTCTTGGTTCTAGGCTTGAAAGCTTTACAAATCTTACAGCACTGCAACTGATGCGCCTCCCCTAAGCACCTAAGGCATGAGTTGTGAGGGTCACTATTGGGCATAGGCTTCCGGCAAACACCGCAAGACTTAAACCCCTGGGCTTGAGGCATGCCCCGCAGCCCAAGGTGGGGTGACAGGATACGAACAATCCCGGTCACCAACCACTACTAACAACGATATTAACATCTCTTACCTTGTGCCTAGTTCTTTGTAGTTTTAGTTTTAAGGGAGCACTTGCGAGCAAGTGAACACAGTTCCAATGCCACCATGGATGGTAAGAAGGAACTGAAGTGGGGTCAGTTCGGCAGGGTCATATATTGAGCACCATGAAGGCACCACTCCAGGGTGCTCCCTAGCCAACCCAACAGGAGCTGCTAAGGGAGAAGTTTCTGATGACCTTCCATGTGGCGTGCACGCACCTGATTGGAATTGACGTGAACAAGCACTCGAAGAAGAACTTCGTTACACGAGGATAAAGAAGCATATAGCAACCAGCCAAGTAAAGAAATGGTGATACCAAAAAGCAAAACAAAAAACTGCTTTGAAGCGCACATAACATAAACTTCAAAAACTGCTGCCTCTGGGGGGATGTGAACTGCAATCTGAGTTTCTCTGTCAGATGCTTTGGGGTACGTGCTGCCAAATTCCTGACACACAAGCACTGCCCATGTCCCTTGCTCTGGATGAGGGCTAGAGGCATCAGATGTGTCAGAAGACTGGGACCACTAGAAAAGGAAGGTGGTGGGAATGCCATGAGCTTCAGCCTGACCTATGAGGCTTCCTACTGGAGAAAGATGGGGCACAGAAAAAGGAGGAAACAGAGAAAGATGGCAGGAAGAGATGCCACATGTTGGTGGCAACTTCCTGACAGGGAACCTGGATAGAAGTGAGGGAGATGAGGGCAAGGCACATCGAGGCCAAGCCCCTTGTCAGACATACAGATAGTACATATTTAGTAGCAAGATGCTCCTAACCAGGTCCAGGAGATTATCTGACTGGTTTGGATTGTGCATATAACAGTGTAATCATTCTGGATATTAGCTACAGGGTTTCTCAGCATCTGCAAAGGAGACAGGATTTTCATTTCAGCATACTGGCTGTCTCAAGATTATCCCCATCCTGCTGAGCATGGTCTGGTTGAGAAGGAGGTAGAGACTGCTCCATATATGGGCAGTCTCTTTTTATATGTTCCTGGTAGCACACAATCTCCAGCGACACCTTCGGTGTTCCTCCTCCTCCTTCTTGGCACCCTTAACAGTTATGGGTTCTCTGGTCTTCCTCCCCCATCCAGACCCTTAAACTGCTGACCCCCTGTGGGAATGTCCACGTTTACAAACTCCTCTGTTTAACTGCCACAACTAGCCTGACTGGTTGATGCTGTCTGACCCATAGGCATGGCATTGTCCGGGAGACTCTAAAGGAACTATTCTAAAATGACAGTGTCCATAGTATCGGCCACACCTTAGGTGTCCGGCCTCAGCCAACAAGTAGCCCAGTCTTTCCATTTTTGGGCAAAAGCCTCGGGCCATAATCTCCCAGTCCATCTAGTGGCTCAAAATTTTTGCGAGTACTTTTCTGTCGAAAGTCACCTAGTTGAGGAGGGCCACCTTAACCACTTTGTAGTCCTTTGCTTGCTCATCACTGAGAGCTATGTAGGCTGCCTGATCTTCCCTTGCCAAATAGGTTGCAAGCTGTAGGGCCCGAATTTCTTATCCCATCCTGCCATCATAGGCACTCTCAAATGTGACCAAGACCGCTTCAGGGTCTTCCGCCTAGCCTGTCTTGCAGAGGCCTACCTCTTGCCTTGCGCCCTAATGCCGATCCCTGCTGCAGGACTCACCACCCTTTTTTTTTAGTAGTTGCTACTGCACCTGGGCTTGTTCCCTTATAGATTATCTGCAGGCTTTTTTGTTGCTCAACCTGCCAGGTGAGCAAGGACTGTCTCTTCAAATGGTGGGATTTCTAGACGGTCTGCCAGGTCTTCTGCGTTTCCTTCTGCTGTTCAACCAGCCATTGTAACGTCTCCTCCCTCCCCCCACCTACTAAATCTTTCCATCTGCTTCCCTCATCAAGTTCTCCATCTACATAGAAAAACGCAGGATCGTAGACAAGCCCCCTTGTGTGACAGGCACCCTCTGCTCCCATCTTCTTTGCTCTCCCACTGGCTGCTCAGAGACCTTCCTATTGTACATACATTGTGTAGTTTATTTACAGTGCTTCACCACTCCACCTCTTACATACTTATGCTGTCATACTATTTATACAGTCATTCAGTTTAACTACTTTGTCTCCCAATGGGTGGGGTGTGTGCTTTTATCCAGTCTCCTAGTTAATGAGCTAATTAGCCCATTAGCTACCTGGCCCCAATCTGATCTGGTAATCAGGAATTCCTGTCCTTAATCAGGTCCTCTTTGCTGCTTAACTGGTTAAATCTAACTGGTTCAGTTGCTGATTCTCAGCACTCTGGCACCATATGAGGAGACTGACTGGGACTACCCCTTTCTGAAAATGCTGCTGGCCATGTGTCATACGTGGTAGAAGGGACTAACAGTTTGCCTGAGCGAGCAATGCTCGGAATGTATTTTCAGAGCCCTTTCTACAGCCAAACAACTCTCTGAAAATTGGTATCGTGTTCAGGGCAGCCAAGAGAGAGTGCACTTTTCTCCCAGAGAGTACCCAACTCACACCACTTCTTCAAGTGCTGTCCCTGTGGGTGCTCCACTCCAGATGAGTGTGTCCCAGTTGATTGGACATCCTCAATAGCAGTGCCTGGCTGGGCTGTGTGCGTGCCCCAGCTGTCTGATAGAATCATAGACTTTAAGGTCAGAAGGGACCATTATGATCAGCTAGTCTGACTTCCTGCACAATGCAGGCCACAGAATCTCACCCACCCACTCCTGTAACAAACCCCTGACCTATGTCTGAGCTATTGAAGTCCTCAAATCGTGGTTTAAAGAATTCAAGGTGCAGAGAATCCTCCAGCAAGTGACCCGTGCCCCATGCTGCAGTGGAAGGTCAGTGCGCACACAGCCTAACCCCCTCAGTTCCTTTTCTACTGTCCTCAGCCGAAGACGGAGCTCGGAACAGTGCCATTTCTCTCTCCTAAAAACAGAAAATAGCTAGAATAAATTAGCGTTTTAGTGTTTTCTTTTGTAGTTAGTTGATTTTAAAAAAAAATTTTTTTTCTTTCTTCTCTTCCTCCTCCTGCTGGGTTTTTTTTCGCTCTCCTGTGTTCCCCTCAGGAACACACCACTTTCTTTAACAATAATGCCAGGCTCCCCTGGCTTTAAAAGATGTAATTCTTGCCACAAGGCAATACCCAGGTCCGATGGGCACCTACAGTGCGTGAGGTGCCTCGGTGAGCAGCATATCCCATCGAAATGCACCCACTGTGGCAACCTGAAGCCGAGAGCCCGCCGTGACAGGATCTGAGGCTCAAGATGATCCTCATGGAGAAATTTCTCCATGCAGGATCTAGCAAGGACAACCACAAAGTCCTCCACCAAAGACTCCCCAGTGCGGTCTGAGCCCACAAGAAGCACCGTTCCATCCTCTCAGGAAAAGAGGAAGTGAACTTCTATTTCTCCACAGGGGGATCCACATAAAAAGAAGAGGTCCCTTGCGAGTTCATTATCATTGGTGCCTATGGCCCCCAGAGCCAGTACTTATGATTCTCCTGGTACCTCTGGCACCAGCCATGCCCTGGCACCAAAGCCCAAGGAGTCGAGACACAAACCCTCTCAAGACTCCTCCACGGCACTGGGCACAACAGCAACAGCGACTGACACAGCATGGATCATACAATTGCCCCCGGCACTGGTGGCGGCTTCGGCACTGCCAATGCCCACAGCACCGACTTTGCATGCAGCACCCGCGAACGGCACCGCAAAGCACCACTCGGTGCAGATGAAATCGATGCATAAATCAAATGGTTGCCACTCGACCTCACACCGATACCAGCACCGCCACAATATCTGACTCAGACAGCCATTACTGTTTCCTCGGTACCACGCTGGTCACGTATTAGTACTCCCCTGACCTCCCCTGTGGCATTGTCCATCTTCACAGATTCGGACATCTTCTCTCTTCACCAATCTCCCCCATACTCCAAAAAGGAAGATGGGGAACAGCTCAGACCTAAGCACCGCCACTCTCAGGTGCCCTGCTAGTGGTACAGACAACCATGGATGTTCCCCCCACCCCCATGCCCTTCCCAATCCAATGACCACCTTGGGACCCATGGGCGGCATATAGGTCACATTATTCTAGGACCTCCTCTCCACGAAAGGGAGACGTACGCTTTCCACCCACATCGCCAGCACCCGCTACTTCCGTGGCCCCTGAGCAAGACACAGAAGCACCTCAGATTGAGATGGAGACAGAGGATGTGCGCCTTGCACACAGTCCCTCTTCCTCTCTGCACAAGGCGATAATGCCACCTCCACCCACGACAGCTGATGACCTTAAGCAATTCCAGCACTTATGTAAATGAATTGCTACTAGCCAGGACATTCCCCAAGAGGAGGTTCAGGAGAATTAGCACAAACTACTGAAGATACTCCAACCTTCCTCTGCTTCAAAAATTGCTGTCCCAATTAACGAGGCCATTCTCCAACCCAGTGGAGGCAATATGGAAAACACCTGCTACTGCACCTCCAACATGCAAGAGGACTGACAGAAAATATTTCTTACCCACAAAGGGCATGGACTTTCTTTTTTCACACCCACAGCCCAATTCTTTGGTTGTGGATGCAGCAAATCACAGAGCCAAACAATTCCAAAATCAGGCCATGCCACAAGATAAAGAGCACAAACATCTAGACCTACTGTGCAGTAAGGTGTACATATCATCGACTCTACAGTTCCGAATTGCAAATTACAGCGCCCTTCTAGCTAAATATGATTTTGACAATTACGGGAAACTGTTTGAATTCTCTGCTGACCTCCTGGAGAGCAAAAGAGCTGAGCTCAAAACTCTGCTTATCGAAGGACAGCTAATATCTAGAATGGTGCTGCAGGCAGCCCTAAACATGGCTGACACAGCAGCCTGCACTACTGCCACGACAATCGTAATGAGAAGAGCCTCATGGCTCTTATCCTCTGGCATACCCAAAGAACTCCAGATGAAGGTAGAAGATCTATCTTTTGACAAAGACAAGCTGTTCTCTGCCAAAACAGAGAGACCCTTCACGCTATGAAGAACTCGCTTGCCACGCTGTGAACACTGGGCATATATACACCACCTCAAAAGAGGAAGAGGTACCAGCCCTACCAACGCCCCAGGGAATCTCCCTATGCCTGACCTCACTCCAGACCCTACGAAGTGGGAAGACAAACAGACCACCTCGACGCCAACAACCACATCAACAACCCTTGGCACCTCAATCAACGACATCAAAACCACAGTTTAGAATCTTTGATCGAGGGTTTGAACGACCTCACCATCTTACCAGCTATACAGTGCCCATTTGGGCCACACCTACGCCATTTCCATCATGTGTGGGAGCTGATCACATAAGACCGCTGGGTCTTAGAGATAATCTTATCGGGCTACTCCGTCCCATTCATTACCCGCCCTCCTACCCAACCCACCTCCTTGTCCCTCTTCAGGGACCCCTTCCACGAGCACCTTCTGAGGCAGGAGGTACAACACCTCCTCCTTCTAGGAGCTGTGGAACTAGTTCCCACTCGTCACAGAGGGAGGGGATTCTATTCCTGCTACTTTCTGACACACAAGAAAAACGGAGGTTGGCGCCCAATATTAGACCTCAGAAAACTCAACAAATTTGTATGCTCCCAAAAATTCAAGGTGGTCACTCTAGGCACCATAATACTGGTGCTGGAACAAGGAGACTGATTTTCATCCCTCGACCTACAAGATGCATACTTTCATATCACAATACATGCATCCCACAGATGGTTCCTTTGATTCACAGTGAGACATGACCATTTCCAGTTTGCATCTGATGAAGTGAGCTGTAGCTCACGAAAGCTTATGCTCAAATAAATTGGTTAGTCTCTAAGGTGCCACAAGTACTCCTTTTCTTTTTGCGAATACAGACTAACATGGCTGCTACTCTGAAACCTGTCATTTCCAATACAGAGTGCTATCATTCGGACTCTCTACAGCACCCAGAGTATTCTCCAAAACTCTGGCAGTAGTTGCTGCATACCTGTGCAGGCAGGGCATCATCCTCTTCCATACCTGGATCACTGTGTGTTTGAGAACTGTGGCTCTAGATACCTTTGCTACAGTAAGTCCCATCTTGCTGGCATAGAAGGATTTGGGTTAATTTTTGCAGCTGTGTTTGCTGATAGAGATCAACTGACTATTCCTTAGCATGACAACTGAGACTGTTAATAAACATTTTTCAATTATATTACAATACCTACATTAGCAACTAAAGCTGTTTTCTTTAATCCTGTCAGTGTGTATTAAGTTGCCAGCAGGATTGTTTTATTATTCAAGTAATCAAACATAATGGAGGTTGTAAGATGCAAATAGCATACATTTCATATAGTTGGGGAGATGAGAGAAATTAACAACCTTGCTGTGTCACATGGGAACAATATTTTAAATTTCATTAGCATTTACAATCATAATTGATGTTCCTAAAGACAATAAAAAATAAGAGCCCAACTGTCAACCCTTACTAACATTTGGAGAAAACTTAAATGAATAGTCCCAATATAGCCAAGTAAGTGCTCACTAACATGACTAAGAGTTCCACAAATGAGCCCTAAATTAAATATTCCACACTTAGTTAATTTATAGAATGAGTTGTCACATATGTTAGGTAATTTAATATATGCACACTTTTGTCAGGGCAATAACTACTAAATAACATTTAACAATTGACTTATGAGTAACTTCTAATTAAGAAACTTCTGATTAAGAAACCTCTAAGAAATTATGTGGTACTTTGACAAATTCTAATTTTCATGTAACTGATATAGAAGATTTATTTTGTTTAAGATTAACACTCTAAAACAGTTTAAATGTATGAGTCTATTGTTGAGAAGTAAATAAAACCCTTTGTAATAAATGTGAATAAACGTTTTTCATTCAGCTTAATTACTTGTTAAGTGCAGTAAATACACGTCATGCTCAGAATTTAGAACTAGGATGTGGTTCTGCTCTGAGAACTGACTGTAGAGGTCCCTACCAGGGGTACCTGTTCCCATAGTGCTGTGGGCCTGGAACCTTGTAGAAAGCAGGAGTGTTTGTGTCCCCTGGCATGAAAAGTTTGCATCAGAGGTTATAAAAAGGGGACCACAATGCTTTTCAGTTCCTTTCTGGCCACTGGCTTTGAGTATCAGAGCCTTTGTTCCCTTGCCCTACAAGTGTCCATTATTTTCTCTCCATAATTTGGGATTTTTTCCATGTTTTCTCTTTTATTTGCCAGCTAGGGTAATTACTATTTAGTGTAGTTTGTTCTTAGTGCACTCTTCTGTTCGGAAAAACAATGAGGAGTCTGGTGGCACCTGAAAGACTAACAGATTTATTTGGGCATAAGCTTTCATGGGTAAAAAACCCACTTCTTCAGATGCATGGAGTGACTCAGATACAGACTAACACGGTTACCCTTCTGATCTTCTGTTTGGGGCTCAGTCCTAGTTTCAGATCAGTACAAGTTCTAATCCATCTCCTTTGGTTAGGGTTTTCACCTTGGACCAGCATAGAATCATATGATCATAGAAATGTAGGGCTGGAAGGGACCTCAATAGGTCATCTAGTCCAGTCCCCTGCTCTGAGGCAGTACTAAATATGATCTACATCAGCGTTTCCCAAACTGTGTTCCGCACGATGTGAATAGGTGTTCCGTGAAAGAATCGTAATTAAAAAAAAAAAAGGGGGGTCTTTTAAATTTTTTTAATTTTAAATTTGGCATATTTGAAGTGTAGCTTACAACTATTTTTGAATGACTATAATTTAATGTAAAATTCTTTTCCCGGTATTATTCCTAATATTAAGCGAATTTGTGATAGAAAAATGCAGAAACACCAATCCCATTAAATCCAAATTTGTATTTCTGTTTATAAAAATAGATTTTCCTAGTAAAAATCTAATTTGTTTGGTGTTTGTGTATGTATAAAAACAGGTTTTTTTAAGTAGAACACTGTTTTTAATTTTGACTCTTGCACTTGATTTTTGTGCTACTTTATACGTGCTTTCCACTTAGAAATTGTTAGTTCAAATTATTTTAAATTTGTATTTTTGCTTTGTTTTATAAAATAAAATATATTTGAGCATAAATAACGCATTTTTTTTATTTGAAAACCAGACGACTACAAAATAATATTATAAGTGTTCTGTAATAGGCTAAAAAGTGTTCCGTGGCCAAAAAAGTTTGGGAAACACTGATCTAGACCATCCCTGACAGGTGTTTGTTTAACCTGTTTTTAAAAACCTCCAGTGATGAAGATTCACCTATCTCCCTAGTGTTTCAGTGCTTAACTACCCTTACAGTTTGGAAGTTTTTCCTAATGTCTAACGTAAATCTCCCTTGCTGCAATTTAAGCTCATTACTTGTTGTCCAGTCCTCCGTGGATAAGGAGGACACTTTATCACGCTCCTCTTTATAACAACCTTTTTTACAAATTCTTGAAGATTGTTACCATGTCCTCCCTCAGTCTTCTCTTCTCCAGATGAAACAAACCCAATTTTTTCAATCTTTCCTTGCAGGTCATGTTTTCTAGCTCTTTTATCGTTTTTGTTGCTCTCCTATGGACTTTCTCCAGTTTGTCCGCATCTTTCCGAAGTGGCTCTCAGAACTGGACACAATACTACATCACAGCCTTATCAGTGCTGTGTAGAGTTGAAGAGTTCCTTCTTGTCTTGCTTGCAACACTCTTGCTAATGCATCCCAGAAAAAAGTTTGCTTTTTTTACAACAGTATTGCATTGTTGACTCATATTTAGTTTGTGATCCCACCCTTTGCTGCCAAACGTGGGAAAATAATGGGCTTCATAAGATATGCCTCCGATGAGACCAACATATTAGTATCCAACTAGCATGTCAGGTTACTTGTACTGTTGGGGGAAGGACAATTGTCCAGAAAGTGATTTCATTGTGCTACCTTAACTCCCAGAGCCTGATACAATAGGTCAGGGGTGCTCAACCTATGGTCCGTGGCACAGCCCACCAGAGCATTTCATAAGGCCCATGGCGGGGCTCAGGCTGTCAGCCCCACACTGTGGGTCTAGGGCTGTCTGCGCCACATGGCAGGGCTCCTGGTATCAGCTTTGGGAGGTGGGGCTCAGGCTATCAACTCTGGGCAGCTCTTTATTTTGATTTGGGAGAGGGTGATGTGTTCTTTACTGTTTTTTCCCCTGTTTTCTATCATTCTGATACCCGTTTTATTCACTGATTTCTTTGTTTTTAAATAGACAATACCATAAATAGAAACAGCCTATCTAAATACATACGAAACAAGCTGAACTTAAAATATAAATCCATACAGGTGACTTTAAATCTTTTTAAAATATGTGGAATCTGTTTGGCCCACACAAAGTTGTGCTTAGATTTGTGTGACCCTCCTGTGTAGTAAGGTTGGGCACCACTGCATAGGGAGACTCATGGAGGAGGCATTGGCAATGTATCAGCTCTGGACTTTCAATCTGTGTGCTTCTTGGTTTCATTGAGGGCTTCAGGTTCCAAGTCTAAAGGCTTGTTCAGTCCATACTGCATAGATCTGATGATGATCTCTGATCCTAACAGACTAACCTATGCTGAGTCATTGGGAACTCTTTCAAAAGTTTGGAAAAAAGAGAAAGAAGAGGATGCAGGAGCACTCACCCAATTTTCAGTCAAAGTTCTAAAGCAGAGGAAAATCATGTATTCAAAACTCATGAGTCAGGCCCCCAATATCATGAAGTTTTTTAAAATAATACTTTTTGAATTCTTTTATTTGCCTTCTGGTTTCTGCTCCTTTAAGGGTGCATTTGCTTCATGTTTTCAAGCTTTTCTTTGTAACTATGAGGGAGAGAAGCTTACTTTTTAAATGAAAGCAGATTCTTATGCAGTCTCTTGATTGCAGCAGCTGAAGTTTTAAGAAGAGCACCAAGTAACATGAAACTCATGATAAAATCATGAGAGTTGGCAACACTGCCATGGTGCCATTTTAATGGAGCAGTCCATGGAGCTGTAGAGTGAATCAGTTTTGAAATCAAGGACTGAGAGAACTTCTTCACTCCCCTAATCCTTAGTTCTGTTGGAGAGAGCATCTCTGGTTCTAGAATCTCTCTGAGCCTCCTGGCAGCAAGGTCATCTTGTTGGTTCCTTGTCTTTTCTTATGGTGGGGGGAGTTTTAGGTCCTTTCTTGCACCTGACTCAGTGTTAACTACTTGGCTGGTTCCCCTTGATCCCCTATTGCTCTTCCTTGGACTTGCTCTCCTTTGAGGGATCTAGTTTCCCCAGGTCTGAGAGCCACTTAGCTTGCTTTTGTTCCAGCTGCGAAAGAACCCAGATGTTCATCCTGTGAGCTGTTGGGCTTCTAGGGCACAACAGACTTTCTGTAAGTTCCTTTTCAAGGACAGACATTTTGAGGAGCCTTCCTGGTGTCTTGACTGTCACTGCCTAAGGCACTTGCATGTTCCCCTTTTATACTCAGTGGTCCATTTGGCTTCCCCAGTCCCAGTCTACAATTACTACCTGGAATGGCACAGCCTTTGGTTTGGAAGCACATTTTGTCCAAGACAAAACTCACAAATTACTGTGTATTTTGGAATCTCATCATAAAGGAAAAATTACACATCCAATAAATAAAGGCTTAGAATTTACCAGATGTTATGGCTTACTCCTAGATCAATCCTTCCTGTGGCTTCATCGGGTACTAGTAAAGAGGTTTTAAATATTTTTTCCTCACATCCAAACCCTGGTTCGCTCTTTGTCTGAGCTGCAGTGGTAATGCCAAAGCTCAGTTTCCTGAGTAATGCTTTAAGATGCTGCCAAAAAAAAAAATCAATAACTTGAAGAAGAAAGCTTCTTCCTCAGCCATTATAGCCCTAAGAATTGAGAACTACTAGCTGGTCCTCTCTTGGTTTACTTAAATATTTGAGAGAATATGTACTGAACCATCTTTCACAAGAGATTTAGGCTCCATTTCAGCAAAGCCTGTGTTTAAGTCTAACTGATGTCAGTGTGACATAATCATATGCCTAAAATTCAATACTTATAGAAGTGCTTTGCTGAATCAGGCAAATTATTTGATTCTGAAGGTCAAAAGTATTTTGTGATATCCATTAAGCATTGTATGACGTTTCAGATTCTGAAACAAATGCAGTGCCACTTCGCTCGGTTAGAAGAGACATTTTGGGCTGAAGTCATGGGACTCTCTTTGGATGTTCGAGTGAGAACTGAGAATTTAAAATCTTGAATGTCTTTAGATGGAAATAGATGAGGTCTTTGAGAAAGGGAAAGAGAGGAATCCACTGGGTCAGTAGGTCTATCTCAGATTCCATTCAAGAAAGCATCTTTTATCTGTCTTGCTTCACTTTCAAAGGCAGTGCTCCTGAGGTCACTTTCTGTCCAACAGTGACTTCCTCCCAAATATCAAAGTGGAAGATCCCAGAGGCAGTATAGCACTATTTCTGCTTCCACTACTCTGTTAGCCCCATTTGTTTGGAATGGCTGTTGCCCTTATCTGAACAGTTGGAGAGAGCACCATGTTCTCAAGGAGTCAGAGCCTCTTTTTAAGTCATATATTCTCTCTTTAAATTTTCAGGGGTAAGGATAAAACTAGAAAAATCCACTCTGATTCATATCCAAAAAACTAGCCTTTACTGGGGAAAGTTTCAGTTCGTTAAAGACATCTGCCTTCTTTCTGACAAAGTTCAGTATTTAAGAGATTCTATTTTCCATCCTCCATAACAGCCTCAGAAATCTGTTCAAATCATCCTTCTATGCTTACTGGCATCTGCCACCTTTGTGACTAGCCTAAGACCTCTCCATCCTAGTGTCAACTTCTTGAGCAGACACAACTATCCTGATTTCTAGACATCTGTCTCAATGGTACTATGACCTCATGCATCCCAGAACACGGGTCAACAGAGGCTTTATTCTTGAAGAATTACAGCTGCTGTTGAGAGAGAGTGAGTGTGTGTGTGTGTGTGTGTGTGCGTATGTGTGTATATATATATATATATGTATATGTGTGTGTGTGTGTGTGTGTATATATATAATCACGAATATGTGAATCTAAAATGTCCATTACATTTTGTGAAGGAATTTCTTCACATGCTTCCCAATAAATCACTTACTGAATGGAATATGAAATATCTTACAATACAAAAAGAGAGTTATGTTACAAAACTGTAAAGACTGTTAGGTCTTTTCAGGAAGTTTTTTAATACAGTGTCTAAGATTTTTTTTTTATTCTTTTGTGCTTAAATTTTTAAAAAATTGGGGGAAGCATTTTCATAGAAATGTAGATAAAGTGGGCTGCTGACATTATTAATTTTTTTGAAATTTCTGAGGTTCTATGTTAACACAAAAATGGCCGCTTATACAGCCACTGAGTTTACCACTGCTCCTTCAAAAAGAAATTTGGTTTCATTCTTTAAATGGCTGGTAGCCAGTGACATCTTTTAGAAAAATAAGATCTCTGAACACTGTGCTAAAGGATTAATTTTTGTTTATAATTACATTGTTCAAAATGCATTTAGTGATCTCTCTCTGTTTTTGTTGAGCCTAAAATGTTTTCTTTAAAATCAACACATGGATTTAAATAGTATGCTGTCACAAGGCTGTGGCTTTGACCTGAATACATTGACAAATGCACATTGTTCTAGACATTTTTTTAAAATTCTGGTAATGTGTCAAGCAGTGTTGATTCAGTGAGCATAAATTATGTTCCATTAAGGATGGAGAGGAAGATGCAGATTTCATTTTACAAATTTTTCAAATTCTGTCTTGAGTTTGTGATCAAATATGAACCTAAATCAACATCCCAAAAGAGTAAAGACAGTGGCCTTGTGTCTTAACAAGCTGTAGTGTGGATATTATGTTCATGGAATATGAACAGGGAATTCAGATAAAAACATAAAATACTCTTTTTGGAAGGTTACAGCATGACTGTTTCTTAAAATCCAGAATCTTAGCATACAAGAGCCAAGGGCAGACAGAGAGAAAGCAGGCTGCTCCCTAAAGCAGAGAGGCACACTCATTCCACCTTGTTCTAAGCTGAATCTTTGCATATTGACTGTTGCTAGAGCCTGTCACATGCTTCCCTATAGAGCTCCCTAGCTGTAAGCAAACCTAAAAAAACCTTTGAGAATTTAAAGTGTTGGTTTGCAATTTTAACACAGTTTTCAGTACACCACAGTGGGGGTGGGAGAAGGGTGGCTTTACACCACCTTTTTGCTTTTCCTGTTCTGAGCTTAGATGGCTGTTCATGCCAATCCTGGTCCCACCCAACTGTAATGGTCCAAAAGGACCATTACAGCTGTTGGGATAGCCAAAACACAGAGGTACTGCAGCCATGCTCCCTTCCCCTGATACTTCCTTGTGCTGGAGACAGCAAAGGGGATGTGATGCAGAGCTGGTTAGGCCAGCTCTAGGTTGCCCAGGGTTATCCGGAACAGGTCAACACTTAGCTGGCCAATTAGGCCAGTGGAGTAGAATAGAGGCTGTAATGGAGACCAGGATTTCCTCCAGTGACTAGTTCACAGGCCTCTTTTGATTTGTCTTAAACTGTAGATGGCATTGATGACCAGTAGGTTGTGCTGAGTTTTCATATTTTGTTGGCTGAGTTATTAGGGTAAAAATACTGCAGTTTGTAGGTGAATTAATGATGCATAATAGCTTTACCAAAAGTAAATCATTCCGCATATTTAACAGTAACCAACCAAAGTATATATTTTCAGCAATACATAAATGGCAAATGCATATCTCATTAGAGTATGCACTGAAATTCTCCCTAGAATTGGCTATTAATCTTTGGAATACTTTACTATTGGGGGAAAAAGGGAGAAAATGGGCTAAATTCTGATGTCAGTTACACTGGAGTCAACCTGGAGTAATTCCATTGCAGTCAATCACCTTTATTCGGAGCTGTGGTTGAGCTGAGCATTGCACAGCCCAGAAGGGGGGTGGAGAAGGACCAAAAGGTGGCTTTATGCCAATTCTGGGCCTCCCAGATTCAGAGGCAGTGAAGAACTGCAGTGGCCTTCAGCTTAAGCTAGTGCAGGCCCAGGGTCTACTTTAATTTACATAAAGGGCCACTGAAGCAGCCCACTACAGCCGGAGCACAGTGTATTCTGGCCAAGAATCCTCCCTTCTAGCAACTGCCCCTTCCTGGTCCTGTCCATACCTCTGGGAGAGGGTAGGCAATTGCCGGCTTTGCAGCCTTGTATATTCACAAAGCGAGTGTTCAAGAGCCAGAGCAGAGCCTCGAATCAGGGTGTCACATTTTGGGGTGAAATCCAGACCAGTGAGAAGAATGGAAGATTGGTGAGGAAACTACCTTGAAGAAAGACTGTAGCTTGTTAAGTTGGGTCTTAGCCATTAGAAAGTATATGTTTACTTTTGTTTGTGTGTAACCCTTGCTAATGTTATTCCTTCTACTTGGTATCACTTAACCTATGTCCTCTTGTTAGTAAACATGTTATACATTTAATCTAAACCAAATCTAACCTAAATGCTGTGTTTGCATTGAAGTAATTGTTATCTCTAGTTATTGTGGCAAACTGCTGAATATTGTCTCTTTAAAGGACCATTTATCTGAGTGGCCCAGAAAAGGGCTGGACACTTCAGGGCAGATGTTTTGGGGGAATTCAGGACTGGAAGTGTGCTGAGGCCATCTTGCCAGGTGTAACCAAAGCTGCTGGAAACTGCGGGTGTCTGTTGTGTTGTGGCAGGCTGCTTAGCATCAGAAGCATTGAACCAGAGCTGCACAGACACTTAAGATACTGCGTGCTTGTCCGCTGGCTGTTGGTGTTTGGGCTGTGAGCCACAGCAGCAGAGCATTTAAGGAACCCAGGGTGACAGGGCAGGTGGTGACACAGCACCTTACTTGTCTGGATTGCACCCCAAAACGTGAGAGATGGCCACTGTAGTGACTTTGCATTAAATTTGGAGTTACCAAGAACGGAATTTGGCCCCATCTCTCAGACTTTCTACATCAAAATTGCTGTGTTTATTTTTAAAATCCAATTTGCTTATAATTTGTACTCTTAGCCCCAAAAATTCACACCATACAGTGTGCATAATATAGCCAAGCAAATGATTCACAGCAAATTATTTATTTGAAAATCTCATCCTCTTCCTCTGCTTCCAGAATGTCAACAAGTAGATCATAGGCTCCTCAGATTTATTCATTATTCTTATTGATTCAGCATATTTTTACCTTTTTTCTCATTTTTTTACTTTATGAATTGATTGCAAACAGTTTGCTATGAGCATTTGGGTCTCAACAATCAAAATACAAGATGTATTGGTTGGTCACATAAGTCACATGATATTGTTTCTATTATGTTACTGAATGAGCCTACCTATTATAAACAGGAGAAGGTACTGGACCTTTGAATCTCTAAGGGAGAGGTAGCCAGTTAGAGATAAGTAGCAGAAAAAGAGGATTAGGTAATTTTAGAAAATTTTAAACGTTTCCCTTTCTGGACTATTACAGTCCTTCCTAGAACCATAATTCCTGGAAAAATTAGATCACTATGAGATTTGCTGGCTGCATATGAGCTAATAAAATTTAATTTTCTGTTGTTACATTCACACCAAGTAGTTCTGTATGTGCATGTGTAACTGTGGCTGAAAAGGTGTGGTCAGTTCCTTGTCAGATTCTTTTAATTGCCTATGTACCAGGACTCTAGCAAGGGATTTTTTGAAACACTGTCTTCTTTCTGTGCCAGCAATTGTCCTATCCCATATAAAATATTCCACTTCCAATGCAGATACTTGTGTATGTGAGCTTAGAATGGGCTCTGCATGATCGTTTTTGTGAATAAAACTTGATTGCTTGAATATTCACAGAAAACAAACAGAAAAAAGGCACAAGCATTGCAAATGCCAATTCATTTTTAAATTCAAGCCAATATTTGTTGATTTTTTTTCAGTATCTCCCAATCTCTAGTATTAATTAGTTAATGCAAGTAAAGACAAAAAACATTCTACAAGAGCTAATTATTGTTGGTAAATCCTATTTTTAAAATTATAATGAAACCCTCATCCCCAGTCTCAGACAGTTTATGGGCCAAATTCCACTCTCCTTTACAAGACAACATACATATCACAACCTTCTTCTTGCTGGTTGTTACAATGTATTTATTATTTAATCATTGTCATAATGATTTATTTCTGATAGCATCCAGAATTTGCTGGGTGAGGTAAGAAGTCACTTTCCAAAAAATATATGGCCATTTTAGCAGGTTTTCTGCAACTTTCATCCCCAGCACTACTAAACTCAAAAGAGATGATTTGGCCCATAGTTCATTATATAGCAGGTGTAATTAGTTCAGGTTTGTTTTACCAACTTTTAGTATGTTTTTGTAGGGAAATGCTCATTTAAAATTTCATTTTGCAAAACAATTTTTAATATGATTTTACCGTATATTTTTTATTACAGATACAAACTACACAGTGTAATAATGTTAACCTATGGTATGGGAGCTATATTTCCATCTAAACTAAGATCACCTGCTGTCACCCCCACATCTCCTTCCTACAATTTTTGTATTACAGCATTAAAGTCACCTTTTTCATTTATAGTCATACCCTTTACATGAGTGGGCAAACATTCAGATAGGAAATGACTGTTTATTTTAGCCTGTTTTCTCCAGGAAATTCAGCTGCAAAGTGAGTCATTAACACATTGTATTTTCTAGTAGCACTTTGACCTTATACCCAGTAGTCCTATAAAATCTGTGGCAAGGTGTTGTATGCTATCTTTTGTTGTTAAAAATTTATTTTTAATTCCTGGAAGTTTGTGCGATAAATTCATAGTGGTGGACAAAGTAGCCACAAATAACTAACGGCTAGAACTTCAGTGTGTTAGGAACAAGTTCCATGTGTTGTGCACATGTAGTAATCCGGACAGTAATGACAAAGGGCCAGATGCTCAACTGATGTAAGACGGCATAGTTTCACTGAACATTTGATCCAAATTATTTGCTCTGCCAACTGTAATTCTAATGCTTTTTCAAAATGTTCTTTACTGAGGAATTGTAAACATATATAAATTGAAGCAGCAAAAAGAACAAAAAAATAATATTTTACAATAGTAGCATAATCATTAATAATAAAAGAAATTCCATATGTAGATTTCTCACATCATTTTTGTTTTAAGTAAAACAAAATAAATGCCTGGATTAGAGTATAACAGTTCATGAGGATCAGAACATAAAAACATCCACCTATAAATGCAGCGACAATTTTTTTTCTTCCTGTGGGACAGTCAATGACACTAGCACTTTTTTACAAAATGGGTAATATTTTACTTCCCTATTATTCTTTTTATGCTTCAAGAAGCACACTATTCAAGATTAAGAAACAGGCCTCAAAGCCCTACAGTTTTCAGTCATTCAGTGGCTTTGTGGCAGTCTTTTGAAAAATTAAAACCAGCAAGGCAAGAGCACCAAATTGACAGGGGTTTCTTTTTCTTACTTTGAAATGTATATGTGAGTTATGACCGTTTACACCATCAGAGAATCTACCTTGATGACTCCATATTTTCCAGCTAATAAAGTAGCTGGGAAAATGGGCAGGGGGAAAAAATCCTCCCCTACAGACTACAGAATACCTGCAGAGTGACTCTAGAAAACCTTGTTTAGCCCAGTGGTTCTTAACCAGGGGTACATGTACCCTTGGGGGTACGCAGAGGTGTTCTGGGAGTACATCAGCTCATCTAGATATTTGCCTAGTTTTACAATAGACTACATAAAAAGCATTAGCAAAGTCAGTACAAACTAAAATTTCATACCTACAATGATGTGTTTATACTGCCCTGTATACGATATGATGTAATGTAAGTATAGTATTTATATTCAAATTGGTTTATTTTATAATTATATGGTAAAAATGTGAAAGTAAGCAATTTTTTAGTAATAGTGTGCTGTGACATTTTTGTGTTTTGATGTCTGATTTTGTAAGCAAGTAGTTTTTAAGTGAGGTGAAACTATGGGGTACACAAGACAAATCAAACTCTTGAAAGGGGTACAGTAGTCTGGAAAGGTTCAGAGCCTCTGCTTTAGCCCAGTAGCTAAAGAAGCCACTCTGCACCCTCATGCACCAACCTTCCGATAACTTGCTGAGGGGGAGGATGACAGGATCAGCATATCAGTGAATCCCTAACCCAACTGTGACTCACGTGGATCAGGACTCTGGATCACTCCAGGGGTGCAAGCTATGCTGGTTCTGACAGTTGAGGGACCCTCCACACTTGCAGATTTACTATCTACTGTACTGGTTAGTATGCAAAACGCACTTGTTTGCATTTGGTCTGCTCAGACTGGATTATGGCTTTTAATTGAGTAGGCACAATCTCTCCCCAAGTATGCTGCTTGCACACAGATGGAGGAGATTGTCATGTGTCTGCCCAACCGTACCCATACATTGGCCATGCTACAGCAATAATCCAGTTTCTTCTCTGCTCCTTTTCCATCATCCTGGTCCCTGTATGAGGGAAGAAGCAATGAATGAGCAATCTCTGAGCTCCCTGGTCCTCAGAGATTGCTGTTATGAATGGTCCCTACACAGCCATACAAGATGTTGGGGGGTGGGGGGAGAGGGAAGCTCCTTGATTGACTCTCCACCCTGTACAACCATGCAAAGGCTTCTCACAATTTGGGCCCCAGCATTAGTGCAAATTAATGAGGGTCTACTATGTCTCTGACTCTACTTTCTGTGAAAAGAGAAAACTGAGGTAGACTCCATAAAATCTGATTAAATCCAGTTATCTATAGTTTTTTACAATGGATAATACAAAACTCCAGAAGATATTTCCTTAGCTGGAAGGATGCGCCCACTAAAGATTTTGACCTCCTCCTAACTCCATCACCCTTTTTTTATTCTTCCTTTTTGCTATGCAAGCCACAGAAGTCCTCCCATTTTGGTTTCCATCTCAGGGCCCCGTCTCATTCTCCTTCCACAAGGGATTCTGTGGAGTTTATAAGTAAGAATTGGTCAGAATTAAATTCCAGACGAAAATGTTGAAAGCAAGTGTTATGGCAGACAGCTTGTTCAGATGAATTTTGTTCACTGAAAAGTATCCTTTTAAGTATATTCTGATTTTTAGAGTTTTCTTGGAGCAAATTACAGTGTTCATATTGGCCACTAGGACTCCAAATTTTGTGGCCGTTATAATGTGGCTGTTTAACAAAATTATAATACTTAACGTTTATGTAGTGTTTTACACTTCAAACCACTTCACAAACATTCGCTTATTTATAATTCTGGACAATAGAAAGACCATTCGGACAATTTTCAAGTATACATTTCTCTAATTTTTATTTTAAAAAAAGAGGAGGGGGAAGAGCAAATAAACACAATTTATAAGTTTAGTCATTTTTAAGTAACATTCTCGACTTAAAAAAAAAAAAAAAGCACTTAATCTTGAGCCAGATTCCTTTTCCAGCTGCCTTAACAGGTTGATTTCAGTTTAATTTACACAGCTGGACAGGTCTGCGGGTGGCTGGAAATGTTTTAGGTAGGTGGCCATTTACCACAGGGTGCATTAATATGCAGTGAATAGGAAATCTTGCAAGGACTTTTGCCCAAAGCGCATAAGTAAAAATCATTCTAATATGCCCATCAGTTTCTTTTAAAACATTTAAGGTTTGTTATCAGTTTGTGGATGGTTCCTATTGAATCCCTAGATAGAACTCTGTAATGCAGTACCATATATCTACACAATGGTTCTCTGACGAGCTTAGCCAGAAACAAAAGAGCTGGAAGAGAGACATGAAAAACATACAAGAACTGAGTTATGCTGATGCATCAGAACATGCACATTAAAGTTAAAATTAAAAATAAAAAGCAAATTAAACAGAAGGAATGCTGGTGTCACTGACCTTAGTTTCAAATAAAGGGAGAGGCAGCCAATATCAGCATTTATATACTTTTAGGAGAAATGCCTAAATTTAATGGAATACCATTGGTACAAGGGAACTGGATGTCTCTATTTGCTTATTGATTGATGAGAGGTATTTTTAGATATTGAAGAGCAAAGATGGTTCATCTGGGAAGAGTTTTATTTGAGATATGGTCATGACAACATCCTATAAAAGAATAATTTATGGAACAGAGTACAGGCTGGATGATTTTGAAGAAAACATGTTGGTATATCTGTGAATTTTAGAGGAAATATAAGCCACTTACCCCCCAGTCATTAACATCAGTAATACAGTGAAACCTGTGTTAGAGACCACCTTTGGTAGGCAACCTTTTCTAAAAGGTTACAGTCCCATAGTATCACCAATGCACTGAGCATAGTTTTACTCCACCTTTATTAAGTAACTGATTTTTGCTAGTTTTCTAATGGTCACTCAAGACAGGTTTCACTGTACTTAAATGGGTATGTCATAGCTTGCTATGATGTGTGTAAGTTCAGGAAATGGGGCAAACAAAATAAAGTAGCATACAATAGATTTCTCTCTCTCTCTCTGAGATATTTTCCATCTATTTGGTGATAGTGGGTTGATTTTCTATGAATGAAAATGTATAAATTGAGTTATCTGTGGGGGATAAAACTGTTCAGAGACTTTCTAGCTGTAACAGTATACACTTGAAGATTTATTTTAACTGAACTTCCCTTGTAAACATCTATAAAGAACGAACATTTAGAAAGTGAGCACCAGATTAGGGTAAGAGAACAAACTGGGTTGGGGGTGTGTGTGTGTGTGTGTGTATATATATTATATATAATTTTCATATATATATATATATATATATATATATATATATATATATATTTGACAGTATTTTTCTTTCTCCTCACACACTCTCTGGTCTGATCTGCAGTCCTTTCTGTTTGTTAATAACGCAAACTTGTGTTCCCACTACTGGGACCCTTGTTCCTCCCCACCCCTGACCTTTATGGTCTACACTCCCTGCCACATCTCTTCACTATTAAATTTTGTAAGCTGTTTGGGCCAGAGACTGTCCTTTATTTTATGCTTGTACCCTCCTCCAGCACAATTGGAACTAAATCCCTATTTTCGGATGTCAGAGTCTATTGTAATACAAATAATAAATAATAATATAATAGTCAAGCAATGTTCTGTCCCATATAAAATATACCACATCTATTGTGAATTCTCAAATGTGTAAGTTTTAAATTTGTTAACCACAAGTTTTCTTGCAAGTAAAATTTGATTTTATCAATGTGCATTGAAAGTAAATATGTGGGTTCATAACATGGGGAAGCAATTTCATTTTTAAGTTCAGAGTGGGTACTCGAAAAATGACATGGACATAATTTTTTCTTCTTTTAAGTTATCAGTGATTCTATAAAAGATGCTAAGTCAAATGTTGCTAGTGTTAGAAAAATTACTCTAACCAACATGTAACTACACAATTTGATCCAGTGTAGTAGATGCTGTAGAGTAAAAGTGTCTTGCAGGTAAAACAGCAGAATAACCCCTAAATGAAGACTAAACTGATTAATATTAATGTTCAGTTATTTCCATTCTTCCACTGATAAATATTTTTGTGTCCTTACAGACATTAATGAATGCCAGCTGCAAGGGGTATGCCCTAATGGTGAGTGTTTGAATACCATGGGCAGCTACAGATGTACCTGCAAAATGGGATTTGTGCCAGACCCTACTCTTTCAAGATGCATACGTAAGTAATAGAAATGATCTAAAACGGGGCTTTTTCCTTGCAGCATACAGTGAATTAAGCAGATTAGACTTTCAAACAAACTAGTGTTGATTAAAGATATTGTAATTATATACAGTTACAAAGAAGCATAAATCATCAAGTTAAAGATCTCTTAAATACAGGACAATGATCAAATAGGAAGATGCCATTCTGAATCACGAAGATAATGGATGACCCAGGGGTTGCAGCCCGAAACCAGGAAATTTTCAAAGTTGCACAATCAACCATAATTCTGTCATTTCCTAATATTTGAGTGCTTGACTTTGCAACCTTAATGCTCTTTTAATGTAGATTTTGTATAATTTCTTAGGTTTTTAAACAAGCAAACTTTTAAAAAGTCCATCATGTGGCATCATATTGACACCCACATGGGTCATCAGCAGGGTTGGAATCTTTAGATTCACCATACAAATTTCTGGCACTTGAGCTCAGAGTAATTATAGCAGTAGTAGGTTGTCATCATCTACGATGGAACAACTCTAGAGGGGGATGGGATATTTTGTCATTGTCAGTGGTTTCACAGATGAATGACTCGGGAGTCTTGGGTTGTTTTTTGAGTATGTATGTGTCAGTACAGAAACCACTCTAGGTGGGTATGCACCTCAGGAGTGCCAGATAGAGGTCTTTTGAACAGCAATGTCCACACAAGCATCCTGTGCCTTCTTGTGCTCCTGCATGAGAGCATAAAGAGTGGAGTGACCAAGACCCTCCCTTAGTTTTCTCTTAATGCCCATTTCATTGAGATGGAACCTGGCCAGTGTCCAACCTGCTAATTCTTAGCTTCAACTAAATCTTTTCAAAACCTGCAAAAACGTTCAGAACTCTTCTGATTCACTGATATATGACCACTGTAAACTATATCAATCCATATGGAGTGAATATTGATGGTCAGCCCCTCCTGCCCACCCCTTCTGTACAGACCCTTTGTACAGGACACCTCAACATGGCAGATCCAAAACCTGCAGTCTTCAAGGCCTGCCCATCCTGTAATAGACTAATTCCATAGACGATGTTTGATGTGCCTGTCATTCTCTACAAGAGCAGGTAAGTCACAGGATGCATGGTTGAAGCTTATCTCCTGGAGCAAACTAGGTCTGTTCAGATCCTAAGGAGAAGGCACGAGAATGCTAGTAGCAGACAAGCCAGATTTATTCAGTGCCCTGTCTAGCAAATGCCTAAGACCAATGCAAAGATGATGGGACTGCAAAAAGATCTGGCACCAACACCTCTGGCATGGAAGCAAACTCCACTGGCACTGCAGACACCATCTGTACTAAAGTTCACACCTCTGATATCAATGTCTGGCACCAAAAGGGAGCATTCCAAACACAGAATTAGAATCCTGAAATAGCTCTGTGACTTCCCACAAGATACTGTAAAGGTTCCAGAGAGAAATTCACCAAGCCCTACATGGCCTCAAGGGCTAGTGATAAGGTGCATCCTGTGGCACAAAGATCTCTGGTACCAAACCTGGTTTTGGCAATATGCCCTGCAGCATCGATGCCTACAGCCTCTCTCTCCAAGCTCAGGACTGGTTCATGGCTCTTCATTTGCAGGATGCATAGTTCCATATAGCTATCCATTGAGCCCACAGGTAGTAACTAAGATTCACAGTGAGGCCCAACCATTATCAATACAGGGTTCCACTATTTGGACTCTCCACACCACTGAGAGTATTCACGAAATGCCAGGCAGTAGGAGCCTTTAAGGAGAAAGGGAACCCACACCTACACATATCTCAATGACTGGCTGATCAGGGGCAGGTCCCAGCAGGTGGCCACTGCAGCCCTGGATTATATCCTCTCCCTTGTCTCTCAACTAGGACTCCTTGTGAGCTATGAGAAATTCTCTCTTACAGCGTCACAGATGATGGTATTAACAGGAGCTGTGATCGACTCTCATTGGTGAGAAATGTTTTACCAGAGCACAGGTTCTGATCTCTCCAGTCAATGATGAAGGATCTAAAATCGAATCTGACAATAACGATGTATACAGGAGGTCAGACTAGAGGACTACAGTGGTACCTTCTGGCATTGGAATCTATGAATTACTAGAATTACTAGGGGAAGCTAAAGTGGATGGGAACCTGGGAGGCAGTGACCATGAGGTGGTCGAATTCAGGATCCTGACACAGGGAAGAAAGGAGAGCAGCAGAATACGGACCCTGGACTTCAGAAAAGCAGACTTTGACTCCCTCAGGGAACTGATGGGCAGGATCCCCTGGGAGAATAACATGAGGGGGAAAGGAGTCCAGGAGAGCTGGCTGTATTTTAAAGAATCCTTATTGAGGTTACAGGGACAAACCATCCCGATGTGTAGAAAGAATAGTAAATATGGCAGACGACCAGCTTGGCTTAACAGTGAAATCCTTGCTGATCTTGAACACAAAAAAGAAGCTTACCAGAAGTGGAAGATTGGACAAATGACCAGGGAAGAGTATAAAAATATTGCTCGGGGATAAAAAAGTGAAATCAGGAAGGCCAAATCACACCTGGAGTTGCAGCTAGCAAGAGATGTTAAGAGTAACAAGAAGGGTTTCTTCAGGTATGTTAGCAACAAGAAGAAAGTCAAGGAAAGTGTGGGCCCCTCTGAATGAGGGAGGCCAACCTAGTGACAGATGATGTGGAAAAAGCTAATGTACTCAATGCTTTTTTTTGCCTCTGTCTTCACGAACAAGGTCAGCTCCCAGACTACTGCTCTGGGCAGCACAGCATGGGGAAGAGGTGACCAGCCCTCTGTGGAGAAAGAAGTGATTCGGGACTATTTAGAAAAGCTGGACGAGCACAAGTCCATGGAGCCAGATGCGCTGCATCCGAGAGTGCTAAAGGAGTTGGCGGATGTGATTGCAGAGCCATTGGCCACTATCTTTGAAAACTCATGGCGATCCGGGGAAGTCCCGGACGACTGGAAAAGGGCTAATGTAGTGCCCATCTTTAAAAAAGGGAAGGAGGAGGATCCTGGGAACTACAGGCCAGTCAGCCTCACCTCAGTTCCTGGAAAAATCATGGAGCAGGTCCTCAAGGAATCAATTCTGAAGCACTTAGAGGAGAGGAGAGTGATCAGGAACAGTCAGCATGGATTCACCAAGGGCAAGTCATGCCTGACTAATCTAATTGTCTTCTATGACGAGATAACTGGCTCTGTGGATGAGGGGAAAGCGGTGGACGTGTTGTTCCTTGACTTTAGCAAAGCTTTTGACACGGTCTCCCACAGTATTCTTGTCATCAAGTTAAAGTAGTATGGGCTGGATGAATGGACTATAAGGTGGATAGAAAGTTGGCTAGATTATCGGGCTCAACGGGTAGTGATCAATGGCTCCATGTCTAGCTGGCAGCCGATACCAAGTGGAGTGCCCCAAGGGTCGGTCCTGGGGCTGGTTTTGTTCAATATCTTCATTAATGATCTGGAGGATGGTGTGGATTGCACCCTCAGCTAGGTTGCAGATGACACTAAACTGGGAGGAGAGGTAGATACGCTGGAGGGTAGGGATAGGATTCAGAGGGATCTAGACAAATTAGAGGATTGGGCCAAAAGAAATCTGAGGTTCAACAAGGACAAGTGCAGAGTCCTGCACTTAGGAAGGAAGAATCCCATGCACCGCTACAGACTAGGGACCAAATGGCTCAGCAGCAGTTCTGCAGAAAAGGACGTAGGGGTTACAGTGGACGAGAAGCTGGGTATGAGTCAACAGTGTGCCCTTGTTGCCAAGAAGGCCAATGGCATTTTGGGCTGTATAAGTAGGGGCATTGCCAGCAGATCGAGGGACGTGATCGTTCCCCTCTGTTGGACGTTGGTGAGACCTCATCTGGAGTACTGTGTCCAGTTTTGGGCCCCACACTACAAGAAGGATGTGGAAAAATTGGAGAGAGTCCAGCGAAGGGCAACAAAAATGATTAGGGGTCTGGAACACATGAGTTATGAGGAGAGGCTGAGGTAACTGGGATTGTTTAGTCTGCGGAAGAGAAGAATGAGGGGGGATTTGATAGCTGCTTTCAACTGCCTGAAAGGGGGTTCCACAGAGGATGGATCTAGACTGTTCTCAGTGGTAGCTGATGACAGAACAAGGAGTAATGGTCTCAAGTTGCAGTGGAGGAGGTTTAGGTTGGATATTAGGAAAAACTTTTTCACGAGGAGGGTGGTGAAACACTGGAATGCGTTACTTAGGGAGGTGGTGGAATCTCCTTCCTTAGATATTTTTAAGGTCAGGCTTGACAAAGCCCTGGCTGGGATGATTTAGTTGGGGATCGGTCCTGCTTTGAGCAGGGGGTTGGACTAGATGACCACCTGAGGTCCCTTCCAACCCTGATATTGTATGATTCTATGAATGTCTAAGATTGCTATGTCACATGTCAACTTGCAGGTACATGATGCTGTGTGCCAGATTTGATCTGCAGCCTTTACAATTATGGCTGAGGTTGGAGTACTCCCCTTTCAAGCATCACAAGACCAAGAAAGTCACAGTCCCACCCCAAGTCTTACCAGAACTAGCTCAATGGCTAGACTCAGAGAAAGTATGACAGGGGTTCCCTTCTGTCCCCTCCCCAGCAATGAGACTCATTATAGGTGCCTGCCTGAACCATTTGCAGATGCAGGGGGCCCTGTCCCAGAATGAGCTGGAGCTGCATATAAACATCCTAGATCTCAGGGACATCCAGTTGGCCTGCATAGCATTTCTGCCTCTTCTGCAGAACTGCAAGGTCCAGATCTTGATGGACAACACATCCACGAGGCACTGTATAAACAAGCAAGGTGCTCTCAATCATTCTCTCTCTGCCAGGAAGCCATCAGGCCATGGATCTGGTGCCTTCACCGCAGTGTAACTCCACTGGCTCTTCACCTTCCAAAACCAGAAATGACTTGGCAGATTTCTTAACCTTTGAGTGGTCTCTGCAGATATTTTGCCAGGGAGGGCTCCCACAATAGAACTTTTTGATGCAGAGGACAACACTAAGTGCCTAAACATCTGCTCTAGAGGGGGCATGAGCTCAAGTTACTTACCAGACTCCTTCCTGCTACAGTGATCTCCAGCCCTCCTATATGCCTTTCTCCCGGTTACCTCAAACCCAGGGTAATATCCAAAGTCAGATGAGACAGTACCACATTGATCCTAATAGCTCCCTATTGACCAAGACAGTTTTGGCTATCAGACCTCTTGCAAATATCCATTCGGATTCCCCTCCATCTCCTGATCTTCAGACATGATATCTCAGAACTATGTCAGTTATTGCACCCAGACCTGCAGTCATTTCACCTGGTGCCTTGGATGTTGGCTGATTGAGCAATGCTGGCAGGAGCTGTTCTCACCAGGTTCTCATATAGAGCGGGAAACCATCTACTAGGAATACCTATTCCTGTAAGTGGAAGCGGTTCTCCCTGTGGGCAATCCAGTATAATATGAAAACAGTAGAGGCCCTGATAGCAGACATCCTCAAATACATGCTACACTTGAAACATGCCAGACTGGCTTTTAGGTCTGTCAAAGTCCAAATTTCCAGCAATATCAAGTTGTAACTCTCTGATACAATTACACTTGGTCTTCTCCCATCCAATGGTGCTGAGATTCTTCAAGGGCCTCCTGCATACTTATCTACCTGTTAGAGACCTGACTCCTATGTGGGATTTCAGCATTGTCCTCCTAAAACGTATGAGGCCTCTGTTCAAGCCACTATCGGATTGTTCAGTACATCACTTTACTCTCATGGCAGTCTTTTATTACCTTGACCTGAATAATCAATAAGCTCCATGCCCTTATGGATGTACCTCCTTACATATTCTTTCACAGGGACAAGAGCGTTCTGAGACTGCACCCTAAGTTCATCCCTAAATTGATCTCAAAGTTTCACCTGAATCAGTTGATTAACCTACTGGTCTTTTCCCCAAAGCCACACAAGACACTATGAGAGAAAAGGCTGCATAGTTCGGATGTTTCCACAACCTTGCTCTATACCTTGATAAGACCTTTTAGATTGTCTCCTCATCTTTTTATGGCTAAATCCAGCTTGTCAAAGAGTCAGCTATTCTAAGTGGATTACATAATGTATCTCCCTCCACCTGTTATCAGTCAAAGCACACTCATTCATGGTACATGCAGCATCTTTGGCCTGCTTCAGAAATGTGCCACTGTCTCAGATCTGCAAAGCAGCAAAGTGGAAACTTTTGTCAAAAATTATTCACTTGACATGGTGGCTAAGTCTGATGCCAAGTTCAGAAAAGCAATACTTCAGTTTTTATTTCACTAATGCAGCTAAAGCTCCTCATTCCTGGCATTCTGAGGTGATACTGCTTGCCAGTCCCTTATAGTGGGTTCCACAGTGGCACGTTCTTAAAGATGAAAGAATGGTTACTTACCTACAGTAACTGTGGCTCTTCAAGATGTTGTAGTCAGTGTGGCTCCCATGAACCACCCTATGTCCCTGCTGTTTGGAATCCCCAGCAACACAGGCTTTGAATTATGAGGGAACTGAGGGAGGGTCACAGCTACTCTTCACTTTATGCCCTCATAAGGGAGCATGAAGAGGCACGGGGCACGTGCATCTCTGACAGACACTGCTATCAATAGGCTTTGATCTCGTGCATGAAACACATGCGTATGTATGGTGGGTTCCACAATGACAACATCGCAAAGAACTACAGTTACTGTAGGGTAAGTAACTATTCTTTCCATTTCAGGCTCTGGTGAGCAGTGTTCTCTAGTGGGCACAAATTCTTCTGCCTGTCCCCCATCCCCCCAGGTTTACCCCTTCTGCTTTGTTCCCTCCAACCTGTCTCAGCATCCATTCTGTCTCTTCTCCACGCTGGCTCCTCATCCCAGTCACATCCTCCTCACCTGGCCATTGCTGTATTAATTTAGATGGAATAAATGGACCAAAGGTGTTAATGTAACCCGGTCACAGTCCAATATTAAACAGTGTTAAACAAGGTCGGGGTTTGGTATACAGAGATCTCAGCCTACTTAGTACCATGGCAAATACACAACTAAAAATCCTTTTAGCTTGTTATTAAAGATAAAGAAAAGAAGGGAAAACAACACATTTGAAATGTCAAGTATTAAATAAGGCTTTCACTTTAACAGCATCCCTTGTTCCTTTTCCCTTTAGCTGGAGAGAGCTTTTAGAAAGAAAAACCTCTTGTTTGATATCAGGGAGTAGCCGTATTAGTCTGTATCCACAAAAACAACAAGGAGTCCGGTGGCACCTTAAAGACCAACAGATTTATTTGAGCATAAGCTTTCGTAGGCAAAAACCCTGAAGAAGTGGGGTTTTTACCCATGAAAGCTTATGCTCAAATAAATCTGTTAGTCTTTAAGGTGCCACCAGATTCCTTGTTGCTCTTGTTTGATAGACTGTTTAGATGGTATCTGTGTTGGTAATAACTGTCCTTTTGGGGAAGAGAAAATGTTAGTTGAGAGGGGCTGGAGCTATTGTTGCTTTTGTGGTTAAAGTCCAATCCTGTTTCATCCCAGATGGTGTTTGGGATTCATTTGGAGCCAGCAGAGGTAGTGATGTCACCTGAGTCCCTATCTCTGGCCCATTCTGGTGAGGACATTTCTTAGGATCAGGATGCAAAAGGCCCAGGGTACCAGGAGATATAGGGGTTGGCAGCCATGATGGTGAAGCTCGTTGCAGTAGCCAGTTTTTCTCCCAAAGTGTCTTTCCTTAAGGGAATAGTGGGTGGAATTGCTCATCCCCATTATTTTTTCCACTATTTAGGCTTAGTTTCTGACACACAAGTTTTGATTCACTGATTTCTGGTTCCACACTTTTCTTGTTTACGAAGCATGATCTTAACACAGTCTTTGAATTATATCAGGAGGCCTTTTTGTTTGGACTAATTCAGTTTTTCTGTCCTGCTTTTGTACCTTTTCACATCAGCATTTGTTGTTATAGGTTATTGTGACATTGTATTAACTTTCACAGTTTTTACAGTTGAACTCATAACTAGGGTAAATTTGTAGGCCCAATTATCGCAACTTGATTCCCAATCTCCACTCCTCAGGCTTCATCCCACATCCCAGTTCTGTCTCCTTGCCCAGCAATTCCCTGTTCCTCCCTTCCCCCAGTTCCTCATCCAATCTCTCACTCTTCCCTATCCTGGCCTCCACTTCCCCCAGTCCACATTCCCTGTCCCAATCTCCTTCCCTGTCTCCTCATCAACGCTTGGTGTGTCCCTGACCCTTCCCTGGCTCCTCGTCCCAGTCTCTTTGCCCAGCCAGTCCAGTTCTTCCCATCTGCCCATCTTCCATTCTCTCCCCCCTTCACCCTCATCTCCTTCTCCCAGTTCCATTGGTTCTCTGTTCCAGTCTTCTTGCCCTGCAGTCTCCCAGTTTCCAACACCCCAGGTCCTCATCGAATCTCCCCACGCTTACTGGCTCCCTGTCCCCGCCACCGTTTCTCTCCATGGTTCTTTGTCCCATTCTGCTCCTTTCTCCATTTCTAGTCATAGTGCCCTTGCCCAGCCAGTCCTAATGTCTGTCCTATCCCCACCCCAACTCCGAGTCTCAGTTTCCCTCCAGCCACGCTGCCAGCTCCCAACCCCAAGGCTTTGTCATCTTATATTTTTTTGCAGCAGGAACATGTGTGGCAGAGGAAAATTAAAACAACTGAACTTGAACAATTTTTCCAGAGAAATACTGCTGATTTCTCTTTTAACATGGCACATTTTCTTCATAACAGAAAATGAAATAATTAATATGCTTCTGTCATTTTGGCAGAGTAACAACATTTGTTCAAAAACTTACATACCATAAAATTATATCATAAAATTGTACATGACCAACAATACCAACATCTTCAAAAGCTACCAAATGGTAGATTTACAAACAGTCAAACTAATGACCCACAGAATATATAGTACTTATCTGAAGAGAAACCATAAGAATTAAAATTGGAAATGGAAAGACCAATTATACAACAGACTTCTTATCTCTGGTTAGCCTTTTGCTGTAGGATACCATTGTGCTTAGAGTTAATGATTTTTCTGAATTATTTAATAGCTTTTTTGGATGGAATACTGATAGGATTTCTGATCTAATTATACATGTCTTATAAGAGAATTATAATTATATTTTGACATATTTAATAAAGTTTAGATTTTAAGACATTCCCTCACTATAACTGCAAGGGACACTTTTTCCCCCTAAACAAAATTTTGTCAAAATTGATATTTTTCACACACAAAAATTGGTTTTCCCTCCTACAGATTTTGTATTGATTTTATATATTTTCTGAACAGCTCTAGATGGGAATGGTGTCTAATTGAATATTGCTTGGATCTTATAGTTAACATTGTCATTTAGGATCTTGAAGAGAGAATAAACAGCATGATACTGAATTGGTTGATGTTGCAAACAACATTTAGGACAGAGAAGTAAGTCAGAGGGGTGTTGAGACATTTGAAATATGAAGTAACTATTTACATGGTAATATTTTGATGTGAGCACCCTGTACTGGAATTCCACACATGACCCTTAGTTATGATTACCAGCACTGAATGCTGCAATCACAGAAATTAGGTATGCAATATCCCTACCCCAAATTCCAAGTATACATGTCCTTACTGTGATACTTATCTTCACGGTTGATGACACCATGATCTTCCTTTTGTTCAGGCATGTAATCTGGGTGAGAACTTGCTTCACCTTCCCTCTAAACATGCACATCCAGGTGATGTCTAAATCCTGCCACTCCTTCCTATACATTTCCTAAATATGATCTTTACTCACCTTCCGAACTGCAGAAACCACATAATTTTATTACTGTTACCTCTGTCCTCCCTCCCCCTTTCCCACTTGTTTTTTGTTAAACTCACTTGTTGTGCCTTGTTTCAAATTAGATTATAAACTCCTCTAGGCAAGAATTGTGTTTCCTGTGGGGTTTGTACAAAACCTAGCACAATGATTGAGCCACAGTCTTCATTGGACCCTTTAATGTTACCTCAATACAGATTAATAGTAATAATAATAAAATTACTCATATTAGAATCATGGCTTCTCCTTTCTGTCCCTCTCCATATTAGGCTGTCAAAAAGGATAGGATTAACAAAAGCCTCAGTAGTGCTGGTGATTATCATTCAGAGAAGGCATGTTTTATTTCTGGATGACGTGTCTGAGCCCCACTTGTGGAAAAACTTGATTTATTATTCTTTTAATGTAACAAAGTCTTTGCTCAGTGATATTGGGAAGGGAATGAGAAGAATGTATCTTTCCTTTTCTGCTTACCCTCACTAGAACGGAGCCAGCAGGGAGCTTTGGGAGGAGCTGTCACCTTGAAAGCAGAGATCGTGCAATGTCCCTTCCACTCAAAAATAGAGGTGGTGGGAACTCTATTGATATTATCGTGGAAAGGATGTGTGTGTACCTGAGGGTGGTAGGGACATGCTTTCTGACCACCATGGTACCAATACTTGTTACTCTTACAGCAGTTTGAGATGCATGCCAGATGGGTGCGGGTGCTGGTATCATGGTACTACCAAGAAAATAGGTGCAACCTTAGAAATATGGAAAGGATTGAAGTTACATGTCCCAGGATTAATTCAAATTTTGTTAACAGATCTGGGACAAATAATCTGGAATGCTGATACTTAGTGGGAGAAAGCTCTTCAGAATGCAGTAATGCAAAGGATACAGCAAAATCACCCTTACAATTTTCCATTTTTGCTTCGTTGATAATGAGATTGCCACCTCAGTATTCTTTCTTTTCCTCTGTGCTTGATGGAGGGAAAACCTGGGCAGTACTGTGAATACATAAGAAACTTTATTTAGTTATTTGGGGCAACTTAAAAGGTTTTATGTAGTTGTAGTGTGATAAAGTGGCAAAAAAAAGTCATGGCAGTTTAAGACTACATAAGCGGAGGCATCACATAAGTCACATATTGTTCAGTGAAATTCCACCATGAAGATTAACAGAGATGCTTGAAATGTTTGTTTCTAATTTCTGTTGTGTTGAATCTTTAACAAAAACATCTTTTCCCCAAAAAAATTTCTTGGGTGTTGGAGTTAAGTAGGCATTAGCACAGTGAAAAAGTTGTAAACAGCATGAATAAGAATAATTTCTTCCCTTAGTAAAATCAGGCTTTACTTGCTTCATATTTCTGAGGTCATAAACTTATGACTTCTCCAGTTGACTATAGTGTCTTATAGGAAAAACAGGGTAGGCAATACCTGAATTTCTAATGTGAAAAGCTGGTGGGGGAGGGGGAAAAGATATATAAAGCTCAGTCTCTGCCCCTCTTTCCCCCAACCTTATGTAGCTGTGCCTTTGGAAGACACAACATAGCCCTAAATATTGTATCAGACATGTGTTCTGAGACTTAGTCACTGTCCTATGTTGGTGGCTGTTGATGCTCAAATATTAAATAACTTTTTTTATAGTTTAAAAATTACATTGCAATTAGTTTGTATATATGCTCTGACATTTCCAGTTGATTTCCACGTCTCTGAAATCATTGCCCTTATTTTGATTTAATTGAACTTTTCACCCAGTTCTGTCAACTTTTTTTTTTTTTTGGGGGGGGGGGGGGGGAGAATATTAAGGTTGGATGGATCTCAGCCTCATATTATGTCCACACTAGGCAAAGTTTATATCTTTTGTATGTGCAATGATCAAAAATATGCCAAGGCACTGTGATTTTCTTGGACCAGAGCAATTTTGAATCTCAGTGGAATATTTAATCTCATATATTTGAGGGGGTAGATGGTAGAGCAAAGAGGTTGGGGTGAGGTGGGGCATGACCTGCAGCATTACTAGTTGACTATTTCAGCAAACAGCTCTTAAGTCTGGTTAAAGAAAGAAACAGCAGGATAATCTAAAATTGTTCCCTTTATTCAGCTGTTTTAACTGCAAAATGTCTTTGTTGTCAGAACTAGAAATATTCAACCAGTTGTTGTTAAAATGTATAAAACACAGTGAAATGTAAATATGTAATTGCCTTGTCCATTTAAGAACAGCTGTCTGATATATAATACTCAAAATAGCCCTTTTGCAGTCCCATCTGTTTCTATGGCTTTGTAAGTCTGAGTGGTTGTGACTGTGTAGCCTGACAGTGTTCTGTATTACTGTTCACCTGCTTTAAGCTTATGCTGTAGTGCTCATGCATGGGAAAGAGAGCTGTTTCTAATTCTGTGTTTCTAGAGCATGGCAACTTCTGGTGTGAATATCAGCTTTGATTCCTAAAATTATCAGTTTTATACTGTGTGTAGTGCTCGTCTGAATTCAGATGCTGTTGATCCCAAATAAGAAATCTCCTTATATCCTGAGTACTGAGAGACCCAAGCATTTTTTAAAAAAATTGTTGGCAGATAGCAGTGTTAATCCTGTTCGCTGGTGATAGAACTCCTGTGGTGTTTCTCATGTAAACTCTAGCGTCCTCCTTCCCTTTTTGCTGCAGCTGATAATCCTATGGTCTCTGAAGAGAAAGGGCCCTGTTACCGGTTTGTCAGTGCAGGAAAGCAGTGCATGCACCCTCTCTCTGTTCAGCTCAGCAAGCAGCTCTGCTGTTGCAGTGTTGGCAAGGCCTGGGGCCCACACTGTGAGAAATGTCCCCTTCCAGGAACAGGTAAGAGGTGCCCAGAAAAACCTCAAACGCTTACCCACACACTGTATGCAGAATACGTACTATATCACCTCCTACACTTTACCTATTTTTTGTGTCCTGTAGTTTCTTGCAGGTTTTGTAAATGCTAATAGAAAAATACAATACAGCTTTTTTTGGTTTGGATAAACTAGCATTCATAAAAAAGATGGGATTTTCCGTTGCTATGTAATGGTAGGCTTCCAATTTAACAAATAGTGTGTAGGGTTTTAAATTCCTAATTCCTGTAACATGAAGATAAGGTTAGTATACGGGGATCTGGATAAATTGAACCAAAGTGTCTTTAATACTTTTCAAACATAAAAGGCACAAACAAAATGATGGAAGGTTTTGGGAAATAGTTTGCTACGCCTGCATGCATTAAGTTTTCATTATAAATAGTGGAAGTTACATGTGGGCAAGTGTACTCCCCCCTTTTTTCCCCAATATGTTTCTAACACACTTTTGTAGGGTGGTGCCACAGATGGTATTATCAGAATAGTAACAGCTGAAAAATTAAATATTACAAATTATTTTTGGCTGAAACAATCACTTGTGGCACACTTAGGGTCAGATTCTGCCATCCTTACTTTGAGTAACATCTTATTCCGTGAGTAGTCCAGTTGGGTTTTGTTTTTTTAAAAAGGCTTGCTGAACAAAAAAACACATCAGTCATCAACTTGGTGCACCAAAGAGATGGGATCACTGGTTTTAGTGAAGCCACTCACAGACTAAGATACTACTCAATGTGAATAGTAAGGATTGTTTCAGAGTGCCTATTATCTAATGTTACTTAAAACTTAAATGTCAGAATTCTGAATCTTTTAAGGCTTCGTTTCAAGATTAGTTCACTGTTTCATTTGGATGTATGGTAAAACAAATGACTAAAAGCACTTAACATCAGTTCACTGTTCTAGCTCAATTTTATTACCATTATGTGTATTAAATTTAATAATTGTTTCAGTTGTGTTTAGTGGATTAGTGTATGTGTTTCCTGGATTTGTAGGTGATAGAATAGAACTTGAACTATAATACACTGCGTTTACTGAAACTGCTGCTATAGAGGTCACTGGTATGATACCATACAGTATCAAAGGAAATTTTTGTTCTTATCTAGAACATGGTTTTATGGTACATTGGCTCATATTTTCAGAAGTGACTAGAAATGTTTGGGTGTCCAATGTGGAACATTGTAACAGGATCTAATTTTCAGAAAATACTGGGCCCCGTTAAGATGTTTGAATTTGGGCTCCAAAAACTGAAGCAATCAAAATCACTAGTCACTTTTGAATATTTGGGCCATTATTTCCAGTATGAATATTTGACTGATAGTTCATACATCAATGGTGACTTTTTATGTCCGTCTGTTTTGCACTGTCAGACAAGTAATGCTTGAGCAGTTTTTACATGGAACAATATTCTCATCAGGTGACAAGTTATTTAATTGCAGGAACAATATTTGGTTCCTGTGAGAATTCTAAAGATCAGGAATTTGTGTCCTGCTTGGTCTAAATTAGAACTGAACAGATATCTTTTTGCAAAAGTTGTTTCTCAAATAAAAATAAGTGTTTTAATACTGTATGCTATTTATGTGATTGGAATGACAATTCTAATGAAATAAATTAACATATTAGTTTACTAGTGAGAGAGTATAAAATATACAAAAAAGTCAATTATTAATATGGGAGCCTGATTCTGTGGGTGAAATCCTGACCCAATTGAAGATAATAGGAGTTTGCCATTGACTTCAATGAAATTTGAATTTCACCCTACATCTTTTGCGTTACTAAATCTCCCATTGAACAGACAGCAAAAAAACGTAGGATCCATAGTAAAAAAATATATATCTATATGTGATGTGTTCACCAGAATGAAAAATATGTGGAGTACCGGTATATCTGGACATTATTTTGTAATATTGTTTTAGGCACCTAATTAAGTAGAACTTCTGTATGTAATCATTTTAGAAATAAAAAACATATTTAAGGGCCACATTATTTAAAGGGACTTCAATCTGATCTCCGCTTTTGTGTCCACAATTAATTAGAAGCACAAGTGAGGTTATATAGACATCGAACTACCTGATTTGTGACTTCAGTGAATTTGTAAACGACATCTTTTGTCCTTACAAAAATGTACCAGCAATTGACTGGAAGTGCAAAATTGGAAGCTGGCTTTACAACTTTACCCTGTAATATATTTTGAACCCCTTTTTAAGGTGGATAAAACATGAGGTAGCCATTTAATAAAATATATTAGCATTTGCAAAAGTACGGTTCAAATTAGGAATGAAAAGCATGCAATAGGCCAGATCGTGCCCTCCATCATAAAAAGATCTGGGAGGATCAAAATTAAATGGAAAAACTCAGCAAATTTTAAACTGCAGGGTTTAAGCTGCATCACCCTCTTCAGCTGGCAAGGATTGGTGGTCTGTTGAAAAGTCTATGGGGACTGGCCTCCTACTCCATTAATATTTCACGATATAGGGGTAGATCTTCCGCTTCTGTAAAGCGTCATCACTGGAACATGAAGGGCCAGATTTTCTTAGTTGCCCCCTGGGCACTATTGTCCCACATATCAACTTGATTGTATTTAGAGCCGTGATGATAATAAGGCCCTGCTCCCACTAAACCCCTAACTTGTTTCTCTCCTCTACCAGCTGAGTTTTTCAAGCACTGAGCAAGAATCCACTATTTTGGGTGGGATGATCACAGAGCCAGAGGCCCTCTGCATCTCGCTACAACTCCCAAACCTCAGAACCTGGAGTTCATGCAGAGGGACTAATGTGGGGTCAGAATAGATGCTGCTTAGCTTCAACTACCTTTTCTTCTGATAGATTTATGAGCAGGATTTCCACTCCTCCCTTCTAGAGATGATCTAACCATATATCAGCCCTCTTAGCAAGTACTAAAGAAATACTCTTTTAAAAAATCCAGATGAAGTGTTGTTATTTTTTCTGCACATATGGAAAGGCATGTTATTTTTTGAATATTATACCATACTACAATATTTTGATCCTGTTCTGCGTGAATCAGAACAATGGATTCAGTATAAATTTTAAATTTCAGTGAGGCAAGACCACCACTGTATTTGAAGATAATATTGTAGGATGAAACAGGTACTATATATTTGGGGACATTTTTGGAACCCTTACTTTTGGAGATATTTTGATATTAGTTTAATTTTATTTTTAAGAAAAAATAGACATCATTATGTTGTTGTAGATTTCTGAAAGACATGCCACAGGTTTCCTTTAAATCATTTATTAATATCACATTTGAATTACTGAAACATTTTTATGTTTCATTTAAAGATTAATATATGACTAAATATTTTTTAAAATGAGAGATTTTTTCATGTAAATTATAGTCATTGCCTATTTTTTAAATATGTTTACTTTTCTAAATAATACTGTTTCCAAAGTCAGATTGCTACACATGACTCTCTTAAAAACCCCAATCTAAAATATGCTTTTGCTGGTAACACTTTTTTTCAGTGGTCTCCTCCCCAACAAGGAGGAAAGTATCCAGCAGAACTTTTCAAATTGTAGGAGATCTTAGTATTTCACTGAAATAATCTTTTCCATAGTAAAATTTCATTCAGTTTCACTTGTTCTGAGAGACTGATTTATAAACTAGGTAACTCCATGTTAGGAGATATGGAGTATATCATGGTTTCACTAGTATTTTAACATTCATTGTGGGCCTTATCCAAAGCCAAATGAAGTCTATGGAAAGACTCGCTCATGTGAGTTCAGTGTGGTCTAAATCAAGGAGTATGTAAGGTATCTAGTGTAGTTGATTCATATATCTTAAATAAATGTTATAAATCAAGATTTTTCAGCTTGATGCCTCTGGTTCAGTGGTAGTAAGAAGCTACTTTTTATTCTTTGGCAACTTCAAAAAGGGGACTATAGAAATAATAAATCCTAGTTACTTATGCTCTATAAACAATGACAAGTTGCAGATGCAAAGTCACCTCAGAAATAACATACTATGTGAATTAGATTAATTAAAAATGGTTCAGCTGTAGAGACATATTTAACACAGCTGAAGAAAGAAATAATAAACTGGAGGGTAAGCCTTTTATAGAGGAATGAATTAAGTCCTAAAGTAATTTTTCAGAGGTATTCAATAATATTAGCATGCAATAATGTTTGTTCTTAAATATAGCATATTTTGTTATAAAAATGTACATACAGTAGCAGAGTTGATTTGTGTTCATTATATTTTCCATTGTGTCAAAATATTGCACTTTTAGACTCTTAAAAGGAATATTTTCCCATCCCAAATCTAGCTGCTTTTAAGGAAATCTGCCCTGGTGGAATGGGTTATACGGTTTCTGGCTCTCATAGAAACAAGCTATATCATCACCCTGCAGTTAGAGTACAGCCACCTGTCATTGGCAAGACCCAGATTACTCAACCTGTTGCTAAAGGTACTTCTCCTCCACCTCTCCCAGCAAAGGAAGAGCCAGTGGAGGCACTGACCTTCTCACAGAAAAGTGAGCCCGAGGTGGCTGTGCAAGAAGGTGAGAGTGGAAAAGGATCTTGATCTGTAGTTTAGTAGACAGCTATAAATTTCTGTGCATGTACTTCTGTTTTACATCCTTTTTCTACAGTGTGTATATAGAATTTGAGGGTTTTTAAATAATGAAGAGCTCCATGTCACTGGATGAATTATGCTACAGACTATCGTTTCAGCCATTGTTATACAATAGCTCCCCTTATACACTGAAAACTCCACACAGAGAAAACCATAGTTCGGCTTAATTTTTGTGAGCAATAGAAACTGAAAATGTTTGTTCTATTATAAGGATTCCTGTAACAATATTAGGCATCTCTAAAATGTGAAAAGTCTCATTACTGTCTTATTTCTTACAATGAGGCCTCTTTCTGTAAGTTTTTTCTCAATCTTTGCATGGGTTTCTGCAAGCTCCTCTAAATACCATTAGCAGCTTTAAAATGCCCTGTTTTTAACATGCTTAATATGAATGCAGAAGCAAAGAAATACAGACAGCCTGCAGCATGTGCAAAAATAAATGCATTGCCAACACGCTATTGGTGAACAGAATATAGGCAGGTAAAAATCTGATTGTGAGGAGTGTTGTGATGGTTTGGAGTCCTTTATATGTTATTTTCAAGAAGTAATTATGCAACTGGTGCACGGGGCAACAGTTGGAAGTGTCTGAGTAAATTTTGCAGAACTTCATGGGAAATGCAGTCACCATAGATTTACTTCTTCTAAGGATCAATTCCCTGGTGCTCCTTTAAAAAAAACAACCTAACATTTTAATTGAAAAAGCAAACAAACAATGTAAATAGACAATCTGTTTTGCAAATTGGAAAATCCTACCTTGAACTTGGCAGCCTTCATTCTGAAAAGCTGAGTGATATTTCTGGATCAGGAAGGTAGAAAAAATGAGATATTTTTCAAGTAAGTGAGTTCCGTCTGCTATAATATGAGTTACATAAGTAGGGGAGAGACTTGAGACTTTCCAATCTTTGAAGAGGAATTGTCAACCTGTTTAGGCCTTGAAGGGAAAATAAAAACTATTCAGTATTTTAAAGGACTCAAGGGATTCTCTCTGTTCTAATTCCACCTTTTCAGTTGCTCATACCTTTCTTACACAGTTCCTTTTGAGCTGAAATTTTCCATGCTTAGTGTCAGCCCAAAAATGAAATTTACACTTTTTCTCACCAGAAATTTTATGCGAGGATAAATCAAAACAACTGAAGCTAGAAATTCTAAGTTTTATAGAACTCAGGGAGATGTAAAAATACAGGAAAGTTTGAAGAAAATTGACTCACTAGTTTTAAAATTACACATTGAAAAAACACTGTGCTCACTTGAAGTCAGTAATGATGCTCATGCATGTTAGAATTTTTATTCTTTTTATGCATTTAATAAAACCTTTGAAATGCAAAGTATTCTTAGGTTCTATACTCAATTTGTCTGCAATGCTTAAGAACTGGAGCTAGTAAGGAAATGTTTTTTGTTCCCATGGGGGAAAAAATGGGTTGGGGGGGTGTCTTAAAACCCCCACAGAAACTGGGGGGGAAATCAGTTTACAGCAATGGAAAACCATAACATTTCTACTGAAAACTAGCATTGAGCCAAAAGTACTTAATTTTTGGTTGCTAGAAACAAACAAAAAAAATCAGGGTTTGATTTTTTTGGTGACACCCCCTCCTCCCAATTTTTGTTTTGTTTTGTTTAGTCAGTATTGGATATCTTCCATGGAAATTTTCATTTTGACAAAAAAGCCTTTTTTGGTGGAAAAATCACATTTTCAATTAAACTTTGATCAACTCTATAAGAACACCTCTGCTAAGGATGCCTTGCTCCTGTGGTAAAGCCAGCAGAGATTGTAAGCTCCTCAAGTTGAGTATCTCCAGTTTAAGTAAGTTTCAACAAACCAAACAGGTCCATATCAAAAGATTTGCATGCTTCATTAATGGCAGTTTCCTCACTTAAGGGTGGGTAAATTACAGGCCAGGAGCCTGCAGGGCTCATCAGCACTGTAATGGGTAGCCTCACCGGGCTGGGGAGCCTTTAACATAGCACTTATGCTACATCACAGGTGCATACTGGACCTAAGCCAGCATAGCCTGCAACAAAAGGATCATCTCAGCAAAAGGGACCCCTCCAGTGGCATAGATCTGGGATAGAGGTTGCTATTCCACCCTTCCACCTATCTGCCAGTGTTGAGGGCAAAGCAAGGACTTCTCTGTGATTCACACACTGCTATACTAATTATGCTGGGGGCCAGCCTGGCATACAGTCAGCCCGGGATAAGTCATGCACCTCTTGAGAACGTGTTGTGTGCTCCTTGGCTGTAATTAGGATGAATCCTCAAAGGAGAGGGAATAGAAACAGTGGCTGCACAAATGCTGTACCAGTTTTCTGACTGGAACAGGGACCAGGAATCTGGCCCAACATCTTTGGAGGATCCAAACCATATTTTAAAAGTATTAAACTCTGTTAGCAAATAGCATCCTTTAGAGACACTGCATTGGATTTATATTCAGGATAGTCTTTGAGACTTACATAGGTTGACAGTAGCCCTCTTTAAGGATTTAAAAGTCTCAGATATATCTATCAGAGGTTAGGATAATATAAAAATACCTAAGATGCATTACATTTTCAAGCTTAAATATTTAAACTAATGTTAACGTAGTCATTTTTTAAAGATTGGGAAGCAGTTGACAACATTTAGGGATTAACTAACTACCAACAAATTTTCATTTGTAAAATAAAGATTTTTTTTTTTTTAAATATGGAACTTTTAAGGACAAACTTGGCAAGAAAGTCATTTCTGTTTGTTTTATATTTTGCTACTTTACAATTTAAATACTGCACAACTGAGCAGATTAATACCAAAACAAAAATTCATTACAAAACAATAACTTGTATGTTTAACTACTTCAGTCAGGAGTGTGAAAAATTCACACCCCTGAGTGGTGTTCTTAAACTGACCTAAGTCCCTGTGTAGACAGTGCTAGGTTGATGAAAGAATTGGAGGTGGGTTATGTATGCCAATGGGAGTATCCCTTCCATTGGCATAGGTAGTGTCTACATTGAAGCACCACAGCTGTGTTGCTATAGTATTTTAAGTGTACACAAGCCCTAAATTTCACCAAAACCAGATACCATAATTAGGGCCCTACGAAATTCACAGCCATGAAAAACGCGTCACGGACTGTGAAATCTGGTCTCCCCCATGAAATCTGTTGTGAAGTCTGGTCTTTTGTGTCCTTTCACCTTATCAAAACAGATTTCTCAGAGGGGGAGACCAGTGTTTCTCAAGATGGGGGTCCTGATTCAAAAGAGGGTTGTGGGGGGATCGCAAGGTTATTGTGGGTGGGTCATGGTATTGCCACCTTACTTCTGTGCTGTCGTCAGAGCTGGGTGGCCAGCCGGAGAGCAGCGGCTGCTGCTGGCCAGGCACCCAGCTCTGAAGGCGGCACCCCACCAGCAGCAGTGCAGAAGTAAGGGTGGCAATACCATAGTATGCCACCCTTCTGTGCTGCTGCCTTCAGAGTTGGGTCAGGACCGTACAGATACAACACTGTGAAATTTCAGATTTAAATGTCTGAAATTATGAAATTTAAGATTTTTTAAATCCTTTGAATGTGAAATTGACCAAAATGGACTGTGAATTTGGTAGGACCTTAACCATAATATACATGCTTAGTCCTTTCACACACTGTCTCATTACAATAGCAGTGCTGTACAATAATATAAAAAAAATCATTTTCGCAGTCGTCATCTTGAGTTACTGGGCCAGATCATCAGCTAGGGTAAATCTATGGAGCTCTGTTGAATTTGATGGCTTTATGTTGATTTACTCCAGTTAAGGATCTGGCCCATAATGTTTATCCCAAGTATTCCTTGAGACAAATTCAGGAATTGCACATGTTTTTGATATGGTTAATTAGGGTCCTCCACCTCCCTTTTTCCCCTTAAATCACAAGAATATACACAAGGCTCACAACAATAACAATAACAAATCACAATAACAAAACTACTACATAAAAACGAATGCTTTAAAATACAATTCCATAGTTTTACAGGCATCACTGTGTTTCCCAGCAGCTCTGACAAGTTCTAGGAAAATTAAATAAGAACTAGCTAATGGAGCTGAAAATTAGGGGATGAGATAGCAGGCTGTGTTATTTTATAGAGCCTGATTCTGACCTTGTTTTATGTCAGAATAAATCCACTGACTTTTGCAAAGTTACTTCTCATCTGTACGAGTCTGAGATCAGAATCAGGTCCATAGTCCTTATGAGACAGCCAAGTGGAAATTGAAATATGATGATAATTTCTTGGTTAATTGTTTTTAAATGGTACTAAGGCCTGGAATGCACAAATAATTTCAGAACACATTAAAATGACTCATGTTTTTGACACATTCTTTCTATTCAAACTAGTTAATTCCATTCCTTTTCTTTTTTTTTCTTTTCTTTCTGGTTTTAGTGGCAACTGCAGCCCCTGATCAGGTAAAACATGAATTCTTTATTATATGCTTTCACAAAATAACTACAGTACAATAGAGGATCCAGGGGATTTGAATCCAGCTATGAGAAATGTACTGTATACGAGAATATAACAGTACTGTATGAGGCTGTGGCAATTCAGACTCATTGGTAGTACACACATTGTTCAATTTTCCACTGAAATTTACCAGTGACCATTAAAAAGCATCAGTCATAGTTGCTTAGGGCTAAAACTGGGATTCATCACATGTTCATAAAGGTTAGGGCTCCGATTCATCACTTCATCTGTATTCAACAACTCACTTAATTGTGCTTAATTGTAGGCACACGCCCACGTCCCATTGCTTCAATGGACTTTAAGTATGTGCTTAAGTGCTATCCTAAATGGGGATGCTTCCCTGAATTGAGGGCTAGATGAACAGCATGCAAGAGTACCACTAACAAAAATGTCCATGATGAGGTTAAATAGGGAAGTCATACAGACTGATCTGGATTGCTTGGTAGGCTGAGCCCATTCAAATAAAATATGTTTTAATATAGCCAAATGGAAGGTCATACTTCTAGGAACAAGGAACACAGGCCATCCCTAAAGAATGGAGGACTGTATCATGAAAAGCAGTGACTCTGAATAGGATTTAGGGGTCATAGTGGACAAGCAACTTTACAGGAGCTCCTAATGCGATTCTGTGGCAAAAAGGATTAATGCAATTCTTGGCTGTATCAACAAGGAAGTAGTGAGTAGGAGTAGGGAGCGGATTTTGCCTCTGTATACAGCATTTGTGAGACTGATACTGGAATAGTGTATACATTTCTGGCATCAGCATTTTTAAGAGGATGTTGAAAAATTGGAGACAGTGAAGAAAAGAGCTAAAGATTATTTGAAAGCTGGAGAATATGTATAACAGTGAGAGACATAAAGAGCTCAATCTGATTGGCTTATAAAAAAAAAGATTGAAAGGCGACTTGATTACAGTGTATAAGTACCTCCATGGGAAGAAAATATAGGACACTCAAAGACTCTTTAAGCTAGCAGAGAAAGCTAGAACAAGAACTAATGACTGGAAGCTGAACCCAGACAAATTCAAATTAGAAATGAGGCACAAATTTTTAACAGTGAGTATGATTAACCATTAGAACACACTACCAAAGGAAGTGGTGGATTCTCCATCTCTTCATGTCTTCAGATTGAGACGGGAAACTTTTGGAAGATAGAAACTTAGTCAAACACAAGTTATTGGCCTCAATATTGGGGTAACTGGGTAAAATTTAATGGTCCTTGTTATACAGGAGGGCAGATTAGAGGATCGTCACTTTTGACCTTAAACTCTTTGAATCTCTGAATCAGTATAGTTTACTACTTTCCTCCATATGAAGCTATATAATGATAAGAACTTTCAGCCCCTAGTTACAGAAGTAATCAAAATGCTTTTAAAAATAAAATATTGGTAATTAGATATCACACAAATAATGAACTTATTGAGTATTTGTTTATTTACTCCAGTGACAGTTTTGCCTAATTAAGAAATGTAAACCAGGCCCCCCTAAAGTAGAGCAGTATCTTGCAGTGGGCAGTGTATTATACTTTCTGCTTTGATTTGTTAGGGATAACAATAGCTATGCTTCATTTCACACCTCCATAGTGATGCAAGCATCTCTAACTTATGAAAATAAAAAGTCTAATACAATGACCATTGTGATAAGTTCTCTGTCAGCCAAAGGCCTGCAGATGCCCATGAGTGTGCCCTATATTTGTGATAGAGATATATTTATAAAATATAAAATTGCACTCTAAACTGCAATTAAATATATTTTTGAACTATTCTAAAGTGAGAGATGGGGCTGCTCATGAGTGGTAACATCAATGTGGAATTAGAACCCTTATGAGTAACCACTTCAGATAATGGCAGTATTGCATGGTATGCCACCATTATTTCATATTTTAATTAGTAATACTTAGTTTGCTGTTAACATGTAATAGGTATGGAAGAACAGCAACTGTTTTCCCAGACAACAGTTTCCCACACAACTCAGAAAACTGCATTAAAATCACATCTTCAAATTGTAAATTTTTAAATATTTTCTTAGGAATTAGTTTCACTTGATGATCAAGAAAAACCTGTGCTAGAGCCTGGTCAACCTCAGCTTTCTCCTGGGATTTCAACAATTAACCTGCATCCACAATTTCCAGGTAGCTCTTTTTGACGACTCCTCCTTTAGCAAATTGACAGTACTTGTGAATCAAAGAATGGAATACTACATTTTGCTATATGTTCCTTTCTGTTTCAGAATCTAATTTGAAACTCTGGATTCACAAATTTAGGGCCTGATCCTGCAATAATTTTACTCCTGCAAGTGATCCTTACAAGAATGGCCCCATTAAAGTCAGTTGGACTACTTGTGTAAGTGCGTGCAGAACTGGTCCCTCTGAGTCCAGTTCTGCAGATGCTCTGCACACACAGCTCCCATTGAAGTCAATAGGAGTGTTATGAGGGGATTGTAATGGAAGGATTGTACTGTAAGGAGTGAAATTCTTTACCTAGGAAAATTCTAAATGGAATAATAATACAAAACAACAACTAAACTTTGTAACATTATTATTAAAAATGTGCTAAGTGCTTTAGAGAATGAATACGGAAACATTGTCTCTGCCCCAAAGAAATTACACTCTAACTTCAAGCTGGATACAACATTTGAGAGTAATAATCCAAAGGTGCGAAAATAAGAAGGTTGACAATTAGACCACACGATGACTGTTACTGAGTGTGCACATTTTGGTTCCATTCAAGTTACTGTTGTTCTTAATGGTAAATTGGTGCACTACTTGTAGCAACATGTAAGACGTGGGTTTTTTGAAGGGATATTCATTAGAAGATGGTAGTGGCTTGGCGAACAGGTTTTGTGAGAGCATTCAATGAACAGGAGGCAGAACGTTAACAGTCATAGATCCAGGATCACAGGGGTAGCCGTGTTAGACTGGATCTGTAAAAGCAGCAAAGAGTCCTGTGGCACCTTATAGACGCATAAGCTTTCGTGGGTGATGGTGTGGCTGATCAGGTTAGGTCCTGTGATGGTGTCGCTGGTGTAGATATGTGGGCAGAGTTGGCCTCGAGGTTTGTTGCATGGATTGGTTCTTGAGTTAGAGTTCAGCAACCACTTGTGCTGTGGCATCATCAGGGATACTGTTCCTGACTGCTTGTATTCCATTGTGCATGGGATGTTTGTGTAGCACAACTGATTGCTGAGCTCTGTGACTTTATCCTCATGCACAATTATTTCAAATTTGGTGACAGTATATGCCTCCAGACCAGTGGCACTGCTATGGGCACCTGCATGGCCCCACAATATGCCAACGTTTTTATGGCTGACCTGGAACAACGCTTCCTCAGCTCTCGTCCACTCACGCCCCTTCTCTACCTACACTACATTGATGACATCTTCATCATCTGGACCCATGGGAAGGAAACTCTGGAAGAATTCCACCACGATTTCAATAGCTTTCACCCCACCATCAACCTCAGCCTGGACCAATCTACATGGGAGGTCCACTTCGTAGGCACCACGGTGCAAATAAGCGACGGTCACGTTAACACCACTCTATACCGAAAACCCACCGACCGCTATGCCCACCTTCATGCCTCCAGCTTCCATCCCGGACACACCACATGATCCATTGTCTACAGCCAAGCGCTGAGGTACAACTGCATTTGCTCCAACCCCTCAGAGACCAACACCTACAAGATCTTCACCAAGCATTCTCAAAACTACGATATCCACACGAGGAAATAAGGAAACAGATCAGCAGGGCCAGACATGTACCCAGAAGCCTCCTGCTGCAAGACAAGCCTAAGAAAGAAACCAACAGAACTCCACTGGCCATCACATACAGTCCTCAGCTAAAACCTCTCCAACGCATCATCAGTGATCTACAACCCATCCTGGACAACGATCCCTCACTTTCACAGGCTGTGGGAGGCAGGCTAGTCCTCGCCCACGGACAACCCACCAACCTGAAGCATATTCTCACCAGCAACGACACACCGCACCATAGTAACTCTAACTCAGGAACCAATCCATGCAATAAACCTCGATGCCAACTCTTCCCACATATCTACACCAGCGACACCATCACAGGACCTAACCAGATCAGCCACACCATCACCGGTTCATTCACCTGCAATGTAATATACGCCATCATGTGCCAGCAGTGCCCCTCTGCTATGTACATTGGCCAAACTGGACAGTCCCTACGTAAAAGGATAGATGGACACAAATCAGATATTAGGAATGGCAATATACAAAAACCTGTAGGAGAACACTTCAACCTTCCTGGACACACAATAGCAGATTTAAAGGTAGCTATCCTGCAGCAAAAAAACTTCAGGACGAGACTTCAAAGAGAAACATCTGAGCTTCCGTTCATTTGCAAATTTGACACCATCAGCTCAGGCTTAAACAAAGACTGTGAATGGCTAGCCAACTACAAAAGCAGTGTCTCCTCCCTTGGTGTTCACACCTTAACTGCTAGAAAAGGGCCTCATCCTCCCTGATTGAACTAACCTCGTTATCCCTAGCCTGATTCTTGCTTGCATATGCATACCTGCCTCTGGAAATTTCCGCTACATACATCCGACGAAGTGGGTGTTCACCCACGAAAGCTTATGCTCCAATATGTCTGTTAGTCTATAAGGTGCTACAGGACTCTTTGCCGCTTCTATAGATCCAGGAGTGGAAGAAGGAAATGGGATTGGAAGGGGTTGCGGTTGGCATCACTGAAGGAGCAAAAGGTAGGCAAAGTGTTAAGAGTCAAAGACAGATATTGTAGGCTGAGGTGAAATGGTGGATGACCTTGAATATAAGAACAAGAAGTTTGAAGTCCATTGTGCTGTGGGTGCAATCCACCTCTGATAATGGGGACTCTCATTGAGGTGCCTAAATCTAGATTTAGATGTCTAAATTTAGGTGCAAAAAATTTGGCCACTAGACATTATTTGTTTAACCCAGTACAAAGGTTTTTTTTCCTCAAGTGGTGTAATGATAAAAACCTCAAACTGTTTTTGTTATTTAGAATCAAAGAAGCGTAAATTACAAAAAGCCTTCATACTGTCAGATTAGTTCAATACTGTGTGTGTTATGTGTTGAAATATATCTTAAATATGATTGTTTTCCATTCTATATCAAACAGCAGTGATTGAAAAAACCTCCCCTCCCCTGCCTGTTGAAGTTGCCCCTGAAGTTTCTACTTCAAGTGCAAGTCAAGTAATTGCACCTACTCAAGTTACAGGTATGGTACTTGCCTTTTAGCGTAAAAATAGGGTAAGATATGACTCTGAACACATTCCTGATAATAACACCTAACTAGTACCACACTACCATTGTATTGTAATAGAAAATAGACTGTAACAGTAGAGCACAGGGAATACTTAACTAGGAGGTACAACACAGGAGGGCAAAATAACACCGTAAGGAGTATGTTTTCAGCAGAGTTAGGACTTGGGCTCCCTTGGTTGCAGGTACAATTTGCTTCCTCATTTTTATGCCCACAAAATAAATGGTGGGTGAGAATCTGAATTAATTCCATCTGATCTGCTCCACAGTCAGGTAGTTAATATTCAGATTTGCACCCACAATTGAATTGTGGGTATAAAAATGCAAGCACAATGTGTAATCATAGAAAAAGGATGTGAAATGGTTTTTTACATGTTTGTACAGTGCGTAGCACAATGGGACTCTGATCCATGATTGGGATTCCTAGAGACTACCATAATATTACTACTACAAATTATAATGAATATTTAATAGTCAAGATAGACTGCTCAATGAAGGGAAAGGTGACCAACATAACAATGGGAGTCCATTGTGGAGGATGCACTGTTCATGCTCCAGCATAAACATGAAAACTTTTGCTGCATGAAGTAAGTTCAAATTAGCCGCCTTGTTGGAGGGGCAAGTATGTATCCCTGAGTGACAGGGGAAGACTCAGAGGCAGCCATGCCATTAGAAGAAGTAATCAACAGGCTGTTGTAAGAGACACCAATGATGGATAAAACATTGGTAGAAACCACAGCAATAGAGGACGACGCAGAAATTGAAAGCTGTCAGAAGGCAAAGATAAGAATGGGATGAATAAAGCCTGTGAGAATTCTTTGCACTTTGAGACTGCAGAGGGATAACTAACCCTGGATAACCTTATGAAGGTGAGAAGACATTGGAAGACAGTGAGCAAGCTGAGGACACTGAAAAGAAGTGTGAGAAGCTACTTTAATTATACTGTAGATTACTAAACATCAAGGATTGTGAATTAAATGTAATACAAAGAGGAGAAAAAGAGCAGGACAGAGAACTGTGTCCCGTAACTCCAAATGTGATGTATCTGCTCAGTGAATATCACACATGGTCTAATCCTACTCTCATTGAAATCAAGGGTAAAACTTCCTTTGGCTTCAGAGGTCCAGGGTCAGAGAAGTGGACAGCAAGAATGACCCTACACATTGTTATCTACACTGGTACTTATGTCAAGACATAGCAGCTGAATGAAAAGCATCATAGACAATTTCAGATACTTGGGGCAAAACCCGCAATGACTTCAGCGGGGTCCACATTTCACCCCTGGGTCAAAATTGAAGATTACTTCCATGCTGATGTTTCCAAAATTATTCTGCTAGTACTAAGGCAAAAAGAATCATGCTTGTGGGTATAAATTAGTTACTGTTCCAGCTCCAGCCCAGATCTTCACCAGTCTAGCTTCCATCTACTTCACTCCACTGAAACTGCTCTCTCCAAGGTGTCCAACAGGCTCTTCCTGGTCAAATCTGAAGGCCAGCACAATTCCCAGCCTCATCCTTTTGGATGTCTATGTTTTTGACACTGTCTGTCAATCTGTACACTTTGCTTGTCCTCTCTAGGTTCTCCTTCTGCCACTCTGGCATCTCTTTTGGCACGTCTGCCTCTTCCTCACTCCCACTTCTGTGTAGATTCCTCATGGATCTATTCTTAGCCCTCCACTTTTTTTTTTTTACACACTTTCTTTGGCTAATCTCATCCATTTGCATGGCTTCAACTAATATCTCAATGCTAACTAATAAATTTATCTATCCACTCCTGGCTCATTCAATCCTCTATTTCACCCTGCCTCTTACATCTCCTGGATGTGTCTCCCTCAATTTAAACATAATACTGTCAAATCTGAATTTATCTTTTCTCTCACATACTTTCTGCTGTGCTTTTTCTCTGCCACTATCATCCTCCCTATTCTCAGGACAGTAACCTGGAGCCATCCTTTCATATTCTCACTTTCCCCACACTTTCAGGTCATATCCAGATCTTCTCACTTCCTCCACCATGTTATCTCTAAGGAATGACACTTTCTTTCTTATCTATACAACTAAAACTCCATCAGCTCCAGTCTTGATGACTGATTTAATATTTGAATGATGACTGAGGCAGCATAATTTATTAATTTAACTAACAACTTAAAAAGGACCTTTTATGAAAACTCCTGAAATCACTAAAAGTTCGTTTTGATGTTGGGGATAGGTAGGACTTGATTTCTCCACCTGTCACTTACTTTGTATTACTGCTTGCAGTGTTTCTTTTCCAGCTCATCCTATATTTCTGATGACAGAGTGTCCACAATCAGTAGGTGATATCAGAGGTGACTAGAAGGCTCGTATCATACTTTTGGATTTAAGTAATCCCTGTATCCTTGAGACTGTTCTTTCTTGTGAAGTGCAATCATTTTTTTATAGTCAGTTTCCAACACAGAAGCTACATCCGTAGAGAAAAATCATGAAACATATTCATGGCCTAACATCACTTTTTTTAATTTGCAAAAACATTTTCTTTACAGCTATCAGAGCTTTTATGGCACACATGACAGGCAGCCATTCAGTTCCATGTATCTGTAACAATACTCCCCACAGTCTTTCTGGTGAAGCATTTTTGTGGAGAGTTTTCTGTCTTTCACTGGGTCAGATAAATTGAAGAACTGGTGTTGATGTTTCTGTATGTGCCAAATCTGAGTGCTCTCTCATGATCTAGCATTCATGCCCTTCCTCAGTCTTTGTGAGTTATTTTCTTAGATACGTTATTTAAACTTCATAGCTGGGTATGAACTTACTGATCTGCTTCAGCATGCCTTGCAATCTCTGAATTCCTTTTTTATCTTTGTGTCTGTGCACAGTCAGTATAATTTAAATATTAGAATCAGTAAACATTGTTCCCTTTGTGACCAGTTTCCCATCTAAGCAGGTGATTTAAGTTGTTTGAAATTGACAGTTTGCCTTATCCCACTTAATGTTGTTTTTTCTTGCAATTTTCAGTACTCTTCACAGTTGTTCCTGATGTTCTCCTGCAAGACCTTCTTGTATCTAGGACAGATTGTTATGAGGTGAAATACTTCCAGCGCAAAACATGTTCCAAAAGGCAGTCTCAGGAAACATTATCTGCCAAATGGTTACTGAAAGTACAAGTCTTGGAGATTTCAGTGTCCATGGGAATCTGCCAAACCCTTGTGATGTATCTGATTTGCTGAAAAAATTGGCTCCTGCCATGTCAGCAAACATTTCATACCTTGTGGGCAAGAAGAAATATATCTTCTAAATTGTCTTGTTCAACTCCTTGAAGTCAGGTCAAAGTCTGAGCCAGCTCCTTTTGTCTCTACAGTTGCCAAGGAGTGAACCCAGCCTGTCAGCTCTTCAGAATAATCCCATTTGCTGTCATGTTTTCCAGCTCTCCCTAGGCTTGTGGAGCATTTAGGGTGGCATATATAACAAGCTTTGTCTCTTCCCATAATTGCATCTTGTAAGTAACTGGGAAACACCCTTTTCCCGTGAACATGTCTTCATATGCCACAAATAGATTGTTCACATCTGGTTGAGGTTTGCTAGCAGACTTGTCATTCAGACTCTTCATGACATATCCCTCTTGATTAGACCTACCACCTCATATGTGTGAACGGTCAAGTCTGGTCACTTTCCTCAATGTGCTATGTGTCACAAACTCTCGTTTTACCGTTAACCCTTTTTCCCTCAGTGACAGTTCGCATTCACTCCGAAGTGGAATTTGTTCCTCACATGTAACCACTCGTGCATATTTTTTAGCCATTCATTTGATTTTGCAGCTTCTTTCTTTGATGGATTTCTGAATAACATTTTGCCTTCACTTGAGTTCTTAGTCACTCTTTACAGCCATGATTTGCATTCTTCTTTGTTATACCGCTTGGCATTCAAATATTACCTTTTCCAGTGCCAAGTCCATGTCTCATAGTAGCATTTCACATGACTTTTTATAATTGCACCCCAAAGGAATTTGATCTTTAATGAGGGATTTTAATAATCTTCATACATAATTCATGGTCCTTATCCAGAAAATATATCGTCCATAGGTAACATTCTTTCATGTAACACACTAGTGCTCAAACCTTTTCAATAGTTTTTCAAAGTTTTCTTACCTTTCCTCCTCCTCTTTGACTTGAAAGGTTTCCATTTGAACACCATTTCAACAGCAAATATCCTGAATCCTAGACTTGCAAGGTTGGTAAAGAGGGTTTAAATTAAGTTTAAGGACAAAACTAATGAAACTACATTCTAAGACAGAATGTTTTGAAATTTAAAATGAGGTTGATATTGTGAGCGGTCTACAAAAAAAATCCTCATATTGAACCAAGTTGTTATACTGCTCATAATAAAGTAGCCAAATCTATATTTCACATAATTAGAAATGTGTGTTTTCATAGACAGCCTGTGATATTGCTAAAAACTGCAGTCTGTGAAAATAATTCTGTAATCTGCTACAGCTAACAGTTTAACATCTATGATTATGTTCATTTTACTCTATCTTCACTTTTGATTTGCATATGCACACACTTGACTTGGGGGGGGGGCAGGAAGGGGAGAGGGAAGAGTCATCTGACCGTAGGTCTGTTAGGCACTCAAGGTAAGTTGGACCGATCAGTGTGCTCACAACTGACTTCAGTGTTCCTCTCCTTTTAGCTGGAATAACTGAATATCACCCATTTACGGAACTATTTAAGATAGTTTGTAATAAGTTTTTTCTCTGTGTGTGTGTGTGTATCTAGAAATCAATGAGTGCACAGTGAACCCTGATATCTGCGGAGCAGGACACTGCGTTAATTTGCCTGTGGGATACACCTGCATCTGCTATGATGGGTACAAGCTGAATGATCAACAGACAAAATGCTCTGGTATGAAAGAACTTCTTCAATAATCTAAAGTAATCACTGTATGAAGCATTTTCAAATATAGAGTGTTCCTGCAAGGTGCTATGTAGAATGTAGAAATCCTCTTCTGTACATGCCAAAACTACTCAAAAATGTAATTTTTGTATATCAAGAAATATTTGCCAAAAGCCGGCTCCAGTGAACCTTTCAGCCAGTCAAAGACTAATGGAATTTTTTAAAAAACTTTTGTGTGTGTGAACTTAGTGCTCATGAAAGGTCTCACTGAAATCACTAGAAGTTGAGGTTAATAAGCAGGAAACCATTTTAACTTGTCTGACCTGTCTCAATGAGTGTGTGTTTGACAAATGTATAGAGCATGGTGAGTGTCAAAATCTGTTTTACTTGTGGGTTCAATCATGCTTTGGAGGCACTAGTCTGCATTTTGGGAGATGCAGGATCACACCACCCCATGAGGCGCTCTGGGAGGGATCCTGCCTCAGGGAAACAGAATTTCTCTCAGATTTCCCCAGTGCACATTGGACTGTGCTACTGCTACTATCCTGAGAGTGCAGTTGACTCTCTCATGCTGGCTAATGAGGAGTGGGTTGAGCAAGAAGCGGTTACCCTCGCGCCTTTCCTGCCTTCTTTGGGATGCCTTGCATTGCTTGGCTGCTAGGAAGATGTAGACCTTGTGCTCTAGGGCAGTGGCTCTGAACCTTTCCAGACTACTGTACCCTTTTCAGGAGTCTGATTTGTCTTGAATAGCCCCAAGTTTCACCTCACTTAAAAACTACTTGCTCACAAAATCAGGTATAAAAATACAAAAGTGTCACAACACACTATTACTGAAAAAGTGCTTACTTTCTAATTTTTACCATATAATAAAATAAATCAATTGGAATATAAATATTCTGCTTACATTTCAGTGTATAGTATATAGAGCAGTATAAACAAGTCATTGCCAGTTTGAAATTTTAGCTTGTACTGACTTCGCTAGTGTTTTTTATGTAGCCTGTTGTAAAACTAAGCAAATATCTAGATGAGTTAATGTACCCACTGGAAGACCTCTGCGTACCCCGTGTTGAGAACCACTGATGTAATCCATCTCACCACGCTGAGGCAGGACCAAGTATACTTTACGTATTTGAAGGATGAATCAGTCCTTTCTCTGCATTTTTTCTTTGAAAATAATAAATAAAGTTATATATGCAAACATTCTATTAATGCAGTTTTATTGGTGAGATTTTACATGTCGAGGAACCAGAAGTTCAGACTTATGGTGCCCACAGCAACTATAGTTAAGCCATATGTTACTTATATTACCATATTTTACCTATATTAAGGCATTAAAGTTAACACTATATACAAGAATACAAAAGGCTGCTTGTGAATTACAGCAGATGATCAGTCACAACTGAATCAGTAATCAAGTTCCTGACTTCTGTGTAAACAAAATGTCAACTGTAATACTGAATGAACACAGTAATTTTTACATTTGATTGTATTATATTTTCAAATGTTCCGTTACTCATTTTTACGTTATCAGAAAGTCAATAACTACTCAAAAATAATACCTCTCCTGACTGGTGCGAATACACTATTTATTTAAATACATTTTATACAAATACACCTAGAATAATGAAGATTTAAAATTCTTATAATTGTATAGCAATGCCAATGCTTAATATGGGGAGTACCACAAATACTGTTGTAGCATTAATTACTTGCAAATGGAGATTTGAATCGTGTCCACTGTTTAGTCTTTACGTAATTGCGGTACTCCTAGAGCTTAAGCCAGTAAGCCTGATTTTCCCATCTACAACGATTTGATATACCCTTCTTGAGGCTGTTTAAGAGAACAAAGTGTTATAGGCTTTCAAACAGTTGAACTCATTACAAGCCCTGTCTTTTCAAATGCACATATTTGTTGGGTGGGGTCGGGAAAAGACTCATGCCCAATTATGTTCCATTTTTCAATATCCTTATATTTTTATTTCTTAAACAGATATCAATGAGTGTGCTCAGACTCCCCCTCTGTGCTCCCTTGGGCACTGTGAAAATACAGAAGGGAGTTTCCTGTGCATTTGCCAAACAGGATTCATGGCCAATGAAGAAGGAACAGAATGCATTGGTAACCACTGCTCTTCTTTATTAAAATGATGATGAGAATAATAATTTTAAAACTAATCATTAAGAGCCTGAGCCAAAGTTAATTGAAGTCATTGAAAATACTCCCTTTGCACTCAGTAAGCATTGAATCAGGCCCTAAAGCCCAGATCCTCAAAATCAATGTCAGTTTTGCACCTAAATACCTTTGAGGATGGGGCCTAAGAGATCAATATAATGTTTTCTTCATTACATATTTGTTAGGAAGCAGGCAAAAAACCCCAAACCCTACCCCAAGGTGTTTTTATGTGTATAGCTACAGAGGGACATGGTTAACCACATTGAGTGTTGAGAATTATTTATTTTAAAAGTTATTGCTTTTTGCAGATATGAAATCAAGAGTCTCCCTGATCATTTTTTTTATTTTCCCCTCAACTAATTGGCTGCAGAGTGAGATATTTAAAAAAAATTACAAAACAACTCCTTACCTCACAACTGTCCCAAATTTGGTAGGACAATCTGCTTTTCCACAGTTTTCCGTAGAATTACCCAACTGTCCGTTCTTGCCATCTGTAAGCACTACAGTGTGAATACACTTTTCATGTAACATTTATATGTTGCCTTGATCACTCTTCCCTCCACTTCTCTCTGAGGCTTCAGTTGCATGCACAGCCCTTGTGTCCTCTTCTCTCTTCTCTTTGCATAGGAAAATTGCAGGTGACTCCACATAGCTGTGGATCTGACCTTCTCTGGTCATCTTCCAACAGAGTATGTATAGGGTGGTGGATTTGATCACCAGCCTGGGAAAAATAACTAGCCACATCCAGATCAACTCATAGCCCTTGCCTCAGGGCTCTGTTTTTTGTCCACCACAAAAAAGGAAATGTGGCCCGACAACATAAAGTAACAGTTCTGTTCTCAACATGAGACTGTACCCCCGCCCTCTAGTCTCCTGCAATTTGGTGGTCAGAACCTTCAGCCAGCTGTGGAGGCAGAGGGTAAGAGCAGTTTGCAGGGCCTCTTATTCCCTCATAGTCCTCTTCTGCAGTACAGGAGAGTATTCTCCCATCACGCTCCTGGACCCAGGCTCCCTCGTGGAAGTGGGGCCCACATCTGTATCACCAAGCTGGTAATCAACAGACCCAATCACCTGATACTGCTTCTTTCTGGAACAGGGCTGGCTGCATCCTGGCTCTCAAAGGGGCAGATCACCCTGATAGAGTGTAATACAGAGAACTCCAAGAAACACAGAGGACCAGGTCCTCAAAAGTATTTAAGTGCCTAATTCCTATTGAAGTCAACAGGAGTTAGGCACCTAAGTACGTTTGAGGATCTGGGAGTAGTTTTTCTGGATTTACACCAGTGCAACTGAAGGCAAGATCTGTCTGTCCCATAATGTTTCTAATATACAATATATTACTCTCCAGTGTTTGTTAAATTCCTCTTCTTAAGTTGAACATTAACATTTTCTTTTGTAATTCTCTACTATCTGACAAACATACAAGAAAGAATAGGGGTAATGCATATATTGTGTGTGCTGGTTACTTGATGATGAATTTAAGTTTATGTGCATCTTTTGGTTTCTACCCCGTCCCACTTCTCAGATTTTGTTGAAGGTTTGAGACCTCACATCTGTGGGGAAGGCTTCTGTGTACATACCATTGGCTCATATAAATGTGAATGTTGAAACAGTGGATGCTGAATGAAAAGAGAGGCCAATGTGACAGAGTTTTGACTCTACAGTAGTAGAAGTATGGCAGTGAAATTAAGGAAGCCAAACCACTGGCAAGTTAATAGCAGTATGTTAGTATTGAATCTTCCCCTGTTGTTTCCAGACTAGTGTTTCTAATTTCTCCAGTTAACTTTAAGTCTGTCTTTCTGAATATTTCATACCCCTCTAATTTTAATGTAGCAAATTTGATCGTGGTTATGTTTAACTTCTGGATATTTGATGAAAATATTAAATAACACATCCTATTATGGAAGAATAAATACAACAACAAAAGTAAAGCTCTTCTTTTGCAATTCTGTGATGGGTGATAATTTGGGCAATACTTGAACTTCTGCTTGCCTGGAGTCTAACACTTCATTTTAATCTCTTCCCTTGCAATCTGTTTATAAAAACTCTGTCCACAGTAAGGCTCATCTTTAATGTTTTACATTTGTGTAACAACAAAAATTGAACAAAGGGTTACATTTGCTGTTTGGAATATAAAGCTGCCACCAGACACTGTCATTTCATAGAATGAGAGAGAAGTCAGCACATCTGACCTAAAAATGTGTACCTTTTGCTTTTTGGCATGAATTTTTCTCTGGTGTGTGTTTTCTGGGATTTTTTTCCTAACCTCTTCAACATTGATTTGATAATCAGTGAATTAAAACCACAGTCAATTATTCCATTTTAAATATATCCTCATTTGTACTTTAATCTAAATTACTCAGCATAGAAGAAATTTGTTAACCTATTTCTATAATAATTAAACAGACAGACACAAAATACCCTGTATTCTGTAGGATCCTGATTGCCTTGTCTGTGTTTCAGTAACCCATAAACTGGTAGCAATCCAGCACCACACATTCTTTTGAGTGACTTAGAATGACTTTAAAATGTTTTCTTTAGAAGACAGTTCAAAGTATTTTTCATTGTTTTTATATTTGTTTGAAATGATCCTCATCACCTGCTGTGGGACAGGCTGTCCTAGGCTAGTTTATTCTGGCATAAGACGTACTGGTCCAGATTTTCAGAAGGACTCCTATCCAACAACCAGTATGGATGCACAAGTGAAGGGGTTGTGTGCAAGCAAGCTTAATTGTACTTTTGTGCATGCACTTTTAAAAATGTAGGTCATGAAGATTTTCACCATTATGCATCAGAAATTATGAAGTGAGCATATTAGTAAATCAGGGTTGCTCAGGGGTAGCATTTAAAAAAAAACTTTTTTTGTTTTGTTATTTTTTACTGACAACAAAAAGATTCCAAACTGAGATCAAGTCATTTGAGATTGTTAAAATAAAATGTACATGTATACATGATAGTTCTACGTTGGCTAAACAATGAAGGAGGAACTGTGTTTATTCGAAGAAATTTAAGAAAATACTGATTGTAGGGCAGTATTTATAATTGGGTCCAAGCAGAAACATACGCAAAACGTGTTTGTTTTGTTTGGCCCTGTGTTTCAGAGAACAAGCTCAGACCTGATTATAAATCCAATCCAAACACAAGCTGAGTGGAGAGACCGTTAATTCATTTGTAGTGTCTTTACCAGTGGATACCAATCAGTTACTTCTCTTGGAGAGGCCATTCCAGTTAAATTCATGTGGACTGGGACTGGGATGTTCATAACCTGGAAGTGTGAGCTTGTCTCGCAGGCTCCTCAATCCCATTGGCCAGGGTTCGTTTTTTTAAAATCTAGCTCTGGGATTGTCCTTGCATAGTCTTTTAAGTGTTCTTTGTGGGCAGGGGTGGATGAGAGAATCATAGTTGGATTATTTATTTTGTGTGCTAAAGATAGGGGAAAATAAGATTATTTGAGTCCTTTCGTGTTTCTGAAAATAAAATATTGTCTTAACTTATGATTCATTTTTTCATTATTTTATCTTTCAATACATCACTTTGAGATTAAGTTTATCACAGACAAGGGGAGTTGAGACTGCTTCTAGGGTTCAAAGCATTGAGCACCCTCAATGCTCATTGACTTCGGTGGGAGTTGAAGATACTGTGACAAAGTTCCTGCTCTACCTTGGTGGGTCTTGCGCTTATTGGCAGATTTGCTTGCCTTGGAGCTTCACAGCAGCCCTCAACTTGGCCGTTTTTCTGAACCCACAGTCTAGGTCGACTTCTCCTGTGTCTGACCAGGAGTTGGGAGGATTTGGAGAGAACCCAGGCCCGCCCTCTACTCTGGGTTCCAGCCCAGGGCCCTGTGGAATGCAGCTATCTAGAGTGCCTCCTGGAACAGCTGTGCGACAGCTACAACTCCCTGGGCTACTTCCCCATGGCCTCCTCCCAGCACCTTCTTTATCCTCACCATAGGACCTTCCTCCTGGTGTCTGATAATGCTTGTACACCTCAGTCCTCCAACAGTCCACGTTCTCACTCTCACTCTCAGCTCCTAGTGCCTCTTGCTCCCAGCTCCTCACACCCACCACAAACTGAAGTGAGCTCCTTTTTAAAACCCAGGTGCCCGGATTAGCCTGCCTTAATTGATTCTAGCAGCTTCTTGATTGGCTGCAGGTGTTCTAATCAGCCTGTCTTAATTGTCTCCAGAAGGTTCCTGATTGTTCTGGAACCTTCCCTGTTACCTTACCCAGGGAAAAGGGACCTACTTCACTTGCTGCTCAGCTATCTGCTTTCTATTCTCTCCTAAAGCCCCCTGGCCTGGGCTTTTCTTACTTTTTGACCCTGCTTCAGTTCCCCCCCGCAACCGGGCCAGACGCCTTTTCTTTGTTTTGTTTTTTGTTTTTTTTGTTGTTTTTCTTTGCTGCCGTTCGAGTGCTGGTCGGCTGCCAGCTTGCCTGCCAGCCCCCCCACACCTGCCCTCGGACACTGCTATTGCTCCAGCTGAAACCCCCGGGGGGGGGGGGGGGGACTGCCGACCCGCTCCCCGGAGGAGGGGAGTGGAAGCCCCCAGACCCAGCTGTTTGCTGTTCATCTGTGGTCCTGTAATTAACCGACAAGTTATTTTTTTTTTCTTCTTATCTACTTGGCATTTTTGGAATGTTCCACAAAGCCCGGGAGAGAAGACAGCCGACAAAGACATCACCCAGGGAAGCTACAAATCATCGTGGAGGGGGCTGTAAGACTGAGTAACTTTTGAACTGTACCCTCGTGTGGGGGGAGTTTGACTGTGTCATAACTGCGTTTGTAGGGGCACAGGGGTGTGGCACAGAGCTGCCCCCCCCGATCCATCGGTGCCCCCCCAACACTACTATAACCGTCACGGCCCCCCTGCCGTCCGTTCCTGCTGGCAACTTGCCATCTGCCTTTGGATTCAGCTGCTTGCTCTGAATTTCGCCGTCCGGACCAGACACAACAGCCGACCAAACGAGACTCTTTGGACAAACACGTGTGGGACCACGTTCCCCCCCACCACCCCCGGACTGCCCACCCCACAGTTTGCCCCTACTACCTAACCCCAACTCCTGTTTCCTCCCCCTGTCCAGTCCAACCCATTTGGTCCCCCTCCCCCCGCCTGCAGCCCAACAGGGAGAAGCGGTTAATCTGCTTCCCCCTCCCCCCTCCTCCTTCTGGTGTCTCCCCGCCTCTTCCTGCTCACGATGGCGGGGAATGAGAGGGGTGAGGCCCCTTTAGTAACCTCAGCTGCCCCTCCCCCACATACCCCCCTGCCCAAGCCTCCCCCCCCACCACTGCTGCCAAAACACCTGCCACGGCCCCCGCTGGGGCATCGGTAGCAGGAGGCACCGGGGCGACTACTGCCGCTGCTACACCCCCCCACCCCCAGATTCTAGGAGAGCCCCTCCAGTTGGCCAGAAAGGCCAGGATGTGAAGAGGGGAAAGAGCCCTGCTACAACCACCAGGCCCTCCATGGCAGGTGCTGCCCCCACCGCTGCGGCCTCGTCATCGACCATGGCGTCTCTCCCCGCTGTTGCCTCCACCAGCTCTGCGAGCGTCCCTCCCTTGGCCCCCAGGGCGTAGGCCCGGGTGGTAGCAGCCCCCCACCGCCTGCGGCCTCATCATCTCGCCCACCCACCACCTCCGCTACCATCAATAGCGGCCGGGGCCCCTTCCCCATCATGACCAGGAAGCACGGCATCCATTGCCTCCTGGTGCCCACCTCGCCCCACGTGGAGACATACGTGCAGGCGTTGGTGAGGGTGGTAGGACCCACGGCTATTGTGGCAGCCTCCAAAATGTACGGGAACGTCGTCTTTTTCTTGGCATCGGAGGCTGCCGCCCAGGAGGCGGTGGAGAAGGGCCTGGCGGTGGGGGGGGGTGTTCGTTCCCCTGGAACCGCTAGTGGACCTGGGCGTCCGCCTAATCCTGACCTCCGTCCCTCCTCTTCTACCCAATGCCGCCCTGTTACCTGTTCTCTCCACCCTGGGGAAATCCATTTCTGTCATCAGCCCTCTCCCGTTGGGCTGCAAGGACCCCACCCTCCATCACGTTCTTTCGTTCCGCTGGCAAGTGCAGTTTCTACCGCCGCCGGCAGTGTGTGACGGAGAGGCGCTCGAGGGGTCCTTCCTAGTCCTCTACCAGGGAGCCCGCTATTGGGTCTTTTACTCCACAGGAGAGGCCCGGTGCTACCTCTGCCGATCAGCGGGGCATGTCCGAAGACACTGCCTCTTGGCCCGGTGGGGAGGGGCACCCGAGACCCCCAAGACCCGGCAGGACATCGGCTCCGTCGTTGCCGATGCCCCTGGCTGCCCGGTACCTGAAACCACCTCTCCTCCTGCTCGATCAACCGCTGCTCCTACCCGGGCCCAAGAGACACCTCCCCTACAACGCCCAGACGAGCGAGGGAGCCCCGCCCTTGCTGTTAACAATCCAGCAGAGCCTATGGAGGAAGATGCAGCAAAGATATTATCAGGCATAGGAGAGGGCCCGCCCCAAGGAGAACTGCCCCCCCCATGCTGCCTCACCGTTACCCCCCCAAGCCCCTGAACCATCGCCTCTGCCCCCCAACACGACCCCTGCTAACCACCCCCCAGACGATGCTATGGAGGGCTGGACCCTAGTCCAGGGAAAGCGAGACAAGCGGAAGGCTCGAGCTCTGCTGCACCCATCCGATGCGGAGGCTCCCCGGAAGACCAGGAAGGGAGGCACTGACACTGAGCCTTCCACTGTGCCTACGAGTGAGATCCCTCCGCTGGTGTCGGGAGGGGAAGACAAAATAGCACTGGAAGGTAGAATCTCCCCTCCACGGGAGACCCTCCCCTCTGAGACCCCTGAGGAAGCCCCTTCTGCCCGAATATCACCCGAACCCCCCGCGAACCCCGAAGCGACCATCGTAGTGGGCACCAGAGGGTAGACCCCTGGGGTGGCAGAAGACGACCCCTCCTCCATGTATGAGGAGATCGAGGCCCTAGGTTTGACCCCGGTCACCAAGGGAGAGAATGACCTACTGCCGGCTGGCCTCGATCTGGGCAACCTTACCCCAGTCCCCCTTTCCCCATGCTCCCTCCCCCTAACCGCCTTCCTGGACGGGCACCCTACAGAAGGTGGTCGACCACCTGATGCCATGGCTGCCAAATCCACCACAGAGCCTCCGCCTAGCATCACTGGGAGCCCCCTCCCCATCCCCTTAACCCTCGAATCTGTTCGGGAGGCACCACCTCTCAGCTGCTTGCCTCCCGAAGCCCAGAGCCTCGCCACTGACCCCGCCCCCACCCCTGTCCCTGCCCAATCCACCTCTTTCTGCAATGCTATTGCTACCCCTGGGGTTATTTCTTTCCCGTTTTTTGCGGATTCCCCCCAAGGAGCAGCCTTTGCATTTTCCTGCCGCGACCCATTAGGAGCTGCAATTTTCCCTCCGCCATCCCCTTCTACCCCAAGGCTTGAGACGGAGATAATAACTTTAGCCTGTCAGAAACCCTGTCGGTGGTCCGCACCCTGCCTGCCCGCCTCAGCGGACCACGAGGCTGCACCAAGAGCCCCACTAGGGAATAACCAGGAAATCGCAACCCCATCCCCACCATGAGCTGCGAAAAGCATTGCGGGAGTTTTTAGAAAACATCCGTGGCTCCCGCAACAGGGTACAGCTGGCTTTCCAGCTATGGGGAGACTTTGATCAACTCCTCCAGGCCACAAGGGCCCTTATAAAGGAGGGTAGAGGGAAAGGAAGGCACGGTGCCGCGGCCTACGGGCGAGCCCGCAGCTTCCGTGATGATTTACTCACTTACGGGATGGGTCACGGATTGTTGCACGACGCGCCGGGGGCCGCGAACACCCCTGCCAACAAGGAAACCCCACTCCCCCAGCCCTCCGCATGACGCCTCTCATTATCGCAACTTTGAACACCAGGGGCTGCAGGATAGCTCTCCGCAGGTCCCAGGTGCTCTCTTACCTTCAGAAAGGGGGGTACTCTGTGGTTTTCCTGCAGGAGACCCATACGGATCCGACCGCCGAGGACAGCTGGCGGCTGGAGTGGGGGGACGGGGTCTACTCTGAGTCCGTATGGAGGGGCTCGTGGTCGACCTCGTTAACATCTATGCCCCGACAATGAGCCCGAAGCGGCCGCAATTCTATCAGCGGGTGTCCGACTTCCTCGGCACCCTAGATTCTCACGAGTGCCTAGTCCTGGGAGGGGACTTTAACACCACCCTCGAGGAACAGGACTGCTCAGGGGCCAAGCTGAGCCCGGCCGCCGCAAACATTCTCCGAAGGATAGTCGAACATCGCTCCCTAGCGGACGTCTGGCGTGACCATCACCCAGATGACAATTCCACGTTCACCTTTGTCCGGGTGGAGGCCCATCGGTCACACCACTCTCAGTTGGACCGTATTTATTTATCCCGTTTCCATCTTTCACAAGCCCACTCCTCCAACATTCGGCCGGCCCCATTTTCCGACCATCATCTCGCCACCATAACAGCCTCCCTCCGCACAGAGAGGCCAGGGCCGGACTATTGGCATTTTAACAACAGCCTGTTGGAGGATGAGGGCTTCGTGATGTCCTTCCGGGAGTTTTGGCTGGCCTGGCAAGAGCAGCAGCGTGCCTTTCCCTCGGCGCGACGATGGTGGGATCTAGGGAAGGTGCGCGCCAAGCTCTTCTGCTGTGACTACACTCGGGGCACTAGCCGAAGGAGAAATGCAGCGACAGAGCAGTTGGAACGGGAGGTCTTAGAGATGGAGAGGTGTCTGGCCACCAGCCCCAAGGACCCATTCCTTTGCGGAGCGTGCTGGGAGAAGCGGGAGGAGCTCCGGGCCCTCGAGGACCATCGGGCCTTTGTTCGATCCCGCATCCGCCTCCTTCGGGAGATGGATCGCGGCTCCCATTTCTTTTACGCCCTTGAGAAAATGAGGGGGGCCAAGAAACACGTCACCTGCCTTCTAGCAGAAGACGGCGCCCCCCTCACGGATCTGGTGGAGATGTGTGGGAGGGCCCATGACTTCTACACACACCTTTTCTCCCCGGATCCGACCGATCCTGGCACTTGCAAGGTGCTCTGGGAGGAACTCCCCACGGTCAGCGTGGGCGACCGAGACCGACTAGAGCTGCCTCTCACCGTGGCCGAGTTCTTGGAAGCCCTCCATCGCATGCCCACTAATAAATCTCCGGGCATGGACAGGCTGAACGTGGAGTTCTACCGTGCGTTCTGGGACATCCTTGGCCCAGACCTGGCCACTGTCTGGGCTGAGTCTTTGCAGGGTGGGGTCCTTCCTCTTTCGTGCAGGCGAGCGGTGCTCGCCTTGTTGCCGAAGAAGGGGGACTGCCGCGATTTACGAAACTGGCGTCCCGTCTTGCTTCTTAGCACGGATTACAAAATCGTAGCGAAAGCAATCTCGCTGCGGCTAGGGTCCGTGATGGCGGACGTGATCCACCCAGACCAGACCTATACTGTCCCGGGCCGCAGCATTTTTGACAACCTATTTCTAGTCGGAGACCTTTTGGAACTTGGGCGTAGAGACGGTCTGTCGTTCGCCCTCCTGTCTCTTGATCAGGAGAAGGCGTTCGATAGATTGGACCCTGGGTACCTCCTGGGCACTTTGCAGGCATTTGGATTCGGACCTCAGTTTGTGAGTTTTCTCCGGGTGCTGTACGCTTCCGCGGAGCGTCTGGCTAGGCTCAGCTGGACCCTGACTGAACCGGTCAGCTTCGGGCGAGGAGTACAGCACGGGTGCCCCCTCTCGGGCCAGCTGTACGCTCTGGCAATCGAGCCCTTCCTCTGTCTCCTCCGCTGGAGGTTGACAGGGTTGGTGCTGCAGAAGCCGGAGCTGTGGCTGGTCCTGTCGGCGTACGCTGATGTCGTGCTCCTCGTGGTCCAGGACCCGGGGGACTTGGCACAGGTGGAGGCTTGCCAGGCCATCTATTTGGCAGCCTCCTCCGCCCGAGTCAACTGGGTCAAGAGCTCTGGCTTGGCGGTGGGGGACTGGCGTCAGGTGAGCTCCATCCCACCTGCGCTTCAGACCATCCGATGGAGCGCAGGTCCACTGCTGTACCTAGGCGTTTACCTTTCTGCCATGCACCCTTCTCTGCTGGAGAACTGGCAAAATTTAGAAGGCAGGGTGATAGAGCAGCTCCGGAAATGGACGAGGCTACTCCGATGTCTCTCCCTCCAAGGGAGAGCACTGGTGCTTAACCAACTAGTCCTGTCCACGCTCTGGTCCCGGCCCCGGGTTTCCTGACCAACCTCCAGACATCGATTCTAGAGTTCTTTTGGTCAGGAATGCACTGGGACCCTGTTGGGGTTCTTCATATACCCCTGAAGGAAGGAGGGCAGGGCCTGAAGTGTCTGCACACTCAGGTCCGTGTCTTCCGCCTCCAGGCCCTGCAGAGGCTCCTTTATAGCGCAGGTAGATCGACGTGGAGCATACTGGCGCACGCCTTCCTGCGCCACTTCCAAGGGCTCTGATACGACTGGCAGCTCTTTTATCTCTGTCCGAGAGGTTTTCTGCGAGACCTCTCTGGGCTGCTGGTCTTCTACCAGGAGCTCCTCGGACCTGGAAACTGTTTTCAACAACCAGGTCCGTGGCGGTCACCGTGGGAGCAGATCTCCTCGCGGAGCCCCTGCTACACAACCCCCAGCTCCGTGTGCAGGCGGCGGAGTCCCGCTCGGTGCGCCAGAGTTTGGTCCTGGCAGAAGTCACGAGAGTTGGAGACTGGCTGGATCCCCTGACGCTTGCTCGGTGCATGGGGCTCTCCAGACCTCATACCCCCCCGGCGCGTTCTTCAGGAGGTGAAGGCCGCCTTAACGCCCGCTGCTCGGGCTTATCTCAACCGAACCGTGCGCAAGGGCGCACCCCGCCCACCCTCCCTCTACCCCAGGGCTGCCGGACCTTTCAATTGGGCCCCTACCCCGTAGATCCCAACAAACCCCTCACCCTTTCACTGCGAGCCGGCTGCATGAACTGCAGCCGGTCAGCTTCCAAATTGCGCCACGGAAATATCTATACACACTCACGTTCACACCCTTCACGCCCACACCCTGGTGTCCCACCCCGATACAAAGTGGCGGGACCTCCTGCCACCTTTGGAGGGTGAGCAACCCCGGTGGGCCAGCCTGTATTCCACCTTGGTCCCAAGGCCCGTTGGGGACATTATTTGGCGGCTCCTTCACGGAGCTGTGAGCACGGGTGTGTTTTTGACGCGGTTCACCCCCATCCCGGATACTTGCCCTTTTTGCAACGTGAGGGAAACTCTGGCGCACGTATATTTAGAGTGTGCCAGGCTGCAGCCCCTTTTCCGGCTCCTCGCGAATATTTTCTTACGCTTTTGGCTACACTTTTCCCCTCACCTTTTTATCTACACACTCCCCATCCGTGGCCCCACAAAATCGCGAGATCCCCTGGTTAACCTCCTCCTAGCCCTAGCTAAAACAACCATTTATAAAACCAGAGAGGGGAGGTTGGCTAATGAAGCGTCCTGCGATTGTAGGGCCGTTTTCCGATCCTCAGTACATTCACGTATCCAGGCGGAGTTCCTCTGAGCGGCGTCCACTGACTCCCTTGACGCCTTCGAGGAGCGGTGGACGCTGTCCGAGGTTCTCTGCTCGGTGACCCCGTCCGGTTCCCTCCGTCTGACCCTTTGATTGAGGGGAAGAGAGAGAGGCCCCAGCCGTTGCCGCTGTGGATACCATCATCACTGTCACCTAGGAGGGGTCCTATCACATGTGGGTGTACGTGTGTCCGTCCCCCCCCTTAAACCGCTACCCCACAGCCGTGCCCATCTTGTCGGGCACTCTCAGGAGAGGAATAATCGGTGACACTGGGCGTGGCACTAGGTAACTCGAGGGGGTGGAAGACCACGAGTGTCGAGGAAGCTGCCCCGCTCTGGGCCCAGGCTAGCCTGAACACTTCTTCCTCCTGAAGGCTGCTGTGTTATACCTTGTGCTTGCTTTTGTTTTGTTGCATAGTTTTGCTTTATCCTTTTTGGTGATTCTTTGTAAGTGTTACACAAATAAAATTCTTTTCTGCTTCAAAAAAAAAAAAATTACTCTCCTATAGCCATCTGGCCCGACCCTGTCACAATACTCATATCTGGCTCAGCGTCCTGAAAGATCAAGCCCATCATCATTTCTTCTATCTGTCCTCCTTTTACTTTGTGTTTAGCAACTTTCCAGTAGGAAACTTTACATACAGACATTCACAGTAGCATCCAGTGATAGCAGCAAATAGATTTGCTGCTGCGGGTTTTGTTAAAGAAGAACTCCTAGTTTGAACCATCCATTATTTTCTGTTACTGATTATTTAAAAACATTCACTCCAGTGCATCACGTTTCTTATTCTCCCAGATTTTGCACAGTAGCTTCCCATTATATAACACATATAGTTACTACAAACAAATTTTACATTGAAAACTAGTTAAGGTTGCTTAAGGGAAAAACCCTCCCACGCTAACCCTTCAAACCAAGGAAATGACATGTTAAGGGAACCATTTTCACCACATCATTACACCCACACATGACATTTACCATTCTGACAGATTCTGCAGCTCCACAAATAACTCCCTTCCGCTTCCCACACAACCCCCCCACCACACACACACACTACACACAATACTTGCAAATCACTCACTATAACACCATACCTTACTTCAGACTTTACACACCCACACATATAATAGATCTGGAACTTACCCAGTGGTCATATTTTAAGAGTACATACAAGTTGCTATTTCGAAGTTCAGAATTAAAGTGTCCTATTATCATAGGCAGAGCTGGTAGTGCCGCTTATAGTTAAGGTTGCCTGACACTTCACATGATAAGATCCTGTTGTCAGTTTCTTATAACTTTGCTGGACTTTAACTATATGGGCAGACATTTTCCATGCTGCATATCTACCTCAAGCTCAGGTTTTTTGGAAATTTTTCACAAAAATGGTCCAGCAGTTCCTGAGAACAAATGTAGAGGGAAATATATTGTTTTGCCCATGTGGGGAAAAAAAAAAAAGTCTTACAGCCATTTCATTCAGAAGCTCTCGTGCCTCCATGTTTCGGAGCAAAGGCTTGAAATTTGGCAAGGGGTGGTCTTTGTGTCAGGGATGTGCCTTTTGCTGTTCTCATGAAAAACTACCTAAATTTGGTCAAATTCTAAACCTTTGAAAAATTGTCATTTGCACATGTTCAGTAGAGAATTGTTAGTTTGGAGGCTGAATTTTCTGAAGATTAATCTGCACTGATAATGTTCCAACCCAGGAAGGTAGGGGCAGAACAGTACTTTCCCTGCAGTTGCTTCTTCCGGCTCCTGGGAACCACTGTGGCACTGGGCACCGGAAAGGACAGCAGGAAGACTGTCTCCTTTGTGCTTTCAGTACTCCCGCTGCTTTTACCCGGGCACGATAGAGTAAGAAACAGCTTGTCTTGAATATAGTGGGGACAAGAGCTGGGCAGAAGTATGGTGTGCGGAATAGATTGGGACATGGGGTCTGGAGATGGGGGGGACTAGGAGCTGGGAGATTGAATGCATCCTGTCCATTGGATGACGCAGGAGAGCTATGGAAAAAATAGTATTAAAGACTAGTAGCATAAGGCATATGCACAAGGGAATGGAATTAAGGCTGCACAGGCAACCTTAATTCTGACATTTCCTAACTTGGAATGCTTGACTTTGCAACCTTAAGAGTCTGTTGCTTTAGCTTTTTGTATGTAAAAGTGTGTGTATTGTGAGTAGCATGGGGTTCTTCTGTATGTGGACAGGAGTTATTTGTGGAGCTGCAGAGCCTGTCAATGATTGCTCTGAGGTTTAGACATAAGCTCCCTGCTCTGATGTGACTGAGCTAGACCATCAGAGTGGAATCTGTGCTGATGCAGCCACCTACCCCGTACATTGCCAGAACCTTTTCTGTAGCCTCATGGGGTTGTCCAGTCACACACACCCTCTTCTTAGACCTAATAGCCCTCCATTACCCACCCATGTCTTCGATTGCCGCTCAGACTGCCTGCATTTTTAGTCCTCCCACAACTTATCTGCCCTATAATTCTGCATACAAAAGGGCCTAGGGGAGCCTCAATTTCCCCCCTCTATGCTCTCAACAAATCTCACTTTAGCTAGGGAAACTGGGCATACAGTGAGACCCGCAGTGCTGGTGAGACAAGCCTCTACAAGGTCCTAAGAGTGGCTGGAGTTAGTTAGTTGGGGGTGCTGAAAACATGAGATTCACCCAAACTTCTCTAAAGAAGGGGGTTTGCAGGTTTATATCTCACCCAGGAACATTTTTAATGCTCACAATACCCTCAGAAATTCAAGGTCAGCTCAAGGAGCATTTCCCAGTTTTAGTTTATTTAAATGGTAATGGGCTGAGCAACACAGAGGTAGTCAGTTCCCATCAAAGCCAAAAGCTTGATATGGCCTTCACTATGGAACCACTATCAGCAACTCCATAATTTAATAGTGAAGCTACAAGTGATTACTCTGGTATCGTTAATCAATTTATAAATAAAAGATCTGATCCACAGCTGGTATAAATCTGTGGGACTCCTTTGACTTCAGTGGAACAGGGCTGACTTACACCAGACGAGAAGGATCTGGTCTGCTGACTTCAGTAGAGCTATCCTGATATACACCTTCTGAGAATCTGGTTCAAAATATACAACTTAATATATAAATGCAGTTACAATAATCAGACTAGTTTGTTCTTCAACAGCCTGTTATGATTCCAACCTAGATTTTCTTATTTTTAAAGATATTGACGAATGCCTGACCCAAGGTATTTGTCCAGATGAACAATGCATTAATGGTCCTGGCTCTTACCACTGCGTTCCTTGCACAGATGGATTCAGAGGCTGGAATGGACAGTGCCATGGTATGTTCTGCAGTGTTTGTATCCCAAATATTGTTTCATTTGTGTTCTGAGAGACTGGTGTTAATGGAAATGTCCCAAAAAGGCCTCCTTTTGTTACTGAACTAGAAACTGAAGGTACGTAAGATTTCAAAATGATTTCTGGTTTTGGAGAGAGAGGGAGACAGACAAGGTTTCCTCACTATAGAGCAATGAAAATTAAATTTAGGATGTAAGTATCATGAGATGTGAAAGTGGAATTTTAGAAATATGAAAATACAGAATTTTAAAATGTAAGAGATTTTTAAACTAGTGATATGCTAGAATGCCATTGTTAAGGTTAGTAAGCAAGTGGAAAAAATTGAGATTGCTATAATACTTAGATGTGAATGGCATCCTGTTGAAGAAAATTCAGATACTGCTTCACAAAGCACACTGACAACATCTCTTAATTATTAGTATTTCCACCAAATCATTCAGCACACTTATAGCAGTTTCACAGCCATTCAATAAGGATTATTTTTAGGTCAGGTTGTATGATAGATTTTTCACACTCCCTATTTCTCCCTATTATTGTTTTTTTCCCAGTTGTTTGCCTTCCTTTTTTCAAGGACATTGACGTCTGTTTCTGAAACTGGTAGCAAAGGGCAATCAGAGGTGTTGTGTAATAATTTTACAGTGCTACTTGTCTTCAGGAGCTGAGAGTACCACCTGCTGGATTAATTGAAGCACGATTGCATTTCAGTTCTGAGGGAAGTGATTTGTGTGTGCACGCATGCGTGCATGCATCCAGGGGTGTATGTACATATATGCATGCACACACTGTACTTTGTGCAATGATTTGGGACTCTTTCTACAATACAAGATTTCCATTTATTATTTGGGAAGTACAAAGTTGCCTTTTTTATATATATATTCCTTTTTTATATATAGTACAGTTGAATATACAGCTTCAACGGTGGAGTGCATATTTTCTAGGAAGAGTGCATATTTTCTAACATTAGGCTTGATTTTTATACCGCCACAGAAATAGCTTTACAGAGATAACCCAGTTCAAAATACCAGTATTCTAGTGCAGTCCCAGAATTACATCACTTAAATTTTTCATTTTGCCAGCCAGATTATTAAAATTGCAAGCAGAGATGTTATATCACTGCATTACTCAGCCCAGAGTCACAAACTTAACTGCTTGCTCCAAGCAATAAATCTCTGTTTTGAATTACTGAAGTCATATATAATCTTTTATTAAAGGCATGCAAAGTACTTTTTCCTTTTCTCTTATTTCATGTAAAATTCTAAATCACATATAACCAAGGCAATTCATCCACACTTTTCGTGATATGATCAGTCTTCATTTTCTGCTTATCCTGGACTTGAATTCCATTCAAAATTATCCACATGAACTTTAGTAGGTTTAATGGGGACAGATTTTTCCTTCTTAACTCAACTCTGTAGCTTTATAATAAAGTTCCCTTTAAACAATGTGGCAAAAATCCATCCTACTCTATCTGTGAAGGTATTTATAGGCAAACTTGAGAGTCCCTTCTGCATTCAGCTCGTTGGTCAGATTCTTGATGAACCTTCATACCAATTGCCATTCTGTAGTTTCCCTCTGCAAGTCAGTCTTCTGTAGTTCTTTTCCTATTCTTGTTCTCCATTCCTGCACTCCTTTTAATTGATCCCTTAGGAAACAAATTTCAACAATCCCAGTGCTCTTTAACAGTACAAATTATATCCTCCCCTGTTTTATGAAAGGTAAGCATATCATTTCAATTTAAATTTAGGTAGATTTACATGTATATGACATTAGGAACTGTGTGGGATAGGGACATCAAAATCAAAAATTAACAGGCTGAAATTGAAAATCACATCTCAGTCCTCATCCTCAAAGGAAATCTGCACAACACCTTCAAAAGGCGAGCCTGGAAACTTACATTCATAACTCTGCAAGATACCAAAAATCATGGGCTTAATAAAGACACTGGATTTATGGCTCATTACAGCAATTGGTAACCCACTTATCCTCCTTTGTCCTATGATTGTAGAGGTGTTAGCTGCCCACTTCACCTCGAATGGTCTCTTGCAGCGTGTGCTAATTGAAAATCTGTTCCATGTTGTATTTAGCTGTTACACTCTGGGTACCTTTCCCAGACGTGAAGGAGAGCTCTGTGAGTATGTATACACTGCAGTTAAAAACCTGCAGTTGGCCCATGTCAGCTGATTCAGGCTTGTGGGGCTCAGACTAAGGGGCTGTTTAATTGTGGTGTAGACATTTGGGCTCGGGCTGGAGCCCTGGCTCTAGGACCCTGCGAGATGGGAGGGTTGCAGAGCTCTGGCTGCAGCCTCGCTCCCTAAGCTTGAGTCAGCTGGCACAGGTGAGCCACTGGTGTCTAATTGCAACATAGAGATACCTTGTGTAAACTTGAAAGTTTGTGTCTTTCACCAACAGAATTTGGTCCAATAAAAGATATTACCACACCCACCTTGTCTCATTGATACAAGGTCTGGGAATTGCTATAATCAGTCCTAGAACCTGGGTGGATTGATTTAAATAAATGCAATTTGAATCAATTGTTAATTTTAAAAAAACTTGATTCTAATCACCAATTTAAATCTTTTTGTTTCCATTTTTAAAAAAAACTATTGTACATTGAAATCAAAATTGCTGATGTGATTACAATAAAAATCAGTAGTTTGTAAGTAAAGTTGAAGCAAGTTTCAATACAGTGATTGAATAAATGATAGCAGAAGCATTGAGAAATTTTCACAAATACTGTGTCTTCATATGCCATCTGGATTTTGTCCATTGATTTTCCTGCTTTCTTTACATCAAATGAGTTTTCTAACTTAGAATAAATTAGTCCAGGCCTAGAAAATGTTCTCTCTACACTTTCTATAGTACAGGCTACTGAAGAAGAAAAGCTGGTTTATCACTGCTGTGAATTCTATATCTGCATAGCCAGCAATTCCCCCAGTACAGTTGTTCACTTTACTAATAATTTCCACAGCAAACTTATTTTTTTTAACGGTTCTCCTCATTCCCTGAAATGTTGTATGGTGGGCAGGATTGATGGATGATTAGCAGATGCCCAAGTCACAGTGCCATCCCCATCATTTGTATTTAGACACTTAATTTTGTAATTTGGATTGAGAACATTGTGTGATATATAACAGAATGGAGTAAGTGCTTGCTCCCTCTGTTTCTGCACTGCCTGTGAGTTAAATTTGTCTTTAGTTCTCTCTTTCTGCAGTGTTTTCTGGTGTTCTTTCAAAATTTCAACAGCATCAGCAATATAATATCTATCTCTAGCTGTCATTTTCCAGTTGAATTCAATATATTCATCATGTCTTCTACATTTCTTTTTAGTTGTATGATACAATTTTTTGCAATGATGTTGCTACCTATTGTGTCAAATATTTCTTCAAAAATTGTCATCGGGACAGGTTGGTTATTAACAAACAGTTGAAAATTTCAGCCACCCAATTCCACTCCACATTTTTGGGTAGAATAAGTTTTGACATTTTTCCTTAATGTTTCCCACAATAGCAATGTGGGGGGGGGGTGCTAGTATTTGCAAGACACTGGCAACCGCTAGCATTTTTAACAGTGTTATCTATGCTTGCAAGGAGTAAGTTTGTAGAATATTGGAGTAAAAATGCCAGCACCTGGTGACACCTGATCTGCACTCAAGCTGCACCGGTGTAAGCAACAATGAGCAAATTAAGGGGGGAAAAGATTAGTGTAGATAAGGATAGTGTGGGCATAGCTAACTCATGGTAAGAACTGCTTTAAAACTCTTTACCAGCCTAGGGTAGAATACAGTTCAGGGATCAAGAAATTTTAGATCCATGTGTTTTAACAAAAAAAGTGTTCTAATCTAAACTGGATTATGTTTTTTAAATATGATTTGGACAGACTTTGGCTGGTCCACAATGGCTGACCAAATCATGTCAGAACCCAATTTAATTGGATCCATGTTCACACACAATTTAAATACCATTCTATTGAAAGTCCTTGTAGATGGAAAAGGAGTACTTGTGGCACCTTAGAGACTAACCAATTTATTTGAGCATCAGCTTTCGTGAGCTACAGCTCACTTCATCGGATGCATACAGTGGAAAGTGTAGAAGATCTTTTTGTATACACAAAGCATGAAAAAATACCTCCTCCCACCCCACTCTCCTGCTGGTAATAGCTTATCTAAAGTGATCACTCTCCTTACAACGTGTAACAATGTGATAGGAACTAACGCATATATATATTCGTGCTTTCTTCGTATTCACAGATATAGATGAATGTCAGTATGGCAATCTCTGTACAAATGGACATTGTGAAAACATCGAGGGATCTTTCAGATGTACTTGTAGCCAAGGTTATAAACTATCTGCAGCAGGGGACCAGTGTGAAGGTAGGAATGTGGCTAAAACTCAGAATAATTCATCTAATGAGTCTATAGCATTTTGCATCCAGTAGGATCCCAAATGCTTTACAAAATAACTATTAATGCAAAACAACAAAATGTACAACATAAGCCCTGCATAGTTAAAATTTAAACAAGTCAGAAAATTCAAGAGCTAAAGTTTCTGTGTTAACTTGGCCTTGTTGTGCATTCTGTATACTTTGTAACATATATTATAAAATGTTATGATATCAAAGGCCTGGTCTACACTGGGGAGGAGGGAACAATCTAAGTTACGCAACTTCCGCTACGTGAATAATACTTAGATCTACTTACTGCGGTGTCTTCACTGCGGTAAGTCTACGGCTGATGCTCTCCTGTTGACTCTGCCTGCACCTCTGGCCCTGGTGGAGTACTGGAGTCGATGGGAGAGTGCTCGGCGGTCGATTTATTGCATCTAGACTAGACGCAATAAATCGACCCCCGCGGATCAATCGCTGCCTGTCGATCCAGCGGGTAATGTAGACAAGCCCTAAAAGTATCTTTCTAACAGTCTAACAAATACAAATAAACTCGTGTAGCTGTTTTAGGGACTTGCTGTGGAAGCAGGAAGTAACCTGAGGATCTGTCCCTCAATCATCTTTTTATGACACATTTATACAATATCTAGGACAATGGGACTTCTTGGTACAATTGTAAAAGGAATAATACTAATGATAATTTATTTCAGATTTCCTGCCAAACTTAAACAAATTTTAGGGGAAGATTGAGGGGCTTGGAGGAGTGGCTCAGGAGGCAAGACAGCCTGAGTTTAGAGGAAATATTTAGGCAAAGCTAGTCTACGTCCTCAGAACCCTTTATGGAAAAACACATTTATCAAGCTAGGCATACATGGAAAGTTGGCCCTTCCTGAAATGCACACCTCTAAAATAAGGACCTGATCCTGCAATGTAATGCATGTTTCTAGACACTAACCAGTCAATTAAGTCAATGGAGCTTCATAAATGTTAAAGCCAAAGGGACCATTATGTTTATCTTATCTGACCTCCTGTATAACACAGTCCAAAGAACCTCACCCCAGTAATTTCTGCATCAAGTCCATCACTTCTTTTTGAGCTATACCATATCTTTTAGAGGGGCATCCAGGCTTGATTCAAAGACTGTAAGTGATGGAGAATCCACCACATCATTTCACAGTGGTCTATCCATGCACATCACATTGCTGTTGACAGATATGAAATGGTATCTTTGTTTAATCAAAACCAATTTTGATCCCCCGCCCCTAGGGTGGACCATAACCAGCTAACATCTTTTTAAAGAAGTTAAAGCCTGTCAATACTAGGTGCTAAAACATTTTTAAGCACCACCAAATTAAAACTTGTTAGCTAATGCAATTTTTAAAAAACACCTTCTTTTTCTAGTTTAGACAAGCATTAAAGACCACACTGCTCCAGTAATACATGGCTCCCTAACATCATTCTGGGGTAATGGTTTGGTACTGACTCATAGAAACATGTGCTACCTTCTGAATCAGCAATACCACTTCCTGCAGAGTCCTATCCAATTTGGAGTATCCTATCCAAATCCAAATGTTGACCTGGGCTGACCCCACTTAAGTTTGTGAGAACTGAAGAGATCATTCTAAGCACTGCGGAATTACAGTGGGTATAGTAGCAAAGAGAGACATTTGACTCATCATAGTTACAGGATTAATTCTAATATAGAGCAACTGTTTAAATAAGAAAATCTAATCTTTATGTAAAATTTGACAGAAAAACAGCCTTCCAGTGTTTGCCTGAAAATCACACCCTGTTAGAAGGTGGTGATTCTGTTGGAAATTGTTTTGTGCGTTTTGCTGACTCAATGGGCCAGCTGGCTCATTACCTCAGCTAGCTATGTGGGAGGTGAAAGAAGCCCTCAGGCAAAGCATGTGTGTGTTCATGAAGGACAAATGGGTATTGAGAGAACCCTAAATGCAGGAGAAGTCTTAGGCTGAGGTTTCATCTAATAGTATTTTGAACTTACTTATTTGTTAGTAACCCAAACCAAAAGAAGAGTGATTTTGTTTTGACTCTTCAGTTTTGTTTGAGTGGGATGTTGAATACCTTCTGCTTAAAAACAGGCATTTTCAGAAGCACGGCATTACTGTTTTCTTTTTTAGACAAATATTTTCTTTTCATTCATAGATATCGATGAATGCCAGCAACATCATCTCTGCACAAATGGGAATTGCAGAAACACAGATGGGTCTTTCAGATGTATTTGTAGCCAAGGTTACACATTATCATCTATGGGAGACCAATGTGAAGGTAAGTATGTGACTTAAACTACTTATGGATTTTTTCAATGAGATCCTGAGTATTCTAACCATAGGCACAGCCACTTCTGAGGATGGAAAAGGAAGATAGATTTTTCTCCTCCTCTTCTCAATTCTTTACTATCCCATAGATGGTCTCTATCTATACCACCCCATATCTCATGTATTCTTACACACACAGTTCCTGTCACCTGCACCTATGGCTCCATGAGGAAAGCGAGGAGAATAATTTGATTGTTTCTTTTGAATAAGGAAATCTCCTCTTTGCTCAAATTCTAAAACAGAGGGCTGTATTCATCCCTGGTTACAAATGCTTCTGCCATCATGGAAAGTCCACCTACGTGGCTGTCTGGGTTACAGCTGCTTCTGTGGCTGGTTTGGGGGCCTGCAGCCAACCACCACAACCCCAAACAGAAGCACTGGCAGGGTGGCCTGGCTTAGCTCCTGTGGAGTCCTGTGTAAACGTTACCTGCCCTTCCCCAGAGGTAAATCCTTCTGGAGCTTAGCAGCCTGCTCTGTCTCAGAAGTGCAATTTGCACAACAATTGTACAAAACAGAATAAATAAAAAAATACACAGCAAAATGCAAGAAGATATGCTGTGCTGTAGGAAATGCTCTTCCTATCTTTTGGTGATATCCCAATAAGATTTCGGTCCTGATATTAGCAAACTAATTCAATAATTAATTCAGATATATTCTCTGTCCTTGCTTATTCTCATTGCTTTGTGACATTCTTATATGAGCTTCATCTCAAGAAAACCTTCAGTCCAAAGGGGCTCTCTCCAGGCTTCAAGAACAGTTGTTCTGGGTTATCTTAGAGAAAAGCCCTCAGATGGTTGCACTTTGACATAGGCACAGACACAAGGAGGGCCAGAGTCTTCGCAGTGCTTCTTCACATACAACTCCTAGATCTTTAAGTCTCATGTATAGAACAAGATTGCACATGAAGGAGCTTTGGGAAATTCTGTTCAGGGGCTAGAATCAAATAAGACATGCAGAGAAAAAGGAAGATACCATCTCCACGATGATTCAGTACCTCTGTTGGTGGGGGAAGAGTAGCGCAGGTAGGTAGTCACAGGATCTTCCCTTCACAAACGAGGATGCCAGCTTCTCTTGCAATTCATAGAATCCAATGTTTTAAGAAATCAAAGAAAAAAATCTCTATTTCTTTGGGCTCTTGCATTCTGATCATAGGAACTATGAACAGTTACAATAGAAGAAGGTTTCAGAGTGGTAGCCGTGTTAGTCTGTATAGGCAAAAACAACGAGGCGTCCTTGTGGCACCTTAGAGACTAACAAATTTATTTGAGCATAAGCTTTTATGGGCTAGAACAAGCTTATACCCAAATAAAATGGTTAGTCTCCAATAGAAGAAGGGAGGTTTGGGTAGTATGTTAGGATTAATAAATTTTCACTTAGAATGAATTTGGCAGAAACCATTATCTTTTTGTGGGGTTTGGCATTTATTCAGGACAAAGGAGTCAATTTTTTCACTTGCTCTCGGTCAAAGTAAATTACCATTTAAATAAACCAACATTTTTTTCAGTTGAAAATATGATATAAATATAAAACACATTCATGTGAAATCAAATATGTTTATCAAGAATTCGTATAACGTCATCAGCATTAAGTGCAATTTTATCTGAAATAAGAACTTTCACATATGCAAGAAAGCTCTTTAAAAAAAAAAAAAAAAGATTAAATCCCAGTGATATCTTGGCCTGAGTGCACATTCAGCCAAACTGTTCAAAGATCAGTTCAGAAAGAGCCGTATGTTCTTTTGTTGGGTTCATGTCCAAATGGAAAAGGCAGCATCATTTTGGTCTGCTAAAAAGTCATGCATAAAAGGTCAGAATAATAAAAAACCATCACATAAAACTCTTTATTTTCTGTATCAACGAAAATCCTATCTGCCTGTAGCCTATAAACTGTTTTTTTTCTATTTTATTTTCTTTTACTTTCTGTTTTTCCCGAAAACTAGTGAGGCACAATCACAAAACATTAAATGGCTTCCTTTGCAGTAGTGGAATAAGGTGTTTATATAGTATCCATGTAATGTAAGCATTTTTGCTATAATCACTTCTTTATATATTCCTATAACAAAATAGGAATTTTTTGATTTATTGAATTTGATTTATTGCTTCCTCTCATTTATCAGTGTATCATTTCAGCTGCTACCATCATATTAATTTCACAGTGGTTGAGGCCCTGATTCTCAGTTGAGACTGTATCCCAAAGCCTATATGGGATTTGGATCAGTCCACTAGTGTAAATCGATATAGCTGTATTGACTTCAGTGGAGCCATGTTGAATTATATTTGCAGACAATGTGGACCAGAGTGTGAATTCTTAATATCATTACCAGTTTATAAAAGTTTGCATGGTGGCCCAGTAGTGTCCAAAACACACAGGTTCAGAAAGTACCAAAGCATGAATGCAACTCAATTTACAAAAGGTAACCAGGCAACATAGTTCATACAATTTATGCGGTAAGTATAAAATCCTACATGTCCACGTGGAACAGATTACATAATCTGGGCAGTGTTCAGTTATAAAAACTGTTTTGAGTGAGACTTCAGCATCCTATTGAATGACAGTAAATTAGTTTGTATTGTTTGCATGTCATGGAACTAATGTTGCAGAAGCATCATAGTGTTTGTGTTGTATGTACATCAGAATCTGTATTTGCATCACCGTGGAGTTTGTGTTTTCTAAATGTGCAGCTGTTTTAGGTTTCTAAGCCATTGTAGTTGCTTGTAGTACAATAGTCCCACAGTTCCCATGGAAATGGGGGAGAATTTTGTAGAATTGTCTCTTGAGTATAGAGGGAGGGAGTTGTCTCAGTCAGCTTTACAATCAACATTGTGTGGGCATTCTTGTTAAGAATGTACAAATTCAAACTTTAACTGTAGAGAAATATTAGGGGGAAAATCTGAGCTGTGAATGTGTAGACAGGGAAATTAGACACACGCTACATTTAAAAATTGTTATTTTTATTTAAATGTAGTAAATATAAGCTGTTACCTCAAGTTGACATACCAGTATTAAATATGTCACTTTTAAGAGCTTATTCAGTTTTGAAATTGTCTAATTTTTGGCAATGGTTTGATTTCAGACATTAATGAATGCCTTCAAGACAGTGATATTTGTCTTAGAGGAAACTGCATGAATACTGAAGGTTCTTATGAGTGCACTTGTTCAGATGGCTTCCAGCAGATGGCCAACAGGGGATGTCAAGGTATAGTCTGATTCGATTAGGGATATCTGAAGAATGTTTTAAATTATAGTATAAAAGAGAATCCCAAATCAACAGGATTACAAGCACCTTCTTACCCTTCTCTTCTTGCCATAAACAATCATCTGCTGTGCCACAGGCAGGCTTCTCTATACATTGAGAAACTGTTCCAACAGGCATAGTCTCAGCCTTCCTATCATGAGGTAGGAATTCTTCATAAACTAATATAAGGTTAGAGTTGTTGTGTCTTCCCAAGTCTTGAGAGAGATTCATTTTGATAGCACAGGTTGTGCTGAAAAATACAACAAATCATTTTATACCATTTTTATCAATGCTGTAGATCTGGTAAGTACACTATTTAAAAAATACAACCGGAAAATAAATGAAAAATAAGACTACACAATTAGGTATATTTATTTTGTATCTTGCTATAATTAATAGTTCCACTTGACAGAGACAATAAATATTCACAGGCAAAACAATTATTAGCCAGCGATTAAGGCTGAAAGGATTTATCCCTTCAGATAAAATACTATTGAATTTTTTTTCTCAAAGAACATAAATGTTTGAAAGTCTTGATAGCCGAAGATTAAGTGCCATTTAGCAAAAACACTCCAAAACATTTGAAAGCATGCAAATACATGGTTAAGATCAAAAAACCTTAATTCTGCCCCCATAACACTATTAACCTTCCATTTTCTTTGGAAGCATTTATTTTGGTTTCCAAGATTTTTTCTAACAGCTTTAAGACATCCCTATCCTATAACTAGGGACAGCTTACTTTCCAAAGATATTGTACCTTACCTACTCTTTTTACTCCTTGCATCTGATGAAGTGGGTTATAGCCCACGAAAGCTTATGCCCAAATACATTTGTTAGTCTCTAAGATGCCACAAGGACTCCTCGTTGTTTGTGCTATATATATAATTAAGCATAGGTATTGCTGGTGTCCATGGACTGTAAAGGTGGCTATAAAGGTGGCCAGAGTCTAAGCAAAACTGTATAGTTACGCCTGCTGTAGACATGTTGGTCACAGGATATTAGAATGACAAGGTGGGTGAGGTAATATCATTTGTTGAACCAACTTCTGTTGCGGAGAGAGACCAACTTTGGAGCTACAAAGAGCTCTTCTTCAGGTCTGGGAAAAGGAACTCCCAGCATCACAGCAAAATGCAAGGTGTAATAGATTGTTGAGCAAAAGTAGCTAGCACATATTTAAGGAACCATTCAAGGAAGGGTGGCCTGTTAACACCTCTGCAGTCCTAGGACCTAAAAAAAGGGTTAGTGTTGGGTTACAGATTGTTGCAATAAGCCATAAATCCAGTGTCTGTTCAGTCCATGTTTTTTAATGTCTAGCAGAGTAATGAATTTAAACTCCCACTGTGCACACATTTCACAAAGCAATCAATCTTTATCTAACCTATCACACTCCTCATCCTCAAAGGAAACCTGCACAATACTTTCAAAAGACACCCGCCTCTCGTTAGTTAAGAGTAAGGATCTATATTTTTTGTGGTTACTGATCAGAAGAACCTTTCTGATGGATGGGTCAGGTTGTCTCAGAGTTTGTGGTTGACCTTAAGGTGGGGCTTATTTGGGTGACTTACCTGAATGTTTTTGAGTGTTTTATAAAGCAAAATCTAAAAGTACAATTATAGTCTGAAAAGTGACTATGTATAAATGGCACCACCTTAATCAACAGACCTGATCCTTGTATGTATTCAACCATCTGCTTACTTTGCTAACTAAAATATGTATTACTTCTTTTTACCTCTAGTTACGCTCCACAGCCAGTGAGACTCCAGAACAGGAGTTCTCAACCTATGTACATTGTGGGCCGCATATACAGCTTTCTATGTGTTCTGTGGGTTCACTCACACAAGAATATTTATACTACCTGTATGGCCCTGAGGATATCACATGGGCCACAGATGTGTGCTGATTGGGCTGCAGTCAGCCCGCGGGCTGTGGGTTGAGAAACACTGCTCCAGAACATTGAGTTGATTTCTATTCTGGCTCATGCATCATCAACAGAATTACTAACTAAGTTCAAGCTGCAGAAATTTTTATCTTTGATGATGCTTGATCCAGAAAGAACAAAGAGTTGATTTTCTAATTCCAGGTTGAGTTTGCAGGGTAGGCAGGCAGAAAAAATATCTTTACTTGTAAAAACTGAGCAGTACTTGACTGCTCCGTATGCACTGACATCTTGAGAACATGCCCAAATTCTAAAGATGCTTTTTGGCTGCAGTGTGTAGAAAATCAGCTTATTGGAAACAAAATGTAATCTTCCAAACTCTGCTGTCAAGACCTTGTACCAAAATCTCGGCTGCGTTCTGGCCTTTTGTGCCACTTGAGCAGCACAGAGGGTCCAGAAAGCAATCAGAGTGGGCCATCTGAGAATTCTCCTTCTGACACAAGGGAGTTGTCAGCTAGTTCAGAGCTGATGTAGCTAGCCCCTGCACCACTCCCCATCCTCCTCTTAGCCGCATTGTAGGGAGTCAAGTGAAGGGAGCATTGCTAGACCAGAATGTACTCTCTGGCTGTGCTTAGCTGACATATTGGCCCTTAGAATCTGCTTAGCTGGTGGAAGTTAGTTCCATACGCTGCTCTAACCTGTGCTTGGGGTCAGGGTGGTGTAATTACTGGCTTCCTGGCACCCCCTCCCTCTCTGCCAAACTTCTGTTCAGCACCACAGAAAATCTGGCCCTTCACTCTAGTAAACATACTTTTACTGATTTAGCACTTTCACCCATGGCTGAAAACAGATCATGTATGACAAGTGGAGCACACTTCTGCTAAAAGGTATCAGCATTCCTCACATACATTTTGGCAGTTTAACTGACCGTCATTAACCAATGTAAATAGGTTGTGGCAATATGCCAAACACTAATGCACGTTGGAATCCGCTTCACAAGTAATATTAGAGAGGGAAGTTTAAAACATTTTACAACTCTGCTCTGTGTTTTCCAGATATCGATGAATGTGAAGGATCTGAACTTTGTTTGCCACATGGGGAATGCCTAAATACAGATGGTTCTTTCCACTGCATTTGTGAACAAGGCTTTTCAGTTTCTACAGATGGCCAAACATGTGAAGGTGAGATGAGTAGTGATACCATAGTGAATTTCACCCTGTAGCCATATGCCACAGTAAGGATTTAATGTAGTTTAAGAGCTTACGTTGCTAAAAACTTTTCAAACAACATAAAAGTTGTCTTCTTCCTCATTTGAAGCACCTAAAGCTGTGTTAAATTTTTTAAAGAGAATCTAGAGAACTAAATATTAAATGCTTTGCTAATGCAATATTGAATGTGCATAGCTAGTCACAAGAAGTTAAGAAATGCAAAAATTAAAGGCCAGATTCTTACTCATTTAAGTGATCCCATTGATTGTATGGAACTAGTTGGGTAAATAAGGTGGTCACAATTTGGCTGTAAGATTCCAAAAGCAACATTAATATAGCAACCTTGCACATAAAGTATATGGTGTTTTATATTCTTGTTTTTCTGGAAAACATGTAGCTTAATATTACTGTTCATGTCATAAAATGTATAGTATGAAACGTACAGAACAAGCAGCAAGACTGAGTGAAGGTTAGAAACTTAACTTCTGCTTTTCTTGTCTTTTGGTGACTAACTGTGCAACCTTAATGCTTTATAATATTTAATAAATTAAACTGCAATGTGTGGGGGATTTAATTGCAAACGGAAAGTGAGAGATGGAAGGAGAGAGAGAGAGAATGGAATAAAGAAATGGGAAAAGGTGAGGGAGAAGCAAAAAGACACACAGCTGTAAAGTGAAAAAACTATTCATAGCTGGAAAAAATTTTCTTTATTTTAAAATCCCCTTGAGGGGGTGGAAGGAGGGAATTGGTCACAAAATTCACATAAATTAGAGGGGGTATTCAGACTCCTGGCAAGTTTTAAGTGTGACCATTATTGCTACAAAGTTTAGGCACCTTTAATTTAGGGCTTCTCAAATATTTTAGCAGTAAAACCTTAACTTAATTTTTTAATGTTCTGATGGCTCTATTTGAAACATTAAAACCCTGTTTGTAATATGTTTAAAAATACAGACATGAAGGAAATATTCCTGCAGTAGATATAAATCAAACTGGCAATCATGGTTAATTTCTTTTTGCATGAGGCTATTTTAAAATTCTGTCTTAGTGTTTTAGACATTTTTAAATTTTTTGTCAGAGCTACAAATAAATAGCTCTTCAAATTAGAATTTTCAATTTTAAACCAAACTCATACATTCCCCCTCTTTTTCTCCCTCCCGCTTTTCACATGCACGCACACACACACACATATATAGATCTTTTTCAAAAATGGTAGTAAAAACAGTTCCAGTAATAACAATGGTGAGAAACCTCAACCACAGGCATGGAAAGTTTGCAGATGAGGTGCACTTGGGGTTTTTGTTTGGCTCCAACATAAGAAAGTGTCCTGTTGCTGATTGAAAGCACACACTTGCCAGTGGTGCTGCTCTACCGTCCTTTGGGTAAATTTTAAAAAAGAGATTTATGATCCGTAATACACAGAAAACATAATTTTTGCCATCAACAAAGTAAGAAGTAAAAGTTCCACTAACCAGATTAAGAATGGTCATTCATAGAGATACATGGACTATTCAATCCAGAAATATTGTGAAATATATAACAACGATTCAAGAGGAATAAAACCAAAATTAAACAATGCAAACAAACACACACAAAAAAACCAGCAGGCATCTTGAGAAGCAATTCTAGAGAATTCATGAATAGCAGAAATACTGGATAGAGTTATAAGCAGCTTTGTGTTGGAAATTAGGGGAGATGGACTTCAGACACCCAACCAGCTTCTCCACTCCAAATGTTAGTTTGTTGGAGGCCAATTAACCCATGTAAATTTATTTACATATGGTGCCACCTCTATAAACCTCACCCCATCAGTCTACTCAGGGCTGGTACAAAGACCTTCTCTGCAATGGAGAGGGCATGTGGAGACGTCCTGCGTGGTTACTGTATTCATTCCCCCCACCTTGTGAAAGATATACTGGGAGGAAAATTGAAGTAATTTTTGTCTAGCATATACTTGCTGTAGTAATAACTAATAAAGCCAAACATGCTGTTGGCAATGGGACATTGCTGTACTACCATGAAGAGATTGGAGTCAAATATTTAGAACTGATATGGCATCAACCATCTTGTCAGTGCTCAGTAATTAATAGTAGCATGAACTGAAAGAGCCATTTTTTTTTGTGCCATTAGAATAGCCTTGTCAGGTAGAGAAGAGACAGTGCATCTGAAGAGTTCTGGCAGTGGGATGCATTTTTATGATCTCAAACAATGAAAATACTTCAGAGTTGTCCCAGAATCCAGACTGCTAAAATTATTCATGTAAAATTGTGCAGGATATATAGACTCCATCCAGTATTTAGCAGGGAAAGGGTTAAATGTCTTCAGTTTCTGAACAAGAATACTATAGTAGGTGTCTTCCTCACCATAGAGCATAAGGAAGAAGTCAGAAAGGTTTAAACTAAACACTCTATATCACAAGAACAAAACAAAACTCTATGTTAAAGGAACATTATCAAGGTTGCAAAGTCAGACACTCAAAAAGTTAGGAAATGCCAGAATTAAACAGCAACCTCAACTAAACAAAAGCAGTAACTGCTAGTTTTAGGGGTCCCACAAAACAATGAGGAAGTCTGGCTGGGTCTGTGCCAGTTAATTAACCAGCACTATTCCCAGAGATGTGGTGGCATCATTGATGATGATGGTTATGTGTACAAAGTTAATCTTAATTACAAACAAAAAGCCAGATTTTTAACCAGATAGAAAAGGATTAAATCAGAAGAATATTTATATGCAGGCATCTAAATATATTTATAAACAATGGAGAGTAAAATAAAAAGTGTAAAACCCATTAACTGTGCTTCACAGGTAACTGGTGGTGTATATGGGATGCAGATCAGGCAGTATATTCGACACTAGGAAATGTACTTTAATAACTTGACTAAACACGGCTGTTTATAGTCTCCTGAAGCAGTAATAATCCTTTTAAGTTATAATTGGCTACTGTATCCTTTTAAGTTATAATTGGCTATATACTATATATATTATATATATATATATATATATATATATATATATATATATATATATATATATATATATATATATATATAAAATCCTTTTAAGTTATAATTGGCTACTGTATGCAATCGTTTTAATTTTAAAAAATAATAAAAATATAAAGATCTAAAGCTGAAAAAAGCTTTCAAGCAGACACCAATCACTTCAGTCCTGGTTTTTGTATGTCCATAATTTTCAGAATTCAGTTTAGCATAAAATTTGAAAAAAAGAACAGAAACAAAAAGAACTTATAACATTCCAGGTGCTGTGAGAGGATGTGGCTTCCTGCTGCGGAAGCTACTGTTCTGCACACTAGTTGCCTTTATGAATTTTATTTCTAGATAAGTGAATGAGAATAGCTGTTTATATCATCAGAGTAGAGACTAAGGACATTTTGCTGGATTTAGCTGCCTTTAGTAACCTGGAAAGAAGATTTTCCATCTCTCTGGGTTGTTTTCTTACAAGTTCAGATGTTTTCTGAAAAGTTAAAAACAACGTAAGATGATTAAGGAGCTTGTGTGGTTTAATCCTGGTCTTGAGTCTTTATGGCTACTGGCCAAAGTAAGCTGCACAGCTGTGTAGACTCTACCGTCTTCCAAGGAGTAAATCAAACCTTTGTAGTAGCTGTGGTATTCCATCACTGCCCCCTTCCCAGGAGCTGAATCTGGTGATCAGGCTTGACAGAGTTACCTAATAAGGAAACTCTTGGAAGTAACACTGGGGGACTCATTAGCTTTCCATTGAGCTTGTTGAGATTCTTGCAAAGGTTCTTCCCTAGCTAACTGTCAGCCAGCTTTGGCAGCAATAAGTCACGGCAGCATTCTCGGTGCTAAGCAACAGCCCTGCCCTGATACCCAAGCCTCTACTCTGGTCCTGGCGACACTCAATTCTGTCCCCAGCTCCACCCCCAGTGCCTCTTCCGGGAACCCCCCCAGCATCTCTCCTCTCTGTGCCAAGAACCAACTCACACATAGTAGCTCCCAACACGTCTAAGTGCTACCATAACATGTCTGTATCTTTCAGCCCACCGGAGCTCCCCATTCTTTCTGCTTCTTCCCTACTCCACTTCGTAGCTGTCATACCTCTGAGCTGTCAGGGCACTTCTGTGAAGAATAGATCTTTCTAAAACAAAAAAATGGAAATTCATACACAAAAACACTATATTGTGTATCAGTTAAGGCTATTGTACACACAAAATACCTACCATAAACCTCAACATTGGGGAAATGAGAAGTTAAGTGATGAAAAATACATAATTTCTATCCCTCCATCCAGACACCTTACTACTTTGCATAGCCATTGTTCACCATAGACCACACATCACAACCTTAACTGTGCCCTTGCTGGGAAGAGAAGGAGGTTTTGGGAAGGAGGAGCAGGAACTCTGGCACTCCTCTGGAGCCATGGTATGGTCCACTAAATGTGCAAGTGAATTCCTCCAATGTAGTGTGCAGAGGCCATCATCACAGGCATGCTAGACCCCCAACTTAAATATTCTACAGTGAAGTTGGAAACTCCATCCTTGACCTGTCAAAAGTAAACCCAAAATAAATTCATGGCACTTTCCAAAATGGGCCACCTTTTGGTGAACGCTTAATAGTTTCCTAGCAAGCTTCAACAGCCCTCTCACATGTCCTGAAGTAGACAGATTGGGTTCCTAGCCATAATGTATCCACCCTGACCCTGAGGCTAAAGCAGTGACCCAGAACTTGAATGGAAAACAGAGAAACCTCTTCCTTAAGCTGGAGGTGCAAATCACCATCACCACATGGAATAGCCACCCAGCAATACTTCACGTGGCCATCTAAACACTAGATTCAAAATCCTAGTTATTCTGACTTCCCCCTCATCATTACTATTATTGTTATTTATTAGGAGTATTATGGAAGTACCTAAAGGTCTCAGCCAATATTGGGGCCTTTTGTGCTAAGCACTATACTGTACAAGCATGTAGAAGGAAACAGTCCCCGCCCTGGAAAACTTACAATCTGAATAGAATTCAGTGCAATTTAGGCAGATACCTAAAGTTAATCACATCTTTAGGTGCTTTCCTGAAAGCAATGTTTCCCTTAATTTGGATTCAAGTGCTTTGCTGAATAGGTATAGACTTAAGTACATACTTAAATGTTTTGCTGATTTGAGGCATTCCTTTTAAGATCCTAGTTATTCAGGCCTCAGTCCTGTACTCATTATTCAGGTAAAACTCTTACTGATTTCAGATCAGTAGGAGTTTTGATTAAGAAATGCAGAACTGGCATTAGATTTTGAAATATATCATAATCACAAAGCTACATTTTAATTGTACAGACATATGCTATCTTAGTATGTTCCCCCACTTTTGTCTCCATGTAGCAAGATGTTTGCCCATTACAAGTCACATACTTTACAGGGTGATTAAAGCAACAAATGCCCTTTCCGGCTGTAAAACAGGAGGCCTTTGAGTGAGCTGTCTAGACAAGGAAAAATATTTGGTGCTTGGACCCTCTCTGTAGGTTCCCAGTCACTCACTGTATGAGTCAGTCGTGTTCAGACTGTGTACTTTTAAAAACAAAATCATCCTCTGTGGATGTGTTATATATTTAATTAGGACACTTGTTGCAATGATGGATTTTGTTTCTGCTGCTTTTCAGTCAATGACCTCACTTTACCTTTTGAGAACAGACTTATATGATCCTTTCCCATCTGTTTTCTTTAATATATAGCTATTACGAGAAAAGGATACTGTAATTTATATAATTTTAAATTCCTAGTTCTTGTCTTCTCTGTGTAGACTTTTAATAGAATAACTGTGTTCTGTGGCTCAGGAATCCCTGTTATTAAATTGTAATTGGCCACTGGAAATATATGCAATGCATTGCTTTGTATTGTCTTATACACTTGGCTCTCAATCCTATATTCCTTACTCAGACGGAATTCTCATTTGATCTGAATGGAAGTTTTGTCTGAATAAAGAGTGCAGGATCATAACCGTTCTCTGTGTCCACATGTACAAAACTCTGCAAACCACAATATAAGGTTAATGAATAAAATAAGATCTTATTCTGAGTAGCAAGAGGAGACAGTCAGAAAAGTGCATCCATAAGTGCAGGTATCCTGGGTCTCTCATAGTACACTTGCTTTTGCTTTTTAATAATAATTGTCCTATAGTTGTGGTGATTGGTTAGGAGATGGAAGTATTTGGAATCCAAGACAAGTTTTTGACCTCTCAGCCTTGATAATGTTTCTTTAATACTATAATACAGATACACGTATTGGCTACTCTTACTGCTCTGTTAATTTTACTGATTTTTTTTTGTGATGTTGAACAGTTCAATAACCAATTATTTGACAGCCCATTCCCATTATCACATTCAGTTCCTGTGAGATAAATGTATTAATGATTGTATTCTTCACCAAAGACAAATAACCATTTTCAAGATTAATTACTGCAGTATTTTTCCTTGATCTGTTTAATAAATCAAGATAAAAAGAATTATATTAAAAGAACATGTATTGGCAAAAATCAATCATTTACTAACCACTGATAAAAGTTTTATCATTGCATGTTTCCAAGTAATATTACCTTTAATAGTAAAATATTCTTGTGGCAATCCAAGCTACAAGTGAAAAAAATTATACCAAATACAATAATAAATATAACAAGAAAAATATTTCTAAATTTCAGTGCAATGTTGGAAATTTTGCATTAACATAAGTATATATTTTACACATTTTTACATAAGTTTTATATACATTAATAGAGAGGATAATTAAACAGAACGGCTTAGGAGAGAAAGTGATAAATTCTCCACCACTTGGAGTCTTTAAAACAAGATTAGGTGTCTTTCTAAAAGATATGTTCTAGTTCCACCACAATGTATTGGGCTTGATGGAGGAATCACTGGGTGAAGTTCTATGACCTGTGTTATACAGGAGGTCAGACTAGATGATCAGAGTAATCCCTTCTGGCCTTAGAAGTATATGAGGGAGACTCTTCCCCCCTGGTCCAGTCCCTTTATGCTGTGTAAAGAGGCCAGAACAGCATAGAGAGGCTCTGAAGGCCCTAGTTCCAGCTGAGGGAAAATTCCTTTAGAACACCATCTGAGGCAGACAACCAAAGGCTGTTCTCCAAGTACTCCTTCACAAGACTCTGCATGGGGACAGGAGTGGGGCTATGAGTGGGATGGGTGTGTTGGGTAGAACCGTAGCCTGTAGCACTGCAGAGATTCTGGGTAGTGCTGCTGCGGTAGGCAGGCAGTGAAAACATAGGCGCCAACTCCATGGGTGCTGCGGGGCTGGAGCACCCATGGGGAAGAATTAGCAGGTGCTCCACACCCACCAGCAGCCAAGCTCCCCCCACCCCCAACCTCTCCTCCTCCCTCGAGCATAGCGTCCCTGCTCCTCCCCCTCTCAGCACTTCCTACCCGCCACCTAACAGCTGTTTGGCAGCGTGTAGGACTTTCAGGGAGGGAGAGGGAGGAGTGGGGACGTGGTGCACTCTCGGGAGGAGGCAGTAAAGAGGTGGGGCAGGGGTGGGGACTTGGGGGAAGGGGGTGGAATTGGGGCAGGCAGGGGCGGGGCCAGGGGTGGGGGGATCAAGCACCCACGGGGCAGAGGGGAAGTCTGGGCCTATGAGTGAAAGGCTACCAAAATTTAAGCAGCCATTGAGGGGCAGTGACCAAGTGATTCAGAGACCTTAGATTTCCTTGACCCCTTTCAATTGGACTTTAGATCTGGGTATTTTTAAGAGAAGTCATTGATATCATTGCTCAATGACCTCTTTCAGGAGATGAACAAGGCATGTCTTTCCTGATTCTTTTAGGCATTTGGTATTGTAAATGATGAGGTGTTGTTGACACAGCTCCAAACACTGGGAGAGGTAGACAGAGCTGCACTTGAATGTCTCCATTCTTTCCTTTCTGAGAAATACCAAAGAGTAGCATTGTGGAAATGCTCATCTGTCCGAAGGGTTGTCTTATATGGTGTGGTTCAAAGTTCTGTTCTGTCAACTTTCCAGCAGAATGAATATGTAAAGCCTTTAGTAGAGATGGCAAGAATGAGTATAGGTGCCATCAGTATGAGGTTGGTTGGGAATGAGATGTTGAATCTCCATTCCCAGGGTTTTTTTTCTTGGAATCCTTCTGTAATTTACTTTTTCTCAGTTTCTGTATGCTTTAATGTGCACAACTAATTTCACATACAGCTACAGTCTAAACTTGGTGCATTTTATAAAGTAAAAAGAATCACTTGGTTCACCACTGAAATGCAGCCACCTCAGCAGCAAAACACTGAAGGTGTTCCACAGTGGACAGCATCACTACTCAACATTTACAATAGCTTTTAGAAATGGAATGCAGAAATAACTTCTCCATTTGAAATTGCAGGGGTGATTTAAGATGGCAAAATGTAATAACCCAAACTGGGATTTAGCCAGGATACTGGGGTTAACATTCTTACTCCTGAAAAACATGCCATGAGATTTTTAATGACCACAAGTGGTCAGGACTTCGGTTTTAGGTCTTATTTTGAATGGAGATTAAAATAATATATTCACAGTATTCATAATACACTTATAACAACAGACTGCTCTCTGCCACAAGCAGACTCTTTATAGGCTGACGTGGCAATTGAGTCAGTCAGAAGAGCAGACTTACTCAGCACGGTACTCTAGGATGCTCACTAGGGCGGGCAACAAACCAGAAATAGGAGCTACACACTAAGACCTCAATTCTGAAAATACTTCTGCACCTTAAAAACTTGACAGACCTGAGTAAGGGCTGTTCATGTGTATAAATCTACAGAATTAGTGCCTAAAGGCCCAATCTGCAAATCCTTGCTACTGGCACTTGTGCAGAAGCCCAACATAAGGTCTGTGCTACTCTGTAAGTCCCACTTATGCGCTGAAAAGCATATGCTTATGTTCCATTGATTTCAATGGGACTTAAATACATTTATGTGCGTTGCTGAATTGGGGCCTCCGTGTGTTGGCTTTCTCCACAGGCGTGAACTTTACCAATATTGTTTACTATTTAACACTAAAATGATGGACACCATAGAAAACACTAAAAGAGAGACTCCATTTACAAGAATTGTATTATTTACGGTGATTTTTGTTGGATCAAGCTCTAATATTGTGGAGAGGGAGATGGCTAGAATTTGCCAGGCTTGCGTAAAATTAAATTTAGGAAGTTGTTGTTTCAGTGTTTGTCTATCTGCATGCAGCTGTTATAGTAGAGTAAATCTGAAGCATGTATGTACATCACTATTATTATATTGTTCTAGAAAAATGTACTTATAGATGCTCATAAGTTAATTATCTGTAGAATATTATCTGACCAGTAATATTTTATTTCTTGTCCTTTGTATTTGTTTCCCTTAAAATCTACAGATACACTAACTGTATCTACTTGTAGAGATGTAATTGTCTACCTGTCAAACTGCCTTTGTATATTATGTCTGTCTGATGTTAAAATGTCTTATTTCCAGATGTTGATGAATGTGTTAACAGCACTCTATGTGGCAGTCATGGGTTCTGTGAAAATACACCTGGTTCCTACCGCTGCCTTTGTTACCAGGGGTATCAGGACCCACAGGATGGGCAAGGGTGTGTGGGTGAGTTTTTAGATTTTATAATCAGTACTGCATCACCTCAGTGATGAAAAACTGATTTAAAAAGAATTTATTTCTTCATAAAATTATTTTGTCTTCCATCATTTTATGTTAAATTGCACCATTTCTGAGTAACATAGGACTCAAATATGTCTTGCTCTCTAAACCCTGTATACCATGTGGGTACTTACTGTGTATCTGTTAAAGGAGAATCTGTTTTTAAGGTTGGAGTGGAAACCAACAGCAAATAAGCTGCGCCACTCATTTTATCTATTTAAAAAAAACCCCACTATTTCTGCAAATGTCAAGCCATTCACAAATATAAATCATAATGGATTGAATTTAATACTTCAGCTTATTTAAATGCAACATCTGTTTAGTCTCTTAGTTGACTAGCCAGAACTCTGTACTACCTCCTACAGGAAATATAGTCTGGTGTGTGGTACAGCCTGTCTGAATTAAACAGCACACCTCCTTAGAAACATTGTGTTTGAACAGGTTTTAACATTACCTTCAAGCTCCAGGAAAGACACCTATCACTGTGAAAAGATGTGAGAATTCCATAAATGTGTAAATATTGTAGATTTCTCTAGTGAGTAATAGATTTCCAAATCTGTTGTTAATAGTGGTGGTTGGACCTGAACACCACAAGTTTCTAATATAAAATTAATACCAGATCAACAAAAGGTATTCGTTAAGGAATTTCTTCAAACTAGATTCAGGATGAAAGACATTTGCCAGTAACACTACGCTGAATGAAAACAGAGGGGAATGAAAGAGTGGTAAAAATAATTTTTTTATATATATTCAGTAAAAAATGGTTTTACTGAAAAATTCTTCTGGTCCACTTTTAGGGCTCAGCTTGCAAGGTGCTGAGTATTCTGACCCATATTTAAAAAGAAAAACAGAGTTTTAGACCTTAAATTATTTTTCATTGAAATGCGACATTTGCTACTCTTAACATCTGGTGTGGGAGCACCACTACAGAGAGAGCCAGTGCTCCTTTTGAAATTCATTTCAGTGTGATGGACCGGATTCACAGCACTCCCTTCACCTAACTCAGGCAGGCAGCACAAAGAGAGCCTTGGAGGGGATTCCTTAGGACCGAAATCTATCCATCGCTGGAGGGAAATCCACAGAAGCCATAAAGCCAGCATAGCTGGCTCCTGTGCCACCCATCCATTGCAGCCCTAACATAATATGGGATAAGGGAATGTGGCCAGAGTTCATGGTGTCCAACTATTCCCAGATGATGGGAACCAAGGCCAGTATTAGAACAATAATGGACATAAAATTAGGGAGGCATAAGCAACAAGCCCCCCCCTTGTCAAGAGGCTACACAAACAGAAAACTCAATAATAGTGGGGGATTTGAATTATTCCCATATTGACTGGGTACATGTCACCTCAGGGGGGGATGCAGAGACAAAATTTCTAGATACTATTAACGACTGCTTCTTGGAGAAGCTAGTCCTGCAAACCCCTAAGGCAGAGGTGGGCAAACTACAGCCCGTGGGCCAGATCCAGCCTGCCAGCTATTTTAATCTGGCCCTCGAGCTTCTGCTGGTGAGCGGAGTCTGGGGCTTGCCCCGTTCCGTCGCTCCAGCCGGGGAGCAGGGTGGGAGGCTGCTCCACGCAGCTCCCGGAAGCAGCTGCATGGCCCCTCTCTAGCTCCTACATGTAGGGGAAGCCAAGGGGCTCCGCTCTGCACGCTGCCCCCACCCCAAGCACCGCCCCCGCAGCTCCCATTGAGAGCTGCAGGAGCGGTGCCTGTGGATGGGGCAGCATGCAGAGCTGCCGGCCACGCCTCCGTGTCCGAGCCGGAGAAGAGACATGCCGCTGCTTCCGGGAGCCACTTGAACTAAGAGCCACCCGGAGCCTGCACCCCTGAGCCTCTCCCCATGCCCCAATCCCCTGCCCCAGCCCTGATCCCCCTCCCACTCTCTGAACCCCTCGCTCCCAGCCTGGAGCACCCTCCTGCTCTCCAAACTCCTCATCCCCAGCCCCACTACAGAGCCTGCTCCCCCAGCCGGAGCACCTGCCCCCGCACCGCGCTCCCCCCCCCCAGACCGGAGCTCCCTCCCGCACCCTGAACTCGTCATTTCTGGCCCCACCCTGGAGCCCATACCCCCAACCAGAGCCCCCTCCCTCACCCCAACCCCAATTTTGTGAGCATTCATGGCCTGCCATACAATTTCTGTTCCCAGATGTGGCCCTCCAGCCAAAAAGTTTGCCTACCCCTGCCCTAAGGGGAGAGGCAATTCTTGATTTAATCCTCTAAGTGGAGCACAGAATTTGGTTCAAGAGGTGAATTTAGCTGAACCACTCAGTAATAGCTACTGTAATGCAATTAAATTACATTTCCTCCTTGTAGGGGAGGAAAATACCAAAGAAACCCATCACAATAGCATTTAACTTCAAACACAAAAATGAGGAGGCTAGTTAAACAGAAACTAAAAGGAACAGTCACAATAATAAAATATGCCTGCAAGCTGCATGGAAACTATCTAAAAACAACATAATCGCATCTCAAACTAAATGTATACCCCCAAGTTAAAAACAAACAAACAAAAATGCCACCATGGCTAAATGACAGAGTAAAATAGACAGAGACACAGACATCCTTTAAAATTGGAAGTGAAATCCTACGGAGGAAAATAGAAAGGAGTATAAATTCTGGCAAGTGAAAGGTAAAAATATAATTAGACAGGCCAAAAAAGAATTTGAAGAACAACTAGCAAAAGACACAAAAATTAATGGAAAAAAAAATTCTTTATGTACATCAGAAGCAGGAAGCCACTGGATGATTGAGGTGCTAAAGGAGCACCCAGGGAAGACACAGCTGTTGCACAGAAGCTAAACGAATTATTTGCATTGGTCTTCACTGCAGAGGATATGAGGAAGATTCCCACAGCTGAGCCATTCTTTTTAGGTGACAAATATGAAGAACTGTCCCAGATTGAGGTGTCAATAGAGGAGTTTTGGGAATAAATTGTTAAATTAAATGGTAATAAGTGGCTAGGACCAGATGATGTTCACCCAAGAGTTGTAAAGGAACTCAAATATGAAATTGTAGAACTATTAACTGTGGTAATAGCAGTTTTAAAGCAGCCTCTGTACCAGATGACTGGAGGATAGCTAATGTAATGGCAATTTTTAAAAAAGGCTTCAGAGCAATCCTGGCTATTACAGGCTGTAAGCCTAGCTTCAGTACCAGGCAAATTGGCTGAAGCTACAGTAAAGAACAGAATTATCAGACACATAAATGAACATAATACATTGAGGAAAAGTCAATACAGTTTTTGTAAAGGAAAATCGTGCTTTAACAATCTATTGGAATTCTCTGAGGGTGTGAATGAGCATGTGGACAAAGGTGATCCAGTTGATACAGTGTATTTAGACTTTCAGAAAGTCTTTGACAAGGTGCCTCACCAAAGGCTCTTTAGCAAACTAAGCAGTAATGAGATAAGAGGAAAGGTCCTATCATGGATCAGCAACTACGTAAAAGAATAAATGGGTGAGGTTTGTCTATGCATTACACAAAGTAAAACTATTTCCCCATGTTTATTCAGAGGCAGCAAGTTTAAAACAAACCAGAGGAAGTACTTCTTCACACAACATGCAGTCAATTTGTGGCACTTGTTGCCAGTGGATGTTGTGAAAGTCAGAAATATATCTGGGTTCAAAAAAGAGTTCGATAAATTCATAGAGGATAGCAGAGCCAGTGCTAGCCCATTGGGGGCCCTAAGCAGGAATATTTTTGCCCTCCCTCACAATAGTAAAACAAGCAAGTTCTTATAATAAAAAGCGAATTGGGAGGGCTCTTGAACTGCTCAGAGCCTCAAGCAGTTGCTTAGTCTGCTTATGGGGCCTAGTGCCAGCTCTGGAGAATAAGTCCATCAGTGGCTATTGGCCAATACGGTCAGGGACACAACCCCATGCTTTGACTGCCAGAAGCTGGAACTGATTGACAAGGGATGGGTCACTTGATAATAGCCCTGTTCTGTTCATTCCCTCTGAAGCACCTGGCACTCACTGGCTACTCTCAGAAGACAGGATACTGGGCTAGATCAGTGGTTCTCAACCAGGGGCCCGCGGCGCCCTGCGGGGCTGCGAGAGGTTTCAGGAGGTCCGCCAAGCAGGGCCAGCATTAGACTCCCTGGAGCCCAGGGCAGAATGCCAAAGCCCCATCACATTGGGCTGAAACCTGGGGCCTTGAGCCCCACCACACAGGGCTGAAGCCTGAGCAATGTAGCTTCTTGGGGGACCCGTGGCATGGGGCCTTAGGTAATTGCCCTGCTTGCTACCCCTTAACGCTGGCCCTGGCTTTTATATGCAGAAAACCAGTTGTTGTGGCACAGGTGGGCCGTGGAGTTTTTATAGCCTATTGGGGTGGGCCTCTGCAAGAATAAGGTTGAGAACCTCTGGGCTAGATGGACCATTGATCTGACCCAGTATAGCCATTCTTATGTTGTGCTCTCCCTCCACTGCAGTGGATGGATCTGGCCCTATGAACTGTTCTTAAAACAGATTGGCCTTTGTACACAGTTTGTACTTCATTAGAACTGCATCATGACTGTTCAGTTTATGGCTTTTATCAGATTCTGCTACAAGCTGTCAATAGGCCTTTTCAACTTAGTTTGTACTTTATTTCTCTAAGGATTAGTAGAAATAGAAAAAAGACCTTTACTGTTGTGCATTCTCTTTCACATGATTTAATTTGTGGAATACAGTTATAATTCGTAAAGAGTTCTGATTTTTAACTCTTTACTGATAGAAACCTGAGAGAGAGGTTACTGGTTATATGGTATATGGATAACTCCTGATATCACTCACATCAATGGCAAAAATTCCTAATGACTTCAATAGGAGTAGGAGCTGACTCTAAAAATAAGAATGCATAAATGCTTTTTAAAGCAAATATCTGTCTGTTTCTTAGTTAATGATTGGGGGTGGGGGGAGTTATTATTAAACAACATGTTGAAAGTTTGCTTTAGTTTTTCTGTGACTGCAACTTCTAGTTTGGCCTGTTTGACCTTGTTGAGACCCTAAAGGTGCTTAAAATGAAGCAGATGCATAAGCGTTTGCAGGTTCAGAGCCCAGCTAAGCTCTGTATTCTGAATAGGGGTCATTTGCACAGTATAGCCCATCAGTCATGAAGCAATGAGTATTTCCTTGATTTTATATAGTTTATTTTATAATAAGTGGGTGTTGCCAACTTGTAGAAGTCTGTGGTTACCTACAGAATGATGGAGGTGTTAGTAGTGACTACATAGTACAGATTGCATTGAGAATTTAAATTACAGTGGGGGTAAAATCCCTGTCTTAAACAAACAAATGATTTCATTGAGTTTCCAATTTCTGCACACTATCTCTTCCTGGGCAAAGGGAGTTTTCTATAATGTTTCCTCTGCCAGTGTTACTAAATCTTTTAGAAAACAAATACTTTAAAATGCTCTTTTACAAATATGGTCCTGACAGCCCTCACCTTTGTTCAGCTCCCTTTAGCTAGACAAATACAGCTCCTACGAACTCCAGACTAAACATGCACACTCTGATAATGTCTCCCAAGTGAGCTAGCTGGGAATTTATATGTAAAACATTCTAAATGATCCTCCTAATTTGGCATAACCTATTCTAGTAATGCCCAGAATACCTAGAGCTCTCGTATTCCATGAGCTATTTCTCTTTTTTGTTACCACCTGCCGTCCTCCACGGTTGTGTTCAGCACAAGGCTCCAGGAAGACAGACTGGGCTGCTCCAGGAGCTGGGGGATGGATATATCCAGTTCCTCACTATCATACCCAAATATGCAACACCCAAACCTGGCCTCAGAAAAATGATGTAACCAATGTATAGAGTTTTACTGGCAAAAGTAATGATTACCTTACAGGTTCTGAGGGCACAGTTAAGTTAGTGCATATGTGCACAATTCTGGAGAATTGGATGTATGCTTTGCAGGTGGCTACATGGTGGAAAGGAAAGGGATTTTGTTGTGCAGGTGAGGAGTCTGAGTCTGTTTGGTTTTCTGATGTTTGGGTGGTAAGGCATGTTAACTTGAGATCCCAATTCAGGAAAGCACTTAAGCACATGCTTCAGTTCATCACTTAAGGACACTCTTAAATCCCATTGTCTTAAGCACATACTTGGGTGCTATGCTGAATAGAGATGCTTTCCTTGATGGGGCCCTTCATCTGATGTGAATGCCAGTGTTGCTTCAACTTGTGATTTCTTTAATTTTAGTGATTGAATTGAAAGGAAATAAATTCTTGCAAAATTAATTCTATGGGAGTGATGGGGTTTTTTTTCCCAGTGGTATGAAACATAAACTCAGAGAAATTAAGCCTATTTGAACTAATGGAAATAGGCTTAGCAGGATTCAGTTTAAATAGATAGATGTTGATAAACATCCTGAAATCAATGGTAAAACTGTCGGTAACAGGAGTGCAACCTGCAGGGATCGGGTGTCACCAACCCTGCAGCAGTGCAACTGCAGCCCTACTGTTATGGACCTGCTCCCTCACTCCGGTGATGGTGGAGCTGCAGGGGTCTCTCTCTGGTGCCGCATGGCCGATGGCACCTGATCACTGCAGGCGCAAGGTGTGAGGAAGGCTGTGGTCCTGGCAGGGCAGAGCAGAGATCCCAGGCTAGTTTGTGAGAAGAGGGAGACTGAGGCCCCAGCCATGAGGGAGGCCACCCTGCTGATGAATGGCTCCGTCCCTGGCCAGGAGCCATCTGCAGCTGGGTGGCCTCCCCCATGGCCAGGGACTTGTCCTTGTGGCCCTGGCCGGGGGTCTCTGCTGTCTCTATCAAGAACACGACCTTCCCTCACCTTGTGCCTGGAGGGATCAGATGTCACCAGTCCTGTAGCTGTGCAGGGAGACTTCTGCTGTCATGACCCCACTCTCTCACTCACCTGCCAGGAGTGTGGGAGCCATCCCTGGTCAGGAACTGTGCAGCAGTACCTCACAGCCCCTTGCAGTCCTGGCTAGTATCTCTACTCCGCTGGGCCAGGCTCACAGCCTCCCCCTCAGCTTGGGCCCCGCAGCTGTGCAGGGGGCCCCTGCAGCCCCGCTGTCAGTGCGGGGAACTCTCAGCACCCCTGCTGTCAGCCCTAAACCCAACCCGACCCCCACCCCACCTTAATTTCTGGCAACTATAAAAATAGTTAAAAATCAGAAAAAAATAAAAATTACTCATTGATATTACTCATTGACATTAGAAAAAAAATCAAAATTGAATACTGCCAATCCTAAATACAAGCTGTCCCATATGGCGCTGTGTTGATATTTGCTTTTCTTTTGTAATGTCACAATCAGTGGTTTGTGTGTAATATTTTGCATATAATGACTTTTCAAATACTAAGGCAAATTCAGGTGGGAAAGTAAGGAAGAGAAGAAGAAGTAAAGAAAGTTTGTGGAAGCTTTTTGTTTCTGGCTGTTCGTAAAATGAATGGGATTCTGCCCTGTGGAAGAACCTCACAGTTTTGCTGACTTGGATATGTGATAATGAGATTATAGGAGATGTTGAAAGTATTCAAACATGCTTATAAATGATTTTGATGTAAACGGTCTACCAAAAACATTTTTTATGGTAAATATGTGTTTGCATACTTTGTAAACAGTGTTCCCGAAAGAAGACTTTGAACTTCTTGATATGCAGCAAACAAAATAAAATAATTAATTAAATGAATTTAGAAAGTGTCAAGTTAGCTGATCCAGATAAGATAAAAACATATAAAATCAGTAGTGTAGTATATTATATGGCTACATTTTTATTTTGGTGGATAAAAAAAGACCCAATATGCTTTGCTACAAATATTATACTGTATATTGTCAATTAAATATACAAAAAATAAATGTATAAATTATGAAAAATAATGTAATAATTTTACAGTTATGTAGTTAGTGGATGTGCTGTATTGTGGACAGTCAGATGTAAAACCCCGATAGATTTCAGTGGGAGCAGAGTTAAGCCAGTGCTGAGCTTTTTGGTAATTCCGTGTCATTCAAACCATAGACAACTCTCCTTTCAAATGGCAACTTTTCATAGTATTTAGATGAGGTAAGAAGTGTTGGGAGCCAAGTTTAGGATTCATGGAATGTTTTTTGGTCCCAGGCCAACTGCAATTGAGAGTACCGTGGGACCCAGCCCTTACTGTGGAAGAGGAGACTTGCATTGCTCCACAGGGTCTTCACTAGGTGATACCAGAATAATGTTTCTGGGCTCCAGAGCAACCTATAGGGTTTTGTGGGTGAGGAGTCTATTACAAAAATGGGTTTAGAGGACAAAAAGAACATGCTGCAGGAAGGCAGTTTTTCAGGGTGTGGGGAGAAGAGAATTCTGTTTATATACCAGGGCCTAAATCCTGTCATCTTCTACCTGTTGAACTCTTTGATTTCACTGACCTTTGAAAGAATGACAGTAAGTTTTGGCACAATATCTGTTAAATAAAAACAAATAAATACTGGTGGGTTTCCTGCTGTTCTGGTAATAGCAAACATAGCTCAAAAGGAGTCAATATCTTACATTGTAAGAAATGGGGATGAGGGAGAAGGAGAATAAAAAAGTTAGGACTCTGGTCTACCTTAAAATCAACACTGGCATTTTATAATTTTACTGTTTTTTCAATGGCCTTTATCTCCTCAGACAAACTAATTTCCTTAGGAGTCCACTTAAGTAGTAGTCAGGTATTGATTGTTCCTCGGGGATCGCCTTTCTTTTTCTGCAGACAATATTGGGACAGATAGAGCAGGTAATATAAAGAGCTGTCAGTGATGGAGAACACGTCTGAATCAATTTATGCTTCATTCTCCAGATGTGAATGAATGTGAAATGCTGAGTGGGGTATGTGGTGAAGCCCTCTGTGAAAATGTAGAAGGCACCTTCCTGTGTCTCTGTTCCGATGAAAACCAGGAGTATGATCCAATGACTGGACAATGTCGCTTCCGCACATCAACAGGTAAAATACCAGTGGCTTTGCTTGCAGACATAATACAAAGCATAAGAAATGCGCATCCTCCTGAATAACAGCAAGGATAAAAAATTGTGACAGGCTGTAAAAAAAAAAAAAGGGGGGGGGGTGTTAAGAGTTACAATGAAAATTGGGTAAATTTGGATTTTATTTATTGCTGTAGTTAAATCACTGTTTTCTAAAGAAATAGTGTATTTTAGACCCCTTTTTAAAGCATAGTAATATAATAAGCTATGTGTGCTTTTGGTTCTGTTATTCTTGAGCATGCTATAAATCATAAACAACAAAAATATGGCATAGATGCCTTTAATTTTTGTACAAGAGGCAATCTCAGAGCTCTGATTAGCCGGGCCTTTTTTCACACAGTGTGGTTTGTGGAACATTGTTTCTCATGATGTGTACCATGCTGAGGTGGTGATGTCAATGTTCATCTTTGGCAGTGAAATGAAGGCTACAGCACATGAGATTTAAAATAATTTTTTTTAAAATTGATATAGATAACTACTGGTATCTGGATAAGGTTGAAGGAAATGTAATGTTGAGAGCAAAATTTGTATATGGTAACCCAGGCTTATTATTGAATATTAACAGAAGAACTTACAAAAGTAAATAGTTGAGTGGCAATTTGTTTATCTAGTTTGAAAAATCCCCAAAATATTAGGCTCATGAAGACATGGCCAGTCACCTTGTCCACGTTACTTGTGGGTTGTACTCTCGCCTCCTGCCCCTGTTTTTTTACTCTTGATCTGTCTTTTTAGATTGTGAGCCTTTCAGAGCAGCCACTGCGCCTTTCTCTTATGTTATTCAGTGTCTTAACACATTAGGGATGCTACTACAAACACTAACTTAAAAATTATCTTAGGACTCTCTCTCTCAGAAAGTTGCCTCCAAGTGGGCTACACAGCTCCAGTCTGGGGAGAGGAACAGGTCCAGGATAAGGGGGAGTAGAGACTAAGAGATTGGCAAATTGATTTACATGAGCTTCTCCCCCAAACAAACAAATATATTTTAGGTTTACATTGCAGGCTGAACTAGCTACTGAATAGCTTTAGAATAACTTGCTGTACTATCAATTCCAGTCTACATAATTCAGGAGGCCCTGGAAATTTCATCCTGTCTCCCATCTTTCCAAATCTTTTGAACAAGGCAAAACTCCTGGTGACTCAAATGGAACCAGGATTTGGCTCACTGAACATAGTGCCTTTTTACCTTCCTAATAATAGATCAAGTTCTCTTTTGTGCAACACGTAAGAGGCAAATTCTTCTTTTTAAAGAATCAGAGCTACAAACTCTTTGTAATTTATTCACAGATTCCTACTTAATTTGTATATGCTTTCTTCAGTATTTTGTTCTGCAACATTTCCTGAGATGTACTTGCACAGGGAAGCACATTGGTACTGCAACACTGTCTGTGAAACAGCTACATAATAAAATGAACTGTGAACCAATGGCAATGGGTTAGACTGAGGACCTCACCTTATGAAGAGGTTGAAGGAATGAAAACTCTGGAGAATTGCTGGTTTAGAAGAAGAATACACAGCAGTATTGCCATTTACTTACTTGTGAGGAAGCAAACTGCAGTATACTTTCATCTCAAGGGGCCTCATCTCAATACTGATATCTAATGATGATAACATAAATGACAACATTGTTAACTATTTCACTGCTGATCAAAGCATGCAAAAAGAAGAGGGTAAATCATATTACAAAGATCTACAGCCAGCTATGAGTGCCATCTCATTTTGGTGCCAAATAAGATGACACTTGCGAGATTTTAACTATTTTTTCCCCAGTCAAAAATGAACTAAGACCTAGCAGAGTCACATCAAGAAGGAGCCATTCCCAAGAAGCCCAGCAGGTCATCTGATTCCAACAGAGGGGAAGCCAAGCCCAAGAAGCCAAGCAGAGTTCATGGATGTATCCTATTATCATTTATTGCTGAGGGAAAGGAAAGCCCACAAAGTCCAGCAAGCATGCATGATCATATTGTGAACATCTGTACAGTCTACAGCAAGTGGTGTCTCAGTTTGGCATCATGAATGGGCACTTCATTTGTGTTCAGTTTGGAAGAGAAAAACTTTTTTCATCTCAATATGGACCCCTTCTTTGGGCACTAACAAAACACATACTTAATCATTTTCTTTCCTATATTAAGGTTCATTATGGAGGAAGATCTCATATAGGAGACCAGACAGTATGGAAATTAGAGCCCAGTAGGATCCCTACACACTATATTATTTGACTAATGGAATAAGGGAACCTATCTGTTACCAGGGAACACTATAAGCTGATGTACATTGTGAAGGACGGGACATCTTACCATTCTTTTATCTCTGTTTGCTTGCACAACTGAAGGAAAAAAACACTTCCTACAATCAGTGTTTCATTGGACAGGATATTACTTTGTATACTGTATAAGAGACAAAGCATTCACTTTTCTGGATAGCCTGGTAGCAAACTCTTTTCTCATTGAGCTCAAATGGGTTCTATCTCAGAGTCTGAAGATCCTAGGAACTGATCACCCAAACAAACTGTGAAGTGGTAATATTACCTACTGCACCTGTAGGTTTTGGAAAACTCTTATGGAGTTTACAATGTGTTTGTTTTTCTTTAACCTACCTACCTCTTCTTTGTTTTCATTTCATGCTGAAAATTAATGGCTAAATGCCAGGTTGTGGCTGACCCTTGCATGAGTGTGTAAGGCAGAGGAGAGCACAAACAGCCTTTCCTCTTGCGCAGGGACTGGGCTCAGTCTAGTTGTTGTTTTCCCCAGAATAGAAGGAATCTGCAAGCCTAGCTACGACAGCAGTGCTACGCTGCCCAAAGGGTGCAGGGCCAATGCCACATCCTTCCACCTAGCACCAGCCACACCAAGGTGGTGATGGAGTTCATGCTACACTTGTGCAAAGGATGATGCAACGGCCATGCTTCCTAGAGCTTTGGCACGCCACATGCCTGAGTCAGGCACCGTGCTTCTGGGAGCTCCTGCTGTGTGCTCCCATATCACCCCCAACATGGGCTTGTGCCTCATTTTACCTGCATGCAGAGAAAAATATCTTGTCTGCCTTATACTGTTGTAAACATTAACATGCAAATCTTACAGATGTATTCAGCCTTTGCATATTTGTTTTTATACATGTGTGCTATTTTGCACATAGAGAAATGTCATCCCATTTCCACTCTACTAAAGAGAAGTGGGATGCCATTTCTACTGAAGGTAGGGGCAAGGCATAACTGAAGCATAACTTTAATTCAGGGACTTTTTCACATGTTGTTAAAGGCTGTTCCCTTTGTATGTTCACACTTCTCTTTATTCACCACGGGGGACCTAGAGCTTTCCTTTTATTTGGCAGAAATTCATCTATTATTTGCTATGTCCTGAAATGATGCTGTCAGTATATGAACATTCGTCTCCTTAGTTCCAGCCATCTTGTTGTCTTCCAGTATTCATTTCAATTCAATACAAAATAAATTTAACAAAAAATCGAATGCGCAGGTTTCAAAGCACCTGTTTCTCTTTTCTTTATTTTGTACCCCCATCCTGCCATGGCTTTAATTCAGGTGCAGCCCTGACCGCTGAAGTCAATATGACTCTGCACAGGCCCCTGGATCCACCTGTGCAGATGCAGTTGAAGGATCGAGACCTTAGGCTGCAACTCCATCTTTTTCTCACCTCAGTATTTAAGATAATGTGCTCAATTACTGGGGCATTCAGAACAGTGGATTACCAGTATTCATGAAATAAAAAGTGTGCTGTTTTGGCATCCAAAATATAATATGTTTACTCCTGGACCAGTTCTATAAAAATGTAGCCTCACCAAAGACCAGTTACAAATTTATGATGCAAAAACTCATGAAACTTCAAGGGTAGAAAAACAAATATATAGCTAATAGAGTTGGAAAGCTGGGATTCTTAGGGGGAAAGTTAAGAGGAGATTTTTGGGGGGAGATCAGGAGAAGATGACACAGAAAAGAGTCATAAGGGTGTCTAATAGGATCATCTGTTTCTACGCTATTAACTGTGAAGCAGCTCACAAACATCTGATATTAAAGTTGGTTATTCTGATCATTCCTGAATAATAACATCTGTGCTCCTCAGTCTTGGGCCTTTCTTGAACAGAGACTGCCAATGATGTCAAACTATTCTTGGTGGCTTTTGTAATCTGCATTGTTTATTAGACACTAGACTGAGTCTGGTACCCAAATCTAAATTGTATGTCTTTACGTTTCAAGGGAGACCTTTCGTACTGTCATTACTACCAAATAATTTTTATTGAAATATATAGTTCTTCTTCGAGTGCTTGTTCATGTCAATTCCAATCAGTTGTGTGCGCGCTGCATGCATGAGAGCTGGAAGATTTTTCCCCTTAGCAGTATCCTTAGGGTCAGCTTGGACGCCCCCTGGAGTCGCACCCTCATGGCACTCAATATAGTGCCCTGCTGACCCAACCCCCCTCAGTTGCTTCTTACCACCTGTGATGGCTAGCTGGAACTCCCCGTTGCTCTTGCCTCGACAAGTGCATGCTTCACAGTATCAAGTGTATATAGTTAAATTCAGTAGTAGTTTAGTTAGTGTAGATAGTTTTCTCTCATAAGTTTCCTTTGGGGGTCGCCCCCCCCCACGCTTTCTCCAGCTCTGGGGTATGCTTTGGTCCCCGAGCTTTAAGCCGTGCTCTGACTGTGGCAGTTTTATGCCGAGAAGTGACCCACACACTTTGTGCTTCATGTGTCTCAGGGAGGGTCACCTTGGGGACGGTTGTAAAATCTGTAGAGGGTTTTGCCCCAGGACACTCAAGGACAGAGAACAGCGCCTCTGAGTTCTGCTTATGGAGGCAGCACTTTGGTTTCAGACAGACCCCAGCTTTGCGGACCCGGTCCCAAGTGCCGTCTCCTCGGTGCACAGTGCTCTGGCACTGTTGACACATGAGCTGTAGCCGAGGAAGGACTCCTCAAAGGCCTGGTCTACATTGGGGGTGGGGGTGTGGTTCGAACTAAGATACGCAACTTCCGCTACGCTATTTGCATAGCTGAAGTCGAAGTATCTTAGTTCGAGTTACCTGGCCGTCCTCACGGCGGCGAGTCAACCACGGCAGCTCCCCCGTCAACTCTGCTTACTCCTCCTACTGAGGTGGAGTACAGGCGTCGATTTGGGGATCGATTTACCTTGTCTAGATGAGACAAGATAAATCGATCCCTGATAGGTCAGTCACTACCCACCAAGCACCGTTCACCAATCTGTCGCCACGAGGACCTACAGTTTCCCTCCATGCCGGAAACATTTGAAGTGGCATCGGACCTCCTGGCGCTGACAGCGCCACCCTCCCCTCCAAGGCAGAAGAGGTTTCTGGCACCAGTTCCTGGCCCAATCCACTCTGTGGGCAAGCTGGCAAAGATGGTAGCAATGAGGATATCATCCCCTGCATGCCAACCTTCAGCACCAGTGGCCCATGTTGGGGAGCTGCTCTGGTATTCCAGTTGGCATCGCTCACTGGCATCAAGTGGCTCCGCTCCTCTGTGGTCTTCGCAGTCAGAGACCTTGGAGTCGGAAGCGGAGTCGTCGCGCTCCAGTAGGAGCATAAGATCCCGCTCCCACCATAACTGACAACCCTACCCAGCACAGTGGCTGGGACAGTGGCAGGCTCCTCAGTGGCCCTTCTGGACCCCCTGGGCCTATCACCAGAACCAGGGGGCAGAGCCAGGATTCCAGACCAGCCTCAGTGACCTCGGGGTCCTTTGGGCCACCACACATGCCCTCCGCACCACTGCAGGGGACCCATCCGGAGCTGTACTGACATCAACGATCTCGGCACCGACTGCGACGTCGACAATCTCAGCACTGATTCCTGCACCATCCTCGGCACTGATCGCAGCTCAATCGTTGGCACTGCCCGTGTCACCAACCAGGGCACCGCCAGTGACACTGACTACAGCACCAGCTGCGGCTCCAGTGTTCCTCGCTCCTAGGGACTCCAGAGGGGCTGAGGGCAGGGAACAGGCTCCGGTACCGGCCGCCATCTTGTCCTCCTCATCTCCGGATGAGGCAGTGGCTGGATCAGCAACTGCTCAAGCCTCAGGGGACAGCAGGGTCCTACAGCAGCTGCTGAGACGGGTGGCCCAGAACCTGAACATTAAACCTGAGGAGGTGGTGGAGGACATTCTTTCAACAAAAGGACAATCCCGTATTGCGCTGTCACTGATTAAAACCATCAGCGATGCCACGAAGACCCTGTGACAGACCCCCGTCCTCATTGCTGCCTACCGTCAAGAGGTATGAGTGGAGATACTTTATCCCCTTAAAGGGGTATGAACATCTTTACACGCACCCCCAGCTGAACTCCCTGGTAGTGGACGTGGCCAATCAGCGTGAACTCCAGGGCTACCAGGGGCCCTCTCCCAAGAAACGAGAGGCCAAATAACTGGACCTCTTCAGAAGGAAAATCTGTTTCACAGGGGGCGGGGGTTGCAGCTCCCTATTGCTAACCATCATGCAGTGGTTAGCAGGTACAATTATAATACTTGTGGGGCCATGCAAAAATTTGCAGAACTCCTCCCTATGGACTCTCACGCAGAGTTTTCCATGCTAGTAGAGGAGGGCAAATTAATTTCCCATGCATCCCTGCAGGCGGCCCTGGATGCAGCGTCTCGCACCATGGCTATCAGGGTGGCCATGAGGAGAAGTTCCTGGCTGCAAGTCTCTGGCCTCCCCTATGAAGTGTAGCAGACAATCCAGGATCTCCCCTTTGAGGGTCAGTCTTTGTTTTCCGAGAACACAGCACAGCCTCAAGGACTTTCAAGCCACCTTGAAGTACCTGGGCCTCCATACCCCTGCCACACAATGGAGGCACATTAGACCCCAGCCCCCACCGAGGGTAGGCAGGATGGGTCGCGCAGGAGAAATAGGAACTCAAAGAAGAGATCTCGCCCCTCCTCTAGTCAGGGCTGGTCAGTCTAAACCGTCCTCAGGCCCAAAACCAGCCTTTTGAAGGTGCACCCAGGGGCGACGCACCAGTGCAAAGACTGGATCCATCCCACTTTACCTTTTCGTCCCACCTATGCATGGGCCCGTATTATGTCGGCCTGCTGGGTGCTCCGCATGGAAGAAAAGGATATTCACTCCAATTCTCTGCCCTCCTGCCTTTCCATCCCGCTTCCCCATCCCTCTTCAGGGACCCTTCTCACGAGCAACTCCTCATACAGGAGGTGCAGTCACTCCTCTCGCTAGGGGCCGTGGAAGAGGTTCCTCAGGATCGCAAGGGCTTCTATTCCTGGTATTTCCTAATATCAAAAGCCAAAGGCAGGCTCGGGCCCATCCTAGACCTGCGAGAGCTCAAGTTCATATGGAACTTGAGTTTGTTCATGGTCTCCTTGGTCTCCATCGTCCCTTCCTTGGATCTAGGGGATGGTATGCCGCCCTCGACTTGAAGGATGCATACTTTCATATAGCAGTCACACCATCCTACAGAAAATACCTCAGGTTTGTGGAGCACGACAACCACTTCCAGTTCACAGTCCTTCCGATTGGCCTGTCAGCAGCGCCTTGAGTATTAACCAAATGCAGGGCAGTCGTGGCCGCGTTTCTGCACAGGTGCCGGGTACAGGTGTTCCTGTACCTCGATGACTGGCTGATCAAGGGCCGCTCCAGGGCCCAAGCGGACGCGCAAGTCAGATTCATCATTGCAACGTTTGACAAACTGGGCCTTCTCCTGAACGCAGGGAAGTCAATTCTGTCCCATGTTCAGAGGATAAAGTTCATACGGCCAGTGCTGGCTCGACCCAGGCCAGGGTGTACCTACCGGAATCAAGGTTCTGGACTCTGGGAGACATCATTCGGAATCTCAGGCAGTTCCCCACCACCACAGCAAGGAATTGCCTCAAACTCCTGGGACACATGGCCGCTTGTACGTATGTGGTGCAACAAGCCAAGCTCAGACTCCGGCCACTCCAATCATGGCTAGCCTCAGTGTATTGGCCAGTCCAGGACAGTTTGGACAGGTTCGTGACTTTGCCTCACCCGATCCTCGACTCCCTTCTGTGGTGGCTCGACCCACACTTAGTGTGTCCAGGGGTCCCCTTCGTCAGCCCCCAGCCAACTCTCTCATTGGTTATGGATGCATTGGACTTGGGCTGGGGGGCACATCTGGGAGACCTCAGGACACAAGGCCTCTGGTCTCAGGCGAAGCTCACTCTCCACATCAATGTCAGAGAGCTAGAGCGGTGTACCTGGCATGTCAGACTTTCCAAGCCCATTTAAGTGGGAGATGTGTATCAGTGGTGACAGACAACACCACAGTGATGTTCTAGATCAACAAACGGGGATGCACACTCCTCTCCCCTATGCCAGAAAGCCCTCATGCTGTGGGACTTTTGTGTAGAGCAGTCAATACACCTTCAAGCATCGTACCTCCCTCGCATACAGAACGAGTTAGCGGACTATCTCAGCAGATCATTCCATGGCCACGAGTGGTCCCTACGCCTGGACGTCACTAACTCCTTTTTCCATCAGTGGGGCTTTCCCCAGGTAGACCTCTTTGCCACATGGCACAACAGGAAGTGTCAGCAGTTCTGCTCTTTCCTGAATCACAGACCGGGCTCCATAGCAGACGCATTCCTCCTTCCCTGGGGAGGCCATCTCCTATACGCATTCCCACCTATCCCTCTCGTTCACAAAGTACTCCTCAAGATACAGAGGGATCGAGCAGTGGTAATATTGATAGCCCCAGCCTGACCCTGCCAACGCTGGTACATGTTGCTCCTGGACATGTCCATGGAAGCCCCAGTCACTTTGCTGCTCTTCCCGGACTTGATAACTCAGGATCACGGCCATCTCCAGCACTCAAACCTTGAGTCGTTGTACCTCATGGCATGGGTGCTCCGTGGCTAAACCCGGTGGAGCTTTCCTGCTCGGACCAGGTTAGACAAGTTCTCCTTGGCAGTAGGAAACCCTCCACTAGAGCTACCTACCTCGCCAAATGGAAGAGATTTTCAATCTGGTCTGCACATCATCGTTCATCCCCAACGTTCGCCTCTATTCTGCTCATATTGGACTACCTTCTCCATCTCAAGCAGCAGGTACTGTCCATGTCATCAATAAGGGTTCACTTGGCTGCCATGTCTACCTTCCATCCAGGCACAGAGGGCCAGTCAGTCTTCGCCAACCCTATGATCAGCCGTTTCCTCAAAAGTCTCAACAGGCTATATCTGCAAGTTCGACAGCTGGTCCCAGCCTGGGACCTCAGCCTGGTCCTTTCCAGACTGACGGGGCCGCCCTTTGAACTGCTAGCGACGTGCTCCCTGCTCTACCTCTCGTACAAGGTCACGTTTCTGGTAGTGATAACCTCAGCCAGGAGGGTGTCTGAGCTCAAGGCCCTAACAGCAGAGCCTTCTCACATGGTGTTCTGTAAGGACAAGGTTCAGCTCAGGCCCCACCCAGCTTTCCTCCTGAAGGTTGTCTCCCAGTTTCACATCAGCCAGGACATCTTCCTCCTAGTGTTCTATCCTAAGCCACACTCAAGCAGCAGGGAGCAGAGGCTTCACTCGTTGGATGTCAGCAGAGCGTTAGCCTTTTACATCGAGAGAACAAGGCCGTTCCGAAAGTCAGTGCAACTTTTCATGGCTGTGGTAGACACAATGAAAGGTCTTCCAGTCTCTTCTCAATGAATTTCGTCATGGATCACATCCTGCATCTGAGTGTGTTACAAACTGGCAGTGGTGTCTGCCCCTCCGCTCACTGCGCACTCCACCAAGGCGCAGGCTTCTTCAGCACCATTCCTGGGGCAGGTTCCCACCCAGGAAATATGCAGACCAGTGATGAGGTCCTCCATACATACTTTCACCGCGCATTATGCAATTACCCAGCAGGCCAGAAACGATGCAGCTTTTGGTAGAGTGCTGCTCCAATCAGTGGACAACTCCGAAACCACCTCCGTAATTTAGGCTTGGGAGTCACCTGATTTGGAATTGACATGAACAAGCACTCAAAGAAAAAACGATTACTCACCTTCTTGTAACTCTTGTTCTTCGAGATGTGTTGTTCATGTCCATTCCAATACCCACCCTCCTGCCCCGTTGTCGGAGTAGTCGGCAAGAAGGAACTGGGGGGGGGGGGGCGGGGTGTGTCAGGTTGGCAGGGCACTATATTGAGTGCCATGAGGGTGCGACTCCAGGGGGCGCCCAGGCCTACCCTACAGACACTGCTAGGGGAAAAATCTTCCGGCTGTCGTGCACGCAGTGCGCGCACATCTGATTGGACTGGACATGAACAACACATCTCAAAGAACAACAGTTACAAGAAGGTGAGTAACCGTTTTTGTTTTGTTTGTTTGCTTTAACCCAAATGAACTGAGAGTCTGATCTTCAAGTATTTGCATACATACCCATGCATGTCTTTTTTGCACATGCATCATTGGATGTGCATATACAAATTCCTGATTTACACATACATATGCCCAAAAGAGAGGTATCTTGTCATGTGTGCAGCAGATTGGGAAATTTGCATTACACATTCTGTAGTACATTGCATATAGAAAATAGGAACATACAAATGCATATTTACTGGCTTGCTGAAAATCAGGCCCTAAAAGTTTGTATTGCTTATGTCATTTAGAGGCAAAGGACAGTGCTATATAATTTATTAATTTAAGATTCCATCAACCCTACACATTTTATTTTTTACACTAATAATTTAGGGCACAATTAATCAAAGTTTTTAAATATGTGCTTAATTTTAAGCTTGTTTTAGTTTCATTGATGTCTACAGCACTTAATGTTAAGCATACGCCTAAGTGATTTGCTGGATCAGTGCAATTAAGATATAAAAATATATAAAATACCTTCAGTCTATATTTAGCCCCCACTTTTTATATCTGGAATTCTGTAGCACTAATATAGCCATCATATTTACAATCAGATAAATGTCTATATGTTGGTATCTAGAATTTACTTGGTTTGTTATAAGAAAAAAGATTGAAAAATGTTAATAAATATTTTAAAAAACCCAGTCAGATAAATTACTGTATTATCCCACAGTTACTTGAGTAAAATTTCTAATTTTTTAACAGTGAAATAAAATCAGAAATAACCAAAATTGTGAGAAAATAAATATCTAGGTACTAATCCATTTTTCCAAGGAAAAATTACACCGAAATATCTTTTAAAAGAATCTGTTTATTAAAAGGTTAAGTGTGTGTGTGTGTGTGTGTGTGAGAGAGAGAGAGAGAGAGAGAGAGAGAAATTATGAGCTTGTAGACACAGACTGGCCTTTGTAAATTTCTTTTTTTAAAGATCTATGTCTCACTCACTTTCCAAACATTCATGACGCCTGCTTGACTAACCCTCAGTCACAGCTGTGTAAACAACAGACTTTTAAAGTGCTGAACAGATAATGGGAGGAGAAACCATCACATCAAATATAAAATGGGAATAAATAATCACATGATGAGAATGTTTCTCCTTCCTCCTGGGACAGCCTCCGAAGCTCTTTCCCTGGTAAATGGTGTGAAAACTTCCATGGTGTTTCTGCTATTTAAGCCTTTGGCCCTGATTCAGTTAGACATGTGGCATATGTCCAAAGAAAATGTATAACTTGGTGGTTAAAGTACTGCTCTCTCACCTTGGAATAACAGATTTAGTTCAGTTGAGTTTCTGCGACACATGATAGTCTTAATTTGGTTCCTATTGGACATCAGCTGATACCACAAAACCATCGTACTTTATGAAATGCAGTACATTATGGAAAATTGTAATTATCTGATGAAAGGAGACCACAGATTAAACTAACAAAGATGAAATAGCACTCAGCTGGGTGTTTCCCTCAATGTATACTTCTTACATTGGCAAAACAGCAAAGGAGAGTTTGCATTGTTGGTGGCAATGTGGTGTCTGCCAGCCCCTCAAACTCCACAAACCAAAACATTCACTTTTCTAAGGAAGTTAGAAACAAATTCAAATGTATGTTTAGAACTAAAAGCCATAAATATCTATTATAATCTCTTTAATTAAAACACAATAATAGGCACAACAAAATGAATATTTTGAGCACGCTAATGTTAAAACAATTGTAGCTAATGAAAATTAAAGAGAATAAGCTTAGTAAAACTTACTTTCTTATGTGCAACATTTTCATTTCATCATATTTTACAGATACTTGAAACTTGACTTTTTATTGCCTATTACTTTTTTGTTTGTTTGATGTGTGTGTGTGTGTGTGTTGGGGAGCAGTGGTGGAAGTAAGAGCCTGAGGTTCATTTTATTCCCCCAGCCTCTGTTTTATCTTTTCCACCTTGAGATCCCACATCCTAACCACTATCCTGACAACAAACAGGACTGGATGGGATTGGGAATGGTCCATTCCATAATTGGCATAGAGAGGCTGCTTTTGAACTCCTTAAAGGCCCAGAGAATGAGGTTAAATTCTAGGACAGTGAAGTGAACCTGGGTCTCCCTCATAATGGTATAAACAACTATCACTTGACCAGCCTGATGTATTTTCCTGGACATGCAGGAAGAAAGACAGGATGTGAGGGATGCGCTTTAATTAGGTCACAACTTTGTCAATTTAACTCATCTGGGGACTCATACAGGTCATCCTTCCTTCCTCACTTGTTTCCACCTATCTGAAGGGTGCTGTCAGCCCCCTGTCCTTCCAAACCGCGTCCTAGCCTATTGTTGTGACTCCACAGAAGGAGGGTGGTGAGGATTAAGGGGCTGGGAAAAGGAGGTTGTCTTCTCACCGTGCAACACATTAGGAGCCCCAACTCCGTTTCCCATCCTTCTCCTAAATCCACTTCCAGCTCCAGTGAATCAAGGAACCAGACCCCTGTGGAATGAATGCCTGCACTGGACACTGCCACCTGCTAAGTTACAATATCTTGAGCCTTACCTCCTGACCTGTCCTGCCAGGTCCCTAAGCTGCTACGGGGAAGGCAAAAAAACCCACCCTGCCACAGCTAATGTGTCAGTGAGGGAAACATTCCTTCCCAGTCCCCAAAAAGGCAACTAGTGCAGTGCCCACAGCAAACCACTAAATATGGTCCTTCTCTGATCCCTTGGGTGGGAGGGTGGTAGCTATTAATTTGGGTGTGAGAGAGGGCTCCCTCCAAAGGGACAAGTTATATATACTGTGCCCTAAGAGCACGGGGCACCAATGGCTTACCTGAGCCCCTCCAGCCAGCCTCCAGGTTCGGTGATGTTTTGGCTCCCTCTGCATTTGAAGGAGGGGGGGACCCTTAAAGGAGCCATGACTTTTTTCTTTCTACTGACGAGACAAAGACAAATCTTTGAGGTTGCAAGCCAAATATAAATAAAAGAACAATAAGACAAACAACACAATGTAACCACATGGAAGCTTTGATCTCAATTCTTATATAACATAATGATTTTGAAATACATTATAACAGAAGCATAAAATAAAGATTTCATCTCTTCCTGTAAATTAGTGACAATTTCAAAAAATGTCTCATGACAGTAACATTACCTTCTAGTCTCAATGGAAATGAATCAAATTTCAAAATATATGAGAATCAGCCAACATAGAATAATTTTGGATAGCTCTTTGTTGTATTGCTTTTGATGGTTGTTGTCACATGTTAAATGCTGAGTATGAATAATTTTCTAACAGGAAAAAGAAATGTATTTTTCATCCTAAGAAACAAAAATAATTTCCACTTGAAGTTTCTCTCATCTCAGATCTTACCAAAGGTGAATATTTAGTGGAAGTTTAAGGTTAGATGGACTAAGTGTTTTGGAAACATGAAAGATTTGAGTGCTTTTTCCACTGTTACGTGTTGTCATATTTCTAAAATGGCTTGCTCTAAAACCGCCAAAGATATTTTATTCATTTGTCTTGAAGGAGAACACCACAGTGCCCTTTAACTATAGTTTGGTAGGTTTTGATAAGTTTTCTTGTTATTTATTGTGTTAGTAACTATGTTTTGTAGAGTTATGCACTAGGTATTTGAGAACTCTGTGAGATCATAAATTCCTTAAAACTGTGGATGATAGACTAGACTCAGGGCCGGCCTTAGGGAAAATGGCACCCTGAGCGAACTTGTATTTTGGTGCTCCTGGTCCCTGTGGGCTCCCCAGGCTCCCCACCCCTCCTTCACTCCTAACCCTGTACTGTGCCCCCTTCGGCCCTAACCCTTGTACCCCCCCCCCGCACCCCTAACTCTTGCCCCCTCCTCCTCTCCTAACCCCAATCACTGTGCCCCAATCTCTGCACACCCTTCACACCTAAGCCTGCACCCCCTCCTGTGCCCCAACCCTACATTGTGCCCCCTTCCTCCCAACCCTGTACTCTCCTCCTGTACCCCAACCTTTCCTTAACCCCTACACTGTGCACCCTTTGCCCCAATCCCTGTTCCCTCCTGCACCCCTAACCACTACTCTGTGCCACCTTCACCCCAACCTCTGTACTCCCCTCCTGCGCCCCTAACCCTTGCACCTCTCTTCTGCAGAGTCAGTATATTTTGATTCCTTTGCTTATTGCTTTCAAATACTGCTTTAAAGTACAATGCAACTGCAAAACCCACCTTAACATAAGAGCGAGACATGTCCCCTGGTTTCAGGTCAAAGAAAGCACGGCCAAGGTCCTGTGTCCTGAAGAAGGAATTATGCCTTGTTCAGCTGCTGCTGTTTGGGAACTACGTCTTCTCCATTTCCCTACTGTGCTTAAGCTCTGTAAAAGGCATAATTTATCTAAAAACTGATGTCATTCTAGTCCAGTATATTAGGCACCAGACTGAGAGTCAGGAACCTGGGTTATGTTCCTGTCATTCACATTGACTCACTATATGATTTTGTATAAGTCACTTAGGACGTAATTTTCAGTAGTATTGAACTCTTTTCTTCCACTGAAGTCACTGGGAGCTGAGAGTGTTGAAAATCAGACCTTTTCACTCTCTCTGCCTCGCTTTCCACGTCTGTAAAATGTTTACTAACCATTGGGAAGTGTTTTAAGTGAAAAATGTATGAAAAGCAACTTTGTAAGTGCTAATTATCGTTTTTAATAATAAAAGTAGAGGTACGTGCATGACTTAAACATAGTAGAAGTACAAATATGGAAGCTCTTCCAACACCTAAATCTGCAAACAGCGGTCTGAAAATCAGGGGAAAGATTTTGAGGATTAAAAAATCCACCAAATTTTTTTGCCAACACATTTTTCTCTCCGAGGACTCTGGCCCTGAAGATAGAAAATGGTGCTATGACAACATCATGCAGTTGCTTTTTTCCTGTATCTATTATCAAACTGATTAATTTGACATATTATTTTATTATTTTTCATCTTTAGATTTACCAGTAGATGTTGGTCAACCTGCAGATGAAAAGAAGGAATGCTACTACAATCTAAACGATGCTAATTTCTGTGATAATGTGTTGACATCCAACATCACCAAACAAGAATGTTGCTGTACGTTGGGTGCTGGCTGGGGGGATAACTGTGAAATCTTCCCATGCCCCGTCTTTGGAACTGGTAAGAGGAGGCTTTCCATCCAGCAATAGTTTCTCAAGGGTTGTGCTTTATATTAGTATAGATATCCTTGGCTTTCATGAGGGCTGTCCATAAAGGGCCATCTCCTAAAGCAGCTTACTCCAAACTTATCCAGGCGAAATGTCCACTCACGCAAAGGCAATAGGAAGAATTAGTCTCTGGTGTAACTCCACTGGCTTCATTGGAATTACAGCAGGGATAAATATGACCCATTATTTTTCTATGGCCCACACTATTTCCAAATGATTTTTAAAGCAACAATATTTCTGATCCAGGTTTTTGCCAAATATTATTGTAATGTTACAGTTATATTTCTCCCCATAAAGTAACAAATTAAGATGAGTATTTTTTATTTTTGTCTGGCTGTCATTAGTCATAGCAACGTATTTTATGCAGCAATGTGAAACATTAGAATAGATGTATAACATGACATTAATTTTACATTCTGCTACCTACTGTATAATACAGTTAATCATGCTGTCTGCACAACATTTTTTAGCCTTTAAATGCCAATTAGAAGAGCATAACCATATGCTCTTTGGCATAAATATTGATAACAGTACTTGAAGCACAGTGTGTAAACAGTGATGGCTGATATTCAATATCCAGCTGGAATAAATCATTTAAGATTAGAACATGTGTAAATTCTTCAGAATGCATGAGATAACTTTTAAAAGAAAAGTGATTTCTTGTTCTCAGTTCTTATCTTAGCCACATCTTTGAACTGGTGAAACTGTGCCTATTGCTGTGTGTTTTGGAAAGAGCCACTATACTTAAAAATATAAAAGAGGATTTGTTTGCATTTGAGCCTATGCCATCTCCAACATAACGTAATTCATTCCCTCTGTGAGCCAGATGATGCAGTTCTTACTCAGTTCCTGCTGAGGCAAAACTTTTTGAAGACAATGGTTAAATTCCTGTTGAAGTCAATGGAAGTTTTGCCTGTGTTATGACCGCAGCATTTGGCCATAAGGTTATACCTAGGTGTATAAGATTGCCCAAAGGGAATTAATCAGAGGAAAGGTTGCCTAAGATTTCTGAGAACGTATTAGTGAACATGAAAAGTTTATCATCTGTTACAGTTCTAGAATCCTAAATAACTGCTTTTTTCTGATATGATTTTTTTGTTTATTTCTCTACCAGCTGAATTTACTGATTTGTGTCCTGAAGGAAAAGGTTTCATCCCCTCTAGTGATTCATCATATGGAGTCATTACACAGAATTACAGAGGTCAGTATCAATTAGATATGCTAACTTGTATTAAATATGAACATTTCAGAAATTCTAATAATAGATCGTTTACGTAACCAGCAATGTCAGCATATTACTTCAGTTTTTCAACATGACAGAAACAGCATCTTGAAGTAAAATGTTACTCCAAAATACTTACCTTATGGTAAACCTGTATTTAGGACATAACACTATTATAGTTTTTTTCTTTATTATTCACATTTTATTCATCTTAGGTGCTGTAACACTTATAGTATTTTCCCTGTATTCATCTTACACTGTAAGAGCAGATGTTTAAAACACATAACCCCAAAGATCAGCTTTTGCTCATGTATAAGTACCACAAACCAGTCTTTAATTTATAAATAACAAGTGTTTTTAACAGTTATGGGGAAGGTTCTGTCCTGCATTAGCACGCAGGCTACAAGGGGAATGAATGATTGATGCTTAAGTTATTCTGAAAATTGAAAATAAACTTAGCAATGCTATTTAGAACATAATGCCATATACAATAATCTGTGAAGAAATGGACATTACTGGAGAGAGCAAAATAGAATATGTGCATGAGAGAAAGAGAGTATGTAGGCAAAAAACTTTATTAACAAGGAAGAGCAAGATCAGTAAAATTCCTTTGTTGAGTTAGTGAAGTCTGAAACTACTGTTAATAATTCAGGAAAGTATATTTTCCACAATGCGTGGCATAAATACATTGTAATTTTATTTAGTTAGAAGGAAATGTGCATAGTTGCCTTGAGTTATAAAGTAGCTACAGTATTGCTACATAAAATTACATTTGTTCATATCAGACTTGCAGTTTTACAGATCAAATATTTAATAACTCTGACGTTAGTGTACATTTATATTACATTAAAAATGCAGTATAATGTAACATACAGTATCTGAAAAGAGCAGTAGCATCACATAGTTAATATGTTTAGCTATGCCAACATCACCAATAGCTAAGTCAGAAACAAAGTCCTTAAAAGTTATGCCATATAGGGCCTGATTCTGAGAGATGATGAGCATCTGCTATGTCCATTAAAATCAGTGGGAGTTACAGGTTCTTGTTGCTTCTCAGGAATAGGCCACTAATTTTTGTATCTGAATTAGTGGCGAAGGATTGCCCAGTGGCTATGGCATAGGACTGGGATTCAGTAGACCTGAATTCAAGTCTCTGCTCCAGCACAGGCCTCCTGTGTGACCTTGGGCAAGTCGATTAATTTCGCTGTGCCTTACTTCCTCATCTGTAAAATGTAGATAATAGTACTTCCCTACCTGACAGGAATATGATAAGTATAAATACATTAAAGATTGCGAGGTACTGAGATTCTATGGTAATAGAGGCCTTGACAGATTGACAGATAATATATAGATGAATCAGAAAGATTTCATAATTCTCTTTTTAAGTACCTGAAAAAGACATCATGGATCTATAGCAGATTGTACAGAACTGGGAAATCCAGTTTCCGAGTACAGTTCTTTTTGGATGGAGCAGGCACATGATATTATTTGTGTCTTTGCTATGCTTATTTATTCTTTGCAACAAAAAATTGGCACACTTGATTTGTATGTGTATAGGCATCTGAGATAAAAAGCTTCTTTGATTGGTTATGCTGCCTTGCAGTTGATGACATCTGCAACTGCTACAAATATTAAAATATGGAAATTAAAATATTTTATAACTAGATATGTTTTCCAGGAAAACTCTCACCATGTTAACAAGATTTTTGCATTGAATAAGTTTTGGCAATATCCTTATAAATAGCAGATTTATAGTGGAGACAGTGGACCTGCAAATGGACAGATTATTTTGTAAAATGCGACATTTCTCTCTTCCATTAACACATCATGTATTTATTTTGCTTTCATCTGCATGCTTCTTTTTGCAGGAGTAACCCATATATTTTTAATTTGGAATTTATTGCAAAAACAAATGTATGTTCCCCAGCTCTCCCACTTTTCCCCAAAACCACATATTCTGTTTCCATAAGAAAAGGTGGACAGTCACTCGGCTATGTGATTTTTTTTTAATTAATCATTATAATGGGCTTGCTGCTAAACAATCAAACTTAAAAAAATATTTAATGTTTAAAATTGCTTAGTGGCTGGAAAAGTGACTGTAAAAATATTTTTATAGTCCTTTCAGCTCTTCTGGAAAAGTAAGTAATTTAATAATTCACCTTGAGAACTGTTCAGCAGATGGAAAAAATAGTTCATAGTGACATTCTTGTTACCCTGGTGTAAATCTGGAGTGACACTGTTGAAGCCAATGGATTAATGCCAGGGGAATTGAGTGCAGAATTTGGCCCAGTTTATCTGCTATACATTGTACCTTTCATTCTTCATTGGCATTTCTAACACCAGCCTGGTTTAAACGAAGTAATAGAGTAAATGTTTGGTAAACTAAAAGAAAAAGGGGCGGAAAAAGGAAGCAAATTCCAAAAGTAACAAAAAGTAAAAGCTTGGTAGAAAGTAAATAAAACCGTAGAAAAGTAAGTATGTGTTAGCATGGTTTATATTTTTCAATGAAACCTTATTAAGAGCACTAATTCATTTTAGATATTGTTGATTCTATCTGCTAAGAATATGCTTCATTGTATGTTTAAATATGGAGTATACTGTGACTATTGAGATGTCTGATACATACTGCCTACTTCTGGGAAAATATCTCTTGTTCTAAATTGTATCAAATGTCCTCAGATACAATAGTGATGAATGTCTTTATAATTGTACATAGCAACAGTAATAATTATGTCTGTGTGTGGGAAATCTTTATTGAGGTTCCCTAAACAAGTACAAAACCAACAAAATAAATCATGAGCACAGCAGAAAATAACCTCAGGATTCTAGATCATACACAGTGGAGGAAGATAGAGGGGGTGCTCAGTCAGTAAACATGTGCAGAGAGCAAAACAGCGATTATAAGGAGCACAGTCAGGATGAGTGCTTGGTCAAGCCACACAATAGTAAAAGGATGATGCAGGCAGGAAAGATGATGATCACCCACAGTGGAAATGTGATGGGCAAAGTAGGCCATGCTGGAATGAGAAATACATGATCCTAGCCAAATACAGGTAAAAACGACATGCTGCACACTTGCAGGTGGTACACAACCATCACAAACAGTTGTGCCATACGACTGGATCCCAGGTCATCTCTATTAACGGTATTAGGACAATCCATCCAGCAAGCACCACTGCTGTTTGCGTATATCATAGAAACTCCCAACTATGGAGCGAAATCCTGGCTCCATTGAAGTCAATGTGAGTTTTGCCACTGACTTCAGTGGGGTCCGGATTACCTCCGTTGCTTCAAAATGGAGGAGACAAAACCTAACAACAGATTTACATATACGTAGACAATTGTTGAACTGAGACAGTCACAGAAGAGGAAGTTCAGCCAAACAGAAGAAAGGACAAATGGTATGTGGAAGGCACAGTCAGTCCTCTTGGTCTGTTCTGCTTGGACCTAAGGCCAATTACAAAGCAAAAATACAGGAGGTGCCAACTGAGTGCTGTCGATTTCACATAGCCTGGACTGTGAGGAAATGTTTTTATGCCTGTGTACTGCTCTGTGTATAGTACAGGGTACTTGGGCCATGGCTGCCTCTGCCCTGTTTAGTAAGTTTATTGTCACCTCTTTCTCCTGCTCTAACCAGTGGGTTTTATCTCTTTGTCAGAACTGTCTTTATGTTGTTGTTTGCTGTCTTAGTAAACTTTTTCTTCCTTAGCTTCAGTCTGCATCAAAGTATATAGGATGCATCAGGGCTACACCACTTCAGTATTCTGGATTCAACAGGAGCTGTCCTTACTCACTTTGGATCTATAAGATTGTTTTGTGTGACTCTGGGAATTAGCCTTGTTCACAGTCCAGCATGTGGACATCTACAACATTGCTGCAGTTTGTGCCTCCCACTAATTTGAATTGGCAATATAAATCCAAAATCTTCTTTAGTAGCTTACCAGTTTGGGCACCCTTGCTCACATGGAGTAGTCCCTTCCTTTTGAAGTAGCTACCCACAGAGTAAAGGACTGCTCAGCATGACAGAATTGGGCTGTATGGAAATACAATAGTATTTTATCTTAGTATCCACTTTGTCACCTTACAATCTGCCCTGAGTAAGATATAGTGCATAGCTGCAGCAACCCAGAATCAGACAAGAGAATAAATTGTGTCTCAAAGTCACAATTCCTTCCCTGCTTCCCCCTTGCTCTGGGAAGGGACTAAGTTACTGCACCCTTTTTTGTGGAGTGACTGATTTCCCCCATGCATCCAGCTAAGTTACTCTGGCTACCAAATAAGGAGGCAGAACCAAGGCTCCCCCAGCTCTCCACACCACACTCAACCCAGTCCCAAATCATTTGCTCGCAGTGGCAAGTAGCCCTGGCTATGCTCCCAACAGCCAGAGTCACAGTCTGAACAGGGGAGTAAGTGGGGCTTGCTCTATAGTCCCCTACATGACTGAGTAAGGGCTGTAACTGTAGTTTTCTCTACAGATGCAGATGAATGCCTGCTCTTCGGACAAGAAATCTGTAAAAATGGCTTCTGTCTGAACACACAGCCAGGTTATGAGTGTTACTGTAAACAAGGCACATACTATGATCCTGTTAAACTCCAGTGCTTTGGTAAGTTCTTTAATGCCTCACTGTACATTATAATGGTATGCAGATGGGCATGATAAGCAGAGTTATGCAGTAAAAATGCAAGGCTGAAATGTGGTATTTATCCAGAGCTCATAGTAAGGGAAGCACAGAGCTTCTTTACTCCTGTAGCATCTTTTTAAGGGGTGCACCATGCTCCCCCTTCCTCCTGCATGGCTGGCCAGCTCTCCTGAAGGACATATGGTGGAGGAAGGTAGAACCAGGACTCTGCCTACTCCCTTCCTTCTTCTCAGCAAATTGCTCCCAGGGGCTTGCATGTCAGCAGCAGCCCCTGTGCTCCCCAGAGAACAGGAGCTACTAATCAGAGTGGCCTTTGTGTGCAATGCACAAGGTGAGAGGAAACTACTCCCTCTCTCGCCACACACTGCTGCTTCAATCTACGGGATACAATCTAGCTTTCTGTTCTTTGTACACAAATCAGGCACTGAATGCCTGTATGCTTTATCCCACTTTAACTTTGGTAAGTGTGCAGTTTTTAACACAATAAATTGAATTAACACTATGATTTTTATTAAGTACAGATTTCTCCACAAAGAGTTAATATGCAATATGGAATTACAATTCAGGTCACTGATGTAACATAAGCACGTTCCTTTTAGTCTGCAGAACCTCTTACTCCTTTATGCTTGCCATTTGATTGAAACTTATTCATAAGTGTGACCGTGACTTTTGCAGCTTCAGCGGAAAACCATATAGACTATGCAGAATAACATAATGAAAGGAAGTAATTTTTGAAACCACAATAAGAGAGCCTTTCACCTGGGGTTTCTAAGACTATCTTCTACAAAGATATTTTCTTTTCTGATTTAATGTCATTTAAGAAAAACAGCCTGCTGTTTCCATAGGGCTGAATACTTGCTTTTCCTCTCTAAGCCAAGCTTACGAGGAGTAGAGCTGTGGTGGCCAAAAAGGAAGATCCTTTTCTCTCCGCAGAAGTACTGAGGGACCTTGGGCAGGGTGCTCATCAATGGTCCTTACTGCTACCGAATAAAAGAGCAGCATGCAGGCATTCTCTGCGGAATCTGCTGTGGATGCAGCTGGCATATCTATGGCACGCCCACCTGGGCCTGTGAAACACTGCAATGTGTTAATCAAGAGGCTGCTCAGTTCTTGAGTGCAATAGATCAGCATCCTGCCTCTCTCCTGTGCCGGTGCTCTGAGTAGGGTGAAGATGCTACCTGACTCCTATTCCTCCACTTGGGCATAGGTGCAGGCAGAATTTTTCCCTCTGTAAAATTGTATTTGGACTAATTCAGAGGTGGCACTTGGGGAAATCTGTTCTTAATTTAAGAATTTGTAGGCATTAATTTACACAATGCAACTTCTTTGATGTTGACTTTTTTTGGTGCATTTCTTCCCTTTTAAAGATACAGATGAATGTCAGGACCCAAACAGCTGTGTGGATGGCCAGTGCATTAACACTGAAGGATCTTACAACTGTTTCTGTACCCATCCAATGGTTCTGGATGCCACAGAAAAGCGGTGTATCAGACCAGCAGATTCAAATGGTATGCTCCATTATATGCATTATACTGTTCCTGTACAGGATCAACAACTGACACTGTTGACCATGAGGTGTTGTAGATATGGCTGCAGATCCTACCAATGTAGGTCACTATTGGGTGGCTCTGCTCCATTCTGAGGAAATCTCAGATGGTAGTCTTGTGCAGTTTTTTATCTATGCTGAGGACACGTTCATGTAATTCCACAGGGTTTCATCGTGTCCCCCAGTGTGTATATGGAACCATTGGGACTGTTAATGAGTAAGCTTGGTTTGAGGTATTTTCAATATGCTGATGACACCCAGCACTGGATCTCTATCTGTTCCAACCTTGAAGGTGAAGTGACCCAACCTGCCCAGCATCTCACTGAAATTGGGACTTGGGTGAGGGATAGCTGGCTAAGACTCACTCCAGACAAAACAGAGATTGTGTTTTTATAATAGAGGAAAGATATAGGAGTAAATAGTGGGAATTATATCTGTGCCTCTGATTACTCAATGGGATATGTCCCTCATTTGTCTCTCAGCTTTGTAACTGTAGGAAGTTTGTTTAGGGTACACTCCGTTCATTTTTTCAAGCTTTTCTCCACAACCAAGAGGGTTAGAATCTTACTACTTTTTTAATGAAAGCTGAGAATCTCACGCAAATTCTTAATTCCAGAAGAAGGGATTTTAAGAAAAACACCAAATATTCTAAGACTCATGATAAAATCGAAAGAGTTAGCAACGCTAACTATGGAATTCTACATCATACACATTTTTAGAAATGTTAAAACATTTGATTAATAGTGGTGTGTCTAGCAATGAATTCAATCCTCTGTTCTATGCAGCCAATGAAGAATTTAACCATCTAAGAGGTTTCCATAATAGGGGGTACTAGTGCAGATTGATTGAACATTTTATTTTATGTGGATCATATAATAAATCTCTATAAATCCTTACCTAAAACTCAACCAGACAGTGGTGTTTTAACTAAACAAACTATGGACAAGATTATGCTGGGCCCCTGCATGGATGTGCCAGGAGGGGAGAGGGCCAAGAGTCTCCAGACAATGCAAGCACTAAGGCTAGCAGAAGAACAATCTTTGTACTTGGGAAGTTCATAGTGCTCCTGTTTTTTAACTGTTGGCACTAGCCTCTCTAAAGTAGAGAGGGAGGAAAAAGGGCAACAGTACAGCCACTAGCATGCAGAGTTCATTGTGTATAGATGGGATGGTACTTGCACCTTTCTTCCCACTCTCCTTTCAGCTCTCTGGAGCTCAGGGAGGCAATGTACAGTGTCTTAAAGGCACAGTGAAACTCTAATTCTATCATTTGAAGCCTCTGGCTACATGTGCTGTAAAAGGTGGATCTAAACTCAGGTAGTCTTCATGCTTTCAGAATACCACATTTTCCTTGTGAGTTGGGGTTCAATCCTATGATTTTACATGTAGTGTGTGTAGTTGAAGTTGTATTTGTTACACCATGTAACAAATGCGGTTACTACAACTCACCAGAGGATGACAGTTCCTTTTCGTGACAACTTTTGTGGTTTCAATATTTGTTTTCATTCTGCATTGGAACAAAACAGAACCATTCAAATATTTTCACAAAAGGAAAATGTCAGTTTTCTGAGCCAAAAAGGCAGCTTTTCTATTTGGGTTTATTTCTGGGTAGGTGTGGTCAACAGTGGTCAGAGAGCCCTGGAACTCAGAAACCTTCCTGTCAAAAACCTAATTGAAACCAATATGTCCCTACAAAACATTTCAGCATTGACAAAACAGCATATTTTGACAAAAATATTGTGTCAAAAATATTCCACCCATCTCTAGCGGACAAACTTCTTAAACTGTCTTACTGATACAATCTTTACCCAGTGTAAGGAAATCCAAGTTAATGTATTTTAGGGTTCACTCCTTGGATGGGATTTCCAAAGCACTTAGCGTTGACCTAACTCAGCTCCCACAGAAGTTAGTGGAAGTTCCATTGATTCCAATAGGAGTAGAATTAAGTCAATGCTGAGCACTTTGGAAAAATCGCACTCCTTGGCAAAGAATTTCAGAAGTGACTAGAAACTCAGTGTGTCCCACTCTTGGGTGCCTAGCTTGAGAATCTTTAAAGAAGCCTGTTTTTCTGAGAGTAGGTGCTCAACAGTTTCTGAATACCAGGACCCTTTCAGATTTCTCAAGTTCGACAGTCAACATTTGAGCCACTCCAAATCACTAGTCATAATCACGTAGTCATAATTTCTAAGTTAAACATTTGAATTCATTAGTAAACCCATCCAGCTTTGGTTTCATGTAAAGCAATAATGTTAGATTATTCTTGTAACCTTCATTTAGATAACACTGTATTTTACTAATGTCTTTGAAATAGTAAGAGCATTGTGGTACTGATGTAATACTGACTTCTCCTGCAGAACAAACTGAAGAAACTGAAGTCTACCAGGATCTTTGCTGGCAACATCTGAGTGAGGATTTTGTTTGTAGCCGGCCTCTGGTTGGAAAGCAGACTACATACACTGAGTGCTGCTGCTTATATGGTGAGGCCTGGGGCATGCAGTGTGCACTCTGTCCCATGAAGGACTCAGGTAAGGAAATGTACATTTCAGTTCCTAAGATGATTTTTAGAGCCAGTAGTCATTTTAATCTCTTTCCCTGTATTCTCAATACCTGAATTAATAGCATAAAAAAGAAATTGGCTGTCCATAAACCAATGCTGCTAAATGGAAATAACTAAAGTCCAGATTTTCAAAAATGACCTCTAATTTTTGCTGCCTCAGTTTTAAAAACACTGGGGCTTGACTTTCAGAAGTGTTGAGTGTGATGGGTTCAGTCACAGAGAACCCCTTGGGACTGTCACCTGATGTGCTGAGATTACCTCTGAGCCTCCCCGCCAGCTTGGGACTCCAGAACCCTGCCTTGTTGAGCCAGACACGCTAGCTGGCTGCAACACAGACCCAGGTCTGGTCCACACCCCCAAAGCTGCAGACTTTAACCAAAAACTGCTCAGCAGGTCACTTCTCTCCAGCACCCAGACACCCAGCTCCCTGTGGGATCCAAACCCCAAATAAATGCGTTTTACTCTGTATAAAGCTTATACAGGGTAAATTCAGAAATTGTTCGCCCTCTATAACACTGATAGAGAGATATGCACAGGTGTTTGCTCCCCCAGGGATTAATCACTTACTTTGGGTTAATTAATAAACAAAAGTGATTTTATTAAGTATAAAAAGTAGGATTTAAGTGGTTTCAAGTAATAACGGACAGAACAAAGTAAGTTACCAAGCAACATAAAACAAAACACGCAAGTCTAAGCCTAATACATTAAGAAACTGAATCCAGGTAAATCTCACCCTCAGAGATGTTCCAATAAACTTCTTTCACAGATTAGACTCCTTTCTAGTCTGGGCCAATCCTTTCCCTGGTACAGTTCTTGTTAGTACAAGCTCAGCTGGTAACTAGGGGTTTTCTCATGACTGCAGTCCCCTTTGTTCTGTTCCACCCTCTTTTATAGCTTTGGCACAAGGTGGGAATCCTTTGTCTCTCTGGGTCCCCACCCCTCCTTCTAAATGGAAAAGGACCAGGTTTAAGATGGATTCCAGTACGAGGTGACATGGTCTTATGTCCCGTGAGGCCCCAAGCCTTGATTCTTTCCTTCTTTCCATCCTGACTCACAGGAACACAGGAAGGCTTACAAGTAAACAGAGCCATTTACAACCAATTGTTCTAGATAATGGGAGCCATCAAGATTCTAAACCACCATTAATGGCCCACACTATGCATAATTACAACAGGACCTCAGAGTTAACTTCATATTTCTAGTTTTAGATACAAGAATGATACGTACATACAAATAGGATGAACACACTTAGTAGATTATAAGCTTTGTATTGATACCTTATAAGAGACCTTTTGCATAAAGCATATTCCAGTTACATTATATTCACATTCCAAGCATATTTTTCATAGAGCATATGGAGTGCAACGTCACATTGAGCATCAACCTTTCTCATTCATTTCAATTGTAATTGTGGGTGATTAGCACCTCTAAAACTCAGGCTTTACATTTTTTTTATTGGCATTCTGAAAATTAGAGCCATTTCAGAAAATGTAGGCCTGATACATTTTGCCCATTAATATTATAGAGCAAAATTCTGAGTAGGTTTATTTTCTTCTTATATGCTAACATATAGTAAATATTTAGAAAGAAATATGCTGCTTCTTATTGTGGTCTGGGGTAATATTAAGGTTTAATAGACTAGAGGGGAAGTTATGTTCATACAATGCTGCCTATTGAAAAAGTACCAGAGTAAGAAATTGTTTTTCAGCTGTTAACTTGGCAAGTTTCCTCTATAGCCCTGCTGGACTGCTTTGCTTTTCAGTGAATGATTTTTGTGAAAGAAGAGTTTATCATTCCACAGAGTTACTTTTATTTTATAGTTTTAAAATTTCTGTCCCTCTATGGCAGATGATGTAGCCTGTTCTCTCTCTCTCTCTCTCCCCACACACATATATGAATTTTACCTTCTACATAAATATTATGGATTTTAATAACTCATTTTTGCATATATACAGATGGAGCAATTATATCTTATACTAGACTGCCTTCAAAGGGACATACTGACGTAATAATGAAGTGTTACTAAAGGTATTGTGTAGAATAATTAGACCTACAGAAGAATGAGTCTTGGTCATTTAAGACAGATAAGGAAGCCTGCTAGGGGAGAAAGAAATGGGGTATTGCTATTGATTAGGGAAATGCATCCTCCCAGGGAATATTGCCTAATACTACTGACATTTTTGGAGCGTTAGCTAGCTGACATAGATAGTGGAAAATGAATGTGTTTGTCTTATTATTTCAAAAAAATATTGTTTTGTGTAAGGACACAAAATTCTTTTTATCAATATGACTGGAAGCTAAACGGGTATGGGGAGAAGTCTCTCTGGTTATAAACAGACCTCTTTCTGGGACTTGTGGCCTGAACACAGATCTGTTAGAGCAGCAGAGTTTTAAGCTGTGAGAGAAGAGATGCTATTTTATTCGATGAAAATGAGGTGATAAGTAATAGCCGATATGGATTTGTCAATAACAAATCACACCAAACCAACCTAATTTCTTTCTTCGACAGAGCAACTGGCTTAGTGGATAAGGGGGACATAATAGATGTGAGTTAAGTAAGGCTGGACTTAAGTACGGTTGTGGACACTTTCCCATATGACATTCTCATAAGCAAACAAGGGAAATATGGTCTAAATAAAATTACTCTAACGTGGTTGTACAACTGGTTGAAAGACTGTACTCAAAGTGTAGTTATCAATGGTTTTCTGTCAAACTGGCAGGACATATTGAGTCTGCGCCCATAGGTGTCTGTCCTGGGTCTGGTACTTTACAATATTTTTATTCATGACTTGGATAATAGAGTGGAAAGTGTGCTTATAAAATTTGCATCTGACTCTGAGCAGGGAGGGGTTGCAAGCACTTTGGAAGACAGTATAGGAATTCAAAATGTTTTAGATAAATTGGAGAATTGGTCTGAAGTCAATAAAATGAAATTCAATAAAGACAAGTGCGAAGTGCTGCATTTAGGAAGGGAAAGTCAAATTCACAAATACAAAATGGGGAATAACTGGCTAGGCAGTAGTACTGCTGAAAAGGATCTGGGGGGAATAGTGGATCACAAATTGAATATGAGTCAACAGTTTGATGCTGGTGGAAAAAGGCAAAAATCATTCTGGGATATGGTAATAGGAGTATTGTATGTAAGACATGGGAAGTATTTGTTCCTCTCTACTCGACACTGGTGAGTCCTCAGCTGGAGTATTGAATTCAGTTTTGGGCACCACATTTTAAGAAAGATGTAAATAAATTTGAGAGAGTCCAGTGGAGAGCAACAAAAATAGTAAGAGGGTTAGAAAATTTGACCTATTAGGAAAGGTGAACTGGACATGTTTAATCCAGAGAAGAGAAGGCTGAGGGAGAACACAGTCTTCAAATATGTAAAGAGGACAGTAATCACTTGTTCTCCATGCTTACAGAAGGTAAGACAAGAAGTAGTTTGCTTAGTTTGCAGCAAGGGCGATTTAGGTTAGATATTAGGAAAAACTTTCTAACTGTTACCCAAGGAAGTTGTGGAATTCCCATCACTGGAGGCTTTTAAGAATAGGTTAGACAAACACCTGTCAGGGATGGTTTAGATATACTTGGTTCTGCCTCAGCATGTGGGGGATGCACAAGAGGTCCCTTCCAGCCCTACATGTCTATGATGCTATGATTTTATGCCATGCCATATATAAGTAATATTTCAGTATTTTGTAATTTAGGCCTGGTGCACACACAGTTTTTGTACTAGTATAACTGTAGTTATACTCAAAAAGAAAAGGAGTCCTTGTGGCACCTTAGAGACTAACCAATTTATTTGAGCATGAGCTTTCGTGAGCTACAGATGCATCTGATGAAGTGAGCTGTAGCTCACGAAAGCTCATGCTCAAATAAATTGGTTAGTCTCTAAGGTGCCACAAGGACTCCTTTTCTTTTTGCGAATACAGACTAACACGGCTGTTACTCTGAAACCTGTAGTTATACTGTCGGCTGGTGGGAGAGGTGGTAATTTTTTACCAGCATAGTTATATCAGTCCAATCCCTAATGTGGACACAGTTTTATACCAGTATAAAGGTGCCTTTTACTGGTTTAGTTTATTCCCCTTCCTGTATAAGCAATCCCTGTATAAGCACTTTTTTACTGATATATACAGTAACTTCTTCCACTGTGTAGGAGTTGTATCATTTTAACCATACCGTTATAGTTAAAGTGGTTCAGTTTTTGTGTGTAGACAAGATCTTAGTGTTCTAAAGTATTAGCCTAGGTGTGTTTGTTTCTACTTATGTTTTATTTTTTATAATTTACTCACAATGGCCTTGAACCAGCAAAGCTTTTAAGCACATGCATAACTCCGCTTGTTCTAGTAGTTACCCATGTGTTTATATGCTTTGGAAGATCAGGACCTATTTCTGTAAGGCTAAAAATAAAATATGATTTTTGAATTGACTGGCTGGGGTAATTGTTGGCTGCTGCCCCCGAATAGAGCATGAAGTACGTTGGCTTCCCAGACAATAGTAAAAAAGGAGTAGGGGGATTGTTTCAGAAAGGAAATTGCAACCTTCTCCATGCCTTGTAAGCCAAGCAATGTCACAGAAAGGCTCCTGCGGACAATTCTGGGCATTGGAAGAGATGGTGACTCAGGGTAAGAGGTGCTTTTACGCTTGCCCTTAAAAGCATGACATTCAGCCAGTGATCGATTACTAAACTTACTATGTATCAAATTAATGCTTAACAGAACTGTGTGTTTAGTATAGTTAAAATAAGACTGGTAAGCATACTGTAGAGAAGAGTCCAGCACTGTCTGAGGGCCAGATGAAATGATCTAATAGGCCTTTCAGTCTCTAATTTCTGCAATTCTGTGATAAATAACTGAAAAGTATCAACTTCCAATCTAGCAGAAAAGTAACTAGAAGCCTGGTCTGCAGAGTTTGATTGCAAATCCATACAAAGAATCCTGGTTCAGGAGCAACCAGGGATTGGATCTTTCATCAGGAAAGTGGTTGAGCTCATTTCTGAAGTGACACAGAGGAGGGTTAGCCAAGTGAGGCCCTAATGCAGCAAACCCTCTTCATGTGATTACATTTCAGCATGTATGTAGTCCCATAAAAATTATGCACATGTGAAGGTGCTTGAGGATCTGGGTCTTTGTGCAGTTGGACAGTATTTCTGGGGGCTACAGAAATACGCTAAAAGGATAGCTAAACCATCAGCCAAGAGAGAATCAGAATAAAAAGTGTAGAAATGGCAGCTCTAAATTAAGTGGCAGAATAAATCCAAGGTTCCCCTTTGCACCATTCCTGTCTGGGGAGGGTTGGAGCCCCTGAGTGTAGCCCTTTAATTGGGGATTGTATTACCACCCCTGTCACTTGAATGCCCCCCTCGTGGCCGGGGTGCCGCTATAGTGCCTTATCCTTGTTTTCCCTTTCTTCAGGGCTCCTTAAACAAAACTTCACACAGTCTTGCTCAATCACAGCCCTTCTTTGGGGTCTGGATTTTTTATTAAATTAACAAAGTTCCCAAAAACAAACACAAAAGAAATCATCCACCCAGCCCTTCTCTTCCCTAAAGAACTGTCACTTCCTCAGGGATCACTGCAGGAGACTCTCTTTCCCTACAGCTTTACTCTGTAGTTCCCTCGCAGTAGGAAATACTCTCCCCTGTAGCTTCCTGCTGCCTTTTATATTTGAACCACCTGATTCCTCTCAGGTGGGGCTCATCTTGTAATCATCGCTAGCTTAGCCCCAGGTTCTCCAGCCCATGGGCAAGCCACCCTCTTACAGGGCTGATCCATGGAAGAAGAGAACCAGCAAAACAAGCTGTGGGGGGGTGTGTGTGTATGTATGTATGTATGTGTATATATATACACACACACTCTGCTTGTTTTGCTGGTTTTCCACACACATTTATAAAGTAAAATGATCATTAAAGATAGATAATGAAGGGAGAAGTAATGTTTAATTAACTTTTTATAGGTCAAATTTTCGAATTCAATTTATGTTTAAAATAGAAAATAGGAATGAATAATTCTTCATGCCATTCATAGAATCATAGAATATCAGGGTTGGAAGGGACCCCTGAAGGTCATCTAGTCCAACCCCCTGCTCAAAGCAGGACCAATTCCCAGTTAAATCATCCCAGCCAGGGCTTTGTCAAGCCTGACCTTAAAAACTTCCAAGGAAGGAGATTCCACCACCTCCCTAGGCAACGCATTCCAGTGTTTCACCACCCTCTTAGTGAAAAAGTTTTTCCTAATATCCAATCTAAACCTCCCCCACTGCAACTTGAGGCCATTACTCCTCGTTCTGTCATCTGCTACCATTGAGAACAGTCTAGAGCCATCCTCTTTGGAACCCCCTTTCAGGTAGTTGAAAGCAGCTATCAAATCCCCCCTCGTTCTTCTCTTCTGCAGGCTAAACAATCCCAGCTCCCTCAGCCTCTCCTCATAAGTCATGTGTTCTAGACCCCTAATCATTTTTGTTGCCCTTCGCTGGACTCTCTCCAATTTATCCACATCCTTCTTGTAGTGTGGGGCCCAAAACTGGACACAGTACTCCAGATGAGGCCTCACCAATGTCGAATAGAGGGGGACGATCACGTCCCTCGATCTGCTCGCTATGCCCCTACGTATACATCCCAAAATGCCATTGGCCTTCTTGGCAACAAGGGCACACTGCTGACTCATATCCAGCTTCTCGTCCACTGTCACCCCTAGGTCCTTTTCCGCAGAACTGCTGCCTAGCCATTCGGTCCCTAGTCTGTAGCGGTGCATTGGATTCTTCCGTCCTAAGTGCAGGACCCTGCACTTATCCTTATTGAACCTCATCAGATTTCTTTTGGCCCAATCCTCCAATTTGTCTAGGTCCTTCTGTATCCTATCCCTCCCCTCCAGCGTATCTACCACTCCTCCCAGTTTAGTATCGTCCGCAAATTTGCTGAGAGTGCAATCCACACCATCCTCCAGATCATTTATGAAGATATTGAACAAAACCGGCCCCAGGACCGACCCTTGGGGCACTCCACTTGACACCGGCTGCCAACTAGACATGGAGCCATTGATCACTACCCGTTGAGCCCGACAATCTAGCCAGCTCTCTACCCACCCTATAGTGCATTCATCCAGCCCATACTTCCTTAACTTGCTGACAAGAATACTGTGGGAGACCGTGTCAAAAGCTTTGCTAAAGTCAAGAAACAATACATCCACTGCTTTCCCTTCATCCACAGAACCAGTAATCTCATGATAAAAGGCGATTAGATTAGTCAGGCATGACCTTCCCTTGGTGAATCCATGCTGGCTGTTCCTGATCACTTTCCTCTCATGCAAGTACTTCAAGATTGATTCTTTGAGGACCTGCTCCATGATTTTTCCAGGGACTGAGGTGAGGCTGACTGGCCTGTAGTTCCCAGGATCCTCCTTCTTCCCTTTTTTAAAGATTGGCACTACATTAGCCTTTTTCCAGTCATCCGGGACTTCCCCGGTTCGCCACGAGTTTTCAAAGATAATGGCCAATGGCTCTGCAATCACAGCCGCCAATTCCTTCAGCACTCTCGGATGCAACTCGTCCGGCCCCATGGAGTTGTGCACGTCCAGCTTTTCTAAATAGTCCCTAACCACCTCTATCTCCACAGAGGGCTGGCCATCTCTTCCCCATTTTGTGATGCCCAGCGTAGCAGTCTGGGAGCTGACCTTGTTAGTGAAAACAGAGGCAAAAAAAGCATTGAGTACATTAGCTTTTTCCACATCCTCTGTCACTAGGTTGCCTCCCTCATTCAGTAAGGGGCCCACACTTTCCTTGGCTTTCTTCTTGTTGCCAACATACCTGAAGAAACCCTTCTTGTTACTCTTGACATCTCTCGCTAGCTGCAGCTCCAGGTGCGATTTGGCCCTCCTGATTTCATTCCTACATGCCCGAGCAATATTTTTATACTCTTCCCTGGTCATATGTCCAACCTTCCACTTCTTGTAAGCTTCTTTTTTATGTTTAAGATCCGCTAGGATTTCACCGTTAAGCCAAGCCGGTCGCCTGCCATATTTACTATTCTTTCGACTCATCGGGATGGTTTGTCCCTGTAACCTCAACAGGGATTCCTTGAAATACAGCCAGCTCTCCTGGACTCCTTTCCCCTTCAAGTTAGTCCCCCAGGGGATCCTGGCCATCCGTTCCCTGAGGGAGTCGAAGTCTGCTTTCCTGAAGTCCAGGGTCCGTATCCTGCTGCTTACCTTTCTTCCCTGCGTCAGGATCCTGAACTCAACCAACTCATGGTCACTGCCTCCCAGATTCCCATCCACTTTTGCTTCCCCCACTAATTCTACCCGGTTTGTGAGCAGCAGGTCAAGAAAAGCGCCCCCCCTAGTTGGCTCCTCTAGCACTTGCACCAGGAAATTGTCCCCTACGCTTTCCAAAAACTTCCTGGATTGTCTATGCACCGCAGTATTGCTCTCCCAGCAGATATCAGGAAAATTAAAGTCACCCATGAGAATCAGGGCATGCGATCTAGTAGCTTCCGTGAGCTGCCGGAAGAAAGCCTCATCTACCTCATCCCCCTGGTCCGGTGGTCTATAGCAGACTCCCACCACTACATCACTCTTGTTGCACACACTTCTAAACTTAATCCAGAGACACTCAGGTTTTTCTGCAGTTTCGTACCGGAGCTCTGAGCAGTCATACTGCTCCCTTACATACAGTGCTACTCCCCCACCTTTTCTGCCCTGCCTGTCCTTCCTGAACAGTTTATAACCATCCATGACAGTACTCCAGTCATGTGAGTTATCCCACCAAGTCTCTGTGATTCCAATCACATCATAGTTCCTTGACATCACCAGGACCTCCAGTTCTCCCTGCTTGTTTCCAAGGCTTTGTGCATTCGTATATAAGCACTTGAGATAACCTGTTGATCGCCCCTCATTCCCAGTATGAGGCAGGAGCCCTCCCCTCACTTTTGGAAGCATGTTTTGTTGATTCCAGTGAGAACCTTTGAATGCTCTTTGGCTTACATGGAATAATTGTTGTTGGTTTCCCCTTTAATATGTAGATACTATCTGCTTTTTATAAATAATCAAGCAGCAATCTAGTTATTACCAGCAACTAATAGAACACAATGTACAGTGTGCGTGCTAAATAAAAGCATATAACATTAAGATTCAGTATCTGCCTGCAGATGACCCACAAAGAAAGGCTGTGTCTCTCTTTTAAATGCATTTTTAAAATATTTTAAAATACTGAATTCTTTTTAAATGGTTGGGCTCAATGGTTTACTCGGTTACATGGGGCGCAGCTCCTATGGACTTTCCTGGAGGTTGAATCTTCATAACGGAGGGCAGAAATTAGGCCCATTATGTCAATAGGAACAGATGGGCCATCAGCATGGTGCAGTAAAGTATATAATTAAATGTAAACTATCAGGCAAACTACTATGATTTCACCAAAAATAACGATCTGATTGACCAGTTATTGTGGCAAAAGATTTCTGATATACAGTGAAACCTGGGAAGCAAGATATAACATACTGGCTTTGTATATAATGTGTGTTTCTCCTTGCTGACATTGCCTCCACAGTTACCTTCTAGGAATCACATTGCTGCCAAATTTTTTGGAGTAGTCGTGATGGTTGGTAGGGACCTGTATATGTCACTGAAGCCTTAACTTTATAAAAAAAGGTTGCCCCCACAAAAGTTCCCACTTCCTCTCTCTCTGCCAAATATTGTTGTCTAGGAAACTTCCTTTCCTTCTATGTTGTTTTGGGGTTTTGTAATAGAAAAGAAAAAGTAGTGTGACTACTGTGTGTGAAAAAATGTCAAATGAGGGATTATCCTTTAATGAACTTCCACAATGATCTCTAAAAGCTGCAAATGAAGATTTAGACTTCATTTCTTGTTTTTAAAGACCCTCTTTGCTAAGCTCCATCAGCCTGGCTCTCAAAAGCTTTCTTCCTCTTATCAAGAAATAGCCAGTGCAGGTTCTCACACACAGTATAGTTGCCACATACTACTTGAACAGACAGAGAAGAGTTCTGTTTGGACTGCCTCTCCGCTGGCAGGAGTGAGAGACTTTCTGGCAGACCATCTCGTTCAGAAAGAAGCAGACCAACTCAAATAGTCATTTAAACCATCAGGGGTGAATCATATATTTATGGGTCAGCCAGGAAGACTGGAACTAGTTTTCTACAAGTCAGAACAGGAGTTGGCTGAGGTACTGCTCAAGAGCACTTCAGAGCACAGGTATCTTTATTTTGTACTAGACAAATACTTCTATATGTCTTTCTTCCAAGTCCTCTTAGAATATCATAGAAGGGACCTCAGGAGGTCATCTAGTCCAATGCCCTGCTCAAAGCAGGACCAATCCCCAATTTTTGCCCCCAATCCCTAAATGGCCCCCCTCAAGGACTGAGCTCACAACCCTGGGTTTAGCAGGTCAATGCTCAAACCACTGAGCTATCCCTCCCCCCTCTTATCTATTACTGTTGATGTCTCTACACAAGAAGCCATGAGTTAATTTATCAGTCATCAGGGATGACTCTTTTCATTCCATTGAAAACTAATTCTTTCCAATTGAACGTGTTAAGTGAATACAGTTCATTTATGTGAATTTTAATAAGCACTGAAGGAACGGGTAGGATATTTGTATTCATTTGAAACCATGAGCCATGTTTTGATCCCAAATGGAACTGTTTTTTGGCACTATTATATTTTTCCTTGTGGAGCAAAGAATGTGAAAATAAGAGCCTTGTTTTTAACATGTAAGAACAATTATAGATAGAAACCCAAACCTTGGGAGCAGTTCACCACTTCAGGAACGTTTACCAAGGAAAACTTAGAGCTGAGTGAACTGAATGAATGAATCATTTGACGTTTTCAGTCTACGACACTTAAAAGTGATATCATTGGCTCAGGAGAGAGCTTTCACACTTCTGGGCCAGACGGTCATAGGTTCAAGTCCTGACTGGGGGCCCTAGAGTTGCTCCTTTGTCAAATACCTTATACCTTGTGTTCGACGGATTTACTACTGTAGCAGTATGCATATTTCTGTTGTTGGGGCACCCTGAAGATTTGTAACATACGTTAAGGAGGATCTGAGGGTGGGGGAAGCATTATCACCAGAACATTTTCATGATAAAATTGGTAGATCACAGAATGATCATTCAGTGACCTGCAGTTTCTTTTTTCCTTATATCATTCTTGTATCTGAGATTATAGATGACAGACATAAGAGAAAATATTGGACTGTCTGAACAGAGTTGCAGCCATTTGTCCGACAGTTTTAAAAATGGTTATAAAGGGAACTCCTGTCTTAAAAAATAACCAGTAATTTTTGTGTCCTGGCTTTCCTTGGACTATTTTGGCTGCTTGAATTTTTCATGGTTAGATTTAAACCTGCCCTGTCTCAACACCATCCAACATAAAAACATCTGACGAAGACAGGAAACTTATATCACAGTTAATGCATGTAAATGAGAAGGGTAGAAACCGTGATATGATCAGCTGTAGACCAGTGATGAAAATCATTCATTGGAACCCTCCTGTTTCTGAAAATGATAAATGGGGATTCTGCTATTTTCCTGCTGTAAGTTAAAATGATTCCCATAGACCCCCTCAAAGTAAAATAATGGTTTTATGCCAGCTGAGACTGAGCCTCTGGAGTTTGGGGGGAAATGGGTAGAATCTATTCAAGTGTTGCTGTTTGGCAGTAAACTTGATAACTGGGCAGTTGGAAGTGTACAACTGACAATATATTTACAGAAACAAGTTTCATTATCCTGATCAAAACTGTTGGTGCAGTTCCATAATTCACTATAAAGCTAGTCAGACTCTTTTTTGCTCTTTCTGTCTAAGAGTCCAGTCCTGCAAACACTTGCTCATCTGAGTAGCCCTTACTCACAGGTATACGTGCATTGACTGTAATATTACCAAGGTGAGTAATAACTACTCTCATGAGGATGAGTTTGCAGGATTTGTCTCTTTGACATGCAGGAAAGGTAAGATATATGAAAATAAGAGAGAATCTACTAAAAACTGATGAAGTAATTTGCTGTCTGTGATATTGCACAATAAAGTATTAAGGCAGCAACAGTACAGCTAAAATCATACAGTAACATTTATCTTCCAAATAAAGTATTTATCTTCCAAATAAAAGTCTTCACAGTTTTGGATCTAATACTGAACTGAAATTGTAACCACAGAAACATTCTATACTCTTTCTGGGACTCAGCAGTATGTATATCTATTGTATTAGGCCAAAGAACTGACAGTTTGATGAAATAAAAAGGATTGTCTTTGTAATATTCCTGTGTTACAGAACAGTTCATATTGACCTTAGATCTTGTAAGGCTACCTACAGTGATATTAGCTTGTCCAGGACCTGTATCACCTAATCTTTTTCATCTGTCCCTAAATCAATAATAGAAATTTATAGTAATTCTCAAAAATTCTATTTGGGGGTTTTGATGCTCCTATCAGTTCAGACAGCAGCATTCTTGATGGAAAAGGTGCATTCTGAATCAAGAGGAGAAGTCTAGTCTATCTCTGTTTGGATAGTTTCATAAAAAACTTAGAAATTCTGCCTCCTTGATCACTTAGCACTTACCTGTTTTTACTATAAGATCCAACTTCCAAACATAAATGCCTAAGTTTAAGTACCTAGGCACCTTAATCAGCACTTAATTTAGGTGCCTAAAGTGGGTATTTAAGTTCCTAAATATGGATTTAAGAACTAAATTGAAGCTTCCATATTTGAAAATAGGGCACATTGGCCACGATTTTCAAAAACTGATACCTACAATTGAGCCTTTATGTCCATACTTGGACACCCAAATAAAATGTCATAGAATCATAGAATATCAGGGTTGGAAGGGACCCCAGAAGGTCATCTAGTCCAACCCCCTGCTCGAAGCAGGACCAATTCCCAGTTAAATCATCCCAGCCAGGGCTTTGTCAAGCCTGACCTTAAAAACCTCTAAGGAAGGAGATTCTGCCACCTCCCTAGGTAACGCATTCCAGTGTTTCACCACCCTCATAGTGAAAAAGTTTTTCCTAATATCCAATCTAAACCTCCCCCACTGCAACTTGAGACCATTACTCCTCGTTCTGTCATCTGCTACCATTGAGAACAGTCTAGAGCCATCCTCTTTGGAACCCCCTTTCAGGTAGTTGAAAGCAGCTACCAAATCCCCCCTCATTCTTCTCTTCTGCAGGCTAAACAATCCCAGCTCCCTCAGCCTCTCCTCATAAGTCATGTGTTCTAGACCCCTAATCATTTTTGTTGCCCTTCGCTGGACTCTCTCCAATTTATCCACATCCTTCTTGTAGTGTGGGGCCCAAAACTGGACACAGTACTCCAGATGAGGCCTCACCAATGTCGAATAGAGGGGAACGATCACGTCCCTCGATCTGCTTGCTATGCCCCTACTTATACATCCCAAAATGCCATTGGCCTTCTTGGCAACAAGGGCACACTGCTGACTCATATCCAGCTTCTCATCCACTGTCACCCCTAGGTCCTTTTCCGCAGAACTGCTGCCTAGTCATTCGGCCCCTAGTCCGTAGCGGTGCATTGGATTCTTCCGTCCTAAGTGCAGGACCCTGCACTTATCCTTATTGAACCTCATCCGATTTCTTTTGGCCCAATCCTCCAATTTGTCTAGGTCCTTCTGTATCCTATCCCTCCCCTCCAGCGTATCTACCACTCCTCCCAGTTTAGTATCATCCGCAAATTTGCTGAGAGTGCAATCCACACCATCCTCCAGATCATTTATGAAGATATTGAACAAAACCGACCCCTGGGGCACTCCACTTGACACCGGCTGCCAACTAGACATGGAGCCATTGATCACTACCCGTTGAGCCCGACAATCTAGCCAGCTTTCTACCCACCTTATAGTGCACATTACACCAGTCCTGCGTTTAAAAATTGTTGAGTCTCCAGTAGCTCCTATTGAGAATCTTATGGAGCTGGGATTGATTGTGAAGTAAAGGATATTGTTGCAGGGAATAGTGAATCTGGTGTGCGGGAGAGAAACCAGCAAAAATTAGAAGCTGTTGAGTAAGATGGGGGAGAAAGGGGTGTGAGTGTGTTGGAATTGTGTTTTGTTTGGGGAGGATTGGTATATTAATGTGGCTTTTAAAGCCTGCATTAGAAATCACTGTTCTAGAACCCAGCTGCAACAGCTATGTCTTTTCAGTGGCTGTCTTAGGGTAGCTAGGAGAGTGAAACAGTGCTGCCTGGAGCTTAAGATTTGGTGGGGGTCAGGCTCCCTCGATTCCTGTGGTGGTGATTTGGAGGAAATATGATGCTGAAAGGGAAATATGTAGGGTGGAGGCTATAATGTTGTAATGGACCAACTATTACTGCTTTCAGATTGGTGATGCGTCTGCAGTCTCTAGTAGGGATAGACAGAGTCACTTTGGAGTGGTTTTGTTCAGTTCTTTCTGGGAGTTCACAGATTTGGTTTTGGGTGATTGACCATGGCAGAGAGCTGCAAAATTCCATTTTCCCATTCCTCCTATTCAGTGTGTATATGAGTCTGTTGGGAGGTTTCGTAAGTAGGCATGGGCTGCTGAGGAACCCAACTTTGTTTCCACCTCATCAGCTCTGGCAGGTGCTGAGTGCCTCAAAAGTGCCTTACCTTGTGTCTGAATGTAACTGGACTTAAGTGAAGGCTAACTGGCTGAGGCTTCCTATGAGGAAGACTGGGGAAATGTTTTTAAGGTGTGGGAAGCTACCTGGCAGAGTTTATATCAGCTCTGGGCATTAGTTACTCAAGCTCATAACCTTGGGATTTTGTGGCATTCTTGGTCCTCTAGAAGTTCAGGTACCCGCTGTTGATAAGATTAAGTTTTATCTTCTTTCCTTTGCAAATAGGGTGCAAGCAACTATTTATTTTATATGCGGATCTAGTGACCATTATTCAGGCCTTTGTCACTTCAGGATTAGACTATTACAATGTGTTCTATATAAGGCTCTCCTTGAGACATGTTCGAAACTTCACTGGGTAGAGGAGAGTACAGTTACCACTAAGGAAAGGTTCATGCAGAGAGCACATTACACCAGTACTCCAAGATCTGCATGGACTGCCAGTTAGTTTCTGTCTGGAATCTAAGATGTTTTGACCTATTAAGCTCTAAATGGTTTGGACCCTGATTACCCCTCTCCCCAAACTTTATCTCTGTAGTTGCAGTCAGTCATCAAAGGTGCTCAAGCTAGGGACCCTCTAGGTGAGAAAGATGCTGGCAGAGCTTTCTCCATGACAAGTCCTCAATTCTGGAATTTATTTCTGTCCTTGGTCCTACAGATCCTGGATTTTTTTGGCCTTCAAGTACTTTGCAAAGCTTTTGTACTATTGGGCATTTGTTTATTTATGGTAAAGTACTTAATAATTATTAGGTTGTTGTACTGTTGTATAGCTGTTTAGATGGCAGTGGCAATTTATACTGAAAATGTTTTTATGATGATTTTAACTATTTGTACAAGTGCCTGTAGTGAAGCTGTAGTTGCTTTTAAAAACTTTGACTCATATATTCATTTACTTTTGGGTATGAACCCTGATCTGAAAAAATAGACCAGAGATTGGGTTGTGTATTTAAAAGAGGAAACGCGAAAGCTAATGTTCCTACACATCAAATCATGAGTGAGTGGCTGGAAACCAGCAGTGAAGTTATCACAGACATAGCTTGACTCTTACTATAGTTTTATTAGTCTGCCACAAGCAGTAGGAGAAATTATTATTTTAGCAGATCTGAACAGCCTAAGTTCTGAAATAAAAAAAACTGAAAGTTTCTGTAATAAGCAGGTTGGTAACCTGAGTTTCTTCAACTTTAACAGGAAAGTTTATCCATTGTGAGCTTTTCTGAAGCCATTTGCTTTAGAGCTTATCTCTGCAAGAACCTTAATTCCTGGAAAAATCATTTGTTGTGACTAGTGCCCTTTCCTCTTTCTTGAGCTCTATGAATTAAGAAGAAATAACCTTGTCATGTGTATTTAACCTAAATTCCAATTTACAGATGATGTCAAACATGTAAGTGAGGGTAGCAGTCTAAATGTAGAATAGAAATCTTTTCAGTCTTCAGAGTAACAGCCGTGTTAGTTTGTATTCGCAAAAAGAAAAGGAGTACTTGTGGCACCTTAGAGACTAACCAATTTATTTGAGTATAAGCTTTCGTGAGCTACAGCTCACTTCATCGGATGCATACTGTGGAAACTGCAGAAGACATTATATACACAGAGACCATGAAACAATACCTCCTCCCACCCCACTCTCCTGCTGGTAACAGCTTATCTAAAGTGATCACTTTCCTTACAATGTGTATGATAATCAAGTTGGGACATTTCCAGCACAAATCCAGGTTTTCTCACCCTCCACCCCCCCACACACAAACTCACTCTCCTGCTGGTAATAGCCCATCCAAAGTGACCACTCTCTTTACAATGTGTATGATAATCAAGGTGGGCCATTTCCAGCACAAATCCAGGTTTTCTCACCCCCCCCCTTTTTTTTTTTCCAAAAACCACACACACAAACTCACTCTCCTGCTGGTAATAGTTCATCCAAAGTGACCACTCTCCCTACAATGTGCATGATAATCAAGGTGGGCCATTTCCAGCACAAATCCAAGTTTAACCAGAACGTCTGGGGGGTGAGGGGGTAGGAAAAAACAAGGGGAAATAGGCTACCTTGCATAATGACTTAGCCACTCCCAGTCTCTATTTAAGCCTAAATTAATAGTATCCAATTTGCAAATGAATTCCAATTCAGCAGTTTCTCGCTGGAGTCTGGATTTGAAGGTTTTTTGTTTTAAGATAGCGACCTTCATGTTTGTAATTGCGTGACCAGAGAGATTGAAGTGTTCTCCGACTGGTTTATGAATGTTATAATTCTTGACATCTGATTTGTGTCCATTTATTCTTTTACGTAGAGACTGTCCAGTTTGACCAATGTACATGGCAGAGGGGCATTGCTGGCACATGATGGCATATATCACATTGGTAGATATGCAGGTGAATGAGCCTCTGATAGTGTGGCTGATGTTATTAGGCTCTGTGATGGTGTCCCCTGAATAGATATGTGGGCACAGTTGGCAACGGGCTTTGTTGCAAGGATAGGTTCCTGGGTTAGTGGTTCTGTTGTGTGGTATGTGGTTGTTGGTGAGTATTTGCTTCAGGTTGCAGGGCTGTCTGTAGGCAAGGACTGGCCTGTCTCCCAAGATTTGTGAGAGTGTTGGGTCATCCTTCAGGATAGGTTGTAGATCCTTAATAATGCGTTGGAGGGGTTTTAGTTGGGGGGCTGAAGGTGACGGCTAGTGGCGTTCTGTTATTTTCTTTGTTAGGCCTGTCCTGTAGTAGGTGACTTCTGGGAACTCTTCTGGCTCTATCAGTCTGTTTCTTCACTTCCACAGGTGGATATTGTAGTTGTAAGAATGCTTGATAGAGATCTTGTAGGTGTTTGTCTCTGTCTGAGGGGTTGGAGCAAATGCGGTTGTATCGCAGAGCTTGGCTGTAGACGATGGATCGTGTGGTGTGGTCAGGGTGAAAGCTGGAGGCATGTAGGTAGGAATAGCGGTCAGTAGGTTTCCGGTATAGGGTGGTGTTTATGTGACCATTGTTTATTAGCACTGTAGTGTCCAGGAAGTGGATCTCTTGTGTGGACTGGACCAGGCTGAGGTTGATGGTGGGATGGAAATTGTTGAAATCATGGTGGAATTCCTCAAGGGCTTCTTTTTCATGGGTCCAGATGATGAAGATGTCATCAATATAGCGCATGTAGAGTAGGGGCGTTAGGGGACGAGAGCTGAGGAAGCGTTGTTCTAAATCAGCCATAAAAATGTTGGCATACTGTGGGGCCATGCGGGTACCCATAGCAGTGCCGCTGATCTGAAGGTATACATTGTCCCCAAATGTGAAATAGTTATGGGTAAGGACAAAGTCACAAAGTTCAGCCACCAGGTTAGCCGTGACATTATCGGGGATAGTGTTCTTGACGGGCTTGTAGTCCATCTTTGTGTGGACTGTTGGTGTAGAGGGCTTCTACATCCATAGTGGCCAGGATGGTGTTATCAGGAAGATCACCGATGGATTGTAGTTTCCTCAGGAAGTCAGTGGTGTCTCGAAGGTAGCTGGGAGTGCTGGTAGCATAGGGCCTGAGGAGGGAGTCTACATAGCCAGAAAATCCTGCTGTCAGGGTGCCAATGCCTGAGATGATGGGGCACTCAGGATTTCCAGGTTTATGGATCTTAGGTAGTAGATAGAATATCACAGGTCGGGGTTCCAGGGGTGTGTCTGTGCGGATTTGATCTTCTGCTTTTTCAGGAAGTTTCTTGAGCAAATGCTGTAGTTGCTTTTGGTAACTCTCAGTGGGATCATAGGGTAATGGCTTGTAGAAAGTGGTGTTGGAGAGCTGCCGAGCAGCCTCTTGTTCATATTCCGACCTATTCATGATGACGACAGCACCTCCTTTGTCAGCCTTTTTGATTATGATGTCAGAGTTGTTTCTGAGGCTGTGGATGGCATTGTGTTCTGCACGGCTGAGGTTATGGGGCAAGTGATGCTGCTTTTCCACAATTAACCTGGATTTGTGCTGGAAATGGCCCACCTTGATTATCATGCACATTGTAAAGAGAGTGGTCACTTTGGATGGGCTACCCAGCAGGAGAGTGAGTTTGTGTGTGTGGGGGGCGGAGGGTGAAAAAACCTGGATTTGTGCTGGAAATGGCCCACCTTGATTTTCATACACATTGTAAGGAGAGTGGTCACTTTGGATAAGCTATTACCAGCAGGAGAGTGAGTTTGTGTGTGTGGTTTATGGAAAAAAAAAAGGGGGGGGGAGTGAGAAAACCTGGATTTGTGCTGGAAATGGCCCACCTTGATTATCATACACATTGTAAAGAGAGTGGTCACTTTGGATGGGCTATTACCAGCAGGGGAGTGGGGTGGGAGGAGGTATTGTTTCATGGTCTCTGTGTATATAATGTCTTCTGCAGTTTCCACAGTATGTATCCGATGAAGTGAGCTGTAGCTCACGAAAACTTATGCTCAAATAAATTGGTTAGTCTCTAAGGTGCCACAAGTACTCCTTTTCTTTTCAGTCTTGGTTCATAGATGATGCAATTTCCTGAGACAGCACAGCTTAAGCAATTCAGACTGATGTCCGGAATCTGATTGGGACACATATTTTGTGTAATAAATATTTTCTTGGCATTGTCCTTGTCTCCAGTGATTTCTTCTGTGGTGAAACTGTCACATTTTAAAATATTTCTAAAGAACTGCCATGGTGTTGATAGCTTTGGCTCTTTTTTCTGTAATGCTGACAGTTATAAGGTGCTGGGCAGAAAATAAAGCTTTCTTTGTGGTGGGAGGGAGGATTTGGCCGTTATTCATTTGTAATCATGGTCATGTCAGGAAAAACTGTTTATAATATTCTGTGTTGAATATATGAAGCAATAGAATTAACTAGTTGACTGGAGATTTTGAGTCCAGTTTTCAGAAGCTCAGGCACATACTTGAGCACCTCTTTTGCATGTACACTGACCATAGTTGCATGTATTGTCACCACAAATTTACAGGCAAATTATGTTACCTGGGGTTATCTGAACCTAAAACTATGGTAACTAATCACTGTTTTTTTAGGAGGTGTCAGGAAATAAATCAGTGGGGGACACATTCCCTCTGATAAATGATTCGTACACACAAGAGTGCTTCCACCTAAAAATCCTTGTTTTTATTGAGTACAAAGCACACATCTAAACTAGCACTAGTCTAGAGTGTCCCAGAATATAGTTACACAAAGTCTGAGGTGGTGCCGAGTGACAGCAGCAGGTTTCCAGTGGCCAGCCTTCCTCCTAGCTCGGGGGGGGCAAACTTTTTGGCCTGAGGGCTGCATTGGGTTTCTGAAATTGTATGGAGGGCGGGTTAGGGGAGGCTGTGCTTCCCCGAACAGCCAGGCATGGCCCAGCCCATGCCCCCTCCTGACCCCCCCTGCTTCTCGCCCCCTGACAGCCCCCCCAGGACTCCTGCCCCATCCATCCCCCCATTCCCTGATGGCCCCCTGGGGACCCCTGCCCCATCCAACTCCCCTGCGCTCGGTCCCCTGACCACCGCCAGATCCCTCGCCCCTAACTGCCCACCCCCCGCCGCCCCATCCAACCCCTCCTTTCCTTCCTGATTGCCCCCCCCGAACCCTTGCCCCCATTCAACCCCCCTGTTCCCCACCCTCTGACCGCCGCAACCCCTATCTATGCCCCTGACCACCCCCTGAACTCCCTTGCCCTCTATCCAACCCCACCCCCACCCCGCTCCCTGACCCGTTACTGCGCTGCCTGGAGCACTGATGGCTGGCAGCGCAGCTGCACCAGGACAGGCAGCTGCGCCGCACAGCACAGAGCACCGGGTCAGGCCAGGCTCTGCAGCCCCGCCGCCCAGAGCATTGCGCTGGCAGTGCAGCGAGGTGAGGCTGCGGGGGAGAGGGGACAGCCAGGGAGGGGCTGGGGGCTAGCCTCCTGGGCCAGGAGTTCAGGGGCCAGGCAGGACGGTCCCGCAGGCCGTAGTTTGCCCACCACTGTCCTAGCTGCTTGTGAGATTGATGTTCGTGTCTTCTTGCTCATAGAAAATCAAAACTTTTCCAAAGTACATGTTTTAACTAATTTTTTTATAAGTAACTTAAAACAAAGAATAATTCAAAGTAACTTTTAATAGGCTAACAATTTCCCTAGCCACAGCAAAGAGCTCAATTTCTACTTATTAGTAAAGCAACTCCAGCAAGAAACTTATAAACACAGGCACCCAGACCAAGGTCAGTTATCCTTGTTAGTAACGCTGCATTTGTGCAGATGTTTTTGTCTGCCTAAGCAAGGCCAAATTCTTCCTTGCTACGTGGTGTCCTCACTTCCATCTTATGGTGACTAAGTGCACAAGATGGCTACAGGCTATGTCAAGTTCAGTTCTCTCATAACAATTAGATGTGCATTTATTTGACTACACTTCTGAAAATCCAGGTACATGATGTCTAATCATTGGGCTTTTATCAGACTTGTGTTTTATCTTCCTTTTTTGTCAGCTACTAGTCATGATTGACTTCTGCGCCGGTTCGTATGTGCATCTCCTATTTTCCCCTAAAACACACTTATTTTGCATGCACTACTCAGGCAGCTACTTTTGAAAATGTCCCTTTAAATTTTAAATTTTAAGCTCACACCAACTTCTGTATGCATTAGTCATCTTAAGTTACAAAATGCACTGCCCATATATTTTTTTGAAAGTACTTCTTAAGAAAAACTTAGAAACATATGGAGTAATATGTGCATTATAAAAAGGAAAATCCTGTTCTTGAGCCATGGATATAATATCCCTGATTAGAGCCAAGAGATAGACTAGGAGAGAAAATATAAACAAACAGTAAATGCTGTTAACATAGATTATGAAACATGAAAAATAGCTATGCATTTTGTAATTCTTTATATGAACATGATTGGATTGAAATTATCCATTAATTTCTGCATTAAAGGTAAAATATTACTGTCGTGGTTCAAGGCTAGTTGCGCCTCTGTCCCCTCTTCTGATCTCACTGACTGCACTCTTTCCAGGTCATAGGCCATGAGCCTTCATCTCTCTGGGGAGGAATCCCATGATTCTCCCACTCTTAGAGCAGGGTGCTAAGCTACACAACCCTGTAATAATCAGGCTTTCTCCACAATAGGTCTTACTAGATTCTGTACCTTGTGCCTCTTCCCTCTGGGAGCTTGTGACCAGTGGTGAATACAGTAACCCAAAACAGCCTTCTTAAAACTAAGTATTGTTTAATCTTAACAAAACACAGAATAGCAAGGGGAAAGGTTTAAAACAACAAAACACATACATGTGTAGTTATCTTTCCATCTTCCATGTAGGGGGACCTGTTAGTCTATCTTTTGTCTTTTCAGACACCCCAGCCTCTGGGGTCTAGTTCACCTTAGTTCAAAAACCCTGTCCCCCGCCCCTTCAGGAGTGTCTCTCTTTTAATCCCTCTCAGTCTTTTGATCTGCCCCTCCCTTCATCGGGTGTGGGGGGCCGTGATTCAGTTCTGGCAAAGACAATCAGGCAAGCCCACCACGGGGAGGGAGGTGGTATATCATAGTTAATACTTCTGGATGTTTACTGAAGAGCTATTATCTGGGCTATTGTCCTTCTTTCTGGCTAAGTTTCCTGACCACCTGGCTATTAAATTAACCTAATATAGGCATACAATAAAAATCTTTAAAGTACTCAGACAACATATAGCGTATATAGTATTCAGAGTAGGGCTGTCAAACTATTAAAAAATTTATCGCGATTAATCATGAGATTAAAAAAAGTTGTGATTAATCGCAGTTTTAATCACACTGTTGTTAATAGAATACAATTTATTTAAATATTGTTGGATGTTTTCTACATTTTCAAACATATTGATGTCAATTATAACAAAGAACACAAAGTGTAAAGTGCTCACTTTTTATTATTCTGATTACAAATATTTGCACTGTAAAAAAGATTTAAAAAATAGTATTTTTCAGTTCACCTCATACAAGTACTGTAGTGCAATGTCTTTATTGTCTAGCAGTGTAATTAAAACGGTGATTAATTGTGACTAATTTTTTTAATCTAGTTAATTTGTTTTGCGTTAACTGCTTGTGTTAACTGTGATTAACAGCCCTAATTCATAGATTAATACAGGCAACTCCAAATCTGTTACAGCTATGCACCAAACAAGTGTTTAATTGAAATTTTCAAAGTGACTTTGACTTTGTTAGAATATATTAGGTCACACTTTACATGAAAGATGCATTTATAAATAGTTTATAAAATGTTAATAAAAGATGAATAGATGTTTTAATAAATGGTTAATCAATTGTTATGGAGTCCAACAGGCCAGTAGGTTCTGTATAACCATAGCTTATTACCATCTATAACACCTCCTACTAATGTGCTTATAACTATTTATAAAACGCATCCTGCTCATGTCTGTAACATGCTTATGACATTTATTAACCATTACTTTATTTGTAATTGTTGTACAAGAGCTAGCAATGAAGACATTCAAAACTTAGTTGTGTCAGGGAAGGCTCAGTGCGACAGAGAAGAAGTTCCCATTATCAAAATTTCCAACAGATTAGATAATAAACTATGTGTATTTTGTACTGACAGATGTGCAATATAAAATACTGTCTGAGACTTCAAATTATCCAGGTCACCTGTATCAACAATAGGCTATCAACTAGTTCCATCTCTGTGTTGCATATTGCAGTACATACAATTTTTACATGACTATTAGATGACACATGGGGTCTACAAATATAAACAAAACTGAAGTGTAATGTTTTATGGACAGATATATTGATACCACTAACGCTGATAACATGGAGTTGCATGAGCCAATGCACTGCAATGGAGATATCAGTTCCCTCTGCTAAGAAAAATACAGCACAGTCACTCATTTAAGTAGCCTTACTATTATATTTACATTAAACTGGGTAGAAATCATGCATCAGGGCATCAACTCAAGGGAGGTCTCCAAAGAAAGCATTTTGTATTAATTGTGTCATACATTGCATTATGTACATAATTAAAATCAAAGTACATTTTCAACACTAGTGCGCAGTATGTTAAATAATAATAATGGGTGTCACACGTTTATGAGGATTGCATGTTTACTCTTTAGCAGATTGTACTGGAATATTTATTCTCACAGGCCCAAATACCATGATGTTATGTTACATACAGTTGCAGACTCTCCTACAAATGCCTTAAACCTGGAGAGTTGAGATTTCCTGGCATTGTATACTATGTATGCAATGGCAGAAATAGCAGGAACTCCAGACCCTCTGGCTCCCGGTCGGTGGTTTCTACTTTTTTTCAATTAGAATATTTTTAAAATGTATTGTATATAGTGCAATTAGTACCTGTCCCAATTGTGAAATAGATGTATGAATACCCACAACCTGAGTCAAGAAAATCCTCAGTGCTAGGGTTATTGTATATAATGGGCATGATTTCCAAAAGGGCTGAGCATCAGCCTAACTCTGCTCCTATTAAAGTCAATGGAAGTTTTATCATTGCCTTCAGTGGGAGCAAAGTTAGGTTAGCAGTGAACAATTTTAAAAACCCCACCCCAAGAAAGAGAGTTCTTAAATTGGCAAGTGATCCCACTTGCATGAGTTTCATAACATTCTAACTCCACTGATTTCAGGGGAGTTTTTCTTGGTTTATATCAGTGTGAGATCATGGTCTTTTAGTTTGGAAAAAAAAAATCAGTCATTACAGTTGCCTAGTTTTGAAATATGTAGTATTTAACCTTCATTGGTTTTAGATTTAAAACAAATGTATACAGAAAATTCTGCAAAAAGAAAATTACCTCAACTCTTGAAATCTCTAAACACTTCAAGAATTATTATGCATGGGATAATACCAATGTTCCTGTTCATTTTTAACCAAAAATTATGACAGCCGTTTGTACTTTGGGTAGTGTTCAGTTACATTCCTTACAGTTTTTCTTTGTACTGGATATTCTTGCTGTTTAAAATGTTTTCTTCATATGTTTAATATTCATGGTAAAAGCATTCTCTGCAAACATTTGTAAGGCTAATTGATATATAATCATAGAATATTAGGGTTGTAAGAGACCTCAGGATGTCATCTAGTCAATCCCCTGCTCAAAGCAGGACCAACACCAACTAAATCATCCCAGCCAGGGCTTTGTCAAGCCGAGCCTTAAAAACCTCTAAGGATGGAGATTCCGCCACCTCCCTAGGTAACCCATCCCAGTGCTTAACCACCCTGTTTACGAATATCCAACCTAGTCCTCTCCCACTGCAACTTGAGACCATTGCTTCTTGTTCTGTCATCTGCCACCACTGAGAATACAGAATCATAGAATATCAGGGTTGGAAGGGACCTCAGGAGGTCATCTAGTCCAGCCCCCTGCTCAAAGCAGGACCAATCCCCAACTAAATCATCCCAGCCAGGGCTTTGTCAAGCCTGACCTTAAAAACGTCTTAAGGAAGGAGATTCCACCACCTCCATAGGTAACCCATTCCAGTGCTTCACCACCCTCCTAGTGAAAAAGTTTTTCCTAACATCCAACTTAAACCTCCCTACTGCAACTTAAGACCATTACTCCTTGTTCTGTCATCTGCTACCACTGAGAACAGTCTAGATCCGTCCTCTTTGGAACTCCCTTTCAGGTAGCTGAAAGCACCTATCAAATCCCCCCTCATTCTTCTCTTCCGCAGACTAAACAATCCCAGTTCCCTCAGCCTCACCTCATAAGTCATGTGCTCCAGCCCCCTGATCATTTTTGTTGCCCTCTGCTGTGCTCTTTCCAATTTATCCACATTCTTCTTGTAGTGTGGGGCCCAAAACTGGACACAGTACTATAGATGAGGCCTCACCAATGTCGAATAGAGGGGAACAATCACGTCCCTCGATCTGCTCGCTGTGCCCCTACTTAAACATCCCAAAATGCCATTGGCCTTCTTGGCAACAAGGGCACACTGCTAACTCATATCCAGCTTCTCGTCCACTGTAACCCCTAGGTCCTTTTCTGCAGAACTGCTGCCTAGCCACTCACTCCCTAGTCTGTAGCAGTGCATGGGATTCTTCCTTCCTAAGTGCAGGACTCTGCACTTGTCCTTGTTGAACCTCATCAGATTTCTTTTGGTCCAATCCTCCAATTTGTCTAGGTCCCTCTGTATCCTATCCCTACCCTCCAGCGTATCTACCACTCCTCCCAGTTTAGTGTCACCTGCAAACTTGCTGAGGGTGCAATCCACGCCATCGTCCAGATCATTAATGAAGATATTGAACAAAACCGGCCCCAGGACCGACCCTTGGGGCACTCCACTTGATACCGGCTGCCAACTAGACATGGAGCCATTGATCACTACCCGTTTAACCCAACATTTAGCCAGCTTTCTATCCACTTTATAATCTGTTCATCCAGCCCACACTTTTTTAACTTCCTGGCAAGACTACTGTGGGAGACCATGTCAAAAGCTTTGCTAAAGTCAAGGAATAACACTTCCACTGCTTTCCCCTCATCCACACAGCCAGTTATCTCATCTTAGAAGGCAATTAGATTAGTCAGGCATGACTTGCCCTTGGTGAATCCATGCTGACTATTCCTGATCACTTTTCTCTCCTGTAAGTGCTTTAGAATTGATTCCTTGAGGACCTGCTCCATGATTTTTCCAGGGACTGAAGTGAGGCTGACTGGCCTGTAGTTCCCCGGATCCTCCTCCTTCCCTTCTTTAAAGATGGGCACTACATTAGCCTTTTTCCAGTCGTTCGGGACCTCCCCCGATCGCCATGAGTTTTCAAAGATAATGGCCAATGACTCTGCAATCACATCCGCCAACTCCTTTAGCGCTCTCGGATGCAGCGCATCTGGTCCCATGGACTTGTGCTCGTCCAGCTTTTCTAAATAGTCCCGAACCACTTCTGTCTCCACAGAGGGCTGGTCACCTACTCCTGTGTTGCCCAGTGCAGCAGTCTGGGAGCTGCCCTTGTTCGTGAAGACAGAGGCAAAAAAAGCATTGAGTACTTCAGCTTTTTCCACATCATCTGTCACTATGTTGCCTCCCCCATTCAGTAAGGGTCCCACACTTTCCCTGACCACCTCCTTCTTGCTAACATACCTGTAGAAACCCTTCTTGTTACCCTTCACATCCCTTGCTAGCTTCAACTCCAATTGTGCCTTGGCCTTCCTGATTACACCCCTGCATGCTCTATAAATATATTTATACTCCTCCCTAGTCATCTGTCCAAATTTCCACTTCTTGTAAGCTTTCTTTTTGAGTTTAAGCTCACCGAATATTTCACTGTTAAGCCAAGCTGTTCGCCTGCCATATTTACTATTCTTTCTGCACTTCGGGATGGTTTGTTCCTGCACCCTCAATAAGGCTTCTTTAAAATACAGCCAGCTCTCCTTGCCCCCTCATCTTAGCCTCCCCAGGGATCCTGCCCATCAGTTCCCTAAGGGAGTCTGTCTGCTTTTCTGAAGTCCAGGGTCCGTATTTTGCTACTCTCTTTTCTTCCTTTTTTCAGGATCCTGAACTCAACCATCCTAGGTTGCCACCCACTTCTACTTCCCCTACCAATTCTTCCCTGTTTGTAAGCAGCAGGTCAAGAGAAGCACAGCCCCTAGTCGGTTCCTCCAGCACTTGTACCAGGAAGTTGTCCCCAACACTCTCCAAAAACTTCCTGAATTGTCTGTGCACTGCTGTATTGCTCTCTCAGCAGATGTCGGAGTGATTGAAGTCCCCCATTAGAACCAGAACCTGGAGACTTCAGTTAGTCGTCTAAAGAAAGCCTCGTCTACCTCATCCTTCTGATCCAATGGTCTATAGCACACGCCACCACAACATCACCCTTGTTGCTCTTGCCTCTAAACTTAACCCAAAGACTCTTCAACAGGCTTTTCTCCTGATATGTTGGACTCTTGCTATGAGGCAAGATTATACATAGACATTTTAACATGACATCCAGAAAAGTGCACTAAGTCCCTTTCCTGATAGATGCATCTTTCTTTGTTGCTACCTCTTTTTCTATTTTATTTTAAATATATTATTTTGGTGCTTCAGAAAGTGAAGGCATGATAGCATTGGCTAAATCAAGGCAAAAAATACAAACAGTTAAAAAACAGTCTTCCTCATACAGATCTCAGTTCTGATCATCCTAGTTGTTAATCTAATCCTCTACCTCTTCTAAATAAACACTGCCTTAAATCGTTTATGGACAAAATTCTTGGTTTATTTTTGCGGTCTTAACATTCTATCTACTTACATACCACAATGACCCAATGGAGTTCTATGATTTACACCAGCTGAGGATGTGGCCCTGAGACTTTGCTTCTTGTTCTGAGTTAGGGCCAGCACATAGTTACACTGTGGGGAGCAGCCCACAGAAAGAACTGTGACTCCAAGTCACAGTCCCTTCCTGGTTCCCACCCTTGATCCACTGAGAAGTATTCTGCTGCTGGCCCATATCCGCAGCACACTACTTTTCCCTCCTCCATGGCTAAACTGTTTTGCCCAGGGGCCAGAGTCAAAGCTCTGCCTAGTTCCCAATCCTCTCCACCCTCTCATCTGTGCATGAGGGAAATGGCAGGCCCACAGAGCCTGGTCCCCTTTATGCTCCCTGCCTCCTCCATGAATAGTCTGGTGATGCAGGGAGGTATTTTGAAAGGTCAGTAGTGCTGAGTGATGGTTTCTTTTGTTCTGGTCAGAAATATGAATGTTTTAGGGTAAGTAGTAAATTCCCTTTGTCAAGGGAGATGTTGATAATCTTTGTTCAGAGGGGTCTCAGTTTCTGTCTACTCTTGTATCATCCAGAAAAGATCTATATATCTAAGTGCTTAGGTACAATGATAGGCTGTACACAAAACCCTAAGGCAGATAGGAAGGACAGAGAATCATTGTCAAAGGTTGGTAGCTCTGGCTGCCATTTAAGCTTCCATGACTTTTTTATGAATAGGCTGGATTCTTGGAAGGGAGGGTGTTGTGTTTCTGGTCTTATGAGCAATGTGGTGTTCTTGATAGACACATGCAGGTGATTTTCTCTTTGAAAAAGATGACAACTCTACCCAGTGAGTGGTTCTGGCTTCTGGGCTTGAGTGAAGGCAGTCTGAGTTTATGGAGCCATTTACTATCTGGAATAGTTCTACACAGTGTGAGAGCTTGCCGGTTCTATGGCCACCACCAATGCCTGAGTTTTCTCCTTCGTACATTTCCTGTTATAGGTTATCTGAAGACCAGTTATTCTGCATGTGAAGTGTTGCTTTGATGCTAAAGTGTCCGCAGCAGTTGTCAGGAGTGGCTATAGACCCATATGACAATGAGGGTTTTATTCCAAAGTATCTGTCTTGTATATAGTTCACTGCAATGTGTAATAACAGTTCAATTACAGCACTGAGGCTGATCTAACTTACAGTGTGGGACAGGCAGAAGATGTAATGCAATTACCCTGGGGCGGGGGGGGGGGGGTCATCAGCAGAGGGGATCAAACCTGGGACATCAGAACCGAAACAAAAAGCTTCTACTACCTCAGCTAAAAGATTCAGGTCTGCTTATTAACTTAGAGCTAGTGGCAGAATCATAAAACATGTGGTCCAGCCACCAGCAGAGGACAAAGAGCCACACTCTGTATGCAGTTACAGTAGCATAAAGTGACTTTCCCAAGTCCCCTCTGCCTTTTCAGTCCCTTAGCCAAGCAGAGCTTGGGAGGAACTGATATTTGGGACCTCTGGTTTTAGGACATGGCCCACATCGTGGGACAATGAGAAGGGGCTATGATGGAGGGATGCAGAGTATTCTCTATTTACAGTGGCCCAGTTCTGCTGGCTGGTGCAGTGTGTGTGGGACAGACATGGACCCACTCCCTTCTTACCCTCTTTGCCTCGTTTTGGGTGGCTAATTCCATCACCTGTTCTGGCCTGAAGCAGTCTTTGCAGTCAAGGAATACAAAGGCTATAATTGCAGCTGGCCCTTGTGCAGTGGGAGTATGGTAAGCTGCTTATGCCTTTTCATCCCCTCCTCCTTTGAAGGGACAGCCAAAATCTGGCCCTTAATTTTTTGTACAGTTATTAATTCAAATCCATTCCTTCAGCGTAAAACAACTGAAGTCACAAAAGGGATTAATTTGGCCCATTACATTTTAATGACATTATTCTTGAAGGGGAGAGAACAATTTGTAGAAGCTTCAGATTTATGCTGTTTCTAGGAAAGATATTTATTTCCAGCTGACAGGAGTTGCAAGTCATTGGAATTGCTGTAATGTGGCCTTTGTTACCAGTGTGTTTAGTTTTATGTCCTATTTTGCTTTCTCCTCCCCAGAGGATTATGCCCAGCTGTGCAATGTTCCAGTTCCAGGATCTCGACGACCATATGGACAAGATGCTTTGGTTGACTTTGAGGAACACTATACCCCAGAAACTGATCCATTCTTTGTTGAAGACCGTAAGTAAATATCACTGTTATGTAAAATTCTTGAAAGTAGGATTATAACTTGGATTACTTCCCTGTAGTTGGCTCCATTCATCTGTTTGCTTCTGAGTAATGTGGCCTATTTATTTATGTTCTACTTATTCCTATGACATTAACTGTCAGGTGTTCAGGTTCCAGTGCCAGAGTTGTATATGAGCCCATTTGGGCCCGAAGTACAATATTATTTTGTTTAATATAGTGAAATAATGCGTGCCAGGTATACTAAATTTATATTTACCAACAGATTTACAGCTAAAGGTCAAAAAAAGCCAGTTTTCCTTCTCACAAACTAATTTTTCTTTGGAGCATGTGACTCAAACTCCTTTGGGGTATATTAATTTTTTTTTAAAATTCTTCATGCCAGCTTTCCATGATTTTCCAGCAGAACTTATGTGGGGGAGGTGGAGTGTGTGCATGATGATCATACTCCAGAAAAAATCGCCTAGCTTAGCGTGACCACTGAGTCTGATTTGCACATGCTTTAGTTGGAATGCCAATGCACACATAAATGAATAGGTCACGGGGAAAGCAAAGGTCTTGCTACAGAATCTTATAGAAGTAGGGTTCTAAATTTATGCTTGAAAAATGCACGGGTTTTCTATTGAATAGGAGCCTGATCCACCATGCTTTGAAGTCAATGGAAAGCTGTTTGATCCTAGGCCAGGGGTGCTCACACTTCATTGCACTGCGACCCCCTTCTGACAAGAAAAATTACTACATGACCCCAGGAGGGGTCACTGAAGTCTGAGCCCACTCGAGCTCTGCCGCCCTGAGAGGTGCCAAAGCTGAAGACCAAGGGCTTCAGCCCCAGGCAGGTGGCCTATAACCTGAGCTCCGCCGCCTAGGGCTAAAGCTCTGAGGCTTGGGCTTGGCCCTGGGCGGTGGGGCTTGGGCTTCAGCTTTGGACCTCAGCAAGTCTAAGCCAGCCCTGGTGACCTCATTTAAATGGGGATGCGACCTACTTTGGGATCCTAACCCACAGTTTGAGAACCGCTGACCTAGACTACTTGTTTCAGAGTAGCAGCCGTGTTAGTCTGTATCCGCAAAAAGAAAAGGAGTACTTGTGGCACCTTAGAGACTAACAAATTTATTTGAACATAAGCTTCCGTGAGCTACAGCTCACTTCATCGGATGCATTCAGTGGAAAATACAGTGGGGAGATTTATATACATAGAGAACATGAAACAATGGGTGTTACCATACACATTGTAACAAGAGTGATCAGGTAAGGTGAGCTACTCCCAGCAGAAGGGGCAGGGGGGGGACTTTTTGTAGTGATAATCAAGGTGGGCCATTTCCAGCAGTCATCTGAGGAACGGGGGGTGGGGGGGATAAACATGGGGAAATAGTTTTACTTTGTGTAATGACCCATCCACTCCCAGTCTCTATTCAAGCCTAAGTTAATTGTATCCAGTTTGCAAATTAATTCCAATTCAGCAGTCTCTTGTTGGAGTCTGTTTTCGAAGTTTTTTTGTTGAAGAATTGCCACTTTTAGGTCTGTAATCGAGTGACCAAAGAGACTGAAGTGTTCTCTGACAGGTTTTTGAATGTTATAATTATTGACATCTGATTTGTGTCCATCTATTCTTTTATGTAGAGACTGTCCAGTTTGGCCAATGTACATGGCAGAGGGGCATTGCTGGCACATGATGGCATATATCACATTGGTAGATGTGCAGGTGAACAAGCCTCTGATAGTGTGGCTGATGTGATTAGGCCCTATGATGGTGTCCCCTGAATAGATATCTGGACACAGTTAGCAACAGCCTTTGTTGCAAGGATAGGTTCCTGGGTTAGTGGTTCTGTTGTGTGGTGTGTGGATGCTGGTGAGTATTTGCTTCAGGTTGGGGGGCTGTCTGTAATCAAGGACTGGCCTGTCTCCCAAGATCTGTGAGAGTGATGGGTCATCCTTCAGGATAGGCTGTAGACTACTTGGACTGCCTTGAATTCAGCTTACACCCTTATACCAGGGCTGCATTTGGTCCAGCATATTTCTTCACAGTTTTATGTTAGAAACAAAATGGTGGTTACAAAAGAAACAGGCAATCCCAACTGCCTTGTACTTATAGCATGCAGGTACCACTTCTCTCTTACCCAACATGTCTCCCATTAAAACAAGTTAATATGTTAAAAGAAATAGTGGTAAAAGAAATCAAAATGATAGCTTTGACAGGGCCAGAGGACTACAGTGAGTGGCAGAAGTTTCAGATGTATTCCCTTCCACTAATTGCACAAGTAATAATAGGATGAAATTCAATAAGGACCAATGTAAAGCACTAAACTTAGGAAGGAATAATCAATTCCACAAATACAAAATGGGAAATGACTACCTACAAAGGAGTTCTGCAGAAAAGGTTGTGGGGGATAGAGTGGGTCACAAACTAAATATGCGTCAATAATGTGATACTGTTGCAAAGAAAACAAACAGCATTCTGGGATGTATTGTGTCGTAAGCAAGATATGAGAAGTAATTCTTCCACTCTACTCAGCACTGATAAGGCCTCAGCTGGAGTATTGTGTCCAGTTCTGGGCACCACACTTCAGGAAAGATGTGGACAAACTGGAGAAAGTCAAAAGGAGAGCAACAAAAATGATTAAAGGTCTTGAAAGCATGACCTATGAGGAAAGACTGAAAAAAATAGATCTGTTTAGTCTGGAGAAGAGAAGACTGAGGGGGGACATAACAGTCTTCCAGTACAACAAAGGTTGCAATAAAGAAGAGGGTAAGAGATTGTTCTCCTTATCCACTTAGGACAGGTAAAGAAGAAATGGGCTTAAATTACAGCAAGCGAGATTTAAGTTAGACAGTAGGAAAAACTTCAACTGAAAAACTTCAACTGTAGTTAAGACCTGGAACAAATTGCCTACGGAGGTTGTGGAATCTCTGTCACTGGAGGTTTTTAAGAACTGGTTAGACAAACACCTGTCAGGGATGGTCTCTAGATAATACTTAGTCATGCTGTAGTGCAGGGGACTGGATTAGAAGATGACCTATCGAGATCTCTTCCAGTCCTACACTTTGATGATTCTATTAAATATAGCCTACAGAAACCAGGGTTCATCTCTGTTTAATACCTAACAAACCTAATAGACTTTATACAGAGTTGTACAAAACTAAACAATACCGACTTCTAACTAAATGTTAACACTGATGAAAATTATCTAAGCACAATGAAAACCCCAGAAAGAGATGATAGTGTCCTCAATATGATGGAAGAGAAATAGAGTGGGATACGTACATTCTATTCCAATGTTCCAATTATAAAGGGGTGTAAAAAAATTACTTCCTCAAATTATAAGCAATGATAAAAGACTTTCCATTAATAAGTGATTAGAGAACTGTGTGTAATCCAAGGAGATATCAAAGCGATATCAGAGCTAGGATCCCTCTAGCATCCTGCCACTAAATCAAAAACAGTAGTGCCAAATGAACACAGAATATAACCCAGAACACATCCTGGGCAGATGCTTGAGCAAATGCTGTATATGCCTCTGCAAATACCCAATGTTTCTATCCTTTTGGACATTTTAGCCAGTTGTATTGTTGTTAATAATGATAATGTTAATAATAAATATTTATTGTATGGTAATACTCAGAGATCCTAATTGGGATTAAGATCCCCTTGTGCTGGGTGCAATACGATCCCCGAAAAGAGACAGTTCTTGCCTTGAAAGACCTACAGTACATATCTTGACATGCCAATTAAATATTTTTCAATTTTATTACCATCAGATTCTGTTAGAACTGCAAACAAATATTTTTTACTTGTTGCAAGCAAGTTTGAAAATAGACATGTGCAGTATGGATTATAGTGCAAACAATCTTGTTTAAATCAGTTTCAGCTGGTTAAAAATGTCAGCATGCTATATGTGAGCTCAGTGGAGAACAAATGATATCTTTCATTTGTAAAGAATTTGTTCAAGAGCACCACCTTTTCCCTGCTTGGCAGTGTTTGTTTTTCATAATTAGCTGTCTATATGATGGCCCATCGAACGCACGCAATGTAACGGAGCCCCATGTAGGCGCTCTAAATGGATTAAAATATAATAGAGGTTGTTGAAAAGTTTTCTGCTATCTTGCAGTAAACCAAAATAATCTACTCAATGAATTATTGTATATCTGTATCTTACTGCAGTTTACTATATTAATAGGAAACTTTGTAATGATCCTTACTATATGTGAAGGTGTGTACTCAACAAAGTAAATATATGTTCAGGTTCATTTCTAAGTCTCTATGGTATGTGGCACCATTTTTATTATCTGTTCCACAAATCAACCTGATCCCAAACTGAGCGCATTTCAGCCACAAGTGGACATGAACCTGTGAAGTATCCAGACAACCTTGAAGAGCCAGTGCTGGATACACTAGATTTGTTCAAATAGAGGGCATGTGGATGAGGACAGAGAGGGTAGAATTAGAAAGGTAGGGCACGGATAGAGAAAATGTGAGATGAGGGAAAGAATGAGAGGGGCCTGGGTTAACAAGGGAAAATGTGAAAAGGCAGATGGAAGGGAAGAGCAGTGAAGAGAGGAAGAAATTAATAGAACATATAGTTGAGGTGTATTATACATATCAAATATCTGTTAAAAATTATTCCAAATATATGAACAGGTTTTAGATATACCAATGGTCTGTCTGTGGAGTTAATGTGTGAATTAAATATCAGTAGAAAAACCCCTCTATGACTCCCCTGCCATGCGCACACCATGACGTCACAAAAAACCAAACCCCAATGTATTATTTAAACTGGATCAGGAGGGATATTAAATGCTGTGGACTTTTTCTCAAGTATTCTTTTTGATGTGGTTGGCTGCCATCTACAGTTCTGTTTGATTTATTGCTTCTAAGAATGGAAAGACAGTAAGACTGTTGTATAATGTTAACTTGTTGGTACTTAGATGAGCACTTTAATCTTACTGAAATTCAATGAGCATTTAAAATTTTTGAATAAGTTTTAAAATATATGCACTCTTCCCCTATTATTGTTATGTTATTGTCTAGCGACCCTAAATCAGGACTCAAGGTTCCATCATAATAGGCATCGTATGAACTAGTAAAACAAAGACAGTCCCTATCCCAGAGAGCTCACTACCTAAGATTATGACAAGACACAGTAAAGTAGTTTATAGGTATTTATATCAGTGCCCATCACTCAAATATCTGAGTGACCCCTAAAGAGTTATTAACCAAAACCACAATAGGCTAGTAGTCTAATTTCCTCTTACTTCACTAAAGGCAGTTGGGACTAATATTTTTTTGCATGTTTCCTCTACAGTAATTACAATATAACTTCTTCCCTCCCTTTTTATAGTAATATTTAGAAGAGCTTTTTATAATTATTTTTCAAATTACCCTACAACACTTCTACATCAGCACTGTAAACTTTTATAAAGTCTGATTTTACAAGATTTTATTACAAAGTAATATTTTATCATTGAGATAATTTATCAGAATGTGTCTCTGTTAAAAATGGATCAAAGCTTTTAACACTGAACACATTTCACACAGCTATTTTATTTTCATCTTAAAATATAACTGTATTTTATTAGTACATTAAACATTCCAGATGGAGCAGATCTGCTAAAGCTGACCTATTTTCTACAAAGCTGAGTCACATCCCAGTAAACCCCTGAGACAATTAAAGAGTCTCACTGTACATTTGTATTAAAAAAAAAAAAAAGGATTCAGCATCTAACTGATGTGTTTGCAATACTTTCTCCACCCAGGTTTCCTGAACAGCTTTGAGGAATTACAAGCAGAGGAATGTGGCATTCTGAATGGATGTGAAAATGGCCGGTGTGTGAGAGTCCAGGAAGGCTATACCTGTGATTGTTTTGATGGCTACCACTTGGACATGGCCAAAATGACTTGTGTTGGTGAGATTATAATGCAATATTTTACATACAATTCATTTTTTGTATTTTAGCAGATTTACTGTCACAAGCAGACCCATTCACTTGACTTCAGTGGGACTCCTTATGTGAGTAAAGTTACTCATTTGTCATAAGAGTTTGCAGGAGCAAAACCTTTCTGACAAATGATCATCTGAATTATGTTAAACATTCTAAATCTATATATGATATATTGAAAGCCAGTTTTCACTTGAGCAGCCATCTCTGAATTCCTAGATCATTTGAATATCAGTGAACAGTTGTCCTAGGTATCCATGAGAAATATGGGATTGTGGAGTGTATACTAATAGTAATTAGCTAGGGGAACATACTATTCATAATCGTTATAAAAAGTATGTTAGTGTGCCTGTGTCAATTTCAATGCTAAGCTAACTAGTACGGTAAAGGTACTCTTAATTAAAAGACACTCACTAATAACTGACACAAAATATAATACATTAAAATGCAGAACAAGCTTTGGTTAAAATTTTCAGAAGTATCTAAGTCCCATTTTCAAAAGTTACTTAGGGACAGATTTTTAAAGGTATTCAAGCACTGTGATACAGGAGGGCCAAGGAGCAGTGGTAGAGGAGAAATATATAAACCCTAGGCTAATTAAGGCGTGGTTCCCTGTAGACTAGGGAGGGTTGCTACAGGTTAATTGGAGCACCTGTAGTCAATTAAGGCCTTGTCAGGAACTAATAAACCCCCTGCTTTAGGCAGTCAGGGGAAGAGGAGGAAGGAAAGAGGACTGGAGCTTGGAGGTGTGTTGTGAGAGCTGAAAGACCAGAGAACCAAAGTAAGGGAGACTTCCTCCCGCAGCGTCTAAGGACCGAGGGTAACCCCACCCAAGGGGTAAGAGGGTAAGAAACCCGCAGGGGGGCTAGGACTCAGAGTGAGGAGCAAACCCAGACCCCCTCCCCGGCTTCCCTCCTCTACCACCTTCCCAGGCCACTAGTGGGGCCTTTGGTGCCCAAGAGCAGGGGAAAAGGGTGGTGTCTTAGCCGCCCCCACCCCACCATACGAACATCGGCTATCTTGTCACAGCACCTACAGATTCAGATCAGTGCCTAGTGGGATATTCAGAAGTATCTATGTATCTAACTCTCTACCTTTGAAACCATAGAATTGGAAGGGACCTCAAGAGGTCCATCAATGGGAGTTAGGCACCTAGGTGCTTGTGAGAATTTCACTAGGCACCTATCTGAATCTTTGGCACCTAAATATCTTTAAAAATCTGGCCCTAAATCACTTTGGAAAATGTCATCCTTTATCTAGCTGTATCATACATTTTCCAATATACATGTATATATATTCACATGTATTTTTCTGTCCTTGTTTCCCCAAGATTTTTTTAAGTGAATTTATTACTCATGTAAAGAACTGAATTGAGAGCACCGGAGACTGACATACTTTTATTACCTGCAATACAGATGCAACTCTAGTAGCAGCACCGTAAGCTTCTTTACACTGCTCTGCCCTAACAGACTGTGTCTTCACTGCCAAAAAAAAGGTGTGGTTTTGCAATGAGATAACTAACGTATATTAGCTATATCTGTAAAATGCTAGTGAAGGCAAAGGGTCTGTGGTTGTTACTGCAAAGTAGCTAGCTGAGGTCAACCACAGGTGGGGGGGTATACTGTTGATCTTGTCTAACTGCATTGCAGTAAAAACTACTTGCACCATGTCTCCAATAGGATTTTACAGCAAGATAGTAATATGCATTCATTATCTCTCTGTAAAACAAACCAAAAAAACTAGCCACCTTTTCGGGCAATGAAGGCATAGACCTACTGCATCTCAGTCCAGTGCTATAGAGACTTGCTGGAGGAATGAGGTAGATTTCTCTTCACAGCTATTAGTCACTGGCCTCTCTGCTAAGACTGCCAACTAGTGCTAGTTGTTTTTCTTTTCTTTTTTTAATATGGTTATGTAAGAATTGTATTACACCGGAACTGAGATCAACAATTCATTTCACGTAGACCACTGAACAGTCACCAGATGGCACTTTATGAGCAGGCTTCAAAGGATTAGTTCTTCCTCAAGTGAAGGTCCCTATTGTATTCCACTGTGGGTTACGCATGCACACTTGGAGTTGGAGAATTTGAAAGTAGTGTCCCATTGATCCATGCATGTGCCCTGATTTGCCTTGTGCTTCCATCCGAGGCGATAAAGGGCAGGGTAGAACAACCACGTCTCCAATTGCTTCTCACCGCCGCATAGTCTGGTTCGGAACCTTCAGTGCTTTTGTCTCTGTTCTAATAATTACAATTGTAAATAGTTGTATCAATTTTAGCCATACTTTTTCGAATTTTATTTGTTTCCTAGTTTTAGTAGTTACTAGTTTTAACAGTTAGATTAGAATATACTTAGGAGATTTTCACCCTCTGTTCTCCTACCTGGTACTCCTGTTCAAGTACTGGACTATGCCTAGAACTCTGGGCTTCAAACTCTGTGCCTCTTGTTCACAATCCTTCTCAGTCATCAACAACCACCAACGCTGCTTCTACTGCCTGGGAGAAACTCACATCCTGGCTAAGTGCAGAATTTGCCAGTCCTTCCCCAGCCATATCTGAGAAGACCGAGTACTTGTTCCCTGGAAGTATGTCATGGAGATGGCCCTGAGACCTCATTCGGACCCAGGCCAGGGAATCCTATGTCAGCCTGATTCAGTGAGGAGTGTGCTATGTGCTCCTGTGTCAAACTCTGGTGCCAGCAGAACCGCCCCCACCGACCCCGGGGGGGGCCTAGTCGGAAGATTAGCAAGCACACCCCTAAGTCTTCCTCCAAGTCCAAGGAACTGAAACATTCCCTCCACCAGCTTGGCCCAAGGGGAAGTCCCACAGGCACGAGAAGAAGACCCATAAACAATAGGATTTAATGGTTCCTTCCAGGCAGCAAAGCATTGGTACCGCCATCTCCAGCACCTCCCAAGACGCAGGATCCTCCTGCACCAGGAAGACTTCAGCAACGGTACTGGCAACCGGAAAAAAGAGAGTACTCCCTACACCAGGGAGATCCAGATCCATGGCTACACCCCAAGATGTCTTTGCCTTACCAAATCCAGAGTCTCCTCCTCCATAAGGTCCCTCCACTTCCAGAGAACTCATATCTCCGCCACAGGATATGACTACAATACTGGGTCTATCACCCTCTTCGCAAGTGTTATACACCACTCCATTGGCTCTGATGGTACTACCATTGGAACCAGAATCCACCTTTTCCTCTTCCAGTGAATCAGAACGGGGGAAAGAACTGCCTCTGCCATACTGTTTCTGTCCAACATCACAGAGTCCAACACACTCATGGAACTACCTCCTAACCCTTCCCAGAGCCACTGTTGATCCTGCTTCATTGGCCATACTGGGAGCCTTGGGTACAGTATCCTCCTTCGGAGCCTGTCTAGTCCACGAGAGGGTCATCACTAGCTTCCTGCTTCCCCCCCCGCCCTCCCACAAGGGATCCATCAAGCATGCCCACGAATCTGATAGCAGAGGAAGCATTTTATTCCCCAGATCCAGTGGTCCAATCCAAGCTGGCTAGATTCCCATCCTCATAGCTGGACATAACTGTGACTGTGTTATCTCCTTCCCCAATGGATGACTTCAGACAATGTCAAGACCTTTTATGGAGAGTTGCATGGAAATTCCAAATCTGGTTGGAAGAAATCCAAGACTCACAGCATAAGCTTCTGGACATTCTTCACACTTTGGGACTGACAAGAACAGTACTGCTGATTGACAAAGCCTACTGGAGCCATCCAGAACAGCATGGCACACCCCTGCCACATCTACCACCACCCCTAAAGGAGCGGAGAGACTCTACTACATCCCGGCCAAAGGCTCAGAATTCCTCTTCTCTCACCCAGCTCCAAACTCACTGGTAGGTCAGGCTGCTGGGAAGAGGGCTAAACAACAACACCTTTGATCCACATCTGTGGACATGGAAGGGAAGCATTTAGATATCTTAGGGGAAAACAAAAGTCTTCTCTTTTTCCAGTTTACAATTCAAGATAGCCAATTATCAAGCATTGTTGGCTACTTCCTGAATTATGCTAAATTCAAGGAATTTGCTAATAGTCTCCCATAAGATTGTGCCTGCTTTCAGGCCCTGGTCGAGGAAGGGAAACTCTTAGCCAGAACTGCCCTCCAATCCACAGTGGACATGGCTGATACATACTCCAGGGCCATGGCTATGGCTATTGTGATGCAAAGAGACTCTTGGCTTCATGCTTCTGGTTTTCCTATGGAGGTCCAGAACACAATTGAGGATCTCCCTTTTGACAAATCCCATCTCTTCAAACAGAAGATAGATGAATCTTTGTATATACTAAAAGATTCCAGGACCATCCTTCACTCACTGGGCATCTACATTCCTGCCGCAAAATGAAAGTTCCACCTTCCATTGTCCACACAGAGGTACAGGTCTCCACAGTTTTACCAGCAGAGACCCAATGAACTTCCACGCAAATGACAAAAAATCCAAAGTTCTCGCTGCCGTGGGCCCTCCTCTCAGGCTTCAACATCTCAAACCCAACCACAAGCCATGAGATTTTTTACATGAGCTTAAGAACCACCACCCACTGAACCTAAGTATTTTCTGTAGTAGCAGCTCACATCAGGCATTATGGTCTCCTTGTTTTTTCATATCTCAACAACTGGCCCATAGCTGCCAGGAAGCCCATGATTTGACTTCTATGTTACTCAGCCTCCTTTTTTCACAGGGAGTCAGCGTCAACCGTACTCACCGGGCTGTCACTCTATGAACCTCCTGCTGACAGTCCCAGCCAAGGTACTGGCATCCCTTCTATGATGGACAGACTCACATCACACACGTGTGGGAGCCCTCTGTCTTCCTTCTTCCCCAGACAAAACTATCATTACTGATATGTCCCTGTTAGGTTAGGGGGCCCATATGGACATCTCGAGAATCCAGGATGCACATCAATTTCCTAGAACTTGGAGCAGTAAGGAAGGCATGTGAATTCTTTCTTCCACTCATTTGCTCTCATCATGTCCTGGTCGTGTCAAACACCACCACCCCTGGTTTCTCTATCAACAAACAAGAGAGAACGAAATCTGCCGCTGTATGTGCAGAAACAGTCAATAGCTGGAACTGGTGCATCAACAATCAGATCACCCTATCCACAGCCTACCTTCCAGGAATGCAGAATGTGCCTGTGAACTCACTCAGCAGACACTTCGTGATCGACCACAAGCGGGAACTTCACAACAAAGTGCTATACAACATTTTAGCGCAATGGAGGAACCCAGCCAGAAACCTATTTGCTTCTCAGACAAACAGCAGGTGCGCCACTACAGCTCCAGAGGAGCCCTCAGTTACCACTCTAGGGCAATGCCCTCCTTCTCTCCTGCTCAGACCAACTGAACTGTGCCTTCCCTCCACTACCACTCCTACCTCAGGTGCTGCACAAAATCGTAGGTCACCACAGTTCTTGATTGCACTTGCCAAGAGGATGAAAGGGCTCCCTGTCTCATCCCAGCATATTTCATCATGGATCACGTCCTGCATCAGAACGTGCCACGGCCTAGCTGAAATTTCAGTCCCGCCATTAACGGCGCACTCCACAAGAGCACAGGCGTCATCTGCCGCATTCCTTGCGCTGGTCCTTATCCAAGACATATGCAAGGCAGCAACGTGGTCTTCCATCCACACGTTTATGTTGCACTACGCCATCACCCAACAGGTGAGGGATGATGCAGCTTTCAGCCGGGCAGTATTGCAATCAGCAACTCAGTGAACTCTGACCCCTCCTCTGTCAAACCTGCTTGGGAGTCACCTATTGGATTGGACGTGAGCAATCACTCGAAGAAAAGACAGTTACCTACATTTCGTAACTGTTGTTCTTTGAGATGTGTTGCTCATGTCCATTCCAAATCCCGCCCGCCTACCCTCTGTCAGAGTATTCCGGCAAGAAGGAACTGAGCAGGCAGTGGGTCGGCAGGGACCTATATACACCGCCATAAAGGCGCCACTCCAGGGGGCTCCACAGCCGACCTGACGGGTACCACTAGCGTAAAACCTTCTGACGATCGTGCCCACGGCACACACACACACCTATTGGAATGGACATGAGCAAACACTTAAAGAAGAACTCGAAGCTATGAGGCAGACCTGCCCCTTACAGTATTCCACAAGAATTAAGTCTCCTTAGGCCTACACCTGAAATTTTTAACAATCCATTCACTTACCTGTTTTCTTCCCAAAACCCGCACACATCTGCAGAAGAACATAGACTCCATTCCCTCAACATCCGACAAGCTTTGGCCTTTTACCTGCAAAGAGCAAAAACAATCAGGAAGTCCCTTAGGCTGCTTATTGCAGTAACAGAGAGAATCAGGTGACAGGCCATCTCCACCCAGAGAAACACCAAATAGATTTCCAGCTGCATTAAACTCTGCTACTAGCTGTTGAACCTGCTTTTTTACACACACACACACACACACACACACACACACACACACACACACACACACACACACACACACACACACACACACACACACACACACACACACACGTATGGGGTCACTCCATTAGAGCTCAAGCAATGACCATGACATCCCTTCAAGACGAGTCTTTCATAAACATATGTAGAGCAGCCATGTGGAGTTCTGTCCACACATTTGCAACACGCTACACCTTGGTGCAGGACTCAGTGACGAATGCCTCCTTTGGCATGGCAGTTCTCCACATGATCCTTCCATTGTCCTCCTTGCACCCTCCTCTAAATCAGGTATTACTTGTCAATCACCCACAGTGGAATACAATAGGGATCATGACTCAAACACGAGGAGGAAGTTACTTACCTGTAACTTGAAGTTCTTTGAGATGTGTGGTCTATCTGTATTCCACTTCCCGCCTTCTTTCCCCTCTGCTTCAGATCTGTCAAATTCACATTGGAGAAGGAACTGGAGATGCAGTCAGTCCGCCCTGCTCTTTATTGCCTCAGACAGAAACATAAAGCAAGTCAGGCACATGCATGGACCAATGGACATTACTTTCAAATTCTCTGACTTTGGGCATATGGTTCATGTGCATAATCCATAGGAGAATACAGATCAGGACCACACCTCAAAGAACCTCCTCATTTTTGTTGGTCAATGTCAATTTCATCATGCACATGCAAACTGAAAACAAAAAAAATGTCCTTCGATGATAATCGAAATTTATAGATAGGCAAAGTAAGAAAAATGCTGCTTCGGAACTTATTAGAGTTTGACTGAAGGATATTTATTTTTGTATATTTTGACATGCGATGTTGACAATTAGTGTTTTAACAGTTATAAAACTTTAATTTTTTGAATCTGTGTCTACTGTCATTAAATGTCTGACCCCACCCAAAAAAATTTCCTCTGACTGCAAAAATTCACAGATAAAAATGGAAATGTTTAAAATCCATAATTTTGTGCACATGTGAAAATGTATATAGATAAAAATAGAAAAAAAGCTTAAAATAAATATTATTAGCTGCTGAAATTAGAAAAAAATAAAAATTAAACTCTGCCAAACCTATTTAGAAGTGAGTATTAATAATAATTGTTTGTTAACAGCCTGGACTGAATTCAAACTAGTGTTCTAGCAGTGAATGACTCTTTAAACCATTACTGATTCCCTATAATATCCACTCCACTGTTTTCTTTTCCATTAAATGTGTATTCATTAAAAAGCTTTTGACCCTCCCTAATATAGTTCTGCCTAATCTGAAGTTAATACAATTTTTCACTTTTTCATACATGTTCTACCATTGATGGATGATAGAAGTTAATTCAATGCATCCGGGGGAAATAGTCTTTGTGGAGGAAAATGGCTACATTGACATGTTTAGTTATATTGTAGTTTTATCTACATGTTCTGGTGTATCTGTTTTTGCAGATGTGAACGAATGCAATGAATTGAACAGTAGGATGTCTCTCTGCAAGAACGCCAAGTGCATTAACACAGAGGGTTCGTACAAGTGTTTGTGTCTGCCAGGCTATGTACCTTCAGACAAGCCAAACTACTGCACACCACTGAACTCAGAAATAGACAGTGAACTGGAGTAGAGAAGAATCTACATAACCTAAGCCCATATACTCTGCACTGTATAAAGAAAAGGAAGAAATGTATTTAACTTGAGCTGAGGATGCACCTAATTTAGTGATGACTATATGGAAAACAGCATTAAAATGTGTTTTCTTGAAGGTGAAATGTGATGGGTTGATATTCATCAGCTTCACTGAAATGACAGACCAAATGGACACATTTCTCTATATGGAAGAAAATCAAGTATATAGTGTGTTCATAAGTACAACTCATTGGAATTGGGCAAAACAGTGCTGTTATTTTAAACAGAAGAGGGGGTGGTTGTTTTTGTTTTTACTATTGCTTGATTTAATTGGCATTTAAATAGCAGTGAAAATATTTTATTACTTTTTTCATTTTTTGATTGTGCAGTTCCTTTCCTACCGTTTCTCTTCAAAACTTTTTTCTGAACAGTGCAAATTCTTTTATACAGATTTTTAAGGCCATTTTATAAAAATTGTAACACAGGGTAATGCTCCTCCAGTTCTTTTCTGGACTGGAACATTGGTCACTGACTTTTTTAATTGCCAGTTGTCTGCCCTGTGGAGCAGGCACTGTTTGTTCTCAAATGTTTATACACTTTGGAGAAAAGTCCTCTGTACTCATTTTGTATTCTACATGGTCTTATACTGCACTTAAAATCCTTAGAACCTTTCTTGCCAAGTTTCAAAGCTGCTAGTGGACAACCATTGGATTCCTTTTGTACATTAAAACAAAAGATTTGAGCTCATGTCTGTATTGTAATATGTAAATTGAACACAAAAGAGATCTTGTATGATTATCCTAACATATTAAAGCTGTATATTATAACTCAATAAAATCACTTTTTTCCTTTTTCTTTTTTTAGAAAAGAAGCTGTTTATTAATTGTAGATTATCTTATTTCTTTCATGGATGTAGTGATTTTTATTGGCATTTGTTTTTTCATGTTTTACAATGGAGTTAACAAAATTAGGGTACCGCTGTATATCTCACTAACCAATATTCTCATACACTACTGGATTTATTTTACACTAATGTAGTTTTAAGGATTCATCACGTTTTTTTCTTCTCTCATATTGCTTTATCAAGGCCAAGACTTTCATTGAAGGAGGTCAGACTAGGTGATCACTATGGTCCCTTCTGACCTTAAAGTCTATGAGTCTTTTGGAGGGTGCCTAAAGTTAGACTCCTACGGGGAGATTTTCAAACACAACTAAGGGAATTAGGCTGACTTGAAAGTTGACTTTTTATTGGTTTTGTGTTTCTAGCTCCCTTGGGCACTTTGGAAAATATCCCCACTAAATCCTTAGTTAAGCACCTATGTAAGTGGCTTGATTTTCAAAAGCAACTGCCACTGAAGTCAATGAGACTATTGGCACAACTAAGAGCTGATAATGAGTAATGGCGGTACAGTCTAGACCCAAGTGGACTATGGTGGTAGAAGGGACCTATCAGGAGAATCATAGAATCATAGAATATCAGGGTTGGAAGGGACCTCAGGAGGTCATCTAGTCCAAGCCCCTGCTCAAAGCAGGACCAATCCCCAATTAAATCATCCCAGCCAGGGCTTTGTCAAGCCTGACCTTAAAAACTTCTAAGGAAGGAGATTCTACCACCTCCCTAGGTAACGCATTCCAGTGTTTCACTACCCTCCTAGTGAAAAAGTTTTTCCTAATATCCAACCTAAACCTCCCCCACTGCAACTTGAGACCATTACTCCTTGTCCTGTCCTCTTCTACCATTGAGAATAGTCTAGAACCATCCTCTCTGGAACCACCTCTCAGGTAGCTGAAAGCAGCTATCAAATCCCCTCTCATTCTTCTCTTCTGCAGACTAAACAATTCCAGTTCCCTCAGCCTCTCCTCATAAGTCATGTGTTCCAGACCCCTAATCATTTTGTTGCCCTTCGCTGGACTCTCTCCAATTTATCCACTTCCTTCTTGTAGTGTGGGGCCCAAAACTGGACACAGTACTCCAGATGAGGCCTCACCAATGTCGAATAGAGGGGAACGATCACGTCCCTCGGTCTGCTCGCTATGCCCCTACTTATACATCCCAAAATGCCATTGCCCTTCTTGGCAACAAGGGCACACTGCTGACTCATATCCAGCTTCTCATCCACTGTCACCCCAAGTCCTTTTCCACAGAACTGCTGCCTAGCCATTCGGTCCCTAGTCTGTAGCTGTGCATTGGGTTCTTCCGTCATAAGTGCAGGACCCCGCATTTATCCTCATTGAACCTCATCAGATTTCTTTTGGCCCAATCCTCCAATTTGTCTAGGTCCCTCTGTATCCTATCCCTGCCCTCCAGCGTATCAACCACTCCTCCCAGTTTAGTATCATCCGCAAATTTGCTGAGAGTGCAATCCACACCATCCTCCAGATCATTTATGAAGATATTGAACAAAACCGGCCCCAGGACCGACCCCTGGGGCACTCCACTTGACACCGGCTGCCAACTAGACATGGAGCCATTGATCACTACCCGTTGAGCCCGACAATCTAGCCAACTTATAGTGCATTCATCCAGCCCGTACTTCTTTAACTTGCTGACAAGAATACTGTGGGAGACCGTGTCAAAAGCTTTGCTAAAGTCAAGAAACAATACATCCACTGCTTTCCCTTCATCCACAGAACCAGTAATCTCATCATAGAAGGCGATTAGATTAGTCAGGCATGACCTTCCCTTGGTGAATCCATGCTGACTGTTCCTGATCACTTTCCTCTCATGTAAGTGCTTCAGGATTGATTCCTTGAGGACCTGCTCCATGATTTTTCCGGGGACTGAGGTGAGGCTGACTGGCCTGTAGTTCCCAGGATCCTCCTTCTTCCCTTTTTTAAAGATTGGCACTACATTAGCCTTTTCCCAGTCATCTGGGACCTCCCCCGTTCGCCACGAGTTTTCAAAGATAATGGCCAATGGCTCTGCAATCACAGCCGCCAATTCCTTTAGCACTCTCGGATGCAACTCGTCCGGACCCATGGATTTGTGCACGTCCAGCTTTTCTAAATAGTCCCTAACCACCTCTTTCTCCACAGAGGGCTGGCCATCTATTCCCCATGTTGTGATGCCCAGCGCAGCAGTCTGGGAGCTGTCCTTGTTAGTGAAGACAGAGGCAAAAAAAGCATTGAGCACATTAGCTTTTTCCACATCCTCTGTCACTAGGTTGCCTCCCTCATTCAGTAAGGGGCCCACACTTTCCTTGGCTTTCTTCTTGTTGCCAACATACCTGAAGAAACCCTTCTTGTTACTCTTGACATCTCTCGCTAGCTGCAGCTCCAGGTGCTATTTGGCCCTCCTGATTTCATTCCTACATGCCGGAGCAATATTTTTATACTCCTCCCTGGTCATTTGTCCAGTCTTCCACTTCTTGTGAGCTTCTTTTTTATGTTTAAGATCCGCTAGGATTTCACCATTAAGCCAAGCTGGTCGCCTGCCATATTTACTATTCTTTCGACTCATTGGGATGGTTTGTCCCTGTAACCTCAACAGGGATTCCTTGAAATACAGCCAGCTCTCCTGGACTCCTTTCCCCTTCATGTTAGTCCCCCAGGGGATCCTACCCATCCGTTCCCTGAGGGAGTCGAAGTCTGCTTTCCTGAAGTCCAGGGTCCGTATCCTGCTGCTTACCTTTCTTCCCTGTGTCAGGATCCTGAACTCAACCAACTCATGGTCACTGCCTCCCAGATTCCCGTCCACTTTTGCTTCCCCCACTAATTCTTCCCTGTTTGTGAGCAGCTGGTCAAGAAAAGCTCCCCCCCAGTTGGCTCCTCTAGCACTTGCACCAGGAAATTGTCCCCTACGCTTTCCAAAAACTTCCTGGATTGTCTATGCACCACTGTATTGCTCTCCCAGCAGATATCAGGAAGATTAAAGTCACCCATGAGAACCAGGGCATGCGATCCAGTAGCTTCTGCGAGTTGCCAGAAGAAAGCCTCATCCACCTCATCCCCCTGGTCCGGTGGTCTATAGCAGACTCCCACCACTACATCACTCTCGTTGCTCACACTTCTAAACTTGATCCAGAGACACTCAGGTTTTTCTGCAGTTTCGTACCGGAGCTCTGAGCAGTCATACTGCTCCCTTACATACAGTAGGAGAAGTAGTATAATTACAGTATGTCCCTGTTACAACAGAGGCCACAAGCTCCATGTCCTTCATGATAATCAGCTAGAGGAGAAAAATCTTTCTTCTTGTCCTAGTTGAAAATATATGAAAGTGGCATGAAGGATGGAGGAGTCCTGGAGCAACAGCACTCTGTCACAGTTCTCTATGTGGGTATCATTCTCTTCAGACTGATGATGACGGTTCTGGGGTTATGTGTGGACAAAAGAAAAGCACAGAGGAGTTGAAAGAGAGAGAGAGAGAGAGAGGTTTAACAAAGAAGGGAGATGTTTAGCACAAGTGCAGAGAGAAGTAAGATTAAATTAATCAAAATGGACATAAAGGAGGGAAGAAAGACTACAAGAGAAGCTGAAAAAAAGACAATGTCTTGAAGCAAAAAAGATATATAAAAAATATTAAAAGATTTTAAATAGGTAATGTAGTGGGTTGGTGGTGATTGCCCACCTCCCCTCTCCCAGTTCCATGGGAGGCCACTCTGCCTCACTACACCCCTATGTGTCACCCACTGTGGGGGAATTAAGCGGGGCAACACACAGGGCTGGGGCTCTGGGCAGCAGCCAGGGCACAGCAACAAACAGGAGGCTCAAGCCCTTAGTCAGGGCGAGGCAAGAAGTCCTTAGGGCTCAGGCAGGGGTAGAGCACCTAAATACAGTCTCAGGCAGGATTCACAGAGTCTAGTGTCCTAGCTTGGCGGACTGTAGGATAATGCAGGCCTCCTGGCCTACGGAGCGGGAGTACTGCCACCACAGGAATGGGGTGGCAAGAAGGACGCAGGCCCGCCCAACTCCACTGCATCCCAGTCCATGGCCTTAACAGTGGCAGAGTGGTCCACCACTGGGTCAGCGGGGATCCACCCGCAACACACTGACCTTGTACCAGGCCAGCTCTTAACCAGACTGTTGTCTAGTTTTCCTGGGCTACTTCCTACCTCCTCAGGGTGTACCTGGATCCGTAAGGGGTCCTCTGGTTGTCAGGGAGAAGGCCCGCGGGAATCCCAGCAACTCCTCCATGGCTTGGTCAGCAGGTGGCTCCAGCAGCTTTGGCCAGTCCTCAGCTTCGCAGGGGCCAGGGCAGTCTCCCAGGTCGGGAGCAGGCAGGAGGCACCTGGCTCCTTTGGCAGCTGCAGCACAACTGAGCTCCCAGGCCTGCCTTTTATACTTCCTATCCCGCCCACTGACTTCCGGTGAGAGGGGTGAGCACAGCCTAGCTCTGCCCACCAGGGCTCAGTCAGTGGTCCCTCCCCCCTCTGGGTCCATGGGAGGCCACTCCACCTCACTACAGGTAATCAAAGAAATGTAGGAGTGGAAGAGACCTAGATAGGTCATCTACTCCAGTCCCTTGCACACAAGGCAGGGTTAAATATTATCTAGACCAGTGGAACTCAAACTTTTTAAACTCATGCCCCCCCAGAGGGGCTGCCCCACAGATTGAAGACCTCTGATCTAGACCATCTCTGGCAGGTGTTTGTCTAACCTGATCTTAAAAACCTTCAATGACAAAGATTCCACAAGCTCCCTTAATAATTTGTTCCACTTCCTTACAGTAGGAAGTTTTCCCAAATGTCTAACCTAAACCTCCTTTCCTGCAATTTAAGCCCATTACTTCTTTTCCTGTCCTCAGTGGTAAAGGAGAACAAGTATCACCTTCCTCTTTACAGCAACCTTTTCCATACTTGAAGACTGTTATGTTCCTCTTCAGTCTTCTCTTTTCCAGACTAAACAAACCCATTTTTTTCAATCTTTCCTCGTATACCCTAGCTTGGGTCAAGTCCAGTACTGCCCCTATGAACTCTATCCTCTGGATGGGAGACAGAGTCAATTTCGCTTCATTTAGGACTAGACCCAGGCTCTCAAAGGTAGCTCTGATAAATGTGACCTGAATTTCCACCTGGGTCCTGGAGCAGCCTTTGCTCAGCCAGTTGTCGAGGTATGGAAACATCTGTACCTGGTGCCTCTGCAAGAACGCGGCGATGACTGCCATGCACTTGGTGAATACTCGAGGTGCTGCTGACAGACTGAACGGGAGGACAGTAAATTGGTAATGGGTACCGTTGACCACAAACCTGAGATACTTCGTGTGGGGCTGAGTGATTGTGATGTGAAAATAAGCTTCCTTCAAGTCAAGGGTGGCATACTCATCTCCTGGATCTAGTGAGGGGACGATGGAGGCCAAGGAAACCATGCGGAACGTGAGTTTCTTTATGAACTTGTTGAGCTCTCGCAAGTCCAGGATAGGCCTGAGGCTGCCTTTGGCTTTCGGTATAAGGAAATACCGGGAATAGAAACCCTCGCCCGTGTTCCAGAGGAACCTCCTCCACTGCCCCTAGCGATAAGAGCAACTGCACCTCCTGGATGAGGAGTTGCTTGTGAGAGGGGTCCCTGAAGAGGGACGGGGAAGGGGGATGGAAGAGCGGGAGGGCACAGAATTGGATGGAGTATCCCCTTTCTACTGTGGGGAGCACCCAGTGGTCCGAAGTGATATGGGACCATGCATGGTAGAAAGGGGATAGTCGGCAGGAAAAGGTAAGGCAGGGTAGATCCAGTCTCTGATCTGGTGCGCCATCCTCAATTGCACCTTCAAAAGGCCAGTTTAGGGCCAGAGGGCAGTTTGGGTTGGCCAGAGCCCTGGCCTGAGGATGGGTGTTGCCTCCTCCTGCCACTCCTGTTCCTCCTCCGGGAACTCTCCTGATGATTCTGCTGATGGAATCTCGGAGGAGGTTACAGTCGGAAGCGTCTCCGCTGTGTGGTGGGAGTGTGCAGCCCAACGACTTGAGGGTGGCTCATGAGTCTTTCAGGCTGTGCAGCCTCTTGTCTGTCTTTTCAGAAAAAAGGGTCACACCTTCAAATGGGTGTCCAATGGGAGGAGCTCCGTTAATATGGCCATTGCTGCACAGGTGTTATAAGAATACCTGCTGACGACGGCCTGTTGGTTTGCGATACAGAGCTGCAGACCCCCTACGGAATAGACCTTTCTCCCAACAAGGTCTAGATGCTTAGCCTCCCTGTTTTTAGGGGAGGGCCCTTGGAAGCTCTGTCTCTCACGCTGGTTAGCAGCATCCACAACAAGAGAGTGGGGGTGGGTGAGAGTATAAACGTTTGAACCCTCTCGAGGTCACAAAATAACACCTCTCGTTACGCTTGGCAGTGGGCAGCAAGGAAGCTGGGGTCTGCCACAGGGTCTTGGTGGTGTCCACAATGGTTTTAATGAGTGGAAGGGCAATACTGGAAGGTCCTGAGGGGGTGAGGATGTCCACCATGGGATCAGCCTCCTTGACTACCTCCTCAGCCTTAATGCCCAGACCCTGAGCAGCCCTGCGCAGCAACTGGTGCAGCACCCTGTTGTCCTCAAACGCTGAGACTACGGCTGTACCTGCCAATGCTTCATCAGGTGACGAAGAAGAGGAAGTGCTTATATGGAGCGGATGCTCCCTGCCATCCGCCCCCGGGGGTCCCCAGACTTGCGGCAGCGTTGGTGCCAGTGGTGCGCTCCACGGTGCCATATCCAGTGTTGGCGCCGTCATCAGTACGATGGGAGGAACCGTCGAAGGAGCTGTTGCCGATCTTCTCGTCTCTGCCGACGAAGATGGAGGGTTTGTCGCTGGCATCAGCGCCAGGGTCGTCAGTGCCCGTGCCAGAGTCGACATTGACAATGGTGCTGGCGTGGAAGTCGGGCGTGTCATCGGTGCCGAGGACACTGTCAAGGGCGGTGCCGAATCTGGTGCAGGAGTCGACGACGGTGCGCTGTCAGAGGTGTTGGTGCATGGGCAGGCGCTGAGGGAAGATGCGTAGCCGATGGCGAGGTCAAGGTAGTTGAGGTCACAGAAGACGCTGCAGAGCGGTGACCTTGGTTCTCTCCCTGTCCTTGGTGAAAGGCCCAGGGGTTCAGAAGGGCCACTGTGGTGGGTTCTGCCACTGCAGAGGCCATGCCTGGGGCTCCCTCCTGTCTCTCTCAGTCCTCGATCTGCAGCTCCTGCTTCTCCTGGAGCGATAGGAGTCGGACTCTAACTCCGAGGTCTCCAAGACTGAAAACCACTGAGGAGCCGAGCCCCAATGCCTTCAGCATCGAGAGCTCGGGGAGCTAGGCTCTCTGCCCGAGTGGGCTGGGGAGGGAGAGCACCTGGACATCATAGCCAGCTTCCCTCTTGACTGCACTGAGGGGCGGGGTGGGTCCGCCAGCGGTGGAGGTTCTTCCTTCCTTGGGGGTGAGAACAGCGCCATAAGCTGTAGCTGCTGTGTAGGGTCCAGCAATTGAGGGGGGCCCAGACTCAACTGCCTCTTCTGGGCAGGAGTCGACGCGGCCCGGTAGGGGATCCAGAGCTGTGGCCCACCTGGGGTCTCACTTCTCTGGACTGAGCCGGAGGTGAGCGGCTGTCTGACTTCTTTTTCTTCTGAGGCACCAGCAAATGGGATCGGTGCCTGCTCTCAGCTGGGCCTTGTGAGGTGCCGTGTCAGTGCTGAGCGTCCCGGGACGAGTCCTCTCTCGAGCTTGATGACGGTGCCGGGGTGCTCCTCGTTGAGGACGAAGCATTAGGGGCCGGGTCCCCAGAGTCTGGGTCAGAGTGGGGGCGTAGGGCTGCCTCCATGAGGATCACCTTAAGCCACTGTTCCCTTTCTTTAAGAGTTCTAGGGCAGAACTCAAGGCAGATCTTACAGTGATCCTTTTGGTGGCCCTCCCCTAGGCACTGTAAACACGACGAGTGTGGATCACTCTTCGGTATGCGTGTTGCGCAGGCCACACACTTTTTAAACCCCGGGGACCGTGGCATACCACAGCTCAGGGAAGGTGGGATGCGGGAGAAACCCACAACAATTCTGTACTAAGAACTCTAATACTAAGAACGGATATTAAGGTAACTACATACAGTTCCTATAGAACACGCTTGCTAAGCAAGGGCTAAAGAAAGTTCCACCCAACCGTCACTGGTGATAAGAAGGAACTGAAGGGGTGGTGGGTCGGCAGGGCTCTATATTGAGCGCCATGAAGGCACAACTCCAGGGGCGCCCAGGCTGGCCCAAAGGATGCTTCTAGGGGAAAAATCTTCCGGACACCATGCACATGCGCGCACACATACCTGATTGGAATGGACATGAACAAGCACTTGAAGAACAAACACTGACTGGTGGGACCACACCATTATGTAGTTATGGGATGTTGAGCAGTGGCTGCAGAACTTTTGCATGCAGAAGGCCACTGTCCAGGAACTTCTGCAGAGTTTTCCCCAGCCCTGAAGTGCAGCAATGCTAAAATGAGACCTGCCCTGACAGTGGAGAAGCAAGAGATGATCACTGTGTGGAAGCTTGCAATGCCAGCCTGCTACTGGTCAATAGGAAATCAATTTGGAGTTGATAAATCTACCATGGGAGCTGTTGTGATCCAAGTGTGCAAGACCATTAATACTTCTGCTAAGAAGGATAGTGACTCTGGGTAATATGCAGGACATAATGGGTGGTTTTGCTGCGAAGGGGTTCCCTAACTGCAGGGAGCGATAGATGGCATGCATATCCCTATCTTGGCACCAGACCACCTTGCCAGAGAGTACATAATCCAAAAGGAATATGTTTTTATTGTACTGAAAGCATTGATGGATCACATGGGGCGTTTCACTGACATCAGCGTGGTATGGTCAAGAAAGGCGCATGACACGCGCATCTTTAAGAACATGTGTCTGTTCAGAAAGTTGCAAGCAGGGACTTTCTTTCCAGATCAGAGAATAACCACTGATGACGCTGAAATGCCAACAGTACACCATAAGGCGGCTTCCATCAACCTAAATTTGTAGTGTAGACCAGGTCTCACCCTCTTTCTCTCTCTGGCACAATGACTCTAAGTATTTATACACAGTGTAGCAGCTTCAACAGAAGAGACTGAGGGAGCTTCACATCAGAATATCCCATAGCTCCCTGGTTGTAGCCCACTCCTGAGAGCTGTGGGAGAACGCTGTTCAAATCCCATCTTCCCCCTCAGGCAAAGGGAGGAACTGAACCTAGGTCTCCCACATCCCAGTGAGTGCTGGGCTAAAAGCTATAAGGTGGGCACTGGTACCATCACAATGAGGAGACACCAGGTGTCTAACTCAGGCTTTGTTGGTCACAGTGTTGTTCATGTGATTTTCTACACAACCTGAGCACTGCAATGCCTAATTCCCTTTGTGGGTCCGGGCTTTGTCCTGTGCTCCTGCCTGCCTGCATTGAACCCCATGTGGTGGCACAGAGGAATTTGGGACAGTGGGCAAGGTTGTTTATCAATTCTTGGACCTGGCAACTGGAGGCCCACTGAATAGCTTTGCAAGGTGGCTCCAGTTTTGCTACAAATTCTCCTGATTCAGAGCCATTGGCTACATTCCAGTTCTCCACACTATTGTATTGCTCTCATGTACTTCTGATGTTGTTAATAGCTCTAAAAATGATACACTCCAGGTGAAATCCCAGCCCCAGTGAAGTCAATGGGAGTTTTGCCACTGACTTTCATGGAGCCAGGATTTCACCCTCCATTCTGGCTCATTTCCTCTTCCTTACTTACACTTACTCTCAAACCTTAGGTGGTCCACCCAACTAGCAACAGATCACAGAGCAGAAACAAAAAGCACTTGAATACAATGTGCTCATTTCAGCTAATCTAAAGCCAACACTTGTATTTGTACCTGCTGCTGACTTGTTTTTCAGCAGCATGTGAAAATCACTTGGGTTCTAGCTTCTTGCTGGCTCTCTGCCCCCTCTCCCTTTCCTATGAGGCGCTCCAGGTGAAATCATGCTTTCCCCTCTCATTGGAGTCACTTCTTTGATCCAGACAATAATTCAGCCTCAGGTCGCATTTCAGGTCCCCTTCTGTGCTCCACTTCAGATGATTCCTCTCTCGACTCTTCCCCAGCAAACCCCTCCCTCACCTCCAAATCCTTTGTTATCCACATAGGCCCCTCAAACTTTCATTTTCCCTGTACTTTCAATTTCACCATTCCAATCCTCTTGTCTCGCTATAAATCTGCTTTCTCCTCATCCTTTCCAGTCAACTATATTTATGGGGTCACATTTACCTTTGGCTTCAATGGGCTTACACCAAGGTTGAATTTGGTATCAATTAAATAACTATTTTAGCTTCTTAATGCGCCACGGCTTAGCGAGTCCAGTAACTCAAAGTGCCAAGTAATAAATATAAAAATAATGTCAGACGCTAAGCAAAATTCTCAGACCTACCACAGAATAAGTTTAAATGAGCAATTTTTCAAGAATGTGTTGCAGAAATGCTTACCTCACCCAATCCCTTCTAAGTCCCCTGGTGACCATCATCTGAAATGTGAATTAAAATGTACTGTGATCAAGGGCCAAGAAGGCAGAAATAAAGTCAAGCTGAATTTTTAGATGTGGTACATTTTAAAACTTTTTTAAAATGACCTTCAGTTAACCCAGTTTTATCATAGCACCACAAAATAGGATAAACACCAAGGGCCTGACTCTGAGTAATACTGATGTAAATCAGAACTAAGTGTACTGGAGTCAATAATGTTACACTGTTGTAAAACCAGCATGAGATCAGAATCAGTCCCCAAGTGTCATCATCTTCTGTACCAGCTATGGACTAGCTACAGACCTTGCTTATACATACCAGATGTGTTCATTATAAGTTGCTCCAATGCTCTGCCAGGTATGGCTGAGGTTCATTAAAAAAGGAATTTTACATAAAGTGCCATCTAGTGGCAGAACAGTTTGTCATTCCAGTGCATCTTCCTCTTTTACATTCCTATCATTTACAATATTAACATGATCATGCTGACTTTGAGGTTCAGTACAAATCAGTCTGATAATTGTCTCTGAATTGTTCTGATTTTCTAATTATTTGACCCAAATGCATAACAAACTTGGTAATCTGGCTGTCCGTTAGTGGCAATGACTGGCTGTGGTTGGTTTCAAATAGTTTCGGCTTCTTCTTGTTTTGCATCTGCCATCTGTAGTTTGCTCTGTTGATTGTTCTGTTTGAGGAACAAACTGTAGAGGTTGACAATTTCTGTTGATCTCCACACTGTCAGTCTTGAAATCATACCATCTGGGAACTGAATTCTTTTTCTTTACAACAGCTGGAATTGTCCATCCTTTTTCTCCATCCAACATGACGTGAACATAGTCACCAGGTTCTAGACCTGGCAGTTCTCTAACTGAATGATGTCTGTTGTAAAAATGTTCATAAGCAAAAGTGCACTTCAGTTTCTTGATAACTCTGCAATATATGTTGTCCAAGTACATTATTTCTATGTACCTGGTAAAACAGTCCATGACTACTCGGTGGTGATGTCCTCTGAATTCGCATAAATCTGCAGCTTGTTTCTTCCAAGTTCTGTTTTGAGGTGTTGTTATTAAAAGTTCTTAGTGTTGTGTTGGTTTGTTAGTTCTGCAATGTTCAGATGCAGATACTTTATTCTGTATGTCCTTGCTGATACCTGGCCACCACATTGACTGGTTGGCCCATTCATGGCATATAGTTAATCCTTGACATCCTTCATTGATGTGGTTTATGATTTCTCCTCTCATTTTGTGTGGAATTATCATGCCTTTAATCATGACTCCATTTGACTCTGTTAATTGTCCATGCACCTCAAAGTAGTCTCTTGTCACTTCCTTAGTGTCCTGTAGATACTGCCTCTAATGTAACTTGCAATTTCAGGAAGTTCTATGTCTATCGAGGTTGATTTTTGTAGCTGGTGTCATCTGTTTTCTAACCTTGATCTATATGTGTCCATAGCATTTACACATAGGTGCCGACTCTGTGGGTGCTCTGGTGCTGGAGCACCCACGGGGAAAAATTAGTGGATGCTCTGCACCCACCAGCAGCCATGCTCCACTCCCTGCCACCCCACCTCCTCCCCACTGAGTCCGTCGCGTCCCCACTCCTCCACCTACCTCCCAGTGGTGCCCACTGTTTGGCAGTGCTTAGGACTTTCCAGGAGGGGGGGGAGAAGTGGGGACTCAGCGCGCTCAGGGGAGGAGGCAGAGAAGAGGCGGGGGTAGAATGGGGGCAGGGCAAGGGTGGTGCAGGGGTGTGGCCAAGGGCGGGGTCTAGCACCCACCAGGAACAGTGGACGTTGGCGCCTATGCATCTACATATACCTTTATGTCATCTTTGAGCTCACAGGTAGTGGAGTGCGATGCTGGCCTCTGTGACAGAGTGTCTGCTACTACCAGATTTTTCCCAGGAACATATTTAGCAATGTGGTTAAACAACATTAACCTTATCAATAGATGTTGGCATTTCAGTGGTGCTTGATCCAGGTTTTTTCCACTGATGAGAGTTACAGGTGGTTTATGGTCTGTTATCAGTGTAATGAATCCAATCCACATAGATAGCTGTTAAAGCTCTTACATGCTCATATGCTTGCCTGGCACTCCTTTTCAATATGTGCATATCATTTTACTGCTTCTGTAAGTGTGCAGCAGCAAAATACAACTGGCTTCCTCTCAGAGCCATGTTGTTGCAACAATGCACCACCAGGGCCATAGCTGCTTGCATCTGCACTGACCATTGTGGGTTTGTTCACATCGTAGTACTTGAGAACTGGAGCTGTTGAGATCATTTCTTTTGCTTTTTTGAAAGCCATTGATTTTGTCCCCATAGCCACAATGTGCTGGATTTTAACCATTCATCCAATGGTTTTGTCACTGTAGAAAGATCTTATTAGGTATCGACCACCATAATTTACCATCCCCAGTATACACCTCAGTTCTAGTACATTAGTTGATGCATTGAACTCTGAAATTGCTTTTACTTTTTCAGGGCTAGGACTGATTCCATCTTTGTGTATTGTCTGTCCCAAAAACTCAATTTAGGGAATGTGGAAAATCCATTTTTCGTTGTTTAGCTTCAGTCCAGACTGACTGATTAGGCTTAGTACTTGCTGAGGATTTTGTTGTGTTCTTCCACTGAAGATCCAGATATCAGAATATTGTCCATGAAAACAACAAATCAGTTTGTGTCTGTTAACAATTCTGCCATCTTTCTTTGGAAAATTTCAGATGCACTGTGTGACAGGATCTCCGGGATGCAGCCTGGGACCATGGGACCACTGTGCCCCCTTAACTCTCCAGCCTGGGTTGTCTTACACAATGCTTTGCTAGTGACAAGCAGCAAACCCCTCCAGGCGCTGTGATCACTCAGCACAACAGCATGTGGAGCCCCACACCCAGCTAGATTGCATGAATGCTCCCAGAGCCACTCATGAATCACTTACAGAAAGGCATCAGCCAAATCCCCCCCAAGTCCCAGCCTTGTACCTCAGAAAAATACTGTCTTGCACTGCTCAAGATGAATGGTTCACCACTTCATTTATTAATTGGTTCACCACTTCATCAATGGAAAGTGGATATACACCAGCCTTTGTAAACCAGAGCAGATTTGCCACACACTTCAGACAAACTCACTGGTAAATATAAACACTAAAAGAAGTTTATTAACTACAAAATATAGATTTTAAGTGATATTAAGTGATAGGCAAAAAGTCAGCGTGGTTACCAATATAAAATAAAATATAAGCATGCAGTCTAAACTCTCAACCCTATTAGACTGGGCAATAACTAGATTAAGCCTCACCCCACTGGATATTGCAGTTCATAGTACACATAGTGAGCCCTTGAAACCGGGGCCAGTCTCCTTTCTTGGAGTCTTAAGACTTCTCAGTGTCCTTGTTGCTTGCAGCATAGGTGGGGGTAGGAGAAAGGCCAAACATGGACCCCTCTGTTCTGTTTTATACCCTTAGTCCATGTGCTTGGAGAACACAAGTCCAGGCATGTCTGGTGGGCATTGCTGAGACCCCAGGCAAGGTTGCGCAATTCCCCTCGTGTGGCCTTATGCAGGTGAGTCACTGAATTGTAGCTCCCTTGCTGGACAATGGCTGTTGATGGTTGTTTGACACCCCGCCCGGGCGTTGGTTATTTGCCTTGCTGTTGCCTCTGGGGAGCTCATATCTGGCTGATTCCCCAACTTACAGCATGTTTTAGTGACAACCATAGAACACAATCTCATAACTTCATATGCACTAAAGATATATATATTTAGACAGAATAGTGACTTTCAGCCAATCATAACCTTTTCCCCGATACCTCACGTGGCCTGCTTTATATGCAATATCATAATTTATATACAGGTGAGGAATATGGGGGTCACAGGGTGATCCCCCAAGGGAGACCCAAAAGGTAATCTTTGAAAGCAAAATTTCCCCAAAGGTGTGACAAATGTAGTCAGTTTAGGACTTTCTCTGGCTAAAGAAATTTGCCAGAATCTGATCAAGACATCCAGCCTGGAGAACACTGTAGCTCCTTTCACTCTGGGAAAAAAGGCACCCAGAGTTGGAAGGATATATTTTTCTCTCACAGCTAGTTCATTAAATCTTTTTAAATCCACAAAGATTCACATTTTTCCATTAGGTCTTTATAACTAGTGTGACGGGGGCTGACCAGGTCATGCCAGAGTGTATTCAGGCCAATTCACATGTGTATTAGATCAAAGCAATTGTAAATGTATGTGTGTTTTGGATGTTTAAACTTCATAAAACTAATGGGATGTTACTTGTATTGTTTTCACTTATTTATTCCTGTCATAATGTAACAGCAACATTTACATGGTAATTATCCTTGCAACTAAATTACCCATCAGAGAAATCTTGTGATATGCTAATGAAGGACTGAAGAATGTTAACAGAAAATACTGATTTCAAAGCAAATGATCATTGTGTGTGATGATCAAGGTCAAGGACTCTGAATGCATTCCTCGCTATCTGTCATTAAAGAAAAAAACCATGTGGGTACAGACACTGTCAGCTAGCTTTCTGTGTAAAGGAGATATAAAAGATGGATTCAAGGAAAGATCCTTCATTTCTGGACTGTTTGGATTCTAACACGGTAGAATAACTGAACGAGAAGATGGAGATCCCCAGAATAATTCTAGCCCTGGAAAAGACTTTTGGGAAACTGGCAGCATATTACATCATTGCCACTATTTGAAGTTACAAACTGTGATTTACCTATTATATTTTACCTGCTTTAACCTCTCAATAACTCTCATTCTTTTTTTCTTAGCTAATAAACCTATAGTTAGTTTACAATAGAATTGCCTGCCAGCGTTGTCTTTGGTGTAAGATCTGGAGTATCAATTGATCTGGAGTGAGTCACTTGGTCCTTTGGAACTGGGAGCAATCTGATGGGATGTGATTTTTGGTTTTCATAACCTTTTATCACAAAGTTCAGTTTGGGTGGCAAGATAGACTGCAGAGGCTAAGGGGACTGTCTGTGACTCCATGGTAAGATTGGTATAGTGATCCAGGAGTTCACATTTGTTACTGGGTTGGTGAAATCTAATTATAGAACATACCACTAGTCTGGGGTGTCTGCCTTTGTTTTCTGACAGTCTGCCCTGAGACAGGCACTCACAGTTGTGAGCCACTCCAGATAGTGTGACAACTGGTACCACTGGGGCACACCATGCTGTTGGCTCAGGGATTTTTCTTGATTACGCCAATCTGCTCCATTCTCTTTAACTCAGTTTCCACTTTATGAAATCATGGGATAGGGATCTTGTGAGGTGTATGTACACTATATACTTAGTTCAGCATTGTCTCTTAAGGTTATTTGTACTGAGTCTCTTTTCAAAAGTCCAATATCACCACATATTCCATTGAGTTCTTCCACCTTTCTCATTAGGCCCATGATGGCTGCTATTGAGAAGACTGTTGACCTGTGGTCCTTTGATCACCTACATTCTGAATGCACAGCTTTTGTTTTTGTAAGTTGTTATTGTGGTGAACTGGCCCATGTAGTTTCAAATACCTACAGGGATGGGTCAGGTGACTTCAGTTCTGGGTGTAAGGACCCAGGGACTAGAACCCAGCTCTGCAGAACCTGGGGAAACTGATAGTCTCACAGTGCCAACAGGAGGCTAAGCAGCGATACAGCCAGGGAGCAGTGTGGAGAGAAAGTGCCCCAGGAAGTACCATCCAAGAAACTCAGAATGACAGTACCCTGCAGTCCTCTGATTGGCCAAGTGTCCCTACTTAACCCCAGGGGTTGCGCAGGAAGTAGTTTGCCCAGCTACACAGACTTTGGCCTGCTGTAATGCTAGTCTTTGCCTTGTCTCCTGATTTCTGGTCTCTGACTCCAGCTTGATTTCAACTCCAATTCCTGCTTCTTGATTCTAGCCGGGTACTGCCTCTGATCTCCAGTCTCTGCCTCCAGCCTGACTGATTCTCGCCTCTTGATTCGTACTTGATGCTATCTCTGACCCCGGCCTGACTCTTACCCTGACTCTTGTTTACAGAACCTGGCCTTGTGATTCCTCCAACTTCTGTCCCTGGTGAGCAGACCTCAGCCCAGCTGTGACCATTAAACAAGACTGCCTATGTCCAAGTCCCTTACACTGGCTGAAGGTTGAAGGTGATTGTAAAGCCCTTCCGAGATGATTGTGATACCAGCTCCTGAGCCAATTTTCAAGTCAATAATCTTGACATGAATATTCAGTGTCCTCACAAGTGATAGATCCCAGATACAATGGCTCTCTGTAATATGAGTCAACTCCCTGATTGCTCTGATACAGCAAACAGCTGCAAAATGTCCACATTTCATGCAGTTATTACAAGGTGTGCCTCTGGCTGTGGACATACACCATCTCCTGGATATGACTTTTTCCACACCTTATGCATGTAGGGTGGAATTTGTCCCTCTTAGCCTGAAATTTCTCTCTCCCTGCCTCAGGTGTTTTATAGTAATGTCTGTTTACAGTTTCTAAGCTAGTTTTAGGTTTTTCAAGTTTCTCTAGGGTTTGGTGTTTCACCATTTCAGACTGTTTTGCTATTTGAATAAGTGTGACAAGGGTTAAAATTCTCTTCAATTGTAGCTGTTGTGAAAAGTTTTTATCTGTATAGTTAACCCAATAACCAGCCTGTCACTAATATTTTCAAGTTTTACATTCCCCAGAAAATCACAATTTTCAGCCAAAGAATGCAGAACGCTTATAAAATATTCAACATTTCCCCCTGATTCTTGAATTCTCTGGTGAAAACACGCTCTTTCATAAACCACATTTCTCTGAGGTATGCATCAAACACGGTCAAAACCCTTTCATAGTCATCTTTGTGACTGTCTTCAGTAAAGTCAAAGGATTTAAAGATACACTCTGCTTGCTTCCCCATAACATAAATTAAAGAAGATACCTCTATATCTAGATACTTCAAGGAGTTTGTTTGCAATGTAAAATCTTACAAAATATTGTTTCCAGTCTGATCATTCTAAAGGTTTGTCAAAGCTGATCTCTGGGTCACTGAAGAGATCATACAGATATGGACTGGCTACAGAGCTTGCTTATACACACCGGATGTGTTCAGAACTAACTATACTATATTACAGGTAAAGGATTACAATAATTTCATACATATCCAAAAATGTCAAAGAACAAAGTGAAGAAATGGCAGTATAAGATTATGACATCATTCTACATAAAAACAAATAAGTATTGCCATACTGGGTCAGACCAATGTTCCAGCTGGACTAGTATTCTGTCTACTAGCAGTGGCCAGAGCCAGATGCTTCAGATCGAATGAACAGAACAGGGGAATTTCAAGTGATCCATTCCATGTCACCCAGTCCCAGCTTCTGGCAGTTGGAGGTTTAGGGACACCCGGAGCATAGGTTGCATTCCTGATCAATAGCCACTGATAGACCTATCCTCCATGAACTTATCTAATTATTTTCAACCCAGTTATCCCTTTGGCCTCAAAACATTCCATGGCAACAAGATCCACAGGATGACTGTGCACTGTGTGAAGAAGTACTTCCTTTTGTTCATTCTAAGCCTATTCATTTCACCAGGTGTTCCCTAGTTCATGCATTACGCTTTCTCAATACCATTCATGATGTTATAAGAGCGAAATACCTGCAAGCTCCATGGAAACTATTTAAAAACACCAAATTAAATGTATACCCCAAAGCAAAAGACAAAAAAACATTAAGCACCAAAAATGCCACCATGGCTAAAGAGCAGAGTAAAAGAGGCAGTTAGAGGCAGAAAGGTATCCTTTAAAAATGGATGTCAAATCCTACTGAGGAAAGTACAAAGTAGTATAAATTCTGACATGTCAAGGATAAAAGTATAATTAGGCAGGCCAAAAAATAATTTGAAGAGCAACTAACAAAAGACACAAACTAACATCATTTTAAAAATATATCAGAATCAGGAAGCCTGCCAAACAACCAGTGGGGCCGCTGGACACTCAAGGTGCAAAAAGAGCATTCAGGGAAGACAAGGCCGTTGCAGAGAAGTAAATGAATTTTTAGATCAGTCTTCACTAAAGAGGATGTGAAGGAGATTCCCATACCTGAGCCATTCTTTTTAGGTGACAAATCTGAAGAATTGTCCCATATTGAGGTGTCAATAGAAGAACAAATTGATTCATTAAACAATAAGTCACCTGGACCAGAAGGGATTCACCCAAGAGTTGTGCAGGGACTGAAATATGAAATTGCAGAACTACTAACTGTGGTATGTAATCTATTCCTTAAATCTGCCTCTGTACCAGATGAAGACTGGAGAATAGCTAATGTAACCCAATTTTTAAAAAAGGCTTCAGAAGCTATCTTGGCAATTACAGGCTGGTTAGCCTAAATTCAGTACCAGACAAATTGGTCGAAACTCTAGTAAAGGACAGAATTATCAGACACACAATGTGCATGATGTTGGAGAAGAGTCAACATGGCTTTGAGAAGGTCCCTCACCAAAGGTCCTCTTAAGCAAAGTAAACAGTCATGGACAGAGACTAATGGTGCAATCTTGGCTTCATGGAAGTCAATGGCAAAATCCCAGCTGAGCCAAGATATCACCCCAAGTGTCAATGCTGATATACTGTATTACCTGGATCTTTCAGAAAACTCCAATACCATCACTCATGAGATGCTACTCTATGTAATCTGGTAGGGGAGGGTGGAATCACCCCTCTGCACTTTCCTTTCAGAGAGCTCACCAGTGATGGCACCAGCGAATTGCTCGGCGTTGTCCTATCACCACTCTTGTTTAGAGTTTATCTCTAACTACTAGGAGAGATGGAGAAGGGATTTGGGATACCAAGTCTTCTGTATGCTGATGGTGCTCAGCTCTGTCTCCTTTTCAACAGTCCCTAACAGAACTGTTCCCTGCTTTCCCAGCGCTTGGCAGAGGTACGGAATTGAATAAAGGCCAGGTATCTCTAATTCAAGCCAAAAAATTTAAGTGACACTGGTAAGCAAATGGAATCACTCTGAAACATTGCCAAAGAAAATTAATCTGATTCTCCTCTCAGTGACACTAATATAAATCAGGAGTAATTGCCTTACAGTCAGTGCAGTTATACCAGTGTCAAATTGGTGGACGTGAGAAGAGAATGAGGCCCACATGCTGCTCCCACACCTGAGCTAATCTGTCAGCAAAAATGATGGCAACTTTGGGGTCTTATTGGATTCCACACTAACCCCTGATGTCTAACTAGCAACAGAGACCAGCAACAGATTTTTATCACCATTTGGGTAAGAGATGGCAGCTACAGCTCATCAAAAAACAGAAGACAAAATTTGCAGGAATTTTGAAAATTTAGGAATGTTTTCATTCTATTTTTTTTAACAAAATGATTTGGGGTTTCACAATTTTTCATTGCTTTTTCATCAGATGTTTTTCATTTTCAAAATGAATCCTACTAATCCATAACGTGCTCATTTTTGCACTGCATTATTTTCACAAGAACAGCTATCTGCACCTACTTTTTAGCAAATACTTAACAGCGTACACAATACTGTAGTGAAGTCGCCTCTTACTAAGAATGATACTTGGGCAAAATATTAGCATTCTTTGGTTAGTACAGTAATCATGATAGCTAAACAAAGAATTAAATGTTTTTACTAGGGCTGTCAAGTGACTAAAAAACTAATTGTGCTGTTAAACAGCAACAGAATTCCATTTATTTTAAATATTTTTGGATGTTTACTACATTTTCAAATATATTAATTTCAATTACAACACAGAATACACAGTGTGCAGTGCTCACTTTATATTTATTTTTTATTACAAATATTTGCACTGTAAAAAACAAAAAATATGTATTTTTCAATTCACCTCATACAAGTACTGTAGTGCAATCTCTTTATCAAGAAAGTTGAACTTACAAATGTAGGATTATGTACAAAAAAACTGCATTCAAAAATAAAGCTATGAGCCTACAAGTCCACTCAGTCCTACTTCTTGGTCAGCCAATCACTCAGACAAACAAGGTTAGTTACAATTTGCAGGCGATAATACTGCTTGCTTCTTGTTTACAATGTCACCTGAAAGGGAGAACAGGCGTTCGCATGGCATTGTTGTAGCTGGTGTTGCAAGATATTTACATGCCAGATGCACTAAAGATTCATATGTCCCTTCATGCTTCAACCACCATTCCAGAGGACATGCTTCCATGCTGATGATGAATTCTGCTTGATAATGATCCAAAGCAGTGCAGACTGACGCATGTTCATTTTCATCATCTGAGTCAGATGCCATCAGCAGAAGGTTGATTTTCTTTTTTGGTGGTTTGGGTTCTGTAGTTTCTGCATCAGAGAGTTGCTCTTTTAAGACTCCTAAAAGCATGCTCCACACCTCAGATCCCTCTCAGATTTTGGACAGCGCTTCAGATTCTTAAACCTTGGGTCGACTGCTGTCACTATTTTTAGAAATCTCACATCAACCTTGGGTCGAGTGCTGTAGCTATTTTTAGAAATCTCACATCGGTACCTTCTTTGCGTTTTGTTAAATCTGCTGTGAAAGTGTTGTAAAACGAACATGTGCTGGGTCATCATCTGAGACTGCTATAACACGAAATATATGCAGAATGTGGGTAAAACAGAGCAGGCGACATACAATTCTCCCCCCAAGAAGTACAGTCACAAATTTAATCAACATATTATTTTTCAAATGAGCATCATCAGCATAGAAGCATGTCCTCTGGAATGGTGGCCAAAGCACGAAGTGGCATATGAATGTTTAGCATATCTGGCATGTAAATACCTTTCAACATAGGCTATAAAAGTGTCATGCGAAAGCCTGTTCTCGCTTTCAGGTGACACTGTACATAAGAAGCAGGCAGCAGTATCTCCCGTCAATGTAAACAAACTTTTTTGTCTTAGCGATTGGCAGAATAAGAAGTAGGACTGAGTGGACTTGTAGGCTCTAAAGTTTTACACTGATGGGGTTTTTTTTTGTTTTTGTTTTTTTGAATGCAGTTATGTAACCCCAAAAAATCTGCATTTGTAAGTTACACTTTCACAATAAAAAGATTGCACTTCAGTACTTGTATGAAGTGAATTGAAAAATACTATTTATTTTGTTTTATCATTTTTACAGTGCATATATTTGTAATAAAAAATAATAATATAAAGTGAGCACTGTGCACTTTGTATTCTGTGTTGTAACTGAAATCAATATTGAAAATGTAGAAAAACATCCAAAAATATTTAATAAATTTCAACTGGTATTTCTATTGTTATAAGTGCGATTAATCGCGATTAATTTGTTTAATCGTGATTAATTATTTTGAGTTAATCACGTGAGTTAACTGCAATTAATTGACAGCCCTCGTTTTTACTCTGTTTCAAATGCTTTTATTTGAAAGTTTAATTCTGCTCTTATATTTTGTTTGTAAATGGGGATTTATTTATTTTTTTGAGCTGGACAGTCTTGTTAAAGAACTGAACTGGGCAACATGAGATCTTCTATTCCTGGTTGTACTATCCATTTGTTTGTGTGATCGTAGGCAAATCACGCTCTGGCTCCTATAGTGCAGCCACTCCACCTGGTTACCTCCTGTAATACCAATCTGCTTACAGGTTTTGATGGACAGGCCTGGGTTCTTCTGGATCCCAACACCCACTCAGCAGGGTGTAACTCCTTTATTTTCCTCCCATATGAATGTATTTGGCAGTGCCTCCACTCCCCTCATTCTTTCCTGGCAAGGTCAGTAGGGCACCTTGGCAGGAAAATTCTAACCACAGGGCAACCCCCACTTACTTGCCAAATAGTTGGAAACTCCCAAGAAATACTGTGACCACGATATCTTCTGTGCAGCAGTTAACCATTTGGCTGCTGGGTTCAGTACAGCCCAAAGGACTCACAAATGGGATACGGTGGTAAGTCCTTCCTTAGGTTTAATAGGCAGCAGGTAATAAAATCCTGAACCCTTTACCCCCTGGCTTGAGGACAGAGTTTAGGGAGTAAGGGGTCTCCCAAACAACTTCCCTGACTAGCTAACTAAAAGATGGTGTACTCACAAACTCTGTGAATGATCCTCAGGTTCAGAGATGGCTCTAAACTCCTTAGTCACTGCAGAGGGGATGATGGCTACTGCGGGCAGGCCTGCTCTTCATGCAGGAGTCAGGCTGCTTCGAGTCCCAGGATTTCCCCTCACCACCAAGGGGTGCAGGGCTCAAGGTGCAGATTACACAACTCTACTAAAATCCAAACTTTATTCTCAGACACACTCACAGCAGGCAGCCAGAGCAGTAGTGCCATGTGGTCCCTGATCTGTGACCTAGAGAGCTGGAGGGCAAACTCAGCCTGGCTGGGAGAAGTTTTCCCAGCAAAACTCTACAAACTGGGAGTCACCTCAGAGCGGGAAAAGTTCAAGCTGAGGGGTCTTGCTTTTAGGTCCCCAGAGGCCAGTTCTCAGGGGGAACCCTGCATGCAAGCCTGAGACTCTCCAGCTCCCCACACAACCAGACCTGCTTTCCCTGGATAGCTCCAGACTGCTCCAAAAATGGCTTCTCCCCTCTCCAAAGCTCCCGGGGTGGGGGAGGGGAGCATTTCACTCCCTATTGGTTGCCAAGCAGATTCTGAGTCTGCCTTGGCTCCCCCTCCCAGGGACAGTGCACCTCTCCCTGAGCTTCCAGTACCAGCACACAGAGCACCAGGAACCCAGGTAAACTCCTTAGGGATTACAGAGTAACAGCCGTGTTAGTCTGTATTCGCAAAAAGAAAAGGAGTACTTGTGGCACCTTAGAGACTAACCAATGAAGTGAGCTGTAGCTCACGAAAGCTCATGCTCAAATAAATTGGTTAGTCTCTAAGGTGCCACAAGTACTCCTTTCCTTAGGGGTTACAGTCCATTTCCACCTCAGTAAAATCAGGGTGATACTTCCTAACCTCATAGGCCTGTTGTAAGGCTTAAGTCCCAAATGTTTGCAGGTGTGTAAGAAGACTGGATGGAGGACATTATAGAAATGTCAAGCTTTAGGATTGTGAAGCCATGGCAGCCACTCCAGTACATACCCAGGGTCCTTGACAGGCTTGTGCAGTCCATGTTGCCTCAGTTGCCATGCTATTGTTTGAGCTAGCTAGATCAAAACTAGCTCAGGTATGTCTACATGTGCTGCAGTCACTCATCTGATTGCTGTGTAGACATACCCTTAAGGTCAATAGATTAAAGTGCCAGTGGATGGCACTCAATAATACATAGCATAGTTCCTGGGTTTTGTTGGACTAATAAAACTTGTTGTGCACTACAAATGGTTTCCTCTGGCAGCTATTTAAATCAGCCCCTAACACTGTACTCCTCCAGCAATGCAATGCAAACAAAAGGAGGTGGGAAGGAGAGGACACCTTGAATCATAGAATCATAGAATATCAGGGTTGGAAGGGACCCCTGAAGGTCATCTAGTCCAACCCCCTGCTCGAAGCAGGACCAATTCCCAGTTAAATCATCCCAGCCAGGGCTTTGTCAAGCCTGACCTTAAAAACCTCTAAGGAAGGAGATTCTACCACCTCCCTAGGTAACGCATTCCAGTGTTTCACCACCCTCTTAGTGAAAAAGTTTTTCCTAATATCCAATCTAAACCTCCCCCACTGCAACTTGAGACCATTACTCCTCGTTCTGTCATCTGCTACCATTGAGAACAGTCTAGAGCCATCCTCTTTGGAACCCCCTTTCAGGTAGTTGAAAGCAGCTATCAAATCCCCCCTCATTCTTCTCTTCTGCAGGCTAAACAATCCCAGCTCCCTCAGCCTCTCCTCATAAGTCATGTGTTCTAGACCCCTCATCATTTTTGTTGCCCTTCGCTGGACTCTCTCCAATTTATCCACATCCTTCTTGTAGTGTGGGGCCCAAAACTGGACACAGTACTCCAGATGAGGCCTCACCAATGTCGAATAGAGGGGAACGATCACGTCCCTCGATCTGCTCGCTATGCCCCTACTTATACATCCCAAAATGCCATTGGCCTTCTTGGCAACAAGGGCACACTGCTGACTCATATCCAGCTTCTCGTCCACTGTCACCCCTACGTCCTTTTCTGTAGAACTGCTGCCTAGCCATTCGGTCCCTAGTCTGTAGCGGTGCATTGGATTCTTCCGTCCTAAGTGCAGGACCCTGCACTTATCCTTATTGAACCTCATCAGATTTCTTTTGGCCCAATCCTCCAATTTGTCTAGGTCCTTCTGTATCCTATCCCTCCCCTCCAGCGTATCTACCACTCCTCCCAGTTTAGTATCATCCGCAAATTTGCTGAGAGTGCAATCCACACCATCCTCCAGATCATTTATGAAGATATTGAACAAAACCGGCCCCAGGACCGACCCTTGGGGCACTCCACTTGATACCAGCTGCCAACTAGACATGGAGCCATTGATCACTACCCGTTGAGCCCGACAATCTAGCCAGCTTTCTACCCACCTTATAGTGCATTCATCCAGCCCATACTTCCTTAACTTGCTGACAAGAATACTGTGGGAGACCGTGTCAAAAGCTTTGCTAAAGTCAAGAAACAATACATCCACTGCTTTCCCTTCATCCACAGAACCAGTAATCTCATCATAAAAGGCGATTAGATTAGAACTATCTATTGGAACTACCTTGGAACTATCCCTCTTTACACTGGCTGCAGAATGGGACCAGCATGTAGGGTGGAAGTGTATACTGCACCCCATATAGGGGTATAGCAGCCTGCACACTTGACTTATGTGCCAAGGAGCTGCAGGAGGAATTCTACCTTCCAGTGCCCCCCCCCCCTTGCGTAATACACTCCACACCAGCGATTCTCAACCAGGGGTACGTGTACCCCTGGGAGTACGCAGAGGTCTTCCAGGGGGTACGTCAACTCATCTAGATATTTGCCTACTTTTACAACAGGCTATATAAAAAGCACTAGCAAAGTCAGTACAAACTAAATTTTCATACCGACAATGACTTCTTTATGCTGCTCTCTACACTATACTCTGAAATGTAAGTACAATATTTATATTCCAATTGATTTATTTTATATTATATGGTAAAAATTAGAAAGCAAGACATTTTTCTATAACCGTGTGCTGTGACATTTTTGTAAGGTGAAACTTGGAGATACGCGAGACAAATCAGACTCTTGAAAGGGGTACAGTCGTCTGGAAAGGTTGAGAGCCAATGCTCAACACTGCCACAAACACAGGATTTTGCAAAAAGGCATAATTGAGCTTTCTGCAATTTAGGAAAGCCACAGAGTAGGAATGGTGCTGTCAGACAAAAAGAAATCTCTGTTCTGCTCTGAGACACACAATTCTTCTGAAAAAAGAAAAGGAGTACCTGTGGCACCTTAGAGACTAACCAATTTATTTGAGCATGAGCTTTCGTGAGCTACAGCTCACTTCATCGGATTCCATCCGATGAAGTGAGCTGTAGCTCACGAAAGCTCATGCTCAAATAAATTGGTTAGTCTCTAAGGTGCCACAAGTACTCCTTTTCTTTTTGCGAATACAGACTAACACAGCTGTTACTCTGAAACAATTCTTCTGATTATTCCTCCTCAGCAACTCTCTGTCACACACTCTTTCCTCCTTGTGACTGTCTTTATATTAACTGTTGTAGCTCCATCAGCTACTGGTTTTCCAAAGGGCTCTTTAAAGTGGAAGTTGTAAGCTGTCTCCACCAGGCCTTCCATGAGGGAAGGGAGTACAAGTAGCTTCTTGGGGAGAGTTTTTTTGTTTCTGTTTTTTTTTTTTAATTGGGAATACATTTTTTTTAAAAGCACTACACCATGGATGAGAATTTCCTCTTGGTGTCTGATGACATCAGAGTGCCAAAAAGAAATCCTTCTTAAAGCCTTCCATTCAATTCTTAACCCTTTGGCAATATTTTTGACTAATGTTGAGGAAAGGTATAGTTGATTTTTGATGCTCAAGAAAATTGAGGCTAACAGCACTGGCAGACATCATGCAAGATTTCTCCCACAGTCCTAACACACACATCCATGCCACTTCAGCCCTATGTCTCTCTTGGGCATAGACTGCACAAGGTGCTAATAGTGTCAGATTATGTGAATTTATGTCCAAAAACATTGGCAACTCACTCAGTTGATTCATGGCATAAATGGATTTGAATAAGGGACTATACAAGCGGAACACCACTGAGCACCCTGTGCATTAAAGTCCAGTAGTATTCTGAACAGTGACCATGTAAAAACACAACATTGGGACTATTTTAGAACAACTAACAGAAATATCCAAAAACACAAGACCTGGTAGTAATGGAGGACTTTAACTACATAGACATCTGTTGGACAAGAAAAATGGCAAAACACAAAATTTCCAGTAAGTTCTAGGAATGTACTGGGGACAACTTTTTGTTTCAAAAGTGGAGAAAGTAACTTGGGGGACAGCCATTTTAGACTTGATTCAGACCAAGAGGGAGGAACTGATAGCGAATCTGAAGGTGAAAGGCAATTTGGGTGACAGTGATCATGAAATCATAGGTTTCATGATTCTAAGGAAAGAAAGGAATGAGAGCAGGAGAATAAGGACAATGACTTCAAAACTCAGAGAACTGCTAAGTAAGGCCCCATGGGAAGAAAATCTAAGGGATAAAGGAGTTCAGGAGAGGTGGCAATTTTTCAAGGAGACAATATTAAAGGGACAACTGCAAAACTATCCTGATGCGAAAAAAAGATGTGAAGAATTGCAAAGGACCAATATGGCTGCATCAGGAGCTCTTTAATGACCTGCGAAGCAAAAAAGGAATCCTACACAAGGTGGAAACATGGATGAATGCTAAGGAGTACAAAAGAACAGCACAACCATGTAGACAAAATCAGAATGGCTAAGGCACAAAATGAGTTACACCTAGCAACAGACATAAAAGGCAATACAGAGATGTTCTTTAAATACATTAGGCTCAAGAGAAAGATGAAGGAAAGTGTAGGTCCATGCTTAGCATTAAAGGAAAGATAATAACTGATGACATCAAGGAGCCTGAGGTGTTTAATGCCTATTTTGCTTCAGTCGTCACTAAAAATAATAAGGGTGAACAGATATCAATACAATTAACAAAAAGGGGAAAGGAACACAAGCCAAAATAGTGAAAGAACAGGTTAAAGAATATTTGCATAAGTGAGATGTATTCAAGTCAGCAGGGCTTGATGAAATTCACTCTAGGATATTAAAGGAACTAGCTGAAGCAATCTTGAAACCATTAGCAATTATTTTTGAGAACTCCTGGGGAACAGATGAGGTCCCAGAGGACTAGAGAAAGGCAAACATAGTCCCTATTTTTAAAAAGGAGAACAAAGAGGACCTGGAGAATTATAGACCTGCCTAACTTTAATACCTGGAAAGATATTGGAACAAAGTATTAAACAATCAATTTGTAAGCACTTACAGAATAATAGGGTTATAAGGAAGAGCCAGCATGGATTTGTCAAGAACAAATCATGCCAAATCAACCTACTTTCCTTTTACAGGGTTACTGGCCCAGTGGATGGGAGGAAGCAGTAAATGTGATATATCTTGATTTTAGTAAGACTTTTGATACAGTCCCATGTGACATTCTCATAAGCATATTAGAGCAATGTGTTCTAAATGAAATTATTATAAGGTGAGTGCATAAATGGTTGAAAGATTACTCAAAGAGTATTGTCAATGGTTCGCTGTCAAACTAAGAGGGCGTAATTAGTGGGGTTCCTCAGGGGTCAGTCCTGGCTCCAAAATTATTCAATATTTTCATTAATGGCTTGGATAATGTAGAGGAGAGTATGCTTATAAAATTTGTAGATGACCCCAAGCTGGGAGGAGTTGCAAGCACTTTGGAGGATAGCATTGGAATTCAAAAATGACCTTGACATATTGGAGGATTGGTCTAAATTCACAAGATTAGATATGGTGTGTGATTCCTACACCTATTAGAATATACATTTTGGAATCTTAATTTAGAGCATTCCCTAAACAGTGTGTTGTTCATTTTAGTTTGCTTTTATTAAAACATCCCCACATGAAATCTTTGTTTAATCCCACAAAGCCCTCACTGGAGTTTGAGGATAAGCAAAATTAATATTAAAATGAAATACTAGTAACTAAAGAAAACTATGTAAGGTCAAGAAGTCTGATGCTGTTATGTCCCATCACTGTGCTGTGAAATAGATCTGGATGAAATCCTAATAACATTTTATTACCAATAATGTTCTGCTCATATAGATGAGAACAGCATCTGAAAAACAAGAAACTTCTTCTAAAAGTTTTATATACATTTAAGTATTCAATAGCAAAAATACAAGATCTCTCCTTTGTTTAAATATATTTCCTGCCTTCTTTATTGTTATATACTGTGTAGTGGCAGACCTATTTATAGTCCAAGAAAAGGAAAAACCTCCACTGGAAGCAGAAAAACTAAGCTGGGAAAGAATAGCAGGAAGTGTGACTGCCATTTAGCCAAACAATCTAGAACTAATTGGGCTTAAAAGCTCTCCAGCTTTACTGTAGCTGCTGAGAGTAAACAGAGCACAATTCTGTTTTTCTCTTTAGAATCGTTAAAAGGGGGTGGGGGTGAATAATGAAAATAATGTAAGTACTGAAGAAGGGGAAAGAAAAATCTCAGCAGCTCAACACATGTAAGAGAAGTTATTGTGGGGAAAAAGAAGAACTATACAGTACTGAAAAGGGGTGGACTGTGTCAAATTAAGGTCAGTATCTCCTTTGGCATTTCTGTTTGCTACACTGTTAATGCAGTTGTCCATGGTTTTTCAGTCTAGCAGCTAGTAATAATATGTTTGTGTGGCAAAATTCATTCTCCATACAATTTAGTATGAGCTTCAGAGAACGAATTTTGCCACACAAACATATTACTAGGTTAACTGGCCTTTAATGATAAAGCTTGCTTGAGAAATAATTGTGGTTTGGTTATAGATCCTTAAGAGTTCCTCCTAAGCAATAGAAATCTTTTCCAAACAACTACTATTAGATAATTTTGCTATTTCTGATACATTTGTCTTCTGTTTGAGCTTACAGTTATTAATTACTACAGTCATTTTGATGGAAGCTTTTTTTCCTATAAAGAAAAACATGAAGTCAACACCAAAATGTACATTATTAAAAATGTCACAAAATAAAAGATTTAATCTTGTCAGACATGTCCATAGAAAAGAATCAACCTAAAATGGAGGCATCTGAAAGTTTATATTTTTCTTAAAAACATGATGGCAAATTACATATTTGGGATTAATTTAGTTATTTGCTTGCTTATTTAATTTCAAAATGATGCAGCAGCCATTGCAAAGTCCAATGTAATCAATGGCAGACTGAAATAGATTAGAAAATGTAAGCCTTTTATTTTGGTATATTATTTACACATTTTATATCATCTTATGACAAACGTAACCTGAAATTATCTATAAAAGCTACATTGTAAAATGTCAGAGTATAAAATATATCATCTTACTGGATGGGTACTAACAAGAACAGAAGACTCTTAGAGGAAAGTCCTAAAAATACAGATTTTCTCTCATTGATGGCGATCTAGATTAGGTTGGTTTTTGTTTTCTTCATTTCAAAATTGCTTTGCCTCATGCCAAAATAGGAGGTGGTGGTGTGACTTGAAGTCAAAATAGTAGAAATACAGGATATATCGTATAATTCTGAAATATTCAGTGATCTCCACAGGGTGTGGACAGTACTATGGGTTTTTCACCATTCTTGAATTCATCATGACAGTGATCATTATACCGGTTTCAGTGATGTACTGTATTATGTCTATCATGGTACAATCCCTATTATTCATGAATTACTCATGTTATTAAGGATTAGTGTGTTATTGTAAAATGTTGCTGGTGAGGAAAAGAAAAGGAAATGTGTATGCTGTTATGCTACTTTATCGTGGTAGGATGGTGTTATGTTTAGACTCTGTTGTGAAGATAGCAAGGCAGGATGTCTGCTGATACATATGGAGGTAAGAAGCTGGGATAGGACAATGGTAAATAGTGTCAATCCGTGCTGTTTACTAACGGCCCGATCTTGTTTAGTGCTGAGCTAGGATTTCATGGCATCAGGTTGCTTGTTCTATCTGGTTTAAAGCACTGCTTGTTTCCTTACAACAGTTGTCTTTTCTAAGAGATTGTGGTCCTCCTCCTGTGAAGTGTGGAGCATCTATATTGCCATTGACTTCATTCTCACCAGAGATGCTCCACACTTCACAGGAGGAGGGCCACAATCTCTTAGAAAAGACAACTCTTGTAAGGAAACAAGCAGTGCTTTAAACCAGATAGAATAAGCACAGCACAGGATTTTGGTCTATTAAAATATTTGCAATGGATGCCTTGGTAGATACAATTAATTTTTGTGGAGAAGGTTGATAGTCAATTTGTTCTTACTCAGCGCTATTTATGCGTGACTTCAGTAAAAGTTTTGTCTGCGTAAGGACTGAGTAAAAACAGAGAGAGGATTTGGCCCATAGTTTTTAAGTCGAAAAAAGGTAAATTGCGCAATCCTTATTAACACAGATTACCTCTTGCTCACTTCAGTAGGGCTACTCAGATGAGTAAGTGCTCATCAAACTGCGTAAGGGTTGCAAAATCTATCCCTAAGTGAATGCGATTGGTTTAATTAATATTAACAGCTAGGCTTCAGGGACCCAACTGAATAGCAACACTATTCTCTCTTTGTACAATGCATGTGTATTAGCCTTGTTAATTCCAGAAAATATAGGATAAGTTGATCACTTTCTCTGCATAAGTCGTCAAACATTCAGAATTTTTCAGGTCTGAGATGTTCACTACAATATTATTTTAAAAGTACATTTGGCTTGTACGTGTGTACAAAACCTGAGACTATTGTTTAGCCAGGAAGAGGAAAACTGTTTGGGAACCAGCCATTTTATATTGTTAGTTTATAATAGTTACTATGGCTTAAAATGACAGAATAGTGTACTGAGGCAGTTTCATGTGCGCCTATGAAAAAGAGAGTATATTATAGAGGTTACTTAGAAATTACTTAATTCATACTGTGATGTGTCATTCCATATTCTTTATGAAAATATGCTTATGATATAAATATGACATAACTGAGATATACTTTATGCAAAATGGCTCATGTGAGATATCATTGGAAAGGTTATGATTTACTGAATGTGATTTTCCTATTTGTATGCATTTATCATTTCTGTATCTGAAAATAGGAATATTGACTATGTACCTGTATTTCAACTATGCTACTTTGGGTGATGCCCACTGCCAACACTTTAGGTACAGTAATTCCTCACTTAATGTTGTAGTTATGTTCCTGGAAAATGCACATCCAATTTCCCCATAAGAATGAATGTAAATGGGGGGAGGGGGTTAGGTTCCAGGGAAATTTTTTTTGCCGTACAGTACAGTACTATAGTTGGGAGGTGCCCCTGTCTTACCCCACACAGGCACAGCCCACTGGCACTGGAGATACTGAGGCAGGCAAGGAAGCTGACGGTGCTGTAGGCTAGGAGAAGCACATTGCGCAGCAGCAGGGGCAGCTTCCCCTACTCTGCAAGCACTAGGGACAGGGGGCTCAACCTCGGCCCGCTCACTCCACCCCTTCCTCCAAGCCCCCACCCTTAACCCACCTCTTCTTCCCCCCCTTTAGTCCGCACGCCGTGTCCTTGCTCTTCCCCCCTCCCTCCTGCCCACGGCAATTAGCTGGCTTGCGATGTTCAGGGGGCAGGAGGGTGGGGGGAGGAGCGAGGACTTGGCACATAGCCTCCCCGCTCCCTCCCCTGCCTCCTGCCCGTGGCAATCAGCTGGTTTGCGGCATTCGGGAGGCAGGGGGAGGAGGGGGAAGGCGCTGGTCCGCGGGGTATGCCGACGGGCGGGAGGCGCTGTGGGGGGGCATGGGGAGCTGATGGGGGGTTGCCAGCTGTGGACAAAGCAGGCAGCCAAACGACATTATAGAAAAGCATTGCACAATTTTAAATGGAGCATGTTCTGTAATTGATCAGGGACGTAAGATCGAAACAACGTTAAGCGAGAGGATGTTAAGTGGGGAGTTACTGTACAACAATGGAAAAGCCAGACAGGGCGGATGGCCCATCAACAAGGACAATGGACTGTAAAAGAGCTTAGTCTTCCTGTGAACGTGTGAGTCTGCCTGTGAAGAATGGCTACGAGGGCCCTATAGAGTCAGGTGGTCTTGTCACCTGATGCTAAAACATTACCTGGGACTTCTTGCAACTTTCCACTGTAAGTGAGGGAGGTGTCAAACTAGGAAACAAAGGACTCCCACTTTATGCAAATCCTATTTAAGGGTGGGGAGTGAGGTAATCCAGGTCATCAGTTCTCCCCTGCTACCCCACCTAAGATGACGGCTGGAAACAAATAAGACTGAACATGGGGAAAGAACTGGGCCAAGGCTGGAAGGGCATCTGGCCTGTGAAGAAGATTATTAGAACCACATTTAGGGTGAGAACCCACATGTAACCTGTTTCTTTAGTGTATTAAGCTTAGTTTGCATGCTCTGTTTTATTTTCTTAGTAATCTGCCTTGTTCTGTCTGCTACCTCCTTAACTACTTAAAATACACCTGTTATAGTTAATAAATTTATTTCTGGCTTATAATATAACCCAGTTTATGTGATTTCTAACTGGGGGGGTTTGAGAAATTGTGCATACCTTCTTCGACATTGAGAGAAGAGGCGAATATAATATATCTGTGGGCCTGTACTCCAAGTGAGGTGGCCATCTGAGTGCTGGAGCAAGTCCCTTAAACTGAGTCTTCCCAGAGCTGATTTGCAGCTGGGTGTGTCCCTACCTGTGTGTGTGTTGGAGGAGGTTATAAGAATCTGGCTCAGCAACACAGGTAAAAGGGGGCCCATGCTGGCAGAACAAGTAGACTCAGTGGTATCTCAGCACATCAAGTGACTTCCCAAGGGGTCCAACCCATCACACATACGTTTAATAAATTCATACTCTTAGAAAGGAGAATTAGGGACAAAATTCTGATCGTATACACTGATGAAAATCCACTGAAGTCAATACAGTTACTCTAGGGTAACCGAGGACAGAGTTTGTCCCATGGGGTTAAGTGCACGCAGCATAGCAGACTGTCTACCCATTTTTCTCTGCTTCTCACACTATGGGGAATGCAAAGCTGATGTAACGCTACCTTTACCCACTCCCACACCCTTTCACACCTGCACTCAGCATGGGAATAGAGCAACTGAAAATCAGGGTCATTGTGTCTGCAGTACTGCCAAAATCAAGTGCTCAAAAATTATGAGTCAAGCTCCGTATAATCGTGAGATTGTCTTAAAAACCATGAGACTTTTAAATACAATAAGTGTCAGGTGCTTTTTATTTGCCATTTGACATTTTAGTGTTAATGTTGTCAAGCTTTTCTCCACAACCAAGAAAGCTAGAACTTTAATTTAAATAAACTGAGATTCTTATAGAATCACATGATTCCAAGAGCTGGGGCTCTAAGAAGAACACCAAATATAATAAGACTTGATTTAACATTAGTAGGGCTGACAGTACTGTGTCTGTGAGCTCACTAGCTTCAAAACACTATTTGTAGAATGAGATATATATCAAAAGGAGGGATTCTCTACTGGTGATGTAACTACTCCCAAGAGAAAGCAGTAAGCCTTACTCTTCAGCCACTCCAGAGTATATAATATACTCTGATTTTATAGGAAACAATAGACATGTTCAAAACATATAATCCAGAAGGATTTTATAACTATTTTATGAGAATCATAGATTCCAGGGCCAGAAGGGACCATTGTGATTATCTAGTCTGACCTCCTGTGTAGCACAGGACAAAAAACATCCCCAAAATAATTCCTAGAGCAGATCTTTTAGAAAAATATCTAGTTTTGATTTAAAAATTGTCCGTGATGGAGAATCCACCTCAAATCTTGGTAATTTGTTCCGATGATTAATTATTCACTGTTAAAAATGTATGCCTTATTTCCAGTCTGACTTTGTCTAGCTTCAACTTCCAGCTGTTGGATCATGTTATACCTTTCTGTTAGACTGAAGAGCCCATTATTAAATATTTGTTCCCCCTGCAGGTACTTATAGCCTGTGATAAAGTCACCCCTTAATCTTTTATTTGTTTAGCTAAATAAATTGAACTCCTTGAATCTATCACTATAAGGCATGTTTTCTAATCCTTTAATCAATCACTTCCAGTAACCAGATAAACTCCTTTTAGTGAACACAGGCATTGACACACCTAAATGGTTGGTAGTGACAGTAACTTCTTAGCATCTGACGGGTGTTCAGCAACCTGTGTGAAATGACTTGGTGGTGCATCAAGATGTAAACTGAAATATGAAAATTGATTCTCCATTCATTCCACAGGGAGTTAATGTGCTTAACTTCCATTAGAGTTAACAGGAGTTATGTTATTAAATTCCCCATGCATTAGGTTATGAATAAGCCCCAGGTTTGTCAGGAGTTAACTAATACAATAAAACAACATGGTAAAGAATACTTTTTTATGTTTCTCTAATCTAATGACTTTCCTCTCTGCTTTTTTGTTGAATAGAGAGAGGTGAAAAATACAGTCATAAATCATATGGAAAACAATGAAATGCAAACATTTGTATTGATTTTGGTCTGTTATTTTAAAGTGAGGCCTACTGCTGTTGGTTTCTACCCACCTTGCCCTTAATGTGTCTATGCTTAAGTGTTGTAGGCCTAAAATAATCTTTTTTCAGTATTCATTAACTGAAGTATTAAAAATATCAAGATTTATTCTAAGATACCTACATTAAATGCACAGGGCCAAAAGTGTTTTATTCTGTGAGTTTAATAACTCGGAACATATTAGCTTAGATTATAAATTTGGGTACAGCCCTGAGCAAGAGGTGATACTTTAAGATGCATGCCCTTATGAGAAGTTCCAGGAGACACTTAGTAAAATCCTGTACCTCTTGAAGTCAATGGTCAAAGTTTTGTCAAGAGATTCAGCGAAGCCAGGAATTCACTGAGAGACATTGCCGTGAGTCATAATTTCTTCCCTGCTCCCTCCTTGCTCCTGAGCAGGTAGTAATTTACCATTGACCTGTACCATCAATAAATTATTGCCTCCACAACATAAGATAGCTCAGATACTCTGGCCAGTGAGTAAGAAAGGGGGAGTCAAGTGTCCATCCATTCCCAACCCACCAGCTATGCTGCAAGTACCTCATTTATTCGTACATTTCTGGACTCAATGTCTGGTTAGCCCCCCTAACTGTGTAGGAAAGATTGCTACTCCCTTGCATCTCTTTGTACTCTTGTCACATTCTGGCCTGCAACAGGGCGGCTTGCCCCTTAAGGGCTGGAGAGCCTGCGGCCAGCCAACCCAGATTATTAAGGAGGCATACCTGGATCCGATCAGGTAATTCCCTATAAGGGCAGCAGGTGGTTGTAGAAGTGGGGGAGGGTTGGGAAAGTGCAGGAACCCGTAAGCTGTTGTAGGGAAGAGCTTGCTCCCAGGGAGCTAGAGCCCAAGCCCTGAGGCTCCAAACAGGTAGGGCCTGTCAAAGCAGGAAAGGACCTAGGCTGGAAGGCTTGGGAGTGGAGTGAATTAGAGACTGCTAGGAATAAGTTGGCTCCCACAGAGAGATCTAAGGTGTAGTGTTTCCTTACTGAGATAGCAGGCAAGAAAAGTCTGGAAGTGACCTGGTAAGAGAGTAAAACTGATGGACTGTGCTTAGGGACTTTGAGTTTTATTTTGGAGCTTTATTTATGTGACTAAACTTGGACCCTTGAGATGGGATGGTGAATGAGCAAGTAAGTTTAAGAGTTTAAGAAGCCATTTGAGGGAGAAATTATTAGCAGGGTGCATGGGAGGTGGCTGACCCCACTAAATGATCCAATAACATTATCAGAAAGCAGCAAAACCTTGGAAATGCAGGTGTTTTATTAGGGGCAGTTAAAGGAAGCTTTCCTAGAACACATGTGAATGTGGTGATCTATGCAACAGCCTAGCACAGCACATTGGGGACAAGCAAAACATTGTGGGGAATTAACCACTTGATAAAGAGCTTTCAGTCCTGGGTGTGTCAATACTATAAAGATATTGCCAAATGACATGCACTTAAAAGAAGAACAACAAATAAGGCTAATGCTAAAAGCTTTATATCAGATGAAATATTGAAAATGTTAAATAAGCATAAGCTGGCTAAGAACTGACCAAAGCCCAGTGTGCTGCAAATGTTTATGCAGGTGTTTAACTTCAAGTTGGTGAGTAGTCACATTAACTTCAACAGATTCATAGCGTTTAAGGCCAGAGGAAACCATTAGATCACCTAGTTTGACCTCCTACATATCCCAGGCCACTAAGTTTCACCCAGTGAACCCTGTTGAGCCCCATACCCTGTTTAAAGTAAAGCTTGTATATAAGTATTTGCAAGTTCAAGACTTAAGGGGGAACATGATAATATTCTATATAAACTTGAAGGATCAGAATAGTGAGGATTAATTAGAGTGATAAAAAGCTCTTAGTTTAAGTGGGAACAGGAGCGTAGCCACTGGTGGGACTGGGTGAGCTGTGGCCCACCCACTTAGCACCCAGCCACACACCCTCAGCCCCACCTCTGCTCCCACCCCAGCATTTGCCCCACTCCTCCTGTCTGGTGCTCCAGCCGGGGAGCAGGGGTCAGGGTGTGGGGGCTTGCAAGCCCCCGACCCCTGCTCCCCAACTGGAGCACCAGAGAGGGGCAAACCCCTGTGCCCTGATCCTGTGCCCCTGCTGGTGTGCCAGGTGGGTAGAGCGGAGCGGGGCAAGCCCCTGACCTTGCTCCCTGGCTGGACCGCCAGGCAAAGCTGGGCAAGCCCCAGCCCCATTCCCCGGTGGGAGCGCTGGGTGGGCATAGCAGGGCAAGCCCTTATGCCCCGATCCTGCTCCCTGCTGGAGCACTGGGAGGGTAGAGCGGGGTAAGCCCCCAACCCTGCTCCTGGGCTGGAGCATCGGGCAGAGCAGGGCAAGCCCCGAGCCCCAGGCGGGAGCGGTGGCATATTTTTCCGGGCCCTCCCATTTTTCCAGGGGCCCTGGCCAGAGCATCTATTCCCCCCTGCAAGGCTGGCTGGAGGAGGGGAGATGTGGTCCTGATCGCTCCTAGCCCACATCATTGCCCACCCACCCCAAGTTGGGGCCCACCCACATGTGCCATCCTAGCTACACAGGGCCATCCTTAGGCATACGCAGCATATGTGGCTGTGTAGGGCAACTGAAAATTTGGGGCACCCTGGATTTTAGTGTCTACCCCCTACCGGCTCGTCCTATCCCTGTTCTGACCCTTCCTGCAGGCTCCCACACAGCAGGCTGCTGCAGCCTGGTGAGTCTTCCTCCGGAGGAGACCTAGGGCATGGCTACACTGGAAACTTCAAAGCGCTGTTGCGGGAATGCTCCCATGGCAGCACTTTGAAGTGCGAGTGTGGTCACGTGCGAGCACTCCTGGTAATCCATCTCCACAAGGGGATTAGCTCCGAGCGCTGGGAGCGCGGCTCCCAGCACTTGGAGCCTGGCTCCCAGCACTTGGAGCCTATCTACACTAGCGCTTTAAAGCACTCAGACTTGCTGCACTTGGGGGGGGGTGATTTTTCACACTCCTGAGCCAGCAAGTTAGAGCGCTATAAAATGTAAGCGTAGACAAGCCCCTAGTAACTTAAAAATGAAAAAGCCTTCCAGACCTATTTGCACAACATTGAAACTGTTAAAGAGCCATTCAAGTGGTAATGAAGCCCTTTAACAGGCATTTGCCAACCCACAGGTGTATACTGTCAGTTTATGAATTTACTGACAAAAACAGTTGTGCATTTCTGTAATGTTTATTCAGAACATGTTGGGCTACAGGACCTTAGTTTAAAATTTGCTTTAAAAATATTTCATTAGTGAGTTGGTGAAGATTATAAAATCACATCTCTTAAGAAATCCTTGCATAGATTTTTAGATGCACAATCATCTTTAGCCTTAAATACTTGGATCTTCAGACGTATAGTTTTTTAAATAAATCCTTCAAAAGACCACCCTTATCTAAAATATACATTTTAATTTTAATTACTATAGTAAAAAAACCTTGCTTCCAAAGTCTTCCTGTCCTTTCTCCCCATCCCTTTTTCCCTTCCCACACACCTCTTTCCCCTCCCACGTTGAAGAGAGCCTTTAAAGGGAGAACACCCCTTTCCTTCCAGATAGCTGGACAAAGAGTTTCCCTTTCTTTACCTTGGACTATCTGATGAACTAGTTTTAAGAGACCTCTCCAGCAAAATCAGTACCTAGTAAGATATAAAATCCTTTGTTATGCCTAAAATCTTTGGAAACATATTTTTTAAAGTTGGTGAAATTTCATAAACATGTCTATTGTTACGGAGATCACACAAAGTAAATTAGTGTTCCCTTTTTCTAAAAGCAATGAACATTGTTATGAACACAATAAACCTCTGTGACTGATTAATTTAAAATAATGTCTTTGTTTCAGTGAGTTAAATATGTAGTAATCTGGAATGATTACTTAATGAAGGCTTAAGAGTACATTTAAAATATAAAATCAGCTTAGAAATACTGATTAAGAAAATGTAAAACAGAGAAGAGCTGCATCATGTATTCCATAATATTTAATATTGTATTCAGCAAGACAGCTGACTCACCCTTACTACAAAGTTTTTGCAAATAAACATCTGACAAACTTCAGGGCATATCAAAAAACCTGTGACTGACATTTTTTATTCCCAAATTTAGTGCTTTTAATTAGGTACCTTCTGCATGTCCAGTCTTCACCATCTAGCATGCAGTGGAAAACATGATTCATTTTCTTTAGAAAGAAATTGCAAAAGTGTGTGTGGTTGGGTTTTGTTAGTTAGTTTGTTTGTTTTCCCTCCAAATGTCATTTGCTTCATTTCGGTTCAGGAATTTGGCTGGAAGGGGGGTGAGCAGGGAGGGGGAGGGAAGAGAGGAGGGAGACAGTGGGGAGAGGGCTGGGCCTGGGCAGAGTGGGGGCGGGGCCTGAGCCAGAGCAGGTGGAGTATGGGCAGGCCCACAGGCAGAAGAAGTGGGCAGGGGAGCTAGCCTTCTTGTCATAAATATAAAGGGAAGGGTAAACCCCTTTGAAATCCCTCCTGGCCAGGGGAAAGCTCCTCTCACCTGTAAAGGGTTAAGAAACTAAAGGTAACCTCGCTGGCACCTGACCAAAATGACCAATGAGGAGACAAGATACTTTCAAAAGCTGGGAGGAGGGAGAGAAACAAAGGGTCTGTGTGTCTGTCTATATTCTGTCTTGGCCGGGGATAGACCAGGAATGGAGTCTTAGAACTTTTAGTAAGTAATCTAGCTAGGTACGTGTTAGATTATGATTTCTTTAAATGGCTGAGAAAAGAACTGTGCTGAATAGAATAACTATTTCTGTCTGTGTATCTTTTTTGTAACTTAAGGTTTTGCCTAGAGGGGTTCTCTGTGTTTTGAATCTAATTACCCTATAAGGTATCTACCATCCTGATTTTACAGGGGGAATTTCTTTATTTCTATTTACTTCTATTTTTATTAAAAGTCGTCTTGTAAGAAAACTGAATGCTTTTTCATTGTTCTCAGATCCAAGGGTTTGGGTCTGTGGTCACCTATACAAATTGGTGAGGCTTTTTATCCAACATTTCCCAGGAAAGGGGGGTGCAAGTGTTGGGAGGATTGTTCGTTGTTGTTAAGATCCAAGGGTCTGGGTCTGTAGTCACCTAGGCAAATTGGTGAGGCTTTTTACCAAACCTTGTCCAGGAAGTGGGGTGCAAGGTTTTGGGAAGTATTTTGGAGGGAAAGACACGTCCAAACAGCTCTTCCCCAGTAACCAGTATTAGTTTGGTGGTGGTAGCGGCCAATCCAAGGACAAAAGGTGGAATATTTTGTACCTTGGGGAAGTTTTGACCTAAGCTGGTAAAGATAAGCTTAGGAAGTTTTTCATGCAGGTCCCCATATCTGTACCCTAGAGTTCAGAGTGGGGGAGGAACCTTGACATGGTGGCATAGTGGTGGGATTAACCTGAAATCATTTTGAGATCCAGTTGAGATTTTTTGAACTAGAAATACAGATTTTTAAAAGGAATTTTTTTTTCCTTTGGAGCTGCTGGGAAAGCAGCTTGTTTTCTCTCTGCTTTGGAGCCAGAGCTGAGACAAAAGGGGATTATCTTTGTGAATTGCAGGTTTTCTTTGCCTGGAGGCAGGGTACTTAACTCCTGCAGGGAAATTCACAGTCTTCCAACCCAGAGGGTTTTTTTTTTTTTTTCCCCTAAAAGTAAATAGGGAGGGGGGTGTTCTACCCATTTTCCTGGAGACAAAAAGGGCAGGGTTTGTTTTTTTTTAGGATTTTGATTTTTTTTGTTTTACAAGGAGCACAGGTTTGAAAAGGAAATTTTTGTTTTTCCGTTGGGCTGCTGGTAAGCAGGTTTCCAAGTAGTTGGAGGTTTTTTGCTTTGATTTGGGCCCAGAGCAGAGACAAGGGAATTGTCTTTTTCTGTAGGCTGACAATCACTATCAGAGAATAGGTATTCTATTCCAGCACAGCAAAATTTTACAGCCAAGTTTTGTTTATTTCTAAACTTTGGGTGTAAAGTTAGTTAAAACAGAGAGGTTAGAATGACAAAATCCACGGCTCGACACAAGCTGGAATTAGCCAGATTTCAGGCGGCGGAAAGACAAAGGGAACATGAAAGACAGATAGAACTCATGCAGCTGAAGAAGGAACAAGCGAGAGAGGCAGAACAACACCAAGCGGCTACTCACAGGAGAGCTATGGAAGCAAGGGACAAAGAACTGGAGGAGAAGGAAAAAGAGAGGAAGTATGTGGAGGAGATGGAGAAGATAAAGGCTCACTAGAATATCCCAACAAACCCTAGTAATCCTTCTCCAAGTACCACTTCCCATTCCAGAAAGTTCCCCACCTACAAGGCAGGCGATGATACTGAGGCCTTCCTAGAAAACTTCAAAAGGGCCTGCCTTGGGTACAACATCTCTACTGACCAATACATGGTAGAGCTGAGGCTGCAGCTCAGTGGACCCTTAGCTGAGGTGGCAGCTGAAATGCCTAAAGAACACATGAACAAGTATGAACTGTTTAAATCCAAGGCGAGAGTCAGAATGGGGATAACACCCGAGCAGTCTCGTCGGAGGTTCAGAGCCCTAAGGTGGAAACCAGACGTGTCATTTACCCGACATGCCTACCATGTTGTGAAACATTGGGATGCCTGGATATCAGGAGCAAGTGTTGAATCTCCAGTAAATTTGCCCTTCCTAATGCAAATGGAACAATTCTTAGAGGGTGTTCCTGAGGAAATAGAAAGATACATCCTAGATGGGAAGCCCAAAACTGTAATCGAGGCAGGAGAGATTGGAGCCAGATGGGTGGAGGTGGCAGAGAAGAAGAAAACTGGTCGCAGTTGGAGCGGAGACCAGAAGGGAGAACCCCATACCACACCCTATTACCGGGGGGCCGCCCAAGGCCCCACCTACCTCCCAAAGAACCCTCCAGATCCCTTATCGTCCCACCACCCCATTCTCCAGCAACCCACCTCGCCCCAGTGACCCGTCAGCTGAACGATGTTTTAAATGTAACGAGCTGGGGCATGTAAAGGCCAACTGCCCCAAGAACCCCAACAGATTACAGTTCATTGCACCGGAATCACACCAGAGGTCCACAGGCCCAGATACCTCCTAGATACCCATGGAGCGGAGGGAAACTGTGAGTGTGGGCGGGAAGAAGGTCACCGCGTGGAGGGACACTGGAGCACAAGTGTCAGCTATCCATGCTTCCTTAGTGGACCCCAATTTAATCAACCCAGAGATCCAAGTGACGATTCAACCCTTCAAGTCCAACTCTTTCAATTTGCCTACAGCCCAGTTGCCTGTCCAGTACAAGGGCTGGTCAGGAACGTGGACTTTTGCAGTCTATGATGATTATCCCATCCTCATGCTGTTGGGGGAAGACTTGGCCAATCATGTGAAGCAGGCCAAGAGGGTGGGAACGGTCACCCGCAGCCAGGCTAAACAAGCCGTGAGGCCTAGCTCTGTTCCGGAAACTTCTATCAGGACCCGGTCAGAGGTGATGGACCCGGACCCCAGGCCAATGTCTGCAACAGCAGTAGTGGATCCCGTCCCAGAGACCCAGACGGAACCAGTCCCAGAACCGGAACCAGCCGAACAACCAACACCAGACCCAGTGTCAGCACTGAATCCAGTACTTGCAACCTCAACACCAGAGGGCCCCACCGAACCTGAACTGGCAGCAGCCGATAACCCTACACAAGAGGCTCAGCCGGAGCCTGAATCCCAACATAGTGCACCAGCGGAGAGCGGTTCACAGTCAACAGAAACAGCTCCATCCCCTATATTGCTTCCAGAGGGACCAAGCCTAGGTCCACAATCCCATGAGGAACTGATGTCTCCAACATCAAGGGAACAGTTCCAGACCGAACAGGAAGCAGATGAAAGCCTCCAGAGAGCTTGGACGGCGGCACGGAGCAACCCACCGCCTCTCAGCTCTTCCAATCGATCCAGGAAGAGGACTTTTATACAAGGAAACTCTTTCTGGGGGACACCAGGAAGACTGGCATCCTCAGAGACAGTTGGTAGTTCCAACTAAATACCGGGCCAAGCTCTTGAGCTTAGCCCATGATCACCCTAGTGGCCATTCTGGGGTGAACAGGACCAAAGACCGTTTGGGGGGGTCATTCCACTGGGAGGGAATGGGCAAGGATGTTTCTACCTATGTCCAGTCTTGTGAGGTGTGCCAAAGAGTGGGAAAACCCCAAGACCAGGTCAAAGCCCCTCTCCAGCCACTCCCCATCATTGAAGTTCCATTTCAGCAAGTAGCTGTGGATATTCTGGGTCCTTTTCCGAAAAAGACAGCCAGAGGAAAGCAGTACATACTTACTTTCATGGATTTTGCCACCCGATGGCTGGAAGCAGTAGCTCTAAGCAACACCAGGGCTAAAAGTGTGTGCCAGGCACTAGCAGACATTTTTGCCAGGGTAGGTTGGCCCTCCGACATCCTCACAGATGCAAGGACTAATTTCCTGGCAGGAACTAGGAAAAACCTTTGGGAAGCTCATGGGGTAAATCACTTGGTTGCCACTCCTTACCACCATCAAACAAATGGCATGGTGGAGAAGTTTAATGGAACTTTGGGGGCCATGATACGTAAATTCGTAAATGAGCACTCCAGTGATTGGGACCTAGTGTTGCAGCAGTTGCTCTTTGCCTACAGAGCTGTACCACATCCCAGTTTAGGGTTTTCCCCATTTGAACTTGTATATGGCCGGGAGGTTAAGGGGCCATTGCAGTTGGTGAAGCAGCAATGGGAGGGATTTACACCTTCTCCAGGAACTAACATTCTGGACTTTGTAACCAACCTACAAAACACCCTCCGAACCTCTTTAGCCCTTGCTAGAGAAAACTTACAGGATGCTCAAAAAGAGCAAAAAGCCTGGTATGATAAACATGTCAGAGAGCGTTCCTTCAAAGTAGGAGACCAGGTCATGGTCTTAAAGGCGCTCCAGGCCCATAAAATGGAAGCATCTTGGGAAGGGCCATTCACGGTCCAGGAGCGCCTGGGAGCTGTTAATTATCTCATAGCATTCCCCACCTCCAACCGAAAGCCTAAGGTGTACCATATTAATTCTCCAAAGCCCTTTTATTCCAGAGAATTAAAGGTTTGTCAGTTTACAGTCCAGGGAGGAGACGACGCTGAGTGGCCTGAAGGTGTCTACTACGAAGGGAAATGTGCTGGTGGTGTGGAAGAGGTGAACCTCTCCATGACCCTTGGGCGTATGCAGCGACAGCAGATCCAGGAGCTGTGCACTAGCTACGCGCCAACGTTCTCAGCCACCCCAGGACTGACTGAACGGGCATACCACTCCATTGACACAGGTAATGCTCACCCAATCAGAGTCCAACCTTACCGGGTGTCTCCTCAAGCTAAAACTGCTATAGAACAGGAGATCCAGGATATGTTACAGATGGGTGTAATCCGCCCCTCTGAAAGTGCATGGGCATTTCCAGTGGTTCTAGTTCCCAAACCAGATGGGGAAATATGTTTTTGCGTGGACTACCGTAAGCTAAATGCTGTAACTCGCCCAGACAACTATCCAATGCCACGCACAGATGAACTATTAGAGAAACTGGGACGGGCCCAGTTCATCTCTACTTTGGACTTAACCAAGGGGTACTGGCAGGTACCGCTAGATGAATCTGCCAAGGAAAGGTCAGCCTTCACACACATCTCGGGCTGTATGAATTTAATGTACTCCCTTTCGGGCTGCGAAATGCACCCGCCACTTTCCAAAGACTTGTAGATGGTCTCCTAGCGGGATTAGGAGAATATGCAGTCGCCTACCTTGACGATGTGGCCATATTTTCGGATTCCTGGGCAGACCACCTGGAACATCTACAAAAAGTCCTTGAGCGCATAAGGGAGGCAGGACTAACTGTTAAGGCTAAGAAGTGTCAAATAGGCCTAAACAGAGTGACTTACCTTGGACACCAGGTGGGTCAAGGAACTATCAGCCCCCTACAGGCCAAAGTGGATGCCATCCAAAAGTGGCCTGTCCCAAAGTCAAAGAAACAGGTTCAATCCTTCTTAGGCTTGGCCGGTTATTACAGACGATTTGTACCGCACTACAGCCAAATCGCCGCCCCACTGACAGACCTAACCAAAAAGAAACAGCCCAGTGCTGTTCAGTGGACCGAAAAGTGTCAGAAGGCCTTTAACAAGCTTAAAGCGACACTCATGTCTGACCCTGTACTAAGGGCTCCAGACTTTGACAAACCGTTCCTAGTAACCACAGATGCGTCCGAGCGTGGTGTGGGAGCAGTTTTAATGCAGAAAGGACCTGAGCAAGAATTCCACCCTGTAGTGTTTCTCAGCAAAAAACTGTCTGAGAGGGAAAGCAACTGGTCAGTCACTGAAAAAGAATGTTACGCCATTGTCTATGCTCTGGAAAAGCTACACCCATATGTTTGGGGATGGCGTTTCCACCTGCAAACCGACCATGCTGGACTGAAGTGGCTTCACACCATCAAAGAAACTAACAAAAAACTTCTTCAGTGGAGTTTAGCTCTCCAAGATTTTGATTTCGACATCCAACACATCTCAGGAGCTTCTAACAAAGTGGCTGATGCACTCTCCCGTGAAAGTTTCCCAGAATCAACTGGTTAAAATCGTCCTTGAGATGTAGAAAATATTGTTAGTCTTTATGTACTTGGTAGTATATTTAGAGATGCATGTGTCTTATTAACTCTGTTTTTCCTAGAGCTCCAGGAAGAAATCCCAGCCAGTGTTTCACCCTACCTGAGATTTGGGGGGCATGTCATAAATATAAAGGGAAGGGTAAACCCCTTTGAAATCCCTCCTGGCCAGGGGAAAGCTCCTCTCACCTGTAAAGGGTTAAGAAGCTAAAGGTAACCTCACTGGCACCTGACCAAAATGACCAATGAGGAGACAAGATACTTTCAAAAGCTGGGAGGAGGGAGAGAAACAAAGAGACTGTGTGTCTGTCTATATTCTGTCTTGGCCGGGGATAGACCAGGAATGGAGTCTTAGAACTTTTAGTAAATAATCTAGCTAGGTACGTGTTCGATTATGATTTCTTTAAATGGCTGAGAAAAGAACTGTGCTGAATAGAATAACTATTTCTGTCTGTGTATCTTTTTTGTAACTTAAGGTTTTGCCTAGAGGGGTTCTCTATGTTTTGAATCTAATTACCCTGTAAGGTATCTACCATCCTGATTTTACAGGGGGGATTTCTTTATTTCTATTTACTTCTATTTTTATTAAAAGTCGTCTTGTAAGAAAACTGAATGCTTTTTCATTGTTCTCAGATCCAAGGGTTTGGGTCTGTGGTCACCTATACAAATTGGTGAGGCTTTTTATCCAACATTTCCCAGGAAAGGGGGGGTGCAAGTGTTGGGAGGATTGTTCATTGTTGTTAAGATCCAAGGGTCTGGGTCTGTAGTCACCTAGGCAAATTGGTGAGGCTTTTTACCAAACCTTGTCTAGGAAGTGGGGTGCAAGGTTTTGGGAAGTATTTTGGGGGGAAAGACGTGTCCAAACAGCTCTTCCCCAGTAACCAGTATTAGTTTGGTGGTGGTAGCGGCCAATCCAAGGACAAAAGGTGGAATATTTTGTACCTTGGGGAAGTTTTGACCTAAGCTGGTAAAGATAAGCTTAGGAAGTTTTTCATGCAGGTCCCCACATCTGTACCCTAGAGTTCAGAGTGGGGGAGGAACCTTGACACTCCCCAAGCGGCAACTTCACCTGCCGCCCATGACAGCAGGTAAAAGCGGGTTGGCTCCCGCATACCCAGAGCACACTGCAGTCTCCTTAGGCAAGGTCATATTCACGGAGCCTAATGTGCCGGCACCATGCTTTCTGCGTGAGGGAGAGGGTACGGGGTTCTCTGTGGGGAACTGTGACTCTCCACCGCCATGAGTCTTCATATCCTTTGCTGCCTCATCCCTCCTCCCACCCCCCCAGGCTGTGAGCCCAGGCTGCCAGCAGGCATAGGGGCACCAGTTTAATAATACTGCATAGGGTCCCATAAATCCTAAGGACGGCCCTGAGGCTACGCCACTGAATGGGAGTTAAGTGGTGAATAGGCTTGTGTCAGATTTCATCATGGGTTGTATTCACCCTATATGTGACTTCCCTTTTTTAAGCGTAAATAGCTTTTGCTGACGGTGCAGCATGTCTCTTTGCCCAGCATTCTTGGAATCTCATACTAATGTACTGTACCAGTGTAATCTTGTATTGTGTTACTCTACTGTTCTGGACTATTCTGCAGAATGTTGTAGTTGTTTAATAAGGAGGTATGGGCGAGGTTTCCAAGGGTTGAGTAGCTCAGTAATAATGGAAGCGGGAACTTGAAACAACATCCAAACAACTGAATTTGAAAGTATTCTTGACTGGTTCAGAAGTGTGGGAAGGCAAAGCTTTGGACTGGTGCTGGATTTTTCAAAAATACTTTGCCTTCTTCATAGTTACTGCTAGGCCTTAGTTACAGGTCACAGTTACATGACAATATCTCTGCCTTCTCCCTCCAAGGCAAGTGATGAATGAATTTTAGAGATTGATGATGGATGGTTAAACATCTATACTGTCTTCATCCCAGTGTGATTTCATAGCTGCTATATGACCTGTACTTAATCCTGAACATCGTGAAACATTTTGTGTGAAGTATTCAGAGTATAAGAGTGAATAGATACCTCACATATGGATAACAAAGCAAGATAGCATCTTGACTCTGTTAAAGGCTATACGTGGAAATCTCAGCAAGAGGTGAAGGTCCAGATTCAACCATGCTGAATAACTTCAACAGAGTCATAAAAGCAGGGAATTTAGACCCTAGGGGGCGGGGCTATGGAGTAGAATGCCACATGTGATGAGACTTGCTTATCCTCTCAAGCACAAATGGTGAGCATTGTAGTGACAGCCTCCGAGAAAGCCTCTTCCATGTGAAGAGCTGAGTGCTCTCTAGTCTCGTCGACTGACTGCAGAGGGAGCTGAGGGTTTTCTGTAGCACAGATGAAAACTTTTCAAAAACTCAAATCATTGACAAAAATCATTCAGCTTTTTTTTTTTTTTTTGGACCAGCTCTAACTTTCAGCAGCTTTCTAGTTTAGCCCTTTAATCCTCTTTCCTTCTCTTGTAAATTCATTGTAAATGTATTGTTTTAAGTTATTATGGATTGTCTGTATCAGTTGTAGGTATTTTGGTGCAAGGTAGAGGAAGATCAGGTATATCAGCCTGTCCCCATCTCATTGTGCAGATTGTACAATCAAAGTTCTCAGTGTTAGGCGCTGTTGTGATGCTGTGGTTGGTAGCACTTACATAAAGATTAACAAGCAGAACATTTTTCACCTGCTTATGTATAATGCAAATCTTGATAAATAACTTGTAGTCTAGCCTTGCTTTGGGAAAAGCTTTCTGAGCTGGATAATTAACAACATGGTGATTCACAAACATCTTATGATATGCTATGAATCTCTCTATCAGAACAAGCAACATTGGGCTGATTGGGGAATAAAAGGCCCCTTCTTAGAAATGTTATGCATCATTTATATGGGTTTTTAATCACACTGTCTTTGGAAAACTGTGGGATGCATTTGACTATGAAAGACACAGAAGCACTATTTCCACGTTATCTATTCAGATTAGCTACGTATGTGTCTTTTTCACTTAATGTAAGTACTCAGCATTATGTGATATACCCAGAAACTCCACTAAAGAAGATAAAATCAGATAGAAAGTCTAGTCTTGTGATGTCACAAGACAGAGCCATGAAATTTGTTCCCAACTCTGCCACACTTTTCCTGTATGACCTAGGGCAAGTTATAAACTCCCTGCATCTCAGACTTCCCTTCTGAAAAATGGGATTGATATTTCTCAAGGGTCTTGTGAAAAGAGAGCTCTATGAATATTACCAAAAAATGCCAGTATTCAATAGAATATATTATTTCAATCTATAAAATGATAGGAGGTGCCTCTATAAGTCTAGGTACCTCTGACAATTATTTAAATACACTAAATCAGTATACCAAAATAAATAATAGCCCCACAACATATAATCATTCTAAATAACCACTCAGCATGAAAAGAAATACATTCGTTTTGACTCTAACGCCCAGTTTGTGTTCACTTCCCACAAATGTTCTAACTAGTATGTTTATTAGCAAAAATGTTCAGCTTAAGTCCTTGTTTTAGCAATGTTGCAGAATACCTGTGGAAAGTAAATTCTGAGATCATGAATGTGAGTATGCACACTGGAAAATCCTGCAGCTCTGGGTTGGTGCATGCTCAGTTGATCTGTGGGGATAGCGCTTCTATGCAGCGTGCTCAGCATATGGCAGCTGTGAAGTGCTGGAGCACGCCCAGTGCAGATGAGAATTTAGCTGGCAAACTGGTCTCTACTGAGCATGTGCACACTGAGATTTTTTAAAGGGCTTATAACTTAACCGAATTTGTGTGAATTTTCACACGGACAACAAAAGGCACCACAATGCCAGTCTCATCTCCCTGACACATTTCTAGTCTGTGCTCCGAAGCATGAAGTTAATGCTTCTGAACAAAACTCCTGTACAAATTTTTTAACATGACAACACAAAATACTTATTCCTTCATTTCTGAGAATTAGAACTTTCAAATTATTTAAATTTTCAAAAAAATCAACCTGAGGCAGACAAACAACATAGAGAATTTCAGGCCAAACAATTAAATTAAATAACTGAAAACAGGATCTTGCAATGCAAAGTGTTACTCAAGCTTAATTGTGGTCATTGCTAACTGTACCACGTATAATTAATTGACAAATAATTTCTATTGTAAAGAGAGGACATATTTCAATGCATAAGCAGTTAGAGCTAGAGTTAGTTGACCTGTTGACTCCAACTCTGCATCTCTTGATTTTCAGTGTTTGATTTCTCAACCTTAATATTGGTATGGGGTTCCCCCCTCCCAATAATATCAATACAAGGAACATGTCTTGATAGAAATCCTAGTTAAATGGGTGCAAGTATTTGCAGAACTATAGCACCCCAAAGCTGAAAGTATTTTGTAGAATTCGGAGTTGATTTATTTAAACTATTCATCACTAATGTAGCTTATAGATGCTGCAGTCTGACTGAGCTTGCTATAAAACTGATAACCCTTGGCTTCAAGATTTACTTTCCATCATGTCCTTTAGATACCCTTCAGCTGAACAACTTCATGTGAGAGCTGTTAGGTTATTTATAGTAGGCATTTTAATCACACTTAGATATTATTAAAACATCCTGTCTGGTGAAGATTTCCAGTTTTCTTTCTTTCAGTTCTGTTGCTAGTGAAAGGATATATATTATTTGGACCAGTGAAGTAGATCAGCAAGCCCAGCAGCTGTTTTTTAGACTTGTATTCCACATACTCAAATGACTACAGTCAAATGACTGTTTTAAGTTAGGAAATGGATGTATATAATGGACCAGATCCTCAGCTGCTGTTAACTGGCATAACTCCATTGAAGGTATGTTGATTTACCCCAGCTGAAAATCTGGCCAATTACTATACAAAATGCAGAATGTTTTTTAAATTCTGTAAAGGTTCTTAATCCCCCCACAGTGCACAAAAGGACAGTCACCAAATTCCAATAATTCACAAAATAATTCCGTGACCTGTACTGAATTGAGCACATTAATCAGTGCTCAAATTAATAAACATTCATATGAATAATTAATAGAACAGAGCTATTACACACTCAAATAGGTCTAAAAATCTAAGAGAATTACTTAATAGTAAAAACAAGCCATAAAATATTGAAAAAGGAGAGGTTTTGCTCTTTTATTATTTATTTATGGCATCAGCAGTGTTCTAGGCACTTTATTTTGCAAAGTACACAAAGTGAATGACTTGCAGTTGACCCCAACATGAATCAAAAGGATAGGGTAACTTCTCCATTTTCTTCACGATTTTTGTGGCTTGTTTTGTTAAGTTATAGATACCTGGTGCTTAACTTCAGCTTTTTAACCTTATATTTGGGTGCGCTGAATTTATTTATTTATTTATTTATTTATTCCCTGCCCCCCCGCCCCCCCGCCTGAATATCTACACAGCAAGTTTATTGCCCTGCAGCCAAAGCCCTGTTGAGTGTGAGTCAGCTGACATGGGACAGCCATGGGGTTGTGTGTGTGTGTGTGTGTGTGTGTATCTACCCTTAGCGCACAGGATGGACCTACTTTGGGAAGGAATCAGTGAAACAATGGAGGCTGTCATTTACCTCCTCTGTTGCAGCAGTTGGAAGGTTTGTGATGAATGAGGCAGGAGATTGCAGGAAGAGAAAGGCCAGTCTCTCAGTTAAGGCAGTTGAATGCCAACGAGGCAGGAGCACCGGAAGATCCCTGAAAGTAAGGGGCCCTGTGCTGCCCCGCCCCCTCTCCTTAGCCTCCCGTTGCTTACCCTTACAGCCAGCCGGTAAAAAGTGACGCCCCTGCTACAGGGTTCCTTTTGGATGCTGGGCAAGTCACTTGCACTGAACTTTCCCAGGCAGTCACTTCTGCCAGCTTTCATTACAGGTCCTCCTGGATCCTTCCTTGTGGTAATGTTATGGTCGGCAGAGGGAAGTCCATTACCAAAGGCAGCCATTGCCATGACAACCAGGGTACTAGTGACTCTCCACAGGTATGCAAATGAACTGGAAGGAGGGAGTGGTGAGTGGTTGATTATCTCTGATCTCACAATGGCAGGAGATGGCAGCAAATGTATACTCAGTGGGGAGAGTAATCAAGTTTTTCCCAAATTTCCTAAAAAGCCAACAACATACAAACACATGGGAGGTCACTGCATAAACATTCATTGTAGCTGAAATTTGGTTCAAATTCCTCACAGCATGCTTACAAAAAGGGATCTGAAAAAAGATGAGACACTGAGGCAGGGGTGCTGGAACTGGGGGGACAGAAGGCCATGGCCCGCACTTTTCACTGGCCTTACACATGAGCAATGTGCGGGGGGGGAGAGGACTGGGGCGGGGGAAGGGGTGGCGCACGGGAGCAAGGCCACGGTTCAGGTGCCGGTGCCCCCTCACTTTTGGGACCTTCCACTACTCCCGCACTGAGGTACAGACCCTCTAAAACAGAACATTCCATTGCTTCCTTAACTATGGTCTTATGGGAGTGAGACCATAATAACAGAACCTTTATTATTATTATTATTATTATTAATGGGGATGATGCAAACAAAGGAAAGAAACAAGCTTGAGTCCCAGGTTGTATCTACACTACAGTTTAAAAACCCATAATTGGTCTGTGCCAGCTGACTCAGGCTAAGGGGCTGTTTAATTGTAGCGTAGATGTTCTGGCTCAGGCTGGAGTGCAGGCCCTAGGACTCTGCAAAGTAGGAGGGACACAGATTTCAGGCTGTAGACTGAGCCTGAGGCTATGTCTACACTATTGGGGGAAGTCAATCTACGCTGTGCAACTCGTGTTGACTTACCATAGATCGAGTTACCGCAGAGTCTACACCACGGGGGGTCAACGGGAGAAAATCTCCCATCAACTTACCTTACTCTTCTCATCGGGGGTAGAGTACAGGGTCAACTGGAAAGCGATCTGTAATCGATTTGGCACGTCTTTACTAGACCTGCTAAATCGACTGCCAGTGGATCGATCTCAGAGTGTCGATCTCTGCCATAGTGTAGACCTGCCCTGAATGTCTACCCGGGAAGCCTGTCAGCTGACACAAGCTTGTCAGTTGGCACGGGCCCGCCATGGGTGTCTGTAACAGGATCCCTATGGTACAACCTGGGACTGTGAGACTGCTGTTTCCTCTTAAATCATTAATCTGGGTTGTCTCTCTCACAATGGTGGCAAGTAGCAAAGCCCTCTAGGAGCTGTTACCACTCCATACAACTGCATGTGAAGCCCCACACCCGGCTGGATTGTATGAATGCTCCCAGAGCCACTCATGAATCACACCAGAAAGGCACCAGCCAAATCTCCACAGCTCCCGTCCTTGTTCCTTAGTAATATACCCTCTTGCATTGCTCAAGACCCTTTCCTGAGCAAAACAAGTTTACTGATTACAAAAGATAAATTTTAAGTGATAGGCAAAAAGTCAGAGTGGTTACCAAAATAAAATAAAATATATAAGTACGCAGTCTAAACTCTCAACCTATAGACTGGGCAACATCTAGATTAAGCAGTTTTTCTCACCCCACTGGATATTGCAGATTGGTCACAGTCTTTTCATACACAGGCTTTCCCGCTTAGCTTCAGGACCAGTCTCTTCAGCTCCAGCATTCTCGTTGCCCTCAGCGTAGGTGGGGGAGAAGAGAAAAGAAGAAGCATGGGGCCACTGTGTTCTGTTTTATACCCTTGTTCCATGTGCTTGGAGAACCTAAGTCCAGGCACGTCTGGTGGGCATTGCTCAGTCACCAGACAAGGTTGAGTAATTTCTCTGGTTGAGTAATCTCTCTTTGTGCAAGTGAGTCTTTGAATTGTAACTCTCTTGCTTGACCATGGCTTTTGATAGTTGTTCGACACCCGCCTGGGCATTGGTTAGCTCGCTTGTTCTTGTCTCTGGGGATCTAATATCTTGGCGATTCCCCAGTTCATAGCATATTTTAGTGACAACCATACGACACAATCTCATAACTTCATATGCGCTAATTATATACATATTTAGATAGAACAATGGCTTTCAGCAGATCATAGCCTTTCCCATGATATCTTAAATGGCACACTTTAAATGAATATCACAATTATATATAAATAATGAATATGGGGGGTTACAGGGTGCTCCCCTGAGGTATAGAGTGTCACAGTGTCTAACTGCAGTGTAGACATACCCTTAAAGCCCCAGCTGTGCTGCAGGATGGGCAGTTAGGAAAAAAGCTGCTTTTCACTTGTAAATTAACTGTCTTTATTATGGAGTTGGTAACAGCCCACAGTATGTTTTTTAGAGTCACTTTTCAGAATAGAACTGCACATTAAAGTCAATGAAACAAATCATCAGGTCTTTACTTAGATCCAAATCATTCCCTGAGGAGAAAAGCATGCATGGGAAATGGAACTCCCTGAGCTTCTTATGGGAGTTTCCACCAGATCTTTTTAACAGAGATGGGGTTTTATCCCTCCCCATCCCTGTGGAACAAGTAGGCATTTCATCCCCAAAATATATGGTTCTCCTAAGATCAGTGGGGATACACTGGAGGTCAGGTGCTTCCATGCTTCCTTCTGCTCCACTACCTCTTTCATCCCAACTTGTCCAATGAACATGGTGGAGCCAAGCTGGCTAGAGCTTCACTTGCCTGCAACTGCACCCAGACACACCTGCAAAAGAGAGTGGGGCTCCATCATGGAAAAAGGGGCATGCAAACATTAAACCAGCCTTGGGCAGGATTCATTTTTCTATTTATTCCCTGCTGGTTTCTTTGAGACTGGGGAAGATAATGCATGTTGCACACCTTGCAGTTCTGCCTCCTCTATATGCATAAATCCTCATCTCTGCAGTTGGCCATCTGTCCACATACAGGTAGGATACAGCGAAAGCATCACTTATGAAGCACCTTGGTTTGGATTTAATCTGAGATTTTTTTCCCCTTCATTTAATTTTTTGAAAATACATTTTGCTGCTTTTTTAAGAAAACTCTTCAAGAAAAACTGCATTTTTGCTATAATAAAAATCTGCGAACCCCACAAAAGCACGGATAATGACAGTTAAGGCTGAAATCCCTCTCTCCTTGACTCACGCTATAATAGAGGTGCCTGATATATTGCATGCTTTCAGAACAGTGAGTGAGTTTATGTAACATGTTAAATCGTATGCACAATATAGTAGGCCAAGGACAAAGGGGCAGTCTGAACTTTTCACTTAATTGCTCGGTTATCATTAATAGCAAATAGATTAATTACTTTTATACAATTAAAATAAATTAATAACTTAACACTGCTCAAAACAATTCCCTGAATTTGCCTGAGGGTGTTCATTATAATAATATTTATAGTCAATAAATGTGCCATAATGAAAATATCATATAGTGCACTTCAGTTTATATTCCACTGAATTTCTGCTTTGCTTAGGTTTAGACATTAGTGTTCCAGTACCAAGAACAGCAGATTTACATCAGAGTAACAAAGATGACAATGCACGAGACTGAAGTTGTGTACTATTCCAGAATTACATTGTATATGTGAAATGTCAATCTAACCAAAAGTGTCCTTGCTGATCCTTTGCTAAAAAAGACAAACACGAAGGATAAGAAAAAGGACCAAATTCAGCTGAAATTGAAATGAGAGACAATAAAACAAAACAAAAAAACAAAAGATCTCTAGAAAAAGAAGAAAGGAAAGACAATTCCACAAAGTACTGAGAGTCTCATCCTGATCGCTCAGTGGTACATTAAATAGGCTTTTTAGTGAGTTGGCCGTGCTGACATTTGCAGAAGGGACTTCTGAAGAATAATTGAGCTGGGTGTTAATGAAGGCTTTGTCTATCCTTGGAAGTGTTTGCTGGTAATAGATGTAATGGTACAGCTATGCCAGCAAATCCCCCCTAGAGAAGACGCAGCTTAGGGTGAGAGAAGCTTTTGTTTGGTTTTTAAACAAGTATATCTTAATCCAGTTCCCCATAAGCTATTCTGCCAAAGGGACTCTGATGGTATGATGGCTTTTGCTGGAATAGCTATGTCCTTTAAGGGTGTGTTCCCCCCCCCCCCTTGTGCTCTTGACAAAGCTATGCTGGCAAAAATTTTAAGGATAGACAAGGCCTCAACAAGAGAAACTCTATTTCTAAACTTTCTTGAAATCAATCTTCCCAAGTCCATTTTCTTTCTTTCTCTCTAGATCCACAGCTGTGCCAGAGCAGTGTTTGACATAGGTGGGTTTATGTCAATTTTCCACCCATCCTGATCCTGAAGGAAACTTGGGATCACTGTCTGCCCACTACAAGTTAGAACAGCCTTGAGACTGCTCTAACAAACACTAATGGATAATGATCCTGGCACAGCACTGTCAGGCTACACATTCCAGCCTTGCTCCCTTCTACCCTTTACATGCCCTCAGCATACCACAAAATGCAAGGCTTGGAGCAGGCATGAACTGGCATAATATTGGTACTATGCTATTGGAATCCTCAGCTGCTCTCTCAAGGGTTAAGTCTACTGCCCCCAACATTATGCCAGCTGGAGATTTCTCAGTGTATGTTCTGCAGCTCTCTGTTCATGTTGGACTATAGGAATGGTGCAAAGGGCCCAGAATAGGGTCCAGAATGTGGCCCAAGATTTGTTAAGAAGATTATCTTAAAGCAAAAGAAATAGTATGTGGAATAAATTTAATATGGAACTTTGCAACGCTCACCTGAAATTTAGTTACAGTGAATGAGAGGAAACAGTGCTATGACCAGGGGTGCAAGTAATTTCAAGGACTCACCGGGACGCAGGGCGCCTGGGGTCCTGGGCAAGGTGGGGTGGGGTGGCTCTGGGCCCCCAGAAGGGGCGGGGCCTACGGCGGAAGGGATGGGGCTGGGCCAGACTCTCCCAGCCAGTCCTTCAGTACTGCCCGGCCCACGCCGCCTGGGGCTCCAATGGTGATTTAAAGGGCCTGGGGCTCCAGCCGCTGCTGGGAGCCCTGGGCCCTTTTAAGTAGCCAGGCCCTGGGGCAGCTGCCCCTTTTGCCCTCCCCCCTCGTCAGGAGCCCCACAGGTATAGTGCTTAAACAGCTGCCTCAGCAGCGCTTTAATGTCACCTGTGTACCAGCGGCCACTTTCTTACTGGTATGCCGTACAGGCTTACTTTCACCTCTGGCTATGACCCCCTTAGTCAGCCTGACAGTCTCATGTCAAGTTCTTCTTCTTAGAGTGTCTTTGAGTTGCTGCCAAACATCTTTGTCTCTTCTACAATCTTCTCCTTCCCCCTCTCTCTGATTATACGTTTAGAAGTTCATTTGATTAGCCCAACTAATCATATAAGGCACCCCCAACCTGCCAAAGTGCTGTCTCCCTCAGGGGACTGCTGGGCTCATGCTCCTGTTTTCCCCAGTCATTCCTCATTGTAATCAGTGTTACCTACACAATGTAGGTTACAGTTTCTCTAATCTCTTTGAGGGTGTACAAATACATTACAGTAGAACCTCAGTTATGAACACCAAAGTTATGAACTGACCAGTGAGCCACACACCTCATTTGGAACCAGACGTACGCAATCAGGCAGCAGCAGACACCACAAAAAAAGAGCAAATACAGTAGTACTGTGTTAAATGTAAACTACTAAAAAAATAAAGGGAAAGCAGCATTTGTCTTCTGCATAGTAAAGTTTCAAAGCTGAATTAAGTCAATGTTCAGTTGTAAACTTTTGAAATAACAACTGTAACGTTTTGTTCAGAGTTATGAACAACCTCCATTCCCGAGGTGCTCATAACTCTGAGGTTCTACTGTAGGGGTGTCTAAACATTTTGCATTACCCACTTTCTGGGAGATTGCCCAAGCTAAACTTCTTTAAGGATGTCCCTGATTTAGCTGATGGTTCCTGCTTTTAAAGAGACAGACGTTTTCATTTCTTTCATAATTCATTCTTACCAGTAAGTCTTCTCCTAGATGAAATTTAAATAGACCGATTAAAACCCAGTCTGCCACAGTGTCTCATCCTGAAATCCAAATAACACTGTCACTTGAGTTTTCTATTTCCTAAAGCTGAAACCATGGACTCCTGCCTCCTACTGCCTCACCCCTTCTTTTCAGAGAAGAGTTGGACAAAGGCTGACTCCTGTTTAAATCTCCATTTCTGTGGTATGTTGGGGCTTAGGGCTACTCCGATCTGACTCAGAGGATCCCATCCCATCAGCACATGGGGAACTCCCTCACTCATGGGTATTGCTGAGGGGGAAAGGGATGTGGTTCCTGTAATGGTCCTTTGGGATCATGGACAGCTGGTGTAAATTAACTTGTGCCAGGGATCTAGCAGGACCCAGCAGCAGGGAGACCAAAAAAGGCTTCAAGTTACCTTTCCCTGCCCTTTGCACTCCAGTTGCACAGCTATCAGCAGGGAGGGGAAGGTTGGATTTCAACTCCAAACTTCTGGAAAACCACTTACTGGCTAAACAGGCAGCCCTAACTCTGTCCCAGAGTGGGTCTGGGTTATCAAAACATTATTTTATGTCATATTTTGGATGAAAATTGAATTTAAAAACCAGTTTGTATTTTTATTTGTCTTTCTCATCTTCACAAAAGGCACTGTCACTAGAGAATCACCCTCTCAATCTTCTCACCTACACTTACCCACAGTCATTTAGAATTGGTTCTATTGATGCATCCAGCATCTTTCAACTGTTTACTATCTTCACTATTAATTATTAATTGGGAACCAGTGGTGTGTGAGCCCCTATCACCTGCAAATTCCAGATCTGTCTCCAGAGAAGCCCCATCTGGTTAGCCCCATAAACAAATCTTCAGAAAAAAACTTTTGGGTGGCTGCTAGTTTAAGGGTGGATTTGTCGAGAGTCCAAGTTACTTAGGAGCCCAGTCCCCACTGACCTATGCTGCTTATTAATTTAAATGCTTTTTTAAATTCCATCCTGAATTCTTATTTTGCAACCTGTCTTCTCTAGGGAAAATGCTTTTGTGTTTAAGGCAGTATATTTGCAGTCTGCATTGTATTCCCAACAATGCCTCAGACTTTGTGTCACCTTGGGCAAGACACTTAGGACAGATACTTAGGACAGTAAAGGTACTTCGGATCCTAAAGATGCAGATAGGCACTAAGTGGGACTAGGCACTTTTGAAAATCCCTTTAGATGCCTATCTGCATCTTTAGGATTTCAAGTACCTTTACAAATCCGGTCCCTAGGCTGAGGTTTCCAATGGAGCCTGAGGCAATTAGGCACACAGGTCCCATTGAATTTCAGTGGGATTTGGGTGCCTACCTCCCTTAATTTCTTTTGAAAATTTTCAGTATTAATTTCTCTGTTTCTGTTCCCCATCTATAAAAGGGGATAATGATGCTTCCTTTCATCTGCCCTTGTTTGTCTTCTCCGTTTAGGAGGGTGTACATTCTTTGGGGCAGGCCCTATGTGTTTGACAGCACCTAGCACAATGGGTCCCTATCTTGGTGCTACCGTAGTACAAATATTAAATCTATCAAAGGTATTAATTAGGCATCTCTCACCCTGACATCTGAGCATCAAAGATACCATGCTTCCCACGAAATCCAACTATTCCCAAACCAACTTTAGGGTTGTGCTCAGCTTAAACATGCATGGTCTTTGGAAGCTTGGCATAGCATTGTTTGAAGGGGAGATCAGTGCCACACAACATTTGGATTATCCTGCTCCCGGCATTAAGGCCAAATTAAAATACAGAACCATGGAAGGTGAGAAACAAAACTGAATGACCACCAGGGATGTGTTTAACTTTCCATTTGAGCTGCCCCTGCCTTGGCTTAACGCTTATCTACTGTTTGTCAAGTTTAAAAAAAAAAATTAGTCTTGGAGCACATTTCCCCACGTTCCAGTCAAATGTTTTAGCAAAGACTGCTGTTATGAAAAGGTTTTCTAATAAGGAGAATAATGATCTTCAGATTCTGACCTCCTGGCACAGCAGTGAGATTTATCAGAAGGGGCATGTGACTAGTTAAGACACACAGCCCCAGCTTGAAGGAAACAGCTGCTCATTTCATGCTTTAGCACTTGGCAGTTGGACAAGGAAGGGTGATGTTTGTGTTGAATACCTCTGCAGAACCAAGTACAGTAAGTGATTTTCCTTGTTGTTTTTTTAACTGCCAGTGCTTTCCTATTTTCATTTTAGACTTCTTGCAAAAACACTTAAGGGCGAGGCATATTTTGTCACCTCACTGATAAACAGTCATTCGTGTTGAGAATGACTATATTTTTCTGGACCCTTTGTTAGTAACAACATTGTTCGCTGTTGCAGAAATGAAACGGGTATCTTGTTCTGCCCTAGTTCTAGCAAGAGAAAAGGCTGTTTGTTTACTAGGATGGTGATATGGAAAGGTTGTTTATGGTCCATGTGTTTTCTCTGTTGACCTCCAAACAGAACTCTGAAGTGGATTAGGGCACAAAGGGGGAGTACTGTCATTATTATATTTGACTTCACAATATTAATGTTGAAAATCTACAAAGGAATTCCATCAAAACAATGCAATCCAGCTTTAAAGAGTTACTTGTGACTGATGTTACTCTGTGTTGTATGCTGATGAATGAGACTGGATTTTTAGAAAGGAAAAAAATAGAAACAGGCAGATAGATAGATAGATAGATACAGGGAGGAAAGCATAAGATGTGCCAATAAAGGCTTCACTGATTGACAATCCTAGATAATAGACGTGTGCAATCCTGCCAAAAAACAGGGACCACCAAGCCTCCTAAATATCTCTGGCCTTCAGAATCCAATTTATATTTGGATTCTTTAAGTTTCTTTCACTTCCTGATAACTTGTGTCCTAACATCCCAGGATCACTGTGTATTGGTCTGAAATGTGCAAGAAACATACGTGTTACAATACACACTGTAAAACAGATGAATTTTTACACCACAACCAGCTATTATTTAGGCCTGGGACATAGGAATTGCCATATTGGAACAAATCAATGGGCCATTGAGTCTGGTATCCTCCCAAGAGAGTTGATCTGTACCAGATGCTTCAGAGGAAGGTGAAAAGGGATGAGTGTGGAGAGCAGTGGAATCTTGTCCAAGATGATGGATATAAAGTCAGAAGGCAATTTCAGAGTTATGTCAAATGCAAACACCAGCTAGCTTTTGAACCTTTATTGTCCTACAAAGATGGGCGGAACAATTATTCTGATGCCAGCTTACCAACAGGTCCAAAGATTTTGACTTGCAAAGCAGGAAACTATTTATTTAGCTCTGACATCTTTTCTTTCAACCACTTTATGGTGTTGCCAGTTGAATGCCATTGGTTATGATTAGAGCCATGAAGAGTCCAGTGTGTGCAAGATTTTAGTCTTTATTATATACTTGTGAGGAACATGTTAAATTAACCACATTACGAGGCAAGTTAAAAAAATTGGATGATGGATGTTATTTTGAATGCTAAGGTTAAGCCTGAAATCCTCCAGAAAGCATCTCTGTCATATTGAAAGGGTTCAAGCTCTACAGCTCCATGAAAAAGACCACAAGGTGGGGAAGGAGAAAATCAGCACATTCTTGCCCAGTGCCCCCAGCAGAGGTAGTCATATACTGGAGTATAACCTCTGCCCTTTCCTTCACCCTATGGTAGAGAGGGGTATTTTGGGAGTGGGAGGTGGTAGGCTGGGATGAGAACTGCTTTCCATATATTATCTCACCACAAACTGGCGGGTATTCTTCACCTATGTGAAAGCTGAAAAAATCAGGGCTGCTTGAAATTCCACCAGTTTCCAAATGTCTTTTTTTTTTATTGGCTATAACGCTAGCACAGACTAAGTGGAGCACAAAGTATGTCAGCCACACCCCATCCTTCTGTTCTCTGGCCCTTCCCCAAACCTGACCCACCCACTATGCCAGGAACAGTGGGAGGCGGGTGGGGGGCTGGCAAAAAACTGTTATACTTACCTGCTCTGTGCTAGCTGGAGAACCTTCAGACTATCAGAATATTCTGTGGGGCTAATTCTAGCCCCTTTTGGGCTTCTCTGTGCAGTCAGGAGCATAAAGAGTCTGTTCTATAAAACAGACTCTGGCACTGGTGATTATTACATGGTGAAAATGATGTAACTACACCGTGCCAAGATAATCTGCAGATACCGGAGAGTTATTTCTGAAAAAACAGCAATGAAGTAACTATTTCACTATACTGTAGGCACACAGTTTGCGCCTTTGAAAATCTCCCCACTGTGTATATTTCCTGTTAAGATCATCTAAATTTTGCAGATTTATACAATGAGATTGAAAACAAAACTAAAAGTTCTAAACTATACACACACAGGTAATCAGTGTTATTTAGCCTTAATCTGTAATGTACCTTTATTTTATTTTTTTTATCTTTTCATTATAAATACAACTTAGTGCTCAAGGAAAATGAGTGACTGATAGAACTAGGTACTCAAATCCTCTATCCACAGAACAGAGAAAACATGAGGAATGACAGCCCAAAGTTCTCCATGCTGCTATTTTGTTTCAACCCTTATCTCAAGTTCACTTTGTTGTTTTTTAAGCAATGACCATGTGCTTTGAAGGATGAGAGGGTATTGCAGTCTTCAGACTATTCAGTTCTTGGCTTTTCTGATGAGTTTCTGTTAATGCTACTGTATTTGTGAGGATAGTTACTGCTGCTATTCATGAAGTACCGTATGACTGTCGAGCGCATTACAGACAATTGGAAGATAAGATCTGTGCACTAGGGAAGTCTTACCATCAAGGACCTGATTCTGCAAAAACTGAAGTATGCACTCAGCTTTATGCATAGTGGTCCCATTGATTTCATTGAAGTCAATGGGACTACTCATGTGTAAAGTTGAGCATGTGTTTATTTTTATTATCATAGCAGTGAGGGGACCTCATCCTGGACCAGAACCTCACTATACTAGGTGCAGTTCAAACACCGAATGAAAACATTGTCCCTGCCCACAAAGGGTTTACACTCCAAGTAGAAGACACAACAGATGGATGTAGACAGATGTGGGGGGAAGAACAAGGAAATAACAAGTATTGGTTAGCATGACAGGCAGTGGTGTCTACACACTAACAGCCTAACCGTTGTCAAGTCTTTGCATGACCAGGATATAAAGGCCCAGTCCTCAGATGTGCTGAGCACCTGCATCTCCCATTAATTGCAAAAGAAATAGAGGCTGCTCAGTACCTCACAGAAGCTGCTCACCACTTGGTAGGATCAGGACCTGACTGACGAACAATCCATGGAGTCTTTTTTTGGTTACATAGTAGTAATTACAGGAATGATATTGGTGCCACTTCGTGGAAAGTGCGTACTACTTTACACTGGGTTCTACTGGGAGGAGACAGAACAGATTCTGTTGGCAGGATGGCATCCTTGTCCATCTTTAGAAACCATGCACATGCTCCTATCTTACAGAACTTTAGCAGTTTCCTACTATATGATTTTACTTTTACTTTTCATGATTAATAGAGTTTAGAAAACATTTTTATGTATTCTTATTAAACTAAAAATCCATATTGAAGGTCAAATACAAATAAGTGGAAATTAAAAATTTGCTTTTACAGATCTCTGGTCAAGCATGTTGCTGCTTTACAAACTAACCAAAGAGCAAATACAGCTTCACCCATCCTTTCACTGAAAATGCTATTGTAAATAGGGCAGCTCCTAGGAAATCCCCAGATAAAGAAAGGAAACTAGATTTGAACATGCTATGGGGGTTTGCTTGACTTTTTCCCAAAATTGTCTGGATCTGGCTACAAAAAGTTGCCCAAGTACCTTTAAAATTAATTGTTCCTCTGCTAGTAAATCTGTATTATGATGTTTTGATTTTTCCACTGTTGAATATAACTGCTGTATTTTCAAGTTAGCCCTTTATTTTAGACAGCAGTTCATGGCAACATATTTGGTGAACAATACAGTATTTGGTGTCCAGTAGTATAGTGCTAGCTTAGCAAAAATAAATGTTTACAGTATAAGAATTTTTTTTTAACTTTTTATAAAAGTTATTTTGAGTGTTCAGTCAATAGCACTTAGGGATTCAGGCAGTTCCAGACCTCAGACCTTGTTACTAATTGCAGCTGTGGCTGTATAATTCTTAAAGATCAGACAGTAATAGTTATAAAACACATATTAAAGGCATGGAAGTCTTAAAACATAAGGACCTGATTCTGATCTCATGTACATTCACATAAATCTAGACAAGTCTATTGAAATTAATGAACTAACTCCAGATTTTTTTAACTGAATTCAAAATCCAATCTATAGCCTCTACATAGTTTTTTATCTGATTTTAAATTTAGAAAGAAATGAAACTTTAGGAAAGGTTCAAGAAAATCAAGTAAGTGCATTCCTGCTGAACTTCAGGCATGAGTAGGACTTCCATGGGACTACTTCCATGTGAAAAGTTAAGCATATGTATAAGTGTATTCAGGTTGGGGGTCAGTGTGTGGGAGTGTGGAAATACCCATAGCTCTGAAGTTGGTGGCTCATCAGAAAATACATCTTCCTCTGAGAATTACTCTGATTGTTTTGGTGGACATCTGGTGTCTCACTTCTCTGAAGCATTACTCCCCTTCTACTGTGTTCTCTGACCACATTCAAATAAAAATATTTTGGTTTGACTGTTTCTACACTGTACACGCCCATCTCTGAGCTTTCATTTCTTTTTGGTTAATTATATGGAATTTCACAGCTGAGGGAAGACTGCTCCAAAGTCTGAAGAATCTGCCCAAGTTATTAGTCAGTGTTAAACTCAAGCACTTGAGCTCTTCTGGTCCAGATTTGGTATATTTTTCTATTACAAACTGAAAACAACCACTTCGCCTTAAATAAGCATGAAATGGTTCATTGATATTGGTAGTTCAGAAGTCTCTGGTGTACTCTCAGACGTGGATATACCACAAAAGTTGTACTGCTTTAACTATACCAGTATATATGTATATAACTATACCTCAGCCTTTCTCCTTCTAGTGGTGATGCATTTGCTTCCCCCTGAAGCTCCTATAGTAAGAGGTGATGCTTCACTATGTGAAGCACAGACCTAGTAGGGGGGAAGGAGGGCAGGGGAGAGCAAAGACCATGGCAGCCGCAAGGAATGCATGAAATAGCAGCTCCCATCTAGGTTCTGCCAGAGAAACATGGATTTTTCCTTAGCGAGAGAGCTCATATTGTAAGCAGACAGCTGATTTTCAGTGTTACAGGCCAATGAGCAGACTTCAGTAGTGGAAGTTATATATGCCGAAGTAAAATAGGCATGTATTCTGACATGCAACAAATATTTTCTGTTTTCTCTCATACACTAAATGTAAAAGCAGCATTAAAAATGTGTATCTATGGATAGCTTAGAGGCATGCCAGATGTCTGACTCTGGCTGATAGATTGCTGAGCATGTTACTTGCTCTAATACAGGGGTCTTGAGCTACAGGTTACACTCCGTTCTCTTGCTATTATACCATATTCTTGGCATCCCCCTACATTTTATATAAAGAAATGGCTTTTCCACAGTTAAGAATTCCAGCTCACTAACTCGAATATCAGCAACAGGATGTGTGAGGTTATATCTTGTCTCTGATATCATGGGACCAACACTGCTACAGCAACATTGCATATAACTATCTCCTCCTGAAATAGCCAGCATTATACATGAGTCTTAGAGATTTGCTCACCATAGTTCATAACTCTCTCATCACCTCATTAATTTTACCAATCAGCTCCTGAAGGCCAATATTTAACTCCTCTCTGCCCCAAACCATTGGTGCCAGCTCTCACAACACTTGATGTTTTCCTTAAAGCCTCAGCTGCAGAAGCAAGAGAGTGCTTGAGATCTCAGTTTACTATTTTTTTTAAATGAAAGTTTCCAGCTCTTTGTTGCAAATAAAAGCTTGGAAACATGACCCAAGTGTGACCTAAAGGCTCAGAAAAAGAACTTTTTTTATTTTTTTAATTCTCATGGTTTTAAGCCAATCTTGTGATTTTGGGGGAAGGGGACTTACTCTTGCTTCTGAAGTGTTTAGGTTGGCCGTACTACATTGTAGCCCTCAGAGTAAGGCCATGATCATAGAATCATAGAATATCAGGGTTGGAAGGGACCCCTGAAGGTCATCTAGTCCAACCCCCTGCTTGAAGCAGGACCAATTCCCAGTTAAATCATCCCAGCCAGGGCTTTGTCAAGCCTGACCTTAAAAACCTCTAAGGAAGGAGATTCTACCACCTCCCTAGGTAACGCATTCCAGTATTTCACCACCCTCTTAGTGAAAAAGTTTTTCCTAATATCCAATCTAAACCTCCCCCACTGCAACTTGAGACCATTACTCCTCGTTCTGTCATCTGCTACCATTGAGAACAGTCTAGAGCCATCCTCTTTGGAACCCCCTTTCAGGTAGTTGAAAGCAGCTATCAAATCCCCCCTCATTCTTCTCTTCTGCAGGCTAAACAATCCCAGCTCCCTCAGCCTCTCCTCATAAGTCATGTGTTCTAGACCCCTCATCATTTTTGTTGCCCTTCGCTGGACTCTCTCCAATTTATCCACATCCTTCTTGTAGTGTGGGGCCCAAAACTGGACACAGTACTCCAGATGAGGCCTCACCAATGTCGAATAGAGGGGAACGATCACGTCCCTCGATCTGCTCGCTATGCCCCTACTTATACATCCCAAAATGCCATTGGCCTTCTTGGCAACAAGGGCACACTGCTGACTCATATCCAGCTTCTCGTCCACTGTCACCCCTACGTCCTTTTCTGTAGAACTGCTGCCTAGCCATTCGGTCCCTAGTCTGTAGCGGTGCATTGGATTCTTCCGTCCTAAGTGCAGGACCCTGCACTTATCCTTATTGAACCTCATCAGATTTCTTTTGGCCCAATCCTCCAATTTGTCTAGGTCCTTCTGTATCCTATCCCTCCCCTCCAGCGTATCTACCACTCCTCCCAGGTTAGTATCATCCACAAATTTGCTGAGAGTGCAATCCACACCATCCTCCAGATCATTTATGAAGATATTGAACAAAACCGGCCCCAGGACCGACCCTTGGGGCACTCCACTTGATACCGGCTGCCAACTAGACATGGAGCCATTGATCACTACCCGTTGAGCCCGACAATCTAGCCAGCTTTCTACCCACCTTATAGTGCATTCATCCAGCCCATACTTCCTTAACTTGCTGACAAGAATACTGTGGGAGACTGTGTCAAAAGCTTTGCTAAAGTCAAGAAACAAGCTTTGCTAAAGTCAAGAAACATGATCCTGCAGTGACTTTCATACACGCTCACCTTTATGCACATCAGCAGCCCCACTGAATTCAGTGGGATTAATTACATGTGTAAATGTTTGCGGGATTGAGAACTAGATCATTTAGCTAGCCTTCTAGAATTTGTAGAGGCTTTATCACTATACTGAACTACAATCCTGATCAGAATAACCACTTAACTTCTGGGCTTACTGTACAGCTTATCAGGTGGCTTCCTTAACAGTCTAATAAACCTCTCAGTTACTAGAGACCTCTTGCTCATTTTAGCACAAACACTCACTCTTACCTGTGAAATTCACAATAGCCTATTTTCTGGAGTAACTACAGTTTCCAGACTTCTTATAAGTCTCTTCTTAGTGTTGTCTTTAAGCCTCGCTATTATTTCTCATTCTTAGGAAACATTCCCTCTTTCTATCTTCACCAGTCCTTTTATCCCAATGCTTAGGACTCTTCCTTCAGTGACAACACTTTATTTTAAAACTTGACAATCACCATATCTGATCAAGCCTTAATTATTTTTAAACACCCCAGGAAGAGGCTTTGTGAAAGTTGTTTTCATTTTTTCAACAGCTAATTTATGGCTTACTGGGTCATCTTTTCAAAGAAGCTCAGCTCCCAGGAAGGTACCAAAATAAAGGCAAGATTTTCAAATAAATTCAGAAACCAGAGCTCTTTTGAAACCTGGCTATGTGTCCCAATGGAAACAACTAAAGGCTGAGCGCTTTTCAAAAATCTGCGCCTGAGGGCAGTACAGTTTTGTACTGATTGAACTAATCCAGTTTAAAAACTGATAGGATCGAATCCGCAAAAGAATTTTGGCAATGTGGTGCTGAGCATTATGGTGCCTCGTTTATAGGTACCTAGAAAATCACAGGAACAGCAAACTACTTCCAAAAGCCTGATTTGGATACCTAGGCTCCCTATACAATGAATGGGGAGAGGCAGACACCGAGAAGGGGATCCACAAATGCCGGAATGCTAGGTGGCTCCCTGCCTAAGAGAAGCCAGGGGGAAATGCTGATGTGTTATGCCCTGCCCTTTTCTCAGAGATAGGTTCCTAAATCCAGGCTGCAGGGAGACACCTAGCTCTGCTGGCAATCCACAAATGGGAACCCCTCTCCTGGCTTAGGGACCTACATAGTTTCTTATAGGAGAGAGTTAGGCTCCTCCTCAGTCTCCCTCAGTCTCTCCTATTGATGCTGACCTATTGTGAACAAAGAGTGATTGAGGGAGAGAGAGAGACCATCTCTAATCCAGTAATTTGGGCACCCACCTGTGGGGCAGGAGACCATGGGTTCAAATCCTTCCACCCTCTCAAGCAGAGAGGAGAGAATTGAACCTGGGTCTTCCTCCTCCCAGGCTAAAAGTGTTATAAGGTGAGTGGCAGCACCAACTCCTCCCAACCAGATTTTGAATGGGACCTAAGCTGTATGTGCTCTCTGAGCATGCATATTGGATCGGGCCCCTGGATAAGTTAGGTGGCTGAACACCTGCCTTCCCCCAGGTTGTAAATTGCTCTGGCACTCAGGTGGGAGATGAGCATCTGGGAAGCCTGAAAAGAGACAGCTCAGCACATGTCTAGAGGCAAAAATGTAGGCACCAAGGGAATTTTTATTGTGAGAAATTTAGGCATGAAGTAAGTTTAGGCACCTACAGGATGTGATGGGATTGCAGTGGGGGATTTAAGTGCCAAAAAATGGGATTTAGGTGTCGAAGTAGCTTCATGGATTCCATGCATAGAATAAAATTGGTGCAGTTGCTACTGTTGACACTGCTATACTGTAAATGTGTCTGAATGGAAGGGAAGTTGTTTTGAAAATCTGGCCCTGCTATTGGGTGCTCAGTATTTGAAAGTATGGTTGTAACGTCTTTAAAAAAAAAAAAATCTAGCCCATGATTTCTAAATCAAGCCTTTCCTGTTGTCACAGACTCTAATTCCTCCCACACTTTAATTTCCTCTTCTAATCTGAGCTCCTTTTTCACCTGGGATTTTCTCTACACAGAATGCAGTCAGGTTTTCACACAATAGTTGGACTGATATATTTCCAAATTACCACTGCAGATACTCTGTCAGGTGACCAAACAAACCTTTCCAAAATTTCTGATTAAAATAATCAATTCAAGAGACACGAATGCTCTCATGCTAAAGAGGAGGGTAAAATCTCTTACCAGTGCCCTTCACCCACATACATGAATTAATTAGGCTGGTCAGGGAGTTATGGTCCAGTCTACAAATGTTTGGGGAGAGCCCACACTAGCCTGTACAAAGGTGTTAACTACCTCAGATTAATTGGCAATTTGTTTAACTCAGGATTAAAAATTTCTAGTGCAGCCAAATCCTTAGTCGAATATAAAACTCTGGTATGTTACAGGCAGAGTAATTTATATACTGAAGTTGTCACAGAATGACAAAGCTAAAAGAATATTGCAGGCACGAAATCTGCAAAAAAATACATATCTCTAATATCCCCCACAGACTTTTTTCAGGAGAAAATAGCTTGGGCTGTAAATATTGTTCTTTTCTCTCCCCTTGTTTTACAGACTTCTAGTGATGTACATTAGTAAACAAACGTTGTGAAAACCAACTGGATAGACCAAAGATGCTTTATATTTTCATGAGATCTAGTGCAGTGTATGTTGTTGTTCTTGTGGAACTGGGCCTGTGTTGGAATAGTTGTTAGTTAAGCGTCTGTTTTAGGAAGGAACCCCTATAAGTCAAGGCAAAGAAGGTCAGATTTCCCATTTTTGTTTGATGTACTGTATGCTTAAGCATTGTTCTCTAGTGAGTGTCTGTAATACGTTGGTTTTTTCCTTCCTTCAGTGGAAAAGGGTTTTCTTCTTTTAAAACACACACATCCCTCCCCTTTTGGGGGTAGTTATGCTATTCTTTTTGTTTTTAGTCCTTACTCAAATAACCTTGCATTTCATTGTCATAAATCTTCTAATGGGAGGAGGAAAATCTGTTGTAACTAGTAAAGTTTGCAAAATAGGGTTTTAAATCCTTAACAAGTCCACTGTTGTAACCTTCATAATATTATCAGGGTGATATGTATACTGTTTATTAATAATGCTTGCTGTGTGCCAATAGCTTAGATATATACATTAATTTTTAGCAATAGGCAGAGGGAAGGAACTGCATTGATGCTGTGTCTTCTAATTCTTTACTCTATCAACTTGATTTCAGAATGTTATAAATAGCACTGGAAACTTGTCTGTCTTTATGTTATTGTACTGATCAGTTTGTCTCCCATGACAGCTGTTGTCAAGGGAATGGGGCTTAATCAGCTGATTCTTATTTGGGAGGAAACAAAACAAAATATGTATCTAAATCTGATCAAACTAACTACTGAAAAAAAAGTGGGGTGTCTTTTCTGCCTCACCATGAATAATACCATTTCTTCAGGAAAAAATTAATATTTTAAGAACATTTGAAATGTTTGGTTTCAAACAACACCATTTATATACAGTTTTAAAAATATTCTCTCTGCATCATTGTTCAGAAACTGTAAGTCTGCCATTGTTTCACTCCCCTTCCCTAGGGAAGCTTGCACAAAAAATAGATTAGGAAGGAAGGCTCTTCATGTGTTTTGATGTTCAGCGTCTGTGGGCCAGATTTATTAAAAGAATGACTTGTCGAATCCTCCCAATTCTAATTCACACAGGTTTCTGCCTACTTTCCTGTTGGGCCATTCATGTGTGAATTATGAGCCATCGATGCTTTGTGCAAATGCAAAATCCTGACTTTGCACAAGTGCCAATTTCTGTGGTTGCTGTCCATTGCACACTCAAGTGAATTTGCATGAGTTCCCAGGGTCCCACAGCAGATCTGCCAGATGTCAGGCATTTGGCTTTGATGTCATGTCCGTCTACATGGCCTCTGTAATCTAATGCATAATTTGAAACTCTAGGGGATCTTTAAAGATTAGCTTTTATTGATTAAGTGGAACACTGCAGCCAGGAAGAGGGGAGGGTACTATGTATCAGTCCTGAAGGGCCGGTCTTTGCTCCCCTCCTGCTTGAGGAAGGAGCAGTTGTATGAGAGCCTTTCTCTGTGGTCATCAAAGGTAAAGGATCAAGCATAATAGCTCAGAATAGCTCTTTCTCCTTGCTTGGCTGTTATGACACGTAAGCATCCTTACCCTGTGCCCCCATTTTTTTTGTACAGCCCCCTTTTTCTCAGGCACCTGCCTTCCTACCCTCTTGGGCTTTGAAAGTCTCTTGCTATCACCCCCAGTCTAACTGCCAGCTGTGTTGCTTACGCATGGTTAAAGTATTTCTGAACCAGACCTTCGCAAGGCACACAGTCACAAGAGAGAAGATGAGCGATGTAACGTTTTATGGTCAGCAGTAGCGAAAGCTATCTCCTTTACAGTAGGAGGCCACAAATGTATCTGAAACTAAATGTGCATTTCAGAGACAGAATTATAGGTGTAATATATATGAAGTAATTGGAGCCAAAAGGAAAAATAGGCACATGATCACCCCTCACCATGGAGATCGTATTTACAAATCATGATAATTGTTTCTGGTTTTACTTCTATTGGGTGTATTTTAATGTACTCTAGTTCAGCCATTTCTAGTGACATTAATTATGCAAAAAAACTGTTCTGAATTAGCGTGGTGGTTTGGTGGCCATGAAAAATTTTAAATCAAAATGGGGGTCCTTGTGTTGCTAAAGTTTGAGATCCACTGAGGTAGACAGTAAAGAAATTAGAAGTGATGAAATGGATAAGACAGAGTCTGGGCCAGAATCACTTTGGTGAAGAAAGCTACTAGAGGCTCCCCGATACAGTGCTTGTGATGTGTTACAGACCACCAGAATCCAATCTGGATATGGACAGAGACCTCTCTTTGTGTTTTTAATGAAATAAATATTATTAGGAATTGTGTGATTATGGGAGACTTTTTTGAAAAACAAGTTCTGAAAGCGAAAGTAGGTAAGGACAGAGAGGTGAACGGGAATTGGGATAAAATACAAGATGGTTTTACAAAAGGTAGATCGTGCCAGACCAACCTGATCTCCTTTGAGAAGATAACTGACTTTTTAGACCAAACTTTTTGGCAAACTTTTTGGCCCGAGGGCCACATCGGGGTTGCAAAACTATATGGAGGGCCTGACCCTGACCGCCCCCCCCAAAAACCTCCACACCATCCAACTGTCCCCTGCTCCCTGTCCCCTGACTGCCAGAACCCCCCGTTCCCCGCCCCCTTACCATGCTGGAGCCAGCCATGCCGCCGCGCTGCCCGGCAAGAGCAGCGAGCCAGAGCGCTGGCGGTGCAGCACGCTCAGGCTGCGGGGGAGGGAGGACAGCGGGGGAGGGGCCAGGGGCTAGGCTCCCCAGCTGGAGCTCAGGGGCTGGGCAGGATTGTCTTGCAGGCCGGATGTGGCCCGTGGGCCATAGTTTGCCCACTTCTGTTTTAGACAAAGGAAGTGCAGTAGATCTAATCTACCTGGATTTCAGTAGGGCATTTGATACAGTTCCATTTGGGGAATTGGAGAAGATGGGGATTAATATGAGACTTGAAAGGTGGATAAGGAACTGGTTAAAGGGGCGAGTACAACGGGTCCTACTGAAAAGTGAACTGTTATGGTGGAGGGAGGTTACTAGTGGAATTCCTCAGGTATCAGTCTTGGGATCAATCTTAACATTTTTATTACTGACTTTGGCGCACAAACTGAGTGTATGTAATAAAATTTGCAGATGACACAAAGTTGGGAGGTACAGCCAATACGGAGGAGGACCAGAATTTCATACAAGAGGATCTGGACAACCTTTTAAACTGGAGTAATAAAAATGGGATTAAATTTAATAGTGCACAGTGCAAGGTCATGCATTTAGGGACTAATAACAAGAATTTTTGCTATAAGCTGGGCACTTATCAGTTGGAGGTTTCAGGTCTCGGTATATTGGTTGATCACAGGATGACTATGAGATGCCAGTGTGATGCGGCCATGAGAAAGGCTAATGCAATCCTAGGATGTATCAGGTGAGGTATTTCCAGTAGAGACAGGGAAGTGTTAGTACCATTATACAGAGCACTGATGCAACCTCATCTGAACTACCGTGTGAAATTCTGGTCTCCCATGTTTATGAAAGATTAATTCAAACAGGAACAGGTGCAGAGAAGGGCTGTTACAATGATCCAAGGAATGGAAAACCTACCTTAAAGAACTTGGTTTGTTTAGCCTAACCAAACCAAGGTTGACGGGAGATATGATTGCTCTCTATAAATATATGGATAAATACCAGGGAGGGAGAGGAGCTATGTGCCAATGTGGACACAAAAACAAATGGATATAAACTGGCCATCAAAAGTTTAGGCTTGAAATTAGGCAAAGGGTTGTAACCATCAGAAGAGTGATGTTCTGGAACAGCCTGCCAAGGGGAGCAGTGAGGGCAAAAAACCTAACTGGCTTCAAGGCTGAGCTTGATAAGTTTATGGAGGGGATGGTATGATGGAACTGCCTACAATGGCATGTGGCCCATCAGCAACTGCCAATAGCAAAAATCCCCAATGGCTGGAGATGGAACTCTAGGTAGGGAGGGCTCTGAGTTACTACAGGTAATTCTTTCCCAGGTATCTGCCTGATGCGTCTTGCCCACATGCTCAGAGTCTAACTGGTCGACATATTTGGTGAGAGAATTTTTTTCCACATCAGATTGGAAGAGTCCCTATTGGGGTTTTTGTCTTCCTCTGCATCATGGGGTACAGGTCACTTGAAGGTTTAAACTAGTGTAAATGGTGAATTCTCTGTAACTTGAAGTCTTTAAACCATGATTTGAGGACTTCAGTAACTCAGCCAAAGATTAGGGGCCTATTACAGAGGTGGGTGGGTGAGGTTCTGTGGCCTGCAATGATGGTCACTTCTGACCTTTAAGGCAGGGATCTCAAACTCGAATCACCAGGAGGGCCACATGAGGACTAGTACATTGGCCTGAGGGCCGCGTCACTGACACCACACACCCCCTGTTGCCCCCGGCCCCACCGCCACTCCATCCCTTCCATGAGGTCCTGACCCTGCCCAACCTCTTCCCACCCCTTCCCCAAAGTCCCCACCCCAACTCCGCCCCCTCCCTGCCCCTATTCCAACCCCTTCCCAAAATCCCCGCCCCAGCCCCACCTCTTTTCTGCCTCCTTCCCTGAGCGTGCAGCTCCCTGCTCCTCCCTGCCCCTCCCCCCGGAAAGCGCTAAGCGAAACACCTGGAGTTAGGCAGAGGAGTGGGGACGTGGCACGCTGGGTGGAGGGGGAGCTAGGGGGAAGGGAGCTTGGCGGTCCACAGAAAAGAACTCCGGGAGGGTGGGGCGGGGGGATGTGGGGAGCTTGGCGAGCTGCAGGAAATAACCCTGCGGGCTGCATGTTTGAGACCCCTGCCTTAAAGTCTGAGTCTAAGGGACCCAGATATGAAATTGCAGAAATACAAACTGTGATATGTAACCTGTGACTTAAATCAGCCTCTGTACTCGATGACTGGAGGATCGCTAATCTTTTTTTTTTTTTTAAAGGCTCCAGAGGCAATCCTGGCAATTGCAGGCTTCTAAGCCTAACTTCAGTACCAGGCAAATTAGTTGAAACTATAGTAAATAACAGACTTATCAAACGTGTAGATGAGCATGATTTGTTGGAAGACTCAACACTGCTTTTGTAAAGGGAAACCATGCTTCACTAATCTATTAGAATTCTTTGAGGGGAGTCAACAAACATGCTGGACAAGCGTTTTGGACTTTCAGAAAGCCTTTGACAAGGTCCCTCACCAAAGGCTCTTAAGCAAAGTAAGCAGCCATGGGATAAGAGGGAAGGTCTTCTCATGGATCAGTGACTGGTTAAAGACAGGAAACAAAGGGTAGGAATAAATGGTCAGTTTTCAGAATGGAGAGAGGTAAACAGCAGGGTGAGGAAAACAGCAGGGTCCCCCAAGGATCTGTGCTGGGACCAGTGCTAGTCAGCACCTTCATAAATGATCTAGAAAAAGGGGTAAACACTGAAGTGGTGATGTTTGTTTGCAGAAGATACAAAATTACTCAAGATATTTAGGTTCAAAGCTGATTGTGAAGGGTTACAAAGGGATCTCACAAAATTAGGTGACTGGGCAACAAAATGGCAGATGAAATTCAGTGTCGATAAATAAATGCAAATAATGTATAATCTCAACCATACCTACAAAATGATGAGGTCTAAATTTGCTCTTACCATGAAGAAAGATCTTGGAGTTATTCTGGATAGTTCTCTGAAAACATCCGCTCAATATGCAGTGGCAATCAAAGAAGCTAACAATGCTAGGAATCATTAGGAAAGGGATAGATAATAAGACCATAAATATCATAATGACACTATATAAACCCATGGTACGCCCACACCTTGAATACTGCATGCAGTTTTGGTCAACCCACCTCAAAGATAGAGAAGGACAACAAAAATGATTAAGGGTATAGAACAGCTTCCATATGAAGAGAGATTTAAAAGATTGAGACTGTTCTGTTTGGAAAAGAGACGACTGAGGTGGGGCTATGATAGAGGTCTATAAAATCATGAATAGTGGGAAGAAAGTGAATAGGGAAGTATTATTTACCCCCTTCACATAACACAAGAGCCAAGGTTCACCCAATTAAATGAATAGGCAGCAGGTTTAAAACAAACATAAGGCAGTACTTCTTCACACAATGCACAGTCAGCAGATGGAATTCATTGCCAAAGGATGTTGGGAAGGCCAAAAGTATAAATGGGTTCAAAAGAGAATTAGATAAGTTCATGGAGGATAGGTCCATCAATGGCTATTAGCCAAGATAGTCAGGGATTCAATCCCACACTTTGTCTCTAAGCGTCTGCCTGCCAGAAGCCGAGACTAGACAACTAGGGATGGATCACTTGATAATTGCCCTGTTCTGTTCATTCCTTCTGAAGCATCTGGTATTGGCCACTATTGTAAGACGGGAAGCTGGGCTAGATGGACCATTGGTCTGACCCAGTATATGTTCTAAACCAGTTTTGGGTAGGGGAGTTCAAAGGGGCAGATGGAATCCTTTGTCCAAAACCCTAAGCTGTGGAGCAGCTCTGCAGTTGCTTATGCAGCCTGTTGGGTACAGTAGCATCTCTTGTTAGAGGACTTGGCAGTACTGACCGGTCCTGGATCAATTAGCCACATCACTGTCCTTCTCCCTGTGAATGCTACCATGGAGCACTGTGGTGTGCAAAGTTCCCCCTGCATGGCTTCTCTGAACCCTACCCTCCCCAGGCTGCTAAAAGATGGAGGTTCCACTGTGTTTACGGCCTTCTGCAGTCCTTCCTTGTTCCAAACTAGGTTTTGGTCCTAGTACAGTACAGTACTGTATTTGGTACAGTATTGCTGGATCAGAGTTCACTATAAAAGATTCCACAGTATTTGGTTTCACTTACAACAAGGTCTTTTGGACATAGGTATTCCCTTGTTCAGTGAATGCAATAAATGTTGAACAAAGCTCTGCAGCATCTGAACTGGGCCTATACCATTTTTAATAACTTTGGAGGATGTCAATGATTTCAGTTGTGGTTAGTGAGGCTAATATGATCACTTCTTAAACACTCTGTGGAGGAGTTTCAATACTTTGCTAATGCAAGCAATTCGAAGTAAAAATATAGTTATCTACACAGTAATAAGTAAAAGTACTGACCACTTACATGTAAACTTAAAGGCTTGTGAAAAGCTCTCTGGTGGAGAGGGAAAACATCTAGAACAGTGACTTGCCCATCCTACTGCCTGTATTAACTGTGGTCCAAACAGATGGCTTATTTGCCCTTTCCCACCATGAATTTAAAGGTACAGCATTTACCTTTCCCATGTGCTCTTCCCTCTTCTTATTTATTTATTAGTAGTCATATTTGTTTACAATAGTGCCTAGGAACCAATCAAGAATTGGGACCCCATTCTGCTAGTGCTGTACACAGAGCTGTACACAGACAGTCCCTCTCCTGAAGAGTTTACAGTTTAAATAGACATGACAGATCTAGAGGAAAAGAGTAAAAATATAGAGGATATTCTATAGGCAACTTCTCTTGAGATTTTTAATTTCTTCTGAGCTCTCTTGTGCTTTCTGCTGCTATTAAATTTCCCTGTTCTGCTGCTTGCACTCAGCTTTTTGTCTTTCCCTTGAGCAATCATGTGGCTGAAGTTCCTGTTAATAAGAGTATACCTTTTCTTTTAGAAAATGGTTTACTGGAAAAAAAAACAAAAAAAAAAAAACAAAGAATGCCTTAACCTTGTAAAGAATGTCGCCTTCATATTTCCTCCCTGAAGTTTATGGGTGAACCAAGAACCACTGAGGTGCTTGAATGTCAGAGCTGGAATGTTCATCTGTGTCTCTGTCACTAGGCAGAAGAAAAATAGGCTACTTTACTTTATTTGCAGGGAAAATTCTGCACATACAGTTGTGCCAGTTTAAGTAAGGGGGTAGTTTGAATGTAACTTTTTGTGTCTAGACATTCTGAAATCTATTTAAACCTGACCTATTGGTTTAGTGCATCTCTCACCAATATAACCAGTTTTAAACCAATATGAGTGCCCTCATAGGGGGTTTGCACTGGTTTGACTAAATCAAATTTTAAACTAATTTAAGGTAAACAGCTATAACTTGTGTATGTAGACCACCTCTTAGTAGCCTCTTGCAGTGAAGATGTCTTTTGATTTTACTACTGACAACAGTAGCCATGACTTAAGTTGTTAAAGTTTAAATGCACATTGTGTTCACAACATGTAATGTTTTTGTTTGTTTGTGCTAGCACTTATGAAAGTGATTCAACAAGTATGAAAAAGATCACCTGTTGTACTGGCAATATACTCTGTTTCTAAAAAGAACTCTGTCACAGCATTTATCTCAAGAGCTCACTACCTGTACGTTCATTTAAACAGAACTAGCCAGACCATAACATCACCATATAAATAACTTCCAATAATATTACAATCACAGAACAGAATATTTAGCTGTGCCACAAAACTATTACAGATAAGGCAAACTGATTAGTTTCTGCATATGTGGGACTTCAACTTCCTGCATATGTGGGATCAAGGATAGATAACTTCATTCATTATGACTTCCTACCAATCCCTATGTCGCAATAGACCTTTCTCCCTTCCCAGAAACAGCACTTCTGAATAGCAACATCTATCCAGAAAGGTGATGTGTCAACGGACAAACATAACATACTTTACACTATGACTCAGTCCCCAGAAATATTAGTGTTGTGTCCCAAGTTACAAGGAGCACCTTAAAACAAAGCCCTGAGAATTGGTAGTGAGGTACATAACTATGTCCATTGTATCTATGCTGTCTGTGTATTCACTCAGCTCCAGCTAAGCTCTTAAGATCCTGTCACAGCAAACACTGGGTACACTGTAAAATTTGGAGTAAATTATCTCCTTTGAAACAAACTTGTTAAGAATTTAGAGGGGACAGCCCCAGAGAATTACAGTAAGGGTATTTACAAGGTGTTGCTACCTGTGTCCGATGGACAGTTATTAATTACTTTTTTATTATCTTCTTTTAAACCTCTGATTAACCAGCTATGACTTTTATTGCGTTTCTATGATAAGACCAAAAAAAAAACAACCCATCATGGGATAAGCTAGCCTTGCTGAGTAACAATATAATCTTATTGGAGTTGCCTTTGTCTGTACTCCCCTACCCTTACTGTAACTGCTGTTTCATTACCCCGTCTCCTTGTGTCATTTCAGAACTAAATTGGGAAGATGCTTGGGGCAGGGATTTTGTCTCTCATCTGTATTTGAAACCTCCTAGCACACTCTCTGATGCAATTAAAATATTGCCATTTCATCTTGCCAGTGAGGAAAAAGTTGTTTTTAAAAATACTCATTTGCAAAACTCCTCTCTGATTTTGCTCCCTATGAACTGAAAGACTGCAATCCAGAACATATTATATTTTCACTCCGCTAAAAGTTAAGGTTGCACATTACCCACAGTGCCCTCTCAAACTCTTAAGAGGTGCCTGCACTCTTCCAGGTGTCTTTCATTTCTCAAAAGAACACTAAGGATCAAAATTTGAAGGGTAAACCTTACTAGCTCTCCATGAAGGAGTAATAGGCATCTATGTGTGTCTAGAATCTAGGCCAATTTCCTTTGCAGGAAATTATGTTAAAAAGTTTGTAAAGATGTTGTTCTATGATATTCCTGTGTTAGCCGGCAGGGTCACATGGTAAGCATTAATGCTGTTACCAAAACCATAACTCTACATTTCCAGCCTTTCTGTTGTTTTGAAATACATTCAAATGAGGTTCCATTTAAGATTTTATATTTGTAACTCCAGTTCTCGCTCAATGAAGATTTTATTTGTTCGTTCTGGGAATGATACATATAGCTTGGAACAGAGCATGAGCTTTATGAATGTAATATGTTGCTTTCCAAATAAGTACCCTAAAAATTCACACCACGTACTATGTCTGATGACCTGATTGCATTCCTCCTGAATCTCTACCTTCTCTTGTCCTGTCCCTTTAATTTTTTTTAACCTTTTGGAAAGTCTGTCTAGGTAACACTTTGGGTTACATAAAAATAATTATGCTTCCAGTCCCTGCCCAAATACTGGGACTGAGCATCTTCAACTTCCGTTTGAAGCCAATGGTAACTGAAAATACTTAGCACTTCACACCTTACAGGGTCACGCCTGGGAATGTGGAATTTCCATTAGAAGTCTATGAATCTTGAATGTTTGTAATTATTATAGCACTGAGTATTCTTGTTGCTGTTTAGCACTGGGCATTGTTACCACAAAACTATCTTTAATTGTGGGATAGCACTTTGATACCATGGTGATAGGAAATCTTTCAATAATGTAGCAATATTATTTAATCTGAGGTTTCTACATAATAACACAAATGGTGATAATGAATAGGAAGGGTGATCTAATTGTTAGGGCACTGGACTGGAACTCAAGACCGGGGTTCAATTCTTGGCTCAGCCACAGACATGTAGCTTGTCCAAGTCACTTAGTCTACCATGTTTTTCGTCTGTAAAAATGGAAACTATTTATCTCATAGGTGTTGTAAGGATAAAAATCCATTACTGAATGTGAGGAGCTTAGATACTGTGATGATGAGGGCATATAAGTAGATGCCATAGTAGAAAAACCTCAGTGAAATTAACATGGGGACATTAGCTATTGCTGTTTCACCCTCTCAATAGCATAATTCAATTTTTTTTTAATTAGCTGTGTCATCTGGGGCTATTACAATGTAAAGCAGCACTAACCAACTGAAAAGCAGGACTGAATCGCTTGCTTTCCTACAGTTCTACGAGGCAAATATTACTCACCCCAAGAAATGTGCCGTGATTACTTTTGTGATTTTAAAGAAGTGACTGAAGCAGTATTTTAAAGTGCAGTAACTTACCTTTGTAAAAGATTGGTTTAGGAGTGGGGGAGTTGGCAGGGGTAGGAATAAATGTCAACTGAGGTTTAAAACTGTTGAGTACTTGATCCTGTGGAAAATTAAGCCACTTATTTAGGTACCTAGATAGGGATATAACAGCCTAACTTTAGGCACCCCTTATATTTTTGAAAATCTTCGCCTTACATTTTCCTTTTAAGACCTTTACTGTAACATAACTGCATGGTGAATTCAACAGCCTCATTCCTAGTGAATTCTTAGCAGTACCTTCTGCCATTTCTGTGAAGTGACAGTTATTTTATAGGTTTCAGAGTAACAGCCGTGTTAGTCTGTATTCGCAAAAAGAAAAGGAGTACTTGTGGCACCTTAGAGACTAACCAATTTATTTGAGCATGAGCTTTCGTGAGCTACAGCTCACTTCATCAGATACATACCGTGGAAACTGCAGCAGACTTTATATATACACAGAGAATATGAAACAATACCTCCTCCCACCCCACTGTCCTGCTGGTAATAGCTTATCTAAAGTAATCGTCAGGTTAGGCCATTTCCAGCACAAATCCAGGTTTTCTCACCCTCCACCCCCCCACACAAATTCACTCTCCTGCTGGTGATAGCCCATCCAAAGTGACAACTCTTTACACAATGTGCATGATAATGAAGTTAGGCCATTTCCTGCACAAATCCAGGTTCTCTCACTCCCTCACCCCCCTCCAAAAACCCACCCCCATACACACACAGACTCACTCTCCTGCTGGTAATAGCTCGTCCAAACTGACCACTCTCCAAGTTTAAATCCAAGTTAAACCAGAACATCTGGGGGGGGGGGGGGAGGAAAAAACAAGAGGAAATAGGCTACCTTGCATAATGACTTAGCCACTCCCAGTCTCTATTTAAGCCTAAATTAATAGTATCCAATTTGCAAATGAATTCCAATTCAGCAGTTTCTCGCTGGAGTCTGGATTTGAAGTTTTTTTGTTTTAAGATAGCGACCTTCATGTCTGTGATTGCGTGACCAGAGAGATTGAAGTGTTCTCCGACTGGTTTATGAATGTTATAATTCTTGACATCTGATTTGTGTCCATTTATTCTTTTACGTAGAGACTGTCCAGTTTGACCAATGTACATGGCAGAGGGGCATTGCTGGCACATGATGGCATAAATCACATTGGTGGATGTGCAGGTGAACGAGCCTCTGATAGTGTGGCTGATGTTATTAGGCCCTGTGATGGTGTCCCCTGAATAGATATGTGGGCACAATTGGCAACGGGCTTTGTTGCAAGGATAAGTTCCTGGGTTAGTGGTTCTGTTGTGTGGTATGTGATTGTTGGTGAGTATTTGCTTCAGGTTGCGGGGCTGTCTGTAGGCAAGGACTGGCCTGTCTCCCAAGATTTGTGAGAGTGTTGGGTCATCCTTTAGGATAGGTTGTAGATCCTTAATAATGCGTTGGAGGGGTTTTAGTTGGGGGCTGAAGGTGACGGCTAGTGGCGTTCTGTTATTTTATAATAATGTGGTGAAGGAGTTTATGTGGGGAAGATCGGGGATAGCCTGTTTGGTGGGGTAGTTTGGTAAAAAGGGTGTTGGAAGGATACTGTCCCTAGGGAGGCAGAGTTATGGGTGTGGTCTATGTCATATCTGATAGTTGCCATAAAGTATACAACTATGGGTGGAGTACAGAGTATATCCTGTTCAGTGAATTACCTGACAAAACATCAAAAAGTTAGGTAATATGTAACATCCTTTAAAAAGAAACTTGTCAGAATTCCAGCAATGTTTAGATTCTGAAAAGTGGCTGGATATGCTACATACTGTTTGCTACATGTCTGTATTTAAAAGAAACTTATGTAAGTAGAACAAGTTGAGATTTGAAATACAAGTTGACAAGAAATTCTATGGAGAATCTATATACCATTTAATACTCCCTTCTACTCTCTAATAGTAGACTTTTTAAAAGGCTGACTAGATAGATTTCTAGAAATTTGGAATCTGCCATCTATAATAAAATGTGCAATCCTTAAAATAAATGCATTTTAGTAGGTGTTGAAAGTGCTACTTCAGGGTCTTGTAAATTGTTAGGAGAGATTTACAAAGAACAGTTAGGAGCCCAACTCTGACTGACTGTCAGAGGGAACTGGACACCTTTTCCCCCTTTGTGCCTTTGAAAATCTCCCTCTTATACATTAGTGTATGCTCTGTAGAATGTGCCTGTGAACTTAATTATTAATCATTTTGTGGGTTTCCGATCAATAAATGCATTACCTTAAAAATCTATTATTAAACAGTAATACTGGATAAAACAATTTTTGTTATAATCTGTTCTGTTTTATGCATAACTGAAGTACTAACAAAATGTGGGTTATCAAGCATAAAGAGAATAAAATGGGCTGTAAAAGAGTGCATCAATTATATGACATGTACCTTAGTGTAACCTCTGTTTTCCAACATCACTACATATTTCTTTTGGACTAGTGGACAAAAATTGAACAATATATTTTAAAATAAAAGTTGGAATGAACTAAAAATGCATGGTGATCTTTGATGTATACTCTATGTTGTTTCAGAGTAGCAGCCGTGTTAGTCTGTATTCGCAAAAAAAAAAGGAGGACTTGTGGCACCTTAGAGACTGAAGTGAGCTGTAGCTCATGAAAGCTTATGCTCAAATAAATTTGTTAGTCTCTAAGGTGCCACAAGTCCTCCTTTTCTTTTTACTCTGTGTTGTGTGAGGGGAAAAAAATCAGTCCACAAAAGGATGCACTAAACTGTAAACGTTCTGTCTTCATAATGCAGCATTACAGTCCTAGTGTGGTCATTGCCTTTGCTTTCTTTCTCCAGATTTTCCATGAAGCCTAGCTAAATACGCAACCAGCAATACATTGATAAGGCCTATGCAGCTGTGGACATATTCTTCTACGTGGTGAAAATGACTCTAATTTTTTGACAACGATTAAAGGACAATGGGGTCAAATATACTTGGGAAGGCTGCAACATTAGATGAACTTTTAAACACCTGCATTGAAATGTTTGGTATGATTCTTCAATCTTTTGTTTCATTGCTTGCTGTTCTTGAAATTCAACTACTATTATAAGCTCACCCAGGCTATTATCTTTTTCAGCTGATCATTCGTTTGGCAAACAAATTCCTCTTGCTGTGAAATTTTCCATGCTTGGCTCTTAGCCCAGAGGAAAACTTTTGTCTTGAAAAGTTTGAAGAAAATTCTTTCATCTGTCTAAGTGAGGGGGCGGGAGAGTCTCTCTCCTGTCCTGAAGGGTTCAAACTGTGTATTTTTAATAATATACATTACATAATACCAAAAAAGTTAATACATTTAACACAAGACAGATTGATAGAATGATTTAAACGTGTGGGTCTGTATTAAGATTAGATAACTGTACAGTTGGATTGTTTTATGAATTTGCCTCTGATTTTTTACAAAAGAAATAGGAATATATTTTTTGATACACTGATTTATTTATTTTTTTGTTTTGCTGTGTTGTTTACACTGGATCTTTTTCAATCTAGTGCTACTTCTGGAAGCTTTCCCCATGCATTGTGTAGTAATATGATTGCAGGTTCTCATTTTAATCAACCATTACCTATAGAACTTTCTATCATTTATGTGAGCCTGTTGCTAAGCATATAATTTACATAGTTGGATGCCCTTATAGATTGTCATATATAGAAATGAATTCTAACCCTTTGAAAAAACAAAACAATGACCCCACATCTCAGGTTAGGAGCAATTATATTAACTCACAAATTGCTAGTTATAGTAAGAAAACAAATAATCATATTAGGACCTTTCATTTTATGGAACATGAATATACACCACCTCTTTCCACTTTAAAAGGTACTAGGCCTTAAGTGCTTTGATGAATCGAGGCCTTAATCAAAATGATTTTATTTAAAGACCATGTGACCACTTGGTTTGAATAAGGTTATAATTTGATTTCATTTTTGAGAGAGAGAGCTTCTCACTGTCAGAGATGAAATCACTAAGCACCAGTTACTGCACCTGAATCTAAACAGACACACCACTGCATCCATGCACATCCAATTGCCAATTCTGGCCCTAAAATGGTGCAAATCCCATATAGGGTATACTTAACCAGAGATAGCAGAGGCCATTTACATTTTACATATTGGAATTATCATTCCTCCTTCCCTTTTCCCCCAAATACATACATACACTTCTCTTTTGAGTACTGAAGTCCATAATATGTGTGTGTGGTTCCCTTTCCTCTTTGTCCTGATTTACTCTGTTTTTCCAGTTATAGAGAATATTTAATGAAGAACTATTCTCCACTCCCCAGCTAGTCCCTCCCAATACATACACATTTGAGTGTGACATTTGCTTGTCATGGTCAGTTTTTATCAATGAATGACAAGATAAAGTGATCATCAGAAAATTCAAAATTTGGTACATCCAACTGAACTTCTAATTATAGTGTTTTACTAATCTAGAATTCTGGGCTTTGGGTGCATTTTAGGTAATGGGTTATTATAATCAGTTGGTATCAATTTTCTCTTGTGCAAAGCTTTCTTAAAAAAAATTCCACTTGGAGTTTGAAGAAGTTACTCATGTTGAAACAGCAACATTGCTATTTTGCCACTTTTTAAGTAATATTTAATAAAGGTTTTGGGGAAGGAAGGGAATATATATTTTCTTTCATTTTACACTGTTATTTAATAATTGATGTGCTACAACCATTGTGATTTCCTGACTTTCACTGCTAGAGGAGCATTTTACTTGTTATGTTTCTGTTCTGAAGATATTTTAATTAATAATGCACTGGATATATTTTCATTTTGAATATTAATACATCTGACTTCCCTTAAGAGAGGTAATAGATCATGGATATCTGGAAATTGGCTGATCTCTGTCCTTGAATAATGCATGTCATTTAACTTAAAATGGTGTCTCTATTTTACAGATAATAAAGGACATTTGGGCACCAGTCATTTGCCAAGAATGGTTCTTTTAATGCACCGGTGGTATCTGCCTTCCACAGAACTGGTTGGCAAACTTCTCTCCATATATCCTTTCAAAGATCCATATAGCCTAGCATTAGCACTTTGGAAGACAAACTGTGATAACATGTAAAGTCTGTGCATTAAACAGTAGTATTGGAGTGCCATCAGCATATAAGGCTCTTCAGCAATTTAAGGGTCTGGTCCAATGCCCATTGAAATCCTTTCAACTGATTACAATAGACTTTGGATCCGGTCTTTTATGAGCCTGCTGAAGTGTACTTTGAATTAGCTTTTGAGATGTACAAAAATATTTAAGGACACAGAGATACAAATGGAAGTTGGGCACTTAACTCCCGTTGACTTTCTATGGGAGTTGCTTGCCTGGCACTTGTGCCTTTGAAAATCTCCTCTGTAATCATTCAATATCTACTGATATCCTTGATTAGCCTGTACTGGTGGGAAATTATTTGTCCAGCAGAATATTCAGAAATAGTGTGTATTAGATGCATGTTTTTGCTAAGACAAATGGCAAATTGCCGAATTGGAAATAGTGTCTATATTTTTCAGTGTGTTATCTCATCTCAAGGTATAGCACATTTTAATTAGGAGGAATAACATACAAAAATACTCTATCCTGTACTAAAGTGAAAACTCTCTAAACAAACAAGACTGCTGCAGAGTAAAAAAAAAAGTTACTGAAACCATGATCATGAAGCTTATTCTTTAACTAATCTACCTATAGAGATGCCAGTGGCGAAAAATGCAGTGAATTCCGCTTAAAAATCTGCTGTTTCATGAGGTAAAAATGCTGATTTTTTTTCACTGGGATTTGGTTTTTATAGCTCTGAATAGTCAATTTTTACAAATAATAAAAAATCCTAAACCAAGTCAGTCTACCCCTACTAATGCTTTCTCTTGGACTAGTTTACAAACATGGGGTTGGGGGAAAATCCTATTCAGAGCACAGTTATTCAACTAGGGTTATTCAGGTTTTTGAACACTTACACTGTATCAAGCTAAAGAGCTTACTGAAAACTCATGCTACAGTTTGACTGGTATTTGTTCTTTGAGGTTTAACACTCAGGCTAGATTGGCACAGCACGCAAAGCTGGGGGGAGGGGTATGTCATAGTGTAACCTAGAGTGGTATAGAAAGATTGTCCCTGGATTGTTCACTTCAGTTCATGTGAACCCTAGATAATTCAAACCAAGGGTATGTCTTTGCAAAGCAAACAAACAAAAATGTGCGTTAACACAAATTAAAATAGCAATGAAGACAAGGCAACTTGACTTTTAACTTGGGTTAGCTGCTCAAGTTCAACACCCAGCTTCCTTATAGGCTTTAACTTGAGCTATTAACCTGAGTTAAAAGTCAAGTTGCCTTGTCTTCACTGCTATTTTAATGTGAATTAGCTAACCCATGTTAACATACTTATTTGCAATGAAATATACCCTAAGAGAAGATGTTTTAGCAACTTCAGTGATGCTCCAAGTATCTGGTATATAGGATCAGGAGAATGTATGGCAGGTGCTGCCTTGTCAAATTGGTAAAATTTTCTGACATCTTTACCTGAATATTGATCTAGTAAGGCCACCTCTGAACAGAACTGTTTGGTTTGGGTTTTTCTTTTTTCTTTTTTCAGTACAAGGTAAGGTGTGAATTTAAACAGATAGAGCTATGCTGGTTAACACCACCCTCCTGTAGCCCATCCCAATGTGGATGCTTGTGCTCCAGTATGAGGAGCTTTTTTCGGTGTAGCTTATCTTGCTTGGGAAGGCGTTAAGCTACAGCCAAAAAACCCCCACTTATACTGGAACAAAAGTGTCCTCATGGAATATTATACTGGCTTAACTATATCTGTCTAAATTCACACTTTGGGAAAGCTTTTTCAGTATCAACCATATAGGCAAGGCCTTACACCTAAATGTAGAATATATTTTGAAAGGTGCAAATGTCACTTAGGTGCCTAACTCCCATTAAAATGCACCTCAGAAGAATCCCACTGTGTTCCACTGAAGGGAATGTGCTAACTTGGGGAAAGTATGCAATAAGAGGCTTTTGCATATGTATCATTGTCCTCTGTTGGATGAAGCATGTCAGAATTTGTCAAGCATACTCGTTCAGTTACTGGAAGAACTAGTGGTGGGACTGCTGTTTACCACATTTGTGACTTTGGATCGCCAATGATTTCTTCTGAGTGCCATGTGAATGGTGGCTGAGTAATCATGGCATGCATCTATGCAGCCACAGAATGTTATGTCTGGATCTTTGGATAACCTTTCTCCCATAATTTCAGGTACTGGATTTTGGAATTTCCAGCAGAATTTAACTTGGATCTTGGTTTGATTCGTCTGACTGAGGAGTTCCGGGAAGTAGCCAGCCAGCTTGGTTATGAGGAACACGTCCACCTTATTGACATCTCCAGCATGTAAGAATATAATTTGTCAGGTTCCACAGGCACCTTTCTTTCCATATTTTGTAACACCAGAGCCCTTACTCTGTACAGAATGCACTATGTGATATTGAGGATCCCATTTTGGTTTAAAGGGATGGTATAGTGAGCACTAGGAAGTAATTCTCAAAAAGATGATGATCTCTCCAAAACCGAAATAAAGTTCTAAAACACCAAATACCATTTGGGATAATATAGACTGGCAAGTGTCACATATTTTGAATTGTAGTGAAGAAGAATTGCTGTATTTTTATATAAATATGAATATAAACTGTTCCTGGTTCTATATGTTGCAAAGCTCATGCCAGATATGTAAAGAATACTATGTTTCTTTTGCAAGAAATTTTCACATTTGAGATTTCATTCTAATTTGGAGCAAAAACAAAGTTAAAATCTTGGCATTTCCCACAAAATAGAAATTCCAGTTCCTCACTAGTTCTAGGATTTAGCTACCTAACTCCCATGGACATCCAAAAGTTAGGAGGCTTAGTCCTAGTGCTTTGTTTTTGAAAAGGGGTTCCTAAATATCTACATCATACTAGAATAAAATAATAGCATTTCAATGGTGCATCTCTACAGCAGCCAAATATAAAGGATGGGCCTGTGGAGGAGGAACAAAACACACACATGCAGACAAAAGTTCAGTAAAGCGAGTATATGTGAAGCTCAGTTGTATGTCAGCAGAGCAAAGTACTCTCCTAGCTGTCATATGTAGTTCACAGATGCCCTTTCTTCTTTTTTTCCATTTTTCAGGGCTTGTAGTCTTCCAGATATAAACAAAACAAAAACACACCACACATTTGACATTATCCAATTTTTGGTCTGAATTTGATCTTAGATGAAATGTAGCCATTAGGTCCTATTGAATTAGGTGATACAGTGTAACACAGAATAAAGAATTGTTCTTGAGTGTCAGATATATAGCTCTACTGCTGTACATCAGTTCAGACAGTACCTATTAAGTTCATATAATCTATTGCAAACTGGAAGAGATCTTTCTATTCTGAATGTTCACAATATGCTGGATGTCATAGTTCAGGGAACTCTTGATCAGTTTCTTGGTTAACTTTATTCTGTATGCCCAGATTACAGTTCACATGAGTTTTTTGCATGGACAGGATCTGCTGATTGTACCTCTTTTCTGTTGCAGTCCCTCCTATGACTGGATGAGAAGAGTCACACAGAGGAAAAAAACTTCCAAGAAGGGAAAAGCCTGCCTGTTGTTTGACCACCTGGAACCCGTTGAATTAGCTGAACACCTCACTTTTCTGGAGCATAAATCTTTTAGAAGGATTGCTGTAAGAAGCCTACAACTTCTTGTTTCACTCAGTTATAATCTGACCAGAGCTATATGCTTAAGCTGAGAGAGTTTGCCAGCTTTAACATTTATAACACTTTTATGTTGTACCTCATTTAATTGTAGCAAATATTTATAACACCTGGGAGGAGGAATCAAGTGGGGTCCCGCAGGGTTCTGTCCTGTGTCCAGTACTGTAAAATATTTTCATTAACAACATGGATGATGGAGTGAAAAATATGTTTATAATGTTTGCGGGTGACGCTAAAATGGGAGGGATTGCAAACACTTTGGACAGGATTAGAATTCAAAATAACCTTGATTGGACAACTGGTCTGAAATCAATATGATGAAATTCAATAAAAACAAGTGCCAAGTACTGCAATTATGAAATACACAATGGGAAATAATGGGCTAGGGAGCAGTACTGCAGAAAAGGATCTGGGGGTTAAAGTGGATCACAAATGGAAACTGAACCAGCCATATCATGTTGTTGCGAAAAAGGAAGATGTCCATTCTGGGATGTATTAACAGGAGTGTCATATGTAAAACACAGGAGGTAATCATTCCACTCTATTTGGCAATGGTGTAAGGCCTCAGCTGGAGTACTGAATCTGGTTTGGGACACCACACTTTCAGAAAGATGTGAACAAATTGGAGAGAGCCCAGTGGAGGGCAACAAAAGTAAGAAGTTTAGAAAACATGCCCTTAAGGAAAGGTTGAAAGTATTGGCCATTGTGATCATCTAGCCTGACCTCCTATATAACACAGGCCGTAGAAGTTCCCCAAAATCATTCCTAGAGCATAGCTTTTAGAGAAACATCCAATCTGGATTTAAAAATTGTGTGTGATGGAGAATCTACCACAACCCTTGGGGAGAGTAATTAACCATTGGAACTATTTACCCTTAAAAGTTTATGCTTATTTCCAGTCTGAATTTTTCTGGCTTCAACTTCCAGCCATTGGATCATGTTGTTATCCTTTCTCTGCTAGACTGATGACCCCATTATTACATATTTGTTCTCGATACAGATACTTATAGACTGTTATTAAGTCACCCCTTGACCTTCTTTGTTAGACTTGAAATTCTCAATATATTTAGTTTATCTCTGCAAGGCATGTTTTCTAATCCTTTAATCATTCTCATGGTGTTTCTCTGAACCCTCTCCATTTTATCAACATACTTCTTGAATTGTGGGTACCAGAACTGGATACAGTATTCCAGCAGTGGTAGTATTAGTGCCAAATACACAGGTAAAAATAACCTCTCTACTTCTACTTAAGATTCCACTCTTTATGCATCCCAGGATCACATTAGCTCTTTTGGCCAGAGTCACACTGGGAGCTCATGTTCATCTGATTTATCTACCATAGGGTTGCCAAATTCGGTTGGACGAATTCCGGGAGATTTCATCACATGACATAATCTTTAATTAAAGATTGATCTTTAATTCCTGGAGACTCCAGGATAATCCTGGAGGGTTGGCAACCCTAATCCACCATGACCCCCAAATCATTTTCAGAGTCACTGCTTCCCGGGATAGAGTCCTGCATCCGTAAGTATGGCCTACATTCTTTGTTCCTAGACATATACGTTTACATTTAGTCATATTAAAAAGCATATTGTTTGCTTGCACCCAGTTTTCCAAGTGATCCAGATTGCTCTGAATCAGTGACCTTAATTATTTACCACTCCCCCACTGTTCAGAGAAGAGACAGCTGCAGGGGGACATAAATTCTTCAAATATGTAAAATGTTATGCAGAGGATGACGATTACTTCTTGTTCTACCCTCAGTAGACATGGAAAACAAGCAATCAGCCTAGTTTGCAGCAAGGGAGGTTGTGGAATTGCCATCCAAGAAGGTTTTTAAGAACAGGTTAGACTAACACCACTCAGGGATGGTCTAGGAGTACTTAATTCTGCCTTACTGTGGGAGCGGGGACTATATGACCTCTTGAGGTTCTTTCTTGGTCCTACACTTGCGTGATTCTAGTATCACATCTCATCATTCATAATCATTCAAAGGTTGGATCAATACTTCATTATATTTTCATGAGTTATAACTTTTACCATAAAAAATTAATCCTCTGCAGTAATTCTGAGTGAGGGCTACAACCATGAGCAAGGATTTGTTTTGACCAAACTTAAAATAACAAATCAGTGCCTTTTGTTTCTTGGGGAAATATTTAACTAGTGATCAGCAACCCTCAAAGGCTTTGTTTCAGATGGAGCCTAGAGCTCATCTGACCCCCCCACTCCCAACCTCCTCACCTTCTGAAACACTATTCTTTCATTCTCCTGGCTTCATTTCCCTCTCCCTGATTCCCTGGAAATCCTCCTATCTTCTCAACTCCCTTTTCTTTGCATTGTCAATAGGCTTCTGCCTTAGCTATTGCATTATGGGAATAATTCCATTCTGATGCTCATCCTTACACATAGTTACTAGCTGATTTCAATTTTGCCAGTTCCAGTGTTTCCCCCAGAATTTGTAGTTCTCCCTACTCTCCCACCTCTGAATTCAGAGAAACCTCAGAATTTATGTGCTAAAGGGAGTGGCTTCTCTCCACCACCCACCCAAGTTCTCAATTGCTGAGAAGAGGAGAAAAAGAGTCAACACTCCCTATTTTGGGGACAACTGTTCATTATCTTGATATAAACAAGATAAAAGGTATCCAGCTATTATGGTGATTAGTGATTCATAAATGTGCTCATCCACTGGGTGACTTGATTTTTGCTCCATGATGCATAAGAGAGGTGAAGAAAGGGGCCATTGTTAAGACTTCTTAGTTCTTAAAACATATTGCAAATTTCCTTCTCTTTTAGTTCTTGATTTATGGACTGCAATGTTTATGGATAACTTTCCAGCATTGTACTCTTAAAGGGAAACTGTTGGGGTTGGTAGGCCCTAAATTTGATCCCTACATTTGCTCTAATTCCTCCACCACACAAAACAAAATCTTGGATCCCAAATGCTTAAACTAGTAGTGTAAGCATAAGTGTGCTATGTTGGCAGAGCAGCTGTTGTATTGGTCTCTATCAGCTCACTCTGCAGATCTTGCTAATATGTAGTATTTTACTAAATTGCAAAAACTGATTAAACCCTACAGCAAGATGATATTGTTCCCAAGGAGCTAGGCAAGATGGCACTAAGGAGGGCTTGTGCTGAAAGACAGTAATGGCTGCTACAAAGTCAGATGTAAAAGATCTCCTTGGAGTTGATGGTTGGAGGAGAATGACCTCAGTAGAAGTGGGAACTGAGGAAAATTCAAACCTACTCACCTTTCTTGATCAGAGTCATACATCTGGAACAAAAGGAGGAGATTCTTCAGACAAAATTGGATGACAATTAAAACAGAGACCAGAGGAACAATATTAGAATTAAATGTGTTCAAGAACCTCAGAAAGGGTAACCCAGTTTTGTATGTACCAACACTAATTAAAAATCTATTAAACCTGGATTCAACTAGTGAAGTGTCCATAGACAAAGCTGTCATGACTTAGCTCTTCTAGTAGTAAACAGAAACTATCCCAGAGTATGGTTTCCAGATTCCATTATTTTCAGCAGAAAGATGGTGTTATGAGGAAGATCAGGGAAATGAAAGAAATCTTTGTTCCTTGATTCTTCAAGAGAGGGAAACAAAATGAGGAAAAGAAACAGGTATAATTGGGGTTTCTCTTTTAAATCATTACATTAATTCAAAGTAAACTTTACACTATTCTGCATGTGAAAAAATGGGGAGGAATTTGAGCTGAAGAATAAATGATAATGAACTGTATAATGCAGGGCCCAGTGAAAACATGGAGGAAGAGGAAAGGCTTTCTGGCAGATGGCAATGCCAAAGAACAGGGGGATGGCTTTTTCAATTTTATATATATATATGAAAGTTTTGTGGCATTCCCAGAACAGGGACTCTTCAGACCTGCATGAATGGTGGCTATGTTGGTGGTTGATATTTGAAATCAGACAGTTACACTAATAGCTAATGCCTCTGTTTGAATTTACTAGCTCGGATACTTCTCCATAACTAGTTAGGCTTTTTAGGATTCAGGACTGAAGTCAATTAAACTTACATTTTCTTTCTGGCATGACACAGAAGTTAAAGAGGGTGTTAACTGCGAGGTGTTAATTTTTAAATAAAGGTTAGATTGGTTACTAGTAAGTAATAAGGGTGGCAGCACACTGACAATTAAAAGGGACTATGGGGTGGGTGGAAGGGCAGCCTTGTGAAGATGGAGGTTGATAGATAAACTTAGTCCACTGGGCTCCGCACAAGGCCTCCTATCTGACTCTCAGAGGAGCAGTCAGAGAGTTGTCACAGAGAAGCAGATAGCTGTTATGTGGGGGCAACATATATAACTCCACTGAATTTGTTGTAATTCTCAATCTGTCCAGGAAAGTCAAACTACTTCTTTATTTTGGAGGGTTCACAGTGGAATAAAGGCATAAAAATACAGATAAGGGGAGGAAAAGGAGACTGGAGATTGTTTAAACAAAGAGAAGATTTGAAAGCTTCTGAGCAGCATCTGTGAGATATTGGGTACCTTCAGCACTGAAGTGTCTGATAATACACGGGTGTACTAGGTGGCCATCTGATGGCCTAAGCAATTCCTTATCATTAGTCTGATAAAAAGGCATTCTGGCCTGGTGTCCTGAGGAGTATTGTACTTAAATTACAGTAAGGCCATAATCTGCCAGAGACCCATTTTTATGGGACAATTGTGGGCGGGGGAGGGAACTTCCAAAAATTCAGGTAAGTAAAACACTTACTAACAGTAGCTCTTCTGTAAAGTAGTATCTATGAACATTAAAGGATTGACTATCATCAAAGAGAGCAAGCCCTGGAAGAACTCAGACTAAGGCTTTGTGTACACTTGGATTCCCAGCTCAAGGAGACATACTCACACTAGCTCAGCTCAACCTTGGGCACTAAAAACAGAAGGTAACTGCAGGATTGCTAGCGGCACTGCAGGGGGGAAGGGAGGCGGTTAGCTGTTCTGAGTACATGCTTGTCAGAGACCCTAGGCACAAACTCAGGGCGACTAGTCCATCCCACCACTTGTGGCACACGAGTCCTCCTTTTCTTTTTGCGAATACAGACTAACACGGCTGCTACTCTGAAACCGGTGTGTTAGTGTGCTAGTGCAATCAGAGCTAACACGAGTGTGTCTCCTTGAGCTATGAAACACAGCCCAAGCCCCAAGTGTAGACATACCCTATCCTGTACAGAAAGTTCCTATTGGAATAAATGTGATAAAAATAAAAAATTGGGAAAGATATAGGTGCTGTGTCTAATTTCAGTGAAATTCTTTCTCCCTCGACGTCAATGTCAAAACTCCCATTGATAGCCATGGAACTGGGATTTCACTCTTTATGTCAACAATGCCATCTGTCAGCATGCTGGAGAGGAATTCACTCTAGGGAAAGGAAATTGTTGTATTCATGCCCTCATAAGTGTAGCATGATAAGAGAACATTTCTTTAATATATATTTGATGGCAGAATGTTATCTCCTCAGCAAAAAATTAAAAGAAAAATATGAAGAACGGAAGGGGATTAATTGTGGGGAAAGACAAAGACTCATAGACTTTAAGGTCAGAAGGAACCATCATAATAATCTAGTCTGATCTCCTCAATAGTGCAGGCCACAGAACCTCACCCACCTAGTCCTGTAATAGACCCCTAATCTCTGTCTGAGTTACTGAAGTCCTCAAATTATGGTTTAAAGACTTCAAGTTACATAGAATCCCCCATTTACAGTAGTTTAAACCTGCAAGTGACCCATAACCTATGCTGCAGAGCAAGGTGAAAAACCCCCAGGGTCTCTGCCAATCTGACCTGGGGGAAATTGTTTCCCAACCCCCAAAATGATGATCAATTAGACCCTCAGCACATGGGTAAGACCCCCAGCCAAACACCTGGAAAAGAATTCTCTGTAGTAACGTAGAGCCCTCCCCATCTAGTGTCCCATCACCAGCAATTGGAGATATTTGCTGTTAGCAGTCACAGATCAGCTACATGCCATTGTAGGCAGTCTCGTCATACCATCCTGTGCAAAAACTTATCAAGCTCAGTCTTGAAGCCAGTTAGGTTTTTTTGCCCCCACCGCTACCCTTGGAAGGCTGTTCCATAACTTCATTTCTCTGATGGTTCGAACTCTTCACCTAATTTCAAGCCTAAACTTATTGATGGCCCATTTATATCCATTTGTTCTTGTGTCCACACTGGCGCTTAACTTAAATAACTGCTCTCCCTCCCTGGTATTTATCCATGTATTTATAGAGAACAATCATATCTCCCCTCAACCTTGGTTTGGTTAGGCTAAACAAGCCAAGTTATTTAAGGTAGGGTTTCCATTTCTTGGATCATCCTAACAACCTTTCTCTGCCCCTGTTGCAGTTTGAATTCATCTTTCTTAAACATGGGAGACCAGAATTGCACACAGTATTCCAGATGAGGTATCACCAGTGCTCTGTATAATGGTACTAACATTTCCCTGTCTCTACTGGAAATACCTCACCTGATGCATCCTTGGACTGCATTAGGCTTTTTCATGACCACATCCCATTTGAAGCTCATAGTGATCCTGTGATCAACCAATACACCAAGGTCTGTCTCCTCCTCTGTCACTTCCAACTGATACATCCCCAGCTTATAGCAAAAATTCTTGTTAGTTTCTAAATGCATGAACTTGCACTTTGCACTGTTAAATTTCATCTTTTATTACAGTTTACAAGGTCATCCAAATCTTCTTGTATAATACTTGTTCTCCTCCGTATTGGCAATACTGCCCAGATTTGTGTCATCTGCAGATTTTATTAGCACACTCCCACTTTTGTGCCAAACCTTAAAAAAATGTTTTTAAAAAATTAACATTAATCACAGTGTTAAATAAGATTGATCCCAAGACCGATCTCTGAGGAACTCCAGCCAGACAGTTCACCTTTCAGTAGTACCAGTTGTACTCTCCCCTTTAACCACTTCCTTATCCACCTTTCAATTCTCATATTAATACTCATCTTCTCCAGTTTAACTGACACAGTTCCACATGGGAAATTATTTAATGCCTTACTGACATCCAGGGAGATTAGATATACTGCATTTCCTTTGTCTAAAAAATCAGTTATCTTCTCAAAGAAGGAGATCAGGTTGGTCTGGCATGATCTACCTTTTGCAAAATCATGTTGTATTTTATCTTAATTACTGTTCACCTCTATGTCCCTACCTACTTCCTCTTTCAAAATTTGTTCCAAGACCTGGCATACAATTGAGGTCAAACTAACAGGCCTGTAATTTCCTGGATCACCTTTTTTTCTCTTTCTTAAAAATAGGAACTATATTTGCAGTTCTCCAGTCAGAGGCTATGACCCCCAAATGTACAGATTAATTAAAAATCCTTGCTATTGGGGTTGCAATTTCATGTACCATTTCCTTTACTATTCTTGGATGGAGATTATCTGGGGCCCCCACAATTTAGTCCTATTATGCTTTTTGCGTTTGAATTCCACCATGGTTCTGATAATTTCTATCTCCATATCCTTATTCCTATTAGCCACCCTGCCACTACCCCTAAACTCTTCATTAGCCTTATTAAAAGCTGAGGCAAATATTTGTTTAGGTCAGTGGTTCTCAACCAGGGGTATGCAGAGGTCTTCCAGGGGATACATCAACTCATCTAGATATTTTGCATAGTTTTACAACAGGCTACATAAAAAGCACTAGCACAATCAGTACAAACTAAAATTTCATACCAACACTGACTTCTTTATACTGCTCTATGTACTATAATCTGAAATGTAAATACAATATTCATATTCCAATTGATTTATTTTATACTATATGGTAAAAATGAGAAAGTAAGAAATTTCTCAGTAATAGTGTGCTGTGACACTTTTGTATTTTTATGTCTGATTTTGCAAGCAAGTAGTTTTTAAGTGAGGTGAAACTTGGGGGTACTCAAGACAAATCAGACTCTTGAAAAGGGTACAGTAGTCTGGAAAGGTTGAGACCCACTGGGTTAGGTGTTGGACCATGCATAGATTATATTTAATATCCACCCCATCCTCAGTGTTTAGCCATCCCACAGCTTCTTTTCTTGTTTTCTTTTTATTTCTGGCTATAGACCTTTGCAAGGTCCAACTCTGCTTGGCTTTTGGCAGTTCTCACAAGGTAGCTTTCCTTGCTGATCCATTCCTTGTAGTCTTGACTTCCTGAAGGTGATAAATTCATGTTCACAATGTCTGTTACTGTATTTCTGATTATATATAAAGAGAGAGGAGAGTAATGTTTTGTAATTTCCTTATTAAAAAAAAATTAACACATCTTAAAGAAATAACATAAAATTGGTAGTCTCTTTCTAACCAGTGGGACTTTTTAAAGGAAAAGTGGCTTAAATATCATTTTGACTCTATACAATCCTTAACTGTAAATCTTTCCTTTGCTAGTTTACAGATTACCAAAGCTATGTGATTCATGGCTGCTTGGAGAACAACCCCACCCTGGAGAGATCAATTGCATTATTTAACGGTATCTCTAAGTGGGTCCAGCTGATGGTTCTTAGCAAGCCAACTCCCCAGCAAAGGGCAGAAGTAATCACAAAGTTTATCAATGTTGCAGAGGTAAGACTAACCTTTGAGTGGTTTTGTCTGCTCGAATGAAATAATAGAAACTGATGCTACAGAAAACTGATGAACTAGACATGCAGGCAAGGTGCTTTCTTGCTGAAAGCTTATTCAGTCATAGCTGATGCTCATTCATTGAGCTATTTGTAAATCAAAATGTTAAACAGATGTTCCTAGATATGAAAATTTGATAGTAACTTCTCATTACTGTTCACATTTTTGGCTTCTTGTATTCAAGATGACATTCTGGGAATTAGTCAGTTGAATGTTTTTATGTTGTCCTGCTCTACAGGAAATCAGAGGTGCTAAACTAGGTCATTATGATGTACTATGATCAAATCTATATTTCTGTAGAATTTCCATTGCATTTTAGCAGTAACTAACTTTAGCTGCTTTAGCACAGGTACAGCAGTAGTCAGTATCCTACAATAAAGGCCCTCAGTCTTTTTGCTGATATGTTTAATTCCACTGCAGAAGCTGCTTCATCTCCAGAACTTTAACACGCTGATGGCAGTTGTGGGAGGCCTAAGCCACAGCTCTATTTCTCGTCTCAAAGAAACTCACTCTCATCTATCTTCCGAGGTTACAAAGGTACAAGAGCGTCTCTAATATGAAGGGATCCAAAACATAAATATCGGACTTTACTGTGTAATATCTGTAGTGTGTAATGGGTATTACAAGATATATCAGCAGCAGAACGCTTGAACCATTGTACTGGGGCAGCCTAAAAGGCAGACTAGTCAGATTGCTCTTGATGGAAAACTATTTGATTGTGGGGAACTTGTTTTTGTGTGACTGTGGTGCGGATAAAATGGACGTATTCAGCGTCCTGATGTGACTTGCTTAAGCTGCACTCAGAATAGATCAAACAAATGTTATGAGTGGTCTTACAGAGTCTTGCTTCTATGGCTGTTTATAGGACTGGAATGAGATGACAGAACTGGTCTCCTCCAATGGAAACTACTGCAACTACCGCAAAGCTTTTGCTGACTCTCTTGGCTTCAAAATCCCCATATTAGGAGTTCACTTGAAAGACTTGATAGCCGTTCATGTTGTCTTTCCAGACTGGATAGATGAGAACAAAGTAAACATAGTGAAAATGCAGCAACTATCCATTACCTTGAATGAACTGGTTTCCCTGCAGACTGCTACGCATCATCTAGAGCCAAATATGGATTTAATTAACCTGCTAACAGTAAGTGTCATGACGGTTCTGATTCACCTCTTGTCACAGCCCAGTAGGTGCACTCAAGTTAATAGGACTATTCATGAGAGCAAGAATTTGCAGGACAGCACTCTTAGTATGTTGGGCTTTTTTTTTATAAAGGTGAAGATAAATAGGACAAATATATAAAATAGAAGCCAGTCTAGGTAAAACATGCATAAGGTCACAGAAGACTTTGACAAGATACAGTCTTGGCTAGTTGGAGCTAGAAGCTGGAACAGACAACTGAATTGATCGACTTCCTACTCTGTAGATGAGATGTACATCTCCATACTGTGAGATGTAAAAAGAGGTTCTGACCATTTACAGTTGTTAAACATACATTGGCATTTTTCACCGTGTCCAAACCAGAGTTGTAAAACAAACAAACAAACAAACAAAACCCTATATGACTATGCAGATAGTCCACATGGATTCCACGCTAACTTCTGTGTTAAAATATATCTTTTTAATTTAACCTTCATTTGTTTTATGGGGGTGGGGAATTTTCTTGTTTACTTATACACACACACACAAATCTGCTGTATGTTTTCAAGTCTGCATATTCTTTCAAACCTAAATATGAGGAAGTGGGACTTCAGACAGAGAAACCAAAGCAATAGGAAGCTGAGCCTGAAGGGCAAGAGCTGGATCCTGTGAAGTGGTAGCTGAAGTACTATTTACCTGTTGACATTTACATGAACTACTGTTGTCTGTGTTCATAGAGGGCCTGATCCTGATTTCACTGGGACCTGAGGGGCCTTAACACCTCTCAGGACTTTGCAGAATCAGGCCCATAGTTTTGTGCACTTGTATTCTTATGATTCCTTTGCCTCTAATACTTTTTGTTTTGTTTTTTAATCTTTTTCCTCATTTGTTAGTCACCTTCAAAAAGTTGGATCCCATTTTCCTTTTCCTTTTTTTAAACCATCCACTGGGAGACATAACTGAGTAAGAGATGGGTGCTTGCCTCTTTATGATACTGGGTCAGATGCGTCTCTATCATAACTCCACTGACTTCAGTTACACCAGGGTTAAAGTTGACCCATTATGTTGACTTTGTAATTGAGTGGCATTACATACTGCAATGTTAAAGCCCTAAACTCTGGTCATGAGTTAACATTTATTTGAGGCTTCCCCTGCTTTTCATTTAGTGAGTGTACAGCTTTAACACGGTGGTGTCACATCAGCTTTTAAAACTTTAGTAGAATAGATAGCTCAATGCATCCTAAAACTCCTTGGGTGAAATCCTGGCCCCATTGTAACCTTTGGGAGTTTTGCCATTGGCTTCAGTGAAGTCAGGGGTTGTAACCCCTTCTTGGAGTCATACTATGAATATTTTTTCAACATCTAGATACTACTCAGATTGGTACCATATAAATAACTAAAACAAACTGTTAAAATTTTCACAAAAGAATCTATTATTCTACTCTAATAGCAAAGTCATACAGTAGCTGAAATATTTCTGAAATATACTGGTCAATAAGTCAATGAGAATAGTTTGATCACGGGGGGAGAGAAAAGCTAAGATTTGCTGCCAAAATCTGGAAAGAATTGCATACTAAATATAGTTGACCCCTGCTAAAACATGAGCTCTTCCAGTGTGTTCTTCCTCCCTCACTATTAAATGTTGTACTTGAATTCCACTACACAGAAGGATAATTTTGCATTCAATCTATTGCTGCCTTTTCCATGTTTAATGTCAACTTCCTTCTAATCTTTAACTTGCCTAGAGAAGCTAGCTCCCTTATGGAGCCAGTAAATGGGTACAGTATTGTGCATCTCACTGTGAATCAGCCAATCAACCTGTTCGTTATGTACTGGCACCACTTTCCCACTAACTCTCTTCAGAAACTTTTGGTACATGAGTTCCCCAGTCAGGCTTGAATACCCGCGTGTAAAATGACTGCAATATCATAAGGGATTGGAGGTCTTTAACGTGCCAAGCATTCTCACTGCTCTCAACTGCCAAGAATCTGGCCTTCAGTTACTTGACAGGTTAATCATTGGATGTATACTCGTTGGTCAGACAGTTCAAAACTAAACTAAATGGGTATCTTACTGAGAACGTGATCGTGTGGGGCTTTGCCGTTGCCTTCTCTGGCGTTTCTCATTGATCAATCCATGTCTCTTACTCTTTTGAGTAGTTTGGATGATGATGATGATGATTGCACAATGTTAATGTTAATGATTAAGGGATGACATCTACTTGCTCCATAGATAAAGGCTGCAGCCCAAATTTCTCTTTAAAGATGAATTTTACATCCCCTCTAAAATCCACGTATGTAGTCAGATTAGCTTGAAAATGGGTAGACCAGCACAGGGGCAGTGGTAGAGTTTCTGCCAGTTTGAGGCCACTTCATTAAGGAGTCCTTAGGGATACAACAGCCAAAAAGTTAGCCATTTTAGCACTGCAAAAATCTAATTCCTTTTGGACAGAGAGGGGAGGAATAAGGGACAGGAAGCCCATGAAACTATCACGGTACAGCACTTGCTGAGGTTCATAGATTTAAGACCAGAAGAGACCGGCGACGCTTCTTGCTGCTGCTGCTTCTCGGCGGCATTTCGGCAGCAGGGTGTCTGGCACCCACCACAGTCTTCTGGGAATAGAAATATGCTAGTCCCACAGAAAGGTTGGGGACCACTGATCTAGACTGACCTCCTGTATAACACAGGATTTCATCCTGTTACTCCTGTATTGAGCCCAATAATCTAGTCCTAATCCAATAATCTAACTCAACGTAATCTAAAACTATTTAAAACACCCATATGAGATGTAGTGCTCTCACTGATGTCAGTGGTAATTGCTGAGTGTTCAGCACTTTAAAGGTCAGGCCACTTATTTTAGGTGCCTAAAATATGAATTTAGGAGCCCACTTTTTAAAATCTTGGCCCTTATGCGTTTCAGTATAAAAACGAACATACTGTGAGCTAGAAAGTCAGTTGCTTGTACAAGGTGAAAACAAATCAAAGAGCTGTGTGGTAACTAAAATGTCACAAAAGTGAGTATTGCTATACTGGTGCATGTCACGTTTTCCCCCATATTAATGTGGTATAGGAGACTGTGACAAAATGAGAAACGGCTTGAAGCATTAGAAGCTAAATTCAGAGGTGATGTGTAAATTAGATGTATTTATACACCCTTACTAACGTGCAAGGGAATCAACCTTGGCATGACTTAAAAGTTGAGGCAAGAACAAGGTGTAAATTAAAAGAGGGGGGTGGCTTAATCTCACTTCAGGGTCTTACACTGTTGGTCTGTGCTATGCTCCCTTCCCCTCTGACTCCTCGACATTTGAGCTATACCAGTTTAGGGCATGTATACAGTGCCCTGCAGTTTGGATTATTTGGGGTGCATAGCAATGTGCACCGAAGTGCTGCACTGTACACTCCAGACAAATTTAAAAGTCCCTAGTTCTCACTAATGTAATCCTCTTCAATTCCTCTGTGTACTCCATTAGTATAAACTAGTACACAGTGTCCACACAGGAAAGTTACAGCATGGAACTTTGGTGCACACTGAAATCAACACATCCCCTTAATCCGAACTGCAGGGCAGTGCAGACATGCCCTTAGTTTCCCAGTGACTGAGTGGGCCAAATTCATAGGTGAGCTGTATAAAGTTTCTTTAAAACTGATGCAGGGAGTCAGGCAGCAGCATAACTGGGAAAGGTTCTAGGAAAAGCTCTACATTAAGGAAGAGTAGCTCTAAGAATAATACTGTTCTCCCCCTGCCATTCCCTCCTCCCCCAAGAGTATTATTGGGAAACGATAATTTTGAAAGGAGCGTGGGAAGGCTTAATTTAATGCTGGGATAATAATACCTGCTGCACAATCTCTCCAATATTGATGTGACTTCACATTCCCTTTACTCTTATAACATGGATTAGCGTCTGACTATAGGCAGCTGTTGAATTCCTTAAAAGGACTGATTATAATGCATAGGTACTTTGCTAATCTAACACACATTTAATACAACAGCATATTAACCACATTTGATGCCAGAGTTTTTTGTTTTCTCTTTATTTTTAGCTTTAACAGTTACTTAACTAACCTGTTCTGAGACTATGCAAATAACTGGAAAGTCCCCATCATTTTTAGTCTAGCGAAGCAAAGTGACAAATACCTAAAAATCAAATGGAAAGTCAGTCACCCTCACAAACTCTTGATTGGTGAAGTTTCTTTTACAAAACAGAAAATTAATTTATAACTCTTTATTTTTCAAAATGATTTATAAATAAAACAAGAATGATAATTAAATTTAAAATTAAGAGCTACTTTCCATTATAAAGGGAGTAGTAGGGTATTTTTCCCCAGCAGTTTTGCCTATCTTTCACTGAAATGCTGTGTAACTATTCTGTAACTGTATGATGTATTGAGAACTACATAGTAATTGTATATCTTTAAATTATTTACTAGTATTTGAATGAATTGAGTAACTAATCCCAACCCCCTAAAAGATTTTATGATTAGACAATATTTAGTCCTACATTGTAGTTACATGTTAAGTTTATTAAACTAAACATATCTGCTCATTAAAGGCCAAATCTCTATTGGTGTAAATGGGTACAATTAAATATCAATGATAAAAATTGCAATATGGGTACACTCTCCCTCCCCAGACATACACCCTCCCGTCTTACCCTATCTCCAAATGGCAAAACTTCTCTTGGCTTCAAAGGGAGCAGGACAAGGTCCTTAAATTTCAAACTACTAAAACTCTGTCATTCGCAACCTGATCTACTAAATATCATTGGCTTTAATGAAGTTTTGCCTGTTTATATGAACAGAGAATTTGGATGTACATGTACTTGGGTAAATAACTACATGAACAAAACAGTTATATAAAAGAGTTCTGTGTAGCTCAAAAGCTTCTCTCTCTCTCTAACAGTTACATCATAGTACATTTATTGTCTCTGGGGCAAATGCTGCACTCTCACTCACCCACCAGTATGGGCTTGCAAGGCTCAGAAGGCAATGTACCAGTAAAATTAATGAAGCTGAATGAGTGGAAGACTCTTCCACTAGAGTGTGTGATCCTACTAAATGTTGCGTGTATGAAATGAATCCAAATATCTCTAATGTGCCCTATTTATTCTCAAATGTGAACAATAGGTAAAAATTTTCACAAGAGCCTAAGTCCCATTTTCATTGAGACTGAGGCTCCTAAGTGACTTAGGCCTTCTGAAAATTTTATCAAGTATCTGTTGTTGTTAATGTGTCCGCTGAAGTACTCCCGAAATGAAGCTGAGTTCTGGGTGAGGATTTTGAAATTTAGCTATCACTTGTTTGTATGAAGCCACTTGCACCAGTCTTTTTCAGAATATTTTTTCCTCATAAATCTTGAGTCAAAGATAATTCTGTAAACAGCACCTCTTCAAATCTTTGAACAAAACAATCCTGATTTTGCAAGGTAGATAACTTCAAATCATATCAGAATTACTCCAGAATCTACTAATGCAGTGACATGATCACAGGAAACATGTAATGTTCTCTCCTGCCTCTTGCATACTCCAAGCTGTTAGTGTTGATGATTTCTTTCCTTTATAGTTTAGAGTGGGTAAGACATTGTGTACGATAAATCATTATTAGAGCTGAGTGAAAGCTGCTAAAGTAATTCACAAACATTTGTTTCCATTTTTAGCAAACAATTTTTACTGTATTTGTGCCCTTTTTCTCATTTGCACAGCAAATCCACTAGCCTGGAGGACTATTGGGTTGACCACGCCTATCCAGGAGGGTCTGGGAATGGAGCTGAGGGAGAAGGTGCTCATTCAGATACATGAAGATCTAAGGCCACATAAGCAGGGAGTGCCTGTGGTAATCATAGTGAGCAGAGTAGGAACTGGAGACATGAGATGAAGTGACTGGACTGGTTGGGAATGAAACACTGGATTTGAGGACTCTGCTGATCCACAGAAGGAAGGAGCTTCTCCTTTGGCTTGCATCTAGTTGTGTACCTCATGAGATAGGGTCTATGCTCTAGTGTCCTCAGTCTCCAGGGTTTCTCTTGAGTTATCTGAGCAGTGGGACTTCCTCCTTTGTTAAAACTTGGCATTATCTCTGCAGAGCAGCAGCAATAACACACCTGCTTCTGATGCATGGGACCCTCCCAGGTCGTTGCTGCTCACAAGCAGTGGATAGCGTATAGTACCCTGCTTTCGGCAGTAACCATCACTGGACTGGAGCCGTGAGCAGCACTGATCCTATTAAACTTCTCCTCTGCTGAGTCCTGCGGGTCTGAGCCTGCCAGGAAGGAAAAGGAGGAAAAGATAGCGGAAGCAGGAACACAAAAGGGAAAGATTGCCACTGCCTTCCCCACCCCCTCCAAAAAAAAAAAAAAGTCCTTGGACTTCCCAGCAGAGAGCATAATATGATCTGCTTGTATTAAGTGCAGAAGAATGGAGTTTGTGATGCAGTTACCAGACTGTATATAGAGGGAGGGGGAGTAAGATGGCACTGAAGCTCTTCACAAGTGAGCGAGCTGCCTCTGTGGGCCTGGATGGGCTCAGTCAACACATTCATCCTCCAGAGTAGCGGATTTCCTCTTCTTAGAAGTCTAATTTATGGTAAGACAAAAGTGACAGGTTTGACTGTTGATGTCTGTCCTTGAAAACAAGTTTGCTGGCAGAAGTTTTTTGTTGTGACGCTATAGAATATGGGCAGAAGGTGAATTTGTAATGACAAGTATTTGCACCAGCAGCTTGAGGCTGAGTTTTATGTTCATCCAGTCAGGGAATAGAAATGGACCATGAGACTTACATATCCAATCAAAGCAGCTTGAGTTTTGAACTGCCTGTATCTAGTGCTCACTGCAAATAGATTCAGGAGATTCGTGCGCTGAAATACGTTACATAGAACACTTGTAAAATAACATTGAACCAAAACCACTCTGTGATATGTTTGCAAGCAATTTGTGAGGTAAAAATATCCAAGATGAACAAATAGGTTTGTTGCAAATAGTTTGCCAATTTCTAATCAGCACGGTTTAAAATGTTACCTCTGTTTATGTTACAAATACATGACATGACAAATACAGGATGTTTGTTTCCTTCTTGCATCTCTCATATACACTGGATTCTTTTTCCAGGATTGTTGATTGCTGAGCTGCTGACAATGAAGCATTTGTGGCAGGGTAATTCTTTGCACATGTTTTCATCCTTTGACAATGGTCAAAATGTGGGCCTGCCAAACGTGACGTGTTGTAACATACTACAGCTGGGGACTGTAATAGTTCATATCCTCTGCTGACTAGTACAGAGGGCGACTTGTAACACATTTGCTAGTGGGTTACAATAGCTCCATCAAAAATAGTATTCTTGCATATCTGTGCACCTCCACACACAAAGCCTCCCTACTTACGCTGAGTGCCAAATGGGAAAATTCCCATTGACTTTTGTAGGAGCAAAAAGAGTCCCTTATTTTAAACTACTAAGCTTGCCTGTCATTTCCAACCTGATCAAATAAATATCACTGTTTTCCTGCCTGCTTATTTACAGCTTTCCCTGGACCTCTACCATACAGAAGATGATATTTACAAGCTCTCATTGGTGCTAGAACCAAGGAATTCTAAATCAGTAAGTCACTTTTATTGAATTTTGAAGGGGATACAGTTGCATATCAATTTTAGTATATTTATAGTAGCAATAATGAGATTATACCCTTAAATGCCTGGGAATTAGAAGAAAATAGACCCATTGGTGTTTGCCTGGTTCAAGTTTAATTAAAGTCTTTTTCATGTGTTTTTTATTATGAAGGTGGTCACTCATTATAGTTTTTATATGCATTTGTAAATGGGATAATTTAGAAACTTCTTGTAAAATGTCCCAGATTTCATCTCTAATGGCTTTTAACCAAGCCTCGACAGGTTGCAAGAAATTTAGTGGTGTTTTATGTTAAGACACCATTTACAATTTTACTATTAACTAAATATTTTTCATGGGTCCCTTTCTCTGATTTTTGGATGACGATGATTGATAAAATTTTCTTTAAAAAAAATTAGTCAAAGGTTGGTCTGCTGTTAATGATTTGGTATTTTATATCCCATCACATTCTAACTTTGTTTATACAAACATCAACTATATATTGCACTCTCAAACATGATTCATAATAATGTAAATCATATTACAGTAGGAATATGTTTTAACATCTGTATTTTCCTGTGCTTTAAAAGAACACATTAGAGTGGACCCTGAGAAACTGGTGCATTTTTTTTATTGTGCTTTAAGAAGAATAGAATGTAGCTGAATCTAGTAAATATTCAATCTGTATTAATGGACCCTTAATTTAAATTATTACTATTTGGCCTCCAGTAAAAATCTTAGGACTCCAAAGAAGTCCACTTTCAGTTTATTAATTCCAATATTGTTTTACTCATCCAGGGCCCAGTCCTGCCACATGTCTCAACTCTAAAATCAGTGGAAATTGACAGAGCCCAGGCACCTTCTAGGAGATGTTTAGCAGATTGCAGGACTGGGTCCCAAAACTTCTAAGTTGATTGTATGTAAATCCAGTCTTTTCAAAGCTTGTCTGCATTATGTAGGTTTTAAAAGCTTTGCAACCCCAAATACATTGTTTCCCTGTCTGTAGCAAATCATTTTGGGGGATTAATCAAGTTTCTTGATATAATCATAGTGCTGAGCCCATGAATAAGAACTGTTACTGTGGACAGTGTGCTGTAAGGTCATCTTTGCTCTGGTCAAATGTAGAACAAAAGAAACCTTTTTCTAAAAATACCTGATAATGGGGACTTCTCCTCTGACTATTTCAACAGGCTTTCGATTTTAATTCACTCTCAATTCCTGGAATTAATGTAACACTTCTTTGTTCCTAGGGTATGATTTGGTAGTAAAAATGCACACCTACCTGATCATTAATCAATCTATCTCTCTCATCCCTTGTCTCTTCTAAACCCCTTATATGCCTCCACTGCCATCAACAACTTCAACACTGAATTGCTATAGCAATGTGTCAAGAAGTAATGATGGGTCATTACTATGAAAAAATTAAATAAACACTTCACTGCTTTATTCTCCAGTCTCTTTTTAAAATAAAGATTATATAAATATTTTTTTTCAAATACTGCAGGGAGCAGTCCTGTGACCTTAGCAATACCATGAATGATCAGGGACTTCTATATAAGTAATTAATGAATAATCAGTGACACTCAGCATTTGCAACAGAGTACCAAAAAATGCTATAGCAATTTTCATTTGATAGCAATGTACCAATAATGATATAGTGCTATAAACCCAAATTTAGAAAAGTGGGGTAACATTTTCAAAAGCACCTACACTAGAAAGTTTTTTGTTGTTTTAACTATGCCAGTATAGTTAAAAAGTAGCAAAGCCCTGTAGTGTGGATGCAGTTATACCGGTATAAAAGCTCTGATATTGTATAAATTATTCTGGTTTGGGAAGCAAAATAAGTTCTGCCAGTTACAGCATCTTGATACCAGTAGAACTGTATCTATGCTAGGGTTTTTACTGGTATAACGATGTTGCCAAAAACATCACACCCTTAACTGACATAGTCCTATTGGTAAAACTCAAGTATAAACCAACCTTTAGTCTCATTTTCAAAAGCGACTTAGGCTCTTAAATCAATGAACACTGCAATCAATTGGGACTTTTTCTTATATAGGTGCCTATTACCCCCCACCCCCTGCCCCGTTTTTTCACAGTTGCTATCTGGTCACTCTACTAGAAGGAACAGCATTCTGCTAGTGTATCCTTTAAATTGGGCTCAAATTATATTTTAATTGTAACTATATAAAAAAATTTAAGTTGACAAGAGTGTACACAATAGCTGAGCCACTGCACAATCTTGTTTACATTGCCCTTTTCAATCCCTCTTTTTCCCCTCCACCCCTCCGCCCCCAAAACAAACCTAATTTCTTCTCACCTTCCTCCTGCCTCCCAAAAAAGAATAGAGGTTGGCTTAAAAATTAACAGCTTTAAAAATGTTTGGGGTTCTCTTTATTTATCTTCTGGTTTGAGCATTTAGGGTTCACTCCATTTATTGGGTTAAAGCTGATTCTCTTGCATAACTCCATGAGCTGGGATGTTAAGAAAATATCATAGAATCATAGAATATTAGGGTTGGAAGAGACCTCAGGAGGTCATCTAGTCCAATCCCCTGCTCAAAGCAGGACCAACACCAACTAAATCATCCCAACCAGGTCTTTGTCAAGCCGGGCCTTAAAAACCTCTAAGGATGGAGATTCCTCCCTAGGTAACCCATTCCAGTGCTTCACCACCCTCCTAGTGAAATAGTGTGTGCGAATATCCAGCCTAGACCTCCCCCACTGCAACTTAAGACCATTCTTGTTCTGCCATCTGCCACCACTGAGAACAGCCTAACTCCATTCTCTTTGGAACACCCCTTCAGGTAAATGAAGGCTGCTATCAAATCTCCCCTCACTCTTCTCTTCTGCAGACTAAATAAGCCCAGTTCCCTCAGCTTCTCCTCATAAGTCATGTGCCCCGGCCCCCGATCATTTTCGTCGCCCTCCACTGGACTCTCTCCGATTTGTCCACATCCCTTCTGTAATGGGGGGACCAAAACTGGACGTAATACTCCAGGTGTGGCCTGTGTATAGGTCACTCTGAACCCTGTCCCTACCTCCATTGTATCTACCTCTTCCCCCCAGCTTAGTGTCATCTGCAAACTTGCTGAGGGTGCAATTAATCCCATCATCCAGATCATTAACAAAGATGTTGATTAAAGATTAATAAAGCCGCTTGATACCGGCTGCCAACTAGACATCGAGTCATTGATCACTACCCATTGAGCCAGACAATCTAGCCAGCTTTCTATCCGCCTTATAGTCCATTCATCCAATCCGTACTTTTTTAACTTGCTGGCAAGAATACTGTGGGAGACCATATCAAAAGCTTTGCTAAAGTCAAGATATATCACATCTACCACTTTCCCCATATCCACAGAGCCAGTTATCTCATCATAGAAGGCAGTCAGGTTGGTCAGGCATGACTTGCCCTTGGTGAATCCATGTTGAATCATGTGGGATAGCAACAACGGACCTATAAGGCAGGGGTTCTTTGGTTTGTTCATTATCTCCAAACCTCCATAGTCTCCATCAATAGTCATGTAGCAGTAAGATACCAAACTTGCAGGCCAATCCTGCGAGATACTAAGTGCCTCCCAGCTCTCTTGGACTTCCTGCCAGCTATATGGGTTTTCCCCACAGACTATAAGTTTTCAGACCCTCATGTGGGTCTGCAGAAGATTCCTTGCTGGACTAGGGATTTTCCTTTCTGAGAGGCTCTTTCCCCATTACCCCACCTCCAAGGGAAGGGCAGCCAATCGGACCTGCTGTGCATGCTGGGTGGCTGCCTAATCCTTCAGCATGTGTCACAAGCAGCACTCTCTCCCAGCAGGAGCGGAAGCACTCCTATGATCTGAGAGTTACAGCTGGTCAGGAAACTGTGATGAAACAATTTTTTTTTGTCTGAAAAGCTAATTCATCAAAATCAGAACTTTTTGTGGTAACCTAACAGTGTCAACAACACTTCATCATCATCAAGAAATTGTTTCTCAGGCCCAGGATGGACTTTCTGGTCAAAACAAGAGAGACACCATCCCGGCCCCTTCCCTGAATAACCAATAGCCTGTGGCTAGGGCACTCAACCACTATGTGAGAAACCCAGGTTCAAGTCCCTACTCTGCCTGACTTAGAGCAGGGACTTAAATCTGAGTCTTCCACTTCACAGTTGAGTGCCATAACCACCAAGCTATTGGCTATTCTGGGGTCTCTCTTGCTCTCTCTCTTTTCAGCTTGAAAAGGTTTCATCCTCATGCAGAACAGGAACATTTTCAGAATACCAAACTTTCACAGGGTGGGAAGAGCACCTCCCAGGCAGCTCCACTGAGAGATACTGTGAGGTACTAAATGCCTTCTATATGCTGAGGTCTGCAGGAGTTGAGAGCGCTCTGTACCTGACAGGATCATTCCCTAATACAGCACTGGTTCCCAGACACCCTAACATCGCTCTGCTAAGCTCTGGGGTTTGGGGGTTATTACTGATGGGTGTTCTTTATTTTAAAGGGAAGGAACATGTCAAAGCAATAAGAATGCAGCAATATCAGCTAGACTCTCATTCAGAGTAGTTATAAGTTTAGTGTGTTAATTTTAAAAGACTGTGCACTTCAAAAATGTGGAACTTGCAGTTGCAGGGGTGCAGCAAACTGTTCCTCTGAGACATGAACTCTAGCAAAGAAAGTCCCTTGCATGTTAGTCTTGGGATAAAACAATGATTTGAGCACAATATATGTGGAGGTCATTTGTCACGTTACTTTCTTATTTGAATTAACTTGAGCCCTCTGGACTTGTGAGTATAGAGATTTCTCTTTCCTAAACTTGCCTCCACAGTCTCACTGTAGGAGTTATATACCTAGGTTTGCAGCTACAGAAACTAGAAGAGCAGTGAGGGGGAATGTGTATGTGTTCCTCAACTCCTAACAGCCTTGGGCCAACGGTATAACTAATCCACCCCACTGATGCACCCTGGTCCTTGCTTCCTGCCAAACACAGCTGCATAGGAATCTTTACTCCTTTTTTTCCCCCCTCAATGGCAATGTGTAAAATACTTTTATTATATGTAGCTATATTGATAGTTTTTAAACACAAATTCTAAATACTACCTAAGTTTTAGATAGTTTAACTCACTCTGCCTCAAGTCACATGAGCCGGTACCCTTCTACCAGGAAGCCTGACAACCTGTGAGACTCGAATTCAGTGCTTGCTAAAATTACACAAGCACCTTTTGAGCCTTTGGGCTCTTGATCTCTCTTCAATGTCTCACTGAAGATTTCTTTCCTGGTTGCCATCGCCTCAGCCAGGTGTGTCTCAGTTGCAGGCATAAATAAACAAGTCCACCTTCTGGCATTTTTCATAAGGATAAGGCTATGTTGAGGCCTCCCTTGAAATTTATAAGCAAGGCTGTCTCAGATCTTTCACTTGAACAAGTCCATCTTGTCCTTTTTCTTCCCTAAACCACATAGTCACTCAGGGTGAGTCAGATGGTATTCTAGGTATCACATGTAGAGCTGGGTGTATGTTTTTCTTTTTAATTTGCCAAATAATGCAGCTTTGGTCAAGGCAAAACTATTTGTGACATTGACACAAATTCGTGAATAGTTCTGGCAAAATAATTTTTCGGAACTTAAGCATTTGTTCACAAAACAGGAGGGAGGTTTTAGGGCACTCACCTAGGAGATTGCAGGCCCAAGTTCAAGTCCCTGCTCCAATGACTATTTAATTAGTCACCGTTAGCAGCGCTGCCACCACCACTACCAAACTCCCCCTCTGCTTTCAGTGCCCAGAAACTAAACAAAATGAGACGTTTTGTTGCAGGTCAAATAAAATGTTTCATTTGATCCAAAATGAAGTTTTTTGTCAATTTTTTTGATTCATCAAAATTTTGCACAATTGTTGGTTTGGGTCAAACTGAATTTTTTTTCCCAACTTTTCAGAACTGACAACGAACTGAAAAAATCAGTTATTCACCCAACTCAAGTCACATGAGCTGTCAGCTACTGTTTAGACAAGAACATGCTATTCTGAAAATCAAACAGGCTGGCTGGCGCCTTTGGAGAGAAATCCAAAGGTTAGTCCCTCTGCTCAAAGGCTGTCTAAATGGATTAGGCTGAGTCCACAGTCCTTTTATGACCTCCCTAAAGTCCCTGTGCCAGAAAGATTTATTACTTGTTCCACTAGGATTAGCAGCTTCCCAACCAGGCAGTTGTAACATGCCTTTATCAGAAGTCAGTAGGGCTCCTATGTGGAACTCTGTCAATGCTTTCATAAACCACTATTCGCTTGACACTACACGAAGCATAAATGTTAATTTCAGGAGGGCGCTGCTTTCATCACTGTTGAACAAGCAGTGCTCCTTGTCCCACCTCCTCAGAGAGGACAATGCCAGTTGTCTGCTAGTGGTGTGATTCTGTGGAGGCAACCTCAGTAAGGAGAAAAGGAAGTTACTTACCTTGTGTAACTCCTGTTCTCTGATTGTCTTGTCTCTACAGTGCCACACTGACCTTCCCTCCGCCCCTCTATTTTGGAGCCTGGTAACTGTTGAAGCACCTGGCGGTAGAAAGAAACCGGAGAGAGTTAGCAGGGAAAGGCTATTCATGCATGCACCCTCAATTGTCACTGCTCCTGGAGGTTTGGTGGCTGCATGCTTAGGTGTAGGACTCCAACAGCATGGGGGCAATACAGTCTGAGAACTGGAGCTGTGTGAGGTAAGGAACTCCCCTCTTCCTTGAGCCCTTACTTGACATCTTACCAAACAGGTTTTTCACAGCCTCGCTGATCCGATAATTTGTCATTCTGGACTGCAGTGTTACTTTAGCAATGAACTTTGTTTTATCATTAAAATTTGAAAAATACTGTTTTCTAATTTCTGTCAGCAACCTACCTCCCCAACGACCCCTAACAAGCCAGTAGTGCCACTGGAGTGGGCATCTGGAGTGCTACCAAAACCTGACCCAACCATCATTAACAAGCACATAAGAAAGCTAGTGGATGTAAGTATTTGAGAGATTATATTACTCAAAGGGGACAGCAACTTTGCCTTTCCTAAGATTTCCAAGCGCAAGATGAATTTCTATTTTATAGTAACTTGTGATCTTCATGCTTGTACTGTCAGACTTTAACTTTACTCTGAAAATCAAAGATCAGGTCAGCAACCCAGTATCCGTATGCCAAAGCATAAACTTTCAGAAGTTTGAAGTCAGGCTTCCCTTTTTATGGGCTCTATTTGTAAAATGAGGTGCAAATGGATTTTGACAGGCACCAATGCAACTGCAACCCTTTCTGAAATCTTATCTGTAAGTGCTACAGTAACTTATGTTTGCCCTGACTTGCTGGCAAACCTCACGATTCTTGGCACCAGTGTGTTAATGCAACTTTTTGACAGCTTAAAAATCAGGCAAGTCAAATTTGTACTTCAGAACCAAAAGGGCAGAAATGATTTTTATTTTATTTTATTGTTCAGGATCTGACAAACTTAGTCTAAATTCCCTTCCCCTCAATGAGCCATCTTCAGAGAAAAGCCATGCCTAGTTTAGCAGCATTTGGTAGCCTGAGCATTCTATTGGTGCCATCAGCAATATTTCCAAACATCAGGACAACAATTTTCTACTATAAACCTCAACTCCATTCTATTCTGGGCCACATGGTCAATAGGTTTTGTTGTTGTTGTTGTTGTTGTTACGACTTGGTTGAGATTAATCATTGGTTAAGATTAGCTCATATGATCCTATGATGTAAAACCACCGCAAGCCTGTGCTAATTGCGACTGCGGCACAGTTAGGACCTGCTCTTGCTCCCATTGAAGTCAATAGGAGTTTTGCCATTTATTTAAATGGGAACAGGAGCAGGGCCTTTGAGCGCAAAGATCTGGGCTGCATTAATCCTAGAGATGAGCTATAACTAGACCTTGGTGGTTCAGATAAAATGGGAGCTGGATCTGAACAGTCCTGGGGTTTTTGGTTTTTTGGGATTTGCAAAATAAAAACTACAAAGCAATCTGTGGCCCATCTCGGATTTAAATTTAGACTGGTGTTGAGTGTCTGGAGCATATTGTGCATGCTGAAGGTAGCATAGTCAGTCTCTGTCTCCCATTTTAGAGGCTGATGTCAGACATGTGGGCATAATTAGGTTGAGAATTGTGCTCTGGAGCTAACGGACCAAATTTGGAAGGGATATGTAAGGTGGAACAAATCTTTTTTTTTTGCTAATTTAGATTCCTTTAGAACAACTTACATTTGCTCCACTGAAGTGTAACGGACTCTTAATGGGCTAATTTGCATACCGAGGAGCCAGAAGACCTACATTAAAGTTAAAAAATCCCAAAACAAACTAGCACTCTATGGAAAGTAGGAGGTTTCTACTTTCCAGAGAGTGCTAGTTTGTTTTGGGATTTTTTAAAGCCAGAAGACACCATCAGATCAGCTGGTCTGTCCACCTGTACAACAGAAGCTATTGAATTTCAGTCAGTTTTTACCATTCTAATGAGCCCAATTACTTGCATTAGTGTCTGGATGGCTTTCTGGAAGATACGCTTTAGTCAGTCTTGATTTGAAGACGTCAAGAGATGGAGAATCGCCCACTTCCCTTCGTAGTTAGCTCCATGAGTATTCACCCTCATTGTTAAAAACATGTGCCTTATTTCTAATTTGAATTTGGCCTTAGCTTCCAGCCATTGGTTCTTGTCATGACCCTTTACACTAAATCAAAGAGCCCTTTATTACCTGGGATTTTCTCCCTGTAAAGGTATTTATACACTGTAATCAAATCACCTCTTTCCTTTTTTTGATAATCTACATATTGAGCTCTTAAAGTCTGTCACTCAAGTCATTTCTCCAACTGTCAAATCATTTTTGTGACTCCTTTCTGCACTCTCTCCACTTTTTCCACACCCTCTTTACAGTGTGAATATCAAAACCAAATGTGCAGTGTTCTAAGCCGTGGTCTCACCAAGGTAATATAGAGAGGGAAAAAATCCATTATTTCCTTGCTTATACCCCCTAAGGATTGCATTTGCCCTTTTTGCCAAATCATCACACTGGGAGTTCGTCTTGAGTTGCTTGTCCGCTATGATCTCTAAATCCTTTTCAGAGTCACTGCTTTCCAGCATACAGTTTCCCATTCCTTGTTCCTAGACATGTGACCTTGCATTTGACTGTATTAAAACACATTTTGTTGGAATGGGACCACCTTGCCAAGCAATCCAGATTGCTCTGTATGACTGTACTGCTCTCATCCCTATTTAACATTCCTCCAATTTTGTATCATCTGCAAATTTTATCAGTAGTGATCTTATATTTACTTCCAGATTATTGATTACAATGTTGAATAGCATCAGTCTGGTGGAAGCCCTCCTGAAAACACCCCATTTGAGCATTTCCCATTGACAGCTAATTTTTTTAATCTGTCAGTTATCTAGTTCCTAATCCATTTAGTGTGTGCTCTGTTGATACTGTATAGTGCTAACATTGTAATGAGAAAATCATGCGGTAGTAAATCAAATGCCTTTCAAAAATCTAAGTATACATAAATCTACATAGTTAGCGTTACCAACCACATCTGTAACTGCATCAAAAAATGAAATCAGGTGGTTTGACAAGATCTATTTTTCCAGAAAACTATTTTGACTTTGACATATACTTTTCTCCCAGTTTTATGGCATGTGACTTAGAGTTCCTTATGCAAATGCAAATAGCTACAAAGAAATTAAATTAGTGTGGTGCGGGAGGGCCTTGCTTACACTACCTTATGCAACCTTGTGAATATGGGACACTATCTGTGTTTCCATTAGGCGGTATGTCATAGATTGAGTGTGTGTGTTTGAGTGTAGGGGTTCTGGATGTCAGGGTATTTGTAAATAAAGTAGATTTATGAAGTATTATATTGGAGAGAAGAGGAACAGCTCTGGTCATAAACTTATAAAATGTAATCAAGAAAATTTGTAATACTGAAAAGAAAGTGTCTTATAGGTGTGTGGTGTTTTTACCAAGTACATCATGCAGGATGAAAAGGGTGGTGCAAGGGGGATGATTTGACAGCATGTGTGAATAAAAGTGAGTAGGATTATTGTATGTGTGGTGGGAACTCAGCAGTATGTACATTAGGTTACTATCGAGGGCAAGTTTTCTTTGAAGAACTGGCCTTTTCCCTACAGTCTAACGGATCTGAACATGAAAGTACCAGGTACTAATAGCGTGCATTGGATTAAATGAACCAGTTCAGCAGTGTCTGGTTAATAGGGATGGACATTTAACTCATGTAACTCCAAAACTGGTTTGGAGTCATAAATGTGCATTGATTGGATTTTATTTTGCCATTGTGTTGTCAATGAGACAGACAGTACTTCCTTCGTCTTTCAGTCTGTTTTTAGGAACTATGATCATGACCATGATGGTTATATCTCTCAAGAAGACTTTGAAAGTATAGCTGCCAACTTTCCTTTCCTGGACTCCTTTTGTGTATTGGACAAAGACCAGTAAGTTTATATTTTTCTTTAATTTCTTTCTTTGTTTCACTGGATTTTTAAGTTAAAGAACACAGAATGCCTCCCAGACCTCCAAACTTTTTATATATGTGGCTTTTCACTCAGAAACTGGAAGAGAAATGATGATTAATCTTTTACCTTTTGTTATTTTTTTATTATTTATTATTATTATTTATCATTTATATTGCAGAAGTTCCTAGGAGCCCTCCAGTTCAGGGTCCAATTGTGCTCACATTTAGACAATTCCTGCCCCAAGGAGCTTACAGTCAAAAAGATGTGATATGTCAGATGGATAAAACAAAGAAGCAGGCAGGTAGGGGCAGGAGAGATGGTAACAAATAGTACAGAATGTGCACAATTCTTAGCCAATTGGGAGTGGTTATCATAATTATTTAAATTTGATTTGGCAGATTACACAAGTAGGTGACTCTGATTAGCTAATTAAACCATTTAGAACGTGTAAAAGAAGAATAGAAAATGGTACTGAAAATACCAGAGTGATGTGGTGTAAGGCTTTCCTGTTTAATTAGGCCTCTGAAAATGTTAACATCTTGGTGAGGTGTGGATTTAACCCTCAATAGTATAAAGCACATCAGCATGTGAGATGTGCCATTGCTGGATCTGTACCTTGGTGTATGACTCTAAGGCCTCCATTTGAGTGATTAACATTTATTAGATGTGACTGGGGATTTTTTTAATGGAATGCAAGACACGCAGATCCTAGGCAATGAGCACCCTACAAACAAATATCTTATTATGATTTTCCTTCATGTGCAGTACCTTGTACACTTTTTCAGTTGCTTCCTCTTAAAGATGTAGCTAAGAGTGAAAAGATCCAGAATATGAACTGGAAGGGGTTTTTGATTATTTATTTGTCGTTTCCTCCGATGAAATTTGCTGGGGTTTTTGTTTTGTTTTGGGGGGAGGTTTGAGAATTTTCTGTAGCTCTGGAGCAAATTGTACAAAATTTCAAAACTTTTCAACACTTTTTATTACTATCATCTGTCAATTTTTCACAAATACAAAGGCCATTTTTATATTTTGGAAGGAAAGAGACACAACCTCCACGTAGTTAACGATGTCCAGCCAATCAGAACCAAATTCTAAAAGGCAGGTCCCATCCAGGTACACAGCTACATGCTTATTTGCCATCCTTATTACTTAGTAAGAGTAGTCTGGACCTGTTGACTGAAACCAAGATGTAGCCTTTTCTCCAGATCTTCTTGGGAGCAGATCAGGGCCAGGACATCAGAGTTGCTCTAACTTGCCCCAGTTGAGCACCTCATGAAACCCAGTGATTCTACAAGCTAAGAGCCCCGGGGGTGTTCTATGTTTGGGTTAGTTTAGGCCACTACAACTAAAGACCTGACTCTTTTCATATCAAAATTGTACAAGCCATCTGCTTTGTACAGCTCCTCTAAAATATTTTCAGTTGGTGAAATAGATGTCATATCTCTCAGTCTAAAGAATATACATGGTACACCGTGTGACTGCTGCATGAACAGTTACATCAGAACAATCACCTTGCCTGTCCTGAAGGTCTGATATCTGATCAACACACTTGTTACATAAGAGAACCTTCCTGAATCACTGTGCACTGGTGTGGTATTGTAGGGAAATGAGGACATGGAAGTTATCTTGCTGGGCTTTAGAGTGATACTTCAAGGAAATTAATGGGAGATGGCTTTTTTTTTTTTTTTTTTTTTTTTTTTACGTGGGGCACAGAGGAAGAGGGAAACATCGAGTATTTATTAAGGGGAAACAGCAATCATTGGAAGAAGGGTAGGAGGCTTTTTGGGCCTAAGAAGTTTTGACAGTATCCTTGTAAGTATAATAAGTATATTAATTTGGCTGATCACAAAAGCACTGCTAAATCGGTTTACATTCATATGATATGAATGCTTTAAAATCAGTATGAAAGATAGAGAATACAACATTATCACGAGGAGAGCTGTAGCATTGCCCTGGCACCTGAAATCTAGGATGAAGCAGCACTCTGGCACATCTCCTGGTGCATGGCGTTGCAACACCACTTAAATTTGGCACGGCTGCCCCTCCAGCATGGACAGAGGAGCAGCTGGGCCAAACCTAAGTGGCATTGCAGCAGGGCAGGTGGAGCCCAACGCTGCACAAATTTGGCCTAGCTGCCCCTGATAAAGACAGAGGCGCGACCTCCCAGGCTAACTTGAGTGCTGCCATGATCCCATGTGCTGGATCACATCACTCAAATTTGACCTGTGCCTTGGGAGAGAGTGGAGCCACGGGGTGGCTGGGATCTGGAGGAGCTGCCCTAGCCTGGGACAGGAGTGAAATGCTGTGCTTGGTGAGTACTGATGAGTGGCCGGAAGGGTTCCTTGAGGGGCTGTGGGCTAGTTGCTGGTGCGCTATGGAGTGAGTGGGGAGTGCTGAGGTGGTGAGGATACGGGGGTGTTGGGGGCTGTGGCTTGTGGGACTGAGGGGTTGGGAGGTTGCTGTGAATGGGATGTATGCCAGCCACGGGTTGGGGGCGGGCTGTCAGGATAAGTAGGGGCTGATGGAAAACTATTGCCAACCTCGTCTGGCCAGCCAGTTAAATTGGTTTATGGAGTGGCCCAAACATAAATGGAGCATACCAACGATTGTTGCCCTTATTTGAAGTTTGTACAAACTATTAATGTTGTAAAAACAGTATCTTACATATGTCATCAGTGGGCTTTTTGACAAACTACATGGGTGCTTTGGATGTGCCTTGCTACCTAGTTTACAGTTTGGCATATAAATACTGAGTTAAGCATGTCTTTTTTTGATACGTGTGTTTGTTACTAAGGTGTGAAGTCTCATAACTGCTGTTGCACAGTTTCAGTTAGATAAAATGAACGGGTAAAATGTTGGTTGATTGTTATGGTGATAACACAAGATAATCTCCCAAATCTATCTCATGGGTGAGAGAATTAGCAACTTGCAATCACTTCTGAAGGGCTCCTGCACCATAAAGTTTAGCACTACAACGCTGATCTATCATCAGGAGAGAAAGCCATGCCTGCTAGGCAATGAATTTAGTTTTAGCTCTTTAATAAGAGGCAACACTATCTCTTTAGAGCATCTGAGTAGAGACTTGGTTTCTCTGCCATCTCTGTTATATATTATGTTCTGTACATGTGTATTCTATATGTTTTTAAACAGTTGAATCCCAAAATGTCCAAAGTGGCGACATATTAATAGATTACCCTGAAATTCTTTGAACAGGGATGGTCTTATCAGCAAAGAAGAAATGATGGCCTACTTTCTGAGGGCTAAATCGCAGCTACAGTGTAAAATGGGACCAGGTTTTATTCATAACTTTCATGAGATGACCTATCTTAAACCAACTTTCTGTGAGCACTGTGCAGGATTTGTAAGTATGTTTTTAGCACTCTCATGCTTCACGTATAGACTTAGTCAGACTCAGGATATGATGAACTAACACCACAAAGAGGAAATGGGCCCCAAACACTAGAAGGAAGAATAGTGTCTTCATCCTGGCCTAATATCTCATTACAATGAGACATTGAAAATGTTTACTCTGTGCTGTCGATATTTTCTTCCTTTGGCTTTTGGATATTTTGAATTTTAAGACTTTCTCTTTGGGAAAGAGAGGTGATGGCCAAGGAAATAAGGGTCCTAGAGGATGGAGGGAGAGAATCCTCACGGAGAGCTTATCTACATAGGGAGCTAAACCAAATTAACTAGAGAAAGTGGGTGTGTGGAGTAGATGATGTGGATGAAGAAGAGGCAGAACTTTTTCATTAAATTGCTCTTGGCACCATAACTCTGCTCAGATTGAGAAGAATGTTAAAAAAATGTCCAATAAATCAATGGCACTTTTAGCAACATGTATAAAATATGAAAAATGATTTGATTTCTCCAACATAACATACAGAATGCCATCAATTAATGATAGAGTACCATCTTTTAAACAAATTAACTCTTTACTGAAGCATTTCCTGAATAGTCAAGCAAACCAAATATTTTTTTAAAACCAATAATAAACCTTTCACCAGTTCTGCTTCAAACAAGTCATAATAAAAGAATGAATCAGTAGGCTTTAAATAAAAGGAATACTTGTGGCACCTTAGAGACTAACAAATTTATTTGAGCATAAGCTTTCGTGAGCTACAGCTCACTTCACTGGATGCATGCAGTGGATTTTCCACTGCATCTGATGAAGTGAGCTGTAGCTCACAAAAGCTTATGCTCAAATAAATTTGTTAGTCTCTAAGGTGCCCCAAGTACTCTTTTTCTTTTTGCGGATACAGACTAACACGGCTGCTACTCTGAAACCTAGGATTTAAATGTTACTTTTAAATGAATGTAAAGTACAATCTGAAATATTATGCTGGATTACCATTTTCCCATTTGAACTTCCATTGAGGAGGTATTGTTTTTTCAACACATAATTGGTTTCCATATCACTCGGTGGCAAAAATCCACTCTCCTTTAGGACCAACATAATATCTGCTCGTTGTTTCCCTTCTTTTTGCCTCTTCCTTTCTTTCTCTATCTTTGTGAGTCTTCTCTGTTCTTCCCTCTGTATTTCCTTCCCTGCAGCAATTCCCACCTCCCCATGGTCTTCACTCGCACCTTTTCCCATTCTAACTGCTAAAATGATCAGCAGTGGAATACTTAATGTTGAAGTGGCCTCATGAGAGTAGAGGAGGTCACACTTATTAGATCTGTCCTTTTCAGGCTATCTGCAGTTGCAGGAAGACATCACTGCATTGGTTACATTTGATTCACATTTGGAAGATTTTCTTCACAAACATGAGGGCTAAAAACTTGGTACTTTTTTAAATGGAAATGTGATGCTGCAAAATCTGTGGGTCACATAAATACACCAATCAAGATGGATCTGGCCCAGGGGCCATATGTTAGACATCTATGAATGAGAGCATTTCATGTTAAGAGATCTATTGCCTGTTCAAAAACTTTTTGTTTTATTTCGTTGTGGAGAAAGCAGATGATTTGTTAATGGATCTCGGTATATTGACAAGTAAACTATGGAGGGCTTACAGCTTTGTTTTAATTTAAAAACCTCATGGTTAGAAAGAGGCAATACATTTATCTTAAAGGCTATTAAAGATCTGAAAACCACTGAAAGTTGTTTTGCATATAATGCACCCTTCTAATATGGAAGATATGCTTTAGTCAAAAGTTATTGGGTTCAGTGGAGGAGTAACTGGATGAAATTCCATGGCCTACGATATACCGGCGGTCTGACTAGATGAACTAATGGTCCCTCCTGGGCTTAAACTCTATGAATGTTAAGATCTATTAATTAATCTCCTACAATGAGACAATAAGCTATTCCACAAAGCAAACCAGAAGAAAACTTTATCACCTTGAGATGGTCCCCAAGTTCTCTGATCTGCTTTCTTGCCTTTTCCATTGATGTCATTTTAGGAGTAGTTTTTTGGGGCCTGCTCCTGAGATGAGCTGAGATTTCAATTGCAGTCAAACAGTGTGTCTGTGGCAGAGCGGAAATTAAACCCAGATCTCCAGTGTCCTATCCACAAGCCCATCCTTGTTCTCCAGAGAACTAAGCTTTTTACTATTTGTCCTGTTCTGGAATAATTCAGTACAGCTGTATTTTTCTGATTTCTGTTAAATCCAACTGAAGAGAAAAGGTGGTATTTTGAGTAAAGAGAGAGGGTCAAAGATATCCCTGATGCAAATTCACTGAATCCAATGACATTGTGTCAGAGGTGAAGTTGTCCCAGAGTATGTAATGAGAGCAAAAGAAATTGAACTTAAAAGCTCTTCATGCATTACTCCTGCATTTCAGTTCTGTTCATTCAGGGATAGTGCATTGTTTTGAACTGATGTGGTGATTCAAAGTCAAAATAATGTGCACAGAGAGTGTACAAGGCTGAATTGAAATGACAATTAAAGGTCAATGCTAGCCAATAAAATATCTATTATTAAACACATGTGAACATTAAATGTCAAGCTAAAATCTCTTGGCATTTGACAAGGCTGAACTGATGTGGCTATTACAGGTCAAAGTTGTATCCAGTGTTGTATTAATGCAATGGGGACTGTTCAGACATTTCCGCTTAGCTTAGAGCTACCTCAAGTTAGCTCCTAGAAAATCTGTGTCCAACATGTTCAAACTTGCTGGAGTAGAATCTATAATTTAATCTCCATTGTGTAACCATCATAGTGATGTCAAATTAGAGGCTAAAGAAGGTACTATGTTGGATGGGTGGGATAATTTAAAGCAAAATGATATTCAGTGTTACTGGTCCAAAGATTAATGGAAGCAAATAATTATCAAAAACTATTTCCTGGTATGAAGAATCATAAATAGCTATCAGCAAAAAGGGCTGGCAAAGCCATGTAAAATAGCTAATAGTGTCAGTTCTGGTGTCACTTTCCAAACTAATACAAATGCGTACCATTCTCATTATCTGGCCACGTAAACCAAGTTTAATTTTAGTGTGTAAGTATTAAGAGAAAACAAAGGGAAAGGAGAACTTTAGCAATATAGCAGTGGGTATAAATTATAGACTAAATTCACCACCCATCCTTATTTCTGCTGCTGTCCCCTCTAGTGATCCATTCTCTGTCTTTCTGGCAAACAGAGGCTTGGGACATTTCAGAGCGTGTTTCTGCATCGCTGCCCATCCTGGCTAATAGCCATTGATGGACCTATCCTCCATGAATTTATCTAGATTTTTACATCTTACATTCAAGCTAACTTTGTTCAAATTTAGCAATGCACATGTTGCTTTTTAAGAGCCTAATACTACACCTGCTGCTTGTGCAAGCCGTCTCATGTACTTCTGGGGGACTTCTGGGGTGAGCAAGGACTAATCATGGGAGGGAGGGTTGCAGGGCTGACCCCCAGAGCCTATTTTCAAGCCAGTTTTGACATTTGGCATTTGACTTCAGCCATTTTTGGGAAAAAATAAGATGGCCAGAACTGTCTTTTACATTGGATGCGTTGGTGACTGCTATAGTAAATGAGAGCTGAATTTTTAATCTGTGTTATTTTGTCCTGACATACCTGCATGCCACATGCCATCCAAGTAGCCAGAGAATGGCTATATTAGCATTGCATAGCTAGATTACATTAAGCACTCCAAGCAGTGTTATACTTTACGCTGATTCATTTACGTAAACTGACAAGATGGCAATTTTTCACCCATTTCTGGAAGCAGGCATGTTCTGTGTCTCCTCTCCTATGCTAGCTCCATAGTAGGTAAAAGAAGTGAGGGTGGAAGCCAGTCTAAGTTTATCACAACTGGAGGGGGAGTTCTATCTAACAGGAAGGGTGTTGAGAGCAGTTATATCCTGTTTGTGCTTTTGTAGCTATGGGTACTTCCTTCATTTATGACCTTGTTTTCCTTCCAGCTTTCTTTTCTGATTCCTTAATGTTCTTTTGTCTTTCATTACAGCTCTGGGGTATAATCAAACAAGGATACAAATGTAAAGGTAAATACATAATGCATGGATGTTGTTTTCAAGACATAGGTATTATGATGTTTAGCACAAATAAGTCAGACTCCTATTTTTGGCAAAAACATTCTGTTCATCCAAATTTTGATGTGTCATTTGCAACAAAATTCTCAGTAAACTGTGAAGTTTTACTGTTATAAAACACTAGCTGCATGCTCATACGCTACAAGCCAGAAATCCAGTGTGATCTCTGGTTTCACAAGGATGTAGCTTAGTGCTAGTGATTAGAATTTATATTGGTAAAACTAACTCACTCCATGTGAAGTAGAGAGAAATCCTGAAGTGTTTTAGCATTTTGATTTGGCCCTGAAGCTCCGGAGATCCATGTGGGCTGGCAATGCTCCTGTCTTCCTCCTATCTGTCTGTCAGATAAGTCTACTAGCCTCAAAATGCAATAGCAAGAATGAGCTACTTGCAATACAGATATTCAACTTTTTAATTCCTAGAATACCTGATAGATTGAGATCTCATTTCCAGGTTTCTTCTCCCTCCAATAAAAATTTCATTTAAAAAAACCACACAACCTGCAACTCTTGTAGTCCTGCCATTTGAATACTTTCTGGAAACTTTGTTGCTAATTGTTGAATCAGCATGTATTTTTCATAAAGTACAGGTCTACTCCAGTAAAAGACATGGAAAACAGCACTGTGGATTCCATGATTCTTGCACTTTGGTGATTTCCAGGGCTCACTTTGGTGCTGAGTGGTCCTAGATGCATGCAGGCTCCTTCTCTTTGCCTCCCCAGACTTCCCAGGGACAAGTAACTTAGGACTTTTGTTTTCAAGGTGAAGCATACTCCCATTCCTGTTGGCCTGTATTTGAGGGGGCCATGGCTCTGTCCATTCGCCATCTCTCCCTGCCCATTATTGCTCAGTTGCGCCTGGGGGAGGCATCCATGGCACAGTCCATTTGTTCCCAGGAGCCCCATGGCAGCAACTGTGGCTAGCCACTGTTTGGTCATGCCAGGGACTGGATCTTTACTGCCTTCTGTTCCCATGTGCCACAGCACAAGGGCAAGCAGCAATACAAATCTTTATTAATAAAAAGATGGGTAGGCAGGGCTTATAATTCCTGCCCTGAAAACTCAATTTGGGATCTGAAAGTCAAGCTGAACTCTCTCCTGTTCACACGTCATCACCTATACAGTGGCTCAACTGAGATGTAGTTAAGGCGGTATGGTCTGGTGATTAGAGCACTGGAGTGGGACTCCGGACATCTGGGTGACCATGGGCTAGACATTTCACATCTTTGTGACTCATTGCCCCAACTGTAAAATGGGGATAATGATTCTGACCTCCTTTGTAAAGTGCTTTGAGACCCACTGATAAGTGCTGCATAAGAGCCAGGTGGTGTTTATTGTTGTTTTTTTTTATTAACATGAAATTGAAATGTGCTTCTCTGCAGAGCCCAGGTAACAGGTAATGATGAATGACCGGGAGAGAGTTCAGCTTGACTTTCAGGTCCCAGCTGAGTTTGCAGGGCAGCAATTTCAAGAACCACCTGTCCTTGTGAGCACCTGCTGCTCCATGAACCATTACAAATGGGTTCTTCCTCCTCATCTTCCAAGCCACAGTCTTCTTTTTCGATTTTTAAGCTTACTGACCTTGTGCCATCAAGGGGAATTGCCTATTCAGATGACAACTTACATCCCTCCCCCAGTTCCCCAACCAAGTGCCACAGCCAAGAAGATAACTCTATGTTCTGATTAATAGACATTGGGAGAGATTAACCATCTCCAAGCAGGATCCTATATTCAGTTTTATTTGTTTTTACCTTCAGAGAAGATAAAACTCCAAGTAAGGAAGGTAACTTTACTTCTGTACAAGTAAAGTGAGCATATTAGATTTGGAAGCTGCAGCAAAGGAATAAGCATGGATCCAGTCAATGTCCTTTTTAGAGTCACTTATCGGAGCGGAACTGTACTTTAACAGCGATGCATAAAGAGTTAGTTATAAGAGAGACATAAATAAGATGTATTTTCAAAGAAGCCTAAGAGAGTGAGGGAAAGTCAATGGGATTTGGGCATTGATTTTCTATAGGCTCCTTTAAAAATGCCAGTCCTTTAACTGGCTTCTTTCTCAGCTGCGCTGCCAAAGGCTCAGAGTATGAAAGTAACAATGTGTCCAAAACGTGCAGATTTAGAATATAAACAGGTCTTCTGTTTTTCGGGGTTTGTTTAATTTTGGGGGAGTTTATTTGTAGCAATATTTGAGTTTTATGTAGCTGTCCAAAAATCAGGGATTTTCAGGGCCTTCTCTTTGTATATATTGCAATGAGTAATGTATATTATGTACGTTACTCATTACAGTAATATATATTGTAATGAATAATCTCTTTGTAATGTTTCCTAGCAAACGTGAACATGGTGATGTTTGAAACAGGACTAAGCTAAAATCTATTAGGGAACTTATTGCACACAAGCAGGGTCTGCGCAGAACAATGAATACACAACATGTTAGTGCGCTTTAGAAATCACACTACCATAGTCCACATTACTGATACATGGAGACAAATCCTTACATACAAGTAACCATATCTGATGGTTTTTCAAGTGTTCATTGGATAAATGCTGATTTTTTTAATTGGGGGGTATTTTATCAGTGCATATCATTTAAACCCAATATTCAGAAGCCCTAAACATAAAAAGAAGCTCCTTGAAACACCCAGTGTTTGCCACACCAAACAAAAGACCCAACTTATCCACCATTTTTGAGGTTGGTTCAGTGGAACAGATTCTTTGAAGATGGTGCTCAGATCTGCCTTTAGCCTCAGTGCACTGTCTGGTGCCGTTTAAAAACAAAAAACAAAAAACCCCACCTTGACTGACTTATTCGTGCTAATGGCTAATTGTCCTGGAAACTAACCATTTGGTAACCCACACATTTCCCTTGCTTTTTGTTTTCTCCAAATCTTTTTGATCAGAACTTTTGCATGTGTATGTTTGTTCATGGCCTTTAGTTGTAGTGTCTGGTAATCCCTAACTCTCAATGGTTTGGCAATATTTTTTTTAACAGATTGTGGTGCCAACTGCCATAAGCAGTGTAGAGACCTGCTTGTGCTGGCATGCAGGAAGTTTACCAGAGGTACCTCCGTGGGCAGTAATCATGGTTCTCTGCCTAACAGTCCATCTCTGCCACCAGGTAAAAGCAGCCTTTATTACTAATTTACACTCATTTTGAATGCTTTTTGACAGCACCCAACATCCAAACTGCGTTAGCTCTAATTTAATCTATCTGTACATAGAGCAGACTTTTGGGTGCCTAAAAGTATTCCCATAATTCATCAGCACATCCTACTGTAGTTCCCAGCTACATTAAGACCTGTTGTATCCTTCAAGGACATAATTACAGTCCTCACAGACAGGACTCCTAACAGCAGTGCTTCTGGGGCCTTTGAAGGAGCGAATGCTGGAGCAACAGCTCTGTTGCCATTTGAAAGGTTGCAGCTTGTATTATACTTTTTAAAAATTTAAATAATAAAAATATACCTATTGCAAGCTCTAGACACCCTAACATGTAAGTAATAATTCAGTAAAATTCACTCCACCTGGTAGCAGGCCGGCTCTGCTGTCAGTAGTTGGGGAAGGTAGTGACACTACTCCAGCCTTACCCAATCCTTTACTTCCCCTTGCACCCTCTTTCCCCATTTGCATGTTGCAAAGCCAGTGGCAATCCCAAAATGGAGTATGGACATTGCAAATAGGGTCTGGGAGCCCTATCCGTACCACCTCCTTATTGGAGCTGCTCTGGGGCCCAGAGGTGTGTTTCCAAATCACGGTAGAGCTGCCATTCCACCCCAAGAAGAATTTTGGCTGAGTCTGATAGAACTCCTTCGTGGCTTACTGCTGCAAAGTGACCCCTTCTCCTCCCCTCTCCCCAACCCTAATTTTCCCTTCTTTAAAAAAACCCACCATTTTATAAAGCCCCATGCAAACCCATTGCGCTATATAATGCCTTGATCATGCCACCCTTACTCACATTGAGTAGCAACTTACGCCAAGAAGAGTCCTGCTAAAAAATCAGTGGGGCTACCCAAGGGAGTAAGGTGCTACTCTGTCTAAGTAAATGTGGAAGAATCAAATCCTAAATGTTAAATGAATTAGTAAGAGTTGGAACTTGGCTTAGGAGATCCCTGCTAAAAGATCTTGGAAGCGTTTAGTGATCTTGAAGTTGTATATTGAAAATAAATTATTGCAATCTCTCTCCTGTAGTACAAGATGAAGTATTTGAATTCCCCAGTGTTGCTACAGGGCATCAGGACCTAGATGGCAGAGCAATCACCCTAGTGACTGGCTCTTCTCGAAAGATTTCAGTCCGTCTCCAGCGGGCTACCACCAGCCAAGCAACACAGACGGAACCGTTGTGGCATGAACCTGGCTGGAGTGAGTCAGGTTCCCATACCTTCCCCAAAATGAAGTCCAAGTTCCATAGCAAAGCTGGAAAGAACAAAGGCTTTGCAAAATGGGAGAATGAAAAACCCAACCTACAGGTCCATTTGGATATTGAGGTAGAGACCACAGAACATATGCTGGATGAGAATGGAATAGAAACACTCCAAGAAAGACAAGAACCTGAGGTGGGTAATAAAGCATGAGCATGTCTGTTTAAAATCTGCTACTACTCAAGGAGTGTATAAAACTGTTTTATGTTCATTTTTAAATGCTGGTTTTTTGCTTACTTTTTTGCTATCACTTAATAAGATTTCACTCGTTAAACACTAAACTATCAAAATATATAAGCATCTATTTTCTATAAACCCAAACTTTGTTGTGTGTATTATTTTTTACTCTAACACTGGGGATGATTTTTTTGTGCTTTGGCCAAGTGCGCTCTTAGAAGTCAGATGTTCTACTTTTGTGGATTATTTTCCTTCTTAGATATTAAATAAGTAGAATAATCTGAGAATAATCAGATCATATTCTGTCCTGTTGTGCCAGTGTAAAACAGAGTATATCATTGGGTTCAATAGAATTTGGACCTGATGGACACTAGTGTATGTGAAAGCAGAACATGGCCAGTTACTGCAAGGAGCAGTAAAAAAAGATTATATCCTAGCACAGTTGGTCAGTAAACTCTGAGTGGAACTCTGAGGTGTAAAGAGTGCTTGTTTTTTGGTTACAGGATAGCTGATCGCTTGCCCTGAAAGATGGAGGACAATTAAGATGGCCATTAGAACACAGCAAGATGTGGAATTCGGTAGACCACCCTTTGGCCATGGGAATGAATATTCCTGTACCTCATGTTTAAACCTTATGAATCCAGCAGACCTTCCTGTTGTCTTATTTAATAGGATGTTAGAGTCAAAATGCACTATTTATTTTCTCACGAGTAAGTCACCTGGTGAACATTGCTTAGACAGAGCACAATAGTGTGTTATGTGACTCAGTCTTCTGGTCTATGATTTTTTTTGTAGCTATATGCCCTAAGGTGGAAACTGTCTCTACACCCAGTCCTACAGTTCTACAAACCAATGAGGATGGATTTTCTCTTCTTTGAAAGCATCACATCAGCTCATTGTGTCTATACATGGCAAAGGTGATGAGGATGGCATCTGAGTACCCAAGTTTATTTGATAAAGCTCCTTATTCAGGTGCTCATAATGTTCTTTTATCTGGAAAGAACTGAGTTTATGTTCATTGCTAAATCTCAAACAGGAGATTTTGAAAATGTCAGAATTAAAAATCCTTCTCTAGGATGCATTCCTTTGCACACCATTTTTCAAACTTTTAAGATGTTTACATTGTTCTCATTAAACCTAAGTGTATTGATGTGCAGCACATGTTTATAATACAGGGCCATATGAGAAGGGTCTTTCAAACATACAGCATGTGTCAAAGAACGGTAGGAATTTCAGGACAAATATCATTATTCATATGTCTGGTTAGACAATAAATGGACAGATGCCTTTTCCCCCAGCACTGATTATGGTAAAATTAACATGTAATAAACATTTTAGTTTCACTTTTTTTTAATGTCCTTCTTTTAATCAAACTGAAAATACCTAAATAAAATTTAACACTAGATTTAATTAACAGCAACCTTGAATTTAGGAATTTCACTGTCTCTGTGTCAACTTGATCATAATCAATGTCCCTCACGAGCTGGTATTTGGACCTGTACCATGAACCCCACGTGTATTGAATTACTAGTTTGGGCCCAAGTAACTTGGGAGCACAAGTCCTATTAAAATAAAAACCCCAAGGGGCTTATGTTTTTAAATCACTTGGGCACTTTGGAAAATCCACCCTTAAATGTTCACAACTCAAATTGACAGTCTGGTTTGGATTAACTCACGTTTACACATGATAGTAGAAGAGGAAAAAACAGCCAGAAAGAAGCTATTTTCTAAGATATCCTGAGGACCTGAGCTAGCTAAGGGTTTTGGCTTGAGAGGTGGGATCTCTTCATTAGAATCTCATCTCTCAAGATCAGGCAACTACTTTGTAAACTAACTGACCCATAAATCAGCCTCCAAAGGACTCCTCTGTGATTGCATGTCTCTAAATGAAGTTTGTGGTTACAGGCTGCCTTGTCTGGTTCACAACCTGTATCCTGCATGTTTCTCCTGCTTGGAAATCAGTAACTGAAGCTTGTAATAAAGCTGTGACCCATAATTAAAATAGGAGCAGGAGGAGCTCTTGCTGCACCACTTTGGGAGGAGGAAGAGCTGTGGGACAATATGGAGTTCCCAAGCCAGGTTGAGGGAGGGGACCTATGTCCTTCTTGTGTTAACCTCAGTGTGTGACACACACAAGTGCCAGTAAGCACTGGTCTAGATTTCCTGACCTGTGTCACATGACCCACATGATGGGATCAGTACACACAGCTTCCACATGCACAAAATCTATCTGGTAAAGGATTTTAATGTACTGTAGTACATTGGATATGATGTGAAATATGGAATTAACCTGAATTGCTCCTATTAATGCTTCTTAAATGAAATGTAGATAACTGACTACATTCATTTGGGAATGAAAAGTAAATACCCTAATTCACAAATTAGAAAACATGGATTATTTTCATATTTGGAAATATGTTGGCAGCCTGGTTTGGTTTACTATAAATTGGGCAGAAATGGATACAGTTAAGATTTAAATGAATAACCACACCGGTTAGAATGCACACTTGTCCTTTTGTGTAACTTCTAGAGCACACGCTGAGCCCCAGTGCAGTTGTGTAAACGTTTACTGACTACTAGCTGCAGCCTCTTGCTCAAATTCACAGTCTCTCACCTTACCTGTTTTTCTTCCTCATCACAAATCCAGGAATGTGTGCTTGGAGACACTTACAGGTCCTGAAAGCATTTCTCTGATCTGTCAACTAAGCAACTGCAACAATCTTTCCTCCAGACTTTTAGCAGTTGAAAAATCCCAAGTGAAAAAACAAACCCTGGCACATTAAATCTTCCCACTGGCAAAAACTGGCCAGGCTGATTAAAAAACAGCCATGTGGAAACCCTATTCTGAGCAAAAGCTGTGTCTTCCCAGGTGCCAGCCCTGAAACCTCAGCCTGGGGTTGGAGAGTGAAGTTGGGCTCACTCCCATTTCACACATCAATAAATGAAGGTCCTACAACCTTTCAGTGTCAACTGTGCACAAGGGTAACTGACTGGCATTTAGTGACTAATGCAACTGATGATGGACAAGCAGGAACAGAATCCAGTGCGCTCTGTCTCTCATCTTTCTTGGCTCTTCAGGGCCAAGAGGGGTGTAAAACAATGAAAACTTATTTTGGCCACTCAAGCAGGCAGATGCGTCTTTGAATACACCCAGGAAAGAGATCTGTTGAGTAAGAAGGTACCATTTTTACAGTCACTTTTCAGAGTAGAACAGCCCATTACTCATGCTGTGAGCTAGCCCTTCCTCTAACAAAATATTGCTGGCTACTGCTTAGTCTAACCTACCTTTTCTGGAGATGCTGACAAAAAATCTGATCCTACAGTTCCTTTGATTAAACAGGCCTCAATCTTGCAAATACGTCGTCCATATGCTTAACTTGACTCATTGGAGTAGGCCCATTGAGTTCAATGGGAGCTACTTCCATGTGTAAAGTTACTTATGAGCAAAAGTCTTCACAGGAGAGGGGCCTAAGGTGATGACAGTGAGAGATGATTATAGAGCAGCTAACTGGAGAATAGTTCTCTTGTAACAAATTGTTCCTTGAGTGTCCCAGGGGTATTACCACTCAAGGGATTTGCTGGTGGGTGCAACTCAGATGGTGGAACCTTCTCAGAGCAGTGCCTGTGGGAGTACTCACATGCCCCTTCGACCCAACCCCACACCGTTCCTGAGTGTACTGAGAGCAAGGCTATAAAAGGGGGTGTGGCACCCTCAGTTCCTGCCAACTGCAGATGGAGGTGAGCCTCTCCAGATCCATCAGACCCAGATCCTTCTCATTAAAAGAAGTCACTTAGTGAATCTTTAGTGTGCATTAATATAATGTTAGGCTTGCTTAGTTGTTCTTGTGATTAAACTAGGGAAGACTGGTTCTGACTGGCTTTACAAGGTGTACACCTCTTGTCCAGCGGTCTCCACAGAATCCAATGCCTGTACCAGATGCTTGGTCTGCCTTGGAGAGAATCACTCTAATTCCAGGTGTTCTATCTGCAGCATGTTTATCCGAAAGGTGCATAAGGAGCACCCAGAACAGGCTGCAAGCCTTATTACTGCAAGAAGTTCTGTCTGCAACAGCTCCCAGATCTGACTCCATTTAAGGGGTCTTTGTCTAATCAATCACCTTGGAGGCCTCCAACCAGGGGTGGGGACTCAGAGAGCATATTTCAACAAATGAGAGTAATGAAAATAAGACAAGCTGGAGCTGGGATAAAGGTGGTTGCCCCAGCATGGCCAGGGCAGCCAGAGTTCTTGAACCTTCCTCACCTCTCCTAGGGAGTCTGCAGACCTCCCCTGGTTTCCCCAGACTATGTCTACACTAGAGACCTTACGGCAGCCCAGCTGTACCACTGCTGCACCACTTAAGGTCTCAAGTGTAGCCACTCTATGCCAGCGGGAAAGAGCTCTCCCGCCAGCATAATTAAACCAACCCTAATGAGCAGCAGTATGCATGTCAGCAGGAGAGCAGGAAGAGCAGCAGGTGCTCCTGGATCCTGGAGGAGCTCTGGTGAGAGAGGTACTGGCAGCTCCCCCATCCTGCCCCGAGTGCAGCTCCCCCTTCCCTTCCCCAATCACCCCCCACCCCAGAATGCAGCTCCCCCTCCCCTGTCCTGCCCCACTCACCCCTTCCCCACCCCAGCTCCCAGGGGGGTTCAGGCCAGATTTGGGGGGGGCACAATTGAAAAAGTTTGGGGACCACTAGTTTAGTGGATCAGCTGAAATGGATACGGGGTAGGTGGCAGTTGATCAGGATTGTTGTGGATGGCAGTAGTGCCTAAATGTTGGCCTTAAGCACCTAAAGAAGCAAGCAGGTGTCTATGTCCCTTTGTAAATCTAGTGCAAAAACCACCAGTGAAAGGCTGCTGTTGTTATAGGCGGAGATCTTACTAGTGAGTAAGAACAGGAGAACAGCCATACTGGGTCAGACCAATGGTCCAGCTAGCCCATCTTCTGACAGTGGCCAAAGTCAGAAGGAATGAACAAAACAAGGCAATTATCAGGTTATGGTTGGCCGTGCGTTGTGTGGAATAGTATTTCCTTTTGTTTGTTTTAAACCTTCTGTCTATTAATTTCATTGGGTGACGCTTCTTGTGTTATATGAAGAGGTAAATAACACTTCCTTATTCACTTTCTCCACACCAGTCATGTTTTTAAAGACCTCTATCATATCCCCCTTTAGTCGTCTCTTTTCCAAGCTGAACAGTCTCAGGATTTTTAATCTCTCCTCATACAGAATTTGTTCCATACCCCTAATAATTTTTCAGAGGGGTAGCCGTGTTAGTCTGGATCTGTAAAAGTGGCAAAGAGTCCTGTGGCACCTTATAGACTAACAGACATATTAGAGCATAAGCTTTCATGGGTGAACACCCACTTTGTTGGATGCATGTAGTGGAAATTTCCAGAGGCAGGTATGCATATGCAAGTAAGAATCAGGCTAGGGATAACGAGTTAGCCCTTTGCCCAGTGAGGAGAGCACCAGGGAGGGAGACAGACGCAGGCTGCTCCGTCGCGATCCTGCTGCTGACCCAGGTGAGGCCCTGGGCAAGGAGGAACCTGACCGGGAGGAAGGCCTGTGGCAACCAGGACTGCCAGCTGCTGAATACCCGGAGGACCTCGAGGGGCTCGGCTGCAGCCCGGGCCGGCGTGAGTCCGACACAGAGGGGGAGCTGGAGCTGCCATCAGCGGAATACCCAGACAAGCCGGAGGGACCGGAGAGAGCCGCCGGAGAGACCAGGTAGGAAGTAGCCCAGGGGCAGAACTGCACCGTGGGATGGGTGCGTTTGGTCAGCGGGCGCGGATGGCCCCGCTGACCCAGCGGCAGGACCTTTGCCTCTCGCCACTGACCGGGCCCAGGGGCGGGCCGCAGACTCGTGCCGGCGCTCCCCCGGCCTGAGGGGCGGGCCGCAGACTCGTGCCGGCGCTCCCCCGGCCTGAGGGGCGGGCCGCAGACTCGTGCCGGCGCTCCCCCGGCCTGAGGGGCGGGCCGCAGACTCGTGCCGGCGCTCCCCCGGCCTGAGGGGCGGGCCGCAGACTCGTGCCGGCGCTCCCCCGGCCTGAGGGGCGGGCCGCAGACTCGTGCCGGCGCTCCCCCGGCCTGAGGGGCGGGCCGCAGACTCGTGCCGGCACACCTTCCCCGCTAATTTCCCAGGGCCTGAAAGGTGTGACTGAGGTCTCCCAGTGGGATCATAGCTCTCCATCGCCTCTAGGGGCTCGGAGGACCGACTGAAACCGGTCACAGGTGTGAACACCAAGGGAGGAGACACTGCTTTTGTAGTTGGCTAGCCATTCACAGTCTTTGTTTATCCTGAGCTGATGGTGTCAAATTTGCAAATGAACTGAAGCTCAGCCATTTCTCTTTGAAGTCTGGTCCTGAAGTTTTTTTGCTGCAGGATGGCTACCTTTAAATCTGCTATTGAGTGTCCAGGGAGGTTGAAGTGTTCTCATACAGGTTTTTGTATATTGCCATTCCTAATATCTGATTTGTGTCCATTTATCCTTTTACGTAGGGACTGTCCAGTTTGGCCGATGTACATAGCAGAGGGGCATTGCTGGCACATGATGGCGTATATTACATTGGTGGACGTGCAGGTGAATGAACCAGTGATGGTGTGGCTGATCTGGTTAGGTCCTGTGATGGTGTCGCTGGTGTAGATATGTGGGCAGATTTGGCATCGAAGTTTGTTGCATGGATTGGTTCCTGAGTTAGAGTTACTATGGTGCGATGTGTCGTTGCTGGTGAGAATATGCTTCAGGTTGGCGGGTTGTCTGTGGGCGAGGACTGGCCTGCCTCCCAAGGCCTGTGAAAGTGAGGGATCGTTGTCCAGGATGGGTTGTAGATCACTGATGATGCGTTGGAGAGGTTTTAGCTGAGGACTGTGTGTGATGGCCAGTGGAGTTCTGTTGGTTTCTTTCTTGGGCTTGTCTTGCAGCAGGAGGCTTCTGGGTACACATCTGGCTCTGTTGATCTGTTTCCTTATTTCCTCGTGTGGGTACTGTAGTTTTGAGAATGCTTGGTGAAGATCTTGTAGGTGTTGGTCTCAGTCTGAGGGGTTGGAGCAAACGCAGTTGTACCTCAGTGCTTGGCTGTAGACAATGGATCGTGTGGTGTGTCTGGGATGGAAGCTGGAGGCATGAAGGTAGGCACAGCAGTCGGTGGGTTTTCAGTATAGGGTGGTGTTAACGTGGCCATCACTTATTTGCACCATGGTGTCTAGGAAGTGGACCTCCCATGGAGATTGGTCCAGGCTGAGGCTGATGGTGGAGTGGAAGCTATTGAAATCGTGGTGGAATTCTTGCAGGGTTTCCTTCCCATGGGTCCAGATGGTGATGATGTCATCAATGTAGCGTAGGTAGAGAAGGGGTGTGAGTGGACGAGAGCTGAGGAACGTTGTTGCAGGTCAACCATAAAAATGTTGGCATATTGTGGGGCCATGTGGGTGCCCATAGCGGTGCCACTGGTCTGGAGGTACATATTGTCACCAAATTTGAAATAATTGTGCATGAGGATAAAGTCACAGAGCTCAGCAACCAGTTGTGCTGTGGCATCATCAGGGATACTGTTCCTGACAGCTTGTATTCCACCTGTGTGTGGGATGTTTGTGTAGAGAGCCTCTACATCCATGGTGGCTAGGATGGTGTTTTCTGGAAGATCACCAATGCATTGTAGTTTTCTCAGGAAATCAGTGGTGACACAGAGATAGCTGGGAGTGCTAGTGGCATAGGGTCTGAGTAGAGAGTCCACATATCCGGATAGTCCTTGCTTGCATATTTATACCTGCCTCTGGAAATTTCCACTACATGCATCCGACGAAGTGGGTGTTCACCCATGAAAGCTTATGCTCCAATACGTCTGTTAGTCTATAAGGTGCCACAGGACTCTTTGCCGCTTTTACTAATCATTTTTGTTGCCATTCTCTGTACCTTTTCTAATAATCTTTTTTTTTTAGATGAGGTGACCAGAACTGCACTCAATAGTCAAGGTGTGGGTGTACCATGGATTTATATAGTGGCATTATAATATTTCCTGTCTTATTATCTATCCCAGCAGTTCTCAAACTTTAGCAACCCGAGGATCACTATTTTGATTTAAATATTTTCACAAACCCCCACCAAGCTCCACCTCAGACCCAGGCCCTGTCCCCACTCCATGCCTTCCCCCAGGCCGCACCGCCGCCCCTCCTCTTCTCCACCTCTTTCCACCCCATCCCTGAGCGCGCCCCATCCCCGCTCCTTCCCCTCCCACATGCCACTGAACAGCTGTTCCACAGCATGCAGGAGGCACTGGGAGGGAAGGGGAGGAGCTGATCAGCAGGGCCAGCAGCTCCGGATGTTACTTGCAGACCCCCTGGAGTACCCTCACAGACCCCTAGGGGTCTGCGGACTCCAGTCTGAGAAACCCTGACCTCTCTCTTTCCTAATGATTTCTAACATTCTGTTCACCTTTTTGACTGCCACTGCACAGTGAGCAGATGTTCTCAGAGAACTATCCACAATGACTCCAATATCTTTTTCTTGAGTGGTAACAGCTAATTTAGACCCCCATCATTTTGTATGTATAGTTGGAATTATGTTTTATTATATGCATTACTTCACAGTTATCCACATTGAATTTCATTTGCCATTTTCTTGCCCAGACATCCAGTTTTGTAAGATCTCTTTGTAACTCTTTGCAGTCTGCTTTGGACTTAAGTATCTTGAGTAATTTTGTCTCATCTGCAAATTTTGACACCTCCGTTTACCCCTTTTTCCAGATCATACAGCTTTAGCTGTATTGGGTTTTTCAATAGGTTAAGTCATTCCTGGAAAGTTTAAAGGATCCCCACCAACTTGATGTTTAAGTTTCCTAGGTGTGTGAAAAGGACCTATACCTGTACTGAACACACCCCCACAACCCTGGCTCTGGTTTTACAATAAGTTTCTAATGTTTAAAAAACTTGTTTTTCTCACACCTGTTGTGAGAGAGACCCACGTGGACAACAAAGGAAACTGACTGACAATGAAGAGGAAACCATGACACTGTGTTTTTTACAGTGCACAGGGGTGTCAAAGTAAATAAGTGAGAAAAATATTTTCCATTCTCATTTTGCTTGGTACAGTGTTGTGAGGTATTGTTTGTTATTGGTGGGGGAGGGGGGATTTTTTTTATGAGCTTTTAGCTAGTAACTATTTCAGAGAGCAAGCAGTGTGATTTTCTTTTCATCTTACTCTATCCCTTTGAAAGGGCACAACCTAAAGAATGAGAGAGTACAGATTCCCAAACTAGACCAGCATCGGAAATAGAATATTCATATCTATTTCAGTGTAACGCTCTTTGCAGCAATGCTGATTTGATCTAACTCAGCAGTTTGTGAACCAAAAGTTGTTTGCAGGTGAGTAAGAGCTGTTAGTCCTATAATGCCACCTTGTTTCCAAATGCTAAAGTACATTAAAACACTTAAAGATACATACCTGTTTTCCAAGGAAGTAGCTACTGTAGTTGCCATAGGGCAGGGGTGGCCAACCTGAGCCTGAGAAGGAGCCAGAATTTACCAATGTGCATTGCCAAAGAGCCACAGTAATACGTCAGCAGCCCCCCAGCAGCTCCCCTGCTCCCAGCGTCTCCTGCCCACCAGCAGTCCCGCCGATCAGCGCCTCCCCTTCCCGCCCCATACCTCCCAATCAGCTATTTTGTGGCATGCAGGAGGCTCTGTGGAGGAGGGGGAAGAGCGAGGGCACAACAGGCTCAGGGGAGGGCACAGGAAGGGGCAAAGTGGGGGCAGAGCCTGTGGCAGAGCCAGGGGTTAAGCACTGAGCATCCTGTGGCACATTGGAAAGTTGGCATCTTGTATAACCCCGGAGTCGGTGCCTATACAAGGAGCCGCATATTAACTTCTGAAGAGCCACCTGTGGCTCTGGAGCCACAGGTTGGCCACCCCTGCTCTATAGGGGATATTAGCTGAGCGTGATGAGAGTGGACCATGAGACAGTGACGTCCACAGTATCAAAATGATGAGATTTGCCCTCTTTAGGTATGGCAGGACTGCGCTAATAAGTGGAAGGGCAGTCCACTATTTTGGCTGCTAGACTGGACTCTGAGCAAGCCCCAGCTCAATTCCCTGCTCTGTCACAGACTTCCTGTTTGAGCATGAGCAAGTCTCTTTGGCCTAGATTCACAACAGGATGTGTATCACAGGCCAACATTTAGGTGCTACCTCACTGTTGCCCAAGTCTCTGCCACTGGACATGCACAAAGCCACCTCTGTCCAGATACCTTTCCACGGTTAGAATGCTGCTCAGAGCCTTTGCTCACATGTAAGCCCTGGCAGGATTCTTAAACTATGCAGGCCCCATCTAAGCTGCACAAAAGGCAGCCAGGGCTGCATCAGAGAGTAATAAGTTATAACTTGATGGTTAGGGTCCTTAGCAGAGATGTAAACAACCCAGGATTGAATCACTGTTCTGCCTGAGTTGGACGAGGAGATCTGAACCTAGATCTCCCAGCTCCCCGTAAAGTGCCCTCATCAACAGGCTACTGGGCACACTGGAGGAGTTTTCTCAAACTCTTCTATTGGAGCTAATCATTAACACAGGGACTTGACCAAGACTCCCCCACCTACTGCGTGAGAGCTCAAGCACTGAGCTGTAGGATTAACTACTTACTTTTCCTTTCTCTTGCCATTGACTAGTTAATACACAGAACACCAGCTTCAACAGGAGAGAATGAGAGCTTCCCTTTACTTCACAATACCCCATAGTCTAGTGAACTGTGGGAGCTACAGGTTCAAGTCACTGCTCTAACTCTGGCAGTGCAATGATTGAAAAACAGGTCTCCCACATCCCAGGTGAGTACCCTTGCTAATGGCTATCAAGGGGTTTGTCTCTTATTTTTTCATAAGAAAAGGCTGCTCCGGTTTAGGCACCTAACTCCAGGATAAGCCTCACAGCGGATACTCCCACCTTGAGCTGAGCAGCTCCCTCCAGCCTATCAGTTTGGTGCCTGTGTAAGTGGGGGTATGTTCCTGCTATTGTGGGGAACTTTCCTGGCTTATATACTACACCAGTGGAATTGGCTAGCAAAAGGATCTGAGTCCTCACTCCCACTCTCTTTACCGTGAGGCCTGCCTGACCTCGAGGACTCCCTGTCCATTCTCCTGTGTGGCAAAGTCCTTGTAATCCCAACAAGGCTGGGCCTAGGATTCCTGTGGGGCTCGACCTCCAATCTTGTCATGGTCTATAAGGCCAGGGAATAGGGTGTCTCCATTCTGGGGTAATCTCTCCGCTCTGGATGCTTCCCTGACCCACTCACCGTTGCATATAGTTCAAGCAAGTAAATACAATTTATTAAACAGCAACCAATTTTAAAAATAAGGAAAAAATGGTAAAAGGAAAAGGCTAAAGGAAAATATGTAACCCAGCTCTGTGGCATGGTGACAGCATAACCAGCCATCTCTGGAATGTAAGGGAAGTTCACAGTCTGTTCCTCACACGTCCCAGGCCTCCTGCCCAGGCCCTGGCCGCGGGTCAGACACTTGCTCTGGCAGTGGCCACACGCCCTTAGGGTCTGGGTGACAGGGCCTTTTTCCCAGCATCAGCCTCCCCCATTGAGGTTATGATCCTCCTCCCAGTCTGGCCTGCAAGGCCTCTTGGTTGGGGTGTTGCCCTGTGCTGGGCCCTCTGCCCAGGGTCCCCCTCACGCTTCCCAGCTGCTCACCGCACCCGGCTCTGGACTGCTCCAGCTCCAGCTCCACTCTGCCTCAGCGCTGCTGCTGCTCTGCCTCCAGGGCTGCTCCCTGCACGTAGCTACTCTCTGGGCTGCTCCTCTGGTCTGGCTGGCTGCTGTGGCTCTGCTCCCCGCATGTATCTATGCTCTAGCTCCACTGCCTGCTGCTGCTCTGCCTCCAGCGCAGCTCCTTGGGCTGCCCCTCTGGCTGGCGCGGCCCTGCTCCCCAGCTCAGGCTCCAGCTCTCCCCTTAGCTCAGCCCCACTCTGGCCCAGGCAGCTCCAGCTCACACAAGAGACGGGACCTCTGGCCTCCTGACTCCCTCATTGGCCAGCCTGCCCTGTCAATCAGGCTGACCTGGAACATGGGCCTCTCCACATCGCCCCAGGGGACTGTCAGTCTCAGGGTCCTGGTTTCCCATCAGCCCCAGCTAATTTGGGGGTCCCCAGGAGTGCAGGAACTATGACCCCTCCCCCTGCTCCTCCTCTCTCCCCCCTGCCAAGCTGCAAGCCAGAACTGGGCCAGAGCCACCCAGGGAGGTGTGGGGGGACCCTGGATCCTCCACCTGCCCTAGGTGGGGGGCTGGGGTGCCTGAGAGCAGCCCCGAGCCCGTGAGCTTCCCCCTTCTCCGGACAGGGGTGCCAGAACCGGGGAGGGGGCTGGGGGGGCATGATCCCTCGGCTTTTGAAAGTGGGAGGGCTACGGCTGCTCACTTTTTCACAAAAGAAACCTGCCTTAGGGGCAGGCGAGAGCAGGGAGTGCTGCCTCATCAGCGCCAGCCCCTGCTCAGCCGGGCAGGCAGGCTCTGTGTGTGGCTGCAGCATCCAGCATGGGCTCACAAGCAGCAGGTGAGTCCCACTCAGGGCAGAGGGATCCTGGCTCAGGAGAAAGGGAGGTTGCAGTGGTGGGCGACTGGGAGGGAATGGACATAGTTTGGGGAGGACATTGCCCCCCCCAAACAGGGTCAAGGCATGGGGGATGCATGTGGGGTCATGTGCCACTGGCCCCCCGCCCCTGATTTCTGAGCACGTGGAGCAGCTCTGCTCAGCCGGGGGGGGAAGGGAAGTGGGGAGAGGATGGAGCAGGGGGGTGTTAAGGGGCAGAGGACAGTGTGGAGAGGAAAGGGGATGGGGTGGGGAGAGGCACTGTGTGTCTGAAGTGCCTGAGTGGCCACAGCAGCAACCCCCACTCACCCGTTAAGCTGTCCCCTACAGAACCGTCAGCCCAGGTACCACTCCAGGTGGGGGGAGAGACCCAGTGAGCCAGGGGGATTGGCTTCAGCATGCACACGTTTGCCCCCCACCCCAAATATAGCAGCCAAACTACACTTATGGAGGGGATGCACCTGCCCCTGGGGGCCTACCTCAGCTCTCTCTGCCCTTTAGGCAGTATTTAAAGCTGTGGCCCATCTGACCCCCGTCCCAGCTGACTCTGGCACCCCCAATCATGGGCAGTGGGTATCATAATCCAGGGGAGGCTGAGCCTTCTCAAGCAACCTGGTGTGGCCCTGCCCAAGCTCCACCCGCAGACACCCTCCTACAGTTCTCGCTTTTCCGTGGCCCAGGCTGACTGGGGCAGGCCGGCCTGCACTGGGACTTGGGGCAGCTGGGTGCTGGCACTCTGGAGCTGGGGGGCCAGCAGGTGTGGTGGGGATGCTCTGGGCTCCTGTGGGGGAGAAGGGGAGGGGCTGGGAGCTTGCCTCCCCCAACAGCCAGTTCACCCACTACCCATGCCCCCAGTGCTCAGGCTGCCTGGCAGCTTGCGCTGCAGTGCCACTAGAGAGGGACTGCTCCCAGGCACCTGCTCTCTCACTCTGTTCCAGGTGATGCTGGGGCTGCAGCCAGGGCCGTCTCTAGGTTTTTTGCCGCCCCAAGCAAAAAATGTGCCGCCCCAAGCTCCGAGAGCACAACTGCTCAAGTGCAAAAAATAAAATAAAATAAAATTCCACCCCTGGAATTGTGCCGCCCCAAGCACGTGCTTGCTTTGCTGGTGCCTAGAGCCTGTCCTGGCTGCAGCTCTTCTGGGCTCTTCTTCCTGCAGCAGCTGGCACGGGACTTTGCAACTTTTGGCCACAGGTTGTGGCACCTGCAGTCAGGGCTGGCCTTACCATGAGGCGGACTGAGGCGGCCACCTCAGGTGCCAGACTGTGGGAGCGCCACTGGGACCCAGAGTGTAGAAAATTGTGTCTGCTGCTGGTGCATATGTATTCTCTCTGCTCTAGATGCACAGAGATGGTGGAGTGCTGTGCTGGAGGAAGGAGGCCAGAAGAGACATAACAGGCAGGCAGGAGAAAAGTTGAGAGGGAATAACAGAAAGCAGCAGGAGCTGCAGGGAGAGAGAGGAGGAGGAGCCTCTTATGTACCCCTCTAGTACCCCCAGGAGCCTGGACTGATTAACACCAGCTTCTCAGGGAGCTTCCTGTTTCCTGCTGCTTCCCTGAACCCACTTGAGGAGAACAGGCAGTCAACTGAAGTAGTAGGACCCAGTTAGGCCCTTAACACTCTGATATCTTCCCTCACTCAGGCCTTGCTACCAGCCTGCTTATTTGTCCCCTTCAACTGAGTGTTGAGAGCCAATATAACTGACACAGAACAGCAGTCATGAGTGAAAGAAGAAAACGCCACTCTGGGGCAACATTCAGAAAAAGAAAGCATAGGAAGCTTTTCTATCTAAGCAGGAAGGAACTCTCCTGAGATACATAGATACAAATGTTCATGGTGAGCCTTCCAGCCCCAGTGAGGATGTGAGTGGTGAGGAGATGCCTGATCTTCCAGTTACTCAGAGTGCAGGTGACCTGGCAGCTACTGCAGCATCCATATCTCCATCTCAAATGGATGTAACCGTGCACATTCTTGAAAAAAAGTTTCAGAGTAGCAGCCGTGTTAGTCTGTATCCGTAAAAAGAAAAGAAGTACTTGTGGCACCTTAGAGACTAACAAATTTATGTGAGCTACAGCTCACTTTGAGCTGTAGCTCACAAAAGCTTATGCTCTAATAAATTTGTTAGTCTCTAAGGTGCCACAAGTACTCCTTTTCTTTTTACTGAAAAAAAGTGTAGATCAGAGAAGAGTGTGGTGGAGGCACAAGAAACAGCTGCTGCTGAGTTTAGTTCCTTAAGTCTAGATGATGCAGGACTGTGGACCCACTTGAGCAGTAGCCTGAGGGACTTCCTTGTACTGCGTGGGCCTCAGCAAGTGAAAAACTTCATGTTCCCCAAAGACAATGAAAATAGAAGTTTCCATCCACACATTACTGGCGTGAAATCCCCAATGGTGACAAAGTGGAGAGGCCATGGCTTATGTACTCAAAAACCCAGAATGCTGCATACTGTTTTTGTTGCAGACTCTTCCAGTCTAATGTTCCAGCCACATTGGGTTCTACAGAAACAAAGCACTGGAAAAATCTGGCTAGAAATCTGGCATGCCATGAGAAGGAAGCAAATCACCAGAGAGCATTCCATAGGTGGAAAGAGCTTGAGATGAGACTAAAGTTAAAGGCCACCACAGATGATCAGCATCAAGAGAAGATTGCATCAGAGTCTCTTTACTGGCAAAATGTTCAGAAAAGGCTCATTGCCGTTGTGAGAATGCTTGCTACCCAAAACCCAGCACTGTATGGCACTTCAGATCAGCTGTATGTGCCAAACAATGGAAACTTCCTTAAAATTGTGGAGCTGAGTTTGATGCTGTACTCCAGGAGCATCTAAGAAGAGTCACCACCCAAGAAATGTACACACACCACACTACCTTGGAAAAACAATTCAAAATGAGATCATACAGTTACTGTCAACAAAAGTCAAACAGAAGATTGTGGCAGATCTGAAGTCTGCAAGATATTACTCTGTTATTCTGGACTGCACACCTGACATCAGCCATACGGAACAAATGACTTTAATGGTGCATTTTGTAATAACAACAGAACCTAGTGAAAATGTCCATGCAATGGTGACTGTCAGAGAGCATTTTCTAGAATTTATTGACATTGATGATACTACAGGAGCTGGTATGACAAATGTGCTTCTTAAAAAGCTGGAAGATACAGGAATTGCGATAGCTGACATGAGAGGTCAGGCCTACGATAATGGTGCCAACATGAGAGGAAAGAACAGAGGAGTGCAGACATGGATCCGAGAGTTAAAACCTCGAGCTTTTTTTGTCCCATGCAGTTCTCATTCATTGAACTTGGTGGTCAGTGATGCAGCATCAACTTCTAGTGAGGCTGCTGAATTTTTTAATGTAATTTTTCTCTGCATCAACTCATCAATGGAAAATTTTGAAGCAACATCTGGGAACATCCTCTCTGACACTGAAACCACTGAGTGCCACACAATGGGAAAGTCGAGTGAAGGTGATAAAGCCTATCAAACACCAAATTGGGAAGATAGATGATTCTATAGTTGCCATTATGGAGGATAATGATATGACAGGAACTGTTCATGGGAGAACAGTGGCAGAGGGAAATGGAAGCACCAGAAACATACATAACTTCAAATTTCTGTGTGGCTTAGTGTTGTGGCATGACATACTGTTTGAAATAAATGTTGTAAACAAGAGACTCCAAGGTGTTGACCTTGATATATCTGGAGCAATGGAACAACTGGACAAAGCAAAGTCATACCTACAGTCTTACTGGTCAGATGAGGGATTTCAAAACGTTCTGAAGACTGCACAGAAGTTGGCAGAGGAACTTCACACTGCAGCTATTTTCCCACCGATTCAAGAATACAAGAGTCACCAAAGAAGAAATTTTGATTACGAGGCACGGGATAATCCCATAAGAGACCCCAAACAACAATTCAAAGTTGAATTCTTTAACCAGGTGCTAGATTGTGCAACAGTCAGTTGAAGAACATTTCACGCAGCTCAAGGAACACAGCAGTATATTTGTGATGTTGTATGATATTCCAAAACTCCTCACTATACCTGAAGAAGACCTACACCAGCAATGCAGAGCACTAGAGATAGTGCTGACACATGATGACATGCGCGATATTGATGCGAGTGATTTAGGGGATGAACTGAAAGCCCTTTCAAGATACATTTCAGCAGGATCAACTCCAAAGGCTGTTCTGGAATAATGTGTGCACAAATAAAATGACCACCCTCTTTCCAAATGCTTTTGTTGCTCTGGGCATACTTCTAACACTTCCTATAACAGTTGCTAATGGAGAATGCAGCTTCTCCAAGCTGAAGTTAATAAAAACACATCTACGCTCCACAATGACACAGGAGAGGCTGGTCGGCCTTGCAACCATCTCAATAGAGCATGAGCTGGCCCAGACTGTGGACCTTCAGGAAGCAGTTCAAATCTTTGCAACCAAGAAGGCACGGAAAGCACCACTTTGATTATTCAAACAGATAAAAATGCCAGTGTTTACTATGCAGACAAGAAAAGTTACATTTGCTGTTCAGGCATTTGAAAGTTAAGTGTTACTTAAAATTTTTGAACAAGGCATTTTAAGTTGTTAGTTCTCCTTTATTGGGGTAGGTAGCAGAGCAGTACCATGAGAGGAATAGAACAGGAAGAAGGCAGAATTGAGACCTTTCAAAGATTTGGCCCAAGCGAGGGAGAATGGGGACGTCATTTGAGCTCCCGGCCTCAGATGCCAAAATGTTGTGAGCTGGCCCTGGCTGCATTGCTGAGTGCAGTGGCCGGAGTGCAGGGAGCCAATCCTGGGGGCTCTGGTAGCCTCTGCCTTGCCTCCCCCTGTGCCTACCCTCCACTGCTTCACAGAGCTCAATATCCCCTGGGACACCTGCCTTCAGGGCCTGTGATCACCCCATTGCAGGGGCTACCTTCTCTACACTCTGGAATCCCCTCGCCCCAGAGGGATACATCCTCTACTGACCAGGATCTCCTGGACACATCCAGTCCCTCATCCCCATCCCCTGGGGACACAACCAGAACCCTCCACTCATCTGGGCCTCCTCCCTTCCCAGGACATCTCCCTGTTGCGGTTTAAACTGCCTGCAAGAAGTGGTTGCACCACTCCCCATGTTTGTTTGTCCTATCTCCAGAGCCCAGGGCATCTCAGCCTTCTCCCTCCAGCCTCTGGTGCAACAGATGCCTTTCCCCAAGACCATGGATCTGAGGATCCCCCTGACGGGGGCTGGCGTGCCGTTCTCACATTGCTGGAAAGGTGACGCCTGAGACTGTTACCCTGCTTTGCACAGACCAGTACTCCGAGTAAAAGGATGAAATTAAGAGGGGGAAACTCAAAGCTAACAGGGAAACCTTCCTGGCAGTGTGATCTCTGTCTTAAGCTGTGGAACAGTCTCCCAGGGGAAGGGCTGAAAACCCCAAAGGCTTGTCTTCACTACCGCACTGCTTCTGCATCGATGCAGCTACGCCAATGTTGCGCATCTGGTGAAGACACACTATGTGGATGGGAGAGCGTTTCCCGCTGACATAGCACAGTGTAGACAGTGCTTTAAGTTAATGTAACTTATGTTGCTCGGGGAGTTGGCTTTTTCACACCCCTGAGCGATTTTGTTACATCGACTTAAGCATTAGTGTAGACAAGCCCCAAGGCTTGGGACTCTTTAAAAAGGAGATGGGACAAAACATGCTGTAAGAAGCAGCCCTGCATTGGCAGGGAGATAGACTGAGACGGGATGATCACAGAGGGCTTTTTCTCCTCTAACTTCTGTGAGTCCGTCCCACTATTTTGGAAGTACAAAAACCCTGGTGCCTGGATCCCATTACACTGGGATTGTGAATTAGTGCCCAGACATGCAACTCCTACTGGGCCAATAGTGCAGAGCCTACTGTTAGTACAGCTGGTTGCAGGTGCCCTTATGTTCAGCTGACCCCTTATACTCAGGTATTGAGTGCGTCCCCACTATATTGTGACCACGCGGTCTGACACTGCTAGCCTGCTGGGTGGATCCCCGTGTACTTGTACTGTGAATTTTTGGCACTTGCACTCTGCTATATGTAGCTCATTGTGCTGATAGTGCCGCTGCCCTTGTGTAATGACAATATTATGGATGGACAGCGGGTGACCTGGTAGCTCAGGGAGGCTAGACTGCAGGGGTGGAAGCTGTGGGGGGCAGGAGAGCAGGGAAGGAGTCTCACCTGCAGCCTCAGGTGAGCAGGTGGGAGGTACGGGTGGCGGTGAGCGGTGTGAATGTGGGCCAGAGGACTCAGGAGGAGCACGGGGCCGCCGCGCAGCAGGCTGGAGAGAAGCGATGCTTTGAAGAGGAAACTGCCGCTTCTCTCCGGCCGCCGGCTGCGTGGCTGCCTCTCCTCCTCCTGAGTCCTCCGGCCCGCGTTCGCGCTGCTCGCCGCCACCCGTACCTCCCACCTGCTCTCCTGAGGCTGCAGGTGAGCCTCCCTCCCTGCTCTCCTGCCTGGTGAGTGGCGGCTGGGTGCAGCCCACGGTGTGGAGGGGTCAGCCTGGGGGTGGGGGCTGGCCGCCGGAACTGGCCCAGAGCCCACAGGTGGGGTGGGCAGCCGGGGGAGGCAAGCAGAGATGAGCATGTGGAGGCAGCAGGGTGCTCAGGTGGCTGCTGATGGAACCGTGCCTCCCCCCGGCACCTTCAGGTGGGTGTTCAGCTCACACGGGTCTCTGCCCGCTTCTCCTGGACAGCCAGCACAGGGCCACCGGGGCTCCCGAAGCTGTCCTTGGTGGCCATGGAGATCTTGGTGTCTCCTCTCTTGTCTCCTTCTCCAGCTCCATGGCAGCTCTGCTCATGCACTGGGCCCCCAGCCATGCCCCGAGGCCCCAACCCTTGTGGGGACCCAGAGCCAGCCGCCCTCACCTTGCCCAGAGGCCTGGCAATTCTGTCAGCAGCCCTGCCCCCCACCCCTAGTTCCTGTGCCTATGGTCCCAGCTGCCACCCTGCGACCCGCGCTCAGGTCTGGACCCGCACCTGGGAGGGACAGGGGCTGGCTTTCAGCACCCCACTATTAAAAACATTGCAGCATCACTGGTGTTAAACCTAATTCGGTGGTCCACGGTCCACCCATGGCTATGTCCCTGCTCTTTCATTCACTTTTAATCTGCCTAAAATCAAGGTCAGTTTTTTAGCAATAATGAAGCAACATTATGAGTCTGGCAGTTAAAAACGCAAAAAATGAAGGCGAGGCAAGAAGATGAAGCTAAGCAAAAAGACAGTTTGTCATCTTATTTTAAAAAGCTTGAAGTATTGAATAGTGGACATTCGTCAAAAAATATGGGCCAGGAAACATCTGATCACTTGCCGAGTTGAGGGGATACCACGACTGCAAAAGTTGAACAAGTGGACTCTGAAGCGTCAATGGAACTACAAAATATGGGTAATTTTGTTGAAGTAAGGGAAGAAACCTACCCTAAAGCCATTGTATTATTGCCAAAATCTGTTTAATTGGATATGATAGTATTTTTCTTAGTCAATAAACTGAAAAATGTCGGTAATATGGAAAATTTGAGAAAAGAGTATGAGGTGGAGGATGAAAGCAATGTAGAGGTCTTCATGAGCCCCATTTTCTGAGGAAGAAGAAAAATGAGATGACAGAAATGAGAAATTGGTTGATTTTTTCGGAAACCACCAAGGCAGTCTCCTGTCATGTTTGCAAATTATTCCCTGACCACAGCAAAGAAAAACAAACATTTGTCAACGGGCACTCTCATTGGAGAAGCGTTACAAGACATACTGCTGATCATGAAACCTCCAAAGCTAATATTAATCCTATGTGTAAATTCGTTTAAAGATGTAAAGTATCTGGAAGAATTGATTCTGTGTTATCGGCTCAGTTTGAAAAGGAGCATTCTTATTGGAGGAAAGTGCTGAGATGTGTTGTTGCCACGGTCAAACTGCTCTCTTCTTTGGGCCTAACTCTAAGCGGACATGAGTCATCACTGTCAAATCGAAAAGGTAATTTTTTTAACCTGCCTTGAATATCTTAGTGGATTTGACAATTTTCTCAATGAACGTTTGAAAAATTATCAATATTATGGCTCAGGGAAGACCAGCTTTTTAACGCACCAAACCTACAATGAATTCATCACTATAATGGCAGAGCAGCTCAGAAACCAATTCACTGATGAAGTAAAGGATGTCAAGTACTATTCCATAATAGTCGATTCAACACCAGATGTGAGTCATGTAGACCAATTAACATGAATTTTAAGATATGTGACCGGCAATGGGGAAGTTGTAGAGCGACTCATTGTTTTGTCCCTTTAAAATCCCACACTTCTGAATGTCTAGAGACAACTGTTTTGGAAATCATTGCAAATTTAGGTTTGGACATCAAAAATTGTTGTGGGCAGAGCTTTGATAACACCGCAACTATGGCAGGAAAATATTCAGGTCTACAGGCAAGACTGGTCAATGCAAATCCCTCTGCTTTATTCATACCATGTTCTGGCCATTCCTTAAATTTAATCTGCAATGCTGCAGCCGAATCTTGTGAGGGAGCTACACATATTTTTTTACTTTGGTCAGAACACATGTGCCTTTTTTCCAGTTTCCACACATCGGTGGAGTAGGCTACAATCACGCTTGGAGCAGGCAAATGGAACACATTTGACAGTCAAAAGAATGTGACACCAGGTGGTCTGCTTGTGCAGATGCTGTTTTGGCTTTGAAAATGAGCTATGATGGTATACAGAAAACCTTATCAGACATAGCCACTTCAATTCTCAAAAACCACATGTGAAAACTGAAGCAAAATCCTTAGCAGTAAAGTTTTAAAAGTACGATGCTGCTGGTTTTCCTCTTTTGTGGACTGTTTATTTCAGCAAATACTGCAAAAGGTTGATACAAATTTATTGAATGCTGCACAATTGTTAGCCTCAGTTACAAGTTTTTTGTCATGGAAGTTTGAAATGACTATAGCACGGTGGAAGCAGCGGCACTAACATTAACAGTAAATATAGGTTCCTCTGATATATCTGATGAGAAGCATAAAAAAAACAGGAAGCTATTTTTCGATGAAACTAGAGACAATGAAATCAATTTAAAAGGGAAAGAGAAGATCATTGTTGAGACAGGCAATGTTATATGTGATACAATAATAGTGCAATTGCAGAGTAGAGGTGAATCCCTAAAGAAAACTGTTGATTTATTTTGTGTGTTTTTTGACAGAAGTATGGACAAAAATGCTAAAAGTCACTACAGTAAGAAATTAAGTGAATTCTACTGAGAGGACATAGCCATAAATCTTTTTGAAGATGAAGTGACATATTTCATTCATTTTATCTAAAATGAAGAGGTCTGTGCTTCAAGAGCACCAGTTGATTTGTATAGACTTGTACATGAGGGTTTGTAGGCAACCTTTCCAAATGTAGAAACCATTCTGAGAATATTTTTTACAATTCCTGCCACAAATGCTTCTGGTGAATGTTCTTTTTCTGTATTGAAATGAGTTAACAATTATTTGCAAAATACGATGAGTCAGGAATAAGTTCAGCAATATTGACAAAGCCTCTTAACACTTTTTTTTCTTTACAAAATCATCAATTATCTGAATAAATATTTTTTTTCTCATTGAATAAGTTTCTTCAGAGGAAGTTAACTTTTATTTTTCCATTCATCTACACTTTTTATTTTTACACACTTTTCACATTTTAGCTTTCATCTAGACCAGAAGTTCTCAAACTGGGATCTGAGAACTCCATTCAGGTGGACCAAGGAAAGGTTGTTATGTATGTTTTTTTTAAAAAGCGCTTTAATCCAAAGCACTTTACAAACGGCACAAATACTTGGAAAGATCATTAAGTGGTCCACTGAGACCCTGAGCACTTTTCAAGTGGGCTGTGAAAAAAAGTTAGACTACAAAACAATTAAAGTACCTCACGTTATTTTCATTTACTTCCTATTACTTTAGGAGGAGGATGAAGGAAAAAAAAAATGAAAAACAGGGGATGGAAGAAATAAGAGAGCATCTTCTTTTTCTTGGCTGGGTGGGAATCTCAAAAATGAAGCTAAGCACAGGACTCTACTAACTCTAAATCCTCCACTGAGGCTAGCCTCTGACTGGTCCCGACCCTCCCACCAGAGCCCAAAGCCCTCCTGCCCCCCAGAGCACCAGGTGGGCAGCACATGGCCCCCTTCCAGCCCGAGTGCTGGGCAGGTTGCACATGTCCCCCCCTTCCAGAGTGCTGGGTGGGTGGCGAATGCCTTCTCCCAGCCTCAGGCAGGTGGCGCATGGCTCCCCCTAGCTGCAGAGTGCTGGCCGGGCGGCGAATGCCTTCTCCCAGCCTCAGGCAGGTGGCGCATGGCTCCCCCTAGCTGCAGAGTGCTGGCCGGGCGGCACATACCCAGCCCCAAGTCCCGGCACGCTTCCCTGAAGATGAGTAGCCTGCCTGGGGGTCAAGGCCATGGCGGGCTGTTTGGGGAGGCATAGCTGCCCACAACATTATGCTAGCCATCTGACTCCTGAAAATAGTGCCCTGGTGTGATGGTCACACTGGGCTGTTAATGTGAAGCATCCATTTTTGTAGGCAGTGTTCTTGTAGCCCTGTTGGTCCCAGGATATTAGAGAGAGACAAGCAGGGGTGAGGTGCTATCTTTTATTGACACAACTTCTGTTGGAGAGCAACAAGCTTCTGAGCTTATGCAGAGCACTTCTTCACGCCTGAAAGCATGTCTCACTCACCAGCAGAAACTGGTCCAAAAAAAGATATTACCTCCCCCCACCCCCCACATCGCTCTAATGTGAACCCTGTCATTAGGGCCTTGTTGTATGCATCCTAACACATTGAGAGCCTGCATCTTGGTCACTATAGGAGGGTAAATCTTGAGGGTAGTATCCTACTGTTTAGCGGTTAGGCCACACTGAGCCTGGCAGTTTTAATTTTGGCACATGTATCCTGATGGCAAGCTATGAAGATGATGGAGTTTGGAACTCAGGTGAACACGGGACCGGCCTTATGGGTGGGCACCATCATGAGGAGCAGGGTGGATTTGGGATGTGAGATCATGGAAGGTAGCTTGGGGGCAAGGGGAGATGAATTCCTCTGCCACTTTGGCCTTGCCCCCCTCCCACTTTTACAAAGGTTCCAGTCCCCTTAGGTTGCTGAGGGGAGCCTGTCTCCCTGGGTGGCTGCCACAGCTCTCACCACAGCTTGCTGCAGCTTCTGGTCTGGCCCTATGGCAAGTGGAGGAGCAGCCTGGCCCCATGGCAAGAGAGTGCGTGATGTCTAAAAGTTCTTTGTAGCCAGGGCCCCAATAAATCGTAATCTATCCCTTTGTGGATCTGGGCCATATTTCTGATGTATTTTACTCCTGGCTAGTTTAGGCAACTCCCTGCTCAAGTTGCTCGATACTGAGAATCCCTTCCTTACATATCTAACTCTCCTTTTTTTTCTCCCCCATGAAACCCCTATCCTACCTGTTGTGTGGTCATTCCCTATAGCATCACCTGCTCCACCTTGCTGCAGAGAACAGGTTGCTACGACTTCAAACAGCAGTCAGCTAAAGATTTTTGGGCTCAGGGGAAAGATCCTTTGGCCACCTCAGTCAGGGAAAACATCACTCCCAGCCTCTGCTCACACCCAATGAGCAAGAGCCATTGGGCAGAGTGGGGGTGAGGGAGGAAACTGCCATCTGAGCTGCTAGGCCCTACAAAACCCCTTTCTAAAAAATACAGCCAGGACCTGTCCATTCCCACAACACATCAAAATGCCACTAGGAAGACAGTAGACACAGCTGTTACCATCCTGAGCTTCAGAATTGCACAGCAGTTCACATCCCCCTACAGGCCCCACCACTTATAACATCTGAGACCAGCTCATCGGGTTCAGGGAGGATCTACCCCTCTAAGTCTCCACAGCCTGAGTTAAAGGCCCCAGCACAAAATTCAATCCCAAAGATGAGCAAGGCAGAGGCATAGTTACACAGGTAAAGATATCACCTAGTGTATACTACTCCTGGGAGAAGCTTGGTATGGTATGTTGTCTCCTAAGACACACTAACATGCTTGTCAGATAGATCTACATTTTGAACAGCTCTCCAACGGTTCTGTTTAACTCTGCCCTTCATCACCTAAATCCAAGGTCGAAGCGGAGTATGTGAGCACACTATTACTATGTATTTTTAATATCCTTACAGGCTATTACAAAGCTCCAGCCCCCAAGACATATTCAGAGTCAACAGACTGTCAGTTTTCATTTAAAGAAAAAACAATAACTACGTTTCTAGCCTCACACTTGCACAGAAAACCTTCCAAATGTGACCCAAGTCTAAACAGACAGTGGTGTCGCAGAGTCAGTAGGCAGCCTGCTACAACAGCTCTGAGGGGTGTGAACTGCGCTGCTTCCCAATCAGCTCATTAGGCTTTAAAGTGTCAGCACTGGCGTGTCATCTTTAATGTCAACATTAAGCAATCCACTGCTGGTCATTCTAGCAGATGGCCTGGAAAGGGGATGGGTGCAAAGCCCTTAGGGAAGTAGGAAATGGGAGTTGCTGTAGTGACAGAAATACAAAAGGGAAGAACAGAGGAAACTGCCCAAGACTGGGGGTGAGGAAGAAAGGGATCAGGAGCCTAAAGATAATGACTTTCTCACTGAGTACTCCTAAATGTGACAGAACAAAATAAATTGAAGTTTAGTTCGTATGCGAAGACTGTGTTCTCCCCTTGATCACTCTGCAAACCTCCCTCTAACACATAGTGGGAGATTGCTTATGGATCGAGGGACGTATGAAATACAGAATGTATATCCCAGCTGACAATGAAACCACCCCATATAAGTTTGATACCCTTACTCTGCAGTGCAAGTTCCTGATTCAAGTTCTGCCAGCTCAAAGAGAATAGGACAGGTGAAACAGCACAGAAAAATATTTTGACAGAAAAGTCAGAGAGACTTAATGAGACAAAACAGACAATAATGAGTCAATCCCTATTTGCTTCCATTAATCAAGGTGTCTCTCTTCTCTCTATTTAGAGTGGAGGTTTTCAAAGAGGGGCACAGAGGAATGTTCGGCAGGGATGCGTGGCGACACCAAGTGGCACAGGCCACCCCTGAATGGTGAGGCTCAGGGATGGAGCACCACCTTGACCCTCTGACTCATCTCAGCAGGCCACCTAGCCTGTGGGTCAGTGTCAACATCCACCACTGCTCCTGGCAGCCTCCACCCCCAATGCTGGCTCTGCCTGCGGAGAGCATCCCACATTCCTTCCCCCACCCTGAAATTCCATGATTCAGGTTATCAGGGTTGGAAGGGACCTCAGGAGGTCATCTAGTCCAACCCCCTGCTCAAAGCAGGACCAATCCCCAACTAAATCATCCCAGCCAAGGTCAGGCTTGACAAAGCCCTAAGGAAGGAGATTCCACCACCTCCCTAGGTAAGGGGGAGGGACAGGTATTGTGTCTATTTTTGTCTAGGTTGGGGAGTGGGGGTGGGAGGGAGAAACAGCTCAGCTCAAAAAAGTTTGAAAACTGCTGATTTAGAGCGTGCAACATATTTGCTTTCCTGAAAAACCAAGGAGCTGCAACATGACAGAGGATATAATGGAGCATTAAGGAAAAACATAGCAAGTGTTAGAAGGAAAGTGTTTTTCTTCCTGTTCGAAAAGTAAACCCTGATGTTTAGTTTATACTGTCTTGACTATCAGCATCTACAAGCAATGGTAAATAAGGTGGAAGGCACAGGCGGCATTACTTTGAGACCTGGACTACTTCAAACACTCTTGCCCCTTGAAAGTGCAATTAAATAACACGGATAGTAATCAAAATCTAAACCAGTGAAATATGGCAGTCTTTTACAGCCAATATGTAACATGCAGTCCTGCCAACAACTTCTGACTACAAGCAGCTACTAGATTTAGAATCTACATCCATGGGAAACAGAGTACTTGTTAAAGGCATCCAGGCTTCCAGCTCTTTACCTGGGGCAGGTAGGGGACCAAATGACAAAGTAGATATTAGCTCCTACCCTTCAGTGGGTCCCATATACCAATTCTGCTCCCACTATTCCCCCTATGATTGGGGGGCCTCACCCACACCTAGGGAAGCTACACCTTCAGCATGTACTCCCACTTACATCCATAAGAATTGGATGAGTGTTGCTAGGATTCTTGGCTCCACCCCCACCACAAGAGGGCACTCTTCTTCCATCCCCTATCAATCCTTCATTCTGTAAAGTGGGAGAGGAAAACAACTGGGCTGGTATGAGGAGGAGGAGGAGGAGTAGTTAGGTAAGAGTCCACTTTAGGTCAGAGGGAGTGGAAGGTTTCCTTCCCCCACTCCCTCTTGTCCTCTAAGCACCATTTAATTCTGATTCCTCCCCATCACACACAATTTCTGCTGCCTGCCCTCCCTTAGCCAGAGCCCTGTTACTCCCTTGGCACAGCTCTCCCTCCAGATCCTCTGTTCTTCTCTCTGCCCTCCTACTGCTTGATGAGGAGTAGTGTGGGAAATTCTGTATCTTCTCTTTCCAGCCCAGGCTGCCCTGTGAAGGAACAGCCAAGTCTCTCACTCACACACCTCTCTCTCTGGGAGGGGATTAGAGACTCCCACACCCTTTTACACACGCTACCAACATGACTCTCCTCACCATCTATTTGACAGAAATAAGTTTCAGAAACCAGAAATATTAAAGCCATGAAGAGAGTTAAAGGTTAAGCTTCCATACTATTATTCAGCACAAGTGCCATTTGTTTGACTATGCCATTCCAGCCTGAACACACAAGTGCATGAAGCTGAAGATCTGAGTGGGAAAGTGAAGCTAAATGACACTGTAGGTGGGCCTATCAAGATTAGAAGTTAGTAACCATCTGTTCTTAGTGAAAACCATGTTCTTGAAAAGGAATAAGCAGCCCTTGCCATGGGAGAACTAATCTGTTTACAGTTCTTTGCTTTGAGAGCTCCACGGCTACCAGACAAGTACTAACAATATGGTATTCTATTCACATACTTACCTGTTATTTAACCCATCAGCAGGGTGAGGAAGTGATCTCTTGCTAGAGCAAAGATAAGAGGAAAAAAAGCTACTGTGAACAAACCCAGCTTGCACCTTCCATCTTTGGCAGCTAGCAAATAGGAGCAAATTCCAAATGGGGAGGTTGAGACCACCAACCCATTTTATAAAATGAAGTGCCGATAGCAATGAATAGTAGCGACCACCAACTTGAACCAAACCTGAACCAGTGACCTTAGATGTGAAAGGCTCAACACCCTTTTGCTAATCCAAAGCTATCCAGACCCTCCTGAGAATCGGGGGGGAGGGGAGAGGAGGATAGAGAAAGAAGGGTTTTAAATAAATTTAACTTGACAGCAGAAACTGCTATGGGCAAAGAACTATAGTCCATCAGAAAACAAATGCATCAACTAGAGACTCCAAACTGCCTGGCTCTGGAAGCCATCTGTACATTTGTGAAGTGAAAGTGCTCAGTTGTAGCTGAAAGTTCATAATTCATTTAACAGCACCAAGCTCACACTATGACAAATACATTACTAGGCTTGCAAAAAAAGGCTTGTGCAAGCTCCCATCTACTCTAATAAGCATTTTCCTCCATCAAGCTATTTGTACATAGACCATAGGTTAAATGAGAACAGAATGGACATTGACCTAGATTCCTATATATTTTTATTGGTGCTTCTGAAGTGACCTTCACTTGTATATCAATAGCAACACCTAGTGGCCAGAGAATAATTTGAATTTCTTCTGGCTCTGTCTTCTGATTAGTATAGTGAGTGACTATTAATACTATTTGTCCAGCTATATTCTATTATGCTGTGAATTGCTGCATTCAGGTGCTATAACTTATGATCAACAATAGATAACAATGTAAAATAAAATGAGCACATTTATTCATAGGTTAATCTAGTGTGAGCTCCCATATAACACAGGCTATAGAATTTCAGCCAGTTACCCCTGTATTAAGTCCAGACTTGTGTCTGACTAAAGCATGTCTTCCAGAAAGGCATCCTACCAGTCTTGGTTTGAAAACGTCAAGAGATGCAGAATTCATCCCATCCCATGCTTAAAATAGCTGGCCAGGAACCTCTATAAATTTCCTGCTACTGCACGATTCTTTTAGACCTTACCATGATTTAAAGAAAACCAAACAAACTGGAGAACATACAGATACTTTTATTGCTCACCTTTTATACAACAGCACACCTTCAGCCATTTTCTTTCACAGCTTGACAATGTTTATGTACACAAAATCCCAGCAAGAAGCATTATGTGGCTTTCAGTAAAGGAAAAAAATGTCAAGACATCAAACTCAGCCAGGCTTCATTTTCTGCAGCAATAGTAAAAGGGCTTCCTCCAGGCAGGAATTAGTCTTTCCAGGCCGTAGTGCATTTCTTCAAAAAAAAAAAAATAAAAGAAAGAAAAAGAAAAAAAAAAAGACAACCCCCAAAACAAATTGCCCTGAATTTGCTGAGCCAGTGGTATTAACTCGTGCATAAAACAAATTTCAGTTTGCTGTTCCTTCTAGCTGATTTCAAGTAAAAATTAGGTTTGTAAGAGGAGCAACTTGTTTTGGATGGATGCAGGTCAGTTTGAATTGCTATACTTTACTACAGCCCTACATACACTATCGGTTCACAACTTAGCTTGGTTTTAAAATGATCTTCGCAGATTCTGGCCGCAGGCGAGATCTCCAGAGTTGAGCAGGAGATACAATTTTCAATTAGTGGAAGATAAGGCTACTGAATGTGGTATCTGCAGTAGAGCTCATATAATAGATACAAGAGACCTGAGAGTTAGAAAGCAGTTTGAAAGTAGGTATGTGAGAGCATGAGCGACAAACCTTTTCTTGATTAAGATGACAGGGCAGCAAATCAAAAGCAATACTGAAAACTGTGTTTGGAGCATATACACCTAAAGAATATTTAAAAAGAGAAATGCAGAACATATAAACGATAATTTAATTAGTTTTCAATGTTGTGTGTGTATTACAAGTTTGATCAGAAAAGCATTCCTAGCGTCAGCATATATACCCCCAGAATGGAAGTCAATCACAGCAGGGTAATAATTTCAGAACAAAATGATTTGATCAAAGGGATTCCATCTAAAAAGCTAAGCTGTTGGTTTAAGGTTTGGTTAATCCCAGTGAAGAGTGGCAATTTATTTATTTCAGTCAAACAACAAAAAGAAAATCAGAGTTGTATGGGAACCTACAGCTTGCTTGAAGCAAGACCTCTCACCCAGACAGGGCCTTGCTACCATATATGGTCTTTTACTAATTCAAGAAGCAATAGATCAGGCCTCTGACACTAGGTTTCTATTACTTGAGCTCTGCTGAAGTGTAAGATTTAGCAGCCTCAGCTAGTAAAGTGTCTTCCTTGTCCAAATCCAGACTGATTATACTGATAGCCTCCATGCTGGAAGTGCTGCTCAAACTGCCCTCCTTGATTAAAGTTCTGTCCACCTCTGCCTCCCCAGCCTCCTCCTGGGCCTCCACGGCCACCGCGGCCTCCACGGCCACCTCTCCCTCCTCCACGCCCACCACCTCGATCACCATGGTGCCCACCATCTTGGTATCTGTTGTCTTGCTGGTAACCACCGCTGCTGCCGCCACCACCCTGGTATCCACTTCCTGTGTATGAAGACGATTGATAGCCTCCATAGCCGCCTCCTTGGTAGCCACCACCGCCACCATGGTAACCACCTGTTTGAAAACCTGCATCTCTGTAGTTGCTATCTCTGTAGTTGCTGTCCTGATAGCCTCCTCCTCCGCCATCTGTCCAGCCTCCTTGGTGCTTGTTTCCTCTTCCTCCCCCTCTGTTTCCATGGTCATAACCACCCCGTCCTCCTCCTCGACCGCCTCGTTCATGACCCCCTTGTTCATGACCTCCTCGTCCTCCATATGAAGAATCATAACCTCCTCGCCCTCCTCTGTCATGACCCCCTTGTTCATAACCACCTCTTCCTCCATATGATGATTCATAGCCACCTCTTCCTCCTCTGCCTCCACTTTGCTGTGGAGGACCATCTTGTCTTTTCTGCCATGGTGGCATCTCAGGAGGTGGAGGCTCAATTTCATTTGGTCTGCCCCCTCTATCAGGTACTCTGCCCATTAATACCTGTAAAGGTAAGAAAAAGATTGTTTAAGGAGTTCTAATATCATGCAATCACCAGTCTGATCCAGTATGGCAAATCTTATGTTCCTAGTGAATAGTATATGCAACCTTGTGTTCCTATTACTATCATCCTTGTCGGCCCATTTCTGTCCTTTTGGCTTCTGTACCTCCTTGCTGACGCCTAAATAGGCACAAGATGCAAGTTTTTTGGGTAGGGACCGTTTTTATGTTTGTACAGAGTTCAGTACAACAAAACCCAATCCTGACTGCAGTCACTGAGTGCTACTGAAATACGGAAACTTTCTTTAATTCTTTGTGGGTGACGTTTCATGTTAACTTTTGAAGAACAGATACACTATAGTGTAATGCTAATAAGACTCAAGTTCAGGGTACAAGTCAGTCTGATTAGCCTGAATTCTCAGGGCAATAACGGGATTTGGAGGAGCATGTGTGTAATTCCTTAATTTATGCAATATTCTTTCCACGGCAACACTTGCTCTTACAAAAATATGCACCTTGACTATATAAATGTAATCTAATCAGAACTCATACGAGAATCTAAATAGCAAAACACTGATTTTGCAAACAGATTTATACCCCGTCTAATTAAAATCCATTCAATTAAATGACTGCATTCTTTATTCTAGATGTGATGTTAATGACATCAGAGCAATAGCAGCACCTGCAACCCTGATAGTGAAATGATAACACCACAAATATACAAGTAGCTTCCTCACTCCCTGTGTGGGTTGACTATGAAGTGTAACTGTAACATGGATCTTAAGGGAGATATTATGAACCCCTTACTCACACAGAATAGGATAACACACCAGGATGAGTCACACTGAGAGCAAAGGGGGTGCTTGTGGAGTATGATATTATTCACTGCGAGTGTGTCAGAATTTGACCCTAAATATTAGAAGTTACAATTCCTAAAGTTACAAACTAATTCAAAGTACACTACGCACTTTGCTTTGGTGCATAAGGATCAGCAGCAAGAAGATAAGTTTCTCATCACGTATTTTCCAGTTTACATTGACTTTGATGAAAAATACAGAATGTTATGGTGTTTAAAACACTCACTCTCTCATTGGGACAAAAATCTTTTTTAATATTTTAAAATGAAATGACTTAATGTTCACAGCCTAGTACGAAGTTACATTTGCCATCTCACAGCAGTCACTGAAGACATACCTTATTAATGGCGCACACAGTCTTTTCTCGGATAGACCCACTGCTTGTCCTCATAATCTTTGACAAATCTTGCCGAGCTGCCAAGAGGTGAGCAATGGAAATAGAGCACTTGGTAGTTAAAAGGGCACGTTTGGGTTGGTAGACTTTAGCCAGTTTCTCTGTTTGACTCTGTTGGAGGAAAGAAAAACAAATGATTCAATTAGCTAAAGGAATCAGTATGTGACCGTGTCTAACCAAAAGATCCAGATCAATAAATGAACTAGATAAAAATATATTTGTGTTATTAAAATACAAGAGGAATATCAAAATGGCTAAGAATCACTTTATTTGAATTTAAGGATTACTGTAATAAGGACTGCGTGAGCCAAATTATTTTTTCACTCTAGTCACACAAGGATGATAATTCTAACCTGATTGCCAAAATGTTACTTTGCACACATTTGCTTCTTACAGCTGAAAATTGTTGAGAGAGAAAGATATTTTGTTATTCTGCATTTATGTATTTGTCTTGAGTAGGCAGTCAGTATTATCAGTTATCTATGTTAGAAAAAGAATTCCAGCTAATCAATACCTTCACAATGCCAATGAAAGTTATTGATTCAGATTGTATACATCTCCTTTTCCTTTTGCACACGCACAATTCCTAAACAGTCGATGTTTAAAAAAAACATCCCTCAAATCAGTTTTATGCTAGCCATAAACTTCCCTACACAGTAAGTTCTCTGAAGCAGAGATGATGTCCCATTTGTCTGTAAAGCACCTAATTACATAATACCAATGCGTAGAAGGTCATAAAAAGGAAAGGGATCATTTATTTTAGGGATGGTTTGTTGAACCATAATCAGATTTCATTACACTGGGGTAATATGTGGCTATTGTGTTTAACACCTCACAGTTTTAACCGTTATTTAATTAGCTAAAGCTATTTACTGCTTTGCATATGCTAACTTCTTAAATCTGTCACGTGTTATATTAAATAATAGGAACCTATTTAACTCTTCCCAACTGCTGCTATAATCCTATTTCCTGTTCACTGCTAGATACCCCTCGGTAACAAACTCTGTATATTACAAAGAGGGCGGGAATGAAAGAGCCAGTAAACCAATGTGTTGATGATGGGTCCTTTGAATGGTCAAAAAACCATCTGGGCACCGTCCTCAAGTAATCTACTGAAATTCACAACTGTCCAGTTTCCTTACATCGTACATAAAATAGAGTGTCAGCGTGCCATTTGAAAGGGTGGGTGGTTACTACATATGATACAACCTTTCACATTTCTCCTTGCCTGGTGTGAGTAAATTGTTCGATAGGCTAGTAAAATATTCATGTTTTTATCAATTATGATAGTCCACAGGTAAGTAGATGTGCATGGGCTGGTAAGTTTACATGGACATTTTGCACAGTTACAATGCCAATTTTCAAGGCTGTAACTTTCTTTTTTTAAACGTTTAGTTAAAAGAGGAATATTTTACCTCGTTTTTTTCCTAAGAAGCCACTCTTGCTCACATGCTGCTTCCGCTGCCATCAGCGGTTCCTGTTTCCTGTGTTTGAGGGGAGCTACAATTGACCAAGGTAATGAAAGTTAAAAAACTACTTCAAGAAGAGATATTACAGGCAAATAAACGTAAGTCACTCTGAATATGAGCAGTCAGAAGTTCAGTCGGGAGAAAATACCAGCTTATTAACTTTCCCATTTGCATCCTCCCCAATTGCCTTCTGTCATTAACAGCTTGCTCTCTTGACCTCCTGCCCAAATGTACCTATGGCAAGGTCCCCTGTCCCCCGCCCCAAGTAACATGCTCGATACAACACAAGTTAGCTGCATCTAGCTTTGACTAGCATATCATCAAGACTGAGCCCAAATTGAATAGGATCAGAGATGCAACTGGGGATAAAGGACAGTGAGGGAATAACAAAGGTGTGGAGCAAAGGAATAAAGAGATGTAACTGAATATTTAGTGTAACTGAACAGTGGATTGTCTGGAGCGGACAACACTGGGTGAGGGCAGGTGGATGGGAGAATCTGTTCTCCCAGCTGAACTCCTGATATTTTAACATCTTCAGGGTGACTTAACAAATTTTACTTTTCCCATCTATAGCTCCCCTTCAAGGCAGGAAACAGGAATGATAAGAGCTGTAGTGGGTAGATCAAAGTGGTTACTCAGGGACAAACAAAACACCGTAAAATATTCTTTTTGAAAACCAAACAACTTTACACTTTTACATTAGCAACTAAAGGTAAAATGTTTACCATAAAGATAGCAAAACTGAATGACACCCTTACTTTATTACCTGACACTAAGCAAAGACAGAAAGAACAGAATAGCATGGGAAAAAGAACAGAAGTACAGTACGTTTTTCCATTTTTGACCTACAATCCAAACACTTGTGATCTTATATGAAGCCAACCTTGAGGTGAATACATATACAACATACAGAGCAGCCATAATATTTTAGTATTCTTGCACTAATTATTTCTTTAACCTTAAAAATCTCTAATACATAAGACATAAGTCAGCGAAGAAAACAAGGTCATTTGTCATCAAATGTGAAATCTATTTACTGTTTTTATCTGTACAATTAAGCAATTAGTTACCACTACTGCATTCTTTGATTCTTAATGAAATTATAAAAAGAAGTTTTTAAAAGTTCATATTTTAAAATGAATACCGTATCTTTGAAAGTTGCTAGGAAAATAAAATTTTAAATATAACATATTGCCAGTGCTTAAATACTGTGCACATATAGTTTTCCCTACACAGTTTAATTGCAATCTCACACAATTCAAACTATTTCCCCAGCCCAGACATTGTCCTTAGTCCTCCCTTGTTGTGTTCATAACAGCTCTTTCAATACATTTCTACTGAAAATACAATGAAGAACACTGTGCTTTTCCTGAACTAAATCTGAACAGCTGATCAAACCTTGGAGCCCCTGCAAGACACTTCTTTTGAAAAAAAGGCAGGTTTTGCAAAACCATGACACAGCCACAAGTCCCAAGGTGTTTTTAACACAGCCCAAAACTCACTGCTCGCTTTCAGTTTCTGTTGAAACACTAAGTATTAAACAGCTCTTCCAAGTTTGTCAATGAAACCTGACATATCGCCACTGCCTTCCATCACTTGTGTGACACCTATAGCCCCGTCTGTGTGATGGTAGAGGATCCCAAGCCAGAGAGAAGATAAATACAGAACAATTTATTTTTTAAGCTGTTGATTTTTAAGTAACTTATTTAGTCAAAAGACATTGGACGTGAGACTTTACATCATCTGGCTATGAAACTCACCTACGTTGATGGCCACCTAATTTATGTGGTAGTGCTAACTAATCGCACCATTATGGACATTATTTAGACAATAGTGATAATTTTAGAAGCCAGATTTATAATGCTTGTCATGCTTAAATGCTTGTCATGTTTAAAATAATTGTTCCCAATTTTTGCTATCAATATATTTGGAATTTTGTCATAGGGGAGAGATCAGGTAGTTAGTTTGGAAACCAGAATGATCATATCCAATTAACTTCAGAAGGGGTTGAAATCACATCACACTCCATGGTACAATTCAAGAACAAAATTATATACCAAAATATTACCTGACAGCCAGGATGACAGAGCAAATTGCAGTGCATGGAAACATTCAAGACAGCCTTACATAACAGTAATGTACCTAGGGATCTGGGCTTGCAGATGCAGCTTGATTTTGGGGAAAAGTCAGCACTTCAGCAGACAGCACAGACTTTGGTACTAAGTAAAGAGGTGGTCAGAAGCAGGATTCACTGACATGATTCTTCAGAAACAATGCAAAGAAGAGATTCCAATCTTGGTTTCCTTGGTTCTAATGTAAGATTGCTAATGTGACAGTGAATGAAAAAAATCTAACAATCCCCTCTTATCCCTAATATTTATTCTTTTATTTATCCATTTAACTTTATTTTTTGCTCTCTATACATAGTTATATGCACATATATAGTTACTAAATCATATAATAATCATCAGTTTTAAAACAGAATTCTGTAGTCAACTTATTCTGTAGTAAACTTCTTCAGAAATCCATAAACCAAAAATATTACATCAGGGGATGTTTTCCATTAAGTGCAAGGAAAGTCAGTTTTCAAAAGATATTTTATATAAAGCATAAGTGATCTGCATGTTCAGCATGTTTACAGAAAGCAATTTGTACCTTAGCTCTATCTGACCAGCCAAACGACTGCACAGTTACATCCAAACGTTTCACTAAGAGTTTTCTCCGAACTTCATACTCATTGGCTATGGCTTGGTTAATTGCTTCAATTTTTTCCTGAAATGAAGATTCATGAGTGTAACACACACACTAGATTATTTTCTAATTGTAACAATAAATGATAGACAATGGTATAAACAGATTCAGATATTAAACACAGATTTGACTTTAGCACACAACTATCTACCTATTAAACATTCTCCAGTCATGGAATTGGGCCTCAAATGCAAGCCCCAGCTGCTAACACTACTTCCCTGACTGCCATGAAAGCTCTACCTTCTTCATGGCAGCCCAAGTACAGCCTCCTATCGGCACAGTGTTCAATGTTGTTCATAAGGTATGAAACGTCTCACTTTTTTTAAGCTGCTGGTTTGCTTCCTCCAGTATTTTCCAGAGCAAACAAGTAAGGAGGAGAAAAATATGAACAAGGTATAAACTCAAAGAAATGCAAGGATTTATACCCTCAAGTGCTAGGGAGTCTAAAGTCCACAGCTCCTCAAAACTAAAGTGTCTTTAAGACAAGAGATGTGGCGCTAAGAATAAAAAGCAGTACTTGGATAATTGTTTGAAATACTGTATAAGGATCTTGATTAGAGCCTATGATGCAGCAGAGACAAGGCAGCCTCATGCAGCAACAAGATGTTCCTTTATGATTCATAATCAGAAAAAAAGACAAGATACCACTGGAAACGCTATGGCTTCTCAGGGTGGCAAGCAATGGTCCCTGCTAGGGCAAAAACGCAGACATTTAGGACTAAAGGGAATTCTTGTCTATCTTTTACCAGGAGTCTGTACTCAAGATAACTGATTTTAAAAAACAAAAAACAAACAAAAAAAACCACAAAGTATTTGGTAATGCTACCAGACACGGGAGACAAAAAGTCTCTTACACACTTGGTTCCTTACCCAATGAGCTGGTCCCAGTGGTTTCTTCAGTAAAGGTTTTCCAACATGGCCAGGCGGAACCTTTGCTAAGGTTTCTTTTAGCTGTAATAACATATATTGTGAACATGCTACCGTGGCCATAAACACGGCTTTTCAAAAATCAGATTTAGGGAGGGAGGGACTGGGTATTATATAGGAAGCACAGGGGGGCCCTTTGTTTTGATACAGGACTGTCCAAAATACATTGTGCTGTATAAAGAGCCAAATCACATTTGTGTCTGAAAATTCTTAACTCTTATTCTTACAAGTAATATAATAATCTTAGATATAAGGGAGAGAAAATACATACAAAGATCAACAGACTCCATTATGACCTCAGAGATAGGAAACATCTGTGATTAAAATGGAAAATCAAACATTTGATGAGGTCTATTTCCCTTTAAACACAGAAACTATCCTATATATAATTACTTCATAGCATTCTCAATTCCAGAATATTTTATATGAAGACTTCATGGAAGGAGGATCTAAAACGGGCCCCTCTTGTAATAAAAAATACATTCTTCAGTATGATCATTTAAATTATATGTTGATCAAATGATTTGTGTGTAGCTACTATTCCATCTTTCCCATCTTAAAACTACTAAGAACGCAGGTATAGAAATGGGATAAAACACTTGGACTGGAGGAAAAGTGGGTCAATGAGTCACAAAGATACTGCTTCTTTCTTCATGTTGCAAGTCATGTTTCTGAATTTATGCAAATACTCTCTTCAGCGGCCTACAAAATGTAAGGCCTGGTTTCCCAGAGGTGCTGGATACCTGCAGCTCCCACTGAAATCAATGGGAACTGTAGATGAACAGTGCCTCTGCAAGTCAGGCCCCAGATAAAGCCACAGTCATAAAAAGAAGTGATGCTTTGCCCAAACTCTTTGCTTATGGTTTCCTACCAGATGGTAATTTGTACATTTCATGAAGCACAACCCATTTGAAGAAAGTTGTTTTCACCTTTTCAATATACTGGTAAATGCATGCCTGGTCCTCTCTTAAAATTTAGAAAACTTTTCCTACCTATCTCTGTCCCTGCCAGAACATGTCCTTTACAACCACCAGAATTGCACGTAAACGTCTTTCTGATTTGCAAAATGTTGTTGTTCCAAAGAAGTTTCTGGAAAACTGGATATCAACTGAAAGGTTTCCAAGTTTATAATTCTAGGTACCTGTCTATTTCATAATCATTCTTTATGACTGTAAGTGCTACTTATTACTACACTCATCGCCAATTCCTATCTGTTTTGCTTACTAGTTCAAAAAACCCAATACATACAGAACAGCAGAACTAATGGTTGATTTAAATAAGCTGCATATTTGCCATATGCATGAACAAGATTACCGTTGGAAATCAAAGTTTACTGTAGCTGGCAGAAACTTTGGAATGCACAAAAGAAGAAAATACAGCTATCATCACTGTATATTCAAATCTAAACTTTTCACTACTTATGATACTGTAGTTTTTGCCTTTCATTCAGGTTGTGTCAATGAAAGTCGACCATTACGTTTCAATTTTGTTTATAGTCAGTGTCTAATCAGCTTCACATTTTGGTTTCTAACTACTACCAAGATATTCCAAAGTTTGGATTGCAAACACTGCAAATTCCCTGAAAAATAAGTTTCTGCTTAACGTTTTTTAAAAATTCACTGAAACATCTCATTAGCCTTTTAGTCTGTTTTCACTACAAGATGGCTTTGGGCCCTAAACTGACTTAACAGTATCCCTTTAAGCTTAATAGACTTAACATTGCCTGTTATTGTGAACCAAGCAAAAAAGTGATAGGGAAGTTAATTATGAAATTTTGAAAAAGTATGAACTCTAGTATGTCATTTTTACATTATAGATAATTCTGATCATACAGAGCACCTTTCATCAGAAAAACTTTGCCAGGTTAATGAGTTCATCCATGTGAGATAAAGCATTTTCTCCATTTTACAGATGGGAAAATGGAGGCACAGAGATCTTAAACTGACTTTCCTGAAGTCTCAAATCCATGACAAAGCAAGGAACAAACCTGTGATCTCCTGAGTCCACATTATCTTTCCCCTCCTAAATGACAGCAATTTGGAAAGCCAAATTCTCTTTAAAGACTTCCAAATGAGTCATTTCTAGCAACTTTGACTCAGCTGAAGTAGAAATTCCTAAAAGATTAACAAAAGGTTTCTAAAAGGGGGTTTGGGGACCTTAGTAATTATGTAAACTTTAAGGGACAGATAATATAAGAAAGTTAAAGGTTTTTTTAAACAAAAATGTATTTTTATAACAAAGAAAAAATATTTTCCTTTTTTTCTGCAGTTTAATTTGTGCATTCGACCACACATTCAGTTTCACTGTTTTCCCCAGATAGTAAGAACATTCCTTATTTAAAAAAAAAAGAAAAAAGAAAATGTAATCAAAGTCACACAAAATGACATGGGGACTCTAGGGTAGGTGTTCACTTGATATAAATTTTAACTGACTAGATTTCAAGATGACAGATCCCTTTAAAAAGTTGTTTAAATATCTAAGTAGTAATTAGAAACAAGTTTCTCCTTGACTTACCTGCCAAGACTTAAGTTCAGTGGTTCTGAGAATCCTCAGCAGCAGGTAATGACTCAGAGACCTACAGCTGCATAAGGAATATGGAACCCTTCATGGTAATGAGATAGCCACAGCCTTTGAGCAAGATACACAGAACCCTGACCTCAGGTCTTAACAACGAAGAAGCCCTTAAGTTCACTTTTAATATCTGCAATTTCTTTGTGATTCATAGCACATTCTGTAAACCACATTAATCCCCCAATGGTAGAAAAGTTTCAAAAGAGGCAATGGAGCTCATTTAAATGAAAGCAATAATACTCTAATATTGTACTTTTGTTCCTTTGGATCTTACTTTTTTTTCGATTCCACTGAAGAACTGGAACATAGTTATGTTGGCTGGAGGCTTGGACATGCCTAATGCAATACAAATGCCTTTTAGCTCCTGAAAGACCTCGCTACCACCTCCTTCTTGTGCTTTTTTTGGAGGGGTGTTCACACATAGCATTCTGGCAGCTTCCAGTTCTGAGATGAGGTATGCTGGGGTAAGAAAATTAGATTTCAGAGTAAGATACATCTAATTTTAAAATTACTGAGAATTAAAGTACTTACAATGATAAAGGCACAAACAGAGCATTTTATAAAGATTTCAGAATGTAATTTTTCAATCCAAAGAAAGCTCATATTTATAACAATCACTGGGTAGGAGCAGGTGGTCCTGAGGGGATCACTGAGAAGGGGAAACTCTAAGGTGGAGGCACCTGTGGCAACTGGCAGTCCTGCTGAGAAGCCCCACTCCAGCAGATTTTATTATACTGCCTAACAGAGCATGGCTCTTCCCCTGCAAGGCCTTTCCAGAGTGAGTAATATTGATCGGGAACATGGGGAAAAAAGCAAGAAGGGGCTAGCCCATGGATTTACAGCCAGGTTGATAGGACTCCCTAAGGTCTTGGGTCAAAAAGTGGGTCGGCTAGAGGTATAAATGAAAGACTCACAGGGGAACCAGGATTGGAGATCATCCAAGGAACTGGGGAGCTAGGCTGGCTGGAAAACAGTTAAAACAATCGCAGCTATTCTTGGGGGCAATGGAGACACTATGTAAAGAAAGCAGGAACTGATGCGGAAGCGGACTATAGAGAACTCTGCAAAGCTTTTCACATGAAGACAGCAGGAAGATGGCAAATCAGGGATTTACCACCTCACCCCATCCTCCCAAAAAAACTCACAAATGAACAAAATCTTGTGAAGTGTCTGCTTATGTACAAGAATTCAGCATTATGTTTAATGTCAGATTTGATTATGTAACCTTAGCTTGTGATTCCCATAATTTTTAAAGTTTGAATTAAAATGTGATGTATTTAATGGTACATTTTCTCTTTAATTTCACCTAGAAATCTCAACAGTAATTTAGAGTTCTTCTGTTCCAAAATACAATGGGAATTCTATGTCAACAAGAATGTCACTTTACTATGCTGCTTTCAAACACCAAACAGCAAAAAGAGATACAGGAGCTATTTATGGAGGAGGCTGACACAGAAAAACTGAGGCTCCTTCTCTCCCCAAAAGTCAGGCTTTCAGATCGGTTTTAGGGGTGTGGAAGAGGGAAAGTTCTTAACCATCCACCACCTATTCACCACATCCCAAGAGTCAGGTAGAAAGCCATGATAGAAGATTCAAACTAATGACAGATCTACCAGTCAGAGTGAGATACAAAAAGTGAACCCTCTGAGCAAAGTCCAAGGTCTTTACCCTGACTGGAATCTCAACATGCTTCCCTCTTCCCAGTACCTTTGTAGAGAGGAATGCAATAGGCTTTTCACCAGGTCATTGCCTCTGGTCTTCACAGGTGCTCTCCCACCCTCAAATCTTTTCTACTGGATACTGACTGGTAAATTTTTTGAAGACGTGGCAGTGTAATGTGACTCCTTCAATTCTTTTGTTTGGATTTTGGCCTACTTAAGAATTACTGAAAAATTATTCACTCCTTATGGGAAACAAACAACACAATACCACCACTATTCTGTTTCAGAATCATAAAAAGGAACAGGAGTGGAAATCTTTGCATTAGCAGGCCTCTACGAAAATGTTCCCTTTAACTTACTGAGCAGCAGGAGGCAGTTCTTCTGATTGAGAAGGCGTTTTGTCACATCTCCTGATGTTAGTGATGCATATGGACAGTTCATTTCCCCCAGAAGCCCACTCACTTCAAGTTGGAACTCTTCTGCCTCATTTGGACCTTTAAAAAAAAGCATCTTGTTTAATCAGTTCAAATATTTAGTTTCCTGATTTTGTGATCATAAATTAATTAAGAACTACAGAACTTTGGAGACCAGGGTGATTTGGTAAAAAAAAAAATAATTGTGGCTACAGCAGAAAGTTATTCATGCTAAAGGAGTATCAAAATGAAAATATTGCTGTGGGTGAAAGCCACGAAGTCCTCTGGGTTTTCAAAGCTTGGGACTCAGCATGACTGATTTGAGGACAAGTAGTTCCTCAGTGATTGCAGACTTATGCTTCCATTTGCTCTCTCCCCCAGTCTAGGAACTCTTCACTTAGTAGCCATATAAAGTACAGAAGTTGGAACTAATGATATCACAGATACCAATCTGGAATCCGTGTGGAATCTTAGTGTCACTTAAATATCAGAGCGATAGGCATCTTAGATTTAGACAATTTTGACTGAAGTACTCTTAGTAAATAATTAGGAATTGCTGGGTAAGAAAGGTCAAGAGTATCACAAACCTACCCCTTTTAAGTTTACATTTATGACCCTCACCTACTTGCTTTTTCTTAGTAGGAGGGAAAGTCAAGTAGCTTAGGTGCAACATTTAGATTGACAAAAGATGTGTTTTCTTGTCCTAGAGCCCAAGAACTAGAGTGAAACTAAGATAGCTTTTCATCATCCAAGCTGAGTGAAGTACAAAATGTGAATAGAAAAAAAAAGTTTAAAATTAGGGCATTTAAAAAAAGAGACATCAAGTCGAAAATATGATAAGCCCAAATCAGACAAAATTAGGATACCACTTACTAGCACTATAAATATATAAACCCTTGATATATATCTATTGCCCAAGTTCCTGAGAATTTAGGAACAGGCACGAAGATCCAGTTTACTTCTATTTTGATTCAGCCCCTGAAGTGGGAACCTTATAACATGCAAGATCTTTTACTGCCTCTACTAGTAATGTATTCTCACTAAAATGAATAAAATATAGGGAGAAAAGGATTATTGGAAAGAACACACTAAAGAGAGGAAGAAGAGATGGAAAATATTGAAAAAAGGAACAGCGGGAAAAAGAACGGAAAGAGACAGGACGCTGAGAAACAAAAAGATATATAGGGACATTGAGTAGATTACAAGTTAAAATTCTCTTTTTACATTAAGAGTCCATTTGCCAATCTGTGTGGTTTTATATTTCCACACACACACACGCACACACAAAAAGTCTCTTGTGTTGAAGTGTTAAATGCTTTCATTAACCAAAGGGGAAACTAATTGTACCAGGGAAAATTAATGCACAAAGTAAACAAATGGAAAAATACAGAAAAGTCTATAACTGAAAAATTAAAGAAAAATATTAGGATTAGGTATTGTAACAAAAATAGGTTAAAAAGTGTATACAATTCCACAAATATTCAGAATTCTGTTGAATACCTGTTTAAGATAAAATATGATACATAAAGTATAAGTCTGAAGAATGCCAGAATTAGAGCTCATTAAAAACTCAATAAAATTGTTTAAACATTTTCTTGAAAGTTTTATTTAGTTTTTCCCCATTAAAGTTAAAAAAATTATGAAAAATTTTAGATTTCCAAGTCCTCCCCCACAAAGCATTTCATAATTCACTGTTTGTCTTCCCTTTAAGATAATCAAGAGTAAATAGGCAATTGAGGCAAATCTCTAGTTATTAGAGCATCCCCTCTGGAATTTTAAATATAATTTAATATATCAGATCCTCAAAAAGTTGTAAAAAAGTTATTTTGAAATTTTGATTAATAAAACTTTTTCCTCCAAAAATAAGAAGGTATTCGAGAACTGAACACACTCCTCTCTGTGAAAATCAGTTAAAGGAAAAAATAACTTCAGTAGAAAGTTCATCCCAACAATGAATTCAGCTTCTGTTGGATGCACACTGGGTCAGCTTGAAAAATGAGGTGGAAAACATCCAAAAACTGATAGGATGCGCACAGTACTCTGTGGTACAATTGATTTAACAACTGTCAGACCAAATCTATAGAACACACATCTATAAAAGGGTATTAACTGCACAATTTTGTTCTCAGGGCTGTGGTTACTTACTGTTAGTAGCTTGCACATTTTCTTCTAATTTACAGTATAGCTTTAACTCAGATACCAGCCAAGCAGAGAGTTTGGTAAATTCAGGGGAACTGGCTCCACCAGAGACTGCTTGAGTCAGCGCTTCATCTTCTAACAATGGACCTTTGTAACTGGCAAGTAAAATTAAAAGCACAACTTATTAAGCATCTATATTATGACTGAATTCCGCTATAGATTTTTTTTTTTTTTTTTTTAACATCTATGTGCACATGTAAGGAATATCACCATTATATCTTAAGTGTTGAAGATACAGGGAAATGTCATAAAAATTCATGAATTTAACTATGGGGAAACAGGACATTAAAAATGTTTGAGTAAAACAAATGTGACAGGAGTCAAAATGTTTTCATTCGGAGCAATGCTACTGAAATATGGAGTGCAACTTCTATCATAGATATTAGTTTATTGATCTATTCTTTCTGCAATTCTAAAGTACCTCTCTGGAATTATTGCTTCATAATATGTTGAGTAACTAGTGCCTGACTGTTCTATTGCCCTTTTTTTTTTTTTTTTTTTAATTGCCCAAATGTCATTTGTTTTCATATTTTTACTGGGTTGCCAGACAATGCAAATTAGAAACACTGGATAAAGATGTTATATAAGTAGTGAAGGAGGAATAATTTTCTGTTGAATAAAAACTTTAATATGGACATTAAAGAGGTGAAAAGTTGTCTCTGTATGGAGACCTATGGGACAAATTCAGGCCTGGCATAAGTAGGCACGATTTTATAATGAGAGTTGTACGCACTATGTCAAAGCTGAATCTTATTCAACTCTAAATATAACACATTTTAGTTATTTACTGGTTTTAGAAGATCGGAGGTTTTTGGTTTTTTTGTCCAGAAAACCTAACAATTTCCCCCAGCACGGTAATGGCACAAATTACAGCTTGTACTCTAGTAAATATAAAAGGTGCTAGATTGTTTTGATGTAATATACCCATCTGAAAAGGGATCAAAGAAACCTCAAAAACAATTGAAGTTACCCTGATACCTTGAAGAAGTAAAACTTCAAATGACTGAGTCCACTTTGACAATTGGTGCAGTCAACTCTTGATAGATGTCAAAGATGACAGATGTCTCAACCAGCATACGAGGGCTCTTATCCTGCAAAGATTTGGGTTGTTACTCACAGAGTGTAAAGTTACACACACAAGTAATCTTTGCAGGATCAGAGCCTAAATAGTTTGTCAAGAGAAAGGCCCACTCTCTGATTCTCCTAGCAATTCCCCCTTCCCTAGAAATGCCGTCCCAGCTAACATCTCTCTCATAACCTGGCTCCACTTCTTCAGCTCTTTAGCTAGCAATCCAATCTATGGATTGCTGACTGAAACTTCAATCTGTGCCTCCCCATGTTCCATAACACACATACTTCTCCTCCTCTTCCCTCCAGTAATGTCCCTGCTCTGGTTGCTGCATTTTTTCTGCTGCAGCCTCTTGTAATCCACAGTTTGACAGCATTTTTGTTTAGTCCAGATGGATCAACAAAGCCACACTGGGCGAAATTCAGCCCTCCATTACATTTGTGTAATCTCCTATTGACATTGAAAGTTAAATCAATGTACACCCTGAATAAAGAATTTGGCCCAGAGTGCTATAAAGATGACCTGAAAAAGGAAAAATGGGCTTGTGTCCTTTTATTCTTCTTCATAATGTACAGAGCCTACATATTTGTTTTCCTCCCTTCTCTGAAGGGAAGGTTTTACTCCTGCTTCTCCCGCCCCGGTTAGCATGAAAGCATATGTTGATCAAAGAACTAATGAAGTGAGGACATCACAAGAAACAAGGGAATTAAAGCTGAGTAACTTAAAGCAGAAGGGAATTTTAATCAGAGACTTTTAACATATTAAAGCTGTTTGGTTTATTTGTTTTTAACAACATCTATTTGACTTCAGTGCCTAATGAACACTTTGTAGTAAGGCATCCTTCGTTAAACATTCAACTAGAAAGGAAAGATTCTCCATTGGTCAGGGTGCTAGCCTGGAACTTGAAAACCCAATGTTCAATTCCCTGCTCTGCCATAAACTTCCTGTATGACCTTGGACCTCAGTCTCTCTGTGCCTAGTTCCCTCATCTGTAAAATGGGTATAATAGTACTCCCTCACCACACAATGATGCTGCAAGGACAAGTGATGACTCAAAACACTGCGGCTGCTCCTACTAATGTTTCAGTGCCGACACTACCTACGCAGACGGGAGGGGTTCTCCCAGCTGTGCAGGCCAGGGGTCCCCAATGCAGTGCCCACAGGCGCAATGGTTCCCTTTGGGGCAGTTGTGTGCGCCCGCATGACACTGCGCCACCGAAATGCCGCTGCTGAGTGCAGCCACCAGAGAACCGCCCGCCGAAATGCCGCTGAGAAGCACTGCCGTTTCTCGGCGGCACTTTGGTGGCGACACTTCTTTTCGCTGCGGCTTCTCAGCAGCATTTCGGTGGCGGGGTGCCCGGTGCTCACCACAGTCTTCTAGGAATAGGAATGTGCTATTCCCACAGAAAGGTTGGGGCCACTGGTGTAGGCAATCCAGCTGGCCTAGACATGGTAGCTAGATTGATGGAAGAATTTGACATCAGGGGTTAGGTCAGTATAGCTATGTCTCTCACATGCGTAGATTTTTCATTACCTCTGAGAGATGTACCGATTACAATGTAAGTTCCCAGTGTAGACCATCTCTCAGATACTGCACTCACAGAATCCAAATAAGTACCATCAACAGACAAAAACAAAGGGAAGACTTGTGGCATAAATAAATTTGTTAGTCTCTAAGGTGCCACAAGTACTCCTTTTCTTTTTGCGGATACAGATTAACACGGCTGCTACTCTGAAACCATCAACAGACACAACACAATAGCCCTGGAAACTAAGTCTGAGAACACAACAGACATGCTGTACTTCTGCGAGAGGATTTTTCTGCTGTAAGAAAGATTTCAAAACCTGCAAAATCGGGTTTCTTCTAGAACAAAGATTTTCCGTTGAAGAAGTTGAATCCCTAAACCCCAGCTCTCCCTCTGCCACTAGAGGAGCCCCTCACGTGTGCCTATGGAAGAGGGAACAATAGGCGAGTGTCACATTGGCCACCCGAAGCTAACATGGAAACACGAGCACAAGGAGTTTTCAGCCTCGATCCCCGTCACGGGAATTGCCAAGTCACCCACCAGATACGGGTCCACCTGCCCCCGCCCCGAGCGAAGCGCTGGTTGGGCGAGCCGGGAGGGGGTAGCCGGTCCCACACGTGTATCCCGCGGAAGGCCGGGGAAGGACACCTACCCTAGATCCTCCAGCGCCTCCAGGATGTCGCTCTCCATGAGCTCGAACTCCATCCTTTGCCCGGGCACCCACCGGCCTGTTTCCTTGCGAGGGAGAAAGCTGGCACCTGCACAGCAAAGCGGAGTCAGTCACCAGCGCGCCAGCCCCTGCCCCGGCTACAGCCCCGGGCCCGGGGCGAGGCCACCTCACCCCACCCCGCTCAGCGGCAACCCCGGGCCCCGGGCTCCTCAGCCACGCCCTCCGCTATCGCTCCTGCCCAGGCCGGGGGTCACCCCTGTCAGCTCCCCGCCCCCTCCTCCAGGCCTGCCCCCTCCCTTGCCCCACCGGGCTCCCCCGACGCACTCTGCGCAAGCAGCTACCAAGCCGACTGCCGGGTTGGCATGTCAGAGCGGGGGGGGAGGGGAGGGGAGGGGAGCAGGCCCCCGGCCTGACCTTTCACCCGGCACCGGGAGCTGCCCTGCGCGGTGCCTAATTCACATCACCACCTTGTGTTCTTTTAACGTCTCCGCTACTCTCCGTTTCTCTTTCAGTGTGAGGGGTGATTTTTTTTTTAATTTCTGTTTTTTTGTTTTATTAGCAGAAACGGCCCCTTGAAGAAAAATATTTTTGTCAGGCAGCGTCTGGCAGCCTTGAGCGGAAGGACCCCCCTCCTGTGGAACCCACGTTGGAATGTGGAGGGTTCTGGCCGTCCGGAGACGGTGAAATTAAAGAAACGAGGAGACATGGAGCGGGAAAAGGGACAAACTTCAGCAGATGGCGGCCGTGGGTGCTTGTGTTAGGACTACAAGTCCCATCATGCCAAGCACTAGCTGGAGCTATGCAGCCGTTAGGTACCACATCCGCACGTTTCGTCATGGCTAAGCGTGCATTAATTAGCAACCCAGGTTGGAAAGAACGGGCCTTGCTCCAGCTACAGCGCTACCTCCCATGCTCTGCCGAGCTGTCCGGCAGCCACCTATGCCAACTGCCTCGTGCTCACTCGCCCACCCACATCTTGCTGCCCCAGAAAAGAGAACCTGGGGGAGGAACAACGTCCAGCCCTGTGGGTCCGCATCTGCAGCCCCTTCAATGGGCCAGACCAGAGTCAGGCTGCAGCAAAATCCTGTGCTGAACGGTCCACTGCCTGCCCATCTCCGACGCCTGCCCCTTTTGGAGCATGAGGACAAACCTGGCACATGCCTACACTGAATGCATCAGATTACAGCCCCTATTCTGGCTCCTCCAGAGCCTCCTGTTGAGGTTTGGGCTGCACTTTTCCCCACAGCTGTTCATTTTCGCACACCCTGTCCGCAGCCCCACCAAGTCACGAGACCGCCTTGTCAACCTCCTCCTGGCCCTGGCCAAAGTGACCATCTTCAACACCAGGAGGAGGATGCTAAACGAGGGAGTGCTCTGTGACTTTGGGGCCTATTTCTACTCTTCCCTGGTCTCACACATCCCGGCAGAGTTCCTCTAGGCAGCATCTGCTGACTCACTAGATAGCTTTGAGGAGCAGTGGGCACTGTTCAGGGTTCTCTGCTCCCCCACTGGAACCCTAGTTTTGAACCTGTGACCTTCACTCCTGACCCTGTTATTCATTAGTTGTCCCCCACATTCACTTGGTTCCTGGGGCCAGTGGTCCCCCTTGCAAGGCTGGGGGAGGGGCCTTTAGACATAGGCAAGCACCTCCCAGGATTTCCAATAAGGCCTTCCCCATTCCCACCCTGCCTCCAGGGGAAGACCCTTCTCTGCCAATTAGAGCCTCTGTCTCTGCTGAGGGGCTGCTGGGCTTCTCAGCACCTCAGCAGCCAGTGCTCCCTACTACAGGAATGGGAGCTGGCTAGCTAACGAGCAATTTCCTCCTGCAACTTTTCTAGCTCCCAACACTGCCAGGTCCCCTGCTCCCCATCCCAGGTTTAAGGAGACTCAGGATTTTGGAGATCAAACAGGGAAGGGGCCCTTTCCCTCAGCCTTCTAAAACGGAAGCAGGGTGTTTGTAATGAAATGCGGTTGCAGGCTTGTGTGACGAATTTAAGCTGCTGGCGAGGGGAGGTTGGAGAGAGAATGAAACTCCGCGGGCTCCCTTCTTTTTCTTTATGTAGATTTATGCAAATAAATCATGTTTCCCTGTGAGGATGTTGGCAGGTGTGTGTGGAGATTAGAGACTGCCCCGTTGCCAGGAAGAGGGAGTGAAGAATCTTGAGGAGTCAAGCCCATTAACACAATGTTAAACTCGATTAGTCCCTGCCTACAGTAGCTGCAAAGCCCTGTTGATCATCATATTACTTAACATGACTTTTCAAGATATTAAACGGGGTGTCATTTCAGAAAAATTCTGTGAGGAGGAGACAAACATGTGCCAGCACAGAGTGTTATCGGTGGTTAAATGGTATCCTGGAGTTAGGGGACCAAAAAGTGGAAGATGTAATATAGACCTATGAAAAGTGGGGGGACCTCAAAAAAGGGAAAGGGCCCTTGCCCCATAGCAAATTAGACTACTGCTGTTAAACAGAACTCTGCAACCAGTGCAAATGGAAACAAACTGTTTAACATCATGTTAACATAATTTTTCAAGGTCATATTCTAACAAAACCTTATTTTTTAGTCAAGGTAAATCCTGTGAGAAGGACAGATTCTGAGTGGATTCTGCCAACATCCTCAAAGGGGAAACTATGTATGTGCATAAAGGTACAGAAAGAGGAGAAAGCACAAGGGAATAAGAACCCGTCGAGAAGGGAAGAATTCCCTCTGCTGGCTCTGGTACTGCTAGGCTGTTTTGCCACAGGACAGGCACCCAGGGTCCTGCAGCCAGTCCATGAATCCCCAAAGGGTGGCTTGTCAAGGATGAGACAATGTTAGGTGGTAAAAAGCGAAGCCATGTTGAGAAGCTGGTACTGTGCTGTGAATTGAGTGGTGCATGTATGAGTGACAATGTGTTTTCTCTCTATTGTATTTGGTGGTTTTCAGGAGCTGCAGACTGACTGGTCCTCAGAAAGAGAATATTATTCCTATTTCTTGTAATAAAAATGATCAGTATGTGTTATTTTGCAATGAAAAAAACCTTACTGTACATTAGCTGCTTTGTGCCTGCATGGGGGTTGGTGTGTCTGGAACAGTGATGAGCTTGGGAGAATACTCCATAGAGTCAAGTTCCACCTAGGCTGCTCTTCAGGTGAGATAAGCTGAGCCCTACCAAGGCAGGTGCTCTTGGGGCCTACATAGAAACGAGTGATCTTGAGCTCATCCAGTCCCTTTCAGAAGCAGCGCTAAAGAGGGAAGCTGGCAAGAAAGCTTTGTCTTCTGTGGAACTCAGCTAATCAGATGAGGATTCACTTGGAGCTTAGGTTACTGAAGAGCTAAATATCCCTGAAGGGTGGTGTAGCCAGCTATTTGGGCATATGGATGTGTTGTGAGTACTCTGTGCTTCCCTGTCTCAAGAGCTGATTGGCTGGTCATAGGAACAATCAGGGCATTGCTTTAATTGTAATCTGTCCAGTATAGACGTGCAAGTCCCCAAGTTTACCTGCTGCTATTTTTCCATGCCCAGAGGACATTTCACATCCCAGGCCTAACTACTCTAAAAATATACACAAAACATACCTGAAAAGGACAGATTTAGAAACACACAAGTGGGGTACCTGTGGAGTGATCTAACTGGGGTAGGGCACTTGGCCAGGCTCCTTATAGAAACAGATTTAGAAAGCATATATTTGGTTAATAGAGTTCTTGGGGGATGTTTTCTAAGTTAGAAGCCCCAAATACCTTTGCAGATCTAGGCCTAAGTTCTTTGCCTCTGTTGTGGTAGGCTCAATAGCCATAGTCCAGGCTCTTAGATTTTGGGCTTGGCAACATGGAGACTTAGTACACAGAAAGACAAGGTGTAAATCTACAGCATACTAGCCTGATGCGCACTAACTAGCCACGTGGATCTAGCTACTAAAAAATTCTTAAAAGTTTTTTTAATTTCCGATTTTTTGTTTTATTAGCAGAAACGGCCCCTTGAAGACATACTTTGACATAATTCTGTTTGTACGTGAAAGCACGCTTCAGAACTTCTAGTGTATGGTAGCTGGGTGAATGTTCCCTCTAATTTTTGACAGGCCATGTGCACAAAAAATTTCTGTGCAAATTTTTGAAGCAAAGTTCAAATTTCTGCACCAGGAGGCAATTGCGCCCAAGCAAGTAAAATGCTTATACATTTTAAAAGTTTTAATTTGTGATAATTTTACACCATGTTATTTTATGTCATTTTTAAATACTTAGAAAAAGGAAATTTAACCTCCATTCCCTTCCCCCCCTTGCCAGCTAGTAGAATCTTGCTGTGTTGATAGATGGCTGGCAAACAATGTCAAAAGTCACCCGTAAATGATATTTCGGCCTGGCTCCGAAGTAGTATTTCATTTTTTGTGCGTGCAGTGTTTCACCATGTGTGCAGGGTTTAGGATCTGTGTGCGTACATGCACACAGCTTAGAGGGAACAGTGGGGTCCACATGGCCTGTTAGTGCATGTTGGAATAGCCTACTGTAGATTTACACCTTGGCTTGCCCTGCACTACATCTTCATCTGGACATGCCCTTAGGCTTCAGAAAGTTTTGGACAGCTGTAGTCCACAATGGTTTGTCAGGCCCAAGGATAAACATTTTTTAATGTTTGCTTCACCTTCTGTCTAATCTTCATGGACCAAAGCCTGGTCCACTGGAGTTAATAAGAAGATTCCCACTGATTTCAGTAGGGCCAGAATTTGGTCATATGAACAGTAAGGAACAAAAATGTAAGTCTTATCTCAATGCAGCTGCATTCCTAGGGAAATAAGCTTGGCCTACGTTCCTCTGCCTTTTCAGGTTGATGGCCCCTTATTCAAAGTCAATTTTTTTTTATCTCCCTCATGTACTGTAAAACAGTAACCGTAACAAATATATCATTGATAATGATATACCTCTATAATACAAACTACTATATTTGATCTCACACAGTTTGAAGGCTTTTGTAATCCCAGTTTTCTTTGCTTTAGATTTGTAATAAAATTTTCAGTGCCTCACAAAATGCCCCTGATTGCCTTTTGAAACCCACCAGCTGAGAAACACTGACCTATACCAATACAAGCACTGTTATAGCTGTGTCCATAGTAGGAGGTTGTACCGATTTAACTATATTTGTTTCTAAATCAGTTTAGTTATATGAAAACTGTAGGATAGGCCTATGGAAGGAGAGAGGCATCTGAACACGACAGGATGGCCTTTGAAACAAAGGGATCTAGAAATAATCTTTAGCCATGAGCCCTGTACCAATAAGAGGTGGTACTTCCTGTCAGTACAATTCATTACATTTCCCTTTACCAGTAAAAGATCAAATTCCCTTACTCGGGCTGGATTGGACACTTCATATGTCAGAGGATTGAGGTTCAGCCCTATACAGTATGTAGCATAAAGACAAAGGAAATGTAATGTACACAGCTGGAAATGGGGGTAACTCGTATGTTGAGGAGACAGGAGGTACTGCAGTAGGAAAAGCAATTAAGAGTGAATATGAAAAAGTAGGGGATACTCAGTTCTTACTGTTGGGAATTCCTTTCCCTGCTACACCACCCTCTCCATTTACACAAGTTTAAACACACCCAAACATATTATCATTTAGTTAATGTATCTGTTTGGCCTGGAGAAGGAAGGTTTGGCTTCTGTAAAGGATCCAATGTTAGTGATCTGATAGAAAGTCTCTCTATTGGTCTAATTGGTGCCAGCAAAACATTTCCAAGAACTGAGCTGATCCCTATAGTTCAAATACGGATTTGGGTTTCTTTGCTTTGAGGTGCCTTTGGTTCCTGCTGTTGTTTCAATGACCGGGTGGCAGCAGCATGCTGTTTCAGTCTCTGAGCAGAGGGATGCAGCAGCACAGATACTATTTCTAATCTGTCCTTTGAGCCTGCAGCATTGGTAGGGGATTAGCCAAGGTTATTTCTACAGCAGCTGCCTGGTGTTTTACAATTACAATTTGGTCTTTGTCCTAGAGATCTTACCCTCTTAGGTAATATCCATTGCCCTACAACACTCTTCCTCTTGGTAGTAGCATAAACTCAGATGGTCAGTATGCAGGGGAGTTGGGACTGTTAATAAGCTGTATACACTACCCTGGTCTCCAGTGTACTGGTAACTGGACAGAGACCTGCAGCTCATTTAACACAGACCACCAAAAGGCTGGTGGATTATTTCTAGGGAAATGTCAGTGTTGGAGCTAGTGTCCATCTAATCGGTTATGCTTGCAACCACAAATCTTTCCCCCTTCCTTCTATCCAGTGCCCCAGCTCTAAGTTTGACTGACTTTTCCCTAGGATCACTAATGAGCTCCTCTTGGTTAAAGTGAAGAGGTATTTCTCTGTTCTTGCTCATTCTGTTGCCTTAGATCACTTCTCACTTTCCCCTCTCTAGTCCTTTGTACTCTGATTTTTCATCCTACCGAGCTGACTACTACCTCACTATCTCCTGTGGCAGTTCACCATCGTGCTGTGTCCTGTAGCTGTTGTCACTGCTCAATATAGGTTCTGTCCTTGTTCCTGTATTTTCTTCCCCAAGACTGAATTGTATTCACAACTCTGTCAATGACTCTTCAGACCTTTGGCAATGGGCCATTGCGTCTTGGGGCTTCAGTTTCCATAGGTGCATATGGGGTTAGCAACACCCACCTGTGTAAAAAGTCTGAAGTACTACCATGAGTGCTAAGTATTACTATATTTTTCTTAGGTGACTAACTGCTATGGTTTCAGCTCCCTCTTCTATGCAGAGGATTCCCCAGAATTCTGTTTAGCCCCTGCCAGTTTCACATCTCTTCTTCTGTCTCTTCCTCAGTCTCCAGAACTAAGCTCAACTTTTCTCTCACTGCCTCCCCTCTCTATCCCTGTTGACAAATCCAATACCCATCCAGTGTCTCTTCCTAAGGGTTTGTATGGTGCCTGTCATAATATTTGAGCAACTGCTGTCCCCTCTACTCCGAAGTCTGCTATTTCATGTTCTCTTCCACCTTCCTCCAAATCCCCTACTCACTTCTTCCATGACTCCTTCCACCAGTGGTTTCTTGACATCCTCTTTTACATTTCTTTTGTCTGTATTAACAGTACTTAAATACAGGGCCCTACATACATAATGATTCCAAGGCCACTATCTGCATCTACCCCTTGAATCAGAATCATGATCTGGAATCTAAGCATTAGTTTTGAAATGGTTCTAGCCCCTTTTGGTTGCAAAGAAAACATTGAAACTATGAAGCAAGTGTAACCAAGAGAGGGATATCTGACTAGTTTGCAGGTAGTCAGAAACAACCATTCTGAGATGCGTGAACTGTCCCAGCTGTTATCTGTTATGTCATCCACAGCTGTCACTTTAAAAACTTAAATGTCAACATTAACTGTTTCACTACTGATCATTATAACAAACATTCAGCAAATGTACTCATCTCACAATCCCAAACAGCCTGCCTGGTGCCACAAGTGCCAGCTGTGAAACACTCCTACACCACCGCACTTTTTAACCCCCAACTGTGGTCACAAGGAATAGCGAAATAAATAACACAAGGGGACATGGTGTAGTGGTTCTTACTACTACTTCTAGTCTTGGTCCCATAAGGGATTGGCTCAAGTCCTTCTCTATTCTATTCTGTCTTAAAGCATCAATCCAGTTTTGCTCTAAAACACTATTCCTCCTGTAGCATAAACTCAGATGGTCAGCTTGCATTTCCACTTCTCCCTCCAGCCCCTGTTGCTTCCCTCGTCACCACTGCCCCTGTTGCTTTCCTCGTCACCACTGCCCCATCCCTTCTGCTTCTCCCACCCCATCTCCTCTACAAACTCTCCTTGTAAGGGTCTCATTTCTCTTGGAGTCCAGCCTATAGACAATCTCCCTACGTAACAAGTTAAGCTACTAGCTTGACACAGGTAGGCAGCAGAAGGTGCAGCAGAGAGATTTCTTTACTTGGGAACCTGCTTTTTCAGTGAATGAGGCTTCTCCTGTGTTCTGATTTGCACCAAAATCAAAAGGGTTGTGCCTGTTGATACCTAGAACATTCCCTGAAGTTTTGGAATTAATTTGATGTGGCATACCAAAGTTATCCCATTACAAAAAGAGAAATGCCATGAGATTGTATACGATGCCCCACATCAGAACTCCCACTGCTGTCAGTGGGAAGTTTTCACAAAGATTCAGGGTAAAATATGACCTTTAGTTAGCAATTATATTTTTCATTATCAGTATTATACCTTTTTACCAAATTCAGCATCACTTAGCTTCAGGACTACTGCTATTTCTGCCTCATGTTTCTTGTCCTTCACTGGCCTTGACTCTTCTGTTCTTCCTTATGCACTTACCTTCACTGCAGCAGCTCTCAATTCCCACTCCTAGGGCATCACTCCTATCTCACTCCACCTGGTAAAGTGATCAGCAAGTAAATAATGCTTAAATCATCATCAGCAGGTTTTACAGCCAGCACCTGCTATGATTAATGAGATAGGACAGTTTACATCTCACTGCTATTGTCTCAGACTGCCTGCAGATTCAGGAATAAATCTCTGCATTGGTCCATGCTCCGTTCACATTAGGAAGCTTATTTTTGCAACCATGAAGGCTAGAAACTTATTGTTCTTTTTAAATACATGAAAACTGACATTCTGCACAACCTAAATTGTTTTGGGGTCCACAACTACAATAGGTAGGCCAGATATTGGACATCTCTGATGAAAAGGGATATATGGGGTCTTCACCACATGATCTACAAGCACGACACATGCAGCAAAGACAGCAGAATCCACTTCCTACAGATGGGAGAGCAGCTGTTGCTGTTTGAGCCCATCACTGGATTACTCCAATATTAACCAGATAGAAAGGACTTCAGTGCTTCTGTGGTTACATTTAGCCAATCCTCAACTTCTGTAGTGACAAATTAACAAAGAAGTCAGGGAAATTCACCATCTGTGGAGCAGAAGCAGGCACAGCCTTGGCAATTCAGTATGTAGACTATATAGAGGGACAAAGAGGAGTGAGTATGGCTGGTGCCCAGGTGTTACTTTAGAGGACATCTGTTTTTCACAATGAGAATTTCTTCCATGCAGCAAAGACAAGTGAGATCAGCTATTTCTTCTCACAGCAGAACTAGCTCAACTTGCATTATATATACACACAATATAAGGCAAGCTCCTATGCAATATTTTCTGGGATAATTAACACCTATGATAAATCAATTTAATAAAAAAAGTCCTCTCCCTGGATTTGTTTCTGTTCTTTTATGTGCTTGCCAGCCACAGATTAAGATGCTTTCATTACAAGACATTTTTCTTGGTGAAAAGCAGCAGCATCCCCCTCAGAAGCAGGTGAAATAACTTCCTGCAAGTGCTTTGAGCACATAAAAGAGGCAACTTACAAAAGAATTTAAGAGTAGTTGTCAGTTTCATGCTGCATGGAAAATACCCAAGAAGTGCAGAAAGGTAAGAGTTTAAAATATCCTGTCCCTGCCACCACCAGTCCTTCCACAGAGTACATACACACGATTGTCAAATTCTGTTCAGCACACAAGCAAAGGTCCTGGGAGGCAACAGGAGTGAGGCAGCTTTTGCATCCTCCAGCACCTAAAACAGACTCTGTTTTTAATATTCCTTTAAAATAACCTGCATGAAATAAAAGTTTTTAAAAATCCTTCACTGAAAATAAGATTTAATAAACAGCACACAAGGTCCAGAGTCATTTCACATTAACTGTTTAATATATTGCTTAATATCAGAAAGAGCAGTGTCCACATATACACACCCTTCTAGGATGCCATCAAAAGAACAAACATACACACAGGTAGGTCATGGACAGCACATCTGAAGACTTGGGGGTAAAAGCCTCAGCGCTGATTAACAGGCTCCGTTTTTACAGCAATGCTTTAAGCCAGCCTGAGACCTTGTGCCCTCTCATCAAAGAGAAAGGGAAAATAAGGAACTGTATAAAGCATGCAATTCTATACCCACCTTCTCAGAGTAGGATTCCAGCAGTCAAACAGCTCCAGAAAACATTTGTATCACTCCTGTGGAAAATTAACCAAAAGCCAGGAAGGGGACAGGGTCTGCCACAGAGCAGGGCAAACTGGGTGGTCAACCCAGACACATGTGCTGAGTACTTAAGTCTATACCACTCACAACCCTGTGGCGCCCTTTACTTTTCTTCCCAGCCACATCAAAACCTTCTGGCATACAGTTCTCTTAATGCCATCTGGAAAAAAGGCAAGTGGACTCAGGGCAGAATGAAAACAGCCAAACAAACTGATCTAGACACAATCGTGGATTGTGCTAACATCAGTAAACAGGCAACTGGTAACCACTGGGATAAGTGTTACTGGGGAAAATAAGAAACTCTTGTCTTGTCCCTTATGCTACTTAATCTGGGATGCTAACCCTCGGGTCACTTTACAAACCTGAGACAGGATATAGTCCCTCGTGTCCTTCCAGGAATCTGGACTGGGGATCAGCTGTAAGGGTCATTTTGTACCTAAGAACACAATAATATCTAGCTCTTATAAATAATTGTTATATTAGAATAGACCAGTTATCTAGTCCTGTATCCTGTTTCCAAGTGGCCAATGTGAGATGCTTCCAAGGAAGGTGTAATCCCCACATAACACACCAAACATACCATACCAGATGGGGTGTGGGATTCCTTCCTGACGTCAGTAGACAAGTTTATGTCAAGAAGCATACAGACTGACCTTTATAATTTTTTCCTAGATGATGTGACTACAGATGCAATCAAGAACACATTTGTTTGGAGCTTGCAAAGACATTTGATGAAATAATACTTTGTGGCAGCAAGCTCCACACGTTAATTATATGATGTATAAATCCCCAAATCAATTCAAAATGTTGCTCTTTAATTACCTAGGGGCAACATAGTTCTTGTATAGTGGAAAATGGCAATAAAAACACTAAAGTATAAATGAATTGGCAGGAGTACCTATCTCCTTTTATTTACTTCTCCAAACTAAACAGTCCTCATCACCTATCCCTCAGCTCTCCTCCCATGGGAATCCTCTCCAATCATTTTGCCTTTCAATTTCTGCTCTTCCCCATTTGAGTTTAGATAACCAGAACCAACAGAGGTATCAAGATGACACCAGCACCATCTATTTATGTAACAGCTGTAATATGGATTTGCCATCACCTCTATCTTCATAATAGCGCCTAACAACTTATTCTATTACTGCAAGACTGTGTATTTTGTTCTGTTTAGGTTCTTATACCACACATCATTGTATCTGAGTGACTTCCAGTGTACTGTGTCTACTCCATGGCTCTCAAAGGGAGCTGCTTTAAGGAGAAAAAATTGCATTTAAAAGTCCTAAAATTGTGTTCTCTGAACTACAGTCTGCAACTTTGAATCTGAAGTGTCTTGAATCAGCCCATCACTAAGGGGAATAGGTTAGCGTGACTGCTTCCCACCACTTCCCCTGAAGCAGCTCTGATGCATGTTTTCCTTGCTACTGCTACTTAGCAGCTCCCCACTAGCTACTTGCTGCATCACAGAGGAAGAAAATAAATCTGGCTGCTCCATTACCTGTTTCACTGATGACTACTGGACCTCCAAGAGCAGTAGAGGAGCTCTATCTGAGCCTAGGGGAGTGCCTAGCAAAAGACAGCACCCATCCCCCACAAAAGCACCAGGACAGCTGAGGAGAGAGGAGAGGAAGCGGGGACTGAACCAATCACCAAATATGGCTTCTGGAGTCTGTGCTGCAGCTCTAGTGCAGGTTACAGCAGCTTGAGGGCGGCTCTAACTTGCGCCAGCTATGAGCCACAATGGATCAGTCAGCTGGAGATAGCTGGAATGCAACATGAGGCCCAGAAAGGAGCTATGTCATCTCTGGGGCTGCTGGGTTCTCATGGGTGGTTTCTGCTGCCTTTGTGCTATCTGAGTAGTGCAAAGAGGGTGGCACACTACAAAGATTCTGCCTCAGAGTACTGGTTTTAGCCTTCACCTTTTTGGAATATGTTTGGCCTCAAGATGAAAACATTGTTGCAGCAGTGCATTAAGTGCTGGACAAGTACCTATTCCATGCTTTTCTTTTGCCTTTTCTCTCCCCAGGGCAAAACACTAAATTATTTATGATGTGCTAAGTGTACATATTTGCTAAAATACAATACCTAGATCTTTTTTGTGAGGTTACCACTAATTCAGAACTCATCAGTGTATATGAGAAGTTTAAATTGTTTCTTTTAACATGCCTTATGTTGCACTGGTCTACATGGAATTTCATGGGTTGCCACATTGTCTGGCTTTGATTGGTACTTCTGAAGTTCCTCAACACTCCTTAGGCTTGAGGAACCTAACTAGTACCTCACTGGCATATTTTGCCACCTCTCTATTCACCCTTAATTTCCAAATATTTAATATATTAAACACCAATCCTAGAACTTATCTGTAGGTTTCCTTTAAGCCCTTTCCATGCTGAAAACCAGACAGTTATTCCCTCTTTTTGCCTAACCCTTAACTACTTTTTAATCTATACCAAAACCTTACATCTCAGCTCTCTGCTGCCTACCTTTATCCCTTAAACACAAATGTGGTCAGGAAGAATTCACGTCTGAAGATGGCTGACAGGCATTTTTTCAAAAGCTTTTTTAAAGTTTAAATAAAATTTTTTGTCATTATTTAGTTAACCATTTCAAAGAATTGCAACAAGTTAGAGACAAGATTTATCCTTAGAAGAACTGTACTGGTTTGTCCTCTTGTATTGTGTTATATCAAGAAAGTCAAACTTAATTTAACAAAAATAATCCAAGTAATTTCAGATTATTTGAAAGGGGTTACCTCTTTCCACATGCATTGTTAGATGTTATAGATGTCCAATACTAGGCTCATTGATAAGTGTTAAGAAGAAGGCCAGCAGCTTTCACATGGAATTTCCTTGTTACATTGCAGCTTAGTAAGGCCCCATGTATCTTGCAGTAAACTTGATCTAAATTCACTACAGCAAGGGCTCTTCATTTCTGCTGCACTCCAGTATAGCACAATGAAACATGCAGCTTCTTGTACCATTCAAACATTGCTCTTTGAATTTACAAGAAGCTTGTGCCTGAAAGGTTTTTTTTTGCGTATTCAATATTATTCATGCTCCAGAGCGCTTTACTTATTCCACCTTATCAGCAGATGAATAGAACCAACAACTTCATAAGATGAAATGAAAGGCAACTTCCTACTTCACATAAAATGTTCAGACAGCCATCTCAGGGAGGAGAGGTAACCAAGTATGGCACCACTCACCCACCACACACAAACAAAACCCCTCTCAAACTCAACCCTCCTCCTGAAACTCTTGAGTCAAGAATCCAAAGTCAGCCTAGGACTTAGGGCTTCCAAGTCAGAGGACTAGAGATCTACAAGCAGCAGGGATCAGTACAGTAGATAACCCATTAAATGTATTTATCTGTAAACCACAGCAAAAACAAAACTTATGCCATTTTACAAAAGTGAAGGGACCCATACAAACTCCCTGCCGCCCTCCACATATCCGCAAATATACCCTCATCCTACTCTTGAGCAGCTCCTGCTCTCCCACTGCTACCTATCCCAATGTCTGTCAGTACATCTCAATCCTAACATCCTGCTATTCCAATCTAGGCACACTGAACAAAGACGGTCAGTTGTACCACACTCTGGGATGAATATTTGCTAAGGAGTACAGTAAGAAAAAAAAATCATTTCATATGTAATTTAAATCAGGTTTCAACATCTGGAGAAAAATATTGTGGCAGCAGTTCTCAAATTATGGCTTGCAAAGTGTTCTTGCTTTCAGCTTGTGCTAGCTGGTCATTTACAGTGTCTTCTACGGGTAAATAAGCTCCTCACTACAGAACACTGATGCCTGTAGAAGCAGCTGGAGAAAGAGGAAATGAAAAGAAAAAAAGGAAGACAGGATTCAAATGATTTCTTCTCAAAAAAATGTAATTTGGCATTTACTAATTCACCAAGTACACTACTTGCAACAGGGATATTGTGGTGCAGAATGGATATGTATGGAGTGGGAAACTGTTCATTACATTCTCATACATTAGTGATCCATATGATGACAGGCTTTGAAAACCTCTGGACTAGGGCAGTAACCAAAAAGTGCCACTGAATTCCAATGCACAGTGTTTTTGACCCAGAAAGGTGAAGACTAAGCCCCCAGAAAAGTGGAGAGTAAACTTCACCCTCACTATGTTCAAAGTCACCATTAATATTCTGAAGCTAATCCTCCCCCTCACCTGCCGACAAACTCTGAACGCCATACAAAGCTGGCAAGAAAATGGATTTCTCCTTCCCACCGGAGATTTCAAAAAAGATACCAGGGAGTAGGATACTTCTCTGAAGAAACTGATACAAAGAAAGGAGGAAAAACAACATCTACTGACATTTGCAATCAGTTGCATTCAGAGAACGTATCATTGGAGGAACAGAAGCTAATACAGAAGGGAGACTGAATCCCAAGACAAGAGCATAGAACTCAAACAAAACCCAAACACAGCTTTGAAAGGGTACCTCTATGATGTATGAAGACGACTTGAACAATCTCTCTCCCCCTGCCTCAGCTTGTGTTTTAATAATAGCAGGAATGCATAATATTGTCTTCTTTGGTTTTGTGTTGGGAGGCATTTTGGGAAGTGGAAGATAAGCAATTACAACAGATATAACATTTTAATTGAAGAGGAGAGGGTGATGACTCACAAAGGCTTCCTGTATTCAAAATGGTAAACGCTTAAGTGTCAATAAAAAATAGTTTTAGGCAGTTTAACTAAAAATCCTTTCCCCTAACAGCTTAATTTTCATTATCTTGCTGCTTTCTTGTGATGTCACCATTTACACTAGCTCTCCAGTTTTTCAGCCTAGATGGGACCTAAATTTCTCACATAAAAAATAAAGCAAAAACTTTTGAAAAAAATTCATGCTTTTACACGCATTTTTTTAATAAGCAAAAAGGGCACCAGTCCATTTTTCCCTTTGTAAGTCCACCTTTAAGAATAAAGAGTTACAGGCTGGCGTGGAGTAAAACAAGAAATATGAAATGGTAAGTTGCTGCTCCTTTCTGCTAACCTTGCATAATTCAGAACTTGATCAATTTCCCACTGAAGTCAATTAGAGCCTTTCTGCTGATTTCAATGGGAATTAGATCAAGCCTTTACTGGTCAGGCTTAATGGTGGAGATCTTACTTCTCTACTGCGGTCATATTAGTGTCTCTCATCACCTGAAGATGGTTAAAATGAAGTACTTGTTTGAAATAAAACAATGAATATTTAGAAAAAATATATTTTTGATTACCATAAGTTTATTTTAAATGATTTAACAAATAAAAAAATGTTAGATTTATGCAAGCAAACATTTTAACGCTTTAATCTTTGACAAACTGTACAAATGAAAACCATCACACTACAGGTTTAATGGCTCAGGGACCATTCAGGGTGGGCATGTATGCGGCTGTGGCACACCGAGCGAGTCCAATTCCTGAGACCAGGGTTCAGATCTTCTGGTTCTTCAGAGCAGGGCAGCTGCTAAATGATTTAACACAAATAGTTACTGGATCACAATACAATGAAAGAAAGGCCATTTCAAATCATGTAAGTGACCTCAAAATGTCTGGTCCAGGTGTCAGGCCACGGAGCCTTACCGATTAGTCTTCTTCTTCAAAAGTGAGTTGACAGATTTTCTCCCTTGCTTAGTGAGGTGGTATCCACATGTGTTTATACAATACAGTATGAGACCATTTAAGTACAGGTGTAATACAACAGTAATTACAAACCACAGGACATGAAACAAAGTCAACTCTATTCACACTTTCTGCATTTCAAACAATGGGAGCAATCAAAATCATGCATTACATCTGAAATAAACTTTTAGTTTCAATTCTTCTGCAAGAGTGTCCGTTTCCTTAAGTTCTGAATGGGTTTTCTTGAGCTTGTCTCACAGACTAGTCATGGAATGTTACTGATGGAAACGTGTGAACTGGAAACCATCCAAAAATGGTAAAGAATAAAAGACAAAAAAACAAACAAAAACAACCAAATCACACATTATGAGATTCCATTTTAATGGCAGAGTACAGAAAAGAAATTGGTGAAATTTCACAAGAAAAGCATTTTACACAATTCAGTATGTACAGAATAAAGTGTGTGTCTGGTTTTTGGTAAAACAAGTGTAAGCTTTAGTCAGTATCTACTGCAGGATGCAAAATACTCCCATATTAAACTGAAACAAAGAATATACATAACAAAATCCCAGCACCGGCTCCTCAAATATTGAGACTGGCTGGGTCCATTTCAACCCACTGGGCTCTCTGCTGAGCTTTCAGCAGTTACTGAAACTAGCTTGTTAGTTTCCAAACTACCGTCAGCAGTTTTTGTCTTGCTCTGAACAATGCACAATCCATTGTCCCCTGAGCCACTCTCCTTTGCAGGTGTTTCCTTGAGCTCTGGGAGGACAGTTTCAATGCAGCCAGAAGCCTGGTTTTCCACACTGTCTCCATCACAGCTCAATGATGGCATTTCAGCAATGTCTGCTGTGCTGTCTTTGCTCTCCTCCACTTGCAGAAGGATCTCAGAGATTGGAGGAATACCCTGTATTTCTAGAACAGGCATGCCCACTTCGGCAGTGTCACTATTTGATAAGCGTGACTCAAGGTGTGGGACAGCTGTTTCAGAGATCAGGGTGCAAAATTTGTCTTCTTGATCACCAGAAGTTAATGCAACAAAATCAATAATTTCTGGTTCATCCACTGGATGCTCAATGCTCAGTTCACTGGTTTTGCTGGGCTCCAGCCCGATGGATGCAATGGTTTCTAATTTGGGGAGATCTTCAGTATCCTCATTTAGAATTCCTGCTGTTAGGATACCAAGATGTTCACGTTCCACTTCAATGTCCCCCAAACTGAAATCAATGCTTTCTAACTCCAACTCTGCTTTCAGGATGGGAGTGTCACTAGGTTTCACATCTTCTGGCTTTAAGGAATCTTTCTCATTTTCCATATTAAAATTTAGTGTGAGAGTTTCTGATTGTTCAAAGCTAAATTCTGAGTAAGTGGTGTTAAGGTCAAAGTCATTAGCTGCTGAGGTACTTAAGACCTCTTGGTTTATTTCTGTGTGGGTAAGGGTCCCTCCTCCAAGACGACCCACACTGAAGTCTGCTGGTAGAGCATCTAGTGGCTCTTGAACCATATCAGACTGAGCACTAGAAAAGTCAACACCTCCTATTTCTAATGCATCTTTCTCTGCAGTAAAATTCCCTAACTTTATATCTGATTCAGGGCCCCTCAATGTATTATTTTCAACATCATACATTAATTCTAGGCTGGAATTGGGTTCAACAGTGTTTGCAGTGCAGGTGCTGACTAGCTCTGTGACATCCTGTTCCTGGTGGTGGATGTCTAACGTCGCACAGCTTGAATGTTCATGCCTGAGCTCTTCTTGTACCACTAATATGCTATTTTTCATTTCTACATTGGTGAGACACGTGACAGGGACATTGACTTCATTAGAACCATTGTTTATTTCTGGATTATCTACTGTTTGAGTATATAGTAGTTCCTGACTACTTTGTGACTGAGAACTAACCAAGATGACCTGTTTGTTTTTATTACTAGTTTGAGAGGAGTCCAATTCACTTGGGCATTTTGCTGTCAATTCTGAAACCCTATTTTGGATCTCTGAAGTCTGGAGGGCTTCATCAATGACTGCTGACTGAGACCTTTCCAAGACTACATTTTCCAGTTTTATACCTCGTAAGGAAGCATTATGTTCTATCATTATCGCTACTGAAACTTTTTCCTCACTGACTTTATTTGATGTGTCTAGTCGTTCAGGAACCAATTCACCCTGAACATATGGCAACTCTGGGCTGTCAATTTCTGAATTAGTTTTATGGCTGTCATCACTTAATTTTTCCTCTGTTAAACTGGGATCTCCCACCTTGTGGATTTCATTGCATCTTTCAGGTAACTGATTCTCTGGGTGTCTGAGACTAAGTTCAAACTGAGCTCCTGTTAACTCTGAGTCTTCCATCTCTATATCTTTTTCAGAAGCATTAGATATATCTGCTTTGGCATCCACAGTACTGTCTCTCTTCTCCTCTCTGGTTTTCCCTTGGACCTCAATTATTTGTGGATCTTGGGATTCCTGGCAGACCTCTTGTTCTCCACTTGTTCTACCCATGTCTCTCATTTCTATAGATTTCTGGATGTGGGTGACGGTTTTAATTTCTGACAATTGTGTGACTGACATTTCTGGTATCTGAGGCTCTGGCAGTTTCTTACTAATTTCTGCCTGATCAATAGTTTCCATTTCTAACTCATTCTCCCAGGGAACTGAAGCACCTGCTGCTTGATCTTTAGACTGCGTGATTTCCTCCTCTTTGGATTTAGCCTGAAAATCTGATGCAAGAACATTTTGGGATTCATAGCTCACCTCCCCCTGAACTCTGTTTGGGATTTCAGTGCTCTTTTCTGTATAGGGTGTTGAAGTCTCCTGGACTTCTATTTTCTCAGGTTCTGAGGCCCCCTCATCTGAGTAGACCTGACTAACCTCTGAGTAAGTACCTATATTTTGGAAAGTTTCTTTCATGGAAGATGGACTGCTACTTGGTTTAGAGTTTGCTGGCATATCTATGCTTCTCTCTGTTTTTGCTATGTTAAAGTTTTCTCCATTTGGAACTGGGGAACTTGCAAGTTTGCTGTCAGATGAATTCTTTCCACCACTACTGTAGAATATATCATAGAGGTCTTTAGCATTTGCTGTGGCCAGACAAGAGTTCCGTTTCTCTATTTTTTTAGCCTGGTCACTAAAAGCAGTAGAAGGTGGTGGTGGAGGGGGGCGCACTGGCATTGCCAGCATTTCCTGGTCACTCTCAGATACCCCTGGCGCCACTTCATCTGCTGGGATGACTGCTGCCTGTTTAGCTGGGGGTGGAATTGAGGGTGGAGGGGGAGGTGGCTTCTCAGAGGATTCATTCTTCTCTGGCACTTTCATATCTTCCTGTGTCCCTTTCAAAATTACCTCCTCTCCCCCAAACGCTTTTGAGATTATATCTGGAGGCAGCAGAACATCTGCATTGGATTCTTTCACCACGGGTAGTGGTTTGGTGGTGGCACCAGAGGATTTTATAGACAAAAAAGTGTTTAAAGGTGCTGGCTTGCTTACTGTTGCAGTTGCAGACTTCCTGAAAATCATGGTAGGGACTGGCAGATTGGGTCGAATTTTTGCTTGTGTTGAAGTGGAAGCGACTGGCGTCCAGGGGCTAGTGTGTGGTATAACGGTCTTCCCAGAGAGCTTAATTTCAATGGGCTTAGCATGGGGTTTCCCAGATTGAGACTTGCCCTCCTCCTTATCTTTACTTCCTTCAACACTCTCCTCCTTTGGGGGAGCTGCAACTGCTCCTGGATTTTTATCCTCTCTCTCATTCTTTTTCCAGCTGAACTTTCCAAAGGAAGATTGAGTTGGCGATTCCTTTTTTGAGTCCTCTTTCTTCTCTTCCTTTTTTTCTTCCTTCTTCTCTTCTTTCTTTTCTTCCTTCTTCTCTTCCTTCTTTTCTTCCTTCTTCTCTTCCTTCTTCAATTTAAGCTTAATACCAAGTTTCCGTCCAGCAGTATCCATTTTGCCCTGAGTACTACTGGTTTCACTAACCCCTTCTCCCAGCTCTGGAGCGCTCTTTGTTTCTTCTTTTTTTGCCACTTTTGCCTTCTTCTCATCTTTCTCCTCTTTTTGCTTTTCTCCCAGTTTCCTTTTCATCTCATTCTGCCGCCTGCGCTCTGTTTCCAGGACCACAGCCAACCCAGCTTGACGGTCCAGGTTTCTCCTCTCTTCATAAAGTGGATTCTCATCCACATGTTTCTGTGAAAAGAAATGGCACAATCTCAGCAGCTGTTACTAAAGAAATAAAACTTTGCTCTGGAACGGTTCTGACTTGTTAGATTTGCCAGTTCAACACTATTAGGAGAATAGAGATCTTCTTCCTGCCAAGAAACAGGAAATAGGGGTTTCACGCCCAGAATTCTGCAACTCAATGCTAAGAAAACATTAAAATTAAATCCTATATTCTACGGAAATGTTTGAAAGTCAGCACTGGGATTAAAGCCTGACTTCAATACCACACAGATGAACGAGCCTCTATATAAGCTAGTAAATTCTATTTCTTGCTCTTAGTGTGTTTAATTTGTTCAGTCGTAAATGGTCACACTACTCAACCATGAGGCAAGTATTATTTCAAAGGGAAGGAACAGAGAGAATCAGAAGCTAACCAAGGAATGGCTCACTGCCAGTACCCCAGGTACCAACCTTGTATTTCTCATTGTGGGGATGACTTTTCACATGTTGCTCTCCTGAGATTTGATCTCCAAAAAATTCATGACAGAGCTGGCAATAATATCCAGTGATGGGAATCAGAAACTCAGAGCCTGAAAAGGCAAAAGAAAATATAGAAATAAAACAGAAGAAAATGCCTAACCTTTAATAAAAGCCAAAAAAAAAATCCATGACAGGTACCAGTGATGTAGAACCTCCAGCAATGTTCCTATTCATGCTCCTAGAATTGGACAAACTATTCTTTACACTTCCAGTATGGGAACTTGCACTACCGGGAATACTCCTTAGATTTAACACATCCTATCTTCAGCATCATGGCTGGGAGAATTATTTTCAATTCTTTCCCTCATCCACTACTATTTCTTAAAATATTAAACTGCTAGTGCTTGTTCTTTTTGTCTGCTTTCTCATCTCCAACACGAAGTCCACTCAAATACTAATCACCACCTAAAACTACAAAGCCTTCTAAAGGAAAGCACTGAAAATCCACAATGCATGCCTGGGGAAAAAAGGCAACTTTCTCAATAAAGCTTAATTCATTGGGTCTTTGTGCCCACAGGAAACCACCTACTGTAACCTAACATACAGCAGACCCTTCCTCCAGTGCCATTATCCAACACACCAGATTGAGAAGATTATACACAAGACAGTAAATCAATTCCTAGCAGGACTGTTAAGTACATCACTTGTGTGCAGTAGTATTTTTTGATCCAAACATTATACCTTCCCAATTCACTATAAATCCTTTCCTCTGGTCTCTGTCACTTGAACCCAACAAGTTTACATCAGAGGCCTCTCAGGGGCAATTCCCAGGACCAAAGCAAATATATAAAGGAAAGTTACAGGCTTCAGAGCAGCTAAAATACTGAAGTCCCCCAAAACACTAAATTTTACAACTTTTTTCTTACTCCCACTGTTTCAGCAGCAGATCTTAGAACGTCTGGAGAGAAGGAAACAAACCACCTAACGCTTAGAAGAAGCAACCACCACAAAAGTCAAATGTTAAAAACAGCTTATGTTTCCCTACAATCTCACTCCATGCTCTTTTAAACTTGATAATCAGGTAATGAAACATTCCCACCTAACTTGGAATGGTTACCATACTCCTCCCATACATAGCAAGGTTTTACACACTATCTAGAACCACAATCAAAACCATTGGACTTCCTCTCCCAGAGCAGCTGGAACCTGCTGGAGGGCAGATCAAGATCATATGTAGGAGAAAAGGAAGTAAAGTTACCTTTGGCGGGAACCGTTATCTTATCAATGCGTTTTACGAAGTCTTGTTTGGCCTCACTCTGGGTCTTCGAAGCCCAAGGTCTGTTGTAAGGATCCAGGGTCTATTTGCATAGTGACAGAGGCATACAAGCTCATTCATTACACTAACAAGTCAAATACACCCTTCTTGTTTTTTCTTTTTACATCACTTTAATACAGTGAGAACCAAAATCAGAATACAAATATGTACACGAACTATGTTCTATTCCCTTTCCCCTTCCCTCCTTGTGATTTGTTATAAAGAAAATAACCTGTGAAAAGGTAACAGATAAATCAAATCAACAAGTAGGTGGTGTTTGAAATGCAAATTTTAAAAACTGGTGCCCTACTGAACTAGATACAAAAGCCCCATTTACGCTCATAAACAAGTTACACAAACTGCTGAAGCTTTACATTAAGAAAATTACATTAGGCAATTGCTCTTGAGTTCAATATCACTTTAGGCTCTCTTGCAAAGGATAATTTTGTGACTGATACTTCAGTGTGTAATTCCTTATAACATGAAATCTACTTAATGAAGGAGGCTTGACACATACCTGTCTGTGTTTCTTATTGTGCATGTGTGTAAAAAAGTCAAACATGGTCCCACAGATGGTATTGCAGTCTTTGCACCAGTGGTTCCCTGCATCATAATATTCATAAATATTGGCCAACTGGAAAGGATGCTTGGACGACTGAGAAGAGGATTCTGCAGGCTTGGGACTTTTACCTCTGGACTTTTCATTTGTTGTTTTTGATTCCTAAATGGAACACAAGGAAACGTTTCTTTAAGACATGGAAGGACACACGATGTGTTGGAACTCAAAACCTGCCTCCAGCAGAGACCATACACACACAAAAAATATATATCACCTGCTAGTCAACGCTCAGGCTAAGTCCACCGTTTCAGTGAGCTGGCACTGCAGACTCAGATGCTGTGTGGCCAATGAAGAGCTTCCAATAAGATTCCCAGATGTAATGGCTAGATAGTAGGTATGTAATTAAGGAACCAAATGAGCAAATATCCCCAGGGTAAGCATCCTCCCCATTTTATGGGGTAAGTGTATGTACCCGAGTGGTGCCAGTTAGGAGTACCAGCTAAACATTGCCAGGAATATCTAAAAAACTCCCTACTGCCATACTGCGGTTATTGTAAAAATAACTTGGATGGAAACAGAATAAAAAGAAATTGAATCATTTAACTCAAAACTATTTAACAGGCAAAGAACAACACCCTGCAAAACTAAACAAGCGCCTTGTATTTTCCAACAGGCTCACGATTTCTAAGGAGCCAAAAAGAAGCCTCTTTTACCCAAGTTTATGTGATACAACGTGTGTCTTGTGCTCAGATACATCCTGGAATAGACGCTAGCGCTTTACGCTTTGAAGTCTATGCTAATGGACACTGACCTGTAAAGGCCAAAGTCATACAGCAGAAGACTCCCACCATTTTTAAAAACAAACAAAATGAGTATCTTAAATCAGGAATCTGAGGTACAGGTGAAAATCTGAGAGTGAAAAAAATCAAACAATACCCAAGAGGGACATAAGATTGAGTCAGCCTTGTTGGCTCAGACAATGACCTGTAGATATTGCCATTTAGTAAATACCGAGTTTGTGCTTTACATTCTGATTGGGTGACACAGCATCATGGGACCATTTCTAATCTGTGCAACTGTCTCAAAAATTAACATTTTAAGGTAACTGAGATGGCACAAAGCATGGATCTGTTGCACCATCTCCAAGTTATTCAGTTCCCAGTGTCGAACAAATCCAACTATATGACCACTCCATATCTTCTCATTAGTGATCCCTACTTGAAGTTCTCTTTGATAATAGAGCCGGAAGAGATCTACACACCTAGTGGCTACTTCCATAACTACTGACTGCTCAGGAACAGAGTGAACATAGCATTCTCTCATCCAGAGAATGTACAGGGCAACAAGTGATTGGTCAAAAGAACAAGGAAGTGTATCCATGATATCTAAGAAGTGGGATTGCTTATGCTGTTAATTTTATATACACTCTCATATTTGGGGTCCTACAAGGCATTTTGTATGGCAGGGACAGACCCCAATAAGTCAGATCCCTTTGGAATGATCATATTGACCCAATGACAGATGGCAGTCACTTCTCACCTCCTTTTATGCTTCTTCGCTTGAAAGTGAGCACCATGCAGATCACAGGATCTCTCTTCAATACCAACAGAAACCGTAAAGAAAAAAAGCTCATGCAGGAGAGCAGCCTTATTAGGGCCTCTTGTTTAACAGGCAATACTGCAAAATTGGTGCTTCACTTCTTTACCACTAGTATTATGTTTTCAACTTCCATATTTGCAATGGGTTTGTGCCACCACACACTGACTATCCAGTCTCAGCAGACAGATAGATTGTAAAATATTGCCACAGAGACAGATACACTCATGCCATGGAGAGTTTGTTTCAGCCCTGCCCAAGGCCAAGAAAAATGTTCAGAATCCTCATGTCAGATTAGAAAAGGTCACAACCAATTTTTCTCTTTTTCTTTTTATTAAAAAGTTACCAATCCGAACTCCTAGGTGAATCTAAGAGATTAACCCCAGTATTCCATGTGCCTGTAAGAATATACCAGCTGTTCCTGGTGAGGGTGTAGAATTTTCCAAGTTAAAATGAGCAACCATTAAAGGAAATCAGTTGACTATGAGTATACAGAGTACAAACAACATAAGACAAAGTAATAAGAGTGGAATGCTCCATAGTCTGAACTGCCGCAACCCCACCAACCCCTTTGCAAAATACACAATATGGTCACACCTACAAAACAAAACAAATTTATGGTGAATACTATCTCCCCTCCAAATATATAAGTTACCCATTCAGAAACTAGGTTCATACATCTCCCAAACATATACACCCCTCTTCAGAGGCTATTGTACATGTGACCTACATAAAAGTTTTAGGACTGTCCTCTGGAATGTAGGTAATCTATTCTGGGGTTACTGTTACCCCTTTAAATGTAGAGAGCCCATATGAAGAGTGGTGGCATTCCCCAAAAGTGAACAGGCATGTATGTATGTGTGCACCAATAATGTCATATAAAAATGTTAGCTTAATAAGTCTTGCCCTGATCTCCTAGTGAGTGGCTGGGAACAGACACCTCCTCAGTGCCCTCTTCTCAAAGAGGGGAAATCGTTTTTCACCCAAGTCTAAGATTTTACCTTATTGGAAAAGGGCGTTTTCTCCAGACCTTTTGCATTCTCTGACTTGCTGGTTTTTTCAGTGGATTCTTTAGTTTCCATGGATGGTTTCCGGGGTTTTTCAAAAATGTTTATCCCCAGGATCTGGGCTACTTTGTCAAGCTCAGATTGCTTCTTCTCTGCTGCATCAGACTCCTTGTGCAGCTCAGAAATCTCCTTCATAATGTTTTCTTGCAGCCGGTTCACCTCTGCTAGTAAAGGGTCTTTGTGCCCATCCTTCTCCCGCCTTTTCTTCCGCAGCATCTCCCCTGAGCCAAATGAGGAGGTAGAGGAGTAGGAAGCGCAAGAGGAAAATCATGTTAAAACATGTACAATTATTCCAGTCAGATAATTAACTGTTAAATTTATAAAATATCTAGGAAATATCTAGGTTAGAGTTTTTGACCAGAAAGAAGGATGAAGCTGAGCTCTTGGGAAATAGGCACAATGGAGTCAGCTCACACCCCAAGAGAGAAACTTAAATTTCCCTCTTACTTTTGAGCAAACAAGCAGTCCTTGGCTTTCCCTGCATTGCTCCATAAATGGATCTCAAACTCTGTCCTGAAGGACGCTTTTTCCTGGGATGAAGGAAGAATTCAATCTTTTGTTGGTTAAACAAAAGTTTGAAATTACCCAAAAATATGTTTGACTCTGTTAAGAGATTGCTTGCACTGTTGTTGTATCCATGTTGGTTCCAGGATATGGGAGAGACAAGATAGCGAGGTAGTATCTTTTACTGGACCAACTTCTGTTGGTGGAAGGTACTAACTTTCAAGCTACACAGAACTCTTCTTCAGGTCTGGGGAAGGAAATCAGTGTCTGCACTAAATACCGGTTAGGATAGATTGTAATTGTATTTAGTTCAGACACTCGGATTTCTTTCCCCAGACCTGAAGAAGAGCTCTGTGTAGCCAAAAGCTTGTACCTTCCACCAGCAGAAACCGGTCCAATAAAAGATACTACCTCAACTATCTTGCCTCCCCAAAGAGGAATTTATCCTCTCTCTCCAGACTAAATTTAATAAAAACAAGTAAGTGAAGGGTAAATTGACAGGCCCCCATTTCTGCTACATTAACACACTGCAATGTACAGAGTGAAGTAAATTTAATTTGTCAAGTTGCTCAATGGCACATTTCAGAAAGTTGGGCACAAGTCGTGGCCTACATACTTTGGGTCACTACAGAGAGATTCCAATTCCAAAGACATGTAAGCAACTGCTGGTTACAGAATGGCTGTTTCATTTGCCTACACGCACGATGGTAATGTTACAGTCACTGCTTTCTAAAAAAATTCTGGGGTGCCTGGGTGGGAAAACATTAAATCTCATATTCTAGACTATTATTCTGATCTGTACTCATATTCTAAACTATTATTTCTGATCTGTACTTATTCTGATCTGTACTACGACATAGGGCCTCTGGAGTACATCCTGAGAGAAAAGGGAAGGAGGAGAAGAAAGCAGTAGTACCTTGTTGTTTACGTAGCCTATCTAATTCAGTCTTGAGATAATAGAGCTTCTTCTGTCTTGCTTCTCTGTCATTCTTCAGTTTCTCTCTCTCTTCTATGACCTAAAAAGATTGGGAAGAGAAGGGCATGAAACTCCCATCTCCTTCCAGCACAGATAAAGCAATACTGCAAAAGTGATTGCTAGGACCCCTTTGCAGTTCATTGGATGTCAGTCACTTATTCTAATCACTGTTCTCAAAATAATCTTTTGCTGTTAACTTTTTAATATAATAAACAAATCCACTTTTTTTTCGCATTTTTGAGTTACTTTTTGTATCTGTGTCAATTTTTCAATCCAACGAAAACCCAAGGAAAAAAGTCACCACTATATCTAGACTTGAACTGCATTAATTCTTGTTGCTGCTACTGCACTGGTAAATGCAGTTATTCTCAGAAAAATCTAATTTAACTTTTTAAAGAATTCAATCACCAGTAAGTTATGGGAGAGAGTACAAGGCTCATGCTAATCTACCGCAAGCCAGTGACATCTATTTGTAGAATATAGCCTTTTGGCAGAGAATAAACTAAATCCATTAGCTTACAAATCCTTTTTACATTATGACTGGGATTTTCAAAAGCACTCAGGTGTTGGCCTACTGACTTCGCTGAGTGCAGTTAGTCCAGTGTAGAGCCCTTTTGAAAATCCCACGCTATATCTTCACAGCACGCACACTTCAACGAAAACAAATGAAAAATGGACTGCCAAGCCCTACATCTAGCTTTCACTACTTACACTCTCCTTGGATTTAACCATTTAGTTTTTGTTTCAGTGCTACCAAACAGTTTGTAATGCTCTATGTTTTGAAACACAACTGACATCTGTTGAGTCCCTGGATGCTGTCAGCTTCTTGTATAACACAGACAGAGATGGGGACTGGGGAATTCATAGCGCCTATTTTCAATGTAAATAGGCTTCCATTTAGAAAACAATGTTCCTGTTCTAAGGAAAACATTTACAATGAATTTGGAAGCCTTTTTCAGCTTCCCCTCATTCCCTCCAGCTTTGTTTTTTAAACAGACTCACCAGGTTTTGTTACCCAGGAGAATCTGGCAGCATACAAGGACCCTCTAAGAGAGTAACACTGGTCCCTCCCGTACAAAAACAAAATGGGATACAAATTAACATTAAGGAGTCTTAACCTTGTTGTAACCATAAAGTGCTGAAAGGACATCATCAGTTTGACAACCAGTCAAATTTTAAGAGTGAAGTATTTTCAGGTCCCCCTAACAATCAAAGTTTTATGCTACTATACTTTTATTCTAGGAGTGCTTTATCAGTAGGAATATCGGTACTTTATGCCGGCAAAGAACTCCTAGTGTGGATGCAGCCATACCAGCAAAGCTGTGCTGTATTCCAGTACACTAAGACCCTGCCCCAACAAGCTGGTAAAAGCATAGTTTTGCCACTATAACTGCATCAACACTAGGGGCTTCTTCCAGTACAGCTATGTCAGCCAGGGATCACACCTCTTCACACTATATAGCTATGCTGGCAGAAGTCTATAGCATAAACAGAAAAATATGATTGTAAGGCTATTTTAAAAACATTTTTCAATCCCTGATCTTATGTGGAAGGCCCACACAAACAGGCAATCTGACTATACAAAAAGATACAGGGAAATTAACTACACAAAAAATGCTGTCAAATGCACTAAGTAAATTTAAAAAGCAAAGAACAATATTTTTTCCTATCTCTTCCACTTCTTAGAACCTTTGGAGTTACTTGAAACAAATGTAGCAAAAAAAATTTTTTTTAAATGTGATGTTTAATCTGGTCCTTTAATACCTATTTAAGAATTTCTAATGCATCCAGCACTGTGCTATCACTACACTGTATTTAAAAAAAAAAAAAAAAAATCAGAAAAGCTTGTTTACCTTCAAAGGCTCAACAGTTCCCCATCTCACCAGAAAATAGTCTTCTCTAACAACTATTTTTCCCGCTGATACATAAAAAACTCACCTGTTTAAAAAAACAAAACAAAAAAAATGCCTACTACTGTCAATACTCCAAGCTCCTGTAATGTTTTAAGCATAACACAGTGATCTTCATGTATTCCTCAGCCATTTCTTAGCTGGTTGCAGGTGATCAGCTTTGCACCTCCCTCCCAAACTGCTCAGCAACAGCCCAAGAGCATATGACTTGTTGCGGTTTAAGTGAATTCAGTATAAATATTGTTAAACTGCAAGCACACGGAAAAACATGCCTCTGAAGATGAAAAGCCAATTATTTCATCAGAGCATCAGCAGCAACTAGCAATCTAACCAAGAAACCTTGCTGTGTCAAAGAGGATTGAAAAACAAACACAGATACAAGTTATGATTCTAAATTTGAGTGGTTTAGCCAAATATTTATAATTCCAAATAATACACTCACCTTCTGCTTTTGAGCTGCCCGATTTTTTTCATCAGAAATCTTTTCCGTGGTACTTTTGAGTGGGCGTGTGGCAAGCCGAAGGGGCATTTTGGAGTAAGTGGTAGTCGTGATGGGGATTTGCATGAGCACAGAGTCACCTCTCTTGATATTAGGGGGATTTTTGCCCATGGAAACTGTCTCAATCACCCGGAGGTTTGGGCGTGTGGGGTTTGCTGGCACTGCCATTGTGAGAAGCCCATGAGCCTCTGGCAGTGTAGGGTTAGGCTGCTGTGGAGGGGGGTACATGGGCCAGCCAGAGGCTGCATAAGCCATATAGTGCCCATATGCATCATAGGCGTGAGGGGCCATTGTGGGAGGTGGATAGTTTTGTGGCATCTGAGCTGCAGTGAATTGTGGATAGTTTGGAATCTGGTATTGGGAAACAGAGGTAGGGGGCAAACTGGCAGGAGCAGGCGGCGCAGAAGGGATTAGAGACACAGAAGGAACAGACTGTTCTGGTGGGCAAGCAGGTATCTCCTGACCCACAGCTTTGCTTTGAGAATATTCTGATTTCTGGAGAGAGGATGTCTCTTTGGATGGCTGGAAAGAGCCAGGAGGTGATGCAGAGCGCTGCTGGCTTGACTCTGGAGAACGAGTGTCACTCCGGCTGCGGCGCATCTCCCAGGATTCCAGTCTGCGGGAATCTGAAGAGTGACGATCAGGAGAATGAGATGCCAGCTTTTTGCCATGGAGACGTTCCTGCGTGCGGACAGCCAGTTTGCCAATTTCAGCCACCCCAATGTCAAGCCCAATGGTTTTGAGCAAGTCATGAATCTTTGCATATTCTGTATTGGACTCTTCCAGAGAATCTAGCTTTACAGCTGGAGAAGGAGGGGGACTCACTTTCTGGCTTGTAACTTCACTCCCACAACTCACTGGGGGCTTTTGAACAGAGGAAGATTCTGTTTTGGAGTCTTCATCCTCATCACCATAAAGAAATTTTTCTTCATCCTCAATGTCAGGAAAGCTGCGCCTTCTCTTTTCTTGAGCACTGGCAGAATCAGCCATCATGCCCAGAATGCGCGAGAAGCCACTGCCATCCTGACTGGCCCTCTCATGAGGGAGGAGGAAGTCAGTATGACGGTCTGCAGGCTCTGATTTTGGTTCCAACTTCTCCTTGTGACTTAAGAAGTTTCCAAACTTCTTTTCAAATGTAAAGTTGTCATTGGGAAGCCCAGGAAGTGAATTCCACTCATATACACCATCATGCAATTCCTTGTTTGCCGATTCCACAGAGTCTGTGTTAAACCGTTTGAGAAAGTTCTCCACTTCAGAGGCAAAAGGAGTGCTGCTGCTGCTCTGGGACAAAGATGAATGACTTGAAAGAAGAGGGAGATCTTTGCTGGATGGAGAGCTGCTTGGAAAGCCCTCAAGCTGAAAAAGAAAAGAATGTTTATTACAGCACCCCAAAAGGGGGATAAGCACCTCAGAGTACAAATAAAAAGATAGGGTCACTTCACCTGAAGAATTTACAATCAAAAATTTAGAAAAGACAACACATGAGAGCAACAAACCATGGAAAGGGAACAAAGGAAAAGAAGGTAAGTATTATAAAAAAGTTCATGTAGTTACTTGGGAAGTCATTAAGATGTTTTTATGGGTGCTTAAGAGAATACACATGCACAACCACTTAACATTTTATTACAAGTTCTCAGCAGCCTCACAAATTGAAGTTTTCTTCTGTGAACTTCTATGAGATAGAGAGCTATGCCACAGGTTTTAATTATGTATCTAGATAGATCAATCTCAAATACAGGTAAGACTGTGTGGATTGGGGCTATTTTCAATCACTTATATACAGGGTATGCATGCAACTCATTCTCCCTTGAATAGGGCTTCCTCTAACATATCCAGCCGAGACCCTTCACTTTCAAAGTATCCTCTACTACAAACACCACCACTACAAAACCAAAGCAGATCAATACGAGATATTGGTTGAAGTGATTAACTGAAACCTGAGGCAATGCCAAGCATCTCTTTTATCACAATAATGCTAAATGCATACCAATGAGTTTTTATGGCTAGCCTTAATTGGTGACTGAACTATGTAATCTTATTTCTCATAACAAACATGGTTGAGCCTGATCAGTACTTGAATGGGAAACCAATGAAAAATGCAAGATTTTGTAAAAAGTAATACTGATACTCAGTAGGTGGCTCTCTTCACTAATCCATTTCTAATCTAACACTCCGCTAAGCCATTTCCAATCTAACATTTTGACACGAAGAGTTCTAGGGGGCACTGTAGCTGGAGGTGCCACTCAATTAACATACTGACTGCCTGTGTTACTAAAGATACTGTAGCACTTTCTGTAAAACTTGGCGCTGATCCCAGTGCCCTGACTAAATTGCAGCCAGGGTATTTCATTCTGCCTCCCTAAATTCTACTTGCATACAAGAGTCTTCATTAACTGCCCTAACTATCGTATGGAGCTACCATGAACTGCTGAATATCTGCAAAATTCCACCCTCTAACCTAGATGCTAATGCACCATTTATTCCTGATTGTACACCCATTCACTCAAACCCAGCTATCATAGCTTTAACATAACGCAAAATTTAACACACACAAAAAATAGGCAATGCAAAGATTCAGGTTCCGACACGTTAACCTGGTCACATTAAATACATGTAACATCTTTTATTCCTCCTTTTCCTCTCTAAATATACAGGTTTAGTATATTTGTTTAAGTTATTACATATATATCTGTACCATAAAATATAGAATATGTGCATCTTGGCTGAGTTAATGTTGCGGCTACTTGACCTTTCACATCTCCAGACTTAACACTTATTTAACTGTGGGGACTTTCTTTAGAATTTCAGCTCATGTGTGCGTGTTTAAGGGGTGGGGAAGGGAGTATATCTTAATTCTGGACCTATGCAGACAATGACAGTGACCCCACTAGATGGCACTAAAGCACAAGATTTCCCCCCATAGCTATCGCTTCTCTGGAAAATCCTTGGTAGAGTTCCATTCTGCACATAAATGAAGATGTTTAAAGGGAGGACACACAGATCTGATGCCCTGAGACATAAGAAACTAGGGGAAGTGGCCACAAGTGGTTACAGAGGTACAGAGAGCAATTGCGGCTTCTGTAATTAACTGTGCTGGATCAAACTCCAAGACAGGGAGGACAACCTGCAAGAGACGCACCAATACGACAGAACAAGTATCCTTAATTCAGTCTGTCAGAGAAAGGAAAAGGCAAGAGACTGAAGATCAAATTAATGCAGTGGAGTGCAAATGGACTGTTCTGAGAAGTAGAGGAATAGTTAAGGGCCAAACCTGCATTGGGGACTCCATTTCCACCTCCACTCGTTTCTTCAGGATAGATTTTTTGGGCATAGATGGCGCTTCATCAGGTCTGTATAAGTACCGAGTCTCAGAAGACTGCAGTGTGCTAGTTAAGCCAGGGATCATGTATCCACTACCAGACAGATCATGGTTCAAGTTTCTGCTCCGTTCTTCCTCTTCTCTTTTCCTCCTGGCACGGTCAAGCTCCCGGAACTCTTCACCCAGATATGATGGGCTCTGGCTTCGGCCACGGCTCCGTCTGCGATAATTTCGTGTTCCCAGTGTGAAACCATGATGATCACCACTCATGCCATGCATCTTCTCATCCTTGTCGTACCGAGGGCGCTTCGCTTCTCGCCCTCTCTCCTCTGGCCTTGCTGGGTAGGAGGATTTCCTGAGTTTATCACTATCCCTGTCAGGTCCCCTTGACAGTTCTTCACGATGACCATAGTGTGGACTGTAGTCTGATCGGTGAAGGAATACATCTCTGTTGCGGTAGTCCTCATCATGCCTCATTATGTAGGGACTGGAAGACGGATCTTCATGAGAGGGATAGCGTTCAAGGCCTCGAGGGCATGGGAGGCCTCTGGTAAATATTGGACCATCAGCCATGTCATCCCTGGTAAGAGAGGCACATGGAGTTAAACCTAGGTCAGTGAGTTAGAGGAAAAGTTTTTCAGTCTCTTACTCTACAGTAGCAAGACTTCAACGCTGCCATTTGAAAACAATATGAACTCATGGCATAAGTGAAAACCAGCACCTCAGAAGCAGGGAAGAGGACCACCAGTATTATATACATATGATACTTCACCCCCCTCCTATGGGATCACTCTCAAATACAGAAGTCCAAACACAAATTGCAGAAGGACAGCCAAGATTTAATATAGGAAACTGATCAAAAGGATAGCTTTGGTTTTGTGAAGGAAAAAGGCTACATACATGTTTTCTAAATTTCATTACTACTAAGTTTCAGGCCACAAAAGACTTCTCCCACCCTCTACTAGGTACTCTGGTTGTGTTACATAGGAATTATTCAGGATAATTTAGCTTTGCATTGCACACGTGGCCAGATCTTCAAGTGCTTTAAAATCAGCTATGCAGATTTACACTAGCTGAGGATCTGAGCCATGAATTCTAGACAGATTTTGTACATGGGTTATCAGTGAACACATTTCTAGTGTACCAGAAAAGATGCTTTGGAACCTCTTCAAACTTCAAGAGGACACCAAAGCAGTGAAGTCTGTACATGTAAGAAAATCACTCCTTTGTGCTAGCCTCAGTTTAGATGGGAAGAGTATATATTATATGATATGTTGATAGTTAGTACAACACCAAATCAGCACCTTCTTTGGTGACTGCTCCCTACTAACACTCCCCAGTGCACGGAAGATGTTTAAAGGGAGGACTTTAAGAATGTTTTTCCCCCAGTATGCCTTTCTGGGATCGGCCTTTAACAGAGCCAAGCAGCTGCAGTCCTGAAGTGGCCATTTTGCAACTGGCAGCTGCTGGATGTATCTCTATCTCTTCCATCTAGTAAGTACCTATTAAGCTTTCCCCTGATTTCCCCATTTTCTTCTTACTGGGAAGATGGAACATTTTCACAGTACATAAAACTGATGCCTGTACTGGACTTCTTGTAAAACACTGCTAATTACAGCTTACTATATAGATCAGTATTTGACACAGTAAAATTATGATATTTTGGCAAGAACGCTGGAAGCAAAATGAAACTGGAACAAGAGTCTTGGGAATCCAGAACCTCCTCCCAAGAGCTGCATGTGAGAGTAGTCTTCTCTAATATGGATGGGTCAGTAGCAACTATTTCTTCAGTGGCATTAAGGTTTTGTTCAGGTTTCAATTAAGTGTTATTTAAATCCTCATTGAGCATGGAAACAAATACTGATGTTAGGCTAAGTTCTAGAGTACTTTTTTTATGCAAGTCTGACATGTGACCCCTTAGAGAAATTTAGGGCTGGTGTCTAACTGCTTTGGATCCCTCTCCTATAAAAGACTTAACAGTTCAAACTTTCAGGAGAGGTAGCTCTAAAAGTCTCATGTATTGGGTAGTTTTTAAATAGAAATATTAAAAGGCAACTAACTTATTTGGGAATTTACTTGCCCTGTAATTTTACTTCTCTGAAGAATTCATCTTGCAGGATTCTCATACATTACATGCACTGGAGTCATGGGAAATTCCCATCTCTCAATACTTTTGACCCTCTGAAGCGCATGTAGCGTAGCTTGAGGGGTCTGTCATACTGAGCATGGTTCAACTTCAGGTACCCAAACATTCTGGCTAGTTCCTTTCAACAGCAGGAAACAAAAGTGCCCTGTAAGCCTCTAATGAAACAAAAAGAATAGGGAAAAACCTCCCTCAAGTAATCAACATGCCACATAAGGGATGGACAATGGATAGATGATTGTCTAGAGGATGAAACCCCAAGCATATCATCTCCTGTTCAAAAAATTCCAGAAATCGGAGATGTGATAGGTGAATGCATGTGATTCTTGCCAAAAAGACACCTTCAAAGAATCAGAATTACAGTAAATATATTCCCATCTCTAAAGATATCAAACAAATCATTACCATTAAAAATCCTAAGCATTAAAATGACTGGAAATTATTAGATAAGGTAGTCTGCATAAGTATTCTATTCCTCTTACAGTTTATACATTGTTAATAACAACACTGATATGTGAAAATTCATCTTCCTCATGCCAGTAATTCAACTCTGAGCCACAAGACAATTCTCAACACACTTCATATGTCACTGATTGGATGCTTTACACAGAATCATAGAATATCAGGGTTGGAAGGGACCTCAGGAGGTCATCTAGTCCAACCCCCTCCTCAAAGCAGGACCAATCCCCAATTTTTGCCCCAAATGGCCCCCTCAAGGATTGAACTCACAACCCTGGGTTTAACAGGCCAATGCTCAAACCACTGAGCTATCCCTCCCCCCCAAGTCAGAGACATACAAATTTAGTGATGGATATATACTGAAAAAGTTAATTAGCACTGTCTTTGGATCAGAGTTAAGGTAGAAGTAGGAATTAACAAGGTTCTACTGTATCCTAAAGTAGAACGCACCCAAGTTGACTATATGATCACGTTTCTAGCTTTGGCTTCTGGCAACGTACAAAAAATAGGCACCAAAATATTTATACCACAGTAACTGAAAATAACTTGCACACATATAAAAGCTGGTACTTTCACCACTACAGGGCACAGCTGACTAACTTATTCTTCACTTTCAGGAAACACCTTTTCAGTACCACCCCCTCCTGTTCCTGAGATCTCACTACACACAGAAAAAATGCATGAAAATGTCATGGGGAGTAACTGATTCACGTTACAAAATACCTTCAGCTGATTTTTTTCTGCAATTAACTATGTCACTCTCACTAGCCAAGTAGCAATCAACAATCCTTATGAACTCTGATTATAGCAGCCAACTTAAGGGGAACATTTAATGATATCTCAGAAGGGATGGAGTTGAAATTGTGTCATCGGCGTAATTAGCAAAGGCACCAAAAATACACTCTGGACAGCAAAGAAACAGGGATTTAGAAGACAGCCACACTGGAGAGCAAAGGATATAACACACCTGTGTACAGGGCTGGGGATATATGAAACGATTGCTTATCCTACAGTAACTCTGGTTCTTCAAAACATGCTGTCAATATACATTCCATTGTGGCTGTGCCTGCATCCCACACACTTGGCCAGCAGTTTCCATTGGGACTGCACCTGTGCCCTGAGTGTCCGCAAGCCTCCCATCCTGAGAGCATAGAGGGTGAGGCAACCCCCACCGCACCTCTGTTCCTTCACCAATAAAGAATCCAGGGATTACAGGATTCCCCAGTAGTGAGGAGGAGGATGGATCATGGAATATTTGTGGACAGTGCATCTTAAACAGCCACAGCTACTGTAAGGTAAGTAACAGTTTCTTTGCCTTTGATATGGTTCCTCACCAAAGATTCTTAAGCAAAGCAAGCAGTCATGGGATAAAAGGAAAGCTCTTCTCGTGGACTGGTGGTAACTGGCTTAAAGATAGGAAACAAAGGGCAGAAATAAATGGTCAGTTTTCACAGTGGAGATAGGTAAATAGCAATGCCCCCTTGGGACCTGTGCTGTTCAACATATTCATAGATGATCTGGAAAAGGGGTTCACACTTATATGGAAAAATCTGTCAATGATACAAAACTACTCAAGATAGTTAAATTCAAAGCTGAATGTGAAAAGTTACAAAGGAATCTCAAAAAACTGGGTGACTTAGCAACCAAAATTGCAGATGAAATTCAATGTTGATAAATGCGAAGTAATGCACGCTGGAAAACAATCTCAACCATACAAACAAAGTGATGGAGTTGAAATTAGATGTTATCATTCATGAAAGAGATCTTGGAGTCATTGTGGACAGTTCTCCAAGAACATCTGCTCAATGTGCAATGGTAGTCAAAAAAAGCTAACAGAATGTTAGGAACCATTAGGAAAGGGATAGATAATAAGACAGAAAATATCTTAATGCCACAATATAAATCTACAGTATGCTCATACTACGAGTACTGTATGGAATTCTGGTCACCCCATCTCAAAAAAGTATATTAGAATTGGAAAAAGTCCAGAGAAGGGCAACAATGACTAGGGGTATGGAACAGCTTCCATATGAGAAACAATTAAAAAGAATGGGACTGTTCATCTTAGAAAAGAGACAACTAACGGGGATATTATACTGGTCTATAATATCATGAATGGTGTGACAAAAGTGAGTAAGTGTTATTTACCCCTTCATAAACCACAAAAACCAAGGGTCATGCAATGAAATTAATAGGCAACACCTTTAAAACAATCATAAGGAAGTACTTCTTTACACAATGCACAGTCAACCTGTGGAACTCGTTACTAGGCAATGTTGTGATGGCCGAAAGTATAACTGGTTTCAAAAAAGAATTAGATAGGTTCACCTGTGTTTATTAGCCAAGACGGTCAGGGACATAACCCCATGCTTCTGAGACACCAGAAGCTAGGACTGGACAACAGGGGATGGATCATTCGATAACTACCCTGTTCTGTTAATTCCCTCTGAAGCACTTGGCACCGACCACTGTCAGAAGACAGGATATTGGGCTAGATGGACCATTGGTCTGACCCAGTATGGTTATTCTTATGTTCGAGTGTTTATCCATATATATTCCACTGTTGGTGACTCACTAGCAGAGACCTAGATCAGTGGTTCTCAACCAGGGGTCCAGGGCCCCCTGCGGGGCTGTGAGCAGGTTTCAGGGGGGGTCCACCAGGCAGGATCAGTGTTAAACTTGCTGGGGCCCAGGGCAGAAAGCCTAAGCCCTGCCACCCAGGACTGAAGCCCAGCGCCCTGAGCTCCACCACCCAGGGCTGAAGCAGAAGCCTGAGCAACTTAGCTTCATGGGGGCCCCTCTGGCGTGGGGCCCCAGGCAATTGCCTGGCTTGCTACTCCCTAACAACTTTTATATGCAGAAAACAGTTGTTGTGGCACAGGTGGGCCACAGAGCTTTTACAGTGGGGGGGTGGGGGCTCAGAAAGAGAAAGGTTGAGAACCCCTGACCTAGATCACAGTAGGTGGGCGCTAGGAGCCTACGTAAACAATGATTATAAAACAGCCCTACCAAAATGGGGATCAGATCTTGATGCTTCTACCACAAAGTAATGGTGAACCCCAGGTAGCTCCCCTATGTATCTCTTGTACTGAACATTTCTCAAAGAAGCTAAAGAAACTGCCTGAGCTCTAGTGGAATGTGCTGTAACACTCAATGGCAGATCTAAGTTGCTTACTTCATAGCACAACTTAATGATTGTAGAAATCCAGCTAGAGAGTCTGTGTGTGGATATGGTCTGACCTTTTACTCTATCTCCCTAAACTACAAATAATCTGGGGGTAGGGGATTCCAAAAACAATTTAGGGCATGTCTACTCTAGAAACTTAAGTAGACCTATATTAGGTCGACTTACAGCCACCGCAGGAATTACTGCAGTGGTGCATATCCACACTACCCTCCTTGGGTCAGTGGTGTGTGTCCTCACCAGGTGTGTTGCCCCTGCCCCTCGCCTCCCCGGGGGAAGCCACCCAGGGCTTCTCGCCTCCCCCTTCCCCGCTGGGAATGGGGGTGAAGACACCCAGGGCATCTAATCCCCAGGGAGTGGGGTCCAACAGCCCTGGCTTTCTTTCCTCCGCCTCTTCCCACCCACTCCTCCTCAGGTTATTTCACAGCTCTGAGTCCTGTTCCAATAGGAAAGTGCCCTACAAACATCTAGGGTGTAAAGTTTAGTCTTCCCTTTGCTCGAATGTGGCTCTGAAAAGAAAACAGGCAGATGTATTATGTGGCTGACATGGAATTTACAGAGTACTTGGGCAAGAATTTTGGGTGAAGTCTCAAAATTACTATCTTTATTAAAAAACAGGGAACTTGTAGGCAGAATGCTCAAAGGGTGGACCCTTTAAACCTATCATTATAATGTTGAGAGCCCAACAAGGGGGAAGCTTTCAGACTAGAAGATATAATTCCATAGGGTCTTTCAGGAACCTTGATACTGTAGGATGTAAAAATATGGAATATCCCTGAATTGGATGGTGGAAAGCTGAGATGGCTGCCAGGTGGCCCCTAAGAGAAAGAACTCTGGGCTATTTGAGTTAAGCACAGAAGGTATTCCAGTATGGCAGGTGCTAAATGGAGTCAACTGATGCTGCTGAGCGTACAGTGAATCTTTGCCACTTGGCTGTGTAAGTAAGTGTCAGAGTCCTTTCTACTATGGATAAGGATGTTTTGTACTTAAGAGATACAGGTCCTTTCCACGGATGTTAACCAGACAGCATTCAGGCTGTGAGGTGCCAGAAGGTGGATCTGGATGAAGAATCTATCCTCATCTTTGGGATATCACATCAGGCTCAAATGGACTGGAGGTTGAATGGAGAGATTCATCATGTCTGAGAGCCAGAGCTGCCTCAGCCATGCTGATGCCATCATGATCAATGTGAGAGTCCTGCCTGAGTTTCTCTGAAGTTCTTGGGATCAATAAAATATCAGAGTAAACATTAATTACGTCCGAGGGCCAGGGGATCAGGAATGCATCAGACTCTGACTATGCCCATCTCTGGAGCAGATCTTGTGGCACTTCTTGTTCTCGTTAGTGGCAAAGAGGTCTATGGATGACCCCACTTAATGAATATGTCTTGGATAATGGTATCCTTTACTGACTTTACTTTCTCCTTTTGAAGGAAGAAATCCATCAAAAAGTCTAAAGCTAACTCAAGTAACTAACTATTAAGTACCAAACTATGTACAATACAACGCATAGACCACTCAGTAACCAAGAAATTTGGACACTACAAGTTCTGACTCTGACTTGTAGCTGGGGGGAGAATATCTAAGATACAGCTGGGGTCACTGTGCCCTTTATGCCCTCAGGTGGGATGTGGGAGGCATGAGGACACTCAGGGCACAGATGCAGCCCAGAGACTGCTGACCAAAAGAATCTGAACTGGAGTACATGAGGTGCATACATGCCAACAGTGGATAGATATGGGAAAGCATTCAAATAAGAATGTAAGTTTATATTATCTCCCTTTCTCCTTCTTATCTTAGTCTGGTTTAGCTGTTGCTTTTCATACTTTTTTAGCCCCATGTTCCTCACTACTTCTTTTACCATTTCAAACGAATAACAAAGCTTTATCAGGGAGTCTAAGTGAAAGCTGTTAATTTGTCTGAGGGAGGTAATGTCCCTCCCAGCAGGGCATTTTCACTTTCACATTAAAATAAACTAGGCCACTTCTAACCCTAAAGCATGACCACAAAACATGATATATATACACCTACTGGAGAAAAGAAAGCAGTGGGGAAGCCCCAACAGGCAAATAAGGACAAGCCTTAAAGTTGTGGCTATGCTCACATTTCTCTTTTGTATCATTTCCCTCCACCTCCAGTACATGCTGCTATCCTCTGTGTATGTGCACCAGTTCTGGCTGGAAAACTAGTACCCTGCAAAGGGGATTTACAGATGAAACACTGATTACAAGAGAATTGAGCAGAAGGCTTAAAAGTGATAGTATTACCAACTAAACCCTAATTTTAATTACCGCACCTGCTGGAACATAATAACTTTAAAGAGCTGATATACTTCTAGAGACAGGAAACATAATGAAAGAATTCTGCTCAGTTCCCCTCCTTTGTGCTACTACTGTTGGGGTATTTGCATGAAAAGAGGATGTTTCAGTGCCTCCTCTGCACCTGCTGCTTAACCTCTCACCTGAAGACACAAGTGGCTACAGTGATGATGATTATGAGGGACACAGACTATGTAAAGTCTTTTCCATCTCTGACTACTGTGTTCCTATGTCAAAGCAGATAACAATTTCAGTGGGGAAAAGACGATTCAAGCTTTGAGTATTAGTTCTTTATTTCCTCTGCCCAGTTTCACCTGCTTTTCTGTAATAGACACTTTTAAAATATAGATGTCTGTCTATATTTATACCATGCTCCTCACAGTACTATCTATCACTTCCAGTAAATCTCTTAACTAGGTGTACTTGTCTCCAAGTCCCATCACTGGGGCTTTTGAAATCCTAGCACTTCACTGAATTTTTGTCCTGTGTGAGACACTCTCCTTCTCAATGTCCTAGCAACAAAGCATGGCCTCTTGCTCAATTCCCAAAGGCTGCTTTTACATCTTGATGCGCACTCCATACAGCTTCCAGCCACTGCAACGGCTTTTTCCCAGCAAGAACACCCATTTCACTCTAGGGCTGTTATCTGGGCTTTTCTATGGCTCAAGCAAGTAGGGCATTCCAAAAAAATTGCTTAAAGAACCTGGGGAGCTAAGCCTTAGTCTCACTCTATGGGATCCCAGTCTGCAGAGAACCATACCTGTCCATGTCACTGAGGTTATCAACTGGTGAGCCCAGTCGTTCAGGCAGCCTCCTTCGCTCTGGTGTGTCAATGCAATACCGGTCATTACCAACAGTGATCCGCAAACTCTGCTCCAGTGAAGACTCAGAACGGAGGCTCGGAGAACGTCTCTGTAATTGAAGAGAGAATGAAAGCCCAGCACAGGACTGTCCCCTCAACCACAAGACAGGCATCTGAGTCTGTCCACCTCATCATATTAGACTTGGGGGCAGGGATCGTAAGAAATAAATTAATTGTACATCTTCTCCATTTATATAAATTACTATGCAACTTAAAAAAAAGAAAGGGACTGAGTGTAGTTACTTCTAATCCTACATGCAACTAACAGTCACTCTGTATTTACACTAGCTCCACAGGAACTTTTAAACTTGAAAATACCTTTGAAGAACTGCACTTCTGGAGGTAGAACAACAGAGAGGAAGAAGAGGAAAAAGAAGTTGTTCAAGAAATTCCAAAGCTGCTGTTGTGCTCTCCTCTTGGTTGGGGACAGCCAACTGTATGAATTGCATACCCTGCAGTGCCAAGGAATTTTTGTGCACCTATAGCAGATACACTTACTGGGCAGGTCCTCTTGGTTTAACGAGAGCCTGGGTCAATGACAGTGACAAAGCCCATTATCAAAACTGGAAAGTGTTCCAGAAGGGGCTCTGCTACTTGCCTCAGTAGTAAATGAATGCTCTACATCAGTAGTTCTCAACCAGGGGTACGCATTCCCCTGGAGGTACATCAACTCATCTAGATATTTGCCTAGTTTTACAGCAAACTACATAAAAAGCACTAGTGAAGTCAGTACAAACTAAAATTTTCATACAGACAATGACATGTTTACACTGCTCTATATACTATAACAAAGTTTCTCAACCTGGGGGTGGGAACCCCGGGGCACGGATGGGGGGGGGGTCACAGGATGAGTTTAGAGAGTCACAAGTGCTGGGCCGGCATTAGCAGGTGGCAAGCAGGGGCCCACAAAGCTAAGATACATGCAGAAGCCCAAGCCCCACTGCCCACGGCTCAAACTGAAGCCTGAGCTCTGCTGCCCGGAGCTGAAATCAGACTCATGAAATGGGTACAGTTCTCTGGAAAGGTAACCACTGCTCTACATGAAGGAGCTCCGCTATTACATAGGACGATTAATCTTCATGAGCTGGCCAGTTCAAGATACTGAACACTGGTGATGGGTTAGAGATGAGAAGCTGTAATGTCTCCCCAAACACATTACTTCTGTAAGGGAAGGAAGATGCACTAGTCTGGAGTAAGAAGTACAGCACACATTTCTTTTTATCAAACACACTGTACCCATTCTGTGTTGTTTTGTAAGAAACAATACTATTTCCAGCTCCTCAACAAGCCACCTATTATTTGATGGAGCCCTGAAGACCATGTTCAAAACAAAGCCCTGGATTGCAATCGCTATTCTACCTGAAGAGTGGGCAGGAAGATCTTCCAAAGCCCATCAACAAATTGAATGGCTGAAGGATTGTTGTTGAAGGGCACAATCACCTTCCTATCTCCAGGACTGAGCAGCACCTGCACTGGGGTTTCTCAGCAGAAATTTCCACACGTTGCTAGTGCAACTCTATCAGAGCAGTACCAATGTGAACCTTAGTAAAAACAAAGCTTCTTTATCTACTGGCATTTTCAACACCTTCCTTGTTGTCTAACGTACTTACAGCAGCTATAAACACCACAGTGTTAAAAGTGCCAACGGCCACAACCGCTTCATGTACATTACCCACATTGTTACCACTAGAATCATAGAATATCAGGGTTGGAAGGGACCTCAGGAGGTCATCTAGTCCAACCCCCTGCTCAAAGCAGGGCCAATCCCCAATTAAATCATCCCAGCCAGGGCTTTGTCAAGCCTGACCTTAAAAACTTCTAAGGAAGGAGATTCCACCACCTCCCTAGGTAACCCATTCCAGTGTTTCACCACCCTCCTAGTGAAAAAGTTTTTCCTAATATTCAACCTAAACCTCCCCCACTGCAACTTGACAGTTGTGCTAGAGTTTAAAAAAAAAAAAAAAAAATCTCTGTATATCAAGGTAGGCAAGGTCTGAGTGAGCTATCTTTGTAGACTTCCCCCTAGAACACTAAATACCCAAGAACTTCATTAACACAGAGTTAAGGTTGCCAAGTGAGGCATTCCAGAAGATGGAGCGATGACTAAAAAAGTTATGGTATATGCCACCTGCACTACACTACCTTGACTCTGACCCTGAGCTAGCTAGCAACACCCACTGGGAATGGTTCAGCCAGGGAGATGCCATAATAAGCAGACAAGGAAGTTCTAAGAGAATATGCCACTGTTTCTGTTACATAGCACAGATTTGAATTCCAGCATTTATCTGCATGCACTCCAATTGCCTTCACTGCGTTATGTGTAGTTGTACTAAATGATGGAGGGTTTTGTTGGAGCAGTGTGACAGAGCTGTTACTGTGATATGATGAGAGGTGGCTGTATACTTTGAAGGATGAAACACACCTGATTTCTGCAATGAGTTTTGTAGGATGTCAGTAAACATGCACAAGGACATCTTCTTCCCATGGGCATTCTCAATGGTCTGGTAGAATAGATGATAGCATTCTCCAGGGCTTACCGAGGGGTAAGCGAAGGCAATGTGTCAGAAAGAATCCTCAGGGCAAGGGTGTTGGGGGACCACATTTAGCAACCGGGGCAGGGCGGTGAGTTGAGTTGTATGGAATAGACTTAGTGTTTCAAGGTAGGCCTGGTGAAGACAGCTCCCGATTGCTATACCTGTCCTAAACCCGAGTTTTGCCTTAACAAAGAGGTGTTGGAACTTTGTCCTGTAGTGCTCATGTGCTCTGGTCCCAAAGTGTTCTGTAGCACCTGAAGGGTAGAGTGCGAGTATATGTTACTGCCATGGGGGGACATTGCTCAGAGGGCAGAAGATGCATAATGGGGATAAGATGTACCTTAACTTAGTATTTCCTGGTTTCCAGATGTTTAAGTTTGCATTACCTTAACTCTTCATTTTCTGGTTTTCAGTTTTAAGTTTAGCCACTCCCCTTATTCTGGAAGGACATGAGGCATCACCGGGCAACCTTAACTATTGTGTTTATATTTTTGGGCATTTAATTGCCTTCAGTTTTAAAAATAATAGTTTCTCAGCACCCCCTTGTACCACAGCCCATCTCTCCCCCTCCATTGCCCCAGGCTCCTTAGCCATGATTCCTCCAGCCACAGAATGCACTGGCTGCACATTAATCCCTTCACTGCCCTGCGTCTTGTCTTGGTCTCCCCTCTCTCTGCCTATCCACAAAGGCTTGGTCCTTCCTCCCCCCAGAAAAGAAAGGGTCAGCAAAGGACCTGCAGTTTGAGGAGCTGTGACGAGGATGCAAGAAGAGTGCAGGGACAAGCATGGAGTCAATTGGGACAGACATGTGGGGCATGGACGTAGGGGGTTTGGGGGAAAACAGAGAAGTCCCCTAACATTCCCCATTGCACAGCTCAGAACTCCTGCTTTCCATCCCATTTTTCAATATACTGTTCCAACTCCCCGCATTCTCTCACTGCTGCAACTGCCTATATTCCATTCAACTGTGTAAGAGACCCATCCATTGCTCCAACAGAGCTCCAACTCCTCCAACAGTCTCTCCCTTACACCCATTGTTCTGATTACCCACATATCCCCCACTGCTTTGAGGTTCATCTCCACCTCCCTCCCCCGCCAATTATATCATGTAAAGCCTTCTCACTCCACCTCATCCTTTTCACTCCATGCCCCTGCTAAGCTTGGAGAGCTTGTAGGGAGGTGGTGGGCTGCCAGGAATGCTGGACACAGAAAGGGGCAGGAAACTGGAGATGCAGTTTCCCGTATCTAGTTCTAATGTATGGGGAAGGAGATCTACAAAGCCATCTACAGCATGGGAATCTTAAGCTATGTCTACTCTACAGACCTTACAGCGGCACAGCTGCACTGCTGTAAGGTCTCCTGTGTAGCCACTCTATACTGATGGGAGAGAGCAATCCTGTCAGCATAATCAAACAACCCCCCGAGTGGCGGTAGCTATGTCGGTGGGAGAACGTCTCCCAGCGACATAGCACTGTCCATGCCAGTGCTTTTGTTGGTGAAACTTATGTCGATCAGGAGTGTGTTTTTTCACACCCGACCAACAAAAGTTTTACCAAAAAAGTGCTAGCGTACACATAGCCTTAGAGAAGTATAAAGAAGCATATTCAGCTGAGAACATCTCAAATGAATAAGTACAACCAATGGAGATGAATACAGCCTGAAACAATCACTCTGAGATTTGTGACCTGCTCCATTCAACTCAGCAGGTGTTCTCATTGCCTCCCTCAACCTTTAGGCTCACAGAGGGGAGAGGGGCTCAGATCCACACCCCCAATAGAAAGACCCCAGATCCCAGCTCACAACAGGGCAGGGAGAGGGGTTTAACCTCACAAGGGGAAGGGCCCCCTGATCTTGGCTTACACACTGGGGCAGAGGGACATAGGAAGAATGGCTCAAACTGCTCCACCATGCTAATCCCCCAATTCCACTTGCCACTCATCCCAATGCTCCCTCTCAGCCTCCCAACCCCTCTCCCTTTGCCATTTATTCCCCACCCCATAACCCACCCTCTCCTCATTGCAGCCGCAAACCCCTCTCTCCCATCTCCCTCCTAACACCCTCTCTCAATCTCCACATTCCCACACTGCTCTAACAACCTCCCCACATTCCCTCTCAATGCTATAACCCCCCCTTATTTCCTTGGTCTGCACCAACAGGTTATAAGGATCTGAAAACTTTATGAACAGCTCATGTTAGGGGGACTCTGTATTAGGAAAAAGTCCTGACCGAATGACCCAGTGACTTGCTCTCCTTTGATCATGCTTCCTGAACAATGGGAACTTTGAGTGTGAGCACATTATCCTGTCTTTCATCTTTTCTCTGTTTGATCAATGCTAATTTTCTTGAGAACACACCTAAATTTAAATGAGCGTATGCATGTGAATTTTAGAGCACTTTGAAAAAATATCATTTTTAAATCAGAAGTTTTGGTCTCAGGGCAAAACTTCCAAAATGAGCCCCTGCAGAATGCAGGTAGAGAACAAGGAATGTAAACAATGCTATGAAAACTATCAAGTGTAGGGCTCATACTCAGTGCACAGGTGTAGCTCTGGGTCAGCGACCACAGCATATCGTCTTGAGCCACTCAGTCACTGCGGCAATAGCTTGCCTAGAAACCCTCTTACTTCAATAGAGCCCTAGTCTAGCTGCAAATGCACATTTCAGTTTCTTTGGTTCTGCAGTTTGCCAATCTCTAGATCCAAAAATCTAAGGTCAATACCTTTTTTTCCCCAGTATTGCTTCTCCAAAGGGGAGGTGGGTGCTATGCCCAAGCTGAGAAAAATGCTGAGTGACTGCGATCAGTTGGGGAGGAAGGCTATACCTCATGAACCCCTTACTCAAATGACCCCAAAATTGGAGCATTAACACTACCCAGCACCCCCAAGACACATAGCAAGTGTAAAGACAAACTGAGTAAGCATATGGATTTTAGAGCACTCAGAATAATAAAAGCAATTATTAACTTTACTAGCAGAGCTGGTGCTAGGCTACAATCATTTGGGAATCTCTTCTGCAAGTATATTATTAACTAAGGGCTTGTCTACCCAAGAAAATCTGGAGTAAGGTAGGGTATGAATTTAAAATGGATTAAGTATTCCTGATTAACTACATGTGCAGATGCTCTTATTTTGGAATAAGAGTACCTTTTTCTAAATTATTTTAATCCACTGGACTGCTGTCAAACCCAGTGGATAAAACTAATATGGAAAAACGCACTCATTCCTGAATAAGGGCATCCACACATGGAGTTAATCAGGAATAGCTATTCCAGAATAATTCTCCACATTGAGAAGCTCTTAGACAGTTCAAGACAAAAACCTCTTTCTTACTGCAAAGCATATTCATAGATAATCTACTATTTACTATATAGAATACTCCTTATACAATCACAGTACCAAACAGTAAAGATATTCACATCAGAAATAGAATTTTAAAAACAGGGTTTTACATGCACAAATCTGAATATTTTGCTTAGGCTGAGATGAGAAGTTTTAAAAACATATTAAACAACTTTCAGAGAATGAATCTGATGAACCACTAACTGGCTCTCTATATCAACAGGAAGAACTTAAACTTAATGTTCATTAGACATTTGATTTAGAAAGTTCTCTGCATTCTGCACATATAAATGATCTATAAGTACAAGATTCTGTTAAATGGTCAAACTAATCCCATTAGCTAAATATTCTATTTTACCCATAGGAGCCTTTGCTTAGCTAAAAGATAGTTTGATCTTTGATTCTTAGCTGAAATGGCTAAGGTTTCTGGCCAGCTATAACTCTGAAGAGGAATAAAAGCCTGAAGGGAAAAAATCAAAGGGGCATTACTTGGGATGGGGATAAATGATGAAAGGAGAAATCATTAGACATTAGAAGCAAAAGATCCCTAGTAAATAAAATCAACTGCTTTTAATTTGTAGATCTCAAAAGTAGGTGAGAATGATTATCCTTACTCTACATACAGATGGAGAACCTGAGGCTCAAGGAAATTACGTGATTTACGAATGGGCACACTGTGGGTCTGTGAGAGAATCTGAAACCGAGCCAGTTCTCTACACCCACTCCAGTGCCCCACTCACTGACTAGACCATCCTGTCCACTTCTCTAAAAACACAGGACTGATCCCCATGGACTCTGTCAGTCAGGAAAAATACTGTTCTGTGGAAAGAGGTGTCAGATTCCGAACGCATTATTTCATGGAAGAATCAGAAAGACTTCAGGGGAGCAGGACAATCAGTATTACTGAGGGGAAATCAAACGGGGGTTATTTGGGAGAATTCAGATGAGGGAGATGGGGCATTCAGGAGTAGTTTCCTGGCTGCGGCTGTCCCTCCATGGTGGGACAGGTGAGAAACATACAGAGCAGGGTGTCCTTACCCCAGTAAGAGGGAAGGGTACAGTGGGAGCGGGGACAAGTACACAGCGCTAGGCAGGCAGCGCTAGGACACCACAGACTGTCCGATCCGCAGGGCAATCGCCCAGCCTTGGGAGGGGGCGGAGCGGCTAATTACCCGGGGCCTAGCCGAGGGTGTCCTGAGGGGTAATTACCCGGCTACTGCTGCTGTCTCCATGCTCGCCCCCGCGTCGGGCCCGGCTCCTCCCGGGCCCCGCTCCCCCCGGCGGGGAGGGCAGCCTCTTGCTGCGGTGCGGGGACGGGGAGCGGCGGGAGGCTGCGCGGTGGCCGGACGGGGAACGGTGGCGGCGGGACGGGGGAGGCGGCGAAGCTGAGGAGGGGGGGCGGCCGCGGCCTGGGCCCGGCCCGGACCCCGAGGTACCCGAGCGGGAACTGCGGGACCCCGACGAGCTGCTCTCCTTGGAGCGGTGGGAGGAGGGCGGCGGACCGGAGCGGCCGCTGCTGGAGCGGTACATGGCGGCGGTGGTGGTGCAAGGGGCCGGGCGGGAGGCCTCGCAGTTCAGTTTCCCGGCGCTGTTCTCCTCCTCTGCCCGCGGGGCCCCTTGCGTGCGCGTCCCCGACACCACCACCGTCACGAAGGGGGCGCGCTCAGACACCCGAACAAAATGGCGCCGGCAGAACCCCGGTCACGTGAGCTAAGGCAGGCGGGAGCGTCTCCCTGCTTCGCGGGTGACCCTGCCTAAAATCGCCCACCTCCCGCTAGGGCCAGCGCCTCTTTTTTCCTGCCTCCCCCAGCACTGGCGCCAGCCCCCTCTCTGGCGGCATCCTGCCCTGCAGCGCCCCCTGCCGGCCCGGGGGCGGGAGCTGTAATCCCTCGCGTGCGGCCGCGGGTGCCAAGCGGCCGGGACGGGGGGCTCCGGGGCTGGCGGGCAGGCGGCCCTCCTTGGAGCGAAGTCGGGACGGAGCGGGGTGAGGCCTGTAGCTGCACAGAAGCAGAGCTGCCCCTCCGCGACCAGCGCCCGGTGCAGAGAGGAGACCGCTGGCTTCGCCAGCAACGAGCAGTCGAGAGGAGGCGGCCGGCTCCCTCTCCCCCTGTCGTGCTACAGGAACAGAGGCACGTGTCATGAACCGGGGACGCACCAAATGTAGATGTGCTGGAAGCAAATATGTTGACACGCATGTAATTAACCGGTGGAATGCCGAGCCCAAAGCTACCGCTGCGGCCAAGAGATTAACGGGATTCAAACCAAGCTAGCTGGGGATTGGGAATGCTCCTGGCTACGTTAGATAGAGTTTTGTAAAAGTTTGGAAAGCATATTAAGTCTCCTGTCTCAAGGTGTAAGCCAATCACTATACAACCGAGTCAGGAAGAAACTCCCTTTATGGGGAGATTATTCCATACGTGTCCAGGCTCTTTTGCAGCTTCTTTGGAAACATCTGGTACTGGTCACTCTCAGAGACAGGACATTGGACTGAGGGACTGCTGTCCTGATTTAGTGTGACAAATCATATTTTCCTGTGTCAAAGCAGACAAGTTAATGTTGCAGTGGAAATCCCCACTTTCTAAATCCCTGCCCTTCTTTGTTGATTAGGAGTTGAGATGAGTTTAGTCTTTGGTTAACAACAGGTTGGAATCTGAGGGATGGTGTTTGTAGAGCCTGTACCGATACAAAATTCATATTCGCATCTGCTCTGCAAACATGTTCTGCAGATATCTGCAGATTTGCAGGGCTCTAGGTCTTTGCAAGCTCAGCTCAAATTTTGCCCACTTCTGGGGTTTCGTGCCCCAGAGCACACTTGAATCAGACAACTGTAGCTGTAGAAAGGTTTTCAGGCTTATTGGTCCCCTGACACCTTAACAAGGCACATGTGCAGAGGGGGTAAACTGAGTTTTAATGGCACACTACATCCAACTGCCTCACCTTTAAACTGTTTCTGAATGAGTGCTCTGCTATACAAATTCAGGAAATACACTTAAATGTGTAAACCATCAAAGCATGCACAACACACAGCACCCTGCATAATCATGTGAATTTATTTCTGTTACCTTTCTCCACCCTACCCACTACTCTCTCAAAGTTTGTTAAGATTCACTTGTGACTTTTGACTACATTGCATGTATTTGTACAGTGCCCAACGTAAAGGGACTCTGATCCTAACTGAGATTAAGTGTGCAACACAATAGAACTAATTAATAATAAGGAAAATGACCAGGTAAATAATTTCTAACTAATTATTTCTGTAGAGCTCAGAATCTTTCAAACTCAGCAATGCACTGAGTACTGCTCTGTGACAATGTTATGAAACCGCTACAGCACTTAAAATTTGCAACCAGGACAATGTAATAGGTACAAATATACTTAATTTATTAATTAAAAAAAAAAATCTTCATGTCTGAAAGTCAAGGAAAGATGCGAGCCACAAACTTTAAAAATGCAAAAATAGATTCCAGTGATGGAGAAAAATGTCCTTTTTTGGTTTCCAGCTGCCTGAATATTTGTTCCATCCCCTTACTTTCCTCAGAACAGTCCTGAATCTTTGGTTTAAAAAAGACAAATTTGTTTCCTTTTTCTGTAGTCATTTTACCCTTAAGACAGTCACTTTAAAGCAACCAATATAAAAAACCTAGGAAAGCTTTCTCTCTCAGGCTTTTAAATAACATTCGTTACTGTGGCATATAAATGCTGCACAGAAACCCAGAACACCAAAATGTTTTCTCACTTTGTTCCTCTAGACAGAAGAACAGGTCCTGGTGACTATATTGTAGTAAGTGGAACCTGGAAGCAGAAGGTATCCAGGTGCCATTGCTATTATGTTTTTGTTCTGTGTGTATACAGTGCCTTGCATAATGGTGTCCTGATCCATTGGCTCCTCAATATAATGATAATAAAAATAATAAATAATATGTTACAAAAATGCAAATGAAAAATAATAAGACTAAAACCTCTTTCTCCATTCAGATGACAGAACTGCTCAATGGCAAATAAAAAGGATGCAGATACGAGAGATTACATGGGTCTGAAACAGTCTAGAGTAGAAAAACTCATCTTGTCTTAAAGAAGCATTACAACCTAATGTTATAGTGTCCTATTATCCTACTGGGCAGCTCTTTACATTTTCAGTTAAGAAACTGCACTATATTTCCATCTCTAGAACACACACTACTGACCCTTTTTTCAAAGGGGCTAAACAATCTTTAACGTCAATGGAATTTATGGGTGCTCAGCAGTTCTAAAAATAAGGCCATAAGGGTTCAGTCCTTCCAGGTGCAGAGCAAAATGTGGATGCTCAGCACTTCACAGGATGGGGCCCTAAGCTTTGTCATGTGATTGAAATACTCAAGCAAGGTCCTTACCTGCTTTGCAGAGGTTTTTGAAAAAGTCCCATCATTGATGCTCCAGGCTTTCACAGGACAAAGGGGCTGCCACTCAGTCTTCTATGCTAATCGTTGGGACCTGAAACTGTCCTTTGGAACTCTGAGGCTCATTTTGGGCTGAGGAACTTCCAACTAGCTGATCCTTGAAGAAAGAGATTTTAACCAATCAGATGTAGATGGCAGTGTTTGGAAATAAGGGGTCTTTTCACTCTTATTTCTCCCAGTTGGTAGCCAGATACCCAGAGCTGGATACAAGAAGCCTTAAATAAAGAAACAGAAGGGAGAAAGTGGCAGAAGAAAGTAGTTTGAGGAAAGAGGAGGGGAGAGAGTAACATGAAAGGGAATTAGCCAACAGAAGTTAGAGAGAATTAAAAAAGTAAATAAGAACAGGCATCAGGAATCGGGTTTGGCTGACAAGCTGTTAAGTGACAAGGACAAGAGTAAAGGCTAGGAAACATGTAAAATCTTTATTTTTAAATTTGTTTTACCTTCATAAGTCTGAGAAAAGACCAGAGACCAGCACACAGCAGGCCCCAGTATCTCTAATCCCTGGAATATTAATAAGAGAAAATGTGGTTTCTTTTCTTTCTTCCTAGGCAGAGTTGCATGTTTGCTGCTGTGTGTGCATTCACCCATATGAGGTGTGTTGGAGGTTATCCCCTGTCTCCAGAATTTGGCATTAGTTTTTTCTGTGGAGGGCAGAGAGAAGTGTACATTCTGTGTCTTCAGATCCAGAAGTAAACAGGTCAAGAAAATATTCCAGACTGAGCCAGCGAGGGAATGTTCAAACCTCCCCCTTCTTGTGACATCACAGAATTCTAAGACAGTTCAACTGATAGTAAAGCCCCAGCTGGGAGAACAAAACTGCAGCCAAATAGTTATTTTAAGACCATTTGTGGATGATGGTGAAAACACTGATATTTCTGGGTTTGAGCCTTGTCTGGGTCTGCCTCCTCCTGATTGAATTCAATACCTACCTGTGTTTGGGAGGTGAGATGGTCATACACCCCCCTCTTTCACTTCCCAGTGCACAAGCCCTGCTATGGGCACTATGTAATAAGTCCAAAAATAAATTATCAACGAAAATAGGAAACGCTTCATCATTTGGGACATTTTAATCTTGATTGGTCAAAGCCTTGGAGAATAGACGGTTGGGAACAATTTTGTGCTAGGCCCTGGGGGAGGGACTAGTCCTAACTTTTTCTCCATCTCTAGTGTTAGGATTCTATGATAAATGTAGGGTGTGTTATTATTTATAAATGGTGTGCATGGTATTTTATACGTGAATATGGCACAAGCCCCTGCTCCAAGTTGCTCAGAGCCTAGATCAGACAGAAACATAATGGAAAATTAGAACAAGCCATGATGATATTACAAGAAGATGGAAAACAGAGGAAAAAAAGCATTATCTAGTAATGAGACCCTGCTCCCGCTTAAGTCAATGTGAGTTTTGCCATTGACTTCAATCAGAGGGTACAGACTTTGGACCAATAAGTTCAGATCAGTTATGTTGGACTCTGGTGTTTTTTTGGTTCTTTTCCTGGTTCACTTTATTAGTTTTTTATATATATATAATCGTGTGAGTGGGTAGACAACACTGGCTGAAGTAAAGAAGGATCAGTGGTCCCTGAAAACTGCTTCTCGTTCACTCCCGAGGAAGCAGGTCCAAAAGGAGAGGTCAGGAGAGAAGAGTAGGCAGAATGCAGGGCACAATAGGGGCAGCAGAAGGAGACAAGAGACGCTAGAAGGTTTAGTTGAAAAAATCTGGGGAGAGTAGTTTGAAGAACATAAAGTCATGCTTTGTTCTGGATATCTAAGAACTTTTCTTGGTGCCTTATAAAGCTATGAGAAGCTTCTGCATTTGAACTTAAGTAAGATTTCAGCACAATGAAGAGCTGTAATGTTTTATTCAAGGATAGATCCAAGCTCGGATGTTTCATATTTGTGTTCTTGAGATTCCTTTTGTATCACAACATTTCCTCAGTTGTACCTTCCTTGATGAGAGAGCACATAAAGCAACGGCAGAAATCCAATCATCATGTCTTCTACATGGAAGCTGACTTACTTATTAAAGTCAACATAATCTTTCTTCATAGCCTTTAAAACAGTATGGTAGAGGCAAGAAAGAACCCACCAAACACACACACAGTGTGTACAGAATCAACGGCCGGCAATACATGCATGATAAAGGTACCTTCTGACTTCTACATGCAGGTAAGTGTTACATTTAAGACCAGGAGGAGCCAGGATACATGGGCAGAAGAATGGGACAAGCATATAGATATACCAATAATTGCTTTATGCAACCAGGCGGACCAGAATAGACAAATAAACCTTTTTCTTGCCCCTTAGTAATAATACTTAACATTGATAGAGGGCCAGTGAGTGGAATAGAGGCTCACAGTCATGGCCTACACAGAGCCAGTTCTTTCCTTTTGTCCCTGTTTACAGTACAGTATTCATGCTCTTTGGGTCCCTCTGTCTGAGAGGAAGGGCAGGACCCCAGTTCACTCAATCTACCAGTAACTCCAGCTGAAAGCCAGTGTTCTGATGTGAAAAGAACAGCACAAGATGCTAATGGTGGGGAAGAGGTACTATCTCTTGTGGAGAAGGGGAGACCAGATAGTAAATGTGAAAAATCGGGACCTGGGGTGGGGGGTAATTGGCACCTACATAAGAAAATGCCCCAAATATCGGGAGTGTCCCTATAAAATCAGGACATCTGGTCACCCTAAATGGGAACGTAGTAGAGAAACCTTGATCCTTTACACAGTTTCTTCTCATCTTTCACAGCATGGCAAAAACAGGATAAGAGAGGAGCAAAGTGAAAGGAATCCAAATACCAAATAGGCTCAAGTAGGAGTCTTGGCAGTGAGCACAAACTATCTGGGACTGGGGGCACTCAGTATCCACCCTGGGGCTTCAGTCATTCTCCATCCCCTTAAAACCTGCAAAAGACCTTTGGTGAGTGCCAGCTGCTTCGACTCTCCTTTCTCTCCCTCTCTCTCTTTCAAGGAGCCTAAGATAAGAAGGTGCTTTGGCCTCACAGCTTTTACCTCTGCCTCTTCTATCTCAGGTTTCAGAGTAACAGCCGTGTTAGTCTGTATTCGCAAAAAGAAAAGGAGTACTTGTGGCATCTTAGAGACTAACCAATTTATTTGAGCATAAGCTTTTGTGAGCTACAGCTCAAACTCCCTCAGCCGGATTGTTTTGTTTTCCCAGACAGGAATGCTGCTGGTGTTTTGTTTCCCCAGCACCCCAGTGATGAAGTGAGCTGTAGCTCACGAAAGCTCATGCTCAAATAAATTGGTTAGTCTCTAAGGTGCCACAAGTACTCCTTTTCTTTTTGCGAATACAGACTAACACGGCTGTTACTCTGAAACCAGTGATAACATTGACACTTACTCTCACAAGCACAGAGGACTCTTCACCATGTGTGTCTGTACTGGCTGGGAGTTGGAAAGACACTTGCTATCTACAAGGAATTGCTTGCATCTGATGATAGAATTACCACTTTGTACAGAATTGCAGGGGGCAGCCTGTCTGGCCCTGAAGTTAACTCTGGCAGAGTCAGGGGTCAGAGAGACCTTGGCAAAGGCGTATACTCATAGCTTCAGTACTGAAAATCACAATTCCCTTCTCCACCAGCCAGAGTGCTCATACTGTGGGGGTGACCTTACACCCACCTATCATTCTGTAATAGATGGGTTGTATGTGCATGCAACTGTCCCATCCCAGATGGGAATGTTGGACCTGCTTATGTGTATATCAGTTCCTTCTTATCTGACTTGAGGAAGCTGAGCCTTTATCTCATCTGCTAAGGGCCTGTGTGTTTGTAGTTAAAAGTTGTGTCTTGTATTTCCTGATTCTGCTTGCCTCACATTATACATGCTTTAGTCAAATACAGTGATTGGGCTCAGTCAGGGCTTACTTTCAGCCAGAGTCATCTGGAGTGGAGCTCCAGTAAATATTTTCAAACCTGCAGGAGCTCTAGCACCTCCTCCGGGGCTGAAAGCCTGAACCCTGGTTTGCCCTGAAGTGCAGAAGCCTCAAGCCTTGGGGCGCCTCCCACAGGGCAGAAGCCCTGAGCCCCAACACATCCCGCAGGGCTGAAGCCCCGAACCCTGGTGCATCCCACTGGGCTGAAGCCCTGAGCCCAGATGCATCCCATGGGGCAGAAGCCCAGAGCCCCAGTGCACCCCACAGTGCTGAAGCCCTGAGCTCCAGTGCCCCACCGTGCAGCTAGAGCCCCAACCCCTGGTGCCCCATATGGGCATAGAGCCCCAGTGCCCCCCTCAGCAGGGCTAAAGCCCCAAGAACCCCACCCTACAGCTGAAGTCCGGAGCCCTGAATGGGGCTGGGAGGGCATGGGGGGCTCCAGGAAATAAGTTCTGAGAATTTAACCCCTGGGCTCAATATAGTGGTAATTGATATAAATTCTCTGGCCTAGTTATACTAGATTATCCTTATGGTCTCTTCTGGCCTTAAAATCTACAAATCTGACAACAGGTGGCTGACGTTGAGAACCAAGATGAGGGGAGCAGGAGGGATGTCTGGGAAAGCTGTGAGGGAATTAATGGGATTTGGGAAACAATTATTGTTGTTCTTGGACACCAATCTGCTTTCTAGGCATTTTTTCTGGGGGGTGGGAGGGGAAGGAAGGCTGCATAGTATTTGTATATGTACCCAGTGTACTAGTTAGGCAAATATTTAAAGAACTCAGATTCATTAAGCTGCACATATTTTATCCTTTCCTCATAACTTGACCCACAAACGTGTTTTGATGCACTTCTCTGATCTCCCTCCAATTTGTCATCTTTCTGGTAATGAGGTACCCAAAGTGGCACACAATATTCTAGAAGCCGTTGCAGTGGAGCTGATTAGAGCGAGATTGTGAACTCTCTACTCCAAGATACGACGCTCTGTATGTAGCCCAAAATTGCATTGACCTGCTTAGTTGCTGTGTCACTTTGCAAGGCCATGTCTAATTTGTTGTTCAGTCACTCATACATCTCTTTCAGCCATTCCTACTTTCCAGGTTGCTCCTTCCCATATGTTACCCTTCCCCAGACGTACTAGCTGCATATTTTAAAACTCAATTTATTTAAATATTTTCTACCTCTCTTTTATATCTGTTCCCCCCATTGTATTACATTTCTCTAACCTAGTGTTTGCAACTCCTTTCATTGTAGTGTCATTGGCAAATTGTATATTCCTTGGGGTTATTGCTTTGTGTGTCAAGAGTCTCAAATTCTATTAAAAAGAAAAGGAGTACTTGTGGCACCTTAGAGACTAACCAATTTATTTGAGCATGAGCTTTCGTGAGCTACAGCTCACTTCATCAGATGCATACCGTGGAAACTGCAGCAGACTTTATATATACACAGAGAATATGAAACAATACCTCCTCCCACCCCACTGTCCTGCTGGTAATAGCTTATCTAAAGTAATCATCAGGTTAGGCCATTTCCAGCACAAATCCAGGTTTTCTCACCCTCCACCCCCCACACAAATTCACTCTCCTGCTGGTGATAGCCCATCCAAAGTGACAACTCTTTACACAATGTGCATGATAATCAAGTTAGGCCATTTCCTGCACAAATCCAGGTTCTCTCACTCCCTCACCCCCCTCCAAAAACCACCCCCATACACACACAAACTCACTCTCCTGCTGGTAATAGCTCATCCAAACTGACCACTCTCCAAGTTTAAATCCAAGTTAAACCAGAACATCTTGTTTTTCGCTATCTTAAAACAAAAAAACTTCAAATCCAGACTCCAGCGAGAAACTGCTGAATTGGAATTCATTTGCAAATTGGATACTATTAATTTAGGCTTAAATAGAGACTGGGAGTGGCTAAGTCATTATGCAAGGTAGCCTATTTCCTCTTGTTTTTTCCTACCCCCCCCCCCCCGATGTTCTGGTTTAACTTGGATTTAAACTTGGAGAGTGGTCAGTTTGGATGAGCTATTACCAGCAGGAGAGTGAGTTTGTGTGTGTATGGGGGTGGTTTTTGGAGGGGGGTGAGGGAGTGAGAGAACCTGGATTTGTGCAGGAAATGGCCTAACTTGATTATCATGCACATTGTGTAAAGAGTTGTCACTTTGGATGGGCTATCACCAGCAGGAGAGTGAATTTGTGTGGGGGGGTGGAGGGTGAGAAAACCTGGATTTGTGCTGGAAATGGCCTAACCTGATGATTACTTTAGATAAGCTATTACCAGCAGGACAGTGGGGTGGGAGGAGGTATTGTTTCATATTCTCTGTGTATATATAAAGTCTGCTGCAGTTTCCACGGTATGCATCTGATGAAGTGAGCTGTAGCTCACGAAAGCTCATGCTCAAATAAATTGGTTAGTCGCTAAGGTGCCACAAGTACTCCTTTTCTTTTTGCGAATACAGACTAACACGGCTGTTACTCTGAAACCTGTCAAATTCTATTGCTTTCTAATTTGTATTTTTTATTATTTGCCTTGTTGATTTGACTGTCTCTGTAGTGTCTCTCCATCAACTTTATGGTAGCAGGCATAGATTTACTTAACTGATGAATAACATATGCGATTACTTTGTAATGCTGGATGTTTGTCTTCCGAATGGCACCCTTGGCTATGGTACCCATTGGGAAATCAGATCTCTGCGGGTGGACCCTTACACCTGCACAAAAACCAGCAGGTCTCTGCACCGGCACAGGGGTCTGCTTGCACCCATCTCACTGCAGGGCCAGGGCCGAGGTTCCTCCTGGTCTCAAAAAGGACTAATTCTAAAATGACCATTAACCCTCTCCCCTCCTGCCCAAAACCTAACGACCTTTTCTCTTCTATCGTTTACTTACAGAGGAGCTAACAAAAACATGGGGTTTTAAAGGTCACCCAGAGGCTCCCAGAAGGGACGAGCCCCGCTGTACGATCAGTGATCGGCACCTGCCCGGGCCCTGCCATCTGCCCACACGCGGAGACGGGGAAAGACCCGGGGGGGAGTAGGGGGGAGTGGTGTCTGACACTCCCCTGTGCAGAGCCAATGGACGGGCGCTTTCCCCTCCTGCCCGCTCCGCCCTAGGGCCCTGCACGGCTGCCACCGGAGCGGCTCGGGATTGACGCGGACACTGCGCCCAGGCCCACCGTGGGACATGGCCCGGGTTTGTCCTTCTTGGCTCGCCGTCGCCAGGCCGGCTCGGCAGCAGTACGGCCTCCCGGCGGCAGGGAGCGCAACCGCGAGGAAATGGGTGCGGGCTCGTCCTCGCGAGCCCAGTGGAGACAGGGACGCGCTCAGGTACCGCGGGGGCAGGGGTCAAAGGCCGCCCGCTCAGGGGGAGGCAGCCAATGACATCACCCGAGCCCCTGGCGGGTGCTGTGGACGGCCCCGGCCCTGTCCTCACTGCCTGCCCCTGGCGGGTAGGCCGGGGGACCCTTCCCTTTCCGGGCATCGGGCCGGGCGGCGGCTGGGGCGGGCGCTGCGGGCCGGGCGGGTGTGCGAGGCTCAGCCGAGGCCAGAGGGCCCCGGGCTCCGCTTGGAAGCTCCCAGAGCCAGGCTGGGCCCGCTGCCTTGGCCACATCCCTCCCGAGCGCTCCGCCCCGAGCAGCCCCTGCGAGAGGGAAGGAGGAGCCCGGCCGACCCCCCGCGGGTCCGGGCGGGGTTTGGGGAGGAAACGGCCAAGGGCGGGAAACGGGGCCGGTGTCTGGTTCGATGGAAGGGACTTTTCGCTTCCCAGTGAACGTGTCTCTCATTCAAACAGCGAGGGCTGCGCTCAAGGGAGACACCCTGCTACGCCCCTTCCCCGGAGATTTATTTGTTGGATGCTCCATCCCTACCAGATTTCCTCTCCCCGGCCCCAGGCAGGATGGGACTTTTTTTTTTTTTTTTTTTTTTGGAGCTGGAAAACTGCCTCGCTGCCCTAGTAAATTGCATTTTCTCTCCTTTCGGGCCCAGTCAGGGTTATAGCCGAAGTGATGGGAATTAGGTCTGAGATTTGCTGAGACCAAGTGTTTCGCTGAATCCAGCTTTGGAAAATAATTTTGGCCCCCTTCCATCACCCATCCAAGGAAACAAGTTTGTGACCTGCTGAGGATCATTGTAGAAAGGGGGCTTGGTGCCTTTTTTTCTTTCTTTCTTTGCTGCTTTATGATGGAGGAAGAGGCCTGAAAGAGGGTTTAACCTTTTTAAAAATAAAAATAGGGGGTGAGGTGGGGGAAGGCTTTGCTTATTTTCTTAACCTTGGAAATGGAAGGCCTGGTCTACATGTAAAATTTACATTAACCTAGCTACTTCTAGGTACAGAAAGGGGTAACAAAAATTACTAGGGTTATGGAATAACTTCCATAGGAGGAGAGATTTAAAAAGACGGGCCTATTCAGTTTAGGAATGAGAAGGGAGGGGATATGGTAGAGGTCTATAAAATCGTAAATGGTGTGAGAGAGAATAGGGAAGTGTTATTTACCCCTTCACATACCACAAGAACTAGGGATCACCTGATTAAATTAACAGGCAGCAGGTTTAAAACAAACATAAGGAAATACATCTTCACACAGCACTGTCAACCCATGAAACTCATTGCCAGGGGATGTTGTGAAGGCCAAAAGTATAACTGGATTAGGTCCACCAGTGACTATTAGCCAATGGTCAGGTATGTAACCCCATGCTCCAGTTGTCCCTAAACCTCTGACTTCCAGAAAGTAGGACTGGACAACAGGGGATGGATCACTCAGTAATTGCTCTGTTCTTTTTATTCCCTCTGAAGCATCTGGCACTGCAAGTGCCGGAAGACAGGATGCGAGGCTAGATGGACCAATGGTTTGTCTTATGTCCCTCAGAGGTGTGAAAACTTCATACCCCTGAGAGATGTGGTTAAGCCAGCCTAAGTTCTGGTGTAGACACCACTAGGTTGCTGGAAGAAATCTTCTGTTGACTTAGTTGCTGCTTCTCGAGGTGGCAGATTTACTGCAACAATGGAAAAACCCCTCCTGTCGCTGTAGCAAGTGTTTACACTACTGCAGCACTTGTTTTGACAATGTAGCACTTGTAGTGCAGACATATCTTCAGGCGCATTAAGGGCATGTCTACACTTAAAGCGCTGCAGTGGTGCAGCTGGCAGCGCATGTAGTGAAGATGCTCTATGCCAACAGGAGAGAGCTCTCTCATCGGCATAAAATCCCCACCTCCACAAGTGGCAGAAACTATGTTGGCAGGAGAGCTTCTCTCCTCACGACAGTATTCACACCCCCTGAGTGACCTAAGTTTTGATGACTTAGGCTGTTGTGTAGACATAGCCGTAGTCTAATTTTCCCTGGTTTGCTGGGGAGGGCTCAAAGTCTACAATATTTTAATTAGTTCTTGATGTAGAATCATAGAAGATTAGGGTTGGAAGAGACCTCAGGAGATCATCTAGTCCAACCCACTGCTCAAAGCAGGACCAGTCACCAACTAAATCATTCCAGCCAGGGCTTTGTCAAGCCAGGCCTTAAAAACCTCTAAGGATGGAGATTCCACCACCTCCCTAAGTAACCCATTCCAGTGCTTCACCACCCTCCTAGTGAAACAGTGTTTCCTAATATCCAACCTAGACCACCCCCACTTTAACTTGATACCATTGCTCCCTGTTGTGTCATCTGCCACCACTGAGAACAGCCGAGCTCCACCCTGATTGGAACCCCCCTTCAAGTAGTTGAAGGCTACTATAAAATCCCCCCTCACTCTTCTCTTCTGCAAACTAAACAAGCCCAGTTCCCTCAGCCTCTCCTCGAAAGTCATGTGCCCCAGCCCCCTGATCATTTTCGTTGCCCTCTGCTGGACTATCTCCAATTTGTTCACATCCTTTTCATAGTGGGGGGCCCAAAACTGGATGCAGTACTCCAGATGTGGCCTCACCAGTGCCAAATAGAGGGGAATAATCACTTCACTCAGTCTTCTGTCAATGTTTCTACTAATGCAGCCCAATGTGCCGTTAGCCTTTTTGGCAACAAGGACACACTGCTGACTCATATCCATCTTCTCATCCACTATAATCCCGAGGTCCTTTTCTGCAGAACTGCTGCTTAGCCAGTCGGTCCCCAGCCTGTAGCAGTGCATGGGATTCTTCTGTCTTAAGTGCAGGACTCTGCACTTATCCTTGTTGAACCTCATCAGATTTCTTTTGGCCCAATCCTCCAATTTGTCTAGGTCACTCTGGACACTATCCCTACCCTCCAGCGTATCTACCTCTCCCCAACAGCTTAGTGTCATCTGTGAACTTGCTGAGGGTGCAATCTATCCCATCATCCAGATCATTAACAAAGATGTTGAACAAAACTGGCCTCAGGACTGACCCCCTGGGGTACTCCGCTTGATACTGGCTGCTAACTAGACATTGAGCCGTTGATCACTACCCATTGAGCCCGACAGTCTAGCCAGTTTTCTATCCACCTTATAGTCCATTCATCCTATCCATACTTTTTTTAAATAGGCGCTAACAAAAACCCAGTGTTTAAAACAGTGACTAAAATGCCCTTTCCCTTAATTACTGCAGCTTTCACTCTTTTAACTGTTGTAATGTCATGCTGTCATGTTTCACTAGTTCTCCAGTTGTCAACCTTATCATGATGCACAGGACCGGAATTGCTAATATAAAAGAACCCTTTTCATAACAAAACATTTCCAGGCCCCTGTACGTATCAGTAAGAGGCAAAAAATGAGCACAAGTTCAATTTTTTTTCCTTTGTAGGTAATCTTTAAATTCCCTTGGCAGTTTCAATTGGAATAGGATTCTCTTCTGCTTCCTGTTCTAAAGCGTTGCATAATATTGCTGTGCGCTGTTAAAAAACTGCTGTTTTCCACTCCAGGCATAGTCACATAGCAGTCATTGGGAGAGTTGTACGAATAAGTGACTTTTCAGTTCATTGGCCATTCCAAAAAATCAGGGGGAGAGGGAATTGTTGTGGGTTGACCCAAAACAAAAACAAAAAAATCTAATTTTTAGTGAACCAAAAAGTTGGGGGAAAATGTCGTTTTGGGTCAAACAAAATGTTTTGTTTTCAATATTTTCAATATTTTTTGTAAAATTGAAGTGAATTTAGAAACAAAAAGTTGTTTTGAATTGAAACATCAAAATATTTCATTTCAAAAATGTCAAAACAATGTTTTGATCTTTTGTGGATTTGGCAGGGGTTGGGATTTTGACCAAAACAATTTGACACAAATTCATTAGATGTTTCAAAGAATCATAGAAGATTAGAGTTGGAAGAGACCCCAGGAGGTCATCTAGTCCAACCCCCTACTCAAAGCAAGACCAACCCCAACTAAATCATCCCAGCCAGGGTTGTGTCAACACGGGCCTTAAAAACCTCTAAGGATGGAGATTCCACCACCTCCCTAGGTTTCCATCAACCTGAATCTACAATTTTCAGCAAAAAAGAGTTTCACATGAAAAATTTCATCTGGCTATAGTCGTGGATGAAGTTAATCCTGTGTGTGGCTATTTCACAGGGATAAGGGGAAGGCAGTAAAGTGTAATAAATGTTTGTAAAATTGTTTGAGATCCTCATAACAAGGGACCTGCAGTGTGGCAAGGAGTTTATTATTAATAAAGGAGGAATCTTCCTTTCCTATCTCAAGCTGTGTTTGATTTAGTTGTGTGCCTAACTCATTCTCTTTCCTGTTTTCTTCCCTAGGAGCTCTCTGGCTGTTGCACTTGGCTCCTAAGAGAAGATGGAAGAGATCCTGGCTGATCTGTGTGGTACCAGGCCGGAAGACCCACTTCCTGTGTGGGTCCATGGTAGTGTTGGTCACTGCTTTAATCAGCTGATTTTGAATGTTGTCCCTCACGCAATCCTTGCTTTAGTAAGCGCCTGCTACCTCGGCACTCCAAGGTACGGTAGCCATCTGTGTCTCTTCTGCATTGTAATGAAGAATGTGGGAAAAGGCTCCTGAATGGTGGAAATCATTTCTCTCTGTGCCACGTGGCAGCTGCCTGCAGGAAACATTCACAGTCTTGTGTTTACTCCCTTTTGGGAGGAGTGCTGGAGCATATGCAGAGTGAAAAGGACTATTTGGTCCTGTTTAGTCCATCCATATCTCTCAGGGCCAGTGTAGAATCCAGCCGTATAGTTTATTCCCCAGGGTTTCGTCCAGTTCAGTTTCAGATATTCCAACCAATGGAGATTCCACCGTTTCCCTTGGGGAGATGATGCCCAAGCCTAATTGTCGCTAATATTTCCTGATATTCAGCTGACATATTCCCTTTTGAAAAAGTTATATTTATCCTGTGTTTGTGTTTTGATGCATTACACACCATAGCTAAGCCAGTTGTACGTCTTTTCTCCTTCCTCTTCAGTTCAGTGGTTCTCAAACTTTTGTACTGGTGACCCTTTTCACACAGCAAGCCTCTGAGTGCAACCCCCCCCATAAATTAAAAACACTTTTTTTATATATTTAACAGTATTATAAATGCTGGAGATGAAGCAGGGTTTGGGGTAGAGGCTGACAGCTAGTGACCCCCATGTAATAACCTCATGACCCCATGAGGGGTCACAACCCCCAGTCTGAGAACCCCTGACCTAGTTATACCTTAGGTACCATCCTAAACAATTCCTCCGGCTCCTTTCATAATTGTAGGTGGTTATCATGTCCCTCCTGAATCATTTCTTAGCCAAGCACATATATTCTCTGTATCTCACTCCCTCCAGTCCCTTAGGTTGTATTATTTTTTAAAACAAGAAAAGTCCTACATGTTGCTGGGTTCTAAATTAACTGTAACCTCTCGAGAAAGATGTGTTCATCATTGTGGACAGCTCAGTGAAAACATCTGCTCAATTTGCAATGATAGATTGTTAAACAAATGCATCCTTAATTCTGTATAAGGGATTGGATAGAGAAAAATATTATAATGCCATTACACTAATCAGGTTCCTCACCTGGAAGTATTGTATATAGCTGCTGTTGCTATATTCTCAAAAAAGATTGAGTAGAAATAGAGGGAGTTCAGAGACTAGTGATCAGAAGGATTAGAGGCCTGAAAAAAACTTCTGTATGAAAAGAGATTGAAATTATTTACGTTAGAGAGGATATAAATACAACATGGCATTGAGAGAATATACAAAGTAATAAATGGTGTACAGAAATTATATTATGGTTTCCTATTTACTCCTTCTCATAATTCACAAACAAGAGAATGGTCAATGAAATTGAAAGGCCACAAATATATTACTGATAAGGAAATTGTTATGCGGTGGATAATTAGCCAGTGAAACTCTTTGCCACAAGACATCACTGAGGTCAAAAGTTTAGGAGGAATCAAAAAAGAATCAGAAATTTGTATGAAGAACGTGAACATCCAGAGTTATATTAGAGAGGATAAAAATATATATTTAGCAGGGATTTAAACCGTCCTGGTTCAGGACCTAATTCAACCACCAAGTATCACAGGTTAGGAAGAAATTTCCCCATAAATGTCAACTGTGGGGTTTCTTGCATCTTTCTTTGAGGTATGTGCTACTGGCCACTGTCAGAGACAAGATACCAGAGTATATTGACAAATGATCTGATCAGGTATGGCAATTTTTATCTTCCTAAAAAGCTCTGAATGGGACACAGAGCCTGCCACCCTCTGTATGGGTGAGAACTAGGGGTGACTGGATAGTTGTGGGAAGAGAAGAGGAGGAGTGAGTCAGAGGTGATGGAATGGTAGCTGGCTCCACTCTGAAGCTTTCACCACCTTTCTCTCCACTAGATCTCCTGTCCCAGAGGCTTCCCACAGACCTGGCTGGAAATGCAGAATTGCTGCCTCCTTCGTACTCACTGGCCTCCCCATCCTTGATATAATCTCAGCAGCCATCACTCAGCAGGAGTTGGGTACCCTGTATCTGGTAGTGCTGGCAAGTGGCATTGCTCTGCTGGCATGGCTCACTCATAGCCTGGCACTCCTCATGCTTTACAGGTCCACGTACGGCTCCTCCCATGGCCCTGCAGCCATGGTGCTCCTAGCCCTCTTCCCTGTCCCTGCCCTTATCATCACACTGGTATGGTACTGCCAGAATGGGGTGGCCTGGCCCCACCTCCATGCTGCTCACATCTGCAGACTCTCCATCCTCTGCCTGCAGTTGGCCTCTCTACTTATCTATGTGATCGGGTATATTACTCCTGTTGCCAGCAGGCAAGTTTTTTGCTCCATCAATGACTCCTGGCAGCGTGAACCTCTCATCACAGAGTCAGGGATCCCAGCACCTAACTGGCAGGGAGTGGCAGAGGATGGTGAAAGCTGGCTCTCGCGCTTCTCTTATGCTTGGATGAACCCTCTTATGAAGCGTGGCTATCAGTGGATGCTGAATCGGCCACAGGATGTCTATCTGCTACCTCGACGGCTCCAGGCTGCCAGGGTCCATGACCATTTCTACTCCTGCTGGCAGGAAAAGGCAGCTCTCATCCAAGAGGAGGAAGATACAGTGTCTTCCACTAGCCCAATTGTCACCAAAAGTGATGGGAGTGGAGATGCCTCCCCCTCTTCAGGGAGCCACTGTGATGCCCAGCAGGCTGTGCAACTCCTCTCAGTGTTGCATGCAGCCTTTGGGCTCCGCTACTACTCCCTAGGGCTCCTCAAACTGGCTGGTAGCCTGTTGGGTTTCTCAGGTCCCCTGCTCCTGAACCTGCTGGTTAGCTTCATGGAGTCGCACCAGGAGCCTCTGAGCCATGGGGTGCTGTATGCCCTTGGCCTCTTTGCTGGCTCCTTCATGGGTGCTCTCTTGCGGAACCAGTTCAGCTATGAGGTGAATAAGGTGATGCTGACGGTGCGTGCGGCAGTCATCTCTGCCATCTATCGCAAGGCTCTGCGGGTTAGCGGCAGCAGTCTGGCTGGCTTCACCATGGGTGAGATTGTCAACTTCATGAGCACAGACACCGATCGGCTGGTCAACTTTTGCATCAGCTTCCATGAGGTGTGGAGTCTCCCTTTCCAGTTTGCCATCACCCTCTACCTCCTCTACCAGCAGGTGGGGGTGGCCTTCCTGGGAGGCCTGGCCCTGGCCCTGCTGCTTGTCCCTGTCAACAAGGTCATAGCAAACCGTATCATGGAGAACAACAAGGAGATGCTGAAGCACAAAGACACACGAGTTAAGGTGAGGCAGTCTTTGGGTTCATTGCTGCATTTTTTTCCTGGTCATTCTTAGAACTTTGGCTACATATTGTGGAACCCATTTAATGAGCTGGGACCTCGAAAACCCTGATGGGAGAGCAGAAAGGTGAGATACCCAAGGAGCTCAGTGCAAAGCAATGTCATCGTGATTCCACCTAGAGGGAAGTTGTTCTGTAATACCATTCTCAGATGTTCCATTGCCTCCCTGACATGTTCAGTCTCTCCAATAAATCCCTGTCCTGTGAGTAGCAGTTACTGTGGAACCCAGGGCCCATTCCTTTGAGACACTCCCATCCCATCTTCCCGCTGATGCCTTCTAATTCTGGGACCCCTGCCCACTGCTGGTTCAAAGTGCGTGCATGCGTTCACCTTTGTATGGTGGGTTTGTGCCTCTCTGATTTGGCACCCTCAGAGTCAGTGTCATCCACTTTCTTGCTTCTGTCATGTGAGCATCTCCACCACTGACTCTTCCCTCTTGGGATTACTGTCCAAGTGTCCTGGGCTCCAGAGTGATAGGATTTTATTGTAATGTTTTAATTTAGCATCTGCAATGGCGACAGAGCTCTCTCCAGCCCTTCCAATCCTTTGGCAACTCTCAACCCATATTTTGGAAGCATAGAAACTTAAGTCTCACTCCCATACACACAGCAAATCTGTAGGAGCTTTTGCAATATGTTCCTGAAGGAAGTTATATCTAGTTTATATTTTCCCCCAGTGTGCACGGTGGTCTTCTCTAGATAAGTTGGGACTGCTCTGCAGGATGAACCTTATGTGAGGAGCCAGTTGTTTTGCTCAGACGTTAAATACTCAGTGTTTAGTTTTTTACTGAACACCACAGAGCTCAAATAGAAGGGGGTATCATCAGGGAAGAGGGGTCAGAACTCCTGACTGCTGCTACTGCCACATGTAGACATGTCCTAGCCCCTTGTTTCTCCATCATTTGTCCCCTGTTTGTCAGATCTGTCTGGCTAGTGTCTAGTGTGACATGGCTCTGGGACTGTTCTGTTCTGCTTGCCTCTCTGACACAGCTAATGACAGAGTTCCTGTGTGGCATGCGAGTGATCAAGTTTTACACCTGGGAGCAGCACTTCGGCGCCCGGATAAATGCCTGCCGAGCCAAGGAGCTGCAAAAGCTGCGAGCCATCAAGTACCTGGATGCCGTGTGCGTGTACCTGTGGGCAGCACTGCCAGTAGTCGTCTCCATTGTCATCTTCATCACCTATGTCCTGCTGGGGCACCAACTCACTGCCACCAAGGTGAATGACAGGGGAGACCTGTGCAACCCCATTGCTCTGCTCAGACTGATGTGTGAGGTGGGAGGGGAATTTTCAGAACTATTCTAAGCATAATGACAGTGGGGGCACCTCTCCTGCATGGGGTTGCATGTCTCTGGAATGTCCCCTGGGGACAGAGCTCAGCCCATCATGCTGAGTGCAGCTGTAGCCACCCTGAGAATAGAGCTCAGTACCCTTCTGTAAGCCATGACCTTCCCACAGATGCAAGGACATCTGTCCATGCTGTCTTCCCCTTCCCCATGATAGTCTCTAATCTGTGAAACTCTTCTTTGTGTATGTAAGGGAGGTGCCAAAGGGTCACTATCCCCCGATTCTTTATTGTCTCCCTCTCTGACACAGGTATTTACAGCCTTGGCGCTTGTTGGGATGCTGATTCTTCCCCTCAATAACTTCCCTTGGGTGTTGAATGGAATCTTGGATGCCAAAGTGTCCCTGGATCGCATCCAGTGTTTCCTCGAGCTCTCTGACCAGGACCTGCATGCTTATTACACCACTGGTATGGAGACAAGAGATGGGACACAACCAGGAATGGATGCTGCAGGCTTTTGTGTGGAATTTCCATGTGTGGGGTGGGAAGAGAATGGAGAAGTCTGAACACAGAAGGTGCTTGGGGTGTATATGGCACAAGCCTATAGGAACCGGGCTCACTGGCCCTAGTGCAGTTAGGTAACTGCTCCACCTCCTCTGAACTCCCTAGAGTGCTGAGCAGTGAGCTGTGCTTCCTTCAGTCAGTCTGAGGTGAGCGCACACCGTGGACCTGTGGAAGTGTCCCCAGGAGAGGACAGAGCAGTAGTATTACTCTCCACCAGCACCAAACAAACCATGCCTGTGCCTGCTGATTCCAGCCTTTGTATATTCCTAAAGCAAAGGCTGCTTGCTCATTTCTCAAAAATCTCCCTTGACACTGAAGCCATCAGCCCTGTTGGCTTTGGTTGGCAGAATGGGTGGAACCTCTGCACTGCCCTCTACCATATTTCCCTTCTCCCCCACCCCCGACTCCCTGTTGCCAGCTCCCTGCTGTTCCTTCCACCTTCAGACATAGGGAATCCAGTTTGTTCTTGGAATGACTCCATGGGAGTCACTGGGTCTCCACTTGCTTCCTACAGGGATTCAGAGACAGGTGGAAGAGAGAAAGAAGGAAGGATTTTAAGGTGAGGTTACAACAGGGAAGTGTCTCAGTGTCACACAGTGGCCTTGTACAGCTGCAGGGAGTGTGTCAGAGCTGTGTCTTATCCTTGCCTACTCTGTTTGGGAGTGGAGCTGATGGTGCTACCTGCATCTGAGATTGTCTGGGTGCCTTCTCTCGGAAACATACTACAGGAGTGACTGAGCCCAGCTTAGTGTCTCCCGTGCACTTTCTGATCCTTGAGGATTAATGCAGTGGCTGTGCTGCTTTTCTTTTGCCAGATGGCCCCACAGACCCATCCTCTGCACTGGAAATGCGTCACTCCATCTTCTCCTGGTCACCGGCCCGGGAGGAGAGCACCAGGCAGCACCTGTCCAGAGGGACTCTGCAGATCTTCATTCAGGACCTGGCAGTGGCAAAGGTGAGAGGGGGTGCAGGGAATATGGAAGAGGGAGCCATCACCAGAAGGACCAAGTGTTAATCCAATAAATCTTCTGTTGCTTGTTTCCTTCTGCAGGGGGCGCTGGTCGGAGTTGTTGGGAAGGTTGGCTGTGGGAAGAGCTCTCTGCTTGCAGCAATCACTGGAGAACTCAACAGGTAAATAGCCAAAAGACATTTCTCTCCCCTTGTCCCACCTTCCAGCACCTCTGCTACAGGGGATTTTCCATGGGTAGACCCATTTGCCAGGCACACTTTCCCCATGTTATTTCTTCTCCTTTCCTTTTCTGCCTCTCTCCCCTACCCGGCTCTGGGGTGTTTGCAGACTTGGCGGGCAAGTGTATGTCTGGGATCTGGAGCGAGGATTTGGCCTGGCCACGCAGGAGCCCTGGATCCAGTTTACCACTGTCCGTGAGAATATCCTCTTTGGGAGGGACTATGATGCCAGGCTGTACCACGAGGTGCTTGAGGGCTGTGCACTTTCCGATGATCTGAATGTGAGTGCCTTGTGATGAAAACATCCCATTGGCTTCTCTGTGCCCTGCCATGAATCTCAGCCTGAACCTTAACTTCTCCATCAGGGCACAGAACCTATTTCCCCAGCCTCTCCCTCCTTCCTAAGCCAAATGTGCCATGTGTCTCACACAGCTTAGCTGTTTGTTCATTTTCATTACTGGTCCCTGACATTGAGTCACTTCCCTTCCCTTGGGCAGAGGCTCATGTGTGAGGTGGCTTGACAACACTTTGTACTGTTTCCTCTAAGACTTGTCCTGAGGAGCAGAAAGCTCTGAATCCCAAGAAACGGAGAGGTTGTTTGAGGCTGCCTGAGTACTCCCATTAATAAGCAGTCAGGTTCTGGCTACAGGGAAACTATCAGAAGCCAATGCTTTGTTGGAGCAGAAAGTCCTTCCCCAGAATCTGGTGGAGCCACACAGGATGAGAAGAGGCCTGAAATTGTGTCCTCCATGTGGGACTGCTGGTAGTAGCAAGGCAGGAGCCCCAGATGTCCCAAGGAACTGCAAAGCAGACTCCTTTTGGGAGATGAGGCAGCATCAAATCTCTCAGCAGGTCTGATGATGATCCACACCTCAACCCTAAAGAGAACTGGAAGGAAAGAATTGCTCATCTAGGTTGATTCAAGCCCTCACCCTTCTCCAATCAGTAATCCCCACATCCCATCCAGGAAGCACATTAGAAACATTAGCTGATGAACTCTCCTACAATACCTGGGAGGGAGGGATTGTTGTCCTTCCATTGCACAGACAGGGAAGCAGAAACACAAGGAGGCTTATGGTCTGATTTTTCAAAGATGCTGAGTTCTGGCAGCTCCCTTTGATTTTAGCGGGAGTTGTGGGTGCTCAGAGTTTCTGAAAATCAGGCCACTTGTGTCTTGTCCAAAGTCTCATAGTGAGTTAGTGTCAGAGCCAGGAATAGAACTCAGGAGTCCTGGTTCTGCATCCCCTATGTCATGCTGTCTCTGTGAAGCAACTTTTTAAATGGATTATCTTGTGCGTTTCATTTCTAGATCTTACCAGCAGGTGACCAGACGGAGGTAGGTGAGAATGGAGTGACCCTCAGTGGGGGACAGAAGGCTCGAATCGCCCTTGCTAGAGCCGTGTATCAGGTAAATAGGAGAGTGACCCTACAGAGGGCCAGTTGCTGCAGGTGCATTATCCAAGAGCCAAGGCTGGGCTAGAGAAGCAGGAAGCGTCCAACAGCCAGAGCTCCTGCTGCACATCCTCCAGCTCAAGCAGGCTGGCGGTAAAGGAGCTGGGAACTGCCCCAAGCCAATGCACCTTTCTCTACAACACCACCTTCTGGGGAAAGCTGGCACTGATGGAACTGGGAGATGTATCACTGTCTCTTCTTCCTCAGGAGAAGGAGATTTATCTTCTTGATGATCCACTGGCAGCTGTTGATGCTGATGTAGCCAATCACCTTATGCAGAAATGTATTCTGGGAGTTCTCAAACACAAGACCAGGATTCTTTGCACACACAGGACGGAGTTTTTAGAGAAGGCTGACACCTTGCTGCTCATGGACAATGGCAGAATAGTCAAGACAGGTACAGTGGCACACCTGCTTTTGTTTCAGTCTGTGTACCAGAGGGCTAAGAACTCTGTCCCAGCCTTATCAGACAGACAGATGGGCTGTGAGTTTGGATGGAAAATGGCCATAGAGGATCAAAGCAGACAGCTGCAAAGAGGCTGGAGTAAATTAGTGGAAGCCCAGGGGAAGATGAACACTGGATAAGCTGGGAGAACTGGGACATGGTGAATGTACAGGAGTATGGATAAAGCAGACGGAATCTGAAGAGATGGGTCTTGGGGTAAGACACAGTGCATGGACAGGAAGCTGTGGAGCAGTGGTTGTAGGGTTGTGGGTGCTGAATGGAGGAATAGGAGGGCAGAGGTAGAAGTAAATTGGGCTATCTTGTACCAAATAGCTAGCTGAACTTCTGCAGCTAGCATACGGTCCTTAGGATCTCTGCAGTGTATAAAGCCCTCACGCTCGCTCTCTTTCCAGGGACCCCATCTGAAATCCTGCCACTGGTGGAAGCCACTCCCAAGGTCAATGAGAATAAGAGGAGGCAGAATAAAGGTCAATATATGGCAGTTTGAGGGGCTTTGGTGAGGGTGGGTGGGATCACTGTGGCTCAGGATAAACATCCATGCGTAACCACCTACTGCCACTATCTGACCTCCAAGCAGGAGTTCAAGACAATTGCTCTAATGGGACAGGGTGGAGCAGGAAAACAGCCAAGGGAAACTGAGGGAGACAGAGGAAGTGACTTGCCTAACATCACAGGGTGAGTTGGGATTATTAGACTCCTGGTTCCCAGCCCTGTGCTTGATCTGCTGACTAGGCCTTGCCTTCTTTTTGTGGCAGAAATAAGAGCATACAATATATGTGGAAAAGGTCTGAATACACAGGTTTCTCTGAGTTCTCCTGGCGCCTTAGCAGTAATCAGTAATCAGCAGTTATGAGCTGAAATGGGGATAATTAAATTGATAGCTGTAGGGCTTGGAAAAGAACCCCCATTCCCACACCTCGCACAGTGGGCCAGGGGTATTTTCTGTGCTTGGGGTAAAGGAGCCATCGGATACTGGCCAGGAAGCAGTAAGCTGATCTGCACTCCCACCTGCTGCAGGATTTCCTGATAGAGGCCTATGGTACAGGGTGCAGCTGGCATGAACTCCGTTGCAAAGGGAACGAAGAGGGGACAAACCTTAGAAAGCCTCCTAGGAATATGGCGAAGCCTTCCCTTTGGCATAGACCTGCTCTGTTTACAGTGAGGAGCTGGTCCTATTGATGCTGCACTGACCTGTGCCTTTTCCCCCAGTCCCTGCTGAGCAAGGCCAGGAGGAGGACCTGGAGATAGAGGAAGAGGAACTGGGCCAAGCCAACTGCCTCCTCCAGCGAGAGGAAGAAAAGAAAGAAGGGGCAGTAGCTTTTCAGGTGTATAGGGCATATTGGCTGGCAGTGGGCAGCTGCCTAGCCTTGTCCATCTTCTTCTCCCTGCTCCTGATGCAAGGTAAGGCAGCAGCTCGCTCCATGCTCTGTTTGGGCCATTCTCCATTCTTGCTCCCTTGCTATGCTCCCCGGATATATGAGGGGTCCCTGGGGGGTGGCAGACTAGGTTTTCTCTCTCTCCCTAGCCCCTGCAGGAGGAAGGCCCAATCCTCCTAACTTTCCAGCCGGGGCCACTTCAGCACTTTCCTGCCCATCAAGTTGAAGGGTTTGTCCAGAGCCCTTAGCCAGAGTGAGGGCAAGACATTGTGTCCTAATTTGTGCTCCTGCTACCATGGGGGACACTGGGGTGTGGGGTGGTGTCTCCATAGAAGACTGTTTTTCCCTAGGGGACCTGCTGTACCTGGCTCCTATGGCTGCTGGCTGTCATCTCTACTGCTCAAGTAACCGCAGTGGCGAATGTATGGATGGCAGGGTATAGGTTAGGCTGGGTAGTGAGGTGGTAAGAGCAGTTCCTCAGAGTAGCCCCAGCTCAGCTCCACTTCCTGCTCTTCTCCCCCATGTTGGCTGAAGCAGAGTCTAACCCCCACCCTGCACTGACTCTTGTGTATCTCTGCAGCATCTGGGAATGTCTCAGTTTGGTGGTTGTCACACTGGATCTCCAACCTGCCCCAGATGGCGAACATCTCCACGAGGCCCCTGTCAGCTTCTGTCCCTTCCCCACAGTTGCTGCTCTTCTCCCTTGCGGGGCTTGTGTAAGTGGGCATAGGTTGGCTCAGGAGCTGGTGTGGTCTGGCTGTCGGGGGAGCAATGGTCTCCAAAGTTGCTCCTTGGTGCCCCTTTTGCAAAGGCCTCTTGCTGTGAATAGAAGCTGGCTAAACACCCCCATTGCATAGAGCCAATATGGTTGTGCGAGCTAGATAGGGACAAAAAGGCCAGCCCAGCACAAACGGGTAGTGAAGAGGTGCTGCTGGATTTGCTGTCTGAGGCAGATGGAAGACCCCCCTGGCTGCACAAGGCTCTTGGGGGTGGAGAGCGCCTACAGCTGGAATTGTAGGGATCAGTCTGCTGCAGCTTGCCAAGGCTGATGAACAGCAGGAGGAAGCTGGTAGCCCACCTTGGGAATAAGGACTCCTGGCTTCTCCCCCACCCTGGCCCTTGTGTTTGCTGTCTCAGGGGCTCTAGGCTTCAGCCTTGGCATAGTGCGCACTGTGGCTGAAGCACGTTCTGTCTCCTTCTCTCTCCCAGGTCCCGCATCCAGGTGTTGGGCACAGCTCCAGTCCATCCCAATAGCACACTGGATGTGAACTTCTACCTGATGGTGTATGGCGGCATTGCTGGGGCCAACTCAGTCTTCACCATCCTACGGGCCTTCCTCTTTGCCTATGGCACCATCCGCGCTGCCACTGTCATTCACAGCCGGCTGCTCCAGAGAGTGATGAAGGTATCGGTCATAAGGGTGGGGTAGAGTAAGGTCCTAGGAGCACAGCTCGGGGAGAGAAATGGGGGCAGGGGGAACAGAGATGGTCACAAATGGGGTGGAGTGCTGACATGCTCAGCCGGGGAGGGGGAACAGAGATAGTCACAAATGGGGGCAGGGGGAACAGAGATAGTCACGGCTCACTGGAGTGCTGACCTGCTCGCCCACCCCTTGGCTGCAATCATTATGCCTGCCTCTCAACTCTCCACAGCAAGAGGTACCTTTGAAGCCACCACATTGTGAAGGTGGCTGGCTGTGCCTTGTGAGATGCGTGCTGCTGCTGGGGATTGAGGATGCCCATTCCAGCAGGGCACCTCTACACTCGGGGGGAGAGGGGTTTGGAGTCTGGGTCTGCTGGACCAGTGCAGGCTGGGAATTCCTTCCTTGTCCATGTTCAGTCCTGCTTCTCTCCAGGCATTCTGAATAGTGGCTGCTTGCTGGGCCATCTACCAGCCAAGCTATATATAACTCCAGGGGCACTGCTCCCTCTCCAAGGTTGTCCCAGTCCAGTGTGGCTCTTACCACTCTGGTTCCCATGTTGCCAGGCCACGGTGACCTTTTTTGACATTACGCCGACGGGCCGTATCCTGAACCGCTTCTCTTCGGACCTGTACTGTGTGGACGACAGCCTGCCCTTCATCCTCAACATCTTCCTGGCCAATGTCTTTGGGTTGCTGGGCATGCTGGTGATGATAACCTATGGGCTGCCCTGGATTGGCCTGATCTTGCTGCCACTGGCTGCCCTCTACTTCTCCATCCAGCGCTATTACCGGTGTACCTCCCGTGAGCTCAAGCGCCTCTACAGCCTCACCCTGTCCCCCATCTACACCCACTTCTCAGAGACCCTGACAGGGCTGAGCACTATCCGAGCCACCCGGGCCACTGACAGGTGAGGGCTGCTCCTCGGATGGGGAGGGTGACAGCACCTGGAGAACTTGGGGCTTTCACTCTTGTAAGGGACAAGGGTGTTACCTAGAGCTTCTGGCCCTGGGGCTGGCTGGGGTGACAGATGAAGGACAGTGGACCCTGGGACTGATCCTGACATTAACCACTGTATTGTGCCTGGCTCAGATTTGAGGCAGAGAATCAGCTGCGACTGGAGCAGAACCAGCGCTGCCTCTTTGCCAGTAACACCGCCATGCAGTGGCTGGACATCCGCCTGCAGATGATTGGAGTTGCTGTGGTTACAGCTATAGCAGGAATCGCCATCATCCAGCACCAGAGGCAACTGGGAAATCCAGGTGTGCTGTGAAACTTTGGAAGTTCACCCAGATCAGTAAGGGGTTGTGTCACTGCCTGCCCAGTAACCCTGGGTGCTTCTGTGCTGTGCAGCTTTGGCTCAGAACCCTGATACCAGCAGCCTGCTCGCAGCACAGTGACCTCATCCTGGCTTCCACCAGCCTGGTTACTCCTTGCAGGGTGGCACCAGCAGCCCTTCCAGTCCCGAGTCTCCCCAAAGCCATCTCCTCTGCAGTGCTCAGCCCCGCTCAGTGCAGCACTCACAAAACCTGATCAAGTTCTCTGCTTCTTTAAAGAGACAGCACCAGCCTGTTAGGTTGACTGGGGATTTTACTCTTCAGTTGGAAATGCTGCACTGAAAGGGTTGTGTAATAAAACAAGATTAGGTTTATTAACAAAGAACAGGTATTTGAGCCTTCTTAGTGTATACGCAACGTGCCTCAGGTGGCACGTGACCTGGATTCGTCACCGAATTTGGTCCACGGGTCAGATCATTAGCTTGCCTGGGCCGGGTACTAACAGGGAGTGCGACATGAACACCGATTCATGGTCCCCGGTATTTAAGTGATACTAAGTAGAAGGAAATTGGGATAGAAATGGTTACAAACAAACAAACGTAAAAATATGCTTCTAAGACTAAAACCTAACTTAACAAACTTGAATCTCTTGTTCAAAGTAGCTTTCTCACCACAGTCATTCTTCCAGCATGGCTGTCCAGTCCTTAGCCAGGATCTAACACAGAGCCCAAAGCACTTGGTTTCAGGCCATCCTGTTCCCTATCCTAGAGCTGCAGCTCTGTCCACCTTCCCAGGAGGTAGATCCTCAGCCTCTTCTCCTCCCCCTCCATCTCCCTATCTCAGAGATGGGTTGCCAGCTTATAACCTTCCCCTGGTGCTTTGGCTCCTTCCTTGTCCCCCTCCGTCCTCCCTGGCTGGAGCTGCGTCCCCTGCTTTCTCTACTCCTTCACATGCCTGCTGTGCTCTCTTATCATCTCAGGTCTTGTAGGCCTGGCCCTCTCGTATGCCCTGTCTGTCACAAACCTGCTGTCAGGCCTCATCTCCAGTTTCACGCAGACAGAGACCATGATGGTGAGTGTGGAGCGAGCAGAGGAGTACTCCACAGACATCCCCATAGAGCCCCAGGAGCAGCTGGTCCAGGTAAAACTTCTCACTCAGCCCTCCAGGTCTGGCCTGCATCCCATCTCATGGATCTGTGTTTTGCACTCTCTCTCCTGTCTGTGCATTCTTCCCATCTGCTTAGGTGTCCCACAGGGCTCTGATGAGCCGGTGGCTGGAGATGATTACAGGGATCTAATGAGTGGGCACTGGGGACTGCTGGCCTGATCTACAGGAATTGTTCAGAGCCATTGCCCTTTCCTAATACCAACCCCCCATTTCCCCCGCCCCCAAGGTCTTCTTGTGCAGTGGGAGAAGGGCAGGGTGGGTGGAGCAGGGCTGTTGTGCGATTGGGAAGTGCAGAGGAGGCTTAGAGTCAGGGATGGTCAGGAACAGAGAAGCCAAGTAAAGGGACAGGTGGCAAGTGGGGCAGGGCTGGTAGTTGATCCTGGTCACACTTTGGTCTCATCCTCTTCTTCTTTTGAGGTTGCCCCTGACTGGCCGAGCCAGGGCCACGTGGAGTTCCAGCAGGTGGTTCTGACATATCGGCCAGGACTGCCCAATGCTCTGGATGGGGTGACCTTCACCATCTACCCTGGAGAGAAAGTGGGGATTGTGGGGCGCACTGGATCTGGCAAATCCACAATCTTCTTGGCACTCTTCCGCATGGTGGAGCTGAGGGGGGGACGGATCCTCCTGGACAATGTTGACAGCCGATCAGTGGGCCTGGAGAGTCTGAGGTAGGGTGGGCAGAGCAGAAGGAGGAGCAAATGTCATTTAGGGTCCAGCCAGGAGCCCTTCCACCAGAGACAGGACTCTGGTTCTAATGGCTGCCAGCAAAGTGATACTGAGGGGGTTGGTTAGTGGAGATCCTTTCTGGCCACTTTTGGCTGCTTGTGGCAGTTTCCTATCAGTTGCTGAAATGTTCCTGAGCCCCTCCTGCCCTGGTTGTGTGTGCTGAGACTCCTAGGCTGAGAAGAGCCCTGCCTGGTCCCTAGTGTGTCTCAAACATGCCCATGCCTGGGACCAGCCCAGGAGAGTCAGGGCCAGCCTGGTTACCATTGGCTCAGAGGAAAGGCCTTTTGCTTTCATGCTGTTCCCACCCGCTAAGCCTTCATCTCTCCTCTCCCTGCAGATCCAAACTGGCCATAATCCCCCAGGACCCATTTTTGTTCAGTGGGACAATCCGAGAGAACTTGGACCCCCTGGGGCGACATACAGACTTTGACCTATACCAGGTGCTGGAGCAGTGCCACCTACAGATGGTGATTACTCAGATGGGTGAGTCCAATGCTAGCAGGAGATGAGGAGGCTCTGGCAGTGGGCAGAGCCAGTGAGTTGGAGGTGGTAGTCAAGGGCCTAGATGCAGCAAGATCTGCTCTGGGGAGGCAAGACCCCAGTGGGGTCCAATGGGATTGACATGTGAGGCCCAAGCAGAATCCTGTAAGGTCCAGTGGAAGGACATGAGCAGGTGAGTTTATCTGATGGGGGTAGTAGGCAAGGCTCTTGCAGGACTGACTAAGGGAGGCCAACCCCCAATGGGATCCAGTGTGGGGGAAGAATAGGGGCTTCCAAGTCTCACACACTAGTCTTTGTGATCCTAGCAGAGGATACACACACACACTGTTAGTGACAAATCTTGCTTCTGTCCGAGTCTAAACTCCCAAGGCTTTGGGCTGGGGCTGAGCAGAGATGAGGTCTTGAGCTGGAAGCTCCTGGCCCAGGCATGCTGTGCAGGGGCTCTAACCAAAGCCTTGCTAGATAAGAGCTGTCCTTGCCTACTTGCAGGTGGACTGGACTCTGAACTGGGGGAGAGAGGGAAGAGTCTGTCGGTGGGACAGAGGCAGCTCGTGTGTCTGGCAAGAGCCCTCCTGACCCAGGCCAAGGTGAGTGCTGCTAACTCCAACTGGATTCTCCCTGCTCAAAGCAGGGAAATTACTTGTTTGGAGAGGGGGTGCCTGTTCCTTATTGTGGGGATAGTAGGGCAGGACAGGGAGTCTGTGTCAGGAGGCCCTAGTGAGTAAATGGACTGTCTGATGTGTATGGGAATTAGGGCTGTGAGCTGATTTATGGTGCCCTCTTAGGTGTATCTCTGGGCCAGGAACAGAGATCTCCTCCTATGATGTTGGGATACCCTTTACTTTGTCACTGTGTCGCTGGCAGGTGCTGTGCATCGATGAGGCCACAGCCAGTGTGGATCAGAAGACCGATCAGCTGCTACAGCAGACCATCCGCCAGCGCTTTGCTGACAAAACTGTGCTCATGATTGCTCACAGGTACAGCCGGCTTCCTCTCACACCAAGGGCATGTCTCCTCTGCATTGGGGAAAGAGCCTTCCAGCCCCGTCCACAGATTTGTGCTAGAGGGGCTCACACTACTGCTCTCAGAATAGCTGTGTAGATGTTGCAACTTGTTCTAGAGCTCGGGTTTTAAAGCTGGGGGAAAGAAAGGGGGCCATGTGAGACCCTGAGCCCAGCCCAAACCATAATGTTGAAGCACCATCTGCACAGCTATTGTTAGAGCACTAACATGAGCCCTGCTAGCACAAGTCTCTGGACCTTGGCTGGGAGGCTGGCTGCCAGAGGCAGTGTAGACATACCCTGTGAGCCTTCTAAATGCCTTATGGAGAAAGGGACAGCCCTCTGCTCTTAAACTCACCTCATCACAGCGCCAGCCTTCCCACACCAGCCACAGCCCCACCATTAACCACTCACCATGCCCACAGCGCCAGTCTTCCCCCACTAGCCACATCTACAGCCCCAGCATTACCCACTCACCATGCCCAGTGCTGGCCACACCCACAGTCTCAGCATTGTGTTTGCCCCCACCTTGATATTCAGCCCCATATGTGAGTTGACCTGTGAAATCAGCATGACAAGATTTTTCAAGTGCAAACTTGTCTGTTTCCTTTTGCTGCTCTGGAGCGAAGCAGACATTTACCATCCCCCTTCAGCCCCAGTCCACCTGACTCCCAGTCTCCAGGAGCATCCAGATACTGTCCAAATAGCAAACTCTTCTCTTTGGTAGGTGCCAGGTGGAAACCCAGCATGTTCTATATATTGCTGGAAGCTGTCTGATAGGGACTTAGGGAGCCCCTGAATTTCCTGCCAAGTGGAACAGGGGTATTGTAGCCTCAGAGGGTGAAAAGGGGTTGAGAATATAGAAAACTGAGAGCCTGACAATTGTACTCAAAGCTCCCCACCATCATGGAGAGCAGAGAGGGTGCAGAACATGAAACGGAGCTGGTCTTGCCCAGTAGAGGGCACTGCAGGACAGGCAGAGGACAAGAGACTGCACTGCCACCTCCCGGCCAGGGATGCCCTTGCTCCCCTGATGTGGGCCATTACCACTAGGTTAAAAAGTTCCAAGAGAAAGAAGGGACTGGTGGATAGGAAGAGCATGCTGCAGCCAGGCCACCTCAGGCTGTAGACTATACTCATCTTAATATTGTGTGCAGTTCTGGTCGCCCCATCTCAAAAAAGATACATTAGAATTGGAACTGGCACTGAGAAAGGCAACAAAAATAATTAAGGGTATTGAGCAGCTTCCATCTGAGGAGAGATTAAAAAGAAGGGGACTGTTCAACTTGGAAAAGAGATGACTTGGGGGGGTTATGACAGAGGTCCATAAAATCAGAAATGGTGTGGAGGAAGTGAATAAGGAAGTGTTATTTACCCCTTTTCATAATGTTGGAGACCCCAGGGCATGGCCACTAGTTAAGTCGAGGGGATGGAAGTGGAGGAGGTCTTCCTGCTGAAGGCCTAAGGGCTTTTTTTTAACCCTTTTTAATAGAATTCAGGCCTGGCTGGTTTGAGTAAGCTCTTTTGCTTTTAAAACAATGTTGCAGCCGCAGATAATGCCTTATAGTGTAAGGTTTGCTGACGCCAAGTTAAAAATAATAGGAGATAGACCATTGCTCTGACTCAGTATGGCTGTTCTGATGTATGTGGCTAAGTCATTACTTGGATGGGAGACCTTTAGGGAAATCCAGGTGCTGCAAAAGAATCAGTTGTTGGTACTTTTCACTCCATCAGGACTGACTCGTGCCCCAGCCCAGCACTGTGGGCTGCAGGAGGTTCTGTCTTTTGGGGGAGATGGGAAACTGAGATCCTGACCACCTGGGGTCCATGTGAAGATCCACTCGTACTTTCTGTAAGAGTTGGGTTATTAATGTCAGTTCTGATCCAATTCCAGTGCTGTGACTTCATGCAGTTTATTCTAATACCATTAATAATACTACATCCTCCCACTGTATCTCTGTGTGCTTTAGACAGGAATGAATTTAGGCTCCCAGCCCCTCGGGAGGCAATGGCTATCATTATCCCCATTTTACAGATAGGGAAACTGAGGCTCAGATTGGCAAAATAACTCACCCAAGTTCACAAAGCCAGTTGATGGAAAAGCCAGGCAGGTGACCCAGGTGTTCTGACTCCCAGCCTTCCTGCTCTCACCTACTAGAAATGCTGTCTTCCTGGGTTCTCACTCTGTCTTGAAAGTTGTTGTGTATTGTTCCTGTTAAACAGCTCCCAGATTTCTCCCCAGAGATGGCTGCATTTTAGCGCGGAAGGAGTGATCCCTGTGTATATAAGTGCTCCCTCAGCAACTGTGATGAAGGGCTCCGTAGATATTGGTGCCTATGTGGGGGGGTCTCAGGCTTCTGTGCAAATGAATGGGGGAGCAGTATTTGGTGTGTCTCCCCCTGCACAGACCAAGACACCCATGCGCGCACACACACACATGCATGTTTCTATGTTTGCTCTCACCAGGCTGAACACTATCCTGGACTCAGACCGTGTGCTAGTGATGCATGGGGGGAAGGTGGCGGAGCTGGATTCACCTGCTGTCCTCAGCAAGAGGGAAGACTCCTTGTTTCATCAACTCTTGACCAGTGGGCAGCAATGACTTCTCTGCTAAGAGACTGAGACCAGTGATGAGCACCTCCTGGCTGCACACCTGCAACCCCCATCTCTGCTGGACCCCAACAGGCTGGTGGGTGCAGGCAACTACCTACTTCCTGCTGGGCCAGGAGCTGCCATAGGGGATGCGTTAGCCTGCACAAAGGACAGCAGAGGGTGACACTGGCTCTTGGCTTGGGTCCTGCTCAGAGTGGACCTTGTTTCAGGTGGGAAGTCATGGGAGGACGAGGAGCAGTCTCCCGAGCCATGATAGGGTTGGACTGAGACTTACTGGTCTGGGTCAAGAGTCCTAGGATGAGGAAACATGCTCCTGGCTTGGGGCAGCATCCCCTTTGGTGTAATGAGGGTTTATTCTCTACTGTTAAGTGAATCAGTGACTCCCAGTGAAGGACTCATGGTTTAAAATAAAGAGCAAATGTCCTTGTTAAGCTCTCTGTTTGTTCTCTGGCTCTGGCCCTGGCCCTCATCACTGCTCCCCTTTCCCCAGAACCAGGCCTCCTCACAATCCCTCTCCCAGTCAGAAGATTCCCTCACGCACACAGTTTTCAGGTGCAGTCTCCTCACCGGCCTCCACAAAGCAGCCCATGACTCTCCACACTGACACCAGTGACAGGCAGTGCTTAGGAGCCATGGTTCCTCTGTCCCTACATCTCCTGCTGGAGTAAGCCCTTTCGCATGCTGGGAGCCCAGCACAGGTTGCAGATACCTCCTCCCCTGAGCTGTGGTTTCCTTACGGCACAGCCTCAGCAGACTGAATAGTGGGCATTGGGTTAGGGACAGGATCTGGCCCCCTGTACGTACAAATACGCTAGTGCCCAGAGATGGTGTCAGTGTTGCATGTTGTACTCGTTATGGCTGCTCGGGGACCCCACACCCTTCAGGTGTTTAAAGGCCTCCAAAGTTAATCTAGGTGGCACTATTCCAAAGGAGATCTTATATCCCTCCTCCCCCAGCTCTACAACCTTCTGGTTCAGGAGGCTGGAGAAATCTTCTCCTCAAAGCTCCTCAGCACTGCTCTGATTCCAGCTTGGCCATAGAGAGAGGCCCCTATAATGAAGACTGAAGCCTGGGTATCTCACATGATAGGGTAGAGCTTACCAGCCTGGGGATCTGGGGTGTGGGCAGGGAATGAGGGAGCAGCAGAGCTGGGTTTTGAATCCATGTCTTCCACACAATGACGTTGGCCTATGTAAGCTGAACCTCCCTTTCTTACCTCCCCATGGGTGGGAGTTTTCCTCCATCCTTTGGTGTGAGATCTCTCCCCATTTCCCCTCCCACTGCCCATAGTTAGGTTAGACAGACTCATAACCCATCTCGCTCTCCTAGTGTGCAGTTTGGGGACCCTGCCATTACCACACAGCCCCTCTCTCCACCACTCTGAGGATGCCCATAGCAGAAGCAAATCCTTCTCCAGGCTGACCTGAGACACAGGTGCCCCTTTCCTGCACCTGAGGCTGCAGGACCCAGCTGCATCCCTGCGGGGTGCTCTGGTCCCTCTTTGCTCATTGAGCTGTAGCCCAAGTTGTAATACTGCCTTTCTGTTTTGGGGGAAATAGGATTGAGGACCCCCCAGCAGGCTCCATGGGTTAGAGGGTCTCTCTGAGGTACAGCATGAGAATCAGGTATTAGAGGGGCTATGGGGAAGCTCCTCTGGCAAAGATTTAGGGTGGACTTGGGCAGAAGAGAGAAAACCACCAGCAAAGGGCTCTGCTTGTGGTCTTGTTAGGCTCCATGCTGGTTCTGGTATTTTATTTGATAAAGTTACATCATCCATCAGTGTATTAAAAAAAATAATCTTCCTTGTAAAGCCCTAATCTCCTCTCCCTCTAGCCCCTTTGCCTGCTCTGCCTCATTCCCACGCAGGAGCCCGCCCTTCCACCTGGGGCTCTAGCTCCTTTACCTTGGCTGTGGCATGGCCTCTGTGAACCCTGCCTGAATACGACATAGCAAGGCTGTGGGGCAGTGGAGAGAAACAGGGAAACTCTCTCACCCTTGTTTGAGGCATGGTGTCTAGCCCTATGCTGTCCTTGGCAGGGAGGGGGTGAATGATCTGTCAACGGTGATTGGACTGGACCAGCCAGGAGATTACCTAGATCTGTGGTTAAGTGTCCCATTCCCTCTGCAGTGTTTTAGGGATCAGGACAGGTGTGCTTCCTACTGAAAGGTGCACCAATGGCTGCTGAGCAGGTAGGGCTACCTTTCTGTTCCTCAGGGCAATCCAAAACTTTAATCTGCCCCTGCATCCTGTAGAGAGAGCCTCGCCCTCACTTTGTATTGAAAGGTGCTACAATGGCTGGTTTTAGCTTACTCCCAGCTCTGTGCCTGGGAGAGGCAGTCAGGAACTGGGAGCTGGACTACTTCTGAACCAACCAGAGCTTACTTCCAGCCTCCTCCAAATTCAATTCCACCTGCAGGGGCATGTGGTAGGGACCAGCCCAGTCCTCCAGAATACTGGAGGGGAGATGGCTGTGTTTTTAACACATCTGGCTCTCCCCCTCAGCGAGTGGGGAAGCAGAAGCATGTGTTGGGGTGCAGAAGGAGCTTTGTGCATTACTAGTAGAAGACACACAAACCAGTTTGATAAAGGGGGAAAAGACAGATGGATCAGCAGCAGCAAGGTACAAAACACTCTCACAAGAAGGGACATGGTATCAGGGCAAGATGGGCTCTCAAGCCACCTCTGGAGTCTCTCCCAACCAGCTCACAGCACTTCAAGGCTATGGAGGGAGCCCGTTTGCTCACTCCTTTGGACTGTGCAGTTGGAACAGACAAACTATGGCCACCAGAAAGAGCTGGGAGCCCCACAGCACTACAGAAGGGCAGACACAGAGCCCAACAGCTCCAGAAGCCCTAGCCCCATTGTGAACAGTAGGCCAAAGATGGCACTAGTGTCAACACTAGGAATTACCAAGCATCCAGGGGCCTGGCAGAGTTTGAGTTTCTCAGAGGGTCATGCCCCTCTTCTGGTCTGCCATGATCAGTCTCATTTCTAGCGTGGTTTAGTATAAGATGGTACCAATGTCTTCTGGTGCTAGCTGACAAAGTCAGTGTGCTGCCGTTTCCAGTAGTGGGCTGTTTGGACGCAGCCCTTGCTCTGGACTCCTAGGTGCGCCTGGTTGATGGAGATGGATTAGATCCAGGACAGGCTGGTCACACCCTGTTCGAGAGTTCTGTTTTCAAATACGAATTCGCTGCCTTGTGGAAACCCCCTCCCCACTGATTCACAGACCAGGTTATACCAAAGACCTTTAGTACTTTGGAGATACCCAACCAGAATGGCTCCCAGGGCGTAGTTTGAAGGGTTCATTGGCATGACTGCCTGGCAGGGCCCCACTCTAAGAGTGCCAGAGTCCTCACAGCTCTGTTGTCTTCCTGGGTTCTACCATGACTGTATTTAACATGCCCACTTGACATTCTTGTTCCTGGAGCTTCCTTGCAGCCTGTGAGGGGCTTTGGTACCAGTTTGACCTCTGACGCCCTCTCTGCCGGTTCCGCAGCATTAACAGTATGGTCACCAGGACCAGCGCAGCTGTGAGTATCCCAAACACCAGCACGGTCACCAGCTGGGACTTACTCAACCCTGCGTCCCGCTGGGTCACCACCTCTTTCACAGAAATTTTCAACAGCCCTCCCCCACTGGCTCTCTCGCTGTGGTTGGCAACCCGCCTCCCAGTAACCACAGTCCTGACTGGCTCGGGCTGCGTGACCCAGAGATGCTCGCTGGTTGTGCTTTTCACAGCACCGTTGTTCTCCCTGTTAGCAGGCAGGTAGAAGGTGACCCAGGTCGGTTCCGGAGTGGAGACCTCACACGTTTTGCCAGTAAAACCGTCAGGACACAAGCAGTCAAAATCATTGATGCGATCATAACACTTTGCCCCATTTTTGCATGGGCGGCTGGCACAGTCGTCAATGTTGATGGTGCAGAAACGGCCTTCGAAGCCCACCTGGCACTGGCAGGAAAAGCGGTTCAAGCCATCATGGCAGGTGGCACCATTGGCACAGGGACGCATCAGGCAGTCATCTACATCATTCTCACAGAGGGCACCGATAAAGCCAGCCAGGCACTTGCAGGTGAAGTTCCTAGCAAAGCCGTTCTCGTCCTGGCACTGGCCACCATTCCTGCATGGAAACCTGCAGGCAGAGAGCAGGAACAGATCACAGGCTTGGATAGGACATAGCTCTGGCCCCAGATAGACTTGCATTCTCAGGGTGAAATGCACTCATGGGCTTAAGTGGTGCCTAGGCCTTGTGCTTGGTCTCTGCATAAGGGGGAATTCCACCCTCAAGCGGGGGAGAGAAAAGGGCAGGTGTTTGGGTCCCTGTGCACAGAGGGGAAAAAGGCCGCCAAAGATGTCTCTATGGACGTACACAGACACACCTGGAGCCCAGCTACGTCCCACCCTTCTAGAGAGTGTGGCCAAGTCACTGGCCAATCCCACATCAGGAAAAGCCTAAAGCCAAACCTTACAAAGGAGAAGGCTGACTCCCAGTAAGTTTCCCTGAGTGCAAAGCAGAGGCAGGGTCACTGCGTTAACCGTGAGTGACTGGAATCTCCTCTGATCACAGCTCAGACTCCATCCACTGTGGGAGCTGCCCACAGTTAGTTTACAGTTAGCTAAACCAAAGCTCCCCTAAAGACTAGGAAGATTTTGGCTTCGTGCCATAAACAAGGAAATCCACAGCTAATGATCCAAGCTGGGCTATTGATTGATAGAGTAGGAGCTGGAGCTAATGCCTTATGTAATCTCCACCTGCCCTGCCGCTCTCTCTCACCCTGCCTTCTCACATGGCCCTGTCTTCCGCTCACAGTCCTTCCCATGGAAGCCCTCAGGACACAGGCAGGAATACTCCCCGTCCCCGTCATAGACGCACTCGGCCCCGTTCTGGCAGGGGAGCTCATGTTCACAGATGTGTACGTCTGAGGAGAGAGAAAGGGGAGGCATTTGGTAAGCTGAGCTGGTGCCAACAAGAACTGTCAACCCCACCCCAAAGGGAAAAGATGAATCATGAGCTGCAGCTTCCCTCAGTCCCAGCAGCATGGCTTTTACACAGAACTCACTGGGGTACAACTCAGTCAGTTCCCTGTCATTGCCTCAGGCACTGGAGCACCTCAGTCCCGCCTGTTCTCTGCCTGTGGCACACAGTAGTTTAGCCTTCTGAGGGCTGTAAAACTTTGGTCTAATTCTGGTGGTTGGGCTTGGAGTGGGGGTGGCTGAGCAGGGTTTAATGGCCTGTGGTATAGAGGGGTCAGACAGTTTGGATAAGCTGGTGGTCCCATCTGGCCTTAAACTCTTCAGTGACAGCTCTCAACGCACTTTTACATTGTTCTATATGGCAGGGAAAGCGAGATGCAGAGAAGGGAAAGCCCTTAGCTGCCCTGCGGCTCTGAGCGCCGTAGAATAACTGCGTACTGCATTCTGAACACCCTCCAGTCTGAAGCGCAGAACCCCGAGACCCCTAGCTGGAGGGCAGATTAGCTATGCCACGAAGCTGCTTCATCACTCACTTCCATTTGAAGTGGACAGAGTGAGTGGCTCCCACCCAGCTGGCTGCCAAAGGCAGAAAGTGCAGATGGAAATAGAAAGCACTGTCAGCAGACACAACAGTGAGGGAAAGCCAGTGAATACCATTAACGCCACTGCCTCAGGCCCATCAATGTCACAGCATCAGGGGCCCTGCAAACTGGGAATCAGAGCCCAGCAGCCTGACCACCTTCTGTAGAAAGGAAAAGGGATGGGCCAAATCTCTGACAGAAAGGTAAGACCCCAGCCTCCCATGCAAGCATCACAATGAGAAAACGCTGGTCACCTAAACGGCAACATCAACCTTTCATTTAGGGAATGTGTGCTGGGCTCCTGCCCTAATCGTGAAAGAGTAAAAAATAGAATCTCATGGGGATACGCTCAGGCAGCTGGATTAACACCTGGTGCCTCGAATGCCTGTGCCCTCCACATTCCCCTCCCTTGCTTTGCAGGGCACTTGGACCCTCCCCCCCCCCACCACATTTTCCCCACCTGGAGATCTTTATTGTAAACAAGTTACCAGTCACTGAACCCTTTGCTGAAGCAAGCTGATTCCTGTCCAGCTGGTGGGACCTACCTTTGTCACAGAACTTGCCAGCCCAGCTATTGTGACAGATGCATTGCCAAGGCTGATGGCATGTACCATGGAGACAGCCCGGCATCCGCACACACTCCTCGCAGTACTCTCCTTCCCAGCCTGGATCGCACCTGCAAGAGGATACAGGAGGGTCAGTCCGAGCACAGCAGCCTCCCCAGTAGCAGCACAGTATGGACAAGAAGTGGATTATGCGATGGCTTACGTAAGCCTATCTTCACACACCATCCTGCGCTTGCTATAGGTGTGTGGGGTGCTTGGAAAGTCTTCTCTCAAAGCGCCCCCAGGAGGCAGAAAATTGCTTCTTCTGGGGAGCCCATCAAGGCCACGGGAGGAGGCAAAGATGACAGATCCTGGGCATGTCTACACTCTAATCATGAGGTGTAATTGTAGCTGGTATAGATGTACCCAAGCAAGCTTTATTGTAGCCAGCTTGGGTCCCAGAAGCAGTGAAGCCGGGGCAGTGCCGGCAGCGTAAGTATTCCTGGAACCGTGGGTAATTCCTCTACAGCTAGCCCATCACGCCGCAGCATCACTTAAAGCTAGCTCTGGTAAGTCCACTGAGCTGCGATCACACCCGTGACTGCAGCGTAAACATATGCCTGGTCTGGTAACGTGGCTGTAGTGACATTGTGTGCGTACATGTCGACCGCTACTACCGCATTTATTTTCTCCCATAAAAGCTGGAGTAGCAGCACTCAGCACATGCTTTCACACACTTCAGCATCAAAGCCCTTTCCCAACATTTAATGCCTTACTCCTCCCAAGGGATGGAGGTAAACATTATCTGCATTTTACAGATGTGGGAATTGAGGCAGAGAAGAAAAGATTTACCCAACAAGGCTACATAGGGTGGCAGAGGCAGAGCCAGTAACAGAACCCCAGACATTTGGCTAACAGCCTTGATTTTAATTGCTAGTCCACATTGTCCTCCTCCCAGTAATCTGCTCTGTATCCAAGTATCAAATTAGACAGAAAGAAAATGCCTGTACCTTTCCAGCCAAGCTAAAGGGCAGGTGGCAGGCACCATCAGGGATGCAGAATTCCCCCCAGGGCCCCGTAGCTTTGTACATTTTGTTGCTTTCTTTTTACTAGTATAATGTGTCCATTTCCTTCCTGCAACAAAGCTACCAGCTCAACTCACCCCCTCCTCTCTGGCTCTGGCATTGCAGCAACTTTTGCCTCAGTTTCCCCTCACTGTCCTTTGGCCTACTCCAGCTATAAGATTGGTCTGACCAGAGGGCGAGGACAATTTGAAAATTCCTGCCCTTCCCAGGGCCATAGAGTCCTTTACCAAAGAACAAAAGAAATATCAACAAAACCAAATCTTCAGCCCTCAGCTGGCTGCCTCTTCCTCACAAGTGTGCCTCATCTCCTACAGATTGTCCCCATACCTTGTCAGATTCCTGTACCTTGAACAACCCACTGTCCAGGGAGCAGCACATTCCTTCCTCCCTTCCCTCCCTCCCGGGTTCTGGCAGGCTATAACGCCTCAGGGTCCCTGTCTCCAGTCAGGCTTCCAGCTCACTCCTGCAGTAGCCAACCAGCCTTCCCTGCTTCTCAGCCTCCTATCAGGCTGCTTCCTAGAGCAGAAACTTTCTACCTCTACTCCTCTGGGTCTCTCCTCCCTAACTGGGCTCACCCAGCTCTTTATAGAAACAAACCCTGCTCTTCCCCCAGCTGGGCTTTATCTCTAATTATGCCTGGCCTACCCTCCAGGTATGAGCAGGCAGGTTAATTGGTCTCTCAGGCCCATATTAACCCTTGTCCAGCACATGTGGGATGAACACCTCATCACACTTCCTGAATTGTGGGACTCAAGGCACTGCACAATAATCCAGATGTGAAGCCATGTACAGTATGCCAGATGGGATCCATGTATAGTATTACCTTATTCTACAAGCTCACCATAAGAGTGTGATGGAGAAACCAGTCACTGCAGTACACAGCAGCATTCTGGACCTAACAGGACAGTGGGCACTGATTGTAAGTGTTCCCTGATTGGACAGTGCCCGACTCCCCAATGGGGAAAGAAGAGATTATGTGTCCGAGAAAGAGAGCACCCGGATTAAAGTAGAACTGAGCTGAGGTGACAGCAGGGAAGATATAAGAATCGGACTCAAAACGTATCACAGAATTAAACCTCACAAACTCAATGCAGCGCCTACAATCCCAATAGGCTCCAGCAAGATAGCAGGAGCTCTGAGCTTCTCCACATCTGGGCAATGAAAGTCCAGACAGAGGCAGCCAGAGCTAGCACAGGCTAGCCAGAGAGTCTCTCTGAGAACCAGATGATGGGGAGAAGAGGCTGCCAAGCTGTAGGAGGGTTCAGAGAACAAGGGTGACCTGAAAAGGGAAGGCAGTAGCTAACACCTCTGTAACCACCTCAATAATAGGCAGCAAGACCACCATCCTGACTAGCACAGCACCCTTGACTTGCCCTTGCCACCTCTTGTGCCCCAAACCAGCCAGGGGCAGCGAGTTACATGGGTCTGTGGTGCCCGGGATCCAGGAATATTCAAGGCCAGGGGCCCAGCTCCACCAATGTTTGGAGCCAGGTCTCTTCCCCGGCCTGGCCCCTGCCTGCCACCCCCCCGCGTGCCTCCCCCCGGGCCCCAGAGCGTCCATGCCTGATTGAAAGCTGGGGGCTGCCCTGCTGCTCTGCGCTGCTCTCCCTCACCTGCCCTGCGGCTGCTGCTGCTGCCTGAGGCTAGGTTACAGAACAAGAGCAGGCCTGCGGCAGCTGGCTGCTGCTACACCTGAGGAGGTGCACACATGATTGGCAGCCCAGCCCTCCCCTCCCCCGGCACCCACTGGGAGGTGACCCAGAGTGGGTTTCCAGCCGGGATACCTCTGGACCTCATTCACCTGAGCAGCTGCTAGGGCTTCCTTGAGTGTCTGACCCTGTGATCCTGCCCTGCAGGCAAGGGGCAGCTGTCCCCTGTGAGACTATGGTGTGGGGCAGGAGGTTGCAGCAGGGGAGGAAGCCACATGTGATGGCAGCTCCCTCCCCCTCCAGCAACCACCTATCACAGGGGAGATGAGGGGGCTTCCTGGACCTGAGCAGCTGGGGCTTGGGTGAGTGTTGTGACACCCTTCCCCCCCCCCCCGCCCACAGTCACTGTTCCTGCCCCATGCTGGGCAAGCGGCAGCCCCATCCCCCACCCCCAGTGAGGCTACAGTGAGGGGCAGTACCAGTGGAGGAGAGGGTTGGGGGGAGTCCTCCTCCCTGGCCCTAGCCCCAGCCCCGAGGCAGCCTGTCTGCACCCCAAGCTCCTCAGCCTCAGCCCTGCCCCATCCCAGAGCCCTCACCATCTTGCACCCCAACCCTCAGTCCCAGCCCTGAGCCCCCTCCTGCACCAGCCCATCCCCCGCACCCAAACTCCCTCTCAGAGCCCATCCCCCACACCCACTCCTCCTCCCCCAACCCCTCCCCTGCATCCCAACTCCCTCCCAGAGCCCACCTTCTGCCCCAGCCTAGAGCCCGCACCCAAACGCCCTCCCAGACCCTTAGGGAGGTGGGCAGGGGGTGGGGGAGGGGAGCATGACTTGAACCTGTTCTGGGCACCACCAAAAATTATACAAACCTGCCACCCCTGAAACCAGCCACATCACTGTCTTAGAGGCCATCACTACAGAACTGAGCCACAGTGGGTTCCCCCATTCCCACCTGCAACAAGTAGCACAGAGAGAGTACGGCTCCAGTGACACTGTTATATCTGAACCCTAAGCCAGGATTCTAGCTAATGCTGCTCTTTCTGTTGTGGGTGTCAACGCTACTGTGGCCTTCTGTTATCATGTATGTTATGTGTTCTGCAAGTACCCACATTGCACACCCACAGGAAGACAGTCTCTGCCCCAAAGAGCTCAGAGTCTAAAGCAGCTTACAATTAACCTTTTCCTGCTGTCTGGGTGGCTATCGTTCTCTGTCTAGGATACCCATCACTGTAATATCTAAGCCCTGAGGATCCCTAGTGTCTCACACATTGCTGTGCTGCCTATCAGACTGCTGTTGAGATTATAGGGGCCACTTTGCCTCTGCAGAACTGTGCAAGTTTGTTGGCTTCAGGTGGGATCTAAAGGTATTGAAGCAAAGCCCACAACCCTTTCCCACAACGAGGGTGGTCCATCCAGTTGGCTGGAGTATGTGACTCTTGGACCCTGGGGACTGAGATCTGGATGAGTTGAGTAGGATGAGTCCCTTTGCGTTCTTTGACCTAGGAAAGGGTTTGGATGTCCCAGGGAAACAGTGCATGGAGCTGGAGATCAGCTGTCCCAGGAATGGTTAAAGTTGAAATGCACCCACACTGGAATTCCAGACACCATACCTGCACTTGCCGTCCTGGTCACAGCAGCCGTGGGCCAAGTTACAGTGCTCACTGCAGTCATCACCTGCAGGACAGGGCAGAGAGTGGGAGTTAGTGCACAAGGAGGTCAGAAAAGCAAGCATAAACCAGTGCATGCAATCCCCAGGGTTCCAGAACTGCTCATGCCAAGGGCCCCTATTAGGTCAGATCTATCCACGCTGAGGGCCCTGGGGCGATATACCCCTTTTATCTTGCAAGTGCTCACTTCCCCCTCCTTCATTTATCTCTGACTGCCCCTCATTATGTCACTACCGCACTGGGTGTGAGGGCTTTACAAGAGACCATCTGCACAGGGAAGGATCAGACAGTGAGGAGCAGGTGCACAGAAACAGGTAGTACTTGTATGACAACAGCATTTTGGGACCCCAATCAAGAATTAGGGGCACTGGTGTGCTAGGTGCTGTATAAACAAGACAATCCCTGCTCCAGAGAGCTCACAATCTAGGGCTGTGACAAGACACAGCAGGTAGGTGGCTGAAACACTGCGTCTTTGTTCAGAAAACTAACAATGTGCTTGAAAATTACGTATTGGGATCATGTCCTTCACCCTGTCTGTGGCACTTTCCTAAGACTGTGGCTGTTCTGGGAGGGAATATGTATTACTTGTGGGTTTACAGCACCCAGCCCAATAGGGACTCATCCTACTGGGGCCTCCAGGTGCTACTATAATATAATAAATAATAATGATAGTAAAGTCTAGGATTAGCTTCCGAGCAGAAATGTGAGGAGCTTAAGGGCCTTGAGAAGGATTCCTTCTATTCTAAAGATTCTAAACATTTGTGTCCTTTGGGAAAAGCCAAGTTTCCCCAAGATGTGAGGTGAGTGAGGCTGGACTGGCACCATCTCAGTCCCCAGCAGGGCCTCTATCCCTAGGGCTGCAGATGCTTTCAGAGTGCTATGCTGCGAGGCTCTGCCAAGGCCAGGCTCTGAGTAACAATCCCTCACTCTATTGCAGAGAGGAAGGCAAGAGTGGGGCATTATTACCTGACAGGTGTCAAGTTCTGTTTATTTATTTAAAGGCCCCAAAGGCTGTAACTGAGCCATGGCCTGACCGCGCTGCTCCTCCTCCCCACCACTGGCCTCCTTTCTTCAGTCAGGTGTCTCCTTTCATCTCCAGCCCTCTTCCCTCCTGTTCATTGCTCTCTGCCTCTCCCTCTCGGGTCACCTGCTCTCTTCTTCCTATTCACTGATTATCACTGAGACATGGCTTTCCAGGGCTCAGAAGTGGCCATTAGACTCAGTCCAGAGCGCTCAGTCCCACATTGTCTTGTGGCTGGGACAAGCTGGGGGAGCTCCACTCCCCATCATTGTTACTCTTAGGCTTTGAGAGCCAGGGGCAAGAACAAAGCAAACAGCTTCTCATCCTGCCCCCTGTCCAGCAGGTGTCACTGCACACCTGAAACATGGGCAGGAGTCAGACAAAGAGAGCAGGAAGAGAGACCCGCATGGGGTAGGAATGGGAGAGCAGAAGCAAATATCAGGAAATTGGACCTCTTATCTTGGGGACTGAGCCTCCTTCAGCCCCCGTCTTGGAGATGGAGGACTGGTAGCTGATTGAGTCCATCTCCCCTTGGCCTGTGCTGAATCTCGAATCCCATCAGCAGAGCTTATATCAGGCTGCCAGCAAAAGAGACTTTTGGAACATGAGAAGTCAGAGGGGATGGCGTGTTCTCCTCACTGCATCCTAACGGCCTCCACTGCAAGCGGGAGGCAGACTCCCTCTGGCCCAGACCAAGACCAGAAACTCCCATAATGTGCCATGGCTAATCTGGAGCAGCATGAGGGGCCAATTCAGCCTGTGGCTGAGTACTATCTTGTTTCATGTCTATAAGCACTCTGCAATGGTGGGTGCTTTGTGGCTTCACCACTTAACTGGGGCAAATTCAGGATCCAAGTTGGAGTTTTGCACTCCTCCTGCCTTTCCCTGCCTCTTGGAACTTTTGTGTCCATTACCATAATCCAGCCATTTTTATAGAAAGTGAGTGAGCTCCCTATGCAGCCCAAGGGAGTCCTATCCTCTGTCCCTTTGGGCATTGCCTAGCACTGCACTGATATGACACTTCTGGAAAGCAGCCAGTTATGCACAGTACGCCTACTGGCTAAGCAGAGCCTCTGCTCTCATCTGTCGGATCAGCTTCCTTTTGCTGGACAACAGTGATGTGAGGAGACTTCAGGAGCACCAAAGTGGGTTTGGAAGGATGGACACAGGAGAAAGACACATGTCTACTGAGTCTCACCTTGGGCAAGATGGTGATGGGCCAAGAGGATCCAAACCAAGGACATGAGCTGAAGACAGAAACTTCTAAGCATGGTCAATGTGGCCCCACCGAGATGAACACCTACAGAGACATAAAGAGAACAGTCAGAAAAACCCTACACCCACCCCCCTGCAGCCTTGTTGGGTTGCTTCACACATTCCTTTCTCCCCATCATCCTATTTCTCTAAGTTCACATGCATTTTTACAAGGATTGTCCACTTGTCACTTTCTCACTACATCTCTCCACCAGGTCTTTCTGGGCTACCTCCTCTCATGGGGACAACCAGCGCTCCAGGGTCCAAACAGCCTCCTTTAAATGTATAAAGCAGAATTATATCTGTGTACTGTATATAATGACTAAGGATATTAAACTGGAGCCCATCCATGTATCTCAGCCTTCCCCTCCAGCAACCCCACTTCCCCAGCATAGGGGAACAATCCCCATTTTTATTCAATACTGAGATCACCCACATGACTCTACCAATGCATCTTAACTGCAGTCTGAATGGACAGGTGACACTCTCTGAGGTGCAGCTCAGGCTGTGCTGAGGAGATTGCTTCTCAGTCCTCACTGCCTCTGCAATCAGTGCAGCCAACTGCACTCAGATGTAGAGCTGGTGACTTTATGTCCTCTCACTAGACTCTGAGCTGCAGCTAGCAAACCTAATAAAGCTGATGGCTAAGCAGGGAAATTGCTTCTGTCTCTGCCAGACTCAAAAGGGGGAGGGAGGAAAATAAATCCCTCCAACTCTGGCAGGCGGTCAGTACTGCCAGGAGCAACATTTGCAGGACATGGGAGTGGGGTAAAGGCCCCTAGATTTGGGGTTAAAGCTTAAAGAAGCAAAAGCAAAGATTCCCTTCCTAATTAACTGTAGTTCATTCTTTCCTGTTTCTCCTGTCTTCCTGCAGCGCCACTGGTAGCTCCAATGTTTCTGAGGCCATTTATTTTCCATCCACTGCTTGCCCTCCTGGAGCAGCACTACTACTTCCCAAAAAGGCCTTGTTCCTTCATAGCTTTCTGGGGCACATTAGGACTGTTATGGGCAGGCAATTGACACAATAGGGAAAGAAATATAACCAGATCAGAAGGGCCAGGCAATTTTCCTAGGAGAATGATGAGCATATGGAGGGACTCTACCCAAACATGTGGATGGGAAGGACAGGGGCTGTTCTACCTTAAGGGTGGCTTGCAAGCAATGCAGTGCTGGGCTGAGCTAATGCTTGGATGGGAGACTTCCTAGGATGCAGGCAGCGGACAGACTCTTCAGGAAGTGACACTGGTACCTCAGCAGCGGGCTGGTCTGAGTCTGGACTGTCCTGTTGTCTTAGAGGTACGGTGCTGCTAGAAGCATCATTCAAATGAGTTGCAGAACAAAGATTCTAACCACCTGTGGCCATTACAAGTCCCATGGCACTTCTGATTAGCCTGACCAAATTCCACCACAGATAATTACATTCTACCTCCCTGAATTCCCCCTTGCAGTTTACATTTGGGCACAGGATTCTCCTTCACTTCCTGTCCTAAAGTGCTATGTAGTGTTGGTGTGAGCTGTTGAACAGCTGCTGCATTTCAGGCGAGGGTGAAGTGATTCCTGTGAATCTTATAAAATAATTTAGGGATTATGATTGAACAGTTGGCAGCCTGCTCCTCTGGGGCCATTAGGAGCTGAGCCTCATACCACATGTCATTGAAAAGGTCATTTTCCCTTAGATTTCTCATGAAGTGTCCCAGTTTGAGGCATGACCATCAAAATGTGGACATTATTCCCAACGCTGTACCTGCAGCTCAGGTAGAACCTTCCAGTAGTGGGGAGGCAGCATGCAAAGACCATGCGAGCCTTTGGGATTAAAGGCTCTAAATAAACATAAGGTGTTCTGACAATGCAAAGGCAGTATGAGCAGTATTTGGACTGGGGCTAGGTCTTTATTCCAAGCCCTAGGTCACTCTCATGAAATGAAGGAACTTTCTCCTTTCAATACTGTACTCATGTATTTATTAGGCTTGCTGAGTAGGGATTCTGTGGGCTACCAGATCAGCGGGTTCTGGGTGAATTGGTGGATGGGGGGATTGGTGGCTGAGGGTTACTGGGGGAGTTGGTGGCTGGGGTTTCCAGGGGCTATGACTTACACCTCTAAGCTCCACTCCCCACCTAGAGCTGCCCTCCTGACCTCTCTGCTTCCTTAGCATTGACTTCACAGACACACGAGTTTGCTCACTAGGCGAGTGTCACACTTTGGAGGTGGGGGCGCAGGGGCTCCCTACAGCTCTCTCTTTTCTGGGAGAGGGAGCTAAACTAAACTAGCTGTAAATGAAGGCAGAGCACAAAGTGGATCAGCTGAAAAAAGCAACCACCTCAGAGCAAAGTAGGAGGATTGTCCCCTGCCCCCAGATGCTGTTGGAGGGGATGGCCCTGAATCTCTCTCTGGCACACCCTGATATTGCTCAAGCTCCAGGTTCTGGCTCTTTGAGGCCAGGGCCCGATCTCCCCCGGGCAGCAAGGAGTGTGCAGGGGGTGGTGCCCCTTGGGGTGCACCCCTCGAGGTTCAGTGCTTTGGGGAGAGGAGCACTGTCAGCCCTGCCTAGCCCCCTGACTCCTGTGCACTCAGGCGGGGTCTCTGCATCCAGCCTGACCCCCAGCCCAGAACGGCCCTGCCCCGCGGGATGGAGCGAGAAGAGAGGGACCTGGGAGCCAGGTCCCCGGGACCGCTGCAGACGCCTCCATTCCTCCCCCCGAGCCAGCTGCAAAGGGGCTCGCTTAGTGCAGACACGTGCTGCCCCCGCCTCACCTCAGCCACATCCCCCTCCCCAGGCGCCCGGCCCGGCAGGGGGCGCCTCCTCTCCGCCCGCCAGCCAGCAAAGGCCGCCGGGCACCGAGAGCCTGGACTCCAGCTGGCGGTGGGGCAGCACCTCTGCCGGCTCCTGCCCTCCGCGCAGCTGCCTGCTCGCCTCCTCCGTAGGCAGCCGGATCCTCCCTCCCCTCGCGGCCCCGCACCCAGCCCACCGCCCCCTACTCCTTCCCCAGCCCGCAGGCCGCCCCCTGATCTCCCCCGCCGGTCCTGCCCGCCTCCCGCCTCCTCACCTCGGCGATCGCAGCGGCTCCTTTGGCTCCCGGGGTCTAACTCGGGGAGCGGCGGAGGGGGGCTGCCATGCCCGGCCCGGCCCGGCTGCGGGGGGTTCGGGAGGCGCAGGGCTGCGGAGCTGCTGCGAGGCTCCCCGCTCCGGCTGCTCCTCCCGCCGCTGCCGTGCGCTCAGGCCGGCTGCCAGGGGCTGCGTGTGGCTGCACATCCCTGCGCCCTCCCCGGGACATGCCGCCTCCCGCAGCCCGACGGCGAGCGGGAGCCAGGAAACCCAGAGCCTCCAGCCGCAGGCAGCCCCCTGCCCTGCCCCACTCACCTCTCACCTGCTCCAGCCCGATTGGCAGCTGGGAAGCCGCCTCTGCCTGAGCCGAGAGCTGGGCTGACGCCTCCCTGCCCCCTCCCAGGAGATCTTCCCCCTCCGGCCTCCCCCGCAGAATCTGCCCCAAGGTTTTTGTCCCTGTGCTTGCTCACCTAGGGGATGGGGGGCAGCCACACACCACTGCAAAGCAGGAGCAGGGGAGAGGAGGAGGGAGGAGAGTGCCCTGTTACAGAGCCAGAGCCCCCTAGCTCTGTCCCAGTCCTGGGGGGAGGATCCCCCTGTGATCTGGAATGGCACTGGAGCCCTCTAGGGTCTGCCCAGGAAACACTGAAAGGGAGTGCAGGGCTGAATAGACAACCCCTTCCCACTGATGGGGTGCTACAGTCCCATATGAGTGAGGAGAGGAAGTGGGGAATGACGTCTGGTGGGGAAGGATACAAGGAATTAAAAGCCAAGGAAGGAGAAACCACTGGGTGCCAGGAACCAGTCCCAAGGGCTGGAGAAACAGACGTGAAACAAGGAGAAACCCCCAGGACAACTCTTGGGTTACCCCATGTCACAGGATGCTGGTCAGTGGTCATGGAGATTTTAACTACGCACATATTGCTTGGCAGCCAGCCAAAATCTGCTTCATGGAGACTGACCAGCAGAGACACCAACCCAGGCTTCCTGCTGAGAATGGAAGATGAGAACCAAGGACTGCAAGCAGCTTCAGATCCACATGGAGAATGGGGCAAGAGACTCCCCTAACACAGCAGGGTCTTGGCTTCTCTGGCATTTCTCTCCTTCTCCCAGTGGCACTAGCACCAGTACGGCTCCAGCAACGGGAGCAACATTGGGAGTCCTTGTGTGAATCAACCACACAAAGATGCCACATTTTAATCACTGCATTATCTAGGCCTGCCTTGATCAAGTCTTCCTGCTCACACTTGCTGCTTTTTTCTACATACCTTTTCATACATCAGTGCTCATTTCCGCCATTATCAATCATCTCTTGAAAAATGTCTCCATCTTCTATTTTGATGTTTATATTGAAAGTACATGCAAAATTATCTGAATTAAGTAAAAGCTCCTCCTTCAGCCCCTTCCTGTCTAGTTTAAAGGCTGCCCTACAAGCTCTTCCAGTTTTCACCCCAAGGGATAGTCCATTGCTTAAAGCAGAGACAGAGTAATTCTGACAGTCACCTCCCATCAGAAGAGCAATCTGAATGCTCTGTGAATCCCAGCCCTCCTCTTCATACCATCCACAAGCCATTAATTGATCTCCAGTAACCAACTTCTTCTTCTCCATCCACTCAAGACGGCAAGGATCTCCAGGAAGCTTACTGGTGTGTCAGTCCCATCTTCAGTCAGCTGATTGCTTGTGTCTGCGTGTGCGTGTATAACAAGGATCTTTATGTGTGGTGACAAGGACTCCTGGGGAGCATCTGATTGTTTGTTCTGTCTGCATCTCCAAACCAACTTGCCTCTCTAAAAACTCTACGTTTCCTTGCTCCTCCAGAACCTTCCATTACATGGATAAGCTCTAAGTCCTTAAGAGATCACTTGGAGAGGTACTGGTGCCCCAAAGCTTTCTTCATCCGACCTAGACAGAACAGCTAGTCCTCTGCAAGGCCTCTCTCCAACCCAGGAAGGCACCTTCCTGTCTACTGCTGTGTAACATCCAAAGGCCCTGGCAAGTTTCACTCTTCAGCATTACCAATCTGCTCCACCACCTGCCCACTTTCTCCTCTTCCCCTCACCTCTTGCCCAGAGTTTGCCACTTCCTACCACTCCAGAACTGGATCAGTTAACAAAAGCACACAGCCACTAATTCCGCGCTCCCTGTCTCCCAATCCTCCCAAATCACCACATCCATGCTCATCACATCTGACTACCTTCTCTCAGGCCCTGTCCTCTCCACTCTGGCTCTCTCTGCCAGCACTATGATCGTCCATTCATTTCTTGGCAGCTCTATCCCTACCACACTCATAGCTGCAGTGCTCCTCAAGAAATCACTTTTGACCCCACTGCTGTCAAGTGTGGCCCCAGATCAAATGTACTCTTCAAAGCAAAATACTGTTGAAAATCATCTCTGCAACACCCTTAGTGCCCACAGCATCCTTGGTCCATTTCAATTTGAACTCCAGAGCACTGAAAGCACCCTCCTCAGGCACTCTCCTCCTCCCCTCTGTTGTCTAGGGCTCCCTCACACTTGACCTCAGTGTCGCGTTTGACATGGGCTACACATCCCTCTTGGACTTCAGGCTGGCGTCTCTGCTCCCTCCCTACCTGGGATCTCACCTGTCTCTATAACTGTGCCTCATATGTCTGTCATACAAGACACCATTCTCTTCTCTGTCCACCCCTTCCAACTTGGGCACATCATTTCACTTACCTCAACTATTGCTTTTATGCTAATCACCCTCAACTCCCTCTCCTTGCATCTCCCTTCCCTTTTGTCACACACGGTGACACCTGGCTCTTAACTTGCTCCACTCAAACATCAACAAGACAGACACCTTCCCTCTTAGATAGAGAAGGATGCTCAGCTGTAACCACAATTCAACCACCTCCCTTCTCACTGGTCTCTTTTCTCCTCTTGGCCCTAAGTTCCCCTAGTCTCTGAGCAAACTGTTGCACCTCAATCTATCTTCTAGACCTTCTTTGCTGAATCGCTCCCTTCACAAGTCAGGTGCATGAGCACCCATTTCCATGGTCTCCAGAGGCCCCTCAGATCCATATCTCAGTCTCTTCAGGATGCTTCAGCCATCTGCTCAGATGTGCATGGAACAGAACTGCTCCAGCTCTATCCTGGGAGGCCTTCACTGGTTCTTCATCTTCTGCAAAGTCACTAGCCTCATCTTTGTAGTAGTAGTTGTATTATCATAGCGCCTAGGAGACCTAGTCATGGAAGGCACTGTTCTTCAAGGCCCTTTGTGTTCCGACTCAGTCTACAAGTGTGACCCTACCTCTCTTGATACTAGGCATTACAGTAAAGGGGAGCAGTGAGGAGGAGAGTACATCTCCCCTTCCTCTGCTAAAAGCAGAAGGAGAGCTCTCCCTCCCTGGCTGGCACTGCTAAAAGAACAGGAAGAACTCCCTTGCTGTTCAATGTTCTTTGACCATTGCCGAATATCCCCACTTGCTCCCTCTGCTCTGCCAAGCCCAGGCAGCGCCTGGCACTGCTAGCATATGGGGCTTAGGCTGCTCACCTCCCTCCCTCCTCCTCCTTCAAGTGGTACTGCCTGCACCAGCTTCCTTGGACACTACCCTGGTGTAGCAGGCGCTTGCTATTACTCACTCTTCACATCTCTCCCTGTTCCCTGTCCTCACCTGTTCTCACATGCTCTTATTGTGATATTGCCCTTGGACTGACTGCTGGGCATTGCGAGGCCACTATGGGAACAGGGTCCCATACAATTACATTGTATTTTTCTTAGTTTGAGTGATAAGGACCTCTGAGTGCCAGTGGCATTGTGTGTGCTGCTGGACTGAGTGTGTGTGTTATGTATTTGTGTAGCCGTGGTGGCGTCAGTGTGTGTGTCTGCTCTGACAGAGTGAATGTGTGTGTACCCATATAATGAGACGCACTCCATGTCAAGATCAGCGTGTGCATGTACGTACAACTCACCAGGATCTGTAAGAGGGGGAGACGGGCTTAGATTGCAGTAAGTAATACAGGACCCAGGGTTTTCCATTCTGTTCCTCTCAAGCGTGAGAGCCGTGGCACTGAGTGAGTGCCATCTGGGTACATGAGGTGACACTTGGTCACTGGAGATATAAACTCACAGGCAGTAGGGTAGGGAACAGAAATCATTTCAATAACTGAGAGAGGAAAAAATGGGTGAATTTAAACAAATGACACTTTTCCTTTCACTTTTTAACCATGGTCCTTGTATGATTCTTACAGAGAGTAAGAGATGGGGAGAAGGGAGGTAAAGAAAGTGGGAGAAGGGGACAGAGGGGAAAAAGGAGTGGGAGAACACCTGCAGCTTCTTGTCTAGCACTAGGGGCTCAGGAGTGCAGAGTTCTCAACCTTCCCCTGCTGAATCCTTGGTCTAGGACTTGCTATAACAATGTCCAGCTCTTTGAGACCTAGTCAGGAAAGACAACTCTTTCTGCAGCCCCTGAGATTGGAGATTGGGATTCCTGCCCCCTAGCTCAGGCTTAGATCCTGCTCTGCTCGCCTCTGATCACTGCTACACCATCCCCAGCAGCTTCTCACATTGAACAGCTGCTGGGTCAGAATTAGGAAGGATTTTTTTTCTAGCCATAAGAATCTGTCCAGAGATTTTCCCCTGTTCAAGGAAATCCCACAAAGTGGGAACCTGGGGTTGGAATGGGGTGACCTGTCACTCCTTTGGCACGTGCCAGCTAAACAGCCCTCCCAGGCCACACTTCCAAAGTGCTATCACCACTCACATACAGCCAGAAAAATTACCTTCAAAACCAGCTGGACCTGCTTCCCTTTCTTTTGCTGTCTGGAGCCTGTTCCTTGGAGGCAACTGGACATCAGGGGCATGAAGCAGATGCTGGGCTGAGGGAACAGGTGATGCTGCGGCTTCCCCTCCACTGGGGAAACTTTCTCCGAAGCAAAGAGAGAAACACTTTTCTGTGCAGAAGCCCAGTGAAACTCACCCCTTCCTGCCCCCTCTAATACCTCCAGGCCAGGAGACAGGGGAGTAGCGGAAACCAGCTGGAGAGAGACCACAAAAGCCACTGAGCTGCCAACTCAATTTATCATCCCATAGCTTGGCTCTCACTCCAGGTCAATCACACACACACACTGCACAGCATAGCACAGCACCAGGCGGGGGGCTAGACATTAAAACAAATGTTCTCTCCCTCCCCCTCGCTTTTCCCATTCCACCCTGGCCCACAACAAACACCCGCAGCCCGCTGGCCCTGCGGCAATGTAACCCGACCCCCCTGCCATTGTTCCCCCTTCCCCACGGTCTATATTTGACTCTGCAGCAGCAGCAGCACGTGTCTGTGTCTGTGTGTGAGCGTGCACGCGCACGCTCCGATATTTGTTCAGAGCCTCATTCCCCAGATGCCCGGGATTGCTTAGAAATAGCTTCCATGGGCAGCAGGGATACGAGCGTGAGTGTGTGTACTGGGGAGGTGGGGGTGGCAGAAACAGGAGAGAGGGTTAAGGGCAAAGGTGAAACAGCTTCTGGCTCTTCCTGGGTAATTTTCACCATGTCAACAATCTGTCACCCTGTGGAGAGTGGCTGTGTTGAAATACAACTATGCACACACCCCACAAGTGTGGTGGGGACCTGGAGCCGATCCTGGGAAGAGGAAGAATGGGAAAGGCCTAAGTGATAGTACTAACTCCCTCACGCTGCCTGCCCTTCCTCAGCCTGCCCTGGTGGTCGTCCTCCGATGGTACAAATGGAGTTCAGTCTCCAAGGCCCTTTCAGTCCTTTGGCCTCGCTGCTGAGGCTGCCACTGAGGACAAGCAAAGGGGCAACTAATGCCATTAGCAAGGGTGGGTTTGTGGTATGCACACTGGCATAAGAGGAACTGGGCTGGGACACCCCCCTGGCTCAGCTCTGCATTCTCTGCTATCTTAACCCCCCCGGGCCACCTAATGCTACATTTTCAGTACCCCAAAGTCCTTGGGGATGCTGTTCAAACCCAGTGCCAGATTCTCTCTGACCTTGACGTCCCGGTTGCCATTGCCTAGACTCAGCACCAGACTCATTAGTTCATGGGACTTCACATCACTTTTGGCCCTTCCAGATGGCACTTCTATTTACCCTCTTGTGCCATACAAGAACAAGGGTGGGGACATTCCAATTAAATGGAAAGGCAGTATATTTAAAATTAATAAAAGGTAACCCTTTTCCACACAGAACATAAATAACCTGTTGGGGCCTATTACAGGAGTGGGTGGGTGAGGTTCTATGGTCTGCAATGTGCTGTAAGTCAGACCAGATAATCATGATGGTCCCTTATGGCCTTAAAGTTTATGTGTCTATAACCCCTGGAACTCGCTGCCACAAGATATCAAGACAATGAGCTCAGTGGAACTCAGAAAAGGATCGGACATTTACATGGACAATGAGAACAACCAGGGCAATGATAATAAGGATATAAAAAATAGTTCCAGGAGGGATACAAACCCTCCAGCTCCTGGGCTCTTAAGCCACTCTCTAGTTCAGAGTCATTAGGAAGAAGCAGTTTATAGATGTTGGTTATTCCATAAATGTTCACTAGGGATTCTTGTACCTTCCCCAGAAGCATGAGGTACTGGCCACTGTCGGAGACAGGATTCTGGACTTGGGGCAAATCCATCCATGCAGTTGCATAGGTGCCAGCATCTGAATGCAGGGGAGGCAACTTGCAATTCCCATATTCAGAAATTCTTTGGGCCAATGGTGATTAAGTTGCACCCCTGCTTGAATGGCCCCACAGGGCTTTGTAGGGGTGTAGAATCACCAAAAGTGAAGATCCGTTCAAGCCGTATCCAATCCTCCCTCCTCTGGCCTGCCCATGCCCTGCCTCTTGTCTGCCCTGCACCAGGCAAAGGGGTCTCCTGTGCTGGGGTTATTCCTTCTGGGGTTTATGTCTGCTCTCTGGACTCCATGCTGTAGCTTGGCTGGTCCAAGGGGCTCCAGGGTGAAAACTAACTGGGCCCTAGATGGACCTGTGGGCAGATCCAGTATGGCAGTTCCTACGAACAAACCTGCTTGCTCAATACTGGGTAGCCTCAACCCTTGCTAGAATGAGCTGGAGTGAAGGACTGGGTCATAGGTCATTTTGGGAGGGGCAGGGCCCCAGATCCACTCTAGCCAGGAGAGGGCAGAGGGACCAGAAAAAGAAAAGGGAAGCTTGCGGGCTCAGAGGCTGAGGCTCCAGGAGTGAGGCAGAGGTGCTTATAGGCAGCAGCCTGGGAGCTGATTGGGAAGGGAAGCGATATTGCTCACCCCACATGTTCACAAATCCAACTGCAAAAAATCATGAGATTGTTTTAAAGGTTAGGCTGAGGTTTTTACTCCGTCTTTTGATTTTTGAGCTTCCCCTGCCCACCCCCAGTGTGTGTGAGAGACACAGTTCATGTTGCCACTCTCCCAGAGATACTCACTAGGGTGATTTGGGCCCCGGCTGCAGGCTGCCTGGTGGTGCGGGGCTTCCAGCTTCTCCCCAAACCCCAACATTCCCCCCACCCCACTTCTGCCCATTCCCCAGCCTAAAAGTTTATCCCCCCAGTCCCACCTCTGCTCCTCCTGCAGCTCCAGGGCACTTCCTCCCCTCTCCCAGGCCTGGGGGGCAGTTGCAGTGGGGTCCCCTCTCCCCATTCTCATGCCTGGGACAGGGGACAGCTCCGTGGGCTCTTCACTCTCCTCTCCTCCTTCTCAAGCCTGGCATTGCTGAGATTGAGAGGGGAGGATCAGACTGACCCCTTATTTACAGGAGAGGAGGAGGGAGCGGAGCCCCCCTGAGCTGTTGGTCTATTTCTGCTCCTTCCTTGCTGGGGTAGAGCTTTGCTTGCTTCCTGCAGCAGCCCTGACCTGCTGCTCTTCCCCAGGAGAGGAGGCAAGTGGGGAAGACAGCTGACTGACCAGAGGGGCTTTTGCCTGGCGAGACTGGCTCCAGCAAGGGCCCTACATTGTGTTGCTCAGGTTGAACTCAGGAAAGTTGGTAGCACTGGGGAGTAGCCTGCAAGTAGGAGACAGGAAGCAATCGCTGTTGGTGGGCAACAGTGTGTAAGAAGCCCTAGCGACACCTCAAGGGATAGTGGTTAGCTGCCCTCAAGGGATGGACTACTCAGATCATGCCAGAAAGGAGGAGTCTCACAGGCAGTGGCTAGCTTAGGGGCTCCTGTGTTTATCTTTTATTGTAATCTCTAGGCTGGTACCTAGGATATTTGCCCACTCTTCTTCCTGTTGGAGGCCCTAAAATGAATTCCCCTCCAAGTCTAGTGTTTGTGGCGTCTGAGCTTGTGGTACACAGAGCATGCTTCCAGCTATCTTCTACGAGGGCTGGTGTACCTAGGGTTGCCAACTTTGTAATATTTAAAAAACACACACTCCAGTGGGAGCGCCAGAACCTCCCCCTCCCCACTTCTTCCCTCTGATGGCCCGCCCCCTCCCCCAAGGCCCCGGCCCCATTTGCTCCTCTTCCCCCATCTCCGCGTTGCTCGCTGCTCTTCCCCACCCCACTGCCCGGCTCAGGAGGGACTCATCTGTGAAGCAGGGGCTGGGAGCTGCAGCCAACACAGGTAGGAGGCAGCCCTGACTAAGTAGGGGTTGGCATGGGTGATGACCTGCTGCCTCCCTGCCTCCCCTGCCCACAGTAACCAGAATTTTGCTGTCCCATCAGTAGATCTGACTGGACATTGTGAGGTCCCCTTTTCAACCGGATTTTCCAGTCAAAAACCAGGCACCTGGACCCCCTAAGTGTACCTCACGCTCACAGTGAGGCCTGGCAGGAGTGTCAGTTACAGTAGATGCCAAGCTCTCTTCCTCCAACTGCAGCCTCTCCTTAGAAGGGCTCAGAACAGACACTGTGAGCGATAAGGAGGAGCCCATCATTTCCAGCCAAAGCTCTAGGGGTGCCCAGGCCTCTGGGGGTGAGATGGTAAGGCAGGAAGCTGATTCCAGACTGACTGGCTCCTTGGCCTCAAGAACTCTTGTGAAGCAGGGAACCAGCACACTCAGCCACACGCCAAGTGTGTCCTAAGGAAAGGTAATTCCTTCTTGGCCTGCCTGGACCTGTCCCTATAAACAGCCAGGGCTCCCCAGGGAAAGCGGTGTTACGGATTTCACAAGAAACATCTCTTCCAAGCTGGAGGAGTGAGCTAGGAATGGAGAAAAATTCAGACAAGCTCTGGTTCCTCAGGAGCCCAGGTATCCAGATACCCCTGTCTGACAGACGCTCAGGACAGACAAGGATCAGGGCAACGCCTGAGTCTGTGCAGGGCTGCGGGTATGGATGGCCCACATTACAGAATAACATCATCATAAAAGGTAAACAGGACCACCCCCCCCACACACACACACGTGAGACCTCCCTCTCCCTGTACACACAGGGAAAGCACCCCGTCTCCCTGTACACACAGGGAAAGCACCCCGTCTCCCTGCACACACAGGTAAGGCTGCCCCTGGTCCCTATTCACACAGCTAGGTGAGGCAGCCACCTTCTACACAAACATACACAGGAGACAGCCTCCCCTACCTTTGCACACCCATGGTGATTCCTCTGCCCCACCTATAGGGTATGCAGACAGGTGAAGCCCCCTTTGGGTATGCAGACAGGTGAGTCCCATCATCATACCTAGACCTCAGCCACCTTCCTGCACACACAGATGAGAACTAGGGACTTGGCTACACTTGTGAGTTACAGCGCAATAAAGGAGCCCCGGGCGCCCTAGCTCACTCCCTGTCCACACTGGCAAGGCACGCAGAGTGCTCTGTCTCCGCGGCTACAGCGCTGCTTGTACCCCACCTTGGCGAGTGGAATAACGTTTGCTGCGCCACCACTAGAGGGCCGCGGCGCCAGTGTGGACTCCCTGGTCCATTATTACACTGTGATCAGCCTCCAGAAGTATCCCACCATGCCTGTTCTAGCCACTCTGGTCATCACTTTGAACTCTACTGCCCTGCCCTCAGGTGACCAACCGTCAGACCCGCCCTTTAAATTCTCTGGGAATTTTGAAAATCCCCTTCCTGTTTGCTCAGCCAGGCGTGGAGTGCTCTCAGCACAACTTTCCACGTGACCATGCCTCCAGGTGACCATGCCTTCATGCGCTAGGAGATCCCCAGTATGGAGCAATGGCGAGGTGCTGGACCTCATCAGTGTTTGGGGGGAGGAAGCTGTCCAGTCCCAACTGCCCTCCAGCCGCAGGAATTACGATACCTTCGGGCAGATATCAAGGGCCATGCTGGAAAGGGGCCATGAGCGGGACACACTGCAGTGCAGGGTTCAAGTGAAGGAGATGCGGAATGCCTACCACAAAGCCCGAGAGGCAAACAGCTGCTCTGGTGCTGCCCCTGCGACCTGCCGTTTTTACAAAGAGCTGGACGCGATACTTGGGGGCGACCCCACCTCCATGCCGAGTACCACCATGGACACCTCAGAGGCCAGTACAACAAGGCAGGAGGAGGAGTAGGAGGAGCAGCAAAGCTGGAGTGAGGGTGCTCTGGCAGAGGAAGACACCCCAGAATCTTTAGATGCATGCAGCCAGCAGCTGTTCTCAAGCCAGGAGGAAGGTAGTCAGTCGCGGCGGCTGGTGCTTGAGGAAGGACAAACACCAGAGGAGCTTCCCGGTAAGCGGCTTTTATTTTGGGAAGGAAGTTATTCAGTGCAGGCTCTTGAGGCGAGAAGGGTTAGGGCTGCATGCATGCCTAGATGCGGAATAGGGCGTTTTCATGCTGTCTCACATCGCGGTAATCGGCCTCAATGATCTCTTCAAAGGTCTCAGCCAGAACTTGGGCAATGCTCTTGCGCAGGTTTTTCGGGAGAGCCACTGTTGTTCTCGTCCCAGTAAGGCTAACTTGTCCGCACCACTGTCCCATGAGGGGTGGGGGGACCATTGGTGCACACAGGCAAGCTGCATATGGGCCAGGGCGGAAGCCACATTGCAGTAGAAGACCCTCTCTTGCTTCCCTGGTCACCTCAGCAGCGAGATATCTTCCAGGACGAACTCCTGTGGAAAATGTGGGGACAGTGTTCAGTATAGGGGCTCCCTGCCACTGTTGTCCCTCCCCAAGGCACAGAAACCCAGAGGACAGTACAGCCATGAAACAATCAGTTACGCTTGACCCTGTGCTTACTCATCATTTTGGGGCTCCCATGGGTTATGTGCGCTCGCTTTGGGACAGGAAAATTATGCTATTGTGTAGCCTGTGCTTGCCCTTGAGTATGGGGGAGTCATTGCTCTGTCTGGTGTGAACAACGCTGCCTCTGTTAAGTGTTGCATTTTGCCTTTACAGATGCAACCTTGAGATCTCAGCCGTCCATGTTATCAACAGCCGAGAGGCTGCAAAGAATCAGGAAGAGGCCACGTAGAAGCAAAGAGGACATGCTGCAGGAAGTCATGCAGCATTCAACTAATGAAAATAAAAAAGTGCAGGAGTGGTGGGAGAGTGAAAGGAGGGTCTGCCAGCAGAATGTGGATCCCTGGCACCAAAGCACGGAGCGGCTGATAAGCATGATGGAGCGCCAAGCGGACTCTATCCAGGCGCTCATAGCCATGCAGGCAGAGCACTACTGCACCCGCCCTCCCCCTCCTGCAGCCCTTGTCCCAAAACTCTTTCCCTTGTGCCACCATATCACCTCCAACCCACTTTCCCCAACATCCGAGTTCTTACCGCCACCCGCTGTCTCCAATACCTGTAGCTTCATCACCCAGCCCTGAAAACGACGACCCTCACCCACGGCACTCAACCCCCATCACCATGCAGTGTAGCCATCCTGAAGTGTAGCACGCATTGCACAGCACTCCAGACAGGACATATGCAAATCTGTGATTGTACCGTTCCCCACCCCACCCCCTTGCCCTTTGTGTTTCCCAAGCAGTTGTGTTGTGTTTCTTTTCAATAAAATGATTTTTTTGGCTTTGAAAACATTCTTTATTATTGCATAATGTAAAAGAAACCTTAGCCCAGGAAAGCAACAGGCACTGCAAGTCAGCGTATCATATGTAGCAAACACAGATTCCTACCGCACTTCACTCCAGTGCAGGGCACCACACCAGACATTACTGTTGGCTTTCTGCCTCAAATTGCTCCCTCAAGGCATCCCCAATCCTTGCAGCCCCGTGCTGGGCCCCTCTAATAGCCCTGCTCTCTGGCTGTTCAAATTCAGCCTCCTGGTGTTGAACCTCCAAGTTCCATGCCTGAGTGAATCTTCCACCCTTCCCATCACAAATGTTATGGAGGGTATAGCACGCGGATATAACCACGGGGATGTTGTTATCGGCCAGGTCCAGCTTCCCATACAGAGAGCACCAGCCACCCTTTAACGGCCAAAAGCACACTCCACAGTCATTCTGCATCAGCTCAGCCTGTTGTTGAACCGCTCCTTGCTGCTGTCAAGGCTCCCTATGTAGGGTTTCAAGAGCCATGGCATCAAAGGGTAAGCAGGATCTCCAAGGATCGCAATGGGCATTTCGACTTCCTCTACAGTGATCTTCTGGTCTGGGAAAAGAGTCCCAGCTTGCAGCTTCCTGAACAGGCCAGCGTTACAAAAGATGCATGTGTCATGCACCTTTCTGGGCCAGCCTGCATTAATGTCAATGAAACGCCCACAGTGATCCACAAGCGCCTGGAGAACCATAGAAAAATAGCCCTTCTGATTAATGTACTCAGAGGCTAGGTGGGCTGGTCCCAGAATTGGAATATGCGTTCCACCTATCACCCCTCTGCCATTAGGGAAACCCATTTGTGCAAAGTCAGCCACAATGTCATGTACGTTACCCAAAGTAACGGTTCTTCTGAGCAGGATGCGATTAATGGCCCTGCAAGCTTGCATCAACACGATTCCAGCGGTCGACTTCCCCACTCCAAACTGGTTAGCCAGCTTCCAGATTGCAGTAGCCACCCACTTCTCCACAGTCAGGGCAGCTCTCAATCTCATGTCCTTGCGCCACACGGTGGGGGTGAGCTCACACAGTCCCATGAAAGTGGCTTTTCTCATCCAAAAGTTCTGCAGCCACTGCTCGTCATCCCAGATTTGCATGACGATGTGATCCCACCACTCAGTACTTGTTTCCTGAACCCGAAAGCACCATTCCACCATGGTGAGCATGTCCATGAATGCCACAAGCAAATTCATGTCGTTTGCTCAAGTCAATATCATCGTTGGAGTCCTCACTGTCACTTTGGATCTTAAGGAATAACTCGACTGCCAAACGTGACGCGCTGGCAAGACTTGTCAGCATACTCCTCAGCAGTTCGGGCTCCGTTCCCGCAGACCAAAAGGGAAGACAGAGAGCACAGTTCAAAAACCGTTGAAAGATACCGCCAAATGTGGACGGAAGCAAAGGGAATGCTGGGATGCGAACCGATGCATCACAGGGGGTTGGGACAGGACCCAGAATGCGCCACACTCCCCGCCCCCTTCCCACAAGCCACAGCGCCAGAATGGGAAGAGGTGCTTTGTGGGATAGCTGCCCACAATGCACTGCTCCCAATGCCGCTGTGAGTGCTGCAAATGTGGCCACGCCAGTGCACTTGCAGCTGTCAGTGTGGACAGACTGCAGCGCTTTCCCGCTGTACGAAGGCAGGTTTAATTTACAGCGCTCTACATCCGCAAGTGTAGCCATGCCTAGGATTGCCAATTTTGGTTGGATGTATTCCTGGAGGTTTCATCACATGACATTATCCTTAATTAAGGATTAGTATTTAATTCCTGGAGACTGCAGGACAATCTTAGAGGGTTGGCAACCCTAGGAGAACCCCTGTGTACTTTGAACCCAGTTAATTTCAAACTCTTTATTAGCAGGACAAGCTAAACAAGTTTTCACACAAAGGTAACAGATCCAGAACCCCTGGAGGCTCTGTCTGAGGCAGACACAATCCCTCCAGCCTCTGCCCAGGACAGGGCTTCACCGTGTAGTTGAAGTTTAACACCCTGGATCCATTTGTCAGTTCCCTGTGTTCTTTATTCAGTGGCAAGTTGCAACATAGTTATTATTTTAATGTTTACTATTTGTATTGTAGTAGCACCCAGAACCCCATCTGAAATCAGAGCCCCATTGTGCTGGGACTGTACAAACATATAGTAAGACACAGTTCCTTCACTGACGAACTACCAAGTACTGCAACTGGACTTCTGGAGGTAGATCGCTGTGTCCTATTGACTCCAACAGGGATCTGTGAAGGTGGAGGGGTCCAACTATGCAGAACTCATTGCAAGATCGCAGCCTCATTAAAGGCAAGATGGAACAAGTGAGTGTAACCAACGAGCAGAACGGGGGTGGGGGGGTGGGGTGTAGGAGCCAGGATGAGGGGGATGGTAACCAGAGCACATGGTTACAGAAGGCCTTGTTTTCTGTTGCCCTGCCAGCACCTTGTAGAGTGATGCACACCAGCGCAACTCTTTGGATCTGGTAAGGTTTTGCACTCACTCTGTTGCAGTTATTGTTTATGCGGGCTATCACCACCACACTCAGTTATCCATAAGTTCCTTTATTAAATCCAAAGGCCAAATGGTATTTATACAAGTGCTCTAAACATGCCTAAAAAGCCTAAATAATAAGCAATTTATTACATCCAAACAGTAACAAAACATTTGATCAAGATACTTACAAACGGGCTAACGCCATGGGTGTTCAGACCTATAATGGTCAGCTCCAACCAGGTATTAGCAATGCACTCTTTAAGAGTTTACTTTTGTATACCCTTTAACAAACAAGTAGCGCCATTGCCAATTATCAGACTTTAGCTAAGGCCAGATGAAGTAATTTCTTATATAGACAATTATTTACTGCACCTTATACTTAACTGTGTTTGATTTCTATTACTTTATTTAAAACTATAGTTTTAAAAACTATAGTTAACCCAAATCTAATGGGGGCCTATATTCCTAGATTCCCCACCTTAAAACCCTATGCGCTAATGTGGGTTTTAGGACATTAACCATTTCAAACAGACTTCTGCAATTTTGCAAAATGTTAATACAACTGCTAAATTCTGCAGTATAGAATCAATCACCACAATAATATTGATCATTACCAAAACTTCTAATGATAAGCTTCACCATAGATATAATCCCACATTATAAGATTGATCTGCCTTTACAGCACCTTTCTGCAATTTTAATTTTGCCTTTATTTTCAATTACATTATGAAAAACTAGTACAAAAATATTTTATTTCCATTTATTGCCATGGGAAATTCAGGTGTGAAACAGAACTTAGGCCAATTAAAATAACATTTGCTGGTTCCATACGGAAAGTGGTCGTTTCCAGTCACCACACAATATTTGCCATTCTCACAGCATAGTCCCAGATATTACCTTACCCCCTTGTCTCTTTAATTTCCAGCATAGGCAGTTCTTACTTAATCAGCTTCCCAGTGTCTCAGCCATACTATGCAATTTGGAGACTGTTCCCCAATAGTGAACCTACATGCTGGCAACTCTGTTTGTAAGACATTACACCTGCACGTGTAAGTGTCCCCCAGGTGAAAACAGCAGTACAGACCTTGTCATTGTCTGCAACAATATGTGAGAAAGGAAAACACACTCCTTCCACACCATATGGGTTGCAGCATTTTCCAGTATTTCACTGGTAACACTCTGACCAAGGCTTATGGGACCCTTGTTAATTTCTTACCGTGTACCAATTAGTATTCCCTTGTACTGAATTTTTAACTTTTCTCTGTCACTTAAGGCTGATTTCACAGCATATATGTACCATATACTAGATGTGTCATTACTTCTGCTTTTTACCTTTCATGACAGCAAATTAATTTTATCTTACAATTTTTAAAAAAATCATTTACAACAGGATGCATATAAAACACTTAAAAGCTTTTTCTCAATCAGTGCTTTGCTTTGTTCATTTTTAAAAATGCAATGCAATTCTCTAGATACTAATTCTTGCTAAAACACTTGCTTATTTAATAAATCCAGTACTTCTGCTGTTAGCTTCTGTTAAAATGCTTGGTCATGTTCCCACATTGTCTCTATACGTCAGCTTGGGTTCAGAGCGACATACCAGTCCCAAACAGTTCAGCTTCCATACCATTTCTAGTAAGTCCCCTCTGGGTTTCATTGCTGCCCACCTTGGCAGGTTTATACATTTTAAAAGTCCTTTTAATAGTTTTTAAATAATTTTTGACTAAACTCCAGGGAATGCAAATTAGTGAAATTCAATAACACTGGTACATGAATAAACTGAACATTGTTATACAATATTTCTTTAATAGATTTAACCCTAAGCCATTATTTGGACCCGTTTCCAATCTAGCACATTTCAGTTTCTCTTTTTACATTTTCTTATACAATTGACCAAAAATATTATTTTTTTGTTTTGATACAATTATTCTTTTTCCATTTACAAAACACCACCACATATGTTTTTCACTCCCGTCATCACATTTACTTTACACCATAGCTGAATAAAACTGGATCGGATAGGATTTTTAATGGTTAAGCTCGATTTCTTATATTCGCTGATGTTGCTTGATGCTGGGTTGCTTTCTGCTGTCAAAGCATACAGCCCTCAGAAGAAGAAAACACAACAGACTCTGGCTCCCCTTTGGAGCTTTTATATGATTTTAATTAAATAACATGTCATATTTACATTTCTTTTACATGTTTTCTAGTATATGCTGCATATTCTGTGGGAATGCACATTCCTTCCATATTTTGACCCCCATCTTTTATTTGCCATAAAGTCATATTAGCCATATCACTTTTCACATAAAGTGGAACTGTGGGTTGTGTTCTTACAGTTACTTCTATCAAAGTAACTGTCTGATTACCCAGAGCCTCCTTAAGGCTCAGTGTTCCTAATATGGCTTCTCTTGTGCTGCCCCCCACCCTGCTGCTCGAGATACATGGTGTCGTATGATTTTTCATTTTTCTCCTGCAGCTATTTTAGCTGATGCTTTATTACTGGAAATAAATCAGGGTCTCTCCCCACTATTCTGGTTCTGGCCACTTGTGCCACAGTCAAGACCATGTCCTCTAGTCCTTATTTAGAAAGAGGTTGAACTTTAAAAAAGCACTGAGGTACCCATAGAGTTAAATGCTAAATAACAAAGCCAAATAACACCTGCTACCTGTGTTTGGCAATAAGTGTCAGTTTTGCAACTTTAAATGAAAGATTCAAATAGATTTGTAGTGAAATCTTTTAAAAGCCCATTCATTTCACATATACAAAATAGGGTTTGACAAGCAAGGAGTGTTTGTTTAGGTTTTTAAACTTTGCATAATTACACAAGTGTATCTGTATTTCTTGTAAACATTTTTGCTCAATACCCCTTACATTGCTCTAATTATTACTTTTTTAGAGAACTGTACCCAGATATCCTTCCCTACTTGTACACTCGGAAGCAGTCACGCTCAAATGGAAACCCCTCTTTTAGCGATTTTGACTAAATCGTCCATAGTAAAATGATTCAAGTCTGCTATAGGCAGAGAGACAAGCTGTCATTTACAATAAATTTTTTACAGAGGCATTCAGTGGGAAGGGTCCATTTCCTTCAGAATGGCTATAAAGGCTTGCGGTGGAGAGGGGGAGAAGCATAGTGGTGGTTGTTGTCACTACTGTTGCATAATTTGTTTGATTTTACTAAGCATTTCACTGGGCATGACTGCAGGGAGTTATACTGCCATAAAATAACTGGGTTTCGTTATCAAACCAAGCACTCTCTTTTCCCATTTTACTGATGTTGCTTCTAGTCCTTTTACTACACCAGCTTTCTTAATCCCTCCAGCACACTGCAAAGTTTTTGATGTCTGTGTAAACACTCCCTTTAATTCCTCACTCTTTTCCTTAAATCATGTATTTATTTTCCAAAGTGGCATGGTCATCAGCCAATTGCTCTTGGCACTGACCTTATCTTTGTGCTTTTTTGCATTTACTGTTTAGCTATAATTACTGTTCTCTTCATGGTCACCCATGAGTCCAACTCTTTAAAATTTCAGTGGCACTCAATGGACCTCTGCCGTGATTTGCCAGGAATTTATTCATGGCATTCAATGGACCACTGCCATGGTCTACCAAGCTGTCTTTTACATAGGTATCTAAAGTACCTCCCACTATTCCCCTTATGGTACTGAATTTCTTTTTAGGAGAAAATTCTATACTGGCCCCAGAAGATAGGTCACTACCTCTTCACCCTTAGGGACTTAGAACACCTGAAATTAGTGTTGTCTGTCCTTCCTGGGTCACCACAATGTTGGAATCATTATTATTGATGGAGTGTATCACCACCACACTAAGTAAACCATAAATTCCTTTATTAAATCCAAAGGCCAAATGGTATTTATACAAGTGCTGTAAACATGTGTAAAAAGCCTAAATAATAAGCAGTTCATTACATCCAGACAGTAACAAAACCACTTATAAGTATTTGATCAAGATACTTACAAATGTGCTAACGCTCGGGGTGCTCAGACCCACATTGATCAGCTCCAACTTGGTCAGGCAGATATTAGCAATGAACCCTTTAAGAGTTTAGTTTTTTATACCTTTTAACAAACAAATGATGTCATTGCCAATTATCGGACCTTAGCTAAGGCCAGCTGAAGGAGTTTCTTATATAGCCAATTATTTACTGCACCTTGTATCCAATTATCTTATTTTAGTTCTATTACTTTAGCCCAAACCTTAAATAAAATAACGCTGGAGCTACATCTGAAGTAAGGCTCTTACAGCTGTACTGATGCAGCTGTGCTGCTGTAGTGCTTGTGGTGGAGATGCTCTAAGCAGACAGGAGAGAGTTCCCCCATCAGCTTAATAACTCCTGCCTCTGCAAGAGGCAGTAGCTGTGTTGGTGGGAGCTCTCCCACTGCCTTAGTGCTGTCTTCACCAGAGCGTAGATCAATATAACTTACATCACTCAAGGGTGTGGATAATTCACATCCCTGAGCAACATAAATTATACTGAAGTAACCTGTAGTATAGACCAGGTCTGGTATTTTGAAGAGTCACTACAAGTTTAACACAACTCTTCTTTCTCATAATCTCATTTTTTTTGGTTCCTTGATTTGGGCCTATTGCTTGTGCTAATACCCCAACTCAATTTAAAACTATAGTTCACCCAAATCTAATGAGAGCCTGTATTCCTAGAGTCTGCACCAGGGTAAATAACTGCACAAGGTGTAGAATAGCTCAGTGGTTTGAGTCTTGGTCCCCTAAACCTAGGGTTGTGAGTTCAATCGTTGAGGGGGCCATTTAGGGATCTTGGGCAAAAACTGGGGATTGGTCCCTCTTTGAGCAGTGGGTTGGACTAGATGACCCCCTTCCAACCCTGATATTCTATGACAAGAGACGATCAGGTCTGCTATATTCTTTTCTTCATGGCTAGTTAGATGGCCAGTTGGGATCACTGAGAATTGTGATATTGTACGGAATTGAAATGTACTGCTAAGGAAGGCTGAAGGACACCAGATTGACATTTTCAGTTCTTGCCATCTTCATCAGCTGCTCCATATCAAGTGGCAGGGAAAGCTCAGAAATAAGGATGTTCAAAGCTGAATCCTGCAACTACCTTCATAAGCACTAGGTCCGTTTCTAGGTGTGGATATATTATTAGAATGGAAAACCAATGAAATTCCAAAGCATGTGTACCAAGGAATGCTGCTACATATGGCCGGTGATCACATGAGGACCAAAAACATCAATGGTGTGATAAGATTGCCAATGATGGACATACGCTGAATATACAGTTAGACCACCGGAAACATCTTCTCAGTGACTGACCTGGGTGGTGCTTGATTTGCAAGGAGGCCATATCTTTTTGGGATTTGTCATGTGAATGATGAGGAGGGGCCATTGAGATCTATTTGATTTCTGTGTATTTATATTTTATAATAAATATACCTATATACATATGTTTAAATGACTTGAAACCATCTAGCTGTCCTAAAGGCAATCTATTGTAACCATGTGTTTTTATCATTGTTATCCTCATCCTTCCTCCCCATTCCCACTGATCATGTGTTACACCCACTTGCTGAATCTTGTCTTGAATTTAATTGTATGCTCTTTGAGATAAGAAACTGGGCCTACTTGTATGGCTGTACTGTGCCCAGCACAATTGGGATCCAATCCTGACTGGTGCCTTTGGGACCTACCAGAATACAAGTACTAATTAGGAAGGGGAATCAACCCATTTTTGATGGAGCCATTATTGCTGGAGTTGATAGGTGCAAAAAGTATTTGCAAAACTCAAATAGGGGTTCTCTGAAGGTTTTATCTTAATGAATATGATTGGCTGCTAAAGCTGGGCCGCAGACTTTGCTCCCATATATGAGAATGAGTTGAATTATATGGCTCAGCATTGGTAGCAGCAGTTTTATTGGTGAGTTGTATAGATCCAGTAGGTGCACACGCTGGCAGGGTGTGTTTGGCTGTCCCATTATGCCTTGGCAGGATATGGTTGGCTGTTCCAGGGTGGAAGTGCTTAGCTGTTCTTGTTGTTCCTGGGAGGGACCCCACTGTATCTGGGTGTCCCACTCTAAGAAAGGATCCTGTTGTGCCTGGATGCCCCAGGATCCCTTTGTGCCTGCCTACCCCAGAGTGCATGTCCTATGTTGCAAAGGTTTTGTTCACATACTTCCTGTTTTGGACCCATCCCATGAGAATTCCTCTCCCACTGAGGCCCCAGCCTTTCAGCTGAGGACTAGCCAGGAATCACCTCCAGAGCCTGCCAAAGCTGCTCCAGAATGAGCGGGAATGCAGGCGGGGGGACAGAGTATTTCCTGAATGCCCTCCGCATGCCTGTGATGTCCCAGGGAAGGAGAGGGGAGAACATCTCTACAGGGAGGCTCCATCCCTTGCTTCATACAGAGGAAAGCTGGAGGCCAGTGAGTCAGTCTGTTATTTCAGGCTTCCCTGGTGGGGCACAGCTTGACATGGGGTGACTGTGAACCTAAGCAGCCTGAGCCTGCACTGCCTCCCTCTGGTGGGGAGACAATACTTCTCAGCCTCCTGATGTCCACTCCATCACCAGTCAAGGTTGTAAATGCGTTACTAAATAGGGGGATTCATCTCTCCACAGGGTGGCACCTGCCCCTCCAGGGGTCTCTTTTATACTGTTACAGTGGTCTATATAAAGTGCTGCCACTTGGAAAGTATTTTGAAGAGATTCTTTCCTGCTCTTCACTGAGGGTCATAAATTCAGCTGGTATTTAAGAGAATCTCAAATGTATTTCCAGGGTCATTTGTTGGGGGCTGTTGCATCAGCCAGAGGCCCCTTAAAATAAAGGGATTATTGGGAGTCCAGTGTTAGATTACCTGGGGCTTGTTAATTGAACTTCAGAGGCTTTAGTGAGCAACTGGCTCCAGCAGGGAGCAGCGCTTTGGTATTAACAGTGTTATATAAATGAATATAATGTAACATAACATAATGCCCCCACAGCATGTCACACCTCAGCTCCCAGTGCAGGGGTGAACCTGCTGCCTAGCTTGTAGAAACACAGGGATAGGAGAGCCAAGAGGGAGTAAATAATGGGTAGAGTAATAGGAGTCAGGACTGGTTTTAGGTTTGGGAGGGGAGTGTTTTATAGTGGTTATAACATAGGATTCAGAGTTATATTGCTGACTCGGTCTCTAATTCATTGTTTGACACTGTGGAAGTCACTTAGGGTCCAATTTTGAGAAGTGCTGAGCACCATTAATTCCAAGAGGAGTCAATAGGAGCAGTGAGTGCTCAGAATATCTGAAAATCAGGCCCTTAACTTCTTGTTAGGCTTAAATTAATGTATGTTTGTAAAGTGCTTTGAGATCCTAAGTTGAAAGGTCTATAAAAGAGCAAGGGGCTCTCTAATCATTGTCACCTACAGCATATACTCACAGAAACTCAGACAGGCTCAACTGCGAAGGCTCCAAGGCCCAGTGGAAATGAGAAACCTCATCGGCTATGAAAATTTCATCAGCTGGCGCTGTGGAGGCAAGAATCTGGAAACACAGAGCAGATGGGCAGCCTGGATTCTTGGAGCCATTGTTCTTCTGCCTGTTATCTGACTCCAGTGCAGAGAGAGGATGTTGAGAATTTATGGAGGCACAAGTATTGAAGGCTTTCTTGAAATATCCCTGGCTGACGCATGGCCCAGGGCAGCAGGCACACACCGGGTGTGGTTCAGACGTTCTAGCTTCTCCCCAAGCACAACAATCTCAAGGTCATGGAAGCAGAACTCTGCCGAATCCCTGTTTTCAGCTGTGAGAGAAGAGATCTGTCTGAGGGTTCAGCAGCACTGTGAGCTAATATGCCAGCCTTTCACCACTTGGATGTGGACCTGGCAGGGTCACAGAGGAAGTAAGTTTAGAGGTCTCATCCAAATACCCGGAGGGCTTTTTCCAACTTAAAAAATCTCATCTCAGTTTGGCTCAGTCCATTTGCCCTGCTCAGGAGATGCTCAGGACTGAAAAATAACAGGGGTGGGAAGGGCTGCTGTACAGGAGTGAGGGACAATGGGCAGAATTCTATCTGGTCTAAAATTGAAATAGCTTCAGGTCAGGATTCAGAGAGCTTGAGGGTGGGGGGGAGGACTAGAATAGCAGGGGGTTGCAGGTGAGGAGTGAGGGTTACTGGTGGTAGTCCCACAGTTTTAACAGGCCTTGCTCACATTCTGTCTGCCTCTATCCATTCTCCTCAGTCCCTGCACTTTTAGGAGACCACAGTTCTCCTACAGCTCTTGTTAAGTGGATTTTTCCACTCTCCACCTATCTCTTTCCCTCCCCACTTGGTCCCACATACAGGTTAGAATCCTCTGTTTATAGCATTATAACATAGCAACAGACTATGATGTGCCCCAGGACTAAGTCTGACGTGCAGCCTTCTGGGGAGGGGAGACAGGATTTTTGTTGGGAATTAGTTACATAACAAGGGTAAAAAGAAAAGGAGTACTTGTGGCACCGTAGAGACTAACCAATTTATTTGAGCATGAGCTTTCGTGAGCTACAGCTCACGAAAGCTCATGCTCAAATAAATTGGTTAGTGGATGAAGTGAGCTGTAGCTCACGAAAGCTCATGCTCAAATAAATTGGTTAGTCTCTAAGGTGCCACAAGTACTCCTTTTCTTTTTGCGAATACAGACTAACACGGCTGTTACTCTGAAACATAACAAGGGTAAGATGCTCTCGGCCCAGGCATCTGCTAAAGCGACACCGTTGGGAAATATCTGAGGCAGAATTGCTTCTTGTTCTTGCGATGCAGGCCAGAGTGCCCTGCATTCAGCAAGGAAAAGACTCCTGCATGTACATAGAAAGAAAAGGAGAACTTGTAGCACCTTAGAGACTAACCAATTTATTTGAGCATAAGCTTTCGTGAGCTACAGCTCACTTCATCTTTTTGCGAATACAGACTAACACGGCTGTTACTCTGAAACCTGCATGTACATGCGAGTCATAGCTTCAGTGCCTTAGATTCTGCTTGTGATACCATCCAGGACTACAACCCTACTGTAGCAGAATCATATCTCTGTGTCATGGCCTCCCATTCAATTGATTTATGGACCCTCGCAGCATCCCTAATGTGAGCCCCATCTCTGAGATGGGAAAAGGCCAAGGGGCCAAAGCAGAAAGGAACCGCCTCCTTCAGGTTGTTTTAGTGACGCTGAATTCCCCTCCCCCACGAGGAAGCAGGGCCTCCAGGGCAGGGTTAAGGTAGTCACAGGGCGGTGGAGGTGGGGGGTGGAAGTCTGGGGAGGGACTCTGAGCAAACACGTGCTCTGAACTGCCCCTCATCCAGGGTGGGGAAGCCAATTAGAGGAGGTGGAGCAGCCTGGCCGCGCCCCAGTGTCCCGGATGCTGTGTAGTTGTCGCTGTGTTAGCCCCAGGATGTTAGAGAGACAAGGTGGTAAGACCTTTCAGGAGACCAGCTTCTGGTGGGGAGTGAGAGGAGCCTCCCAGCGTCACAGCGAACTGGAAGGCGGAAGAGATAGTTTAGCCTAAGTAGTTAGCACATGTTGTAAGGGACCATTCAAGGCAGAGCGGCCCCTTAACCCCCCTGCAGTCATAGGACAAACAGGGGGTTACAGAGCGTGGCTCTCCAGGGCTGGCCTTACCATGAGGCAAACTGAGGCGCCCGCCTCAGGTGCCAGACTGGGGTTGGGGGGGGCGTCATTTGAACTCCCCGCCTCAGGTGCCAAAACGTGGTGGGCCGGCCCTAGCTCGCTCACCCGCAGAAGCTGGCCCAATAAAAGCTATCGCCTCGCCCGTGACCACCTCCTCTCCTCTCCCCTCCTCTCCCCTCCCCGGGGCCGGGTCCCTGACACCTGGCAGATGCTTGTGAACGCGGGACAGCCCAGCTCGGTGAGCTGCTCCCGGCCAGGGCTTGTCTCCATGGGACAGCCCCAGCAGCCCCCCGTTACGCGGTGACTCCGGTGTCACCAGCCCGTGGGCAGCGGACGCTTCTGCGCTACCCACACCGGCGCAGTCCTGTGCCGAGCTGCACTTCAGGGGGCGTCTACACAACAACCCCCCGCCGCCGCCGCGAGTCTCAGCTCGGGACTCGCCCAACAAGGAGCGCGCAGGCTCTGCCCCTTCCCGTTGCCATGGTGATCTACCACGCGCCTCTCTTCCTCCGCCGTGCGTGACCCCTCCCCCCTCGATGACGCACCTACGCCGCTGCGTGGGGATTCCGCCGGATTACCCAGCGAACCCCGCAGCAAAATGGTGGCCTAAGCGGAGCGCGCGGGGCCGGGCCGAGCGGGGGCAAAGTTTGGGGCGGGCCCGAGACAGAACCGAACCGGGTCAGAACCGGCTGTAAAGTCCCCGGGAGTCCGGGAGGAGCGGAGCCTGACTGGTTCCGAGCCAGTCCGGGACCCGGGGGGTTGAGGGAGCCCAGCCAGGTCAGAACCGAGTCCGGGGCGGGAAGGGGGCCCAACCGGGCCGGCACCGTACCTGACTTCGAGCGCCCGGGTCCCAGCTGGGTCAGAGCCGGTCTGGGATAGGGCCCAGCCTGGCCAGGTCAGGGCTCCGCCAGCGCCAAGAGCGCCCCATCCGGGTCAGATCCGAACCGGGACTCGCGAGAAAGGGAGGAGTTCGGCTCTGCCCACAGCTTCTCGCCGTCGGGCTAAAGGGGAGGGAAACGGGCAGAACTAGATGTAAAGTCACATTGGTGTTGGGGGAGCTGGGCCCAACCTGGTCAGAACAGAACTGGGAGACGTGAGCCCAGGGAGGAAAACTATCAGAGCCAGACAATCACCGCTGGGCTGCAGGGGCCAGTACAGGCCAGTACTGAATTGAGGACAGAAGAGGTGTATGGGTCAGGAACTGAGTCCTGGAGGGGAAGAGAGTGGAAATGAGCCAGTTTAAACCCAGTTGAGTCTGGAAATCGAGGAAGACTGATCCCAGAACTGAACTGGGTCTGCTTGTGGGCCAGAGAGGTCTAAACTAAGTTTGAATGGAACCAGATCCTTATGGAGTGAAACATGGGGAGCGATGTGTATTTTGGGGAGAGACCGTGATAGCCACAACAAGAGGGCTTTGGAATTGGAAATGAAGTGAAGCAAATTTGAGACAGTTTGTATTATCTGTGTTGAAGAAGTCAGAGTAGGGGAGAGGGAACAACACTGTTTCTGTGGCAAAGCAGAAGGTCGGGGAGGAGAGAGGATCATTTACCAACTAGAGACCCTCCCTGGCACCAGGCAGCATCCAAGAGACTTTCTGGAAGAAAGTTAGTGAATCTGAACAGATCGCAAGAAAAAGGAAAGTTTAGAGAACAGCAGAGCTGAGCAGATGATACTGAACCACATCTGGATCTGGTCTAGAGTGTGAGTGGGAGACAACGGAGTAGGAAAGAAGTGAAAGGTTGAGCACTGTCACCGGGATTTGTAAACGGAAGAGGAAAAAAATATTTCCAACTGAAATTGCATTAATAGGCAAAAGGGTGAGTGAGTGAGCTGTGAGTTTCTCTGAGCTGGGAATGGACCAGGTCTGAGAGAGGCCAGCTGGAGTGAGTCCACTGAAAAGACAGCCCCGCAAAATGAGACTGCTTCTTGCCTGACAGGGCTTCTCAAAGCTGCAGATCTGTATTTTGCAGAATCAGAATCAGTCCAGAGACAGAACTGATGAAAAGGGTCTGCAGAGGAGGAGGAAGTGAATCCCTTGGATACAAACAGCAGAGAGCAGGTAAGGAAGCCAGGAAAGAGGTGATGCTACATCAGATCACACTCTGCTTTTCAATCCTGAAATCCCAGAGTGCAAATGTGTGAGTCACATACCTAGCAAATGGTCCATCTGTAGGTCCTCCATGCTAGGGCATCCTCCTTGTCATATTAGGTCCATGTTATGTAAAGCGGGCCCAAGGTGAGATGGTAGATGGAGAAATGGTAACTGCAGGGTGCTAATAAGAGAGATTGGGAGTTTCTGGGTAGAATTCAAGATTAGCCACTAGGCAAAATAGCTTAACTTGAACCAGGGCAGTACCAGTGGTCTTTGTGCCTCATGAAATGAGCACTTTAAAGCCCCCTTTTTCAGTGCTGAAGTAGCTGTGGATATAGCTCCTGAAATGAGTCAATGTGAACTGGGTCCAGGGAGCGCTGGAGCTATCCCAGCCTAATTTAAAAAAAGGTCTGTCCCGCTGGAGCTGCACAGACAAATCCTCAGGATCTCTTTCATCCCTGGTCTGATCTTAAAATGTGGATTGACCTAGCAATTCACACCCCTGAGCACTGTTGCTGAGCCGCCCAAACCCCCAGTGTAGATGCAGCTAGGTTGATGGAAAAACTCCTCCTGTCAGTGGAGGAAGTTTCTACACTACGGCTCTGCAGTGGCATAGCTGAAGTTGTGCTACCATAGCACCCATAGTGCAGACATGGCCTCTTGTGATAATTGTGATGTCTCAAATTAGGTAATTTTAGTAATTCCCTAATCTGCTAGGTAATTCCTTCTAGTAAATTATCCTTTGCATCTATGTTTTAGATGCTCTAATGCCAAGGCAAGTGCATGTCTGAGCTTGTCTGCAGTGGGGTAAGGAATGTGTGGAGATCAAGATGGGATGTTCCATTTTATGTTTTTTTTTACTTGTGCTGCCCTTCCTCACTCCTTTTCCCCTTGAGTCACTTTCAGTGTAAACTTCCTTTCCGTTTCTACCTGTCACTGAATCTGTACAGAAAGTATTGGGTACCTGTACTTAAACGGTGTTCTGTGCGTACCAGATTCAGAGTGTACGGTCAGCATTTAATCTCACTGGTGTAGCCTGCAGCATCAGGAGTCCTTTCTCTGCTTTTTAGCTCTCCTTATAGGCAGCCATGTGGCTCATATAATATACAGGGAACACACTTGGGGTTGCTAAATGTGTCCTATAGAGTTCCACAATGCAGCCTGTGGCTACTCTCATCTTTAATATCACCGAGCCACTTGGTGATCAAGAGGGGATCTTACTTCTGGAATCTGTTGCCTCTGTATCAAAGATGCATTGCAGACTTCTACATACTGTGTTGAGTAGTTGTGGCTCTCTGCTAGTTGCTTGTTTTGCAGATTTCAAACCCTGAAGTATGTATGTATAACACCCATTTTTTCATGTTCTGTGTGTATATAAATCTCCTCATTGTATTTTCCACTGAATGCATCCGATGAAGTGAGCTGTAGCTCACGAAAGCTTATGCTCAAATAAATTGGTTAGTCTCTTAAGTTGCCACTAGTGCTCCTTTTCTTTTTGCGAATACAGACTAACACGGCTGCTACTCTGAAACCTATCTTTTTCCTGTCTTCCTAAATGGCAGCTGGCACAGAGTATAAAAGGGCCCTGGAGTTTGGGAAGGGTGTGCTTCTCATCAAGGATCTGCCCCTTGTATTCAGGGTGGGTAACTGATGCAACACACTTCGGCATGGTGGTGGGTATCCTCTGGAGAGTGTGTGGTATATGGAGCTGCATGTAATATAGGATTGTGGCAGTTGGCCTTCCTTGCCTTATGGGTGCTTTTAAGGGTGGAGCAAGGACAATCAGCTCAGTAATGGCAGAATAAATGGAATCGACTAAAACCATGATTGTGCTTTACCCAGTGGCCCTAACTAGCAGGTCACATGCTTCATAATTTGTGCAAGATGAGATTATTACACACACTGTGGGGTTCTTACATCGCTCCTTTTGCCCCCACAACTCTTTGTCTGCCTTCCTGTCCCCTCTATTTCGGGGACTCCCTGCAAAGCCCCCTAACTCCTTCTTCATGCTTTGGCCTGTTAGTGTCCCACATTTTCTCCTTACCACCACAGCAGGGGTTTTTTGTTCCCCTCCATCTCCTCCTGTGTTATGTGACAACATCTCCCAATATACCCTCATGCCAGTGGTTCTATGTGCATCCCATTCTCATGTGCCCCCTGTGCTAGGGGCTCTGTGTTCCTGTTCCCCTCTCCCCATACTGGGGTCCACCAGTCTCTCCCTGCCTTGTGTTCTGTGTGCCCCATTTCTCCCTCCCCCATATCAGGGACCCCAATTTCCTCTCCAAACGAGGAGTGCTGTGGGCACTCCCATTTCCCTTTCCCCCACACCATTATTCTTCTTTCTGTCTGTGAGATGTCATTTAGGGTGTTAACATGTTAAACTCTGTTGGGAGGGTAGGCAGATATGAAATAGGGGTATTGTTGTCTTAATGCGTGCTATCAACCAGTAGTTTGATCTGTACACAGTTGCAGAGGTGCTTGAAGCTGTGGCTGTGCTAGTCAGATGGCTGGGGCTTCATGTGTCCCCCATTTCCCTCCTTCGGTTTTCTGATTTTCTCCAGAATCAATAGGGTTCTGGCCATTGATACCTAGAACATTCCTTGAAATGTTGGAGTTGATCAGATTCAGAGTTCAAAAGTTATTGCATTACAGATAAACAGAGATGTTGTTGAGTTGAGTAAGGCCTTCACAAGCTCGGCCAAAGACTCTTCCATTCAAAGTAAACTTGGTGCCTGAGAGCCCTGGAGATTGGCATTGTGTATCAGGAGGTGCAGCCTGGGTAGCAGCAGGTGGGCTTCCCATCCTGATAATATGCCTTACTCATTTTTAGGGAAAGGGCATTTAAAGTTGTTGTGGGGACTCCATTTGTTTCCACACTTCAAACATTGCTGCATGGGACAATTCTGTAGGGCAGGGTCACAGCCAATCCACATATTGCTTCCTCAGCAGCAGAGGGCTAGCGCTGTCAGTAGTATGTGTGATGAGAATTGCCAAATACGGGTCCGGTTCCCTCTGCCATTGCTGCTTCTGCCGTACTGTATGCAGGAGACCCGCAGGCACAGTCAGTTGTTAGATGGAGTTGGGGTGGAGCAAAGGGAGGATGCCCACCACAAGAAGGGGGACTTATCTTGTATTCTTGTTGGCAGGACTGAGGCTGGAATTGTCACGAGGGGGCAGATATGTTAATGTTAGTGACTCCCAGCCCCCATCTCCACACTCGAAGGTTTTGTGGATTCTGCCCTTCAGATACAAATTAAGATGCCTGAATAGGACAGTTCAGTCTGTCACAGTCATGCTTTTGATCCTTGGCCTCTACTCAGACTACTTGCTAGGCTTCAGTTAGTGCCAAATATGTTATGGATACCTCTTCACTAAGGATGGGAGTGAACTGAACCCCCTCCCAAAGTGATATCATCCAGGGACCAACAAAGAGCTGTGAATGTAGATTTCTGCCAACTTGGCCAGTGCCACAAAGGTGAAATCATCAGTCCTCTTTCCCTGAGCCAGTACCTCTGCATAAAGTCTGCTGTTTTATCCAAGACAGATTTGTAACTGCATTGGAGGAATGTTACTTTTCTCAGGTGAAGTATCTTTATAGACTGGATTGAGAGGAAGGATGATCTTGTGGTCAGGGCACTGGCCTGGGACACAGGAGAACTGTTTTGTTTTTGGCTCTGCACAGATTTATCGTGTGAACTTGTGAAAGACGCTGCCTCCCTTTGCCTCCTTTTCTCAGCTACATATAGGGTTAATACTGCTCCCTAGTGAGGTGGAATTGAGGGGGTTGAGCACCTCCATTAGTGCTTGTGTGGTGCTTAGATGCTTCGGAGATGAACACCATAGAAATACCTACAAATAAATAAATTTAACTAAGGTGTGACTTGCCTGATGCTCAGAATGAAGGAGGAACTCGTGTGGTCCACTATCCTGCATGCTCTGTGGAGTTATGAAATTGCTGTAAAACGGCCTAAGTTACACCCCTGTTCTATTTAAAGAAGGAGGGCATTCTAAGAAAGCCCCTAGTGTCTCTGATCTGTACATTTGTTTCCACTGTTCACATGCTCTCTTGTATGGCTGTGTCTTTACACATGACTCAAATTTCCTCCTCTCCTTTCTACCCCTTCCTCACGTTTAGACTTGGAAACTATTCTCTTGTTTGCCAGCATGTCAATGTACTTTCTTATTGCTAATGTGCTCAGACAGGGATGCCCCAGAAGCAGCAGCTCACAGTCTATCTTGTGTCTGGAATGACATGATACACTCTGGAGTGTCTTACTGGAAGTTATGCTTAGTGGATTGCTAAGGCTTTCCAAACTGCTATGAAGGCATAGCCCAGGGGGGTGTGAGTCCCATAATGCCAGGGTGGGAATGAAGAGTTACTTGGAATGCTTTATTCATATCACTTGCATCAGCTCTGTATTCCTGGCCCTGTCCAGTGCTAGGTGTTGAGTCCTGGAAGGCTCCATATGAGAAGTTAAAGTGACTGACTGTATTTTTCAGTTAAATGGAATGAAATTCAATGAAGCTGATAGGCAACATATTTAATACTGGTTTAAAAAATACTTTCACACAATGCATAGTTAATCTGTGAAACTCACTACCACATAATAGCATTAGGGCTAAGAGTTTACCAGGATTCAGACTAGATCTGACATTTAAATGAATGAGAAGGTCCAGAGATTTACTTTTGTTATAATATATGTATTTTAAATGGAATTATTACTCTTGTGCTTCAGCACATAAACCAACACTAAATGCTGAGGTTTACAAGGAGGAGGAAGAAGGTATTCCATAGCTGCCCACTATGATTTTCTTGCATCTTCTTCTGAAGCATCTAGTACTTGGCAGTGTCAGAGGCAATATCCTGAATCAAGTGGACCCCGTGTCTGATCCAGCCTGGCAGTTCCTCAGAGGTACAGTACATCTTTGCCCTGTCACATTGCCTGTTAAATCTTCCTCTTTATGATCATGACCCTTAAAGATCACTCTTTTTGGTCCTAACATTTGAGGGTTTTAGAAGGTCTTGGGGGGGAATCTTGGGGATTTAGTGCAGCCTCTAGCAGCTAACTTTCTCTTATCCATGAATGGGTCCTCCCTAGACCTGTGGGTATGGCCTCCTTATTCTTGGTGATTAGGGGACATCATCACTCTATGCTTCTTTCAGCTGCTGCTAGAAGGAAAAGGAATGTGTGGAGTTTGGCCCCTCCACGTTGTAAGCTAACAGTGGACTTTAGTCTGAGAGGTGCTGGAAGCCTTGCTGGCTGGGGGATGGAATTCTTCTAAGGACATTCTAGTGAAATCTGGTATGCTTTTATGCCAGCTAAAGCCTTCTTGTTCTGCAAGGCATTTCTGTTGTCCCATTATCTACCTCCATCTGTGCCGAGGACCTAGAGGTGGTTGTGTGCTGCTTGTTCATGTGGTCTTGCTGACTGAATCGGGCAGGAGAGATGGGCTATCAGATAAGGCAAGAGGTCCTGGTAAGTGGCTGTGGTGGGGAAGTGTGTGTAAGAGAGCATTTAGTAGCAGTGTATGTCTGAGTGTGGCAGGAACTGTTACAAAGGCCATGGAAAAATTGGAGGATTTCCAGAGCTGTGGATGGATTCTAGCCCTGAGATCTGTGCACACAACTCCCATGGATTTCACTGGGTACTATGCATGCATCCTAGGGCAGAATTTAGCCATTTGTGTGTAACCATGTTCAGTGAACAAACAGCTAGTGATTTCCCCAGCTAGTTCTGAGCAATTGCCTGTGTGATCGTGAGGGAATAATGTTGAGAAGTGAAATGATGCAGAGTCAGATAGTAGGACTTCCTGCAGAGCTCAGACTGACTGCCATGGGTTCCTGCACTAGGTCTGATCTGTGGCTGCTTCACTTCATTGACAGTATGGAACTTGGTTTGTGCTGATGGAGGAGGCAGCTGAGTGCTATGCATTGATATAACAATTTCAAATGCCCAAGGGTCAGCATTCCAGTGTTTAACTCTGCTTACAGTTAGAGCTGTGGTTTGCATAGGAACAGTGTCTTGGGCCAGGTTCTGTCTTGTTATAATTTATCTATGAAATGAGGTTGACTGACAGTGCTGCAGAAACCACAACTGTGAAATTTCCAACTGTTGTACATGTAAAATCTCAGCCTTTATGTGGCATTAATGTAACTTACTGACTTTTCTTTAAAGTCAAAAGAAGAGAAGGGGAATTGCTTATGTCTGTTGGGGCATTGTACCTGGACTTGTATAAAACCTTAGGCAAACTTGACTCTGTGGCATTTGTTTCTAGTGAAGATCAAATGTTTTCCAAGTTAATTAGACTAGAATCATAGAAGTGTAGGGTTGGAAAGGACCTCGAGAGGTCATCAAGTCCAACGCCCTGCGCTGAGGCAGGTCAAAGTATACTTAGACCATCCCTGACAGGTGTATGGAGGCTTTTAAGAACAGGTTAGACTATGATAGGAATTCTACAACTTCCCTTGGAAGCCTAATTCCAGTGCTTATCTATCTGTATAGTTTGAATGTATTTCCTAATTTCTAACCCAAAACTCCCTTGTTTCAGAGTAAGCCCATTACTACTTGTCCTACCTTCAGTGGGCACGAAGAACAATTGATCACTGTCCTCTTTATAACAGCCCTTAACATATTTGAAGACTACTCTCAAGTCTCCCCCCTGCCTCTCCTCTTCCCTCCCCCCCCCCCCCGCCCCTTTTCTGAAGACTAAACATGCCCGGTTTTGTTAATCTTTCCTCATAGGTCAAGCTTTCTAAACCTTTTCTTGTTTCTATAGCTCTCCTCTGGACTCTCTCCAATTTGTCCACATCTTCTTAAAGTGAGATGCCCAGAACGGGACAGTATTCCAGTTGACACTAGTGCCAAGCAGAGTTGGACAGTTACCTCTCATGTCTTATATACATCACTCCTATTATCTTTTATGCACCAGTCCTATACATCCTCTAGAATATTAGCCTTTTTCGCAACTGCATCACATTGCTGGCTCATATTTAATTTGTGATCCAGTATAACTCGGCAGTACTACTGCCTAGCCAGTTATTCCCAATTTAGTATTTGTGCATTTGATTTTTTCCTTCCTAAGTATAGTTCTTTTCACTTACCTTTATTGAATTTCAGCTTGTTGATTTCAGACCAATTCTCCAATTTGTCAAGGTCATTTGAAGTCTAATCCTGTCTTCCCAAGAGTTTGCAGCCCTCTTAGCTTGGTGTCATCTGCAGATTTTTTTAAGCATATTTTATATTGCATTATCCAAGTCATTAATGAAAATATTGAATAGTACCAGATCCAGGACAAATCCCGCAGGACCCCAGGTGACGCATTCCCCCCCAGTTTGCTAGTGAATCTTTGATAATTACTGTGAGTATGGGGGTCAAGCACTCACTTTGTAGTAATTTCATCTAGACCACATTTTTGTAGTTTGCTTATGAGAATGCCATGTTGGGACTGTGTCAAAAATCTTACTAAAAGCAAGATATATCATGTCTCTTGCTCCCCCCTCTCCCCCCTACACTAGGCCAGTAGTTATGACAACAATTTTTTTTATTGTTTTAGCATGTGCAGCTCTTGGTAGGGGCTCCATGGTTCCTGGTCATATCTGCAGCTTGAGCATGTGTTGCTGCACATGCTCAGTATAATTTTCAAATACTCCTAAAACAGGAATATTTGAAACACTCTTGCTGTTCCTTAGTAAGGACTGTGTCCCTGCCAAGTGGGAAGCTTTAAAAAATGAAAGGGATGCTGTCAACTTGAAATCTGTTGATATGAAACGGGCTAAAAGTAGTTGCAGCTGCTTCAGCTGCCCCAGATTCTCCCTGCTGGTTTGTGGTTTTAAATCTCATTGTCCTATTTTTTTAAAATATTTTTAATCGGTGCTGTTTTGAGCAACAGTATTAGAGAAATGTGATTTTTTTTTTTTTCAAATTGGCAGTGTCCCTTTAAACTGTTTGAGCTTTCTAAGCAGGAAGTGTCTGCGTGACTAATATATGAAAAACATATTTTATGCCCCCATATTCATAACTCAGCTTTCCAGGGGTCCTCTGTTCAGCTATGCAAGTTCCTGAAAATTAGCTTTGCTTGGAAGGATCTCCTTGGCCGTAACTCTTCGTTATTAGTAAAGCACTGTAGTAGCAGAAGATGTTTATGTATGTACTAGGTGTTTATGTATGTACTTGCAGCAGGTTGGGAATGTAATTTGAGGAAGTTGTTTGCACCAGGCAGGGTTGATTCCTGAAAGTAAACCCAGCCTGCAGGACTAGAGAATTCTTATAGATTATGTTTGTAAATGTATCAATTTTCCCCTGACTTGTTAGTGCTTCTGTTCTAAAAAAAAAAAAAAAAAGCCTCCCAGGTGTGTCTGAAGTGGCTCTAATTGGATTCAGTGTAGTCAGGATGCCAGCTGGGTGGGGAGAGCTCTATTACCATATAGTACAGAAGATGATTTATTGCTAGACTGACAACTTGCAATATAAACATTAGCCCAAGCATGATCTTCTACCAAAACCCCGCCCATGCAGGGAGCCAGGAATCTTCCTGCCACGCGCCATAAATCGTTTATGGTTTGCTCATGCCAGTGCATTTGAGAAACAGCTGGGCACAGGGATTAGCAGTTTGCAGAGGGCTCATGCTGGGCTAAATTAGGGTCTGCTGCCCTGGTGGTGAATGCTGGTAGTGGAGAGAGTGGAGTGCAGGAGTGCTTCTCTTCAATCGGAAACCTGTTAGCCAGGGTGGATAAAAATCAGCATTTTAAAAAAATCAAATCAGATGTTTTATTTAAATCAGATTTTTTTCATTTTATTATTATTTAAATAATTAAACAAAGATAAACCTGTTTAAAATGAAATCTGAATTTAATACAAAATATTTTAAGGCCTAAACTACTTCTAATCTCTTAAAATATTTAAATAAAAAAAACTATGACCCTCTATCAAAATCTTTGAGTTAAAAGCTGTTTTTTCTATATAAAGAAACAATTGGGGGAAAAGTAACTTTTGAGGTTAAGCTTTATAAATATGGCACAATAGGTCATGTACTATATTAAGAACTTGATCCTGTGTGGGTCCCAGGAGTTGTGCTACTGGATGCAAGAGACTAGCAAAGTCATCGCAGCCTTTGGAACCTGACCCCTGACTTCAGGAGACACCATCCTATATCTCATCAGGATCATCCACTGAGCCTAGATGGGTGGTCTTATACTCTCATAGGCGCTGACTTTCTAATGTGCCAGGGGGTGCTCGACCCCTGGCTCTGCCACAGGCCCCACCCCCACTGCACCCCCTCCTGCCCCGTTCCGCCCTGTTCCCCAATGCGCTGTGCCCTCGCTCCTCCCCCTCTCTCCCAAAGCCTCCTGCATGCTGGGAAGGAGGGGGAGGTACTGATTAGCGGGGTCTGCTGGCTGGTGGCAAATGCTGGGGGGAGCTGATGGGGTGGGGGGGAGGGGGCTGCTGGTGGTGCTCCAGTCCAAGAGCACCCACAGAGTTGGTGCCTATGTATATTCCTATTTTTACAGCTGCTCCCTACCTTCGCTTTGACTGGCTCAGTTTTCGATTTAAAGAAAGTAATACCACAGAACTGATGGAAGTCACTAGCTAAGCATCTGGAACCAACCAACCAGAGTTTGTTGAAGTGCTAAATCAGCTATTGACAGCAGTAGCCTTTTCTGCAGGCCCAGAAAGAATATTTTTTTCACTTCCACTAGTTCATTCAAAGTTGAGAAATCAACTGGGAGTTGAAAAAGCAGGAAAACTTGTCTTTCTCTTCCAGTCTATGAATAGAAAGGAGATGAGATCTACTAGTTTTAAAAGTTGAAAGACAATCTAAATAACTTAGGAGACTCTCATTTTCAAGAGACTTAGAAAAATAAGCTCCAGCCACATTCACTTAGGCATATTTGAAAGTTTTCCAAAGGCTGACCTGAAATAATTAGTTTAATTCAGTTACTACAATTAATATTTCTGTTTAATAAATCATTTAATTGTAAATGTGAATCATGTTTTGATTGGAAGTTTATGTATCCAAAACTTTAAGGCTGTTTCGTTTTTAATAAAAATAAATTTTATATGCTGTTTTGTGTAATTAATTAATTTCTAGTTATGAGCTAAAAGTTAATTATCTGGTAAATAAATAAGCAACATATTCGCCATTTTCTATTATACTAAAAATGTACAATTAATAAGAACCTGAAAACATGAAGCTATATAATTGCTTCAATATATGTATATAGTTATAGTGTACCCTCCAAGATAGCAAAAAGATGTACACACAGATCTTGTGTGAAGGCTCTATTTAGTTGTAAATCAGTGTGTTTTAATGACAGGTTTCAGAGTAACAGCCGTGTTAGTCTGTATTCGCAAAAAGAAAAGGAGTTCTTGTGGCACCTTAGAGACTAACCAATTTATTTGAGCATGAGCTTTCGTGAGCTACAGCTCACTTCATCAGAGTGTTTTAATGGTTATGTCAATGAGAATGCACCTTTCTTTAGAAAATAACTGAGGTACAAATGGAAAAGTTGGTTTAAAATAGATTTAATACAAGCCTTTCCACTTGGTGATTTAAATCAATCCACCCTGCTGTTGGCTCAGGATAGGCAGAAGGGCAGGGAAAGGGAAGTGGTGGTGTTTCAGGCTGTCAGGGTAGCTATGTGCTTGCTACTCACCAGCTAAGGTGAAATACCTGATTGATGGCTGCCCTGCATAGTGGGGAGATTAGCTGCTAAATGTAGGCAATCAATTGTGTTATTAGGCAGAATGTGGATCAGTCGTTCCTGCCACAGAGGAGCTGAGAGAATATAAAGGCTACTCTCAGGGGCTTATTTTTGCAGCCTGGCTGTGGTACAGTTTCTCTGGGATTGCTGAATGTCAGCAGAACTGGACGTTGTATGATGCCACCCAGGGCTTTACAACTACCTTGCAGGTTTTAGAAAGGGTTCTACTGTAATGCTAAAGATGCCTCAGTGATAGATATACCATAAGAACCTAAATAGAATTGGGGTCTATTTCTTTCCTTCTGTCTTGGGTATTGAAAGAGTGGTAGTGAATCACCTAAGTATGTTTCTAGTGACTAGCATGTGGGAGAAGGACTATTTATGGTGAATTCCCCCTTCAGTCCCTAAAAGTGAGATGTTTCATAACACTGAATGTGTTTCCACGCTAATGGTACAGCATCTAGCACAACGAAGCTGTGGTGTTAATTGGTGTCTCTAGGTGTTACCATAATACACAGAATACTCAGACTTTACAGTCTAAATGAGACCAGCCATTATGTTCAGACATACTCTGCACATGTCACAGATATTAGAATGTTAGTTGTAGCTGGATTAGTGTCTCCATGAGCAAATCCTTCTGTAGGTTGTTTGGCTTGAGAATCCGTGTGGAATGTTTTTCAGCAAGGTCCTTGCATCCTTCAAACATAACAGCCATGTACCAGTGCCTCCAGACTACACCACTCTGTGTCATTGCACACGTCAGGCAAAGCCAGGGTCATGGACAAGGGCAAGACAGATGGGTTCTGGAAGCTAGTAAGCAAATAGTTTTTCTAATTCCATCGCTTTACAGACAGCCTCTCAGTCTGTTTCACTGAGCCACTGTACAGATGCCTCTCTCTTGAGTAGGAATGTTTTCCCCTCAATTAGTTTTTTTTAAACTCAGCTGTCATTTATTGACATTTCCTAACTGACCTGGCCATGCTTACGGCCTGCAGATGAGCAGTGTGAGGTACTGCAACACCTAGATGCATTGGGGTCTAGAAAAAGGGCTGAACAGCTTTACACTATCTTTGCTTACCTAGGTTTGCACTGATACACTGGTTTTGGGGATGCAGGGGGGCATGGCTCTTCATGTCCTTGCCAGAGTACTGAAGGTTCCCCTACATTTCACTACCTTTTTTTAGGTGAAGGTATTCAGTCTCCAGTGTCAACCTGACCCTTGGCATCCCGAGACTGAGGTCAATTAGTGTCAAATATATTGGGGGCTGTTTATGTTATGGCCACCCAAGAACAGGGGAAACAGTGTGGTCTAGTGGATAGAGAACTGGACTGGGACTCAGGTCACCTGGGCTCTGTTCCTGGCTCTGCCACTGACCTGCTGGCTGACCTTGGACAAGTCATTTTGCCTTCTTGCACCTTAGTTTCCCCATCTGTAAAAATGAGGGTAGTGATACTGATCTCCTTTTGTAAAGTGCTTTTAGCTCTATAGATGAAAAGTGCTATATAAGAGGTAGGTGGGTGTTACCATCTTTCGGGATCCCTAAAATCCATCTCTGTGGGAGAGTGGCCCTAAGCCACAGAATCTTAAAGTCTAGGTCTGGATGGCTGTTAAGCCAACGGACTAAATCAGATTCTTTACTCTTCTTTATACAGAACCCCCCAGGTACATAACGTGGCTAGAGAGGGGTGTGGTTGTACGATCATATTTCTAGCTCTCTTGGTTCTGCTGCTGCTGTTGGTGGAATGGACCCCTCCCCCACCCTGGAAATCAGTGCAAAGGATTTACCTTCTCTGTCACCCAGACTGGAGTTACAAGTTTAACTTTAAAAAGAAAAGGAGTACTTGTGGCACCTTAGCGACTAACCAATTTATTTGAGCATAAGCTTTTGTGAGCTACAGCTCACTTCATTGGATGCATACTGTGGAAAATACAGAAGATGTTTGTTTTTATACACACAAATCATGAAAAAATGGGTGTTTATCACTACAAAAGGTTTTCTCTCCCCCCACCCCACTCTCCTGCTGGTAATAGCTTATGTAAAGTGATCACTCTCCTTACAATGTGTATGATAATCAAGGTGGGCCATTTTCAGCACAAATCCAGGTTTTCTCTCCCTCCCCCACCCCCCAACACTCCCCCCAAACAAACCCACTCTCCTGTTGGTAATAGCTTATCTAAAGTGATCACTCTCCTTACAGTGTGTATGATAACCCAAAAAAACTTGCCTTGAGGCTATAAGTCCCTAGAGTTAGGACTCTGTTCCACAGGCAGCAGGTTGCTTGTGTGAGACTGTATCTCCTGAATCTTCCAGTATAACTCTGAAGAGACTAAGCCAGTGGCGGAAACCTCACACTGGCTAGCGTCTGTACCTCTCTGAGGGGGGGAGTGGAGGGAGGGAGAGGAGTAATAGAGGAATCAGTGGCTCCAGAGTAACAGCTGTGTTAGTCTGTATTTGCAAAAAGAAAAGGAGTACTTGTGGCACCTTAGAGACTAACTAATTTATTTGAGCATAAGCTTTCGTGAGCTACAGCTCACTTCAGTGAAATTAAGCTCACACTGTTTGCTCCCCTGCCCAGCTGTGTAGTAAGTTAGCAGTACGTGTCTGTTCTTATTCTTCTGAAAGTAGACTTTGTTCTCTGGAGACTGCTAATCATGCCCCATGGGGGTGTAATCAGTTATAAGGTATTTAATACAGTGCAGGCGGGAACAGGCCGCCTGGCCGGGCTGGCAGATTACAACACTACAATTATAAAGGGCCCCTTTCCCCCCCTTACCCGCCCACCAGTGGCAGGATGAGGGTTGTACCAGGAGACAGTGTTAAACATACAAAGTATATGTGTGGGTTGTGGGAGGGAGAGGGGAAGCTGCAGAGACACCACCTATTCCTGAAAAAAGAAAAGGAGTACTTGTGGCACCTTAGAGACTAACATTTATTTGAGGATAAGCTTTCGTGAGCTACAGCTCACTTCATCGGCTGCATACTGTGGAAAATACAGTGGGGAGATTTATATACATAGAGAACATGAAACAATGGGTGTTACCATACACACTGTAACCAGAGTATAAGCTTTCGTGAGCTACAGCTCACTTCATCGGATGCATACTGTGGAAACTGAAGAAGACATTATATACACAGAGACCATGAAACAATACCTCCTCCCACCCCACTCTCCTGCTGGTAATAACTTATCTAAAGTGATCACTCTGTTTACAATGTGTATGATAATCAAGGTGGGCCATTTCCAGCACAAATCCAAGTTTTTGTGTGGATGTAGAAGCCCTCTACACCAACATTCCACGCAAAGATGGACTACAAGCCATCAAGAACACTATCCCCGATAATGTCACGGCTAACCTGGTTGCTGAACTTTGTGACTTTGTCCTTACCCATAACTATTTTACATTTGGGGACAATGTATACCTTCAGATCAGCGGCACTGCTATGGGTACCCGCATGGCCCCACAGTATGCCAACATTTTTATGGCTGATTTAGAACAACGCTTCCTCAGCTCTCGTCCCCTAACGCCCCTACTCTACTTGTGCTACATTGATGACATCTTCTTCATCTGGACCCATGGAAAAGAAGCCCTTGAGGAATTCCACCATGATTTCAACAATTTCCATCCCACCATCAACCTCAGCCTGGTCCAGTCCACACAAGAGATCCACTTCCTGGACACTACAGTGCTAATAAACAATGGTCACATAAACACCACCCTATACCGGAAACCTACTGACCGCTATTCCTACCTACATGCCTCCAGCTTTCACCCTGACCACACCACACGATCCATCGTCTACAGCCAAGCTCTGCGATACAACCGCATTTGCTGCAACCCCTCAGACAGAGACAAACACCTACAAGATCTCTATCAAGCATTCTTACAACTACAATACCCACCTGCGGAAGTGAAGAAACAGGTTGATAGAGCCAGAAGAGTTCCCAGAAGTCACCACCTACAGGACAGGCCTAACAAAGAAAATAACAGAACGCCACTAGCCGTCACCTTCAGCCCCCAACTAAAACTCCTCCAACGCGTTATTAAGGATCTACAACCTATCCTGAAGGATGACCCAACATTCTCACAAATCTTGGGAGACAGGCCAGTCCTTGCCTACAGACAGCCCCCCAACCTGAAGCAAATACTCACCAACAACTACATACCACACAACAGAACCACTAACCCAGGAACCTATCCTTGCAACAAAGCCCGTTGCCAACTGTGCCCACATATCTATTCAGGGGACACCATCACAGGGCCTAATAACATCAGCCACACTATCAGAGGCTCGTTCACCTGCACATCCACCAATGTGATATATGCCATCATGTGCCAGCAATGCCCCTCTGCCATGTACATTGGTCAGACTGGACAGTCTCTACGTAAAAGAGTAAATGAACACAAATCAGATGTCAAGAATTATAACATTCATAAACCAGTCGGAGAACACTTCAATCTCTCTTGTCACGCAATTACAGACATGAAGGTCGCTATCTTAAAACAAAAAACTTCAAATCCAGACTCCAGCGAGAAACTGCTGAATTGGAATTCATTTGCAAATTGGATACTATTAATTTAGGCTTAAATAGAGACTGGGAGTGGCTAAGTCATTATGCAAGGTAGCCTATTTCCCCTTGTTTTTTCCTACTCCCCACCCCCCAGACTTTCTGGTTAAACTTGGATTTATGCTGGAAATGGCCCACTTTGATTATCATACACATTGTAAGGAGAGTGGTCACTTTGGATGGGCTATTACCAGCAGGAGAGTGGGGTGGGAGGAGGTACTGTTTCATGGTCTCTGTGTATATAATGTCTTCTGCAGTTTCCACAGTATGCATCCGATGAAGTGAGCTGTAACTCACGAAAGCTTATGCTCAAATAAATTGGTTAGTCTCCAAGGTGCCACAAGTACTCCTTTTCTTTTTGCGAATACAGACTAACAGGGCTGTTACTCTGAAACCTGTAACCAGAGTGATCACTTAAGGTGAGCTATTACCAGCAATGGGGGGGAGACAGGGAACCTTTTGTAGTGATAATCAAGGTGGGCCATTTCCAGCAGTTGACTAGAACGTCTGAGGAACAGTGGGGGGTGGGGATAAACATGGGGAAATAGTTTTACTTTGTGTAATAACTCATCCACTCCCAGTCTCTATTCAAGCCTATTCAGGGACACCATCATAGGGCCTAATCACATCAGCCACACTATCAGAGGCTCGTTCACCTGCACATCTGCCAGTGTGATATATGCCATCATGTGCCAGCAATGCCCCTCTGCCATGTACATTGGTCAAACTGGATAGTCTCTACATAAAAGAACAAATGGACACAAATCAGATGTCAAGAATTACAACATTCAAAAACCAGTCGGAGAACACTTCAATCTCTCTGGTCACTCGATTAGAGACCTAAAAGTGACAATTCTTCAACAAAAAAACTTCAAAAACAGACTCCAATGAGAGACTGCTGAATTGGAATTAATTTGCAAACTGGATACAATTAATTTAAGCTTGAATAGAGACTGGGAGTGGATGGGTCATTACACAAAGTAAAACTATTTCCCCATGTTTATTTCCCCACGCCCCACTGTTCCTCAGATGTTCTTGTCAACTGATGGAAATGGCCCACCTTGATTATCACTACAAAAGGTCCGTCCCGTTCCCCCCCACCCCGCTCTCCTGCTGGTATTAGCTCATCTTAAGTGATCACTCTCCTTACAGTGTGTATGGTAACACCCATTGTTTCATGTTCTCTATGTATATAAATCTCCCCACTGTATTTTCCACTGAATGCATCCGATGAAGTGAGCTGTAGCTCACGAAAGCTTATGCTCAAATAAATTTGTTAGTCTCTAAGGTGCCACAAGTACTTCTTTTCTTTTTGCAAATACAGACTAACATGGCTGCTACTCTGGAACCTGTCACCTATTCCTGGAAGCAGGAAGATCTGAATGCTGGGAGAGCTGCAGCCATTGTACACTGCATTGTTGAGACTTGGGGGAACATGGGGGTGGGTTGTGTGGGGATGGCTCTTGGCAAATTGTCTGGGTAGAAAGGGGCTTCCTTCCTCTCCATTGAGCCTGAGCTGGATATGTGTGGTGCAGATGTGGTTAGAGTTGGGGAGGCACTTCCTTCTGTTCCCTGTGCCTTCTCAGGGCCAGATTTACAACGTATTAGGTGCCTAGTGGGGTTTACAAAAGTGCCTAACCTGGTGAGGTGTCTAAATCCCCTGGGAGTTAGGTGTCTAACCTGTTTAGGTACTATTGTAAATCCCATGAGTTGCCTATCTACACCTTTATGTGCCTAAATACCTTTAGTAAATCAGGCCCTTAGTCCCTCCATGGTGTGTGGGGGCTCAGTTTGGGGAATAGCCACCCACCAGGGCCTTGAAATCTTAGTTCCACAGCCTGGTGGACCTTCATGGCTCCCCAGACTTGCTTTCTCCTGATTAAACCCTGGTGGCACACTAGACTCACCCTTCCAGTGCTTGTAGGTAGTGGTCCTCTCTCCCCTTTTCTAAACTCTACAGGTATGTCCCCTTGTGAATACAGCTCTTCAGCCATGTAATCATCTCTACTGCTCTTCCGTGAGTTCCCTGGAACTAGGGAGGAGTACCGCTCTACCCAGTGCCAGGATACAGTACTATTGCTACAATGCTGTTCTGCCTCACTTCTAGCTGGGAAGTGGTACTGCTCTTCTCCTCGGCCCCCCTTCACCCTGCCGTTTGGTAGCTGAGGAGCAGAAGGGAATATCTCTTCTGCTGTATCTCTGTATGGTCTAGTTTCTCTGTTTTTGCCCTATGCATGTTATAAAATCCCAGCCCTTCCTAGAATCCCCTTGCATAGCTGCTGCCACCAGCCTGCACGCTAATGACCACTGGCTACTATTCCATTTGGAGCCCATGGGTGGGTGTTGCTGAAGAAAAGGAGTACTAGTGGCACCTTAGAGGCTAACCAATTTATTTGAGTTAGTCTCTAAGGTGCCACAGGTACTCCTTTTCTTTTTGCGAATACAGATTAACACGGCTGCTACTCTGAAACCTGTTGCTGAAGAGTGTCACATGAAGCATAATGCTTGTCCTGAAGGTTGTGTTTCCTGTCTCTGTTAAATGCTGAGCCCTTGGCACGAGACAGAGCTGAGATTCCAACCCAGGTCTCCAGCCTGGTAGTGAGAGTACTGATCACTAAGTTCCATAGCTGCCCACACTTTGAAAGACAAAATGGGCTGGTGATTCTTCTTTTTGAGTTTAAAGAAAAGAAACAGAAAGGCAGAGTATATGAGAGTCAGCTAAACCTGGGCTGCTTGGGGATACTGGCCTCTCGTGTCCTCTTGGGGATCATTCTTATTGCTTTTCCCTTTGAAATGGCTTCCTAACATGGGAGCAGGGCTTCAGTTGAGGGGCAAGAGAAGCAGTTCTCTGGCTAGAGAGCCAGGGCTTGTTTGTAACTCTATCCAGCAAGGTGGGGTTCTGTGAGAAGTGATCACCTTAGGCAGAGGTTACCAGGCACCTGAGATCTTTGTGTGTATTGACTGAGTTCTCCTCATGTTAATACAAGTGGCCATGTGCCTACCTAGAGACGGAGGAGTTGAGTAGAACTGAGATCAGATCAATTTGTGCTGGCAGTATGTGTGAAAGGATGTTGGGGTAGGGTGTGTGTGCGTAAGAGTGAATGGGAGTGGTTTTGTATCTCCAGGGAAGGATGTGTGTGAAAATGGACCCTAGAAAAAGGAAATTGGTGTCTCTTATGGGAGGCCCAAGGCCCAGCCCTTCTGACTTGTTTCATACCTGAATTCAGCTTCAGGCTTTGCACTTGAGTTCAGCTCTGTCTGCTCCTGTTAACAAGACTCACTCACAGGTTTGTCTGTTGACTTATATATAAGGAAAACAGGGAAATTCCCTTCCCTGCTACTCTACGAACTCTGATGTTCAGTCACTTCCCAGCCCAGACAGCGTCTCTTCCCCTTTCTCTGTGGGTTGCTTTATTAACTCTCTTGTCCTATGCTATTTCCCTTGCTTCGCAACTACATGGGGCTCCTACTCCCTGTTGGTTGATTGGGTTTGGGACTGAGGCCGTGGTGGAGGTTCTGGAGGTGGCATGGCCTGTGTGGGGAGGTCATGTGGGCATGCAGAGGGCATGTGGGCTCAGCTGCTTGTTTTCTTTCCCTTTTTGGTGTGGAATGCACCGTGTTTGTCTGTCTTGGCCTGTGGTTGTAGCCCGCATTCCTGCACAGCGAGTCAGCAGGGCAGCAGGCGGCGTGCTGTTTGTGCCCTGTGGCTACATGCTTTCAGCTCCACATCAAAGGTGTGTTTGGTGTGTAGCTTATGCCATTTCTGGCCACACCTGGTGGCCTGCAGGCATGCGGGGGTGGAGCCTGGGCTGCGTTTGCAGATGGCAGTCAGCATTCAGGCTTCTCCTTACTTGTGGAAACGAAGGAGCCAAATCCATGTTAAACAACCTGAGGAATGCAGCGGGAGAGCAGAGCAGAACGGAGTCACTCCAGGGGCATGTCCTAGCAGCAACATTGCCTTAATAGCTGCAGCAAAATAACTCGTGCTTGCTCCCTCCAAAAGGATTGGATGTGTGGTGGGTTTTAACTTACACCAAAAAGAAAAGGAGTACTTGTGGCACCTTAGAGACTAACCAATTTATTTGAGTATAAGCTTTCGTGAGCTACAGCTCACTTCATCGGATGCATACTGTGGAAAATACAGAAGATGTACTTATACATACAAACCATGAAAAAAATGGGTGTTTACCACTACAAAAGGTTTTTCTCTCCCCCCACCTCACTCTCCTGCTGGTAATAGCTGAGGAGGGAGTCTACATACACAAACACCTACAAGATCTCTATGTAGACTCCCTCCTCAGGCCCTACGCTACCAGCACTCCCAGTTACCTTTGAGACACCACTGACTTCCTGAGGAAACTACAATGTATCGGTGATCTTCCTGATAACACCATCCTGGCCACTATAGATGTAGAAGCCCTCTACACCAACATTCCACACAAAGATGGACTACAAGCCATCAAGAACACTATCCCCGATAATGTCACGGCTAACCTGGTGGCTGAACTTTGTGACTTTGTCCTTACCCATAACTATTTTACATTTGGGGACAATGTATACCTTCAAATCAGCGGCACTACTATGGGTACCCGCATGGCCCCACAGTATGCCAACATTTTTATGGCTGATTTAGAACAACGCTTCCTCAGCTCTCGTCCCCTAACGCCCCTACTCTACTTGCGCTATATTGATGACATCTTCATCATCTGGACCCATGAAAAAGAAGCCCTTGAGGAATTCCACCATGATTTCAACAATTTCCATCCCACCATCAACCTCAGCCTGGTCCAGTCCACACAAGAGATCCACTTCCTGGACACTACAGTGCTAATAAACGATGGTCACATAAACACCACCCTATACCGGAAACTTACTGACCGCTATTCCTACCTACATGCCTCCAGCTTTCACCCTGACCACACCACACGATCCATTGTCTACAACCAAGCTCTGCGATACAACCGCATTTGCTGCAACCCCTCAGACAGAGACAAACACCTACAAGATCTCTATCAAGCATTCTTACAACTACAGTACCCACCTGCGGAAGTGAAGAAACAGATTGATAGAGCCAGAAGAGTTCCCAGAAGTCACCACCTACAGGACAGGCCTAACAAAGAAAATAACAGAACGCCACTAGCCGTCACCTTCAGCCCCCAACTAAAACCCCTCCAACGCATTATTAAGGATCTACAACCTATCCTGAAGGATGACCCAACACTCTCACAAATCTTGGGAGACAAGCCAGTCCTTGCCTACAGACAGCCCCCCAACCTGAAGCGAATACTCACCAGCAACCACATACCACACAACAGAACCATTAACTCAGGAACCTATCCTTGCAACAAAGCCCGTTGCCAACTGTGCCCACATATCTATTCAGGGGACACCATCACAGAGCCTAATACCATCAGCCACACTATCAGAGGCTCGTTCACCTGCACATCTATATTTGATATATGCCATCATGCGCCAGCAATGCCTCTCTGCCATGTACATTGGTCAAACTGGACAGTCTCTACGTAAAAGAATAAATGAACACAAATCAGATGTCAAGAATTATAACATTCATAAACCAGTCGGAGAACATTGCAATCTCTCTGGTCACGCGATTACAGACATGAAAGTTGCGATATTACAACAGGAAAACTTCAAAACCAGACTCCAGTGAGAGACTGTTGAATTGGAGTTCATTTGCAAATTGGATACAATTAACTTAGGTTACCTTGCATAATGACTTAGCCACTCCCAGTCTCTATTCAAGCCTATTTCCTACACCTCGCCACCCCCCCCCAGACGTTCTTGTTAAACCCTGGATTTGTGCTGGAAATGGCCTACCTTGATTATCATACACATTGTAAGGAGAGTGATCACTTTAGATAAGCTATTACCAACAGGAGAGTGGGTTTGTGGGGGGGGGGGAGAAAACCTGGATTTGTGCTGGAAATGGCCCACCTTAATTATCATACACATTGTAAGGAGAATGATCACTTTAGATAAGCTATTACCAGCAGGAGAGTGGGATGGGGGGAGAGAAAACCTTTTGTAGTGGTAAACACCCATTTTTTCATGGTTTGTATGTATAAGAACATCTTCTGTATTTTCCACAGTATGCATCCGATGAAGTGAGCTGTAGCTCATGCTCAAATAAATTGGGTAGTCTCTAAGGTGCCACAAGTACTCCTTTTCTTTTTGCGAATACAGACTAACATGGCTGTTACTCTGAAACTTACACCAAGAAGGCCAGTTAAGGTTGGTTCATTCCCTGTGGCCTGCATGCTTCTTTCCCGAATGGTTGATGATTGGGTGTCTAGTGCCATCATAGTGTAGTCCGTACGAACTGTATGTGAGAGACATACAGGAGACGTAGAGGCTCCAGAGTCTGTGATCACTGGAGTTGTTTTGGTGTTTTTCTTCCACTCCTGTGAGTCTCTCACTGAGGACACATCCAGTCTTCATACAGTTAAATATTTAAAATGAGCATTGGGTTGAATTGCTCTTGCCACTCTCTTCCACACACACCTGAAGAGACCAGCCCCTGTCACTGACAACTCCAGCGCTGGAAGTTCAGTGATGATTGTAGACGGGGGACACAGATATATAATAATCTGTCCCACTGCTCAACATGCTGTCAGGAGAAGGCACTTGTTTTCTGTAGCCTTGCCATGTACAACCCTCCCTTGTCCAGCCGTAAGTCTTTATTGGCCAGGGGGATCCATCTGCCATGGCCCAAGGGAGCAATCTGATTCCATTTGAACTGGCCAATATGGAGGTGCAAAGTCTTGGGTCAAGTCTTGTGGAAAGAACACAGAACTTCCTTTCTTCATTAAACCCTCTGATGTGTCCTGAGTGAGCCTCCAGGCTCTACAGCAAGTTGTCCTTCCTGCCTCTGTGGAATGCATGCTACACATAATGAAACTTCCTGTGGGAATTCCCAGCAGGCCCAAAGTCTGTGATCATAACCCAGGCCAGGCACTTCCAAATTCCACCTCACAAGTCAAAGCTGCTGCATTTGAGGATTACCACTGCCATCTGCAAAAGACCCTCCCTGCCTCCAGCCTTGATCAGTGAACAACAGAATTTTAGGGATGCCTTGGTTTTCATTTTCTTGCTTCCCTTTTCCTCTGACATAGTCTTCAGATCAGGTGCTGCTGGTACCTGTTTCTGTTCAACTTGTGCGGGCCATCCTGCTGTGTCCAGATGCGAATGCAGCACCAGCACTGTTCAGGGATGCATCCGTTGACACGAAAGGAGCAATCTCAAACTGGAGGTAATGAGGTGCACACCACTCTACCGTACCCTACATGTGGCACCCCGCAAGCAGGGGTGTTAAGGTTTTTTATCCTAGACGAAGCCTAGGTAATGAGTTGGGCTCCAGAGTCTGCGGTACAGACAGAGCTGGAACTTCAAAGGGTGGTCTACACAGCTCTTTTTAGAGCACTGGCGTGCGCGCAGTTAACCCAAGTCTGTCAACCCAGGCTGGGAGGCTCGCTTCTGCGGGCTGTGTAGACATACCCTTAGAGACTCCTGGATTTGTGGTTCAGTAGTGCTGAAATCTGCACCAGACTCAATGCTCTGTGGCAGAATGAGATTAGGAAAAAAATATTAAGAAATGAGTTTACAGCTGAATTGTGTAGAATCATAGACATGAACGTCTGGAAGGGACCTTAAGAGGACATCCAATCCAGCCTCCTGTGTTGAGACAGGACCAAGTAAACCTAGACCATTCCTTACAGGTGTTTCTCTAATCTGTTCTTAAAAATCTACAATGATGAGAATTCTACAGCCTCCTTTGGAAGCCTATTCCTGTGCTTAACTATCTTTGTAGCTAGAAAGATTTTCCTGCTATCTAACCTACATTTTCCTCACTGCAGACTGAGCCCATTACTGCTTGTCCTATCTTCAGTGGACCTGGAAAACAATCAATAACCATCCTCTTTAAAACAGCCCGTAACATATTTGAAGACTGTTCTCAGTCCCCCCTCAGTCGTGTTTTTCCAAGATTAAACATGCCCATTTTGTTAACCTTTCCCTATGTCAGGTTTTCTAAACATTTTATCATTTCTATAGCTCTCCTCTGGATTTGCTCCAATTTAAACCTACATCTTTCTTAAAGTGGATATAGTACTTCAGCTGAGGCCTCGCCAGTGCTGAGTAGAGCTGGACAATTACCTCCCGGGTCTTACATACAACTCTCCTGTTAATACACCCCAGAATATTTGCCATTGTTGGCTCATACACAATTTGTGATCCACTATAATCCCCAGATTCTTTTCAGCACTGCTACTGCCTAGCCAGTTTTCCCCCACTTTATAGTTGTGCATTTGATTTTTTTCTTCCTAAATGTAGTACTTTGTACTTGTCTTGATTGAATTTCATCTTGTTGATTCCAGTCCAATTCACCAATTTGTCAAGATCGTTTTGAATTCAATCCTGTCTTCCAAAGTGCATCCAAACCCCTCCCAGCTTGGTGTCATCCACAGATTTTATAAGCATATTCTCCACTCCATTGTCCAAATCATTAACGAAGATATTCAATAGTACCAGACCCAGGAGAGACCCCTGCGTGACCCCACTAGATACAGACTTCTGGTATGACAGTGACATTTCCCTAGTTTGCATATGAGAATGTCATGTGGGACTGTCAAAAGCCTCACTAAAATCAAGGTTTCAGAGTAACAGCCATGTTAGTCTGTATTCGCAAAAACAAAAAGGAGTACTTTTACTAAAATCAAGATATAGCTAAAGCTTCCCCACATCCACTAGGCTAGTTAGAGAAGGAAATTAGATTGGTTTGGCATGATTTGTTCTTGAAAAATCTTTTGTGATGGCTATTATTCTGTTACCCTCTAGGTGCTTACAAATTGATTGTTTACTAATTTATTCCAGTATCTTTCCAGATATGGAAGGTAAGCTGACTGGTCTATAATTCCCCAGCTTCTCTTTGTTCCCTTTTTAACTGTAAGTACTGTTTGCACCCTTCTCCAGTCCTCTGGGATGTCACCCATCCTCCATGAGTTTGCAAAGATAATTGCTAATGGTTCTGGGTTCTGAGATTGCTTCGGCTAGTTCCTTACGTACTCTCAGGTGAATTTCATCAAGCCCTGCTTTTAAGCGTCTGGGCACAATTAACCATTTTGGTGAAAACTGAAGGAAAACAGGTATTAAACACATCAGCCTGCTTGATATAATCAATTAGCTCTCCTGCCCTGCTGAGTCGAGTATTTGTTTTCCTTCATCTTTTTCTCTTTCTCCTAATGTATTTAAAGAACTTCTTCTTACTGTCTTTTATGTCCCTGTTTAGGTGTAACTCATTTATAAACTGTTCAGGAAGGACAGGCAGGGCAGAAAAGGTGGGGGAGTAGCACTGTATGTAAGGGAGCAGTATGACTGCTCAGAGCTCCGGTACGAAACTGCAGAAAAACCTGAGTGTCTCTGGATTAAGTTTAGAAGTGTGAGCAACAAGAGTGATGTAGTGGTGGGAATCTGCTATAGACCACCGGACCAGGGGGATGAGGTAGATGAGGCTTTCTTCCGGCAGCTCGCAGAAGCTACTAGATTGCACGCCCTGGTTCTCATGGGTGACTTTAATTTTCCTGATATCTGCTGGGAGAGCAATACAGCGGTGCATAGACAATCCAGGAAGTTTTTGGAAAGCGTAGGGGACAATTTCCTGGTGCAAGTGCTAGAGGAGCCAACTAGGGGGGGAGCTTTTCTTGACCTGCTGCTCACAAACAGGGAAGAATTAGTGGGGGAAGCAAAAGTGGATGGGAATCTGGGAGGCAGTGACCATGAGTTGGTTGAGTTCAGGATTCTGACACGGAAGAAAGGTAAGCAGCAGGATACGGACCCTGGACTTCAGGAAAGCAGACTTCGACTCCCTCAGGGAACAGATGGGTAGGATCCCCTGGGGGGCTAACATGAAGGGGAAAGGAGTCCAGTAGAGCTGGCTGTATTTCAAGGAATCCCTGTTGAGGTTACAGGGACAAACCATCCCAATGAGTCGAAAGAATAGTAAATATGGCAGGCGACCAGCTTGGCTTAATGGTGAAATCCTAGCGGATCTTAAAACATAAAAAAGAAGCTTACAAGAAGTGGAAGGTTGGACATATGACCAGGGAAGAGTATAAAAATATTGCTCAGGCATGTAGGAATGAAATCAGGAGGGCCAAATCGCACCTGGAGCTGCAGCTAGCAAGAGATGTCAAGAGTAACAAGAAGGGTTTCTTCAGGTATGTTGGCAACAAGAAGAAAGCCAAGGAAAGTGTGGGCCCCTTACTGAATGAGGGAGGCAACCTAGTGACAGAGGATGTGGAAAAAGCTAATGTACTCAATGCTTTTTTTGCCTCTGTCTTCACGAACAAGGTCAGCTCCCAGACTGCTGCGCTGGGCATCACAACATGGGGAATAGATGGCCAGCCCTCTGTGGAGAAAGAGGTGGTTAGGGACTATTTAGAAAAGCTGGACGTGCACAAGTCCATGGGGCCGGACGAGTTGCATCCGAGAGTGCTAAAGGAATTGGCGGCTGTGATTGCAGAGCCATTGGCATTATCTTTGAAAACTCGTGGCGAACGGGGGAAGTCCCGGATGACTGGAAAAAGGCTAATGTAGTGCCAATCTTTAAAAAAGGGAAGGAGGAGGATCCTGGGAACTACAGGCCAGTCAGCCTCACCTTAGTCCCCGGAAAAATCATGGAGCAGGTCCTCAAAGAATCAATCCTGAAGCACTTACATGAGAGGAAAGTGATCAGGAACAGTCAGCATGGATTCACCAAGGGAAGGTCATGCCTGACTAATCTAATCTCCTTCTATGATGAGATTACTGGTTCTGTGGATGAAGGGAAAGCAGTGGATGTATTGTTTCTTGACTTTAGCAAAGCTTTTGACACGGTCTCCCACAGTATTCTTGTCAGCAAGTTAAAGAAGTATGGGCTGGATGAATGCACTATAAGGTGGGTAGAAAGTTGGCTAGATTGTCGGGCTCAACGGGTAGTGATCAATGGCTCCATGTCTAGTTGGCAGCCAGTGTCAAGTGGAGTGCCCCAGGGGTCGGTCCTGGGGCCGGTTTTGTTCAATATCTTCAAAAATGATCTGGAGGATGGTGTGGATTGCACTCTCCGCAAATTTGCGGATGATACTAAACTGGGAGGAGTGGTAGATACGCTGGAGGGCAGGGATAGGATACAGAGGGACCTAGACAAATTGGAGGATTGGGCCAAAAGAAATCTGATGAGGTTCAATAAGGATAAGTGCAGGGTCCTGCACTTAGGACGGAAGAAACCAATGCACAGCTACAGACTAGGGACCGAATGGCTAGGCAGCAGTTCTGCGGAAAAGGACCTAGGGGTGACAGTGGACGAGAAGCTGGATATGAGTCAGCAGTGTGCCCTTGTTGCCAAGAAGGCCAATGGCATTTTGGGATGTATAAGTAGGGGCATAGCGAGCAGATCGAGGGACGTGATCGTCCCCCTCTATTCGACATTGGTGAGGCCTCATCTGGAGTACTGTGTCCAGTTTTGGGCCCCACACTACAAGAAGGATGTGGATAAATTGGAGAGAGTCCAGCGAAGGGCAACAAAAATGATTAGGGGTCTAGAACACATGACTTATGAGGAGAGGCTGAGGGAACTGGGATTGTTTAGTCTGCAGAAAAGAAAAATGAGGGGGGATTTGATAGCTGCTTTCAACTACCTGAGAGGTGGTTCCAGAGAGGATGGTTCTAGACTATTCTCAGTGGTAGAAAAGGACAGGACAAGGAGTAATGGTCTCAAGTTGCAGTGGGGGAGGTTTAGGTTGGATATTAGGAAAAACTTTTTCACTAGGAGGGTGGTGAAACACTGGAATGCGTTGCCTAGGGAGGTGGTGGACTCTCCTTCCTTAGAAGTTTTTAAGGTCAGGCTTGACAAAGCCCTGGCTGGGATGATTTAATTGGGGATTGGTCCTGCTTTGAGCAGGGGGTTGGACTAGATGACCTCCTGAGGTCCCTTCCAACCCTGATATTCTATGATTTTGTGCCTTAGCCTTTTTGATTTTGTCCCTACATGCTTGTGCTAATCCTTTGTACTCATCCTTAGCAATTCATCCATGCTTCCACTTTTTGTAGGATTCCTTTTTGATTTTCAGGTCATTAAAGGTTTCAGAGTAGCAGCCGTGTTAGTCTGTATTCGCAAAAAGAAAAGGAGTACTAGTGGCACCTTAGAGACTAACCAATTTATTTGAGCATAAGTAGGTCACGAAAGCTTATGCTCAAATAAATTGGTTAGTCTGTAAGGTGCCACTAGTACTCCTTTTCTTTTTAGGTCATTAAAGAACTCCTGATATAATCATTTTGTCCTCTGACTTTTCTTTCTATCTTTCCTTCATATTGGGATAGTTTGCTGTCATGTCTTAATATTGTCTCTTTGAGAAACTGCCAGCTTTGGTGAACTCCTTTTTCCCTTCTACCCGTGGGACTTTACTTACCAGTCCTTAGAGTTTGCTAAAGTCTGCTTTTTGGAAGTCCTTTGTCCTTATTCTGTAGCTCTCACTCCTTCCTCTCCTTAGAATCATGAAATCTATCATTGCGATCATTTTCACCCAAATTGTCATCAGCCTTCAGAGGGGCAACCAATTCCTTCCTCTCTGTTGGTCCGAATCAAGTCTAAAATGGCTGGCCGCCTCCTTACTGCCTCTGTCTTCTGAAACAAGTTGTCCCCAACTTTTCCATCAGATATCTGGGTAGTTAGTCCCCCATTTATCATCCTTTAACTGGGAATAATCACTGTGCATTTATTTTTCCAGGCTTTGCAGCTTACTGGTAGTTTGCTTTGGGATACAGATTGTTACTGTAAAACCAGGGGGTCTTGTAGGATTTGGGGTCACTATGTTGTTCCCATCCCCACCTCCTCCTGCTTGCTAGGAGGTGTTAGGAGGGGGCTTGGAGTGAAAAGGACAAAAGTAAGTGTGTGTGTGTGTGTGTGTGTGTGTGTGTGAAAGGTAAGAGGGCCCTATCCCTTTCCCTTCCCATCAGCCATAGTTCAGACCGGTTGTAGGGATCACGCAGCCAGTTTTTAAATTCAGTTTCCAGGGTTAACTTTCACACTGGGTTAGGGGCTGCTGATCTGCAGGGTTTGAGGTTCAGCGTTCTGGTCCAAAGCCTAACTGCCTGAGGAAGCTCCTTCTTGTTATTCCGGTGGCAAACTGCTCTCATAAATAGCTAGGTCTCCCCCTTGTGGAGTAGGGAGAGGAAAGCAGGGAGCCCAGTATGGCAGTAGATTGCAATAAAATCTGCTAATTGTCCTAAGTGCTGGTGTTCCTGTAGCCAGCAGGACTGCTGTGGTTGCTTCCCTGTATGGCAAATTCTGCAACTCAGAATCATGGAATCCCTGGGGCCCTGCCCATGGTGCCTACACTAAGCAGAAGGAATGAAAGCAAACAAGCTGCTCTACAGGTTTGGCCAACACAACCCTCTGCAGCATCTCAGGAAGACAGCAACATCCACCTGTCCTCAGCCCTCACGTGACCAGTGGAGTGTTAGTTCTATGAAGGCACTATTACACTATGGCCCTTAACAAAAAAGGTAACTGTAACAGAGTGGTCTGGCCCTTGTGGGGCCTGGGGCCAGTCAGTCCCTGTTCCAAGACATGGCCACGTTAAGAATAGATGTTAGGGGGAGAATCAGCAGACAGCTTGGGAACGGGGGCCAAGTGCCTAGACAGATGACAGTAATGCTCAGCCGGTAAACGACTGTACTGAGCTCACCTGAGGGATCCTAGACTCCGGAGAGAATAGGAGGGAGACTCCCTGGAGCAGAACCTGATCCCTGATGAGGGTGAGCTAGGGAGTCAGTGACGACTACAGCATAGACCTAGGAAGGAGGGCTGTAGAGCCTCATCCCAAGGAGAAGCTGAAGGGCTGGGGGAAGCCAGCCACAGTGCCAGGAAGGAAGGCTGTGGCCACCCTGTTCCAAAGGTGGAGACCTTTGAGCCCAGGAAGGAGGGGCAGCAAATATAAGAAAAGGCCCTGGGAAGGAGAAGCCAGGGCAGCTTGTGGCTACAGAGAGCAGACAGCCCCATTATTTAGGGTTTCCAGAGCTGAGGAGTACTTGGTAAAGGGTGGGTGTGGGCTCCCCCTATACTGGATGGGGTGCAGCAACCCCTGCTGTTAAGGGGAGGAAGAAGGGACAAACCAGAGCCAGGAGTGCTGGAAGTTGACTCCAGGATGCAAAGAGTTGAAGACAGTTGTGTGCTTGACTCAAGACTGAGATGGAAGATTGGTGTGTTCTTTTTGAACTTTGATTATTCTGGAAGGGGTGAACGTCTGTGGCTTTGCCCTCTGGCTGAGTTGCTTTAGCAACTGAACTGGCCTGAAAGCAGAGTCATTGAAAAACCCAGGAGGGAAACTGAGGCAGGTTGACTGCAGTGCCGCTCTGCCTGGGGACGTGCTCTGGGACTGCACCCTGCTACAATAACTGTACTGCTCTACCACTTACAAAGCCGGGGGAAAATTCTGTGCCTGCTCCAGCCCTTGGCCTGTGCTCTGAATCTGCTAAGCCCAGAGTGTATCTTTATAAAGCAATCTCTTTTCTCCTCATTCTGAATGTATGGTGTGTAGAAACAACTGCTCTCAGTAGGTCCGACTGCTGTGATCTAGGTAGAGCATTGAAGTTGTAGGTCCCAGCATGCAATGAACTGCACTAGTAGCAGAGAAAGGAGTGGCCGTGGACTGTGTTATAGAAGTCTGTGAGGAACACTTGGCCACCCCGCGATGTGGAGACCCGCGATGTGGAGACCTCGCGGGTGTTAAGGGGGAAATGTTCCTGACTGAAGAGAGGTGTGGGTGCAAGTGGTGTGATAGTGGCCACCAGCCCCACTCCATTGGAAGATTGGACAGCATCTCCCCTCAGAGTGCCAGCCTGTCAAGAGCTATTGTTGGCTGTACGTGAACGGAGCTTTCATAAGAGATGTCCAGGCTGGTTGGGAGGGGGACAGGCCCATCTCACTGTCCTTACAGAGCTCAGAAGTCCATAGATTTTAGCTACGCTAGGTTGTATGCCATCTGTGTGCTCAGTGCTGTATAGACCATGGAATTGCCCAGTCTAACAAGCTTTCTAGGATGGCTAGCAGAGAGGATGGCTAAAGTTTCCATAGAAATGCTTTTAAGTATGATTGGATGTCACCTAGGCAATATGAAAGACTTCCAGCTGACTGGTGTTTGGAGTTTTTCTTTCAAGGAAGGTGAGGCTGCATTTTAGTTATCCCCACCTGCTTTTGGAGAGTGCTTTTTCCTCCAGCGTGGAATCTGGAGAAAGGGGGAGACATTCCCATTGTGCCAGAAATGGACCTTAGCAGCTGTAAAGTTTACATGGCATCAAGGACATACACATAATTGTTCAGATACAGATATAGCTGTAAATCTACACACAACAGCTAGGTCTGTACCATCCTCTGCCTTTCATGTCTCTGACCATTTGCTGATGAAAGGGTAATTAAAACAAAAGAAGTCTTTCTGGGATGAAAGCCTAGAAGCAGAGAGAACTAAACCTGGTATAAAGATCCCTCTCCTGCTAGGGGGTCAGAGTTGATGCTTTATTTTCGCTTGTTTGGGATCCCAGAGCATTTCTGACTCGTTGCTCTGCAGCTCAGTTATGTGCTTATACCATGCACGCTTGCCCTTTCTCCGTTACCTTTAGAATATGTATTTTCTGGCTACAGGGTGTGTGTGTGTGTATGTGTAGGTATTACTTGCAAAAAGCCCTACACTAATGCAACATTACGTCTGAGTTTTTAATGAATTTTCTGAAGTAAATTCCAAAACAATTGTGGCTCTTCCCTTTTCCAAGCCAAACCTCATGGAAATGAGGTGTTTTCTTGAGGTAAAAGCACTGGATGAAACCATATTTGCAGTCCATTCCCAGCTTTGCTGTTGACTCACCTTGTGACTTTGTGGAAGCCACTTCCATTCTTGGTGCCTCAGTTTCTCCACCTGTGAAATGGGGATAGTTCCTGGTGGGTGGAAATGGGGAACATGAATCTGTTAATGTTCACGTAGGACATGCTGCTGAAGTGCAAAACACTTGTCAATCGATGGTTAAAGTCAAAACACTTAAAATATCAATCATCAAAAGCGAATGCAACATTATTAGGGTTGAGATTTAAAAAAAAACAGATCAGGAACTAGGCAAATATGGGTCCCCCAGCAGCTGTAACTATTCCACTTGTGTACCTAGGTTGTGTTACACTGCGTGATCAAGTCTTCAAAATTCCCTCCACAACCAACAACAATAGACTGGGCCATGTCCAATTAGTGCAACCTGTCCAGGTTTCTGTATGAAGCGGAGGACTGTGTCTAACCAGTGAATGACCAAAATCAGGCTCGTTGGAGTGCCACAGCTCTGGAATGAAGCTGACTGCCATTAAGAGCAAGTCTGTTTCTTGGCATTTGCTTTTGCCTTGGCCATGCAGTGTTTAGCACCTGGCAGCATCAGCATTGGATTTAAGGCTTCCACGGAATCGGTAATGTTCACTTTGGGTGGGCATTGCTACAAGCTGCTATTTTTTATGTGGGAGGGAAGAATCTCCTTTAGTAGCCCCAGGGGATAAAAACAGATTTAAAATTTTTATTAAAGCTAATGTTAAAAATTATATGCTACACAGATTAAGAAACGAGTGTCTGTACATTTGGGTATAGTGCTTAGATTATCCACAAATACAAAGTTTGTTTTTAAAAGTCATAAAATACATATAGTGCATAACCAGCAATAACCCAAATTAAGGTTTAGATTAGATTTAACAATATAGTTTAGATATTAGCATCCAAGTATTTGGGGACATTACTCATGAAAAGTTATACAGAGAGTTCGTTGTGGAATGCAAATATAGCAATCAGTAAAGATTGTCCCTCAGTAGTTGAGAATGTAGGGTAGGTTGTCCATTTAGAAAATACAGTCCATCAGGGAAGTATTTCAGTTACTTTCCCAACTGCGCTTCTCATCAGCACTCCAGCTTATCCGTCCTGATATTGCTGATGGCTGGTGATGTGTTCTCGTACTACACAGAACACTAGTTCTGTGGTGCCTTCTCTGTAGCTGCAGAGCATTCATGGATGGGGATGTTTGAGGCAGCGTATTACAGTGAATATGTAAAGACCCAGAATATGGAACATCCTTTAGTGCTGTGATAACTTGTGTGCTAGAGGGTTATTTTAGTGATCCTGTTGGTCGTCTGTATTGTTATGGGGGTGAGTTATGGGAGTTTAGGTTTCTTAGAGCGCCAAGACTGTGAGACTAGCAGAGGGGCTGCTGATCTAGATTGCTGTGGATTATACAAGATTTAGTGAATGTTATGCTGCCTGAGGAAAGACCAGGCAAAGCTTAACCTGTGCCTGGTTTGTCTGATTTAGTGGCTTATTTTGGATTCCATACTCCAGTTTACTGATTTCTTCTTTCTCCCTCTTCTTCCCCTCCTATGCCCACCCACACAGCACAAGAACTGGCAGAGCACTGGGAAAGGGGATTCCTGCTTGTTGATTTTTTTCAGAAATGTTCACCCACACTCTCTCACCACTCTCCAAACAGTTTGCTTGCTGCAGCTGTTCCCTCACTGCTCATTGAGAGAGAATTTAGAACAATGGCTCCCTAACTTCCCTCCTGTGTTTTGCCAGCACTTGCCCAGAGATTTAGGCCTCAGATCAACACTCACTTTATGCTGTCAGGGCCATCACTGTTATCCTCTGGAACTTTTGACAGCTCATCTGCTTTCTGTGAACTATTCACCAAGGGACTGGAATGCTCTGATGTATCTCCTTCAAGAGGCTTATGCCAAAACAGAAGTGCCCCTGCGTTGCTGCTGTTGCTGTCTCAGTATGAGGCCTAACGATGATTCTTTAGCTCTGCCTGCAGAGGAGACATTTTAAAGATAGCACAGGTAAGAGAAAATTTGTTCCGGGGGAGGGGATTAAAAACAGGGGCATATGTGTGAGGGGAGGGAAAGCAAATGTAAACTGGGAACTCGAGCAGAGAACTACTTGGCCAGCAGCCAGACCATCTTGTGAGATCTGAAGAGAGCACAGCCCAAGCTAATCTGGTTCAGTATTTGGGTGGGATATCTTCAGTGAAAACCTTGTACAGTAGGGAGTGGTGCAGATAATTCAGTAGATGGCACTCTTCTCTGAGCTAATGCTGAGTCTAACCATTAAAGATTTTTCAGTACTTTTATTAAACAAAGAGAGCGAGGGAGAGTTGGAATGCTAGTTTTGGTATCCTGGTCAAATTTTAACTTGCCCCACTGGCATTATCTCTACATTTTGGTTGGGTATCAGATTCTTTGCTTCCTGTCTTAACCTTTTGTGTAATGTTGCTGTTCAGCTGTTAATCAGCTGTTGCATTCCACTCCAGAGGTGGCTGCCTGTCAATGGTGGATGGATGTAGGGAGTGTGCACTGTTGATCAATTCAAGTTTATAAAAGGGTTTGGGATATAAGGCGCTGTAGAAATTGATGATCGATCAATGCAGTAAGTAATGGGATGTGTTCCTAGTGAATGGACTACAGCTGAATTAGAAAACCTGTGATCTAGAAACAGCATATTATAGAAGGGGAATACTAATGATGCTTACTCTGTAATATGGTAACACCCTGGTAAATGGAAAGATCTGATGACTATATTCCTATAATGTTTCTTTAAACAAAAGCAACTGTTGTAATGGTTTTGTTTCTTATATTTACATGGCATGGGTTTGAAAACTTGTTAAAACTTAATAAATAAATAAAAAGAAAACCTGTGATCTGTTTTGAGTGGGAGGGGATGAGGGGAATTGTGAGGGAGGTGTGATTCTGATAACTTTACAAGGGGTTCTTCTGGGACACATTATCTAGGCAGCCTATTCATGTTCCTGATCCTTCTTATACTCAGCAACAACAAAAGCTTTCAATCTGAGGGCTCTGTTGATCTCATTAACTTTGAAAAATGTTAACTATTAAGTAGGGCTCATTGCTTAGTGGCCAGTCTGATCCCTTTGTTTTGATCGCTCTTGTGACCTGTCACATGCTTGGAGCAATGTTGTCTACCTAGCTATCAAGATTTACTGATATGAAAGAGCAAGGAATGAGTGAAAATCCATGGAATTCCATCCTGATTCTGAGGCGACAGACAGTGTAACATTGTTAGTCCAACCTGTGTTGCGAGCATTAGGATACGCAAAGCCAGCCTAGTAGGGGGATGCATGTTTCTGTGCTGAGAGCAACTAACCTGCTACAAGCTACTTAGTAGCAGAATGAATCTTGAACCTAATTCTAACTGGGATTCTCTGGTTGACTGAAGAGATTAGCCAGCTTCCAAAGAGAGCCTTCCTCTTTGGATGCTAAAACTTCCTGTAATTAATACCCTGCAGCCCTCTCCTGCTATGGCTGGACTGTTGGGGAACAGACTGTGGTGATTGTTTTAGCCTCAGTCAGGCTAATGTAGTCTCCTGGTCAGGATCTCTTGATGAAATTCTAGCAGCTTTTACCTGACCTGTCTGGTTGCTCCATTGTCTTGAGCATCAGTCCCACTACTTGAGGCAGCTAGAGTCTATGACTGATGATGATATATCTGCAAGGCAGGGGGAGGGGACTTTCTGGCTCTCTTGCAGATGGGAAAGAGTTCATTTTCTGTGATCTTAGTAGAGTGAAACTGTTACACACCAGAGTGTTATGTAACGAGATCCATCTCATTGGACTCAAATAAAAGATTCAGTCCAAAACAGAGTGAAACTGGTGGATTAACAGTAGTAACTAAATGCATGGGACAGAGCAGCAGTGGTAGCTTTCATTGGTATATCTTGAGTTCTGGGCTTTGCGGGGTACCGTAGCCCATTGGTGTCTGGCTGCCCCAGGAACGCTTCTCTAGTGAAGCGTAGTCTTGAGAAAACTGGATTGTGATCAACATAGATGCTTGAGCTGGAGCCCCCTTGGTGTGAGAGAGGGAAACTACTAGCAGGGAACATTTCCTGGAAGTACCCCTTGACTCTGGAACTCTTTCGCAGTCCTCCCTCTTTCCTGCCCCTTCTGAATTTGCTGGGCTTTAGAGTGTACTGCCAAGACTGTTCTCTTATTACTGGAGCTGGCAGCTGCATTGTCAGGAGCGTTGCTGATAGACCTTCTCATGGCTCAGATGCGCTATAAACACAAAGTTAATACAGTTCTGTGGAGCCTGTGCAGTAGATGGAGGGAGCAGTTCCTCTTCCGGTTCTCTGTTCTCATTCCATTCCTGATGAGGGCAAGGATGCTGATTCCTCCTACCCCTTCCCAGGCCCCAAATCATACATGACAATCCTTCTGGTTGAGGAGAGGACAACTGTGCAGTGAAGCTAATTAGCACTTCCCTATGCCCAGAGCAAGCATTAGCTGCGGGATACTTCACAGCATCATCATGTTGTGTCACTTGGGCAGATAGGAATGGGTTCGGGAGGAGGAAGGGAGCACCTGGAGTGGAAATGCAGCTAATGCTGGAAGCCATGCATGGGGACCTCATCACTTGTGAATTAGAACTTGGAGAATGGAGGCAGTTAGGATGATTGGGGTAGGAAGCAAAGCATGTTCCTTTCAGAGCCCTGGGCTCCCTCTGCCTAAAGGGGAAGATGTGCACCCCCACCCCCTTGTGTGTGGGCGGGGGAGGGGAGGGAGACGAGAACTATTCCCCAGCAGTTTGTACAAATGGAATGAATTGCTCTGTTACCCTGAAATCCTCTGTCCCTCTGAGTGTTGGGTGACCATGCCCACCGCTGAATCTGATCACTGGGAGACTGTCTTGGAACAATGACAGCCCCATATGATCCTTCCCAGTGTGTTTGCATCTCTCAGTGGACTCTGAAATGGGATCAGTATCATTGCAGACAGCAGCCCAGAAGGGGGGAGGGATTTAATTCTTGAGGAGCATTGCCTGCTGATGAGAGATAGCGAGGACAGATAAAAGGGACTGGGAGATTAAGTTTCCTATTGCAATACAAGTCTAATAGAGTGGCCAGAGACCTGGCTCTTAGCCACCTCCTTCTATGGCTTCAGGCCAAAGCTGTGATGCTCTGGGTCTCACACACTTGGCTGCAGTATCAGGGCTGCACCCGAGATAGGATTGCTGACAGCTTGGTGAGTATGGGGCAGAATCAGTGCATGCTGTGTGCCCAATTCTGGCTGTTATCTGCATGCCTTTCAGCAGTCCATCCTCCCCTCCCTCAGAACAAACAGCCCCATGTGTCAGCTGGCGTTTCCATTCCACTCTGAACTGAGGCCTGTTTCAGAGTCGCTTCTCTGAATCCTCCCCTCTGATTTTGGAGCGCAAAGGAACAACCTAGATATTATGCCTCCAGGGCCCCAGCCATATTGCTGGTGAAGGATTATGAAAGTCCACTTGCTCCCCCAGGGCCGCTGTGGCAATTACTAACTTCCTAGAGTGAGAGCGGTTACACACACCACACTGTATAGGAATAAAATCAAGGGAGGAGGTGCAACTCTGCTGTTGTTCCTGGAGTCATTCTGCCAAAAGCCACTGCTGTACTGAGGGACGCATCCGGCCATTTAGCAATCCTGCTCCTTGTTTGGTGGCATTGGAGTTGCTGGTCTCCTTGGAATTCCCTGCTCCATGAGGGGATAATTGGAAAGCCCTTCCCTTTCCAGGACACAGTGGAGGCAATGAGCCGGTTGCACTGTGAAATCCTGCCACGGGGAAGCTTCCTGAAGCTGCAGACTCCAGCCCTGGTGCATGGCTGAATTTGGGCGCACATGCATGTGAGTCCATATGTGATGCTGATAGGTGACTGACACCAAGTTTCCTTTCTCGTGTTTCAGAAGCCATTCAGATGCTGCCAGATGCCACCAGGGGAGAGCTGACTTGGAGGCAGGTGGACCGGGAGATGTTTGGACGGGACGTCGCTTTGGATCTGTGAGTCCTTGTTTTGAGGGACAGTTACTTGGGGGATGATGAGAATGTCTCTGGAAGTTGTTTCAGACTGTGGAGTGGGTTAGGAATTCAAGGTGGGGTTGTCCTCCTCCCACCCCGGGGGTCAGGCAAATGGAGTGAGAATGAGGAATGGCAGAGGTGCTGGATACCAGGGAAGGGAGGAGGATAGTCAGAGTGAGACTGAGGAATTGCCAGCTGAGAGTTCGCCAGACCTTTAGCTTGAGCCTTCTGAATGTCCCTGCAGTGGAGACCTCAGCAAAGACTCTCTTAGGCCATTCATAGCAGCTGTACCAGGTGAGACCAGAGGGAGCCTTCCTATGCCAAACTGGTGGTAGTCATTTGGAGCTGTCATCTGCCAGCAGTCAGTGCCACAGCTGACCCAACAGGAGCTGCTCTGAGCCCATCCCTGCTTGTTTCAGAGTAACAGCCGTGTTAGTCTGTATTCGCAAAAAGAAAAGGAGTACTTGTGGCACCTTAGACATTAACCAATTTATTTGAGCATAAGCTTTCGTGAGCTACGGCTCACTTCATCGGATGCATACTGTGGAAAATACAGAAGATGTTTTTATACACACAAACCATGAAAAAATGGGTGTTTATCACAACAAAAGGTTTTCTCTCCCCCCACCCTACTCTCCTGCTTATCTAAAGTGATCACTCTCCTTACAATGTGTATGATAATCAAGGTGGGCCATTTCCAGCACAAATCCAGGGTTTAACAAGAACTTCTGTAGCTCACGAAAGCTTATGCTCAAATAAATTGGTTAGTCTCTAAGGTGCCACAGTACTCCTTTTCTTTTTGCATCCCTGCTTGGAGTCTCCTATCTGTGGCCGAGTAGGTACGAGCTGTACTGAGCTGGTCTCTCTCTCTCTCTGTCTTGTAGCTGTGCTGGGGCCCTGGGGAGGGGTAGCTGTGCCATTGTGAAGCTGTTTTTCCTGTACTAGTTGGGGCCCAAGGACAGCACTGTAGTAGGGAACAGGGCCAGCCAGCTTGTTGGGGCCAGGCCAATGCCAGGGGAATCTCTTAAACTTGTTTCAGCAGAGCTCTGCATAGTCGCTGCTGCCTGCCTGTTCCGTTCGCCTTGTATATGACTCTCCCTCTGCATGTGTACAAACGCTCCAGTCCCCACCTCCTCGGGCTGGGTGCCATGGAGAGAGAAAGGTCTGCAGCAGAGGTGTATGGGGAAGGGAGGGCCCCATGGAATTTCTGTAGTGCCTGGGGCGGTGCAAGGAAATGACTGTCTGGCTCCTATCACCAGAGTATCTCAATATGTTTTGTTGTGATGGTTGCATAACCTGGGCTCTGGCCTTCAGAGCAGGCGGGTGTCAGTCTCCTTATGTTTCTACTGTGTGTGTTTGTCTGGGAGCACATCACCTCAGAGACCCCTGTAGAACAGAGAGGGCTTTGGAGCTGTGGTGACTGTTGCCAGGAGCCAGAGAACAGCATCTCATGTGTCTAAATTGGAGTAGCTTGCTCTTCTTTCTTATATAGAGGCCATGGAGCTGTTCCAGTATGCAATACCCCCTCTTGATCTGAATAAGAATCTGTTAGGTGCCACCAATGCAACCCATAATGCTGGATACCTGCATTAGCTAAATGTTTCTGCTAAAATGCTCAGCAGGGAAATAGTTAATATTGCCAAATCCAGCATTGTGCGAGTTCAGTGCTAACTTCCCACTGAGGTGAATGGGAAAATGTGTCATGCTCTTAAGGGCCCCATTCCTGCTAGTGGCTTGCTTTTGCCATCACTGGAAGCAGGAGTGGGCTTTTAGAGCCATTGTTTTGGCTCTGGGAAAGTGCCGCACCAGGGTAACACTGGGAAGTTTTCTACCCACTCCAAAGGATTAGAAACGTGCCTTCAACGTCAGAGCGTAGATTCTGCTAGACTGCTTTTGCGGCATCTCAGGGGACATGGGGCTTCCCACCTGTCAAGGAGATTCTGGGCTGTGTGGGGAGAAGGGCCTGCCACTTCAGAAACTTATATATGCTTTATTTTAAAACAGGCTTGTGACTGGGCAGTAACAAGGGCTCTCAAAGCCTGGGGACTGGGGAGCAAGGAGTGCCCAGCTTCCTCTGGCTGTCCCTGCTCTGTTTGCTGAGTATGAGCCTTGAAGCAGAAGTTCCCATGGGGCTCACAGATGGGGACCAGTTCTCTCCCCTATCACATGGTCCCCCACAGACACATGAGAGCAGAGCATTAGGAGTGCTGCAGCCAGGCACAGGCACCCATTTGTTTGGGTGGGCTGGGGCATGCAAGTGGTCTCTGGGCGGGGGTTGTTAAATTCTTTTTGTTCTCACCTGTAGGGCATCTGAGTGAGTGTCCCCCTACATGAGACTTCAACTCTGAGCGCACGCTGGTAAGTGCTCCAGCTGTCATGGGGTACAAAGATTGCTGTGGGGTAACATCTGCACTAACACATGTCCATGCTTCCTAGATGTGGAAGGAGGTAACAAGAACACCTCTCTCGGTCACCTAGCTGCTGCGTGGCTAACATGAGCTGCCATTCAGTCAGGACTTAGCACCTCTCTCTGAGGAGAAGGAATGCCTTTCCAGCAAGGCAGGTTTATCACCCAGCCGATGTGCCTCAGCTCCTGCAATGAGCAGCAGAAGGAACAGGCCCCAGTGGTTACCTCCCAGCAGCGTTGGTGTTTGTCTTGCAGAGTAGCACCAAGAGGCTCTAGTCAGGACTGGGGCTCGTTCTGCTGGGTGCTGTGCTTACGCTCTAGAACAGGGGTGGGCAAAATATGGCCCGTGGGCTGGATCAGGCCCATCTAACACTTCTGTCCTCACGATCTCCAGGCTGCTAAAAGTCCCACAGCGCAGCGGGGCACTCAGGCAGGCTGTCTGCCTGCCATGGCCCCACCTGCTCCCGGAAGCAGTTGGCTGCTGCTGGTATGTCTCTGCATGCCCCCAGCAGAGGGGGAGGCAGCTCTGCATGCTGCCCTCACCCCCAGCATCATCTTCACAGCTCCCATTGGCTGGAAACTGGCCAATGGGAGCTGCGGGGGCGGTGCTTGTGGGCGTGGGCAGCACATGGAGACCCGCTGCCCTCTTAAGGGGCATGCAGAGACGTGACGGCCGTTTCCGGGAGTGGTGGGGGCCACGGCATGCAGGCAGCCTGCCTGAGCCCTGTTGTGCTGCCGGCTGGGAGCCGCCTGTGGTAAGCACCTCCCAGCCAGAGCCTGCACATCACGCCCCCTCCCGCACCCCTGCCCCAGGTCAAACTCGCTCCTGCACCCAAACTCCCTCCCAGACCCTGCACCCCAAGATGTTGCACTAGCCTGGAACTTCCAGACCCCACACCTCTTGCTGCACCCTCAGTTTTTGCACGAATTATTTTATTACATGGCACTGCAGTGGAGGGGTAGAATTTAAAAATTTCATTAATATAGTAGAAATATGCAGCCTCTGATGACTTACCAAAATTTGTGGAGTGGGCCCCCTGAGGAAATTGTTGCCCACCCCTGTTCTGCAAAGACAAGTGATGCCCAGGTGGTGAGGGAGAGGGATACAGAGTGTGTGTTTCTACACATTCTATACCTTAGACTTGCTCTTCAGAGCTATTAGAAATTGCCTCATCTGTCCCCATCAACCTGCCCTTTCCCAGGGCATCGCAGCAAAGGTGAGCTCCAAGGATTTGATAGAAGAAGGGGTAGTGGCCTTACAAATCAGTTCAAGGAGGGCATTCCATGAATCTGAGGGGAACTTCTGTGTTTGGCAAAGCAAAGAGTGACACAACAGGAGATGAGTGTTGTTTATATAATGGCTAGGAAGCTCAACAGGGACCAGGGCTCCATTGTGCTAGGCACTGTACAGGCAAGGAATATGCACAGTCCTTACCCCAGAGAGTGGGAGTCTAGGTGTCAGACAGGACACAACAGAGCACTAGTGGGGACGTACAAATGAAGAGAGTGGTTGTGCACTGTGTGTTCTGGGGGCTGCAGGCTAGGAACTGTGTTTTCAGGCTGGGAGGGGCACTGTGAGCGTTGCAGAGATGATTAGGAACAGGAAGTCTTCGAGCCATTGAATTAACGGTCCCTGCTCCCCCAATGGGAGGGGGAATAATGCTCTGAAAGGAGCCAGGCTGGGAGAGCTTCTGCCCCGGTAGAGCAACTCCTGTGCACAAGGGAGAGAATTTAGTCTGAATTCAGGGGAGCTGGAGATGCCACACAAGTGCTGAGGGAAGGGGTGGTGCCCGGGCAAAGAGCGGCGTTGGATTATCAGCATTGGGAGACTAAGGCAAGGAGAAGGACAGCCGATGAGGGTGGGAAGAGGGAGGCTGTTCTGAGCATAGGGGTAGCTGTGTTACCTACCCCAGCACCTGAAGGGAGGACTGGTATGCCTTTGGCATTGGAAACATCAGCAGGCACCTTCATTACTGGGTGGCCTGCGGCGTGCCTCACTCCATGTCTTGTGCTTACTGAAATGGTGCAAACCCTGGATGGCAGCAAGAGCTTTCCTGAGTGCTGCCCTCTGCTGCAATTGCCTCTGAATGGCTGGAAGCAGAAGCCCCCTCCATGTCCACAGAGAGCCGTTGTAGTTCTGCTGTCTCTGCCCCATTTCAGATCCTGCACCACTTCTCCTGAAGCTTGGGAGTCTGAGCCTGCCACAGGTCGGAGGGGTGGGTGGTGACTGATCTGTCCTTCCTCATAGTGCTACTACTGAACATGGCATAATCCAGCCTCTTGCCTGAAGGCTGGGTGGCATCACGCACCCCAGCTGCCATCTTGTGCCTTGATGGTGCCTTGTATTTGTTTTCTCTCCCCTGAGTCGCAGCTCCCCAAATCCCAAGAAAGTCCCTCTCAAGACACCCAGGAACAAGCTGGCTTTAACTAGTGCAAGCCAAGGACTTCTTGGCTCTGGCTGCTCATTTAGTGACTGTAGCCCCTGGTGGCAGTGACAGTGCGAGATCAATAGCTCCTGCCCTGACCGTCGCTGCTGCCTGTCAGGCTTGCAGTTTCCATATTAGAAAAGGCGTTTCCTAAAGAGCCCAATCAATATGCTGCTCTGAGGCCTGTTCTCGTTTACTATATATAATCTGGACACACGCTGTACGTCAGCGTGCGCGCGCGGCGGGGGGGGAGGATGTGCCAACTCTCCGTTTGCGCTGGCTGAGAGAAGGACACAGCTAAATTCTTCTCTGTCCCCCTTCCCTGCCGCGGCTGCTGTTCCAGGATCCAGGGCTGCCAGCTCCTCCTACTCTCTCAGCACTTTGGATGGGAAGCTGCTGGGGAGCATAGGGTATTTGATCTCCTGCTGCTGGGAAGCCCTCGGGGCTGGCTGGGGCACTGGTGACCCTCTTCTCTCTGCCCTTTCTGCTTTTGGCAGGTGACCAGTTGTCGCACCCAAGCAGGAGGGAGGATGACGAGCACAGCTCCATCCAAGAAGCCTTACCGCAAGGCACCGCCACAGCACCGCGAGATCCGCCATGATCTGCCCATCCTTCGAGACGACCAAGATGGCGTGATTTTGGCTGAGCAGAGTCAGGTAACGGATAACCGGGCGGCTAAGGGCCTGGCGCCGTTACGCCAGCAGGCGGGGTTTAGTTACGCCGAGGCAGGCCAGCTCAAACAGGTGGATGGGTTTGAGGTGCGCAACCTTAACTTTTCCTCCTCCTGGTCCCTGGAGTCAAGCAGTGACAAGGAGGTAGCAGGGTGCCGAGCGGAGCTGAAGCTGAAGAGCCGGACTCTGTCACCTGTGCTGCCGCACAGTGGGAAGGCAGGGAGGCGGAGCGGGAAGCACTGCCGGCACCCCAGCCAGGGGTGTCTCAGTAAGTTCATGAGCCGCAGTGTGGAGACGGTTGTGGTGTCTGGAGACGAAGGCCGGAGGCCGACTTGCTCCTTCAAGAGCAGGAGCCTGGAACGCTCCCTCATGTTCAAAGAGCCTGCCGAGGTCCTAGCTCCCAGGAAGTTCCAGGTCTCTGCCACCCATCTGCCTCTCAAAGGGATCCTGAAGCAGACGGGCATGCTGGAAGTGCGCCCCGAGAGCCTGCGCAAGTCCCGCTCAGTGGAGACGCTGGCCCATGGCCGCAGCTCGCGCAAGTACAGCGACCCTCAGCTGTGCTTCAGCCCGAGGGAGAGACGCTCGCTGGAGCGCAGCAGCAGCACTGCCGATGCCATCAAGCGCCAGGAGAAAGTCACTGAGGAGAAGCTGCAGTTCTCCAAGTTCCTGGATGAGATCACCCACCGTGTGCTGAGCCCTGTCCACCTGCAATCCCTGGGGGAGGGCAGAGCAGGAGCGGGAGGCCAGGACTCTCCTTCCTCACTGAGAGGCTCCACTCCAGAAGGTCAGAAGGAAAGCCAGCCTGAGGGGGCCAAGCGAGTAGCTGAGAAGAGCCACCGCCTGAGCAGGAGAAAGGCAGATAAGAAGCGTGAGGGTCTGGAAATGGCTTCCTGCCGGAGGAAGCCCCCTGAGGAGGCTGAGAGGGCCCCCAGGCTGAGGAGAAAGCCCATCCTGGTGAGGAAGGACAGCAAGGAGAAGTTCCTCTCCCTGGAGAGGCGGGTAGTGGATCTGTGCCAGTATGAACTGCAGCAGCTGGCAGAGCTGGGTTTGGCAGGGGTGTCCTCTGAGCAGCAGCAGCAGCAACTGCTGCCTTCATGGAAAACCAGTCAGGAGGGAGGAAGGGACAGAGAGAGGGACCGAAGCAAGCACCAATTGCGGCAAGTGCAGCCTCAGCATCTTGGCACCAAACCTGGCCAGAAGCCCATGACAGAGCCAGGCTACCTAGAGAGTGCATCCTTCTCCCCTCCGACACACCGGAGCCAGGAGGAGGGCACTGCCTCACCTAGAACCTCCCCTTCCTTCAGCCTAGCACTAAACAAGGTAGGTGCCAGTGTCCTGGAGCCCAGGCCCCTCACCCAGGATGGGGACAGAGGTCTCCAAAAGGCCATGGCCACCCCCTTCGGCTCCCAGAGGTGCCCTTAGTGCTGATGTGGGGAGTGAGGGGCAGGGCATTTGTGTCTGAACTCTCATCTCATCCATTCAGATGTTGATCTATGGAATGTGGAGCCTCCATTGCCTCAGGGAGGCCTGGCCAAGCAACTTTGACCTCCCAAGTGGTGTGAGGGGCTCTCTGAGGCTCACTTAGGGTACAGTCTTCATCCCAGCCCCCCTCACACCAACCCCCATTGTTCCCCACTGGGAGGCTCCTCCTGAACTGGCTGTTAGGGGTGCCCAAGAGCAAAATGCTAAGACCTCAGAGGGGACAGAGCATCGCCCTTGTGACTCCCCAGACCTAGCCCTTCTGTGCTCCACACACACATGTGGTGCTAATGCCTCTTGAACCTCCAGCCTCCCTGCTGGCCTGTTTGGCTGCAGATCCTGCTCCTTGTTTGTGTTGCTCCCAGCTGTGACCCAGGTGGAGTGCCTCTGTTCAAAGGGGAGAAGGGAACAGCTGCCCCTTGGAGTTGTTAGCCATAAAAGCAGCAGCTGGTGCCTCTTTCCCCACTGAAGGGGCTTGTCTGCCTTCCAGGGTTTAGAATCTGCCTAGCAGACTGCAGGATACCAGTGTGCAGAGCTGGACACAGCGGGATGGTCTAGTGCCCTATGCGGGCCTTTGAATCCTCCTAATGCTTTAATGGCTGGATACCCTGGTAAATCAGACCCATATTTATGTGAGAAGTCCCTTGTCTATTGAGGTAGAGTCCTTGTCTGGAAGAGCTGCCAACCCCTCCCCTTCCATCCACCCAGCGGGCTCCTGGGACATTGACTCATTTAAACAGGAATCACCCGTCTCCTGGCCTGATTCTTGTGCACCTGATTGCCTGGTATCAGCTGTAGTCCTCAGAGGTGAGACAGTTGCAGGGTGGTGATGCTGCGTATGGTATGAGTTAATAAAGTGCACTTGGGACTGGGACAGTATCATGCTGTATGCAGTGCAGGCTGCTGCAGTGCATTTAGTGTCGGGGACACAGCATGTCTAGTGCAGCCAGAGCTATGGGGCCACCATGTGCAGCATGGGCCAGTGCAGTGCACTCTAGGCTGTTGGGAGCGAGAAATGGCCCCACTGTGCATTAGGGTCATGATTGGGCTGGCTTCTATACCATGTTGTTGCTAGCACTGAATCTGTTCCAAGGAAATCTCTGTGGCAGGGTCCCATGTGCGGACCTTGTACGTCTGTTAATATGCACCTTTTGAAGCGCAGTGTCATCTTTGGGGACCTGTGTGCTTTGCTTAGCAAAGGCTCCAGGGCTCCATCCAGTATGTCCCAAAGCCGCTGTTTCAAGTCATTGAAAACAACCTGGGCTTTCCAAAGAGAAACCTCCAGCTTCCAGGGTTAGCCTCCTCTTTCCAGAAAGGGCCATCCTTGCTAGCACGAACTGGCTCTGGAGATGGAATTTTCCTCCCAGCCACAAATGAGGCATGTTGAGAGGCAGCTTCTGTTACCTGGTCTAGCACATCAAATGCACAGAGTGGGGAGGCTAAGCTGCTCATACCCACTCCCTTGTCCCTGCCTATGTGCCGGAGCTCTGGTGTTGTGGGGGTGCCTGCTGGAGAGGCGCAGGTGACTTGCTCTCAGCACTGTAGGCCCTTCTGTTGGGCTGCTTGGCCTTTAGCATGTTGCCTGTTATTTTTGTGTCCAGGTTCACCCAGGAGCCTGGTTCCAGTAACCAGCTTGAGCTGAGCACAGAGGAACCCTCATCTGGGCTTACCTGGGTGAAGCAAATGGAAAAGGTGCTCCTCAGCCACTTAGAGCAGTTCTTTCATTATCTACAGGGGTGTTACCACCACAGTGAAGGGATCATAGGTTTGTGTATGCAGGTCCACGAGACTCCCATCCTAACCACCCAGACATTGTGGGGCTGCTGAATATTGAGGCAGCAGCTGTGGGGTGATGACTGCGGGGTCCCTGAACTTGTAGCACGGGGGGAAGGAAGTTGCAGGCTCTCTGTGAAGGTCTCTTGTTTAACCCAGACTACTGCTGACCCTGAAATAAACCATGTGGTCTCTCTTGATATTGACTAGTTTGAGAAGCAGTGCATGGAGAGTGCTAGCTATGCAGGACATGGCCTGCCCAGAGCTGTCAGGGAGGTGGGAGGAGTTCACTTCTCAAAATCTTGCCCTTTGGTACTTGCTTGAATCTGACACCTATTTTGAGAGGTTCTTACAGCTGTTTTCTTCTCACCACAGGAGCCCTTGACGGATGCAGAAAGGATGAAGTAAGTGTCCTGTTCCCTACTCATGCTCCAATCTCACTGCAGCTGTGTGTGTGCTGATTCCCACCTCCCATTGTCCAGCTTCCTTTGAATCTGCATGGTGGGTTTCCCTTCTGTTGAGAAGCTAGGCCCATTTGGAGAGACTGGGGAAGGTGTCTCTCTGATCTGCTCCCACTTGCCAAGTTTTGCCGTGGTTCTCTGCATTCCCTGAAAGGACAGTTTAGAGCTCTGCAGATGGGATGCCTTTAGGAGACCCATCTCAGGGTCCCTTGAATGCTGTTACAGTTTGAGGTGGTGGGGCAAACACTCCTGATTCTAAACATCTATTCTTCACCATCAAAGGGAGAAAAACTCAAAGCGCTATCATTTTGGTAAAAAGAAGAGGAGCACTTGTGGCACCTTAGAGACTAACAAATTTAATGGGCATAAGCTTTCATGAGCTACAGCTTATGTTGGTCTCTAAGGTGCCACAAATATACCATTTTGGTGTGACTCACTGTAGTGTGTGAGCTCCCCCTGCTGACTGTGAATGAAAACTTTTTGCACAGACAGAATCTTAGCAGGACGCAGCTCTGAAGATCTCAGTCCCTTCAAAATCCCAAGTGAAGAACAAACTGACGCAGCTAGAGAGAGGCTGTATTTTCTAGGTTTTTCTGAACAGTTGAGCACAGTGAAAGCGCACATGCAGGAGTGAGTCTCTTTGTTTGAGGGGAACACAGCACTTAGTGTTATAATGGGGCCTGTTGGAGGCTGCCACAGCATCTCCCCATAACGCGTATGCTGCCCATGCTTCCCTCCGCAGCTCGAGCTCCCCACTTGCTGGCCCAGCAATTGCAGGGACTCCTGCTTTACTGCATGTTTAGGGTTAGGGTTTTGGTTGGGGCTGTGGATTTGTGATGCCTCTTTCACCTCCAACTCCTGCAGTATGGGCTGGAATAAATTATTGAGTGGGTTTCATTTTCCAGGGAGAGACACCTAAGCTGTGCAGCCCATTTGGCTAGTGGACTTTATCCAAATGCTGCAACCTGAGCGGGAGCTGGTGTCATGGATAGCAGGGCTGCTTATGCTTCTCTGCCCCTGGTTCCAAGAGTAGAGAGCAACCTGTGTTGCCAGGAAGCAAGGGCTTGAATTTCTCATCTTCTCAGCTGAGCAGAGACGCATGCCTCTTGCTGCATTTGACCCTCCTGTCAGTTTAGTTTATTGCTACAGGCCCTGACTGCTCATAAAAAAACAAAACCCACGGCATGAGCAACAGCATGGAGGGGCTCTGCAACTGCCCCCAAACTCTGTCCATGCATCTCACTCCTGTCCTCTTCAGCGTCCCCCCATTAGTCCAGTTCTGCTCCCCCCAGCTCGGCCAATGCCCCATATTCTTGACCTGCAGAGCCTCTTCCCAAAGTCCTTGTCCTGGGGCTTAGAACAATAGTTGAGAGTCCAGATGAACAACTGAGTCCTCCGGGGGCAGTGCATGCACACAGCCATCTTTCAGACACCATCGGACTCCTCATGGTGTCCCGTTGTGGGTGTGAGAGGAGGGATGAGATCTGAGCCTAAAGAATCACTTCCATTCACAGGGGAGGTCTGCGTGTGAAATGCCCGCATGCTCCCCAACAGCTAAGCTGGAAAGGGGATGGGGTCCATTAGCACCTGTTTGGATGGTGCCCCCACAACCACCTGGGAGCATCATCAGTGTCTATATGGGGTCTCTGCTTCTCAGGGCCCTGAAGTGAGCTTAGACGCTGGGTGTCTGCACTGAGGACTGCAGCCCCCATCGCTTACTGAATGGTGCATTGTTGCTCTGTGTGCCTCAGGCTGCTGCAGCATGAGAACGAGGAGTTGCGCCGGCGGCTGGCCTATGTCACTAACAAGATGGAGGCGATGGAGAGGGAACTGGAGTCCGGCCAGGACTACCTGGAGCTGGAACTGGGCCAGAACCGCGAAGAGCTGGAGAAATTCAAGGATAAATTCCGTAGGTATGGCAAACACCAGAGGAGAGGATGTGGCTGTGGGGAGACAGGGTACCTCTGCCTAGGGACTCGCTTGGCTGTCTAGAGGGGGCTGAGCCTGTGTTGTGTTAACCTGAGGCATGTGGTATGGGGAGATTAGGAGAGTTACAGATAAAGCTCAGCACACATTGCAACCACCTCTGGGGAGGAGCACAGCAATGCTACCCAGCAGTTTAAGGCAGGAAATGGAGAATTCTTTATCGGTTTGAATAGTACAAAGGCAGAATGAAATTGTCTGAGCTGGAATTTAGCCAGGACTTGGGGGTTAATACCCTGACAAATGCAAAGGGAAATCAGTGGCTATAGTTGGCTGGGTTCTCTTTTTTATGTCTTACCTGAAAGGCAGCACCTTAGTTAGAACAGCACTCCCTACCACCACATTTGAGTACTATAGAGTGCCCACACCACTTCCTGCAACAGCCTGTTTTTCCCTTGGAGGTGTCCCGTCCAAATACTGACCCACTCTAGCCTGAGAAGTGAAGGGATTACAGCCTCCCAGAGAGAGAATCCGGGCAAAGAGTTAACATGTCGGTATGCTCTGTAGCAAGTAGTCTTTCCTGTTGTGTGAGGAGCGGTTCTCACATTCCAGGCTATCAAGAGAACTTGAGTTGATGGCCTGGATTCCTTTTCACTTGGACATTCGTGCCTCTGTTTAGGTTACAGAACAGCTACACTGCTTCACAGAGAACCAATCAGGACCTGGAGGAGAAGCTGCATACCCTGGTAACTGACCTGCTGAGCCTCTGGGGAGAGGAAGTGGGGGAATCTGGTGTGTTGGGACAGAGGGAAGGGACCCTGGCTTTCAGGCCAGGCATTACAGCAGCTCATGTGGGAGGTTCTGGTCATGATCCTTCCCAGGCCTAGCCTGTTGTCCTGAACTGGGTACTTTGCTGAGCCCCCACTTTTATCATGCACCAGAGCTTGGTTTCCCCACAATGTAATTGTCATGTTGCATCAACCTCTTTGAAAGGTGCCAGGGATGTGTTGCTCCCTGCAGACTCCAGGGGATCACTCCCAGGGGACTGGGGCTGTTGGAGCGGAGCCAGCATGTGTGTGTGTATTGTGTGCATTCATAACGCTCATGGCTGTTTCTTTTCTCTCCCTCCCTCCCTCTCTCTCTCCTCCCCATGCTGCTGCTGGCACACTCTGGGCGCATTCACCTCTCAGGCCTCTCTCAGCCAAAACTGGATTTTTGCAGTTGCGTCTTTTCGTTTGTGTGGTTTTTTTCTTTCTCCTCTTCACATGTCTCAGCCTGTCATTTTCACTGTCAGTCACACATTACTTGGCCCACTTGTACCATCCTCGACTGAGGGGCCCCAAACCTCATCCAGCCAAAGGCTCCACCTCTACTGAACAAAACAGCTGTCTGCAGAGACGACTGGTCCTAGCACGCAGTGCTCCAGCCGAATGTGAGCATTTGCTTCTGATCCAAATGGAGCATTGCCTGCTAGGAAGCATAATGCCCACAGGCTGCAATACTGTGTTATGGGTGTGGGCGTCTGTGAACCCATTTGGCCCACCCGTACTGTAAGTAAACAGATGCTTGTTCTAGTCGTCATCAGTCACCTGTCCATAATAGAGAATGCAGGGTCGGTTCTCGCCCTTGGCACTAGGAGCTTTTGGGGTTAATATCATTTATGCAGTTACCAAAAAGTCAATCCATGTTTCAGAAATGCCCTGTTCCTGCATGCGTCACTGCCTGTCGCACTGGGCCCTGCTACCACTACTGGTCCACAAGTGGGCCCTGTTAGTCACAGGCTGAGAGCAGATTCCGGGGCTTCTGTGGCCCTGAGGACTTGGGAAACGTACAGGAGCTGGATCAGGAGCTCTGAGCTGTTGCCCCCCCACTGCTATTAGCCTTCATGTCTGTTTCCTCTGAGCAGGAACCCATGGGGAGTCTAGTGAGGAAATGTTCCCCTTTGGGAACAGAATTAACCGAGATGAAACTGCACAGACAGGTCCTTTCACAGCAGGGCAAGCCCCGGAGTCTTCCCTGAGCTCTTATGCAAAAGCAGAGCCTTCTTGATGCTGAGTCAACTTCTGCTGTACCTATCATTGACTCGCATGCTTCTCTGAGCAACAGCTTCCTGTTGCCCTGGTGAAGAGGATTGGATGTCACAAACACAGTGATCTATGCTGCTGGTGAAAGGTGTTGGATTGGCAGGGACTGAATCCTTTGTATATCTCTAGAGAAGCACCAGTGCAAGCTTCTTCCGCAGTCCCAGTGCAGTCCACTTGTGACTCTAATGCTGAGAGGGAGTTCAGTCTCTGCATGCTACCACTGCAGGAAGGGTAGGAAGAGCAACTGGGCTGCAAAGGATCAAACTCACCTCACTTCAGTAACTAACAAACATGGCAAGAATTCTGAGCAGCCCAGCATAAGGTGGCTGGCTTTATGTGCTATCAGAGACCCTCCCTCTGTGCAAAGCTGGGGCTGTTACCTGTCTGTCTGGAAGGTTTTATTTCCAAGCTGAATGTGTTTGTGTGTTATGCAGGGGGTTAGGTGGGGTAAGAGGCCAAGCCAGCCTGTTCTGGTGGAATTTACATCTTGTGTTCCTGTGCCCCAGATAAAAAAGGCAGAGATGGACCGGAAGACCCTGGACTGGGAGATTGTGGAGCTCACTAACAAGCTGCTAGATGCCAAAACTACCATCAATAAACTTGAGGAGCTCAATGTAAGTGTCCAGTCCACAGCCTGTCTGCTCAACATGGGGAAATGTATGGTAGTTTCATGGCTGATTAATATAAGGTCTGGTCTATAACTTCCTTACTAATGAATGGGGAGGGGCAAGCAGAACATGGCTGACATTCATCATGGCTAAGGCTAAGTTTTTGTCACAGATATTTTTAGTAAAAGTCATGGACGGGTCATGGGAAATAAACAAAAATTCACGGCAACCTGTGACCTGTCCCGACTTTCACTAAAAATATCCCTGACAAAAGAGGTAGGTGGGTTCAATACCCAACTGCTTCTGGGGCTCTCAGGTCCCCCACTACTGCGGTGCGTGAGAGCTCTGCGGTCTCCCTGCCCCAGGGGCTGGTAGCTGTAGGGTCCTGCAACTGCTGGCTGCGGCTGTGGCTATGTAGCTGTGGGGAGTCCCAACTGCCTGCCGTGTCTGGGCAGCTACTGGGGGGTTGCCCGCAGAGGTCCCGCCAAGATTGGGCAGCTGCACCCACCCGCCAGGGCTGGGAGCTCCAACCCCAGGACAGAAAATGTCATGGAGGTCAATGGCAATCACAGATTCTGTGACCTCCGTGACATAACTGTAGTCTTAACCATGGCTGAAATTGTGGGGAGCTGAGGACGTCAGTGAGGACAGATAAATAATAGAGAGGGGAAGCAGGAAATAGCAGCATGACTTGTGATTTGAGTCCTACAAGTTGAGCAGAGAGCAAATGAGATCTGGGCTTGCTGTGTGAAGTGGCAGCAAAAAAGGCCCACCTGAATGTGGGCTGCAAAACTAAAGGCTGAGCAGCCCAGAGCCGGGAGAGGGATGGTCCCTCCATGCAGCTTTGGTGCCACAGTGCCTGAGGTCTTGCACTTGATTCTGGGCACCTTGTTAACACTGGCAGGAGTTCAGAGAAGGGCTGTGAGGGCCTGTTTAGGCACTGAACTCTCCAGTTTGGCTGACAGCACCCTGTGGTGGGGGACGGTACGGACCCTCAGATATTTGAGGGGTGTCAGGCCCAAGAGGGGGAGAAGCTTGTTACAGACTCAGTGTAAACTTGGAGGGAGGGGCTGGAATGGAGAGGAGCTTCTCAGCCGAGTGGCAGAGAGGTACTGGCCTGCGAAGGAGCCTCCCCAGGGGAATGGTGGGAGCCCCCGGTGTGGGATGGCTGACCTCCCCTCCCCCATGTGAGTGAGGGGTCTGCTCAGGCAGCAGGGGCCTACATGCGTTGCTGGCAATGTGTGTGTGTGTGTGTAGGGACCAGATGAGGCCAGCATGACTCCCATCCCCGTGTGCTCTCTTGGCAGGAGCGGTATCGGCAGGACTGTAACCTCGCAGTGCAGCTACTCAAGTGCAACAAGTCCCACTTCAGGAACCACAAGTTTGCTGACGTGAGTAGCAGCTCTGGTGCAGGGTGTGGGAGGGGCTCACAGCTGCTCTGTTCCCTGCCCATAACTCCACACCTGGTCACTCTCCTCTGCAGGTAGGGGGAGCTGCCGTGTGTTCCACCGACCCCCGCTCCCCTGAGCATCAGTCAAAGGTGTAAGGAGCTCCCGGCCCTCTGTGCAAGGTCTCTGCTGGCTCCTCTTTCAGGCTGGCTCCATTTCACGTCTCAGTCGGGGGCTGTTATAAAAAGAGCCTTGAGCTGCCTTTCCAAGGGAGCGAGTGTCGTCTACAGCACAATAGCCTTGAATCCGATAGCCTGTCGGGTGCCTGAAGGCAGCTGGCAGAGGAGCAGGCCTCTCACTGACCCTTTTGTCTTCTCCCCCTTCGCACCTGGCCACGTGCAAGGCTCATCCTGCCTACTGAGGGGCCAGGTGAACCTGAATGCAGGTGGTCTGGCTCACGGACGCGGCTACTTGTGCCAGATTCGGGTATGCTTACCACTCCTGGGAGCTCACAGATCTGCCGACAGGCAGGGCACCAGGGCGGGCAAGGCTTTGAGTGCAGCACTAGGCTGGGAATGAGGGAGGAGCCCATGTTTGTATTGGTATTTCTTTTTCCCCCTGGAACGGGATCTGGCCCCAGCCTCAGGATTCTCATCACCTCTCCATAAAGCTTCGTCACGTGGGCTCCCTTAGAGGGCCCTCCCAGCGTCCTGCACATCCAATCCTGGTGCTTGTCTTTTGTGAGTGAGCACATGACTGGTATGTTGTCCCCCAAGCATGTCTCAAATTAGCGCTCCTGAGGTCACCGTATCAGTTACTGCTGGGATAACCTTCACCTCTCCCAGCTGTCTCCCCTCACAGGAGCTTTGAATTCTGCCCCCAGAGGGCTCGACCACACTCAGATGCCACTGAGGCAAAATGCAGCTGTGCAAGGACCTTCTACCTTGCACTCACCATTCCCAATCTGTGTGCCCTGGGCCCACTTGTCTGACTGCAGGATCCCTCTTGCAGCAGCCTGTGCCATGGCTTGGGGCCCTGGGGGTTTCAAGAGGAGGGGTCCACAAAGGCCAACCCTAATCTTTCACCATGGTGCTTGTGTGGCCAAAGAGCAGCATGATATTTAACAGGCAGGGTGGAATCGACCTGCTTGCCTGGCTGGCTGTGGCAGGTCTGTGCTCACCCTAGTCCTGCAGCCAGTTTACCCAGGACTCAAGGAGGCTGCCTCCAGGGTGCAGTGAAACATTTGGCATGCCCTGAATGTTACTATTCTCGTTGTTGAAAGCTCTGAACCAAAAGCTAAACCCTCAGTGAAGTGTGGGGGTCACCAAGGCTCTGCCACAGCTGCTAAAGCCTCAGTGAGGCAGCTGGACCAGGCTGGGGAACCAGCAAGTGCTAGGACAGTCATCGATACTGATCCTAGGGCAGGCTGCCAAGGCAGTGGGGCTGTAATTACTGTGCGCTTCCTGGGAGCTGTAGATCCTGCCAGTGGGGGCTGTTCAGTCACTTCTACGCAATCACCAACTGATTTTCCACTGATCAATAGCCCCTTTGCCTAGCACCCACCAGCTAGGCCTCATCTCCACTCTCATAAGCTATAGGCCTGAGGCCCGTGAGCAGGCTTCCCTTGCTCCCTCTCCCGAATGGGGCCCCTTGGTCAGGCTTGGGGCAGGCTCCTGTGTGCTTTGAGAGCAGTAGCATCCTGCAGCCAGAAGTTAGAGCTGGGAAAGCTCTGCTAACTCCTCCTGTGGGGCAAACCTGTTTTGAGGGTGGGGAGGGCAGCATGTATGTCAGTGGCTGGGCCCTGCCCAGGTGGTGGGGAGCAGGTGAGTATGTTAGGGGTAGACAAGTGTGGGGTGTTAGCTAGGGCTGGGTGGAGCAGGCAGTGTATTGCAGTCTCCCAAGTGCTGCTTGTGGCTCTGTCCCAGCCTCTCCTGGCTCTGCTGAGGCCCTGAGGGGCTGTTTCAGGCTTAATGCCCTCTCTCTTTCTCCTTAGCTTCCCTATGAGCTGCAGGACATGGTCAATAAGCACCTGCACAGCACCCAAGAGTCCCCAGGCCCTGGGCAGGAGGCTGCACATACCCTGGCCCCATCTGACATCGTGCCCACCTCAGTGATTGCCAGAGTCCTGGAGAAGCCCGAGTCACTGGTCCTGAACTCTGCCAAGTCCAGCAGTGGCAGCTGTCCCATAGCTGAGGATGTCTTTGTGCACGTGGACATGAGTGGAGCTCTGCTGGACGCCTGCCCCAGCCCAGGGCTGCCTGGGAAGGAGAGAGGGGAAGGGGGGAAGCAGCAGAATGGGGGCTGCAAGCCACAGAGCAGTGTAGAGAGCCTGCCAGAGGAGGTGCCTGCCTTCGAGAAGCTGAGCCCCTATCCCACGCCCTCCCCTCCCCACCCCATGTACCCAGGGCGTAAGGTGATTGAGTTCTCTGAGGACAAAGTGAGGATCCCAAAGAACAGCCCCCTGCCCAACTGCACCTATGCCACACGGCAGGCCATCTCCCTAAGCCTGGTGCAGGGCGAGGACGAGAGCAGTGACCGGCACCGGACGCTCCCTAACAGCCCTGTCTCAGAGGGCCGCCACTCAGCCTCCAGCTGCTCCTACCAGCCGTCTCCCAAGGCGGCTCGAGCACACGGCTCCTCGCAGAGCAGCCCTTTCAGCAGCCCACCCCAGATCCCCAGCGCCTTTGCCAGCTCCGCCAGCTCGGAGGAGGACCTCCTGGCCAACTGGCAGCGGATGTTTGTGGACAAGGCGCCGCCCACTTCGGAGCAGGTGCTGGTGAGCCGCACCTCCTTCAGCTGTGACATGGCTCCGGAGCTCCAGAAGCGGTTCAGCCGCTCCATGCAGGAGCTGGGCAGGGCGGCCTCGGCCTACTCGGATGGCGAGGAATCTGCACAGAGCTGCAGCTGGACCGTGAGCCGGGACTCAAGCGTAGACACAGACAGCACTGAGTCCCGAGCCCGCAGGAGCCATTTCTCCTCCGATTACGGCATGGACTTCTCCCAGGATGAAGCCCGGAAGCTGCTCCAGGGCAGTGGCGGGGGCACCACTGAGCCCAGCAGCCCCCCGCCAGAGAAGCACAAGGACTATGTGGACCTGGGCTCACCTGGGAGCCCAGCCGAGGAAAGGGAAATGCTGCTGAAACCAAGCAAGGAGAGCAGCCCGGGGGGAGCCCTGGAGGAGAGCGGGGAATGCAGGAGCAAGCCTCCCTCAGGACGGCCACACCGCAGCCCTAAGAGGATGGGTGTCCACCATCTCCATCGCAAGGACAGCCTGACACAGGCCCAGGAGCAGGGCAACCTGCTCAACTGAGGCTGGGCAGCGCCACAGGGCAGCGCTGTAGCTGTCTCACCACTCATGGGGTTGGTTTCCCTGGCACCACACATGCCCCAGGGGGCTTCAGGCTCCACTCCCACCTTATATTTATTCTGGTTTTGATACCCGGAAGCGCCAGGATCTTGCTGGCGTTCCGCACCCACCACACCAGAACACAGACGTGAGGCCTTGCTCGCCCTGGCATGCATGCCCATGCCTGTGCTAACCACTCATCTGGTGCCTGCCCTCACACTCAATCTTACAGCCCCACCCTGGTGCCCATGCCCTTACTCACCCTGAGGCCTGTGCCTGCCCTCACACTCATGCTCACAACCTTGCCCTGGTGTCCATGCCCTCATTTTCACGCTGATGCCCATGGCCCTGGGCGCACTTGTGCTGGTGCCAACAAATAGAAACTCTTTGCTCTGGTCTTGTCTGATCCCCATGAGCCCCTGCAGGCTGAGTGGGACATGAGGACTGCCCTGCGGGGTGGGTGCTCCTTGATGGCTGGCCCCCTGCTGTGAGTCAGAAGCATTGAGTTGGGGACTGTTGTTTTGCTATTTTTTGTTTCCCCCCTGCTGATCTCTGTGGAAACCAGCCAGCAGTCATGGCTGGCTCTCCCTTAAAGCTTCCTCTGCAGATCCCTGCTGCTTAGCTCATGGGCCTGACCCAACATGTGGCTCATGCAGAGGCAATGCCCTGGGAGAGCCCCAGTTCCCTCTGCCATGGGGCTGGGCCATAGCTGCCCCCAGCAGTTGCTCAGCGAGGCTGGCCTGCAGCGTTCCCATGACAGTGGTTTCTATGCTGTGGGTTGGATTGTGTGTTTGTCTCTCCATCTCTGGGTGCTGTTGCACTGGCCTGGCTTGTGTTTGGCTAGTGCTGATTCTCCACACCTGGGTCGTCTTCTCATTTTAATCCTTTCCAGGCCTCTGCTTTTAAAATGTTTTGTTTTTCTCTTCCTGCATAAATGAGCAAAGCAGCTGACAGCCAATCCATTGTCTGCCCAGAGGTTTGGTGTGAGGTCCTGCTCACAGGAGTCACCAGCTCCCGCTTCCCATCCAGGTCTTTTTACTCCAGCAGAGCCATATGGACTCCAGGGCAGGATTTTACCCCAGGAGAGCAATAAATGAAAGACCATAGCAAGCTGCCTCTGGGCAGGGCCCCAGCAAGGGCTCTGGGGAGAGAGGGAGACCTGTTTGGGAGCAGGGCTTATCGCTGCCGTATGCAGACACGGTACCTCATGGCTCAGCAGTGGCCCTTTGGGAAGGCCCCTGTGCATGTGCATCCCTTCCTCTGGCTGGGTCCCGGGCTGGCTCCGGTGCCCTTCCAAGGCCTCCCCACTGGGGGGGCTGGAGTTGTGTGTGTGATTTTCCTTGTGTTCAGTGTTGGTACGATTTTCCTTTTCAGTGTTTGATATTTTATTTGTGAGAGAGAGCGCCAGGGTCTAGTTACTAGCTTCCTAACCTGCCCTTGCCTATCTGGATTTTTACCTCCCACCCTGAAGGTGTAACCCAGCACACTGGCATGGTCCCTGTGCTGCTCCCTTGGGCCTGGGGACCCCCTTCCGTTGGCTGTGGTGGGTTTGAAGCTGGAGCTGTAGCGTCCTCCTTCAGTGAGAGCGAGCTGCTGCTCTGTGCTTCGCTGTGTATGGAGGGTGCAGCCTCTCTCTGCAGGAAGGAAGCTCCCATTCAAACACCCAGCAAGAGATGCTGCCCTGGGGCAATGTCCCTCCCTAAGCCCCTGCGTTTGTAGCTGGTGGCAGCCAGGCCCAAAGCTTTGCTCTCAGCTCCAGCCTGGAGGCTGCAGGGCCTGTAAAAGGGAGCTGTTCCCTCTCCTTGTATTTTGGCCCAGCCCGTGGCTGCTTTCTGTGTGGGTAGGTTTGGGCACTCTGGTCACAGCAGCTGCCTGTGCACTTGCCTTGTTCTTGGCCACTCAGCTCAGTGTGGAGCTGGGCTGGGACTCAGTATTTCAGCAGCTGCCCTAGCAAATTGGTGCTAATGGTGGGAGCCTCTCCTCAACCTGCAAGGTACTAATCCTCTGTGTGGGGGAGGGCCCTGCCCAGCACAGCCCAGCTCCTCTCTCTCCTGTAGCCTCCTTGCAGTGCTGAGGTCCAAGCTGCTGCTTCCTCCCACCCCATCTTCATGCCCCGGCCACAGGGCCTCTCCTGTTGATTGGGCTCCTAGGCCCAGACTCTACCTTGTCAGCACAGCTTGACTCCAAGCCTCCTGGGCTGCGTGGTGGCCTCACTTGTGTCATGACCTAGCTTTGAGCTGCAAGTGCATGCTGGGAGCAATGGCGGCTGGCTGGGGCTGGCCTGGGCTGTCTAGTCCTTGAGCTGGTTAGTGTAGGTGGGTCCGATCACCTCCACTTCTCCGCGAGAGGTGCTTCCCCTCCTGCCTCAACCCAAAGGTCCCTGGTTGCCCTGCAATTGGCTGTCCTGAGCAGTTCAGACCAAGATGAAAACCACCTGATTGTAGAAGCAGTTGGTGTGCTGGTCCCTGTAAGGCAAAAGCTAATTTCCCTTTTGCCTTTGATCACATCAGGCTAGAAGCAAAGGAATGCCCATAGACCCAGTCCAGGCCATGGTCCTGAGGTGCCATTTCCTTTGGAGTGTGACCAGGCAGCAGCAGAGCCCACGAAAGAAATGGTGAGGGGAATGTTGTGCAGCCAAAAGAGAAGGAGCAACCTGCTCCGAGGCTGCATCCGTGGGGCATCAGGCCTTTGCCCTCCTTCTTGTGTCTGGCAGTACTGGCTCTGGGGGGGAGAGGGGGGCACTTTTCAGTGTCCCAAGTCCAGCCTGTTCATCTGCAACTAACGTGTTTTTTCTGAGATTTTCAAACTGATGTATATTTTAAAACCAGAAATAAACTATTTTAAAAATAAGTTGTGGCTGTGGGGTGCTGGGTGGAAGCCAAGAGCAGGTACATCCTGGTGGCCGGGGGCCCTCTTACGGCAAGCCGCTGTCCCAGAGGTGTGCAGGGTCCCGTATGCCACCTCCTGGCTTGTCAGGGATAAACTGAACATATGACCTGTCTTTTCAGATGACGTCCTGGTTCTTCCTTTCACCATTCAGTACACGTCTGTGCTTTAACTACACAATGTTTGTTCAAAATGTCTCGTTGCCCAGAGCATCTACTCGGTGCTCACCAGGACCAGACCAACAGGGCTGGGGAAGGAGAGTTTAGAGTGGTGAAGAGTGTTGGACTGAAGAGAAGTCAGCTGAGCATAGACGCCATGGGAGCTGCTCCGTTGCTCACAGTGAATGTTGTCAGGTGTTCAGGCTCATTCGGCCTATTAAGTTTGTGGAAGAATGCTCACTCCCAGCAATGTTCGCATGTCATTGACTTGGAAACTGGCAGTACCAACAGGAGCACGCTTTTTATAGTGTACTTTTGCCTTTTGCATGACTATTTTGTGAACCTAAACTAGCTGCCTAGTGTTGTGGTTTCATATTTTGAAAATGTAGATGCTCCTGCCTCAAAGGCCAGCATCATTCAACCAAAACCTTCCTCGTAGTGAGTCCCCGAGACTCAAGAGAGAGGCGTAGGGCTCATGGGAGAAAGGGGCACTGAACACCTCTGGACCTTGTTGTGGCTGGTTGTCCCTGTGCTGTAATTCCGGTGCTCAGTCTGGCACCTTTTCTAACTAGCCCACATGCGCCAAACTCTGTTGCTAACTCTGCTGCCTGGTGGTTTTTCTTAAAGCTCCAGCTCCTGGAGCCATGTGATTAGGTGAGACTGGCAGCTTTCATTTAAAAGAGATGTCTTTCTAACCCTTGAGGTTGTGGAGAAAATCTGGCAAATATGACCCATGGGCACCTACAGGCTCAGAAAGCAAACGGCAAAGAGAAAGAACCCACTGTTTAAATCTTTTTTATTCTTGATTTTTATGGCAGTCCCATAACTTTGGGGGGGCCTGACGTGTGATTTTTGAATATTAGGTGCTGGTGATGCTGTGAACCCCACTGGAAAAGGCTGTTCAAGTCTGAGGGATAAAGGGGCTGCTGAGCTCACACAGTGAAGTTCACTCTGCACCTTAGGAGCTCCCTGGCCAAGACCTGAGGGCCAAGCAGAAGAAGACTTGTGTTTGCCTGCCTCTCCCTGTGGTAGCTTGAGCTGATCCAGTGCTGCCTCCCTGCTGGGCTCTCCTCCTTCTTAGTTGTGGTTCCTGCTCCCTTTTGTCCCTATAATTATTTATTTTGTGTGCTCCTGGGAGCAGCTGCTCCTGCTGCCCTTTAATCCTCCAGCCTAATTCTAGCCCTGAAACACAATCTTCCCCCCTGCCTGGCTCCAGCAAGGTGCAAGGGGCACTTGGCCCACAGTGTGTATCCTGCTGGGCAGGCACTGGCTGGAGCCTTCTCCACAGGGTGCATGCTCCGTGCCAAGTCCCCCACAGCCCTGCCTCCCCAGCAGGGTTCTAACAAGGGACCCAGCCCCTTCCCTCACAGCCTGGGGGATGTGTGACACAGAGCTGGGGTTTAGTCTTCGTGTGATGGAGCTGGCTTATCAAGGCATTTCCCCTGGGCTGAGCCTGGAAGTGGATGATTTACGGCTGCCAGTCCTGCTACGTGGGGGAAATTGGGGGAGACTTACTATGGGTTTAGTACTGAGGGGGGAGGAACAGAAGCATGTGGGCCCTGTCTAACATGAGAGAGAGTGAAGCCCATCTCTTGCACCTTCCACAGGAGGAGCTTGGAGTTTTGTAGATATTATGGAATTTAAGTCTGTGGTCATTTAAGGGACCCCACTCTAGGCTCCCAGCTTCTCAGCCATCACCTCTCTCAGGTGGAGACCTGTCTCTCTTGCCTTCCTGACAGGTTATCCCAGGCTATACAGTTCCCTGCCTGCACTGTGATATTCCCAGCAAGCCAGGCTGCCTACAAAGCCAGTGTCTGCAGTTTGCTTTCTCTCTAGAGGCTATGAACAGTGTAATAGCCAGCAGTTGTGCATTACCAAACAGCTCTTGGTAAGGAAGCACATTCTTAAGGTGAAAGCATTACAGAGAAAACATTAAAAAAATAAAAACTTACACACATGCTAAAAAGCTTATGAGCTGACTCTCTGGTAGGTGTCAACCCTTCCACAAGGATTGGAGGCCCCTCTTGGACCAAAGGGCCTGTCCCTTTGCTGGATCAGGAAGAAGATCCTGAGTCAGTGTAAATTCAGGCTATTTATCCAAAAGTCCTTTCTTTGTCCAGTATGTGGAGACTCCAGTTTGAATTAGTATTTGTGAGCCTCTGCAGGAGGTGATACCTCTCTCGTTGGGGGGGGTTTACAACCTGCCTGATTTGCCTTAATCCCCACAACTGTTGTTAGTTCCTGGAGGAGCTGTGGCAGCCTTCCCCCATGGAGGAGAACACAAATCGTACACAAGGCAGTCATTTAAAACAATGGATCCCTGAGGATACTGCATGGGGATGCAATGTCTGACATCTCTCCCATAGAGAGGTTACACGAAATCCTGTTCCACAATAATACACAAACTGTATACAACAAGGTCTTTAGAGGATAGTACAGGAAATTGCCCTAAGGCCCACAACTGCCTTTACAGATGGGGAAACTGAGGCAAGGGACTGTCCAAGGTCACAGAGTTGGTGCTAGGATCCTGGAGCCCTGTGTCCCAGTTCTGTGTTTTAACAATAATCCCATCCTCTGTCATAGAGTCTGGCTAGAACCTAGGCATCTGACCTTCCAGTTACTTATGTGCTCCTGCTGCTGGCTAGTTCAGCTTGTTTGGCTGCAGTGGGGACTGGGTGCACATTGCATTCACCATTTCATGCAATGTTCTTTGCCTGGGCAATGAGGGAAATATTCTAAGCTGCTGCCTGGGCTCTTAGCAGCTTCCCTCCCTCTCCCCGAGTGACTGCAGAGGAGTGCATGCTGATCTGCAATCACTAGGCACATCCTTGTCACATGGCAGCAGCTGGGGGCTCTGGAGGGAAATGGGCACATCACAGCCCTGCTTCAGTAGTGAGGAGTCAAGCACAGTCAGCAACTGTGAGAAGCTGCCAGCGCTGCTTCCCTAGCACCACTGGCTTCTTCATGGAGCCTGGCTCCAGCTGCTTGCCTCTGGTTATAATCCCTATCCCCTCCTTGTAGAAAGCCCTGTTTTCCCCCCAGCTCCCTCCTGAGAAAGGTAGTTGCTGATGCTCACACCCTTCCTGTTTCTCCAGGGCTGGTCCCTGCTGCCCTGAGCCTCCTGTTGGCAGCTGTGTGTGGGTTTTTGCTGGGACCCCATTATCCTACTTATCTGAGGTATTTCTGTGCTCCCCATTACCATAGTATTCTGAGGACCTCACAGTCCTTACTATATTGATCCTCCCACACTGCTGTGAGATAGGGCACTGATCTTAGCCCCGTGTCACACATGGGGAACTGAGGCACAGAAAGGCTAGGTTCAAAGGTACTGAAGATGCCACGAGTGGCATTTTCCAAAGCAGGTAACTCTCAGGGACCACAACTAGGCACTGCTCTGCAGCTTTTAGACCCCCAAATACCTTTACAAACCCAGCCCTAAGTGACTGTCCAAGGTCACGTACGAAGGTGCTTGGATTCCCCCAATACCCAGGTTAACACCCAACCCACTGGCCCAGTCTGTCCTGGACAATTCACTGTGAACTCTTCCTCATTTCAGCTGAACAGTAAGGGGGGGGAGAGATGGGGGTGGGGGAAGGAGGGGCTGCAGAATGGGGCATGAGCAGAGACCAGGGCACTGGTGGGCCCCAGTTGCTTTGCTGTGCCGCAAACAGGAGAACTGCAACCTCTCAGGAAGGGCGAGAGCATCACTGTTTCCTGTCCAAGGCAGTGAAACGGCTGGGGTGTGACAAGCGGGACAAATGTGGCCATGTAGAAGAGCCAGACTGCTGTGGTCCGGCTAGCATGTTGCGGGAGCCTAGGAAGGCAGCCCTGACCCAGGGACTGGATCAATCTGGGTGTGTATGAAAATGCAACCGCATGGCAGTGAAGAGAGAGCAGAGCTGGGAGAACGCTAATGAGCTGACACTGCCATAGGGTGGCCTTTCTTACCAAGTGCGCCATGGGGCTCTCCCCAGCACCGCCTTGCCCAGCCTGGGCCTGACAGGATCCCACCAGATAGAAATGGGTCCCTGTGTCCCACAACTCACCTGGCTGCTTGTCCCTCCTCCTCCATCCATCCCTCCCCCAAAGCCTTCCTCTAGTGCTGCAGGGCCAGAGCTGGGTGCCCCCGCAGCAGGCAGACATCACCACCACAGGACCAGCAGGCTGGGAGCTGAGCGGGCAGCCAGCCAAGCCCAGGCAGGCACTTCAGAGCGCTGCTGCCTCCCGGTGGCTCTCCTGGCTTTTGTTGTGTGCTCACTCCCCTGTGCTGAGGGCTCTCCGCAGTGCTGGAGAGGGTGAACTCGCCCTGCCGCAGCCAGTTGCAGTTTATTGTTCTACCGGGGTTTGAAGCCAGCTCCAATCTGAGCCTTTCCAGCTAACCACTCCGCCTGGTTCTCTAGTGGCGGTGCAGGAGGTTGAGCTCAGATGTGAAGGGGCTCTGCCCTGCTGGGTTTTATTATTATGGAATAACACCTCTTAAACTGCTACCGTGCCCCAGCCATCCCAAAGCACTTTACAAACTCACTGACGCAAAGCCTGGGCTAACAGCACGCAGGAACACGCCACGGGAGGGCAGGACAAGCCGTCACCCAGGGCCGATTCAGGAAGGCAGGTTGGACTCGCAAAAGCTGGAATTTGACCTCCCTCCCCACTCTTACATAAACTGCCCCAAGGAGCAGACCCTTGGCTTTAAGGCTCACCTGAGATACAGTGGCTTCAACAGCACATCGTCCCTTGGCACTGACCTGGAACATTGGTGTGGTTGTGGCCCAAGGAGCACCTCTGCCTGAATCCCCTTGTCACACCCTGTAACTGCATCCCTCTGCACTTTCCTGAGGCATTAAAGTCAGCACTGAATGAAAAGGGCAGTGCACCCCTTCCTGAGTCCTCCCTCACCTCTGCCTGCAGCGCCTAGGTTTTCACTGGCCATCTCCCCTGTAAATCTGCCCAGCTCTGCAGCTGTTGACAGAAGAGCAGAGTTAGAAGGGCTCCAGGATTAGAGGGACAGGCCCCTATTACAGCAAGGGCTTTGGACCTTTCTCACTGTTATTCCCTTCAGGGAGATGGGGCTATGCAGGATCTGGCTCAGCTTTGATTTCCTGTGGGAGCATATGCTTCGAAGGTACCAGCAATGAATGAGATTTCAGGGCTCTGCTCTCATGGAACAGCAGAGAGCCATGGTACATACAGGCCTTCTAGCATCTCCTATATACATGGACTGGATCTGGCTCTCTCCCACAAGGACAGAACCAAGAACTTCTCAGCCCATCCAGCCTGATAGCCAGCTCTGGGTCATGGGGAAGTGGAGACAGAGCAGTAGATTCTGGCCCTATGGTCTTTGCTCACACGCCCAGCACCGGCTCCAGGACATACAGAGGGGGATATGAGCAGCACCGGCCAGGCATCTGGTTTTGCCCCAGCTATTTGTGCATTACCTTCTTTGGATAAATGCACAAGCACAATACACTAAACGCTGGGGACAATTTCCTGTCCCTTCCCAGATGCATCGTGGAACCTCTGTTGGGGGCTGTGCCTGGCTTCCTCTGCTACCACTCTAGCCTGGTTTCTATCAGCAGATTGACACGCACCTCAGTGGAGGGCAGCTCACGTGGCTGCTGCTAGTCCAGCAGTCCCTTGCAATTGTTCTGCTGGGGGAATCCCTGCTCCATTCCAGGGATCTGTTTGTGCTAGGTCTCTCCTCACCCGCGCAATCAACCTCTCCAAGCCCATTCAACGCCCTTTCCTGTCAGTGGGAGCAGGAATGACAGAGCCTCTTGCAGCCATGAGCTGTGCCATGTCTGTGACCTTTATAAAACTCTCTTCAAGACACCGGTACAAGCAATAGAAAGAACATCTGTTATACACAAATATATACCTCTGAATAAATACAACCTCCAGCACGGGGGTCAGGAATGTACAGCCAGGAGAGGGAAGGCATGTGATCTAAACATGCAGTAAGTGGATAAGCACAAGCGGCTGACAAAGCATGTGACACAGACACGCATGTAGATTCACTCAGGCCAGGATCCAAAACTCAGAGCCCAAAGATGGCATCGATGTGAATGCACAATTGGGGCAGGCTTGCTGGAGGCATGTGGGCCTGGGCACAGCAGGGTATGCACACACACACAGCACAGACATTCACCCAGCATGTGTGGTGTGAACACACACACACACTCCATGCACGCATTGCACATGGCCCACCCATACAGGCAAACAGTGCTTGTCTCAGCAGACGCTGCAGGAGTATCCTAGTCACATCTCTGTTTCTGCTAAGAGGCTCTCGCCCAGACCTGACGTCACCAAGACCATCTGGGAGCTGGGATCTGTGGAGCAGGTGGGAGAGAGAATGTTAGACATTTGAGCTGAAGAAGAACACAGGTCTGGCCACCAGGCGCGGAGTCGAGAGTGAGAGAAGGGGATAAAGGACATGAGAGAGGCAGAGCAAATGAGGGCTAAGGAGGAGCTTGGCTAACATGGAAGGAGCCAGAAGCCAGAGAGGATTTTGAGGGGGAGAGGTGATCAGATGCACACTCTCTGTGCAACATGGCAGAGTTAATGCTGTTTGGGGGACCTTGAAGTGACTGCCCCAATGTCACTGCGGGGATCCAGATGTATCGTCTCGCAGGGACGCCGTGTGCTCAGGTTACAGAGGAAAAGCCAGCCCTGAAAACTCCCCCTGGGATCTGAGAGTCTGTCCACCATCAGGAGCACTATGGGTTCTGCTGGCCAAATTAGCCCTTCAGTGACACCTGTGCAATCCCACTGCCTTCAAAGTCTGCCCTCAGTGACAACTCCTGTGCTCTCAGAGAGGCTGCCCAGGTATAACTGACTAGAACTTCGCAACCCCTTCTGTTGCCAGTCCACAAGAACAGAATCCAGCTCACTCCCCTTTAGCTGTGCTTGCGCTGCAGAGTTCACAGAAGTAAGCAGCAGATCTACCCCGATGCACATGGGAAGCCAGGCTGTGGAGAACCAAGGGGCACGAGCACACGGCACTTTGTTTCCCAACTGACACCTGGAAATTCTCACTCTTCACACTGTCTGAATTGAGGGTTGACATGTAACTTCCTTGTTCAGTTTTAAAGAGGAAGGTGAAGCCGGAAAGCAGATAGGACATACCATTACCTCACACTCCCCGCTGCTCCTGATAGCACTGGCCAGTACATGACTGCACAAAGAACCAGCCACTGTTGCCAAAGGAATTCTTCCCCAAACTCAGCTGAGTGTCTTGAGGATGGTGTGTATGGAGCTGAACACATGTGTTTGTTGAGAAGCAGACAACCCCATCCTTCTTCTGAAGTGCTGGAGTCAGGTTTTTGCACCAGGAAGTATTGAGGGTCACAATGTTTTTGGACTCAGAGAAGTTATCCCTGGTCTCTATTTGGACAATTAAATTTGAGGGACTAGGTCCAAATATTGATTGGATCTCACAGAATTTGGGTGTTGAAGGCAGGTTTTGGGGCACTGCTGCACCGAGATGTGTCAGGGTCCAGATGTTTTTGGTGCATTATGAGCAGCTATACTTGTTCTCTATTTAGACACTGGAATTGGAAGTGGGGAGGGGTGAGCATTGGACAAAAATTGGTTGGATCCAGGTACTAGTTAAAAAATTAGCAGGATCCAGGTAGATCTCCTTTTTGCCTTTATCCCTGTTAGTTCTGCTGGATTCCTATCAAACATTGGTATACAGTAGCTCATTGGAATCACTACAATATCCCTTTCCTTCAAATACAGCCAATGGAGATAGAATATAGTGCCGGTAACCCACACAAGGTTTACCCCATTCAAATTGGACGGGAATTTAGGGAAGCAGCCTGGAATGACATGAGCTAGAATTTAGCTGAGACACCAGGGCCAAATCCCCAAGTTTTATGAAAAGACCCATGGGAGTTTTAATATCCATGACTCTGATTTTACATCTCTGCTGAAAGATATTAATTCCTGCAGCATCATGCCAAGGCATTGGTACTGGAAAGAGCCCACTGAGCCCCACCTCCACTTCTTGTAGAAGCCAGATTTTCCTGGGAGGCTTCCTATAGAAGTACTGACCCAGCCCAGCTTTACTTAACTGGCCGATGAGACTTGAAGTCAGTTTGTATTCCAGCCCACAATGAGATGGGACCTTGTCCATTTACCAACCCCACAATGACATACTCATCCCAGCATAAAACAACACAGAACCCTCATTCCTGACAGCCTCCCCAGTCCAGCCTCATCTCCACCTCTCTGGGGTCCCAGAGGTCTTACTGCTCTGGCAGATCCAGGGGTTCTTCTCCCTGGCCGTGACTTCATGAGCCTCATTCTCCTCCTCTTCCTCACCCTCAGAGAGCAGGTCCGAGATCTGCTGCTGCAGCTCGGGACTGATGCTGTTCTCTGCCAGGATCAGCGTCCGCAGGGCTGTCGGGTAATTCTCCACCATGTCCAGCAAGGTCTGAGCAGAACGAGAGCCAGAAGCGGGTAGAGAGGCAGCACAGACAGAAGTCAGACTGACAGGAAAGGCGTTCAGAGCTGCTTTATACTCTCTTCATCTGCCCCAACCCCTGTCCTCGTTTCTTCTCTCTGCCCTCCACTGGCTCTGAGCCGCACCCCCTCCCCACCCCAGCTTTTAGGGACACTAAAAACTCTCCACCTGAGGCCATTGCCAGGACTTCCTGGCTGTACCCAAGGAGGAAACTACTGCTCTCTCCTACCTGCAAATGTCCCCTGCAAGCCTGAGTCAGATGAGACACTGAGAATGGGAAATCTCAGTACCATGAGCTGAGCTTCTCAGAGAAGAGACTGCAAAAAACCACTCAGCAGATAAATATCTGTTACCCCCTAATCTCGCTCTAAGCCTAAACTCCAAGACTTATTCATAAACCTTGTTCCTGAAACCAAACCTTCTCCTTCACTTTTCCAGAGAACCAAAGATGCAAAAAATCTGCTCTCTCGCTCTCCACTCACTGGAGCTGAGGCAGGGACCACAAGCCTCAGGCTAGGGCTGAGCAGGACCTCCAAGGGCTGAGAGCCCTGGGTCAGGGAAAGGAACAGATAGTAGCAGTACTTCCAGGTGCAGAGACTGTTCTGAAGAGAGCATCCACTGATGGGGGGAGGGAAGGAGGTACATCTCAGGGTTGGGGACCCCACTGTTTGTTAACACCTGTGTCCCTGAGGCGCAGATGATGCTATATCAGCACCAGACACTCCTTACCTGGGCCGAATGGTTGGTAAGTCCTGTTCCTTCCAAGTCCAGAACCTCCAGGGTGCGACTGGAGGCCACAGCAACAGCCAGCATCCCTGCTACCTGGTCACCTGGAGGAGAAGAAAGCCAGGGGATGTAAGTAGAGTCTGGCTTCACACAGACCATGCATCCACTGGGCCTGGCAGATCATGGGACTACCCCGTCCCAATGCTACCAACTAATCCCTATTTGCCAAGAACATCTTGGAGGAGGAGGTAAAGGGTTATTGGTTGTGAAAAGAGCGGATTGTTAGTTGTGGGCTGTGACTGGCTGTTCTGGGACTGAACATAGAGAACTTGAAGGAACATAGTGAAATTGTTTCTCTTACAAGAAGACTTTGTTCAGACACAACACCTTCCACCCCGCTACCCAAGGATCTCAGAGCCTCCCGTCATCACCAGTGTGGAAACTCAGGCAGAGAGAGGAGAAGTGACTGGCTCCAGGGTCAGAGAGGAAGTTAGTAGTAGAACCAGAAATAGACTCTGGGAGTGCTGGCTCCCAGCCTTCTGCTCTGACCACTGGCCCCCACTCCCTCTCAGAGCCAGGAATAGAACCCAAGAGTCTACTGTCCTAGCCAGCAGACATGCTGTCACCCCTTGTAGGGGGATGGCTCTTTTGGGGCTGACCCCACTGGCAGCCAGTGCCAGTGAAGCACTCCCCTGAAAATCCCCAGGAAAGAGGCAGGGGACAAGTCGCAGGTGGAGCTCCATCAGCTACCATGTTAGGAACTCTTAACACAGAGTAGAAGCACCCACCCAGCCAGGGTCTCTGCTGGGGTGGGGGTGGCAGGGAGGGGAGAGAGAGCTGCTTGGCCTAGTTTCCTAGGGCAGGGTGAGGTGGGAGAGCCACATGGCCTGGTCTCTGCCTCACCAGCTGCCAATCCAGCTCCAGCAATACAAGCTGCAGAAGGAGAGTTGGTTTCCATGGCAACCATTGCCAGGCTCTTCTCCTCCATGTTATTATCTGGGGAAGGAGCTGGGGGGAAGGGGTGGGGTGGGGGGGCATGTTCCATCTGGCAGGCCAGTGGCTCAGACCTAAGGGATTGGGAATGGGAGGGAGCAGAGGAAGGTCACCACCTGAGCTGAGGCCTGACACAAGCAAACATAGCCAGTGGGACACGGGGAGCCCAGAGTCCCTGGCGGATGGAGCGGGGGGACACAGTCTTTCCTCCCTGCGTTGCTTGCAGCTGCCATCTCCTCTGTGAAACATGTTTGATGCATTTCCTGGCAGGACACGTGTCCTCATCACACAAACTATCAGCACAAGTGAGACTAACTCGCCCCCAGTCTCAAGCACAGAAGACTGAATGGGCTATGAAGAATGAACTCCCCCCTCACTAGGGTGACCAGATAACAAGTGTGAAAAACTGGGACACTTTTTTTTGGGAGGGGGGGTGGCGGGAGGGTATAGTTGCCTCTATAACACAAATCTCCTAATATCAGGATATCTGGTCTCCCTAGCCCGCACCTCCAGGGCAAGGAAGAGGCCCAGCAGAAGGGACAGTGTGGAGGAACCTGCCCTGCCCTGCCAGTGCCCAGGATGTCCCTGGTCTAGATTCAGTCTCCAGGGCCATCAGACCAGCACCTTCAGCAGCAGCAAACTCACACAAAGCCTGTCAAGCTAGTAGTTCAGAGCCTCTCACGCCTGTGCCGCTCACCGAGGGGGTTGTAGTCCAGGTTCAGCACTCGCACCTGGGAGCTGTGAGCTACTGCAATGGCCAGCCGTCCCCAACCTTTGGCCGTGACACCCGGGTTTGCGCTCAGTGTTAACTCCTTAAGGCCTGGAGAAAAGAGAGAAGCCAACGAACACCCTAAGGCTCCAGACAAGTCACCAAACCTTCCAGAGGAGAACCTGCTCAGCCAATCACAGAGCTAGGAAGCGCATGGCTCAGAGTTTCACAATTCCCTGCACCCTGATTGGTGGAGAGGGTATGGTTTATAGAACGACTAAAGTTAATTATCTACCTGCAGTGCTGCCCCTTCATTTGCTCACAAAAAGCAGTCTCAGCGTGGGAGGGGGAAATGGGCAAGGGTGGCAAAGAAGGGCAGGACAGGCAGGTACTGAAGCTTGAGTTTCAGGAGGGGCGGCTGCTGTGTCTATTGTGAGCATATACCTGGGGAGGCCTGAGGTCAATAGCTGGTTAGGGTGCTGGGCCCAGGCCTCAGACTTCATCCCCTGTAAAAAGGAACTTATTCAGCCAGCAGACAGTTATTCCCTTCCCCATAAAACAGCCACAAGGGACCATTCAGTGTTAATTCCAAGAGGAGCCAATGGGGCGAATTTACTGTAAACCCCAGTTCCGGGGCAGGATGGGGGAGGGGGTGAACGTAATGTGCATTGATTTGCATTCATTGTAAATGAACCAATCACAGCTCAGGCTTCACAAGTGCAAAATATTAACACCAAATCAGAAGTCCAAGCCTTGTGCCTCCCTCCCACTAAATTCAAACTCTCCCATCACGAGGCAGCAAACTGGTCACCATTCCCCAATAGCATCGTGCCAATGGAACAGTCCACTGTACCAGGAGCCATGCTCCATTGGATAGGGCTCCCTCCCCTTAGAAGTACGCAAGGAGGAAGCAGAGTCCTCACCCAGTGCAATGGCTCCTGTACTAAGGGACGGTTTCACTGCACTTACGCTGGGAGGAGAAGCTTCGTGCCATGTCTCAGCAGAGGGAGAAACTTTATGTGCTGCTCCCCTAACAAGACACAAGCAGAAGAAGTTTAGCTCTAAGCAGAGGGGCCTGAGCCATATATGAGTTCCACTGGCCACTGCATACCCCACAGACCCTTTTGCTTACCTGACTTGGCTCCATCGGGAGGCAGGAGCCCACAGATCAAGTTGATGCCCTCGTCACCCAGCATGCAGTCTCCCAAGTCCAAAGCCACCAGAGAGGGATGGATGGAGAGCGCTGGATTGAGGAGAGCTAGGCCGGCGTCTGTCAGGGGGCTCCCATGGAGGCTATGTGGGTAAAGGGTAGGAATTATTTAATGTGCCTTCCTCAGGGCACTGGGGACTGCCTCAGACGATGGGAACCAAGAAACAGAGGGAACAGGAGGAAGATGCCACTGCCCTGGTGGGGACAAGGCTCCAAAATGCCTAGGGATGCTGTGTCCCTGAATGAGGGAGCTTAGAACAGACTGGACAAAAAGGGCTCTGGTGACAAGTGATAGAGGTACAGAGACAGTCCTCTCAGCATAGGACGGGAAGCAGGCCTGGGGACTTCAGAGGTGCAGACAATTCCCTCCCAGCATGGGACAGACAGGGGTCTAGGGAATTAGGGATGCAGAGACATCCCCCTTCCAAAATAGGAGAGAGATCAGATATGCCAAGAGATGGGAGAGGTGCAGTGGTGGCCTCCTCCCAGCATGGGGCAGGGGAACTTGATGCTTAAAATCAGGTACATTTTTTCTCAGATAAGAATTAATTTACAGGACTGAAGAGCAACACAGTGCCACAGAGGGGTGAGGCAACCCTGTCAGAACAGCGGGGGGAGAGAGGGGAGCACATCTCCTGACATGGACGCTCACTGAGGGCAGGGGATACTGGACTTCTGGAAGGCCACTCTTGGGGGTGGCACATCTCCACATCCACATCCAGCAAGGTCTCCCCTACTTACAACAGAGACTGGACAGAGCGGTTTGTCTTCAGGGCTTCCGCCAGTTGCTTGACCCGGTTGATGTTGGACACAATCCCCAGGTTGAGGTTGAGCTGAGCCAAGGAGTGAGATTCCGCTACCCCTCGGCAAATGCGCCCGAAATCCCGGTCAGAAAGCTGGCAGCCCCGGAGTGACAGCAGTCGCACCGAGTTCTCCCGCAGGCTCTCGCAAATGTCCCGGATCTCAGCACTTGATAAAGTCTCCCCAGAGATCTGGATAGACCCTGGCAACATCTTTCACCAGTTTTAGCCGTGAGCAAACACACACAGACACCTGCAGAAACTGCTGTGCAATCTGGATCTGTGCAGGTAAATAATGTGCTATCGGAATTGGTGCAAGTGAATAGTGTGCAATCCAGATCAGTGCAGGTGCAATCAATGCTGGGATCTGCTGTGCAAATCTAATTAGTGTAAAGGTTTTTGTGCAGTCTGGATTAGCCCAAGGCTACCGAGCAATCCGGATTGGTGCAGGTCAGTAATGTGCACTATGGACCTGTGCAAAGGCTGCTGTGCAATCCCAATTCCTGCAAGTAACTAACGTGCAACCTGGAGCTTTGTCGGTGCTGATGTTGTGCAATCGGGTCAGTGCAGCGCTGCTGTGCAACCTCGAGCGGCGCAAGGAAACTAAGTGCAATCCAAATAGAAGCAGGTAGATAATCTCCAATTCTTGTAGCGGCTTCAAAATTCGACGCAATTACGGGTAGAGAGTCAATCAAGGCTGCAGTCCGGCTGGAGCACGATTCCCTGGACGGGAAAGAGGTGTGCAATCCGCAACAGAACCGGGTACCGTGCAATCCGGATCACCGAGAAGGAGGGTCTATATCCAGATCGGATCCGGATCACCGCGTGGTCACACCGGATTCGGAGGGATCTGAGCCCGACCGCTAACGATATGGGGAGACAGAGCCGAAGCAGCCGCGGGGCCCCTGAGACCGGGAGGGAACGGGCTGCGCTGTCATCAGGCTTCAGAGCAGCATCAGAGGCCGGGACCTCCCCGGGCACAGATCATCCCTACCCCGGTGCCCAGCTCCCTTCCCCCGGCAGGCGGCAGCCAGCCCGGGATCTCTGCGCTACGGCTCTTTCCGCCCGCTGCACCTGCTCTGCTGGAGACGGGGACTCTGCTGCTGTGGCACCGGGATTCCCGGGGCGGAGCTGGCCGGGCCCCCGGCTGGGCCGGCTCCCTCTGCACCTTGCTCCGGATCGCCGTGTGGCCGACCCGGAGCGGCTCCTCCCTCGCAGCCCAGGCTCCTCCTACCGGCTCGGCAGCGGCTGCAGCCGCCAGGGCCTGGTGCCCCCCGAGACCCCTGGTCCAGCGCCGCTGCGGGGATTCGCGCTGCCTCCCTCCCGGGATCCGGCTTTGTTTGGGGCCGGCCCGGCGGGGGCTGGCTGGTTCCTATTGCCACAGACCAGCAGCCTCCGCCTCCTGCCCTGCCTGGCTCCGCGGCGACCACCTCCCCCGCTTCTTCCGCTAGCACAGGGCAGCAGGTACCTGGTCCCGTGCAAAAGGCCTGGGACCGCCTATCTCCCACCCCTTTCCTCAGGCCGCCTTGCTGCACCCTCTATTTTGGGATATAGCCTCTCCCCCACAAATGTAGTTAGGGAAGGAGGCCCTGCACCTTACACACCTAGGTCCGTGAAGCCCTCACCCCCCCCCCTCCCGGGGGCGGGATCCACCCCTTACAATGAGAGGGGGAGAAATTTACACCCCATGGTCAGGAGCTTCCAATTCCCACTCCCCTGTTCAGGCCACTGGGCTCTCCAGGCTGGATACCTGGGTTGCAGCTGGAGTTTAGGGAAAGGAAAACCGAACCCTGTTGGGGTGTGTGATTGAACTACAAATGGAGAAGGAGAGACAGGCAAGAGAGGGAGGGGACTTGCCTAGAGGCCAAGGCCTGGAGCAGCCCTAGTGGCATGTAAGCAGATCTTGGGAAGGTAAAGAGGAGGGCAGTGGTCCAGGTAATAGAGCCACAGAAGAGGGAGTCACACAGTTTCAAAGGCTGAGGAGATATTTTATGGTATCATGGGACTAACAGAGTCTTGTCTGAAGCACCCAGGCAAAGGGTCAGGAAATTAATAAGTTCCATGGACATCTGAGAGGGCCAGGCATGTGTAAAAAGGACCCTACTTCCAGGCCAGAGATGGGTGGGGAAGATACTGTGGTGTTACCCATCAAGTGAGACAACTCCACATGCCAACCCCGGGAGGGTCAAGCTGTTGGTCTAAAAATGGGGAGAAAAGGATTTTAAATGGTGCTTTCAGGGGTGCTGCTATCAGAGACATCTTCTGAAGTAGGGCTGGTATGTGAGTGGAGTTGGTGGTAGGCTGGGGGCGAGCAAGGTGATGTTGGGAACAAAGATGCTGTATTATTCACCATTAGTAATATTGTTGTGGCATGGGACGGGTATAAGTAAAATGCCTGGTATGACATCAGTGAGAGTGCTTGATATAAAACTCTCCACAGCAAGGGTTAAAACAGAGGGCCTCCCCAAGGGACGCCATGAGGGCTGGCTGCAGCAACAGCTTCCAAATGGTGGTTTGGGGGTCCTGTCGACTAGGCACTTTCTCTTCTTTGCTTGGGGAGTTGCAGCGGAGCTGGTTGCAGAGGCCATTGGCTTTAGTCAAATCTCTCTGCACTGGTGGAACTAAAGCATGGCTTGAAAAGGAAGAGTGGAAGGCACATTCTCTTCTGCACAGCAACACATATAAGGGAGTCACATGGTTTCATAGAATCATAGAAGATTAGGGTTGGAAGAGACCTCACGAGGTCCTCTAGTCCAACCCCCTGCTCAAAGCAGGACCAATCCCCAATTAAATCATCCCAGCCAGGGCTTTGTCCAGCTGTGCCTTAAAAACCTCTAAGGATGGAAGTTCCACCACCTCCCTAGGTAGCCCATTCCAGTGTTTCACCACCCTCCTAGTGAAATAGTTTTTCCTAATATCCAACCTAGACCTCCCCCACTGCAACTTGAGACCATTACTCCTCGTTCTGTCATCTGCCACCACTGAGAACAGCCTAACTCCATCCTCTTTGGAGCCCCCTTTCAGATAGTTGAAGGCTGCTATCAAATCCCCCCTCACTCTTCTCTTCTGCAGACTAAATAAGGCCAGTTCCCTCAGCCTCTTCTTGTAAGTCATGTTCCCCAGCCCCCTAATCATTTTCGTTACCCTTCGTTGGACTCCCTCCAATTTGTCCACATCCTTTCTGTAGTTGGGGGCCCCAAAACTGGTTGCAATACTCTAGATGTGGCCTCACCAGTGTCGAGTAGAGGGGAATAATCGTTTCCCTCGATCTGCTGCCAATGCTCATACTAATGCAGCAATAGGCCCTTAGCTTTCTTGGCAACAAGGGCACACTGTTGACTCATATCCAGCTTCTCGTCCACTGTAATCCCCAGGTCCTTTTCTGCAGAACTGCTGATTAGCCAGTCGGTCCCCAGCCTGTGGCAGTGCATGGGATTCTTCTGTCCTAAGTGCAGGACTCTGCACTTGTCCTTGTTGAACCTCATCAGATTTCTTTTGGCCCAATCCTCCAATTTGTCTAGGTTACTCTGGACCCTATCCCTACCCTCCGTTGTATCTACCTCTTCCCCCAGTTTAGTGTCATCTGCGAATTTGCTGAGGGTGCAATCCATCCCATCATCCAGATCATTAATGAAGATGTTGAACAAAACGGGCCCCGGCACCGACCCCTGGGGGACTCCGCTTGATACCGGCTGCCAACTAGGCATTGAGCCGTTGATCACTACCCATTGAGATCGACAATCTCAAAGGCTAACGGGATAATCTAGGGTATCATGGGACTAACAGAGCCTTGGCTGAGGCAGGGAAATGACGGGGGATTGTAGATCCCAGGAGAGTTACTCTGAAAGAAGAGGAGGAGAGGCAGGGGGTGAGGAAGGATTCTGGATAACAGCTGGAAACAGGGTAGGAATGAAGGGAGTCAGGCAGTTTGCCTCCCCTCCCCCCCCAACCCTGTGCCTTTCTTCATTCAGTGGAGAGAGTGAATTAAAGCTGATCAGGGAATGATCTGTCAGAGCAGAGAGGCCAGAGACCTGGGGATTTCTTTGATAAACACTGGTGGTGTGTGCTCAGTGACGTGGTTCCTGCCCCCAGGGCTCATCATCTGAGGGCATGTCTACACTTGCAGATGTAGAGCGCTTTGAGTTAAACCAGCCTTTGGAGAGCGCAGTAGGGAAAGCGCTGCAGTCTGTCCACACTGACAGCTTCCAGCTCCCTGGCATGGCCACATTTGCAGCACTTGCAGCAGCATTGGGAGCAGTATATTATGGGCAGCTATCCCAGCATGCAAATGACTGAAACATGCTTTTCAAATAGGGGTGGGGTAGGGGGGAGTGTGACAGGGAGTGTGTTGTGTGTATGTGGGGGAGAGAGAGTGGGTTTTTGGGGGCTGAGAGCATGTCAGCATGCTGTCTTGTAAGTTCAGACAGCAGCAGACCCTCCCTCCCCCCCGCCTCTCTCACACACCCCATTCCACAGTAATGGTTGCTTTGTCTGGGAGCAGATAAGCAGCCAGCTGTCAGAAATGGAGCTTTTGAATGGCATATCCACATTCCTACAGCGAATTCAAAACAATGACCAGAGTGGCCACTTGACTTAAGGGGATTCTGGGACGTTTCTGGAGGCTGATCAGAGCACAGTAATGCAACACCTCGTTCACACTGGCGTTGCGGCGCTCCAGCGGGGGTGCAGCAAACATTATTCCACTCGCCAAGGTGGAGTCCCAGCAGTGCTAGAGCCGCGGAGTCAGAGCGCTCTACGTGCCTTGCCAGTGTGGATGGGTAGTGAGCTAAGGCGCCCGGGGCTCCTTTACTGCGCTGTAACTCTCAAGTGTAGCCAAGCCCTGAGTTAGACGGGCCAGGCTCTGCTCACATCCCTTGCTCAGTGCATGGAGGCAGAGGGGGAGAGAAGGGGGTTGGGAAACACCCCAGCTTTGCTTACCTCAGCAACACTCACTGTGCAGGACTTTTCTGGCCCACTCCCATTAAATGAATGAACTTAAGCGTGAGCAACGCAGGTGAAGGGGGCCTGGCCCCCTTCCATTCACAGTGCTCCCCAGGGTGCAGATGAGAGGGAGCTGGGAAAGCACCATGCTGAGGTCCCTGAAAGAATTCTGTAGCTGGTGGGAAATAGGAAGCAGAGAGACTCTGGCTAGATTTCAGCTCAGTATAAACTGCAGTATAAAGAAACTAGTGGAGTGATGTGAAGATTAGGTTAAACTGCATATGTAGGCAGCTTTCTGCAAAGAGCTAATCCGCTAAGGAAAAGGATTGGGTGCTGTATATAGAAACCCCCAAGCAAAATCCCATCTCGCGAGTAATTAAGGAAGCAAAACCAGGCTCCTGAGCATCAGGCACAGGAGAGAGGCGATGCCAAGTGGGGGAGAAACTGGATCCTGGCGAGCATGTTAAGTAGCCTTTCAACTTCTCTCTTTGGAAGGGAGAAGGGGTCACTTGAGCCAGGGTTTGCATGTCACGAGGCCGCACGAGGCAGCATATAGAAACCAAAGGGGAGCGGCAGAACAAGGCAGGTAAGGGTCTGGGCTCAGGTGACAAGTCCAAGGCCTGGGTTGCAACACCTGATTTTCTCTGAAGAGGTCAACACCCTGTCTGAATAACCCTTAGCTCCCTTCTAGCACTTTCCAGCCACCAGGTTCTAGAGGCGAGTGAATACCGGTCTCTCCATTTCACAGCAGGTGGGATGGAGATGGAGGGGGTTGATGGGGGGCTAGGTTTTCAAAAGGCTCAAAAACTGAAGCAAGAAGACTCTGAAGTCAAGTGGGTGTGGAGAAGTAACTGCATGGGCCCTGGAGCAGGAGAGGGGCCATTGTGGTGCCAACCCTGGCTCCCTGCATCCAAGTGTCCAGTGCTGGACAGGTGATGTTTTGCAGACAGGGAGTTGCAGAATCTCTTATGTGCTCAGATTAGGTGTCTGAGTGGGAATAAGGCCCTTTGCTGTGGGGTTTGTGAGTAAAATGGCTGTGTGTCAGAGCAGCCTAGACAGACACACAGTAGCTCCAGCGGGAAGGATTGTTGGATAGCGCAGCTAGGTCTCTTTTCAGTGCCTCTGGCCAATGCAGGTTGAAAGGGAGAAGATGTGGCATTCTCCCTCATGATTACCTCCAGGCACCAATTACCCATGTTCCACTAAAAGGGCTATTATTAGAGAGTGGCTCTGGGAAGAGAGCCCCTGGGACATGTCCAACTTCCACTAACTGTAGCAGCCCTGCAGCATCACTTGGCATGAGTGCTAAGCCACTTCTAAGATTCTGGAGCTGGGATAGTGAGGAACACTTTGAGAGGACAGAGGCTGTGAGTTCCAAACATGATTACTCTGGGTGTCTGGGGCATGGGCTGTGAAAGCAGACGGTGCATTGGGCAAGAAGGCCTGGTGGCTAATCAGTTCCTAATCCTGGCCCCAGACCAGATTTAGTGAGATATAGGGAAGGGGCTTATGCAGTAAAACTTATGCTGCAGACTGTATGTATTGTTCTTTCTTATGCAAAAGCACTGGCTGACCTCCATATGGTTCAGCGGAATATAAAACCCTACAGGGCAGAAAATACCACTGTACACTCACACTCGTGCTCATAAAATACAAACTGGGACTGGGAAAAGGAATGAAACAAGCCACACTGCCGCTTTTAGCAGCATGGAGTCAAGGGGTGTCAGACCTTATGCCAGGCTGTAGTCCCAGACTAGGGTGTGGCACTCCCCAGAGAGCCCTGCACACTGACATTTGCTGGGCTTTCAGTGAGCATGAGGGAATGGACTGGGACCCAGGCATTGGGCCTAAGCTGGAGGAACCATCACTAGATGTGGAAGCGGAGACACAGTTCTTTATCTCTGTGTTGGGAGCCCTGAAGACCCAGTTTTGATGGAGCCTGGCCTAGCAAAAAATGCAGTGTCCGTGGGCCAGCTGAGAGGGGAATGAGTTTTGGGCCCTGCTGAGCTGGCCTGGAATCATCCCAGTGGCCTAGAGCCCAATGGCCTAGAGATGAGTCTCTCTCCTTCCCCATCTCCAAATCAGTCCTGTTGCATGTACTCCATTTGGTGTTGGAAGAACCAGCATTCAGGGAAGAACAGGAATAGACTCATTCTAGATTATGAGAGCAGAAGGGACTAGTTGGAACCTAGGCCCTACACCCAAGACATTAGAAAAGAGGACAGTGGACCAAAGTAAGCCACTCAGAGTACCTGACTCTAGACGCTGCCCCCAAAGTGATCCTGATTGGGTCAATCTGGATGATCATAAGCCCAAATAAGCTGCCCTGAGAAGGGAAGCCAGACAGGCATTTCCAGGGAGGAACTTACATTGCAGGGTATGTGCGTTGTGGGAATGTACCTGTATCCCTGGGTAGGAGCCTGTGATGAATTGGGGAACCTATGTACAATTTAGGAATTCTGGTTGATATTATGAAGTTGTTACTATGAAAACTGCTGGATCATGAATGCCCCTCTGTCTGTGCATGCATGGATTCCATCTCTGTTGGTAAAGGCTGTCTCTTGTCTTCCTAAGACTGGGCACAAAAGAAAGCTGACCTTAATGACTGTACTCGGATCACACAATAGCTTTGCTAAGGAGGGTGTCTGAGGGTTGGGAAGTTAGTTTGAGCACATTGGTCTGTAGGGAGAGGGTTTGGCGAGTGGAAAGTTACCAAGTGGCACAAAGAGACAGGTGACTAAGCAGCAGAGCTGAGCAAAAATTGTTTGTCAAATAGTTTATTTGTCAAAAAGTGCGAGTTTGTTCATCGTGAAATGTGAGTTCAGCAAATAATTTCAACCAAAACCAAAAAAATCAAAATGTTTCAGAAATATCAAAACCTTTAATTTTGACCCAACTCAAAGTTCTGCATTTCAACAAAGGCAAGGGAGGCTAGAGTCACAAAATGGCCTGGTGGGAGGAAGGAAAAAGTCTCCCTTATAACCTGTAGTCCAGTCATTAGGGCCCTCTCCTGAGTTGGGGAAAATCCTGGTTCAGTTTTGCTCTCTGCCTGCTGTGGCGAAGCGGTTTGAACTGAGTTCTTCCACATCACAGGAGTAGTCCCTAGCCATCAGGCTACGGGACAGTGTGATGCAGCACTTTCTCCATTTCTCCTTGTCATAGTGGGGCTAGCCCCTTAACAGGGAGTGGACTCAGTCCCGCTGTGGCCAGTTAAGTACCTCCTAATAAGGTTAATAGTGGGCACCTCTACCCTATATAAAGTCAGATAGTTCTTAGGAAGAAGGAAAGGAAGTACCAACAAGATGGGCCTTGAGGAAGATGGCAGGATGGTACCCTGGGCTGAGGAAGACAGGTAATTATGAGCTCTGGAAAGGAACCTGTGGCCAAGGAGAGCCCTAGGAAGTATCACTTGATAAAGGGAGACTGGATGTATGGTTTATTGATTTTTCTTATGACTGTACATATGGATGTCTCGGAGAGGAGTTTGAGGAAGGGCACATTTAAAGAGGATCGGTGATTTATTGATTTGGCTTGGGAGTGTACTTAAAACAGTCTATGAAAGAGGCACCCAGGCCTGGCAGAAGTCCCAAAAGGAATGTTACTTTGGCTGGACAGTTGGGAGTCTGGACTTTCCATTAATGTGGGAATAAGAAAGTTACATGTGTGCCAATAAACAAACCAAGCCCGGGAGTAACAGTGAAACTTGTGCAGTTCCTGCTCAGGGAGAGGGGGTAGAAATGAGGCAGATCTGGGGCACAGGCACACCCAGCTGCAAGGGCGTGCTACAAGATGACTGCCTCTGACATTCCTGCTGAAGCTATTTCATTTTTTTTCCAGAAACACTGGGACAGGGTCTCCCCCGTCCTAGGTGAGAGCTGTAACCACCACACTAGAGTAATTCCCATACTTTCCCTGGCCTGTTTTCTAATCACTGTCTTTCATGGTAGCAATATCTAGTTAGGTGCTTGAATAGCTCTACCTACAGCTAGGGGAGATTCTATGAAATATGGGTCCTCTGCTACAGAAAGCAACCTAGCCCAGCCTTCGGGGGAGGTGGAAAGCTGAGAGCCATCTACTCGTTGCCTTGGTACAGGTTGGAATAGCTTGGAGGCTGCTCTCATTTGCACTAGCTGGCTATGGCTGTCAGAAGACAAGCCAGTAGCTAGGGCTAGTTTGAGCTGCTCATCTGCACCCTGCCATAGCCCCTGCAGCAGAAGGCCTATGAGCTGAATACATCTGCTATAATGCACTGTAGAGACTCTTCTTCCCTCTCTTTCTCTCCCCACACCTCCCACCGCCTAGGGGAATCCCCTGCAGGGGACTAATAGATGTTTTCTGCTCCCCTGGTGTTACCTGAGTGGTCCAAATGGAGTGGAGAAGGCCAGAGAATCTGCTTAAAAACACTTTTGGGAAACAGTTTTTTTCACTATTTGAGCCTCAGACTAAGAGGTTGGACAGCTGAGGGCAAACAATTCATGGAGTGTGCTGGGGAGCAGGAAGCCCCTCCGCTACACCAGACATGAAAACCAATGTCCACAGCTAGGAGACAGGCAGAGTAAGTGATTTGCATTTACTGCCAAGAATCATAGAAACGCAGGACTGGAAGGGACCTTGATATGTCATTTAGTCCAGTCCCCTGCACAGAGGCAGGAATTATTCTCTCAACCATCCCTGACAGTTGTTCGTCTAACCTGTTCTTTAACACTTCCAGTGACTGGGATTCCACAACCTCCATAGGTAATTTGTTCCACTACTTAACTACCCTTACAGTAGAAAGTTTTTCCTAAAGTCTAACCTAAATCTCCCTTGCTGCAATTTAAGCCCCTTGCTTCTTATCCTGTCCTCAGTGGTTAAGGAGATTACTTTCCTTTATAACAACCTTTTCCATACCTGAAGGCTTATGTCCCTCCTCAGTCTACTACAGACTAAACAAACCCAATTTTTTTTTTCAATCTTTCCTCATAAATCATTGTCTAGACCATCAATCACTTTTGTTGATCTCCTCTGGACTTTCTCCAGTTTGTCCACATTCCCAAAGTGTAATGCCCAGAACTGGATACAAGGCCTCAACTGGAGTATTATCAGTACTGAGTGGAAGCTTAAACACTCCTATTAATACATCCCAGATTTTTTTTTTTTTTTTTTTTGCAACCATGTTAAACCGATTCATTTAGTTTGATTTCCTATAATGCCCAGACCCTTTTCTGCAGTACTCCTTCCTAGGCTGTCCTTTCCCATTTTGTATTTCTGCAACTGATTAGTCCTTCCTAATTGTAGTACTCTGCATTTGTCCCTAATTCAGATTATTGCTCCTGTCAAGATCACTTTGAATGCTGATCTTGTCCTCTAAACTGCTTGCAACCGCTCCCAGTTTGGTATCATCAGAAAACTTTAAGTGTACTCTCCATGCCATTATCCAAATCATTTATGAAGATATTTAATAGAACGAGGTGCAGGACTGATCCTTGCAGGACCCCACTTGAGATGCCCCACCAGCTTGATTGTGAGCCACTGATAACGGAGTGTGGTTTTCTAGGCAATTGTGCACCATCCTACAGTAGGTTCATCTAGAAGAAGGTAAATAAGCACCTCTGCCAACTGCTATGAGCAGGCTCAAGTAATGCAGTTGCCGGTGGGATGGGTGGGGGAACCCCTGTCCCATGGAACAATAAAGCAGGGGGAGGTATCAGAAGAGCAACAGCGCGATCATGGAGGTGGAGGGACTGAGTTCCATGACCAAGACTTGGTCAGTCTGGCTATGACATATAGCAACAAGAGGGGAAGCAGGGTGAGATAAGCCTGCACCTATTGGAAATGGAGAGGAATTGTTTGTGGGGAATGCTAAAGAGGAAGGGGGCTCAGTTAAGCAGTGCAATGTTCCAGCAGATTCGCAGGGCACCTTTGCTAATGTTGAAGGGCCTTTTGAGTTACTGAATAGTTGCTCAAGGGAAGCCCCCTCACAGGACTTTTAAAAATGCACCAGATAAAGGCCCAGGGAACAGGCTGCAATGCATAATCCTGTTCAGCTCTGGGAGGGGAGAGGGAAAGATTAGATGGGACCCAACAAAACTTTTCCTTCTCTCCCCTATATGAGCAGGTTCTAACATAAGGCATCACTCAGCACCAACATCCATTTAATTCCTCCCTCTTCAGAAGGGGAGCAGAGCACATAGGCTGCTAGTTACAAGACAAGCAAAAGGGTTGGGGCGGGAACAGCAGCTATAAAATCCCAGCTAAGTGTGCAGGAGGCTGAGAGGACAGCTCTGACCAGCACAGATGCAGGCTGGGAAGAGCTGAGTTCCTTTGAGACACAAGGGGGAGCCCTGCACTCAGCTCCCCAAAAGAGGTGCAGAGAAACCAAGTCCTGCTCTTTTGTCCTTTCCCCAGGTAACAGCAGGTGGTTATGACCTAATGGCCCCAGAAGAGGTGAGGGCAGCAAGTCAGAGTCCATGAGGCTACAGGGTCAACGCGATGGCTTTGGCTGTTGTGTTCAGTACAACAGAGGAAACAACGGGGATGTCTCTGGCGACTCTCTGAAAGGGGGGGACGTTGGGTCCTTCTAACGTGTCCAGGATACCTGTGGAGGAGGGTAAGAAGTGAGAGTTAGACACTAAGGGAAGAGTGTTTCTATTCCACTCTGGCCAGGCAGACAGGGCACATGCTCAGAGGCATTGCACATGTATGCTGGAGGCTGGGGTCTCAGGACAGGTAGCTTTTAGGTTCATACAAGCAGTAATACTTCCAGAACGAGCCCTGTGTGCACGTGGCCAAACAGCTGCACTGAGCAGAGCCTGTCACCTCTGCAGTAGGGCAGGGTGGCTGTGTATCTGAAGAGTGGAATACAGAGCCCCTCACCCTGAGACTGTCAGCCATCATCCTCTCTGGGGGACCACTGCAGTGTCACATGCTCCCCTGAGATACTCCTAGGTACCCTCACCTTGAGGGAGCCCTCTCTCCATTTGACTTCAGCACCTGTCCGGTTGTCCCTCAGGGCAGTCCCACAGATCTCCTGTTTTTCATCCTTAATTATGCATAAAATATTTACAGCGGGAGCTGCAGCTGGCAAGGGCTGTGAGACATTTGTATCTCTCTGCAGTACAAATATGGACCTGGTGTGGCAGGGAATACAAGTACAGACTGAGGACCTGTGCCCCAGGCCCTGCCTGTAACCCCTTTAAAGCAAGTGATTTCTAGGGCAAGCCTTTGGAAAATGTTCTTCCCAGCAGAAGAGTCTCACACTGTGGACTTGGAGCCCTTGCTCCAGCAGAGAGAATGGATCCATGACAGGGCAGTGCTGACTTCCAAAAAATGTTAAGCCATTCTATAAATATCAAGGGTGGGGCCACATCTGGAATACTGCATGTAGTTCTGGTCACCCTCAAGGGGTTTAGAGAAGGGTGGCAAGAATGATTAGGGACCTGGAAAAACTCATTTGAAAAGACTGGCATTGTTTACAGTCAGAGAGGAGATTATATATAATGGATGGTCTAAACAAGGGAATTCTCCCTGCCTCATAACACAAGAACAAGGGATGTTACATTCAAAGTAGATAAACATACTTTTTTCATACAATGCATAATTCGACCTTGGAACTCCCTGCCACAGGCAGTAAGTAAGACTAAGAATTTAGCAAGATTCAAAGAGGAACTGGACATTTATATGGATTACAAGAATATCCACAGTTAACACTTATGCTAACACTTTGGAAGGGCTATCAATTCTTGTGCTTCAAGGCTTATGCCAGGCTGTAGCTATTCGAATGAGACCGAACGCAGGCAGCAGATTATACCACATTAGACCTGCCTCTGAAGCATCCGGTACTGGCCACTGACAGACAGGATACTAGAGTAGATGGATCTCACATCTGATCACATATGGCAATTCCTGTGTTACCTGACCCAGAACTGTGCTACAGCTTGGGAAGAACAGAAACCAGGGCCCCAGGATGCCCAGTCAATAACCCCAAGCCTAAACAGGTGTTGCCTTCTCTTACCTTCCACCACCTTGTGATAGGCAAAGTGCAGATAGAGGAGGAAAAGCATGTGCAGAGCAGCCAGGATTCCACACAGGATGAGCCGCTGGGTATGTCCTACTGTGCGTGACACCAGCACAGCAACCTAGGAAAGAGACCCGGGTTAGACAGACAAGGCCCCGCCTCTGACTTCAGAATCTTGAGCAGGAGATGCACATGGGAGATGGGCCAAGCTGCAAGAGCTTGCTGATCCCTCACCCCCTCTTCAGGCAGATTCCTGCTGCAATCAGGCCTCCAATATCCCTAGACAGAGCTCTTGGGTCTAGCCAGAGGAAGTTGGTAAGGGTTAGAAGGTACCATGTTCAGTGAGCAGTCACCTCCTGTCAGTGCTAATGGATACTGGGAACTCTTTGTGGGAATGGGTATGGACCTCCAGGACTCCCCATCATGCTGCCCACTACAAGGGGAGTCAGGCTCCTTCCCATGACATCCCACTCAGTTGTGATGGAAATTACGGCCAGTCCTGCAGAGCAGAAAGCACATCACACTGCTGTCTCCTCTAGTTCACCTGCAGTGGGGCTCCCCCTAGCCTAGCAAGACCCAGACTTTAGCCACTAACCTCAGGTGAGGGAGGAGTGACATCAAAGGTGTATCTCTGCAAAATTACAGCTGACAAGCCTGCTTAGCAGAGAGCCCCTGCTGGGCTGCCCATCCCTTACCATTCGTAGTGTGGAGAGGCCGCCAATCACCAGCCAGAAGATATAGAAGAGGGAGTGGAAGTGGATGTTATAGGTAACAAAGAGAGTGATGCAGTGTCCAAAGAGACCATAGCCCTGAAAGGAACAGAAAATGTATGGTAAGAGTGGCAGCCCCACATGGAGGCACATAATGTGCACTGGACATGAAAAGTAGCAGCTTATTCTGAGCACACCAAAGCTTCACTAGGTGCATGTACGCCAGAGAGGTGCAGCAGCCAACTATCACACAACCAGCTGTGGCTACTGTGATGGCTGGAGGTATGGCTTCCTGCCCCCGAATGCCAGGGCCTGCTGGAGGTGGGTCTGGCAGTAGGCCCTACTGTGGGCTTAGATACCACAGGGCCTGGCTGTGGCAGATGAAGGAAACTAACTTATGTCTAGAGGCAAATGGGAATCTCCCAGTTTCACAGCTGGGCATTGAAATCAGAGAAAGAAACAAGCTGTCAGTCTGGAGCAACTGCTCCCTCCCCTTGTCCCAGGAGAGGGGTCCCCAGCAGGGATAGCAGCTTGGGACTCAAAGTAAATTCCTGCCTTGCCCCAAGGGATTGTTCATATGTATACAGTACAGCCACAAATAGAAACCATCAGTTTACCATGATGCAAGGGCTACATTCCCATCCTCCATCCCCTGGTGGAGCTCTGTGCAGCTACCCTGCACTCTGGGAACCCCGCTCTGAACATACCAGCAGTGACAGCATCTGCACCATGGTGATCTGGGCATTGCACAGGTATGCCAGGAAATAGATGAAGGAGGAGACGCCCAGCCAGTAACCGAAGCACGTGCCAATTGCTGTGCCCATCAGTGTGCCTTCCCTCTGCAGAGAGAGCAAGAAGGTGAAGAGGATGGCAGAGAAGACACCACACACAGAACAGTTACCAACCAACCACTACCCACCCTCAGCAGATTTCCCCTTGCCTTTGGTAGATGTTTACCTAATGCCTGGCTAGCAGCATCCAGGGGGGATGGACCAGTGAATCAGTGCTAATTGTATAGTGCAGGAGTCCTGCACAAGTGATCTCAAGTTGGTAATTCTGTCACGCATGAGTGTGTCTGACATCACCATAAAAAGCCCCCATATCCAACATCTAACGTTTTACCAGTACATTTAACTGAAAAGCTGCATAACAGCAATTGAGACTTCAGACCCTACTAATAAATACATGTATCGTATCAACATAAAACATACATAACTCAGTTTACAGTTTGGTGTATAAAAGCTAAGTAGCAAGGCACATCCAAAGCACACATATGCTTAGTCAAAAAGCCCCCTGGCAGCACAAGTAAGATACTGTTTTTACAACATTAATAATCTCTACAAATGTCAAATTAGGGCAACGCTCACTGGTATTCTCCAGCTATGTTTATTGGGCTGCTCCATAAACCCAATTTAACTGGCTGATCAGTTAATGGCAATGGTTTTCCACCAGCCCCAACTTATCCTGACAGCCCCCACACGCATCCCAGCAGCCCTGACCATACATCCCACTCCTAGCAGTGCCCAACACCTCAGCCCCACTGGTCACAGCCCCCACTCATCTCAATATCCTGGCCCCCCCAACTCCACCAGTCCCAATCCCACGAAATCCCCACTCACAACTCACCCCGGGACCTTTCTGGGCACTCACTGGGCACAGCACTCCGCTCCTCTCCCAGGCTAGGGCGGCTCCTCTCGCTCCTGACCATCCTGTCCTGGATTTCAGGCGCCGGAGCACCTCTCTGGACTGCATAAGCAGCACTACACCCCTGCACTGGTCCATCCACTGCAGTAGGCTCTTTCCGAGCTTCCCAGACAGCAGAGCATTGGATTCTTCTGACCCTGCCAGCCCCAGAACAATAGGCCCTACCACACACCAAGGTCCCCTTCACCAACGCATTTCTAAGTCACTCTCAAAACAGAAGCACCCTGTGTAACCAACAGCAGCTCAAAGCCTGGTGCAAACCCTGGCTTGAAACTGAAATGTTCCCTTACAATGATGGTGTCTGAGGTCTTCATCCCATGCAACAGGATGGCCACCAATGTGAAGACCAGCATGAGGGGGCCGTAGAGCTCACCTGCAATCTTCTACAAGGGGAGACAGAGAAGGGAGGGGTTTAGTTAGTGCTGCAGGAAGCCAGACCACCTCCAGGCTATATGGGAAGCGCCCTAGTCCTAGCTCATACTCTGGTCACTTACTGACCTGAGCAATTACAGCAAAGGCTGGTGATAGGAACCAAAAAGAACCAATCATACGAGTAAGGGTTAAGGAGGAAGCTTAACTGAGATACTGACTGAGGAGTCAGATCAGGAGCTAGGGTCCTACTGCATGGGAGTAGGGGGATGTGGTTTAATGGGAATTAACCAGGAAATCTGGTTGAGGGACCATACAAGAACTTCTGTCCCACACAATCCATACGCAATCACTCTTACACATGCATGGCAAAGTGCTTTAACAAATTCATCCATAGAGCCCTATTTTGGAGGGGGTGGGGGGAGAAGGGAGGCAAAACACAAGGCCACAAAAGGAGTCTGTGTCAGAGCCCAGAGTTCCCTGCTCTCAGGCCATAGTAAGCTCCAGTACAATTAGTGAGAGAGCGAACAAAAGCTGTCTGTAGCACTGTGTCAGCAGCACTTTGCTGACAGGCTTATTACTTAGCAAACTGACAGCTTTGGAGAGCACTGGACTTGGGGGTGGAAGTGAGTAGGTGCTGTATGATTGTGCCAGCTCTGAGAGAGGCATAAAGGGCAGCACTGCCTTAAGAGGGCCGGACTTATGGTCTCCTTGCTGTCGGTCACAACTGCTGAAACCCCCTCAGGCAAAGGTGTGCAGAGTACTGATAGGCATTTCTAACACACTCATCTCCCAAACATCTGATTAAGCGCTCCAATGCCTCTGAAGCCCATTCACTCAGGATACAGAGCCTGGTTCATCACAAGGGAACTCACCTGGGGAAAATTAATCATCTTCATGGGGATCATGGACTCCAGCAATCTGCACCGCACAAAAGCGCAGGAGGATGTCAAGAGCAAGGAAGACAATTAAAAAATTAACAAGAAACCTGAGAAGTGAGAGATGCTGTATTCCATTCCCTGATCTCCTGAGCCAGTGTAACCCCGTGACCTGGGGCCATATTGGAACCAGTGCTCTAGTGATGTAAGGCTCCATCTCTCTTTCCCTCTGACCCCCAACAGAGCCAGTCAATCCCAATAGCAACCGGGGACCAGACTGGAAACAGAGCCCTAGAAGGAAAGGATCTGTATTGCAATCCTAGCCCTCTGTGCACAAGGAGATTTCTGAAAAAACTCTTGCCTGGTGTCCTGAGGGCAGGGTGGCACCATGGGAAAGTGTAGAGAGGCTATCATAGAGGAGATAGCCAAAGCTTTGCACCTGTGGAAACAAACGTTGTGTGGGACAGATGGAGGTTTAGTAGACCTCTGCGCTTTCCCCACAAAGGATGAGAGATTAGCAACAATGAAAGGCTAAAGGAGCTGCTGGGCTCAGCTCCACAAACCCTATGTCTTGAACACAGAATGGCACCAACAGGCTTCAAATGAAACAACATCCAACTCAGTTAGGGGATGTATTGATGTAACTCTTTAGGGATAAACAGGGATAAGTACTTTGAGTATCCTGGAGCACTTTCCCCCCCCAAAAGCTTTCTCCATAAAAAGCCCATAAGCAGAAGTGGACTAATTAGGAGCAATCCAGGCCTTCATTATACAAGAAATAGCGTGGAAGATGCTCCTCATTTTATGGCATGGCTCTTCTGCCCTATTCAGGTGGCACCTCTACTATGTGTCCCTGGTCCATTATCATGGGGCAGCCCTTCTAAAGCACCTGGTGTATGGGCCACAGCAGTGCATACAGTTGCTCAAAAACAGGTGAGAAGCCTGCATGACCTGAATCATTTGCCCCTCTGCCCAGTTTGCTCACCTGTTCCGAACTTGGATGGGCTCCACATCAAAGTAGGGTCTGAGAATATCTATGTTGGCATAGAGACTGAAGGCCTTCGAGGCTTGTCTCTTACCTGCCTGCCACATCTGCGGAGAGAAATGGGCAACTGTAGCAGACTGAACACTCCTTCTGCAATGCTGCTCTGAGCAGATTCCCCTAGAACCAAAGCACCAGGTGGCTAAATAACCAGGAGGAAACAGAAACATCTTCAGAGAGATCAGCATCCCACCCAAAGCCTGGGAGGAAGCAGGACAAAGGACATCAGGGCCACAATGGGACTCAGGTTGGAGCACTGGGAAACCCTCAAGGAGATGGGGAATAGAGGCCAGGAGAGAACAGGGTCAATTGGGAAAGGGCTACCTGGCCCTGAGATGGGATCTGGCGCCCACCACAGTCAGAGCCAGTGCATGAAGGTAACATAGCCAGGGCCCCATCCTTGCAGCACTCTGCTCACCTGGTCAGCTACTTGTCGGCCCAGCTGTCCCTTAAAACCTTTCATACCCAGAAACTCTCCATCCTCCTCGTCTGCCGCAGCAGCTTCGGCATCCACGTCCTCCTCCTCCTCCTCCTTCATGCGTTGGTGCATCTCGCCCATGTCCTCGAAGCTGGAGCCAGACGTGTCGTCCATGTTCTCCATGTCGATCACGGCGGAGCCTCCCCCCTGCGCCCAGGGCAGACGGACAGTGAGCCAGGCTCAGCAGAGCCGAGGCTCGGGCCAGGGGAGACGCCGTCCCAGCGCTGCGGTCCCGCAGCCAGAGCAGGTGCCGCCGCCAGGCCCGAACTGGTGCCGCCGCCGCCCGAGGGGCAGCGCAAGGGGGGGCCCCCGCAGGGCTGGCCGCTTCGGGGCTGCACAGGCCGGCCAGGCCGCCTCCCCCCGCCACTAGCCCTGGGCGCCCCGCAGCGGCTCCCCCAGGCCGGCCCCCGCGGCCCGTACCTGCAGCGTGTCCTCGAAGCCGCCCCACTCCGCGCCGGCCCCGCTCCTCCCGCCGCCGCCGCCGCCGCCTGCCCCCGCTGGCCCCGACATCATCCCCCTTGGCTAGGGGGACAGGAGCCCCCGGCCGCTCCGCGCCGCGCCGCAGGGGCTCGGGGAAGCCGCGTCCCAACCACGGAGGACCCGGAGGTGACGGACACGGACGTCAGCCGCTCTGGCCGAGGACGTGGAAGCTCCTTTACTCTCGCGACTTTTCGTAATAGCGGCCTGGCCGCGACGCCATTTTGGTTGTGGCAGAAAAAGCGAGCGTGAAGAAGGGCACCTCTGGGAGAAGGGTCGGCGCTGTGCCCTACTATCCGGACAGCGCGCACCCAGCCCAGCTGCTAACGCCGACAACGACACGGGAGTAGCAGTGGCTGTTTCCTATGACAGCGCCACGCCCAATATGGTGAAGACCAAGCCGGTGCCCTACGCCAGCGCCGTCAAAGGGGAAGAAAAGGCAGGGGCCGTATCACGTGATGGAGAGGCGGGGACGTGCTCATGCGCCTGCGCAGTGGCGAGCACCCTTGTCGCTGCGTCGCGTGCCCGGGGATGCGAGCGGGGCATGGCGGCGCGCGGCGGCGTGGAGGAGATGCGGAGCCGTGTGGTACTTGGGGAGTTCGGGGTCCGCAACGTGAGTGACTTGCGGGGGGGGAACGTCACTCCCGGGCGTGGGGCAAGGGGCGGGGCCTAGCGCGCAGGCGGCGGTTGGGGGGTGGGGGCGGGCACGAGGGGTCCTGGGTCCGGTAGCGGCCCCGCCCAGCACCGAGCTCTCTGCTTCGCTTCAGGTGCACACCACGGACTTCCCCGGCAACTACCCCGGGTACGACGACGCTTGGGACCAGGCCGAGTTCGAGAAGGTGAGAAGCCGCTGGGGCCCCGAGTGGGGGAGGGGGGTGGGTGAAGGGAGCGGGGGGCGGGGCCGGGCCCTGAGAGCAGAGCGGGGGAGGGGGATTGGGGTCTCCCGTGGCTGGTCTCTGCAGCCCTGTGGCAGGTGGCCCCGGGCCTGGCTAAGGGACAGGCCCTAGGCTGCCTGGTCACCTGGGGCAGCTAGGACAGCCCAGCCGCACCTCACCCCCCCCCTCCCCTTCCGGGAACTGGGGACCCCCAGTGACTCTGCTCCCTTGCGTCTGCCCTGCAGAATTTCCGGGTGGACGTGATCCACATGGACGAGAGCACGCTGGAGTTCGACATGGTGGGGATCGACGCAGCCATCGCCAATGCCTTCCGGCGTATCCTGCTCGCTGAGGTACCCAGCAGGGGCTTCTGGACCTTTACGCCAGGGCTGTCTGACCCAGCTGCTGGTCCCATGAAATCCTGTCATAGCTATTTCTCACTGCTAGTCCTGGCTAAAGTTGAGCTGCTTTGGGATGGACAAAAATTTATCCCAATCTTCTCGTTCTTTGCCCAGAACCTGCATTGTGTTGACTGGTAAAGAAGTCTCCAGGCAGGCCGGCTGGGGCTCTAGCTCCTAGGAGTGTCGGGAAGTGAGACCCAACTTTTGGGAAAGGCGAGATTATGACTGAGGGGTGTAGAGAAGACAGAAGCCCCAAACTCAGTGGGGTGGAGAATAGGCTGGAAGTGCAGTGAGAATATTCCATGGACTGCCGAGCTCACAATGCATAGTCTCTGCCCCTGAGAGAGGCAAATAGTCCTTCTGTAAGCTAGGAGAGCTTAGAGGGCATATAAGAGACCATCAGCCAAAGCTGTTGCATTTCTGGGATAAATGTAGTCCAGCTGCTAGTAGCTGTTAAACAGTGTCACCCCCCTCCCCCCGATCCTATGCTCAGATCTGTCCCCCCAGCATAGGGCCAAGTTCTACAACTGCTCATATGGGGTAATGCAAATCGTATTAAAATCAATGGTAACACTCAAGTGAGGAGCAGAGAGAAGATACAGGATCCTCGTCTAGATCCCTCCTTTGGTAATGGTGTCTGTGAAGAGCAAGAGTTAATCAAACCCCAAAGAGGGTGGGGGTGGAGTAAGAGAACTTCTGGCTGGGTGTTAGGGAATGGTGCTTAGCAAATAGTGCATGGCTGGGGTACTGCCTGCCTGATTTGCTCTGTCTCCTTCTCCTTCAGGTGCCGACGATGGCTGTAGAGAAGGTCTTTGTGTACAACAACACGTCCATTGTGCAGGATGAGATCCTGGCCCATCGCTTGGGCCTCGTTCCCATCCGAGCTGACCCACGCCTCTTTGAATATAAGAATCAAGGTGAGAGTCTGTGCAGGGGATCCTATGATAAATGGAAATATTGGAGGCTGTTCTGAAGTGAAACCAGTGCCAGATGGATTGAGTAAATCTGCTGTTCCAGGAGGGAGTGGGAATCTCGTCAATGGGGAGATGGCCCAGGCAGGACTTATTCTGCTTTCCCTATCCCTTTTTAGGTGATGAGGAAGGCACAGAAATTGACACGCTGCAGTTCCAGCTGAAAATCAAATGCAGCCGGAACCCTTGCGCGGTCAAGGAGTCATCTGACCCCAATGAGCTCTACATTAATCACAGAGGTAAAACTATGCTCCTCTGGAAGTAAACTCTCCCCTTTCCCAAGAGGATAGGGGCTTTGTTGACCCCAGTGAGCTCTACCTCAACCAGAAAGAGAACTCCTCTCTTCCCCTCCCCCTGGCGTGAAGAAAACTGATCCCTTCCCTCTATGAAACTTGCTTTTTGCAAGGTCCAATCCTCATGGTTGTATTTTCCCTGCCCTGCTGGGATCAGCAGCCTCTTGTATAAGTGTTGTCTCATCTCTCTAAGTGCTGAGGCAGCTTGGCCTGATACCTGTCGTACGTCTCTCCACAGTGTACAGCAAACACATCACGTGGGTGCCCCTGGGAAATCAAGCAGACCTGTTCCCAGATGCAGATTTGCGGCCTGTTCATGATGACATCCTTATTGCCCAGTTGCGGCCTGGCCAGGAAATTGATGTGCTCATGCACTGTGTCAAAGGAATAGGTCAGTCAAGGGTGCTCAGTGGGGCAGCGAGATGAAAAGCATGGGTCCTTCAGGTGGGGTATGGTATGTGTAGTGGGCATGAGGTCATAGGGATTTTTCCCTGATCTGTGGGGCCTTGAGTGTGGCTTGGCTCTCAGCTTTTTTGTCTTAAATTTCAGGCATTAAGGAGCAGTTCAGAGCTTAACCTTCTCTAATGAGGGATTAGTGGGCACTCTGAATGGAGGTGGGTTCTGTGTATCCTTAATGAAGCCCAAGGCGGACCTAGGATGAGCACCACATCATCCAGAAACTAAATTGGGCGTCCATCCTGGCCACACAAAGCAGCAATTTCAGACTGGGTTGTGATGTCTTGTTACTTCTGACAGTACCATTCTGAAGGGCCTGCTTGGGGTAAATTGAGCTAGGAAGAGCCATGGTAATGGCAGCCCTGGGGGATCTTGCTGTCTCTGAGTTGCTGCAACGTGCTCCTGCCTTCTTATCTCTTTTCCCTCAGGTAAAGACCATGCCAAGTTTTCTCCAGTGGCCACAGCTAGTTACCGGCTGCTGCCTGACATCACTCTGCTGCAGCCCATTGAGGGGGAGGCAGCTGAGACGCTGAAAAAGTGCTTCTCCCCTGGAGTTATTGAGATTCAGAACATCAAAGGTACCTTCCACCTCTACCCCAGGGACTCTGCATTTGCAGAGATGAGACTGAGTACAGTCTAGAGCCAGGCATTGTACAAACACAGCCTACTTCCCCAGTGGCCCTCAATCCGGAATCTCGATTCTGGATTTGGGCTCTACAAATGAATGGGTTTGTCATGTGTAAAAAGGTGATGAGGTTGAGGCTGTTCTCTCCTTGAGATGTCAGGCTAGGATATGCCTGTCCATTTAGCTCTTCTATTGCTCTTTACAGCTGCAGGTGTTGCTCAGTTGTCCATAAGGCTTTGTTCTAACTGTGGGCTGTGAGTTTGCCATTCCCAGCAGTCTTGAGGCCTCAGGTGGAACTGTGCCTAATGTTGGACAGGATGCACATTATCTTTATGAGCTGGAGCTACCTATTCGGGCTTATGCCTTGCTGAAGTTTGTTTTGGAAGAAAGGCAGTTTTTTGTGTAGGACTTCAATGCCTTTTCCTGGTGGGGAGAATTGCATGTTTTGGGTGCAGTGTTGGCAGGAAACAGATCGCTGGTCCACTAGTATGGAGAGGGGGTATGTATTTGTCCCTGTCTCCTGCAGGGAAGAAGGTGGCAAGAGTGGCCAATGCTCGGATGGACACGTTTAGCCGGGAGATCTTTCGGCATGATGATCTGAAAAACCTTGTGCGCCTGGCACGAGTGCGAGATCACTACATCTGTAAGTAATCCTCTTCTTCTGCTGGATGCTTCAGCCCATTTCTTGGCTTCTCACCCTTCAGAAACTTGTCATCACGCTATTTTAAGCCTCTTCATTGTCTGCAGAAAATCCACCCTTTCATACATTCATGTTACAGTGGGTGCCCCTGGGGGGCTTGGCTTTGGGGCAGGAGACATTCACATTTCCTTCTCCCTGTACAAAGCAAACCCTGCAGTGTCTGAACTGTTGCCCACATTGGCTTAACTTGTCACTGTATGCAGGTCACTGTCTGCTCGTAGCCACAGGTAGGCAGAGTGGCAGGGAGCATAGAATCATAGAAGGGGAATGGACCTTGAGAAGTGATCAAGTCCAGCCCTTTACACTGAGGCAGGACTAAAGAAAGGTAGACCATCCCTGGCAGTGTTTGTTCATCCTGTTCTTAATTTCCAACGATGGGGATTCCACAGCCTCCCTTGGAAGCTTATTCCAGAGCTTAAGTACATTTATTAGGAGAAACTTTCTAACTATATCTAACCTAAATCTCTTGCTGCAAATTAAGCCCATTACTTCTTGTCCTACCTTCAGTGGATGTGGAGAACTGATCCTTGTCTTTATAACAGCACTTAACATCTCTGAGGACTGTTGTCAGGGTCCGTCCTCCTCTTCCCCCCCCCACCCCCCCCAAGTCTTCTTTTCTTAAGATTAAACAAGACCAGTTTTAACCTTTCCTCATGGGTCAATGTTTTCTGAACCTCTTATTTTTGTAGCTCTCCTCCGGACTCTCCATTTTCTCCACATCTTTCCTGAAGTGTGGAGCCTGAAATCAGACACCGTACTCTAACCGAGGCCTCACAGTTACCTCCTCTCTTGGGCTATTCCTGCTAATACACCCCAGAATATTAGCCCTGTTCACAAGTTGTGAATTTGTGATCCACTTTAACCCCTCATCCTTTTCAGTGGTACTACCACCTAGCCAGTTATTCCCCATTTTGTAGTTGTGCAGTTGATCTTTTCCTTCTTAAGTGTAGTATTTTGCACTTATCTTGATTGAATTGCAATCCTGTCCTCCAAAGTGCTTAAAGCTCCTCCCCCGGTGTCATCTGCAAATTTTCCAAACATACTCTCCATTCCATTATCCAAGTCGTTAATTAACATGGAGGATCTGATGTTGGGTAGTAGCTGGGCTGACCCTTACCTTGTCTGTTTCCCTAGTCTCAGTGGAGTCTACAGGTGTCCTGCCGCCAGATGTGCTGGTGAGCGAAGCCATCAAAGTGCTGATAGGGAAATGTCGACGGTTCCTGGATGAGCTGGACTCCAACCACATGGACTGAGCAGTTCAGGGCCTCATGTTTGAGAAGCAGAGACTGATTCTATTGGCCTGGGCTCTTCATCTGCAGGGATTGTTTCCAGCCCACAAGCCTATGTAAACAGGAAGGGTACCTTCTGTGTTACCAAGCAATGGAACCATCCATCACCTATCCCCCATACTGTATGTAAGCAAGCAGGTGGACACACTAGAAATGAAGGTGTGCTGTTAACAGTTTCAGGACTGATAGCACCTCCACTTCCAGCTGTGTATATGCACTAGCAGGAGCCTAGGAAAGTCTTACGACTCTCATTTTCTAATGGTGTGCAGCACCTGCAGAGGATGGCCAGTAAGGCACAACAGAGGCTTGGACTGGCCACTGGGCTTTACTAAAGGCCCTAGATCTTCTAACTGAAGCCTTGCTAAGGAGAAGACCCAGCTTCAGCCAAAGGCAGATTGTGTGGAATTGTTAATAAAGTAGAGGCTGTTTTAACTGTCAGACTTCATTAAATAAATTTAGCTTGGGGGTGGCTTGATTTCTGAGGGGGGTCAGTGGAAAGAGTCACCACTTATTGCACTTAATTCATTAACAACAGCAATGCTAGTGCTGCAGCACTTGAGCTGGTGCTTCGAGAGCTGGGCTCTAGTGTTGAGAGGCTAACATGCCACTTTCCCTTTTTTCCCTTCAGGGTTAGCAATTGCTGTATGTGCTAAAATGGGTATTTGATCATCTAAGGGAAGAGAGATGCTAAGACCATCTCTGTTAAGAAGGGGGTCTGCTCTGTGAAAGTTAAAGCATTACTGCTCATACAGGAGCACGTGCTCTTAGTCAAGCAGTGCAAATCATGGAGAATAAAATTGGATTTTCAATGTTCTTAGTCAGCTCTAGGCCTAAGATAAGCCTAGCCGCAGAAAGTTTTAGAAGAGGATGCTAGCTTGTTCATATAGAGCCCCACCTTGCTAAATGTAGGCATGTGATCTGTATGACTGCAGATTTCATCACAACTAATGAAACTAGTAAGAGGGAAAGTATAATATTCAAGTAAGGATCACAGTGGAGAGGGAGTTCTGGCCTGGCTCTGAGCCTGTTCACTGTACACAAGCAGCTTGCTTCTTAGGTTGCAACTAAGTATTAATCTTTATTTATGGGCTCCTGTAGGTGACCAAAAATAAAGGAATATCTGTATCCTGCCCTAAAAATAAGTCTGCCCAATTTTTCCCACCTCGGGGAAAAAAAACTTTAGGGGATTAAAATGAGATTTCACTTAACTTTAGAAACAGTAACATGCTATCACAGTAGGAGCTCAATACAGGGCATCTGGTGACTGCTGGAGCCCTGTATTTCCATTTAAAAAAAAAGGCTCTTGCCCTCTTCCTTACAGAGACAGACTCCAAAATGTAGCCCTGTTGTTTAGCAAAATAATTATCTGTGGAAAGAACTTTTCTACCAATAGTGAAGTCAACCAGGCCAGCAGTTTGCATACTAAAAAGTGACCCTTTAGCTCTTAGAAGGGAACAAGGGTGGGAGAGAGAGCTCCCCTCTCCCATATGCCTCTGTTCTCCAATCCCAGATTAAGAGTGTTAAACTGAGGAAAATCTGAGGCAAAGTATAAAAGCTGGAAGAAAGACTGGGTCCATGTATGTATTTAAGCATTTTACCAAACCTTGAAAGGTAAGTTAGGGAGCATCTCTCAAAATAAGATACTGACTTAAATAATCATCACACCCTTCATTCTGCCCCTCAGAGTAAATGAATTGACATCTGTCTAATCCCACGGCTGCACTTAATAAAACTAGTACAAAAGCCAAATGTTTGCAAGATTCATTCATTCCTGGGTCTACTTTCGTATCACTTAAACCAACATCTTATGGGAACAGCCCACTTCATATTTGCCACTTTAATGATTAACATCCAGGTACAGACTATGAGTTTTTTTTTTTTAATTTTGGAGTTAAAAAGAGGGAATTCCTACTGTGTAACTAAGTAACAGCAGTGGTAGATGATATGTCCCCTCTCTAGTCAGTCTTATTTTCACTTCCAATTTTAATAGACTTTTAAGGCCAGAAGGAACCACTGTGATCATATAACCTGACCTCATGCAGGTCACAGCCTAGACAAGTGGTTTTCAAACTTTTTTTCTGGGGACCCAGTTGAAGAAAATTGTTGATGCTCGTGACCCAACAGTGCTGGGGATGAGGGGTTTGTGGTGTGGGAGGGGCTCAGGGCTGGGTCAGTAGGTTGGGGTGTGGGAGTGAGAGCTGCAGGCTGGGAATGAAAGGTTCAGGGTGCAGGAGGGGGGTTTAGGCTGGGGGGTGGCTGAGAGGTTTGGGGTGCAGGAAGAGGTTCCAGGTGGGGGGGGGGAGAGGGGTGTGCTCAGGGCTGGGGATTGGGGCCTGGACTTAAACCTCTGGTGGCGGTGCAGCCGGGGTGAAGAGACAGGCTTCCTGCCTGTCCTGGCACCAGAGACTGCGCTGCGCCTGAAGGGGCCAGCAGCAGGTCTGGCTCCTAGGTGGAGGTGTACAAGTAGCTCCACACAGCTCTGGCTTGCAGGCACCACCCTGCTCCCAGTGGCTGGGAGCGTGGAGCTGGTGCTTGGGGTGGGGGCAGCGCACAGATCCCCATGGCCCTGCTGCGGGGTGCAGCGCAGTGTTGGAGAAGGTAGGCACTAGCCTGCCTTAGCGGGGGAGCACCGCTGACAGGACTTCTAACATCCTGGGAAGCGGTGTGGACCAGAGCAATCCAGTGCCTGACATGCTGCGACTCAAACTTTGGAAATTAGCTTCCATAGCTCAGTATCAGGAGTCACTTCCAAAGGACAAATGAACCACCCCAGGCACTGCTTTGTTTCAGGACGGTGATACATTCTTGTATGCCAACGGAGGCAGAGTTAGGTTGCAGTGGTTACATGAATGAGAGACAGTATTTTGTTTAGGTGCAACTGTAGTTGTTTTTTCCCCTGGCTTTAACTGCAGCTGTTGGTCTTGAAAGGTCATGTATACCTTCCCCTTAATTAGATACCTTTAACGTAGACTACAGTTCTTAAGCTTCTGAGTTGATCTTCACCCAAATGTATGGCTAATGATGCAAGTCAGCCCGGAGAGTACATTAACCTCAGTGCTGTGAGTCTGAAACACTTTTGCCACTGGAGTGAAAAATGGGTGTTGGGAGGAGAAATACACAGTGTGGAAGCCTCACCATCAACTGGACAAGAGAACACCACAGAATAAAGACAGACATGATACCTTGTGTATGAAACCGAAATACCTTTATTGACATTCAGAGGTTTAACAACCAATCCAGAGACAGCTTTGCATTTAATATTCCTACAAAAGAAGGCTCTAAAAACCATTAAAAAAAAATCTTTGTTTGTAGCATGAAGTCACAATGTTAAAAATACCACAACACAATAAATACAACCAGCCTCTGCTGAAGCCAGGAGCCACTTCAGCTCAGGAGTAAGTAAAAAGATTATGAGGCAAAGAGTGGAAGGGACTGAGTAACAAGGGCAAAAGGATGAGTGGGCTCAGGCCACAGGGATGGTCACGCTGTGTTCCTGAAGCCTGCTGTTCTCTCCAGCCCTATTCTAAGATTTCTGTTCTGCCCCTCATCCAGGCCCCAGCCTAGCCAATACACTTCTCTGCAGTCCCCTGGATGGCAAACCATAAAAGCTCGTTTTGGATAAAGACCTTCCCCCACCATACAATTTGCATTACAAAGCCCAACTCCTGCCACAACGCTTGATCCTCAAGTAACAAACTCTAAACCACCCTCACTGCCACCAGAACAGGGCACAGAAGGGTTCAAAGCTCAGTCCCCATTTCCTTATTCTGCTAAAATGGTAGATCAGGAATTTAACCCCCATCTTCCTCAACCCTGGCTACAGCAGGTCAAGATTTCAGGAAGAACGGTGATACTGGAGACTGCATATCCCTAAAGCAGAATGCAGGCCCACTGTCATCCCCGCGCAACACTGAGGGCTGATCCCCTTCAGGGTTTACAGGCTCTTGGCATACTGGTCCAGATTTTCCACACTCTGCACCTGTCATTTTCCAGTCCACAGGAAATGCTGCATGACATTCCTGCCCCACCCCTGAGGGGCTTTTGATAGAAACTAGCATAAGGCTAAGCCAGCTTTCCATTTGGTTCCTTGTGGAGTAAGATCTACTGAGCACACATACGACGACGTCTGTCTCCTTCCAGAGAGGAGCAGTGTTTTAAAAATCAGACTGAGAACACTGACTCCGGGAGATTCTAGGGCACTGTATCACTCCCAAGCATGCAGCCTCCAGCCAGGAAAGCAATCACAGCTGAGAAAACTAGGGCTGCTTTCAAGTAGTCCAAGAGGGAAAGAGATTCACCAGAAAACAAGCCCTCTGCTGTCGTCACACTGAAGATGATACCAGATGGGGACAGCCAGTGGTGGGCACAACAGGAGTGTGATGCGTCCCAGGTGAAGTCTGGCTCCCTCCCTTCAGAGTGAGGCTGGGGAGTGCCATCTTCGCTGGGATACTATTCTGCCTCTCCTGTTCAACCTAACTCCTGAGGGACTAGCCCAGAAGCAGGTGGGGTTCGAGTGACCCAAGGCTGCAAAATAACTAGGCTCTACCTAGTGGAGTCTTTGTGCTCAGCTCTCATCTTGCACACAAGCTGAGGCCTAAAGCTGCAAATCCGACAGGAAAATTAGGGAAAGCTTGACAGGCTGGATCAAGTCCGAACTCAGGGCACATCCCCGCACAGGAAAGGTATGGGGATGAGACCAGTGGGGGCTCTGTTTAGGCAAATGCACATGGAGCAGTGATAAGAGGAATCTAATGTGGTTACTACAAGAGGAGACAGAAAATATGAAGTGAGGATGGGGGTGGCTGAGGTGCCCCCGCTCAGGGCTCAAAGAGTGCAGTGAGGCCTTCTCCATCCTCGTTATTCTCCAGTACGTCTGTCTCCAGCGATGGCTTCACCTTTTTGAAGAGAGATGGGAGGTTCCGGATGTGAACCTCTTTGCGGAACTGTTCTCCCAGAGGCTTCTGCAGGAGATAGAGGGACAGGCCTAGGTTAGTCACTGCACCTGCAGACCCACTCCGCCAAAGGAAAATCTGTCACCTAAGTGTGTCTCAGGCATTCTCCGGTTCTACGGCAGTCATTACCCAGCTCGGGTGCTATGCTTTGCTCCAGTTCATGTCCCCCATCTTTTCTGTCTCCAGGAGAGTAGCCTGGCATCTGCAGTACATGCCAATGGAGGTGACACTGCCACAATGGGGTCCTGACTGTGACCACATAGTCAACAGGAACCCAGTGTTTCTTAACCCAATGGTGCTGTCCTGGTTAAAGCTCTGTACCCACCCGTGGGCCCTGCCCAGGGGTGCTTACACCTTCTCTGCAGGAGCCCTGTACACAGAGAGCCAGCAGCCCTTCAGCTAGGAGAGCTCCCGCAAGGTGCCCTGAGTGCTCAGTTACCATCTCACCCAGGCCAGGGCTGAAGAGAGCCAGAGCAGCACAAACACTATGAAGGATGTGCTGGAGCCACATTCCAGCAGCACGAGAGCTGGACAAGGGAAAGGGGCTGAGGGGAGATGCGGGCTGGCTAGGGCCGTTTCTACAGGATTCAGGAGCCCAGACCACAGGGAGGAAACAGGTTTGCTCTGGGCTCAGCGGTTGCCTACCCCGATGCAGCCTGCAATGAGGCGTTTGAAATTGTCCTTCCGGCGCTTGTCTGCCACTTTCAGCAGAGTTGGGTTGAGAAGCTTGGAGTCAAACTGCTCCAACGATTCCTTCTGGATTTCTGGGATCTGTTCCATCACTGCCTTCAGCTCAGCATAGCGGGGGCGCTGCAGGGAGAAGGGAAGAGACCAATCAATAGAAGTTCTACCACAGAAGCCTCCACCTTCCCCTGATGGCACAGAGGAAGGGGGCTACTACCTCCTCCACCCCTTCCTCACTTAGGCCCGGGACTAGTTCATTCATTACTATCTATCAAACCTGGCACTATAAAGATTCCCCCTTTTTTCCCCATAGCTCCTTACCAAAGCCTCATAGATCTGGAAAGCCAGGTGGACAAGAGCTGCCATGCAGCCGTCATGCTGTCCGTGTGTCTGCAACCCTTTCAGCACGCCGGTGAAGAACCAGGTCACTGCATCAGGGAGCAGGTTCCCTGTGAGCACCTAAGGGAGAGACAACAGCAGCATGGAACCAAGATACTAACACAAGCCAGGCCTGCTCCAGACAGGAAACATCCAGAAACATCTAGCTCCTATCCAGACCAAAGTCAGAGTCTGTCCATGAAGGTTAGGGGGTCAGAAGGGAAGGAACCACCAGTACTCAGAGCTTCCATTTCTGCCCCCTCCACCAATGGTCCCCTGTAGGGAAAGTACCTGTTTGAGCAGTGGCCAGCAAAGCTGAGTGGTGGTTCTTTGGCAGGACAGGGTGTCCTTCCAGGAGAGGGATCTGTAGGCTGTGATCAGCAGAGCAGTGCAGACATCCTGGAAAGGGGAAGGCAGAGGAAAGAACGAGTCAGTGGAAGCACTTCTCAGCTTGCCTGAAGGGTTTGTTCCTGATGGGGGTGCATTCACACGAACCCAGGTGGGATATCTTCCTAACAGAGGCACCCTACTTAATGCTCCAACAAAAGGCAAGAAGCATGCTGAGGTCCCTGACTATCCCCAAAGGCAACACTGCATTCCACTCTGTGCATGAGAGAGGGTCAGCATGTACCTGGTCAGCCTGCAGGTGCCACAGAGTCTGGGTCTGCTCCTATTTGCCAGTCTCTGCTGAAGCAAGGTGTCAGGCAGTTGCAAGTGGGCAGGAACAAACACCAGAACACTCCAAGAACTCACACTAGCTGCTACTTTGGAGTCGGTGCAAAGAACTCTGGGGCATATCTGAGGAGGAGTTTGAGTGTGGGGAGGAGAGTAAAGTGGATTGGGCCAGTGCCTCAGGGCAGAGAATTCCCAGCACCCCCACCTCTGCTCTGACCTGAGCAAAAACTGCTAATTTGGGCAGATGTTACAGAAGAATCAGCTGCTCCAAGTAGTTCTTCTTGAAAGGCAGGGCCCAGAAAAGGGGGCAGGGCCAGGCAGGCAACACTACAGGAAAGGACTTACTCCTAGCATGGACCATACATCAACTCAGATTGCAATGCACTAGAAGCCTGAATCCTTATTCTCTCCTCCCCCTTTAGCACTTTCCAGGATGATTGGTGAGGCCCTTAAAACAGACTTTCCCTCTGTTACAGGGGGCTCTTGTTTCAGGGGATACACAGACTAGACAGCTGCACTGGGAGCATGGACAGACTACAGTAAAGTACAAGGGGTACAGAAAGTGGGAGAGGCCTCCAGCATCTCCACTCTCTTACCTCCTGCTTCATCAAACACTTGCCCAGCTCAGTTAGCTCCGCACTGGAAGGTGGGGTCACGTCTGTGGACATCATTTCATCATCTACAAGCAGAGAAAAAGCAGCTGCGTGAACACCATCTTCCCTTCCTACACCAGCAAGGCTCACTCTGGTTCTAGAGTTTGTTGACACTCTGGAATCAACACCTCAGCCCACCAGAGAAACACCTCCAAGCGAGCCTGTGTGGGTGAGAGCATCCCCTAGCTATGGCTCACCCAGCTAGGATGGAGGCCATGCAGATAGCCTCTCTCACCAGACACCCCAGCTCAGTTCATTGGGGTCAACTTCCACTGTCCCATTCATGCCAACAAGGCCTGCAGAGCACCGGTTGGAGCAGGTGGCTTGCTTCATATGCTGGGGTGGAAAAGGCATCTTGTATCCTAGAGGTAAGATCCGGCTGAGAGGGGATTAGGAGGAGGAAGCCTCAGCATCACAGGACAAAGAATCACAGACACTTCCCCAGCGCTTGGGTTCCTGCAGAGTTACCTGCAAAGTCAGTATGGGTAGCTCTGACTCATGAGGCTCAGACTGGGCTCCTGAGCCCTAGAGAGGAGCTCCACCAGGGGCAGAGCTGGAGACCCTGATCAGACACTGTGCAGAGCCTCAAATGAAAGCCACAGTCTCTCTGAAAGGCCAGCCTAAAGATGGGAAGGGTCTGTCTGTATGCACGGCAGTGGTGAGCGGATACAGCAAGGCAACATACTCACCGTCTCCATCTGCAGCAGTAGAGCTGTTATGCTCAGCGGTGCCTTTCTTTGAAACACAGCAAACAGCTGCAAACACAAGAACAGGTCAGGAGGGTGGGAGAGATATCAGCACAGAGCCTACACGGATCATCCTGCTCACTCTCATGGGACCCTGCTGCTTTGTTCTCCCCCAGCACGCCCCAAACTTTGTTCCTTGCACAACGGCTGAGGAACGCCAAATGCAACATTAGAGCCAGGAAGTGAGGCCGAAGACTGGGCTAAGGGGCAGAATGTTCAAGTGTCTTCATCACAGCATCTTCATCCTCAAACCCGCTGCAGTACCAGACTGGAGAGGGGGATTGTGACACTGCACCCCATATGCTTCATAGTGATATTACTGTGATAGGATTAAGATAGAGTTATGATGTATTTTACAGAAGATACGTCATGTGAGAGGTCATTGGAAAGGTTATGATTTGCTGAATATGAGTATCTTATTTGTATGCATGTATCAAGTTTGTATCTGAAGTTATAGATATTGACTAGGTCTCTGCATTTCAAATGTAATTATACATTTGGGGAACGCCGACTAGACAACATGCTTTCATTCTAGACAGTGGGTGGGGAATGGACCATTAGGAAAACAATAGGCCTTTGGAGAATCTTATCTCCCAATGGCTGCTATGATTCTACAAGGACATGTGATCAGACCACGTGATGCTGGACTCCATCTTGGGATGTCAGTATTTTTCCACAGACTGGTCTGGGGACCAAGCTTTGAAACAAAGGGTTCCCGCCATATGCAGAAGCTATATAAGGCAGGGAGTGTCATTGTCTGGCGTTCTTCACTCCCCACACAATATGCCTGGAAACACCTGAGGAACAAAGACTGAACTGGGGGAAGTGCTGGATCCAGGCTCAAGGGATTTTTAGCCTGTGAATGGAACACGCTTACAGCTTGGAATCCCCGCAAGTGCAGCTTGCCCCTTAAGAATCTGTAGCTTGCTTGTATCATCTCTTAGGGTGAGAAATTGCTATTCATATACAATCGATTTTGTATATTAAGTTTAGTTTGCGTTTTTGTTTATTTTCTAGGTAATCTACTTAGATTATAAGTGACAGCAAACAGATCAATCTTTTGTAGATAATAAACTTATTTTTGCTTTATCTAAACCAATGTGTGGGAATCATAACTCAAGGGCAAAAGGCTGTTGCATATTCCTCTCAACATTGAGGGAGGGGGCGAATTTTATGAGCTTATGCTGTACAGTTTCCTGTGCAGCACAAGACAGTACAATTTTGGGTTTATACTCCAGAGGGGGTGAGGGCCTGAGAAGCTGGTAGATGCCCTAGCTGTAGTTTTCCCATGCAGGGGCTGGCCAAAGAGCCTGTATGCATGTAACTGCAGCTGGGTGTGTCCCTACCTGTATGTATGCTGGGGAAAGTGCAGGCTGAAGCCTGGAGGGTGTTGCAGCTTGTCACAGCAGTACAGTGTAAGAGAGAGCCCAGGCTGGTGGAGCAGGGGGGCTCAGTGGCACCCCAGTTCCAGGTAGCACCCTGTGGGGAACCTGTCACAGGGCTTCACAGGGTACATGACTGTCTCAGAAATCCTGAGCAGTGAAAAGGGCACTGGAGCAAGTTTATTCAGTGCCAGGATCCTGGCTGGGGTGCAGCAACCTAAAGGAGTGAGGCTAATTAGGAAATGACTCACAAGGTCAGGCTCTCACACACGGTGTAATTCTTATGTGGAAATAAATTTCCTCAAACTCTGGATTGGGGTGTGTGAAAGCCTGGGAGCTAATTAAAGGGGACTGCCAAGAAAGAGAGAGCTGTTCTCATCACAGAGGGAGAAGGGATGTGATCACCAGCAGAAAGATGATGATCTGGCCATGCCCGACTCTGCTCCTGGTGGTGCCAATGCACTCGGGCTAACACCCCCACCCTGATCCCACACACAAGGAAACATAGCACATGTACCCCACCAGACACCAATCAATAATTCAGCAAGACTCAAAGAGGGGCTGGACTCCTACATGGATACAAAGAATATTCAGAATTCTAATAGTTAATGCTAACAGAAAAACGTACTGGAAGGAAGATAAACCTCCTGCTTTAGGCTGTAAACTGATTTCACTTAGGGATTAGATGAGATCTTCATGGGGGCAGTTTCTCTCTCATCTGCCTTCCGTTGCTGGCCATTACACCATAGGTATGATGCAGTCTGGCAACCCCCGTGTTCCTGCCCAGGGCAGGACTCTCCCTGTGACATCCTGCAACCAGCTTGTTTCACTTACTGATAAGATCCATGACTTCACGGGTGAGCAACCTGACCAGCTGCTCCTCAAGCATCTCCTGGGACTCAGGGTTGTCATCTGCCGTGTCCTCCTCGCTGAAAAGAAAAATAAGATGGTGGGAAGTTTAGGGGAGCACTTTGAGACCAGGGAGGCAGCACCTTAGTATGCTAGCTTTGCCTATATACATGGCGCAAACGACTCAGCTGGCCAGGCTTCTGACCTGGATCACAGCCCAGATTAACAGAAGAGTGGAGGGCAGCAAGTTCTCCCATGACCAAAGAGTAACCAAGATCTTCACTTCCCAGTGAGGACGGGAGAGAGACTGTGGAACTGAGAGACTCAGCATCACGGAGAAGCATCAAGAGGGGTGGTGTCTCCCTTTTCAGGGTATCTTCCCTTACAGCGCTGCAGGCTTGGAGGGAACAGTCACTCCTCAGGCAGCTGCTCAACAGCTCACACCCCCCACAGACTAGGAGTCCAAGCCCCTAGGCCCAGCAGCACCACCTCCATTTTGATTCCCTTTCTCTGGGGCCGGGGGGTGGTCTCTTGTGCTCCCATCCCAATCAGGAGGGCTGGACACGACCCTCCGGAGCTCACAGATATTGCTATTGGAGGGTTACTCCCTTCCTCAGTGCTGCCGGCTGGAGGCAAAAGACCAGATGAGAATCCCAAGATGTGGTTCCCACCCCTTGCCTCTCCTTCAGTCCACATCCCTTACCAAAGTATGCTCCGCTGGCTGATGACCTGCCATTTCTGGGACAGTCTCTGCAAAAATACCAGATAAGATTTAATAACCTCAAGGAGCCATCCCAGAAACGCTGTACAGAGTTCTGAACACCATTCACCAGACCGCAGAGCCAACAGGGCAGGACCCTGGCCACCAGACATGGCTCTGTGACGAACCTGGTCTGACTCAAAGGAAGTTTAAATATACCTCTCTCAAAGCTCCCCCACCCCCTGAACAGGGCAAGAGCCCAGCAAAAACTCCTACTGAAGCGGTTCCCAGACTTTTTCCCTGCATGAACCCATTTGCAGATGTATTGCTTCCCACGACTCCAGGCAGCATGAAGGATGCCATTTTAAAATGGCAGCTTCCACACAGCAAGATCTTGCATGGAGTGTACATGTGAGGGCATGCTGTGTGGAGGATGCCATTTTTGCTCAGGGGACGCCATTTTGTAGCACACTTGGGATTACCACAACTCCATCTGCTGATGGAGCAACCTCACTTGGGGCACAACCCATTGTTTGGGAACCACAGGCCTAGTGATGGCTGGAAAGCTGGTGTAGCTGTGCTCGCTCTAGGAATTACAGAGCTACCTACCAGGAAAGGGAGAAGGAGGGAGTGCAGACCTAGCTTTACCAAGGGCCTAGGGCTACAGAGATTCAAATGACTGAAGACCACAGGGGGGCTCACATCCCCAAGCCTGGAAATTCACAGCCAGGAACTCTAACACACCAGCACAGCGGGTGCAACTGGGCAAGATGATATCTGGAATCCAGACTCCACACACTGAAGTGGCCAAAGTCAAATTTCTAGGCTCTGCTCCCTGTGTAATTGGGCGTTGGAGCCCTGCTAAGGATGAGGCTGGAGGGCTGCTGAAAAAGCTGTTTCTTACCACATGTAGATAGGTGAAGAGTGGGCCGAGCATGGGACAGAGAAGGGTTTCGTAGTGCTCCGAGGGGCAGGAGAGAACCAAGGGCTTCACAAACACACCTGCATGAGCTGGTTAAGGAAGTTATGCAGCTCAAGTCTCATGCCAGGGCAGGCTGCAGTGCACCAACACAGCTGACAACCATACAGCATGGAGACTGCAGATCCCAGCGTGTAGTGCTCCATCGTATACTTGGAAGAGCCCCATGCATTCTGCTTCTTAGCTGAAACAGACTGACAACCACCAATGAACCGTTCACACCAGTACCAGCATTTGAAGTCAGAGCAGGAACTGCACAGAGCGGCCCAGCAGGCTTCTCTAGCCCACCTTCCCAGCAGCCCTGACCTGGGTCTTGGAGGCCCCACTTTTAGCGTGTGAAGGCCGTTCAACTGAGACTGCCCAGAAAGGGAACAATTAGTGCCAAGTGGTGTTGCAGTTTTGCAATGTAGACAGCTGTGCCCTGGGAACCGAACTGAGCACTCATTGCACACAGCCAGTCGGAACCAGTCACCAGATTACCCGGTTTCCAACCTCCTGAGAAATCTAGCCCCCAAAGGTTGTTGTAGGTTGGACTTGTTGGCAGAGAGGCCCTCCTTCTTGCCGCTGCCCAGGGCAATGCAACTTCTTTGCACGTGTAATCTGTGCTGACTTCACTTTTCGCAGTGCCTTTCAAGGTGCACCTGCTCACACTCCACTAAACAGAGTGGAACAGTCCTAGCCACAATGTAAGGGGGGCAGAGGCAGGATTTATTTAATTTGATCTAACTTCCCTACTCCCTCCACTGGCTCAGCTTTGGAGAGGAGGGGGAGGGACGGTGAAGCCAGAGCAGTTTTGGAAAGGGAGCCTTCTGCCACATTCTGTAGTGGTTGCTGGGCTGGTTTCAGGCCACAGCCAAAGGATACGAAGCATGGGGCGCAGCCTGTAGTCGGGAATATTGTTGAGGTTAACGAAGGCTGAGTTGAGGAACTGGCTGGCGAGGCCGTCAACAGTGTAGAAGTCTTGCTGCATTGACGGGCCGGCATTACCCAGGATGTGAAAACTACAATGAAAAGCCAGGTATAAGTGAGCTAAGCTGCACAACAGATGCGATGCCTCCCATGGTAGCAAAGGCTGGAAGGGCTCCACTCTGGAGATGTGTTTGCCTTGTGGCTACATAAAGCCCACAGGAAGTTTCACTATGGGATACCTCTCTCAGGAATGTGCAGAGGGACCATCCCTGAAGTATCTAAGCACCAAGCATTCCCAAGTGCTGATGTTACTAACCCTGAAATAGGACACAAGCAGCAAACTAGGTCAGGGTATTACAAGCTGACAGTGGAAGAGTTATCAGGAGACCCACCAGCCTGTGTTGCTAATCTGGCAGCTGCACACCAGGTATGTTTGGTGGGTTACAGGAGCTCTGTGTTACATCACTGCTCATGGTCACTTGGATATTAGAAAAAAACATAGTGCACACACATGGAAAGCTGTCTGCTAGCTGAGGTCAGAATGCCATCCCCCCTCCCCAGGATGGTACACTCCAGGTTACAGCTGATCAGTGACTGTGTGAGGGAGATCTTACCAATTGTCATAGAGGGTACAGAAGAAGCCCTGCATCCTTTCTAAGATGGTTTTGTAAACAGGAGAGTCATAAAGCTCCAGGAGAGGCTGAGGGAGGCCTGAAGAGAAAGGAAAATCGAATATATCAACCACAGACCTCAAACCATCCTACAGCACCTTCACAGCAGTCCCAATTAAGCCAGGCCTGGTGGCTGGGAGAGCACAGAGCGAGGTGCTCAGCACGATCACGTGGGACCAAGCAGCGAGGCTAGGAGGCAGCCAGCCCATTTACAACACCAATACCACACACCCAACAGAACCCCCACATCTGGACAATTGCTGACTGGACATACCCACTATATACATGTGGCAGCTCTCTAAGCTTAGGGAAATGCAGCAAAAGCGTGTGCAACTTCCAACAGCTCCGTTAGCCCCTCTTCACTGCTCTGGATAGGCTGACAGGGCCAGCCTTTCAAAGTAGGCCAGAAGAGAACCTGCCAGTTCTGCAACCCCTCTTCCAACAGCCCCTGTGGGCTCTTTAATAGTCACCTGCTGTCCTGGGGGCTGGCCAGACTCACTGGGTGCAAGTCGTTAGCACCATGGTAGCCTCTAGAGTTCCAGCAGGGCCCCAGTGGCCTAGGTGCTGTAACACCTCGGAAGAGACAGTCCCTGCCTGAAGAGCTTCCAGCCTAAAGAGAGGAAGGCTTATCCCTGTTTTACAGATGGGGAGCACAGGCACAGGGAGATGAAGTGACTTGATGAGGTCACAGTGAGTTTGTGAGAGAGTCGAAAATTGAACCCTGATCTCCCGAGTTCCAGGCCAGTGCCTTAACCCCAGGGCCATCCTTCCCTGGTTACACAGAACACTTCATATATTAACATGCCTGATGCATCCCAAATCTGTTGGATGAGGTTCTGAAAACCTACTTATAATTCGGGCCCTACCAAATTCACAGTCCATTTTGGTCAATTTCACACTGACAGGTTTTTTAAAACAGTAAATTTCATGATTTCAGCTATTTAAATCTGAAATTTAGCGGTATTGTAATTGTAGGGGTCCTGACCCAAAAAAGACTTGTTGGGGTGGGAGGGTTGCAAGGCTATTGTAGGGGAGGGTTGCATTACTGTTACCCTTACTTCTGCGCTGCTGCTGGCGGGGCACTGCCTTCAGAGCTGGGCACCCAGCCAACAGCTGCTTCTCTCCAGCCGCCCAGCTCTGAAGGCAGTGCAGAAGTAAGAGTGGAAATACCACGATTCCCCCCTAAAATAACCTTGTGATCCCCCTGCAACTCCCTTTGGGTCAGGATCCTCAATTTGAGAATTGCTGGTCTCCCCCATGAAATCTGTATAGTATAGAGTAAAAGCACACAAAAGGCCAGATTTCACGGTCTGTGACGCGTTTTTCATGGCTGTGAATTTGATAGGGCCTTGCTTATAATGACTAAAGGCAAATGGCAGGGGCCAGATTTCTACTGAGGATGCCGAGATGGCAGATTTCTGCTCCTATGGCAGGCAGTGTTACTGTGGAACAATGATCTAGTTATGGGAGCACACAGATCCAAATGTGTATACATGGAAACATTAATGCAGCTGACAGACAGACACACATGAGTAGCTCAGTCCCTCTTTTGGGAATGAACTGCCAGGAAGCTGTAATGCCCCCCCAGCCGAGATAGGAAGATGGGGGTTTGTGCTACCACTTCCTGCCGGTGAACTGGGTAGGAAGGTTGATTCAGATGAAAATGAGCTGGCTGTCTTTACCTAGGATGGCATTCTTCTCCACTTCCAGCATATCTAAAGCCTTTGCGAATGTTTCCCCCAGCTTAGCCACCATCTCTGGCATGTAGAGATTGTTGTGGGTCCTGAAAGAGAAGGAAAAGTAGTTTATATTCATGCAAGTCAAGCCCCTTTGCTGCTTTGCAATGGAATCCTCCACCTTCAGCCTGTCAACAGCTCCTCTGTGGCTGAGGAAGGTGAGACCAAGCACTTGTGCATGGGATCCCCCTTCTCCACCTGGGAAAACATCAGGGAAGCTCACACTCCAGAGACATGGAGAGACTCCACCTTCTGTCCTGGAGTTCCCAGCTGCCCCCTCACATTCCCCACCCGTTCACCCCACCCTTTTCGAGCGCTAGCAGCAAAGACTCCCAACAATTCTCCAGTCGACACTGGCAACAGCTCATTAGCTTGGCCAGCGCGGCCAGAGAATATATTTAAAAACCCCACAGACATGAATTCTGTTTCCAGCAAGATCTTCTGCACCCAATGGCCCAGCAGAGGGAGAGGCTGTCCCAGCTCCGAAATACACACGCTGCACCTCAGGGATGGGTCACAGTCCCCAGAGTGGCAGGCGGCACTGGAGGAACTCTAGGGAGCACAACAGCCTAATATACACATGTTACAAGTGGCAGTGTGGCAGAGACATATGCCCCCTGGACAATGCATCCGGCAGGGAAGAGTTCTGCATAACCAGGAGATAGCCACTCACTGTCACCTCTCTGTGATGGATCCCAATTCAGCCAAGGGTGGGTGGTTCTTTGCCATCCAGGCCAAAAAGGGTCCCTCACTAGTCAGAGTAGTGACTCTCAGAGCTTGTCTCAGCAGGGGGTGTCTCTCTCACCTACCTCTCTCCTTTGAGACCTCAGACCTCCACTCTGGGCGTCGACAGCTGCACACAGCATAAATCCTGCAGCCAAACGGCCCAACAGCCTCCTCCAAAACTGCAATGCCATTGTACCTGCTGCTAGAGGTGATCAAGGGCAACTCAGTATCTCCCCCTAGAGCAGCGTTTCCCAAAGTGGGGTGTGCGCTCCCCTGGGGGGCGTGAAGGACTAGCTGGGGGCAGGGGGCACAGACAAGCCTCAATTGTTCTTCAGAGTCTCAGCTTTCTTTTTTTTGTTTAAATAAGTCTCTAGCTGCTATCGTCATGAAGAAAACCTTCAAAGAGATGACCCAAGTACAAAAGATGCAGCAATCTCTGCCTGAGTTTGCAGAGAGCCTGAAACAAACAGCTCTGAGGTGTGAACTATCCCATTCAGTTCAATGAGTGCTAACACAGATGCCAGTGATGATATTTTAGTTGTAACCATTATTAACTATTTCACTGTTCAAGGCATATAAGGGAACAGAGCAAGTACATGAAGGTCTAAACAATCTACTCTGACGGACCATTCATTTTGGGTAGGCTTTTAACACCACACAGTGGGGCAGAAAGGAGGTCATGACTGGCTTTACTTCCCTGAAAGGGGACTCCGGGCTTGTCTACATGAACAGCTAGTCCATGACAAGCTGAGGTGTAAATCTACCCTGCAGTAGCCCCCTGCACACTAATTACCCATGTGGTCCCCCCTGCCATGCACTAAAAGTTCCCTGGTGTGCTTTGATCTAACCCAGTTTGAAATGGGAACAGACCAAAGTGCACCACAGAACTTTTACTGCTAAGCAGAGGCCGCTCAGACATTTGGCGTGTGGCAGACTACTGTGGGGGAGATTTACACCAGCGCTTGCTGCAAATTATAGACAAGGGTTCAGCTTTCAAAAACAAATTTGGAAAATGCTGCCTTACAGGCTCAGAGAGTGCTACATACCCCTATCGGAGGCTTACACAGAACCACTTACGCAGTGCTATGTGGCACAACCAGCCAAAGGAGCTTCATCATCTTTAAACAGTCACCTCGTATGTCTCTCCAGCCTGTTTCATGCTAATAATAGCTGGAGCAAAGGGACGTGGTTGGATGCTGACTAAGCCATATTGCATTCCAAACTCAGGATTATGGAGCTGGTGGTTAGTCCTGCAGCAGGGTGGGTTTGGAAGATTATGCTGACCAAAGAGGTTGTCTGGACAGTCCGGTGAGGATCAGAGTATCACATCTCGCAGGCCTCTGTCTTGGGTCCTATCTTAGAACATTTTCTTAAATTGGTAGTAGAGTTGCATGAGCCATAGAGTTTAATGTCAGAAGGGATCACAAAAATTATCTTGTGTGACCTCTGCTATATCACAGGCAGAGGCACGAGCAGATGCTCAGTCAGATAAAGGTCAATCTCCCCTGGCTAATGGCTCAGCAAAGCTACAGCAGTAACAGGTTACATGAGGGGCTGATCTGCTGCTCCTCATGAAAGCACAGCCACCGTGTATGGTAGAATTCAGCCACTGCGTACGACAAGATCAAAATGTGACCCATGAGCATAATCGAGAGGGCAAAGAGGCCTTTGGGGAATTCATCACCAAAGAAAAAACATAAAAAGGACATTCCTAATAGATGTATTTATAATACAGGAAAGACCCAAGGAAAGGATATGGCAGGGCACGGGGGCTGTGTTTTCAGAGAAACAGTTAGAGCTCTGCTCAACAGGCAGGCAGTGTCTCCTGTGCTGAGACTAAATCTTCTGGGCCATAGGATTGGCCTTTCAGAGCCTCCCATATTGGAAAAAAAGGGAGTTCCCCAGAGCATACAATATATATCTGTACACTTGATCCACCAAGGACACGGATGCTGTATAAAAGCAGTATCTTGTCAAGATGGATTCAGAAAGAGCCCTGTGGCTGTGCAGGGCACACGATAAGCTTGTTTCTAATGCAACAGGAACAGATCCCAGGCATAGAAGATGCTGGGTGAGTCAGTCTGTGCAGCTGCTGACTCCAGGAAACTCCCCTTTCTCCAGAGGCAGAGATCATGTCCAAGGCCGGGGGCACCGTTATTCAGGCTCAAATCCAGGCAGGAAATAAAGATAACCAGAAGCCAAAAGCAGCTGGATAAACTAAAATACCAGAGGATAAGGGAAATGATTGGCCAACAAGCTGCAAGCGACAAGTAATTAATGGAGCAATTTCAAGCCCATTCAACAAATATTCACACAACCACCAAAACAGCGAAAGGCAAGTTAGGTCAGGCATAAAAGAACTGGCCAGCTGAGGTTACATTACATTATCTATGCCCCTCAACATGCACGCGGACTGCCTCAGAGGAGTTACCTATTTACCGTATCAGCTCACTGGCCATCTCCCTAAAGGCATGGCCAAGACTGAGGACCTTTTCCACATACTACTTACCTTAGCACAGACCTTGTGACTACTGTGTGTTTTCACAGCCTCTATCTACTCTCATACATGGCACAAAGGATGAGACAAGACACCCAGAGAGGAGTAAACACAACCATTTACACTGGAGAACAGTCCTGCTTCGAAGAGGCTTCTTTACTTACAGTTCAACTCAACTGCTCAGGAGAATTTATGTGGCTGCCTCCTACTGATCCAGTCACTCTCAAGTCAGCCAATCCATCCTGCAAGAGTTCCCAGCTCCTACCATAAGCTCCTTCTCCTCAGTGGCACATTAACCATGCAGAAGCTGGCTGATTCTCCCAGGTAGTTGGCCTATTGGCACAGTGCTATGAGCAATGATCGATCCCAACAATAAGGCAGCTATTGTCCTGATCCTGCAATTACCACTCCAGGCAGCCACGCTTTGCCTTTACACTGTAACTCCCCTCACAGTCTTTTCCAGACCTCACAGCCCCTCGTGACATCCACATTAACAGGTACCCTAGGAGACAAGTGCAGGGGACATATACACTGGGAGAGCAGAAACAACTCCAGAGAGAAGCACAACACAAGCTCTACCCTTTCCTGGCAGCTCCAATGCTGCTTATGTGTAATTTTGCAAATCTAGAGCGACCACAGAGAAATCCCTGCATCCTGCAGACTGGGGCAGCCATACAGAGTTGGACCTCACCTCCCGTGCTCAGCAAAGTAAGGTAAAAGGCAGGAGGCTGGTCACTTTCAAAATCTCAACCATTCAGTTCTTCCAGGTGCAGCACCAGCCTCGAGAACTCCATTGGGAAAGGGAGGGTGCCTTTGAGGATCAAGTGCAAGCCACTGCAATACGCTACAATCTACTTCTCAGACATGCCTAAAACCATGCCCCAGTGGTTCCATCAGTATGGGGCAGAAAAGTCTTAATGGGAACGCTGGTGCATCCCCACAGAAAACAGCAGCGGAGCCACTTCCACAGCACTGGAGAAGGAGCACTAGCAACAGAGCAAATACTGGAGCTTCTGCTTCTTTAGAACCAGTACAATGGGAGTTTACTGACATACAAGGGTGGAATTTAGTTTCCTAGGCTTGTCACACAGGTCCTCCTTGGGGGGAGGGATAGCTCAGTGGTTTGAGCACTGGCCTGCTAAATCCAGGGTTGTGAGTTCAATCCTTGAGGGGGCCATTTAGGGATCAGGGCAAAAATTGGGGATTGGTCCTGCTTTGAGCAGGGGGTTGGACTAGATGACCTCCTGAGGTCCCTTCCAACCCTGATATTCTATGATTCTATGTATCCTAAAGCCTTTACTAAGTACTAGCCTGGTACTGGCAGTGCAATGACTGTAAAGGCAAACAGCTCACTCAGCCTCGGCCATCAGCCTGCTTCAAGGAGTGGGAATGCTCACTTGGACACTGGTTTGGTGGATTTCAGAGACATGATGCCATATAAACATACACTGATGAAGTGCTCACCACCCAGGAAACTCTGCATGAGACTGTCTGCCCAGAGAGCTCACAACCTGCAAAGAGAACTGACGCATGGGATCTTCCACCTTCACGAGTAAAGGGCAAATCTCATCCCTGCTGCATCAATAGCAACCGGATAGCTCAACACTGACAATGGGCTAAAGTGCTCAGCCTACACCTTGTAAAGAGGAATTTGCTTGAGTGGGCCAAGACTATACACTTACCCCTCCCTGCTCTTCACAACTACAGCAGCACTGTCCTGATTTGGTCAGTGACTCATATTTTAAGAACCTGGCTAGACAGTGCCCTACATGGGCCTCATCCCCATAGAGCTGAGTGCTGAAAAGCTATGTAGCGATTAAACACTGTTCCCACCTGCCACCCAGCTCCAGAAGGGGGGTAACAGCCTCATATACTACACTCATCACTGGCCAGCGCGAGGTTGAGAGCCAGCCCCAAGCCTAGCAATGCTTCCCTATCGGCAGTCACAGAGAATCCACCAAGGGGTAGCTCAGAGAGCTGTTACTCTCCTAACACTGCATCACCGGGTGAGGGAACGGCACAATCCAGAACTCCTCCTCCCACCCAACCTGAACCACCTTTGTCTCACCTCCACCCTGGCTAAGCTGCAGACACACGATGCAGACTCCCAGCGGGTACACCGAGAGGAGGCACTGCAAGGCACAGAAAGAGCCCTAGCATGAGCCCCCATTGGTTTCAATGGCAGATCACGCTTCAGGCAGCCAGATCAAAGACGCTCAACTTAGTACTGAAGCGAGACTAAAGCAAACTCCCACTGGACGCCAGGACAGCAGGCCCTGCTCTGGTGGTGACTGGAGAGGTGGCCTGGTGGGGGCTGAAGGCAGAGCAGAGATGTTAGTTGAGAAATACTTGGTTAGTCAGGGAGGCAGCTTTAGGTTGGACACATTCCCAGGTGAAAGTGGAGGTGGGGGAGGCAACCCCAGCTTGAGCTCCCATTGGCTTTAATGGAATCTCATGGGCCAGGGCTGTGCGTGCGGAGAAGGCTCACTTCCCCAGTTCCATTCCCCACTGAGAACAGTCGGGAACAGCACTGGTGCAGGTGCCCAAGCCTGTGCTCCCGTTGGCTTCAATGGGAGAACACGCTCAGAGAACACAACATACATTGCAGGTTCACTTCCAGAGACTGTTTAGTCAGCATAACTGGTGTCACGTCAACTCGACCCACCTTATGAGAGCGAGCAAGTTGTCGAGAAGTTTCAGGACCTGCTCAGTGCAGGGGTTACGGTAGATCGGATTGCCGCTGGGCATGCACCCGATCACAAATCCTCCGGCCTTAGCCTCTTCCAGGGTAGTGGGCCAACGAGCCCGTTTCACAACTCCCAGAATGGTGTACACGCAAAAGCTTATCTACAGCAAAACAAAAGACATGGAGAGAACTCTTCTTAGCAAGGGTGCAAGCAAAAGCAACAGAAGGCCAGAGAGAACCCTCTCCCCCTGGCCCTTCTCCTGGGATGGCACTCCACTTGCCCAACCCAGAGGGCGGGGCTGCCTCGGGGGAACGTGCGCATGAGAAGATCCCTCACACTATTCTGATACCTTCCAGAGTTTGCAAGAACCCCTTGACATGCAGGAATGGCACAGGAGCTTATTACTAGACACACAGTGTCAATGCAGAAGGTCTCGCCGAGTCCGAATGACCACGTGGGGCACCCTCTAAAAGGAAACATTGAAGTCATCACTGTCTCATTTCCCTGCACACATCATGGACTGACCAGAAACTCCACATTCCTGCAACTGCCTAAAACCGCATTAGTGTCTGTCACAAGCAGAGTCCTACCATCGGCATTTCCACATCCACCAAACCCTGAAGACAGCAACTTCCAGTTTGCAGCGAAGACATCCTGCAGCTAGCCTCTCATACAACAACAGGTCCTGGTGAGTATTTGAGTTACACGCCACGCCACGCAACGCAGCCTTAGTCTCACGCTTTCCAGAATGCTTCACTTGGGAATCGCAATTCACTGCACCACATTACCCAAAACATCCGGCCTTAACCCAGCTGCATCCACAAAACAGACTGCTCCAAAAAGAGCCTGAGCTATACCAGGCACAAAGGCTTGTGAACTACCGCATGAGGAATACAGCAAGACTCCTGCCTTGCAGGGTTACAGGATTCTATATACCACACAGGGATGGGGGAACGGGAGACATGATCCTGCTTCTCTTACGTGACCCATGTCCACTGAGCTAGAGTCAGAAGCCATCCGCCATTCTGCAGTATGAACGACGTAGTGATCTGGGTTCAACAAAAGGCGCATGCTTAGGACAGGTCTTGCACAAGGCCCTATTCAAGAGGCAGAATAGGTGAGCATGTGTAGAAGGCAGAGGAATTACTTGCCACTCCCCAAAGACCGAGCCTCCCCAGGTAATGGATACTCACTCTAGATCGGTTCAGGCCACTGGGATCTTCCAAAACGGGATCAGTGATTTTGTTGTCAGCACCCACGTAGGAGATGAAAGCTTCAGGATCTGATAGGACTCTGAGGGGCAGAAACGAGCAAGCCTGGGATTATCAAAAGCACTGAGGACCTTTAAGCAGAGTCTGGCATCTGTGATAAATGCTGTCCCAGCACAGATAGTCAAAAGTCCTATTCACCACAGTCAGTCAATTCATCTTAAAGGTGAACTCAAGGTGACCGCCCTCAACAATTGTGCTTAGCTTCCCCTTTCAGTTTAATGAAACTGACCCCCTCATTGTACACAAGGCCTCATCAATGCCAAGTGACCCAAGATCAAGCCAGGCTGGTGAAACAGGCTGAGCTGTAGTCTGCTTCTCCGCATCGAGCTCTGCTGACTTGGCCCAGAATTGCAGAAACAAGCCAACAAACCGCTCTCCGAATATCCCCATGCACAGTCCACCTACAGCCCAGCACCTCTTTCAGTTCAGTTAAGTAATATTCCAGAGAAGCCCTTTTGCACCTTTCAAAGCTCAGTAATTCTGCTTCTAGCTGCTGCGTGGCAGCTTTCCCATGTGTTGGCAGAGGACAGCAGCTCTGCACACATGGCTTCTCCAGGAGGTCAGCGAAGGGGATATTTTGACTCCCCTTTTTGTCAGAGGTTTGGAGAGTGCTGTGGCCCCATACCCCTTCCCAGCATGTGCTGTTTAGATATACTCCACACCAAGAAGCTTTTCCATCTCCTGGGCTATTAGCAGGGACTCAAAGCATGGCCAAATTTCTTAAGAGTGCAGAGGGCTTGTGGCTAGCAAACACAGGAGGCACAAAGCGATGCTCCTCTGCTGCACACATTCTCTAGAGGGAGGCACATACTAGCCCCTGGAATCTCTGCACCATCTTCAGCTCTAGCTCAGGAATGGTTAATGTGGACCCAGTACCTCTGCATCTCTTCAGAGAGCCACAGGTTGGCAACAGGAGACATGAGCTCCTCCAGGAAAACCTTCTGCCGCTGGTAGTCCTTGAATTGGTTGCTGATGAGGACCAGGGCCTCCATGAGAGCGCACTTCTCCATCTGCGTCAGGAGCAGCTCATTGGACAACAGTTGCTTCACGTGGTTATACAGCATCTCAAAGTTAGGCTGGAACAAAGACCCAAGCAGGACATTGTCACTCACCCACCTGACTGGGGATGCTGCACTCACTTTTCAGGGGAAGAGACAGACTGGTATGTACTGTATTCCCACACACAAGATGCAGGAAATAGCTGGATGAGTAGGGCGTGTTCTGATCTTCCCTTACCCTGATCTTTCCAGCCTCTTCCTTAAGGCTGGCAAAGCCTTGTTTCTACCCTGCTCCTCTATCTTCCTTCCTCCCCCTAGATACTCCAATGATCTCCACTGTTCATGGCAAATAATGTTTGAGATCAGGGTAGACGCTGCTGCCTCAGCCAGCTGCACCATCACAGCGTGGTCTAAACCCCAAATTGCTCTAGTCTTTCATGGATGGCAAGGAAGTGAGCTGGTCTCTAGGCACTCAAATTTCAGAGTTCAGGACTTTACATCTCTCCACTCCCACCCTTGTGAGTCTAACCAAGAAAACCTGATTGTCCAAGCTAATGGTCTATCCTCACTGCAGTGGTTCAGTTTTCGCTTGCCTACTCTACTCGTAAGTCAAGCGTCAAGGAACAAGCATAGAAGCTTGTACAAGCATCAAGGAGCGTTCGCTACCTTTGGGATGGATGATGACAAACCCACTCTTTCTTGGCAGCTGTACTGAAATACAAGCTGGAATCCTAAACGACCCCAATTAGCACCTTCAAAGCACCAGCTTGTGTTTTGCCACAACATAGAGACTAATCTGTAGCCACAAAGTGAGTGGCAGCTGCTACGCCTCCAGCAACCGAAGGGATCCTCAAGAGGAGCAGAATGCCATCCATTATCCTTCAGGCCTCAACAGTTCCCTTCCTTAAACAGGTTGACAATACAATGCTCCTCTAACTACAGCTCCCCTGGTCCCCTACCAATCAAATACCAGTGCTGCTGGAGCCAAGAGCCCAAACAGAGTTTGCAGGCTTCCTGGTTCAGCAAAGCTAGTAGAAGAGTCTGATCTGGTGGGATCAAGCAGAAAGAGCAACCAGTATTTATATTCTCTTTTACTCCCCCTGGACTGATCCAGAAAGCCAATATCCTCCCCAGCTCCTTCACGTCCCTTCTCCTGACCCACTTCTGATGCAAAATCTAAGAGATCAGCCAGAGCTAATGGCTTCAACTAAGGGCACAACTGATATTACAATAAATAAAATATAACAAATGTGCCTATAAAATGGTTAGAGACTTGAATACTCCCTTTCCCCACTTCAGATGTTGATCAGCATCTTGGATCGTAAATTGTGGGGCAGGGTCTGTGCCTTGCTCTATATCTTTAGTGGGCCCAGTACAACAGGGTCCAGGTCCTGATCAGGGCCTCTAGGTGCTACTGCAATATATTTAAAAACAAAAAACAAGTCAGTATCACTCTAGTGTTGAGAAAGAGAAGAAGTCGGCTGACTTTCTGTGCAGCAGAACACACTCTGCTTTACAGTCCCATTCGAGTCAAAATAGGGAGAGTCTCCCTGGAAAAAAAAAAAAATGGATTGAGGCAGAGGAACTGAAGATCCCCCATCCCCAGAAATACAGCTGAAGATGGGGCAGTGGTGCCCTGGAAGAGAGGTACATATACATACCAGGACAAGCTGAGGGTAGTCCCGACACATCTTTATGATCGAGGAGCATGCATGTCTTCTTACATTCTTCACTGCCCGAGTTCTTGGGGCCTGGACCAACAACAAAATTCAGGGTCAAGCTACAAAACCCAGACAGACCCAAGGCCTCCCCATTAGCCAAATCCATTAATGTAATTTTCTGGGCTGTGGAGACCAGGGGAAACTGACACTTCCATTCGTGCATTCCAAGAGTTCAGTTAATGCCAGTTCCCAGAGGAGTCGCTGGAAGCCCCAGCCTCTGGGCTCCAATTCAACTCCTGGGATGAGAATGCAACTGATTTTCATCTACTGCATTACGGTTCCCAGCATGCACCCAGGGGTAGCAGCCATACCAACACCAACCACAGCCACACACGGGCCAACCACTGAAGGGTACGCGTGGTGGCTAGTGAGTGAAAGTCACTCCCAAGTAGAGGTCGGCTGCACAAATACCCAAATGGCTATATCCTGGACTGATTCTTGGGGGTGAATTTCACCCTAAATGACTCCCAAGCTTCCACCAGCCAAGGCTTATTGGCTAAGACTGCGAAGAAGGGATTTAAGTGTCTAGGTATCCCCTCGTCAAGGACAGATCCGACTGAGAAGTTAGTTGCAGCGCACTTCAGACCTTGTCTCAGGCATCAATATGCTTCTCAAATAGGGCACACCTGATGCAAGTCCTATAGCATATTGTGCCCAAGGAGTATGGACTTACCTTACTCTCTTCTATAACTTCAAAAGTGACGGCAGTGAATAGCTGTGGGACAAAGGAAAAGTCAGTCACTCATCAATATCTGGCATTCATTCTGGAACACTAGGCACAGGATATTGGTGTGACTTCACCAAGCCAGCAGAAACCCCTTTATTCAGGAAGGGTATGAGTTCCCAGTGCACCAAGGCCATGATATAAGATAAAGCTTTTATTGAGACAGAGTGTGTCATTTAGTGGTTGAAGTCCAGGACTGGAAATCACAAAATCCAGGTTATCTGACTCCTCCACTGATTCTCTGTCTTTGGACAAGTCACTTCACTGCCTCAGTTTTAATCCCACTTCTAACAGGAGGGATAATTCCTCTCCTCGGGGTCTCATGAGGATTAGTTAAAATATGTAAGGGCCATGTGGTACTAATACTCCACTCAGAGGCTATCTGATCAAAGAGTAGTCTACAACAGTGGTTCTCAACCTTTCCAGACTACCATACCCACTTCAGGCGTCTGATTTGTCTTGCGTATCCCGAAGTTTCACCTAATTTAAAAACTACTTGCTTACAAAACATAAAAACACAAAAGTGTCTCAGCACACTATAACCGAAAAATTGCTTACTTTCTCATTTTGTCTGTATGAAATTTTAGTTTGTACTGACTTTGCGAGTACTTTTTATGTAGCCTGTTGGAAAACTAGGCAAATATGTAAATGAGTTGATGTACCTCCTGGAAGATCTCTGCATGCTCCCAGGAGTACATATACCCTTGGTTGAGAACCACTGGCCTACAGAACACCTACCTTGGAGAGGACTTGGGGTAGATACTCTGGCCTATAGGTGACAAACGGGAAGAGTGCAGAGACATTGGTGAGCACACAGGACAAGATGAGAGGATCCTTTGTTTCAAAGTTCAGGACAAGCTGCAGCAGCTCTATGCCATCATTCACTGGGATCTCCTGCAAGAATAAAAGGGGAGGGGGAAAGGAAAGGAAGCAACAGTCAGAGATGCGAAATATAACCAACTCTCCAATGTCTCCTCCCAGAGCCTGGCCAGGGAGTTGCTGTGCTGAATAGCACCCTTGGGTGAAGTCTTCCCAAAGTGGGTTAAAAGTGGCAAAGCTCATTTTAACTTATGCGCAATTACTGTTGCAAGAAAGAGGGACCAGACAGCATCACCGTCTCTACAGATGTCTGGAAACAACCGGAGGTTCCAACTCTTACTGCCTGTCTAGGGTGTCCACTTCCTCCCACCTCTTCCCTAGCTCTCCTTTTGCCTGCTGGCTAACAAGTCTCAGGGTTAACCAGCCAGCACAAAACAACCCTTGCAATTCTTTGCTGTGACCAGAATGGCATGCCCAAGCAGCCCAATCCTGATTAAAAACTGGCCAGACCCTAACTGGCAAATAAAGACAGTGCACTGCGCTTGTGTTTTTCCAGCTAATGCACTGCAAATGGCAGAGAGAAGCTGCATTTTTCTCATCTTTTGCTGTTCACTTCTCTCTTCCACTGTGTGTGCAAGTTTGCCTCAAAAAACACAAGCTGATTTGAACAACAAAACCAGAGAGCTACCACTTAAAACAGACTCTTTCTCCCAACTATACAGGCTGCTCTGAAGAGATCACCTGGGACCCTAATCACTGCACTGGCTCCTCACTGAATAGTGTCCAAATCCAAAGCACTTTTCTGGCGTTCAAAGCCCACAGTGGAACTGGCCCTACCTACCAAAAAGATCACCACTCCCCAATGCAACTACGACCTCCTCTGACAGCTGGAGTTTCAGCACTATTGTATTTTGCTGCTGGAAGCTAGCATTTTTGGGAAATATTATCTGAAAAGCAACACAGTCAGCAACCTCCCATGTCAACCCGAAACACAGAAACCACGCAAACAGCAGTTAGAGGGTATGTACTTCCTTATCCAGGGTCCGGAACATCTGGCTGATGACACTTTCTGAGAAGAAGGTCATAGCATCCCACTGTACAAAGGAAGGCGAGAAGATGGAGCAGAGACCTTCCCCAGTCTTAGCTGTGAGTGGAGAGAAGAGAAGAGAAGATTGGAGCACTTGTGACACTGGAGATGTCTAGCTTCCCCTTTCCTCCCAAGCACAATGCCAGCTTGGAAAGTCCTCTGCGAAGTCCCACACTCAGGGAAATCTTGCTGGACATCTGAACCACCCACTCATGAGTGCTCCTATCCTTTCCCTCTATTCCCTTTGCCACTAGGGAGAAGGTTTCAGCAGGCAAGCATGGGAGGTAGGTTCTAAATGGTGCTCAAAGGCTGTTTGCTTTGTCATCGAGGTGGAGGCTCCTGGATCACAAACATCCCTGAGATATCAGAGGAAGTGATTCCAACAAACCACAGCAGAAGGGAAAACAAAGGAAGGGTCTCACTTAAATGGGATTTTAAAGGGAGCAAGTGGCCTGTGTGGACAGATGCCTTTGTGACAGATGCCTTTGCGAGGCAGATATGTTTGGATTTCTCAGGACAGAGATTGGCTGCATTTTACAGGAAGGACATATCCAGTCAAGTCTGGCCTCTCACTTTGAAATTGTTTTCATGGGAAAGATACAAGTGAGAGGAACTGGGGGAAGGAAGGAGCTTTCCTGTCAGTCAAAGACTCTCGACCAGTGGCTGCTTAAGTAGGCAGTGAGGGATTTTTCCTGCAGAGACCCTGGAAACCTAGTTGATTTTAAGAGGTGTGGCTTCAAAAGACACACACAGAAGCTTGTTTGGGGCTCCAGGGGGAGGCTGAGCCTCTTGTCTCTCCTGCTCTTCAGGCAACTTACAGTTCATGGGTCCAATATCCACAGGAGCTGCCAGCTGGTACTTCAGCCACTCCCCAGCCATCTGGAAGCCAGTCCTTGGGTCCAGGCGACACGCCATCCTCATGACTTCTCCCTGCTGGGCACGGAAAGCTGCCAAGGGAATTGGATTTGAGGAGTCAGGTTCAGATATTGGAAATGGCTCCCCTTCAGTGTCGCTCTTCACTTTTCCACAGCTGGGAACATCTGTGGCTGCTACTTTGGCAGTAGAGTTCTGCACAGCGAGCTCAAATACCTGGTAGTAGACCAGCTTGTAGTACAGCATGGGAGCCTTCCAGCTTTGCTTTGGGAAATAAGATTAAATTCTTTAGCTAAGCCCCCTTTTCAGGATCCTTGCCCCCAGGCCTGGCTCCTGTTCAAGTCCTGGGGTACAGTGAGTTTCATTCCCCCCGGATAACTGACTGAGGAAGCACATGCCTCAGACACTGAGTGATGCAGGCTCAGCAAACCTTAGTTGCCACCTGATGGCCAAGAGGAAACAGAATTGAATGCCTGGGCTGCCACAGGAGAATGCCAAGAAGTTCACCAGGCACAAGGCAAGTGGGAAGACCTGGAGCAGCAATGTGAGCAACTGAAGCTCATTACTGAGCTGAGAGGGTGGGCACTAAGCTAGGCCAGGAACCCCAGCCCTGTGAGAGCGAGGGGAAGACTGCAAACTTCAAACAGAGGTAGCAGGCCCTGCTGGGAGGCCCCCGGATGACTTACAGTTGAAGAAGGCATTGAAGTCCTCATCACTGTCGAAGTCAAAGCGAGAGTATTCACAACTGGGGCTGTCTGTTTTAGAGGGGAAGCCCACCTGGAAACAGAAGGGACGTGGTGAGGGAGCGAGTGGAGCAATCACCCACCTCTGCCTGAGCACCAGCTCCAAGGGGACTCACACTAGGGGAAGAGCGGAAGAACTGTAATCTTCAGACCAGGACTGATACCCTGCAGCCCAGAGATGATGCTCTACACTGCTGTGTCAAAAACCCAGCATCTCCACTGTTACCACTATGAAACATTCGCTGAGGCACCACCAGCTCACACCCAGCAGAGCAGAGCTCCTCCATACCTTCACTAGGTTAGTCATAGATGCACGAAGGTACTTTGGGATCATAGCCAACAGCAGAGGTTCACGGGACAAGATTTCATGTCGAAAGAGGGCTCCCCAGGTGATCTGAGTGGAAGATCGCAGGAACTGAGGGGAAAAGAAGAAAGAACAGAAGTTTCAATAGGGTTGTACTCTCTGGTGCAGAAGTTTGAACCTTTGTGCTAAAAGGGGAATGGCAAGCTACAATGACTCCCCAATCCAGGCCACACACTTTCCAGACCCAGACAAAACTGCCAAGCTACTCTGGCAAATGGGAAAGAGTCTCCCACCAAGCAAATACCAGGGTTTGCTCCAGTCTCTGAAATCTGTGCTCTCCATGCTGTGTGGGCCCTATGGGACACTGGATGGCAGTGCAGCACTGACCACATCACTTTCTACATCCTCAGAGGAGGAAATGGTTAGAAAATGGCAGATGGCTCTCAAAAACGTAACAGACATGAGCTGATTTCCTCTGCAGCAGGAGTGACACAGTCTCCTACGCTATGGTTTAAGTACACACGCTGCACTCAGAGCCCCCTCTCCCTTTCCCCTACCTGGCTGGGATGGGTTGTGAAAGCTAGAAATGAGTCCAGGTATTTCCCAAGGTTGGCTGGGGTGTCCACGTCAGAATCTGAGCCCTGTTAACGGAAGGATGAGTAATTTCAGACAAAACGACGAGTGATTTCAGACAACACTTCAGCAGTAGAGCAGGAGGAGCTGGGTGGCAGCACCACTTGGAAACCAGGAGCGCAATGTGCTGGGGGGACAAAAAAGCCAGCGCATAATGGCGGAAAAAGAGCTGTGTTCTGAAACTGCTGCTGCTCCAGAGTGCCAAGTTCCCACTACCTGCCTTGCAAGTGCCAAAGGAGACAACAGCCACATTCAGGAGAAAAGGATGGACTATGAGTAGTTATAAACACTCCACAACACCCAATCCATCATGAGGTATTCACTGGCGGGCCGGGATGACCCGACTACCCCAGAAATGGAGGGAAAAAGGAGACCAGAGATGTAGCAGTTCTTAAAAAAGCATCAGTATTTGCTTCACTCCTCACTCCGGCAGTACTCTTTGACCTAGCACTGTCCTGAGTGCTCCCTTCCCTGGGGCTGTTCTTCCCAGGATTTCCTTAGCAGCACATCCTTCTGTGGGGTTGCCTGTCACCCTGACATCCCTGGAGTGAACTGAGCCTGTATTATAAAGGGCCACAAGCCCTTGCCACTCACAGCAGGCTTTGCTAAGGATTAATAGCCAAGGCTCCCCTCCACCATACAGTGAGTGAAGTCACCCTAGCTTGAGGTAGTCAAACCTCCAAGAGCTGCTTCTTGTTAAGTCTATCTTCTCAAGTGGTTCAGGATTTTCCTTCCTCCCACAGCTCCCTGTGAGTTTACTGTCACACCAATTCTCTGCAGCCAGCTGACCTGGTCTTTCCACAAACAACATCTTTCAGCAAGCCAGCTCCGTTATTAAATGATCGCTCTTGTTACATCCCCACTTTGGTGCCGTCGGTAGAAGATCCAAAGTTCCCAGCACACCCCTAGAAGAGTTGGCATCAAACCTGCCAGGTTTCACTGCATGCAAGGCCCTTTCTGTTCCCTCCTCTGTTAGAGGAAAGAACTGCTGCTCTCCATATCAATGGTATAAACAAGAATCATGGTATCCATATCCCCAATCATTCCCCTGAAAGACAGTCTCGTCAGGACTGCTTCCAATGTTTGTAGAAGACTCACCACTAATGCACACAGCTGACTGCCTAAAGCACACAAGACCTGGCAAAGTCTCTTCAAGAAAACATAATGCTTCTCTACCAGGCCTTCACCATCTGCTGTCCTGGGAGGGAGAAGGGAAAGGGAAGGTCAGGATTACACACACAGTAGTAAGTTGGGAAGACAATTTGACATCAGCATGGTTGGGTTCCCTTCCCCATTACAGAAGTTATTGATATGAGATCCAATTTTAAGATTAGAAGTATTTCTAGTCTAAACCTTTTGGACCTTCTCCCAATATCTCCTGATCAATCTCAGGCCAAAAGAGAAGATTTTGGGAAGTTGGGAGTTACCCTGAGCAGCTTCTTTTGAAGTTATGGGACTTAGGAAAATGGTTGGCTTTTCAAGTTTGGGAAAAGTAACACTTTCTACCCTTTCCTAATCCAATGCCAGCTTGCTGCCATTAGGCCAGACTGGATCTGCATGCTGCCCACACTCAGGATCTATGCACAGCAGTGGTTCGATATGCAGCACTCGATAGTACTAAGGCTAAGAACTCTATCCACACCTGAGAAAAGGCCATGATGGGAACAGGTGCTGAGGTAATTTCCAAGAGACCAGTTTTAGTTTCATAGCTTAGGGCAGAGAGGTACTTATTAATACAGGCCAGCTGCAGCCAGTTTCCACTTAAGACCATGATGCGCTCCCACAGCAACTGGACAGTACTCACTGCGCAGCAGAAAGTATGTAGTGCATGGCAACATCTCCAAACAAGACCATAAGGGGCTTCCGATCCTCCAGCTTCCCCTAGACAAAAAGCAAAGTACACACTGGTCAAAACACGTGACCGCACCTCATCCCACCAGTGAGAGGGAGCTAGCAGATCACTAGCTGTGCTACCATTTGGGGACTTGAATTCCACCACTGAGCAGAACAAAATGTAACAAGAAATTAAAGAACTATTGGAGAATAAAGTAGTTTTCTCCAGTAACCCCACCGGGAGCCTTAAACCAAAACCTGGTCCTCATAGGCCTATTTCTTCTTCCACTGCATATTGGCTTGTTGCTGCAGGGCAGCTGGACTGGTTTGTTATTGTAAGGTTGCTTGTAAGCACTGTGCTTGTGCTACTGATCTGGGATAAGCACACACTGGGTGGGCGTGGCAGCAGAACATACAGGGCACACCTTGATGGCGCTGTTTCAGAAAACATCTACTGGGCATCAGAAATCCTACTAGGTTCTTACAGCGAGATGGCAATACCCCAACACTCCTCTGTGGCAGAGAGCACTGAGGACAACAGGGGTTAGGAATGAGTTAACGTTATTTGTTCAAGCAGGGATTTCAAGCTTCAAAGTTGTATGGAAGGGCAGACAGAGAAATGGGGCCTGGGTGGGTTCCAGAAACTGCTCTGTCCATTGTCCTGGGGAAGCACCAACCCTAAAGTCACTCGGGTGCCTGGGCACCCAAAGAGGCAGGTGACTTAATTCCTTAGCTAAAGGAGTGACATTACCATTGCTCAACCTGATAAACTAAGACTAAACCCAGGAAGAGAAGGGGAATGTGGAGGGCAGGAGGGGTCAGGGAGGCTTGGGAGGAGGAACTCACTTTCCTGCTGACAGCGATCAGAAGACACTCTGCTGCTCCCACTTGGAGCTCGGGTTCATTCAGGAGCAAGCACAACATCTCCAGGAGCTTGCAGTTATCTGCTGTGATGTGGCTCATGGCCACCCAGTCAATGTAGCCTGCCAGGGTGTTAAGTGCTGCTATCCCAACGCGGCAGTTTGCCTGGGCCTGTGAACGGACCATAACCAACGGTTCAGAGCCAGAAAGGATTTATATGGAAACAATCTCAGTGCAGAGCTTTGCCTCTGGCCCAGATGTGGGGCAACCCATGTCTCAGCCATAGCTGACTTCTCCATGTTGGAGCTGCACATGCATTATATGACAGCAACTACCTTCTGAAGTGCCTTCTCCGGGAAAGTAACTGAGGTGGCAGTGGGTAGGGGAAGTGGGGCAAAGTCCTCAGGCTAACAACATCAGGGCCGCTTGAAATGAGCAGTTCCCTCCTTTCCAGATAGTAAGGTAATTAACCAAAGTATAAACTGCAACTCGGTGTCTGGTGACAGGCTACGGCATGGAAACCTGAGTCTGGTTCCAAACAGCCTCGCTCTGCACTGCCTCCCCAGGCCGTACTCACCTTTGGTTCCTGGGCCAGTTCAGTCTTCTGAAAAAAGAACAAGAGACAGTAAGTGAGCTGCTGTGGTGCACATCTCCTCCCAGCAACTGCTGGGCAGCCCCCGGCTCATTCAAGAGGGTGCAGCCCGGAGAAGCCTCAGTGAATAGATGCCTGGTGAAAGAGACTGCAACACATTTTCCAGCTTGGGATACTGCCCCAGGACTTTCCACTGGAAGTTAAGCCACAGATTCTCTCCTCTGAAAGAAGATGTTCCAGGTGGCAGGTTCCTCTGAATGTGTGTGTGGGGGTTCCAATACTTCCTTGAAACTTCCAGGGAAGAAGATGCCTTTGCTTCCCTTTTAAAGCGTCTTACGTTCAACGATCACAACCTCTGGGAAGCGTTTGTGGCCTCATTCTAATGAAACTAATGCTTAGAAAGAAGTCACTTGACCAAGACCACAAAGTAAGGCAGTGGCAGAGCTAGGACTGGAACCCAGGAGTCCTGACTTCCAGTCCCCAGCTCTAACTGCTTAACAGCAACAATGCACTGTGTGTGTGCCATCTTATTGCCTAAATTATGCAACAGCAGAGTCTGATCTGAGTAGATGCCCTGTTTTTCTGCATGCAAGGAAAATTGCAAGCATCCCTTTCTTCTGCAAGGTTTTGCTTTGGAAACTCCATTCTGTCAACATTTAGAGTGCAATGACTCAAGTCACCCCAGATGTACCCCAAATACCTAAGTACAGACCCACCACACCACAGCTGAATATCTAACAGCACTGCAGAGTACAGCTCCCAGGCCTGGCAATTCCCTCCCTCTCAATCCAGTAAGCAGACTGGTAGCTGGACACCCAACCCGCAGTATTCACCCTGTGCACAAAACAGCTCAAAGATCTGCTAACCTGTGGAGTGGTGAGGATATCTCGCTCCTGGGGCGCTCCCACCTGGCCAAGCAGAAGGATTCCACCATTAGCAGAAGAAACCACACTTTAGAGTCTCAGCATTGCAATTCAGACCTCAGCTGGAAATGTACTCAACCGAACTACAAAACGCAACAAGGTTTCCCACCCACCCCAGGTCAGCCATAAACGGCAAAAAGAAATACACAGCTCTAAGGAATGGTCTATGCCAGTGGCTCTGAACCTTTCCAGACTACAGTACTCCTTGTAGGAGTCTGATTTGTCTTGCGTACCCCCAAGTTTCACCTCACTTAAAAACTACTTGCTTACAAAAATCAGACATAAAAATACAAGTGTCGCAGCACACTATTACTGAAAAATTGCTTACTTTCTCATTTTTACCATATAATTATAAAATAAATCAATTGGAATATAAATATTGTACTTACATTTCAGCGTCTAGCATATAGAACAGTATAAACAAGTCATTGTCTGTATGAAATTTCAGTTTGTATCGACTTCGCTGGTACTTTTTATGTAGCCTGTTGTAAAACTAGGCAAATATCTAGATGAGTTGGTATATCCCCTGGAAGACCTCTGCGTACCCCCAGGGGTACATGTGCCCCTGGGTGAGAACCGCTAGTCTATGAGGCCAGTGAATGTGCCAAGGAAACTGGTTGAAATGTCCCTCTCGGCGAATAGGATACAGCCTGTCACTGCTTCATCTCCACCACACTGTTGTCATGCTAAACATGACTCCACATTTTAACACATTATAAAAGGGAACAAGATGTGCACATAAGAAGCTTGTCTCTGGATTGGTCAGTGCTGTATCCCTCACCTTCCCAACCCCATCTCACTCTCACCGGATCAGACTACGAGCTCTTCAGGGCAAAGATCTGCCTTTATCACGTCTTGAGCAACCTGCACATCTCCAGTATCATAGGATTATAACCGTAGTAAAGTAGAGCCCAAACCGCCCCATTTATCGGAGGACAAAGGGCATCTGCTACTAGAAGGTAGCAGCACCCCATACCATCTTTTTGCAGTAGGAGTTTCTGACCTGATCTCTAGGAGAATGGGGCCAAACCAATGCCTTAGTGCCAACAAACAGCCTCCCAGTGGCAAGCGCAAGGTTCTCATCCATCTCAGATGATCAACACTAGAAATCCAGACTGCTGACACCAATGCAGCCTCCTGAACCCTGAGACTTTCTCATCAGCCATTGACTGTTTTCATGCTCACAACAGAGCTCCAAGGTGTAACTACAGCAATTGATTTCAGACTGAGTCTCCTCTCACTTGCCCAAAAAGTGCGACCCATATCCAAGATCCCAGTGCTGACTAGGCTCCCAGGAAGAAGCTTCTTACCATGCGCCTATACTTGTTGACGTTCTGCTGCAGGGTAGTGAGCAGGAAGCTGAAGATCTTCTCCATGTTCTGGGTAAGGGTTTGTTGGATGTCTCGTCGCCGCTGGGTGGGCAGCGTCTGGAAGGTCACCACGTCCTCTGCCAGACGCAGGAGGATGAACATCACCAGTTCTGTCTGTGTCTCCTAATGTCCCAAACAAACACACCCATGAATCTAGCCGTAACATGAAGCCCTGCAGAGAGCAGCTCAGAGACACAGATTAACACCAGACCAGGGTCTGGGGAATAGCCAGAGAAGGATGACTACAATGGTTTAGTCTCTGATAACGTGATCTCCTGGAATAATGGGACCTGACAACAGCCTGTGAACCTACTGTAACTCCAGCTTGTTTGACCATGAAATAAGGAAAGGAGACCTAGAATTATGAGCCACTGGAAGAGTACAGACAAGTATGACAGACAGGTGTGCTTCATACCCCTTGTTTGGAGAGCGTATCCAGCTCCTTCAGCATATCAGGCCAGTGCTGAGGCCATTCACGCTTGATCATCTCCACCACAATGCGAGACAGGACATCCTTAATGTGACTTTCCTCCTCTAAAATATTCTGTGTTCCCTATGAGAGAAAGAAGATGATCACACAAAATGGAGCCAGCTGCCCCCAGAACAATCATTCATACCATGGGGGAGTCTGGCTGCAGACCCACTGGACAATAAGAAAAACACAAATACACCTTCATCCCAGCTGTTCTTGTCCTGATTGGAACTCCCGCCTTCCCAGGCATTCACAGCTGGCAGGCTCTGTGCACCAGATGACTGTCATCTGAGGAGTAGGTCTTTGAAGACCATCGCCTCCATTGGATGGATTGACAGTTGTGGGTGGGAATTTCCAGGAAACCTCCTGTGGTGGCCAAATGGAAGGAGGTCTAGCACTCTAAAGCACCTTTGGGTTCAATCCACAATTCTGCTTTCCTAGACACTGCTGACCTACAGCACCAGACCAAATTGCATGCTTCACAGGAGTCAAGGATATGGCTTTGATGCTACATCTAGCCTTCATGCAAAGAGCAGCAGAAATCCTCTCACCTCAGAGATTCATTTTGGAGCAGTGATCACTATACTTCAACTGAATGAGTGACAATCTCCACATTTACTGAACCTTCCATCCAAGGACTGCAAAAACACTGTGTAGATATGAAGCAAACCTCACAACCCCCAGCTCTTCTGAGGTGGGTAAGTTATCCCCATTTTACAGAGGAGGATACTGAGGCAGAGAGGGAAATGGTATCTTCCCCAGGGTCATATAGCAAGTAAAGGGCACAGACTGGAATTGAACTCAGGCCTCCTGTACTTTAACCACAAGGTCATCCTTCGTCCTCACTTTCATGTGCCACCTCAACAAAGTGAAAGAGCTCCGCAAGAGGTCGTGGGACTCTCAGCCAGAGGTTATGGTTAAGGCTGCATGTATTGGTCACGGAAGACACGGATACAACCTACAACTACAACCTATCCTGAAGGATGACCCAACACTCTCACAAATCTTGGGAGACAGGCCAGTCCTTGCCTACAGACAGCCCCCCAACCTGAAGCAAATACTCACCAGCAACCACATACCACACAACAGAACCACTAACCCAGGAACCTATCCTTGCAACAAAGCCTGTTGCCAACTGTGCCCACATATCTATTCAGGGGACACCATCACAGGGCCTAATAACATCAGCCACACTATCAGAGGCTCGTTCACCTGCACATCCACCAATGTGATATATGCCATCATGTGCCAGCAATGCCCCTCTGCCATGTACATTGGTCAAACTGGACAGTCTCTACGTAAAAGAGTAAATGGACACAAATCAGATGTCAAGAATTATAACATTCATAAACCAGTCGGAGAACACTTCAATCTCTCTGGTCATGCGATTACAGACATGAAAGTCGCTATTTTACAACAAAAAAACTTCAAATCCAGACTCCAGCGAGAAACTGCTGAATTGGAATTCATTTGCAAATTGGATACAATTAACTTAGGCTTGAATAGAGACTGGGAGTGGCTTAGTCATTATGCAAGGTAGCCTATTTCCCCTTGTTCCTCCCCAGACGTTCTTGTTAAACCCTGGATTTGTGCTGGAAATGGCCCACCTTGATTATCATACACAATGTAAGGAGAGTGCTCACTTTAGATAAGCTATTACCAGCAGGAGAGTGAGTCTGGTGGGGGGGGGTGTGTGTGAGAAAACCAGGATTTGTGCTGGAAATGGCCCAACTTGATTATCATACACATTGGAAGGAGAGTGATCACTTCAGATAAGCTATTACCAGCAGGAGAGTGGGGTGGGAGGAGGTATTTTTTCATGCTTTGCGTGTATATAATAAGATCCTCTAAACTTTCCACAATATGCATCCGATGAAGTGAGCTGTAGCTCACGAAAGCTTATGCTCAAATAAATTGGTTAGTCTCTAAGGTGCCACAAGTACTCCTTTTCTTTCTGTGACTTTGGTGATTTTTGGTGCGGCTGGCTCAGAGGTTGCCTGAACTCTCTGGAAGGTCACCAGCAATGGCAGCAGTTTAGGTGTGGGAGGGGGCTTAGGGCTGGGTCAGGGGGTTGGGATGTGGGGCGGCACTTACCTGACCTAGGCAGAAGGGCAGGGGGCGCTGTGCGCTGTCACTGTTTGCAGGCACCACCCCCCCAGCTCCCATTGGCTGCAGTTCCTTGCCAATGGGAGCTGCAGAGCCAGAGCTCATGACGAGGGCAGCGCATGTAGTGCACCTGGCCTTCCCTACTCCACCCCTAGGGGCTGCAGGGACATGTGAAGCCAGGTAAGGAACCTGCCAGCGCTGCCAATCCTCCCCTGCCCCCCAGCACCAGCGGGTTCCCGGGCCATCCCCCCAGCACCTGCGGCACCCCCAGACTGCCCCCTGAGAGCACCCGCAGCCCCCCGTCCAAGTTTTAGTTAGGAGTATATAGTACCAGTCATGGACAGGTCACGGGCCGTGAATTTTTGTTTACTGCCTGTGACCTGTCCATGACTTTTACTAAAAATATCTGTGACTAAAACATAGCCTTAGTCATGGTCCCTTAGCCATAGGTTATGGGTCTATTACAGGAGCGGGGGGGTGAGCTCTTGTGGCCTGTAGGGTGCAGGAGGTCAGACTAGATGATCATGATGGTCCCTTCTGGCCTTAAAGTCTATGAGTCTGCTCCATATGGTGGTTTGGCCCTGGAGGCAGCCAGCACTTACATTGGATATAAGCCCCATGACATTGTTCTTCAGATAGACCTTCTCAAGGCGAGGCATGCTGTTCCAGCGAAACCTGTCCAACAAAACACACAGAGGGCACCAAGTCAATACGCTGGCACAGATCACTGACTTGTTTTAGAAATCCATCAGCCCTTTGCCCAAGCCAGGGAGGCTGAGGCTGCATCGTTCATTTGCGCTGCCAATACCCAATCCCTTACTGAGCAACGTTATTGGCTGAAGCTAAAATTACAGCCCAGTTAGAGCATCTGCACCGAGATCAGCACAGCTCAGGGAACGGGCAGGATTCGTTAACATCTACAGGAAAAGGACCAAGAGCACAAAATATTGGGTTTGTGGAGCCAAGAGAGAAGGATCTCCAAATTGTATAGTGGAGAAGTACTTTTATTAATCTGAAATTAGTGGCAGAGAACTTTACAGTGATCTACTGATAATACTTTCCCTGCCTGTCTCCAGCATCTTTTGTCTAAGATCTATGCAATGAATTAACCTGCATGCCCCTCTTGCAGTGTTTGCTATTACCCTCATTTTAAACATAGGGAGACAAGGACAGAGATGGGAAGTGACTTGCCCCCTCAGGTCACCCAGTGAGTTAATGACAGGGCTCAGTACAGACCCCAAATCTCCTGACACCCTGTCCACTCCTGTAACCAACGGACGGACATCTGGGAACAATAATTTGCACTGACAACTGTGACATGACAGGCCTGTTCTCTCTCCATAGTTTAGGATAGCACCAAAACCATGCAGCCCAAGTGAGCTCCCTTACTTGACCACATGCTCCAAGATCTGAAGACCAAAGTGCCTGACAATGGCTGTCTGGGTTTTCTCTGCCAGCTTCAGACCACAGGGGACACAGATGGGACACTTCTCCTTAAACTCCTCGCAGAACTGAAAAGGAACAAGGATAACAATGAGCCAAAAACTATCAAGTGGCAACATGGAAATGAGCGTGGGAAAAGTGAAACATTAGGACAATTTGGAGAAAAGAGGAAAAACAGAGCTTCAAAACTGCCCACTGCAAGTGGTGAACTCTCCCTGGAAAGCACAGGAAGCTAAGCAAACAATTTCTGTACAATTTCAGCTTCACATCGAGTGTCTCAAATCTTCATTATCTGGGAATACTTTCCCTTTGTGGCCCAATACCGTGAGCTGCCTTCCTGAGACTACAGGCTACTTTCAGAGCCTCTAGCAGCAGAAAGAGAGTCTCTGATGCTTCTCAGACCCCCCTGACCGGCCCTGAAAGAGACAAACTTCAGGGTCATTCATATTCACTCTGGGAAAGGTGCTGCAGCAAAGCCCAGCCTGGGGAACTGCCTGTCTCTATAGACCTTTACTAGAGCGTATCACTGGGGTCCCTAAACACCTGCACAAGGATTAAAGGCAATGCAGGCTGCCAGCTCTCCATGCCACGGGGCAGGGCGAGCTCACAGACGGAGACTGGGGAACCCAGCTCAGGCGGGGGCAGAATTCAGGGGTATCGGACACGTGCTGTCCCGGAGCAGACCCATGGGCTGAACCCTGCACAGGGGGCAGAGCCAGGCTACGGATCGGGCGGGGGTGGGGGGGGACAGGTTTCAGGGCGGGGGGTGTATCACCGTGCTCCCCGGGATCTGGGGCCCGGGGGTCCGGCTCTGCCCCGGGCCAGGACCCCGGTGGGGAGCGGGCAGCGCTGAGCCCGGCCGCTCCACGCGGACCCCGCTGCCCTGGTACCTTGAGCGCCTCCAGGCGGTAGCGCTGGGTGGAGGCCGGGTCCATGATCACCGTCACCGCCTTCACCAGCTGCTCGCACAGGCTGCTCACCTGCTCCGCGGACATGGCGGCACCGGCGGGGCAAGGTCCGCACGGGGCGACCGAGCAGGCGAGGACCAAGGGCTACCACACCGGGAGAGGGAAGGAGGCGGTGCGCAGGCGCGCCCGGGACCAAGATGGCTCTACATACTACGCATGTGCAACGGGAACCGGGAGGCTTCTACGCATGCGCCAAGTGAACCGCGCGACGCTTGAAGGAGGGAAACCGCATGCGCGAAGGGAGGATAACGTCGGCGGCGGCGATTGGGGACATGGTAATGCGCTTGCGCCAACCCCTGTCCTGACTGCTTAATGTCCGGTGATCCAATCACAAGCAGCCGCACATACCGCGCCAGTTCTCCGAACCGGAAGAGGGAGCTTATATCACCGGGGCGCGAGAGCAACCCACCGCCAGCCCCCTCCGCGGGAAGCACAGTTCCCAGCATGCACCGCGGGCCTCCTGCCCTCATCCTGCTGCGCGCGGGGACTACAGCTCCCAGCAGACCGCGCGCGGCGTCACGGCGGGGGCGGGGAGCAAAACAAACTGCCGCCGGGTGCGGTCCGCTTGAGCCGTAGCCGTTGACTTTTCCCGGCGCGAGCTCGCTCGCTCGCGAGGCCAGGGGGCATGTCTCGCGGGCGGGAGCGCGTGGTGGCGCTGGTGGACATGGACTGCTTCTTCGCGCAGGTGGAGCAGCGCCGGGAGCCGCGGCTGCGGGGCCAGCCCTGCGCCGTGGTACAGTACGACGCGTGGCGGGGCGGCGGGTACGTGCTGCCTCTCCCCTCCCCCACCCCTCCCGCGGCCCCCGCCCGGCCCGGCCCGCCCCACTCTCTGCACTGTCTCCCCGCAGGATCATCGCCGTCAGCTACGAGGCGCGCGCCTTCGGGATCAGCCGGGGCATGCGGGCGGACGAGGCCCAGAAGCGCTGCCCGCAGCTGGTGCTGGCGCGGGTCCCGGAGGCCTACGGGAAGGCGGACCTCAGCAGGTGAGGCGAGCCCGGGGCCCCCTGGGCGTGTGTGCAGCGCCGCGCGCCCTGCTGCAGGGTCGGGGTCCCTCCCTCCTGGGCGCTAGGAGACGCTGACCAGAGGGGGCCCGGGTTTCAGGGTGCGAGGGAAGAGTGGGAAACCTACGCTAAGGCTGTCCCAGCCACGACCCGGGTCTGTGCTAGGGCCCAGGCAGGGAGCGGCAGAGGCTGTGTATGCACTACAGCTTAGCTTGGGATAACTTATGTCCCTCAGGGGTGTGAATAAGCCACCCCCCGGAGCGACATAAATGACACAGACCTAAGCCCTGGTGTGGACAGCACTTGACGTGGCTACCGCTGCTCACGGGGGCTGGAGGAATGAAGCTGACAGGCGCGCTCTCCCGTTGGGTTAGAGCGTCTGCACTAGTGGTGCTACAACGGTGCAGCTGCGCCACTGTAAGCTCTGTGGTGTAGCCGTAGCCCCACTGGAAAGGTCATCGTAGCCTGAGCGTAGATGCTTCCTGCATCGACGGAAGGGGTTTTTGCATCAGTGTCATTAATTCATCTCTCCAAGAGGCAATAGCTGGGTTGCTGGGAGATTCCTTCCATTGGCTGGCTGTGTCTACACCAGGGGTTAGGTTGGCATAGTAACATCTCTTAGGACTGTGGGTTTTTTGGCACCCCTGAGAGATGGAACTATGCTAGTGTAACTTCTCACTGTAGATTAGCCTTCAGTGTCTGAATCTATCAGGGCAGACCCTTCCCTAACACTAACCTCATATTTAGAAAACCCGACTGAGATGTGCCGTGACTTTCAGCCTCTGAGCTCATCCACATGAGGGTCAGACTAGTGTAATTGAATAGTGGGGCTAAGATATTCATGCAAAACGTAAACTTAGCTTTGGGAGAGGAGCACATCCATTAAACCAGCTGCTCAGTAGCCCAAGTGGTTGGCTAGGTCTCAGCCAGTAGGGAAGTTGGACGGAGAGACAAAAGGAAAGAGACCGTGGGCTGAGAGGCCGCTGAGTCCCAGGTGCATGACAAAGATTGAGCTCCTTATGTCTTTCTGCTGCAGATACCGAGAGGCTAGTGTAGAGGTGATGAAAGTGATGTCGCGCTTTGCTGTGATTGAGCGTGCCAGCATTGATGAAGCCTACATGGACCTGACTAGCGCTGTGCAAGACAGGCTCAAGAAGATGCAAGGGCAGCCTATCCTAGCAGAGCGGCTGCCAACTACTTACATCCAGGGACTGCCAAATGTCTCTACAACAGCAGCAAAGAATAAGAGTGTGGATTGCAAAGGTAATGTCAAGCCACCAGGCACATGCTGCTTCTTTTCCTGGAGTTAAGCAGTTCCTTTTTGCTTTACATCTTGGTTTATTTCCCTTCAGCTCTAAAGAAAGTGAGGGTAAAATGAAATTGCCCTACACTGCAGTTCGTGTCAAAGAGAAAGTAAAATGCAGGCCTCACAGTGTAGAAATGCCCTAATGCAAGGGAAACAAGGCTGTCCTAAGGAACAGGTGAAAGACGACTTACTTGTGACTGTGAAAGGCCAGCATTGCAAACAGAGTCTGGGAAAGGATTTCTAGAGTCCCTTTTCCCTGTTTGGCCCTTCCAAACCTCTTTAATCCTTACTTGCCATGCAGAGTGTCTGGTCCCAGGGCTCTGTTATCCATGATCTGGTGCTGAAGCTCAAATTCAGACTAAAGTTTCATTTTCAAAAGAAAACATCTATGGGCTGAAATGTACCCAAACAACCACTTGGGAGCACTGTTGTTCACGTAAATAATTTAGCACTTTGCAGATCTGGACAAATGTACCTACAAACTTGGGTCTTATCTAGAGCAAACTCATTTAGTCTGTTTCAGGTTATTTTTTTTTTTTTTTGAAGCAGAGAGCTGTGTGTGAAAGTCTTACCTCATCTCCATGTCCTTCTCCAGCTCCTATTGGTGCAGTTGGGAAGTAGTTGTCTGTTTCAATTGTTTGGCAGGAAAGTGACTTGCTTTCCTTTTTCTAAAGGACGTGTCTGGCAAATAGAATTTCTCCTCTTCTAAATGCACTGATGCAGGGAGCTTACCTCTTGACCATGGAATAAATGTGCAATGACAAGTGTGTGGCCACTGTTCATTCTAGCTTGCTAAAACCACCACGCTCCTTGCTGTGCTGGGCTTTAATCCCCTTTGTGCTCTTTTTCAGAGGATCTGCGGCAGTGTGGCTTGCACCAGTGGCTTGAGTCACTGCCTTTTGCTGACATCAGCTGTCCAGAGCTGCAGCTGACAGTAGGAGCAGTAATTGTGGAGGAAATGAGGGCAGCTGTGGAAGCAGTTACCGGACTGAGGTGTTCAGCTGGGATTTCACACAACAAGGTGTGTGTAACACAATCGGGTGGTTTTGTTTCAAGTGGTGTACTTTGATTATGCAGTAAAATAAATGAAACCATCAGTCACCTTCTGATGGAATCTGAGCAGAATGGAACATCATGGCCACATTTAAACGCATGTAGTTGAAAATAAAGCATGGGGATAGGCTGTAATGTGTGCCCAGTACTGTTTAGATGTAAACTACCTAGGACCGGATTCACTTACTGGCCAGGGCTCTGATTTTTCTGGCATATCCCGAGCAGTCAACTCACCGTGGAAAAGATCTTTAAAGTGCTCAGGAGAGAGTCCTCGCTAGAAATGACTGATCTTAAAGTGAGTGTTTCCTTCTGAGAATGAGGAGACATATTCTGTGCTCATAGGAGGGCTTTACTGGTGTAAACTCCTGTTTAATTGGACAGAAAGAACCCTAGTTCAGTGTCTCCCCTCCTCCCCACATCCCACCCCACGAATGCTGATGTGATGTGGGTCAGGTTGGCTTTCTGGTCTTCCTGTCTGGTGGATGTGCTTTGGGTAATGTACAACCAGCCACCAGCAGCAACCACAGGAACACACACACAGCCAGCTGCAAAGGGGAACTGACTCACTCCGATACTGCAGCTCTGAGTTTCCTGCTGCATTAACTGTGACCCCTTTTACTGACTAGCATCTTGTAGGTTTCCTTCTGTAGCACTCTGTTGCTGCTGACCCTGCAGAGAGAAGACTAAAGGAGACACAGCAAGAAAGAGCAAGACAGGAGCAGAGAGGATGGAAGAGGAGAGGCCCAGACAGAGAAAACAGGCATGGGGTGGGTAGTAGGGCAGGAGTGTGAGGGCTGCTCTTGGGATTTTAGCACAGTTTCCTGACCAGAACTGAGCCAGCACAACCATGCTAAACACACTGAGTCCTCTAAACTGTCTAAAGCAGGGTTCTGACTCTCTTCTCAGAGCTAGACTGTTGCAGTTGACATTGTGTTTAAAGACAGTTTAGCCAGCACAGTTCAAATCCTGTGGTAGTTAATAACGGGGAGTGAAGAGCGGTAGAACCTGAATCTTGTCCTCAACAGAGCTGTGCCCATGGAAGATGCTGTGGAATCCCAAAGCCTAGAGAGAGCCCTTCAGCTATTAGCTGGGGGCTCTACTGCAGAACCTAGTAGGCAGTCTTTTAGAAGCATGTGGGGTTTGCAGTAATGGGGTTTCCACACTCTTCCATATTTCAGGCACTGGCAAAACTGGCCTGTGGGCTGAACAAGCCCAACCGCCAGACGCTGGTATCCCAGGGATCTGTCTCACAGCTCTTCAGCCACATGCCCATCAGCAGCATGTAAGTATTGGGGAATCGTGCTTTCGCTGAACCCGGGTCTTGGACTGACCTGGCACCTGGCAGTAGAGTGTATCAGCCCCTCTTTCATGCTGCTGCTTTGTTCACCAGAATTTAAGCTTTCATTTAAAAAATAATCTCTAGCTGGTCTGGTTGCCAAGATACACATTTTAGTTCATGCTCACTCTGTGTGCAAAACTTAGTTGAATATCTTGGAGAGGTGTGAACTGCCCTATTCAGCTCAGTGAGGGCTAATTCAGATGCCCAGTGATGATGATGTAGACATTTTGGGCTTGTCTACATGAACATTTAGTTTGCGGCAGGCTGGGGTATGAATCTACCTCACTGCACACTGTCTGGCATCATTTGAACCTGTTCCCTAAGGTGTAGCTAAGCTCAAGAAGTGCAGTTGGACAACATGCAAGGCTCACCAAGTGGAAACATGCAGACTCCTCGTGCTTGGTGTATTCAGACTTTAGTGTTGGGGAGCTGAGCACCAGGAGCCTGGAGAACATGCACGGTCATATTCTGAACATCTGCACAATCTACTATGAACAATGTCTCGGGAACAATGGTGGAGCTGAAAAAGTAACCACCAACTTTTCCAGTCGGAAGCCGTGCTTCAGAGCTGCAAAGTTAGCATCTGCCTTCAGGCAGCTACTCCTCGGGTCTTTCCTGCCCACATAGGAATGGCTAGATCCGGGGAGAGGGCAGGGAAGAGTGAGTGAACAAATAGATTTTAAGCAAGGGTGGATGCTGGGGTGCTGCCTTTGTGCATTTCTGCCTTTTCTCTCCCTGTTCCTATGCGACCACGTCTCAGGCTAGGAATTGATGAGCTGTCCCATCCTCACTGGAATCATCATGTGTTGCTCCTCAGTCAAGGAGTCTGGCCAGCCAGCGCTGCTCCCTCACCTATCCTGCTTCCTGCCAGTGAATGGGAGCTGGGGTGTGCTGAACATGCTTCAGTCTCCATGTGACAGTTCTCTTCTATGTTTCCTCCGTCTCCTGCAGCCGGCACCTGGGAGGAAAGCTGGGTGCCTCCATCGCAGACGTACTGGGAGTGGAGTACATGGGGCAGCTAACCCTATTCAGCGAGTCACAGCTCCAAACTCACTTCGGAGACAAGACTGGGTAGGTGACATGCTGGCTTCTAGGCTGCAGGTCTCCATAGGATAATAGGCTTGTGTTCTCCCTCCTCTTCATCATGAGTAGATCTGTAGGCCATTCTGCTGAGGTTGTTGCGCGGGAGAGTTTCTGTCTGGGTCTTTTCAGGATGGCATTGAGACAGTGTCCTGTAATGGTCTGCTAGGCATGTGCACTGGCTTTTGATCTTTCCAAGCACCTGTCCATCCTCCCAAGGCTAAGCGCTTGTTTTTCATTCAGCTGTCCCCTGTATGCTGCTGTGGAGTATGTGCTGCTCCAGGGACACAACTCAAGCTTCGGAGCAGGTTAGAGAAGATGGAATGGGAGGCAGCAGTGCTCAGGCCCTGCACGGAGGCTCATCATTTACGTGTTGGGAGCTTAGGAATACCAGTCCCAAGCTTGGGCATTGGGAGCTTAGGATACCAGTCTGAAGCCTGAAATGTCCAATGCACAGAGCAGTGGCTGGGAACCTCTAGTCTAGGGAATGCTGCTGTCGTAGGGAGGGAGTTGGGGCACTTGAGCAATAACTGCTGTAAGGTATTTCCCCATTAGTAGCTGAATGAAATCTGCTGCTGGCTGCCATTGCAGCTGCCTCGGGAGCTGGAACCATCACCTGAATATAGTTTAAAATGGCCAAGCAGAGAAGCAGCCCGTTGCTTCAGCTAGCTGAAGTCACCTAGCTCTGTAGCCCCAGATGCGGCCAATGTGAGATGCAGTTGGGGTCATAGCTGTTGGATAATACCTGTGCAGTACTCTGCAGGAGTAAAGGACTCTGTGCTAAGGGGTGAGTCCCATGGGGCCCATTGTGTGGTTTATCTAACTGCCTGCCTAGGCAGGTCTAGGCCAGGAGAATTCAAGTGGCTGGCTGGGTTTAGAACAGGAAGTTATCCCTGAACCCTGCCTGTGTGCACTGCCCCAGGAGTCCCTGGGGCCTAGTTTCACATGCAGGTGTGCAGGAGCCCTGAAGTCTTCCTGATCTGAATCCTCAGTGAGCTCAGGAGGAGAGATGGACCATTATCAGCCTTAATCTCAAACCTCATGTGGGACTTTCAGGTCCTGGCTCTATGATCTGTGCAGAGGAATTGAACAGGAACCTGTGAAACCCAGGCAATTGCCTAAGTCCATTGGATGCAGCAAGAACTTCCCTGGGAAAGCAGCCTTGACCACTCAGAAGCAGGTAAGAGAGCGTGAGATCTGAGCAGAACTGGTTTGGACCTGAGATAGGGATAGCCATTGATCCATTCCACAGGCTGCAGCCCCCTCCCTCTGGGCTCAGACTGTGTTGCAAGAGCTGCTGCATTTCATCATGCTGAATGCAGCGCCCTGAAATCGGGCTCTTAGGCTTCGTAGAGTCTGTGCACCAGCAGCTGTGTAATTCCTTGGGGAAACACCTTACATCTCCCTCTGTCAGCAGGGAACAGGAGTCTCTCAGCCCTTCATACTCTACAGCACACTGGTCAGTGTGGAGTGAGGGGAGGGAGTGTTCCTTTATCCTGTCCTCTCCACAGCTGTGCGCACAATCCCTTCTTGGCACTGATGGATTTCTATCCCCGTGGTCCTGCTGTGCCTGAGGGAGCACGTGGATGCGCCAGGATGAGAATGTCCTGTACACTATATTCTGCCTTAGCCTTCGCTACAAGATGTGCTCCTGCTGCCTTTCAGTCTGCCTTGGTTAACTGCAGCTAGTGGGAGCTTGAATGAAGACTGCTAACAGATTGTGCTGCTGAAATTCCCTGTCATCTAGCTGCGTCTGTCAGGATTGCTGGCCTTCTGTTACTAAGTCTCTTCTCCAAGGGGAATCCAGATTCCTGCAGGAAAGGAGCCTTTAAATGCCTGGATGGAATGAAAGTCCTTGTGTGACTGCAACAGTGCAAGTGGTGGTAAACCTGCTGCTAACACAAATGCCACCCACATCAGCTGGGCCCATACTGGAGGGCACCTTGTCTTTGGGCAGGGTGGGAGAGGGTTCTCTAAGCATCCATATGATAGAGCAGCACAAAGCTGAGCTCTGAATCTCCCAGCCTGCTTTCAGATCCAGGTTTAAATGGACATTGTCATGTTAGAAACTCTGTCCTTCCTTGTGTTACTAACAGTTGAGAAGGTGGGAGTGATGACGGTTCTAAAAATCTACAGGATTTCTGCACTTGCTGCGTTTCCCTTGGCCTGGGACAATGTCACTAGAAGATCTGTCCCTTTCAGATTCCCAGCACTGACGTGCTGCAATATCTGGGATGCTCTAGATCAGTGGTCTCCAAAGTGGGGTGCGCCAGAGAATCCCAGGCGGTGTGTGGCAGGAGGAGTGCTGCCGGATGGCACTCTGCCGTTTTTTTTCTTCGGCAGCAGCCCACCGGCGGAATGCCCACAGCAGGTCTTCCGCTCTTCTTTCTTCGGTGGCATAGTGGGGGTGCACGATCCAAAAACTTTGGAGACCTCTGCTCTAGATTCTGGGGCATGGTGGATGCATCTCAGATTAAATCTAAACCCCGTCTCCCCTGGGTTTATCGATTTTCTGGAAGCATTTGTGGTGATCTTGGGGTTTGTAAGAAACTGACCTTGTGGTCCTAGTTTGAGCCAAGTGCCCCTTGAATGTTCCTCACTGCCTGGGGCTCTGGCAGTCAGCAGCTCGCCGAGTGTGGTGGTGATCAGGGCTGACTTCCAGGTCCTGTAACCGCAGCTGCTTGGATGTGTGTGGGGATGTCCTGGGGCTGTATCAAATGCTGCTGTGTCCTGCTTGCAGGTGCAGCACTGGCTCCTGCAGATGGCCTTGGAGCTGGAGGAGAGACTGAGCAAGGACAGAGACCAAGTAAGGCGGGGCTTGAGGGTTTTCTGCCTCTCTTGCTGTGGGGCTGGGCCAGAGGCAGCAGGGTCTTCGCTACCTGAGCTGTCTGACACCAGCTGGGAGACGTGGTGACTGTGGTGAGTGGCAGAGGAAGTTGCCCTGCATTCAAACGCACAGCTGCTGGCTGACTGAGTTAAGAAGTGAGGAGGGACCCAGAGAGGGAAAGGTGCTGTAGGAGGGCCTGACCCAAAAATACCCTGAGCTAACCACTGTCCTCCTCTCCCCTCCCTTAATGAATGCGAGCATTAGGTACACGAGGGGATGTGTGTGCTGGGGCAGGCAGCTTCCTCTCTGTGCACCTCAGTCCTAGCATGCGCTTCCTGCTGGCTCACTTCTGGGAGCCCTGCCCTACACCACTAAAAGTGAACGAGCTGCTTTATAACCCATGGATCCTATGTTGCTGGCCAGGGCTGAGATTAACCTGGCAGCTGTGCTGTATTGTGATGTGGATAAAGGGGAACGTACCTGTGTAGGGCTGGAAGCAGGGATGACACCCCCTCCCCCGATACATGCACAAGGTGTATGAGCCCCTCACACACTCGCTATCTACCTCAGACTGTGATGGTGACAGACAGCAGCTGATCCTGCCAGGACAGGTGGTGGCATTGGATTGTAAAGTTACTGGCTGGCAGTGCAGTGCTCCAGGCTGAGCGCCTCTCTGAGCACATTCCTGGCATTCACTGCTTTGCCCTGTACTGCAGCTGTGTCCTCTCTCTGCAGAACTGCCGGGTGGCCAAACAGCTGACTGTGAGCATCCGCATGCTAGGTGATCAGCGAGCGAGTGGCCTGTCACGCTGCTGTGCCCTGCCCCGCTATGACGCCCACAAGATCAGCAGTGATGCCTTCATGATCATCCGAAACTGCAATGTGGCTGGAGCCCAGCAGGCTGCATGGTGAGCAGTTCCCCTTCCTGGCCTCAGGGTTGGTGTGTTGGAGGAGGGGGGCTGGGCTGTGCCCTGGGAGATGACACATGCAGGACAAAGGGGCTGTGCTGAATACAGACAGGAGCAGGGATTGAATTTGGAAGGAGCTGGCTCTGGCAGAGAGAGCTGGGGCCCTCAGAGCTGGAAGACACAAGGCACATGTTGTCCTAGGCTCAGCTGCAGGTGAGCACTACCCACCCAGAAGGGCAGCTATTGAGCATCGTCCTCCCCCAAACCCCCACCATGCAGCGCTAACTTCCACCTTCAGCATCTGGGTGGTGCCAATAGAAAGGGGGGCAGGGCTGTGCTCCTCTGGAGTTGGAATGAACTGAGCTGTACTGCTGCACCGTGAGTACCTGGCTGGCTTGTACTCAGGGTGCCATCATCCCTGGGATAGCCAGAAGAGAATGGCTGTGCTCTGGTGGTCAGGGGGACAAGATGCTTGTTGGGCAGAGAGGGCATGGGGGGGAAAATAAAAGCACTTTAAGTACAACCTGTTTCCTTTCCACTTTCATGTCCTAGCTTGGGCAGGAGGATGAGGTGTGCCCAGCACACCGCAGTGACTCCTTCAGGACAGCTTGTCCCTGACTGGGAGCCTGAGAGTTGCAGGAGCTCCCACCCCTGGCAGATGGGACTGAGGGTTCAGGCTCCTTGCCAGAATCCAGGGGGCCTGGCAAGTCCCTCTGCTCAAGTCACATTCCTCAAGGAAGCGCTGCTTTGCTCCTGGCAGGGACACAGGCAATCTGCAGCGCCCAGGCCTCTTACTGCAAAGTCACGAGGAGGAGGAGGGGGTACGAGTGTTTGGCCAACAGGCATGACTAAAACATCCTCCCCTACCAGCCCACCAATGTCCTGTTGTCTCAGCTGCTGCACTGTCACCATGCCCAGTGAAACCTGACACACTGACTTAAATCCTGCCTTGAAAGGCTTCACACTTCTTTGGCTGGGTTTGAGCTGCTGCTAATCTGCTTTTCTCCATAGGTCCCCTCCGCTTACGTTTCTGCATATCTACGCAAGCAAATTTTCTGAGGCTCCCACGCTCTCTCCTGCAGGCATTGCTGCCTTCCTGACCAGTGATGCCCAGTGTACCCTGCCAGCTGGCACCAATGCAACCAGCCCAAATGTCAAGTGCACTGGGAGCCCAAGAAAAGAGCCCAGCAAGAAGCCCATCAACGCTATTGAGTCCTTTTTCCGGAAGGCAGCAGAAAGGCAGCGAGCCCGTGTGGCCACAGGGCCCTGCCTGCCTAGTGTCCCCAGTGCAGAGGCAGAGTTGTCAGTGCCTGATCCCTGTGGCCAGAGTGAGAGAAACTGTCTCATCCTCGGCAAGAGTCAGACTCCAGAAGCCTTTGCGAGGCACAGTCCCAAGGATGGCAGCTCCCCCTCCCCATACAGACGGCTTCCCCCTGAGGAGTTGCTCCCTTATCCTGCAGAAACGCCCTCTGCCGACCTAGCCTCTAGGAGCACTCTGAAAACAGAATCAGCTGGAACAGCTGCTTCCCAGCTCCCTGAGTGGAAGGAGCAGAGTTTGCCATCCTCTGCTGGGTTTTCACAAGGCCCTGCCAGCTCACCAGACCAGCTGCACTGTGAAAAGTGTGGCCAGCAGGTGCCAGTGTGGGAGCTCCTGGAGCACATGGACTATCACTTTGCTGTGGAGCTGCAGAGCTCCTTCTCCGAACCCAGCCCCCTCAGGGCCCCTGCTGCTGCTTCCAGTTCTCCTGCCAAGAGCAAAAGCAAAGCCAAGAGCCCTGGTGGCTCCAGTGCAAAGCGACCCAGGCAAGGAGTGACCAGGACTCTGGAGTTCTTCTTTAAACGGCTGCCCCCCTAGGAGCTCCAGGACCATTTTAGCCTGAAGTTGAGTGATTTGTGAAGTTTTTATCCTTTCTGTAAAGAACTTTTATCCAAAGATTGCATAATAAATGTCTGGAACCTAATGAGCCTCTTGGGGAAACACAGCAGGGAAATGCACCCACCTTTTCACTTGGCAGATTCTGGTAACAGTTCTGCCTCTAGGTGCTGATGCTGACAGAAAGAGTGTCAGGATGGCACAGCATGCATAGTGATCAGGCATTCCCATAGTCCCATCACTAGGCATATTTGCTCTGCAAACAGTAATGGATGTTACACTTGCAATACTCCTGGGAGTTGGGAAGTGTCACTATCCCCATTTTACAGCTAGGGAGCTACAGCCCAGAGGGACAGTGATTGCCTCAGGGAGAGCTGTAACCCCTGCAGTGCCTTAACCACAGGATCTTCCTTCTTGTCTGACTATTCTAGTTATCTAGTATAGTACCTCCATTCCTTGCTACTGGGGCAGGGAGTGGGGCAATGTGGTAGCTGAGCCCTACGTTCCACACTGCTTCACCAACAGCCTACAGCATAGGGGGAGTTTCTCTAATCAGTCCTGTCTGAGAAGCTGCTATCAGTGCTAAGGAGTCTCCAGGGGCACAGTGATGCTCTACAGCAGCAGTGGGCAAGCTTTTTGGCCTGAGGGCCACACTGGGGTTCTGAAACTGTATGGAGGCCTAAGTAGGGAAGGCTACCTCTCTCCCCCACCCCAAACAGCTTGGCCCCTGCCCCCATCCAACCCCTCTGGGACTCCACCCCCCGACTCCTATCCATGCACCCACACTTATCCAACCAATCCCTGTCCCCTGACTGCCCTTGGGACCCCTTGCCCCTTATCTAATGCCCCTGCTCACTGCCCCCTTACCATGCTGCTCAGTGCACCAGGACTGACAGATGCGCTGCCTAGGCGGAGCCAGCTATGCCACCATGCAGTCTAGAGCATGGGGGCAGGCTGGTCGCTCTTGCAGCTGTGCTGCCTGGCAGGAGCTCACAGCCCCACTGCCCAGAGCGCTGGCGGCACAGTGAGCTGAGACTGCAGGGGCGTGGCCAGGGGCTCAAGGGCCAGGCTGGATGTGGCCTGCGGGCTGCAATTTTCCCACCTCTCATCTACAGCTTTGTTCTGTCAGCATAGCCTCATGTATGGAGGGATGTGATCCACTCCTCTGGGACAAGTATGTTAGCTCTAGTCCCCTTTTAGGGAGGTTTTTTCAAAGCCATGGCATGCCAGCATACTGTGCAGGCCTTTCTTCCTCTCAAGGCAGGGAAGCCAAGGCATGGTACAGTGCATTGCATTGTAGATTATGGCAGAGCACTACAGGTGAGGAGGGTCAAATAGCACCTGCAGCCTACAAGCCATTACAGTAGCATCAGCACAGAGCTGGGCTCTGATACACACAAGGCAGCCCTCACACAGAAGAGACGTGTGCTTCCTGTGAGATGGCCTGAGCAGCAAGGCCCCAGAGCTCAGTGGATCTGTGAGGCCCTATGCCAGTGTCCCATGACCCCTGTAATGATGGGTGTGTAGCTGAAGTCCAGAACTAGAGCCCTTTGGGGGGAGGGCAAAGAGACTTGAAAATCATGTTCTTCCAAAATCAAACCCACTGCTTGCAGGGGAAGAGGAGAATGGGCTAAGAGTCCCTCACAGGCCACATCACTCAGTTTATGTTACTTCTAAAAGCATGTCCTTTACCCCAAGCATGAAAACAATGTGCTCTACGGCCCCTTGTTACTGGCCCAGTTCTCCCCTGCTAGACCAAGGAGGCTACAAAGATCTTTGGGACTTTTGCTGGCAGGCTGGGGCGTGATAGCTCACCTTGGGGGGATGGAAAGGGCTGGCTTGGCACTCACCACCCTTGCAGCAGAGCAGACAGCACTAGAATGTGTAGGGAACAAGCCTGAACTGAGAGCTGGACTGTAGTGCATTCAGTGACTGAGGAGAGCTATCACCCTGCACTGCTAGCACAGAGCTCAGTGAACAGGGAAATAACCCTCCAGTAGATGATTTCTTGAGGCTTAGTCACTGCCGTGCAGTTGAACTTAGTACTGTGTGGGAAAAGCAGCTCTGGGTGTGGTTCGTAAACTCTAGCCTTGCAGGCAGTTTCATCAGCTGTGGGATTCTCCTTAAGTGAGCAGCAGCTGGACAGCCTCAGGATCCTACTGCTGAGTGTAGATAGCAGGGAGCAAGCTACAGCTGTATTTGCATGATTATTTCCCTTCCCTTCCCCCATTAGCTCAACTGCAACAGCAAGTTCTTGCATCAGTTGCTAGCTCTGCCTCAGCCAGAGCCTGCTGCTTTATCCTGTTCTGGGATGCTCCTTGGTGTTAGTGCAGTTCTAATACCTTCCAGTCCATCTCACTCCTGTAGCTTTTTTGAGGGGGGTGGAGGTAGGGATGCAGCAGCATAGAAAAGGAATTCTGCTTCACAGTGCTGCCCTTAGTCATTTGGGAGGGACAGAATTAAAATGACCCTCCCACTAATGTTAGGCCTCCACGTTAGAAAGAAATGATGGGTTTTCACCCTCCCCTGAATAGACATTACAACCTGTTTGGTAGGATTGCATCACTCTGCTGTCACAACAGCTAGTTCCTGCAGGGCAATCAAGAAATGAAACCGACTCAGGTGGTGGCCCAGGCCATAAAATAGAAAACAGGCTGAGTAAGAGAAGATGCATCCAGCTGGGATCCACTGAGGTGTTGGTCAGGATAAGGAAGGGAGGAGACAGGTCCAGCAGGTCACCTTCAGTGATGCACGCTGCAAGAATTGCTCCTGCACTTCAATCCCTTCAAGGAGAAACACTGGAGCATTTCCAGTTTTGTTAGTCTCCTCTGTATGGGTGTGGAAGGACTAGATTTTTGAAGCAGTAAATGTCAAACATCCATTTCACTGTATGCATCCCGACTGCTGAGAAAATATTTCCATTGAAAATCAAAGCGTAGACAGGCAAAGAAAGGAAAATGCTGCTTGAGAACTTAATTCAAACTATGGCTAGTTACTCTGTGTATTTTGACAAGTTGACAGTTTGTTTATAAAGCTTTAGCTTTTTGAATCTCAACATCTACTGTCATAAAATAATTAGTCTGAGCCCCCATTGCAAAATTTAGATCAATAAAAATAAAAAATGCTTAAACAAACATTGATATTATCCATCCAAATTAAAGATGACAGGCTGCACTCAATTCCCCTCCCCCCGCAGTTACATACTGCTTTTAAATTAACATGAGCTGTGTCAAAGCACCAGTGAAGGTCACATCGTGTCTCCCTTTAAACAGACTCCAGGGTAGCAGGAATTTGTGGCTTCTACCACACATAAGACACAGCTAGCTCCACCCACTGCAATAAGAACTGTGCTCAGGGCAACGTGGCTGTCAGCTACCTCAGCCTCACAGTCGGGCAGGCTCAGCTAAGCAGCCAGTGGATGCTTGTAACCCGTGATATACGCAGTCCTTAGAGGCCCCAGCACAGATTGTTTACCAGAGGGTAGTAACTGAAAAGGCGGTGGCTGGGGAGGGCTGGTAGGGGAGAGGCTAGAGGGCTCTGCTCAACCATCCCCCTTCACAATTCAGCCAAGGTTCTGTCTCAATAAAACATCTTTATTCTGTACATTATATATAGATGCCAAGGAAATGGAAGCCATCCCTCTGCATTAGAGAATCCAAGACAAGAGAACAGGGAGCATGGAAAGCATGGCACTGAGAACAGTCACGCCACAGAAGGGGAGGGTGGGGGGAGAGAGGGAAGGTGCTCAGCCCCTGTCAGCTCTTCCAGGGAAGGGAGCAGCAGCTTGAGTATGTGGCAGTGCTGAAGGTTACCCCAAGGTCACTGCAAACAGCAGGAGACACTCACCCTTCCAGGGCACCATTATTTGTATTTACACAATAACAAGAGAGGGGAGTGCTCACTGGGACTCTGTTCTCCCTGCAGGAGCACATGAGGGGCACACACTGTAATGGAACTCAGCGCTAAGTGCCAGGGCTGGAATGGGAAGGGTCCCCCTTTCAGACTAGCTGAGCCAGCAAAGCAGTCGTGTGCAAGGGGACTGAAAGGGAGAAAAGACAGACCAAGCCTCCCTCAGCACGAAGTGTGCAAGGTACTACCAGCAGAGTGAATACATTACCTCCCCCAGGGAAGAGGCAGTGCCTCCTCACAGCTAGCTCAGTTGGTAGAGCATCAGACTTTTAATCTGAGGGTCCAGGGTTCAAGTCCCCATCAGGTGGAGGAGGGATCCTATCCCCCAATTAAGGAGGCAACTCTTCAGTACCTTCCTTGACAATGCTGCTATTAACAGCAATTGCATGACAGGCTTGCCCTACAGGTCCCAGTCTAAGCCAGGATTCCAGCACAGAACACGGTGGGAGAAAGCACAGGAGCTTCCTCATAACCCTTCACAGGGGAGGAACAACTCTCCTCCTCTCCCCACTGATCAGCTTGGTGCACTTGAACAGCTTGCGGGCAGGAATCCCCTGCCCCCGCCTCGCAAGGCTCCTCCAAACAGCAAGGGCAGGGCCTGTGGCAGGGAGAGCTGCTGTGAGAAGCTCAGTCTTGTGTGCACTGCCCATGCCAGTAGTCCCGGTATGAGACCCTGAGTAGGAGGCAGCACAGCCTGGGGATTATTGGCAACACTTGGAGCAGAGCCCCCTCCCTGTCCAGACACCACACCTTGGCTCAGGCAGCCGTGCACGTCCAGCTCTATTCAACAGCCACCAGTGAAATCAAAAGCCTTCTGACAGCTATGCAGCCCCCACTGCATAACCCCCCCCCAGCGCCCCTGTTCCCAGCTGCACAGGGCTGACCCTCAGCAGCAGCTGCACAGGGCAATGCTCAGCACTTGGTACCTGAAGGCACAGCTGGGGAAACATGGCAGCAAGTGTTCCATGTCTTCACGCACCTACCGAGCCTCTGGCTGTGCTGGCTCCCACCAGCTCTCCTAGGCACTGAAACCTCAGTGGCAGAGACAAGAAAGGAAGTTTCCCTTAAGTAGAATGAGAGCAAAAAACAAAAACAAAAAATCCTTACAATAGCTTTGTCAGATGGCATCCAACAGTAAACGTCCTCCTGGGCCAGTACGGCAGCCCCCTCTGCCTCTCCTCGAGAGTTAAGGCAGGTCCCCGAGGAGCAAGCTGGGCTGCAGCAGGGAAATCCATCACAAAGCACTGCCACTAACTCAATGAAGGAGACTTCCCACAGGGGCGCTTAGTTGAAGCAGACAAGCAGATACAAGCACAGCTGTGGGCCCAGCTCTGTTCCCCAAAAATGACCTCCTGCTTGGGCCAGCAGGATGCTCAGCTGCTGCAGCGAGCAGAAGGCTAGAGGCAGAGACCCTGGCTTCATGCAGGTTCTCGAGGAGGCTGATTGCACTGGGATGTGTGGGGGCAGCCCCAGCCACCCACAAGACATGAGCACTAGGATGGGCATGGGGCTTAAATCACAATCTTGCAAGGGCTAGTCCATGGAAGAGATCCCTGTTTGCACTGGTTTGGGGAACAGCTGGGACAGCCAAGCAGGAGCCACTGAACACAGAAGGGGGGCCCACGTGGGATTAAAATCAACCAAGATTAAAAGGGCTACAAGGGTCTTGAACTTTTCTCAGGTTCCTATTGTTTGTGAACCTGAGTTTAACCAAGTCTCTGCACTCTGGGTGGCTGGGCTTCCTATGCTGTCCCAAAGGTCTCTGCCCTGGAGGGAAAAGCCTGAGACTGGAAGACAGGGGCGCACACAGTACAGGTCAGGCCCAATGCTCAGAGAGCTGCAATGGAACTGACCCTGTAACAGCGGTGGCAGCATCCCTTCACCGCTGCTCAGCACCTCAGGAGCTTTGCTTTGTACCAGCCAACAACTTCCCACCAAAGTACTGTAAACAAAGCCAGGACTCGCCTGCCCAGACTAAGGCTGCCACTGGTCTATTGTGGAGGAGGGCAGGATAATGAAAGCAGCAGACGATGGAGACAACACGCTTAACTTTCCCCGTGGGGGGTACTGAACACAGGGAGCTCTCCTGGGCTCCACCCTCACAGTGTGGAGAGGAGAAGCCCATGCTAGAACCGGACAGCAGAAGTTCCAATCACGTCCTGCCCTTCACAACTCCCCAGAACTCTCTCCTCCATTGCTGGTGTCTGGAGATCTCACAGATCTAGTGGGAGTCAGAAGGTCAAACGCCCATTCCCCAGGGTCTCCTCCAGGCCATTCTCTTCAGTGGTGATAGCTTGGAGGTCGGTGACATGCCCGATACCTTTGGTGACTCCTTCACGGAACAGCAGCTTGGCGCCAATCTTTAAGTACTCAGGATGTTTGATGAACCGGAAACGAACAACAGCCTTCTCCCCTGTCCTCAGCTTGTCCTGAGGGAGAGGAGAGGGCTGTCCATCACAAACAGGAGCATGCCCACCCAGCCCTTTGCCTCCACATCCAGGGGCACTGGGAAGTCCAAGGCAGAAAGGGGAGGAAGAATGCTAACAAGATCTCCCGAGTCTCTCCCAGAACCCACCATTTAAGGCGCCACAGCTTGAGGCCCTCCCACTAGTCAGGGCACTGTGGCAAAGGAACTCTGACTTGCAGCAAAGAGGTCTGGAGACCAGGGGGTTACTCCTCTGCCCTGCCTTGTTGAAGTTCCCCAGTGATACTAGCAGGCCAGAGGACAAAGGCAGCTTCCTGGGAGGAGAGGAAAGGCAGGACCTAATACAAGTGCCATGGCATTAGCAGGAAGGAGCGAAGTGAGATTTCCTAACAGAGGGGAGGGGAGAAGTCCTAAGGAAACCTAACAAGCCGGAGCATGCAGGGCTCTGGGACACTGCCAGAACACCCCCGCTGGTGAGAATCTCACCTTTCCATGGATCTTCTCTACGATGGCCGTCTGCCGCACATTCCCCACGTGCACAGTCACCTGGAATCCCTTTCGGAAAGTCGTGGCATGGAAGAGCAGCACGATCTCGGCTTCAAATACTGAGCAGATGGTGGGGTTCATCTCTGGGCTCACCATCACCATGCCCTGCACAACACTTCAAGCTCAAAACCTAGACCATCAGGAACAGCCCCCTTGCTGCTGCTGAACCCCACGAACTTTCCCCTACAATTTCCCCCAACCCATCTTCTGAACCCTACTTAAAGCTCCATGCATCCATCTCTAGCCTGGAGGCCAACTACCCCACCATTTGAACCAGAATCTGGCAATAGGACAGGAGTGGGGTGAGGTTTCTATTGGGGATGTGCCTTGTTTCATGTTTCTAAACTCCCTCCCCTTGAATAGGAATCTCAGAGGAAGCACAATAGCCTCCTCCTTGCCTGCTCAGGATGCTGTCAAGGTGAGGAGCCCAGCTGCAGCGCCCTGGAGATGGGAGCACAACTCACCTTACGCAGCAGGGAGCGGTCGAAGGGCCCAAGGGCCAGCGTGGCAGCCTGTCCTGCCCGAAGCACACGGCACGCGGAGCGGTTCCGCTGGATGCTGCACACCTTCAGCTGGAGGAACTTGCCATCATCAGTGGGGCCGACCACAAGGCTCTCCCCCTCCCTGCAGATTCCACTGCCGGGGACACAAGAGTAGGACGGAGTTTAACCAGAGACACAGGGAAAGACATCCAATGAGATTAACCTGGATAGCCTCTTTAAATCCCACTGGAAATGAGTCTGTCTGGACTCTCCCTCCCCAGTGTCTGACCAGCTAACTCAGGTGCCCAGCAGAAGGGAGTCTGGATTCCCAGGACTATCAGCTAATGCAGCCCTCTGAGATTCCAAGGGGTTTGACTTAGACACAGGCAACTCAGCCAGTCTCCACCTGCTCTTCCATTCTGTCTGTTCCAATAGAGGCAGCACAGAGGTGACCTGCTGCAGGTCTGGTGCTGCCTGAGATCCCCGAGAGACTGGGTGCACTCGACTAGCCCTGGAATACTGACCAACTGCTAAAGCTGTCCCACACTCCTACTGGGGCCAATGGAGCAAGCATTGCCCTGAGCAGACCTAAGACTGCTGATTTGCTGTCTCTCCTCCCAAACTACCCACCTGCTTCTTGATGAAGGACTTCTGAAAGTCCAGTGAAAGACACAACCCTCAGGAGGCCACCCAGGCTCCAACCACAGCCCTGTCAGAGGCAAAGCAGCTGCCGAGGGTTCCCACCAACACACTAGAGCCCTGCTCTGGAGACAGCCTGTCCTCTGGGCTGAGATTCCCCCTATCCTGCTCCCCGTCCTACCCAGGCGAAGCGTAAATTCAGCCTCCATGTTCACCCCCATCCCCACTTACAGGCAGCTTCCACTTTACTGCCCAGCCCGTACACGATGAATTAAATCCCCTGGGAGATCTGTCAGTGCTCAGCCCATGTTCTCCCCTCCAAACCCTAATCCCCCTGAGCCCATCCAAGTCACTGTGCACAGAGCAGCGCTCACCTGGACAGAGTTCCTCCCACAACAGTCCCCACTTCAGGCACAGTATAGATTTCATCCACCTGCAGCAGGGCAACAAGAGTAAGCTCTTTAGACTCACCATGCAACTGGGAGAGCAGCACTTCAGAACTGGAATGAGCCACCATCCACCCACCACAGATGCCCAGGGGACAGGGGCCTATAGCAGACCTGTTCCCTGCTCCAACTGTTTCCCATTTTAAAGAGTCTCAGAGTGAAGTAGACACCCAAGAGCTCATTATTCAGAGATGTTCCCAGCACATCTCTTGGCTTGCACTAAGCTGGACACTCAGATACCTGGCAGGCCCTTTCAGAAGCAGCACATGGAATATAGAGGGGACCAGCACCACTTCTAATTTCCCATCCTCCTCATTACTCCAGTGGCTCAGCACATTACCTCCCCTCACCCCAGGTCAGCTGTGTGCTAAAGGCTGCGGGCTCCGGGCAGCCGTCTGCCTCCCGGCCCCGCATGGCGGGGGTTGGGGATCCCCACACAGCAGGGTCCAGGGTCCCTTCCCCCAACCCAGCTCTCCGCTCCTGGCCCCACTTTGTGGAGGGATCTCTGGGCAGAGGGCCCTGAGCATAGGTGTTTGTGTGGGGGTTTAGGTGGGGGGCACGGTGCTTCTCAACCTGTGGCCCAGGTAACACTTTGTGGGCCGCATATTTGGCCCACAATGATAAATAAATTGAGAACCACTGCCCCAGATACAGGGGACTGCAGTGCAGCTTGCTCTCAGGTAGGTGCTCAGCTGCCATGGTAATGAGTGCAGTATAAGAACATCAGTCCAATGCCTGTATGTACCTGGAACTCTGTAAGTTGCTGCATCAGCTCCTCCTGCTCTTTGCTGTTGGTCAGAGGGGGAAGGATGTTGAGGAAAACTTTTAAGAGATCCAGGTTCTCTCCAGAAACACTGGATAGTGTGAAGATCGGGGTGATGCTGCCAAACACACAGAGAAAGGAATGAGCTGGGGGCCACAACACAGCTGCAGAGCCCATCTTGGGGAAAGTACTGCAAGGAATTGGCCCCCAAGAGGAGAATACATGAGCTAAAAGGGATCTAGCGGAGACAGCACTATGAAAGCCTCTCCAGAGCTTGGCCCGGGCCATCTGCACCCAGCCAATCCAGGCTTCCTCACTGGAGCTGTGTCTCTAGGGTAAGCAAGGAACACATTCACCCCACTTTCAGCCACTGAAAAGACCTGGGAGAGGGGGCCATGTGTGGAGGAGCTGAAGGAATGAAATCTGGGGAGGAGACAGCTAATGCCTCCTAGAGATGTAGTCTCCTCCCCTGCGTGAGCGGAGCTGGTAAAATCCCAACAGACTAAACTCAGCTGACTCCCTCTGCTCCTTTCAGAAGAGATTAAGGTTCCTTACTTGGGAGACTGTGCAAACTGCTGTGCTGCCGTGACAGCGTCATCGTCCGAGTTCACTAGCAGGGGCAGCTTGTTGCAGCCCGGCTGCTTCAGGATCCGCTCCAGCTGCTTCACTGTCCGTTCCCCGGTGGCTTTGGAACACAAGTCCACTTTGCTGACGACAATGAAGAAGGGAACCTTGAGGGCCATGGCCAGGCCCAGGTGCTCCCGCGTGGTACCTGCTACAAGAAACAAGGGAGAGCTCAGCTAAAAGGAGCATGGGCACCAAAGCCACCTGCTCGCAGGATGCCAGCATCTCCCTGCCCAAGAAGTGCCCCATGGGCCCATCAAACAGATGAGGATGGAACTGTGGTCACTTCACCTGCTCAGCATCTCAGGCAAAGGCAAGGGGGCACAGCTCTTTAACCATCATTCCAGAAAGACAGATCAAAGCTTTTCTGGGTCAAGGCACCTGCTTCTGCTCCATTAGGACCCAGGAGTTTCTCTCCAGAAGCTAATGGATTAGTCAGAAAAGTGGCTGTCCAAATGGACAGGGGAAGGTTCTAGTTTACTTCCTTTAACATGCTTTGGGATCCAATATACACCACTAATATATCAAGGTGATTTTTCCCTGACATGCTCAGAATGCCCTCAAATGCTACCCAAAACTTTCCTGCCCTGGTCACAACCCTCAGCAATAAAATCAGAGCTCAGGTACCAATGGTGTATGAGGCAGCCAAGTTCCCAGCTCATCTGCAGCACCCACAGGTGCACTGGAATCACTGGGCTACAGAGAGTCAGGAGGGAATTGGAATCAGTATCATTTTTTCCAACTACAATCACCCATTAGCCAGCAACTACCACTCTTCAAGTGCCCCTAAAGCATCCTGCCAGACCCTCTGTGCTTTTCCCAAGGCTGGCTCATGGTGCACTTACCAATGCCGGTGTTGGCGCTCACCACCAGCATGGCAAAGTCTGGGCAGTAGCTGGTGAGGCCGAATATGGTGGTTTTCAAGTACTTGTGGTGGCCAGCCAGATCAATGAAGGTGATCATCTTGGAGGAGCTCTCACAGATCTCTTCTGCCGTCCGTGAGTCACTATAGTTCACCACCTAGAGAAGACAAGGAACCAGAGACTGAGGTATGGGGTATGCAAAGGAGGAGGCAGAGGGAAGAAGAGACAACCCCAACCATACCAACTCCATCTGAACAGAAACAAGTGCCAGAGGGCTTGAGATTCTGCACCTGGAAAGGGACTAGGCCTGACTATGCAGGCTGCTGTGGCTATACTGTAACGTCAACCCTGTACACCACTAATCTGGAGGCAAGAAGCAGGACACCAGAACAGATGCCTGTTCCAACTGGACAAGCAACACCTTCTCCTACCACCTCTAATTACAACTTGATCACTCCTAGGCTCTCTGCTGCAGCAGTAGGGGGCACAGAACTCCTTTGTTGCTGTTGAGTCAGTCCTGCTCCGCCCACTGCAGTGAGGGGCAGCACAGAGACAGGAGGGCAGTCATGTTCCTCCCACTCCTCATAGGGAGTTGGGCGTCACTCTCTCCGCACTGCTGCGATAGCACTCACGCTCCATACCTCTCCTTTGCTATTGAAGCCAAGGATCTCAAAGCTGATGCTGGATGTTCTCCCTGACTGGATCTCATGGAGGTGCCGGAAGAGATTGAGGCGGGCTCTGCCCCGCCCATTATCCAGCTCACCCTGGGTCAGGACACCCAGCAGCGTTGACTTCCCTGAATCCACGTTCCCCAGCACAGCCACTCGCAGGTCTAGGAACTAAAGGAAAAAAAGAGTCAGAGCAGAGAAACCACGGGGCAACCTGCACCTGATGCACGGACAAGAACCTCACAGGTATGGGTGGCACGTGCTCAGCCCATGTCAGCCGACATGCCCCACATGTTCCCTCCAGAATGGGCTGAGAAAGGCAGGGATCGCTATGCAGCACTTCTTTTTAGATTCTGACCATCCCACGATATTGTAGACTAGGGTTTATGACTCCACCATGCCAAGTATGATGTCCTATGCCAGGTCTATGACATCACAAAAAGGTCATCTACACACTTACTGCAATACAGATGTCAGATCATTCCCCAGTCTCCAAACTGGGCTGGATTAGAATTGGTGCTGCGGAGGTGAAAGGTTTCATATCCCATTCCCTGGCCCAGCCAGCCTCCCTTGTCTGGGGTAAGTTGCAGCTGGTACCCGGAGGATGAAAGGCTCAGCCCCCTTTTGGTAGCTCTTTAGCGTGTGCCCTGTGAACGGTTATAATGTGAAGTGGTTCCAGGGGGAAGGGTTCCCATCTCATCCCAAAGGGAAACCTCTTGAATGGAGTCTGGGAGTCTCCAGTACCACAGGGCTCCCAGGTCAAGGAGAGCAACCCAGCCAAGGGCTCCCTACCTGCTGGTTATCAGGGACCTTCCGGACAAGAACCTCTGTTATCTTTCTGGGAACATCGCTGTCATAATCTACCTCGCGCTCCCGCAGGATGGTGATGTCAGCTCCGACCCTGCAAAGGGGGCAAGAGGGAATAGCCTGGGGTGAGCTAGTACATGACTGGCCCCTTATCCAGGGCATCACCTGGCCGGAGCACCATAAGGGACCTAGGAACAGGACTGAAACTGCAGGGCAGGTTGGAGGCTCTGAGAGCAGCAGGACAGAAGCCTCAGACCTTCAGACAGTTTTGCTATTTTTCTAATAGCAAAAACCCCAAAGCCTCGGCAAGGCTGGTTTCCCTGGCCTGGGGCCTCTCTGAGTGTGAACTGGACAAGGTCCTAGGCTCTTGGCTAGGAGATATGTTTCCTTGATCTACAGGCCTTTCAGAGGAGGGGAGGAAGAAGAAAGAGCCACCTTTTGGGGGTTGCGGGGAGAATGGGGCAGAGCTGGGTTTCTCTGGCCCAGCAGAGGTTAGAGATCCTCAGAAACGTACTTTTCAGCCATCCGGCGCAATGTCTTGAGGGAGGCACGCATCTCTTCCTCTGACAGGCCCACCAGTAGCCCATTGTCCTCCACGCCAATCTGGTAGACAGCCTCACCCCGGCCTTCCTGCAGCCGCCACTTCATCTGTGTCACCAGGTGCTCAAAGCGATACTGCGAGGGGTTCACCAGCTTCAGCTGCTCGAGGGAGGGAGCGGTTACAATTGCTGCCTGGGGGCAGAGAGAATCCCATCTCCCTGGGGCAGTGACTCCCTAACCCTCTGCCATGGAGCAATGGCCCCCTCAGCAGACCCACCTCTGGGAAACACACTCCGAGTTAACACCTGCAGAGGAGCCAGTGGGATAGGAGAGAGAAGGTTACAAGAGAGACAAGAACTTCTGTAGCAGAACATTCCTGTATCTTGCAGATGGCACCTGAAAACTGGCTGGTATGAGGGAAGCACTGGATTAGGGAGCCTGTGCCATAGGGCCCAAACCATTTGTGCTCTGGCCTGAGTGAGAACGGCAGGACTGCCCCAAAATACAACTGGAAAGGACATAAATGGCACCTGTAGCTCTGGGTCTTTAAGGAAAGAGAGAGGGGGATGAAAAGATGGACTTTGCAGGGCAGAGTGACCTCTACACTGGTCAGCACATGGGACACAAAACACCCCTCCAGAGTACAGTCCAAAGGGATTCTGCACTGCACGTTCTCTAGCATCCAGTTTCTCCCACCAGGTTCAGAGAACCCAAAGTGAGATGAATAGTGCCCTACCTCAGGCCCACCCTCCCAAGGGCAAGGCTAGGATGGTTCCCTTTTGAGTATCCCCCTGGGCATGTCCCCCATACACCCGCTTTGCTCAATTCATCCCCTTGGACCCGAGGTTACAGGGTAACTGGTCGGGAAGAGGATCCCCCTTTGCATTCCCCTGAGGACTCACCTTGTATTCTATGTTCCCATCTTCTGCCTGGTTAAAGAACCAAATGAGACATGGGTTAGCAACCACCTCACCACCCCAAGCACTTTTCCCAAACGCCCTTGCCCACCCCACATGACTTCCCTAACACCATGGAGCCCACACACCATTCCGGGTGGCGTGGAATGACACATGGATAATCAGCTGCTGCTGCCAGCTTCGTAAGGAGAAAGAAACTGCAGAGAATTCAACATACATGCTAAGATATAGCCTCCCTGCCAGAGCTGCAGTCCCACGCCGTACTGGAAACTACCACGTGCACGTTGCTGCTGTTTGCGCTACAAAGCAGCTGGGACACTCTAGTATGAATGCTGGGAGGCCAAAATTAAGGGGTCGTACTGGGAATGGACAATCTTTTTAGTGCTAGCAAAAGGAAGTGCCCAGTTAAAAGACCTCTATGTCCACAATAGGCACAGCCCGGGCAGTGGAACGCACAAGCCTCTTCATTTACCTCCCAACCCTGCCCTGGAGTCACTCTATGTAGGGGTGTGAGGAGAGTTCATTCTCCATGGCCCAGTCAACTCCTTGTGCCTCTGCTGAGGTTACCAGTGATTGCGTGTTCTCCTAGGAAGTGGTCCGAGACAGTGGCTCTCAACTTTTCCAAACTACCGTACTCCTTTCAGGAGGCTGATTTGTCTTGCATACCCCAAGTTTCACCTCACTTAAAAACTACTTGCTTACAAAATCAGACATCAAATTACAAGTGTCCCAGCACACTATTACTGAAAAATGTCTTACTTTTTCATTGTTAGCATTTTGTTATAAAATAAATCAGTTGGAATATAACCATTGCACTTACATTTCAGTGTATAGTATACAGAACAGTATAAACAAGTCATTGAAATGTCTGTATGAAATTTTACTTTGTACTGACTTCACTGGTGCTTTTTCTGTAGCCTGTTGTAAAACTAGACAAATATCTAGATGCGTTGATGTACCCCCTGGAAGACCTCCGCATACCCCCAGAGAGACATGTACTCCTCGTTGAGAACCACTGGTCTGGAACACGCCACCCCACTTTATGTTACACAGAGTCCATTAAAAGTCTTATGGGAACAGCTTTATTACTTGCTAGCAAGCTGGGCCTGTCTTGGGTCTGGTAACCTGCGGCAAAAGGTTCCATATCCCTCTCCCCAATCTCAAACCACCCAGCTCATCCTCCCCTGATCTATACTGGAACTGGTGACATGGAGTAAAAAGCTCTTTACTCCTAAACCCAAGCCTAAGCCATCTAGGGACCTTCAACCCTAACAGCATTATACCGCTCTTAAATCTGCATTCAATACAAGAGAACCAGACAACTGATCCAGCATTGAGCTGGCCTATCAGAGACTCCCACCTTTCTTGACAGTGACTGCATCCACTGCTCACTGTTCCTCTCTCTGACCTCTCCCCATAAGCATGCATGGATGCCCCCCAGTGAGAGATGCTCCTCACAGCCATGAGAAAGCAAGTGCTATTGATCAACTTGTGGTAAAACAAACCACTCACTGATCTGACAGCTCCCGAGAAATATGAGCCAGGAGCTTCCCTGGGCACAGAAGGGTTTCCTCAGGAGGCCAGATCATTGTAGGCAGAAATGAAAAGACGTATTAGCTCATCAATTCCGTTCCAGACAAGGCAGGATTCAGCCCCCAGAGAGAAGACATGTCCAATACTAAACTGGATCCCCCACTGATCTCAGTCTACAGGTTACAGAGACAGGACTGGGTCCTGCAGGGAGCCAGGAACTCCAGTGGAAAGAGCAGTAAACCAGATTGACAGCAGTGTGAAAACTGACCTGCTTGGATTTCAGCTCTTCCTGAACTACAACTGCCCTGCCAGCTGGCTTCTCTGGAAATATACAGCTCCCTCTCCCAGCACGTGGATCTGCCCAGCAAGGGAAAGTAAAGCCCCCGCCCTGCATTCTAACTCAGCCCCTAACCAAAATAAACGGCTTATGGTGGCAAAGGGCCAAAGAAGTAACTCTACTCTTAAAGTTGGAGCTTCTTAGCAAGATAGGGGCACTGGTAAGAGGGTCCCATCTGCCAACCTCTCCCACCCATTAGCCTTTCAGCTCTGGATACTGCATCAGTATCTGCATTGTCCTCTGAACAAGGGTTTTGTGCCTGTCTCATAGCAGCTGAGACTCTAGTCTAGTGCAAGAGGTACAAGGACAGTGACAAGTCTAGACTTGCTGGACAGTGGTGCAGGCAGGGTGTCTGGGGACAGGAAGGAAGAGATACTGAAGCCTTAGAGGACTGTCCCTCCTACAGCTGAAAGGCACAACAGCCAGGTCACTGCAGGGAACAATCCTGTCCCTAAGGATGGACTATTTGGGACTCAGTAGGGATTAACCTGTTCTAGCATCTCTGTTCCTCATCCCCCAAAGCAAAGCATCCTGCCTTGGACAGAAGTACCTGTCCCGCACCTCTCACTTGGGACTTGGCACCCTGATGTTTTTGAGGATGGTGTAAATATCCTGTGATGAAACACAGGGCCAGACTACCAATGGTCCATGGCAAACCTCATGCTCCTCAAGCAGTGGTATCCATCAGCCCCAGGCCATTGGGAATTGTCTGAGCTCCAGCAACTAAGATAGCCACTTACCAGACTCATTTTCACAATGCAGCAGGAAAACCCCATCAGACATGGCACCATCTGCTTTGGAACCACCTCTCACTTTACCCAGGGTTTGGTCTGGACCCTCTACAGGGTGGAATCCCAAACTCAGCAAATATTTGCTAACTCAAATTAGCAGTCCAAGAGGAGTTGGGGTGTCACTGGGCCTGCTGAGAATGTGTTTCCACAGAACATGGCAGATCAAATCTCAGCAATGGAAGGGAACTGGGCATCTTGGACTGTGTGCTGAGCTGTCCGGCAGAACCTATTCCCGAGGCTGTAGCTATCAGACTGCAAATTGCACTCAAATGACATGCTAGACAAGCAGACTGTGCACCACTAATGCCAGCTCACTAAACACCAATGGCGTTTAAGTACCTCTGTGGGACTGGCAGCACAAGAGAGTAGCACTGCCACATCAGAGCTCTACAGAGGGACTGCCCAAGTGTCTCCCTCCACAAGAGGCCAAGCTGCCAGTATTCATTCATCAGAGTAAAAGGCAGAGAAGGCAAAATGTGCTAAACACACTCAGGATGTGGCCAGGGTGGGAAAAAGGATTTAATGTGGCCTCATGAACCACCCAAGCTACACTAAGGCTACGTCTACACTGGCAATGGAATGACAAAAGTTGTGTCTTTCAGAGGTGTTGACACCCCCTCTGAAAGACAAAATTTTTGCTGACGAAAAGCGCTGGTATGAACAGTGCGTTGTCGGCAGGAGCGCTCTCCTACGGACAAAGCTAACAGCGCTCATTGGGTGTGGAAGTTTTTTGTCTACAGACAGCGACTACACTATTCGCCTTTTGGCAACACAGCCCCGTCACTAAAAGCTGCATAGTGTAGACATAGCCTAATATTCTAGTGCCTTAACAGCAGATACACATCAACGCATTCTCCTCAGTTGACTGAACAGGATCCACCCTCAGGAACTGCTTCCAATCTAGTTAATAATCATGAAAACCTATTATGCTTTTCCACACCTACAAGGGTGGGGGCTAGTGAAGAGACAGGAAGAGACAGCAAGAAACTAGAGTCACACACAAAGAGGGGCAGGAATTCCTCTGCTAGGATCCCCAGCTGACCATCATTTTCTCTTACCCGATGAAAAGCCCTCCTCCATAACCTTTCCAAGCCTCAGCTCTCCTGCATCCAGCACATATATTATCTTGTTGTCACTGCCTTACATCATCAAGGCCTGAAAATTTCACTTGCCTGTGACTTTTGGAAGCATTGGCTGGCAGGGAGCGAAGCCACCAATTTACACAGAAACTAACCTATCAATTAAAGTTTTTCCTAGCCTTTACAGTTGCAAAGGCACTTCCAAATGTGAACTGGGTATAAACCGAGGCAGACAGCCAGTTCCAGTGACTCGGTCACAACTCAGAGCTTCAAAAAAGTGAAAAATGACTAGAGCTTTATTCGGTTTTCCCCTACTTCTCCTGGAAAGCCTGAAGTAAACGAGAACCATACGAGTTTCTCTCTCGAGCGGCTTGGCAAGCTGCAGCGTGAGCAGAGGCAGGCACCGGAATTCTCTGCCAAGGGGGCTTTGAGAAGGCTGATAGGACAGCAGAGACTGCGTCCCCACCTCCAAAACTTTTATCGCCAGCCGAGGGGCACTAGAATTGAGATAAGGCCTTTCTGGACTCCAGGACACAAGACAGCTGCACACACAGATCAACCCCCCACAATTCCACAACCCCCCGGCCCCGCTAACACAACCCACACCAATGCACAGCGACAAGGACCCTCTAGCCCCATTAACGCCCCCAGCCAGGGGAATCGCGTCACAATAATGACAGCACTCGGCGCTGCCCATCGCCACGGAGCAAATGCTAATCAACGAGACGAAAGTTACCCCCAGCCCAACGCCCCCCATTCCCCTCCCCCGCCAGCCCCCCACCCTCGCCCCGCCCCGCCCCCACCTGCCCTGGCCCGCGCTCACCTCCGGCGGCAGGTAGGGCGGGTTGTTGGCCTTGCCGCCCCGGTTCCTCCCGCTCTTCTTCTTCGCCCTGGAGCCCCCGCCGGCCCCCGCCCCCCCGCGGCCGCGCAGCGCCCCGCCGCCCCCCACGGGCCGGCAGCAGCCCCCGAACAGCTCCGACACCCGCGAGTCCATCCCGGCCCGGCGCGTCCCAGCCTCCCTGCCCCGGCAGCCGCCGCCGCCCCCGCCGCCCCCCGGCTCCAGCCCTTCCAGCTGCCTCCAGCCTCTGGCGTCAGAAACAGCCGCGGGGCGCCACGGGAAACCGAGTGCGGGCAGCTGCCCATGACTACAACCCCCAGCATGCACCGCGCCGCATAGCAATCCCAGCATACATCGCGCTCGCCACGCCTCTCTCCCTCTGGGGGCCTCCTCGCAAAGGACCACGGGCGCAGCAGTCCCAGCACACAGAACTACAGCTCCCAGGGTCCACTGCGCTAAACAGAAACCGTCTGTGGCCTCTACTTCGAAAGGACTACAGCTCCCAGCATGCACTAAGGCCAAAACGTCCTTTCCTTATGGATCTGCTGAGCAGAGGCTCCTGGGAGTTGTGGTTTTCCAGTTCACTGAGTGGCTGTTTGCTTGCTGGTTCTCTGCTATCTTACCATTTTGTGATGGTTTCAGACCAGGCTCATTTCTTGTGTTTGCTTTTTTACGAACAAGCCTCTTTGTCTTTCATGAAAGGAATTGGGGCACTGGAAGGGAGGCAGAATGGCATCACCTGTGCTCTGCACCTTTCCCAAACGACTTAACACACTTTCAAGGGAATGAGATGGAACATTTGATGCTGAGGCCCATTGCCTCCATGGGCTGCTCCTCTGTATTATAGCTGTGATTGACATCATACTATGTCAAGCAAGTCCCAGCAAGCTGCTGATGCAGCTTCATGGTTGGGCAAAGTTTGGGCACCAACATAGTAAGATCCGATTTCTGAAATCTACAGATTTACATCTAGTGTACAGTGCTTGTGTGTATGGTGCTGGGTATGTACATAAGACCCCTAGCATCCTCTAGCTACTGTGGCCTTATATAGCATAGAAGAGAGCTGTGGGAGCCTCAACTGTATAGTACATTAGCAATCCAAGAAACTATCTATCAACAGGCCGCTTTTTTCCAGGGGGGAGAAGTGAGGGTGCAGTGCGCTCGGGGGAGGTGGTGGAACTGGGCGAGGAAGAGGAGGGGCAAGAAGAGGCAGGGTGGGGGCAGAGTGGGGGTGGGGAGAAGCAGGGTAGGGGTAGGGCCTTGGGGGAAGGGGTGGAGTGGGGGCTGAGCCACTGGGGAAGCACCCCCGGCAGATTAGAAATTTGGTGCCTAAATATCTATAAAGACAAAACGATATAATATATTCATATCAAACATACTGTGACATATGTTAAGAGTATGGTCTAGCAATTAAAGCAAGAATTTTGGACTGGGAAACTCCTAGGTCATACTGCCAGCTCCCCCCACTGATTGACTGTATAGTTTTGCCAAATCACTTTGCCGTTAGTGAGGTTTCATTAATTAATGTTTGTAAAGCACTTTGAAATTCTTTGATGAAAGGTGCTATGAAAGGACATGGTACTAGTGTAATCTAAATACAGTACATTACATCCCCACACTAAGCATATTACACACACAAGAACATGCAGAAGCCACGGAACTACAGATCCCATCATGCATGTAGAATATAGAATTGGGACTCCTTTTTCTTCCCTATTTTGATTTTTAAATTTGCAGCCAATGAGGAATCAGGGATGTTTTGTTTTCAAACACAACTAGCTGTAGCCACACCCTCTCAGTGCTTCCTGGCACCGCCTCCTCCAGGACTGACCTCCTATCGGTAACAAATTGCATCACCCACTACAGCAAGCTGAGAAACGATAACAGCTTCAGATCAGGTTTCAGAGTGGTAGCCTGTTACTCTGTATCAGCAAAAACAAAAACAACAAGGAGCACTACTCCCATCTGGTGGTTATGGGTCCTAATTTTTCTAATGTAAACCAGGTCTGTTTGTACAGTGCTTAAAATAATGGAGTCTGATCCTGATTAGGTTCTTTAGGTTCTACTGTAATATAAATGATAAAAATAATAAGTGTCTTGGCCACAGTCATGCAGTGAACTTGTAGTAGAGTGGGGAGTAGAATCCAGGAGCTCTGAGTCTCAGTCCCTCGCCTGCACTAATCACTAGACAATGTTGCCTATAGCAAACCAGCTGGACATGGAAATTAAAGAAGGGGAAATGGTGTGTTATGTTATGATATATCCCCACTTCCCCCAACTTGGTATCATCAATAGTCTGAGGAAAGAGTACTGTCCTTGGCCCACTCCCAGCGGGCCTGTTCCACTGATACAGGTCTTAAAAAAAGATGTTGCAGCAGACACCCCTTCCTGTTCTTGGTGAGAGGTCATTAGAAGGACACTAGAACCCAGCCTTTACCTTGTGGCATAATGGTGGCCAAATTCAGTTTGTTGTCATAGCCACCAAATTCAGTTTGTTATCATAGCCAAGTTAAAAAGTGTCAGAATAAGTCTATATGCCTAGATACTGTGGTGTACAGAAATGTAAGGGAAGACCCAGTTTATATGGAGCACATTTAATTCAACCCCTTGCTTTTCCCCAGGGTGTTTTTAGCTCACCTGTAGACTCCTATAAAAAAGACAGTCAGACTAGACATGCAAGGCTGATTATGTGGTTAAGCCACAAACTAAGTAGTCAGGATTCCTGAGTTCTAGTCCCAGCACTTGGCAAAATCACTTCTCCTCACTGTGCTGAGAGAACCTTTTTATCTCCCTTTCATTGCCTTTTGTATAAATCCCATTGTTATAATTAATTATGGTAATGATGGTACTGGTAATACATTAATTATGGCTGGAATGTTATCATCATAGTGGTTAAATATCACATTTTTTTGTGTCAGTGTCACTCACAACAGATGATACACTTGAACTGTGCAGAGACAGTGCTGTTCTCTGGTGAATGTCACTCTGTAGCTGAATGCCAACCACAAAGCTTGAGTTTTCACTGATCACATGCAAAAAGTAGCCTAAATATCACCAAACACGAGTTTACTTCAAAAAGCCCAAAGTTTTCCCTTTTCAAAAAAGGTTGACAACATTGTGCAGAGGCCACCTCTCACTCATGTGAGCTGTTTCCAAGTTCACATGCTGCCCCTGCTTCCCCATTGGCTGCCTCTTCACCCAGCTGGATACATCCCAGTGTCAACAAGAAGCCCTGCTTTGCTGCAGAATTCTTTCTTTGTTCCCAATGGCACAACTGCCACGTGGCCTCTCCTAACCGGAGAGGTCAATTTGATCCAGTTGCCTGTGTGCCTGAGTGGCTCCTCATTTAAAGGCCACCAGGTAGCAGCAAAGAGCCAGGGATTGGGCAGCTGTGTGACTCTGCATAAAACTGCCCCCATTTCACCCCAAGAAAGTAATTTATAACTCAAATAAATGATTCAGTATTTTTGTCCTTGAGGCCTTTCAAAATTGGCGAAAAATTGCGGCAGTTGGCAACGCTGCATTGGCGGAGGAGAGAGCGCAAGGGCTTTAGGGAGCGGAGCGGGAGGCTGTTCATGCCCAGGGCAGGAGGGCTTGTGGAAAGGGCAGGCAGATGGGCGACGGGAGGCTGAGCATGGCCCAGTTAGACAGGAGCGATAGAGCACAACTATGGGGGGCTTTCAGGGCAACAGACAGGCCAGGAGCCTGGGTGGTGCAGCAGGGAGGGGAGCCCTGGCCCTGTGGTGTCTGGGTACTATAGGGTGACCAGACAGCAAATGTGAAAAACAGGGACAGGGGGTGGGGGGTAATAGGAGCCTATATAAGAAAAAGCCCCCAAAATCGGGACATCTGGTCACCCTAGGCTGCCATACCCAGGCCCCGTCCCTAGCACTAGATTCTCCCCCCTCCCTGCCACGCACCCAATCGCTGCCTGAGGCCCAGCTCCACTATGCCGAGGATGGGGGGGAAGCGGCGGAGACAAGATCCCCCTCCCCAGCACACACGCCATGACCTCCCAGGCCCCGCCTCTCAGCGGCGCAGGCGCAGCTTCTCTCCCTTGGGAAGGGGATGGAGCGGAGCGCGACTCCACTGTGCCCTAAACAAAGATGGCTCCGGTGGGGGGGGGGGTCAGGCCCGCCGGGACCGGAAGCAGAGCGGACGCGAGGCTCCCATGGTGCCCCGCGGCGGCGGCCATTCAAATCGGGGCCGGGACGCGGCCGAGCTTGAGGCAGAAAATGGCGGGGCCGGGCTGTCAGGAGCGGGCAGGTGAGGTGAGGGGTGGGTTCCGGGCTCCTACTCCCACTCCGTGCGTACGCGCCGCAGCCGGGTGACCTCTCCCCTCTCCCCGCAGCTGACCTGCTCCCGACCGAGCCCGTGGAGGCCCCGACGGTGACCCCGGAGCTCGCCGCGGGACGGGGCGGCAGTAGCGCGGCGGCGTTTCACTGCCCGCAGGGCCCGGCCGGCCGCGCCCCGGGCTGCCGCTCCGTCTCGGTGGCGTTCCCCGGCCCGGTGACCCAGCAGGGCTGCTGCCACTTCGCCTGCGAGCTCCTCAAGCACGTGCTGTACCAGCGGCACCAGCTACCCCTGCCCTACGAGCAGCTCGCCTACTTCTGCAGGAGGGCGCTGCCCCGCCAGCCGCAGGTAAGTCTGGGCTTCCCCGGGGCCAACCAGCCTCGGCTAGCGAGAGCCGGCTGGGGCGATAATTGGCGCAGCCCCAGATCCACGCCCCTGGCGACCAGTCTGCGCTGCCCTCGGCTGCCAGGTGCGCTCCGCGCTGTGCGGCGTGAGACGCTGTTATCCCGAGCTGGCGGCTGGCCGTCTCCTCCCGCTCCAGGAAATCGGCTTCATTTCTCCGCCTGCGCAGCAAATCACGCTCTGCGGGTGCCTGCTGAGAGCTGCGCTTCCATCCCCCTGCACGACAGTGACTTTACCGGGGGCCAAGGCGGGCTGGAGGCAGTTCCCGGCAGGTTCCGCAAATAGCAGCCGCCTCTGCAAGGCCAGGCAGGAATTCTAGCTGCTCCCTGCAGAGGTAGAATGCTCCGCCCTGACTCGGCAGAGAGCAGATACAGATCAAAGTAGTAAGCTTTCTGGTTGGTTCAGGGGCAGCAGTGACTGGTTGCAGAAAGTGGCTTGGCTGGAACGGTATCTTTTGGAACCAAAGAGAGTTGGGATATGGGAGAGTGCCTGACCACGCAACTTTGCACAACTAAGATAGACCAGACTCCTCAGGACAGGGGGGAAGGGGAGGTCTGCCAGGGATGTTATGCCCCATGTATTTGAAATAGGTTATTAATGATAGAAACTTGCATGTGGTAGAGAGATTATGTATTTTAAAACAACTCATCAGATTAGCAATGCAGGATTTAGCCAACTTTTCTCTTAGACCTATAGAGTGTGTTTAGTGTGCAAGAAAAATTTGAATAAAGACTAGGAGGCTCATCTTCTTTCTCACTGAATGAAGTGGCACGGTCTCCTAAGGCAAGTCAGCCTTTTCCAAGAATGCATGCACTGTAGGTTTTGTCTTAAACACTGCATTATATTTAATGTGATTCCTGGGGATACAATATCCTAAAGAGAATACATTTGGTAAGAAGAAAAGGAGTACTTGTGACACCTTAGAGACTAACCAATTTATTTGAGCATCCGATGAAGTGAGCTGTAGTTCACGAAAGCTTAATTTATTTGAGCATAAGCTTTCGTGAACTACAGCTCACTTCATCGGATGCTCAAATAAATTGGTTAGTCTCTAAGGTGCCACAAGTACTCCTTTTCTTTTTGCGAATACAGACTAACACAGCTGTTACTCTGAAACCTGACATTTGGTAAGGACAAAACTACTTCACCTCTCTGGCTGTTCTACTCCTGGGAGAATTCTGTGCTATTTTGTTGGACTAGATGACCTCCTGAGGTCCCTTTCAACCCTGATATTCTATGATTCTATGGATTAATGAGTCATGCATATTTTTAATTTTTTGCACAGAAAAAAGCTTCTGCCGAAAAGTTGCTGCAGTTCTGCCTTTTGCCCACCTGAGGCCCCTGTGGCGATAGTACGTGGCTGCTGCTCCCAGCCAGCCAGAAAAGAGAGCCTGCAGAGCCTTCTTTGCAGTACCTGTAGGGCCAGGTCGGGAGACAGTGTGGGGCTACTGGGGGGGGAAATCAGATGAGGACAGATTGGGGCAGGGGCTGAATGGGAGTGCTGATGCAGAGCTACAGGGGAAAATGGGGGTGGCTGAGTGAGGACACAGACATGTGGGGATAGGAGAGGGAGGTGTAGAGCTACAGGGGGAAGGGGTGGCTGAGTATGTAGGGACAGGGTGCAGGGCTGTAGGGGGATGGGAGGAGTGGGTGTGCAGAGACCCATGGGAATGGGCAGATGTGCCTAACTGAATGGGAGAGGCTAGGTGTCAGCCAGGGTCTGCATGGGGGAAGCTCCCTAACAGTCCCCTCTCCCCCCCAAACCTGTTCCATAGTTTTCCCACCCACAGCCAGGCTTCTTCCCAGCAATTACTTCCCTCTCCCTTAGCTCCTCCCTTACCCCTGACTCTCCCCAGCCTTTGCACTGCTTCTGGGGGGTGTGGGAAATATGGGTCTATATTGTAGTTTAAATGAATTATTACTCCGTTCTGTATTAATATGCCTAGTAAGGAATCTGTTTGTCAAGAAACATTTTCTGAATCTTTGTTTGTATTGTTAGACATACCTGCTGACAGGTATTTTGAAGTGACCAATAATAATTGAAACTGGTGTGGTTATATTGTTTTGACAAATAAAATATGCAGAATTTTGCAGAACTTGAAAATGTTGTGTGCAGAATTAACTTTTTTTGCACAGAATTTCCACAGGAGTATTGTTCTGCTGTACTCCAAGGTCTGTAGTTAAGACAACTTGAAAATCTGCCTGCTAAGAAAATCCAGACACACCCCTACAGAGTGGGGTGAATGTTGACTGAACTGTGACACATTGAGCCATGACATGCTCTGAAAGCTCACACGTTTCTAGTTCTGTTACATCCATTCTAATACCTTTATTTCTACTGACCTTAAATCCAGGAAACACTAGTATTGAAATTGTTCCAAGTTGGTTGTTAAGACACCAGGATGATTCCTTTTTTCAGTCTTAAACTGTTTTTTTTGTTTTTTTTTGTTTTTTTAGAAAAAAATCTCTGTGCTTCCTGTGTCAGGTCTGGTTGTTCAAGGTGCTAAACGCAGTCAAATGCACCACCGCTCGCCTAATTCAGAATGTACCAATTTTTTGCTTGGCAGGATGGAGATGCAATTAAGAAGAAGCCACATCCCCCAGACCTAGGGAGCAGCAGGAAGTGCCAGCAGTTGCTAATGGAGCTGGAGGGAGTGTTCCGGCACTTGGAAGCAATGTTCAACCTGACATTGGTCCCTCGGGTCCTTATTCTACTTGGAGGAAATGCCATGAGCCCCAAGGAGCTCTATGAAATCAACTTGGAGGGCATCTCTGTGGGCAATGCTGAGGAGAGCCTGCAAACACCATCCTGTGTTCGTAAGCTTTTCCACTCACTCTTCCTTGCAGATGTCTTCAGTGAGCTACAGGCTGTCCCTGTCATGGGCACCATTGTCATGGTTCAGGGGCACCGAGACTGTGGCATTGACTGGTTCCGACCCAAGCTCAACTATAAAGTGCCAGCACGTGGGAGGAAGCTGACGGTCAACTTGTCCTGTGGTGGAAACAGCAGTACAAATCCATCCACTCAGCAGGGAGTGACCTCTGCCTGGGACAATTACATATGGTTCCAAGCACCAGTGACAGTTAAGGGCTTCCATGAATGACTCTTGCTCTATAGCATTTTAATGGGGCATTTTTAATAATCATTTGGTGCTACTTTAGTTGATACAAAAGAATGTTTTTATGATCTGTAACTACACCTCTCTGAATCCTATATCCAGGGAATCTGCTACCTGCATGCAGTTGGGGTGCATTCCACTGTCCATACAACAGAGCTTTAAATATCCTCATGCAAGGGTAAGCACTAGAGCAGTTTTGCCCCAGATATAGGTCTCTTGGGGGAATTGAGTCATGAAGAAGGAATTCCCTAGAGGGTTAGTGGGAGTAATTTTATGTTTTTGCAGCATGCTCACTTACCCAGCCAATACTTGAAGCAACCTTCTCTGGGAGTATCATGGTGTTCACATAGCTGTTCTCCTCTACTTGCTGATAAAGTAGTGTGCAATGTTAATGGCTGCACTGGGACTTGATTGATTGGTGCTTATGCTTAATATGGGGGTGACAAAGGCTATCTAGCAGGTTTTACTAAGCCACTCAGGATCTCATCTCCTTTACAGTCTGGTAATACCATGAAAACAGAGGGAGGGTTGGGGGTTGCATAGCTATAACAAGAATCACTTCAGGGATGTAATGTTGTGTGAGGGATGTGCTAAAGAGGGAGACCTCTAATCATGAGAGAGATCTGCCCAGCATTACCTTTCTTATACTTGTGGGAGAATGGATGTCTGAGCAATGCCACTTGCACCCATGGTGAGAGGGCTCTGAATGTCTTAAATTTTCCAACTATCAGTGAAAACATAAAATGATTCATGTTTCATTTCTATGAATGGCTGAGGCTCTTCACTAATCTCTTAAACTGCACAGTATCTGATGCCCTAGTTTAAACTAGAAATTGTCTTCAGGCTTGTGGATTTCACTTTATAGCCCTTCCTGCCCCTAATTAGTAGAAGACTCGGAGTTTATAAAGGTACAGGAGTTTTTTACTTGATTTATGCTGTTCTTCCCCTATAAGTTGTTACCCATTCTAAGTTTTGTTACAGAACTAGCATACCTATCACTATCTCTCCCTAATCTGTGCTGAAAGGAGATGGAGTACTTCCATACCTAACCTATAGGTTTTGTAGATTCAAGTTCTGTAAGGTAACAGCACAAAATTGAGTCTAGTTACTGAGAAACTGGAAGTAGGGGCAGTAAAGTGCTCTGGGTAGGGTAATACCTTGCATATGACCTCTGAGCAAGGAGCATAAGGAGGGGTCATGGAAGATGGGTGAGATTCCAGAGGACTGGAAAAGGATAGTCAGGACTGGAATCAGATAGTCAACAATCAGTTTGCAAACACCTATAAGATAAGTAACAGCATGGATTTATCAAGAACAAATAGTGTCAAACCAACCTAATAGCTTTTTTAACAAAGCAACAAGCCTTGCTGGGGGGGGAAACGGTAGATGCGGTATATCTTGACTTTAGTAAGGCTTTTGATACTGTCTTGCATGAGTGTCTCAAACTAGGCAAATACAACCTAGATGGAGCTACTATAACGTGGGTGCATAACTGGTTGGAAAATCATTCTTAGAGTAATTACCAGTGGTTCACAGTCATGCTGCAAGGATCAGTTCTGGGTCTGGTTCTGTTCACTGTCTTCATCAATGATTTAGATGATGGCATAGAGAGTACATTTATAAAATTCATGGATGATACCAAGCTGGGAGGTGTTGCAAGTCCTCTGGAGGATAGGATTAAAATGGTCTGAAGTAAATAGGATGAAATTCACAAAGAACAGTGTTCCTTCCTAAGTGGAATAATCAGTTGCACGTGTACAAAAGGGGGAACAACTGCCTTGGCTGGAGTACTACAGAAAGGGATCTGGGGGTCATGGTGGATCACAAAAATGAGTTAACAGTATAACACTTGCGGTCTCCCCCCCCCAAAAAAAAACCCCCAAAAAACCTGTATGCTGTGATGTATTAGCAGGAGTGTTGTAAGCAAGACATGAGAAATAATTCTTCTGCTCTATTCCACACTGTTTAGGCCTCAACTTGAGTAGCGTATCCAGTTCTGGCCACCACACTTCAGAAAAGATATGGACAAATTGGAGAAAGTCCACAAAAAAGCAACAAAAATGATTAAAGGTCTAGAAAACATGACCTATGAGGGAAGATTGGGGGGGGGAAGGGTTTGTTTAGTCTGGAGAAGACTGGGAGGGGATGTAAGTTTTCAATTACAAAAAGGATGTTACAAGGAGGAGAGAGAACAATTGTGCTCCTTAACCTGAGGATAGGACAAGAAGGAATGGGCTTAAATTGCAGCAAGGGCAGTTTAGGTTGGACATTAGGAAAAACTTCCTGTCAGGGTAGTTAAGCACTGGAATAAATTGCCCAGGGAGGTTGTGGAATCTCCATCGTTGGAGACTTAAGAGAAGGTTAGACAAACACCTGTCAGGGATGGTCTAGATAATACTTAGTCCTGCCTTGAGTGCAGGGGACTGGACTAGACTTCAAGATCCCTTACAGGTCTACAATTCTATGATCTTGTTCAGCAGCAAAACTCTCCTGGTTCCTTGATGACTTGTGCAGAGACTTGAAAGGGTTACAGCTACCCTGGAATAAGAGGGGAGAGAAATAGAAACCTACCTGGCTTCATCTAGTACATTATGAAAGGGAGCTCTATTGGATCCAAAGCACTTGAGCTAGTTTTAAAGCCGTTGGGTTGCGTGATCCTATTGCAATGCAACCAGCTAGGCTCTTGTTATCCAATTTTGGGGTGTGGCCTGGGGGTGTACAAATGCCTCTTCATTAAGTTCTCTTTACATAGATTAACTCTTAATGGTAAAGTCATTTAGGCCCAAATCCACTAACAGAGTGGTGCCTAAATCCAACATTTTAGTCACCACTGAGACATAAGTGCTGGAACTGGGGGTGCTGTTGCACCCCCTGGCTTGAAGTGATTTCCATCCTATAGAGGGTTTAGTTTGTATAGTGGGCTTGCTGAGCAAATTGTTCCAGCACCCCTGCACTGAGCTCCTCAATCTCTGCTCAGCTGCTACCTAACTCTGGTGGCATCTAAATGTCCATGAGTCTCCAGGGCAGCTAAGTTTCTACTTTTGGGTATGTGCACTTCTGCCTCATTCCTGGTGATTGGTACCTACCTCAGCTATGGACTTTGACTTAGTAGGTGTTCTTGGAGCAGGCCTGACTCCACAAAAAATGGCCGGGGGCTAGATAGGAGGCAGAGGTGGCCTCCCTTTAGCCCAGTGGTTAGGTCTACCACATCCTATCTAACACAGGTTCCCAACTGTGGGGTGCACCTCTCTAGGGGGACACAGAGGAACATTGGCTGGCTTGGGCCCTACTACACCCTCCCCTCAGAGGGGAGGCGGGGAGGGAGTCTCACGCAGACCCGCTCCAAGCTCTGCTCCAGTCTAGCCAGGGACCTGGCCTCAGCCCCTGGCCATAGCCCTGCTCTGACTCTACTCTTGGCCCCAGGCTACAGCTCTGCTCCTGCCCCCAGCCCTGGCCTCTTTATCCCCACCCCCAGGAGCTATGGCCCCAATTCTGGAAAGGGGGGAATGACCCTGAAAAATTTGGGGACCACTGCCATGTGAGAAGCCTGGGTTCAGTATCCCCCTCTGCCTGATGTGGAATAGGATTTGAACTGGGTCTCCCACTTCCCTCAAGAGTGCTCTAACCAGTGGTCTAGGACTCTAGGGGATGTTCTAGTGTAGGGCTCTCTGTCACTCCTGTTGAAGCTGTTCACTAGGTGTAAATAATTAAATATACAGTGGGCCAATGAGTAAGAATGTGTGTGTATAGAGCACTCTTCTGAGAGGTGGGAGGCCCCTGTTCAAATCTGGTCTTCACATCAGGCAGAGGAGGGAATTGAAGCTGGGTCTCCCATATCCTGGATGAGTGCCCTAACTGTTGTAGAGAGACTCAGTGGTCAGTGCTGTAACATACAACAAATGCACTGATCTATAGTGAGGCACAATTCCTGAAAACAAGGTGGGAAAGCTGCCTTGCACAGGGCTATCCAGAGCTTGTGGTTGAATGGTGCATTCTAACATACTGTGCTCTCTAGATTTTGTGGCACTGTTTGCCATATGATGCTCTGTAGCCATCCAGGAGGAGGGTCTTGGATACACATGCCTGGAAGAGGAAGACCTTCATACCTGTCACTTCCACCTCAGCTACTGAACCCAGGTCAAGTCACTCTAGAGATGAAGACAACTTGGATGGGCTTTTCTGTGGAACCTGCTGCCCTTGCTCAGAAATAGGTGGCTATTTTATCCTTAAAAAGCTAAGTGCAGTGCAATGTTGTCACGCATTAAACAGCAACCACTCATTCCCCAGATACAGCAGGAGTTTTTCCTCTAACATGCTCCTAGAATGAAATAGGACAAAATACTCCTAACTTTCAGTGAGAATTTAATGGTTATTTTTAAATTAAAAGCTCTAGAAATTGATTTTTAACCATCTGGCATTTTGTTTTAGGCTGGTATCTGTGGCTACCAAGCAAATAGATATTTGGCTTTATAAAGTGTAATTAGAAATACAGTTAATAATTACCTCAGGCTGGTGGTCTAGCAACGTGCTACCATTTATCTGTGCATACTGCCCCCCACTTGCTCATGGCTCACAGATGCTCCACCTTTCTGACCAACTGCCTGATATCCTGTGCCAGGAGCTCTGGTTCCTCAAAGGCAGCAAAATGCCCCCCACGTGGCATGTAGGAGTAGACGACTATGTTCTTGAACAACTTCTGTGCCCAGGAGCGTGGGCTATGTGCAAGCTCTTGGGGGAAAGCAGCAATGCCAGTGGGTACATACACTCCAATCCTTAAAAACAAACAAAAACAAAAAAACCCATCCTGTTAGGAGCTTTTTAAATCAGTACATATTATTTGTGGAGGGAGATGTTATTTAAAGCATTTGGTTTTCTTAATAAAATATTAGATAATCAAGCTCAATCAGATCTATTCACCAAAAGGTATTAGTTCAAGATTAATCAGCACAAATACAGAAAGATAGGGGTTAAATCATTACTACTCCATCGATGTGGGAAACAGTCCACTGTGCAATCTGTTCTGGAAATATATATTCACTACTGAGTAGCATGTATACATTATATGTTACTCTGACAGAAAACTCTCCAAATTCATTTTTTATCAGGAGTACCCTAATATTTCTTTTCCTGTGCAGACTGCACTGGTCGTTCAAGGTTACTGGAATTCTGTACACAGTTTGTTGCAACAATTCAACCAGTTTGCATATTAGTCTCAAACCTCAGCAGAACAGTTATCTTGTTCTTGGCTATCTCTACCTGTGCCAGGAAGAAGAGTTCATACATTGCAGTTTAATATATTTCAAGACAGAGCATACTGGGAAAAATGGCTCACTAATACTTCTTTGTATGGCTGATATATATTTAGAGTACCAACTATCATTTTACATTCAGATCGTTAAGCCAAGAGTGTTGCTGTGATAGCTTCTTCATATCTGTGAATTGGGCACTGAGTTGTATGTTCCATGGTCTGTTCTGGGTGACCACAGTTGCACACTGAAGAGTCTTTAATTTTCCAATTTGTGCAGCAAGTATCCTCCTCCGCCATGGTTTGTGCAGATGTGGTTTAGGGTTGCTCATGAACTTCGCAGGAGATCAAAGCCAGGGATCTTCTGCATCAGGTCTTTCATGAGGTGTGTTTTTGTGACTTCTTGTGAACTCCATTCAGCCTTTCAAGCTTCTTCAGAGTTGAAGTTGCATTGGCGAAGGTTAAACATGTGGGTCCAAAAGGACTTACATGACTGCGAGTAGGGGTGAGGAATGTTTGTTAAGGTTCTGGTGGATGGGGAGACATTCGTTTTCCTTGATCCACTGGAATTCCCAAAGGGTAGTGGCATCATGATGAATGGATGGGGGAGCAATATGCAACAGCACCAGCAGCCAAGGTGTTGGGCTCAACTTGCGGGTTCCAGTGATATACCACACTGGATATCAACAAGTTAAGTGTGGCTACTTCTGGTCCATACCACTGCAGTATTTGCTTCACTTTAACATACTAGAAATCCTTTTTAGAAATACATACTATTGGCTAACAATTTTGTCCAACAGTCCCCCGTGTTGTACCCATCCACAAAGACAAATGGAATGATTGGCTTAGAATCTTGTTTGAACCCAAGCTAAGCTCTCCAGTAGGTTAAAGCTATTTAGATTCTCTGTAGCTGGAAATTTGAAGGGTAGTAGAAATGTAACTAACTATTATATGTCTGCCTTGTGCTCAATTTCAATTGGACTAGTGCCAAATTAAAGTAAGTTAAAGTTATGTGTTTTAAAAAACAAAACAAAACAAAAAAACCCTGTAGATCATAAATCCGATTGGCCCAATGTGAGCAGACAGGCCTGGTGACCCTGGTTTGGTGAGTTCTGCCTTTCTATATGCATGCTGTCATATCTTTAAAGCAACTTGACATAAACCAAATGGAGCTGACTATTCAATGTCTTATCATTCAATGGTATAAATTGAACCTTACATTTGTTATACACTAAGGACAATACCATTAAGCTAATTATCTGTCACTGATTAGAGCAGGCAGTTTACCTTGTTCAACATTCCTTAATGAACTGGTTTAGCTAGTTAACTCATAGCTACCACAGAATCTCTTTACCCATGTGATGCTCCTTACTTTCTGTAATTCCAACATTTTTCTTGTATTTGGTTAAAACCCTTGAACAGTTTCACATATTGTATATAGTATATCTTTCTTCAATGGCCAGACCATCAATACCAGGCACCATAAGTTTAATAACTGTTAGGATGCTGGTGCTTGAAATATTTAACATATCTTTTGATATTTTCCAAATCTGCTGGCTGTAGTTGGTGGTAGGGCCTGCAGTAGCATAGCAAATTGAGTCATGGCCGTAGGTACTGCTGCCTCCTGGCTTACTACGTAGGCTGGAGAAGTGATATGTGCCGTTCAGGCTCTGAAATGCTTCCATTAAATAGAAACAGACAGCTTCTAGAACAGCTTTGCATGCTGTAGACTAGACCAGTTTAACCTTACTACACTTAAATTTGTATAGCAGGAGTCCACAGCCTCCCATGCAATCGACCCATCTCCTCTCAGTAACTGATTGCATTTTAAAACCCCTGTTGCTGTTGTATGTAGACTCCCCTATACAAATCTAAAGGAATCAATTCCATTCTAAAGGACAATTTTCTCGATTTCCCTATAGTGCATGAAACTAATGATAGCCAGTCTTGGGGTGGGAAGGGAGGAATCATGGTCAGCAAAGTGCTCCTGCTTAGCCTTATCAGTGGCAGTCAGCTCTTTACGAATCCAAAGCTAATACTTGTTCACCATACCAAATTCCAGATAGTCATCCATGACTTGCTTAAATACATTAACACACTACTACCTCTCCTGGAGGACCACTCCCTTTGTAATATCTTTTCTAAATTCTCCTTCCATGTGTTCTTTACTTATATCTGTGGCTCCTAGTTGTAGTCTGTCTAAAAGTGATTACTTATTAATTCAGTGAAACTGTTGACCAAAAGGGAGAGGCTCATGAGTGCAGGAGACAGAACTCTCACAGGAGCTAGCTTCAAACTAAACTCACTCCCAGAAGAGCTAAGAATGACTATGGGCCTCTGTTTTGAACACATCACATACAAAACTCATCGCTGTTACTTCATGTTCCTTCAAGAAATTCTACACGTCACCACTCACCTCTACATTCCAAAAATAATCAAGCTGTTTCTCCAACAGGTTGGGGAAAAAACACCCTTTTTGTTACAGTGATAGTACCACTATAAGAATCTGGATTGATTTGTTTTTGAAATATGTAGGAGGAGCTCAGCTACTATAATGATGGAGCCATATAAGTACCTAGATTGTTTATTGCCTGCAATGGTGTCTAGCCTGCACCTCATCCCACCCCTTCTTTACCTGGCAGCGGGAGCGGTGTTGAGGTTCTTGGAGAGATTCTCCTTGTAGAAGCGCATTGAGGGCACAATGGATGAAGTTACCCAATAAATCATCACATTGGTCAAAAGGTCATCCAGAGAGAATTTCCTATTGAGGGATAAACCAGAGAAGCATCACTGTCACAGGGGCTAGTCTCTGCACATTATCAGGTACGTGCCTTGAAGAGTGGACAGCCTATCTGTTCTCCTCTCATCACTTGGCCCTACACTAAGCTGTAGAGCACTGAGTGTTGGTGCAATAGTGCTGCAGCCAATCCATTACACAAGGCAATTTGCACAGTTTAGAATTGTATGTTCCCTTGCCCTCTACTTAAATTTGATCTCAGTGGTGGATTGTCTCACCTCCCTACTGTTGTGAGCAACCTTCCTTTAGTTGCATTTCTCCTTCACACCCATTCATTGACATGCCACTGTTCCATACCTCTCCAGACCTCCATTGTCCATGTCCCGGAATGATCTATCGGTCCAGGTAGAGAACTTCTCCAGAATGTATGCAGCAAGTCCCACGGGGGAGTCGTTTAGTCCACAGCCTAATTCAGGAAAGCAACAGAACAGCTCTGAGGTTCACATGGCACTGCATTACCTCCACTAAGGATAAACTGGACTTAGAATCATAGAATATCAGGGTTGGAAGGGACCTCAGGAGGTCATCTAGTCCAGCCCCCTGCTCAAAGCAGGACCAATCCCCAATTAAATCATCCCAGCTAGGGCTTTGTCAAGCCTGACCTTAAAAACTTCTAAGGAAGGAGATTCTACCACCTCCCTAGGTAACGCATTCCAGTATTTCACCACCCTCCTAGTGAAAAAGTTTTTCCTAATATCCAACCTAAACCTCCCCCACTGCAACTTGAGACCATTACTCCTTGTCCTGTCCTCTTCTACCACTGAGAATAGTCTAGAACCATCCTCTCTGGAACCACCTCTCAGGTAGTTGAGAGCAGCTATCAAATCCCCCCTCATTCTTCTCTTCTGCAGACTAAATAATCCCAGTTCCCTCAGCCTCTCCTCATAAGTCATGTGTTCCAGACCCCTAATCATTTTTGTTGCCTTTCCCAGGAAGTCTCCTATAGGGATCAAGCAGAGACTTCGGATACTACCCACCTTTGTGCAATTCCATTTGGGACATTTAGTACTGGCAGAGCCCAGATTGTCATTCTCAGACCCGCCCCCCCAGTTTTTTAATGCAGAGAGAAGCCGAGAACTAGGACAGTCATGGTGGTGGCAGTAATGGCACGATGGGAAAGTGTCCAATGGAACTACACTTTAAAGGAGGCAGGAAGTGGGGATTGCATTCCCAAACAATGGGTGTGACTGGAAGAGGTCAGGAGGTTCTAGAGTGCCCTTAGTCAGTGTTTATGAAGGTGGAAGGGTGAGAATGCTGTGCCCCCACTATCCTTTTCTTACCCATGCTTTGTGAACCAAAATATAATAAATGCAGAATTTATATAGCATATTATCTGTTCACCTGGTGGGGTAGGGAAGTATTTTACAGTTAAGGAAACAGTCAGAGGGAGATACAGTGACTTGCCAAAAACCATGTGTAATAAATCCTTGTTAGAACTTGACTAGAACTCTGGAGTTTCTGGTTCCTAGTCCTTTGCTCAGTCCACATTGGTCCTCAAACATTCTAGGCCTTTGTCCAGATGTGACAGGTATCTCATGGACCACATGTGTCTATTATACAAACTCCCCAGCCATGTGGAGACTGTACTCTACCTGCTGTGTCGGGCTTGGTGGCCTGGATGTGCAAATACCCGGTCTCCCGCAGAAGTTCATACACGTTCTTCTCCAAGTATGGGTATAAGCGGCGGGAGTCTTCCCTGGTGAAGCCCACCAGCCATGGCACGTAGGCCCCCAGCAGTAAAGACACCAGCCTCCCCAAACCTCTTGAGGTGGTGATGACAAAATTCAGATGAAGCCCTTTCACAGACCTGGAACCAATGGTATTGAGGAATAAAATAAGAATCAGCAATATGGATTAACAATAACAGAACAAAGGGATCTTGTCTCCAGGTTCCCTCTGAGATACAGAGCTGTGCTAGGACAGCAACACTGCACTAGGCCCATCGGTACTTCCGGAAGAATGTCTCTCCTAACCATACATAGCTCTTCAGGCATGTGTATTCACAATTCCCTTATGTGAAGACATGTAGCAAATAGCGTAGAGATAGCGCAGCTGATGCGAGCACCAACACAGCTGCACTGGAGAGGACAGAATAACTACAGCAGTCTTAGACTCCCATTTGACTTGGCATGGCAGAGCCATCACTGTGGCTTGGGTTGTTCTCCTAAGAGCCTCATTTTGAACCCTAGGTAATGAAGGCTTCATTGTGCATTTGCTGAGAAGCCTATGGTGAACCACACATGACCCTAAAGCTCCCAGAGACTTCCCATTGAAATCAATGGGCGTCTCAATACTTTTAAGGATCTGGGCCATGATGACTAACTCCTTTAGCATCTTCCCCCTTGATTTGGTCTCCTTTCACCTGTTGGATCATATTAAAGAAGTTCTGTATTAAAATCACAAATGAGTTTGATTCCCCATAGTTTAAATTCCAGGGCATTACTAATTAAGAGGTCTCTTGGTTTTTGGTACTGTTTCTCTCCCTCTCTGTGTGAAACTTGCAAGCTGCTAATTGTGTTAGTACATTCTAAGACAGAGTCTGTTCTCAAAGCAATTCTTTGTAACAACAACTATTCACAGAGAGAGAGACTCAAAGCAATACTCTGTAACAACAGAAACAGCACCCAGAGACTCCCCGCCCTTTTGTTGTATTCATCTCGCTTTGTTAACAATTATGATTAAAATAGAGATAGAGGATGTACGTGGATGGATGCTTGGTGTGGATAATAACTGAATGATCAGGGAGGTGCCAGCCTAAGAATCCAGTGTCCATTGGCTAAAGAAGGTGTCAAGTGGAAATAACCAGAGGACTCCTGGAGGGCAGACTGGAATCCACCCAACAGCCTCAAGGATGGGAGAACCAAAGAACAAGATAACATCTGGCAGCATAGAGCCGTCAGGAATGTGCTATCTGCTGATTGATTCAGCAACAGCATGATGAAGCAATTCCCATAGACTGGCATAGGAAGAAATTCCTATAAAAATGGACTCTAGAAAGTGAGAACTTTGGGGTCTGATTCTGCAAACCAACTTCCAGGAGCATCAGATGAGCATCTGACAAGGCCCTGCTCCCTCCTCATGTCCAGGCCATCCGGCCAGGGGCTTGGCATGAACAACTCTAAGGCTGGTAACTATAATAACAACCTTGCAGAACCTGTGTGTGTGAATAAATATGAGATTGAATGAAATGTTATAGCTATAACTAACTGCTTACTATGATTCTTTCTGTATTCACAATAAATGTGGCATTTTGCCTTTTCCCCTTTTAATAAGATCCTGCTGGTTTTTATTTTATTGGTATAACACACCTAGGGAGCTAACATGGAGCACATGCTTTACAACAACTCACTGTCTAAGGCTATGTCTACACTGCACTTTTGTCAGTAAAACTTTTGTTGGTCAGGGGTGTGGTTTTATTTTGCCAGCAGGAGAACTCTCTCCTGCTGGCAAAGAGCAGCTCCATGGGAGTCCTTATAGCAGCACAGCTGTGTCGCTGTAAGGTACGCAGTGTAGTCATAGCCTAACATTTAACTTTATCATCTAAGAGCAGCCTCATGTTTCTCCTCCATCCAGATGTTCTAAGCCTGCATTTTAGGCAAGGAAGGAATTTATATCTCATGCTACCAGTTAGCCTCTCAAAGGTTCCCCAACCAGATTTGAATCTCCTCATTACCTCTCATTTCTGATTTGGAAGAGAGATCACCGGGTGGGTCTATTCTAAGCCTTAAGGCTTCTTTGGAGGATGGGATGGAGAGGGCACAGTTCACATTCACAGCTGACTCAAAGCTGGGAGTGATCACAAATACTTTAGATACCGCTGAAATATGAATGCAATAGAACAAGCTTGAGAAATAGGCTGAGATCTATGAAACGGGAATGAATAAAGATGAATGCAAAGAGGTGGGGGGATACATAAGAGGGGATAATCCAATGCACAAAGCTAGAATGGAGAAGAAGAGCTAGACAGCGGCAAGGCAGCCCCAAGAATTATCTGGTTTTGGGGGTAGAGTGCAGGATAAACTCAACAGGAGTCAGCTATGCATTGTTGCCTGTACTGGTTTATATTATCAGGGTGGCTGTGTAGATCAGCTGTGAAGCCAGAGCTGTAGCCTTACATTCAGCTTGGGCACTCACTGTGGCAAACATTTTTTAAAAATGGCCACTAATTTTGGGTGCCAAACTTGAGGTTTCCAAAAACTGGGACACTCAACATTAATGGCCATTAAAAAATTTTGGATCTATGCTATTTCTTTTTTTAAAAAGGACATTACCTCTGGAGAGAGTCCAAGTGACAACAACATACATAGGAAAAAGAACAAGGAGTACTTGTGACACCTTAGAGACTAACAAATTTATTTGGGCATAAGCTTTCGTGGGCTAAAACCCACTTCATCGGATGCATGCGGTGGAAAATACAGTAGGAAGAGATGTGTACACAGAGAACCTGAAAAAATGATATAGTTGGTATGTCAACCCCCATTTTTTCATGTTCTCTGTGTATATATATATATATATATCTTCCTACTGTATTTTCCACTGCATGCATCTGATGAAGTGGGTTTTAGCCCGCAAAAACTTAAGCCCAAATAAATGTGTTAGTCTCTAAGGTGCCACAAGTCCTCCTCGTTCTTTTTGCTGACACAGACTAATATGGCTACCACTCTGAAACCTGTCACCGTACATAGGAAAAAGTATGGACAAATCAGAGGAAAGAAGAGTGCTTTACCCAAGATTAAACAACTCTACAAATGCAAAGGGGACAGGGACCAATTCTCAATCAGCTTCACAGGCTCCAGTTATGGGGCTTGTTTCTGGGTCAGCTTATATCCTAGGATCTCTCTACTAATTGGAGTAACTCTATCTAAGGAAAGTTTAGAACCCCTTACGGGATTGTAGCTTTGCTTCTTGCTCTAGAATCCAGACTACTGCCTAGCAGCGATGCAGAAAAGTCAAGAGAAATAGTTTCAGAATCCTCCTGACTCCTGCTCACCTGGAGACTGCTCGTCAGCTATGTTAGGATATAGATGTTCAGGCCTGTCTGTAAAAGCCTGTACTTTAAGAATTTAGGTGTATTCTTATCACTTGGCTAGTTCCAGAGGTATAAAAGAAAGAATCAAAATCACTGTCTGCTGGTGTAAGGGCCTTCTCTTACTGTGACAGTCTGAGGCCCTGTTCTTAGGCTAAGGCCTTTGGCTAAGCAGCAGAGGCAGCCATAAGCTGGGAAGCGACCGGTCACCTCCTCACATTCCAAACTAGTCACACTGAAATAAGGTGCTATTTGGCTGTTAGGAATACAATCCTGTCCTGATAGTTCCTATCACCTCCAGAGAAAGGGAAGTGCCTAGAAAATGTAAAAGGAACCTTAGTTTGATAGCATCCTGTCTGGCAAGAACTCACTTATCAATAGCTGGGATGTGAAATCCTCACTTCTGTGTTGTCTTGTCATTGTAGTTCCCACTTTGCTATTGTTTGTCTGTATAATCTCTGTCTGGTTCTGTGATTGTTCCTGTCTGCTGTATAATTAATTTTGCTGGGTGTAAACTAATTAAGGTGGTGGGATATAATTGGTTACATAATCATGTTACAATATGTTAGGATTGGTTAGTTAAATTTCAGGAAAATGATTGGTTAAGGTATAGCTAAGCAGAACTCAAGTTTTACTATATAATCTGTAGTCAATGAGGAAGTGAGGGGGTGTGGGTGGGGGTGGGGGTGGGCATGGGCATGGGCATGGGCATGGGCATGTGGGTGAGGGAGATGGGAACAGGGAATGGGGGTAAGAAAATTGGAATCATGTTTTGCTAAAGGGGGAAATGGGAACAGGGAATGGGAGTAAGGAAGTTGGAATCATGTTTGGCTAAGGGCAGGAATGGGAAAAGGGACACAGGTGTAAGGCTCTGTGGTGTCAGAGCTGGGAAGGAGGATACTAAGGAAGGAAACTGGAATCATGCTTGCTGGAAGTTCACCCCAATAAACATCGAATTGTTTGCACCTTTGGACTTCGGCTATTGTTGCTCTCTGTTCATGCGAGAAGGACCAGGGAAGTAAGTGGGTGAAGGAATAAGCCCCCTAACAAGCTATATTTTGGTAAAGGTTCTCTGGGCTAGGGCTGTTCAAACAAGGGCTTCACAGATAACTTGGCAGGAGTCCGAGGACTGATCTTAATCCCTATCCATTGGAGAAGATGGCAAGCATCTGAATCCTTAATACAAGGGTGCAGCTTGCAGAGGCTCCAGCTGAGTTGCCTGACTGCTTGCTGGGATGTGTTTTTTAAAAAATCAGTACATTATTGGTTCTTTCCATTTTCCTTTTGACTTTTAAGCATTTAGGGTTCATATTTTTCAGTTCTCTCCAACTACAAGGATGAGAAATATTATTTTATTTTTTAAATGAATGATGAGATTCTTATGTAGCCACGTGACTCCAGGAGCTGGGGAGCAAGACTCCACATATCACAAGATTGGGGATAAAACTACAAGAGTTGGCAACAGTGTGTCCTGAGTACAAGGGGGAGGGCAGGGTATGTCATAGGAACCAGAACAGACAACTATCCCTCTCCTAACCCCCTTTGCTACTCACTTTGGCAGCATCTGGGCCATGTTTATGGTGATCTGAGAGCCCCAATCTCCCCCCTGTACATAGAACTCCTGGAATCCCAGTCTCTGCATCAGCTTGTGAAATATCCGAGCAGCAGCCAGCGTATCAAAACCTGTGCATAAGGAGAAACCTATTATTAAACACCTGTTCTCCCCTCAGTGAGGAATCATTGATACCACAGAGGATGCAGGTCAGTGTTCTGTTGGGTATTGCCTAGTACTGGTCCTCTGGATCAAAGTGAAAGGAGACTTGAGGTAATTGGAAACCTTCCAATCCCCTACATTCCAAATCTCCACACCCACCCCTAGAGCTTTGTGACCTCAGCCCCATGGACTTTCCCAATATCACTGCAAAAGACTAACTCTTCTCTGGCAGATGGAGCTGACCCATTATCACAAAGCAGTTAGCAAACCGGGGTTAAAAGGCCAAGAAATGAGTGCATTGCAGTCATTTCAGTGTCCCATGGGGAAGACAAGCACTGAAAGCACCAGGAGCCTAGAATGAAGCAGATACCAGCTGCCTGCATCCTAGTATGGAGAGTTGGGTCCCAGACTGTAGACAGCTTAGATCATCCTTAAGAAGCACTGTAAGACTGCAGGGTGCTTTCCCAGATACAACATAGGGCACAGACTCTCCCTCCCTCTTCACTTGTGCCTTCTCCACCTTGCAGTTCATCCAAATTAATCTTTCTCCCCATACCTGCACCCTCCATGTTCAAATCCCTTCACTGGCTCCCACTTAATCTCCGGCATCAAGTTCACATCCTTGCTCTTCCCATTTAAAGCTTTGCAGTCTCCAGTCCCACCCTCCTCATTTCCCCTTCTTCCACTCCCTAATCTCTGCTCCCGTTGCCTCCTTCACTCATCCTGCATCTTCTCCCAGGACACACTATGGGCCTGTAACAGCCTCCCAGTTAAGGTTCCCAGCGCCTTCCCTTATCTTCTCCAACAACCACTGGAAAACACCCGCCCCAGTCCATGAAGTGACCTGGCTCTAATGACCACCCACCTCATATTGCCCCATGTTCTATTGCACCTCTATTCCTTTGGGAAAGGGATCTGTTAGGTATACATCACCCCATTGTACAGCATGGTGTTCACCTATTGTGCGTCATACATCAGAAAGAGCTGGCACAGGAGAAGACTTGCTGGCTCGGGGGGGTCACAGACTAGGATACAGAGTCTTTCACCTCTAGGACCCTGGTTCCTTTCTGGTTCCAGGCTGGGGGGATTGGTGGGGGGGTCGTCCTCAGGGAAGTGGTAAATGGACTATGGATCCTATTGTCTATGGGGCACTAGTTCCACTTCAGCCCAAGACTGGGGAGACTGGCTGTCTTGGGGTATGTGTGTAGAAAATGAGATATGGAGCCTTTTACCAAGGCAATAATTACCTGACTCACAGGAATAGGACACAAAGACTTTAACTTTCAGGGCATTTAGTGGATTGTGTGACTTGAGCCGTAAGTCTGAGTCCAGTTCCCACTGGACACGTCAACAACACAAACATCATCATAAATACCCCTCCCCTCCAGCCCAGCAGAGACACCAAGGACTGACCGGTATCTGGAGCATGAATTGCCCTTTCTTATTTAGGTGTGATCCCTAGAGGTCAGGTGAGGCAGGCTGAGAGAAGTCTGCCCTGGCCTTGCCCCTGCTGTACCTGTTCTGTGGATACCAGTATCCAGGGCAGAGGTGGGCAAACTGCGGCCCACAGACCACATCCGGCCCCTGAGCTCCCAGCTGGGGAGGCTAGCCCCCGGCCCCTCCCACGCTGTTCCCCCTCCCCTGCAGCCTCAGTGCGCTGCCAACGCTCTGGCCTGCCGCTCCAGCCGGGCAGTGCAGGCGGCGTGGCTGGTTCTGGCCAGGTGGTGGGGCTGCGAACTCCTTCCGCTCTGAGCAGCACGGTGAGGGAGCGGGCAGGATGGGGGTTTGGATAAGGGGCAAGGGGTTCCGGGGGGCAGTCAGGGGATGGGGAACAGGGGAGGTTGGATAGCTGTGGGAATCCCCGGGGGCCTGTCAGGGGTGTGGATAGGGGTTGGGGCAGTCAGGGGACAGGCAGCAGTGGGGGCTGGATAGGGGGTGGGGTCCCAGGGGGGCGGTTAGGGTCGGGGGGTCTCGGGAGGGGGGAGTCAGGGGACAAGGAACGGGGGGGTTGGATGGGTCAGGGGTTCGAAGTGGGAGGGGGCGGGGGCCAGGCCATTTGGGGAGGCACAGCCTTCCCTACCCAGCCCTCCATAGAGTTTCATAACGGCGATGTGGCCCTTGGGCCAAAAAGTTTGCCCACCCCTGCTCTAGGGCCATCAATCCACCACCAGATTTGCTTTATTAAAAGAGCAGGAGGAGAACCCAACTCCCAGTTTTCAGAAATTAATCCATGATTCCAGGGATGTCTCCCAGATGCTATTCCAGAAAGCACTGGGATTCTAATTAACTCCCTCCTGCCCATCACTCACCTCGTTGGTGAGGTGCCTCGGAGAAGCCATAGCCTGGGATGGATGGGCAGATGACCTCAAACACTACATCTTCATTCAGGCCGTGCCCAGCTGGGTCAGTGAGCAGTGGGATGATCTTATAGAACTCATAGAAGGAGCCAGGCCAGCCATGCACCATCAACAAAGGCCTGGCTGCCTGACCCTTGGGGATGCCAGGGGGCTTCACATGGACAAAATGGACTTCAATCCCTGCCACAAACCCAAGAGAAAAAAGTTAAGGCTCCAATTGCTTCTCAGCGCCTGGCCTAGACCCTAAAGGAGAGACGGAAATTCCTAGCCAGTGTTCACGGCAGGGCCACACAGAAAACCACAGCAGAGAGAGGAAGGTGCTCAGCTGGAGCTGGGAGGGGGGTGCCCTCTACCCCTTTGGATTTATGTTTGCTCCTTTGTGGATGAGGAATAACACCACAGTGAGAGAGGCCCAGACCCCAGCAACTACATCTCTTGGGAAAGGAGTCCTAAATTTGTCCTCCTGAAGCTGATTCCTGTGAGGTGGTGACCCTAGCAGACAATGGATGCCTTGGATACCTCTGCCTGCTTTACTATATCTCACTGCAATGCTGAGCTCTGCATGGAACAAGCAGCCTAGTCTTGGGTTCCAGAGAAACCTGCATAGGAGGGCAGATGAGAGGAAGTGAAATGGGGGATCTCAGAGAATTGTGGGAACTCCAAGGATGGAGTGCTAGGGATGAGAAAGAAATGGAGGGGTGATTCATGAGTGAGGGGACAGGACAATGGGGCAGCTAGACAAAGAAAATAGAGGGAACTTGTTAGGAGCACCAGGGCTGCTAGGGGAGCAACAGGTGGGTGCTCCATGGAGGAAGAGGCACCAGCACCTCTGGAGGAGGCAAAGGGAGCATTCAGGGGCAGCTGAGACTCACCTTCAATGGTTGTTTTAAAATGTGGATATTGGTTCACAATTTCCAGCTGCTTCTGCCAGTTGAACTGGTTCCTCCAATAAGCAACAACTCTCTGGAGGTAGGTGGAGTTGAAACCATACTGGAAGGCAACTCCCTCCAGTGGCGGTGTGTAGCGAGCCTGGTCCAGGCGCTGGTGCAGTTCCTGCAGAGGGAGAGTTCCCACACTGCTCCATCCCAGGCCAGGCTCACAGGGGCTGCTCTCAGTGCCCATTACCCGCTGGAGGAATTGTTCTAACAGGGGAGCCAAGGATAAAGTCTCCTACCTGCCCAGGGCCTTAAGGAGGCAGCTCTGCTTTCTATATCATTATCTGGGACCCAAAGGGCACCGTTCAGGCAGCCACATGCCACACCGGGCCTCCTGGATCAGGTACATGGTGAAAATATGTTTTGTATGTTATTGGTTAGAACCAGGAACTAGGGACAGAACTCCTTGGTTCTACTCCTGGCTCTGCCTCTGACTTGCTATGTGACCTTGGTGAAATCACTTCCCTTCTCTGTCTCAGTTTCCCTGTCTATACAGTGAGGTAATCCTACTGACATAATGCAGATTAGGGACTGGGAGGCTGTTAATGACTGCAAAGGGCTTTGAGCTCCTTGGAGGAAAGGTGGGTAGAAGGGCCTGCTGCATGGAAGTGCCAGGTTCTAGTCTATCAGCATTCTCCTAGAGAGCCTAAAGCATCCTGCTTGGTGAAAGGAGCTGTTTTGCCAACACCTGGGTTTAACCCTATCTTTTTACCATGGTGCTGGATTATGAGCCCTGGGAGCTGAAGGCATCTTTTTATTCGTAATATGGATCTGGCATGGAACCCCATACTGCCCCAGCAAGTGTGCCTCACCCCTGCCCTGGAGAGACAGTGCTATTCAGGCCTTGAAGCCTGAGCAGAGACACCAAACAACAGAGATAACTGGTGCCAGAGGCAGGGTGGTTTTGTGATCTGGCCACCCAACATGAGCAGCTCCTCAATCAAATCAAATAACAGCAGCTTTCAGTCACTACTGACAGGGACTGGAATGGAACTGGTGACCTAAAGGTGAAAGTCTCTATTGCTCAATCCTAGTTACCTGCCCTGCCCACTGCTAGTAAATTAGAATCTTAGTGGTAGGCATAGTCTGCACTTTCCCATAATAGTTCTGCCAGTGCCCCGCACTCTGACCTGCAACCTCCCTGCTATTTCCAGCCCTGGGCTCCCCACACACTGCTCTGCCAGCGCCCTTCACCCCTGACCTGCAGCCCTCCTGCTATTCCAGCCCTGGATTCCCCACACACAGCTCAACTGATGCCCTCAATCCTGACCTGCAGCCCCTTGCTATTCCTAAACCAATACAGACAGCTCTACCATTCAGTGCATCTCAGTCTCCACCAGCAGCTTCTGCTGTTCCAGACGTAGGCCTCTCAGCAGAAACTGTCTTGACCTCTGTGGAGATTTTGATAAACTTCCCTTAGACTGGGGCTCAGAAAACTCGGTTATTTTGTGATCTAATTTGGACTAGAACTCACGTGTGGAGGGATGGATAGCCAGTATATTGTCCCACAGTGCCAGATAGCTGTGCTGGTGTATTCAAGTAGAACGCTAAGGTCACTAGGACATCACCTTGAAGCAGTTAGATGGATCTGACTGGCTAACTCTACCTCTCACTCTGCTTTCTATTCCCCACCAGCTTCCCCTCCCTGGATACTTCTCCCAGTTCCCTATTCTCAGTCAGTGATACCTGAATTTCCCTGTCAGAGGTTTCAATTTGGAAGGATCGTATTCTCTCATCTTCTTTCTCTCTTGGCGGCCTCTTGCCTGAGCCCCACCATCCATCTCCCATTTCTAGAGTCTTGATCTTCCGTCTAGACAGGAGCCAATAAACCAGGAGCCCTCCAGCTCCCAGAGCAGCAGGGGCCAGAATTACACTCCTCCAGGGATATTTAAAGGACCTAGGAAGACACAAGATGCTCGCATTCAGGAACAAAAGCTTCAAGACACTGAGACTGCACCAAGACCCGTATACATACATGGTGAGTTTGGGAAAGGATAAGCACCCACAACTCCTATGAAGTCAACAGGAGCCATGAGTTCCCTCACCTCAGGAGATCAGGCCCTCCCAAGTTGGAGACACCCAGAATGAGTGACCAGCTCTGAAGATGTCGGCCTAAGTGCCTGGAAGCAGGTTAGAAACAGAACAACAATTTCAACAAGAGCTGAACAGAACTGCACCAGCTGGAGAGAAGGTTCTAGGCTTCCACAGAGCTCCCCCACCAGCTCTCCAACAGGCCATCAAGATACCACACCTGCAACTAATGAAACATGGGTTGAGGAGCCTGGATCACCACCTGCCTGGACACTGGTCACAAAGCGACCCAGGCCCTCTCCTTGTGGTGAACAGCAATCCCATATTCTTAACAGCAGAAAAAATATCTGCACAGATTGGGGAACTGGCCACGGGGGACACTGGGAGGCCTAATGTTCAGATATACATTAGCACTGCAGTGGGGGAGGGGAACACACATGTATATCTCAAGGTAGCCGAGTCAGCTCATCCAATAAAGAGCTGGATTTGTGTCACTGCCATGCATGGGAGTGTGATCATAGACTCATAGAAGATTAGGGTTGGAAGAGACCTCAGGAGGTCATCTAGTCCAATCTCCTGCTCAAAGCAGGACCAACACCAACTAAATCATCTCAGCCAAGGCTTTGTCAAGCCAGGTCTTAAAAACCTCTAAGGATGGAGATTCCACCACCTCCCTAGGTAACCCATTCCAGAGCTTCACCACCCTCCTAGTGAAATAGTGTTTCCTAATATCAAAACTAGACCTCCCACACTGCAACTTGAGACCATTGCTCCTTGTTCTGTCATCCGCCACCACTGAGAACAGCCTAACTCCATCCTCTTTGGAACCCCCCTTCAGGTAGTTGAATGCTGCTATCAAATCCCCCCTCACTCTTCTCCAGACTAAATAACCTCAGTTCCTGCAGCCTCTCCTCATAAGTCAGGTGCCCCAGCCCCCTAATCATTTTCGTTGCCCTCCGCTGGACTCTCTCCAATTTGTCCACATCCCTTCCGTAATGTGGGCACCAAACCTGAACACAGTACTCCAGGTGTGGCCTCACCAGCGCCGAATAGTGATGGGGGAGGGGGGTGGAGCTTCCCAATGCACAGCAAGAGTGGACTCTGGGGCAAGGGAAGACAATGGCCGTCAACCTCTGGAAGGAACCGTCAGCACAGGAGCATTGAGATAATTTCCCCCAACTCCACTCTCAAAATTAAGTGAGCTATTGTAAGACAAAAGCTTTGTTGATTACCCCATCCACCCATGGGCAAGTATGTACAGAAGGCCTCGTCCTATTGGTTTAGATGCTGGAAGAGGGAAATAAAATTAGCTAACATGAAGAATTTTCATCTCTTTGCTATTTGGATTCTCACAGGGCTGGAGCTAAGAAACAAAAAGCAAAGATTCCCAGGGTCAACCTGGGTTAACCCCTAAAAAGAGATTCAATGCTGATAGATTATATCTGTCACCTTTTGAATCACAGATTGAAACTCATCGGTGTATATATGCTTGCTTGCTTTAGCCTGTAAATAACTCATTTCTTTTTCCCAGTGAATAAACCTTTAGTTAGTTTATTACAGGATTTGCTACAGGAGTTGTCTTTGGTGAGAGATCTAAGGTACAGATCAATCTGGGGTAAGTGACTGGTCTTTGGGCTCTGGAAACAACCTTAATATTTTGTGATTTTTGATGTAACTGACCATTTATCACTAAGTCTAGCTTGCCTGGGTGGCAAGATAGACTGGCGAGCCCAGGGCATTGTCTATGACTCCATAGTAAGACTGGTATAGTGATCTAGGAGTTCACATTGGTTACTCGGTTGGTGAAATCTAATTACAGAACATACCACCAGTTTGGGGTGTCTACCTGGTTTTGACAGTCTGCCCTGAGGTTGGCCACTCCAGACAGCGTGACAAGGGCCATCTCTGTCTGGTGCCCCCATTCCTTCCCCAGGGCTGTCACTCTCTAGGGCCCATACTCACCATGACACTGGTCCTATATCATGTTGCAAGATGGTGCTGTAAACTCAGGCTATCTAGGAAAGTGTCACGTAATCAGGGCAGGCACTAGCAAATATGAGGTATCATTTAAAGCCATTCAATCATCCCTCAGCTATGTAGTCTCCAAGCCTTGCTCCAGCTCTTCTGCCAGTTGTGGAAATAGTGACTGTGTCTAGACCTGGCATGGAGGAAGTTAGGAGGGTCAGGAAAGGAGATTTGTGGGGATACAAAGAGTGTGAGGGGCTGCCCTGTGTCTAGCCAGGGCAGTGAAAAAGGGGGAGACAGCAGCATTTGCTCCCACTCCACCCACATGATCTGGAACAGAAGCAGCTCCTGCAGGGCTTGGGTTGCCACCTCTGAGGTGCAAAAAAAATGGGAGATCTTGCTGATCCTGAGCCAATAAAACTGGCCAGCTGGCAGTGTGTCCTGAGCACCCTGACAGATTTCCCCAGACAGCTACCTCAAAAAAGGGATGATCCTGGGAAAACCAAGACGGATGGCACCCTTAGTTACTGGAGACCCCGCGACTGAAACGGGGCAGCATTCTCTGAAACAGCCCCAGTCAAGTTGCTGAGCAGGAGGCTCCTGCCAGTTCTGCCTGCCAAGAGGGAGCAGGGCTCCTGAGAACAAAAAGCCTAAGCTGCCCCCTTCATGGTGCTTTCCGGGCGCTGAGCAGTTTACGCAACAGGTAATCGAATCCCCGTGCACTTAAATCCCAGAGGTTTAACTGCCTGGAGGCCTGAAACACAGAGTATCATGGCAGGTTATGGCACCAATTTAGGGCTGAGCAGCTTTAACCCTGCTAATCCGCATCAAGTGGCTCAGATCAGCAGCCCCTTGACTGCCCCAAGGCAGTGTTCACTAGCAAAGCGTTCTCAGTCCAGGGGGTGCATAGGCAGCCACTCCCAGGTGACGCTTCCGAATGGAATGGCTACACTGGGTAGTGTTCTGTTCCCAGCATTAGATTAGTGCTGGAGCTTGGACCAAGGGCCCTGTTGGACTTCACCCCTCTGCCATGATTCTGGATGACAAACAGCACAACCCCATAGCACTCGCCCGCAAAGGGCTCTCCTGCTGCACTCACCGGACACTCTGAAGGATTTGCTGCCACATGTCTGTACAAGTGCCTGTGACTTGCAGTTCAGCTCTGCCCAACTCTAGTGCTGGACTTAGAAACTCTCGCGCCCCAACCGCAGCTACCGCCTTCTCTGCTTTCTCAGTGAGGATGCAAACTACCTATATATAGTCTGCTAGTGCCACCTGCTGCCTTCATGTGGAATTGCAAATGGCCCAATCACCTGGGCACCTCTCCAATTCACCTATAGTTTTGGATGAGACAAAAAAGTGAGGCCCTGTCCTAAGCATCAGGGTGTTCTAGCTGCATTCTAGCCTAGGGAATCATATTTTGCCTCCCTAACATTCCATTGCAGTCTCATTTGGATAAAGGATTCTCCTTCACTTCCTGTCCTAAACTGCCTTGTAGTACCATTAGTGCAGAATGGCTGCTGTATTTCACCCATGAGATGCTGGTATTTCAGTGATGGGGGAAGAAACTTCCTCTGTCTATGCGGTGTTTCAGGTGAAATGGAATAATTCATAGATTTCAAGGCCAGAAGAAACCATTGTGATCATCTAGTCTGACCTGCTGTGTAACAGGCCAAAGACCTTCCCTGAAATAATTCCTGTTTGAACTAGAGCATGTTTTTTTTTAGAAAAACAACAATCTTTGAGATCCTTGGTGCTGAAGACCCATTTGCTGAGAGTCTCTTTGCATTTTCAGGGCAGCCTGTACCTCTGGCAGCGGGAGGAAAGTGGGGTCCCTGGGTCTTTCAGAGCCTGGCATTTGGATTCATAAGCAGAGACTGTATTAAGAAATCAAGTGAATGAGGAGCACAGAATGAAGAATTAGAACCCAACCGTGTGGAAGGCAGCTGGGAAATCCTGTAAGAATGCTAATTAAAGTGCAACAGACTGTGATCTCTCTGCAATGAAGGAGAGTCCAAGGGACACCTTATACTGGGAAATCTTTATTATTTATTTCTTAGCAGTAAATACAAGTGAAGTGGCCTGTGCAGTTAGATGAGGAAGTGGCTCAAAGATCTCAAGGTAAAATCCTCAGTATGAGGATTGCAGGAAAGGAACCAACATAGATAGTTAAGGCTCCAAAGAGAAAGATAAGGGCTGAATGAGTTACTGCTGTTAAAGGGCTAAGGGGAATCAGATGGATTTTAGCTAAGATATAAGGGTAGACAGTTTTGGGCTATTAATAAAAAGGAGGCAAGGGGAGATAGGGGACTCCTCATTGTTTTTGCTGATACAGACTAACACGGCTAACACTCTGGATCCTGGTATGGTTGAGACTAAACCTGCATTTTCAATAGGGCTCTAAAGCACTGAAGTTTTGTCTGTGCGGAACTGAGGAAGCCCTGGAGGGAAAAAGAGTGCAAGGGAATCCTGGGAAATCGTCTACTCTTGGACTGCTGCAGTATCTACCCAGTAAACAAGAATAATTTTCTGTTAAACTGCTACCTCTAGTGGCCAAAATGCAGAACATTTGGCAGGAGTAGCTATAGCTGAATTCAACAAGACTTTCATATAATTTTAATGTGCATCCTAAGTCCACGCATTTTCTCAGGGAGATATCTGGTTTGAACTACAAAACTCTTTACTATCTACTTTATTCCCCTTTTTCTCGATACATCTGAAATGAGCAGAGGTTGACCACATGTAATATACTGACTTTCTCCTGACATGCTGCAAATTAATTCAGCTGCTGGCAGCTCTCTCTGCACTTTTACCCTAGAGCTTTACTGCTGACCTGCCCTTCTAAAAATGACAATGCTACTGCTCTGAACAGTTGTGGGTTCAAACACTGTCAGTTGTAGTGCTTGCTTAGATTACTGTAGAATACTCTAATTGTAAGAGGGAAAGCACCCCAGAGTTTGAATGATGAATATTTAACAAGACAATTTGCCTCAATTAAGAACAGAATTAAATTAAGCAGTATCACACTTGTCATCTTAAATACACTTTGCGAACATTAACTCATCCATCCTAAGAACATGCCAAGAAAAGGGATAAAGGATTATTTTCCTCCCCTGCTTACAAATGGGAAACCTTCCCTGGCCATGGTTGCAGCAGGGCCTGAGAACCAGGAATGAACAGGAAATTGACAAGACTCTAAAGCAAAACTGACGCCTCTCCAGTTTCATTGCCCAAACTGAGTGAAAGGCAGAATGCAAACAAGCAGTATCAATAGGGAAAAGTCATGTTTATCTTTACGATTACTTCAGTCCTTTCAGCAGTCATTAGTGACATAAGGAAGGACAGGATGGGTGGCTATTAACAGCATGGCTTTGCAGTTTCCCGTTAATGTCGCTGCTTTTCATTAATGAGAGGTGTAGAATTTGTCCCATTCTGTTGCCCTTAAGTTTGATTCCAAGGCACAGTATTTGTCCTGGAGCAAAGAGAAGGGAATTCAGTCTCCATTCTACCTCGGGCATACACACAGGTACGTACATTCTCAGGATAATATTCCACCCAGGAGCTGCAAGAGGAACTCAAGAGAAGCCCTGGAGCTCCTACTCCCTTCCCAGTCTGGTCTCTAAGGAGATCAAAACCACAAAAGTGTTATTAAAGCCATATCTGATTGGATGGAATATGTAGGGCGGTGGACAGGGAATTAACTCACCCAGTGCTCATTAACAAGAATAAGAATTCCCCACTCACCCTGCTGACATTCCCCAAGCAGCTCTGACTACTTTAGCTATGGGATTCATTATCTTCATAGCAAGTAGGCTTCCACTAACAGTGCTTTCTTTTTTAAGATGTCTGTTAATTGTGCCTATCCGGCGTGCAGCAAAGTGAGGAGCAGGACCTATGGCTCTGTGACTTTTCTGAGCTTCTCCTGGCCCAGCTGCTTTTATATCGTTCAGAAAAAAAGGGTGGCAAAGAAATTTGCCCTAATGCACTTCAGTCTAGCAGATATAACTCCAAGGCCGCTGCACAGCCAGCATCTTTTATAAGGGATCACAAACCTTTTAAGGACATGAACCACATTTTAATCGAGAGAGAGTTTCTTAGACATCTCCCCTCCCCTTTGCCATTGCACTTTGCTCCTACCGATCATTGCATATCACCCCTATAATGACTATAGCAAATGCTCTCATGGCAAAGTAATAGTAAGCATTTGAGTGTATTTTAGCTCCAGTTTAGCACCTGAAAACAAGCAGGAGAAGCCGTCACAGCGTAACCAGCCAGCTCACTACACACTATCAGTAAGGGCTCCACAAATCAGAGTCTGAGCACTGCTGCTTGAAAAGGCACCTGGACATACCTTGAGTTTGAAAGGATCTCTCTAGTGCTCAATTTGTAATGAAAGAGGTGCTGGGGCTCAAGCAATTTTTTACATTCATAACTGATGCAGCAAACCCAGAGGTGCCAGGGCTATGAACTGACAAGCCCAGAGATACCGGGGCTCAGCCCTGGCACAAATTAAGCACTGGATCTCTCTATAAAGCTAACTCCTATGCTATGGGCCAAAAGGTAGCTAGAGAAACTGCAATAATTTTGTGTGGATTGGGTTCCCTCTGGTGGACATAAGGAGTTCATGGCGTCACTGATAACAGTGCTTTCCCCTGTTCTAGCGCATTCATCAAAGGATCTCAAAGGCCTTTACACATGTCAATGACTTAAGCCTCACAAGTTAGTATCCTTATGCCTTATCCCTGTTTTACAGAGGAAAGAAAACTGAGACAGTGAGAGGGAAACTGGTGACTTATTCATGGTTACCCAGTGAGTCAGTGACAGAGCTGAGGCTAGAGCCCAAGAGTCCTGACTCTCAGTCTTGTGCTTTTGTATCTTGGGGTAAGATGGTAACTTGTAAAACAACCATTGTGATCTTCAGAGTCACTGTGAGCCTCTGACTTGAGTTTGTGGAGGTGACTGTAATGCTTGGCCCTTCTCCTTAGGCCAAGACTATAACAGGGTTCAAAAAAGAACCAGAAAAATTCATGGAGGATAGGTCCATCAATGGCTATTAGCCAGGATGGGCAGGGATGGTGTCCCTAGCCTCTGTTTGCCAGAAGCTGGGAATGGGCGACGGGATGGATCACTTGATGATTACCTGTTCTATTCATTCTCTCTGAAGCACCTGGCATTGGCCACTGTTGGAAGACGGGATACTGGGCTAGATGTTCTTATGTTTGTAGAAGAAGTGCATCCCTGGTCACACCGGCCTTGGTTAATAGTCCCTTTTTCAGAGGAACTAAGTCAGCTTCAGCATCTCAGAGAATCTCACTAAGGGAACAAATATCTCAGTGTGTAACAATGTTGCAAGGAGCCCTCCTTACTCATTGACATGCTTGGGCGACCAGGCTGTCACCTCTTCATGTGGCCACCTCATAGCTGCTGGCTAGAATATACTTGTGCTGCGTTGGGCGCTGTCCTGCATGTTCTGGCAGCTTCCTGGGAGCTTCCTTTTCTGGGCTTCTATATGCACTTTATCATAAGAACCATAACATCTCCCCACCCCCAATCTCCACTAACTTCAAAAGTCCTGTGAACTATCCAGAGCTGATTACCAGAGAGGGCTGAGAAGCATTTCCTCACCCTCTAGGGCTGAATCTGCTGGTCATCTCCCAGTTGATTTGAAGGACCAAATCCGACCAAGCCTAGAGATAATTATAAAGGGAATGGATGAGGGTCTGACAGGAAGTTCATCTTCTAGATATGTCCTGTATAACCACTGCCCAGAAACGGCTTCACACAGGAAAAATCCACATATCACATGTTCACCTTTTAATAGTACTAAGGGCCTCTGCACAGTGCATTTCCTAGGGACCTGGTGGCTCTGTCTTGGGTCATCATTTCTTTCCAGGGGGATACAAATCCCAAGAAAATGCCCCACAACTCATTTGTTATTGCTTAAATCAAACCAAGAACTCTCATCCCTCTTGCACGGAACATGTGGCTGAGCAGAGAGCCTGTGGCCTCTGGCTGGGTTGTGGGGCCCAAGGAAGAGCTCTATCCACACCCCAATACCCACAAACAATGGGCAGGAAAAGATGACCCCTTCTCAAAGGAAACAGTGGCCTCAAGGGATTCAGCTGGTCTAGAGGAGATTTGTTTTGCGCCGAAATCTGCCCCATTCATGAATGGTGGCCTCTGTACTCAGCCTTGATTATTATATCTCGGTAAGAAATGCTGAACTCCTAAGCGCTTCTGAGCCATTAATTCCTGAATCTTATTAACAGCAAATAAATTATTACATCTGAGAGCGGCTCAAGGCATCACCTCCCTCCTCCCATGGGAAGTCTGTCCACGAGGTCTCCACGATGGCTGATGCCTCAAAACATCTTACATAAAACTTAGGTTCAGGTAGTTGCTAGCAGCCTGGAGGAGTCACAAAGGGTCTTCCTCTCTCCATACCTACTGTCCCAACATCCCGTCTTCAGATCTCCAGACCCCTTCTGCACAGCACCCTCCCCATCACTGCCCATACAGATCTCCTTCCCATGGTCTACTATAGTAAGTATGGGAATAAACATTTGTGTTTTCCCAGCTGGAGATGGTCCCTTCTCTGCCTCTTTCATTCTCAGGAGAGCTCACAAATGTTTCACTGCTACCTCCAGCAAGGATTAGCCCCTTCTGTTGCTAATTAGGAAGCTAAGAGGGTCCTTAGGGCACTTCGCAATGAAACTGAGACCATTACATGAATGGTAGACAGTGGGATTGTGGAAGGGGGAGGAGGAGTTACACAACAGCCTCATAGAACCAGATGATTTGTTGTTACATGTGCTGGTTTCAGAGACTCAGCAACATAAAGAAAACAAAAACAACATTCAGATCCAAGACTGTTTATTTAGGTCACTGCTACCCAGGGGTGGTAATGGTTGGGATATCATACTCAGAGTCTGGGGTGTGAAAGTCCTGGAACTATTGCCCTCGGGGTATGGATCCTGTTGAGCTCAAGAGGCTGTGTTAGTGCCTTAGGGTATGGATCCTGCAGTGCTTGGGGGTGGCAACACAAATCTGGGCTCAGAGTAACAGCTGTGTTAGTCTGTATTCGCAAAAAGAAAAGGAGGACTTGTGGCACCTTAGAGACTAACCAATTTCTTTGAGCATAAGCTTTCGTGAGCTACAGCTCACTTCATCGGATGCATACTGTGGAAAGTATAGAAGATCTTTTTATACACACAAAGCATGAAAAAATACCTCCTCCCACCCCACTCTCCTGCTGGTAATAGCTTATCTAAAGTGACCACTCTCCTTACAATGTGTTTGATAATCAAGGTGGGCCATTTCCAGCACAAATCCAGGGTTTAACAAGAACGTCTGGGGCGGGGGGGGGGGGGGTAGGAAAAAACAAGGGGAAATAGGTTACCTTGCATAATGACTTAGCCACTACCAGTCTCTATTCAAGCCTAAGTTAATTGTATCCAATTTGCAAATGAATTCCAATTCAACAGTTTCTCGCTGGAGTCTGGTTTTGAAGTTTTTTTGTTGTAATATAGCAACTTTCATGTCTGTAAACGCGTGACCAGAGAGATTGAAGTGTTCTCCTACTGGTTTATGAATGTTATAATTCTTGACATCTGATTTGTGTCCATTTATTCTTTTACGTAGAGCAATGCCCCTCTGCCACGTACATTGGTCAAACTGGACAGTCTCTACGTAAAAGAATAATATGGCCTCAATATGGGCCTTCAAGCAGAGGAAACAGTCGAGCACGAGGATCCGATGGTGGACATTCTGACCTCCGAGGGTCCCTCCAGAATCACGCTCCCCCTCATAAAGACTATACAGTCAAATTACAACACTATTTGGCAGACCAAGCCTCCATCACCCTGACAGCTAGGGGGATAGAGAGGAAATACTTCGCCCCCTCCAAAGACTACGAGTTCCTGTTCTGCCACCCGACTCCTTGTTCCCTAGTCGTTTCAGTGGTCAGTGAAAGGGAACGACACGGCCAACAAGCCTCGGCCCCCAAGGCCAAGGAAGCTAAGCGCTTGGACCTTCTTGGTAGAAAGGTCTACTCCTCTGGGGGCCTCCAGCTATGCATAGCCAATCAACAGGCGATCCTCAATAGACACAACTTTAATTCTTGGACAGCAGTGTCCAAGTTTAAGGATTGCCTGCCCCAGGACGCACACCCTGAGTTTGCAGCTTTAGTTGAGGAAGGGAAGACGGTAGCTAAGACTTCCTTGCAAGTCTCCCTTGACTCGGCGGATGCTGCGGCCAGAACCATCGCTTCAGGAGTAGTCATGTGATGCTCAGTGTGGCTGCAGGTGTCGGGCCTTCCTCCAGAGGTCCAGAATACCCTCCAAAACCTCCCCTTTGAAGGTTCGGGCCTCTTCTCGGAGCAAACAGACACCAGGCTGCATGGCCTCAAGGACTCCAGGGTGACGCTGAAATCGCTAGGAAGGCATACGGCGGCAACCCAGAGAAAACCCTTTTAGCCTCAGCTGCCGCAGCAGAGGCAGTACCATCCCTGACCTAGGCAGGAACCGTATCACAGGCGGGGCAGAAATAACAGGTGCAGACAGAACAACGCTCCTAACCAGGGCCAGAATAAGCCTCAACCCGGTAACAAGTAAGGGTTTTGAAGGTGCACCCGAGGACAGCCTACTAACCCAGTTCCCAGATCCATTCCCAAGGTTTTCAAACCAATTATCCCACTTTCACTGTGCATGGTCCCATATAACATCGGACTGATGGGTCCTATGCATGGTACAGGTGGGATACGCTCTCCAGTTTTCCTCTTCCCCACCCTCCCACCCACCTTCTCTGTCCCTCTTCAGGGACCCCTCTCATGAGCAACTCCTTATGCAGGAGGTTCGTTCGCTCCTCGCGATAGGTGTGGTGGAGGAGGTTCCACAGGAGCTAAGGGGAAAGGAGTTTTATTCCCGTTACTTTCTAATCCCCAAGGCAAAGGGGGGTCTTTGACCCATTTTAGACCTTCGTGGACTCAACACATTTTTGGTCAAGCTCCAGTTCCGCATGGTCTCCCTGAGCACTATTATTCCGTCTTTGGATCCGGGGGATTGGTACACTGCCCTCGACATGAAGGACGCATACTTTCATATCACTATTCATCCGGCGCACCGACGCTTCCTCCAATTCATCATGAACCAGCATCACTACCACTTCATGGTTCTCCCGTTCAGCCTCTCCTCAGCCCCCCGAGTGTTCAGAAAATGCATGTCGGTGGTGGCAGCCTTCCTGCGGAAAAGGCACATTCAAGTGTACCCGTACGTCGACGACTGGCTTCTCACAGGTCGTTCCATGGAAGAAGTTCAGTCCCACGTGACGATGGCCATAGAGACGTTTCACAGGCTGGGGCTCCTCCTCAATGTGCCCAAATCATCTCTCATACCCACCCAAAGGTTAGAGTTTATAGGGACCCTGGACCCAATACAGGCAAGAGCGAGCCTTCCAGAGCCCAGATTCCAGGCCATAGAGCAGATCGTAAATTCAATGCTGCGGTATCCCACTATTACAGTCAGATGTTGCCTACAGCTAATAGGACATATGGCATCATGCACGTACGTGGTCAAGCATGCCTAACTCAGACCCTTACAAGCGTGGCTCGCACTGTCTTACCATCCGTACAGAGACCCCCGGGACCTTGTGGTGACAATCCCCGTGGTCTGTGCAGAGGTCCCCTTCGCCAAGCCCCAACCTTCTCTGATGCTAGTAACGGACACATTAGTTCTGGGGCACACACTTAGGGGACCTGAGGACGCAAGGCTTGTGGTCGAGGGACGAGATACCTCTCCATATCAACCTGAAGGGGCTCAGAGCGGTTCGTCTGGCCTGCCAAACCTTTCATGCCATATTACAAGGTCACAGCATGACAGTCCTGATAGACAATACCACCGCCATGTTCTATATAAACAAACAAGGCGGATCCCACTCCTCAACTCTCTGCCGCGAGTCTCTCCTTCTCTGGGACTTCTGTATAGCCCGCTCCATTCAGCTTGAAGCATCCTACTTCCAAGGAGTGCGGAACAAGCTTGCAGATCGCCTCAGCAGGTCTTATCACACGCACGAGTGGTCAATCAGGTTGGACATCATACAGTCAGTCTTTCAGAAGTGGGGTTATCCCCAGCTAGACCTCTTCGCCGCCAAGAGCAACTGTCAGTGCCCTCAGTTCTGCTCTTTCCAAAACCACCGTCCGATTTCAGTCGCCAATGCGTTCTTAATATCATGGGGCGGGGGTCTGAAATATGCCTTCCCTCCTATTCTGCTTGTCCACCAGGTCCTCCTCAAAATTCGCAGAGACAGGGTGACGGTAATCATGATCGCCTCGTCTTGGCCCCATCAGCATTGGTTTACAACCCTTATAGAGTTGTCTGTGGATGCCCCTATTGCACTGTCCCTCCACTGAGACCTGATCATGCAGGACCACGGGCGCCTCCTTCACCCGAACCTGCAATCCCTGCACCTCATGGTGTGGAAACTCCACGGTTAAGTTCCACGGAAAGACAGTGCTCTCAGTCGGTGAGGCAGATTCTCCTCGGCAGTAGGAAACCTTCCACTAGGGCGGCCTACCTGGTGAAATGGAAAAGGTTTTCCTGTTGGTGTGAACCCAAGCGTCTTCAACTGCTCCAGGCTACCATCCCAGTTATTCTAAAATACCTCCTATACCTTAAGATCAAGGTCTAGCCCTTTCCTCCATCAGAGTACACCTGGCAGCCATTTCAGCTTTCCATCCAGGGTACTCTGGGTGCTCGGTGTTTTCTAATCCCATAGTGGGGCGATTCCTCAAAGGTCTGGAAAGGGTGTTCCCATATTCTCGCCCACCTGTCCCAACCTGGAATTGAACTTGGTCCTCTCCAAACTCATAAGCCCACCATTTGAGCCCCTGGCCCCTTGCTCCCTCCTCTACCTTTCTTGGAAGGTGGCGTTCCTGGTGGCCATTACATCAGCAAGGAGGGTGTCCGAGGTGAGGGCCCTCACCTCTGAACCACCTTACACAGTGTTTCATAAGGACAAGGTGCAGCTTAGACTGCACTCTAAATTTCTCCCCAAGGTGGTCTCCCAATTCCACATGGGTCAGGACATTTGCTTACCGATGTTCTTTCCTAAACCCCACATGACCCTGAGACACCGCAGCCTGCACACCCTGGATGTCTGGAGAGCCCTGGCATTCTACGTAGTGTGAACAAAACCTTTCTGCAAGTTGACCCAATTGTTTGTCGCCATAGCCGACAGAATGAAGAGTCTTCCGGTTTCTGTGCAACGCATATCGTCCTGGATTGCAGACTGCATTCGCACATGCTATGAGTTGGCCAAGGTTCCAGCCCCAGCAATCACGGCCCATTCAGCCAGAGCACAGGCATTTTCAACAGCCTTTCTGGCTCAGGTCTCTATCCACGAGATTTGCAAAGCTGCCACCTGGTCTTCAGTACACACGTTTACAGACCACTATGCTATTAACCAACAGGCCAGAGGTGATGCGGCAGTCGGCAGAGCTGTTCTCCAATCAATCATTCCATGATGCCTACCTGCCTCCTATGGGAAGCTTGGAAGTCACCTAATTGGAATGGACGTGAACAATCACTTGAAAAAGAAAAGATGGTTACCTACCTTTTTGTTACTGTTGTTCTTCGAGATGTGTTGTTCACGTCCATTACAATACCCACCCCCCTTCCCCTCTGTCTGAATCAACGGCAAGAAGGAACCGAGGGCAGGTTGGGCCAGCATGGTAATATATATACCGCTATGAGAGCGCCACTCTAGGGGGCTCCCCTTTCGTCCTGATGGGAGCTGCTAAGGGAAAAAGTTTCTGACCTCCATGCACGCGGTGCGTGCACACCTAATTGTAGTGGATGTGAACAACACATCTTGAAGAACAACAGTTATGAAAAGGTAGGTAACCATGTTTTTCAGAATATCCTGCAGGGAATTAAACTCAAAGTCAACAAGAGGCTGCTGCAGAAACCTTCTCACTTACTGTGTTTATTGTTTTGCCACACCTAAAGTGTACTGTGACCTGACATGGTCCCTGCCCCAAAGCACTTACAATATAATTTCACATGACCCAGGAGAAGCAACACAATAGTGGGGTAGAGATGGGAGGGGATCCCAACGCTAAGTTGACACAGTTGATCGAAGGGCGGGGCACAGCATGGAAGAAGGTGGTTTTTTATTTGCAAGATTACATAGATATAAATAAATAAATGTCTCTTGGAATAGAGTGCCTCAGAAAACTCACTTCTTGAGGGTGTTGCAGTAGAAGAGGCCGAGGAAAGAACAGAAGTCAGGATAAATTAATATGGCTAAGGGGCAAGCCCAAGAGTGCATTCAGGCCAAACCACCAACCCCGCCCCCCCGCGACCCCCAACCAGCAATCAAGCATGAATGAGGCTAACAGAGCCAAAGAGAAATGGGAGGAAATTTCCCCCATCATGCTCAGTAACGATGACCAGAGCAAAGGAACCCTCCCTGCACAGCATCCTCAGTCTGTGCGGTTAAACCTCTAATAAAATAAATAATAATAATTAATAACCACAAGTTAACATGGGCCAGATCCAAAGCTCCTTCCACTTAGTCCTCGCTCAAGGAAACTCCTGGTCTTGCCTTCAGGTACTACAGTGATGGGCCAGATATAAGAACGTGGTATATTGCACTAGTGCAACAGCCATCTTGCTGGGGGAAGAGAGAGGAGGGAAAGAGTAGGAATAAATGATCCATTCCCAACAGTAGGAAGAGGTTAATTGTGTGATACCCCCATGAATCACCACCAAGACTGATGATGGCCAAGATAAGTCAAATACAGCCCCTTTGAATTCAGTGGCATAGTTCTCTAGGACTTCAGTGGGACCAAGATTTGGCTTTCTATGAATGATCCAGAAGAAGGAGTGATTAGTGAGGGGGCCTGATTTGATTATGGCAGAACATTTAAGTTACTCAAGATGAGGGAGGGTCGTGAAGAATTTCCAAAGGCCCTAATAAAGGCTTTTGCTCCTGCTCCTACTGAAGTCAATGGGTATTTTAGCATGGTCTTCAACTGGAGCAGGACAGAGCGCAGAGCTAGGTGTTCGGGGAACATGATAGCAGATGAAATTCTATGTGGAACAATGCAATTTTAGGCATGTTGAAAGCAGTTGTACACACAGTTGTGTGCCCGTTATGCACTGTGCATACCATTGGCAGGGAGGTACCAAGTCATCAGCACTGGGCCCTCCTAATGGCAGCAGCGAGGAGCAGTAGTGCTGGCCAGATCACTGCCCATTTGAGTTTGGCTCTGTGGCCCTCCCATCATGACTGGAGGGGCACGGGGCCAAAACTGAGTGAGTGGCACATGGGTGGTGTCACAGCCCCACTCACATTTGGCCCCACAGCCCTTGTCATGACTAGGAGGCCCCACAGGGCCAAACCTCAGCTGCACTGCAACCCCCAAGCAACAGATTGCAACCCTGCTCACTCAGTTTTGGTCCTATCATGACAGAAGGGACGTGGGGCAAAACCTGAGCATGCTATGGGGCAGCTAGCACTGCTGCTCATCAACGCTGCCATGGGGCCAAGTCCTGCACCATCTGTTATAACTATAATGCAGGAACTAGAAGGCACTTGGTTAATAACACGGAAACATTTAAAACTGTGTAGAAGGGTTGACTCACTGCAGGTGGCTGGGCTTGCTGTAGCAGCTCCTTCCTGTCTAGTGCTCCCTGCCAACGGTTGCTCTAGGAGTCTCCCTCTTCTCATCACTCAGCCCTCCAACCAGGTCACTTTTTAATCCCACCCTTTCCAGGGTGCCAGAAAGTCCAGTAAATAATTTCAAGGTTTTGTATCAGATTTCCAGTCTCTGACTCTGGGGCCAGGGATCCTTACATCCTTTTCTCAGGTCTTTAAAATCACTCTTATCTCCTCATGTCAGGGGGGCTTCAAACCACTTTCCCCATTGGCTGGTAAAGGAACTCAAGGTCCACCCTCTACACCAGGTTCCCATCCAGGGACCTTATGGTGAGCAGCCAAGGTCTGCTCAGTCAGACACATAGGCACTCCTTCCTGGGCTCCTTACTATTAGCCTTTCCTCAGGCCTTTCCCCCCGGGACTCTTTGTAATGAGCCACACCTCCCAGGGCTTCTGCCCAGAGGTCTGGTTTCTACCTTTGTGTCAGGATCAGCAACATAAGTTTGCTTAAATCCTGTGTCTTCACAGTACATTCCCTTCCACGCGCTCCCTCCTAGCCTGCAAGAGCCTTCCTATTTCCCACAGGTCTCTCCATGCCTTAGGGCTAAACAAGTAACTACACAATTCCTACCCCAACCCTATCTACTCCAATTTCCTGCCTTTATAGCTCCACCCAGCTCCTCCACACCTGGGCTTCAATTTTAATTGTCCCTGGCTCACCTGTCAGGAGCAACCAATTGCATTCAGAACCGGCATAGGGGTATACATCTCAACACAAAGGGATTAAAGGAAATACATTTTATGTGGCATATACCTAACCTGTGGGACTCTTTGCTGCAGAATGTGACCAAAGGCAAATAGCTCAGAATAAAAAAAGAGTATTTAGATAAGTATATGAAAACAAACACCCCCCCAAAAAAACAAAAAAACAAACAAACAAACAAACAAACACCTTCCTCAGCATTTGAAGTGACTAGGGCAAAATTACTGGGGTAATCCTCATGGCTCAAGACATACACTGATCACTGGCTATGGTAAGGAAGACGTGTCCCTACCATTGTATAATATGCACAGTTAGCTATATTTTGGCAGTTTTATGACACTGTTGGAGACAATCTCCCAGAATAGATGGGTCATTATTGGTCTGTTCCAGTCTGGTAATTCCTATGTTCCTAGTCCCAGGATTCAGTAACACACACCAGGGCACTAGAAACAAGATTCACATTCCTACCCTCTAAGTACAGCAGGATCCACAAACTGTTCAACAGGAAGAAGAAACCTGCAAAGCTGCAATGCAGAGACTTAGGGGTCAGAGTAGACAGCAAGAAGTGGCCAATGTGATCCTGGATTCCATACACAAAGGCAGAGAGGTAGGAGCTGCCTTTTTTGGGTGTTTGTACAGCACATACCACAGTGGGCTCCTGGTCCATGACTGGAGTGCTTAGGCACTATGATAATACAAATAATAAATAATCATCATCATCATCCTCTCCACAGCTCTGGTGCAGTAATAAATCTATATGCCGCAGATGTATTATAATTCTTACCTAAATCACATCCTCCTTTTGCTAGCCACCTGATGGCAATTTCACATACCTGCTCATACACACAAAGCCCATATGCCTGGAATACTGCGTTCAGTTCCAGGCACCGCTCTACCAGAAAAGTATTGGCAAATAGGAGCGAGTTCAAAGAACAGCAACAAAAATGATCATAGGGCTGGAGGAACTGATTATGAAAACATTAAAGGTAGCAAAATCTGTCTAGTTTACCTGGGAATGACACAATAAGAGTTTCCAGATAGCTGTAATGTGTAAATAGCCCTGATGGAGGAAGATTATTTAGCATAATAAAAGGAGGTATAACTATGAGTAACTAGAGGAAATAAGACAGGAAAATGTTCCTCATCTTCATGTTGAGTTTTCCCTAATGGTAAGATATCAGGCTGTACAATTTTATTATTATTTATCGAGGAACCCCAGTCAAAGAACAAGGTTCCAGTGTGGGAAGCATGGTACAGACCAGTGAAACGTAGCCCTGCCCTAGAGAGTTTACAATCTACATGACAGACAGGATGCAATATGTGGATGAAACAGACAAATGTGGTGGGAGTGGGTGGGAAGGATGAGGGAATGATAAAATGAACAGTTTAGAGAAAAGCAGAAGTCAGTCACCTGCCCAAGGAATGTGATTGAAGCCCCATCACCTGGGACATTTCCAACTAGATTGGATAAAGCAACAGAAAATTTCTTTCAGCATTGGTCTACATGACATAATAGGATTCTTCCACCCTAACTTGTGTGATACAAGTGCTAGATCCTCCAGCCCCTGAGCACATAAGCAATAGCCCCTGTGTAGCGGGGTCCACAGCCCAGGGAACTAGCACCAGGATTCATCCTCCCACCCCCTAAATATGGTGGGATCCATAGCTCAGGAGACTAGCACCAGAATTCACACTCCCAGCCTCTGAATGCACCAGGACCTACACACCTGTTGATCATAATAAGCTCTTGTGTTGCTTCTCATTCTTCCCCTAAACTTGGTGCCTAGCATCATGTTAAAACTCCATTTTTACACCTAGAGGCCCCAACTCCTGCTGTGTTACACTGTGTAGTTTTGCTGCCATGTTTAACTCTTAAACTTCTAGGCTAATTCTGAACAACACCTGTCCTCATGATCTTCCCCCCTCTCTGGCATTCACCTTGAGCCCCAGAGCCCATGAGGATGTGCTGCTCTTATCTATGGAAGAGAAGTAGAAGTTCTGCATGATGGGAGCTGGGGGGATGAGATAGGATGGGGAGGCTCAGAGGCTGATGTTCTGTGTGGGGGCAGGCTAGCATGGCAGTGTCTCAGAAGCTCTGAATATTAGCCCTGGCTAAGCCTTAGCCCCAAAGTGGATTCCTCAAGACAAAGAGTAGATTCAGTAGCCTAGGAACTCACATAGTTGGCAGGATCACACCTTGTCAGCGCTGAAGGCTGAGCTAAGCTGCAGGGCTAAAGCCGTGACACTTTCACCCAGTTAGGATCTTTCCTCCCTCCAGAGTGGAATCCCCCCAATACTGGCAAGGTGATTTTCCTCCCTTCCTCAGAGCACATAGGAGAATCTGGTTCAACTCAGCCTTGTGCAAGTTTATAGGCACTGGCCACGGGGGGCAGCTGGATTCAGCATGCCCTTTGGGTCAGAGTATGTTTCCATGGACAGTCAGGCTTGGAATGTGCTGAATGTTCCCATGGGCCAGTGAAACCAGCGTAGGGAAGAAAGGAAGGGGAAATATACTCAGCATGTCTCCGTGAGAGGTAAAACAAAGCCTGCACCGTCTCCAAGTGCCTGAAGCAGGTGGTGAAATGTTGGCAGGGCCAGTTCTGTCCAGTTGTCTCCCATTTCACAGTTGGCGGCTGCCAACATGTCTGGGTGATTGGTGCTTGATGGAGTAGCCGCCTCAGGCCATGGCAGCATTAAACACAATGCTGTGAAGGGAATCCAGCTCCTTTCTGTGTGCGTAAGCACAGTCTACATTTTTACAATCTACAATTCCTTTTTGTCTAATAAGAACAGAACAAGCACTCAGCTGACTGATCCATCTCATTGTCCAGAGGCAGTCAGAGGCTAGGGACTCCCAGAGCATGGGGTTGCATACCCAGCCATCTTGGCTAATGGCCATTGATGGACCTATCCTCCATGAACTTCTTTAGTTCTTTTTTGAACCCCATTATAGTATGGTGCTTCACAACATCCCCAGGCAATGAGAGTCCCAGGTTGACTGTGCCTTGTATGAGAAAGTATGTCCTTTTGTTTGTTTTAAACCTGCTGCCTGTTCATTTCATTGGGTGACCCCTGGTCCTTGTGTTCGGTGAAGGGGTAAATAACACTTCCGTATTCACTTCCTCCACACCCGTCACAATTCTATAGACCTCTATCACATCCCCCATTAGTTGTCTCTTTTCCATGTCTGTAACTGGGATGATTCCTGCAGGGACTGAAGTAGCTGGCATCTCCCGCCACAGCCAGCACTCCTGCCCTATTCCCTTCAGTGCCTTCTGCTGCGTGAAGCAGGGACTGGAGTACCTGAGAGCTACCCCCACAGCCAATAGTTCTTCATTCTTGAATGGCCATTTCCCATGGTCTCTATGTTTGTCTGCCCATTGCTCTTCCTTTTCTTATGTCCATATACCTCTCTTCAGTGATGTGTGGTTGACCCGACAGGAGCCACAGTGGCTCTTGGAAGGTGTCAATGCGAGGTTCCTCCTTTTGGTGCAGAGTTCTCAGAGCCCCCTTGCAACTGTGAAGGGGTGGCCTGACCCTTAACAAATGCTTGGCTGGAAGAAAAACAGGCTTAGCTAATCCCTCAGGAAAATGATTACAGCCACAGAGCTGCCTCCCAGTGGCACAGGATTTGGGATTCATTTTATTAAAACACTGCACAGTCAAATACAAAGGGTGTTCTGAGGCCAGTGCAGAGCCCTGGGAAAAGAACAAGTATGACCCCCTCCCATTTCTAAAATGCCCCCGTTAGAGCAGAACCTTGGATCCAGACAGGGGGCTGTATATTTAACATTCTCACAGGCTGAGGGGGATGCAGCTCACAGATGGCTGCTGTGATGTGAAATCCTCCAAAGGGAAATTTCTGTGTGTGTGTGTGGGGGCGGTATTTGAAAAATCTGAAAACTGTTTTGTTTTTTCAAGGAAAACCTAAAAAATTTCCACAATATTTTTGGTTTGGTTTTTTTTGAGCAAAAATGAAATAGTTTAGTCTTCACAAATGTTTCACAGGAAATAAAATACCATTCCCGACCAGCTCCTGATTCTTACTTTTATATGTGTGTGTGTTTGTCTGTGTCAATTGCTATGTGTATAATGAGACTGAATAGTGGGAGATTGAGACTCTGCGGCAGATGCTGGGAATCCGTAAGGCAAGTTACACAGATTTAATTACATTGACTTCACAGGGGCAGCAGTAGAGCAACAGAGGAGGATAAGGATCTTTTTTTCTCTCCCTTAATTCTCCATTTGAGGGAACAAGAAGCTGCTTCTTTTAATGCTCCAGTTAAAGTACTGTCCTGTACCAGTGATAGCATGTCCTCTAGGGAAACAACATTTATCTGCAGATGGGTTTAGCTACATCCCCTCACTCAATTTGCTGCCACATTTCTTCATATTGAGGACAGTGAGATCCCCACTAACCCATCCCACACCTCAAGAGCACTACCACCAAGATCCATAGCCCAGCACTATCAGGTTCTTGGTAGGTTAATAATTAAAATTCAGATAGCTTTGTTTTAGACTCTGTCACCGATTCTAGCCTGGACGCATGTTTGGGCAAGAACAAAACGAGCAGGTGCTGCTAAGCCAGGGGTGGCCAACCTGTGGCTCCTGAGCCGCCTGTAGCTCTTCAGAGGTTAATATGTGGCTCCTTACCTAGGCACTGATTCCAGGGCTGGACCTATAGATGCTAACTTTCCAATGTGCTGGGGGTGTTCACTGCTCAACCCCCTGCTCTGCCTCAAGCCCTGCCCCCCCTCCACCCCCTCCCCCAAGGCCCCTGCCCCTTCTCCTGAGTCTGCCATGCCCTCGCTCCTCCCGCCTCCCCCCATAGCCTCCTGTGCATGTGAAACAGCTGACTGCGGTGGCGGAGGGGTGGGGGGGAGTAGGCGCTGATTGGTGGGGGGCTGACGGCAGGCGGGGGGGCTGGGGAGTGGATGGGGGGCTGCTGACATATTACTGTGGCTCTTTGGCAATGTACATTGGTAAATTCTGGCTCCTTCTCAGGCTCAGGTTGGCCACCCCTGCTCTAAGCAAAGGGAACAAACCCCTTTCTCCTTTCAGCTTCTGGATGGTTTGTGTGACTGGTCTGAGCCTCAAGGGCTTCTGCCCTCCACAGTACCATAGATGGAACCCAGGCTGGGCCCTTAGGCTCACAATACGGGCCTCTACCATCCAAGCTAAAGCCGCAGCTCCACCAGCCCAGAGAGAGGGAACTGTTACACACAAGCAGGTGTGACATAACCCCTCCCATAAGCCTCTGCCTTTCTAATGTTCCTGGAATGACTCTGGCTGTTCTTTACTAACTTCTCTATTTCCATTAGTTCCAGGCTCCTCAGCAGCAGGCTGTGCAGAGACAAGCATATGGGGGGGACCTGAAGGGAACCAGGCTGAAGAAGAGGTTCTTCACAGTTTTGCATAGGCTCCCGAACACCTCCCTCCCCCATATTCCACTGTTGCAGAGCTATGCCTAGTGGGTGTCCCACAATGCACTCATGTACCTGACCTGTGTGGAGATCACAGGAGCACAAAGAGGGATGCACAGCTTGTTCTGAAACTGGAGAGGTGACAGATGCAGAAGGGGAAGCCGCAGCTGGGTGCCTGTTTATTTTTCCTGGCGGTTCCTCCCTGGCTGTGCAGGGTCCCTGCCCACAGGCTGTTTTCCTGGGAGAAGCAGTTAAAGATTTTCACTTGAACTCATCATATCCTGTTTTTACCGGCCTCTTTAAACTGAAGCTATTGAGAGTGTGAGAGAAAAAGGGACAGCTTCACACACATTCGCTCTACAGCAGAACCAGTCAACTCTGGGTTTCAGAGGCTCTGAGGGAGCAGCTTCTCCTGGGTAACAAAGAGCCTTGATGAAGCAGTGTCCTCTGGTTAGCACAGAGGCCATGGCAGAGAAAGCTGTCAAAGTATCTGCTAGTTCAGGGGTGGGCAAACTTTTTGGCCGTCGGAGTTGTGAAACTGTATGGAGGGCTGGGTAGGAAAGACTGTGCCTCCCCAAACAGCCTGGCCTCCGCCCACTTCCCGCCCCCCCTCAGAGCTCCTGACCCATCCAACGCTCTTTGTCCCCTGACCACCCCCTCTTGGGACCCTGGCCCTTAACCGGCCCCTGGGACTCCATCCCCTATCCAACCCCCCCTTCTCCCTGTCCCCTGACTTCTCTGACCCCCATCCACACCCCCAGGCCCAGACAGGCAGCCCCGGGACTCCCATGCCTATCCAACCCCCCCTGCTCCCTGTCCCCTGACTGCCCCGACCCCTATCCACACCCCCGCCCCCAGACAGGCTCCCCTGGGACTCCCACACCTATCCAACGCCCCCTGTTCCCTGTCCCCTGACTGCCCCCCGGGACTCCCTGCCTCTTATCCAACCCCCCCCCTTACCATGCTGCTCAGAGCAGCAAAGTCCTGCCGCCTGGCCAGAGCCAGCCATGCCGCCGCTGCGCTGCCTGGCAGGAATGGTGAACCAGAGCGCTGGCGTTGCATCGCGCTGAGGCTGCACGGGACGGGGGGACAGCAGGGATGGGGCCAGGGGCTAGTCTCCCCAGCCAGGAGCTCAGGGGCCGGGCAGGACAGTCTTGCGGCCTGGATGTGGCCCGTGGGCCGTAGTTTGCCCATCTCTGTGCTAGTTCTTAACGGAAGACCCCTATCCAGTCCTGGTTGAAGAAATGCTGCCATTGTACCAGAAGGAAATCTCTGCCTCTCAGGACAGAAGCTTAGCTTTCCGTGAGATCTCTCCCCATCCCTATCATGCTGCAAGCTGCCATTGTCCCATCCCTTCTCTTCTTGACTTAGGGAGGAGGGGAGTACATTCACCAAAGCGGAGAGCTAGGTCCGCATGAGATGGTGTTCGTGTGGTGCATCTAGAGATTAGCACCCCTGCTCTGCTTGGGGCCCCATGTTTTGCTCCTCCGCCCCTGCTCTGGGACTTGGGACTCTGGCGCCTGCCAGCTTTGTTGTACAGCTGGACATGGAGAGGTAATTTCACAATTCTTTGGAGCTGCTCTGGGTTCACTGGCCTCTGAAATCCATCCCACTGTGTATTGCTGACATTCCTTTTCCCTCTGCAATGGTTTCCCCATCCAGGGTATTGCCAGGTGTTACTGCTTCTGACTGCAGCATGGCGCTGTGTATGAGGAAGGCGCTTCACCACATCAGCTCAGAGTTCAATGTCCCTGCATATTTCAGCTCCCTGGGGACTGCCAGGATGCTGAAGGTTAGCAATGATCCTGGCACATCACTCTGGGGAAGGACTGGAAATGGAGGGCACGGCTATTTTATCCTTCTGTGCTTCCTGATCCCAGAGGATCAGAATGGACAGCATGAAATGCCAGGCAGGAAATGATAGCATTAGCTGAGGTTTCTCTCATTGTCTGGGGAGGAGACCACTTCCCTCTCCCAGACCCCCTGTAGGTTCTATAGACACTCTCAGCATTACTGGGAGACATTCATTTTTCAAACCCTAGCCCTGAAGGCTCCTTTGTGAGCCACCTTGGCGGGGGGTTGAATGGGGAAGGGCTGTATGTGACATATTAGCTGTCTCCTCTCAGTAGGACATCCTTGGCTCCTCTCCCAGTGCCTCACTGAGCTCCCACAGGGGCAGGAGCAGAAGCTGACCAAGCACACGGCCTTTGTTGAAGATCTTTAGGATTCAGTATACTCAATATTCTGATCCCTGGTCTGATATTGTAATGGTGTGTACTAAACAGCATACGCAAGAGGTTAAAAGCTCCAGCGTCCTGAAGGCAGAGGCCTTGCAGATGTGGGAGTAGCAGACATTGACTGTGTAAGGGGGTGTGAATAAAAGGAAGCCCAGGAGGTTGTCCTGACATGAGTCTTTTGTAATTAGAACAACTGGAAACAGTGAGGTCAGAGAAGTGAAATAAAACAACACTCCAGTCTCTTGCAGCTGAGCTCTTATGAAGTGGTCTGGGAACACTGCTGGATTCTAGTAGGATAGGAAGAGGTACAACCAGCAGAAGTACACCTGCAGTCTCTGAAAGCATCCCAGGTATGGCTGTGAGTGCTGCAAGAGCTCTTCTGTCCCAGCAAGCTGCAGTTCAGGGTAGTGGCTGTGGATGAGCCAGGGAGTGTAATTCATTATGTAGAAGAGCTCCAAATCAAAACAGAGAGGAACAAGAGATTAAAGGGGAACAGATGTTGGCTGAGTCTGCCCACCCTGCTCCTGGGAGGCAGCCCCTTTGCAGCTGCTGTCCGCCTGGGGCTCTGTCAGCCTGGGCCAGCTGGGGTAGGACCCTTTCAGACAGTCTGTTCTTCCAGAGACCACTGCTGATCAGGGCCCTTGGTTAAGTACTTTCCTGCCTTGGTAGCTTGTTTTTTGGGGAGTCCTTTTATCAAAATTCACTTTAAATAATCCCCAAACATAAGATATTTACTGTAGAATTCTGGTCTCCTGCTGACACTCTGCAAACCGGGACATAGACTCCACTGATGAGAAACCTTCTGATCCATAACGGGAGAGGAGCTTGCACCACCAGGTCACTGGCTCCAATCCAGCCTAGGCCAACCGTGACTGAAATCTGTTGCCATCAGAAAGCCCTTTGGTGGCCTGTGTAGGCCTCTGTCTCCAACCTGTCAATCAGTAGACTTAGTTCCTGCTGATTACCAGCACTGATCATCCTGCAGACAGTCTGGGTGTTTGGGTTAGCTGGTCACTGGTTTTATTAGCTGCAGGTATTTTTGATCGATAATAATCTGATAATGACCTTGAATTTAGATCGGCCACTTGCTCCACATAAGAAACCTTCCCAACCAGGAGAGGGAACATTTCCTCATCGCAGGAGGTGGCAAGAGAAGGAAGGGATCTCGGCACTATCTCCAAAGGGAAATGAGGGACACATTAGAATCTTCCCCCACCACAAGCCCAGGCACACGAGAACTCTAGAGAAAGTGGACCAGCAGCCTTTATACTTTACTCTTCTTAATGCCTCGACTCTCCTGTATTAGATATTTGGATTTCAGTGAATTGAAGTAAGTTTTTCTATGGGGTTCCAGAGCCTAGTTTTTGGCACAAAGTGAAATAGCCCAACAGCCAGCTGAACTGCAACATCTTCCTTTACCACCTCTCTAAAACCAGCCTTCCCCTCTGCATGCTGACTGCATAAACCCTTGTCCAAGCCTTGCTTGTGTTTCCTCTTGACCCTGCTGCAACCTCCTCCTGTCTGGTTTCCCCAAGTCTCACCTCATTGCATGCTATGCAGAGTTCAATCGCCAAAATCGGTCTCCTCACTCATTGCCCAGGCCATGTCATTCCCTTACTCAAATCCCTGTCCTGACTTCCTCTCATCTTCCGCATGCTTTCTGCCTATTCTTACTTCTCCCTCTTCTGTTTCACTCAGGCCTCCCCTCTTCATTTTCCCTCTATACCCTTCTCCCACCCTCAGATTCGTGCCTGCTCCATGCTGCTCCTCACTTGTACAACAGACAAACCCCCTCTCCTTATATGCCTGTCCCTGAAATTCTCTTCACTCTAATTCCTCATGAAAATGCTACCTCCCACTTACACATTTCAGGTGGGCTTTTCAAAAGTGCTGAAGTGGCTTTCAAAGGACTTGTGCTTCTCAGTCACTTTTGAAAACCCCGTCTTGCAGCCAGAACCTCCCACTGAAAGAAACAGAAATGATTGGAGGCAGTGAAAAGCGAACCAACAAAACGAAGCCCAAACTGAACAATGTATTCTCTTCTCAGATATCCTCCCCCAGCACCTTTTCCCTCACCCACTCAGTCAGCCACTGGAATCTGTGAATATAAATGGGTTCTCATGGGTCAGAGAATTTGGGCCAAATTCTGTCTAATCCAGTCCATCTAGCTTTACTGTAGCCTCCAAATAGCAGTGAAATCCCTGGGGGTCACGCCAAAGTATCTTCCATGACAGCACATCCATAGGATTGTACTGCAACCTCCCTCTTAGCTCAGCCCCAGGACCACACCTTTCCCCTCAGTGCCACCTTACCACCTCAGTGTCTACCTCCACCTGGGTCTGTACCTTCCCTATCAGGGAGTTCCAGGACTGCAGGTTCTTGGAGTTTTAATACAGCCTCATATGCCACCTGACTCATGCAAAAGGAACATCTTTCCCAGCAGGTGTCCTGAGCCCCCCCATGAAGTGTTTGCTGTTCTCTGTTTGCAGATCTATTCTCATTTGTCATGTCAGCCCAGTCACTCATCACCTCCTAATGTTAATGCTGCACTGTCCAGGCATTGAGTGCAAGAGTGGCAAAGCCGTCATGCTCCAGCTGGGCAAAGGTGGAGTCTCACTTGGTAAATATTGACAAGACTGAAAGCAAAGAGAAGGTAGCTTTCAACAAGAAGCTCTCTGGCTCCTTGCGTTGATGGGCGACCAGGGAAGCTTCTTGCTTTGTGGTGAGCCTCTGTTTACAGAGTGGATGGAGGAATGGGTTTCCAGCAGCTGCGATGACAACAGCAAATTGATGGGTTCAGATGAGTCACCAGCTGGGTGCCCACTGCCCACCTGCAGCACAAGAAATGGCTACAACCACTTCAGTCTCTGGAAAAACAAGCTGTGTTTCTGTCTCTCCTAGCTGAGTCCATCACGCAGCTACTTTCAACCACTGACAGAGCTAAGGGCAGGCCTTGTGTGAAGAGTGTGTGAAGTACAATCACCCTAACAAATGCCCTGCACAGCTTTGAGTCTCACCCTCAGTCTCCAGCAAGCCTGTCTTCCAAGTTCCCTGTCCCAGTCATGATCAGCAAGGTTACCACTGGAAGAGTATAGGACCATATGAATGGTCAGACTGGATAAGCCCCGTGGTCCATCTTGTTCGGTATCCTGTCTCTGTCAGTGGCCAATATCAGTTACTTCAGAAATTCTAATGTGAACAATTATGGAACATGCTCGTAGGGGAAGTTTCTTCCTAACCCCTGGCAAATAGAGATTGGTTTAGGACCAAGAGCGGGAGGGTTTTATATACTATTTCCTGTTGGATAAGGAACCCCACTTCTCTGCAAAGACTGCACAGACTCCCCCACTGAGGAACAGATGGAATTGTGATTTAGGCACTGGATCAGGACTCAGGAGATGTGGGTAAGTTACTGGATCTCTTGGTGCCCCAGTTCTCCATTTATAAAACAGGGACAATAATACTTCCTCTCTACTGCTCTTTGTCTGTTTTACCTACTTAGATTATAAGCTCCCTGGGGAAGGGACTGTCTTTTTGTTCTATGTCGTGCAACAGCCAGCACAGTGGGGTCCTGGTCCATGACTGGGACTCCTAGGCATTATGGAAACACAAATAATAAATAATAATCTGATCTTTGTTGGCTCCCAGGCACTACCACAAACAATGAAGAATGGTAAGAGAATGGATCAGATACTAAAGTAATCTCAGATGAAAGGGCAAGAAACAGAGCTACCTGCTCTGGGGTGGCTCAGAGGCCCCATGTGACAAGGCAGCCTCCCTTTCCTTCTTTAATGTTCTCCTCAAATTTCTTCTTCCAAACTGCTTTCCACCCTGCTGTCTGGCTCACTGCCAAGCTCCCTCCTTCCCTCTGGATAAAGACAAAACTACCTGTCCCCCACCCCACCTGTGAAACAAACATGCTGTTGTGAGCACTTTGCAGAGAGCAGCTCCCTACCCTTGGGGCATGTGGTCCCCTTTCCTCCCTGTGCTCGGTTGTCCTTTTTTTACAGTTATCATTCTAATTTAGACTATCAGTTCCCGGGGGCAGTGATCTCTCCTATAGCACCATGCACACTTATGGCAGTATAACAGCAATAGCAGTGACATTGCCCGTTCCCAATGTCCTACCCCCACTCATAGGAAACACACACCACCAGAGGCGGCGGAAACTGGCTTGAAATGGGGGTGTGGTGTGGAGCCTCTCACCAGGGGTAGCTGCTCCTGTCCTGATCACCTCCTGCTCTGGACGCTGTGGTGGCTGCTCCAGCCCCTTTGGGTCCCACTCTTACCTCTGCCCTCAGCAGCCACAGGGCCACAACCAATCTCAGTGGCCTGTGACATATGGGGGGAGAAACATACATCAGTTCCCATGATGCTTCCATTGCTGGGGTGCTAGCTCCCCCTGCCCCCCCAGTTCTGCTACCCTTGCACACTGCAGTGACCTATTCTTAATTTCTGGGGTGGCATTTTTTAAAATGATGACTGAAAGTCCCCCATCCTTCCACTTCCATGGCCCATATTTTGCAAACTGTGGATGATGGCAGATCTACAGTTTGGGGACAGGAGGGCATATATGGAGCCACTACAAGTGGGGTGGGGCACAATGGCGTAGCCAGTGTGTGTTCAAATGTCACAATGCCACTGCAGCTACAAGACATAAGGAGCAGAATTGGAAGCCACCAAAGTGCCACTTGTTAAAATATCAGTTTTCTGACACAAATCTGGTTTCTACAAGGAAACCTGATTCATGCTAAAAGGTCTCAGTTGTTACTCTCCCTCTGTTCTCTCTGCACCGTGGTATCTCTCCAGGACCCTGTATAGAAACCTCCAGTGCCTCTGGTTCCAGGCTGAGACCAACTCTTCTGCTATGGTTATTGGATCCTGTATAGAAGCCAGTGCCAAAGTGGCTGTGGGCTTCCTGCTATGGCAAATCTGCCAGCAGAAAAGGGTTATAGGGAGTAAGCATAATGAGGCACATTACCACAGAACTGAAAGGCGGGAGGGATCAGAGAGAGACAAGGGAAGAAGAAAAAGAGGAAGACAAAGGATATAGATAGAAAGCAGAATGGACAGAAAGGAGGAACATTAATCAGAGGTGCTGACTGGTGATACCTTTGGTTGGTTACTCACTGAATGACTGTTCGTACACCATCATTCAGGAGCAGTGATATCACTAGGAACTTAGACCTCATGGAGCTGGCAAGCTCCTTGCCTCTTCTGGAGGCAACCCACACTGGCAGGTCCTTATATCTTGCTTCCTCAGAGGATTCTGGGATCTGATGATATTATCTGTATCGCATTTTCAGTGTACCTGGTGCTGCACCATAGGAGAAATGTGCCAAGTAACAGGTTTTTGCCCCAAATAACTTCCAGTGTAACAGCATGTGGGTACAAGGGCAGCACCATACAAGTACCAAGCATGTGAAATCGTGACAAAATGGAAAATCTCATTATTTTGTCCTGGGCCTTTCCATGACCAGAGTGGGGCTGGACTGCACCCCTGTCTGGGGTCTGAGCAGAGTATTTCCAGTGCAGGATCCATTTGGAACACTTTCTTTTCTCTGGCACAGACAGATGTGCGCAGACAGACAGATGTGCACAGACACAGGGAGGAAACATCTTTTGGCTGAACGGTCAGTGTATATTGGAGATCAGCAGTGGAATGTTTTTACAGCAGACACCCGGCGCTGTGCAACAGTAAACATACCTCCTGTGAGGAACAATGTTCTGACCCAACTGAGTACCTCTCCAGGGACTGGATTCCCAGGGCCTATTCACAAGACCCCTGTGGTATTTACACAGCTCACCCGTTGAAGACCAGCTGCCACTCAGCACAGTTTGTTTCTTTTCCTGATTATTTAGTTTGTATTTTCATTGCTCCTCCTGGCTGCCTCTTCAACTAGTTCCTGGAACCAAGAGGGTCTCTGGACCTTTGAGGCACCTATGTGCATAAGCCAGGCAGAGCAGCTGCATGATTCCTCATTGTTGAATGTGCTCAGTCAGCCCATACTTGTCTCCAGACTCCTCCATGAAAACAGGTGTCTCATCAAGCTCTGCTCCAGCCAGGGCAGGCACAACCCATGTTAATTTCCAAGCATAGAACCCATCGCAGCTTCTTCTCCAACATATGAAAACTCTCCTGTCAGCATCCGACATCTCTGTTCTCTGTTCCCTTGGTGATTCCTGTTACTGAGGTGACACTGCAAGAAATGTACTGAAAGCCAACTGTGCCCTTCTTTCCCCCTTCTCTATGACTCAGAGGGAAGGCAGAGGGGGCTCCAATGCAGCTACAAGAGTGGTTCTTTGAGGAGGAGGAGGAAGTCTTGTGATAGTGATTCCAGTGACGAAGTTCATGTGTGCACAGAAATGTTTCTGAAGGGAAAGGGTCACTGAATGAGGGGCTCACTAAATCTACATGTTCAGGGCATTCCATAGGCTCGTATAACCAGAGGGGCTCCCAATTCCCGAGGCTACCTACCTCAAAGGAAATAGAGCTTAAAGTGGGTGTAATTCTAATGATCTTGTGGAAGGTGAGAGCACCTTGCACCGATGTTTGCAGAGGCACAAGGGCTCCTCCTGTGCTCATGTTTGCAAGAGTTCCCAGAATGAGCACAAAGACCCCTGAATAAATGTTTGCTGTGCTCTGTCTTGTGGCTGTTAGGACCCCTGACTTGCACATGATTTCCAAATTCACCAAGATTAGCTTGAAGAGGCAAGGCTGTACTGCTGGCATCTCCTCAGCGTCTCTGTCAAGCAAGATTAGCAATGAAGGTACAGAAGCTGCAGTCTTGTTTGTGGTACAAAGAGGGCAGTGTCTACCAAGCTTTCCAGATCTGAGATAGCTCAAATCTTCCATACTCAGAAATTCCCTGCTCTCCTGGTTCACAGGACTTTTGCCTCCACCACCTCCTCTAGTCCCTTTAACTATGATCCAACCTCCATAACAATGAAACATTCAGTCCACATAAATTGTCCCTCATACACAGTATACAGCTGTTCACCGTCCCCAGAGACTGAGAGAAAGAGAGCGCGAGCGAGCGAGCGAGCGAGCTCTCTATCTAGCCCAGATGTATTCTAGAGGGTCAAAAACCTTGCAAAAATATAATGAGCTTTCAAGAAAAGATAGATTAAAAAAAAAAATCAAACATTCTTCAAATGTGAAATAGTAACTGCCCCTCCTTCCTTAGGGTTTTACTGGATTGAATCACTCAGTCTAAAACCAAGGGGGAGGGGGAGGAGGGGGATGACAACATTATTATTTGTTTATAGCACCCAAGAGGGTGCTTTTTAATACTGCATTAAACCAAAAGCTAAGATCTCTTGCAAACCACCCCGTCCAAAACCAGATTTCTAATGTTTGGCAGGAATTACCGGTTTGACATTCTTACATAGATGAGGCAGCTGCTCAGCAGGGTAGGAAATCTAGGAATGTTTACCAGTCAGGAATTATAGGGCATACAGAGGTATCTAGTCATCAGCCAAGGTTACCACTGGCTTGAGCAATCAGCTCAATGGACTATGGAATTGTTATTCAATTGTAACCACAAGTGCCCTGCACCATGCTGTGTTCTCACAGGAAGTAACCTGGCAGACAGGCCCCCCCTTCATGTCTGTGTGGATCAGTAATGATGAAAGGCGTCAAGGTCTCTCTGCAAGGATGGTACTCATAGTTACTACAGCCACATTTTATGCCCTTGCCATCCTGAGGTGAATCCACCTGCCAGCTCTTTTTCATATCACATGGCCACTGTAACTTTCTCACACTATCCATGAGCTCTTCCACCTATCTATGGGCTTGTTCTCCTGTCTCTCCATGAGACACAAGGTATCTGCCTTATCGTAACTGCCTTACAGCCCATTTTGCTGATTTTGTTCCATCACCCTGAGGACCCATGTTTCCACACTATGCGTGAAATTCTGGCTCCACTGAAGTCAATTGGGGCGGGAGGTATTGCCACTGATTTCAATAGGATCAGGGTTTCACCCCATGTGCATCCTATTACTCCAAAGATAAATGGTCTCATGCTGCAAAATGTGATACTGGGTTAACTGGAGTGGATGTAAAGCCAGGGTCAAATGAAAAGGAAACACTAAGTGGTTCCACATTTTGAAATCAAATCGGCTGGTTTTTGCAAACATGGAGACATGGAAACTCCAAATCAATCAGCGCAGCAGCTCCAGAGACCTTACTGGAGTTCTGTGCTGAGACAGGCTCCCATGCAGCCAGAAGTAAGGCCCACACCAAAGAAATGTCAAACCCATGACTCTGAAAGACAGTGGTGACTGTGAGAGCGGTACCTCAATGCAGGAGCATTGTTCCTGACTTAGTCCTCATGCTTCAGGTCTTTATATGCTGGTAACATGAGTTACTTATCATAGATGCCACAGCCCATCATAGGGTAAATCTATTGCACTATTTGCTTGCAGTCTATCAGGAGGGGCATATGTCCCAAAAATTATATGACAAATTTAACAGCCCTAGAGTTGCTGTGCAAAGCTATAAGAATGCAGCATATAGGGCCAAGCCAGTTGTTTAGTGGCAGCATGTTGTGCCGCTGCAGGGCCAATCTGAATTTGGGGGTTTGTGGGAGGGGAGTCTGTTACTGTCACCAGAAAACGTTCACAACTGAAATCTGGAGTGACTTCTTGGATACTAGTAGAGTCACTGCACTTTGAGGGTGGAGCAGGTAGAGGGGAAGAAGTGAGGTGCACCAGAGAGGAGTCTCCAGAAGCAAAGCTGTATTCAGTCATTAATTATTATATATAATGTATTACTTGTATTCCAGCAGTGTCCAGAGGCTCCCACTGAGATTGGGATCCCATTGTGCTAGGTGCTGTACAAACACACAGTGAGAGACGTCTCACATGATGAGAGACAGCTGTAAGCCAGAATTCCCCAGGGCTGAGGAGATCTCTGAAGGGGCAGCATTTGCTTGCCTATATTTTTGCTGTAACTTTTTTCAATCTTTTAGAGACTGTGGAATAGGAAAATGTATCAAACCAGGAAAGGGGGGCTTGGGGAGTTCCTACAGATCAGTGCTTTATGGGGTTAATGTGGACTTAAGAGGTATTCAGAAAAGGACAGACAAGTTGAGGAGGGAAGGAGAGAGGCAGGAAATAATTTTCAGAGGATTATAAGTCTAGAACTGGGTATTAAAAAGATGGAGTGAGGCTTCGTTTATACCCATGAAACCTCGGCCTATGTCCCACTCTGGTACCAGTGGGAGTCTCTAAACTAAAGAGAAACAAAAATGCAACTAAACAGAGTGCTGCCAATAAAAGCTCACTTGATTAACACAATTTCTCAACACACGATATAAAACACAGCAGGGTGGTCCATCATTCCTCTAAATGACATCCCTCTCCCAGCTACAAGTGCTTACTTATATTTTCAATAGCTATGCAGGGGGCATAAATCCATTAAATGTTTTAAATATTTCATATACAATACCCTCCTGAGTGGGGAGCGTGATGGTTTAGGCTTTCATTATATAGGATACAGCCTGGGATAAATTCTGCTCTCAGAAAACCAGATGTAAATCTATCTCCATTAAAATCAATGGACATAAATTACACAGGTATAAAACCAGCATCACTGAGAGCAGAATTTGGTCTCATTATGTCCAGTAGAAAGGCAGGAGGTGGGACACAGCAATGGAATACTGTAAGAATTTAAGTCAGATAAATAAATAATATTTTGAGGGCCTTTGTTGCTGAAAGGAGATATTCAGTCTGCCCAAAGCACCGTCTAAGTCATTAAAGGATTCCCAGGTGCCAGCATTTGGAAAGAGTATTAACTCTTCAAACAGTTTAGGCAGACTGCTGTTCTCTCTCCTGGCCCATCTCAGGTTTCTTCAGTCACAGCCCAGCTCTGAGCAGAGGAGACACTGGGGATTTCAGAAGGGCAAAACTTTCTCTAGAACCAGAGAAAGCATTTCCCCCCCTTCCACTGCAACAACAAGGATACCCCTTCTGTTAATGCAAATTTAAAGCTACATGGAGGAAGGCCTGTGCAGTGTCTGTGTGTATATATGTATAAGGGAAATGAGGGGGAATGGGCTCATCAGCAGATGTGGTACAGAAAGCAATGAATATCCATCCCTTTCTTCCTGTAAACAACCTGAATTGACTGTACCATTGGAACAGGGACAGAAGAAGCCACACAGCATGAGACAGCTGGGTTGTTTGAACATGTTGTTATGAGGCATTTGGTGACAACAGGGGAACCACAGAAACCCAGAATGGTTACTAAGGGTGAATGACCACAACATGGGGTGAGACATATTGCCAGACGGTCAATGCTCCCACAGTGAGACACAAACACTTAACCAGGAGGGCAGTGCAGACTGATGGCTCAGATCCCCCTTTGACTCTTAGTTCCAGTGCCTACTAAACTTTTATAATCTGGTATCTGAGACTGAGCAGAAGTTTCAGGTTAGAAAGAGTTTTCCTGAGAAAGATGAAGGGTGTCAAAACAGGATTTAGAGTGGAAAATAAACCCAGATAATGCCATTTTTCTGCTTTTCTTGTGCCTCCTCTGGCTGAGGTAGTAACGTGGCTATAACTAGATGGATAAGGTTCGTTCTAGATAAGAAGCAAAGCTAGCTAGAAGAAGTATTCTGAGGAAAAAGAACGAGGAGTACTTGTGGCACCTTAGAGACTAACAAATTTATTTGTGCATAAGCTTTTGTGGGCTAAAACCCACTTCATCAGATGCATGAATATACACACACACATACAGAGAATATGAAAAAATGGGGGTTGCCATACCAACTCTAACTAGACTAATCAATTAAGGTGGGCTATTATCAGGAGGAGAAAAAAAAACTTTTGTAGTGATAATCAGGATGGCCCATTTTAAACAGTTGACAAGACGGTGCGAGCAACAGTGAGGGAAAAATTAGCATGGGGAAATAGTTTTTAGTTTGTGTAATGACTCATCCACTCCCAGTCTTTATTCAAGCCTAATTTAATGGTATCCAGTTTGCAAATTAATTCCAGTTCTGCAGTTTCTTGTTTGAATCTGTTTTTGAAGTTTTTTTGTTGAAGAATTGCGACTTTTAGGTCTGTAATTGAGTGTCCAGGGAGGGTGAAGTGTTCTCCGACTGGTTTTTGAATGTTATAATTCTTGACATCTGATTTGTGTCCATTTATTCTTTTGTGTAGTGACTTGGCCAATGTACATGGCAGAGGGGCATTGCTGGCACATGGTGGCATATATCACATTGGTAGATGTACAGGTGGACGAGCCCCTGATGGTGTGGCTGATGTGATTAGGTCCTATGATGGTGTCCCTTGAACAGATATGTGGACAGAGTTGGCAATGGGCTTTGTTGCAAGGATAGGTTCCTGGGTTAGTGTTTTTGTTGTGTAGTGTGTGGTTGCTGGTGAGTATTTGCTTCAGGTTGTGGAGCTGTCTGTAAGCGAGGACTGGCCTGTCTCCCAAGATCTGTGAGAGTGAGGGATCGTCCTTCAGGATAGGTTGTGAGGAAGTGTCACTTCACTTTGAGTTAATGGAATTTGCCCTGTGATCCCAGCATCTTTGTGGACTCATTTCTGCTCTGGATTCTCCAATAGCAGGCCAGAAATGCCCTTGTCATCTTCAGCTGGCCAAACAAGTGTGTGCTTTCCTTTTAGCTAAAAGAATGAGGAGTACTCCTTTTAGCTGTGAGTCTAGCAATGCTCATCCAGACTTTTGTCACTTCCATGCTAAACTATTACAATGTGTTCTACCTGGTGCCAACTGGAAGCTACAGAATGTGTTGGCCTGCTTTCTCTAGGACAGGCTGATGAGACCATGTAGGACCAGTGCTATGCTTTCCATTGGCTGTCAATTCACTTCTGGATGCAATTCATGGCCTTGGTCAAGACCTTTAAAGCCCTAAATGGTCCAGGACTCTGGCAATCTTACAGACCACTTCTGCATCCTACTGCAGCAGTTGCAGCCCACACAGATAATCTGGATGTTGTTCAGTCCCCAGGGTTGAATTTGTGGGGGTCAGACATTATTGGCAGCAGGCTGTTCAATCAGGAATTCGCTCCCCACAGAAATCTATCAAAGCTCATATCTTGCCACTGTTAGGGCATGATGGAAGATGCATCTCTTTACTATGGATTCCCTCTGGCTGCTTCTCTTTTGATTCTAATATCCTTTCAGGCAGTAGTGTTGGATGTCATGAGGGAAAAACAGAGAAATTATTCCCTAATTTAAGAAAAAATGTATTTTCTCAAATTATATCTATTAAAGGTGCCAAGATACTAGGGCAATGGGCTCCTTAGAAATGTGTCATATAAATAAATAAAGAAATAAATACAGACATTGAAGCCTCCCACCACCTTAACTACGGAGTTGTGAGTGTCATTCCATAAAAGAGACTCTTTGTGATATTTACCCCTCTTGAAGCACTTTAACAACACACTTTCTATCATACGGTGGGCAGCTTGATTGGCAGTGTGGTGGGTACTGAGTCCCACAGAAGCCTACATCTTACTGATCTGGGTGCATGGAGAGCACAAAGGAAGGGGTCTGTACAGAATCTGTTGGCAGGAGAATGGCTGCTGCCCTGTTCATGTGATGCCCACTGCAGGACGATATAAACAACACACTGGCACTTTGATAAATACTGCACCTTTCCTCTTTTCACCTAATTTCTTCTTCCTTCTTCCAGGAGGCAGGAAGAAGAACACTACTGCAGAAGTGCTGAAAAATGTGGAATGCAGCCAAAAGACAGAAAACTGTATGTAACTAACTGATATAATGAAGACAGCTCTTTGGGCCTGGTGCCTGTCTTCTCCCTGACTAGGGCAGGATAACCATGCTGTCCGGGCACATTTTTTACTCAAGATCATGCCAAAGAGAGTCTCCAGGGAAAGCTGGCCACAGTTATCCCACAGATTTGCTCTATCTCAGCACAGCTGTTCCCATCATGACCTACAGGCCTGGTTTCTTCCTATCTTGTTACAGAAAATGCTACTAGGGGGATTCCAGATGTGAAACATGTGGGATGAATCCCAGACTCTGGAGCACTTTGAATTTCTCACCCCTTCCTTTCCACCAGATCTTTTCAACTTTAGAAACAGATTACTGAACTGCCTCGGGTATCATCTATGAGGAAACTTAAATGGATGGAAGGTTCCTGAAATTTTCACAGAAATAGTGAAAACGGCAACAGTCATGGAAAGAGTCAAAAGAAACTGCCAGTCTCTGGCAATACTCTGCACTCAAAGTAACTTGTGTTTAGTGCAAACCCCAGGCCAGAGCAGAGCACCTGTGCTGTGAGAAGAAGGGACATCTCTGGTCCTTTCTGTCACTACAGTGCTGTCACTGAGCTCCAGTTCCCTGTTCACCTTCAGTGGAGCTCAGGGTTTTGCTTTGAAGCTCTTGATGAAGTTTGTGCAATTGTTTATCATCTACAAACTCCTCCCACGTTAGCCCATCCCATCATGAACCCCCTTATTCATCCAACACCCCTGTTAAACTATGCACCCTTCTGTCCTGCTTACTAACATTCACAGCCCCATCCACCCTCTCCAGTGCTCACTTATGCACAAAAATCCCTCAAAGTCATGGATGTTTTTTAAAACCATGACAGTGCTGGATTCCTGAGACAGCCATGAGAAAGGTCTGGCCTTACACTGTAGGAATGAGTAACCTCTGCCTGCATCTCTCTCCACCAAGCCCAGTTTCTGTCTTGTCTCACAGCACCAGGAAATAACCCAGGGCATGCCAATGATACTGATCCCGCCTCTGTTAATAGTATAATCTGAGAGTAGTGGTGGACTGCTGGAAACACTGAACTGTGCTGAATTTATCCCATGGCAACTACTTCAGAGCAGGCTTTCATGGGCTACTGTGGTAGCCCTGGCTGCTCTGCAGTGTCCCCTTCCAGGCCATACATGGCATTCCAACAACTCCCTGCCTGAGTCTGTAAAGTTTGCCCCCCTGCGTGTGCCATAAGTCTGTGCCAAAAGCATGGCATCAGTCCCTTATCAGTCATGTAACAAAATAGCAACACAGGATTTCGCTGTATGTACCTTTAAACAAAGAGAAAAAACCTTTTCAAAATATAAACACTTAGTTGCAGTGCTTAGGGCAAGTGCCAGGGCCTGTCTTTTGTGTTCTCCCTGAGGAACATCTGTCTAGTCCAGTGGTTCCCAAACTGGGGTTTGTGGGGGTACACGGGGTTCACTGGAAAAATTTCACTAATGGCGGCCAGAGGACCCCGGGCATTGGAGGCAGCAGGTGGGACCCGGTTGCAGGACAGACAGCCCGAGCCCCAGGGAGAGCAGGGCCGGTCAGTTGGGGCTGGCAGCCCAAGCCCTGCCCCCGTCAGTGGGGGAGCCGGCTGCCCGAACCCCAGCACTCAGCAGGGGGCTGGCAGCCCGAGCCCCAGGGAGAGCAGGGCTGGGCAGTTGGGGCTGGCAGCCTGAGCCCTGGTGGTCAGCGGGACCTGCAGCCTGAGCTCAGTGGAGCTCAGTTGACCGGGGTGGTCAACGGGGTCCAGCAGCAGAAGCCCCACGGAGTGCAGCGTGCGGAGGAAATTTAAACTTAAATCCCTGGAAATATTCATTTTTAGGAGGGGGTTCATGAGATTTCACAATTTAGTGAAAGGGGTTCACGGGCTGTTAAAGTTTGGGAACCACTGATTTGGTCTGTTCCCAGGGCCAGCTCTAGGTACCAGCTAAGGAAGCTGGTGCCTGGGGTGGCAAATCAGAAGGGGCGGCACTTCGGCTGTTCTTGGGGCGGCACTCCTTCCTCGGCAGTCCTTCGGCGGCAGCTTTTTCATTTTTTCTTCTTTGGCAGCCGCTTTTTTTTTTTTCTTCTTCGCTGCTTGAGGCGGCAAAAAAGGTAGAGCCAGCCCTGTCTGTTCCAGTATCACCCAGCTCTGCCTTTCTTAACTGGCCTGCTGTTTCCTGATTTGCCAATATTTCCTCTTGGCCCTTCTAGATCTCTGGAGGGCTGTCTTGTTGGTCACCGGATCTGAGTAGATTTTCCTTGGCTGGGGAGTGTGTATCTGTCCCCTTAGCAAAGGGCAGAGAAGGCCTGAGACTCTGTCACATCTATTCCAGGAGGTAAGGAGACATTGACCAGGCCACTATTAATATGATATCTCCTACTGGTTCCCATGAGGTAGTTAATGGATCAACATCTGTTCTTTCCTCTTGAGTTGTGAAGCCCTAAGTAAACACCATGGAAGAGAAACTGTTTTTCTACAACACCTTTAACATCCAAGGTATCTCAAAGCACTTTACGAAGTCAAGTGGTACTAATAGTGTAAAGCTTGCAGTGGCTATTCTGCATCCAGCAGTAGCCTGCACACAGCCTCCAGCATTAGAACTGGTCTAATCAAAGAGGAAATGTTTAACCCTGATACTGAAGTTTTCCTTGAACTCTTTTTGAAAACTGCCATAGGATATTCAATGTCCCACCAGAGATGGGTGGAAGGGACCTCAGTTTAATATCTCACCCAATGAATGGTAACTCTAACAGGACAGCCATCCTATTAACTTGTGGTAGGATCTGAAATCTCTTTGGGGTAGGGGCAAGAGAGCTAGCTGCACTGACAACAGGTCCGTGTGTGTTCCTGGAACACTTGACTTTCCCTTTTTGAAGAAGGTATTAGAAATGAAGCCCACAACCAAGTGTTGGACTGAACTATATCTGGCGTTGGTGCTTTGTTTTCCCCAGCCTGCCTGGCTCCTCACGGGCTTGCTGCTTTATCCTGGAACAGCCACTGATGGGAGAGGTTGCTTTCAAATTGTTTAATAACAGTGATGGTAACCTTTGACCTTGCTGAATGGCAGTGCTTTTGACCTTTCATTTGTTAAATAATACAGCCACTTACTTCCCGATCCTTATCAGTGTTTAGTAATTGGGGTCAGGACAAAGCAAGGCAGAGTACAGTTACCCACCAGGCTTTATTGAACCTGGAAGAATTTCCTTAAGCTATAGATTTCCTTTTCGATAATCTTCAGTCAAGACAGGCAGAGACTGGAGACTGGGTGGCTTAGGGGATCAGTAATGGGATAAAGAGCCTTTCAGCTGTTGGCATCTGGTTTGAATCCAACTGTGGATGATAGTGATAGAAAGTCATTACCACGTTAGGGTGGCTGGCTGACCAAGGTGAACTGAGTTGGAGGTCTCAGTCCAGTTCCTAGTGGACAGGTGTCCATATCATAAAAATCACTATAACAATGAGTGTAGCTGGCAGTCTCAGCATAGAAACCAAAGACTAAATGGACTATGGAGACTGAACTCCCCTCTTACACCTACAGGTAATCTCTCCTGATCGGAATGAGGTACAATGAGGTAGGCGACAATGTATGTGAAAAACTTGAGTTGCTAGTGTCTGTGATGATCTGAGGTTAAATAGAGGCTATCTCCAGGGTTAGCAATCTGACCCCTTTCACCAGAATTAACTAAAAATAATAGACCAGATTCTGTGCTGTGCCTCTCAGAAAGCGTATCCCAGAGCTAACACTAAATTTAATAATGCTTGGTAGAGGGACAACTGCGAATAGTTTATTTATACAGAAGGGGGAGACCAACCAAACATAAAAGTTATAGGCAGCAATCCCTGGATCACTTTTTTCCCCAGATGTGAGTGTGAGGGGAAATGTGCAAAGAACCCAGGAAGTTAGATTTGATAAAGATTTTTTAATTATATATAAAAATTCCTTAAGTGACTTAGAGCTGTCAAGCTGTGGACATTACAGCTGTGGACTCATCAATCAGAACCACTGGATCTGATTACCTTTGCCCTCATCTTTCATTCTCTGCATCTTGCCTTAAAACTACAATGTAAGCACTATGGGGCAAGAACTGTTTCCTCTGTCTGCAGAGTGCCCAACACAATGGGGACCCAATTCTGACTGCTGCCTTCAAATGTTGCCATAATACACTAGATAAACAACAATAACATCAGTAGAAATGATACCAGAGGGGGGTGGGATTTATGGGGGTTTTTTTTGGAAATGGGGAGGAAGCAGGATGGCACGCCAAACAAGAGACATACAACAGTTAGCTATCTTGCAGGTTCACAGACTTACCTTGAGGGTGTACGGCCTCCTGAGGAGATCTGATGTGTATCCATGCAGCGCAACCTGCTCCAACCACCTTCTTAAGAGACTGCTTGTCCCCGATTGCTCAGGGAGTGCTCCACTTTACACAGGAACAGCACACAGGGGTCTGTTTGGCCAGGCTGCCATCTCCAAACTCTCTTACAATCCTTGCTCTCTCCTCCATCACAAGGTGGAGCTACAGGAGAAGCACAGGGCTGCCTCTTAAAACTGCCCTGATTACAGGTGATTACAGATGTCTGGATTTCTCCTCTCACTGGATCTCCTGGTAGCATTCACTCCCTGCCTGTTAATGGGGGAGAGGGCGGGGTGAGGCTGCAGAGGGAATTCTAGTCCTGCCAGTGGAATCAAGGATTCACCCCACACAAGACAAGAGGGTGCTAGTATAGCCAGTGCTTAGGAGCCCTTGAGATAGCTACCCAAATACACATTGATCCCCTCAGGCTCTCTGAGTGCTCCCCAGCCCCTTGCCATCCTTTGGGATCTTGGACTCCTGCCCTTGCCTGGGAATCTGCCCAGGCCAGTCATGCTTGTCAGTGCTACTAAGCAGATTGGCCATTTTGTCCCTTGTGCCAGGATGACGACCCTGGTGTATCACAGAATATCAGGGTTGAAAGAGACCTCAGGAGGTCATCTAGTCCAACCCCCTGCTCAAAGCAGGACCAATCCCCAACTAAATCATTCAATTTCCCCCCCTAAATGGCCCCCTCAAAGATTGAACTCACAGCGCTGGGTTTAGCAGGCCAATGCTCAAACCAGTGAGCTATCCCTCCCCCCAGTGACAGAGGCCGTCCTCAGTGCAATTCACTGTGTGGCAATGCCCATTCCCACCCCAACGCTCTCTCGCCAAGTGGGAAGGCCGGGGCAGAGGGGTGTCAGGATTGGGTGGGACAGGCTCTAAGGGGGCTGCCCCTGGCCGAGGTGAAGGAGGGAAGCCACATTATGTCCTGTATGTGTTTCTTCAGGTCAGCTATGCTGGGGAGAAACTGGGACTGCAATTGATCTGGTGTTGCCATTGCCCAGGTGTCCTTTAGTCCCATGTGTGTTGCTGTTGCCATGGCATCATAGGTGTTGTGGTTGCCATGGCATCATGGGTCTTGCTGTTGCCATGGTGCCACCATCTGCCTCTGCACTGTTTCCATGTGACTGAATTTGATTAATTTTCAGTTTTGACCAAAAATTGAGAACTTCCCCCCCCCGCCGCGAAGTAAAGGGTTAACAAGGGAAGTTCAAATTCTGCCCGCCCGTGACCTCTGACCCCAGCACCCTGTGCCCTCTGACCTCCGAGCCGCAGCAACGGCTCGACTCCGCCCGCTTCGAGAGACGCGTTTCCATGGAGGCGGTTGCCAGGTAACGGGACGCGGCTTCCTGCGCAGCCGGCACCACCCGCCCCCCGGGAGCCCCGCCATGGACGCCGAGTCGCTGACCTACGCGCTGGACCTGGTGGCCGGGGGCGGCGCGGGGCTGAGCTCGGAGAAGCGGGCGGCGCTGCGGGCCTCGCTGCTGCTGCTGCGCCGGGACTATCGCTTCGAGCAGGTCCGGTTCTGGGGCCGCATCCAAGGCATCCACGGGCCCTATTACATCGCCGAGGGGCTGGGGGGAGACCGCGCCGGGCCCAGGAGCCGCCTCTACAGGTGTGTGGGTGGGGGTGGGGGTGTGCGGGGGGAGGGGCAGGAGCTGTTCATACAGGTCGGGGGGAGGCTGGATCCAGGAACAGCCCATAGAGAGGTGTTGGGAGGGCAGGCAGGGCTCAGGAACTATCCATGCAGGTGATGGGGACATGGGAGGCTGGACTCAGGAGCTGTCCATACACGGGGGAGCGCAGACTGTCCAGGAACTATCCATATAGTCCCTGGAGGGGCACCTTCTTTCCAGGATTTGTCCATGCAGGACACAGCAACGGGTTGCGGGGTAGCCTGGGCCGAAGAGTTACTTCTGCAGCTGAGAGGGGCTGCAGGCGGGGACAAGCTGGTTTCTGTATTTTGCCTCTTACTGTGACAAGACTTTATTATGGTGTTTTATGGTGCTCATCACCATAACATCTGAGCACCCTACAAACCCTTCATGGTTTTCTCTGCACAATTTCCCTATGGGAAGGGGATTTTACAGAGAAGGAACTGAGACACAGAAAAGTATGGAAGCTTGCCTAAGAGTACGTCTACACTGTGATGAAAGACCCATGGCACAGCCATATCTGGCTTGGGTCAGTTAACTTAGACTCACGGGACTTGGGCTGTGGTGAGTCTAGGGTGACCAGATGTCCCAATTTTATAGGGACAGTCCTGATATTGGGGGCTTTTTCTTATATAGGCTCCTATTACCCCCACCCCCGTCCCAATTTTTTACACTTGCTATCTGGTCACCCTAGGTGGGTCTTTTATTGCAGTGTAGACATACCCTTAAGTTCACACAGAGAAGTCCGTGGCAGAGCTCGGAATAGAACCCAGACCTCCTAGTTCTTTAACCACAAGACTTTTAAAAATGTCTGTGTGATGCTGGCTGTACAATGTAGTATTGAACAGCAGCTTCCATCCTTGCTTTAAGAAGGCAATCAGTTTCTATCAATGCACACCATTGAGTCTCTCTGCATGTTACCTGTTTCACCAATGGTTCTTGCAAGGTTCCCAGTGGGCTGCATTACATCTGAAAAGGAGGGTCCCTGTGTTTCAATAAGCATTGCCCTTTGTTGTGTTTGTGTGGCTGACAGCTTGAACTGTGTGGAGTGGAGTCTTCTGCCACCAGCTACTGAGGAAATGATCACACAGACTGCAGGGCTAAAGGGCCGTTTCCAGGGGGATCCATCTTATGAGTATGATCCCACTGAGAAGAAGGGGGAAGAGAATGAGAGAATATATGAGGAGGAAGGTGGGGTAAGTACAACAGGCCATTTTCCAGACCTGTCTTCTAAGATGTCCCCTGACACAGTTGTTCCCAGCTTGAACTGAACAAACTTGAAATTGATACTTCTTCCTGGTAATAAACCTATACCGGTTCCCAGTCTGCTGCCCTTCCCAACCAGCTGTGAATGCTTTAATCATCAAGGGAGTACAAAGTGTTACACTTGCAAGGATCCCATCATTCATAACCAATACATGTTTGAGTGGGTGCCACTGAATGGGAGGAGTTGCAGAGAAGCAGGCAGTGCTAACTGGTGCCCCCAAAATATTGGGTACTGTTGCCTTAGAAGAAGAGGGATAGTAGTATTTCAGTCTCAACAGGAGCTCAACATAGCTCACATCTCCTTTAAGGAAATCCCTGTTCATATTGGGATGAACATGCATTTCCCTGATTTCTGTCTCTATGGAACAGCAGCAACTTTCATTGACCACTTCAGCTAACTTTGGAGTTATAAATGGCTTGGAAACATCCTCACTTCTTCTTTCTGTTTATATGAATTAATTGGATTAATTTCAGATATTTTTATGTAGCATTATTTAACATTGGCATCTTGTCTCATAACTGTGCCTGACACTTTATATAGAAACTGAACACACAATTGCTATTGCTTATAATCAAATGGCCAAATTCGGAATAATAGCTACTGCCCCAGTGGGTTTGACATGTCTACTCTTAACAATGTTCCATGTTATACTGTTTCACTAAGAATATGTGAGGTGTGATTATTCTCATAATCACATCAAACTCAAGATGATGACTGTATTGTGGTTCCTACATGCACCCTGAGTTTATTTCCAATAAAAGAAACAATGAAAGCTGTGATTTAATATTTGTTTATTTTTCTTTAAAGCCCATGATCAAGGAGGAAATCCGTCTTGTAGCTACGATAGATCAGATAGATAAGGCAGTGGGTATCATCCCACGGGGTGCATTTGTGAAGACCCCGCTTGGCCCTGTCCACAAAAACAGGAATTTTGAAGGTAAATCCACATAATCTATATCAGGATTCAGATGCATGTCTGTACTTTGAATACAAAAGCAGTAAGAGAGGTTTACTTTCTCCTTTTAGCTGGTATTCTGGTTCCTGGCTTGTTCCTCTCCCTTGACTTGGTGAACAGAGACTAGTGAATCCACTACTGCTGAATCCATTTTGGTTCATCTTATGGAACTGTTAACAGAGTTAACAAAATCACTAATACAGAGTGCATAATTCTGAGAGATGGGAGGAGAAGGACTCCAAATCACCAATGGATTTGATTTGGCTCTGAGTCTCTAAAGTTACTGAGCATAGAGTTTCCTTTATGCAGGGGTTCCCAAACTTGGTTCGTGGCTTGTTCAGGGTAAGCCCCTGGCAGACCGTGAGACACTTTGTTTACCTGAGCATCTGCAGGTACGGCTGCTCGCAGCTCCCAGTGGCCATGGTTCGCTGTTCCTGGCCAATGGGAGCTGCGGGAAGCTGTGGTCCGGCCCGTGCTGCTTCCCGCAGCTCCCATTGCCCAGGAACGGCGAACTGTGGCCACTGGGAGCTGCGAGCGGCCGTACCTGTGGACGCTCAGGTAAACAAAGCGTCTTGTGGTCATCCAGGGGCTTACCCTGAACAAGCCGCGAACCAATCTTGGGAACCTCTGCCTTTATGCTATGGTCCATGGAGTGTCTAGCAGCATTTGGTAGTTGTAGGGCTAGAGGAATTCTCCCTCTGATTGCAGGGCTCACAGAGAGATTTGTCTTGTTCAGCACCCATTGCTTATCTGGGACTGAAATTTGCATTGCCTGCAAAATCTCCCCCAACACTGTGAGGTCATCCATTTCCAGCAGGTCTCTGATCTTTCTGTGGAGCCCATGGGACAAAGCTGGAGAGAGGCTGTGGTTCTGCTGTCCACTCTGGATTATGAACAAGCAGAGAGATCTTGATATAATGAGTATTTGATCAGGTATAGTGCTAATGGTCTCCAACTGTTCATACTACAGGTCTGTCTCTGACTGAGGCAAAAAAGTTAAATTCCTATTTCCACTTCACTGAGCCTGTTAACCTGAAGAACAGAACACTCCTGCAAAAGGCTGACCTGGACCCATCCATTGACTTCCTGGACTCTCTGGAGCATGATATCCCAACAGGTAAACAGACTTTTTTAAGAGATTAGAGTCAAAGGATGGAAGGAAAGGGATAATCTCCTAGTGGCCTTCCAGATCCGAAGTGGACTAGGCCCAGGAGTTCTGTGGAGCTGGCATGCTCAGAAGGAGCCTTTTATCTGTAATAATGGTCTCAGTTGAGCCACATTGATTTTCAAAGGAGCTCTGTCCAGCACACAGGAATATTGTGTTTTGATCCTCGCTCAAGAAATCTTAAACATTTACAGTGCCAAGATTCTCCTGATTAAATATAAACTGCAGTAGGATTGTCACATCCTTAATAGAGGTAACTTCTCCTGACCCCTATGTCAGCACTCTCCTCCGCTAGAGCTCTGCATTCTCTTCTGATTAGGAAGGGGTCTGTAGCAGCTGGTGCCCTGCTGGGGCAGATAACACTGCTAGCGATAGAGGGTAGTTTATGGGGTTTGAAGTATTTCACACCTCCCATCCCACCCTATATTGCTCTCCTTATCTAAATGGGCTCTCATTAACTCTAAACTCATATCTTTGAGAGGCTGGGTTCAAACTTTCCTTTGATAAACTGTAGTAGAAATGCTGCAGTGTGTAATAATCTGTTACACTGGCAGGATAAAACAAACTACAAGGAGAAAGAGGGACTACATGCATGTGTATATTACAGTGTAGGTGTAGTTCAGATCCCATCAGTCTGGTGGACAGTCTTTATTTGTTTTCTTTAATGTCCCCCAGAAGACTCATTTGGCAGAATCTTTCTCTAAAAAGATGCCAGCAGGTTGGATTTATGATAATCTTCTGTCTCTGAAACTCTGGCCAGGATCTAGTTCATAGTTTAAAGGGAGAGTGAATCTTTATAAGTCCCACATGCTCTGCAGATACATTCCTTGTTGCTGTATTAGGTTTGGAAGTTCACCTAGATCTACAAACATGCACTGGTTTCAGAGTAGCAGCTGTGTTAGTCTGTATCCGCAAAAAGAAAAGGAGGACTTGTGGCACCTTAGAGACTAACAAATTTAAAATGCACTGTAATCCTTATAAAACATTAACTGCTTCCAGTTTCTCACTCTTTATTTCTGCCTGTGTTTTGCTGGCTTGTTAAATGCTTCTGGCTGGGGCCAAGGATTCCAGTGTGGGATATTTCCTTGTCCTGATGTCAAAAGCTCTGGTTGCCCCAAAAGCCTGGATTTTGGCTTGCCATTTTATCTCCCTTCTAGAGTAGCTATCTGTGTAAGCCTCCCTTCATGGCTGGCAGAGCTGAGAAGTGCCAAGGATGTAAATAGTTTCCCAGACTTTGCCCAAATACATATATTTTGTGCTCAGACTTCCTCTGTCAAAATGTAACTTTTGAGCAGAGAATGATGACATTTCAGCTGAAATTCTGTAAGTTTCAGGAAATACTGAGTGAGTGTAAACAGGAGTAAACTGTCATTCAACTTTATTGGGAGTGCTGCTACTTGTGCCATGATCCAGAGGTGCAGCCTGAAGAGACTGCAAGGGCTTGTCTACATGGCCCAGCAAAGCACACCAGAGGGGTGAGATCTGTCAAGTACGCTAATGTGCTGTGCACTGTGACTGCCTTGTGTTGACCTGCTGGTTCTAAAAAGTACGTAGCTTGCATTAACGTACTCCTGTTTGAAACAGAACTACATCAACGCAAACTAGGTACCTTTCAGAGTGCACCAGCTGGGTCTACATGGGGCAGTTAGAGTGAAACACATTAGAGCACCCTACAAATCAGACCCCTCTAGTGCGCTATGCCAGTGCTGGGTAGAGAAGCCCTATGTCTGTCTCTGCATATAGGTCTCCATTGATTTTATAAGCCTATCCTCTCAAATAAAAAAAGGAACAGTGTATGTAGAGATCTGTAGTGTCCATATGTTGCACCTTCTTATTAAAGATCAGGAATATTGTGGATCACCATCCTGAACAATGCTCGAGGGCTGTAATCCCTGCTCACCCTGTGTCTTTCCCACTGGGGACAGTAATCTCTTCTTCTGAGGCTCTAGAGAGTATACCTCTTAATGTTGAGTTTCAAGACATCTTAAATGGCCTGGCATTGGCTGCACTGCTATATTTGCCCATTTGTCTCAGGTTTTTACTTACATATCTATTTCTTCTTCACAGAAGGTCAGGGTTGGAAGGGACCTCAGGAGGTCATCTAGTCCAACCCCCTGCTCAAAGCAGGACCAATCCCCAATTTTTGGCCCAGATCCCTAAATGGCCCCCTCAAGGATTGAACTCACAACCCTGGGTTTAGCAGGCCAATGCTCAAACCACTGAGCTATCCCACCTAGTTCTCTCCTACATCCATTCTTCATTGAGCTGTATTGCTTCATGTTTACAAAGCTTGGCTCCTAGATGCCTCTGAAGAAAGGTAATGAGGAGTCCTTGTGCGACAAGGACTCCTCGTTGTTTTTGCGGATACAGACTAACACGGCTACCACTCTGAAATCTGAAGAAAGGTGTTAATCTTATCCTAGTGTTGTAGCAGCAATACTGTGCTGTAGTTCAGGTTCTGTCTGGGTTTCTCTTATAGACCCTTCTCTTCTGGGGTTCATGTTCCAGCTCTTTCTGAATCCCAGGGTACAAGTTTGTAACCTGATGGTGAAACAGTTAGATTTTAACGTAATGGTTTATATGATATGCTACTTTCTTCCCTAGTGCACCATTTGGAGTTCCTTAATGTTAATGTGGGGATTATAATTCAGATTCCCAGTACAGTGTTCACACCATTATATCATACCTCTCTTGCACTGCTGTTGCTGACCCTGTTCAGTGAACACAGGTCCTTCAAGCTCAATGCTGTCAATGAAGCTGGTACCTTTCACCAGCACTCCAGAGTATCTCATTCCAGGTTGTGAGAACCCAATCTTCATGGCTTGCCTATTGCTTCACTGATATGTGTTGTTGCCACCAGTCCAGGAGAGAACACTCTCTGCAGAGGTAACAAAGACGCTCGCATGCAATTCAGCTCATCATCTCTATCAACAGCAGAGTTTGTGAGGATTGAGGTCAAACCAGGAACTGACTGAAGGAGAGAGAGCTTAAATCTGGGGCACTGCTTGAAAATGTATCCAGGGGTCAGGCCTGTAGTTATTCTGTGAAGGCCAAGAAATCCAATACAGTATAACTGCAAACAGGCCCAAGGCAAAGCTGAACAGAATTCTTTACTCATTCTAGAACTGAAACTATAGAGCCAATGCAGGAGGCTGTGCATCCGTAGAGCCTTCCATGCTCCACTAGAACAGAGGCAGCAAGGGCAGTGGCGGTTGGCTGAGAGCCTGAGGGCTAATTTGCATAACATATAGCTGATTGCAGCTATCTTCATCTGTAATATGCAAAGGCAGCCTGAAGAGACTACAGGTCCCACCATGCAACTCCTCTTCTGGTTCTTCAGGACTAGGCCATTTGTTGGTCACACCTCTGTGTTAGACATGAAGGTGGCTGCTTTGTAGAGCTCTGGTAGCTACATTTGACCACAGGCTGCATTTTAGTCAGCCCTGGGCTAGAATGTGGGGGTCAAAGAGGGGAGAGGCAAATAACACATTTAGTTAACTGTAGCTACCTGAGGTTACTGTAAATGTGAGTTGTTGCTGTCTCTTCTGGGAAGGCTGTTGTTGCAAATCTAAATGCCTTTAGTGGAGGTGATTCTCAAAGGCAGCTCCAGCCCAGGTGCAGCTGTGCACTTCCTAACAGAAGAGTTGGCCATTGTAGGACTTTGTGTGGTTCCTGCACAAATCCATCTTATGTTGCCTGTATAAATCCAGTCACATTCCCCTGCCACTGCTTAGACTATAGAGATGATTCTTATAGGATGAGCCCATCAGGATATGGGAACAAGGCAAATGTTGCTGACAGGGTCAACAAGGCATGCAGCCTCTCTAATTGCTTCCCACAGCATGCAGACCAGTCCCAAATAGGAGCTTTGAAAGTTAAAGAGACCAGCTCATGCCCTGGATGAGCATGCAGTTTGCAGAGTTTTTTCACTCTATTTAAAACTTGGAATGGGTGCTTATTAAAATGAGGGGACAGATAGCACAGGGCAGAGCCAGGCATAGTGCAGGTAGATGCTATGCAAGTTTCCTCTGCACAAATCTACCAAAGTCCTTCAATCTTGGCTGCACCCCCCTGCTGTTCCAGTCTGGGGTTCTCCTTCTCCACTCAGCTCTGCCAATGCACCTCAGTCCTGACCTACAGCAACTATGGCCATTCCTGTCCTGGACTCCTTCCACACTGCTCAGCCAACCCTCCCAAACTGAAGCATCCCTGCCTTTCCAGGTCAGGGTCTCTCTTGAGCAGAGATTGTCAAAGCTCAGAGGTGGGTAACCTCAAAATGTATTTTTGTTGCATTAAAAACTGTGATTGGGGTTAAGGTTACCCTCTTTCCCTTGATTTGAAACTAAATAAAACTCCATCCTTGCTCTGCCTACCCTCCACTTTATTGCAGACCAGGCCTTTCCCCTCCCAAGATGGAACAAAACCTGTGTTAGCTAATTAGTCAGGTTTCCATGTTTGGTTCCTCTTTGTTTCTCTGGCAGGTGCTCATGCAGCTCTCATACCACTAGTTTATTTTCTAGAGCTTCAGATTGGTCTTCTTTATTCCATTTGAAGCCATCTGATCAGAATAAGGTACATGCTATGTGGTACTTGGCTTCCTGCTCTGCCTCAGTCAGGTACGTTGAAAAGTGGATCAGCTGAGTGGGAGCTGTATGAGTAGTACCCCCAGCCTGCATTGACCCTAAAACTGCAAGAGCTGCTTAAAGTATGAGTTTCCATGTCTAAAAGCAGGCAAGTAACAAGTGTAATTGGAGCAGTCTTATTTTTCATTGAATGCTGAGAATTTATGATGGCTTCCAAATGGATTTCATTTATAAAATGTTTGAGAATCGCTGTAGTGGGAAAGAAGCTAGACAGATATGGGAGACTGGAAAGTTGGAGGCAGAGTGAGGTTTCTATATGAAGTCTAGGAGGTGGAAGGAAAAGCAGCTAACACCAGATTAATAAAACACACAGTGGTAAGAGCAGGGAACCAACTGCAGGGGTGCAGCAAGCAGAGTTCTATAATGGGGTCCCTTGCTGCCCTTATCTTTAGTATAAAGGTGATACCTAAGGAGACTACAGGTCCCAGCATGCTGTATTATCTATCTGTCTAGTTATATGTATATTTCCATAGCTTAGCCAGCGATGCTAATTCTCATGACTGTATTGTGAGTCTCATGATATTTGATGCTTTTCTCAAAGCCCCCACCTGTTAGAGGAAAGCGATCGTGTGAGAATCTCATCTCGCTTTTTAAAAAAAAAAGTAATTTCTGGCATTAATGATCATAAAGAAAAGTATGAAAATGTGAACCCTACAGTCTCAAAAACCAGAAAGCAAATAACAAGCCCCAATATGTATTATTTTTTTAAATCTTACAATATTTAAATGAACCTCTTGAATTTTGGAGGCCTCTTTCATGATTTCTGAGCATGTGGTGGTGATGATACTGATAACCACCATCATGGCCGTCCCTAGGGGGTTGCGGGGCCTGGGACATAGGGACTGAGTTTCTAATCTGCCAGGGGGTGGTCCCCCTGGCTCCGCTCAGGCCCTGCCCCCACTCCACCCCTTCCCCCAAAGCCCCACCCTGCTTCTTCCCACCCCCACTCTGCTCCACCCCACCTCTTCCCCACCCAGTTCTGCTCCTTGCACTGCGCGCTCTGTGTCCTCGCTCCTCCCGCCAGCGCCTCCTGATGCCGCGAAACATTGGATCCACAGCAGGCAGTAGGTGCTGGGAGGGCGGGGGAGGCGCTGATCTGCAGGGCCCACCGGCAGGCAGGAGGCGCTGGGGGGAGGGGGAGGTTCTGGTAGGGGGGCTCCTCCTCGCCCCTCCCACCCACCTGCCTGCCAGCCACTCGCCTCCCCATTTGCCTGCTCACCCTGCTCGCCCACTCACCTTCTGCCTCACCTCCCCGTCCTCAGGGCCCCCCAAAGCACGGGGCCTGGGGTGGTCGCCCCGATTCGCCATACCCAAGGGACAGCTCTGGCCACCATAGTATCTGATCATGCAATTCTCCATTTAGATCCAAATGGCTATGCTGCTGGAGCATTGCATGCTGGGACCTGTAATTTTTGCTGCCATATCTCTGTATTAAAGGATAAGGTTGTCTGGTCCAGTCTAAGCAGAAAATTTGCTCGATTTTATGCATGTTAGGTGTAGCCTTTGAGATTCTGGCAAGACGTCAACGTTGGGCAAAGTTTGGGTATCCTGGGTACCAGCATTTCAGAAACTAGTGCTGAAACAGTTTTTCACATAGCAGGAGGCAAAGGAAAGAAGGTTGGAAAGAGAATGATGATAATTCTTAACATATCTATCGAACTTTCAGTTGACCTAATACTGTACAGATATGAACTAATAGTCACAACGAGGAAAGGAGAAATGTGTGAGCAGATTTCAACTTCATGGGCATGACTGAGAACTGAAAATTAATGGGGGCTAACTACTGATGGACAGAGACTGTGTACACAAGTGATTGGAGAGGACAGGAAGGGGCATGAGTATCTGATGTGCAAAGAAGGCTTAGGAGGAAGTGAAACAGGAGATCCTGGGGATGAGGAATACAGTTATTTTATGGCTCAACCCCAAGGAAGTAAGTTGACACTAAGAATTTGCTACTGATCACTGGATCAGCTAGAGAAGAGCTGTGAAGTTAATGGACATCAAAAAAGGCTGTGACAAAAACCAGTGGGGCAAATAAGGGTGTTCAGCTCCATATCCCTTCGCTGGAGTTCAGCAACAGGAAGCGGTAAATGCAGTGAAAGACTTGTAGAGACGGTGTAGTCTGGCTTTCCTTGCACAAAATGCAGTCTGCTAAAGATGGAGGAGTGTGGGGAAAAGAATCAGTGACACTTGACTAGTCTCTTGGTGAGAGTGAAAGGGGACCCAGTTGAGATGCAGTTCCTTGCAACCTGACCTAAACCCAACATGATCCAACTACAAGATTGGATGAAAACAACCCAAACATCTTGGGCTCAGGTTGTCTCTGATCACCTCCTCCTGCCCAAGCGATCAGTGTGGCAGGGGCTGTGTGGCCTGCTCCGCCCAACTGCTGGCTCTTTGCTGAGCTTTCTGTTTGCTGTGGAGTGTGTGCGCCAATAAGTGGCAGTGCCTCTCACACTGCAGCACACACAGCGCAGCAAGGCAGCAACTGCCAGCAGCAGTAGGGCACAAAGCTGCCACTACCAACCCCATGGGGAAGAGATGGCCAGAGACGGATCATGGGCATTGAATGTGGGGTGTGGGGAAGCACCCATCGGGCCTAGCCACTGCTGTCTCAGCACATGGGGGGATGAACTGAGATAAGACTCCGTGTGGTTTAACTGCAGAACATTATATTAGAGAGTGGTTTTTGAGGAGGCACCCTGCTGGCTCTATATAGGCAGGATGGACCAAGATGGGGCTCCTTGGCCTCTTTCTATTTCAAGATTCACCAGGGGGATGGGGAGAAGGAGAGTACTTAATGGAATCCACATAAACAGAAACTGCTCTAGCTCCTTTCCAAAGTAAGTGTTGGGGGAGCTGGCAGCTACTCGTCCCCAGGCACCACCACTTCACAAGGAAGTGTTGCTGCCCCATAGTATTCCTGATGCAGCACTGCATATGAAGTGGTTTGTGACTACCACTTGGCCCCATGCTTGTGCGTTACCCTATCCTTAAACTCTCCTGACAATAGCCTGGTGAAATCAGGGATGTAATTGCCTCTGAACTTGGCTTGCACACACTTTATCTGCACACTGAAAGCCAGAATTTAATGGGCTTTGCACACGGAGGAACTGCATTCTTGAGCAGGAGATAGAGCCTCTCTGTGCGTTTGCTTCGGCCACGCTCATAACATCATTTTGGTGGTGGTTTCATGGCGGCCTGGAAAGCCCCAGGTGCTGGGAGTGACAGAGCCAAGAGACATGAACCTGCTTTATCTCCAGGCATTAACACAGCTAATTAACTCCCTTTCAAAGGCCCCCCTGGGGTGATTAATCCCTATCAGCCTCCATCTCCAGCCATTCAAAGAGTCTGTGTCTGCTGAGGCATTTACGGCCCCCAGCTAGCCTGCAGAGTGCAAGACAGCCTGTTATCGGGGCTCTAAGACAAATGGCTGCCTATCTCCCCAGTGGCCTTGCAAAATCCAGGAAAGTGCTATGCTGTGCTGGCCACCTACTTTCACCCACCCTCCCTTCTTTGCTAACGTTTCACAGATGTGACCTGAGCCCACCCCTTTCATTGCTTAACAATAAGCAGCACCACCCTAGCCCTGTGAAAGCTGAGTGAGAGCACTTTACTTTTCAGCCTGCCAAGAGCCACACAGGGACAAGGCTTTTCAAGCTGCTTCACTGAAATCCAAACTAAAAGGCCCATAATGAATGAGGGGGCAGTGCTAGAAAGAAAAGGATGCTTTAAAGCAGGAGTGGCCAAAGTATGGCCCAAGTTCTCCAATGCAGCCCATAGCCATCCTTATCCCCAGAACAGAAGGGCGATCCTTGGAGACTATGTCTGACAGCCTGAGATACTGCAGCCCATGGGGATACTTGCCAGTTAGAAGGCTATTTTGGTTAGGGTGACCAGATAGCAAGTGTTAAAAATCAGGATGGGGGTGGGGGGTACATCTACATAAGAAAAAGCCCCCAAAATCGGGACTGTCCCTATAAAATCGGGACATCTGTACACCCTAATTTTGGTAAACAAGCAATAACATGACGACATTGGTCAGTACAGCTGACGAGTGTGCCCAGAACTTTTGGGAGCCTCCAGAGCTGGGAATCAGACTCAAACAGCCGGAGCAGTGGGTTACAGGACTTGACCAAGGCACTAGTTTTGGCTGTACTGTACCTGGTTTCCTCTGTTTAACAAAAATCAAGCATCCATGGGGTAAACTGCTATACCTCATGTCTTCCAGCAGGGGACAGTATGGCATCAGTATCAGTGCTGAGTACATTGTAAAAGGAAACCATTGAAAAGTAAGGTTTCAGAGTAGCAGTCGTGTTAGCTATATCCGCAAAAAGAAAAGGAGTACTTGTGGCACCTTAGAGACTAACCAATTTACTTGAGCATAAGCTTTCGTGAGCTACAGCTAGCTCACGAAAGCTTATGCTCAAATAAATTTGTTAGTCTCTGAGGTGCCACAAGTACTCCTTTTCTTTTATCAAAAAGTAAAATGAGCAAGTCTAGTATTGAAGAGAGCTTCAGACTTTTTCTGAAGAAGGTGAGGACAGAGAGACCAGACTGCGTCTGATATATTGACCTGTCAGAGAAGAGCTTTATCTGTCCCCCTTCAGATTAGACAACTTCCAAGAAGGGCTGTTGGGATTTTGCACTAGTGTACAAGTGTGCACATGTGAGTGAGAGCATGCATATGTACAGTTCCTCCATAATTTTCCCCTTCAAAGGCTCCACATCAGCCCTACCCATCCTTCTTGCCAAGTGGAGAGGAGTCTGGAGTCGCTTCAGACTTGTCAGTGCCACTCCCAAGGGAGCTGCTCAAGAGTGATACAAGATGTTCCCTCTTCCTGGAGCTGGGCACTGCCAGCTGAGGAGTTCCGGACTGGACTGGAATCCCTCATGTGGCAGAGCAGCAGGAGAACTCCAGAGGCAGCTAGCATTACAGTTTTGGACTTGCTGTCCACAGTCTGCTCTGATTTCTGGAATGATGTCTGTTTTCCTTGGGCTTGGGTTCTGTGCATAAAGCAGTGTATTTACTATCTTTGGGTCCCAACTCTACATCACTTCAGGGGGCTTGTTTAGCCAAAGGCCTTGGCTGAGTTTATACTGGAGCAGGATTGTCCATCAACCTTTGGGCTGTGGTGGAGGCTTTCACCGTCCCAATTGCTACAAGGCGATGACGAAGCCAGAGACAAAGAGTCTTTGCAGCAACTTTCCAGGGATTGTATTTAAAGTTCTTTCTTCCTCAAAAAAAAAAAAAAAAAAAAATCCCCACTCAGTCTCCATTTTGGTTCCTGGTCTCTTGTTCATTCCACTTTTGCTAATGCCTTTTTTGTTGACCTGACAGGAAATGCAGGAATAGCCTCTTAGATAGAACCATGTGTTCTGGTTTATTGCCACATAAATCAGTAGCGGAATAAACCTTATTCTGGGGAATGATGAGACATTATATGAAGGTGAAGCGCTAGGGCAGTAACAGTGTTACTGGACGTTAGAGAAAGCTTAACCAAGACAGCTTTTGCTAGGAACAATCTGCATCTGATGTGGCTTCACATGAGATGTGGCACACTGTGCCTGCTCCCAGGTTGGCATTGACGTCAGCTGCATTTATATTGTCTCCTAGCTATTTATTATTTTAATGGCCGCTCAGGGTAGCAGAGCTGTGCTGCATGCCCCGCAGACTGCTCGTGCACAGTTAAATTCTCTCTTCCCATCCCTGACCTATGGAATTATCGTTCATTAGTTTGACTTCCCCGCAGTTCCCATCATAGGTGACTGTTAATGCCACAGATTACGGAAGAATAGCTGAAGATTTATCGTGCAAAAATAATCTGGAAGCAATGGGACATATCTTCCCCCTCTGGGGCACGATGCAGAAGGGATGGAAGGAACAGAAATCCTACTTCTTTGGCTGTAGAACTTGTGGAAGAAGGGGAGTCAACATGACACTGACCTGTCCCTTCATACCCTAGAAACGCTTCTATACAAACATCATGTGGGTTGGGGCTTTGAGGGTTTACGGGATATGTGGCTGCCTGGAGAGTGGAAAAGTTTAGGGACGTCACCTTGTGACACAATTCCCTGTGAAAATGGCAAACCTACAGGGAAATTCCCACTAAAGTTAATGCAGAGTCTGTTAGCATGAAAACTCCCAGATTCTGACCCATGACCTCTATTCCTACTAGGAAGGGGAGGGAATAGTCTGGGTGTGCGAGTTGGGATCGGAGGGGGGTGGGGGGAACTCTTGAGCTCCTCTTCTAGTCCTGCTAACTGGATGAGTTGGGAGCTGTGTGAGTGGCTGCCTCTGTGTAACTCTTCCCATCCTACGGGTTTTTCCACAGAGCTGTGAATGGGATATGCAGGGAGTGCACTGAGTCTGGATCACAGTTTGTGCTGGTGCGTGCTAACACAGAAGCCAACACACAGTCCTTTACTGCAGGATAATTTCCAACATTTGCCCCTAATCCATCCCCTACGTGTCATAACTACATCCTAACAGTGGCCAACACTTTTTGATCAAGTGAGGTAGAGACTTACAAGGCAGCCATAATCTCCTCTGAGTCAGACAGATATTCTCCGTTGGTTAAGAAAGAGACAGTGACCGAAAATTCTGAGGGGAAGAAGGATCCTAAGGCTGAAACAAAGCTGCCCATTGAGCCTTTTCATCGAACTGTTAATCTTTCTTTCAAAAACGTCACATTTGTTCAGTAACAAAAGCTTAAAAGAAGCTGAATTGAGCCTGAAAACCAGCAGCAAGATTTAGAGGAAGCGTCTTTCATTCAGAGCAAGGAGGGGTGAGAGACTCCTTCTTTTTCTTGCCTGTAACCAATGGGATCACAGGAATCCACGAAGGTGACGGATTAATGCAGGGGCTCCCCAGGTAGATGCTACGTGACTTCTGGCACGCTCCAAAAACGTTTCCACAGCGACCAGCTGAGCAAGAAATATGGAGTGTGACGGAATCCAACGGAAGCCTGCACTTGAGGAGGAGGGTGCTTTGCAACTCTAAGAGATTCCTAAACCCACCATACAGGGCCCACGATGAAGTGACGGGTTGTAGTAATCAAAATCACAGCAGCTAGGAAGAGACTGGCATTGTAAACATCCTACCCCCTCAGCTTTAATTCTGCTGTTTCCCAGTGCAAGGCTCCATTCCAGATCCCTGTTCCTGAGCCTTTCTGTGCAAAGTCTGCATCCCTCTCTTTGGCAGAAATTCAGCTAGTGGGGGAATTTTAGCCCCTTCCTGAAGATCAGATGGTGTTAGACCAGTAGGTCTAGCTGGGCTGGGTGTGAATCTCACAGGCACCTGAGCAATGTGATTCTGGGAAGCAGGGGCTCCTCCTTGCCATAAGAAAGCAGATACCTTGTTTTTAACTGAAATGCTTTATCTTTTGTAATGAAAAATAGTTCACAATAGGAGAGAAAAATGTAGAGAGAAGGCCGTGAAGTGAAAACTTTTCCCCTAGAACTTTTGGGTGTAATTGCATTTAGGTAACAGGGATGTTGCAGGCATTAGGAACAGGCAAGAACCCTTTTTGGTAACATTCTACTCTTTGTAGGCTCCGCTTTCCTGCCTCTGGTGGGTTTTTTAATACCATTGAACCTCTGGCCAGGCTGTGTTTTAGTTTAGTTTTTATTAAGAAATTCAAACAGGGAATTTTAAATGTTTGACTATAGCTGAACATGTGGGATGCAGGTGGCACGTTGGGCAAGTGGGAGAGATTCAGCTTGCAGCTGGTGAGTGGCATGATGGGGCTAAGCCCCACAGGGAGTAGTAAGGATTTGCTCTACAAAGCTAGTGTGCAATGTGAGAATGCTCGTGGGCATAGAATTCCACCAAGAGCTAGAGTGGGGAACCCTTTCCTTTCCTTATGGCCCACTCCTTTGCAGTTAGCGACAGTGAAGTAGGAGTGTGAAACTCTCCCCAGTGTAGGTTTTTTGTCACTGGTAGAAGTGGAAGCTAAGGGTGATGTAGGTGTGGGTGATGCACTATCAGAGCTAAATGCTTGTGGCTATGAAGGATGTGCGGTTGCTTTAGAAAGGGAACCTGGCCATGCTGTCATGTGTATGGATATTAACATTTGTGTTGTTGACTATGTTTTTCCCCCAGAAGTGGCAGAATTGCAGTGGTGTAAGGTCGTCTTATGTGTGATGTTAGTGGTGAATGCAGCTATGCTGTTCCCTCTCTAGCCATAGGACCTTTCCTCCTTTTAAGAGGAGCTGGTGCTGTCACTTCTATTACCCTGTAGGGACCTTTTAGGACATGACGCCTCTGTATCAGAGTCGCGTTCCGTATAAAGCTGCCTTTTCTCAGCATCACCCCCAAATGAGGAGCATTGAACCACTTCCAAAGTAGCTGTGCAATTGGAGGTTAGCTTGAAAGTGGCCCATACACTGGTTGGGAAGCTCTTCTGCAAACAGCATTGTTTAAAAAGCCTCTCCCACTACAGTTACCCTTGCATACTCCCTGTTGCTCTGTGAACAAGGTTCAGCCCAGAGCTGAGACAGACACGGAGGATGAGACAGGGATTTCTATCTGTGATCGGAAAGTAAGAAGCTGAGAGGGAGGTTGACTTTTGAAATGCAGCCCAGGTATCCTGGCAGCTCTCAAAGGGCCATAAAAGAGGCAGTGGTTTAACACTGGTTGGTTGAGCTTCAAAACATTTTATTGTTTGGAAAGATGTAAGGAACTCCTCAACATTCCTGTCTGTGTTTGGAGGGGCGGAGGCTGTAGTCTGCTCCAAAGAGGGAATAGGAAGCTCCAGATCTTCATCCAGAGGATATTTTTCCCATGCTCTTTCCTCCCACACAGCAGCGCCCTCCCTTCCCTTCTGGAGCTGCGACAGGCAATAGTTTCAGCACACAGACAGCGCTTGACTTATTTACCTTTGGCGGATGCAACTTAAAATGTAAATTGTCCTTTTTTCCCCCCTTCATTTTAAAGAACAGAAACTTAAACTAAGCAGCATTATTGTGGGAAGCTTCTGCCACAAGCTCAGTGATTCTCCAGGCCCCTGCTTCTTGGGGAACCACTGCCTAGTTACTACCAAACTGTGGAGTCAACCCCAGGTGAGATTTAGTTACAGCACAGGCCACATCTGACACAGAACTGTGGCTTACAAACAGTAGTACTTAATGCTAGTAAAAGCCACTTCTTACTATTAATTCTTACTATTAATTCTATTTACATTTCCCCTGCAGTACAAATGATTTTTGTATTTCCCTAGTACCCTCCATGTGAGAACCTGATAAAAGCACTTATCAAACTAATGAATTAAACCTCAATCTTCCCATGAGGTAGGCTTTAGCTCTATTTTACAGAGAAGGAAACTGAATGAAGTACTGAGTGGAATAACTCACATAGGCTCGTGCTGAGTCAGTGGCAGGAATAGAACCTAGGAGTTCTACCTCTTTCTTCATCTTATACTTTAACACAAGACCAGCCTTCCTCCCAGATGTGACCTCAGTGGAGGGTCGGTTCACAGCACTAGGAAGAACCCCAGCATGGTGTGAATGAAGCATTTAATTTTCTTAATTCTCGGGAGCTGTTGTAATACCTTCTCTCAAAGGGGAAAGAAAGGGATATTCTTCCCATTCGACTGCTCTCTGATCGTGCTCAGATGCTGGTGATTGACTTCTAAAAGAGCAGGCTTAGGGTGATCTATGACACGCTTATTTGGAAAACTCCTGCATGAAAAGGTGGGTTTTGCACTGTTGTATCAAGATGGTGAGATGTGAGCTCAGCCTGCTCTCTGGTGAATGAGAGCTCCATAGTTACAAATCCTCCACGGAGAACACTCCAGCCCCGTGCTTTCTGAGTTCAAACCTGCTCTCTCTCACCGGAAGCATCCTTTTTTGAGTGCATCTCACACAGTGGGCTATGGAAAGTCAGGCTCTAAGATAGCAGAGCCCCAAATCCACTTAAAGCTAAGGACAAAGACGTCAATATGATCTGAAATTTGATTAGCAGGTAGGGTAGAGCGCAGAGCTCTGTTTTGATGTCATCTCCTCAAAAGGCAGACAGCCACACAGTTGACCAGTTTCAGTTTCTGAATGGGCCTTTAGCATCAGTCCCAAGTAGAGAGCATTGCAGAAATCCAGTCGGGAGGAGATAGATGCATAATGCACCGGCTTGGGCTGTATAAGGGTGGAATGGCTACAGCTGTCTGGCCATCAGAAGATGAAAGAAAGCATTTCTGGCCACATCTATTCTGGCATTTAAAATACATAACAATGGTAAGCCTGCTCACCACTTTGTGCATGGGTGAAGAGATAATCTTAGTGGATGGTGAGACCATAGTTCCAGGAAATGCATCCTCCCACCAACCAACATCTCCTCTGTCTCGTTAGGCTTGATCTCGAGTCATCTACTTTTTGTCCTGAGCCGCATTTCACAGGGGTCTGAATCATTAGGAGCACTGCATTGTCTGCATTTGTCAAGGCGTAGGCAAAGTGGGGGATCAGCTGCACAGTGGTGAGATGGAAGAGTACAGCATCTCAATTCTTTCAGTGGCCACACAGACATGAAATAACAAGACTGAGTCCTGTAAGCTGCCCATCACAGCCCTCAGGGATCTAGCAGAAAGAAGTGAACCAAGCCACCCATTAGGTACAGACTGGGGCTTTTTGCTTGTTCTGGAAGCAGCAATAATTGATAGACTCTCAGTCTAGCTGAACTATGGGCCAGTAGGAGCCTGACAGTTCCAGCTGCTGTCTTTCTGATTTGGGCCTGATGCTTTATAGCTGCTTCTTGTTTGGATCGGGGAGATTTACCAGTAGCCCTTCTCCCCATGCATTTTACCTCTCTCTAGCCCAGGGGTGGGCAAACTCTTTGGCCTGAGGGCCACATCGGGGTTCCGAAACTCTATGGAGGGCTAGGTAGGGAAGGCTGTACCTCCCCAAACAGCTTGACCCTGCCCCCTCCCACTTCCTGCCCCGACTGCCCCGCTCAGAACCCCTGACCCATCCAACCCCCCCTGCTCCTTGTCCCCTGACCGCCCCCTCCCAGGATCCCCCACCCCTAACTGCCCCCCTGGGACCCCACCCCCTATCTAACCCCCTCTGCTCCCTGTCCCCTGGCTGCCCCGACCCCTATCCACACCCCCACCCCCTGACAGGCCCCCTGGGACTCCCACACCTATCCAACTGCCCCCTGTACCCTGACTTCCCCCTGGGATGCTGGTGGCACGGCAAACTGAGGCTGCAGGGAAGGAGGAACAGCAGGGGAGGGGCCAGGGGCTAACCTCCCCAGCCGGGAGCTCAAGGGCCAGGCAGGACAGTCCCATGGGCCATAGTTTGCCCACCTCTGCTCTAGCCATTGCAGATTTGGTGTCGCAACCCATGTTTTCTTCTCCAGGCAGTTCCTGGCCCCTAGCGCTGAATCCTAGTTAACACTCCTGCCACCTCCTCTCTGGTGGGTTGTTTCCAGAATGTCCTGTCAAGTATAAAACAAATAGCAGCTCAGAGCTTCTCACTTCCAGGAGAAACTGCATTTTCACACTGGCTCCTAACCTTCTCAGCAAAGCCAAAGCACAATTAACACTGAAACTAATCCCCACTCTAAAGGTGGAGCCAAGAAAGGCTCAGGAAAATTAACCTTTTCTATAAATCACTCAGCGCTTGGAGGCAGCTCTGAAAAGTGTCCCTGCCTTTCACTTTTCTCTTCTTTCCTCTCACTCAGGACCTACAACAGGGCAAATCTTCCATCTTGGAGCTGGAAATCTTTTCTCTGTCTTCACGCAGCATTCTGGGAAAAGAGTCTAGCTCCTGACCAGTTGTGGATTCCTGTTCCCAAGGCTGCTAGAAGCTTGGATCCAAGGATTGAGATGAGCAGAGCAAATTGCTCCAGGGCTTAGTTCTCCATTCCAAGTTAGCCTCCTGAGATCAGCTATATAGCTAGCTCAGGTACCATATAATAATAGCAGAATGCCAGTGCTGCTTTAGTTAAGGTTGAGAACTGCTTTCTGTTTAAAGGTCGACTTAACTGGATTGCCTTGAAATCTGATGTGCTTCATGGAGCCGAGGGGTAGAGTCAGTTATCCAAATTTGGGGTCAGTTATGTAAGAGGTTCTCAAGAAATAGCCCACTGGAGAGAAAAAAGAAGACGCTATTTTTAAAGTTGACAGAGTCTACCAACCTTTTTGTGTGCAGACATAGGATCAAACCATGCCTGTGATCATGGCCAAAATGGTGTCAATCACTCATCGTTTACCCCGACTAGTGCAAGGCACCCACTAAGCCCTTTGCAGGAACACAACTGAAAACAGTATTTGAAAGAGAGTTTGGCATCTAGATACGCATATACTTAACACTCGTGAGCCAAACAGATTACACTTTGAAGACAGACAGCCCAAGACAGTTGCTAGCCCGCCATAGCTCATCAGACCTGTGTGACTCAAGGGGACATCAAACTTGAACAACACTGAGGCACTGTAAATTCAAATCTGACACTTGCCAGAAATCTGGGGGGAGGGGTGGAGGGGGAGGAGGAATAGGCATTGCTACAATCTGCCTCTGTCAAAGGTTTTTTTTTTTAGTTTGGGGAAATGTAATCTGCATACAGCAGAAAACTCAGAAGGCATTCAAATTATTTTTGAAAAGAAAATAAATGACAGGTGAATGTTTGGGGGAGGAAGGGAGGGAGGGGAGGGTGCAGAAACAGAAGAGGAAAATGGGAATGAGTGGGAGGGGAGGGGAGAGGGGTTGAGGTGCTCAGGTCATGGGGGAGGTAAGTATTGGGAGGGCTGCTACAGAGGTGCATGTTATGGGTTTAAAGTTGCATAGCTGTGTACCTTACCTCTGTATTTCCTGGTTTTCAGAACTTTACATTCTGGAAGGACACAAAATACCAGCATGCAACCTTAACTCTGCATTAACCATTTTTTTTTTTTTTTTGGGGTCAGTGGGTACACAGACCAAGCAGGCTACAGAGCCCCACGTTAGAATATCTGCTGCCTCCCTTAGCAAATAGGGCCAATAATAGAATCTGCTCTTAGGCTCAGATCACACACCGGTACCTCTCATCACACCATAGCTGTGGGAAAATGCTGAGTGAAACTAGAGGGGAGTGCCTGGAAATAGAAAGGCAGCCTGGAGTGCTAGGGTGAGTGGTGTGGAAGGGTTCAGAATTCTTTGTCCTCCTGGTATGGCAGATCCTTTGATATCCCCAACACCCATAAGGTAGCAGAGTCCCCACTGTGCTAGCTCAGCCTTGTGCACCATTTAATTCACCTCCCTGTGCTAGCCAGGCAGCAACCCATTGGGATCGCTCCTTGATCTTAGCACATATCACTGCAGGAAGGGTGTCTTGCATTTGTGCTGACTCTCAGCAGCCACATTGTTGTTATGTAGGATCCTGGAGCATCCAGCTGGAGAGGGGAGGCAGCCTGGTGGTTCTGAGGAGCTTGCTGTGGCCAGGACTGACATTCTACCACATCCCCATGACTAAACAATATGGCTATATCTACCTTGGCACAGGTGAGAAGAACATAGACCTGCCCTTCATGCTGTGAATTGCCCACCCAAGCTGAGAATTCAAGGGAAGAGGTGTCACATTTAGATTTTATACTTGGGGATTTGCAGTTATTGTTTGTTCTAATAAACCTGTGTGAAATCCTTGCACCTGTCAGCAGTTTTCTGTGCCCCAAAAAGAATCCTGAGGATTTCCCTAATGCCTCACTGTGTGTATTCTTAAACCTAGGCCCCGTCTGAGTGCTCAGGCATTGTGTGCCAGATCTTATTCCTAGGCAGCGTGAGCAAAGGTTGATTGTAGCATGTGAACATAAATAGAAAATAAGGCTTCTGTCTTAGTATCAGAAGGAAAAGCTGCTGCATTCTAGGTCTTGCCTACACTCAGGGCTCCACACTCCACCTTGTGCTCGGTGTGGGTGTTGAGGAGAGAAGGGGGTCTCTTTTGTTAAAAGTAGAGGTCCACCTTGCTCACTGCTGGCAGAAGTGAAAGACCCAACTGTACAAGAGTCAGTCTGTTGTGCTGGTAAATACTGTGCTCTCAGATTCTGCCATTCAGGGTCCACATGGTGTACCACTGCACTTGTCTCACCCAGTCATTCTCCCACTATCACATTGATGGCTGATTTGGGTTACCCGCCATAGAAAAGATGCCATGGAAGTGTGTTTATTCTAGACACAATGTGAGTAGCGATCGTTCAAAGAGAGCGGAAAGGGACAGAATATGGTGATAGAGCTCCTAGCCTCCATTTTCTGAGAGGCTCAGCTAGAGATTTTACCTAAGGATTCAACACACTTAGAGTCAACACTTACATTTTCCCTAAAGCCAAGGATCCAGGCATCTTGCACTCCGCCTGGCCTGAATCTAGAGCTTCCTTTTCACAGACTCAAGCCCAAAAGGATCATTTTGGTCATCTAGTCTGACCTGCTACACAACACAGGTCATTGACTCTCCCCCACTTCTCTTGTCCATGGTGGTAGATGGTAACAGACGGTCCTGCCTAAGCTAACACAGCACTCACCAGCACAACAGAAGATAATAAAAAAGGGCTACACAGCCTGGCGCCTCAGAGGTATGTTGGATAGAGGGAGACATAGCAGCAATGAACCCTAGTAAATTTAATCTTGCTTTTGCATCAGGCCCATACCTAACATTTTGGAAGTAGGATTGCTCACTAAGGTGAAAGCCAGCTGTGTGTATGAACTGTACAGGAACAGAGCTACAGGACAGACAATGATGTATAAGCTCCAACCACACACTGTTCCAGGCAGCAGCTGCAACCATGACAAGAGTGGCTCTCAGCAAGTTTACACGGAAGGAGAAGAAAGACCAAGGATGTCAATGTGTTTTGTATTTGTCAGGAACAGGAGTTACAGTGAGCCAGTAAATAATGCTAACAGGCACACAGTGAGACACAATCATGCCAAATGCCTGCCTGCCACTGTCATGTGTTTTCTGCCTCAGACTAAAGTCATTACACACTACTCAAATATTCCACTTCAGCACTGATTAACACAATTTCCATCACTCCTGATGTGGTAGCAAGGAGAAGAGAACTTTTCTTCAGAGTCAAAGGTTGTAGGGCTTGGGCCAGTGACAGATCAGATCTGAGAGGTATTCTCCTTCTAAAGCTTCCTGCTGCAAAAACCCCCTTGGGTCGTCACGAAGCAATGATCCGATCCTTTCCTGCTTTTAAATGATAATCAAATGTCACCCCTTGTTCTACCTGCACAGGAAGGCAATGATGACGAATCCTGCATGCCCCCAAAGGAGCAGATGGTTGCTTGCTCGCTGGAGACAATGCAGAATGCTAAAAGCAGAGATGCTTGGAATCAGGGTGTCGCTGGGGCTGAGAAACTCAGAACAAGGGCAGAGTGGCCTGCAGAACTGTGATCCATTGGCTGTGCAAGTTCCGCTGTGCCTCAGTGATTTAAATAAATAGGCTTCTGCCCATAGTTGATGTTATCCATCAGCAAGGGGTGTCCAACACGGAAGGGGACTCTGCACCACTTAGGACCCCTCTTCCAGATGGGCTTAGCAGATCTGACTGACCAGCGGGTAAGATACCTGTAAAAACAGAAGCAGAAAAGCACCTCAAATTTGAGACTGATAACTGAGAAAAGGCTTTGGCTAAAGCAGGGGTGGCCACTGCCACCTTTTTGTTACAGAGGCAAGGACTATGAACACCAGAGGACACAGTAAGCAAAGCTCCCCACTGGATCAAGGATCACTGAAAGGGAACACTGCATCCTGGGACTCATAGGCTGTACCTCTGTATGGAAGACAATGGCAACTGCCATGAGCTCCATTCTGTGTAGGTGCAGGCTCCTGGCAAGTTATCCATCTGATCCCGTTTGGCTAAGTTTGAGCATCCAGTTCCTTACTGTATCAAAAGCCAACTCTAAATTGCATGACCATCCAACCCCCCCGTGCCATCTTATTGGGAAGATACCAGCTCCACAGCCAGCCTGAATAAGGCAAACCCAACTCAGTTGAAAGTCTCCAAAGATGTTAGTCTATTTTCATTAGGTAGGCAGCTATTTCTCCTGGGATTCTGACCAATTAATTACACACACACACGTTAGTTGTGATGTGCTTGTATAACTGTGTTCCAACATGCTGGTGCAGGAAACCAGAACTTGCAATGCAAAAAGCGCTGGGAGTGGAATTACAACTGCAAATATATCACAAGAGCAACTCCTAGTGATTTAACGGACTACACTGGATTTTTACCATTGAACTTTACATCTGGCCTTGAACACAAGATGGAATTTCATGCCCAGTGTCAGCTAGCAGGGATCTAATTCCATGTCTGGGAAGCCTGGAGTTTTGTTGCCCTTCAAATCTTTTGCTACTGGTAGGGAGGGAATAGAAGTCCTTGAAGAAATAAGTTTTGTCAGGCAAGATCTGAAGCAAAACTCTGATGTAAACCACACTTGGACAAATTAAAATTTGTAACAGCCTGGTAAGCTTTTTGCCCAACAATGTTGTTTGCCCATCTCTGCTGAGTAATCATGTGATCTTAGTATGACCCCCAATCTGTTCCCCCCACCCCAGCAAAACAAACAAACAAACAAAGGTTTTGTTATCTCTTATTTGCATCATGTGTGAATTTAAAGGTTAAGTGCTTTGGGCAGAGGCCATGTGCAATTTATATGTATAGCAAGGCATTTACTACATGCTTGGGAACTGTAAAATAAATCTCACAGTGCTGGGTGGTTATGGACTATACGAAAACAGTACACATTTTGCCAGCACTTTTCTTCCTCAAGGATCCCGAAGAACTTTACAAACAAATTGTGTCTAAAGATCTCTGCTACTGAAACAAAGTTGCCTCTCAGCTGCTTTACAGACAAATAAAGAGATTTAGGCTTTTCGTCCAGGAGCTTACAACTAGAGCAGACATGAACATGTCCAGAGGAGACTACAGGAAGGGGGTGAGAATGGGAGGCAGAGTTGCACATCACAGAATCAACTCACTTGTTCTCATTTGCATACATTGTATTAGTCCCTTTCTATGGTTAATCTTAGGCCTGGTCTACACTGGGGGGGAGGGGGAAATCGACCTAAGATACACAACTTCAGCTATGAGAATAGCGTAGCTGAAGTCGACGTATCTTAGGTCGAATTACCTCGTGTCCTCATGGCGCAGGGTTGACTGCCGCTGCTAACCCATCAACGCCGCTTCTCACCGCAGTGAAGTACAGGAGTCGACGGCAGAGCGATCGGGGATTGATTTATTGATCCCTGATAGATCGATCACTACCCGCTAATCTGGCGGGTAGTGTAGACGTACCCTTATACTGGTGCATTAATGGAGTCTTTAGGACAGGAAGTGAAGGAGACTCCCATATTCAACTGAAAATGCAGGCAGGATTTAGAGAGACCAAAAGCAATGACCAATTTGGAATTTGGCCAGAAACTGGGGTTAATGCTATATCTTTTGGGAGAAGTTCTATGGGATCTTTAATGAGCACAAGGGGACAGGGTCCTTATTTTTACATTTCATCTGAACTGCAGCCATGCACCTACAGTGAGCTCCGATGGAGAGGAACTTAACTACAGGGAAAGAGGAGGAAAATCCAAAATTGTTTCAATGCATCACAATGTGCCAAGTGCAGTTTTGGTCACATGACCATCCACTTACGGGAAAGAGCTCCCGTGATAACAAATGATCTCACTAGAAGAGGGAAGCACAGTGAATGTTGGAGATATACATCAATGCTGTGTGCACGTTTAGACAGCCAGTGGCTTTAAGAAATCCCTGTCTGTTTCCATGTGGGCGCTGGAAGCGCACACCCCAAATCGGCATAGGAAAAAGGATTTAGTAATGGCCTGTTTTTAGAGCTTTTGTTATTTCTCCTTTGAGCAGGTCTAATCCAGCCCTCTGCTCCAGCCCTTTGGCTTCCTTTGGGGACAGCAGGCTGGGGCTTTTCATTTTTAGTTGAAACAGACATTTGGACGCTCTCCCTTCCTGGAGCATAGTTTGCTTTTACTGTTTCTAATGCTTGCTTTGTCCAAAACTCAATTTTGACCTATTTTGCTTGCTGCCTTTTACTTTGATGATCCTGCAATGGCAAAAAACAAGCATCGCCCTGAGGCCCAAGACCTGCCACTCTGCTGCAAAGCACCTTTCCTACTCTCTGCCTAACCCCTTCTTTCCACTGTTTGATGCTAGAATGCACTCATTTTCTATCTGGAAGGAACATAGAAAGGAAGGCCATGGAACCTGTCCAGCACCTGGAGTTTTCAGGCTAATTCTGGTTTCCAAGCACACTGCTTCGTTTGATAATTTGTGCATCCCATTCCACTCAAGTTTCCTTATTTCCCATTACCATTGTATCCAAGCACTAGGGTCCATTGTAGAGGGGTCTTTGCTTTCTCCTACACTTCACACGGTCGCATTTTCTTAAGCATATCGGTGCTGCCAGGGCAGAGCTTAGAGCCTGACGTGCCTTGGAGTATGGATGGACAAAGCATTCTGCATTCTAAGAGTATTCACAAACTTTTAGCCACACGGGTGCCAAAGGGGGCCATGGCTACCAGTCCTGGGGAACGAGGTTTGGGAGAGGTGCATGCGGCTAGCCCCGCGTCACAATCACCGCTATGTAACAACGTATGGTGGGAGTGAGCAGCATGCAAAGCTATTTTCAACCCTGCTGGGTAGTGGCAAGAATGAGAAGTACAAAAACAGCTGCAGTTGGTCACCTGTGGTCTTTGGAGTACCCTGGGCCATCCCAAATTTCTATGGCGTGTGGAAGTCAGGTTCCAGGGTTCACTTTGTGAGAGAGAAGAGCCTACAAGTTACGTTATCCAGACACTGCTGCTAACACTAAGGAGTGTGCTAGGGTGAGGGAAATGACTTGCACATGGGGCAGCTGTGGACCTGCGTGCAGGAGCCATCCTGGTGCAGCTCAAGGCTGAACTTCTGAACCCTGACTGAACTTTTTTCAATCTGGCTCTTGTTTGGATTAAGAGCAGAGGGCTTGAGCCTATGCAGGAAACCCTCTATCAAAGTGCTGGCAGGGTTGCCTCCTCCTTGCCACGCCCCCTTCCCAGGACGCCTCTTAGCTTCCACTCACCTGAGGCTGCTCTGGTTCTTTGTTTTTGAATTAATAGGAAACAGGGCTACAGGCTTTCAATGCAGGTGAGAAATCACATGCCACGTAAGTTAAGTGCGGATAACAGCTCCCAGCAAGTGGAAAGGGGTGTCAGCAGGAGACACTAATCCCAGCGAAAACTTCCTTCTAGGAGTTTAGCAGCCAGTTGCTACTAAGTAATCTCCTTCTTACCTAACCCAGGGTAATTTCGCCTTTCTCCAAGAGGCGAAGAAGGGCTAAGACTAGGGAAGAATAAACTGGGAGCTATCTGCACCCAATACTCTGACTCCAAGCCTTATAATGCCTCCTTCTGGCAGGAAGGTGGAAATGGAGTAGTTGTGAGCTCTCCAAATCCAGCGCTTCTACCCCATAATTCCACAGCATCTCCCACGGGCAGAGAGCAGGCCCTGAGAAGCTACGACCTACATTCACAACTATAACCCCCGTAATAGTTTATGGAAGGAATGATTTCATGGAGTTTTGCTTTAACCAATATTTTGGTCCTGACCAAATGAGCAGCCCGTACAGCATCCACATAAAAGTGACTCCAGACTCTGCCTCTGGGATGGCCACTGAGCTCAGAACAGCGATCTCCCACACTTGGCCTCTAACAACTTAGATACTAGAAAGGAAGCTGCCAAATTAGTGCGGTTTCTGATCTTGAAAGCAAGGAGGGCGGTTTGATCTGCAGCTGCTCATGACAGCTTCCCAGATTGTTCTGGTGTGTGTGGCCTGCACACACATGGCTCTGGGATTTTTGAATGCAGACTGAAGTTGCACATCGTACTGGAAAAGCCTCACAAAATCCCACTCTCTCAAGCTGGCCGTTGAAAAGATTGTGTTGCTGTGGCATGTAACTGCTCAGCACATACTCGGTGAAAGCATAAGAGAGGCATAACTAGGTGTAATGTGATGAAATTAAAAAAAGAAAAATGCAGGCTGAAGATCAGGGAACAATCCCTGACAGTGAGGGATCATCTCCGTAGCCTGTGGAATCATCTCAAGGAGGCGGCAGAAGCCCTAAACTGGGCAAAACACTAGAAAGTGCCCTGTAGGGAACAATTCTGCATTGCCAAGAGGTGGAATCGAAGGCTTTTCTACATCCAGTTTCTACAAACATGATACCATGGGCAGAGGTCTCTCTCCAATGCGCGTTGAGGAGGGGCACAACAGCTAACACACCCTGTTACACTCTGGCCACCAAAACGTGGATACCCAACAACAGTATTGCTACAATGGGCCCTCAGCTGGTAAAACAGCTAACAGATGGCACTAACAAGCTACTACTGTCAAGAACAGTAGCAAACAGGAAGCAAAGGGGATATGAGAAATACAGTGAGAGGTCTCTCACCTGGGCAGTATCCTGACAACAGGGAGGAGACCACATTCAGCCAAGAGTGCTGCTTAGACCCGGATCTCCTCTCTCTGGCTCAGCTGCTAACCACAAGCTATCACAGCCTCAGTAAGTGTATCACACTCTTGCACTAGATCTGCTTCTACTACTGCCACTTCTCAAATGCCTCCTTAGTGTTAAAGCATAGAGGGCTCTTCCAATCCTGAATGCAGACTCCTTCTTATGCAGGGTAGCGTGTGTAACCGAAAACAAACCAGGGGGTGCGGGTAAGGAATGGTGTCCCTAGCGTCTGTTTGTCAGAGAGTGGAAATGGATGGCAGGAGAGAGATCACTTGATCATTACCGGTTAGGTTCACTCCCTCTGGGGCACCTGGCATTGGCCAAGGTCGGCAGACAGGATACTGGGCTGGATGGACCTTTGGTCTGACCCAGTATGGCCATTCTTATGTTCTTACCATTTCCCAATGATCCAATCCTCAGTGCTTGCCCTGCCACACACAAAATGAGGGCAGCAAGAATGGGAACAGTTAGTGCCAACCACATTACTGGGAGCACCTTGAGTGGGAAACGGGGATGCTCCAAGTGACCTGATGGAAAAAAGAGCTCAGATCAGGGAGGGACTCTTATCACACTTCAGGGAAGGGACCAGTGAGGAGAGGTTCACGCATCAGGTAACACGAAGGGACCCCTTCACAGTCAAGAGGAAACAGGGCTTTTGTTTCCCTGAAGAACAACTGATATGAGAGACATGGCACCATGTATGTGCAGGGAGCATACTTGTGAAACATTTTATGGAGGGACAAAGGGGACAAGGCAGACCGGGGTCGCTGGGTGCTCAACACACAAGTTAGACTCACTGGGCCAAGAGGCCAGTGGTTGGGCAGCAACTCCCACTGCCCTACAACAGAGGTCATCTTGCTTGACTGCATTCCTTACAGTGGCACTCGGCAAGCACAGTCAGAGCGATCACCCAGATAAGATCAGAAGGCAAACCCTGCGCTATGAAACAGGGTCACTTAAATTGACAGGACTAGTGGAATTTGGGCACAGCACGTTGGGAGACAGAACATCCTTTGTGAGATGACCTTAAGTGTAGCAGAGGAAAAGTTCAGGGGCTGCTGCTGTGCAGTCCCCAAAGTTAGTTTGTGAGAAGCCAGAGTCTGACAAGTACCCAATAAACTGTCCTTTGCTCGTTGCCTCAGGAACCCTACAACCCATCCCAAGAGCTGGTCTTCCACGCCATCTCAGCAGGTAAGGAAAGAAGGAGCTGCAGATGCCTCAGGAACAAAGACTGTCTGTTGGGACTGTTTGTGCAGCTGGCTTTTCATGGGAAAGTCCTTTAATGAACAGCCCTTTGAGAGGCTCCATGGAGCCACTTGGCCAGGGCCTCGATGTAGTAGCTCACTTCAGGGAAGGGAGGGAGAAACAAGGGAGTCTTACATTGGTTCCTCCAGCTGATGCTGCTCTGAGCAGCACTGATGGGACTCTGGAAGGAGCCATGCGTTAAACCTCCTCTGCTTCCCTCAAATGAAGCCATTTGCCTGATTCCTGCCAGTCACACACTGAAGCTCAAGTCCTTGGAAATAGGATTTAGAGCCTCAGTCCAACTTTTAGCAAAGATGTTGGGCTGTGACTCCTACTTGGGGAGCAGAAAGGTCCATGGGATGGAATGAAACCATTGTTATGCTGATCAGCAAGGTTGCCTTGTTTTTGACTTAATGACCTGCCAGAGGTAGGTCTACTACGAATAGTGAATCTCTTCTGACCCTAGGGAACGTGGATGGGAATCTAACACCAACCTTCTCATCTCAGGCAGCAGTCCTGAGCCTGTCAGTCCAGCAGCCAATGAGAGCACTTATTCAGTCTAAGCCTCAAGATGACCTACACTGGCTGTGTGAGAAGAGGTTCAAAGCACCAAACACCTTCACATCCAGCTCAAGATAACTTTTCCCCTCCTCACACATGAGCCCAGGTCATCTTCCCTGACACCCTCTTATGGAGCTCTCTGGTGGCCATGTCCAGAGCTAGAGAGTCTCTTCCCAGCTCTTTTGTCTAGGGCAAAGAGCCAGACAGACAAGAGGTGGCTGAATGGGCTGCTTATCTTTCAGCACAGGGGAGCAAGGAGAGGAATTTCAGGAGCAGAGGGGGGTGAGCACATATACCTGCAGATAAGATGCTAATATAGACACACTGTCCCTCAGCTTAAGGCAAACTACTATCCGCCCCATAGAGAGGAGACTTCACTCCCCACAGAACCACAAAGCTCTGCATCCCTATCGTCCTGCCTCCTGTTCAGGAGATCCACAGAAGGAACTACCATATGCAAGTTCCTGAGACAGAAGTGTGTGTTTCAGGGGAAGGGGGATGAGGGGAAATGACCTGCAACAGGGCAACCATGTGGTGGGAAGGGGATGAGAATCAGGGAGAGCTTGACATAGCTAGGCATCTGAGCAAGCTGTTCTTCTCCAAAAGTCTGCAGCCCTGGTACCCCCCAGGAGTTAGGCATCGCATCACTCCTCACCTCCCTTCCTCTTGGCTTTATTTCCTCATGTCTTCCAGGTCCCATCCACCTGCCATCTTCCTTCAGCTAAAGGCCAGAAAGACTCTCTACAGAGCCCAGCAAGTGATCCCCCTCTAGCCAGAGAGAGAGGTCATTGCAGAGTAATGCAAGGTGCTCTGCCTTCCTGGCTGTCCCATGTAGTGCTAAGAGGCCAGCCATGCCCAGCTGAAAGCCTTTCAATAGCACAGTCAATATGCTGCAGCAGTGACAGGCAGGGAGAATGTTGTTTTTAACACCATTCACACAGCAGTCTCACTGGGAGGGGCGGGCAGGGAGAGACAGCCAGCACTACAGGAAGAGCTGGTTGAGTTCAGTGGCTACATAGGCTGATTTTAAGATTCCTGGAACTCGTTCACTTGTTTCCCTCTCCTTGGAAGAGGAACTGCAGGGCTTTAATAACTGGACAGAAAAGTTGCCTGGTGTCACTGCAGCTCCTGTTGGGGTCTCTTTAGAAACTTTTTGCAAGGACACCCCTCAGCAAATCCCCACGGATGTCTCCAAGGCTATAGCAGCAATGCCAAAGGAAACTACAGGATCTCATTCAAGTAGGGAGGCACCTGGAGAAGCCAGGAGGCTGTGCTGGTAAGGACCAGAGCACTCAACACAGCAGTCCCCACAGGGGAAGATGGGAGTGGGGGCTACTGCTCTTGGGGAACTGGTAAATACACCATTGAGCTGTGTGAGACAGTGTCTGCTGAGAGAGGCCAGACCCTTCTGCTCTGCCTCTCACTGCAGTGACCTCCTCCACCCAGTCTCAGGCCCCTCTCAAAGCACAACTGACCCCTCCCCAAGTTGGCAGTTTGAAATCCAATAGGCTCAAAGGCAGCAAAGTGACAAGTCAGATGACCTGAGGGGTCCTAATGTTACACCTTAAAGGCTTTGTGGGGAAACTGGTAAAAACTCCTCAACTCTCACTGCACTGAATGGAGGTGCGTGAGTTTGCTCAAAGGTCCCGGCCACCTAACTCACTATGGACAGGATCTTAGGTCCCCCATCGCCACAGGATCTGAGCACCACCTACATACTTGTGGATATTTAAGGAAGTTCACAGATGTGGGGAAATCAAGGCAGAGAAATTAAATGAGTTGTCCAAAGTCATGCAGGGAGCCCGTGGTTGAGCCTGGGACTGAACCCTGGTCTCCCAAGTCCCAGTACACATCTTAACCACAAGCCCATCTTTTGACACTGCTGTGTACCATGAAGGGAAAGGGAGGTGGTGATTTGGGCAGGAGGAAGGAAGTGGTTAAAGTTTTTTGCCCTGTGCAGTGCTGGCTGCTGTTCCAGAGAGCAATGTGGGAGGCACAGGTGGGAGTAGGCATGGGGCCAAAGCTCTCACAGTGCTGCAGCAGCCGAGACATGGCAAGGCTCCAAAAATGCAGAGCTTTTTACCTCCAGCAGTTAGAGGAGACAATATCTAAGCAGCATTCCTGAAATGCCCTCATTGCAGTCCCCCAGCTGGCCTGCCTCCCTCAGCTTCATCCCCATCTTTTCCAATCACCAGGCTGATCTCTCAACCCCAATCCTGCCTCCTTCACAAACTGCCAGCTCCCTCTCAAATCCCAGCCTGCTGCGGCCCAGCTCTGTTCCCTGCCTTCTCTAACTCAATCACAGTCCCAGCTCTGATACCTTTCTCCTCCCACTGAGAGGAAACAAGGGTACTGCAGAGTGAAGCGATAGTGATCCAGTAGAGAACACTCAGATACCAAGTCCCAAGCTTGGTTCTCAGGGGTGCTGTGCTGCCCTGAGATGTATATGGAGGTACCCAACTGAAGAGCCCACAGCATAATTAGCAGAAGTCAGGGTGCTAGCCCTGGAGCCTTGGTCCCTGCAGTGAGTTCTAGGATTCTCCATTTCCTGTCCTAACCAGCTGGGCAGAGTTGCTGTGTGTGATAAACAATCGCTGCACTCCACCCTAGATGTGCTGGATAAAGGGGTTTAAGATATGGAAATGTGAAGTATTATTTCAGAGCCCAATATCTGAGGAGCCTGGGGCCGTATCCTATAAAGTCTCCCACTGTGGAGACCCTGAATGCACACAATATGATCCCTGCTGACAGCACAGCGTGGGTATGTCTACACTGCAATTAGACACCTGCAGCTGGCCCGTGCCAGCTGACTCAGGCTCGTGGGGCTCAGCTGTTTAATTGCAGTACAGACATATGGGCTTGGGCTGCAGCCTGAGCTCTGGGACCCTCCCACCTCGCAGGGTCTTAGCGCCCGGGCTCCAGCCCAAGCCTGAATGTCTACACCACAATGAAACAGCCCCTTAGCCCGAGTCACCTGTCATGCGCCAGCTGGGGATTTTTAACTACAGTATAGGCACACCCCCAGTGGCCTGCAAACCCCGAAGAGCTGCCCACCAAGTCTCAGCTATAAAGCCAGGCCCAAACCCCAGGAGTCTCAAGCCACCCTGAGATTTGGAGTCTAAGCTCTCCCAGCAACAGGCCTATGGCCTCTGGTAACCCCACAACTCTCTAATGAAGGTTCATAAACCGCTCTGACATCTCCATGGAAACAGAGTGTGAGGTCATAAACAGGGGATTAGCACCTCCCAACAGTGAGCGAGGCACAAGAGGTGACAGGGGGTTTTCAATTCTCCCATCAAAGGCCAGGGGGCTGGGCGGGGGGAGAAGAAGGAAGAGAAGAGAGCTTGTTACACAGGACGGGCAAGCTGAGGGTGAATGACAAACTACAGTCAAAAGGGGAAAACACGGAAAGGGCAAAGAGTGCAGCATGCCTGTAACAAGCTCCTTCTGCCTGCCCTCCTCCATCCATTGTTATTGCCCACCGTGGGCTTCTCTGCATCCTAGCTAGCTCAGGGATTTGTACCAGCAGTCCTCACTGCAGTATCTTCCCTGTATTATTGCCAATTATGGGGAAGCCGATGGATTTGAGGGAAGGAGAACGTATCTTATGTGTCCAGCAGTTTCTAAACTCTGTGTGGATGGCTTGGATCAGGTATGGTTAGTTGTGGAGTGCCTTGAAGTATTGGCAGGCCAGAGCACAGTGATAGAACCTCACTCGTTACAGGTCCTGAATCCAGGCTGACTTCACTGCCTTACGCTTGTTTGGAGGCAGAAATGCCCTCCCACCTCCAGTCCCCTTAAAGGCAAGAGAAGACTATTTACCTGTTGAGCTTGGGTTTCTTGGAAACATGCCCTTCAGGAAGCAGTGGCCTGTGGTTTGGCAGCAAACCTGAGATGGAAAAGGAAAGATGTGAGATTTTGCATTGTTCCCTTGCTAATAGCTACAGTTATACCACTCTGAGATCCCATTACAACTCATAAGATAAGCAGACCGTATTTGGATAGGAGATCTCTGGAGAGAGCCCAAGGGGCTAAAATGGAAGAGGTGTTCTTCCTGTTGAGTCAGTATTGATCCAATGCCCTAACACAGGCAGGGGTGCAGTACGGCTGGAGGTGTTGTATTTGAGATGAAACATATAACTGAAGACTTGACCACTTGTGGTCACTAAAGAGCCCATGGTGCTGTTTATCAAACAAAGGGCACTGACATCTAGCCAAATTCCAGCACAAGGATTACAATCTGCCTCTTTGAATTCTCTCTGCATTTTAATTTGGATATAGCATGGGAAAGCAGGCATAATGGCTAGAGCAAGGAACCACGCAGGGGACCTGGGATCCATTCCTGACTGACACCTTGCTGTGTGACCTTGGGCAAGTCACTTTCCCATCTCTGTAAATTAATTTGAAATCCTCAGATGAGTGGGGCTATATGCCAAACATTACATTCACTTCCTGTCCTGAACACTTGTGTGTGCTGCTATGCACAAATTATTGCTTTGTTCCATCTCAAAGATCACTGAGACATGAAAGAATAGTTACTTACTGGATCCCACTGACTACATGTTCAGTTCCCTTGCAATTCAAAACCCACAGTAGCTGAGAACTCCTAAGAGCAGGCTTGGAGGGGCAGTTGTGGGACCCACGCTGGCTACATCATCTCGAAGAACCACTATTACTGTAGGGTAAATAACCACTCTCTTTTTGAGAACGTGTCAATGTGGAGCCCACTGCAGGCAAGAAGTATCTCCTATGGATGGTCGAAATAAAATATATATACTTATGGCATTTCATCAGTAGATTTCACAGTGCTTTACAAAAGGGTTTTTCCCCATTTTACAGAATGGGGAACTGAAACAGAGAGAGGTGACACAACTTGCCCAAGGTCACCCAGTACGCCAGTGGGAATAGAACCCCAGCTTCCTGAATCCCAGTTCGTTACTGTATCCACTAAGCAACACTGCCTCCATAGAGTTCCAGCTGCAACAATAATTCTAGTGCTGCTCTCCTGAACTTGGCATCTGACCTAGCCGCTAAGTCCAAGGCACAGCGCTTGACAAAGGTCAAGTGGATTACTCTACATGAGATCTCTGACATTGGCACATGTCTGAAGCAGGCAAAACAAGTAATTTAAGCTCTGGTGGAGTGAGCCTTGATATTCAGTGGGAAAGGTACAGCAGCCAGTGATGGCTGCAAGCGTTACCATCCGGAATCTGAGATAACATATGTATTTGTTCAGTCTCTTCAGGTCTAGGACAAGGATCAGCTGTCCCTTCCCTCTTTGTGATAAAGATGCACTGCAAGTAGAAGCCTCTACCCCTGTACTCCCATGGAACTTCTTCTATGGTGCCTAGATAAACCAACGCCACTTCTTTCTGTAATAGGCTCTCATGAGATAGGTCCCTGAAGAGGGATGGGGAAGTGAGTGGGATAACCATGGACATGGTTCCCAGCACTCATTTGTCCAAGGTGATATCAGACCAAGACCAACAAAGTGGGGCAAGCTGGCTCCTGAAAGTAGTTGCCAGCACCTGATCGATTCTGATATGGCTCATGACATTCCCATCAAATTTGCTATTGGACTGAGGAGGAGGAGTGGATGCTGGAGGAGGTAGATGAAGGGCACCTTCACTGGTACTGTGAACATTTCTATTGTTGGAAGTCCGGTTGTCTGCTCTGGGAGTAAAGGTGAGCCCACTGCCTTTGTTGGGGTTATCTGTAGGAATTCCTACTGGTGAATGGTGTGTAAATCCTCTGGAATCCCAGGGTGGCCTGATTCCTTTAGGGAGGTAGTGCCTAGTCCTCGAACTGAAGAGCTCCATTTCCTCAAATGGGAGATCTTGAATGGTATCCTACACCTATCTTGGTACCCTCCAGGATGATAGCCATGAGGTTAGTCTCCTGATCACAAATGTAGCCATCAACCTTGTGGCTATGTCCAAGGCCTGTGTGGCCACCACCTGCAGAGCTCTCCTGGCAACCATCTGGCCTTCTTGTATAATTTCCTTCAGCTCCTTCTTAGTGTCTTGAAGCAATTTGGGCAAAAATGGATCACTCTCTTCCAAGTCAGGAAATTGTTTTTGGCAAATTATGCCTGGTAGTTTGCCATATGTAGTTGCAGTGAAGCCAACAACAGGCTTTTTGCCTGAACAGATCCAATGTTTTGGGCTCTTTGTCGTCAGGAGTTCCTTTCACTGACTTGGATTTTTCTTATACTGCCGTGACTACTAATGACTCATAGTTTAGGTGGAAGGAAGAAGACTCAAAATTCTTTAGGGCCACTGGGTAGCGTTTCATCACCCTTTTGGAGGTTGGTAGAATGATGGCCAGGTTTTACCGAAGGGCTTTGGGCACTTGGTAGTAAGGGGTCCCAAAACAATAAGAGCTCACTGGCAGCTGTTATTCTGGTGGCTGCGGTGGTGTGGAGGGAGGAAGGTGTGTTCCCTCCCCAAAGTGGTTACTACTAAATAAAGGGGTCAGGGGCTTGTTCCCAGAGAGGACTCATTACCTGCTCGGTGAGCCATTTGTATGCACACTGCAACCTTCTTATGCTCCTCCAGACAAAGACCTGTGATCCTACGGGGCAGCATCCCTCCATCAGAACGGATGAACTGACTCAGCAATAAGACATCCTAAGGAAGCAAGGAAAGAAGGTAGAATGATCAGTGCCAGAGCTGCACCAACAGCTACAATTCTTAGGTGCTGACACTGCCCCAGTGCAACGTATGAGAAGTTCAAAATTATTCCTTCCAGTGTATATTATCTGGCATTTTGTCAGCAATGAATTTCACCTGCCATTGTGTAGCCCAGAGGTTCTCAAACTGGGGGTTGGGACCCCTCAGGAGGTCGCAAAGTTATTACATGGGGGGGGGTTGCGAACTGTCAGCCTCCACCCCAAACCCTGTGCCTCACCTCCAGCATTTATAATGGTGTTAGATATATAAAAATGTGTTTTTAATTTATAAGGAGGGGGGTCGCACTCAGAGGCTTGCTACGTGAAAGGTCACCAGTACAAAAGTTTGAGAACCACTAGTGTAGCCTATTGGCTTAGCTTTGTTAGGTCCTCTGAAGTTCACAGCCTTTTATAGATTAATTAATGTAAATCATTGTGTCATCTGCCATTTTTGCCATCTCACCATTTGCTGCCGTTTTCAGACTACGTACCTAATATAATCTGTCGAACATCTAGATATACAAAGATACAGTTTTACAAAACATGCAGGAAGATATAATTTTACACAATGTTTTTGACTGAGTGGAGAGCTGATTTTTAGCTCATCAGTATCTGCGTACACAGATGTCAGCACTCACACATTAGGCCACATCTGGGTTTTCCCCTATAAACTGAGTGCAGGATTGTCCTCTACTGTCTATTCCTCAATTCTTTATCCAATTTCCCAAGGTGAAGCTTCTGTCATGTCCCTTTGGGGTGCCCAAAGGGGGATTAGTCCAAAATCTAGTAGATTTTGTCAGCAGTAAGCGCCTCATAAGAGAACTGTACTGTAACTGGGGAAGTCCTAATAGAACAAACCTTCAGCCCTTTGGCTGCGTGCACATTAGGAGGGACTGTTGGAGCAACGTCAAGGAAAGGAAGTCTTGTTACCAGAGAGCACTGAGAGCAGGTTGTGTGTTCAGCCAGAGTTCAGAGATCTTTGTAGACTTCACTGCTGTTGACCTTTCAGATTAAAAGCTACAGAAGTGCAAAGCATTATTTATAAAACACAATTTAAGTGGTGTATCTTCCGGATCTGGTAACACCACATAACTGCGATGACGGAACTTTAGACACAGCAGCGGCAGCTGCTGCACTGGGGTCCATTAGCTGTGCAAAGAGCACAGCCCAGCATTCAGATATGTTTTCCATTTCCACACGCAGCACAACAAATTCTAGCACACCGCTCAGACCAATGCAGACACACCCCTTTCACATGCTGATATCATGTTATCCCAAGAGTCCACTGGAAATGCTTGGCTTGTTTTTCCCAATCTGCTGGAAGTTTCCCACTGCCAGAGTCACCATGCTAGTTGGGAGTTTATTTCTCTGTTGCTGCTGTAAATATTTCCATATTGTGGATGGAAGGCACGTGTGCATGCGGCTTGCAGCCTGGAAAAGACCTGTCAGTAGGCATTCCCCATGCCCAGCCTGAGAGAAATCAGGGCTAGATGGACAAGCACAATACACACCCCCATACCTACTGGTGCAGGCAAACTAGACCTCTGCTATTGGCTGAGCCAATGCAAAAGCCAGGCTATCCAGCTACCAAGGTTTATATCCCACACCCATCACTACGGTATTGGAGAGACTTGATTCTGAAATAAATGGACTGTAGCACTGTGTTCTGGGAGCTATTGCTCATGCTAGACCCTCTCACAAGCCCTGCTGACATCAACAGAAACTGAGTCTAGAGCTTTTTTCAGTCGCACTTTCTTTACTACATAAGGGCACTTGTGCCAGACTATTCAAGGTGCCTGCCACTGACTCCTCCTCATCTACAATTCCTGTTCTCTGGCTCCATTCTAACCCTTTTTTTCAGATTCAGTCCCTTTTAAAATTAAACATTTAGGCAACTTAATGCTGATACAAGGGGCCTGACCAATAACTGTGGAGCGATGATTTATCCAGACAACAGGGACAACATCCGGAGAGACCACCTAAGGACAAAAGGAAAGCTCAGTGTCCATGTCCCAGCCAATCTCTGGCCTTGGCACTGAGGCCACTACAAGAGGGCTAATAACTGTCAGCTGGATTGGTGGAAATTGGACTGAGATCTGCCAAACAGTCAAAGGGCAATGACTTTTGGTCACTGCTGATGTGAGCTGGATTTGATCGACTGATCCAGAATGAGACTCCACATCCCTTTCCCCAGCTCTTTCAGCTATCCAGTTCTCCATGTTGCCAACACCTTGGCTCCCCCACCCAATACTGAAAGAGCTCACTTCCCAAAGGGAGAAGAAGGGTTCAGGTAGGGTGCGTTTGGTCCAAGGGCCTTCTCACATTACCACCACGCCCTGTGGGGTCACTGGGCTGATATCAAACGTTTCCATGCAAAGAAAAAAAAAAGGGCAGGGGGAGATGGATGCTCTTTACCTATTGCGCTGCCAATCAGGAGAGCCCATGCCCCAGTGTTATCTCTGCCCAATGCTGTCAGCACCAATCAGCTTCTCTCTTGTGACAGTTATTTCTTTACTGAAATCTACGTCCCACCCTTTCTGCCTTACAAATTATGCTCAAGATCATTTGGCTTGAAGTGCTGCACACTGGCGAGAATCTTACGACGACTTCAGAAGGGTCCTAAGTGTAATGTGCTAGGTGCCTCTCCCAGAATTCTTACCCAGATGCATCTCACCCCTAAGAAGAGGTCGGACAGAGACAGCCAGTTTTGGGAGGATGGGGAGGAAAGCTGAACAAAAACGTAAGGGGGTTAAAGAAGAAAAGAAGTCTGGCAAAGTTACATGTTGCCGTCATGTTCCATGAAATTAACTTTCTGTGCTAGTGGGCAGCCAAGACTGTAACCACAGATTTGCTTTAATCACTGGACAGCTCTCAGGAGAGGTTGGACCCAGATTCCCACCCCTGTAATCTGTAGCATCTGATGAAAACAATTTGGACGGAATTAATCTGGGGCTAATAGGCAAAGGCTGCAGTTCGGTCTCCCCTGTGTACTGCCAAAGTACAATGACATTTACTGCCTGCTCAGACTAATGGTATTCAAAGCAGAGAAGGGGAAAAAGGAAATACGAATTTACTTTTCCCTCAAAGGGTGGATAAACTAGATAAAAAATATAAAACCGAGTTTGAACAGTGCATTCCCTTCATTGGGTGGCCTGCTGAAATGCAGCACAGACCCAATAACTGCAACACCCTTGAGAACTAAGACTGATTGCTAGTTATGCACATTTCATGAAAATCTTAATTCACTCTGAGAACAGTTCTGTTTGTACAACAAAACAAGTATGGGTCTGTACCAGACATATCTGCCGGTTGTTACTTTGAGATACATAAGAATCAGTTTTCTTTCTTCTATTATTCCTGGGAGCTTTACACCATTCTCCAGGCATTATATATCAGGTATATTTGGGGGCTGAGACTTCTAGGTTGCAGGTTCTAATCTAGCCTAAGGTTGATAGTAACTGAAATTGGTTTTCATCTCTAATGGCTATTAGGTGACCTTGGTGAAATGAACTAGGGTGTCAGTCAATTTCCTAGTGGAGAAGTGTCTGCATCACTAGAGCCCTGCGCAAACACAAAATTTGTATCTGCATCTGATCCACAAAAATGGTTCATGGATATAAAGGGGATATCTGCAGATTTGCAGGGCTTTACAAACAAAATCTGTATCCGCAGCTGATCTGCAAAATTGGTCTGCGAATATCCGCGAATTTGCAGGGCTCTACCCATCACATAAACCACTATCATAATTGGCACTAACTGGCCCAATTGCAGGGAACCTCAGTAGAATCCAAGGAATGAATGATCAATGGAGGCTGTCCCCCTTCGGGGCAGGGTTGAGGAACACTGGTAAGGAGGCCAGATGGAAGCTTGACCTGCCACTGCCCGCAATGCCATTTTCTGATTCATTAAGAATCTGTTTATCTGACACCAAAACTAAAATCACGCATTGTACCACTGCCTCGGGCTCCACTATCAGAGTTGTTAGAGAAGTAGTAGTCCTGAGGTCATCTCTTCCATCCCCCCCAGGGACTAATGGAAGACTCCCCTGTATTATAGTGCTTTATCCAGTCCAATCGTGTGTGTCCCCAGCAATGGGGCTCACATGCTTTCCTTTGCTTTACAGCTGAGTGGTATTTCAGATATCCCTAAACTGTAAGGCCAGAAGGGACCATCATGATCATCTAGTCTGACCTCCTGCACACTGCTGGCCACAGAATCTCACCCACCCACTCCCATAACAGACCCCTAACCTCTGGCTGACTTACTGAAATCCTCAAATCATGATTTAAAAAGACTTCAAGTAACAGAGGCCACAAGACTTCCCTGAAATAATTCCTGTTTGAACTAGAATCTCTCTTTTGGAAAAAACATTCAGTATTGATTTCAAAATTCCCAGAGATGGAAAATCCACCAGAACCCTTGGTAAATCATTCCAATGGTTAATTACCCTCACTGTTAAAAAATTCAAATTCTTTATTTCTCAAGCACTCACTACTGCTTTGGCTAGGAAGCATAACTGAGATTTTTCTGGGGGCGAAAGAAACATTTATTCCACCCAAACACTTCAAAATTTGAAAAACCATGACTGATACAAAGTCTAGACACATAAGAGACATACTGAAAAAAGAGACTATTTACAATAGAACTCAAGTTACTTTTCACAACTCCAATCAGTCCCACTGGAGTAAGGCACACCTCCAGCTGTCAATTTGTCATGATCCGCAACTGCTCTGATTTACCAATCCACACCATCCCCTTTATCTCTTTCTCCAGCCTCCTCCTTTGATTTGCAGCAAGAGAACTGGTTATATAATCTAAGTTCAAAGGCCAAAATGACTGCCATGGTGGCCTACATTTCCCAGCCTGCTTCCTGAGACCACGAATGCAAACTTTCATACGATGGCTCCTGAGATTCCAGCCACGCTTCTTAAAACAAGGTGAGTTCCCCTGGTGTTTAGTTTTCACCTCCTTCCAGAAGATCAGCATCTAAGGGCCAAACTGAATGCTAGTATGGGGCAAACTGAATAGCTCAACTATAAGCACGCTGACCAGCCGAGCTGAATTACAGCCAAAATCTTAAAAGAGGATCATACCTTTCATCCAGTGATGGGACCTACAGTCAACTCTGATACTAGAACTCTGCTCTCAGGCTCTAAAGCCACAAACAGCACAATGGACTTACCTACAACTACCTCTGTGCTTCCAAGAAGCCCTTTTATTCCCACCAGTGGCAGAACCTCCTACCACAGAGAGCACTAGAAAGTGATTCCTAATATTCATCTTAAATTTCCCTCTGCTTAATGAGGTCTCACTGCTCCTTGTTCTACCCCTTGCTGACAATACATGTTTGTCCCCCTCCCTTAGTGATCGAAGCGTTTTGGAAGTCTACCTATCCAGACTTGGGTTAGAGTGTGGGTGCTGGGGGTACTGGTGGCCTGTGCTATACAGGAGATGAAACTAGATAATCCTAGTGGTCCCTTCTGCTCTTAAACTCTAAAACCCCATTTTATTGCTGCATTTGATAGGCTGAATCTTTGTTATTTTCCACTGAATGCATCCGATGAAGTGAGCCGTAGCCCACGAAAGCTTATGCTCAAATAAATTGGTTAGTCTCTAAGGTGCCACTAGTACTCCTCTTCTTTTTGTTATTTCCTGGCTCTCTTTCCAATACGCACAGACTACAGTGCTGAGGACATTAGAAGTCTACTGATTTTTAATTTCTCAAGGCTCTTAAACTTCGGTCCATGAAACACTTGCTGGTGATCTGATGAAAGCTAGTTGGTGCTGGCTCCTTGTTTCCAGTTGTTCAGAGTCGCATTAAAAAACTAAAACCACATTACATTCTTTCCTAATGTTACTTTTCTGTGTAAGCAATTGCTGTAGTTATATATTCTGCAATAATGAACTGGAGAAGAGTTCCTTCACGACAATCTTTGCATTAAAGTGTGGGCAGCACTATGAACTAGATAAGTTCATGGAGGATAGGTCCATGACTGGCTATTAGCCAGGATGGTGTCCCTAGCCTCTATTTGCCAGAAGCTGGGAATGGGTGACAGGGGATAGGTTACTTGAAGATTACCTGTTCTGTTCATTCCCTCTGGGGCACCTGGCATTGGTCACTGTTGGAAGACGGGACACTGGGCTAAATGGACCCAGTATGGCTGCTCTTATATTCTTATGAAAAAATCTGATCCCCATTATGGATAGTATTTTTCTACCCTTGGTGTTTGCAACTCCTCCCAATTTAGAATGATAAATTTGCAGATGATACTATTTCCTGATTCTTCTAGATAATTACAAAGACCAGACCAGCCACTGTACACTTCTCGCAATCATTTCTTATTGCACTCTGCTCATTGTGTGTTCAATCCATTGATAATGCTCCCATCCTAGCCAATTTAATTTCTACAATATTTCACTAGACACGATCAAATATTTTATTGAAGTTTAAATCTCCCACTTATTGTGTCACCTGCTCGGAATAAGTTTTCGTTTGGCATGATTCTTCATAACCCCTCAACACTACTTGTTGCTCCTGCTTTGAGCAGGGGGTTGGACTAGATGATCTCCTGAGGTCCCTTCCAACCCTGATATTCTATTCTAAGTTCCATTATCTGGTGAGTGCTCAGTGTGGTTCTCCCCCTTTGTTTGTTATATAACTAGGAATAGAGGTTAGACTTCCCAAAGAGCAATTGCCAGGACCATACTTCCATTTCTTGGATGTTTAGTAACTCATTCATTATTTTCAAATCCTTTGGTACCTCCCCAGTTTTTTATGCCTTCTCAAAAATAACAGCTAACAAACCAACTGCTTCATTAGCAAATTCAAGACCCTGGAGGATTGCATGTGATCCTGGCATGCTGGTGTGTGTATAAGTCAATGTCTCTAAGAATTTCCTTACCTACTTTTTTGCAAAAGCTTATTCACAGGATTGTCATCACTACCCAATTATTCAAACTTCTTTTCCTTATTTTTCTTGTTATGGATACATGTGAGTAGTTCAGCCATATTAGAATCATTCTGGCTTTCAACCCCCTCATCATTAGTGGGCCTACTTTCTCACAAGTATTTATTTTCCTCCAGATGTATTTGTATCTATATCCCCCTAATCCCACTGGCATTAACTTATTCTGCATTTTTGGTTGCCTTATCTTTTAACTGTGCATTCTTGTCTGGTTCCCTTCCTTTCTATTTCTAGTACAGATTTTTTTGTTTGGTTGTGGGGTTTTTGGCTTTATTTTTTAAATAGATTCATAGATATTTAGGTCACAAGGGACCATTATGATCATCTAGTCTGACCTCCTGTACAACGCAGGCCACAGAATTTCACCCACCACTTCTGCGAAAGACCTCTCACCTATGTCTGAGCTATTGACGTCCTCAAATCATGGTTTAAAGACTTCAAGGAGCAGAGAATCCTCCAGCAAGTGACCCGTGCCCCATGCTACAGAGAAAGGCGAAAAACCTCCAGGGCCTCTTCCAATCTGCCCTCGAGGAAAATTCCTTCCCGACCCCAAATATGGCAATCAGCTAACCCCTGAGCATATGGACAAGATTCACCAGCCAGATACTACAGAAAATTCTTTCCTGGGTAACTCAGATCCCACCCCATCTAATATCCCATCACAGGCCATTGGGCCTATTTACCATGAATATTTAATTACCAAAACTATGTTATCCCATAATATCATCTCCTCCATAAACTTATCGAGTTTAATCTTAAAGCCAGATAGATCTTTTGTCCCCACTGCTTCCCTTGGAAGGCTATTCCAAAACTTCACTCCTCTGATGGTTAGAAACCTTTGTCTAATTTCAAGTCTAAACTTCCTGGCGGCCAGTTTATATCCATTTGTTCTTGTGTCCACATTGGTACTGAGCTTAAATAATTCCTCTCCCTTTCTGGTATTTATCCCTCTGATATATTTATAGAGAGCAATCATATCTCCCCTCAACCTTCTTTTAGTTAGGCTAAACAAGCCAAGCTCCTTGAGTCTCCTTTCATAAGACAAGTTTTCCATTCCTCGGATCATCCTAGTAACCCTTCTCTGTACCTGTTCCAGTTTGAATTCATCCTTCTTAAACATGGGAGACCAGAACTGCACACACTATTCCAGGTGAGGTCTCACCAGTGCCTTGTATAATGGTACTAAAACCTCCTTATCCCTACTGGAAATACCTCTCCTGATGCATCCCAAGACAGCATTAGCTTTTTTCACAGCCATATCACATTGGCAGCTCATAGTCATCCTATGATCAACCAATACTACTCCAAGGTCCTTCTCCTCCTCTGTTACTTCTAATTGATGCATCCCCAGCTTATAACTAAAATTCTTGTTATTAATCCCTAAATGCATGACCTTACACCTCTCACTATTAAATTTCATCCTATTACTATTACTCCAGTTTACAAGGTCATCCAGATCCTCCTGTAGGATATCCCTGTCCTTCTCTAAATTGGCAATACCTCCCAGCTTTGTATCATCCGCAAACTTTATTAGCACACTCCCACTTTTTGTGCCAAGGTCAGTAATAAAAAGATTAAATAAGATTGGTCCCAAAACCGATCCTTGAGGAACTCCACTGGTAACCTCCTCCAGCCTGACAGTTCACCTTTCAGTAGGACCCGTTGTAGTCTCCCCTTTAACCAATTCCTTATCCACCTTTCAATTTTCCTATTGATCCCCATCTTTTCCAATTTAAATAATAATTCCCCATTTGGCATGGTATCAAATGCCTTACTGAAATCTAGGTAAATTAGATCCACTGCGTTTCCTTTGTCTAAAAAATCTGTTACTTTCTCAGGTTGGTTTGGCACAATCTACCTTTTGTAAAACCATGTTGTATTGTCCCATTTACCATTGACTTCAATGTCCTTAACTACCTTCTCCTTCAAAATTTTTTCCAAGACCTTGCATATTACAGATGTCAAACTAACAGGCCTATAGTTACCCGGATCACTTTTTTTTCCCTTTCTTAAAAACAGGAACTATGTTAGCAATTCTCCAATCATACGGTACAACCCCTGAGTTTACGGATTCATTAAAAATTCTTGCTAATGGGCTTGCAATTTCATGTGCCAATTCCTTTAATATTCTTGGATGAAGATTATCTGGGTCCCCCGATTTAGTCCCACTAAGCTGTCTGAGTTTCACTTCTACCTCAGATATGGCAATATCTACCTCCATATCCTCATTCCCATTTGTCATGCTACCATTATCCCTAAGATCCTCTTTAGTCTTATTAAAGACTGAGGCAAAGTATTTGTTTAGATATTGGGCCATGCCTAGATTATCCTTGACCTCCACTCCATCCTCAGTGTTTAGCGGTCCCACTACTTCTTTCTTTGTTTTCTTCTTATTTATATGGCTATAGAATCTTTTACTATTGGTTTTAATTCCCTTTGCAAGGTCCAACTCTACTTGACTTTTAGCCTGTCTCACTTTATCCCTACATGTTCTGACCTCAATAAGGTAGCTTTCCTTGCTGATCCCTCCCTTCTTCCACTCCCTGTATGCTTTCTGTTTTTTCTTAATCACCTCTCTGAGATGCTTGCTCTTCCAGCTTGGTCTATACCTCCTGCCTATGAATTTTTCCCCTTTCTTGGGATGCAGGCTTCCGATAGCTTCTGCAGCTTTGATTTAAAATAATCCCAGGCCTCCTCTACCTTTAGATCCATAAATTCTTCAGTCCAATCCACTTCCCTAACTAATTTCCTTAATTTTTGAAAGTCAGCCCTTTTGAAATCAAAAACCTTAGTTGCAGATTTATTTTTGTTAATCCTTCCGTTCAGTTTGAACTGAATTAGCTCATGATCACTTGAGCCAAGATTATCCCCTACAACCATTTCTTCCATGAGGTCCTCACTACCCACCAAAACCAAAGCTAAAATGGCATCCCCTCTTGTCGGTTCAGCAACTACTTGATGAAGGAATCCATCAGCTACCACACCTAGGAAAATCTGAGCCCTATTATTATTACTAGCACTCGTCCTCCAGTCTATATCTGGGAAGTTAAAGTCTCCCATGATCACACAGTTTCCATTAGTATTTACTTTATTAAAAACATTAAAAAGGGCTCTATCCAAATTAGATCCCGGCGGTCTATAGCACACCCCAAGCACTATCCCAGGGGAGGCTCTAATAGTTTTCTTCCCCAATGTAATTTTTGCCCAGACAGAAAGGCTCTTTTTGCGGACGCTTCCATACCCAGGCACAACTTTGTGTAAAACAATTATTGGTCATTTGTCATGTTTCTAAACACCTTCCCCTGCCCACTTCCCATTCTCCACCATCCAGTTATAAAGATAACTAATGACAATGAGAAGCCTGCAGTGTTTGGAGACATTACATCTAATTCCTCTTTGGGAACAACAACTCAAGCTTTCTGAGCTACCAGGAATCAGGAATAGGCTTGAACAAGCTGACTAGCGCGGGTTTACTACCTAGAGTCCAGTTGGAAGACTGATTCAATGTTGGATACTGGGGCTCATTAAAAAGATAAATCTATTCCAGATAATATACTGGATGGCGAGAGATGCACGTTTCCAAAGTTCTGACATGTCCTATCCCTTCCTTCCCACTGCACACAAACTACTCCAGACCAGATATGAACAATCCAAAGAAGGGCTGTGTGGTAGGCAATGTTCCCTAACCTGTGCATATGCGCATCACACAGCAATCTTCCATGTACCACACATCACAAACCATGCTACTCAGACCTTTGACTCTGCCCCCCCCCCCAACCAGCTCCAGTTACTGCCTCCCATTGGCTGATTGTTTGAGAGCTGAGAGCCAATAAGGTTCTGGCCAAGGCTCCCAGCAGCAGGCAGGGCACACCTCCACCAATGGGGAAGAAGTAACCAAAGCTGAGTGGTGTGCCACGGAGCCCAAGCCTGTGTCTGGCTCTGGAGCCCATGTGACAGTGCACACCACCACTCTGTCACTCATGCAGGGCAATGCCCCATGCCACCTGGCTCTGGTTACTGCCTTCCCATTGGCTGTGGGAACTTGGAGCTTATCTGACTGTGGCCAGCCTTGACCCCCCTCCCCCCGCCGGCCCACAGGTCAGGTCACACCTCTACCAATGGGGAAGCAGTTACCAGAGCTGGGTGGTGTAATGGTTGAGTCCCTTCCCTGCTGGCATGATGGAGGAGCAGCCTGCCAAATTCGAATGGCGTTGCGACCCGATGCACAGGTTCCAGCTGCTCCCAGTCTCTGCCTCCTTTCTGTTCCCCCATGGATGCAGGCTCCATCACATGAGGCTCTGTGGAGTTTGTAAACCGCTCAGTACAACGAAAATTTAGAGGACACATTGGTAATAGGACAGTAGTTAGCACAGGACTAGCCAGCTGTGCTTAGATGCTGTTCATCTAGGCTAGCTGTGGCTTTGTAGGAACTGCTCTCGCACAAGGGGGTTTTCACTAAACCTTAAGGAGGAGGAGATAGAGTTGTGAATCTTTATTCTGCTCAGGAAGCTAAAAGAATGTCAGGCTGTGCAGTTTAGTAGCAGCATAATGAGTACAGCTTTGAGGATAACATTCAACTAGCTAAGTGTCACCACACTTACCTCATAATTGTATTTGTGCTTCAGGTTCCAGCGACAAATGGGACACTGACCAGAAGGGTTCGGAGGAGTTGGGGTTTTGACATCTTCTATAATTTTGCCCTCAACCTGGGAAACAAGTCAGAGGATACACTGATCAGATGAAGAGCCCAGAGTTCATGCCTATGTAGACTTATCGCTCAAGTTCCAACAGCTTACTCAGCCCTGTATAAACATAAGAGAGTCCCTGTACTAAAGCTGTTTATAGTCAGGTACATACAGAACAAGCATTTCAGATGTACATAGGAGCTGGCACAAGTCCAAAGAGTCATTAGGGCCTGGTAAGTCTTGATCAGTGGATTTGTGTTGAGTAGTGGAGAGCTCGATTAATTTGAATCCCTCCTATTTTGCAGATGTTTCATATTACTTTGTAGGTAAAAATCTAGAGAATTCAGACTGAGCTCTCTGCTTCTGCGAGTGCAAGGTAGTGTGTGATGGGGACAAATATTTAGAGTTCTCTGTTGGAGTTTAGTCTGGTGTCACACAGTGAGGTACTAGCTGTTGGGAATATTTCATGCCACAGCCTGTGTTTTGGACCCATGCCCTTCTTGCCCGGTGAAGTACAGTTAAACCACTGTGGGCAGAATCTCTCAGTACACCCAACTTTTATTAAGGAAGCTGTTGTACAGGTGGCTGTCTCTCAAAAATCATTGCTTGATATTAACAATCTAGCCAAACATAGGCCAGCATCTAGTATTCTGTTCTTTGTCAGTCTGGGTGTAGACCTGGTGACATTAAACACTGCACTGGCTGCTTTGATAAATGATTCCATCCTGGTAATAGATAAAGATGCATCATCCATGTTGATATTATTATATCTATCAACTGCTTTTGATATTGCTGACCACAAGGTGTTGTTGACTTGTCTGTGAACCCTAGAAAAAGAGCCACATGCCCTTCAGTAGCTTCAGTCTCATCTCTTGGAGAAATTTCAGAATGTATTTTTTGGCTCCTCTACACCTGATTACTCTTATGTGGGTTTCTATGTGGTCACACCATGTGTTCATTGTGTGTACTGGGCCTGCAGAAGGGCTAATAAGGAGGCATATGAGTTTATGTTTTCACGGGCTCATGAGACCCAGCACATTCTCATCCATACATGGTAAATACCTTTCTCAATGTTTGATAAAGATTGGAATACAGATAAGGGCTAGCTGTCTGAGGCGGAATCCAGAAGAGACTGAAGTGATGTTGGCAGGATGGGTGGTGCAATCAGAAGATATGAGGAGGACTATGTCTGCCCCTTAATTGATGCTGTGTGCCCACCATTTGTTGAGAGTTTCCATTCTGTAGATATTGATGATCTCCAGTTGCTGTTAAGAAATTATGTAGCAGAAATTCTCTCTTCCCCCCCACCATCTACCTCTCGCCAGGAGTTTGTGACCATTTCTTTCAAATAAAGATCTTGCTACTGTGATCTACGCTATTACCACCTCAAGTCTAGTTTATTGAGAAGTGCTCTGGATGGAGCTTGCAGATTTCAGTAATCCACTTACATGAAAGTCCCTTGTTTTTGAATGGAGATACTATTAGTAGGGGGTTCTCCCTGAGGGGCTTCCAACGTTGGAATTAGTTTCTCCATTTGGGCTGAAATAGCACCAATCTTTTGACCTTCTGGGCATGGTGCTAGTTCATCTTTTTCTCCAGATTTTTGCAGAAAGGCATGCTGAGTGCTGGTGCATATGGACTTGAGGGTAAGAAAGACAGAGACTGTCATCCATCCCCCAATTCCATGGCTGCTGATCGGTTTTACTCTTGTTGGTACAAATATGTTAAAAATACAATCAATTATATAATGAAACAAATCTAAAAACTCTGACCCAGTAAGGTGCTCAGATTTCAGTCAATACATGATATGTAATGTAGAAATGACCAGAAAAAACCCCAAACTTTTTAGGGAACACACTTTTTGGTAAGTGCTGTCTTGCCAAACTTGTCTATACATCAATAGCAAGCAAAGAAAGGACAGTTGTAGGCCACCTTTGATTTCATCCAGTCACTCCTACTTATACCTGCTGGTAATATAACAAATTGCTCTCCTTTTTGGTGTTTGCCTTCATCCTGATCTAGAAAACGGACATGATCTCAAGTCCACTGAGGGCCCCAATGCTTAGGGATGAGCTGGAAGGATTTTGGCCTGCTAAGACCGCATAAGCCTGTGTTCTTGTTCTAAGAAAAGGGCGTAATGAACTTGAAACCAAAGGAAAACCCCTGTCTGGGGTTCAAAGGACTGCTCACCTGCCAGAGTCCATTTTGGAGTTAGAATGATTTCTGGTAAGCTTATTAGTATGCATGTAGGTTCTTCTATGGTTTTTAATGTTTTTGCTGTATTGCTTTTACCTTAAGAATAAAATGTGCTTGCTTAGAAAGAGCTGTGTAGTATATTAACTGTGGTAATTACACTGTTAACCACCTCTGAAGAGAATGCAAAAAAAGCCTGTCTTCTGTTGGGGATATCAGAGTTTAAACTGTTCAGCCTGGAAATACCCCAGTCAGAAGGGAGAGAGATGAATGCCTCCACTGAAAAGACGAGGCTGGGAAACCAGAAGCCAAGAGTGCTACATGTGCTGAGTTGCGATAACATTGGAAGTCCCCCCCAGCCAGGACTTCCAATATTATCAGTCGCATTGCTGGACCACAATATGGGAGCATTTACAGCTACATGTGATTCTGACCATCAGAGCTTAGGATCTCATGCTGCTTTCATCCATGCGAGAGAGGAAGACCCAGAACTTTAACAACCCAACTACTCACCTGGGTTGCCTGAATTCATAATACACGGTTACATTTGCATTGCATTCGAGTCACAGAACATTTACTAAGAGTGAACTGCATTAAGCAGAAAAAAATCATGTACTGTATGTCCCACCTCCAGACAAAATAAGCCAATGTGACCAAAAAACCTCCCAACAACTTCATCCCTGAAGTTTCTAAAGAAAATGTATTTCTCTCCATGCAAGAAAAACAAACAAACAAACCCAAACTATGTGGCTTTAGAAATAGTGTGTATTGTGACTTGGAAAAAAGTAATAACTTACAACGGTTGTACTTCCTTCCGTAACTTCCACAACTGTAGAAATAAAAGATGGAAAACCAGGTCAGACATGTTCAAGCTGGAACTAGTGACTTTCTTTTAATCAATAAACTGAAATTATGTACAAACAAAACATGTGGTGGAGAGAAGTCTGCGATGCAAGAGAAGAGTGTGATTCCCCAACAAAGCAAACCCGAGGTACGAAGACTGTCAAAAGTAATGCTTTACTGGTGGGCAGTTGGAGGCAGAGCAGAGGGCAGGCCTTTCAAACTGGGGACCTCTCATTGCTTAATTTTTACTGTTTTGAGTATATCTGTGGTGTGTTCAAAAGTTTTATGATTTCCCTATCATCTGTGGCTAATTCTGATCAAGGAAGTCAAGAGACCCTCTTAAGTAAAAGCAATCTGAAAATGTCAAGCATTTAGGCTGCCTCCAGAGTTTTTAGTTCCTCCATGGTTAAAGTCTGTGTAGAGAGGAAAGAAACTTCCTTGCCCTTCTGGCTGTGACAATCTTCAGACAGAGAACAAATACCTTGCTTTGAATCTGTGAAACTAAAAGTGCAGAACTGGGATTTTGGAAGGTCTCCCATTCATAGGAAATTAAACCTGAACCCTAATTACTGCAACTTTAATGACAACACAATTATTTCTATTTGTTTTAGATGTCGCATCTCATTGCAGTAACTCAGTGGTGGACAATCATCAGTGGAGCGTATCTGCACCCCACCCTTTTGAAGAAGGGAAGCACTATCCCCATCACACATCTGGGGAACCAAGGCAGACAATTTGACTTCTCCAAAGCCACGCAGAAAGCCTACGTCTAAGCAAGCACCTAGCTCGGGTCTCTAGAATCCCTATCGCTAGCCCCACCCCTCGCTGCTCACTCGCTCGCTCCCAAGCCGACCTTTGCCAAGCAACTCGGAGGGGAACAGCCCCCTACAGGTGCCAAATCGGGCTAGCCGGTGTGGCCGATGGGCGCCTCCCGGTCTGGGCCCAGACGCGCTGCCAGCAGCAGCAGCGGTAGATTTCACCCTGTCAGCCAGGAGCCTGCAGCCCTTCCCCGCCCGTTGCCCCCCCGCGCGAGACCCGCACCCCTCGCTCCGACCAGGGCCGGCAACGGAGCGCTGGTTCCCCCCGGCTCGCGTCTCCCGGCGGCAGCAGTAGCAGCGCGGCGCCCCCAGCCGCCCCCCGGACTCACCCTGCCGGAGCGCGCGGGCTGGAGGCCGGGCCCAGCCGCCCCCCAGCCCCAGGAGACCGGAGACCAGCCGGCTCCAGACACCGCGCAGCAAGCCGGGTGCCGCCATCTTGGGAATCGGACCCGACACCCCCACCTCCCGCCGCCGCGCGCGCCACTTCCGCTTCCGGGGCGCTCGGGCCTGCAGGCGGGAAGAGGGCGGGGAGCAGCCTGCGATGCCGCCATCTTGGAGCGAGGCCCAGGCGCAGGGCCGCTCCCCAGCCGCCACTGAAGGGACGGGCCCAGAGCCGCGGCTCTCATTTGGGAAGTTTAGAGCCAGGGGCGCATCCCGGCCGTGGGGGCCGCAGCACCATCAGCCCTCTCTGGGGCCAGCAGAGACCTCGGTCCACCCCTACCGCGGGGCCCTGCCAGGAAGAGCTGGGTCTCCAGCTCCATACATCCGCCCCGCTCCGTGCTAGGGCTGCCCGCCCTTGGAAGTCGCTGTAGGGGGACGCTGGGGCTCAGCATCAGCCTGCCTGGCCTGGGTTTTATAGCTCGGAGGTGGAGCCCTCAGTTGGCAGAGAGAGGCCTGGCTGCAGTTAGATCAGTTGTAAAGTTCTCTGGGGGCTTGGACCCCCCTCTTTGGACCCCCCTCTTGGATCCCCTCTTCGCACAGTTGAGACCTGGTGGTTGATTGGGGGTCTTAGGGAACCATGTTACAAATAATAATAATTAATAGAGCCTTTTCTTCATACCTATCTCTGCATTTTTTCATCAGCCCCCTGGCAGAGAGGCATAGAAATGTAGAACTGGCAGGGACCTCAGTAGGTCATCTAGTCCAGTCTCCTATACTCAGGGCAGGACTAAATAAACCAAGACAATCCCTGACAGGTGTTTAACCTCTTCTTAAAAATCGTCAATGATGCAGATGCCACAGCCTCCCCAAACAATTTGTTCCAATGCTTACCTATACTGACAGTTAAGTTTTTCCTAATGTCCACCCTAAACCTCCCTTGCTGCAATTTATGCCCATTACTTAATTTTTCACCCTTCTTCTAATGACTTTTTATGTACTTGAAAACTCTTATGTCTCCCCTTAGCCTTCTTGTCTTAGGGCCAAACAAACCCAATTTTTTCAATATTTCCTCATAGGTCAGGGTGGACTTACTTTCTCCAGTGTGTCCATATCTTTTCTGATATATGGCCACCAGAACTGGACACAGTACTCCAGCTGAGGCCTTATCAGCACAGAGTAGAATGGAAGAATTACTTCTCATGTTTTGCTTACAACCCTGCTGCTAATACAGGAGTTCAGTACAGAATTATGTTTGCTTTTTTTGCAACAGTGTTACACTGTTGACTCATTTTTATCTTGTGATCCGCTATAATCCCTAGATCTCTTTCATTAATACTCCTTCCTAGGCTGTCATTTCTCATGGCATCTTACTGTTCCCTCTCCCACTGCCTCAGGGAGGAGGCGGAAGGAGAGTGGTAAGGGTCTGACTGATATTTATGGATATGATTTTGTCACATTTTATTCGGAAAAATGCATGGAACAGTCATGGTAAAAATGTACAAAATCAAGATGTGGTCATGTGGGGGCCGAGTCCAAGCCCCGCGGTGGGAGGGCTAAAGCTGGAGCCGACGAAGTGGCAACCATCTGTTAAACTCATGGAGTCTGCAACCTCCATGACCAAATTGTATCCTTACTGATGATACAGGAGATATAACATGGATCATGGGGACTTTATGATAAACATTTCTAGGCCTTTACTACCTTAGATCAACCCTTACTAGGCTGATCAACGCCTTTCATTTTCAGTATTTGTGATGCCTTTTCAGGAGTAGTTTTCTTAAGGATTGATGGCTAAGGGGTACTACATCTCTTGGGGAGCAATAAGTTCACTTACAGGCTTCCCCACAAACGTAACTGGCTTTCTTACGGCTGTTTCAGCAGCATGAAAATTCACTGGGAGCAATGTCCTCTTAAAACTGAAAGGATGAGCAAACACTACTTAAAAAATCCAGCCATTCAGTTGAATTGAGGGTCAGGAATCCAAAAGCACATGCAGGATACCCTGTTGATGTTTCTAGCTAAACTGCAACTCTGTGTTCTTATTACTGCCTCTCCACACCTATTTGTTACACTTACTTGTTACACCTTATCTTAAATTGGATTATAAACTTTTTGGGGCAGGAGAACCATATCTTATATTACTTTATACAGTGCCTAGCACAACAGGGCACTGATCTTGATTAGGGTGTTTGGGTGGTACCAGAACACTAATAATCATCCTGTTGGCCTTTGGAACAGGAGAGCAGACCAGGAACTGAATGCAAGGCTCTCCCATGGTGATGCAGAACACTAGCTAAGGGCTAGTCTACACTAGAAGTGCTCTGTGCTGACAGGAGAGAGCTCTCCCACTGACACCGGTGCTTAGGTTGGTGTAACTTACATCGCTCAGGGAGGTGGCTTATTCACACCCCTGTGTGACATAAGTTATACCGACATAAGTGGTATTCTGTATAAGTCCTGAAGGATCTTTCCAGAGAACAAGAAACTAAGGCAGTGATTGCATCCAGGTCTCTTGTATTATATACAAAATGGACCAGAGAGAACGCCACTCACAGAAGAGTCCTGCCACACTACTTCCCGTACCGCTGATAAACTTTCCCAGTATACCTCAAGATACCAGACATATGCTCCATGGCCACACCACAGCAGTTAACCATCTGAAGTCGCGGAAAAGCTTCCTAGGTGTAACGGAACCGTGTAAAAAAAATCAGTGATGGCTGCATGACTGGAAATGTGGCACAGACAGCTTGAAATACTTCACAAGGATGTCAGAATGCACATTGACATTGCTGTATGCCTTCCCATGGGCACAGAAAAAGATTAGTCAACCTGGAGACGTTTAAATTACTTCCAAACAAGAGCTGGTAGGTCAAAAGTCAATATGCGGAAGTGGGGCTATTCCAACAGTCCAGACACACGTGGCTGCAGTGAAACACAAACCATGGAACATCTGCTGGTCTGCCAGCTCCTGGAGGAACCATGCACCATGGAATATCTTGCCAGTGCTACAGATTGGGCATGCGTGCCCAACACTGGAAAAAAACCCTATGATTATGATGGAAGGACGTGAGAAGAAGAACAATATACCTCTCCCCTGGGAGGTCTCTTCCAAGTATTCCCCTTGCATCCCACCTTTTTAATATGATTCTTAGAGCCCTTGTTAATTAGCATAAGGCTTTTAAATTGTTCCCTCTTGCTTTGTTATGCAATATGGCCATCTCTAGAAGCAGGATGGTCTTTAACTTCTCTAAGCTTATACCTAACAGCTAGAAGAGACATTGCTGATTTCCTGTCCAGGGATATTTTCAGCAGTATTGGACACAGTGATGCCCCACTTTTGTGGGGGTTTTCTTACTTTTTTCTTTATAAAGTGAGCTTCATGCTGGTGAAAGGAGGTTAGCTGCAGGAAGCTGATAGGTTATTGAATAAACTCTCAATTCAGTATATTCAACTTTCCTTCTCCTAGCTGGCTTGCCACAGGTGGCAGAGAAGGCAGACTGTGTTTCAAATGGGAGGGAGACCAACAGTTGGAAGTACAACATTGGTTCACAAATAATGAAGACAAGGAGGCAAATGAGGCTTTCCAGGAGCTTCACAGTATCTTTTGACCTGGGGTAGGGATGTTAGTGCAGCACTAGGGAGAAGTCCTACAGAATGAGGCTAATATGGTGATGCAGATACAGTGCTTAATTTGTTCTCCTTGACCTTCCACCCAACTCCATCTTTCCAGAGAAATTTAACTGGCACATAATTTAATGCAGGAAAGAAGATTATCTGTCTTCATAACAAAGAGAAACCTTTGGGCAGTCTGACTGGTTTTTTTTTGTTTATTTTTTATGATCAGAGAGCATTTTTGACAATAACTGTTAACAGTGTAGATCATACAGTCCCAAGGATACAAACAAAGTGCCTGCCAATTTGGGTAGAAGCCCATCCTATCTCTCTGAGTTTGGAAATTTGTCATATTTCTGATTTCTCACAGTTAATTTTGAATTTGGAGCAGTGACCATATTTGTTTCTCTCATCAAGCCCTGGTACTCAGGGGAAAAGAAAAATAATTGTTGGATAGTGTCTATGTGTCACAAAAGAAGAAATGAAAGAGGTTCTCCCAACAGACTTCTCTTAAAGCCAACAGCCATATAGTCTTGGGCTGTGACCTTGTCAGCACTAAGTAGAATCAGGTGTGATCAGTACTTGGATGGGAGACTTCCAAGGAAAATCGAGGATGTTGCAAGTGATGCTGGTAATTCAGTAGGGGATGTTCTTTCTTTCTTTCTTTTTCTTTCTTTCCTTTCTTTCTTTCAACTGAACAATTATACTATTGTGTGTTTGGTTGGGTAGGGCAGAGGCAGAGAGGTGGTATTTTTTGTATGAGACATAAAACCAAGTTTCTGACTGTTTGTAATCATTAAAGATTTCATCACACTTTCTCAAGGAAAGGGTGTTTCTCTTCGTATTGTACTTTGTAGTGAAAATATTATATTTTGCAGAAGTAAAATATTAAGTGAGGCTTTTTTTATTGGCTTCTGTTCCATTCTTTGTCCTCATCTGAGGTATTTAATCTATTGTATTTTTATGTTGATTGTACTGTATTACTGCTTTCTGCTTCCAGTAATAGAGAAGCTGTTCTGGTCCCCTGGACTGCCAGTCCTAATGGATGGCATGTGTCTCCCCTGCAGCAATATCTCCATGTAAATGGCAGGACCTATTCCTAGGAAGGTTGAAGCAGTTCCAACTAACCCTGATCAAAGAATCATAGAAGTTAAGATTGAAAATCTTATAAGGCCATCTAGTTCCCACGCACAACTCTGGCCAGTGCAGGTTTGTTCCCTATGGGACGTTTTCTGTTACTTTCCATAAGAGGTCACTGCAGGTCAGTATTCAGAGTTTGTATCCAGAAAGCTCCTGCGAAAGTCAGGAAACCTTCAGAACTCAGCAACAAGTTGGTTGCAAAATACTACTGTCAAGAATTACAAGTGGTATTGTAGCTGTGTTGGTCCCATGCTATTAGAGAGGTCAGAACCCAAAGAAGAGCTCTGTGTAAGCTTGTCTCTAGGACCAAGAGAAGTTGGTCCGATAAAAAGTATTAACTCACCCATCTTGTGTCGCCACTGTCAAGAATGACAGGTTTCAGAGTAGCAGCCATGTTAGTCTGTATTCGCAAAAAGAAAAGGAGTACTTGTGGCACCTTAGAGACTAACCAATTTATTTGAGCATAAGCTCAATGAAATCAGTGCAAGTTAGAAACCCAAATACCTTTGTGGCTCTGGCCCTTAGTAACTATCAGTTATTTACTGTTCATCAGAAGTGCAGCTCACCAAATAGCCCAACCATCCAGAACCAGAGTTCAGAAGACCTTCTGAGAATTGAACAGTAACCCTGATCCGTTAGGGCCCATGGGTTACTGAAGAAGCTCATCTCACCTATATCTCATCACTCATAACTCATCTCACTTCAGGTTTAGTTAGCTGGATGCATCTTCGTAGGTGAGGCTAGTCCACTCCATAAACTGACAACCTCCCTAAATGTCCAGATTTGTGCACAACTATCAAGTAACTTGCCTTTTATGAAATGGAGCTGAGGAGAAGGTTTCTGAGAGAGAAATAAGGATGTTGTGGGAGAAAGGAAAGGCAAAGGAAGGGAGAAAGACAAGGAAGGAGATACTGGGAAGAGAGTAGGGCAAAGGGAGAAGAAGGCGGCACCGTGATAGGAAACTGTCACTCCCCACTCACTTGAAAACAACTTGTTTATACTTCCAAAGTTTCTTGCTTTTCCCAGGGGATATGGTTATTTTTCAAACTAAAACAACAAAGTAATAATTTAATTACATTTCCTTCCAAGATTTCAGGCTAAGTGTAAACAAGTAAAATCCAGAGGGGAAATAAATCCAACAACTTTTTTCAATAGGACTTTAGCCTCATAGGTTTTTTTCTTACTATCCCGGCTGCTACTGTCCATAACCTTGCTATCTGTGGCACTGTTGTCACCAGCTGAAATTCCTCAGATAAATATTTCTCAGGTGGATTTTTTTAAAATTGCTCTGTATCCATCATGGCTTTTGACATTTTGGGACGTCTGCGTATGGGCAAGCGGATGTGACAGTTACAGTTGAACCACTTACACTGAGAATCTTGTGTTTTGCCAAGTTAAAATCTATGGCTTGTCTACAAAGGGACACTCATGAAAATTAATCCAAATTAACATTTTAAGTGGATTAGTTAAACCATATTAAATCAATGTGTGGACATTATTATTCAGAATTAAAGTGGCCTTTGGTTAGTTTAATTCACTTTGGAGGTGAATTAAGATAAACAGAATTAAGGGCAGTTTAATTCTGAATGATGATTTTTACATACAGGTTTAATGCGGTTTAGCTAATATACTTCAAATTCACATCTTTAGTTAATTCATATTAATTTCCCTGAATGTTCCTATGTAGACAAGCCCTGGCTGCATGGGAGGATCACAGAGAACGGAAACTCGGCAACCAACTAAGGAACTCCCAAGCAGGATCTTTAATATCACCAGAGTTGATGAAGTTTCGCCTTTCCCCAACCTAGGTGAAGAAGGAATTTTGACAAACTAACAATGAAGAAAGTTGTTAAAAAAGAGTTTATAAAGGCCCGCTCTAGAACAGCAGTTGCTGTACTGTAGTATGTTCAGCTTTGTTCAATGTTATCAAAGCATAAGCATCATTCATTTTCAATGAAATACAAAGAAAGATTACTTGAGATATAAAATGATGCCTGTGGTATGTGACCTTGTGATTTAAGACATTTCCATGTCCCTTGCCCTTTTCACCATGAGCTGTCTGTGACTCCCTAAAAATGCCATGATAAAGCGCCATTGCTGATGATATTTCAGGGAAGTTCTGAACAAAATTGGGGCTGTGTTGTGACGAATGTCCAGCTGTACCTCAGCAATGGGTGAATATTTGGGATGAGCTTGGGAAATAAGCAGGAATCCCTCTGCCCTCCATATGTACTCATACATCAATGAATTTCTTTTTCCAGATGGATAGAGTCCAATGGGTGTTTTTTATTGTGGAGAGCCTGGGAGGTCTAATACCAATAGTCTCCCTTAAGGCGCTTATGCTATTGACTGGAGTGGATAGACTGTAGCTGCTGCTGCTTCTCTCCGGTTATGACTAAAATATAAAATATCTCGGGGCAATGTGAGCAAAGCCAATGATTAGGGCCCTACCAAATTCATGGCCACGAAAAACTCATCACGGACCATGAAATCTGGTCTCCTCCATTAAACCTGGTCTTTTGTGAACTTTTACTCTATACAGTACAGATTTCATGAGGGAGACCAGCATTTCTCAAACTGGGTTCCCGGCTCAAAAGCGGGTTGCGGGGGAGTCGCATGATTGTTGTGGGGGGGGGGCATGGTATTGCAAACTTTTACTTCTGCACTGCCTTCAGAGTTGCGTAGTCGGAGAGCGGCAGCTGCTGGCCAGGCACCCAGCTCTGAAGGCAGCACCCTACCAGCAGCAGCGCAGAAGTAAGTGTGGCAATACTATACCATGCCATCCTTACTTCTGCACTGCTGCTGGAGTTTTGGACATAAAATTTTAATAGGATTTAAATCTGAAATTTCACGGTGTTGTAACTGTAGAGTTCCTGACCCAAAAGGCTATTGTGGGGGAATGACAACGTTATTGTAGGGGTGTCACGGTATTGCCACCCTTACTTCTGTGCTGCTGCTGGTGGTGCTGCCTTCAAAGCTGGGCGCCCAGCCAGCAGTCGCTGCTTTCCAGCCGCCCAGCTCTGGGCGCCCAGCTCTGAAGCATGCCAACTCTGTGGGTGCTCCGGGGATGGAGCACCCACAGGGAAAAATTAGTGTATGCTCTGCACCCACCGGCAGCCAAGCTCCTCCCCCCTCACCTCCGCCTCCTCTCCTGAGTGCGCCGTGTCCCTGCTCCTCCGCCTACCTCCCAGCGCTTGCCACTGCCAAACAACTGTAGCAAGCTCCGGGATGGAGGGGGGAGGAGCAGGAACATGGCGCGCTCAGGGGAGGAGGCAGGGAAGAGATGGGGGTGAGGATTTGGGGAAGGAGTCGGAATGGGGGCAGGGAGGGTGCAGAGTTGGGGCGGGGACTTTGGGGAAGGGGTTGGAATGGGGGTGGAAGGGGGTGGGGCGGGGTGGAGTCAGGGTGGGACCGGAGGCAGAGGGGAGGTGAGCAGCAAGCACCTAAGTAAGGGTGGCAATACCACGATGCCCCTACAATAACCTTCTAACCCCCACATAATACCCTTTTGGGTCAGGACCTCTACAGTTACAGCACCATGAAATTTCAGATTTAAATATCTGAAATCATGAAATTTATGATTTTTAAAGTCCTATGACCAAAATGGACTGTGAATTTGGTAGGGCCTTACCAATGATCCCCTAACCTTCCTTTTAGTGGACTCCTTTACCACTGCAGAAACTGCTTCACTGAGTATTTAATTTGGAGATCTCTAGGCTTCATATTCCCATCGTCTGAGCGCGAGAGGATCCACAGCCCCATGCTCTGAGTAGAAAAAGTTCCATCGCCCTCTACCTCTGAGCAGCAAGACACTACACACTGCACTAGTGCCGTGGTTTGCACTCCATTCTCTGAGCACAGCACAGGAACTGCAGCCCAGTGCCAGGACGCAGACTTCCAGACTCTAAGTGCAGCAGGATCTGCATAACTAGGCATAGAGTCAGAACTGAAATCCTTTGCAAGAGTGAGTGCCAGCTGGACTCATACATTGTGAGTACATCTGAAAGACAAACTACAGAGAGTCCTATTCTCCCTCCATTTAGTTGCACTTCTTTGGAATGGAGGAAACCCATATCATGCTCTGATATTGGAGCATCATGGGGTATGTTGGAGAAACCTCCTGCAAGGTTTTCCTCTGATGGCTGCTCCAGCCAGATGGCTTCAATCTACTGACCAATTCTCTGTGCTTTGTGTGAGGTCTGTATGCAACTTAAATGGAGTCTGTTCTCAGCTAGTCTTGCCTTTTCCTTAGGTCTTGTCCCAGTAGCAGAGCCAGATTTTGTAACTAAGGCGAAACAGGAGGAGAGTGAGTCATTGGCCATTTTTCAATTGAAAAATATGCTTGAAAAGACATATACCTAAAGGGTGCCAGAGTTCGGGGGGGGGGGGGAAGCCACTCCCACGGGCCCCCAATTGGTTTCAGCACTGCTTCCTTGCCCCCTCCCCCACCAAACACACTGACCCTTTGCCTGCTCTTCACTCCTTTTTAGGCACGTTGAAACATTATGCTGGTACCGTATAACAAATATCTCAACTGTGTCCCAAAGCCCTTCACTTCTGGAGAGCTCAGCCATCAAAGCCGCAACTCTGTTTCTCTGAGCAGTGCACACTTAAGATCAATCACCTCATGGAAGTTGTAACTACCAGGAGGCTGTTCCTTTTTGCTCCTGTGTTTTCCTGATGGTTAGAAGTCTAAGACCATGACACTATCGGTGCCACCTGGGCTTGATGCTATCACGCACCAAGCTGAGTCCTGAGATAAGTCTCGAATGGACAAAGTATGTTTATCTGAACCTAGAAATCCATTTGCAGATCCTGAGAGAACAGGATTTCTTTCCAGCTTTTTGGTAATTCCCTGTACTGCTCAATTCAGAATGATCTGTGAGAAAGGCTCTTCTGTGTTTTGGTAAATTTCTGGTAATAGATGGAATCTCAAACACCTGTGAAAGTTGGAAAAAAATAACCATTTTTTTTTATCCTAGGAAGGTTGGGTGGTTGGGCTGGTATTTTGGGCAAAGATTCAGGTTGGTTGGATTGGAATTCAGGTTGTTAGGCTACTCAGATCAGTTTACGCCATCCCTAATTATTGTATGTGCTTTCTGTTTCGCAGACTCTTGCATTCCAATTTTCCGCTGAACATTCCCTAAGAGAATACCCAGAAGGGGACTTATTCTTTCATTATGTAAGGGCCCGTGGTAGGTGTGGAAGCTGCGGTGAAATGTGGCACCTCTGATCCTCCTTGCCAGTCAGGCGAAAACACTACATGCCATTTTATTTCTTAAGGCTTTTAGGTGTGTCTCCCAGGCAGGTGGATTCATTCTCTGCGGGGGAGTCACAAGAAAAGGATTGGGGTGTATTTGGCACACCTGGGGAGGAGGGATCATTGGTGGCTTTATGACACTTCTCTACTGATACTGGGGACTACACTGGCCTCTGACAAAATTTAGAGCAGCCTCATGGCCTTTGAGGGGCCACTCCACTGGCCAGGACCATTACAGTGCATTGCATTTTCGTTTGGCCCTCTCTCCCACTGTCCTATCTCTCACCTCTCCCTGGGAATAGCTGTGAGGTTCTATGGGGACTAGAACCCACGTTGCTGGCCATGGCCTCTATGCCACTACCCAGCAGCCACAATAGGGCCACATGCATTATCACATACACCCTGTGCAAATAAACACCACAGGAAGTACCACCTTGGAAGGCTGGACTGACAGCTTCCCTTGTGGCCTCTGATTGATTCAGGTGCCCTATGTAAGCCCACAAGCACTTCCGAGAAGCATCAGTGCAGCGCTGCTAGTCATAGCGATAGAACTGCCTCTTGGCTTGCTCTCGGACTCCTGACCCCAGCTCTGAGTCCTGGTTCCTGACCCCAGCTCTGACCTTTGGTGTTGTTCCTGGCCTCCGACCACCCCTGTTATGACCACTAGGCAGGACTGCTGAAGCCCTGTTGGTGACAGTAGGATGAAGTATGTATGTTCATGCGTGTGTGGGGGAAGTTTACAAGAGTTTCCGGATAGTGCCTTGTGCATGAGACATCAAGATAGGACTGCACTATCATCATTATTTGTATGGAGACACAGTTGTACATAGTGCTCTGCAGGTATACACGGGCAAGTCAGGTACTCTACCCTAGGGAGCTCTGGGGTATAATCTTACTGAGTGAATCAGAAAGGAGGATGAGGCTGGTAGGAAAGGAGAAAGCTGATACTCGGCAGAGATGAAAGCGAGATACTGAGGACCAGAGAATTTAATTGGGTTTTCCTAAAACACACAGTTCTTTTAAATTTGTCCAGACTGTAATGGCCTCTTTTTAAGAGTCTGGCAAGATAACAAAATTTTAAATCTCTTTGGGACGGGAAGAAGAAGCAGAATGATATTCCGAGCAGTACTCGAACTCTGTGTCTCTGGGACAGAGGAGATGCAGTGGAGAGGGAATAAGACTCTTTTGAAGAATCACAAGCACAAGTCAGCACTAAATCAGCTCAGCTGCACCCCTCGCCCCCACATCATATTCTTTAGTTGCCATTGGGGAGAACTCAACTCATCTCCAGACAAGATTTTTACTTGAGTTCATATTTATTTCCTTTTTTACAGATGTGCTGTCCAGTGATGGATGGGGCATGTTAACCTTCTGCTCTTCATACTCGGTCCACAGCTGGCTGGGACCTCAGTCCCTGCACCACTGTGCAGTAGCTCCTGAGCTCAGTGGACCCACAACCCTGCTCTGGAATTGTAAACCACACTGTTGGGAGGGAATATTGTGGAAAGTCTCAGCTGGAAGGTGTTTTACTGAGGAGAGGAGGTTGATGCTTGTGGTTTATTCTTAAGTGGATATTCAGCCTCATGACAAACCATAGCACACTAAGCCATTTCCATCTGATGGCTGTTTGGCAGCCCATATGTGAAATGATTTGGGTGCGGTTAGTTGAATTCCTAGCATCACCCAAACAACCTAGCAATTGGCTGTCATCATTCTCCTTGATAGTTTCATCAGAGAAAGCATGGATCGAACTCGTCACAGAGCTTCAACTCCCTAGGGTACCGAGAGATGGGGCCTCTGATGCTCTGGGGAAGCTGGTGCTGTTCCTTTTGTGTCCAGAGAGGCTTTCATTTTCTAGGGCAGTGAATTCAACAGCATGCAGTTCAGCAAATGATTTACAAATACAAAACAAATGGTGGTGTTTGGCATTCTGTAATGGCACTTTTTTTCACTTGCAGTGCAGGAGCTTTTAATGCTAGCATGCTGAAACTAACAAAATTTAGGTTAGTCAGGACCAGGAAGGTCTTTTGAGGAAGCTCAGAGGGATCTAACCAAGCTAGGTGAATGGGCAACCCAATGGCAAATAATGTTCAATGTTGGTGAATGTAATGTAATGTAATGTAATGGCGGTGCCCACTGGAGGGAAAAACTTAAACTATTTATACATCTTACAAAGTCCTAAATTAACTGTATAAATGCATGAAAGGGACCAGAGCATCACTGCAGACATCTCAAGGAAAACCTTTGCTCAGTATAACGCAGCCATGGTCAAAAACACAAACAAGATGTTTGAAGGCATGAGGAATGGGATGGAGAATAAAACAGAAAGTAATATAATGCCATCATATAAATCAATGGTGCAGTCTCTTCTGGAATAGTGTGTGACGTTCTGGTCATTTCTCTCAGAAAAGATACTGCACAATTAGAGAAGGGCCATGATCATGATCACGGAAAAACTCTCACATGATGAGAGATTGAAAAGACCGGGATTCTTTGAAAAGTGATGAGGAGACGATGAATGGTCCAGAGAAGGGAAATTGGAAGCTTCTGTTCTCCTTGCTTTGTAACACAAGAACAAGGGGACATTCAATGACATTAAAAAGTGACAAATTCAGAGCTGATAAAAGGAAATCCTTTTTCACACAATGTGTGATTAGATTGTGGAACTCATTGGCACAGGAATTTGTTGAGATCGAGAACTTAGCAAGGTTCAGAAAGGGATTGGACATGTATATGGCTGACCAATATTTAGAGTTATAATAGTTACCGCTAATAAAAATGTTGGAAGGGATGTTAAACTTGATGCGTTAGGGTGTAAACCTTATCTCTATTAGAGATTAGGATGAGATGTAGTGTGTTGGGTAGATTATCCCATATCTGCCTAATTGTAGGGTTCTTACATCTTCCTCTGAAGTGCCTGGTGCTGGCTAGTGTCAGAGATAGGACAATCAGCTAGAGGGACCGCAGGTCTGAACCAGTGTGGCAATTCCTATGTTCCACAACTGATAATTATGTCTAGGGAAGACATAACATGGAGTAGGAGGTGATGCAAGTCAGGACTAAGGTGCACTGGAACGCTTGTGTTGTGGAACCCACGACTGCAATAGCAGGGGATGTCATAAATCAGGACTGAAGTGCATTAGCAGAGCTGAATTTGGGCTCATGACTAGAACAGCACGGAGGGGCTGCAGGTCAGGAATGAGGGGCATGGGCAGAGCCGGGGGGGGGCAAGGCTAGGATAGCGGGGGGCTGCAGGTTAGGGGTGAGGGGCACTGGCAGAGCTGTGTGTGGGGAGCCCAGGGCTGGGATAGCAGGGGGGCTGCAGGTCAGGGGTGAGGGGCATGGGCAGAGCTGTGCGGGGGGAGGACTGGGATAACGGGGGGCTCTAAGTCCGAGTGAGGAGTGTCCGTAGAGTTGTGCAGGGAGTGTGGCGCCCAGGATTTGAAATAGCAGGGGATGCTGCAGTCTCGTGTTGAGGTGATTTTTTTATTTTTCTTTTTTAGATGCAGGGATTTGAAAATCTTTTCTGTATTCTGAAGTTTTCCTTTCAGGATTCGAAATCTGTGAGCAGCAGATGATCCTGACAACAGTGGAGAGGAATACTTGGGAAAGTTTACTGAAAGGAGGACAGGTTAGAAAAACAACCTCTCTCTTCACTGCTTGAATCAGTCAGCATGACGCTGACGACGACACAGCTGGAGGGGAATGCAGCAGGCTCCTTGGTCCTGAGGCAAAGCAGCCCACACAGTCAGTTAATGTTAGGAGACGTGGATGCAAGTCAGACGATCAAGTGTCCATAAGCATCTAATCAAAGCAATCCTTTTGGTTCCCAGCTCTGCCAAGGGAATAAAGGGGGTGGGGAAAGTGCCTGCGGAGTTTGAAAGAGGTGCTGCAGGACTGGGCTTGTCTCCAGGATTGTCTCCAGGGTACTCTTGAGTGTCCCTCTCTGGGACTGTGTTATTGAGCCGTTAAGTGATGAAAAACTCTTGGTCAGGAAGGCGCTCTCTCTGCAAGCGTCTCCAGCATCAAGGGGCACTGATAGCTGGGCTCAGTGCAGTCAAGGGGCAGCGAATATTCTGGGTGGGGTGGGGGGAAGTGGCTGAGAAGCTGTGGAAGCCTGTGTCCAGGGGGCCTGGGAGATCAGTCAACTGGCTCTTGGCTGGTAGCCCAAGCCAGGTGGCTGATGTTTGTGCTGGAGGCGGGAGGAGGGCATTACTCCAAATATTTTTACACATATTCACACTGGCTTTGTTGGTGCCCTTTTTGTGTTCCTTTTGGGGAAAATCCAGTCCTGGCCAACACAACGTGTATGTAACGCTTAAATCCCACTCACTCCCTCGCCTCAACACATTTGTGGATGCCAGGATGTTCTGGCACAAGCAAACAGTTGTGGGTGTCAAAGCACCATTCTTGACTAGCTCATGGCTTGATGGGTACCTCTACGGACAGGGGGACCTGAACTTCTTCAGAGCTTTAACACCATAACATCCTCTCCCTTTTGCCCCACTTTATGTCATCCTGAGGAATGCCACCTGGGAGAGCTTTCCTACTGGTGATGTCCCTTGGACTCCCACTCACGGTTTGCTTTAGTTTGCAGGGGAGAGGAGACATATATTCCTTTCCCAGAGCTCAGCCCGTCATCCAAACCAGTGGGAGCCTCTTAGGACTAACAGGAGCTAGTGGAAATCAGATGTGATCTGGTAGGAGCTTTACTGAGGTGGACTTAATTTGAAGTCACCTGCCCCTTGCCAAGACGGTCAGAACTACACTGAGCTGGTATAATCCATGCTGAGCTGGTCCTGGAGGAAAGTTACTTCCTCACTGAACTGGTAGGAGCCATTCAGGAGAATTTGCTTTGCCCCGGACAAACCATGCTGGGCTGGTATCCTCTGAGAGTTGTTCACAAATTACACCATCCAAGCAAGACCTTTTCTAAAGGGCCAACACTGGAGCCTATAGTTTTTCCATAATAAGTGGCAGACTTCATGCCGCTGAACCTAAGGCCCGGCTGGGACTTTCTCTGCTTATAGACTCTGTCTGAATCCTTTGTGCGTTCAGCTCCACAGCTTGGATGGTGGGTTCATGTGCTCACCAGAGTAGTTCCAGGAAACTCTGCTTCTTGGTCTTAACGCTCAGAGACAGTCATTCTCCTCTCCACTTTCTGGCCCCTCTCATGAAGGTTTGTAGAGGGGTGGGTCTGACCATAAAGTTGCTCACAACTGGAGCACAGGAAGCACAGTAACCTAGAGGCTGCAGCCAAACCACAGAATCCAGTAGGGCTCAGCCTGCCAGCCATCACCTGGACGTTAAATGGATTGCACATGGATTTCCTGATTGCAGACACTGGAAACCCCAGACTTCACGGGAGATGGAAATACACCTCGTCAGAGGAAGAGTTTGTGTCCTGAAAACAGTCAGTGGGGGATGTGAAGGAGACAGGCAGGTAGATTTAATTGCTAGCATGGGATTGGCTAGAGAAGGGCTATTTGGAGAGGAGATGATGGCATTAGCTGATATTTGGGACCCTTTGGTAACACTGCAATAGATATAATAATAAATAATAAATTAATAATGTTTGCATGTTCTTGTGTGTCATAGCACCCACAAACGTAATGTGGGGTGTGAGAGTATATCACAGATGCAACCATGCAATTATGCGTGTGAGCATGTCCTGCTGTGTATAGTTGTGTGCAACTCTGTGAATACAGCTCACACATTCTCCCTAGCTACCTTGCTCCTTCTCTGTTAGGCTTGTAACCTCCTGATGATTGTGTAAAGTTTCTCAGGACACTTCCACGCTGTTACAGCATCGTGCTCCCAGGGGTTAGGACACTAGCCTGGGGCTCAGGAAATCCCAGTTCAGTTCTCTGCTCTGCCACAGGCTTCCTGAGTGACCTTGAACAAGACAATTAGTTTTTCTGACCCAGAGCCTCAAAGATATTGAGGCATCTGATGTCTACTGATTTCCATGAAAGTTAGGCGCCTGAATACTTTTGAGGGTCTGGGAGTCAGTGCTGATCTGTAAAATGGGAATAACAGCATGGCCCCACTTCACAGGGGATGTTGTGAGGAGAAATACATTTAAAATTAGGAGGTGCTCAGATACCACAGTGATGGGGGGCATAGAAAACTCTAGATGATAGGTAGATCCAGTATAGTGCAACCCAACTCCCTTCAACATTTCCGGCCTTCAATCCATTGTACTATTCTTCTGAGTAGGTTTGGCACTAGTACTTGAGAAGGGCGGGGGATGGAGGTGGGTGGAGGGAGAGCTGTAGTAAGTAATTAAATTAGCCACTCACCATAACATTTGCGTTGTTTTAAATATCCTTCCCTATGTTACTAATGACATGTGAGATCATGCACATGGAAAGAAAGTTTAAAATCTCAACAACTGTAGAGTATTGAGTCTGTTTGTTTACTTTTTGCTTCTCATCCAGCTTGGACAGGGAAACCGTCTTGATCAGCTGTTCCCGTTCTTGGTTCTCTGGCACTTCAATGCCATCAAACTGGGGCTCCAGAAGAAGCAGACCTTGTTCCTCATCCTAGTGGAAATTCCAGTGGACCCTGTTAGAACCCTCAGCTGGTCTCTCTATGTGATGCACTCATGTTTCCCTTTACACTGAAATCCCATTCATAGTGCAAACTGCGGTGCTATAAACCAGCACTGATTGCATGTCCCAGTCCAGTGGAAATTGCATGCTATAAACCAGCATGGACTGCATGTCACACAATCCAGTCTATTCTGTAAATATGGTAGAACCTAGGCCAGACATGGGAATGGATGGAAAAATATCTGGGATTGGGGGAATAGAAGACATAGCCTGGAGAATATACACAGTTGTTCAGAGTCCTGTTTCCACTTTGACCAATTTGCATCACTCAGTCAGTGCATACTATCTGGAATCTGACTGCAAGTGGCCACTAGAGATTTCCCCTGGTGGAAGGAATCTCTCAGCTGGCATAAAGCTGGCAGAGATGTCTCCTGCACCGGCTGCCCCCATCACCCTGGTCTAGGGACATCTCATAGGCAAGGAGAGAACATGGCAAAGTTCTGCTTTGTTATACTGATTCTCCACTGGTGCAAGATCCTATAAAGATCATACATCAGTGGCATGAGCCTGCACTGGCATAAACCAGCCCATAGGATCAGGGAGATGAAACTGGCTCCCAGATGCCCTCAGCCTTCCTCTGTGCTTATATACATGGGAGACTCTTTAAAAATATCTGTATTTTTCAGCTTCAAACAGTGCAATTCTCTTGGATATAATGTAAGGGGACCTCATCCCCATCAGGGTGAAGATGCTGTGGGATCATGTCCAATAGAATTTGACCAGCCCCATTCTGGATTCCTTAATTTCCCCTCCCACATATTGGAGAGTCACTTCCTGACTGAGTTTCTGGCTGCCTGCCTGAGACCTGCAAATAGGGGATCTGCCCAACCAGTCTTGGGGGCTATCTATCTATCTATCTATCTATCTATCTATCTATCTATCTATCTATCTATCTATCTATCTATCTATCTATCTATCTATCTATCTATCTAAAGTGACTCCCTCTTTCTCTTCCCTGTGGCTTGGAGAATGAAAATTCAGCCTGTCTGGGGCTGGTTTAAAGTAGCACAAGAGATTCAATTATGGCAAATCCCCCTCTGCCTTGACATGTACACACACACACACACACACACTGTGCTCACCCAGCCCACCCCCCGCACCTACGTATGGTTCGTTATGGGAGAGACAGCATTTGCCTGATGGCCTGCAACCTTTCATTGGCTCTGGAGTGCAGGAGGGTGGAGGCAAGGTTCTCACAGGGTAAGAGGAGGGTTTATTGGCAGGGCGGTGAGGGGAAGTCATTGGATCATTCTGAGCTCTTTCATCCACTCAAGTCTTCTTTGCTTAGCAGGATTCAGTGTTTTGGGGGGCTGCGGCAGAGAAACAGCCCATTCCCAGATGCCACCTTTGTTCGCTGTCCAAGCAACCTCTTCACAGCTCTCTAGTGACTTCTTTTGCAACCAGAGTGAAGAGGGCAGCAGGGCCCTGACCCTGCCAGCAATAAAGCCAGTAGCACTGTGCTGCCCTGGCACCTCCAGGGAGCCCCGCACCACTTCCACCTGAATTGCTGGAAAGAACAAGCTACATTGAAAGCCCAAAGGCCAAGAATACATGAAATCTGTGGATAGGGCACGTGCCACAGGGGTGCTCTGTTCCTGAGGCCAGTGTGGAGGACACTATGGCCCATTCCTCATGAGGCAGAATGTGGCAGTAGGTGTTGCTGTGCCAGAAGGTTCTTGACTAGGCTTCCAGGCCTCTAACAAGAGACTCTGCTCCTTTTAGAGGAGATCTGGGGTATGTCTCCACAGCAAGCCTCAGCCCATGGCAGCCAGGCTCAGAGCGTGTTGTCTACAGACTTGAGTTCACGGGGCTTGCCCTACGGCACTCAGAAGTGCTGTGCAGACCTTGGGGCTCTGGCTGGTGCTTGGGCTCTGAAGCTGGGCAAGGGGGGCTTCAGACCCTAAGCGCCAGTCCGAGCCCGACCATCTACACAGCTATTTTTAGCACCATATTGTGAGCCGGAGTCTGTAGACCCAGGCTCTGAGGCTCAGGGCCGTGGGCTGTGGCAGGCTGTGGAGACGTACCCTTCGAAAGAGCTTCCCGCCCCAAAGGCTGAAGTGTAGAGGGATGGGCCTGGCTTTAAAGGAGCACATGGAGCTTTAAAGGAGAAAGCACTGAACTGGCTCCACGTGGCAACTGTGTTTTGGAACAGGGCTCACCGGATACTGTGCCCCAGAAGAATCCATTAGACTTAAATGTACTTAAAATCCGTGTGCAAAATGCTCGGGCAGGAAATGGGGTTCACGGCTTCAGCATATGAAGGCACTGTAACTAGGGTCAATATTTGCTGTTACTCAGCTTTCCCGTGATTCACCCATGGCTTTGTGGCCCAGATGAAGCAAGATCTGTCAGGCAGATGTGTGCACAAAGCGAAACTACAATCTCATCATTCACTGCGCACTGCTCATGCTCCATAGACAGCACTTGGCTCTTCAGTTAAAGGGCTTCTGTCCTCAACCTACTGGGGCTCAGTCCCTGTCTCCTGGTGGGAGAGCTCTGCTCACTTCTCCATTCTCCCCTCCCCTCTCACCTTAAAGCTTCTCAGAGCCACTGGGAGGTGAGGCCCCATTGAATAGCTGCTACTTGGGGAAACACATCCCTGGAAGCCAGTACAGCAGGGCTGGAATTAGTCAGAGACATGGGGTTGCTCAGTGCTAATGGCCACTCTTCTCAGCAGGACATTTATGAGGCCTTGGCTTGTGTGGCCGCCTCCACTTATGAGTGAAAATCAAAACCAGATTGGTGTCCCCCTCCTAGCAGCAACAGCCTGGTGCGTTCCATAAATCCTGCTCTCCTGCCCCTCTCCTGGGAACTCCATCCAGTAAATGGATTCATTATATGCAGATGATTTTCTCTTCCTTCTGCACTGGTTAAACAAAGAGCCTATTAGACACAACATGGAAACTCTCACACTCTCTCTCTCGCACTCACACCCAGGGAGAACATGAAAACACCCCCAGACATTGAAAGCTCTTTCACACTCTCCCATCCACTCCTGCCCATCGTCAGAAAACACACACCTCCCTCTTGTTTGCTGGCCTGCATGCACCCAACAGACATGCAGACCCCTTCGCACACAAACACATGACTGTCTATAGTCACCAGTCTAAACCAAGCAGTGCTGGAGCCCCCGACCCCTACAGGGTGCAGTATCATCCAGAGAGCAGCGCAGGTGAGAGCCCCTATTCCTGTGGGTGTGCTGAGTGGGTCAGTGTCCTTTTGCCTACATGCCTGCTGTGCTCCGTAACATCATTTAGTGCCAATGGGTTGTGCCTCTGGTATTGGGTAGGAGCCAGGTCTGTGACTAATCGTGTGTGTGACAATATAACCACAGGAGTGGGCCAGCGGCCGAAGGACTGGTGTTTTACTGCCAGAGTTCTTGCCACAGCTCTTCTTCCAGATCCAGCAGAACTAGGGAGTGAGAAAAGGCAGAGGGCTTGGGATGCAGGGACTGGTGAGAGCCCTGAGTGCTCTTCTCTGCTACCCAGCGCCATTCCAGTAGGAGGTAATGCTGCATGAGGAAAGGGCTGGAAAGCACCACTCCTCTAACAGAAGAGCTCTGCGGCTTTGGTTAACCAGGAATCCAGATCAGCTCCCGCAGCCATGCACCTGGATCCCTGCCTTACGGGTGTGGGGTTTGGCCATGTCAGATCCACTGAAGCTCACCTGGAAGGGGTGTGAGTCGTGAGGCACTCACAGCAGTGACTGTCCCACTAAAGCCAGAAGCCTCAGAGGGAAGGCAAAGACATGACACGGGGGTCCAGTCTGGTGGGAGATGGGAATTCAGCTGGATCTATCAGCTCTGCTCTCCTAAGTCTCCCCTAAAGCTCCTGTGACAGTGTGGAGGAGGCAAGGGAGCCTTAGCAAGGAAATCAGCAGGGCTTTCACAGGAAGGACAGACAGGTTCCTAGGGGACAGACAGGCCAGAGAAATAGCCAAGGAAGCAAGACTGGAGCTCACTCTGCCCACCACCCACTAGGTTCCTTTGCACCCCAACAGGAAGGGGAACACACTTTCCATTAGTTTGTCAGGTTCTGGGGGGTTGAATGTTTTAAGCAACATTATTTTCAGGTTCTTCAGTTCCCGGCGCTGCCCCACCCCAGCCCTGCACATTTGGCGTTCTCAGCTGAAAGAACGGAAAGCGGGAAGCAATGGGGATGGGAAGGGAAGGGGCTATTGATGGTCATACATGATAGCATACACCCTCACATCCCATACAGTATGCCACAGCTCTTGTGAGAGGATAGCTGGAAATGATCCCCTAAGCTGCCTTCCTTGGGTTAAAATCCTATGGGGGAAGAAAAGGGGAGGGAGAGAGCTAAAACATCCATCCATCCTCTTTGTTTACCTACCGTGCCGACCACCCTAGGGTTGCCAACATTGTATTTCAAAAATAAGGGCCTGTTTTCTTACAGCCCCTACCCCAGCTCTCCTCCTGTTATTATCACCATCATCATTATTATTAATAATAAGCTGTACTCACCTATGTTTGCCAGGGGTATTTCTTGCTGCTTTTTGCAGCCCTCCTCCACTCCCGATCTTGCTGTACAGAGATGAAAAAGTAATGGCTGTCCCTCTTAATAAGAGACTGTTGGCAACCTGACCCACCACTGTGGTAGCTGAACACCTCCATGGTATTTGAATGCCTGGAATCTGGATGCTGCTTCCCACCCGGAGGGCCTGATTCCAGCTACTGAGCTGCTGCCAAGCCCTGGTTGCAGGGGTAAACATTCCTTTCCCCACCGCGGGCACTCGGAAGATATGGGCAGGGCTGGAAGCCTCAGGAGTCACTAAAACCAGGCTTATAAACCTTGAGCCAGGGAGCAAGATGAAGAAATGTAATGAAGAGGGGAGAAAAGCACTGATGAGGAACAGCCCCCAAGGGGAGAGTTTCCAGGAGCCGAGAGGCACTTTGTCGGAGGAGTGTTTAGAATTGGATCTGAGCTGGCTGAAAAGAGCAGACTGGGGAGAACTGCTTCCCTTGAATCCTTGCACTACTGTCTTCTGCTTTCCTTCTGTCTCTGTAAGTCAGAAGGGCTAGATGGCCCTGGAGGGGAATGGCAATTAAGCTAGGGGGCGGTGACACAGCCAGCCCTGCAGCTCAGGGTCAAGCGCACAGGTTAGGATGTGAGAGTGTCTAGTTCCACTCTCTGCTTAATCATAGCCATCATACACTTAATCATACACTCTTGCTAGCATAGATGCTAGATCAGCAGCGGGAGACGGGCCAGAAATCCCCAGTGCATATGCACCCTCTGAGAACTGAGCTGGATGGCGGGGGATGAGGAGTTTGTTCCTGCCTTTGAACACTGCTTTGCCAAGTGCCATCTGGGAGCTTTGGGGTAGCTTTACAAAGCTCCCAGAGCAGCTGAGCATCTCACTGAATGGCAACCACAACAGAGCTGCCCCACTGAGGTGGCAATACTAGGGCTTTGATTCGCCATTGGCCAATACCCTGTGGAGCCAGCTGCGCCAGTGTGACGTGGGTGTAAAATTCTCCCAGATCAGAGCAGTCACCTCTTCCATACCCACTTTGCCCTGGTGTACATCACCCTACAAGGGGCAGGGCGACCGAGAATCAGCTGTTACGGTTTCACCTTGCCACTGATGTATCCAGCCACCAGTTCAAATAGTCCCAGGGGATTATTCAGCTTGTGGCCACTTGTGCTGCTGTTGCTGGTTGAGAGGCAAGGTTGTGCTCACTGTATTATGACAGAGTGAGGTCCAGAATAAAGCAGCACTGCAATCAGCCTGCAGCGTTTAGACTGCAAGGGGTGAAACACCAGGATGTGGCTTGTGGACCAACTCCATGTGCTTCTTCCTAACAAAAGTCCCTGTAGTGTGGGTCTTCTTTGATTCATTCAGTCTTGTTTCTCAATTGTCTGGGGGTTGCAGGTTGGTCACAGGGCTGGGTGTGCGGCACACACACAGAGCAAGCTTTAAACCTCTGCCCGTACAGTAGGTAATATTAACTCCTCAAATGCAACCTTGTCTGGCCACGCCCAGCAGGAGCAGAGAGGTGCAGAGGAGAGGGATTCATGCGGAAGCCCATTGACTGACACTGCCCGGGTGCTACTAACATGGGCTGTCTAGGGGCTGGAAAGTGTGCTCCATGGAGGAGAGGGACGTGATGCCATGAGATCCAGGCATTGTTCCGTGTGCAGAGACGGAAGGGACAGGTCCAACAGAATTGCCCTAATGATGCAGAACTGCTCAGCACTTCATGTGTTTGTTTGGAGGTGAGTGACAGGAAATGGTTGAGGAAGCAAAAGCGGCAGACTCAGCGACCCAAGGGAGAAACTGTTCCGAGCGCTTTGCAGGGATGGCTTGGCTCAGATGAGAACTCAAAAATTGTTCCTTCTGAGGCCTGGCTCTCTCCCTTTCTGTAACAGTGCCCAGCTCTCCTCTGTCCTTTTGATGTGAGCTCCTCCTTTCTCAGCAGCAAGGCTCCTCTAGAGAGAGCCAGCCAGATGGCCTGTTGCCCTTCCCTCTGGCCTTGTGCACTGGGAACCAGCAACCCTCCACTGGGGACCTGGCAGCTCTTTGCAGGGGCCCGTAAACCATTGTTTCAAACCTTCAGATCTTGGGTTTGCACCTTGGGATAGGAAAAGGGTTCTTATTTCATCCAAACCCAATTGCTCATCCCTTATCAGTCTGGGGATTTAGCAATAAGGTCTGTCAATGCAGCACAACGATATTAGTTCTGGGCAAAGTGGCAAGCCCAAAGCACTATAGGTAATGCAGCACAGAGCACCCTGAAGATGCTAGAGGCATGTCTAAACGTGGCCCAAGGATTGTGTGTGTGTGTGTAGGGGGGGATGCATCTCTGCACTGGTGCACAGCCAGAACAAAGAGGGGAGGACATCTCTGATGTGCTGAGGCTGATGGTCACCAGACTGGCTCATGGAGCATGTTAGAGAAGCCTAAGGGCTGCCTTAACTTTTGTCCCCTAATGCCATAATCCCTATGAGCACTGTGGCAGCAGGGAATTATTGGGACGTAGAGAAGCTCCAACCATGCCTCCTCCTGCCCAGCCCCTGCATGCCCTGACACATCCCCAGCTGGTGGGGACAGAGCTAGAGTAGTTGTCTCTGCAACCTGCCCTGTGCCAGGGTAATTCATCAGGAGGGACCTGGGCCTGCTTTGCAGCTACATTAGCTGGTGGAGCCAACATAAAGTGACCACAGTCCAGTGACGAATTATCCCTGCCCCCCTGGTAGTTCTGTGATGAGGCCTGGGGCTGTTCATCTGTTTAGCACAGTCCGTGGAAGCTACTCAATTGCACAGTGCCAAATGTGGATGGCTGCAATCCACTCTGTCACGCAGCCTTGGGGTAGCCTGCAGGCTCTCGGTAAGCTTTCACAGCCCCTTATTGGCAGCCAGCCCCCAAGCAAGCAAGGTTTGGCCACTTCTAGTGTAGCTGGTGGTGTGCAGACCTGTCAGGTTTCTGTCCTAGGGCAAGAAATTCCCCAGCACTGGCTGAGTCTCTTAGGGGTAAATGTGTCACTGAGGATGGGCATTAAGGGTTTCCCCCTGCTGGATACGTGCAAGTGAGTGAGCAGTAAATAAGCATAGGGAGCATACCTGACCCCATCAAACCCTATAAAATAAGCATGGCTGGAATTGGTCATTACATGGCTGGAAGACATCCAGGGGAATAGCCAGATGTTGCAAGAAGTGGTGAAGGTGATTTCATAGGAAGGAAGTTTTCCTTCTGAGTCACTGCTGAATTAAGGGGTGTTTTGCAGGGAGTGATATTGATTGTTCAGTAACTGACACTTTCCCGTACTAACTGAACTCAATGCCACCAAATGGTGCTCGGGTTAGCAGGGGCAAGGAGGCACCATCTATTACATGAGAGATAAATCCATGGCCTGATCACTTATTAAAGATATTGGGGAATTTTTCACTGGAGTTGATGTATTATCTGCAGTGTCCTGGCCAAATTCCACCTTCAATGCTTCCATGGTGCCTCTCCCTGCAGTTTCAATTGAACAACGGGATTCTTCACATCTTTCTCCAAACTGTTCTATCTAATTAACCTATCTATCACTTCAAATGCATCCCTCTCTGTGGTACATAGGCACGTACAAAATGTCCATACATCCAGTTTTTCTCATGGAGGGCATTCCCTCTCTGCCATTAGAGTGAGCTAGGTTTAGATGCTTTCGAGGCTAGTTCTAGCATAAGCGTATTCCTGTCTCTGCAGGGCTGAGGTGCCGATCCTTTCTTTTGGGCTGTTTCTGTGGAAGGCTTTTGCACAGAGGTGGGTTTGCGTTTCACTCCGGAGATGGTAAAATCTGGGCTCATCTGGCTTTCTGTTGGGCGAAGTCGAGGTTTTGCTGCTGAAAAGCCTTGCTCTGAGCCCCACGGGCTCCACACAGGTCACTGTCAGACATGGGTCGTGTGGCTCAGAGCTGCTGCAACATACTTAGGATCATTTAAACGTCACCATTAATTGTTTCACTGCTGGCCATTTTAGCAGCATTATCCTGCTTCTGTGCTCCCGCCAAAATCCCAGCCGGCCTCCCCAGGTGCCAGCCTCCCTCCCCACCAATATTCCTTATCAGCTGCCCAGACCTCCAGCTTCCTCAGCTCCCTGTTCCCTTTGGTGAAGCAATGATGTATTTTCAAGCCAACATCCTGCAGCACATTGAAAGTGTCAAGGCAGCATAAACACATGGAATCTGATATCCAACTGAAGAACAGCACGGGGACATGGGAGTGATGGTATTGTTCATTTTCACATTTCATTCAATAAAAATCACCACCTTTTCACAGAACTGAAGATGCCAACGAATTTCCAGTTGGTTGTCCCAAAGCACTGCAATAACCAGGGCGTCCTGCTGCAGAACTTGTTATACTTCCATGGAGCACATGGGGCAGCTAGAACAGCTATTACTCTGGTGAGCAAATTGGTGCAGTTTGAGGCTTTTGCACAGCGGCAATGGAGTCCTGTGAACAAACAACATATGGAAACCCTTGTGTTTTCTAAACTCAGACTGTCCCTGGCCTACCAGCTGTTCCAGGCCTCTGCCAAGACCGGCAGAGAGGATGATGTCAGGGACTTGCTCTGCATGATTTTGGAGAGCAGTGACACGCACACAGATCAAATCAGTGATGACGTTTCCAGACCTGCCTGGAGCTGACTTATCAAGGATCACCCGATGGCCCTGTCCTGTCAGACGCAGACCTGGCAACAGTGATCCATGCAATCATGACCTCTAGGCTGGATTATTACAACTCATTATAACTGGGAATGATGCCAAAGAAATTGAGAAATCATCAAGTGATGCAAATTGCATCTCTCTGTATGCTGAGCAACACAGGTCACTGAGAATACATCATCCTGGTGCTCTGCTCCCTGTTGGCTCCTTTCCTGAATACAGTGGCCCAGGTGGGGTCTCTGTCTTGATGTTCAAATCTTTCTTTGAGACGGGCCCTATCTACCTGAGGACCATCTCTCCCTCTGTGACCATAACAGCTACATTCCGCGCTGGAACGATGAAGCTGTCACTCAATAGTCTCTTGGGTGCAGGAGACAGCTTTGGCTCTAGAAAATGGAACTCCCTCCCATAAGAATCGAGAGACCATGGGCTTCACCATGGTCAGCACTGAGCTCATCTGACTTAGTGAGCTCATCACACATATGCACAGATACACAAGGACAAAGCCTTCATCCTCTCCAGCTGTTCCTGCAGACAGCAAAAGGGGAGAGAGGGTGTTTTTTTTTTCCTTAATGTCTTTATTTGAAGAATCCACAACATACAATCACAGGATTAAGCAGTAAATACAAAGGGGTAGTACACAACTGGTCCTTCAGAGAAATGCTGAATCAGTCCCATTAGTTATGGTTCATTCACTTCTTGGATTTTGGTTGTGAGGCCATGTAGAGAGCTATCAGACAGTAAATGGTCCCTCCTATCGTTAGAGCCATAGTGGTCCGATATAGCAGCTGATCAGGAACTCCTCGTTTCAGATGTACTGGCAATCCATCAGCCTTTCGAAATAACTTCTGGAGGTCCGGCACCTCGTTTTTACCCAAATAAGAAATAGCTGCTGGCGAATCTGAGGCAAGTTTAGTTGGCGTTCCAAAAATCAGAGCTGGTGATTCTGTTGTTTTCTTTGTGTTTGGGACACGCTCTGATAGCATGCTGAAGAGCGCTATGTAAGCAGCGAGATAGGTGTTTGCGGGCTGGCTTTGTAGAGGGCAGTTGAGAAGAGGCTGTGATGGGACTGAAGCCCGAAGAGCACATGTCTGCACAGTCCAGGCTGCACAAGGACATCCAGAGAACAGGGTGCTGGAGCACACTAATGACAGAGGGACACTGGAGAATACCAATAATAGGGGACAAAGCACTGGAGGGCAAAGGCATTGAGCAGATCTCACTTAGATCCAGTTTACCTCAAAGCCTTTTTTCAGCACTGCTCCTCCACCCTTCCACTGAGAGGGTACCATGTACAAAGCCAGCCCAGTGCTGAGCTGGTTGGGCACATGGCCTGGGAAGGCCCTGTGTCCCGTTCGCTACTGGGCAATGTATGTGCATGAGGCTAGCTCTGTGTCATACTGGGTCCCTCAGCAACCTCCACAGCTCCCTTTTGTTTCAATAAGTGGGAGCAAGAGTTCTTGCATTTCCAAGTAGTGTTGCCTAACAGCTAGAACAAGACTCCTGTGTTCTGTTTCCAGCTCTGGGAGGAGAATGTGGTCTAGTGGTTAAAGCAGGAGACTGAGCATCTGCACTCCTAGCTCCATTCCTTGTTCTGAGTGGGGTTTAGTGGCTAGAACAGAGGACTGGGAGTCAGGCCTCCGGTTCTATTCCCCGCTCTAGCAGAGAGTGTAGCCTGGTGGTTTGAGTAGAGGACTGAGGGAGCAGGACTCTTGGAAAGAGAGAGACTGTGATGTGAAGAAGCAATCATCAAGGAGAAGCCTGGACTTGACCTGACTGAACTCAGTCCATTCTTAGCCTGAGACAATTTTGAACCCATTCTTTCCCCTTTCAGATCATTTCCCATTATGGATAGAAGTGGAAGAAACGACCTCATTGCCTGCCTGAGTAAACGGATCTCACTTATTCCTCGGTATTGGTCAGGGTCTGTGGTAGGTGAATCAGAAAGTGGATTTTTCAGAGGTTGAGCGCCAAGCTACACAAGGAGAGAGAGAAAAAATGAAAAGAGAAAGTGAGGCGAAAAATCCAGATGATGGAGCAAAGAAAACCGAGTCAGTGCCAGACGTGCCTCAGTGTCTCAGACTCCCCAGGAACCAGAGGGTTCAGGGAATTTACAGATGAACAGAAGGGAAACCTCCAGTTTGCTCTGTCCACAGAATTCAGGCTGCAGGGCAGAGCAAAGCAGGGAGAGCGTGAAGGCCCAAGTGTGTGCGTGTGTGAAGGGGAAGAGGCCCTGCTTCTGGCACTGTGACAAAGGAGCAGATGGGTTACTGCAGCCGGAGAGACAAACATGAGTAAGGCCTGGTCTACACGCAATGTTTGCACCTATTGCGCTATCGAATTATACATGTAAAGGAGCAGCTGTACCAAGACAAGTACCCCTATAACTCCATCTATCCGGGGGCTGGGGGGACGGGGGGGGGGCGGGACATACTGATTTAGCTATATGGCCTTCCGAACATATCTAGGTAAAGGGATACAGACTATGTGTAGATCAGCCCTAAATCGTGCTTGTCCTTGTTAATGTTCTGTATCTAGCCAGGTGGCTGGTGCAGGGAGACAGCTGGCTCTGAGGACTGTCTCCTTGGCTATGAGTAAGGAGGAAGGACAGGGATAGGATCATGAAGGACTGGCTGGCTGGAACAGATCTCTCTTCTTTGAAAGCAGCCTGCAAAAACTCACCCCCATTTTCCTGGGAATGAGGGGTGGGGTTTGTTTTTGCTTTCTGTTTCCTCAGGTGTATTCAGTGCTGGCAAAAGGTGCTGGCTTGATGGCCCTGGAGACTGCAGGGCTCTAGTTATTCCCAGAACAGGGTCCATATGGGTAGCGGTAGCCCCTGCCAAGGGCCCTCAGCCTCAATCTGGAGCAGACAGCCCATCCTTTCTGCCAACAGGGCTATGGCCCAGACCATCCTCCCACCCAAGCTTCCCCAGCATACTATGTCACTCAGGAAGGAAGATTAGAAAAGAGTGGGGGTGGGAGCGTATTTTTGTGATCTGACTTTCCTTGAGCTGCCTGTTGGTAGTAGCAGAGAGCAGACAGTGCCTGTCTTGCCTTCCTCCGAGAAGGCAGCAATCATGGGATTCGCTGCCTGCCATTCTTTGGCCCCAGACAACAGCGTCCCCTGGAGCGAGTCTGCAACTGGAAATGGACCCACTGGGAAGTGCACAGCTGGAATCTCCCAGGTTAGCCATGTCAGTGTCTTCTAAAATTCTGCTCACGGGGCATTCTGAGAGACCTGGAATGGCATCATCACTGACACGGGGTGGAACATGCACGTACAGTTAAAGCTGGGAGGACTCCATCTACAGCAATTCATCCGCAAGCTGTGACCTTTTAGACATATTTCTTCTTTTGGGGAGCTTCCCCTAACAAGCCCCTCCCCGCCCCCACACCCAGCTCCCTGCACTCAAGCTCACAGCAGAACAATGCCCAGTCTCACCAATAGAATTCATCTGCAGAGGGCCAGGTGCTGAGACCTGGAAGATCCTGGAAACTCCACCTCTCTGTGTCCAAGCTCCACTGTGTGGAAAGCAATGCCAGACTGCAGCTTACTCCAGAGACAGCTCTTAGGAAATGTATCAAAGATTTTCTGGGCAACAAACAAATGATGTCATCCAACTGTATGGTTATCAGCCTTGTCTGTATCCTACTTCCCAATAGCATGGGGTGGGAGGTGTCAGACAGGAAGGTTTCTGGGTGAGGGAAGATAGAGGAGAAGGATGTCATGGAAAGATAAAGGGAAGAGAGGTTCTGAAGAATGAAGGACAATAGCTCTTTGTGCTATTGCCACGTCATTCCTATGCTGTTTTGCTGGCACTGTCTTCCTGGAGATCCAGCACAAGACTCCTGGGGATCAGACTAGGTTTCCAGTAACTGAGGATGCCCATGGATCTTGCTTGTTGCTTTGGGTTTCCGGAAACAGTAGATACCAAAGTCTCCGGAAGATTGGCTTGGGGTTACAGATGGCCAGGTGAGAATGACTTGGGGGTCCTGTAGCTGGGAACAGCTGGGTCTCCTGGGGTTGTTGTTGGGCATCCCATGATCTGGAGTTCTGAGCAGCACACTGTGGGCATGGAGCTTCAATAGCGCCACCCAAAATTCTTTCCCCCCATCTAATCACTCTTCCATTATTAGTTCCATCTATGGGATGTTAGATGGGGTGGGATCTGAGTTACTACAGAGAATTCTTTCCGGGGTATCTGGCTGGCGAATCTTGCCCACATGCTCAGGGTTCAGCTGATCGCCATATTTGGGGTCAGGAAGGAATTTTCCTCCAGGGCAGATTGGAAGAGGCCCTGGGGGTTTTTCGCCTTCCTCTGTAGCGTGGGGCACGGGTCACTTGCTGGAGGATTCTCTGCACCTTGAAGACTTTAAACCATGATTTGAGGACTTCAGTAGCTCAGACATAGGTGAGAGGTTTATTGCAGGAGTGGGTGGGTGAGATTCTGTGGCCTGCATTGTGCAGGAGGTCAGACTACATGATCATATTGGTCCCTTCTGACCTTAATATTTATGAGTCTATGAGTCTATAGGACACCAGGTAATTAGAGGTCTAACTAACATCAGAGTTCCTCCAGTCATGTCCCCGATCCAGAGCCTATCCTGCACTTGAGTCCAGTGAGCCCAGACCCTGCCTCATGGGTGCTGAGTTCCTGGTTGTGACGAGGCTGAGCTGGTGAACTGGGGAAGCCAAAGAGAGCTGAGGTTATAGACTGACCCTCTGTCTAATCACTCCACGGACATGAGTATGCACAGACATGTAGTCACCAAACGGAGGCCACATGCCTTACTCACCACTGAGTCACAGGAAAGTGGAAAATAACAATCCCCTTCTAGTAGTGTGAAGGATGTGGGTCTGCTCTGAAATTATTTATGAATGCTGCATGTGACCTCGCTCAGGGAATGTTCACTGCATGACTCTATTGGGTTAAATCAACAGGCTTGCCTCTTGGGAAACAAGCAGGAAGATGAAACAACCACGCAAGATCAGATGCCCTTCAGCAAATACTTGAGGGTTGTCACAGTACAATGGCAGAGCTGCTGGCCTCGAATAGACTGGCTTGACCTATCCCTGAGCCCACCAAACTGGTTTAGGGCAGCAGGGCCAGAAAGGTAGGGAACTGAGAGAACAAAGAACTCTGGCTGGGTCAAAAGTGACTCTCCATCTAAGAAGTAGTTACTGTTGGGGATTGTTGAGGCTGGCAGCCAGGACTCATTGGGTTGCCATCACAGGGTGGTAGGGCTATAGGTAAGAGACATGCATGTAGAGATTCTTATGCTTTGTTTCTACTGTTAAGATTAAACAATACTTTGGTTTTAAGAAAGCTGTCTGGTCTCTATATTCACCACTGGTCACAGATTCCCGAAGGGAGGAACCCAGTCGTACCTGCTGGGCAACCACAGTTGGGGCACAGGATACTGTAACCCCAGGGCCAATTGAAGAGTGGGAGAATAGCATGATTCTACTTTAGGAGAGGTAAAGGCAGAAGGCCTGACATCTGAGGGGGTGCACTCAGAGACCAGGAAGGGGCCTGTGGGCCAGGTAACACTGCAACCATCCCAAGCAGACACTGTATTTTGTTTACATTTTGCTGAGGGGGGGAACCTTAATTTTTTTTTGTCAGGCTTCTCTTAGACCTGCAGGCAAGGCTGCTGGGGGGCCTCACTGAGCCCCCATACTGTCACTAGAGGAATCTTTCTGTGGGTGGAGCATCATGACAGAGGTGGCACTTGCAAGAATGATGTCACTACAATAGCCAGTCAGTTCCCCCCACCACTATCAACCTTGCGTTTCACCTTGCCCTGGTCAGGGCCCAGTCTTGTGTGCGCTGCCATTACTAATGATCATGATTAGTATTTGTATTTCAGTAGTGCCTAAGAGCCCCAGCCATGGGCTCCCACTTGCTTCACTGCAGGTCCTACTACCATGAGTTCTTCACTGAGCCTCGCTCCTACAGACTCCTCGGGTTCCAGAATCTCCGTCAATGAAGCATCGTTAGAGGGACACGTCACTGCTGCTCCGACCGCCGTCTCTGCTCTACTCTGAGCAATGGTCATTCCACACAGCCACGCCGCAGTGTGTTTGGGCTGCCAACCAGAGGCAACCAGCGAGGCTGTGTCTCTGTCTTCCTCTCTCTGCTGCACTAAACACACTATAGGGAGTCCAAGTCATGGGGTGGAGACAAACAGAAACCAAGAGCTTGTCTAAAGGCACTGGACTGCCAGCATAGGAGACCATCCAGCTCCTGCCCAAGGGAGAATCAGATACTCACACAGAGTTGGGGGGGGGGGTAATCAATGTGGCGTGTTTAGAAAGAGCGGTGATTCTTTCTGCCCTCCCCAAGGTCTGGATACTGTCTGCCAGTGCTGGCAGCTGTGCCCAGCTGTGTCCATGTGCTGCATGCCCCTTCCTTTTCTGGTGGGACTGAGAAAGGGTCCCGAGAGAGTCCACAGCACACATGAGAAATCTGCTGTGTCTGTGGCTTTTAAGTTCCATTGTGCAGTTCACTGAATGGCGAAGCTTTGGCCCAGCTGCCATATCAGAGTGGGAACGTTTGACTCTTCCTTCGCACAGGGGCTGGCCTCTTGTCTGTTGCAGCAAGGGGCAGGGAGTGCTGCAGAGGTGAATCCTCTGCCTGCTGAACAAGCGTTAGTGGCGTGTCCATGGGGGATCCCATCCACTCCCCTTCAGACACAAGGAGAAGCTGTGATGCAGAACTCGGAAGGAGGGGATCGCTGGGGTCCTGGAGAGCTTTCACGGGTCATGAGGATGTATTCTAGACGGTGTTATTACACGACTGTTTTCACCCTGACTAATTCCAGTTGCCTTTAGCTGGGGCTGTGTGGCTGGCCCAAGACCTCAGGGGGAAGCTGTCTGAGCTTCCTGATGCAGGGGTGAGTCCTTCACTGACTCCTCAACTATACAGGACCTGAAGGCTGTCTCACTAGCTGCTGTCTGGGGACCTCCCTGGCCATGACTGAGTCCAGCCCACACATACATTCTTCCCTGCCTCCTCCTCCCCAACACCCAAGCATCTGGCAGCTGCAGCCGGAGCCATGGTCCAGCTGGGCTTTATGCAGAGTTCCCAGCCAATCCTATTAAAGGCCCCAGCTGCCAGGCCCCGTTTAGTAATTCACCTACCAGCCCAGCCAGGATGGCAGCCATTCAAATCCTTGGGTACAAGTGGGCTACTTTCTGTATCCGTTGGCAGTTGGTGCTACGCAGTGCTCTGGCTGGGATGTACCATGTTAACCCCGCTCCTGGCTCTGTGCGCTCAGGATCAGCCCAAGGCACAGCCCCAGCCCTCAGTCTTCAACCAGTCCTAAACCCCCATCTTCACCCAGCTTGTGTTTCTCCCCACTGGCCTGCACTGTCACTCACATCCCTGTCCCATCCCCACCAGCGCTACTCCCCATAGGCATATTAATTATCCTGGGAGCTGTAGGAAGCTGTGTGCAGCAGCTGGAGGGTGAAGAGGAGCCCCTAGGAAAGAGGCTTTCAGATGAAGGTGGATAATGGTGCAGTGTGGACTGACCACGGCTGGAAACCAGGATCTCTTGGGGCTCAGATACCGTGGTGGCGGTGGGCAGAGAAGTAGAAATGACTAGACCTCTTAGCATAACTCTGTGGCTTTGGACGAGTTCCTTCTCCACTCAGTGCCTCTGTGTCTCCACGCCTGCAATGGGGATAATGCCCCTGACTCCCCTCTTGGGGGGTGAGGGCTGTTTAAGGCATTACACATCTGTGAGGTGAGAGAACAGGTGCGGAGCTCTGGGGGGATGGCTCAGAGCAGAGTTCTGCTTCACTTCAGAACAGCCTGACACCTGCTACAGATGCTCCCACCCCCTCCCTGCTTGGCAGGCAACATAAATGCACCATCCCGCCTGTCCCAGACCACCTTCCTCAAGATCCTGACCCCACATCACAGTGTGTGTGGGGGGGGCGGGGGGGGGGTGGGGAGGGGACGGTAACAGGCCTAAGCGGGTTTCCCATCCACTTTTGCACAGATGTGACTCCACAAGGGGCAGGGGAGACTCAGGCCCCTTGTGCTGGCTGCTGCTGTGGTTTCAGGTCTCACCTGAATGATGTGCCGTGGACTTCAAAGAACCAGATCCCACCCAATGCCTCCAGGCCCAGTCTGCCTTTGTGACAGGCAAGGGGATGGGAGGCTGGAAGAGGGGAGAGGGCACTAGATAGTGGGAAGGGGAAAGAAGGTGAGGAGAAGGGAGGGATAGGCTAAAGTTGGGGCAGGCGGTGCACTGATACCAATACCGTTCTCAGCTCTGGAATGGCTTAGCAAAGGTGGGCCAGGAGCCTGCTGCATTGAAATTTTGGATTCCCAGCATGGAATCTCAGGCTAAGAGTTTGGAGGTCAAAGAGCAATTACCCCTGACTGGCAAGGTGTGATGGGGCCATTCACAGCCCAAAGGCCTCAGTGCAAAGAGTCGCTCTGCACCAGGAGAGACTGGATGGTGTGTGCGACTGAGAGTGGGGGTTGGGCCGTTACTAAGCCTGGATGATTTAATGCCCTCTCATCGGTCATTAGCCTGTTTCAGGGGTGAGTGGCTATGCCATTCTCGGGGAAGTTTTTCTGGGAGAGTTTTGCACAGGAGTGAGGCTTTTAACTCAGCAGGTGGCAAGATCTGTGCTCATCTGGATTTCTGCTGGAAGGAAGCTCAGCTGTTGAGGGGCCACTGCTGAAGAAGCCCTGTCTGTAGCCCCACAAGCTTCACTGTCAGCACCACACTCCCTATAGGTTATAGCCACCATCCTAGGTTGAGGTGAGAGCTCTGGTGTTGAAGTGCTGCCATGTTCTACCCCAGAGCTGGCTGCAATTTACCATCTGAATGTGTGTGCGTGGTATTCCCTTGCTCCCCCACAGCGATGGGATGTTCCAGTTTGTCAACTTTTTTCCTGGTTTCAATTAGCCACAATGAGGAGAGGGTGCAGAACCATCTCTTCGCCCCTGGGGTACATCTAGCTACACAAAATGGGCTACAGATACTGTATGCAAGATCCTATCTGTCCCAGAAAAGAAGAGATGGACCCGTACAGTTTGAGAGAGCACTGAGTGAAAAAATGACATGCGGAAACACTTGGATTCCAAAACTCAGTTTGCTCCAGACTGACACCCACCCTGGTTGAACAGAGCACAGAGCAGGATGTCAGGGATTTGCTCCAGGAGAACAGTGACCCATACAGATGGAATTAGTAACAACCTGCCACCCCTACTCTCATGTGATTTAGCCAAGTTCAGAGGTGGGAATAGAACCTGGGGTCCTGATGCTTACTCCCCTGCTCTCACCACTAGACTGCATGCCTGAGCTTACACGAATGTGTTGTTGATGCTGCCTTTTCAGCTCTAAGGAGCTCGAAATGTTTGCTCTTTGAATTCTACAGTGCCCCAGAAGGGGCTGCTGTGAACTAATCCCACATGGGGGGGGGCTTTTTCCAGAGGATTTCCATGGAGCTCATGGTTTTGTGGTCCCCGGGGCAGACTTGGCCAAACACTCTGAGGTTTTCTCCAGCTGCCATGACACAGGCTTGCTCTCTTATTGGCTGCTGCAGCAGCCCAGATGTTGCATTCGCTGGTGAGAGTGAGCTGAGTCAGGGAATGTCCAGAAACGTGCAGCCAGGTGCTTTCAAACGGTACATGAACAGACGTTCCACTGCAGAGTCCTGCTGAGTCTGGGAATCCTCCGTCCAACTCTGCACGTAAAGCAGTCTTCTGGCCACCCACCTGCTGCCTTCTGTGTCTGAATCACAGAGGTAGAGTCCTGGTGGGGGGGCAGAGGGAGCGCGGAGGCTGCGACTTCCTCCTCTCTGCTCTGTGCAGCACCACGCACCCTGGCAGACATGAACAGCCTGGCTGCCAATGGTTGGACATGAGTCCATGGGGCACGTCTCCCGATAAGCTGGGGCCCTGGGAATCCCTGGAATGGGAGGTGGGGACATGGGCACATCCAGGGGAATTGTAGGTTATTTTAAATAATGAGTTGAAATGATCAGGGCCTTGACGTTGATCCCCTCCACGCCCCCAATAGCTCAGCCTCTTTGCAATACTGTAAAAATATTTATAAGCTGGGAGGGAGGGAACCCCCCAGTACCTGGGCTTTGTAAAGCACCTGAGTGCTGTTCTGAGCCAATGGAGGTCCCTGTGGGCCTTTGCCCTCTCCCAGAAGGGCTCTACCCCTGTATTTGTCTGCTTGGAGGGGGCGAGGGCCAAATGGCCTGCTCCCACTCTGGTGTGCTCCAGGAACAGATGGCAGGTCTGTACCCCAACCTCTCGGGCATCTTTAGAAGACAGCAGGCTTCTTCCCACCTCTCATGGTAATTTCAGGAGGCATCTCCCCCACTTTCTCTCCTCTTTGGGCTGGGTCCCTATTACACCCATCTAGATTCTTCCTTGCTCCCACCCTGTTCCCCAAGTGATTCTGTCTGCCACACACAGGTTCTGGAGGGACTGAGAGAGGGAAATAACCCACCCCCTTCATTCTAGGCACTGCAGCTGCAAGAGGAGGAGACCAGCCGCAGCTGCAAGAGGAGGCAGGGGGAGGAGGCAGCAACCCCCAGTCTGTCTCTCAGCACAAGAGTCTTAATAGAGGGAGGCTGGCTTTGTAGGAACCTCCCTCTCCTGCAAGTGTATAATCTTCAGGTTACGGCTGCTGCCATCCCAGCGGCTGTGGGCCCCTGACACCAGTGTGCAAAATCTGGGTCAGTCCCACACCAATGATAATAATACCATTATTGGGAGACTATGGCAAGCAATCCCCAGGGAGGGAAGGATTAAGATATAGGCAGAGAAGCCTATGGCTATGGCTCCAGCTTCTGGAGTCATGGGATTGGATCAGAATGAAGGTGACTCATGCTTTTGCTCCTGCTTTTCTGGGAGGAAGGAGCTCCACCGTTACCTCTACTCCAAATGGGGAGGGAGAGTGGAGTGAGAGGGGACCTGCATCATGGGGTGCCTAGGGCCTCAAATTGCCTAAATCTAGCCTTGGAGGGGAGGGAAGGGGAGAGGAGAGGAGGCTCAGGGACTGCCCTCCCATCCTTAATACCTTCCCCCGAGACAGTGAAATCACAGCCCAACCTGCCAGCCTATTAGCCAAGGGGTTCTGAGCTGGATCCCCTCATCCAAGCATGTCAATATCTCCCTTCCAGTGAAATGGTCACAGATGAAAAATCTGAGTCCTCCCGCCCCGACTTCTCCCCTTCAGATGCCAACCATTGCCTCCCTTCCCCTCCCCAGACTGTCTACACTCGAGGGGAGTTTATTTCCTGCCTGCAGCACTCTTTATCCCTGGGAGACTGTTACAGGGTTAAATTCATGCCCTAAAGGTGTGTGGCAACAGCAGGCAGTAATAGCTATGCTCCCCTGGGAGCTGCTCCAAACCCTTTAATCAGATTTCCACTCCTCTGCTGGCTCAGGTGGGGCCTCTGTGGATATGCTAGGGGAAGGTGCTTGGGCTTTTCTAGGTTGGGTCCGTTGGAAGTGGAGGGATTTCAGTCGCTTCCAGCAAAGAGCTGCTTGTCCCATATTATTCTGATGGAGTTCAGGCGCTCGGCACATTCCTGGGCCCTACAAATCAGGGGCAAGGGGAATCTGGCTCTGTAGTGAGACAGTGCCTGTTAGTGCATGTCAACTCTAAGCACCACTAGACATGATCTGTCCCGCATGTCAGTCCTGGACATTGCAGCAACCATTTGTCCCATGGGGAAAGATCTGGGCACTCCATGGGCACTCGGTGTAACCATCAGGTAGGATGAGTGCCAGACCAGAGAGATAGATGGACAGAGGGGAACACGTGGAGGGAGAGAGAGAGTGAGAGATCAGACAACCTATGGAGCTTTGTCTCCTTAGAACGACCTTTCCATCTCCCATTCTGTGCGCCGGGGTGAGGCACTGGCTTGAATCCCATCCCTTGAGTCCTCGCTCTATGTTGGTTGAGATCAGGCATAGTCTAGAACTTCCTAATAACGAGGGGCCTATGAGGCTTGGAAAAAGGCCTCCCCCAAGGTTGTGGTGGAAGCCCCAGTGCATGAGTCATTTCAAACTGTGTTGGACTCAATACTAGAGAGTAAACTGCAGGCAACAGTTGTCTTCTGGGCATAAGGGATGGAGCAGCTGCGACCTACGAGCTCTCAAATTTCTCTGCCTCTGTGATCCTCCAGGCTGAGCTCACCAGGCGCAGCAACCAGCAGTCCGGGTTTCGGCTGGGTCCCTGCCAATCACACCGTGACCCAGCTGCTGGCTCATCCCTCTCTGGGGTGGGGAAGGGGGTGTGTGATTTCAATAATAAGGTTTAATCAAAGTGCGGGAAGATGCCGTTTCACAGTCGCGTGACTCCTGGGGGTTGTGTGGCTCAGTCACCCCTGGCAGGCAGCAGCTCCACTGTCTGAATCATGAAGGAATGGCAAGGAGTCTCAGCTCAAATTAAAGATTACTCTTTAATTAAAGATTATGTCATGTGATGGAACCTCCAGGAATACGTCCAACCAAAGCTGGCAACTGTAGCTCAGCTTCTCAGATGGCCCCTGATTTCCTGATTTCTAAGGTATTTGCTGGCTTCAGCTGGGACCTGGCGGGGTGTGGAGGGAGTGCTGCCGTCCGAAGGAGTGCGTGAACCTTTGCTTCTCGTTGCCAAGCTAGTAACAGGGGATGCACGAAGTGACAAACAGGAGAAGATTGTTCTCTGGCAGTGTTTGCCCCAGGCTCACAGCCCCAGAAGCTCTCTGAATTCCAGCATCCAGGTCACAGGCCTAGACTAGATGGGAAGTGAGATGAGCGATCTCCACTTCTCCTTCACAACACTTCACCGTGCTAGATGGGTGCTGTGATGGGTTGGGTCACAGAAACCCCCTTGGGACTGTCACCTGATGTGCTGAGACTACCTCTGAGCCCATTTTCTCTGCCACTTTGGGCCGCCAGAACCCTGCCTTGTTGAGCCAGATATGCTAATCTGCTGCAACACAAACCCAGGGTCTGACAAAGATGCAGACTTAACTGAAAACGGCTTAGCAAGTGCTCCTGTCTGGGTGCTAGAGACACCCAGTTCCCAATGGGATCCAAACCCCAAATAAATCTGTTTTACTCTGTATAAAGTGTATACAAGGTAAACTCATAAATTGTCCTCCCTCTGTAACATTGATAGAGAGATATGCACAGCTGTTTGCTCCCCAGATATTAACCAAAAAGAAAAGGAGTACTTGTGGCACCTTAGAGACTAACCAATTTATTTGAGCATAAGCTTTCGTGAAAGCTTATGCTCAAATAAATTGGTTAGTCTCTAAGGTGCCACAAGTACTCCTTTTCTTTTTGCGAATACAGACTAACACGGCTGTTACTCTGAAACCAGATATTAATCACTTACTCTGGGTTAATTAATAAGAAAAAGTGATTTTATTAAATATAAAAAGTAGGATTTAAGTAGTTCCATGCAATAACAGACAGAACAAAGTAAGTTACCAAGCAAAATAAAACAAAACAAGCAAGTCTAAGCCTAATACATTAAGAAACTGATTACAGATGGAATCTCACCCCCAGAGATGTTCCAATAAGCTTTTTTCACAGACTGGACTCCTTCCTAATCTGGGTCCAGCAATCACTGACACCCCCGTAGTTACTGTCCTTCACCCTCAAGAAATTCCTGAAAGAAACTGGAATGAAGAGGCCATCTCTTGAGCCAGCTGAAGACAAAATGGAGAGGCTTCCAGGGCCTTTTATATTCTCTCTCTTGTGGGCGGAAACCCCTTTGTTCTTCTGTGCAAAGTCACAGCAACAAGATGGAGTTTGTAGCCACCTGGGCAAGTCACATGTCCATGAATGACTCAGCTTTTTGCAGGCCGATGCCATTGTTTACATGTTAGTTTAAACGTTTCCAGGAAAGCTCAGAAGTCGATTGGTGTCTCCCAAAGTCCATTGTCAATTAAGTGTTTATTGATTGGGCACTTTTTGAGAATAGTCCTTTCTCAAGAAGCTGACCAAATGCTTCACTGAGGCTACTTAGAATCAAACACATTGAGACACAAGTACACAGCCAATATTCATAACTTCAAATACACACATACAGACATACAGCATAATCATAACCAGCAAACTACAACCTTTCCAAGACACCCCACTTGGCCTCCTCTATACAAGACCTGGTGCCACCAGAGGACCCTGGTTGCAACAATGATCTATACGGTCACAGTTCATGTCAATAACATCACAGGTGCTACTTAGGATCAGCCCAGGCTGGGAACAGAGAGGGACAGGACTATAGCTAGAGGTGAAAGTAAGCCGGTACGGGCTGGTAGGGTGTACCAGTAAGACAGTGGCCGCTGGTACGGGCTGGTACACCGCTGACGTTAAAAGTGCTGCTGTGGCAGTGCTTTAAGCACCGTACTGGCAGGGCTGCTGACAGGGTCTGGGAGAAGGGGCAGCTGCCCCAGGGTCTGGTGATTTAAAAGGGCCCAGGGCTCCCGGCAGCGGCTGGAGCCCCGGGCCCTTTAAATTGCCGTCAGAGCCCCGGGCGGCACAGGCTGGGCAATGCTGAAGGGCTGGTTGCGGGAGTCTGGCCCCAGCCCCGCCCCTTCCGCCTGAGGCCCCGCCCCTTCCAGGGCTGCAGAGCCCCCTGCTCACCTTGCCCAGGAGCCCAGCCGCCCTGCGTACTGGTAAGTCCTTTAAGTTACTTTCTTGTAACTGACTGTAGGTCACTGATGGAGCAGGATGGGTGGGAGAAGCTTGCACAGCACCTACACACTCTACACTTGGCTCCCTCCAGCCAGCATCAGTCACCCTTTATGGTCTAAAACACTGCAGGTGACCGCCACAAGGGGAGGAGGGAATGGAAGCCGCCGGTTTTAATGGTAGATGTGGACATTGGCCCCTGTGTGTGTGATACAGGCTGACGGGGCCGTTCCTGATCTCTCCATTTCCTTACAGTCTCTGCTCCATCACCCAGGGTGCAGGCTGGCCTCACTTCACATGGATTCTGCCCAGCACTGGAACCACCTCCAGGAAACATATTGGACATGGAAGGCACTCATCTCATTTGCAGCATGTCCTGGCCTCCAGAGTCCCCAGCGTATGGATGGCATGGTTACTGCTTCATTGTGCCGCCCAGGCCTGGGGACTGTGGACACCTGGCTGAGCTCAGTTCCCAGCTACAGAAGGATGTAATGTCCTATCTGAGCTGCTGAGCTTAGTGATCCTCACATGGATTCCCCTCCCCTCCCTCTGCTCCAGTGTAGGGACCAAACCACAGGGAAGCAGGGGAGGGGGAAGGGGTACTTTAGCCCAAGCAGCACACAGAAGCCAAACAAGCAATTGCCGGGGAAGGCCAGTGTTTCTTGTGCTTGTGGCGTGTCTGTTTACAAACGGCTCAGCCCTGATTTTAAACAAAATGGAGAAGTAATAAAAAAAGAACCTTGGCGAAGAGCTTTAGCAGAACACGTGTCAGCGGGAACGTGATCCCCACTTCAGGGCCTTGCTGCGAGATCACTCGTCACATGGATTACGTTATAGCCCTGGTTAGGTAGCAGTACCACTCTCTCTGAGTTAAAAGAAAAGGAGTACTTTCTTTTTGCGGATACAGACTAACACGGCTGCTACTCTGAAATCTCTCTGAGTTGATTCCCTGCGGGTCATGTACACCGCAGGAGAGCTGAGTGCTGTGACAAGCTCTGGAGCTGGCGTGTGGGGAAGGTCACTAGCAGCCTGTGTGAGATCTCAGGTGAGCAGCATAATCCCTGATCTTCTGGTCACTCTGGCTGACATTTGGTAGCATCCCTCAGTGCGCCTCTGTCCATTTGCATGTGCTGCCTGAGATGGTGTGACCCTGGGAGTCCCCCAGTGGCAACTGGCAGAAGGTACACCACAGCAGAACTCACATCAGACCTGACACACTCATTGCCCCAACTCAGTGCTGTCAGAATCTGTATCCCAAAGGTGTTGTGTAAAGTATCATGTGCAAACTGGTAACAGGCTGGTCCCGATAATCATCACTTGATGTATGTACGGGGTGTGTACAAAGAGTTATAAATGTGTGCTGGGAATGTGTTTGGCAGGCAGAGCATGAAGCCAGGCCTGACCCAGACAAAGGTAAATTTATTTACTTGTCTGACCAGCTTGATCGCCGAGGACAGTGACAAGTACACTGACGTATAAGGGAACCAAAGCCAACAAGCTAACAAGTAAGGGGAAATAACTGCTTAACATCACACCAAGGGATGGAGTCTGCACCCCAGGCCACCTTCCTAGCTCTTGAAACAGAGACAATGAACTCTGGGCTAATATAAAGGGGGCAGAGACATTCGAGGCATCCATCAGCTAGGGGACAAAGGAGAGCAGCAGCCTTTGAGTCCATGAAAGATGGATCCTCTTGACCTGGGAGGCAAGAGTAGCTGGACACTGGACTATAGGTGAGAAACCTGCTTAGACAAAGATTGTAATTTGCTAAAATTAAGTTTTTGCCATTAGAAAGTGTGTTTTGTTTGGGTTTTCTTGTAATCAAACCCGTTTCTGTTATCCTTACCTATTATCACTTAAATCTCTTCTCTTTGTTAATAAACAGAGTCTTATTTCATTACAAACCCTTCCTAGTGCTATGTATTGAACTGGAGAGTGAGTTCTCAGCTAACCGAACAGGCTGACGTACATACTGTCTCTCTGGAGGCAGCAAACTTAATAACTGCTAAAAGAAAAGGAGTACTTGTGGCACCTTAGAGACTAGTCTCTAAGGTGCCACAAGTACTCCTTTTCTTTTTGCGAATACAGAGTAACACGACTGTTACTCTGAAACCTGTCATTAATAACTGCTGTGAGTGTCCAGCAAGAGGGACTGGGCATTGAAGAGAGAGAGCTAGGAGCGGGGGTTCACCGTTTGTTACCTGCAAGGCAAGGTTTGGCCTGGCAGAGTCCTGTAGAGTTTGCTGGCAAGGCTGGCAAGCTGGTATGTCAGGGAGCTGACACACAGCTTAGCAGCAGTGAAGCTCTCACTTGCTGAGGATGAGAGGGATAACTGTGGCTTACAGTTCTGGGTACCCTAAAAGAAGCATCGCAGATAGTCTGTCTCCGTAGCTGGCAGCAATCAGTCTGGGCCCTGGCTAAGCACTACTGTCAGGGATCCAGCCTGCCAATCCTGAAAAGCTGCAGGTTATGGCTCTGGGCAGCAGCAGGCTCAATGTGTGGAGCTGAGAGTGCTCAGCAGAGTCCAGGATCTGTGGACACATCCGGTAAAGTTCACTGAGGCTGGGAAATAGCTCTCCTGAGGCATTTTCCCATCATCCTCTGGCTGATTGTGGGCCTCCTTAATCCCTACTGGATCCAGATGCAAAGCTATGGCAGCAACTGAAGATAGCTTCAGATGGGAAATGAAAATGCCCTGTGGAAACTAAAGGGGTTTAGTGTGGCAAGCAGGAGCCTTCTGAATTGTGTGTGTCTGTCTAGGACAGTATTGCTCAATAAGGGGGGTTTTGTGGGAATAGCGTGTCGGGGGGGAGTTTTACACCTTCCTCTGAAGTACCAGGATTGGGTGCCAGATTAAATGGGTCAGCAGGTGGAGTCAGCAGGTGGGATCCCAGAGTAGGGAGGAGAGGGAATCAGGGAATGTTTTATTTCTCCAGTGCCCCCAGACCACTCATCTGCCTCCATCATGTAGCTCTGTGTGACTGAACGTTGTTCCCATATGTCTCTGTTTGGCCCCCGTGTTGTCATTCTAAGCACAGGCCGAGGACGGAATGAGCCAGGGAGACTGAACTCCCCAAAACCCCAGAGGGAGTCCCTCCAGGTCAGAGTTGAGAAGCATCAGTGACTGGTCTTGCGTAGGAAGTTGTTGCTGTTGCTGGACTTCCTCTGAGGATAAATAATGGAGACCAGGCCATCAGTCTCCAGGGCTGCTGTTCTCACTCCTTAAATACTCTTATTAATTCACTTCCCTCACACTGTCCCAGCACAGTTTGCTGTGTTCTGGCAGGAAGAAAGCTGATCATTAACTCCTGCGTAGTAATTTCCTACACAGCATCCCCAGCCATCCACCGTCATTACCGGGCATTATCATACAGTAGTGGGTTCCAGTGCTGATTGCCCAGTTGTAGCCTGCAGGGCAGGGAAAGCCCCAGAGGGAAATGTCAACCAATGGAACGTTTTATTTACAGCTTATTCTACACAGCCCTTTCACAAATGAATAAACCTAACAGAGCACAGCTGGCAAGGCTCTTGCCATTTAACTCAGTCCAGATGTGCAGTCACATGTTACAGATTCTAATTAATGACATCTCGGAGGAAATCCCTCAGGATTCTCTAGTGACAGGGAAGGGGGAGGGGAACCTGTAAAGGGCAGTTGACACCCACTGCCCTGAGGCTGCTGCCAATATCACCCAGTGAACGCCCAGTGGCAGGACCTCCACTTGCTTGCTGTAGCTCCTCTGAGGCCAACAGGGTGGGGCTGGTTTTGGAGAGTCTGACCCTGACCCTTGAGCGGAGCGAGAGCGAGTTTGTGTAAACATCACAAATGAAAGGTCCTGAGCCTCCCCCTCAGATTCACTTGTCCAAACGCAACAGGAGCTCCAGGAAGGTCTGAACAAGTTTGGGTAAAACTTGTGTGCGCTGGACCAGAGGTGGAACCCCACCCCAGGATTTCCCCACAGAACTGTAAACAGCAGGCTAAAATTTGTATTTGCAAGAATTTCCAGCTACATTTTGGGACCAAAGAGGTTCAGATACATCCCAGGACTTGCCTGCTTATGATCTGAATGGAACTGTTTGAGGATCTTCCTCTCCCTAAGTCTTCATCAACTCCTAAAACCAGTGGCATCTGCCCAGTGCACCCCTCTCTCTCTATCTTAGGTATTTATGTAGCCTCTATTGCTATAGCGTCTAAGCACCTCAAACTCTTCAAAGTATCTATTGTCATAACTTCCCTGTGAGGTGGGCAGTGTGATCATCCCCTTTTTACAGACAGGGAATTGAACACTGCGGGTCTCACATCCCAGGTTAGTGCCCGAGTGGCTGGATGATACCTGCTTTAAGAAACACAGCCACACTGGAGGTGTGTTTGCCTGGTAGTTGGGTGAGTAATTTGGGGTCTTGCTGTAGGTCCCATCCTATCTGCTCCTCCCCAGACACCTTTTGCATCTGCCTCCTGGAGCTGTTAACGCTGAACTCTTGCTGATCCTAGGATTAGCCATATCACAGCCTATCTGATAAAGTTCTCACCACCCCCTGTTCTATCCCAGAATCCCTGACAAACTCCCTGCGGGGTCTGGAAAGCCATGCCCCACCAGATGAGGCAGGAAATCTTTAATGGATGGGGGATGGCAGGAATCTGAGAGAGCCCCTGCTGGGTAGCAGTAACCAGAGAGCTAATGCTTGAGTCATATGCCCCTGATAATCATCTCCCAGAGCACAGGAGGAGCTCAGCAGACCACCAGGCTGCCCAAAGGAGGCAGCCCTCATGACCTCTTGTGCCTAGAGATACTCTGGCAGCCTCTGCCATTATCCCCATCTAGTGCATGGACAAAATAAAGGTAAACCATGTTTACAGATCGGGCTGTGTGGGAAGGGCAAGGGGAAGCCTGGCAGCTCTGCTCACATGCCCACTGGCAGCTGCAAGTCTCTGCTTTGCCTGGAGGTTGAGGCTGATGCCTATAGGATTAGCCTCTCCTTTATGACCTGAGCATCACTGGAGGTGAGGCAAAGGGGGATGTAATCTCTATGTTTGCTCAGTCCTGAGCACCCCGCACTTGCCCCAGAGGGACCGCACTCTGGAAGGGAGAGAGCTTCAGTCTCTCTGTTTGCCTCATCAACCTTTCTCCAATCTCTCCTAGAGTGGCTGGAGCAACTCACGCAGGCCCCTCCGATGGTGTGAAGGTCACCCTGGTGCACCCCTTTTCAGTCAGGCATGGTGCTGCAGGTGAGCCCTGTCTCACTTCCATTCACCTAGGTTATAAACAAGCCCAGACAGACCTTTTTAAAAAATATTAAGACACAGTCCCCCCCCATTCAGGGGCCTCATTTATTAGTGATAGCCATAGGCACAGGCAGAAGTGCACTCAGATACACCCAGGGATATCTGTCTGGACTAGTTCCACTAGCAGGCTCTGGCTCCTTCCTTGGGAAGACTCTTCTTTCCTGTGCTTGAAAACAGACTGTGGTGTGGGAACCCTTCCTAGCTCCTTGTCAGGGTTACCCCCGTTTCAGTCCTTCCTTAGCAGGATCCCCTGCTCTCCTCTTTGGAGCTGGGCTACAGGAGTCACTGCCACGCTTTCTGCTTAGTCAGCTCTCCTCCCTGGAGCTGGGTTCCGTCTGACATATTGGCTAGTCCTTCCTAAACAGGAGCCCTCCTCTCTACAACTGAGTTGGGCATTAGCCAGCCAAGAAGCCTTTTCCCCCAACTGGCACCTTTCCCTTATTATAGCTTCTCAGCAGGCCAACCTTTCCCTGCTCTTAGTATCTCCTACCATCTACTTTGCTGTGAAAGGAGTCAGCCTTTATACTGGTTGCCTTCTCTCATCTCATCCCCAATTGGTTAGGTGAGAGGGGACCCTTGCCCCACCCTCTGTACCCAGCTCCTGACCGCAGGCCCTTAAAGAAACAGTAATAGGATTGCCTTTCAAATACTTCTTAGTCTAGGGACCACTTCCTCTCCCCCAATATCTCTCTGGGCCCTATATGATCAGACCCTTTAACCTCTAAAAGGGCCACGCCACATGAAAGGATGGACTGACCATTAGGCACCACTACCCTGTCACAGCCCCAAAAACCCAAAATTGGGATTTTCCAGAAAAGCCCCAAATAACCAAAACCAAATAATGTTTAACCTAATGGAGGTAAGAATGGCCTTTGTCATTTCTTCGCTTCCTTAGCTAGGGTTGCCAATTTTGGACAACAGGCTGGACATATTCCTGGAGAGTTCATCACATGACATAATCTTTAATTAAAGATTAATCTTTAATTCCTGGAGACTCCAGGACAATCCTGGAGGGTTGGCAATCCTATCCTCAACATGAACATTCGAGGTCTGGTGAAGAGTGTGACAGTAGGGTCCATTTATCCACAGGAGCAGCGTTTAGCTCCCCCAGGTCCAGCTGGGTAATAGCTGATGTTGTGGGAATAACAGAAATCATGACATAGTCATGCTGTGCTTGTAGTGTTGAGGCATGGGGATTGATACAAATAAAAAAAGAGACTGGAAGAGGTGTCTCCCACTGATGAACAAGTCCTCCAGGCAGTGTGTACCCCACGAAGCAAAGGACAAGACGCAGGAACAGCCTCGCAAAGGAAGACCCCCCCGGGGGGTTTGAAATAGAAGGCAGACATTGACACCAAGGGAGCAGTTCTGATTTACCTGCGCTAAGGATCTGTCCCATTGAGTATAGTGGAATGGCGCTGAGTGACCCCAGCTGGGGATCTGACCCACACAGTATAACAGTCCCATGCCCCCTGTTAAACCCTTCAGCCTACCACAGGGGGCCTGATTCTCCACTCACTCCGGGGTGAGTCCATTGACTTCCATGGAGTCGCTCCTGATTTTCACCAGTGTGTCGAAGGGCTTGTCCACATGTTGCTGGCAAAGTGCATCAGAGGGGTGTGATTTGTAAAGTGCTCTAACGTGTTGCACTCTGTTAACATTTGAAACAGGACTAAATTAATGCAAATTAGGGACCTTTCAGTGAGCCAGCAGGGCCTACAAGGAGCAGTCAGAGCGCAACGTGTGTGATTTCTATACTCCTCTGGCACGCTTTGCTACCTTGTGTAGACAAGGCCTAAGAGGAGAATCAGGCCCAGAGACTGGATGGAGTCACCTGAGCAACACATGGTATCCTGTCATGGCAGTAAACTGGTTGGAACTGAAGGTCAGTGCCCATTTGTGTTCTCTTGACACGCCCAGTCCCTTGCAGGCGGGATGTCAGCATTGTGCTGGGGTCAGCTGCACACAGAACATGACCTGACCCAGATTTATTTCAGCCCAACCTGGCGGAACTGCCCTTTCCCCTGCCTTTACCATGCCCCAAGCAGAAGAGGGTGAAGCTAACTCCATCCTCCCTGGTGCTGGCAGGGAGGGAGCCCCCCTGCTCAACAGCAGGAGCTGTCTGGGGACCATCCAGAACAAGCAGTGCAGCGTGAGCTGGCAGTTTGTTTACACAGGACTCCCGTCACCTCTGAGCTGGGGAAGGGCTGAGCCACGTGATGTCAGTACAGGGTGATGCCTGGACAGGCGAAGAACAAACAGGCTCTTGAGAAAAAGAGGGCTGATAAAGTCACATCCGGGCCATGTGATGCACTATGCGTGTGCCGGATGTTTTGGTTCAGGTGTATCAATCAGGAGAGCTCCGAGACTGGGGATGTGAATGGAGAGAGTGGAAGAGGTGGGGTGTTGTGCTCCTTCCCCGGATAATCCGCCTTCCTTTCTCTATCACACACATAGAGGTGACGCCTTGTACACTTTGCATGCTTCCTTTGACTCAGCAGCCCTTGTGGCTGCTCTGTTGGTCTAGGATGTGACTCAGGCTGACACATCCCAGCTCAGAGCCCTAAGTAGGAGCCTCCAGCCAGTACATGCTTTTTGGTTCCTAGTCCCAGATGCCCAACAACCCGCCCACATTGACTAACATGAAGGCATCATCATCACCTGTGTCTGCCAGCGAATCAGAGCACTCCTGCTGGGATCACCAGTCAGGGAGGCGGGACTGGGGTGCTGTCAGGATGGGGTGCTCCATACTGTTCCCTCCCTGGGGAGGAGCCACTGATTGACCTGATCCTCTCACGTGTTATGATGAAACAGGCTGTAGCGGGCATGGGACTGTTTCGAAAGTGCTAAGATCCTCCAGTGGTGGGCGTAGTGTGAAAACCCAGGTAGACAGACAGATGGCTAGATGGAGAAAGGGACAGACAGAAGTAATTGGAGATTGGAGCCAACTGGGAGAAAAATGCAACCTAGGTCAAGAGGGTCTGGGTGGCTTGGAGCATCCAGGGACAATGCAATGTCATGGGGGCAGATATGGTAGGCCCAGAGCCAGTGACACCAAAGGTATGAGAGTGACACAAAGTAGTCCTGCAGCATGTATGCTGACTGGCCTCAGAAAATCCTGGAGCTCTCACAAGCAGAGCGAGTTGTTCTGGACTCTCTCTGTGGTGTCATCAATTGGTCAGGAATTCTGGGAGGTCTAAGCTTCCTCCCTCCCTGGGACTGTTCATGCTGAGTTGGAAGAGGGAGAGAGAGAGAGAGTGAAGGAAGGTGGCAGACAGAGCAGTCTCACCCCGGTTGGGCCAGCATAGTGTCGACAAGCTCAGTCCTCTTCAGCTGAGTGGCAGGGAAGAGGAGACCCACAAACGAGCTCCCAGCATGCACTGGGGTGGGGTAACGTACCAGTAGAACCAAAACACAAAAGGAAAAGTTTCCATTATGAGTGGCACCAACCGGCACCCTCATGGGCTGCTTCGGCAGGGAGGTCAAGGACTGAATGGGCCGTGAAGAACAAACCCCCCTCTTCTCTCCTAGGGACTGGAATAAGCCTTGGAAGCAGCCTGGCACTGTGCCTGGTCAGGCTCTAATTCTTATGGAGGTCTTTACACAAGGCATTCCCAACCCCCACCCCCCAAAAGTTCCCACCTTTGCTACCTTTGCTTGGTGAGAGTGGATAGAGTTCCTGTTTTTAACGTCTCAGCGCAGGCTTACAAAACACAGTGCCTAAAATGCTGGTGGTCTTCCTACACTAGAGCTCCCATCCATACCAACAACGCTGGGAAATCTGGCACAAACAAATCTAGGGTAGATAAGGCCAAGTAGTGTTCCGCATGCACCCACTCCAGCCAGGGGGAAGCCACGCGGACATCAGTGGGACACCAGAGGTTGTAGGAAGCCATAGAGGCCCCTGAAATTCCAGCCACCCCTTGGGATTGTCTGAGCTTCTCTTTCGCAAGGTGTTTAGATCGGTTTCCCAGGGTTACAGACACTACAGTAACTCCATTCCCTTTAGCTGCATTCCCGCTCCTTCCCCACACACCTCAATTCATGTCACTGTTTTGATACTTCTCAGCTGTGCAGCAGAATCCCGACCCGGCAGGGATAGGGAACTCTGCTGGGGAAGAGCAAGCCAAGCCCGAGGGGGAATCTCCCAGGCATTTGGGATGGGTTGGACTTGGCATCTCTCCTGTGGAATGCCTGAGGTGAAGGACTGGCAGGTTGCATCTTGACTGGGGATGGCAGGTCTAGTCTGCAGACTGGAAACTCAAGGCACTGACAGTGCAAACACCAGAACATGTTGAATCACCTGTTCCCACTGTGCTACTTACTGCCCTGTGGGGGCCTGTAGGCCAGGTACCTAGGAGGAACAAGATGTCCTGCTTAGCTGAGACAATGGAACTCCTTAATGAGAAGAATGAAGCATCAGATGGAAAGAGAGGCCAGGGTTGCATTGGAGAGCTCCATCTAATGTGACCTGGTGCTGCTGTCACAGGGGCTTCCTGTCAGATCTGGGATGGATAGTCCTAGGGAATCCTCACCTACAACATGGCAGTCCTATCTGGTCTCCTCTTCACCAGAAAGAGGGCAAGAAACTGCAGGGAGTTGAGAAAAGGGCAACCAAAGGGGCTAACAAGTCAGGTGGGCGTGAATAATTCGGACAAGCCTGGTTTAACTATGACTAAGGGTGGAGACGTGACTACTAGTCTGCCAAGGGTGTAAACCCCAGATGAGCAGAGGAGGTGTATGGGTGAACTAAGGGGGTGGAGCTAGGAGAGAGAGAGGTGAAATTACACAAAGAAACATTTAACCTGGACATCAGCAAATGTTCCCTAATGGGTGAGGAATCTATGAGGCTATGGGACTATCACCCAAGCAAGGAATGGGACCCATGTAACCCAATGTGTTCAAAACTGGACTGTATAAAGTATGGGAGAATAGACTGTATGGGATCCTGTCCTCACTTCCAGAACAGGGAATGGACTAGACGGGACCTTGTGGGGCTTTTCCATCTCTGTTACTATCCTGGTGATGGTGTGGGAAAGGGAATTTTACTTCATGGGGCTTTTTTTTATTGAGCCTGGATGGTCCCAGAGCAAGCCCCATGGGATGAGGAGAAAACAGCAGAGCAGGGGAATCCTCTGAGCTGGTGAGAAGAAAACCGCTGGGAAAGGGCACAGCCAGCTTACATGAAATGCTTCATTCATTGCGATTGAGGCAGGAACTGATCCTGGGAAGGAGAGGAGGGGAGAGTTTTCCATTCCCAGCAGGGTGATGGACAGGGGGCTGGCTTTGTTCAGAAGTGATCTGCACCTGGATCTCTGTACTAATGGTAACTGGTACCTGCTGCCTGAAGCGTCTCTGGGACTCGAGGAGGCTTGCTCTCATTTGCATCGGAAAGGGCCTCCTGTGACCATTGCACTCACAGTTTGAATAGGTTCCAAGGCTCCTTTTTTATCATCATGATTATTTTTTAATAAAGTTCCCCGATGAGCTTCCAAGACTTGTGGCTGAGGGGCCTGGGAATCCACTTCCTCCCATCCGCCATTCAGAGTGAATTCCAGGCCAGCTCAGAGCTGCGGGAAGAGAGGGGAACTGAGAGCCATATCTCTGAGGAGGGGGTTAGGGTCAGGGCACCAGCATTTCACCTCAGGAGATGTTTGTCTCCATCATAAAATCACTACACTTTTTAGGATCATTCCGAGAGGGCTACAGTTGGGCTGGCAAAGCTACAGAGCTACTCTGAAAAGGAATAAGGGGCAACGGCAGAGCTGTGTGTGGGGAGTCCAGGACTGGAATAGCAGGGGGGCTGCAGGTCAGGGGTGAGGGGCACTGGCAGAGCTGTGTGTGGGGAGCCCAGGGCTGGGATAGCGGGGGTGGTGGGGGGAGCTGGTGTAGGTCAGGGGTGAGGGGCACTGGCAGATTTCTGCAATGGACTAAGAGCCAGGGATTAAAAAAAGTAAAGAGGGCAGAGAAAGAAAAACTATCCCTAGTCTGTAAAAAGCAGAGGGAGAGCTCGCCCTCCTCTCCTTGATCCAACAGAAGAGCATGTATGGGAGCTGGGACTTGGCCGTGGCCTACGATTGGTTTGTTTCACACCATTCAGAGACGCCATGCAGAGCCAGGGAGGCGATAAGATGATACCTGGCACTAGTGGGCACAGCCTGCAGCGCACCCTGTGTGTCAGAGCACAGGGCCCTCCAGAGAAGGGGCCAGTGAGTCTGTTTGGAAACTGCCCTTGGATCCTGTGTGAGTTTATGAGCCCTGGGGAAGGTCTGTGGATAGCAAATCTTCATTCACATGTTCAAGGCTGGAGAAACACTCCTCAATGTTGCCTTGGGCCAATGGCTCATCTGAATGTCTCTAATGCCCTTGCTACAGGATCTGAGGCCTCCAAGAGATTCTGGTTTGCTGGGGATATGGGGGGTGGGAGAGGGTGCTCAGAGCATCCCCTTTACCAGCGTTTCTTCTTCCTCTCTGCTCTTTCTGTTTGGGTTCTTCACACTTTGGGCTGTGCCTCGTGCTTGTTGCTTCCCTGCTCCCACCACCTCCTCACCTCTTCTGCCCTTGGGATGCGCCAGAGGGAAGTGTCTGATGGTGATGGGAGCATCTCTGCTGCCTCTGCCTGGGAGGAACTGAGGAGACCATCAGATCACAGCCTGATGGGAAGGGAGGAGCCAATTCACACAAAGAATGCAGGGTCACTTGTGTCCCTGTTATAGTCCGGAGAACCACCCTTCCTTCTCCCTCACCTCACACCCTCTCTTCTTACAGCTTTGAGTTGCCTTCAGCTTTCATTCTCCCTCTCTCCTCCCAGTGATGTGCTGAGGATAAGACCTCTCCTCTGTCTTCTTGGCCTCTCTCCTCCTTTCCCTCCACTCTCTATGTTTCTCTCCCTCCATCTGAGAGACTGAAACTTGGCAGGACTTTCACAGACATGGTTAGTCATTAAAATGACCAATCAAGGAAAGGCCAGAGCACAGCTTGAATGGAGGAGGGTGGGGATCTGCTATCAGCTGCTCCTTGTGAGTTCCAAGTAGGTAGGGAGTGAGATTCCTTCTCTCCTCCTTAACATCTGGCCCCGTGCCAAGCCAAACTAGCTAGCAGGGAAAAAAGAAAGCATAGCTGAGCGATAGGTGCGTTTTCCATTGAGACAGATGGATCAAGCCCCCTGCTGTTGCCTCTGGGATTGGAGGACAGGCTGGAAATGGTGGGGCATGGAAGATGGGTATGGGCAACTGGTTTTATCGAGGTGCTGTCCAGATGCTTCACATTGTGACACTGTCGAAGGGGAGAGTCTGTGAGCGAATAAATGGGAAGCTGCAGAGGGGAGATGAACAGGCCTTTGGGGAGACAATCCGCATTGCCACATGTGCCAGCTAGGTGTCTGAGTGCACGTTTGTTCGCTGGGGTGTCTACTGCTTTGTGTGTGCCTGCCTGTGCTTTTCATGTGCAGGGAGCGATGTGTTTTCTGAAGGGAGAATCCTTCTGGAAATCCTTTGTTCAGTTTTGATCATCTCAGCCCCAAAAGGGCAGAGCAGAAATAGAAAACAGCCCAAGAAAGGCAATGGAAACACTGAGAAGGATGTAGGGCTTTAATCCAAGAGACATGGGGGAGATAGGGGCTGGGAAGTGTGGAGAGGAGGTAAGGGGAAGACAGCATGCTTGGGTATAAAATAATTAATGGTCTAGTGAGGATCAGTCAGGCACAGTTCGCCACATCCCACAATACACGGGGAATGGGGCGTGGGATGAAATCAAAAGGCAACAAGTTGTAACCAGATAAAAGGAATTGTCATGCAACAGTGGAACTCTGCCAAACAATAAAGATTCAGAAAGGATTCAATAGTTATATCTTTATAAAGCTGTTATATTTAGCTGCTGTATCCAGCATCCGCAGTGAGATTAGCCTGGATAAAATTGCCAGGGTTACTAGACTCATGTGTCAAGGTATACACTGATCAACAGCTTAGAAGCTGGGGTGTGGAAGAACACATGTCCTCTGCATTCTACATTGCACAGTTAGGTGTGCCACCAGGGTGTGGAGGAGGGATTATGCTTCCTCTGAAGCATGTGGCAACATAGATTGTCAGTGCTTTGGGGCAGGGACCGTCCGTTTGTTCCATGTTTGTGCAGTGCCTAGCACAACATGGTCGTGGTCCATAACTATCGCTCGTCAGCAGTATGGAAATACAAATAACAACAACAATAACTGGTCCCTGCTGGAGGGTGTGTTCTCAACTAGACCAGGTAATGGTCTATTCCTGTCTAATGAGGGCAGGATACTAGACTAGAAAAACCAATTGTTTGTGGTTTGTGAAGAGCCAGGGTTCTAGGCTAGCTAGACCAATGATCTGATCTGGTATGGCAGGAAGGAGGTTACTGGTGGCTAGGTGGCCAATGCCAGTGTTAGCTTTTCTCACTTGCTCTCCACGCAGTGTTGGCTTCACTTCTGACAGTGCAGAGCCCGTGGCTCCAGTTTCCCACCAGCAGTGGTGGCGGCAAAGCTTTGGGGTGTCGTGGTTTTGTTTATGCAGCTTCTAGGGGAAAGCCCTTCTCTGGCTGGCCTCCCAATCTGCCATCAGGCTTTACAGGCACTGGCCACCACAGGGTCAGGAGCAGATATGAGACAGAGCCAGCTGCTTCCAACGGTGAGTGCCCCATTTCAGGCTTGAGCAGAGTGAGGCGAGGAGAGCGGCCTATTCTGAGCAGGGCTGTGGGCAGCATAATGGGATTCCCCTCAAATAAGACAGATCCCAAGGGCCTGAGGAGGTGGTAGGAGAGTAGCTTCCCTGTCATCATAACCCCTCTCATTCCCTCAACATGCCAGACTTTTGGGCGTTGTCCAGGCATGTGAGGTTGTCTCACCGCCAGTCATAGCGTAGCGTTGGGATCTAGTAAGAATTTGACAGCGTCCTCTCTGTGGGATCTTGGGCAGCCTTGGCCTCTCCATCGTGTTCCCTCTGTGACTTCATTCCTTCACCAATTATCCATAAAAGAAACCAAATGGGAAAGAATAACCCTGACAGGCCTTGGAACCCACCGTTCTCTGAGAAGAAAGGAGTTTCATGATTGTTACTGGAATCTGCTGGAGCGGTTACCAGAAATAAACCACTTCTAATCGAGGCCAAGCATTCCCAGACTAACTGCCCTGACAGCTCAGATGGAGGCTTAGTTAGCTAGGCCACCTTCCTAGCCCTCCTGCTTTCTGGCAGGGAGATGTTCTGAAAACAACCAAAGCTGCGGCATGACAAGGACAGAAGAGAAGATGGGAAAGACAGACCCCAGTATGCAGATGGGCATGGCTCCCCCCAGAAGGCTCCTGCATGGGCCCTCTACTCTTTCGGAAGGGAAATGCCTTTTCTGAGAACTCTTGGGTGCTGTAAGCATGCGGTGCCTCCTGCTGGTGTACTGGGAATTAGCTCTACTTCCAGCCTTGGAGCGCCCTCTGCAGGCCAGTGTCCCAATTAGGCCAGGCCCCCGTGTCCCTCCCAGACCCAGTGCCTCTTTTATGCCAGGGTGCTGCCCCCTAGCAGTAACGCCTCACTTGCAGGGTCTCCCCACCCAGGGGAACCCTCACCTCGCCTCAGTCTTTGGCTACTGCCCAGTCACTATCTAGCCCCCGTTCACTGGGGCTGACTGCAGTATATAAGCCACTCATCACAGGCAAGGGGGGTTTGGACCTGATGCCTCTGCCTACCCGTGGGTTGCCCCCTGCAACCCCAGTACCTAACTGGCCTTTGACTGGGCCGCAGCTCCCTTGGTCTTCCCCCAGCCCTGCTCCACTCTAGGCACTTGGTTAGGCTCCCCAGCAGCCAGGCCCTTCTCTCTCTACAAGCAGAGAGAAAGAGTCTGTTTGGACTCCTGGCTCGTAGCCTCTTATAGGGGCCAGCTGGGCCTGATTGTGGCATGGCCCCAGCTGTTGCTGCCTCCCCCAGTCAGCCCAGGCTTCTTGTCCCCAGCCACAGCCCTCTCTGGGGCTGTTCTAAGCCCCTCAGAGCAGGAGCAGGTGTTACCCTGCTACAGGTCCCAAGACATGGCGATAAGTAGAAAGAGAAGAAGCAATCTGTGTTTCACAAGTACTATTGAGACTGGGGCCAGGAGGTCTTTGAAATGACAGGGGGACTGCCCACAGCAGGCCACAACTCTCTGAAGAGATAGGGCTGCCCAAAGCTGCAACGTGGCTGCAGGGTAAGTGGCACTTTAGCCAGGTGCCTTGTCAGTGTCCTGCATGGCGTTCAATGTAATTAAACTATATGTGTGTCTCTATAAATTTCTGTGGCCCCCATCTCCATACTGTCTGAGCCCCACACAGACTGTAAGAAACTTTTCCTCACAACACCGCTGTGAGCTGGGCCACTATTTATCATCCCCATTTCACAGAGGGGGAACTGAGGCCCTTGCCCCAAGGCGCACAGTCAGTTTGAACCCAGGTCTCCTGAGTCCAGTCCCTTAACCACAAAGCCATGCTTCCCCCTGCAGTCTCTGAGAGATACCTGGTGCACAGGTAAGGGCTGGGAATGTTACCTATATACGTCATGCCCCCATTCTCCAAGGGGCACCAAAGGCTCATAGGGTCCGTGAGTGAAGGCTTTGGAAGGCTCCTGGAAGAGGAATCCGAGCTGGGAGCTCCTGGTTGAATTGGGATGGAGTATTGAATACTCAGTATTCAGCAGGGAATGTCGCACAGGGGTGGCCAGTGGAGGCAGACAATGAGAGCACTGAGCTCCTGCAGTATCAGCATCATCCTCATTCGAGGCATCCACCCGCCCATGTCTAGGGTGGGTAGGTAGAGCGGGTCCCTCACCAAGAGAATGATCAGACGGAGGTTGCACTCTTCTCTGCCCTGTCTGACGCTAGAGCAGACTGCATCAGGGACAGGCCTGGGGAGCCCTCTCCTCACCGAGCTGGAGCACAGACCCCAGTAGCAAATGCTGTCCCACCCTGGGCCTGACTGACACTCGTGCATCCCTCAGAGTGGGCTGTGGCTGTTCTCAATGAATCTGCCCCCTGCCCCCTCTTGGCCCTGTGCATTCCACCTCCCAGCGTCTCTCCCCGGCTCCTCGTCAAGCGGCGTGCTGGGACATCAGTTAGCTGAGGACGCGGAAAGGAGGATGAATTCTGCAGGCATGACAGGCAGCAGTGATGAGCTGAGCTCTGTATGGGTGCAGAGATTGGGCCAAGACCATACTCCTGGTGGCAAGGATTGGGAGCTCCCGTTGTTCACTGAGTGCCCAGTTGCCTTCTGAGGTGCTGTGTGCTTCTCAGGTGTCTCGATACTTGGTGAAAGCAGAGCAGGGAGAGAGGTCCGGGGCAGAAGCTGAGAACCTGTCAGCAGCACACTATGTGCTATGAACACAGTCAGCTCAGCCTGCAGTGGACAGGCGTGCCGAGTCAGCCATCTTGGCCAACAGCCTAACCTCAAATAACAGAGCCAGTTGCCAGATAGTGCCTGGTTTTCTATCCTGGAGTCAAAGGGAAGGAATGCAGCTGGCTCTGTGTGGTGAGGCTTCTGATGTTCTGAAGGTCTGCCCCCTCATCCCCACTGAAACTCAGCCTGGCCCAGAAGCTGTGGGCAGCCGGACAGCGTGGGGGCTTGCATTCTTCTTGTCTTTGCGTTAATGGCCTCTTCCCAGAAGAGGGAGGAAGTCTCTGACTGGGCAGCCCAGGACAATAAACCTCAGACTCTCGAGAAGGTCTCCATCTGAGCTGGGCAGAGAGAGAGACTCTCTGGGGTGGGATAAAGAAACCCATGGCATTTGTGAGCTAGATGAGTGTTAGGACAATCTGCCTCTCTCCCCATCCTCAACCCTCACGTTGAACTTCACATCTGAAGGTTTCACTTACGGGTGGCAAGATGATACCCCATCAGGGGAAGGACACCTCATCGTCATCCTGAGGGATTATGGTAGAGCAGCAACAACCTCTCCTCCAGATGAGAAAGGAGGTGGGAACTCTCTGACGGGACACTGACCACTGAAACCTCATCCTTCTATCTGACAGCTCTTCCCCTGCTACTGATCTGAGATGCTCCCAAGAATTCCAGAAATTAGAGAAAAACATTCACACTATTTTCCCAGTTTGTTCCCTCTGTGTATTTATCAGCACTCTGCATGTAGTCACTTTCCTCTGTGGTTTGTGGGGGGTCTTTCATACACCTTCAGGGGAGAGAAAACCTTTTAAAAATATATATGTGACTAACCTGGGGTCTCACGGTAATGTGTAAGACCTGAAATGACTTCCAGCTGTCCTGATCGCTTTGCAGGCCTGGTGTACCCCTATTTCCCATCATTTATCTGTTCTTTGTCTTTATAGATTATAGGGTCTTTGGGGCAAAAACCCTGCCTGCTATATGTCTGTACAATGCTTAGTGTGCTATGATTGCTCCTGTAACAAAGAATTAGACATAAAATAACCATAATATACTCATTTTGAAAACTGACTAGAGTTCAAATTGATGGTTTCCCTTCACATTTAGGATGGAAGCCACAGACCCTGAAAAAACTACAGCTGGTAGAAAACCATCTGCTTAGCAACTCATGAGTCTTGCTCCATTCTCGTAATTGTCTCCCCATTGAATACAGAGTCCAGTTCAAAGTCTCGGTTTCAAAGCCCTCCATGAGATTGGCCCTAGCTACCTCAAAGGTTGTGTTGCAGTACACGACCACGACCTGCTGTGGCAGCAGTGTTCTCTCAGAACAATGAATCCGCCGGCTGATAGGGGAGGCTGGTGAGTGTGGGAGATAGAGCTTACACAGGAGCAGGAAAAGTGCCAGAGAAAAGCTTGAAAGCATGAACCAAGTGTAGCTGATGCTGTCACACCTGCCTGAGTCTGCCCAGAGCCTAGATCAGTACTCCTGAGAGGTGTGAACTATCCCATGCATCTTAATGGGGTGTTAACTCCAAGACCCACTGCTCTGGGGAGCCCAGCCAACACCATCCCAGCAGAGACCTCTGTGGGTAGCAGACGAATGGTGCAATGGACTCAGCCCACCCATCTATGTGGTAAATACTTAGGGCCCCCTCAGCTTCCCTGCCTCTCTAGGGAGTGGGGCAAAGAAGACCTCTGCTGCCCCCCTACTGCTCATGAGGGGATTGAGGGCTTCTGCTGCCAGTCCTAGAGGGAACAGGGGATCCTATGCTGCTGCTGCTGCCGCCCCTGTCTCTTTGGGAAAAGAAGGTGCCCCTCTGCCACTGCTATTCTAGGTGGGGGGTTGGGGCCACAGTGCAAATGGTGGGAGCATGTTGGGTGTTGCCTTAATGCAGCCCTGACTGGCCCTGTCACTTAGGGTCATACACCTCAAGCAGCAGACAGCTGCAAAGAACCAAATCCTGTCCCCAGTTACTCCTGTGACACTCTAATTCCATCAAAGGCCTGTGGATGCAGGGATGTGACTAACTGACATTGCTCCTCATAGTTCTGGTGCCAGCCCCTTCAGCTGTACCTCACCCTGTTTAAAATCCATGACAGTCATCTGGAGCCTTGGGTTCTCGAGGTCCCTGTGAAAGCTGCCAATGCTGGGAGGGAGCAGCTCTTGCAGGGAACAGCGAATACCATGTGCACTCAGCCATGCACTTTTATCATGGAGGTCCCACCCTGGGAGAGGACCTTGACACAAGCAAGGAGGGAGGTGACCGTGCATAAGGTCAGAGGTAAAAGTTCAAACTACCCACTTGCCATCTGGAGCTAAACACTGTATGATTTATGCATCATAAAAGGTAACAAATGCCAGTGTGGGGCCCAGGAGAGAAGGTGGTGCAGCGTCCACAGGGAGGGGCGAGTGGTGCTCCTTTCTCAGTCCTGGTGACTGATCCAGTTACTCTAAGGGGAGTCACATGCACTCCTCCCTGGCTGGGGGCTGGAGGGGAGTCTTATAGGATCAGTGGAGGCCTTCAGAAATGAGTGGCTCCACAGTATGCTTTAATTAAACCCTTCTAAAGAATCTGTTTCAAACCACACTGCTGAGTGCTGGGTTACAGAAACAGCCTAGATCTACACCCAGAAAGGGTGTGGCAGCTTTGTGCTCCAAGCTCCAGAGAATCTGGATGGAATTTCCCATTGGCAGAAGCACCACAGGTGCAAAGGATCTGGACCCTGCAGGGAGATTTTATGGCTGTGTTAATATTGGGAGCTGGGGCATGTCATGAAGATGCTGATCAAACCCTCCCGATTGCTGGAATGGTTCTTATTCTACAATGTGTGCTGGGGAGGCCAGAAGAGGCAGGGGCTCTCTCTGAAAATTGGGTCAAGGATCACGGAAAGAGTCACTTTCTTCTAAGACTTCCTGCAGAAGCTTCCATGGGCTGGAAGTGCCGTCTGCCCTGTGTTCTCCATTGTCACCCATGGAACTCTGTGTTCTTAAGCGGCATTTTTTATGTTGCTTCCCTTCTCCCTCTGCAATTTTTGTCTTTGTTTCTCCATGTACCCTGCCTCCACACTACGTTCCGGTGGGTGACTTGCATTCTCATCTGTCAGTTGCACTGCCTGTTCCTGAGTTAGCTCTCACACTAACTGTAATTTTTCTGAAAGTGCGTTGTTTAAAATCTCAACTGCTAGACAGTGTAGGATCTGGTTCCTTTTGGACCCTTTTGTCTGGGGTTCTGTGGCTTTTGCATTTGTATGCATGTGCTGGGAGAGATCAAATAGCTAAGCAACCAAGAGCAGGGAAAGCTTCTGATGGGTCTTTCTGGAAGGGGCTTTCATTCTGTATTGCCCCTATTCCCATAAGTATCTGAGTACCTCCATCATAGCTCAGGCACATAGGCTGGAATGACCCTAACCAATGCAGGGAGGTTCATTATAGTGATGCCGTGTCTCCCAGTCCTGCCACAATCTGGTCTGGCTACTATAGCGGTCATTGTTTTCAAAGCCCTATGCAAGCTTTCATTAATGCTCACATCCCTGCCTCATAAGGGAGGTCCGTATCCTCCCCATTTTACAGATGGGAAACTGAGGTACAGAGCTACAAAGGGACTTGCCCAAAAGCCACATAACAAGCCAGTGGCAGAGCATATAGGCATTAGGCCTCAAGAGTTCCTGATAGTCAGTCCCTTGCTCAGTTCACTAGCCCACACTTTCTGTTGGATTCAGAGCCCGCTCCTTCTCCCTGCTCCTGTGGCAGCTGGGACAGGTGTGATGGAGGAATGCACATATCCAAGTGGCTATCCGTGCTGTGAGGGGAGCTCTGCACGCACAGAGAATTCCTACAAACCACTGGCTTCTAAGCAGTGGTTAGAGGCAGAGGTAGGGACTGTGGCCCGCTGAGGTGTGTCCAGCATGCTGCAGCTATGCCTCGGGGACTGCACAGCCTCAGTGACAGAGCTGCCTGGCAGCACTCCACTGAATTCCAGCTTCATCCATTTCCCTACTGATGGTGATCTCCCAAGGGAAACCTGGTCTGAGGATCACAGTCAGCCTATGATAGGGGGCAAGGCACTTGCCTTCAGCCCTGGAGCCTGCATTTTCCGCTCCAAGAGCATTGTGAGCAATGCTGCTCTTATTTACAGACGTATTAGAGAGCTGATCTGTGTGAATGGTGTGGTGAAGCTTGTCCATAAGGGTAACTTCTGTGGACTCTGATTCACCACTGCCCTGCACCCTGGGTGGTCATTTATACTAGTGCAGAGAGAGTGTAACATGCTGCCATTTTTATCCGGGAACATTTTACCTCCACTTTGCACTCACTAGCCTCGATGTAAATGGCTCCACGAAATACAGGGCAATGATGAATTGGGCCTTATATGGCCCTGGTACTAGAATAATAGAATCATAGGGTTAGAAGGGACCGCAAGGGTCATCTAGTCTAACCCCTTGCCAAGCTGCAGGATTTGTTATGGCTAAACCATCCCAGACAGATGAATCCAGCCTCCTTTTGAAAATCTCCAGTGAAGGAGCATCCACAGCCTCCCTGGGCAGTCTGTTCCATTCTCCTACTGTTCTCACAGCTAGGAAGTTTTTCCTGAGATTTAATCTAAATCTGCTATGCTGTAGTTTGAACCCATCGCCTCGTGTCCTGCCCTGTGTGGCAAGAGAGAACAACTTTTCCCCATCTTTTTTATGGCAGCCTTTCAAGTATCATGTTGCCCCTCAGTCTCTTCTCCGAACTAAACGTACCCAGTTCCTTCAGCTTTTGCACATATGGCTTGAGTTCAAACCCTTTGATCACCTTTGTTGCTCACCTCTGGATCCTTTCCAGTCTCTATACATTGGTGACCAAACTTGGACAGAGTTCTCCAGCTGAGGCCTAACCAGTGCCGAGTAGAGCGGTACTGTCGCCTCCCATGACTGGCATACGATGCCTCTGTTAATGCAGCCCAAAACTGCATTTGCTTTTTTTGCAGCAGCATTGCATTGCTGACTCATGTTGAGGTTGTGATCCACCACAACTCCAAATCCTTCTCAACAGTGCTGCTGCCACGCCTGTTCTCCTCCATGTTGTATTTGTGCATTTGGTTTTTCTTCACTATGCGTAGCACCGTATATGTGTCTTTGTTGAATTTCATTTTGTTGTCTCTAGCCCAGTTCTCCAATTTATCAAGATCCCTCTATATTTTAGCTCTATCCTCCCAGGTATGGGCAAGCCCTCATCAGCTTTGTGTCATCTGCAAATTTGATCACTGTGCTCTCTCTTCCTGCATCCGGGTCACTAATAAAGATGTTAAACAACACGGGGCCCAGAACAGATCCCTGTGGAACCCCACTTGAGACCTCTCTCCAGTCTGACATCATTCCATTAATAGTTACTCTTTGTTGTGGTTGTTTAACCAACTATGTATCCACTGAATGGTAGCTCTGCCAAGCCTGCGTTTCTCCAGCACGCTTATCAAATGTCACGTGGGACTGTGTCAAAAGCCTTGCTGAAGCCCAGGTACAATATGTCCACTGCATTCCCCCTATCCCCCAAACCAGTTACCCTGTCAGAGAAGGAAATCAAGCAGGTCTGACGTGATTTGTTCTTGGTGAATCCATGCTGGTTGCTCGTGATTACCCCTTCATCCTCCAGGTATTTGCAAATTGAATGTCTTTTACATTGCTCTAGTAGCTTTGCAGGTATCAAAGTCCGGCTGACTGGTCTAGAGCTCCCGGCTCCTCTTTCCCCCTCTTTTAAAAGATGGGTACTATGTTAGCCCTTCTCCAGTCTTCCGGGACCTCTCTCTCATCCATGAGTTGGCAAATATTATTGCCAATGGCTCTGAGATTTCTTCAGCTAATTCCTTCAGCATCCTGGGGTGAACAGATTCAGGCCCCACTGATTTGAATTCATTCAAATTGGTCAGAAGATCTCTGACATGTTCTTTATTTATCCCGAGCTGCATCCCTTCCCTTTATTGTCTGTGGTAACTTCGCATGGCGTCCGGTCACATGTTATTTTTTGTGAGAAGAGTGAAGCAAAGTAGACTTTGAGCAGCTCTGCCTTCCTATCATCTTCCGTTACCAGCTCATCTCCTCCATTGAGCAGCAGACCCACACCGTCCTTGATCTTTCTTTTTTGGCTGACATATTTGAAGAACCCCTTCGCTATAACGTTTCTTGCTAGCTGTAACTCATTCTTTGCCTTGGCTTTCCTGATTTTGTCCCTATCTGCTCATGCTATTCCCATATATACTTCTGCGCCCAAAATCTAGGCCCGTAACTTTACTAGGGTGTTTGCTCCCAACTTCCCTACCTCTGCAGGGCACACAAATTGTGCACTTTCTCTCTCTCTCCACACACATGCACACACACACAATGGTAAAATGCTGGCCGCCTGGACTGAAGCAGAGAGGAACATCCCTTAGCTTCCAGAATCCTCACCTCTCCATACTCTCCCTCCAGTCTCTGAGTCACCAGAACATTTTCCATTTAAAAATAGGTATTCTATTATTTGTAAAGACGAGGCCATTGCCTGACCAGAGCCTAGAGACCAGAGATCGGCCAGACAGGGAGCGTGTCTGGCTTTGTGAAACCTCAGCGCTCAAGGCAGTATTGTGCAGGGCCCAAATCAGCAGCGGTGCAGACCCTGGCCCCTTACATCCTCATCCCCGACAGGCTGGTCATCAGAGTGTTCATAATCGTCTCATCATTTCCTTGCTCCCCCTCCCCCCGCCTTCCCATCTATTTGTTGTATCTGCTAAATGGTCTTTCATCTTGTACCTAAATTGTGAGCTCTTCAGGGTGGGGACTGTCTTTTTTAACGTTTATTTGTACAGTGCCCAGCACAACAGGGCCCCGATCCAAATAACAGCACAGATAATGAGTGTTAATAATGCTGGGAGGCTGGAAGAGAGACTTGGATAAATGGTTCCAATCTGGGCCCATTGTTAATGCGGCTTGAATTCCTCTCACTCCTAAGCATCAAGACAAGGGAATGGTAGTAGGGAGAGTGGCATGTGGATAGAGGAAGCTTGTCCTCCTCCTGCCTGGACTATACCTGCCCTGAGGATACACAGGGCTCGTCAGTCTCCAGAGCTGTCAATCCAGCATCAGAGTCACTTGATGAAAGCAGCTGCAGCAGATGGAGCTGTGTGTGAGCAGAGAGTCCCCTCTTTGCTCCATTCCAGGGGGCTCTGTCTAGCCAGCTCCATCCCTCAGGTTACTGTGCCCCATTCCTCAGTGCTGTCAGCCCCCTGTCCTACGCAACCAGCTCAGGCCCTGAGACACAGCAAAGAAATGACCACCCTCCCCCATCCTGAACTGAGAGGGGTGACAGGGGTTGTCACACAACAGAGGGTCTGTGTGGCCCACTCGCTCCCAACGGGGTTGCTATAGGAAAGAGTAGAGGCTGGGGAGAATGTGTGGGACCTATTCACACCCCCATTCCTAATTCAAAGTGTCCCTGAGGCAATGTTTGCCTGGCTCGCTGTGATTGCTGCCCGAGAAAGGGCCCCGAAGGGGGGGAAGCTCAAAGGGGCTGGGAGAAATATTTGCCTTGAATGGAAGTGACTTTTAGAGATGGAGAAAATAAGAAAGAGCCCTTTGAAAGCGGGAGATGGGGGAGATAAAAGGGGGATGGTGCTGGGGGAGTCAGGCCACAAGTGCGCCCCTCTATAGGAGTTTGGCCGCAAGAGCAGCTTCCCTGCATGGGCATCCAGCTCGGTGCAGGGCTGTATTAGCTTTCAAACCCAGAAGGCCCAATCCAGCAGCTCCAACAGTCAATGCGGCTGCACCCACTTGCACCAAGGTTGACCCGAGCTGGAATCAGACAGGTGAACAGCTCTGTCGCGCATTCTTAATCCCTTTGAGCCAGCCGGACTCCTCCCCAGTGACTCTGACCAAACTGGCCCCGATGACTCAGAGGTGAAAAGCTTTGTGTCCTGCCCCAGCCCTGCTCCATCCAGTGCCCTGTCCCCTTTTCCATCTGGGTTTGAAAAAGTGGTTTGAAATGAACAGTCCCCTCTTGTACTGAGGTGTTCCCCCATCCCTTCCCCTGTGACCATGACACTGAGCCGGCGTCTGCCACCGAACTCCCAGAGAGCCAGCAAAGAGGGGCCTGGTTGACAGAACTGCCTAAACTGTGGGTGACAGTGCAGCAGGGGGATTGGGAATGCAGCCCCTCCCCCTTTTTCAGTTCGCCTGCAAAGTGCCCCATGGGAGGCATGTGATGTGTGAAAGGTCACGGAAGACAAGGGCTTGCAAAGGGGGGGGTCGTCTCTGGGAGTGTGGCGGCATGGGGGATCTTGAGGCTCAGGGCGCGTCTGGCCAGCTGCCACATTCTTCACACACCAGCGGGAGCTGCTAAGTGCCTGGGTGTCCCTGAGTTAATGAATGGGTTCAGGCATTCAGGTGTCGAGGCAGGTTGAATAGGTCACCTGCCTAGAACAGGGTCGCCTTGTTGAATGAACATTGCCAGGATTCATTCTGGGGGCTAGAACGATAACTCATTAGGGATGAAAATGTCAAATGTGGCTGCTGACTTTATGCTTCCACTGCTGGGCGTCCCAGATTTTGGCTGCCTCCATTTTTGGGTGCCCAACCCCCCAGACTGGAGGCCACCAAAAACAGGGGACACTTTTGGAGAACTTTGGCCTAAATATTTACTATTTATTATTATTTGCATTGGGATAGGCCTCAGGAGTCCCGGTCATGGGCCATGTCCCCATTGTGCTACATGCTCTGTACAAACACAGAATGAAAAGATGCTTCTGTGTTGCCATGGGTGCTGGGAATGACCACTGTAGCCACCAGACAGTTTTCATAGGAACATAGGGATTGCCAGACTGGATCAGTGCAGGGGCCATCTAGCCTAAAATCCTGCCTCTGACAGTGGCTAGCAACAGCTGCTTCAGGGGAAGGTGCAAAAAAACCCTGTAGTAGGCAGAGAAGAGAACTTGGGAGCACCTGATCCTAGGGAAAATTTCCTCTTGACCCAATAGTTAGAGGTTGGCTTAAGCAATAGGCTTTATATCCTTTCCCCAAACTCTTGTTTATTTCTTACTGTTTAAACTCTGTATGTTCCTGTTATCTCCAATGATTTTTCATTCTTCTCCCCTGCTCTCATGTGCTTGGAATTGTAAGGACCCAGTGACTAGAACCAGGGTCTGTAGAGCCTAGGGTGGCTGATAGTCCCTCAGTACCATCAGAAGGCGCTGCAGACGCACACCCGGGGAGCACTGTGGAGAATAGGTGCTGCAGGAAGTACCACCCACAAGACCCTGAGTGACAGTACCCTGCAGTCCTCTGATTGGCCCAGTGCCCCTACTTAATCCCAGGGGTGGCCCCCAAGAATTTGTCTGGCCAACCATACAGACCGTGGCTTGTTACTATGCTGAACTTTGCCTAGTCTTCTGGTCTCTGACTCTGGCCTGATCCTAACCCAGAACTGCCTCTGATCACCAGTCTCTGACTCCAGCCTGACTTTGACCCAGATTACTGCCTCTCGATTCTAACCTGGTACTGCCTTTGCTTTCCGGTCTCTGACCCCGGCCTGACTCTGGCCCTGACTCTTGTTTATGGAACCTGACCTTGTGATTCCTCTAACTCTGGCCTGGCAAATTCCATCCCTGGTGGGCAGCCCTCAGCCCATCTGCGACCTCTGGGCAAGGCAGCCTACATCCCAGTCCCTTACGGGAATGCTCTGAAACAGTCACTGTTTGGGATGAAATTTTCCACCCTCTGGCTTGGCCTGAGACTGGATTTTGTTTTGGAAAATCCCGTTGCTGATTGTGAGGTCTGGGAAAATGAAAAGAAACTTTCATTTTATATAAAAAACCCCCCAACAACCCCAAGCACGTGTTTCCGTGAGCGACAGCCCTGGCTGGAGAAGAAACTTGGCAAAGGAAAGGCACTGAGGGAGGGGGTGGAGAAAAAAACTCTGAGCATGCCAAGCCGCCTACGTTTCTATAGCCTGGCTAAAAGAAGCCTCAGCCTTGTCATGCCATGAGCACTCTTCTTGCTGGGCTTGATCAAGAGAGTTAGGCAAGGATTTTGGCTGTTACAGCGATAGTTTGCAAGAGGGAGACTGCAACCAAGCATAGGAATCAATGGGCAATTTTCAAATGCCCAGAGGGGCCACCTTACAATTGGAGTTTAATATATTTAAGGGAGAAGAGACTAAGCAGAGAAGTGGCAACACATAGAATCATAGAATATCAGGATTGGAAGGGATCTTAGGAGGTCATCTGGTCCAACCCCCTGCTCAAAGCAGGACCAATCCCCATTTTTTGCCCCAAATCCCTAAATGGCCCCCTCAAGGATTGAACTCACAACCCTGGGTTTAGCAGGCCAATGCTCAAACCACTGAGCTATCCCTTCCCCCACGTGGAGATGACACCAAATGATTTAGGTTAGTCGATAAAGACTGTGAGGAACTTCAGTGGGACCTAACCAAGCTAGGTGAATGGGCAGGTGAAATTCAGTGTCACCAAATGCAGGGGAACGTACACTGGAAGGAATCACTTGAACTATTCATACACATGACTAGGTTCTAAATTAACTGTGACTACTTCAGGGAAAGACCTGGGCATCACTGTGGACAGCTCAATAGAAACCTCTGTTCAATGTGCAGCTGTGGTCTAAAAAGCAAAGAAGATCTTTGCATGCATAAGAAATGGGATGGAGACTAAAATGCAAAACACCATAATACCATTATATAAAGCAATGGTGGGGCCTCATCTGAAATTATCCGTGCAGTTCCGGTCATACTATCTCAAAAAGATAGTGGAGGGGGTTTTGTACTGGCAGTGAGAAAGTTTAGGAGCTTGGGAAAAGCTCTCATATAAAGACAGATTAAAAAGACTGGGGTTATTTATGATTAAAAGTTTTCCCATTGGCTTGATTTGGACCAGGAGTGAGTCCTGTACTCATCTGTCCATTTAGATTTTCATACTATCTCTATTCCTATAGAATCTGAGAGCCCTACAAAGAGATCACCACTGACAGAGGCTACAAATATAGTTTAAAACATTGCTGCTTGTGCTGTGAAATGTATGTGCTAGAGCAGTGTCTCACGCCCTTTTCAGGCTGGCAACCCCTTATCTGAAGTCAAAAATTTTCATGACTCCATCCCAATTACCATGAAAGTAAGAGTAAAAAAGAAGTATCAATGCTAACAATCCTAAACCTGTATAATTTATTTGTGGGTGTGCTTTGAGAGGTTGACAGAGAACACCAGACCTTGAAGGGTAAGGGGCAAGTGAGATTTTCTTTGCTTTAGCTTGTAATAAAATTTTCAATGCCTGGCATCTGGACTGCTTTTTGTGAACCTCCCCTGGCCTCCCAAGGGTCATAAGTCACCAACTGAGAAACATTGCACTAAAACATAGAGTGTGTGCAATGCAGTGGAGTTAACACTGCATTTAGGGCCTTCACCTTTGTATTTCATTACAGCAACCTGAATGTTGCCCTGCCATAGGGTCTATTGCACTTAATTCTGTATTAATATTTACCAAATAGTTCTCCCAAGCAGTTTTTGGAATTCCCCTGCAGGAGACTAAGATGGATGATGCAGACTGGGTCACAGGGCTATAGCTCCCTTTTGTACTCATGAGAAACTGAGGGCGTTCAAAGTTTGTTGTCATTTAAGCTCTATTATTTTTTCACATTGATTGGTTTATTTAATAATGGCCAAAAATATTTTCTCTAGTAGAAAAGCACCTCTTTAAAGCTCTGTTTTAGGTGACCCAGAGAGGTTCTGCATTGCCTCCAAGCTCTTCGAGAGCTGCAGTGGATAGCATGGATTCAGGAACTAGGTCATATTTCTAAACTATAACACATACGGTTGTGCTGCTCCAGCTGGAATATCTGTAAAAGCTGGAAAAGCAATTCAGAGCCCTGGAAAGGGATTCTATTGAATGTGCTCTTCCCAGAACTGCACAAAAAAAAAAAAATCAATCTAGCTGTGCAGGCGGTAGTGGAGGGACTTCAAAAAGCCTTCTGTAAATCAACAGAGCAGGCTGAAATCCAGTGGGAAAGGGAGAGCTTTGCAAGAGAAATCAATAAATAATGCTAGTCATTATTCTGCACAGCATCATTCCCAGCTTCATGCCTCATAAACTAGAACAAAAATAATAACATATTGCAATTCTTCTTCATCCCAAAACACTGCTGGGAGAACTTGACCCTCCACTGAAGTGCAGCCACTTCTGGGTTGGGACACGGCAGCTGGTCAGTATCGTACAGCAACGCTGAACAATTGTTTAAGACAGGAAGTGAGAGAGAATCTTGTAACCATTTGAAACTGCCTTAGGGATTTGGGGAGACAGAATGTGCTCATACTACAATACTACATTTCATATATAGGGAGCAATCCGGCAATGGGCAAGGAGATGAACTGGATTAATTGACAAGACATTTTCACCCCTAGACTTTATGATACTATACTAGCTACTCAAATCATACTCAAATCAGGCCAGGACACCAGAATGAACATCCTGACTCTTGTGAGAAGTGCCATGAGACTGGACCACAAGTGCACAGACCGTCAGCTTTACACAGCACCTTCACCATCCTGATGCCCCTCTGCCCCAACTTGGAGTAGTAGTTTAGTACAGGCTCAGAAGAAAGAGGAAGAGCATTTTCTGCCCCACAGGGGAGTTCCTTTGAATTGACCCATCCAAACAATGAAGGGACCCCGTCCCATTGATGTATTGTGTTACCATCTTATTTTCATGTTCTAAAGACAGCATAAGCATGTATAGTGCCTTCCCCCTGTCATGTATGGTCCAAGCTATAATGTGTTTGGCTGTAGCAGGCACAGCAGACTCCCCAGCGTGGGAAATTCCAAAGAAGCAGTTTGCTGTAAACCACATTTTCATTTAACTAGTCTAAATATATTCCAGCTTGAAAACACATACTTAAAAATAACTTACAGAAATAGTTAGTTGTGCTCCAAAGAGAACTTGCCTGCTCAGGTCACAGGCTTTGGGGATGTAACATACAGTCCTCAGTAAAGGCCCGAGCTGCTTGTCTGCTCTCTTACTATTAAGCAAGTCATTGACTCTCCTGTTTCCAGGGTGTCATTGATTCTCTCTCTCTCTCCTAAAGTCATCTCCTCCCCACTGACCCTCACCCCACTCACAAGGTTTTCCACTGATGATATCAAGACCTACACTGGTTCGCTTTTTCAATGTCATAATCAATCATCACCTCTCTCTCAGAATTGCAGGTTCTTTCTCTTGCATTTCAACCTAGTTGCCTGGTATCAAAATCTCTTTATTGGTTCCATTTCTTTGATCTCTGTCTATGTGCCTGTCTTCTCCTTGGATTGCGAGCTCTTCAGGGCAGATCCATCTTTTCATTATATGTGTGTGCAGTGCCTCTCACAATTGGGACTGAGGCTGAGATCAGAGATGGGGGCCTCTAGGTTCGATTGCAACACAAACATAATAATAATAATCAACTGTGTCCTCCAGTCTCATGATTTTCACCTTCTTTTTCTGGGTTACCATTAATACTCTCTCTTTCTCTTATGGCCTTATCAACCAGGCATCTGCTGGCCTGGGGACAGCAGGTGTGTGTGACCACTGCCTCCTGTACACATCCCTGTACCTATATAAAAGTAAGGCACATTTCTTGATATAGCATCACATCAAGATCAGGTCAGGTAAGTACTTCCTTCATGTGATATAAAGCAACCTGAGAGCTCAGTGCAGATGTCCCCCTGATAAGTGTGTGTCTGTGTGTAAAGTGACCACATGTCCCAGCTTGTCATATGATGTCCCAGTGTCCCAGGAACCAGTATACGTGAAATGTCCTAGTTTTTCATTTCATTGGTCAAAATGTTTGTTTTTTAAAATAACTGCTGAATGTTTAATCCGTATGTAATGCTGCACTGAGGCATTTGTCCAGTGTCTAGAGTGAACTAACAGCCCATTGGAAGGTTTGTTCAGTGTGATGAACAGCATTTGGACTAAGAGACAAGTCAGATGTGGGAGGACACCATCAAAACTGTATTACCATTCAGTTTTGTTCACTGTTTCACGTTAAAGCTATTTAGAACACAACATTACTGGAAAAAATGGTGCCATCATGTGCCAGCAATGCCCCTCTGCCATGTACATTGGCCAAACCGGACAGTCTCGACGCAAAAGAATAAATGGACACAAATCAGACGTCAAGAACTATAACATTCAAAAACCAATCGGAGAACACTTCAACCTCCCTGGACACTCAATGACAGACCTAAAAGTCGCAATTATTCAACAAAAAAACTTCAAAAACAGACTCCAACGAGAAACAGCAGAACTGGAATTAATCTGCAAACTGGACACCATTAAATTAGGCTCGAATAAAGACTGGGAGTGGATGAGTCATTACACTAACTAAAAACTATTTCCCCATGCTAATTTTCCCCCTACTGTTTCTCACACCTTCTTGTCAACTGTTTGAAATGGGCCATCCTGATTATCACTGCAAAAGTTTTTTTTCTCCTGCTGATAATAGCCCACCTTAATCGATTGCTCTCATTAAGAGTTGGTATGGCAACCCCCATTTTTTCATGTTCTCTGTATATGTATATATCTTTCTACTGTGTTTTCCACTGCATGCATCTGATGAAGTGGGCTTTAGTGCACGAAAGCTTATGCTCAAATAAATTTGTTAGTCTCTAAGGTGCCACAAGTACTCCTCATTCTTTCTGCTTCAAGAAACACTCATGTCTTGCTGTGGAGTTGGAAGCTGGCAGTAGTGACATTAACACCTAATAAAAAAAATCACTAGTCTTTTGTAGAACACTAAAAAGTGTCACCACAAATGATTCTGTTTTTGATTTTGAAAATATGGTTAGTCGCCTTAATGTTATACCAATGAGTCTGCCTTTGTATTGTGCTTTTCATCCAAATGCATCCTACAACATTGTACAAAGCAATGGAAACAAATATTTGCCCCACAGTGAAATGCAACTACCTCTGGAGCAAAACATAGCAGCTCTTTAAAACAGTGCACACCCAAGACCAGATAAAGGTATAGGAACTACAGGCCCATGCTTGGGGCCTGGGCTCCTGGAGTCATGAGATTAAATCAGAATCTCAGCTTTCACTTTTTAATAAAGTAAGGCTCTAGCCCTTTTGGTTGTGAAGAAAAGCTTGAGAACCAGAACCAGCTGTAGACAATGCAGCCATATCTGTGACCCATCTCAGTGGGGTGTTAACTCCAACACCAAGTGCTGTGGAGAGCCCAGCCAACACTACCCTGGTAGGAGACTCAGTTTGAAGCCATGGGAGAAGAGTGCAGTAGGCCTGGATCACCCACCCAAGCAGATATGTATCCCAGCAACTGGGATAACACATTCCCCCATCTTTCTGCTGCTCCCTAGTGATGCATGCTTCTCTGGGTAGGTAGGAGGATCCCCTGGCCACCACCATTCCAAGTGGAGGGCAAGGCTGCAGGGGCAGAGTCACAGGGGCCTCCATGTTATGATGCATATAGAGCCCTGGACAGCCTTAATCTGGCCCCGTGCACAACAGTGTTACACAGCTGTTTAGGATAACAAGGCTGAAAATGGAATTTAGCCAGGACACTGCTGCTGACAGCTCAGGTCTTTGAAAAGTGCCTTGAGGCATAGGTGCCAACTTTCCACAGCGCCGGTGGGTGCTCGTGCCCCCCACAGCCCCACCCCGACGCCACTGTTTCCCTGCCCCGGCCCCGCCCGCATTCCAAGCCCTTCCCCCCAAAGTCCCCGCCCCAACTCCGCCCCCTCCCTTTCCCTATTGGACCCCTCCCCAAATCCCCGCCCTGGTCCCGCCTCTTCTCCAAGCGCATCACATTCCCCCTCCTCCCCCCTCCCTCCCTGCCATGCGAAACAGCTGTTTTGCAGCACAAGTGCTGGGAGCTAGGGGGAAAAGCGGGTGTGCAGCGCGCTCACGGAGGAGGCGGAGTGGAGGTGAGCTGAATTGGGGTGGGGCAGAGCGGAGAGCTGCTGGTGGGTGCAGAGCGCCCAACAATTTTTCCTCCGTGGGTGCTCCAGCCCTGGAACACCCACAGAGTTGGCGCCTATGCCTTGAGGGGTCTTTAACAATCACATGTAGTCAGGATACTTCGTTGTGCATTGCAGCCAAGGCGTAGTACCCTCCACAGCAGAGGCCCCCTAGAAACCATGCCAGTTGTTGGTTCAGTATGGATTTAGGGGGAGGGACTATTAATCTCCAGCACTTCTTGATTGCAGAACTTTAGTGGCCTGTGCAAGTCTCCCATGCAAGCACTGGCACCTCCTAACACTTCTCAGCTGCCTGGGATCTGAGCTGAAACTTGGCATGACGGCAGAACACACAAGTATGCGTTCTGGAGGAGTACAAGCCATTTTTTTCTGCCCCAATGGGTAGAAGAGGGCTTGGGGAGGTGCATTACCATGGCATGTGGACTGACAATGAAGCCTGCATTGAGACAGTCATCCCCACCCACCCTAACATGCAAGTTCTCAGGGCTCGTTTAGCAGTTTGATGCACTTCCCCGACACTCATTGCATGGCAGTCAGCAGTGGCTGACAACCAGCACACTAATTTCAGACAGAACCAGTAGGGGTCACAGTTGGTCTAACAAATTCCCACACCATCGTTATAATCCACCCTGCCCTCACACCCGAAGCAATTCACCATTGATTGACTGGTTTTAAAACCTCTTCCTACTGAACAGCTGCAGCAAGTCAAACAAGCTCAGCCTTCCGGCTGCTACTTGGTGTTGCACACTTTCCTGGAAGGAAGAATTAGCTGTGAATATGCTGGTGCGCCTTGCCTGGAGGTTCATGGTGTGGTTTCATCCACCTTCCCCTGCAGCTAGCTGGCATATAATATATTGCTGTTAAGGAGGACACCCAGTCTTCAGGATGTGGACACATTTTCTTAGTGTTATCCCAGAGGACTAACTATAGATCTTCCAGAGTAGAGGGTTTTCACACACCTGTATCATTCTCAGAACCCCCCCCCCACTCATATTTCTCCCCCACAATCCCTTGCCAGAGACAAAGAAGATTCCATTCGCCCTAAGACGACAGAGTCTTGAGGTGGATCACTTGGACTCCACCCCTGCTGTGTTGTACGCTGGTGCACATACAGCTTGTCCAGAAAGATTGTCTCTTTGACTCACGGTGTGGATGGATCTGCATCATCCTAGGCTCTGTTGGGGTTGCACACTGCACAGTACTGGCTTGGGCTTTTCATAGCTGAAGGAAATGTGCTCTTGAGCAGTGCAGTCTTAAAACTGACCAGCCGATGTCCCTGTTCAACTGCAGCTCCGCTGAGGAAATTCCTAGTGTAGTACAGTATATGCAACCTTGGTCTTTATACGGCTCTTGATATAGAGATATAGAACCTGGGACTCCCCTCCAGTTATAACAACAATCCTTGGGGTGAGAAGAAAATGGGACTGGGAAGTCCTATTTCCCCAAGTTTGTAAATGTGCCAAACCTAACTTTTCAACAGCTTTGAGGATCAGGTCTACGGAAAATGGATATTTGCACTGGGTACCAGGTGCTCACCGAATGGTGATTGGAGGGTTGAGCTTTGCATGATGTACAAGCTCTCTGTATATCACAATCGTGCGTTGTCAGAACTGGCGACTTCTAATTTCTCCGTTGGGGCTTGTCTACACAGGGGGGTTAATTCGCAGCTCTTTGATGTGAATCAGATAACTCGCACTATGCAAGCCACGCTAATGGCATGCACATGGAATGCCGGTGCTGCCTTTCAATTTGCATCCTGTGTACTGCATACTAAGCGCGGAGGATCCTCAGAGGTTATGCCATGGTCCTTTGCTATGCTGCGTAGCACTGGGCATCCGGGGATTTTTCTCACTAGTGCATTGTGGGATGCATAGTGGAAGCCAGGTAGGTTCAAATTTGAAAAAAATCCCATGTGTCCATTGTCTCCACCTCATGCTTCCTTTCTGGGTTGGCTAGTGCCATTTTTGCATTGCTGCTGATCGGCATGGACCAAGCACTGCTCTGTTGGCAACCATGAACACACCGAGGCTGCTTGGGCTGTATTTCAGCGCTCAAACCCAGATGACTTTGGCTTGGGCTGTGCCCACTGCCCCATGGAGCAGATGATGCGGCAGCAGTGGCAGGAAGGAAAGGTTCAGTGACAGAGGAAGTGGGATGAGGGCAAGGATGAAGAGGACACCCAGAACTGACACTAGAGGAGCTTCACACAGGGCAGCACCGTTTCTGGGCGCGGGAAACCCGAGTATCAGGCGGTGGGAAAGGCTTGTTCTGCAGACCAGAAAGACCAGCAGTGGTCAGAGAATTTCAGGATGGGGAAGGCACCCTTTTTTCGAGATCTGTGCTGAACTAGTCCCAGTACTGCAGCAGCACCGTACCAACACGCAGTGCCCAGATCCGTGGAGAAGCGGGTCGCCATTGCCATCTGGAAGTTGGTCACCCCAGATTGCAGACAATTTGGTGTGGCCAGATCGACTGTTGGGGCCATTGCCATGCAGGTGTGTGGTGCCATGAGAAAGGTACTGTCCCACTAGGTTATAACATTTGGTCATGCTCAGGAGATTATTGCTGGCTTTGCACGCATGAGGTTCCCAAACTGTACTGGGGCAATTGATGTCCTCCCCACCTGCAGCAGGGTACAGACTTTATAAACAGAAAGGGTTATTTCTCCTGGTGTCCAACAGGCTGGTTGACCATCATGGCAGGTTTACAGACATAAAGGCAGGGCAGTCTGGAAGGGTTCCTGATGCTAGGCTCTTCCAGAACTCAGTGCTATTTAAATTAATGGAGAAAGGACTGTCTGTCTCCAGGAACACTGTGGACATTAATGGTGTGACAGGTTTCAGAGTAGCAGCCGTGTTAGTCTGTATTTGCAAAAAGAAAAGGAGTACTTGTGGCACCTTAGAGACTGACAAATTTATTTGAGCATAAGCTTTCGTGAGCTACAGCATCCGATGAAGTGAGCTGTAGCTCACGAAAGCGTATGCTCAGAGAAATTTGTTAGTCTCTAAGGTGCCAGGAGTTCTCCTTTTATTAATGGTGTGGAGATTGCTCCTATTACCCTGGGAGACCTGGCTTATCTGCTGATACACTGGTTAATGAAGCCATTCACAGCCCTTGGACAGAAGGACCTTTTAAACTCCCGACTCAGTAGTTGCAGAATGGCGGGGGAGGGTGATATTGTTTGTGGGGTAGGTTGGAAGCGGCAGAAAACAACGTTCCAACAATGTTAGCCACATGCTGTGTTTTGCACAGTATTTGTCAGGGTGAGGGAGAAAGTCTTAACGACGGGTGGGAGGTCGAGGTGCCGAGACTTGCTCAGCGGTTTGAGCAGCCACCAAGGCGTCCCGCAGCAAATGAAAACAGCTGGGGCAATATTGTCAGGGATGCTTATTGCTCTTATTTTGCATCTCCGGCCTGAAAATGTGCAGCTGCACGTCCAGCTGTTAAACCATAGAGCGGGAGGAGGGGTAGGGCGGCTTATGAGCTGTACAGTCTTGTTTCTGGGTCGTGGAAACGGGGCGCTCTGGCAATCCTTGTATTACTTTGTGTCTTGGCCTAGGTGCTTTTGTGAAGTCCGGTGAATTATTTTTGTTCCATAGCTTGTCTTTGTTAAATGTGTTGATGACTCATTAGGAATGAATCTGTAGTGATTTTTATGATGAAACAACATCAATTATGTAACAAACAATAGAGCTTTATTTGAGCTACCGACTAGAAAGAAACCTTTAGTTCAAACAATAGCGAAGCAAAAACTGGAAGTGCAACAGTGCCGTGTGGGGCGGAACAAAACATACATGGGGGGGGAGGGGCGGTGCTTAAAGTCACAGGAGAGTATATGTCTTGCCTCTGCCTCTTCTTGTTCATGGGCCTTTGGTATTGAGTGGTGAGGCTCAAAGCTATCGGAGGCATTGCAGAGCTCAAAAGAGCTGGGCTCCCAAGTGTGACTGTTCTCACTGCCCTGAACTTGGGTCTGTGAAGGGAACGGCCTGAGGGAGAACTGTTGCAGGGTCCAGTGGGGAGGAGTTGCTGGGGGTCCCCGTATCTTGCATTCTCCAGAGGCTGCAGGACATGGCTGGATCCCAGGTTTCGACTCTGCAGTGCCTGCTGTCCCAAAGAACCTTTCCCTGTAGGAGTTGCCTTTGCCTCTCCCTGTCCTTGGCCACTCCACAATTTCCTTGGGGGACTCCCTCTCTGTTTCCCTCTCCATCCTCGGTTACTGCCTCCACCTCTCTGCTGTTTTCCGTTTTTCTGTGGGACTCTGCAATGATGTTTGCAAATGTTTCATCCCGAGTTTTCTCCCCCTCAGGTTAGCCAGCCGCTCAGCCACAGATAAAGGACCTGTCTTGGAGGGTCTGGCTGCTGCAGGTGCTGTGGCTATAGGAGTAGGAACAAAACACAAGCGGTTCTTGTTCATATTCTAGTGAAGCTATGATAGTGTTTTTTAACGTGCATTTCTGACCTTCTCACCCTGAGATTCTTCCAGGTCTTGGGGGAGCTCCAGGATGGTAAGTGGTATGTGCAGGAGGAAGCTGTACTGGGATTTTTGTCTATGCAGTGTATGCTGATTGGCTTTGCCATTGGAGAAAGGATGTGGAAAGTATGTGTGCACGTGCGGAGGACGAGATGGGAATAATGTTCTTGCTCTGTGTTGGCAGTTTTGTGGTGCCATGGAGGTGCTGATACGGTGTTGGAGGGTTAGCGGGGGGCATCTGGGGCAAGATGGATGGTCATCCCCTTTAGGCCATCTGACTTTCAATGGTGTTACTCTGAGGCGGGTGTCTAGGAGACAGAGAATGACCTTCTTCAAAAAGCCAAAAGGGCAGATGACTGAGATACACTGTGAACTGATTCACCAAGATGGTCCCCCAGAAGGAGTGGAAGGGACTTGTGAGCAATACCGGGGGTATGACGGTGCAGTTATCCCCCATAATGTCCGGACCAAAATCAAGCAATTTCTCCATCTTAGGTAGGGTCCTGCACTGATTGTCTGGAGCATTCACTGTTCCCAAGCTTTCTCTGTATAAGCCTGTGAAGAGCCATTAAGAGCTTTCCTATCCCCAACGTAAAGCCCTTTTCCTGCAAAAATGCATGTTATAGGGCATCTGTACTTCAGTGGGGAGCTGTAGTCCTTGTACCTTTCTAGGCATGCAGTATCCATGTCTACCTCATGTAAACCGAGAATATGAACCTAACTATTTTTTCTGTAATCACTGTCTGAAAAAACTGTTGAATTTCACACAATTGAATGTTTTTATTATTTGAATCTGCCATGGTGAGTGGGGTAGAGGCTTTGGGTTGCCAACTTTCTGACCGAACAAAACCGAACACCCTTGCCCCGCCCCTTCTCCGAGGCCCTGCTCACTCCATCCCCCCTCCCTCCATCACTTGCTCTCTCCCATCCTCACTCACTCGCTCGTTTTCACTGGGCTGGGGAGGGCTAGCAAGGGTCCCTTTTCGACTGGGTGTTCGGTTGAGAGCTGGATACAAGAGGCTATACTATGTCATGCTGCTGCCCGCCATTTTGAGCTGACAAACAGCTTCATGGGGCAGCGGTGTTCACTGGGCAGGACAGATGAGGGAAGGAGAAAGGAAAACAGGTAGGTGGGCATGTGCCTTCTGCGTCATGGGCCTAAAAACGGTCGATAGTTGGGGCTTTAGCATGAGACAGGGACCGATTGTCTGGCTGGAGTAGCTGCCATTTTGGGAATGTATATGGAAGGGCCCAAGCGGAGAGGGTGAGATGAGGAAGGTGGGGTCCTCTGCCTCGGAAAGGCTCCTACCTCGCATCCGCTTAAAATGGCTGTGGGCCATGGGGCATCCAGAACAGAGCTAGCACAGTTGTGTAGCACAATAACAATAGTAATAAACTGTAAAGAGAGGTACTTATATGCTGAGGTTCCCTCCACAGGATCTGCCTCCTCAGGCCTGGCCTGGGTTGCTGGCTGGGAATCGGGCTCAGTAGGACTGAGGGTCGCCTTCTACGTGGCTGGCATCAGGGTCCCGAGTCCCAAAGCGATGCTGATGCTCAGGGACAGCTCTTCATTGGCCTCCTCATGCTCCTCCTCCAGTGAGCCTTGCTGGTCATCCTCATGGGTATGTGGATGGGCAGAGAGTGAGCAGCATGTTCCATAACCTTCCTGGGTTGGATGGGCATGTCATGGTGCAAAATCCTGTCCAGCTCTTCAAAAAATGGACAGGTTGCTGGATTTTTTCGTGTCATCTCTAGTTTTAAAGTACATTCTCCTGAGCTGTTTGCTCTTTATCCAGCACTGGCTAGCATCCTGGCCATGGCCTCTCATGGACATCTGCTGAGTAGTGTCCACACAAATATCTTCATTCTGGTGACTGGCCCCAAGAGCTTCCTGATCATCACCTCCCAGGACAGTGCCAAGCAGCTGTGCAAGGCATATTGGCGGGCTTCTGGAGTAATAGCACAGCAGCGCTGATATACTTGAATCCAGGAGTAAATGGGCAAAATCTGGCTCCCTGCCAACTTTTATATGGTGGAGGGGGCATCTCTGGCAACACCAGAGCACAGAAGGGCACACAGGTAAACAAACCGGTCAGTAATGGTTGCCTGCAGAGCAGTGTGGGATAGCCATTGGAGGACTGCCAAAGTAGTGCACAGCAGTATTGTGTGAACACAAACAATGGGCTGAAATAAATTGATTTGGAGCAAACTTAGTTCACTTTGCAAGAGAACTCCCGAGCCTGCAATAAATGTGGAGTTAGTACGTTGTAATGAGTTACCTCATGCCTGTGCAAGCATTTTCAAACTGTATTAACTTGACTCAATTTGGTTAAAACCCCTAGGGAGACAAGCCCTTTGTTGTAAATTTGAAGGATTACAGAAGAATGCGGCTCCTTTTCACTATCCCTTCATTTCTCTCCTCCTCCTCCTCTCTTGCCTCTCTAATGTCAGGGCTAGTTTGCTCCTGAAACCATTCTGATCAACGCAGACGTAATGCTGTGCGCTAGGAGAGTCGTGGGCAGTGGGGATCGACGTTGTGGTCTCTGAAGATAAGTACACGGGCCTCTACACCTCGCACTAAAAGCCTCTATTCTGCTAGCAAAGGCTGTAGCAGGCTGCTCAACAGCCGCCACATCTTGCTCTGCCACCGCTAGAGGGTGACAGAGCGCCTCACTGAGTGGGTCACAAACTCCCCATGGCTTGAGAAGCTTGTCCTGTGCCTCAGAGATTCACCTAGCTTAATAATAAAATATTATTATTAATAATAATAATGCATTAATAAAAGTGGTGGTGAAGAAGCAGGAAGGTCCATTTAAAGTCTGTTTGCCTGGACCAGGGATGAAGTCTGTATTCTGGGACTTATCATCTTAGCAGGCTGCACCTGCATATCAGGGAGCAGGCTGGCTGAGACCAGCTCCCTTTTATGCAAATTGGGGGCTGCCCACTGAGTCCTGGGAAGTTATGAATGTATCAGTTCTTCGTCTGGACTGTCCTGAACTGGCTCTTTTCAGAGGGGTTTGCCAGCAAAGTTTTCACCCAGAAATGTGCTGGAATCCCCAGGGGTTCCCTCAGCCTGGGAGTCTTTCCCATGGAGGCGTGTTGATGGGTGGCTTCCTCAGTTCTCTGTGCAGAGAGGAGAGGAGGTGACGTGCGCCGCTCACACCTCACGCACTCAGTCCTCAAGCTCCATGGCTGCTATTGTGCTGCTGCCAATGGCAGTGAAGGCCCGGGAGCGAAGCTGCTTTCCCCTGTGTGGAAGGGGAGATCCTCGTTGCTGGCCAGGGAACGCACTTCCCACATCAGGCTGAGCTTGATATGCCATGGTCGCCCCGGCATGTCTCCCCCTAACACCAGGCTGCAACTGTAGAGCCCCGATTGGCAAATGCAGCCTCTCTTTGGCATTGCATTAGATTGCAGGCTGCGTTGTGCAATGTTATGAAGTATGTGATGCAACTGAACTTTACATAACCTGATGCAACATGTACGGCAGTTGTATAGGTGGGTTGCACATTCTGGGTCCGTAGTGTGCAGATAGTCTCTGCATGTATACACATGAAAGGCAGGCAATGGGGTTTGACAGTAATGCTGCCTCGGGGAACTCCAGCTTTCTTATAATTATTCTTGAGTTTTAAATAGCCAGATACATTTGCTGCTCAGGAAGGAGAAAGGCGGAGAGCATGGGCAAGATCTAGGCATAGAGCAAACGGGGACTGTGCAAACTTCCTCCCCACAGCCCTGCCAATGCCTTTCACTCTTGATTGCAGCTCCCCCAGCTATTCTACTCCTAGGTCTCCAACACAGCTCTGCCAAGGCCCCTCACGCCTGATGCCCAGCCCACTGCATGCTATTGCAGTCTTGGGCCCCCACCACAGAGCTATGCTGACACTTCTCAATAGTGACTTCCAGCCCAACTGGCTATTTCTGTCCCGGACCGCCCCCCAGCTCTGTGGGTGCCCTTCAGTCCTGATCTGCAGCCCCCTGCTGTTCCAGCCCTGGGAATGGTCTGAAATAGCTTCCTAAAACAGACTGTCATGATTTGAAATTCAAATATTAGTCTGTCCAGTATTGCCGGTGCCCTATAAATAACATAGATATAGAGAGGATATCTTGAGACTTTATGGGGCTGGAAACAAATGCTGCGAAGCACTATATCTTTGGAAAGCCTGTAACCTCAGCTCTCTGGTGATATGAGGATGATGTTTCTGGCCATGGCAGGTTGCAATATATTAGACCTTAAAACTATCCCTGGTCCAGTATTGACTATTGCCCCTTCTGGGCCTCAAGCCAGGGATAATTCTCCATCTCTGTTTTTACCTGGAGTGAAAGAAAAAACACAGTGTTTATGGTAGAGTCTTTTTTTGTGGTGACTTGATTATTTATTTGTATTTCCATAACGCTTAAAAGCCCCAGTCACGGGCCAGGACCCCATTGTGCTACACACTGTGCAAGCACTGACCCAGAAGAGGGTTCCTGCCCCAACGAGCTGCTCGGAGGTGTGACATGTGTTATGTAGCCCCAGGAGAGCTGAGTAAGTGGGCACAGTGCAGGTGAGAAGGCCCAAGGTGCAGGACAAATGGAAGGTATTTCAGAACTTCAGCAGGAAAAGCACTTCAGTTTTGTTACCTACCTATGTATTTTGTTACCCACCTATCTTTAGGGCTTTGTACTGCCACCCATCATAGCAATATTTGAGCACTTCACACATTAACTAGATTGGCAACAGCAAAGTCCCTGGTGGATTTACAGAGTCTTCTGCCTCTTCTCCATCACCTGCTTATGTGCTTCATGGGTAGCATTATCTCTCTATTCAAGAGAGGGAGAGATAATAGACAGTTCCAAATTTTCTCTCTGATAAGCCTTCTACAAGAATCTTATAGGTGTTACTTCAAGTATCATTCACCTTTCCCTTCCACCTCCAGGGGAAGCTATTTCTGGGCATCACCTGAACTGCCAAGCTTATACAGAAGATGCCACTAGCAAGAGCCAAGTAGTAACTACTTCTGAAGCTGAAATGGGCGGGGAGGATGATGAAAGCTGGCATCCTCTTTCCTGACGTGCTTCTGTATCTGTGACTCACCTTGCAAGAGTTTTCAAAGGAAAATGTGACCGCAGCAGGTGGTTTGATGCCTGGGTTTTATGTGTGAAAGCATTTTCTTTCATGTTGCCTAAGCCAGACCATAATGATGCAACGCTGCAGGTGAATTTCCACACCTCTGCAGACTGGTGTATGCCAGATCCCAGTAGGGAGGCACAGAAAATGTCCTCTCTGTATGGTAGATGGAGCATGTCTTCCCCCTCTCCGTTCCCTCTGCAGTGCATGGAGAGTGCTTCCCTTGCTGGACAGGGGACATTCCCCCCACTAAGGTGCATGGAGACCACTTCTCCCCCATCTCTTTATGGCCTCCAGAGATGGTGCACAGAAGGCAGTCCCCAACCTATGTGCAATGTCTGGAGAGTGCCCCAGTGCAGTGCAGAGACAGCTCTTCCCTTCTGGTATGGTGCATGGATTGTTCTCCCGCTCTGCACTGAAAGAAAGACATGTTCCTGCCCCCAGTCCCCCATGGTGTAATAAGAATGCCAGGAAGAAGTCTAGTCTCGGGTGTAGAGCCAGGAGAGCTGGATCTCTCCTGGCTCTGTCACTGGCTCATTGTGTGACCTTGGGGAAATCACTTAACCTCTCTGTCCCTCCACTTCCCACTCAGTGGAGTGGGGATAATGGTGTTGATGGAAGCACTATGATTTCTGCAGAAGATGCTGTAGAAGTGCAGGGTCTTATGAATATTACCCCTCCTGTAGAGCACACAGAGCTGCGCAAATCCCATACAGAGAGCACTGTCTACCATATGGGGTATGGAGAAGGCCTGCTCTCTCCCATACTGCACATAGAAAGTGCTCACCCCCTCCAATATATATCCCACAGAAAACATATGGCTCTTAGAAAGAACTTACCTCTATATGGCCCTTAGATCTGGGGCAGAATTTCCTGAGGGGAATAGCTGTCCAATGAAAGGCCACATTTTGGGAGACTAACTTGCTGGCTGAGTACATGAACCTGGCAGAGAAGAGAGCATAGAAATGAAAACCCGGGGACCTGGAGGTGTGAAACGAGAGTTGCATGGGGTGTGCAGGATGGTTCCGCCCAAGTGGCTGACAGAGACATGTGAGGTTGCGGGACAGAGAGGAATAGGGGACACAAAGTTGATTGTGTGGGGTGGGGGATAGGCAGGAGCAGGGAGCACAGAGGAACCTGTGTGGTTGCAAGAGCCATATTTACTTTATGTGCGGTAAGGAGGAAGTGATACAGGAGTGCCGGCATAGTAAAACCTACAGTGTTAACTCTTAAGGTGCCTCCAAGCACAAGAAGGGCAACTCTTCCTGCCTGGTTCGACCCTGCAGTATCCAGGACTTGATGGATGTGCTAGGCAGTGCCCGTCTGGGCTCAAGTCAAAACTAGGAGATTCTGACAGTTACTACTGGTTCTATCAGAGGGAGTATGCTGGGGAAAGACTCCTCTCCTTTGAAGGAGCTCTCACTAGAGATGGAGACAATAGGCGGAAGCTTTGGCTTCGCAGGTAAACATCCAGTGCAGATATCAGTTGCACTGGATGTGCAGTACTTTGACCTTGAGCTGGAATTCCAGTGCCCAAGTACATGATGTTGACCCCAATCTGAGGTAGGCCAGTGTTGGTGCATTGCCATCTGAGGTGCATTGCCATCTGTTTTCCCCAGCAAGGACCTGACACCTCAAACCAGACACACACACAGCATTGTGTTTGGAGGAACTTTCACTCTAGAGAGGACCCATCCTGCATAGAACTAGGAGCAGCTGCCATTTAGATCTCAGGATGTCTGAGATCAGTTTAAGGACATCCTGGGAGGATCAATAATAGATTTGGCTCTTTATGCCCTGGCGTTTGACAACCTCCAAGGAGTGAGTCAATGGTTAACGTGACTAGCTGAAGCACTGAAGCAGAATATATTGTTTCCCCCATCACTCTGACTCAGTTGTTACCTGAGAAGGTTTGTAAGTGTCTGGCTGCTAGCCCAGATCAGAGGTAATTGCTAGTAAATTTCAGTTCTGTTTTAGGAACTGCTATGGTTCCCATGACTGGAGTAACTGAGTGCCTCATAATCCTTAATATATTGATCCTCACAACACTGCTGTGAGTTAGGGAAGCACTATTATCCCATTCAAGGTGTGTGTGGGGGAACTAGGCACAGAGAGACGTACCCAAGGGCAGACAGGAGGTCTGTGGCAGAGCAGAGAATTGAACGCAGGTTTCCTGAGTGCTAGGTGAGTGCCCTAACCACTGAACCGTCCTTCCTCTCTATGTGCCTGACTCAGGCCTTTGCAAGGAAAGCCCTGCACAGAGAAAGCAAGTGACAGACCACAGGGAGTGTCTAGGATGGGCTGCTGGTCACTTGTGGGGAAACACATATTGGACCTAGTGTACTGTGCCTGCAGAAGGCATTAAAAAATACACAGCCTGTACACCTGGGAGGACATGGGTGCTGCCCCAAATAGAATCTAAAAGGAGACAGTATGCCACACCTAACTGCAACAACCAGTGGTGGCTGTGGGGCAGAGTGGAAAGGAGGCCATGGGTAGGATAAAAGTTCACGTGGCTACTTGGGGCTGTGATGTGTATATTGTGATGGTTCCACTATTAAATACATGCTCTGTATGTATAGATGTGTATGTGTGTGCATCTGTCTATCTTCAGTGCATGGGAAAAGAGTAGTCTCCCTTTAAATAGGCTGTGAGCCTTCTTGTGAAATTCACTCAAGTCTATGATTTAGAAGCCTCCGTTACTCAAGCAGAGCAGCAGTGTTTATTTGTAACTAGGCCTTGCAGGCTGTGTATACTCTGCAAACATTCACTCAGATCTCTTCACGTCCAAGTGGTTCCTTCGTATTTTCTTTGATGTGTAAAGAGCAAAACCACAACATTTGGTGATGAGGAAGGGCGCCTAATCCAGGAATGCTGTGAGTTAGAAAGTGACTGCAGAGGCTTAGCAAAAGCAAAACGAACGAACGAGGAAACTGCAGCCTAACCACTCCTATTAAACCAGATGACAAAGCATTTGCTGAGATTGTAGGAATTTTACATAATTACCTCTCCCCACAGTCGTTGGTGATTGCACAGCACTTATGCTTTTGTAAATGGCATTAACGAGAAAATGAAACAAAATTTGAATATGTGGTTGGATTACACAAATTAACAGATCATTGCCAGTTTGGAGAGAGTTTATATGATACATTGAGACCTGCTAGTGGGAGGTATTGAAAATAAAGGAATACAAAAACGGTTATTGACTCAAGCTGATTTGACCTTAAATCGTGCTCCAGAAATTGCCCTGTCAACGGAGACAGCTACTAAAGATGCCAGGGAGTTGCAACAGCATCAAAAGGCCCAAACTTAAAATTGCAGAACTTCTGGACGAGGCAGCTGATGTCCTTCACAATGGCACTGGAAACTTAAATCACGTTAAAGTAAAAATTGTGCTTGAAGTGCGAATTCTTGAATTTTGCAAAGCTCGCTCAGTACCTTTTGCAGTGCTGCCAAAGGTAGAGACACAACTTCAGCACTTACGGGACTCTGGAATTATATCTAAGGTTAACTGGAGCAAATGGAGCACCTCTATAGTGCCAGTAATGAAAAAGAGTGGGCTGTTTGTAGCTGTGGTAATTCAAGGTTACCATTAACCAGTGGTCTTTGCCTAGATTAGAGGCTATATTTGCCTCATTAGCTGGAGATAAGGATTTCTCCAAGATCCACTGGTCCAAGCCTAACTACAAATAGAGATTGAAGACAGTGACAAGAAGTACCTCAATTCAATTTAACAGTTTAGCGTTTGGAACAGCATCCGCATCTGGCAAGGACTTTCAGCTTTACAATTCCCAACTGGTCTTCATGTAATGCTTGGAGTACGTGTGACCTGAGCTTCATACAGTACATTAGGCTCCTTGATATACACTTATCTGTTCTTTACATGAAAAAAACAAAAGCTGGAAATGGTTGTTTGCATAAGTCCATCCATTCATCAGAATGCTATACACTTTAGCCAGCAGTGGATCATTCTAAGTTTTGTGTTGTACCCTGGTATTTATAACTGCCAATGGTTCAATCTGAGCCATATAGAGCATACCTACTGTCTCTGGTTTTCCTTCACTATCTCCAGTGGCAGGCCTGACAAGCAATCTGCAGTCTTATGTTGGTTGGTGCTTTTCAACTCAGTACTGCGACTGTGAATGTCTATCTTCGTAATCGTGCTTCAGACACTGCTAGTACTCTTGCCTTTGGGTGAAAAAATGAAACCAAAAGTTGCTGATCAGTAAACAGAGTAAAATCATTTTCCATACAGATATTGGTGAAACTTTTTAACTCCCCAGACAAAACTCAGAGCTTCTCTCTCAGTTTGAACATAGTTACTGTCTGCTGAGGTAAGGGATCTAGAAGCAAAGGCAGCAGGCCTTTCAGTACAATCTCCCATCACATGTGAAATTACTGCACCTGTTCCACATGGGGGAAATGTAATAAGTTGGGTGCGAAGGCTTAGGCCTGATATACAAATCTAGGGAATGGCAAAACAATGTCAAGGTCATCAGTATTGCTGGTTGGGAATTTTTTGCTGGAATGACTTTCCGATGGAAAATGCTGGCCTTGTAAAATCAAAAATTTTCCATGGGAAAATTTCAATTTTCTGTTGGGATAATTGAAATGACAGCTCCTTGGTTGCTCTCCTGCACAGCTCGGATCAGTTGACAAGAGCCTTCCAGACAGGCAGCTGACATGGTGAAAAATTCCATTAGGTTCTGACTGTCCTGATTTGGAATGAATTTTTTTGCAAAAATGTTACATTTTTCAAAGGAAAGGATTTGCATTGTCTGTCCAGTTCTCCTTATCAGCAAACACAACACATCCCTAAATATGTTCCTTTGCACCCTTGGGAGAGACCAACTGCTCCTTCGCAGCAAATCCGCATAGACTGCACTGGACCATTAATAGGCCATATGTTTTTGATTGCAGTAGATGCCCATTCTAGATGGCCTTCAGTATTCTGTATGAATTCAACTAATTCAGCGCAGACAGTGGAAGTGCTAAGACTATTATATTCACGGATGGGAGTCCCTGAAAAGATTGTAAGTGACAATGGAACTCAGTTCACGTCTGAAGAGTTTCAATTGTTTGTCAAAAGAAGTTATGTCAAAGATGTAACATCAGCACCTTCCCATCCAGCCACAAATGGATGAGTGGAGAAGTTTATCCAGACATTCAAGCAAGACGTTTATGCAGTGGCTCTGGAGAAAGATTGCTTGCGACGTAATATTGTGAATTTTTACTTGCCTATTGGTATGCTGCATGTGCTACTACCCATGAGTCACCAGCAATGTTGGGGCCTCCTAGGACATTCTACTTTGGGTTAGGGGAGAAGGCTGGAGTCAGCTGTTAATGCATCTGAATGGGTTTGCCGTGTCCATGGACTTTGGGAGATCATGAACCAGGGTGATGCAGGTTGCATTTGGACTCCTCCTGCTCCCTCTGGACTTGCTGTAATATGGGTTTCCCATCGGGCAGGCAGAATGGCCTACTCCCACCACACCTGGCAAACTTCTGTGCAGACCTTGACCATGGGAACAATGCCTCCTGTCTCACTGGGCGATCTGAACAGATAAGTCCTACTGGGGTCAGAATTTAAATATTTAGGAGCAGTCCCCTGAAATACATGCAGCAGCTGTCCTCCGTTTCCCTCTCTCCACAGCCCGGCCCCCCCTTGGTGGTTGCAGAGTGTACCCCAGGCTGTACACAGCACCCCCCCCACCCCCACGTACATTACACTTCCCCCCAGAACTTCCCCTGGGGGAGGGTGATCACTAGACTGCAGCTGCAAAGCACAAAGGGAAGGAGCTCCCTTGTTCTTTGCCTCTCCCTGTTATCCTTCCTCCAGATCTCTGTATCATTGTCTCTTCCTTCTTCTTTTCACTCACTCTCTGTCCTCCTTTTTCCCTTGCAAAGTCATTCCTCCCCCTCCATTTCCATTGCTCCTTTTCCTCTGCCCTTCCCCTCCCCAGGCTGAGTACTGTGCTCTTCCCTTCCCTGCTGGAGGCTTGTGCTGGTAGGGAGGTTAAAAGGCATATGGGGAGCTGTTGAGGGAGACAGGGCAGGCAAGTTGCAGACCTCCCAGCAGGGAGTGACACAGGAAACCCCTAATTACATGCTTGTGACAGCAATGCAGGATCATCTTAATCATGCTGCTGCCATGTCAGAGATGCTGCTTGGTGGGGTTTAGGCAACACAAACACACACTGATGCAGCACAGCTCCACCAGGGAATTACCCTGATGGACTGGAGCTGCAGCTGATTCTGGACATGGGGAGAGTCTGATACACCCCTCTCCCCCGAGCACCCGCCTGGCCTACGTTCTAGACAGGGCAGCTTCTCCCACTGAATCATGCTGGCTTCTCTCCATGTAATGATCACACTTCTCCCTCCCCTTTCATCAGAGGTTCTCAAAGCTCATTACAGGCATTAATTACACCTCAGAGTACCCAGCGAGGTGGGTCATCTTCATTCTCCCCATTTTATAGAGGGGTAAACTGAGGCACAGAGAGATTTAGGTGTCAAGGCCACACAGCGCTTCAGTGGTGAAACTGGGATTAGAACTCAGACATTCAGGCTCCTTCCTTCCCTGCCTCCAGCCCAGACTCCCTCCCAGAATTGGACTCTGAACCCTGGAGCCCTGATCCTCAGACCCCTGCACTAATACTGTACACCACACTCTCGTCCCCAATCTAGGAATAGAACCCAGGAGTCCTGACTCCCAGGCTCCCTATTACATCACACTCGCTACCATTTCTAGTGGGTGTTAAACGCTTCTCTACTTCTGCAACAGGTACTCTCCCAGAACTGCTTCCTATCCTCACTTCCCTAATGAAGCAAACCCGCCTCTCTCCGCCCATTCCCACCTAATGAAACCACCCACTCTGCATGGCAAAAATCTAGATGTTCCTCTCCAAGACAGATTTTACACCAGGCTGGCCCATCCTCCTGGCCAAATGAAAAGCTGGTGTGTGACATCCCTGTGTACAGTTCAAACCCATTCCTGGGTCAGCTGACAGGGAGCACTCATAAGCAGAATAGCTCAGCCCTAGAAGGATGTGAGGTCTGTGGGATTGGTCAACTGGCCAAGGGTTAAACTACTGCAATAGTTTAGTTAAACATGACGTTATTAGGGCTAACTCACCCATCCCCCTCCTTGTAGGGTTTACAGATTTGTCAAGGGAATCCTAAGGTTTGGAGCAGGGGACACATCAGTCCACACTGTGTAAACATGACTTCATCCCCGAGAGAGGAAGTTTTGGGATGAAGCTCTCCTTTAATATGCTGCTAGAGACATGTATTAACTGGTGAGTACCTGCGTATGTGAGGTTCAGTAAAGCCTAACGGACTTGGTATCAGATCCTTCCAGGACTGGGAGAGGTTCCCCTCCTTCTCTATTGCTCCCCTCTATGACACTGGCAGGCCAGCGAGTGAGATACTGGTCCAGCTTGGGATCCTGTGGCTAGTGCAAAGGGTGCAATTTGTGTAGAGGGGAACGTGAGGTTCATTGCAATTCCAGGAGCTGTGACTCATGGAGAACAATTCTCACTGTGGTAGCAAGCTGGCTGGGCCAGCCCGTAGCAGTGAGGCTCCCATCCTACAGGACAGAACATTGGATGTATTCAATAAAGACAAGTGCAAAGTACTTCACTTAGGAAGGAAAAGTCAAATACACAACTAAAAAATGGGGAATAACTGGCTAGGTGCTCATGTTGATTGTTGGTAGTCCGTTGCTGACAATGGTGACAATATTGTTGCAGTTCTTGTCTATAGCTATGCATATGACTCCGAAGTCCCAAACGTTGACGCGCAAAGTCGGCCGCACTGAGGGCACGGGAAGTCTGTATCTATGATGTTTGATGATGCAGCTCTGGTGGAGCCTTTCACTTGCAGCCTGGAGATGAATTTGTCGATCCTGCTCAAACCTGTTACATGCTGATCTTGTCAGAGATTACCAGTGAATCCTGTTCTGAGCCATTTGCTGAAATTCTTTGGGATCGATGCCAGCCCCCTGGAGACTACTCTTCAGATTATCTTTGAAGAGCTTATAAGGATGACCCTTCTTTCTTTTGCCTTGACTCAGCTCAACATACAAGATCTGTTTTGGGGAACAGTGGTCTTTCTTTCTGATGACATGTCTGGTCCACCTAAGTTTTGCTCTCAGTAGCATTTCCTCAATGCTGGTTGTGTTTGCTATTTCAAGGATCTTACTATTGGTCACTCTGTCCTGCCAGCGGATGCTCATTATTGAAATTGCTCAAGCTGCTTAATGAGCCGCCTATAAAGAGTCCATGTCTCAGAACCATACAGGAGAAATGTTAGGACCACGGCACTATAGATTTTCAATTTGGTGGAGAGACGAACGTTGTGTTGGTTAAGGACTTTTGTTCGGAGTCGGCTAAGGGCCTTGCTGGCTTTACTAACTCTGGAGGAAATTTCCTTATCGCGGGAACCGTCACTTGAGATGGTGCTGCTTAAATACTTGAACTGAGCTGCATTTTTCAGCTGTATGCCTTGGATGAAGATGGCTGGCACTGGGGCATTGGAATGAGGTGCTGGTTGGAACAAGACCTCTGTCTTCCCGAGATGGATGGTGAGGCCAAAGAGATGGGGTGCTTCAGAAAAAAAATCTATCAACGATGACCCAAAGGTCATTAGGTCTATGAACCACCAAGGTGCAGTCATCTGCAAAAGTGCCTCGATAAGAACTCTCTCCAGCGTCTTGGTCTTAGCACTGAGTCTTCGAAGATCAAAGATGGAGCCATCGAGTCGGTAGCGGTTGCATATCCCCTGATGCAAGTCCCTTGTGGCATGGCTGAGGACACAGGCAAAGAACAAGTTGAACAGCACTGGAGCAAGTACGTAGCCTGGCTTCACTCCATTCGAGATTTCAGAAGTGTCAGAAAAGTCACCACTGGCGAGCGCTTGTACTGTCATGTGATCATGGAGCGGACAGATGATTTGTATACACCCCACAATGATTTTAGCCTATTTTGCAGCTGCGTCACCTGGTTGACTCATATTCAGTTTATGATCTACTGCAATCCCCAGATTCTTTTCAGCAGCACTAGCACCTAGCCACGGACCTGGACCAAAGCTTTTGATACAGTCAGAGAGGGTCTATGGGCTATTCTGCCTAAACTGGGCTGCCCAAGAAGGTTCATACACATCATCCATCTGTTCCATGACCACGTGACAGTACAAGTGCTCGCCACCTGAAATAAAAGTGTCTTAGACCGAGGATACCTGTTTTGCACTTTGTATAACAAAACAGAACGCTGAACTGGATCTTGGTTTCCATCGGAAATGGATGCACTGTTGCAATGGAAACTTTAACTGTGTTCTAAGGACGGCTCCAGATTTTTGCTTCTTAAGGATTTGAAGGAGAGATGGGTGCATCCTAAATGGCTCAGTTAAGCAAGGTGCTCAGCAGTACATGTAGTACATTGGTAATAAGTGGCCAGCTAACTAAAGGCCTGATTCAGCGCCCATTAAAGTCAATGGTAAAGCTCCTATTAACTTCATCAGACTTTGGCCCTAGATACTTAACTTGTGGCCCAACACATCCAGGTGCTCCCCTCGAGCTCTCCTGTCTGGGGCTTGCCCCGGTTTTCTGTAAAGGCCCCAGGTGAGAGTGCAGGGGAATTGCCGTAAAGAGCAAACTCTCATTAAGTTGCTCCGCTTTTACTCCTAGTGTTAGGGCCCAAGCGGTTCCACTTCGCCCTCCACCCCTCTTTGTCCGTCATCTTGCCTCCTGTCACCTCTGAAATGTCACCACAGCGACACTATCTCAAACCCTTCTCTGCCGAGACCAAGCTCCTTTTGCCGTCTTCCTGCATGACGCTGTCCATAAATCCCAGCTAGGCTACAGCCTGTCCAAACTGCAGCACAGCCCCCTCCACCCCAGAGCAGGAAATGAGAACATGTTGTTGATTCTGCTTCCAAAATGTGCCCTGGGCTTCCAGCTGGTTTCAAAACCCAGGAAAAAAATCCCCCCATTTTCTAACGAGCCTCCATGAGCAGCCCTCCCCACATCCCTTCCTGTTCTCCAGTGCCCACGCCTCTCTCTGCAAGTCTGCCCTTCCCCAATCCATATCTTCAGTTTCTTGATCTCCCTGGTTGCCCACCACTGGCCCACTACTGATCCTATCCCCATGCTTGTACGTCCCCTGGATTAATTTCTCTGGCTCTCTCAGCTTGACTCCCTGGCTAAAATCCCATTTCCTCTTCCTGGACCATGGACTTTGAGCCCCCTTTCTCATGCAACCCCGTTCCTTGAGCCTCCTGATCCTCCCATGCTCATTCTCAGCCATTGCTCTTTCTTTCCCTTCCTCTTTGTGAATGGGTGCTCCCCCGGCCCATGCCATTGTGGCCTGAGATGACCCTGCAGGCACTCTGCTCTCAGTCAGGGCTGGCCCCAGACCAAATGGCTCCCCAGGTGAGGAGCATCTTCAACACCCTTCCCATCCATTTCTTATGTAACCCTTCTGCCCGTCAGAGTTGGCAGCAACAAGGGCCGGGTTCAATATCTAGGGGATCCATTACAATAACACAATGCAAACCGGCTCGAACCCCCACCCAGTGACCTGGGACAAATATATACCACCCCCGCTGGGCGCCTCCAAGAGGCAATACTTCCCCTCTCGCAAGCACATAGTCTGAGTGTAGCAAAAAGCCTTTTAATAACAGAGAGAAACAATGTGGCATTATGTTGGGGAAACACCACCAAAAGGATTCATAACACAACCCATGAGCAAAAAAAACCCACCCCAAGCAAATTGGGGCATGCCTCTTTCCCTTTGGTTCTTGAGTCCAGCAACCCCAAAACACCCAAAGTCCCAAAAGTCCAATGACCCAAAAGTCTCTGTCCCTGGTCAGGGCAGCCCCAGAGTTCGAAAGTTTATCTGCGGAGCTTTACTTCCCGACCTGGGTGGAGATGGGACGGGGGTAAGAGGCACCTTACATGATCTGTAGCTGACCGCCCCACAGCTCCATAGGCCTTCGCTTCGCCAGCCACCCCACGAACTCCTTTGCTCAGCTCCACTCTGCAGCCCACAAGCAGCTCCCACCGTCCCACGAACTGCTCCACCAGCCGGTCCACAAACTGCTCCGCATCCCACCAGCAGCTCCCAGCAGCTCCCGCCGTCCTACAAACTGCTCCACCAGCCTGTCCACAAGGCACTCCAGCCCTCCGACAAACTGCTCCACAATATATCTTCAGGCTCCCCCATTACTTAACACAACACTCAGTGATTTCAGCTCTTAGTCAGTTCAGCTCTTTGGTGAATTCAGCTTGTAGTAGGGGAACCTCAGTGCTGGTGCACCATTAGCCCAAAGTGAGCTCAGCAGCCTGTAACTAGACTCCTAATGGAATCAAAATTAGCTCTGATATTCCCCAGTGGAGAGAGGAGGAAGTGCAATTAGCATGTAAGGCCCTCACCAAAGGGCCCATACCACCAAGTATTAATACTTGTCCCCAGCCTCTCTCAATTTACAGAGTTTTAAAACCCATGACCCTTGCCTAGCGAGTGCTACTTAGTTGATGGTGAGTCCCTCCATCATAACAAAAGGCCAAGTACAGTTCCAAGTACAGTTCCCATAATCAGGGTAATAACAATTTATTCTTCCTGCCCCAATAACAGAGACACTGGGGATCCCACAGCAGCCAAAGTGACCATTTGGGCAGCTATGGCCTCATTCTAGGCGGGGTGGGTGTGCCTATGCAAATGAGATCAGCCCCTGAAGTTCTTTTCCACAACTTGCCACACCTCACCACCAGATGTCAGGGTGGAGCTCATCCTGACACTGCTTACACTTAAATGTTTGAATACTTTACAGCATCCCGAGCCCAGCACCCCCCAAGCCCGGCACCCCAGCTGGTTGCCTGGGTATCTTGCCCCTAAATCCAGCCCAGCCCTCAGTTCCCTCTTGGGTTCTTTGCAGTGACTGACTCTAAAACCAGGATCCTTACAATAAGATTCCCTTTTGTGGGATCTTACTTATTCAGTCTTTAATCAACAACAGATCCTTTGGCCCCACAGTCCCAGCACTTTGTGTCACTAACCCAAGCAAGATTTACTCTTTGACAAAGGAGTCCCACCACACTTCTTCCCAGGGCCTAGCAGCTTTCCGCCCTTCCCAGGCTCTTTTCAGTCTCTCCCATTCAGCGCCTCCTGAAGTCCTTTGGGGGTGTTCCCTGCTCTCTAGCAAACTCACTCCCAGGGCAGGCAGGTGTGCTGGCTTCTTTCTCTGAAGGCTTTCCTTCGCTCTCCCCCTCATTTATCCCAGAGGTCCGATTAGGTCATGTGACCCATTTTCCGCATCTGGGAAGGGGGCCTTACCTGTGTCACAGGTGGGGTTGAGAGTCCTCTTCCCTTAAAGGGCCCGCCACTGTGTGACACCATAGGCATGCACAGCACATTTCATTAGGGTGTGCACCCAGGGAATTTTATTTATTTATTTATTTTTAAAGGTGAACATTTATTGAATACTCAGTCATAAGGGACATTATTTTTATTCATCAAACAAACTAAAGAAACTAAAACTTAACTAAACTTAATTTTTTTAAAACTAACAACTAAACTTTATTTAAAAAATTCAAACTTAAAAAATGACACACAAAATACCAAATTTTTGCTGTAGTGATAACCAGGCGTATACAAAGATACAGTCAATTTGCATGATCTTTATCTTTAACCAGATAATGAACTAACCCAAACTGACCAAAACAGATTAAGGTTTCTTCATCTTCCTGTCCTAGAGAATGAGATGTCGCTCACCAGGTGTTATGGACTTAACTTCCTCAATCACATCATTGTAATTAGCTGACGAAGCCAATTCTTGTTCAATGCACAAAATCATGAGTGAGTCAAGGCGCTGTTGGGACATTGTACTTCTTAGCTTGTTTTTCACATGTGCTAGTTTCGAAAAGGCTCTTTCACATGAACAGCTTGTAACAGGTAAGACTGCAAAGCATTGAATAAATTTATAAAAGGCCTGGAACATGGAAGACAGATCCGATTCCTAGCCCTGTCCCATTCTTCAGGGGGACACAGGGTCCAGGGCAGCCTAGGGGGCCTGGCACCAGCGAGCAACCTGGCCCCAGCACGCCCCACACCACCTCTTCCCCCCCCCACTCCACCCGTTCCCCCAAACCACTGCCCCTGCGCATCGCTGGGAGCCGGTGGGGTGGAGCAGAGTGGGCTGGGGCAAGGTCACTTGCTCCTGCCAGCGCCAGGCCCCCCACTAACCTCCGAGGCTGCCCTGGACCCCTTGTCCCCCTGAAGAATGGGACAGGGCTAGGCACCACCATGTTACGCGACAGACACTTGACAAAGTTATCGGACTTAGTGATGGACATTGGGGGAGGTAGGGGGTATTATGTCATTCAGTCATTCAACCTGTAAAATAGCACACAATTTTCCGCACTGAAAGAAAACAATAACCTAGTTCATAATAATAATTATTATTATTAATAATAAAATCAACTCATAATTAATGAAAAAAGTGTATATACTGTATATGAGATTATTATATGAGAATTGAAAATGAGCTTGCTTTGGGATTTTACAAGGCACTTATATCATTTAAACACACTTGGTACCCTGAGTAATGATAACACTTGCAAATCACATAAATAGGGAACCCATGGTCCCCTTCCCTCACCCCATTGCAAAGGCGCAGGTGTTATTGCTAGCTGCCCTAGGGCTGCAGAAAACCCTACGGGCAAAACATATGGAAAAAAGAGGATCAATTTATACAGCGGGCTGAAGGGGGACTCCCATAGTGCATTAATTAACACTTAATAAATACATCAAAATTAAATACATTACAGAGATAAGAACCTGTAATGACAACTTTACTTTGTGAGAAGCTCCAGAGAAAGAAGACCCAGAGGGAGTAATGGTAGGGGGAATCCCAGGGAAACCAAAGGGGCTGGTAGAGGGAGCAGACAGAGAACAAGGGTAGAGGCAGAGTGGCTGCAGGGTTGGCCCAGTCTTCTGCATCCCCACTGTGGGTGGAGACACTGATCTCTATCACTATAAGAGGGAACAATAGAATGGAATGCCCAGAAGAATGAATGACTTGAGGACAATTTCCTGAGGGACCCATACCCTTGCTGAGCTTTTCTAGCTCTGACATTTACATTTCTACATAGGGTGGTTTGACCTGCAGAAATAAAAGTCTGCACCTCTTCCATGTGTTTTTGGACCAATGGAAAAAAAACAGTTATAATTCAAATGACTTTTAAAATTCCCTATGAAACTGAGTTAACAAAATAAATGAGCTTATGAACAACCAGAAAATATACTTCTCAAGTGAAAAACTATAACTGGACTTCTTTGCAAAGAAATTGTAAGTTTTCTTACAGGAAAAGCCACAAACTGTCTGGAAAGGAAGAGTAGATTAAATTACTTGCCGCAGTGAAATTAAATATCCAGAGAATTGCTGGGCCTGTGATGATGATGACCGGGGTTTGCCCACCTGTGGCTCCCCCTCCCCGTGCTGTGGAGACACAGCCGGGCAGGTCTGCATCTGCAAGCAGGCCCTCTGCCTCAGGAGCAGCTCCCATTGGCCTTGGTGGCCAACAGTCTGGGAGCCTCCTGGCCAGTGAGCTGGGGGCGGGAGGGGGAAGGCAAAGGGGAAGATTGTAGGGAGGCAGCGGGGTGGGGAGCTGTTTCTGGAGACACACGGGGGGGGCTCTCTGGAGAGGGGTGATGGGGGCATAGGGGCTGGTGGGGATATTCCAGGGGGCAGAGGGTTGTTTGGGTCTCTGTGGGGTGGGGGGGGAGTGATGAACAGAGGCTGCAGCCTGGGTCTCTGGTCTGTGGGGGAAGGGAGTGTTGCTATACCCTCCCCCGCCCAGGAAGCCCCCTCTGTACTGTGTATTTTATGCCAGCCCCGGGGTGCCCATCGCTGCTCCTTTCTCCTGCCCCCGGCTCCATCTGTTTGTCTGCCTCCACAATGCTCCCATCCTGTCTGTGTCTGACAGTGACAGACTCCTGCTGCTCTCTCTGCCTGCAGCTCCCTCCCTCTCCCTGCTGGGGAGGTGTGGTCAGGCAGCTCTGGCACTCCCCCCCGCCCCCCCCAGCTCCCATGGGCTGGGAACCGGGTCAGCTCTGGGAGGGGGGACGGAGGCAGCGTGCAGAGCTGCCCTGCCTCTGCCGAGACTCTCAGCAGCATGCTGGGACGCCGGGGAGGGGGAGCTACCCCCGAGATTAGAACGCCCCACACCATGGCCCATCTCGCCGCCTCCAACCCACCCTGTTCCCTGTCCCCTGACTGCCTCCGCCCCTTATCCAACTCCCCGGCCACACTAACCATGAGGCTCCTAGCAGCTTTTGGCTCAGCGCAGAGCCTGACACGGTGCCCCATGGGAGCACGCAGCCCCGCCCCCCCAGAGCTCTGCCCTGCATTAGGGTGTGCCTGGGCACACCTGGCACACCCCATGTGCACGCCTATGTATGACACTCTCATGTACAGCTGTTCCCTGCAGGCTGCACAGGCTAAGCAACATAGCCCATGTGTATGGACTATAAATGACCTGGAACCTTCTGTATGAATGAGCAATGTTAGTGATAACTAAACTGTACTGTATGAAATTGAGCGTTTTGGCGTGGGAGAGGAAAGGGGTAACTGCATGGAAAGCACCGAGAGAGGAAAAGCGGAATTTTCCTGACCTCCTGATCACACCAAACTCCTTATATAAACATAGAGTGGAGAGCCTGAATCAGCCTTTGAAGGGACAATAGTAACCAATGAATAAAACTTTTCCATCAGAGCACACATTAGGCACAGACAATGGGGCCACACCTGTGGTTTCACTAAAGAGTCTCACCTGATCTCGTGCTGGTGGTTTCAGTCTGACGTTTTCACATGCCGGACCCATAAATCCTACAAGGAATTATGGCCTGTGCACAGGATCAGTGCACTTGGAGCTGGCTGGGGCTGGAGGAGCTGGGTGCTCCCAGCCAGTCAGTGCTTCTGCCCCATTCTTGGCCTCACCCTCCTGCTAAGAGTGGTGAGCTCCCCTACAGTCACGACTTCTTCCCCAGACCCCACAGCGCTTTCTGCTGGGAGAGGCTGGGGTTGGATAGGTGAGAGCTCTTTTCGAGCCATTCTCTCCAGAGCCTTCTGCTCTGAGCTGACTGTGTCTCATTTGTTTGAGCTGTGTACTGTTTTTGCCTATTTGTCAGCAACGTGGCACCTATTTAGGTCAATGTATTGTGCGATAAATGTGGTAACTGATTCAGGGAAAGGGAGTTGGGAAGTTAATGCTGTCTTGGGCCTGGTTGGGGATAGGAAGCAGCTGGAGGTCTCAGAGCAGGGTCATTCCTCATCTGACACACATTTCCCTGTCTTGCTGGTAGTGGGAGATGTCCAGTTTTCAGCTGAGCTCAGCAGGCTGGGCTCAGGGCCTCTTTCTGCACAAGAACTGCAAGTGTCCTCACATTTAATGAATCAGTATGTTCTCTCAGTCAGACTGCACTGGGCAGGAGAAGAGGGGGAAGTCAGAGATCTGGTTCCTTTGCCTCTCCCCTAGGGGATCAGAGGTCAGGCTGGGAATTCCCAGAAGTGCCTTAGGAAACACCATTTTCTTCTCATGTAGCTTTAGTTTGAATGTTTGTCCCTTCAGTTCAAGGAGAAACCCACAGGAGTCAGGAGTCAAACCTGGGACACCCCTGGAGGTCTGAATTTGGGAGGGCGCTGGGAGCCTGAGTTCAGGGACCTGCATTTGGGGTGGAACTCATCGCCTGAACTGGAGACAGCAGACAGGGCCTGCATGCACGTGGGCACTGAATTCATGGCAGCACTCAGGCTGGCCTTTGGAGCCTGCTGCTGGCTTGCCCACTTGGTGGTCTATAGAGACGGTGCAATCTTTATGGCTTCTGTTTGTTACTCTCCACTGACTGACACCTCTTCCCCCTGCCTGGGCACACAGAGCACAGAACGTTCTGTAACAAGGCGGGGGCTCCTTACCCAGCATGCCCCATGGTGTGGCAGGCACACTCTGACGGGACTGCTCTGTGCCATGGTGGGTGCACTCGAACCAGGCATATCTGGAATATTCCATGGTATGATGGGCACGCTTCACCCAGAATGATCCGTGCCATGGTAGGTGCACTCTACCCAAAACTAAGAACCACTTCCAACCTCCCCACTTTCCACTCCAACTGCAAGACATCCTTGCCCTCACTAATAAAACACAAAGCACCTCATAACAACAGCAATCCCCCCCCCCCCCCCCCGACACACATAATGTTTCTCTCTGGGGAGAGAAGAGGAACAGAGGAGGCACCGTATCATATGCAACAGATACTAGTCATGTTGCAAACTGCATTGTTGGATAGTGCTCAGATACCACATGATAGCTGCAATTAAACAAAAATAATAAACAAACGTAGTCACAGGAAAGATATCCCAGCAAACTATTGCCTGAAGCTGTATGTGGTTGGGCTGCTCTGTCTGGAATGCTCAGTGTCATGCGTTTTGGGTCCCAGGGCTGGGAGCAATTTTTCTTGTAGTGTGGGAGGGACAGTACTCTGGGAGGTGCTATCATGGCCAGGATGTGGGCAGTCTGGCCGAGTGGGTAAGACCAGGAGTTAGGTCTGGTGGTCAGAACAAGAGTAGGGCTTGGTGGTTGGAGCGAAAGTTGGAGTTGGGAGTCAGAGCAGAGCAAAGAGTTAGGAGTCAAACCAAGGGTCAAAGTCAAGTCAGGAGTGGAGCCAGGGGTCAAAGCCAGAGAACAGTGCCAGAGTTCAGAGCAGGGAAGGAGGGCGGGGGTCTGTCGTAGCAGCAGGCCAGGTACTGTGGCTTGCACAGACAGCTTCCTGGAACTCCCTCCCTGTTTAAATAATGCACTTGAACCAATTAGAGGTAGGGGGGTAGGTGGCACTTCCTGTGGGGATTATTCTGCCAGGATCTATAGTGTGTTGATCACAGCTCTGCCATGGCTGCTGGGTGGCAGCATGGAAGCATCACTTGCCTGGGTACTGGGCCCCTGGATCCTCACAGGTGCATAAGAATACTCTACATATCATTGTCCCGGCAGGGCAGTGTCCTGTTGGTAGCAAATTCAGTGAGACAGTGTCCAGTAGGGTATTTTCCTGTGTAAATGTACACAAGTCCTGTTTATCTTGAACAGAGATGGTCAAACCCACACACAGACAACGCCATTCTGCAGAAACCGCACCCAAGACTCTCCTGCTGTCCTTGTCAAGACAACAGCTCCTTTAGTCACTGTCCCTCTTGATCTTTAGCTGCTTTAAAACACTCCGCCACCTTCTCCAGCCCCTCAGCTTCATACCTAGTTATGCATTACAATAACGCCCCAGCCATACAACATTGTCAGGCCAGACACACATGGGAAGCCCCTGGGAGTTCAACTTGCCAGGATGTTGGGGAGAGGCTAATGCCACATGTTCTGTGGAGGGCTGTCCCATAGTTCCCTAACATGGCTCCATCCCTTCTCCATTGGGAGCACCAAACCGTGTTATAATGCTTGGGCTATAGATTTGTTATTACACAGTCCTCTATTACCGTTTGTGAGGATGGTCCTTCAGTGACGCTGGCTCTCTTTACCTTCCCATGACACTGAGACTAGCCATTGTTAAAGTGAATTTAGTGCTGGCTACAATCCGGCCACAGGTCAACAATGAGAGACAGTTGGTTGGTGGTCTGTGTGAAATTAGTTACTGCCTCCTACCTTTGCTCTGAGTTGATAAGTTTCCACATGACGGACCCACCGTCACAGAGGGAAGTCATTGGTGCCTTTATAGGCATGGGGATGAGCTGCCTCCTAGATGTGTTCCTGATAGGACAAGATGGAGGCCCATCCACAGCTGTTGGCCAGCAAGGCACATTGGAGGCTCATGCTGATGTGACCTTTTTGTACATACATTGAGGCCTTCATCTCCAGGGCCACAGTTCAATACCTTTCATCAGGGCTAAATTCACTTGTGGTGAGGGACAGAACGAGGCCTGAGCACACTTAATTCCCACTTACCCCCTCAGTTTCAGTGGGACGTGGTTGGTGCATAAGCTTTGCACTGGCCCTCTGCCCACTGGTGGATTTTACCCATAAAGCTATGAATGAATGCTCCCATTGTTCAAATCCTTTTTTTTTTTTTTTACCTTCCAATAGTAACTGCAGGATCATCTTGGTCCCTTTAAACAAAATGTCCCTAATAGCTTTGCCCATTCTGGACTCATTGCTTTGGGGAGCTGGCAAAAGAGCGGTTTGAAAATGCCCCAGCTGTGGCAGATTGGAAATTGTTTGCTGAATGTAGACAGGATTGTTTGGGTCACACAAGTAGTCTGTGTCATAGTTACATGCTGTAATGAGGTGATTACACTTCAATATCTTAACTGTGTGATTAGACACATGCTCATTAACTATGTAAATAAACTGTAACCAATAAATAAACTAAGCAATTAATAATGATCTAAAGCCAAAGGAAATGTACACATAGAATCAAACACTGGAAGCCAGTTTTGCAGATCACAGACTTCCCTAATGTTCCCAAGAGTTTCCTTATTTCTAACACACCCTGCGACTGATTCAGCTCTTAAACCAGTGTCATTTCATTGACTTCAGTGGGGTTACTCCTGATTTACCCTGGCATCAGTGAAGACGTTTATTTTTCTGTTTTGTATAGGTCAGGTTGAGACTGCATCTTCCCATCAGGGAATAGGGAGTCCATTGTATGTGTTCCAGATATTTGTCAGTTCCATTAGTGGAGATCTGTTTCTCAGGGAGAGCAGAGTGGAAGGGTGATACATTCATTTCAGCACCTGTCTGCTTTCCATGCAGTTTGGTGGTACTGTTGCAAAGTATGATGTACAGGGTGAATGGACAGAACAGCATCACTGGATTCCTTCTCTGCGTTCATGGATTTCTTTTGTTTGCATTAGTTAGGAAATGATTGGACTAATGGTGCACTCTGCACTTTTGCCCAAACACCGGACAATGTTCAGTCTATGCAAGTGCAGTCCCCACTTTGCTCTGACTAGAATATACACATACTGTATAAGGTCCAAACCCTCCCACTTTCCTGGAACATGCATTTATTGATAACTTATAGATCAGCTTAATTTGTCCAGGCACCCCTCCTCCCACCCCAAGCAGAGTTTGGCTGTTCCTAAAGGTTTCCTGTGGGACCTCTGTGTTCTAAACCCTAAATCCCTCTGCCTTTGGAAGAGATTCGAAGGGTCTTTTTGTTCTGAGTTTGTACAGCACCTAGCACGGTGGGGGGCCAGCTCCATGAGTAGGTCCTGCTCCATGACTGGGGCTCCTAGTCACTATAGGACTATAAATAAATAAATAAATAATAATAAAATTACTCTCATATATCTTGGTTGGAGCTAAGTGAAATCTACTTATTGACATGATTCAGCAGTAATTACATGGTGCCTTCATTGATTCACAGATGTTAAGATGAAATGGGACCATTAGATCATCTAGTCTGTACCACACAGGCCATAAAACCTCATCCAGTTACCTCTGTATGAAGCCCATAATCGTAATTGTTTAGCTAAAGCATCTCTTCCAGAAAGGTACCTGGTCTTGGTTTGAAGACATCCAGAGATGGAGAATCCACCACTTGCCTTGGTAGTTTGTTCCAGAGGTTAATCACCCTCATTGTTAAAAATTGTGCCTTATTCTTAATTTGTATTTGTCTGGCTTTATCTTCCAGCCAATGGTTCTTATTATGCCTTTCTCTGCTAGATTAAAGAGCCCTTTGGTACCTGGTATTTTCTTCCTGTGAAGGTATTTATACATAATCATGTTATCTCTTGATTTTCTTTCTGATAAATTTAACAGATTGAGTTTCTTAAACCTCTCGCTGTCACATATTTTCTCAACCCTTGAGTCATGTTTGTGGCTCTTTCCTGTACCGGCTCCAATTTTTCAACATCCTTGAAATCCTGCAGGGTTCAAGCACCTGATAATCAGCTGACTCAACAGAGAAGCCTTTCATCCTTATACAGGGCCCTAGCATCTTATATGCATGCCGTATCCTTAATCCCCGAACAGTTATGTAGACTGAAGTCTGGTACAAGGCTTGGTTGTCTTTTCCTGTGCCGACTGATTTGAGTCTGCCTCTTCCTCAGCCTCACTCTGCAATAACCTCAGGCACAGTATCTCAACAACCCACTGGAATGAATTTTCATTGAGGCTTCTTCAGTCACCAGGCAGGTTTGTTTTGGTCCCTGAACAGATGTACATGCACTTTCCTATCACTGCAGCCCTTCTCAAACTATCACATCAGGGAACCTTTAGCAGCTAAAGTTGCAAGACTGGCTCCTGAGGCAGCGAGCTATTCCTCAAGGCTTCTATCCGTGCCCTATTTCTCAAGGCTTTCGTATGCATTTAGGGGCTCTTGTGTGAAAATCAGGGAGCATAATAAAGCCTTGGAGGACTTCATGGCTTCTCAGAATCATCCCTATCTGTGGGTGTGACTGAGCATGCCCAGGGCCTCTGCGCCATTTACAGTTACTAACAAGGCCTCTTTCCTCATTGGCCCCATATCCATTGCCATCTTGTGCAGGGAAACATGTACCAGACCAGCTCATATTACACAACCTCCTAGGTTAAGAGACAATCCTAAACTATCTCCAGACACAAGCCCTGATTCAGGAACCATCCCTATCCAGGACACAGCTTAGACAACACACACTTAGCTTTAAGCATGTGCATAGGTCCCATCAAAGTCAAAGGGCGTGAAGCACTTGCTTAATTGCTTTCCCCAACTGGGGCCATAGTGAGCACAGTTTTGCTCCACCCTTGCTAGTAGACATTTCTATTAAAAGCAACCCATTTTTGCCAGTCTTTTTAGTGCGTGCTTGAAACAGGGTTCATTGCACAGCAAACCCTGCTGCATATGTTGCTCCCAGGGTTCCTCCACATTGCCGCCAGACCTTAATTCAGGAGTGGTCTTTCTGACAGCCTGCTTTATTAGCTGTGTCACGTAGACAACAAGTGCCTCAGATGGGGCTAGTGGCTTGTATGCGCTGCTCCCCAGCTAACTGGCTGCTGGGAGCATTCAAGCTTTCTTCAATAACACCCGTAGGTGCTGGAATTAGGGGTGCTGGGAATGCTGCCACACCCTCTGACTTGAAGTGGTTTCCACCATATCCAGGGTTTACAGTTTGGTTCAATGGCTCTCAGCATCCCCACTATACAAATTGTTCCAGCACTCCTGGTAACTGTGTGTTACAGCATTCTCCCTGGGGTGCTCTCCTACCCAGCCTCTCTTGGTGCTACGTGTGACAGTGGAGGATTGCCAGGTAAGCACCAACCATAGTGAAAGCAAGTACTGTGGAAAGGAAAAAGCACAGAGAAAAGTCTCGTGGACTTTTTGGGTGAGGAATAACGAAAAGAGAGACAGGGGAAAATGAGTTATGAATAGCTGAAAAAAGTCAGCTGATTGAAATACGCAGGGAGAGGCAGCTCAACGGTGGGGAGCTGGACTAAGGCACAGCTAGTCAACTTGCTCTGTTCTGAGGACCAGAAAAGGAATGATGATCCAGGGTGGCATGGGACAGTCAGACCACTGGCAGAAGTGGGGGTGAGTGGAAGTCTTGGAGACACTTTCCGAGAACTTAAGGAAGCAGGGAGGAGGCTGACAGAGACAGAAGCTCCATCTAGATAGAGCGCACCAAGGCAACAGGGATCATGGACAAATGGACATTTAACGCAAGAGAGGCTGCAGCTGGAGAGAGACAGAATGAGTCTGGAAACTCAGCTGCTGGCAGACCTGGAAAAGCAGCGTCAGCATGAGGAGAGACAGAAGAAGAAACTGCAACAGCACAAGGAGAAAGAGAAGGACGAGCATTGTCAGTAACAGCTATATATGGAAAGACTGCACCAACAAAACCCTAATCTGGTAGGTGGAGCCAGACCCCATGAACCTGTCCCAGGAATAGATTCCAAATTATTGCCTTACTTTAGGAAAGGGGACAACATGGCTGTGTTTTGAAATGGGGTTTGAATTGAACCAGGTGGGGTAGGAGGACATGGTATGGTATCTGTCTCCACTACTGTCAAGGACAAAGGCCTTAGACATTTTTACCCATATGGACAGAGAGAACCGTCAAGATTATGGGCTGTGTAAATAAGCTTTGTTGCAAAAGTTTAACTGAAATATAGAGGAAGAAGTTTTGGGGAGTTTAGTAAAAAGGGGATATGAGTTATGCTCAGATGTCAACCCAAATTAGGGGTTGCATAAGAAAATGGGGAACTGGTTGGGGGATTACCATGGGTGATAAGGCCTAAGAATTAATAGTTTAGAACAATTCTATAAACTCTGTTACTCTGACAGAAAAAAATCACTGCTGACAGAAAAAGATCCTACAAATGTAACCATAGTTAGGACACTGGCAGACCATTATGTGAATACTTGGCCTGTGTTTGATAGAAAATCTAATAGGAATGAAATGGGATCAGAGAACAGCGATTGGGCCCAAGTTGAGACCCACACCCAACGTGGAGGGAAACCACCTCCAAGATGCCCCAGGACGAGTGGGGAAAAGCAGTATCTCATTTATAGCTAGCTAGGTCACTTTGTCCAGGATTGTCCACTCCACCCACTAAGGCCCCATGAAGTGCTGGAAAGGCCATGGCACCCCAGCCTCACAGAATTAACTTTGGAGGGCGTCACACAGCTGGTCCACCAATGGCATATGATGTTCATGCCAAACTCTTCACACTCCAAAACACCCGCTGCTCGCTGCCCGCTCCAGCATGCAGACCAAGCTGATCCCCAATGGCAGGTGGTAGACTGTGGGGAGACATTTGCTGGATGGAGAGACACTGGGACTGCTAGGACAGTAGTTAAACGCCATGTCATAAAACCCCATCAAATGCCCCAGGGTGTGAAATGTGGGTAAAAGTTCCCGGTGTCAAAGCTTTTGCTCTACCTACAGCACCGATTCCTATACAGACCCAGGAAGAGTCAGGCATGCTAGTTGCAGGCGTGCTAGCAGACAGTCAATATCCTTTGCTATTGTGGGACTATTATGACTTTGAAGGCAAAAGGGGGTGAAGCAGGACCCTTCAGTGAGCTCCAAACCTGCAAAGCGCTGTTAGCCGACATGCAAATGGAGTATTTGACAGGGAGGAGGTGGTTGTGTCATCCCTGCCAGAATGAGAGAGGAAACACTGTTGCGCTCAAGTTACGCCCCCAGCACATGAGACCAAATACCAGGGATTGAGGGAAGAGAAGATGAGACAACCTCTTGCTCAGGGGAGCTAGGAGTCTTATGGACTTAAAGGGAAATTCTCTAAGTCCTGATGTCCAGGCCAGGAAAATAAGGTCTCTTCCCTCCCATACCTGGGAACCAGAGACAGTACACAGCCTGGTGATGGCAGTGTCTCCAGCCAAAGATGGGGACAGTGAGGCGGCTGCAGTGTGCTGCCAAGTCTTTGACACATGCCCTATGGTGAGAAATGCTCAAGTGAAATGAATGCCAGCTACCTGGGAGCTGACGGAGGTAACTACAGGCAAAAAGAAAGGGGAATTTCCCTCCCAAGTCTGTGATGCCTGATAGTCCGTGAAAATGTGAAGGACCCTGAGTCTGATGGGGGAAGAACTGCTGCGCACCTTGACTCAATGTGTGGGGATCAAAAGGCCAACCCAGTGGGATGGGGGCTCAATATTCTTCCCCCTCCCCTCAGAGAAGCTGAGGTCAGGCCACAGGGGTGCCCAGGCCCCCACCTTGAAGGAGGTGGGGCAGAGAAAGGAATTTGGGTATGGGGGAGGTTTGAAAAATCTCCCTTGCCCAATTCCTATGCTGTTAAGCACAGTGGACAGTAGTTCTCAACCTGCGGCCCAATCAGCACACAGTGACGGCTCATGTGACATCCTCAGGGCCACACAGGTAGTATATATATTGTGTGGCTGCGGCCCACATAACACACAGAGAGCTGCATATGCAGCCCACAGTGGTAAATGAGCTGAGAACCACTGAACTAAGAGCTGCGTTGCAGGGAGCCAGCCTTGCCTTAGTTCTCTCTTTTGTCCAAAGAGTTGCTTCCTGGAATACTCCAAAGAGGGGGTGGGGAATTTTCGACCGACATGTTGAGGGACAATGGGACAGCTCACACACTCCCTAGGAACTGGATGGGAGGTGGGAGTAGGACGACTGGGTCTCAAGTTCACACCCAAAGGTTTTGGGATGACAGGAATAAAAGGGGGCACCTAAGAGAGCTCCCCCTACAGATCTGCCCCATATGTTCTAAAGAGAGAAATTACATGAATGATGTATGTCAGCTTGTTAGCAGAATGTTTATTATATGAGAAGTAGAAATGTGAAATTCTGAAAGGCAATGGCAGAAACACTACCCGGGGAATAAGCCGTGGGTTCCCCTAGGCTGCTGGTCACACACCTTAGTTACACTCACTTCTTAATGGGGAGATGTGACAGATATGGCAACCACATGCAGTATCTTTGGGGGAACATACTGTATATGGTTTCTGTATCACTGTGGACCAGGGACTGTATATAGGATTGTGTTCAAGTCCATGGGGAAGGGTTACCACAGCTCCTCCTAGAACCAAAAATGGGGAAGGAGCTGTTGAGGTGAATCATTTAGGTTGTAAACACCTCCAGAGACATACCACCCCTGTGGAGGCTTGCATGCAGCAGTTCAAACTGGGTTTTTCAGAGACCAAAAGCCAAAGAAAGGGCTTTTGTCATAAAAAGGCGGTGGTTAAATTAACTCCAGGCCTTCTTTCTGATGCAGCAAACAAAAAGGACCTTCTGTTCCAGGGATGCTGTTAGAATGAAAGCCTTATTTAATACTTTATATTTCAAACACTTTAACTGTTTTTTCTTTTTTTTTGGTATCTTTAATAAAAGGTTAAAAGGAATTTAATGGTGTGTTTGCCATGGCACTAAGCAGGCTGAGGTCTCTGTATACCAAGCCCTGGATCATGTTTAACATTGTTTAATGCTGGAGAATGACTGAGTTATGTTAACATCTTTGGCCCATATATTCCATCTAACTTTGGCCCATATATTCCATCTAACTGTGACCTCTGGTGAGCTTTTAGCATGTGAACAGGAACTTTAATTGTTTTTTATGTTTTCTCTGGAATGCTTTTACCTCAAAAATAAATGTGCTTGCTTAGAAAGAGCTATGTGGTAACTTGTAACTGCTGGAAATACACTATTCATAGCCCTTGGAGAGAAAGCAATGACCAGGCACTGGCCGCAAGGCAGACTGGCTTGCTGTGGATATCATCGTGTAAGGCAGGGAAATGCTGAGCCTTAAAACGCCCTGGTCAGAAGGGAGAGAGAAAAGAGTCTCTGTTAACAGAAAGTGATGGCAGGAGACTTGACTGGGAACTCCTGGAGATGACCAGGAAGGGGGAGGGTGGGAAGAATGCAGCTGCAGTTACTCTGAAACTATGACATCATGCATTGCTCTTTTCTTAAGGAGACACTTTCCTGTTATTAGCTCTGGGTATAAGACTGTTATCACAGTAGGATGTAGTCTATTGTGTGTTTTGGCACCAGCAGTGGGACACTGTTATTAAAGTGTAACATATGCTTTGTTGAATATTATTGTACCTAGAGAATAAGGATATTGTTGTTACCTAATACACACCCTGTTTTGTTATCACACCAGGGGGATGAATCTCTGAGTATTACATTTTAACTAATGCACACCCTGTTGTATGTTATAGCATTCAAGGCATAAAGATTTTATGGCATTATAACACACACTATGGCCTGTTGTGTGTTATCACATCAGACACCAGGGGCTGTTATAAAGGCATGATATCATGCAAACTGAACTGTGCATTGCTGTACCTGGGGTGTGAGGCTGTTATAATGGCATAACATAATACAGGCTGTTCTGTGATGTACCTGTAGCTGCTATAGAGGGGTAATACACAGTACGTCATGTGCTACTGCACCGGGGGCACAGCGCTATTACAGGGTAACACACATGCTGTGGTGTGTCCCGTGTTAGCTGAACTGGTCTGCTCTTTCTCTGCCAGTAACATGTCTCTTGCAGGAAAGTAGGAGATTATTAATGTCTTCGGTGTCTGTAAAGTTCCTTACGGCTTAATTCCTTCTCTGAATTTTCCATTTCTTATGTAAGGAAGTTAAAGCAGAAATGGGGGAGGAGGTGATTCAGCTCTGTGTGGGAGGGGAACTTGGACGCAAAGCCAGAGACTCTGGCACTGACTGCAGAGCAGTGGAGAGACATGCTGTGGGGTAAGAAGCCAACCTGCACAGGTTTTCCTCACTGCTCTGGCTTTGAGAGTTTTCCATGTGTTGCCTGGAGGTGAGCTACAGCCCAGAGGGACTCTGGCAAAGCCTAAGACAGAGCTTTCATCACAAATAAGTCATTATGCATTTCATAAAGAATGAGACAAAGTGAAAGGGCTCAGGAGCCGGCACACCAGGTTCCTCATCTAGAGGGGAGATCTTGGCTGAGTTCCCAGCCACCACATGGACCTAAAAAGCCATGAGTAGAGTAGATGGATCACTTATAGCCACGAATGCATCCTGTGAATTTAGCCTCTTTTAATGATTGCAGATTGTCCATAGGCTTATGATTTCTTGAGTGTATTGATTATTCTAAACTATTTGCCAGATAATTTCTGCTGACATTTTTGAGCTTTTAGCCCATTTGGGAGAAGTTTGTTGTGAGTATCTGATGTTCAAGATTCCAGCTGTGATGGTTAATGTTGACTGGATACCTAACTCACATGGTATGGTGTCTGCTCCCTTATTGAATGGACATAACTCTTAGAATGCTACAAAGATTTGTTTTCCACCAATGGTCACATACAGTTTCCTCTTCTCACAAACATTCCTACCTGCGAACACCTGAGCTAGGACAGTTTTGGGGACTGAACATGCATGGGGCGTGAACTCAGCTGACATGAATTCCATTTTTTATTCAAGCCAAAAGTTTTCAAGATATTCAGGCAGCTCTAACCAGGAGCATACTTCACCCCTCTTCATTGAATTGGTAACACAAGAGAATGTCTTGTACATTTCCTGTAAGAGGATTCAGCTTGTTACCCACTCATTGTTTGAGCCTGTATCAATGATGATTTAGCGGACAGCCTGAAATTCAGTCAGAAACAATTAATAGGGATTTTGTTTGTAAATGACAGCTGTGCAAGGTAAGAATGAGCTTGCTAGTACACTGACCAGGTGAACTACGGGGATTTGTCACACTGAGTTATTTTTAGTCAGCTTTTGCAGTGGTCTTAAACCTCAAAAAATGCCACAGAAGCCAGGTATGTTCAGACCCAGTGTCACAAATCCCAGATGTGTTTTGAACAGAAGCCAGGTATGTTCAGACCCAGTGTCACAAATCCCAGATGTGTTTTGAACTCCAGTACACATGTGCCACAAATCAGTGAGGGCCTTCCCATGCCCAATATACATATCACAAATACCATGGAATTTTTCCAAATGTTTCCCAAGATTATGTCTCCAGATTTCTAAACAACTTCACTCCCTCCTTGTTTATGCTGCTTCTGTGCTCATTTTTCATGAATATTTATTACATATGTATTTATTCAGTGTGACAGGGTCGGGCCAGATGGCTACAGGAAAGTAATAGAAGGCAGATATATTAGCCCCAGGCTAAGTAGGTCCCTTTTCCCCGGGTAAGGTAACAGGGAAGGTTCCAGAACAATCAGGAACTTTCTGGAGACAATTAAGACAGACAGGCTGATTAGAACACCTGCAGCCAATCAAGAAACTGCTAGAATCAATTAAGGCAGGCTAATCAGGGCACCTGGGTTTTAAAAAGGAGCTCACTTTAGTTTGTGGTGTGCGTGTGAGGAGCTGGGAGCAAGAGGCACTAGGAGCTGAGAGTGAGAACGCGGACTGTTGGAGGACTGAGGTGTACAAGCATTATCAGACACCAGGAGGAAGGTTCTATGGTGAGGATAAAGAAGGTGCTGGGAGGAGGCCATGGGGAAGTAGCCCAGGGAGTTGTAGCTGTCGCACAGCTGTTCCAGGAGGCACTCTAGACAGCTGCATTCCACAGGGCCCTGGGCTGGAACCTGGAGTAGAGGGCGGGCCCGGGTTCCCCCCAAATCCTTCCAACTCCTGGTCAGACATAGGAGGAGTCAACCTGGACTGTGGGTTCAGAAAAACGGCCAAGCTGAGGGCTGCCGTGAAGCTCCAAGGCGAGCAAATCCGCCAAAAAGTGCAAGACCCACCAGGGTAGAGGAGGAACTTTGTCACATCAGTTATACATAAATATCTCTAGGTGCCCATCTTATGTTCAGGGTCCAAATTCCATATATTAAAACACACAATATCAGAGAAAGGACTGCACATAATTCTCATTATGTATCATGGTAGCCCGCCAGAGGCCTCAACCAAGATTGGGGCCCCATTGTGCTACTCAAACATTTACTGAGAGACAATCCCTACCCAAAGACCTTCTCGTCTAACTCAGCAGTTCTCCCAAAGTGGGCCACAAATTCATTTTAATGGGGTTGCCAGCGCCGGCATTTGACTCGCTGGGGCCCAGGGCAGAAAGCTGAAGCCTGAGCCTCTCCGCCCACGCAGGACTGAACCCAAAGCCCAAGCAACTTAACTTCACAGGGCCCCTGGCAATGGCCCTGCTTGCCACCCTGTAACGCCGGCCCTGGGCGCCACTTCCTCTCTCAGGCCCACGCTGGTCAGAACGGTCTGAAACGATTTCCTAGCAACGGATTGAGCACGTTGTGGCTGAAGCCAGTTTGAAAAGTTGCTGCAGAAATAATTTTAGCAATGAACCATTTTCTGAAGAAAAGTGGAGGAAGGGGGGGTAATGAAGGGGAGTCAGTTGCCACGCGCCACAAAGGAAGTCAGTTGCCACGCGCCTGTCAATGAGGATCCGAACAGCAGTAAAAAAACAAGAAACCACAAACATGATCCGTACTACTTGGAATATGGATTTACATGGACTGGTTTTGACCCATGGCCACAGTGTTTGGTGTGTGGTGAAGTTCTGGCAAAGGAGAGCTTAAAACCATCTAAAATGTTGTGGCACTCGCAGACATGGCACAGTTCTCTTCAAACAAAACAGCTTGATTTTTTTCAGTGAAAGCTGAGAGTGCTAAAGACAACAGTACTGGGAACAGCAGCTCCAGCAAATGAGAAAGCCCTGGAGTCATCTTTCGCTGTCATATAGGATAGCTAAAACTGAGAAATTGCACACTTTTGGAGAATTTTCCCCCCTATCATATGCCAAGAAAATGCTTCTAATTATAATGGGGCAAGGTGCAGCGACTCAACTTGATTCTATTACCCTGTCTGCCTATACTATTGCCAGGTGTATTCACAGTATGGCAAATGATGTAACTGAACAAGTGATTGCCAAAATCAAGTGGAGTCCTTTTTTCCTCCCATTCAACTTGATGAAATGATGGATGTGTCAGCTGCTGCTCAGATGCTGACATGTGTAAAATTTGAGAATAACAAAAAGCTTGAAGAGGAATTTCTGTTCTGTCAGTCATTACCACAGTGTGCTACAAGGGAACAGCTCTTTGCACTTTTGGATGCTTTTGTCCCTGATTCTGGCTTGGAATGGCAGTGCTGTGTAGGAATTTGCAGGGATGGTGCTCATGCAATGACTTGAAAAAACAGTGGGCTAGTCACCGAGTGCAGTCCGAGTGTTGCACCACAACACTGTTGTGGACTCACTGTTATATTTTTGGTATTGTATTGTATTATAGTAATAGTTACAACAACAACAAAAAGCCACCCATTCTAAAACAAGCTCTCAAGGAAGCTGCTTGCACAGGCAACTTCATGAAGAGTTGCTCCACATCTGTGGAGTTTTGTGAGCTAAGATGGGAGCTGAGCACTATCAGTTACTTTACCACACAGAAGTTCGGTGGTTGTCTTGGGGAACGGTTCTCCATCATTTGTCTGAGCTCAGAGAGGAAGTGAGTATTTTTCTTTCAGACAAAGATTCCCTGCTGGCCAAAAAGTTTGCAGATACGAAGTGGCTTATTTGGCTAGCTTACCTGGCAGATATTTTTGAAAGCTTAAATGTGTTAAATACCTAACTTGAAGAGCAAGATGCTTCCATCTTTTCTCTCACTGACAAAATTAAAAGTTGGTTCAAGAAACTTTCCTTGTGGTATGTTCTATCTTGTGGACAGTGGCAGTTTGGAAACTTTTTTTTTTTACTGGATGACTTTTTGGATCAAAATGCCTTGCCAAAGCATGTCTTGCAACCCATTAGCAGCAGCCACCTGGAATGCTTTAAACTGCAGTTTCCGGAGTACTTTCCTGAAAAGGAGTGGGAAACAGAGGCATGGGTTAGAAATCCCTTTCATGCAGAAGCAACTGCAAGTGCTGTTATGTCACTTATAGTGAAAGAAACATTCATGGACCTTTCCTGTGATGAGACATTGATGCTGAGATTTTCTAACAACCGCTTGCTAACTTCTGGATTTCCAGCCCAGGTCTCCCAAACCAGTGAACTACCCACTAGACTTCACTGTCTCCTGTAAATAGCCCCCACAGTCTCCGCAGCCAACCTTCATGCCTCATCCTGTCCTTGAAAGCCCACAAAAATCCCTCCTACAAATGATGATTCGGCAAATAATTCTGAGTAACTAATTTATTCATGAACATCATGACTTTTCCGCTGACAGTTTGTGAAATGAGAAAGAGGTGACAATTTTCAATTGCCTTACTCCTTGTGGAAGATTCAGCTAGCTTTAGTGACAAAGGAGCCAAATGTGCAACACTTATTCACACTGGGGCTACTGACATGAGCATCTTGTTTACTGCTGGACAAAATCCACACTTGGGCAGAGGCCAGCACTCGCAGTGAGGCCCATGATCTCTCGTATCCTGTGGGAGTGAGTTCCACTGCCTAGGATCAGAGCCAGTGAAAGTTCTGCGTCCTGCACTCCTGGCCCTCCCACTATTGGTTGACAGAATCATTGCTCTGCCAGAATGTAGCTGTCATGGGAGGTCATCATTGATGGTGAACAGAAAGAGAGAGATCTGGAAAAGCAGCAAGATCTACCATGGTAATAATGAAGGACAATTTCAACCACTCAAATATTAACTGGCTGAATGAAATACCAACCAAATAAAAACAGGTTGAACAAAATGATAAGATCTCTGAGGCCCAGACTGTGTTTCCTAATATATTTGCACAGCATTGAATGTATTGTCAGTACTCAAAAAATAATAGTGACAGCACACGGTGTAGTGGAACAAGTCCTCAGTGTCACACGCAGGAGGAGTGATTGATCTTGACCTAACCATGAGTTACACACAAGGGTTAGTTCAGGAAGCAAGTGCAGTTGAGCTACTAAGTAACAAATGCTTAAAGCCTTCCAAGTACCAAGTGAGAGTTACTTGGCTGAATATTGGAGGTGATGGGACACGCTATAGTTGCATGGCTACAAATACAAGCGAGGCAAGGGGAGTCTCGTTATTACGTTCAGTGGGAGTGGGGTCAGATCTTCTCGCTGGTGGCAAAAATTCTTTGCTCCGTAGAAGTGACTGCAGCATGGAGCTGCCTTGTGCGTGGCCTTTGCGTGCTTTCTGTTATCTGATAGTTCAGATAAAAGCTCAATTCCCCTTTAAACTCTTAAGCGCTTTATAAATTATCAGAGAACTTTAATCCTTTTTTCATGAGATAAAGGGCAGCCTAAGCCCCAAACTCTAATTGAGTGGCTTTGGTTGTTTTGTTTTAAGTGCCTCTAAGCAGCCCCGTCACCCTGAGAAACGCTTTCCAACATGATCTCTCCTGGAGTCGAACACAGCTGGGGCACTGGGGATGGGCTTGAGGAAGGGCTTTGGTTTGTTTGTTTATACCCTTAAAGGAATTCCTCGGAAAGGATGGATTGGGGGTAGTGTATGCTGGAGTCTCCAGTTCCTTACTGCTATAGTGTATGTTCAGGGTGATATTTCCTGTAGGGCTGTGCAACCCTGCTGGGGAACAGGGTGCTACCACAGCTGTTGCCAAAATTGCCCCCAGTTCTCGTACATGGGTAGCTGCAGGTGATCAGTACAACTGAGCGAATCTGCGGCTATTCATTTAGTGACCTCACCCTGCCCTGCTTTTGGCTGTGCTCTTTAGCATTCGCGATCTGTGGAAGGGGTAATCACAGGTATTAGAAAATACTGTTAGGGAGCAAATTCTGAATTGATTATCTGGCATCGCACTGTTCTGAGGGTTACACTTATCCAGTCAGGGACAAGAAAAGGATTCCACATGACCTACATATCCAATCACAATCATTTGCATTTCAAGCATACGTGCAATGAGGTGTTCATGACTGAGCTACAGACCAGGAATTACTTGTGGAAATATTTTGGTGGAGAATGTTGTACAACAAGACAGAGATCTAGAGAGAGAGAGGGATGGGAGGAGGACCCAGAGAGAAGTTTGAAACAGGGACACAGACTGGAAAGGGGGAACAACAAGGACAGGCATTGGAGAAGGACAGTGGATTGTCAGTGCTGTATTTTCACTCTGTTTTATGTTTTCTGTGTCTGCTGAAGCAATGAAACATGATTCCCAAGCAGACTGAAAGATGTGGGCCACAGAGTTCTTGGCAGTGTCATGGGCCTTCACTGCGCTGACTTTCTCCTCTAGGGACTGAGGCGTGTCCAGTGCACTCTGTTGCCTGGATTTGCTGTGTTAATAGGCAGACCTAATTGGTTTAGAGAGCTCCAGGCCATATTCTCTCTATGCTTCACTTAGGGGGAGGCCAGGCACTTGAATGCAGAAGGCTGAGGCAAGCAAACTCTCTTGGCCAGAGTGATCTGCAGGTAGTGTGCTCCTGACTCAAGAGGTACGGAAATTACCTGGTAAACTGGCTTTTCCCTCCCCCGGCAGAGATGAGAGGAGAAGCCGCCTGCCGGACCTCCACACAAATCCCACTTTGATGTGCCACTTCCCATCAGGATGCCTGAGCGCCCACTGCTTAAGCACAAGGGGCTGCTGCTTCTGCCCTGCTCTCAAAGCTGATGCCACATGACTTAGTGCGAGAGCTGCTGACATCCGCCCCCTCTCCCCAGGTGACAGGCTGATGGAGGCTGAAGCAGGCTCAGCCATTGGCTCCATGGAAAACTTGGCTACTGTGTCAGCCTTTCCAGGACTTTTCCAAATCAGAAAAGCAAGTGATACCCCCTTCTCAGCCCTGTCCCCTCTCATTCATCTGAGATGGAGAGATGCCAGGCACACTTCCATGGGACTCTAAAGATGTTAGATGGTGGATTCTTTCCTTTATATCAGAAGGAAAGGGATGGAACAAGATGCCAGAGCAGCACGTGGAATCCTTATTCCAGGACACACTCAGGGCCAAGACTGGACACTCGTCTGCCAGGACTGTTTTCAGGATGATGGGCTCAATCTTTAAATGATGCAGGACAGGAGACTAAATGGCCCACTAAATGGCCCACTGTTGGAAGACAGCCCAGCATCCTGTCTTCCAACAGTGGCCAATGCCAGGTGCCCCGGAGGGAGTGAACAGAACAGGCAATCATGGAGTGATCCATCCCCTGTCGTCTACTCCCAGCTTCTGGCAAGCAGCGACTAGGGACACCCAGAGTATGGGGTTGCATCCCTGACTATGCTGGCTAATAGCCACTGATGGACCTGTCCTCCATGAAGTTATTCTTTTTTGAACCCCATTATAGTTTTGGCCTTCACAACATTCAGTGCACAGGATGCACCACGTTCTAGGGATGAATCGGAGTTGTGCAGTGAAGGAGTCTATTGTCTGTAGGACCTCTGCCTCATTTGTTGCAGAAGTTGGAAGGCAAATAAGGCTGGTTGAAAAGTTTTGGTCCACATTGTTTTTCAGTGGCGAATTGCATTTTCAGCTTAATTAAGTTTTTCACAAAAAGTGTCTACTTTCTGCAGAAAATGTTGATTTTTCATTGAAAAACCAAACACCCAAACCCCAAATATTTTGATTTGGATATCCTGCCACAGAGCCTCATCGGAGCTGTAGTTCAGATTGTCATGTAGGAGCTGCAAGGGGATATAGCACGCTCAGTGCGGCTGTTCAGAGTTTCATTGCCAAATTCTAAGAGGTCTCTACTGAGCATGTGTGAACTAAGATTTTTAGAGGTTTATAACTTGACCAAATTTGGCCAAAGTGTCACAGGGACAGCAAAAGGCACATCTCTGACACAAGGGTGACATCTTGCCAAATTTCAAGCCCTTGCTCCAAAAGTAGAGCTTCTCAATGAAACAGCGGTAAGAATTTTTTTAACATAGGTAAAAACAACACACTTTCCCCTAATCTCATTCTGAGAAATCACTGAACTATTTTAACTGCAATGTAAAAACAAGTCAGTCTGTGACAAACACCCAATATGGAAAATTTCAGCCTGGATGATTAAAGTTTGGCAAAGTTATAAGGAGCAGAAAACAGGGACTTATAATGGAAAATGTTGGGTAAGCTTAACTAGAGGTGTTGCTACCTTTTCTGCCTAGAATAGAGTATAACAGAATACAATAGCTTTGGGTCTTGAGAAGCATTTTGAGGCAGTTTTCCTCTGTGGAGATCTGTTTTTCTATCTTCTCTATAGCATCACCTTTGCCCTTTGTCCATAAGAACATAAGAATGGCCATACTGGGTCAGACCAAAGGTCCATCTAGCCCAGTATCCTGTCTTCCGACAGTGGCCAATGCCAGGTGCCCCAGAGGGAATGAACAGAACAGGTAGTCATCAAGTGATCCATCCTGTCGCTCATTCACAGCTTCTGGCAACCAGAGGCTAGGGACACCACCCCTGCCCATTCTGGCTAATAGCCATTGATGGAGCCATCCTTCATGAATTTATCTAGTTCTTTTTTTAACCCTGTTATAGTCTGGGCCCTTACAACATTCTCTGGCAAAGAGTTCCACAGGTTGACTGTGTGTTGGTGAAAAAATACTTCCTTTTGTTTGTTTTAAACCTGCAGTCTATTAATTTCATTTGATGACCCCTAGTTCTTGTGTTATGAGAAGGAGTAAATAACACTTCCTTATTTCCTTTCTCCACACCGGTCATGATTTTATAGATCTCTATCATATCCCCCCTTAATTGTCTCTTTTCCAAGTTGAAAAGTCCCAGTCTTATTAATCTCTTCTCACACGGAAACTGTTCCATACCCCTAATCATTTTTGTTGCCCTCTTCTGAACCTTTTCCAATTCCAGTATATCTTTTTTGAGATGGGGCAACTACATCTGCACGCAGTATTCAAGATGTGGGTGTACCATGGATTTATATAGAGGCAATATGATATTTTCTGTCTTATTATCTATCCCTTTCTTAATGATTGCCAACATTCTGTTTGCTTTGTTGACTGCCACTGTACATTGAGTGGATGTTTTCAGAGAACTATACACAATGACTCCAAGATCTCTTTCTTGAGTGGTAACAGCTAATTTAAGACCCAATCATTTTATATGTATAATTCAGATTATGTTTTCCAATGTGCATTACTTTGCATTTATCAACATTGAATTTCATCTGCCATTTTGTTGCTCCATTACCCAGTTTTGAGAGATCCTTTTGTAGCTCTTTGCAGTCTGCTTGGGACTTAACTATCTTGAGTAGTTTTGTATCATCTGCAAATTTTGCCACCTCACTGTTTACCCCTTTTTCCAGATCATTTATGAATATGTTGAATAGGACTGGTTCCAGTACAGATCCCTGGGGGGCACCACTATTTACCTCTCTCCATTCTGAACACTGACCATTTATTCCTACCCTTTTAACCAGTCACTAATCCATGAGAGGACCTTCCCTCTTATCCATGTCCTCTGATGTCTGTTCCTTTTGGTTTCCCCTTCATTGGGAGGCACAACTCTCTGAGTCACTTGCAAATCTATGTCTTTGTCTCAGAGCCCAATCCATTTGGCCCTTTTGTGGGGCCACCTATGCTCAGAAAATCTGCTTCCCAGTATCAGGGCTGGGGTCCTTTGTGGGTTCAGTAGAATGCTTTTTCTTTCTCACCTCTCCAGCTGCAATCTTTGGCCCTGGAGTGGAGGGTAGTGTGTGCTTGGCCTCAGTGCTGTATATAGCTGACAGGCTGCTATAGCTGATGGCCTGCAGCTTCCCTTGAATTTGCAAGCCTCATAGAAATGTTGGGCTGGAAGGGACCTCAGGAGTTCATTTAATCCATCCCCCAGGCTAAGGCAGGACCAAGTATACCTAGAGCATCCCTCACAGCTGTTTGTCAAACCTGTTCTTGAAAACCTCCAAGGACAGGGATTCTACAACCTCCTGAGGTAGCCTGTTCCAGAGCTTATCTATCGTTATAGTTAGAAAGCCTTTCCTAATCTCTAACCTAAATCTCCCTTGCTGCAAACTAATCTGATTACATGTTGTCCTACCCCTGGTGGGTGTGGAGAACAATCAATCGCTCCCCTCTTTATGGCAACCTTTTATGTCAGAAATGAGAGCCTCCAAACTAGGCCTGACAGAGGATGTGTTTCGCTCTGTCCATGGCATTTCTAATAGGCCCGTTACAATTGTCTCCAGATGCTGGTGTATGATAGCACTTCTACGCAGGACACTCCATTCAGGCCCATGCTATGTTTATGTGCTTGAGTTGTTATTGACCACTAGGTTTGTGGCTTGAGTCACTCACAGCATCATTTTCACAGAGGGTGATTCACCTCCAGAGACGGGTGGATGACTTTATGTTACATCTTCCCTATGCCCTGGCCCTGCCAACTCCCTGGCCAGCTCTGCCCACTTTCTGAGCACCAGGTGAGGCAGGGCTTATGAGCAGTATGTACCACTGCCACTCACTTCTGATGAGACTTTCTGCCACTGGGCAACCACAACCTGGATTCCACTGGAGGAGCCCAGGGTTAGAATTTGGCTCTTGATGCATGAAGAAGGAGTGAGAGGACGTCACCGCCATGTTTCTGGGTGAGTAGCTCTGGCGGGATGAGTCATCTAGCAATAGCAGCAGCTGGCAGAGTGTGGAGCCAGGGGAGCAACGTTTCATTAGATATAAATGATGAGGCAAGTAGGCAGAACTGTAAGTAACAGAGCTTTTAACCCAAAAGGGGAGACGTGCCAGAGACTCCATGAAGTCTACTAGGGACATTGCTATTGCTAATGATTTTATGCGGAAGGTGCCCAGACACTGTGCGGATGGGCAGCATTGTTAGACATGATGAGAAGCCAGCCTTAATGCTGTGGCTCTGCTGTTTGTCTCCCAGCAGCCAGCCCCAGTCCTGCATTCCTGAAGCTCTGGTCCCACACCACTCTAGGGTCCTCCTGTAAAGTGATCCTCTTTCTCCAATTTCACTCTCATCACACTCCACAGCTGGGAGCGTTGGCCGGCAATGGGCTTAGCTCCTAGTGAAAGGGAGCATTTCACACCCCAGCCCCTTCCAGCCACCACAGAAGTGATATTGGCAGGCTCCAGAGAGAGGCCTCTCCATTGGCCATCCAGGTCCCAAGTCCTAGGCATGAGAGACAGCACCAACTCTTGCATGGGAAATGCAGAAGTCTTCATTTGGGATTTGTTGGGTAAGTAACAATGGAAGCGATTTCCAGCTTGCTTGTCTGGAAGTGTAATGTCCTTTTGTAACACTCGAGTCCTGCCTGGAGGCCTTACTCTGCCTTCCACATTGTAGATAGAGTCCCCATATGCTCTGCCTTCTGCATTGTAGATAGAGTCCCCACAATCTCCACCTCCTTTACCAAAGGCGCGGCATTTCTGCTCTCTGTAAGCAAAACACCAAATCTCAGTGTTAATGTTGCTCTGGCCATTTGCATTTCCTTGCCTAGGAAATCCATAGTGCTGCTGCTGGACTGAAACCAGAATCTGCAGCAAAACAAACACACGGCGACGCAAGGGCCTAGTTTTCCAGGAAAGTCAGTTTTGCCAAGTGTGATCTTGTGAAATACTTTCCCTTGGTGAGGGGGTTTACAAAGGTACAAGGTTTCTGGGGCTCAGGATAGATGGACAGATGAAGAAATATGAACATGTCTCCAGTTCTCCTTTGCACGTACAAGCTAACAATGCGTGGTCTCTCTCACCCCTACCAATCCACACCTTGCTTCCCCCACTCTTATCTGTTCACCTCCCTTCATTCCCAGGCACTATCACACATATATCCTGCCTCCCTGCTCCCCTCTGGACCCCCCTCATCTTTAGCTCCCCCCCCATCTCCCCCCATTCCAACTCCTCTTAGCACGCCCCGGTCACCCTCTGCTCTAACACACAGACCCCTTACATCCCCTAACCTCATTCCCTTCAATCACACATCCCTCCCTCCCCTATTCCCACATCTCTTCTCTCACACAAACACACACAGCCTTCTCTTGAAATCATAAAGCCTCAAGCTGTGCTGATGGTAGCCCACTGGGGGCTCTAAGCAGGGATATTTTTGCCCCACCCAACACATACTAATAATGAATAAGGGCCCCCTTGAGCTGCTTGGGCCCTAACTAATTGCTTAGTCTGTTTATGCCTAGCGCTGACTCTGATCATAAGTCATGAATCGGTTTCAAAACCCCTTGTAAATCCTGGACGCCTTGAGAGCCAAGCTGGGGCTCCAGCGGTGAGAGTCTGGCCTTTCTGAGCTGGTTTAAATGGTACGTTTTCAGTCACGCGGCTGTCCAGCGCAGCTGCCAAGGCCTGGGGTTTGGGACAGGCAAAGTAGGTGGATTTTTTCAAACCCAGTCAGAACTGTCCCAAAGAGGCTTCACACCTGAAAGCTGATGTCACAGCACAGTAAGCGGCAGGCTGGCTCTGCCAGCTTAGCGCTGTGTCCTCCTCTGAAACCGATGAGTCACGCTGGGTGGAACTCTGCTCCTCTGTCTTGGGACTTTCACTTAGATCCTCAGTGTTTGCACTACTCAGAATTTTTTGTTGGTGGGGGGCAGGGATAGGTTTTGGCCTCTGAGATCCCCCATATTTCTCCTTCTCCCAATTTTATTCCCCCAGTTCCTAGGGCCTCAGCATCATAGTAACATGACCCTCCCTCCTGTCATTGTGGATGGCAGGACTTCAGTGCCATCAGTGTTGCTGGAGAGAAAACCATCAGGAACTAGGAGGCACCTGCCCTGGTTCCTGGCTTCCCCCAGCCCCTGTAGCCAGTCTGAGCCCTGGATTTCCAGGCAGGGGCATTTGTTTGGATCATGGGGTTTTGGTTTAAAATAAACTTGAAAGATGAAGAAAAGCAGGAGCTCTGCTCTCTGTGGTGACACTGAAGAGGCCAAGTCAGATCGGGCTTTGGCTGTGAGTTGTGCCAGGCTCTGTTCCTCCCACCTCCCTAAGGGCTCATCTTCATCAATCAACTCAGTGATTTGACATCACGGATGGCAAGAGGAGACGCTGCACCTGGGGAAGAGCCAGCACTTCCATGTACCAGCCGGCCTGCAGCATGGAAAAGGCTCCAACAGCAGTGCCCTGAAGGCCCGGGGAAGGAGTGTGTATATATTTTAGGAGAGGGAGAAGCACAGCACAGTAGGGTCTGAAGAACATGCCCATGGAGTAGAGAGGGTCCTTGATGGACTGGGCTTGGAAGGGGCTTATTGCCCACACATCTGCTGAGGGCGGCTGCTGGACTGAAACCAGAATCACACTCAGCCCACCATATTAATGCAACAGGATAACTGGAGATTGAGGTGGGAAAGACTTATTCGTTCATTATAATCAATGATTTGTCCTGCAACGGCCCAGCTCTGCCTGGGGCTTACCAGACCTCTGCCCTGAGATGCTCATGGCCAGATTTTCCACAGTGCTCAACATCCGGCAGCTGCTGCTGTGATTGCCCTGGGGGAGGAGATTCTCCATTTTTTTCAATGGAAACTGAGCACTTCTGGACATCTGGCCATTACAGCCTAAAGCCAGGTCTACACTAGAAGTTAAAAATGTACGCCTTATTTCCAGTCTGAATTTGTCTAGCTTCAACTTCCAGCCATGGGATCATGTGATACCGTTCTCTGCTAGATTAAAGAGCCCTCTATTATCAAACTTTTGTTCCCAATGTATTTATAAATGGTGATTAAATTACCCCTGAACCTTCTCTTTGTTGAGATAAACAGATTTGGACTCCTTGAGTCTATCACTATAAGGCCTGTTTTCTAATCTTTTAATCATTCTCCTGGTTCTTCTCTGAACACTCTCAAATTTATCAGCATCCTTCTTGCATCGTGGACATCAGAACTGAACACTGTATTTCATCAGTGGTTGCACCAGTGCCAAATACGGAGGTAAAATAACTGCTCTACTCCTGTTTGAGATTTCCCTGTTTATACATCCACTGTGTTTGTTTTTCCACACACCTGGATTAGGCCTGAACCACTGTTGCCTGGCACATGGGGCAATCATTTACACATAGATGCGTGCTCAGCACATTATGACTATCCAGGCCCTTTAGAGATGGCTCAAGTTGGATACCCAAAGACAGAAGCTCCACAAATCACCAGTCACTTTGGAGAATCTTGGCCCAAATTATTATATTAATTATTATTATTATTATTTATTTATCCAGCATGTATGGAATTGCATAAACCCATCATGACAACTGAACCGCATTCTACGAGTGATACTTGACACTTCTAGTAGATAGTGTGGTTACATGTGAAAAGCACCATGCAAACATTAACTAGCCTTCCCAGTGCCCCTGACAGGCAGGTATAGTTTCATTAGCCTTTACAAATGGGGAAACTGAGCCATGGGCCAAAAATGTTCAGACCTGGATCTTAAAATTAGCTATCTAAATCCATAGAGAGGCACCTGAATAAGGGGCTTGGGTTTCAGAGCTGTTCAGTACCTTGCAGGATGAGAGCAGGAGAGGAAGTATGGGGAAGGAAGGGAGGGTGGAGAAGCCTGTCTGCCCTCAGTGAAGAAGGGATCCCTAGTGTCTGTAGATGCACGTCAAGAAATGATTCCAGTTCACTGTTAAGTTCCCAAGCCAGAGGGCTGCCTTTTCTTTGTGATCCCCTCTGGGTGGAGTGGCTGGGCTGGGAACCTGCTGGTGGTGATTAGACACAAGTGAACCTTGGTATGTCCCGGCTGCATCCTTTCTGAAAGGATGATGTCTCCAGCCATAAACTCTGTGCTGCGTGAACCTGCTTGCCCCTTTGATTGGCCAGGGAAGGTAGAGGCTGTGGTGAGAGGCCATGGCTGAGAGGCTGCAGGAGCTCGAGCTCTGTGCCGGCCTTTCCCGCTGTGCAGACGACAACCGCTTTCTCTGGGGAGCAGAGCAGGGAGAATGGGCTTAAACCCTTTCCCAGACCCTGCCTTGATCTCCTGCTGCACTCGGCATCTCTTGTGACTTTGTCAGCAGGGCAGACCAGACAGGGTCTCTGTGACGGGCTCATTCCAGGCAGCTAAGCTGAGCAGAAGTGACAAATTCCCCAGATGAGAGATAAGCAGAGGTCTCCTCATGTCCCATCCTCTGTTCCTCCCCTCCACCTATCCCCTGGGGGTTAATTAACACTTGACAGGGAGGGCTCTGGGGACAGAAATCAGGGAAATACCAGGATCCTCTCTGTCCAGTACAGGGTAAGGAGGAGGAAGTGGAGGAGTGCACTATGGCTCCAAGCTGCCCAGCTCTCTGCAGGGGAGGGAGCTTTTGGCTGCAGGTCAGGCTTGACAAGAGAGTTTGGCTTCTCCCCCTGGGAAGAGCAAGAGAGGCCAGGGAGCTAGCACTTAGTGGAGCACAGGGGCACTGCAGGACTTAGGAACCTGGCTTTTGGCATCCGCTTGAGAAATTCTTAGCTCTTTCCCTGTCCTGTGGGTTCCCCACCTATACAGGGACACAGCCAAATCAAATCCAAAAGATAAAGAACGTGAAGGGAGAAGCCATTGGGGTGCATCCTTCAAAGTAGGCCTGGGGAGTGACGCGGTGTTCAGTGAGCTGCCCGCTCATGGGGGAGTGAGTTGGTGATAGCTGGCTTGCAAGCCTCCCTGTCCTGCCACCTGGTCGGAGGAAATAATGAGTGTGCGAGCCAAGGGCACCAGAACCTTTGTAGAAGTGGGGAGGTGCCATCAGTGCCAGAACTGGGGGGGAGGGGAGGGGGCAGGGAGCCATGCCCCCTCACTTTTTAACATGGGCATAATATGAGGGGTAGGGGGAGGCATTGTCCCCCCAAACTGCAAGCCTCAGGCAGGCATGGAGCCCCTTGCTCCCCAATTATGCCCATGTTAAAAAGTGGAGGAGCATGGCCCTCTCGCCCCCACCAGTTCCAGTGCCATTGGTGTGAGCACTTTCCTTGTGTGTATTCATAGTCCCAGCTCAGGCAAACTGGACTTTGATCACTTCCTGGACATTGATTTTAATATCCCCAGGGAAGGGAAATGCCTGACTGCTTGGAGGGGGGAATGGAATCTCGAAAGCAAACTCCCAGGATCAGATTCCCAACTGGTGTAAATCAGCATAGCTCCATTGAAGTCAATGGGCCAGATCCCCAGCTGGTGTAAATCGGCATGGCTCCATTGACGTCAATGGAACGACATTGATTCAGAGGCTCTGGCGCTCTGAGAATGTGCCATGTATGCAGCGGAATCGCTGGGGGCCAGAGCTGAGAGCTCTCTGACGATTCCAGGGAGAGGGGAGATAATCCCTTCACTGCACACTATCAGCCTCACGAAGAACGTCAGCTCCCAAATGGCTGATAGAAGTGGGGATATTACTGAGTGGAGGAGTGGATAAGGGAGGGATCTGGAAGAACACACAGGGTCAGCACTCCCTCCTTGCTGAGCCGGGCCAGGCCTTCTGACTGCACAGATCTGGGCACTGGCTTTGTGGTAGTCGGAGACTATGGAGACATAGACCTCAGCTGAAATGGAGGGGAGGAGAGGGCTGGGGGGAGTGATGCGCCAAGAGCCATAGCTGGAAGGTGCTAAAAGTGCAGGGTATGATAAGTGATTGAGGGGTTAGAGACGGCTCTGCCCATAGGCCAGGCACTCTCTGTATTTCTCTACCTTGCTGATTTTATCACTGGGAGCATTAGTATGAAACCAGCATCTTTGCCCCTGAGGCCTCCCCCCGCCAGCTGTTCATTCCCTCAGGAGGTAGATACTGCTGAGACGGTTGTGTCTCGCCTAGTGGAGCGCAGCTCTGTGCAGCTGGAGGGGCAGGATTTGGTGACTCCTATGGCAAATGCTACTACTGACGCTTAATAAGTCAATCATACTAGTGCATCATGTGATCATTTTTAAAGTAGCCCCAAGGTTCCAGTATTAAACGTGTTGGCCATTCAGTTAAAGAGGCTTGTCTACTCACTAAGTGACCTTTGCTGGACTCTTGGGCATTCATTTATAGACAGCATTTTAAATATGCTGGACCAACTTCTCCTTGTTGCAAGACTCCTGAAGTCAATGGATTTACAGCAGGGATGTATTTGGCCCATTGTGTCCATCCTATTTATGAGAATTCCGTAGGGAAGCAGGCCAGTTTCAGATCATTCAGACAGATCTGCCATGTTGTCCCATATATTTTACACAAAGAGGCAGCAAGTGAGAAGGCCTGAGGTCTATTGTGACAGACAGGAAATTAGACCCACAACATCCATGGGAAAAATGTGGCAAAGCTCTGAGTATAGTCACCTCTCTCCAGCAGCCAAACACACCCACCGCTGCCTCCAAAAGTCCTCTACTGGAACCAGGGTGGAAGGAGACTAAGCCTTAGTGCTGGACCCCACCTGAGGTTGCTAATGGGAGCACATGTGTGTAAATTACAGCCCAGCTATGTGCTGACACTCAGAGACCTTTGCTGCCCTGGGGTCTGCAGCCTCCCTGCTGTCCAGGGGTGAAGTGCTTCATTCATCCCTCAGGCCACCCAGCTCTTCAGCACAGAGATGCTGAATTTTTAAGTGATGGATTTAGAGCTATTGAAGGGAAATGGGATTAGCAGGGCTAGACCTTTTGACCACTTATCTGTTCTTAAGCACTGTGCTGTGAATCCCTCGCACAGCTTCCAACTCCAGGCTGGGGGCATTTCTAACCACCCCCCTGCTAAGGCACCCCCAGCCCTGCCCTGCAGAGGCCTGTCTCTGCTGCTGCCCCCAGCCCCGTTTCTGCCCTAGAGGGACCCTCTATTTCTCCATCCCTAGACAATCTTCACCTAACAGCAAGAACCATGGTTCACACGGAGTAAAGAGGCTTTCTTGTTCTTGTGAGAGTGCCACCACTTTTTGTTTCTCCAGTCCAAACTTCTCTTCTAGTGACAGCCTACAGTATGTGTCTCACCTAAGTTACATTCCCCCCTCCAGTGACCAAGCTTTGCAGTTGGAAATCTTCTTTTATAGGCTGACTGTTACTGTACAGAAACAGTGAGGGACTGACGGTGCTGGCTACATATAGGCAAGGTGAGGACAGGTGTCCCTTACAACGTTTTGTCAATGTCTCTCAGGCCTGACCTGTAGCCCCTTCTGTTCTAGACCTCAACCCTATGCTGACCTGCCAATGCACCTCAGTCCTGACCTTGGACATCCCCTGTTATTTCCCCACCCCCACAGCTCTGCTGGTGCCCCTCACTATTGACCCACAGACCCCCATTATTTAGTCCTGGGCTCCCAACACACAGCTCTGCCAATGCCCCTCACTTCTGATGTGTAGCCCCCTGCTATTCTATTCTATTCTATTCTATTCTATTCTATTCTGTATAGGATCTTATACTGCACTCACCACCATAGTATCTGCATGCTTATTCCACTCCTGGTCTTCAGCTTTCAAGAAAACCAAGTGTCCCAGCTGTTTTGTGATATGGAGCTATATTTATTGGAGACCAAACGGAGCAAGCCAACTCATTTCACTTGTGATCCTGAAGAACTATAGAGCCCATGTGTCCAGAGGGACAGAATGGGAGCAGAAACCCACTGTGCTGCCTAGCTTTCTCCCGGGTCCTACTACAGTGAATCAGAGGCACAAGAAAGACCTGTTTTAAAAATGACTGTGTGGCCCACAGGGGAGCTGATGGGAAAGTTCTGAAGCCGGCACCACTGCCAGGCACGGGGGACCCTCTGGATATCTGAATGGCTCCTTGTTTCCAGTGGGGGTGGCTGAAGGAAGCAGAAGAGTTTTGGGGGAAGTGAGAGCTATACATTGTAATCCCTATTTGTAAACACTGCCATTTCATTTGCTGAGGATAAAGCTTGCGGACTGTTTATTTTTCATTAGGCCCCATGGCCATTTCTTTGGGGACAAAAGGGAGGGTGGAGGGAAGGTAGAGAGGCAGCAGCCTGACCTGGTTAAGCCATCAGGCCTGTTGAATGGCACATTGTAAAGAGAGAGAAAAAGGCCACATAATTAGGTCTTAATTTCAAACTTTGTGAGTATCTGGGCCCAGGGGGGAGATGAGGAGACGCCCCGCACACTGGGTTCCCACACACAGAAGCAAATGGCACAATAGGCGGTGAGGAGGTCATCACACTGGCCAGTCCAGGCCAAAGATTTTAAGTGGAAGCTGAAACAACTCCTTGCTCTGCCACACCTCCTTCTGAGAGCTCCCGCAACAGCCAGAGCTTCTGCCCCATTCTCTACAGCTTGTCCTCTTGGGAGCGGCTGGGACTGGGGTAGCGGAGAACTTCCTGCCCTTCTGCTCGGTTCCCTAGAGTGCCTCCCTCTGGGAGCTAAGCTCGTCGGGAGCTCTCAGTGTTCCTGCATCATTCACCATGGTTCTTCTTGCCGGATGATGCAAGCACTGGAATAGATGGGAGCTCTCTGCACTTCTTCATCATTCCCTACAGCACCTCTTGCTGGGGAAGGCTGAGACTGGAATACTCAGGGATGTGCCCTTAATTGTAGTCATTCTGCACTCCTATCATTGGCCCCTAGCCCCGAGAAGAGGTGTAAGATTGGAGTTAACATACACCACACAACGTTCCAGATCATGGAGGCATCCGTAGTACCTATTTGCTTCTGTAAGAGTGGACCTCGGATAGCAGCCCTTGGAAACTCTGCCAAAAGAGCAGCTGTCGGGAAAGGTTCCATTTTTATGTAGCTATTCTGAGCTCTGTGCAGCACTCCGGGGTAAGTGATGTTTCTCTGCTAATCCAATGCAGGAGGGGATCGGCCGAGGGAGTCTGGGCCTAGAGATCCCCCTTCTCATTCTGCTCTCAGATGCCTACATTTGTCAACTCTTTGCTTGCACGATTAATCTGCAGTCCCGTGAAGGAGGCTGCATGAGCCTGAAACAATTTTTAGAAATCCAGCACGCCCAGAGCCAGAAGACCCCAGCGTTCTTTAAGCTTCAGGTGGGTGGGCAGGCTCCCCAGAGCAGTGGGATGGTGGTGACCAGGCCTGCATATCAGTGGGCTCTGGAGGCTTTCAAGAGAGCCAGGTCTGCTTTGCCTACACTCTTATCTTAATCTGAGGTCGCTTGGCAGCGCTCCCTGCTCCCTCCCTTAACATGGGTGATGTCAACTTGTTCTGATAAGGGGTCTATGGAGAATTCAGCCAGGGCAAACCTCTGGCCCAGGCCTGATTTACAGGCTGTGATGTTGTCTTTAGTTCTCCTAACACAGACTTTCAAGAAGATGTCTGGCCTGACCATCCCAACTCCAATGCAAAACAGCCAGTCTCTGTCAGCTCAGTGTCTGCAGAGGATGGAGTTATGCTGGGAGACCGTGTTTATGTTGCCAGGGGTTGCCCGTGCCCTTGACAGAGGTCACAGTGCTTTTTAATTTCTTGTTTGGAACTGCAGCTGGAAAGTTCAGTCCATTACTAGCCGGGAGACTCCCTCAGAATGTCAGCACTATTTACGAGCCCCTTGTCCCTACTGCTTGGGGAATGCTGACTGCAATTAAAGGAACCGAGGGAGTCAGAGTTGCATGCAGTGAACTCCAGCCTGTATAGCCATGAGATGGCTGGGAGGGAATAACCAGATATCTGTTGATGGCAATCAGAGGGCAGACAACAGGCCCCGGTGCAAACGGCGAATTGGGGATGGACCCAAAGGCCTCATAGAGAAAGATGGTATCAAAGAGTTCACAGGAGGGTGAGGCAATGGGGATGGAGCTGAGGATGTTTGACATGCACAGAGGGTGAAGAAGGTGATGTGATGACGGAAGGTGAGGACGATAAAGGCAGAGGCGATAAGGAGAACAGAGAGATGCTATTAGACCATAATGAATGCTCTGTATCCATCAACATGAGGTTCAGATGTATATCCACTTAGTGTGCCCTGCACCATATTTCTAGTGATATTTAATGTATCATTTGACATAAAACACATTTGGCCTGATTCCCATTGATACTAAGGCCCCTTCATGTGGCTCTGGCAGTGTAAAGGGGCCTTCAAATGTGCTTAAACGTCATTTACACCCACTCTTTCCATTACCAGAGCAGCGGAAAGGAGCCTTAGGCCTGGTCTACACTTATAAGCTTTGCCAGCATAGCTGTCTGTTAGGAGTGTGAAAAAAATCACCCCGCTAACCAACACAGCTATGCCAGGAATAGTCCCTGTGGAGATGTGGGTGTGCAGGCAAAAAAACTCCACAACCGTTTTTGTTCAGGGAATTGGTTTAAGCTGCACAGGCAAAGTCTGGTATAAGCTACGTCTCCACTAGGAGGGTTTGCCAGTATAGCGCTACACTATCCATGCTGTCTAGTGGAAATGAGGCCTTGGTCTAAATGAGAATAAAGCCCATAATATATCAGTCATGGCAAATGGTGAAGGCCCAATTCCACTGAATGTGAGCTGAGTGGTGTGGATGAAACAGAACAAGATTTACTGATGGCCAATCCTATACGAGCACTGCATAAGGATGCTGGCGGAAACGCGTCATGTCGCAATAGCCATCAAGCCACTTCTTGCGTGGCTAACAGAGCCCATACACTGTCACTAGCCACCTGGCAACTGCTGAGCTGGGACTGGCATCCCCTTGCTAGCATTGCCTCTTGTCTCATGCACTGGATTAGTTCCCAGCACAGTCGTGCCTTTTGAACACATGCATCCATTCCCTGAGCTGGCAGGCTTCCCCTTAGTGGCATGTCAATGTGAGAGAAGGTACATGCATGCAGTAATTGAAGAGATCAAGGCCGAGTGCGCTCAACAGACCGACAAAGCCAATTACTTCCCAGGAATTCCCGCTCCTCAAGCTCAGAGGATGATTACGAAACCTTTGCCATTAAAAATTAGCCAAGGGAGGGACATGTTGCCAGAGTCCAGCAGGAATTTCCCATGCCCATCAGATATACAGAGTGACCAGAAACAACACACACATGGCACAACACGCTCACTCACACAGACACATAACACACCCATTCACTCAGACACATACACGCCACAGCACACGCGTACATAGAGACACACCAACATGCACAGAGGCATGCCAGATTCTCAGGCACACAATGCGTTTGCACACAAAGAGTAGATAGAGTTCAAAGTTGCTGTGACAGGTGGTTGTGAAACCCAGAAAGCAATTGCACCGACAGCTCCTTTCGCTGGCGGTGTGCTTTGGTCCTGGAATGTCTCTTGGGGAGTGGGTGGCAGTTGCAGGAATGTAGCAGGGAACATATCATGTTGCTGAGATCATTTGTCGTGGGAGACTGGCAGGAATCCCATGTCCGGCCCCAACCTGACACAGGTACTACTGAGTTCATTGGCTTTGTGGCGCAAAGGGAATTTGCTGGGGTGAGAGCGGAAGGACCAAAAATGATCAGGAAGGACAGGACAGGGCCGAGCTGCTCTACTGTTCCTCCCTTTAGACCTGCACTTCCCTACTGTCCTCCCTCTTGGCGCTTGTCTTCACTGCACAGTTAACTCGAGTAATAATTTGAGTGCCCCTAACTTGAGTCCTGTCCACACACAAAAGTGTGGTGGAATTTTTCACTAGAGTTGCCTGGCCTGTCAGAGTGTGTAGGCTAAAGCTCTTGTGAGCCCAACTCAGCAGCTACTATGACTACTCTATAGTGTGGATGTAAGCTAGGTCCACATGGGTGCTGCTAGTCCTCCAGTGTCTTCTCACAATTCCCTCTGTGTTACCCAGAAAGGACCAACACGTTTTCTCACAATTCTAGGAGCATCTGGTTCAGTAATGCAGGAGGCATCCTTACAATGTGGAAACACACAGCCCTAAAACAATAACAACTATCATGTTATCTTGCTTCCTGAGCTCCATTTACTGGTTTTAAAGCATATGCCTAGAAACCAGAGAGTCTATTGCTCTTTCACCGGTACTAAGAATTTGCAGTGGTTTGTTACAATTTTTGGTTTTGTCTGTATCTGAATCACACACAATTTCCTTTGTGGTGGAGTTCTTTGTATTTTAACTGAAATATTTCTTTCTTTGGCATTAGGTATTTCAATACTTGCCTCTGTTTGCTACTTCCCAAAATTGTTTTCCTCCAGATGTGGGGCTTTGCAATAGTATGGGCTGGGAGCAGAGGCTGAGCGGGGTCAGGGGTGTCAGATTTAAAAATGAATGCTCTCTTGGCACATGCAGATGAAGTCCCATGAGTGATATGTGCATGCAGCTATAGACACAGGCATCTCCTTTGCTGTCTTATTTAATTAAATCTAGGTCAGAATCTGGCTGGGGTGAGGGGTGGATTGTATGATCTCAGCTGTGAGAAGTGTGGGTACATACCCTTGTCTGTGTTGTTTAACTCGATTAGTACCAAGGCTCCAGCCTGGTGTTTGAGGGACACAGTCCCTAAGAAGGTTACTGTGTTAACTACTCTGCCTTATCCCCTATGCAGTAACATTTCATAGAGCTACCCATTTTCTTGTCTCCATTCCTCCCATTTGTCACTGTCACAAAGTGAAGGCTAGGTTGTGTAAGCCCTTACTCATTCTGGGGAGCACTCACAGAAAGAAGCCGGGTGGTTCCTTGTGTAAATGCTCAATAAGGTTGCGCAATCTAACCGTTAGTAACTGCAGCGTGGGTGTACATCCCCTGTCCTGGTGGGAAAGACACAGTAAGTTCTTTGGAATAGTTTCTGTTTCAGGTCTCTGAGGAGCATCTCAACAAGCCTGTCCCTCTGTTATGTCAGTTATTACTTCCTTTACAGGTCATCGCCACAAACACTGAGTGAGAGAAGCGGCAGTAGGAGAAAGTGTTCTGCCAAGTAGGCTCCACCCAAGAGGAAAATCATAACATGGGCCCCACCCATAGCTCCAGCTTCACAACCTGGGACTTCTGGAAGAGGGAGGCCACAGCCATCTGCTAGCCAGACATAGCGGTCTCTGCAGGGCAACCTGACTGAGGAAGAAGGGAAAGTACTCACTGCTGAGTATAGTACTGAGTACTAGCCCCGATTCCCGATTTAGACTACATCTTGTATGATGCAGCACAGTCTTTCCCTGTGGCTGAGCTGCTGCAGTGCATCGTGGGGATCCCTACGGGAGTTGAAATGTCGGGTTCATAAATCACAACATTTAGACTCCGAAATGTCAAAATGTTTCATTTCAATTGAAAATGTCCAAACAAATGGACTCTTTTGGAGCTTTTCATTCTGTGAATGGTTTTGATATTTCAACTTTTTGTTGGGGATGAAAACAAATGTCCAAATATTGCAATTTCCCACTGCAAATATCCCAATTTCCCAAATTCTGGTTTTCAACCTGCTCTACTCAGACTGAATTTTGGCCACAAGAATTTGGCCGTGAACATTTGTACCAATAAAAAAGCTCACACCAACCCTGGTGAAAGTGAACGCAAAAGGGCTGAGAATATGGTAAGTCGTCATTCCCTTTCTATTTCACTTTAGTATTCAAGGAGAAGTCTTCCTGGTCTTCTCCTAGCTCTTCTTGGCAGGTTTGCTGGGAATACATTGGTGAGGCAGGGAGCTGATGCCAGACCAATAGAAACAGGGGAGAATGAAAGCTTATGGCATAGTTCACTGTGAATCTTTCCTCGGATGATTCCATTTTTCTGTTTGTGAATTCCCACAATTTTTACAAATTGGTTCATTGTCTATGTCTAATGATCTCCACAAGTAGAGACTTTCACCCTCTGAGTTTTACAGGCACTAGCCACACTGTGCCCTTTCCTGTGCTGTTTGGTTGGTCTCCAGAGTCACATGGCAATGTTTCTGTTCCCAGACTGGGACATGAAAAGTATTATTATTTCTCTCCTTTCTCTGGCAAGCTTTTGTTTGCTCTTCTTCTTTCCTTCTCAATTTTCTTCTCCCCTTCTTCATCCTTCTCTTATTCCTGCTCTTCACCTTTCTCCCATTCTCCTTTCTTCCCCATTTTCTCTCCCTTTCACTCCTTCCTTTTCCTTTATTCTTTCTCTTTCCTTTTCACTCTGATTTTTGTCTCATTGTTCTTTTCTTCCTCCCTCCATCCCTTTACTCTCCTAACTGTCATTTCCAAGCTGTGCTTTGCTCCTTCCCTGCTCTGGGATTTTATTGATCTAAGCGATTCTGTGAGTTCCTTCAGAATAGCAGCCAATGACTGACCTGGAAAAGAGCCCCGAGAAGAGAGTGTGAAGAATTAGTACTAAGTTTCTTTAGTTACTGCTGGGGCTGAGATGTAAGTGGTCCAGTCTAGTGGTTAGAGCCAGAGTCAGAGTGGGAGACTCAAGCCAGGGGTCCAAGCCAGAGTCTAAGAGTCAAACCAAAGGTCAGGGCAGGCTTTGAAGATGAGGAGCAAGGAACAGGAACTAGTTAGGAAAGCTGGAATGAGACAAGATCCAATATAGCATCCAAGTAGAGCCCAGTTACATGGACAACTTCCTGTGCCTTTCTTTGGGTTTAAATAGGAAGTCTTGACCAATTAGAATTCACGGTGTTTCTCCAATCAGGCCTAGGGAAGCCTTCCCTGATGTAACTTCAAGTTTCATGGTCTCTCCAGCTCCATTGGCTAGTAATGAGCTGCTTGTTGGGAGCAGGGCAGCACTACTTAACTAGAAGCTTCATAGACCCAGGTTCAAGTACTGCAGCATCATAACAGTGCCCCCTTCTTTGGAGGTGCCCTCAGGGCATTAAAGGACTGGGTTTCTGTCAGTGGTTTTTGTGAAATGCCTTGAGAAGAGCAGGGGCATGAATGTTTTGTGTCAGTTCCCAAGTATGTTCCTCTGGGCCACATCCTTTTCACTTGATTAGGTACCAGAATTTGCCCCACTGAATTGTGGAGTCTCGGAGTCTAGGAGCACTCAATCTTGGGGCAGAGGAGGTGGTTTATTCCGATGAGGGAAGGGGTTTTCTGTGTATGGTTTTAGCACTGAAACAGGCTGGATCCTGTGGGTGACTGGGTTGATCTGTTATCGGACTTGAGAGGGACCCAGGAACTGGTGGTTCAGTTCGCATGAAGGTCTATCAGTAGAAAGACCTTCTGCTGAAAGCCACACCTTATCACCCACTGAATAAGGGGGACCTGGTTTATGACGCTGGTTGGCATGCCTTTTATAATGCAGTTTTGCTTTTTGAGATGGTTCCTTAGGCTCTCCTGGGTCTGATGGATTTGTTGAACCCCATCTGATGCAGCTGGGTTAGAGGAGAATGCTGGTAACTCTGGGTGGAACCCATAGTTTGCAAAGAAAGGGCTCTGACCTGTGGAAATGTGATATGCACTGTGGTATGCAAATTCTGCGTAATAGTGAAGCTCAATGGTAATAGTGAAGCCCAATCATCCTGATGGTAGTTGGTGTAGCATTGTAGGTACTGCTCCAAGATTTGGTTTACTTTCTCCATTTGGCCATTGGTCTGAGGACAGTATACAGAGGAGGGATGTGTGTGGACTCCACAATTTGCAGTATCTCTTGCCAGAACCAAGAGATAAATTGTGGGGCACAAGCAGAGATAATGTAGTCTGGGAGACCATGGATATGGGCAACATAGATTGTCCATAATTAGGCTGTTTCTTCAGATGAGGGTAGATGGGCACTGAGAACAAAAGAAGCCATTCTTGTAAGGTGGTCTACAACTGTCAGGATTATAGTAAACCTGTTGGACTCTGAAAGTTCTACAATAACATTTAATGTGATAGTTGCCCAAGGCCTAGGTGAGGTTTCCAGGCGTTGAAGGAGGGTTTATTGTGCGGTGCCATCATGCATAGGGGACCAGGGGGAATGTCGATATGGCCCTTCATAAATGTGACTCCCTCCCAAGTGTCATGTGCCTTTTTGTTTATTGCAGCTAATTCATTGGAAGGTATTCCTGAAGCAGAGGCAGAATAGATTAAAGAAAATAAATTCTATCAGATGGCAGCATTCATGAAATTATGGGGTTAAAGTATATGAGATGGTTCTTGGCTTGGATCCTTTAAAGTGGTGTAATATTTTCCCTTCCGGGATAAGACATTGGCTTTGCTATTTCTAATTCCAGGATGCTAGGAAATAATTAAGTTGAACTGTGAAAAGAACAAGGCCCATCAAAGTTGTCACTGATTCTGTGCTCTAGCGTTGTGCAAGTACTCTGAATTTTTATGGTCAATAAAAACTGGGCCTGGATGGTGAGCCACCACGAGGTAATGGCACCATTCCTGGAAGGCTGTTTTGGTGGGTAGACGTTCTTTGTCCAGGATTTCATTGTTCTGTTCTGAAGAGGTTTGTTTCTGAGAGAAATAGGCACAGAGATGTAAAATCTCCTCAGCCCGGTGTCTTTGTGAGAATCACACTCCAATTGTCATACTGGAGGTGTCTGCTTCTACAACAACATCCTGTGGGATGTCTGGGTGAGCCAATATAGGAGCAGTGGTAAAGGCTAGCTTAATGGTTCAAAAGTAGTTTGGGCCTCCGGGGGCCAATGGAACTAAATATTCTTGCCAGGTAGGGTTGTGAGAGGTGTGATCTGCTTTGAGAAGTTTGGGATGAACCTATGATAAAAGTTGGAAAAGTCTAGAAAGCATTACAGATTGTGGACATTTCAGGGAATGGCCCAATCGCAAACAGCCTGAATCTTGTATGTATCCATCTTAATTCCTTCAGGAGACAGGATAAAATCCAGGAGCTCTATAGTGGTTTGATTAAAAGTGCATTTTTCTAATTTAGCATAAAGGTCATGTTGCCATAGTCTCTCTAGGACTGTCCTGGTGTGGAAATTGTGCTTCTTTGAGTTGTTGGAAAAAATGAGTATGTTGTCAAAATAGACCAAAATGTTGTAGTATAATATATCCTGTAACACATCATTGAGGAAATGTTGGAAAGTGGCTGGAGTGTTCATAAGGCCTAACCGCATTACTAAATATTGGAAGCAGCCATAATGGATCCTAAACACCGTTTCCACATATCACCTGCACAAAACTGTAGGCCCCCGGAAGGTCTAGTTCTGCAAATATTTGGGTAAACCCTACACAATCCAACATCTCAGGAATTAGGGGCAGAGGGTATTGATTCCTGATTGTGATTTGATTCAAGGGTAGGTAATCTACACAGAGACGGAGGATGCCATCTTTCTTCTTAATGAAGACAACCAGTGCCATGGGCTAGTTCTTTGGGATTTGTATGGGACAAACAACTACAGCTTGACCAGATTCACCACAATAAAAACATAGGTGGCATTTTTGGTGCCATTCCTTCTCTTTGGGGGCAAGCTGTCTGGGGCCTAGATCTATCTACATTGGTTCGGTAGGCAGGGTACGTGTTAATGGACTTGCACGGAGACAAAGGGGCTAGAGGGAGCCCTTCTTTTCCTCTTTCTGCTTTTGCAATTGGTCATCAATTCAGCAATAGCATCAATTTCATAGCAAGGCTGATGAAAGTGCCCGGCCTGCAGGATTCATTATCTGGGCCAACTCATCCTTAATTTCCTCTTGCGGGCTGCACTGGAATTGGTATCATCATGCTGCCTCATTCCATTGAATGACTGCAATGCACTGGTGGAAGTGCACCATGTAAGAGGTGGTGATGCCCTGTCTCTGCTGAAGCTTCCTTAATGCGGCTTCTGCTAAGTGGGCATGATGAAGGTCAACATACTTTGACAATATTGACTGAAAAAAGTGTCCCAGTTTGACAATACCAGGCTATTGCCTTCCAGCAAAGGGTAGGCCCAATCCAAAGCTTCCCCAGACAGTAGACTAATTACCAGGCCTATCTTGGCCTTGTCAGGTGCATAGGCCTAGGAACGGACTGAGAACTGGAGGTGGCATTGATTCATAAACCCCCCCGGAAACCCAATGACTTCCATCAAACCATTTTGGCAGGGGATCGAGGGACCCTGTTCTGGGGCAGAAACTGTGGGTTGTGCCTGCAGTATTGTGTTCTTGTTATGGAGCTGGCTCACCTGCTCCCACAACAGTTGGTTCTTAGTGGTCAATTGTGCACTTTGAGATGTAGTGCTTGGTTGTCCACCTGAGGGCAGTCAGCCCACTCAGGTAAGCCTGGTTCTTCTTGAAGTCGAGGTTGACTAATTGGCTCCATCCTCAATCTTTTCCTGGGCCCGCCTCTTGGGGCAGTGGTCCACACAAACTGTCAGGACCAAGAGGTAGGTGGCCGGGTCTAGTGGTTGGGGCAGGAGTTGGAGTTGGGAGTCAAGACAAGGGTTAGAGCTGAAGTTAGAGGCTCAAGCCAAGAAATTGAGCCAGAGTCACAGTCAGGAGTTGAGCCAAGGCTCAAAACTGGAGTCGGAAAGTCAAACCAATGATTGGAGCAGGAGTTGGAGTCAGGAGTCGAGCCATGGCTCAGAATTGGAGAGTCAAACCCAGGGTCAGAGTCAGATTCAGAGACCAGGGGCAAGGATCAGGAATAAAGCAGGAACCAGGAATAGGTCAGGGAATCAGGGTTCAGGAGGCAGGCAAGAAGGCAGGATCCAACGTAGCAGCCTGGTAGAGCCCAGATGTGCAAATAACTTCCTGTCTCTCAATTCGGGTTTAAATAGGAAGCCCTGACCAATCAGAGTTCCCAGTGTTCCTCCATTCAGGCCCTGGGAAGCCATCCCTGATATAACTTCAGGTTTCATGGCTTCTCCAGCTCAACTGATTAGTAGCAACCTGCTAGGTAGGAGGAGAGAACCAACAGTTGACTGTGGACCCAAGTTCAAGACCTGTAGGGTCATGAAAGGTACTTCTAAAATGATGTTATTTCTGATGTTTCACAGGCTACCATATCCCTTGGCCTTCCTAAAAGTGAGGACGGGGTTGGGAGGAGGGACACATAGGAAATGGAAGGGAGCCTAAAAATGTATTACTGGGTAGACAAATTCTATTGTAGAGATGCCCAGAAGCTCTAGAGCTGTGGTAGACAAACTAGGGCCACTAAGGAACTTATTTTCTTAGATTCACAAATTTTAAGGCCAGTCAGGACCACGATGATCATCTAGTCTGACCTCCAGCATAACACAGGCCACAGAAACTCACCCTGTGATTCCTGCATCAACCCCATCATTTCTGGTTGGGCTAAGAGCATATATTTTAGGAAGACTGCAAGTGATGGAGAATCCCCCATATCACTACATCCTTGTGCCCCTCAGATTCTGTAGAATTTAAGATTTCTGACTTTCTTTATTTTTAAATTAGTATCCTGCTTGCAAAGAAAATCTTCTGACTCTTCCGACGCTTGTGTTGTGAAGCAAGGCCTGGTTGAAATTATATGGCCTTATGTTTAGGCTGTCAAAATTCACGGCTGTGAAAAAATGTCAGGGACTGTGAAATCAAATCTCCCCAGTGCAATCTAGCTATTGGAGGGGTGGGGGATTGGCAGGGCTAAGGGTGCCCCAGTTGGGGGCTCCCTCCATTCACTGGGCTCCAGCTGCTAGTCCACCAGGCTGGGGAGGGACAGGACTTCCTCTTCTCCTTCCCTTGCACGGATACTCTCAGGGAGAGATCAGACACACCTCTGGGAATCTCCCCCAGCTGCAGTAGGTTCTGTGGCTGCTGTCTCCGGAGCCCAGCTTTGAAGGCAGCACAGAAATGAAGGTGGCAATCCTGTGACCCCCCCCACATCAGCTTTCTGCTGCAACTCTGCTCTCCTGGTGCCATGAATTCACCTCGCAGGTCCTATTGTCATTCTGTATAAATATCTATTCTCATGGCATCCGTCGTCATCCACCGCTTCCGCTGCAACTCTGGTCTCCTGCTCTCCTGCAGACGCCATACCACGGCAAGCATGGAGCCCGCTCAGTTCACCACTGCTGTTGTGAGCATTGCAAACACCTCACGCATTATCCTGCAGCAGGTGCAGAACCTGTAAAAGCAGTCGAGGAGACGACAACAGTGCGATCACAATAGTGATGGGGACATGGACACAGACTTCTCTCAAAGCATGGGCCCTGGCAATTTGGACATCATGGTGGTAATGGGGCAGGTTCATGCCATTGAACGCTAATTCTGGGCCTGGGAAACAAGCACAGACTGGTGGGACTGCATAGTGTTGCAGGTCTGGGATGATTCCCAGTGGCTGCGAAACTTTCGCATGCTTAAGAGCACTTCCATGGAACTTTGTGACTTGCTTTCCCCTGCCCTGAAGTGCAAGAATACCAAGATGAGAGCAGCCCTCACAGTTGAGAAGCGAGTGGCGATAGCCCTTTGGAAGCTTGCAACGCCAGACAGCTACCGGTCAGTCAGGAATCAATTTGGAGTGGGTAAATCTACTGTGGGAGCTGCTGTGATCCAAGTAGCCAATGTAATCACTGAGCTGCTGCTATCAAGGGTAGTGACCCTGGGAATTGTGCAGGTCATAGTGGATGGCTTTGCTGCAATGGGGTTCCCTAACTGTGGTGAGGCGATAGACGGAATGCATATACCTATCTTGGGACTGGACCAACTTGGCAGCCAGTACATAAACCGCAAGGGGTACTTCTCAATGGTGCTGCAAGCACTGGTGGATCACAAGGGATGTTTCACTGACATCAGTGTGGGATGGACGGGAAAGGTGCATCACGCTCACATCTTCAGAAACTCTGGTCTGTTTGAACAGCTGCAGGAAGGAACTTACTTCACAAACCAGAAAATTACCATTGGGGATGTTGAAATGCCTGTAGTTATCCTTGGGGACCCAACCTACCCCTTAATGCCATGGCTCATGAAGCCATACACAGGCACCCTGGACAGTTCAACTATAGGCTGAGCAAGTGCAGAATGGTGGTAGAATGTGCATTTGGATGTTTAAAAGCTTGCTGATGCAGTTTACTGACTAGGTTAGACCTCAGTGAAACCAATATTCCCACTGTTATTGCTGCTTGCTGTGTGCTCCACAATATCTGTGAGAGTAAGGGGGAGACACTTATGGCTGGGTGGCAGGTTGAGGCAAATCGCCTGGCAGCTGATTACACACAGCCAGACACCAGGGCTATTAGAAGAGCACAGCTGAGTGCTCTGTGCATCAGAGAAGCTTTGAAAACCAGTTTCATGACTGGCCAAGCTACAGTGTGACAGTTCTGTTTGTTTCTCCTTGATGAAAACTCGCCCTCTTGGTTGACTCAACTTCCCTGTAAGTCAACCGACCTCCCCCCTTCGATCACTGCTTTCAGAGGCAATAAAGTCATTATTGTTTCAAAATCAGGCACTCTTTATTAATTCATCACACTAATAGGGGGAAAACTCGCAAGGTAGCCCAAGAGGGGTGGGTGAGGAGGGAAGCACCGGGTGGGGTGTTGGATGAGGGGAGGCAGGAAGGACAAGGCCACACTACAGTTCAAAACTTATTGAATGCCAGCCTTCTGTTGCTTGGGCAATCCTCTGGGATAGAGTGGCTGGGTGCCCGTAGCCTCCCCCCGCCACGTTCTTGGGTATCTGAGTGAGGAGGATATGGAACTTGGGGAGGAGGACAGGCAGTTATACAGGGGCTACAGCGGTGGTCTGTGCTCCTGCTGCCTTTTCTGCAGCTCCACCAGACCCCTGAGCATGTCAGTTTGCTCCCCTGTTAGACTCAGCATTGCATCCTGCCTCCTTTCATTGCTCTCCTGCCTCCTTTCATCACGCTCCTCCCTCCTCTCATTGCGTTCATTTAATGCTTTTCTAGACTCTGCCATTGTTTGCCTTCACGCATTCTGCTGAGCTCTTTCAGTGTGGGAGGACTGCATGAGCTCTGAGAACATTTCATTACAAGTGTGTTTTTTTCACCTTCTAATCTGCTCTAGCCTCTGGGATGGAGATGATAGGGGGAGTGTAGAAACATTTTCAGCTGCAGGAGGAAAAAAAGGGAGAGTAGTATTTAAAAAGATACATTTTAGAGAACAAAGGAAAGACTATTTCACACTGAATCAAGCGATTCACATTATATAGCACATGTACTTTGGGTACAAGGTTGCATTTTGCCTCTTATATTGAGTGCCTGCCAGTTTGGTGTGAGACATCATGCACACTCGGCTGGGCAAGAGAATTCAGGTTGCAGGCAGCCATGGTAAGGCAAAGGGTTTCAGCTTCTTCGACCTTCATAATATGTAGGAATGGTTTCAAACAGCAGCACCTTCCTTTCCCATACCAAGCAAAGCCCGTTGGGTTGGCCATTTAAAAGGAGGGGCTGTGGTTCTAGGGTGAATGTGCAGCAGAACCCAAATCCCCCCCCCACTCAATTCTCTGGGATGATCGCTTCACCCCGCCCCTCACCGTGTGGCTAGTATCAGGGAAGATCCCTGTCAGCCAAATGTGAACAGCTCAGCATGAATGGGCCTCCCCCCGCGTGGCTAACAGCGGGGATGATTTCTTTTCACCCAAAGGCAAACAGCCCAGCAGGAACGGGCATCTCTGAATGTCCCCTTAAACAAATTTCCCATATTTCAACCAGGTGACCATGAATGATATCACTCTCCTGAGGCCAACACAGAAAGTACCTCCAGGACAGCTTCATGGAGATGTCCCTGGAGGATTTCTGCTCCATCCCCAGACACATTAACAGACTTTTCCAGTAACTATACTGGCCGCGAATGCATCCCAAGTCTTCAGGGCAAATGAATCATTAAATACGCTTGCTTTAAACCCCTATATTATATTTACAAAGGTACAATCACCAGAGGTGCCTTCTCCGGCTTCGTGGTCCAGGAGCCTGCCTTGGGAGGGTTGGGAGGGTATTGGCTCCAGGGCGATGAATAGTTCCTGGCTGCCGGGGAGAAGGGATTCTCCACTTGCCTGCTGTGTGCTATCCTCAACCTCCTCCTCCTCCTCATCTTCCTCATCCACAAAATCCTCATCCCTGTTGCGTGAGACTCCCCCCTTGCAGGTGTCCACGGACCGTGGTGGGGCTCCCCCTAGAATTGCATGCAGCTCATCATAGAAGCGGCATGTATGGGGCTCTGACCTGGATCGACTGTTTGCATCCTTTTTTTTTGGTAGGCTTGCCTAAGCTCCTTAACTTTCACATGGCACTGCTGTGTGTCCCTGTTGTAGCCTCTGTCCATCATGCCCTTGGAGATTTTGGCAAATATATTGGCATTTCATCTTTTGGAATGGAGTTCTGCCTGCACGGATTCTTCTCCCCATACAGTGACCAGATCCAGTACCTCCCGTTCAGTCCATGCTGGAGCTCTTTTTGCAATTCTGGGACTCCATGGTCACCTGTGCTGATGAGCTCTGCATAGTCACCTATGCTGATCAGCTCACCACGCTGGCCAAACAGGAAATGAAATTCAAAAGTTCCCAGGGCTTTTTCTGTCTACCTGGCCAGTGCATCCGAGTTGAGAGTGCTGTCCAAAGCGGTCACAATGGAGCACTCTGGGATAGCTCCCGGAGGCCAATACCATTGAATTGCGTCCACACTACCCCAAATTCGACTCAGTGAGGTCAATTTTAGTGCTACTTCCCTTGCCGGGGAGAAGTACAGAAATCAATTTTAAGAGCCCTTTAAGTTGACAAAACAGACTTGGTCATGTGGACGGGTGCAGGGTTAAATCGACCTAATGCTGCTAAATTTGACCTAAACACGTAGTGTAGACCAGGACTAAGTAAAAACTGTTGCCCTGAATAAAGTTACCCAATGATGAATTGAGGGTATGTCTATACTATGAAATTAGGTCAAATTTATAGAAGTCGGTTTTGTAGAAAGCGTTTTTATACAGTCGATTGTGTGTGTCTCCACACAAATGCTCTAAGTGCATGTAGTCGGCGGAGTGTGTCCACAGTACTGAGGCAACCATCGACTTCCGGAGTGTTGCACTGTTGGTAGCTAACCCACAGTTCCCGCAGTCTCCGCCGCCCATTTGAATTCTGGGTAGAAATCCCAGTGCCTGATGGGGCTAAAACATTGTCACGGGTGGTTCTGGGTACATGTCGTCAGGCCCCCCTTCCCTCCCTCCTTCCATGAAAGCAAGGGCAGACAAGCATTTTGCGCCTTTTTCTTGAGTTACCTGTGCAGACGCCATACCACAGTAACCATGGAGCCCGCTCAGCTAACCATCACTGTATGTCTCCTGGGTGCTGGCAGACGCGGTACTGCATTGCTGCACAGCAGCAGTTTATTGCCTTTTGGCAGCAGACAGTGCAGTATGACTGGTAGCTGTCATCGACGTAGTCCTGGGTGCTCTTTTAACTGACCTTGATGAGGTCAGGGGCACCTGGGCAAACATGGGAGTGACTCAGCCAGGTCATTTCCCTTTCAAGTTTCGTCTCATGACGATTCAGTCCTACTGGCAGTGCACTGTCTTTTAATCAGCAGCCAGCAGAAGATGATGGCCAGCAGTCATACTACACCGTCTTCTGCCGAGCACCCAGGAGATGACGATGGCTAGCGGTCATACTGCATAGTCTGCTGCCAGCAAGATGTATAAAGATAGATGAAGTGGATCAAAACAAGAAATAGACCAGATTTGTCTTGTATTCATTTTCTCCTCCCAACAGCCTGCTAAACCCAGTTTTGAGTTCTAACCTTGAGGGGGCCATTCTGTTTCTTGCTAAGCCACCCCCTTTGTTGATTTTAATTCCCTGTAAGCCAACCCTGTAAGCCATGTCGTCAGTTGCCCCTCCCTCTGTCAGGGCAACGGCAGACAATTGTTCCGCGCCTTTTTTCTGTGCAGACGCCATACCACGGCAAGCATGGAGCCCGCTCAGATCACTTTGGCAATTAGGAGCACATTAAACACCATACGCATTATCCAGCAATATATGCAGCACCAGAACCTGGCAAAGCGAAACCAGGCGAGTAGGCTACGTCAGCGTGGTGACGAGAGTGATGAGGACATGGACACAGACTTCTCTCAAAGCATGGGCCCTGGCAATGTGGGCATCATGGTGCTAATGGGGCAGGTTCATGTGGTGGAACGCTGATTCTGGGCTCGGGAAACAAGCACAGACTGGTGGGACCGCATAGTGTTGCAGGTCTGAGACAATTCCCAGTGGCTGTGAAACTTTCGCATGCATAAGGGCACTTTCAAGGAACTTTGTGACTTGCTTTCCCCTGCCCTGAGGTGCAAGAATAGCAAGATGAGAGCAGCCCTCACAGTTGAGAAGTAAGTGGCAATAGTCCTGTGGAAGCTTGCAATGCCAGACAGCTACCAGTCAGTCGGGAATCAATTTGGAGTGGGCAAATCTACTGTGGGGGCTGCTGTGATGCAATTAGCCAACACAATCAAAGATCTGCTGCTATCAAGGGTAGTGACCCTGGGAAATGTGGAGGTCTTAATAGATGGCTTTCCTGCATGGGATTCCCTAACTGTGGTGGGGCCATAGACGGAACCCATATCCCTATCTTGGCAAGCTGGCGAGTACATAAACCACAAGGGGTACTTTTTAATAGTGCTGCAAGCACTGGTGGATCACAAGGGATGTTTCACCAACATCAATGTGGGATGGCCGGGAAAGGTACATGACGCTCGCATCTTCAGGAACTCTGGTCTGTTTCAAGAGCTGCAGGAAGGGACTTTATTCCCAGACCAGAAAATAACCGAAAATAAATAAAATGTTGAAATGCCTATAGTTATCCTTGGGGACCCAGCCTACCCGTTAATGCGTTAATGCCATGGCTTATGAAGCCATACACAGGCAGCCTGGACAGTAGTCAGGAGCTGTTTAACTACAGGCTGAGCAAATGCAGAATGGTGGTAGAATGTGCATTTGGACGTTTAAAAGTGCGCTGGTGCAGTTTACTGACTCGGTTAGACCTCAGCGAAACCAGTATTCCCACTGTTATTACTGCTTGCTGTGCGCTCCACAATATCTGTGAGAGTAAGGGGGAGACGTTTATGGCGGGGTGGGAGGTTGAGGCAAATCGCCTGGCTGCTGGTTACTCACAGCCAGACAGCAGGGCAGTTAGAAGAGCACAGGAGAGTGCGGTGCGCATCAGAGAAGCTTTGAAAACCAGTTTCATGACTGGATAGGGTACGGTGTGAAAGTTCTGTTTGTTTCTCCTTGATGAAACCCCCCCGCCCTTGGTTCACTCTACTTCCCTGTAAGCTAACCACCCTCCCCTCCTCCCTTCGATCACCGCTTGCAGAGGCAATTAAGTCATTGTTGCTTCACATTCATGCATTCTTTATTAATTCATCACACAAATAGGGGGATAACTACCAAGGTAGCCCAGGAGGGGTGGTGGAGGAGAGAAGGAAAAGGCTACACAGCACTTTAAAAGTTTAAAACTTTAAAACTTATTGAATGCCAGCCTTCTGTTGCTTGGGCAATCCTCTGGAGTGGAGTGGCTGGGCTGGGTGGCTGGAGGCCCCCGCACCGTGTTCTCAGGCATCTGGGTGAGGAGGCTATGGAACTTGGGGAGGAGGGTGGTTGGTTACACAGTGGCTGTAGCGGCGGTCTGTGCTCCTGCTGCCTTTCCTGCAGCTCAACCATAGGCTGGAGCATATTAGTTTAATCCTCCAGCAGCCTCAGCATTGAATCCTGCCTCCTCTCATCATGCTGCCGCCACCTTTCAGCTTCAGCCCTCTCTTCAGCCCACCACTTACTCTCTTCAGCCCACCACCTATCCTCCCAGTCATTTTGTGCTTTTCTGAACTCTGACGTTGTCTGCCTCCATGCATTCGTCTGTGCTCTTTCAGTGTGGGAGGACAGCATGAGCTCAGAGAACATTTCATCGCGAGTGCATTTTCTTCGCCTTCTAATCTTCGCTAGCCTCTGGGAAGGAGAAGATCCTGTGATCCCTGAAACACATGCAGCTGGTGGAGAAAAAAAAAAGGGACAGTGGTATTTAAAAAGACACATTTTATAGAACAACGGGTACACTCTTTCACGGTAAACCTTGCTGTTAACATTACATACATAGCACATGTGCTTTCGTTCCAAGGTCTCATTTTGCCTCCCCCCAGGGCGTGGCTAGCCCCTCCACCCTTCCCCCTCCCCATGGCTAACAGCGGGAAACATTTCTGTTCAACTACAGGCAAACAGCCCAGCAGGAACGGGCACCTCTGAATGTCCCCTTAAGAAAAGCACACTATTTCAACCAGGTGACCATGAATGATATCACTCTCCTGAGGATAACACAGAGACATAAAGAACGGATGTTGTTTGAACGCCAGCAATCATACACTGCAATGCTTTGTTCTACAGTGATTCCCGAGTACGTGCTACTGGCCTGGAGTGGTAAAGTGTCCTATCATGGTGGATGGAATAAGGCTGCCCTCCCCTTTTGCAAAGGCTTCGGGAGTACATCCAGGAGAGCCGCGAATGCCAGGGCAAATTAATCATTAAACATGCTTGCTTTTAAACCATGTATAGTATTTTAAAAGGTACACTACCAGAGGTTCCTTCTTCGCCTGGTGGGTCCGGGAGGCAGCCTTGGGTGGGTTTGGAGGGTACTGGCTCCAGGTCCAGGGTGAGAAACAGTTCCTGGCTGTTGGGAAAACCAGTTTCTCTGCTTTCTTGCTGTGAGCTATCTATAACCCCATCATCATCATCTTCCTCATCCCCAAAACCTGCTTCTGTGTTGCTTCTATCTCCATTGAAGGAGTCAAACAACCTGGTTGGGGTAGTGGTGGCTGAACCCCCTAAAATGGCATGCAGCTCATCATAGAAGTGGCATATTTTGGGCTCTGACCCGGAGCGGCTGTTCACCTCTGGTTTTCTGGTAGGCTTGCCTCAGCTCCTTAAGTTTCACGTGGCACAGCTTTGGGTCCCTGTTATGGCCTCTGTCCTTCATGCCCTGGGAGATTTTGACAAATGTTTTGGCATTTCGAAAACTGGAATGGAGTTCTGAAAGCACGGATTCCTCTCCCCATACAGCGATCAGATCCCGTACGTCCCGTTTGGTCCATGCTGGAGCTCTTTTGCAATTCTGGGACTCCATCATGGTCACCTCTGCTGATGAGCTCTGCATGGTCACCTGCAGCTTGCCACGCTGGCCAAACAGGAAATTGAAATTCAAAAGTTCGCGGGCCTTTTCCTGTCTACCTGACTGACTGTGAAGTGCATAGTGCATGTCACCACACCCAAGGTGAAAGTGGGGATGAAGCTGGTTGCAAAGAAGCTGGGCCAGTTTCTCTTGTTACTTCCCTTGCCAGTCTCAAAGCCTAGTTTGTTCTCCTCTGTATTTTGGAAGGGGCAGTGTGCTTTTACTGTCCAAAGAAAAAATAATAACTATGAACATTTAGCTCTGATTAAAACCTTATGTACATTTATATTAGTTAATATGCAGGCCTCGAAGACTTGGCAAAATGCCAACGCATCCCCTTACCATTGACAATATTGGGCACCCATGACCTTCAGGAAAAACGTGTCAAGGAATAAAATGAGGAACACCTCTCGCTGGAAGCAGAAGGGTTTTCCTAAGCTTCACAACTCTACCTGGGTCCTGACACAGAAAGGAGAACGAACACCACCAGGGCTGGTCATTTTTCAGATAATCAATCTGGCCGGCATTTCTGCCTGGTCTCAGCTGTTCATTCTCATCCCGGGGGAAGCGTAAAGGGCAAAAATGTTTCTTTTATGTTTGAACATGCAGAGTGCCTGAAGTTTGCATAAATTCCTAGTTGGGTAGGTTCAGGATGATCCAATTTTTGGAAAAGATTACAGGCTGTGTGTGTGTGTGTGTGTGTGTGTGTTCATGCTAGGGCTACATCTACACTTGGAGCTGGGGGTGTGACTCCCAGCTCATGTAGCCGTTGAGCTAGCAGGCTAAAAACAGTAGCATAGCCATGGTAGCACGGGCAGTGGTGAGTGGTGGCACCGGCTAGCCGCCCATGGGATCCAGGTGAGTTTCCTCTTGGGGTGGTTCGACCGTGCTGCTGCTTGCTGCTGCCCATGCTACTGCAACTACACTACTATTTTTAGCACCCTAGCTCAATGAGAGTGAGTACAGATATGTCTACATTCGATGGGAATTGCACCCCCAGGTCCCAGTGTAGATGTAGCCGAAGGCTCACTCCGTGCTACCCTGCCTGACTGGATACAGCAGTTCATTGCTCCAAGGCTTGGAAGAACACAATTACAGAAAATAGTTTCTTGTCCGCTGTTGTATTCTGGTTCTTATACTATGCCCATCATCCTGGCACCTGAGCACCTAATTTCCAGGCATATGTGTTGCAGAGGTATTGAAGTGGGCAATACTAAAGGGTCGACTAGCAGCATGTAGAGTGTGGATGTTGCTGACAGGTGTCCGTGCTAAGGCCCCTCCACTCTCATCCCAGATCCCCATAGCCTCTGACTGGCAAAGAGTACCCTAGCACTCTCTCTGCCCCTGGCTAATCCCCACTTGTGTTCAGTTTGAGAGTGATGAGGAATGGGAGAGCCACCTGTGTAATGGGACCCTTACCCCAAGGTACTTCTTAGTTTAACAAAGACGCTCAACAGGGACCACAAGTAAATAGTCTGTTAGTCAGGGAAGTTAAACATTGCTCTCTAGCACCCTCTAGAGATCAAAATAAACAGGTCTTAGGAACTAGTGGCAGTGGGAGGAGTGAATTTCCAGTAAGTACGAGTCAGGCTGAGTACATGGTAAGGAGAGGAGAGGGCAAGGTTATCTTTAATCATAACAAATTGTAATTCTTTATATAGCGCCTTTCATCCCAAAGGACTTCAAAACGCTCTCTGGGTGTAATTCATTCCTGTGCAGAGGGGCCAGCTCATGCATCCTGCTCATTTACAGGGTCTAAATACCTACTGGATGGGAGCTAATGGGTGCCCAGGCCATGGCAGAGCTATTGCATCACAGCATTTAGAGATGGGGAACACAGAGCTCTGGCTAGATCCCAACTGTTACACAAAGTGCCTTGCGGTCTTTAATATCCCACTGCAGAACAGACAATAATATTTTTTTACCAGAGCAATTGCCAGTGGGATGTGTGGACACCAGCCCGCTCTGTGCCACCAGGCACAGCAAACTGTCACTCAAAAGTTGTGTCATGTTTTGGATCGCTGCTCTTATTTATTACTCCTTGCTGGCTGTAGGGAGGCGATGCCGAGGCTTGAAGACAGGCCTGGAGCAGAGATGTTGTGTTTTTGGAGCATGATCCATGCTGGGCTGTCAGCATATTTGTAAACACTGCTTAGTTCTCCCCGCCAGGGATAAAAAGCAAACAAAGCTAGCTAAGCTTTAGGCCCCTTACACTGCCACTTCCCACTTCTCCTCTGTTTCCTAAGCAGATGATAAGCTTAATCCTTTTCATATTTTAATGACAGGGTAGCCTGCTTTACAGGCCCATTTCCCCCTCTCTTGTGTTGGGACTTGTATCCATGAGCCTGTTTCTAAGCTCTGCTGCGCTCACTCCTTCACGGGAAAAGGGGCCGGGGTGTTCCCAGTGAAAAGAGGCTAGACCTCTGAATGGACTCTTTGCCGTAACAGACTCTGGCCGGGAATTCTGCTGCTTCTTGTGTTCTGTGGAAAGGGCCTGCTTGGAATGGGAGCTGGGGGGGCGGCGGGGGGGGAACGAGTTAGGGAAGGAGAGAAAGAGAGTGAGAGAGAATGACCTGCACCTGGCCGCTTGCTCTCCAGGCTGACAGGGGCTGGGAGCTCTGCTGTGACTGTGTTCATTCCCTTGGGAAGGAATTTCCACCACAGTGACCCCGTTCTGCGTCTGACCTGGAGCAGAGCTGGGTTCATGTCCACTTCTCCTCCAAAACAGATAGAAGGTTGCTGCAGTGGGGGGTGGGGGAGGGGGGCTTTGAAGGGGGAGCTCAGAGAGGGAAATGGAGTGAACTTGGAGAACTCCCTGCCCCAAGAGAAAGAGCAGGAGAGAGAAGGCTTTGTCCTTGCTAGTGACGAAGTGGTTTTTCCCCGTGTTCTTGCAAGTCTCTGAACAGTGAATTTGTGTATCTAGCCGGGCCTCACCCATGTGAGAGGGCAGCACAATTTGGAGGGAAAGAGGAGGTTGGTAGCAGGCAGCACAACCTGAAAGCTCAGTGGGAAGAACAACAAATAATAGACACCAGGAGGGGGCGGGGTCACACTCAGCCATGGTGTAAGCAAATGTAAATGAATTGACGTCAATGCCAGGGATGAATTTGCCCCCTTGTTCCAACAGTGAAGGATTTGATGAGTCGTGTTGTGAGCCAGTGCCTAGCCTGGAAAGGTGAATCCCAGTGAGGAGGCAGAGAGCTGGGCCTGAGCCCTGGGCAGGAGGAATTAGCTGCTGAAGAGGAGGGAGGGAGCACTGAGAAAGAAAGAGGCCTGAAACCATGGAAACGGTATCTTCTTGTCAAACTCCCACCCCCCACCCCACCTCCATCCCCTTCCCTTCTCACTGAATTTCCCAGAATAGACACTGAGCTCGGGTTTCTTTTGATGAACCAGACACTTGGGTCAGTGCAGCTGTGATTAAAGTGGTCATCACAAAGCTCAGTGAGGCAGGCAAACAAGGAGCCACCAGCTACGGGTCTTCCCTGCCCTCCCCTGACCCAGCTGATCCTCTTATTCTCCAAAGGGAACTCTAACAATCTACTTCAAGGTCACCCACAAACTTAGAAGGAGGGTTTTACATGGGAGATTGATAGGAAAATGTCCCACTTAACAGTCCTAGTTTAGCTTGCTCAATGGCACAGGTTCAGTTTCTCTATCAGCGAGCTACAGGCCTTTTGAGGTAAATCCTGAGGTCCTTGCTTGGTTTTCACCCATCAAAGAGAGTAGGGCTTCAGGATCTGTTGTAGTGGCTTTTGAGTTTGAGCGGCCATTTCTTTCCCCTGAGCAACCCCCGCTGTCTCTACTGTAGCTCTGGTATGATTTAGACAAGGTGTTGTTGAATAAAGACTGGGAGTGGATGTGTCATTACACAAAGTAATGCATCTGATGAAGTGAGCTATAGCTCACGAAAGCTTATGCTCAAATAAATTAAGGTGCCACAAGTATTCCTTTTCTTTACACAAAGTAAAACTATTTCCTCATGTTTATTCCCCCCCACTGTTCCTCACACGTTCTTGTCAACTGCTGGAAATGGCCCATCTTGATTATCACTACAAAAGGTTTTTTTTCTCTCCTGCTGGTAATAGCTCACCTTAACTGATCACTCTCATTACAGTGTGTATGATAACACCCATTGTTTCATGTTTTCTGTGTATATATATATATATATCTCTTCCTACTGTATTTTCCACTGCATGCATCCGATGAAGTGGGTTTTAGCCTACGAAAGCTTAAGCTCAAATAAATTTGTTAGTCTCTAAGGTGCCACAAGGACTCCTCGTTCTTTCTGTTGTTCAGGTATATTTGAAAATCAGTGGAGGGAAGAGTGACAATGCACTGAACTGCTGAGCCTGATAGGGGAGAGGCTGGTAAGAGTTGAGGGACATAGAATAGGGCAGAAAATGAAATGGGATCTGAAGAGAAACTGTGAAAGACAGAGAGGAGAAGGCTGAGAGGGAAAGCAAGGAGGAGGGAGAGATGGGAGGTGGAGAGAATGGAGGAAGAGAGAGAATGTGGTTGTGCACGTGTGGAAGCTGAAGACGTGATTGAAGTTAATTTGGGCCCTGTCTGATTCAGTCTCTCAGTAATGATGTGCTCAACTGTAACTTCTGAAAATGATTATTCACGCTTACATAATAGTCTAAGGAAGAGGAAGTAATAGATTTGTGCTCATAAGCACACAACAGGAACACTGGGTTTAGGGGAAGCATTGTGATTGTGTAAAAAAATGAGTTCAGAGTGATATTCTAATGGTGCTGCTTTCTGTGATGAAACCACGTGCCACTTTCCAGGGGCATAACTCTTGCTCTGTCTCTCGATACACCACATTAGCCAAGTCACAAGTGCACAGCCTATGCTGATCTGTCCACACCCACTTTTCCACTAATAAAAGCCCTCTCTACATTCTACTCCAAAGAAGCCTCTTTATGCTGACCCAACCAAGCCAACCATTCTACAGAAGAGAGATACCCTGTAATCCAAACAGGATTGTATGATGTTTCCTAGGAGCCAAGGCCAGAGGTACAGATTCAGGGGAATGGGTGAAGGGATAAAATCAAAAACCTGGGAAGAGAATTGGAGATGGACTGCAAGGGATACTGTCTGAGATCCTTCCGTCAACAAATGCATTCTTGGCAGTGCATTCAAGGATCTTAGACTGAAGACATCTGGTATAGCTCTCTCTGGGAAAGAAGCTCTGTAGCTAGTCCATGTCTGCTAGCAGCAGCCATGGAACCTACTGTGTACAAGGAGTACATGACATGGTGTCAGAAGTAAGGGCAACCTAACTGTTGCCAGTGGAGAGCAGGAACAGCAGGAACAAAGTAACAAAGGATGCAGATCTCATCAACATGCCACTCTTCAATGCCCTAGAGAACTTCAGCTTTGATACACCTTCAGAATGGACAGACTGGAAGAAGTATTTTGCAAGATTTTACATTGTTACAAAACTCGCACCTTGAAACTGGAGATATTCAGGTAACTTCTTTAATTTGTGTTATGGGGAAGCAGGTAGAACATGTCTTTAAATCTTTTGCCGTTACTGAAGACAGTCACAAAGATGACTATGAAAGGGTTCTGGCTATGTTTGATGCACACTTTATACCTCAGAGAAATGTGGTTTATGAAAGAGAATGGTTTCATCAGAGAATTTAAGAACCAAGACAAAACGTTTAATCTTTTGTAAGAGCTCTGCATACATTGGCTGAAAACTGTGATTTTTGCTCTGCAAAAAGTGAAAATGTTAGAGATAGAGTGGTTATTGGGTTATCAGACAAGAACCTCCTACAGCAACTACAATTCACAACTATACAGATAGGAAAGCAGTCTGAACTAGTCAAACAGCAGAACAAAAGACAGGAGCAGCTTGAAAAACCTGAAACTAACTTAGAAGTTGTAAATAGACACAGCATGAGAGCTAAAAGTCATTACCATAAAAGCCCTGAATCCGTGAGGGAGTCCAAGGCAAATTACAAAGCCTTCAATTCTAAATATACAAGATGTGGAAAAATTCATAGCCCAACAGATGAATATTTAGCCAAAGGCACAAGGTGTAATAAATGCACAAAATATGGACATTTTGCAGCTGTTTGCCATATCAAGGCAGTCAGGAAGTTGACTAATATTACAGACAATCAAGGGCCATTGTTTCTGGTATCTATCACATATAATGACACAGCGCCTGCCAGGAGAGTGAAACTGAGTATTCATGGAAAGATTGTTGTCTTTAAAATTGACTCAGGAACAAAAATGACAGTCATCTCAGGAGGGATTGACAATTACCTTCAACCCTCCCAGAAGTGAAATCACCTGACACTGCCCTGATTAGCCCTGGGGGTATTCTGATCTGTATGGACCAGTTCACCACAGAAACAATTTACAAAGACAAAAGCTTTGCATTCAGAGTACATGTGATCAAAAGCTCAAATGCCAACATCCTTCTCAGCTGCAGCATGGAAGCCATGATGGGCCTAGTGAGAAAAGTGGAAGAACTCCATGGAGAATTTGGTGACATTGGACTTTTGAAAGGAGATATAGTACAAATAACCTCAAGAGACAATGATGAACCATACAAGACAGACCTTGGAAGAGACTAGCTGCAGATTTATGCAAATTCAGAGGACATCATGACCTGATCATAGTGGACTATTTTTCTGTGAATATAGAAGTAAGGTACTTGAAAGACATAACATTTTGCAGTATTATTGAGAAACTGAAGTGTTATTTTGCTCATCTTGGTATTCCAGAACAACTAGTGATGGAAAACGGACCACAATTCACTGCAGCAGAATTTAAATCATTCTGAACAAAATATGATTTTGATCATGTTACTAGCAGCTTACATTACCCACAATTAAATGGAGAGGCTGAGAGAGTTGTACAGACAGCCAAGAAAATCTTACAGCAGGAAGTTCCTTTCCTTGCTCTTCTGAACTACAGATTAACACTAACAGCTACTGAATATAGTTCAGGGTCTAGAACCTGGTGACCATGTTTGTGTCAAACTGGATGGGGAAAAGGGATGGAGAATGCCAGCTGTCATAAAGAAAAAGAATTCAGTGCCCAGATCATATGTGATCAAGACTGACAGGGGAGAGTTCACAGAAACCATCAATACCTACATTTTTTTTCTCAGAAAGAACAATCAACAGAGCAAACACTACAGATGGCTGGTGCAGAAGAAGACAAAGACTCAAAGATTTGAAACTGACTACAGGATGTGGTTGCAACTAATGGACAGCTAGATGACCAAGCTGTTACATATTTGGGCTGCTTTGGGTGATTAGAAAACCAGTGTGATTCAGAGACACTTAGCAGACTGATCTGTACTGAACTTTAAAGATAGCATGATAGTGTCAATTTTTGTAAATGCTAGGAATTTAAAATGTAATGAGGGAGATGTAATAAAATGTTAAACTGTACTATATTGTTAATTATAATATATTATACTATTATAGTATACTTAAGCACACAACAGCTATTCCTAGCAGTGCATTAAAAGATCTCAGGGACAAATCTCTAGTATCTCTCTCTATAAAGGAATATCTGTAGCCAGTACATATCTGGTACAAGAGCATGACCTGCTATTAGCAGCCCTGCAACCTAGAGTGTACTAGAAGTACATGACAGAGACCAACGAATGGATGTAGGGAAGGTGCCGAGAGGTTTGGGATTCATGGAGCATCAGAGCTTTCTGCAGTAACAGGCAAATGTCTGGATGAAACAGTCTCTAGTTAAACGAGGTACCAAACCAGCAGGGTTTGTTAGAGCTTTGAACAGGTAGCAAGACAAGAGAGAAGTTTTGCTTGAGTCAAAAAAAAATCTGGCCTATGCTTCCAACTGGAATAATGAGAACAAAGTGCTATCCTGCAGCAAAAGGTAGCTGTGGTTCCTGAAACAGTACTGAACATGGTTCATCTTGGGCTGCTCTTGCAATTCGGCTGTGTTCAGAAGAGGTTCAGCTGCACCCTTTCTCAGTCATCAGGAATTATGCTTACCACAGACAGGACTCTTCAGTGTAAGCAGCATGGGGGGCGTTATAAAGAACACATCCTTCTAGACAATGCTCAGATTACAAAAGGCCATTCTGAATTCTCCCATGGGTTCCAGGAAACTCCATGACATTTATCATACAAAGTCTCCTCAAATTCTCCCCTCATGGGGCGGAGAACACTGGGGGCCATGTAAGAGACATGTGAGCACTTAAACTCATGTAGACTGCGGATCTGCGGGAAACTTTGCCCCTCAGCTCACTGATCCCTCAGCCTCCACAGGGAGAGCCTTCCCCTCTGCAATGATCTCCCTGGCAGCATAGCACCCTCAGAAGCACTTGGAAGATGACGTCTAGAATATTGTGTACAGCTTTGGGCATCCTGATATCAGAAAGATGTCATCAAACTGCAGGGAATAAAAAAAAGAGCAACAAATTTGACTATGAATTCCCCATGACCCAATGAACTCCCAGAAGTGCTCCATGACATGGGGTTTGTATGTATACTGTACATAGGTGTAATAACAAACATGTTACAGGTACCCTGCAAAGAAAAAATAAAATTGGGTTTGTAGCCTTTTTGTTTGTTTTTGTTGCATAAAAAAGGCCTGAAAATTGGGCTTAAAAAAACAAAAACAAAAAAACAAAACAGGAGGCAGAAGTGTTTGAGGCTTGTTTCTGACCTTAGAAATAGCAGGGATTTCAAGTCTGGTATTTCTTGGAGGAAAACCTCATTGATGTCTCAGTTGTGTTTTGTGAGTTTTCTTATGCCTTAACTGAAGTGGGGATCTCAGGCCTTTCCCCCAAGTGTTTATTAGGGCTTTTTTTTTTTTTTTTTTACTGTCTCTAGGTGTTAACAAAAACAAACAAAACCCAAAAAATTTTAAACACTGTGACTAAAAAGATCCCTACCTCTCTCTGCATTTTTCACTTTCTTGTGAGGTAATAATGCCAGTAGATTTACAGCCATCCACAGAGTGCCAGACAAGACAAGACCAGACCTAGATTTGTGATGTAAAGAACAATCAGAAGCAACCTTTTTAAAAAGTGTGATATTTCCTATTAAGGTGAGATTTCTGTGAAACCATCCTCCTTCTGCTACTCAGCTCCACTGAGGTCAATGGAAAGATTGGATCTGGTCCTCAATGTGTTAGGAGTAAGTCTTGGGTTTCCTTCTCATGGGAGAGGGACGGAGGTACAAAGCATAGCATACAGTACTTCCCGGGTGCATGGGTGTGTGTGGGTGTACACACACAATATATATATATGAGGTAGGTGACAATAACACACTTATGATGATCATTGTAGGCATTTATCAGCAATGTGGTGAGGTGATATTTCATATAAAAGTTATATGTGTTTCTCTCTCAGGGGCACAGATTATCATCCTCATGTTTCAAGGCTTAAACTGATCGTGTATGTGGGGATCAGGAATGAAATCCACTGTGCCTCAGTTGTATAATTTTGCACAGATGGCTTGTTGCATCTAAGGTGGAGGTTTTTTTATTGTCTCTAAAGAATCATATGCAAATTAGTTCACCACATTATGTACTTAAAAATTCCAGTTTTCTGAAACTACAGCACGAACTGTTACGTGTGACGTACCTAGCATACTTTTGGATGCTGTCAAAAATAATATGGCATTCCAAAAGAAAAGCAAATCATGGCTCCAGTGAAGACTCTCTCTCCTCATTCACAAGAGAAGCAAAATCCTCTAGAATAAACACACAAGAGAAGCAAAATCCTCTAGAATAAACATGGCCAAGGGGCTAGAGGCTTAGGATTTATGAACAAATGGCATTCCTAGATAGAGACAGTACTAGGTGGTGTGCAAGCAAAGAACACACTTCCTTTGTCAGCTCATACCAATAAAGGAGCCATGTGCTATTACTCCATGAGAGATTTGGCTTTCTTATGTGCTTGCTGAGTACTTGAAAAATTTTTTATTCCTTTTTTCCCCGCAACCTCACCTTCCTCTGTTCTGCCATCACACAGATACCACATTCTTTTCACCTCTTCAAACTTTAGTTTTAGTGGCACTTGCCCCAAACAGAACATCAGTAGAGACTGCTTATATATAGCCATATATTTCTTATTGATTTTTGCTGCAGTAATTAGCTATTCAGCTATTGTAAGGAGAAACAATATAAATGTGATAGATAGACAGACAGAGAGAAAGAATTGTTCTAGCTATATGTTTTATATATGAATTATAAAATACAGTATAAAATATGAGAGGAAGGATGCTCTTACAGTTAAAAACCAAATGACTTGGAGCAAGAAGATCGGTGTTCTGCTCTCAGCCCTGTGACAAACTCTGTGGATGACTTTAGGAAAATCATTTCTCTATATTCTTGAGTTTCCCTATCTGCAAAATGAAGATCATGATACCTTTTATAGAGGGTGCTTATAAAGCTTAATTCATTAATATTTGTAAAGATCCTGGAATTGAAGGAGCTGTAGATATGCAAAGTTATGATGATTATGTTCTTTTCCTATTTCCCTTCCAAGAGAGGATAAGCTGTTTATATTGCTTTTTAAAGGTGACTGTAAAAATGGTACCATGGGACACCATGTTACCATTGACTCCAGATGAAATTTGCTCCGTTTACAAGTGAAACAATGGTTTATTTACAGTAAGTGTCAGCCCCGCAATCTCAGTCTGGGATCTGATTGTCAAGCTGGATTCTTTATGATTCATGACAGTCAGTAATAAAGCTGGAATGAAGTTGATGATTTTGTGAACAGACTCCAGCTTGCTCTCTCAGAGTTGTATGGCTCTTGGACAACTAACTCAGGCAAAAAGCAATACACATGTGTTTTAGTTAGTAAAGTATCTATGAGTCTAAATATGCAAAGGGACCAGAGCTGCACAGGAAGAAATGCCCATTTTTACAGTTACTTTGCAACCCACAAGCCAAACACTCTGTGTAATTATGATATTATTCTGTACATTGTATTGGTCACATTTTCCATATCTGGAGATGCAAGCTGTTTACCATATTCCTTCATATCAGGCAAGTCCACTTCTGAAATTGGCGATTTGGCTAGGGGCTGTCTCTGAGGATGAGACTTCCGGCACCAGGCCATGGAAAGAATTGACAAAAGTGGAACGGATGCTTTTACTCCAGGATTATTGAGCACATGAAGGATGATTTGTTGAACTGTGCATCGAAAAGTCTACAAACAGTGAGTACAGATCCAGGACATTGCAGTCAGAGGTGGAGAGCCACAAACCAGTCCCTGAAAAGCAATTTATTTAAGAAAATACATTGTTACCAAAACCAAAACACACACAATCTTGGAAACACTGGAAAATAACACTGGGACTACAAACCTTTGAGTAGTGGAATGTGCAAAAAGTTTAAATGACATAGAATGCTCTGGAAGATCCAGATAGTATTTTAGGGCTTGATTTAGAAAAGCAAAAGAAAAAAACGTGATGGACCTTAACCAGTATTTTGGATTACAGGAGCAGCTGCAGGTGTTCGCTGTGTGGTGGCGTTAATGGTTCACTTTCTGATCCCAAGAACACTTAGTACTGTATGTATGTCTGTTGGAGACAGAGCTTGGAGTTTGCTTGAAAGAAAATGCAGAAAGTTTAACTTTTCAGACATGTCCGTATTTCCTCAAACGTCCCATACAATCCATCAGAGAGAACAGAGATTCGATTGTCTAAAGCCAAAGATTTCTAGCAAAGGGACAGAAATGTTCTAGTGTTTTATCCAGGGGAACTCTGCATTAGTTTATGTCATATAGATATGGATATACATGAATGGTGCCAAGATTTTTTTAATTCAAAAATGTTATCTTCATGGGAACAAGAGGTTGCAGAAGGGGCCAGGGCCGACCACTCAGAGGAGGAAATTATTAACAATTCTTATCTTCTGGAATTTGTGTAGATTTTGCTTGGTGATCTGTACTGAACAATATTTATCTTTCCCTGATGGACTTTCTCTTTGTGTCCTCTCGATTTCTGTATTACACACTGTGTTCTGCTTGACTGTTCTCTCAACTGGGAGCTCATTGGCCAGAATGTAAAGACAATGGAATTACAGTTACGGTTGACAGTGTGTGAAGGTATTTTGTTTAAAGGTTGGCCGGTAATCACAGGCGACTGGGTTTTGGAATTACTAGTGGCTCTTTACTCTCTTTACCCCTGTGCATTTCAGGCTGTTGAGGGCTGCAGAGAGGGTCTGGAATGTGATGTTCAGTTAGGATTTGTTGGCTTGATATCTGTATTTGTTAATGTGATTGAGTTTTTGTCAATTTATCCTTTCTTTGTCTATGTTTACATGGAAAAAAAAAGACAACTGATGGGCAGAAAAATCTGTTCTCATTTTCAGGGCTATTTAAAATATTGTCTTGAAAGGTTCTAACTTCAATCCTAAGGTCTTCTCAAATATACTGCTCAAAATTCCTCTGTCTCTTTTCCTCCTACACTGCCTTATCTATCCTTCCTCACTGCACTATCTCTTCCCATATAAATACCCCCGAATCTGTATGCCTGTATGACCTCCCCTATTTTGCTTACATTATCTATAGATATACCTGTTGCATACACAATAGTAAACAACGATAGCGAAAGTCCCTGCCTTTTTTATTATTTGTATATAAACATGTCAAACTCTCAGTTGTGGGTTGTTGCTCTTTGCCTCCTCTGTTTGTGTGGCATTGCTGGCTGAGTGTGACAGAAGTGCAGCTCCACCCCAGAGGATGTCAGTAGTGGGTGCTGGATTTCTCACAGTATATACAGTTTTTGAAGCACTGTGGGACACTTCTGGATGAAAGGCTGAGAATGCTACTGAGGCAATTGTACCAAGTTCTGCTGAAAGAGAGAGCAGAGGTGTGGGGAGTTTAGCCATACATGGCAGGGTTGTTTTGGCACAAAGTACTGCATTAAAGATATGGGATTCAAGAGCGTTTTCAGACTTATTATGTTCCCTGCTGTCTACGACAGGAATTGAGGGAGTGGAACCTTTTTTCTGATAGGGTGCTTAGCAGCCCTGTATAAGCTTAATCCAAAGCCCCTTGAAGTTAATGTGAATGATCCCATTGACTACCCTGGGCTTTGGATAAGGCCCTATACAGGTTTTAACAGAACAGGTCGCACAGTGTGATTTGGGGGGTATAGGAAATATGAGGTACATTTCACATGGGCGTGTTTCCATCCACAGCAGCTAGTACACACTCCCTTGAAAAGTCAAATAACATGCCCTTAAGTATGAAGTTTTAATAACTCTCCCAGATCCTGAAATCCTCACTCATTTGTTCTCAGTCCATATTTCAAGCAAACAACTCCCTTCGACTTCAGGTAAGAATGTCAGGATTTGGCTTCTTCTTGATGCATTTCTGCAGCACCCATCAGCATGGTATCAGGGCACTCGAGTCATGGAATCACACCCGTCTTCCAGACACGTGCCATTGCAAAGTGTGAGTAAACATTCCAAAGAACACTCACATCCACTGTTCCCTCTAAGCTGTGCACGTGTGCACGCGGACACAGATCCTAAACCCCGCGCACAAGGCGAAACACCGCATGCATGAAAATTTGCACAGAACTACCACAATTTACACACAAGATATTTTTTGTGCACACAGCCTGTCAAAAATTAGAGGGAACATTGCTCACATCCCTGATTCCCAGTAAGTTAATGACATTTCCAGTCTACATCCCTACTTGATGGCATTCTATAGCTACCCTGTTGCGAGAAGCAGGTAGATGGTATAGTTCTCTGTCCATTGGGCCTGTCTTATGATTGAGTTTTCAGGCAGCAGCTTACATGGTTTGGAAGGCAATGTTCAAAGAGTCCCTATTTTCTCACGGCATTGACCAAACAAGCAGCCAATCCTAATAGTTATCCTCATCAAGGCTGAAATTCACACTCAGTCTAACTGTGGGTGTGAAGGCTATTTTACTCCTGCAGTCTTGGGGGTGGGAAGGGGTGTCAGCTGATCTCATGGGCCTTTTCCATATCTAGCTTCTATAAATAAAGATAACGAGAAAAACTAACAGAATCACAAATGGATAGTCCCATGGGGAATGTCCTAGTGTAGATCTGATCATATGTTGAGTATCTCTTGTCTCAACCTCTGCTCCCCTGGCGGAAGGAAATATAGACAGCATGAAAGTGTGAGCTAGCACCATAGTCAAGAGGTGCTCCAGTGGTCTGAATACTAGTCTGGGACTTAGGAGACTGAGATCTGGGTTTAATTCCCTATTCTGCCACAGGTTCCCTTGGGAAAGTCATTTACTTTCTTTGTGCCTCTGATTCCTATCTATAACATGGGGATAGTAGTACTTCCCTATCTTAAAGACCGTGAGGCACTCAAATACTATCGCAAGGAGGGGATGATGGGGGAGGAGGGAGGATATAAGTACCTAGATAGAATTATGAGAATTCCAATCACACCATGGGCACAAAAATCCGCTAAGGCTGTCACACAGCCTGAGACCAGCCAGGGAATTCACTATCAGAGCAGCATGCTATGCTTCACAGTGTCATTGTGAGATGAATCAGTTTCAGCCCCAACTTTGGATTCTCTGCCTGCTGTTAGTTTGTGTCAGTCGGAATGGCAGTTAAAGCTCCTTTAGGATGGTATCCTGTTCCACTTACCAATACTTTTTTGTACCTATAGTTACTAAAAACCCTAATACTGAAGTCTGATTTCCCTATTGAAATCCCATACCCACCCCAACCAGTAGTTTGTTGCACTGGACGGGGAACATTGGCTAAGTATACTTTATGAAGGTGATCAGTACCTTCGATATACATAAGATGGATAAGCATTGGGCTGAAGACATTGGTTTGTCCTTCATAATCACTGCTTCCCAGAACAGACTCACCCATCCTGTAAGTATGGCCTACATTCTTTGTTTCTTGATGTATAAGTTCATATTTGGCCCTATTAAAACACACTGCTTACTAAGAGATCCAGCTCACTCTGCATCAGTGACCTACCCTCTTCATTGTTTACCATTCTCCCAATCTTTGTGTCATCTGCAAACTTTAACATGTTTATTAATGACCTGGAAGGATACATAAAATTACTGATAAATAGTGTAGGGCCAAGAAGTGATCCCTATGGGACACCCCTAGAAACACATACCCTTGATGATGATTTCCCATTTGCAGTTATATTTTGAGACCTATCACTTAGCCAATTTTTAATCAATTTAATATGCACATGGGGATTCTGTATTGTTCTTGTTTCTTAATCAAAATGCCATGCAGTACCAGTTCAAATACCTTACAGAAGTCTTACTATTTTATATCAACACTATTACTTTTATCATCCAAACTTGTAATCCCATAAAAAAAAGATATCAAGTTAGTTTGACAAGATCAATTTTCCATAAACCCATGTTGATTTGCATTATTTTTTATCCTCATTTTAATTCTCTATTAATCGAGTCCCAAATGAACTGTTTTGTTATTTTGCCCAGGATCGATGTCAAGCTGTCAGGGTTACAACTACCTGGCTCATAGCCTGTTCACCCTTTTTAAATATTGGCACCACATTAGCTTTCTTCCAGTCCTCTGTAACTTCCCCAGTGTTCTAAGTCTTATTGAAAACACAGTATCAATGGTCTGGAAAGCTGCTCAGCCAGCTCTTTTAAAACTTTGGGATGCAAGTTATCTGGGCCTGCTGATTTAAAAATGTCTGACTTTAGTAGCTACTATTTAACATTCTCCTTAGTTCCTGTAGGAATAGAAAGTATTTCATCATCATATGATATAAATACCTCATCTGACTTTTTCCCGAAGACAGTATAGAAATATTTATTGAACACTTTTGCCTTTTCTGCATTATTATTGACAATTCTACCATTTCCATCTCAGAATGGACCAATACCATTGTTAGGATTTCTTCTGTTCCTAATATGCTCAAAAAACCCTCCTTCCAATTGTCCTTAACTCTATTGGCTATGGGTTTCTCCATGTGCCCTTTTGCTTTCCTTACAAACTTTCTAAAATTCCTAGCTTCTAATTTATATTCATTGCTATTAAACTTTCCCCTTGCCCCATTTTCTTTCTAACTCCTTTTGCTTCCCCTCTAAGCCAGACTATTTTTTTTATGAGTGTGCAGTTCTTTCTCAAATTTTGAGATTATGGCTTTTTGAACATCTAGTAAAGTGATTTTAAACAGTTCCCAAATATCAGTCACATTTTTCTATTTTGTTCTATTCTATCTTTCTTCCCCCTGATTTGGCTCAGGCTTGTTTTCAGCTTTGTGCAATTGGCCTTTTTAAAGCACCAAATGTCATCTATATCTATATAGAATAAAGTCTATATATAAGTACTGTGACTTGCTTTGGCAACACCTAGGTTGAGCCTTTGCACCTAAGCAATCACTAATTTTTAGTTCTGTGACCAATTCCTCTATCTGCCAAGATGAGGTCTACTATAGAATAGATTTCTGCTGCGAGAGCTGCCTCTCCTGGGACACTGAGACTGTGCACTCATTGTATCCCCTCATCACCCCTTTCTGACGAGGCCTGCATGCCACACGTTTTTGCAACTGTGATGTAATAACTGTTGTGGCATTTACTTCTAGCTCAACCTAGGTGTTGCCAAAGCAAGTCAAAGTACAATATGCAGCAGCAACACTCCTCCTGTCATATAACCTGCTGCTCTGTAGAGAAGGGTATCTCAGTGCTGAAGTATTGCGGATGTCAGGAAGTCTATGGGTCTGCTGCAAATGCTGGTGTTAAGAATCTCATTTTATCAGCAGCGCTGGCAGAAGGGTCTGCTTTTTCCTGGTTCGATGGACTTCGGCTTGGCTTGTTTGCATGCTGTTGAGTTTTGGGGAAAGGGATTGTACGCTGTTAGACCCCTTCTCCTTTGAGTTCTTTCTTCTTCTCTGGTTTTGTTTGACTGCAGCTGAGAGACACTGGAGCAGCCAGGAATAAGCATCATATACTTTGTGTTTCTTTGCTTACCAGTTGACAGTCCCTTTGTCAGCAGGCCCAAATAACTTGCATCCCAGAGTCTTGTCAACTCCAGTCTTACCGCCCACTCCATAAAGAAATAAAAGGTAGCTTCCTCAAGCGAAACCCTGCAGGAAGGAATAAACGTGCCACTAGTCCCAACTTCCATGTACCGGAGGATGCAATCCAACAACAAAGCAGAACTGCAAACTGCTTGCACTTTAGCGGTTCCTCTTGGACCTAGCATACGTCACTAAACAAGGGAGAGCCTGTAAAGGCCCCCAAATCTTCCAGGAATACACCCTGCTCTTCAGAGGGTCCCTTCAGTGCTAGGTAGGCCTTTCAAAAATACCACAGAGAGTCTGTATGGTTCAAATATCAGACAAAAGCACCTGCACAGCAGAATCCACTCAGCACTCAGTGGCTTCCAAGGGTCACTGGCGTGATGTGGCAGAGTGAAACGCTACACGCTCAAGCTGACTGGTAGCTCTGTCCCCATGGTATACCCATAATTACCCAGGGCAGATCTGGTGCTACACAGTACATGAACATTAACCCAGCAGGGACTGTTGGAGAGAGACCTAGCTATATGGTAACCAATAAATGAACTGATAAGGTACAAAATAAACCTCCCAGTCACACAAAGATGTTTTCCTTCCAGACAATTAATGCCAATCTCCAAAATTAGAGGCTGCTCTTAAATCTGTTTTTTAAAAAACATAAAGAAAAACTCCATCTCAGGAGAGGCTTTTGTCCGTTGCAGCTGTCACAATATCCATCCACCCAGAGCCAGGAGAGAAATCTCCAGAGAGTGGTAAGGCAAAACAGCAGGGAAAGTACAGGCAGCCTGGCATGTTAACAGGGAATTAGAAACAGTACCTCGTGGTGCAGACTGAGTAGGCTTCCCAATCCCCTATGCAATGTGATTGATATGAGGATGCCTCTATGTGACATACACTCACAGGTACGTGCAATGAGAGACACAAGGCTGGCTTCAGGTTTTTTTTAGATAGCACTAGATTGTGAAATTCACTTTAGCCGGGAACAAAAGCCTGCCTGGATTATTTTGCCACTGTGCCCATCATGTGTGAGGTGAAAGTCGTGTATCTGATGGTACCTAGCAGTTGAAACGAGCACACAATGTTCTCTAGGAGCGTTTTGGTCCTGCCTCTGACTCTAGACTGTTCCTATGGCAATGCTGTCCAGGCCGGAGCAGGGTGTAATGCCTTGCAACTGAGACACATAAAAACAAGCCCAATACAAATCAATGACATAAATCTCGACGGTGGGGCGGAGAAAATGATCCTGCCCCAACTCTAGGGTTGCCAGTATAGGTTGGACGTATTCCTGGAGGTTTCATCACATGACATAATCTTTAATTAAACATTAATCTTTAATTCCTAGAGACTTCAGGACAATCCTGGAAGGTTGGCAACCCCCCACTTCAGCCCATATTTGATTGCTACTATTTTAGTCAGTGGAGACTAAACTGGGGACATGCATGAATATGAGCCCATCGTGCAATGCTCTACTCACTGCTGGGTGGTGCCTCCTTCTGGTGATTAGCTCCACCCAGTTCAGCACCCTCTTTCTTCTCTTCCACCTCCTGCTCATGTAGTCACAGTAAGGCCACTTTGTGACTCGGCCCTCTGGTCAGGTCCCACTGTGATTTCACCTTCCAGGGGAGTCTTTCAAGGTCTCTCTCCACAAGCAGGGTCAGGCAGTCCTCATGCCCACTGCCCTGACTATGTCACTCCCGCAGTGACTCAGGCTGTCTTCCCATTCGCTGCTCCATGCAATAGCACTGTGCAGTGGATGGCAAGGGAACCCAGGCCTACCCTGTGGCTTCCAGTCCAGGGCTCTGTACTGAGCAGTTAAGGGCTGTGGCTACACCAACCTTACTGCTCTCATCCCTGGACTACTTCCTACCATGCTGCTCCAAGCTTTTCATTCTCCAGCTTTCCTAGACAGCCCCTCTCTCCTGGGCCTACTAGGTAAACTCTTCCTCTCCCCCCTTCCTTCTCCCTTACCTCAGGGAGAGATACTGCAGACTTCCTTCCTGCAGCCTCCCACTCTGTTGCCAGCCCCTGCCTGTTCCCTCACAGGTGAACTTCCTCGAGGTTTGCCAACTTTCTAATAGCACAAAACTGAACACCCCTACCCTGCCCATGCCCTGCCCCTTCTCCAAGGCCCCACCCCCACTTGCTCCATTACCCCCTCCCTCCGTTGCTCTCTCTTCCCCACCCTCACTCCCTTTCATCAGGCTGGGGCAGGGGGTTGGGCTGCAGGATGGAGTATGGGCTCTGGGCTGGGGTAGGGGGTTGGGGTGTGGCAGGGTGAGGGCTCTGGGCTGGGGATGCACGCTCTGGGGTGGGGCTGGGGATAAGGGGTTTGGGGTGCAGGAGCGGACTCTGGGCTGAGCCAAGGAATTGGAGTGCGGGAAGGGGGAATGCGGGGTCCCAGTGGCGCTTACCACGGCTGCGAGGAAGCAGCTGCCAGGTCCCTGCGGCCTCTATCCGGAGGCACAGCCAGGCAGCTCTGCGTGGTGCATGCTGCCTTCGCACCTGCAGGCATCACCCCTTGTAGCTCCCACTGGTCGCAGTTCCCAGCCAATGGGAGGTGCAGAGCCGGTACTTGGGGTGGGGGTGGTACCTAGGGGCCGCAGGGACCTGGGGGCCACTTCCAGGAGCAGCGTGGAGCCAGGGCAGATAGGGAGCCTGCCTTAGCCCCGGACCCCCGCTGCGCCGCCAACTGGACTTTTAATGGTCAAAAACTGGGTGCCTGGCAACCCTAGCTTCCTCCTAATTAGTGCCTAAATCTCCTCCATTTGTAGCTTAATTGGTTGACTGGGCCCACTTAGCCTAATTCATGGCTTTCAAGGCTGGTGTGGGGAGTACACCACAGCACAGAGCCAAACATTTGAAAGGGATTAAAATAAAAGGGAATCTTATATCTGGTCTACACCATGGTTTTTGTATCAATTTAACTATTTCAGTTGGGGGCTGATCTTCTACCAATATAGTTATACTGATACAACCCATAGTGTGGGCACAATTAAACTGGTTCAAACCTGCCTTATACCAGTGTAGCTTATTCCCCTTTCCATAAGGTAAAATGCAGCTTTTTTTGGCAGACAAGTCCCTATGATTTTAAGATGTGATTTTGCAGAAAAACCAAGTTAACTTCTTTGTGAAAATCTGATTCACCCAATAATAGGGACAAACTCAGAGCCTACATCTAGAATTCTGTATTATCCCAGCAACAACACCACCAGCAAAAATCATTCTGCGGCTAGTGAAACTTTAACAAAGCCATAAAACAGAGTAATGACGTTTAAAGGGACAGGAATAGACTTCAGGATCCAAATCTTCAAGTTTAAGAACATTAAGTGGCGGAGTAGCCTACGAACCTAAACTCTGGTTGAGATGGTATGTTGAGCACCTTTGAAAACTGTTTTGTGTGAAAGAGGGCAGAATGGTGTTTATGATTCAATGAAAATTGGGCACTTTCATTTCAAAATTGTGAAGGCAGGTTCATTACATCTTACCCAATGTTTTCTCTGTTGCATTTACAAACTGGATAAACTCTCCTGGGGAGGAAGGCAAACAATCAGAGGCATAACATGCGTCAGTGGAAGTGTAGTGTACAACTCACTAGAGAGTGAAGCAGACAGACAGATGTTTATTGAAATATTCTGTCAGAATGTGATTGATTCTTTAGGGCAGGGACTGTGTCCTCATCTGTGGTTGGAAAGCACGTAGCCCATTTGGGTGACTAGCACAATAAATAATAACAACAACAACAGGCCATTGCCATTGCTCTCTCAGGGGATCTTGATTGCCACCAGAATCTCTGTGTGCATGTGCATTTACACACTGCACTATATATGGGATTTTGGTAGTTAAAATGTTAGCTCACCCACACTGTAACCATCATGAAACGTGCAGCAAGGGAACAGGGCAAAACTTCATTCATTTTTATTCCCAGGTAGAATTTAACATGATGTACACACTGTGAACACAACAAATCCTGCATCGCGGCAGGGGGTTAGACAAGATGATCCTTGTGGTCCCTTGTAACTCTATGGTCCCTTTCCTCTTATCCTTCTAGTTTTGGAAGAGTCATTGTAGTCTCTGTGTGTGAAATACTGTGTATATGGGAATACAGACCTGATATATATATAACATTTTATATTTTTAAATGGGTGTTCACTGGGTAAGCTTTAAAGTAAGTTTTCTCTATCAAGATGTAGTTTTTGGAAGGTAAAGCTGTTTGACCTATAGCCTAGTTCCAGAAAGAACATTACTCTATTTTTAGACTAGTAGAAAACAAAGGGAAAAGATGAACTGGATCATAAGTCTGAATTTATTTTTAATGTTGCTGATAGATGACTGTTGGGTGAATAGCTGTTGCCTGGATGGTTTTTTCATTCAGCTGTTTTTATAGCGTTTCTTTACATTGACCTTCCTGTAAAACTGGTGGCATGACATCTTAAAATATTTTCCCCAGAGAAGACTATGCCAACTTCCTCAAAAGTGGCATGTCTGCATATTTTTTTTTTTATGAGACTTGGACTTTCAGCTTTTGTGGCAGCCGGCAGGCAAACGCCCAAATATCCTTTTGAATTACTGATTTAAAGTGGACTTTTCCAGAACTGATGCTAGCTAAAGATGACCTCATTTGAATCTCATTAATCTGAAGACATTGAAGAGAGGAGCTAAAAGACAGAGTGATTGGAATATGCATACTATAAGGATCATCAGAAAGGCCCAGAAGCTCAGCTTTTGGGTCAATGAGCCATCTGAGGGAAGACTGACCTTCCAGAATCTCCAAGTCCGGCCGCCGCGGGAAGAGGAAGTCACAACATCAACAAACAGGCTACGCCAGCCTTTGATCAGTTTCTCCTTGCACCTGAAGTTCCACTAAAGTTCCACTGTGGCAGCAGAAAACAATGTTGATGACAATTTCAGGCTGCTACTTTATGAGGGTATGTCTATCCTGGAATAAAAGCCCTGTGGCATGGCCGCGGCTGGCCGTTGTCAGCTGACTCGGGTTCCCAGGGCTTGGGATGCAGGGTTAAAAATAGCAGTGTAGGCTTGGGCTGGAGCCTGGGCTCTGGGACCCTCCCTCCTTGCAGGGTTCCAGAGCTCGGGCTGCAGCCTGAGTCCGAACCTCTACACAGCAGTTTCACAGCCACACAGCCCGCGATGGGCAAGCCCAAGTTAACCGGCATGGGCTAGTCACACGTGTTTAATTGCTGTGTAGACGTACCCTGAGAGTCCAGAAGACCATAGGCACTGACTCCATGAGTGTTCCAGGGCTCAAGCACCCACCGGAAAAAAAAAGGGGGTGCTCAGCACGCGCAGGCCCAGATTAATCTTTTGTGAGCCTCGCCCCCCACTCTGCCGGTGCTCTCCTCTGAGGCCCCGCCTCCACCTGGGGTTTTCCTGAGGCCCAAAGCCCCACCCCCGCTCAGCCTTTTCTCCTTGAGGCCCTGCCCACTACTCGTAAGAGGGGAAGAGGTGGAAAGGAGCATCCACCAGTAAAAACAAAAGTCAGTGCCTGTACAGAAGATGCTGAGAGCTGAATAGTTGACAACCCCCTGTTACCTTATGTGTCTCATTTTTCCTTTTTTCTGCTTGTATCTTTTGTTTTTATTAACTGGGAAGCATCCCAACATTTAATTCCTAATTGGAGGGTTTTACAGTGTGGCTGTGTATATGCATGTGTGTATGAGCACCCATCAAGTTCACATGGAGAAGGCATCATTAAGAAAGCTCCCTAGATTTAAACAGTCCTAAACATAGTTTCACTAAGATACTCGTTGGAGTGTGTGCAGTATTCTGTGGTTAAAAGCCCTAAGAACCTTAAAGCTGACATCTGTAAATGTTGTTTGCAGTGTTGCTGCAGCCGTGTTGGTCCCAGTGCACAAGAGAGACAAGGCAGGTGAGGTCATAACTTTCTTTGGATCAATGTCTATCGGCGAGACAAGCTTTTGAGCTACTCAGAGCTCTTCTTCAGGTCTCCAGATGTGCCTGATTTAGCATCTGACAGTGGAAGAAGCCACCTGAGATGTAGAAGTAATATATAGTGACAGAATGTGTGATGGTGCACAGTGTACCCTGCATTTTTTATTTCCAGAAACTGAGCATTTCCACATAAATTCCTGAATGGCAGAGGCAAGTGAAGCTGCCAGTGGGTGGTGCATGGGCATCTCTAATGACTGCAAATACAAACTGTATTAACGTTGCCCGCTGCATGTATTCTATTTATACCACACCAGAGGGAGCGTTGGCAAAGCATCACAGAGAGAAAACCTTTTGTTACACCTAGAGTTGCTTCTGTTCGTGCAAGTGAAGAAATTAAAAAAAAAAAAAAAAAGGATTGAATGATTTACTGATCTATCTATCCACCCACGCACGGTTTAGCAATTGACTATACCATAGTTAAGCTACTATATATTGCATAGCTGTGATTTCTTTAGGAAAAATGATCAACTGAAACATATTTGAATCATTAGGATTCAGAACTGTCAATTCACAGCTTTTCCCAGTATGGTACAATACTGTTTTTTGGCTCTTTTTTCAGACCTGCTGGGAGAACTGACCAACGGACTTCTTTTTCTGGTGCTATGCTCCAGGCTTGGCATTGGGGGACTTCACATGAAATCAGAGAATGATTTGTGTATTAAGAAATAGCTCTGGCACTAAAATGTTTAAAATTATTCTTTGTTTCCCTGACTTCTCTCCCAATTTAGATTATCCAAATCCAGATTCCATCAGACTTGCCCATGAGATGGAATTCTAAGAAAACACTCTTTTGTTTGTTTTTTAATGTCCACTTTTCTCAGACTTCCCATTCCATTTTTAAATTTGCTTAGGGATCCCTTAGAATTGTTCCGTTTGTTCCTTCAGGAATTAGAAAGCGGGGGGACGGGGGGGACGGACACGACAATGAGAATGCAGTTCTTGGAAACCTGACTTTCCAGCCTACAAACTGCCAGCTCTTCCAAACACATCAGTGCAATGTGAAATGCAACTGAAAATGGCTTGATATTTCTGCATGTTTTCAGGGTTAATCGAGTGATTAACTGAAGGGAATACTAGCATGGAGGCCCAAAGTTATGCTTACAGTATGTGTGTGTGTGTGTGTGTGAAGGAGGGAGTCGCAGATCTGGCAAAAATAAATATTTAAAATTTGTGCCAGATCACTGAGGGAAAGCATCACAGAGAGAAAGCACTGTCTTAGCGAACCTCCTGCTCCCAGATTATGATAGACACCCCTGTTTTTTCAGACCACTTTAAATTAATATTTAAGCACCTATGGGCTTGATTTTGTGCCCATTGAAGTCAAGAGCAAATCTCCCATTGACTTCAATGGTGCAAGAATAAGTCCTAAATGGCCTGGTTATAAAAGTACTCAGCACCTAGCAGCTACCAAATAAATCACGGCTCAGCCATTTTAAAAACCAGGCCACTAACTTAAGAGCCTAAATATGGATTTAGGATTTTTAGGTACCCATTATTTAACATCTTGGCCATTAATTTCTTCCTCCCATCCTCTAGCTACGTATGACTTGTTATCATGAGTAAAAGAATAAGAACCATACAGGAAATATGGCATGAACGTTTGTTTAGTTTCTTTGTTGATGTATGGCACCTCTAATAAACATTCTAGGCACCATAGAAATCCTTACAGCTATTGCCTCACATTAGTTGCAGTAGAACCTTAACATGGGAAGGCACGTGAGTCTTCTCGCTTGTGCCTGAATTCATGCAGATACATGAACATTTAGTCAGATTTCAATTTGGCTGCTTTTTTGGTAAAAGGATGTTGGCCAGTATAAAAATCCAGGTGAAATGTAAGACCAGGTGAGCAATGTTATAGGGATATTTTTAGAAGTGAGGATGCTGTACATTATTTACAGTACATTGTAGCTTTATGGGGATATGACCCATTGGTGGATTGAAAATTATTTTGATAGATTACTGTGATGCATAGGCTTTGTCAATTTCACCCAAACCCAGGATTGTTAAAGTTATGGATTGTTTGATTCACAACAACATTCATCCATAAAAAAGCTAATTAAAAAAACTCTGTTGAACTTTACACAGAATAAGGAAAACTGTGCAGGTCTCCCTCCCCATAGGCCCAGCTGTCTGATGTCCATGAAGAGCGATGCAGGGGCCAGGACAGGAGGATGGGACTGCATATAGGAATCTGCACAAAACATTGTTGGAAAAGGTCCAGAATGCGGGACCTTTTATTTTAGCTTTATTTAGAGAAATATCCTACCCCCTTCCTGTGGGCTTGTCAGCCTCTGTGCTCCCTGAGGCAATTTTTGGCAGCGACATTTAAGGGAAAGTCCAGTCATTAGCAATTTGCTGACTCGGAAGGGGTCTTTGTAACAATTAGAAAAAAGGAGGGAGTCTTTTGCAATGTTTGAACAACCCTCCCGCCCTGTTGCAAGCAGGACCACAGACCCTCCTCAGGCTTCTACAGAGCTCTGACCTCTCCCCCTCTGCTGCAAATCCTGCAGTGCACACAAGGAGCCCACCACTGCAGTTGCTAGAGGTGAGTCAGTCCTTACTCAGACCAAGTCTTAGATCGGATCAGCAAGACTGAGCCCCAATTGGTGAATGCTGCATGAGAGAGCAACACAAAAGGGATTCCAAGATAAAACAACAAAAGGAAGAGCAAATCGAAGAACTACAAAGGGAAATAAAATGATTTTTGTGTGTGTGTAAATCGAAGAACCACAAAGGGAAATAAAATGATTTTTTGTGTGTGTTTTCCTCCACCAGCAGGTGCCTCTATAGAGTCAATGCTTCTCTGTATCATTGCAGGCCTAGTGGCACGGTGCTGGAAATAAACTGCTTTCTAATATGTCCTTCCCCATTTCCACCCCCTTCCCCTTTCTGCACTCTGTGGTGAAGTCAAGGAATTTGCCCAGGTTGAACATGCAATCTACCCCAGTGCCAGGAGGCAGGAGATCTAGCTCTCTATAGTTTAACACATGCAAATTGTTGCAAGAAAAAGGAAGGATAAAAACAGTATTTTCCAAAGGATGAAATATTGTGGGTGGCAGGAGTGAAGGATCTTGACTGGGGAATGTGTGTGGGGTCCACATTTAGTCTACACAGATTTTTAACCCCCAGGAAGCAGATTGAGGTTTGTCTGTCAGAAGGGTCCCCACAGCACACCAGTGTGCACCCACAGGTCCTTTGAGCTGACACGAAATCACACAGGCCGGAGGGAAGTCAAACCTACGGGCGAGGAGAGAATGCTCCCTTACCTAGGTGCTAAGAGATCATAGGATGTTGGGGTCAGAGGCCCTTTGGGGATTAGCAAGGAGGAGATAGCGCCCCCCCCCCACGCCCCCATGCATTTGGCTTTGGTTTGGAGCCAGCCCCGTTCACAAGGTGAATTCTGATTTTTTGAACACGTTCCCACAGGGGCTGACAAAAGGGGGAACGCAATCGTGACTTGGGGCTGGGGGGGGGAGGGAAAATGAAAGCGGCTGGGGGCCCTGGAACGGATCCCCAGTTCCTCTGGCTGCAAGCGATTGCCAGCACCACACGACTCTGCAGCGGGCTTTCGGAAGGAGCAGGATGTGTGCCAATCGCAACGTCGTCCCCCCCCCCCCGGCTGCAGAATTGGGCCCCCTGGCCGAGGAGGGAGGGGAGGAGGGTGGAGCTGGGCGGGGCTTAGTAAGCTCTTCTGAGTCAGGAGCGGAGCTAGCCGAGCAGTGCAGTTCCAGTTGCAGAGGGAGGGCGAAGCGAGGCAGGGAGAGAAAGAGAGCGCTGGGCTGTGGCTCTTGCCTGACGTTCACGAGCGAGCGACAGCAAAGTGCAGCCAGACTCTCCGCCAAGAAAGGAGAGCGAGCGAGCCAGATCAGCACAGGAGGGAGCAGAGCAGACTAGGAGGAGCAGCTCTCCCTGTGCGCTGGGATTTGCTATTGGTATTAATTATTATTTTTACCCACTCATTAATTTATTCCCCCCGCCCCCACTCTTACCGGCTTGGATTTTCCCTCCACTCCCCGGCCACTTTGGATTTTGAAAGCGGTGGAAAGAAGGAAAGGGATCCAATCCCCACCCCCCGATCCCTCCCAGTTGCAGGGAGAACCGAACCGGGCCGAGCCAGGGATCCAAAGCGGGGATCAGCCCCCCTCCCCTGAAAGGAAACTCCAGCTTGGGAGCAGCCGCAGGAAACCAACCCGAAGACTGGAAAATGCATTGAAAACTTTCGGGCAAACTTTTTTTGTGTGCGCGCGCGTGGGTTTTTCTTACCTCTCCGAGGGGAAATCTGTTACAAATCGGTGCCGTTTGGAGCTTGGATTGTCCCTCCGGGGGTCGGATCGGAACCGGGCCGGACGGAGGAGGCTGAGCTTTGTGCAGGGAACGAGAGAGAGAGAGAGAGAGAGGGAGGAAAAAAAAAAGCGGGGAGGGTGTCTGTTTCTTTGGCGGTTAGAGAGCCGGGCTCATGGAGGGGTGAAACCCGAGACTGAAGAGTTCCCCCTGGCCGCAAGCTTTGCAGAAATCACCCAGGAGAGCGGCTCCAGGAGAGGGAGGACGAGGGCACGGAGGGGTAGAGAGAAAGGGAAGGAGACAGGCGGCCAGAGAGAGACACAGCAAAAGCTCAGCAAGCCACCCCCCTCCCCCGACCTGCTCCAGGAATCATGAACTTTCTGCTCACTTGGATCCACTGGGGGCTGGCGGCGCTGCTCTATCTCCACAACGCCAAGGTAAGGGGGGGGTGAGTGGGGGGCTTTGTGTGTGTGTAGGGGGCGCCTTCCCCCTGCCCGGCGTGGTCTTTCCCCCCGCCTGCGGCTGCCACCGACCGTGCCTCGAGGCTGGGAAGTCAGGGATGCCGGTGGCAGAGCGAGCACCCCTCGCCTGCCCCGCGCCCAGGCTAGGTGTATGGAATTCACGTGTGCAGCTGTCTCCGCGTGCGTGTGCAAGGGCACGAGTGTGTGCAGTGCCGTGTGTCTCCTGCAGAAGTATCCCTAGACGCCGCACGCCCTCAGACACAGACAGACAGGCATCCGATGAAGTGAGCTGTAGCTCACGAAAGCTCATGCTCAAATAAATTGGTTAGTCTCTAAGGTGCCACAAGTCCTCCTGTTCTTTTTTTAGGGAAAGGTGTGTGAGCTACCGTGAACACACACATGCACTTTGAGTGTAGTGGCCATCAGGCACCCTTGTACTTGCGGGGGGAGGTCCGGGATTTTATGAGTTCCTGAAGGAGTCCCGGTTCCCACTCGCTGCTCAGCCCGTGCCCACTCTCCTCTTCCTCCTGGGAATGGGACGGATTTGTTGCCTGTGGAGTTTCGTAGAAGTTGGGAGCTTTATTTGAAATTCACAGGCGGACATGATCCCCGTGCTTGGCCCCGTCATCCCTCCCCGGGCATGTAAGCGGCACGCTGACTTCTTGCATCAGCTTCTGGAAGCACCGTGCCTGGGCTGTAAGCCTCGTCCTCTGTCTCCTGACATTGCAAAAGGCTGTTTTGCCCTATTTGTCTTTAGTTAGATCTCTCGGGCATGTTACTGCCCGGCGCTCTGAGAACACCTCGCTGCTGGAAAAACAAATAGAGATCAAAGGGGACAGAATGGATTCTGTATTTCATCCAGACTGATTTGCAAAATACATGTCCCCGTTGAGATTTCAAAACTCCGATTTCCCCCTTCTCTCCCTACTTTTACCCCAGCTTCCATGGCATTCCCAAGGATCAGAAATCGGTTTGGCCTCCTTAAAAAAAATACACCTCTTTGTACAAACCCTGTCTCTTTTTAAGGGAGTCAAGTGGGATGTGTTGCCAAGTTTTTAAACGGGTTAGATTGAGCGTCCAGGTGATATGGTATAGGTTGGCTAGGTAGGCATATATTATAATTGGAGGGATAAGAAGAAGTTAGTTTTCTTCTACCATTTGTCTTCAGGAATTTGGGGAGGCCCTCACTGAGGGCCAGGCCCTCCAGTGTGAGAATAAATACCATTTGTAAACTAACCTGCTGTTCACATTGTTTGCTCAGCTCTGGCACTAGAAGGTAACTCCTCAATTAGAAGCCATTTCAGATGTAACTGAAGTCTGGCAGGCATCACATGCTTTGTTGCTAGCCTGTTACAGTGCCACTTTCTAGGTGACAGCAGCAGATTAGCCTGCGCTTGATAGGAAACCAGGCTTCCCTCCTATTGGAGAGTGTCATGTGCTAAGTTATGGTGATATCACTGTCCTGTCCTTGGCTAGTCTCATGTTAAGGTGGTTTAAAAAAAAACAAAACCAAAAAAACTTTGAGGCCGGCAGATCAGACAGAACCCAAGTCTGGCCATTTTCAGAACACAGTGCAAAAAGCCTTCTGCAAAAGTCTCTCCTCACCGGAGGAGAATAATGACAAGGAACGAAAGAGACAGAGGGGAAAGGTAGGAACAAATAAGGAGGAATAACAGAGTGGCAGGGAAGAGGCATCCCTGCCTCACAGAGTGTTGTGAGGATTAAGGCATTAAAGATTGTGAGATGCTCCTGTGATAGTACAGACGTGGGAGCCAGATAAGTGCCTAGACAGACAGACCGCCAGGTTCCTGCAGACAGACGTGAGTTCTGCCCTTATTTGTATGTCGGTCGCCTACATACTACGGTGGTGGGAACATTAGAAATACTGGTGCTAGACAGATCTCACGTAGGCAGCATTGCGATGACCGTGGGCCTGGCATAAAGCATTACTCTGTGTCAGGACCCGAGGTTCGCGCTTTGATGATAATATTTTATCTCCACTGTTTATCAGGCAGTGGTGCTGAATAAACTTATCTACCTAGCCAGGCATGCTGGGGAGAATTAAAAAAGCCTTGGCCCCGGCTCCCAGGAAAAGCAAGGTACAGGTAATGCAGTGCTGCTTTAATAAATGCAGAGGAGAGAGGCTGGTATTCCAGTGCCGCTTTAGTAAAGGCAGAGTTATAATTACTCATTCTTGAGGCTGTTAGTAATATTATCACGACTTGCAGGGAGGCTGGGACAGTGGGAAATTGTGAGTTGGTGGCTTGGGATGGGCGGTGCTGCTGCAGGTGTCCTGCTTTACTTGCGGGGAGTATCCTTTGTAATGACGGGGGGGGGGGGGGAGAGAATGCAGTTAGAATACCACCGTCCTCAAATGTTAGCCAGCCCTGGCCCTGCCACCCTGTCCCCACTGCTCTCAGGGTCAGGTGTGGCCAGTGGGTTTGGGGAGAGGGTACACTGACTTCCCCACAGCCCCTTTCCCCTTGAAAACAGGGAAGCACAGACCGGCCCCATCATTTCTTTGTTCGATGGGTTTGATTCTAAACTGCAGCCTCCTAGGAGTGACCCCAGGGAGAGAATATCCTGGGAGCCCGAGCTCTTCCCTTCCTGTCGTGGAATGTGGAGAGCCTTGGGTACACCAGCTGTGTTGCCATAGGGGTCCAGCAGTGATCAGACACTGAGGGAGGGAGGGAAAGAGAGCCTGTGACTAGACTGTTAATGATCTCACACCGACCAGGCTCCTGCTTTTGGTGTATCTATGAGCCAGGCCACACTGGAAACACCAGGAGAACTAACTTCCCCAGCCCCTTCCACACTGAGTAGACGGGCCACAGCGGGTCATCTTCCTCAAAGCTGCTTTTCGCTCTTGCTCTGAGAACAAACTAACAGGAGCAAGTCTTGGGAGCAAAAAGGGGGATTCCGCACTGCCATCCCAGCGGATCTCTAATTCTTGGACAAACCCAGATTCTCTTGCCCCATTCTGCTCTGTTTCAGAGGTCCCCATGCTGTCTGCCGGCAGCTTGCAGGATTACTGACCTCTCTCTGCATGTACAATGGGGAAAGGTTGCAGTAAAGCCTCCCCCTTGCGTAGAAACCTCTGAGAAGAATTTCTAGCGCCTAAGACTGAAAGTGCCTTAACTCCAGTCCCAGAGTCCCTCCCAAAGTGGCTGGATTGTTTGTTCCAGCCCCAAACAGTTACAAAGCTCTTTTAATGAGCCTGCAGAGATTAGGGGGAGGGGAAGGAAGAGAAAGGGTTGTGGTGGGGGGAACGATTGAATTAACCTTTTCTCTTCCTCAAGAGAATAACTTGCTTCGCATTAGAACTGGATCCCTCAGCAAAGCAGACAGGAGACAGAGAAGGTGCAAATACAGACAGGGTGAGTCAGGAGCTGACTCTGTGTTGGGGAGTGTTTCTCTGATTTCAGACCACAAGTTCTCAACAACCTGCAAATAGCACAGGGCACAAAAGAAGCTTCTTCTTATACAACCCCTACTTCAAGGCGATATACCTGCCACTAACTCAGGGACTGCATCCATGCCACAGAAAAACATGGAAAGCAATCATATTACGGAAATGATGAGTAGTTCCAAAAGCCAGTAGAGGAGAGAGAGCCCAGGCAGCATGACCTTCAGGCTCCCACCGAAGGGCACTGGGCCTTGTTGTCCCCTGAAGGGCTCTTCTGCTTTTGTTTTCCAGTTGCCCCTTCTGTGATACATAGCCACCTGGTCTAATATGAGGCAAGCTGCCTTCCATCCAAGCAATGCTGCCTCAACAGACAGTCTCCATGGGTAGCAGTGATTGGAAAGGGAAAAGGAGTGAGAGAAATACGTGAGAGTGGAGCAGGGCCTCTAGGGAGACATTGTATTATTAATAATTCCAGAAGCCCTCCTAGATCCAAAGGCAAGGAGTGGAGGGCCTGCTGTGAAATCACCTTCTTTCCGGGCCAGTTGGTAGTCAGGAGTGGCATCTGGGGTTGATTTCAGGCAGGAACAGCAATCCAGTTCAGGTGAATTCCCAGACTGTTGTATGACTTTTAACATGCTTGCAGACTTCGTTAGCTAGCAGTTTGCACATGCGCTCCCACACCTTGATCACAGTAAAATCATGGGTTAGAGTTTGGTTACTTCCTAGAATGGGTAGAATAGCTGCTGCTCCAGGTGCTGGTTGTGGGATGGTGGGTTCTGCTGAAGAACAAGCTGTGGGCTGTGTTGCAGGTGAGGAGTGAAAATGTGCTGCTTACACCTGTTTCCTGACACCTGCCAGTGACGTGGGGGGCATGTGGCAGGGGAGGCCAGTGGCCCCAGAAAGCGAGTAGGCACAGCTGAGCTGTAAAGGTGTTTCCAAGGCAGTTCTCAGTAGCAGCCAATGGTCATGTTCTGCCTGACTCCAAACCCTACCCTAACAGTACTTCTGTGCCTTGTAGATTGAACAGACTGATCTGGCTGGTGATTTCCTTCCTTTGCTAGGGCACAGCTGATGCTGTTCTGTCCCTTTTGGCCCTTGGTCTTCAGGCATGGGCTGGTTCTGGAGGGCTGCTGCAGCCTCTGCCTCCTCCATTTTGTTTGTACTGTTGCAGTGACCTTCACCCTTCAGGAATGACAGTGTTCCTGGGAGTCCTCTTTTAAAGCTGATATCACAGCCCTAACGCCGAGCGAGGGCAGATAGCGTCTCTTCCCCAGTGGGGAATAGACCCTTAACTGGGTGACTGAAGGCTGGATTTGCATATTATACCTAGGGCCAGGAGCTTATGTGCTTCAATGGCGTTGGGAGGCAGATCAGCAGAACCTTAGCTAGAGGGAACTATACACAGGCCCTGGGGAATAATTGGCAGAGGGGCTTCTTCTCCTGCTTTGGAAGCTCCATCTCCTCCCTCCTCTTAAAGCTGGTGGTGCTAGGTTGTGTGTGGGTCTGTGTGGAAGCATATAGGTAGCTGATCTGTTTGGCAGGCCTGACATTGTCCTGGGCTGGCTGGCTCCAGTCCCGTACCTGGTCATTTGTGAGATGACAGTGATTATTTTTTTAAAAAGCCTAATACGATCAGTGATAAATAATATATTGCGTTTCTATACCACCACTCATCCCAAAGCACTTTAATACAGCTCCACTGAAATGCAGCTGTCTCTGGAGTGGAGGACATGTAGATGGCAGCACATTGCACAAATAGTGAGTGAGTGGGTGTTTTTGGTCAAGGACAGCAGGGTGAAGTCTGCCTTATGAAAAATGGCATCAGAGTTATAATGCTCACACGGAGCAGACAGGAGCTGGGTTTTTAAGGTCTCACCTGAAATGTAAAACGGTTTTCTAATAAAACACTGTAATGCTTTCTCTCCCTCTGGTTGGGGGGCAGGTTAGTTAATTCCATTACTGCCTGTGTCAGCTACTCAGAAGTGTCTCTTGTCACTACAAAAACAGCAGGAGGGGGTTTTTTTTGATTAGGAAAGTGTGACAGAGGGAGCTCAGGGGCCTAGTCTTGGTTCTGTAGCACAGAGGCTGTGGCCCCACTGTGCTGTGGTGCACAATGTCCTTCATGCCAGGGGGAGTGGGAGTGCGCAAGGGTAGTTTTGGGCAGTTACTATGTGAGAGAGTGATGTAACAGTTAATCACTCTGGCAGAAAGCCAAATATCGACAGCCAACCATCGCCACCACTCAGCGGCAAACATGGTAAGAGCAGAGATGACCTTTCAAACCATGAGACTTTTCTCACCCTCCTTCTCCCCGCCACATAATGCCAGCTCAAATGATTTACCTTTATAACAGAGACTAATTTAGGAGCGAGAGGGGAGGTAGAAAAAATAGGGCTGTTGTCCCTTTAAAAGCAGTACCCAATCCGTCTGCACTTGCTAGCCTGCTTTGTAACCTAGGCCCCTTTTTGAAATACCTTCCACTAACTTTCCTTGGAACATGAACGTGGACAAATCTCCTAGCGTATTTGTCATGTCAGCGTTAGAAGGTCACCAATGTTGTTTTTCTCCCCCGCCCAGATTCCCGCTCTGTTTTTTGACCTTAATAATTCGAAATGCCTTTGAGCAGTTAATTTCTCTGTGTTCTTTTTTAAAGTGATGTTGCACTAAACCAGATCCCCACCCACTCCACTCCCAAGTGCCCTCTCTGGCTTTCTCACGCATACACATGCTGGGGTGAATTGCCTTTGCCTGGATGCTGTGTCTCTGCCCCCCACACTCCTTTTTAAGCCCAGGCCCAAGGTGTTATTTTTATTTCATTTTCTTCTGCTCTGGAGGAAAGAGAAGACAAAGGTTTCTCTGTGCTTGTCTTGCGGTCACATGGGGTGGGGGGAGGGGGGGAACACTTCCCCTCAAAGCCGGCAAAAGCCTTTACTAATAACTTCTCTCCGCATGCAACACTTCTCCCTGTAAGGTTGTAACAGGGAAGTCAGACATGCTCCTTTGTGGCGGCTTTATTTTCCGAGGGGAGAAGAGGGTTGGGATGGAACTAGGGGGGCTGGAATGCATCCAAAGGCTACACTAATGCTCCGAAACACTGTTGCTTCCAGTGGCATTGTTACCGCATCATTCTGGAGCTGGAGGGTAGAACCCTGGGAAGCGGCTCAGCTCCCTAACCGCCCCTGGGGACAGGATAATTACTTTGGGTTTTGACTAATTTTCTATTATCTTTGCAGTTGTCGCAGGCCGCTCCGACCCTTGGGGATGGGGAGAGGAAACCCAATGAAGGTAAGTGGCTTGCCTCTTTCTTCTCAACAGCTACAGGGCTTACAAGCAATTAGGAAGAGCAGAAGCTCTGGGAGGTGGGGAATGGGGTGCTTTGGGGGAGACATTGAGCCAAGCTGCTGGGAAGATCCTGAGGACCAATACTGCCACCTTCTGGAAAGCAGGAGCAACGTGTGCATATGGGAGGGGAGGAGAGAATAGGACTTGAAATGTGAGACACCAGATTTAACCCTTTTGTGGCTTCATACTAGTCAGAACTGCTCTTTAATTTGGAAAGCCCTTTTGCGAAACAGGTGGGCCTGTCTGAAGAGCAGACTTTTCCCTTCCTTCATCTTTTCTGGAGACATAGAGGGACACTGGCTGTATCAGTCCAATGGAACATATTGCAGAGATCCTTATGAACCTGTTGCAAATTTCCCAGAATGCCCCAAAAAAAACAACAACAAAAAAACCCCCCACAATTTACCAAAAGCTGAGTGGCTATGAATAGTTCCCTAATGTCACAGGAAGGAGTTTGTCATCTTTGCTGCCTGTCTCCCTCTTCTCTTTCCCATGCGCACTCACTGTGCCCTGCTCAGTGATAAGATCTGATCATCAGACAAAGGACCAATCAGCACCTGGATCTTCCTGAGCCAGTAAGATAGCTCATCTTAAAAATAAAGAAGAAGAAGAAGAAGAAGCGAGGGCTAATTTTCCAGACTCTCAGCCAGATCTCTTGGAAGGAGGAGAGGGTTGCACTATATAGTGACAAACCTAAAACACATTCCCTTTTTGCTCTGTTTGAGCTAGCAGGCCTAGAGAGTGTATTAGTGGTACCATAGCCCAGTTAATTCAATTCGGTTCATTGCTGGCAGTCTAGTACCTGTGGGGGTACTAGATAAAAGGAAGTGAGACCTTGGTGCTTCTCAAGTTATTGCTATCTCAGATAACTTCAGCTGCTCGAAGACTATAATGGGCAGTAAATCAGGTGTTTGGACGGAGGCCTGAATAAATCTGGGTATAGACTAGAACTGCAGTAGGCACCAAGCTATCAGATGGCAAGCTTTGGTAGCCCACTTCTGACTTGTGGGACCCCTTATTTTAATGGCTCAGCTTTCTCTCTGTAGTTCTTGATTCAGACTGGGGATTACAGTGCTGTGGACTTTGGAGCAGTAGGGTGAGGTGACCTTCTGTGCCACATCTCAGACAGGGTTACCATTCTTTTCCACCTTCATGCTGGAGAAAGCCACTGTCACTCTGGCAATGGTCATCCACGGCCCTAGTTTGTCTTTATCCTCATCTTGATTGGCATGGCCTGGCAGGTTGTGACCCTTGGTGTTATTCCCACAGAAGGGCAGCAGGGGGCTCTAGCAGTGCACCTAGGGACTGAACCCCTCCCTGCCACACTCAGTTTCAATTTCAATAACTTTATTGGCATGACAAGCCATAGGAGAGTTGCCAGAGATTTCCAGCAGGCTGGATTTGTCACAAGGTGTCCATTTTGCATTGTCATCCATTTCTGGTTTGCTGGCAGACTGCCCCGTGAACAGTGAAAGGCTCATTGACTTCAGAGGAAGCAGGATTGAGCCCACTGCAAGGCTCATTTTCGTACCCAGACCCTCTGCTAGTAGTAGAAATGAGTGGCAGCTAATACCCTGGTCTGTGCCCCCTTTGTGCTCCCATCCGTCTTACTGGTGAGAGGAGGAGTTCAACGGTGCCTATTGTCCTGGAGGGTTCTTACTTTCCACCCACTCCTGGTTCCACATCACAAGAATGGTGATGGGAAGGGAAGAGAGATTGGTCTATTGATTGGAGCAGGGGGACTAGGAATCAGGACTCATAGGTTCTATTCCTAGTTCTGTGATGCAAATATTCTATGGTTAGCTCAGGGTACTAGAAATCGTGAGTCGTATGTTATCTTCCTAACTCTGCTTCTGATTTGCTCCGACACCTTGGGAAGTCAGTTCCCATTCCTTCCCCCTTGCTCCCTCCCTGTGCCTCTGTTTCCCCCTCTGTGCAATGGGGTGATAATACTCAGCTACTCTACAAGGGGAGTCATACAGCTTCATATTTCATAAAGGTCCTGGGACGAAAGGTCATTTTGTTTCTTTGGCTTCTTCACTGACCCACCCACTTCAGCCAGGATTACATCTGGGGACCTGATCCAATTTGGGGACTATCTGTAATGGTAGACCTAGCCCCCTGCTGCTCCGCTATCCTTCCACATGATTTTGTGGCACAGGCCATTGTAGAGAAGCCAGACAAACACTCTTTGTTTGCTCCACGAGAAAAGATTTTTCTGGTATAAATAAAGGAAGCCACCAGCTCTTGTGGCTGCGCTTTTTATTTTTAAAAGAACAGTATGTATATATAGCTGCTCAGCCAGCGACGGGCACAGCAGTGAACCAATCACAGACCCATTCTTTGAGCACCACCCTCTTTTTAGCATGTTTCTCTCCACCACTCAGCTCCAAATTTGGGCTTGATCCTGCTAAGTATTGAGCACCTTAAACTCAAATAAATCAATGCATCTAGCGAGATCAGCCCCTTTGTGGGCAGGATATTCTGATTTAAATTTGGGTACAGATTCCCCTCCCCTTCTTCAGAAGCTGACACATGCTCCTGAAAATAATCTTTCATATTCAAACACCCAAAACAGCAGCAAGTAAAGGCTGCGGCTTCTATTGGAGATTTCTTCTGCGAACATTCTGGGTTTGGCAGCACCCTGAATCCCCAGTACTATGGTCAGGGCACTGCTGAACGTGTAAGGACTGGAGACTTTACAAATGAAACAAAAGACTCTGCAAAGGAAACTACACATGCAGTTCTGAAACCAAACTATAGACCACAGTCACTGGCATGATCCAGCTGCTTGGTGCTGTTCTGGCAAAGCAGTGTATTTGGAGTCCACCAATAAACCTGGCCTTAGAAATGGAATCGCCTTCCTTATGTTGCTAATAACCCCTTAGGTTATAAAAAAAACAAATGAATTTTTAAAAGCCAAGTGTATTTTTTCACCATTTATGCTGTTGCTTTTCCCTTCTGACACACTCAGTTTGGACAATGGAAGCAGGCTGGTCAGTTTCACTTTAGTTTCCAGTCAGTTTCAGTTTCTGCCTGTCATGACTAGACTAGCACATGCAGTAGTGTTTGGTTGGCACATGTAGCCAATCCCTCCCCCACCCTCCCACCCCCGCACGGATCCATCCACATTTTTATCCTGGACTTATTTGTATTGCGACAGTTCCCAGATCCTTAACGCTCGGAGGGTGTGAATAATCAGCAGTGCACCTCCATGCCTGTCTCTGGGCCTGCGTAATTTCCCAGGGGTTAAATTGTTTAAACCTACCGTATAGAGGTAGTCTCTTTTTAAGGTTAAGGTCACCCTGAAAGGGAACAAGAAGAAGGAAGTGACAGAGACAAGACAGGGAAGGAGATGAGAGGCAGGCTTGCCAAGGAGAGGGGGAATGACTCTTCTGGAGGAAGAATGCTAGCAACCAGTCCCTGTCTTGCCGGTCACATTTCCCTTCCCTGAGCCACTTTCCCTTTTAATAGGTGCTTGTGCTCTCTGACATGTTCAATTCCTAAACAGATACTCCTCCCACTCGCACCCACTGCCAGCAGTACTGTGACACTCTCAGCTCTGCATGACCTAGAATTAACTTTCAACAATTAACTGTGGGCCCTGAGCTCAGAGCCCTGCAGCTTTTATATTTTTGTGGCAAAATAACCTTTATGCTAGTTTGTCACAGGTTCAGGCCACTCCAGAAATGCTTAGTAGAGACCATTTTTTTCCATGATGCAAGCAGTTTGTGCTTATCACATGGGGTTATCGACCTCACCATTACAGGACTGTGTGCATACAGTGCAGGCGTATCATCCTAATGGAGAACAGCACAGGCCAGCCACTGTCTTCCTATGCATACACTCTCCCTCTGCTCTTTGAAACTTCCTCTCTAGAATGCATGCTGGACTATAGGGTGCCGTGCATTTGCTATCCGCAGAACAGGGCTTTGTACGTGTATTCATCTATCATCTCTTTAAATCTCTCCACTCCTTGACCAAGCGATGAGATCAGTCTTTGGCACCCGAAAGGGGAGCACTGGGAAACACTTGTGAAATCAGAGAGGGTCCCAGCACCTGATGTTTCGTTCGCTTGGGTACTGAGAGTGAAAGGGAGGAAGTAAAGGCAGATCTGCACCACACTCCACCTCATTCTGGTACGTGGCCCAGTTATTACCCTGGATGCTGAGAGTCATTGATTCCTCCACTCCACGGCCGACCCTGGATTTCCTGGACTGAGAAACTGTGGCATTGCTGAGAGGTTCCGGGGAATTAGGGACTGACACTCTGGCAAATGTCGTTAACAGGCAGTGTAGTGCTGCAGAAGGTGGCATATTGGAATGGATGCTCTGGATCTGACAGGCACGCTCTGGGTGGGTGGACAGGAGGGTAGACTGGGGGAGGGACAGCACGGAGGAGTGGGAATGCACTTTTAATGATTCACACCCATTCTCCTTCACCCCAAGGGAGCTTCTGTTCCCAAAGATCGTCAGGGGTGGAGTCTGTCCCCTCTCTTCTGACCTTTTGGGAGTCACTTCCCACGTTAGCTTATGGCATTCCCAGTGTCCATTGGATGAGAATTTGACACTTTGAACGGGGTGAAAGATAAATCCTACCAATGACTCAGCCCTACCCAAAACCATCTGTTTCAGCGTCAGATGCTTTTTGGCTGAGCTAAGGCATTTAGTGGCAGGGCGTCCGATGGAGTGTGTCAGATAACGGGGGAGGCAGGTAGAGGAGGCATCGGGGCCAGGTGACTTAGATCAGCCTAGACAGTTATCTTCCCACTTCTACTCAGAAGCAGCGTCTAATTCAGGCAAGAGCCCCCCTTCCCCTACTGAGTTAACAGGATATCTGGGAAGTTAATTTGCACCAGTGGGGGGCCCCCTCAGCTTGGTGGGGTGAAGATGAGGGACTCTGTACTGCAGAGGCAGATCAGGGCAGCAGGGGCCCCAGCAAAGGGCAGAGGGATCAGTAATTGCAACTGCTTGTCTCATTTTAAGGGGAAGGTTTGAGTGTTCCCAGGCCGAGCTGCTGTTAATTCATTCCCTCTCTCTCTCTCTCTCCTTCCCTCCCTCCCGCCTCATAGTTATCAAGTTCCTGGAGGTCTATGAGCGCAGCTTCTGCAGGACAATTGAGACCCTGGTGGACATTTTCCAGGAGTACCCTGATGAGGTGGAGTACATCTTCAAGCCGTCCTGCGTACCCCTGCTGAGGTGTGCGGGCTGCTGTGGTGACGAGGGCCTAGAATGTGTCCCCGTGGAAGTGCACAACGTCACCATGGAGGTGAGGGCATGGCTGGAGAATGGGGGTAGCAGAGGGGAGGACGCCTCCTGCCCTTGGGCATCCCCTGAGTCACTGTAACTTGCTCGCTCTGAGGCAGCCGAGGAGGAGAAGCCTTGTCTGGGAGGGAGGCCTCTACAAAGAAGGCAGATGGGCCTCCCCTGGAGTCTTGGGGAGGGGAAAGGGGGGTGGTCAGTCTTGCTTTTAGCCAAAGGCTGGTGTGATGAGACATTGCTTCGGGGGTCTGATCTCCCATGGCCGCACCAAGCAGATTTAACAGGAGTTGCTTCCATTTAAGGTTAAGGGGAGAATCCATTTTCTGGGTCAGTGGAGTTAACTTGCTAGCCACAGACAGAGAAGCTGCATTATAAAGGGAGCGCTTCGAATGACTTCCTGGTGTGATCTCGGAGGCCGGGTAGGGAATCTTCCCAGCCCCTTGTGCCACATTAACTCTTGTTTTGGTATTTGTATCAGGCAGCACTTGCTCATAAGGCGGCTGCGTGTAGTGTGAAAGAGGATGCCCTCTCTGATCTCTCTCCCCTGGAGAGTGTGTCAGGCCAGCCTTTACCCGCGGAGCTGGGGATTTGGGCCGTTAGCGCCAATGGCCCAGCAGGGGTGGGAAGGGGCTCTAAGAAATGCTGCTGCTGCAGTGTCAAGTGGAAAAGTCTCTGTGCTTTTGTTCTGAAGCTGCTGAATTTAGTGCTCAGGAAGGTCAGAGGCTGGCCGTGTGGGCGAAGGCCAGGCGTACCGGCAGGAAGCTCTCTGTGAAAGCATTCCCCATATCGATCAGCCACTGTAGCTCCGCACTGGCCGGGTTCCCGCCTCCCCCCACCCACAGCAACGCTGAGGCCCTGAGCCTGACCAGCACTGCCTCTGCTCTTCCAGTCCTGGGCTTCCCATACACAGCTCCTCACTCCTGACCTGCAGCCTTCCCCCACCCCCGTTCCAGCCCTGGACCCCTCAAGCAGAGACTGTAAATATTGCAGTGGCTTTGTGGTATGGACAAGAGACCACACGGGACTATGTTGACACCAAACACACTCATTATGCTCATGACCTGAGCCAAATTTGACATTGTGTGTTGAGAACCTTGCATTATTATTTATATTGGTGCAGCAGCTCAGGCTCCAGTCGGGATCGATGACCCGTTATGCTGGGTGCTGTAAATAGGGATGCATGTTTCTTCCTGCCCCTTCACACTGGACTCACCAGAGCTGACCGATGTGCACATGCATTGAGGGCAGGAGCACATCAGCAGATCTCTGCCGGAAGCACCAGTGCTAGCGTCCCAGCTGGGTTCATGATGAGTGCAGTATAAATACAGAGGGTCAGATCCGTGGCTTAAGTGACTTCGCTGGAGCTGCACTGATTGACACCAGCTCAAAAGCTGCAGGGATGATTCTAGTGCTGAGTGCAGGAATCCTAGCTCTGCAGCACTGAATGGTTCACGTCTTGATACGCAGTGGCTTTTATTCTGCGCGAGCAGCCTGGGTGGAGTGGGCGACTCAGGGGATCAAGAGTTTGCTCCCAGGGCCTTACACCTGGAAGGCACCAGTTTGAATCCAGGATGGGGCAGGAGCTCAGGAGTGGGCTGTGGCATCTTGGTTTAAATGCCTCTCTTGTTGGTAGGGACTGAAGTTTGTCTCCAGCTGAGGGCAGTTTTCTGGCTGCTGTGAAATCGGCTGTTTTCTTGTCGGTCTTAGAGGGGCCTGGTACTGACAAAGCAAGTGTCGGCCTTTAGAAGTGTCACTAGGGGAGAAATCTATGGACAGGGCAGCATGGGGGAAGTTTGCACAGCTGCCCTTGCTCCTGTACCAGCATCCAGGGCTGTCACTCTGCACTTTTCACCAGCACCAGCTCCAGCTCCACTTCACATCTGAAAAAATAAAGCCCTAGGCTGAGCTTGGTGCTGCTTCCTGCCAGGCAAGCAAAGGGCTCCACTTACCAGGAGGATGCGCCTGGAAGCACCACTAGGAGCTCTGGTGCCCTCCTCAGAGAGACAGCGGGGGGGCTGGGAATGTTTCTTCTGTCTGTGCTTCTTGGCAGAGATGCCGATCCGCCCCGACTGGCCCATGATTGTGACTCTCTGTGTCTTTCCTTCCAGATAATGAGAATTAAACCCCATCAGAGTCAGCACATAGTGCACATGAGCTTCTTACAGCACAGTAAATGTGAATGCAGGTGAGGATGGAGCCACGCTGGGGATCTCCAGAGCACCAGCTGCCCTCAGAAGGCACCTGCCCACGGGGAGCCGGCCTTTCTTTTTTACTGGCATTGGGGGTTAGGGACCCTGGCCTGGGGCTGCAGGTCTGCTCCAAGCTGGTTCGCAGAGGGGCAGCTGGGCTGGGGAGGAAAGGGTCCTTCGCTAATGATGTCACCACCTTTCTAGAGACTGCTGGGGGGCTGGAGGAGAGTACGGGGGAGGGCTGATGATAGCCCATGTCCCATGGAGCCCCGTGGCTGCCAACGGGTTGCAAATGGAGGACAAACCCCTCCAGGGAGGCCGCTCAGCCAGTCAGGATAGATGGGGCCTATGTGCCGAGGGCACAGTGGTGGGACTGCTGTCCTTGGGGGGATAAGGCGGGGCTGGGATGGTGAAGGGGAGGACAGTACAGTAAGGGCCTGCCACTGGCTCCCTTCTAAGCCAGCATTTGTTCTCTCTTGCCCTGCAGACCAAAGAAAGACGTCAAAGCTAAACAAGAAAAGTAAGTGACGAGCCTTTTCCTCCTTTTTCTTTTGGTGGTTGGCTGGTGGTTTATTTCCCCCTCTTTGCTCCTTTGACAGCAGGAGATGCTCAGATTTAGGCACTGTTTCTTTAATAAACAAGTGGTGCTGTTAGGGGGTTGTACCCTGAATCCATTCCAGGAGGGCACAGAAATCCAGTTGTGGTGGTTCTTCCTTATTCTAGACTGCAGGAGTCTGCTCCCTGCCTGACCCCTCATGACAGTGGCTCCCTGACACATTACATAGAGCATCAGAGAAATCCTGGAATGGAGTTAAGTGCCATTCAGGAATGGATTCTGGTGCAGCACCTGGGTGTTGCTGTGGTCACTGGCAATCGCTGCCTTTCTTTTTCCCGCTGTTTTGGTGAGAGCTTGCTGGCTTCTTTCGCATCAGCTTGCATAGAGACTCTTTCAGCAGCCAGACTATCCATCTCAGCTTTGGTTCCTGGCAGGGCCTCTCTCTCTCTGAACAAGAGCCGCGCTTGGCCTCAGGAAGAGATTGCACTCGAGGCCTGGTGGAGGGAAGGCGAACACTATATGGGGTTGGACACTGCTCATTGAAAGGCGGGTGGGAGAAGGAAAGGAGCCACTTTAGCTTGCCTAGCAGCATGTGGGAATGTTCCTGGCAGAGGCTTTAGCGAGAGGTAGAATCTCGGTCAAACTTATGGATTTGCTTGGGCAGGTGATTTGCACAGAAGGGGTCAGGGTAGAACCTTTCCAAAAACGGTCACGAAAATTACCCTGACGCCATCTGCTCTCAGCGACGATAACAGACAGGGAGGAATGAACGATCCTGCGCTCACCCAGCACAAATCAATACATAAAGAGGAAAGCACGACCCCTCCCTGGGAGCGGGAGAGCTGGACTGCACGTGGCTGGGGTAGCGGCTCTGCACAGTGCCAGCGAGGGAAGTGATGGAGCTGGGGCTTGGGGAGGTGAGGCAGAAAGAGAGAGAACGAGAGAGAACACCCTCCTGGTCAGCTGTGCAGCCAGAGTTGCTTCCCTCCTTCCCTGGAGTTCGGCTCATGGTTCCATCAGGCTGACGTTCCCGAGGTTCCTTCTCTCTGGACTAGTGTGTGCAGTGGTGGTTCAGTCCGCGTGACTTTGTGCTTTGAAGGTGTGAGAGAGCTGGGGCCGTGTGAGCGCTGGTGCCGTACGGGGTGGGCGAAGCAGCTGGCCTGCTCCCCTGTGTTTGTGCAGCGTTCCCTCTCCGCTAACCTGACCCGCAGCACCTCCCCTTCTCTATGCCATTCCTGCACGCTAGCGACAGTTTGGTTTGGATCGGACTGAAGTCTCTGTTGTGCTTGATGCTTCCATCCCTCCCCCCACCCCCCGAGTACATTTGTCCTTAATGTCTCTCTGTAGTCTGCAAGGCATGGAAATCTCCCCCAAAGGACATTTCCCTCCCCCCACCCCCCCCCACCCCACGACTCTCCTTGTGTTCCTGGGACGCTCTCTTTGCTCGCAGCTAGGAGAGAGTTTGGAGGGAAATGAACACTCAGTTGCTGGTGCCAGCAAACAGGCTTGAACAGGGCCCAAGAAACGCCCTGCCAGTTACCCTCAGGGTCCTCCCACCCCCTCTCCTCGCCCTTCTCCACCCAGCCAAGGTGGACTGAGCTGGGGAAGGGAGGAAGGAGGCAGAGCTGGGGAGGAGGAGGGCTTCGGTGCAAGGACTCACTCGACTGACCAACCCTGGGACTTTGTCTAGTGTCTCTGTGTCACGTGTGTCCCTTGCACTGGTGCTAGTGCAGCTGGAGGGGCAGAGCAGGCTGTCCCCCTGCTCTGCCGTCGGCAGCCCGATCGGTGCCGGCTCCTCCCAGACCCGCCTGCCAACCACAAGCGATGGATGGATTTGGAAGAAGAAGGTGTAAAATGAGTCAGTCTCTTGGCTCCGTCCGCTCCTCTCTTGGGCAGCGCCAGGTGAAATGGGGAGGGGGAGGTTTGGAAACTGCTTGGCTGGCAAAGAGAGGTCTCTTTCCCCTCCTAGGTGTCAGAACTAGGGTAGGCCTCTTCCTCCTTCATGCAGAGCCGGTAGGAAGCTGCCAGTGGGTGGGAGCCCTGGAGCTCCCAGCCATGGGCTGACAGTCAGGAGCCAGCCAGCAGCAAGGATGAGCAAGTGAGTGACTCAGGTTCTGACTCCTCCTGCCCCGCTGCTCACCTGCCTGCAGGAATCACTCACTCGATCTGCCCATGCAGCTGCCGCAGCAAAGGGAAACAGGTTGGGTGCCTGACGTGCTTAGTGCTGCAGGGTCCTGCCCCCGCAAGTAAGCAGGCTACTGCCTATGCCAGGCTGCCCCTGGCTGCCATGAGGGCAGTGGGTGCGGGGCGAAGGGCTGGGAGAGCTTTGACCAAACACTTCCAACTCGTTACCCCTCAGTAGCGAGGCTCGCATGGCAAAGCTTTAACACAGGGCCCCTTCCCTCAGGGAAACCCCCCTGCCCTCATGGGGCAGCTTCCGCACCCTGTCCCAGCACGTATTAACCCTGACCCGGCTGGTCACCGGGGTGGAATTCTCTGCCGCACCGACGTTCCCTTTGGAATACTGGCGATGCTGGTGTTGCAGCTTGCCCTGCACATCTGGGCATGTCTGGACCCAGCGCTTTAGTTTATCAAGGAGGAGGGGAGTTGCTCTGTTCTGATTTCTTCTTGTCAGTCAGTGATGGACGCTCTGTTGGCGGCCCTCCCAAAGTTTGGGCCACACTTACTGAGTCTCTCTGCGCCCCTCCTCCGCCCGGAAAGCCCTCCTACCCTTGAGGCGGTAGCAGCAGGGCAATAGGATGCTGGGACTGGTCCAGGCTGCCTTTGATTTGAAGGGCTCTTTGCCCCTGTGGTTGTGGTGGGGAGCGTGAGAAAGCCAGTGCGAATGGTGTGATGAGCACATCATCCCAGAGACCAGTTCTCCGGCCCTGCCCTGGGTGTTTCCCCCTTCCCCCAATGGACACACATGGCTGTATTTTTTCCTTTCGGTTTTCTTCCGTTCTCTCTCTCTCTCTCTCTCTCTCTTCTGGTTTTTTTTTTTTTTTTGGTTTTTCTTCCAGAAAATCAAAGCGAGGAATGGGGAAGGGGCAAAAGAGAAAGCGCAAGAAAAGCCGGTACAAACCGCTCAGCTTGTACGTTTGTGTCATGTGCTCGTAGACTCTGTCCCAAACCAATCAGCCCGCTTGCAGCACACTCAAAATCTCCCCCCTCCCCCTCCGAATCACTGGTGGGCTCCTAGTCCTGCGGGGCAGCGCTGGTGGTAGCACTGGGCAGGGGTAGCACAGCTCAGGGCAGGTGGCTTTTGCTTGCTTGGCACCTCCTCTCTTTGACGAGCAGCTGTGGTCGTTTCCGAGGGCACAGGAGCGTGGTGGCTGGGCGGGCTCGTTGCACTGCAATCGCTCCGTATAATGCGCCTGTGTGATCCCCCTTCCCACCTTGGCTTCTGTCCTCCGCCAGTCCCTGCGGCAAGGCGGGCAACAGGAGACTGGCCTCAGCTGTGCATGCGTGTGTGCGTGTGTGTCTGATGAAAACACGAGCCTAGGGGAGCAGTGGAAGCGCTGGGTAACTTAGGGGGGCTCTCTGCATCTGCTGGGTTTGGTGGCTTCTCTCTCTCTCTCTTGCTCTCTCTCTCCCACTCTGATTCACACAATTCTGCATTGGAAATTCACACCCTTTCTCTTGATAGTCTCTCAGGTGGCAGGTCTGGAGTGGGCTGGGGGCTTAAAGAATGAATTAAATCCCCCAGTCCCCAAGGAAGGACAAGACAAAACTCGACTGTAGCAGCAAGGGGCAGGGGTCTTCTCTCCCCTCACTGCACAGTTGAGCCCTGCCTGCCTCTCCAGGGGAGGAGAGACCACAGGGGTTTAACCGACTAGCTGCTGGCCTCTTTGTAGCGTGGACATTCCATTTCAGGGGCCCGTTGCTAACACAGCCGTGGTCAGGGAGGTTCTCTCACCTCCCTGTCCCCCGTGCGGATTGGACCCAATGCGGGATTGGTGAATACCGTGCTGAGAGCCTGTTGTCTGTCTCTTTACACTAACGCAAGTGGGTGTTGTCGCAACTAGGTTCCGGGCCTGTCAGAGCGCTGCCGTGCGAATCCGTCAGCCAGCGACGCTCCAATGGGGCCGTGTGGGAGCTGCGGGGAGGGGGCAGGGGATTGCTTGGATGTGTAGGGTGTTGCATGTGTATTTTCTTCCTGCTGAAGCGCTGTAGCTTAGACTTCTTTCCTTTTGCCTTTTTGCAGTCACTGTGAGCCTTGCTCAGAGAGGAGAAAGCACTTGTTTGTACAAGATCCCCAGACCTGTAAATGTTCCTGCAAATTCACAGACTCACGTTGCAAGTCGAGGCAGCTTGAGTTAAACGAGCGCACTTGCAGGTTTGTGTCCTGAAGGATGAAAGAGAAACACCCAAAGAGAGAGAAAGAGAGAGAGAGAGGGAGCTTGCTTCCTGCTGGCTTCTGGCACCAATGCTCTGTGGTCACTCCTTTCCTCTGTACTAAGGGCCACCTTGCAATGGAAAGGGGACAGCGTTTACCGTTTGTCACAGGCCTGCTGTGAGCTTCGAATGTGCTGGCAGGGATCGGATGGGACGCTCCCACAGACGGGGCGTTTGGGGCCAGCGTACCCACTAGCAGGACACCCTGGTGGATTTTGTGTTGCTGTGTTAAGCAGAGAACGAGCCTGTAACCCCACATACATCCCAGTGTACATACTGCCCATTGGTTGGTTTAGGGAAGGCACATGGCTCCTCTTCCGCACTTTGATTAGACTCCCCCTTTTGCATAGACAATGTATCCCTTGGTATATCTGGAGGGTGACTCTTTCACACCCCTCTGGAGAGACTGGAAACAGTCCAGGAAGTCCTCCCTTCCCCTGAGCCCTCCCCCACGCACCCCTAGAGCCGGCAGTTCTCCTGACCCTCATGCTCCTAAACGCCAGGGAGAGAACTCTTGGCCTGTGGTGTGCATACAGCTGCCTACCTGCCCTAACAATGAGATGAGAGCATGTGAGGCTGTGCCACGAGACATGGTGTGTCTGTGGGTGTGTCTGTCTATAGTTGCAAAAAGAAAAGGAGTACCTGTCTATAGTGTACACAAGGCAGGGTCACTGTTTCTGGCTGCATGTATGATAGGACTACAGAGAGACAGTGTGGTCTGGGTCCATCCAGCTATCTATGCTGCGTGCGTGTCTTCAGCCTGCTTACGTCTTCTCTATCAGTCATAGCTATAGCTGGAGACAGACCTGCATAGAAACTGTGGGCCAGATCCTCAGCTGGTGCAAATCAGTGTCGCCTCATTGACTTCAATGGAGCGATGCTGATTGACACCAGCTGAGGATCCTGCTGGTGTGTGTGAGAGAATCTTTGTATAGATGTGTAAAAGGAACTGCTAAGGACCAGCCTGTGGCTATAAACTTCAGCCTCGATTCACAAAGATTCGGTTCCCATAAGAGGGTGTCAGGCTGTTTCTGTTGGGGGTGAAGAGGGCAAGGGGCTATGAAAACGAGGGTCCTGTGTGGCTAGAGGCTGGAAGCTGAGGCATCTTGTCCCCTGCCTGGTGGTAGTTTTGGGTTGACCAGCGTCCGTGTATTACAGCCATCCCTGGGAGTGAGGTGCTTACACCCCGAAACCATCGTGCCATCCTGCTTTGTGCCAAACCCCGGGAAGCCCAGGCTTCTGGTGCTGCCAGGGCTTGTGAATGCAGAGGAAATTTTTTTTTGAGGGGGGAGGTGTAACCTGAGCGGGAGAGTGACTGGTGCTATGGGCAGAGCTGAGCCAGCTCTTCTTGAGTTACAGAGAGTGAGACCAGACAGCTCCCTGCCCTTGACCTTTATCTCCCACCACCTCTCTCCCCCTCCCAGGAGCAGCTGGAAATCATCCCCTCAGAATTCAAGGGTGGGAAATATTCCCAAGTGAAAAAAACAAAACAAAAAACCCTTCCTGGCTCGAGGGATTATTAGTCTTTCTTGCCAAGCCCTCCCTGTGGTGGGGTGAGTGGCATGGTTAGAGGTTTCCAGAGCCAGTGCATTGGCCGGGAGCGCAGGATGGAGCCATGGGAGCGGGTGATTTAGCTGTTTCCGGATTTAAAGCTGGTTAAGCTGAAGTTCCTCCCTCTCTCCCCGCTGGAGTTTCTGAAGTTGGGCCCTACGGGGCAGGGCCAGCTCTCGTTTCTCCTGCTGCTTCCACAAGTGGCTGCCGCTGTTCTCTGGCACTAACCCCTGCTCGCAGCAGCTAGTGGAATGAGACGCGCTTTCCTTTCATCTTCTTGCCTGCATGAGGCTGTTTTGGCTGCACTGCTTCCAACGGGAACCACAGGCGAAGTTGGGAGCTGGGCTGTGGGGAGTGTCTCTGCATGGGTCGGCCAGTCTCTGTGCACATGAGTTGGTGTGGGAGTGTGAGAAGGGGCAGATGGGAAGCAGGGTGGGTTTTAAGGTTGAGGAGGGAGAAGGTGCTTTTCAGCTGTAATTCTGTTCCTAACTCACCCCCAACCTAAGAACCCAGGGGACTGTGATTCGGCTGGGTTGATATTCTCAGTGATTTTCTCCCCCTTCCAGTACGGGACGAATCACTACCTGGGTCCCTGCGGTGCCTTTGGCTTATCCCCGCAGAGCCGCAGTGCGGTCTTGAACTTGTCACTGCCCTCCCTGCCACACAAATGTAACCTCTTTTCTCCCTCTCCTGCCCAGCAGATGTGAAAAGCCGAGACGGTGAGCAGCGGAGAAGAAGGGGGGAGCAGCCCTGTTTCTGGAGCTTGATTTCTTGCCTGGATGGGAAAAGAAAGAAAGAAAAAAACAAAAACCCTAATCCAAATGCACCCTAAAATGAAGGATCGGTAGAGCACAGCACTTTCAGTACGGACGATGGACTCCGGAAGGAACATTCCCCGAGGCACCCGCCGCACAGGATTCACCTTTGGGTTTTGACCTGTTTTATTTTATTTTTTTTTTTCTTTTCATGCTGCTAAATAACAGAGCCAGGAAGACTATAGGGGTGTATTTTATGGGATTCCCATACAGACGTATATGTAGGTATAAATATATATATACATCCATCCATCCATCTATATATGTATATATATTTTAACCACATCTGTATGTGTGTGTGTGCGTGTGTGCGTGTACGTACACACACTGAATTTTTTTAACATTGCTAATGTTATTGGTGTCTTCACTGGATATACTCGACTGCTGTGGACACAAGCGGGCTACTTGGGGCATAAGAAACAAGCTGAGACGGGACTTTAACGAAAGCGCTGGGTGTAGCCTTCTTAACTCTGACTGACTCGTGCGGCCGCCGCTGTTTCTGTGTTGCGTGGGCTGTTCCACAAAGCCCCTTCTCTTCCCTTGTGCCGAGGAGGAGAAGAGCCAGAGAGGAGGGGCAGGGGATTCAGAGAGCGGTGCCTTGGGGTTTTATGGGTCAAAGGTCAAGGAAACGGATTGGCACGCTGGGCCCTCTACGTGGTTGAGGATTCTTTTCCCCCTCCTTCCCTCCAACCTTCGCCCCTACTCGTCTCACGACCTGCCTTGCTGGGACACGGGATGTCAGTGTACGTTTTGCGTTGATTTGACTTGCTGTAGGAACTCTGCCGAGGGTAGAGCCTGGCCTTAAGGATGGTGGGCAGCTGACGCACGAACCGTTCCCCTTGAGGAAGTATCCCAAGAAACTAGATTTCTCACCCTGATGGCTGCAAAACGACAGACGGGCCTGCAGGGCGCTGAAGCAAGAATGGGGACCCGTGCATAGCCAGACAGCACGGTCTGCTCTCCTCATGCACAGTGCTGCCACTGAAGAGCGTCCAAGATGCGGATGGAACATTTCTGGAAAGGGATATTAATCAAAAGTATATACACAGTAGGGGGGGGTGTGTGTGCGTGTGTCTGTATATCTAATTATCTGTACTTATTATATATATACAGTAAAGATTTTCAAAAGTGCCTAGTGATTTGGGGTGCTTTCATTTTTTGGGTGCTTCATCTGAGGCCTGATTTTTCACCTCTTCTCAAAACACCAGGCCTCCTTAAGGAGGCTCATGTTGGGTACCCATCACCTCAAATCACTAGTCTCTTTTGAAATCTTGGCCATCTCTCTCTATATCTGCAATATGCACCAGTATGCGCACACATCCCCCCCCGCCCCCCGCACACCAATGAGTGTTTGTATGTCTATGTGGATATATATAATCCAGTTCTGTGATTAAAAAAACAATAATCAAAAGGATACTTGGTTTGTGTTAGAATGCTGCCAGCCACCACCTGCAATTGAACTTTCAACGCCTAATAATGTACCAAATGAAAGCGTCCCAAGAGACAAGGCGGTCTAAAAACAGACTCCCCACAAGTGACTACTAACCACTAGGAATTCCCCGGCCCGCTGATGGCTTTCAGGAGGAGGAAGACACGCGGGTGTGCCTGCATCCATCATGTATATAGTCACGCTGCGTCGTGCTCAAGACAGAAGCTTCTGAGGCGGGAAGAGAAAGTGTTTTATATACTTATTTAATATCCCTTTTTAAATTAGAAATTAAACATAATTTAATTAAAGAGTAGGGATTTTTCAGTATTTCTTGTTAATATTTAATTTCAACTATTTATAAACCATACCTCCTTTTTTTTTAACTGATTGTGTATAAGTTTAACCCTTCTATGCCCCAACCCATCTCCCCAATTGTTGGCAGACTCAGTAGCATGTTCTAGGTAGTTATTTAATTGAGTTTCTCTAACAGACACCCCTACACATTCCTATTGAGACAAGGGTTAGATATACATCTACATACTATATATATATTTGGCTGTGTGTGTGTGTATATATATATATATGTCTATGTATATGTGTGATTCGGATTAAATAGACGCTACGATTTTTTTTATATATGTAAAAAAAAAAAAAGGAACAATAGAAAATTCTACATCCTGAATTTCTCCTTTTTTAATTTTAATATTTGTTATCATTTTATTTATTGGTGCTACTGTTTATCTGTAATAATTGCGGGGAAAAAGATATTAACAATACATATTGTGTCTAGTGAATTTTTTCAAGATATTCCGTAGTACATATTTATTTTTAAACAAACCAACACAAAAGTACAGATATATCTTAAAAAACAGCTACAACGATGATAAACAAACTTTTTTTTGTATTAAAGAATTTAATTCTGATCTTGATTTTCTTTGGCTTCTCCTTCTGCTTTGCATCCTATTGTTCTTCTAGTGTGTAAACAGACCCTCTCGTGTTGCCTCGAGGTGAGAGAGCACCTGGGATTCAATGGTTGGATTCTGTGATTTTGTTCCCAGCTTTAAGAGGAGACTGTTGTCTGGTGGGTTTGAGCAAAGGAGACTAGGGGTCAGGACTCTTGGATTCTCTTCCGGGGTCTGGTAGAGGAGTGTTGTCTAAATGGTTAGAGCACAGGACTGGGAGTCAGGAGCCCAGCAGTCTACTTCTAACTCTGCCACTAGTATCAGGATTGAAGCCCCATTGTACTGGTGGAGTAGAAACACAGAGGCAGATGTGATCCTAATGGTCCTCAATGAACTTACTATTTAAGAAGATGAGGAGAGAGGGAGACGATCATTGTGCACATTTTAATAAACGTTTTATTGTATTACATCAACACAACACTATCAGCAATGGCTCAGCCAAGCCATGGTCGTGATGTTCTGGCACCTCTCAGTGTCTCACTTTATCCCTTTGTAAAATGGGAGAATGATACTGACACACCTTTGGTATCCACCGATTAAAAGCACTTAGCACATGCCAAGTAATGTGCTAAACCACCAGCGTCCTTCTTCCATTCTTCCTCAGCCATGGAGGTGGGCGTATCAGATGAACTTAATCCTCTGGTTGTCCTGGAGGTGAGTGTATCGGATGTGGGTTGTCACCCATGAGTGTGGGCATATTTGACATGACGTGCTAGCACTGAGGGTATTAACGGAGCTCACTGAACATAAATTGGGCTGCAGATGGGGAGGGGAAGGGGAGCAAGTATTTTAGGAGGCTGCACTGATTTCATTCACAAGCATCTTGTACGTTCAGCAATGGGGTGGATGCTCCCATATGTGTAAGATGCAGAGACTGCCCACCTGGCTACCAAGAAGGTGCCCTCTGCCATGCTTCCACGCTGCTTCTAGGGGCACTTCGGAAAGTGAAATCTCAGCATGAAGGAACCCAACTGGCTTTCTCCAAGATGAAGAACCAAAGCCCTGCTTAGGGAAGCTGCATGACAAACCCAGACTATTACCCACTCTGCTCTTCATTAGCCATTGGCTGTGTGCGGGGCTTGGTGAGGAGGGGAATGGGAACGTGCCCCTAATGTTAAACTTCACTAGGGGACTGGAGAACTAGCACATTTACAAAGCTAGGGAATGCTGGTGTCCTGCTGCTCTTTGAGTGAACCAGCTCTGTTTGGCAAGATCCCATGTCTTCCCACCAAGGTTTTCTGATGATTGGAGGTCTCCTTTGCGTCTTCTCTGAGTCTGGGTGCAAAAGAACTTTTGCAGCTGCCTCAGATGCACACATGTTCAGAGACTATGCCGCAGCCATAGTGTGGCTGAGGAATGATCCCTTCACGAGATAAGAGACCCCTGAGGGAATGGTGCCATCAGAGCGCCCTTCGGAGGGCAGCTAAAGTCCCCGTTCCCTGGGATGGCTTATCCCCATCGGTATAAGCCTGATCCCACGCAGCTCAATCGGGTGACTCCCTAAGTAAAGACTATGATTGGGAGGCTGGATTTGAGGGTTTGCACTCAAATTTAGGAGTACAATATTTCATTCCCCACAATGGGATTTTGTCATGAGGACTCCGTATGGTGCTCACTAGTAAATTAAAGGCTGCCTTTGTGCAGCATCATGGAGCTCGTCCATGCATTTGACGCCCCTTTCATTTACGCGGCAGTATTAAATGAGCTGAGGTACCTGAAGAAGGTAGGAAGGGCACATCCAGCATAGGACTTGTGATAAAAATCAAGCTCATGCCGAGATGTTTTAAACTCATTCACAATCTTCCTTTGGTTACCACCCTGCAGCTGCTTTAACCACTGGACAGTTACTAGACTTTGCTAACACCTGGCGCTTTGGGGGCAGCTTGCCCACCCATGAATGGAAGGAAGGAGAGAGCTTTGGTGTGTTGGTGAAAGGTTAGATTGGGATGACCTTGAACCGAGCTCAGCTAGGACCATGCTACCAGATTTAGGATGGATGTTATAGCACAAGTGATCCCTGCCCCTCCACTGTGCTGCTGAGAAAGGGATCAGGCCCATGGGCAAATTCCTGTTCACTGTGGGTAAATTTAGTGCATAGGCACAAGACCTATGCACTACAGTCCCATGTAAGCATTAGGATTTAAGTAGTTCATAGGCGTTATGCTGGCCCTCTGCATGGTAATGAATTTATTATTACTATTTATTTGTCTTAGAGTAGCACCTAGACCCTCCCCCGAATTCAGGATCCCATTGCACTAAGCACTGTACAAACCCAGAGGAAGAGACAGTCCAGGCCCTGAAGATCTTACAGTCTAAATAAACAAGCCAGACAAAGAATTGGGAACTGAGGTGAAGAGATGAGTGATTTTCCTGAAGTCACAGAGGGAGTTTTCAGGACTGAATGCCTGCCAAGTGTCCCAGTCCAGTGCCTTACCATAAGGTAATAGGAGAAATAGACATGATGGGCTAAAATGTGAAAGGCCTAGAAGATAAGAACAAGAAGTTGGTGTACGATGCAGAGAAGGGTGAAGAGATGAGGGAGGGATCCTCAGAGGGGCAGAGGATGAGGTCAGAGTGATGGTGACCCTAGCAGTAGTATTTTGAATGACCCTCCTTCAGGATTTGCTTCCTGTTCAATGAGCATGGACCTTGGTTCGACTGAGAGGGTCCTGAGGGCTTTGCACCATGGAGGGGACATGGATCGGGATCTGATGCTATGCTGTAGGACTAAGGAACTGTGTGTGGATACTGACAGGTTTCAGAGTAGCAGCCGTGTTAGTCTGTATTCGCAAAAAGAAAAGGAGTACTTGTGGCACCTTAGAGACTAACCAATTTATTTGAGCATGAGCTTTCGTGAGCTACAGCTCACTTCATCGGATGCATACTGTGGAAAATGTAGAAGATCTTTTTATATACACACAAAGCATGAAAAAATACCTCCTCCCACCCCACTCTCCTGCTGGTAATAGCTTATCTAAAGTGATCTCTCCCCTTACAATGTGTATGATGCAAGGTAACCTATTTCCCCTTGTTTTTTCCTACCCCCCACCTCCTTAGACGTTCTTGTTAAACCCTGGATTTGTGCTGGAAATGGCCCACCTTGATTATCATACACATTGTAAGGAGAGTGGTCACTTTAGATAAGCTATTACCAGCAGGAGAGTGGGTTTGTGTGTGTGTGTGTTGGGAGGGGTGTGTGTGAGAAAACCTGGATTTGTGCTGGAAATGGCCCAACTTGATTATCATACACATTGTAAGGAGAGTGATCACTTTAGATAAGCTATTACCAGCAGGAGAGTGGGGTGGGAGGAGGTATTTTTTCATGCTTTGTGTGTATATAGAAAGATCTTCTACACTTTCCACAGTATGCATCCGATGAAGTGAGCTGTAGCTCAAGAAAGCTTATGCTCAAATAAATTGGTTAGTCTCTAAGGTGCCACAAGTACTCCTTTTCTTTTTGTGTGGATACTGAGGTTCCTCAGGGATTTTCATGCACTCTGAGGCTGTGTGCTAATGGCCCCTCTGATGCTTTGTCAATATTGCAGGGTTCACGCATTGGCATGGTGGATGCTATGATACCTTCTCAAGCTGCGGCCCACCTGTGTAAGGATACCTGTACTGCTTATGAGGTTATGCAGGCAAAACTGGCTAATATACTGCCTTAGCACATGTCACTGCTAGGGGCTTGCCCCAGGGATTATAAAAGCCTACCACTTACAGCTAACAGAGTGGTAGCAGAAGTGTTCAGTTCTGATTGATGATTGTGGTGTATATGTAGTTCCGGGTACATAACACACCTGCATCACATGGGGACTTACTATGAAGTACCTGTGCTCTTGGGTTGAGTTACACAACTCTACCTGCATGATGTAATCTTATTGGTTGAAACTCTTTAAGAGTCTATTTTGACAATGAGAACCCTGCCCTTTTGGATGTGACATCAGAAACACAAGATTCGAATGACTCCTCAGGCATCCAGATCACATGCAAACTCCAGAAGTGGCCTGGTGCAACAAGCTATAGACAGACACCTCCAGGATTTGAGTCTGAAGGTGTGCGCCCAGCATACACCATACAGTGCAGGGGAAGGTGCACTCCAACCGCACTCCGGGTTGGGCTGATGGCAAAACCTGTGCTTTTCATACTGCAGATACCAGGTGTTGAGGTACAGGGCTGATGACCACACGGAAAAGGCTCAGCTCTGCTATTTCAAGCCTTTCTCCCCCAGCTCTTCCTGGCACTATTTCCATGTGTACTGGAAGAGTTCCCTCACCTGCTTTGGGCCTCTTGGTGAGGACAGAAGGTCCAGTTTGGCAAAGGTCCCTTGATTTGCCAAGCTGAGAGAGTGACATAAAACTGGTGCCAGGACCTGATGTTGACTGAGCATTCAGCTCTCCCACCATTTGGGAGACACCTAAAACATTGCAGGGGCTTCCTTAAAACATTCTGGGACTATGGATGATGACACGTTGAAATCCTGCCTCTGGGGCACTCTGCACCTATGCAGCTGAGAAACATGGATACAGACGGCATCATCACAAAGACTCAGCCAAACTGGTTGATAGAGCATAAAGGGACTGTCTCAGAAACATCCCTTGGGGCCTTTACCCCTCTGCAGTGTGCAGTAAGTACTCAGAGACAAAGTGTTTGACAGAGGTCTGCTTCATTCAGTGTCCCAGCACCAACTGCCTCTACATTACACAACAGAAGTCCCTTAAAGGTGCAGTTCCCCACACTCCTGACAGAACTCACTCAAAGGTGAGTGTAAGGTGCACATGCAAATCAAAGGGCAGGCTCCTGTCCCCTTAGCTGCAGTCCCTGTAGAACAGCTCAGGAGAGGCAGCGTGAGGCCGCAGAGGTTCCCTCCTCTCAGTAGTTGTACGCTGTACCCTGCAATGGTCCCTGGGTCAACAAACGTTATGGTTCCATCAACTCTTAATAGATTCATAAGTGTTAAGACCTGAAGAGATCATTGTGATAGTCTAATCTGGCCTACTGTATAACACAGGTCAAAGAACCTCCCCCAGTAATCTCTATACCAAACCCGTCACTTCTGGGCGAATTACAGAATAGCTTTTAGACAGACAACCAGTCTTGCCTGAAAACTCAGACGTGACTGGGAATTCACCAATCCAGGGTCACACGGGAAGTAAAAAGCTGTGGGAACCTGCTGACACCAGGAAAAGGGTGTGATAAATCTGGAGCATGTTAGCTGTGGGAAGCTCTTTTCTTAAAATAAGAATAATCCTCACCTCGGTCGAGCACTTCGATGTGCCGATGAAAGGCTCTGTGTTGCTTATTCTTGGTTTTATTATATTTCAAGAGAGATGTCCTCCTGGCCAGTTGTAATCACTGAAGATGCCACAGCACTTTTCACACTAGTTAATTCCCATTGCGTGGCCACAGTCCAGCTCAGGTAATTCCATGCTGCAGAGAGGATGTGCTTGCACTTTCAGTCCTCAACTGCTCCACTTTCAAATGTCTACACATTCCACCCCGTATGAGGCTGCGGTGGGCAAAGTGGATCCTGCAATGCACATGTGTGGATGGGAAACGCAAAGAGCAGCAGGCTGCCTGGGTCTTGTAACTTGCCAGATTAGGGCCTTTGTTTGTAAAGCACATTGTGATTCCTTGGAATTGTACAGTACTGCTATTGCGCCCTGATCTGGTGATGCTCTGCTGCCTGACTCAGGTGTGGGAGGGGAGACATGATTGCCAGGGCAATCTCCACTAGCGTGATCACTGTGAGTCCAGGGGTAACGCTTGCACTCCGGTTTCCTGGATAGAATGAAGTGTGGGTGACAGGAAAGGGAGAGGGCGGGGAGGAAATGTCAGGGGAGACAAACCCCTCTGTGTGACGCACAGTTCAGGAGAGTCCATTCTGGCCTGGCTAGGGAGGGCGGTGGCAGAAGAAACAATAAGAGGGCAGGTGAAGGGAGAGAGAGGTGACCTGTGATGTTGAGAGGAGACGGCGTTGGGTGACTGTCTCAGAAGCAGGGTGTGGCGATCGTGAGATAATCTGTCCGCCATGGGGCACAAGGAACCCCACCCCATGTGCAGTTATGAAATCTCTTCCAGTCTCATGGAGAGATCTATCATTTGAGTAAATTGCTCTGAGAGCTGGAAACTGCCAGTTAGGTTTTGCAGGAATGTTTGAACTCCCAGGCACTCAGTGACATTTACCAGCCTCTGAGCTCGCACGGGCATTTGCCTTGAAGTCTCAGCACACCATATCTTGGGTCAAAATCTGCAAGACCTGGTCCTCAAAGGAAAGGTCCCACATGCGCTCAGATTCTCCACTGACACACTCCTGGGTATTGATTTCACTGGGTCACCCCATGTTCTTAACTCATGGTACTACTTATAAAAGCAGGCACTAATCTGCTTCCAGTGTTGCCAACTCTCATGACTTTACTGTGAGTCTCGTGCTATTTGGTGTTCTTCTGAAAGCTTTGACTCCTGGAGTCATGTGATTAGATGAACATCTTAGATGTTGAGGTGGAGGGGGGGAGTGTGTAGCCCTTATGGTTGCAGAGAAAAGCTTGACAATGTGACCACAGGGTGCCCTGGAGGCTCAGCAGCAAGGAGGCAAAAACCAAAACAAAAAACCCAACTTTTATGATTAAGCCAAGCCCACAATATTTTGAGGCCTGGTACATGCTCTTTGAATGCTTGGGTTCGCAATCCTTAGCTTCCGTCACACTCTTAAATTCCTCCTCTAAATCCTATCCAACCCTCTTCAGGCTATGAAATCCTAGTTTTTCTGTTGTGTCCCTTCATGTGTAATCTCGCTCCACTTCTAACCATCTGTCTTGCCTTTCGTCACACTTTGAGCTTTCTGAAGGACAAAAGAGGGTTGTTCAATGTACCCTAGTGCCATCAGAAACATTTCTTGCTTATTTCCTGTCCTGTTTTTAATGCACTCAAGCCCCTACTTTGTTTTTTGGATGGACTCTATACTCAGGGCAGGCACCAATTTTTTCCTCAGAGGAGATTCACTGTACTTTGACGGATAGGAAAAAAATAGGTTATTTTGTGCCAGGGAATGTCCCCTTGCACCTAGCTGTGGTGCATTTCAAAGCGCATCAGGTTGCTTTGTCCCCCATGCTTTTCAGTCCATTTCAAACTGCTCAGACCACTGAATCCCAACAATAAAGTTCCCAGATTCAGAGATTCCCGGGCCAGAAGGGACCATTGTGACCATCTAGTCTGCCCTCCTGTATAGCACAGGCCAGAGAATGGCCCCAGAATAATTCCCAGAGCCGATCTGTTAGAAAAACACCCAGTCTTGGTTTAAAGATTGTCGGTGCTGGAGGATCCACCACAACCCCTTGGTAAATAGTTCCAGTGGTTAATTACTCTCATTATCAAAAAATGTACATCTAATTTCTAGTCTGAATTTGTCGAGTGTTGACTTCCAGCCATTGGAGCGTGTTGTACCTTTTTCTGCTCAGGCCGAAGAGCCAATTATCAAATGTTTTTTCCCCATGTAGATTCTTATGGAATCAAGTCTCCCCGTAACGTCTCTGTTAAGCAAAATAGCTTAAGCTCCTTGAGTCTATCACTATAAATAATGTTTTCTAATCTTTCAATCATTCTTGTGGCTCTTCCCCCAGCCCTCTTGGATTTATCCACATCCTTCTTGAATGGTGGGCACCAGAATGGGACACAGCATTCCAGCAGCAGTCGCACCAGTGCCAAATCCAAAGGTACAATAACCTCTCTGCTCCTACTTGAGATTCTGCCCCTTCCTTCGCAAGAGCGTTAATAAAAACTTTAAATAACCGTCATCACACTCCAGTCCTGGGGCACCATCAGACTTCTGGGGCACCTGACTGTTTGGCTCTGTCTGCTCTGAGGACCAGCCTTTGACTAGGACTCTTTAATCACTTTGCCAGCTTTTAATGTACAACAAGACTTTGCCCCTCATACAGAGGCTATTAATTAGCCTTAACAGCCTTTTGTGACAAGTCTTATAAAAAAGCTTTTGAAAATGCAAACGAATCACATCCATCAGGTTAGTTTTATTTACTATCTGACTAACTTTTTCCAACAAAGGGCCTTGAAGATTAGACGGCCTTTTCTTCTTTACAGGAGAGGAGCATTCACAGCAGGGCACAATTAACTCTCAACAGATCTGGATACTTTCCAATCAATCCCTACACACACGGGTGAAATCCTGGCCCCACGGAAGTCAAGGGCAAAACTGCCACTGATTTCAGTGGGGTTAATGCTTAATGATCATGTGTGTGGAAAGCTTAGGAGGAAAGAGGAGATAAAAAAGTTTGCATCTCCCTCCCCGAATTTTAGCTATTTACAGTGTTATATAGGCTTAAAGCTGAGAAAGAAGCCAAAATCTATAATTCCACATACTAATCCCCTGGAAAAATCATGGAGCAGGTCCTCAAGGAATCAATTATGAAACACTTAGAGGAGAGGAAAGTGATCAGGATCCAGAACAGTCAGCATGGATTCACCAAGGGCAAGTCATGTCTGACTAACTTAATTGCCTTCTATGGTGAGATAACTGGCTCTGTGGATGAGGGGAAAGCAGTGGACGTGTTATTCCTTGACTTTAGCAAAGCTTTTGATATGGTCTCCCACAGTATTCTTGCCAGCAAGTTAAAGAAGTATGGGCTGGATGAATGGACTATAAGGTGGATAGAAAGCTGGCTAGATCATCAGGCTCAATGGGTAGTGATCAATGGCTCCTTGTCTAGTTGGCAGCCAGTATCAAGCAGAGTGCCCCAAGGGTCGGTCCTGGGGCTGGTTTTGTTCAATATCTTCATTAATGATCTGGAGGATGGTATGGACTGCACCCTCAGCAAGTTCGCAGATGACACTAAACTGGGAGGAGTGGTAGATACACTGGAGGGTAGGGATAGGATACAGAGGGACCTAGACAAATTAGAGGATTGGGCCAAAAGAAATCTGATGACAAGTGCAGAGTCCTGCACTTAGGACGGAAGAATCCCATGCACTGCTACAGACTAGGGACCAAATGGCTAGGCAGCAGTTCTGCAGAAAAGGACGTAGGGGTTACAGTGGACGAGAAGCTGGATATGAGTCAACTGTGTGCCCTTGTTGCCAAGAAGGCAAATGGCATTTTGGGCTGTATAAGTAGGGGCATTGCCAGCAGATCGAGGGACGTGATCATTCCCCTCTCTCTATTTGGCATTGGTGAGGCCTCATCTGGAGTACTGTGTCCAGTTTTGGGCCCCACACTACAAGAAGGATGTGGAAAAATTGGAAAGAGTCCAGTGGAGGGCAACAAAAATGATTAAGGGGCTGGAACACATGACTTAAAAGGAGAGGCAGAGGGAACTGGGATTGTTTAGTCTGCAGAAGAGAAGAATGAGGGGGCATTTGATAGCTGCTTTCAACTACCTGAAAGGGGGTTCCAAAGAGGACGGATCTAGACTGTGCAGTGGGGGAGGTTTAGGTTGGATGTTAGGAAAAATTTTTTCACGAGGAGGGTGGTGAAGCACTGGAATGGGTTACCTAGGGAGGTGGTGGAATCTCCTTCCTTAGAGGTTTTCAAGGTCAGGCTTGACAAAGCCCTGACTGGGATGATTTAGTTGGGGATTGGTCCTGCTTTCAGCAGGGGGTTGGACTAGATGACCTCCTGAGGTCCCTTCCAACCCTGATATTCTATGATTCTAAAGGTGGGGCACATGTAAACACTGCTAAGAGACTAAACTTTATAACCTGGCCCCAGTCACAAAGGTCAATATCCTGTCACATGACCAGCATGGGCTGCTAGCCAATGGAATGCCCAGCTGCCCTTGTTGCAAACAGACAGGCTCCTATAATGTGTTATTAATCTCACCTGAAGAGGTGAATCAGAAGCCTTGAAGTGCTTTCTTATTCAGGCTGGCGTAGTTAAGCAGCCCAGCTACATCTAGCACTACTGAGAGCTGGAGTTTTGGCTGCAGAGGAAGCGGTGGTTTGTTTCTAGAGAAGCACAGGAGATGATGCATCAGAGAGAAACTGCGGCTTACTTCAGCCAACTGGGCTGCTTCATGTCACCATGCTGAATCAGGAACTGATTTAGGGCTGCCAATTCAGTCTTTTCAGTAAGATTAGCACTTTAAAGAGGGGGCAAAAATCTATACAGCTGTTTTTTGTTATGTTAATTAAAAGGAAATGTGTGTGTGTATATACCTCATATTAATATTACAGCTATTTCATTACTCCTTCAGGCAGAGTAGGGACAAAGAGTGTTTTTGTTTTTACTGATTGTTAGTTTTAATTGCCTGTAAGAAGAAAACCAGAACCAAGATTTTTCTACTCTAAATAATTCAAGGCAGAATTCACAGGTACACACTCTGGCTGTTTTGTGCCTCTTCATGACATAAAGCAGCTATAAACCTAACGTTAGTCACTCTGCTAATAGGCTGTATCACAAGATCCAGTGTCGAAACATTTCCCAGACTAATTGCATTGTCCCCTGTGAGCTCACTGTGTGAAATGTCAAGTTATTTGATCACTACCAAATGATATTGTTCTTGAATGTACGAATACTTCTTGCCTCCACGTCCATGGAATCACACACCATATATCTGCCGAGATGCTCAGACTCGCTCTGGGACATATGTTCATGTACACCCACAGACTGAAGTGCATCCTTCATTCTCATTCAAATTACAACATCAAGAATGTTAATGACCAAAGCAGTCCACGGATGTCTCAGAACTGGGACCAGGTAGCAAAGCAGATCGAACTCTACATCAATGGCTCTCAACCTTTCCAGACTACTGGACCCCTTTCAGGAGGCTGATTTGTCTTGCGTACCCCACGTTTCACCTCACTTAAAAACTACTTGCTTACAGAATCAGACATCAAAATACAAAAGCACACGATTACTGAAAAATGGCTTACTTTCTCATTGTTACCATATAGTTATAATATCAATCAATTAGAATATAAATATTGTACTTACATTTCAAAGTGTAGTCTATAGAGCAGTACAAAGAAGTCATTAAACTTTAGTTTGTACTGACTTTGCTGGTGCTTTTTATGTTGCCTGTTGTAAAACTAGGCAAATATCTAGATGAGTTGATTTACCGCCTTGAAGACCACTGTGTGCCCCCAGGGGTACATACCCCTGGTTGAGAACCGCTGTTCTACACCACTCAATGACTACACACGTACTAGTGCAAGCTCTGGGCCTGGTGCATACACTGAGCTACCTCTCACTCACAAAAGGGTACTAGGGACAGCAAAACAGCACAAGAAAACTTGCCCTGAGGTAACCAAGAAGACCCTGTCTCCGGATACAAAGAGAAGATTTCAGTGGGCTCCTCCAACTCAGGCAAGGAGTAGGAGCTGGTGGCTAGAGCAGGGGACAGCACTGGAATTCTGCAGCTCTATTCCCAGCTCTGGCCACTGACTTGCTGTGTCATCTTGGGCAGGTCACTTTGGTGCAGATTTCAATGGAAGTTAGAAGCCTAGTTAGCTTTGAGGATCTGGGCCATCCCCACTCTGTGTCTGTTTCCGTAAGTGTAAAATGGGGATGGTGATACTCATCTACCCCACTGGGTTAAAGGGAAAATTAATGAATAATTGTTAAAGCTTAATTAATAATGTTTGTAAAATGCTTTGAGATCACGTATGGTGTATCTTAGAATAGTAAGATAACGACCTCAAATGCATGTGATGTGCAACTGTTGCCTGAATTAATAAACTCTCCTGAGTCATTACTCTCCTCAACGTTGCTTTGGAAAGGAAGTTTCTCCCTTGATTAAGGCTTGGCAGTTCTGTTACATTTTTTCTAGCTGCCTGGCAAGCTCTGTGGTGTCAGGATGAAATATCCATCCTATTGTTACTTTCTTCCTGTGAAACAAGATGGAGCCCAAAGTGGCTTTCGGGATCTTTGGGGTTTTAAAAGCACAGGTTCAAGGATGCAATGAGTTTCAGGGTTAGCCTTTCATTTTTGGAGAACTGGATTCAGAAGTGAGGAGAGAGGGGCATCAACAGAGCAGTGTGGAGAGCCCAGGGCTGAAATAGCAGGAGTCCAGGACTGAGAATGAAGAGGGCTGCAGGTCAGGGGTGAGGGGCGCTGGCAGAGCTGTGTGTGCGGAGCCCAGGGCTGGAATAGCAGGCAGCTTCAGATCAGGAGTGAAAAGCATTTGCAGGGTTGGAATAGCAGCAGTATTGCTGGTCTCAGGAGAAACGTTGTGACCAGAATCAACTACAGGAAGGCCCACAACTCCTCATGGGAAGCAACTGGTCCTTCAATAATGATGGCTAAGATCCCTCAGCATCCTATCCTGGTGCAGTCTACAATCTTGGGCAATTACAAGAAAGGAGATACTCACCTTTGGGTGCCTGAGGGTGCTCCACCCTCTAATCACAGAGCTACTGTACGTTACACAGGTCACCGTTCCAAAGTCAGTGGCACCTCCCTGTCTATTAAAATGTATTCACTGCTTAGGTGAGCCACTTTTGTAAACCATCACCTGGCAGCAGGGAGCTCCTCTCATTGGGTCAGAGCCTACCATCTGCTCGTCTCCTGACTTTGCATCTTGTTCTAAAGATGGGGGAGCCTCACTTTGGAGAATGAAACAATAGCAATGAAACCATGAGCTAGTTCCAAAATGACTTGGAACTCAGACCTTGGCATGTAACAGCAGTAAACTCCACGCTTCTGACTATTGCTCAGCAAGAAACACCTCTTGTGCTCTTAATAAAACACTATCTGCCACCCTTGGTATTTATAAAGCTAAAACACCCAGGCCCTGCTATGGCGATCCACTCAGAGACTGAAGGCCAGATTCAGCAGTGAGTCTAACTTGGGGTAACCCCTCTCCAGCCCCCACAGTGTGCATGTGGTACCAAGTGGAGTTCCCATCTTGCTCTGCAAAGAGTAACTACGTATTAGATGTGGTCCAAGGTTATCTGGGGTTTCCTTTATTGTTAACTTCCACAACAACGTAAATTAGAGGACTCATGCAGGACACTTTCCCCCAATTCCCTGTGCCTCACAGAGATCCTCCAAACACTCTTACGTTCTGCATTTGAGCTAAGAGAATCCACCAGCTAGCAAGAGTCAGCAACATAACTCTGCATGTCTACATAGGGGTGTGTTAGTCTAGGGCAGCAAAAACCATGTTAGTCATGAGGCAGCTGGCATTAGTCTGAATTGACCGGGGAGCCACGAATTCTTATGCAGGGTACTGGAATCTGAACTAGAGCTATGTAAACAATGCTTTTTTCAGTTGGCTGGCAATTCTGAAAAATTGGGGAGAAAAACTTTGTTTTGGGTCAAACTGAAAATGAATACCTGTAAACGTTTGGTGAATCGAAAAGTTTTAAAAAAATGTTTGTTTCAGGTTGAACAAAATGTTCCATTCAGATTTGAAGCTTTCAAAAAATATTTCTGCATTTTTAAAAGATAAAACATAAGGAAATTTCAAACCAAAAAGTCACTTCAAAATGAAAAATTAGAACCTTTAGAAAATGTTGAAATAAAAGGTTTTACCTTTTTTGAAATTTTTTTGTTTTCAACAGGAACAGTTGGGCAAAACAGACATAATTTCGAGAGACAAGGTGGGCAAGGTAATATCTTTTATTGGACCAACTTCTGTTGGGGAGGGAGACAAGCTTTCGAGCCACACAGAGCTCTTCTTCGACCACAGAAGTTGGTCCAATAAAAGATATTATCTCACCCACCTTGTCTCTCTGCTGTTCTGGGTGCGACATGGCTACAACACTGAATACAACAAATTCAAGAAACATTTTGGTGTTGCTACATCTGCATTTTTTGCTGAGAAAAGTTGTGGCCAAAAAATTTCACCCTGCTCTACTTCCACCCTGTTAGAGTATGTTACACCAGCTTAGATTAATTCACTTACACATAACTTACCAATGTATAACCTATACCTCCGCCACTTACACATCACCTCTGCATTTGGCAGGTGTAAAGTGTGCGTCTCACACACTGAGGGGTCAGAAAAGAAGGTTGAAGTAAGAAAAATAATGAACAGAAGGCTGTAATATACAGTGTTGTTGTAGCCGTGTGTCGGCGCCAGGATATCAGAGCAATAAGGTAGGTGAGGTGGTAGCTTTTAGTGGACCCTACTTCTATTGGGGAGAGAGACCAGCTTTTGAGCTATGCAGAGCTCTTCTCCAGGTCTGGGATAGGAACTCCCAGTGTCACAGCTCAATGCAAGGTGGAACAGATAGTTTGGCATAATCTAAGGGACCATTCAAAGAGAAGTGACCCGTTAACACCCATGTAGTCATAGGATAAAAAGTGGGGCTAGTGGGTTACAGGAGGCTGCAAGAAAGTGTAATCTGAAGTAGGCCAGGCCCTACTGTAACCTATATTTTCTTGCAGGTCCTTGAGGTGCAAGCTACACCATCTTAGAGACTCTATTATAGATCAGTAAGTGGGTCTGAGGCTTGGTCTACACAAGCAATTTATCTCGGTATCACTGTGTTGCTCAGGGGTGTGGAAAATCCATACTTCTAAGCAACGCAGTTATACCGACCTAACCCCTAGTGTGGACAGTGTTATGTCTACGGGAGAGCTTCTCCTGCCGCCATCGCTACTGTCTCTTGGGGAGGTGGGTACCTACACCAATGAGAGAAGTCCTCCCGTCAGCATAGGTAGCGTCTTCATTTTCAGTGTAGACAAGCCCTGAGAGGGTCTGGAAAGCTACCTGAGGAGGTAGGAATGTAAGTTAGTGTGGAGGAGTCTAACCAACGTACACTTCTGAATTTGGCTTTGGCATAGTATAAATCACGGTGCTCGTGGGTGGCTCCTGTGCTCCGGGGCTGGGAGTGTGGCTCCTGGGGAATCTGATGATCTCAGCAACAAGCAGTGTGACTCTAAGTACTAGTGCCCTACATTCCCAGGCTGAGCTTGGGAATTCTGTCGCTTGCACCCTTCACTGCAACCAACACAGCTATTGGATAGAGATTTACAGAGGGAGGAAAGGCAAGATGGTGATAAGATGGTAAATGGGCAGAAAAACCCGTTGATTAGGTCTTCTTCTGGTAAATGGGTCAGACATTGCATGAAAGGCATATGCTGCTGGCACTTGTGCTACCCGTCACCTGATGCTGAACTACCAGAGGGCAGATCAAAAGCCGCCCACAAAGGCAGTTAGAGATTTTATAAGAGGAAGCCCTGGCCAGCATGACTCACCAGTCATGATTGGTGGCACACCTACTCAGGAGCCTGGCAGAGCAGAAGGGAAGAAGCTTGAGCATCTTAATCTCTCCTTGATTTCAGATTGTCTCCCCTTTCCCAGAGCCACAGCCAAAATGCCACTTGAAGGATGGAGTGAACTGTGTCTGCAGACATTAACTGCTGTTCCTCTGTAGGATGGGAGCAGGGGGAGATGCCTGGCTGGGGAGCTGTGCCGCTCTAAAGGGATTTCTTTTCAGTTATATGTATATATTATTGGCAATCAGGGTGGAGGCCCCATTGTTCTGGGTGCTGCACATTTATGCAGACATGGTCCCTGCTCCAAAGAGTTTACAATATAATCTGAGTCAAGACACCATAAATGAGAGGGAAGGAAGGAGAATGAAGATCACAGTGATATGAAACACTGCATCTCCAACTCCCCTCAGCTCTCCCTCCTTCCCCCCCTCCAGCTCTGCCCATGCCCCTCACAACCAGTGAATCTGACTTGGCCTCTCTCCGGCTCTGTGGAGCTGCCTGTGCTCCAAAGCTAGCTGCTTAGAGGAACGCTCTCTCTTTCTTTCCTTTGGCTCCTGCAGTTGGATGTGGACTGTTCTCAGACATTCAACATGGAGGCATGGTTGGGTCTATTTATTTATACACCTGGGTGCACCGGGCATGTTATGGATCACCCCTTCCTTAGTCATGGTTTCCACACAAAGTCCCTTGGAGAGGAATTCTCTCTCAAAAATATCTTGTAGGCACAGTTTCTTTACCTGGTTCAGATTAGATTTCCCACAGTATTTCTTTTCTATCTTTTGACAAAAGAAGAATGATAAGCCCCATGGGGAAGGAACCGGACATGCTTTGATTTAGTGTTTAATATTCTGTTGCTTATTGTTGCTGTTGCAAGCGTTTGTTTAGTTTGGGGAAGATCAGCCATCCCTGGATGGGACATCATGAGGCAGTTGACCTGGGAATTCCTTTGGGCAGACAATTAAAAAATATCTATCTCTCTACCTACCTATCTATCCATCTAGGAAGGCAATTCTTTTTTCAAAGCTTCACATGCTTGGCAAAAACAAGAGTGAGAGAAAGGAGCACACAGTCTACAGGAATAGAGATTCCTCAGCTCTCCCCCCTTCCCAGCCTCTTCCCACTCCTTCCATTGCTCCACAGAAATTCCCAGGTTGGATCAGCCCAGCGGACCATCCTGTTCAATGTCCTCTCTCTCTGACAGTAGTCCGTACCAGTTACTTCCAAGGAAGGTGCATGAAACCCAGTTGTAGGCACGACTGGAATAACCTGCCCATAAGGGAAGTTTCTGCTTAATCCCTGTCAGTCAGTGGCTGGCTTATGTCCCGAAGCATAAGAGTTTACACCTCTTGTTTTTTTACCCTATCTACTGTAATGCTTGATGTTCTTGCAATACAGCTAAACGTCTGCTCCCTTTGTGAATCCCACACAGTTCTTGGCCTCACTGATAGCTTGTGGCACTGAGTTCCAGCCGGGATTTTCCTCAGACAATTTCCAGACTCTTTTGGTGAGTGTATTGGGGAGGGGAGGGGGTTCTGGAAACTGAACGGTGTGTGTGTGTGTGCAAATGCTGTCCCAGTCATCCTTTCAGGGTATCACTGACTCTATTCTGAACACACCAGCCCCCACTGCTCAACAGCCTCCACAAGGGGCCAGATTCTGCACTGAAGTCCACAGGATTGCTTGGTCTCCGCCTCAGTGCAGAGTAGGTTCCGTTGCATCTTCTGCCAATGGCCTCTCGCCAGTGGGCAGCAAAAGACTTTAGGATGAGGACGTTTATCCAGGACCCAAGCGTACTGTTCATCTTTCATTTCGCTCCCAGCAGACCTGGAGCCTGGCACACACCCTGCTTTCCATGGGTTTGCTCTGCACATGGTGGATGTTACTTCTCAGGCCACCAGCGGCTGTAGCATCAAACTCTCAAAAGTCAAAACCCTGCTACTTTTTCTGTTAGTTTATTTTGTTTGGCCTAAGTCCCAGAGGACATAACTGTGGGTTTCTGAATATCTAAGGCCAATGAGTTATGCTGGAAACACCCTGGGTGTGTGCATTTTACCGGGGAGCGGCTGGGTCTGGTAGGTCCTCGCACCTTGATTTTGGAGTTCTGCAGAACGAGGTAGGGCTGGCTGCGTGCTGCTCCCTGCTGGGGCTGCATTTCAGGTAGGCATGGTCTGTGATGGCTTCAGCCTCAAGATGTTCTGGGTGCGATGGCTTCAGAGCCACACACAGAAAGGTGGAGAAACCATTAAAGGGTTATGAGGCTAGCAAAGGACGGGAGAGGGTCCTCTGTGTCAGTCGGGAGCCCTTGGGGTCTCTCTTTTGCACTCTTGACACCAGCAAGGCCCGTTATCTCTGGGGCCCATGTTTTGGCCAAGGACACCCTGCAGAGCTCAGCCCCTCTCTAAAGCTGGGCAGGAGTAGGTGCTCCCTTTCCCCTGAGAAGCTGAGCATAGGCTGCTCCTGCAGCACTGCCAGCCCACTTCCACCCCTCCCCGCCAAAGGGAGCAAGAGACATAGTGCAGATATGGAAAACCAAGGGCTGCTCCATCCATCAGACCCCCTAGTACATTCACTATGCCTGTCACCGTGGTAGCTGAGCACCTGTGGCGTCTTCAGAAGCCGGTGAGGCTGTGAGACTGGCTGGCATAGTGGAGCGATACCAGTGAAACAGTGTCCCCGCCCTGCATCGATCCCTCAGCTGCCCAGAGAGTAGCTGAAAGGGGGAGCTACTCCCGGGGTCCAGCTTCTCCTCTGTCTGCGGGAGTGATTAGGCTGCTGTAAGGCCATCTCCAACAGACTGATGTTATCTCCATAGTGACGCAGGCAAGTGGCCCTCACCCCGGTTTAGAACCATGTCAGGGTCACTCTCTGTCTGTTTCTCCAGTGCCACTACCTGAATGATAGGCCTGGAGCCAGAAGTCTTTCACTGATCTTCTGGGAAATTACCAGGCATTTGCATTATTGACAGAGCATCTCAGCTCTGCGCTCTCAGGCAAGTCCACAGAACTCAACGCGGAGCTGCTTATTTCATGCCAGCATTCACGGCTGCACCCTGCAGCTCCTGAGAAAGCAAAGCTTTGATGTCCTGCTTTCATGGTGCTAAATTTAGAAAATCCCTAAGCTGGAAGCTCTTCAGAGGCGAGACTGGGCTTTTAAACCAGAATATGAAAGTTTTTAACTTTTGCACCATAACAAGACAAAAGATCATCACAGGACTGTCTGCTCTCACTGAGGCCATCTTTTTCCTGTCGGGCCTCTTCTGATTGAATATTCATTACTCTTATTGCAGTCTTGGCTAGCAGACCCAGTCAAGACCAGGACCCCACTGTACTAGGCACTGTGCAAATATATAGTGAAAGACTGTCCCTGCCCAGCAAAGCTTACAGTCGAAATAAACCAGACAGACAAATGATAGAAAGAGAAATGGAAAGGAGAGGTGAAGTCACTGTCCAATGTCACAGAGCAGTCAGTGGCAGAGTTGGAAATAGATCCCAGGTGGTCAGAGTGCTGGTTTGGGACCCTAGCCACTGGCCCACGCTGCCTCCTTGGCACGCTTGCCACTGAGCCAGCCTTCCAGCACCCCACTCCCCAAACGGGAGCTCAATTTCCTGGAACTGTGCAGAAGGAACAGTAGAAGGGGAAGCCTGGTCCATTTGTGATGGAAATGCTTTGGGGAAGGTTGTGCTGGAAGGCTGGCATCCTGACTAGGGCAGAGTTAAGGTTATGGTTCATTGTCTGTAGTCTATAAATAGCTGTGCAAGTGCAAAAGAATGTGTCTCTGGATAGAGGAGTTGAGGGTATGATCCTTGCTTTTGAGATTTGTGTTAAATATGTGATGGGTGCAGCAACTTTCACCGATACAAAATGTAAAGTGTCACTGTGTATGAAGGTTCCACCTCCCAAAAAACCAAAACAGACCACTGTGTTGTCAAAACTTGTATTAATTGCTTAGCTACTATGGTGATTGGGGCTATAGATGTGCCTAGATAGACAGGGACCAAGGGCCAGACCCTCTGTTATAATCCAGCTCCTCTGTGCTGCTCGGCCCTGGCAGAGAGGAACTCCCACTGACGTAACAGTGGCTGAGCTGACTCCTGGAGCAAGAGTGCCCCCGCTGAACGCGCTGTGTTGGGAGAAGGAGCAGTATGGAGGGGGTGGGATCATGGGGATCTCTGCTTGCTCTGCTGGTCCTCTCCTAGCATAAGGTCCCATAGGGGCTGCTGCCAGTGGCATAAATTAGAGCAGATCCCACACTGCTCTAATGGATGCCAGGCCTGGGCTTGTGCAGTAACACAGCCCTGACAGCCCCCCTTCATCCCTGGGCTATGTTTTTTTAAAAATAAAAACGGTGAAGCTTAATATGTTGTCCTCTCATTTCTCTTCAGCGTATGGGCCACATCCTCCTAAATCAGTGTTGGTCCATCTATCTCAGCAGAGCTGCCTTGATTATAGTAGCTGGGGATGTCGCCCACGGATTTCAATGGAGCTGCGCTGATTTATACCAGCTGAGGACCCAGCCCTATATCATCAGACTTTTCCACATAGGTGAGTAGGTGAGAATGAGAGCCCATAGAAAAAGACTCTTCCAGGACAGAATACTACTATTCCGTTCCTCTCCTTTGCCCCATTATTATGTATTTATGATACACAGAGACCTCTACTTATACACCCTGGCCAAACAGTTTACATGTTATTGTCATTTCAAGTTCTTTAAACAGGGATCCAAGGTCCTGGGAGGAAGGGGAAGCAGCAAAGAACACGGCACTGACCTTTGAGACAGAGGGAAAAGCCCGAGTAAGCATTCATTCATTATTTCACCCAAACTGGGCATTTGCTCCAGATACTGGCAATTAACTGGCAGCTGCCAGGTTTGCCTCTCTTCAGAGTCCCGAAGTATGGGCAGAGTAGGAATTCAGTATGCAAAATGAACCACTTCCCCTGAGCTGGGGAGACACAACTCCATAGAAATCATTTCACAGTTAAGCCAATTGGAATAAAGAAGGTAATGAAAGGGAGAAAATGTCCCCCACAAAATGTCCTTTGTCAGGAGGATCTTTGTGATCTAGTCCTCTGATTCGGTTTCCCTTGGTGCATGTTGTGTCCTTCCGTCTCTCTCTGTTATAGGTATGCCCATGTGTTCAGACTCGCACGTGTACTTGCATTCAGCACACATGTGAAAACAAGTCACAACAAGGACATGCCATACACACAGTAAGCTGTCACTCAGTGCATACACAGGCATGCCAGAGCTTCATTAACTACTCAGCCCAAACCCTGAAAGCACTTCAGTCAGCCTTGGTTCAGGTTTGACCCACATCTGTGAAGCAGCTAGATGTGTATGTATTTGTAAGCTGGCTGCAGTAGCATTTAGTGAACTCTTTTTGCCCAGTCTACATATTTATTAAATTGCTGTTCACCTTGCATTTTGTAGTCAAGCCTTGTTTACTGGAGTATGTCATCGGGGCAAGGAACATGGTATTTTGCTTTTGTCCCTCATTGGATGAGGGTACATCAGGTGATTAAGTAGCTCAGCTGAAATTAGCAGATGACAATTTCACTTGGTTTCTCTATTCTAGCTGAACTTTCTGATGTAGCTACAAATCCCAGAAAAATTAAACATCTCCTCCTGGCCCCTGTGTCTCTTTGGCCCTGGCCCACAGTTGAATTGCAGGTGCCCAACAACCTGCTTCCAACTCTTGTCATTCCATCCTGCCTAATTTTGGTGGGGGTCAGAGCCACTCTTGCTCCAGCCCTCCTGGGAATTTTAGCCCTACCTGGGGAAAGCTCTCTGTGATTGGCTGCCTTTCTCACTTTCCCAGCTCTGGGGAAGAGCAGCCAATCAGAGCTGCTGTAAGAATCAGGCAGAGCTCTTCCCCTGGAAGAAAAAAAAGCTCCTCTCCCCACTCTCCTCTTGTGAATAATAATGGGTCAGTCTGATCCTTCCCCCACCCCCCTCCATCTCAGCAATGCCAGGCCTGGGAAGGAGGAGAGGAGAGTGAAGAGTCCCCAGACCTGTCCCCTGCCCCAGGCATGAGAAGGGGGAGAGGGGATCCTGCTGCAGCTGCCCACCAGGCCTGGCAGAGGGGGGTGAAGAGCCCTGGAGCTGCAGGAGGAGCAGAGGTGGGACTGGAAGGATAAACTGTTGGGCCGGGGGATGTTGGGGTTTGGGGAGAAGCTGGAAGCCCCGCACCACCAGGCAGCCTGCAGCCGGGGCCCAAATCACCCTAGTGTGTATCTTTGGGAGAGTGGCAACATGAACTGTGTCTCACACACACTGCGGGTAGGCAGGGGGAGCTCAAAAATCAAAAGACAGAGCAAAACCCACAGTATAATCTTTAAAACAATTTCATGCTTTTTGGCACCGATGATACTAAGGTACAAAAAGGGAGACCCCCTAACGTACCCCTAAGTGTTTGCAGTAGCGAGCCACCCCGATGGTTATGTACAAGTTACACATGGTCCATTGGGTTTAGACTACAAGCTTCCAAGGCAGGTTATTCCATTTTGTTTTGTGCAGCACTAAGTGCCCTGATGGCACTCAGTACATAACACTGCCATCCCCTTCATTATATAACACTTTGGTGTCATGGCCAGTTCACTAGAGAGCCATGGAAACAACTCACAAGAGACACTGTTGAAATGATTCTGGCAGAATGTGATTGGATGAAGGATAGTCACGTGGCTTTTTTCACCCGGAAAGTTATGATTCTGCGCCCAAGCTGTATTTCACATTAGGAAGAGACTTTTCAGGTGACCATTAATATTGCAAACATTGTTCACTTGTGGCTATTACTGTCTACTCTGTGTGCAGCTTGTGGGTCCCATGCTTCCCTTGATCTATACAAACACATCACACACATGGGGTTAGCCATGCACAGAAGTCCATACTTACGCACATCATGTACAGAAATGCTCACACTCACATGCACACTGACAATTAGTTTTTGAGTGAAGGGTACATGTACACTAGTACAGTGGCTCTCAACCTTTCCAGACTACTGGACCCCTAGCAGAAGTCTGATTTGTCTTGCGCACCCCCGCAGGTTTCACCTCACTTAAAAACTACTTGCTTACAAAATCAGACATCAAAATACAAAAATGTTGCAGCACGCTATTACTGAAAAATGTCTTACTTTCTCATTTTTACCATATAGTTATAAAATAAATCAATTGGAATACAAACATTACACTTACATTTCAGTGTATAATATCTTGAACAGTATAAACAAGTCATTGTCAGTATGAAATTGTAGTTTGTACTGACTTTGCTAGTACTTTTTATGTAGCCCCTTGTAAAACTAGGCAAATATCTAGATGAGTTGATGTACCCCTTGGAAGACCTCTGTGTGCCCCCCAGCGGTACACGTACCTTTGGTTGAGAACCGCTGCACTAGTACATTAACCAAAAAATAGAGAGTTCATTGGCCTTGCCAGCTGTTGTACCCAGTCAGTTTCCAAGATATTGGGCCAGATCTGCAGCGGGTGTACATTGGCATAGCTCTGTTAATCAGCTGAGGAGTTGGCCCATAATTGATAATCACAGTGCTACATTAACTGCATAGGTATGTGTGTCGTGCCTGGTTGTGTTTTCCTATTTCCCACATACATTTCAAATAAAACCACCCAATCATATATTTATAGGGAGAGGGTTCATTCCTTTTACGAACCTCTAATTGAACTTTGCTCTTGCTGTTTATAAAGTTCCCAGAGGCCACTGACGGAGTAACAGCTATGTTAATATGTACTGGGGTCTGCTTCCAACTGCATAGCATAAGAAAGAACCTAGGTCTGCCTGGACTTCTCATCACACCATATCCTAGCACTTACCTCTGGGTACCCAGTCGAGGTCCCAGTTACCCACTATGTTCTGACATCTTTCCTGGGAAAGCCAATGTTAGGAACAGGCTCTTTTAGGAATGACATCATAGTTCTAGCACATCAATTATTTAGATATTACAATGTTATCACTAGAAGCCCCATTTCCCCAAGGCAGCACTGCAGGAAGTGAGGATGATTTATTATTGTTTAGCGCTGGCAATTATTCCAAGCGATTATTTTGTATTCCAGTAGCACCTAGAGGCCCCAGTTGAGAGCAGGCCCTCACTATGCTAGATGCTGTGCAAACACATGGTAAGAGATAGTCCCTACCCCAAAGAGCTTTATACAGAGAGAGAAGATGATGACTCTCCTTTTCCCAAGGGAGGCTCAGCTTCTTCCAGTGGATCTCAAGTACCATTCTTGCTGTTGACTAGGAAGTAGCATTGTAGCAGCCTTTAGTGACCCCCACATGTCAGCTGGTATTCACAATGCTAAGTAATGCGTACTCTGAGGGGTACTTTGCGCCACTGCGCAACGCAGAATTTTGCAGAAATTAACATGGTGAATGCAGAATTTCCTTTCCCCACACAGAAATGGGCTGCAGTGCTTCTGGCTGCTACTAGGGGCTTCTGGGCCCAGCAGGGCCCAGCTCACACATAGAAGACACTGCCAGGGGGAGGGAACTAAATGGTTCCTGACAGCTGCAGTTCTCAGCACACCCTCAGCGAGGGTGGTGTGCAGGAAACTCCTTGCAAGCCTGGGATGGAGCATCAGGCTGTTTCTCCCTCTGGATCCCTGGGCCCTGGGAGGGAGGGGAGTGGGTGTCTGGTGCTGGGAGGAGGGGGGGCATGGCTGGGCTCTGAGGGGCTGGGGGGGTTGATATCTGGGCAAGGGGAGGCCCTGCAGCTGAGCTCTGGGTGGGGAGGGATTGTGCGTGTTTGGCCCCCCAGCTGGGGGTGGGGGGAGGTAGGAAGGGGGCAGAGAAACAGGAACTGGGTTGTCATAGGGGTTTCCTCAACTCTCTACTCTTGGGGAAATTTTTATGTGTCATTGTTTTTATGTGTTTATTGTTACAGACGTACTTGCTGACAAGTATTTTGAAATAAATTACCAAAATAATTGAAACTGGTGTGATTATGTAGTGTTATTTTGACAAATAAGATTTGCAGAATTTTAAAATACTGTGCACAGAGTTTTAAATTTTTGGCGCAGAATGCCCCCAGGAGTAGTAATGCGCTATGGACAGTGCTCATATCCCACAGTGATGAGTGTCGTGAAGATAAACCTTAGGAAACGTCAACTAGTAAAGAATGCTGCAGTACATCTCCTCAGCAACATGGGCTACTGTGAGTACATCACACCTGTCCTCCACTTTCTACACTGGCTTCCTATACAATATTGAGTCCAGTCGCTATCTTCAGTCTGTCTCTGTCTTCAAGATGTTCAAGGCCAGAGCCCAGGATCTGAAAGATCACCTGAAACTCCTGGATAGGACCGCGGTCACCATCTCCACTCCTTAGGACCCAGGGAACTTTCTACCACAAGGGGAAAGCTCGTCTGTGCAGGAGACAGAGCTCTCCTGGGGGTTGGTCCTAGACAGTGGAACAAACTCCCCCAGAAGCTCAGGGCCATCACAAACCTCTGTACCTTCCACTCCAAGTGCAAGGGGCACTGCTTCAACCTGCCTTCTCCAGCGCAAACACAGAGCAATGTGTACATGCAGAGAACCCACCACCCAGAACAAACCTCTCCACGGCGCACCCAATTCTGCCCCAGGGGAGAGGATGAGAGAGAGAGAACAAGTCACCCATGATGGATGTTAGTCATGTTGCTTAGTGCGTGGCTGGAAGGTGCTCGGGTACTGTGGAGATGAAGGCGGTACAAGAACCTAGAATAGAATAGAATAGAATAGATACATGGTTGTGTTAGTGTGGGCAGGGGCATCAGAGTGACCCAAGAAACAGGGAGTAATCCCTGCTTCTAGGAGGTGATAAATGGGGAGGATCAGAAACATTAAATTCCCTCTGTGTAAAGAGTTATCAAAGAAATTGGAGCTGCAGTTTACCAGGTGACCTGCAGTGCAAAGAACAAGACAAAGTCCTGGTTTTCCACTGTAAAAAAAGCCAGGGAGGATTTCAGTGCGGGAAATCCAGACCAATGAGCTGTCAGACCAAGGTCACATGGGTATAAACCACCATCAGATACAACTCCTTACTCCTGTATAGAGATACTCAGGCTGTTTACTTACCCTCACCGGTGACTCGCAGCAATGGCCACGCCTCCGGTTTCCAAGCCACCTGTCCCTGTGTCTCTGCAGACACAAACATCCCCCCCACACAACACTTTTACAGCACAGTGAGGAAAGTAACATTCCATTTCTGACTCTTTCTCTGGCTTGCACTTTCTAAAGATAGAGCTAAAAATCAGAAAGCACCAGGAGAATTATGGGTTTCTACAGCCTATTGTACTTTATGATAGTTATAATTATTGTAAACACTGCCCCAGACACTGTAATTTTCTGCTCTCCATCGGGTCTTTCTTTTTCATTTGCTTCTTCCTTTTATGACTGTTTTCTAAGAAAGTTTTTGTCTGTCACCTTATAGATGGGAAATGGCAGAGTCAACTCTTAAAATAAAAGAAGAGAGGAGGGCAGTGGCTGGGGGGGAAAAGAGCAAGAGGTGGGAGTTTTCATGTTGTAGTAGCTAGGGCAGTGATGTAGGAGTCAGGGGATCTGGGCTCTATTTCTAGCTCTGCCATGTGTCTTTGGGCAAGACTCTGTGCCTACCGGGTGTATGTAGAGCGCATGGTTTCCGGGGCAGGCACTTTTTCTTACTGTATTCAGCACCGAGCACAATAGCTCAGCTGCTGTCTCTAGGCACATATATAACAGAAATAGTAACGATGTAAAGACATTGGAAGGAGGACAAATATTTACAGACAAGCTAAAGAAAAGGAGGGAATTCCACTCCTCATGGCATCGTTCACGTGTGACCCGGAAGCCACCTGGAATTTCATACCCAAACTGTGAGGAAGGAGGGGGGGAGACGCGGTAAACATAGATAGAGAGAACTGGGGACAAAAGGTCATTGAAGTCCGTGGGAGTCCTTTCAGTGACCTCAGTGAACACTGGATTGGACTCGAAGAAAGAAAGAGGTGGAGAAGGGAGATATAAGGATGGAGAGGGACTAGGAGAGTCACAGAAAAGAAAGAAAAAGGGAAAAAGAGAAGTTTGGCCAGAGCTGATGCACAACTGGTGAAAGTGGGGGGCACAATGTAAAGGTTGGGGTGGGGGGGGGCATATGACCGCCCCATGTGTTGCCTCTGCAGGATGGGAATGACTGAGGGGCAGGGAAGGATGAACGTGTTCCTGTGCATTTGCCCTGCTCTCCCCCTCACTCTTTAGCATCCCAGGCAAGTCCCCATTCTCTCTCCCCCACCTTTGCTCCCCATGGCTCCTCTACTCCCAGCCAGCCCTGCAGTGGCTCGTGTGCCACATCCCTAACCCCACCCCAGCACTGACCAAGCGTTCGTGTCAAGCGGAGAAACTGTGACCGAGTTTAGGAAAGCGCTGATGTTGCAAAATCCCTGCATGTGCGCTGCCGGCCCCTGGCTGCAGGGACTGCCACTCTCCTGGCAAGGCGAGGAGGGCAGGGGCTGGAGCAGTGGGTGGGAGGCACTGCACAGCAGGTGACCGTGTTTGCCACTAATAACCAAGATGGAGCCCAGCTCTCGGAGCTCAGGGTTTGCCGGCTGACAAGCAGGGCTCGCTGCTGAGGTGTGTTAGGGCCAGGGGTGAAGGTGACACTGCCTCCATGAGCCGAGCCATGTGGGGCTGGTGTCGCCAGTCACCCGCAACCCCCAAATGTGAGCTTGGCTATGAATGTGTCTGGCACAGTCCCTGCAGGATATGGTGCTATATACATGAGAAATAAAACATGACAAAAATATTAATGACAACTAGGAGTGAGGAAGAGAGGGAGAGGGAGGGATGGGGAGAGGAGGTAAAAGACAAAGGGAGAGAATGAGAGAAGGAAAAAGAAAGTAGGATCAAGAGATACCAATGGGATGGGAATGATCATTTTCTTCAAAGAGGGAGAGCTGGATTGAAATGCCCTAGTCAAATGCCCAGCAGGGATTGTGATTTCATTGTGACTAGTATGTGGTTCAACACAGATGTTGGTTTGGACAGGCAATTTTAGCAAGCCCTCCTTGGAAAGCCTGAGTTCCTCCTCTCCCCGGTATCCCTTCCAAAACAAATTAAAGCAGAAGAAATGGGTGAAAGAGACAGGGCCTGCAGTTCACTGTATTGTCTTAAAACAAATGGAGTCTTAGATTTTTTAACAGTTTCAAACAAATGGATGGCTCTTTTATAAAGCTTTCTTAAAAGGGAACAGGTCTATTGGTTTAGAGGATGGGCCTGGGAATGAAGAATCTTGGGTTCTATTCCTGGCTCTGGGAGGGAGTGTGGTCTAGTAATTATAGCTGGGTGCTTGGAGTCAGGACTCCTGGGTTCTATTGCCAGCTCTGGGAGAGGAGTGTTGCATAAAGAGTAGAAGTGGGGCTTGAGAACCAGGAGTTCTGGGTTTTATTCCTGTCTCCCCCATTGACTTGCGGTGTGACCTGAAACAAGTCACTTAACCTCTTTTTTGCTACAATAACATTAGCTGCCTCACAAGGATGTTTTGAGCCTTAAACAATTGTGTATAAAGTGTTCTGAGATCCTTGGAGGAAAGGTGCTTTACAAGAATGAATTTCTGCTGTTTTACTTTAAGGTATAAGAAGCCCTCGACCTTTCTAGCCCTCCTTTCCCTGAACTCCCCATTGCTCCTTACACATACATCTACTGGTACAGTAGGTATCAAGCCCTGCAATTGGCCGAGCAGGTCATATGAATTAGGAGAATAGTTGCTGAAGTATTTGGAAGTAACTCAAAGACTCTGCTATCTGCATTTTTCACAAATACCATGGATTCTTTAGGTTCATGCCTCCACCATTCCAAGCTGTTGCTTTGACTTGCTAATGGGTCTCTGTTGTAAAAACATGTGTGCTTCTTTTATTTATTCATTTATTTTATAACACTGAGATGTTATGTCACGCACAACAAGTGAGTGAGAATATGGTGTTTGTTGGATTCCAAGAGGAGGTATGTGCAGGGAATCTGGCTTGAAAAAAAAAAAATGCCAGCCAGGTATTTGTGGAAAACAGACAAACTGGCTGGATTCAAGAATGTAGAGTGGGACATATCCTGAGCTGGTGTTTAAATTGGCATAGCTTTGTTGAATTCATTGGAGCTATGCAGATTACTAACAATGGAAGATCCGGCCAAGTAAATCTAAACAACTCTGTTTAGCTCTCTTATCAAGCTAGTAGGCATACATATCAGGTGACAGACCTAGCTGAGCGATATGGTCATATTCTGCATACCTAGCACTTGACACTCAGGTCCTTGCAAGTTATCATCCAATCTCTAATTGAGAAGATGGTACCAAACCATCATGTGCCTAGCTAAGAGGTTCCAAAGGTTCCCTCACTGTTAAAACTTGCCTATTATTTCTAGTGTGAATTGAGCTTTTAATCATCTCATCAAATTATGTCTTTTTCTTTTTAAATGCAGAACCACTTGTTGGACACTCAAGCTAGACCAGTGGTTTTCAATCTCGGCCCACAAACCACTTGCGGCCCAATCAGCACAGAGCTGCAGTCCATGTGACATCCTCAGGGCCATACAGGTAGTATTGGATGCTGCCCACAATGATAAATAGGTTGAGAACCTATAAAAACGCAGACTAGAAATAAGGCACACACTTTGGCAGTGAGGGTAATTATGTTGTGTGCTCACTGTGTGGAAAAAGGCAAGAACATGTGGTATGCGTATTAACAAGGCTGCAACTTTATACAGCAAATTGCAAGGTTCCCATCATGGGCCAGCCAGTGAAGTCACTCACATCCCACTGATTCTTTACCAATTCTTGGGAGCTCCCACTGCAGGGGGAGCCAACAAACACACTAGGAGGGTCTCTGGTCACCCCCAAGAGGGGGAGAATTCCAGCCCTCTGGTTGCCAAATATCCAACCCTAGATTTCACTGCGAGGAAGGTGAAAAAATCCAACCAGCCTTCACCAATATGGTGGTATGGGGAAAAATTCCTTCCCAACCTCAAAGTGGTGACTAACTCAGCCCACAGTGACCTAGATAATTCGGGGAGGGTGGGTTGACTGTTGCAAACCAGCAAATGGGAAGTGACTCTTATCATGGCTCCAAATCATGGTCCAAATCCCATGAGACCTCAAGAGTATTCTGGGAGTCCTATGGGGGCTGGAAATCTTTTGTGATCCAGCCTGTCATGTCCTTTTGCCTTTTCCCATTGCAGGAGCAACCAAAACACACCCCTCATTAGGCTCGGTGCCCTTTCACTGGAACAATTACTTATAGATATGATGGATTCTATATATCTTGCAGTCTTTAAGTCAAGACTGGATATCTTTCCAAATGATACAGTTGTAGCTCAATAGTCTTGATACAGAGATTGCTAGGTGATAATCTTTGGCCTGTTTTATGCAGATTAGATAAGATTATGCTAATGGTCCCTTCTGGCCTTAAAATCTATGAATCTAAGCACTCTAATAGCAATTAATGTTCTCCAATTTTTGGACCCATATCACTCAGCCTTGAAGCTTGTTTGTGGCATAGAGACAGAGCTGGACAATGATCCCCTCAGCAGTGGATGGAGGTCAACTGTCCTTCCTGAGAATACCAGCTCTTCCAAGCCACCTTCATAGCATGAGAGATGTTGCCATGATTTTGCAGTGGGTCCAGAGGGTTGTGTTGACATCTGTTCTTCCTCAACAAAAGGCTCCGAGATGTGCATTCCCACAGAACTCCGTATCAATTAACCCTCTTATTCAGTGTTTAATTACATTGTTTAGATTAGTCAAAAGTGGGGAAAATTGTGAGAAAGACTCACTAAAGGCAGGCAACTGGCAGTTTAATTTCAGCATGGACAAGTACAAGGTGATGCATATTGGAAGGATCAAATTGAACTACTCATGCAAAATGATGGGTCCTGAAATAACTGTTTTTATGCTGGAAAATACTTAGGCCTCTGTTAGGCTGAATTTAGATCTCTGCTCAGTGTGGTTAAAAAGCAAACAAAATGTCAAGGTGCATAAAGGATGGAAAAGAAAATAATACTGAACATATAATACCTTTCTATAAATCAAAGGTGCAGCCTCATCTCAAATGCTGTGTTCAAGTTTAGTCACCCTAGCTGAAGGGCATAAAGGAAATAGAAAAGATCTAAAGATAAGTGATGAAAAAGATTAGAGTCTGGAAGGGCTTCATTGAAAAAGATGAGGACCATTTAGTTTGGAGATGCGGGGGCCTAATAGGGGTATACAAAATAATGAATGATCTAGAAAAGATGAATCAGACACTACTACTTACCCTTTGACAACAACAAAGGTACATACAATGAAATTAAAAGACAACAGGCTTAATACTGATAAAGGAACATTTTATATACTGTGAAGCCCATGGAACTCATTGCCTTAAATATCATTGAGGCAACAAGCTTTGTGGGGCTAAAAACAGCCTGGACATTTGCCTTATAGGAATAACAAAAATATCATCCATCCTTACATCAGGTAGCTGAAAATGTGCAAGAAAGATAAATCTTCCTTCTTCAGGACATAAACCACACAGTCAAGAGCTAGGAGAAATCTTCCCTCTGGGCAGGTTATTACATAATTGTCCATTATGGGGGTTTCACACATTCTTCTGAAGCTTCTGGTACTGGTCACTGGGACAGGATAGTGGGCTAGATGGACTTCTGATCTGATCCATGTTTTTTTACTCCCTATTTACCTATCTATCTGGGTTCTTTTAAAGTGCCCACCACCATGGTATCTGGTGCCTCTAAAATTATGGTGTCCACATGAGCTATACCTTCTTTCTCTTTCTCTTCCATCCCAGCAGCAGGGACTGGACTTTGGGGCCATATTTGGTGTGGGTGTAGTGTTACTGTAGGGTGAGGAGGGAGGTGGCTGGCTGAAGAAGTGAGATTTGCACTTGGCTTTGAAGGTGCTAAGATGGTCATCCTTATCTCTTCCAGATGTGTGAGCCAATTGCAGAGAAGACTCCCATCTGCTGCATGCAAGTCTCTTCCCCTTGAGCTGACATTTTCCAGTGGACCGTGGCTGTTATAGGAGGTATTGATTATAGAGGGTGAGGTGGTTTCCCCAGGTAGCCAGAGCCAATCCTGTGGATGGGTTTGAAAATGAGGACAAAAACCTTGAGTTTGACCAGGAGCCAGTGGTGACAATGGAGCACTGGGCTGATGAGTTCTAGGGGGCATGTGTTGTTCTGAAGCAAGTGGGGATATTTAAGATCAGTGTTTTCATACCTAGGTACAGATTTACTATATGCAAGCCTGGAGGTGATAAATGCTGGGAGTGTTGTATCTAAGTCTGAATCTGACAAGAGGGGGTGTGGTCTTCTTGCCAATGGTTGGTGGGAAAGGGTGTATCTAGCAGATGTGGCTATTTGGGTCTCCAGAAGCAATGACAATGTCCAGGTGAACACCGAGGCTGTGGACTGTCTTAGTCATCTGAGGAAGCAGGATCGCTCTGGAAGGTGACGATACAGGGATGGTGAGTTCTTCAAAACACCTCCCTCTTAGTACCACCTCCGCCTTTCCAGGATTTAGCTTCAGTCGATTCTCCCTCAGTCGCTGCTCTTAGCCAGTCGCTTGGAGGACTGGTAGATGTGATGTGAAGGTGACACAGTGCTGGTTGTCAGAGGTGTATTGTTGCCTCTGAGGAGAAGTTGATGTAGAACTTTGCATATCACAGGCATTTTAGACAAGGCTGTTTCACAGTTTCCCCTAGTGGTTCCATCCAAGGTAGAAGCTAGAAGAACATGGATCCCTGTGGGCTCCATAGGTGACAGCTCTGGAGGCCGAGCAGCAGATAGCTATCTGAGAGCAGCCTATGAGAAACAATGGAAGCCATCTCAGTGCAATCTGCTAACCCCTTCCATGTCCCCAAGACAGGATAACAGGGTTCTATTGTCAACTGTATCAAATGCTGTCAAGAGCAGCAAAGTATGCAGAAGCCTATGTTCAGAAATAGAATGAGTATTTATTATTATATATATATCCAGTGGCCCCCCACAGTGTACTGAAAGCTATGCAAATACAGAAGAAGGTACAGCCCCTGTCCCAAACAGCTTATAATATAAAAGAGGCAGACAAAGGGTAAACAAAAGGGGTACAACATACATGTTAAGTGGCCAGGATGACAACTGGCCATGCATTTAACATAAAATAAATACTATTATTAACTATCTAAATTATTTCCCATTCTCAACCTTGCTGTTACTAGTCAGTCAATTTCCTTTAGACTTCATAGGAGGAGTGGATCTTCAAAACAAACAGTGTTTTACAATCGTAGGGGCAAGCAAACATCAGCTTCAGTCCAGTTCTTGGACTTCAGCTCTGTCTCCTGTTCCTGGATCGTTGTGAGCTGCTGGGATATGTTGCTTGCTTTCCACAGCCTCATGTTTGTCTCACCTTTGGTCTTCTTTTGCCTTATGTTTACAGTTCAGCTGCTCAGGCAAGTGCCATATAGTTTGCAAGGATTTGCTGAGGGGGCAAAGGTGAGCTCAAGCAGAAGACCAGCGCAGAAGAAAACAGATCGCTGCTGCTGCTCCACTTATTTGCTGTTTGCTCTAGTGCTGTTGCTCAAGATGTGTAGGCAGCTAACATGTACAGGAAAGATAATAGTGTTAAGTCCATTCTTATTGTTGACGCTCATGGGTAATGAAATATCTGTGGGCACAGTTTAGAGGTCTCCAACCCTTCTTTATTTCACAGGGGCTTTGCAATCAAGTAGTGATCTCAGCGTGTCTTTCCGGCATTTCTTCTGAACCGTTTCCAGAACTGGAAACTAATTTTCCAGGGAAGGATAGATGGAGTAACTGCTTCTGTCTAAGCTCTATAGTTCTTCATATTGACATTCTCTTGTTGTAGTATAATTCACCATGGTAGAATGCTGCAATTCTTCATGTAATGAAGTGAACACTAGTTGGCTGTCCCTTAGATTGGATCCCAGTTACCCCAGTGAGACAGGACGGATCCCTGTCTTTCATGAATTCACGTGTCATTTGGCATTATTGAGAAATAGGGAATTATTGGAAATACAGGAACTTCAAGGTGCTGACTGAAGGGCAATAACCAGTAACAATTAAACAAGAGGTGATCTGGGGACTGTATGAGGGAAATGATGCTAATTTAGGCTGGGACATGAAGAGCTGTCCATATATTAAAGCCCAATATTTAGAAGGGTAGGAGTTGGGGCGGGAAATCCTTGTGTGGGGGAAAGACAGAAGACCATATGTACAAATTCAAAGGAACTTTTGAAACAATATTTGTTAAGGCTCAGAAGGTGAAAAACCAGTATGTTTGTCCAGGGAATCATATGAAATAAAACCAAAACATGCAATGGGTACTGTGCTTGGAGTCAAGACCATGGATAGGTTTGGGACCTGAACAGCCTCTGTCAGTGTGAAAATGCATCAAGGCAAGAATGTCCATGCCAGAGGCTCCCAGCTCAAGTTCCAAGAGGAAGACTCCCGGGGTACAGGAGGAATGACAAAGAGCAGAGATTCTAGAAAGACTGAGGAAAAGTCCCTTTGCTAGAGTGTATGTCACAGACAGAGGGACTGGAGTTGGAGAGGGTAAAATGAGGAGAGGGCCCAAGGAACTGATCAGTGCTGTAACACTGCTTCCAGAACACCACTCTTGGCCAGGGGAGCTCCTGCAGTGCCCTATCTCTCTCTTGCCCTTCTTTGGGGCTTCCCAGACAAACTCTACACAGCCCAAAGGAAATTAAACATTAATTTATTCAGCCCTCAGGTCCACTGGTCCTCCAGCTCTAAGCCCAGTTCAGTATTTTTCCTGATAATCCAAAGTAACACAAAGTCTTTCAAACCAGAATACAAGCTCACAGTCCTCATCCCACTTTCATCTGGGCACAGCCTCTTCTCCCTGAGGGTCTGTCTTTCTGCCTCCCAGCACCTATGGAGGGTGAGGAATCCCAGTGTGCCAGCCTCTATTCCACCTTGGTCCCATGGCCTGCTGGAGATATTGGTTGGCGGCTCCTTCATGGAACCGCGAGCATTGGCATGTACCTAGCACGGTTCACCCCCATCCCCAGTGCCTGCTCCTTTTGCAGCATGAGGGAGAACCTGGTGCATGCTTATCTCAAATGTGCCAGGTTGCAGCCACTATTCCGGCTCCTACAGAGCCTCCTGTTGAGGTTCTGGCTACACTTTTCCCTACACCTTTTATATTCTTACACCCTGTCCGTGGCCCCACAAAGTCATGAGACCTCCTCGTCAAACTCCTTCTGGCCCTGGCCAAAGTGGCCATCTTGAACACCAGGAGGAGGATGCTAGATGAAGGAGTGCTCTGTGACTGTGGGGCCTATTTCCGCTCCTCCCTGGTCTCACACATCTGGGCAGAGTTCCTCTGGGTGACATCTGCTGGCTCCCTGCACAGCTTTGAGGAGCAGTGGGCGCTGTTCAGGGTTCTTTGCTCGGTGTCCCCTCTGGATCCCTCGTTTTGAACCTGTGACCTTCACTCCTGACCCTGTTAATCATTAGTTGTCCCCTGCATTCAGTTGGTTTCCGGATCCAGTGGTCCCTCCCACAAGGCTGGGTGAGGGGCCTTTAGATGTGGGCAGGCTTGTGCCCACCCACCTCCCAGGATTTCGAATAAGGCCTCTCTGCACTTCCCACCTGGAGTTTGTCCTCCCGCATAATGACTCAGGGCCCTGAAGTTCCATCTTACTCTTTACAGGCATAGCCCCAGTTTCCTGGACTTCCTTCTTTCCCTAAGGATTTCTGTTGCATTTATACTGGAATCACCTGCTTCCTCTCAGTGAGGCTCATTCTGTAATCAGGGGTGACTAGCCTTTCACCCATTAAGGAGCAAGCCGCACTGTTACAGGTGCAAACATGTTAAAGGTGGGAGCATCCTACCTGTTGAACCTTCAAGATGGGTCTGGCTAAGACAGTCTGAGGAGTTGGTTGTGTTTATTTTGTATTTATTCTCTCCACTTGCTAACTGACCGAAGCAGAGCTACTCATGGAAATAAGCTGCAGGACTAGGCCTGCAGAGGGGCCCATACAAGGCCTATGGTACCACATAGATCCTGTGTCAAGTCTGTAAGTGACTCATAGGCCTTGCATAAATAACGGACAGCACCCTTTCCTGTGAAAATTGTCAGTGAAATATCCTCTTGTGTGAACACTGGTGAATGCGTTGGGAACTGTGAATATTTTCACAAATGGGTGGTTTTCCAAATACCCCTGAAAAATGAATAATGTGACCCGAAAAAGGAAGCTGTGGTTGGGCAACTGCCCAACACAGGTAGATGGAGGGTTAAAGCAGCCCTCAGGGAGGCTGCACAAAACCCAACCAATGGGAGGAGGGCTTGTAGAAAGCCAGTCAGGAGAAGGTTTGTTAGAGCAGCCAATCAGGGCCAGTGGAGGGTCATATAAAAGAAGGGCAGCTCAACAGAGTAGGGGTAGTCTCTCCCTGGAGTGTAAGGGAGTAGGACTGCTCTGGACATAGGGTGGAGCAGAGCTCCTGTCTGAGGATGATCTGAGAGAGGCCCCTGATACAAAGGGCTGGGAAGGAACTAGGGCTATGGGGAAGTGGCCCAGGCAACTAGGTGGCAGGGAGTTGGAGGAGCAGCAGCATGTGGCTACTGGCTATGGGGTCCCTGGGGCAAGGCCCAGATTAGCAGGTGGGCTCAGCCCTCCCTTTTCCCCCCACTTGCCACAGAGAGGGTAGCCAGTATTTGGACTGCAGTTTACCCCTTGAAGTGAGGAGCTAGACTGAAGGCTGCAGTAGGCCACAGCAGCAAGTGGATGGATTAGAGACAGCTGGTTCTCCTGGAATGGGGGAAAAAGCAGAGTGGGGCACAGCCAGAGGCCATGCCCAGAAGAGGACGCTGCGGTCTGGGGAGCGACATGGGTCTTAAAGGTGGACCAAAAGTGACGGCAGTGAGATGCCACTCGAGGAAAGAGCAATGGCAACCAAGAGCTAATTCCCAGCACAGCCAGCAGCAGGCACCGAAGTGGTGAGTCCTACCCTGTCACAGAAGCCCATAGAGTTAAGGCACTGGACTGGGACTCAGATATGGCTTTAATTCCTGGCTGTGACACACTTGGTGTGACCTTTGGAAAGTCATTTCACCTTTCTGCACCTTAGTTTCCTCCTCTGTAAAATAAGGATAACTATCCTTCCCTGTCTTACAAGGTGTTGAGAAGGTGAAGTCACTGATGTCTAAGAGGTGCTCGTATACTATGGGGGAAGCTGTCCAGCACTCCAATCATGGGCTCTCACATTGGAGATTGCAACCCCCAGGGGAATTCTGAACAGGTTTCAGGGGGTCACAAGCATCCTCTTTCTTTATGGCTATATGGGAGGGACATGTTAGAACTTATGGGAGAAGAGTCCTTAAACTTACCCCTTTTGTAGCAGGGGGTCACAGTATGAAAAGGTTGAGAACCACTGGCCTTGCTAGTTAAAATTTTGTCACCAGCTTGTTCACGAACATACTGTGAATGATTTTGGATTATTTGATCAGCACCACTAAAAAAACACTTGCTGTGAACAACCTGAGGAGCCCTGGCCTGTGAAAATAAAGCCCTGTGTGCCTTCCCTTTGCCTGTTTTTCAGTCGGTTCATGCTCTTTGTATGGTCCAGGGTGCAGAACATTGGACTTTACTCTGCAATTCTGCTGATACTCTCCTCTGGCCAACCTACTGTCACACATCCTCCTCCCCCGCCCCCATCCAACACACACTTAAAGAACCAGCACCACTTTTCTCCTACCTGGAAATAGTATAGGTGAGGTCAGTTTCTTTTTATAACCATCACTCTAACTTTACAGGATAAACTTTAAAGTGCCACATTTCCCTTTATTGCCCCTTTATTACACTGTGTCTGTGCATACAGAACCAACCACGTGAGCTGGGATCTTTACCACAGATTCACATAGTTATTTTAAAAAAGAATTATAGAAGAGGGGGAAATGGGCAGTTAATACACTTAACTATCTGCTTCTCCCTTGGAAATTAGTATGAATCTAGTGCTCATGGAAGTGAGGCATTTAGATCAGACCCAGGGAATGGCAGGCATCTAGTCATCCTGGCCTGTTTGTTCTGTCTCTCCAAGGGCTGAACACATCCATCTCACAGGTTTTGAATCAGGTTCACCTCTTCTTGTGGCCTAGTTTATTGAAACATAACATGAAATAATTCACTTGGTCCCATGAAGTGCAAGCAGTTCCTTCTCTCTCTGCTGAGCAGGGTTTCACAGTTAATCTCCTCTGGGCTTAATCCTTTCAGGGCCACATGAGCTAGGTTTTCAGGTTCCTTCCTGTCACTACTCAGCTCTCCTTGGGCCGAACAAAGTCCTCACCCTTGATTCTATGGCTGGACAGCTTCCCAACACTTCCTGCAGGTGTGTCTCGCTATATGAGGGGGGCAGCCTCTTATAGTCAGTGCTACTTCTGGGCTGCCATCACACATGCACCCTTGGTCACCTGATTCAGGCACAGATAAGAGCTGGGACCTTAACCCCTTACAGGCCCAGCTCACCCTGTGATGCTAATCTCCAGTATGAGCAATTCTTTTGCCCCCTTTACATTATCACCCTGTATTTCCACAGCATCACTGATCTCCTCTTACATGATGTTTTTTCAGGCTAAGTTCCCTCAGTCCTTCCTTCCAGGCCCTATTTTCAAGTCCCCATGTCAGTTGAGTAGTTGAAGTTTTCTGTCAGACCATTTTTCTGTCAGAAAATGCCCATTTGTCAAAATCAAAATGTTTCACAGGAATGTGTCAATTTGTCACATCTTCTGATGGAAACCAGGCCGGTTTCAAAGGGAAAAATGCCTGGTTGTCTGCTGGCTCACTCATCTCATGGGCTGCTGAAGAAATGGGACCCTGGCTTGAACATGGAGCCCTCCGGGCTTTTAGGCTCCTTTCTAGGAAGCCTGCTAGCTCTGGATGTCCTTGGAGCCCGGGCTTCATTCTGATTGTGGAAGAGCAGGGGTAAACCCCTTTAAGGCCCTGCCAAAATCTGGCTACAGCCTGCTCTCTGGCCAGGAGGCCAGGAGTAGAGACACAGGTACTCAGCAGGGAGCCCAGCTGCAAGCTCTAAGAGGGCTGGCTCAGAGGAACATGCTGAGCTAAGTAGTGACAGCTGGGCCGAGGCATGAGAGGGCTATAAAAGCCTTGGGAAAACCTCAGTGAGGAGGCTGGCCTGGGAGGAGACAGGAGGGTAGTATTGCTGGCTCCTAACTAAAGAAGGCAGCCTCGAGCCAGGAGACCCTGGGGAGGGTTTGTGGGGCACTAGCTGTTGGGGGATCTGGGAACTGCATGAACACTGTAAAGACACTTGGGTGATCCAGCAAAAGAGGGTGTGGAAGATTCTTTATTATACCAGCCTAAACACAGGGAGCAGGCTCAAGAGGAAGAAAGCCTGCAGAAACCCTGTGACACTGATGCAGAATGATTTTTTTTTTTTCAGACTTTGCCAGAGGATGGGAAACCAGGTTCTGACAAGCCTTATTGTTGAGTCCCAGTGTCTTTCAGTTTTTTCCTAGTCCTTGTTCAGCCTTGAAAATCTCTCATGAAACTATGAATATTTTACTCAACTACTTAAAGACTATTCACTGTGTGCAGATGTCGTCATTCCTGCACCTATGCCTAGTGCAATGCTTTCAGTGATATCAGGGAAAGTTACTAGATCACTGAATCAAGCAGGCTGTAATGATAAGTGAGCTGCTTGTGGGATGGCCTGACTTTGCAAGCTGGTGAGATTTTTATCTGGCAGCTGGTACCACAGGTGGCTCACAACAGCATGTTTGCTTCTTAGGTGTGGCTCCCCAAAAAGCAGCCTGTTCCAACACATGACTAGGAAGCACTTTCCAGACTGAGTCCATAGGGCAATGTGTGTGCATGCTCCCCGGGTGCGCTCTGTGATATTACACATGTGCAAGCAACGCTGCATTTCCAAAAGGGGCAGAGCTGATACGTGTGGTCACGTGAATCTTACCAAAGAGGGAGGACTGGTAGGATTATGAGGTGAGAGAGGAGTATTGAATACATGTTGGATAGCTTACTGGACTCTGAATGGAATATACTATTCCTACTTATTGACACTTAGCAGTATTATAGAAGATGAAGTCACAGTGTCACTCATGATTGTGACTAACATAAGAACATTTCAGAGTCAAGCTGCACAAGTGTTTAATGCACAAGGTATTTTGTCCCGGGAGATCAGATGACAAGTGAAATGAGTTCTTGGTAAACTTGTGTTCCCTTTTTAAACCCCCCCCCCCCCAACCATGAAATAATTCCCCATGGTTATTAGTCTCTGCTCCAAAGACACACCAAGAAGCCTGCTGGTTGGGACTGAGGGGTATTGATAGAGCTGGATGGCGACTTTGGAAGTGGAATAGCAGGAGGTGCTGTGGGTCAGGAGTGAGAGGCATCAGCAGAGCTGGAGGGGGAGACTTGAACAGGACTAACAAGGCGGGTAGGGCTGTAGGTTAGGAAGGAGATGCGTCAGCTGAGCCAAAGTGAGAAACTTGCTTGTTGCCCATCACTATCCGTGACCTTAGCCTATACATTTAGTCACTCAGTTAATAAAAAAAGATTCCCATACAGACACTTTTTTTAAACTAAAATCTGGCAGGAGCTCAGGGAAGCTGAGATACCTCTTGAGCATTCAAGACATGTATGCTTTTTATTATTGCATGACTTGGACAGCTTGACACAAGGTGGAAATTCTAGCCAACAGCTGGTCTGTTGGGGAGATTAAATAGAATAATCATGATGTGTGACAATAGGAACAAGGATAGCAAATATTTGATTTTGCCTTGTAATATCTCAGTTTGCTCCCGATTAACAAGGGGAATTTTATCAGGCATATAAAGTGACTTAGATAAGGCAGATAACTTCAACTCTCACCACTTAACTGTCTGCCCTGACTTAGAGAGACAAGGTGGGTGAGGTAATATCTTTTATTGGACCAACTTCTGTTTGGGAGAGCTGTTCTCTGACATGCTTGAAAACGTGTCCCTCTCACAAACAGAAGTTGGTCCAATAAAAAATATCACCTTACTCACCTTATCTGTCTAATATCCTGTGATTGACATGGCTACAACTACACTACCCTGCCTTACGCAGAAATCAAAATGCTTTTTGAAAGAAACATGTTTAGGCAGTAGAAATCAATCTGTTTCCTGTTTATAGATGAGTTGGCCCATATACTGCCTGCTGGGATCTTCCCCAGCACTCATGAAATCTCTTGGGAGCAGCTGAGAAGTTACCTGGATTTTTAAAAATCACAATTTTTTTTAATGATTTATCAGTAACAAAAAAGGTACATTCCTCATATTTCAGAGATTTTTACCTTGACCAGGAAATATACTGACCATCCAAAGCTGTGTTGATTTGTCAAATCAAATCTTGAGCTGCACCCTGAAATTCATCTAGGTCTAATAATCCATGCACTTATGCTGTTCTCACTGTTGGATGGGTATGCAAAAAGTTCCCTTTCCAGCAGGGTAGACTTGAATCTAGGCAAAGTCAGGTTCCCAAGAGGTTCTGCTGGCACAGACCTTGCTCGCAGCCATCCTCTCACTGAAGCCCTTGGAAACTCCAAACTTATTTTAAATATGTCATGCTCCAAAATGTTAGTGGCTGTCATCAATTACAGACCTGGGTAAAGTCAATGGGTGTACTAAGCACTCTTCATTCAGGCTAACTGAAAGAGCAATTAAATGTCCCTTTGTGTAGTGAGATCTGAAACAATAGAAACTACCACACAAGGCACTGGGCAGCATGGCAAGGCTTTAGCAGGAACTAAAGGCAGGTCTACACTTAAAATGCTGCATGGGTGTAGCTGTGCTGCTGTAGCGCTTAATTGAAGACATTTCTACGTCAACAGAAGAGGTCTCCCATTGGCATAGTTAATCCATCTTGCCGAGAGGTGGTAGCCATGTCGATGGGCGAAGCTCTCCCACCAACATAGCTCTGCCTACACAGAGGGTTAAGGTCAGTGTAACTATGTCGCTCTGGGGTATGGATTTTTCACACACCTGAACAACACAGTTATACCAAGGTAGGTTCTGTAGTACAGACCTGGCCCAAGCCACGTGGGCCAGAATGCGTCCTGGGTACTAGTTGCAAACAAAGGGGGTAGAGCACTGATTGGTTGCAGCTGTGTGTGGGTGTGAGTGAAAGTGATGAGAAAGCCAAGCGAGAGCAAGCAGATAGTGAGAGAGACAGTTGTGAGCTTGGCCCTGAGTGGGAGCAGAGTCAAATGGCCCTGGGGCACAGCACTGGCTGGAAAGGCAGGTTTGGAAATTGTGAGCAAAGAAACTGCCTGCAGTTGTTTGTTTCTACTGTGAGTACACTCTTTGTAAATAGGACTGTACCAAAGACATACCTGACCCCCATCATCAATTTCTCTTCATGGAAACAACCCAACCAGACCCCAGAAATTGGCTAACCACTCAGGCCAACAATATATCCTGGGGCACCGGTGTCCTGGGCTCTCTGCTCCATCCTGGTAATTCCTTCCCCAGATTTTAGAGTGCTGTCTCTCTGATCCCCTAGCTTCCTGCTACAGGAAGCCACCCTGGTCAGGGCCACTAGCCCCTCTAATCCAGGAAGTCCTTTGCAGGAAGGAAGAAGCCAGATCTCCATAGGGCAGCAGAGGTGGGGAAATTTCCTCTCTTGCTGCAGTGGTTGCTACACTAAATAGCAAGGGCACAGATGTCACAGGAGCTTTAACATGGTCACTAACCAGCGTCATCTTCTGTAATATCCAGCAATGCCAACCCATGCAAACAGACTCAGCAGGGTTTTTTCAGACCTGATGGCTGCAGCCTTCTGTGAAAGCCATATGCACAAAGGTCAGGCTGAACAGATTCCCTATGCCTTTCATGGTGCTCTGAAGGCCCCCCCAAGCCCTTGCCCTGCAAACCAACAGTGGCCGTGAGTTCCATGGGTGAGGCGCCTCAGCTGGGAATTCAGTCGTGCTGCCAGTCCCAAGAAGTTCAGTCTGAGGAGCTGTCAGCAGAAACATCCAAGCTGATCTCAACCACTGTGACAGGACATAGGGTGTATTTTAGCAGCCAAGTCCCAGACCAGTTACGGCTATATGGATCGGAGCCTGCACTTTGACTTACACTCTGAAGTAAGTGGGTAAGCAGTGTGGGGCATGGTGCTCGGGACTTATATTGCTTATGGCAGCCTGTCTCTTTCAGGAAAGTATGGAGATAATGCATCTGGATGATCTTCAAGGGTAGACCCGAGTAAGAACACATTTCATCAATCCAACCTGGAGATGCTACAGATCTGGATAACTCTGGCAATGTCTGGAACAGAGAAGACCCTTAAAGCACAGATTGGAGAGGCACCTGTTCCCTCACCTTTACCCACTTCGGTCTCCTGGCCACCAGTTTAGTTAGCAATCATCCTCCACCCACTGGAACTGGCTACACTCAACATGCACAGTGATCATATCAGCCTGAGACCCAGGCTGCTCCTTATCCAGTATTTGCCCCAGTTGCTCTAAAATAGAGAACAACTCATTTGAAACTGAATGACACCCAGCTTCAGTGAACCCCTCTGGCAGGAATCCAAGTCGCTGAGCCAATGGCACACTCCAGAATCAGGGGAACCTTTAAAAGGCAAAAACATGTGTTGACAACAGTGCTTGATCCTTGTGTCAAGGGTAGAATTAGCCCCATACTTCTGCCCCAAGTAGGCGTAGATTACTGGAAGGATGTTGTCACAAATGAAGTGCTGGAGGCTATGTCTTTGTCTTTCCCTCCTTCCTTTCCAGGCCAATTACACCTGCTAACACACAGTCTCTCCTAGGAACAAGTAGGCCCTGCAAAAGAGATACTGCAGTTTCCTTCTCTGTTCATTTTGGTCCTGATTTTGTTCTAGAGTCAGGGATAATGTCACTTAAGACAATGGAATTGCACTGATGCAATACTAGTGTAAGCAAGAGGAGAATCAGATCCTCTGTATCTAGTAGATGCTGAGGTGAAGGAGTGAAGATTGATCACTCCAACATTAGTGAAAATGTAAGGCCTGATTCTGATGCCACTTATACACCGGTGTGACTCTACTGACTTCAGTGGCATATAGAGAACTGGCTTGGTTTCTGATTTGCTGAGAAATAAACCAACTTACTTATGAAAATACCATTTAAAAAAATGCACTGCACTCTTACAAATGAGCTGGTTTCTGATTGTTTACCACTGTTAACATTCTTTGTGCATAGTGTGATTGGGTGGCACCAGTTCTGTTTGCCAAGTGGAGCAACGTTTTTATCCCTTGTTTTTTTCACATTGTCTGCAGTATTTTCCCAGCTCATCTTCATAGGTGAAATGATCAGGTTTCTGCAATTTCTTTGTTAGAATGTATGAAATGGCCACAAATCACCAGTTCTAACAAAGTCATTCCCATTCTCTTCCGCTTTGGGTACATAAAGGACTAAGACTCCATGAAAGACACAAGAGTCAAAGGAACAATGAAGTCTTAACTGATGTTTGAAATTCTCAGGATGCCAGATCAGACCCCTGAGTGTGGAAAGTGGCAAACACAGCACTGAGACTTCTAAACAGTGAGAAGTCACAGACCACACCACGACCTGCTTCACACCCAGATGTGGAGAGAGGAGAAACAGGGCTAATTCTGGTCCCAGTGACATTGATGTGATGTCAATCTAAAGTAACTCGAAGTCGGCGGAGTGACTCTGGGTCTACACCAGAGACACTGAGAGCAGAATACCGGCCAGTGGAAGAGGATGTAGTAAGGGAACCACTTGGCAAAGCAGGATTCTAAGATACACAGAGCATGGATTTTACAAGAGGCGCTGCTAGCTAGCGTAACAACTTGGAGCTTCTTCAAACATGTCTCCTTCTGGAGTTCCCAATAGCGGTGGGTGAGGTGACAGGGAAAGGCAACAGAGTGCAGCAGGGTGTGGAAACATAGGGTTCAGCAATCATTCTATGTCTAGAAAACTCTGCCAGGAGGAGTAAATTGCATGACTGTCGATGGGAATTTCTCTAACTAGAGAGCTGCACGGCTAACATAGCAACTTATTCTCTAATAGACAACAGTGAAATAATAGATAGCAAGATGAGAAGACTGTGAGGGAGAAGCAGATGTATAGAGGAGGGACCTATTCCTCAGGTTCTTAACCTAAGAGTCACTTCTCTAGGCTTTTTTAGGCTTGGAATTTTGTTTTACTAATGGTGCATACAACCAAAGAGACAAAAGAAGAGAGAAGGTGGGCTCATCCCTGCCCTTGGAGATGCAGATGAAATGCTCGTTGACTTAAAAGCTTTTCCTATGTCTCTGAATTGGGCCCAGTGATTTTAATGACAAGGAGCATGTGTTTTCCTTTCCCTCTCCTGGTCACTTTCCTCAGACGTTGTCTTGCCACTACTCTCTGACAGCAGCTCAGGAGCCAGAAGTGTGTCCTCCTAGTTACGCTACGTGAGATTGCTAGGCTGGTGCTGAGAGACCACAGATAAAATCCATTATTAATGACATGGTGGGATTGAGAACCTCCCACTGCCGATTACTCACTTGGTATCAGGTTGAGCTTTCCTCCGCTCTGTACACTGTACTCCTTCTTACTCCTGTGACTGGATCACAGGCTGATTTACTGAGAGGGAGGGGAAGGCCAGCAGAATTTCAAAGTCAGAGAGTAGCAGAAATGTTAGCTTTCCCTTGTGGATTTTCCAATCAGGCTGTGTTATATGAGCCTTGTCCCCTGGATGGATACATATATACATATTTGGCATCTTTGAGGAGCTCAGTGAACTAACTGAGGCTTTGTAGTCACAGAGGAGGATCTATAGAGGTAGAAACTTACTGTGTCCTCCCCTTCTGCAGACACTGTCACCCCAGTGGCAGAATAAAGGCATCTTTTTGTCCTGCACATCCATGAAGATTGCCTGGCAGTGCAGTGTGTGCAACATAACCTTTGCATATGGTGTTGCCATTTCAGAAGTGATATGCAATTGCTCCTTATCCTGATCTCGATGGAGACAGACATTTACTATCTCTAGTAGACTGATAGACATTTTCAGAGGAAGTTCTAGTGTGTGGTGAAGAGAAATTGGACTGAGCTGTAACATCTAAGCTTCTAGAATCATTTGCTTTTATATATTCTGTCAAATGCAGTGCATTTGTATCATATGGGCCCATTGCAGAGATAGGATGTCCACCTGTCCCTTATTTTAAGGGACCATCCCTTATTTCATCGATTTGTTCCTTTGGGTGACCACCTGTCCCTTATTTTATGATATATTAAAACTTATAAATAAGTACTATTTTAAACATTAAATTGAAGTTTATGATAATTGCACTGTATACTTGAGAGAAAAAATACATGCTATGCTAAGGGAAATCGTGTTTCCCTAAAATATCCCTTCAAATAAAGTGGTGTCCCTTATTTTTCATGTAGTTTTCCCTTATTTCCATCCAACAAAGGTGGTCATCCTATGCAGAGACTACTTTTAAAGAACCCAGTACCAACTCAAGAAGCATTCCTGCCTGACCCAAACTGGCTCCATAACATTGCCTCAGAAATGCACTTACCCCTATGATCAAGGCAGCTCACAGCCAAAGGAGTTAAACCAACCATCTGGCTAGGAAAATTCAGATATGCAGTAGCTGGCTGAACGCGCACACACACACAACAGGCTGACTGGCACATGACACCCTGAACAGATCAAATAATGCAGCCTTGAAGCCAAGAGAAATCTCCAGTACCTGCTGCCATGCTATGACCCCTTCTGGGTCTCCCCTTGCTTCTTCCTTTTATGGCCTGAAGAGAATAATTTCCTATTATGTTTCTACAGTGCCATTCACCTAGATCCAGAGACATGAATCTCACAAGTTTACTGTCATTTACAGTCAGGCAATACTCTGAGCTGCTCATGCCAGTAGTGTTTTTTTTTTCAGTGGGCCAGATCCTCAGCTGGGGTAAATCAATGCAGTTCTATTGAAATCAATGGGCCAGATCCTCAGCTGGGGTAAATCAGTGCTGTATCTTCAGAGGCCACCTTGTGATGAGGTGCTTTACCTGACACAGAACAGACTTGAAGTGGAGCAAAGGCAAGGGGACCAGATTCTCCTCTTATTTACACTGGTGAAAATCAGGAGCAACACTACTGAAGCACTGGAGTTACACCCAGGTAAAGCTAGCCTGACAGGATAAGGATGAATAAATGATCTCTTCTGAAGCAGGTTTCTTCCATATGGCAGAGTTAATGTTGTTTGGAGGGCCTCCTCTGGTTTCTCATGCCAGCCCCGCCATCCGAAGCCTTGCACTGGACATAGCTTCCTTTGGTGTCTGGCACTTGTGCTCGTTGGTGAGATGAAGTGACATGAGCACAATTCTGTGCTCTGCACCCTCACCCTGGAGCTGGACATACTGCTGTAAAGTTCCCAGCCACTGGCAATCTGTGAGTGCAGGACCACAACCCAAATTCCCCATATGGCAATGAATTGTGTGTAAAGCTGTTTCACTTATTTAATAAGGTGCACTTTTAAAAAAGGAAACAGGGCTGCTACCCACAGAAATGAGGCACATGGTGAGTTTCAGCTGGTGGAAGTGAGTATGATAACAAAGCAAGCACCCAAAGCCCACCTAACGATAGGACCTCATGCTCTTATTGCGGTGTGTTGTTCTCTAGCACTCCCACACAACTGTGTGTTCTGCCAGCCTGTGTGCAGACCACTGGCTTGTGTTTCCATAAGCAGAACCTAAAGGAATCGCGAGAGCAGATGGTGCCTTTCTGTGTTAGGGACTGAACCGAAGCCTAAAGCCATGTCTACACTACAAGGTTTTGCTGACATAAGTTATGTCAGCATATTCCTGCCACAGTTAGTATATCTCTTGTGTGTGTGCGTACTTGGATCCTTGTGTTGGTGTGGCATGTACTCGCCAGGAATGCTTGTGTTGCACACTGCAGTGCACCATGGGTCGGTATCCCAGTGTGCAACCTGCTACCATCTAGCACGTTGTCTTTTGGGCAGTTTTGGTGGGGCAGGAATGGCTTGCACAGGGGTGATGGGCAGCAAGAAGTCAACTTCCCAGAATGCAATGTTCTCCCTCCCATACGACCATCTCTGTCCCATAGTCTTTCCAGCGACTTTGGATCATGCCTTGAGTTAGTTGGAGCAACTTAGGTACTGAAGCTACTAGTGACATGCTCTGTAGCACTTGTGAGTCAAGCATAGGCCCCTCTTCGCAGAAACATGGTGTGACAGACCTAGAAAGGTGAAGAGATAGGATGTCTGAAAACTGAGCTGCTAGGTGGGGATTCAGAGGCTTTGAGGGCCAAATTCTGCTCTTAGCTACACCCTTTATTTCATCAGCCTCCCCTGGATGACTGAGAAATCAGGAGCAGGGCATTCACAAGTATCTCGCCCCTAGGGTGACCAGACAGCAAGTGCGAAAAATCGGGATGGAGGTGGGGGTAATAGTAGCCTATATAAGAAAAAGTCCCCAAAATCGGGACTGTCCCTATAAAATCAGAACATCTGGTCACCCTATTCTCCCCTCACTCTTCCACAGTCAGGCTCTTGTAGTACGAGGAGTGGAACTGGAGAAAGTGGATCAGGTTCCAGGAGGGACCTAAATTGGTGTGGACTAGAGGCTCAGGAATACAACCCTGGGGTTGGCTGCTGGGAGGCACATAGCAGAGCCTCAGCATTAACACTGGCCTCGCAGAGGGTGAAGGCAATGGAAATTTTGCCATTGACTTCAGTGGGGCCACTATTCACCCCACATGTCTAATAAGCTCTGTATTTTACAATTCTGCCTGCTTGCCATGGCACTTATTGCTAATGAAACTGTAGTGTCCCATGCTCCACTTGTTTCTATCTGTCTCCCTCCTCCCATTCTAGTCTGATCACAGATTCGTTCTTCTCTCTCTAAATATATATATAATACACTCACACACACACGTACGTATGTACGTACGTACGTACGTACCCTGGGAGGAATGTGTCCACAAAGAGTATTTTTATTTGGCCTGGGTAAACTTTCCGTTTTGGCTGCAGCCAGTGGAGCAGAGATCTCCTGTGTCACGTTTTAGCTCTTTCCATCTGATCGAGAAGATTACCTCACCCCCTGAATGAGTCTGAGAGGCATGATTACAGGGCCAAGGAATCAAGTTAACCTTGAAAGAAGAAATACCAAGACAGACTGTTTGTCCTTTGTATAGAGCTAACATTTGAATCCAAACTGATGGGCCTGAGGTACAGGAACTCAGCCCAAAGACAACAAAAAAAGTGAGGAATCAAGATACTATGGTAGCAAATGTTTAGGCCCAGATTCTCTCTTGCCATAAGGCCCCTTTATGTTATTTTGGCAACTTTAAGGGGCTGTAAAGGAGGCTTACCTGACCCCCACAGAATATCTCAATTGTAGCAGGTGCTTCTGTGAGCAGCGTAGAGCTGTCATAATAGCTCTGTGTGGACCCTCCCCTTCCCCGCAAAGAAAGAAGAGTGAAGGTGAGCTAGCAGTCTCACTGGAGTGCAATACGCTCTGGTTATTCTTTGCCACCATAACAACCTGTAGAGGACCACTACAAGCCAGCATAATTTACAGAGATCCAGGGAACGCTCTAAATTGTGTCAGGGGCTGGCTGAGTCTCCAGCATGGCCCAGAAGTAAAGAGGCACAAAGGTGGCTTAATGACGCTTCTCCACTCTTCCCTGCATTAAGGGAAAGAATGAAGGAATGCAGAATCTGGGCCTTGCTGCTTAGACCTGTTTCTGCCTTGAGGCTTTAAAAGACCTGGCAATCTGTATGGAAGAAGTACATCATGTTTTCAAGACATGTTCTAAATCTTTACTGATGCAAGTTCGTGTTTTGGAGAATTGAGAGGAGGTTATGCACAGGGCTGTGATAAAGATGTGACCCAGGAGGCACTGGGGAAGAGACTGATATTTATTGCTTGGAAACCAGTCACGTGACATGCATGAGTGTTATGAAAAGTTATTCCCAGACACATGGCAAAGGATGGTATCCAGACTGCAGTGGCTATGGCTGAAAGAGCATCAGGTGTTCTGGAACTTTGCTTGTTTAACTATTCCATAGCCTTCACGCAGTATTGCATCTGTATCAGTCCAGGGAGAGGAAGGGCTAACCCCCAGGTTGAACTTTGGTGCTCTGTGTACTGTAGTCGCATGATGGGGGGCCTGCAATTTGTATATTTCTTGGTTCACAAAGGTCTCTCTCCTTTTGTCTGTTCATTTGTCATTGTGTGTGTCCAGTAAGATGTATTAACTCATTCTTTACTCTTGGTGTGGAAACAAGGGAAACCTCTATTCCTTTCCAGGGACGTGTTTGTGTGTGTGCATATGTCTATGAGACTGTTTCTGGTTTTTGGTGGTGCTAAATACGTTTGTGCATCTTGCACGTACTAGCGGGTGGAATGTGTGCTAACACAGCCTAACCACCACACACTGACAACTAGGTTGTACATGTTAAAATAACACTCCCCGCTGTTGCTGTCTCCCTTCTTCAACTCTCTCTCTCCCCTCGCTTGACAAAGTTTAAAGGGAACAAGCACCAGTTATTAAAATAGCTCCAGTCTAGCTTCCTTGGTTTATTTCAGGAATCCTGAGGGCTAGTTCCATCTTGAAAGAGATGAAATACAGAGTCTTTGCAGAAACTGCAGCCGCAAGGGGCTGTCATCCAAAACAAAACCAGTTTCCTGCTAACCCAGAGCGGCTCATTTTCACCCCTTCCCCTCTCACTACTTAAAATAAAGTGTGGCTGTTGGGGTTTTTTTGGTGTGTTACATTCTTTCGCTTGTCGTACTAAGTCCAACGGTATTCCGTGGTGAAACTGCTGACAGTATTATGATCCCACAGATCCATGACATACTATCTGGAATTACGATCAGAATGACACCACTGCACAGCTTGTGCCTGGATTGATTTTAAAAGGCCAGGTCCTCAGCTGGTGTAAATTAGCATAGCTTCATTGAAGTCAATGGGCCACATCCACAGCTAGTATAAATCAGTGTAGCTTCACTGATGGCCATGGCGTGAAGCCAATTTATACCAGCTGAGGGTCTGGCCATTGACTTCAGTGCAGCTGTTCTGATGTACACCAGCTGAGTTTCTGCCCATAATGTTGAAATCAAAACACCCAGCATCCCAGTAACTGAACCCCGACTAGCTACCTGCTTCCAGTGTGCCTTCCCTTTCTTAGCCTTAATTTTCTAGGCCCTGTTTCAATTGCTGCTTCTACCTGGATCTGTCTGCTTTGCTGGAGAGGACAACAAGGAACACCAGACCTGTTCACATTGGTAGTGTAGTTAAACCCTCATGTTTGGCCTACGCTGTGTCTGAGTTTGTAAATATGTCCAAAAATCTCCATCCAGCCGATGGGAATGAACTCTTAACCCTTAAGAAAGAGATTCAGTTGTAAATATTAAAGGTGTTTTAACTCTCAACCCCCTGAAAAAATACTAGTCCCCTTTCCTCAAGAGAAATTTGATTGCAGATTGCAAACTGCCTGTTCTCCCAGTACAGTGAAAAGGCCGGATCGTTCAGCTGCAAGAAAGATATGCAGACTGATTGCCCATGTGTCTGAACGTTGCTAGTTTGTATGTGAGCTCCCAGGCCATGACTTGAATTGTATCATGATAGAAATGCTATGATCTGATGCTGTAATGTTGTAAAGTTTAATGTCGCTGTGGGTGGTTTGTTTGTTATAAAGAGACAAGCAGGATTAAGAGAGTGAAATGTGTCATGATGCAGCAACTTATGTGCTTTGAACATTCTAAGCAGAAATATCAAATGTGTGGATTTCTTAGCATAAAGCCTACAAACCTTTCAAGAATGATTTAAGGGTATCTTAAATTACATAAATATCTAAACTGTGAGCCCTCTGCATCAGGGACCGCATTTGTTTTACTGGTCTGTACAATGCCAAGAACAATGGGGCCCTGATCCCAAGTGAGAAGGCTACTGCAATTTATCTGTAGTAATAATACTAATATCTGAGAACTTGAGGGGGTGAGAAAATATTATTTTTATAAGTTTGTTGCTGTGCAACAGTGGAGCTGAGTGAAAATTGGAATTTCTATCCCATGGGTGATTCCGGTATTTCAACATTTGTTTTAGTCCTGGATTGGGAGGAAAAGCTGAAATATCAAACCTTTTTGAAGAATGGGACATTCTGGAAAAAAAATCAGTTTTGGAATGACGAAACAGTTTTTTAGAGAGACAAGGTGGGTGAGGTCATAATTTTTAGTGGACCAACTTCTGTGAGTGAGAGACAAGCTTACGCAGCTCTGTGTAAGCTTGAAAGCTTATCTCTCTCACCAACAGAAGTTGGTCCACTAAAAGATATCACCTCACTCACCTTGTTTCTCTCTCATCCTGGGACCAGCATGGCTACCACGCTGCCTGAAGCAGTTTGTTAGCATTTTTTGATTGAAACTTACTGTCAGTGTTCCTGAATTGAAGTGTTTTGATTTGGTTTAAATTTGAACTGAATTGAAATGCTTCATTTTGAGTCAGTTCACCATTAAACTGCATTTCTCTGTGGTGGCACATTGCCTTATTGTAGTGTGGGTTCTCACGCCCCCCATGCTTCCTATGAGCCAGACTGCCTGGCTGGACTACATCTCACATGATGTACTTGCAACCACGTGACTCCCATGAAGTACTATGCCACTCAGTCAGAGGAAGACTGCCATGCATTAATGATGTAATACAGCTAGAGAGCCTAACCCATAGGTGAGAGTAGGGGCCTGGAATACAACATCCATGAGGCATTGTGCCTTAGTAGGAAATACAAGTTAATGTTGAGCCGACTCAGAGCACATTGAGTCAGTTCAACTACCCAAAATATTTAGATTCAAGTCAAACTGACTGGGAATGACACATTTGTTTGGGATTTTCCAATAGAAAATTGAAAAATGTAGGTGCAAAACTGAAATTTTCCTGTAGAAAAATTTGATTTTGTGGAAAGTGTATTTTCCATCGGAGAATCATTCTGGTGGAAAATTCCTAACCAGCTCGATGCAACCGTGTGTTAGAAGGTTAATTTCTAAGTAAGAGGTAATGCAGATTTAATCAAATGCACAAAGGGGCCTGATCCAAAGACCACTGAAGTCAGAGGAAGTCATTCGATTGACCTCAGTAGGTTGAGGATCACGGCCTAAAGTTACTTGCATGTTCAACATGCAAGTACAGTATATATTGTGTCCCCCCTCTAGTGGCTAAGCCACACAGGGGATAAAAGCCTGCTACTTTTTCACTCTGTTTCTTCACACAACTCATCAAACTTGTTGCCAGGGGATGTTGTGAAGGCCAAAAGTATAACTGGGTTAAAAAAAGAACTAGATAAGTTCATGGATGATACATCCATCAATGGCTATGAGCCAAGATGGTCAGAGATGCAACCCCATGCTCCGGGTGTCCCTAAACCTCTGACTGCCAGAAGCTGGGATGGGATGACAGGGCATGGATCACTCAATAATTGCCCTGTTCTGTTCATGCCCTCTGAAGCATCTGGCATTGGCCACTGTCAGAGACAGGATACAGGGCTAGTGGGACCATTGGTCAAACCCGATATGGCTGTTCTTATGTTCTGCTGTCAGCTCAAGTAATAAACATCAGTGCTTTAGTGCTGGAAGTCTGGTGTTCCAATCTGGCTGATGATTTTATATTTCTAACTCAGCATCCCAGTCATGGCCCGAAGGTACCCAGGATCATGTAATGACTGACATACTTGCACAGTGTGGTCTGGGCAGATTTCTTTGAAACTGACTGCTTCTTGGGAGATTATCCGTAGAGCTAATCAAGCCACATATGTTGAGAGAGGTGAGAAAATACCATTCTTCTGACTTCTGTTTTTCAGGGGACATGATTTACTCCTGTTCTGCAACCCAAATTTCTGGCAGAAGTAAATTATAATAAGGCAACAGATAATTCATTGACATGACTTTTGGCATCTTAAAAATGCACTGTAGATGTCCAGATAAATTAGGTGTGCCACTGCTAAGGTATGTAAATTAGTCCTGGCATCTTGGGATCTCTCAGTGTTGTCATTGCACATGATGTATACTTATTACTAAGAGAGGCTGGGTTGGAATTGCCAAAGGAAAATAAGCCAGTATGAGAATTTGAGGAGAGGCACTTGCAAAATAACTCTAATTCTCCATCTGAGAGAGTCAGAAAAATGAATGAGCACAAGATTTATGGAATAGGATCAGACCATTGTCACCAATGGGGTAATGGCATGGAAAGCAGAAGGAGCAGGTGAGGAAGCCACTGGAGGGTGAGTAAGATTGTGACACTCTACACCCCAGGGGAGCACCCTGTAACCCCCATATTCATCATTTGTTTATAAATGTGATATTGCATAAAAAAGCATGCCTTCTTAAGGTATCATGGGAAAGGTTATGATCGGCTGAAACCCACTGTTTCATCTAAATATGTGTATCATTAATGCATATAAAATTATGAGATTGTGTTGTATGGGTGTCAATAAAACATGCTGTAAATTGGGGGAAACAGCCAGATATTAGCTCCCCAGAGACAACAGCAAGGAAAGTAACCAATGCCCGGGCAGGTTGTCAAATAACCATCAACAGCCATTGTCCAGCAAGGGAGTTACAATTCAGTGATTCACATGCATAAGACCACACCAGGGGAACTGCTCAATGTTGCTTGGGGACTCAGCAATGCCCACCAGACATGCCTGTACTTGTGTTCTCCAAGCACATAGTCCGAGGGTATACTCAGTGGCCACATGCTTGGCCTTTCTCCATCTACGCTGCAAGCAACAAGGACACTCAGTAGACTGAAGACTCCAACAGAGGAGACTGGCCCAGGTTTCAAGGGTTAAACCTGTGTACCATGAACTGCAATATCCAGTGGGATGAGAAAAACTGCTAAATCTAGATGTTGCCCAGTCTAATAGGGTTGAAAGTTTAGACTGCATGCTTATATTTTATTTTTGTTTGGTAACTAACTTATTTTGGTAATTGCCTTTTTGCCTATCACTTATAATCACTTAAAATCTATCTTTTTGTAGCCAATAAATTTGTTTAACTGTTTATCTTTACCAGTGAGGTTGCCTGAAATGTTTGGTAAATCTGCTCAGGTTTACAAAGCTTGGTGTATATCCACTTTCCATTGATGAAGTGGTGAACCAATTAATACATTTGCACTGCTCAAGAAAGGGTCTTGAGCAGTGCAAGACGGTATATCCCTGAGGTGCAAGGCTGGGAGCTGGGGGGATTTGGCTGGTGCCTTTCTCTCTCTGATTCATTAGTGGCTCTGGGAGCATTCATGCAATCTAGCTAGGTGTGGGGCTCCACATGCAGTTGTGCTGAGTGATAACAGCATCTGGAGGGGGTTGCTGCTTCTCACTAGCAAAGCATTGTGAGAGACAGCCAGGCTGGAGAGTTATGGGGGCATAGCGGTCCCATAGTTCCAGGCTGAACCCCGGGGATCCTGTCACAAAGGTGACCTAGGTTCTATTCTCCGTTCTGCCACTGACCTGCTGTGTGACTTGGGGCACATCACTGCTCCTCTGTTTCCCTTCACGTTATTTGTGTATTTAGGCTGTAAGCTCTTTGGGGGCAAGGACTGACTCTTCCCGTGTGTTTGCACATTAGGGAGGCTGACCATAAAGTGTTCTAGGTTCTACTGTAATACAAATAATAGTCATGATTTTATTCTGATAGTACCCCATGTCTTAATCCAATATAAGGTTGAGTGAGGTGAGGGTGTTTACTCCTCTGAGAGTTTGTCCCCTTAAGGTCAGGAGAGTGGAGCAGGAACTCTAGGGTCTCCTCTGTTTTCCCCTCCTTTACCTTGTCAACCCTCAAAGGCCTTGTGCTGTTGAAACCCTCCTTCAGAAAGACTCAGCTGAACATTGTGGTAACCACAAAGAATTAAATATGCTGATCTAAACTGATCGATTTCCAGGCTACCTGCCTTGTAATCTGTAGAGCTATTTACACCTGGGCAAAAGGAGACTTCACTTGGCATGTAGGTACATGAGTCGACCAGGTGACAGTGGGGTATCAGATGGGGAAGGGAGAAGGAAATGCAGACATTTCAAACTGTGGGAGCAGCAGTGAGGATGCCAACTTCATGACTTATATGGAAGACTGTCTGGTGCCTTCTCTGAAATGCTGCCTGGCAAGGAGATGCCATTTCCTGCATAGATTTCAACCCGAGAGAAATATTTATTTTAAAAGATAACAAAAGAATTCTAGTTGCATTATTGATAGTGACCTGGGCGCACACAGAGCCATGCAGGGAAAGTGTGGCCCATACCCACATGTATGCTGATACGTAAGTGGTGTCTTCAGGGGAGATATACATTGAGTGGATAACTTGCTTGATTCAGGGGAGAAATATAGACCACAATACAGGCATCAATCTCTCCATAGCCTGCCACTAAGATATAAGGCCAGATTTCTTAATGTCCTCAACAACTACAATCGGGTGAGATCCTCATTCTGCATCTCATAGACGCCCTTTTTGAAAACATACTGAGCTGAGAAATGCTCCTTTCCTGGCATGAGCCACCTGATGGATATTTGGTTTGTCACTGGCCATGACTGGAGATACAAGCACAGCAGATGGCATGGGGCCATTCAGAAACCAGAGGTCAAATCCCTGCTGTGCCACAGAGTCTCTGTGACCTCGGGCAAGTCACTTAGTATCTCTGTACCTCAGTTCCTGACTGTAAAATGGGGCTATAAGGGGGGTGGAGGGAATAGACAGCAGTGTAAACTAAAGTTGCTCCTTAGTTTACACGGGGGCCCGGCAACATGAGATCAGGGAGCCAACAACTGACTCTTCGTGGCTTGCCATAGTACCTGTGTCGGGTGCTTGCATGGATGGAAAAAATCTAGCTCAGGATCTTCAGTAGGCCTTAAACAGCCTAAAGATCCAACAGGCAACTGTACCGCTGCTGTCCTCACTGCCCTTTTGGTTCTGGATGTCGCTTCTCAGGGCAGGTGTGGGAGCTGTTGTGGCTTGCCCTGATGAGTCAGGGGTTCAGGCTTTGCTCTTCGCAAGTTCTGAAACAAGAACTCTGCCACCTTAGCAACTTTGTTCCAGGTCCTGGGGTGAATAGGGATGCTCCATAGCCCAGCTGCTTTGTTTTGGGAATGGTGCTGAGTGAGTTTAGCATGTATGTTATATTTCCGTCATAACCCTGGTGTCTCATTGGCTGTTTGCCACACACCTTTCTAGCGGCACCGGAGACTTTGACTGAAGTCAGTGGGAGCTGTGGATGCTCAGCACCTGTGAAAATTGGGCCCTTAGATTCCAGTCCAGCAAAGCACTCAAGCGGGTGAGTAATCCCATTGACTTGAAACAAGATAAGCACACGTTTAAGTGTGTGGCTGGATCGGGGTCTTAGTGGTCAGGGTGCTGAACTGCATTCCCTTTAGTGTTCTGTAGATGGCATCAGTTCCTCACCTACCTTTCGCCATTCCATTTTTGTCGGAACAAAACGTAGCTCAACAGGTTTTGACTTCACCTGCCTGATAACTTCCAAACCAAATCAATTGAAACGAAGAGGAATTCAACGAAATCAACGTCTCTTAAAAATATTTTTTAAATGCTTTAAAGGTTGTTTGTGTGTTAGATGCCTTTATTATTATGATATTTCATGTAGTCCACATTGCTACAATATAACCTTTAAGAATTCTCTGATGAAAACGGTTTCTTTTATTTTTCCTTTAGGGTGAGATTCTGGTACCCTTATGGTATGTCTGCACTACAATAAAACACCCATGGCTGGCCTGTGTCAGCTGACTTGGGCTTGGGCTGAGGTGCTATAAAATTAGTTACACTGCAATTTTTTACCTACACAGCCTGTGCCCTGTAGAGTCAGCTGACACGGGCCAGCCATGGGTGTTTTATTGCAGTGTAGACATACTATTCAGTGTGACTAAGGGTATCTTACTCACTGAGTATTCCTATCAAAGTCAGTGGGACCATTTGAGGAGTAGGCTGCTGCTCAACATGAATAAGGGTATCTGAATCTGACATATATTGACTAGATCATTTCCCAAGAGGGAATTGTATTTGTGTGTGAGAACAGATTATGCGCGCAATGAGGAGTTTTGTTATACTTTGTAATATATAACAAGTTGCATGCTCCAGCAGTCTCACCTGCTCTTATACTAAGCTAATACAAAATAGGAAACAAAAGAAAGGAAGTATGGCTAGACATGTTTTAAGTATATTTACAGTAAAATTTTGTGACTTAGAAGCCTACATCCAATTTTCAAGAGTCACTTAGGCTCCTTGGGCCTGTCTCATTGAAAGTCAACGACACGTAGGCTCCTAAATCTCTTAGGCACTTTTGAAAAGTGTTACCCTTCATCTGTAAGGACCACATTAAGGAATCCTACTTCTATGTAGAGGTGTTTATCAGGAACAGGAAGGAGTCATGCCAGGTTGTTAAAATAAAAATGGCTCCTACCTTGTGGAGTTTGATCAAAGACAAATTTTGAGTACTGTAGATTCTGCTTAATAGGAATCCCGATATTAACAACTTTTGGTCAATAGCAACATTTTTCCAGGAGCCAAACCCGACCCATTGACTTTAGTGTTAGTGGGATTTGGACATTTGGCAGCAGGCTTAACTAAAACACTTACCAAGTTTTGTTGGAAGAAAGACCCCGGCAGCAGGCAGGTTTGCGGGGCTGCAGGCAGGCAAAGAAGTGCTGGCACTGCACAGTATCTGTCCCTGTGCTCTCTGGGTTGGGTCCTGCCAGCATGTCCTAGCGTTTCCTTCCCTGGCTGCAGCAAACCTGCCTGTGGTCAGGGACCCCCCGCCCACACAGGAGGTAACAGGCTGGGGTCTCAATGGTGTGGACTGGGCACCAGCAGGGAGTGGGGCTGCTGCCTGGAAGCTAGGACTTTCCACAGGGAGCAGGGACATGGCGGGGGCGGGAGTGTCTACAGGGCTGCGTGCTCTCCAGGTTGCATCCTGCCCTGACATTGATGGCCCAGGTTGGCATGTCCCAGTGCTTCCTTCCCTGGCTGCAGCCCTGCAAACTACCTACCAGGGAAGGAAGCACTGGGACGTTGCAAACAGGCCACAGGCATTTTTGCAGGGCTGCAGCTAAGGAAAGCACAGCCCGTCGCTTCGCTCCCTGGCTGTAGCCCCACAACCTTGCTTTCCTCTTGTTAGCAACTTCCAGATAATGGCAACTTTTGCTGGGAACCGAGAGGTTACTAATAAGCGGAAGCCACTGTAGTGCAATACAAGTCTATATGGAGAAAGCACAATTTATAGTTACATTTTCTAAGCATGTTATTTCTTCTGCCTGAAGTCTGCAGAAGCAGGGCTCCCGAAAGGAAAAGGGGAAAATATTCATCAGTTTGGGGGAGAATGTGATTGTAACCTACTGTTCAGTGTATTATGTATCCACCTCTGTGCCAGTCCACACAATATGAGTTGGCTACAGTTGCCAGTGAATGGACTTAGGATCTGACCCTAAGCCCACTGAAGTCAATGGGAGGCTTTCCATGGACTTCAATAGTTTCTGAGTGAAGCCTTTAGCCCAAAGTATACAGGCTCGTCATGCTCTCAGGTCCCAGGTTCAATCCCCAGTGATGACCAAGACAACCTGACATAAACTCTGTCTCTTCCTCCATGATTGACTGTATCAAGGCAGGGGTATATTCTTTCCCAACTGGCTTGTTCTTAGAGGTGGCAAATCTGGCTGGGTTAAACTGGAATGGGTATACTCTACTGGATTTGCCCCAGTGGTGCAAAGATAAGTGAAATGGATTGCAGTTAAGACGCAAAAGAGGGTGCAAATAGAAATGGAGACAGCTGAATCACTCTGAGTGGAAAACAAGTATTTTTCTCTCTGGTACAAACCAGTCAACTTGGGAGTTATTTTCAGTGTTCTCCAGGGCCTTGAGAGGAATAATGAGCCAAGTCACAGTTGTTAATTTCACAACCCTCTCCGCTCGCCATAATTCCCATGGATTAATCTCATACTTCCAGCAGAATGAAGAGTCTCCTTGCTCTGTTCACAGACCAGCTGACAGGTTAGGCTCAACTGCCTATATCTGCACTGACTGAAAGGTCATGATGGTAAACACGACTCCTTGAGGTTGTGTTCTGGCACTGCTGGTTTTCTAGAGAAGAGAAGCACTTAGCAGCTCCTGCCCCGAAGAGGACTAAGTGTTTGTACAGTGCCTAGCACAATGGGACCCCGACCTGGTTGGCCTCTAGGTGCTACTGCAGTATAAATAATGAATATCCGTCTGCTGCTAGCTCTTTTAAATCTCCTTATCCAATTCAAAGCCTCTTCACTCTGACGCTAAGTGCTGGACATGCCATCCAAGAGTCAAGATTCTCTTCCCCCCTCCGACCCCATTAACCTTATTTTTCAAAATCTGTGAAAAGCCACACTTTGCCATTGAGTCTTTACATGTAAACTCTACTACCAAACAGTAATGTATAGAAGGCTTGCCTCTGTGATTCTAACGTATCCCTCACCATGGTATCTGGGCACCAACATAGTTACAGAAAATGGCATTCAGTCTGAGGGATGGGTTTGAGTGTATATGTTTAATTACCAAGGCTATTAAGCAACCTAGAGAGCAACTCAAGCCAGTGGGGAAAAAAAATCAATATTCCAAGCCTGGAAAACTGTGACAAACAATTGGAATCCCATCAGAACCTCATGGAAGTATTTCCCTCAGTTACAGAAGCCTCAGATGATGAGACAGCCTGGACACATACTTGGGGCATGACATCAGGACTGGTTTGATGAGTATGGCCCCAAAATATGTTGGCTCTTGAACTCACTGCATACTCTCCATTAAGCCTACACAGCAGACAAGGATTTGGCAGCTAGGAAGGCTGAATGTCATCAGGCAAAACAGATGGTTCATGCCAGACTTCAGAAAATGAAAACCCAGTGATGGGAAAAGAAAGTGGAAGTATTACAATGGGGAGTAGACCGTAAAGACACCATAAACTTTTTAGCTGGACTTTCATGCTGTGTCTGGCCCCAGATGCAATGGGATAATTCCTGTATGCATACTGGATGGTATCTGACAAAAGAGAAAGACTTGACCAATGGATGGAACATTTCAGTTCGCTTCTCAATCACTGCCCCCCTTCCAACCCCCCTTTCCCTCTCACCATATGAAACCATAACAGCAATCAAGCAGAAGTCACAAGGGAAAACACCTGAAGTGCATGGCATTCCAGTGGAGATCTATATGCAAAGTGGCTGCCACGCTGCAAGGCACCTCACATGGTTCTTCTGTAGTATTTGGGAGCAAGAGTTGGTGCCACAAGATTTCAAGTATGCCGATGTTGTCCCCCTTGATGAACAGAAGGATGATAGGGCAAACTTTGATAATCACGGCAGCATTTCCCTACTCTCTGTTGCTGGGACCATTCTTGCACAGGTCATGTTGACTAGACTTAACACCTGCCTTGAGGAACTCCTCCTGCCCAAGTCTCAATGTGGATTTTGGTTTGGGCGGGGCACTACAGACATGATCTTCACAGCCTGTCAGCTTCAGGAAAAGTGCTTGGAGCCAAACCATAGTCATTATATGGTGTTTGTCAACTTTGCTAAAGCTTTTGATTCTGTAAATCATGAGGAGCTCCAGAAATGTGTGTTCCTCTTTGGACGCCCTGCAAAGTTTATTTCTGTCATTATTTCCTTCTGTGATGGGATGATGGCCAAACTGGTGGGAAACAGTGAGATATCAGACCTCTTTCCGGCCACCCATGGCACCAAGCAAGGCTGCATGCTGGCTCCCACACTCTTCCGTCCTTTTCCGGATATGCTTATGGATGCATTTCATAACACTGACAGAGGAGTATTTATCCAGTTCTGCAGTGATGAGAAGTTGCTCAATCAGCAACACTTCTGTGTTTGCATGAAAGTGGCAGATTTACTCACTAAAGAGTTTTTATTTGCTGATGACTGTGCACCTGCGCTCACTTGATTGATGACATTCAGTTTATAACTGATCACTTCACTCACACAGTCAATCATTTTGGTTTCACAATCAGCCTAAAGGAAACTGAAGTACCATACCAATCTGTGCTGGGGGATATGAATGTGTACCCAGTTAAGATTAACAATGCTCCTCTCAAGTCCATTGAGAAGTTTTGCCACCGAGGGAGTGTGGTGTCCCAGAATGCCACAATAATGATGAGATTACCCATCACATAGCCAAGGCCAGCTTTGCATTTTGAATGCTGTCACATCACCTATGGAACGCTAGGGATGTCAAAATAAGCGCTAAGCTAAATGTCTATTGGGCAGTCATGCATCCAGTGCTTCTATATGGTTGTGAGACATGGACAACCGGGACATTAGGAACCTTGATCGGTTCCACATATGCTGTCTTCGGTCTGTGTAGGGTCAAAAAGTGGGACAAGATTCTCAATATTGAAATCCTTAATCATGGTCAGAGTCTTGCATTCCAAGCATGCTCATAAAAGCTCATCTTCATTAGTCAGGGCATCTTGTGGGTATGGCCAACTAGAGAATACCTCACACTGTATTTTATGGTCAGCTAAAGCATGAACCCGTTCTCATGGTGGCCAGTACAAATTATATAAAGACAATTTGAAGTCAAACTTGAAAACCTGTTGGGTTGATCCCAGCAACTGGGAAGCTACATCTATGACAGAGCAAGGTGGTGGCAGACTTGTCATGTCTTAATTCATCTTGCTTCAAAGCAGTTAATGAACACCTAGTGTGGAAAGTGTATCCTTGCTTCTCACTGTTCATAACAGCCCGCAATGGTCATGGGCAATCTTGTCTGTCCCATATATAACCACATTCATGGTTCTCACATTTGGTCTGATCTTGCATATACATTTTCACCTAGAGTATTTGCTGAACCATCCTACATCAGCATCAATGTGAAACTCCATCATCATCCTGTGTTGTTTAGTCCACATGTGTATTACAGCATCCACTGATTGTACCAACCCAGCGGTTAAAAGGGCGTCAGCTGCAATTGTTTCATTCAACTCTCGAGAATGATCCTTGGGTAAATAGTCCCATGATCAGACACAGCTTGTTGAATTTCCTGGTGCACTGTGCTGTGTAAACTGCCTGGGATTTCTGATCGATATGGAAATCTAGTGCTGGGAAATTGCAAGGCTTAGCTGTATTTCATTTATCTCTTATTTACATCAAAATGATCTTGGACCAAATCCCAGACACCTTATTCAATATTTTTCTTAGCCTTACTCAGGCAAAACACCTGCTGACTTAAATTGGTCTTGGTGTTTCCATGGGGATAGACACCTGAAGTGGACAGGTAGGACGCTGTTGTTATGATGATGACATCCTTGTATTATAGGCAAAGCTGTTAGCTATGCCGAGTATAGGCAGAGCTAGTAGATATATCTGTAGAAAAGGTTGTCTAACACTTATGTCCCTTTTTTCAATTGCTTATAACTTTGCCAAACTTTAACCATTTAGGCTAAAATTCTCCATGCTGGTTGTCTGCCTTAGGCTGATATACACGTTTCAGTTAAAATGATTCAGCTGTTTCTGAGAATGAGGTTAGGGAAATTGTTTGTCTGTTTTACCATGTTAAATTTTGGTTTACAACATTTTTATTGAGAAGCTCCAGCACCCACGCTTTGGAACAGGACTTCAAATTTAGCAGAGGGCTCACCCTAGTGTCCCGGATATGCCCTTTGCTGCCCTCAGGAAAACCCACACAAATTTGGCCAAGTTAAAATAAACCTCTGAAAAATCTCAGTTGGCACATGCTCAGTGGAGAATTGTTAGAGTTTGACTCCGAAATACTCTGAACATTCCACCGGCACTGAGCATGCTCCATCCCCTCACAGCTCGTACATGGGACTAAACTGGGCGTGCTCTATCCCCACACAGCAGCTGAGCATGCGCCAGTTCAAGGCTCTGAGGCTGAGCAGGACTTTTTCTGGGTACCTAGTTTAAGAGATTTGGGGTCTGCTTTGCAGAAGTGCCTGGAACTCATTGCTTCAGCTGAAGTCAACTGAAGCTGTATTTTGAACATATCAAGTGTTATATACTGCCAAGTGCTCTGAAAAATCAGATCCTGGGTATCTAAACTGGACATCCAAAATTAGTGGTCTCTTATGACAACTTTTATTAGTTTTAATCTCTCTGTGTCTTGTTTTACCTGTCTGTAAAACAGGGATACTAATACCACCCTACTTCACAGAAGTCTTATGAAGATAAATTCATTAATGTTTGTGGAGCACTCAGGGCACGTCTACACTTAAGAAGTTGCAGCCGTGCTGCTGTAGTGCTTCAGTGAAGACGGTACTATGCCAACGCGAGAGCTTCTCCGGTCAGCGTAGTTAATCCACCTCCTCAAGAGGAAGTAGCTATGTCAATGGGAGAAGTCCTCCTATTAACAGAATGCTTTCTACACCGGGACTAATATAACTGCATTGCTCAGGGGTGTGAATTTTTCACACCCCAGAGCAATCTAGTATGAATGTATGTTTGTAGTGTAAACCTGGCCTCAGATACTATGTTGAGAGCATGTGGTGGGGGGCACTCATCTCCTGAGTGCCTCCTGTCAGGTGGGTGTGGTGCTGCAATCTTTCATTGCTGCTCCTGGTGCCCTCTGTAGGTTGCTGACCTCGCTAGGCAGGTCTTCAGTGAGTCAGCCCTCTGACCAAGTCACACAGTCAAAGCGGATGGGGTTGCAAAAGTCCATCAAAACTATCTGCCCTTGCCAGGGTCTTCAGCCCTGTCTCTGGTGCCTTTAAATCCTGCCCTTCACTTGGTCTTCTAAACAAGCCTTGTCCCCTTCTTGGGGCTTATGCCAACGGACCTTATAAACAGCAGCCATATGCTTCTGTCTCCGGTTCACTACTGCTTCCCTGGTCCTTTTCCCATGTAGCCCTTTTCTCTTCACCCATACCTCAGGGCTGAAGTTCTCAGAGCCTCTTCCTCCTCACTGAATGCAACTACCACCAGAACTCATTTTCTGCTTCTCTCTCAAGCTCCTGTGAGAGCTTCCTCTCCCTTCCCTGCTCCTCTGGTCCCAGCCAGAAACTGACGTGGGCATTTCAGAGAGCTGCCATTTAGCAATATTGCTGGAGCACCGCTTTCTTTGGAAGATGTTTCTTCTAGGAATGAGCTCAAGAAACAGATGTATGCAGCCCACCAACTGGCCAACCTGTGAGTCCGCAGGTAGCTTCATGTTTCCTGGTGCCCAGTTCTTCCTGGTGAGCTTTGTATCTGAGTTCTCTCTTTGATCACGTTGGGATGAGGCTAAGGAAATTAATACAAAAAGAGTTTTACCCAGAAGTTGGAGATAAATATACGTCTGGGTACCTTTTAGTCAGCTCTTTGAATTCCACAAGAAACGTCTGAGAAAGACATTTCCCTTTCTCCTCCTAGAGCATGCACTGTGCATTAATACACAGCTTTTCCAGAAACAGGCATCATCCCACTATCGCTTCCTAGTATCAGAGGGGTAGCTGTGTTAGTCTGTATCCATGAAAACAACAAGGAGTCCAGTGGCAACTTACATGCACTCCATGCATCTGAAGAAGTGGGTTTTTTACCCACGAATGCTTATGCCCAAATAAAACTGTTAGTTTTTAGGGTGCCACCGGACTCCTCGTTTTTATCACTTCCTAGAATGCCCTGGTGGAAGAAAGCTCTGGAGACATTATGCTTTCTCAAGCTACATTAGCTCTGCACTGAGTGGATGAAATTCACCCTATGCAGGAGGTCAGCACAAGACCTATGGATTTCTTAAGTCCCACTTAAGCTCTGTAGTGGAAAACTGGAGTAAGGAAATGGAGAATGAACCCCTATATCTCCAATTAAGAATGTGATTTGATTTTGAGCGTCCCTGATAATTTTTATTTAATTTACTATTAACTCTAATAGCTTTTCTCCACTAGAAAGATTTTTCGGATTAACTTGAGTTTTTTGGGGATAAACTGCCTGAACCAGTGTGGAACCACACACACACAAGTCCTTTTCTCAGATGATCTGGTGTCTCATTCCACATTAATTAATTCTCTTTGGAAGTGAATTAACCATTTCAGACTGAGTTATCCTGGCACAAGTTTCATGCGGATGCATCCCCCCTTTTTGAATTAACTATTCTACTTCTGGCAGTTGTCCCACTGCTATCCCACACTGCATTGCTGCACACCGGGCTCAGTCAATCTGTTTACCTGCATGCTCTCTCTTGCTCTGGGGTCATCTTGGATGTCCTCTCCCCTTTTAATGCTGGTGTACAGTCAGGTGCATCCCTTTGTGATTCCAGCTCTTGGCGAGTTCACACACCTGGAATCACACGCCAATTCTACAACCACGGCCCATGCTTCCATCTGGCCCCGTACTAAGGCCTGGACTTCCTTAGCATCTGGGGATAAGACCACATCCATCCCATCTGAACAGCAGTCACCAGAATGCCAGATCTACAAACAGCTGTCAGACCAAATGAAGGAGTGGGGGCACAAAACAAAGTTGCTCCAGCAGGTTGTAAAAAACCCCAGGACAAAGACAAAACCTTCGGCAATGGTTTCAGTACCTGCAACTACTGCGAGGAGTTGGACCAGATTTTTGCCCACCAGGCCAACACCAAACCTGGAATGTTCTCAGCAGCACCAAAGGCACCCAAGCAACCCTGGTCTTTGAGCAGTACCCAAGGCTTCCCCAGACAGCCAGGATCTTTTTGGCATGCAAAACCCTGCAGCAGATGCTGAGGCAGAGGTAGCATTGGCCCCTGAAATCGAGATGGAGGCCCAGCCTGGCAGTGCTGGAAAGGAGTCCTTTTCCAGGAAGTATTATGTGCTGTTTTACAGAACAACTTAGGGGACTTTAAACAATTTTGTTTAGGATAATGTCTAGGCCCCACCATGTTGGGTTGATGTGAGCTAGGACCCTCTCTCTGCCAGCTTGGCTTTTACTGCCACCCCTCCTGTAACATAGTCCAAATGGCATCTGTGCACGAGGATATAAGCTCTCAAGCATTTACTTCTCTGAGATCTCCCACAACCATTGGCCTAATGTGCCCCCACTCTCTGAATCTTAATGCTCCTTTTGCCTCCCCGTGCTCCTCCTCTCCCACTCAAGATGGTGGCAACGTGGGAGTTTAAAAAAAAAAAATCAAACGCATTGCAAGGCAGACATGTTTACTTTAGTGGCAGAGGCAGAAAGAGAAAAAGTTCTTTGGCTCTCACAATCTGATCTGTACCCTAAGTTTTTAGTTCTCTTTACTTTATATGCATGGTAAATTGCCAAGACTAGGCTACAGAGAGATTTCAGAAGGCATAGTGATGATAAGGCATTCATGAATATTTGTAATCACACCCTCAGCATTGTCAATATCTGGGCCAGTGACTGCAGAAGTCTATGTTGCCATGCACTTTGTGCTGATCCGCAGGAATTCTAAAAAAGAACTTCCGACTACGATATTGCTCTATTTTAGCATGCACATTGCAAGGCAATGCAGCTTTCTCAGGGCTGCCCAGAGAGGTTGTGGTTTCCTTTCACTCCTCCAGCTGGAGGGGGACACCGTCCTGGTGAATAGCAGTGCTGCAGATCTTCCCAATGCCGTTTTTAACCAGACTTTCCTTTCCTTTTGGCGTTATGCCTGGGGGCAATATCCTGCAATGTTAAGACAGCCTGCAGAGTGCTTGGGCAATGATTAATCTGTCCCCTGCTGCCCACCCAACCCTTACCCATCCCCCAGGCCACTTCAGCCCAGCATTGGTCCAGGGGTCATATACAAGGGGGTAGTAGGGTGGGAAATGTCTGACCATCTCCAAGCTCATCCTAGACTGGGAAGAGCACATGGGAACGGCATCTCAAACTTGAGGAAAAAGCAACACTTCATCATTATTGACATGGAGACTAGAACCGGGACCATTGCTACTTGTGCTCTTCCGCCCGCCCGCCAGCACTGGACCTGCCATGGTCCCCATTGACAGGAGTGCTATCATTTTCTGAACAGCTGGCACATCTCCAGCAGAAGCGGACAAGGCAGGACAATGTTCAGCGAGGTCAAGTCTGCGTCCCAGCAGAGGGAGAAGATGACGGAAGAGCGGCAGGAAGGTTTCATTCCACATGATACGAAGGAGAGCAGGAAGGACAGGCGGCGGTCAGAGAGGCTGTTAAGGGCGCGCACTGACCAAGAGAAGGACATGCTGGCACAACTGCTGGAGATGGTGCAGAGGCAAACAGCCTTGCTGGAGAACTTTGTGGCTCTCTGTTCACAGCCAGCACCAACTTGCCATGTCCTGAAGCCCTTTGAGAGCACTGCATGCTGGGAGCACCCCTTTACTTCACCAGCTACAAGGGGCTGGCTCTTCCCTCACCATTCGACACCCTAAACCCTGGAGAACAGTCATGGACCCCCCACCTTCACTGTGCTGTGACCTCCTCAGCACAAACATGGGCATACTCAGCACTTCAGACATGTCTGCCACAGAGGCACCTCAAGCGTCCCTTCTGTCTTCCGAATGCACACTCCATTGTTGTTCTGCAGCTGCTCAGGGTATAGTTAAAGAGCTAAGTGTCCAGTAAAAGCCAAGGAAACAGTGGGTAATCTGGGCATCCTGGAACAACAGTAGGAATCACAGTGCCACTGATGTCCACACTGGTCCTGGGAGCAAAAGTTCCATTTCTCATTGCAGAAAACAGGCCAGAGTTTCTAAAGCTCCTGTCATCATTAACCTTTCCAGATCATCCACATTCACATCGGTGAACCCACAGGCCTTGCAGCACCCTGGAGAAATACCCCTTTCTGTTGATTAACTCCAACACCTGGTGTGAAGGGCAAATAACAGGCACATGGGTTCCATCTGTGGCCTCCTCACAACCGTGTAAATTCACCAATAACCTTTTTGTGCAGTGCCAAGGTTTCTGACCCGAGGCAGCAGCCCTCACTTGACAGCAGTGCACAGCTCCATGAGAACAGCCCTGACTGTGGATCTACCCACATGAGACGGGTTAGCGGCAGACTGGTAGCAATTGGGGGCGGGAGGAGTGAGCTTCCAGATGGTGATGGCCACTCAGAAGGGAGTTTTCCGGTTGGGGTGCTGCTCTGGGGTGAGCTCCACACAGGTTTCTATGAAAGTGGCTTTTGTCAGCTTGATGTTCTGCTGCCACTGCTGATCAGCCCTGACCTGCAGCACTAGCCTGTCCCTCCAGTCAGGGTAGCTAGCCGAGCCCAGAAGCAGCACTCCACCGAGTGACACTGTTCAAGGAAAAGTTCATCCCCAAGTAGCGGCTTGATTTCAGCCTCCTGCTCCTCCCCTACCTGAATCTCCCTTGCACTGTTGTGCAAAGTCACCCAAAGGCATCCAGCTGAGCAACTGCCAATACTATGAATCAGCCTATTTGTATTAATGGCTGTCAGGATCAGGGTTCTCTCTGCTGCGGTCCCCTCGGCTGCCTGACAGCACTCTGAAAATGGTGCTGCTCACAAAAACCAGAAGGATTATGGGATGTCCAGAGAGGAATCATGGGAATCTGTGAATTGACTCCCCCCACACTCTAAGTCCTAGAATCCTAGTGGCATCTAGTAGGTTCCCACAATGCACTGCAAGAAAAATCCCAGAATTCATAAAACCTAGTGGCATAACATTGCAGCTTGGGCTGTCTTCCCAGAACGTCCTGTGCTTATTTCATAAAAGCACAGGGCTGTGTGGACGCAATGATTCAAAAGGGAAGTAGCGTAAGCTGGCACAAAGCAGGGTGGCTGCACTCCTTCAGAATAGTTCTATCTGAATAGTTTAAGCAGAAAAAACTTACGAAAACTGAAACCAAAACCGAAAAGCCTTCTATGTAGACAAGCGCTAAGGCTCCATTGCAGATGCAATGGAACCATGATTCCGGTTATGCAGCCAATAATACAGACAAGCATGCTGTGGGAAAGCCTGAGCTGGGAATATGATGCTGTATCTGCCCTGCACACCAGTTTGTTACTGGGAACCAGCACCCCTGCTGCTTGGGAGGCTGAGCTGAGACTGCAGTACCCTTCCTGTCTGCTCCGTGACCTTTCCGTAGCCTGTTCAGGCCCATCTTGAGTCCTTTCTGGTTGACTTTTGACTCTGTCCCTAGTTAATTTCTGACAGTGCCCTTTTTCCCCCCCACCCCACATTTTTAGCATGTTTGCTATTCAGCAGGTTCACACAGTGATAAATAATTAACTAGCATAGCCCTTTCTCAATGCGTTATTTAAATACCCTGCGGTTCCTTACTAACCCTTCTACATGCTGTGGAACATACACACAGGGCTTTTGCAAAAGGGCAGAACAAGTCTCAGCCCTGAGCTGAATGCACAGAAAATATCACAGTGGCTTTAGGTAAGAGCGGACGCAAACCTTTCCCTGGCGTAACGAGCCCCCTCTGATCTGGCAGGCTGAGGATTTGCTTGGTGTCCATTCAGGTCCTCTCTCAGAAATCAGACACAACGATAAGTCTGGCAAACTCTCCAGAGCAATGCCTCTGGGGTGACAGACCCTGGAAAGCTAGTTCTTAGTGGCAAGGTATGTGAAAAGACAGAGTTGACTCACAGCCCCACTCTCGCTCCCATTCCACACTGGCCAAGCGGGTTGAGGTTCTGACCATACCTTGCACAATGGACAGGAATGGTATTGCAGTTTACACTGCAGGAAGTGGAGAATAACTGATGTGGAAGGGCTCAACACTGAAGAGGCTCCAGAATGCTGAGAACAGCTGATGATGGATTTTGAAGAACATCTCTGAAAAGACTTTCTCCCTACAGTAGCCTGGTAGCAGCTGGCCTGGGTAGATGAGAAGGAGTAATGCTGATGGTGCCATTGTATCACAGTGGGCTAGGAAGAGATAATAGACTAGAGAAATTCTCCCTGCAGTATTTTCCTCCCTTTAGCAAGGTAAGCATGACGACTCAATTACATAATTAATTGCAACTGAATCCTGTTTATACAGGATTTATACATTTAAATTCCAAGGATTATTAAATCAAAAGTGGAAGACAACTCAGGATTCCCTTGTGCCCCACCCAGGCAATGCTTAAACTGCAGTGTGGCTTCTGGAGAGCTGCGCTGCTTCTTGGGGCAGCATTCCCAAAAATCACAAATGTACATTTCTGATCAACATTTTTTCCTGATTGTTTTCCAGTGAAAGTTTGTCAGCTTCCTCAAGAGCGAGTGGGAATTCTAGCAAAGCCTAGCAGTATTGCATGTTAAATCGTACAAGGATTTTCAGACACTAACTAATATGTGCATGGGCCCTCTTTGGGTTATGGAGGTATATATTCAGCACGCTATGTTGAGGGGTTATGCATAAAATCCCTATTTTTGGGTGCTAGTCACGCTCTGTGCAGACAGACAGCACAAGGTCCGTGCGCTACTTAAGTGTCAACCTTAGGCATTCAAAAAACATGAATCAGCCCCCCAAAGTCATGAGTTTCTCTTAAAAATCATGAGAATTAAAACAACAATTTTTTTTTTTTTGAGATTCTTTGTCTTGTTTTTGAGCATTTTGCTTTCATGTTTTCAAGCGTTTCTCTGCAGTTGTTTGCAGTGTTGCTGTGCCCATGTTGGGCCCAGGATATGAGAGCGACAAGATGGGTGAAATAATATCTTTTATTGGACCAGCTTTTGTTGCTGAAAGAGACAAGTTTACAAGCTTCGTGGAGCTCTTTTTCAGGTCTGGGAAAGGCAACCAGAACGTCATAGCTAAATACAATGTGAGAGATTATTAAACATAAGGGTTAACACATGTTACAGGAGACCACTTAAACTGAAGGGGGCAGTTAACACCTTTGTAGTCATAGGACAAAGCAGGGTTAGCAGATTACAGATTGTTGTAATGAGCCATAAAACCAGTGTGTCTGTTGCTAGACACTAAAAATCATGATCTCAACAGAGACACTGGTTTTATGGTTCATTATGACAATTTGTAACCACTAACTCTCCTTTGTCCTATGACTGCAGAGGTGTTAACTGCCCGCTTCATTTTAAGTGATCTCCTGCAACGTGTTAACCCTTATGTTTAACAATCTGTCCCATCTCCTATTTAGCTGAGACACCCTGATTACCCTTCCCCGACCTGAAGAACAGCTCTGTGTAAGCTCAAAAGCATGTCTCTTTCTCCAACAGAAGCTGGTCCAATAAAAAAAAATATACCTCCCCATCTTGTCTCCTAAAAAATGGGAACTGAATTTTCCATATAATGATGACTTAAGGAACTGCGGCTTGAAGACAAACCACCAAATATTGTGAGAGTTGGAATTTGGCAATGCTATTTACATCACACTTAAGCCCTTAAGTGGTGCATTGGCCTTGTACTGGAAAGTCACCCTCTGTGTGCAGAAATCCCGTAAGTCACATATCAGAACAGATTACTACCCTGCCTATGTTCTGGCATCTTTAGCAGGTGGCTAGAATCCTGTCCCAGAGCATCTGCTGTTGCCAGACAAAACATCTGTTTGAAAAGTTTCTAGGAACGAAAGCGAGCAGCACAACTGCCCTTTCCTTAGAGATGCACCATGGTAGTTGCTTTTCATTCTGAAGATCTTCCTGTTTTCCTAAGTGGATTTTCTGTGTCAGGCGACTCCGATAGAGACTGACGTAATGGGTGCGAAACAATGGGTAAGACAGAATATCATGCATTGGGAGGAATTATCTTATGGGGCCCAAATAGCTGGGAGCGAGAACATGATCCAAGCAGAACAGGGTATACCAGGGGAGGGCCAACCTGTGACCAGACCGGCCTTTGCCAGTGGCTCGGTTCAGGGTGTACATCCTACTGCCATGGCTTTGGTGCTCTTGGTGTTTGTTGGTCTCAGGCTGTCAGTGGCTGAACAGGTTCCAGAGGTGGCAGGCTTGGGAGAGGCAGGTGCGTATTGCAGCACTTCTTCCCCCACTCCCTCTAGTGGCTGGTTGTATAGAAGCAGCGCAGCCTGGGAGAGTTTTGTTCACCCTAATATAAAGAGGGTTTTTTCTTAAATCCCTGGGATGGCCCGGTGCACTCTTCCAGTGAGCTCCTCAGGAGAGAGACAGGCCTCCTATCAGGCATCAGCGTTGAAACTATCCAGAGGATGAGGACAGCAGCATAGCATGAGCCTTGGAGATGGAAGGGACCTGTTGTTTACATTGTTGCTATAATTACCCATTGTGAATTTCTAATAAGTTAGGAATGAAACACAAGGGCATGGAGATTGTTACAACTGCCATGCCCAGCCCACTTAGCCAACTCATCCGGAGATGGGAATGATTCCTCCTTCTGTTAAATATTCTGTTGCTTTTTCATTTGGTCTGGTTCACTTAACATCAGGCACTTCCACTAAGCTTTAGGTGACTGGTTCAGAGAGAATAATTCTTATTTATTTTGCTTCTGTTCAGTTTGATGAAAATTCAAGATCACGAGTTCCACACTGTGGGATAATTAAAGACTTTGGATGAGATTCACCGGTACACTCCAGCAGCTTGCCCTGCTTCTATGGTGCAAAGCTCTCTCTGCCTCCCTTTTATACCCTTGGGTTGACTAACTAAAAGGTCTTACTTGATCTGGTATCAGAGTAAGTCAACAAAAATAACTGCATTGCTATGCATGATACTATGCCCTGGTGACTCAGCAGGAGAGTCGTGCATTCCTGTTCAGTGTCCTGGAACCTACAGTCCCTTTAGCCATGTTCTGCTCTCTGCTGGGCACTTGGCAAGTGAAACAAGTATCCTGTTAGGCATATTCCTGGTTTACTGGGCTCTTCATAGGAGAGGCGAGAGGAGGACTTCCTCTGTGTATTCATGAATTCAGGATGGGGCATGCAAGAGTCACTCCTTTGGCATGATGGGGTTAGCGTTGGGGCATGGAGTACCCTCTTGATGCAGATGCCGGAGAAAGAACACAAGTGTACTCAAAGCAGCTTGAGTGATGGGGCTGATAAGCTCAAGTGCACAGTAATCTGGGGACCTGAAATGAGGACAAGCTCTCCAGAGATTGAGATTTCATCATCTCAGAAATAGGCCTGGCAGAGCACCCAGTGGATGTTGTAGCCAAGTTATTCTGTGGCTTTTGTGTGCTTTCATGTGGCTCCTGGATCACTAAAGTCTAACCACGATTATAGCCATCTTATTTTAGGGATGCACACAATGCCGTGGCCATCCACTGAGACATTTTGGGTGGCCCTTAGAGGGACAAATTGGCGACATTTTTGGTCTCTGGCATCTTGGGATGGCAAGCTTCCCGCAGACCCACTGGCTACAGAGCCATCACTTTTTTAAAATTAATATCCCCTACAGCAGATTCCTGACCAATGGTTTGATGAACTGAGGCTAAAGAACACTGTCTGCCAGGAGAGGGTTTCAAGAGATTTCTTGATAACTCTGCAAATCTGGGAGGATCAGGTCCCTGGCAGAAGCAGGAATGTGTTGAAGAATTTGTCTTTCAGAATGCCCGCAAACGGCGCCAGACACACAGAATGTTTTCACTTTGCAACATTTTCCCCAGTTATGCAAACCTGACATCTCTCTGGCCAGTGTCACATTCTCTGCTGTCAAGATTTGCGAAACAGCCTGTATTTCTTATCAAAACAACAACAAATACTCTTTTTGCTTATGGTAAAAGTTCACACAACTGAACCAGCAAAGACATAATTTGGAGCAGATCCTCAGCTTTTGTAAATTGGCATAACTCCATTGATTTTAATGGTGTTGCACCAATTTACACTAGGTAGGGATCTGGCCTGTGGACTTCAATGGAGCTGTGCTGATTTACACCTCCTCGGGATCTATCTCCCTCACCCCTCAATTCCACCACGCCCATGAACTGAATCATAATTACATTGCCCCGGTTTATGTTGCTGCGGAACGCTGTGCATCAGTGCATTCCTAATGACCAGCCCAACTCATAACTTACCAACCTCAAGAGTGTTGATCAAAGAGCAAGATATGTGTTTTTTACAGTCTCTCATTTGATTGGTCAGATTTATTTTTTGCACATGCTGGCTGACATCATTCTGGAAAAGTCTATCAGTGAGGCTAGCAACAAGTATGTTACTGCACAGCCTTGCATGTAAAAGTGGAGGGACGCAGCATGGGTGGCAGTCTCGTACACTCTCCATTGTACCAAGTTCCATTTGTGGCTTTGCTGCTGCCCTGCTGGGTGACCTTGGCCAAGTCACATCACCTCTCTGTGCCTCTATCAGGCAGGTGGGCTTGTTAGCCAGGGCAGGCAGTCCACCCAGGGGAAGGAAAATTCCAGTTTCAAACCAAGAACATCAGGCTTGGCCAGATGGTCTGCAATAGTCGTACCAATCACACATGATCTATAGGTCTGCAGTGCCCACTCCAGCCAATGGGACAAGGTGAAGGCAAAAACCTTCAAGTGAAAGTGGAGTCTGATAGCTATCCATCCAGCTGGAACTCTGATCTCTGGGCTCTAACCATCGGTTCCATTAGAAACTGGCAGGGGAGATGGGGGAGAGAAATGATACGGCCAAAGTAAGTGAAATGAACCCCTGTGCAGAGGGACAGCACGAGGGCTATGTACCATTTAAGGCTGGTGACTACTGCGGCCACTGTTGCAGCTAATTTATGTATACACACCTGTCACCATTATAACCTTGTCAGACTACTCCTTCCCTTATCCCATTTTCCTGTTTATTCACCTGTTGCATTTTGTCTAAATCCTAGACTCTGAGTTCTCTGAGGCAGAGACTGTGTTGTTGTCAGTGCCAGGCTGTGGGTGGCCTGCGTACACTGGTCAGTCACCATGTTGCATCCAGGAGGTGAGTAGCAGGGGTCAGGGCCAAGCTGGGTCAGGACACAAGGAAGTCAGGGTCAGGTACCAAATTGCAGGCAGAAAGCAAGTAATGAAGATGAAATCAAGCCAGGTCAGGAGACCAGGAAGTCAGGGCCAGGAACTAAATTACAGACAGCGGGTAAATAAAAGAGTTGAAGCCCAACGAGGATCAGGAGCCAATTTCCAGGGTCCACAGCAAAGGAAGGTCTGGAGCAGAAGCAAGGAGACCGTCTGCATTGTTGTTCAGACAACTCACCATGATGGCTTCGTGAATTATATACTGGCAAGAGCCAATCAGTGGGCTGTGAGGAGCTGTCATTCAGGCCCTCCTGGGCCATCCTTCTTGCAGTGCCTAGTGTCCCAGGGTCCTCCAGTGGGAACCCAGTCTGAGCTTCCAGTGGCGATGCAGAAGTGTGAGCAGCCCTGAACCCCCACAGTCCCAGCTTCTAGTCCTACAGGTTCTTAAAAGTTATTGGTTTGTGCAGTGCCTAGCACAACAGAGCCCTACTCTGAGTGGGATCCCCAAGTGGTACCGCCTTAGAAATGATGATTACTATTAAAGTCCCATTTAAATTCTTAATGGTCTAAAGGGGATTGCATTAGTATGAAGGGGTGAAATTCACTTAAGTGGTGCATGGGCCGTGAGCTGGTGCATCGGCCTCTGCATGTGGATGAATTGCACTCCATTATACCTGTACAATCCATTTCAGTTACCATGGGTGACATTTTGCCATTTCCATTAGTGACCATGACTTTTGCAGGGAAAAGGGGTGACATTTTGCCCTTTGGATAGAACTGAATGTTTGTCTCGAGCAAAAACTGGCCAATTTAAAAAAAAGCATGTTGACATTTTTGCAGCAACACCAGTGTTATTTCTTGGTGAATCAGGCACCAAAATCTCCATCTCCCCTTGCACGGTGTAATTCTGAAGGATCTGTGGGTGAGCCCACAGGCGAATCCTGTCTCCTAGAGAAGTGGCCCCAGAGGCAGTGGGTGGGAATGTTTTGACTTCAAGAAGGGCCTATGGTATATGAGTAAACCCATTAAAAGAAAACAGAGGATTTCAATCACATTTGTTTCAGTTTTTTAAAGACGTTTCAAAGTTTTTGCTTTATTAAAGACACCTCCGCAGTGGAGTTCTGAGATAGGGCAGTGCTAAGCTTAACATTTCCAGAGTGGAAAACATGGTTCACTCCAATGGTATTTCTTCTCTGCTACGTTCTGTAGCTCACCATCATGTTTTATTTTAGAAACTTATTGAAAGCACTTTTTGCTCTCCCACTAACCACGTCTGTATCTGCTCTGGGGCAAGAGAACCAGAATCAGAAACAGCTGATGACCATGAACTTTTTGTGTATACAGAATCATAGACATGTAGGGCTGGAAGGGACCTCGAGAACTCATCAAATCCAGCCCCTTGTGCGGAGGTAGGATCAAATAAACCTAGATAGTCCCTGACAGGTGTTTGTGCAACTTATTCTTAAAAACTTCCAATGGTGGGGATTCCACAATCTCTCTTGGAAGCCTGTTCCAGAGATTATTACCATTATATTTAGAGAGTTTCTCCTAATATCTAACCTAAAGCTCCCTTTCTACAGATTAAGCCCATTACTTCTTGTTCTACCTTGAGAGGACATGGAGAATAATTGATCACTGTCCTCTTTATAACTGTCCTCAATGTATTTGAAGACTGTTCTCAGGTCCCTGCTCAGTCTTCTTTTCTCAAGACTAAACACCCCCAGGTTTTTTAACCTTTCCTCATGGGTCATGTATTTTAAAGCCTTTTATCATTTTTGTTGCTCTCTTCTGGACTCTCTCCAATTTATCCACCTCTTTCCTGAAGTGGGGTGCCCCAAACTGGACACAGTACTCCAGCTGAGACCTCACCAGTGCTGAGTAGAACAGGACAGTTACCTTCCGTGACCTATGTATGACTCATCTGTTAATACACCCCAGGTTAATGTTAGCCTTTTCCACAATTGCATCACCTGGTTGACTCATATTCAGTGTCAGAGCCACTGGAACCCCAGATCCTTTTCAGCCGCACTAGCACCTAGCCCGTTATTCCCCGTTTTGTAGTTGGGCATTTGATTTTTCTTTACACCCTTCCTTTCACTTGTCTTTATTGCATTTCATCTTGTTGATTTCAGACTAAAGTCTCCAATTTGTCAAAGTCCTTTTGACCATATAACCCCACCCTCTGAACACACTGCCTTTCCCCCGGGTCAAATCCACGATGCACTACTCCTCAAAGCCTATTTAAATCAATGCATTTCCCATGATACAGCACACCTTTTATGTGGCCATCACTCTCCCTCTTCAACTGGCGACATGACATGGCAAGTTCCTCAATCTCATATTTTAGCGTCTCCCATTGCTGCATCCCAGCTTTTGGAGGGAGCTCATCACTGGTTGCACAAACTCACAGATTTAGTGGCCCTGCCCCTAAAAGCTGCCGATGGGTGGGGGAAGAACTGGACCCCGTGGGGCACTATTCCTTTATGTGCAGAGGGTGCTACCTGCTGTGAGGAGAACGGCACCAGTATCACCGCATTCAGTGGGTTTGCCCATTAGCCAGAATCCTATATCATAGGCGCCAACTGTGTGGGTGCTCTGGGGCTGGAGCACCCACGAGAAAAAAATGGTGGGTGCTGAGTAGCCTCCCACCAGAACTTCCCCTTCCCCCAGCGCCTCCTGCCTGCCAGTGGGCCCGCAGAGCAGCATCTCCCTCTCCCTCACAGTGCCTACCGCCTGCCACAGATCAGCTGTTTTGCAGCATTAGGAGGCACGGAGGAGGGAGGAGGAGCAAGGGCTCAGTGTGCTTGGGGGAGGGGGCGGAACTCGGTGGGGAAGAGGCGGGGTGGGAAGAGCGGGGAAAAGGTGGGGCTGGGGGCAGAGGGTGGGAAGAAGCAGGGCGAGGGTGGGGTCTTGGGGGAAGGGGTGGTGTAGGGGTGGGGCCTGGGTAAAGCGGGGGGGAGCCCCCCGAGCAGATTAGAAACTTGATGCCTATGTCCTGTATCATAAAAATTGGTCTACATGAAATAAAGAACCTCAGAGCAAGCTGGCAAGGACATGGACTGAGATTTAGGTGATATCCCTTCACTATGCACATTGGCATCGTACCAAGAAATGCAATGTCCAAAAGCGATTGCATTTACTTTTAACCATAGACTAACGTCATCTAACGACACCTAGATGACATCTAACGACGTCATCTAACGACACCTTGTCTTGCTTGAGCAGCCTGCCTTTCAGTTCAAAGCTGCTACAGTAACTATCTGTGAGTGCTTACACAGTGGATAATCCACTAGCTTCATATCTCTAATCATGTTATTTATGAACATGATGAAATATAACTTGAAAAGGCCCCTGCAGGGATTTCTTGCTTAGGCATCTCAATGAAGAAGCAGAGAAACAGCCTGAATTCCTTCCTTGAAGGGACCTACCCTGTCATGGTGATCTACAATGATCATGGAGAGTTCTGTGGCAGGGAGTCTTTTGGGGTTGTCTGCGGGTATTCTCTGTGAATAAAACAGCTGAAAATGTGGGTCCCAATCGAACTCCACACAAGGGTCCGCATGGACAGAATTTACTGCAGGGTTGGGGGCCTTAGATTTTAGAGGGTAAATATTCAGGCCAATGAGTGGGATTTAACAGTGACTTCCAATGACATCATCTAGTGCAGCTAACTCTCTTCTACAAAGCTGATTGTGTCCTCCAGGTGCTATATTATCCCATCAGTGAACAGAAGTTATGCATATATATTGAGGAACAGAAAATATATCTCTGACGTATGAGCCTGCGTATAATTTCTCTAGTCTCACTGTTTTCTGAGAATAGGGGTCAAGATGGGAATCTGACCAAAACAAGGATCTGGCTGAAAGCAAAGTGGCTACCACTCAGACCAGATAATTTGGAAGTGATGATTGTTGGCACGGGGAAGCAATTAGAGGAGTAGAGGAAGCAGATTCACCACTATATCTTGAGGACACCTGTCCATCTCCTGCCTCAATAGATTTATATATTTAGATGTGCTAATATCCATAGCTGTAGGGGGAGGCAACCAAATAAGACAGCTCAGTCATTAAATCCTACAGGCAAAAGATCCAGGCAGCAAGAACTCAAAAAGAATTACTGCCGCTAACAGGGCTAAGGAGAACATGAAGGCACTTTAGAAATGTAGTTTGGGGAAAATAGTAGTATTGGGAAGATAATCCATTAATAAACGAGGCGGGGCATGAAATTAAGGATGGCTCAAATAATAGCTTCAGATACAGAACTTTCCTTTCAAAATGTGTCTTCAGGGAAACTACAAAGTGAGACAGAACAATTAAGAAGGAAGGAAGAGCCTGTAACTATAACTACTGATAACGGGTAAGTCAGGAAAATCGGAACATGTGCAAGTCAACTGGCACGGATGATATACAACTTGATGTACTGTATTAAAGGAGTAAACTAGCAAAAAGCCTGATCCCAGGAGAATCTGAGTCTCTCCTGTGAGGTGCTGTACATCCTCAATTGGCTACATTGGGAGCTGGTGGTACTCAGCCCCTTGCTGGATCAGTATTAGGTCTGGGGTAAAATATAAAGTTCATTTGCGGAGCTGACTTAGGCACTGAGGAGCCTATGTCTCATTGAAACTCAACAGGCCTTAGGCTTCTGAATCACTTAGGGCCTTTAGACAATGTTACTCCTGTTCTTATTTAATATCTTCATTATTAATCCAGATGAAGGAAGTCAACAGCACCTTAATGGCATTAACAGATAATATTTAACTGGGTTGAATTGCAAACACAAGTCTGGACAGGGAAATACTACACAGAGACTTAGCAGAATTAGAAACACAGCCAAAAATCCTATAAAATTGCATTTGTCTTGGAAAAACGCAAGCTAATAAATCCAAAATACACAGGCTCATGGGAAGGTGAACTCTGGGAAGCTGTAATGCCAAAAGAACATTAGGGTGACAGTAACAGGAGGAGAGTAGTCACAGCAAATGGATGGTAATAAATGGACCAATAAATGAAACAAATTATATATGATCTTGCAATGTGATATGGCTACAAAGAAAGCCTGTGCAATTTTGGATTGTAAACACAAAGACATCACTAGACAGAGCAGGGAAGTAATAGTATTTCTCCAGAACAGTGGAGTCATGCATTCAGTTCTGAGCCTCACACTGGCAGAAAGATGTTGAAGGAATTCAGAGAAAAGCAATACCAATGGTCAAGAGGCTGGAAGGACTGATTGATGAGAATGAATAAATGAGCTAGACTTGTCTGGTTTCATAAAATGTTGTCTAGATTGCAGGGGGTGGGGGCTGAGAAAGTCTGCAGTTGTTCGGTTTTGAACACCCAAGGTGGAGAGCAGTTATTTCATGTGATGCATAACAAAGCACAATGGGAATGAAATTGTATTAAGTAAAAATTTAGGCTGAATATCATGGGACTTTTAAAAACTAGCCACTAGAATATGTCTTTGTCACATTTTGGGGTACAATCCAGATGAGTAAGGGCCTGCTCAGTAACGCTGGGTGCCTTATATGCTCTGCTACTGTGGCTCATGGCCTGGACACCAACAGCCAGCAGAGAAGCATTCAGTATCCTGCGTGTCTATGCAGCCCTGGTTCAGTGCTTCTGACCCACAGCAGCCTGCCACAACACAACTGACACTCCTGGTTTCCACCAGCTTTGGTTACACCTGGCGAGATGACCTCAGCACACTTGCAGTCCTGAATTTCCCCCAAACCATCTGCCCTGATGTGTCCAGCCCTCTCGTGGGCCACTCAGAGAAAGAATAAGGTTCATCTGCATCTTTAAAGAGACAATACCCAGCAGTTTGCCACATTAACTGGAGTTAGCAATTACTTCAATTCAAACACAGTACTGGGTTGGTTTAGGTTACGATAAAATAGGTCTATTTAACAACAGGACATTGGTTAAGTGACACCAAGTAAAAGATATAAAGGTAGTGATGTTTACAAGCAAATAAAAGTGAAAACATGCATCTAAAAGCCTAAAACTTAACCTGCAAGGCACAGTCTTTCTTTCAGATGGTTTTCCTCACCAATTACTCTATTGTGTTGCATAGCTGAGCGTCTCTCAGTCAGGACCTTCCTCATAAGAACACGGTGCTGGTTTCCCCTGTCTTAGGGTGGGTCTGTTGTGGTGTAGGCAGGCTGCTGAGGGTCAGAAGCGCTGAAGCAAGGCTGCACAGCATATAGACCCTCCGGATACATTGTGCGTCTCTGCTGGCTGTTGGTGGCCATGCTGTGAGCCACAGCAGCAGAGCATTTAAGGCTCTCAGGGTTTCAGGGCAGGCGGTAACACAGGCCCTTACTGGTCTGGATTGCAGCCCAAAATGTGACTGTTTTTGTAAAGTCCTATCCTGTATTGTCAGGGAGAAGAGCAGGGTGACCCAATAATGCTTTTCCATCGCTTACTTTTAGGAGGTGTGCTAGCTGCATAATATCTTAACAGGAAGTATAATAGCTTTTAAGTTGCTGAAGAATTTACATCTTTATTACATACCAAAAACTATGTTAAAAGAACATTATGGTTGCACAGTAAAGCATTCAGAAGTGAGGCAATGCCAGCATTAAGACTGTCCTTGCCCCCTTTAAAACTGCCCCTTGGTGCATCTGCATTATGATACAGAGTTTAATTACACAGTTGCACACTATTCTTTCCACAGGACCCCTGCCTCATTGAGTGCACAGGATAGATAGTGCTTACTGTATGGATTGTTCAATATTTCTTTTTATCCTCATCATTCGAACCCAGCCCTTATGTACCACACACTACTGAAGCCTTCTATGGAATACAGAATTATTAATTTCTGTGGTGCTCTCACTACAGTGTCCAACTGCTTCATAAACATGAATGAATTTATCTTCCCAACCCCCCCGTGAGGAAGGGTAGTGCAGTTCTCCCCAATTTACAGGTAGAGAACTGAGGCACCGAGAGATTAAAACCACGTCTACTAATTCTGGATGCCCAATTTGAGATGCCACAGGCTTGATTTTTTCAAGTACTCAGCATTTTTCTAGCACTTCCTATGTTCAGAGCACAGCTCCCTCAGTTCAGGTGTGACAGCTCAAAACTTTTGCAAATCTGGCCCCAGGTGTTCTCAAGTTTAGCCTCCAAAAAATGAGGCAGTGAACACCTGTGAAAATTTTGGTTTATGCGGACTTACTCAGCATCCCATAGGAACTCTGTGGCAGAGGCATTGATAGAATCCAAGTCTCCGGGGCAGCATTCAACTATCTTAACCATGAGACTGTCCTTTCTCTTCCTGTAATCCTGTGTCTCATTCACTACACACCTTCCAAATTCTGCAACACCTGAGGCAGGGATCCTACCATTTGTTGTCTGTGTCTTCGCTACATAACGCTTGTTCCTTCCCAGAGTGTGTCAGCCCTGTGCACTGAAGGAGACCAGAGTGCTGCAGAAAAAGTATCATGTAATCATGTAATTAAACATTGCATCATAACACATGCACACAAGGGAGCTGAATTAATGTTGCATGGAAGGCCTCCATTATGGCATTTCCTAACTTTGGAGTACTTCACTTTATGATCTTAAATGTTCTTTTAATGTTGTTTTACATATGTTATTTCCTAAGTTTTGTCAAAAAAATGGAAATTGTATCATGCGGAAACAAACTGACATCAGCATGGGGCATCAGTACGACTGCAGCAATTAGATCCACAGCTTAGACCTCTGCCACTTGACCTAACAGAGTAAGGGAGAGTGGCAGTTTAGCCTCTATTTGGGCCAGCCATTAAAGGAGGTTGGGGGACATTCTTTGCCAGTGGGTTCCATGGCTATTTGCTAGACAGAAGAGGAATGTTGAAACTGAGAACCCTGGGTTCCATTCCAGCTTCTGCAAGGAAGTGTGCTCTAAAGTTAGAAATCTTTCTGCTCCTGTCCCCATTGGCTTCTGCTCCTGTTTCCATTAGCCCCTTCTGTCTTTGCTCCTATTTCAGTCTCTCCTGGTTCTGCTCTTGTTTCTTCTCTCCAGCCTCTCCCCATCCCACCATTCTTCCCAATCCTATTCCCCCCTGTCTCTTGCCCCAGCTTTGGCTCCAGCTCCTGTCTCCCCTCATCTTTCTACATTTGAATCGGAGGGCTTTCTCCTTCTCCTCCACGCTGACTAGGTGCCAGCAGGAGGGCACTGGGAACACAGGAGACAGCCTCCCGGCTCTCAGTACCATGCCCAGAATCACAATGGCCCCTTGCAACAGGGAGTGGCCACTTCTGGGAAACTCATGCTCAGTCCTGGGATGCAGCATGGTCGGTCACTCTGTGGGGATGGTACATGATTAGTCTCTTTGGCACCCAGGAGCGGTGTGGGGATGGAGCACACTCAGTATAGAAGAAATCTCCAGAGAATTTAGCTGGCAGCCTCTAATGAACCTTTACTGAAGAAGTAGGAGCTGAAGAGGATGTAATTTCTTAACATGGAAAAAACAGTCTGTTTTTCTAGCCTTGCTCTCAGACATGGTTGAACCATTTTAGCTGAAACTTAAAACAAACAAGGATAAAAAAATAATCTGTAGGCAGACTCCCCAGCATGGGAAATGTCAGTCCAAATGGTTGGATGGACAGCTAGAGACAACTGAAATCACTTATAATGAAAGGCTTTAGGCAATGTTAACTATCATGTGTGGCATATTGGGGTACAATTAAGACCGGAAGTGGAGATACTGTGTCACCCATACCCTGCAACCTTAGGTGCTTTACAATGCCTTGCTATAGTAGCCCCCACCTGGGCCACTCACACAGCCTTCCAGCATGCAAGCTACGCCCTGAGTGTCTGTGTGTAACTGCAGCCTGCCAGCTACACCCTATCTCTCAGCCCTGGTTATATTGAAGGTGACCCCAACACCCCCTCCCCCGGTTCCAGATCTTCCCCCAGAAATGTATGATCTGTATTGTATTAAGTCCATTATTTCTTTAAGGGGGTAATATGCCAGCTTATTATCTTAAACAGTTGCCCAGACACTTCAGTTTATATGCACTGGATTAGCTAAAACAGTAAAACAAGTTTATTAACTACAAAGAGATAGATTTTAAGTGAGTATAGGTAATGAGGCATGAAAGTCAGAAATGGTTACAAGAAAAATAAAGATAAAACGCTTACTGGTATCTACATATGAAACTATCTTAGTTGCAAAGCAAACTTTCACACCACGTGTTTCCAGTAAAGTTACTAACCAAACTCTACAGGTCAGGACCCCTCCCCCAGTGTCCAACAACTGGTTCTTTTCGTCTTCTTGGGTGCAGAGAATGAGGTGGGCGGAGAGAGAGAAGGGTGTCTTCAGGTGTTTGTCCCTCCTTTTAATAGTTGCAGTCCCCCTCTTGAAAAACATTTTAAGCTGAGACCCAGGACCCAAATAATCTATGTGGAAGGATATTCCTTGCTGATTTTTTCACCTGTTTTAGCTTCCTTTGTTTTCCTTTTCTGCCTGATGACTCTATTTTTTTCCCCAATGCAAATTAAGGCATGGCGACATTCCTTTGTTTAGGACAGATCTCTTTGGCGATTTCTGTTTGGGCAGGGCTGTGGGGTTTGGAACATGTGTTAATACCAATAAACAGGGAAATCTTGTAACTTTACATACAGTGTTGCCACACATATTTTATCAGGACAGTACTGACCAGCAGATTACGCATTTTCAAACAGTATCTTACAAGGCACACCTTGTACAAAGATTATTACAATAATGTGTACGGTATTTCATCACAGCCTGGCACAACCAGCTCCGCCTTTAATAACACAACTTCCTTTTTTAAAAGTTTTTCATCTAAATTGAAAACACTGATAAATTAGTCTAACAATTACAATGTTTGAACTTGGAAAATGCCCCCCCCCCCTTTTTTTTTTAGTTGCTATCATTGCAACATGAATATGTCTCAATTGGTCTCTTTGGTCAATTCTTCCATCTTTTGCATTAACTATAAAACAAAGTGGGCCAGAATGTCAGCTGCTGTAAATTGATGGTGCTCCATTGACTTCAATGGATATATGTCGATTTATCCAGCTGAGACTCTGGCTCATTGCCTTCAATTGAATTACTTTGATTTACACCAGTTGAATATCTGGCTTTGACTTGAGTGGAGCTATGCTGATTTATACCAGCTGAGGATCCGACCTTCTGACTTCAACGGATATATGGATGGTTAGATACAATGCTACACCCCGGACCTCTTCAGCTTAGTCTATCTTCTGTGGCCTCTCTGCAAAGGAGTGAATTTCTCCCCGAAAACTCATTTGTATAGGGTGTATGTGAAGTCCTGGTTTCTCTGTCTTTCACTCATAGCTTGTATTGGTGCTTGTAGTATTTTGTTCTGAGCTGTTTTCTCTGGAGATAGTGCACACAGTGCTTTTATCATGTTCGCATGAACTGTTACTGCTTGTTCCACATCATCACTAACTGCTGTGTCCCTGATGGTGCTTACAACCATTACAAAAAATCATCACACTCTGTGCAGCCCCCTGCAAGACCTGGCATTGCTTTTTTGAATGACACATACGTTCTCTCCTCTATCTTCATTTCCCTTGATGCATATGCTACAGGCAACCATTCAGTCCGGTGATGCTTCAGCAGTCCTGCTCCAAGCTCTCTATTTGAGGCATCTGTAACAGGTCAAAGAACTACATCATAGGCTGATGTCAGTACATATTGCAACTCCTTGAGCTCTCACTCTTTTCTGCTGTGGCATTCATGACCATTCTGCATGTTTGAGAAGTTGTCTTGCATTCGTTGTTCAAGCAGCATAACTGGGTATGAACTTACTGACATAACTGAATGCTTGTTTGCAGTGCTGTAATAGCCATGTTGGCCCCAGGATATTAGAGAGACAAGGTGGGTGAGGTGATATCTTTTGTTGGACCAACTTCTGCTGGAGAAAGAGACATGAGTTGAGGTTACACAGAGCTCTCCTTCAGGTCTGGGAAAGGTAATCAGAGGGCACGTCTACACTAGAAGCATTACAGTGCGCAGCTGCCGTGATGCAACCGCACTGCGGTAGCACGTCTCGTGAAGGCACTCTATGCTGACGGGAGAGAACTCTTCCGTTGGCATAATTACTCCAGCTCCACAAGAGGCAGAAGCTATGTCGGCGGGACTCGGGAGAGCATCTCTCGTCAACATAGCACTGGTGTGGACAGTGCTTAGGTTGCTGTAACTTCTGTCGCTCAGGAGGATGTCTCTTTTGCACACCTGAGCGATGTAGGCTAGAGTGACTTAAATGGTAGTGTAGACCTGTCCTGAGTGTCACAGCTAAATAGGCAGTGGAACAGATTGTTAAACATAAGGAGCTAACACATGATTTAAGAGACCATTCAAGATGAAGTGGGCAATTAACTCCTGTGCAGTCATAGGAGAAAGGAGGGTTAGTGGGTTACAGATTGTTGTAATGAGACGTAAAATCAGTGTCTCTACTGAGTCCATGATTTTTAGTTATGAATTTCATCTCCCAGGCTCATCTTTTGAACATGTTTTGCAGGGTTGCTTTTGTGGACAAGGCCTGAGAGGTCAGATATGGAGTGATCATTTCATGAAAAGTGCATGCCCATGGATGATCATGTGTTTTTGACTTTTATCTTTTTAATGTGTGAGTTCATTTGCAAATGTAGGGATTGGTTGGTTCACCTACATGGTCTCTGTTGGGGCATTTAGTGCACTGGATGAGGTACACCACATGTTGTGATAGGCATTTGTAGGAACTGAAAGGTGTATTGTGGGGGGTGAAACAGTGGAGATATGTAGCAGTGGAGATATGTCTTCAGGGTTTGTATCTGTTGTTCTGGAAGAGCGTGGTGCTTCTTTGAGTTGGTATGTCCTGGGGTCTGTGGGGAGCTTCTCGAGGCTGGGAAGTTGTTTGAAGGCCAGAAGAGGAGGTTCAGGAAAGAATTGTTTCAGGATGCTGTCTCCATCAAGTATGGGCTGTAATTGTTTAAGGATATTCCGTATGGGTTCTAATGTGGGGGTTATTGGTGACAACTAAGGGTGTGCGGCCAGTGGGTTTCTGAAAAGTGAAATGTTTCCCTTTTAATGATTCTGTTCAGCTGCAGGGCTCATTTTCCCTTTTCCTGGTGCAATGGGTTATTTCCAGTGGGGAATGAAGGCTGGTTTCAAGATAATCCATTTACTGAGAAATGAGCTCAATGGTTTATTGCCTGCTGTTCTAGGATCTGGCCTAGCTGCTCGAACTGACTCAAATGTCCTATGCCTGAGAAAAAGTGAAAGGCAACAGGAAATGTAGCCCACCTTTTAACTAGATCTTCCTGTGCCTCAACTTAACTCTTGTAGCACATGTCTGTGTGTCTGGCTGTGGCGGGGAGCTGTAGATGTCCCTCAGGTCACCATGAGAGATGAGAGGACCTAGCCAGAATAAAAGGGGAATAGGACCTAGCCAGAATAAAAGCAACCAAGGGGAAAAATGCCGTGTGTCAGTTGTGAGTCAGATTCCATTTAATTCTTGGTAACCTGCCTAGTATTAATACACTCATTGGCCCTTCTTCCCCAGTCTGTGGCAGGTCTGTGCCTTTATAAACCTGGTAAGATAGGCTCATGGACAGACATATAGAGTTAGGACACCGAGGCTCAACTTGGAAAGAACTGAAGAAAGGGATGATGCTTAAGCAGATGTCTGTTAAATACTATGGAGATGTCTTCACTGCAGAGTTTGCCTGAGTATGGGCACCTAGGCTAGCCAAGCCTGGGTGTGAGCATCCACACTTCTAATCAACACTTGACTCACTCATGTAGCTGTGTCAACATTAGCACTGCATTAACCTGGATTAGGCACTAGGAGTTCTGGGGCATATCCCATGGTTCTTCAAGCTGCAGAGCTTTAGTAATCATTTTGCAGTGTATGGTGGGAGAACTTTTCTGTCCTTCCTGGACCCTGGTGTGGAAGTGCAGAGGCGGGTTTCTATTCCCCTCTGGAAGCCAACTACTCCAACCCAACCTGTTCAGTGTTGGCAAATCAACTGTTGGTATTGTGGTGACGGAGGTTTGCAAGATGGTATGCTGTAGTTTACCCACAGGTGGTGGAGATTGCTAATGCCCCCAAAATAACAGCTGATTTTGAGAGAATGGGGTTCCTGAACTGTGCTGGGTCCATCAATGCCACACAGGCCTTTTGTCTGCCCCCACAAGGTGCACATGAATATGTCAACCAGAAAGGAGAGTTACTGCTCGCTCATTATGCACGTCTTGGTTGACCACAGAGTATACAAAAACCAACGTGCAACGCACCAGCACGGTGCATGACACCAGGGTACTCCAGAGATCTGGCATTTACCTATTTCAGTGGTCCTCAAACTTTTGTGCTGGTGACCCCTTTCACATAGCAAGCTTCTGAGTGCGACCCCCCCTTATAAATTAAAAACACTTTTAAATATATTTAACACCTTTATAAATGCTGGAGGCAAAGCAGGGTTTGAAATGGAGGCTGACAGCTCACGACCCCCCATATAATAACTTTGCAACCCCCTGAGGGGTCCCGACCCCCAGTTTGAGAACCCCTGACCTATTTGAATAAGAAGAGCCCAGGTGAACTCTGCCGTGAAGACATATCTTTAGGGTTTAGTTGAAACAATTTCTAAACAAGAAATGTCAACCCATTCCACCTTAAATGTTCATAGCGGGTGAAATTTACCCCCTGTGCAGAGGGACAGCACAAAGCTTACGCACAATTGAAGTTTTGTCCTGGCCCTTCACCTAGGGGTGGATTTCACCCAGTCTGCTGAGGATCTCCAAAATGCTCTTAGCATACAAAAAGCCAGGGAAGTAAAGAGATGTGCTAAAGATACAACAGAGGAGTTAACATTGCATCCTAATACCACATATTTACCACCCTCTGAATCAACATTCCCCACCCTGGCTCCAAAATTAATCCACAACTTTAGACTCAGAATGTTTAAAGAAACAGGGGGAAAAATAAGTCACTGGTCTATTCTTCAAAATCTCAGTGTAAACATTGGGTGACCTATTCCCTTGTTCTTTTCCTAACCTCACTGAACTCTGGAAGCAAGCAATAAACAGCAAGGTTAATTAAATCCGTTTCTAAGTATAACATCCCCACTTCCCTTTTCCGTGCTAGCCAGACTTTTAGAGCTGTGTGTGATGGGCAAATATAACCCTGTTAGAATTTAAAAACATGATCTTGGGTTCCTTTAGATACAAAGGAATCTGGATTTCTTTGGGCTGAAATGAGTCATTCAAAACAGGAAAGCAGCAGGCATTATAATTAGATAGCCCCGATCACTAAGGTAGCTGAGTGCCTCACAAGAACTGATGGCTATTCTGTGAAGCATTGTCCCCATTTTACAGACGGGGAATGGAGGCACAGAGAGAGAAATGACTTGCCTAAGATCATGCAGGAAGTCTGTGGCAGAACTGAACTCAGATTTACAATGCAGTGCTTTAACCACACACTATTGGGGGTCTAGGAACTTGTGGCACCAAATTCAGCCAAGTGCAGGTTGGACTAGGTAGATGCAACTACTGTGGCCACCTCTGAGGCTGTAATGTTGGTGTAGGTTACACTTTGGATGCATACTGGGAATGCTATGTGAATATTAGCCCTTGCAACAGAGCAAGCTATTCCAAAGAACATAGAGGGGTAGGGTTAGGAACAGATTAAAAGGGCAATATATGTTCCCCATATTAAAATTTCTTATTGAATCCCCAAGAGAGATAGGAAAGTGGAACCAAGCTGCAGGGTGTGCACTATAGAACTGCTTTCTCTTTTCCTCCTTATTACCCTTATCTGAAAAAAACTAGACAACTGAGGTGCTTTTACTTTAGGGTGATGTAGGAGTGACATTTTCTTTAAAGCTGGGAGAAGCCAGTGTTTGCTGCTGTCTGTAAGACTCCATTTTGGATCAGATGAAGAGGCTGATTGGCCAAAACATTTTAGGGGTGGGGCTAAAGGACTATGAAGCTATAAAGGATTCTTGGCCTAAACTACTCACTCCGGTTTAGGAGTGTAGTTGATTGGAAGTCTAGAGTAGACTTGGAGTCCTCATTCTTACTAGTACGTTTAGCCTAGCTCAGAAGTTTGCTCTAGTTTGGGAATACACCATAGCTCAAAGGCTTGCCATAGTCTAGCAGTTTAGTTCTGCTTGGGATCTTATTCCAGTTTCAGTAGCTTAATTTGGGTTTGGAGATCAGGCCAGGCTAGTGATGGTAGGTTTCAGTTAGATGCCTTTTTGCCTCAAAGGGGTGTTTATTTCTTGGGAAGCTGCTACTAGAATCTTGTAAGTCTAAATTAACATGTTCACTACAGATCTTAAGATAAAAATCCCTTATTTAATGTAATCTCACTGCATTTAACATGTGGGCCAGACTCATTGGATCACTAATCTACAGTAATATGACCCTATATCTTGTGGCCTTTATTTCAGTAAAAGCCCCCTACTGAGATCAGGGGTCCCACTTTTCAAGGCACAGTACAAATTCATAGTAAGAGTTAGTCCCTGACCTAAATAGACAAGACAGCCAAAGGGTGGGAGGGTAAACTGAGGCACCTTGCTCAATAGCAGAGCTAGTAATAGAACTGAGGTCTCCTGACTCTAAGCCTGGTATGCTACCTATTAGCCCATGTTGTCTCTTATAAAGCACTCTGGTTTTCCTGATTGCCTGGCTTGGTTCTATTTCTAGCTATATGCTGAGACGAGAATCAACAGCAGATGCTAGTAACTTCCCCTAATGGGTCCTTGGTCATGAAGCAGTTTACACCACCTGCAGATAACTAATTGTATCAGTGTATGTGAACTGGATTGGTCCAGCTGAACATTATTGTGGTTTCATGGGAGGGGCGGGGAAGTACCACCTCATCTGTCTGTTAATAATAATGAAATAGGAGCTTATTTTTCAGTTCCTCAGCTTGCACGTATCTATGTAACCACAGCAATATAAATTAATAACATAAAACAGGACCAGCCCATCCCCTACATAGAAAACATACCTGAGTCATCACATGAGGCAAGCACCTGGTGAGCTTTGCAGGGTGCCCCAAAGCTTAACAGAGTCTGACTCTCTTGCAGTCAAATGTACAGGTACCCATGTTCTAGAGGCTGCACTGGCTATAATATGACCCCTCCCCGCCTTAGACTAACATCATTGAGCAAATAGGCCATTGTACTCGACACTGGGTGCAGCTTGTGGGTGGCTTACAAGTGATCCCCTAACCTAGATGGAGTTTTATGGTATCCAATCCAGTGGGTGCCTGTGGTTAGGGTTACATCTCAGAGAAAAGATGGCAGCAGCTGTGCCAAATGTAGATGAAATAGAGCACCCCTAACCACTTGGTGGTCCAGGAATTATTGAGGCCCAGAGGTACCCCTAGATTGCAAATCCTTCTGGTAAGGAATGGGGACAACCTATCAATAGTATGGCAGATACAAACAGAACATGGTAGGGTTAGTATCCCCCAACCAGTCAGCATTAGAGCTGTGTTAGGTGGAATGAGCCACAACCAGGGATCCTGTCTTGGCTGGGCACTGGGAGAACACTGATGCCACATCATCCTAGTGAGATAGAAAAGTCCTAGAGTTGGGGGTCTGCTCATGTCAGGGCAGCCCAAACAGCCTCACTATCTCCCCCAGAGGCCTCACAGGGGTCTATAGAACAGAAGCCCCCATGTAGAGCCCTCGGGATGGGTGAGGCCAGCCCCGCTCCCACTTGGACTATCTGAAAGCAGAGAGCTTTGTTTTAGGTGAGGGAAGAGGAAGGGGCAAAGGTTCCTTTCCTTCTCCCAGATATGCGTGCAAGCCTTCCTTGTTATTTGCTTCCACCATTCTAAAATAATTTTTCTTCGCCCCTCGCTCCCTTCCCTAACTCCACAACTCCAATAAATGTCAGGCCAACCTCACTTAAAATGTATATCTATTTAATGAAAAGTCCACGCTGCTCCCCTGCATTGAAATCCAGCTGTAACACAAACTGATACATTGTTCACCGTGCCATTTAGATTATGCATACAAAGTGCCCAGGAGACTTCCAACTTTTTTTAAAAAATCCCACCAGAATACTAGCTCATAGCTCCTGACTGGACCCCATGTGATGTTATTCAATACTCAGAGCCATCCAGTTTATTTGTGATCCCTAAACACTAGCCAAAGGCAACATAGCATGGTAGGTATTTACAACCTATCCATTATCTTATCAGAGCTTCAGGTACAGCTGTAAATAGCTTGTTCCAGCTGGATGATTTGCTGATTTAAATCTAATTTTAGAAGCAGGAACTGGAGAATATGTCCTAGTTAAATTCACTTGCACCCCAGGGATGGAAATTTAACTGCAGAACCTTGTCATTTAAAAGGTAAAATATTGCGTGAATGTGGCTCCTTCAATTTGAGGCAGTAGGGCTGGGTACTCAAAGATCCCATCGCTAGGATGTTCGCTCTGCACCAAAGTCCACCAGAGGGCTCGTTGAGTGTGATGGGAGTTGTTTTACCACCCCTCCTGGCTGTCACACCTTTAGTATATGGGGTCAGACCAAATAAGGCCACATGAATCCCTCAGCCTCAAAGGAATCCTGAAAGGGGAATGGAGGAAGTGGGTGTGGTGGTTCTGAGTTTTTCTAGAAGCAAATGGTGTCAGAGAAATAGCAAGGTGGAGGAATTATCCACTAATATGTGTGGCAGACCCACTGGAGATCTACAATGCATTCCAGTGGGGAACGCAAAGGAGACTACAAACCACTAGATAGTCCTTCAGAAACTATTCCAAAATGTCACTTGGGAAATACATGTGTCCTTCACAAGAGACAAGATGCCCCGTGACACCACTGACCGCTATTTTACAGACCATGTACTAAAGCTAAGCAGTGTGCATTTGGACAGTTGGCAGTTGATCTATTTGAGACTAAATTATTTGTGCTGCTTAACCAGATCACAGCAAAGTTATTGCTAGAAATAGACTTGACTTTGTAAAGAACAGTGGATGTTTGCAGGGCTAGTGAAATCTGTGTTTCCCAAATGGAAGTGTTAAAAAGCAGTGAAGAACTGAAGTGCATCTAATTAAAAAAGCATGCCAAAACATAAAGGCAGAATACAAGGGGAAACAAAGTGCAGAGACCACTCTTGTTTGCAATAAGTGTGGAAGCAGTCGCAGCAGAAAGCAATAGTCCAACAAAAGAGGTGTGATGTTACACTTGCAATAAAAAGCAACCATTTATGAATGGGTGTTGCTCACAACAGCATGGGCTGCGAAAAGAGACAAAACCAAAATCTGTTCATAAATATACGGTTGGGGGACAAAGTTTTGGTGATGATAATGATGCAAAACCAAAGTTCTTTGTTGGGCCTCTTACTAAATCTAGAAAGGAAGGTTCTACCACAGATTGGATTGTGATATTGAAACTAAATGAACAAAAAGTGAATTTCAAGTTAGAGGTTGGTACTGGAGTTAAGAGTCAAAAGTTAAAATACGAAAGAGCAAGCGTGTTTCATATAGCGGGACACAAAAACAGTTCAATGGCAAACCTCCACAGGCACGTTAGTACAAGGACAAAATGTCACTCCAGAGTTTGAAATAGTGGAACATGAGGTCCTATGTATGCTTGAGTTGAACTGAAGTCTGCAAATGCAGGCACATACTTTGTGTAATGAACAAGATGCAAAACATGTTCTTAAAGAACTTCTGAAGGTTTTTAATGCACTGGGCTGGATTAAGAATATAATATATCTCATTGATATGAATTCCAGTGTACACTACATATATAAAATTGTGTGTACATGTGACCAAGTAAAATCCCATTTGCACTGTGAGATAGTCAAAATTGAACTTGACCAGATGGTAAAATTAGGTGTTACTGAGTGAATATAGACATCTGGTGCCTGAGTTAACATCAAGCTCACAGTAACCAAACTAACCAGTTAAAGATCTGTATAGAACCAAAGAAGGTCTTTAGATAAGACCTTCAAATGCTAATGCCTATCCCCCGAAAACAGTTGAGGAGGGCGTGTCTAGACTGCAAAATGCAAGAGTATTTTCACGTTCCGATGCAAGCCAATGGCTTTGTCAAGTCCAGGTTGATACAGAACAGGCAAATATCTGCGCCTTCATGTCCCCTTTTGATAGAAGTAAGTTTAAGCAATTTCCTTTTGGGATTGCCTCGGGGCCTGAGCTGCAGCAAGTATCGTACCCCAATCTTTGTAGATTTGGATGTAGTGGACCTGACTATAGATGGTGTGCTGATTTGGGGTGAAAATGACCAACAGCACAATAAGAGACTGTGCAATGGTCTACTGCTAGCCTAAGAAAACCGAAGAAGGTATGAGTAAATGAAGAAGCACAGGCAGAACTACCCCCTACAAGATGTAAGCAATTAATGGAATAAGTTACTGCAAGTAGCAATTGAAGAAAAGAGCTCAAGAGATATCTAGATCTATTTCTAGAGGAGGGAAAAGAGGGTTGTCTTTGAAATGCAGGACAATGGGAATAAGGATTTTTAAAAGGAACACATTTAGGGATATTGATTTATATAAGGCGGAATAACTAGTACTCCATAGGGACAGGAGCCCATTATTCCTTGAGGCAATATCACTTAAATGGATGGTACCTAGAGCCCACAGCAGACACTGGGGATTTGAATGCATGGCAGCTAGTGAATGGAGAGCATTTAGGACGCTAGTTTTCCAAGCCCCTCTTTTAGAACACACAAAGCTACATCCTTCCCATGACAAAAGTTCTGAGCCAGTGATTTTCCTTTTGCAATGGCTCACATTGGTGACTGGGCCTCCAGGACTGGCCATGGAATGTGGCCAGATGGCCAGAGAGGTGCCTTTATAAATCTCACAGGCACTGCCAGTCCTTCCCTCATTCCCCTTCTGTGGCTGTTTGTAGGGGTCATTGGGTACCCTAGATTTTATAAATGGAGCCAAAATCCTAGGCTTGCCACTTTGTAAGAGGTTAAAATAAGGCGCATGTGGGGACATACAGAGAACAGAATCTAGACTATGGGAAATGGTGGTTACTTGGTTGGATAAACAATTTGCTACTGTGAGCATACATTTGAATAGAGGTGCCTTGGGCTGCTGGGTGTCAATACTTCATTTTGGAATTGTATTTGAGGTGAAGGTAAACCCCTCTGGAGGAGCCAGAGAACAGTTATATAGGGGAATATGTGGAAAAGGCATGAAGGCACTTCACAAGGGGCGGCCAAAGTATCAAAAGGGAACTGTGTGGAGAAACCAGAGTGAAGTGAGGGTAAACAGCTGACATCAGCATATCAAACAGTCAAGCCCTTCATGGGGTAACACAGGGAGTCCTTTTACCCCCACGCGCACAAAGATTGAACAATTTATGGTTGTGTCAGTCACACGTCTGGGTGTCTCATTTAAATGAATGAGGTAACATCTCCAAGGCCTTCTGAAATGGATGGTGCTCCAGAGGGAGAGGCCTCTATCACTTTGAAAATAACACAGCTAAACCAATTGCAATTTTTATACGGTCACCCTCTGTGCATCAAATTCATGCTAAGATTGTCAGCTACTGTTAAAACTTCAAGCAAATGCAGTGCACCTTCCTATATTATTGCATAGACTCTCTTGGAATGGCAGAAGATCAGCTGTTGGACCCATGTGGAAAAAGGTGTATAATGTGCCATATTTATGACATTTACCAAACTGGTTCCATTTGATATCACTCAAACACATACACAGATGGGATCTCATTCTCCTTTACACTAAGGAGCCTTTAAAATGGCCTGGATAGTGGATAGGAGGGGGAGAAGGAGGCAGGAGTTGGGGTGTATTGGAGAAGGAGGAACAGACTGGCTAGGGGCACAGGGGCAGAATGATTTATGATCACTAAAGCATATTCCTTTACAGGATCTGGAACTGAATTCATGGGTCCTTAGTTTCCATATGCCTGTGCTGTCAACAAATAGCTGTGAAATCCACTGTCAGTCTCACAGTTCGTTCTTCACCTTACTGCTATTAGTTACTCAATTATCTTAAGAAGCACAGATCTGTACTGTGGCTCTAAGGAACTTATTGATGACTCAAGTTGGGAGTCAATATGATGGAATTTCTATTTTTTCCATTTTTAATTTTTTAAATGTAATTTCCTATGCTAAATGAATGTCAAACTTGCAAAGTTAAGCACTGAACAGTTAGGAAATGCAAGAATTAGGTTGTCTGTACAAATAGAGAATAACAACCTTCTACTGCTATCAGTTACTTTGTTAGCTTCAGTGGTAGAGGTCTATGCTGTGGCTCTAATGGTTTCAGTCCTGCTGATGACCCATGATACGGTCAATATGTTTCTATATTATACAGTTTGGGGTTTCTTCAGTTTGCTTTTGACAAAATTAAGGAAAGAACATATGAAAAAGCTACATTAAAGGAACATTAAGATTTCAGAGTGACATAGAAAATGCCAAAAGAAAAGGAGTACTTGTGGCAACTTAGAGACTAACCAATTTATCTGAGCATGAGCTTTCGTGAGCTACAGCTCACTTCATTGGATGCATACCGTGGAAACTGTGCGACTTTCTATTCAACATTAATTCAGCTCCCATGTGTATGCGACACAGTCTTTAGTTACATTATCATAAATTATATTTTCTACAGGACCCCTGCTTCATTCAGTGCGGAGGGCAGGCCATGCTCTGGGAATGAATCAGGGCTGTGCAATGAAGAACGCTATTGTCTGGTAGGAGTCCTATTTTGTGTGTTGCAGAAGTTGGAAGGGATGTGCTATTTGTAGTACTGGGACAGGCATGTCTAGGCGCAAGCATAACTAAAGGCCTGTCCCCTCAACTAAGGGGGAGGAACCCCTAAGCCCAGGCCACAGCTGATTGCTAGGGACAACGAAGGAGAAAACAAGAAGGGGAGTGAGGTTAAAGGTTGAAGATAAGACAGCCAGAAGGGGACGCTGAGCAGAGATTCCCCGGACAGCGTCCACTGCCCGTCAAAAGTGTCTGGAGAGTCAGTGGACAGTGCTGAGAGGAACTCTGCCCAGAGATGTGATTGAACAAGGGAGTAGAAATAGGGCCCACAGTCACAGAGCACTTCTACTGCCCAGCTTTTTTCTCTGGTGTGATGGATACTTCTTGGCCAGCACCAGTAGGAGGTTGACAAGGAGGTCTCGCAACTTTGTGGGTCCACAGATGGGGTGTGAGTGGATCAGGAAGTGTGGGAAGAAGTGCAACCAGAACCTAAATAGGAGGTTATGGAGAAGCTGGAAGAGGGGCTACAACCTGACACACTCCACATAGATGTGTGCCAGGGTCTCCTTCTCACTGCAGAAAGGACAGGTGTTGGGGGAGTTCGTGAACCATGCCAACTACACACCTGTGCTTATGGCTCCATGAAGGAGCTGCCAGCTGATATCCTCAGTGGGCTGTGGGACCAGAGTGAAGTACAGACTAGACCACTGAGGTCAGGGTGTGACACCAGGGTGAGGAAGTGGATGGTATGAAGGATGATCGTATACAGATGTTTCCTGGATGCAGTTTGGAGGCAGACTTACTGGATGTCATTCAGCCAAGTTAGGTTGCCCATTGCGGGCTGCCAGAGAGGCTTACAGGGCAGGGGATGAAAAGTTCTGGAGGTCCTGGGGTGAGAAGTGGACGGGGAGCACCCTCCTGCAGGACCGGCCCAAAGAAGGCCAGAGAAGCAGGACACAAGGTTGCCCTCACCTCCTGGGCACGTTACCGGGGACATATAGGATGTACAGCCCCATGCTCAGGCTTAGTGTCACAGGATTCACTCAGTCCCTCCAACTGTAGTCCAGGAGGTCTCCGACTCTGGTGGTGACAGCCAGACCAACCTGCAGCACAGTATGGGGGACTCCTTCACCTTCATACACTGATGGAGGTTGTATAGCAGGGGTTCTGTTAGGAGGTCCTCCCCATCAGGAGCTGTACAGACCTGGTCACTAAAACTAGCTTTCAGGTCCTGAGGAGGTCATGGTAGAAGACCGGCAGCTCAGAGAGGTCTTGGAGGGAAACCTCTTGGTTGGAAGGTGTATATTGACTGAGGCACAGGGGACTGCAGAAAGAGAAAGGAAGGGCTCATGGTTAAGTCAGCTGAATGTTACCCTGGAGAACTGGATTCTATCCCTGCCTCTGCCCCAGAGTCCCTGTGTAATGCTGGGCAGTTCACCAGAACCAGACTTTTCACAGGTGGCCATTCACTTTGTGTTCCTCATTTTCTGGGTTCTCAGTGTAAGACACCTATGGCCAAGCTTGCAGAACTGTTGAGCCTTCTTAGCTGTAACTGAAGTCAATGGGAGATGTACTCGGAGCATATAAAGTGCTATAAAAATGCTAGGTACTCTGGAAAATCAGGCTCAATGCCATCCCAAATTGGAGACCCCAAATTAGTGGGCAATTTTGACAATTTTGACCTTAAACTCGATGTGCCTCTATTTCCCAGCTGTAACATGGTGTAGCAACACCACCTAATCTTATAGGTGTGTTGCGAAGATAAATTAATCTATGTTTGTGAAAAATTTGGCTATTACTGTGGCAGCACCATAGAAAGGCTCATGAGGACGTTTAATAATTCTGTTTTCGGTGCAGGGTTTGAATGGTGTGTGGAAAATAGGCCTGAGGCCACACATTGAATGAAGAGGTTGAAAGGGAGACATTGAATAGCTATCCATTCACTGAATGAGGCAGAAGTCCTATGGAAAAATAGCATGGGATCACTGTACAGGCAACTTATTCTGGCATTTCCTAACTTCTGAGTGCTTGACTTTGCAACCTTAATGTTCTTTCAGTGTAGTATTTTGGATGATATATAATGCTGAATACATACATATTCTGTGTGTAAGTTTTAGTGTAACCTCTTTTCCCACCAACTGAATGTTTTTCACAAACACTGTGTCTGTATTTTAAATGCTGCTTGCTCTGTCCAGTGTTACTTCAATCTCACAAGGAATACACCCCATCAAATCAAAGTCCTTAATCAAATTCCAACTACTGTGGTATACGTCGTAAACTCCTTCTCATATCCATGGATTGACTCACTGGTCACTCTTTATTTTGTTCCCTATGGTTCATTTTCACCCACTCTTTTTGCCTAAACGTATTGAAGAAACAGGCCCTATACTTTGATGACTTTTCCAATCTGCAGTTTGTAGTAGACTGAGATAATCTCTGCATGTCTTCCAGAGCTGGCACAGAGTTTCTTGAATATGTAGTATCAGTACCTGAGGTTAAGCAGGAATTTTTATCATACAGGATATATTGTATTTCATTATAGTTGAGTTTTGAAAATATTAAAATAGACCTGTTTTGTGTGTGTGAGTCCCCGATATGTCACATACTAGCTATATTTGCAACACCTGTTATATTTAAAGAAAGGTTGAAGTCACAGCTACTACTGTAGTTAGAATATTATTGGGCTTTACCCCCTTCGTTCTGCTACTCCCAAGGCTCTGAACAGGTTAGTAGTATTAGACAAATGAGAGACCAGAATCAAGTTTTATTAATAACTCATAAAAGTGCAGTAATGTTGGAATGGGCAAACCCTTCCCATTTCCCAAGCCAAAGTCAATACTGGTGCTCAGACACTATGGTGATAGGGACCATAAAAGTAGCTAAATAAATAGTATGGCATGATGAATACAAGCTAAAAATGACCATAAATCCAAATTAACACCTGCCCAAGCTAAATAACCTACCCGTTGCAGCACATCTAGTTATGATCCATCTTTCTTCCAATTTGTGCTTACGTAAGACAAAGTTCTTAAGATCTCTGTCATCAATGCAAAGCAGGACTGCCAAAGATAAACGGTAACAGAAGCCCAATTGCAAAAGCTGTCTATTAAAAGTGTATGAAGAGAAACTACACAAAAAAGACACAGAAAATTCAAAGGACATAACAGCTAAACCTGTGTGTAAGCCGATGTGCATCTTATTTTACCACACTAGGAATTTATACCTCCTTTCTTAAACTCATTGTGGCATGCAATCTTAACTGCAGCACTGGTACCTGGTACCTTTGTAATTATTGAAGTTCTGTGGGATCCCCAACAGCAGAGGCTACCTGGGGAAACACTGAAACAATTTTCTCTTTGAGCACCTGAGCCATGCCCACCTCTCTGCCACACTACCCATTCTGGGGATGAGCTGGCTAGTGCAGCTTCCTTTCCCCTCTACCCCCAGAGGAGGCAGGAGATTTCATTCCTGCTCATTCTAATTGTGATTAGAATTCTTGAACTCTACCAGCAAAGCACCAGCTCTGTGCAATGGCACCATCCCAGAATCCACACGAGATCATTTTCTATTTGAATAAGTGTTCAGGGAATCAAGGGAGCTGGGGACTGACTGAAAATACCGCTGGAAAATGAAATTCTTCTTTCAGCAGCCCAGATTCCTAAGGAGAAAAATATGTGGATTGCGGTGAGGCAAAAACGGAAGGTATAGACTATGTTGGAAACCCACAGCTTTGATTCATAAATGTCCAAGGCAAAGAGACTCAAAGAGGAGTTCAGATTGAAATTTTAACAGGTGAGGCCAGATGGAAAATGAACCGAGGGAGAAAATTGGAGGTCTGTTCAGTTCTAGCACGTCACACCCATGGCATCTAAGTACCTATCACATTGTAATAAAATTGTAAGTGGAGGATAAAAGGGAATCATCAGGAGGAATGGACACCTGCCCTAAGGATTGTGAAGGCAATGTGGTCTGTTGGTAAAGATGCAAAAAAAATCCCTGCTCTTCTAAATATAGCAGAGCTGTATCCTGGTGTGGGAATGTTCACCTCTAGCCAGACTTTCCATTGTGAGTATTGCTTTTAAGGAAGAAAGAAAGGATGCTGTCAACAGATTTTTCTGAAGTGGATAGACATGCTTTTGTAATTACACAGGCCTGTAGAGGGTGCAGCCTGTTTCTCAAAGTGCAGTACTTGCCTTTCAGGCATACCCAGTGCAGGTAGCTCATGCAGGTGTGCTCCCCTGCACCAGCCTCTCAGATGTTCCTTCCGTCCCCCGCATTAGAGAAACACTCAGCTGCGATGAGATATCATTCCCCAATCTCCCATTGGAAGGCCTTGCTGAAGAAATGATTACACAACACACCTGGAAAGGCCCGATCCCCAGCTCTCAGAGATGCAGCAGCTGGGAGAGTTTAATGGGGATATGCGCTGTCCACAGAAAGCAGTTCCATCTCCTCTTCTCTCTTCGAGGTGACATACAAATGCACACTCAATGGTCAATCAGATCCTGCTGTGTTGAAACACCCCAGCCAGAACAATGAAGCCATACTGGGTGAGTGACTTTCTCAGACCAGCATCTGGGAGATGTCCAAGGAATGCAATGGGAATATGACTCTGCTGGGACACTGCCAGGGACTTAGGATCACATGCCTACGTAATGCTTAATATGTCATGCACTTCTTCTAGGCATCTGTTGCCAAGCAAGGCCTTCATCCAGGGGCCTAGAATGTGTGGAGGAAAGAGAACACATTGATTTGGGGTGAGGAGAGGCTTCCCAGAAGTCTGAGTTAGCTGCTTTGGCTCCTGCTGCCCTTCGTACCGCACCAGGTACAGAAGGCTAAGCTCATGGTTGGGCTGCGAGTCCCTTGTACTACCGTGGAGAGAGCCAAATGTTGCTAGGGGCTGACCTTTGCCATTATTCTATTTCCTTACAGTTCAGTTCATGCGTGGGAGGGATTTGGGGCAGGGGTGGGATTTTTTGGCTCTGCCCTTTGTTCTTGTCATAAACTGCTGGCTGCTTTTCCAAACCTGGCACCCCCAGTACAGCTCTCACATGCCCTCAGCAAAGCTGCAGACCCAGCTCTGACTGCTGAGCCTATAAAGGAGCATTGGAAAGGGACATTCATCATTCTGGAATGTCAGCCTTTTTCTTCCAAGTATCCTTCTAGAGTGACACCTGCAGTACACAGGGAAGTGACAGGGCTGTAGAACAAGCTGGAGCTGGGCTATTGAGGGCAGGTGGTTTTTTCCATACAGTTTTGTCAAAAACACTTCACTGTAAACCTGCAGCAACCTCCTCCAGCTGTGGGTCCCTGGCTGTACAGCTCTGCTAACACACTTCAGTTCTGCTGTACCTCTGCTCTTCCCATTGAGTTCCCAACAGCCCTGCCAATTCACCTCTACCCTGACCAGCAGCGGCTCCTGTTATTCCGGTCCTAGACTCCCCACAGCACGCTGCTAACGCACCTCAGTCCTGACCCACGGTTCCACAAAACCCTCCTGCTTCCGCTATCCCAGTCCTAAATTACTCTCACAGCTCTGCAGAATGTTCCTCAATTCACCCCTGGGCTTCTCCACAGCTCTGTCAATTCACACCTATCCTCGCCCACAAAACTCTCTGCCAATTCAAATCCTGGGCCTGGCATTGTTCTACCAATGCACTTTAGTCTTGCTATTCTAGTTCCGAGTCTTTGCTGAAGAGGAGGCTTCTAGTCACTCTGATCGTACCACACTGACTGATGGTTGGAGCTGTGGCCCAGTGTTGAGCTGATGTTACTGAATATGGCAGTAGCACAGACCTGGCTGCTCTGAAAGAGAGAGAGAAAATAAAGACTGAGGAAGCCATGCTGAGGCAGGGACAAGTATGACAATTTTGATATATTTTAAGTGAGGAGATTGTGTTTCAGATCCTGGCGAACTTCTCTAGCTCTTTGCAAACTGGGGACAACAGCTTCCTGGGCATTGTGGGGAAGGATTCAAACACTGTGTGATATTTATTTTGGATCACTGCTAGGACACTCGTATGTGAAGTCAGAAGGAAGCTGGGCTGATGGAAGAAACCTTTGCGATTAGTATTGGGATGTCAAGCAGCCTCAAAATGGTGGAGAAATAGTAACTCTTCTTTGCACTGATTGTGATGATGTTCTACATATTCTTTATGAAAATATGCTTAAGATATGAATATGATATAACTGAGATATACTTTATGCTAGATGGGTCTTGTAAGATATCATTGGAAAGGTTATGATTTACTGAATGTGATTATCCAATCTCTATGTCTGGACCATTTCTGTATCTGAAGTTAGGAATATTGACTATTGATGTGTATATCAACTACGCTACTTTGGGTGACGCCCACTGCCAACACTTCAGGTACAACAATGGAAAAGCCAGACAGGGCTGAAGGCCTATCAGTGAGGGCAATGGACTGTGAAAAGCTTGGCCTTCCTGTGGACTCTCCATACTGCCACTGGCTCTTGGACGCTGTGATACTCGAGTCAGGTGACCTGGTCACCTGATATAAAAATATTATTAAAGCTGATGTTAAAAAAGTTATATAATCATAGGTTGGGAAAGGAGTGTCTGTACATCGGGGTATAGTGCTTAGATTGTCCACAAATATAAAGTTAATTTTTAAGTCATGTGATACATAGAGTACAGAATCAGCAATAACCCAAATTTAGGTGTATAGATTTAACAATAGTTTAGATATTAGAATCTGAATACTTGGGTACATCACTCATGAAAAGTTGTACAGAGATTTGGTTGTGGAAAGCAAAATATATCAATGAGTGGAGATTGTCTCTCAGTAATTGAGAATTAGGTTGGTTGTCATTTAGAAAATACAATCTATGAGGAAAGTATTTGTTACTTTCTTGACTGCGCTTCTCATCGGCACTCCAGTTCATCCCGCCTGATATTGCTGATGTCCGGTGATGTGTTCTATGTAGATGTCCCTCGACCACCTGATGGCACCCAACACCATGAGTTGCCACATCAGCCAAGTGTAGCGTTGACTGATTCCACATTCTCTCACTCGTTACTGGGATCCCATGCATCTAAGGCTCCGAGGATCAGTGCCTAGACCTGGTGACCCTTAGCTCTCAAGGTTTTGTCCAGAGGGACATATTTCTCTACCTTTTTGAGCTCGGGCACCGTGGAACGCTGGGGTCCTGTTCTCTAATGGCACTGTCTAAACTCAATCTTGGACTGCTGAACTTTTCCACTCGGAGGTGGGGGAATCAAACAAAGGATTCCCACCTTATGGAAATCCTGTATAAGGTGGGAGAGGAAAACAATCAAGGTCTTCAGTTCATTTCACCTCAGCCTCCCCGCCCAAAGAGATACTTGAAAAAGCCTGGAAACAAAAGAACTGGAACTGCGAGGTGGGGGGGGGGGGCGGGGGGAGAGAACTGCTTAATCCAGGCTGGAAAGATATCTGGCCTGTGAAGGAATATACCTAAGACAATATCTAGGATGAGGAATTACTATTTGTAAAAAATTTCTTTAGTGAATGAAGCTTAGTTTGCCTGCTTTGTTTTATTTGCTTGGTAATCTGCTTTGTTCTGTTTGCTACCTCTTTACCACTTAAAATTCACCTTTTGTAGTTAATAAACTTATTTTCTGTTTATAATATAACCTAGTTTATGTAATTTCTAACTGGCGGGGGGCAAGAAGGGAGGGGGTGAATTTCATAAAACCTTTGGGTTTGTACCTCTTAAAGGGAGTGGGCACCAGAGTGCTGGGGCAAGCCCCTAAGGCTGAATCTTTCCAGAGCAGATCTCGGTCTCTCTGTGCAGCTGGGCGCGAACCTGCCTGTGAGCTTGGCGGGAAGAGGCTTGTGAGCCTAGCCCAGCACGACCAGGTAAAGGAGACCCAGTCTGGCAGAATAGGCTGACTCAGTGCCATCCCAGCACATCCAGTGTCATTTGGGAGGAGGGGAGGGGAGGAGGGCAAACTGTCACACTGATATAAAGGTGTTTTCATTGTGAGTGACACATCAGTTGGTAAACAAACTGAGGACTACTTGTGGCACCTTAGAGACTAACAAATTTATTTGGGCATAAACTTTCATGGGCTAAAACCCACTTCATCGGATGCATGCAGTGGAAAATACAGTAGGAAGAGATATATATACACAGAGGACCTGAAACAATGGTGTTGCCATACCAACTGTAAAGAAACCAATTACTTAAGGTGGGATATTGTCACTACAAAAGGTTTTTTTTTTCCTGCTGATAATAGCCCACCTTAATTAATTGGTCTCATTACAGTTGGTATGGCAACACCCATTTTTTTCAGGTTCTTTGTGTGTATATATATCTTCCTACTGTATTTTCCACTGCATGCATCTGATGAAGTGGGTTTTAGCCCATGGAAGCTTATGCCCAAATAAATATGTTAGTCTCTAAGATGCCACAAGTACTCCTCTTCTTTTTTTTTTTTTTTCTGATACAGACTAACACAGCTATCACTCTGAAACCTGACTTCAGTTGGTATTTTTCTTAAAGCCCTAGCCACTGGAATCACATGGCTATGTGAGCATCTCAGCTTGCATTTTTTAAAAAGCAAGTTTCTAGCCTTTGTGGTTGCTGAGAAAAGCTTGAAAGTTTTAATCCTAACGGTTCCAACACCAGAACACACATAAAACTAACCCCAACGTATTATTTCAAATACCATGATTTGTAAGCCGGTATCAGCATTTGTTTTAGGTCCTGACTCATGATTTCTAACTGCATGTAACTGGCAATACTGTGTACTCAACACATGGATTAGCCAGTGAGGACATGTCAGAAGCAGACAAATTAGTCACTGTTCAATTATTTGTGCAATCTGGAAAATACTTCAAGCCACCAACCCACTGGGAAGGATTACATACAAGTTGCCAGGGTGAGAGAAACTCTGGGTCACTCATGTAAGACAGATTGCTGTTCTGACAATCGATAAGACACAATAAAAGACCAAATTCTAATGATGGCAAAATACAATGCAAAAAGGTACAAGGAAAATGCATCCAGTGGAAGCTTTAGATCTGGACTGTTCTAAATATAACAAGAACTTCAAGACATGCAAATACTAGCCGGCAAATCAGATTTGTAAGCTCTTCGGGGAAGGAGGCCATCATTTTATTCTGTGTTTGTACAGCACCTGGCACAATGGGGTCCTGGTCCATGACTGGGGATCCTAGATGCTATGGCAACACAATTAATATTTAAAAATAATGCTGTGAGAACACAAAACTCCAGAGAACTATTCTTCTGCAAAGCAAAAGCCTTCAGTGGCACGATCAGAACTGCTGTCGTAGCTGTTGGAAGCTGTGAGCTTCTAAACAAGGTTTGAAATCTAGAAGCCTCTGTTCATTGGCTGAGCCTGAGCCCTGCCCCCTGACTATCAAGAAAGCCAGGGCTTTATAAAGCAGTAAGCAAGCAACCAGGGAGCTTTGTGACCAGGGACCACTAACAGGGAGTTTCGAGAGGGAGTTTGGAAAGGGGGCGAGGTACACTTGCCATTCTTTAAAAACTTTAAACTAAACTATAATCAAAACTTCTTGATTTAAACAAAAACCCTATCCTTAACCTAGGTAGCTGTAGGAGAGAATGCAGGCAGAAGCCCAGCAGCAGAGTAGGGGCTGTGCTGTTTATTGCACTCAGTGTAGCATGTATGATTACCTGCCCTGTGGGTGGGTGGCGTCTGTGTGCATTCGGTGCAAGGAGCTCCTGGCCCTCAGAGACCGTGTACGGGCTTTGGAGGCCAGGGTGGCAGAACTGGAGGAGCTAAGGAAGGCAGAGAGGTATGCTGATGAGGCTTTCTGGGACACTGTAGATTTGTCCCACCTCCGGTCAGACAGCCCCTGCGCTTTTAAGGAGGATGAAAGGCCCAGGGAAGGAGAGCAGTCAACGGGAGCAGAGGGAAACCTTCCCATAGTTGGGACCCTCCTTCCAGATGATAATGGGCTTTCCTCTCGCACTGAGGTTACCTCTCTGGGGGAGGGAACTCTAGTCATTAGGAAAAGGCAGGCGTTAGTAATGGGAGATTCGATCATTAGAAACAGAGATAGCTGGGTTTGTGATGACTGGGAGAACCATATGGTGACTTGCCTGCCTGGTGCGAAGGTTGCGGATCTCTCGAAGCGCCTAGACAGACTTATGTGTAGTGCTGGGGAGGAGCCAGTGGTCATAGTACATGTAGGTACCAATGACATAGGGAAGGGTAGGAGAGACGTCCTGGAGGCCAAATTTCGGCTGCTAGGAAAGAGACTGAAATCCAGGACCTCTACGGTGGCATTCTCAGAAATGCTTCCAGTTCCACGCGCAGGGCCAGGCAGGCAGAGCTTCAGAGTCTCCATGCGTGGATGAGACGATGGTGAAGAGAGGAAAGGTTTCAATTTATTAGAAACTGGGGAAACTTTTGGGAAAGGGGGAGCCTATACAGGAAGGATGGGCTCCACCTAAACCAAAGCAAATCCAGACGGCTGGCACTTAACATTAAAAAGGTTGCAGAGCAGTTTTTAAACTAAGAGATGGGGGAAAGCCGATTGCTGCAGAGGCACACGTGGATCGGACAGAGACTTCTCTTAGAGGAGAGTCTATTGATAGAGATTCTCTAGGTTTTAGTCAGAGGACAGGATGGAAGAGGATAAAGTATGGGCCAGATCAGATGAGAAACATTCACATAAAAAATAATCTGACACAGCAGAAAAGGGCAGACAAATAAACAGTGACAAGTTTTTAAAGTGCTTGTACACAAATGCTAGAAGTCTAAATAATAAGATGGATGAACTAGAGTGCCTCGTGTTAAAGGAGGATATTGATAGAATAGGCATCACAGAAAACCTGGTGGAGTGAGGACAATCAATCGGACACAATCGTTCTGGGGTACAAAATATATCGGAAGGACAGAACAGGTCGTGCTGGGGGGAGTGGCACTTTTTGTGAAAGAAAATGTAGAATAAAATGAAATAAAAATCTTCAATGAATATACATGTTCCACAGAATCTCTATGGATAGTAATTCCATGCTCTAATAAGAATATAACAGTAGGGATCTATTATCAACCACCTGACCAGGACAGTGATAGTGACGATGAAAAGCTAAGGGAGATTAGAGAAGCATCAAAATAAAGAACTCAATAATAGTGAGGGATTTCAATTATCCCCATATTGACTGGGTACGTCACCTCAGGATGAAATGCAGAGACAAAATTTCTCAATACTTTAAATGACTGCTTCTTGGAGCAGCTGGTACAGGAACCCACAATGGGAGAGGCAACTCTTATTTAGTCCTGAGTGGAGCGCAGGATCTGGTCCAAGAGGTAACTATAACAGGACCGCTTGGAAATAGTGACCATAATGTAATAACATTTAACATTCCTGTGGTGGCAAGAACACCTCAGCAGCCCAATACTGTGGCATTTAATTTCAGAAAGGGGAACTATGCAAAAATGAGGAGGTTCGTAAAACAGAAATTAAAAGGTACAGTGACTAGAGTGAAATCCCTGCAAGCTGCATGGACACTTTTCAAAGACACCATAGTAGAGACTCAAATGTATACCCCAAATTAAAAAACACAGTAAAAGAGCTAAAAAAGAGCCACCGGGGCTTAATGACCATGTAAAAGAATCAGTGAGAGATAAAAAGGCATCTTTTAAAAAGTAGAAGTCAAATCCTAGTGAGGTAAATAGAAAGGAGCATAAACACTGCCAAATTAAATGTAAAAATGTAATCAGAAAAGCCAAAAAGGAGTTTGAAAAACAGCTAGCCAAAAACTCAAAAGGTAATAACAAAATGTTTTTTAAGTGCATCAGAAGCAGGAAGTCTGCTTAACAACCATTGGAGCCCCTGGACGATCGAGATACAAAAGGAGCACTTAAAGACGATAAAGTCATCGCGGAGAAACTAAATGAATTCTTTGCTTCAGTCTTCATGGCTGAGGATGTTAGGGAGATTCCCAAACCTGAGCCATCTTCTGTAGGTGACAAATCTGAGGAATTGTCACAGACAGAAGTGTCACTAGAGGAGGTTTTGGAATTAATTGAGAAACTTAACAGTAACAAGTCACTGGGACCAGATGGCATTCACCCAAGAGTTCTGAAAGAACTCAAAAATGTGAAATTGCAGAACTATTAACTATGGTTTGTAACCTGTCCTTTAAATCAACTTCTGTACCCAATGACTGGAAGATAGCTAATGTAACACCAATATTTAAAAAGGGCTCTAGAGGTGATCCTGGCAGTTACAGACCGGTAAGTCTAACGTCAGTACCGGGCAAATTAGTTGAAACAATAGTAAAGAATAAAATTGTCAGATACATAGAAGAACATAAATTGTTGCGCAAAAGTCAACATGGTTTCTGTAAAGGTAAATCATGTCTTACTAACCTGTTAGAGTTCTTTGAAGGGGTCAACAGACATGTGGATAAGGGGGATCCAATGGACATAGTGTACTTAGATTTCCAGAAAACCTTTGACAAGGTCCCTCACCAAAGGCTCTTACATAAATTAAGTTGTCATGGGATAAGAGGGAAGATCCTTTCATGGATTGAGAACTGATTAAAAGACCGGGAACAAAGGGTAAGAATAAATGGTAGATTTTCAGAATGGAGAGGGGTAACTAGTGGTGTTCCCCAAGGGTCAATCCTAGGATCAATCCTATTCAACTTATTCATAAATGATCTGGAGACAGGGATAAACAGTGAGGTGGCAAAGTTTACAGGTGATACTAAACTGCTCAAGATAGTAAAGACCAAAGAAGACTGTGAAGAACTTCAGAAAGATCTCACAAAACTAAGTGATTGGGCAACAAAATGGCAAATGAAATTTAATGTGGATAAATGTAAAGTAATGCACATTGGAAAAAATAACCGCAACTACACATACAATATGATGGGGGCTAATTTAGCTACAACTAATCAGGAGAAAGATCTTGGAGTCATCGTGGATAGTTCTCTGAAGACATACACGCAGTGTGCAGCAGCAGTCAAAAAAGCAAACGGGATGTTAGGAATCATTAAAAAGGGAATAAGATGGAGAATATCTTATTGCCCTTATATAAATCCATGGTACACCCACATCTTGAATACTGCGTACAGATGTGGTCCCCTCATCTCAAAAAAGATATACTGGCATTAGAAAAGGTTCAGAAAAGGGCAACTAAAATGATTAGGAGTTTGGAACGGGTCCCATATGAGGAGAGATTAAAGAGTCTAGGACTTTTCAGCTTGGAAAAGAGGAGACTAAGGGGGGATATGGTAGAGGTATATAAAATCATGAGTGGTGTGGAGAAAGTGAATAAGGAAAAGTTATTTACTTGTTCCCATAATATAAGACCTAGGGGCCATCAAATGAAATTAATGGACAGCAGGTTTAAAACAAAAAGGAAGTTCTTCACTCAGTGCACAGTCAACCTTGCCTGAGGAGATTGTGAAGGCTAGGACTATAACAGGGTTTTAAAAAGAACTGGATAAGTTCATGGAGGTTAAGTCCATTAATGGCTATTAGCCAGGATGGGTAAGGAATGGTGTCCCTAGCCTCTGTCTGTCAGAGGGTGGAGATGGATAGCAGGAGAGAGATCACTTGATCATTACCTGTTAGGTTCACTCCCTCTGGGGTACCTGGCATTGGCCACTGTTTGTAGACAGGATACTGGGCTGGATGGACCTTTGGTCTGACCCAGTATGTCCATTCTTATGTTCTTATGGTATGAGTCAGAAAAATCAGAATGGCAGACTGGACAAGATGCTGGCTGTAGGGCATACAACACTCCATAGACTTGCAGGAAAGATGAGCTACAACACAAAGGGTTAAATAAGCCATACCATACTGGCAGGGTGTCCTGGGAACAGTGAAGAAGAAAACAATATTGTTTGTTTCAGGAGTCAACATGTCCTTCAAATATCAGGGGTAAGTATTTGTAAAATTACAAATGACAAAAGGCCACATGTGCCATTTTAAAACAGGCTCAGGTAAACTGCCCAGTGGTAACAGAGTTCATGCAAAGTAAATGAAATGAAATCCTATTGCACAATAGAAGGCTATCTAGAGAGAGCAGTTCTGTCAAACCACCAATAGATGTGAATTCTTGGTAAATTACAAAGAAGCCATGCCCCATAGACATTTATGTCATGGATGCTGCTACCCTGTGGGTACTAAGTTACCAAACAAGCAAAGAAATGAGCATAATTAAGTAACAAAAGGAAAAAAGAACTTGACAAAAACACTATTGTAACAGAGAATAAACAAGTTTTCTCAGGTCCTGGGGGATTACTACATATAATTGCAAAAGAATACCCATGCAGTAATGCAGGAACCTAGAAAAGTTCCATTAACAATGCTAGCAGAACAAAAGGGGAAGCAGAGCTCAGGCAAGAACAAGAAGTTATAACACTAATAGCCTTGCTGAACTATGGAGAAGTAATTATTACAAAGAACCCAAGACAATTGAGGCTTTGCTTAAACCCAAGAGGTTTAATGCAGTAATAGCTTGGACTCATAGGCCAGATTCTCAGCTGGTGTAAATTGGTATAGTTCTATTAATTTTCATTGGGTCACCACCAGCTTGAAAATCACATCTCTAAGATATTGTACATTGGATAGTTAAAAGTAACACTTAAACAAGCTATTATTGAAAGAAGTTAAACAAATAATTGTTCAATATCTTTTTCCCAGCTCATTCATTTCTTGCATTTGACAGCACTTTGCATATAGTCAGTGTTACTGTTGCCTTTTGTATACTCTCTCTCCTTCTTGGAGAAGACCCTTATAAACATTAATAGCAGAGCAGAAAAACCTTTATCAATTTCTTTTTAAAGAATTTTAAAAAAATTCAGGACATGTTAAAGAAGGATCTGTCAAAGTGGAATTTTTAAAAATTAGTGTCAAAATACAATTCAAGTTGACAATCTCTAATGTTTGTAAAGTGATTTGAGATCCTTAGATGGAAGTAACACAATGCAAGGTATTATTATTAATAACCTGAACACTGAATAATTCAATGGTATAAAGCAGTGGTGTTCAACATTTTTTTATTTGTGGACCCCTAAAAAATTTCATATGGAGGTTCAGACCTCTTTGGAAATCTGAGACCGAGCCTGCAGACAGCCATGGGTCCATGGACTGCAGGTTGAAAACCACCGGTATAAAAGAATGAATTCCAAAGGGGAAGGTCTGAGATCATCCTTAGTGGTTCACCAGGGTCTTACACTTGATGGTCAAAAAATAACCCCATGTACACAAGGAAAAGCCTACAGAATTCCCACCCAGAGAAAGAGAAATGAAATCAATGCTGACACCATCCTTGCTAGATTGACCCATCAGATATTCATGATGAACACTGCATTTTACAAGCAACTTGTTAATGACATATGATGTGCTTATTTAAAAAAAAAAAGCCTGACATTTTATCATTTTCTGATCTGGGACCTCCGCCACGAGAACAGGCCTTTTACTCAGTGTAGCCAGCCTCCGTGTGGGGTAATGGTGAGTCAGCACTCCTGGGCCAAGCAAAGCTAAGTGAAGCGTTTGGAGGCACATGAGATGAAAAGATGAAAAACTTCCATAATCAGCCAAAGAGCTCGCTATGCACACCAGCTAATCAGCTTTTTTTTTTTTTTTCCTGACTCTGACAACAGCATGGAGAACTCATTTAACTGCCCGGGTCTGAAAGAAATATTCTCTGATTGTGCAAAATAAGAAAAGAAAAATGCTCAAAATGCACAGTTTGCAGAGTGTGGGGTCTGTGGTCCAATGTACGAGGGATAGCTGAGCCATTACCAGTATGGTCAATACGCCAGGGGCTGTTAGGGGCTGTCCATTGCTAATGTTTTTTATGTCCTCTATTAGCACTAATAAAAAGAAAAGGAGTACTTCTGGCACCTTAGAGACTAACCAATTCATTTGAGCATGAGCTTTCGTGACCGCCACGGTATGCATCCGATGAAGTGAGCTGTAGCTCACGAAAGCTCATGCTCAAATAAATTGGTTAGTCTCTAAGGTGCCACAAGTACTCCTTTTCTTTTTGCGAATACAGACTAACACGGCTGTTACTCTGAAACCTGTTATTAGCACTAATGGGTTTATAAAAACTGAAACTCCTGAGGCTCAGTGTGCAACACAAGCGGAAACATTTGTGGACTGAGGACAGTCATTCTGTATGGCTGGTCACACACTTGAACCTTTGCACACAGACCTTGTTCTCTCATCCTCGCTGAATGATGGCCAATGGTATATATATGTGCAATAGCCAAAGCATAAGTATTTGTCCATGCTGTGGTGGCAAACAAAGAAGCAAGACAAGTCTGTCTTTGGGCCATTGAGTAACTGGAGGTGGGTAGGGGTTTAAGAAATGGAATCCTCTATCTTTGGCTACTCTGCAGCCCCTACTGTAATCTCGGGACTGCAAGACCTTTTCCTACCTGTACAGAAAGGAGACTGCATGGTCGATCTGTATAACTGCCATACCCCATCCCACATTGCATCCCTGCAGAGCACTGTTCTATGATGATCCTTTGCACAAGCTCCCTATCTCCTCCCTCCTATGCATTGGAACGGCCTTAGTTTAGCTGCCAATTGCTTATTTCGTGTCTGTGCAGGCAGTTCAGACTATAACTTTGTGGCAGTTACAACACATGAGATACATCAACCAAAGGCCAATGCAGTTGTTAGAATCTGTTTAATGTAAATTAAGCTACACATTGGTGGAGTCAGACCAGCATATTGTGTATTAATAATCAAGGGAGACTGACTAGGGTTTAACTGCCAGCTGAAGCATGTCTCGCTGGACTATATTGAATATCTGATGCTAGGTCAGGCATGTTACAATTTGAGAGCAGAGGGAACTAACCTAACTGCACAAAATTGCACTTAAAAAGAAATAATTACATTCAACTGTACTAAGAGCTTCAATTGCACTTTGGAAAACAAACAACTCTGTTTCTTTGCAGATTCAGGGCCAGACCTCCAGAAGGGTCAGAGCAGCAGTCTGTGCACTTGGGGAATGGCTGCCCTACCTCTTCAAGGGGTCAGATCCCCAGCTGGTAGAAATCATTTTAGCTTCATTTAAGTCAATGGCTCTTTTCTGACTTACACTAGCTGGTGATCTGGCCCATTGACTTTCATGAAGTTAAAATAACGACAAGTCTGTATTTGAGCCATTGAGAAAGTGGATATGCATAGGGGCTTAAGGAATGGAATCTTCTCTCTAAAGCAGTGGTTCTCGACCTATTTACCATTGTGGGCTGCATATGCAGCTCTCTGTGTGTTATGTGGGCCGCATCCACACTACTACCTGTATGGCCCTGAGAATGTCATATATATGGGCCGCAGCTGTGTGCTGATTGGGCTGCAGGTTGGGAACCACTGCTCTAGGGCTACTCTGCAGCCATTACTTGAATTGCTGGCTGCAAACTCTTCTCTTGACTGCAATGGAGCTGCCCCAGTTTACACCAGCTGAGGATTTGGCCCTGTAAATGAACCTAACTGTTGAGAAAATGTTCAGCTCTCTCTTAAGATGGAGGCATCTGTCAGCCTGTTGGCTGGAGAAGTAGTTTCCCAGCGTCCTATCCTATCTTATCTGCCCACAATGAATCTATTTTTGACAGGGGAGGAACTTAAAGGAAGAAGAGTGTACATTTTTCAGTACATAAGCCATTTCTGCTACCTTCTCTGTGCTTTGTGGTAGATGTACCCTGACCAGTAACAGTTTGGGCCATAAGGCCAAAGCATGGTATAAGAACCTGAATAACATAGAATAGAATGTTCTCTGGAACACATACACACAAACACTCTCACAATTAAAAAAAAAAAACTTGCTACCAGCTGCCAATCCAGTTAACAATTCCTTTTTGTGCATTCTTTTGTTTATAACACTTATTGTGGAGTGGGGCAGGCTGGTGGATTGGCAGCGTGCCTGCCTTCTAGGGTGGAGAGCACGGCCTGAAAGGAGGAGAGGAAGAGAACATCAAAAACAGATTGAAAGAGTTTCCTCTTGGAGTGAGCGTAGAGGGTCAGGGTTTAACAGTAATTTTCAAAGGATGACTGTACAGAAGGAGTCCACTGAATAGCCTAGCTGAATGGAATAGAAAGAGCACAGCAAGAATCCATACACTATCATTCCCAAAGTCAGGCTCGATTGTTAAGACAAAGTGGAAAATAAACAAGTGTGTGTGGCTAGTTCTGTAGTCCCCAAATCCACTGGGCACCAATTTAATTTCACTACTCTCTGCAACAGGCTACAGTTCCCTGTGTTTCAACATATGAGTGAAAGCTACCAGTCCAATTCTACCATTCTAGTAGATCACATTTCTTTCTCTTCTCCGTTTGTTGATATCCTTGTTTCTCCAGGCATCACACAAGCTCAGTCTGGGATAAGCCCCTGCAACATGTTTCCAAGTAGGGGAAAATCTAGTTGCATCTTGGGGTACAGATCCTCAGCAAGGGAAGCAAGGCTTGAGCCCTTTGTCCGTTCTAGCTACATATCGCTATAGTCAACCCCTTCTGGGAACACGTTTTAGAGCTCTGCTAATGTCTGTATTGATTGACCAGCCCGTGGTGCTACTCAGTGACAAGGTGCCCCTAAAGATGAGTGTTCTGCCTTCAGAACATTCCCAGCCCTTGCTAGGTAAGTGGGAGATTAAGGTCAGGACTTAAACCTGAGTGTGGCTTAGTAGTGTAACCCATTGCATTTCAGCATATAGTCATGGAAATAGCAGAGTAAACAATGGGGTGAAATACAGTTTCCATGTTTTGTTTTGGAGTGTTCTGTGTGCCAGCAGACTTCCCGTAGCCAGCCAGGGGGATGCTGTGGGAATGTGCCAGAACAATCCAGAAGCTGGGTGAGATGAACATTGGGCATGCCCAGTAGCTGTCTGGAACAACATGGGAAAACTCCATCTAGGGTGATGAGCCCGGCAAGAGGCTGGGTGAGGAAACTCTGAATGGATGTACTTGGGGCTTGATGGGACTACTCAGCAGTGGAGCAGGGCAGGGAAGTCCTAGGGATCGATGGAAACTGGCCTCGTTTCAGAGAGTGTGCCAGGTTTTATTGGAGCCGGACTGCAGCTCTCTTTACCCCCTGAGGAAGAGGACTGAAGATTGGCCGTGGGCTGTGTGTATTGCAGATTGCCATGCGGAGTCCCAAGGGAAAAGGTTTGAAGAAAAGGGCTGAGACTGTTTGTCTTTAGTTTGTTCAGAAGAGCTTGCATGCCTCGTATATATAACATAGGGTTCTGATCCCACCTTGCAGATACTGAGAAGGGGATAAAGCCATAGCCTAAGGACGTGTATGTATGTGCACATGGATAAAGAGTCATTTGTTTTTGAACATAAAGACCAACTGAAAATGTTTTCTTTTGTCATTGTTATTGAGGAGATTTCATACCTTTCTCCCCTAAAGGTTATAAGCAAACTGTTAAGAATATATGTGTATATCAACATGTATTTAGAATTGTAAATATTTTCCTTTATAGATTATCACTCATTCTGTGATTTAATTCTGTATCGTATATATGAGACATTTATCCAAGTCCTGAAAAAGACCAAACTGTGGTTTGACCACAGCAGAAAAGCTGCTGTATAGTAAGGCGGGGGCGGGGGGGGGGAGAGAAAGTGTTTCCCCCAGTATCTGTTACAGCAGCACGTAGTGAACCTCAGGGCCATTAAGTTGGTCACTCACTTTGTCCCCCATTGTTTAGTGGAGGCTCAACTTCTCATTTCCCTAATTTAACACAGCAACCTTATGAGCAACGAAATATACCTCAGTGGTTCAGGGAGCTCCTTGGCCAGCTCTTTTTAAATTCTTGGGTGCAATTTATCCAGACTTCCTGATTTTAAAAGATCTAGCTTTATTACTTGCTGTTAAACATTCTCCTTGGTTTCTATTGGAATGGAAAATACTTCCTCCTCACAATATGAATACATCTGTATTTGGGAAAAAGCCAGAACAGAAATATTTACTAAACACTTCTGTCTTTTCTGCATTATTATTGACTATTCCATCATTTCCCCAGCTAGTAATGGGCATTTAACATTGTTAGGACTCAAGATTCCTTATGTTCCTAATTTACTTAAACTCCTTACTGTCCTTAATGCTGCTGAACATAGATTTTGCCTTGTGTCCTTTTGCTTTCCTTATCAATTTTCTATAATTATAGCTTCTAATTTATATTTTTTGCTATCAACTTCCCCCTTTTTTCCTATTCGTTATATATAATTTCTTATAACTGCTTTCACTTCCCCTCTAAGCCAAGCTATTTTTAAAGCAGCATATAGCTTGTTTTCTCAATTGTGGGTTCTAATATCTTTCTGGATATTTAGTAAAATGTTTCTGAACAATTTATAGAGTTTAAGGTCAGAAAGGACCATTAGGTCATCTAGTTTGACCGTCTATGTATTACAGACTAGAGAACTTCATCCAGTCATCCTTGTACTGAGCCCAAAAACTTGTTTGGCTAAAGCATGGCTTCCAGAAAGGCATCCAGTCTTGATTTGATGGCATCAAGAGGTGGATAATCCATCACTTCCCTTGGGTAGTTCGTTCCAATGGTTAATCACCCTCACTGCTAAAAACGTGTGCTTAATTTCTCATTTGAATTTGTCTGGGTTCGGCTTCCACTCACTGGTTCTTGTTATGCCTTTCTCCACCAGATTAAAGAGACCTTTCAGTACCTGACTTTCCCCCTGGTAAAGTATTTCACTGGAATCATGTCACCTCTCAAACTTCTTTCTGATCAGAAGAACAGACTGAGCTCTTTGAGTCTCTAACCGAAGAGCATTTTTTTCAGCCCCTGAATAATTTTTGTGGCTCTTTTCTGCACCCCCCTCTCTACTTTTTCAATGTTATGTCAAAAATGTGGACACCAGAACTGTAGGCAGTACTCCAGTATTGGTCTGACTAATGCTGGTCACAGAGGTAAAATCACCTCCTTGCTCCTACTCCCTACTCTTCTCTTTATATATCCAGAGATTGCATTAATCCTTTTCGCCGTAGCATTGCACTGGGATCTCATGTTGAGTTCCTTGTCTTCTAGGATCCTTAAATGCTTTTCAGACACACTATTTTCCAGGACACAGAGCCCATTCTTGTTCCTAGATGTATGACCTTCCATTTGGTTGTCTTAAAATGTCTTTTGTTTGGACCCTGCTTACCAAGAGATTCAGACTGCTTTATATACCTGCCCTGTCCTCCTCATTATTTACCACTCTTGGGGCTTAAATTCTCATACAGTATTTCCTGGAGCCCCAATCTGGGGCTTGGGGCTTCTGCCCCGTGGGTATGAAAATATTTATCGGAGCTGTGCTCCAGACAGCTCCGGCTGCATTTAAGCTCTGACCTCTCTGTCAATTTTTGTACCATCCACAAACTTTATCAGCAGTGATTTTATATTTACTTCCCCATTATTGATGAAAATGTTGAATAGTGTTGGGCCTAGTACCAATCCCTGCAGAACTAGAAACATCCCTATTCAATGATTATTCACCATTCACAGCTGCTTTTTGAGATCTGTCAGTTAGCCTGTTTTTAACCCCCTTTTTAAGGCCTGTCAGATATCTGCTTAGCCAAACAAGGCCTCAGGCTTAAGGAGACTTGACATAAGTGGGTAACTCAAGAATGACCCTACGCCAGTAGGGTTACAAGATTACTGTAAATTATGTGCCAATAGGTGGTGTTTTGGAAAAATAGACCATACTGTATCTGTCTAGACTGCAAGGTGCCTGATTGTAATCATGGAAAGTTCTGCCTTGACCACAGGTCACAGTGGAAACATGTTTACGTAAATGCTAATGAGAATAAGGGGAATTAAGAGAACAACCTATGAGACACGGGCACCTCAGAATTTATGTGGTATGGAAAAACAGATAAAGAAAAGGAGGTTGTTACCCTCATGCATACGCACAAGGTGTTAAATGTGGTCACAACAACAAGATAAAAAAGGGGGTTCCCTGGTTCCCTGGAAGAGATTGGGCAGACCCCAGCAGAAACCACCCCTCTATGAATGACCACCTGTTGAGAGATCCACCAGGTATGTGAGTGTGAATACAACATTAGAGAGTGTGTGGGCTCTCTTGGGTTTTATATGTTTGTGATTGTTACATTACTTGTCTGCTTAGACAAGATTTCTTACATATGACTTTGTGTGTGGTCACTGTCTTCATTCTTTGCCTGTTCCTACAGCTTCCAAAGCTAAAGGTGATTTCCACCCTATTTATCTTAAAACTGTAGCAATACAGGTCCTGGACTCAGTATAATTTACCCCAGAACTATCAATCAATTCAAGTTAAAATAAAGGCATATCTATATATATAATTACATATAATTACTGGTTGGGACTGTCCTCTGTTTGCCCATATTGAATGTAAATAGGTCATGATCCCTAGGCAACCACTGACTTCCAGTCCAGTGATTAATTCATCTTTGTCTATCCTAATTAAGTCCAAAATAGTTCCCATGTGTTGAATGCCTTTCTGTATTAGGAAAGTATCTAGATTTTTTTAGAAACTCTGATCTTTTAACTTTTCCCGTAGATTGAGGACACACTGTGCTCAACTTTCTCAGCCTTGGTCCTTTGGTCCCAGCAAGCTTCCTGCACCAGGTTCAGAATTCCCCAGGACTACCTTCCACACACCAACTCAAAAGGAGCAGAACCCTGTGGAAGATTGCACCTTCCTGATAGCAAATAGTAGGCATGGCAGCAGTTGGTCCCAGTTGTGGGATTCAGCTGTGACACACTTGCACAGCATTCCTTTGAGAGTCCAGTTAAAACATTCCACTAATGCACCTGTTTGGGGGTGTTACACTGAGGTTCTTATGGATTTTGTCAAGTAGGGAGTAAATTTCTTGTGGTAACTTTGACATGAAGATGATCCTGTGCTCACTCAGCTCACCTTGCGGACGCCTACCCGAGCAATTTATCAGCAACTTCCTGGGCCAAAATTGACCACAGGGGAATGGCTTTGAGGTACTGGGTGGCATAATCCATGATGATTACAATGTAGCAACATCTCGTGAGTCTCGGTTCAAAGGGCCCAATGAAATCTCTCTCAATAAGTTCAAATGGAGTGTTTACCAAGGGAAGAGGACTCAGAGGCATGCTTTTGGTAGCTTTGGCACTCAGCAGCTGGCACTCAGGACAAGAGTTGCAATAGTCCATGACCTCTTGATGTACTCCTACTTTGGCCAAGAAATGAGACAATATTCATTCCTGGGTTTTTTCCATCCCCAGTTGTCCAAATCATGGTATTTTGTGGGCCAGTCTGAGGACTTTGTGCCTAAAGAACCTGGGGACTAGTAGTTGTGACTGACCTTTCCCTGTTTGGCATTCTTTGACCACCCAAACCAGGACACCTCCTTCCAGTTCTAAGTGAGGGCATTGTGCATCCTGTATTGCATCCACTAGGGTCCTGTTTACCCCAGCAAGCTGCCCATACAGATGGCTAAACTTCCTATTGTTTTGCTGCTCTTGCACAAAGTCAAAATAGCTCATGAGAAACTGGTTGTCCACCTTGGGGTTGCTGGAGGTAGCAACCCTGGCGTTGCCCTCAGGGGATGTCCAAACTGCACTGAGTAGTCATGCCCTTCCATGCTCATTTCAATAGTTTTGGTTCAGGATCCGTAGGACCCTAAGGGCCCGAGTGACCACAGGCAGTCATGTCTCTGAATCTGTGGGATCCGAGTCACATTGGGTGACCATGGATTTATGGGCCCATGTTCCCAGGCCCTTATCTGTCAGTCGCGATCACTTCCAGACAAGGCAACACTCCTTGTGAGTTTTCTTGGTCAGGATAGAAGAGCCAAAGAGCTCAGGGTTAGTAAAGGGCAAGATCTTCCCAAGTGGTACATCAACCCTTCCTGCAGGCTAGGATCCTTGCAGGATTGCTTTGCCTCTTATAGCAGGCCAGTTACTAGGCCCCAATCTCACCCAGCACCACTGGGTAAAACAATTATTTTGCCAACACCAACTCCGTGGCACTCCCATTTACAGACAGCTTAAGCCTGCTAGTGGGGTAGAGCTGGAAATATCCATGGATAGACCCCATAAGCAACATTCCCCCACCTTTCAGGATGTTGGGGCCCCAGTAGCTGCCGTGTATAGAGGTCTAGCCAGAACCAGAGATGACCACCCCATGGACCTCCACTATATTGACTATAATGAGCACAACTAGAGCACCAGGCTCCCCAAGGAATGCTGATGTCTTGGAGTAGCAGGCTACCACATTGTCATATTCCAGACTGGGACAGGAGTGGTGGCTATGGCCCTCTTTCCCACCAGTGAAGCAGATCAGGTTCCTTCCTTCCCATAGGGTTGTACTAGTTCCCATGTGGTCAATAATTGTTTTCATCAGGGAAGCAGCTTCTGCAGTTCCTATCAACCGCTCTTCTCTCATGGGCCCCTTCAATCCCTGCCCAACTGCTCCCCTTGGGGATTGTCGCCCACAGAGAGGGTATCGTGTTAGCTGGGGGGCTGCCCCAGCCCACAAAACGGATTTCCTGTGGCCCTCATAAACCCCTGGGTTGTCCCTTCTTCCAAGAGCCCAACACCTTGCAGGGGGGATGCCAAACAGACCCACTTCTCCTGTTTCAGGCTGAGAGGGGCACCCCACAGTATAGTTCAGCCTCCAGGGAGTTCTTGACCAAACACTCTGCAGTCCCCAGGTTGGCTGCCTGGTGCAGGTACAACCCACTCCTGGGGTCCTAGTGGCAAGATCTGACAGAACTGTTCATGTACTACCAGCTTGAGGGTTTCCTCCAGGGGTCAGGACTATGGCTTCAGTCACTGGAAGCAAAAATCCCAGAGGCACTGTGGCTGCACAATCACTTTGAGAAGAGCTTTCTCTGACTCAGAGTGAGTTCTGCTCGCCTTGTCAGCCGGTAACTTGTTAATTGAGAGTCTCTCCCAAAAAGTGCTGCTTTGACTGTCCCAACTGAATTATTGAGGGGAAGGGGGGAATATTTTCAGTTTGGTTCCACTTGGGAGGAGAATCTCAGACAATTGCTGGCCAGTTCTGGAGCCATTTCAATTCAGGCTGACACACAGGATGCAGCAAGGGAGGCCACTTTTAAAACTTGAAACACAACCAAGTGGGTTTTTTGGGTGGTTTTGTGTTTTTTTGTTTTTTTTTTTGCTGCTATCCAAGATCTGTGACATATGTGCACAGTGACCCTAGAAGGACCCGACTCTTGATAAATGGTATTTTTAAATTTTATTTATTTTCTGCCTGTTGCAACACTGGTTGGGAAAACCTGCCCCACCAGTCTTGCAATTCCAATTTCCCATTCATTTCTGGCTTCCAGTTGCACTTGAAAGTCAATAATGAAACAATAATGGGAGAGGAGGACCGGAATTAGAGACAGAGCCCATCTCTCACCAGTAGACTCGAGAGCTGAGTGTTGGCTGATAATTATTATTAACAAAAGGAACCTGCAGAGTGGAAGGAAACATGATCTTCCTTTGGTGTGGTGTGCAAGGATTACTCTTGAATACACTTATACAGAAAAATAACTCTCTCTCGAGGGTGGAGAAGGGATGGGTCCACCTTTCTGAAAATGCGGTTTTTGCTTTGTCTGTTTCAAGGGATTAAAATCTGCTGTGGAAAATTTTGCAGTCTTCATGTGCATTTGTGAGGATCAGAAACATAAGCTGGGTCAAGAAAATTAAATCAACATCATTGCCATTAACTCATCCATCACCTCACAGTTTGTTGTAACAAGGATGGGACTTGATGACAAATTTCCTAGCTTTATTGTGAAGATGATCAGATGGAAGACTATATATCCATTCCCTTCAGTGTGGCCTAAGAGGTATACCTGGAAGATGATTTAATTGAAATCCAGTGATTTGTTGCCAATGCTGGACAGGCCTGAAAAGACACACAGTGATTTTTGGTCCCTTCCATGCCCACCTAGTATCTACTGATATACAATATCTATCATAAAAGGATTAATGCTGTCCATTGCTCTGATGGATCCCTTGAGTTATGCCAATAGGTGCTGCATTCAGAAGACTGCTAGAAGACGACACAACAGAGCTGATGTGAGATTATTTGCCTCTAGGCGTTGTTCAATTGTTCTTTAATGCTCTATGTGATTGGAGTCCTTGTTACAGGACCTAAGAAACTACCTCTTTCTCCATGTTCCACCACAACAGTTGAGATCAGCTAACTCCCTGTGCACTGTCTCGACACTGGAATGGCTAAGGCAGGGAGTTGTCAGTGAAAGATCTTTTTCTGTTGAATTTGCTTCTCTTACTGGTTCAGCCAAGCCTGACACTGTTAATCTGCACAGTGCATTGTACAGTCCACCTCGTCATTCAGAGTTCTGCTTTGATAGGGGTGAAGAAGAGGTGTATATCTCTGGCAACCTCATCAGGGCAGGGATCATCTCTTCTGTGGTAGAACTGCACCCAACATAGTGGGGCCTCTGCGTGCTATAAAAGTTTATACACTATAAATATTTACTACCGCTGCTAATAGCTGATTGTAAAGCTGGGCCTCTTTATATGTAGTTTGACAGTCAACTAATTTTGCATTATTTTTAATAATTCATGTCCATATATCCAGAGAGATTGTAATAATATTCAATTAGTTAATTTATTTTGCGTGTCAACAGTACTGGGCCATGCCCCCAGCTCATGCATATTTGCGTGGTTGCACTGACTTGGAGCTATGCTGATTTGCACCAGCTAAGAATCTGGCCCATTGACTTCAATAGAGCTGCATCGATTTACATCAACAGAATGTTCTGTGCTTCACAAACCTAGAAGAAGATATGCCCCGATACAAAGAGCTTACAGATGAAAGCTCTGGTCCTGCAAACACTTACACACATGAGTAACTTTCATTCTCTGAGAATACTTGATTTTCATTTGTCTAGTTTCCTCTAGAACGTTACTCCTGTGTGTGTTTGTGGGATCAGGGCCTAAATTAGGCACAGTAAATATAGACCAAAAAATATGATACATGGGTAGAAAGGTGATGTTTTGAGAGGTGCAGATTTTAAGCAATGGCTCGATGTGTTCTATACTGCTTGGTAGGATGTCTGTTGGACTTGCAGAAGGAGAGAAACCTGAATGAAGAGCCGGAGGATGAGGGAGTTCTGAGCACAGGGGTGGGCCTGGAAGCAAGTGCAAAAGTAAAAGTGGGGAAAGGCAGCAAATGTGGGGGTTGTCTGGCTTGGGGTTAGTGATTCAGATTTGTGGCAATGAGAACAAAAAGTTTTCTGCCCTCCCAGTAACTTGCCGCCCCCATGTGCTATATTTGTCATCTGAGGCTTGAGCAGCAAGGAAAAAATGCATTGGTATAAAAATAAACTGACTTTTTTTGTTATCTACTATTTTTATCAAAAGTTTAAAATGAAGCATTGCAAAAAAATGAAAATCATACCCATTCATTTGCCAAATTTTATACAAATAGAGATGGGCTCTTTTAACAAAAATAAATACTCCTCTTTGCTGAGGTCTTTCCCTGTGTATCATACCAGGAACCTTTGTCTTTACTGGTCAGAATATTTGATCCAAAAATATACAGAGATCTGCCAAACCACTAAATGCAACCAAGACAAAGTTGAGTGAAAATGGAGCCAAAAAAGAGTTTTATGTGTGTTTTTTTAAGTTAAATTGCACTTCGTTTTTAAAAAAAATATTTAAATGTTTTTAAGCATTATTTTAATGCTACTTACCAAAGGAAACTGCACAGGTAAGGAATGGGACTATTTTCTTTACAGAGGAGACTAATAAGAAGGGACGTCATAAAGGAGCATAAAATGAATGATGGTATAGAGAAGGGAGATCAGGCTCTTCTAATTTAGAACTAAGAAAAGGCAATATTTCTTCACGTTATGTGCATTTTACCAGTGGAACTCATTGCCACAAGATATCGGTACCCACTAGGTACCTGTCTGCATCTTTCGGTACCTAAATACCTTTAAATATCTGGCCTCAACCAACTAATAATGTGGCAAGGGTGAAGGGTAAAGGTGGAATAGCTTATAACATATCTAACCTTTCCTCCCCTGGATCTTACCATGGTGAGAGGCTTGTTTTTGTGTCATATTACTTCTAAACGATCCAACATTATGTGAAAGTTTTAAAGAGCTCCCTCTGGCTATCTTATCAAAAAGAAGAACAAGAGATGACCATGTATAAGGACCTTCACTGTGGGGAAAACACTGGGTGCTAAAAGGCTCTTTCCCCTCCAACCATTCGCCCTTTTTGTGCCTTTCTCCACTAGATTAAAGGCAAATTCAGATTAGAAATAAGACACTGATTTTTAACAGTGAGGGAGATTAACCATTGAAACAAACTACTAAGGGAAGTAGTGGATTTTCCATCTCTTGATATCTTCAAACCAACTGGGACACCTTTCTGGTAGAGAGGCTTTAGTCAAACACAAATGATGCTTCAGTCAAACACAAGTTATTGGGCTCAATATGGAGCTAACTGGGTGAAATTCTCTGGCCTGTGCTATACAAAAGGTCAGACTAGATGATCTAATGGTCCCTTTAGGCCTTAAAACTCTGAGTCATTGTGTTATCAAAGGCCTGTGGTGATAGGGGCCATCACATATAAGTACTCGCAGAGATACAGACCAAGATACAGCCAACAGTACCTCGTCACTCAACTGAAATGTTCTAATCCTTTACCCGACTCTTCGCCTGGCTGTTTTACTTGTGTTTCTAGAGTGCACGCTCTTCAGGGCAGGGATCGTGGCCTTTTATGCGTGGAGAGCACCCAGGATAATTGTGAGAGTTAACGGCAACCCACATGAATAACAGCGACAACTAGTTAGGCTGGCAATCACCTTTGGCTGCCCAGGCCACTGCCTACACAGTTGTACACCTGCGTCTGTCTCCACTGTTACCTTGCCTTTCCACCTCCCTCTCCCTCCTTTGTCTGTTTACTCACCTGCTTGATACTGGGGGAATCCTAGATTGTGAGCTGTCTAGGGCAGGGACTGTTTGTGTTATTTTTTTAGACAGTGCCAAGTACAATGGGTCCCTAATCCCTGGTTGGAGTACCCAGGCACTAAAGCAATAATAATAATAATCTCCTTGCACTACCAAGAACAATGGCTGGCACCGTGACAACAAGGCAGTGGGTGTATCAAGTTTTGCAACAAAAGTAAATAACGGAAGTGGGGCCAGAGAAGATGTGGAAGGTGGTGCTCTATGTGAGAAGCACAAGTGTGAAAGGGGGAGAGGCCCCTCATGGAGAGAACTGGACAGCCCTGCCTCTCCCCTGCCTTCCGGCAGTTTAGATTTCTCAAGTGAAAGAACTCGAAAGTGAAGAAAAGGTGGGTTCCATGCAGGAAAGCAAAACATGAGTCCTTTGGCCCTGGACTCTCTCTTCCTTGCTTCTCTGTCCAACCTGGAAAAGCATCCTGTGGAGACTCAAGGGCAAATTGGGTAGAGCTCAATCATTGGCATATGATACTACATACCAGTAGCTCTGAAAAGGCTCATTAAAATCCATAGTGACAGACATGAGGAGATGCATCTAGAATTGGGGATGCATTACTGTCATTGACAGCGCACCTTTTGTTCCTCCTAATCCTTTTCCCTGTTGGTGCCCTCCCTGAGTCAGAGCTCAGATATTGGCCTGAGCTTCCTGATGCAGATGGCAGCCCGTGTTTAATTAGATGTGTCATGATCAAACAGAACACAGGTGTGATGTTTATCTGCCTTTGTGCTTGCTTATATGCAAGCGTGAGTAAAGGTGACTGTTTGTTGTGATTCCCCTCACAATAGCCAGGTGTGGGCATGTGTATTTGGGGAGCGGCCCCCGCAAGAAGAGGAGAAAATACCCCCTCCTTCACACCAGCCAAGAGAGTGAGAAGGGAGGATGCTGTGCCAATTAGAACATCAGCCCGAATTTTCAGTATCAACGCCAAATTTTCTGGATGGCTTCAAACAACTCCCTTATGATGACTCCCCCTTGAGAGCACAAATCCCCAGGGCAGAGATGGCATCTTTGTTTTCTTTGCCAAGTGTCACACATGTAAAGTAATAAATTATAACCACAAAACTTTTCTGGTGAATAAGGCAAGAGGATGTGTCTATAGAAAGTTCACTAGCAAACGATGCTGCCTTTGTATGTTGCCCTTCTGCCAGAAGGTTCCCAAATTGCTTTTCGGACAGTAAACTCTATGAGGCAGGCACTGTCTCCTTGTTCTGTGTTAGTACAGCACCTAGCACGATGGAATCGTGGTCCATGGCTGGGACTCCTCAGCACAATTGCAGTGCAAATAAATAATCCAGAGGTATCACTTCACCACACACTGATGGGCAACCACCTCTGGAATGGAATGTGGTAAATGTTTAATGGCTTATAAAAAAAACGGTGTGACTGTCTCCTTCTCGTGACTGACCTCAGCAAAGACAAGCCCCTGGTATTTGGTAGCAACTGATGGGATTACTTCTTTAGCTCTGGTGGTGGTGCTGGGAGGCGGGGCTGTGCTTTTGTTGCTGAAGGTCTGGGGTTCCGGCCCTGCTGATATGTTTGGCCCTTTTTAGTGAGTCAGAATGTCATTTCCTAAAACAGAATTTGACCTGGATGCTGGAGCCAACAACCACTTTTGCAAGAAGTGCAACAGAATCTTTAATGACCACAAGTGCTCATGGAATTCAGTTTTGTGTCACCCGGCACATCCTGCAGCTCGGTGTCTGATGGAATGAGCATGTTTGTTAACTATGTCTGGGTTGTGGAACACTCGCCACCATTTTTCCCAGAAAGTGAACTGTCCTTTCTGTCTCTGTCTTGGGTACCCTGATGCAGGTGCTGTCTGTAGTGTATTGGAGATTAGTTTCATTTTCATGTCCATGTCTCAAGGGTTGAATGTAATCTTTGTCATAAGCCTTGGCTCAGAAGGGCTTTTCAGAGGGAATTCTAATCACACTGGATGGAAAACGAGCCCCCAAAACAATGTTGTATGCAGTGGTGTTGTAGCAGTGTTAGTCCCAGGATATATGAGAAAGGTAAAGTGGGTGAGGTAATACCTTTTGTTGGATCAACTTCTATTGGTGAGAGAGACAAGCTTACACGTATCTCCTTTCCAGATATTACCTCCCCCACCTTGTCAGCCAAACCAATGGCAGGCTGTATCTGTTCATCATCTTTAACCATTCATTTGTCCCGGGGAGATGGTTTATTGGGGATAATCCAGATTGAAGGCTTGCTGAGTCTCATGATTGGAAAAGAGCCAACATTGATTACTATGTTGGTAAGCCCTTTGCAGTGTCAGACAGGAAGTGCAACAAAGATATAAAGATGTTGCTAATGCACTAACAAATATCCTTCAGCAGCAGCATCCTAAGAGCTTCAGTACACATCATAGGGGAGACAAAGAAAATGAATCTGGAATAGTGATGAGTAGGGCAGGCACAGATATTTCACTTTGGAAGTGTAAAAAGGAGCAAAAAGAGAATCAAGCCAGTAGAAGTTTTTGATTTGTAAGAGTAGAAAGGTGAGGGAATGTCTTTTGTCAGATTCAAATAAGTGAATGTGGATAATCCCAAACAAGGGGATGAAGAGGAAGAGTGTCTGTCTCCAGCCAGTTGAATACAGGAAGCTCAACGGAATGAAAGATCTGCCTAACAGAATGAGCTGAGAAAGGCAAAGTTGATTCTTGAGCTGTTGGACATGTTCTGGGTTCAAGCAGAAAAACAATTTTGAGCCTGAATGAGGTAAATACATCCAGTCAAATGCAACAGAAACTCTCAGGGAATCTGTTAATATTTCCCAAAGAGCTACACTGGAGCACGGAAATAGCTGTAGGGAAACAGATCCGTTGCCCATCTACTCCGTGTTCTATCACCCACCGTAGTCAGCCATGCTGTTTGGAGGAAGGTGTAAAACCCTGCATAATCTCAATTATTCATTAATGTGCCACGGGGGAAATTTCTTCCTAACTCCAGGCAGCTAGTGATTGGCTGTGTGTCCCGGGAATCACTATTTCTTCTCCGAATTGATATAATTGTGAATGGTTGTCTCACTGTTCATATTGGCCCAGATTTTCAAAAGGCTCATTTTCCCGTGGGAATAGAGCTGTGTGAATAATGATTTTTTTAGTTGGCTGGGAATTCTGGAAAGAATCATTTCAGGTCAAACCAAAAATTAATTTTTTGAAGCTTTTGGTAAATCAAATAAAAATTCATTTCAGATCGAACAAAATGTTTTGTTTTGACAAATTTAAACATTTTGTTTCGATTTCAATCATTTAAAATAGTTTTGAATGTTTAATAAAATGTCATTTGGAACCAAAAAAATCAAAAGTTGCAATTTTTCCAGATTTTTTTTTTCCAGTTCAACCACACCAGTTGGTGAAATCAACACACATTTGTGAAAGGTTTCGGTGTCGCCATATCTGTCTCTCCTCCTTCCTATGCTCCCCCACAACATCCTTTTTCCTGCAAAATTTTTCATCCATCTCTAAATGGGAGATGCTGCATGCTGAGCAGCTTTGAAAACCTGGTCACTAATGGGAGCTGGAAACTCCGAGTCTCCATTCTGCCAATCAGCTACTATACTGGAGAAGGGGAGGGTCGCAAATGCTAGTAGCTATTTTTTAAGAAGGCAAAGGGGGCCGTGCTGGGCCTTACAGACCAGTATGCCTGACTCTGGTACCAAGTAAATTGATTGGAATAATAAATGTATGCAACTCTTACATGATCATGATATGACAGGGACCCTTCTGCAAAGGGAGACTCACTAATAACTGGAATGCTTTGAACCTGCTAACAAAATAGTAGGTAAAGTAGAACTGGTTGAAATGATGTATTTGGACTTTCAAAATGCTTTAGACAAAGTCTCTCGCAACAAGCTGGTAAGAAAACTAAGCAGCCCTGGTGTGAGAGGCAAACTACTATCTTAGACCAGGAATGGCTAAGAGACCCAGAATAATTAGTATAAAGAAGAAAGATCAGGCACTGCTGTTCACACAGCCACAAGGACAAGGGGACATTCCATGAAACTGAAAGGCAGCAAATTTTAAAAGGAAAGATTTCAGAGTAGCAGCCGTGTTAGTCTGTATTTGCAAAAAGAAAAGGAGGACTTGTGGCACCTTAGAGACTAACCAATTTATTTGAGCATAAGCTTTCGTGAGCTGCATCCAATGAAGTGAGCTGTAGCTCACAAAAGCTTATGCTCAAATAAATTGGTTAGTCTCTAAGGTGCCACAAGTCCTCCTTTTCTTTTTAAAAAGAAAGGAACACATTGCACAAATAGCCTGTGGAACTCACTGCCACAAACTATCATTGAGACCAAGAGCTTAGCAGAATACCCAAAAAGGACTGGACATTTGTATGAATAACAAGAACATCCAAAGCTGCAATAGGGAGGATTAAAAAGCAAACAGAAAAGAAGGAAGATTTCGGAAGGGAGGTAAACCTTCCCACCACAGAGGGAGTTAAAAGAAACTTTTCCTGGAGGCAGATTACCCCTCATCTGTCCACTGCAGGTTCCTTACATCTTTCTCTGAAGTATCTGATACTCGCCACGGTCAGAGCCAAGATCCTGGTCTGAACGCATCACTAGGCTGGGATAGCACTTCCTATGTTCCTAAACGTGTCGGTGCTTAGCACTTGCTTCTGCACGAGTGACGTCAGGTGGAATTTCACCACTGACTTCACTGAGAGCAGAATCAGGCCCTTCGTCTCATTCTGATTCCAGTAGACAACTCTCCACTTCAGAGAGATCTCTCCGGGCCAATTAGCTTTGCTTGGCAATTGTTGTTGGCAGAGACGCAAAGGGATGAATGGACGCTGAGACTGACACACTTTGGTGCCTAGAACTGGCTTCTTCAGGGTATGGGGAGGGGAGTAAAGAAGAAAGGGGAGGGAATGGCTCTGCTATACCTGGCCTGACTGGGGGGGGGGGGGGGAGGGGGAGGAAGGGATGAATTTAGCTCTTGGTTATCAAGTGCCGCTGAGGTGGCACCTTTCAACAGCTCTAGCTGCACTTTAAAGAGAGAAAGGGGGGAAATGTCCCTTTCAAGCAAACAAAAGAATTGGTTTACCAATAATTTGCGGAAGCAGGAGAACTACCCACAACTGATGTCTGCCTCAACCACCAATTTCCCTTGTCTTGAGGGCAGTGGAATATGTTAAGAGGCATGCAGTGCCCACAGACTTCTGCCACTCGCAGCCAGGCCCCTACATGTGGCGCCAGCCCTTGCTCCAAGCTGATCCCTTTCCAGCTTCTGTGAGGCAACGCCCGTCAGCTCCAACTTCTATTCCTAAATCTGCCAAGGATAGTGCTCGGCCCGTCGGTCACCACCCTGCCCCCTCTCTGAGTGCAATTACACACCTTGCAGATAGCCACTGGGCGACAGATTCTGTTGCTATGAGGGGCAGGCTGATTTACCAGGATTTAAGGGTAGGTTTAAATATAAATAACCAATATATACCTGGGGAGGGTTTTTACGAGGGAGGTGAAGACAAGGCTTGTTTCCTTGCCACAGACGTACTGGCCCCGAATGAAAAGAAACCTGCAAACAACAAACCTGCTCAGCAAAGGCACCTGACATGTCCCCATGATGTCATGAGACATTTGGTCATCTCTTTTAATAGTCTTGTCCCCACTTTGCCCTTAAGGAGGATCTCGAAGATGGTCTCTGCCCCTCCCCACACCTCCCAAACGTTAGTCTTTCCTTGGGAGCAGCACTGAATGTGTACTACTAAAAAAGTACTTATAAACATTCAGAGAGATGAGGAGAGCACTGGACTGTCACTCTGGACATCTGGGTTCAATATCTTGTTCTGTCACCGACTCACTGTGTGACCTTTCACACGTCACTTCTGAAAGCTCTGACTCCAGGCCAGGGAGAAGGGCATTTGGAGAGCTAGAAGATTTTTGGTCATTCAATGCACACTAGTTGTTACACATGACTCTGTCCTGAAATGAAAAGAGAAGAAATAGTCTCCTTTTGCAGTTGCAGGTACTACAGAGAGAAATGACGCCGTGTCTGCAGGCCCCTGCGAGCTGGGCATGAATTGCTCTCAGTTGTTCGGGGCAAAATAGAGACCAGAACTGGTCTTCCTCCTATTTCCAACAGACGAAGGTCATTCATGCCGCTGCATAAATCAGGGTGCCGCTCTGGCTGCCTATACTGGACACTGTTAGTGCTAAATTGTCTATTCTGGTTTTTTGTGTCACATTACATCAGCTTTCCTTCCTCCTTTCTCAGTCACAGCTGTCCTGAAGAATGGGATGGGCTGCTGCTGAATTAAGAGGAACCTACTGCATTCCAGACATGGTCTAGCTTCTGCTAAGCTGAGACTGGGCAGATAGAGAAAAGGAAAGCGTCCCTAGACAAGAACACAGCATGGTCTGGAATGCCACAAACTCAGCAAAGGTGCTGTTCTTGTTATTGAATCAGAGATTCTCCAAGCCCTGTATAATGCAGCGGGTGGCAAATGACTAGGGTTATGATCCTGCAATGAGCTCCATCCTGGGGACTCCTTGTGCCCGCTTGGAGATCATTGCCGTTTTGGGGCTGAAAATGATGGGCATTGTCACTGGCTGCTGAGCTGATAATATAAGGGAGGCAAAGTATTCGAGCACTTAATTACGGCACCCGTATGCAGCATGGGTGCAGATTTAGATTTCTGGGCAGCCCCTACCTCCGTGGAATGGATTTAAAAGTGGTGTCCCTTTAAAGTGAGAGCAAGTGAGCTTTTTGTCCTATTCTGCAATTTTCAAATTTGGCTTACCCAAAGCTAGGCACCTAGATTGGGATTTTCAAAGGAGCCTTGGAGAGTTAGGTACCCAAATCCTAGTGAATTGGGTTCCCAACTCTTTCGAGCGCCTTTGAAAAACCCAACCTTAAATCAGCGGCTTGATTTTTCAGAGGTTTAAGTTCCCACTGCTCCCACTGACTTTAACAGGAGTAGTGAATACTCTGGACCTCCAAAAATGAGACAACTTACTTAGATGCTCAAATAGAGATTTGTATCCACATATTTTTTCCCAGGTAGATACTTATAGATCATGATCAAGTCACCCCTTAACCTTCTCTTTGTTAAGCTAAATAGATTAAGTTCCTTGAGTCTATCTCTATAAGGCATGTTTTCTAACCCTTTAATCATTCTCTTGGCTCTTCTCTGAGCCCTCTGCAATTTATCAACAGCTTTCTTGAACTGAGGGCACCAGAACTGGACACACTATTCCAGCAGCAGTCGCACCAGTGCCAAATACAGCAGTAAAATAACCTCTCTCCTCCTCTTCGAGATTCCTCTGTTTATGCATCCAAGGATCACATTAGCTCTTTTGGTCACCATGTAGCACTGGGAGTTCATGTTCAGCTGATTATCCACCATGACCCCCCAATTTTTTGCAGTGTCACTGCTTTCCAGGATAGAGTCCTCCATCCTGTAAGTTTGTTCCCAGACATGTACATTTACATTTAGCCATATTAAAACACATAGTGTTTGCTTGTGCCCAGTTTACCCAGTGATCCAGATTGCCTTATCTGCAAACTTTTATCTGTGATGATTTTGTTTTCTTCCTTATCACTGATAAAAATGTTAAATAGCATAGGGCCAAGAACTGACGTCTGCAGGACCCCAAAAGAAACACACCAGTCCAGTGATGAGTCCCCATTTACAAATTACATTTTGAGACCTCTCAGTTAGGTGTGTAGATGGCACCCTCACTGCCACACTAAGCAAGGGTGGAGCCTAGAGTCCCAAACTGACTTCGCCCAGCACTGGGCCTGTGCACACAATTCTGAAGGAATCAGTGTCTTGAGAACACTTAGGAATTTCTCATGATCTTGCTCCTCATGTCAGAATGAATCACTCAATGCCATTTTCAAGGAGCTGCTTGGTGTTGGGGATCAAAGGCCCAGCACCTTCACTTTGTGTGAAACCATGACAAATTTTCATAACAAAATAACGGTGCACCTTGGTCAACAGACATTGCTAATGGCAGGTTCCAAGAACACCCTCTAAATACCTGGTAGTTGAGATGTAAGAAAGCCTGCTATACTTAGAATCACGCTGGCATTTCCAGTTATAAACCCCTATTTTCAGACCTTCACAACTGTCCCAATTTAAAATTGTTCCTCGCAAACAAAGTTTCAACCTTTGGGATATATTTTTTCTTACCATATTTTCAAAAAAACACACATTGTTTTGGCTATTTTTGAGCTCCACATTTAAAATATAAACAGCGGTTTGCTGGTTTCAGGGCTATTTTTTGTGTTTGTACAAGTTAAAAATAGGTGTGATTTATAACATTAAACTTCACAGGGGGCACAAAGTTTGCCTCTCCATCTGGCGGTTTCTCAGAATGCTTCTCCAAGGCATTTCCATGCATAGGCTCTGTGGCCCAACGGTTCATTTACAAAATAGTCCAGAATGGCGCCTTTGAACTAAAAGTACTGCTTGACGTAAACTACTCATTGAGGGGAAAATTCAAACCCGTGCAGACAGCCATCACAAGACCTGTGCATCACTTACATCCTAAATAAGCCCTCTCTGGCCCCACCCTGGCTTGTAGTGCTGGGGGCCGCCTACAAATGAGTCATCTGTTTGGCTGGTGGGGAGCCTGCCATGTCTTATCCTGAAGTGGGACTTAAGCGGTGCATAGACCTTTTACTGGCCCTCTGTACGGGGTGCATTTCACCCTTAACCTAATGGCATGGGAATATGATCTATAAAACGCTGAACTGATCAAACACACATTTCCTCAGAGGTAGGGGACTTTATAAACAAAGCTGCCTTTTAAATAAAGTGCAAAGGAATTAAATGTTAGAAACCTAACTAGCAAAAGCTGGGAAAAGTGCAGCTCAAGCTGGCTTGGTGTCCTAGGCTCGCACTGCTGAGCCTGTTTTGTAAGCAACAGTGGAGAGATTAACGATAAATGTCAATTTCAGCTTTAAGTTTCTTGGCTCCGGTCATGTCCTTCCCAGCTGTAGTGTAACTAAGGGGGAAGGATACTGTATTTGGGATGGATGGGAAAGTGAGAGACACTAAGTCGAATTCAGACAGCGGGATGCATCCTCTCTAAGGCCAGAATCCTGCCCCTGTCCCCATGTGTTCACAAGATCTGAACAGCTTTGGGAGCAGTGTGGTTCTACTGTATGAGAGCGATGCAAGCAGGAGCCAATGGGCCAGGCTGCATGAAGTGAAGTTCTTTGTGTGGGTTCCGGCTGTAGTAGGGTGGAGGTGCATTTCTGTGTAGGGCTCAGCAGATCCACAACTATGCGGGCTGCTCAGCTGAACATGTCTGTGTTTTGGTGGTGGAGGCGAGTTGAAGCAGCTTCAAAGACGGCTGCAGCAGATTATTATTTTGCAGCTCCCCAGTGTGTGCTGGGCACCTCATGCCACAGATAAATCACCCAAGGCCCACACCACCTGCCGTCAGACTTCACACATCAAGCAGTCCAGGGGGTGAAGATGGGAAAGACAGATGAACAGGGCTACACTGGTAAAATCGCTCAGTTAACTCAGCGGAATTGTGTGCCCAGGATGAATAAATAAAACAAAAATTGAAAAATACATAGTAGCTGTCCTAGAAATACGTCTGGGTTCAGTCGCTTCTTCGCATGTCATGGCAGAAGGGGGTCTTAAGGAGGGAATTGAATGAGGGGAGGGTGATGGCCTACTCAACCAGCTCAGGAGAGAGCATGTCCTGCCTCAGGAGCCATGTGGAAAAGGTGCCAAGAGGGTTGTGGGATAGATGGGCCAATGGGACACTGAGGAGTGGAGTGGGTAGAGGCAATGTGATAAGAGGCTTGGGTGAAAGGGTCAGTTATTCAGGGCCTTGAAGGAGTGCCCAACCGTGTGCCTTTGTACACCCCTCAGAATGTCCATGCAGATAGATGGGGGGTAGAAAAGCAGCATGGGAGTACAGAGCAGCTGGCACACCTGCACAATCGGTCCTCAGGGTACACTCACACAGCCCATACCTTCTATCACCTCCGATCCAGGTGCACCAAACCAAGACATACAATGGATGTGAGTTGCTGGCTTCGTGCAATTGGTTCCAGTGATTCTTTCTCCCCCAGAGACCCAATAATCAGGTCTGTTCATACAGCAGTGGGGAAAGGGCCACCATGGAAGCCAAAGCTGTTCAGTTTGGGCTTTGGTGGCTATGTGAAAGGAAAAAATTACTCATGTTGGTCTTTGCAAGTTTTTGACAGTTTTTCGTAGCTGCAAAAAGAGCCTAATCTTTGCACTATGTGATACAAATTACTCCATGTCTCTAGTGGAACGGGGGAAAAGGACGCACTGCAATATTTCTCGTGACTTACATTTCATTTTTGTCATCAAAATGCCACCCAGCAAAGAGCTGTGCGGCTCCACTGATTTGTACTTTTTACTGCTGCTCTTGTGAATATTTTTCTCAGCCAATAGACATGGAAGCCTTTGGCATTCTTTGAAGAACTTTCTGAGGGAAGCCAATGGCTGGAGTGGACACTGAACTGGCTATAGACAACAACTCTGGGCTTTGTCTCAGAGAGAGCTGGTTCAGAAGCATGTAACCTTCCCATGTATCTGTGCTGACTAAAGTTCTGTTAAACACTGACAGAAGGATGAGAGGAAGGAGGAATGCAGACAGATAACGCTGTGATCCAGCCCTGCTTACTGGGGCGAAGACCTTGCTAAATTTATGGTTGTCTGACCTGTTATCTGTGAGCAGAAAGTGGCATCACAGGGAAGCCTATCCCCCGAGAACGGGATTCTGAGGAGAGAAGCTGTGTGCAGAGCAATCTGGCTGGACTGAAAGCAGGATGACCTTGGGGGGAGGGATAGCTCAGTGGTTTGAGCATTGACCTGCTAAATGCAGAGTTGTGAGTTCAATCCTTGAGGGGGCCATTTAGGGGTCTGGGGTAAAAATTGGGATTGGCCCTGCTTTGAGCAGGGGGTTGGACTAGATGACCTCCTGAGGTCCCTTCCAACCCTCATATTCTATGATAAAATATTCCAAGTGCCTAGGCAGTGAAAGGCACTGTAGGGCAAATGGATTTGTGTCTAGAGTATGGATTATTCCTGTGGGACTGTCAGGCATGAACCTTTGCAACTGAACTTGTTGATGACTGATGTGTGTTTGTATGTGAAGGAAGGGAAAACAGCAGGTGTATCAGGAGGCAAAGACTCCTACATATAAACAGAACAGCAGGTTTACTAGATTTCCTCTTTTAAAAGCCTAAGATAACTTAATAGATGCCCTCCTATTATCTAAAGAACACCCTCTTTCTACCATTATAATAAGAAAGGGCTGTGCTTAGCGTCAATGAAAGATGGGCTACACCAAAACTCTTTTTTTGTCCTTATTAACTTAGCAAAGGCTGGGAAAGTGTCTGTAGCTTAGCCTTAAATATCCCAAGTGCTGCATGAGCTTTAGCTGCCTGATGTGGCTAAGGGTCTCACAGCTAATTCCCCAAGGAGTTTCACTTTGAAAATGTAGGCATTGGAATGAAAGGCTCTGAAGTTCATAGAGGAGAGATGTACGCATCCATCTGTAGCGCCCATCAGCAGTATTGTCTCTTCACTGCAATGGCGATTTAAAGCTAGGTCACACATCTACAGCAGAAGGCATCCCTGGCACTCAGATAAATTATTTCTTAAAACCCTGAATGGGAATTCCTAAAAGCAAAAGCATCTTCATTTTTTTTTTAATTTTTTTTTAGCATAGCTGATTGGTCAGTCTGTGATAAATACTGAGCTGCTTATCTGGACACATGAAAAAAACACGTCATAATTTGGACAATAGGATAATAAATAATACCCAAAGCTAGCACCAGTAGAGATAAAGCTGAAATGAGATCCATCAACTGGAAGAACTCATGGCCCTACACAAAGGGTACACGGGAAAAAGTTCAGAGGGCCAGATCTTCAGCTAGTGTAAATCAGAGTAACTCCATACTGACTTACACAAGCTAAGAATCTGGCTTAAATGTGGCGCTTCACCAGTTTACATCTGCTAAGGATCTGACCCTAAGATCACACAGGGCCTTCTCTAAAGCCCGTTGAAGTCAATGGAAAGACACCCCCGTTTACTTCAGTGGGCTTTGCACGGGGCTCGTCAAGTTTCATTTGAGAGAAAACTGCTGAGACTTAGTTCAATAGGCCTGATCCAAACTTTATTTCTTAAACCTTAAAAATAGTTCAGGCTGATGATGAAAGGTCCTGATGAAACTTCCTCTATTTCTGATGCATTCTTTTCATCCCATCACTCAGACTCTTAAAATTAACTTACCCATTAATTTCCTTTCTCCTATTTTGAGTGTCAGGACAATGATGCCCTCTGGTGTAAGGGGAGGCACACCAGGACTAGCCATCAATAGTCACCTCCTGAGCTCTGGCACCTGGAGTGGAGCACCCCCAAATCTGATGCAGGACTAAAACCGATGGTCAGGAGGCTGACGTGTTGACTGAGCATCTGTACAATGGCCACTAGCTAGTCATCTTGAAAGAGCTGGATTTATTTTAATAGACACACAGAGCATATTGAGGACATTGGCGAAAAGTCTGCTGGAAAACCGCATGCTACTGGAAAGCTCCCCTTACAAATAGACAGACAGGGTGATGGATTTTCAGGCACTCAGAATAGGAAAAAGGAAATGAACCGGTAAGGAATCTTAATTTTTCTCTCTCCTACTTTTAGTGCCTGACAGTTCTACAGGGGGATATAAACAGATCGGAAGGCTATTTTGAGACCAGCAGAGTAGAGGAACTCTGAAAACGAAGGTTCAAAGGGAGGACGTGACAGCATCCTTAGAACTAGGTTGAGGTCTCAAGTCATATCTGTGTTGGAGGAGAACTAAGGAGTTCTGTAGCTTTCAGGAAACTCTTGAGACGAGAGTGGGTTTCTCAGGAACCCATTTTATCTGACTTGACAATGTTTGAAACTGCTGAAAATTGCACTCAGAGCCATCCCGCAGGATTCCAGAAGCTGTTTGGAGAATGTCCCATCTTCTGTACTCCACTGAAGCTGCTCTCACCAAGATCTCTAATGACCTCTTTCTAGACAAATATCAGGGTCTGGACTCCATCCTCATACTTCATAATTAATCAGTTACCCGTAACACCATTAATCATGCTCCTTTTCTTGTAATTCTAGTCTGTGTTGACTTTCATGGCCGCACGTTCCTGGTTCTCTTCTTATCTCTCTAATTTTTCCTCCAGTGTGTCATTTGTGTGGCCCGCCCCCCTTCCAACTTTTGGGGCTTTGTCCTGCTTCTCCTTTTTTCTTCCTTTACATCCTCTCACTATGTAATATAACCTGCAAACACAGCTTTGACTACTACCTCTACACTGATGACTGTCAGATCTACCTCTCCACTCCAGACCTGTCTCCCTCCATCCAAACTAAAATCTTAGCCTGCCTTTCTGACTCCTCTTTGGGCTTTCCAGCTGTCACCTTACATCCAATGCGGCCAAAACTGAATTCTTGGCTGTTCCTTTCTCTATTTTTCTCAGTCACTGTGGACAAGCCACCAACAGCCAGCCCCATAATCTGGATATCAACTTTGATTCACCCTCTTTCTAGACTCAGGCATCCAGGGTTTCTCTATGTCTTGCTGCATCTTCCTCTATAAAAATATTAAGATCTCACCTTTCCTCCTTCCAGACAGCTAACACTCTCATCCAGGACTTCATCATCCTGAACCTTGACTATTACAACTGCCTCTTTTCTGGCTTTGACTGCTACAACCTTGTTTCCCTCAAATCCCTTCAAAATACTGTTACTAAGATCAACTTCCTGACTCACTGTTTTGACCAATGGACTCCCCGTTCTCCACTACATCAAACACAAGCTATGTGTCTCTTGACGGCCTGCCACAATTCACCCCTACTCTACTTAGTGCTGTTAGTTCATTGCCAAGTCGACCTCTGCCTTCACTCTGCCAACACTGACCACCAATTTCACCCTAAAAACACCTCCCATCCCACCCCCATACGCATGGGCAAACTCATGCAAGTGTGCAGGGCCATTAATAGTCTCATGCAACGCAGGACTGTGACTCTCAGCAATGTGCAGGACAAAGTGCATGGATATGCAGCAATGGGGATCCCGAACTGTGGTAGAGGGATAGAGTGCATGCATGTCCCTATTTTGGCACCAGAACACCGTGCCACAGAATACCTCAGCAGAAAGAGCTACTTTTCTATGGTTAAGTGTTGGTGGGTCACCAGGGATGTTTCACTGACATCAGTGTTGGCTGGTCAGGGAAGGTGCATGACACTCACATCTTTAAGAACACAGGACTGTTCAGAAAACTACAAGCAGGTATTTTCTTTTCCCAGCAGCTGGATTACCACTGGGGATGTTGAAATGCTAATAGTGACCCTGGAGGGCCTAGCATATGCCTTACTCCCCTGGCTCATGAAACCATACACTGGCCACCTCAACAGCACCAAGGACGTATTCAACTATTGGCTCAACAAGCGCAGAATGACAGTTGAATGTGCTTCTGGTAGATTGCAGGGGTGCTCGTCTTGTTTATTCACAAGACTGGATCTCAGTGCAAAAAATATCCCAGTGACTGTAGCTGCCTGCTGTGTCCTGCATAATGTCTGTGAAGCAAAGTGGGGAACGCTGCCCCTGGGGTGGAGGTGGGGCAGCTGTCTGAAAAATTTGAACAGCCAGGCACAAGAGTTATCAGAAGAGCTCAGCATGGAGCCATTCAGCTCAGGGAGGCTTTGAAAGTACACTTTAGCAGTGAGCCACAGTAATATGTCGTGGTGTGCTGTGAGCAACCTGGCCCTGCTTTTATGGGGCCTGTTAGGAATTGTATGGTGCTTGGTGTACATTTATGATTGTTACACTGTTTCTTCCCCCCACTGATCCTATGAGCTGTGTCACGCTGTCCAATAACAAGTAAGGGGGTGCTTTCAGTACCGCTCAGCACTCTGCAGCAGGTATTGGGCACTAATATAGAGGAATGATTTTCCAAACTATAGAATTTTACTGAGTAATGAAAACAATGCAAAAAGTTTGGTGCAAGTTAAAAGCAAATACAAAAACTTAATAAATGTATGGACACAGTGGCTGCAGAAGCACGAATTCACTGCATTCTCTGCCTAGCCTCCAGTGGCGGGACTCTTATGGCACCTAACCACAACTTAAAGCTGCCATCTCACAGTGGAGTCCTCAAGGAGGAGCAGTGGTGCAAATGCTACCCTGTGTCATTGGGGTTGGCTTGAGACCTCTTCCCCTAAATCTAAGGTTTATCTTGTGTGGGGTGCAGCATGGCTCAGAAGATGGAGCACTGGACTGAGACAACGTCTTGCTGTGTGACTTTGGGCAAGTCACTACACCACCCTGTACCTCTGTTTCCCCTCCCGCCCTCTGGCTATTTAGATTACAAACTCTTTGGTCCAGGGACTGTCTTTTATGATGTTTGCACACCATCTGGCACAATGGGGAGCCTTGATCTCTGTTCCAACCTTTAGGAACTACCATCATGCAAGCAATAAATAATTGATCCCTTTTATCAGGTCAGCATTCAGTTGTGCATTAGGCTTTGGGTGGCTTCAAAGTTTATTAATTGCCCATGTTTATTCCTTTTTCAGGGGCTTCCCAGTGTTTGTCTGGCTTTGCTCTGCTGCACAGGTATTTGTCTAAGTAGACTCTGTTTTGTTTGTGTCCGTCCAGGTGGGATGTAGGTGCAAACACCTGACAGCTCTTCACACATCCCCGTGTTGCTTAGTTGATGGATTAATCGCTTTCCCCCTTAACAGCCTTTGTTTCTTATAACTGAGGGTCAGCTGGCACGGTCTAACACCTTCAGTATCGCTATTTCCTATACATCAGCTTCACTGACTTCCCATTATCTCAACCCTATCTGAACCTTTGTTAAATTCGAGAGGTAATTAAACACAAAGCCAAAGCAAATGTCAGGGTGATAATGAGAGAGATAAGATTTTTTTTGTTTTGAAAGAGACCTGACACATACCTGAAGTGCTTATTGGGCCACCGCCAGTGGAAAGTTACCTTTAAAGTGGTTACAGTTGGAACAGTGACCATATAAAAATGCCACCAATGTACACTGTGCTGCTCACAAAGGTGCCAAGCTGTCAAAGCATGCAAGCATTGGAGTGGTTGCCCTGAAGTCATTTACCCATGTGCTTAAAGTTAAGCACGTGCTACAGTGCTTTGCTCAACAAGGTCCTAAATCCAATGTTAGCTTAAGTGGGTGCAACTCAAGGGATGCCATTCCATTGATTTCAGCTATGCCAACAGTAAATTTGGCCCAATGTGACTTCAAGCCATAGCTGCTGCCTTTACTATTATTATTAATTATGTGTTACTAGGACCCAAAGTCCCCAGTCAGCATCAGGGGATCATTGTGCTGGGTGCCATGTGCAAACACACAGTAAAAGATATTCCCTGACCCAAATAATTGACAAATGAATGGTTAGCTCATGGTACCTTACACAAAGTACTTCACCCCATGAGTGGTCTCATCGACTATTCACTGCTCCCTTTGAGGGTGAAATTCCCCATGAGCAGATGTGGTGGATAAGCCCTGTGCTGCGCTCTGCTCAGGGGTGAATTTCAGCTTGAGGAGCACCAGGTGCATTTCTAATGCTGTGGAGGGCAGCATACACTCTCCCTGGATCATGGACTGTCCACCCTCCTTTTCTTTTCCAGGTTGAATAGAGTTTATAATCTGAACCAGGTCTATATTGTAATTCCCAGGGGAAAAAAGCTGCAAAGCATAAAAAGGCTGAAGCTTTCACAGTGAGCTTCAGAGACCTGAGTCTTGAGCAGTCACACAGCCTGTGAAGGATACACATGTTCCTGGCTAGGCAGCCCTTGCTGGTTAATGTTTTACTTAGTCCCATGTGTTTTTCCACTGGATAAATCCTCGGAAATCTACTGTACTTGGCTGTGTATGGTAAACATGTCTCCATCACTCTCGCACATGTGTTTACTTTTCTGGGTGCTGTTGGGGAAGTAGAGCTGGCCATATTGGTGGTAGTTGCTATGGATTGACATAGAAAAACACAAGAATGATAGACTTCTACCCACGTTCAATTCTCCACGCCCTGTCCTCGGCTGACCCCAGTCCCTCTGTATAGCCCTGGGCTACAAGGAGGGATTAATGTGATTAAATTTAAGAAAATAAATATTTTGGTTAGGGGAAAAAAATCAAGAATAGTTTCCTCCCACCAACAGCTGGTGCTGCACAAACATACAAACAAATAACTAACCATAAGAACCTGAGTCTCAGAGAAGGAGTGGGAGCCCAACTGCTCGGGACATTTAAAACAAAGTATATGCAAAGGTCTGTCCTTGCAGCTGTTGCATACTTCTGTCCTGTGTGCGGTGGGCATCAGACTTTGGCCTGCAGTGAACACACATTCAGTGTGCCTGGTTCTCTCCCGTGCACACTTCCACATTTTTTGGAATTAGAAAGCAGTCAGAAATGTTACAGTTGCAGATGTTTCACCTCCAAGGCCCAAATAATAACAAAACCCCTCTAGGTTAACAATTGCTCTTTAAAAACAAAATTTGTATAGGGAGCTGATATTTTGGCACTAATCAAGTTTGAAAGCAGGCACCACCATAAAGAAGAAAGTGAAAGCCCACCTTAAGGCATGAGTTAGGATCAGCATAATTGTTAATCCCACAGTTTAACTTGTGAGCTCTTCAGGACAGAGGCTATCTTTCCATTATAGTATGTTCAGCGCCAGCACAATACCCCCCTGCCCACCAGTTGAGGCCTCTTGGCACTATTGTAATACAAATTAATATTTATTTTTTTAAATGACCCAAAGTCAAATCAAATGAAGCTTTTACCAAATCACTTTCTCATTGTGCAGAATAAGACTGGGAAAGCAAACCAAAACTTGATCTAAAGTTAGTGGGCAGCACTAACCCTAAACCCATCCCTACCTATTTTTTGTGGAGTGGAAGGAAAGCAAGTGTCATTACAAAGCTAAAGAGCTCTCTAAATTCCCAGTGGGGCTGACTGCATTTAGATAGTTTGACCCAAAGATTTACTGTGTATTGCTGATTTTGCTAATACACAGTATGTTGTAAATAGTCCCGCTACCTCTCCACTCTGTTTACATAACAATAACATGCCAGTTCCCTTTTTTACCAGGCACATTCCACAGCAAGACACTCTGATTTACTGCCCCTGAAAGAGCTGCCATGACACTCAGGAAAAGGTGATCAAACCTTTTGCCACTATCCTGTACCACTGCCCACGTTTTGCTTTCATCACTTCCAATAGTCCCATTAGAAAGCAGAACTGATGTACTCTTATCAAGTTCCTGAGGTTATCAGCACAAGTCACAACCCTCGCATAGGTGATGACTCATCACAAGAAATTACACAGAGGGAGGATCTCTCGGACTGGCAGACAGGAAAAACAGACAGTATGCTGCATGGATTGAGAACCCATCTGGAAAAAGGAGGGAGCTGATGATCAGTGACAGAGAATGAATGGTCTATCATCCAGTTGGAAGCAAGACCAGTAAGATTACCATTCCTGTACTATGGAAATAGGCAGCTGGAGAGTTCAGTGGGACCTGGCAATCACATTGGCCTACCTCAGCTGGCAAGGGAAACCCAGGAATAAAGATGTCCAACTAGGTAAAAGAACTAAACGAAGAAGAGGTTCAAAACTCCTCTGAAACCCATTGAGGTAGGTCAGTGATGTCCTCATGGCCAGAGTGACCAACAGAGATCTGTGAAGTGTCCACCTGAGCTTTAGTAATCAGTTTTTCCAAAGAACACAAGCTGGACAGAAAGGCTTTGTATAAAAGGGTGGACTGCAGCCTTTGTTAAAAGGGTGGTTCGTGGGCCCATGACACACACTAAACCCTATCTAACCCATTAGTGCTGCCTGGGGAGGTTCCAAACATCTGGACCGGTGTGTGAGAATGAAGGGGAAAAAGTGTAATGCTCCCTCATTTTCCTCCTTCAAATTCTTCAGTCCTAGCCTTCACCCCTTCCTTTCAAAATTCACAAAGTGAGTCTGAAAAGAGAGAGCGACAGTAATATAGCTGTATGAAGTGGTATCCATTGGGTCATTCTGGTCTCTCCAATGAAGTTGACGCATTTATTTCTGTTTCACAGTCACTATTCCTGTGTTCACTGCTGTGATTGTGTCAGCTAAGAATTCTGAAAGGGCGCAGATGTCAGGTATAGCAAAACACAGTACTAAGAAGGCCAAAGGATTTGCCTCCATCTGCAGGCTGGGAGGAATTAAGCCCAAACATATGGACTGGTGTAGGGAAAAACTGGAGGGAGAAAATATTAACTGGTGCTACACAAGGAAGTGCAAGTTATAGAGGTTTCAGAGTAGCAGCTGTGTTAGTCTGTATTCACAAAAAGAAAAGGAGTACTTGTGACACCTTGGAGACTAACAAATTTATTTGAGCATAAGCTTTCGTGAGCTACAGCTCACTTCATCGGATGCATTCAGTGGAAAATACAGTGGGGAGATTTATATACATAGAGAACATGAAACAATGGGTGTTACCATACACACTGTAACCAGAGCGATCACTTAAGGTGAGCTCTTACCAGTAGGACAGCGGGGCAGGGGGGAGACCTTTTGTAGTGATAATCAAGGTGGGCCATTTCCAGCAGTTGACAAGAACGTCTGAGGAACAGTGAGGGGGGATAAACATGGGGAAATAGTTTTACTTTATGTAATGACCCATCCACTCCCAGTCTCTATTCAAGCCTAAGTTAATTGTATCCAGTTTGCAAATTAATTCCAATTCAGCAGTCTCTCGTTGGAGTCTGTTTTTGAAGTTTTTTTGTTGAAGTATTGCCACTTTTAGGTCTGTAATCGAGTGACCAGAGAGATTGAAGTGTTCTCCAACTGGTTTTTGAATGTTATAATTCTTGACGTCTGATTTGTGTCCATTTATTCTTTTACGTAGAGACTGTCCAGTTTGACCAATGTACATGGCAGAGGGGCATTGCTGGCACATGATGGCATATATCACATTGGTAGATGTGCAGGTGAACGAGCCTCTGATAGTTTGGCTGATGTGATTAGGCCCTATGATGGTGTCCCCTGAATAGATATGTGGACACAGTTGGCAACGGGCTTTGTTGCAAGGATAGGTTCCTGGGTTAGTGGTTCTGTTGTGTGGTGTGTGGTTGCTGGTGAGTATTTGCTTCAAGTTGGGGGGCTGTCTGTGCAAGGACTGGCCTGTCTCCCAAGATCTGTGAGAGTGATGGGTGGTCCTTCAGGATAGGTTGTAGATCCTTGATGATGCATTGGAGAGGTTTTAGTTGGGGGCTGAAGGTGACGGCTAGTGACGTTCTGTTATTTTCTTTGTTGGGGCTGTCCTGTAGTAGGTAACTTCTGGGTACTCTTCTGGCTCTGTCAATCTGTTTCTTCACTTCAGCAGGTGGGTATTTTAGTTGTAAGAATGCTTGATAGAGATCTTGTAGGTGTTTGTTTCTGTCTGAGGGGTTGGAGAAAATGCGGTTGTATCGTAGAGCTTGGCTGTAGACAATGGATCGTGTGGTATGATCTGGGTGAAAGCTGGAGGCATGTAGGTAGGAATAGCGGTCAGTAGGTTTCCGGTATAGGGTGGTGTTTATGTGACCATCGCTTATTAGCACCGTAGTGTCCAGGAAGTGTGGACTTGATCTTGTGTGGACTGGTCCAGGCTGAGGTTGATGGTGGGATGGAAATTGTTGAAATCATGGTGGAATTCCTCAAGGGCTTCTTTGCCATGGGTCCAGATGATGAAGATGTCATCAATGTAGCTCAAGTAGAGTAGGGGCGTTAGAGGACGAGAACTGAGGAAGCGTTGTTCTAAGTCAGCCATAAAAATGTTGGCATACTGTGGGGCCATGTGGGTACCCATAGCAGTGCTGCTGATTTGAAGGTATACATTGTTCCCAAATGTGAAATAGTTATGGGTGAGGACAAAGTCACAAAGTTCAGCCACCAGGTTTGCCGTGACGTTATCGGGGATACTGTTCCTGACGGCTTGTAGTCCATCTTTGTGTGGAATGTTGGTGTAGAGGGCTTCTACATCCATAGTGGCCAGGATGGTGTTTTCAGGAAGATCACCGATGGATTGTAGTTTCCTCAGGAAGTCAGTGGTGTCTCAAAGATAGCTGAGAGTGCTGGTAGCGTAGGGCCTGAGGAGGGAGTCTACATAGCCAGACAATCCTGCTGTCAGGGTGCCAATGCCTGAGATGATGGGGTGTCCAGATTCTATTTGGCCCTTAGGACTACAGCCTCTTCACTGTCTATAGGACTTGAGTGATAAGCATAAATTTTATTTTCTGGGGGAAAGAGGAGTAGTCAGGGCTAGAGGTCTGTCATGTAAAATGAAAGGGACATTGGTGAAGAATGCAGCTCATATAGAACCAAATTCTTTTCTGGTGTAACTCCATTGAAATGAATGGAGTTACACCATGGCTTCATCTGGCTCACTGATAGCCAGAGTTAGAAACCACAAGAGACACTGTGGACCTGAGTGTGTTTAGGGAATATAATGAGGGCTGATTAGGAAGATCTGAGTAAAGAGGAGACCAGGAAAGAGGGTAAGGTATACTATCACTCCACCTTCCTTTTCATGGTTTCCTTTGTTATAAAAGCCACAAGGGGTATATTTAAAAACCCAGTCATGGTACTTACTTACATCATGTTGCTTAATATAAAATTTCAGTGGAGCAATAGGATCTGGATTATATTACTACGATACGTGGAACGTAAGCATGGCCATACTGGGTCAGACCAATGATCCATCTAGCCCTGTATCCTGTCTTCTGCAAGTGACCTATGCCAGATGCTTCAGAGGAAAGGAACAGAACAGGGCAATTATCCAGTGATCCATCCCCTGTCATCCCGTCCCAGCTTCTGGCAGTCAGAGGTTTAGAAACACCCAGAGCATGGGTTGCACCTTTAACCATCTTGGCTAACAGACAGTGATGGATCTATCTTCCATGAACTTATCTAATTCTTTATTGAACCCAGTTGTACTTTGGCCTTCACAACATCCCCTCGGCAACAAGATCCACAGATTGACTGTGCTTTGTGTGAAGTATTCCTTTTGTTTTGTTTTAAACCTGTTGCCTCTTAATTTCATTGGGTGACCTCTGGTTCCTCTATTATGTGAAGGGGTAAATAACTCTTCCTTATTCACTTTCCCCACACCGTTCCTGAATTCATAGATCTCTAGTGTATCCCCCCCATAGTTGTCTCTTTTTAAGCTGAACAGTCCCAGTCTTTTTAATCTCTTCTCCTATGGAAGCTGTTCCATCCCCATATACATTTTCAGTTCCCATCTCTGCATCTTTTCCAATTTGAATGTATCTTTTTTGAGGAAGGGCAACCAGAACTCCATGCAGTATTCAAGGTGTGGGCGTAGCTTAGATTTCTATAGTGGCATTATATTTACTGTCTTATTATCTATCCCTTTCCTAATAGTTCCTAGCTTTTTTGACTGCCACTGCACATTGAGTTGATGTTTTCAGACAACTGTCCACTGTGACTCCAAGGTCTTTTTCTTGAGTGGTAACAGCTAATTTAGACCCTGTCATTTTGTATGTATAGTTGGGATTATGTTTTCCAGTGTGCATGACTGTGCACCTATCAGAACTGAATTTCATGTCCCAATTTCTTGCCCACTCACCCAGTTTTGTGAGATCGCTTTGGCTATGTCTACACTGCAGACCTTCTAGCAGCGCAGCTGTACCACTGCAAGGTTTCCCATGTAGCCACTCTATACTGATGGGAGAGAACTCTCCTGCTGGCATAATTAAACCACCCCAATGAGCGGTGATGCCAGTTCAGCGGGAGAACATCACCTGCTGACATAGCACTGTCCACACCAGTGCTTTTGTGGGTGAAACTTAAGTTTTTTCACACCCTTGACTGACAAAAGTTTTACCAACAAAAGTGCTAGTGTAGACAGAGCCTTTGTAACTCTTTGCAGTCAGAATTGGATTTAATTTTCTTGGGTAATTTTGTACCATCTATAAACTTTGTCACCTCACTGTGTTCCCCCATTTCCAGATCATTTATGAACATGTTGAACAGCACTGGTCCTAGTACAGATCTTTGGGGGACCCTGCTATTTCCCTCTCTCCATTCTGAAAACTGACCATTTATTCCTATCTTTTAACCAGGTCCTGACCCATGAGCGGATTGTCCCTCTTGTCCCAGGACAGCTTACTTTGCTTAAGAGCCTTTGCTGTGGGACCCTGTCACAAGCGTTCTGAAAGTCCAAGTACACTGTATCCACAGGATCACCCTTGTCCACATGCTTGTTAACATCCTCAGTAGTAGATTGGTGAGGCATGATTTCCCTATACAAAAGCCGTCTTGACTCTTTCCCAACATATCATGTTCATCTATGTGTCTGATCATTCTGTTCTTTATTATAGTTTCAACCAATTTGCCTGGTATTGAAGTTATGCTTACCAGCCTGTAATTGCCAGAATCACCTCTGGATCTTTTATAATAAAGGGCATTACGTCAGCTATCCTCCAGTCATCTAGTACAGAAGTTGATTTAAGTGATAGGTTACATACTTTGAGTTCCATCAGAATGTTTGGGTGAATGCCATCTGGCCTGGTGACTTATTACTGTTTAATTTATCTATTTGTTCCAAGACCTCCTCTATTGACACCTCAGTCTGGGACAGTTTCTCAGATCTGCCACCTAAAAAGAATGACTCTATTGTAGGAATCACCGTCACATTCTCTGCAGTGAAGACAGATGCAAAGAATTCATTTAGCTTCTCCGCAACAGCCTGGACTTCCTTGAGTGCTCCTTTAGCACCTTGATCATCGAGTGGACCCACTGACTGTCTGGCAGGCTTCGTGCTTCTGATGTACTTTAAAAAATTGTGGCTGTTAGTTGTTATGTCTTTTGCTTTTCAAGTTCTTTTTTGGCCTGCCTAATTATACTTTTACACTTGCCAGAGTTTATACTCCTTTCTATTTTCCTCAGTAGTATTTGACTTCCAGTTTTTAAAGGATGCCTTTTTGCCCCAACTGTCCCTTTTATTCATGGTGACCTTTTTAGTCTTTTTATTGTTTGTTTATTTATGGTTACATAAATCCAGGGGAAGAGAAACAGAAACTATACTAGTGAAAGACCCCATCAGAATGCATCATTCCAGAAGACAGTGCTGGTTCACTGGACATTGTCAAAGAGCAAACACACATGTGGAAAGTGTTTTATACCAAGGGGTTTGCCCAGAGGCCAATAAGGGAACTGAAGAAGTACTAGATAATGATTTACCAAGCCAAGAAATCAGGAAATCAGAAAAGACAATAAGCTTTTACACCGGATATTGTAAAAGTTAAGGTCATGTAATCTTGTTTCACATCAAAAGTAGGTCCTTTGATTTTTATGATATGGGGAGATTTATAGGTCCAGGTTGCAAAAGGTGGCACCCCCGCTCCTTTCTTTTTAAGGAGTCTCAATTTTCTGTGTATCCATCTATAAGAAATTAAAAGAGTAAATCAGGTAGCCAACCAATGGCTCATACATGCAGGCACAAATAATGCAGGGGTCAAATTGCTCCAACAAAAAGTGAGAGGTAGGCCAACACCCCATGTAAAAAGCATTTGTCTGGGCACCTCACGAATTCGGCTGGGTCCCTTTGTCATGCCCATTTATCACCACAGGATCAACTCAGCACAGCCACAGCATCTTACTCCTTGCAATGGGCCCTGCTCTTGTGGGCTGGCTTACTGTGTTTACAGACGGGGAGAAAGCAAAAGTTCACACTCAGCACAATAGGAGTCCCGCCCGGGGTCAGCAAAGAGCAGAAAGGTCAGAGGCACCACCTTGATGTAGGAAGGCGGGGACAGCAGTTTTACTGGAGTCCTTACAGCTAAGTAGCTGAGTCAGTCTCTCCCTATCAGGCCTGTCCCTGGGGTTCCCTGGACTCCTCGGGGAACTGGGCGGGGGTCCTGACATGGGTTCCTCCTGCTGTCCAAGAACTACTTTAGCCACTTCCTTCTCAGGGCACCCCCCGACAGACTGCAGCTTCCTCCTTTTAACTTAAAGCCCTCCTCCCTACCAGGCATGATTGTCAGGGCCAGTGGGGAGGAGCTACCTTAGCACCCAGAACCTTCCCTGGCAGAGCGGGGTTTATACACCCTGTCACACCCTGCTGAAAATCTGGGCCACAGTGTGCACCTGTGAGATCTGAGATGCTGAACAAATACAGAATGAATCACTGTGCAGAGTCTGGCATCCAGATAGTGTGTGGATGGGCATAGTATAAGGATCAGAAGCGAACAGAATACTGAATCAGGGATCAGATTTTCTAGGGCTCTCACAAAAATAAAACAAGCATTAGTTCAGGATTTTCCAGCCTGTCTCAGGGTTTGATTAAGAGAAAACACTTTGAATTTGGTATCTTTCAGTTGTAGGTGGTATAATGCCAATGGGACAGATACAAGGAATCTTGGAATGGATGCCAAAATCCAGGGCCAGATTAACTTTCCTGTGGGCCCTGGGGGTTTGGAGTGCAGGAGTGGGCTCAGGGCTGGGGCAGGGGATTGGGGTGTGGGAGGGGGTGCAGCTCCAGCTGGGGGGTGGGTGCAGCAGGAGGTTCAGGGTGTGGGCTCTAGGTGGGTGTTTGGGTACGGGAGGGGGCTCCAGGCTGGGGTAGGGGGCTGGAGTGTAGGCTCCGGCCGGGAGGCACTTACCTTGGGTGGCTCCTAGTCGGCGGCACAGCGGGGCTAAGGCAGGATCCCCCAGAGTTGACAAATCCATGGAAACTAAGCAGAAATTGGGCTAGTTTTAGGCTGAGTTGGCTCGTGCGCTGGCTGTTGGTAGCTTTTTGGCTTTCAGGGCTTTTATAGCAGCTTGTCGCTTCTTGTTTTTTGATTGGCTCCCAGCCCTGGCTCGCTCTGGTCCCAGCCAATCAGAATGAAAGCTTGAATTGGGTGATTTTGGCTCCAGTCCAGCTACAGCGTGTGTGTGTACCTGCCCCCGAGTGCCTGATTGTGCGTGGCAGCGTGCTGAGCGTGTATGTGGATCCCCACCTCTGTCCCTGAACACCCCTTGCCTAGGGGCCCGCAGGGGCATGCTGGTGAGCCGGCACACGTGGCTCCAGCCCTGCTTGGGGGCTGGGGGGGCGCCAAGGCTCAGGGACCAGTGTCCAGCTCACAGCGCGGAGACTTGCCACAGGCCAGATGAAAAGAAGCAGCGGGCCCCATCCAGCCTGCGGGGGGGCCCTTAGCCCGAGGCCCTGGGCTGCAGCCCCTAAAGGCTCTGCATTAATTCAGCCCTGCCAAAATCCCATGAACATTGCATCATGATATCTCCTACCTGTAGCTCTGACTCTGCTGTGTTATCTCCTTCCTGGTATCGAATAATAGGAGGAGCCTAAATTCCAATGAATCTTTCAGGGCTTTTTCTAGGGATTCCCTAAAAAAACCTCATGCCACTGAAAGGGGCTTCAGTGTAGGGTGACCAGATAGCAAGTGTAACAAATCAGGACCGGGGGTGGGGGGTAATAGGTGCCTAGATAAGAAAAAGCCCCCAAAATTGGGACTTTCCCTATAAAATCAGGACATCTGGTCACCCTACTTCAGTGAGAACAAGAAGTCTGAGTCCAGGGCCCTAAGCTATAACTTTCTTAAGGCCATGGTGCTGCCCATCAGTTAACCAGAACCAAACATGATGTATCACACAGGAAGGAGACTAGGGGGCTGACTTTAGGACCTTAAGACACTCTTTGGATTTTCTTTCCAGCTGTTCCTTAGAGTTGTTTCTTTTTTTCCCTATGGTCAGACCTGGCTTTTGTCCAGTTCAAGGGTGCTCAGAATGGGAATTCCTACTGTTAGGGGCTTATTCCTTCACCCGCTTACTTCCCTGGTTCTTCTCTTGAACAGAGAGCAACAATACCCGAAGTCCAAAGGTGCAAAGAATTCGATGTTTATTGGGGTGAACTTCCAGCAAGCATGATTCCAGTTTCCTTCCTCAGTGTCCCCCTTCCCAGCTCTGACACCACAGAGCCTTACCTGTGTCTCTGTTCCATTCCCCCCCGCTTAGCAAAACATGATTCCAATTTCCCCATCCCCATTCCCTGTTCCTATTCCCCCCCACACTTACTTCCTGATTGACTGCAGACTATATAGTAAAACTTGAGTTCCCTTTAGCTATACCTTAACCAATCATTTTACTGAAATTTAACTAACCAATCCTAACATATTCTAACATGATTAGCCAACCAATTATATCCCACCACCTTAATTAGTTTACACCCAGCAAATTTAATTATACAGCAGACAGAAACAATCACAGAACCAGACAGAGACCATGCAAATAAACAATAGCAAAGTAGGAACTATAATGACAAAACAATACAGAAGTGAGGATTTCACAACTACATCTATAAAGACATAAGGGTTTCCCAGCTGTGTCTATTGATAAGTGAGTTCTTACCGAACAGAAAACTATCAAACTAAATTTCCTTTTACATCTTCTAGGCTCTTCCCTTTCCCTGGAGGTGATCAATCAGATCACCTTTCTAACAGCCCCAGGTTGCCTTCTTTCAATGTGACTAGTCTGGAATGTGAGGATGTGACCATACACTTCCTAGCTTATGGCTGCCTCTGCTGTATAGCCAAAGATCTTAGCATAAGAACAGGACCTCAGACTGTCACAGTATTTAACAGACACTAGACAAAGCTGTGTTAGCACAGGGCAACAAGGTTTGTGTGTGCCCAGGATAAGTCCATCTTGCCAATTGCCTATATGTAGTCCATGTCCTGGCCCGTAGTGAGCCCCTGGTTTATACAGCTGCTTCAAAGACCACCCCAGGTAACGGAGAAAACATCAGCCTTTGAAGGATCTGCTGGGAATTGGAAGTTGTCGTATTATTTACCCAGTTGGATTTATGTGGTCATGTGTGTGTTTAACAAGGAGCCGGGTGCCTGCTGGACTTCTGAGGCTGGAATTTATACAGGCTAGCATTTGGCTGTGGCAGTTTATCTTGAATGAAAGAATAATAAACTCAGTTGACAGGATGATGTATTCAAAGCATCTTCTCCTCCCACAGAGTGTGGTAGGGGGTGTCTGGTTTTCATGAAGTTGTACTAGTATGTGATTAAGCTGAAAATATTATCAATACCAAATTGTTAGAGGCTTCAAGGGATCAGTTGTGTGGTGGGAAGAAATGTCCATCCCTAATGGGTGACAGCCTGACACAACCGGTGTTCTGAGAACATATAGCCTGGGCAGGTGAAGCAGACTGGTGGGTTAGCCTTTGGAGTCTTAGATATTTCTGCAGAAGAGAAAAGGCTGAAGCTGTAGTTATCTTTCATTCTTTTCATAGATAATTCCTGCAGAATTGTTCATCGGCCTCCTCTGTCTCTTTTCTAGTTGTCCTGTTGTTGGATCTCTCTCACTGAATGGATAAACAAAAAGCTAAGAATTACTGAAGATTGCGCTATGAGCCTTCCCCAGGCTTTTCTATCTTCATGCTCACATGCAGTGGGCAAGTGGTGTCTCATGGGCTTTTGGATTAACCAACAACTAGACATCATCAGCTGCCAGCCACAGTTCTACTACCCACCTACCTTCAATCTCCTCTTTCTACTTCCGCCAGCACAGATGGTGACTGGCTGGAAGCTGAGGACATCTCTGATGCTAGGAAGTTTTTCTCATAGCCCAACAGGTAGATTAAGGAATAACAACGTCCATAGCTCACATGTATATTGTGCTTTTCATCCTGAAGGGTCACTAAGTGCTTTACAAACTGCATCCTCACCTACATCAAGAAACAGATAAAACTCACACACCTTCTGTGACATATTCAGGTGCTAATGGCCACATTACAGTCTGTGTATTTCTGTCTTGTACCACTACTTTTGCCATGTCCAGTAGACTAAAATCATTGGGACAGAGTCCTATAGGCATATAGATTTAAATACTACGCAGATGCATTATTATAATAAAAATTATGCATATGGGAGCCACACTCCACTGAAATGCAGCCACCTCTGAGATGCAAGGTAATACACAGCGGGGGAAACATTTGGCCAAGGAAGACCAGGACAAACATGTTCTTAAGAAAAGTGCCAAGTGATCCATAATGCCTAAGTGGAATGAACAGACCCTCTGTTTGTAAGGCCTCACCCAACTTCCTACCCCCATAGTAAACTGCATGAAATTCCATTTATTAATTGCATTTCAGGATGATCTAGGCTGGGACGGAACATATAGTTCCAGTGAGTCTGTTCTGACTCTGGTGCCCCAACGATTAAGCCATCACCCTGCAGGATCCCTCAACTGGAAGGCTGAAGCAGAGATAGTTGGTCACATATTTTCTTGCCATTCTATGCACCAGATGGAAGCTAAAGGCTAATCTTTGGTGTATGGTTCACCATTTGAAGTGATTGAGGTTGAGGCTGAAGGGAGGGGAGAAGACAGTCTTATGAATGTTTCCATGGTGGGGAGGCAGTGATGAATATTTATCATCTGCATGAGACCAGCATCATTGCAACTCTTTTTTCACTTGCCATTAGATGCTACTAGTTTCAGTGGAGACTGATACACAAATGTCCCCTTTGCACTGGAATATAGATTGCTCTAATGATAAAGTCAATGTACTGTTTTGGTTGTTACAGGACTTCACTAGCAACAGATGCTAGTTAGATATTTAAAACTTTTCCAGTGACAAGACATTACTGTTTTATGTAGATTGTATTGATTTACTAATTGCAAGGCATAATAATTTATGAGAAATCTATTACTCTCTGTGACAGGGTGTGCATACCCCACATTGAGCCAGAAGGGATTAACCCCACACTATGGGCGGAGGAAGTTCCATCCCTCAGACTGTACTGGGCATGCTCCAAGTGCTATGCTAATATAAAAGGGAGAAGCCTGGCTCAGTCTGAGTGGACTGCTGGAGAGGAAGGACCTTTGATGGAGGTTCCATCTGAGGAGGCACCACAGCCTTTGCCTAGGGGAGCCGGAGATCTGTGGCCAATGGAGACTGAGGGAACTACTTGCGCTGAGCAAGTTGGAGACCCTGATGCCCCATGGACCGCAGCTTCAGGAAGAGCGGTAGGAAGTGACCCACGGAGGTATCTCCCACCCGTGTGAGGTCAGTGTGCTTTGGTGGGATTCCCTGCTGATCCAATAGTGGACCACTCTGCCACTGCTAGCGCCCTGGGTCAGGGCCTGGTGGAGTCGGGTGGGCCTGGGCCCCCCTACCATGGCCTCCACCGGCTCAAGGGCTGCTGTATTGACTCTGGCCGCTAGGCCATGCTGCCCTAGACTCAAGCAGGGGTGCTGGAACAATTTGTATAGTGGGGGTGCTGAGAGCCATTGAACCAAACTGTAAACCCTGTATATGATGGAAACCACTTCAAGCCAGGGGGTGCTGCAGCACCCCCTGCACCCATAGTTCCAGCACCTATGGGCTCAAGGGCTGCTGTATTGACTCTGGCTGCTAGGCCATGCTGCCCTGAACTAAAGGGCTGCTGTATTGACCCCGGCCATTAGGTCATGCAGCCCTGAACCCAAGGGCCACTGCTTCGACTTTGACCCTTGCACCTCAGCATGGTGAGGCCCAAGGCAGTTGGGTGGACAATAATTGCAGTATCCACACACCCACAGTCCACCCCGACAGGAGATGGGGTGTTAATACACCTCCACACTCTCCCCTTTTATTTTTCTGTTCCTGTAGGAACATGAACATTCCTTCTGTTCTACAACCAATCACATCCATCCTTCATGCCATTAACATAGAGAAAACAAAGAGGCCTGATCCAAAGTCCATTGAGGTCAATGGAAAAACTTCCATTGACCTCAACAGGCTCTGGATCAGTTCCAGGGAGGGCAACTCACAAGCCTGTAACATTATCCAGATCCCTCATCAGAAGTTATTTGTGCTTTGTCTTGTCTTTGATTTCCTTTTCTCTCTTCCCCCTTCGGAACATGAAGACATTGTTATAGAGGCAACAGCTAGACCTTAATCTGCCCTCCTTGTGAAATCTTTTCTTTTTTAATTATTATTTCTTCACACTTCAGCTGTTTTGCACAGAAACCTCCTTTGCTTTTCTTCAGCAAGTTTTCCCTGACGACACCCAAGTTTTAAAACATCCAGTTCCATAAATGAGCTACTGTTGTTTTTTCCATGACAAACTCAAAAAGAACAAACCCTGGTAGAATGGGCGGGATTAGCACCATTTCCCTGTTTGTCTGGGTTTTGTGCCATCACGGATCATGATCTGCCAGTCTGAGGTGATGCAGTGCACACATGTGAGACTGCAAAACGGTGCAAGAGTCCCCTGCAACTAAGCTTCTCTGAACTTTCAAATCCTACCTGCAAAGTGGGCAGCTCTGAGCAGCTTGGATTCTAACAGGACTGTTAGTAAATCCAAATTGACCTAACTACCATTGTCAGGATAAGAAATGAACTGGGGCCAGGAGGAGTGAAATGACAGAACAAGGAGAAATGGTCTCAAGTGGTAGAGGGGGAGGTTTAGGTTGGATATTAGGAAAAAAAATTTCACTAGGAGGGTGGTGAAGCACTGGAATGGGTTACCTAGGGAGGTGGTGGAATCTCCTTCCTTAGAGGTTTTTAAGGTCAGGCTTGACAAAGCCCTGGCTGGGATGATTTATCTGAGGATTGGTCCTGCTTTGAGCAGAGGGTTGGACTAGACCTCCTGAGGTCCCTTCCAACCCTGATATTCTATGATTCTATGATTTATTTTAAATATCTACTAAGCCTGGTAGAGCTTATTTGAAACAGCCAAGACAGACATAGTCTTCCCTCAGATCTGTCCCCTTGACATTTACTGGCTCAGAGCCACACTGAGCCAGATTAGCAGACTCTGTAAATTGGCCTAAATCCATTGACTTCAAAGGATCTGTGCCTGTTTGCACCAGCTGGGGATCCAGCCCATTGATTTCAATGGAACTGTGCTGCTTTATGCCAACTGGAGAGCTGGCCCAGTTCTGCTTTTATTACTTGATTTGCTGTAGTAAGTGGGGACATTTCAGGCAGAAAATGTGAGGGACTGGGAAGGCTTGTGAGTCTTTTCCAGGCTGAGAAGTGATACAAAGCAGCATGTGAGGAAGCAGCGCCTGCAGGCAAGTGCAGGGAATCTGTCAGGTACCGTCAAGGCGTGATGGCGTGATGGTTGCAGGAACTCTCCCTGCTGCAGATTCAAGGCAAATGGAAAAGAATGCTTGCTCCCCGGGTATGATCTGTGAGCATTCACAGTATATACTGCGAGAGGATACACAAAACTTTTGGCTCCCAAAACACAGGGTGACACCCCGCAAACTAAGGAAAACTCCACCCTCATCTCAGTCAGCGGGAGGGTCTCGTCCTACACATTGTGCAAGCAGGTCTGATGTCCCCCATTAGGAAGCAGTGGCAGCAGTGCTAGTCAAATGTGGTTTGTGGATGTACGGTTATCGCTGGGGTTTCATACTTCCCTACCAGCATGCTGTTGGAAAGAGAAGGGCTGTGAGGAGGAGTTCCTGTTACAACTGAGGAACGGTGATGTTCCTCGATTTCTTTCCCTCTGCTTCAGCACCTCACTGACCGTATCGTAATCAGGACAGGTGGGACACCTGGAGGAAGTCTAAGAGCTTGCTGCCCCCTGGGCACAATGGTGCAGGTGTCCCCTAATAGGAGGTACACGATACGAACCTCAGGGGTAGGTGGAGGCAACACTGATCAGGCTGTACTGTAGTTTCAGTGGACAAACCAGTCTCACTGTCCTGAACAGGAAATTCTATAAACATTGAGTGTGGGGGCTTGGAGCCAAATTCTGACCTCACTGCAGGGTAAATCCTGTAACTCCACTGGTGTCTATGAGCTTGCACCAGGTAGATACAACATTACCCATTGTCACTGGCCTATAAAACACCATGCTTTGTTCTGGCCCTATCCTTACAGTAATAGCTCTCTGGAACAGGGACTCTCTTTTCGTTATATGTGTGGATAGCGCTAAGTACAATGGAGCCTGATCCCTGGCTGAGACCCCTCGATGCTACCATACTATGAATTTTTATTGCTATTACAATCATTGTACTGACAACACCTTTTGTTTTAGGTCCTAGTTTGGGAGCTACTTTGTTTTGAATTACAGTGAGCTGAAAATGGCAATTACGGAAAAATTTCTCCAGATCCTCATTTATCTTACCCCAGAGGTTCCATGCATTCACTGAACCAGACCTCGTGGAAAGATTTTCCCCTCTCTGATCAGATAAAATGTGCTGCTCCTGGAAATGTTACTGTAGCACAGTGAATGAAGGTAAACTCAAAGGACTGGTAGGAAGTCTTTCTCTTTAAGATCGATTATATGTTTGTACAGCACCTAGCACAATGGAGTCCTGGTCCATGACTGCGGCACCTACATACTACAATAATACAAATAACAACAATAATGATTGTGAACTGGTCCTAGATCGACATCCGCTTTGGCCATCTCCCGGTTTTAGAGTTCTTGCCAGGAAATCCAAATATAAGAAGTTCAGGCTTGTGTTGCCCAACCTGGTTCATACCCAGCTAACTCAGGGAATATGGAAATGTTTCAGGGGGCGGGAGGGAGGCTATTTCTTGTCCATCTCATGTGTGTATTTCTAATTGTCTGGGACTATGGGAATATGTTTCCCTTAAGGGTGTGGGTGTGCTGGATGTTCTGGGCACATGCAGTCTGGAACTACTGGGTGTGGTGCTGAATGGAGTGGCCCCATCCCGATAGCCCACGAACGAACACCACCCCCACCCCTGTGCAAGGGGTGGAGGAGGAGCAGCAAAAGGGTTGCAACAACTGCTGCTGGTCAGCAGAGGCCTTCCCCGTCTTCCACAGGCGCCCAAGGTAGAGCTCGTCTCCTGGTGCACAGGGTGGAGCTCAGTAATCCCTTGGAGACAAGGGGCTTGACAGAGATCTGCTTCATTCAGTGTCTCAATTCCAGCTGCCTCTTCATTATATAACATGAGCCTCTTAAAGGTGAAGCTCCCAACAGACATCACTTGCTTACAGAATTCTCCCAAAATATTTGATGTGACTGTATCTGTATGTCTCTAACTCTAAAGCAGGTATCCCATTCTGCCCTGTTCTTATCTTAGTGTTTAAATCAAAGTCGAGGCTCAGATTCTCAACAACATCTATGGATGTTGCCACCCAAATGTCTATTGAAATTCAGTGGGATTTTGGGCACCCAACTCCCTTATATTTCATAGAGAATCCCAGGCATGGGGTGTCTCATGTTGACAAAATGTATTTCATCTCTCTCATGGTTCTGTTGTTCTTCACCATGAGAAAATGTTTGACCCCGAATCGCTTGACAGCCACGGAATGTTTCAGGTCTGTCCGGGTAGGACACACCTGCTGTGCTGCTGAATGAACCAAGCATGCTGGTGCATTCCCCCGATTTCCTTGGAATGTTAATGGACGACAAGTAGCACGGCAGGTGTGAGTGGGGACCAGCCAAGCGTGGGGTAAAGTGAGATAGCCAGGCTTGGAAAACCTGCGCCTATACACATTATAATACATTGGGTCTTAATTCTGCCCTGGCTATCCCTCATGCCATCCTATTGACTGCAGATGGACGGTATGAGGCAAGTCAGAGCAGAATTTAGCCCATTATGTTTAGGTTGCACGTTTCTTGGGGAGGGGATGAAGTCTTCTTCTGTGTTTCATAGAGGGCCAAGCACACTGTTGGTACTTGAGAAATAAAAATTCTAATAAATGTTTTACCGGGAGCCACCCAGTTCACTGGAAAGGTCAGACAGATTATTTTTCCTTTCCCCACATATGGCTTTGTGTCTTGGGGTCGTAAGAAGGCAATAGCCCTGACTACCCTACTAGGGTCAGGCCTGGATTCAGAGAACTGGGTACATAGAGATGTTCTCTTCCCACAGGCTGTTTATATTTGCTTTTCTTCCATTTATTAAAATTGATCACCTCTGCAGTAGCTCAGCTGACTTTCGATGGTGTTCCAAGTAAGTAATGTTAAACTACGATGATTGACATGATCCCTGACTAAGGGTGCCTACAACGGGAAATGCCGGGAGTTTCATGCTGAAAAACACGTTGAGTGTTAGTAGAATCCATATATCATACAAGCTGATGGGAATAAAACAATAGAACATACTAGACTGGTAAAGAAAGGAAATAAGGCCTCTGGAGCAAGAGGTGTTTTTTTTATAATTAAAGGATGAGTTGGTAATATTTGGATGGAGGCTTAAATATGACTGTTGTCTGCATTTACAATTGGAGTTTTGATCCGTTTCCTCACTGAGGTACTAAGGAAAAGACAAGAATGTTATTTATTTGTACCCAGTATTTGTATTAAACTCCTCTTCTCTCCACTCAAATCCAGCTGCTCCTACACTCCACATCTTTGCTATTAATCAGTTGTGATACCCAGATCTCCGATTTCAGATTTCTTTGGTCCCTCATCTCCACTGGCTGAACTATTTCTAATTGGCTAATCGGCTTATCCGGTTTGGTCCTTGATGTAAACCAGGTCTAGACATAATCTATTCCTGCAAGGCCCCCAGGTTCAAGGGGCCAATCTCACACTCTGTCCATCACTATTGTCAGCACGGTACCATATCTCAAAGCCATGCCAATGGACATTAGTAGGAGATTAAAATGACAGCTTTGGTTTTCTTACATGCCTTTTAATCATCTTAACATGCAGTCTAATGTTTCACTCTGTCATCTCTCCCCTGCATGAGCATATGCTCAAGGAAGAAAGCGACAACCCGGAGGGAGGAGAGGGGGTCCTGGAACACTGCAGGATGAATAACAAATGGAATATAATTAAAATAGGGGGAAGGCGAGACAGAAAACAAAGTCAAAATACAGCAGCCAGATAAAGAGCAAGAAGTCTAAAATTTCAACTCTTTAATGTGGCTAAAGAGTACAAATGTCCTACAGGTACCAGCTCCCTGCAAGTCCAGCTTCAAGGCCAAAGTTTTCAAACCCTAGTGCCTAAAACTAGGCTCCAGCATCAATATTCACACACCTAAACAGCAGCGGCCTGAGCTTCAGAAGTGCTGAGCCCCCATAAATCCCATTGGAGTGAACAGGGGCTTGGCAACTTTCAAAATCAAGCCTCTTTCACTTGGATGGTTAAATATGGATTTAGGAGCCTAACTTTAGATCACAGGGTTTGAAAGCTTTAACCTAGTCTTTTAGTTGAGATTTAATTCATGGCTAGAGACATTTAGGAAAATTAAAGTCAGGGGACACCAGCCAACGAGGTCAATTCTAAATTCCTATTAGTCTCTGTGGCACTGGGTAGTTGATATCCTTTCTTAATTATGCCCCAGGCCTTGTGAAAACCAGTCAGATTTACAAACACGCCCTTATGAACTGGTTAAGAGTATTAAGAGGAACACCGAACGATTTTCTAGAAAGATCCTATGTATGTACCATGGATGGTCCCTTCAAGAAACCTTCACCAGCGTTGTTCAGCTGAGATGTCTGAAAGTTCTCAGGGTGAGAAGTTTGTCTCATAAGCTGAAATTCAATGCATCACGTAGAGTCTGTGCTATGAAGCCCCGTGTAAGGAAGGGAGAGCACAGGTGGAACAACCACAGAGAAGGTGCCTTGATACAAATTGGGCAAAAGAGAGCAAGGTGTGGGCTAAGGGTGGGAACAGACAGGGACAGATTTCTTTATTCTTGCCCTTTAGTTCAGGTGCACAGTTCCTTTTAAATGGGATACAGTCAGTGTCCCTGCTCCACTGCGTTATTGACTGATGATATGCCCCCAAGACAGCTGGCAATGACCAGGATGGGGGGAGTAGAGCTGCCAGATATCTGTGTATCTTTCCCTCTTGCACCCATATAGCTCCAAGTTTTGGCCAATATAAGATCTTTAGCTCATAAACTCCATGGTTTAAGGGATTTGGCTAGTGGGATTGGTGAATTCCTTTACTCAACTAGGTGAGCGTGTAATTACCTGCATATGCACATCTGAATTGTGCCTAGTTTTTGCTATTCAGCTCTAGCTTGTAGCTAAGCATGTGAATTTTCCAGAAAGAACGGAAATTAGTGAGAAAGTTATCAGAGCCTGAAATGCAGGCGATGTGCAGCTGGTACTTTTGGGGTTTTTTTTAATCCACTATGTTCCTAATTCTGCCTGTGGATCCAAGCTCAGATCCTCAAAGGATTTTAATGGGAGTTAGACAGCAAAATACCTTCGAGGATCTAGGCCCACGCTCATGCACTGTGCTTCTGACCAGAAGTGCACTCCTGAGAACTTAATGAAACATTTTACTGTGGACACGCTTAGTCCCACATTTTCCACTGTTACATATGTGAATTTTTTTTAAGGTTCACAAAGCATTACTGTTTAAATTTACCCAGTGCAGAGGGGGCAGAGCAAGGGCTGTCCACCATTTATGTCTTTCCCCTCTCCCCCCCCAGCCTCATGACCCCACTACATTTCACATTTATGGAAACAGTGGCCTGGAGACAAACCTCTTGCTGAAAAGTGACATCACTCGTAACACTTCAAGATTCCATTTTATGTAATATGTTGATAAATATCTTAGGAAATGTGCTTAAAAGTAGCAGCCCAAAAATGATCAGCGTTCTGTATTTGACAGCCTCTTCTTTGTTTTCTAGATGTGTGATCTTTTTAGGAGTGTAGAAATGGGCTGAAGTGGTGGTCCTCTACACAGCATGGATTTCACCCTGCTGGTACCTCCATTAGTGTTATTTACATGGCAAGTTAAAGTCTCAAAGTTCAGACACTTTTGAGTTTTCTGGATGCGGGTGTAGGAGATTAGAAATGGAATGTTTTGCTTAAGCAGAACTTACCCAGATGCTCAGTTTGTAACACATACTGGCACATTATTTATATTAAGAAGTAACAGCTAAAATCCTTAAATACACAGACAGCTCCCTTCCAACCCCACTAAAAACCAACTCACTCTTTTAAGTCAATAACACACCCGGAGGAAAAAGAAAATAATATCTTCAAAGTGTTTCCCTTTTTATAAAGTATCCGATTCGATCCAGTTTTAAGCGGTGAGTAAATCAGCAACAAATCCAAAGTTGGGTCCTTTGCCTTTCACTGATAGCTCTAAGTGCAACACTTCATCCTGAACTGCAAGGATCAAAGGCCCCATCCCAAGCCCACAGCAGTCAATGGGAGTCTTTGCGTCAGACCTCTGTTACTTAGATATCTAACTTGATGCTGCAAAAGCGTTTAACCGTTTCTTGGGGGTAAAAGCCTGAAGAAAAAATATTCCTTCCTCCTGAATTCCAACATTCTGAAGAAGGCCACACATAGTGAAGATTAGGAAGAGAACGCCAAAGGCTGAATCCTGAACATTTCTAGCCTGTTACAAATTTACTTAAATAAATCTTTAATCTATTAAATAAAACAGAATGTCACAGTATCACAAAGGAATTTTTCAAGAAGATGGCTGCCTCCATAGCACGCTTGTGAATGCCAAATGTAATAATGCCTCTCAGTGTTTATTGACAGAATTCTTTCTTACCCACTGAATTGTCATATGGCTTTGGAGCAAATTAGTAACATTTCCCTTTAGAATAGAAAAACCATTAGGTCATTCCAGCAGCCTTCTCATGTGAGTTAGAAACCTCTGGGACTGCAGCATGATTAGTTTATTTTGTTTTTCATTATTGCTGATTGGAGCACACTGGTGAAGAAACTCCAGTTTCTCCAAAATGTACTGTAGCAATGTAAAAATATATACGCACTTCAGATGTATAGAGTGGCTGCTAACAAAAGGCTTTAGATGTATGGTAGCCATTTGGATGTTACTGGGAACCTCACCCTTTTCAAACAGGATGCCCTTTGTATTAAGAAATGCACCTGCACTGTTTCAGAGATGAATGGGTAGCTTCTTGACAGGAGTAAAGGCCATTTGAGTTGTCCGGTAGGATGATATAAACATGAGAAGAATTTTTTGATCCAGTTTAATTGAATTATAATCTCTGCTGTTTAAAGAAACATCAGTTTATTGGGAATCATCTAAGCCTCCTTGAATGTTGGAACAAGGAGTAAAGAAGTGACTGACAGAGTGTCCTACAAAAGTACAAATCCTCCTTTTTTATTAGTCAGATCTCGCCTATGAATGAATGAATGTTAAATTAAATGCATTACTAACTATTTTATCAAAGCAAACATTTAATCAAAGCGAAGGGAAGAGATACTGGTACTCCTCTGGAACGGAGTGGAGACTGCCAAGATGTGTTTTAATTGCTTAAGAAAACAAACTGTGTCAAGCGCTGGTTTTAAACAAGCAGATGCTCATTTATCATTTGTTGTGTCTGCATATGCTTGGAATCCTGCCTAATGCAGGTTTTCTGCAGTGGTAATCAACATATGACTGAGCGTTCAGAAATTAATTCAGTGTGTACTGCAAGCATGTTTCCCAAAACATGTGTGCTCTTAAGTTATTTACAGTGTTGAGCAATTGGAACAGGGTCAGCTGGTTTTATAGGGAATTCACATAGCAGAGTGAGTCTTTGAACAATGGTTTTTGTTTCAGGCCCTTCATTTTCAGTTTTTATTTTGTTTTAAAATTTCCTGGGAATTGATCTGTGTTTATTATGAAATTTTTAAAACAGGTGAAAATCAATGCAAAAATGACACTCTGCCATTTTCTGGGTAAATCTTGGGGTTGTAACAGGGCCAGCCACCTGCCTTGCACCCTCTCGGGGCCTATGATTATGCTACAGGCAGCCTGCCTCAGCTTCCCTTCTTGGACTGTTCAAATAAAACTTCCCTTCAGGCTTTTCTTGGTCAAAAATACCCCAGTTTGGGGATTAGGATTATTAATATAAAATAGGGCTGTCAAACAATTTAAAAAAATTAATCACAATTAATTGTGCTGTTAAACAATAATGAAATACCATTTATTTAAATATTTTTGGATGTTTTCAACATTTTCAAATATATTTATTTCAATTAAAACACAGAATACAAAGTGTACAGTGCTCGCTTTATATTTATTTTTGATTACAAATATTTGCATTGTAAAAAACAAAAATAGTATTTTTCAGCTCACCTAATACAGGTACTGTAGTGCAGTCTCTTTATCATGAAAGTTGAATTTATAAATGCAGAATAATGTACAAAAAATAACTGCATTCAAAAATAAAATAATGTAGAATTTTAGAGCCTACACATCCACTCAGTCCTACTTCAGCCAATCACTCCACAAACAAGTTTGGTTACAATTTGCAGGAGATAATGCTGCCCGCTTCTTGTTTACAATGTCACCTGAAAGTGAGAACAAGCATTCGCATGGCACTGTGGAATCCGGTGTCGCAAGATATTTATGTGCCAGATGCGCTAAAGATTCATATGTCCCTTCATGCTTCAACCACAATTCCAGAGGACATGCATCCATGCTGATGACGGGTTCTGCTCAATAATGATCCAAAGCAGAGAAGACTGACCCATGTTCGTTTTCATCATCTGAGTCTGATGCCACCAGCAGAAGGCTGATTTTTTGGTGGTTCAGGTTCTGTAATTTCTGCATCTGAGAATTGCTCTTTTAAGTCTTCTGAAAGCATGTTCCAAACCTCCCCAAGTTTGGACCGTACTTCAGATTCTTAAACCTTGGGTCGAGTGCTGTCACTATTTTTTTGAAATCTCACATTGGTGCCTTCTTTGCGTTTTGTCAAATCTGCCGTGAAAACGTCCTTAAAACAAACGTGTGCTGGGTCATCATCCGAGACTGCTATAACTTGGAATATATGGCAGAATGCAGGTAAAACAGAACAGGAGACGAACAATTCTCTCCCAAGGAGTTCAGTCACAAATTTAATGAACACATTTTTTTTTTAATGAGCGTCATCAACATGGAAGCACGTCCTCTGGAATGGTGGCCGAAGCATAAAGGGGCATATGGATGTTTAGCCTATCTGGCATGTAAATACCTTGCAATGCTGGCTACAAACATGCCATGCGAATGCCTGTTCTCACTTTCAGGTGACATTGTAAATAAGAAGCAGGCAGCATTATCTCCCATAAATATAAACAAACTTGTTTGTCTGAGTGATTGGCTGAACATGTAGTAGGATTGCGTGGACGTGTAAACTCTAAAGTTTTACATTGTTTTGTTTTTGAGTGCAGTTATGTATTTTTGTACATAATTCTACATTTGTAAATTACACTTTCACAATAAAGAGATTGCACTTTCAAGGAGAATTGAAAAATACTATTTCTATTGTTTATCATTTTTACAAGGCAAATATTTGTAATAAAAATAATATAAAGTGAGCACTGTATACTTTGTATTCTGTGTTGTAATAGAAATCAATATATTTGAAAATGCAGAAAAATGTTCAAAAATATTTAATACATTTCAACTGGTATTCTATTGTTTAACAGTGCAATTAATCGCGAATAATTTTTTAAATCACAATTACTTTTTTTGAGCTAATCGCTTGAGTTAACTGTGATTAATCAACAGCCCTAATATAAAACAAAATGCAAATGAAACTCAAAACAAAGTCTGTTCCTAAATGCACAAGGTTTCTCTTCCTCCTCCCAGGCCTTCCTGCTTTAGGCCATTACCGTCTCTCCCAGGTCTCCCCTGCCTGCCTAAAGAGTTTTTCCCTCACACTCTGCAGGCTCTGCAACAGCTTCCTGAACTCCTTGCCTTGCAACTTCCTGCTCCTTTTATACTGGAATCACCTGATTCCTCTCAGGAGGGGCTCATCATGTAATCTAGTTTGTCTTAGCCCCAGGCTCTCCAGCCCATGGGGTAAGCTACCCACTTTCAGGGGTAAATAGCACTCTCTTCTCCTGTTTGTGATCTGTTTGGCTTTTTAACTTTAAAAAAAACCCTCCTATGTTCCGAAACGTAGTTGGATACAGTTTTTTGATTTTGACGAATTTTAGCACGAAAAGCAGTTCATTAACTTGTACTTGCTTTGCATGTTGATACCTAGCCATGCTGTCTGTCAAGCTGGGAACGTGGGGTGGGTGTGGGATCGACAGCAGTACATGCACCGGTGCTTGAGTCATCCAGGTACTTCTGACCTGGCTTCCATGCCGGAAGGAGAAATGGCAGCCCGGGAACCAGCCCAGGTTACCGAGCCACCATCTCTCCTTCCGCAGCCCAGTCTAGAGAGTTCCAGCACCTTCCGAAAACTGGTTAAAAATCAGTACACATTGCATAATGGCTTTTCTAAAGGCCAGGAATTTTTCTGTAAAATTTGCAAACAAATGGCTTTGTTCATACTGCATGTTGAGCTTTCGGTGCCTTATAAATGTATTTTTTTTAACAGCGCTGTTCCTTTTTTTTAGACTTCCATATAAAAATGTCATTGTTTTAGCAATTCTTTATAGAGCCCTGCGCGGATACAAAATGGATATAAATCGGTATCCGCAGAGTTGCAGGGCTCTACCAGGAACTGCAGCAGCAAAAGCAGCACCAGGCTCACCAGCAGCGATCCCTGATCACGCTAGTACAGTGGGCAGTACAGCCACGCTGGAGGAGCTGCTGGTGCGGGACGCTGGCTCCTGGGAGCAGCGGCCCCCCAGGCTGCTGCTTTTGCTGCTGCAGTTTGCGGTCGAACCCTTCAGCTCCGCAGATACCGATTTGAATCCACAGATATCCGCATCCGTGGATACCCGTTTTGTAGCCGCACAGGGTTCTGATTATTTATATTACAGTAGCAGCCATGAGCCCAAACTGCGACTGGGCCCTGGCGTGCTACGTGCTGTCCAAACACACATTAAGGGAGAGTTTCCCATCTAAATAATACAAAATACGTTTAATCTGCCGTAATGAATGTCCTTTGTGCCTCTACTGCATATTCACGTTGGGTCACATCCTTTAGACCTTACTCAGGCAATGCTTTCATTGGCAAAGCAGGGCTGCAACAGAGCCCTGGGAGTCTTCTTCTGTAGTCTCTTAATACCACATAAATTATGGGAGTTGTGTAAGAGAAACTGCATATTCCTGCTATGTCCAAATGTTCCTAATGGGTGTGTACAATGACTACAGTTGTTGGACTCCCACCTGAGAAAGGACCATTTCAATTTCTAACTGGTTGTTTGTGAGTTAAATTAATGCAGATGCAATTACAAAAATGTGGGCCCTGACAGTTAAAAGGGACATCCAGCTCATGCCCATGCTCGCTGAGATTTTTGTTGGTAGCAACCTCACATTAAATCAACGGGCACAAGGGATTTTTTAAATGAAACCTGCAGTCATCCCACAAACTTCGTTCAGGGCCACCATTAACAGACACTTACCTTGGTATCATCCAGTGTCGTTCTGCTTTGGAGTGCTGGAACCAACTCAGGCAGGAATAAGTGACTGTCCATGAAATACAAATGACCTTGCATAAAGTGACTTTCCAGTTCCACCGTTTTATTGCAATGTAAAGCAAACCCCACCCACACACTTTTTAAAAAAAACTTTCACTTTTAAATAAGTGAAAGTACTTTCCTGCAATAAAGTACAGCCCTTGGGTAAACACAGAGCTGTGGAAAAGAGGCTTCCAATCTCACTGGAGACAGGCAGCGAGACGCTGGTGTTTTGCCCAAGGGATGTTCAAGCCGGTGGGTGACTCAGCAGAAGCAAATCTCAGGCAGGAAGGTTTGTTGAGCAGCACAGAATCTTTACAAGGATAAAACTAAACAAGATAATACTGTATAAGCAAAACATAGTGAAATGTAATTGTCTCCAGCCTGAGGAATCAACGCAGTCCTCAGGGACTAGGCAGGGAGCCCTGCCGTCTCCTAGGCATTGTCCCTTAACAAACATCACAATAGTAATGTTCCTCTTCATTGACCTCTTATGTAAGATAACTGTCCACATTATTTTATGGACAGTGAGCTTCTCCATCTGCTGGTAGCTTCCCTGTCATGCTCCTTGGCTGGCCTGTTCCTTCCTTTGCACACACACACAGCAAGAAATGACCCCCAGGCTCCATGAGACTGCATGTATAACTAGCAGATATGGCAGCCCCCAAAGCTGTACATGCAAGTAACAGCTGTAGCGCACCCTGACACTAAACAGAGGCTTCACAGTGCACTGTAAATCACTGTGACCGGCAGCCTTAGCACCTAGTAAAGCTGAATATGAAACTGAAGCATCTCGTAACTGTAGCAGCCCATCAGGTTGTATCCCTGTACTGTGTCATAGAATCGTGGGACTGGAATATTCCAGTGCTTAATCACCCTGACAGTTGGGAAGTTTTTCCTAATGTCCAACCTAAACCTCCCTTGCTGCAATTTAAGCCCATTGCTTCTTGTCCTATCCTCAGAGGTTAAGGAGAACTCCTTGTAACGTCCTCCTCCTTGTAACTACCTTTTACGTACTTGAAAACTGTTATCACGTCCCCCGTCAGTCTTCTCTTCTCCAGACTAAACAAACACAGTTTTTTCAATCTTCCCTCATAGGTCATGTTTTCTAAATGTTTAATCATTTTTGTTGCTCTTCTCTGGACTTTCTCCAAATTGTCCACATCTTTCCTGCAATGTGGCATCCAAAACTGGACATAACACTCCAGTTGAGGCCTAATCAGCACGGAGTAGAGCGGAAGAATGACTTCCCGTGTCTTGCTTACAACACTCCTGCTAATACATCTCAGAATGATGTTTGCTTTTTTTTCAGCAGCATTACTCTGTTGACTCATATTTAGCTTGTGATCCACTGTGGCCCCTAGATCCCTTTCCACAGTGCTCCTTCCTAGGCAGTCATTTCCCATTTTGTACTCTCTATGCCATTATCTAAATCAGTGATGAAGATATTACACAGAACTGGACTATCTACTCCAGTCAGCAACAGTGGTATCCCATAAGGCTGCATATGCAGCTGTGTATGTAGGGCCCTGTGTATGTAGGGCAAAACAGCAGTGCCACCCTGATGGGCTATGGGCACCGGGAATGGCTGTAGCGCCCTGCAAAGCTGAATGACCGTATACATATACCAAGCACCAGCATGTGACACAAGTCATCTCATACGGTTGGCTGAGGCAGATGGCACAAATTATGGCAGCTATGCAAAGGAACCATGGTAACTCCTGCACTACTCCACCCCTCTTCCCAGCTAATTCTCTGAGGGGCAAACCTCAATTTTTGCAAATCTAAGTGTCTGAAATATTAACATCAATTGTTGAAACGTCCTCGGAGAATCCGTAAACCAACCCATCACTTCCCCTCTTACAGTCCCAAATTTGTAATGAAAGAGTTGCCCGGGTCTCAAGCAATTTTTTTACTTTCAGAAGACGTGGCAAACCCAGATGTGCTGGGGCAAGGAACTGCCAAGCCTAGAGGTGCCAGGGCTCAGCTCTGGAAGCCCTGGCACAAATTAAGCCCTGCCCTCTTAGCTCTGCGAGGGCAATGCTGCCCCCTACACTGTAACAAAAACTTGTCTGCCACAAGACAGCTGTTCCGTATTTCTCTAACTGAATTCGTCAGACTTATCGGTTGATGTCCTCTGCATATAAATTTATAATGTGACAAGGATTTTTTAATATGAGTTTTAAATTTGATTACCGCTGTAATTTTGGAATGTAATTCACTTAGGTATTGCAGCATGTCACATCTTGTGAAATAGCATTTGAATGTCTATCTCCTTTAAAGAAACATGTCCGTGCTTTGTTAAATTAGCTGCAAATCACTTTCAGATGCCTGCTCTTTTATTTCTGGTGATTTCATGTTGCTATCAGAGCCTGGGAAAGGTTCGATGACTAGCAGGAATGGAAAGTGAAGTGTTTTGTCAAAACCACAGGCTGTGTTTAATGCAGACAACTAGAAATAAAAATTTCCTAATGACTTCAGGGTTGTCTGGGGACCCTCCACCTCCTTTAATAGTCCTTTATCCATTAGGTCACTCTGCTTCTTGGTCAGAAACTCCTGCTTTATTCTGCATGGCACAACCATTCACAGGAGGGAGAAACCCAGTATGATTATGGCGGCATCAGTAGCAGCTCCACCACTAAGATAAAGTATATAAGGATTTGAATTAGAGATAGGTTCAAAGAATTCTGAGAACACCCAATACATGGTTCTAGTTGGTAGGAGGCAGCTTAGCTTTGCCTGAATAAGATAATAATAGTCCTTGGCTAACACAGAATGGCTTGTGGAGTAGTAATAACACATCGCACTTGCATTGAAATTCACCCCTGTGGAGAGCACCAGCACAAAGCCTGTTCATCTCCCCAGTCCTATGCAAGCCCTGTATTTGGGAGGAGGGATAGCTCAGTGGTTTGCGCATTGGCCTACTAAACCCAGGGTTGTGAGTTCAATTCTTGGGAGGGCCACTTAGGGATCTGGGGCAAAAATTGGGGGTTGGTCCTGCTTTGAGCAGGGGGTTGGACTAGATGACCTCCTGAGGTCCCTTCCAACCCTGATATTTTATGATTCTATGAACTCTCAAGGCCCTCTACGCAGGGTAAATTTCACCCTTTTGTAGCAGTCTCCATCTGTAGATCTCAAAGCACTCTGCAAAGGAGGGCAAGTATCATTATTGTCTTTTCAGACATACAGAACTGGCATACAGAGAAGTGCCTTGTCCGAGGTGTCTGGGGGTCAACAGTTGAGCTCGGAATAGGAGCCAGGTCTCCTGATTTCCATTTGTATGCCCTACATGCTGACTGGACAGGCAGGCCTTCCCTAGTTCATTTGGAATCTTGGTGGGCTGCACTTTTGTAATGAAGATGATCAGTATTTGTTATTTGTATTACTGTAGCACCTAGGAGCCTTTATCATGGGCCAGGACCCCATTGTGCTAGGTACAAACACAGAACAAAAAGACAGTCCCTGCCCCAAGGAACTTACAAACTAGGTATCAGACAAGAGACAGCAGATGGATACAGACAGGCTGATGGGGGAATACAAGGAAACAATGAGACAATGCTGGTCCATAAGAGAGGCAGTGGTCTCGTCACACCATTAGTCTTGCCGTTGTTACGTTTTATGTAGGTCTTGTGGCAAAGGAGGGTTTGGAAGGTAGGATAATGAGGTGTCTTGGCAGATGTTTATGGGGAGCTGCTCCCAAGAGTGACGGACAGCCTGGGAGAAAGGCTGACGGCGCTTGTGTGAAAATATAACAAGTGGGTGATGGAGGCTGGCAGCATGGGCCGATTGAAGCTGAGAAGTGACCTCTTGATAGTGAATTAGAAATGCCAGGTAGGGTAGGGATTGGCTGTGAAGATGGAGGGGATTGCAATTTGCTCCATTTCATGCAAATGAGATGAGACCCTTGGGCACTGAGATGCCTTGGTGATAGGCAGAGTATAGTAATTCAAAAGGAATAGAACAGCAATATAATTGAGCTCCTGGTGCTGTCCCTGGCTTAGTCATCCCCTGCCTGAATACAATGGAAATTTCCCCAGAGACATGTTCCCCCTCTTCTTAAGGTTTTTGTGCCTATTTGGTTGGTTGAGTTTTACACTCCACTTACTTTCAGAATGGTTGAGCCTTGTGACTTGTGGCTAATTGAAAGCTGCTTCTCAGACAATGTAGGAGGACCACAAATTGGAACAATGTGTTTCACTCCCAGTGAATGCTCCTTCCACTCCACCCCCACCTCCGGCAGTTTTTGCCATAGAGTCTGGTGCTGCACACCAATTGTCCAGAGCCCCGCTCTCATCAGCCAGCTGTGCCTTTGTGATGTCACAGCCATACACAAACTCCCAGCATTGCACAGCTGCAGCCTCATCACTGAAAAGGAGCCAATCCTCTTTGTCTCTTAAATGGGAAAGAAGTAAATGAAATACAGGGCAGGATTTGTTGCTCTATTTTCACTGTCCCATCTGTGAGCAGATGGCAAGCCCACCCTGCTCCAAATAAACTCTCCATACACTATATAAGGTCACACGTATCCCCTTCCTGTGATCTGGCCTTCCTGGTTACTCAGATAATAACAGAACACACACATCAGCCTCAGCTTTCTCCCCAGTGCTGCTAGTTCCTAGGCTTTCCTGCATGAACCTCCCATCTCTGACTCTAGTTCCTATTAACCTGAGGAGCTCTCTTATAGCATGGGGGACATAGCAAACTGCTATCATGACTCACTCAGCAGCCCTGAGCAGGGATCTAACTGCTGCTAACTGGCTGGGGTGGCACAAGAGCCCTGAATCCTGCCACCCTTTTATGCCATCTCATTTAACATAAGAGCAGCCAGACTGGGTCAGACCAAAGGTCCATCTAGCCCAGTATCCTGTCTCCCGACAGTGGCCAATGCCAGGTGCCCCAGAGGGAATGAGCAGAACAGGTAATCATCAAGTGATCCATCCAATGTTGCCCATTCCCAGCTTCTGGCAAACAGAGGCTAGGGACACCACCCCTGCACATCCTGGCTAATAGCCATTCATGGACCTATCCTCTATGAACTTATCTAGTTCTTTTTTTAACCCTGTTATGGTCTTGGCCTTCACAACATCCTCTGGCAAAGAGTTCCACAGGTTGACTGTGCGTTGCGTGAAAAAATATTTCCTTTTGTTTGTTTTAAACCTGCTGCCTATTAATTGCATTTGGTGACCAAATGTTCTTGTGTTATGAGAAGGAGTAAATAACACTTCCTTATTCACTTTCTCCACACCAGTCATGGTTTTATAGACCTCTTAGTCGTCTCTTTTCCAAGATGAAAAGTCCCAGTCTTTATTAATCTCTCCTCATATGACAGCCGTTCCATACCCCTAATCATTTTTGTTGCCCTTTTCTGAACCTTTTCCAAGACCAATATATCTTTTTTGAGATGGGATGACCACATCTGCACACAGTACTCAAGATGTGGGTGTACCATGGATTTATATAGAGGCAATATGATATTTCCTGTCTTATTATCTATCCCTTTCCTAATGATTCCCAACATTCTGTTCGCTTTGTTGACTGCCGCTGCTCATTGAGTGGACGTTTTCGGAGAACTATCCACAATGACTCCAAGGTCTCTTTCTTGAGTGGTAACGGCTAATTTAAGACCCCATCATTTTATATGTATATTGGAATTATGTTTTCCAATGTGCATGCCTTTGCATTTATCAACATTGAATTTACCCTTCCTTTCCATAGCCACTTTACTGAATGGGCCTGAGGGTTTTCTCTTCAAAAGTGTTGCAGGTCAAAGTCTGGAGTCTCCACCTTCTCTTCTTGTGGCAGCCCCATTCCAGGCTGTTTTATTTCCTTATCTGTCTCGTCCCCTCAAAAATCCTTAAGGAACTGAATTGGGTGCATTAAACCAGTTCTCTGCTTGGGTGTCTAAAATCCACTCAAAAGCTGATCAGAAATCTATGGAAAACAGTGTCTGAAGCAGGAAGGGAAGCAGCTTCTTCCCGTTGAAATCCCACAGCCAGTATTGCTCTTGCAGTGGGACTTCAGAGGGAAACTGCTGCTTCCCCAACTCTACCAGAGGGGCCTGAGCAGTGCCTAAGCTGAATTTCAGAGACCTGAACTGGGCCCTGGTTTAAGGCTCCCAATTCCACTTCTTAAGGGACAAGGAGAGTGGTTGAGAGGACTGGTACATTGGGGAAAGTGGTGGGGCAGGGGCAATGTCAGTTTCAAACGGCCCCCTCCTCCTTCCCCCATGAGCTCAGCTGGCCTTTCAGAAGTTTCTGCCCCAATATCCACTTCTGACTCATTTTCCGTTTCTAAAAATATGAAGAGCCCTGTCCCTTCCGATAATAAGTGCGAGAGTGTTCGTGCCTCACAACGTACCCCAGCAGCATCCACTAATCGCCTAGTGTAGCTTTTTACATTGCATATGGAAGCCTGTATGCATCCATAGACTAACTCCTAATTTTATAGTGGTAGACAGGGATAGTGGTTGACTTTTTGTTGATTTTTGGAAGGAGGTTCCACCCCCACAGGATATTAATATCCTGAAAAATCAACTGTGGTAAAAAAGTGCGTCTTGTACACTTTGGCTGCGGTTTCACAAGACCGAAGTCATTTTGCTTAGCTTGGAGACAGATGATGAGCTCCCTGTTAACAAAGAGCAGCTGTCGCTCATTGAAGCCCAGAAGTCAGGAAAAAAATTATTAGGGCATCTACTGTCTCCACCAGCTAATGTAGGATTGTCCCGAACACAAGGTGAAAGCCTGAGCATTAGAGCAGAGGACTTGTAGCCAGGCCACATGGCTTTTACGCCTGACTCTGCCATTGACTCACTGTGTGATTTAAAGCAAGTCATTTAATCTCTCCATGCCTCAGTTTCTCTGTGTGTTAAATGGGAATAATAATACAATACACTGCCTCGGGATATCTTGCTTAATTTAGTGATCTTTGTACATCACTTTGAGAGCCTGAGTTGAAAGCACTAGACATGAACAAATTATTATTATTATCAATTATTATTATTATTACATTTGCCAGTGCTTTTGTTAGCCTCCTTTTCAAAGTCCTAAGGGATTAGATATATTTGTATTTAATTACACCTTTTCTTTTGCTGTGCATTCCCTCGTGTAGGAGAGTCCAACCTGGTCTTGGGGGGTCATACAATATGCTTCTAATGGGCTGGCAGTGTTTTCCTCTGACCACTCCCACTTCATTACCGAGTGTTGATCTTGCTGAAAAAGGGTGAATTGTGTTTGGCTGACTCACTAAAGATACCCAGCCTGGACATAAGAGAGGTGGGAGTGTGGCCGTCTGGGGAGAGGGGTTCATAGATTTGAAGGCCTGAAAAGACCACAATGCCCTCCTACTCCTTGACACAAGCCAGAGAATTTCACCAGTAATCCCTGCATCAAGCCTTATAATTTGATTGAACTGACTGAAGGCATTTAAACGATGGAAATTGACCAATCTTGATAATCTATTCCAATTATCAATTAACCTCACGGTTAAAACCTTGTATCTTATTCCTACTTTGAATTTTGTTGAACTTCAGCTCCCAGCCCTTGGATCTTGTTGAGCTTTTGTCTTCTAGATTAAAGAGCCCTCTGGCATGAGATACTTCTCATGTAGATACCTATAAGCCATGATCAGGTTGTCTCTTAACCTTCTCTTTGATAGGCCAGATACATGGGATTCCTTAAAGCTCTCCTTGTGAGATGTGATTTTTTTTTTCAGCCCCTGAGTCATTCTGATAGGATGTGAGTTGAACAGGCCTGAGGGAGGATCTCCAGGAGTAGCTTTGTCTTGGGGAAAGTCTCTGTTATCTTAGCGTTCATTTCATTGTTAATAAAGAGTTGGCTACATAGCTGCCAATTCTGTAGTTTTATTATGTTGCAATTATAAAACCCCAAAGATGCATGCAGCCCTTTTTTCCGAGTATTTCTTCCTGTGAAAAGATTACAGCAAACATGATCGTTTAAGGTTACACCAATGCCGGTAGCACACCCTTGTTCCAATTTCCTGATGTTTCACACCCTCACAGTCTGAACTATTTTTGAGAAACACTGTGCTAAGGTTTCAGAACAGTAACTTCCCTTTTGTGGTCATAATTGGCCCTTTTTTTTTTTGTCCCTGCCACTGGATTGCAGTTTTTGAGACATCAGTTATCTGGTTCGCAGCATGAACCAAATATATAGAGATGCAAGTTCTCCAATTTGCATCTATGCTTCATTTTGCAGGTGCAAAACTGGAGTGCAAATTGTCCCCGCATAAAAGGGAGGCAGGGCCTTTGCTCTTGTGAAAATTTGCTGCATTTACAGCAAGCAAAATTGCTGTTGTTCACTGAGAGTATGTCTACACTGCAATTAGACAACTAGGGCTGGCCCGTGCCAGCTGACTTGGGTTTGCAGGGCTCAGGATACGGGCCTGTTTAACTGCAATGCAGATGTGTGGGCTTGAGCTCTGGCATACTCCCATCTCTCAAGGTCCTAGAGCCCGGTCTCCAGCCTAAGCCTGAATGCCTACAGTGCTATGAAACAGCCCCTTAGCCCAAGTCCTGAAGGCCTGAGTCAGCTGGCATGAGCCAGGTTTTAATTGCAGTGTAGACATACCCTGAAAGGCCAGTGAACTGTAACATACTACTGCACCTACCATGGGAGAGATAATGATCTCATAATGTAAAGTTCATTGGGATACATTATTGCTGGAGCATGCCATGTAAGGACAAGGCAGCAGCCAGTAATGGATATAGTCCCACAACAATGGCAGATAGGCATATGTTGCTATCCAAAAGTCTCTTCACCACTCATACCACAGAAAGGTCAATGACAGAGAGGTAAGAGCATGAAGGCTGATATATATCCCCGTCACCATGATAACAAATGCTTTTGTGTAGATTGGGCCCAGGCTGTAAACAGCTCCAGTTTTTCTAGCCCGGTGGTGTTAAGGTCATAAAATGTCTTGAGATTCATGTGAACTTCATGCCAGTTTGGCTCCAACCCAAGTGCATCCGTTTAAGAATCTCCCAAGAACAGCTGGGTAAAACGATGGCAGCAGGTGGCCTTCTAAGCTGGAGATTGAAAAGATTTTATAGGAAATACACTGAGCCTGTCCCAGCTTTCGGTCCCTCTCTCTCTGGGAACAAAAACACTGAAAAGGGAAAAAAAGTATTTTGACATCTCCAGTCATCTTGATTCTAAGTCAATTACTGATAAATTTGAACACCTAGACTATTTTCGGCATGTATGATCTTAGATCTTAGAGCTCTTAGCAGCTCTTAGAGTTGAAGGACTGAAAATCCATCTCCGCTGTAAATCTCTCTCTCTGGATGGAGTTACAGTGGATAGAATTTGGCCTAAAACATTTGCTTTCCTGAATCCAGGATTTGCTTAATAATCCATATGAAATGGTTTACGGTAGATGGTCTTCGCGCTCCTTGAGGGAAAACAGCACCTGTTGCTTAGGGAGATGGTAGTTTCTCATTTTCTCTCACTTCATCCCATATAATAAGCAGGAAGGTAGTCAGCCAACCTGCTGTCTTGACTGATTAAAGACATGGTGACGTACTTGCATTTCTATGGAGCTTTACATCCAAAGAGCTCTCAAACCTGTCAGTGCTTCCCTGATTGTCAGATCCTGCCCCCTGCTGTTTGCCAGATCAGAGGAAAGCCCTGCCCTTTGGCATACAAGGGGTGAGAAAAAGGTATAAAGGGCCTCTTCCCCTCACTGCCCACCCCGCAAGCAAACAGCTCTCTTCAGAGCAGGTCCCAAGCAACATTTCACTGGACCCATGTGGCCCCCAGGCCAGGCCCCTCCCTTGGACTGGGCCCTCATAAAGCATACTCATTCACCCCCCTTTACTAGGGGCTTGTGTCATGAAAGACAGACAACTAATTCTGCTCCCCTCACAATATATGGGCTGCAGGTTCGAAGGCATGCCATGTCTAGCACTTCCTTCCCCAGGAGTCTACCATGCGTTCTTCTGTCTAGAGCAGTGGTTTTCAACCTTTTTTCATTTGCAGACTCGGTTAAAATTTCAAATGGAGGTACGTCCCTCTTTGGAAATCTTAGACATACAGGTTGAAAACCACTGGTCTAAAGCGAATGCTAACTAGAACAGACGTTACTCCTGCTCACATGTCCTCTTGGGCCACAATGAGGACTCCTGTCCTGGCCAACGGGATTCCTGTAACTGAGGCTACACCAAGCAGAATCTTTGCTCCCCTTCACTGCACTGACTAGGACATTATGTGAAAAATTGGGCAGATAGTGAGGGAATATGCTCCTTCCCAAACACTTTCTTCCACATCTGAGTTTGTATCTACAGATTCCTAAAATGCAAGCAACTCTTTAGTTTTAATATCAATCAACAAACATTTGTCTTATTTTCTGTTCTGACCTTTAAGTTGCCTTCACATTTCCCACAGCCTGAGGCAGGTCTGGGGCTGGTACAGAGTTCACAAAAGTTAGAGCAGCTTCAGGCTTGCATCTGGCTGCCCGAAACCCCAAGAGGCCTTTCTGGCAGCCCGGAATGGCCAGAGTACAGCAGTGTTCTAGTCAGGCCTCATTTGTTTGGCCACACCCTCTACAAAGGAGGTTATAAGGGCAGTAGTGCAGAGTATTATACTGGTTCCCTGACACCATAGGAATTCATCACTGGTCAATGTCACAGGCTGGCTGGCCCTTTAAGCGGGAGTCAGGTTCATCCTTGTCTGTGACATAGCAATTATCCTTAAGCTGATCCTGATATGGATTCAATTAGAATTTAGTTCCAGCCCTAGAAGGGTCAGGGAGAACTATAGAGAGAGGGAGGAGAATTCAGTCAGGGAGGAGAAGACCCAGGAGAGAGGAGCAAGGGGAGGGGGTCCCCTCAGTCTGGGAAAGACCTGCTGAAGGCCTGCTGGAGAGAACCACAAGGAGCAGGTTAGGCTCCTGTGGGTGGCTCTGCCATAGGGGCTGTAAGAAGCAGAGACATCCCCAGGAAAAGCTGCCAGAGTCCCTGGGAAGGGGAAACCTGCTAGGAAGAAGCAATGTAGAAGAACAATGAGGGCTTGGGAGCAGAGGGGCAATGAGTGGAGAACTTTAAGGTAGCCCAAGAGGGGCAGCAAGTTTTTTCCTTTGGATATTTATTTGGATCTTCAGTTGGTCTTTTGTTACCCCACCTGGGAACTGAACTGGGAAAGCGACCAGGCCAGAGAGCAAGGCCACAGAAGATATAGCTGGAGATAGGCCATGGAAGTGGTCAGTGGGGGTGCTGGAGATGAAGACCCTGCAAGGCCATGCTCTGATGCCAGGGAGCACTCTGGCGCTGAGTGCAGCTGCTTGCAGCCAGTGATGTAAAGGTCTGTAACACAATGAAGAATTGGACCCCAGCAGTCTGACTGGCGCTGCTATCACATCTTTAGAGACAAACCCTTTAAAGTACATGGCACAAACTCAGGAGAATCCTGCTGAACAAAAAAATCCTTGTTGCAGTGAAATGGTCTTTGAATAGCTTCACTCCCCTAACAGGTTTTTCTCTGTTTCAGTGAGCCCAGCTGTTTTCAGAAGAACATTTAGATTTTAAACACAAATCATGTCTTTGTTAAGCTGATCTGTTCTTTAATCAGGTCAAGTAGACACTTAGACTTTACAGTGATTGGGGCCATTGAAGTGCCTACACGGGTAACATTTTCTCTCCTGATGCCCTAAGAAATGTATTACGTTATGGGGAATTGTCCTTCCTCAAGGACTGATTGAAAAGTGCTTCATTGTATTTCAATATTCTCCAAAACCCCAAAGAAAAAATATTTTAAGAGGTATAGTCCTTTTTTAAAAAGAAAAGTTCGATATCAATGTTATCATTTTAACATTTTAGTAACCTTTAATTACATGCTAACTACATAAGGTTTAACTATATGATGACTATATCGAAATGGCTAAATCCTGCAATGCAGCCTTGGAGGGTAAAATTTATCGCTGTGCAATGAGCCAGGAGTGCACAAGGCCAATGCATCTCTGAAGGCCCACTTAAGCCGCAGGTTCTACCCACAGAAGTTGCCTGGCCTTAAGGAGATGCTATATGGACATTTCAGGCACTGTGAGTGTGTATGTTTTCTGGGCTGAATTGTCATGGAAGATACCCCAGTATCTTTCTGCAGAACTATAACTGAACTTTCACATACTTGTATTTTTAGTTGCTGAGATGGACAAAATTAATGCAGAAGCAGATGAGGCTAATTGCTGCCTAGGCTGCACTGGGGAGTGATAGCCACCCAGGGTGTCACAGACTAACAATGCCCTTGGTGTTTTAGGTGAATATGTCACCCCAATTGCTTATTTTTAGGTTGCACCATATTAAGATCTGCATAAAGAATGTAGCTTTGATACAAAGTGGTAGGCACCTTAGGGTACGTCTTCACTACCCGCCGCATCGGCGGGTAGTGATTGATCTATCGGGGATTGATTTATCGCGTCTCGTCTAGATGCGATAAATCGATCCCCGAATCGATGCCTGTACTCCACCTCGGCAGGAGGAGTAAGCGGAGTCAATGGGGGAGCTGCCACGGTCGACTTATCACCGTGTGGATGGCCAGGTAAGTTGAACTAAGATACTTCGACTTCTGCTAGGCGAATAGCGTAGCTAAAGTTGCGTATCTTAGTTCGAACCCCCCCACACTCCTAGTGTAGCCCAGGCCTTAGAGTGCCACTGAATAAAGATCAGTACTGATTCCACATCACTTTATGAATGGAAGAATGAGGGATATTGTACCTGGAAAACATGTTAAAGAGAGAGGACACTAGCTAAGGGGACTGTGACAGAGCATACAACATATTCCTGGACAATAATGTGCCTTCTTATAGTCACCTCTGCAATAACAGAAAAGCAGAGACCAAACACTCAGGATAATCAGTCAAATCTGCTGCTGAGAATGTGCAGAGGAGTTTTTTGTGGAGTCTTTTATTCACAAGTGCAGGCTTTATCAAAGGATCAGAGAAGGGGAAAGGACAATATTTTTTGCCCTGTGCCTCCCTGGGAGTAATGTCTTGCTCTCGGTTCATTTTACTGACATGCTGCCAAAAGTTCTGATGTATTGGCAACCAAGTTAATTTATTCCCTTGGCTGTTCTCCAGGAATAGAAATGGTTAAGGTGTCCTGAAGTTCTTGCATCCTAGCTGAGGAGGGTACATCCGGAGAGTAACAAAGTGCCTTGGGTGTTGCTTTAATTAATTATTTCAGCCATTATCCTCACCTTTTTTGTCTAGCCTTAGACTAAAGAAAAGGTTGGTTTTGTTTCAGCTGCTGATTGGTGCTAATGGATACAAAGCCCCACCCTTTTATATTAATGGGTCAGTGCCCAAAACGTACCCAGTACTAGCCAGTTTCACATAGTTTAGACAGGTGCTCTTTCTAACATATGAGAAATATGATCTGACTTTTTAGAGTCAGGTTGTCCTGCCTGGAGTTTAGGAGCAGATCTCACTTTCACAAATTCTCTCAATGGCTGTGAATTTGAGTTATGCATAATGCAAGAGCTAGGATTTGGGAGACTGACATTCCCCAGGGTACAATCTCTACTGATGGACAGCTGTGTCCCCTCAATTCTCCAACCTGGGGAGCCGCTTACACTGTTCCGTTGTGAGAGCAACCACTCCTAGGGAGTTCATACACAGCCTCCAGCATATAAATCACTCCCAGCTATATTGTATGAATGCTATGGCCAGCACACCCATGAACTACACTGCAGAGTAACACCAGCAAACTCCCAGTCCCAGATTTTCATCCAGAAATGTGCCTCTTGGACTGCCCGGCTCTCTCCTGGACAATAGAAGCTCATATAAAGTCCGTCATTTCATTAATAGAAAATGATACGCGCAAATCCTGTTATCCCAAAAGAAGTTTCCCAACACTTCAATCCAAACAGACGCTGGTTTAGATAAAACAAGTTTATTAACTACAGAAAGGTAGTTTTTAAGTGATTACAAGTGTAATGTGACACCCCATATTCTTTTTGGAAATATGCTTATGATATGGATATGGCATAACTGAAATATATTTTATGCAAGATCGGTCTTCTAAGGTATCATTGGAAAGGTTATAATTTACTGAATGTGATTATCCAATTTGTATGCATGCATCATTTCTTTATCTAAAGTTAGGAATATTGACTATGTAACAATTACAACTGGGTATGTACTTGGGAAACACCCACCAGACAACAGGCCATCAGCCTTGATGGACCATTAGGAAGATACAATAAGACTTCGAAGATACTAATCTCTCTCCTTCCTGAGAGGCATCCTGGGATGTTACTGTGACTCTGCTACATCATGTGGTCATGTCACCTGGTACTAAACACCACCTTGTCCACTGCTGGTACTTTTCCACTGGAAACAAAGGCTTCCTGCCTTATGTAAATTCTATTTAAGTCTGGGGAATAGGACTCTTCTCCATTGCCTTCCTGCCCAAGAAGAAAGGCTGCTGAAAGTACTTGAAGAGACAAAGGAACTGAGCTGTGGGAAAGGCAAGAGCTGAGTCCAGACTAAGATAGAAGTCTAGTCTGTAAAGAGAAATAATTGGACCTCTAAGCTACAGAAACTCTGCAACTTGCCTAAAACAACATTTAGGGTGAGAAATTATTTATTGAAACCAGACTCTTTAAGATCTTAAGCTTAGTAAGCACGTTTTCTTTTATTTGCTTGGTAATCTGTTTTGTTCTGTTTACTGTCCCTTATAATCACTTACAATCTGCCTTTTATAGTTAATAAACTTGTTTTGTTTGTGATTAAACCCAATTTGTGCAATTTCTAACTGGGGGCTCGGCAAGAAGTTGTGCATATCTTCCTCCACATTGAGGGAGGGGGCGAATTCATGAGCTTATGTTGTATAGATTTCTCTACAGTGCAAGACAATATTATTTTGTGTGTACTTTCCAGTACACTTGAGTGCTGGGTGATTTCCTAGCTGAGTCTTCTCATAGAGAGCTGTTTTCAGACTGTGTGATTCTACAGCTGGTGCGTCCCTACCTATGTGTGTGTGTGCAGAGGCCGGAGAGCCTAATTCAGCAACACAGGGAGACAGAGCCCAGCCTAGTGGAGTAGGCAGGCTCAGTGAAATCCCAGTACATCAGGTGGCATCCCAGAAGGGGGATTTATTTGCATCCAGTTTTGGGGCCCCCCCACTACAGAAGGGATGTGGACAAATTGGAGAGAGTCCAGCGGAGGGCAACAAAAATGATCAGGGGGCTGGGGCACATGACTTATGGGGAGAGGCTGAGAGAAAGGTGCTTATTTAGTCTGCAGAAGAGAAGAGTGAGGGGGGATTTGATAGCAGCCTTCAACTACTGGAAGGGGGGTTCCAAAGAGGATGGAGCTAGGCTGTTCTCAGTGGTGGAAGATGATAGAACAAGGAGCAATGGTCTCAAGTTGCAGTGGGGGAGGTCCAGGTTGTATCCTAGGAAAAACTGTTTCACTAGGAGGGTGGTAAAGCACTGGGGTTACCTAGGGAGGTGGTGGAATCTCCATCCTTAGAGGTTTTTAGGTCCGGCTTGACAAAGCCCTGGCTGGGATGATTTAGTTGGGGTTGGTCCTGCTTTGAGCAGGGGCTGGACTAGATGACCTCCTGAGGTCTCTTCCAACCCTAATCTTCTATGATTCTATAACTGTCACAACAAGTAATGAGGCAGGAGAGTCAGAATTGGTTACAAGACAACAAAGGTAAAATGCAATTAATATATAACTTAACAGGCTAAATGAATTCAAAACAAAGGTTTCTATCACCACATGCTTCAGCAGTTTTACTGACTGTATTCCTTTCAGCCAGGACCCTTTCCCAGTTCAATGTTAATTTCCTTGTCCTTCAGGTGTTGTTGATGCTATGTGCGGAGAGAAAAGGAGGAGTCTTTTGGAGCATCTGTTCCCCTTTCTTATACTTGTCTTTTTTCTTTAAAAATGATCTCCATCTGAGGTTCAGGAGACAGAAGGACTGTGGGGATGGGAACCTTCAGGTGTTTCTTTGCCAAAAATGTAGATTTCTCGCTCAAACCCTTTTTCCTGCTGAAGAATGGCCGCTTAACCAGGTGATAGTCCATTTGATTTTTGTTGACACCTGGTTGAGGCATCAATTTGCCTTTTGTCTTGAGAAACTGGTTTGTGCGTGCCTTTCTAAACTTGGAAAATGTCTCAGTAATGTTATACAATAGAATTTTATAACTTTACATACAATGTTGCCAGACATATTTTACCAGAACAATAATGATCAGCAAGTTATGAGTTTTCAAATGATACCTCACAAGGCACACTTTGTACAAAATCCATTATAGTTTTGTAAAAATGGTGAACACAGAGATACAGATTGCCACAGAGACAGCCCCTGGATGCCTCTGAAACAGCTGTTTTGGGACCCATAAAATCCTAGATGGTTTAGAGCTACCTGAATTTAGAGAAGAAAGTGGGACAGGCAGAATTCTTATTCCAAGGTGCTGTGTTGCATGATGCAATGAGTTCTGATTTCGTATGTGATTTAGGTTATAAGTGGAATGAGTTCGGTGATCTTGGGAACCCAGCTTCTGGTGGATATGTGACAATAATACAAGATTGCCCCACGGAGAAGAAGGATGGTCTTGTTGTTAAGGCACTGGACTGGGTGTCAGGCAATGTAAGTTCAAGTCTGGTTCTACCATTGGCTCCCCATGAGCAGGCCATTTAATCTCTGTGGCTCAGTTCTATGTCTGTAAAAGGAGGACAATAATCTTTCACTTTATCTGCTTAGACCATAAGCCCGAAAACGGAAGGACTCTCTTTTACTCTGGGTTTCTACAGTGCATAGCACAATGGGGCCTTGATCTCAGCTGGGCTCCCCAAGAGCCACTGTAATACAAATAATAAATAATATTAATAGGGACAGTCCCCAGCTGTCCTGAGGACTTCCCATGTGACCTCCGTGTTAGAAGATATCAATATTAATGCTTTCCCTGTCAGTTGTTTGCAGGCGAACAAATGAACTTTGCTTTAAATATATTTGCTAGACATTCATTTATTTATAATGAGGTTTATGATGGACAACATTCAGCCCCAATTAGTACTGACTTGTGTGGTGGCATAAACTCAGGCCTTGAACCTGTGCTTTCCTGTCTAAAGTCAGCCACTAGGCAGAGGTGGTAGCATAACCATCCACAGACACCCTTTGGCCTAGGAGCCCATAGGCATCAAGGCAGCTCCCAAAAGAGGGCAGTGCTGGCCAGGAAGGCAACAGAGCTAGGGCAGGTGGGGGAATGTGCCAATTCATCACTTCTCCAAAGCAGCCTCTCTACCAGTGGGGCTCCTATAGAGTCCTGGCTATAGCTTAAGGCTACTGAGCCCATGCAGAAGTCCCCAAGAGTTCAATCCTTGAGGGGGCCATTTAGGGATCTGGGGCAAAAATTGGGGATTGGTCCTGCTTTGAGCAGGGGGTTGGACTAGATGACCTCTTGAGGTCCCTTCCAGCCCTAACCTTCTATGATTCTAAGAGAGGGAAGGGAGGTTCATCTCTTGCTGTGATGCAAAGGATTAGGCGGGCATACAGAGGTATGTGAATGTGGCCCAATTAGCAGAACTCATTCACTTTTAAGAATTTATTTGCAATTGTCATAAATATAAAGGGAAGGGTAAACCCCTTTGAAATCCCTCCTGGCAAGGGGAAAGCTTCTCTCACCTGTAAAGGGTTAAGAAGCTAAAGGTAACCTCGCTGGCACCTGACCAAAATGACCAATGAGGAGACAAAATACTTTCAAAAGCTGGGAGGAGGGAGAGAAACAAAGGGTCTGTGATTCTGTCTGTATGCTGGGTTTTGGCTGGGGATAGACCAGGAATGGAGTCTTAGAACTTTTAGTAAGTAATCTAGCTAGGTATGTGCTAGATTATGATTTCTTTAAATGGCTGAGAAAAGAATTGTGCTGAATAGAATAACTATTTCTGTCTGTGTATCTTTTTTGTAACTTAAGGTTTTGCCTAGAGGGGTTCTCTATGTTTTTGAATCTAATTACCGTGTAAGATATCTACCATCCTGATTTTACAGGGGGGATTTCTTTATTTCTATTTACTTCTATTTTTTATTAAAAGTCTTCTTGTAAAAAACTGAATGCCTTTTCATTGTTCTCAGATCCAAGGGTTTGGGTCTGTGGTCACCTATGCAAATTGGTGAGGCTTTTTATCCAACATTTCCCAAGAAAGGGGGGGGTGCAAGTGTTGGGAGGATTGTTCATTGTTCTTAAGATCCAAGGGTCTGGGTCTGTAGTCATCTAGGCAAATTGGTGAGGCTTTTTACCAAACCTTGTCCAGGAAGTGGGGTGCAGGGTTTTGGGAAGTATTTTGGGGGGAAAGACGCATCCAAACAGCTCTTCCCCAGTAACCAGTATTAGTTTGGTGGTGGTAGCGGCCAGTCCAAGGACAACGGGTGGAATATTTTGTACCTTGGGGAAGTTTTGACCTAAGCTGGTAAAGATAAGCTTAGGAGGTTTTTCATGCAGGTCCCCACATCTGTACCCTAGAGTTCAGAGTGGGGGAGGAACCTTGACAGCAATTAACAAGGGATGGGCAGCTCCACTGGTATAGTGTGATTGCTGGTCTCTACTCAGAAGAGGCCTAGGCGTGGAATAGGAGCGAGTTTTATGGGTCAGGACAGACACGCAATGGAAACTCTGGGTGAGGCTCAGGACTGGAGTAAGAGTGGGGAAGCCGGCAGGTCAGAACAGAGGTGCATTGGCAGAGCACTGGACTAGCAGGGTTTGGGGCATGCCAGTGCTGGAGGGGACAAGGACTACAGCTTGGGATTGAGGTGTATCGGCAGAGCTGTGCATTGGAAAGTTTCCAAAATCTGCATGCAGCATACCTGGTCTAATTCATTGTTTGCCCTTCACTTCCCCAAACACTGAAGCAGATATTAAGATTTAAAAGCCCATTCTTTTTCCAAATCATTACCCCTTGCCACCTCATCGCTGAGGCAGTGTTACATGCCACAGAACTGTGTATATGCTGACACATCCTGGAAGATGACAAATAAAAGAGGATTTCTTTCGTTACAAGAAAGGACTAGTTGTCAGATGGATCCTGGGTGCTAATCCTGGTTTACTGACTGTGTGACTTTTGGTAAATTACCTAATTACTCTGTCCTGGCCAACTGAGCTAGTAAAGAACAAGTGTTTCAATGAAAACCAGAATATTTGAGCCAAACTTTCTTTGTGAAATAGTAACAGAATAAAACATGTTCAGGCTTTTTAAAGGTAGCGCTAATATGCTAAGGAAAAGTACACCGATAAGGTGCATTTGTCCTCAGTAAAGAGCCTTCCGTGCTTTTGGCGTGTGCAGGGGAGTTAATCATAATGTTCTGGTCAAATTACAATTCATTTAATTCCATTCTGCTGACCTAAATTTCCCCCAGCTAGATACAAGTGTCTTCTTCGTTTCTTGACAACGCAGTTAAAGAGCATTATTGCTGCATGCTGTTTAAACTGCTGCCTTGTTTCCCATCAGAGGTGGCTGCATTTCAGTAGGGGCTGATGCTGTTCCTCTGTATAATTGGCATATCGCTTTGTCAAATTTTGGAAGCCACTTTGAGATCCTTCAGGATAAAGTGCAGGCTCAAAATACAGGATGATAATATGACCTCCTCCCCCTCCAAATTCCAATTGCTGTCCCCTTTCAAGATCTTCCCCTTCATCTTCATATTTCTCCTGTTTCCTATCTGACTGACTCTGTCTTAGAAGACAGCATATGTACTCCTCACCCCTTTCCTTAAGATATGGCAGCTTGTAAATATATACCACTCTTCTCCTTTTCGAGCATCTCTTCACTGAATATGTTCTTTTTACTGATGTGAAATGATGAGAGAGAAATTTCCTTCCCCACTTATCAACCACTCTCTGTTACAAGATCATTCCTTAAGCTGGGAAACAAATGTTACAGCCCAGGCAAGGCTATTCATTGAGTTAAACTTTAGTTCTCAGTCAAAGAAAACCATGCACATCTCTCTGTCATGGATTTAAAACAGCCTCCTTCCTTGTGCCGTTGTCATTTATTTTACTGATTCTGTCTTTCCCTTGTTGGAAGAGAAGGGTTTTCAGGGAGATGCTTTGCAAAAGTCTAATCCACAATCAAACTTTTACTCTGAGCAGGTTTAGTGACTGGATGTCATATGGTGCTTAGGTCCATCGGGGAATGTGTTTGTATATTAAGGGCCACCTCACGAAAAGCTGTTGAATAGGGCATTTCATTTACAGATAGAGAAGCTGAAATAGGGTCTTGGTTCTGATCAATACCTCCTGAAGCAAGACTATGAGAACCAGATTCTGACACCCTCACATTGAGAAGCACCTTACTCTGTGAATGGCCAAATTGAAAGCAATGGGACTAATGCAAACTAAGGTGCTCCTCAGGATGAGTACAGAGCATCAGCATCTGGTCCTTAGTGATATGATTTTTGAGATTTAAATTGAAAAAAATACTGGATCAGATGCCTGGCTAGTGTAAATTAGTGCAGTTCCATTGACACCAATGGGCCAGACCCTCAGCTGGGGTAAATTGGTGTTGCTACTTCGAGGGGCAGTTCCCCTGACGTCAATGGAGCAACATCAGCTGGAGATCTGGCCCACTGTGTGCATGGTCTTGAAGGATTTCAGGGTCAGATGGTATTTCCTCCCCTCAGAAAGTTGACAATGAGATCAGCAAGCGGACTGCTCTCCCTTGCTCTATAGAATCTGAAAGATGCTCTGGCAAGGTCCGCTTAGCAAACACCTTCCATTTCTGAAGCAGACAGTCTGTGAGCTTGCCCCCAGAGCCAATGAGCCCCTGAGGCCCCCACTAGATTGATCCTTTATTGGAGCATACAACTGAACATTTTTTTTTGCATCCCACAACAACAGGACAGCAGCATCCATTCCAAAACAAGCTCAAAGCACAGCCAGATTAGACTGCTGCACTGTGCTCTACATGGGGCTGCATCTTAATTCTATCCAGAAGGATGTAGAATTCAGCAGCACATTTGTTAGGGGATCTACCTGGCTGGGAGCCCATGACACTAGTGCTATTCGCTCTGGCTGCCCGTTAGGTTCCAGATAGAATTAATAAGGTGTTGATTTTGACCTACGAATCTCTAAATGCCCTGGGAACTATTTATCTGAGAGCCTGCCTTGCTCTCCATTTCATCCTGCCACCGTTGTGGTGCAGAGACACATAAGCTGAGTCCCACTGATAGAAGAGTGAGGGGGCGGCTGGCAGGGCATTCTCTGGGAGGGCCCCTCAACTTTGGAACTTACTCCTCCCCTCCCCTTGGTCTGTCATAACCTGAGTTCGTTGACCTTCATTTGTTTCCTTAGCTGTGAGGGAACAGGAAGCCTCTCGTGGGAGATTTTGATGCCAGACCATTGTTAGTTGCTGGGAATTGTTGTCTAATGGATGAAGGGATTAAGTGGAGTTGTCTATTATGAAATTAGTTATTTCAGACATCATCAGGAGAGCCTGGAGCAAGAGACAGAAACTCCTTTTAGGGCAGAAATCAAAATAAATAAATGCTAAGGGCCAGATTCCCAACCAGTGTAAGACAGTGTAGCAGCCTAATGGAATGATGCCCATTTTCCTCACCTGAGGAGCCAGCCCTTCATTCCAGTCATTGCCAGTGGGGTTGACCCTCTGCCCAGGATGCTCCGAGTAAAACTTAGCAACAAAAGTTCACCTGACCTCCTAAAACCATAAACCCCAGATGGAACGGGTTAGAGTTAGGGGGGTTCTTTACATAACCCAACAAAAGGGCGGGGGGGGGGGGGGAATCACCCACACACACACAAAACAATCCCTCTTTTTTTGGTTTCAAGGGAAAGCAAGTCCCAGCATTGTAACATCAAAGATTAAATAAAGATAAAATGCCAGGGGCATGCTGCCATGCATACGTTAGACCTGTGTAAAAAATGTGGAGCGCACACCTGCAGGGATGTAAATGCTGTGGGCCGTGCAGGAGTCTGCTGTGGCCCCATCTGCTCAGCTTTGTCTGTAGAACTGTATTTTTATCTCATTCTTCTATGTCATTTTGGCCCATCTTTAATTAGACGGCCTTACGCAAACTGACATTTGCCTTGCAGAGCACTTCTTCACAAGTCAAAGTACAAGGAAATGCAGAGCTGAAGCAGCAATGAAGACCTTGAGAAGCACAAGGCTTAGCCTCCATTGTTTGGAGCCATGTATGATGCAGCTGATTTGGAGAAGGTCAGAGCACATGAACATTGGCATGGTATGAGGTCAAAGGCCCACTCACCCATGTGCAGACAGCTAGCACAAGGCCTGTAAGGCTGGCCTAGGATTTAAGGGCTGTCAAGTTTCCTTCCCCACTCCGAACTCTAGGGTACAGATGTGGGGACCCGCATGAAAGACCTCCTAAGCTTATTCTTACCAACGTAGGTTAAAAACTTCCCCAAGGTACAAACTTTGCCTTGTCCTTGAACCGTATGCTGCCACCAGCAAGCATGTTAAACAAAGAACAGGGAAAGAGCCCACTTGGAGATGTCTTCCCCCAAAATATCCCCCCAAGCCCTACACCCCCTTTCCTGGTGAAGGCTTGATAAAAATCCTCACCAATTTGTACAGGTGAACACAGACCCAAACCCTGGGATCTTAAGAACAATGAAAAATCAATCAGGTTCTTAAAAGAAGAATTTTAATTAACGAAAAGGTAAAAGAATCACCTCTGTAAAATCAGGATGGTAAATACCTTACAAGGTAAAAAGATTCAAACATAGAGAATCCCTCTAGGCAAAACCTTAAGTTACAAAAAGACACAAAAATAGGAATATACATTCCATCCAGCACAGCGTATTTTACCAGCCATTAAACAAAAGGAAATCTAACACATTTCTAGCTAGATTACTAACTAACTAACAGAAGTTCTGAGACTGCATTCCTGATCTGTTCCCGGCAAAAGCATCACACAGACAGCCAGACCCTTTGTTTCCCCCCGCTCTCGATTTGAAAGTATCTTGTCTCCTCATTGGTCATTGTGGTCAGGTGCCAGTGAGGTTATCTTAGCTTCTTAACCCTTTACAGGTGAAAGGGTTTTGCCTCTAGCCAGGAGGGATTTTATAGCACTGTATACAGACAGGTGGTTACCCTTCCCTTTATTTTTATGACAAGGGCATTTCAAAGTATATACACCCACAGTGAGATCAGCTGTTCCCTGTTTCCTAGGATTGTTCAAAAGACGTTGAGCAGTTTAATGTGGTCATTTATCTGAGACTTGAGTGGTGCATAGACCAGGTGTTGGCTCCCTGCATTGGGGTGAATTTCATACAGGGGAGAGAGCTTCCATGAAAATTTGGTTTTATCTGCTTTTGCCAGGCCTCCTGAAGATGAGACCCTCAAACATGCGCCACATTCAGGATTTCATTAATTCTTCCTTGCAGCCCAGTACCCTTGCACGCATACACAGAGAGGTCTGTTTAGAATCCACCAACCAGGACTTTGTTCATCCCCACTTGCCCACTCCATGATGCTGGGGAACCCTGAGCACCTGAAAGTCCCTTGTTTTGTGCTCGCCAGCAGTAGCCCTGTGCTAGTGACATAGATGAGAAAGCTAAGGTCATCTTTTATTGGACCAGGTTCTGTTGGTGAAAGAGACAAGGTTTTGAGCGCCACAGAGCTCATCTTCAGATCTGTGGATCTTGAAAGAGTGTGTCTTTCACCAGCAGAAGTTGGTCCAAGAAAGTACTTCACCCACACTGTCTCTCTCATATCCTGCGACCAACATGGCTACAGCCACACTGCAAGCAACTAGTGATATATATGGGATCTCTGAACATGGAGGTATCTGCTTACATGCACAGAGAGGATAAGGATTGCCATGTGACTATCTCTGGCCTGCTACTCGCATTGATTTAGTGCCCAGATACCATTGTGACTGGAGACTTCATAAATACCTCGCTGCACAGATCTAGTTTGTACAGTGGGCAGCAGTGACAGTGCCTTCCAAGCCAATATTTTTCGGCAGAGTAGAGCCGGCCAAATTACTCTCTGCAAATACTTTAGCTGATTAATTTAGCCCTTTGTTCTGCTCACAAACAACTGTTGATTTTTGCAAGAAGTATTCATTATTCACGATGATATGACCAGATAATGCTGGGATTACAAATTTCAGTGGTATTTAAACTCTTACCTCCCTTAGGCTCAGTTGAAAATCCCTGCCTATGTGAACACATTTCAGGCTGTGGGTTGGTTTATGACCTGTTCGCTTTGACTGTACGTTATTGATCACTCATGGTATGTGACAGTGACCTGAGTGGCATGATATTGTGAGATCTTTGGGGCAGGGACTGTGTCTGTGGACAGCATCTGGTGCATTGTGGGAGCTACCACTGCATAAATAGTCTAGGTTTCAGAGTAGCAGCCGTGTTAGTCTGTATCCGCAAAAAGAAAAGGAGGACTTGTGGCACCTTAGAAACTAACAAATTTATTTGAGCATAAGCTTTCATGAACTACAGCTCACTTAATCGGATGCATTCAGTGGAAAATACAGTGGGGAGATTTATGTACACAGAGAACATGAAACAATGGGTGTTACCATACACACTGTAAGGGGAGTGATCAGGTAAGGTGAGCTATTACCAGCAGGAGAGCGGGGGGAAAAACCTTTTATAGTGATAATCAAGGTGGGCCATTTCCAGCAGTTAACAAGAACTGCTGCGGAACAGCGGGCAGGGATAAACATGGGGAAATAGTTTTACTTTGTGTAATGAGCCATCCACTCCCAGTCTTTATTCAAGCCTAAGTTAATTGTATCCAGTTTGCAAATTAATTCCAATTCAGCAGTCTCTCTTTGGAGCCTGTTTCTGAAGTTTTTTTGTTGAAGAATTGTCACTTTTAGGTCTGTAATCGAGTAACCAAAGAGATTGAAGTGTTCTCCGACTGGTTTTTCAATGTTATAATTTTTGATGTCTGATTTGTGTCCATTTATTGTTTTATGTAGAGACTGTCCAGTTTCGCCAACGTACATGGCAGAGGGGCATTGCTGGCAAATGATGGCATATATCACATTGGTAGATGTGCAGATGAACGAGCCTCTGATAGTGTGGCTGATTTGATTAGGCCCTATGATGGTGTCCCCTGAATAGATATGTGAACACAGTTGGCAACGGGCTTTGTTGCAAGGATAGATTCCTGGGTTAGTGGTTCTGTTGTGTGGTGTGTGGTTGCTGGTGAGTATTTGCTTCAGGTTGGGGGGCTGTCTGTAAGCAAGGACTGGCCTGTCTCCCAGGATCTGTGAGAGTGATGGGTCGTCCTTCAGGATAGGTTGTAGATCCTTGATGATGCGTTGGAGAGGTTTTAGTTGGGGGCTGAAGGTGACGGCTAGTGGCGTTCTGTTATTTTCTTTGTTGGGCCTGTCCTGTAGTAGGTGACTTCTGGGTACTCTTCTGGCTCTGTCAATCTGTTTCTTCACTTCAGCAGGTGGGTATTGTAGTTGTAAGAATGCTTGATAGAGATCTTGTAGGTGTTTGTCTCTGAGGGGTTGGAGAAAATGCGGTTGTATTGTAGAGCTTGGCTGTAGACAATGGATCATGTGGTGTGGTCTGGGTGAAAGCTAGAGGCATGTAGGTAGGCATAGCGGTCAGTTGGTTTCCGCTATAGAGTGGTGTTTATGTGACCATCGCTTATTAGCACCGTAGTGTCCAGGAAGTGGACCTCTTGTGTGGACTGGTCCAGGCTGAGGTTGATGGTGGGATGGAAATTGTTGAAATCATGATTGAATTCCTCAAGGGCTTCTTTGCCATGGGTCCAGATGATGAAGATGTCATCAATGTAGCTCAAGTAGAGTAGGGGTGTTAGAGGACGAGAGCTGAGGAAGCGTTGTTCTAAGTCAGCCATAAAAATGTTGGCATACTGTGGGGCCACGGGGGTACCCATAGCAGTGCCGCTGATCTGAAGGTATACATTGTCCCCAAATGTGAAATAGTTATGGGTGAGGACAAAGTCTCAAAGTTCAGCCACCAGGTTTGCCATGACATTATCAGGGATACTGTTCCTGATGGCTTATAGTCCATCTTTGTGTGGAACGTTGGTGTAGAGGGCTTCTACATCCATAGTGGCTAAGATGGTGTTTTCAGGAAGATCACCGATGGATTGTAGTTTCCTCAGGAAGTCAGTGGTGTCTCGAAGATAGCTGGGAGTGCTGGTAGCGTAGGGCCTGAGGAGGGAGTCTACATAGCCAGACAATCCTGCTGTCAGGGTGCCAATGCCTGAGATGATGGGGCGTCCAGGATTTCCAGGTTTATGGATCTTGGGTAGCAGATAGAATACCCCTGCTCAGGGTTCCAGGGGTGTGTCTGTGTGGATTTGTGCTTGTGCTTTTTCAGGGAGTTTCTTGAGCAACTGGTGTGGTTTCTTTTGGTAACCCGCAGTGGGATCAGAGGGTAATGGCTTGTAGAAAGTGGTGTTGGAGAGCTGCCCCAGCCTTTTGTTCATATTCCGACCTATCCATGATAACAACAGCACCTCCTTTGTCAGCCTTTTTGATTATGATGTCAGAGTTGTTTCTGAGGCTGTGGATGGCATTGTGTTCTGCACGGCTGAGGTTATGAGGCAAGTGATGCTGCTTTTCCACAATTTCAGTCTAGTTATTCTTCCTGTCTCCTCTTCATTGCTTCTGTATAATGGAGCCAGGGCAGAATGGCTGCTGCCTCCTAGCCCAAGGCAGAGGTTGTTGAGTTCAGCTTCACCCTCTGAACAACATAAACAGCTTGTAAAAATGCTGTGAGATACCTTTGGATGAAAGGTGCTGTATGAAGATAAGGTATTCAGCCTTTTACAAAACCATTACTTGCTTATTTGCTTTGGGTTCTTGTGACTTTGCACTCCATATGTTTTATGGAAATATGCTTATGAATAAGACATAACTGGAATATGCTTTATGCTAAATACCCTTGTATGGTGTTATTAGAAAGCTTGTAATCTGCTAAGTGTGTTCATCCTATTTGTTGGCACGTATTATTTCTAGATCTGGAGTTAGGAGAATAAGATATAAACTTGTATCATCGATGTAAACATATTAAGTGGAGGCCATTAAGGGTGCTCCAGAAACAATCAGCTGTAAATGGTCTTAGTTACCTGAAAGCCTTCCTGTGTACATGTGGGCCAGCACATGGGGAATGGAGACTAGGGATTTTACAGTGACATGTGACCACATCATCTGATAATGAAATCCATCTTAAATCTGGTACTTTTCCATTTAGAAGGAGGGGTGGGGACCCAGAGAGACAAAAGATTCCTGCCTTGTGCCAAAGCTATAAAAGGGGTGGAGCAGGATAAAAGGTGTGACCAGTCATGAGAAAACCCCTGCTTACCACCTGAGATGTCTGCAGGATCTAACAAAGACTGTACCAGGGGAAAGCGTTGGGCCCAGACTAGGAAGGAGTCTAGTCTGTGAGAGAGGCTTATTGGAACATAACTGAGGGTGAGATATTACCTATAATCAGTTTCTTAATGTATTAGGCTTAGACTTGCGTGTTTTGTTTTATTTTGCTTTGTGACTTACTTTGTTCTGGCTGTTATTACTTGAAGCCACTTAAATCCTACTTTTTATACTTAATAAAATCACTTGTGTTTATTAATAAACCCAGAGTAAGTGATTAATACCTGGGGGAGCAAACAGCTGTGCATATCTTTCTATCAGTGATATAGAGGGCGAACAATTTACGAATTTACCCTATATACACTCTGTATACACTTTATACAGAGTAAAATGAATTTATTTGGGGCTTGGATCCCATTGGGAGCTGGGTATCTGGGTGCTGGAGGCAGGTAACCTGCTGAGCTGTTTTTAGTTAAAGTCTGTAGCTTTGGGGGTGTTGTTCAGACCCCAGGGCTGTGTTGCAGCAGGCCAGCATGTCTGGCTCAACAAGGCAGGGTTCTGGAGTCCCAAGCTGGCAGGGAAAATGGACTCAGAGGTAATTTCAGCACACCAGGTGATGGTCCCAAGGGGATCTCTGTGATCAAACCCATCATAGTTGGGTTCTAAACACCCAACCCAAATTACTGAAGCAGGTAATCTCTCAAAGCCTGTTGCCACAAGTACCATAAATGGAGACATTTTGATGCCTGTGCCTGTCCCTCAAAAAATCAGCTGAAGATTTTAGCCTCTTCCTACCATTTCAGATGCCAGGTAGAGGGAGCCCTTCTTGTCTTGCATGACTTCGTCTGGATAATGCCCTTCCCCTGGAGAAAGTCACAGGATCGTTCCAAACTCTTTTCCTCCCTGATGCTTGCAGGAGCTCTGGATTCAATCCCTCAATCCCCACTCAGGCAAAACGCCATTTAAAGTCACTGAGGGTATGTCTACACTGCAATAAAACACTCGATGCTGGCCCTTGTCAGCTGATTTGGGCTTGGGCTGTGGGGCTATAAAATTGCAGTGTAGATGTTCGGGCTTGGACTGGAGCCTGAGCTCTGGGACCTCTCCCCCTCCCCCTGCCCCCAGCATCTCTGAACATCTACACTGCAGTTTTACAGCCCTCCAGCCCGAGCACTGCTAGCCCAAGTTCGCTGAGCCTGGGCCAGTCCTGCGTGTTTTATTGCATTGTAGATATACCCTGAGGAATTCTGCCTGAGTAAAGGACACCAGATCTGGCCCCTCTGTCAAGACCATTGTTCTCCAAGGAGATCGTGGGCTTGGGGTTCTGAACACACTGCCACCAACACATCTACATGTCAGGGGCTGGGACATACCAAAACAATGGAGAAACATAATCAACCTGCATCCAGCAAAGCACTTCTTATCATAGCTGTCAAGATACTGGTAGCTGGGTTATTTCCTGATTAAGGGGGGAGGGAGGTATTCTTGCTTGACTGAAGCAAAACAGAGCAAGAGAAGTCAGTGCTTGGCTTAGACCCAGATGTCTCACTACCTCCATTCATGAAACAGCTGTATTTTCAAGAAACTCCTCAAACGGACCATGATGAAACCAGGGGTGGTTGGGAACTCTGTATTTCATTCCTGCATGTTTCCATGGGTACTGCACTGAGTTTTCCCTGATTTCAAATAGACACACGTCATCTTCTGGGGCATGAAGGAGAGGGGAGTTTTATCACTGCAGTTTGGATCCAGCAAACCAACACCAAACGTGCCATGCGGTGGTGCTGGAGTCCTGTTACCCAGGCTATGTGACTGAGGAGCTCCTCGAATAGTCTGGTGACATTGTCATGCTAACTCAAATAGAAATCAGCATCTGCCATCTGCCTGCAGTGACACTGGAACATTTTTTACAGTGGGGGTGCTTAAATCCAGTGGTCCCCACCCCAAAATTTTTACCTCACCCGCACTTGCTCCTGTCCGTGCCCACCCCACCCGCCAGAGCTGGGGCCAGGAGCAGGGCCGTGGCTGGGGGGGACGCAGACGGGGTAAGGGACCAAGGCTGGGGCGCCGCATGCGTGGCCAGAGCAGAGCCCTGGGTGCAGGGCCAGCGGCAACCGGGATCCTGCATATGGACTCCATGTGCAGGGCCATGAACTGAGCTTCTGGGTGCGGGGCCAGTGGCAGCCAGGAGCTGAGCCCCCAAGCGCAGGGCCAGGAGCAGCCAGGACCCCGCGTGCAGGGCAGGAACAGAGCCCCGGACGCAGGTGCTACAGCTGGGATCCCCAAGTGCAGCATGGCAGGTGGCACCCTTCACAAAAACTGGGGGTGCTGCAGCACCCCCTGCACCCATAGTTCCTGTGCCTATGTCTGTCTGGAAAATATTTCAAGGCCAAGAATTTGGGGGGCAGTGTGGTCTAGTGTAATGTTTGTCAACCTTTTTGATACCAGGGATTGGCTCGCTGCCTTCCTAAACTGCATCAGGGAGATCTCAGGGACTGGCGCTGGTCCATGGACCAGTCATTGAGAAACACTGCTCTAGTGGATAGGACCCTGTACTGGGAGTCTGATTTTGGTTCTATTTCTGGCTCTACGCCTGACCAGCTGTGTGACCTTAAACAAGTCACTCCACTTTTCTGTGCCTCAGTTTCCCCATTCACCCTTCCTCTCTCTTGTTTATTTTTTATTATAAACTCTTCAGGGCAGGGACTGTTGCTGTGATGCCAGGAGGTGCCCCCTCTTCTCTCTGCTCTCCCCTTTTCGCTACTAGTTAGTAAGATGACTTGAGTGGAAAGTCTCTGTCTGCTGGTGATCAATACCCCTGACGGGAGACCATACCCCTCAGAGGGAGAGGCAGCCATTTCCCAAGGTGGCAGCCATCTTAACTGAAAGAGAAGCAGCACTGCTGCCAGAGACTGTTTCAGATGGGCACAAAAATTCTTCTCCGGTATTTGTTCTCCCTGTGACTGTCCCAGGGCAGTGGGAGTTAGAAACCTGATCCCTTATGCCACCTTCCCTGATGCCCAAGATTAGGGTGCCTTGGAGCTGGAAGGAGTGCGGGGGGAAGAAGTAGAGCCAGAGATTTCTGCCATCAGCTGTGCTCAGCTGATGAACAAGCCTTTGAGGGCCATTGCCAGCTGGCACATTAGTGTAGTCTGCACTGGGGCTGGGCCGAGTAGCCGTATTTGATTCTCTAATGGCTCCCCCTCTGTCTCTCTACATGTAAACTCAGCCAAGCTGAGATCTAGCCCTGTGTCTTCCTACTCTCCATGGAACAGCCCAATCTGCAGGAATCATTGCAGCCCAACGCAAGAGGGGATAGGGTCAAACCAATTGAATAGTGGCTAAAGAGGAACTCAGGGAGGAAATGTTTCCATTAGAACAGTTCATCTTTCTTTTCACAGTTCATCAAAAGCAGGCCAACTTCATACACAGATAGGCCTTTCTGGTGATGGATACTGTATGTGTGTGATGATTAGAACAACCCTCCACTCGTAGCAATGATCAAAGGCAAGTAAAACAAGCAGCCAGACCTTCGCTGAGATGTAATACTAATTCCCCAAACACCTCATTTAATTATGTAATTTGGATCAAAATCCCAAGGCCAGGTTGTTGTGTTTTAAATTACATACTCTGAGGCCTTCCCCTAGATAGCAGAAAAAGACTTCTGGAGGGAAAACTAGCATTAAAAGCACATTTACCAAAAATAGCCATTTAATCTTGGCCAGTAATTGTGCAAATCCTCCTGTAGCTCTTGAAAATCGATGCCTGACTCACACCACTCAACTCTCCCCACCCTGTTGCTGCCTCCTGGGGAGGACGCTGCAGAAAAAGTCCTGGTTTTGTGATGTCAGCTTCTCATTGTGGCAATAGCTTTGATGTCACCAATTCTACCCTATGATTTCACTGCAAGGCTCAAGGGCCTGCTCCAAAGCCCATTAAAGGCAATGAGTCTCTCCACTGAATTCAGCAGGTCTGGGACAGATGCCAAATAAAGAGAAGATGGGATGTGAGGGACAAAGGCAAGGATGTGAGGGGCAAGGGACAAGACTTTAAAAAGAGAGTGCTGATTTTTGGATACCTCAATATTTGGGCATATAATATGAAATAACTTTAAAGGACTTGATTTTCAGAAGGCATATGCTGAGCACTTCTTGAAAATCAGACCCTTTAAAATCTCTTTATTTGGGGAATCAGAAAATCAAGACACCCAAAATCATTAGCCACTAATCCTGGCCTACACTTTGATGTGCAAGAGCTTCACTTATTAGCAAAGAGGACAACAGGAGGGGAACTGAAAATGACATAAAAGGCAAATGAACTTACATTTGATATGACATTTTTTTTGAAGTTTTGTCCAAGTATGAACGTTCCCTTTCATTAAAACAAATAAACGCCAGCCATTCTCCTTAGCACTGGTATATTACAGCAGATAGGCATCATTTCCTACAGAGCAATGGGATGGCATTCAGTACAAACTCAATCTTCCAGAACACAAGTAATCTCACTTCAGAGGGATTGTCTGAGATCCTACAGAACAGAAGACAGCTGGTGTTTTGACCATGTCTGGTCCAAACTCTCCAAAACCATTGTTTAAAGAGCTGATGCAGAGGCAATGAAAAACATAAGTTTGCTGGCCCTGGACTCATCTGTTCACTTAACAGGTACAAGGTTGGTGCCTCACCAATGTCCGTCAGCCTTGCCCATTCAGTCCTTACCTTCTCTAATGAGACTGCTAAGAAGGCTGTCAGTACTGTGTTGCATGGTCGTTTCTGTGATATGGATGCCTATTCCTTAGAAACTGGACTGAGCCCGTCCACTTATTTCCCACGGGTTACCAAACGTTCCTCACACATTCGACTTCCGTAGTTGTCCCACAATAACCACCTTCGCCCTCTGGTAAAAATAACTAGATAACACAGGGGAAACGATGAAATGAAAAAAACCCTGAAAAAAATCCTCTCCCCAGGCCTGATATTGACATGTTCTGGAGCTGGGGCCAGGAAAGCAAAGATCAGTGCTGCTTAGACTCTTCATTGACTTTATGATAACTTTTGTAAGGATTTCAGAAGTCAGCCTGATAAACATGGCAGAAAATTCCTAGACAAGAGGAGAGAGATGTGCTTACTATCAGTCTAGGTTGTATGTGATCTAGTGACCTAGTTGCGAAACACTCCATATCTCTCTACCAATTTCCTGAGTCATTCAACCAATAGTAATTTCCCCTTCTACCTCCTCTTTTTGCGTTTAGAAAGGACCCACAATATGAATCTTGCCATAGTGTATTATCCCTCTATTCTGTGCGTGCAAAGCCTGCACTGAAATCATCAGACACCTGAATGAAACCTGCCCCAGTGCTGCCTGGTGTGAACAGCCCACTTCAGCATTTCTCTACCCAGACATCAGACACAATAAAAAGGGCAGAGCATTTCAGTGAAAGGAGCACTAGGAATTACTGGGCCAGAGGTTCAGCTACCGTAATTGCGTAGCTCCACCGATATCAATGAAGCTGTGTCCTTTTATGCTAGCTAAGGATTTGGTCTATTTTTAATAGTGCATTTGGCAAGCAAGTTGGATCCAGGACAATGCATGCAACTGACATAGTATGTTAGGAGATTGCATGTGGAGACTCTCTTTCGTTCTTTCTTTATCCAAAAGGTAGATTTGACTTCAAAACGATGAAACCCAGAGGGCCTCCTTGCAAAATCTAGATGCATTTTTCATGCACCCATGTCCAAAATAAGGAGGGGGAAGGGAGTGAGACAACAAACCAAGCCTGCATTTATGTTTTACTGAGTAAAATAATTATAGTTTAGTTTTCCCGGTGCTGAGTTCCAAATCGCTTGCAGCATGTTGGTAAAAATAGCACTGTGATCTAAATAATGGCTGGTTAAAAATAAACTACCTATGTTGTTTGCCCAGGTGACTTACCTGCTTTCAGAGGTTTATGTAATTAGGTCATTTCTAAGAATATATATTTTTAAGCCACCCTGCAGCAATATTTGGTTCTTTTCTAGCTCTCCATAGTTACTACACTGAGAACACATCAGCTGCCTCTAGCACTTAAAGACTGGGATCTGTAGTGAGGTGCAGCTGGGCCCCTCTTACTTCTGCCCCCCTCACGAAACCAGTCCGGAACGCCCCCAGCCAATGCAATCACGCGTGTATTTTACTTGTAGTTCTTTCCCACCACCTGCTTACTATCTATGTACAGGGTATTACAGCCAGACTTCACCCCAGAGCCACCAGTCCCTCTCAGCCTCTGGCCTTTCTCTTCCCCTTCTGGCTTCCTTCTTCCCGGCCTTTCTAGCCCCTGGCTAATTAAGCTACTGGCTGTTTCTAGTTGCCAAGCAGGCAGGGCTATTCGGCCTGCCCCAATCCATTCCCCTTGATTGGGGCTGGCATGGCAGGGGGCTGATTAAGCACTTCGTGCCCAGCATCCTGTCAGACACCTCCCCCTTAGGTAACCGCTAGGTTTGTCCTTCCCCGTCCTCTCCTCCCTCTGCCAGTGGGGTCCCAGTCCATCCCCAGTACCACCGGGTATGGTAACCTCTCCACTACCCGGACCCATTTCAGGAAAACTTTCCCCGTACTTCCAGGGGCACCTGGGCCATGGGCAGTCCCTCCAATCCCCGTGGATGCACTCCGGTTTCATCCTCACCCTGGGGATAAGCCAGTGTGGCTCTACTAGCCCCCTCTGGACAAGATAGCAGGCCGAGGCCGTGTCCACCAGCCCCCTCTGGACAAGCGAGCAGGCCGAGGCTGTGTCCACCAGGCCCCTCTGGGGCTTCCTTCCCACTCGCACCAGAATGGTGGCTAGTCCTCGCCCTTTCCCCCGCCCTCCGCCATTAGTCCAGCAGCAAAACTCAGCTAGGCCGCATTCCATCTCCGGGCAGTCCCCCCTCTTATGTCCTGGCTACCCACACTGCTGGCACATGAGCTGTCTGCGGCGACTGGGTGCTCTCCTGGTCTCCTCTTTCTTCCTCTCCAGGCCCTCCTAGGTGGTGTTTCCTGGGGGGCCACGACCGTGCTCGGCTGGTGTCGCCTGACCCAGACTTGCACGCTCTCGGGGAGGCCCCATTAAAACTGTTCTAGAACCAGCTGGTCCATAATTGCTCCCACCGTTTGGGTTGTCCAGCTGCAGCCAATGAGTGGCCCAGCCTGTCAGCTTCTGGGCAAATGCCTGGGGCTGCAAACTCCCCATCCACCTGGCTGACCGAAACATCTGACAGTATTTTACTGCCAATAGTCCCACCCCATCTAGTACGGCCGCCTTCACTGCGTCATAGTCTTTGGCCTGGTCATTATGAGCACCATAGAGGCCGCTTGAGCCTCACCAGCCAGATAGGGAGCCAGCTGTAGGGCCCAGGTTGCCCTATTCCGTGCCCAGGGCTACTTCCTCGAAGGTGCAGAGGAAGGCATCCGGGTCATCAGTGGGGCCCATCTTACTAAGGCCCAATCCCATCACATGGGTGCCATCACCTTGGCCTCTGGGCTGACATGGAACTGGGAGGGCTGGTCTGGTTGGGCTTCAGCCCATGAGGACATCAGTAACTCAGCCAGCGGTTAGGGGTCTGTCACAGGAGTGGGTGGGTGAGGTTCTGTGGCTAGCGATGTACAGTAGATCAGACTGTATGATCATGATGGTCCTTTCTGGCTTTAAAGTCTCTGAGTCTATGGCTGACTATTATAGGTCTTTTCTCTCTCTCTCATTTAATTCAGGGAGGAGTTAGTAAGGACCAAACCATTGTTGCCTGGGAGGGGTGAAGTCCTAAATTTTCAAAAGTGACTAGTGAATTGAGTGCCTCAGTTTTTCACTGCTCAACTTGAGACACTTTAAAAGGACCTGATTTGCAGAAAGCAGATACTCAACACTTCCTGGAAATCAGGCCCATTTAGTGTGTCTCAAAAGCTAGGCACCCAAAATCATTGAACCGCTTTTGAAAATTTAGGCCAGAGAATGAGTGACTCTGTGTAATATGTCTAGGTTCTTATAATGGGAATAATTACTCCTGTTGAACCCGATACTCCCTGTGGAAATGACTAAACGAGAGCTATACGAGGAAGGGACGCATTCAGCTCCTCTCCCCCTCTGGCCTAGCCTCTGGCGGGATCATGCATTTCTATTTATTCATCATTGTATTGTCCATCTTGTCTCATTTGCGTGATGGATGAGGATGAAAAGACCTGAACTCTATTCCAAGCCCTCAATAAAAATATGATTAACATCATTCACCTTCCACAGCACAGCTCCAGCTGCTCCTCTGTGTGAGAGACACTCACATGAATAGTAATAATATTCACAGGTTTCAGAGTAGCAGCCGTGTTAGTCTGTATTCGCAAAAAGAAAAGGAGTACTTGTGGCACCTTAGAGACTAACCAGAAACCCCCATACTAGATAATTATGGAGGAACCTGCTCATAAGGGAACCTTCTTCCTGGGCAGTTGGCAGTGGCTTGTGCCCTGAAGCAGTGGGGTTAATATCCCTTATAAATATTAAATCTAGCTAGTTTAACTGTGAATATTATTAAAAAGAAAAGGAGTACTTGTGGCACCTTAGAGACTAACCAATTTATTTGAGCATAAGCATCCGATGAAGTGAGCTGTAGCTCACGAAAGCTTATGCTAAAATAAATTGGTTAGTCTCTAAGGGATATTAACCCTACTGCTTCAGGGCACAAGCCACTGCCAACTGCCTGGGGTTAGAAAGAAGGTTCCCTTATGAGCAGGTTCCTCCATAATTATCTAGTATGGGGGGTTCTTGCAATATCCTCTGAAGCATCTGGTTTACCCCCTCCCCCTCTGTTGCCTTTGCCTCTTTCCTCCCTCCTGTATTCTTTTCCAATCAACTTTCACCCCCCTGTGCTGCAGACCCTTATCTAGACCATTCTTCCCTTTCTCAAGCTGGCTTTCCTTCCCAGTATCCTGCCTGTTCTCTCCCTCCTCCTGGTTATCCTGTTCCTTCTCCTGTCCCTTTTTGTCCTCCTCTGCCACCTTTTCCCATGTGCAGTGTTGTTGTAGCTGTGTCAGTCCCCCAGAATATCAGAGAGACAAGGTGGGTGAGGTGATATCTTTTATTGGACCAAGTTCTGTTGGTGAGAGAGACAAGTTTGCGAGCGTACTGTGACAAAGCTCTGTCCTTGCCTCCATGGGTCCTGCGTTTCCTGGCGGATTTCACTAGCCTCAGAGGCTCACTGTGACCTTCCACATAACCCTTCTCTCTCTAGAGACAAGGGTCACAGTCTACTGAGCCATTTTCATCATAAGCCAGCGAGGGAGGTGAGGAGAAGTTATCCTTCCTTGCACAGTCTCTGTTGTCTCCCAGTCTCAGTGATTAATCAGGGGGCAAAAGGAGGAGGAGCCCGGGCCCACCCTCTACTCCGGGCTCCAGCCCAGGGACCCTAATAGTATCAGCTATGGTAGCTGACCTTTTAGAAACATAACATGTACAATTCCCTGAGCTACTTCCCCCACAGCAGCCCTCACTTCCTCAAGCTCCACTTCACCCTTACCTCAGGGCCTCCTTCCTTGTGCCTGATATGGTGTGTACTACTCAGCCTCTCCAACAGCACAACTTCCTCCCACAGCTCCTGACATGCACACCCACCTGACTAACTGGGAGGCTTTTAACTAGTTTCAGCCAGTGCCTGATTGGTTTCAGGTGTCCCAATCAACCTAGCATTCTCCCTGCCTTCTGGAAAGTTCTTAATTGGCTCCAGGTGCCTTAATTGACCTGGAGCAGCTGCCATTTCTCTTATCCTGGTACCAGGGATTTGTTTAGCCTGGAGCTAATATATCTATCTCCCACTACTTTTCTATAGCCATCTGGCCTTGCCCCGTCACAGTACACAGCGCTCTCCTTCAGGCCTTGTCCTTTTGCCGCTATGGGACATCCCCCACCCAGTCCCTTCTCTCTCTCTCCCTACCTGTCTTCATTCCCTATTCCCTGAGTTCCATTTCTCCCCTAACCAAAGTGAAATCTGCTTTTTGAATGCCAGGCGCTGGGGAAATGATGGAAATCATGCCCTGGTTCCATACAGGGATTACACATGTAGTCAGAGCTAAACTTCATGGAGTTGTGCCCCTGGCCAATTACATTTTGGGCACCTACATTTCATGGCTAAACCATATGATCCTTCACTGCACTTAAAGGACTGTGGTAGGTGGCCTGAGGAGCAAATTATGCCCCAGCCATCCCTATATACATGTAATTTGGCAGACGCATTAATACTCCTCCCCCATCATATGTTAACTCAATGAGTAGCTTGAACTCCCCAGTAGCAACCACCCCATCCTCGACTTGTCATATGCTCTCTTAAAATCCCAGCTTTCCCGGCCTTCATCCATGTGTTCAGGTCTTCCCCCTCAGTAGCAGCTGTTTTAAAGAATTTAGTCACCACCCTGACCCCCTGAACTAAAAAGATTAATTACCTGATAGTCCTGCAATGCAATTTTTCCTTCTCTGTCTGCTCACCACCCCCAAAACTCTTCTAGTGCCTCTTTTCTATAGAAGTCCGTTCTGGCCACTGTCAGAGACCGACAGGATACTAAACCAGATGTTTCACAGGGCTGATCTAGTCTGGATCCCTTAGGTATTTTAAATGAATCAATCCTAGTTTAGAAGAGACAAATCAGACTGTATTTCACTATTTGGATCTGGGTCCAGAGCCGGATTTTGAGTTCAAGGTATTTGGGTCGGGGGCTTTGGTTCAATCCATTATGAACTCTGGAGCCAGCTGCAAATTCAGATCCAGGTTCAGATTCTGCAACATACCCCAGCCTCCCAAAACATTCAGACTTGTTGGGATTGGGAGTTTTGACTGCAGCTGATTGCTACTTTTCACATGTGCGAAGGGTGCAATGGGTATGGGTAGGAAAGGGGCAGGAGAGAGAATGACTGGAACAGGAGGAGAGGATCTATTGGCCAATGCTCCAACTTAACCCAGTTCTGTGATGCTAGAGTGTTCTAATGCTAGAGACAGACGACACAACACTCCTCATTCCCTGGTGCACTGTGGGAGGCACAGAGAGATCTGGGTGATCTGCTGAGAAATATTGCTGCCAGAAGTTACACAACAGCATTTCATTTGGGCATGTATAGTCCAGAGGCCCTGAGACTAGGCTGCCTCTCAGGACGTGACGTTCCCATTTCAAGGCAGGGGACATGATAATGAATGTTAAACAAAGAAAATGTGTCCATGTCCAGTGCATCTGAACATGTGCAATATTTCTAAAACCATAGAGCCTGTGGCTTCTGTCAAGATTGGCCTCTATCTGCTCCTATCTTGCCCGTTTTCCTTCTCCTTAATCTTTCCCTTGCCACAAGCCGGAGAATGTAACAAAGCAGACAGGGCACTTATGTCGTTTGTTGACCCATGTATTTTAACTATCTCACTTTTGCTTCTTTTTCCCCCCATCACCTTCCCATAATGATGATTAGCTGTAGCCACAAAATGAAATAGCTGTTAGTCCAAGTGGCAGCCTTCTGTATGTTTGCGATGTGCCATGAGGTTTTGTAGTAAGCCTGGTAGATTATATGATCGTATATCACCGTGATGGGTCCTCTGTAATGACCTGATCCAAAGCCCTTTAATGGCAATTGAAATCGTTCCATTAGCTTCAAGGGGCTTTGGATCAGGCAAGGAATTCCGAAACCTAGCAAGGTATGTAGATTGAAATGATCAATATCTATAGTGTCTATGTTAGGTAGGTTTCAGAGTAGCAGCCGTGTTAGTCTGTATCTGCAAAAAGAAAAGGAGGACTTGTGGCATCTTAGAGACTAACACATTTATTTAAGCATAAGCTTTCCTGAGCTACAGCTCACTTCATCGGATGCTGTACTTCACGAAAGCTTATGCTCTAATAAAGTTGTTAGTCTCTAAGGTGCCACGAGTACTCCTTTTCTTTTTATGATAGGTAAATAACCCAGCAGCAAGTATCATCAATGCTGGGGTTTATTTGTGTGACTCAACGTAGATGAACTTGGTACCCAAGATTACATGTGTGATCCAAGCTCAGTTCATATCATTGGTACCCAAGGTTACCAGTTCTGACAACATCAGACTAAGGTGACCTCTGTGGCACAACCTGTTCATATTCACATCTGCAAGTGAGGACCTGACTTTCATTCATAAAAACATGTCTCCATCTGAAGAGAACACTGTGTGCAGATGCTATCCAAAGAATGGTTTCAGAGTAACAGCCGTGTTAGTCTGTATTCGCAAAAAGAAAAGGAGTACTTGTGGCACCTTAGAGACTAACCAATTTATTTGAGCATAAGCTTTCGTGAGCTACAGCTGACTTCATCGGATGCATACTGTGGAAACTGCAGAAGACATTATATACACAGAGACCATGAAACAATACCTCCTTCCACCCCACTCCCCTGCTGGTAATAGCTTATCTAAAGTGATCACTCTCCTTACAATGTGTATGTTAATCAAGTTGGGCCATTTCCAGCACAAATCCAGGTTTTCTCACCCTCCGCCCCCACACACAAACTCACTCTCCTGCTGCTAATAGCCCATCCAAAGTGACCACTCTCTTTACAATGTGTATGATAATCAAGGTGGGCCATTTCCAGCACAAATCCAGGTTTTCTCACCCCCACCCCCCCCCAACCACACACAAACTCACTCTCCTGCTGGCAATAGCTCATCCAAACTGACCACTCTCCTTACAATGTGTATGATAATCAAGGTGGGCCATTTCCAGCATAAATCCAAGTTTAACCAGAACGTCTGGGGGAGCGGGTGGGGGGGGTAGGAAAAAACAAGGGGAAATAGGCTACCTTGCATAATGACTTAGCCCGTGCAATTTGCAACAGTGTTAAATGTTTTAGCGTGCATAAGTAGGAAGAAACACAGGCACTCAGCATTAGAGCTGGGAGGGTGCCGTGAAAATATTAGCAATACAGTAGAACCTCAGTTTTATGAACACCAGTCTTACAAATGACCAGTTATACAAACCATTTTTTCTAACATAAAAAAAAAATCACATAATTAAATGGATGTCAATGAAGAACGAATCAATGTCCCGTCACATCCCTGTATCTTCAGTGCATTGGAAATCGCTTTGCAGTGGTTTGAAGGACAGGAAGAAAGCTATGCAGTGCGCAATACTGCAGCTTATGGGCTGGAATGATGAGATGTTCAGTTTGATGAACTTTTTGATTTTCTGAACTCCTCAGTCCCCAATTAGTTTGTAAAACAGAGGCTGTATTCTATTGAAAAACTTTCCCTTTCCACACTGGGAATCTTTCAAAGAACAGAAGAGAGCCCCACCCCACAATAGTTAATAGCCCAGTGATTAGGGCACTCACCAGAGACGTAAGAGATTCAAATTCATGTCTATGCTCTAAATTGAAAAAGTCCTGACCAGCTGTACTCAGCACTGCTTCTGTGCAGGTGAAGAGACACCTAAAGTATTAAAGACAAATCCTTTTAAGCACACAGGCTACCACAAGTGGCTTAAACCTATAGTTCCATTTGCACATAGCAGCAGAGGTGTGGCTAGCACAGTGAATAAGCCACACTATTGACAAAAAATTACCGTGACAAATTTTCGGCCCTGGAAATCAGTTCATGTGTTGAAGGCTATTTTCATAATGCAAAAAGCTAGAAAAAGTGACTTTTAGAAAAATTAAAAGTTTGAAATTTAGCATCCTTCTCAGAACTCAGGGGAGCCATGAACAACAAAGCCCAGCCTTTGTGGAAACACAGCCGTCTGATTTTCCACAATTATGTATAAAAAACAAGCTACATCGTGGGAGGTATAGGAGGATCTTCTATCTTTGCAACAGTGGCTGAAATCTATAAGGTTGAGCCGTTGTCCACCCAGCTTCTTCCATTCTCCAGGCAGACGGTATTTTCTCTGATCACCAAGAAAAAGCAACAGCCAAAATGAGGTCCCAAAGATCGACGCTCTCACTCCAGGGTCCGAAGCAGATGTGCATGGCCTTTACTATAATCGTGGCCCCGATTCAGCAAAGCTCATGCTTAAGTTCCAGTCCCTTCATTGGGAACTAACCACATACTTAGGTGCTTTGCTGAATGCCCTGAATAAGGCAGCGAGTAATTCCTTGGGGACTGTAGCAAGGGAGGAGAGTCTGTGCTGAAGTTACCTGTTGCAACTACAGTCCTATGCCTCACTGAACCTGTTGGTTGTATGCCCAAATTTGGGAGTTTGATGACTTAAGTGGTCTCTGATATTTTCTTTTATGGGTGGTGTAAGAGTGGGGTTTTTGTTTGTTTGTTTTATCCTTGATCCTTTGAAGTTTTTTGGTCATTCCCTTGCTTGTGATTTTCTGTTGATGTAGTGATATAACCAACCTTTAATAAGATAACATCCTTTGTGCTACAACTCTGAGATCCTCTCCAAATGATGCCAAACTGGTTGCAAATAAGCTCAGTCATGACCCGGTAGCAGGCAGGCTACTACTGTATGTCTTAAGAACTCTTAGATGTTGGGAGCAGCCTGGGGACCAGAATCGGTCACAAAATGGTTTTTGTTTCAGCAAAAAATTTGACACCATATTTGTTTGCATTGAAATTTGACTTCAAAAGTTTTCAGGCTTTTGCTGAAAAAATTAAGACCCACAAAATGAAAAATGTTGGCTAAAAATCAATGGCTGGAATTTTTCAGTTGTCAGTTCCTAAAAACTGAATTTTGTTTCATTTTCTGCAACTGGAAACCAAAAGATTTTTGTTTTTCAACTCACTCACACACACACACCCCAAAAGAAAAATTGATATTTCCTGGGGACATTTTAGTTTGGTCCAAAAAGCCATTTTTTTGTCTGAAAATGTTCAGCCATCTCTATACTCACGACTCCTTTGTGTGTCCTTCTGTGGGGAAGGTTATTTGTTCCTTTTGCTGTCTTTCATGGAAGCTTAATTTGGCAGATGACTTCTGAGCTTCTGTGTGATTATGGATCATGTAGCAGCTCACTTTCACCTCAGAGACCTGTGATTTGGCCTATTTAAAACATGAAATGAGATATGGGGGCTCTCATCCTCACTCATGGTGGTTGGGAGTTACCCACATTTACAAAAAACTTCTTAGTGATTGACTTATTGTTCATGTTAATGCTCTGTATACTTTTAGAACTGGTGATGCTGCCATGCCATGTGCCCTTTAATTACAAAATCAATGGCAATGATTCATTGAGGGAGAAAGGGTAATTGATAACAAGTATGTTGCACAACACGTGTCTCTGCCTTATGTATTGGTGACATAATATCAGACTGGAAAATGATATGGTGATCTGTACCTCCTATGGTACATAATATTGGTGATAGGTTTTTTTGTACTTATTGGTATTATTTTTATTTATGCATTTTCTGTTGACCAGTTGGAAGGGGTACAGTGAGCTGAGTTTGTGTGCAGTTTTGAACCAGCATGGAGCTTATTTGCAAAGGAGGTTGTGAGGATTTCAACTTCTGATGACTTGAATGCAATGAAAGCATGATTGGATGCTTCCAAATAAGGGTTGCATAAGGTCTGAGCTTTCTGAATCCCGTGGAACAGTCTTTAGGCTGAGTGGTGTGCATTTATCGGACTATAAATCACTTTTACTCTCTCGCTCACTTTCCAGAAAAATTCCCATCAAGAAAAGCTATGGAGCAAATAGTGAAAACGTCCAGTGCATTGACCTAAAATGGCAGCTGCGTATATCTCATTCCACAGAACATTTGACTGTACAGTGCTTGTAAAGCGCTTTGCGATCCCAGGATGAAGAGTGCTACCCAAAGCAATGTCTAGTCTCAGTGGGTGAAATTCACCTTTGTGCAGATAGGCAGCACAATGCCTAGCTACCACTTAAGTTCCACTCAAAAGCCAGGGATGCATTTCAGCCTATGTTCTTTCTTCTGGCAAAGCAGTTAGAAACCTGATCCAAAGCAACGTCCTGGGATACTCTTCTGGTACTGAAACTAAGTCAACATCAGCCTCATTACCTCCATAACACTCTGCCTGTTATGCTACCCAAACTGCTTTGCTAGGAGATTTACCTTCTAGACAAAGAACAATAGATTCACCAAATATAAAAGTTTTAAAAGGAGATATTTGAAGACGCCACCTCTTTACCAGGGCATGGGAAAACAAAACAGCATAGGCTTAGGACATATAGGGCTATAATGTACTGGTTAAGACAGGTTTCAGAGTAGCAGCTGTGTTAGTTTGTATCTGTAAAAAGAACAGGAGTACTTGTGGCACCATAGAGACTAACAAATTTATTAGAGCATCAACTTTCGTGGGCTACAGCTCAGTGAGGGAAGCTGTAACAATAAAGTCAGGTCCAGGTGTGGATGAGCTCAGTCAATCAAACAATAAGAATAACAGCAATAATCTTAATTACAAAGGAAGGGGGAAATAAAACAGAGAATTACTGTACACAAGACAGGAAACCAGCAGGATAGTTTCTGGACAGAAACCAGTATCTTGTACTGTGTTGTGTTAGGAAATCAATACCTCTGGTAAGCCTGTTTTTTTCAATAATAATAAAGTGGATCCTTTTGAGTTCAAATGTCCATCATTTCAGGGTAGGTTTAAAATTCCCTTTTCAAAACTGAAATGATCCAAATGAAAGTAGGCGGCTTATTCTGTGAGGCTAAATAAAAGGCATCCATCCAAATTCGTCTGTGGTATGAACCCAGTAAAACTAGTTACACTATGATACTCTTGCAACTAGGGTGACCAGATGTCCCGATTTTATGGGGACAGTCCCAATTTTGGGGCTTTTTTTTAATATGGGCTTCTATCCCCCTCCCTCCCTCCCACATCCTGTCCCGATTTTGTACATTTGCTGTCTGGTCACCCTACTTTCAACAATTCCGGGCCAGTTCCTATAATCTGTGTTGGTTTTAGTTTTCCATCCTTCAGCTTCTACCCTAACATGATAACTACAACTCTATGACCTTCTGAACTCATATTTGCTTAAGGTTACTTTAATCTCATTAAACACACCACATCAGGCAATACTTCGCACCAAAGGAAGTCATTCCACCAGATTGTTTTTTTTCTCTCCGTACTAAATATCCCTAGGGAAAATCGTGTGTTTATGTCATAAACTTTGGGGGCACGCAATAAATCTCGTCATTGCTGAAAGCCGGGCTGAAAACTACTACTAATTATTACTATTACTATTATTAATAGTAATATTATTATCGCTCTCTATTTATTATTTTCACTCGCCCATCTTTAGCACTCTCTCCGAATCTCAGAAACCCCAGGCTAAATCCTGAAGTCTTTAGTCCAAAGCCTCGTGGAAGGTAATGGGAGTTGCCTGGCTGGTAGTTGGGTAAAGAAAAAGTAGGATGTTGGGAGTGGGACATGACCCACCATTTCTGCCCGTTTCCATGTGGCAATCGTTGGTCTTTGTCTCCCTGCATTTCCAGTGTAGTTTAAATCAATAGGGGTGTTTCAGGTTACTACCTTGTCTGTGGCCCATTGCTGCTGCACTGACGGCCTGCAGCTCTTGGAACAGGGTTTGCTGAAAGTATGTCTCTGTGCATTACCGTAACATAGGGACAAATCTTGATCCTTGGTGTCTCCACAGTCCAGGATCGTGAGGTAAAATGGGATCCTGAGGCACTCATCCTTGGCAGATCGCATGCAGCTGATACTCTCTGCGCTCCGAAGCCCCATGCCAGCACCAGGAACAGCGTCCGTGGCTCCACCATCTGGTTTCCCCTTGAGATTTGAGGAGATGTTCCCTGGTGTTCGTACAGGTCTGTGGGGCTGGAGAGACTGGATGAGCCGAGTGGCTGGAATTGAGTTCTCTTGACTAATGGAGCTGATGGCAAGGCAGCCCACGGGTCAAAGACCCTTCCCCAACTCTCAGGGAAGTGGGGCTCAGGAACGAGAAATCCCCCAGCTTTATGTGCCGTCCATCACCAACTTTAGTGTGTTCAACACCCAAAGTCTTACAGCACAGTTGAGGAGTCCTGCTTTCATATGCTACCCTACTCCTAAACAGATACCATCAAGTGTTCTTCTGGGTCTTGAGAGACATCCTCCTCCGAGCTCTGCTGCACTGAGAAGTGGGCCTGCCTGTCTAATATTTGAGGGCTCTCTTATGTTATACCTGAGCCAGGAAAAGCTGTTTGCCAGGCTGACAAGCTACCTTGTCATGCTAGGATAGAAGAACACCCTTTGTTAATTCCTCCTCTTCCATTGCTATCACTTGCAGCAGGTTTTGTTTGTGAGGTGAAACCAAGATTAGCCCATACAAGTTCCCGCTACTGTTTTGGGTTTTTTGTTTCTTTTCTTCTTGTTGTTTTGTTTGTTTGTTTGTTTTGTTTGTTGGGGAAATGGTTTTACAATGTTATGTTTGGCTGTCAGGTAATTGTTCTTCAGAAAAAAAACTTTCTATGTAAGTGTTCTAAGAAATCCTCCCCCCAAATTATAATGTTCTAAGAAAGTCAACTGTCCCAAAGAAAACCCCTTCTCATGGAAATAGCCTCAGAAACCCACTCACAGAGTTTGTCCCAAAAAATTCCTCCATGGAACATCCCTCCATTCAGCTGACCTGAGAATCCAGAACAAAAAGAATTGACATAAAAGAAAAGATCAGTTGTCCATCTGAGCAGATATCCTATCTATATCCTACTGTGGATGTATGAGATGAAGGGGCAAAGCCCTTTATAATTCACCTAAATATGCAATACTATAGCATAAGGGGAAATTTCGTCCTCTCCTTCAATGTTTGAGCAGCTCATGACCTGAAGCATGGGGTAGCTAGCCCTTGTGATTTCATCCTGTGCTTTGAAGATGTTAGTACTACATAGTATTAGTGTTAGTGTAACTGCAGATGTTATTCTTATTCATACAGTAATAAGGGCAGAATCCATTGCTGGAGTTGCACCAAGGATTAATTTGACCCCCCACATTTAATCATTCTTTCAATCTAAACTATTTGCCTCAATAACGTTCTGCAACATTGAGCACTCTACCAGTGTATTATGTACTGCCAGAAAACGTATTTCCTTCTCGCCTTCAAAAATCTGTTCTCTGTTAACAGTGAATCTCCCCTTGTCCTTGTTTTATGGGAAAGGGAAAATAGAGGGCCCTATCTGTGCAGTCCTGTCTACTTCTGTCTCCTCTTCTCTCTTCCAAACTTTAATTGACCTAGCCATTTTAATTGTTCCTTATATTGACCCCTTCTCCCACTCACACCTCCAAGCATTTTCATTGCTCTTTGGTAGACATTTCCTGTGCCCTTTTAGAGGTGCACTGACCAGTGCTGAGTGCAGGGCATCCCATATGTGGGCATATGAACACTTTACATATGTGACCCCATGAGGCCTCTCCTTAATGTACACTAACTAGCTGGCTTTCCTGTTGCCTCATTCCCACCACCACTGCCTGTTTGTCTCACCCACCTGTTGTAGCTTGTCAGAGTCTAATCTGGGAGCCCTTCAGGGCAGGGGTTGTCTTTCTACTGCATATCTGTACAGCGTTTAGTACAATGGAGCCCTAGTCCTTGGTTGGTGCCCTTAGACATTACTGCCACACAGTACAATATCACTATTAATCATCTTAAACATTGAAATAGCAATAATATTGGCATCAATATAAACATGTTTATTATCCTTTAGCCACTTCTTATTACATCTTCTTCTCTTTCTTGGCTGATGCTCCTTTACCTGGTCAACTCTTACTTGTGGCAACTTGTATAGTTCACAGTCAGTCTGTTTGGAAAGAGAGAGACTGGGGTGAATCCTCCCTGAGATACAAGGAACAAACTCTCCACTGCACGTTCGTGCACCCCTTCCAAATCACATCCCGAGATGAGCCAATGGGATGCTCAGAGATGTCTACTGGAGCCTGGCTAGAGAGCTCTCAGAGCTGCACTGCCTGGCTCAGTGCGGGAGAGGGAGCAATGCTGATGTTGGTACAATGGGGACAGACCTGGAATTCTGCTAAGTCATGACATCTAAGGCTTCTCCCATAGATGGATATGATGGGGCAGACAGAATCACAGGGACTGGAGCTCCTAATGGAACTATTCAAGTCAATGCAAGTGGCTAGATTGTGCCACGAGGCACAAATTAGGGAAGGACACAGGACACTGACTAACACCAGTCTCTCTGCTCCCGTCCTTCCAATCCCTGGGGCACAAGGCATATGAAAGACTGCACAGGTGAACCTGATTCAAACTTAATAAACACTTCTCTTGATGATGCCTGGGAAGGAATAAAATCTATCTCACTCTGCAGGGCTAACTGGAAAAAAAAACAGCCAAAACTTTTTTGGTTTTTGGTTGGTAGATGTAACTCACACAGCCAGGAGGAAACAGATCTGTGGAGTAAAAATGGGGGCATTTTGACTTTTCAGAGTGAAATCACCCTTCAAAGAAGAAGAGGAAAGGCTGTGAAAGCGATCAACTGAATTTGATGTGAATCATTTTTAAATTAAAGTGCAGCTGATATTACTAGCTAATATTATTTTCCACTGCTTTGACCAATGCCCCTGATGGGGGACGTCAGAGCAGGGTAAATAGACTGCAAAATTCAAGATGTTCCTGTGACAGGAACAGCATGGCCATTCTAACAACAAATGTCCTGATTACATTACCAAACTGGCTAATAAAGGAACCAGCCCACAGAGGAAGCCTGGCACTGAGTGCTTGGAACCAGTTTGGGGAAGGCTGGCCTGGCTTATTCTGATGGGCGTCAGTGGAATTCTGGCTTTGATTTCACATCGATGTTCTCCTGCGAAATTTCAGAAGAAGATGGTAACGTCCTTGATAGTAGTGCATAAGCTTCTTCCATAGGATCTTCTTCCAGCCTTGTCTAAAGCTGGCACAGATTGGGACCAAACAGTGAGGTGCAAGTGGATCCCCTGCCAGGTGAATGTTCGTGGAACCCTGACCCTATCCATCATGCCGAACGGCTTGGAAGGAAGCTTGTTGCACTTACATGGCACAGAGGGATTATCTTCTCCTTGACCTCCCAACCCTGTAGTTAAGTCTATCAGGTATTTTTATCCCCAACTGACATTACCCAGAGGTTCTTGTCAGATGTGTTGCTATGGACCAGGAGTCTGTAGGATGGATTCTCCATGCTCGGTCTACTTCTGAGTGACTCAGACAATGAGGCTTCCAAATCAGATAATGGAGCTTTTGGTATTAGAGGCAGAGTAAGAGGGTGTCAGTGAATCCACCACCCTGGCTGGGTTTGACATTCAACAGAAATATGGGCATCAGTGCAAAGAACAGCCAGTTCTCCAAACCTTCATATAAACAACAGCCTATTCTAGCTAATAATAAGGGTACAGGCACGAGCAAATGGAACAGTCCAGGATTGAAATGGATGTTCACAAACACTACTTTTCCTGTAGCCAACCCAGCTCTGGGATCTACCATTACTGCCTCCATTGCAGAGGCCAGCCAGCCAAGCCAGCTATACACAGAGGTTTGACCACGCTCAAGCAACTGGTTTGACTTCAAGAAGCTGTCCTAAAGCTCCCATTAATATAGCATTGAGACTGCATTTGTCTGTGTGATTGCTGATGTCAGGCTACATCCACTCTAGAAAAATGTATTTTTAACACGAGTTAGAATCCTAATGTAGACAAGGCAAGTTCTAGTTTTAATGTGTTAGGTGGTCAACATAAACCCTAAGGATAACTTTCCTGTTATTTAGTAAGTACTGTTTTATTCTTTATATTTAATACTGATTATCATTGATGTGTACCTGAGGGACAATCTCCTGCCCATCACAGCAACAGAGATGCATGCCTGCCCATTCCCATGTCCCATTTCTGGAATACCCTCCTGCAGGACAGATGCCAGAGTACAGCTGTGCCATCATTCAGGACAACCCATAGACTAGTCTGTTTTCTCTATTCTTTGTGAGTGCCACAGCATGTTAGTTATTGCATCCTTGTGGAGGTGGTTCCTTTTGCTCCCTCTCTTGGATTATTTGGGCATGCTGCCTTTTCTAATTGTAAATTACTGTATATTTTAGTTATGTTTTCTCATGGTACCCAGAGGACTTTGGTCATGGGATCCCTTAAAAATAACCATGATGATTCATAACACGTCCTGGTAAATTCCAATGAAGTCGTTTCTTAATCTGTAATACAAGTACAGGGATCCCTCATTTGTTTAAGGTGAATTTTCGTGATAGATAGACAGCCCTGGAGACCTAAGTCCTGTTATCTGCACAACTATGACAGCATGAGGAGTGGCAGCACAAGCTTCCACTACATTGATCTGGCAAGTTGTCACAACCTCAGTTCAACAGGGTCACTTCTAGGAACAGGGAGATAACTCAGCCTCTCTGACCCTGTTCAGTTCTCAACCTCTCCCTTCAGCTGTGCTTCATCAACACTCACCAGCTAAGTGGGTACAGTAAGCTAAGTCCCTGGAACGGGAGACCTCCAAGGCAAACTGAGTTGCGGCAGGAGGTGGCTTTTGTGATTCAACTAGAGACATTCTTCCCCAAGTTGGTACTGAACTAACGCTGGCATGGTGTTGTTTTGGATGAGCTATAAAAGTGAGGCCCAGACCATTTATGGTCATGAAAGGTCCCATGGATTATTTTGCAGGAAGACAGTGTTGGCCAAATTCCAACCTGGGTAACTAGATTCTTCTTCCCTAAATCTTCTCTGCAGTATCAGCTGGAGATGGTACGGTTCCCATCTTGTCCACTCTTCTGATATGATGGTGTTCACTGAGTACAGCATTCCACTTTTCTTAAACCTCTGTTTTCCTTTTCACCTGTCCAGAATTTTAAGGCACAAATTGCACCTTATTTTCTATATCATTTGGCTAACAGATTCCCGGAGGCAGTGTGAGTATTTTTCATTCCATATTTAATTTGCCAGCAGGCCTAAATGATGATCTCAGGAGCGTTTGATTGATTAATTAATGTTCTAAATAAGGTTCTCTATCAATACAGCACATCTTATCAGAGGAGCCTTGGGAGTTATTTATTCCACAAAGTGGAAAATTTCCCCTCCGCACTTCCCCATCCTGCCAAGGTTACAGCATTTATGTCAGCTTCTACTGATTTTATGTTGAGAGTACTCACCCTTTTAGAGCCCCTGGGCTTTTTCCAGGTAGGGCTATGTGTGGACTATACTCCTGAGATGTGTAATGAATAGTTATTGTGTCTCACTGCACTTTATATAGACATGACTCGTACTCAGTGTGTGTATTAGTGTGCAAAGCTATCAGTTTTCTCTTTCTCTATCATAGCAATTAGGTATCAGAGCAGCCTTAAATTTATCAATGTTTTGTGTGGCAAGTTGGGGCTAAAGGGGATATTTTTGTTTCAGTTCTTTGATCCCATCGATCTTTGGTCCCAGAACATTTCACCATGCACTGAAAGAAAGAAGAAAAGAGGAAAGACATATTTAGTGCACAGCTTGGTGCAAGAATGGATGGGACGCACTTTGGGCCTCTCTGATCCAGGAGCGGCATGGCCTGGTTTGGTCCAAGGGCTGGTTAGTGCAGCTCAGAGGGCTGCCCTAGTTTTCACCCCAGCTTCCATGGCCCACAGGCCTCATGGCAGTCAGAGGCTCCAGGAGGGTGGGAGAGGAGATCCATGCTGGCAGTTTACCCTGGTGGGGCAAGGTTGTTCAGGCAGGAGCCCTATTGCTTATTAGCTGTTGACAAGTGGGCAAAGTTCAGGGATGAATTTATCTGGGTATGTTTAGATGGTGGAAGAAACCGTATATTGCAGGGCTGGAAATTCTGTGGTATTATTTTGCCTCTTCTCTTCAATTGTATCATCTTAATATCCCACAAAGACTCCCCCCAATCCTAGGGTTAGGATTAGTCCTGGATCAAGTTTTTCAGTCGTAACATCTGGGAGACACACAAGGTTTAGTTTGGGGTCCATTTCCTCTTTTATTTATTCAGTCCATGAGGTCCATTAGTCAGATCATCACTCCACATGGGCTCTCCTGTTGCTGTTACGCTAATGATCTCCAAATGTCATTTGAATTTCAGAGTTGCCAACAGCCGTTGAAAAATTCTCAAAGAATTTTTTGAACTGCAAAAATCATATGTGTCTGAGCTTATTGTTTTCCTTTAAATCAAAAGGAAACCATGTATGACAACTTTCTTTTTCCACCCTCGTTTTGTGGATAGGGCATGTGGGGGAGGGGACGCCCTCATTGCTGATGAAATGGGTGGTTGGAAAAATCTTATTTTGGGGTGGGGTTTTGATAATACAGAGCATTTTTTTGCCCTCACCTCATATATCACATGACAAGGAAAGTCAGTTTTCACAGATGGAAAACTAATATCTCAGTAGCAAGTTGTTTGCACTGTGCAATAATGGTGACATTTCTTTGTGGGAAATGGCCAAATTCTGCCTGCAGCAATTCCAAAACCAGGTTAGATTTTGCCCAAGAGGTGAAATGTTTCCATTTTATTTTCCCATGAAACTGGTAGCAGCATTCGCAGAACCTTGCAAGAACCCACAAATATTGTAGTTTTCAAAGGCAAATCTTGGCAAGGCAAGATGTGATACTGCAGCATCAAACCCTCCTCTGGGCCATGTTCCTGTGTGCTTAGATACAACTGAAATTTACCTCCAGCCACTCGTCCATAATCATGGCCTTCCTATCAGTCTGGCTCTATTATCTTTACTTCTCAGGTTCCACATTATTTTTGTTATTTGTACTGCAGTAGCACTGAGAGGTCCCAACTCTGATTGAAGCCCTATTGTGCTAGCCACTGTACAAATATGGGTAAAGTAACTTTTTATCAACTCCTGCACATTGCTCCTATTCACATGTCCTTGGACTGTCACCCCATGTATGTTATAGTCCATGTTTAGTTTGCATTCTGACTTTGCTCCAATTCACTGGTTGTGAGCTGCAAAGAAACTTGTATGCCAAACCTGCAGTATTGCCAGCCTCAAGTGTTCAATGATCACGAGTCGGCCCGTCCAAAAAATCATGAGATTTGGTTTAAGAATCATGAGGGATTTTTAAAAAAAAATTGGGTTTTCTTTTTTATTTGCCTTCTCGTGTTTGCGCCTTTCGAGTTCAAGTTCTCTGGCTTCCCTCTGCAACCATTTAGGGCTATAACCTTATGTCTGTAAGTAATTGTGCTTGTAATTGTAGGTGACTCTGAACTGGTCACACAAAGATCTGCACTGAGCTTGTTAGTTCACACTAGAAAGTTTCAGCATATTGACTTTCTATGAGGTCTTTAAACTCTTGTGTGCCTTCATTGTAACATCAGAAGTGAACAGCTTCAAATTTCACTTTCAGCCAGCTCAAAAGCAAGATCTGGGCCCGGCAGTAGCAATCATGTTACCGTGAGCTGTTTCACTTCTTTCGAAGAGTTAATAAAATGATGGATCAGAGAACCAATGAACAGGCTCTCAAAGGGCCTGTGACAAAGTCCCTCACAAAAGGATATTAAAGAAATTTTGCACCACAGGGTGAGAAGGCATAGGCCTGTCATGTATTAAAATCAGTGTAAGAGCCAAGAAAGAAAGAAGAGGGAAAGCCAATGCCAGCACAGCAGAAATAACCCCAAGTGCTAAATCACAGAACTGGTTCAAAGAGCAAAGGCAAATGGGCTTCTTGCAGCCAAAATTCAAAAACCCAAGGGCCTCATCAACACGCAGCCTGGACCTGAATTTGACAAAACTTGAGAATAAGACTAAGAGAAAGGCAAAAGTTGTAGATAACTTTGCCTTTTTATAGTTCCCGGTGTCCTTTCCTAATGGAGCAATTAGCTTCAGCTGAGTCCAGCCACATTCTTCTCTATTTCATGCTTTCTGCCAGTCCTTGCAGTGTAGACTCTCTGCTCAGGGAGAGCTTGGTCTCAGGTGTGCATCCCTATTCCAGACAGCAGAATGGAACGGCTGACTCAGCAAATCCAGTGAGTTAGGACTGGGGCCGGCCCAGGGGGACGAGAGAAGGAGTTACACGCTCTTCTCCCTTACTAGATGCCCAGAGAGAGCAGGATGTCGCAGGAGGAGGAAGGGAAGGGACCACATTGGCTCCCCACCCCTCCTAAGAAAGTGCCCCAGGGACTTGTGGGAAAGGCAGATGGGGGAGGACATAGCATTCCCTCACTCTTCCTCAGCAGCAAGGAAGAGGCAGGGTAGAGCTGCAAATTCTGGCCATTTGGGGCCACAGTTCTGTACAAGGCCCCAATATCTACTGCTCCCCAGTACTGCATTCTGCAGTGAACGTTTATTATTAGATTCGTTAGTACAGTACGGACTGTGTTCTCTGCTGTAACTCAAGGCATCCCAGGGCACTGCTCTGTCCGGAAAGCCAGCTTGAACGCATCTGTGACCATCCCTGAGCTTGGTTTTGAATTTCTCTTATCTGACGCATAGAAAAGGACACAGGGCAGGCACATTATAATCCAGAAGCACTTGTAGGCTCAGAGACAAGGCTTTGAGTCTGTGCCCTGCTGCATTGCCACTGCCCACCCATGAGTAGCTTCATGCCCACCTTCTTACTATTCCCACGGGCTACTGCTGCTGTACCTACTCACTCACAGTGCCTGCATCGCTCAGCAGAGTTCACCAAGGATGCAGCTTTGGTCTACCTAATATCTCTCAGACCTACATCACTGAGGTACCAGAGACACCTGTTATGATAATAATAACAACAAACAATCTTCTGTTCTCTCCTCTCTCAGTTCTGGGATATTTCATGTTTTACCCCATCAGTTCTACTGCAGATGCTTCCAAACCCCAGTATTCCCAGCTATCGCCCAGTAACGGGATGCTCTGAGCACATATATTGTTCAGATCCTGATACTCTGTTAGCCTGTTTGCTAATTTATCTATATTGGCCGTGCTGAGTTCGGCCCCCTGACTTTCACCTCCATATCGCAGGTTGCATGCAGATCCCCACCCCCAGGGACAGACAGTGTGCCTGGAGCGGGGCTTGTAATAGCACAAAGCTGTTCACAACTCACACTGCACTGTGAGGGTCCAGAGCTGGCTACCACTGCCCCCAAAATGGACTGAAGAGCAATTGGCATTGTCAGGATACATAGAGGATGAATCAGTCCAATACTCTGCCAGGTGGCCTCTGGAGCCTCTGACACACTTTAAAGCTAACGGCATCCTTCAGGTATGGGGGAAGGTATTTGACCGTAAGGCCTGCCCTCCCACAAGGTCAGGCCCCATCCCTATGGGGCAGCTGGTGGGTATATTTTCCCATCGGGGTGAACTGAGACCTTTTTCTGTAACCAGTCTGACAGGGTCGGGCCAGATGGCTACAGGAGAGTGATAGAAGGCAGATATATTAGCCCCAGGTTAAGTAGGTCCCTTTTCCCGGGTAAAGTAACATGGAAGGTTCCAGAACAATCAGGAACTTTCTGGAAACAATTAAGGCAGACAGGCTGATTAGAACACCTGCAGCCAATCAAGAAGCTGGTAGAATCAATTAAGGCAGGCTAATCAGGACACTGGGTTTTAAAAAGAAGCTCACTTCAGTTTGTGGTGCATGTGCGAGGAGCTGGGAGCAAGAAGCTGAGAGTGAGAAGGCATACTACTGGAAGACTGAGAAGTACAAGCATTACTAGACATCAGGAGGAAGGTCCTGTGGTGAGAATAAGGAAGGTGTTGGGAGGAGGCCATGGGGAAGTAGCCCAGGAAGTTGTAGCTGTCACGCAGCTGTTACAGGAGCCACTGTAGACAGCTGCAATCCACAGGGCCCTGGGCTGGAACCCGGAGTAGAGGGCAGGCCCGGTTCCCCCCATCCCTCCATCCCCCGAACTACCTACTTGATACCGGAGGAGTTGACCTGGACTGTGGGTTCCACCAGACGGGAAGGTCTCTGGCCTGTTCCCCGATCCACAAGGTGGATCAGCAGGGACTGCGGGGATTGTTCTTCTTTCTTTTTCCCATGCTGGCCAGCGATGAGACTAACTGAGTGAACGGCAGATTTGAGCCATGAAAGTGGCCAAACTGAGGGCTGCCGTGAACCTCTGAGGTGAGCAAATCCACCAATAAGCGCAGGACCCACCGAGGCAGAGGAGGAACTTTGTCACACCAGTTATGAACAAAACACAGTAAACAGCAACACCTTTAATATGGGTAAAAGAAAATGTGTCTTTCTGCATTGCTAGAGGGTTCCCTCCTGCAGTACTGGGGCTATTAGCTTACTAAGCCTCGTGCTTCAGGAAAAAACTGCTCATCTGGTGGGGTCAGGAAGAAATCCCGCCCCTTTTCCTACCTCTTCCCCATCCCCAGCATAGGATTGCAGAGCTGGCCAGCTGCAAAGTGTGTGTGTTGTGGGGGAAGGGGATTCATATGCTTTCTGAAGTGTCTGGGCCTAGCCATTGTCAGACACAAGATGCCAGCCTATGAGTAGATGGGCCACTGATTTCGTCCAGTCCAGCAATTCCAATCTTCCAAACAGGGACAGAGGTCAGAGAGCCTCCAATAACTCTGTCATGAAAGACAGAAATCTGTGACCTCCTCACTCAAACAGGCTAGAGGCACGTCTGTCCTCCTGCGATATGTACATTTCAGATTGTCTGACCTTCTCCAGCCTGATTGTTTTGGCTGTGGAGCCTTGGTTTATATTTGGTCTGGGCCGGCTTTTGTTTTACAAATCAGGTGGGAGGGTTTAACATTTTGTTTCTGGGGATCTCAGGATTTCGTCTCTCCCTTTCTCTTGTTTCTCGATGATTTCATTGGCTGGGTCAGGCTGATCCGTGTGGGATCCTGGCACTGTACCAGGAAGTAGCATAAGCAGTTTTTGTAAAACTGATTGTCTTGTATTATCTATCTTCAGACTGCTTGGCAATCAAAGTTCCAGAGCAGGAAGGCCTGGCTTGGGGAAACCATTTACAAAAGATCATATCCTGCCCTGCCAAGAATTGCAGCCTTTCTACAGCAGGTGGAATGACTGCAAAGTGGGTGCCTTTACCATTTCACAGGAGAGGCTACAGGTCCATCCCATTGAGAAAATACATTTCCCACATACGGTATATGTCCAAATATATTACAACCCTAACTCACTTGAGAAGGATACATACTGTTCTTACATACTTGGGACTCTCTATGGGTATTAGACTATACTGCAGCTCTCTGTAAAATATTCCATAGTACGTGACCTATACAACATTAACCCATTTCCAGTCAAACAAAAATATATTAAATGCTAAACCTTAGCTGAACTTTGCAAGGCTGGATTCACTCATGTTGATACAGGGAGGTGCAAGTGAAACTGACAGAGAGTGTCTAGCTCTGATTTTCCCAAGCATCTGCAGCCGTTCTGCTTTGCCAGAGTATGGCCATTGCCTAGCTCTACACTTCCCACCAGCCCTGCTCCCACAGCTGTTTCTACACTAGAGAATTGAGCAGTTCACGTAACTGAGCTGGTGGGACAGCATTGGTGCGAGTATTAGTGGTGTGATATGTCCACATTAGCTGCCAACAGTTTCTTTGCTCTGTATCCATGCTTGTATTACTACACATTGCTGTTGCATTGCCTCTGATTTCCTATCACATGGTCACCAGTATAGCTCCCTGAAGCAGGGACATCCAAAGGACTTCCGTGAGAAAAGGGAAATTGTGGGAGAAGAAGTTAATCTCTCATGATGCTTTGGGGAACTGTGACAATTTGGAGTTCAACCAAGACCAGTAAGGGATTGTGTTGCCACCTGCCCTGCAGCTCTGGGTTCCTTAAAAACTACATTGCTGTGGCTCACTGTTCTGACACCAACAGCCAGCAGACAAGCATGCAGGTCACACCGTGGCTTCTGCCACCCAGCTACTTTTTCGCAGAGTGATCCCAACACCCTTCTTGTCCCGAATTTCCCCAAAGTTGTCTGCCAATGTGGCAATCTGTTGGGGTTCCCAGAATTGGGAGTTACCGTGTTGCTCCTCTGAACCTCAGCAAATAAGAGGTTTGCTGCTGCTAAGCTGTATGACAACTTTGTGGCACACCAGCTTGTCTGCCTGGCCAGCAAACTCTACGGGACTCTGCCAGGCCAAACCTTGCCTTGCACATAACAAACTATGAGCCCCAACTCCTGAGCCCCCCAAAGGTGTCTCCCTCCATCATCCAACCCTCTCCTGGAACACTCACAGAAGTTAAGTTCATTGCTCCTTTATAGTGTCAATACACTGCAGCTCATTAATTGAACTGGATTTTGACAAACACTCTTATTTCAGTCGAAGCACTGAATTGGTTTAGAGTAAAAGTAAGCCCAGACAAAGCTTCTCTCTCCTGCTGGGGTGTAGGTGCCAGGCTATCATTAACCATCCTTCAAGAGGCGGAAAGACTTTCTGCTGTTCTTCCCTTCCTGGTGACTTCCCATCTCCCTGCTGATTCGTATGTAAATAGGGGTTCCATTGTTTTGATTCCATAGTGCTTAATTTACACTGAAGACAGGTAGATAACTACCTTCCCTTCTGTCCAAGAAAGAACCTGCTTCTCCCTGTGTTTGGTCACAGACTTTAAAGCGTAATATCTGTAAGTATCCATAATTCCTCACATAGTGTTAATGCATACATTCCACCAGGATATGAATCACCAGTGTGGCAGAGGTTTGCATAAAAGACTTTACTTGATACACTTGTAAAATACAGTAACATTGTATACAATCATCTGATTCAATTGCTTATCATTTGAGATTCAGACCCCCTGTCTTAATAGACTCAGTATGTTAATGGATTTTGTTTACCTTTTATATAAATGTGTCTTCATTGTCTCTGCCTGACAACCAGGCCGGTCAGACAAACAAATACTCATTCCTTTGTCTAGGGCAGACTGGGCTTATGCAGTGCTTGCCAAGCACACATTTTAAGAAAATAATTCTAGCACATATTTATAACTCTTTGCACACACCCTGTACATACGTCACACAAGTATATTAATGATCAGTGAGTTACTAGTTTTCCGATGCTATATTACATGCCACTTTTTAGGTACTGATTATGACAACAGTGTGTTAGGTGTAGTGAGTGTGTCAGGCCTGACAAGTGTTACAGACCCAGAGTAGTGACCTACCAATGGGCTTCTGCATTACAGGAATTCATTTAATTCCTGGGGGAAACTCCCATAAGCCCTTGGACACCTGGGTCATTTTCTAATCTTTTTCTCAAAATGGAGCCCAGAACAAATGCTCAGCTCTTGCTCTGTGCTCAGCAAGACAGATTGCTGCTGAAGTTGTCACAGAGTAGTTGTGAGGTGTCAGTGGTAGCAGTGATGAAGTAGTGGAGCATATTAAAGCTGTCCCTGCAGAGAACCAGAGACGACAATTAGCTCTTGATCTCAATGATATCTCATGGCAATGACTTCCATGGTTTAATTAACCCTTGTGTCAGGGTATGGATAGATACTGACATGTCTTGAGAGGTTAAAATTGGCCAATTTCCCCAAAGTTAAGCTGGCACAGGACAGAGCCTAGCAGGGCAACAGTGCATCCAAATGGCCAGGTTCTAATTCCGTGTGTTTTATAAAGCACAGTGCACTCTGGGGGATGCAGCCCCAAAGCATGGAAGGCATGAACCGAATGTAGAACCTTCCTCCACTCCCTCGCACAAGCAGTTGGGACGGATTTCCACCTACACTAGTGCTCAAGAGCAAGCTAGGAAGGGGACAGAGCTGTAATGCTGGGTGGCACCCTATGGCCCCTGTAGGGAGCATTCTGCCAGCTAGGAAGCAGTGTATCAAGTGCCCAGCTGGCTACAGAGTATGCTGCAGCCAGTAGCATGTACTAGCCAAGGATATGCACAGATCCATTTCAGACAGGAAGCAAACTGGCTGGCAGCTGCCCAGCCTCAGCAGGCTCTCTGGGCCATTTCACCCATGCTTACTAATGTATGGTTCTTTTGGGGAAGGGCAAGGTTTATCCCTAAATCTCCTAACTTAAAGTTTCATATATTGAATATCGGCTTTCAGGAAGTGGTTGTGCTATAGATAATTGCAGGGGGCCAGCAACACAGAGGGACCAGCATGGATATATCAGACCAGCTGGATCTTCAGTTTTAAGGCAATAGCAACCTGTGCCTCTGATGCCGTGACAGGCTTAGAACACTTCCGGTTTAAAAACAAACTATCCAGACTGGGCTGTTCTTCCCTATTGTTCTGATACCCAAACCATCTAGGCTACAGGGCAGCCTCATGAAATGTTTCCCAGGGCATGAGGCTAATAATTTAATCAGGTGAATTTCACACAGATTCCTCTTGCAGCTCAGGTTGCATTAGCACAACTGGCTTGCCAGAGTCTTTATGGGAGGATGTGTCTCAGAAGTCAAGTGGGATTTTCCAGGATGGCCATTAAAGAAAAAAGTTTTCCTCAGTTTTGTGCTCAGTCCAATGCTCTGAAGTTTCACCAGGGGAGAAGCACTGACTTCTTCCCATTTATAAACTGTGATGTGGATTTGAAAACAAAGTGGGTTGCTTTTATTACATAAAGCCCTTTTGCACAGTGGCTGCCTTGCTAAAAAAAGCAAAACACCATCCAAGCATCACAGTGCTTCAGCCTTAGGGACTGCAGACAGGTTTCCCTCTGGCTTTTGTGCTGATTTAACAATCTGGAAGAGCATATCTGGTTTAGCAGCCTGACTGGCTGAACCTAGCAAAGTACTTTATAATGTATAACAGAATAGACAACAACGAAGTCGAAGAAAATTACATGTGTGGGTTTGGGTGACAAATGGCTCAGTTCCATAATCAGGTGGATTACAAGGTCTCCAGAGCCCATCATTGGATTATATCTTTGTATCACACAGTCACTTACATAGTATTCTTTCCGTATTTGCCTTATGTCTACGTGAAACTCACTGTATTAACAGCCTGCCACTTCATGATACTCACCCCGTAACTGAAATGATCATTAAAGCATGTGATTAGAGAGGAAGCAATGCACGTGACCTTTAGTGTACTGAAAGATCACAGCACTTCAAGAAAATGTGTTGTCATGTGTGTTGCAGGGCTGGAGTGAGCCTGGTTCCTAAAACAAATTAGCATCGGACAATGAATCAAATACACAGAGACACAGGCATGGGGCTCAGTGTTCCGGACAGCACCTTCTGTCCCTCTCCCGGTCCTTCTTAATTACCCCAGTGATTCCATGCAGGGCATGTTGAATTATAGAAACCAGCAGCTATTATAAATGGGTCAATCACTAGGTGGCAATCCAGGAATCACATTTAGGTTCTTGTTATTTTAAGTTTGTGGCATTTGCGTCTCATTATAGTACCCTCCCGAAAATGTCAACCCCAAAATAGCACAGAAGCACAAGGTAACCTGCTTAACACAGAAAGAAACAAGGGAGATGCCCTCTCTTACTTCCTCTTTTTCTTGCCTTTCTCTTTTCCTAAAAGGTGGCACTTGTGTGGCTTTGTTAAACGCTCAGGCTGAGATTGTCATCGTTGCCTAAGATATTTGGATGCCCGGTTCTCACTAAGTTTAATGATGTTCAGAGCCGTAACCCAGCTTTGAAAATATCAGCCGAAATACATAGCAGGAGATGCATAACTCAGATGTTGTGGGTAGACCATGCAGTAGCTTTGGAAATTGGTTCCTGATGAGCTAACCTAGGAAACAGTCCTCTCCTATAGCTGACAGCCCCACAGTGCAGGAGGGTGGGGATCTATGAGGACCTGATTCTGTGGGCTCGTCTATTCTGTCCCTGACCCTGGAGTAGTGCTGGCAGAGGTCTGGGGATGAATCTGGTCCCATGTGATGTGAGGGGTTTTTATGCTCTTATGCCTCCGTTGTTGTGAAGTCTAAAAGTAGATCTACACTGCAGCTGGGAATGAGCCTCACAGCCCATTCAGACAGACTTGTGCTCAGGCCTGGATTAACCAATGTGCACTTGATGCACTCGCACAGGGACCCCATCTCAGGAGGACCCCTACCACCAGAGGTGGATGGGTGGAGTTGTGATGGGCTAAACTTCAGTGGTTCCATGACCTGGCGGCGGGTTGCAATGCCACTCGCTCCAATTCCTCCCGCTCACGTACGCACCATAACGGGGGCAGGTGGGACAAAATTTGACAGTGAGGAGGGCAATTTCCATAGTGCACATGGCCCCAAGATTCTTTATAGTGGCTCTGCTCATGCTAGCGGGGCTCAAGCGAGCACACTAAAAACAGTCGTAGGGACATTATGACCCAGGTGGCAGCTCAGGATCTCAAGCCCACCTGGACTTCTGGGTGAGCTTGCATGTTTAGGCTGAGTCTCTGCCTGAGCTGCAATGTCCACACCACTATGGTTAGCACACTAGCCCAAGACCTGTGCTGGGAGGATGGCTCCCAGCTGCATTGTAGACATACACCCTGAAACCCTTGTCCTCTGCCATAGCATCTTGCTATGTCAGCACAACTTAACAGATAAACTCTCTTCCAAGAACCATGCGGATACCAACCACAACGCAGCTACACTTACCAGGAAGTGGAGCAGTTGTCTATTCCATGAGTAAGGCTGCGAGTCTCTTACAGAGGATTCCGTGACTTCCTGCAACCTCTGTGGCTTCCACCTCTTCCCACTCCCACCCCGCCTCTTCCTGCCCCCATTCCACCCCCGCCCTGCCTCTTCCCTCTCTGTTCCATCATCTTCTCCCCCACACCCTGAGCCTCCTGCATGCCGCAAAACAGCTGATCGCAGCAAGCAGGAAGCACGGGGACAGAGGGGGAAGCGCTGATCAGCGGGGCCTGCTGGTGGGTGGGAGGCACTGGGGGGATGAGGGGAGCTGACAGGGAGGTTACCAGTGGGTACTCAGCACCCAGCACTTTTTCTCCATGGGTGCTACAGGCCCAGAGCACCCATGGAGTCAGCGCCTATGGCCCAAGCAGTAGTCCTGGGGCGGCCCCGGGGACTGCCCAAGCAGCGGCCGATGTGGCTGGCTCTGGGGAGCACCCAAGCAGTGATCCTGGGGGTGCCCTGGGGACCGCCCAAGCAGCAATGGCCCCAGGGCAGCTGAAGTAGTGGCCCCAGGTTCCCCACCCACCAGCCCCGAAGCAGCGGGGCCCCAGAAGTAGAGATTTAGTCTGGGGTATTTTTGGTAAAAGTAATGGACAGATCACAGGCCATGAATCTTTATTTATTGCCCATGACCTGTCCATGACTTTCACCAAAAATACCCAAGACTAAATCTTAGCCTTACCCTTGAGAAATTGGGAGGGGGGAACATTTGTGTGGCAACTGGAAAGGGAACAAATATTACCTTCATGTTGCTAAGAGGGCAGCACAAACAATGAGAACTACTTCCCAGTAGCAGTGTGAAGGGAAGGATGGCCTAGTGGTTAGGGTGCTAGTCTGGGACTCAGGAGACCCACACTCAAGTCCTTTCTCTCCTAGACTTCTTGTGTGACCTTGAGCAAGTCCCTTAATCTCTCTGTACCATAGTTCCCCCTGTGTGGGGGGATAATATCACTGCCCTACCTCAGGGCACCTTCAGAGGTGCTCAGTTACTATGCCGATGGGGGCCACAGCAGTACCTTAGATAGCAGGATAATCATGTTGTTAAGGCACTGGATTGGGACTCAGAAGATGTGAGTTCAACAGCCAACCCTGCCGCAGACTCACTGTGAGACCTTGGGCAAGTCATCTGCTCTCTGTCTGTCTCAGTTCCCCACCTTTGAAGCTCTGTGTTTGTCCAGTGCCTGACACAACACAGCTCACGAAATACCATGAGTAATTAATAGGTGTCCCTGCAAAATGGAACCTCCCTCAAAACCAAGAGGCATGTGTGGATGCAAACTCAGCTTCTCCTGCTTCTTTAAGAAAGCAAGTTTAAAAATACAAGTTAATAAAAAAAAAATCACCCAGGTACAGTAAGAGTAAAAACTGCAGCTCCAGCTATTGTACCAGTCTCCTGTGCTCCTGGCTTTTGTGTTGGATATATAAGACAAGCCCTTGGTTGTTGTGCTTTATCCCCATCTGGTTCACTGACTAAATGAGAAAAAAAAACCAGCAGCAGTTCTGCCGGCCACCCAGTTCTTACACTTCTGGGTTACAAGAGGAAATATTATGACTCAGATAAAGAAACTCTGCCCCCTGGTCTGTGTGGGAAAGAGCTATTCAAAGATGAGGACCTGACAATGCATGAGACTGTTTGTTTATCCACGGGGAGGGACAGTGCAAGGTACTGATGAAAGGTGAAAGCACATGGGACTGGAGCTGTCTGTTTGTTCAGAGGGCAAGGACAGTGCCCGGTGAAGGGGAAAATAAAATCAGGGATTGTAACTCCAGACTGTTTCTCTTCCTGTACTGCAGTAAAGAGACTGTAGGGAAGTAATCAGACCAAATCTTCCTATCTGTTTGTACAGCGCCTAGTCTAATGGATCTGTGCTCCGGATTGGAGCCTATAGAATGCTGGGTGCACTAGCAGTTCTGTCCTTATTTCTTACGGAGGAGACCTGTGGAGTTTAACAGCGATCAGATCGATAGGGTTCTGCAGAAATTACTCTATAAACCTGAAGAATGGATTGAGAGCCTTTCTATAGATTTCTTTAAACAACCTTTAGATTTCTATTGCAGGGATATAAAGCTTTATTAAATTACATAGGCTCATCATTAATTTTTGTACGGTGGTAGCACCTAAAGCCCCTGTCAGGGATCAGGTCCCCATTGTGCTAGGCGCTGTACACGCATACTGAAAGAAAGCATGTCTGCTCCAAAATGCTTACAATTTAAGTATCAGACTAGAGGCAATAGGTGGTACAATAAACAGATGGGTAAACCACAAGGTAACAATGAGATTATTAGGATTCGCTCCATAAGCAGCAGGTAAAGCACATGTCCTGAGTGGTTTAAAAAAAAAAAACTACAGAAAGGCTTATCCTTTTCTATGAAATTTTATAGGACCTTTCTATAAAGGGGTGAATCGGTGTGGATCTCAAAAGCACAGACCAGCTGATTCACAAGCCCGCATTTGTGTGTGTAGTTTTGCAGGAGAAACACAGATTGCAGAGGAGCCGCTACAAAGCACAATATAACATGCCTTATCCCAAAGTGCTGCCTGGAGACTCAGTCTTAGGCAAAGGTCTGGGATGAGGTTGGAAAGTGAGATGGGTCGTGACTCATTGGTTGGAAGGGAGGAGGTGAGAATTTCAGATAGAGGGAGAGTAGGAGGATGTGAACTCAAAAATGCAAGTCTCCCTTTCTGCAGCTGCAATTTATTAAATTTATTTGATAGAGCTCTCTATGGCACTCACCCCCCCCGACCCCCAGCATCCTAATACTTCATTACTGAAATGGATACCTCATGACACCTCTGTGAGATAGGGACATGTCATTATAGCCCTGTTTCACAGCCAGGGAAACTGAGCTACAGAAAAAGACAGGCTGCAGCTTGGCCAAGAGAGCCGAGAATTAAATCCAGATCTCCTGAAACCAGCCCAGTGTCTTAACTATAAAGGCCAACTTCTCTCTCATTGTGCCTGCAGTTGGAGGCACAAGTACCAGGATGTGTGCCCCTAGTTCAACAGAGGACACAAAATAAGTGGGTACAAACTGGGCCTGTAAGAATGATACTGCCCTTGTGAAAATTTGGCCCATAGTTTGGAGACTGAATGAGGTGAATCAAATGGGTATGAGGGAAAAGGAGTCAGTGGAGAAAGTCCAAGATAATGTTTAAAAGCCACAAAGGTGATCTTGAATTGATTCTGAGAGGAACAGAAAGCCAGTGAACCTGACTGGGGGTGGGGCATGGACATGAAGCCAATAAAAGGAATAGATGATTAGAATATGGACAGAAAACCAGTGAAGGAGGCAGAGGATGGTGGGAATGGACTTAGAGTTGCAATTTTTATGGTTGTTTTACAGCACTTGAAAGCCACTTTATAACATTACCAAATCACAACATTGTGATTGGGGCCAAAATAAGGGACCCTATGATAGTTCTATCTACCTAATCTCTCACTCTCTCTCTCTCTCTCCTACCATTGCCTTAGTAACCTAGCTTGCAAGACGCTGGATTGTTTGTTCAACACCAGGATTGCCCTGCAAACATCAGGAGCTTGATTTTGTTCTGCTGCTTGAAGAGAGAACAGTCCTGCCATAGTATTTTTGTCCACTCTGGCATCTGGAGGTTAGGAATGTTAGGAAGACCATAGAAAAGAGCATTATTGGACTAGTGGAGATGCCAGAGGTTGTGTTACCCTAGAGAGTTGTTCTTGGTCCTCAGCTAAAAATAGCCTGAAACCTGCTTCAAATTGTGGTCAGAAACGAAAAAAATTGTACCTGACTTATATTATGCTCTGTCCCTCTCCGAGACAACTAGACCTACTGGGACCATTTTAACACAGGCCATTATCTGATTGTTTTCCTAGTTTGGACACATCTTCAGTTACTACAGACATTGGCCTGTAGCATCTATTTCCAGTCCTTTTCTCTCCAGACATTACTTCTTCCTCTCCCAGGGGAATCTCAGAGCTCAGACTTACACCCAGCTGTTGAATATGCCTGCACCAAGCTGGTGGAGTTTCAGCCAGGAGAAACTTTGTGAGGCTTTGACCACAGTATACAAAAGTGAGGGATGTGTTTATGAAAGTCAGAAAGAGCTGTCTCAAAGCCCAAGATATTCTTCAGGGGGATATAAGCCATCTGCTGTGTCTTAAGGAAGCAACCTCCATCCCAAATCCCACTTTATCCCAAATTCAATAACAACCACTAAAAAGCACTATATAACATTGGCCAGTTGTACAATATTCATATTTTTGAAGCACAGAACATATTCCAATTAGTTAATCCTCATTATAAAAGCTGGTTGGGAAATTGGTTTTTTCCCCTGTGAAAAATTTAGGGGCATATGACTTTTTTGGGTTGTGTTGAATTTTTTTTTTAATTTTCCATTTTTGTCAAACACACCCCATTCAAATGCCTGACAACCAAAGTATTTTCATTTTTCAGTTGCCAAAAAAGGTGTTTCTGTTTTTTAACAGACACTCAAAATATTTTGACAAAAATGGAAATTTTTCACAAAAACTTCTGTGTGGTCAAAAAAAGCTATTTTCTGTCCAAAAAACACCCCACCCACATATGAACATTTTTTTAACCAGTTCTACTCACAACTCTTCTCTCAGTCACCCGCATTTGAAAGATGGGGAAGCTGAGGCATGGAGCAATTAAGGGCTACATGTTCAAAAATGCCAGGGCCTGCTTTCCTGTAAATCTCCCTGATAGAAACAATAAGTTAGAGCCAGGAGACTGCAGGTTAGACGTCCCAGGTTCTAGTCCTGCCCTTGTCAGTGACTCACTGTTATGAGAGGTTTCAGAGTAGCAGCCGTGTTAGTCTGTATTCGCAAAAAGAAAAGGAGTATTTGTGGCACCTTAGAGACTAACCAATTTATTTGAGCAAAAGCTTTCGTGAGCTACAGCTCACTTCATCGGATGCATGCAGTGGAAAATACAGTGGGGAGATTTATATACACAGAGAACATGAAACAATGGGTGTTACCATACACACTGTAAGGAGAGCAATCACTTAAGATGAGCTAATACCAGCAGGAGAGCGGGGCGGGGGTGTGGGGGGAAATAAACATGGGGAAATAGTTTTACTTTGTATAATGACCCATCCACTCCCAGTCTCTATTCAAGCCTAAGTTAATTGTATCCAATTTGCAAATTAATTCTAATTCAGCAGTCTCTCGTTGGAGTCTGTTTTTGAAGTCTTTTTGTTGTAATATTGTGACTGTTAGGTCTGTAATCGAGTGACCAGAGAGATTGAAATGTTCTCCGACTGGTTTATGAATGTTTTAATTCTTGGCATCTGATTTGTGTTCATTTATTGCAAACTGGATACAATTAACTTAGGCTTGAATAGAGATTGGGAGTGGATGGGTCATTATACAAAGTAAAACTATTTCCCCATGTTTAATCTCCCCTCTGTCCCCCCGGCCAAGTGTTCCTCAGATGTTCTTGTCAACTGCTGGAAATGGCCCACCTTGATTATCGCTACTAAAGGTTTTCTCCTCCGCCCTCCCCTTTCCCCCCCCCCCCCCCCGCTCTCCTGCTGGTATTAGCTCATCTTAAGTGATCACTCTCCTTACAGTGTGCATGGTAACACCCATTGTTTCATGTTCTCTGTGTATATAAATCTCCCCACTGTATTTTCCACTGAATGCATCCGATGAAGTCATCTGTAGCTCACAAAAGCTTATGCTCAAGTAAATTTGTTAGTCTCTAAGGTGCCACAAGTCCTCCTTTTCTTTTTACTGTTATGAGAGGAGGCAAATGTCACCTAGTGACTCTAAAGTTAGCCTCTAAATCCACATTTGGACATCTCAGTAAAAGTGAGCTGACTTTTACTGGTGCTGAACACCTGAAACTCCCGTTGGCTCCCATTTTTGTTTACGTGTTTAAACAGGCCTAACTTGAGGCATTTGCCTTTGAAAATTGTGGCCAGGGCCGGCTCTAGGTTTTTTGCCGCCCCAAGCTCCGAGAGGGCAACTGCCCAAGAGAAAAAAAAAAGAATGGCCGGAACGCCGCCCCTGGAACTGTTCCGCCCCAAGCACCTGCTTGCTTTGCTGGTGCCGGGAGACGGTCCTGATTGTGACCTTTTGGTTCCTAGATGTTAAAGCCAGAAGGGACCATTCTGACCAGGTAATATGACCTCCTGCATAGCACAGGCCACAAGATTTCACCTTTCATGTTCTCTGTCCCTCAGCTGCTCCATTCACAAGCCAGAAACAACATTATTTACCTACCTTACAGGGCTGTAGCTTATTCCTATTTGTAAAGCACTTTGTCCTTCTGTGGCACTTTTTCAGTGAATCTCAAAGTGGTGGTGGGATTCATAATAATAATTAATGAAAAGAAAGGGAAAAGAAGCACTCAAAATCTGTAAGAAGGGTTAGTTGTGAGCAGGATATTATAAAGTGTTCCCACTTGGGCATCTGCTTCTGTTCCACATTTTAACTCAGTGGTCAACAAATTATATCATGTAGGAAGCAGATATTGTACGAACAATATATTGGGTATGTCTCCCACGTGGGATGAAAACCACAGCATGGAAAAAGCAGCCTCAGCTCCCTAACAGGGTAAACAGAAAGGCACATAGAGGGAAATCCTCTCCGACTTTGTTATAGCAATGTGAACTAGTTTGACATTTTAATTGTGACTCTCCCCTTATTATCTGGCACATGTTCGTGGTGCCCAAGATGTTGTTTAATGAATCCAGCTGCCTCCTCTGCTCCGTTTGAAGTCCAGTGATGCCGCGTGAGAGGAGAGTGTGAGAGTCAATGTGATTTGTGTATGAGGAAACATAAATATGTCACAGGAGTTTAGTCTTATAGGTTTGCAGAGTTTATACTCACAAAATCTGTTGTGCCCTTGTTTACACACCCAGATCCAAAGCCCGGACACACCCTTTCTGCGGATTGAGACCTTCATCTTTGCAGAGTTGCTTCTAATGAGGACATTGCAAAGCATGTGGATGATGATTGACCACAGCTTAATGTGCACAGGCAAAATGTGCTTTCAAAGGTTAGAGGCGCTTTAGTCAGATCTACCCTTCCCTGCTAGCAGGCAGGAGCACACTCCAGGGTGAAGTGCCACAGGTACAAACACACAGGCACACGCAGTCTTATGCACAAACAGATACTCACATGCAGGGAAAACAGGGAGGCAAACTATACACGCCATCACACAAACACGTCTGAATACAGAGGCTTGAATATAGAAGCAGTTATGCATACATGCTCACCAATACATGCGCAACCCTCTCTCAGCTACCCATTTCTATCAACCCCAATGAAAAACTGACGTAAAATGGTTGCATTTTACCTGCATCTCAAAGTTTTCATTTAGGTCAGATAACACTTATCCCAGGATTTGTTAGAAATACCTGTCAGTTAATGAAAAATGGGAGGCAGTGTGGTCTAATGTGTGAGAACAAGGGCCTGGGAGTCTGGCTTCCCCGGTTCTATGACCAGCGGTAGGAGGGGAGTGTGCGCTAGTGGTTAGAAGCAGGGGACTGGAAGTAAAGACACAGGTTTCATTTCCAGCTCTGAAATGGACCTTGGGCGAGTCGCTTGCACCGTGCACCCATCTGTAAAATGAGCATAATAATACTTCCCCACTCCCGAAGAGTCCTGTGAGATCCTTGGAGGAAAGTTACTACATCAGTACAAAGATTTATCCTAAACCCTCACTGGAGCTTTAGCAATATCTGCCAGTGGTGGTCATACTCAAAACTCTGCACACGTCTGTACACCTCGAAGCACTACCAATACCGATCCTTCTACTGATTTTGTGTGAAACAAAGGCCTCACTTGAGCGGCTCGGAATCTCCAGGGTGACTGGGCTGGGAAGGGAATTGGCAGGACACGCTCTGAAAGTCTGGATGGGTTTTCAGACCTGCGTTGCTGGGGTTTTGTGGCTAGGATTCAGGCCAGAGCAGAAAATTTGCACTGGCCCCGGCTCTAGTTAAGCCTTAGAGGCAAACACATTTTATAATTCTTAGCTGGGGCTTGATGCTATCAATCGTTACACAAGTGACTAGTCCCTACTCACTTGTGCAGTCCCATTGAAGTCAACGAGGAGTAAAGATTATGTAAGTAAGGGGCTGCAGAGTGAGAGTCTCTGAATAACACACAGTTCACAGTACCGTGCACTCAGATGTAAACCTTTGGATGCTATAAGACAATTATTGTATATGAATTGTCAGCTGATAACCAGGCATATTTCTGGAGCTTTGCCTTCTCTCACACCATGAGATGTGCTATCGCACAGCTATTGAACCTCCTCGATTATTTAAACCATCTGTGCTTATTAAGGGGAGATATCAACACCACAAACCGGGGGCTGGCATTCAAGTTCCACTGACTTCCAATGGGAATTGGGCATCTAGCTGCTCTTTGGACCTTTACAATTATCCCCCTACATATACACAATAACTGCATCCTGAGCATCGTAATTAAATGCCTAGTTGTGTTTAGAGCACCAATTTGAACCACCATCAGAAAGGGCATGTTTAATCTCTGGGATTGTGTGTGTGTTTAAGTGTGTACACGACACTGCTCTTTCCATTAATTCTTAACATGAATTAACTGCCAAATAACACATGCCTCGTAGTACAAATACAAGTAGGGACACTAGCAGATTAGTGGAACAGAGCTCAGAGTTCCTGGCTCCTGCTGGCTGCCTGTGCCCCCACCAACAAGTCACAATCAGTTGAGCATGACATCATAGTTGTCTTCCCAGTAATCAACAGTGATGTCAAAAACAGAAGGCTGTGGTAATAGGTGGGGAATAAGCAGGAGGCTCTGATGAACTGTTTAGAAACGTCTTGGGTGGCCACGTAGGGTTTTATTCCTTCAGTGTGCACCTTGGTAGCCCAGATGATGAGACATACCGACCCCCACATTGCCCTGCTCGCCTACACTGGGCCAAGCTCATGGCCAGGACACTGGCCCGGGAGGATGGTCACTGGTGTGGTGTCAATGCCAAGTGAATTTAGTGACAACAGAACGTAGAGCCGACCTATTTTTGTCTTCAGCGCATGAGACTAATACTACAGCCAGGCTGTTCCAGGGGTTTTGTCTCTCTTGCACTGAATGACCAAAGCATGCAAGAGCAAACAGACGGTGAGGCCACTGAGGCATTCATTATAAAGTGACAGCTGCCTAGGGGGACTTGTTGTCCCTTTCATTTTCTAAAAGGTACATTCTGATAGGCCCCAAGAATGAACCCACTTTGCGCTTCAGCCACTTAGAAGCCAGATAGTTTACAAATGCATTGTTTGTGGCAAATGACATCACTGAATTTTTTTGTCGTATGCCCAAGCTCACCGAGTCGTTCGATCAGAGGGACGGAATTCATGCCTGATGTAGGTGGGAACAACTCCAAGAACTTGAATGAATTCACACCTGTTTATACGAGAAGATGTAGCTCCAAATATCCCATTGTACCAAGATACAAGTTTTAGGTGAAATGGATCGTGTTCCTATTTGTTAAAGTTCATTAGCTGTACTGATTATCATGTGTGCTCCATTTTCTAAATCTCAGAGTTGTTTTAAGTGGCTGGATTATTTAGTCAGTTTCAATGTCTAGGTTATTTAGTTACTGTCAAAGGCTAGATTATTTACTTTAATTGATTTATTTGACAGCAATATTTATCTGATTTCTGAGGCCTGATTACTCTGTATTTTGAATTGACTTGTGACAGAGTCTTGGGAATCTTACATCAGAAATGTGATTGTGGAGCAAACCACCTCCTTAGAATATAAAGTCAGTTTTTGGATCCCACATTTAACAATCACTTTGCCTGCTAATCCCTTCCTACCATTATTACTTTCTCTGACTTTCTCCGCTTCCCTCTTGTCTGACCACCTACCCCTCTTTTAAAACGATCAGCGCTATATTTAGCCCTTCCCGGTCTGCGTGGTCACTCCCGTGGGCTCCTGTGCTGACGGAGAGGCCTATGATTTTCCATGGCTGTTGCAGAGAGGGGCACTTTCTAAATCTGTGACACCAGATCTCAGCAAAGTGACCTAAACCAGGAGGCAGGAGCCCGTGAAATGTTCTTAATATAGTCACAGCAAATAGTTCTCATCTTGTGTTACCGAAGTCCCTCAGTCATATGACCCAGCAGTCTAGTAGTACCTCTGTAAAGCAGCAGGCCTATCGAGTGAGGTCAGCGCTGCAGCCTTGCTTCCTCGATGTTGCCGGGTGACTACCTGATTTAGGCGTGGGAAGTCTCATGGCAGGGGAAGGGCAAACTCTGGCTTTAGGCATTTTCTTCTGCTTCCAAGTGAGCCAAGCATATTCTCAGAGGTTTCAGGGGTCGTTTTCTTCTCCCTTTCCCTTGGAGGCCAAGATAGGAGTTGTATTGACAACTGCTTGTATTCTGAACAGGGTCACCCATGCCCCTTACATTAATAGAGTCTGAAGAGCCCTCTACAGGTGATAGGAGCAAAGGCTCCACACTAGTTCATTCTTCTCCTCCTGGGGGAAGAAAGGGGGCATTGCTGCCCGTAGCGCAAGGATTTCTCCTCTGCTTTACACCTCATACACCAATACATATTCTTCAACACTCCAGGGCTCTCTGCTCCCTGAAGATGTGTCTGCACCATGCCGTTCATGTTTCTCCAGTGACTCCAATGGGGGCAAGGCCAGAAAAAGGAGGCCAGGGGCTCCCTTGCTCCCTAGAGAGTCCTTTCCGAGCTCAGTTCTAGCTAAGCCTGGGGCATACTGTTCAAATGTCAGGTGGCTGATACATGGGTCTTGCTACAATGGCCTGTGTAAGCATCTTGCTAAGGCCCAGAAAGAGATAGTAATCAATAGCTTGCAGGAGTAACAGCCATTCGTATTGATGGGGCAGGAAGCACTGCCTTCATGCACAGGTGAGTCAGGAGGGGTAGCCTGCCTCAGAGGAGGCTCTTCTTGCATTGAGAAGAGCAGGTTTGGATGCTGGGCTGAGGGGACACTTTGAGGTCCAGAAGCTAAGGGGTAATTACAGAATTTTTACTGACAATAGGCAGTCTCCTAGACTGAACAACTGGCCTTGTGGATAAGGCGTGGTTGTAGGAGCCCAGAGACCTGGGTTCAATTCCAATTTTCTCTGCCACCGACTCCATATGGGATTTTGGGCAAGTGACTGAACCGCTGCCTGCCTCAGTTTCCCCATCTATACAATGTAGATAAGCGGACCTCCATTTTCCCATTCCTCTTTTGTCTATGTAGAGTGTAAGCTCTTTGGGGCAGAGATTGTCTCTTGAGGTATGCATGTGTACACTGCCTAGAATTGTAGAGGCCCCTGGGCACTTATGTAATACAGACAATAAAAATAACAATGATGATACAGTTTGCTTTTCTATCAACTTCCTCCTTCCCTCTCCTCTGTGGTTTCTAGCACTCCCTCCTTCCCTTTGCTCTCCTTTCCCCTCCTCTCCCCGTTGCTCTCCCTTCTCCGCCCATTTCTTTCTAGCCAGACACTTCTATGAAAGCACTAACTTGTTAGTGGGGGCAGCCCCCTTCCCTCCCAGAGCCTGACTGACACATGCCATGCTTTCAAGGAGAACTGGGCTTAGCCCAGCCAAGGTGAAAGTTCAGCTCTCAACATGTGTGAGCTGTGTAGCATAATTGAAAGTACCGTTTTTAATTAAAACTAGGTTTCTGGGCCTCTGTTGCTGGCTGCTTTGCTGAGAGGTGACATCACTGGAGATACCAGTAGCCCCCCAGAATACAGCACGAACCCGTTCCTATGTGGATACAATCCTGGCTAACATCAGCACAAGCACTTTGCGTCAAGAGAAACAGCCTATATCGCTATTAAATAGTCAAGGTGTTCAAATGTTGCTGCCAATGGAGGAGAGAGAAGAGTTTATGGCCCTAAGCACTGGGCTCCTATGGCATGGCACGGCTCACAAGTCGTGACACTTTTGCAAGGGAACTGTGAAAATGGCTATTTTAAATTAAACCAAATTCTGGCTCTGTTTGAGTTTATGTGAATTTTCAGCCGTGTAACTGAAACTGGGACCAATTGAGATTGGCTAGGTAGCTGGGAGCCGGACGATCTGATGTTTATCTTTTTTTATTTGGTGTATGGAAACACGTTCTTATTAATGTTAACTTTATCATGCCTCCCTTGTTCCTTTCAGCTGCTGGCTTCACTCATTTATTGCATCTTGTCTTAATTACACTGTGTACTCTTCAGGGCAAGGACTGTCTTTTGCTTTGTGTTTATCCATCGACTGACTAACGCACTGGGGCCCCAGTCCCAACTGAGACTTCTAGGTATTCCTGTGACACAATGAATTCATATAATAAGAGAGGAAGGTGGGACCAATGGTTAGGAGAGAGCTATGTGAATGGGGAAGGTCTGACCCCCTTGTTGTGCCCCTTCCTCTTCCAATCCGTCATGCAGTAAAGGATCTTGGGAGTTAGACTCATAGACTTTAATGCCAGAAGGGACCAGCATGATCATTTAGTCCGCTCTAGTGGACATTGCAGGCCACAGAACCTCACCCACCCGCTCCTGTGCAAGTGTATTCCCCTCCTGAAGTCAGTGGGAACCAGGCAGGGATGAATCACTCTTCTCTTCCTCCTAAGAATCCTTCTCTTCTGAGCCCTGTGTTTAAGTCTCTTTCAAAATTAAAACAAAAACAAAACAAAAAATAAACCCAACCACCACTAGGGGACTTTCCAAACCAAAAACTTTGTTAAGGTGCAGTTACAGCTGGGAGAAGACAGCAGCTAAAAACCCTTACAAACATGGTTTGATTAGCAGGACTCACAATCACTCAAAACATCAAGACATGAAGCGGTAAAGTTAAGCGGCCAAGAATCCAAACAGCTGAAAGTGTGGGAATTCAGTTGTGGCAACCAAACTACCTTAACTGTGCCCTCAGAGTGGCGCCCTATGCAAATCGGCCTCTCAGACTGCCTTATCCAACCGCAACAAACAATTTAGCCTTATCAACTACTAGAAAAACTAGAATTCCTCACTGTTAATTGTACAGTGTTTGTGCCAACTCTGCCCTTCTTTATGGCCATTCAAAGTCAACAGGAAAACGAAGCTATTTCAAACATTCCTGATGAGCCTAAAAGCTGAATTCCTCGCTCCTTGCAAAGAGCCTGATCCTGTGAAGTTGCTCAGCTCCTCACAGGATTGGGTATTATGAGTCCATGCGCCAGTCAATAACCCAGGTGTCATTGAACCCAGGCCTGACCTGCACACAGCTGTTGTACCAGTATAACTATGTCAGCTAGGGGTGGACACAGATACACTGGTAGAACCCATAGTGTAGATGCAGTTATACTAGCATAAAGGTGCCTTATGACAAGATAACCTATTCTCCTTCCTGTTCCGGAATAGCTTTATCAATATAAAACACCTGTGTATTGGTATATCTATGCCTGCACTAAGGGGATTGTACCACCTTAACTATGCCGGCATCACCCTTGTGTGTAGATGAGGCAGGGAGTAGCTTGTCTACATATAAAACAAAACCTGATTTTTTTAGCACTGATATAAGAAATGGTTCGTGTGCCGACAAGGCATTGAACTTAGCATCAGTGCCATGCATGTAGGACAACGGTTATAAATCCACCATGCTGTGGAGCATCCCCTCCTGCAAAGAAGGGAAAACGGGGAGCTGGCATCTCTACAGGGGCAGAGGTAAGGTGTTGGGTTATCTTAACTATGGACTTCCATACTTTCAAATTGTTGGCTTTAACCTTAACACAGAATTTGCTGGCTTTATAATGCTTGGGTTTTTCCCTTCTAACAGCAACATTCTTCTCAGGCTGTTTACCCTTAAGATTCTGATTTGCTCTCAGTTCCACCTTCACCTTCCCCAAGTTTTTCAACGGCTCCATCTTTGTATTTCTATGTGCCACTCATTACTTGTACAACTACATAGTAGTTACTTGTGCATATCCAGCTAAATGCTCAGCTGGTGTAAATGGGCGTAATGCCAATGAGTTCAATGGGCCAGATCCTCAGCTGGTGTGAATGGGTGTCACTCCATTGAAGTGAATTCAGTTCTGAGAAAAACACTCTTTTAAAAATACCTCTATGCAAAGCAGTTTAATTCCATGTGGGTTCTGTTAACCACACCAGAGAGCGTGCTGGTCCACTGGAAGTTAAGCATTAAACAGTAGGTAGGCACAGTACTGAAATATAAACCCCATGGGAGTTTGCATCCTTCGGCCTTGGTGGACTATTTAATGCTGTTATTTACTGGTCTATGGGACCCATTCCCATCATTCCTCTCTGCCTCCTAACACCCCACATCCAGCACTCTCTTCCTTCTCCCCTGTCCCTCGCATGGAGATTTCTTGTCTGCTCTGTGTCTCCCATCCCTCCACCTTCTCCAGAGAGCCCAACTCTCATAGCTAATAGTCTCCCTTGTCCCCACTCTCAGCCCCTCTCTCTCCTTCCTCCTTAACTTTTCTGTCTTTTCTGGGCTGTTTCCCTCAAAATACACTCGTGACCTGGTATTCCCATCCTCAGCCTGTCTCTTTCTGGATGTCTCACTGGCAATTTAAGCTTACAAGACCAAAACCAAACTCCTGATCTTACCTCTGAATCCCTCCCCACGTGCTCTGTCACTGCTGAACGTACCAGCTTTCCTGTCATTCTGGACTGTAACCTGAGGTTCATCTTTGACTCCAGCCGCTCCCTCACCCCACGCATCTTCCCAACCTTGTCCAAATCCTGCCACTAATCCTCCTCCACATTGGGACCCAGTCTTTTCCCTCTCAGTACAGCTAACACTCTTGTCTAGGTCTTCATAGCCTCTTTGATTCATGTAACCCCCTCCTGTCTGACCTCCCCGACACCTACATCACCAAGCCCCCGCCCTCCTTCAATACACAGACTTGGGCCATACAACAACCACTGCTAAAATCATCTTCCTTGTCCACCACTCAAAGACATCATCCCCTTTTGAAATCCTTCCACTGCCTCCCCCACTTCCACCATTTCAAGTTTAAGCTTTTTACCCTCCCCTTTGAGGCCCTCCATGGCTCTCCCCGTCCCTGCTTGTCTAGGGTGACCAGACACCAAGTATGAAAAATCAGGACGGAGGTGCGGGGGTAATAGGAGCCATAAGAAAAAGACCCAAAAATTGGGACTGTCCCTATGAAATCGGGACATCTGGTCACCCTATGCTTGTTTGATCTCGTCTCTTATTGCATTGCTCCCGCCTCCTCCACACCATCCACTCTACCAGCTTTGTCTACTCATTTGTAAGCTACTCACACAACCATCTCTGTGCTTTCTTTCCCACGCCCTTTAAAGCCTTGGATGCCCTCTCTGAACTGATCTGGAAGGCCATTACCCATTGTCCTCCAATCTCTCCTATGATGCTAATAGGAAATCAGCCAATTTAGTGAAGGGCAGATGGTAATGCTTGCCACATACTTTCCCTATTGATAATCATTAATATATAGTTGAACATACAAGCTGCATCTTTTTCTCTATTTTAGGACTTTTTTGTAGTGCCTATCACCAGTATAGCTGAACCTTAGTGTGAGAGGATTAGCTCTCCCACCCCACTCTTTGTATATCATTCATTGTCATTGGGGGGGTAGGGGGGTGTCTAGGCTAACCTACCCAACCAGCTTGAATCCAGCAAGCGTGGGTAACAACAGCAGTGAAGACAGCCCAGCATAGACTTCAGAGTAGGCTTGCAAGCCAAATATCTACTCATGGGCCATGCCAGGCTTCTCCTACCCACACTGAAGCCCATTTTGAAGCCTACGCTGCACTGTCTTCACTGCTCTTGTTACTGGATTCGTCTGGGTGAGCTAGCCCATGCACATCTTTTGCTGTGTAGACGTAGCCTTTGCTTGGGAGCTGTTTGGTGCAGGGACTGCCCCTTCATGTGTGTTTTATTCAGCACCCAGCACAATGGAGCCCAGATCCTGACTGAGACCCCTGGGAACTATTGGAATAGAACCATTCATCATAATAATGCAGATGCTTTTACGTTACCACCATTCAGAACTATGGCATAGCCTGCTGCAGACGGTATAAATGTGTGACTATTCCACCGGGCAATGGAGACCAGCAGCTCCGCAACAGGATGTGTTAGACCGCCACCCTCAGCATGGGCTAAAGAGGTGACGTGTCTGCCGAGAACAAGTTTTATTTATTAGCCAGATTAGGAGGCATTAATGGGTCGCTCTCCTGGTTTCTGCTCAGGAAGGTACAGTAATCCCAGGAACATATTTGGCATTGCTGACATAGCTTTCCAGCCCTCCTGCTGAGAAACGGGGACTCTTGCATACTTCAAACAGGCTTAAAGGCTCGAGTTGTACCACCACAGTAGTAGTGCTGGTCTAAGACTGGGGTGGGGGGAATTTGCATGAGAAGGATTAAACAGCAGGGCTGTGTGGAATTTTAAACTGAGGTTTTTCCGGCTGACCACAGGCCCCGAGCCCGTGTGTGGTATGTTTGCGCCTCCAAAGTGCTCTTGATCCTTTGATCTTTTAGTGCGTAACATTTTTCCCCTTTGGATGTCTTTTCTTTTTCGGTTTGGCTGCTGTGCAGACACACACTAGCAAAAGGGAAACACGAATTCGCTGGCGGACTGCTCGGCTGATGGCACTCAGAGCTGACTGAAGCTCAGGAAGGACCTCTCCCAGCTGCTTTGTTGGACACATTGAATTTCTTCAGTGCTCTTGTAACTCTGTGCTGCAGAGTAATGGGTAAGGTGACAGGAACTTCGCCTGCCTGGCCTACACGCTGTGGCATATTGCCGCAGTGCTCTGCAAACAGCTGGGGGTGCTCCTCCATCATGTGGAGACATCAGGCTGTTTCCCATAGATGTGTCCAAAATGAATCTCCTGCGTACAAAATGGTCCCATTTTTCATATCATACAAAATATATAATGGGAAGTCAAATGGCACCGTTGCAGCTGTGTCGCCATAGCTAACGTCTCAGCCAAACCAGGCATTTTTCAACCCGTTATTAATGACTTTATGCTGGGCATTGACATGAGGCTCTTGGCTAAAAATTGGCGTCGCCAGTTTCCTGTGATACTGCCCGGTCATCCCAGTAAAAGAACCCATTTCTTGCTAGTGAAGACATTGTGGGGTTTTTGGCACAGAGATAACTCTACAGCCACTCTGCTTTCTAACTTCAGCCTTGTGAGGCACACTCTCCAGGAGGAGGCGCTTGTCTTGTCTTGCCTTGCAGGACATTACAAGATTATGGAACAATCCAGGCACTACAGAGGCATGGTGGCATAACGCCACCATTGCGCCTCCTCCCCCTGGGCTGCATCTCTCAGCAGAGGCAGCACAAAATCCGGCCCTCATAGCTCTAGTGCAGCAGCCTGTTGTGTGCAGTGCTTAAATAGAACAGCTGCTGGCAGCAGGAGCAGATATTCCCTCATTCCCCATGCTGCTGGAAGGAGGAGAAATCGCCATTTGAGGAGGTGCTTAGTTGGATGCTTTCTGGAATTCTGCACTGGCCACATCACACGTAGCAGGCTTTCTTCTCCTTTTATTCTAAGCCCTTCATTCCATTGGCTCACTGACCCTTCTGAAACCTTTTCCAGGTTGACATTTCCCACGCTTGGTCTCAGGCGAGAGACGAAGGTTTGAAGACAATCTGCGCGGCCGTTCACGACGACGGGCCATTCAGATCAACAAAAGGGTGATTGTGGACCAGATGCACTGGAGCCCTCTTGACAGAGATGTGTCACACTAAGCAGAGAGTCGATAACCTGACTACAATGTGAGACACTGAAACAGCATCATCTCCTCACTTCACTCCTGCCCCACAACTAGTCACCTGCTCCGTATTCTCCTTTCACCTCTGCATCTCCTCCCGGGCAGCTGTCTATGCCTGGAACTCCCTCCCTGACCCAACCCACAAGGCCTCTTGCCTCTCCTTTCAATCCTTCCATAGGCCTATCAATCTCCCCCACCCCCACCCCCCGACCTTCCCCAAGAAGTGTTAGCAAAATAGACAATATTATTTATTAAAAACAAGACCAAACCAAAAGTTTGGGCTTAGCAAGCCAACTCACCACACAGGCATACTGCCCTTTATTACATTTCTTTCATTTGGAACCACGGTGTGATTGATTCTGCAACCCTACTCCTACCTCTGCCCTCTCACACAAAGTAGAACTTACTTTTGAGTCCCATCGGAGTCAAGGGGTCTCTTGCTACTCCATATGGGTTCCAGAGCTCATAGACTGTAAAAGATACAGGCCTGCTAACCCCAGCAGGTATCCCCTGAGTCCAAGGAAATCAGCCATCTCTGTGTACTTCTGTGGAGACCTGCTGCTCTCCCATATTCCTCATTGTTAGGGATCCTCTGTGTCTAACATGTTTATCTCCTTTTAAAATCCCCACGCCTGGCAATGCCAGGAGACACCCTCAAACAGTGCCTCTCGCCCATGCGACTAAGCCCCTGGCAATGTGACTCCTGAGTGGTACCCCGTCACTGCACAGCCCCTCTGGTAGTTCAAGATGAGTCAAGGGGGATAACTGAGCTCCCAGCCCACCTCACACGGCCCCTATCTCCCCTGAACCTATTGGCGAGTGCCGTGCTGGAGAGCTCAGTGAACGTGCATGCCAGCCAGCTGAGCACTTCTCATCCCATTTCCGTGGGGTTGGGTTTTTAACCTCTAAGGCAGCTGCATCCCCTGGAGACCCCAGCTCAGCAGACACACCCCACTGATAGTTTCTGAGGGGCTGGGCGAGGAGCTAAGCAGCCCCAAGACTCTTGAAAATCAGGAAACAAGGTGAAGGCAACAGAGCGCAGTATTGGCCACATTCTTGGGCCACCCAGAGCTGGGGGCAAAGGTTAGACACTAGCTAAGGGCAGAATGATTCAGCCTGTGCCCTCCTTCTCGTTCCTGACCACCCCTTGCAGTGCCAGGCCTGCGGGAGGTGGAGGAGCATGCTGGCTTTCCAAAGGTCACTCTATTCTTAACTTTGAAGAAAAAGGAGTCCTAACCACTTGGCAGGAGGGGGGGACTCTGTCCTGCTCAGCCGTTGGAGGGTGCCCAGCTCGATTAAGGATAAATGTCTCCGGTGTCAATTTGGAGCGGCTTGCAAGTTTGTTTGCTGTTTATAGAAGCCCTCGTGCCCCTGTGAGACGTTAGCGGAAGAGGTGAGTCGGGGGGGGTGAAGGGGTAAAGTCAATAGTCATTTAATTCACCGCTGACATTTTAAGTCTGGCAGTGAAATGGACACTTAAATCATAAGCTTCCTCCCCCCCACAAAAAAATAATAAAAACCAGCCCCTCTTTTGGCCTGCCAAGAACTCCAAGCATGTTATGTGCTTCCCAGGCTGCTACAGAGGCTCTGTTCGCCGAGAGTCTTTCCTTGACATTGCAGATGCTCTGTCACTGGCTTTTCATTTTTGGAGGGGTGCTGAGAGGAGGCATCAGAGAGGAGGAACTCGAGGGTTGGGCAGGAGGAGGTCACGTGCTCCCAGGTTGCCATGCAGCTGGCGGCAGAAGGCACAGAGCTGCCGTGGATACGTGAGGTTCTCCCCAGGCTGCAGCAGCCAGCTCGTTCCAGTGTTCCTGACCCCGGGTGCTGGATGTGTGCTCAGAGGTAGGGCTGCAATCTCTGTCGTTTGGCAGGCAGAGCGGGAGAGACAGAGACAAGAGGGTCCTTCCCATCTCGAATGATGGCACTAAAACACTGTTAGCTCTGATTGAGGGCTGGAAGAGGCCTCGGCCTCCCATCTTTCTTCAGTCAAATGCTGTTTCCAAAAGAAATCAATGCCAGGAAACTGGGCCTGTTACCTAAAAACTCTGCCTGAACCCCCTCTGCTGTGGCCTGCCTGCTGTCCTCAGGGTTAGGTCAGACCCCCTCATTTTTTATTCCCCTGCGGGGACGGTTTCTGTCTATTGACTCACTTGATGCCTTTGAGAAATGTGCAAACCTCAAACTTTCCTGCAGAATCAGCTCCTCCCCAGGGGAATCAGCCAAACCTGCTGCTCAACAAACACTCATCTTTCCTGCAAATTTAGATTCTTCAGACCCAGGATCAGCTTTGGTGCCCTCCTCTGCCCCCTTCTCCCGGGCAGCAACCTCCCTCCTTGTGGGAAGAGCCCAGCCCTGGACACAGCAACCCAGGCAGAGGCTCACCCTGGAGCCTCATCCAGCCTCTGTTTTCACCTCTTTGGTTTCTGGTCTCACCCTCTGCCCAGAGACCTGGATCCAAAGCCCATTGAAGTCAATGGAAAGACTCCCATTGACTTAGGAAGCTTTGGATCAGGCCCATAATGGTTAGTGTCTCACTTGCCTTTATTCTTACAACTGAATCCTGGGAGCGTGGATTCCCCACAATAATCCCAAATCCTTTGTCTCCGTGCTTGTAACTAAGCCCCTTGTGTTCAACATCTTTATCCAACTAATTTCTCTGCAGCTGCTGCCGGGCCAGACCCCCAGATACTGATGTAGCTGTCCAATGGCACCAATGAAGAGTGACATTTTGGGGCGTTTATTTTAGCTTGGAAGAGCATGTTCAAAATATTGTAGCAAAGAGCTTTAAAATGGGGGTTGATCCCCATTGCTGCTGCCACAGAGCGACCTCCAAGTCAGTAGCAGACTGGTGGTACGAATGAATTTCACCCCAGCACAGAGGGCCAGCCACAGGGCCTGTGCACCACTGATGGGTGAAAGTGGGGCTGGAGCCAGGGTGCAGGGGTGAATTTGACCCTTCGACAATGGGGCTCCTTGTCCGAAAGGTACAAATGAGCAGAGCAGAGATGTAGGCTCACCCAACACTGAAATAAAACGATTAGCCAAGAAATCCCTCCACGTGACCTGCCTTGGTAGCAGCAGCAAAGCATCTTGGGTGCGGGTGAGCACGTGGCAGCTCAAGCAAGCATTTCAGGTGAGATTCTGCTCCGCCCGGTGTCTGGAAAGGGACCTCCTCCCGGCTGTGTATCAGAGCCACTTCTGAGCATTTTCATTGCCAAAATAAGCGTTTGCTTCCTGTGGAACCTGCACAGCTAAGGGAGCGCGAACTGGATTCTGTTCCTCCTTGTACATCACCAAGAGAATTGTTTTGTAAAGCCAAGCTTTCCAAACCTCGGAGCCTATTAAAAATAAGTGCTGAGCATCCATCAGCTCCCACTGGAATTAATGGGGCTGCGTGTGGTCAGTACCTTTTGAGAATTGGGCCAAACTTCAGGTACTTAAATATGGGTTTAGGAGCCAAACTTTAGGCAGCTAGGTTTGAGAAGTTTAAGCTGTAATCAGGTACTCCAGCTCATGCCCACCGAAGGCAATGGAGTTGCACTGATGTTGCCCAGGGCAGTGAGATTGCTCACAGGTGTCACTGAGTGCATACTCTGAGACCTACGCTATCTGGCCTGTCATCTGCTCTCCCTGGGAAACTGGTCTGCAAGCAGATCTCCACACCCTTCCTTTGTAAACATGCAAACTATGCACTGTAACTCTCTAATGCCTCTGGTTTCTTTTCCAGCATAAGTTCCCACTATTATTTCTGAGTCATCTTATGGTTTCTTTTGCTGTAACTCTGAGGAGATTTCTTTCTCAAAGGACCCGTAGCTTCACTTGCGTCTCAATGAGCTCAGTGAGGTATTTAAGCACGTGCTTAAGTACCTTGCAACATCAGGGCCTAGCAGAACAGTAGAATGCTGGGACTTCACTTCCACAGAGAGTTCAGTCTTTCCAGAAACAGTGGATACAAAGGTTTATTTGTGCACTCATCACCATTATCTCAAAGCAAGGGCTTTTTCTCACAGCCATCACCTAGGAATCAAGAAGTCTTTTTGCAGTCATTGATCTATTTTATCCTTTACTCTGTATTGGCCGTTAGATACAATCGTCCTCTATATTGTGCTCAATTGTCCAATATATAGGCCTCTACATTCAGATAATGGCAGCTAAACAGATGGCAATATAGACAGCTAGCTATAGAACCAAAGAAAGAACATCAGAAAACAGAGCTAGGTTTGTGGCAATACATACTAGTGGCAGGGAGAACTGAACATTGATTTATTATTTATTTTTATTAGGGTAATGACTAGCGTCCCCAGTTGGGATCAAAGCCCCATTTTGATAAGCACTGCACAGACACGCAGACAGACAGGATCCCTGCCCCCAAAGAACTCACAATCTAATTTAAAATAATACACCACAACTGAGTAAGAAACATTCGGGGTGTGGGCAGCAGGGGAATAGCGATAAATTCACCTGAGCCTGAATCCTCAGCATTATTTAGTCACCTCAATACCTGGAACCTAAATACCTTTGAGGCTCTGGGCCCTGGTTACTTAGTCTGACAATGTGAACATCTTGATGGGTTTGAATTGTTTAACAGCTGTATAATGTTTTAGAGAGAGTGTCACATGGCTGGAGGGGAAATGGCAACCAGACATGTCCTAGAACACTCTTTTGAAAGCATGAAGACAGGACCCCCATCTTCTACAGCCACCTATTTATATAACCCCCATCGCTAGAGCAGCCGAGTGCCTTACAAATGTTAATTAATTTAGCTTCACAATTGCCCTGTGAAGCAGGGAGATAAAGTAACCGCTTGTGGCAGAACCAGGAACTGAAGTGAGCTCTTACCAGGCCCAGCCCAGTGCTTTAAACACAAGACCTTCTGTCCCCGTCATGGAAACTCAGCTGCAGATTTTGCTGTCTTCTCCACAATCTGTGGGCCCATTTCTATCCGCCAGTGTGCACCTGTGGCTCTCATTGCCTTCAGTGGTGCTCTGCCAAGGTGAGAATTTGCCCCTAAACTTACATATTTAAACAGGTTTCTTAAACTCCTTTTTGCCCAACTCCTTGACCCCTGTCATGGACACACTGCTGCATGGGCAAGGCCCTTTGCAGCTCAGCAGAATGAACCAATGGCACCAAGACAAGGAGCAGTTTGTTTCAACGGAGTGTTGACTTTAAAACTGAATGTGCAGTGACAGTGTGTTCAGCAGATGTGAAATTCACCCCTTTGCAGAGGCCTAGCATAAAGTCCACGCATCGCTTAAGTCCTAGGGCTTACATGGGACGTACGGAGTATACAGGCCTTGTACAGGACCTCAGTATTTGGGTGAATTTCACTACAGCTGCAGATAGATTCCCGGTGATTCTAGCTGGCAGAGTAGGATGTGAATTTCACAGCAGCGGGAATGCAGCTTTCCCATTTAGTTTCTGCAAGAACAATCCAGAAAATCCCCAACTCTCTGCTGATTCTTTCCCCCACTTCCCAAGCTCTGATCCATGCCAAATCACCTCCTTACCCTTGCAGCATCCTGGATAGGGGAGTTCCGTGGTCAGCAACAAAGCAAATTGGCAATGGCTAGCTCCATCCACAATTTCTTCTTTGATTCACCTTGAAATTAAGACACTGGAAAGACCAAGAGGCAGAACATCTGTGAACCATACATTTGGCCCCATTTTTGTTGCTGGCGAGATTCCATCCTCTCTGATTGTTCATAATGCCCAGTGGGTGGGTCACAGAGACGGCACTGTCAAGAACTGCCTGGCTGCTGCCAGCAGCTCCATCTCACACAGTTCCAATTTTACCTCCTTCGACTGAATTAGGCAATCCTGGTAGCTGTGCAATGAGTCACTATTGTACTGCAACTTCTCTGGCTAGGACTAAAAGATCTATTAGTTCTGGGAGACTCCTTGTACCTCTCTCACTAATGATTCACTTTGCTAGCCAATGCTAGCTCAACTTGTTGTGCACAGACAGCTGTAGCCAGTGCCGGCAGGGAGAAGGAATTGAGTCCCCGCAGAGGAAGCCCAGTGCTTAGAGGAAAAGAACCTCCCAGGAGCCCAGCACAGTGTGCAGAGGAAGCAGGAACTCCCAGGATCCAGTCCCACTGACAAGGCACTCAGAGGAACCAGGCATCCCAGAGACTAACTAGCCACACACTGTGCTTTCCTGAAAACAGAGGTATAAATCAGACGTAACATGAAAGTTTAAATTTAGCCCAGGATCTAGGCCAGCAGATCTCAATGAGGCACGTTGGTGGCCTAATGTCTACCAGGTAGGCAGGTTGTGGCACAAAGTGGCCACCCGCTCCCCTTGGCCAGCAGGACTGCAGGGGGCAAGCATAGCCCTAAAAGTGGGTGACAGTGGCTGGGGAGGAGGGAAGCCTGGGCAGTTGGGGCAGCATTAATATAGCGTTTCTGCTCAGTACCCTCTGCTGGAGAGGCTGCTAGGGAACCCCTGTGGATTTTAAAGCAGTGAAAGCTCAGAGGAAAAGAGTGGCCATGCCATCGGCCCCTGTGCAGGATGAAACCCTGCTCCAAATCCCTTATACCTCCCTGCGCCAGAGAATCTAGCCCTAGGATTCCGACAGAATTTGCATTGGATTCACTATAGCAGGGTTCCCTCGGTTGGCTCTTTGCGGTGAAATGTGGCATCTGGCCTGCACAAGATGACAGAAGTCTCCAGCATCTCTGCTCCTTGTCCCTAATTCCTCTGGATGTCATCTATTTAATGGCCTGACAGATATAGATATTTATACCTTTCCTTCACAAGGCCTCCTGCTTGCAGGGATTAGACTTCTCCAGAGTGCAGGACCCTAGTTGGCTTTCAAGGCTGTATTGAAATGGATGTTGCTATTTTCTGGGTTCCTCACATGCCAGGATGTTCCCCATGGGGCAGTGAGACAAGCTCAGTTGTGAAGATCAATATTGTGATGGATGCATTTCCTGGCGACCAGTCAGACGGGAGGTCAGCCGTGACTGGGGGTTGTACAAAGCCTGGAGATAGTGAGGGGATCCAAATGGTCTGTATCTCAGCAGCTTTGAAATCAGAGGTCAGCAGAATTGTCTCTATATGCTCATCACTGGCGCAAAACAAATAATAATTAATAATTAACAATGGCAGACGGCTTGAGCCTGGTGTTGCTGGGTCCATCCTAGCTTCTCCAGGTACTTTCAGACAAAGGCAGAGTATTTGGAACCCTATTGCACTGCTTCATACCCTGGGTGCAGTTGAATTGATTAGATTATCAACTCTCATGGGCCTCTCACAGTCCTTATTATTCTCCTTAAAGTTCTCAAATCGTGGCTATGTTCCGGCCAGGAGAGGTGACTCCCTTCCACCCAACCTCTTCAGTGGCTGTCCCACATTGATGGGAAGGGTATGAGACACTGCAGGGCAATGCAACATATTCTTTTCTTTATCCAAGGGCTGAATGTGCTTCCAATCCAATGTTTCCCTCCTCCCCTCCCCCCACCAGGAAAAAAAGAGAAAACAGGGTGCATTGTGCATTCTTCTAATGATCAACCCTCTTGGTTCTTTTCCCCATCGCCTCCTCCAGGATAATGCTGCAGCACAAAGTCAGGGGTTCTCTTCACTTCGGGCCTGCTAGGTTAGGATACTAGTTATCTTTCACAGTCCTGCTGCATGGTGACAGGAAGTGAGGGCTCTACCAGGGCAGTGATATAGCCTTGGGAGAATTCAGTCCCACTTCCGTTTCCTCAGGCAGCTCCATCCAGTTTCAGGAAAGGTTTGAGGCCAATGGAGCGATTTTTTGTCCCGATGTGTTGCTAGTGTCTCACAGGTTGGCATCACCCCCAGAACTGAAAGAAGGAGGTAGTGGCCTTGCCACGTCTATTGCAGGAGGGATCCTCCTTCCCTCCTCCCAAAACAATAGTGTTTGCCAGCTGAAATCTGAGAGGATGATGCCCTGCCAGTTTTGGACCCTGAAAGAGGATTGGCCTTTCCCCAAGGCTGGGGGAAGAGGTGAGGAACCCAAGGGGATTACACTTTCTGATGTCTGAGTCAAGCGGCAGCTCTGTCAAACTCCTACAGTCGGCGATAGCCAGACTCAGAGAGAGGCCAGCTCCATTTTCATTCCCTGGCCTTCTGTTCCCCCAGTCAATAATCTCTTTCATTATACAACAGCAGGATTAGGCAGTGCCTGCTGGTTGGCACATGCTGCTGGGCATTAATACACACTGGCATGCAAGCAAGCACGTGCCAGGGCTCCTCCGTGTGAATGAAAAGGCACCACGTTCACCACCATGTCAGCACGTGCTGCCGTTCGCTGAGGGCCAGCATGGAGATTTGTATTCAGGAGAACATGTGGCTCAGCCAGGCCACCGTCAGCACTGCCTCATGCCTTGATGAAACCTTCTCCTGAGGGTCATCGGGGTTCAACCCTCAGCGGTCCACACCGAGCCACGGCACAGAGAGTCACCCCAGCATTCAGGGCCAGGCGAGACCTCTGCTGAGTCGAGACAGGTCACGCTAGACATGGGCCAAGCACGTGGGATGCTGCTAAGGCACTGGTGAGCGGCAGTAATGAAACAGATGGAAAGGGGACTTCTTCAGTCAACTCTAGTGCAGCCGCTGCTGCTGAATACTGCTCCCCCTAGATACGCCTAGCCTGGGAAATTCACCTCTCTGACGAAGCCCAGCACAGACCCTGATAATGAATGGGGTTTCCCCCAGAAGGGGATAAACCTGAGGGCCAGCAGAAATATACACAAAATGATGACTGCTCTAGAGAAGGGAGATCAGGAGCTTCTCTCCCTCCCAGTCCTATAACACAAGAACAAGGGGATGTTCGATGATGTTGAAAGGTGACAAATTCAAAAAGAAAAAAAAAAACAACTTTCCCTTGCCTTGGAGCCTGTAGAACGCGCGGCCACAAGACATTATTGAAGCCAAGAGCAAAGCAGAATTCCAAAAAGGAGCAGGCGTTTACATGGAGATCAAGAATGGCCTCTTGTAATAGTAAATATTTAAAATATAAAAACTGGAATATAAACCTTCTTGCTTCCAGGCATAAGCCAGCTTCTGACTGCTGGGAATTAGGAGGGAACATTCCCTGGGGACAGGTTATCCCAGAACATTACACTCCAGGGTTTCTTGCACGGGTTGCAGGGTTCTTCCAAAGCAGCTGACTGGCAACTATCCGTAGGGTGACCAGAGAGCAAGTGTGAAAAATTGGGACAAGGGGTGGGGGGTAATAGCAGCCCATATTTAAAAAAGCCCCAAATATCGGGACTATCCCTATAGAATCGGGACATCTTGTCACCCTAACTATCAGAAACAGGCTAGGTGGAGCTGGACCTCTGGGCTGAGCAAATCTGTCCATTGCTATGACCTTAAACAAATAAAGGGAGCTGACCACTCTCTTTGCTAAGAGTGTGCACTCAGATACGGTGGTGATGGGGAGCAGTGGAAAACCCTAAGGCAGGGCTGAGTGTGCACATGCAGTTCATGACTGGAGTGAATGGCTAGTAAATGCAAGGCACAAACTAGAGTCTCTGGAGATAAGATTAATTTCATGCACTTGGCAGACACATGCAAAGTAGCGTGTGGTGTTGTTTAATACATGGGTGACTATCGAGCAACTCTCTAAACCTCCCCACCAGAGGTCTGGCACTCATGTAGTTTAATGAGCCAGACAGTGGTCCAGTCGCAACCTTCACAACTAGGGCCATGTGCACACACTGTATTGTTTCCATTCTCTGGTAGTCTGAGTGCACAAGCTCTTTCAATGCAAATCCTCATGCAAGGGAATTTAAATTCAGGCTCTGCATACACGCACGCATGCAACTTTGAATTCACTTCCTGCAGACAATGGCTTGGTGGTTCAGGGGTAGTGGTCACTAGAGATATGTCTACACTGCAATTAAAACCCCACAGTTGGCCAGTGCAAGCTGACTCAGGCTCGCGGGGCTTGGGCTAAGGGGCTGTTTAACTGTGGCATAGATGTTCTGGGTCAGCCTGCAAAGTGTGGGGGGGAAAGGGGGGTGCCAGAGCTCAGGCTGCACCCCTGGAACAGCAGGAGGGGCTGTGGGTCAGGGCTAAGGGGCATTAATAGAGCTGTGTAAGACCCAGGGCTGGAATAGCAGGGGACTCCGGCTCAGGAGTAAGGGGCAATGGCAAAGCTGCATATGAGGAGCTCAGGAACAGAATAGCACCAGATGTTGCAAGGTAGAGCTGTGTATGAGAACTCTGCCTGATATGTGCATTCACTAGGCCAGGGTCTTGGCACTGCTGTAATAAGTTCCTCACTGTCTTTAGCAACTAATGAAACCAATATTTAAAAGAAAGTGCAAGGCACATGGCACACAGGCCAAGATTACCAGCCAGCACCAAATACAGGCAGAGAAGCTGGATACCTGGGTCTTTAAGGAGATGAGATGCTAAGGTGGGCCCTCCGCACCCAATCTGCATGCAATGTGGCTCTCTTCTGGCAACACAACCCCTGACAGGTTTGAAATATCCCAAACAGCTTCATCCTCCATCATATGTGTTGAAGTGATGTCAGGGAAGGGCGCTAACATGCCAGCTGATGGAGGACCCTTGAGATAGATTTAACTGCAACACCTGGGTAGAGTGGTGCTGGTCCATTCCACCTCCACTGTGTTCAGTTTCATCAAACATGCTAGGCAGATGCTGTCCTGATACTTCTTGTAATTGACACGCAAGTAACTGGCAGGAAAGAGCTGTAGTATTTCTTATCACCCACAACCAATCCAAGACAATGCACATGAGAAACAGCACCCTAAATCAAGTGTCACCTTAGTGGGCTTTCAGGTGGGTGGGTCTTTTTAAACGTTAACTTTCTCGCTCATCTTGGTGAATCAGTATAGCTCATCATATTTATAATAGTAAGGGCACTGGGGTGGGGGGTGAGAGGAAAAGAAAGGAAAGGTGGGAGGAAGGAAAAGTGAATGCAATTTTAAAATGTCCCCAGACAACCTATAACTGTGGCTTTCAAACTGCAGTCTGCACACGCCTTGGGGGACCACAGATTATGTCTAAGATTACAAAAGGGAACCACAGGTCCATTTGAAATTTGTTAGGGGTCCGCAAATGATAAAAGGTTGAAAACCAGTGGCCTATAAAAACTGTGGACCCAACAAGGCTTGTGCCACAGTCAATCATTTGCATGTTTGTTTGCATCCCTTTCCCATCCTTCACATGGTTTTGTCTATTTAGACCCTGGTCCTGCAATGCGCTCTGCACAGACAAACCCCTAAGCCACTGTGGACATCACTGCAGGACTGGGGCCTTAGCTTATAAGCTCTTTGGGAAAGAGGACTGTTTCCTTTGTAGGGATTTTTGATGTATCTAGAGCACTTTTGGACCCTCGAGCCAAGATTCTGAGTGCCTCAGTTATGGGGTCCCAGCGTGTGGCCCCTTCAGGAGGCCTGATTTCTTTAGAAGGTGGGTGCTCAGCAGTTTCTGAAAATCCTGTCCCTTTAAGGTGTCCCTAGTTGAGCATCCAAAATCAACAACATTGATATTAACCATTTTAAAATGCTGTGCTTATCAGGAGTGGCAAAGGAGGAGAATTATCTTAAACACATCCAGGCCCCATTACCCCCAATAATGGATGACCCCGAGGATTGAGAACAAAATATGGGGACTCCTGTTTCAGGCCAATGAAGAAATCAATTTGTGGTTTCAGCTCCACATCTCACGCACACAAACTCCATCACAACTGCCAATTAAGTCCCACTTCACTTAAGTGCATAGGCCTTGTACTGGCCCTCTTCACTGGGGAGAACATTGTCCATAGTGATTCCACAGTCAAACAGCCCAAACCATCAACTGACGTGTCGCCGAGGTCAGGAGAGGTAAAGACTTAACATGAATATACAGGAAACATAAACCAACCAAACAAAAAAAATCCCCTGCAAGAAGGAACAAGCCAAACTCAACAAGTAATTCCATTGCCCATAAATAAAGGGAAGGCAATCAGAACATGCTGATGTGCAGGCAGCCAAAAACAATCTCAGGCCTCTTGTGTCTCTGGAAGAGTGAAAGCTCAGGGAATTTCCAGCACAGGCTCTCCGAGGGTCATTTGTCACACTCCCAATGGTGAGCCTCTCCTGAAGGCTACTCCGTGCTTGTGTGTGGGTGTGTACATGCGTGCAACATGCAGGATTTTAGATAAGCAGTGTAAGAGGATTGTCGTCCCAGTGCAGCTAAAGATTTAGGATTCAGCATAATGGGTTAGAGGCGCTTACGGCAGCACTCCAACGGCTCTGCCATACAAACTCTGAACAGCAGCCGGTCTATACTTCTCCCCTCTTTCCATCTGCCAGCCAGCTGTGGAGGAGAAGGTTGGGTCTGAGAGTGTTTAAGGAGGCAGGTGAGGAGGTGGAGAGAAAGCAGTAGTTTCAATCATGCAAAAATCCTGTTGTGGGACCTTACTTTTGTCATAATTACAGTGGGGAGAGGGGGGTAGGGGGGTGTGACGCAGGGCACCAAATGGGCTGTTCTTCAGGCGTGCAGAATCCAAGTTCTTGGGAAAGGTTTGGAGAGCTGGGTTGAGTCTTATTAAAAAGGAGGACATTTTGAGGTGAGATCATTGAGGTTTTCACCATCCTGAAAAGGGCCCATAGGGCCAAGGGAGAGAAATTTCACCCTGGCAATGGGGAAATAATCTGAATCCAAGAAAACAGAGAGTAAATAGAACACTCTGGCAGAACTACCTGAAAAGAGGTTGCTAACCGTGGAGTAAGTTACTGGAACTAAAGTAATACAAGCATGGAGTGTAAATGAAATCAAGAGACACCTTGACTTGCTGCTAGAGAGGGCTGAAAACAGTAGAGATACAACAGACAGGTGGGATGCTGATAAACCCGCCAAAGGTTTTTTCCTCTTCCTGACATTTAGGAACCAGGAATGTTTGGTTACTAGCAGGTAGTTTGGAGGACATCAAGAGAACCTACCCACATCATTTAATCTTTCTATGCCTCAGTACCCCACTTACAAAATGAGGCTATTGCTGTGCCCTTTCCCCTACCCTTTGTCTAGCTTGTCTCTTTAGATTATAACCTTTGAGGGCAGGGACAGTCTTTTAGTATGCATATGTACAGTGCCTCACATGAAGGGAATCTGATCTCAGTAGGAGCCTCTAAATAGACTGTAATGTAAATAAAAGAATAATCCATGTTAGGTATTTCAGAAAGTTGGACCATTGACTTAGAACCACGTGGCATTCTGATTAAAATATGAGCACTATACTAAATCAAAAAGCAGAGATAAATGTATTAAAACCTGGCTAATTGACAGCTCTCAAAAAGTAATCATTAATGGAAAATCACGAACATGTGGGGGTGTTTCTAGTGGGGTCTCCTAGAGATGGGTTCTTGGGGTTCTGAATATTTTTATCAATGACCTGGAAGAAAATTATGGAATTACACTGATAGAATTTGCAGGATTGGTGGGACAGTACATAACAATGCGAACATGCCATTGATAAAGAGGGATCAGGGTTGCTTGGTAATCTGGGAACAATAAAATATGTGTTTTGATACAGACATTTATTAGATGATATATTTGGAAGCAAAGAATGTAGGCTCTGTTTATGGGTTGGGAGACTGTATCCTGGAAAGCAATGACTCTGAAAAGGACTTATGGGTCATGGTGAATAACCAACTGAACATCAGCTTCCAAGGTTGCAAAAGGGGCTAAGATGTTCCTCAAATGCATAAACGGAGAAATATTGAGTCCAAGTCGGGAGGGGACATTTTGCTCTATGTACGGCGTTCCTCAAGCCCCCACTGGAACACTGTGTCCAGTTCTGGTAGCCACACTTTAAAAATAAAGATGAAGAACTGGAAAGGGTTCAGGAAAGAGCTACACGAATGATCTGAAACCTGGAAAGCATGCTTTAAATAAGCGACTTAAGAGCTCAATCTGTGCAGTTTTTCAAAGAAAAGGTTAAGGTATCGACACATGGAAAATCTATCTGATACTAGAAGGCTCTTTCATCTAGCAAACAAAAGCATAACAAGATTCAATGCCTGGAAGATGACGCTAGTAAGAGTCAAATAGGAAACAAGATGCAACTTCTCAACATTGAAGCTAATTAACTATTATAATCAGCTTACTGAGGGAAGTGGTAAATTCATCGTCGGTAGGAGTCTTTAAATGCAAGACTGGAAGATTTTCTAAAAGCTATGATCTAGTTAGCCACAATGTATTGAGCGTGATAAGTAGCAGGGGAGAATAATTCTTTCCATTGCAGGAATTACCATGTGAAGGCCTATGGGACTGTGTTATGCAGGAGGTCAGACTAGATCATCTGAGTGGTCCTTCTGGTTTAAAATCTATGAACTGCTCGTCTCCACTTACTAAAATTCACTGCCTTAAAAATCCACAGCCCTAGAAGAGGACTAACTCGGTCCGGTTGAGTTTGTGCACAATAAATATCCCAATTAGTTCTTGACAAGGGGCCAAAGCTCAGGCCCAGCATGGAACCTCCTAATGGCCAAACTCCAGCGGAGTAGCAGATGATGAGAAATGGGCTTCTCTGGCATGGAGATGCTGATGCTTCTCTACCATGTCCAGCTGACATAGCGCATGGCAATTGGGAGCATGGTAAACCTAAGAAAGACAGAAGAGCTGCTATTTGGAATCGCGGGGGAAGGTGATGACCCACCCATCACCCTGCGCTTTGTGGAGGACAGCATTATGTGCTGAAATCAGCTGCAAAAATAGAGATTATCACTACATTTAAGGTGGATCAAGAGGTCACCCATGGCAGAGTTTATTCCAGTTTGTAAACTCCAAGAAGGCAGGATGGGCTTGTGGTTAAGCCACTGGAAAGGGATGCAAGAGATTTTGGGCTCACTTCCTGGCTCTGACATAGATTCCCTGTGTAAGCTTCTGCAAGTCACCCTCTGTGCCTCAGTTCCCCATTGGTAAAAATGTGGAGAATCATACTTCCTTTCTCCCACTCTTTGTCTGCATAGACTGTAAGCTGTTTGGGGCAGGGACTGTCCCTCGGCATGTGTTTGTACAGCACCTAGCACAATGAGGCCCCAATTTTGGTTGGGGCCTGTAGACACTACTATACCATTCCATAATTCATCTGCCCACCGAATGTATCCAGGTTTAGAAAACATAGTTTGACACATCAGGAGACTGGTGGCAGCTGAGAGATTAGAGAGATGGCCTGTGAGCTATTGAAATGTCCTTTTACAGTAAGTCATAGACAACGGAAGTGGAAAAGGCATGCCATATTAGATACCATCTACCCCATTCTGCAAGGAAAAGGCAGGATTGTTCCCTGTAGTTTATTTTCTAGTCCTTTGTCCCATCCCATTTTAAATGGCCCAAGCTATGGAGTTTTCAACCTATTAGTGGCAACTTCATTCTCTCCCTTTCTCCCCTTCCCTCTCTCCATTTCTACAAACCTCCCTAAGGGTATGTCTACACTGCACACTGGCCCCAGGTTCTGACTCAGGATTGAGCCCAAGTCGCCCTTCCATCCACACACAAATCAGTTGGGTCAGCAAGAACTCAGGACCTTGGTCCTAGGATCCTGCTGTGGGGGTGGGTCGGAACCCAAGTCCCGCTCTGACTTGAATCCAGACCCTTTCATTCTGCAGTGTGGACACAGCTCAAACCACATACCCAAGTCAGAAGGTCTGCATAGTGCAGTATGGACATGTTAGCACAGTTGTGGGATGTGGATCCAATAATTGTAAACCCAGGTTAACCCAAGCACGGGCTTGGAAACACTGCATCCACAAGCTTGGGTCCCACTGTGCAGTGTAGATATACCCTAACTATCCCCACAATCTCTGCTTGTGCTATTCTGGCACAGCTCCATGAATTGCTCCTATTACCTGAGTTCTCATAAATGCCCCTTTTTGTTTGGGTTTGATTTTAACTGCATGCTCAGCTCATACCTGCTCCAAAGGCCATTCGAGTCACTGGGAGTCTTTCTGTTGGTTTCAGTGAGCTCTTGCATCAAGCCAGCGTTAGTTTTCAGGTTGTCTGTTTTATCTCTGATGAAGGTTGCTGCTGACCTATTGCTGGTGCATGCTGGGACCAGACTGTAGTGTCATTAATTAGGACCTATGCATTCAAACAAATTTTTAAAAAAACTGGCTCTAGAAACATCAAAACGAAGTAGGAAGGGAGAGAGATTCCAGTGTTTAAAATCCTCTTTTGTCCCACACTAATGAAAGGGCAGTTCCTAGGAACTGTTATAGGCTCAGGAAATTTGGAATGCTTCGAATGGTGTTCTGTGGCTTGTGTGCACAGTGTCCTGAAATGTATCTGGAGAAGAGATTCAGGAAGGGCACAAAAAGATCCTTTGGGTGAAGTGAAATTCGTTGGGAATCTCGGCCCAGAGCCACTGCTCATTAACGAGACCTTTTGAGCAATAAAAATCAAAGCAAGGGGAATTTTTCTTTTGAAAAAATCTTTTAAACCACTGAAAGATTTACCAAATGTTTAAAGCAGATGGTGAAACCTGTGCTTTACATAACACAAAAACAGTAAGAGGGTTCCAATTCCAGAGCCATTCTATCCTGCTTAATGCAAGCAGGGAGTGAGGTGCCATCTGCACCCAAAGCACGAATGGGCACCAAATACTGCAATTTTCTTCTTTGGATGTTGATGGTGGGGGACGGGGCAAGTACAGAGAGTGAATTAAAAGTTGCTGGAGAAGCTGGATGGAGGTCATGGTCAAGCTGACCTTCAGGCTGGACCTGAGTTGGAAAGTTTTGCAGGGTGAAATTCATCCCTAGTAGGAAGGCCTAGACTCTACTTACTTCGCATTTAAGCTCCTAGGACTAGAGGGGATTGTTGGACTCTTTGAGTCTTTGGAGCAGTCCAGAGAGTGAGAGAGAGGCCAGGAGCAAGGGAGAAAAGCCTGAGAACAAAGTGAAAGAGAGAGATATGGCGCAGGTGCGAACTGAGTGAAGAACCCAAGAGAGAAGCCAGAGAGCACAGAGTAAGGGCCTACAGGCAGATTGAGAGAGAGGCCTAGGAGCAGATAGAAGAGTTCCCAATGGAGCATGAGAAGAGGCCCTAGACCATAGTGAGAGAGACAAACCCAGCGGCAAAAGGCCCAGGCACAGATAAAGAGAGGGAGCATCATCCCTTGAGTACTGGAGCGCCTTTGTAGAACCCAGTAAGTTGCACAAGGATCACCCTTATAAACCACTGAGCACCTGAGAGTCTTCCAAGCAGCCTAGTAAGTTTAGGAAAATCACAGAGGTCCCCAAGCAAGATTTCTCTCAAAACATCCTACTCAGTTACAGAGGTCCTCAAACATCTCACTGAGTCCCATTGTTCCCCAAACATCCTGTTGAATTACATGAGGTGGATCCCACAAGATACCTCAATACTTCTTAGTGGAGGAGGGTCCTTCCCATATCTAAATGCCACAACTCCTCTGGGAGAGTCAACAGCTGCTTCCAAGAGGATGGATAGACAGATAACTAAAATCCTAGCTCTGAACACCCCTACCTTGGGGCCCAGACTCTTTGTTTCACAAGCTTTAGTTGAGTTTTATCAGCATATCCCAACACAGCTGCTGACTTTGACTCAGCGTGTTTGGCCTCCAGACCAAGAGGGAATGTTCATCTATCTCAGAACCAGAGCTGAATAGAAAAATAGAAATAACCAAATAAAACTCTCGGGAAACAGAGATGGTGACAACAAAAAGGAGAGTAACTCGGTTATTCCTCAGGTTATTACCTTTTGAAAGGAAACAATGTAATTGAATATTTGTCTCCAACAGGGTCATTCATCTTCATTCCCCTAACTTGATATCAATAGCTGCCAGGTGGTGCATGCGCCCGGGACATCCAAATAAGATTATATCATCATACTCTTCCAATCATCGTCAATAGCAGGCTCATGAGTGGTGGAGCGGAAATCTAGTTATCCAGGCACATGTTACATTATTAAAAGTTTGAGGAAAGTACACTGAACCTGTTTAATGGAATTAGAGTTTGAATTGTGTTCTCAAGGTTGTCATAACCCTGCTGGCGTTGCTTTGTGTTTGGGCTTAAAGAGCACAGCTTTGCTCCTGTCAAATGCTGAGTACTCCGTATAGTGCAGGTGGAGGAGAACAATGAAGAGAAGAGGGCTGGCCTTTGTGGGGAATCGTGACGTTGGTGGGGATTATTTTTATCCAGATATAAATGACTGGGGCAAAGACTGAAGGATGCACACATAGGAGATAAAAGGATCAAGATGGTTTCATTAGCTATAAGTGATGCAACAAGCAGGCAGAGTTGTAAGAACCAGCTCTATTAGACAAGAGGCCTGCCTGGCACACCGATGCTCTGTTATTTCTCTCTCAGCAGCCAGTCCCAAGCCTGCATTCCTGAACCCTCACCATCTAGGTCCCTCCTGGAAACTGATTTTTTCCTTCCAGTTCCACTTATCACATACACAAACCATTGTCAAATTCAGTAAAAAAACAAGTGGCCTGAAAGTCTATTCCCATCTAACAGGAGTTCAGTGGCGCTGGAGGTGTCAGTCAAGTTCCTAATGGACAGGAATCTACATCACAGTAGGTACCACCTAGCACCCTTTCCTTGCAGGGTCAAAAGAAAGGCCCAGGACTGAAAAGGACTCAGATTGAGGCATGTTAGTGGAGCAGACTCCATTGTCCAGCTGCCTTGTGTGCTACACATGTTCCGTAGATGAACAGAGGACTTATTCTCTGCAGCTATCAACCCAGCACTTTTCTCTAGTACCAACCTTGTTTAAATACACTGGTATAATAGTAAGTTTCTCAGCCCAGGATTTACTAGCAGTTCAACCTTTCTGATGGTGACCAAAATGTTATTAGTGATATTTAATCAATTCTCTTATTTTAGCTCACCGTTTGAAGATACCGGCCCAGATGTTCAAAAGTTCTCAGCAGTCTAAAGCGCCTGTTACTTGGGCACCTAAATAAATGGCCAGGTTTTCAAAATTGCTTATTCCATTAATGTCAGTGGGAGCTGCTGGGGACTGAGCACTTCTGAAAATATGTCCCCCAGTGTTTTAAACCTGAGGCATTTGTATTTTGAGATGCCACCTACCTTTAAATGCTTACCGGTAACTCCTTAATACTAGCATAGTATAGACTAGTATACCTTAATACATAGAATCGTGCATGGCTGTTGCACTAGAGAAGGCATTTCCAGCAATATGGAAGCCACCTCTTTTTCTCTCGTCCTCTTGATGTGTCTAAAACATCCATGACTGCCTACCTGTATCAACATCATAGGGACACCTAAACTTTATCAAACTGAGAACTATGATGACAACTTGCCAGGCGCCTGCATTTACACGTAATTTTCATAAAATGAAGCACATGGCTGCTGCCCTCATTTTAATATAACTGAGTGGCCCTTGCAGACTACAGAGCCCAGCATGCAGTGCTCCAAGATATATTCCAGAGGCAGTGGCGCGTATATCTGGACCTCTTGAATCAGGATAAGGCACTGCACGCTGGACCTTTTAGTCTCATCTCTGTATTAATGACGAGCTGCATTTGTTGAACTCTGCAGGCTGCATCAGCCCAGCAGTGTGCACTCTGCCTGTACCCTGCTGTGCGTGGAACACCTCTGTGCAAAAAAAAAAAAAAAAAAATTCTCACCACTTGCCAAAAAAAATTATGCTTTCATATGTGACTGCTCATCAAGCAAATCCTGGCACTTCTGCAGTGTTCTAATGGAGAACATGGCACGCCTCACTCTGTTCACTGATTAACTAAATACGTAGAATGGATTTCTTTTAACCCTCACATTTTATGACAAACATACAGAAGCCCCTTGCAAGGTTTATTGTTGTAAGATATTGTTCCACTTCTGCAGCTGCACCTGAACTGAATCACACTCCTAATGTGTCTCTTTAAACTTTTGTTGTACCTGGGATTAACTGGGGGAGAGCAGTTACACATCCTAAATCTCCAGCTGTCATAAACCCTTGTCACACATTCCCTCCTGGCATTGTTCTGGAAACCCATCATGTGCTCAGGGATAAGTCCCTTGGCACAGAGGTTTCACTTCTTTGAATACATTTTGTAATCAATTTTGTCAGCACTTTTGCTTGAGAAATGTAAATTTTAGATCTCAATATGCTGGGGCCAGTCAGGACTGCAGAGTGTGGGAGACAATGGGCTGGTGAAGGAATAGCATTGAGCTATTAATGTGGGGTTGGAGTGCAGCACAGGCTTACAAAATATTGCCACTAAGAGCTTGTCCACATGCAGTCTTTGCACTGATTTAACTGTCTCCATTTATTTTCCATGTGGAAATAAGTGGTGCTAATTTAAGCAGTGTTATAAGTGCAACCACAGTAGGGGGTGGCAGTGATTTAATGAGATCCATTTCAGAATCAATAGAGTTAAATGGATGAAAAAACCTGTGTGTGGACCAGCCCTAAACACAAGTATTCACATGGACCTACCTTAATCCTAACCCTATCCCCTAGGCTATGGTGGGCGTAAATCCAGCCCAGGTCCATGTTCCCATGTGAGAGCTCTTTGGTGGCTTGTGTGATATAAGCTGGGGGAGGTGTGTGCTCTCACTCCAGTTCTTATGGGGTGAAATGTACGCTTGTGCAGAGGGCTGCAGAAGTGAGTCTCAGATGATGCATAGGGCTTGTGCTGGTCTTCTGGACAGGGATGAATTTACCCATTGGGAACATGTATCCACAGCACAAAACACTCTGGGTGAAATCATGGCCCTGTTGAAGTCAATGACAAAACTCCCATGACATCAGCAGAGCCAGGATTTCACTGTGGTCACAGCAGACTATCGCTGGCTCTCATTGGCAGCCTCAGAAGACAGGCCAAATACTGAAAGAGTAATTAATGACTGAACACCCTCCTGTTCCCTAAAGGCAACCTCTCCAGGCCAGAACTGAGGTACCCTGAAAGACTGAAAAAAATGGCTTTGTTTTGTCTGGAGAAGAGAAGACAGAGAGACATAATAACAGTTTTGAGCATAAGCTTTCGTGAGCTACAGCTCACTTCATCGGATGCATACTTATGCTCAAATAAATTGGTTAGTCTCGAAGGTGCCACAAGTCCTCCTTTTCTTTTTGCGAATACAGACTAACATGGCTGTTACTCTGAAACCTGTCAATAACAGTTTTGAAGTTCATAAAAGGTTGTTACAAGGAGGAGGGAGAAAATTTGTTCTCCTTAACCCCTGTGTCTAGGACAAGAAGCAACGGGCTTAAATTACAGCAAGGGAGGGTTAGGTTGGACATTAGGAAAAACTTCCTAACTGTCAGGGTGGTTAAGCACAGGAATAAATTGCCTAGGGAGGTGGTGGAATCTCCATCATTGAAGACTTTTAAGAGAAGGTTAGACAAACACCTGTCAGGGATGGTCTTCTAGATAATACTTAGTCCTGCCAGGAGTGCAAGGGACTGGACTAGATGACCTCTTGGTGTTCCTTCCAGTTCTATGATTCTATATGATTCTATGATTGGTGGAGGAAGCTTGCAGTGTTGCTGCATCTATCCTGTATCTAGAAGCTGTCAGTCTCTAGAGCGGTCACTCAAGCCCCTTCCTCCAGAATCAAATTCACTTAAAAAAAAAACTCTAGATACCAATTACATGAAAATCTGCTGGAGATGGCACACCATTTCTACAAAATCTTTTCACTGAAGCGGGTTCATTTGAGCAGTTCAGCAGAAGTTCCATTCAAATGAATGCCCCATCCGGAGGAACGTGACCACTTAGGATAGGCACATTTTCAGATGCACCTCGAATGCCACAGGTAACATGAGACAGACAAAGCGACCCAGCTGGGATAACAGACTAAAATACACATGTAGGCACAGGTCCCAGAAATAAGCATCTCAGGAAAGATCTGAATTTATTGATAGACAGATTATTATTACATTCCGGAGTAATCATTTGACAACAATCACATGGCCCCTTGCCAGCTGGCACCATGAAGCCATCACTGCTATTCCTTCATTGCCCAGTAAACACTGCACCAAGAATACAGCCCTTGTTGGGCTGAGATAACCTAAGAATGGAAGCACAGAAGCCAAAACCATCTCCTTGAACAATGAGAACCAAGGTAAGCAAAGCTGCACCAGCAAAATACATATTTCAACAATTTCGGTCTTTGTTTTTGCTTGGGCGGAGTGGGTTGGTTGTTTTCATTTGGACATATTTCTGCTCTGTCAAACAGGCCAGTGGCGGCTGTGAGGAGTTCACGTGATGCCCTAATTTTGTATAAGAAGATAACAACTGCAAAGCCAAAGGTTTGGAGATTGATGCCAACATACCAGACTGGGTAAACGTACCTCGGCACTCCAGACTGGGTGAGAACTTTTGCTCAGCTTTGATAAGGGGCTGTCTCCCAAGAGCTCCTAGCAGTCTAGTGTAATTCCAGCAGGCCACTTTCTTATCAAAGGTCATGGAGAAAATTTTGGGGGAGGGGGGGTGGAATACACAACAAATGCTGATATTGTGAAGGTGTGTTTATTTTTGTTAATGTTCCTGACATTGTACCTCATGCTGGCAGAACAGCCGAGTGGAAGCAGTTCCATGGCAGCAATGGAAATTCCTCAGTTTATCAGCAACATAGCCCAAGTCAGCGTGTGGAGTAGCTTTGGACTGACATTTGAGCAAGGCACTTGCACAAAAGGATTGTGAGAAGTGGGGTTCAGAAATAACCAGGGTCATTTAGGTAGATTAGAGTGTGAACCAGCTCCCTCCCACAACGTATTCGAAGGAGGTTTTCACCACAGCACAGTCAATTAAGTTGATCCAAATGGGGATCTGAGGCCTTTCACGCAACACGTCCTTCTGAGATGTTGGAATGACTTTTCTCAGGCAAAATTATCATTGACTTGAATGAACGAGTCAGGGTTGGAAGAGTTGGCCCATTGAGTGACTTCTGGTTTTAGTTGATAAGATAGTTGCTCGCTTCTTGTTCTAGCTTGCCATTTAGGCCACGTGACTCTGTAATGTGAATTAATTCTCAGTATTCAATAGCCATCAGCCAGAGTAGAACCCAAAGACTTGAGCTACCTTTGCAGCATCACACCCTCCAGAAACAACTAACCATAATGTCTCACTCACACATTTTGAATGCAGGCCAGGGACTCATCACTAGAGTCTTCCTAAGATGGCATGGCTCCCACTCAGGCCATGAGGAGCAGGATGGTTTTGTGGGTAAGCTACAGTACTAGCACTCAGGGTCCAAGGCTGGTCCTAGCACAGATTTCTGTCTGACTTTGGGCAGTTCTCTTACTTGCCTTGCGCCTGAAGTCCCTCTTTGGAAAATGGTGGAAGTGATTCTTCCCTGTCTCGCCAGATTGTTATGAAGATCAATTCACTAATGTTTGTTAGGCTTTCAGATACATCAGAGATAGGAGCCATATAAATACAGACTCATGGAGTTTAAGGCCAGATGTGACCATCAGATCATCTGACCTCCTGTGTCTCACAGGTCACCAACACCACCCAGCACCCTCACACTAAACCTAACAACTGAAATAAAACCAAAGTATTACAGCCCTCAGGAGACTAGACTGTCATGTGCCACAGGCAGAGGATAGGAGGGACCGAGGTGCACCAGTGTCCAAGTTCCCCTGCAATGGCAGGGAAATGATTAAGTGCAATATACCCAGATAATCCTGCAAGCGACCCACACTCACACACTGCAGAGGAAGGTGAAAAAAAAACAAGGTCACTGCTAATCTGACCTGGGGGACACTTTCTTTCCAACTCCACATACGGTGCTCAAGTAGGCTCTGAGCATGTGAGCAAGAACCAGCCTAGACAGACAAACTGCAGGCTATACTGATAAATAGGAAATCTATCCCAAAAGCTAGGATTCAGAGTGGGATCTTCAAGGGATCAGAGACATCTCTCACAGAGCAGACTGAGTAAGTTTCTGCCCAGGTCCTCACTGCACAGTTGGTGGTGCTGAATGGTCCATGACATGCCTCAGGACTGGGAATGACATCTCAGCTGGCTACTGCAACAACGTCCTGCCCTGCAGTGTTCCTTCCTACAGTAGTACCAAGTATCACTGGCCAAAAACCTCTGGAGTGTGAGTGGAGGTCTGGGCATGATCACAAGGAAAGTACATATGCTATTGACTCCGCTCTAATTACAAATTACCCTAAAATAGCCAAAGACTAAATGGGATAGTGTAATGGGGGCACGCACCATGTGATATGTGTGAGATACCTACAGGCCTGAGAAGTGTATGATTTCACTCCTTTTTCTAGGGTTGAAAATACCTCCAATTTTCCTTCCTTCCATACACCCCTCCCCGGTCTCCCCCCCCCACCCCGCCCTCTGTTTTGCTCTCTCCATTATGTCAATAATGCAGAATGGCTGAAAGATTTTCCAGCACTTGAGGAACATGCAAACAATAGAGATAAAAGGTAAAAACCATCAATGAAGATCTGAAGAAATTTGTCCCCAGCACCCTGTGGTAATGCCCAAGACAGATTTCTTCCCTATCTCCATCCCAGTCCTTAATGTCTGCTTAGAAATGAGATTCAGTGGGAGTTGTGAGGGAAGAATCTGAGCCCAGGTTCATGGCATTCCTATTACTCACAGGATGGGCAAATATAGAGAAAAGGGATGTAGAAGCCACAATAACTATTTTTTCCCAACAACTTTCTCTGTCATGTGGTTGAGAAAATACCATGGGCCATCAAATACAACAGCAGCATCTTGGTCACTAGTCTCCAGCCCATGACCATGGTTGGGGTTATCTTGGATCATTTAGAGATTCAAGCAGCTGGAAGGTCATTAGAATTTTCCTTCTAATGATGGTTTGGCTTCACTTCCTCCACCTCCTCCTGCTACCTTTATTTAATCTGGTGAATATGAGATTTCCTGGGATATGGCTTTTGTATTTATTCATGGATCTGATCGCATTGGTGTTGCTATTAATGCCTTCCCCGGGGAAATGCCTGTCAGGGGTGGGAAAAATCATTTCCTTGTTTGTTCAAAGCAATCGCATTAAATACAAACCCAGCTGGGCTAAATAGGTGACTGTTATCAAGATTAAAGTGATGGTTAGATCCTGAGGCTGAAAGATGGCTCGACAGCTGTGGAAATGATCCAAAGGCTGTACAAACTGAAGGTCTCTTTCAGGGTTCAGAGTGGCATGATATTGTGCAATGTGTTACAATCAAATATATTACATATGTAAAGAGACAAGGTCACAGAGACCCTACAAGCCTGCAAATACATTACTGTGGCACCATCCATTTGGAACAGGAGTGGCTAGCATGAAGAGCTGGTTACCATGTGTAAAGGCCGTTTCAAAATCTCAAATCAAGCACATTATGTCCACTGGCTTTTTGGCTCAACCCTATTGAAGTGAGAGAAACAAAGTGCTGGCTTTACTTATAACCAACACCTTCTGGGTATTTGTAGGGCTTGGAGTGGGGGAAAAGAGAAGGTGCAGTTAAGGGCAGCATGCACCATGAACGATACGTCCTCAGCCACAGGGATCCGCATTTATTCCTCCCCCATTCCTCACCCCTGCTCTGGGCAAATCAGGCCACTACCACCTATTTACATTCTGTATCCCACCCACGTTGCAGGACCTTCTTCCTTGCAGGTCCTTGCCCCTGGAAGTCCCTTCCTGTGTCAAGCTTCCATCCTTATTCCATGAAGCGCATAAATCCAAATCCTCCCAACAAAGGCACACTATCCCTACTCCCCTCCTGGAACTGCACCTTGTTACATCTCTGCTCTGGTCACCCAGGGCACTCACTGTGAATATTTTTGTTGCCCCTTACGCTGGAAGGTCCTTGGGGTCTTGTCTCCTCTTTGTTCTGTAAGTGCCATGCACACTGTCGGGGCTCTACACATAGTAATCAATACCAGTAATCAATAAAGCGTCTAGACCTGCCCACTTGGATATGTTTTATCCCATGTTCTACCTGGTTAACAGAGACCAGAAATATTTGACCCATGTGTTTTTTCACCTACTGCAGTTTGCGCTATTGGCAATCAGTCTGCCCATAGCTGAGCTAAAGAATGTGTCGTTGCTAATGGATAACTATGGGGTGTGAAGCTGCATGTGAGAACAGCATACACAACTGGTGTGAGAACAGGAGGCAAGGACGGAAAGAGACTCTGTTGTCTGCGGCACTGCCGCTGAGCATTGTTTAATGTGCCCTTCGTGGGAAGGCATCTTGCGCCCAGGCAGAAAATGAAGCCAGCGGAGAACACAGCTGCCCACCTGTGACACAGAGCACATAACATCAGTGCTTAGGAATCTGCACTGGCTGCCAGGCTGAGTTCCCAGGGGTTGGTTACAACCTGTACAAGCCCTAAGCCCAGGCTTAGGACCTGGTTAGTCCAGAAACTGCCTCTCTCCCCATATCATAATGCCATAGGTTCAGTCAGTGGGGTTGCTTAACCTAAAGCGTCCTTCCTCCTAGTTTAAATAGGAAGAGGCTGCCATCAGGGCGACAGAACTGGCTTCCCCTTGGCCTGCCACAGCCTGGCTTTAACATTCCAGATGTGCCATACAGCCCACCTTTATTTCAGGCATTTAGGAAGGGTTGGGCTGAGCGATATGGGGAGGCAGATGGGACTTGCGATTTGACTATTGTGGCGGGACTATTCATTGGAGGTTTTAACGATTGTATTTTGAAATTTTCGAATTCTAGCCATTGGGCTATTTTGGGAGGAGGGGTCCTTTAACAACCTGAAAAAAACCAATAATGCACTCTGTGTATGAAACAGTGTGGGAATTGCGTGTAAACACAGCACCGATGCGAACGGCACAAGCACGGCTGCAATTAGACTTTTGGGTCCCAGACATTCTTCCCTCTTGTCCTGCTTTGAAAACAAATGACCCATTACCTCCCCGCATCTCATTACATTCCCAACCTGCAGTGTTGGTTCATCTCTTAGTGGACCCAGTGGTGGTATATGGGCTAGCAGGGCCTGCAGTTCTCCAGTCAGAACTCTACTCAGTTGTCTGTCTTTGGTTTAACTCTGCTGTTTCACAATGCAAGACCTCTTTGGTGGTGTCACAAAAATCCCACCTCCACAGTAACAACCTGGAACTACAGCTGAAGGCAACGGTAAGCTTGGTCTTTTCCTGGTTTCTTGATAGTTTTGATGCAATGCAGCTAGGGCATTCTGTCAGGCCATAAAAGGTGGTATCAAGCTATTAATGTCTTTCTGAGCACAATATGACTGCTGTGTGAGTATCCTCGCCTTTGGGATTGCATCACCTAATGAGAGGTGCCTCTGAACTGTCTATCGAGGCATTTATACCACACGCAATACCATGTTCTCTGAGGATCTGCTATTAAAGTGATGTTTATCACTCTCTTGCTACATCCACAGCGTGACACAAAATGACACTACAGGAGATGAGCCACACACACATGACATGAGCAACACAGGTAATAATGGAATGCTGTGTAATACACGGGCATGGTACAAGCAATCATGACCCCGTTAGCAGCTGGCCCCAGCTACGTTCCCAGTGACCACGCAGCCTATTACTATCTCACAGCTTTAGGACTTCTCCTGTAGCTTAAGCAGTGGGAAGCTGTGCTTTGTGGTGCTGAAGGACCTGGGTTTGTTTCCAGATGATGAGTGAGGTGTGTCGGTCTGTATGCAACCACAGTTGATTACAATGGTGTGGCATGAGAGAGCTCCATGTGATGTTAATACCAACAAGTGATGAAACCAAGGAGGAAGGATAGTTTTATGGGTGAGGCACTAAACTGGGACTCCAGTGACTTGGCTTCAGTTCCTGCCTCCGCCACAGACTGGCTTTGTAACCTTGAGCAAGTCGCTTCATTGCTGTGTGCCTTAATTCCCCCCTTCTGCAACGTGGGAAGAACCATACTTTCCTGTGTCACAGGGGTGCTGTGAGGATAAATGCATCAACGTTTCTGAGGCTCAGATTCTATGGTCATGGGGGCTGTGTATAGACAACAACTGCCGTCTTGATCTGACACAGTACAATGTGCAGTGAATCCAGATTACACAATGTGACACGACTGAGCATTTTCCCTTAGAGAGGAAAAATAGAAGAAACATTTGTAACTGTTCCACTTTCCTGCCAACATATTTTCTTTATGTAAAGAAAGACCCTGGCGGCCCTCAAGGGGCCAAGAGGTGCCCTCGCTCCTCCAGAAAGGAGAACCTATCAGGTAAGGATGCCAGCATACCAGGCTGGGTAAATTTGTACACACACTTCAAATAACAATAGGTGGCCCTGCTATCTGATAAAGGCGCCCTGCAGGAGTCTGGCTGTGGGACAGAGGGAATCAGAGGTCATGCCATGAATTTCAGTTATGTTGATACGAAAGGAGCCAGATAGCATCTACAGTCCTGGAGAAAGGAAATAAAGAACAGAAAACATAAACTGACGTAAAGGGTTGGCAAACAGCAGACTAGAAACAGCTTCAGGAATGACAAGAACAGGGTGTTTTCCAGCATTATGGGGCAGCCTCCATTACAAACATCTATGTCTGCTCGATAGCACAAGACCCTGTGTTTCCTCTGCCTACTCTTCCCCTGGCTCAACACAGGCCTGTATCTGAGCATTACACTCACCAACTCAAACCAATGCACAAACAAACACTGTAGACACATTTTAAATAAATCTATTAAATAGCTGCCACATTCCACTCCAGAGGGAGCTGCATTTCAGCTTTAGAGAGCTGGTTCCCATGGGTGTTTATAGATTAACAGATAGAGAGAGAGATTACACACATAAAGTGCATACTTCGTGCTTTGGGTTCCTGCTGTATGAAAGGATCTAAAATGATTATTGTCCAGAGATAGAAAAGTCCTGTAAGATCACTAGTACAACCCCTACATAAATAATGCTCCCTGGTAAAACATTCAGAATTTTGTCCAGTCTGTTTTCACCACTTTCCTAGGGAGATTACTCTAGCGTCTTCCTTTCGCCAAAAGGCCATCCACGCCTTTGGTAGAACACTTAGCTCTAGAGCAATGATATGGAGCCTGAACTCTGAGCGGGAGCCAAAGCAGAAGCAGCTTCAGATCTACTGGGTTTTAAACCAACCTTCTGAAAATACAAAATACACATCTGAAGTTTCAGTTTAAGGCTCATCTGTAGAGCCTGATCCAGGACCCACTGAAGTCACTGAGTTTTTCCATTGACTTCACTGGGCTTTGGACCAGGCCTTCAGTGATGTAAATTCATTACTGTTCAGTCGTCTGATTTGGTTCTTAGTCCAATTTCTAATGGGCAGCTTCCCTCCCTCCTCCTCCTCACACAATCCACCATCACAAATAGCACTAATTAGCACTCTTGTAGGCAGCCTCAGCAAAGGGATCAAGAAACAAGATATGCTGATGACAGCATGGGTTAGAAGCTTGCATTGTGCTTACCCATGCTGTACCTCTCTCCGTGCTTCATGATTACCATCAGTGCTTTTCACCAGCATGAAATTCACTTCTCCCAGGAGGATGGGCTGACCTCCGGCGTTGCTCCAGCCCCCAATGCTGGGTCTGTCCTCTATCCTCACTCTTCATCTCCCATGTGATTGTCCAGCTTCCCAGCTTTAGCTCAGAGTACCCCAGGCATTTAGCTTCTGTGACACTATCTTGGGGTGTCCAGAACTGTGAGTCACCTTGTTACTCCCTGCCACAGCAAGAGAGATACTTGTTTGTACTTAATAGGGTGTCTGTTAGCAATCCAAACAATCTGCTCCAGGCTCTGCCAGCCCTTACTTTGCCTTGAAAGTTAACAATAGATGTACCCGAGCCGCTCTGAAAATGTCTCACTGTACTATCCAGCCCCTGTCAATGGACACTCAAAGTAATTACCTGATTGGCTGTTCCCAAGTGAACAGTGTACACAAAGCTTGATTGGTACAACTCAGGGTCAGGGCCTTTATAACACCACAGCACTGAGATATATTTATAGTGAAACAATCAAAAAATTGTGATCAAACATTAAGATTTAAGAATAGCGAGTAAGGCTAATGGAAACAGAAATGGTTACATATAAAAACAAAAGTATAACAAGCTATTAGTCTGCACTAAATTTAACAGGCTAAAATCCTTGTTTACTTTAGTTTCTCATGTCACCAACCCATATGGCTGGGATTCACCATTCATGGATGCAAAACAATGGCTAACAAGTGTCCCTGTCCCCCCAGTTATAGTCCAGTAAACCTCTGAAGTGCACTTCTAGACAAATCTCTCTTTCCCCTGCTGTTCTTCTCTTCTTGTTGATGTCCCATCACCCTGTTAACTCATATGTAAATAGGGTTCCATTGTTTCGGCTTACAAGGTTTAATCTATGTAGGAACTAGGTTGACCAGTGAATATACATCTCTTCGTCTCACAAAACCAGTTTTTCACCGCTGCAGGGGGTGGTAATAGCTTGATACAAACTATACGGACATATTTTCAGTATATAGACATAACTTTTTAAATGTCATCTGTATATACATTTGACAGCTGTATTAATGACCAGCATGATCCTGGCTTTCATTGAAGATCTCACACAACATTCTTTGTAGATAAATACTTTGACAGCAATACATTGGGCACAGTGAGTTTGTCAGGCCTCTCAGGGGCTAGCGTTAAAGAACAGTGAACCCTTTGCCAGTTGGCATTGAGGGTTTCTTAGGGTCACAGCTTCTCAGTCACATGGTCCTGCTAGGCCCTCTCTCTACATTTCCCCTACTTGGTAAATGGTAAAAACAGCCCAACCCAAGAGAGCAGACAGCATCCTCATGGCAATTTCATGGCCAAGAAGGGCCAGGGTCAGAGACTTTATCCAACTGTCCAGAGGAAAAAAGTTTCTGTTATAAGTTCCCACCCTTCTGTCTCAGGGGCCAACGCTTCACCTGGATCTTCAGATGTTACCCCAGATGCTTCGCTCTCTAGGATATGGTTACTGAGACCTTGCTAAAACCCAGAAGCTCATCCATGTCCCTTTTCCTATTAAAGAACTTGAAGAACAGTCCATTCTTATATCAAAAGACATCCATATTAAATCTGCGGAACAGCCCCTCAGTAAAATCCTAGGATTTTCCCACCACGCTTTTTGATGAAGGCATTGCCATCATCTCCCTGAAGCAGCATCAGGCTTCTGCTCTGAAGGTAACGAGGGTAACCATTCAGGGTATCACACTGGTTAACAGCCTCTGTCCAAATGCTTCTTTAGAACTCTGGTTAGCTTTGCACCGCCTCTTAAGGAGATGGTTCCCACTAAGAGATTGAAACTAGTTTTATAGGGTTTTTGTAATCTTCCCTTTGAGTCTATGAAGGAGGTTCTTCTGTTAAGGCTCCATTTCTAATATTGGCTGTCTTTGCTTTTGAGGACCCCACTCCAGGGAGGTACTTAAACATATACCTGACTTTACACATGTGAATAGTCCCATTAAAGTGAATAGGATTATGCATGTGCTTAAAGTTAAGCACATGCTTAAGTATTTTGCTGAATCAGGGCCTAGGCTTCTGAGATGAAAGCTCTAGCCTGTACAGACCGCTCCCTATTCCCCACCCACAGAGTTGCTGTACGTGCTGTACCGTCCTTTGTGCACAAACACAGTGATTTTCACCAGAACTAGACTACTGTTCTATCTTCTTCCTTTCTGCCCTGCTCTCTCCAGTGAAGCTGAGCAATGTCCCCACAGCTTCCAGCAAGTGTCAAGGGAGACATTCAATTCTATCTGAATAGAGCATCAGAATTTCACGCTTGTGAGAGCGTGTCCATTTCCTCTGAGGAGCCAAAGGAAAGGCAAGAACCCCATAGGAATGTCCTGTCCAGTGAGATCAGAATGTATTTTATTGAACCCTATGCCACTCAGGAACAGCCAAGGCAATTACTGCTTGTTCCATATGAAGAAGCTCCATCTCCTGGGTTGAGATGGGCGACCCATCCCAAGGATAGATCTGCAAAGCTTCTGTGCAGTCCTCCACACCCACTTTGGTTAGACATTTGGAAGAGACATATTTGTCTCCATAGATGCATTGCTTGGTAAAACTGTTCTAGCTTCTCTTCTTCAGACGTAGTCCCACACTGCTGTTTAGAAGGAATGCAGTGTAGATCTCTCCTCATTAGAAACTGACCTTGGCCACTCAGAGTACAGACAACTTTTATTAGCTGTAAATAGTGTTTTTCCAATGGACAAAGTCAGTGCTGTCTACACAAGGAAAATGGCCCATGGTGCTCCTAACATGCCTCCATTGAAGTTGAAGCAGTGTGGTTGCTAGTGTAGACAGGGCTAGCCCATTTTCAACACCTGATGTAGAAAGTGCATGGAATGTCTCATTCCTCCATGCATCTAGCTCACATTCTGTAATGAGTGCTGAAAAAAAATTGACCTTCGTTTACACTAGTAGTGGCTAAACCACTTTCAACCATCACTGCAGGGTAGGTGCCAGAGGCGGAGTTGTGGTTGACACCCATATCACAAGTCATTTTCCTAGTGCAGGGGTTCCCAGCCTAGGGGAACCCCAGAGAATTGGGAACAGGTTTCAGAAGCATCATGATCACCCTCCCTTTTCCCTTCTTTTTCTTACCCTTACATGGGGAAAAAAATGTTTCCAGCCTTTACGGTTGTGGAGATAATCTGCAGAATATGAATATAGCATAAACCTATGCAGTGATGCCTGCCTGCCTCTGCAATCAACCTGAAACGATAGCTCAAAGATTCCTAACTACCATGTCCACCTAGTCTCACTAAATGGGAGGGAGATCCTGGCTAGATCTCGGCTAGATGGGAAGGCAGGTCCCTGTGGATCATAGTATGGAAAACATGGAGAACCACTGTCGTAGTGTAAGCAGGGCCTTAGTCATTCGATTTTATTGCCAGCTGGCAATAAACTAGGTTGCTACTGTCCTGTTTCTGAGGCATCTCTAATAAGGACAGTGTCTGTTAGTGGTTTATACTTGGCATTTTCTAGATAAAAGTTTTTCCACTTTAACTAAGCTCGAGTGAGATGCCATTATTTCTCTTGCCAACTTCATTCCAACCAAGTGTCTCTCACCATCCTGCTTCTGCTTCTTTTTATAGTTAAGTGCCATAGGGGAAGCTCACAGGAGACTTGAGCCAACCTGGGCCAGATCAAAAGTTCTGCAGGTTCTGCCTGTTCAAATGTTCCCCTATATTATCTTGTCTATGGGGAAACATCCGTTACAGGTAAGAAAAACTGTCTAAGGGCCAGCTCCTCAGTTGCTGTAAATCACTGAAGTCAATGGAGCTATGCTGAATTACACCAGCTGAGGAACTGGCCCGTAAATCTTCAGGAAAGCAAGGAGCACCAGAAGGATTTTAGAAAAGGGAAAAGGAGTTTCTTAAAAGGTTATTTAAAACTGATATGTGTGCTGAATGCCTCCTGCAGCCTGTGAGGGTCGCAGGGCTTATCACATATGAATCTGGGATTAACTCAATATTCATGAGAGCTTTGCTGTTCTCCTTTAACACTTTCCAGCTCTGTATTAGATCTAGCATTGATATCACACCATCTTTCAAGGTTTCTCCCCAAGCTTTGTATGTTCTCCAGCATGAGAACTTATGGGGCACATAGCATGAGTAGGACACCAAATCTGTTCCATCACTGTGGACGCACTGCAGTGTGTGAGGAAGGAATCTTCAGATGGCCTATCTACCTACCTCAGATGGTCCCCGTCTGATTTCATGGCTATGTCAGATGGAGAGCACAGTGCTGTGCTTGGAGAATGCCCATCTACAGTCATTCCAGTTGAGGCAAAAGCTCTAGACCATTAGAAACTTTCTGGTGGTTTCTGCTGGTACCAAGTTTTTGTGGCCATTTTTTACAGTGGGAAAGGCCTATCACTGAAGCGCCAAATTAACTCAATCAGAGAAGGCAGTGTTGAAAATCACTGCCATCCACTTCTCTCAGTAATTAGGAAGCCAGAAACTCTTCTCCCAAAAGAACAACAAAGAGTTATCCCCATAATTCAAGCTCCTATACTCACCCCCTTAATTCATTTTTAATGCCTCCAAGGATTTTGCCTCTCAGCCCATCATGGTTTTTGGCTTGGCAGACCCGATGAGAATGAACCATTAACCAAGTCTGATTAACTGTTAAGAGGGAAAGAATCAAAAAGTTACCCTGGAGAACACACAGATCAAATCTCTGAACATAAAAGGAGATTTCAAGCTAAAAGAATGAAAAGTGGAATGACATGTTTCATGCCTGGTGTTAATAAATTTTTGCAACACTGGCGAACTTAACAGCTATTATTTTTAAGTATAATCTTTATGACCTTAAAGGGGCGATAAGGTAGTTAGAGAAAATGTTTGTGAAAGGTTGTGCGTTTTCCTAGTGAACTAAGATTCTCCCTCTCCCCTCCCATCCAAGGCTAACATTCAAAATGGAAGCTTGGCACTTGCACCCTGCGTCGGAACTTGGAAGCTGTTTGTTTAGCTTTCCCCGAGATATTAGCTAGGCAGCTTTGCAAAGCAGGGCAAGAAAGGAAGCCCTGTGGAGTGGCACAGACGTCTGAGAAGCCAAGGGTGCATAGCTCAAACTGCTCAAGTTTATTAAAACAAAATAGGTCAGTGGAGTTGCCCAGAGGGTTACGTAAGGCAGAAAGCAGCACTCCACGGGAGAGAAGGGCGCCTGTTTAAAAGGCAAAGCCACTCCAGTTTGTTTATGGCTGGAGATAACTGACTTGTGGTGTGTGTCTCTTCTCCAATGCTGACAGAGTAAATCACGCTATTTATCTACTGAGCTGATGAGGATTTGCACTGGGCTGTTGTTTTGTGAGCTGTGAATTAAAGCAAATGAGGTTTTAATAATTATTGTTACTAACATTATTCTATAGTTATTACAATTGCATTTGGTCCATGGGAAAGAAGCGTCATGGCTTGCAAATCGTTTACTTGCAGGGAATCTTAAGGATTATGAAAAAAAATATTCCTGATTCATGTGTTGTGAAGGTTGGGTTTAAAACGGTGTCTAAGCACTGGACACGGCAGCGTGTGCTTGGGAGCAAGGGTTCAGAATGTCGTGGTGTAACAAAAAGTCTGTTTTCAGCAGCTGGCATTCTGCCTCTGACCTGGAGATTAAAGCAGAGGAGAATAAGGTATTTGGGGAAGCAGGAAATGCCCATCTGGCCTTCGAACGGTCCTGTGCTGTGGTAATTTAGCTTTCTGGCTGCCTGCTCCTCCTCCTTGCTTTCTGCAGCTCCAAAGACACAGCCTCCAATTTTGAACAGCATCGACTCATTCTGGGTGCTCTGACTTTTGGGTGCCTGCTTCAGATGGCCTGATTTTCAGAAGTGCCGAGCACCTGTGCCAACTCTTGACTTCCAGTGGTGCTGTAAGTGCCTCTTCCCCTCTGAAAATCGGACCCTAGGCATCCAAATAGGGGGACCCAAAAAAAGAGGCACCCAAAATTAGACGCCATGCTTGAAAATGCAAATCCCTCCCAGTGCCCCTTTGCAGATGGCCTCCCTGGTAGCCCTCTCCTGGCTGCTGAAATAAACTGGACCCCATATTCCTGCAATCTCAGCCCCATGGCAAGCCACAGCCCACAACACTGAGAGATCCCCAGGAATAAGACATAACCCCCATGTTGCAGAGGTGACCATGCAATCAGAGAGGATCTGATACTGTGGAAGGACGTTCTGAATACATTTAAGACCTGTGTGATACATCAACCCTCTTTGTTCCTATTTATAAAGTGAATGGCTGGTCCAAAGACACTAGTTAAATCCAGCCTGGATGAATGGCTTTCCATCTATAGCAGACGAGCCAAACAGCCCATTTAGCATCTCACAGCACAGGTCTCTTTGCAGGCACTGCTTGGTGTGGCAATGGGGCCATTTGCTCACTCGCCAGTTTGATGGAATTGTTTGCATTTTATACTGATGCGAACTTGCCTTTGAAAGCTGCCAAGGGAGGCTTAATCCTCCCTGCTGGTTCTCCAACAGCTCCAAACCCCACGCCCCAGCGGGCCTGCACAACTAAACCAGCACAGGGGCCGCTTGCTCCATCTTTCTCACTCTAAAGGGGTGTGTCCCTGCAAACGTGAAACTGAGCAGGCGTGGGAGGGAGCTCTCTGCCCAACTGCCATGGCAAGGACCCTGCTTTCACTCTCCCTTTCATGGGCACTTTCCCTTTCAGGCATTTCATGAGATGAGAAGGTGGAGCCAACAATCAGCAATGGCTACACTGACTTCAGTGGTCCTACACTGAATTACACCAGCCGAGGATCTGGCCCTACAGAGCACATCCAATAGTTTCCTAGCCAAGCCCTCAGCTCTTTCTGAAAAAACCCCACAGAAATGCAGCAACCCCTCGGAGGGTGGTCCATTGTCCAACAAACCCCCTCTTTGCACCCAAACTCTCTTCTTGAGGGCCATTCCCCTCCCCTGACAGGCCTGCCCCTGTCTTGCAGGGCCTTGCTGCTGTATGAAATGTATTTCACTTTGGCACAGAGATGCCTTTGCTCAGCTGGGCCTGTTCTCTTATGGGGTCTCTCTTACTCTCGGGTGCCCCTTTTTGCTGCTTTCTGCCAGGACTCATTAAAAGGGGCCGGTTGCATTTTGCTGTGCACGGAGGTAGCCACGTAAGTGGCCACAGTGGAAAGGATTTCGCTGTTGCATGTGAGCAGGAGCCTAAGCCCTGGGAGAGGAGAGGGCAGTTTGAGCGATATCCCCCACAGCGTTGAGTCTTTGAAACGCTGCATTTTCTAGCCCTTAAAGATTGCCAGATTCTCACAGGCTCGGGAGAGGCAAAAAACTTAAAGCAGGCCTGTGCTCTAGTGAGTAACTGATGTAATTACGCCCACTTGTTACAAGGCACAGCTTTCCCCAGTGGGGGGAGGGGGTGGATTCTATCCAGGAGGTGTGTCCCTGATGACAAGCCGTTTGGCCAATCACGGAGCGGAAAGATCATCACATTCATACCAAAAAGAAAAGAAACCGCCCTGGGGTATTTCTACTGGGGGTGGGGGTCAGGGAGAGAAGCTGGCAAAGAGAGGGACTAGGAACTTGCAACTTTGTTAACAACCTGCAGCTGAATCCAACAGGCCAGGTCCTTCCTGCTGCAAATCTTGCTTGCCTCTCCCACTTCCCTCACGCCATTGGAAACCTTTGTGAGCTGGAATGAAAAGTTCAACGGCTTTGACTGGCCCTTCTGTCCCCCGCCTCCTAAGCGATCCCCACACCCCATACCATGGGACCCTCCCAAGGGCTGATCCGACCCACCCTTCACCATGGGGAATTCCAGGAACCCAGAAGTGGAAACAGAGAGCTGGAGGGGCAGGCAGCCCCCTGCCCCCCCGCCAGGCAGTCACCTGTTCTGAATAAGCATTGTTTGGCATTTCTGTGTTCTGGGGACAGGGGCTGCCTCAGTGCTGACTGGGAGCCCCGCTGATTAATAATTACCCATGCAGTGCGCTCCAGCTGTGCCCACCAGGGTGGGATCCGGGTTTGCTCTATCTATGTTAAACAGCCGGAGAAAGAGAAGGCAGGTTTACTTTGAACCAGGGGGCAAATGGTCAGAATTTAGAAATGCTGAACAACCAAAAAGGTGCAAGCTGAACTTTTCGTTCTTTCCCTTAAAGGAGAGAAGCAGTGGGGTCCAAGGGAGAGGGCACCGAGCCGGCACACAGGAGACCTGGGCTTTGTCACTGGTCCGCTGGGTAAGCTTGGGAAAGGCGCGGCCTCTCTCTGAGCGTCCTACCCTTTGTCTTGGCTCCTAAACTCTTCAGCAGGACTGTGTCTCACTGTGTGTTTATATGGCGCAATAGTGCCCTGATCCCAGCAGGCGCGACTGTCACACAAAGAGTGCATAATAATAAAAGTGCCCGTCAAGGGGGGACAAATAATAGGCCGGATTCTTCTCTCATTTAGGAGAACACCCCTGGAGTCAGTGGAGTTACACCAGTGTAAAGCCACAGGAATGGAGAGGGGAAACAGGACCAAGATGCCAAGCTCTGTGGACCAATGTCAACTCTGGAAGACTCCCACTCCTTACCAAACTATAAGCCACCCCCCACACTAGAGCTCTCTCTAGGCAATTTTAGAAAAAACACCAGACACCACCTGAGCCTTTTCAGCACCAGGGCTGCTGCTAGTGCAGTGGAACTGGTGGAAGAAAGGGGAGGGGGAATAGTTTCCTAATGCACAAGCCAGCCTCAGAATGATCAGGGTTAGGAAGAAAAAATCCCTGCATTCACTACTCTATACCTGCCTACTGTGGAGTTTGTTACGCCTTCTTCTGAAGCACCTGGTGCTAGCCACCATCAGAGACAGGCTACTGGGCTAGATGGACCTCTAGGAGGATCCTATATGGCAGGAGTAGTCAATTATTTTTTGTCAAGGTCCAAATTTCTTGGTCAAAGTCCAGACTCCAGAGAAGTAGAAAATAATAAAAAATAATAACAATAATGATAATAAGTAAAAAAAGATTTCCAGGTCTGTTCAAAAGCATCTGGCGGTCCAGATTTGGCCCATGGTCTGCCTATTGACTACCCCTGCCATATGACCACTCCTATGTTCCTAAAATTCCCTAGCATCGATATGGCCTGAGGGAAAGGCCTGAGGTGTACACAGAGCTCTGGAGGCCAGCAGACTCAAGCTATCATAGGTTAAATTATTTCTTTTCATTTTATGCAGAACCAGAAGGGTCAGAGCTGTAAGAAGAAAGACTCCCTCGGCAGCAGAGAGCTGATGACAGGTACCAGTAGGATTCCAAAGCTTCAGATGCACATGACTGAAAAGATATTTAGATCAGAAACGGGCTGATTTGACACGCAGGTGCCCACGACCCGCATTTGCTCAGTGGCCTTGGTCAGCTCAGCTAGGGGCAGGGAGGAGCAAACAGCACTGCTGGCTTTTTGCTTTGTTCCTGGGTAAAAGAGATGGATCCCACCCCCAGGGAAACCATCTGGCAAAGGATTCAAGGTGACATGATGAAAAATGATTTGCTTTCTGCCATGAACGTGGGAACTACTGGGGGTAAGAATCTGTCCTCTCCGTTGTGGTAGTGGGTGAGCAGCAAGGACACACACCCGAATCCTCATGCTGCTGCTGTCACTGGATCACTGGATGGGAAGGCTCAGAGGGGGGTCAGGGACTCATCAGAAAGCAGTCAGCTCAGGCTCTTGCTCTTCTAATGTGACATTCACCCCCATGCAGAGGGCCCACCCCAGGCCTATGCACCACTTAAGTTGGGATCTAAGCAGTGCATGGGCCTTACACAGCCTTACACACCTTTGTATGGGGGTGAATTTCACCCCAGTGGGTTTACCCCACTCACTCATTTCTGTTCTCTGTAAGGACTGGAACTCCCCAGCCCCAAGGCATAAGCAGCCCCACCAGAGTGCAATGGGAATTCCCAATCAGCAGTTTATGGCCAAGGCAGAGAGCCTGAGTCTGACCTCCTGCTGGGCTAACTCCATTGCCTTCAACACAGTTTTACAACCTGGAGCGGGAGCAGGCCAGATGACTCATGCAATGACTGACACAAAATGGACTGGGCCAGATCCTCCACTGGTGTAAATCAGCAGAGCTTCATTGATGTCAGTGGAGCTATTGTGATTTACCCCAATGGAGGATGTGGCCCACCAGTGGAGCTGTGCCAGCCTATACCAGCGGATGCCCTGGCCCATATGCTTTGCCCCTGGATCTGACCTATAAATTCTGCCCCAGAGCTGAGACAGGCAGGAGTCACAGGGTAACTCCAACGGGGATTTCTCCCTTCCAGGCTCAGCTGCTTTTTCATGGCCCTTCTGCACAAAAGTGTGTCTGGCTTTAACTTCCAGAGCGCAAAGGAAGTGGGTCCAAACCAAACCCCACCAAAAGGCCAGGCATGCACTTTGATTTATTGTTTGTGGGGAGAGGGAAGTTTTATTTGCTTGTCTGTTTGATTTGAACGAATCGCAGAGCAGGTGAAGGCTGTTGCATTTTCCCTGCTGGACTGCAGCTTTTCCTTGGTCATGGCAGGGTTACCTCTGGCCATGCAGCTCTGGGCCTCTGTGGAAGTGGGGGGGTGGGGGCCCTCACTCAAAGAGCTGCCCTGCCACCTGCTGGCAAGAGGGAGACAGCAGACGACCTCAGTCAAGCTTAATCAAGAACTTCCTCTCTGGACACTCAAGAGATTTAACCCTTCTGAGGCCCTTTAGCCTTCTGGGACGTGCGAGTAGCAACCACCTTCTTGCTCAAGGTGATGAATGAGAACATTGGTGCTCTGCTCAGAAAATGTCCAGAAGATGAAGAGGGATGTGACAGGCCTCTGCGCTACCCTGCCCTGCAAAACTTCCTATCCCACAGTACAGCTTTGGGCCACGCAATGTCGTCGTTCACACACAATTGTCTCACCAAACCCTGAGTGAACAACACCCAAGGGAGAGAGAAGGGACTGGTTGGAGAGGCCAGTGATGAAAGAGATGTTTCCAGGCCAGTGAGCTATGACACGGGAGATTCAAGGGGGGAGTTCCAGGAGGCAGGCACTGCCGAGGGAACAGGGAACAGCTCTCGCTCTGAAAGTGGCAAGATTGTGTGAAAGCAAACCAAAGAGAAAAGCAAAGAGGGAGCAGGGAGAGAGAAGGTCTGGGAGGTCAGCTGGAGTGCAGCCATGGAGGGGTTGAAGACCAAGAAGGGTGACTTTTAAATGAACAATGGGGTGGAGACCTCTGAGGATGGGGTGATGGGGTGAGTCACAGCATTCAGCATGTGTTGCAGGCTAGAGAATGGGGACTTTGACTATTTCAACTCCTTAGTCAATGGAGTCCCAATGCCCTAGATGTGAGTATTCCAGCCATGGTGGAGCCCAGGCAGCAGCATACGCATGCAATGACACACACACCCTACCCCCCATCATGGCCTCTGAGTGCCGGGTCAAAGTGGCAATGGTGAGGTTTGCAATTAAGGAGATGTGTGGAGGAAGTTGAGGGTCAAAGTTCACGCCAGGTGTACGAACAATGGGCCTGATCCTGGTCTCACACCAGTATAACTCCTTCAACTTCAATGGAACCAGGAGGAGGGAGAGGGAAATCGGGCCCAGTGGCTGCAGACAGGAGATCTAACTAGAGGAAAACAGAGAGTGAGTTCTGTTCGGGGTATGCTGCTTGCTCAAGAGAAGCGAGACATTTAACTGCAGAAAGCTGGGAGAAAATCGTACGTTAGAGGAAGGCAAGAGAGTAATGGAGAAGCCAGCAGATGAAAGAGATGAAAAGCAGAGTATCATCAGTGTAAAAGCAATAGCTAAGGTTACAGACAGAGATCAGTGACAGTGAAAGAGAAAATAGAGAAGAGAGCGGAGGGGTGAGAACTGAATCTTGTGGGGTTCCACAGAAGCATGGAGTGGTCTTGGACCAGAGAAGGCCCCACTGCCATGAGACAGAGAGCCTGTTGTTACTGACGGGGAGATGAAATTCTCCCCTGTGCACAGTGCCAGGATAAGGCCGATGTGCACCATTTTAAGCCCTCAGAGTTAAGAAGAGAATGGGCCTTGCGCTGTCCCATGTGCATGGGGCTGAAGTTCACCTGTAAGAAGAGAACCCTGGAAACTCCCATCTGTTTTGCATGAAGCAAAGTGTGGTGTCCTTTACTCCCACTCCTATTGGTCCATTTCATCACCCAGTGTTGGCTGCCCTTGCCAGCACTGATGGCTTTCTAATTCTATGCATGGAAGGAGGCTGACTCAGAAGTACAGCTGGCACAGGCCCTGCCCCATATTCCCTGAGACAGCATGTACCAGTTGCCCTGCACGCCTTAGCCTAGGGAGCAAGCACCCAGAATTTCTTCCAAACCTGAGGCTTACTCATATACTTCCAAGACAGAAGGCTATCCCTCCCCTTTTCAGATGGAGAGTCTGTCATTAACTGCCCAACCTGTTGGTCTGCACAGCTGCCTCCTTGGTCCCCAGCTAAAGGATACCACCATAAAAGGAAGGGGCACATAAGGCTTCACAAATGACAGGAACAGACTATAAGCCAGATCTACAGGTGGTATAAATCCACACTGTTCCCATGATATCAATGGGCCAGACCTTCAGCTAGTGTAAATCCGTGCAGCACCATTGACCAAAGTGGGCAATGTCCTTGGGGTGGGGAGGGAGCAGTTTGCTGTCCTATATTTCCCCCTGAGCACATATATGGCCAGCTCCTCAGCTGGTATAAATTGGTACAGCTCCATTGAAATTAATAGGCCAGATCCTCAGCTGGTGTAAATCAGCACAGCTCCATTGATAACAATGGAGCCATAAGACCATAACAACATAAGAACGGCCACACTGGATCAGACCAAAGGTCCATCTAGCCCAGTAGCCTGTCTTCCGGCAGTGGCCAATGCCAGGTGCTTCAGAGGGAATAAACAGAACAGGTAATCATCAAGTGATTCATCTCCTGTTGCCCATTCCCAGTTTCTGGCAAACTGAGGCTAGGGACACTATCCCTGCCCATTCTGGCTAATAGCCATAGGTGCACATATCCTCCATGAATGTATCTAGTTCTTTTTTGAACCCTGTTATAGTCTTGGCCTTCCCAACATCCTCTGGCAAAGAGTTCCACAGGTTGACTGTGCGTTGTGTGAAGAAATACTTCTTTTTGTTTGTTTTAAACCTGCTGCCTATTAATTTCATTTGGTGACCCCTAGTTCTTGTGTTATGAGGAATAAATAACACTTCCTTATTTACTTTCTTCACACCAGTCATGATTTTATAGACCTCTCTCATATCCTCCTTTAGTCATCTCTTTTCCAAGATGAAAAGTCCCAGTCTTATTAATCTCTCATATGGAAGCTGTTCCATACCTCTAATCATTTTTGTTGCCCTTTTCTGAACCTTTTCCAATATCTTTTTTGAGATGGGGTGACCAGATCTGCATGAAGTATTCAAGATATGGGTGTACCATGGATTTATGTTGAGGCAATATGATATCTTCTGTCTGATTACCTGTCCCTTTCTTAATGATTCCCAACATTCTGTTTGCTTTGTTTACCTCTGCTGCACATTGAGTGGATGTTTTCAGAGAACTATCCACAATGACTCCAAGATCTCTTTCTTGAGTGGTAACAGATAATTTAGACCCTATCATTTTATATGTATAGTTGGGATTATGTTTGCCAATGTGCCTTTCTTTGTGTTTTTCAACATTGAATTTCATCTGCCATTTTGTTGCCCAGTCATCCAGTTTTGTGAGATCCCTTTGTAACTCTTCTCAGTCTGCTTTGGTTTTATCTATCTTGAGTAGTTTTGTATCATCTGCAAATTTTGCCACCTCACTGTTTACCCCTTTGTCCAGATCATTTAAGAATATGTTGAACAGTGCTTGTCCCAGTACAGATGCCTGGGGGACACCACTATTTACCTTGTTCCATTCTGAAAACTGACCATTTATTCCCACCTTTTGTTTCCTACTTTTTAACCAGTCACTGATCTGTGAGAGAACCTTCCTCTTATCCCATGACAGCTTACTTTGCTTAAGAGCCTTCAGTGGGGGACCTTGTGAAAGGCTTTCTGAAAATCTAAGTACACTATATCCACTGGATCACCCTTGTCCACATGCTTGTTGACCCCCTCAAAGAATTCTAGTAGATTGGTGAGGCATGATTTCCCTTTACAAAAACCATTTGACTCTTCCCCAACAAATCATGTTCATCTATGTGTCAGACAGTTCTGTTCTTTACTGCAGTTTCAACCAGTGTGCCTGTGTCAATTTATACTAGCTGAGGAGCTGGCCGTATATGTGCTCATGGGGAAATGTAGGACAGCGAACTGCCCCCCTTTCCACAGCCAAACATAAGAATGGCCATACTGGGTCAGACCAATGGTCCAGCTAGCCCAGTATCCCGTCTTCTGACCGTGGCCAATGCCAGGTGCTTCAGAGGGAATTAACAGAACAGGACAATTATCGAGTGATCTATCCCCTAGGCTAGGGACACTCAGAGCATGGGGTTGCTTACTCTGACCATCTTGGCTAATAGCCATTGATGGACTTATCCTCCATGAACTTATCTAGTTCTTTTATGAACCCTGTTATAGTTTTGGCCTTCACAGCATCCCCTGGCAATGAGTTCCACAGGTTGACGGTGCGTTGTGTGAAAAACAATTCCAGTTCAACAAGTGACTTGATAAAGGAGAAAGTTTACGTCTAACAAAAAACCTACCCAAGAGCTTGGCAGCTGGGCATCCTTTGTGCTGCCAAACCAGGTAGCTCCAATGCTCGAGCCAGGAGCAAGGGCTCGAGGGCAACATAGCCCATGCCACATTCCAAGAGAAGAAGAAGAAAAGCCTGAGTTGGTGGTGGTGTGCTGCCTTCAGCGCTAGTGTTTTGGGAGTAGGGGAACCATCAATTGGCTGTTTAATATACTTGCTGCTCTACCTTTTACCCCTATCCCCTTGCAAGAAAAAAACAAAAACTGAGATTCACTTAGACCAGAGGAACTCCTCACCTATCCAATGTCTCGTGCAAAGTGGAGGAGACCTTCAGCTATGTTACACTGCGTTTTTGGAGAGCCGTGGTGTTTCACTAGACAACAGTAGTATCTGGCAAGTTTTGACCCAGCCCCCTGGGTTTCCACTGCCAGGTGAGCTCTTTCTTGGAGCCACAGGGCATTTGTTTTGGGGTGGAGAGCACTGCTTCTACTGAACAACACCATCACAAATGAGGCCTATGGGGATTGAATGACCCAGGGGAACGGGAATGGTGTGGTACAGAACCCTTCATTTCTAGATCTCTTGTTCAAATCCAGCCCAGGCTGTAGTGGCTGATAGCCATTCAATTCCCTTCTAAGGGTGCTTTGACAGCCCGAGTGGAAGATACTGGTGGTCCCAGTCCAGGTTTCAGCAGACAGATCTGTCCACACCAGGCAAGCTCAGAAAAGAGTGGGTGGAAGAAGCAGCCATAGGAGTGGACAGGGAGGGGAATTCAGGCTCCCACGATCTCTATTTTGCTCACTTCCTTGACTTGGTCTTTGCCCAGCATGGTTCTCTCCCAATCGCTCAGTCCCACAAATTGCCTCTCTGGACTCTTTGTGAGAGAGGATATGACACTACACCCCATATTCTTCATAGAAACATAGTTATAATGTGATTATAGCATAACTATGATATGTTTTGTGCAAGATAAGTCATGTGAGGTATCATTGGAAAGGTTATGATTTGCTGAATATGATTATCCTATTTGTATGCATGTATATTTTATATATCTAAAGTTAATTGACTATGCATCCGTACTACAAAAGTGTTTGCACCTGGGTAATGCCCACCAGACACAATGCAACCAGTCTGGCTGGCTAGCTGGGGACCAATCAATGGACCATTAGGGAGAACAATAGGTCTATGAAGATGCTAATCTCCTACCTTCCTGAGAAGGTTTCCTTGGATGCTACAAACAACCTCTGACTCATGGCTGCTTTGACACTTCAGGGTCACGTGGTTAAGTCACCTGGTACTGGACTTCATGATAGAATACCAGTATTTTTCCACTGAGGGAAGGGGGAGGGGAACCACACTGGAAAACAAAGGATTCCTGCCATATGTAAAACCTATTTAAGGCAGGGGAGGAACATAATCAGGGTTCGTTCTTCACTGAATCCCCACCCAGGATGACTGATGTGAACATCTAAGAAACAGAGACAAAGTGGGGGAGAAGGACTGAGCCCAGGCTGGGAAGGTGTCTGGCCTGTGAAAGAAATACCTGGAGGTTTAAGCTACAAACAAGAGCAGCCTGCCTTGAAGAACCTCTGCAATCTGCCTAAAACAACATTTAGGGTGAGAAATTACTAGTTGTAACCAGTTTCTTTAGTGTATTAAGCTTAGCTTGCATCTTTGTTTCATTTGCTAGGTAATCTGCTTTGATCTGTTTGCTATCCCTTATAATCACTTAAAATCTATCTTGTGTAGTTAATAAACTTATTTTTATTTTCTCTAAAACCAGTTTGTGGAGTTCATAACTGGGGGCGCTGTGCATATCTTCCTCCATATTGAGGGAGGGAGCAAATTTCATGAGCTCACACTGTACAGTTCTCTGTGCAGCGCAAGATGATACAATTTTGGGTTTACACTCTGCGGGGGGGGGTGCACTTGAGTGCTGGGCAGTTCCCTAGCTGAGCTTTCCCATGCAGAGCTGATCTCAGCATCTGTGTGAAATTGCAGCTGGGTGTGTCCCTACCTGTGTGTGTGTGTGGGATAGCAGCACAGTGTAAAGGGAACCCAGGCTGATGGGTCAGGCGAGCTCAGTGGTACCCCAATTCCAAGTGGCACTCCAGGGGGTAACCCATCACAGAGGGATCATGGGGAGCTGGCCCGTTGGAGTGGAGGTTCAATGTCACTCTCGTCTCTTCCAGGAGGCAGGGAGCCCCGGTTTGATGGGCCCAGGTGAGGGCCCATCTCCTGCACATGCGACTCTTGAGTCCCACTGTTCCAGTGGCGTGCAGCTGTCATGGGAAGTCGCAATTGAGCAGGGTGAAGCGGTTCCCTCAGGTAACATGGGGCAGCCCCATGGCAGGCTTTAGAGATGGGGATTGAAACCTTGAATTTGACCCAGGAGCCAGTGCTGGAGCATTTCACTTTCTCCTCTCTCCCCTCCCCCTTCTGGATAGCTTCACTGCTCCTCCCTGGGCAACTCTTACAGTTCCCCATCGACTCCTCGTTACCTACCTTAACCTCACTTCCCTACCCCCTCCCCATCTTCTCTGACCATCCTGACAGTGTCAGCTGAGAGCTCTTCTTCTCCTTCATTCTCCTATCACATCTCCTCCTCCTTCACTCTTCTTTCCATCTACGAGGTCTCCTGAGGACCAATCTCCATCTGGTGTAAAAAGGCTCAGTTCCAGGGTCAAATGTCCCAAACACCTCAGCCGGTCACCATGACCCAATTCCATCCCACTTCCTGTCCTCCATGACACTTTCCCTGATCCCTCACTTTCAGCCAGCATTCCCCTCTGTCTCCCATCCCCCTGGGCACACTGCTGTATTCCCTCACTTGAAAAGGCTTTGCCTCAGTCCCACTCACTCTAACTTTGCACCTTCATTCATGCAGCCCCTACACTCAGAACAGCCTCTTTCTTCCTGCCTGCCACACCCTCTCTCTCCCCTCCTCCAAATCCATCCTTAACCCCCACTTCTTCCAAGAACTCTACCTGCTTGCCTCATGTTGGTCTCCCCACTCCTCCCCATGCCAAAACAATTGCAACGACTCTTGTCTCTGGATGACTCAACCCCCTGAGGGCTCATCAGTAGCCAGGATTTTTGCCTCAATGCCAACCCCAGGGTGCTGCACTGATGTAAAATGGGATTTACCCTAGTGTGACTTGCCAGACCGGTGTGGTGTGCCTGCACTGGGGTTTTGCACTGGCCATGGTAAAAAAAAGAAGTGGGTAAACAAAGCATTTTGGTGTTCATGGCTGGACTGTGGCATAGTAAGCACTAAGGATGTGCAAAGATGTCCTTATTTTGAATTGGGTTTAGGTTAGTATATTGCATAAAGTTGAAAAAATAAATGGATGTTTTTTAATGGCTGGCAAATATACTCAGCCAGTCCACACATGCTGTAGCATTGGGTGGCTCATTGCAGATTTTTACAGGCCATAATTTCCTCAACTGATCCTTTGCTGAGTGTAACCAGCTGGTAGATAACACACCATGTCAGCCGCGGTGGTCGAGCAGCCAGCATTTGCTTAGCACAGGAGAGCAGATGTGTGAAAACACTTTATTCCCCAAATGAGATGTGAGTAAACTCCATATTCCCCAAAGGAGAAGTGGGTAAACTCCCTTTACCCCCATCTACATTACCGTGTACTGGTGTAGCACTAGCGGTGCAAAACTTCCAAATGCAGACACACCCTTTGGTTGTAAGATTTGGCATTGTCAGTGGGTTTGACCATATGTTTGTAACACGCATGCCTTGGAAGCGATTTTTAATATGAACACTAACAACAAAGGTATTAAAAAATGGCTGGCACGATCAGAAAGGGAATGATGTCAGTGAAGACTGTTCTTCTGAAATCCCCAAGAGCATGGGCAGACAGGAAGAAGCTAAACGGAATTGAGTGAAAAGGAAATTTATTGTCTTGTTGTTTTCTTTTCCCGGAGATGGGAGAATCCCAGAGGAAAACTAAAGATCAAAGAAAACTAAAGGAAGTGAACAGACAGGCCTCTGTCTCTCATACGTACTAAACACACATATGTAGGCACCTGTTGGATACGTACACACACGTGCACACCCAGGAAAACCTTTGTAGTTAGAGCAAAATATAAATAAATCCCTGCAATCTGCATGTGAACATTGACCTTTCAGAAAATCCCCAGCCGCGTCCCTCTGAGTCGGAGCAAATTTTGTGCCCCACTGAGAACATTTCAGCACTGAGAAATTCAGGAAGAAGAGGATGGCAAACAAGTTGGAGGTGCACCCCGTAGGGACAACATTACCCAGACCCTGAGAACAGGCAGAAGAGGGGAAAGTCTGCCAGGGCCTCAGCTGGAAGCTGACTCTGCCCACCCCACTCATCCCCTTCCCATGATTTTCTCTGGGAGGTGAGAAAAGTTGAAAATGCAGCAACTCCTGTGCCAACCAGCAGAATCAAATCCAAATCCAAACATAAGCCCTGCTTGCAAGTCAGAACTGAGCCCTAACTGCTTCTCAGGTCCCTCCAGCCATTGTTCTTCCCCAGCCTGAGATATCCAAACATTTACCATTTCTTCAGGCAAATGGGGTTGCTCTGCTGTAATCTCTGCTTAGTCCATTGGCATTTCTCTCACACGCTTTTCCTTTCATGCCAGGCTTCCTCAGCAACATACACACACACACACACACACTTTACCAGCCCAGGAGCCAACATGTTGATAACTCACTCCTTGCCAACCTGCCCACCTGCGGATCACAATCTTGTCTCTTCTCCTCTGGCCACAGAAGCAGGCACCTTGGTCTTCCTCCCTCAGATCAAGCATTGCCACCCCCTAGCCCTTGACTGGCACATTAGAGAATGCTCTGGTAGCCTTGCCTATTTTTTTTCTCCATTCTTTCCCTTCTTCCTTCCTAATGACACATGTGCCACAACCCCATGATGCTCCTACAAATCCTCTGTCATTGTGGGTTCCATTGTTTGGCTAGCGGGACAGCATCAGAGCTGGCAGCTATTGCCCCAGGGCTGTGAGGTTTGCCTTGATCAACTGTAGCTATCCATTTCTAGCCGGGGCACAGAGGGGCATCCAGAAATCCAGTTACTTTCTGCTCCTCCTCCTCCCCTGTACTTAACCACATTATCCCCAAGTCATGAGAGTCACAAATTACCCATCCTCTCTGCATGCCTCTGGGCCTTAGGCTGTATACCATGGGCCGGATCGTCAGCTGGTGTAAATCAACACAGCTCCATTGACTTCAAAGGCGCTATCCCAATTTATACCAGCGAAGGATCTAGCCCCGTCTGCCTTCTAGAGACTATGCCAGTCCTTAGCTGATCAAGGCAGGTCTCCTGGGCTGCTAGACCTTGCCCCCTCCTTCACCCTTTAATTAAATAAACTTGTGATACTGGTAGGGGTGGGGGAAAGATGCCACTATAAACAAGTACGTACACCTCACACACTGCCCTCTATGTTAAGCTGGCTTCACACCACAGAGGTGCCCTGCCAAACTTGAGTGCGCTGGCAAGACAGGTTGGCAGAGCTGTTAGACTTCACACAGCCATCCTGGGAATCAGCAAGGCCACCATGGTATGTAATCACTGGCGGGAAAGACTGCTTTTTGCCAGCCAAAAATGAGAGCGACATGAAAAGAATGTGTTCCAGAACAGTGCTATTGTGGTGAGAGTACATGCAACATATGCTATGACACCTCTTAGCATGCAGGGGCTACGCAGAACTCTGCCACTCACCCAGCACAGAACCGCAGCGTCTTAAGGTCAATAACTCAAAGCCTCCTTATCTAACGGTGCCCGCTGGGAAGGGTCACTACCTACCCAGGAGCCACAGTCCCCTCTCCAGCTTTGCCTCCCATCTCCTGTGCATTCCAGGGACAGCCAGCAGCGTCCCCTCAAGGGGAAGGTTCGGATGGATTGCCACTCCCACACAGGTCATATACATGACCTTGTACCAAAAATGACATTTATGGGCCTGTAAAATGTTAATTAGGCTCATGATGGTCCTGGAAGCTGAAGGCTTGTCATTTTCATGGCAGCGCTGAGATTTTAATGCTGGGGTGTGACACAGATGTAAGTGACAGGGAATGCATTCTCTCTTCTTCACACTGATCAAATGGAAGGCTTTGTTCTAGAATAATAGAGAAAGAAGCGCAGGCTTCCAAAAACTGATCCTGCTGCCTCTTCCCATGCAGATGTATAACCTTAGAGGTCTGTGGGATGTACCCACACTAGCTAGACATGCCTGTATGTGCACCCCTAAATAGATACCTGCACCCGCAGTCATCAGGGCTGTTCCTGGAGTCACACACACAATCACACACATACTTGCACTTCTGCACGCCTGATGCCAGAGCCTCAGCTCAGCAGAGCTCCACACTGATGGCACCTAAGGGTCTGGTCAGTGTAGTCCCACTCCTCTGCTACCAGAGTGATGCCCCCCCTCACACACACCCAAATGCTGACACACATGCTCCCCTAGACAACACTCTCCTGTACATTCACATGCTGGTTCCCTGTGCGACATCTGGGGGAACTGGCCTCTCAGGCTGAAGGTTGGCTGGTCTGATTAGGGGGATTTAGACTAGGAAATGAAGTGGGAGTGGAGAGTTTGCTTCATGAGGAAGATAATCCTAAAGGTCAAATTGTAATAGAGGAAAAGGAGATGAAGCAATTTGCCAGGAAGTAGCAAATAACCTCTTAGATGCTAGGAGATGGACGAAACTAGCCCTGCAGAGCCATGGTGGGGTCAATCACATGGCTGGACCATTCGGATGTAATCTATTTAAAAGTGACAGAGAAGGGGGAAAGAAAGGGGTAGCACTTTGCAGTGAAAGCCTTTGCACGCTGTGACCCCTGGAGTGAAATAACCAGCAGACCCTGAAGGACAGGACAAAAAGCAAAGTTTAATGGCTAAGGTTAGACACACATCATAAAGGGGGAGGGGAGGAAAGAAGAATCAGAGTTAGCATCAGCTACAAAACGTGCACAGCAGAAAAAAGCAATCAATAAATTCCTGCCTAATCACATAACATCAATGGCAAAGTCCCAGCACTTAGTAGTCATAGAGGATTTTAATTATAGTTCCCACGTATCTGCTGGGAAACACACAAGACTGAACACCAGCCAAGCAGTGAACTTTCTCAAACGGGTTCAGTACCATTTTCTGATTCAAAGAGACCAAGTGGGTTGATGGCTTAGGGAACCAGTAATGAGATATGAAGTCTTTCACCTCAAGGTCACTTTCTAGTGACCCACGGTTATTACCACCAGATTGCTGTTCACGGCCTGTGTGAAATGACGGGGGGAACGTGGACCAGTTCCTAGTGGACAAGCGTCTGTCTCACAGAACACACCTCCACAACCAGCACTGATTGGCCCCCTGCTTGACAGCCTCAGCAGAGCGGCCAAGGAGTGAACAGGCCACCGAGGCTGAACTCCCCTCTCTCCCCTAGAGGTGGTCTCTGTAAGTTAGAATTGAGGCAAGGGGTATGATACACCTGCCCTGCTCCTGCCTGTGCTGAAGCCGTTCGGGGATCAACAGAGACCCTGGGGAGACACCAGCCCAGCAACTTGCATGGCGGCTAAAATCATTTACAAACCCAGGCGCTCTTGGAAAGGCTTTTGAAGGAGAGCAGTTCCATCCGCAGCAAGAAAGAGGATTAGGAAGGACTGTCCCCTTTAAGAAAAGAAGAAAAACCCCATTCAGAAGGCTCTCCCAGCTGACGCACAATGGAATTCCATCTCCTTGCCTTGCACAGAAATGATAATTAGAGGTTCAGCAAACAGGAGAGAAAGAAAACTGCTCCTTGCCCTCCCCCGGTCGCATGACTTGTGTCACACGAGGTGAGGTGGCGGATGTGCTGTGCGGGGCCCAATTAGCTTTTTAAACCCTTTCCTTTCCCTCCTGGGGCTACTCTCGGGGAGGCCCTTCCCCCACACTGTGAGCAAGTTCAAGCTGTTTGCATTATTGGCTTGGCTGTCTCGTGCTGGTGTCTCAATGTTGCACCTGTTTGTTCAAAGATCACATCTAGACAGAGCTATTTGGATCCATCCCATCTACATTTCCCAGCAGTCGGTATTTCTCATAATCTTCCCGGCCGCAGCCTGGAGGTTTATCAAAGGGGGTGGCCATGTGCATGTGGTGTGCGGGTGAGGAAACACTTGATGAAAACTGCTTCCTATTCAGATGCTCTGTCCACTCTGCTTTACTGGACTTTTTCTCCTTTGGGGGCAATTCTTCTCTTCCCTACCTGTTTTTGGACACGCTGCCACATCCTCTTTGTAGACTGCAGAACAGACTTTACCAGGGACAGTTCATTTGTAAAGCCCAGCAGCATGGGGCCTTTCCAGCCCCAGAGCCCCACTGGTTATAGAAGGGATTGTGCAGCTCCACGTACCCACAACGCCTTCAGATCTTCATTTTGGTTTTCTTTTCCAAAGGAAGTAGGACCATTCAAAGCAAGAGCCACATGCTGTGGTCAGAGCTCTGCTTGAGCGTCTCAGCTGCTCTTCGCTACCAATTATAACACCTCTCTTGAATCCAGTGTTCCCTCTGACCCACAGAGAACCTGGCACGATGCCGCTGCTTATAACCAAACACCATTGACATCAGAAATGCTGAATCCTGACACCAAGATTAGGGGAGATTTGGGGCATCTTAAAGGAATTCCACAGCACTTTGAGCATTCTTTGGGACCGGGGGGTTGTGTGCATGTGGGGTTTGTTGTTGGCATGTCCTTTCAAGCATTTTTTTAAAAGCCAAGACCTTGCACTGGGTCCTCAGTAAGTAGGGAGCTGGGTGTGCTGTGCTAATGCACCTCGATGCTTTGTTTGTTGGTGACTTCCACCCATCATTTCATGCATCATTCTGCACTGCCAAATGCCATCTAGATTGGTACAGCTCAGCCAATGCCCCTCACCCCTGACCTGCAGTCCCCCCGCTATCCCAGCCCTGGGCATCCCACACAGCTCTGCCAGTGCCCCTCACCCCTGACCTGCAGCCCCCCTGCTATCCCAGCCCTGGGCTCCCCTCACACAGCTCTGCCCAGGCCTCTCACCCCGACCTCTGTTACTTCAGTCAAATGCAAGTTCAAACGCTTTCCAAGCATGTCAAGTTTGCACAGTACACTGTACATATCTTCTGTCTTTTTCAGCAACAGGTACGCTGTTGGCTCTTAACAAATACTAAGTACTAATGACATCAATCTCTGTCTAGATGAGGTGTCACAGCAGCAGCAGCGCCCATTAGCGTAGGGCATTTTCACACACATGGCCCATTTAGCATTATTATCCATTCGGGATTCCGAGGTTAGGCTACCCTGTTTGGAGATGCTAGTTCTGCCTGGTAGCAGCTCCAGGATTCATTATCAGGCCCAAATTTCCTGGAGGCTTTTTGATTTTGTCACTAGAGGCAAAGATGAGCTAGCCCTGAAGCCAGGTGTCCATGTGTGCAAGTCAAATAGTCCCCTCACTCAGGCTCCCAATCTCAGTCATGCAGCGTTTGAGAGGGTAGGGCCCTTTGGTTCAGCTAGGAGAGTTCACAGATGACAGATCAATGCCAGTGCAATTGTGATGTGAGCAACACTGTAGGGGCTTTGGTTTGTGTGCAGCCTCCCCCGCCCTCGACCCCTGCTGCCCCACGCCTTCCCTTTAACAGGGCTGATGATATTCCTGCTCTCAGAAAGGTGGTACCAAGACTGCTCCATATCCAAAAAAGACCTGTGGCTTTAAGAGTCTGATCCAAAACCCACTAAACTCAATGGGGAATCTTACCATTGACTTTACTGGACATTGGTTCATGTAAGGCGGGAGCCAGAGACCAGTGTGTAAGGGAAACATGGAGCAGGATGTGCTTCTCCCTTCCCATCGACCGTCAATCAAGCACAGGGAGCGAAAGGCTGGCCATGCTGAGCAGTGCTGCAGGGAGCTGCTCCAGCCACGGTTGTGTTTTAATCCATTTACACTCATGTCGGTGTCTTCAGCAGAACTCCAGGGTCCCCAGTCCAGGCTGTGCCGTGTTTCCAAGTCGGAGTCAGGATTGGCAAGTGTCACGCTGGGAGAATGAGGTCTAACAGTGGAATCCAACAGCACAGGCTGCTGCTGACCATGGTCAGAAATGGGAGCCAGGGCTTTAGCCTGGGAGCTTTGTTTGTCAGACTCCCCAACAGTGACACTAAGTCTGTAAGAAAGTACAGGTGCGAATCCTTTCAGTTCACACAGTTCGTACATGCTGAACAGCTGTGTGGCCTTGTTCTTGGCCTCTGGTGACAAGAGGACCCCATGAGGTTGTTGTGTCAAAGGGCCAGCAGGTTCCATGGGATTCATGTCACTCAGCAAAACTTGGATTGACCAAATACACCCGACTTTAATGATTTCTGACTCCTCCTTGTACACATGTTTCACAGGACGGTTACATTTGCACTGTATCAAATACACTGGGTATAGGAAAGGATGGGACCATTCTCCCCACCCCCACTCCCCCAGGCTGCCATTAAGTCTGTTTGCCTGTGATTCCTTCCAGCTGACAGAGCCAGTCTGTTAGCAGTTAAGTTAAACAGAGCTTGTCCTGTAATAACCCCGTTGAGGCTGCTAATTGGTACCCAGCACCTAGCTGATGCCTTGTCCTAGCCTCTGGCTGGGAGTTAGCTGTGCGGAGCTCCACCACTGAGAGTTCGGCTGTAGCTCCAGTCACCTAGCTAAGGGGCCCACACCTCACTGTTGTCACTTCTGAGCCTCCTCCCACATTTTACTCTGGAATAGGGGACTTTTACATCAGAGCAGGCATGGGGCGGGGGGGAATAAAAATCCTGATTATAGAAAGCAACTGTCCTGGTCTGTGTTCCCCCACTGCTAGAGTTAAAGACAGAAGTGTCTCTTTCTGCCCGAACCAGCCACAAAGTCATCATGAACCTCTTCTTATGACATCACAGTGTGTTGCCAGGTACATGATGGTGACATCACAGCCTCACAGCAGCATATGGCTTCACTGCAGGGAGACATTAAACTGCAGTTATACAGCATTGTACATACATTAGCCCAATAAGAGAGGCTGTGAAGAGGGCTGCCTCTGCTGAAACACTGAGAGGACTGGAACTTTGAAATACACATTGTTCACTAAGAATGCATAGCACTCGTACAGTATTGGGCATTATGACTTGTTAGGGACAGGCAAATAACCAAAAATGGGTCCCGGGGATATTCACCCAGTCCATTTGGGAGGTGTTCTTGTATCACACTGGCAAAGTAGATGTTACAGCCCATTCTACAGGCCAGCCCACCACAGGATAAAAGCTAGTACTCCTAACAGAGTTATTCTCTGTAGCTCAAGTAGCAGCATTGTCTTTTTTGAACCCTAGAGGTCTTGAGTTCAAACCCTGCTGATGACCATCCGGGTGTGATTATATTTTCCCTCTTGGCATTCATTTTCCAAAAGCATTTGAGAAATTGAATTTACTGGCATAAATGTTGGCAGGACTCACATTTCAGAGTTGTATGTGCCAGCATTCACAGAAACTTAATTCTGAAAAGTGCTCACACAAGTACTCGTGGCACAAGGGCTTGTTTGCGCACCCACTCAGGGAACAGAAACAATACCACAGGACTTATATGACGAGTCACCGCAAAGCAGCACGTGTGGAATTTCAAATATTTGCCATCAGTCAAGTGAAAAATTTCAAAAAAGGTATTTATCACATCAACTAAATCAACAAACAAATTCAGGGAGATCACACCTACCTGTGAATATTCTGCAGACTGACAAAAGGGGTGGAATCTGTCTGACAAATTATCCATTGTTAAATATTTGCTCAACTCCAGTTATTATTGATCTTTTGTTGCACATTTCCTAAGCGATTAACTAATTAATCAATGTCATTATCCCTGTTTTACAGGTGGGAGAATGGGCTGGTGTTCAGAGGTGCTGAATATTGCTGCTCCCAGGGATATTACTGGAGTTGTGAGTGCTTAGAACCTCTGAGAATCAGGACCCTTTAGGGGTCTCAAGTTGGGCACTGAAAGCACCTAAAATTAGAGACCACTTATGAAAGTTTGGCTCTAAGGCCAAGAGCCACAAAGGTATTTCAGCACCTAACTTCCATTGAAATCAGTAGAAGTTAGGAGCCTAAATACCTTTGTGGATCTGGGCTTAAATGACTCGGTCAAAGTCACCCATAGACTCCAGAGCAAAACTTGGATTAGATCACAGAAGTTCTTGGCGCCCAAATTTGATTCTCTAGGGAACGCTGCTTCTCTCTGACGAGCCTGCTATTTGGTAAAGCTCCCCTGCAGCACGAAAGTCTTTCAGGAGGGCTCCCAAACAATAAAGAAATAACCTAGTTGGCATCCTTCACTATATGCCTTCTGTGCACACGCAGGGCAGTGTTCTCCTGGTGAAGCCCTCAAACCCCCAAACATACACAGAAGCCTCACCTGACCTGATGCAGGTGCCATTAACCCTTGGCTACTGAGTCCTGACACTCACTAACCATTCCTCACATAGGATCCACTTCAGAGGGATGGGGATAGGAAATCCACAAATCAACAGCAGACCATTCTCCTGGAGTCCACTGAGGCAGTGTGGCCCCAAAGGCCAAAGGGCAAGTGCATTCCAGTGCCTGAGAAATGCACTACCCAATAGTCCCTCTGCAGGGAAGTGTGCCACACCAACACACACAGTGTGGGAGAACAGGTATCGAATACAATTGCCCTGATCCCAGGAAATATGCTAATGCAGGACACACTCCGGGGTCCTGGACAGTAACAGAGAAGGGGTGCTGGGATCCCCACTGGGACCCCATTACAGGAGGGGATTCTCTTTCTTTTGCTCTTTACAGAGTTACAACCTTGAAACCCTTTTGCGGAGACAGTAACGTCCTCTGAGCTTATTTACCACAGTCGTCTCCTCCTCCTAGTTAAGATCTGACCCAGCCTCCCAGGGCTTCTTTGCTTGTCTGTTATGGAGCTACCCATGGTTTGTACCACACAGCTAATTCTCCTTACAAATACACAGCTCCCCGTCCTTCACTGTAGCCTCCAAAACATCCCATACAGATCATGCAATCATTCAGCCCAGACCTGAAAATCTCTGCACTTGCTTCCTCTGCGGGGATATTAATGAGCCTGGGAGGGTGGGGAACAGTTCAGAGGAGCAGAATTCACCTTGGTGGTATTCTTAACCAAAATATCCCCCATCCTCAGCACTGCTATGTATCAAGGTGGGGGTCTGGCTGCCCCCCTCCATCCCAGTGGTACCTGCATTTCCATGGCATTGCGCATATAGAATCTGCAATGGGCTGTGGGATGAAAGAGACTCTAGCAATAGAGATTGAATAGTGATTGTGATTATCTACTTGATTTGTTAATTTGAGGGAACCGCATGAGGAGGGAACCTTCTTTAATCAGGGAAGAGGGTCTGTAATCTTAGTTGAGATGCATCAGGCCCAGGAGGGAGATGGACCAAAGCTGATGTCTATGTCCTTAAGTGATGTAAGAACCTTATTGTGTGGTTGGAGTGGTGGAGGTGTGAATTGCCCACCAGGTGAGTCCCACCCAGAAGGACCAGCTCCATTTAAAAGTGAGCGGATGCACTGGTAATTGGAGAGAAATAAATTGTAAGGGTTCTTCAGGCTGCTGCAAGTCTGGGTACTTAGTAGCTGGGGATTGAAATATGACTGGGCTGGCAGAGTAGAGGTTAGGCAATCTAAGTACTGAGCAAGAGCAGAAAGGATCTGAAAGCCAGATGGTTCTCATGAGAGGTTAATTTCCTTAGTGTGAGGGATAAAAGAGGAGGAGCGGCTAAAGTGGTTCCTAGTGTCCGAAGAGGGGAAAGCCCAGTCAAAAGTACTTGGGGAGGGGAGAAAGCCACCAGCACTCCCCCTTTCAGTGTGGCCCTACAACTCAACATGTCCTCCAACCATCCCAAGTCTTTCTACATGACCCTGCAGCAGGGCAATAAGAGTAAACTCCAAGGTCTCTGCTGAGCTGAAGGCCGGGCTAGGTCTCTGCTCCAAGCACTGTGGCTAGGCCAGAGTGGGAGAGGAAGGGGAGCCCTGGTTGGGTGAAAGGAAGGGCCAGGAAATGGGTAAGGAGGGGTGCTGTCTGCAACCCACAGGATGGCAAACTGTACCCAGGTGTGGGCTGCTGGGTGATGTTGGCCCTGGATCCCCCAGACCACCGTGAGTCCCAGCATGGTGGTTATTTATCTGCCAGCAGTGTGTTGCCTCACCCCATGGAGATGAGAAAGGGAGGGAGACTGGGTTTGTCAGTAATGGGAAGAGTGCGCTCTGGAGCCCCAGACGAGCAGCTCACTGTAAGTCTAGTGCATCCTCCTATGTATGGGGAATCCTTAAGAGAGACAATGCTTCCTGGGCCAGGAGCTGAAAGAGCAGATGGCATCCCTGGGCCACCTCTAGACCATTTCTATTATGCTAGCATTGGTGTGACAGCCCTTTTCCTCTTAGGCACACCAGGGGCACATGAATGGGGAAGGGGACACATGCTAACCACACCACTCCAGTCAGCCTTTCCACCTGCCACAGTAAGGGCGCCATGGCTGCCTCCGTCCTGCATGCAGCTGGGGTGTCGTCATGAAGCCAGGAGTTAGTCATGGTACTTTCCTAGGTTCCACCCACTAAACACCAAAAAGGGATTATTTGTAAAATCCCATCACCCCTCTTCTTTCTTGTGCACTCTGATGAGCAGTGAACCAGGTGACAATGGTGACCTTCCAGTACCATCATTAGAAACCAGAGTTAACATCTCACTGCAGTAAATAGAGGGTAGTTCATGCTTCTTGCTGCTTTTGTTTCAAGCTGTCTGCAGACTCACTCCTTTTAGTTCTATCAGCTCGCATTTTTAAAGTTATAGCAACCATAAAGGGGGGAAGAGACTGAGGTTGCTTCTTTTATGGAAACCTAGATTTTGGAGCACAAGATGACAGCCTCGAGGTGAAAATAACAGCTCACCAAGCCACAGCAAGCTGGCCAGGTTCTGCCCCTGCAGGAAGCAGCGGGAAGGGGGCTGTGAGCAGTGACAGGCCCTAAATCTGAGGTGTGCAGTGGAAGAAGATCTGCGTGGCCATCAGAGAGGCCTGCGAGGGGAACAATGGGGTGGGGAGAAGCAACGAGTTTGGAACTGCCTTGGGCACTGCGTGGCTTCAGACCGGTCCTGTGAACTGGCAAACTTCCCCAGAAAGACCTGAACCAGATGCTGATCTGACCACTTGACATCCAGGGGAACTTGAAGAGCAAGTCAGAAGATGGTTCCAAGCCATTAACTTCCACCAACCGCCAGAGGAAAGAACGGTACTTGATCCCAAACCTGCTGAGGCTGATGGACAAACATCACTCATTCCTCTCTGAATTAGTTAAAAGTATAAAAGGGGATGTGAGGACATGGAAGAAGCAGGAAATAGCAATAAATATGCATGCATGACATCCTGCATACACAGTACAGCTGCTTGAATTATTCTTTGTGAACAGTTTGGCAAACTTAACTCCTTTTTCAAACCAGTTCTACCCATTTGCTATTTATAATTACCTGGTGGGAAGTTTGTGAAGGGATTTCAGCCCACGGATTCCCACATGTACTGTTCATAGGCAGGTTACAGGAGGAATAGCACCTGTCTAGCCATTTGTGGCTCTCATGGCTATAGTATCAGCCTGCCTCCTTAGTATTCATGCACTTATCTTCGTATACCCCCTAGCAGGGTAGGAGTGAATTATTATTCCCTTTGTACTGACGGGGAACCTGTGGCATAGAGATTGTGACTGGTCCAAGATCATGCAGAGAGTTTGTGCTAGAGCTGGGAATTGAACCCAGAGCTGTTGAATCCCAGGCCAGTGTCTTTAATCACAATACCATCTTTCTGAATTCATTATTTGAGCTGTCACCTAAGTCACATGGTATTGTTTCTGTTCTCTGATTGGCGGTCCTAAAGTACTTCCTCTAGTGAATGTTTCTATGAATGCATCTCTGCAACAGGACCCGTCTTCACTTCTGATGAACAAAACTTCTGCATTAATGCTGATGGACAGAGAATGAGAGAGCTATGAAGGTGGCTCAAACAAAATTCAATTCCAAATTTGAGAAAATTACGATTCATTCGGCTGATTTGTATTACAGCAGTACCTAGAGGCCTCCACTGAGATTGGGGCCCGAGAGTATTATGTTCAATACACACATGTGGCAAGAGACCATCCCTGCCAAGAGCTTACAACCTTGGCAAGATAGATACAAGTTGGGAGAAAGATACTATTTTCCCTGTGTTACAGAGGGGAAGATGAAGCACAGAGAGATTAATCAACTTGCCCAAGGCCCCACAGTGAGTCTGACAGAACCAGGATTGGAACCAAAATCTCCTGGGTCCCAGTCCAGTGCCTGACCTACAAGCCCATCCTTCCTCTCCAATTCATAAAGGCTTGTGAAAACTTTCCCCCTCTATTCATCAAGCTCTTAATTCACAGCAAACATACAGAGCAAAATAGAAGGCATTAAGGGAAATGTTATATTCCCAGATACATCTTTAACAAGGGTCCTGACAACATCCTACAAACCAGACCCAGCATTGCAAGTATATGTGACAGTCACTTCAAACAGAGATAGCTCATGTTCACAATAGCAAAGACAAATGGTGCATCCTAAACCTGGAACCTAAACACATAAACTGACCTTTAATTAGTCATCTGTTTCCAATGAGGCGAACAAGAAGTCTCTGAACTTACCACTATCTTAATTGCATTGATAAGCTTTCCCCTTTGTAGAGCTAGCGAGCTCAGCTCTGCGGCTGTGTGAGTCCAGCTGCAAAGGAGTGCTGCAGCAGGCTGGAGCCCTTCACGGGCACTTGCTGGGTTGTTACTCACCACCCTCTGAATAGCATGCACTGTGCTGGGCAGAGTCTGGGGTAGTGCAAAAACAATGAAACTCAGTTCATATATATCAGTGGGAGAACTGGTCTGTGCCTCTGACCAAACTCGGAGGCTGGGAGCAGACATGTTACAAAGAAAGTTTAGGGTGCAGAGGGAGGGGCATTAGAAAAGAAGTTTTGGTGAGTAAAGATCAGGTTACCCCAGTCCAAGGGGTGAAATCTCACCCCCTTAGTTAAAATAAACTCCTCCTGGTTCTTGTCACGCACCCAACAAAATCCAAGCCTAGCCTGAAAGCTCCATACCAGAGCTCCCTGACCCTGCTCATGCTCCTGGCTCTGCCCTGTGGGAGAGTGATTGCAGGCAATCCAATACCATTTATGTCTGCACTGACTGTCTGCCAACGCCTGCTCTGAAACATGGAGCTGCAGGAAACCCCATGGTGGGGACAGTGGGTCTGAGAAACCTGTGAGAAGGATGGGCTGTGTAAAGGGTTTTGCTTGCATTGTAGCTTCCAGGGTATTCCTCCCAGTTCTCAGCCCTGCTGGCATTTGCCCTCCACCTATGGTTTTTATTTCCGTGGACTGAGCATCACCCTATGGAGCCCTAGAAAGGGACATAACACAGGGTGGGTCACTCTTGTGTCAGAAGCAAGACTCAGGATTTAGGCTTGCAGTCATTCCCCCGCGTGCCGTGGCGTAGTGCTAGGGCGCAGCATTGCTCATGGCTGTGTTGGCCTGGATGTTGCAAGGCTGTGGCTATGCACAGTGACATCAATGCTGTGGGAGAGATGCTAAAAAGAGAGTTTCACTACTGGCTTGTGTGGCCAGCGCAGGCTGTGAGCTCCCCAAATCCGGTGCCAAAGCAGGACTGCCCCAGGTTTAGTTTGGGAGGAATATGATGGGTCTGCTTCCTGTGTTCATATCTGGGATTTGCTGGGCTAAAGAGCCCCATAGGTAGGGCTATGATCTGTAATGTCCTATTATGCTCAGGGTCTTAGATCATATGCATCACCATGATCTCTGAGTGCCCTTGAACCCAGGGCGGCCCTCTCCCAGCTCCCCTTTACTTCTCTGTTTGCAGCACACCTTGTGTCACATGATTGTCAATCATCCTGGCTACAATCAAGCTTTAAAGTCAATGGCATTGGAGCTGCAGTCACATGGCACATTCCTGTGCAGCACCTTGAGGCACAGCCAGATGGCAAGGGGCCCCCAGCTCCCAGCCAAGCCAAGGCGCTCTGGAGCAAACAGGTCTCCAGCTTGTCTTGGGGACACCGAAGAGCCCTCAGGCCGCTCCCTCAACCCTTCCTCTTCCAGGTCCTCAGACACATACAGGAAGCAATGGAAGAGCAATTAAAGGCAGAAGTTATAATCCCTCCTGTGTGCTCAGGACCCCTGCTAGACCGGGCTCAGTACATAATGGAGAGGGGAGACCCTGTGGGCTGTAACTGAGAGTCAACAGATTTGTAGTCTGGTGCATTGGAAAAATGACCAGCACCGTGACCTACTTTAATGGTGAACGGAGGAAATGGTTAAAAATCACAGATTTTGATTTTTCTCAAAAATGTCGCTTTCTTTGACAAAATTCTGCAAATGTTATGTTCACAGGTTTTTTTTAAACTTCTGCTTTCGAAAGACCTTTAGACCTACAACTCGCCTCTTCTCATTTTGGGAGCCATCGGCTGGACCCTAAATATACAGGTGCTAATTGATTGGGGAAAGAATCTGACTTTTGTCAATGAGATGTGCTGTAAGGACGTTCCGACTTGAGACAAGTTCACATGCTCAGGCCCCAAATGTGCAATTTCACTCATAATTCTGTTTCTAGGTCCTTATTCGGGACCATGCTTAAGCTTAACTTTAAGCATGTGCTTAAATCCAATTGATTTCACTGTGCGTAAGTGTGGTCCTGAATAAGAGTGCTTTCCTGAACTGGGGCCTTCACCTGGCCAAAATCCATGCTTATTTCCACAAAATCTAATGAATTTCCCGCAATTTTTCTGCACGTTTTCTTTTAGCTAGCAATTACTAGATGCTTGTGGATAATACAGTCTCTCCTTGGCTCCACCAGCCCATCTTGAAGGTGCAAGGTAGGAAAAGCAGTCCAGTGATTAAATCCAGATGCAGAAGGAAGATCTGATGTAAGTTCCAAAGACTGCAAGAGCCTTGTTCTTGAGCTCAGGCTAGTCTAGGAGAGGAGAGTCAGGGTATGACTAAACTGCAGCTGGAAGCGAGCCTCTCAGCCCAGGTAGACAGTCAGACTCACACTAGCTGGGTTCTAGCTAGGGCCTTAAAAATAGTAGCTTTCAAGCCCACCTGGGTCTGAGCTCAGATGGCGAGATAAGTCTCCGCTGGAGCTGCAAAGTCCACACTGACATACCCTCAGGATTCGTAGGCAGTTCAGCAGGGAGAAATAATGTACTTATACTGCTTCAGAGGCCAATCCCACACTGACTGAAGTCAATAGGAGAATTTACTTTGACTTCAAGGGGTTTGATCAGTCCTTAAATGTCAAACACAATGTAGTGATGCACAAACACAATGTATTGATGCACGGTCTTGCACTGGCTTTTCATGAAATGTCTGTGCACGCTTCTCCCCCCAGCAAACAGGACATAAACCCCTGCCCTCCCCTGTGTATTCTACTGTGGCACATGGGGCCTGTTGGGCAGCTGGCATTTCAGGTCTGCAGAGGTCACCCATCCACGAACACAACCATAGCAGGTGAATACAGTGGGGCTGAGCGCAGGTGGAGGGGACCGTAGTCTCTCTCTGGCTGTTACCTGAACAGACTTCAGTGTTTTGTATTGCCATGATTTCCATCATATTATTACAGGCCCTGTCTGAGCCCAGTTCTGCATCTCCACCATTGCATACAGTGGCCTGGTTGAACTTTTAGGTTCTGCCATTCCACATGTCCCACAATGAGTGCAACACCACATGATTGCTCCAGGCTGGAGTTTGGGGCTTATGTGCTTTTATCCTTTGTCCATCTGCATCTTCAAACCAGCCTTGTCAGAAACAGTAGCTCTTCTTTGCTGCTGGTGGCTAAAAAAGGTGAACTGTGGGGCCCTCAAGGTTCTGTACTAGGTCCCATGTTGTTTAATACATTTATTAATGATCTGGAAATGGGAGAGAGCAGTGAGATAGCAAAATTTGTAGATGACACAAAATTTAGGATATTTGGGATCAAAGGAAGGTCAGCGGGATCTAACCACACTAGGTGAATGGGCAACATGATCACAGGTGAAATTCAGTGGTGACAAGCGCAAAGTAACACACATTGAAGGGAAAAAGTTAAACTACGCAGACATCTTACAGCATTCTAAATTAGCTGTATCAGCTCGGGAAACCAACCTGGGTGTCACTGCAGACAGCTCAAGGGAAACCTCTCCTCAATGTGCAGCTGGGGTCAAAATAGCTATTCAGATGCATATGGAATGTGATGGGGTATAAATACAAAGAACCTTATAATGCCATTCTATAAATCAGTGGTGCAGCCTCAACTGGGATACCGTGTGTAATATTGGTCACCCATTTCAGAAAGGTTATTGCATAACTAGAGGGGGGTTCAGAGATGGGCAAGAATGGCCAAGGGTATGGAAAAAAACTCACATGGGATGAGAGATTGAAAGGACAGGGCTTCTTTATCTTAGAAAGGAGACAAATAAAAGGGGACATTAAACCAATGTATGAAATGATGAATAGTCTAGAGACGGGTGATCCAGCAAGTCTGTTCTCCTTCTCTCACAATGCAAGAACGAGGGGAAATTAAATTCAAAGGTGGAAAATTCAAAAGTGATACAACGAAATATGTTTTCACACATTACACGGTGGAACGCATTACCACAAGACTTTGTTGAGGCCAAGAACTTGGCAAGATTCAAAAGGGGACTGGACCTTTATAGAGGCATCGAGGATATCCAGAGTTATAAATAATGACAACAAAGTTTGGAAGAGCTATTACACCTCATGCTTCAGGGCCTAAATCCATCTCTGTGTTACAAACCAGGTGAGACCTAAAGTGGAGGCAGATTGTCCCACATGTACCTACTGTGGAGTTTTGACACCTTCCTCTGAAGTATCTTGTATTGGCCACTGTCAGAGACAGGGGTACGGGACTGGATGGCCTTGGGTCTGATCCAACTTGGCCATTGCGATGTTCCTGTGCTATCTTAAAGTGCCACCTCCTGAAGGGCTGATTCAAAGTGTCAGGAGCAGGATTGTTGTCCTGCTTTCCAGCTCCTTGGCCAATGGCCGAGTTGGGGGATGATTGGGCCAGTGTTCTGGCCTTCTCTGTGATCATTTATTCCCTTTGTGTGTCATGCTGTGAACACTGTTTTGTGTTGTGGCTGAAAAGTAGACTTAGCACTTCCAAGTTGCATTGCCTGGGGTGGTGAGGCATTAATAAGACCCAGAGCTTCTGAAGTTTACTGCCTGGCGCACTGTAACTACAGATCATGGGGTGACTTGGCCTGGCCAAGGATTGCATAGCAACCAGGCATGTCAGAGGATTACTTCCTGGTTCAGGACATTTGACGGCTGTAGGGTGACCTGGAACAGTTGAGGATTATTACCTGGCCCAGCATGGATAAGGGCTGCAGGATAATGTTGTTGCCGGCGCCCCAGTGTTCCCAACAATGTGACCTGATGTGGTTGACGATTGTAAAGAACTCTGTCTGGTTGAGGATTATCGACTAGTCCACCAGTCTGAGGGCTGCCGCACCAGAGCCAGCCAGCATTCTGTTTGTTAAACAAGCCCTGTTTTCCTGGCACATTCTTTTGGTTGCAGCTACAACCCAGCTACTGAGCCGTGGCTCAGAACTGTCACACCAGCAGAGAGGAAAATGTTGTTCATCGCTCACCAAATGCCCAATTGACTTATGTGTTTAACTTTTTAGGCGATCGTTTTAAGTGCAAACAGATGTAACAATGGATTTTTATCTTCAGTGTCTCACTGTGGGATGTTTTTCCCCCCTTTAAGCTTACTAAAGCAAACTCTCTGCATGGTACAAAGTTTCTAGTCTAACCAACAGCACCCCATGGGACAGCACAGCCTGGAGCCAGGTAATTTGAATGCATAAAAACTAACAGGACGTCAAGATCAAAATTGTAGACAAGTCAGGGGAATTAACTATTCAAACTCGAGTGTCAGAGCACAGAGCAAAGTTATGAATTCTGGAAGATGGCCCCAAAACACAAGAGTGTCTTCTCATGAAATTTCCTTATCCCACTACTCTCAGCGTTCCTATCTGTGGCCCTAAGATAGCACCCATTACCACAGATGGTTTCACAGCACCCCTAGGAAGTAGGGAAGTGCTGTCACCCCCATTTTACAGATGGAGAGCTGAGGCACAGAGAGACTAAGTGACTTGCCTGAGGTCACAAAGGACATCTCTGGCAGAGCAGAAAATTGAACTCTTCTAAGTCCCAGGCTAGGTTCCCTAAACACTGGACCATCTTTCTATGCCTTGTCATGCCCCACAAATTGGGGAGTACATGAAATCTGGGCAGTTTTCTGCATTGTCTCCCTTATTCCTCAAGCAGTCCTGGTGATTTAATTGGCACCGTGAGAGGGTATACAAAGCCCGTGCCAGCATGGAAAGGGTTAAGGAGTTGCTTTGGGCTAGAGCAGGACCTCCCCTCCACGCCTACAAATCATGCCAGGACTGAAGGAGGGTTGAAACTCAGATGGGGGCAAACCCAGGGAGGGAACAGGCTGTTGAGCTCACCAGTGGGATCCCAGAGAGAGGTCTGACAGCCAGCAAAGCCTGTGCCCCTGCAGAAAGGAGAATGCAGGCCCCCTGGGCTAAGAAGGGGAAAGAGACTGAGACGTGTACTGGAGACCCAGTGGGCTCTGGGGTGGACTGATACTTGCAAGGCCCTGTGAAGTGAGAGAGGCTGATATCCTGATGGCAGCTGCTTGCAGGTTCTCTCTCTTTTCCTTTATGCTTTTATTTCCTTTATGCTTTTATTTCCCCTCCTTTGCTGACTGCATACTGTTTTGTTTGTGTCACCTGGGACCCTGGTTGGGGAGGAAATGGTCAGAAGGCCTAAGCCAGAAGGTAAAGCACCGGCTCTGCTAGCCTGATGCACCCCACAGTGCCTGCAGGGGTGGGGGAAAATGGACCTGCACAGGTGTGCTTCCCACGTAGCTCCTGGAAGGGGGTGCACTGCCACAGACTGGGCAGCATTAAGCCCTTAAGGAGAGTCTCCAACAGGAATGCTTTCCCCTTTGAGCATGGCCCCACAGTATGCCAACATTTTTATAGCTGACTTAGAACAACGCTTCCTTATCTCTAGTCCCTTAACGCCCCTACTCTACTTGCGCTACATTGATGACATCTTCATCATCTGGACCCATGGAAAAGAAGCCCTTGAGGAATTCCACCATGATTTCAACAATTTCCATCCCACCATCAACCTCAGCCTAGACCAATCCACACAAGTGGTCCATTTCCTGGACACTACCATGCTAATAAGCGATGGTCACAAACACCACCCTATACCAGAAACCTGCTGACTGCTATACTTACCTACATGCCTCCAGCTTCCATCCAGGACACACCACACGATCTATTGTCGACAGCCCAGCTCTAAGATACAACAGCATTTGCTCCAATCCCTCAAACAGAGGCAAACACCTACAAGATCTCTATAAAGCGTTCTTACAACTACAATACTCACCTGCTGAAGTGAAGAAACAGATAGACAGAGCCAGAAGAGTACCCAGAAGTCACCTACTACAGGACAGGCCCAACAAAGAAAATAACAGAATACCACTAGCCACCACCTTCAGCCCCCAACTAAAACCTCTCCAGCGCATCAAAGATTTACAACCTATCTTGAAAAATGATACCTCACTCACAGATCTTGGGAGACAGGCCAGTCCTCGCTTACAGACAGCTCCTCAACCTGAAGCAAATACTCTCCAGCAACCACACAACAAAAACACTAACCCAGGAACCCATCCTTGCAACAAAGCCCATTGCCAACTCTGTCCACATATTTATTCAAGTGACACCATCACATCAGCCACACCATCAGGGACTTGTTCACCTGCACATCTACCAATGTGATATATGCCATCATGTGCCAGCAATGCCCCTCTGCTATGTACATTGGCCAAACTGGACAGTCTCTACGCAAAAGAATAAATGGACACAAATCTGACATCAGGAATCATAACATTCAAAAACCGGTAGGAGCACACTTCAGCCCTGGCTGGGATGATTTAATTGGGGATTGGTCCTGCTTTGAGCAGGGGGTTGGACTAGATGACCTCCTGAGGTCCCTTCCAACCCTGATATTCTATGATTCTCTGGCCACTCAGTAAAACATTTAAGGGTGGCAATTTTCCAACAGAAAAACTTCAAAAACAGACTCCAGTGAGAAACTGCTGAGCTTGAATATGCACACTAGATACCATTAACTTGGGTTTGAATAGAGACTGGGAGTGGCTGAGTCATTACACATATTGGATCTATTTCCCTAAGTTAAGTATCCTCACACCTTCTTGTCAACTGTCTAAATGGGCCATCTTGATTATCACTACAAAAGTTTTCCTCCTGCTGATAATAGCGCATCTTAATTAGCCTTTTACAGTTTGTATGGCAACTTCCACCTTCTCTATGTGTATCTATCTATCTATCTTCTTACTATATGTTCCATTCTATGCATCCGATGAAGTGGGCTGTAGCCGAAGAAAGCTTATGCTCTAATAAATGTTTTAGTCTCTAAGGTGCCACAAGTACTCCTGTTCTTTTTGCGGATACAGACTAACACAGCTGCTACTCTGAAACCTTTGAGCATTGTTTTTGTTTTGTTAAATCTCCAGCTTCCCTGAGTTGGTACGTTACAGATTGCTCTGCTGAGACCAAAGCTGATGGTCTCCGCTCCCCAGAGAGTTCTTTGGATTTGCTTTAAAGGTAGAATTGGACAAGTCCTCCTTTGAGATGTTTGGTATTGTTATACACAGGACAGCAAATCAGCCTGACTTTGCTCAGTGTGTTACTGCAGAATCTATCAGGGACTGCAGCAGCATCCCAAAATGAGGCATGACCCTCCTCCTGTGCTTCTCTTAAAGTGACCTTGCATGGCATCAGATAAAACGCTACTGTGTATTACAAGACACAAGTAAACAAAATAGACAGGGATCTTTTGCTATGTACAAGCTATAGGCCTACAGTATTGTTAAAACCACAGTATCGTTTAGAGGCCTTAACTGAGCTTGGGGTCCAATTGTGCTAGACACTGTACAAACACAGGAATAGACAGTCCCTGCCATGAGGAGTTTATAATTGAAATAGACAAGACAGCCGGAGGGCAAGAGAGGAAACAAAAGTGAAACGATTATTCAAGGTCACTCAGTAGGTCAGCATTACTAGACTATATATGTTGCATCAATGTTGACCTCAACATCCAAATGACAGTGTTGTCTTAGAAACTCCAAACCTTCCTTCTATCCATAACCCATTCTTCTCAAGCCGATTTTATTAGGGGAATATATGGGTAGAAAATCTGAGATGCTTTGAATGTGATATGAGCTGAGAAAGACGTTACCCATGTTGTCTGTTTCATGCCCTCAGATGAGAAGGCATTTAACAGAATAGAATGCAATTATCTGTTTCAAACACCTTAAACCCTTTAATTTTGGCCCAAATTTAGGAATAAAACTATATCTTTATATAATAACACCTCAGCTAAAAACTTCTAGCACTCTTATTCTGTTAGCTGCCTTCCTTGGGATACCAGACAGGACTGGCCACTTTCCTCTCTACTTTTTGGTCAGGCCCTTAGAGCCTTTCACAGTCGTTGGCACAAATGGATTTGGCATAAAAAGTGTTCAAATGGATATGTGGACGCAAACCTGTCAAGGAGGGTCTGGATAATACTTAGTCCTGCCAGGAGTGCAGGGGACTGGACTAAAGACCTCTCTAGGTCCCCTCCAGTCCTATGATTCTATAAAATAGTGTTTTATGAAGATCTGCTGCTATTCCTTGGGAATTCTCTAGATGTACCATAGAAACCTAAAAGCAACTACACCGGAGATCATGCTTTATCAGGTTACAGAACAAACTGCAATAAAAGTAAAATATTGTCTCTTTCTAGACTTTGTCCTCATATTGAGCTAGTGAAAATTTACACTTGCTCTTTAAAATTGTGATGTACATATGCTGTTACAAAGTCTTGGGATGAAATTCACCCCTGTTTGTGCAGAGGACCAGCAGCACGGCTGTGCATCACTGAAATCCCACTTATTTCCTAGATTTTTCCAAACTATGATTACCTTAATCAAAACAGGAAGGAACACAAGGTTGGTCTGTATCCACCCCAAAGTGTCTTTGCATGTGGGAGAAATGTAACTTCAGAATATTCAATAGTCTGATCTGGCCCAGGGTATGACAGACACATGAGCTGTGGTAAAAGTGAAATACCTCGATGAATCATTGAACAGTGCCTGGGGCTACCCATGGCTCAGATACATCCACATCATTAGCAGTCTGGGAAAAACAACCTGAAAATTATCTAGTATATAAACACCATAATAAACCAGTTTGGCTCAGATCTCCTATGATTAACAAAACACACGCAAAACTCCCTCTTCATTCTCAACCGTATCATCCTTATATATGGGTGGAAAACAGAAGCATTAATTGGCCTCCTTAGTTATTAAATATAAGCCAAATGGAGAATCTTTTTCAAAACGATGTTGCTGGTCTTTCATTGATTACAAATCATATCCTTTATCTAATCCTCGTAAGCTGAAATTTGATCTATGTACTTATATGGTGCCCATCAGCATAGTACACAAACCCTCACAAAAATTTGTATTTATCCTCACAACATCCCAATCAGGCAGGGAAGTGTCATTATCCCCCTTTTACAGATGGGGAACTGAGATACAGAGAGATGCAATGACTTGCTTACAGTCATGTAGGAAGCCAGAATCTGAACCCAGATCTCCTGAGTCCTTGGCTAGTGCATTAATCACAGTGGCATGCTTTGTACAATGAGACATCTGCTGAGTAGTGTAACTGCAGCTAAGGTCGATGAGGTGCTCAGCTGCGATCCAAAATTACTTGTAGTCCACATTGAATACAGGGATTTAGAATGAACCTGTTCATTCCCAGTATGAATGATTTCAGGCTGTAATGGGAAGGGGCCTTCAATCTGGCATTTTCAGGAAAGCAGTGGGGCTCTATAGCAAAGCAACAACTCACTAGTGCGGCACCTCCTGCTGGTCATCCTGGGAATTAGCTCTTTTCCAGCATTGTTGCACCCTCTGCAGGCCAATGTCTCACTTGCCACTGGCCCCATGTCCCTCCTGGACCCTGGTGCCCTTTACCCTGGGGTTCTGCCCCAGCAGTTCCCCCACACTCTGGGTCTCCCCTCCCAGGGGAACCCCCAACCCTCTAAACCCACCTTGCCTCAGTGGCTACTGCCAGTCATCATCTAGCCCCGCTCACTGGGGCAGACTGCAGTCTGTAAAGGCCACTCATCACTGGCAAGGGGTTAGGAACAGTTGCCTCAGCCTATTCCCAGGCTGCACCTCTGTAGCCCCAGTACCTTTGTAGGCCTTCAACAAGGCCTCACCCTAGGGGTTCACCAGGCTGGAGCTCCCCAGCTCCTTTTGCCCTATTCCCCAGCACTGCTCCACCTCAAGTACCTTGCTCCCAGGCAACTAGACCTTCCCACTCCAGGGCTAGAGTGAGACTCCTCCAGCTTCTGGCCCACAGCCCTCTTATAAGGGCCAGCTGTGGCTGCTTCCCCCAATCAGCCTAGCTGTTCCCAGCCACAGCCCTCTCCAAGGCTGCTTTAACCCCTTCAGGGCCGGAGCGGGGTGACCACCCAGCTACAAGCTCTTTTTCATAGGTTCATAGGTGTTAAGGCCGGAAGGGACCATTATGATCACCTAGCCTGGCTCCTGGCAGAACACAGGCCAGAGGATTTTTTTAAAGTTACCCACTAAATTAAATTTCGTTAAATCCTACTGTTTCCGAGTGAAGTACACATGGCTGTAGACAGGGCTGGCCCTACCATGAGGCGAACTGAGGCGGCCGCCTCAGGTGCCAGACTGTGGGAGCGCCACTGGGACCCAGAGTGTAGAAAATGGTGTCTGCTGCTGGTGCATATGTATTCTCTCTGCTCTAGATGCACGGAGATGGTGGAGCGCTAGTGCAGAATGTGGTCACCCCCCTGGTGGAGTGCTGTGCTGGAGGAAGGAGGGCACAAGAGACATAACAGGCAGGCAGGAGAAAAGGTGAGAGGGAATAACAGAAAGCAGCAGGAGCTACAGGGAGAGAGAGGAGGAGAAGGAGCCTCTTATGTACCCCTCTAGTACTCCCAGGAGCCTGGACTGATTAACACCAGCTTCTCAAGGAGCTTCCTGTTTCCTGCTGCTTCCCTGAACCCACTTGAGGAGAACAGGCAGTCAGCCGAAGTAGTAGGAGCCAGTTAGGCCCTTAAGACACTGATCTCTTCCCTCACTCAGCCCCTGCTACCAGCCTGCTTATTTGTCCCCTTCAACTGAGTGTTGAGAGCCATTATAGCTGGCACAGAACAGCAGCCATGAGTGAAGGAAGAAAATGCCCCTCTTGGGCAGCATTCAGAAAAAGAAAGAAAGCTTTTCTACCTAAGCAGGAAGGAGCTCTCCTGAGATACATAGACACAAATGTTCACGGTGAGCCTTCCAGCCCCAGTGAGGATGTGATTGGTGAGGAGATACCTGATCTTCCAGTTAGTCAGAGTGCAGGTGACCTGGCAGCAATCCCTATCTCCATCTCAAATGGCTCTAACCATACACATTCCTGAAGAAAAGTGTAGATCAGAGAAGAGTGTGGTGGAGGCACAAGAAACAGCTGCTGCTGAGTTTAGTTCCTTAAGTCTAGATGATTCACGACTGTGGACCCACTTGAGCAGTAGCCTGAGGGACTTCCTTGTACTGCATGGGCCACAGCAAGTGAAAAACTTCATGTTCCCCAAAGACAATGAAAATAGAAGTTTCCATACAACACATTACTGACGTGAAATCCCCAATGGTGACAAAGTGGCGAGGCCATGGCTTATGTACTCAAAAACCCAGAATGCTGCGTACTGTTTGTGTTGCAAACTCTTCCAATCTAATGTTCCAGCCACATTGGGTTCTACAGGAACCAAGGAATGGAAAGATCTGGCTAGAAATCAGGCATGCCATGAGAAGGAAGCAAATCACCAGAGAGCATTACATAGGTGGAAAGAGCTTGAGATGAGACTAAGGTTAAAGGCCACCATAGATGATCAGCATCAAGAGATGATTGCATCAGAGTCTCTTTACTGGCAAAATGTTCAGAAAAGGCTCATTGCCACTGTGAGAATGCTTGCTACCCAAAACCTAGCACTGCGTGGCACTTCAGATCAGCTGTATGTGCCAAACAATAGAAACGTTCTTAAAACTGTGGAGCTGATGGCTGAGTTTGATGCTATACTCCAGGAGCATCTAAGAAGAGTCACCACCCAAGAAATGTACACACACCACTACCTTGGAAAAAATAATTCAAAGTGAGATCATAGTTACTGGCAACAAAAGTCAAACAGAAGATTGTGGCAGATCTGAAGTCTGCAAGATATTCCTCTGTTATTCTGGACTGCACACCTGACATCAGCCATACAGAACAAATTACTTTAATGGTGCATTTTGTAACAACAACAGAACCTAGTGGAAATGTCCCTGCAATGGTGACTGTCAGAGAGCATTTTCTAGAATTTATTGACATTGATGATACTACAGGAGCTGGTATGACAAATGTGCTTCTTAAAAAGCTGGAAGATACGGGAATTGCGATAGGTGACATGACAGGTCAGGGCTACGATAATGGTGCCAACATGAGAGGAAAGAACAGAGGAGTGCAGACACGGATCCGAGAGTTAAACCCTCAATCTTTTTTTGTCCCATGCAGTTCTCATTCATTGAACTTGGTGGTCAGTGATGCACCATCAGCTTCTAGTGAGGCTGCTGAATTTTTTAATGTAATTCAAAGCATCTATGTATATTTCTCTACATCAACTCATCAATGGCAAATTTTGAGGCAACATCTGGGAACATCCTCTCTGACACTGAAACCACTGAGTGCTACATGATGGGAAAGTCGAGTGGAGGTGATAAAGCCTATCAAACAACAAATTGGGAAGTTAGATGATGCCATAATTGCCATTATGGAGGATAATGCTATGACAGGAACTGTTCATGGGAAAACAGTGGCAGAGGGAAATGAAATCACCAGAAACACACATAACTTCAAATTCCTGTGTGGCTTAGTGTTGTGGCATGACAAACTGTTTGAAATAAATGTTGTAAGCAAGAGACTCCAAGGTGTTGACCTTGATATATCTGGAGCAATGGAACAACTGGACAAAGCAAAGTCATACCTATAGTCTTACTGGTCAGATGAGGGATTTCAAAACGTTCTGAAGAGTGCACAGAAGTTGGCAGAGGAACTTCACACTGAAGCTATTTTCCCACTCATTCAAGAATACAAGAGTCACCGAAGAGGACGGCATTTGGATTACAAGGCACGGGATAATCCCATAAGAGACCCCAAACAACAATTCAAAGTTGAATTCTTTAACCAGGTGCTAGATTGTGCAACAGTCAGTTGAAGAACATTTCATGCAGCTCAAGGAACACAACAGTATATTTGGGATGTTGTATGATATTCCAAAACTCCTCACTATACCTGAAGAAGACCTACACCAGCAATGCAGGGCACTAGAGACAGTGCTGACACATGATGACATGCGCGATATTGATGCGAGTGATTTAGGGGATGAACTGAAAGCCCTTTCAAGATACATTTCAGCAGGATCAACTCCAAAGGCTGTTCTGGAATATATGTGCACAAATAAGATGACCACCCTCTTTCCAAATGCTTTTGTTGCTCTGCGCATACTTCTAACACTTCCTGTAACACTTGCCAGTGGAGAATGCAGCTTCTCCAAGCTGAAGTTAATAAAAACACATCTACGCTCCACAATGACACAGGAGAGGCTGGTCGGCCTTGCAACCATCTCAACAGAGCATGAGCTGGCCCAGACTGTGGACCTTCAGCAGGAAGCAGTTCAAATCTTTGCAACCAAGAAGGCACGGAAAGCACCACTTTGATTATTCAAACAGATAAAAATGCCAGTGTTTACTATGCAGACAAGAAAAGTTATATTGGCTGTTCAGGTGTTGCAAAGTTAAGTGTTACTTCAAATTTTTGAACAAGGCATTTTAAGTTGTTAGTTCTCCTTTATTGGGGTAGGTAGCAGAGCAGTACCATGAGAGGAATAGAACAGGAAGAAGGCAGAATTGAGACCTTTCAAAATTTTGGCCCAAGCAAGGGGGCATGGGGGCGTGATTTGAGCTCCCCGCTTCAGGTGCCAAAATGTTGTGGGCCGGCCCTGGCTGTAGAACCTCTTCCTCATCTGCCTTCAGCTGTAGAACCAAGCACACTCAGATCCCAGCCCAGGATGGGTTTGACTCAGCTGCAGCGAATGTGTCATATCCAAACCACTGCCACTTACTCCAGCAAACTTGACAGCTTCTCTCTTTTTTTTTAATGACACTGTGTGACTTCTCCAGCATCAATATGCCTCACCACTGACTTGGGCCACCACCACTGGGGGATAGGGGGAAGTCGAAATGGAACTACCAGTCTTAGTCTTTTAAACATGGGACAAGATCGTCAGCTGGTGTAAACAAAGTGACAGTTTCACTGAAGTCAATGGAGTTATTCTGATTTACACCACTGAGGACCTAGCCCACTGTTCCTTAACTTGTTTCCCAGCATAGCGCAGCTAAAATCTTTAAAAAAAGAATACATGGAAACAAAGGAGGAGTTTTCCCTTGTCTCATCTGCAGTCTGTCTGCTTTCCCATTTTACTTTCTCATCTTCTTCTGCCATGTAGACAAGACTGTGACATCCCAGCCACATAGCCTGTAGAACACTGATGACAGCAACACATGGGATCACAGAATATTTTTGATTTAATATTTCTATTACAATTTTGACCATAAATATATGAATTACAAAGGAACAGAAGTTAGGGGGGCAATTTTGAGACTCAACCATCTGACAGACTATAAATAGCATATAGAATAAATAGACAACTGTCAATTATGGGCTGCAATTCCAGGCTTAGTATGTAGACAACACCTGTTAATAAGGGACTCTTACCAGTTTATTTATTTGTTTTAAAATAAAAACTGTTTACAGTGATTAACCCCAGGATGACAGATTTACTGTTTTCTGTGAAAACACTACCACGTAATGATCACTTGTAGGAGTTTTTTTAACCTACTGTACTGTACTTACATTATTTCTTTCATGCAAGTGGTGAAGCAGCACTTCAGGGTGTAGATACCATGCCAAATGCATGCAGAGAAGTTACTTTTTCTTATGAAAGAGGCATAACCAAAGAAGGGATTTGATTGGCTGACAAAGCTCTGGGCTGTGTGTTTGCCTAGTGGTCACTGGGATGGATCGCAGCTCATTAATCTAGTGTTGCTAAGAAATGTAACTAAAAATGTCATAAAAATCAGGGAAATAATCTGAGAAGAGGAGCTGAGGTTCCCATGTGGCCTCTTAGGAACTTTCTCCTGGCAGGAGACAACCACTGGGAGAAATGCTCTTCGGGCGTTTCTGACTAAATGTGCTAGCTTTCAGATTTGCAAAACGTACCCATAACTTAACTATAAAAGAAAGATGTTTGGGACATTTTGATCAGGAGGAAAAGTGAGATGCTTTTAAGCACGATGATGAAAATTTGAAGAAGAAGAAGAGCGGTTGTTTTGCCCTCAACAATGGAGGTGAGACCTTTGATCATCAAGGGGACTAGGGAATGTGGCTTGTTGGACTCTCCTCTGCATTGGACGTCCTCAGTGGTCAGAAAGGTGTGTTTCCTCTTCAGCTGGCTAAATGATTTTGTCCTTTTCTGTCAGATGTCAGCCTAGCCATGGCTATGCAGGCCTTTATCTCACACCTGCAAGCTAAGCTACTGCACCATGCTCTGTGTGGGGCTACTTGAGGGCCACCTGGAAGTTGCTGATCATGCTGACTGTCTTCTCAGTAGGGTAGTTTGACATGGGCCCTTCACACCAAAGCTCCATGCACTGGTTGCCAATTCATTTCCAGGTGCAATTCAAAGTCTTGGTCGGTATCTTTCAATCACTGCCTGGTCTAGGACTGTGAGAACCCTTCTCCCACTGTGGCCTGCCACAACCTTTGTAGTTGACAAGGATGCTTTGGCGTTTGGGCCCCATGTATGAATGTATACAGGTGGGCATTAGGGCATACTCCTTACCATGCTCTCAACTCAGGAATTCTCAAGTCTAGCTACACATCTAGGGCAAAATGCCTTGTTGGGTTCCTTCGAGTCCAGCATCCTGTCTCTAACAGTAGCCAAAGGCAGATGCTTCTGAGAAAGGGATAACCCTCCCTACAATGCTCCTAAGTGTGCAATACAATGTCAATAGGGGACAATTCTTCCCACAGCTGTGTATGCCCTGAAGCTGGAAGATTGTTAGACCTCATCATTTTCATCCTTGCTAATGGAACTATGCATGCTGTTCTCATTCATATAACTATCAAATCCTGTTTTGGACCTGGCTATTATCCTGTGGCAGAGATTTGCACAGGTTAATTACATACTACATTTTTTAGATTGCCTTTTCACCATTTATTCTGATATTCATAGATTTTAAGGCCAGAAGGGACCATTAGATCATGTAATCTGACCTCCTATATAGCGCAGGTCATAGACTTTCCTCCAGTTACTCCAGTATTGATCCCCACAATTTCCATTTCACTAAAGCGTGTCTTCCAGAAAGGCACCTAGTCTTGATATGAAGACTCCAAGAGATGGAGAATCCACTATATCCCTTGATCATTTGTGTCCTTAATGTTAACAATCTGTGCCTTCATTTCTAATTTGTATTTATTTGGCTTTAGCTTCCCGCTATTAGGTCTTGTTATGACTTTGTCTACAGGTTAAAGAACCCAAACGTATTGCCCTTTTACGTTCACTGAGTGTCCTTTTATCTTATTGTGATAGGGTAAATCAAGGGCCTGACTTGCCCTTTTACCATTCATTATTTTATATCCCACTGTCACATCTCTTTTCTGCAGCAACTAGTCCTCATTTCTCTCATCTGTATTGAAGCCACAGCTCCCTTTCAGTGTATCCATTGCCTTTTTCAGACCTTTTCTATTTCTGTTCTGTCCCTTTGGAGAGGAGGTGGCCAGACCCAAAAGCAGGATTACAAGACAGGACGTTACTATCTGCTCATAGAATTGCCAATATAATATTGAGTATAGCCTAACATTTCATTTGTCTTTGTTTTTTTCACCACCACCCTATACTGAGCTGACTTAGAGGACAACTAGGTTGTTTACCTCTATGGCTACAACTCACTCTGAATGAGCAGTTTGTACATGAATTTTATTCTGTTCCTGTCAATGGCCATTACTTTGCATCTGTATATTGTGAATTTCATCTTTTATCTTGTTACCCAATTTCCCTTCATTAGAGTATTCAAACCAACATAATTTAGTATTGTATGTTCCCTCCTTCTTCCCCAGTCAAAGGAACAGAACTGGCTGATTTCATTCCTACATTTACATTTTCTTAAAAACACAGTTTTAAAAAGCGTAGCCTCAGTGGGAAAGCTTCCAGGATCCCCACCTTCCTCCTCTGAGTTATTACATTTTTCATTCAGATATTAGCCCATCCTTCTCCCCAACCATTGCTGCAGTTTGATAATACATGTAAGACAGGGAGAGAAAATTGAGGGTGTCCACAGCGGGCAGTTATTCTGGAATAAGGTAGGGAAGTAGATTAAGCTAACCTCACTAGGAGGGTGGTGAAGCACTGTGATAGGTTACCTAGGGAGGTGGTGGAATCTCCATCCTTAGAGGTTTTTAAGGCCTAGCTTGACAAAGCCTTGGCTGGGATGATTTAGTTGGGGTTGGTCCTGCTTTGAGCAGGGAATTGGACTAGATGACCTCCTGAGATCTCTTCCAACCCTAATCTTCTGTGATTCTATGATTCTAACCTGGAGAAAAGCACACTTGCTCTGGAATAAGAGAGTGTCCACAAAGGGAACTATTCCAGAATAGCTGTTTCAGCCAATTTCTTAATATAGTCAAGCGCTTACTAGTAACTGATTCTACACAAGTTAAATTGATTAGCCTATTTTCATTGACAAAACTGAGAGATACAAAAAATCTAAGCAATCAGCATAAATAGCACATTCAAAACCAATAGAGGCCAGTTGAATGATCCTAAGGGAGTCCACTGGAGTCCTTATGAGGCACAGATAAGACAATGTAGTTTGTTTTAAATAAAACCTTTAACTTGCCAGTGTCCCTTCAATAAATATATTGAACACCATTGATTCCTTGGACATCCTACTGTTAACCTCTTGTCACGCTGAGAACTGTCCGTTTATTACTTCTCTTTGCTGCCTCTCTCCCAACTAACTTTTAATTCACAACCCAGGGTGAGATGTAAAATTCTGTAATCCCTTTCACCTTTTGTGAGGGGCTTTACCAAAAACCTTTCGAAAATCAAAATCAATTACAGCGCCTGCTTCTCTTTTATTTGCTGCTTTGCGACCTCTTTCAAAGTATTCCACTGCTGTCGTCCCACCCACCCCCCATTCTACTGATGCACCCCAATCCTGACCTGCAGACCCCCAGCTATCCCAGCCCTGGGCTCCCCACACACAGCTCTGCCAATGCCCCTTGCCCCTGACCTGCAGCCCCCCTGCTTTTCCAGCCCTCTCCTCCTTTTTCTCTGTCCTTCATTCTCTCCCTTTCTCTCTTTCCCTTCCCCGGGTCTAACAGTCCCTTTACATTCATCACATTAAAGAAAACATTTCATGGCCATCTCTTTTATCTCCTTCACTGAACAGTTAATCAGAAAAAATGCTTTCATGTTGCTAAATCAGGGCCAGTGGGCAAAGCCGGGCTGACAAAAGACATTTCCCTCTGTCATTAACCTGGCCTAAATAGTATTAATTACACAGGCTGCCCTTTGATTGTTGGAGTGTGGAAAGTATTGGGGCTGGTGGCAAGGCAGTAAAAACGCCAGGCTTCTCCCCCTCTATCTTCCACCCCAACCCCAAGATGATGCCTGTTTGCCTCACCTGTCTGGCCTTTAGGATTCACTCACTTGCCTCTTCCTCCTTTCCTGAACAGAAGTGTGAAGAGGGGGAGCAGGGCCTGTGTTGTCGATTATCAGCAGGGAGAGCACCCTGTGGGTTCACTAGGACCTGCAGGGATAGGGACACCTTGGAGTAATGGTTGAGGGTAGGAGGTAAGTCCTCCTAAGCATAGGTGCTGGAACGAGGGGGGCTGCCCCACCCCCTGGCTTGAAGCGGTTTCCATCCTATCCAGGATTTACAGTTTGGTTCCATGGCTCTCAGCATCGCCTTTGTACAAATTGTTCTAGCACCCCTGCTCTCAGGTGAGCTGCTGCTTCTACATTGAGCCAGCCCAGCATGGGCCGACTGAAGAAGTGAGTCCCTCGCCACATCCCTTTGGTCCTGCCGTGTCTGGGAGATGACAGGCATGGGGGAAAGGACCCTTGCAAACCTGGACCCAGCAAAAGAAACATCAGGAGAGTAAGTATGTAGCTTTTGGCTTCCTCTGACTGGCTGCGTGGATGAAGGGCATCCGCCCTTTCTAAAACCAAGGCATTGACAGTGGGTTTTCGAGTCTGAATACATTGTTACCCCCTTGCTACAGGTGTGGAGGGCCCTGAGGACAGTGGAGCCCTTCTGAGGTTTGACAGGGAAGGCGGGCTGCGGAGCCATGGGAGGTGAAGTCTGGGAGAAGGGTGGGACTCAGTGAGATCTGGCGAATTCACCACTCCATGATCCAGCATGAGAGACAGCGCAGTCCAGCAGCCAGGGCCCTGGGCTGAGAATCAGGAGACCTGGGTTTTATTTACTGACCCCTCCCTCTGTTTCCCATCCCAGCCTTTGTCTGTCTCTTTAGACTGTAAGTCCTTCAGGGCAGGGACTGGCTTACTCTGTGCTCGCACAGTGCTTGGCACAGTGAGGGCCAGATGTAATGCAAATAATACTCCTTCACTCCTTCCCTCACCGAGCAGCCTCAGGGCCACTCCTCAACCTGTGGGTGCGGCTTCCTCCATTGGAAACGTGATGCTCTCCCCTGTCCAGCTCTGAGGCAATATCTCCTGGTCTGGGGCAGCGGGTTAGGTTCATGTTGCACTGGCGACATTAGCAATTAACTGGTTAGTAATTTTGCAGAAATGTCTCTAACAAAACAACACAAACCCTCAGACACATGACTCATCCCCCGAGCTCTGAGCTGTGTGGATACCGACATGGACACTGCTCGGCCTCCGAGTGCCACTTACAGCTGGCCCTGTGCCATTCCAAACTGAGCCACGGGTTGGTTGGGGCAACCACAGGAGGAATGTGCACAGCAGCCACTCTGCATTGCGGCGACACTCCCCTGGGCTCGCAGCCGGGGCGGGGTCTGAGTCAACGATGCTGCTGCTCTGGTTTAAGCTGGCTGAGGCTCCTGTCCGTGGTGACCCTGAGCCATGGGGACAAGCTCCATGCCCAAGCGGCGAGAGGGAAATATGGTGGAAGCGGTGGATACCTCAGAAATCGTGGGACAGCTCTTTAATATTCACTTCCCATGCCAGCCATGTGCGCTCCTGGTATAGATCATGATCTCCTTCTCCTTTTGGGACTCGCATCTGGATATAGCTGCTTTTCTGCAACACAAACCCAATCACTCCCAACTCTGCCTGGTGTCCACTCCCCGCAAGCCCTTTCTCTCCTACTGTGGCTTTGCCCATCTGTCTCCTCTCCACCCCAGGCCTGACTCACTTTCTACTGAACGATCTTGCTTCATTTGACATTGCTTTGCACTACCACCTTGTTCTCTAGGGCACTGTAGTGTTGTCTTCAATATGGCCTCCATTTGGAGACAGTTAGAGGCAGTTATTCTGACCCAAAATGCACTTATCATACACTCACGCGTTTATCCTGTATGTGCCGGGATGGGCCTGCTCGTCCCATGTCAGGATAATAGACTGACTTCTCAGCTGGCATAAATCGGCGTAGCTCCAATGAAGTCAATTTATGTCCTCTGAGGACCTGACCCAGTGCTCTAAAGATGATGGGCCAAATGAATCTGTGGTGTCACTCCATTCACCTCAGTGAAGATGATACACCAAGGGTGAATGTGGCCCAGTTCTCTGTTAACCAAGGGCTTTTAAATCTAATAGTCATTGAGTTTAAGGCCAGACAGGACCATCAGATCATCACTTTGAAATTCAGAAAGACAGTAAGGCCACATGTGCTCCAAGCTGAGTTAGACCTAAGATTCTGCAGCAATCTGGTGCAGCCGACTAAATTCTGGAGCAGCTTCATTTACTTTTTTAGACAAAAATATTTACTGAATCCGATATGCAAGTAAATAATCCATTCAGGACAGTTTCCCCCACACTATGCTTTTTTATATTAAATTCAATGTATTTTAAGTTGTTCACACATTTGCAGTTTTCCATATGCCAGTGATTTTTGTATCGATAATGTGGAAGTTTGGGCAGCTGTCAGAGAGTTGGAGCATTAGGGTTTGGTCTGGAAGGCAGATAGGGATTGTGGGATTAAAAACACATTAGCGGAAAGATTCTGCTAAAATTACCAGCAAAGAAATAGTAAACAACTCTGACATTTGCATTGTCATCACTAGGTTTCAGAGTTAATATCTTACTGAGGTGAATAAGGACAGTACACACCTCTTGCCACTCTTGTTGCAGGCATTCTGCGGATTCAGGAAGATGTGGCTGCATTTGTTAATATCAGTTTCACGCTTTTAAGCTTTTCTTCATAACCTTGAGGCTAGACACTTTTTTACAATGAAAACTTGGAACATAGGGAGATAGGGATCGCCAGACTGGATCAGCCATGGGGCCCATCTAGTCTAGTATCCTGTCTCCCACCGTGTCCAACAACAACTGCTTCAGAGAAAGATGCATGTGGCCCCACAGCAGGCAGTTATGGAATAATCTGCTCGCCAAGAAAGTCTCTCTCCAATCCTCATTAGTTAGAAGTTGTCTTATGCCTTGAAGCCATGGCATTTCTAGCCCTTCCAGAACTCCTGTTATTTTTTTAATTTGCTTGTTTTTAATCCCTCATATTGTAATTCTGGATAATGAGATACTGGGTTCTGGGGCATAATTCTGTGGCAAACAGTGGTTTCTGTGGCAAATTCCTTGGGCTGCAAACTCGTAGGATCAATATTGCCTACACAGAGCAGATGATTGATCTGAGATGATTGAGAGTTGTGTGTGGTGATAGGCACAAGGTGCTAGTATTACAGATCATCATCATGTTAACATCAGGGCATAGTTCCCAGTGGAGTTTCTGCGTGTTCAGTGAGTGATACATTAGAATGGACTTTAGTCTCTCCTCTGCCCTGGGCACTACGCCAGGTGTCCTTGAACTTCTCCATCAGTGCTCATGAGCTTCATATTTGGGACTTTGCTGCCACATGGTGGCATCCATTCTCTCCTCCTGGCCCTGGGATTCCATCATTTGCACTGGAGAGATTAATGAAGCTGGAAAGAGCTTTTCTCAGCTCGGGGTTAGGTTTATTCTTTGAGCTCTCGGTGACCCATTTCTGAGCTTCTAGGAGCTTTTCCAAGAACATTTTCCTACACAAAAACATCAGTGATACTGGCAAAAGCTTCAAATTGTCAGATACTTTACCGGCAACATTTAGGTTTTGTTAATAAAAGGGTTTTACAGAACCTAGTAGCAACAGAAACATTCTCGCAAAATATTCTAGCCTTTGATTGCACTTAACCCCTGCAGGGTTTGTAACCTGAATTCAGTGGCATCTCAGGATAGGCAAAGCAGGACGTGAAACTAACGCGTCTGTTTGAGTTGTCCAAGATGAGTGAAATGCAAAGAGCCAGCATTCACCGGAACTAGTGACCAGATTGTCAGATCCTTCCAGTGGGAATATGCCAGGCATTACGGTAGAACTGTATGGCTGTATATCGTTATTTAGCTAGTCCTGTCCCTCTGAGCCCCAGGTGCTGTGATGTTTCCACACCATGCTGAGGCGACAGACAGACTTGCATGGGTTCAGGCTGGGGTCAATGCAGCCCAAAGAAGCTGAATGAAGGGACACCAGATGTGAACTCAGAGTCAAACCAGCTGCTTCCCCTTGTGCTGTGCATGTGGCCCTCTCAGATGGCAAACTCGTGGAGAAATGCTCCTTTGCCTGATACACTTCCCTCGGAGCCCCCGGGGCCCAGCGCAGTACTGCATAGGACACTGCAGGTGGCAGCATTGATGAGCAGACACAGGTAGCTGGGAAACAGCATGAGCAGCAGAAGGATAAGTTGAGAGTATGGGGTAGCAGGTCCATCTGACTGCCCAGAAGAAAGCCTGAAAAGGGCCACCTGGTTTGCAAAGGATCCTGGGGGTTACTGCCTAGAGGGGAGCTCCCAAACTCTGTGGCCACTGATGCCTGAATTGATCAATGTCACACATCCAGGCTGCTCCTGCCCTTCCCATGCCAACAAATAGCATGAGGACTTCTCAATAGCAGCTCTCTGGACTCACTTGCTCCCCAAACCCTTCAAAGACAGTGAGTTCCATCAGCCTCTCTTCGTGCTCCATGGATCTGGGCACACGGTACAATCTCCACCTCCCTCTTCTCCCACTGCCTCCCAAGCTGAAGGCGGTAAATCTAGTCCTGTCAGGACATCTGACAGCAGGGTCACTCTCCAAGCTCTGGCTGGGGGAGGCAGTCAGAACAAGGTGGGCATGGAGTGATCGAAAGGAGAGGGGAGAAGGACGTAGCAAAGGCAGAAGACTGAGAGGTGTGACCTCCATGTAGGGAGAGGACTTTATCTAGAACAGGCCAAGGGGTAGAACTAGGAGTCAGGGATGAAACTACTATGGGAAATGCAGGCTGAATATCAGGAAACACTCTGTGAGATGGGAGCCAGGAGATGGTGGGAACCCATCGCTTAGGGGTTTAAACCTTGATGGTGCAAAGAACAGACGGTAGAGAGCAATCCTCCACGGGCCCTCCAGAGGGAGAGTAAATGGAACTGAATGGGGCTACTCTGTCTTCAGTGTCTGAGTTCTGTAACTCCCAGTGGTGCCTGGGGGCAGAGGGTAGCGGAGGAGGGGGCTGTGTGAGATAGAAGCCCAGGGCAGCAAATAATCTAGTTTTCAGATGAAGTGCTTTATCAGGCCAACCAGCACCCTCACAGACACTAGATGAAGGCAGAAGGAGAGTATCAGAATCATCCATGTCTAGTTGTTAAGTGTGTGGGCCTTGGAGGAGAAGTTGTGAATTCTACACAGCCTGATGTGCCCATGAGCTAGCTCCTTACTCTGCAGGTGTGCCTCGGTTTCCCCATCTCTAACAGGGGACAATAAATAATAATGACCTACCTGAGAGGCCCTTTCCTCCCTATTTCACCAGGTTGCCTCTTGTGTTAAGAAAGAGTGTTCTTGGATGCAGGAGCCAGGTCTCTGCAGCTCCCCAGCCCAATGGAGCCTGAGTCCAAATGGGGTAGCTCAGTGCTACAGTGACACAAGTAAAGCGTATTAGTAATAATAGCATCGGGAGGCGCTGGAGAGGTGCTAAGTATTATTATATCCTCAGCAGTAGAGAGGCTGTCACTGAACACTTCAAAGAAGGTCTCTCTTTCATCTCTGTGCTCTGAGCAGACAACTCAGGAGACTCTTCAACAAGAGGAAGGAGAATTCTAATATCCTTGCAGCGTGGAGCCCTGCCAGCTCCTCTGAGCAGCTGGTTTGGTGACCATTAAAGAGGGCACCTTCTTCGCTTCCCCCCTAATCACCTTAGTTGGCTCCAGCACCTGGCAGCAGAACAGCCAATGCTCTCCAAGGATTGCCATGTCGGAGCGACTGTGCTCACAGAAGGACCGCCTTCATCTCACCCCATCCCCTTGCTGCGCAGTCTTGGAGAACATGAGTTGTTTTCCAGCCCCCTGAGGTGGCTTGGTATGGTGGGCCTGGATGGTGAGCAGCCCAGCACGTCTGTCCTGAACAAGAAGGGACATGCATGAGCCAGGGCAGTGGTTCTCAACCAGGGGTACACATACCCCAGGGGTACGCAGAGGTCTTCCAGGGGGTACGTCAACTTATCTAGATATTTGCCTAGTTTTACAACAGGCTACAGAAAAAGCACCAGTGAAGTCAGTACAAACTAAAATTTCATACAGGCGATGACTTGTTTATACTGCTCTATATACTATATACTGAAATGTAAGTACAATATTTATATTCCGGTAGATTTATTTTTTGTAATGATATGGTCAAAATGAGAAAGTAAGCCATGTTTCAGTCATAGTGTGCTGCGACACTTTTCTATTTTATGTCTGATTCTGTAAGCAAGTAGTTTTTAAATGAGGTGAAACTTGGGGGTACATAAGACAAATCAGCCTCCTGCAAGGGGTCTAGTAGTCTGAAAAGGTTGAGAGCCACTGGGCCACCGAGGAGATAAGCATAGCTGCTATATATAGCTTGGTGGGCGTGGTGTGTGTGAGTACACGTGAGAAGCCTGCACAGAAAATGGATGGTACATGGCTAGATCTGTGCCCCCTGAGTGGGGAACCCCGAAACACACACTTTCACTTAGAGATTTACTAGTAACCTAGTGCTAAGGGGCAGCCTCCTGCTGGGAAAGGGGTCTCAGTTCTTGTCTTTAGCTCCCAAAGCACTTTACAAAGGGGGGATGGAGGGGTGTCGGTCTCATCCCCATTTTACAGATGGGGACGCTGACTCATGGCACATCAGTAGCAGAGCCTGGACCAGAATCTAATCCTTTTGGCTCCCAGCCCAGTGCCCGGGCCACTGGCACACGCTGCCTCCCAAAACTAGCTAGCCTCCAGAGCTGGCTGCCCCTGGCAGACGGATCATTGTGGCTCTCTGGGACGTGCCAGTTTTCTATGGGTCTGACTTCTGTTTCCTGCAGGAAACCAGCTTGCACTGTCCTCTTACACAATCAGTGCCCTTGTGCCACCCGGAGGGTGTGAAGCCGCAGAGCTAAATGACGTCTTGTGCCCCACCTGGCTTCCTCCCCAGCTCTGCTTCTGCCCATTCCAAACCTTTGCCTCATAGTGCAGCAAAAATTAGAGAGCATCTTTCTCCCTCCCTTGGGACCGGCCTGTGTGTTGGCAGTGAGAGTCACATGAGCGATAGGGCTGGTCGGAAAGCTGGCAGGGTCACTGGAAGGCAAACACTGACTCCAACACAAACAAGAGTCCCGTGGAGGGAGATGGGACATCTTTCCCACCGGGGTTATTTATAAACTGTTTATCAAAGGTTTGCTGCTCTTGGCATCACGGGCAGCAGGCTATTTTTGGGCAGATGTTGCAGCTCTCTGCAGAGATGAGCTAGCACTGGCCTGTCTCCTTTTCTCCCTTACGCTATCCACCCTCCCTAGGTCTCTGATGCAGACCTTCCAGGCGATTATATTTGTCTATTTACACACATGCTTTTGAAACAAAATCTCTACACCCAGGCACATTCTCATAATTAATCCCAATCAGCAAACCTCCTTGTCCTTTTCCATCACCACTGATGACCCAGCTATTTCTGTGTCTACAGAATCTTCCCCCCGTCCCCCCCCACCACCAGTTTCTCCTGCTGGTGATGGAGGCACCCATCCTGACGAGAGGAGGAAGTATCTTGTGGTTAAGGCACAGGACTGGGACTCTGGAGATCAGCCTTCAATTCCTGTCTCTGCCACAGGCTTGCAGTGGGATCTTGGGCAAAAGCCATAGTTGCTCTGTGTCTCTCGGGGATATTGGCAGTTCCTACCGCACCAGGGTATTGTGAAACTTCATTAATGTATGTTTCTGAGGAGCCATACTAGGAGAGAGTTGGCGGAAGCGGGAGTTAATAAATGGCAAACTCTCTGAAAGCGGGAGGTGGGCAATGGAGGAGAGACCTCCATGCTTACAGGTTCCAATGAGCAGCAATGCGCCTTGGCATTAGAAGTAACCGCCACCTTTAAGCACAGCTACTGAACAACTCCAGGCATCTCAACATGGAGCGTGTCTAATGTTCCTGTTTGTGAATGAAGACCATGCTGGGTACATAGGGCTGAAATCCAAACTGAAGGAAAAGGTGGGAAGGTTTGCTTGGCACTGGAGTCTCGGAGACTCGAAGGAAGTCAGACGCGACAGAGACAAAAGGGACAGGGTTGGGGCAGAGAGGCAGGTGGAGGGATGTGGAATCAATGACGATTGGAAACTGTAAGAGGAGTAACAGGGAAATGCATATGAAGCCATTTAGTTGCAATATCAGTAAGAGGAAGTCTGCCATTGGCAAGATAGAAGAGGATCAAACTCTGAAGGGAGGTCAATGGCCCAACCAATGACCAAGAGGCAGCCACCTAAAAAAGCCAAAGAGAAAGAAGGGGCAAGTGGTCCTCCGTGACGATTCCATAGCCAGGCGCCTGGTTTACACGGCCCATGACACAGATAAGGAAAATAGGATTATACATGCTGCCTTGCTGGGTGCCGGGACAAAGGGTATCACCATAAGGTGGCCAGGTGTCCTGAGGAATGCTGGGGATTTCCATCTCATTATCAACCACATGGGAACAAATGATACCTCTATAGGAAGATAAGCATGACCTCAGAGACCTGAGAAGAGAAATGAAGACTTGGCCACCACAGGAGAATCTCTTTCAATGTCCTACATGAGAGACCATAGAAGAAGGATGGTACTGGAGAGCAACTCATGGATTCACTGAAGGGTGCAGAGACTTTGAGTTCAGAGAGCATAAATATGCTTCTTACTCTCAGGGGTGATTGCTTGAACTTAACAGTCTCCACTCATGCAAGAAGAGGTGCCAACTTCCTAGTTTCAAAACTGGCAGGGCTCACGAGGTGGGTGTAATGGGGTGTATCGACCCCTTAAGAATCAAGGGGGGGCAGAAGACCCTGTTTCAGGTATCGAATTGCATAAACGCCCAGAAAATGGCCTGGTAGCAGCACTGAGGAAGCAGTCCCAAGGAATTAGGAGTTGGACTTGCGGGGAAGCCCAGGACATTGTTCCTTTAAGGGCCTGAGATCAGGAGTCCTACAGCATAGGGTGGCACAGGGCTTCCCTCTCTTCCAGGCCATTGGGAGGAGCTTTCTGGAGGAGGGCAGTATGTAGACTGTCTTCCTCCCTCGGAACAGGGGAGACACTGAAATTGAAGGAAGCCAGGGCCAGAGGGCTGAGTTCCTCCAGAAAGGGTTGGGACTGGCGGAGCAGACTGCAAGAGGAAGAGCTCTGGGTGTGGCAGAAGAACCAGAAATCAGTATGAACTGTTGAATTATGATTATGAGCTTTATGCTGGGGACTCACTGATCTTAATTTGGATTATTTTGTGAGGAAGGGCTCTGAGGACTAGGTGAACTGGGTAGGTTGTCCTGTGAGCCACAACAGAGACTGCGTGGAGTGCTTAAGGGGCCCACAAGAGGGAGCTATCAGGGTCAGGGTGCCTGCAGAGCTACCCCTGGCCACGAAGGGGCGCTCAGTGAGCGGCCGCCCCAGTACAACGGACTTCACGCCATGCAGGAGGCTGGAATGTACTTCCAGCCAGCAAATATAATGGAGGACGACAGAGCTTTCTGAAACAAAAGAATTATTGTCTCTACGTGCATTATGGAAACAAGCAAGACGCACTCTGAACTACGGGTTGTAATTGTAATCTGGTGGAGTGACTCTTCTAATCATAATTTCAATACCAATGGGTCCAGTCGACATGGGAAAGATCATTGGAGAGGGGATAATGCGTGTTTGGGAGCTACGGTTCAACAACAAAGAAAGTGCTGGTAAAGTTCCTGGGTTAGAGATACAAAGCACAAAACCAGAGGAGAAACAGGAGGGCATGCCCACCTCTGGGGTACAAACAGCCATGATCCAGTGCAGGAACAGCATTTTGTGAGCCAGGGTGGATTTTAAGCACACGCATGCACACACTTATTCTCCATTTATGCCACTCTTGAGTCCTGAGGCATTGGCCTTATGGTCGCTCTTCGCACTTTTACTCCTAGTGAAGAAAGAGCCACAGGAGAAAGCATTGAGATCCATCACAGTGCCCTAAAAAACACCATCACAAAGACACAGCAGACTATCTTTCTATCGGAGAAGAATGCAAGGAACAAGCCACGACCGGCACAGACTTCCAGGGAGCTAGTACCCAGACCTCAGGTTAGAAAATCTCTGCACTAGAAATGGAAAGAGAGGAGGCAGAACTAGAGACTCTGCCCTAGATGTGGCCATGGAAATGGGCCACATATCTGAAGTGAAACTGAAACATACAACAGCTTGGAAGGAGAGGCAAATACAAACACATATAAATACGTGTGATACAAATAATAACACTTACGGCACATCACTGGGGTCTGTGTAGGCCAGACTCCAGAACTGCGAAAGGGGCAGTCCCATTTATTAAACTCACTGTGTTATTGGTGTCCCTAAGCACCCACCAAACCCCACAACCTCCACCCTGTCTGCAATGGCCCAAGAAAAAAACTACCTGGCCAGAAGGCTTACAAATCTGAGCCCTGGCAAACCAAGTGGGGAAATGAGCTCCAGAGCCTTCTGGGAGAACACCGGGGCAGCAAACCCGCATGCTTTACAAGAGGACTCTGGCTAGAGTGCATCTGCCGATCTCAGGGTGGTGCGTCATGGGGAGAGAGGCGATCTCTCGGGCAAGCGGGGCCCAAAGCATTTAGGGTTTGATAGGTTTAAAACCAACACCTTAAATTCCACCCAGAAGCTTGTAGGGAGTTCATCCAGATCCCAGAGCGCTGGCTGAAAGTGCCTCCAATGGGCTGATCTGCTTAATAGGCAGAATTCTGCACTGGCTTCAGAATTCTGCACTGGCGGCAGGGTCCCAAGGTGCACTGCGTTCCGGTCAGGAAGCTGGGGGAATGGGATGGGGTATTGTGCATGTCTTGGGATAATTCCTGTTGGAATCATCCTCGGAGTTGAATTGTGGAACAAGAGGGCACTGAAAACCCCAGCTGCCTCTACCAAGGGAAAGAGTTTTCAATCGGTCAGTTAATGCTGCTTCGGCACTAGGATCTTGCGGGTGGCTGAAACGTAGATTCCATCCTCTTCCCCTTTATAAACTAAGACAATGATCCAGACAGTGGGGAAGTGACTCCTTGGAGGCAATTCCAGAGTCGTGGTAGCCAGGGCATCTCTCTCCAGACAGACAGATGGGTTACTCTTTCCCCCTTGTGTCCTCTTTCTCTCGCCTTGAGCCGGTCGTGAAATTGGGAAAAAACCCAAACTGCATGTGGACTGGCAGCCAGACAACAAGAGTGGGAGAAACACCGGGACACTAACGGCTGCCAGGTCCTTCTGGGCTGTAGGGCACGTACGTGCGGCTAGCAGCGTGCGAGCCAGCATGTGCCGGTGCTGAGTGACACGCACGGCTCTGCTGGCAGGCTGAGCAAACGTCAGCTGAGGGCTCTGAATACAGTCCAGATCAGCTGGTAGGGAATAAAACAGAGGATGGTAACTGCTTAGCCCCTGCCCTCCCTTCACAGGGCTTGCACCTGGTTCCTATGGCTTGGTGCTCAGAAAACACAAGAGCAGCATGTGCCTTCCGGCACGTTAGCCTTCTCAGACAGCTCATCGACCAGCGCCTCTGGGTTAGCACCACAGACCCTGTGGTGGTTCACTGTGGGATCCAGATGCCCACTCTTTTCCAAGCACTCTGGTCAAATTTTAATCTTAGGTTGGCCCAAATTCTACTGAGCCGTGGCTCCAGCCACCAGCTAACCTGCGTCCCTGTGGCTTAAGGAAAAGAAATCATGACCTTTCAATCAAGGACACAAGCCTCCCACACTGACCTAACGGAGCCTCTCCTGTACAAATCATGCTTTTGCCACTTTCATTCTATTCATCTCAGCCCTTCTCAGCAGTGTGCAGGTCTGAGTGCCCTTGCAGAGTTAACAAAGTACCGAGACTCCCCTCAATTCTACGCTGCAGTCCAGGTCTGGCTCCCTCCCTGCAAGGATCCTGGCTCTCACATTATCATTGCTAATTAAGGCTGGGCAAAGGGGTTAACATAAAAAGAATCAAACCCTCCAGGCCGATAGCCCAAATCTCAAATTCAGTCCTCCTCCAAAACCAACTTCACCTCAAATTTTAAACCCACTCTCCAAATCTGCCCCCTCGCCCCATCATCTCACACCCAACCTCCCACCTTGACCCTAATCTCCTAGGCCAGAGATTATTGTGCTTTTTAAAAAAAAATCGTGGAGATTTATTAAGAATTTTCATACAATATTATGCACCTCTGCGCTGTATTTCCTGTGCTGGCTGGAACCAGACCCCGCCTCTGGAATCTCATGAGAGATGCTCCTCTCATGAGGCTTCCAGCCCAATTTACCCGAATGAAGGGGTTTGGAGAAACACCCTGACTTGCAGCTTCTTAAACGAGATGAACGGAAGCCGTGAGTCACCTCTCAGTAGTGTAACTGCTAAGGGCGTTCAGGTGACACTGCTGTGATAGGAAAGTTCCAGCAGTTTCATACACTGGACCACGGACACGTAGTCACTTGGCTATCCAAACCCATGCTCCGAAAGAGTGAGGCACTGAAATGCTTGAGGGTGAGATTCAGAGAGCCTGCACAAACCCAGGGGGCTTAAGGGGGATTAAAGGGGCTGAAAGACCTGTTGTGGGTGCTCGTCATGGGGCTGAACTTCACTCTGAATGAATAATAGCAGGTCAGGGGGTTAATTCCTTAGCTAGGTGTTGTATCTATGATGACCTGGTATGGAATGGTCACAGGGCACCAAGATTCTGTGATGGCACTGTGAAAAATGCCACAGGCAAAGAGAGGCAGACGTCACTTGGGGCAGAGACAGCAGGTTTGGCACTTACAGAATTTATGCTTGTAAACTTCTCGTTCATTTCTCAGTTATTCACTGTAGCGGAGCTTCTACTTCCAGGCCTCCAGCCACTAGGCAGCAAAACCATTAACAGCTGTTAAATACGTGACGCATTCCATCCACTAGCTATTGCATTTGGACAGCTTTTTGCATCTCCATGCTGTTGCAGGACCTAGTAGGTCAGTTTGCTAGCTCTAGTTGCTGCGATCCAAAGGTTCCAAAGCTCTCAACAAACTTTACACTACAAATTATATACTGTACTGAGAGCTCTTCCATCCACATTGAAATGCAGCCAGATCTGGAGTGGAACATGCGAGCTGTTCAACAGTGCACAGCAGCACCATGGGGCCAAAAGTGAAGAATCCCTTACACAGGAGAAACTCAGGTGGCTAGAATTTAGTCAGGATGCCAGGATTAACCCCACATATATTGCACAAATGCTACAGGATCTTTAATGCAGCAAAGAAAGCAGGTTTGGCATCTCATCTGAAATAAGGCCTCTCTAACTAGGGTGAGTTCCCAAGCACCATGGGGCACCGGCTCAGAGCTGGCTCAAGGTGACGAGCGCCCCCTAATGAATCATGCATGCCATTTCTTCCTGCAGTGCCTGCATCTTGATTGTAAGCCTCTCCTCCAAGCAATGACCAGGCCTAACCCCCTTTAGGTTTAAATCTTGCCTCAGAGAGGAGGGAATATGAGTTTGGTCTCATCTGAGTCCTTATTTGGGCCCATCAGATACTGGCATGATTGCCAGTGTGTGTGGTATCGGGGGAGCTGCGGGTCAGACCTGAGTGACAGAGCTACAGCCTGGATGTGTGAATTCCTAGCAGAGTTTCATAGGGTCCAGACTGACCTTCTGCTTTATCTGACGGTATAGCCTGAGGATTAGCAGGATTGTTTTAACGTTAGTTTTAAGGGAGCCCATCCCTTTAAATAAGAAGAGAGAGCAGGGCCATGCACGTTCCTCTGGGCTCACTCCATCAGGTCCCAAGGGCAGCAGCCCAGCCCGGGGCAGGGTCTAAGAGGCTTTTGCCATCTCATCTATGAGTCATAGGGCATAGTTATTGGCCCCCACATGCAAATGGGGCTTTTCAGAGAGACTGAGTTCCATTGTGCACATCTTGGGAGAGGGGCTGGGTGAAGGTAAGGCAGAAGGAGGCAGGCTGGGACACAGACAAGTTATGCTGGCTGCTGTAAATGGGCAACGGTGGCTAACAAATCTGGAGTCTGGGATTCCCCACACTATCATGCCAACAGCCATCTGAAAGCAGCCTGGATTCGCCCCAGCCTTGCACCACTAGGGGAGAAGCAGAGAGTCAAATCTGACCAGGGCTTGCTTTTTGTATGCGCTTGAAAATGAGGAAAGGGGGCTGCAAGCAGCACCTGGATCTAGGCAGGGAAGTGCTGTGCAACATCCCCCTATGCAGTCCTGTCACTGCCCCCCACTATCCCAGCCCAGGGATCCCCACACACAGCTCTGCTCAGGCCCCTCACTCCTGACCTGCAGCCCCTGAATTGTGTAGCATGAATTCATTACACAGTGGTTTTATTATGTGCACTCACAGTGAAACCGAAGCTCTCGTCTTGCTTGGAGACGATGCCACCAGCTCCCCAGAAGCAGTTGAATAACTCGTAAAAATCCTGAGCTCTAGAATGGCAGCAGGTTCCCCTCATGGCTTCATTACCAAAGGGGATGAGTGACACGGAGCCCCAGCACGTTCTTAAGCAACTTTTCCCATACACATCATTCTGAAGTATTACACTGAGAAAAGCAAACCTGACACCAAGCTGAACTGTGACTCAGGGAGGGTGGATGTCTCAGGAAACCAGAAATGGCAAACAGAGCCTCAGTCACTGGGTCTAATCTGACCCCAAATTGGTAGCAACCAAAAGTTGTTCCCATCTGATGGCCATTGAACAAATTCTGTTGTGCTCCTAGTGGACAGGCATCTATGTCACAAAAGCCCACTATTGCCATTGGCACTAGCTGGCATCTTTGCAGGCAGTCTGCAGAAAAGCCAAGGGCTGAATAGGCTACAGAGCCTCCTCTTGGCCTCCAGAGATGGACCTTATCGGTTATGAGTCAGATCCACAGATGGGGATAGCTCCATTGACTGTGGGGCTATGCCCATTTACACCAGTCGAGGATCTCAGATTGATGGACCTCAGCAGGAGACAGCACGTGTGGGAAATTAGCCCCTTCTCTGCCATTCTGTGGATAAACTGAGACCTTCACTGTTCAGTGCTATGAGTCCAACAGTTCACCGGGGACGTGGGGCCCTATTAAATAATGTCAGATCCTTTGAATCCCTGTAAATGTGCTAGGTGCTGGTACCATAAAGCACTGCTCATGGCAACTCTGCTTACCATGGGTCTGCCTGGTCACATCTGCTCACTTTACAAACACAGTCACATATTGCCAGCCAGACAGCAGAGCTAATGTAGCTAGGGAAAAGCAACCTATTTCATTCTGCCTTTCCCATCATCAGCTGGCTATGCTCACAGTCTTTGTTAGGGAGCAAGAACACAGCGAGATTTCCAGAGACGAAGCTAAATGGGCAAGGCTATATGTGAGCAAATTCAGCCAGTACATCATCAAGAAGTTGAACAACCCAGAGATAGAATCATAGAAATGTAGGACTGGAAGGATCTTGAGAAGTCATCTTCTCCAGCCCCCTGCACTGAGGCAGGACCACGTATACCTAGACCATCCCTGATAGGTGTGTGTCTAACCTGTTCTTAAAAACTTCCAGCGACGGGGATTCCACAACCTCCCTTGGAAGCCTATTTTAGAGTTTAGCTACCCTTATAGTTAGAAAGTTTATCCTAATATCTAACCTACATCTCCTTTGATGCAGATTAAACCCATTAGTTCTTGTCCTGCCTTCAGTGGACATGGAGAATAATTGGTCACTGTCCTCTTTATAACAGCTTTTAACTGATTTGAAGTCCATTCTCAGGTCTCCACTCAGTCATCTTTTCTCAAGATTAAACATGCCCAGTTTCTTTAACCTTTCCTCATAGGTCAGGTTTTCTAAACCTTTTATCATTTGTGTTGCTTTCCCTGGACTCTCTCCAGTTTACCCACCTCTTTCCTAAAGTGCAGCACCCAGAACTGGACACAGCATTTCAGCTGAGACCTCACCAGTGCCAAGTAGAGTGGAACAATTACCTTCTGTGTCTTACATACAACACTTCTGTTAATACACCCCAAAATGTTATTAGCCTTTTTCACAACTGCATCACATTATTGACTCGTTCAATGTGTGATCCACTGTAACCTTCAGATCCTTTCCAGCACTGCTAGCACCTAGCCAGTTATTCCCCATTCTGTAGTTGTGCATTTGATTTTTTCTTTCCTAAGCGTAGTACTTTACACTTACCTTGATTGAATTTCATTTTGTTGATTTCAGTCCGATTCTCCAATTTGTCCAGATCGTTTTGAATTCTAATCCTGTCTTCCAAAGTGCTTCCAAACCCCTCCCAGCTTGGTGCCATCCGCAGATTTTATAAGCCTACTCTCCACTCCATTATCCAAGTCATTAATGAAAATATTGAATATTTCCAGTACCTGCTCTTCATCTCTGGGGTAGCTGCAATCATTCAGTTCTGTTTTGCAGCCATTTTAGCCAGTGGAAGGCAATTTTCATAGGAGCAAACACACAAAGTGGGGACCTTGCCAGGACACAAGAGGCCTGCTTCTCTTCTCACTTACACCAGTGTCAATCAGATGTAACTCAAATGAGATCAATGGTGTGACACCAGTTTTACGCAAGTGGATGTGAGAGAAGAGTTTGGCCAAAGGGGTTTGCCAGCATCACAGGAAACAAGAAGGGTTTGGTGCAAAAGAAATTGAGGTTGTCTGGTCCAACAAAAAAGTGAGGGCAGATCCTCAGCTGGTATCAATTGTCATAACCACATTTGAGTCCGTGGTGCTAGGACACTTGACATCAACTGGGGAGATGCCCCAGGATGTCGTGGCTGGCCAGTGGGAGGTGGTTTGCCGTGTTCAGTCTTGCTGTAGCGGGCTAAGGCATGGAAGCATTATAAAGGCTGGTTTCCCTGTTGTGCTGTTGACTGCTTGTGTGGGATCTTCCCCAGGGGAATGAAAAAGGGCCTGGTCTTTTATCTCCCCTCTTCCCTTCCCCTCCATTCACTCGCATGGGGAGGCCAAGCTCAGTGCATTGAACTTTGCCCTTATCATCTCCTCGGTTGTTTTGCTAGTAACTCCACCGTGCTCCTGAAAGCTGCTCAGATGACATCATCACTTGTGATGCAGGAGTGCCCTGTGCAAAGGTAGGGATGACTGAGTCACACAGAGGGAAGCTTTGTGCAGCTGTCACCTCTCTGCGTGTTCTCTTTACCTTTCTAAACAAAACCGTGATGACAGAACTGCCAACAGGAATGGTAGCTTTTACTGGGTTGATGCAATTCATATCTGTCTGGATTGATTGTCAGCTGGGGTTTCCCCCATGCATGCTGGGCATCATCTCATTCCCAGCAGCCGAGAGAGAGAGGGAGGTGAGACTGCTCTCTCCCCTCCAAACCTGATTCCAATTTGTTCATTTATTTGTGTTACAGAGCAAGTAGACGCCCCAGCTGAGATCAAGGCCCCATTGTGCCAGGTTCTGTACATACACGTAGTGACAGCCCCTACCCCGAAGAGCTTGCTGTCTGAACAGACAAAGGCCATAAATCAGGGATAAGTAGGAGTGTCTCCCCCCATGCCTATGATTCTTGTTAAATCAGCTAGGTCTGAGCAAATACCGTCCCACTGGTCCCACACAAACATCACTTTGCCACTTGTTCACCTGCTGAAACATTGCCCAGCTGCCATGGGAAGGTGGGAAGCTCCTCCCGCCCACTCTAGAAAATGAGTGGGGGTTGGTGGTGAGGAAGGGAGGGGCCAGAGGACTAAGGGGATGGGAGAGGAGCACAGGTGAGTAGAAAGAGAGGGAGAGACTGGGACACAGAGGGGAAAGGATGAGCGAGTGAAAGAGGGAAAGCAAAAATAGAAAGGGGAGAAAGGCTAAGTGACAGAACAGAATGGGCTAGAAGAGAGAGAGAGGTTTGGGGAAAGGGGGTGGGAGTTATAGTGTCAGCTTTCTGAAGCAGGGCTTCTCTCTTCCTATGTCTGTCTGGCCCCCAGCATACAGCCTTGGAGCATGGCTGTAATATAAGATTAAATCAAAAAAACTGGGGGAGACAAATGGAAACATTTTAAAATGATTAAATTTTAGGGAGGGTTCCATGGGTGGAAAACATGGACATTGAAAAGAGAAGAAATCCAGGCACAGAAGGGAAAGCCGAGACACAATCAGATGCAACTCAAACGGGAAAAAGACAATGGACCAAAGTATGGAGGGCAGTAGGCATGGTGGGAAACCCCTGGGCACTCTTACACACCTCCAGTGGTACTACTGGAATGCCCAACGTAATTTATTCTGGAAACTCCACTCTGAAAACAGCTCATTCCACAGTGAGTTTATTCATTCTTCACAGCTGGAAAGTCTGGCCCTGTCCACAAACTTATTTTCCATACTGCTAGCTGCTGATCATGGAAAATGTTGACCCTGAGGGCCAGGTATTTTGGGTCCTGAGATCCTTGGTGTTGAGGTGGAGCACCTCCCGGGTTTGTGCAACTATCCTGAGAGCTCTTTTGATTTTATTTTTTATTTTTTATCATTGTAAAAATTACAGTCTTCCCATCAGGGAACAGACAAAATACCACAAGACTTGGATGGCTAATTACACTCCATATTTATAGCAAATAGCTGAAGCAACTAGTTGGCTAAAACAAGTTTGCATGAAAAGCTCATTGGACAATTTTGAATCAACTTCTGGATAACAGCCAACAACACAAAAGGATGAAATAAATGCTTAATTTTCATTTTCATAGGTGATTCCCACTGACCCATGCTTAAGAGATGAGCTGTTCTGTATGCTTGGTGTCCACATTCCACCCTGCACTATGGCCTGCCTTATGCTGGGTTTTTCTTTTCCATAAGCATTCATCGGAAATCAGCTGAATGTGGGTGGTGATGATTGTTACTCCAAGCAGGTGTGGTGGCTGAACATTGGGATATTAGGCAGTGCTGCAGGTAAGTGTCCCTCATTATGGGGCTATATACACCTGCTATCTTTAATGTAGTTAGCATGGGTAACTAGTAGTGCAGATGTGGCATCATGGGCTAGCAGCCCAAGTATGTACCCTGGGTTCCTGGCAGGCTTGCACTCTGGCTGCTAGCCCATGCTGCTGCATCTACACAACTGTTGTCCCCGAGCTAGCTAGATTAAAGCTAGCCTGGGCATGCCTGACCATGCTACACCCACACCTTCCCTTGCAGGGCAGACTTACCCATAGAGTGGGGTATGGCTGGGCAGAGTATAGGTCATGTCCAAGGTGTTTGGCATGGCTCGCAATGTTTCTGTGGGAGGAGTGTTGTGGCTGTGAGTCCCACAATAGCTGCAAGTTGCTCTAAGGAGGATGCACTTTGTTTGGCTGAGGCAGTGTTTACATGCATGGTGAAGGTCACCATATACCCTCTCCTTGGCATGCCGAGGTGCTTAAGCAGACAGCCAGGCTTGCAGGCATCTCTCCCGCAATACAGGCTTGCAGGCATCTCTCAGTGTGTCAATACAGTCAGCAAGAAACCCGTGCTACTATCGCTTAGCGTAGCGACGGGCTTCTGGAGCCACCCTGCCAGCTGTGGGACTCCCCCTCCCCAGGCTTCAGAGCACAAGCTCCAGCCTGAGCCCCAATATCTACACAGCTATGTTGAGCAGGTCTGTAGACCTGGTCTCAGAGACTCGCTGCCACCAGATTCGGCTTGCCATGTGGACATACCCGAGTGACTGGCCGTGCAAAGAGATGACAGGAGGGCAGAGTTAGCTAACTGGGAAGGGAAGCCCAGGAAAAACAGCAGGAAACCCGCAGGTCCCGAATGCTCCCTCAACCCCAAATATATATGGGGGGACCCCCTCTCCATTAGTTCTTCCCTACCCCTTTTCTTTGGGATGCTGCTGCTTCCTTCCTCCTCCTCTTTCAGTGCTATATTTTCCAGGGCAGATTTGTTTTCCCCACAAGGTGATTAGGATTCGTTGTCATTTGTGCTGTGCCCTGAGTGCACACAGCACTTTGCAACAGGTGAACTGTAGCTGTCCTGAAGCTCTGCCAGTGGGGAAGCCCAGGCAGGGCAAGCTGTGGGTGCCCAGACAGGCGTGGCTTACCCGCAGGCACCTGAAGGAGAGGGAGGAGGCAGGAAAGCTGCTCCCAGGGGGTGGGGTGACATGGAAGAAGTCACGGAGCCTGGAGTGGGAAAATAAGATTAAGGGTGTGGCAACCAGGAGAGAACTTGGGAGGAACAAAGTCTCAGGAGGGCGTGTGGGAGAAGGTGAAGGTGGAGAACTTGGCCCGGAGGGCTGTTTCACGGTGCTTAGGAGGAGAGCAGCGTGGAAGGGAATGAGCAGCCAGCATGGAGGCTTAGGCAGAGGGGGAAATCTTCTCTGAGTGGCTGGAGAGGAAGGATTGAAGGGTGCTTCCCCAGTATATGCTATGTTCCCACTCTGTGTGGAAGACCAGATCCAGCCCTGCCACTTGGGGGCCAGCATGTGCTTTCCTCCCCCCCCCCCAACCCCGGCCAAGGCTCTGCTGGGTTATCAGCAAATGGACAGCTGAAATGGCTCCCTGGTCTTTCACAGTCTCCACGGTGATGGCATAACCCTTTCCCACTGCCAGCTGTTTGAGCCTCAGGGTGGCTAGTGCTGCCACGGACACACAAAGGGCCCCACTCAGACTGCTACCCCCTATTTGGCGGTCAGGGTCACTAATGCTCTGCCTGCCCCCTGTGAACCACAGGTAGGAGCTTACACTTAAAATAGGGTCTGTCATTATCAGGACAAAGACCGAGAGAGAGGCCAGTTTCCACACCTGGCTGCGCCGTTAGGATTTGTGCCAGCCATCAATGAGTAACCATTATCCATGCCTTATACAAACTCTGCTGCATGTGGGCAGACGTGATGGGAGGCACAGCCACAGCTCCTGCTCTTGTGGGAACCCAGCGGAAACGCTCCTGGTTTCCTCTGGCCTCATCTCAGCTGCATGTGGAGATTTGCATTGGCAGAGCTCAGCCAGGGAAGCTTGCCCACCCTCTCCCCACACTCTGCCAGGGTCCCGCCAGCACTCTCAGTCTCTTGCATATGTGAACGTTTGTCTCCCTTGAAAGGAGAATATTTTCAAAGGCATCGTTAAACAGCAGCATCTTAATTAGTGGTGGGCAAACAGCAAAAGAGTTGGACTTTCAGCTAGGAAATGCATCCTGTACAGCTCTGCCAAACCACTTCACTCCTCCCCTACAGCACCCCCATCTTATTGCCCCAATAGCTCTGCAGACGCAACCTAATCCTGATCTGTGGCAACCATTGCTATTCCTACCCTGGATTCATCACGCACACAGCTCTGCCTATGTCCCTCAATCTTGTCTTCTATTCCCCCCTGCAGTTCTAGTTTAAGGTCACCTCAATCGCTCTGCTGATGTCCCTTAATCCTGATCTTACTGTTGCTACAGCTGTACACCCTATATTGATTACTAAATTAAAAATCCCCTATAAAACCACAGAAAAGCAGAATACTTATGCTATATTCAGAAAGGGAATCACCTAGTTAATGTAGCTTGTAAAGTGGGCTGAATTTGACAACAAATGCAGCCAAGTATCAAGCTTCTTACCAGCTAGAGTCCATTAGGTGTATTAATATTGATAGTCTCTCAACATCCAGTACAATCTCACTACAGTGCTTCAGCACTATTGCTTCCAGAGTCTACTGTCCTAGCCCTGTGATGTGGTACTATATGGACATCGCACCAACAGTTAACTAGGTGCCTCTATCTGGCTGTGAAAGGGAGCCTTCAGCAATTTCTCTCTGCAAGCTCCCAGGTTCTCTCTTATAGACAATTTGCTTTTAAAATGAACCACATAAAGTCCCATGTGCAGCTGGGAAGTCTTGTATCCTTCAGTTTGGCTGGTATAATGGAAAAGGAGGTTCTGGGACACCACAGGAGGCCAGGTGCTTATACGATGGCCATCCTCAGAGCAGTCTGGGATTCCTTGTCTGTCTCCTCCATTCACCAGACCTCTGCTCTGTGTTGGCCCTGGAGTACTGCTGGAGCAGCCTCCCTTCATGCTCACTGAGGTGACTACACAGGAGGCATCGGGGCAACGCCCATTGGGCAAACTCTGCAGGCACTGAGTCTCCTTGAAATTCAAGAAGTTCAGTTCACAATGTAATATAGACAATCCCTACAAATTGGAGCGAATAAACCATCTGCATTCCCCCCATGCATCTGCGCAGGAAGGTGCTCTTCTTCCCCTGACTTTGTGTACCTTCTCCTCCTTTGAATAACCTCTTAGGCATTTTAATGGGTTTAGCTTCCATAGCGACACATTCTGGTGGCAGGAAATATATGGTGGCTTGAAATGGGATATATGTGCCTAGCTGGACAGTGAAGGGGTTAAACTCCTTCGCTAAGTACCTGCCACACCCCATAAAGACTGCCTGAGCTTCCAGGCACTGAAGGGAGGGGCTTTCATCTTGGGCTCATGAAGAGGCAGCCATAAAGAGGGTGGAGGCACTTCCTCCTACACTGATCAGGGGATTTACATGGGCCTGTCCTGAAGCCAAGGGATGAAGTCTAGTGTTTGTTTACTCCCGTCAGTGAGAAAGGGGAGCTTTCATGGCCCAGCCAAGGAGAAGCCATCCTGGAAATCTAACCCTGGCAAGAAGGGACTTGTTTATTTGCTCCTGTGAGGCAAGGGAACCATCTTATTACCACCCTGAGGACTTTGGTTTGCCTTTCCCACAGAGGACACAGGAGATTCCTTAGTGCATGGCTGTCCTTGGAGACCAGGGACAACTGTTTATTTGCCAGTTGTTCTCCACAGGCGACACTGTATTTCTTAACCTCTTCCTGAGGGTCCCTTAATAATAACACTTGTTTACCAGCTGCTATGGATCTGTGCTCCTTGTTGGCTGGAGACAGGGCCCACTGTGCACATGAGGCAAACCTGACCATGCCCTCTCATGGCTAAATAAAACCCAGCAGGCCAACAGAGGACCTGATTCACTGCTGTCCAGCACCTCGTGAGCCAATACAAAGCAGGTATGCAACGCTCCCTTTCTTGTTTTCCACCCACTCTGCGCTGCTGTACATTGCCCCACAAGCTGCAGGGCAGTGGTGACTCAGGCCTAGGGTCTTGAGGACTCAGAGGGAGTTCTTGTATTTCCATTTGGGAAGGCCACTGACCTCCCTCTTTCAGTCTTTCCTCCCACATTCTCCAGGCTGGTTCCTAACACCCCAGAAACCCACCTCCCAGGGCTGGGATTTTCACCTCCAAAGCCTGATTTGCACACTGGCCTCCACTTGCACAGACACAAACAACTGACCATGTCCTGTTCGAGCACTCGCACTTGTGTGCAGGATTAATGGATTCCAGCATCTGCACACAGAAGGGACAGAATATACAGAACCACCCCGAAAGCCCACTGCTTGCATGATTGACATTAGAATGGGTGCACAACTTTATATGTGAAGGCACCTCCGCACACACTTTCCAAGGACTGACCCTGGCAAGCTCTGCTGATTAGCAGGTGCACAGTCAGGTACAGGGTGGGTACAATTCTGTGAACAGCCAGAACTGTGCGTGTGCAACAGGGGAATGCTTTTTGAAAGTCATCCTCTCTTAGTCCCTGGGGAGAGGTCACTGGGCTTCTGGGACTGCTAGCCCTGGCTCTGCTATTAGGTACTGTTTTTACAGGAAGAGGTTTACCCCTGCTTGTGCCTCCAGAATAAAGCAGGTCACATTACTCCATCCCGTCCTCAATCCCTTTATGGGCTGAGCTAATCCCAAAGGGTTGGGTGGTTCTTTGCGGTTTAGTAGAAGCATATTGAATGCGCTGATAGCAGAGGAGTTAGTGAGAAGCCATTTTGTCCTTACCAGCTGGGAAATGCAGTCCCTAACCATCCTCCATTGACCAATGGAATTCCACGCGCCAAGGGACTCACGAAGCTCAGCTATGTCGCTCAGAACTCTATAGTGTTCCAAATGAGAACTGCTGAGTCACTCGGTCTCTCAAACACAGGGGTCAGGTTGGAGCGAGGAGGGGGAGAAAAAAGCAGAGGTCCTCTTCCAAGCTCCACCCACAAAATGGGCTCTGCCCAGGTGACTCACCAGAAAGGAAGTGCTATTCGCAATAGATGGGAGATGTTCAAAATACATTGGCATGTGCTCCTTGAATCCATTAGGCTCCTTGGCCTTTGCCATGAAGAGGTCCTGAATATCCCCATGGGCTCTGCTAGACTCCTTGATTCCTTCTTGACTGGGGACAGAAACCAATAATGGTATCTCACAAAACGCCACACATTTGTGACGCCAAAATGAAAGGTCACTCTCAGTCAGTTCTGTGGATCTACTCCCTCTCCTCTCTTATACACGAGGAAAGAAATCGTTAATGATGTTGACATTTAAATGATCATGACTGAGCATTTGAGTTTACCTCACGGTGAGATGAATGGGGCAGTTCACACCTCTCAGAATTATTATTCCAGGCTCTCTGCAGAGTCATTCAGCTCTCCATCACTTACACTTGGTTCACATTTTTTCAGGTTTCCTTCACAGCCATATTGGTCTCCAGTTTTTCCACTCAGATCTGCTCTGCGCCATCACAATTGGGGCGACTCTGATAAGGATTTTGGTAGAACCCTTCTCCCACCTTCCCAATGGAAAAAATGTCCCTGTGACTATAGGGTTCACTGATCCTGGAAAATCATTAAGGAACAGAAAAGGTCATTGGCCATCAGGTCCTTGAAAGCTTTATAAACATGTGAGGTCAGTCTCCATTCCACGCCACACTAGTCTCTGTGTGCAAGTCAGTGGCCAATTGTGGTCACTGTCTGAGCAATGGTGGCTCACCCTCCAGAGAGGACAGTTAAGTGAAAGTTGCCAACCCATTACTTAGCAGTTCCTGTAGTTTGTTGGTTTTTTTAGCCCAGCCTCTGCCGGCACACTTGCAATTTTCCATGAACATATATTTTCCTGGGCACTACCTCCCCAATCCAGCAAAGCACTGAAGCATTCAGCCCTGATTTCAGTGGTACTCTTCATGTGCCTAAGTGCTTTGCAGCATCAGTGCACATGTGACAGCATTTTCGCATGCAAATGTCATCACCTGCAGGCATAAATACTAGAGCGAGGCACCAAAGATTGCATGAGCATGAATAAAAGCCAGGATGTGAAACTCAGGCTGTCTCTGAAGAACTTTCTATAGAACTGTGGGACATATTTTAGGATCTCTTTTGGGTTGGTTGGTTGGTTGAGTCCTTAGGAGACATGACACGCTTACCTCTCAGTTTTTTCCTGAAGAACTCATAAGATCTGATGAAGATGGTACCCTGGAGATTTCTGCAGCTGTTTTCCATGCTATGTTTTCCTTGCCTTCAGGAAGGTTCCTGTTGCTAGTTACAGGGAGAAATATTTGCACCCTACCCACTATCCATCTTGGACTGGTGTTTTAATTTCAGCCATAAAGTTTTGTTTATCTTTATTCCTCACTTCTTATCTAAGACGTCGTTTGTTTGGCATCTACCCATCATTAGGCTGGGACATTCAGGAAGCACTCTCTTCTGGCTCTCCTAGAAACATGTGATGTAATGACCATTCTCATGGTCATCAATAGGGAGTGAACCTGGGACCTCCGAAGCTAAGCGCCTCTACAGCTCAAGCTAAAGCACTTCTTGTGTGGCATCTCTAGCTGACTCTCACCCTCTGGATCAGGCACAGAGGGTAATACTCACTGAAGAGCACTGATGACTGGAGGATAGCTAATATGACACCACTTTTTAAAAAAGGCTCCAGAGGCTATTCTGGCAATTACAGGCCAGTTAGCCTAACTTCAGTAGCAGGCAAATTGGTTGAAACTACAGTAAAAAACAGAATTACCAGGCACATAGATGAACACAATTTGTTGGGGAAGAATCAACATGGCTTTTGTAAGGGAAATCATGCCTCACCAAGCTATTAGAATTCTTAGAGGGGATCAACAAACATGAGGACAAAGGTGGTCCAATGGATATAGTGTACTTGGACTTTCAGAAAGCCTTTGACATGGCCCCTCACCAAAGGCCCTGAAGCAAAGTAAGCTGTCCTGGGATAAGAGGGAAGGTCCTCTCAAGGATCAGTAACTGATTAAAAGAGAGGAAACAAAGGTTAGGAATAAATGGTCAGTTTTCAGAATGGAGAGGATCTGTACTGGGACTAGCGCTGTTCAACATATTCATAAATGACTTGGAAAAGGGAGTAAAGAGTGATGTGGCAAAGTTTGCAGATGATACAAAATTATTCAAGAGAGTTAAGTCCAAGCAGACTGGGAAGAATTACAAAGGGATCTCACAAAACTGGGTGACTGGACAACAAAGCCGCAGATGAAATTCAATGTTGATAAAGGCAAAGTAGTGCACATTGGAAAACATAATCCCAACTGTACATACAAAATGATGGGGTCTAAAGTAACTGTTACCGCTCATGCAAGAGATCTTAAAGGAATCATTGTGGATAGTTCTCTGAAAACATCCACTCAATGTTAGGAACAATTAGGAATGGAACAGATAATAAGACAGTAAATATAATGGCACTGTATAAATCCATGGTATGCCCACACCTTGAATACCGCATGCAGTTCTGTTTGCCCCGTCTCAAAAAAGATACATTAGAATTGAAAAGGGTATAAAAAAGGGCAACAAAAATGATTAATGGTATGCAAAAGCTTCCATAGGAGGAGAGATTAATAAATTTGGGACTGTTCAACTTGGAAACGAGACGACTAAGAGGGGTTATGACAGAGGTCCATTAAATCAGGAATGGTGTGGAGAAAGTGAATAGAGAAATGTTATTTACCCCTACACATAACACAAGAACTAGGGGTCACCCAATGAAATTAACAGGCAGAGATTTAAAACAAAAATAAAAAATACTTTATCACAGAATGCAAAGTCAATCTGTGGAACTCATTGCCAAGGGATGTTGTGAAGGCCAAAACTATAACAAAATTCAAAAAAGAATTAGATAAGTTCATGGAAGATATGTCCAACAATAGCTATTAGCCAAGATGGTCATGAATGCAAGCCCATGCTCTGGGTGTCCCTAAGCCTTTGACTGCCAGATGCTGGGACTGGACGACATAGGCTGGATCACTTGATAATTGCCCTGTTCTGTTCATTGCCTTTGATGCATCTGGCATTGGCCACTGTTGGAAGACAGGATACAGGGCTAGATGGATCATTGGTCTGACCCAGTATGGCAATTCTTATGTTCGTATGTGAGTTATTTTGCCCAGTGACAGCAGGGTGTTCATGTGTCACATTTTTTGCCAGTGTAGGCTGATGCACCTATATGAAGCAGAGTAGAGTACAGTGACAAGAAATGCAGCAGGTAGGGTAGAACTGGTGTTGATTCTGCTTTCAAAGACATCCTTCTTACAGGCCTGCAAAGATCAGTTTGCTTACTGGAACCACTTGGTCAAATCTGCAGATCTAAGGATGTGTGACTAAGAACTTCTTCCCAGATTATCCATCATACAGTAAAAGTCCCCTCCAAAAGAAAACCCTCTACATGGCTAATTCTGCCCTTGGGAGCTGTTCCAACATACAATACAGATCTTTAATTAAATGGCGGGGGAAGATACATTTTCAAGCAACTAGCATTCCACACTATATGGCTTGCTCATACAGCAGAGATTTTTGTTGTCATTGGTAAACTAGGGAAATTTTACAATTGCACCACATAGCTTGACTCAAAAGGAACAGAGTTTCAAAGCAAAACCTACTATGTGCCGTCAGTCACATACTCTTCCCAGCTGCACAGTGATGTATTTCAGTTGTAAGATCATAGTGGATGACTTGGAAAATTCCTGAAATCTGACTGGATGGATGGGGACCATCCACACAGGCCAGATGCCAAGTATCAATGTGCAGATGGCCAATAGGCAGTTACTGGAGGGAGCTGCAGCACTTACCCTGGGAGAGGGACTGGGACAGAGAGAAACAATGCTGATGTGTGAAAAAGTTCCCGGATGGAGATTCTGCTAGCCAGTCATCAAGCAGGATAGTTTGGGTATCATCCCTTTACCAAGGAAGGAATAGGGCAGTTGTGTGTGGGCAGAGGGAAAGACTCGGAGAATGAATGACCAGCAAGAGAGTTGAGACCATTCTGGGGCGTTCACAACACTGGAGCCCCTTGGTGGAGCAGTGAAATTGTGCTGGCGCTACCAAGACTGTCGGTTGCCAGGGCTGTCAAGCCAGCATGTTTCACCAGCACTAACCTCTCTGGCTTTTTTATTTTATTTTGCCACCTGGCCCGTGCAGACTTTTATGAGATTGCTCTCAGTCATGTGAGGGCTGGTTCTCCTGGAACACACATTACCTTGTCTCTCTGTGGCATGTAATTTCTTTGTTTGTTTCTGTTCTGTTTCTCTGTTTGCTTTAAGGAATTATTACGTGAATGCTTGGGTCTTATTCTCCCCGTACCCTGCACCTTGAGGAGACATGGTCACTCATGCAAAGAGAGTGTGTGGGCATGTTCAAGTCTGAGCATTTTATACTCACTAACTTTGCACAAGTGCTGATGACTCTATGAAGAGCAGGGCAGCCCTGACGCTTTAGCTGAGTGGCTTAACTGTTACTTATACGAGACAGAAATGACCTGGGAATGACCAGTGTCTGTGTCTGCTGACTGGTCTACTAATCATTTCCAGAACTCACAGTAGGAATTAAAGGGCCAGATTCTCCTTTTACTTACACTGCTGTAACTCCCCTTGACTTCAGCGGAGTAACTCTGCCCTTAAGTGAAAGAGAATAAGATGCAAAGAATAGATGTTGCCCTGCCAAAGTGGCTCAAATGTAGCGTATTGAGAAGTGGAGTCCCGGCCTCTGTACCGAGGAGCGGCTGCCCATAAACATCTGCAAAACCACTTCATTGTCCTCCTCCACATCCCTCCTTATGGCTCTCCTCTACCATGATGCCTAGGAAAAAACTTGACACTGGTAAGGCAGTTGGTATGCTGTGCCTGCCACTGATCTCACTGTTCATAATCACAGCATTATGACTGCCTTCTATTTAGACTGTGAGGTCTTCGGGGCAGGAACTGTCTTTTTGTTATGAGGCTGAACAGCACCTAAAACAACGGGGCCGTGATCCCTGACTCAGCTCCTGGGCGCTACCTCAGCACAACTCCTGAGAGTTCAGAATAGAATCATTGCCTCCTGCAGCAGTGAGAGATCCATCAGTCCAGATATGCATTTGGCAGGGAGGTGCAAAGATTTATACTGACCAAAGGATTTGATGTCTGGCCTCCTCCAGAGGAGAAGCAAAGACAGGGCCGGTGGGTTTGTGAGCAGTGTCCCAGAGAGGCTGTTACCTTCCCAAAGGTATTTGGAAACACTCTAGCTCAACCCTTACCACAGATACCCAGGCCTTCATCACCTCCAGTCGAGCAGTTCACTCCTAAGGCTTCCCTTGACATCAGTGTGGAAGCATCATCATCTGCTCAACTGCTTTTTAATGTACCGGCATATGTAGCTCCCTCCTGGGGCATCCCAATCCCCAAGAGTGGTGGAGCTCCTTATTCCCCCTCCTCAGTGTCTCAGCAACCCACCTTGGGACCCATGAGCCCTGGGTTCTTTGTGTTCAATACCTCCTCCTAGAGGCCAGGTGTGTACACTACCAGATAACCCCTACGACCTCTAGAACATTACAAAATGTGTCAGTTCAAGAAACCAAGGACGAAGAGATAAGGTTAAGCAAATGTTTTATTCCAGGAAACGATAGGGGTAAAATAAGGCAGGTGAAAAGGTAACTCCTTCCTGTAAGTACTCCAAAGCTCACAACGAGGAAATAACAACAGGAATTGTTGTTAGTATTAGTATTCCCATAGCACATAGGCGCTCTTGTCATGGACCAGGACCCCATTGCGCTAGGCACTGTGACTTAGCTGATTGGTAAGGTCAAGGAGAAGGATGGTGCCCTTTACTAAGAAGCCAATCTCACCCCCTTCTGGGTGGAGTGGGCCTCGGGTGACCTCAAGGCCTGGCCATCCCTTGCTTCCAGTGCAGTGGGCCCTCCCAGGCTCAGCTGGCAGTCCTCACCGGTGCAGCTGAGCCTGAGGGCTCAGTCTCGTCTTTGTGGAGCTCGGGGCTCCAGGTTAGTCTCAAGCCCAGTGACCTTAGAGAAAAACAGGGCCTTCCCTTCTACTGCAGGGAGCAACTCCAGGGTGGCTTCTCCGCCAGCAGCTGTAACCTGACACCCTGCAGCCAGCGCTCTCCCGCTATCCCTGTCCCCGCTCGGGCTCAGCCCCAGCTCACAGGTTGGACGGTCCCAGCCACGTGCAGGCTCTCTGGACCCTTCAGCTTGGTTGCCTGCCCACGTCAATCAGACTCCTTCCTGGTAACTTCCAGACACAGCACCTGCTCAGGCTCAGCTCACATCAGGGTGGTCCCACCCATGTGCAGGGTCTCTGAGCCTGCAGGAGGTTGCCCAGCCTGTCAGTGAGACGCCTGATGTGACTCTGGCTTCCACAGGGAGTTTGTGCCTTTCCAGCACAGACGAGGTGGGCCATCTCAGTCCCGCCCCCAGCCTCCAGCCATTTTAATTGTTCTCTTTGGGCCGCCACCACTGAACCACTCTGAAAGCTTGAGAGGGAGGCTTAGAAAGGTGTATTCTTGAGGTTACCTGGAGAGAGAGGACTATGGGTGTGAAGAAGGAAGCAAGCCTGGGGTGACATGCCTTGAGAGCCATGAAGCTGTGTTAAGTAACCACGTCAGAGGAAGAAGAGATGTGACGTGAAATAGAGATTCAGAGCTGTCTGAAGGGCATATGCAGAGACAAGATGGGAGCCTTTGGAGAACCAGCCTCCCCAAGCAAGGAATCCAGCTCATACAGCGGAGGTACTAAGGCCTGGTCTGCATTTACAAATTAAATCAACCCAGCCACATCACTCAGGCTGTGAACAATTTCACCCTCTGAGCATCACAGCTAGGTCTGCATAACCCCTGGTGTGGATGCAGCTATGTTAACGGAAGACACTTCCAACTCAGAGATACTTTATGAATAATCTGTTTGCTATGAATGCTCTCCTGAGTTCAGGCCTTCCGATAGGTTCCATTAACAGATCTGGTTAAATAACTGAGATAAAAGAATATGTCCGGTAGAGGCAGGCCTGGGCCATGTCCAAGGAACTCCATAAATCAGAATCGGAGTTGTTTCATGCTGGCGCACACTTTGAAAAGCAAACATACAATCAGGAGTGGGAATTAATTACCTGGGTTCATTTATCACCGCTCTCCCTTGCAAACGAACACATGCTCACACCCTGTCTCAGTGCCAGGCTGCACGTACAGTAGGAGCTCCCAAGCTAGGTTCTGACTAAGAGTTGCTAAGGGTTTCTTCAGCCTTCTCAGTGCTGCTGCAGCATGCCCAATGCCTGCTGAGCCAGATCCTCTCCCCACTCCTCACCCCTGGCCCCAAGCTGGCTGTGTGCCTCAGAGTGCAGCATGTGTGAGGTGATGGGAGGGAAATCCCAGGAGTTTGCATCTCTGTGGCCAGATGGCACATCACATTGTCAGTGCCAGCCTCTTCCAGCTAGTCACGAATAGCAGGGGCTGAATGTCCCCTATGCCCACTGCTGACTGGGGCATTATTGCATGCCCAACACACCGAGACAGCACTGGGGAGAGATGAGCCAGCTTCCAGGAGCAATGGGCCAGTAATGGAGAGCCAAGCAGCCCTGGGAATCTCTGGTGGAGTGTTGTAGACAGGCACTGGAGAAGCATGGTAGGGTCCCTCACTGGGTATATCTACACTGCAGCTGGGACCAAGCCTCCCCTCCCAGCCCAGGTAGACAGACGCACACTAGCTCTGCTCCAGCTAGCATTCTAAAAATAGCAGCGCAGACATTGCAGCGCAGGCAGTGGCATGGGTTAGCCACGCAAGTGCAAGCCTGCAGGACCCCCTGAGTCTGAACTTGGGTGGCTAGCCCATGCCGCTGCCTGTGCCCACCACCTGTGACACAACAGCCTCCTAGCTATTTCTGGAGCACTAGCTCAAGCAGAGATAGCACATGTCCGTCTGCCCAGGATCCCAGGCAATTATGCAGTATAGAAATAGCCTCAGACTATCTGGGGCAATCGCCAGGCACACTAGAGCAGCGTATGCACCATAGGACTGAAAGTTTAACGGAGCTATAATCTGTGACAGACATTGCATCCCCATGCAGTATCCTCGGGGATCCATTGTTTTAAATGACTGGCTTGTGTACGATTTGTGTTCTCCTCCGTGTGGGAAGGCTGCCACAGCTCCTCCAGGAACTAACAACAGTGGGTGGGGATTAAGGCAAATCAGCCAGGTTGTAACCCCCCACCCCCTCGAGAGGTAGGACTAGGTAAATACTAGTTCAAACTGGATTCTCCACAGACCAACAGGCAAATAAAGGACATTTGGATAAATGGCCTGAATTTTAAATGATTCAGGATCATATTCCTGATCCAGCAAAGGGACAGGCCCCTCAGTCCAAGAAGGACCCTCAATCCTTGTGGAAGGGTTGGAAGGGCTTGACCTACGGGGCCCCATAAGACTGATGGGTGACTTTCGGTAAGCTTTTAGCATGCCTGTTGGTTCTTTTGTTTTTGTAATGTGTTTTCTCTGTAACGCTTTCACCTTAAGAATAAATGTGCTTGCTTAGCAGGAGCAGTGTGGTTACTTGTAACTGCAAGCAGTACACTGGTCACAGCCTTTGGAGAGAAACCAAAGCACCGGCAACGGCCTGTTTAGGCAGTCAGGCTTGCTGGGGATAGTACAGCTTAAATTCAGAGAGCTGCGAAGACATACAACCCCCGGTCAGGTCACCACCCGAGAGAGGAGATGGCTCCATGGTAGACCACGGAGGGGAAACACAGGTGCACTCACCCTGAAATTGTGACATCTCCTATCAAAATCCAGCCTGCGGTTTGAATTGATTGGGCACAGAGACTGGAATATCAATCGGGATGCTAAGCAAAATAACTCATTTAGGAGGGCAATAGTTAAATTAGCCACATGTGAGGTAAAGTGTAGCCTAGGTCTTTCCGCACACACAGCATCTCCCACTACCTAGCTGAATCCACGGGGCATCCACCATAAGTTCAGGCCTCATGGGCCCTCCCTCTGCTTCTGATGGGCCCAGTCTATGATCACCCCACATTAGCCTTTGACTCCATTGGTCACTGAGAGCTGATTCCATCAGGGTCATTCAGCTCAGTCCATTCCAGGCTGCTAGAGTAATGGATAATTCTGTGGCTGAATGCCTGAGCCTTTTAAGTTCTCAATGCTATAACATGCATGTTCTTTGTTCCTTTCTTTTGTTCTCATGCCAATGGGAGGCCTTGGCTGGAGCACAGAGTACCTTGATACTGGGATGACGCTGAAGAAGTGGAAACAGAGGAAAATAGCATTCTGTGATGCCTGTTGTCCCAAAGGATCCCCAAATACTTTGTGAACTATATAAATACAAGACTCACCTTGCCCACAGCTGAAATGCAGCCACCACTAGGGCAGAACACAATAGCTATTTAACAGCACGTGCCTAACCTACGCAAGCTACAGCTGTGTGCGACAGGAAGTGAATAAAGTATCCAACTGAAAATGCAGTGGGAATTTAGAAAGGGGCAGGATGAAAATAGCCATGTTGGAAGTTGGCCAGGACTAGCACCTCTAAATCTTGCAAAAACACCCTAAGATCTATGGTGACCTGACATGGTAAAGATGTCCCTTCTAGATCTCATCTAAAAGATAGCACTACCTGCAGCACAGCATCCCTAGCACCGCACTGGGGCATCAGTTCAGCATTGAGCCAAAGGGACCAATGCCCCTGAGGAATGCAAAAGGCTCCCAGAGGCTCCCGCTCTCGGAGGTTGGAAGAATGAAGTTTCTGATCCTTAGGAAAGAGGTGGCATGACTTCGGTACATAACCTTCTGAAGGTCCCAAAGAAGAGGGAAGACGTCACTACTGTTGGGGAAAGCGGCTCAGGAACGAGAGAACACAGAGCTGACAGAGGAGCAGGCGTGCGTGCACACACACACACACAAATTCGTGAGCAGAATGAACTCCCAGAGCAGTGTCCAGGAAAGGATTCAACCGTGAGTCAGACAGGCACTTACAGAGAGGAAGGAAACCACCCAGAAGACAAATGCCAGGCAGACAGGTGGAGAAAGCAAGCCAAACTGCACCACCTCCTCCTCTTCCAAAATGCTGCTTTGGCACTCAGGTAAGGTAGATTACTAATAAAGCAACAGACCAAAGTGTCATACTGGGTCACTTCACCTGCCCAACTGGGATCAATGGAAATAGGTGAGATCCAAAGCTCATGTACTATTTAAAATACAGTAGCAACGGACCTGTCCAGGCCCTCATCCATGCAAAGTTTGTGTGTGTGTGCATGCATGTCCACGGATGCCTTACGAATGGAAGGGATGACATGCTGCAATGGCTCTGCAATCAGTAAACTGCTATCCCAGCACCATCATGGACACAGGTGGTTTTTGTCTGTGTAAACCACTGCTTGCCTTAAAACATCTGGCCACATCTCCCCCTCCCAGTGCACTTACAATGTATGTGCATTAGCACTGTATGTGATAAATTAGTGACAGCCCAAGAGATGCATTTTAGTTTGGTACAGATAGTCAGCACAGGGACCAGTCATGTGCTGGAGAAGTCTCACATGTTAAAATTCTGTCACCATATCTAAAGGGGAGGTTGGGGTGATTCCCTTGACTATGATGGAATCTCTCTTTCTCGCACACACACACACCCCCCTCGGTATTGCTAATGAGGACTTATTCTTGGGGTTTATTCATAACATTTTTCCCAACAGCAAATATATTGCCTTTGGGATGGATCAGCTCACACTAAATGCCAAAGAACTTCCCGAGGGGCAAGCCCCTCCAGTAGAGGTCCATTTCAGAGGACACAAGCTGGACACCTGAGTGCACCAGTAATAAACTATTTCAAGAACAAACTCCATTGCTTTTCCTATCAGATTGTTCCCTGGGGCTGCTTCCTTGGCTCTGTGAAAGCATATCTGTATTAAGGGAGAGCCTGAGGAACCAATTCTTTTCTTTTTCCTTCATCACCCCTTTCTCTCTGCAGCACCCACACCCCTGGGACAGGGGCTTTATCACAAGCTAAAGGTGGAAATTATGGTGGGAGCCCCAGCCCCTTGCAAAGCTTTTCACAGTACATGGCTTCTTCCTTTCAGCTGGATCACTGGGGGACTCATTCACAGATGGATCTGTTAATACTCTGAGTTGATTCTGATGCTAAGCAGGTTGCTAGAAACAAATCTATACCTGCGGGACCTGATGCTCAATGGGTCCTTAATAAGTTTCTCCTTTTGAATATACTAAATTGCACCAAGAAAAAGAAATCTTCCCGCACACCACGGGAGATCTCTGGGGGGCTATAAAGTCCTCAGATAACACAAGCTGACCCAGTACCAAGACAATCAATCCGCTCATTGTATTTGTGTGGCCCCAAAGTATCCCGCTTCCGACAAAGCCCGCTCCAGGGGTTTGCCCGGGGGGTCCCCCTCCTTCCTCGTTGATGGGAAATGTTGGCAGGAGAATGAACAGATTTCCCCATCTCCCCCTTTGCCCTCCCCCCACCGTGAGCAAGCAAACGCCAGGGACCCAGCCTGCACCGGGAGGGGCGCCTCTAGTGCCAATACAGACCCGGATCGTGGCAGGTCCGCACTACCAGCTATGGGTCTGCCCCAGGCCTGGCCGCCCCATGCATTACTGCCCTTCAGCCCAGCCTCTGTGCCCGGGCCGGGCGGCCTCCAGCAGGGCGCTTCCCGCACATTGCAGGCACGCGGCGGTCGGGGGAGCAGCCCTGGCTGCTGCACAGGCGGTGGCTCCCCCCTGCCCCTCTGGCTCCGCTCCCCACGGTGAAGTCATCCCCCGCCGGCCCCAGCTGGGCGCAATGGCCAGGGGGAAGCGCAGCGGCAGCGGCGGCGAGGGGGCGGGGCCAAAAACCGCGCGCGCGCGCGCCGCCCCAGGCTTTCCACGTGCTGCCGCCGCCGCCGCCGCCGCGCCGCGGAGGTGGGGAGCTGCCGCCATGCGCTACGTGCAGAGCCGGCCGTCCGCACCGCCCGCTGGGGAGAGAGCGAGAGCGAGAGCGAGAGCCAGGCGGTCTGTGCCCGCGGGCGGGGCTGCCGCAGGAGCATCTGCAGCCGCTGGGGGCTCGCGGGGGGCCGGGCGAACGTGAGCGAGCCTTGCAGGGATCCCTCGGCTCTGCTGTGCCCCCTGGATCCGCGCCCGCCCAGGGGGAAGGTTTCCAAGCGCTGTCTGTGGGCGGCTGCCTGCTGCGCTCGGCCTTGTGCTCCCCGGCAGCAGGACGGGCTGCGGAGGAGCCCTGCCTGCCCCAGCAAGAGGCGGCCATTGTCTCCCTCTCTGTGTGTTTCCATCTCCCACACCCCGGCAGGCCGAGCGCTGGGGGACCCTGAATCGCCGGGGAGTCTGGAGGGTGTCGCGTTGGGAGCGGGTGGCAGGTCGTCAGCACAGGCTGGCTGCTATAGCACTGCAGAGGGAAAGGAGAGAGACTTTCCTCCCTAGCCCCTTCCTCAGCTTCCTGCCTGCCCTGGGGGCAGCATCCTGGGTCAGTAATGGCTGGCACCCGCTCCACTCCCCGGCTGGCCGCTTCTCCGCCTCTTGCTCCTGACGCAGCTGCCTATGGTAGAGAAACTGGGGCTGCACCTGTAATCTCGTAGTGACCAGCCAGTGCCACCCACCCACCTACCCACCTCTGCTTGCTCATGACTGAGTCCCTCTCACTCTGCAGTGACCCTTGAGTTTCAGGACCGTCTCTGTGCTGTAGCCTTAGATGGGAAAGGAAAGGGATGGAATATTCCCTTCTGCACTGCCGGAGGCTGAGAGATGCAACCCGTCTGTTCAAGGAGCACCACTGGGGTCTCCTGTGTCATCAAAGCAGCCCCCAAGCTCCTACCTCCCATGAAAGTAAACCAGGGGCTACAGTATGAGCTCAGTTAAACCCAGCCGAGGCTGCATAGCCCTATCTGTGAGATGCTGAGTGTTCTCCACACCCAGGTCCTCTGCACCTCATAGGAGGCTCTCTGTACCCTACAAGATCAGGCTTGCTATCTGTAGGCTCTTTCTTGCTCTTCATTGTGCCCAAAATGTGGAACAACCCACCGTCCCTCCCTCCCCCCCCCCCCCCCCCCGTGTGGCCATCACCTTGGGCTGTAAGAGATGCATCTCCACATATGTGCACGCTCACTCCCACACCAAGAGTGAGAAAGGAGACAAAGGTCCCTGGTTAGGAGATCTGACATAACAACCATCTCCCCCCTGCCAGCTGGGGAAAGTCCGTTAACACCTTGTGGGGCAACTGGGGACAAGCTCATGAGAGAACTTTCCCCTCGCTGGGTGCTACATGTCTCCTGCTATTAAAAGGTATTGAGTGGGGTCTCTATGGATGCACCTCTCACACATCCCCGTCCCCAGAATCCCTGTCTATAGGATTCATGGGAAGCACATAAGCTGAAATTCCACCATGATGAGACACTGGGATCCTAAGCATTTCTCCAGCTGCAAGTCAGGACTGCCAGGGAGACTGGGAAAATAACTCTTCATAGCATATGTCTAGGCTGTAAAATGTAAGTCAGTCTGATTATGCTCCAGTGCGGTTAAATGCAGGCCAGGGCCCCTATAGTGCTCATTTCTCATCCTATCTCCAGGCTCCCAGCTGCTAAGGAAGTTATGTCTCTGTCAGGGACTGATTGGGAATCCATTGCACTGTCCCAGTATGACCCAAGTCCTTGGGGCTCCACTCTGCTCGTGCTTACACTACTGTACAAGTGTGACTCCCTGGAAGTCATTGAAGTGATACCAGTTCTAGCAAGAGCAGAACCAAGCCTGTGGTTCTTCATGTTTGCTTGGAAGAAACAATGTTAGCAAGGGCCTTACAATTAATATTCAAAATGGCCCCTTTAAGAGGCAGGGGCTGCAATAGGGAATGGCCAATAGGGAAATATTTTGACGTGTTTGGGTTCTCCATCATGTCCAGTAGCCATCAGCCCCAGGGGAACAAACCAGGTTGCAGTAAGCCCCATATCATTTCTGAGGGTTCAGAATTCAATAGAACCCCTTTTTCATTAGCCTGCCTCTTCCTCTGGCATCCTTTGCCATGGACAATGCATGCCAGATCATTTAGCAGAGTCTTCTATGGAAAGTTAGCATTAGCGTCAGCAAAACTAATCTTTACTGCCCCGCCCTCTCCCCAGTCAGAGATGAGATGCCATCAAGCCCATAAGGATGGCTTTTAACTCAACTCATATACATACGAAATTTCCATTGGGGTGCTCTCCACTGGACAACGGATGATGCAAGGCTATGAAACAGTCTGCTACCAGGTTCTTCCCCTGCCTTTTACAATTGCCAAATGGGAACAGAACTTACCTCCACTCCAGTCATCTCCAGCCACCTGTGGATCTTGCTGCACCAACTTCATAGCTTGCCGGCAACAAGCTTTGGCTCAAAACTTCCCTGGGACAAAGTTTCTGGAGTCAGACCTACTGCAGTGAAGGAGTCAGATGGGGACAGAAGAGCCAGATGGTGTGGCCTAATGATCACTGCCATTCAATATTGTCAATTGGCTCCTAACAGGGAGTGTTACTATCAAAGTCATCTCCAATTAGCCTCCCATTGTGAAGACTTATCTCTATCTAAGTATTTATAATGCACCACAACTTCGGTATCTACCTCACTTCTTTCCATATATCCTACCCCAGTTCAGCTCTAAGGACTGCACATTGTATTCAAGGGTTGAAGCTGCCCTCTGAGAAGGGTCCATTCCATGTATCTGCTGGTAAGCTGCTCTCCCCACACTTTGTATCCCCCACCATGTGAGGGGATCAGAAGCAGCCCGGGATGTAGATGAAATAACCGCAGTGCCATGAGATGGTGGCTAGTTCTCCTGGGTATCAGTCTGGTGCCTGGATGAACTATTGCCACATAAGCAAAGGATTTCCGACAAGGTCTCTCGTTCATCTTCCAGAGGGAAGGATGTCCTCAGCTAGCTGGTGGTGAAGAGAAGGTGAGGAGGATGGTGCAATCATTTGCTACAAAAGAGTAACACTCAGTACAGACATCTCCTTTCACTAGGGATCTCTCTCTCTCTTTCTGCTGTTTTCTGACCTTCCCTTCCTCCTCCTCCCCTTGTCCAAGAACAAGAGTCTAAGAGCAGGAAGAGAAAAGCACAGCTGCAAATTGAATCAATCCTCTCCTGGCAGGAATGCCTGCACAGCTGAGAGCGCTCTTTCCTCGACACAAATCGGTACCAAATGGAACAGATGGAAGAAGGCTAGTGTGGGCCAGAGAGTCACATACCCAGACCTTGATGAGGAGTTTAAGAACTAGAAGCATCGGCAGATGGTTGAGACTGGTGTGAGGCACTGCCTGCAGCTCCCAGGGCTGAGCAGCCACCCAGCTTTGTAAAGGAGAATGGGCAAACAGGCTAGGATGAGGGTTAACTTTTGTCAGTGTGAAAAGGTAGGAGACTCCAATGTTCCCTGTCAGATCTCATGGGGGGCAGGACGAATGGTCTTTTTTTGTATTTACGGCATCAAGACACCTGGGTTCTTTTCCCCTGACTCTGCCACAGATTCACTGTGAAATTTTATGCAAGTCATTGCCATCTCTTCGTGCCTCAGTTTGAACCTCCATAACATGGGAATAACAATACTAACCGAGATGATGAATTCGTTCCTGTCTGTATAACACTTTGGGATCCTCCAGTGAAAGGTGCTGTAAATGTGGAAAGCTGAGCTGGGCTTTGACAAGGCTGGTCAATTAAGACAATTGCTTTAGGAGAAAGAACAGTCCTGTGGCTTAAATCAATGGCTAAGGACCCTGGAAATGTAGGTTCATAGACTGGCCGTGTGGTCCTGTGTAAATCACTTAGTTGTGCTTTGCTTCCCCAGCTGTGAAATGGAGAATGTGATGCTTCCTCAGTCTGCCTTGTCAATGTAGGTTGTAAGATTTTCAGGGCAGGGACCATCTCTTACTTTATGTTTGTACAGCACCTCGCACAAGCGGGCCTTGATCCCAGCGCAGGCCACCGATGCTATTGTAATATTAATAATGGTTGTCCTTAGCCTCAGTTGTGTGAACTGCTGAGAGTTAGAGATTGGTGCTGCAAAATCAAAAGAGGTACATGAAAACAAGAACAAGTAGTGCTATTTGTTGAGCACCGACAATGTGCCCAGTGCCGTTCAGACCATAAAGGCCAGTCCCTGCCAATGGCTTACAATTTAAAGAGGAGTTGGTAATATTAAAATCACAGCTTGCCTAGCAAGAACTATAGCTCACTGGTCACTCTCTATTAGCCCCGAAATAGCAAGCAGCAGGGGCCTGTGATGACTAATTGAGCCTGTGAATGTATCTCCAGCACTCAGTGGCTATTTGTTTGTTTAACATTTGCCAGTATTTCTGAGTGGTTCCACACCATAGCACGGTGTCTGAACACGGATTCTGTCAATTAATACGTCAGCATCTTATCAGCCTTAACGCAGTGCGTAGATCAGAGGATGGTAACTGAGGCCTAGCCCATTCATGATGAAATTCAAGACCCTGGGTTGGGCCAGATGCAGGATCAGCAGCCAGTGCAAAGAGCAGAGCATTGGCGGGTTATGCTGTTGCCAGTCTGCCCTATTTAAATGACAGCTCAGTGGCTTGTCACTAGCTGAAGTTTCCATGTGGCCTTCGAAGTCAGCCCTAGTCCCAGCAAGCTGCAATTATTCACCCAGGCAGTGACCGAAGCCTGGATCTCCATAGTTAGGTCCCAGCCCAAGAGGAAACAGCAGCTGAAGATGAGGAAAAGGCATTTCCAGACACAGGCCCGGGTTAACCAATGTACACTCGATACACTTGCACAGGGCCCGCATCTCAGGGGAAACCCAACCACCGGGCTTGGGTAAGTGGTGTTACAACCTGGTGTACAATGTTGCAATGTCACTGGGGGGGGGGGGGGAGTGGCCAGGCCAAGTTTGAGTGAAGGTTGGTGGGGCCCAATTTTCAACCCCAAAATGATTTAGTCTGACACTGCTGCCTCCTGTAATTCCAGCAACCCTGGGACCGTGCACTATCTGGACAAGATGGGGACAGGTGGATTCCAGTTGGGTTGAGTTTACCACTCCTGCCAAAATTTGCCAACCAGGCCTTCCAATCAACATCACCTCTGTCTGAGTGAGATTGAGCCTGAGCCAGATCCTTTGATCTGACCTACCGTTCTGAGACACTGGGGAGCCAGACTGTCCATGCTTGACAAGGAGGGGATATGTAGCTGACTGATCTCTCCGTATTTATGGCATTGCCTTAAAGCAGGCAAAATTGCTTCTTGCCTGGAAATCTCACCCCGTCTCTCTGCATTTACCCGATCCACTTGAGTGGTTCCCCTCCTACTCTGGGCAGTTTCATGTTCTCTTGGTGTCATGCATCCCTTAGCATGATGGAACCCAGACACAATAGGAATGAGAAAAAAAAAGGCAGTGGAATTACTATTTCATCAAGTTGTGAAAAATGCTTAGAAGCTATTGTAAGGATCTGAGCACTGGCACTGAACCACATGGGTTAGGCTACCCTTGTTCCCCTGATCTCCATTGCAGCTGGTAAGCTGGGTGGGTGAGTGTGTTTCCAATTAATTACTCGAGATTCAAAGAAGGAGGGACGCAAAGAAAGAAAGTGACGTGAAGACTTTTCTCCTTCTTATCGTCTTAGGTTTGGCAAAACATGACCACCACTTTACCAGCGGACACCATTAATAGCTTTTATAGGTGTGGCTGGCCCAACACTTCCCGATATCAGACCTGGTCTCAGTTGCTTATAATTTTCCATACTTTAACCGTTTGAGCAGAAATTTTCCAGGCGGGGTATCTGCCTGAGGCAGAATTTCTTTGGAAAATGTCAGCCAAAACCGTTTAGCCATTTCTGAAAATAAGAAGGGCAGTTCTAGGGCGGGCAAGCAGACCTGAGCAGCCAAATTCAGTTTGTTTGTTTTTTTTTTTTTGCTCAGCCACTCAGGGAGGGCACCAAAAAATGTTTTCCATCCCAGCCAGCAAAATAGCTAGGGTCTCTCCTGAGAATGAGGGTAGGGAAAAAATGTTTGTTTTGCCCACGTTAAAAAATTCTGATGACCTTTTCTTTGAACAGCTCTGGTGCACGCCCACGCCCACTCCCTTCTCCTGCCTGTTTCTCCCCCTCCCGCCGTGCTTTGGAGCAGGGACTTGAAATTTGGCAGGTGGGTCTTTGTGTCAGGGAGGTGTAGAGAATTTGGCCAAATTATAAATCCCTGAAAAATCAGTTTGCACATGCTCAGTAAAGGCTTTTTTAGCGCCTAAATTCCCTGAAGCATGGACTGGGCATGCTCAGCCTGGGGTTGAGCAGGACTTCCCTGCAATTGCAGCTCTGGGCTGTGTTGGGTCTGAGTCCGGGCACCTGACCTGAGAGCAGGGAGATTGTCTCTTGTGCTTTCAGCGACCTCTTTGCTGGTCCCAGGAAGTGTGGCGAAGGAAGCTGCCTGATTCAAATGCTGAAGGGACCAGAGTTGGAGCTGCAAAGGGAGGGAATAGACTGGGACAAGGAGTCTGTGGGGGAGAACTAGCAGGGGAGAGATAGGGAAAGGCACTGGGATTTGGGTTCGGGAGAGACTGGGACTGACTGGGCAAGGAGACTGGGAGCTGGGGGGAAACAGGGCAAGGGGACTGGGAGCCAGTAGGTGGGGGAAGATGGAGATAAGATGAGGGTTTGGATTAAGGGCGACTGGCCAGGCAAGGAGACTGGGACTAAGAACCCATAGGGCAAGAGGAAGGGAGACAGATCTGATGAGGAGCCCAGGTACAGGGGGAGAATTGGGACTGGCTGGGCAAAGCTATTGGGTCTGTGAGCTGGAGATGAACTGGGAGCCAGTGGGCATGGGAATGTGGGGGGAGGGGAGGAAACGGAGGCCATGAAAGGAAAGAGACAAATCAGATGAGGAGCCGGGAAATGGCAATTCCTTGCCTTATTCACTCCCCACCCTCCAATGTCTGCATCAGACTAAGAAGGAGGGCCCTAAAAAGCAGCTTCCTGCACTACCCAACCCTGATCCCTCCCAAGAGAAGGTCCAGCCAGTGCACTCAGTGAGGCAGGAGGGGTCCTGGGGAAAAGTAGTAGGTGATCATGTAATTAAAGGCTGTATCATAATGCATATATGCAAGGGGGGTGACTTAAGGTTGCCCAGACAGCACTCACTCTGGCATTCCTATTTTTTGAGTACTTGACTTTGCAACTTAAATAATGTTTTTGGAATGTAGCTTTGTGGGTATGCATGTGTTTGTAATATAGATTCAAGGTCAGATCCCCAGCTGATGTATATCAGGGCAGCTCCTTGGACTCCAGCTTAGTATAAGGCATATATGTGTGTCCAAAGTGGTGTACAGACATGAACATATTAATCAGAAAGTAATCAAACAGTAAATCAAAGTATCACTGCCAAGCGAGGGGGGAGAAACCTTGCCAGATACAGTAAGACCAAACCCCTGAAATGTTTTTGAGCTTCAAAAGAGCTTGGTTAGTTTTGTTTACTGGTGAGGAGACCGGAGGCAGGTCCTTATTTTCAGTGTGATGTCCTGGTTTTGCTTGGAAGCAGAAGCACTGAAATATCACCAGCTGGGAGGACTCCAGCCCCATTTCCAGGCTATTGAAGTGCAGAGGGTTTGGAGAAAGTTCAGAGAAATATTTGAACCTTGTGAGTCTTTCTTTGCAGTAGCACCAAGAGTCTCCCTCATGATCCTGCTGCGTTAGCTCTAGGTATCAATGCAAACAGTCTTTCAAGAAAGTTAGTTAGCCCTTTATGGGGCTCATGCTCTCTGCAGATGAGCAGCCAGCACCTCTAGGCTGGGCTCTACCTCCTGCTTTTCTTTTTTCCGTGAGGCAACTTTTCCCCCCTTGTTTTCTGGAAATGACTCCAAGTCACAAAGTGGCAATACATCTCCATTTTTCAACGAGAGCCACAAATGAAGCCCGGCGCAAAGCTTTGCAGCTTTTTTGGGGGCAAAAATAACAAACAAAACCATGAGAGCACAAAGTTCATGGTCTAGTGTTGTCTGCCACACTGAGGCCAGTGACCCGTCTTTCAGCCAGTGCGCCAGAGTGTGACTCCTCTCCAAAGGAAATAAAAGACTCAGAACTGCGAAAAGAAAGGGAACTGCAGAAATGTTTATTTGCAGTACCTCACTCAGCCACTAGATGTCTCTGTGCACAGCATTCCAGAGAGGGTATAGAGTAGACCCTGGCAAACAAAATCAGACAAAGCTGGAACTTGAATTGTGGGGAAGTCTTTCTTTTCTTTTCTTTTTGCCATCTGTATTAATAACCATTTTCTTTATTAAATGCCACCTCTAGGTCGGGTCAAAAATTTTCCATTAAAACTGTTTTGCACCCGAAAATTAGATTTTTTTTTTTATTAAATTACATTTTTCACAAACAGTATCTTTCTGTGGAAAATGTTGATGTTTTGTTGAAAAAGTGAATGCCTGAAAACAAAAATCAAGTTTCATCTGGCAACCAAAATACCTTGAATCCAAAATGCCACTGTGATATCACACAGGAGTTATGGTTCAGGAGTCTCAAGCTCCCATTCTCCTCTATGGGCTGAGCTCCCCAACTGGACTTTTTCATCTTCTATCATGCGCTGCAGTTAGGCAACAGCCATCCTCACCAACAGCAAGACCAAGGTGCATCATGGGAGACAGGGAGCCTGGCTTATAGAGGAGAATTGGAGCACAAGAAACGTGGAACTACAACTCCCATGAGGCAGCACAGAATCAAAATATTTAGGCTTAAATATTTTGCCGAAAACTTGACATTTTCTGCAGGGGGGGAAACCTGTTATCTCACCAGCTCTACTCCTCTTTAGGAAGGACTATGTGTAGAGCCATATATCATAGCAGAAACCAGTGGCAGCTCTACCAATTTTGCCGCCCCAAGCAATCACCGCCGAATTGCCACCGCACCCGAAACAGCAGCGGGGCTGCCGCCGAATTGCCACCGCGGAACATGGACTGCTGCCCCATTCTCAATGCCGCCCCAGGCACCTGCTTGGCAAGCTGGTGCCTGGAACCAACCCTGGCAGAAACAAAAGGGGTGAGACAGGCAAGGTGCACATTCTCCCTCCCTCTCGAAGTCACAGAGTAGAGCTGTCAAGGCTGAATCCCCACTCTAGCACTTCGAGTGCAGAAGGTGAGGGCCTGCAAGGATTTAAAAAATTAATACTGGCCTCTTCAGGCTTGTATTAAACTCCCAAGGTTACAGCTTTTCTTTGACCTTGGCTTGGTAAATGCTGCCACCACCCAAATGCAAAAAAACTCCTTGGACCCAGGAAGGAGCACTTGGGAATTCCTCCCTCTGGGGTACCCTCAAGCCCTTTCACCCCCTCCCTGCCTCCAGGGAAGAGCTGAGAAAGAAAACAAAGGAAATTAACTGTTGCTACCAGCTAATCAAGCAACATTCACAAAGCTCTTCGGACACCAAAAATCCAATCCTGTTCTTAAAAAAGATAAATTTTATTACAAATAAAAGGGAAGAAAATACATCTGGAACTTAGGCTTTTGCTAGATTTTAAAAGAGCAATTCCAAAAATTAAGAACCCAAAATAGCTTTCTTGGGGGTTCAGCTTAAAGGTTACAAGCAAACAAAAGCATCTGGTGTTAGCACAGAGGAGATCCAGAAGCCAAAATAAAGAAATAAACCTGATTGTGCCTATCTAAACATTCCTAATTTACTTACATATTTGGGGGGTTTTAAATAATTAATTTTAGGAATGATCTGATGATTTCTCATACCTGGCTTAAAGCTTTACACAGCATTCCTGCTGTCCTCTGTTCCCCTCTTTCCCAGAGAGACACAACAGACACATAGGGAAAGCTTCTTTCCCAATTTTAAAAAGTTCTAGCCTTCCCATTGGCTCTTTTGGACAGGTGGCCACTCCTTTTCTTTTACCTGTGGGCTTGTTAACCCTTTACAGGTAAAGCAAGCAGAGAACAGACACCAAGAGGGATTTTACAGCTAACTGACTGGCCAGTTGTCCATAGAACGAAGCTACCCCCGCTTCATTTATCACAAGAGCGATCTAATGGTCACCTTAATGGGAGGGCAGCTGGATTCTGGCAATCTAAGAAAACAGCAAAGCAGGAGTGTTGGAGATGAGGAAAAAGAAAAGGAGTACTTGTGGCACCTTAGAGACTAACCAATTTATTTGAGCATAATCTTTCGTGGACTACAGCTCACTTCATCGGATGAGGTTCAACTCTTCAGGGCTCGGGTGCTGAGGGTGTTTTGACATGAGAGACTACCAAAGCACCGCCAGCTTTGGCAGTAGTACACCAGGAAATGAGCACTGGGCAAACCCAGGCATAGTCCCAAATCCTCAGGCAAAATAGCCTCTCGCTGCCATGAATCAGTGGGCATATTTTTGCTGGCAGTTCTCACCATTCTCCTCATCTCAGCATTTACAGAGTTGGCTGTGCCGAGTGGTGAGCTGGTTTCTGTTGTGGTACCTGCCTGAGACCATCCCGGGATTAGGTCATTAGTCTTGGTCAGTGCATAGAATAGCTAGGCCCCTCCTTATGACATCCGAGAGAAGCGTTAGGAGGAAGACTCTTCCAGTATTGGCTGGACTGGCATTGCCCAGCTCTGTGGATAGGAGAAGGATGCAGAACTGTTCTGGCTGGGGTAGTCCAGCTGTTTCCTTTCTGGCTATTACTGAATAAGAGAGGCTAGCCTAGGGCCCCTGATGGGAAGTGACATGGGAGGGAGCAGAGAGCCTGGCTGTTATAATTCACTCTCTCTCATGCCCGCTGATGAATGGCAGTGAGAAGCCATTTTGGCTCTGTGTTTGCACTATGCCTGGGTTTGCCCAGTGGTTATTTCCTGGGGACCTGTCCTGTTTAAGGACAGTGCAACATGCAGCAGGCACACTGAGAAGCACTGAATGGTAACTTATTTGTTCTTCGCCTGCAGGGTCTCTCCAGGGCCAAAGTAGACCGAGCGCCAAGCCTCCTTCCATCTTATTCCCTCCGCTCCTGGAAGAGCCTCACATCTCAGCTACATCAACCAGCCAGAACCCTCCACAGGATCCATCAACATTTCTCCTTCAGCTGCGTGACTGGGTCAATACTGAGTTATGTGAGGTTCACCGTCTTCCCGGGGATGGACCACAGCACCTCTCCGGCCCCAGGACCCATTCCCTGAGTGCCCGAGGAGTGAGAATCCTGTTGTCAGTGGCATGATTCCTAACCCCTACTGTGCTGCAGTGTGGGACTGAGCTGGAGGCCAGCCGTCCCCTGAACCAGCTAGCAAATGACCAGATAGCAAGTGTGAAAAATTGGGACGGTGGTCAGGGGTGATAGGCGCCTATATAAGACAATGAATATCAGGACTGTCCTTATAAAATTGGGACATCTGGTCACCCTACCTGAACAGTGCTGTGACATTCCACAGGGCTGTTCTCCTCCCCGGGACCCCTGTGGGCATCTCACTGTCAGAAATATCGCGTCATTTGCAGACATATGATCCCATCGGGGTTTCCCAGCTGTTTTCCCCTCACATTCTTTCTGTGATTCCTGAATTGTCTGACAAGAGAATCCCAGCCAATGAGGCCAACGTGGTGTCAGAGGGAATATTCCTGGGGAAGCATGATTCCCTGGGGCACATGGCAAGATTATGCTCTCTGTCTTTACTTAGCCAAGTGGAGCAGGTTCCTTGTCAGACCCAATACTCATTGCAGTTGCTAGGGAACATTATCCTCTGCCTTCTCTCCTTAGAATACCATCTACACGGAGTCCTTTGCCTCCAAGTTCCTACTGGTTGCAGAAAGGGTGTCACTGCTCTTTTTATCCAAGCATAAGTTGTGCCACTATCTCTGAGGTTCTGGCTTGCTCCCGAACACGCACAGCCCCTGCCTGGTGGTGCATATTTTGCACAACCATTTAACAAGGTGTAGGGCCATATCTGCCCCAGAATGTTGAACATGTCCTCAAGGTCAGTTGGGAAGCCCCAAAACAGGACTGGAAGCCTCACAGCTGTGTGATCTCTGTGCTGGGCCTCTCAGAGCAGGGAGGAGCTGAGCAAAGACTCTGTTCCCATCCATCCATGGGAATTTTGGGGACCAACAAGATTTTGTGCCAGCGTAGAACCTTACGTTCTATAGGCAACGCCGTTTCCTAGCACCTCCCTCTGGGCATGGCAGTGCTGCGTTACACAAACAGGGCTGTACACACATCCAAGGGCAGGAGGAAACCCCTATGACACACTGACGCAGAAGAGTTCTGTCTGGTGCATGAAACTCACCCCTCCACAGAGCAACAACACAAGGCCTCTGCACCGCTTAAACGGGGAGTTGTATCCTCTTACAGTTAAATGCAGCAGCCACCCTGAGTGAACTGAGCAGTGAGCAGAGAGGTGGTGACAGCACAGACGCCAACCTGTGCCATCAGCAAGGCCAGCACGTTTCTAGACTGGGTGGTGGTCCTCCCACACTGGACTTTGCCTCTGAGGAGCTTTCAGTTCCGCTTGCAACTCAAAAGATCTTTATTAAGGTCTAGCTGCTGGTTTTGCAGATTCCTCCGAGGATCTGAAAACCTAGCTGGGGTTCCCTCTGTCTCATTTCCCGGAACAACGATTCCTTCTCTGTGACACATGAGGCGGAATTAAAATCTGGCTTATTCTCCCATAGCTCCTGCAAGGGTAACAAACGTCACAGATCATAAAGCCAGAAAGGACCATTAGGCTCATCTAGGCTGACCGCTTATATAACACACAGCCCATAGAACCTCACCCCGTAATCTCTGTACCAAGGCTATGATTTCTGTTTGAGCTACAGCAGAGCTATTCAAACAATCTCCAGTCTTGGATTTAAGTGATGGAGAATCTACAACATCCTTAGGGAAGTTCTTCCAATGGTTAATTATTTTCACTGTTAAAAATGTCCACCTTAGTGTGAATTTGTCAGGCTTCAACTTCCAGCCTCTGGAGCTTGTTACGCCTTTTTTCTGCTGGATTAAAAAAACATCTACAATCAGGAATTTCTTCCCCATGTAGGCTTAAAACAAACAAAAGGAAGTACTACTTCACACAATGCACAGTCAACCCGTGGAACTCCTTGCCAGGGGATGTTGTGAAGGCCAAAAGTTAACTGGGTTCAAAAAAGAATTAGATAAATTCATGGAGGATGAGGCCATTAATGGCTATTAGCCAAGATGGTCAGGGCTGCAATCCCATGCTCTGGGTGTCCCTACTACTTCCAAATGGCAGAAACTGGGACTGGACAACAGGGGATGGATCATTTGAAATTGCCCTGCTCTGTTCATTCTCTCTCACACCAGCTACTGCCAGAGACAGGATACTGGGCTAGATGGACCATTGGTCTGACCCAGTATGGCTGTTCTTATACTTGTAGATTGAGATCAAATCACCTCTTAACCTTCTCTTCAATAAACTAAATAGCCTGAGCTCCTTAAGACTCTCACTATAAGGCAGGTTTTCTGGGCCTTGAATCATTCTCGAATCACTCTTTTCTGAATTCTCTCCAAGCTATCAACATCCCTATGGACACAGTATTCCAATAATGATCTCACTAGAACTGTATAGAGTGGTAATATCACCTCCATACTCCTGCTTGATATTCCCTTGCTTGTCAACTTGCTTATTGTGTGAACTTGTTTCTGTCAAGAGGGTCTTGTGACTGAGGCACTGCCCTGGCACTCAGAACACCTCATTCAGTTCCCAGCTGTGCCACTGACCTTGCTGTATGACCTTGGGAAAGTCACTTAATCTCTTTGCACCCAAGTTCCCCAGCTGTAAAACAGAATAATAACCCTTCCTTTCCCCTGCCCTGTAAGCTACTCGGGGCAAGGATTGTCTCTTACCACATCGACCATAATGGGGTCCTGGGTTTATCTAATATATGGTAATAGTGTCAGTAAAGCCACAGATACGACCCAAAAGCCCAGAAGGAGCAGACCTGGTGAGTGAAGAGGGCTGTTTTACCTAGTCACATTTCTGACCATGACTTCACTTAAGGCAAAAGGACACGCCTTAGTTTATGGTACCATTACGGTGCAATTATCACGGGTCATCGCTATAGCTCGGGTGAATTGCTCCATTTTTTTGCTGTTGTTAAAGCAGAGGAAGGCAGCTTAAGTCCACGGAAGGGACTAAGCATGTGAAAAATGTTCCCTTTTTCAAAACTACCATTAGCCATTTGAAGACCTTTGTATTTGCTCCGAAACTCTATGCCAAGTCTCTGTCTGAGGCTCATTGCAAACACTCCAGCTCCATAATCCCCTCCAGTCTGGGCTCCTAATGGAAATACCAACAGACCATTAAGCACAGCAGCATTTCTAGGTTCTCCTATAACTAAATGCACACAAAAGAAAAAGGTATAAACAAGCACGATAAGTTAACACTGGGGGCTGTGATTGAAGGCATCTCCAGTGAAGTCTGCTGCTTGATTGTGTGTCACCGTTTCATGAGTTGGAGGACAGGGTCTGACTGTAGGCATCTGTACCCGGTAAGCTGCCATACTAGGCATGTGTAATGAGAACCTCACAGTGACATGAAGCAACTCGCCCAACCAAGGTCACACGACAAGACAACAGCATCCCCTGACTCCCAATCCCGTATATTCCTTCCATAGAAGGGAGGTCTGCATCCTGTCTAAGGACATTAGAAGGAAAAAAGCAAAGAATTGCTCCTTCAGAGTCTCACCCACCCTTGCTCTCCGTCTGAGGGCATATTTTCTGATGGCGACCTTGTCCTCATTTCCAAGACAACCAGCTGAGATGTCACGAACAGAAGATTCTGATGCAAGAGCGAGTAAGGGACAAGACGCGGTTTCTCTTGTCCCTCTTGTTCTTTATTGCATTTAAAGAGATTCCTGTCCCAAGAGAATGCTCCCCAAGGCCTATGGGGTTCTTCGAGGGCAGCACAGCATCCCAAGATACCTCTTTCCAATATGGAGGTGTTGCTAAGCACCCCAGGAGATGCTGGAGGGCCCTGTTCTACTGCCCATGTGGGTGAAGAGCTCTCCATATGGATTATTATCACTCACAAATCCCTTGCTGCTTATCGTGTGTCTGCCAATCAACACTGGGCAACGGTGAAATAGGGCAGTTTTGATTGTTACGTTTGATTGATTATTTCAGGAGGCAGTAGGGAAGGTGACGAAGACACATACAGGGGAAATCCATCGACCAAGTGTTTCCATCAAAGCCACCCCAGGCCCGAAGGGAAATGGTGTCATGGATAGTATCTCTAGGGAGCCTCCCAGGCTATTACGCATAACCCAGTGCAGCGTCCAACACACACAACCACTTCCTAGAGCATGCCAACTGTCATGGTAGCAACACCCATCTAGTCTGGAACTTGGGCCAAGAAGTTCCCACGTTTGCTCAGGATGGTGATGTTGGCTCATGATTTCGGAGGCAGTTACTTTATCCGGATTTCTTTCTCTTTTTGTCCAGTGTCATTTGTCTGGTTTTTCTAAGCTAGTTTTGATTTAGTTAATTTTCTAACTTTGCACAAATGCCTAGGGTGCTTTGGAAAATAATACAGTAAATATTTGTTTCCACTAAGCCCATGACAAAAAGACACCGAGATACACGCACAGAGACATGCTATGTCTCACACAGACATGTGTACACATAGAGATACAAACACACACACAAACTAGTCAAATGTTAAGGCTAAAGCCCTGCCACATTTCCATTACAAAAAAATCCTTTTTCACTAGGCTTACCAAAAATTACTCCCACCTGAAAGGTTTCAGAGTAGCAGCCGTGTTAGTCTGTATTCGCAAAAAGAAAAGGAGTACTTGTGGCACCTTAGAGACGAACAAATTTATTTGAGCATAAGCTTTCGTGAGCTACAGCTCACTTCATCGGATGCACCATGATGAAGTGGGTTTTAGCCCACGAAAGCTTATGCTCAAATAAATTTGTTCGTCTCTAAGGTGCCACAAGTACTCCTTTTCTTTCTCCCCACCTGAAACAATTGTATATCTATATCAACAGATCAATAGATAGATAATTTCTTCTGACAATAATCAGCAGAATCAAATTTTGCACTCACAAAGAAGTAATAAAAAGACCATTTCCAGCCTTCAACACAAAACCTGACCCCAGCCTGCGCTTTCATAGCTGAGTTAATAAGCCCCACACTAAACAAATATGGAGGGAATTCAGAATGGAAGTGTTAAGAGACGTAATTCCAGGGGGTGTGAATGGCTAATTCTGTACATCCAAATAAAACAGAGGGGAAATATACTGAATGGAGCCATGTAGACGATCATATGAAATGTCAAAAGGCTTGTTGTTCTGCACGCACACTGCCGCGTCAATCTCGAGTTCTGTTTAAACACCCATTCTTTTGGTTTGGCATCACCTCGCCTCTGTGGCTGAATCAAAAGAGGGATGAAATAATGACACAAAGATTTTTAAAAACTCAGCACCAGCTGCAGCAGGGAGAAGCCTGAAGCGAAACGTGAGAGCGTGTGGCTCTTTGTTAAGGTTTCCTTGGCTATAGAATATGGTATATGAGCCGCCTCATGTATCCTATTTGTCATAGGGAGTGAAAGCTCTTAAGGTGGCTCCCCGGGTTCTCTCTCTCTTTTTTTTTTTTTTTTTTTTGGCTGTTGCATTGGGCAAACTTCCCTCCTGAAGGGACCCCCAGTTCCTGGTTATTCCCTGCTGGTGCACCCCAGACTCCAAGGATTGGATCAGTCTCTCTCTAGATGGTGGGTGGTCCCGTCTTTTTTTACTGTAACTGCCACTTTGCATCAGGAAGCTGAACTCAGCACTTCTTGTCGGAAGATGGTTCCAATTTATATAGGCCTCATGGAAATAAATACATACGTTTTCTCATATGTCAGCTGTAATTTATACATGGCCTTCCTGACAAGGCAAAGCTGTGTGCCGAAGCTGGTCAGGAAGCATATTTGCCAGTTGCACAGAGCAAGTCTTGGTCAGTGATGGTTTTTTAAATATATATATCTAGGCACCACGACATTATTTGCTTCCCAGTTGATCCTGCCAATGGAGGAGGCAATTGTACAGAGCCAATTGTAACAATCCCTTGGCTAAATCCCCGAATTTTAGCTCCAAAGCACCAGTTGAGCTAGAGGGCAGGACTCATTAGCTAGGAGCTGTGGCAGGCAGCTATAGTCTGTGGATCAGCCACAGACCCATTTGGCCAGTGGTGGTGATGGCAGATTTGGGGGTGCAGACACATGGGACTGAGACCTGGCCAACTCTTTTCAGACCCAGGCCATGGAACAGCCCTCAGCTGGGAACTGAGTCATTACCAACCTCAGCCAAATAAGAACCAGCAAATAGAAAGGCAAAAGCTCTTTATCCCATTCCTGACCCACCCTCTCCTGAGCCACCTAGCCCCCCCACCTCCCATACCAGCTCTCCTAATAATGTCTGAATGGGAGACAACCTAGTATCTCATTGCAACTGGCCATCCTAAATGTACATAGAGGGCTGGGAGCTCTGCCCTGGTTTGTGTGAGCAGATTTAGCAACGGGCAAAGCAGGAGAGGAGGAGGAACTATCAGGAATGTGTCTGATGCACAGAAGGCCTTTCTGCAGGCACCTCTGCTCCATCCAGCTGCACCCTCCTCCCTTCGGGTGCCAGGTCTTCCCACACCAACCCAGCGGCTGCACTGGTTCCATCAGCAGTGCCCTAGAAAGGCAGTTAATACCATGGTGACCAACGCCAGGCAGCTGAGGAGCTCTTAGCCGTCTTGTTTAATCTAAACGAATGCTCTGTAAACGTGAGCACTAATGCTTTTCCCGTGGGCTGCACAGTTTCCCTTAGACACTTTTGCAGCAGCTGTGGCCCGTTGCCCTCATCTCTCTACTCAGCTCTTCTCCCTCCTGGTCACCACGGCCATGACAGGTCGTCGCAACCTCCTGGAGAGGGTTTCCTCCCTGACCGTAGCCTCCCCCAGGATCCTCCACCACCGAGGGCACACTGGGAATACAGCACAGCCACATCCCCATCCTCACAGACAGCCCTGAGTCACCATCTCCTCCACCCTTGTCACCAAACCCATGGCGTGGTTCTTAGCAGCCCGCTTAGCATTAAACTCTGTGCTGATGAAGAACAAGCCCCAGTGAACGGGACCGGATGAAGCTGCCTTGTGCTGTGGGAGCATTTTTACACGATGCCACCACAACAACTTTTCCCCATAGCCTGTGATGAAGCCTCCGCCCCAGGGTGGAGGGATGGGGGCCTCCATTCATTTGGTTTTCCTATTGGAATAAAAGCGCTTCCTCAGAGCAATTAACCAAGGAGGGAGGCAGCACCAGAGGGCAAACCAACAGGGGCACTGGAGTTTATTCCTGTACCGGTGGCACAACCGGGCACAGTGGCACGCGCCTGTAATCCCAGCTACTTGGGAGGCTGAGGCTGGCAGATCGCTTGAGCTCCGGGGTTCTGGGCTGCTGTGCACCATGCCCATGGGGTGTCTGGTGCCACTGACAGCCTGGCCAGCGGGTGGCTGAAGGAATGGCTAGAACAACATGAATGAGGTGTTGTGATGGGCGCTCTCTCTGTGAGGGCTGATGGACCGATCAATCCAGGTGAGCGGGGGCACAGCCCAGTGGCCAGCTTGTGCCATCTGAAATGGGGGTGGGTTAGGAGTGAAGACCATTCAGCAGGACTGTCCTCCAGAAAAATCTTAGAAAACACTTGGTCTATTCCAAAGGCAAGACACTGGGGCTGTTGAAGTATTTGCCCCAGAGATTAGCCCTCTCTGACAGGGAGGCTTTAGCAAAATCTGAGGGGTGAGGTGGGGGGCTCTATCAGAGAAACGGGAATCACCCCAACCTCCCCATTCAGTGTGGTGACAGAGCAGATCACTCAAACTCCCTGATATTCTAATTCAGCTCCTATCTCCCTGGAGAGGGGCCATATCACCCTTAGAGGGGCCTGGAGTCGCTGCCACGGTTCTTATCCGAGCGCATCTCTGCTGCTGCCACATCATGAGACTGAATCACCTGTCTGTCCATAGAGATCCATTCCCTCAGCTGCCTCCCAGAACGCTGAATCCATTTCATGACACAGTATGCCTGCCAAGGGACAGTACGGTGCAATGAGAGTGCACACAAGGCGGCCATGTGATCCCTCACAGCTATTCCTAGGCTCTGGGGAAGCTGAAGGATTTTGTCACATGAAACAAGAAGCACCTGATTGCCGAATTCAAGCCAGGTGAATCCAGCCGCGGTGACAGCCAACTCCTAATTAGTTCGTTGGATTAGAAAGGCTGGGCGCTCATAATTATTACACAGGGGTGTCCTACGTGCAGGTCTGGGCATTCCATCCCTGTCAGCTGCTCTCCAAAATGGGGATGGGGGGAGATGCTAGGAGATGCCTGAAGGCCAACAAACTCAGGCTCTATAGGACCGTTTGGGAAAACAAAGTCCAGTGTAGAGGGTCCTCTACTCAGAATGTCCTGCTTCCATGCTCTCCCACTGGTTTCTTTGGTCCTGGGCCTCTGAGTTTTTGAGGGGACGTAAAGTGGACAATTCGCACTCACCAAACTCATGACCTTTAGCAAATGATCAAGATTCCAATAACACGGCTAACAAGCCCCGACTGATTTCCTTACCCCATGGCTTGGAAATGCTGCTGGCCATTCATCTGACTCTTTTTCCTGTCACTTATGGCATAGAGTAGCATGTGTCTCCCAAAGAGGTCACGCGTGTTGAGCAATACACGCATGCACGTGAGCAGCGTAGCATAGCACAGTATACATGAGCCGTACAGGCCTCCTGAGAAGGCTCTGTTGCCTTCAGACACGCAGTTTGAGGTACAAGAGAACTGAGGATGTTTGCAGCCTGAAGTATTTTTATGGCTTGACAAACGGGCAGAAATATTTTGGGCCCTCTCCTGCCAGTTTCCACTCCCCTGAATTTTATTATTATTCATTCATTTCTCAGAATTTTGTGAAGAGAGGCCAAAAGCTGTGGGCTATTTGAACAAAGCTACTGATCATTAGCATCGCCCTGCCAAATTCCCTGAGTGCAGCACTACGCAGTGACCCTTTTCCCATAAACCCCGTCACGCATGCCATTCGGTGGCTCAGAGTCACACCATGAGCGTATTCCCTTCAGCACTGGATGGTAATGCGGAACTGCATTGCAGGGAGCAGTGACATGTCTGGCAATGAGCTGTGTATTTTGGAGTCACTTTCCTAGTGCTGGTGACCGGAGCTGATCCATGGAGACCAAATAGCTTCAGCTCCTCCTCTGAGTAGGAACCAGCCACGTGTTTGGAAAGCACATAGCATGTAAGGAGGCACTATCGCAAATCAATAATAATAATCCTCCCAAATAACTGGTACTTCCATTCTGAGAAGAGTGTAACAGAAACTACAGGTGGCAAAGGCCCACTAGACCAGCCAGGATTGTTCCATGCACTCTCCAGAACTTTGTGTTATGCTCAGTGGGCTTGTAGCAGAGTGAAAAGCTCATTTTAACTTGCCAGTCAGGATTTCATTGTTGATAGGCCGGGTGAAGGCGTTAGCCAGACATGTGCCCCACTAGGCTGGTACTGTAGTGCAATAAGGGGATTTATCCAGGCAACTCCGGCACTATTGGACCTTGTTTTGCTTTTCCTGCCTCATCCTTCAGGCTTCAGGTATATGGAATGTCACTGTTAAAAATAATGCCACTTTGCTTTGTTCAAGCATTGCTCTGACTGAAGGATCCCACAGCATTTTAGAAACCAGACATATAAATCACTAAAGTCACCCCTGAAATGCAGCCACCTCTAGGGTGGGATGCAGCAGCTGCTTAACAGCCCACAGCAACGCTCCACAACTGCTTCAGTTGAAACTTCAGTGGAATTTAGAGAGACAAGGTGGGTGAGGTGGTATCTTCTATTAGACTTATTTCTGTTGATGAGAGACACAAGCTTTCAAGCTTACCCAGAGCTCTTCTTCAGGTCTTCTTCAGGTGGAATTTAGGTCAGGCAGCTAGAATTACCCAGGTTGGACTAAAACCAGAAACCCGGAATAGTGTCCAAATTATACTGAAGGTACAATGGGACCTTTAATTACCACACGTGGTCAGGGGCTGAGTTTTATGTTTCATCCAAGACAATTCCTTCCTCACCAACACCCATACTGGGCCATTGCGACGGGGCCTCACTCAGAGGCAGAGGGCAGAATACCAGCTGAGGCCCAAACACCACTTTCTGCGGCACAACACCGCCCCTACTGTTAGCATGCTGGGAAATCAGCTCAGCGCTCAGAACAGGTGCTTCGGCTCCACTACAAAAATCACCTGCTGCGGAAAGTTTGTGCAATCTAGCCACCACTTTTCATAGCAGCCTGGGTCACTCCAAGGCATCTGCGCCATTGACTCAGCCCCATCTCATGCCATCTGACATGATCGCAGCACAAGGTGATCTGGCTGCAGTCCAAGAATAAGAACAAAGGCTCTTATGGAGAATAAAGATAAAATAAATAAACTCTTCCTCCTGCAAAGAGTCCTGCTCTTGGGGGTCTTCTTGAAAGTCCCCCTCAGAGCCTCTTTACCCCAGGACCTCCCAGACATGGAAAACCAAGCCTCATAAACTCATACTGCCAACTCAGCCAGCTGCCTCCTGAGAAATGTTATTACCCCCCACATGACACCGTGAATCAAGTGGGGGAAAACCAGTGACTGTCGGTTTTCTTCCTGCTGGGAAAGGAGAGAGACTGACTCTGCCAGGATTGTGGGCCTGATCCAAACCACAGTGAAATCAATCCAAAGCTTCCCATTGACTTCAATGAGCTTTGAATCAGACATAAAACCCCTTCCATAACTCACACAACCTTTTCTCTTGTGGGACAGCTAATGTTGAACTTCATGCCCCCATCCCACCCAAAATCCCATCAGTAACTGGAAGCTACTGCCACGTGTATGGCCCTATGCGATGACTGAATCTGGAATCTCCAAAATTATTCCAAAGTGCTGAACTATTTATTCTCCACCCACAGCAAAATGCATTTTTCAGCCCAAAGGGTGATTTGAAACTCCTGGAAGTGGGACAGGGGGTTCCAGCCTTTGCATGTGTAGCTCCCCAAAAGCAGCGGGGAAGAGGTTTCTGGGGGTTCTGATACAATCCAGGGGAGGCATAACATAGAAGTGGGGGAGCAAGCTAGGTGTTTTTGCCTTCTTACATCAGAGGAAAATGGCAGCCATGCACACTTTGTCCCAAATCTCTTCAAATCTCACACATAAAAACCACACAACGAGGCCTGACTGTCAAAGTGGCTTAGGGCCAAAACGCAGGTGGAAGGTCCACAGGGCAGAGTCTGTCTTGTCCTCTAGGTTAGTATAACACATTCAAAGCACTTGACAAAGGTGGCCCAGCAGCCTGATCTCCAGTTTTTGGAGGGGGAAACTGTGACTCCAACAGGATAAGGGACTTGGTCCCAAAGTCAGGAATAGAACCCACAGGTCTTAGCTCCCAGGCTCCCCCCCCCCCCCGACTCTAACCACTAGGACACACTCCCCTTACAGAGCCTGGAATAGAACCCAGGAGTCCTGGCGCCAAGCCCCCGGCTCTAACCACTAGGACACACGGCCCTGGTCTAGACCCCAGGAGTCCTGGCTCCCAGTCTGCCCGCCCCCCGCAGCTTTACCCCCGTGCAGAGCAATTTGAGCCCTTTCTACCCTCCCCTGGGCAGCATGGGGTAAAATCTGTCCCCAGCACCCGCGGCTGGGAACTGCGCTAGGGCACCTTAAAGCGGCGCTCGCCCCGTGCCCTGCCTCCCGCGCCGCTCGGAAGCAGCTGACTCGCTGGGCGGCCGCCAGGGCTGGTGACTGTTGGATCATTGAGCTGCAACGTGCAGCCTGACATGTAAACGGCGGGCCGGCCTATGCTAATGGGCGGGGGAGGGAAGAGGCGCGGGCTCCCTCCCTCCCCCAGCGGCTTCTCCATTCATAAAATCGGGCGGCCACTGCCCCCTAGTTTGCAAACGCGAACTCGCCTCCCGCCCGGTCCCCTTCCGCAGGGTGGCTGCTTGCTCCACGGCGCAGGGACCCCCGCCCCCCACCCAGGGACCTGCCTGTTGCGGGGGTGCTATGCCACCCCGCCAGACAATCCAACCCCATGGACCCCCAGCGCCCCTTTCCCCTGCCCTTCACCCCTCCACACACACCCCCTTAGCACTCCCCTGTCCCCATCCACCACATACAGCCCCGCCCCAGCCTCCTCCTCTGGTTCCAGGTCTCCCAGTACTGTGGTGGGCAGAGTCTTTGTCACTCTTTGCGTTTGAGCTGCATGGTCGGGTTGCTTTTCGGTTCCTAGGAGCAGGGACCCAGTCTCCCAGTGACAACATGGAGCCCCGCTGCATGGCCAGGCGCCAGCCCTGGCCTGGGGTTTCATAGCCTTTCTCCTGGAATTGCCCTCCAAATGTCACTCACTTCAGGCCCACAGAAGCACTTGTTGGATGGGCCAGGTGACCCAGTACAGCCTTCCCAGGGTGTTTGCAAATCCCGAGACTGGCTTAAAAATCATGAGAGTTTAAAGAAACAAAAACTGGGATCTTTCTTTGGCTTCTGTGCCTTCAGGGCACCCCAGGTCACCGTGTCAAGTGTTTCTCTGCAACCATGAGGGCTAGACACTTTTTATTTTTAAGTGACAGCTGAGATTCTCCCCTATCACATGACTCCAGGAATTGGGCCTTTACGAAGAACACCAACCAGCAGGTGACTCGCAATAAAATTGTGAGAGCTGGCAACACTTCAGTTCTTTGCCTCCCAAGCCCCATGCAGCAGCCTGGCATGCTCCCCATGCTCCATCAAATTCTACACACGGCCAAGGAGCATTTTTGCAGGGAAGGGTGGAAGGGGCAGGTACAAACTCAGTCCTTTTCCCACTGACAAGTGGACAGTGGTGACAGCTTCAGGGCCCTTTCCCATCTCCCCAGGCTTTCACTTTCTCTTAGGCATGGGGAAAACATACAGTGCTGTGCTCCCATGTTGGTAGGGCAGATGCTCCTTACCATGAGGAGCAGGAGACAGTGGCTTGTGGGCCGTTTGGTTTGGAGCCCTTGCAGTCTCTGTGCAGTGACTTCGCTCAGTTACAAGCCCCATCTCCCTGAGCTGACCAGTATGTGTAAAGTTAGAGACCTATCAGCATCGCAACCTCAACAGCCCATCTCAGTGGGTAGGAAGAAACAAACCAAAACCCTTGATTCCCATCATCCAGCTGCTTCTCCATGGCAGCAGAGCAGTCCTCCCTCTTCTGTTTACACCTTGGATTTCCCAGTTCTTCATTATAACACCCCTTCTCCAACCATTATCCCCATGGAACAGAGTGTGAAATTGAGGCACAGTGGAGGGGAGTTACTTGCCCAAGGTCATACAGCGATTCAGTGCCAGAGTCAGGAATAGAGCCCAAGAGTTCCCAGGCCTGTGTTCAGAGCAGCGAGGTGTAGTGGTCTGAGTTAAGATAATGGAAGCTTATCAGCTCAGGCCTCTCCCGTCTTGCAAGCTGTCTGTTCTCTAGACCTCTTCCATGTCGGCGAGGTCCACTCAGCCAGCAGACCTAATATCCTAGCAAAGCAGGAGTGGGTGGTAAATCTCGCAGAACTCCTTGCGCATGCACACACATGTCAGTGTGTGCATATGTGTCTGAAGCGTGTGCAGGTCTGCAGTCTGCTGGTTCCGAAAGCTGAATGGAACACACTTCCTGACTTTCTCCAGGGAACAGAAACCACCCACTGGCGAGGGCAGTGTGTGCAGAATGAGCTAGCAGTAAATAGCTGGAGGACAGACAGCGTCTCTGTACGTGAGGCAGAGCACGGAGCACTGCACCTGAGGTAGGCACGGGTGCTGCTCACTTCAGCATCATAATGGAGACATCGTTTACTGCTGCATCCGTGCCAGCCAGCTGTCCCTGTGCATCCGTGCCCCCCTCCACTTCCTCCAGGAGAATGCAATGCTAAAAGGGTCCCTAATACCCAGTGCTGGACACAAAGGAGATGGCAGGCAGAGAGCACAATGGGCTTGTTTTAGGGGCTGTCTGATGCCAGGCTCTGTGGGCAGGGATATTCAATCTATGACACTTGCCTGCTAACCCATTTTCCTGCTCTGTACTCACAGTTGCTTCCGCCCCCTTCACAGGCTTTCCCCTGAGGAAGAGCAGGCTTGGCGCCAACACACCCGGCTGATTTCGTTCCGTCTGCATCACTGTGCTGAAATCGCTTTGTTCTCATGCCAGCCAGTTACTCAGAGAGGCTGAGGCCAAGCAGAACTCATTCCACACGGGTGACCCAGGCAGGACCCTAGCCACTCAGCTGAGAAAGACCTAACAGAACTCATGTCACTTACCCACGGGATATCTGGCTCACTAAGCATCCCTCCATCCCATAGAAAGAGGCACAGACGCCCCCCCCCCCCCCCCCCACACACACACACACCCATTCCTGCAGGAAGAGTTGGCCTACAGCAATACAAACACTAATAGTAGCCAATGAGGTGTCATTTCAAATGGCCCCGCCCCAGGTCCACGTCCTTTCATTACACTGAGGTTCCTAACTGCCTTCACTCCCCCTGTCAGCCCTGCCGACTGACACCAGATGTGGCGCCCACTTGCATGCTGGGAATCCCGCACATGGAGCGTGCTGTCAAAGTGCCGCTTTTCCTAGACACCTGTGGCTGCCCCGTAGCTCTCGCCTTGTAACAAAGCTCAGCAGCTGTCGGTGTGGAGCCAGGGAGATCACAGTGTCGTGCAGCACGAGCATGCTAAGAGGAGGCTGCTGGCCACTCGCTTAGGCCAAGCACGTTAAACATTAGAGGGAGGCCGGCCAGAATCAGGGCCCCGGGAGGGCAACTGGAGACAGCTGAGGGAGTAGAATTTTCCAGGCCAAGACTGATCCTGGGGGACAGATCAATAGCTTCTGCCCTTCACGCCTGTCCCAGCCTCTCTGGTTCTCCCTCCCCTCCCCATTTCTGTCTCACCCACCCTCATCACTGCATCTCTGTCCCTGGCCTGTTTCAGTGGCCAGCTATTAAATGCTGCCTCCACAAGAATCCCAGCCCCTGAGTGACACCGTGTGGCCACTGTCTGTTTTGCAGGCTTCTCTGCAGACACAACAGACAATCGAGTTTTTTATGGCTATCTTCACCCAATTTCCCTCCTTGCTGCTGTTTCTAGGATTCCTTCCCCACTTTAATCTGTTTCCTTAAATATACCATTGATCCTGCATTGCTCCTCTGCTTCGCTATCATCACAATAACTGGCTGCTGGTTCAGAAACCAAGCGGGACGGACAGTAAATAGTGAAAGATTCAGTTGATGGGAGAGGTCCATGCATTCTCTGCCTGGTGCGTATGCAGATCCTGTGAGCTGAGCTATGTCCGTTCTGTGATCCCACCCTGAGACAGAGCCATCGCTTTCCAAGACTGCATCTCTGCGCTGTACAGAACACAACCCAGCATTCCCACACATGGTGACATCTCCAGCCTGGCCCCCAGAAAGTGACCTGCATTCCCCACAGAGCAGCAAGTTTGGGCTCAAGTGGGGACAAAGTGAGCTGCAGGTGGATACTGCGTGGAGCTGACTGCCTTGAGGAAAGGAGGGAGGGACTTAGCCCACGGGCTGCTTGGGGCAGTGATCTCTGGAAGGTGCTCAGATGCCACGGTGATGGGCGTGGTATAAAAACCCAGGCGGAGATAGGTCAGACAACAGGAAGAGTTGTCTGATCTCCAAGTTCTAGCACTGCCACTGCGAGAAGGGAGAATTGGGTATCAGCAGGGATGCAATGCGGGGGGGGAGGCAGGAGGCCCATGCACCCCCTCCTTTGGCCCCTGACCAGGGCTGGGGGGCGTAATGGTAGAGCCCCTTCACTGCTGCCATGACGGATGGGAGCCTGGGTCAAATCCCAGTGAGTGGTGTTGCAACCTGGCGCATGGGGTCACAACGCTACTCAAATTTGAAGCAGCCAGCAGGTAACCTGGGCCCCCTCCTGAGCAAAATTCTGTTTGTGTTCCTGGGTATCAATTGGGGGATAACCCTGAAGCCCAGAAGGAATCTCTTTGGGTGAGAAAGCTGTGTCACCAAGCACAGACTGAATGGTGCCAACATATGGGCCAAGTCCCTGAATCGCACACACCCACTGGAGACCTGACACTGTGCCCATCACAAAAGATGCCCAGAGCCTTCTGCACAGGGATTGAGACAGAGTGAAGCCAGCAGGGAGAATGGCCTGGGAAGGAGTAGGCCAGCCCCTCATGCAAACCCGAGTATCAGCACATTAGCAGAGCAAAACTAACACTCCTGGGATGGGGCCACAAACTGGGCCTGAGCACAGAGCACGTGGCTGGCAGTCCTGCTGCCCATCAGCCAGGGAAAAAATAACAAATGCTTTAATAAAGCAGCATGCGTGTATCCAGGTACTTCCTGCAAGTGCCAATGCATGTCTGGAAGCAAAGGAATTTCAGTTAACGTTAACTGATGTCACGTTCTCTTACGCACACACAGTAAGCATGGGGCTGCATGCAGAGACCACTGTGAGCACACAAGTAATGTGTGAGGCAAGTGTGAGCAAAAGTGCAGCGTTCACACACAGCCAATCGTGCTGCAAGCACACTCCCTTGGAGATTTCTGCCAGTTATATAAGTTGGCCTTCTCCCTGGCACAAAGCTGAATTTCCACATCCTGAATCACTGGGGCCTCATCAGGTCCCTGCTCCCTGGTGAACTTTACCAAACAGAGAGCACTCAGGCTGCATATGTCATATGTGTGGGACAGGAGATGAGAGACAGAAAGCATGAAAAATTATCAGATTCTTACACTAAAAGGGGAGACTGCAGGTCAGGGGTGAGGAGGGGGCACCAACAGAGCTGTGTGTGGGGAGCCCAGGGATGGGACAGCAGGAGGGGCTGCAGGTCAGGAGTGAGGAGGGGTCACCAACAGAGCTGTAGGGGGGAGCCCAGGGCTGGGATAGCTGGGGGGCTGCAGATCAGGAGTGAGGGGCACTGGTAGAACTGTATGGGGGGAGCCCAGAGCTGGGATGGCAGGGGGGCTGCAGCTCAGGGGTGAGGGGCGCTGGCAGAGCTGGGTGGGGGAGCCCAAGACTGGAATAGCAGGAGGCTGCAGGTCAGAAGTGGGCTATTTCTCTTTAAAGCATGGGACAGGAAGTTCTGAGAGGCTAAGCGCAACCTCCTCTTCCACAGCTCCCCACGTCCCTCACTCCTGATCTGCACCCCCTTCTGTTCTGCTCCTGAGAAGAACCATCATTCCGAAGTGTGTGGTGGTCTTGTGCTGTGAGCCAAAGTTCACTGGGGAGTAGAGAGAAACCCATCAGAGCCAGGGGCCATGTCACTTGTGATCTCTGAAGCTTTCACCCCTGCTTTTCTGAGGCACCCAGTCAGAGCTTGAATGGGGAAGACACTGACTTGCAATTCAGAGTGCTGAGTTGGGTGGCTGAGGATGTGCTAGTTGGAACTTTGCAGCCATTCACAACAATGCAGGTATGAAACCAAGTCTTCCCTCTGCTCCGCTCTGCAAGGTGCAATGGAGCCCATAGGACTCTCCATTTGCTACTTCTGCCTACGATGCGGGTAAAGTGCCCTCTGCCAGCCAATCCCTAGCAATGCAAACACCAGCTCCAAGTTGGGACTGGGAGGCTGTTTCCAGCGAGACTGAAAGCAGCCGGAAAAACCCATTGCTTGGTGCCAAAACCCCTGTGGCAGGTTTAGCGTGCCAAGTATGGCTGAGCGGGGGTTGTTTAACTCAGAAACACTACAGCCAGACGGAAATTCAGCAGCAGCACAGCTCCTTACCTATCCCCAAGCATACGCTCCCTGTGATGCTCCTAAGGGGTACCCAGGATTGTGAGGCATCTCCTCAGCACCTGCCCTTAGCCCGGGCTCTGCCTGCTGTGACAGCGCCCTGAAACGATCAGCCTCAGGCAGCGCAAGCACCTTCTGGGTCTCTGCAGGCCTCACTCCCACTGTCCAGGTTAGCGAATGGCACACACCAACCCCTGAGCCTTCTCCAAATGTTCCCCGCAGCAGCCAGGCCCTTTGCCACTGAACACTCCCAGACATACCAGGCCTGCTGTCCCCAAAGGAACAGGCCACGCCAGCTTGGAAGAGTCAGCTCAGGTCCAACCACCACAGCACTGAGATATATTTACAGTGACAACATGAATGAGTTTATTATCAAAGAACAGAGATTCAAGAGATGGGGGAATGATGTGAGAAACAAATGGTTACAAATAAAACAAAATCATAACACGCTTTCTAGAGACTAAACTTAACAGGTTATCCTCCTGCCTAAAGGTGTTTCTCTCACCCAACATCCTCTACAGTGTTTTCAACCAAGGCTGGCTGAGACCCCACTTTCATGAATGCACATGCACTGGCTGTTTACTTCCTGGGTCCAGGAACTGGGGCATCTTCTTTGCCTTCTAGAAACACCCCACAGCGTCAACTGCCATTGCTCCTAGCCAGGATAACTGCCCCCCCACTTTGTGGCTTCTTTTGTCCTGTCTGCTCCATTCCTGTTGCCTTCACATCCCTTTGTTACCATCTGCCCTATGCAAACGGGCATCTCTTGTGTTAGCTTACAATGCTTACATCTGACAGAGAGAGGGAATTTCTTATCTCCTGTCTGGAGGAAAACCTGTTTTGCACCTTTGCTTGTGACTGATACCTCGACACAGACTTTAAAACCATATTTTCAATGTACATACTTATCTCCTTCTGTACTGTCTGTACACACACCTCACAATGCTACTGACAACCAGTGTGACCCTGGCTTTCATTTGGGGCCTCACATAACAGTCTTTGGTAAATCAGAATGTACACATCAGACGCATGAGATTTCTGTTACCCCTCCACACCCCTTTGTCACTTGGCATGAAGAGGTTCTACCCTCAGAAACACTAGAGCTAGAGGAAAATTCAGCAGCAGGTGAGCACACAGCCCCCTGCCCTCCCCCAAACACATGGACAATCCTCCCCCAGTACCATCCACCTGCTTAGGAGTCATCCAGGGTTTCTCCAAACACTTCCCTGGAGAGGAACTCCATAACAGCTCTCTTTGCCAGGGAGAACAGCGCTGAGTCAGGAGACACTGACCTATAAAGGAGTGCTCCTCTCCGCAGAACTGCTTCCCACCAAGAGGAACACTCCCCTTCCCCAGAAAAACTCATGGGAAGGTGCCCTTCCCCTCACTTCAGAAAACCATGGGGACCTTTTGATCACCACTTGGGGGTGCTGTAACACCCACTTTGTGCCACCTAGGTCAATAGCTCTCATGCATGGATCCCAGAGCCACCTTCCTGCAGGACGGCGCCATTCTGCGACCCGAGCACCGGAGGGGTGGGTGGCCTAGGAAGGGAGCTGTTTCTTGCAAATCAGTTCATGCTTCGTGAGCCATTCACCCCAGGAAGCATTGATTTCTGGGGATGGGATGAGACAGGAGAGGTCTTTGTCCTGGAATCCCCTCCTGTGACATGCCAGGGGGACTCCAGACACCTCTGAGCGCAGGGAGACATTTGTCTCCATTTATGAAGGTGCCTGCCCCTCGGACACCCTTGATCCTTTCACATGACCCACCTCCCCACTTCCTCCCCAGCTAGTTAGACAACAGGGGAAGGCAGACTCCTCTTCTCTGAGGACATCTACAAACTCTCTCCCATGAGGTACCAAACACTCAGCTGCTACCGCAGTCACCTTCCAGGGCTGGGCCTGTTGTGGCCGCCCGGCACACCAGGTGTCCCTGGAGGGGTCATAACTCTGTCATCCTGCTCAGCACTTTCTCAAATGCTCCCTGGAGCTCAGGCCTGTGCAGGCTCAATAACAACCACTACTACCAGGCATTCAGTGGGCCCCGGTTTCCCAGAGCCTTGGGCAGGGTTTGCCCCCCTCTCTAGAAGTAATTGGCAAAGGTACTGGACAGTTTAAACTGCTTTCCCTGCTGGGAACTGGCTGGAGTTCAGAGAGATCTCAGATTGTTCAGCCCCAGCAAGTCTCTCTGTCCCAAGCCCAGCAGGGGGGAGCATGAGCCATTCGAGCAGCACACGGCAGTGGGACCATTCAAATTAATATGTGTTGCAATCGGCAGTGTGGGGCTTGTTTGGGGATGCTGGGGGAGAAGATGGTGTTATATTTGTAACTGACATCTGAGGGAAAAAAATGAACTCCCAGGGGGTTGTACAACTGGATGGCACAGAGCCAGATTGCTAGGAAGTGTCTCCGAAAGTCCAAAGTCCAAGCTGAGAAAGCTACTTAATTGTGATTAGGGAACTATCTAATACTCTGATGCAGCCCCCCAAAAATCAGGACTATGGGACTCTTGTACAGAATAGCAGGAGGGACACACCTCAAGAGCAGAAGAAATTTCTGTTTGTGCAGTGAAATTCACCCCTATGGAGAAGGGGAAGGAGCAAGCCTATGCGCCATCTAAGTGGAAAGAACAATGAATGAGAGGAAAGTCAGACCAAAAGCTAAGGAGGTCCTACACCAGTGGGACGTTCCTGCAAACCCACTGGGGATGGAAGCAACAAACACCATCTTCATGAGGTGAGAATGATCAATGGATCCTGATCCATCCATCCTCTGAGCAGGAACCTTAAAGTCATCTGTGCTCTACATTTGTAGAGGTTGTGCTTGCCTCCAGTTACTGATGGGGGTGGGTCGAGGAGGAACAGGGTAAAAATGAACAAAGGAGAAGATAGACTGAAGAGAAATGTCCTTGCTGGGAGATGGAATTAGGCTGTAGAATTTTCTCCACAGAGATGAGGTGGAGAGCCCCAGGACTTGGGAAAATGCATTGATCCCGAGGGTATAGGCTGGCTGGGTCACCGAATCCAATCTCAAATCACTGTGATTCTCCTACATCAACCTTGATTCCCTATGACAATTCTCGGAAAATCCCCCCTGGACACAGACACTGTCTGGCTTTGAATTGCCAGAAATGCCTTCACCTGTTCCCTGGAATCCCTCTCTGCGTTATCCATGAACATCAGCAAGTTGGGCCAGATTCGCCCTCTCTGCATTGAGAAATTCCCATGGGTGCAAAGTGGGGAGAAAAGGCCATTACTGGACTGGTTTGAGTGAGTGGACAATTCTGATTTGGGAGCTCTTGCCCAACTCTTTCGATAGGCGTAAGTCTCCGTGGGCAGGGGAGAATTAGGTCCCATGGAGTCTTTGCATTATTGCCAGTCACCGCTATTTCCGACACTGAAATAATTGGATAGATGAGAACCAGAAATCCACAGCCCTGGACAGAGACCAATGTCTCATGCTACACAGGGCCACTGAAAATCCAGCAGATGAGGACAGCTGTTTGGGCAAGCTCAGGAAAACCGGCAGTCTTAGCGGTGAAGCCTTTGGTGTCTCATTCCTAGTCTGCTGAACAGCCCCCTAGTTGGGCTGGATTCAAACAGGTGCTGGGGGAGGTTCCATTCCCCGTCCCCGTTCATGGGAGCCAGCCATGTTAAACCACGGTGACTTTTCAGACAAGGTGGAGAGCCGCCCGTGGAATGCTGGCAGCCAGAGGTTACTGGGCTGCACGGCCAAACACAATAATGAGCCTTATTTGCTGACCAGCGCCAGCAAGACTCACTCCGCCTTGCAGGAACCAGAAGAACCCAAGACAAGGATTCAGCTGCCAGGCCCGCATGCTGGGCAAGGGAGAGGTCTCCTGGTCACACGGGGATCATCTGCAAACAGGCCAAGACTTGAAGATCCCCGAGAGGAGTGACAGCCGGGAGACGGCATGGGGACGGCAGGAACAGAACAGCTAGGAAAGGGTAGGGAGAGGCTACGTGATCCTTCTCAGGCAGACCTGATCTTATTAATAAAAGCTGCTTCTTCCCATGGCCTTGATAATCTCTCCCGTGGCAGATTATTTACAGCTGTGGAATTTAATACTCCAATGAACAAAGCTTCCCCAAGCACGCTGGAGAGAGTGGAGGCCAGACTGTTAACCCTTCTCAGCAGCACCTAAGGCTTTCAGCCCCGCTATGGTGCCTGTCAGTGCAGCTGTACCCCATTGCACCCTGGTCTCATCAGTGTTTGGTAACTAAGAGAAACACCCATTCGAACACCCACCCCGAGAGAAAATGTTTTCGTTAAGAAGGCACTCCAATTAACAGGGTGCAAGGGAAGATCTTGTTCCCAGCTGGGAGGAGGGGTGTCATGTTCTTTACACGCCAGGGAGCAGGATGGGTGAGTCTGTAGGGGTGCTCTCCCATCACGGCCTGTGCTGCCCTCACAGCTCCAGCACCGTACTAAGGGGCGCCGCTCTGCGAGGAGGCCTGTGAATCTGACAGTGCCCCCTCAGGGCCGAGGGTGCTGGAACAATTTGCATAAGGGGGATGCTGAGAGCCATGGAACCAAACTGTAAACCCTGGACAGGATGGAAACCACTTCAAGGGAGGGGGTGCAGCAGCACCCTCATCACCCCTACTTCCAGCACCTATGCTCGCGGCTGAGGGACGCTGGCAGGGAACGGAGAATGTGTTAACCAGACGCCTGCACTGACCCCAGCCATTCTGGGGCAATGCTAGGGTTTATGTTGTGGGCGGGTTGCAGATGGGGTGTCCCAGGGCGGGTCGGCAGCAGTAGTGGGTGAGCGTGCATTGCTGCAGACTCAGATAACTGAGGGAGAGGCATGTTCATGCAGAGCGGAGCCGCCTCAGGGGCTGCTGGGGTCCCAACCCCTCCCCATCAACCTTCTCCTCAAGGGGCTGCAGTACCCAGTCCCTCTCTGCAGTATCCATGAGCTCCCATCTTCCTCCCCCTCTTCCTCAGGCCATTGGGTCCCAGACCTCTTCCCTCTCTCACCCCAACTGAGCTCTAGCCTCGGTGGTATCACGACACAATATATGTATTGTTCCTAAAATTAACACATGATATGAAGCATGAGGGGGACATCTGCCCCTCCCCACCGCCCTACCTAAATGGCACTCCTGCTTATTCCACCCCAGAGGTGGCTGCATTTCAAGAGGGGCGGGAAGCAATTCCTGTTGAGGCAGTCTGCGCTGTGCTTTGAGACAAAGGCACCATGAAAACGTGAGCTGCAATGATTAGTTCTGTATAAAGGCTCAGGGCAGGCTGTTCGGCTCTGGGCCAGGGCTGAGTTTCTTACACAAGCCCCTGCTGACCTCAGAGAATCCAGCTCTGATAGCACAGCAGGGCAGGCACCTGACACCACAGACACTTGGCCAACAGACTCAGCCTTCAGAACGGGAACATTACTGGCCACAGCTAAATTGTCCAGCACAGGGCCCACCCCCACACGTTGGATATCAGGCTTCTCCAGTACAGGGGAGTCACCACTCACTGAGAACGCCCCCTGTCCGAGGGCCTCTGAAAAGAACCTGAATCCAAGTTTGGGTAACAGGACAGGAGCAGGAGACGTTATTAGCAACCAGCCTGCTAGGTGGATGAGACACGCTGTTAGAATTCTCTGAAGACAATCACAGGCAGCAGGCCCCATAATAACCTGATCTCAGAGTCCAATTAAAGTACAGATACAATGATTTGGGGCTCATTAGACAGCCAGTCTCACCCCCCCCACCCCCAGGAGAGAAGTGGCTCCTTTCCTTTCTGGCCCCCACCAAATGAAAGCAAGGCCTGGTCTACAATTAAACCGTGGGTTGACATAGCAATGATGCTCCAGGGTGTGAAAAATCCACCCGAGTGCTGTAGCAATGCTGACCTATCCTGGCTACTGCCATTCTGGGAGGTGGCGGTCCTACAGCAATGGAACAGCCCCTTCCGTTTCTCTAGTCTGCAGCTACGCTACAAACTACACGGTGCCAGCATAGCTACAGTGCTGGAGCTGTACTGCTGAAATCCCCATAGCACAGATCTGGCCTAAACCACCCAACTCTACATTTAAATGGCACAAGAGGGTCAAGGCTTGGATCGCCTAAGAACCAAGAAATTCACAGCAAACACCCAACGGAAAGCGTCCTCAATTCACCACATTGTAGTTGGGGATTGCAGGGGATATGACCTTCTCTTCCATGCAGTAACACTGTGGCACAGCAAGGCAGCTCACGGTGACCTGCCAGAGCAGGACCCTATGTAAGCTACACACTTAACACTATTAACTGCCCCAAACCTTCATTAGGCCACCTTCATTGAAGGTGGCCTAGTGCTGCCTCATGTCCTCCCTAAACCTGGAGGGTCACTAAACTTAAACCTCTGAATACCAGGAAATAGAGAGTTAACATCGTCTATACAACACCCCTGTACAACCTTAACTCTGCCCCCTTTGAGCAATGACCCTGTCAGATCATTTGATGGTATCCTTCCCCATTAAAGTACCAGAGAGTAATGAGAGGCAGGGGGAATTAGCTCTTGTCTCTGCTAGGATTAAGGGTAGTCTTAGCCAACATGAGCTCGCTGAACTCAAACTACACTCCGGCACTTCACCTGCTCCTGACAAATCTCGGAAGCCTTGCCCAATGGTAACACCTGTTTGTCCTTCTCCCAAAGACTCCACCTAGGGCACTGGCTTCAGTCGGCCCTGACTCAGGCTTGTGGAGCACTGCGACATGCGCCCTCAGACCCCCAGGCTTCGGGGGGGATGGATCAGGTTTGGTTTGGTCCCAGTGCATAGCCAACTCTGTGGCCGGGGGGGGGGGGGTGTGTGTGTGGAAAGGGGCAGACAAAGGTAGACTGGGTGTGGGATGGTACCTTAACTCCGCCATGCCTAGAGTCACACCCTCCCTGTCCTGGGAGAGCACACGGAAGCGCCAGGCAACCTTCCCTCTGCGTTGGGGATGTTTTGGGTCATTGAATTTCCCTTCTTTTTGAAGCAGTAGTGAGGGGGCCACGTGGGTGGGAGGGGACATAAGGGTTTCCTGGGCAAACCCCATTGCCACTCCACTACCAGCTCGTCCCTCCTCCTGGGCCTACCATGTCCTTGCTAGGGAGTGGGGTGCAGAGGGCATAGGGGGAGAGGGAAGGTGGTGGCTGATGAGCTGTCAAGTGGTCATCACTGGAGAAAGGAAGGAGGAGTGTTTCAAAGGTCCCTTTCCCATTAGTTGGTGGGGCTGCGTCATCCACAGCCTGCCCACCAGAGTCACATTTAGGGCAGCTCCATTCGTCTCAGGCAGCATGCCCTCCGCCTGGCACACGGACTCCCTGCCCCAGCAGTGGATTCTGCTAGGTGGAATTGCCTCCTCCTGCTGCAAAGGGGAATGATCGGAGTGCAAAGACGCTGCTCAGACTGCAAATCGTCCCCTCAGCAGACCTGCCAAGCCTCACTCACTGGGATTAAGCACCAGCCCATTTTTCAAGGCTCTTGCCAGGGAGGATTTTTCAGGGAGACATTTCACATAGGGAGATTGCTCCAGCTTGGGTGCCCAGTTTGGGGCTTCCCAAGACACACCTGGCCTTTGCCTCTCCCACTGGGCCCAGAGAACCCATTTGCGACTGCCCTCCCGCCCCCCAAACCTAACTAATTCTAGTGCCCTGCGATCACCACTATGGACAGCACCAGGCTTGGGATCCCGTGGATAGGGAGCTAACGGACACTTTGGACCCCAGCCGCTGCAGGGTGTTGGGAGCATTCTGGGCAAGAGGAGGTTCTTAGCCCAGGTCTGGAACTCGGGGATCCAGGGTAGCCAGTACCACACGTATAAGAGCAGTGTTCCTGTGGCCCTCCAGGCAGAAATCTTTAAGAGCACACAGAAATTCAGTGCCCTACCATCAAAACCGGGGGAGTGGGGGGGGTGTGTGTCTTTTTGCAGGTTTCCCTCCACCCTCCATCACGTTTCTCTCTCCCTTGCCAGCTCTTTTCCTCTCTTCCACATACCCACCGTTCACCCCACCCTTACCCCTCCATCCTCCCCAGCACTAGGCTGTTGCTTCTTCCCTGTCATTCCCGATTTCCCCCACCTTGCTCCTCTCCTGTCATTCTCGACTTCTCTCCCCCCCAACCACCACCACCACATCTTTCTCCTGTGCCACCCCTCCTCCCTGTACTACAGACTATCCACAGCCACCTTGCTACATGGTAGGTCCATATTGTTAGCTCGGTTCTGTCCATCCCACTGACTGTTATTTTAGAGTGGCCCTCACTGTCGTATCTCACAGGGAAGCAGCAGCACTCAGAGGCCCAAAATCACAGGGTTGAAATCTAGAAGCACTGAGAAATTCTGTGTCCCCCCATCAAAGCTGCGGAGGCAAGGGCAGAGGCAGGAGATCCTTGCCATCAGGCCTGTGCTCACTCCACTCCAGCAGGCAGCCTGTCCTGCTCAGTAAAGTCGCTGGTTCAGTTCTTAACAGCTGGGAGGCAGCTTGTGGCAACCCGAGTGCTCTCAGCAGTAGTCTCCGATAGCCACCATTTGTGCAGCAGTCCCCCCTCGACTCCCCAACATCATGGCGGTGTCCGTGCTGTGCTCAGCTGTAGTGTGGGTGTGAAACCAGGGAATCACCAGGAAAAGCTTTCAGCCCAGGGCTGGGTTTCCATTTCGCAGGCCCTGTGTAATGAAAAAGGCCAGAATGTGTCTTATTTCAGTGGAAGCAGGGATTAGCTTTGACACTTAACCCCCAGAACGCTAGGAGAAGCCAATGGCTACAGACTTCATGGGCCCAGAGCATAGTCCTGGCTTTACCTGTGCCAGCACCTCTCAGCTACAGAGACATGGCACAGCCCAGCATGGGGAGCAGGTTAGAACAGGGGCACGCAGATGCTCACAGCATAGGAGGGATCCCTGAGCCACCGTGATTACAGCTCCCCTGCCCTGTTCCTTAGCTGGGCCCAGGCTGAAGTAGGCTCTCCCCCAGCACATACTTCGCAGGTAGGATCCTTCCCCCTGGCTGGGACCAGGCCTGTTTGCCAGTGCGACCTAGCTCACAGCCCTCAAATTCACCACAGCAAATTCCCCCAGGGCAGGGGAGGCCTCCCAGAATGAGGCCAAGCTGCCTCCCCCCAGGCTGCCACTCCTTTGTCCTGCTGCGGTTGCCTGTGGCTTGGGAACGCGCTGACAGAGAGAGATTTCAGCTATTTCATGTCAATCAGGCTTAGAGATTGCACAGTCCCTGGGAGCTCATCTTCGCAGCTTCCTAGGCTGCATTTTCACACCCATGCCGCCCTCTAGTGGCTGAAAGAGGGTCTTTGTGCGGAGACCTGCTGTGGCTGTAAGTTCTGGGAAGGCTCTCCCTAATAGACAACGGGAGGTGCACTGTCTGGACGCAGCTGGTAGAGATAAGGACAGCAAAGGTCTTGCTTTTCAGTCTCTTGCTTCTATGGTGCTGGTGGTAGGGGCTCAGGCTGGGCTTTGCTGAGTGATATCATAACAGGGTCTTACCTCATTCAGCATCAGACCCCCATCACTGCGTCAGTTTCCCTGCTCCGGTCAACGCTCATGCTTCTCCCAGTGGTCCTCTGTCTCCTGGCCCTTCACTCTCCCACTCTTCGATGCACCAGTTCTCATGCTTCTCAGTGATTTAGCCCTCCAGCTACATCATAGAATCCCTGGCCCGCCTCTGGGTTGGGGAGCAATTAAAATTCAACAAAGCAGATGTCCAGCAACCTCACGCTGGATCTTTCCGTTTGATCTGGGTGCACCCTCAGACACGCTTTTCACTGACACTGGGCTTTAGTTCCCTTCCTGGGCTCAGCAGTGTCACAAAATGGGGATGTCCTCCCACTCTCACTGGAAGTCCCAGCCTTGACTCCTAAGCAAGGGTAAGTGTCTTCTCCCTTCAGCATCCCTCAGCACTATCCTGTGCAGGCTACTTCCTTCCTCAGATACTCCTAGTCCCCTTGTACAGAACTCCAGGCCCTGACTCTCTCTCAGCTCCCAGTCTCCTTGGGGTAGGGGAGCATAACCGGAGCATAAGCTGGGCCTTGGGAGAGACCTCCCCCACGTCTTTCCTAGCCAAACATCTCCTAGAAGTCTCTTCCCCTCTAATCAAGCACGCTGCCTCTTCTAGGAAAGTTTCACCCCACCTCATATTATTTCTGGGTACCTGAACCCCAAACCCACCACCAGAGCAGGCCCAGATGGGACTGGGCCCCAACTCCCTTTAAAGGACCAGCCCATCCCATGATAGTAATTCAATGTTTGGGGCTTTTAATCCTATGCAAGCTCCACATCCATGTATGGTTTGTTATCAGATGATCTGCTGGGGCCACCCCAGTGGTTAGTGCTCTGGCCTTTCACGACAAGAAAACAGGTTTATTTGGCAATCCCCAGGCCAGCAGGACTGCAGAGCCCCTTAGAGGCAGCACTCCCCACAACCAGGGTTTGGGGTGCAAACTATCTATTACTAGTCACTAGGACTGGGGCAGTGTTTGGTCTCCTTGTAACTCTGCCCACCCCCCTTTGCACAGGGGCTCAGTGGCAGGGCTCCAGGAGTGGCTGCTTGGGAGACACAATGAAGAGAATGCCTTTGGTAAAATTAGGCTCCATGCCAGCTTCACAGGACTGGGCAGGACTCCACCCACACTGGTCAGATTTTCTGTTTTGTATGTACATCACTTGGCTGCTTAGGTATGAACATGAACGGGGGATGGAGGAAAGAGACAGAGCTGTATTTTCCTGATCCATCATTCCATCAGGTGACAGACACCTTAGCAGGGAAAGGATTTGAGAGACTAGTAGTAGGGGAGAAGGCACGACTAAGCCATGAGCAGTGCAGATGCACAGTAGAACTCTAGTTTGGAGAGTTCTGTCTCCATCTCTGGGGCCCTTGGTTGCATTTCCTACGGGGCAGCTGCTTTGGAGACTGGACACTAAAAAAGACATGTCCCAAACAGGTGACAATGTTTTCCCTGAAGTATAACTAAGTGGAGGATGCTTGTCGCAAAGTTAACAGGCAGCCCTGAACTAGAAACACGGCCTTGAGTTCCCCACTGCGGTTATCTACTAAATGGCTGGTAGTCTCTGTCTCCCTCTGAAGGACTCCCACTAGGCTCCCCTGCACATAGCAGAGGCAAACACATGTAGAGAGAGCATAGGTGGCAAGAGAAGAACGTTGGAAGAAAAAGTGAAGATGGGGGAAGAAAATGTAAAACAAGAAGCCCATATTGTCCTGAACGAAAACCACGAACAAAGAAAACAGAAAGTTTGTACTGATCAAGGGAGGAGCAAGAAAGACCTCTGAGCCAGCCAGAAAACAGGGGGAAGCAGCCTACCTCACTACATTAATTCTATAGCTACCCCAACCCAGAGTTATTGGGGATCCTACAATTCCATGAGCGGAAGAGAATTCTGGAGGACACAAAGAAATTACTTAATATTGTCTCTTCAAGCCACAGTTTTTTTTTCCTCCTGTACCAGCCCAGATGGAAGAACTGTTACCTGGCAAGAAATCACTACAAGCAAAGGGACTGGAGCCAGAGCGCATAACACCAGGGCCACATTTATTTCTGGTGGGCCACTCTCCAGCAACTCATTCCTTGTTGGGACAAGACTGGTAAAAAACAGCAGTAGGTTCTATACAGGATATTAGCTTAGTTGTCTGGCATGTCTGCTTACTAATCTCATCAGTTAAGGATTTAGTTCCACATATTTATTTGCTTGCAAATAAAAATGTCTTTTTTACTGTTTAATCCTAAATACATTCCATTATCTTGTCCACTTCCCCCTCCCCAAGGCAAAACGCTAGAGAGTTTTGAGACTCCCCTGTGAAATATTTAATATCCTAACAGCAGGGTCCACTTATCCCAGAAGAAATGAATAAGCCTGATGTTCAAAGGTTAAAAACTGGAGGATGTTTGCAAATTGTTAGAGACTCCAAGCCTTTCTAAGATGATTGCAAGACCTGAGTGGTTGCTTATGCAAGAGAAACATATAATGGAATGGATGTTTAAATGATTTACAAAGTAATAAGACAACTTGGCTGTCCCAAGTTCCTGCCCATAGTGGATCTTATACTCATGATCATAATGGTAAGGATGGACTCCTTGCAGAAGCCTAAAGCAGTGGCAAGGGACACTTGTGGAAACATATTTTCATCCTTGCAAGTTCTGGACCCAGTGAAAGCGCCTGTATAGCAGTTTTCCAACCCACATGCCTCATTTTCCCCTACTTCAGTCTCCCTTTCAAACAGTATTTACATTAGGAGGAAGTCGGACTTCTCCATGTCTTCAGGAAGGACGGATAGGACAACTGAGCTGATGGGACTTGATAGGAAATACAGCTTCCTGGAGATGAGGGTTGCTGTTGAGATCAGAGGAAGGTTTCCTAAAAGTAGCATGGAGGGATAGTTACCAATACATATACTCAGTTCAGTGAGTTTTTACTTGAAAAGCTTTAGTCAGTAGCACAGTAGATGAGCGCTCAGACAGCTGTACTCTAAAGCACTTTAACTTTAATGATCTATTAGCAAACTATACCACGGTACACTGATTTTTATAAACCTTGGCTGGTTTAACTCGAGTCATTTTACCTGCAATTGCACTGGCAGAACCCTGTACAGGAGCAGGGATTCAGCCCTGCAAGCCTGACACTCCCTGAACCAAGTGAATGTTTATCAGAGGAACCTTGCTAATCCAATCCCTCAGCGCTGACATCTTTTGCACACCAAGAATTCTATTTTCCAGGTAACTCTTTGCTCCGAGTTCCTAAACGTAAATATACTCAGTCACAGCAGACTAACATATTTATGATCTGTGCAAGGACCTCCTGGGATTCTAAACAACTTTAAAACAGGAAAAAATTTGTCTCGGAACCAGTAATCCTTTAAAGTTACTTCTGTAAATCAGTGACAACCACCACACAAGTTACACACTGAACAATGTATTTTAGTTCACGGCTCGCTTTGAGTAACATTTAATTTCAGGGAATGGAATCTGGGTTAAACAGGCAGCAGATCATTGTTCAAGTTTATGTTTCCAGAATGGCCTTCATACAAAGCATCAAATGCTTAATAGTAAAACAAGGCTTTGCAATGCACGCAGGCAGTAAAATAGAATAGGGAGACAGACAGACATGCAAGCTTCAGCTCATAATCACCTATGATGAAAAGCTAGTACTTTAAGCAAATGCACCTTCTAGGTACTTCTGGTATTTACTACTACTACTGGGTAGCTGGACCTGCCTTTTGGTTTGGGCCAGTGGAATTAAGTAATTTTGGGTTACTTTTCTCTCTCCAACTTTAGTGTATTTTACTTCAGTTGACGGCATGAACAAACCTGCAACAAGCAACAGCAAGTACCTGCTAAAGATGGCAAAGCTTGCCCCACCCCAACAAGAGAAGCAACGCTTAATGTCTGGACTGCCTCCACATATGGTTTATAAATAGGTAATTCAGATGAAAGATGATGGCTTTCAGCTTTATAAAACCCCAGCTGCAAGACTCATTCACGCTGTAGGGAGCCACTAGAGGGCACCAGGCACGCAAAAATAGTGAATGCTTCAGTCTTCACTCCCTTTAAATAGGATCTTGAAATTCTTTTTTAGGAACCAATAGGGACATTTCCTCTGCCCATGGCTAAAACGCTCAGTAGTATTGTTATAACAAATAAAAAACACATTGCTACTTCTCTAGGTGGAACATTTTAAAAGGGTTATAGGTGTGATTTAACTTAACGCATGGGCTTTTCAGATAACCACCTCTTTTTCCAACCAGAGCCTTGATTGTATTGCATCAGCTTTATGCAATCTCCCCCAGTCCTTAGCCCACACTTCCTAAGCCTTGATGCAACATCACAGGACCGGTGTTTGCTTCCCATGGTAGCAGATGCCTATGCCACTCTGTGGAACATTTCAAAGCTGCTTTTAGAACAACATTCACAGCAGCTGAGACTCCCTTAAAGTATCCCATGTGGTTCTGGGCTCACATTCAACCAAAAAGGACTTTATACAATGCCTACATGTTTGCAACTCCTTACGTTATGGTGGAACAATAGCAAGCGCAGGTTCAGGCATCTAATCTAGCTGCACTTATCACTGTAAACCATCAGAAGTGGAGTTCCTATTCACCAGAGAATCACAGAAATGTAGAACTGGAACGGACCTTGAGAGATCATCTAGTCCAGCCCTCTGCACTGAGGAGGACCAAGTATAACCAGACCATCACTAACAGGTGGTTGTCCAACCTGGTCTTAAAAACCTCCAACAACATGGATTCCACAACCTCCCGTGGAAGCGTACTCCAGAGCTTAACTGTCCTTAGAGTTAGAAAAGAGGCCCTTCCCTCTATCAAAGACACAACAGGTCTTGCATAGAAGAGTGACATAAACGTCCCCTCAAAGCAGGGAAGGGTTTGTTTGGAAGGCGATTGCTATCAAATGAGCTGGAGAAACTGCCCTCAGTTTAAGCTAAAGCTAGAGTCTTCTCTTCCCTTTCGCCACAAAGCTGAGGACCTGGAGAGCAGAAAGTGTGGAGATGCAAAAAGGAACTTGAAAGGGTTTAAAGGGAAGTTTTCTAAAAGAGACTGGGTCTAGTTTAAACCCAACCTTTGTGTTGTGTTTTTTTAAAAATGAAAAATATTAGGTTGAACGCAGACTGAATATAAGCCTTCCCCAGCGGTGTTTGCAACTCGAACCCAGGAACTAGTGAAGAGAACCAGAAAACGAAACCGACTAGTTATTTCCAAAGCCTTCCACTGGCTCACATATACATTTCTCATCTTTCCCTACAAGATCCTACTCACCTGAGTCCTGGCTTGCATCTCAGATCTTATCACATTGCCTCATGTCCCCATTTGTTTCCTCTCCAGTTCTCACCTCTTCACCTTATTCTGGGGTGCCCGCAAACATGGAGCAACTTCTCACTACCAATGTGAGCAGTCCCCTAACACTGTCCTCACTACAATCCCTCCTGAAGACCTGCTTTTTTCTGCAAGGTCCACAGAGACTAGCCCATCACTCAAATGCCTGTAGCACTCCAACATTTCATTTTGATCGTATACTTTTCTCCGGGTCTCCCCCAGTGTCTTATCTGGGTCATTTAGACTTGCAAGTTCTTGGGGGCAGGAACTGCACTTATTTGTGTGTTACTGATCACAAATCATAGTCTCAACAGGCAAGTCGCCAGAACTGAGAAATGCAAAAGAGTAAAAAAAACAGCATAAACGGGCAAAGCAAGTTAGAGTTTTAACATACTAAGTGTTAATGATCTTGGGGCAGGTTAATACCATAGGCAGGGAAGAGTTCATCTAAAACAGTTTGATTTTCTAACTGCATCACATCCTTTTAGATGGTTTTGCCAAAGCAATCTAAAAAAAAAAAATACTCAGTGTCTTAAAAATCTTTTATTCAGCTGTAGATCTTAATTCACGAGTAGAAGACAAGTCTCCTGATGAACCTCAATTCTCCTTGGATCCTCTCCTAGGTTAAGTGGAACCATGTGGAACACTTACTGTTTCAAAGTCCATGACGCAGGACAGCCTGAGACCTTTCTTAGTCTTCACACTAAGTGCTGGGCAATGGCCAACACTTTAGAGAACTCTCCTTCGCGCTTCCGCAGTATCAAGGGTATTGGGGTTTTTATTCTAGTCCCCGTTGGGTTTCCATTGTCTTCGATGAGCACCACATTGTTGGAATCAAATCTAGGTGTCATGCAAGGGCCAGGCATCCTGTGACCTACAATTAAAGCCTTTTTCTTTTCTCCTTTGATAGCCAGTAGAATTTTATCCCCCACTTTCCCAACTCCAGTCTTGTTATACACATGGATGCATTTGGGCGGCCGATGGTACGGTGTGTTCCCCAAGGCACTGTTGTCCACCACTCGCACGCGGGTCAGTTTCTGTATCGCACTGCATGCTCCAGAGATGCTGGCAAAAGAGAAGTAAGAATGCTAGACAGAGCTTCTCAAACAATCCTTGGGGATCAAGGGCAAAGCTCAGCACAGAATCAAGCTGTTATATAAGCCAGTGATAAGGAGTCAGTGAGAAATACATACCATACTGATGACACATCTAAGTCAGGTGCTACTTTGGGTTTCACATACAATTTACTAAATGTAAATAAATTATTCATGCGAACAGGGAGTCAAAAGGGCCACTCTACTTTGAAATGTGACTTTAAAACATGATGTTGTGGAGCCTCCCGTTGATTGCACCCTTTAAAACCTCCAGATGCAATGTGTTCAGTTTACAAGTGAAAGGATTTTGTTTTGTTTTTTTGTCAGTGCCACAAACAGCACCAGGGATCTGAGGACTTGGCTACACTTGCAAGTTAGAGCGCACTAAAGCAGCCCTGGATGCTCTAACTCCCGACGTGTCCACACTGGCAAGGCACATAGAGCGTCTGGACTCTGCAGCTGGAGCGCTCCTGGTAATCCACCTCCATGAGAAGCATAAAGCTTGCTGCACCCAGGCTGAAACGCCCCAGCATCAGTGTGAACAAGGTGTTGCATTACTGAGCTGTGACTGGCCTCCGGGAAAACGTCCCATAATCTCCTGAAGTCAAGTGGCCACTCTGGTCATTATTTTGGAATCAGCTGCAAGAATGCGGATATCCCCTTTCCAAGCTCCGTTTCTGATAGCCAGTATGCTTATCTGCTCCAGGACACGGCAACCATTACTGTGGAATGCTGCTTGCGGAGAGTGAGAGAGAGGCAGGGGGGCCTGCTGCTGTCTGAATTTACAAGGTAGCATGCTGACACGCTCTCAGCCCCAAAAACCCACTCTCCCCCCCCCCCGCACATACACACAACATACTCCCTGTCACACTCCACCCCACCCCACTTGAAAAGCACGTTGCAGCCACTTGCACACTGGGATAGCTACCACAATGCACTGCTCTTTGTGGCATTGCAAGAGCTGCTAATGTGGCCACACCAGTGCATTTGCAGCTGACACTGCAAACACAGGGCAGCGTTTTCCCTGCTGCACTCTCCGAAGGGTGGTTTAACTCCCAGCGCTCTACATCTGCAAGTCTAGCCATGCCCTGAGAATCAAGCTGGGCTCTTTGTTTCTTGCATGTCCTCATTAGTAATAAAGGTTCTGCAGAATAAATTCTCCCTTCAGAGACACCTGTGAAGTCCCACTGCCTTCCGCGAATGTGCACAGGTGTCACTTAGTCGAAAATTCTCTTCATGATTCAAAATGAACAGAGCGTGAGCTGGATTCTCTTAGCTATACTGGCTCCATGGGACTAACAAGAATAAAAAGAAGTACAAATGTGTTTGTTAAATCAGCAGATCTGATTCTGAATACACTCAGAGAGAGGAGGGCAGATCTGTACAGTAAGGGGTCATTTTTACATGTTCACTTCTCAGAGTAGAACCTCACTTTAAAATACATTTTTTTAAATTAGTTTTTAAAACATCAAATTTGAATGGTTTATTGGCCCCATTCAAAGAAGACACCTGGCCAAAATCTAGGAAAGTCTCTCACCACTACAAGGGCCCTGTTCAAATTCACTTCACCAGACCCCTTAGGCCCAAACTGATCTGATTGCTGGTAAACATCAACCCAGTAGTTTGTTTCTGAATTACACAATGACCACTCAAAGAAGTTCAGGATGAAAGACCAGCCTATCCACTCAGGTTCTTTCTAGTTTTATAGAGTATAAATTGTACAGTAACTAAATCACAACATCTAGATTCCTCACTCCCTCTTGAAGATGGAGAGTATGTGCACACAACTTTGCCCCCCTCCAGGCCTCCACAAGAAGTGACACACAAACTCCCTGGCTTATCAAGTGCAGCACACACTTGTACTGATTTAAACAGAAATTGGCATTTCAAAGAGCAGTGCTGCACAAACACAGAACAAGACGACAGTCCCCATAGAATGGGTACAGCCTCATATTGTTAGCACCGCATGGCTCCAGAGCCTCTCAGTTTCCCAGTTATCTACCATCAACACCTTTTTGTCACAATCCTTTTAAAAGTCTTGGGGACAAATTCTGCCCTCATTTACCCCAGTGTAAGTGGGAGTCAGTGGTCCTTATTCCGGATGTCCATATAAATGTAGCCCATGGCACTAAAGACGGGAGGAACGAAGCTCCTTTTATAAGGAAATTGTCTTTATTTGCCTCATATACACTGAGCCCAGATACTACAGTGATGGGTGTGACGTGAATGACTAATAAGCGAGTCAATTTAAAACACTAATCCCCCCTGCAAACTAAGGTTCTAATCAATCCTGCAATGAGACCTGTATTGGTGGCTCCACATATCCTCACAGAAAATATTGCAGGATCAGGGTCCTAAAGGTTAGTCAATGCATTGCATATGTGAAGCTAATCAATAAATGCCTAGAGGCAGGGACAGGCATTTTAAATTAAAAGAAAACAACGTAAAGGACACTGCAAGATACAAGAAAAGAATTTTCAAAATTATTTTTTGGTCTAAACACCAGACAATTAACACTAGAAGAATTCTAAGCATGTAACTGACTTTTCACCACATGGGGCTTTTTGTTATCTTTTCTGCATTTCACTCAGCTGGCAACAGTAACAAATGGCTTTTCATGGACTGTAATGACAATTTTTCTCTTACACCGTTTTTACAGAATTAGAATCATGACCTTTTGTGTTTGACCTACAAAAAACAGTCCGTTTAAAAACAACAACAACAACAACAACAACAGGCGTTCACTAAAGGCTGCTCGCAGTATTTGAAAAGTACCTGAAGTGCCGCTGCTCGACCACTCTGTTTACTTGTGTTAACAGCAAGCCCAGCCGCCTACTCAAGAAAGCCATTGAGATTCTGGTAACAAGCCCTGCAGGAGAAACAAGAGAAATATAGATTCTGGAAATTGGATAGTGCTGATTTCAGTTTTTTAAAAAAGGTAAATCATAGGCGGGACCCCAAAAGACACATCTGGGATGTATAGTACATTGCACTGCTGGGCATACATTACTTGAGTGCTGACAGCATCCTCAGCATTGTACAAACCAGAGCAACAGTCCTTGTTTGAATCTGACAGTCAGTACAACTCAGACGTAAAGCATAGACAGCATGTTCAATATCACTGCAGTGCAGTTTTCTACTTCAGGGGAAATTTACCATTTTAGTGCCTTTTCCCTCTTAATGCAAGCCATGTAACCATTATTTTGGGAATTGTGGGCATGCATGGCGAGAACATAGTCACTATGTAAGACTTTATTCGACCATTAACAGCTACTAAAATTCTCTCCAAAAAACGGTCAAAGAAAATTCTGTTTCCTTTAACGCAGGTTTCGATATAAATTCTTTGGGTTTGTGGATTGCAGGAGGCAAGTCACCACAGAACATGAAAGCAATGAAGAAGCTCCAAATGCCACTGATCAGTGGTGCTCCAAATCTTAGCAAGCAGCAGGCATTCCTCAGCTTGTTTCTAGACCCCAATACTATTTCAGGCAATATTTCCCCGCCTGCGGTGCCCACAGGAAACAATCTCCTGTAATCTAAGAAGTTCTTTCTGGAGCCACAGCTTTGAGTAGTATTGCTATTCTTAACTCCTTGCAGCATTCCAACCTCATTACAGCCTTTTGTAAAGACTTGGGCAGGAATTTATCAGATACCAAAATGTTATCTAAACTAGATTCCCTGACTTTCTCCAGGGCCTATATTTTAGGTGCTTCTATTTCTTTGTACCTATGACCATACAGATTAACTGAACTCTTTCCAACAACACTCCCTTCTGCCTCTCTCCTTCCGGAAGTAACCATTAAAATACAGCTGCCACTTATCTTTTAGCCAATTCTGATAACCTTGGGGCCACGTTTTACATACTGGCACATTTTAAGGACCATCTGAAAAAACCTGCCGCAGCACTTCTGCACCGAAACTCACACAATATAGCATGTATTCTTAACTGTGCTGCAAGTGGCCTCACGTGGGCAGGTTTTGAATAAGAGGCTTACCACATTGGAAGTGCGGTATTTTTTGTGGCAAAGAAAAAAAAACAAAAGAAAACTGCGCCAGGGGGTGGGGGGGGGGAATAAGAGAACAGAACCTGGAATAAATTAGCAATATTTCTTAACATTTTGCCCGATTTCCCCTCCACTGTTCCTAGGGTGACCATCTTCACTGCCAAAAAAGGTGTGTTTTTATAGCAAGAGCGCTAATACATATTAGCAATCTCACTGTGAAATACTAGCAAAAACTGTAGTTTTCTGTAGTTTTTACTTTTATGTAGCTAGGCAAGCTCAACTATGGCAGGGAGATATAGTAACTTTCCCTAGCAACATGAAGGTTAAGACTACCTATGCCTTGACTCCATTAGGATTTTACAGCAAGGTAGCTTCAGTTACCTCACCCTAAACACGCACAACGTTCCCGGCAGTGAAGAGACAGACTTTGTCCTCAGTTTTGCTAACACTCCTATATATGCTTTATTTTACTAATGGAAGCAAAACTAAGCACATACATGAGTGTTTACATGTTACTCTCACTACCTCCAGAGCCTGTGTCTAAGGCAAGCCATGGATCTTTCCAACAGATGGCATCAATGAGAAATACCAGTGCTTGTCTGCCCCTTTCCTGTACCATGCTGTCTACTTAAATTCTAAATTTGCTATTCGTCAGCAACAACTATCCTTCCATACGAGGATGATGTCTGCCAGGGGAAAAAAGTCATTGATGAGACTTCAGATGGCTGAGGAGTCCAATCAGTGCTCTACAGGTTTTTCCATATATACGGCAGGTGGTTGCTTGGAGACAGCACAACTGCTGGCCGGGATGCTGTACCCTTTCCTTCCTCCTCTGCCGTTTCTCAGCCTCTTGAGCAAGGCGATTCTCTTCAAATGGGCTGCGGCTTGCTGTATGATGCAAGCCATAGCAGTCTATTGGCAGCCAGCTCTTCCCAATTTGTGGGGTCAATGCCTCTCTTCTGAAGATATACTTCCAGGGTGTCCTTGTAGCGTTTCCTCGGTCCTCTTACCATGACTGGTGTTAAGCAGGGCTGTTATTGCCCAAAACCTTTTTTCATCTATCTTGCTGTGATCTTGATTCTTACTCGTTACCTTTCTTCTGGAATTAGGATGGAGTACTGCATGGACGACAAGCTCTTCAACTGTGGTGTCTTCATTCTAAAACTAAGGTCACCAGGACTGTTATTACTGACCTTCAGTATGCTGATGACAGTGCTATCCTCGTGCACACTGAGGGTGACTTGCAGTCCAGATCTTTTCTCAGGTGCCTATCATAGCCTGGGATTTTCCCTCAACACTGGGAAGACTAAAGTTCTCCACTAGCCTGCCCCAGCACAAGTTGCCCCCCTTCTCCCACAAATTGTCATCGGTGGTGAACTCCTGGAAAACACTGAGCATTTCACTGGCTCATAAAAAGCCCTTGGATATTTCTAACCCCAAATCCTCTGTGTGGAATGAGATTACACAGCCACTGAAACAAGATAGCTTCTGCTCTGTTAAAGTGGACAGTGTTCAAGAACTATGTGTGATCAGTATTCCATCTTTATAGCAATGCTGAGAAACTCTTCCATTCCCTCTTCCCCTTCACATTCTGCTAGTCTTAACTTTCCCTTTGAGCTGAAATAGCCCCACAATTCAGCTCATGCAGTGAAACACACTTTGCACTTAATACTGTATGAACAGTAAATCAGATCTTCAATTTGTTTGACTAACATCAGCATTTCCAAACTTCCCAAGGAAATGAAAATTTAGACCACTGGCAGCAAGAGCCCAGCAGGTAAGCCGTTTTTTGATCTATTGTATTGGGTGCCAGACACTCCAAGTTTAGACCCAGCTCCAATATACTCTGTGTAGCCTTTAAGAAGTCATTTATCCTCTCTGCCTTAGTGTCTCCATCTTAACTCCAAGGGGCAGATTAATTTTTTACTGTCTATATGGCGGTATGTGAATGCTAAGTATTAAAAGCCTGGTTTAATGCTGGTTTAACAGTCATTATAAAGCGCTAAAATCCATCCCACCAGTTGCAGCACAGAACACTTCAACACTCCAGAGAGCTGTTACCACATGCTGGCAAATCTTCAAAGTGGACCAGAGAGGAGACGACAGCATCTGGCACATTCTATTAGAGCAGTAACCGCAAATGTGTGAACAACAAATTAACTTAGTTTTCTTCTTAAGTTTGCTTTCCAGTGTCATTTCTGGACATGTTTCGGTGCTTTGTGGTGCATTTGTAAGAGGCTCTTCCCAGCTTCTCTCAAGCCTTATACAATGCAATCATTGTTCCTTTGGGCACTTCCAAGAGCCACTCATCTGTAGTTGCGATTGCCCAATCAGCACATGAGGGTGCCTTATAATATTGGAGAAAGGAAAGAGAATATTACTGTTTAATATTTAAATATTAACATTCTTCTGATTGTTGACTCATTCGTGCTAGTACAGAAGAGGCCAGTTTTCATGTAGACTAACATTTGTACCATCTTCGTCATGGCCACTGCCCAAAACTAAGACTTGAGATAGCCACCAATCCAAAAGCCAATTTCATGCAGTATAGAGTTTATATGACAAGAGGTGCTTCTTGTCACAGAAATGATCACGGCACTGCAACACAGTAACATATCTAGAGCACTTAAACGATGACTACACGTTAAATCCGTCCTAATTTAGGTCACATGGCTGCAGCTAAACTCTAGCAATTACTTTTATTTCATACTGAGAGGGTCCAACTCTGTAAATCCAAGACCTTGAAGCTCTTTTACCCATCTTCCCCCAATCTGACCAATTTCTTTTCGGAATAAGTTTTAGGGGAAAAAAAAAACTTAATCAAATATTCGCTCACCAAAGTGATAATTCCTAGTCTCCTGATTAAGTCTGAATGTGCAATAACCCACTGCAGTAAACATTCCATTCTCAAGTGTATTGCAGCATTCTCCCCACTTCAAGAGGCCTTCAGCGGACTTACACAAAGCTCAAACACTGCACAGGAAGAGGAACCGTTCATTGGTCACAAACCACTGAAGGTTATTTATGCACTGTACCATTTTCAAGTGTCGTATTAAAACTCCCAGCTTACCTTACCCCCTCTCCACTAGGCAATAAAGATGTGTTTTATTAATCTTGCAAATGTAAGTGTTTTCCAACAGAAGCAAATACACTGCAGTTCTGGAATATTCCACTCCACCGAACAGAAAGTAGCCAACCCAGAATATTTTATCTAACACACACGGGCTGCCTCATTAACTAGTATGATCTGAGGACACCTTACCACTAAAATAATAGCAGTGACCATGCGTGTTTACTCCCAAAGGGAGCCAAACAATCCACAAGTTGCTGAGTACCTTCTTCAGGACTCAAACCACATGGGAAACAAGACTTGAGTCTTCAAATTCTCTTAATTTAATTTGTGAGTCTGCCAATAGGAAAGGTGGCTTCCCCACCACACACTTTAGCAACATGTTGCAAGACCATCTCCCCTGTCAACTCCATTTTGGGTGATAAAACCTTAATGCCCATTGCAGGGGTACTTTGTATAGACAGTCACCATGATTACTACATACATTTCTATAGCTCAATTCAAGTAATAAAAGCACCCAGAGACAAATTGGAAATGCACTCTGCAAAACTATTTACTAATGGCACATTAGGTCACTATAGGATTAAAAGAAATTTTAAAACAAAAGGCCAGAACATCCACTTTTAAGGGACACAATTAACTTGAAATCTAGTCAGTTTTAAAAATGAGTTAACCACCTGCTTCCAAGTCCCCTGGGAATGTTTGTAGTTTCACAGTCACATTTTCCTATTTATAACTTTTTTTCCTGTCCCCTGTTACTAGGTGAAAGGGCAAACACTGAAACCAACTAAATACAAAATTGCTGTTAAATTCACAAAGCACAACAGGGGAAAACATCTTTCTCACTCTTAATTGTAGCAATATTATCTTAATAGTCAGTTTACCAGGGTCTAGCCTGACCATTCTTTCAAACTGAGACTGAAAAAAAGTCAAATTCTGGGCACTAGCACGTACAGATTTGAAATGAGTTCTTCATTCATCATTAAAATGAAGGCAATGAACTCAAGATGATATGCACTATGCAAATGTCTGAACCTGCAGCAGCAGTGTACGGGTTTATTTATAGAATGTCTGCCAACCTGCTCTACAAGAGCCAACTGTGAGCTACAGGGGCTCAACCGATTCAGATTTTTCTTCAGAAAGAAAGAGATGTGATTAAGAGCTTGTGTGTGTTAAAAACACAGGAGATATTCATTACAAAGGCATAATTGGTTTTACATTAATGACACACTATAGAGGCCAAAACTCACACAGAGGGACTTAATTCTTCTAAAATTCAAGTTTTATTAATAGGACTGGTTACTAACCAGAGTATTTATTGGTTCAAGGCAATAACAGAAACTCATTATACCTGTGTTTTAAGAAGGAACAATTCTACTTTTGCATAGTTTCCAAGAGAATCACAAGAATTTGGAATTGGTTCTCAGGATCATAATTAACCAGAGAAAAAAATAAAGACACTGAAGTGTTCCAAATTGAAATTCAGGCCTTTCTTTTTAGTGCTATAGATGCCTGAAAACCTTTTCATAGTAAAATTCCCACTAAAATCTTTTGGGAGTGCAAACTAATCCAAACATTAACCTGCATAACTGGATTTTGCTTTCTAGTCCCCACAGAGTGTGCACATGCACATATCTACACCTCAAATCTCAAAACAAACTTATCTCTTTTAAAGATTAGTGAGATCTAGTGGACAGGACAAACAGGAAGTCAGAAGACTGGGTCTATTCCCAGTTCTACCACTGACCTGTTATCCAACCATGGCTGTATTCATAGCAAAAGGGGGCGGAGGTTGTTTACCCTGAGATAGCTAACTGAGTCAGCTGTCTCAATGTAAAATCTTGGTGCAGACCAACCTAGTTTTTACCCTAAGGTATCTAGTTGAGGCCAATCCCAGGTCGGGGTATAGGGCTGACCTCTACTGGCTACATCAAGGTAAACGCAAAAAAAAAAAGGGAGTACTTGTGGCACCTTAGAGACTAACCAATTTATTTGAGCATAAGCTTTCGTGAGCTACAGCTCACTTCATCGGATGCCAATGAAGTGAGCTGTAGCTCATGAAAGCTTATGCTCAAATAAATTGGTTAGTCTCTAAGGTGCCACAAGTACTCCTTTTCTTTTTGTGAATACAGACTAACACGGCTGTTACTCTGAAACCTATCAAGGTAAACGTTATCTGTGCTTTGTCTCCAATGGGATTTTACTGAGAAATAGCTATCTTGATGTAAAACTGTCTTCGTCCATTTCACCTTAGCTTCTTTGTGCTTGTCTTCACCAGACATTTACCACCTTGCATTAACTGCCTGCAGATATGTCTTCACTGCAGTTGGCCCAGGCATTTACATGGGTGCTGCCCCAATCCCCTCCTATCAACATACAGAATCCTGTCTCCCAAAGTTTGGTGGTGCTTTCAACACAGGCTAGCTGGCACAGCTGGAGGTATGAATAAGAATTTGGGTTCCATCTTCATTCAGGCTGATAGCTCACACACAGTGCAGGGAGGACTAAATCATTTGAGCACTAATAGTCCTCTGATGCCTTCTCATAATTCCCTCCAAAGGGCAGAAAAATTCTTCCACAATTCACTGGGATGGAATCGGACAGGCTCAGCATACTACAGCACAAAGAACCATGTGGCATGGCCCCAGAAGTCCTAGTGATACACCCAGATGAGTGCAGCACTAGGGAGGGCACAGTAACTTGGGTATGGCTTTGCACTGTGGCTGCTCACACCCAGGTTAAGCTAACCAGAACGGATTTAATAATTTTATTAAGATAATGTTGAAGTAAAAAAGAAAACTGTACAGAGTTTAGGCACAGAAGTTTCTCAACCTAATTAACTCTGCATATCCCAAAGGTTGTTACAAGGAGGAGGAAGAAAAAATGTTCTCCTTAACTTGTGAGGCTAAGACAAGAAGCAATGGGCTTAGGGAGGTTTAGGTTGCACATTAGGAAGAACTTCCTGTGAGAGTGGTTAAGCAAAGAAATAAATTGTCTAGGGAGATTGTGGAACCTCCATCATTGTCAATTTTTAAGAGCAGTTTAAACAAACACCTGTCAGGGATGGTCTAGATCCGGGGGGGGGGGGGGGGGGGGGGTGTTTAGAACGCCTATTCATTTACTGTAAGAGTAAAAATGCATTGATACTAAGAAGACTAAACATAAATAATATTTGGGGAGGGAGGTATACTGGACCCTGAAAGGTGTGCCAGGAGTGAGGGAGCAAGATTTTCTTTGTATTAGACTGCAATAACATTTTCAACAACTTTCCCAAAGGTCGCATCGGTTGAGAAACATTGCCCTTTGTTGATCCTTAAGAGTAAAGTCCCTAGCCTTTGTTTGCCAGAGGCTGGGAATGGGAGACCAGGGATGGATTACTTGATGATTTCCTCTTCTGTTCATTCCCTCCGAAACATTTGGCACTGGCCACTGTCAGAAGACAGGAGACTGGGCCAGATGGACCATTGGTCTGACCCAGTATGGCCATTCTTATGTTCTCAAGAACAAATTTTGTAAGTTGTAATACACATGTGGTGTATCCGAGCCAGACTACTGAAAGGGTCTAACCTAGACATACCCATTGGCTGACTTTTCTAGTTATGCTGTAAGCTCATTGAGGCAGGGATTGGCTATTATTATGTCTGTACAGTACTAAAATAATGGCCCCTGGTTTTGGTTGGGGACTGGAGGCACTAGTATAATACAAAAGAATAACCAGGATGGCCTCACCAAGCCCTATCTAAACCTGAGTTAAGTGTCCCTTGAGCTCCAGAAAGGTTACAAGGGCAGGCCATGACAGGTGTAACAGAGAGGCTGCAGGTTTCAAAGTAGCAGCTGTGTTAGTCTGTATTCGCAAAAAGAAAAGGAGTACTAGTGGCACCTTAGAGACTAACCAATTTATTTGAGCATAGCTTTCGTGAGCATGCATCCAATGAAGTGAGCTGTAGCTCACGAAAGCTTATGCTCAAATAAATTGGTTAGTCTCTAAGGTGCCACTAGTACTCCTTTTCTTTTTAGAGAGGCCGCAGAGTTTAGTACAGTTTCCTTTTGTGAATGTGTACTTGAGACAGGAAAGGAAAACAGAGACTTTGTGCTTACAGGGAACAGGCTAGAAGACCATGCAGGGACAGTCAATAGGTGGACCGCTGGCCAAATCCAGACCACCGGACACTTTTGAACAATCTTGTCATTGACTTTTTTTTTATCGTTATCATTTTCCCTGGAGTCTGGAAATTTGGACAAGGACAAAAAAAATAACTGACTACCCCGATCTACAGCGACGCTGCACCTACAGGAAACGAGGGTGCACAGGGCGGTGGGCAGAGGAAGATGCAGCAAGACTCGGGGGTGGCCTCGGCTGGGGAATGAGGAAGGTTTTAGGACATATGTCGAGACCCGTCTCCCCCTCCCAGCCCCCTACTGTGCACCACGCCGGCAGCCACCGGGGGTGGCAGCAGCAGCAGCAGCGGGCCATGGCCCGCCCCAGGCCACACGCGGCCGGGCAGCGCCCCGACACCGCAGCGCCCCGCACCGGTTGGGAAGCCGCCCGGTCCCCCGGCCCTGCCCGGAGAGCGGCCCGCGGCGGGGTCCCGGCCGGGGCGGGCGGGCTCTGGCTGCCCCGCGTGGCGCAGGGAACGGGCCCCTCCCGGCGCGGGCACCGGCCCAAGGTCACTCGAGGAACCCAGGAGTCCGGGTCTCCCCCTACCCCGCCCTCCGCGCATGGCAGGGGGCCGGCGGGCGCCCCGCGCCCCCCAAGCACTCACAGGCCGCAGGCTCCCCGGCTCGATCCCCAGCGCGCATGCGCAAAAGGGGGAGCCTGTGCGAGCAAACAGAGGAACGATCCGATCGGCTGAGGGGAGGGGGGCGCATGCGCATCAGCCACTGGCGAGCAGCGCCGGAATAGCTCCTCCCACCACCGCCACCTCCTCCTACGCAGGGAGAGGCCACGCCCTCTCGCTCCTTGTCTCCTCCTCGCTCTTCCAGCTGAGCCGGGCGGAGGCTGGAGCAGGAGGTTTAGCTGGTGTGGGGCCGGGGTGCCTCCCGTGAGCGGGTGCGGTGCCGTGCCGTGCCGCCCTCCCTGCTTCGGAGGGGCCAGCTGGAGCCCTTGGGGAGTCCAGCAGAAGGAGTGGGGAGCCGGTCCGTGTCTGACACTGGGGTAAGTGAGCAGCCCGGCAGACACTGCATTGCAATGGCTCGTTCCTTTCCCCTCCCTCCGCCCCTCGCTTTTCTTCCCTTTGCAGCAGCAGCTCCAAGAACCTGTCTCCAAGGCAGCCTGGAAATGTGAATGTCTCCCTCTGTGTGTGCACCTCTCCCCGCCCGTGGGAACGGCTCTCTCCTTCCCCGCTCCAGGATCGGTTTCCAATAGATCCGTGGGGGTGCGCGTCGCTCAGCCTGCCTGCCCGCCTCCGGAACAATAGAAGCGGGATCGCTAGGGAGGTGGCTCCTGCAAATGCCCTGTTTGCCTCTTGTGTGATTTCTCCCCCGCCCCGCCCCGTCCTTTGCGGAGCCCGGCAGCGGGCTCAGAGGCTAGGTTACAGGGTATCCAGGGCTGCCCGCCGACACATGCTAGCCTCATCGCAATAAACACAATGACTCATTCACCATTTCTGTAGCGAAATTTTTTATTTATTTATTTTACCTGGCCCAGCTCTGTCTCCTTGCAGTTCCCTGACTCTCCCCCAATGTCAAAAGCAAATCGCCAAGGAGGAAACGTTGTATTTTCATGCTGCTGACGCTGGATGTTAGGATTGATCCAGGTTTCACTGACAGGGTGTGTGTGTGTATCAAGATGGCAAGAGGAGGCTGAGTGCTTCTTTATTGTTCTCCCCTTTTGGTGGGGTTGGGTAGCGTGATGTGATGTTGGTTCATGGTGCTGCAGTCTCCTTCTCCCTGACGGAAGGTGTAGTTGAGGGGAGTTACTTCATGCTACAGTCCCACTCCAGAGCGGCTCTTCTTTGTAGATGGCTCTGCAGCAGCCCTTCAAACTGCAATAGTATTCATGGGAGAGAGGCCTGGAAGATCCAGGCTCTGGAGGCAAAATCCACCATCATCCTCCTCAGTCAAAGTTGAATCCACCCTGCCTCTTCAGGGAGCTAAAGGACTTCCTTGCTTCTGTCCAGTGGCTCATTGTCTGTCAATCAGTCTGATCCTTTTAATGGTGCCTGGCTGGACTGAAAAGGCTCTGAGGCAATGTGAGTGCAGCTAACAAACAGCTGGGTCAACTGGGATCTCTGTCAGAGACCTAACTCCGAGGCACCGGAGATGCTTTCCTCTGTCTGGTTTGGACTCTATGGGGCAACTATTCTTCTCAGCCCAAGCAAGGGTGCAAGGAAATTATTTTATCTTAAGCTAGATTACACCTGCTAAACCCTTTATCTGCTGCATACTGACCTCAGCTATTTACTTGCTTACTTCGTCTCCCCACCCCTTTCACTAATGCTTCACCACCACCTCCTCCTCCTCCTCACTTTCTTCCAGGATGTCTTTCTCCTGCTGCTCTGCTATAAATAAAAAGGTGTCTTAAAAGCAAAGGAGGCAACCAGCAGAGCTGGGGTGTGAATCCTGAGCTGCTGCCATTCCTGTTTGTTGTGACTTGAGAATTGTGCATTTTGACCTCCCTCCTTCCATTAATGATAGTAACATTGTCTAATTTTATTCCAAGTCATGGTGTGCTAATGTGGGTCATCATCTCATGGTGTTGACCTGCTCCCCTCCCCTCCCCTCCCCAGGGATGAATTAGCTAATGTTGAGCCATGTACAGTACCAGATATGTGCACAGTATTATGTATTATTAAATGGCTTGGAGTTGAAACCCAGCTTTGTTCAGATTTGTCATTCTGGATGCAACTTATTCTTTTGACATTGTAAACAAAATGCTAAAAGACTTGAATTTTTAGTGAGCAATAAAATAAAAGTATTTAGGGGACATCTCATGGCCGTTCTGACCACACTGTATTGGAAAATCGCTTAATATTTTTAAAATGACATTTTTGATGCTGAATTATAACATAACTTACATGTGTATGGCCTTTTTGAAAGGTAAGGGGGAGCTGATGAAGACTCTGAGGGGCATGAATGGCACACCCAAGAGCCTTGTGGGGCTCTTGAAACTTTGATGTGATTGGCTGGCAGTTTTCATACCGATGGCATTGGTTCTGAAGTTAGTGCTTTCTTAACAACAGTGTGTCTCCATCCCACTAACAGGCTGAACTGTACAAGAAGTGTTAGAGCTTTGGCTTAAATTGCCTCTTTGATTTTATTGCCATTAGCATTTAAAAATGTAAATCACATGGTATTCCCATTTATCTAAGTACCAGTCCCTTCTGTGTGGAGATTCTAACAGTCAAGTATGTATTATTCACTAGTTCTCTAGCTCCATTTAAACAGAAAAATAATAAACATAACCCTGGCCTCAAAGAGCTTATAATTTAAAGCCCTCGTTTTACAGTCAGATCCAAATTGGGATACCTTTGGACCTGCATGACATGCCATGGGTTACAGTTTCAGGACTATACTTAGTGGGGTTAGAATGCATAAATATGTATGTATGTAATCAGTGGAATCTTACTTTTGTAGCTGCAGAAATATTGTAACATAAAACCATATTCCTGATGAAAAGCTGATGCCTATAGCTATCCCGTATGACCCCCCTCTCAATGATAAATTACACAAGTGATGGTCATAGCATCTTATCCTTTGCATTTAGCATGATGTAGATCCATATCACTTGGAGGGCCGAACCCGGTTGTGACTAGGAGGAGTATTTCATGCTGTCTAATGGAGTGATGGTGTACCTATGCCCCTGACAGCTAGTAAAATGAAAAAGAGGTGGGTTGGACCATTTGTTAGTTGTGATAGTTGACATTTCCCTGCAGGAGGGCAAGGTGTCTGCTTCCCTTGAAGGAACAGCTGTCAGGCTTGGTCTCATTGGCTGGTGACCTCCTCCTAGTGACAGACAAAAGACCTGTACAGTGCAGTGTCCTTGCTGTCTCAGTACCCTAGACTTGAATGAAAGTGAGTGGGCTGAAGCTCAGCCCTGGTAGGACAGATGATGCTGATGTGTCAGTAGTGTGGAGGCTATAGTGAAAGTAGCTTTGCCCCTTCACTGAGGGAGGTTTTCAGTCTGTGGGTGCTTTTGGGTCCCTGACTGACCACCATGGCTGCAGGATAAAAGCACCTTTTTTCATGTATCTCTGTCTCTCTGAGTACTCGCCACAGTTATAGAATTGTAGGACTGGAAGGGACCTTCAGAGACCATCTAGTCCAGTTCCTTGCACTCATGGCAGGACTAAATATTATCTAGACCATCCATGACAGGTGATTGTCTAACCTGCTCTTAAAAATCTCCAATGAGAGAGATTCCACAACCTCCCTCAGCAATTTTTCAGTGCTTAACAACCCTGACAGATAGGAAGTTTTTCCTAATGTCCAATCTAAACTGCCTTTGCTGCAACTTAAGCCCATTTCTTCTTGTTCTAGCTTCAGAGGTTAAGGAGAACAATTTCTCTCCCTCCTCCTTGTAACAACCTTTTATGTACTTGAAAATTATCATTACCCCTCTCAGTCTTCTCTTCTCCAGACTAAACAGCCCCAATTTTTCAATCTTTCCTCATAGGTCATGTTTCTCAATGTTTCATCATTTTTGTTGCTCTTCCCTGGACTTTTTGCAATTTGTCCACATCTTTCCTGAAATGTGGTGCCCAGAACTGGACACATTACTCCGTGCCGATACGGCCTCAACTGGAGTAGAGCGGAAGAATTACTTCTCACGTCTTGCTTACAACACTGCTGCTAATACGTTCTGTAATGATGTTTGCTTTTTTGCAACAATGTTACCCTGTTGTCTCATATTTAGCTTGTGGTCCATTATGACCCCCAGATCCCTTTCCACAGTGCTCCTTCCTAGGCAGTCATTTCCCATTTTGTATGTGTGCAACTGATTGTTCCTTCCTAAGTGGAGTATTTTGCATTTGTCCTTATTGAATTTCATCCTATTTGCTTCAGACCATTTCTTCAGTTTGTCCAGATCACTTTGAATTTTAATCCTATCCTCCAAAGCACTTGAAATCCCTTCCAGCTTGGTATCGTCCTCAGACAAGGCTGTTACTCTGAAACCAGACTTTATACATGTACTCTCTATGCCATTATCTAAATCATTGATGAAGATATTGAACAGAGCCAGATCCAGAACTGATCCCTGTGAGACACTTCCCCCCCCCACCCCCCCCGATATGCCCTTCCAGCTTGACTGTGAACCACTGGTAACTACTCTCTGGGAACGTTTTTCCAACCAGTTATGCATCAACCTATAATATCTCTATCTATAGTAGCATCCATTCCCTAGTTTGTTTATCCTTGCCTCTGGCTTTGTGGATGGGATTGTTCTACTATGCTGTGCATGGGGCTGGCCTTGAAAGGACTGGTTGCACAGAATGTGGCTGTATTAGCTAGAGGGGACATTACACCAGTTTCCCCGAATATGACATTGGCTTCCTCTTCCACTTCAAGTACAATTTGAGATGTTGATATTGCTCTATAAAGCTTGTGTGTGGAATGGGTCCTGGCCACCTGGGAGACCTGCCTCTCCCCACATGTAGCATTGTGACAACTGACAGCAGCTGGGGACAAGCCAAGATTGGGGTCAGGCAGATATGTAGAGGTAGGATAACAACAGGGGCAGGGTAGGGGGAGGATAACAACACTTCTAGAGCCTCCAAGAGTCTTGAAGCACTTTGCAAAGGTAGTTAAGTATTATTCCTGTCTTGCAAGTGGGGAAACTAAGGCATGGGGGGTAAAGGACTTGCCCACCATTGTACACCAAGACAGAGCCAGGGCTAGGACTCTCTCTGCTGTCCTTCAGTCCCCTGCTCCAACCACTAAGCCAGTGATACTCGGACAGAGGCTCACGAGCTGCAAGTGGCTCTTTAATGTGTCTCCTGCGGCTCTCTGCAGCATGATAATAAAACACGGTGTGATTTAATTATTAACCAAACAGGATACTTTTACTATGTTATTAACCAACTATAGTTGTTAAAATAATAATACTTGGTCAGTCTTTTTGCTGTAAGAATAATATATAAGAAATATTTCCCATTACACTATTTAAATATGAATATATGTGTTATAGTAAATGAAACAATAAATTCACACTACCGTGGCTCTTATGGGTAATGTTGATCGCTAATTTGGCTTCTGACCCACTAAGATCTGAGTGTCACTGCATGTTGCCTCTTCCTACCCAAAAGCATGTCCACTGGGGGATGTAAATGCCACACAGAGAATCTGGAATATGACTGTGGGCAGCCCACAGTCCATTGCTGGTTACAGAGCTCCCAACTGAATGGAGGACAAGTAGTGAGGAATGTACTGGGGTCATATATGGGGGGGGAAGAGGAGCTTAGAGTGCCCGTTACACAGACCTGAAGCCCAACGCTGATATGTATGTCTGTGCCTAGGAAACACTGATCTAGATGTACAGTACATGCTGTACCAGGAACCCTTCCCTCCCTCCCCGCCGGTTCTGGTTGATGAGGCAGTCTATTTCACACCTTAATCTGGGTGGATGGTCATTGGCTGTTTGGGAGGAATGTCCATTTCCAGTAATAGCTCATAGTGACCAAGTGGTTTGTGTTAGATCTGGTCCCCTTTAGGACAGTGTATCCTGACTTCTGCAGGTGCCTCACCCCATGACTGGAGAAAACCTTTGAGACTACATTGCAGGGATAAAGCCCATCTAGTCTAGCTACAGGTCACAGGGTGGGGTTTAATAGCTTTTTATCCCTCTAACGTTTCAGAATCTGTGCAGAGAGCAAGCATTCAGCTAGTAAGTAACTCCAGGAGGACTCAGTGCAAACCAGAAATAGCAAAGCATTAAGGATATTACTTCTAATGACGGCAATTAGCTCGTGTCTTACCTAGAAAATGCCTTTTCCTCTCCAGAACCTTTTAGCCTGAAGAATATGCTCTTGTCACTGAGGGAGGGAGTCTATTTTGCCTTAGCCATCCAGTTAGCACTGGTGGGAGTTATGTGGAAATGAAGCACCGAAGAGGGTAGGGGAGAGACCCCAGTGGGGGCTGGTGAGTAGATTGTGTTACGCAATGCTCTGTGTATTTTGTTTGTGTTGTAGTAAGTAACCTTGGAAAGAACTGTGATTACAGGATTTTCTGAGTATTTTGGCTGTTAGCGCTGTAGTCAGGAGATCTCTCCTGGGCTGTGCACGCTGGTACCTCTTCCCCTTTGACACAATATTGCCAACTTCAAACATCTAAAAATCATGAATCAGATACAAAAATCATGGGATTTTAAAAAAATGTTGGATTCTGAGCCTTCATGGGGCCCTCAGTTTACGTTTCCCAGCTTTTCTCTGCAGCCATGAGACTAGAAGACTTTTACAAAAAGAGGGAGCTGAGATTCCCCCCTTAACACTTGCCTCCAGGAGCTGGGGCTTTAAGAAAAACACCAAATATCATGAGATTTGTGATTCAGCCCTAACATTGGCAGCACTGATTTTTGTCCAGTGCTAATTATGCTTTCATGGAGCCAGGCTGAAGTGCCTCAGGCTGCAGGTAGCCTCATGGAATTCTCCCACAGACCATAGTGCTACCTTCACCTTTGCTGAGATGCAGCCTGGGAAGAGTGCACATCACAGCATGCAGTGCTCGGTCTTCATCAAAACAGCCCGGATGGCACACCTTGCATGCTGGGGCCCATATGGTATGTCTACGCTGCAAGGAAATTAACACCTGCAGCTGGCCCTTGTCCGCTGACTTGGGCTCATGGGGCTCCGGGGCTGTAAAATGTCAGTGTGGACATTGAGGCTTGGGGCTGGAGCCTGGTCTCTGGAACCCTGCAAGTGGGGAGGATCCCAGAGTCCAGCCTGAGCCCAAACAATCTACGCTGCAGTTTTAAAGCCCCACAGCCTGAGCCCCATGAGCTCTGTAGATCCCTTAGTCTCTGCAGGAGGCACCTCCACGTTAAAGCTAAGACCACTGGGATCTGCTCTGTTGGATGTAACCATGTCTGGCCCTGGGGCTTCTGTTTAATTACCAACCCCTGTTTAGTTACCAGCCTCTGTTTGGGAGCCCCTTCCCCCCACTGAGTTAATTGCAGGCAAGCAGTGATTGTGGCTCCAAAAGCCAGTTTGCATATCAAAGGATCTGTGAGCTCTGGAAACTGATGCCTCCCCTCCCACACCATGGCTTACTGGAGTTTGGGGTAAATCTGCCCTCAGCTTTTTCTGGTTGGCAGTCCTGGGAGAGCACAACCCCCTGAACTGCATCTGTGGCCTTTAACAAATGTGTTGTCAAAGCCTATCCACTGTAAAGCTGCCTTCCAAAACATGGGAACAAAACAGATGAGAGCAAATCTAAACATAAGTCCTTGGCACTACCCCTTTAAGCAGGAAGAGTCGCTCCCTGGGATCCTGCTGCAGCCCTTTCCCCTAACTCATCTGGAAGCTGTGTCATTTGATTGCTAACCCTTCAAGGCCTTGCATATTCCTGCCTGTGAAGTGCCTCGGGCAACATGGCATTAGACAAATAATAAACAGGCTGGCCAGAGGCCAGAATCTGCCCTACTTTTCCGCCTGGGCCCGTGTAACTTTGTTCTTGTTTCAGCCGAAGAGCTTGGATGTTTTATTTTAAAATGTGTGCCAACCATGCCAGCCTGCATCTCTGTCCCTATGGTAACAAGCCGCAGCAAATACAGCCCTGGTTCCCTGTGCTGTCTTGACAGCAGTGAACGCCGCCGCGCCCCCCACCCCCCCCCTTGTCCAGTTGTCCCAAACGATCCTGCTTGGCTCTGCGCTCACAAGCAGACCCTATAACAAACTGGTGTGCAGCCAAGCCCATTTTGTGAAGGATGGTTTGTTATTTCCTTGTTACCACCAGTTTGCTTAGCACTGCATGGTGCATACAAATCCAGGCAGTGTCTGCCCCAAAGAGCTTTGCTAAGGAAGCAAACTCCAGTGTTGAGCTTCTAACTGGGAAAAGGGAACTGGAAACTCTGATCAGGAGTGGGGAACTAAATGATGGGAAATCCCAAATCCAGCCAGTTTCTGATCTAGATTTCGGTGAGGCTGTTCACAGGACGCTGTTAGAACAGATGGCAGCTGGAATTTCTGAGGCCGCCTGGGAGGAGGCAGGAGGCTGGTGCTCCCAATGCGTGCAATGCAGGAGGTCTTCCTGCCCTCGGCCCACTCCTGTGATCTGCTGACTGGCATAGCCAGGGCAAGGAGAGAAAAGCACAAATAGGATCCAATTCTTGATGCATATTTTCTGCTCTGTATTTTCCACATGGCTTGCTGACCACAGGAAGGAAACTGAAGGCCTGTGGAAAGCTGGAAGTGAAAGGACAGGATTTCTACCCCCTGAACAGGCTCTGCAGAGTCCCAGATTGTGCATAATGGACTCGGTGGGCGGAAGGGGGAAGGTTGCAATTCTTAATGGTGCCACTGCACTTTCTGTGAGATGCCACGTGAAACTCAGCAGGTCTGGACAGTGCAGAGCTGAATCTCCTGCCTTCTGCGGTATCTGAAAGGCTTGTGGATGGGATGGGCAGCAGGAGAAATGCATTCCAGTGCAACGGCTGAATGGGCCCAACTGTCCCCACCTCGGAGAGCTCTGATCTGAGACAAAGGAGATACTGTAGCTCAGGGAACTGGACTGGCTGATGGTGCATCTTCAAGAAAAGCTTTCCCTTTCAGGCTTGTGCACGCTTGCAGGAAGGAGACCTGAAACTTCCCTACAGCGCAGCGCTGAGTGTGAGTAGAAGTGCGAATGCGGTATAGAGAGCTTTACCAGGGGACAAGGTGCTAACTTTGCCCCATGGAAGCATCCTTTTCCCCTCTAAAGAACGGGAGTGACTGAGTCAATTAAGCTTAGGGTTGCCAGGGGTTCAGTTTTCGACCAGAACGGCCAGTCGAAAAGGGACCCTGGTGGCTCTGGCTGGGCTGTTAAAAGTCCAGTAAACAGCATGGCAGGGCCCCAGGCTAAGGCAGGCTCCCTGCCTGCCCTGGCTTCACGCAGCTCCCAGAAGCAGCCATCAGGTCCCTGCAGCACCTAGGCACATGGACAGCCAGGGAAGCTCCACATGCTGCCCCCGCCCCGAGTGCCAGCTCCGCTGCTCCCATTGGTTATGGTTCGCGACCAATGGGAGCTGCGGAGGCAGCACCTGCAGGCATGAGGGCAGCATGCGGCGCCTCCCTGGCTGCCCATGCACTAGGTGCCGCAGGGACCTGATGACCGCTTCCTGGGAACTGCGGTAAGCACCGCTGGGATCCCGCACCCTGCCCAACACCCTGCCTCAGCCCTGAGCCCCCTCCTGCACCCCAAACCCTTCATCCCTGGCCCCACCCCAGAGCCCATACCCCCCAGCCACAGTCCTGCCCCCCTTTCAACTTGTTCTTGTCCCAGAGTTAGTCTGGGCATCCGCTACTTGTTTCAATGCAAATTAGCAGCAGGGAATCCATGACCCACAGTGTAAAGTGCAGAATTTTGTTCTCCATCCTGTAACGTACCATGTTAATTCCTCTTCACATGCACCCCATCATACAGCCTCACACAAACCTAGCAGCGGTGCTTGAAGATTTATTCCTGCCCTTCCCCAGATACGCAGAGATAACCCTGCCTTCCTTCTCCCCCCACCAACCTCTTTCTAATGTATGAATGAGTTTAGAGGAGCCTCACTTGTGAGTGTTAATACTTTAGGGGAAGGGGATGCTCTTCCTCAGGCACTGTGCATGGCCATGATCCCAAAGTCTTGTTGCATCAGCACCAGAGAACAGCCACTATTTATTTCTGAAAGCTCCAGGTACCAGAGCAGCTGCTTTGTGATCATTCAATACAATAATCTCCATCAAGTCTCTTCTTCATGCTGTCCTCCCCTCTATTCTCCTCCTAGAGAAGAGACCTGTGTGGACCTCTCTGCTCCTGCATTGAGCCCTTGGATAGCGAGATTCATGTTCTCTGTCTGTTCAAGCTCAATGCTACTGATCTGACCTCTCCCTGAAACAGCCACCCTCCACAGGCTAGCCCCACATGCTCTCGTATTGGATGTGCTCTGTTCGTTGCGTTTCAGCCTCTTCTTTTCCCCCTTGATTCCTCTGATTCTCTGTGATGTGTGAACCCCTCCTATACCCTGAAAGGAGTCTGCAGAAGTGAGGATCTCTAGGGATCTTTTATTGGAGGTGGAGGAGCTGGGAACTTACAGACTCTTTATCAGCCACGGTTCTGACTCGTGCTGAACAAAGCAGCCCCACCATGATTGCAAGGGATCTGTGAATAGCTGCGTTCACCTGCCGTCCCAGTTGCAGGTTTGCTGGCTGTGCCAGCAGAGGGTGGACTGTGACTCACAAGCAATGTGGCACATGGTGGCCTGTCTGAGATGTGATCTCTGAAGACCATGTGTCCCAGCATGCAATACAGCCAGGCTGCTTGGATCAAGAGAGAGCATTGCATGCTGCACTCTAGTCTCTGATGACCAACTATGTGTTGAGAAGGAAGGCAGCTCCAATTTGCTCATCTCCTGCTGCAGCTCCAGGTTGGGTGAAGTTTGAAAACTCCAGTGCCAACAGAGGAGGGGGTCATGTGCTGATCCATCCTGAATTTGTTAATTAAATAGAGCTCTTTAGCAGTCACTGTCCTTGAATCACCCCAGCAGCCTCTCAAAGTCAGTGAGCAAAATAGGAACTCTGGGCTCATCACAGGACTCCCTTGCAGAGGGGAAACTCAGGTGGCAACAGGCCAATGTTTATTGCAGTGTGAAATAGTCACCAAGGAATTGTATTGATGGAAACTCCCACTGAAATGTTACAACATCTGACTTTGGAAATCCTCCTGCTTTCGTCTCAGGCTATTTCACCAAAGGTGCAGGTATTTTCAGATCCCAAAGGGCTCTGCTGACTCTGACTCTGACTCTGTCCACAGTATCTGGGCATCCATTTATCTGAGACTCATTGTCTCCTTCCATGCAAAGCTGTTGGACTATGGAGATTCAAAGGTGTGCTGAAGTTTGTGTAACATCCGCCCCAGACACACACACCCCTCGCCCCATGTGTAACTTATGCTTGTTGAGGATCTTTTGGACTCCCTAAGACTATGGCCTCAGTTACACACAGACTTGCATTGGTTTAGTTAAACTGGTGCAATCCCCTGTGTGGACATTCTTATTTCTTAGTAAGAGTGGTTTATTCAGAGTTTGCTTAGTTCCCAAAAGCCCTTCTCAAACTAAAATGAGCGTGTTCACACAGGGGATTGCACTGCTTAAACAATATTGGTGTAAATTCACCCCTTAAGCGAAACAAGTGACAAGCCCTAAGACCCACTTCCTGACATGTAATTAACACATTGCCCCTGAGTCAAAGGGGAGTAAGCGGGTGAGACTCACGTGCCAAAGGGCCAGGACTGAGTTACATTCCTTTCTATACACCTAACTGCTTTATGCGTGCGTATAAGACAATGAAGCCTGCGGGAGCAAAGGCTGGGGGGTGGCTTTGCTTCCCCATGCTGAGCCCCATTCTGAATCAGGGCTGCTTGGTCCTGCACAGGAAGTGGCACCCCACCCCCAGAATGTAGCCCGGTTTCTGTCATCTGCTGGACACCTCCCCACTGGGCCCAATGTACTGGGGCACATGACTGAGCTCCTAGGCTAGCAGGCGGAGGGAGCATGTCCTGTAATTCCCCTCTCTGGTAGCCATTGAACTTCCTTGTTCTCACAGCAACAGGCAGCGAGAGGAGGGGGAAGAGCTATTGGTCAGGAAGTCCCTCCAGCTCCAGCAAGAGTCCCTCTGCTCTTCCTGAGGCAGCTGCCTCGCTGTCTGCTTCCCTCTCAGCCAAATTCCCTTGCCTGTTGCTACTGGTGAGTCATCAGATGGGAGATACAGGCATGGTGGCTCCTTCAATCGAGTCAGCTCTGCTGTCTGTCCATCCAGAATTGTTCTGCAACGTTCCCTCTTTTACACACACCGCTTCTCCATACCTCGCCATGTATGCAGCCCTGCCCATCTACATTCCATCTCTCTAGGTTTCTGTAGTGTGCCCATCTCCCAGATGCCATGGAGAGCAGTCAACACAGATCCCAGTACTGCACGTACCACCTTCCCAACACACACCAAGCTAGTCTTCTAGATCACTGGTGAAGTCAGATGAAACCAAATTTAACGCGGATTCCTGCAACCCCCGCTAGACCACACTCCTCAATTCAGTATCTCGTCATTTAAAGCTCCCCTTTGTTTAGGGTCCAGTTTCTAGTGTACGCAACAGATTTCCTACTCAAGCCTGTTTGAATTAATATTGAGAGTGAGAGCTGTTGAAACACTGCTGCAAATGCTCTACTAAACTCCATCTATATTACAGGTACAACTTTCCCTTTGTCCACGAACACTTTAATACTATTCAAAATAAAACGTGATCCCGTTTGTCTGGCAAGATCTATCATTGATAAATCCATGCTGCTTGTTGCACATGGTGTGCTGTAGTATCGAGGCATGTTTCATTATCCTCTGTGGGAAGGGAGGGGATTTACGAAGTCCAGTTAGGCTCTTGACTTCTGTTTTGAAAGTCAGTAGGAGTTGGGTATGTATTTATACTTCTGAAATACCGCCCCCCGCACACACACTTTCCCCCAGTGGTTAATTGTTTCTTTCTTTCGTTTGAATCTTTGTTCCATTATTTTAGTGGGAATAGAATTTTGACGTTTGGGCAATAACTGCAAAGATCGTTCTTGTGTCCTTTTTGGAAGATCAGTTTGCCAGGAGGTATCAGACGTAATTGTCAGGGGTAGAGTGAGTGTGTCCAAAGGGAGCGTCTTATGAAATAGCAATATGGATCTCTCCAAGCACAGTGATAACAAATTAATTCTATGATCGCGTCAGGATAAAGCAAGGGTGTCCTTGAACCAGCTTTGCAACTCAGAAGATAGCAGAATAGAATCCTAGAAAAGAAGGGATCTTGAGAGGTCATTTACTCCACACAGACACCTCCTTATCCCCATCACATGCTGAGGCAGAATCAACTATACCTAAATCCTAGACTGTTCCTGATAGGTGTTTGCTAACCTGTTCTTTAAAATGTCCAAAGATGGGGATTCTGCAACCTCCCTTAGTAACCTAGTCCAGTGCTTAACTACCCTTTTAGTTAGAAAGTTTCTCCTAATATCTAACCTACATCTCCCTTGCTCCAGATTAAGCCTATTACTACTTGTTCTGCCTTCAGGGGGCATGGAGGACAATTGATCACTGTCCTCTTCATAACAGCCCTTGACTTATTTGAAGATTGTTCTTAGGTCCCCCGTCAGATGTCTCTTCTCAAGACTAAACATGCCCAGTTTCTTTAGCTTTTCCTCCTAGATCAAGTTTTCTAAACCTTTTATCATTTTTGATGCTCTCCCCTGGACTCTCTCCAGTTTGTCCACATCTTTCTTGAAGTGTGGCACCCAGAACTGGGCACAATATTCCAGCTGAAGCCTCACCAGTGCTGAGTAGAGTAGGACAGTTATCTCCCATGTCTTACAAGTGACCTTCCCATTAATACATTCCAGAATACTAGCCTTTTTTGCAACTGCATCTCACTGTTGACTCTCATATTCAATTTGTGATCCACTATAAACCCCAGATCTCTTTAGCAGCACTACCACCTAACCAGTTATTCTCCATTTTGTATTTTTTGCATTTGATCTTTTCCTTCCTAATTACTTTTCACTTGTCTTTATTGAATTTCATCTTGTTGATTTTTAGATCAGGTCTCAAATTTGTCCAGGTCATTTTGAGTTCTAATCCTGCCCTCCAAAGTACTTGCAACCTCTCCTAGGTTGGAGTGACACACACATTTTATAAGCATACTCTCCACTCCATTACCTTAGTCATTAATAAAAATATTGTATAGTACAGACCCAGAATAGACCTGCAGGACCCCACTAGGTACATTTCCCCCCTCCCGCCCCCAGTTTGACAGCAGAGCACTGATCACTACTCTTTGATTATGGCCTTTCAACCAGTTGTGGACCCACCTTCTAGTACTTTCATCTAGACCAGATTTCCCTAGTTTGCTTATGAGAATGTGTAAGAAACCTTACTAACATCAAGTTCTATCCCATCTACTGCTTCTCCTCTCCGTCCACGAGGTCAGTAATGCTGTCAAAGAAATAGATTAGGTTGGTTTGGCATGATTTGTTCTTGACACATCCATGTCGGCCAATACTTATTACCCTATTATCCTTTAGATGCTTACAAATTGATTGTTTAATAATTTGTTCTAGCATCTTTCCAGGTATTAAAGTTAGGTTGACTGGCTTATAATTCCCCAGATCCTCTGTGTTCCCATAATCGCTAATGGTTCGGAGATTGCTTCAGCTAGTTCCCCTGAAGTACCTTAGGGTGACCTTCATTAGGCCCTACTGACTTGAATACATTTAACTTATCCAAATATTCTTTAACCTGTTCTTTCCCTATTCTGGCTTGTGTTGCTTCCCCCGGTTGTTAATGTTAATTGTGAGCAGATGCTTAAATACAATGAACCTTTTTAGTGAAGAGTAGACTGAAGCAAAATGTACATTGAACACTTCAGCCTTCTTCATGTCATCTGTTGTTAGCTCCCCTTCCCCACTAAGTAGAGGACCTACACTTTCCTTTGTCTTTCTTTTGCTCCTAATGTATGTATAGAACCTCTTCTTACTGCCATATTTGTACCTTGCTAGGTGTAACTCACTATGCATTATCTGACATTTAAATTAGGTTGTGTCTAGAGGCCTCAACTAGGTTTGGGCCTCATTTGCTTGGCATTGTACAAACTGTATAATGAATGACCGTCCCTGCTGTACAGCTTACAGTTTAAAAGGCAAGACGCTACAGGTGGCTGAGACAAAGAAGTGAGACGGTGTGGGATGGCAGGTGAATGCAGCTGTTCACAGATCCCTGGCAGTTGCGGCAGCGCTGCCTTGTTTAGCAGTGCACAAGCCAGACTGGGTCTGGTAAAGATGGGTTACCAAAAATGGTAGGATATGTGCAGTTCTACGGAGGCCGTTTTAAAGATCTCTAGGAAAGGCTGCTCCATAGGTATAAAAGGAGGATTGGAAGTGCACTGTTATCGATGGAGAAGTAATACAATTTTATAGGCAGCTCAGTATCTTTTCTGTGTTCTGCAAAATGCCATGCATGTTTTGTATGCAGTGTTGTCTATGCAGTGTTGCAGCTGGGAAAAGGGAGAGCGGAATTAACTGGGTTGGTTTTATACCCATCTATGTAGTCAGTGGTGATGATCATCTAATAATAAAGAAAAGGAATGCTGGCCTGGATGAATGTAAACGTGTGCTGGAAACACCCAGACTTGGTTGACCCAGCTCAGAAATCCACACTACGCATAGTAACACCACCTTAACCTTTGGTAGGTAGCGCTAGGTGGACAGAAAGGTTCGTTTGTCTACCGCCACTTGGAGAGGTGGATTAACCCCTCCCGTCGGCATTAACAGTCCCCCCAAGCAGCTATAATTACCTCCCACGCAGCCCTAGTGTTTCAGAGCAACCTGACCTTGTACCTCCCTAGCTGCTGTTCATGGATTATTTATAGAGTGCAGATTACTCCTGATGACTTCTCCCTGCCTACCTGTTTTATAAAAGCTGGGTTTTTTTAATTTTTTTTTTTTCATGGTGAGCTGTACCGGGTTGAATCCAGAACTGATCTCTTATTACCCCTTTATATTGGGACAAGTAAGGATTTGATTTAGTTTTGGGGCAGACTGGGGAAGTTTCACTGCAGTTCTCCCACTCAAACACGCGTGCACATACCCTGTACCTGATGTTAGCCTCCCCTAGAGGCGTGTACGTAAGTGTACAGCTTGCGTACACCTGCATTGTTATCCTCCACCTTTGTATGATCACAGAACTGCTGTCCCCGTGGGCTTGGAACAAGTTCCCATGCCAAGAAGCAATTTTTAGTGCATGAAATTCACCCCTTTGCAGAAGGCCACCACAAGATCTATGCTTCACTTGGTTGTACAGTGCTGGGCCGCTACATGGGGTGAATCTTATCCACTATGAATTAACTGCTGGTTGGGCTTGAAGTGAGTTTGGGAAGTTTTGCTTGGTATTTTTCCCCCTCCCTTACAAGTGGCATTTCAGAGTCATCTGCTGCCAGCATTTGTTCTGCAAAATTCCCCCCACCCCTGAGTAATCCCAGCAGGAGAGAAGCCCAGGACTGAGACCCCCTACACTAACGTCGCTGTTGACAGGGCATTTATGGCTAGAGAAGCAGTTGGCCCCTTCTTATTCAACATCTCTGCACCTCACAGGCCTTTGAGTCACAGCTGCTTGCTTTGCTGACACAAACAGGTTTTACTCCTGGGGAACCGGTACAGCGGTGGGAGAGCAAGCCTGACTCTTTTGCCTGGTAAAGCAGCAGCAAGATGTGCCAGCAAGGTGTACGAGATGTTGCTGAGAAATAACAAAGGTAGCACTTCCATGAGGTGTGTCAGTTGCTTTCCTGATTCTAAGTGTACTTTGCACCTGACTTATTTGAATGAACCGTTAAACATCACATACAGTCCCAGATAAGAAGGAAATATGACGCAAAGGCCATGTACATACAGCTCCCATTGACTTCAGTGGATTTTGGTTTGGGCTCATCATGTGTCTGAATTCCACTCACCATGAATAGTTCTTCCTTCACCATGAGGGGAGAAATATGCCCATGCAGCCTGCATTGCAGAAGAAGTATCCCTATCATTTGTATATCCTCAGCCAGCTGCCAGTTCTTTGCCCTGATCGCACTGTGAAGGTACTTCCCACACCCTCCCCTCCCATGAAGCCGATCAAATAGTTGTTTATGAAGTTGGTGTGTTGTCATCCTGGGTGGATCTGCTTGGGTCTCCTAAGTGAATAATGCAGCCAGTAGAACTCATAGAGCTGAATGGGAAGCCCCTCTGTGACCTCCTGTCTGTCTGTCTCTTAACTAGGGGTGTGGGGGAGAGAGGAAGAGGAGGGAGGCAGCAGCAGGAAAGAAGAGGAGGTGGTGTTGGAGCACAGACTGATGAGGATTCTTAATTGGCCATCTCAAGCAAATTATTGGGCAAAGTCGCTTCCTGCAGCACTGTAGCTGTCTTGCTACAAGTGGGTGACATCTACCATTCTAGTAGAAGCTGACCTATTAGGAAGGCTATAGGAATACCTGGGGGAGGGATCTGGGGGGAGCCAGGCAGTATATACTGTAGCTCAGCATGTTACAATAAAGGTTCATTTCCCGCAGGCTATCTCATGTGTAGGGCAGGACTTTGTTGCTTTTGAGTGAGATCTGCTTCTCAGCCACATTAGCGCTGCAAGGAAAATTTACAGTCCCCAAAACAGTCAAGCTAGCTTCCCACAGACACATCTGTGTGTGTGTTTGCACATGCGCCAACCCATTCAAGCTACCACTTAAATTCACTTAGGCTATGGCTACACAGCGGCACCGATGCAGCTGTGCCACTGTAGTGCTTCTAGTGCAGACGCTCTCCCGCCAACATAGCACTGTCCACACAGCGCTTAAGTCAGTGTAACCTACGTCACACAGGGGGGTGGCTTATTTGCACCCCTGAGTGACATAAGTTGTATCGACCTGAGATGTAGTGGTAGGGAATAATGCTCACCTCAGGGCTTGAAAACGCCACTTGCCAACTTCCCCTAGCGAGTGAAAGTCTGGGTGGGGAGTACCTAAGCTAAGCATTTGTCTCTTCAAAAACTTTCAGTCCTCATGGTTACAAAGAAAACATTCCAAAGGTGCCATGTTGCCTGCAGACAGGCCATTCCAGAGTCTCCCTGCTGTCAGAGCTAAACCTCTGGGGCAAGAGCAGGAAGTACACTCTGGCCAATTTCACGGTCGTCATTCCGAATCTTTCAGGCTGCTGTGAAACTGATCAGAACCATGTTCATTGTAATGCTGCAGCTTGTCAAGCTCTGAGCAGCAGCAGAGGCAGGAGCTATTCATAAGGGAGGAGGATCCAAAAATGTGGAGGGTGGGAGAGGATAGGGCCTGGTCTACACCTGCAAATTAGATCAACCTAGTTACAGTGCTCAGGATTGTGAAAAATTGCACACCCTGTGCGATGTGGTTTGGTCCATCTAACCTCCTCGCTGTAGATGCAGCTAGGTCTAGGGAAGACTTCTTCCATCAGCCTCGCTACCATCTCTCAGAGAGGTGGATTAGCTACAGCAATGGAAAAACCCCTTCCGTAGATGTTGTGGCATAGGCGCTTTCTGCAGCAAGAGCTACCGCACTGTAGTGTAGACACACCCTTCGACTGTCAGAGACTCCCCACTCATGGCATCTGGGAGCATAGGCAGCAGACACAAGCCTCATTCCCACCACTTGCAGAGCTGTCAGGACACTTTAGGACAGGTTCCTGGTGATTTGCCATGCCCTGGTTTACCGCTGTCTGCAATAATAACCCTTTGTCTGTCTTTAGTGGAAGGATTGCTCAGGGGCTAGGGCACTAGCATAGATCCTGGAGACCAGGGTTCAACTCCCTGCTTTGCCACAGACTTCCTGTGTGACCTTGGGGATGTCACTTCACTGTGTCTCAGTGCCTCAGCTCCCCATCTGTATAATGGGGATAATAGCACTGCCCTTCTCACGGGGATGGTGTGAAGATAAATGCATTAAAAGACTGGGAAGCGCTTTGATATCTGCTGATGAAACCTGCCATTATCATTATTTAGCACCTTCCATCTGAGAATCACAGGGTGTTCTACTAACACATTAACCTCATAAAACTCCTGGAAGGGGGGCTAAATATCATCCCTATTTGACAGATGGGGAAACTGAGGAACAGAGAGGGGGCAGTGACTTGCCCAAGGTCACACAGTGAGTCATTGGCAGGATTAGAAATAGAACCACTTACTCTCCTGAGTTCATTTGCCACAAACCCATACTGCTTACCCACTGAACTCTAAACCCATGTGATCTAAGCCCTAGAGATACCTCTGTCACTTCCATAGTGAACCTGAGCTGTTGCAGGAACAGAGACTAGTAGCATGTGTGTGCGTGTGAATAAATAGCCATGGGTTTGTATGATGAATGGGGAATTCCGCAAAGCGATACCCAGAATTGTGTGGGGCTTGTGGGTTTTGACTGTCCCATTCGGTAGCCCTACAAACATCAATGACTTAGCATTTTAGGATTTCTGAGGGTGGGAGGAGGTGGGTGGATGAGTATGTGAATGTGGGGGTGGGAGAATGACTCGACTGCATGGGGCAGGTAGGGCGGAGGGGAAGGACATGTATGAAAACAGTCAGGATGCCTTTCATCAAGAAGAGCTGCAAAGTGAAACCATGGGGAAGCTAACTGGAAGTGAGGATTAAACGGAGGGCCGCTCTGTGAGGGCTTGAGCTGTTCCAGGGGCAGTGAGGTTCTTCCTGCTCCCCAAGGTGAGAGAGAACATTGAGCTCAATGTAGAGAGCTGGGGATCAATTTCTAGAGGCAGCCTCTCGGCTTGGAGCTTGCTCCTGTTCTCCCAAGTTATGTGCTCTGCTCTGCTAGTTGTTTGCACAGCACATAGGGAAGTGAAGGTTATTTGGGGGCTGAAAATCCAGTCAGGTCCTTTGTCTGTTTTATATGCTGTGTTCTCCCTTCACTGTGTCTTCCCCTGTGCCGTCCTCTAACCCTTGTCCTGAGCAGACTGAAGTTGTTTGGAACAAGAATGTATATCTTTAACATGGGCTCCCCAGCCAGGGCCCTGTGCTCCACGCTCATCCCTGAGCAAACTTTCAACCCACTTACAAGGCCTTCTAATGGAGTCGCTCGCCCCACTGTCATGGCGCCTGCAGGCAGAGGTATGAGGCCCAGAAATTGATTTGAACTATCCCGCTTAGAAGCATGTCCTCTTTCTTGCAAGGATTCTGAGCCAGCAGCCTAACAACATGGGGGGAAATGAATCTGGGAAGCACAGAGGGGGAACGGAGCCAGGGGATCCATTACAGAATAATAACAGAGTGGAACATTTCTGGCTGTTGTCAAGCAGGAAGGCATTAGCTTTCGCTAAGAGGAACAGCTAAGTGCAGGGTCGTAAAGATGGGCCCAGCATGATGGGACCATGGGACTCATCCAACGGAGAGAGAGCAGATAATCAGATGGTCTGGGAAGAGCCAGGAGTAAGCCTTGATGAGTTCACCTGGATGGCCTTTGAGGCTGTGATCTAGGCATCCAGCTCAAAAACGCTGTGTGCTCTGAAACACGAGGGACCACTTCCAAGCACCCAGCATGGCACTAAGCTCAGGGCCCTGAGGGTATGTCTACACTGCAATAAAACACCTGCAGCTGACCCACATTGGCTGGTTTGGGCTTGCAGAGCTCAGGCTGCGGGGCTGTACATCTGCAGTGTAGACATTCAGGCTCGGGCAGGAGCCTGGGCTCTGGGACCCTCCCCCATTGAGAAGGTGGCTTGGGCCCTGACATGGGCCAGCCACTGCTGTTTAATTGCAGTGTAGATGTACCCCTAGAAGCCAGAGTCAGTCCCCAAACTAAGCTGACTGGAGTTGTGAGGAGGTGTCTCGTGGGGGCCACAGAGATCAGTGTTGAGTCTGTTCTTATTTAACTTTTCATGTAGACTTTTCATCTCCAAAGCACTGTAGGCACCAAAATGAACGCTCGTCGCCTCCTGAAAGGCAGGAATGATAAGTGGTGTTCTCTTGCTCTTAGAGGTAGGGAAATTGATCCAAAGAGGTTAAGGGCCTGGCTTTCGGAAGTGCTGAGCACCCACAGCTCCAGAGGAGATCAATGGGAGCTGCAGGTGATTAGCACCTCTGAAAAATCAGTCCCCACGTGACTTGCCCAAGGTGCCACAGTGCTTCAGTGGCAGACGGATTCAGCAGTTCCTGGCTCCCAGTGCTGTGCCTTGATCTAGAGGCCACTGTGCTTTTCTTTCAAGCTAGAGATCTGGGAGGCAGTAAATGTCTATTAAAGGAGCAGCTGATCCTCAATTAGGAGGAGCTTGGAACACTGCTGATGACGGACACTATTGTGTAATGGGACGGGGAGCCGCGTGCCCCAGTGCACAGAGCTGCAGCTTGGCTGGTAATGCCAGGAGGTGATGCTCCATCTCTTTGTGGTTCTGGTGCAGGCACCCATGGGATACTGCGCTTAGTGTTATCCCAGGCTGGAGAGGCGCTAGCTTCTCTCTGTTCAGCCCTAGTGAGATCATTTCTGGGCCCCTAGAGCGAGAAAAATGCCAGGTGTAGAATGTGGGAGGGAGTTAGAAGAAGGGTGATAAGGGCTCTGCTCCTCGGGAGGAAAGAACAGAGTACAAACAGTTTGGCTCAATGCCAGCTGTGCCCAAGGGGCAGCAGGTTTGTTTAGAGGGCCAGGAAGGCAGAACTAGGAGTAATGGAATAAAACCGAGCGGAAGGAAGTGTAGGCTGGATGCCCGTAGCATTCCTAATGCTGACATCTTGGCATCTGTGTAGCAATCTGAGCCGGGAAAGGGTGGAAACCCTTTTGTTTGTTTCTTAAAACTGAATGGAGGAACAGACTAAGTAGCCCTCCTACCCTGGGCGTAGGGGTATTTGCTAGAAGGACGAAACAAGTGTCTCTGATTCTACCCCTCACATCCACATACCCTGCCTCTCATGATGCAGACACCAGGGCTGGATCTGGCTCACTGTAGTTTGTCCCACTTGACTTCAGTGAAGTCTCACTCCAGTGGATTTACTCACACCAGGCCTGCGCCTGGCTCAAGGCATTCACCAGCGGGGCTGCAATGCTCTGCCCCTGTGCCATCCAGGAATGGCAGCCAACCACTCGCTGCTATGCCCACTAGTCTTTGGAGGGCTGGTGGAGCGCAGCCTTGTTTCTGTGCTCTGGGATTCCTTGGGATGCCGGTGGGATGACGTAAAAGAAGGCAGGCTGCCAGGGATGAAATTCCATCCCTCCTGCTTGTTCACAGGTCTGTGGCAAGATTAAAGTGACAGGAATAGAGCATAAACAAGCCAGCAGGCTGGAGGTGGTGTTGCCCTCACCCTTGGATCCTTGTACTTCTCCATTTCAGACTGTGGCGGACTATATATAACCCAGGAGCTGGTTGGAGGGGGATGGGCTCGCCTTGTGGGCTCTGGCCCTGCTGATATCTGGGCTTGTCTCTCTCACAAGCTGGCCTGTTAGGGGTGTACAGCTCCCTACTCGCTTGGCTTAATGTGGCCAGGGAACAGCAGCAGTGATCTCATTGCAATCAGAGGAATGTTCCCTCCAACATTTCAATGATGTCCATGAGGCGAAGGAGCTGAGTGGTGCTGCTGAATGAATCAGACAGGAGCAAAAAGGAGAGAGCTTGGGGCATGGCCCAGCACATGGGTTCTCAGGCTGGGGGCTGAAAGCCTCCCCCGCTTCCCTTTCCTTATTACCACGTGGGACAAGAATCTCCGCTAGCTCTTGCTTAGCATGGGTGTCGTCTTGGTATGGAATAGCAGCTCATGGTATGGAAAATAACCCCTTGGAATAGCGCTTAGCACAGAAGGCTGCGAGTCAAGATACCTGGGATGCCTTTGCTGTGCCTTAGACTCTTCATCTCTAAAAAGGGGGAGGGTACTGCCACATGCGGGGGGTGATGCTTCACTAAAGGTCGGAGGGCCCCACAAGGTACTCAGAGAGAGAGAGGATGCGCTAGAGAGAGACAAAGCATTTGTTCTTTTGCACATGCATGGCTCAGGAGCTGGCCATGCTAGGAAAGGCAGGTAGCTAGCTGGAAGCTCCTGGGGCATGTGAACTAGGTTGTAGTTTTAGCAGCTTTTTGGAGTCCAGCAGTGGCTTTCTAACAGGATTTATTGTCCGAAAGCTCCTGAACCTGAGGAGCTCTGGCACTGAATCCTCCCTCTCCTGGGCAGACAGCGTCATCGGTGTCTTCCAGGCTGTGCTCCTAGCAGGGAGTGTTCAGTGTGTAAGAAATCGGATTGGTTCCTCCAAGCTGAGGGCAAGACACGGAGGAAAAGCTGAGCAGCAAAAACTCTGTTTGGAGAAGATTGGACTGACCTGAGTGAGCGTAGGGGACACTGCCCTGCCAGCTCATCCCCATTCCTTCACCCTCCCCCATCAGCAGTAAAAGGCAAAGCACTTTCATAAGAGATTCTCGGTTTACCTCTTGCTTGCAGGGTATATTTTTCTGCTCTGTTATTGGAAACCCAGATAAAGATGTCAGGAAGCTGCTTTTCTGTTGCATAGTAATGAAGTCCTCATTGACGCTGGGTATCTGCAGGTATCCTCTTCTAGAGACTGCAGACAGCTTTTCTGATTATTGCAGCTGTTGGGTAGAATGATCAGACATGGCTCAAAACACCACGGGAGGCTTTGTCCCTCACTCTTGAAGCTTCAGGGCAGACAGATTTATTTAGATTTTGGAGTTACTTCCTTTCAGAATACCCAGTGTGATACAGCATGGCCAGAGGGCAGCAGGAGAGTGTTAGAAGGGAGCCTTATTCCCTGTAGAGGGAAGAAAGTTTGCTATAAATTAAAGCACCTGAAGCCAATTACAGCACCTGAAGCCAGTCACATGATAAAAAACCCCTGCTTCAATCAGACAAGAGGAGGAGTTGAAACAGTGGATTGGTGTTGGAGCAGAGAGCAGTTTGGAGGGAAACAGAGGAGAGTTTGGAGAAGTGCTGTGGTGGGCTAAGAAGACCAAGACCCTAGGTAAAGGGACACCTGGTTCCTGCAGAGGGAGGACAGGAAGTCCCACAAGCTGGGGCAGGAGAGGGAAGTAGCCCAGGGGAAGGAACCGCTAGTTCCAGTGGTTTACCGCTATCCCCAGGGCCCCTGGACTGGGACCTGGAGTAGAGGGCAGGCCCGGGTCCCTCCCTCTCCACTCCCCTCCTCTAGGACACTAGTGAGGCAGTTAATACCCAGTTCAGGAGCAAGAAAGGGTGCCCTGAAACCCTCCCTCCCCCCCCAAAGAGAAAGCACAAGACCCATCATAGTAGGGCTGGCAATTTGCCACACCAGTAACAGTTGCATAGAAAGCAAAGCACCTGTTGGAAGTGGGATATTGTCTCTGGGGATCTGATGTATTACGTGCTAACGTTTGAGAGCTGACACAGAGTACTCAGTGGGGGCTTGCCCATACTAGGGGTAAATGGTTGTGTTGTTTAAAATTGTGGTAGCTAACGCTCCTAGTGTAGGGAGACAAGGTGGCTAAGGTAATATCTTTTATTGACCCAGCTTCTACTAGTGAATGAGACAAGCTTTCAAGCACCACAGAGCTCTTCAGGTTCTGGGGCACTCTAAAGCTTGACTCTTTCACAAACAGTCGTTGGTCTGATAAAAGATATTACTCCACACACCTCGTCTCTCATGTGGTGGGACCAACATGGCTACAACATTGCAAACAATCATAGTGTAGCCAGGACAAGGCGTAGTTCATCATGTAACAACTAATGCATTAAGCTATTCTGTTTTAAAGAAACACCTCTTTTCTAGGACTGTCCATTTAATCGCGATTAACTAAAAAAAAATTAATTGCAATTTGAAATATAAATCATGATTTTAAAAAAATGTGATTAATCACACTGTTAATAGAATGCCAATTGAAATTTATTAAATATTTGTGGATGTTCATCTACATTTTCAAATATATTGATTTCTATTACAACACAGAATATAAAGTGTATAGTACTCAGTTTTAATTATTTTCATTACAAATATTTGCACAGTAAAAATGATAAAAGAAATAGTATTTTTCAGTTCACCTCATACAAGTACTGTAGTGCAATCTCTATCATGAAAGTGTAACTTACAAATGTAGGTGGGGTTTTTTTGTTACATAACTGCACTCAAAAACAAAATAATATAAAACTTTGGAGCCTACAAGTCCACTCAGTCCTACTTCTTGTTCAGCCAATCACTAAGACAAACACATTTATGGGAGATACTGTTGCTGGCTTCTTATTTACAATGTCACCTGAAAGTGAGAACAGACGTTCGTATGGCACTTTTGTAGCCGGTGTTGCAAGGCATTTACATGCCAGATATGCTAAATGTTCAAATGTCCTTTCATGCTTCGGCCACCATTCCAGAGGACATGCTTCCATGCTGATGATGCTCGTTAAAAAATAATGTGTTAATTAAATTTTGTGACTGAACTCCTTGGGGGAGAATTGTATGTCTCCTGTTCTGTTTTACCCACATTCTGCCATGTATTTCATGTTATAGCAGTCTCGGATGATGACCCAGCACACGTTGTTTGTTTTAAGAACACTTTCACAGCAGATTTGACAAAACGCAAAGAAGGTACTAATCTGAGATTTCTAAAGACTGCTACAGCACTCGACCCAAGGTTTAAGAATCTGAAGCGCTGTCCAAAATCTGAGAGGGACAAGGTGTAGAGCATGCTTTCAGATGTCTTAAAAGAGCAACACTCAGATGCAAAAACTACAGAACCTGAACCACCAAAAAAGAAAATCAACCTTCTGCTGTTGGCATCTGACTCAGATGATGAAAATGAACAAGCATCGGTCCGCTCTGCTTTGGATCGTTATCGAGCAGAACCCATCATCAGCATGGACGCACGTCCTCTGGAATGGTGGTTGACAGATGAAGGGACATATGAATCTTTAGCGCATCTGGCACCTAAGTATCTTGCGATGCTGGCTACCATAGTGCCATGCGAACGTCTGTTCTCACTTTCAGGTGACATAAACAAGAAGCGGGCAGCATTATTGCCTGCAAATTGAAACCAAACTTGTTTGTCTGAGCAATTGGCTGAACTAGAACTGAGTGGACTTGTAGGCTCTAAAGTTTTAGATTGTTTTATTTTTGAATGCGGTTAGTTTTTGTACATAATTTTACATTTGTAAGTTCAACTCTCATGATAAAAAGAAAAGGAGTACTTGTGGCACCTTAGAGACTAACCAATTTATTTGAGCATAAGCATCTGCTCAAATAAATTGGTTAGTCTCTGAGGTGCCACAAGTACTCCTTTTCTTTTTGCGAATACAGACTAACACAGCTGTTACTCTGAAACCTGTCTCATGATAAAGAGATTCATAGATATTAAGGTCAGAAGGGGCCACTATGATCATCTAGTCAGACCACCTGCACAATGCAGGCCACAGAATCTCACCCACCCACTCCTGCGATAAACCTCTCACCTATGTCTGAGCTATTGAAGTCCTCAAATCATGGTTTAAAGACTTCAAGGTGCAGAGAATCCTCCAGCAAGTGACCTGTGCCCCATGCTACAGAGGAAGGCAAAAAACCCCCAGGGCCTCTTCCAATCTGCCCTGGAGGAAAATTCCTTCCCAACCCCAAATATGGCGATCAGCTGAACACTGAGCATATGGGCAAGATACCCAGGAAAGAATGGCCAGATACCCAGGAAAGAATTCTCTGTAGTAACTCGGATCCCATCCCATCACAGGTCATTGGGCCTATTTACCATGAATATTTAAAGATCAATTAATTGCCAAAATCATGTTCTCCCATCATACCATCTCCTCCATAAACTCAATAAGTTTAATCTTGAAGCCAGATAGGCCTTTTTCCCCCACTGCTTCCCTTGGAACGCTATTCCAGAACTTCACTCCTCTGATGGTTAGAAACCATTGCACTGCAGTACTTGTATTAGGTGGATTGAAAAATACTGTTTCTTTTTTTTTTTACAGTGCGAATATTTTTAATCAAAAATAAAAATAAAGTGAGCACTGTACACTTTGTATTCTGTGTTGTAATTAAAATCAATATATTTGAAAATGTAGAAAACATCCAAAAATATTTAAATAAACGGTATTTTATTATTGTTTAACGGTGCGATCGATCACGCAGTTAATTTTTTTAATCACTTGATAGCCCTACTTTTTTCCTAGGTTGGACAAGCCAGAGAGATCAGGGAAGCTGCAGTGCCTAAAGAGACCTAGATGTGATAGTGGACGGAAAATTAGACTAATATTTGCAATGTGATCTGAATGAAAGAAAGCCTATGACATTTTGGGCCTCGAGTGTAAAGCTGTCATGTCACATATCAAGGAGGTGACAGTCCATCTCTGTATGGCTCTGGGATATTGTATTCATTCTAGGCACCTCCTTACCATAAAGATATTGACTTATTGGAAGAAGTTCAGAGAAGGGCAGGGAAAATGATCGGGGGCTGGAGGGACTTGCTTACCACAACAGTTAGAAAAGCTAAATGTGTGCAGCTTGGCTCGGGGACAGCAAAGGGGGATGGGATAAGTCTACAGATGTTGGAAGCAAGGTGGATTTGATTTAAATCACTAGTCAGGAAGACTCGATTTAATCATGAATTTCTAAATAAAAGTGCGTTCTTGTTGGTTGTTATAACCTTAATACATATTCTTTACAACTCAGATAGATGTAGGTTTCATTGTTAGAAGGTACATTCTATACACTTTTAAGTGATTTATTTTGAAAACTTTTCAGATTAGTTTTACAGCTATATCAGAAAATGAATGTTTGGTCATTTCATTTACCAAAGGTAAATTGAAGCAGATAGTTCACCTCCCAATGACTTCATAAATATCTCCAATTCAACAGGTTAATCATTAATATTTGGAGGATTTTCTTGCCATGCTGTATTAGGAGAAGAACATCACCAGACAGACATTTAAATTGTTTTATTTAACTAAAACAACAAAATTATGTATTCTGGATTTTTTTCTTCACCAGCAAATTTATAATATTTTAACAAAACAAGGGCATGAATTATTGAATTTAAACCTTCAAGTTTTTAATATCAGGTTTGTTTTTGTTAAAATTGTTAACTAAAATAGTTGAATGAAATATTTTAAAAAAAAAAACAAAAAAAATTAAATCGACTATCAGCCAGGTCAACATGAGAAACTTAAAATATTGGCTTCTGCAGCTAACTCAGTTGTCTTCACCTTCATTTTCCTGTTTGTTCATAATCTGGAAAAGAAAAACAAGCTTTTTCAGGTCCCAAATGAGTTCTCAATTTGGAATGAATTAGTCCAAAGGAAGAAAATATTTTTTCTACACTGGCAGAAGAAGCTACTGCTGTTAAAAGTGAGATTATCACTTCAACAGTCTCAGAATCCAAGTGCTTAAGTGACTTCCACCAGTTCACTAGTGTGACTTTCTTTAAAACATCATCAGCAAACGAATATTTCTTGAATGGTTCTTATGCCCAAACAGGGTCTCTTTTACGGCCTGCTGCCATTATAGGTTTTCCCTTCTAGTGAGAGACTGGTCTGGTAGATCTCAAATCAATGAAGGCTACACTCCGAAAGACCTCAAGACTTCTGGAATATGCTGCTCAAACAGTCACTTTTTTGTTTCTACTGCCTGTCCCTCCCTTCTCACATTTATCTCCAGACTTCTTCTCCTTGGCCAGATCTATCCTGCCCCCAACAATATTCTATTCATTGAACTTTTTGAAACTTTGCACTTTTAGAGAGAGGTAAGGGATGGACTCTGTGTACACAAATTTGCAGAGGGATAATAGGGTTGAGGTCTGTTTGTTGTTTCTCACCTCTTTATATTTTTTTTAAAACATTTTTGTTGTTAACAAGCATGCTGTCTTTGGAGACACAAATCCACAGTTTGAGAACTGCAAAACTAAGCATCTGTGATGGTATCTTCTTGACTGAGTACTGAGTCCCATTGGGTAGATAGAAAGATTAACCTAAATAATCTATCCAGAAGCCTGTGGAACCCCATAAGATTGGGTCCCTGATCCATGAACTATTGGAACTCATTTACAAAACTTTTCTTAAACATTACATGAATATATTGTCTCATACATTATAGCTCAAAGATATCTCATCATGGAATAGGGATTATAAATTCTAATTCTATAGTATCTTAATTAAAACTATCTTTAGATGGGGTTTTTTCCCTCAAAAAGCGTTTTATCAAAAAAAAAATCAGATTTTTATTTTATTTATTTATTTCTTAATCATTGATTTTATCCACCTTGGTTAGAAGGCTGTAAATGCTAAGGAGGGGAAAGCATTATTTAAGCATGGGACATGGGGCTGGAACTATCAGTAATGGGATGAAATTAAGAAAAGAAAAATGTATGTGGTTGGGAGACATTTCCTGATCTAAGAGAACCATTGCCCTGGAGAAGGGGTGAAAGCGTCATGGACTGGGATTTTGTTTAAACTAGCCACTACACATGATCCTATAGGGACTGATTCTGCATTGGCAGGAAGATCTGGGTCAGGGGTCGGCAACCTTTCAGAAGTGGTGTGCCGCGTCTTCGTCGATGCACTCTAATTTAAGGTTTTGTGTGCCAGTAATACATCTTAACGTTTTCAGAGGGTCTCTCGCTATAAGTCTGTTATGTAACTAAACTATTGTTGTATGTAAAGTAAACAAGGTTTTTAAAATGTTTCAGAAGCGTTATTTAAAATTTAAATTAAAATGCAGCTCTTTATCAGTTTAGTGCAGTGGTTCTTAACCTGGGGTGCACGCACCCCCTGGGGCTGCGAGATGTCCTTTCTGGGGGTGCAAGACATGCCAGGTTTTCTTTATTTTTTTTTTTAGAAGGTAAATCACCAAACACAAATTAAGCATAGGCACATACGTACAACTACTTTGTTTCATCAAATCTATATTTATTAACATTATACATTTTTAACGATTACTGTAATATACAAACCAAGTTTTTAAGTTTTCAAGTTTTTTTTAAGCTAATTGTAGTGTAATTTTTGATAAGGGGTGAGAGACCATATTTTGAGAGCTCCAGACCATCAGCGGGCTGAGCGGGGCCAGGTGTAGTGTATTAAATTGCTCCCCATAGGAATGCGCTACTTACGGTGTACTATTAGGGCTAGTGCTCTGAGCAGCATGGTAAGGGGACAGGGAACAGGGGTGGTTGGATAGTCGTGGGAGTCCTGAAGGGCCTGTCAAGGGTCGGGGGTGTGGATAGGGGTCAGGGCAGTCAGGGCACAGGGAGTAGGAGAGCTTGGATGGGGGAGTGGGGTCCTGGGGGGTGGTTGGGACGGGGTGGTCAGGAGACAAGGAGCAGGGGGGCTTGGATGGGTCAGGTCTTATGAGGGGGGCTGTCAGGGAGCGGGAAGGGGGCCGGCTGCTTGGGGAGCCACAGCCTTCCCTACCCCAGTGTAGTGTATTAAATTTCTCCCCTTAGGAATGTGCTACTTGTGGACCACCAGGAGTGGCAGCCGTGAGTAGTGGATCGGCTGAGCGACTCAGCCCGGCAGCATGCCAGTGAAAATCATGCCGACCACTGACCTGGGTGATCTAGCCAATCCTTGCTTGCGTAGGACTTGTTTTTTTCCCAGCATCCCAGGTGTGTGTATAGTGCTGCTTGGTTAATGGCCTCACAAAAGGTAGGGCCCCAATTCAGGAAAGCACCTTAGCACGTGCTCAAGTCCATCTTGAGTCAGATGAGCATTTAACTTTACGCATGTGCTTTAAGTCCCAATCACTTGAATGGGCCATGCGTAAGGTTAAGCATGTACTTAAGAGCATTCCTGGATGGCGATGCTTTCCTTAATTTGGGACCCTGGGGTGGGAGGTGCTGCCCAGATGACAGCACGGAGCTGGTGGCCTAGGGGACCGCGGGGCTGTACAGTGCCTCTCTCTGTGCTCTCCAGGCCATGGCCTGCCCTAGCATCATGGCTGGGGCTTTCCATGGGGAGCAAGGGTACTGGGATGTGCCAGGGCAGGACACAGCCCAGAGAACACTGGGAGAGGTACTGTGCTGCCCCAGCTCTTCCTTACAGGGCTGCAGACCCTTGAACCCGCCTGTGAATGAGTCTCAACACGTCCCAGCACTTCCTTCCCTGGCTGCAGTCCTGCAAAACTGCCTTTCGCTCATTGGCAACCGTTGGATAATGGCAACAGTTTACCGCTCACCAAGAGAGCTAATAGGTGGAATCTCTTGTAATAGGCAGTAATCGCGTATGCTTTATTTCCCGGCAGTAATTAATCTCTCAGCATGCTACAAGCCAGCGATGGCTTCCCTGGGTACAGCTTCCGTTAATATGAACGTCACTTCAGTAGTGAGACCACAGGAGGAATTGTACTTGGCAGTGATGTCTTTAGGCTAGAAAGGCCCATCTCTCACTTTCCCACACAGTTATTTCCTATACTGTGCATGGCGCGTCTCCTGATCCAGCTTCACGTTTGGCCGTGGGTAAAATCTCAGAGCGAGGATGTGGCATCTGAAACTCCAATGTGCATGCACAGGGAGTAGATTTGCCTCAGTTCCCAGGAAATTTGCTGCCTGTCACTAGGCTTGGCTGCTGTCTTGGGGGGGCTGCTGGCTCTTGTTTTGACCAGGTATACTGATCCTTCTGCCAGTTCCTGAGCGACATTTGGCATATCTTGCCTCCCTGTCCTAGAGGCCATGATGCATTGCTCCATTCATGGCTTTAGGAAGGAATGGTTGAGATATTCAGCCCTTAGCATTTTATGGTGCCATGAAATCCCCAGGTTGCCAAGAGATCCCCTTTCCCCACCCCACTACAGGTAACGTAAGACCCAGCAGGGCTATGTCAGGAAGCCTGGCAGAGGTGGGTAGGATTATGAGGAGGGAGTGACTTTCTCACCAGACTGTCAAACTGTTCTGCTTTCTCTAATGTGGTGAGCAAGCCCGACGCTAGGGCAGAGAGGCAAAGCAGCGGCTGAGGACACACCCCGCCCCCAGGCTTTTGGTGCGAAGTGAAGTGTAGTGGGTGCAGGGAAGAGTTACAGGGAGCTCTGAGGGAAAGGAACCCTTTGAGTGACACATGGCACTGGCCCCGAAATCCGACATGACCTGGCTACAAGAGAGAGGTCACCCTGTGCTCCGTATCTGCTCTCCCTGGGGGATGGGCACCCATGGGACCATAGAGCAGGTACTTCATACCCCGTGCTTAAGGAACACGCCTGGCAGAGCAAGAGGAGGGAGCTCTGAGGTTCCGTTGTATGTGATCCCCAGCTCGGCTGCTGCTGAGGAAGCCTGGCTTGAGGTATATACTGCTGGGAGCAGAGCCATCCGTGGGCCTCAGCCTCTTGGTGCCCAGCCTGCCTTGTGGCAGTTCCCTGCCATGCCTCCTTCGTGCCCTAGACACTGGTGGGTTGGTGATCTCTGAGGGCGAGACGACCCCCCACCCCACCCCACCCCGGCCAATGGAAAGGGCCTATGGATGGAGACAGGAGTTCTGGTCAGAGCCAGGATACAGGGATCAGTGCCGGGTGCATCAGAGAAAAGTGCCAAAGTTTCATGCTGCACTGCACTGCGCTGTTATGCCGCTTTTGGGGTTGAGGAGCAAGTGGCCTCGTAACCTCACCTGTTGAGGCCCTGGGGCGTGGTCCTTGGTTTTCTCTCCAAGTTAGTGCCATTCGTTGGCAGGGGTGCAAAGCTTCTCCTTCCAATTAGCATAGTTCAAGTTTGGGTCAAGACTAACTGCACCTTTGACCTCTTTCTGTCTTTCCACGGGCACCCTTTCAAGTGACAGACCCGGGGCCTGCACGTCTCTCAGGGTGGAATCCTGCCATTCACCCCACTTTTCAACTGGGTCTCCAGGCGACAGCACCTCTGTGTAGCAACCAGGAGTCCTTAGCAGCACCAGCTGGGTGTGGCACCTGCAAGAGACTTCCCTTCGGGAGCCGTAACCAGTCTTCAGTGCAGTGACACAGAACAGCCTCTTCAAAACAAAGGGTCATTCATTGATCCATGTGACCATAGCACTCAGGGAGCAAAGGGTTAACACAACCATCAGCCAGCACACCTGGGTCTTACCTAAAGCTTAGCATTCCCTCAAAGCTTAGGCTTGCTGGGGACTGGGGTTCAGGCTGCTTCCCTGAACACGCCACCTCTGAGTCCCCCGTCTCCCACTGAGCTTCGGGGGGTGTCTCTCTCTTTAACACCAGGCAGGCTCCTTTGTTCTCTGTTGTCCTCTTCCCCTTGCCAAACGGCTCTGGTGAGCACATCAGCATGGAGGGAGACCAGCAAGGACCCGTCATTGTCTCCTAAGTGTTGGTGGCTATCTGAAGCCACTGAACTTCTTTCCTGGGACATGCGACTGACTCCTTCACACCACGTGGCAGAGTCCCACCATGACACCAGCTGGCAGGTACAGCTCTCTCCCACTTTCCTTACAGCCAGCGAAAGGGGTTGGGCTACAGCTCTCTGGCTACCCCTGGAGCAGGTACAGCACAGGCAAGTCAGGGCAAGCTTCCTCCTCCCACCCTCACCCCTGCCCTGGCAGCATCCTCCCTCAGGGCATTCACGCTCTGTGTGTTCCTGTCACTCCTTGGTATGTCACTGCTGACACGGGCAGCCCAGGGGGCCCCTGAGTTAGTGCTGATTGGGGTGAGTATTGCCTAGCCTGAGACCCCTAACATACTTCATGTGGCTGGTGAGCCTCTCCAGCCACTGATGGATAGATCCGTGGCAGCAGCTGGGCTGGCCCTGCCGGAACTGAAGGGGTAGGGACGCAGCCTGCATGCCACGTTGACGCATCCCTTCATTGTGATCTTTGTTACCTCAGAGATCCTTGTCCAGGGGCAGGGCTTAGATTCCACTCCTGGTCCCGGACGTACCTGGGGACCTGTGCCTTGCCTGCATGCTTTTCTTTACGCTCTGCCCCAGGCTGGTCCGTGCTGTCATTGCTGTCAGTCTCTCTTGGATGCCGATCAGTGTGTCTGTCTGTCTGTTTGAATCGTGGAGGTAGCTGAGGGGCATATTGGATGCTCTGCCTCCTGTTAATCTTCCTCAGCTGATGCGGCACGCCTGTCCCGAGCTGCTCTCCTGTTGCCTGTAATCCTCCTGGCCTGCTGGGTCATCTCTGGCACTGAGTGCCCTTTGCGGATGTCAGCTGTCAGTCGGGAGCACTTGATCTCATTCCTTCCTGTGTTTTAGCTGCCAAATCTCTTTTCATGGAGGGGTTGCTGGGGGAGCCAGACCCTACCCACTGCTGGGCAGTGGCTGTGCTCACCTTTCCTCTGCGCCGTCCCTGTGCAGCGGATCCGTCTGCTAACTGGTTCCTGTTTGGCTTCACAAGCTAGTATCTGACACTGGCTAGATAGTTAGTCCTACAAAGATCTCTGACTCTAAGACCTTGCCTGACCTCACTTCTCTGCATTCCTCTCTTGAGCCACTGCGACCTACCAGACAGTTCCGTGCAGGTGAGAGTCCCTGAGTGAGCCCCTCCCAGGAGCAGCAGGGATGGGGTAAAGGAGTGTGACCATCTCCCGTCTGCCAACACTTTGAACTACAGCGTGCTGTGTAGGGTATTTCTCTTGGTTTTTAATAAAGTAGATAAAAAGGTCTGCAATCCGCAAACAGCCTCTTTAACTGCAGAAACTAAAAAGCATCTGTAGGGAATCAGGTACCTGGTCCCTGCCAGCAGACCTGAGAAATATTTAGAGCTGGAGGCAAGTCAGTGTCCTTGACTCTGCTCCAAACTGCTGCCTGCACTAGCTGCTAGTAACCATCTGCCTCCAGCCAGTTCAGGAAACTTTTTATTTCCCCTTCCTTTTTCCTTTGCCTCTTCAATTTTCCAGCTGGAGGACTGAACCATTCGGGGGCATGAGGGGATAACTGGGAACTGTAAACCACCTCCCTCTGATTCATGGAGGATGTTAAATATTTTCTGGCCACAATCCTGGAAATGAAGCCCCAGCTTCTTGTGTTCGGAATTGCCACGTGCAGCGTTCCAGTTAAATGAAGAGAGACTGTAATCCCCTGGGGGGCAGGGATTGCCTTTTTGTTCTGTGTTTGCACAGGGGTGCAACGGGGTCCTGGCCAAAACTGGAGCCCCTAGGCGCTCTGGAAATACAAATCATGATATTGATTGGGTGCCCTGTTAAGAGAGCTACTGCTCTTTGTTTTCAAGGTGCTCAGAACCACAAGTCATCAGGCTCATGTGGGGTTTCCCGCGCCCTGGATATCTGTGGGGTGACAGCGACAGCAAAAAGGACATCCTCAAAGGAATTCTGCTGTGTTGGGCAGAAGATACCCGTATGATTCCGAGAATGGAAACTCCAGCTGAGATCCTGCACCAATGAGTGTGATGTAAAAAGGCAGAGAGAAGCCATCTGGGATCTTTCTTCCTGCTGAAGATGTGATGATAGTTGGGAAACTCAGTATTAGTGAACTTGAGTCTGCTTGAACCCAGCCCAGTGAGGAATTGGGGACCCTCATAATTCACCAGCACCCAGATTTCAGAAAAGCAAACTCTGAGAATCCAGTGAATAAGGCCCAGTGAGATGAAGTTTTAAGGCCCATGCATATGGGAGAGGGCTCTGGGATCCTAAAAAGCACCAGAATTAAGGCATTGCCTACACTGGGATTTCATCAACCAGTGCTTCAGGATTTGCATTCATACAACTTGCCTTGGTGTACAATGCAAATCGCACTGCAGCAGCACAAATTAGGTCTACTGGAGGAGTTAGCAGTGATGCAACTATGCCAGCAGCTGAAATCCCAGTATGGACAAGGCCTAAGGTGCAACAGGCTAGGGTTCTTCTGAAGATGCAAGGAAGAACAGGCAGCCAATGTGACCTTGATGGAGGAAATCAAAAATCTGATTTAGAGATGGGGGGGCAGGAAACTCACAAATCTTTACTGTAAATGGATTCCTGGAAAACTGAAGCAAAACTTGCCTAGTAGTGATCTTTGTAAAACAGGAAAAAGTAACCCAAACAACTATTATTTATTTTGATTGCATTTCCATAGCACCTGGGATCCCCGGTCATGGACCACGACTCCTTTGTGCTAGGTACTGTATAAACACAGGAGGGGAAAAGACCAACCCTGCCCCCAAAGAGTGTGCAATCTAAGTACAATTACTGCCCCTTAAGTCTGACTTCTTTGTTCAGAAATCCTACTGGCTTTAGAAGAAAAAGTCATTGAGCACCTTACAGGGTAATGGGAACCTGAGCAATTAACAGTATTTGCAAGGGGGGATGTGATAAAGCGCAGCTAGTCAGATGAACTTGGTGGCTTTCTGGTAGAACGACAAATGGCATGGCTGACGGGAAAGCAACAGGTGGATGTATTTGGAATTGAGTAAAGTGTTTGATTCAGTGACTCATGAAACTGAACGCTCCAGATTTAATGCAAAGCAGCTCAGCTATGACGCTGTTGTGTGGACTGAAAAGTGGCTGAAGGATCACAAACCAAAGGAAGTAGTTGGATGGCAAGGCTATGTCTTCACTGCTTTCTTTTTTTTTAAAGGTATTTTTATTGAAGGATAATACACATTAGCTATCCTGCAGTAAAATCCTAGTAGAGACAAGGCACCTCCTAGTTTTTACTGTAACATGAACTAGATGTGGTTAACCATGGCCCAGAGAATAGTGTTGATCTTGCCTAGCTACATCGTGGTAAAAGCTACAAGTGCCTTTGTGTCCACTAAGCTTTAACAGCGAGAGAATATCACATTAGCTATCTCGCTGTAAAGAACCCCATCTTTTTGGCCGTGAAGACATAGCCAAAGTGGGAGGTGCCATGTGAAGACTGAAGGGAGCGGTGTTATTTCTGGTCATGTTGAATATCTTCACTGATGATCTAGAGGGAGGAGTAAACAACACATAAATGACATTCATAAGGGATATTAAACTGGGAGGAGCTGAGAACGCCAGTGAGGACAGGAAATCCAGAGGATTTGGAGAAAACTGAAAAATAGGCAAGAAATAATTGAGATTGACCATGGAGAGAAAATGGCCCTAATACATCTGAGGAGAATCCAGAACAGTAATGGCTGAAAGACTTCAGGCTGACAGCAGATTGATAGTCCACAATGAGAGATGGTAGAGAAGAAGACCTCTGCATGCAGAGGCTTTAAGCCACAGTACAGCTTGGATGCCCCCTCACCTGGAATCCTGCATTGCATTCTGGGAACCTTGAGCAGAAAGCTATTGAGAGATTGATGGGAGTTCTGCAAAGAGGAATTAGAATGACTAGTGGTCTGGAGGACCTGAAAAGAGCTAAAAATATGTAGCTCAGCTAGGCAACAATTATAAGAGGGAGAAGAGGAAATGAAATGTTTTACTAATTATATGAAGCTCACACTTTTCACAAGTGATGCGTGATTTTTGTGTGCCCAACTTGATTTCACAATGAGTCAAGCACCTGCCTCCAGCAACCCGGCCCCTTTAGGGGTCTCAAGCTGAGCACCCAAAATCACGAGTCGCTTGTGAAAATCTTGGCTGAACTGTGCAGACATGAAGGAGGGAGAGGAATTAGTCTGGCACCAGGGGATTTAACTTGGAAGAACTGGGATGAAATTAAGAAAGGGAAATTGTTATTTTAGGTTGAATCTCCCCCCCCAAAAAAAAAAAAAATCTTCCTGACAGTGAAATCTCTCGGGCTGGGAAATAATCTCCCAAAGGCAGGGGAGAGAAGCCCATTGCTTGGCCAGAGCAGTCTGAAGGGTGCCAGAGCTCTCGACCTTGTACTGTAGGGCACAGTCCTGTTCTGGGTACCAGCGATGGGTTAGATTTCTCAAAGCTCTTCTCCGTGTCTGTGGATAGGTCTACAGACTGCAATCAGAGGTGTGACTGCAGCACGTGTAAACACTCCTGAGCTAGCTTGGATCTAGCTGTCTATTTTAAAAAAATACTACTAATAGCAGCAAAGCCACAGCACCACTGGGCTGTACCACAGCCCGCCCAGGACTTGTAGCTGTGCTGGGACCTGACCCAGAGCCCACTCAGTCCATTGAGAGATTCCTATGGAAGTAATGCTTAGTTCTTGTGTGGTGCTTTACTAAGTTCTGCCTAGCCCTACCCCCTTTCCAGCCACCATAGCGTTGTTCCCTCCTGTGTACTGTCAAGTGTTTTGTCCAATCTAGTTTTAAATATCCCAAGTGATGGGGTTTCTGCTGCTCCCTTTAGCAGATTACTCCTCAGCCTAGCAGACTGCATTTCTCCCTACTCCCTCCAGCTGTCAATACTTTTCTAGTACTGAATTGCCCGGCAGTGAATGCTGTGTGTGGGGTCTGGTCACAGCTAAGCCATATTGTTTGGGCAGCTCCAGCCATCCTGCAATGCCTCCTTGCGTGCAGCCAAAATGATACTTGCTCTTTCTTCTTGCTGCTGTCTTGCATTAGAGGCTCCTGGCTAATTAGCAAGCTCAGCCATTTGCAAGCCTCCAAACCAGCTACTCAAGACACAGCTATACTGTTCTCCCCAAGGGTTATTTTTAATGGGCAGTATCTTTCTGCTCTGTGTGACTTGCAGATTATACATTCTATGCAAAGTTCCATTGAGTGAGTTCCCCAGGCCCACTGCTAAGAGTGAAAAGGCTCCCAAAATGCACCGATCATCATCAGCTACATTGCCACAGCTGTGCAGCAGTTCAGTGCTTTCTAGGTACGTCTGCACTGCAATCAGACACCCGCAGCTGGCCCGTGCCAGCTGACTCAGACTCGTTGGGGCTCAGGATGCAGGGCTGTTTAACTGTTGTGTAGATGTTTGGGCTCAGGCTGCAGCCCGAGGTCTGGGACTCTCCCAGCATCCTTGACCCCAGGCTTCAGCCCAAGCCCAAATGTCTACACTGCAGTTAAACAACCCCCTAGCCTGAGCCCTGCAGGGCCAGCCACGGGTTGTTAATTGCAGTGTTGACGTGCCTGAGTATTAGTGTACCTAGTTGGCATGGGGAGTTGTTTAGTCTAGTGGCTACCACCAGAAGGATGGGCTGGGTTCTCATTGCTTGCTGGGTGGCCAGGTGAGTGCCTGGTCTCGGACTGGGAACAGCACGGTGAAGCTCGTGGTGGGTATTGCAGAATGCTGCAGGAGTAGCTAGGATGGGAGGCTGCTGCTGAGCATGCGTGCAAGACCTTCCATATTTAACTGTTCCGTGCCGACAGCAACAGCAGTGTTACTGAGAGGGAGCCTGGGCTGTGGGGCCCACGGAGAGGCAGAGGGGACCTTGGTGCCGTGGGCCTTGACCTGTCAGCAGCATCCTCTCACACACAGACGAAGGCTCTCTTTGCTGCTGTCCCCTGGGGCCGGGCCCTGTGATCTCCATTTTGGTGACCCACAGTCACTGGCTCCCTAGCGAGGTCAGGCCCAGGCCCGTGGGGGAGGACAGGGTTGGGGTTTGACTGACTTTTTGCCTTCAGTGCTTTGGTTGAGGCGGCGGCCTCTCCAAACCCATTGGTTTCAGTGTCAAGAAGCGCTGTGGTTGGGACATGCACTGCTCAGCTCAGGAGATGAGCCTGTGCGACCATAGGGCTGCTGGATAGGCGGGGAGAGAGTTCCCCACCTGTGCCTGCAGCCCCTTCCCCCCACCCCCCCCCCGACTGGCTGGCTGACTATGCAGTGGCTTCTGGACTTGCTATTCCAGTGCTCGGGCACTTCAGCAAGGCCCGCCATGCAGAGATGCTGGGAACAGCAGCCACGATCGCCTTTATCCTAAGTGCCTGAGCCCCACACTTTCCAGAGCGTGTGTCTGTCTCTCGCTCACAGAATCCCAGCAGGAGCAAGGGCCGGGATTCTAAGGTCAGCTGAGGAGCAAAGCAGATCTGTGAGGTGCTCGAGTCTGGAGGGACAAGGCTCTTATTTTTATTGTGCGCCCGGGTTGCTCTCTGCCACAGTGGAGTTCAGTCCTGGGGTAGACTGTCTCCTCAACAAGTAGCTCATTGTCAGCTGCCCTGCCAGGGGCCATCTGGTGCCTGCCTAGTGTCGGTCCCTGCTGCCCAGAATGCCAATGACTTGATGTGCATCTCACTGAATGGGAGTCAGCCTCTTTTGCCACTGTCTCTCAGACCGTAAGGTGCTGGGCTGAGGAATTTCACCCAATCCTCTCCAACCTCTCCTCCTCCCTCCCCATCGCCATTCACCTTGCCTTTGTAGAGCTGCTCAGTGCTCAGATGGAGTCTCTAGAGCATAGCCAGTGATGCTAGAAACTATTTGATGCTCTGGGTAGGGGAGACCTGTGCTGGTTAATTTCTCCAGCCTAGGGTTGGAGTTAGAGCTGCACCCTTAGATCTGGGTATGTTCCGGAGCACCGCAGATTAGTGGCCTGGCCTGAGATCTGTGAATGGCTCTGGGATTCACTCTTTGTTCTTGTTGCCTGCAGATGGATGCCTGGGGAGGTGTGAAAGCTTTAAAGGCCCCAGTGAGGGTGCATTCCCAATACAGAGAGACTTCTAACAGAGGCTGCTGGTCTGGGGGAACTCAAGCCATGAACTGCTGTGGAATATGAGACCGTTACATGCCCTCTCTGCAATGCTACCCCAGGGTCTTGGCCCTTTTGTGCCTGGCGTGGGGTCAGTGTTGTTCATTATGAAAGGGTATGTTTTGATGAATGGATTATATGTATTTGACAATCCACTTGGCATGTAAGGGGCTATTATAGCTGTAAACAAGTCTATATGAGAAAGGCATATACGGAGTGCAGAAGGAGCAGGGTGGTCATGGGGCCGGAGCGCAGGATGGAGACTGGGGAAAACTTGGTTCGATTCCTGGCTCTGTCACAAAGTCCTCAGTTTTCTGCTCTGTGAAATGGGGGTAATGATCCTGCCCTACGTATCCTGCTGGAAAGCTAAATTCATTGTCTAAGCAGCACTTTGGGGTCTGGGGCTGGAGGAGGAGTGACTCTAAAGTGCTACCACCAGCAGCCGCCCCTCTGCCCTTCAGTTGGCTCCTGAGTGTTATGTGACTACAGAAGTATAATCGGCTGCAGTGACGCAGTGTGGGTGGAGTTGGGCCTCCACTACAACAATGAGGGTAGGCTAACGCGCACGTTACCTTCTCCTCCGACCTTCCCTCTCCTCTTGTGGGAGCCTGAAGCCCATAGTACCCCCATTGTCTGAGCTCCATGCTTCCCTACAAGCAAGAACGACCCAGGAGGCGTTCCCTGGAAGTGGCTGAACTGTGGCAAGGAGAGCCCCTGGCCAGGCAGCTATTGCAGGTTCTAAAATGTAGGTAGAGGAGTGAGTCTCTCCCCACCCCTGGAGTTTCCAGTGAGGTTTCTACAGGGAATTTCTAGAGGCTGGATCATCATCCCCCACTGGATGGGAGAGTGAAATATACTCTGGATAAGGGCCGTGAATTGTGACACAGACAAATGAATTGTGCCATTAATGCCTGTGCAGCCTTGAGCATTCCCATCCTTACTGTTGCCGCTTCACTGCCCTGTCCTGGCCCCTTTCCCTCCACGTGCTGGGCCCTCTTCCCGGCCCTCTTCCCACCCCCCACTCCCCCTGCAGACAGGCCTCAATGGGCTGGATTCCAGGCTGCAGCGTGTGATGCTGGGTGCTTTCCCCTGTGCTGTGTTGCTGTGGACATATGTACTTCCTGGGCTGAGCCTGGCAGCCGGCAGGGGGAGGCGGGGCTGAGCGGGGAGTTCCCTTGGCGAATGGTTCTGTGTTCCAGGGCGGAGCTGCACCTTGGGGAAGAGTCAGACATCGGGGGGTGGCGAGTTTGGGTGCAGGGATGGGCCTCTCTTGTTGCAACATGGGTTGTTTTATTTTTCATAGTAGGAGGCATGCCCCCAAACCCCAGCGCTGCATCCCTGACAAGCCCCCCACGTTTACTCACACACGCACCTTTGCCTCGCCTGAAACAGTCCATCTGATCTATGGGTCCCCCTCTTGGAGGCATGTGGTATGCATTAAGCCCTAACCAATGCCCTTGGGACTGACCCTGTCCTCGTCACGCTGATAAGTAGGGAAGGCACCCAGAAGCAGCTGTGAAGTGTCACAGGCCACGGTGTTGTTCCTGGTGTCCCTGGAGCTGCCGGGTATGACGATCTGTCAGCTGCACAGTCCCAGGCCAGTAGCGGGTACTCTGCTGCTCTGCAATAGCCAAGCACAGCAGGGAGGGGAGAGGTAGCAGCAGTGTTGGGGGAGCTGCCCGAAATCGGTAGAACCGGTCTGTTTGGGGCAGGGTCTGTATCCCGGTTAGTGGAGCAGCTCCTCATGTCTGTGGCACGTCTCTGTCACGGCAGCTGATTGCCAGGAGCCTCATGCAAGGTCTGACCTGGATTCCCATCCAGGAAGCCTGCACTCCCTCTCTTTCTCTTTCCCTTACTTCCTCATTCTTGCTGAATCATCAAACTCTGGGCAAGCCTAGGAGAGGTGAAGAGACCCTTCCTCTGGCGGGACCCGAGCACCTGCTCAGCAGACACATGAGGCACAATCCCGGCCACGTAGTCCAGTTCAGACCCAGTCAATACAGGTGGGATACATGGAGCACAAAGGTGTCCTGGTGCAAGTCCGGGGGTGGGTGTGTTGTGTTATACCCAGCGTACCTTGGGAGAAGCAGAATAATTGACAGTCACGGAGCTGGGTAGAGAAGTAGGATCTAATTTGCCCATCAGCCTCCGGAACTGAGACTCCCAAGTCTCTTAGATGGAGGAGAACCCCTCAGGGAGGCTGATCTGTAGCTGCCAGCATGTGGGTGGTGCTGGTGGGTCTAATTATGGTTCTCAGAGCCTGCTGACTGGACATTTATGGGTTTGGGAGCTTCCTGGGGAATGACACTGGTTACTGAGGTACCCCCACCGGAGCTGTGAGGAAGACAGATATCTTTGCCCACACACCCTACTGGGGCAGAGGCGTGTTTTCTCGTGGTCCCGTCTCCAGCAGGAACAGCGTGAGATGTCTGGTGCCCAAGGAGAGCATAGCCAGCTGGAGCAATTCCTGTCGATTCAGCTGTCTGGGAGAGCCATGCCTACGGCTAATGCTCTGGCTAGCCAGCTGTTGAGGCTGTATCCAGGAGCAGACGTGGACAGTGGGTGTATGTTAAGCTGTCTGCTCAGGCAGGTTGCGTTAAACTGTTGATCCAGACTAAGACCTGGCTTTCACCTTCCAAGTGAAAGGCTGATATGGGTGGTGCTGGGACAGAAATGGCAAGTGGCATTTCTCCGGCCCACTCCCAGGCCTGTACCCAGAGTCTATTTCAGAGGGCCCAGGGAATCCTTCCCCCATGAGGTACGCCCAGAATGGACCCAGTGCTTCCCCTCCTGGTTCCACGGGCATTCACAGACTGAGGGACCTTGCTCCCGCCCAGCCATAACGGCTTGCGGCATTCTTGGGACTCTTCTCTCACCCCCGGTCGTTGGACGGGGATAAATCTCACTGCCCATTGCTGTGCCAGGGCTGGGTCCTCCTGCTGCATCAGCACGGACTATGTTGTGCCTGGCACTTCAGTGCCACAACTGGGCTGGGGTGGGGCAGGGGACAGCTTTTAACTGAGCATCTGCCCTATCTTCCATCTTTTGCCCTGTGGCTTAGGCTTGAGGGCAGCTCCCCTTCTGTCCTCCTTGACCACCCACCACACTTTTCAGGAGTTGCTTCAGGGCGGGGGAGGGGGTGAGAAGGAAATCCCCCACCTCAGCCAGGCTGGGAGAAAGCTGACAATAGGCATGGTAGCATCAGCTGGTGTCAGTGAAGGAGCCGGGAATTGTCACGAGAGACAGGTGTACCAGTACAATGAAATAGCAGGGACTAATTCTACACTGCAGCCCAGGGATAGATGAGAAAGGACAAGAGATAAACCTCTCCTCTCCCATCTCTCCAAGAACCCAGCCAGAGCTTCCTCCCTTGAACTAGCTATTTAACACACAGGCCAAACGTGCACGATGTGTCCCACTGCTGAGAAGGCGCTGGGAATTTTGCTGCTTCTTGGGCTGGGCTCTCCTTTCCTCTGCCCCTCAGGAAACTCAGAGCAGACTCAGCATTATTTAGTCACTGAGCTCCCTGATATTACCTGATTTCCCAGTTGTTAATGCCTAGTGAGTCAGGAGGCTACAACCTGGCCCCTCCTGGTTCCCAGACCTCGTTTCGAGCCACAAGACCAGGCGGTGTCCGGCTGAGCTAATCAGCTAGTGGTGAAAGGTTCTGAAGCTGAAAAGCACTAGGTAGGTACTCAGTGTTGCCACTGTGTTGGGGTCCATCATGTCTGGTCTGTGTACCACCTGAGACGTGCCCATTAGGAGGCAGAGAGCTTGGAGATGGAAAGGAGGGGAGAAGTCCTTCTGGAGTCATTGCAGACTCTCCAGACCACTTAGGCAGCTGGAAGCCCTCTGGTGTCTGAACCAATGCTTCCCTTCTGCACTCATGTCTGTTTTGTAGCTGATGTGAACCACAACAAGGCATACCTGACATGGCAGTTTTACTTCTTTCCTTGGCCAGTACCTCTCCACACTGGTATCTAGAGACTATGCAAGAAAGACTCAGTGCGTCCAAGCAAAGCCTGTCTGAACGTGCAGTGCTGGCACCAAAGGACACCTCAATTTATCCCATGTGAGAGGTGGAGCTTTCTGCTTCCAGCCACGCACCAGAACTTGGGCTGTGTCTTTAAGAAACACATGCTTTCAAAATGTGCTGCCAATTAATACTAATGCTCCGCACTAATTCAATCAACTTCTATATCAGTGGAATTAAAGAAAACAAGAGCTGTGCATGGTTGTTTTTGTTTTGTTGTTTTTTTTTAAAGGCCCTGGGAACCATAGACCAGTGAGCCTAGCTGGTTGGAATAATTTAAAAATGGTATTATAAAACCCTTAACTATGGACTAACCAGTGTAGCTTCCACAAAGGAAAAACATGTCTCCTTAATCAATTGGGATTCTTAGAGCATGTCAGTAAAATTGTGGTTAATGGATCTCTGGTCATCCTAATTTACTGAAACATCCAAAAAGTCTCCAATAAAGTCTCTCACAAAAGGCTATTAAGGAAACTAGTGATGGGAGATGTACTGTCATGGATCAGAAACTGGCTAAGGGACCAGTAACAAAAAATTGGAATAAATGATCAAATTTTCAACATAGCAAAAGGATGAACGCAGGGTACCACAAGGTTCTGTACTAGGACTGTGTTATTAAATATATTTATTAATGCTCTGGGCAGGGGGGTGAGCAAAGAAGTAGCCAAATCAGCACATGGCATGGAATTATTTAGGTTAGTCAGGACCAGAGAAGACTAAGGAACTCTAGAGTGACATGACATACAGCTAAGTGAATGGGCAAAATAATGGTAGATGAAACTCAATATTGAGAAATGCAAGGGAATGCACATTGAAAGGAATAATTTGTATGTTGCTCAGCCATCGCAGGGTTTTAAATTAACTGTATTACTCGGGGGAAAGACTAGGATGGTTCATTAACGACTTCTGCTCATGATCCTCAGATGCATGAGGAATAGGGTAGAGAAAAGTACTGAAAATATTTATGATGCCATTATGTAAATCAGTGGCACAGCCTCATCTGGTAGGTCAGAAAAAACCTTGCAGGCAGAGGAGGTATTCAGAGATGGGCAAGAAGAATGAGCAGAGGCTGGGAGAAACTTTGCATGAAGGGAGATCAAAATAACTGGGACTGTTTAGTTCAGAGAGGAAGCACATATATGTGGGCATAATGGTGTATAAAACAAAGAATGGTCTAGGGAAGGGAGAGTGGATGCTCTTAGGCTATGTCTACGCTAGCACTTTTGTTAGTTGGGGTATGAAAAAAACACACCCCGACTGACACAAGTTATACCAAGAGAAGCACTGGGGTGGATAGCAGTATGTCAGCAGCAGAAGCTCTCCCACCGACATAGCTACCGCTGCTCATTGGGGTGGCTTAATTATGCCAGTGGGAGAGCGCTCTCCTGTAAGCATAGAGTGACTACGCGGGAGACCTGGCACTGGTGCAGTCACGTCGGTGAAGCGGTGCTGTTGTAAGGTCTCCAGTGTAGACATGGCCTCATTTAAGCTTTCTTATAACGCGGGTGTAAGGAAAATTGAAAGGGAATAGATTTGAATATGGATAAAAGAATATGGTCTGATTTGGCATAATTAGCCTGCGGAACTCACGGTCACAAGAAGTCATTGAGGCCAAGAGTGTAGCAGGATTCAAAAAAAAAAAAAACAGTGTTGACCTTTCTGTTGTTAATGAGGCCATCCAGAGGTACAATGGAGAGGACAGAAACCCTCCCATTTCAGGGCATGTGCCAGCCTTCACCTGATGAGGCTAGGAAGACACTTCCCTACAGATGGATTTTTCCACAATTGCCTGCTACAGGGATCATTACGCTTTCCCCTGAAGCATCTGGTCCTGTCACAGAGAGGATACAGGGCTAGATGGACCTCTGGGCTGATCCAGAATGGCAATTGCTATGGTCCAAATCACAAAGGTATTTTGGCTCCTAACTTCCGTTGTATTCAATGAGAGAGACACGGTGGGAGAGGTAATATCTTTTATTGGACCAACATCTGTTGGTGGAAGAGACAAGCTTAAGAGAGCTCTTCTTCTTCACTGCAAATGACAATTGAATTCAATGGAAGTTAGGAGCCTAAATACCTTTTGTGAGTCTGTTCCAATGTCCCCAACTCATCTCACACAGGGGCCGTTGACCAGCCATCCTACCATTGTCAATCATTTGCAGCCTGGGGCAAGGAGGAAACTGGAGTCTCAGAGGTTAAGGCTCCCACTCTCACTGCAAGATCCCCAGAGCCAGCTTCTGACCTCACCTCCAGCTTCTGAGCCTATGTTTGGCTCCCGGGTTCAGGCAGCTTTGCCTGGAGTCTCCTCCCCACCTCGATAAGTTTCTCCTTGGAAATCCTGTAAATGATTTCCTGGGGATTCAGATGGGCTGCATGCTCCAGTTCCCTGAGAACGGCGTGCTGCAGCTGAGCAAGTCTGCTGGCACTGGCAAAGCCACGGGCTACTCTAATTGGTCTTTGGCATGAGCACCCAGGCGCCTTTGTGATTGCCCCTGTCGGTCATTGGGAGCCACAGACAGAACCAAACTGCATGAAGGGCTGCTGGGCCACATGGAACTGACCCTTGGGAGGCACGAATGCACAGATGGCATGTCCAGGGCTCCCCTGGCCCAGGCATTCACATACACCTGCCTGCCAGGTGCCCCAAGCACCTCTTCCTTCTTACTGTCATGGTCCTTTCTTGCCTGACCTGTATCTAATTGGCAGTAATGACAGCCGTTCAGCTCTGTTACTGTGGCTGGGGCTGAGCTAAGCAAGGCTAATTACTATGCAGATGCAGATGTTGCATGAAGAGGTGAGGAGTGAGTCTCAGGGTAAACCATGCTCTGAGCTGCGAGGAAGCTTAGGCCCATCTCTGCAGGCTACATGGCTGACCCCTGAGCAGTCTGGTTTACCTACCTAGACCCTCAGAGCAAGGCTCTTTCAAGCTAACCATCTCTGGAGCCTAACCAGGGTTTGCTTTTTAAGGGTTTTGCCCTTACAGCTCCTCAGGGTCCCTCCCTCTACCCCTCCCTGCCCCCTTCTGACCAGGCACTGCTCCCATCCTCACCTCTGCCCATGCATGGATCTGGTGGACACAGCTGAAGAAAATGATACACAGAGCCCGAGCAGCTGTAGGACAAAGCAAGCTTCCCCCATGTCCTGCCCTGGAGGGACCTACCTCTAGAGAGGAGTTGGATCTCCATTGCCCATGCAGTCCTTAGAGTGAAGCTACCTACAGGAGGGCTAATCGATGCTAATTGAGTTAGTTCCTGCTGATGGTGTTGTGTGTGAGGGTGATGGGACTATTCTTTCTCTCTTTTGACTTGGGTCTGTCTATAAATTACTAATCTCTGCCCGTTCCCGATCCCCTGGAGTGTAGGCTGATGCCTACTTACTCATGCATTGCTCCCTCCAGCACTTTTCCTGGTCCTTTATCCAGTCTAGTTTTGAATGTCTTGACTGATGGAGTTTTAGCCCTTCCCTTGCGACACTGCCCTGTGGCCTCCTAGATCTTAGCCAAGAAGGTTTTCCTCTTCTGCCATTTCACTCTATCGCTTCTCCTTGACTCCCTCTCTGGTCGCTTTCCCCCTCCTGATGTTTATAGCTCTGATTTCTAGCAAAGTGTTACCATTTTCCCCTTTAATTGTCATTTTCATATTTCCCTCCAGCTTCTTACCATTTTTAGATGATCCGTAAGGGTCCTATTTAGAGCCCATTGAAGTTGGTGGAAAGATTCCCATTGACTCCAATGGCTGTTGAATTGGGCCCTCTAGGCCTTCCAGGTTTGTTGATACTCCGTTGTGAGGGTCTTGCTCAGAGCCGGCTGCAGCATTTGAGGTGGGGTTTCTCCAGCGCTATATTGGACAGGGCCTCCGCTCTCTGATCTGCACGCAGCCCAAAATCACAGGGGTCCTTATTTAATTTTGCTGCTGGGCTCCATTGCAGGCTCCTGTGTCACTTGCTGCCTGCTTTATTCACCCAGGTTGCTCTGAGCTGCCCAGGTCTCTCCCTCCCACCTAGTATCTGTTTCTCATTCATTTTGCCAGGATGAATAAAGCTGGCTGGCTCTCATGTTATTAGTCCCTGATCACTTTGTCGCAGCTTGCCCTTGCTGTCCTGCTTTTCCCTCTCCTCTCTGATGATGTCAGCACCCCCTCTCTCTTATGCTTATCTGTGAATTTAATTTAAGGTGATGTTTGGCTTCTTTTCCAGATCATAAGTGATGCTCTTAAATAAAATCCCAGCCTCCTCCCAGTTCCCACTGGACACCTCTAACCAATCAGTACGCTGCTGTTTGTCATGGCCTTTTGTTTACTGTTCTTCCGCCAGCTCAAATCCATGTGACTATGGCTCAGCTGATCCAATGGGGGATTCATTTCTCAAGCAAGATCTCGTGGGACACAGCAGCAAATCTTCCTTCCCATGGACCAGCATCCAGACAGCCTTGTGCTTTGATGATGATCAAATGCTCAAGCTAAACAGGGTGGGGCTGGCTTAGGACTTGGATGGGAGATGTTCCCGAAAAACCCGAGCATTCAAGGAAGTAGTGTTTGGCCATTCAGCAAGTGGAACTTTTTTTCCTCTTGGTCAGTGGTGAGCCAACATCCCAGTGTGGTGAGGTCCTTTATAAACCACCCTAATGCTGCTTCTGTTCTAGTCACTGCTTCTGAAACTGTGATCCACTGCCCGTTTCCATGTGGTCCACAGAGCTGCTTCCAGGCCAGTGAAGAAGTGTCTGTCTGTCTCCTGCTGACCGTTGCACAGTCCAGGACACTTTTAGGGTTTCCAGAAGTTTTTCTGACCAACTGAACTAAAAATCCCAAGCCATTTTCTGCCCCTTGGTCTCCTGTATGGGTGTGTCAGGTGTTCCTTGGTTGGCCGTTTCTAGCTGCCATAGAGAAGGGGACTGAAGTTACCAGATTGCTGGTGATTACACTGGGAGAGGGAGGAGTCCAAATGCGAGAGGCTCTTAAGTGCTGCATTACTGTATTCAAGGGGCCCTGCTGCAGTTCTGTTGTTTCTGTAGCATTACAAGCTTGGGCTCCCAGGGCAGCAATTGCCAGGATTGCTCTGCTCCCAGTATAACATCATAGAATCATAGGGTTAGAAGGGACCGCAAGGGTCGTCTAGTCTAACCCCCTACCAAGCTGCAGGATTTGTTGTGTCTAAACCATCCCAGACAGATGGATCCAGCCTCCTTTTGAAAACCTCCAGTGAAGGAGCGTCCACAGCCTCCCTGGGCAGTCTGTTCCATTCTCCTACTGTTCTCACAGCTAGGAAGATTTTCCTGAGATTTAATCTAAATCTGCTATGCTGTAGTTTGAACCCATCGCCTCGTGTCCTGCCCTGTATGGCAAGAGAGAACAACTTTTCCCCATCTTTTTTATGGCAGCCTTTCAAGTATCATGTCACCCCTCAGTCTCTTCTCCGAACTAAACGTACCCAGTTCCTTCAGCTTTTGCACATATGGCTTGAGTTCAAACCCTTTGATCACCTTTGTTGCTCACCTCTGGATCCTTTCCAGTCTCTATACATTGGTGACCAAACTTGGACAGAGTTCTCCAGCTGAGGCCTAACCAGTGCCGAGTAGAGCGGTACTGTCGCCTCCCATGACTGGCATACGATGCCTCTGTTAATGCAGCCCAAAACTGCATTTGCTTTTTTTGCAGCAGCATTGCATTGCTGACTCATGTTGAGGTTGTGATCCACCACAACTCCAAATCCTTCTCAACAGTGCTGCTGCCACGCCAGTTCTCCCCCATGTTGTATTTGTGCATTTGGTTTTTCTTCACTATGCGTAGCACCGTATATGTGTCTTTGTTGAATTTCATTTTGTTGTCTGTAGCGCAGTTCTCCAATTTATCAAGATCCCTCTACATTTTAGCTCTATCCTCCCAAGTATTGGCAAGCCCTCATCAGCTTTGTGTCATCTGCAAATTTGATCACTGTGCTCTCTCTTCCTGCATCCGGGTCATTAATAAAGATGTTAAACAACACGGGGCCCAGAACAGATCCCTGTGGAATCCCACTTGAGACCTCTCTCCAGTCTGACATCATTCCATTAATAGTTACTCTTTGTTGTGGTTGTTTAACCAACTATGTATCCACTGAATGGTAGCTCTGCCAAGCCTGCGTTTCTCCAGCACGCTTATCAAATGTCACGTGGGACTGTGTCAAAAGCCTTGCTGAAGCCCAGGTACAATATGTCCTCTGCATTCCCCCCTATCCCTCAAACCAGAGGAGAAGGAAATCAAGCAGGTCTGACGTGACTTGTTCTTGGTGAATCCATGCTGGTTGCTCGTGATTACCCCTTCATCCTCCAGGTATTTGCAAATTTAATGTTTCTTACATAGCTCTAGTAGCTTCGCAGGTATCAAAGTCCAGCTGACTGGTCTAGAGCTCCCCGGCTCCTCTTTTTCCCCCTTTTAAAAGATGGGCACCATGTTAGCCCTTCTCCTGTCTTCCGGGACCTCTTCTCTCATCCATGAGTTGGCAAATGTTATTGCCAATGGCTCTGAGATTTCTTCAGCTAATTCTTTCAGCACCCTGGGGTGAATAGCATCAGACCTCGCTGATCTGAATTAATTCAGATTGGTCAGAAGATCTCTGATGTGTTCTTTACTTATCCCGAGCTGCATCCCTTCCCCTTTATTGTCTGTGGTAACTTCGCTAGTTTGGTCACATGTTGTTTTTTGAGAGAAGACTGAAGCAAAGTAGGTCTCCTCTTCCCCAGTCCTTTGGTACCTCCCTGATTCTCCAGGACTTCCCACATGTGATCGCTGGCCAGTTAGTAACTTCGTTAGCCAGCTCCCTTGGAGACTGTAACGCAAGAGGCTGCTGCGCAGAGGAGGCTGGAGGATGCAGGAGATGGCAATGGGTGAGCTGGCCCTGATTGCTCCTCATCTGCCGCTACCTCCTGTTAAGCAGGCTGCTGACTAGTTGGTCAGGTGTGTTTCTAACTGTGCCTGTTCCCCCCCCTCCTCCAGGTAAGACGATGAGGCAGTAGAGATGCTTCCCTTCCTGTTTGCCACCCTGGGCTCGGCAGGAGCCACCTGCAAGGTCGCCGGCTGTAACAACAGCACCAAGGATTACTGCTACAGTGCCCGCATCCGCAGCACTGTGCTGCAGGGCTTGCCCTTTGGGGGAGTGCCCACCGTCCTAGCCCTCGACTTCATGTGCTTTCTGGTAAGTCTCCTACACCATTGTGCGGCTGCCGTTTGCTGGGGGAGGGGAGGGCACGGCTGTGAGGATGAAGGATGGACATAACTATTCAGAACTCCGGGGTTCTATCCCCAGGTGTGGGAGGAGGAGTGTAATCTACTGATTGGAGCTGGGACGCATGAGAGTCGGGACTCCTGGCCCTGGTTGCCAAGGAGTGGTTAGAGCTAGGACTCCTGAATTCTCCTCTCAGCTTTTGCTGTTGGCTTCTCTGTGACCGTGGGCAGGTCACTTGACTGCCCTGTGCCTCAGTTTCCCCTTGGTGAGATAAGGTTAGTGACACTGACCTCCCAGAGGCGGTGTGGTTCTGAAGCTCAATTATTGCATCTGCCAAGTGCTTTGACAACCCAATCTCTAGAAAAGCACAGTATTGTTCTTCCTGCTTCTCCTTACCCACCCATGTGCTGCTCTAATGCAGCCCCCTCCCCTGGCAGCGGTAGGCTGGCTAGCTGGAGAACCCTGGTTCTCCGTCATCAAAGCACAATGTTTTTTTTTTCAATAGCTTTAAGAAAAAAATGCCGTGACTGTGTCCCTGCTGAAATGGCGAGGCGCAGTGCAGGCAGGTCGAGCTTGCCCGGCAGCCCCAGCAGAAGGAACAGCGCCAGGAAGCTCACTCTCCGTGGTCCATTCAGTCCTTTGGCTTCTCTGGTGGGGCTGCCAACGAGGAGGCCAGTTAGGGCCAGCTGGGACGATCTGATGAGCAGACTCTGATTCAGGCCTCCCCAGCCCGGCCTCGTGCCGCGTTCCTCCAGCCCTAGCTCATGTCGCGCTAAGGAGCGGCCTGAACTTGACAGGCAGGAAGACTGGAATGGGGAGAGGGTCAGGGTCAGGAATGTGGAGGTTTGGGGTGGCCACTAGGGCTATGTATCTGACTAGGGCCAACCTAATGCCAAGACACTGGGCTTTCCTGCCTTGCCAGCCCTAAGCCCCTCTCTGATTCTTCTGCCGCTTCCTGCGTAGTCTGAGAACAGATGGCTCGACCTCCGCTAGTGATATCGGGGCTTGGGAGGCGGCAAGGTTTCATCTGTTTGTGCTCCGGAGAACAGGGCAGGTCACCACCTGTTGTTGTTATTATTATTGATTTGTATTACCATAGTGCTTCGGAGCCCTAGTCATGGATCCAACATTATTGTGCTAGGTGTTGGATAAACACAGCCTTGATCTGTGTGCGTGGCTGGCAGGATGGATGACCCAGCATGCTTTCACTCTGCCTGTGCATCAGCCAGCAGCCGCTCCTGTGGGACCTCCAGCCAGGGCTAGGCCCCAACGCTAACAGTGCCCCATGCCCCCCACCCCACAACCCAATTCACAGAGCTCCTTCATCTGGGGTCTCTGCATTGGATCCACCTCTCTGGTGTGGCAGGCTTCCGTCGTAAGCTGTGGGCACACGCTGCTTGTGGCTGGCTTGTCTCCTCACAGCCCCTGTCCTGCTTGGATGCATTTCCGGGCTGGGATGGGATCAGCTGAGGGTGAATGCTACCAAGTCCTGCTGGTGAGTTCTTTCAGTGGAAGGAGCTGTAATATGCAATCAGTGAAGTTCCCAGCCACTCTTGGAGTGGGATGGCAGCTGGGCCAGGTACGGGAGCTCTGGGCTGTCGTGGGAGAATGCTACAGACTCGCTCCAGGGAACAGATGCAGGCAATCCTGCATCCCAGAGTCCCGTTTTCTGGGTGTGGATGCCAAGGTGCCCAAAAAAGAGCCATGTTGGTGCCTTGTCAGGAACTGCAGGGCTGCACCCAGCACAGACAGAACAGAGCAGATTGGAGCCCCCTTGGAGTCCAGGAGTTCTGCAGTGCACCCTTCTCCCTTCTGATTCAGGGATGGTGCTACCTGCAGAGACTCCAGGCCCAATACGCAGCGCGACCCGCTCACTCAGGTCATAGCGCATTGCATGCGGGGACTGTATTTCCTATGGGCCACCCCTCTGCTCACCAGATGGGAGATCCACCCTGCAGAGCTCTGCAGGTCGAGCTGTGGCCACCCCCACATAATGCTGTATCTTTTCCCCACCCCCACCAAGAGCAGGCCTCCGGGAAGCTTTTACTCCCCTGTAGGAAGCTGCCATTCGTTCATTCAGCTGCAGTAGATGAGGCACCCAAGCAGAGCCAGACGCCCGCTCCGTAGTGCTACCACCTCTGACAGCAGGTCAAGCTGTGATAGCGCGAACGTGGTCGCTGGGGGGATCTCGTGCTTGTGATGTTGGATCCCGCTTCCCCGTCTGCTCCTCTCTTCCCAGGCCTTGCTGCCACACCTGAGTGACAAGGGTCCAATTTCTTATGCCACACAAGCAAGCCAAGCACAGATCCAGCTGCTTCCTCTGTCCCCTGCCATTGTTCTCTCCATGCCAGGCAGATGGCTGGGAGGACAGGAGTCAGGGAGGGCTGCTCCCCCAGCCAGAGGGGGCCTTGTCTCATAGCTTCTTCTTGGCACTTTTACAGGCACTGTTGTTTGTCTTTTCGATCTTGCGTAAAGTAGCCTGGGACTATGGACGTCTGGCCCTGGTGACTGATGCTGACAGGTAAGGTCAGGATGGGGGTGGGCTTGAAGCAAACGGGGTACAGGGTTAAACCCTCTGCTGTGTGCCCAGATGGCAGGAGTGGGTGGGGAAGGAGTAGTGCTCAGGTTGGTTTAACCCCATACATCCCAGGAACAGGGGGAGTCCCTGCAGCCCAACATGCCAGCCCTTTGTCATTCTGACTTCATCTCTGTGCAGGAGCAAACCTCTGATGGCTCTGGAGATAAGATTGCAATGTATGATTTATGATTCCTACAGCTACTGTGTGCATGATGCTTTGCAGGCTCTACAACACAAGATAGCTCCCTGCCTCGTGGAAAGGCCCAGCAATGGCGCAGCCAGGGATGGGCAAGGAAAAGGGTGGGATGGGGAAGAGGTTCTGGGAGAGCAAGATCTAACACACTACCTGCTTTGTTAGCAATCCAGCTGGAGGTGATTGTACTGACTGATTTCTTTTTAAGTAGATTGGGAGTCATGGACTGGCTTTTCAGGTACTATAGTTCTTAGCTATACAGGTCATGGCACTAAATCTGAGGAAGCAAAGGTAGCCAAGTGTGAATGGCTCAGGAGCAGGGCTCTGAGCTGGAAGCATGAGCAAAGTGAGTCTGGAGAAGGGATCCAAGTGAAGTTATTGATGGCTGTGTTGGTGGCTGAAGGGAAAGCTTTTTCCCTAACTGCTAATGGAATCTTAGTCTTAAAATATAATTGAACGTGGCTTGGCTAAGAAACTGCCGTGTGGACTGAAAACTGGCTGAAAGACTGAGCCAAGGGTTCTGATGATAAAGTGCAGTGTACCAGCTGGAGGAGGTGTCTAAAGATCCCTGCTGGGTATGACTTTCTTTACTGAAATGGAAGAAGAGTATGTGAATGTTGTTGAGCCTGTCGTAGGATGCCAGCTCAACAGTGAAGCAACAAGAGGCAGAGTAGTTTCAGGGGCTGCGCTGGTCTCCTTATTCCATGACATTCTTTGTTTCAAATCCCAGCTGCTAGATGATCTTGTGTTCAAACGCTGCTCAGCTCCGTCAGAGACAGCCTTTAGAAAAGGTTCTGTGCTCTCTGAGCCATTGCACCCAGGTACGTTAGTTCCATTGGGGAACGAAGTGCTCAGAGAATCTCGGAAGAACCAAGTCCCGGGTATTTGCACCGCCTTCCACAATGGAGGAAAAGGAGTTCTACTTATTTTCAGTTTCACTTTCCGTTGCACAAGCTACCAGGCTGACCTTTGCTTCGCTGCTCTGTGTGTTAAGCATTCAAATTAATCTGGTTTGCACCTCTTTTTACATGACAAGGGAAAGAATGACAGAGACGTTTTCTTCTAACACTGAACAAGGACCTTTATTCGAATAAGCTATATCTCCAGAGCTACTCTGTCTCCTCCTTACTTAGGTGGAGCTGTGAGTGCTACTGAAGCTAGAGAAAACAGCACCAGGGGACCCAGAGAGATGAGGGGAAAGCAGGCAGGAGGTAGCCACGTGAGGAAACGTAGCTGATCCCTTGTGGGGAAAGTAATCCACAACTAGATCTCAATGGGACGGAGGAACCTGGTCAGCAGCAATGGTGTGTGAGACCCAGGGCGAGAACACGCAGCTAATGAGCCTGCGGTGTGATGTGGCTGCAGTGAGGCCAGGGCAGCATGGGTGGCAGGGTAAGAGGCATTGTTTTAGAGCAGGGAGGGGATACCGTCCCCAGGGAGAAAGTAACTGGCGCTGTGTTTTTGGCAAGTAGCTTCACTTCAAGCTGCCTCCATGCCTGAGGGCTTCTGGCTCCCAGTGCCAATCTCAGTTCTCTAGAGTAGCATTTCTCAACCAGGGTGTCAGAACCCCAGGGGGTCACCAAAGGCAGTCAGGGTCGTGGCAAGGAGTTGCAAGAGTTATTACACTCTAAAGCAAAGGAAATCTCACATGCCCTTATGTTTCAAGGTCCAGTATTCTCTACCCACCTGGCTAACCACACCCACAAATGAACTGTCCAGGCTTTGCGCCGTTCTCATTGATGCATCTCCTACTCTCCCTTTTTATTGAGGGGGATTGTGACATTGTTTGACATAGAATGAGGGGTCACCAGCCTGAAAAGGTGAGAGACACTGGCCTGGGCCATACTGCCTGTCTCATATACCCAGCGCCAACTGCCTGCCCTTGTAACTGGCCCGGTCTGCTCTTCTCCTTTTGAGAGGTGTCTCTGCCCGGGAACCTCTTTTGTTCTTCAGCTTTAGGCCATGTACCCTTCCCCAGGGGGACATTTTTTCTCTATTGACTCGCTCAGTCCCTTTGAGAACTATGCAAACTTCAAATCTCCCTGCCTGGTCCTCTCCTCCCACCCACCCACCAACACACCTTTCCTCCAAACTTGGCTCCCTCAGACCTGGGAATATTGGTGCCCTCCGGAACCTTCAGAGCCGCCTCCTGTGTGGGATGGGCCCCAACTCGCATGCTCCATGAGGTCCAATTTAGTCCTGGTACAACCCATGCCTGCTGGGTGTGGTGCTCTGTCCCCTTCTAGTGACACCTAGACCACTTAGAAATTAATGAGTCTGCAGCAGCCTCAGCTAAGAGCCATGCAGTAGCAGCTCATGCATTAAGCTTCAGAGGTCCCAGGTTCGATCCTGCCCGCCATTGACCGGGGTCTGTTGGCGTTACACTGGCACAGCTTGGCTAGCGGTTGGATCCTCGACCTGTGCTCAGATGGCCTGCTACCCTTGCTAGCACCTATCTGTGAGTCACCGCATTATGTCTGGGTGCTGCCAACTGGAAGGAGAGCCGCAGCTAATCTGGAACAGATAATGCCCAGCTGGCAAGTTAGGGCACTAGGAGGCCCAGAGGAGAGTCGCTGAGACAGCAGCAGGTATTGGCAGCAAAGCATCCCCATCTGTGTGCCCTAAGCCTCAGTAGCACAGCCATTTGTGGGGGCTGGTGTGAACTGGAAGGGAAGGGCTACGTGGGGGTGTTTGCAGGAAGCCATGATCCTGGCGAGGGAGTCGAGGGGGGCACTAGTTTGAGAACTGTGCCAGGTTCCAGCTGCTTCACGCTGGGCTTCTAGCAGACAAGCAGGTTCTCCTATCCATCCCGGGGCAGGCAGCAGGGCAAAGGTGACTGGGGTGCTGCTTCCCTAGGGAACACTTTGGATTTTACCATGAAATGTGGTGCCCAAGTGCTGCTACTTTTGGGTTGGGACAAGAAACCCAGCCCCCATGGGATCCCAAAGGTGACAGCTGGTCAGAGCCCAAACACACTCTGTATCTGTGCACTGATGTACAGCCCATGTACAGAGACACGACCCCTGCCACAGGGGGCCTGCAGTCTCAGTTAGACAAACAAACCTTTTCCCCCTTGGGTAACCCATGGCAGGGACACACTCCATGCAGGACAGATAGGAGCTGGAACAACAAAAATATCTGAGAGGGTTTTCCTGGCTGCCTCCCGTTCCTGACCGGGGCAGGGAGATGGTAAGAATGCCTCTTCCAGTCTTGTGCAGATAATAGTGGGGAGCTGGTGCAGAGGCCAGGGCCATTCTTTCAGATCCTATGTTTGCTTCTGACGTGGATGGGAAGAGATTACATCCCCCAGGTCAAAGGAAGAATCTGGAGTTGGAAAGGGGGCTGAGAGGAGGCAGCCAGAGTTCTGTCACACCACAAGGGAATGCAAATTGCTCTGCCTCATCAATAAATGGACCCATAGTGCCGATTTGTCTATCGGCAGGAGTGGGGATGGGAGATCTCTACAGCTGGTTCCTTGGGAACCGTAGGCTGAAATGTTTCCAGTTAACGTGAAGTTGTTAAAGACAAGGATGCAACAAAGCCCAACACAGTCTTCAGGTGTGAGCTTCTAGGTGGGATACAGAAAATGCATTTAGTAGAGGACCACTAGGCATCACTTAAAGTGATAAAACCAAACTTTATTCAAAAGCAAAATGCTTAGCTAAGCAAACAGGCATGCAGTTACTACTTAATCAATGAGTGATCAGTCCACTGACAACAGCCTGATGATCCTGGAACCTAAGAGGTACCCTTTGGACGTTAGTTGGAACTCCTTATTAACAAATTAACAAAATGACTCCTTTTATAATCCATCATCATACTACCTAACATTACACTTCCCCTTACCATAATTGTATTTTCTCCTCCTCCTTATTGGCTCTTTACATTACACGTTGTGTAAATGAACGTCTGACCCAATGTCCTTCCCATACTATCAATACAGACAGAATTATAAAAAACATTCACAATTCTCAAAAACACTCATTTAAAAACCCTGCTTGAAGCAGTTATAACCAAAACATAACGGCGCCGTAACCCTGGCTCACGTCCTTGCTAAATGCAGTTTTCCCATCTTACTGTCTCCAGCTTCTCTCTAACTCGCAACCTCCATTCCCCTGACTCCTCTACACTTCGGCTAATTTAGGCCCCAAATGTAACTACCACTAATTTCTTAATCTAAACCATCCTATAGGCTTGCACACTGTGTGTGGGTGGCCCTGATCTGTTTCCACTACTGCTGGTGGAAGCTGGGTCAGCTGCATAAGTGTGTGGCGGGGAAGGCTGCATTGAGGGCCACAGGGCACCACCTTCAATCTGAGGCTCTCCTAGATAGGTGCTTCCCTGGCGCCAGGGCTCCTGGTCTTCCCTCACGTCACTGCTGACTCTTTGGTCCCTGCCAGCGGGGAGGGAGTTCTGCGGTGTGACGCTTTCATGTAGCCCATTCAGGATGCACCAGACAGTGGAACACGAGTCAAATCAGTGGGGTTTTGCCATCATCTTCAGTGGTCTTCACCTCTAGGAAAGGCGGAGCTGCTTGTCCTAAACTGTCCCCTCCTCTAACATAGAACACAGGGCCTCCTTCCCTCTCTGTCAGTCTGAGCTGGCTGGACAGCACTGCAGGGAGAGGCCTCCATGCGCAAGAACCGCTCAAGAGAAGGAACAAAAGAGAGACGGGAAGGGAAGCTGGACCAGCAGGTTTTTCTAACTTCGCCCTGCAGGGATCTTGGCCTAGCCTAGAACAGCTGCACCAGATCAGCAGCCCCAGTCAGTGCAGTTCTCTCAGCTCACCAGGCTCGATTCTTCAGCAGCTGGCCCAGTCTGGTCTGGAGTTGGGCTGACATTCCCAGGGAAGGCAGTTCCTGAAGATCAGCTGGTGTTTTCCCTTTCTTTTGTAGCTGTCATAGGAGTGTCCCTCCTGGTTGCGGGGGGGCTCTATTGGAATGTCCAGACAGATTACTCAGCATGTTTGTAAAGAGCCAAGCCTCATGGGTACGCATGAGTTCCCTGGGCCTTATACTCTTTTTGCACTAAGACTAGGGAGTGGAGAACTCATTTCACCAGATTTAGGAGCCACTTGTATATTGTGGGTCCCAGATTTAGGAGCCACTTGGAAATAGTGGGTTTTAGATTTGGGACAGAACCTGGAGTTTTGGGGGTTCCCTGAGTTCTGGGCTGCTGTGTATTTCCTTATTTAATTCCCTGAGGCTGAGCAAGCTAATCTGTCCTTGAAGACGCTGTTTGCACTGGCTCAGGAGGGAAAAACAACATTTGTTTCATTTCATTTGAGGAAGCAATAGTTTAAGTGATGGGGCAAATGTTCTGCAAAACCCCCGATTTAGATGCATACCCAAGTAGAATCCGAGAGGTTTTCCAGAGCCCAGCGCATCTTAGGGTCTCCCACTCCAAACTAAAGACCCTTCTTGTGACAGCCTCCACTGCAGTGCAGATCTGATCTGTGTGTGTGTGTTACGGACGGAGCCAGCACCAGAGGTGTGCATGAGATTTCCAGACAAACATGACAGGGCCTTGCCCTGAGGAGCCTGCAGTGTGCTGGGAAACTGAGTGCTGCAAGGAAGTTTTTCCTTTTATTTTCTCTCTCTGATCTGATTGTTGACAGGTTTCTCCCCAGGATGGTGAGGAGCAGCCCGGGCTGTGTCTACTGGGGCCGAGGAGGCTCCCTGCGGGTGCTGCAAAGTTCCCATTGTTTTAACCCTCCCTTTTTGTTTCTCTGCCCCCAGGCGGCGGCACTGGCAGACAGAGCGAGAGGAGCGGGAATAGTATGTTGTTGTTTTTTCAGGGTATTTTTCCTTCCCTCTCTCTCCTGTTTTTTTTCCTTTGGAAATGGCTAGGGGGTTCAGGGCTGGGATTAATGTCTCCTGATCAATGCAGACTCTTCAGCCATACATCACACCTGCGAAGGGGATGGGGCTCGTTCTGGTCCCTCTCAAACAACAGTAACGCCACAGTGATCCTGGGAGGGTACCACAGCACTCACCCTGCTTCACCACAAATTCATGTGTGTGCTGGGACTGGGACAGGGACCAAATCATGACCGTTTCCAAAGGCTGGCTGTGTCCCCACGCTACTTACCCCTAGATCTTTTCTTCCACCCTTCCCGTGTGTCTATGGATAGTGAGGCAACAGGGAACCCTAGATACAGACTACCTTTCATTATTGCTGTTCTATTGGGGTGAGTAGGGAAAGGGGTTTTTCTCACCCCCTGTTCAGAGCTAGGATTTGATCAGATAAGCCCTAGGGGAGCCAGAATTCAGCTACCAAACCCGGAGAATAAGCAGCTGTGAATAATGCACTGGTGCACTGTCCCATCTTCCCAATCCCTCCCTCCAGCTCAGCCAGTGATGCAGACATGAGCTTCCTATTACAGAACCATTGCCAGCACCATCTGGTACCTTGGCTTGGCACTGCCCCTTGTAGACCGCAGCAGCAAGTGTGTGGGCCGGTCAGATAGACTGAATAGCCCCTTGTACAGCCGCACGTTCTTGTTTCCCCGCTGGGGATGTTGCTTTGCATTTTGACTTCTTCTTTAAAATGCTCCATCTCCCACAGAGCCGCAGTCTAGAACATAAGAATGGCCACACTGGGTCAGACCAAAGGTCCATCTAGCCCCATATCCTGTCTTCCAACAGTGGCTGGTAGCAGATGCTTCAGAGGGAATGAACAGAATAGGCAATCATCAAGTGATCCATCCCGTCATCCAACCCCAGCACCTGGCAGTCAGAGGCTTAGGTCTGATTGTTGAGTCTTTCTTGTGCTGCTTTAACTGGCTAGGCGGTCTACCCTGGCTGGGGGGTGATTGGCTCTCACCGTCACGCAGGACCAGGGTGGGAGGCAGTACACAGTGGCACAGCAAACTGGCGCCTGTCTTCTTAGTTCTGCTCAGCGCCAGGGGCGAGCAGGGCAGCAACAGAAACTGACCACATCTCGGGAGTGCTCTGTGCTTGTCAAGTTCCCACTGCTGCTCTGCTTGCTGCTGGAGCCAGCTGGTAGGGGCTGTGGGCATGGCACATGAGGTAACGGAGGACCGTCCTGCTGTTTTCCCCCACTCCGGCACTCTTGGTCCTTGGTGCAGAACCACTGTCTGCAGCCTTTGTCTTGAGAAAGCGTCTGGCCCTCGTTGTGTGTGTCTGGCTCACTTGGGATGATCCAGGAAGCTCCAGTGCCCAGTTGCTCATCCTCCTGCACGTGTGCCCTGGCTGGCTGGTGTGACTCCGGCTAATGCTGTGCTGCCGGTGTGGGGACTACAGGAGGAGGGCTGCTGCCTGTAGCTAAGTGCACCTATGCAGGGAGAGGGCATCTTGTGCTTGTGCCAAATCCTGCGGCTTTTCTTGTGTTTGAATCTTGCATTTGGTGAGGCTGTGGGGTGAGCTGTTCCCAGATTAATTTATCTGCCTTTTTGCTAACAATGTGGGTGCTGGGCCCCACCTAGAAAGAGGCCCCATCTTTTCTGGCCAAGGTGCTGGCTGGGGGGAGGCGCAGACCCAGCTGTGGGTGCTGCCCAGGGAGATGCAGGCAGGTACTGGTCGCTCTTTGAGTCCACTCAGTGTGAGCAAGGCAGCAGAGATGGGGCAGACCTTTCACACCACCCGCTACCGGGTCCTAGAGCAAACCCATCCAGAGAGACCCCACGGCTTCTCCCACCTCTTCCAGTTCTTCCTCCTTCTTTCTCAGCCAGCAGCAGGCACAGGCCTCATGGGAGATCTCCGGGGGGGTGGGTCTCCCCAACCTGCTGTTTGAACCTTGATGTGAGGCTCACCTCCAATTCATGGAGCTGAGGGAGGAAACCCCGGCCAGACCCCTCCTCCTCCATGGCTGACAGCAGCACCACAGTGAGCCTGGTAGGTTCCCGCTGTAACGTTGCTCCTTGCTAGCAAATATCTGGCGGCTTCATGTGGTGTGTGTTTGTGTCAGTCTGTCCCTGCACACACCAGTCTGATCATCTGGCCACCGGAGAGCGCCCTCCCCCCGGCGCAATCAGTGAGTCAGCCAGCAGGTGTCAGCTGAAGCGAAGGAGAAGGCCGGCTGCATGCCATAAGGAGGAGACCAGCCCGCATCTCTCAGGTAGGAGTGGGGAGCTCACAGCCCTGCAGGGCTCCCCACCCACGCAGCTGCCTGCATCACGGCGACATCACACCGCTGCAAACCTTCCCCGTCATCTGCCTGGCAACACGTTGCCCGCTGGCTCCCCCTGGTGGGTGCTGTATGTGTTTGTTTCCCTGTGCGCAGGATTATTAACTTCTCCAGTGAGTCATAGTTGCGCAGAAATCGAATCCTGGACGATGCAGATGGAGGGAAGGCCTGCCTGGTCCCATCTTGACCGGCTCTTGGGGACCAGGCAGGATCAGGCCCTACAGCAAGTTTTGCTAGAGCTTTGCCCAGCCTGGCGTTAAACGTCCTAGTTGCTGGGGCTGCCAACGCTCCGTGGGAGCCCAGCGTATCTCACTGTCGGGAAGTGTATCCCGAGTGTCATTCGAATAATCCTTTTGTTAATGTTGTGGCATTACTCCTAGTTATGCCCCCCTGCATCTCCCTAAACAGACCCTCTCCTCCTCCTCCCACTCAATTCACACACTCTCTCATTGCCAAGCCAAGCTCGTCAGATATAGCCCTCCTTACTCTTTTCTCCACATTGGTCCCTCGCTGCCCTTTTCTGCACATCCTCAGTTTGTTGTCTTTCTGGTACCGAGGAGTCGGAACAGAACAGTCATCCAGCTACGGAGCCAGAGAAAGGAGCTAGCCCCTCTCTGCTCCAGGCCATAAGGCATATGGAATTGAGGGACCCAGAGCTCAGCGCAGGATCCCAGTTTGAGTCTCCCAGGGCAGTGCAGAGAGTGGCTCTCTCCTGTGGAGAGGTGTGTCTGCATATGCAGCCTCAGACCTGCAAGTATCTGTCTCATCAGTTCTTCGCTCTCATTTCTTTCCACACCCCTTGAAGCCTTTCTAATCACCCTTCACTCATGGCATTAATTCCTATGTAGGTATCAGCTGGGATGGAGGGAGAGCCAAGTTCTTCAGGAGCTGCTCTGCTCTTCTCCAGTCTCCTCTCAGGACACTTGGCAGGCAGCATGTATCATCCTAATTCCTTTAACTGGGTCACAGGTGTCTCTGGCCATAGGCCTTACCATGGAATCAGTAATGAGGACCGTTTGCTTCTTGGTCACTTGCTGGGCCCCTAACCTCCCTTGGGCTGTTCTCCATCTGATCCTCTGCCTGGTAGTGCCTGTTATGAGGATCCAGTTTGAATGGCTCCACATTTCCCTATGTTCCTATTGCTGTCAGGTTTTCCCACTTCCTTCAATTCATCCTTCCTTTCCCCTTCCAGGATTTTAGCCTGCTGGGGCTCTCCCACTGTTTCTCTTCTCGGTGACTTCAGCTGCTCCTTTGCCCCACGGCTCCAACCTTGTCCAGAACAGCAACCAGCTTGTGGCCCATCTGTGGACAGCCATCTTGGTCTTTGCTCATAAAGAGAGGCCTTCTGTATGTCCCACATCAGCCAGCTTTGAACGCTTAGGCAGCAAGCTGCCCCAGAATCTGCCATAGCCAACTGCTATGTGATTCAGGGCCCGTGCCGCAGAGCTGAGGCCCAGCTGCCACAGCGTACGCTGTATCCCAGCTGTTGTGTGCTCCTTGAAGCAGGTCTCTGCCTACTGGAGGCTTTCGGGGCTTAGCCATCTCCAGGTCTCCCCTCTTCACTGCTAGAACTCTCTGAGTGTCCTGCCATTTATAACTCCCACCTCAGGTAATCACACGCTTCCCCTTTGCTTCCTCAGCAGCCTAACTCCCACTTTCTCAAGCTCCAAGTGCATGTTCAGGTCCCGCACTATGTTCTCTGGCCTCGTTTCCTTCTCAGCTGTGATGCTACTAATGCAAAATGTTCCAGGATCCTGACCTCCATCATCACCACCTCCTCTGGGCAGAAATTACCTCCTCCCCTACTATTGCTCCATGAACAATTTGCTTAACCCAGATAAATGATGTGGAAAAGGGGTGAACAGAGAGGTGCCAACGTTTGCCAACTATACAAAATTACTCAAAATAGTTTAGTCCAAAGCTGACTGCAAAGTGGCAAAGTGATCTCACTAAACTCGGGGAGGGAGGCAAATAGCAGATGAAATTCAGTGTTGCTAAATGCAAAGTGATGCACATTGGAAAACCTAATTCCAACTATACATATAAAACGATGGGGTCTAAATTAGCTGCTACCACTCAAGAAAGAGATCTTGGAGTCATTGCGGTTAGTTTTCTGAAAACATACACTCAATGTGCAGCTGAGTCAAAAAAAAGTTAAGTGTTAGGAACCATTAGGAAAGGGATAGATAATAAGATAGAAACTATAATAATATAATAATGTCACTATATAAATCCATGGTACACCCACATCTTGAATACTGCATGCAGATCTGTATCTCAAAAAAGATACATTAGAATTTGAAATGGTACTGAGAAGGGCAAAAAAACAATTAGAGGTATAGAACAGCTTCCACATGAGGAGAGATTAAAAAGACTGGCATGCTTCAGCTTGGAGATGACTATGGGGGGATATGATGGAGGTCTATAAAATGATGACTGGTGTGGGAAAAGTGACTAAAAAAGTGTTGATTACCCCTTCACATAACACGAGAACAAAGAATCACCCAATGAAATTAATAGACAGCAGGTTTAAAACAAACAAAAGGAAGTATTTCTTCACACAGCACACAGTCAACCTATGGAACTCCTTGCCAGGGGATGTTGTGAAGGCCAAACCAATAACTGGTTCAAAAAAGAATTAGATAAGTTCATGGAGTGTAGGTACATCAATGGCTATTAGCCAAAGATGATTAGGGACACAACCCCACTCCCTGGGTGTCCCTAAATCTCCAACTTCCAGAAGCATCTGGCAAGGGCCATTGTCAGAGATAGGATACTGGACTAGATGGACCATTGGTCTGACCTAGTATTGCCACTCTTACGTTCTTATTAACCCAGCCCCCTACACACACCGTCTTCCCTCTGTTTTCCTAGCCCTTTGAGTAGGGATTTCCAGCCAGACTCTGCAGTACGGACCCAGCTGAGGCTGTGGAGCAAGCTCTGCTGGGCCTGGCTTTGAGGAGCAGGAAAGGAACCTCAGCCAGACCTCTCCTTTCGCCTCCCACTGTGTTTCCCAGCTCTAGGGTTTCCGATTTGAATGGGGGGCAAGCTGCAACTCCCACTGTGCACAAGCCCCCCTGCTCTTGAACCAGCTTGCAGAGCATGAGAGGGAGTCATGGTGGAGGTGTGCAGGCAGGATCAGAGAACAAGGGAAGAAACACTCCGGGTAAGGAGATGGGGAAATCATGGAGGAACAATTATGGAGTGACGCATGCAGTCTTCCATTCCCAGCTTCTCGTAGAGGTTTAGGGTAGCCCCGAGAGTGCCCCGTTAGGGACCTCAGTGCCTTTTTCTGAACCTTTTCCAGTTCCAGAGCTTTTTGAGATGGGGTGACCAGAACTGAACACAGTATTCAAGGTGTGGGCATACCATGGATTGATATAGTGGCACTATGATATTTTCTGTCTTATTATCTGTCTTTTTCCTAATAGTTCCTAACATACTATTAGCCTTCTTGACTGCTGCTGTGCACTGAGCAGTGGTTTTCAGAGAACTGTCTACGGTGACTCCCACAATCTCTTTCTGGGGGAGTAACAGGTAACTTAGAACCCATCACTATATATGCAAAGTTGGGATTTTTTTTTCTACTGAGTGTTACTTTGCACTTATCAACATTGAATTTCATCTGCCATTTGGAACGATCCTGGAAATGAAATACTTTATTATAATTTGCATTAATATATTTGCTACACGGTGTGTGTTTTTTACAAAAAAAGAAAAGAAAAAAGTATGTATGTTAATTCACTCTCCCACCAACCCGCTTAGTCATCCAGAAGGACATAGGAATTGAACCATCCCAATGGTCCATCTTTTCCAGGATCCTATCTCTGACATCGTTCACTAACACCAAATGCCTCCGAAGAAGGACCAAGAACCCCTCAAATCTAGGGGATAATTTTAGACTAACCTCCCAGTATGGGAAGCCCTGGCAATTGATGATCAGCTGAAGTGTGTCTAGCCCTCAGACATTTCTATCCTAGCTAGTAACTGTGATTTATATTTATTCCTATAAATGTCTCTTTCTTACTGTCTTTTAACCTTGCTTGGCTCTTGGCCTCAATAATATCCTGTGGCGTGCCACAGGGTACTGTTCACATTGTGTGGGGGTATCTCTTCCTTTCATCAGTTTTAAAGTTTGCATCTTAATTTCATGGGGCACCTCCTTGCTGTTGGGTTATAAAAGGGAAAACGGGAGATCCCAACTGACCTACGTGCAACCACTGGTTATTGTGTGTCCCTTTATTGGGTCCCCTCTTATTCATCGCCTCTCTAAACTAAACAGTCCTAACCTCTCCTCCTGTGGCAGCCTCTGCAGGCCCCTCTTCGCTGGTGGGTATGGCTGTAATCTACTGTGTCCTCACTCTCTCCTGTGCACCTGCACAGACTCTTCATGTTCTCTGATAATGTGCCTGGGCTGCTGCGGGTGTCTCCAGCCAGGCCTGGGAGTGAGGAGTTAGCAGGGAGAGTGGAAGGACAGGGAAGCTGCTCACACCTACTCCCCTTCTGTCAGTCCCTGTGAAGGCCGGCAGAGCTGGGTGTCTGTGAGGCTGGCCCTGTGCACTGCAGCACACCCCCGGTACTCCAGTGTGAACAGTGCTGTCTGAGCAGGGGCTTTCCACTAACTGCTGTCCTCTCTCTGCGGCTCTTCTCTCTCCATCTCGCCTGGGGCAAACTGACCTGAATTAACCTCTGACCTCCTGGGTGCTGCTTCCTGGCTGAGCTTCTCTCTTCCCCTTCGTTAACCCTTTGATTGTTTTCCCCCCCACCCACCCTGTAATTTCAGTGTGGCATCCGCTCTGCACTCTGACAGCCACGACCGCTATGAGCGCCTCACCTCAGTCTCCAGCTCCGTGGACTTCGACCAGAGGGACAACGTGAGTAGGAGCAAAATCTAATCCAGTGGAAAAACCCCTTCCGTAGTTTAGCATCAGAGGAGCAATGTTTCCCTACTGCCCCCTTTTCCCATCAGAAGCAGCTTTGGTGAAATGGGATGGGTCTGGGTAGGCCGACAAATAGGAGGGTGGTTCCCAGGAGACATGCTCTCTGTCTAGGTGTGTGTCATGCCATGAGGAGCCCTGGCCTAGTTCCCGCTCCCTCTCCAGTCTATCTTGTGTTCCTCCTCTCCTGTTTGATTGCTGAGGTGTCCCCTGGGGATGTGACCCTGCACTGGGACAGCTGACTCCTGACCGAGCTCCTGTGCTAACTGGCAGCCCTTGGGGTCTGCACTGTCCCCATCGCTCACTGTAATGTAGCAAAATGGCTGCTTTGACCTTATGACTCAACTGGGAGGGTGACCAGCCAGTTGGTCGTGGTGTTGAGCCTGGCCCATGTCATATGCAGGCGAGTGACTGATGTGTCAGGAGAACCTGTGACCTATCACAGAAGGGCATATCTGGGATCCTACATGCCTGGGCATTTGTGGTCTGTGTGCCCTTTCAGCTTCGCTTTCGTGGCAGGGGGAACCACTGGTCCTCAGGAAAACAGGGAAGAGGAGCCTTATATTGCCTGGGGAGAAGAGAGCAGTGGGGCTAGTCTACCTGGGGCCTACCAAGGGGGAGTATGGCTGAGAGAACCCTCATTAACCTGGGGCTCCCATTGTCTCTTTGCACAGGGCTTCTGCTCCTGGCTGACCGCCATCTTCAGGATAAAGTAAGTGGCCCTTGAATCCAAGTGTTGGTTCTAGAGCTTAGCCACTTCCAGGGCCCAGGGGGCAGTGGGGGACCTGGCGCTGTGGGGCTCTAGGGTGGTTGGTTGTTGCTCGTTGTAGCACCTGGAAGCCCCACGCGGGCTCAAACCCCGCTTGCGGTAGGTGCTGTACGAGCATGCAGTAGGAGACGGCCCCTGCCCCACAGAGCTTATGGGCCAGCTATAAAAGGCAGACAAAGGACGGACTGTTCTGTTTTACAGCTGAGGAACTGGGGCACAAAGAGACTAAGGGAAGGTCTATGCAGGCATGGTTCCCACTGCGGCTAGACGGATGCACGAGCTCTGGTTGAGCTAGTGCCTAAAAACAGCGGTGTGGCTGCAACAGCACTGGCAGCGGCTTGGGCCCGCCACCCCAGTGCAAGCCCACCGGGCCCCTGGGAACGTACCTGTGCCTCTAGCCCGCTGCGGTCACCCTGCTGGTTCGTAACACGCTCGCTGGAGCCGAGCTAGCACCCCTCTGGGACCTGCGCTGGGGGTTACGCCTGCCAACGGCTGTCTCGATGGGCCTGAGTGACTTGCCCAGTGAGCCTGTGGCACAGCAGGGGATTCAGCCCAGATCTCCCAGTGCCCAAGCACAAACCCTTTCCCTCCGCCCACCGAGCTCCTGCTCGGAGGCGATACCCCCTTTCTTGCTTCATTCTGGTCCCTGCTGCGCCCGTTGCTCTCAAAGCGGGGTCCAGTGCCAGTGAAGGTCAGGAGAACCTACCAGGGCCTCAAGAAGAGGGTGCCCCAAAGCTCTTCTCTAGTGTTTTCCATCCTTAGCTCTTAAAGTCTGTGCGGTCGGCGCCATTACCCACGGGGGTTACAGTGACAGTGAATTGCATGGGCACAGTTGCCTGACAGGCTGCCACGAGTGAGCATCCCTATCCTGCAGGGGCTGGGAGCACTGGGGTGCAGTTGCAGCAGATGGATGTTGGCTAGTGGATTCGTATTTGGGCTAGTGCAAGGCCAGACTGCAAGGTGCTGAGGTCCCTAACTGGCCACTCCCTGGGCTAGGACTCAGGGCTCTGCAGCTCCTCTAAGCGATGGCGTCATTAGAACTCCTTTAGCCCTGGTGTTAGGGCCTAGTGCTCTGGGTGCTTAAGGTGCTGGGCGCTGGGCACCGAAGGGCTCTTGGGATTTGGCCCCGTACCCTTATTAGGTGATGCCTCACCGCCTTTGTGTCCTTGCCAGGGACGATGAGATCCGGGATAAGTGCGGGGCCGATGCAGTCCATTATCTCTCCTTCCAGCGGCACATCATAGGGCTGCTGGTGGCCGTGGGCGTGCTCTCCGTTGGCATCGTGCTGCCTGTGAACTTCTCAGGGGACCTGCTAGGTGAGTGGCAGGGGGGCTATTGCTGGCCCTGTTGCGTTCCCACCTTTTGAAAGGAATTAGCCAGCCCTGCTCACAGCAGCCTAGCAAGAGTCCTTGCAGAGGGGGTCCAGTCAGGACATGGGCTCTTGAGGTGAGGGAGCATCCCTTCCTGCCCTGGCGCTGCAGTGGCAGTTGGGAGCGCCCGCTGGCAAGGAAGCTGTTGCTGGGGGGGGCTTCACTCTCAGTGGGGAGGGGAGTTCTGCTGAGCCCTCACCGCCTTGCAACTCAGCCAGGAAAACTGGAGCTCAGAAACTTAACCTTTGACCCTTCAGTGTTTCACGTGGATTGCAGGGTGATTCTATTTTCAGAGGCATTGCAGGGATGACTCCCAGAGCAACCCTGTCCTGCTCCCTGACGTCCCAGCCCAGACAGCCCAAACCACAACCCTCTGGATTGAATTAAAGGTGTCTGTCTGTCGCTCTCTCCCCAGAGAACAACCCCTACAGCTTTGGGAGAACAACGATCGCTAACCTGAATTCTGGGTACGTTGAGGAGGGGGCGGAGTGGGGCCCTTGGAGAGCATCAGGTGGAGCCACAGGGGGTGCTACCCCAGGAAGGCCTGGGAGGCTGCTTTGCTGCCTCCTCTGTCCCCTGCTGCTGCTGTCCCAGCTCATTCGCTCTGCAGAGCCAGGTCCCAGCCGTGGTCTCCAGAACAAAAACCTGGGAGCAGCCTCTGGGATGCCACCACTTAGCCCTGTGCTGGGTAGCAGCCCTTCAGCATGCATGCACCATGCCAGCCAGTTGGACTGTCCCCAGGTGCAGTGTCCTTGGAGGGAGTGGGGTAGCCCACATTGGCTGACTGGCCAGGCACCAGGTGGGGGTGGGTTCATGGCACCGACCGGGTGGCCTCAGCTGAGTGATGTCTCTCTGATGACAGAAATAACCTGCTGTGGTTGCACACGTCCTTTGCCTTCCTGTACCTGTTGCTGACGGTGTACAGCATGCGTCGGCACACCTCCAAGATGCGCTACAAAGAGGATGACCTGGTAAGGCTGGCTCCTCCAGCCTCCCTTTCTCGGCTCTTCCAGCCTCCCTCTCTCTGCTGCCCCAGCCATGCCTCCCGTTCATGCTGGGGGTGACTCCCCGTGCAGGGTTCTTGCCCGCACCTCACCCCTGATGCAACTGTAACAGTCCCAGGGTCTCCAGGGCCCCCACTGGGTGAGTTGAGCTGCAGCAGTGAGCGTGCGATCTCCTGTCCCTTCCCACTAGGCACCGCCTCTGCTAGGTACATTCTAGGTTCCCCCACTGAAAGCCACCTCGCCGCCTATGGTTAATGCCCCCACCCCATCTCTGCTCAGGCAGCTGTTGTATCACCGTCTCGCCAGGACACAACTGGAGCTGGAGCAAATGTTGGCTGCGTGGCGGGTTGCCCCCATGCCAGCTGGTGGGGGATGGGAGACAACCTGCTAAATGTGTAGCCCTGGGCACCGCCGGGAAAATGTGAGCCACTCCCCTGACATTAACCCTAACCTGGCATCACCCCTTGGCCACAGCCTGGTGTCCTGTGCTGCCCTAGTTTGGGTTCCCATACTGCCCTCACTTCCCCCTGCCCCTTGGTCTCTTCCAGGTGAAGCGAACTCTCTTCATTAATGGGATCTCAAAATATGCTGAGCCGGAGAAGATCAAGAAGCATTTTGAGTGAGTCTGTGCATGCATGCTGGGTCCCAGCTTCAGCTACCTTTTTTCCTCTGCAGAAAATTTCAACTTTTTGGCAAAAAATTGAAAACTATAAAAATTTAATAAATTTTAAAACAAGTATTGTCACCACACTGTTTCATCGGAGTTGTAGTTCAAGTGCCTCATGCCTACAGTCTATTCTGTGGGCTGGACTACATCTCCCATGATGCACCAAGTGCCACCGTGCATCATGAGTGATGTAGTCCGGCAGGGGAGCCTGGTTTGTAGAGGAGGATGTGGACATAAGTCACCAAAACTACAACTCCCATGAGGCACTATGGTGGCATTTCTGAATTGAGTGGTTTTGGTTTTCAGATGTTTGGGGTTTTTGTCAAAAAATCAATATAGAAAGCAGCTCTAGTCCCAGCCCTCAGGGGAGGGGGAACACTGAACCCTTCAGCGCCAACCCTGTCCCTATAGAAATCTCCCTGGACACGACCAAACCAAGGGATGTCAGGGGAGACGGAGTGGGGGGGCGGTGGCCGAGGTACACCCAGACCCTCTCCAACAGTAGAGGACTCTCCCCTCCACCACCTGTTTTTAGAAGCCCCATAATGAGACCCTTGTTCTTCCAGGGGGAAAGGACTGAAGAGGAGCCCAAGAACACTGCTTTCCAAGCAGGCACTCTCCTCCCCACCATGTTCCCCCATAAGAGCAGAGTCCATGGGCGATATCCTCCCCCCGCACCCAGCACAGCTTTAGCAGAATTTCTTGATGATTGGGACTAGGCCTGAGGATGGAGTCTGGGTTCCCACCCACCCGCAGCAATCCCACTGGCTGCTGGAGGGTTTGTTCGAGCTGCTGCTTTCCACCTCATCGCTAATGAGCCGGGGGTTGTTTCCTATCCACAGGGAGGCATATGCCAACTGCACTGTGCTGGAGGCGCGTCCCTGCTACAACGTGGCCAGGCTGATGTTCCTTGATACAGAGAGGTAAAGTCTGGGGCAGGTATGGATGGAGGGCCCCCAACAAGCCTAGGCCAGGAGTGTTGCACAGAGCACAAGAGATGCAGCTGGGGTGAGAGGGTGAGACTCAGCAACAGGAGGGTTACAGAGAACAGGTCACCAAAAAAATGCATGGGATGGTCTTGGGCTAGTCCTTATGTAGGCCCTGTCTGCACCACTAAACAGCAAAGGAATTGGGGACTATTTAGCTCAGGAGATAGGGTCTGCTTGAGGGGCCCAGGGCTGGGATAGCAGGGGGGCTGCAGGTCAGGGTGAGGGGTACAGGCAGAGCTGTGTGAGGGGAGCCCAGGGCTGGGACAGCAGGGGGTACAGGTCATGGCAAGGGGGGTATGGGCAGAGCTGTGTGTGGGGACCCTCAGACTTTGAGGAGACATTAAGCATTGGTGTTGGGTGCATGGCAGAGTGGAGTAGGGCAGAGTTGAATTATCTGGGCTGCTCTGGGGTTATCAATCTGCTTTTATGGCCCCCACCACAACCACAGTGTCTGAACTCTGCAGATCATAACGGATTTGACTTTTAGCCCCGCTGTGAGCCCGGGAAGGATCAGAACTGAGGCACAGGGGCAGTGACTTGCTGCAGTCACGCAGTGAGCCTGGGATTCTCCCACGCCCTGGCGTGGAGCCTTAAGCGTCTGTGGTGCCACCTTTGAGCTGTGCTTCCACCCGGCGTGGGAGGAGAGTTAGTTACACGCTCCTAGGGGCCCTGGTTACTCACCCTGGGGTAACGAAATCCCAGTAGCCTCCGCTTCAGCTGAGTGGGAACCTTCTTAAAAAAAAGTACATATTTGAGATTCACATGCGCAGATCGAGCCCCCGTGCTCTCTACCACCACCCTCCCTACATTCTCACCCGCTCTCCCTGCTTGCTGCCCCTGTGGTGGTCGCAGCCAGGGGAAGGGCCTGTCTGAGCCTCTTCTTCCCTTCCCGCTGCCTCCACTTGCAGGAAGAAAGCAGAACGTGGGAAAATCTATTTCACCAACCTGAAGACCAAGGAGAACGCCTCGTCGATGATCAACCCCAAGCCCTGCGGCCACCTGTGCTGCTGCGTCATCAAGGGCTGTGAGGAGGTGCGGGGGCAGGGGGCGGAAGGGCACTAGGCAGTAGCATGGGTGGCGTGGGGGGTGCTGGGAGACCGCCCCCATGCCGCTCCCAGCTCCTGCCAGCCCCCACGTAGAGGAGGGCTCAGCCCAAATCCTGGCACACCAGCCTGTTGCTGTCCCTTTGTCTGCCTTTAGCGTCTCCAGGGCCTTCCAAGGAGAGAGAGTTCGTTTTTCTCCGTTGTTATTACTGTTCCTGCTGCCCCCCACTAAACAGCCCCCTGCCCCAGCTCCCACCCATTTGCCTCGTTAACTCTGATTCTTTCAATCCTAACACCAAGTGGCAGTGATGCACCAAGCGGCTGGTCCGGATTAGCCTGGCTGTGCCCCCCACCGCTGGCTGTAGCGCACGGGGAGGAGAGTGTCACTGTCCCCTCTGGAGGCATGCCCGGCCTGGGGCCCGAGGGGGCAGCAGCATGGTGGGGTTGCGTGGCTCTTGGCTTTGACCCGCATCCGTGTGTCCAGGTGGAGGCCATCGAGTATTACACCAAGCTGGAGGAGAAGCTCAAGGATGACTACAAGCGGGAGAAGGAGAAGGTGAACGAGAAGCCTCTGGGGATGGCCTTCGTCACTTTCCACAACGAGACTATTACGGCCATGTGAGTGCAAGGGGCCCGCCGTGGGACTAGGGAGGGGACGGGAGGGAGAGTCGCTGTTATTTCCAGGCAGGCGTGTGAGCGGCTAGAAAATAATGCCCAGGTGCCCCTCCCGATAGCTGGGGGCTCAGCCTCCCTGATCTCCCCTTCTGGGGATGCCTCACACTCTCCCCCTCTTCCTCTTGCCTCCAGCATCCTCAAAGACTTCAACGTATGCAAGTGCCAGGGCTGCGCGTGCCGCGGGGAGCCTCGGGCCTCCTCCTGCAGCGAGTCCCTCCATATCTCCAACTGGACCGTCACCTACGCCCCCGACCCACAGAACATTTACTGGTGAGCAGGCCGCGTCTCCTGCCGGGCCGGTCTGGGCAGCAGCAGGGATATGGGGGCACGGACAGCCTGGTAAAGGGAAGGAACCATCAGGGCCATGGGCCTAGCCCAGGAGTGCCCTTGGCAGCTCAGGAGCTCAGAAGAGGGAGTATCCCCATCGACAGGCCCACACAGCTGGCTGGAGGGGTTAGCTTCCACTGAAACATCTGGGTGCAGGGTCACAGCCTGGCTGGGCCGTGGGTCTGACTCTGTATGGGGAGCAGTGGGATCTGGGTGCCTCTGAAGGGGGTTCAGGCACTTGAAGAGTAACATCCTAGACTCTGCCCAGCACAGACCAATGTCTCTGGCACCTCTCTGCCTCCCCCTGTGATCCTCTCCTGACTGGCTTCTGCACCCTGTCTCCCCCCAGGGAACACCTCTCCATCCGGGGTTTCATCTGGTGGATCCGCTGCCTGGTTATCAACGTCGTCCTCTTCCTCCTCCTCTTCTTCCTCACCACTCCCGCCATCATCATCACCACCATGGATAAATTCAACGTCACCAAGCCCGTGGAGTATCTGAACGTAAGGCCTGCCAGGGGGACAGGGACAGGAATGAGGAGCCCTCCCCTTCCTCCCGTCCCATGGAACAGCCCTGGGGAGGTGGGGGTGGGTCACGAATGTGCACTGGTCCCTCCACCTCACATATCCAGACAGACTAGGCCTGACCCCATCAGGCCGAGCAAGGTCCCTACGGGTCTCAAGTGCTCCTGTGTGGGGAGGGGAGGGCCTTGTCTACATCACTGCTGTGTGGGCACTGCTCTGCTCTGCGAGGGCAGAAAGCAGCCAGACTCCCTGCCCTGTCCTGAGCTGCGGCACCACAGAGCCTGTTGGAGTAGAACAGAGAGCATGTGTTGTTGGAGCCAGAGCATCCAAGGTGGCTGCATTTGCAGAGGAGATGTGAGCGGCCAAGGATTCTGCCTGCGACCCTATGAGAGGCCTTGAGGATCCCTCTCTTGTCAGAACCTGGGCAAACAGGCTATCTGCACTCTCCCAAGGGACTGCCGGGCTCTTCGGCCAGCAGCCAGCACTCAGTTTTGTATGCATGGCAAGTGGGAGGAAATCCTGGCTCTCCCTACCATAACAGAGACCAAGAAAACACTCCACTGACGTGCTGAAGGACCAAAGTGTTATGAGAGCAAAGGAGAGCTATAGGGGATACACTGACTGCATTAGGCTGCCTCTACACTTGGGAAAAACCCCAGCCCAACAATTGGAGTAGCTGCACCCTTGCATGGAGACCAATGAGTCCCAGGGCAGGGCCTGGGCTGGTGCCTCATTCCCCGCCCTATACAACTCCCAGACTCTTGCTTCTCACCAGGGGATAAGGCAGAGGTGCTGCGGGTTCCCATCCAGGATTCCCAAGTTGAGGAAAGTGCCCCTATGGATACAGCCCCCAAAGGGGCGGAGTCACGCTCAGCTCTGCTGGCAGCTCTTGTCCTTTGCCACTGGCGATGCAGCAGGTTAGCTTGCTGCCCTCCCCCACGTGCCCAGCCTCTGGATTTGCATTGACTGCAATGAACAGTGTGTTCTTTGCCTTCCCAGAACCCCATCATCACCCAGTTCTTCCCCACCCTGCTGCTGTGGTGCTTCTCTGCTCTGCTGCCAACCATCGTGTATTACTCCGCCTTCTTCGAAGCTCACTGGACCAGGTGAGGACAGCCAGCGCCTGCTCTCAGCCTGAGCACCACTGCCAGCTGTGTGCGCTCAGCACCTTGCACAAGAGCAAGGCCTGCTTGTCCTATTCCTCCCATCTAAGATCCGCCTGTAATTTCATTTCCTGGCGTAAACTGTGGGGGTAGTGTGCTTTGCAGCTGTTAATCAGGTGCTGGACCCCATCTCAGAGGTGGCTGCACTTCAGTGACTGGATGAACTGATTGCAATATGCACAGTCTGTTAAGCTCTATGGGCTCCAGATGGCTGGCAGGCATTACGTTTGTATGTGTATGATTGTTGTTATGTATTTATGAGCCAAGATATTTGCTGTGTCGGACCCTGCTGCCCTGATCGCAGGTTGTTAGGTCACATGGCTCAGCCTGTTTGAGCTGAGATTGCGGCAGGCCTGCAATCAGTATGTCTAGTGGTCTGAGCATAGAGCTGGCACCCTGGAAATCCAGAGTTCTAATCCCAGCTGGGTGTGACCTTGGGCAAGTCCTATCCCTTCCCTGGGCCTCGCTTTCCTCATCTCTCCAAATCGGAGAATGAGCCCAGCCCCCATGCTGGAGATCTGTGATGGTGAGTTAGGCCTGGGTCTACACTAGAAGTGTGTGCCAGTAGTCCAGTGTTGGCTGGGGGTGATGATTCTGTACCAACAAAAGTGTGAAATAAGATGAACAGTTATAAGCTATACAAACAAAAGGACTTTTTAGCCAGCATAAGATGTGTCTGCCATAGGGGAGAGCTTTACCATTCCAGCTATACCAGCAAATCTTTTCTGCCATAGGGGAGAGCTTTACCATTCCAGCAAATCTTTTCTAGGCCTCAGTGACTGTAAAGCACCAGGCATGATGCTGTCTGCATTCACTCCTGTGGCTGATTCAGGAGGAGCCCCTGGAGGGTTGGGAGTGCTGGGGCTGAAAGGAGTATACTAGGTGAGGGGAAGGATGATTCAGTGGTTAGAGTGCCTGTCTGGGGTTTAGGGGACCATGATCAATTCCCTGTTCTGTTACAGATTTCCTGTGTGACCTTGGGCAAGTCTGTCCCCATCTGTAGCATGGGGATAAGAGCACTGCCGAGAATAAAGACATTGCAAATTGTGAGCCCTCAAATATTCCAGCAATCCCCCATTTATCTATCTGTTGTACTCATTTGTCCTTCACATGTCCTGGGACAGTCTTTTTATACAGTGCCTAGCGCAGCCGGGGGCTGGTCCATGATGGGCTCCTAGAAGCTACCAGAATACAAATAATTAACAATAATAATAGACAAGTACAATGGACAGATTGGTACCAAAGGGGCCTAGAGGGTGCACTGTAAGTCATTACGATGGATCGATAGATGGGTGTGGTCGCCCACTGTGGGGCTCCCCGTCCACTTGCTAATGGCCTCCTCTGTGCCCACAGGTCTGGAGAGAACAGGACTACCATGCACAAGTGCTACACCTTCCTCATCTTCATGGTCTTGCTGCTGCCTTCGCTGGGCCTGAGCAGGTGGGAAGCGAAGGCAGGTCTGGAGACCCAGCGCCACAAGATGCACTGGGCTGCGGATGCCCTTAGCCCAGTGCCTTGTCCTGTATAGTGGAGGAGAGACTGCCCTCGCGCCCATTTGGCGCCTCTATAACTGCAAATAGGGAATTGTTCCCCTTGAGCTTGGGATGGTGGCAGTTGCCCGAGAGCCACAGGGTTGGCCCTTTTAGCTCTGTGCAAGCTGGTTAATTTCTCTCCAATTGCACAGGGCTTAGATCCTGCTCAGTTGACCCCTTCCAACAAACCTATTAAATAAGCCCATTTGTACGAAACCAGCCAATTCCCCATTGTAGCCAGGTGGGGGCAGGATGCAGCCAGCCTCCCCACATGTTGTAATGAAGTGTCACCCTTTCAGCCTTCCTCCTGGACCCACTTCCCAAATCCTCAGGCCAATGTTCCATGGCAATACTCACAAAGCCACCCCAAATGGTTTCCCACCAGCTGTCTGCTGCTACGACAGGTCCTCTGCTCTGGAGGCCTCAGAGCCCAGGCTGCACTGACGTGAAGAGGGAATGGGGGAGAGTGCAAAGTGCTACAAGACTAAGGGAAATTCTTCAGGAGTATCTTGAAAATAGCTGATGCTGTATCTGAATCTCCACTGATATGGGCTGAGTAGCTGTGTGACCCCATTAATTATATTTGGCTCCCACTTTAAAAGGATCCCCTTGGTTTAAAAATAAGCACACTTCTGACTGAGAATCTTTTACTGGCTATTTGCACAAGCAATGCTTCAGGGTCAAACTGCGCTCCGCAAATGAGCACATGCAAGTCCGTAGGCTGCAGAATTTGGGCCTAAACCTAACAGAATTAAAAGAGAGAACAAGGATTTCTTTCGGCTTGTTTATTCTGTGTGTTTGAGGGCAGGTTGGTTCAGATCCTCAAAGGGATTAAGGCACCTGACTTCCACTGATCTTAGGATCTGGGCCTTTGGAGTTGGTCAGTTTCACTGTTTGCCTTGCATAGGCAGGGTTCACCTGTTTGTTTGTGTGGCTCTTTCATCCAGCAGAGAGAAAAATGTTTTAAAAAACAGGAAAAATATGATGCAGGGAGAGGGGCGGGGAGCCTGAGACTACCTTGAAATCAAAGGTATTTTAATTAATTAGATTTCAAGGTCAATGGATACACAAGCCACTGACGTGTCAGGAGGCAGGAAGATCAGAGCTGCAGCCAGAGACAGCAAACCATTCCCACAGCTATTGTTAGGGCAAGTTCTGTATGTTTTCTTTTCTGGGGGTGGGGGTGTAAATATTTGCACTAAAAAGAGCTGTAGAAATTGTCTGCCGTTCTGATCTTCCAGTCTTGATATGAATCCTCAGACTGACAATATCACTGCGTCCTTATTTCATCTTTAATTTTCATGTATATAATATAATGTCAAATGTTTTAGTCTTTTTTTTTATATTGGTTCAAGTGAGTGGAAACTACTTCCTATTGTTGTGCCGTTTTCCTTTAAAGCATCCATTTAAGGCCCCATCATAACTCCCCACCGGGTCAGCAGAGAATTGCAGCAGATGTTGCTGCTAACTCCCCTGCAGAATTGAGTGAGGAAGTACAGGTACAACGATGCGCATGGGATGGACGGCAGAGACAGAGAGCCCAGCACAGTCTGAGCCCTCTTTCCCAGTAGTCGCACCATATACTAAAGATTTCCTCCTCTATACATTCTGTCCTAAAGACTAGAAAGGGGAGGACAGCAGCACGCTCTCACATATACACGTGTCTGAGAGCATCCGTGTTCCAAGATTACTGTGTATTCGCAGTAGCTGTTGTTCCAGCTCCTGAGATGGGTCGTGACCACGTGTGCGTACAGCTTGTGCTCCTTGATCTCCAAACGTTTATATACTCACACAAGACTCTTTGTTTTTAATTGTTCTCCCTAGTCTGGATGTGTTTTTCCGCTGGCTGTTTGACAAAAAATTCCTGGCTGAGGCCGCAGTGCGATTTGAGTAAGTGGTATCTGAAACCAGGGGGTGGGGAAAGCCTCTCTTTGTAATTGTGACTCCTGCTGGGACTGGAGTTTGGGGGGAACTCGCCTCACAGCCTGAGCTCCTGCCCCATTCCTTACCACACCTCCTGCTGGGAGCGCCTGGGACAGGCGTAGCTGGAGGGTTCCCCACACAGCCAGTACTCCTGCCCCGTCCCATCCAGTGCCTCCTTGCTGGGAGAGCCTGGGACTGGCGTAGCTGGGGAGTTCCCCACACAGTGAGTGCTCCTGCCCCGTCCCATCCAGTGCCTCCTGCTGGAAGAGGGGGCCTGAGTCTCTGTGAGGTCTTCCAAAGCCAAAGCTGCTTCTAGAGCTGTTGAGCTGGTTCTTCCTAGCCAGATTTATTCCTGGGGGGACATGTGGGGAGACTGGCCTGTTTGTGGTAAAACACACCAGCTTCCTAGAAAGCAGAATGTCAGGAGGAAGAGGTGGAACAGTGACCGTTGCATGGCAGTGCCAGCCCTGGCCAGCTTCCTCTCTGCCCAGCCGGACCTGCAGCCCATATGCCCCTCCATGTCTATGGTCAGGTTAAGGAGCATTACTTGCCTGTCTCACTCTCCTCCCCTCCCCCAGGTGCGTCTTCCTGCCTGATAATGGGGCCTTCTTTGTGAACTACGTCATCGCTTCTGCCTTCATCGGGAACGCCATGGACCTGCTGCGCATCCCTGGCCTGCTCATGTACATGATCCGCCTCTGCCTGGCCCGCTCAGCCGCTGAGCGGAGGAACGTCAAGCGGGTACGTGGTGGAGCCGACCCCATCTCCCCTAGCAGATGCTGGGCACGTTTGCGGCCACCCTTGGAGACCTGCCCCGAGCACCCGATGCATGTTAGGCCCCTGGTGAACACACTGGGCGTGTTCCTGTAGTTGTAGACTTGTGCAAGCGTGCACCCATGAGTCTGAACCTGTGCAAGCTGCACAGCCATACCCGTGCACATCCAGACGCATGCTCGCACATAAGTGTACGTTGACTAGTGTTTAAGGAAACAGCCTGCTAACAGGCATCGCGTCAGGAAGATCAGAGCTGCAGCCAGAGAGCCTGGGGAGAGCAGGGGGATTCCCACAGCTCCTCTTAAGGCAAGTCCATGCGGTGTGCCGTGCGTGCGCTCCCAGACAGACCCATCCGCAGAGAGCCTGAACAGACCGTTGCCCACGGACAGAGCCGTGCGTGCGCTCCTGTGCATGCACGCGTGCTTCCCGCTACCCAGGGCGCTGGGCAGCTCTGCGTACCATGCTGATGTGCTCTCTGCTTCCTCCCACAGCACCAAGCGTATGAGTTCCAGTTCGGAGCCGCCTATGCCTGGATGATGTGCGTCTTCACCGTGGTCATGACCTACAGCATCACCTGCCCCATCATCGTCCCCTTTGGTAGGTGGCCCGGCGCCCCTCTGCCTTGCTGTGCTTGGAAAGGCTTGCAGCCAAAGGCAGGAGGGAGGTGGTGTCTTTCATTGCCTCCAGTGGGGGAGCCCCATCTGCAGGGTGCGATTGGAGGCATTATCTTGGTGCGGATAAAAAGTTGGGAAACTGAGTCACGAGTCCACCCGATTTAGGCTTAATCAATTTTTACCTTTGTTTATACAATTTCAGACAATTATTGTCACTTGTAGTGTCCACATACACTTATGCCAGACAATTAATAACAGATAAGACAGAATTGGTAAATGGGCCCAAGTTACCACATTGTGGGGCACTGGGAAATCGTGCCGCCTTCCATGGTAGTCATCGTCTTCTCTGATCCCTCAGTGGGGTCCTTCAGTTCCCTCCTTCAGTTCCTGCCACGGTGTTTCCCCAGTGTGAGCCCATGTTCTCTGAGATCTTTCGTACATTTCTAAGTTACAGATCACCTCAATCTTTATTCAGTCAGCTTTTAACACATTAGCCCTTTGGGTTTGGGATAACCCATACATTACTCCTGCACGAGCTTTAATTACCCAGCTTCACCATTTTTCCTGTTGGATTTTGCAGTTTGTGGGTCATGTCATTTTATGTTGCACTGCCCTGGGTCTTCCCATGAAGACATATTTTTTGTTGTCACAGGTTTGTCTCTTTTTACCTCAAAACTTCCAGCACGATACGTACCTTTGTTCTGTCAGCAATAACATTGTTTTAAGCCAGGGGTGGGCAAACTATGGGCCGGATCCAGCCCGCGAGCTGCACCAGCGGCTCAGCCCCACTCCAGCCAGGGCGCTGGGTCAGGGGCCACGCCACGTGGATCAGCCCCGCTCCAGCCAGGATTCTGGGTAGGGGGCCACACCACATGACTCCCGGAAGCCACGGCATGGCCCCGCTCCGGCTCCTACATGCTCCAGTGTCCCCCCCTGCCCCCCCAGCGCTCCAATGGGAGCTGCAGGGGCGGTGGCTGCGGCTGGTGCAGTGTGCAGAGCCACCTGGCCACGCCTCCACGTAGGAGCCAGAGAAGGGACATGCCACTGCTTCCGGGAGCTGCTTGAGGTAAGCGGTGCTCGGAGCCTGCACCCCTGAGCCTCTCCCCATGCTCCAACCCTCTACCCCAGCCCTGGTCCCCCTCCCGCTCCCCAAAACCTTGATCCCAGCCTAGAGCACCCTCCTGCACCCCAAACCTCTCATCCACAGCCCCACCCCAGAGCCCACACCCCCAGCTGGAACCTGCACCCCTTCCCGCACCCCTGCCCCAGCCCTGATCACCCTCCTGCCCTCTGAACCCCTTGGTCCCAGCCCAGAGCACCCTCCTACACCCCAAACTCCTCATCCCCAGCCCCACCCCAGAGCCCACACCCCCTCCCAGACTCCAACCCCAGTTTTGTGAGCATTCATGGCCTGCCATACAATTTCTATTCCCTGATGTGGCCCTCGGGCCAAAAAATTTGCCCACCCCTGTTTTAAGCAGATCAGCAATTTTATGTAAAAGAAGAATTGGCAAAACCACACTTATGCCACCAAGGTCTTGGCCTAAGTGTTACCTCATCTGAGGTCATTTGCTGTCCACAGTTACAAATCCTTAACCTAGAACTAGCAAAGCTTTTCATTTGCAATTTAGCCATCCTGCATACTTATATTTCAGTGTTATAAGTCAGTAGATGTTATCCCCTTAATCTGTTTGGGGAAGGGAGTTTGGAAAGCATGGCTATGATTCTTTAATGGCACAATTTCTTATCTTCTTTAACCGGGGTTTACATTCCAAGCCCAGTTTTGTTTGTGAACCCTTACAAAGAAACGTCATTAGAAATGTTCCTCTGAATACATTTTGAGGGGTGTCTTAGATATAGGGCCTTGATAGTTAGTTGTTGTTGATGGTACCCCCACAGCCCTTGTGTGGCATGGTTTCTGTCACCTGGGTCTGGTATTTGAGCGTTTGTGCGAATTAGACCCTTTAGAGAGCCAGGCTGTAAATAGACACACAATGGCTCTCGCACCCCCTTGGTGCCCAGCATTCCCAGTTAAGGGACAAGCGAGCTACCAGCTGGAAGCTCCACCCACATGCCTGCTGCTGTTTCTCACCTGGTCATGTATTACCAGTAAGAAAGATGACCCCCCTGCTCCCTACTAGGAGGCTCTCTGGCTGCCCCCATTTCAGGGGATGGCTGCCCCTGTAACTGCAGTGAGAACATCTGCCAGGCTGGGCAGTGAGCTGTCGATTTCCCAGCTGGAAAAGAAAGGGCCTCGGTAGTCTTTGCATAACAGCTGTTTCTGCTCTGCCTCTTGCCCAAAGACCCCTTTTGCCCCAAAAGAACGCTTTCCTGACTGGCAGTATGTCCCCTCTGCTGCCCTGACAGCAGTCCCTACAGGGTGACAAGTGCATGTGTGTGGGGACAGCGAATGGACCTATTGCCCAGTCCAGCTGATGCTGGAGTCCCTGAACCACTCTGTTTGGTGGATCATAGTCTCCGCATGAGGATGGAGAGCGGTGACCTAGCTACATAATGCTCCATGTGTGGCTGGTTGAGAAGCTTCTCTGTCCAATATTATCATGGGCCTTGTCTTCTGTTCCCTGAAATATCTTCTTGGAGAGGCCATGTTTGCAGAGCTCATGCCTAGAAGGGTGAGCCAGGCCAGAGGTTCTCAGCCAAGCAAGTGCTTCCCTCTCGACACTTGCTGAAGTGTTCAGTGTTAATGCCCTGCCTGATGCTGGTGTTCCAGGAGGTTGAATTTTTGGTGTGGCACTCGATGCTTTGCCATGCATAGGTGGCACTGGCTTCTGCTGGCACTAAGGGGCACAAATAATGACATGAAAATGAGCCCCCTGAGTATCGCACCTGGCCTGAGGATTCCCCTCTCAAGCAGGTGCAGAGCAATCTGCTTGCATCCCAGAGCGGGGGTTCCCTGGAGTGGGGGGTGTTACAGCAGGTACATGTGTCACTGTGGACGCTCAGATCCCTAGCACAGCAGCTCAGCCTGGCGGAGAGGGCACTGGGAGTGTGGAATAGGTCAGATAACGCTGGAAAGTCCTCCTTTAGCCCCGTTGAATGAATCCTTTCCTTTATGGAAAGTGGGGCTCTGGGGGAGTTGCACTCCACACAACACTCTGACCCCTCTGTTCAGCAGTGAAGTGGACACTGGAGAAGGGCCTTCCCAGCAGGCGTGGTAGGGAGAATTATGAGGCTTCACCTGAGTATTGGCTAACTCACTCCAGCTTCCCAGCACCTTGAGTTTGGAGTCGTCTCCCTAAAGTCCAGCCCTGAGCAGCCTTGCAGAGAGAGCATGCTGGCACCTGTGAGCCGGTCCCTGATCTCCCACTATCCCCTGCTGCTGACCCTGGAGCCCAGCAGCCACCTCACTGCTCTTGCTCACTGTGTGTCTCTCTCGCTCTCTCTCAGGGTTGATGTACATGCTACTCAAGCACCTGGTTGACAGGTACAACCTGTACTACGCTTACCTGCCAGCCAAGCTGGACAAGAAGATCCATTCGGGGGCCGTGAACCAGGTGGTGGCAGCCCCCATTCTCTGCCTCTTCTGGCTTCTCTTCTTCTCCACCATGCGCACAGGTAAGCACGGGGCGAGGGGAGGGAGCTAAGGGGGTGCGTGGCGGGCACCGAATTATAAACACCGAACTCAGCCTGGCTGAGAGTGCTGGGCTTCCTGTCCCCTCAGCACCACGTGCTGGCTGTCCCGCCTTTGTAGTGGGCAAAGGGCCAGGGCAAAGGCCCCTGGGGGGGTGAAGCCGGAGGAGCTGCATGCTGGGTGTGCGACCACCCTGACTGTGACCCTTTGCCTTGCCCAGGGTTCCTGGCCCCCACCTCCATGTTCACCTTTGTGGTTCTCGTGATCACCATTGTGATCTGCCTGTGTCATGTCTGCTTCGGACACTTCAAATACCTCAGTGCTCACAACTACAAGGTGAGGTCCCAGGAGGCACTGGGGGTGGGGGGTTGGAGGGAACCGTGGATGAGGTGATGAGGGGTTACCTCAAGTTGGGCTGTTAGGGAAGCTCCTCACAGGGCCTTTCCTCTTCATTATGGGCTCCCTGGTCGAATACCTCTCCTGGCTCCCCACTCACATGCAGGTGGGTGTAGTTGGGACAGGGCCCTTCCCCCATCTCAGGACCACCGCCACTGGTCTTGTGGGGGGCAGGAAAGCTTATTGGGAGGCACACCCCCTTGCCATGCCTCATCATTGACACATAAGGCTGTTCCCTCTCCAGCCTCCTGGAACAGGAGCCTCATGGGGCTGCCCCTGAGCTGGGCACTCAACCCCCTGCAGCCCAGCCATTGCTTGTGCGCCCAGGTTCCCTGGTCAGATAAGGCTCCCAGGGAAGGCTTGACGGGGTCAGTGGACCAGCTGCCCCGCCATCTCTGTGCCATGTCTCCATTTCACTCTGTTGCCCTCTAGATTGACCACACGGAGGTGGACGCCGTGGACGGGAGGGTGAACGGGCAACCTGCCGCCATGCCGCCAGCTCCCAAATCCGCTGTGAGTCGCCAGCTCCCCCGCTGCCGTGTGTCTCTCGGTTTGGGACAGGGGAAGGGGGCTGCACACATCTCTTCCTGTCTGAGGGCCTCACTCCGGGCCTGGCCCAGCCAGCATCCGTGGGGCGCAGGCAGGGCTCAGAAGAGAATGCCCTTCCGCATGTCCTTCGCCCAGCTGAGATGAGGAATTGTACTGTCCGTCTCCTCTCTCCCCCCCCTCGTGCCCCTGATGCTGTTTGTTCACTTTTTGCCTCTCTCTCAGCTGGGACAATGAAACCAGACGGGTCAGTTCCCCTTTTGGTTTCACTTTCTGGCTCTCGCCCATCAGGGCACGCTGCAAATGTCGCAGGGCTGGGACCGCCACAACCCAGCGCCAGCTGCTTTCATTGCAAGCTGACATGATGGAATGAAAACATTTTTGGGGTAACCTCTCCCCCCCCCCACCCCCGGCCCAGCTCTCTGGGGTCTGGAGTCCCTAAGGTTGCCGCTTTAAATCTCTCCTGAGCAAACCGGCTCTGGTATAATCAAGTTCCTTCCAAGGCCAGATACTCTGCTGCAGCTAAGATCTGCGGGTGGTGGAGGGAGGGAGGAAGGAGCCTCAAGGAGCAGGTTACAACTGCCGGACTCTGCCCGCATCTCCATTGTAAGTTGGAGCCACCTGGGGGATGCTCTGGCCTGTGACAGCTGGTAATGATCTCCAAGAGACCATTTGCCAGCTGGGGATAGCTGGATTGCAACGCATCCCAGCCATGCCCCTTCATTCCCTTATCTCCTATACCAGGGCTCTTTGGGCCTCCTACAGGAGCTGGCTACACCAGTCCTGATCCCACTGGGGACTCCCCCATGCCAGGGTGCTCTGAGTGGCACAAAGGGGACAAGGAAGTGGGGCTGTGAGTCCTTTGCAACATCAAGATTTGTCCTGAGAGCAAACAATGTGTGACTAGTAAAGGAAGGGCTGGATTCCCCTCCAGGAGCGTGACTCCACTGACTCCTGATTCACCCCAGCATACGGGGGAGCCCTGATGAGGCCTCATCGGAATGGCTGTGTGTATGTGTAGAGGCCGCTGCGGCGAACCTGGCCTTGTCACCGTTTCCCAAGCCCATGCAGTCCTGCTGCCATGCGCTTTCCAGTTACCCAAGGGCCTGTTTGGTAAAGTTCTGCTGTGACATGGCTGATTTGCAGATTTGGGGGGCAGGGATAGGCAGAATTCCCCAAACTGTCCTGACTGCTCCCATTTGCCATGCAGCCAGACAGGTGTCCGTACAGGTAAACCAGGTCTGTGCTGAACTCCAGCTTCCTGAGGGGGTGGCTTTGTCCCTCCCGGTTAGATCCCCTGCTGCGCCCCATCCCCACAGTAAGGAAGCTTCTTTCAAAAGGGCCTCGATATGCGAGTGCCCAGCTTGAGCCATCTTAGATTGCCAGAAAGTGCTGGGCACCTGTCTTCTGTGGGGAAAATCAGACCCCTTTAATATCAGGCCCTCCAGTCTTGTAGAAGCTCTGACCCCCACTACTCCCAATGCTCCCACCCCTGGCTCTTTGGAAGGTTCAGATCTACCTCGAGGTCTTCAGAAAATGGGGGGGTTACCTGTAATGGGACGTCAAGAGCTGCACCCCTGGCCGTGCTGCTAGCATTTCCCATCCAAGCAGCCTCCCTGAAATCATCCAGTCCTTCTCCCTGCCCCCGTCTCATGCTGAAACCTGTGCATTCCATGCAATAGGAGTTCTTTTCAGCCCCAGCATGCCCTGCGCTCAGCCTCCTGTCTGCATGGCGCTTACCCACCGTACTGCACTGCTGTGGCTTTCCAGCAGCCTGCACAGAGCTAACAGGTCTGTTGTCTTTTCCCTCTCCCCCACCTCCCCTCCGCAGCAAAAGTACATCGCACAAGTGCTGCAGGATTCTTCTCCGGAGGGCGACGCGGCCGAGTCCGAGGAGCAGGGGTCCCAGGACGAAGAGCTCATCAACCCGGACGGCATAAACGACACGGATTTCCAGTCGTGTGAGGACAGCCTGATAGAGAACGAGATCCACCAGTAGCGACCCCAGAGGGCAGGAGGGGCAGGGCAGTCCCGGGAGCCAGGGTGGCTGCTGCAAACAGAGAGAGAACCGAATGGAGACGGGAGCGTGGCAAGGAGGATGCCAGCCCCTGCCCCCTCCCACCTGCCCTGGCTGCTGCCCTAATGCTCATTCCAAGGGTGGGAAAGGGCTGTGCATCAAATTCTCCATTCCTTGCTTCCCCTGCCCTGCTCCCTCTCACTCCCGTCTGGGTGGGTGAGAAGGGACCTGCTCTTACTAGTTACCTTCTCTAACACATACTGAGACCACGAGACCCCAGGAAGGGAGAAGAAAGAGGAGGAGGAAGATGACTTTGACCCATGCTGCTTCCATTCTGGGAGAAAGAGGACCCAGGGGCAGCAAAAGCCTGGATGCTTTGAGGTGGCAAGTGTTGAGAGGATCTCTGGTCTCCAGTGGCCTCCCCTCAGCCCCCCATATCTGGAATCTTGAACACTAATAATTTATTAGATTTAAAAGAAAAAAAAGCTTTAATCAAGGTATTGCAACCCCAGCTAGTAGCGGGTGGCTGGGAGCCCTGCAGCTAGCACAGGTCCTAGCCGCAGAAGGAGCTTTGCCCTTTGCCCCCCGGCTGTGTCTCCCACACGCATGTGCATCGGAGTGTGGGTGCCCCTCCCCAGCCCCTGGCTCTGTGGGCATGTGAGGGCCACGGTCCGGTTTGGGGGAAGTGTAACAGCCTGGGCCTGTTCCTGCTCTTCTTCCCCATGGACCCCAGTGTCCGTGGCAGCACCCAGCCGAGTGCGGGGAGCAGGTGTCACCCAGTGAAAACCGCGCAGGCTCAGCGATGGCTGGAGAGCACATCCGGGTGGCGAGGATAGTGGGAGGACCCCTCGCAGGGCGAGGGGAGCATAGGGGCTAGCATGGGCGTGTATCCTAGCCAGCCTGTAGGAGAAGAGGGAGCCCCTCCCCCGGCACGGCCTTTTCACATCTGCAGTAGCTGGATCCCAGTCGGGCCGTGGTGGGGGCTCACCATGGGGCATGTGGCATTGTTTTAAGTGGCGTTATTTTGTACATTTTCCCCCCCCCCCTTTAAAATAAAAAACTGACACCCAGCTGCCGCCGCCCCCCATGCTGTCCTGTGTCTGCGCAGCGGGGCCAGCAAGGGGGAGGACTGGAGTCAGCTTTCCCTGACTGCTGTGGAGTGCAGCTGGGCACTGAACCCAGCTACCAACAGGTGCTGGGGCTGACCGTCATTCCCTGGCCCTGGTACCGAGCCTGGATGACCCTTCCTGTGTGTTTGGTTCCTGCCAGCATAGGGCTGTGGCTCCCTGTCCCCATTGCTCAGGCAGCGTGAGAAGCAGCCTCTGCCATCATGCCTTGCCCAGCTCTGGAATCCCAGTCCCCGGGAGAGTTGCATCCCTCTTGTGAACTTGGTCCCATGGGTGAGTGTAACATGCTGCTGTGGGACTCTCCTGGGACATCACTGCCTGCTGGGCATATTTCTAAAACCTCCCTCCGACCCTTAGCACCAAACCCACGCTAGGCTGGATTTGCACAGGGGGCTGCATGCCAGGCAGAGTGAGCAGCAGGAACACAAAATAAACCTCCCTGCTGGTAAGCTATATTTATTTTCCCTTGCCTCCCTCACCCTGCTGCTCTGTTCATTGGCCACTGCTGGCCACAGCCCTGACTGCACACCCTACGTGGACACTGCTCCAATTAACTTCAGCCGGAGCAGCGCTTGGAGCCCAGTGGGTGCGTCGGAGCAGACTCCAGGAAAGGCAGTAATAACCTGCCTTGGTCCTTTGCTAGCAACTTCCAGCCAGGAGCTCAAAGCACTTTATAGACACTAAAGAGTTAAGCCTCAGCCCTCCCCATCTCTGCTCCCAGGAGGGCAGTCAGACTTGTCATCCCCATGGTACGGAGGGGCAAACTGAGGCACAGCAGGGAAGAGACTTGCCCAAGGTCACACAGCAAGTCCAAGACAGTTTGGAACAGAGACCAGATGTCCTTCCTTTACCCTGCCCCTCTAATAGGAATGCCAGAGACAGAGGCAATAGCAGGACTTGCTCCTTGATGGGGGAAGACAAAGGGATGAAGGGCTCAGACCCTGGCTCATTCTTAGCAGCTAGCTGATGGCTGGAGCATGTTCTTCTGTGGTAGTGGCTGTGAGAGGGTGGGCCCAGTGGGTTCCTCAGGCAGACTTCCCCTCCCCTCTAGAGCTCCCTGCTGAAATGCACATTGTTTCATTTTGATTGATTTCTAGCTTGGCCTGGGGGAAATGAAGCACAGGGCTCTAAGTGCCCGTGTCCAGACAGGGGAACAGGGGGGATGCTGGTCCCACGGCTGCCTATTCCCATCTGCACCACTCCCTTCACCCCAGTGTGGCGGGCAGGCTGCAGTTGCTCTGTATGTGCAGCTGTTGGGCGCAGTCCCTGGGCACTGCCTGGGGGGTGGAAGGGGAGCTGTCTTCTAACTGGCACTGTGTCTGAGTCGAGCTGTGTATAATACCCTGTATATATTTGTGTAAAAAAGAAAAAAAAATTGAACTTATCAGATTGCCAGCCTCTCTGTGTCGATGGGTTCGCACTGGCGGATGCAGAGCCACGGGCATCAATGTGGGGTGGCGGGTGCTGCCTGGTGCCCAGAGCCTCAGGTACCATGTGTGCGGAGGGCACTGCCCAGATCCTTGGGCACTGCACGTGAGGTGGGCCATGCCTGGAGCCAAACCCCAGAGCCACAGGTACTGTGGGGAGGGGACCTCTGCCTGGAGTCAGAACCCAGTGGCTCAGGCAGCGGGGAGGGGGGCAGGCTCTGCCTGGGGCTGGCACCCCAAGCCATGAGTACCATGCCGGGAGGCTCCGCCTAGAGCTGGGAGCTGGACCTCAGGCACCACTGGGGGTGGGAGGCTCTGCCCAGCCTTAATTATGACCCTTTCCCCCTGGTTAGTGTGCTGACAGGGCTGTAGGAAGGCCAGGCAGGCCTGGGGCCACACATGTTCCAGGCCCCCAAACCATCCTCCTCTCTGCCTCCAGGATAGACTCGGGCTCGCCCACCCAGAACCCAGCCTGGGCTCCTGGTTGCCACACCCTGAGTCCTGCCCACCCTGTCTGAGCTGCTGCCTGCTGCTGCACTCAAGCCCACTCCACCGGTTAGCTCCCACAGGGCCTTTTGCCCGAGAGAAGACAGGTGTGGGGTGGCATTTGCCCCTCCTCCCCCCCGGTGGCAGAGGCTGGAAGCAGTCCTTGTAAGGTTCAGCAGCCCCAAGGTGGGGCCTGAAGCGAGAGCCCCTTGGCGGCCACGTGTGGAAGGGGGTCCTCGCTTTCTGCCTGAGCAGTGGGTTTAGGGGGGGCTTGCTGGTGGGGTAACAGTCCAATAACCAGTGGTGTGGGGGCACTTCCCAGCCTCAGCTCCTAGGCCTCCCCTGCTATCTACGGGCTGGCTCCAATATCTCACCCTTTCTTGTAGGGAGACAGAAGGGAACTGAGGCCTCTGGGGAATGTGGTGTGCATGGCTGGTGTCTGTGTTACCCACTCTGTGTGTGTGCTCTCAGCAGCCCAGTGTCCCCTCTCTGGCTATAGAGAAAGGGTGGCTATTGTTGCTTTTCTGTGCTCCCTCAGCCCCCTGCCCAGTACCGGTGCTGCCCCTTAGGCTTGACAGCACCTGGCCCAGCTTCTGCATGCACATGCCAGGTGTCTGGCAAGGGGGAGTGGGTCTTCTTGCAACCCACCACACAGTCCCACCTGGCAGGCAGGGCCCAGCTGAAGCTTCCTTATCTCTAGGAATATTTGAATCATACACCAACCCCCACCCATCCCCTCCGCTCTTCAGTTTCACCTCGCTGAATCCCCTGACACTTCCCCTCCCTGCGTTGCCCAAAGGACCCCCAGGCCCACGGCTGCATGCTCCCACTGGCAACTCTTGGCACTTCCAGACCACATCACCAGTTCAAAGTGCTGCCAATGCCTGGGGAGCAGCCCCTCATGGCTAAAGCGGTTGGGAGCCTGAGGTGCTGCAGCAAAGCAATAGTGTGTTCAGCAGAGAAATCAGCTGGTGTGGGGGTCCCACTGTGTCTGGGTGAGCTGTAGTTCCCTCTCTGTGCCCGGGACAGATTATCGCTCTTTTACAGCAGCGGGTCCCAGCCTCTGCTTTGTACAGAGCTGTCAGGTCACTTGGGGGCTAGCACCTCCTTGTCTCCAGCTGGTTCTACCGATCTCCAGACTCTTCATTGCAAAGGAAACCATGTCAAAGCAGATGGAAAGAACAAGGAGCCAGTCTGGCTGCCTCTTCAGGGCCTGCTGCTACCCAGGAAAGAGGTGCCCCTCCCAGGGACCAGAGCCACCAGGAGGAGAGCACTGAGAGCACTCAGGGGAGAAGAGGGTGATGCAGCTGGGCTGCATGGCGTGGAGAAGAGGAGTCTGGCGGGGCAGCCCTTTCAGGTGAGTAGGAGAGAAGGGAGCCAAGCCCCAGGGAGGCACATGCCAGGGAGAGGGGGGCCAGCACAGATGTAGGGGAGGAAATGAAGAGCAAAGAGAAGCAGGGTAAGGTTTGTTTTCAGAACCCCGATTGCATGATAGACCATTAAAGAGCAGCAGCCCCTTCTTGATGGCACATATCCCAGGGAGCTTAGTGACTCCAGGGATGCAATGCAGAGGTTGGAAGTGAGCTGCATCCTGGGTGATGGTGACTGGCAGGGCATGAGCACAAATGGGGTGGAGGGGCCCACAAAACATTTTTCTATCGACATATGGCCCATGCTGTGAATACGCTTGGGCAGCCCTGGACTCCTGGGGCAGGGACAGTCACACATGGGGCACGAGCCAAGGCTCCTTGGCAGGCCCTGAGGAGGGCTGGGTTCAGCAATGCCAGCTCCTGGCAGCAGAGGGTGCTCACGGAGCAATCACGGGGTGGCTTGCTCTAGCTATGTCAATGGCAGATGGAAGGGTCCTGGCCCCCCTTTGCTGGGGGCTGCCTGGCTGCTTTGCTCCAGCCAAGCAGCCTGGGCAGGACTCAGCCACTCCTGGCAAATGTCCCTCCAGGGCAGGAGGGATCCAGGCCCTGCTCTGGGTGTGGCGCCAGCCAGGCGTAGCTGAGGCCTGACTCACACAGAGGGCTTTGGCTCTGGAGAAAAAGCAGCTGAGTGTCACTAGAATAAGAGGAGGAGAGGGCTGGGCTCTTAAAGGCTCTTAAAGGAACAGGGGCCATTCTGTCTCTGCTTGGGTCATGAGGCACCGTTCTGCCAGGGCAGGCCCGCTCACCAGCTGCACCTCTCCACTGAGGTGCTGGGCCCATTCCTGCTCCTCTAGAATTAGTGCCCAGACTGTCATTGACTTCAGCAGGAGCCGGAGCAGCTCCTCTGGGAAGGAGGGTTTGTGGCCCAGGGGGATACCCAAGGCAGGGAGCTCAAAGCAAAGTCCCTAGTAGCTGTAGATTAACAGGGGAAACACTAGCCCCAGAAAGGAGTTGACAGGGCAGCCCCAGAGGGGCAGGGAGACTGGGGGCAAGGGGTGTAGATTTCTCCAGCATCCCCTGTAAGTCACTGACTATACCCCCTACTCACTGCTTGTTCCCACTTGAAATGGTCCCCTTGTGTCCCCCATTGGAGCCCTTGTTGCTCCCACCTCCTGGTCTGAGATGAGGCAGGGCCTAGAGCTAATGGACAATTCAGCAAACCCTGAAACTTGGGAAGCGCTTTTCCATACTGGAAACAGAATGAATGAGCCCATCGCCCAGCTCCTGGGGTGCCTTTGAGCTCTTCACCATGCCTGGGGCCTTGATGGGCTCACTGAGCAGCTCCACCCACCCAGAGGCTACCCGACACATGCAATAAATGCACAGTTCTCGAAGGCTGCCTTTGCGTCTCTTCTCAGGGTCAGAGGTCCCAACACCCCTGCCTCCCTCCTACAAGGGCTCAGTAACTCATCTCGTGCCATCTGGGCCGTGCCCGCTGTCTCTGCAGCTGAGCTACTCCATGTCTGTCCCCTGGCTAGTAAAAAGGGCTGAAAGGGTAGGCCACTAGCTCTTTCCCTCAGCCAGGGTGGCTCTTCCCTCGGACCTGGCAGCACTGCCTCCAGCAGAACCGGGAGTGGTTCTGCGGATCCATTCAGCTTGCCTTGTTCTTTCCTAGCTTTGTCTGTTTGACCCAGTCCACGGGGCAAAGGCCCTTGTTCTCTGGTTCCTAGCTTCTTGTGAATCCCACAAAAGGCTGCTGGGTATTTTGGAGCTAGTCCTGGACCAGTGGGTGACACCTAGAACAGAAGGGGTCCCAGCAGGGTGTTCTATTAATGCAGCCATCTGGCTGGGGATTCTTAGGGGCTGTGACCCCAATCCTGCTCCCTTGGAGCTAATCGCAAAATCTCCCACTGACTTCAGTGGAAGTAGGCTGAGGCTGGAAGGGGTGAAAGCAAAGATCCTCAGCCAAACCTAACCTGCTCTAAGTATGCAATGTCACTGGGGTTGGGACTCCTTTACAGCAGGGCTGTATCCTCCTGTTCTTAACTCTCTCTCACACATAGCCCCTGGGGCATTTTCCTTCCTGCAGCTAGTTCTAATTAGTACCTGGCCACCACTGCCTGCTTTAGCCTGTCAGCCACAGGATTATGCTCTGGTCAAACCACCAAGGCAAACCTGTCCTCCAGGGGAAACCTGCTCCCTCTCTCCCATCCCCACCCTCACTGGCTCCTGCCTCTCCTGTGCCTTGGAAAAATAAACAAACAGGAGGCTCAGGCGGCTCAGGTGAGCTTAAAGCAGACACTGAGCCAGAGCTTTTTTTGCCAGGACTCACCCAGCCATGTTCGCTGCACAGCACCCAGTGCAGCGCGCACAACACCCCCTTGTTGTGCAATGCCCTTCCCAGTGCTCCAGGGAGGGGATGCTGGCTGGATCACTGCCCTTCATGCAGCAGGTCCGGGGCAGGGGCAGGTGCCCTTCCACCCCCCACCCCTCCAGTCCATAAATTTGCCCTGCGCAGACAGTGCCATGCAGTGTCCTACACGCTCCCTCAGCACTTTTGCCCTGCATGTGTAAAGGCCTCCCCCTCCCCCTCCGTGCTTGTGTGCCTGCTCATGGCACAAGACGGACGTGCAGTCCCTTGCACTCACCTGTATACCCACATGTTCCTGTAAAGCTATACATACAGCATACACCTGTATAGCCAAACTCATTGTACAGACCCCCACGTGTGCAATGACACACACACCTCCAGGCCCCTCCCACAGGCTGTATTACCAGGGGTGAGGGGAACGACACCACCGTGCCTTGTCCATCCTTTCAGAGGTGTCTTGAGGGAGAGGCTGTTGTCAGACACCGCCGGTGTAGTGCTCCGCTCTATCCAATGTTGATAACAGTCGGCTGCGTGCGTGTTCCCTCTGTGCGCTGCCCTGGCTCTGCGCAGATAGCGGACACAGGAGACCCCGAGAGAACTCCCAATGACCACAGACTCCGATAAGGTACGAAGGCACCCGGCCAGGTTTATTGTCAAATGAAACAGTCTCTAGCTCCCCGGATCAGATGTCTACAGTTCTGCTAGTACATATGTGCTCCCTGACAATGGACACAGCTCAGTCAGCGGTGGGACACTCCACTGCCCCTAGGCCGGACAGAGAGACCGCCCCAGGGATGCATTCTTATACACAGGTACAAACAAGTTACACATCACTCCTGACGTATTGAGGTGCAACCCCTCTACGTAACAAGGTACAACCCCTTTAGGTAGCCAGGTGCCGCCTCTCTCCTTGTACATGTTGGTTTGAACAAAACAACTCTATCCATCATATTACTCTTTTGACCATCTTTGGGATGCGTCAGCCTGTTGCTTGTTATGCGTGTGGAATGTGCAAGTATCGGAGTGTTCTGATAGCTAGTGGTCCAGTACCTTTTAGATATATATATATATATATATTTTTTTTTTTTTGCAACGTCAGTCCTTTCCTTGCCAGCTTCTGTGAGCAGGGCCTGCCTCTTGCTCACAGCTTCACTTTGTTTTATGTTAGCAAAGTCTTGACCGTTACTTTAGTTCAGGCTTTAGGCCTCATACCGGGCCTCTGATATAAGGATTTATGTTTCAGGGCCTCATCTTACTACAAAGGCTATCAGGTATTTCATTTCAGTGCATTAACTCCTAGTCTGCCCTGCAGGGGATCTGGTCCCTTTGAGGGGCATTAAGCGCTGTGGGTGGGCTGCTATCTGAGGTGGGGGATCCTCTGACCCTGGAGACATGGGCAATGCCCTTCCCAGTGCTCCCAGTGATCACTGCCCTTCATGCAGCAGGTCCAGGGCAGTTCTCAGAAAAGTGCCTGGAGCTGCTGGAGTTGTCCTGTGAACAGCTGGGAAGGATCCAGTTGGCTCTTGGTGTTGGGGAAGCAAGGTCCAGCCCCGGGACGTCCCAGGCTGTGTGAGAGGAGTGGCCTGCCATTGGAGAATGAGCAAAACACACAGCCTGGCTGTAAGAGGCATAAGTGATGGTGGTGAGAGAGACCTCCTCATCGGGAAGGAAAAGGGCAGCAAATTCCAGTGGCCTGCACATGTGAGTGGGAGCCAGGAAGGCTAGGCTTATATTTCTGATGCTACTATGGATGTTTGTCACCTGCCTCAGTTTCCCCATCTGGAACATGGGAGGATGATCCTGAGCGCTCTAATGTGGGGAGGGTATGAGGTTAATTAATGTCTGCAAAGTGCGTGTGGTTGGCATGCAGGCTAGGAAAGCTGGGCAGTGTTTTGTATGCCCTCTTCTAGATGGAATCAGAACTACTCAAGTGTGTGTCATAGACTCTATACTATTAATGGAGGTTCTCCTTCACTCAGGGGTTAGATCCTCTGCGTTTGGATCCAGGACTGTCGGAGCCTCTGCTTCAGCCCGTGGTGGGAGCCAGGCTCAGAGTCTTCTGCTGACCCCAGGGCCAGCCCCTCTGGATCCATCACTGGTGCAGGCGCCTTGCTTTTGGAGTGAGGATCCCTTTGGCAGGCGTCTCAGAGAGCTGAGGCTTTTCGTTCAGTCTCCTCACCCCTTGTAACGTGCCCTGACGCAGCCGAAGGGCGGTGCAGGATCTGCAGCCTGGCACACAGGGCTGGGCAAACACCAGTCGGGGGGGAAATCCTGAAGTGGGGCGGGGAAGGGGAGGCCTGGGCTTCTCCAGGGAGCAGCTCCAGGGCAGGGAGTCAGACAGCAGCTGCTGTGCCTTTAATTTCTCTGCCCGTACCGCCCGCCCCCCCCCCACTCAATCTAAGCTGCATGCTCCGCACATCCTGCCACCAGGCCAAACCCCACCTATCCTCTGTGCAGAGCCAGCAGCCGAGCTAGCGCCTCTGCTGCAGCGAGCCGGGGCGAGGGAGGCTCCCAGCACCCGCGCGGGGCCAGGGCAGGAGAAGAGAGGGAAGGGCCCCCCCGGGAGCAGCCCACACAGTAAGTCTCTCTGCTCTTCTCAGCCCCTCCGGCCATGCTGGGAGCCGATTAACAGCTCAGCTCTAGAGGCTGCTAATTTCAGGGCCTGCCTGGGAGGGAGGGGCTGGTGGCAGGGACCCTCCCTGGCTTGGGCACTCGCTCCTCTTGGCTGTGGCAGCTGCTTCAGGGAAATGATCAGGTGAGTCAGGGCGGTGGCACCGGCCTATGGCACAGGTCTCTCCCCCTAGAGCTCTGAAGATGGGGAGGGGCTCGCAGGGTTCTGGCTAGAAGTCTGTGCTCCAGGCCTGGGGGTCCCCTCCCTCAGCACGAGTGGGGGGAAGGGGACCCCCCCCTTTTGCACCTGGGAGGGCAGCAGTGGCATTTTCTCTTTGCCCCCCGCCCTGCAAGTGTCTATGGTATGTGCAAGGGGAAGCTGCTCTGGGCTGAAGCCAGCTGCTGTGTTGCACCCAGTGGCTGTGAGCCAGGCAGGGACTGCAGAGGATATGGGTGTTCAGCCTCAGACCTGCCTTGGGTCCTGGGCTGGGGGTGGCTTGTTAACCGGATCGTTGTTCCAGCTCTGGAGTTTCCCCCTCCTCCGCCCCCCAGCCTTTCCCCAGTGCTGCACAGCGATGCCCTGGGAGCGCCCGCCCTGTGCATTGCAGGGCTGCCCTGCTGGGAGTGCCAGCCTAGGGGAAATCCTAGGCGGGTCTTTCTTCCACCCCTCACCCACGCTTCCTAACTGGCAGTACTGCAGTTCCCCAATGCACCCTGTCTGGAGAGGAGCCTCTCGGTGGGGGCGGGACAGGCCGACCTGGGGAGGATCCTGCCATTCTGAAGGGAGAGGTTGCTGAGAAATGAGCTCCCTGGCTCTGGCAGCAGATGTGTTGCAGCAGTGGGGGCCCTGTGAGTGCCTCAATAGAGGAGACTGCAGCCCATGGTCCCTGTGGAGCTTGGGGTCTACAGTTGATCGGGGTGGGGGCTATGTGAGAGCTGGGGGAGGCTATGCGTGAGGGAGGCTATTGCGGTCTGTTTGCTTCTTGGCTCCCATTCCCAGCTGTTTGCAGGAAATAGCTTTCCTGCTCCAAGCCTCTGTACTGGGCCCAGCACCCTTTTGGAACAATCTCCTGCAGCTCAAGCACCTCTCAAGACAGCGTCTTTCCATTTGCTCAGCTGAGGTGTAAGACTGGCCCTGGCGGCTTTGTGGTTACTAAAGATCCCAGGGCGTGTTTCCATGGAACTGATGTGAACTCCCTTGGCCTGGCCAGATCCCAGCCTGGGTAACTGCACTGTGCCTTCCATTAGTCCTGTTGTTTCATGTGGGTGCCTGCCTTGAGCTCTTGTGTGTAGTGTTGCTGTCTGGTGTGTTCCACCCCAGAAGTGGCTGCACTTTGGTGCTGGGTGACCAAGTGTGTATTATATGTAGTTTGGGATTGGGGTGTGGCATTCCTTGGACTGGTTGGAGAGAACGTGCCATGAAAGCCTTGGTAACTCTTTTTATGTTTTGCTGGATGTGGTGGCCAGGTGCGTCCAGGCCTGGTTTGAATTAGACACAGTTCCTGGGCTCTTCTGTGCTGTCTGAGCAGCCATCCCTGGGTGCTGGATTCCTCATGGAGTGAGGAGAGCTCGGCCACACACAGCAGTAAATCCAGCCCTGGGACTGCTTGTCCTGTTTCCTTTAACTTTCTAGTCCCTGGAGTTACCCCCTTCTCCATTGGATGTCATTACTGCAGAGACTTGGTGCCCTCCCAGCTCAGGCAGGGATGGTAAGCAGGGTGCTTGTTGTGTTGCAGCAGGCCCTTGATGCAAATCTCTCGGGTTGACACGGAGGCAGGCCTGTCCTAGATACTTAGTACATGCTCTACTGCATCAAGTGCTAACCACCTCCAGCCAGCCGTGGGAGGCTGTTGCAGGAAATGAGGCCTGCATCCACTCCACACCTGGTGGGCAGCACCCTCCAAGCCCAACGGCTTCAGTTCTGGCTGACCTGGTCAGCTCCGCAAGGAGCCTCCCTCAAATGCCTGGGGACCAGCAGTGGTGGGAACAGCTGGACTCTCAACTGTGTGTATAGGCAAAAAGAAAAGGAGTACTTGTGGCACCTTAGCGACTAACCAATTTATTTGAGCATGAGCTACAGCTCACCTCATCGGATGTAGCTCACAAAAGCTCATGCTCAAATAAATTGGTTAGTCTCTAAGGTGCCACAAGTACTCCTTTTCTTTTTGTGGATACAGACTAACACGGCTGCTACTCTGTAACCTGTGTGTATAGGGGCGCCCCTGTGATCACAGGCCAAAAACAAAGGGACCTGGACTTCCCCCCGGAACAGTCACCTGGGTTCTGTACAGAGCTGAACTCCTCCTGTGCACTTGAATAAGGGTCTGCCTGCTGGGTCACCCTGCTGTTGGGTGTCAGCGTCACACTGGGGATCCCAGTGCACTGTTCTGCAACGCTTTGAGTTCTGTTCCCACCTGAGGGGATTGGCACATCTGAAAGAGCTGTCCCCAGAGTGGTGGCTGGGATGGTGGCAACCTGACTGGTAGGAACTGTTGGTGATCCAAGGTCTAGCTGGGGGCCAGTCTCCCCTGGTGCAGGGAGACTGGAGAAGCCAAGTCCCAACACAAAGGTGGAGGGGGAATTGGTGAGACAAACCCTACTGTGCAGCCGGGGAAACCCAATCGCCTGCCTGTGGGTGCACAGTGAGTCAGTGGCAGAGCTGGGATTTGAACCCAGGAGTCCAGTGCTCCTTCCCTGATCAATAATGGTTGCAGCCACCAGCTAGTAGGGCTCAGTCTGGGCATGACGTCGCTGGAGGCTGAGTGAAGACAGAACTGATGTACAGGAACGGATATGGGTTGGGGGGGGGCAAGTTGGGGCCCCTCCCTACTCCACGCCTTCCGCCTGCAGTCACCCCGCGCTCCTGCCAGGGAAATGAGGCTGTGGCCTGGGGGCTTGCCCTGCTCTGCCCACCCAGTGCTCCAGCAAGCCCTTGTGCCCTGATCCCGCTCCCCAGCAGGAGCACTGGGAGCACCCTTTTTTCCAAGGCCCTTGGGCACAGGCCCCATTGGCCCAATGGCTAATCCTCCACTCCTGGTGTAGGGTTTGTTTAGCTGCTGGAGGGAGGCCTTTGGGGACTGGAAGGGCCAGTTGGTTTGTGTCGGAAGGAACAGGGAAGGCGTCTTCCAAACCAAACAAACAGGGCAGTTGTGCTTCCCCTCGAAAACCTCACTGTGCTGCCAGCGTATGCTGGAACAAGCCGAGGTCGCCGGTTCTGAGGGGGGTAGCAAGCTGTCCTAGTCATGCGTTGCTCCGGAGCTCCCGACTGCTCGGATGGTTGGCACCGTGCAGGGCTTGGGGAAGGGAGTGACGCCAGGGGAGGACTTTGAAAGGGAGCTCAGGGATTCCCAGGGTGAGAGTCAGCCCTGGCGTCACTGACTTGTTACACTGAGGAGAAGGCACTGCATGGAGGGATGGGGAAACCTATTGCTATAGCTGGGCTGGGGAGCAAGCTGTGTGGCTGAAGCAGTATTTCAGGTAGCAGTGTGTTTCTGGGGGCCTATTTTCCAGGAGTCTGTGGAGCCAGAATTGCCCCGTGGCATCAAAAAGATGGATGCTGCTGGAGGGGGCCTGCCAGGTACAGAGATGGCTTTGGGCACTCCCTGGACAACGGTTGGCTTGTGCCTCTCTGAAGCATCATCCAGAAATGTGCACCCTATATACCCACCCAGGGGACGCATTGGCTCCATCAGCACCAGCCTGCAGGGAGACCTCTGTCTGCTCCTGCTCAGCTGGCATCCAGACTGGTTCCCCATGTGTCTGAAATGCTCTTCACTCCCTCTGCACTCAGGAGGACTCCAGCATCAGCTTCTGGTTACCTCCTTTGTGAGCACAGCAGCCATCAGGGCCTTCCAAAATACACTGAATAACAAGGCTAATAATAACCTATGCTGTGGCTGTGCCTTCTGGGCAAGGCTCAGCTTATCCACAGGGGGCTGCTGCAGAGCTGGGAGGAGCTATAAATGTTTGAAGAGGAAGCAGGGGTGCAGGAACTCTACAAAAGAGGCTGCTAGTTTTAGGCCCCTGGGGATGAAGAAAAGCATGTAAACGTTCCCAGAGTGTCACTAGTGCAGGGAAGTCTGCCTGAGTCTGCAGACAGCCTGAAACCATCGCTCTGTGAGGGTGACTGCCCCCTGGGGGTGAGGAGGGGCTGTTCACTCAGCTGATGATGGAAATGTCAGCATTAACCACTTTACTGCTGATCACCACATGGTTGGAGAGGGAGGGTTGGTCTATAAAGATCTATGCAGCGTGACTGGGAATGGCAGCTCATTTTGGGGTCACAAGTGGGTGGCACTTAAGAGATGACCCCCAATTATTTTTTCCCATCTGGTTCCTGGAGCCAATCAGCCAGAAGGGAGGATCAGAGAGCTCCACCCACGGGGAGCTAAACCCCAGGAGCAGAGTGGGGCTTTTCACACAATGCTTAGCCTGGCACCATTGTTTTGCAGGGCAACAGTCAGTCGGGGTCTGAGTCACTTGGGCAAGCCGTTGCTGGCATGAGGATGTGCAGTAGGGAGGGGGCATGTAGCGCTGTCAGTGCAGCAGGTGAGGGGCTGGTGCTGCCGCTGGGGAATGCTCTTTCCCTGGAGTGGCACTGCCATGGCTAGAGCATGCTCACACCCATATCAGCGCTGCACAGGCCTGCCGGGGAGGTAGGAAAGGGCCAGGCACAGCATGAGGAGGCTCGAGGCAGGGGAAACCACAAGCCAGGAAACAAAGGCAGCACGGATGACTGTGCCTAGTGGTGTTCCTTGCCCTGCCCTGCCCTGCCAGTCAGAGACAGGAGGAGCTAGCCCAGGGGCTTCCTGGATGGGAAGGTACTTGACTGGTACACCGAGATGGTGTCGCTGTGAGGTTCTTGGGCACACAGAGGTGCTAGTGCTGTGGACCCTGGGGTGGGGAGTTGGCACTGGGAACTGCGTGGGAGTGGCACCAGGTGCAAGGACGAAAAAGGGGATTCATATCGTGGCAAGGAGGGGCACAGGGGTGGGGAGAGGAGCAGAATTGGTACTGCCTGGGGAAAGGGGTACTGGACACGCAGGCGGGAGTTCATAATGTCAGAGGAGCAGGCACCAGGGGCATGAAGGGTGGTTGGGGCTGCGGGGGGAGGGTGTATTCTCTCCCTCCCCACCTCAATGGGCATTGGAACAGATACAGCCAGTGCCGCCATAGGGCAGCTCTGTGGGGCAAGAGCCACATGCACCTTGTGTTCAATGCCCAGTCTCTTGCCCATCCCAAGGAAGCCAGCAGAAGTATAGCATGGGATCTGCCAAGAGCTGTCCCAGCCAATGCCATCCATTCCCCCCTGGTAACAGCAGGAACCCCCAGGATCGAGGGAGACCTCCTCGTGGCCCGGCTCCGTCCACGCTGTCTTGTGCTGAGGGTTGTGGGGTGTCTCTCAGCACTGGGCTGGTAGGTGCCTGGTCCCCTGCCATTCTGGGGGGCTCTGGCAGGGGTGGAATGGAGAGGATCGTGGCTGGCAGCAGGGAGGCTGTGGGGAAAGTGTTAAGGGGCCCCAGGGCAGGATTTCTGGCAGCAGAAAATGGAGCCCAGCTTGGCCGTTGCCGTGAGATGTCCTGGGGGTAGCTTGGGGTGATTGTCTGAGCTGGGGAAGAGTGGGGGTGGGAAGGGTCTGCTCTGCTGCTGTGTGCAAGGAGACTTCTTGTGTGTTTCCAGCGCTAGTCCTCCCAAGTGTCGCTCCCTGTAAGATGAGGACAGGCCAGCATTTCTGAGGGGGATTCCAGCAGGTCCTCGGGGTGATGTTTTACCTGCGGCCTCCCCTTCCGCGGGCCCTAGTGCCAGTCCTCAAAGCGAGGCCTCGGGTGTGCCAGCCAGTGCCCACCGCCTCATGCTCAGTAGTGCTCCTCTGTGCTGCCACGGACCTTGCGCTGGCTGCACTCCCAGCGCAGGCTCTGGAGCAGCGGCGAGGTGGGTCAGAGCTGACCTTGCTGGATGGGGTGGCACAGCGCACTGGGGCCTGGTGCTCAGGGGAGCCCAAACCCACAGGCCCCAGGTGCTGATTAAATCCTTCGGAGGCAGGGACTTTGCAGGCCTTTACCTGGTTTGTGGTGGGCTCCCCACCTCCGCCCATCCGTCATTCACCCAAGAGGGGGATGGGTCGCAGTCCCAGCAAGGGAGGTTGGGGTTTGGCCCAGGTGATGCTGGCTGTGGGGCCCACCCCCATATTTTGGGACGGGAAGCTGGTGACTGGTGGGGGGAGGGCCAGCCGTGTCCCTGGCACTAGTGGGAGTTGGGTAGTTGCACACACCCCGACCAGGACAGAGCTGTGGTCCTGCTGGTCTGGCATCCAGTCTCCAGCAGGGACTGATGGCTGAGCACTCTGGAGTCCCCCTGCACCCGTATACCCCTCTTCCTCCTGAACACCATTGTGGATGGAAATGTGGCCTGTCAGGCTGGAAGCCACGGCCCAGTTCTGCACAGAAACGACAGTGTCTGTGGTATGGATTGGGGTGTGGGAATGGCCCCTGACTGTGGGAGGCCGCCCCAGGGGTCCTTTCTGCACTGCCAACTGGCCCCGGCTTGGTCACTTGGTTTCTGAGTAGCACCCCGTAGAGGGAGGCAAAAAAAACCGAGGAGTCCTTGTGGCACCTTAGAGACTAACAAATTTATTTGGGCATAAGCTTTCGTGGGCTAGAACCCACTTCATCAGATGTATGAAGTAAAAGATACAGGAGCAGGTATAAATACATGAAAGGACGTGGGTTGCTTTGCCACGTGTTAAGTCAGTCTAACAAGATAAATCAATTAAGAGCAAGATATCAAGGGTGGAGAAGTAACTTTTGAAGTGGTAAGAGAGTGGGCCATTACAGACAAAAAAAACCGAGGAGTACTTGTGGCACCTTAGAGATGCCCAAATAAATTTGTTAGTCTCTAAGGTGCCACAAGTACTCCTCTGTTTTTTTTGCTGATACAGACTAACATGGCTACCACTCTGAAACCTGTCACCATTACAAACAGTTGACAAGAAGGTGTGAGTAACAGTAGGGAGGGGCTCTCCTGGAGCCAATGGTACTTTCCCAGCAGAGGCAATGCATGGGAGGGCATGCAGGGTCACATGCCCCCTGAGATTGCTCGGTCACATGGTGCGGCCAGGCCCCCTCTGTGCAAGGTGGGTCAGCCGGTGAGCTGCACAAGGCAAGGAGAGGCAGAGGCAGGAGGAATAGCTGGGAGCTGCAGGGAGGGGCCACTGCTTTCCAGGAAGGGGCGGGCATTGCTTTTTTGGGGGAAGGGGCTGCGTGGGGGGGCAGGACTCAAGCTGTTCTGGGGTTGTGCCACCCCCCACCCCACCCCACCATCATCAGGCATGGGTCATCTCTGTTTCTCGGAATCATGCATCCTGTCGGCTCTGAGCTTGGTTTGAGTCACACTCTCCTGCTGGAGGAGGGCTGCCCCAGATCCTCCCTCTTTTCCACCTTTCCAGACTCCTGTAACTCCTCCAGGAGTTTGAAGTCCAAGTCCCACTGCCCAGGGCTGAAGCATATAATTTAGCTTCACAAGGTCCCCTGTGGTGTGGGGCCCTGGGCAATTGCCCTGCTTGCCACCCCTTAATGCCCACCCTGAACTTGCTACCTCCTTAAACCTGTTCTGCAACCCCCCTGGGGGTCGGTTAAGAGAGAACCACTGCTCCAGCCCACTGAGCATTGCTGGCTCTGGCCTGCAGCCTTGCAGAGATGTCACCACTTGCTAATGGGCCCTCCAAATGTGTTGACTCAATGCACGCTCGGCCAAGGGCATCTCCAGAAGGAAGGGACTAGTGCAGGCAAAATCTACAATGCTGCAGGGCCCATCCCTGGGAGGGGGAGCCTGAGGAGCAGCCACTTCCAAACCCCCCTCCCTTCCCCCCTGAGGAGTTCCCACCTTCCCACTGTGGCCAGTCTCTTTCCCCTCCACCTCATGGTTTGTCTCTGAGAACAATATCACCCACATCTTCCCCCCACCAACCAGCAGGGATAGCTAGAAGTGGGTCTAGGGTTTTCAAACTTTCTTTCTGGCAACCCAGTTGAAGAAGATTGTTGATGCCTGCGACCCAATGGAGCTGGGGCAGAGGGATTTGGGGTGTGGGAGGGGGCTCAGGGCTGGGGCAGAGGGTTGGCGTATGGGGGTGAGGGCTGTGGGATGGAGTCAGGAATGAGGGGTTCAGGGTGTGGGAGGGGGCTCTGGGCTGGGGCAGGAGGTTGGGGTGCAGGAGGGGGCTCTGGGTTTGGGGGACTCAGGGCTGGGATGCGGGAGGGGATGAGGGCTCTGGGCTGAGGGTGCAGGCTCTGGGGTGGGGCCGGGGATGAGGGGGTTGGAGTGCAGGAAGGGGATCTGGGTTTGGGGGGGCTCAGGGCTGAGGCAGGGGATTAGGGCGTGGGCCTACCTCCAGTGGCTGCCGGTCAGCGGTGCAGGCGGGGTGCAGAGGCAGGCTTCCCGCCTGTCCTGGCACCGCGGACCATGCTACACTCTGGAAGCAGCCAGCAGGTCCGGCTCCTAGGTGGAGGTGCAAGGGCTCCACGACCCGCAGCTCCTCGGCCAATGGGAGTGTGGAGCTGGTTCTCGGGGCGGGGGCAGCACACAGAGCCCCATGGCCACTATGGGCTGGACCTGCTGCTGGCCGCTTCCGGGTAGGGACTACTAGTTTTACTACTAGTTTTTACTGCCCACCAGGGTCTCTGGGTGCTGAGCAAGGCAACCCAGGGCCTTGTATTCTGCATCCCAGTACAGGGTTGCGACCCAAACTTTGAAAAACAGTGGTCTGGGAGAGTCCCAGCATCCCCAGTCCCAGTCTCCCCCAGCAGGAGGCACCGTAAGGAGAATGTTGGTTCTGGGGGCAGCTCCCAGCCATTCCAGTCCCAGCCACCCCCAGGAGGCACTATGGGGAATGGGGCAGGAGTGTTGGGTCTGGCAGGGCTCCCATCTATTCCAGTCGCAGCCTGCTTCCACAGGAGGCACTGTAAGCAGCAAGAACAGAGCGTTGGAGTGAAAAGTTCGTCGCCCTGAAGTCCTGGTGGGCAGTGATGAACAGTGGGTGCATTGCCTTTGGTGTGGGGAATGGGGGCTGAGGCGGCCAGGATTCCTGCATGCTTGGCCCCTTTCCAGACAAGTCCAAAATCGCTGTTTGTAGCTCTGTGCAGAGTTTCAGCAGCGGAGCCGCTCCCTACCCCCATCTGCTCCCAGCTGGGGTCCAGGGCAGCTCTGTTTGTTCGGCTTAACACTATTGTGGATAGAAATGTGGCCTGTCAGGCTGAACGCCACGGCCCAGTTCTACACAGAAGCGACAGTGTCTGTGGTATGGATTGGGGTGTGGGAATGGCCCCTGACTGTGGGAGGCCACCCCAGGGGTCCTTTCTGCACTGCCAACTGGCCTGCCACGCTCGGTCACTTTGGTTTCTGGGCTCCCTCACAACAGTCTGTCAAAAGGAAGATGAGGAGTACTTGTGGCACCTTAGAGACTAACCAATTTATTTGAGACGAACTTTCCATCCTGTTAAAGTAGTAGCTGGAAGTACTAGTCAGAGTCCAGCATACAGCTGTGCAAGCTTCTCCAAAAGGCTCCACTATTGCACCTCAAACCAGACCAGCCCTGGGCTCCCCACACACAGCTGCCAGTGTCCCTCACCCCTGACCTGCAGTCCCCCCCACCCCCCCGCTATCCCAGCCCTGGGCTCCCCACACACAGCTCTGCCGATGCCCCTCACCCCTGACCTGCAGCCCCCCTCCTATCCCATCCCTGGGTTCCCCACACACAGCTCTGCCCATGACCCTCACTCCCAACCTGTCTCTTCTCTGCCTAGCCCAGATTCCTCTTGCAAACTCTGTTCCCTTGGGGGAGTCCTGTCCCCAGCCATCCCTGAATCTCCTCTTCCCCACCTCCCACTGCCCCACACACACTGCTGTGCCATGTCTCATCTCCTAGTGCCTTTTTCATCACAGGGGGAGGTTCTGAAGCTAGCGCTGCCTGTGCCTGGCCAGCTGCACCATGATGCCCTTCGGGGGAATTGCCTCCCGGCTGCAGAGAGACCGGTTGCGAGCGGAGGGGGTGGGTGAGCACAGCAATGCTGTCAAGTACCTGAACCAGGACTACGACACCCTGAAGCAGGAGTGCCTGGAGCGCGGCAGTCTCTTCGAGGACCCCCAGTTCCCAGCTGTCCCCTCCGCCCTTGGCTTCAAGGAGCTGGGGCCAAACTCTGGCAAGACCCAGGGGGTACGCTGGAAGCGCCCATCGGTAAGTGCCTGGCTCTCTCCTCTGTGGGGCCTGCAACATCCATCTGGATCCACTCAGCCAGGAGGCCCTGGACTGTGAGAGCTGCTCTGCCATGGTGACCCAGGCTGTCGCCCTGTCCCTTACACACTGTATCACTTTGCCTGCCCTGAACCCTGGTCCACAATCTGCCAAGCACTCCAAACCCCTCTGCCTGCCCCAGGCCTCATCTCCTTCAGACACTCTCCTTCCCCACAGGTGCCCAGAGCCACGGGTGCCAAGGGAGTTCTGTCTGTTGCACCCCCCCGAACCGGTTGCCTTCTGTAGTGAGTTCCTTTTCCCTTGGTTAGATCCGGGCGTTGAAATGTGGGGGTTGGTCTCTGTCTCACCCCTGCCCTTTCTGGATGGAATCGGACCTGTGCAGGTGTGTGAGCCCATTGCCTTGAGTGACTGGGGCCCCTCAATGTAAGCCCTCATACCATTGCCACTAACGAGGTTTGGGGCCTGTGGCTCTGCAGCAGCAGGTCTCAAAATGTTTTCCCACTGATCCCTTTGGAGTGGTTACAGTCAAGGCCCTTACCCACTGCTGGTGGCAGTTGGCACCCCTCTCTCCTAAGGGTGCTGTCAGACACTGCCACTCGTGGTCACCCCTGCTCCCTGAACCAGAGCTCAGCTGATACCTGCTGTGTAGAGATCAGAAAGCGGATCCTGCTGAGATCTGGCACCAGTATTTGAGTGTCTCTGCCCCTCTGCAGGAAATCGTGGGGGACCCTCAGTTTATTGTTGGAGGCGCCACGAGGACAGACATCTGCCAGGGGGCTTTGGGTAAGTACTGTCCCTCCAATCCCTGCACAGCGGCACCTGGGGTTTGGTACAGAGTGGGGAGGAGGTGTTTGTGTGAGGAGTGTTTGAATGGATTGAAATTGTGGGGCCCTCTCAAGTGCAAAGAGAGGATCCTGGTGGCAGGGGCCAGGGTTTTGTAAGAGTCGATTTCCAGCATTCTCTTCAGGAGTTGGGGGATTGACCCCAGTGCCCCTGCTGAATCAACTCTGCTATTACTTCTGTTCTTCCCCCATAATCCCACCCAGCCCTGCAGCTCTGGTTCCATTCTGGGATCTCCCTCCCATCTTGCCAGGATCTAAGAAGGACTTCCCTCCCGTTTAGCACTATGCAAAGGGCAAGGGCTCACAACCCCTTCGTCACTACTGTGTGTGACTGACTGTTGGTTACAGTAGTCCGTGGACATCCCAGCCAGGAATCCAGGCTCCGCTGTGCCAGGCACTATGCCTACATGTCCGTAATAAGCCAGTTCCTGCTCCAAAGAGCGTTCAACCTTGGCAGGTGATGAGAGACAACAGTAAACGAACGTGGTACAGGGCAAAGTAACGGTGCTCTGACTGTGATGGGTGGTGGTGGCTGCTCACTTGCATAGTGTTTTGTGGGCAGCATGGTGGAGGTGAATTGGAAGGACCATGCAGTGGCTCTGCTGATTTTCACAGGGAGTGCCTTCCAGGCAGGCGAGGGGAAAAGCACAAAGGTGACCAGTGGTCAGCAAAGGCTGGCAGAGGTAGATGTCTGGATAATATATTCGAGTTGTTAGGTAGGTGGGGCTAAACTGTGATTAAAAAACAGTAGCTTGTGTTTGATGCCTTGGAGAAGGGGGCGGGGCAGTGGAGGGACCCAAAGAGGAAGGTGACACAGAGTGATCTTAGCTGGCAAGGTGACCTTAGCAGCAGCATTTTGAATAGGCTCAATTGGAGCAAGATGGCATGGAATCATAGACATGTAGGGCTGGAAGGGACCCTGAGAGTTCATCTAGTCCAGCCCCCCCGTACTGAAGCAGGACCAAGGAAACCTAGACTGTCCCTGAGAGATATTAATCTAACCTGTTTTTAAAAACCTCCAGTGATTCCACAGCCTCCCGAGGTAATCTATTCCAGCGCTGAGCTATCCTTACAATTCCAAAGCTTTCCTGATGGCTAACCCAAATCTCCCTGGCTGCAGATTAAGCCAATTACTTCTTGTTCTACCCTGAGAAAACACAGAGAACAATTGGTCGCTGTCCTCTTTACAACAGCCCTTCACATATTTGAAGACTGTTATCAGGTCCCCCCTCAATCTTCTTTTCTCAAGATTAAACCCTCCCTCCCCCGTTTTGGTTTGTTTTTTTTTTACCTTTCCTCATAGATCATATTTGCTAAACTTCTTATGTTTGTTGCTCCCCTCTGGCCTCTCTCCAGTTTGTCCACATCTTCCCTAAAGTGTGTCACTCCGAATTGGATGCAGTACTCCAGCTTGAAACTCACCGGTACCCGAGCAGGGCAGGACAGTTACCTCCTGTGTCTTCCATACAACACTCCTATAAACACACCCCAGACCTACAACACCCCTGTGAACTTGGACACTTCCAAGCATTTGTCAAGGAGCAGTGATGATGGGAGATGATGATGGTTTTGATAGTGTAGCCAGATTTTTTTAAATGCTGCGTAGGAGGAAGTGGCAGGATTTAGATACAGTCTGAACACATGGATCTCGAGAGCAGGGTCTCCTAAAATACTGTGTGCTGATGTGTGTTAAACAGCTGCTATGTTCCACCCCCGAGATGGCTGCATTTCAATGTCTGGGGAAGTGATTACTGTGTCTAGTTTGTTGCACCCCTTGGGGGCTCTGGGAATGTCGAAGCTGCCATGGCACAGCAGCATGACCTGCATGGGGAGCCACAGAGCCTGGCTGGGTACAGTCTCTGGAAAGAGAGTAGCAGGATCCCCAACTCCCTTACAGCAGCCAAAACTAGGCCCAAAATTGCAGTTAGTACATGAGAGTCTGTCCAGGAAAGAGCCATGGCCAGAGTAGAGGTGGGAGGCTGCAGGCCAGGATCAAGAGGCATAGGCAGAGCTGGGTGAATGGGCCAAGACTGGAATGGTAAGATGGGGAGGGCTGTGGGTCAGGAATGAGGGGCATTGGTGGAGCTGGGGGTGGGGCCACAGGACTGGACAAGCAGGGGGAGTTGGTAGCCAGGATTGCGGGGCATTGGCCCAGCGGGGGTGAGGTTGGGCCACTCTGTGGTGTCCCCATGGCAGGCACTGCTGCCTCCACCCGGCTGGGATTCGTGAGTGGAGCGGGTGGTGGGTGCTCTGGGCCTGGCCACGCCCGGGCAGGAAGTTGCTAGGGAGCTGAGTCACAAGGGGCGGGCAGCCAGTGGCTTGAGGGTTGCTGTGGTGATGGTGTGTGAGTTGGTGCCGTGGCTATATTTAGAATTCCCAAAGGGATATCAAAACCAGGCCCTGCTCCTGAGTCCGGTCCAGGGCATGCCCCCCACCACCAAGTCCAGTCCAGGGTCCCCGAGTCCAGGCCTGGTTCTTCTCCTGCTGGGAGCTTTCCTGTTCTGCCTCATGGGCACTCCCTCTGCATCCCATTAATTGATCTTTAAATATTCATGGTAAATAGGCCCAATGGCCTGTGATGGGATGTTAGATGGGGTGGGATCTGAGTTTCTGCAGAAAATTCTTTCCTGGGTATCTGGCTGGTGAATCTTGCCCATGTGCTCAGGGTTTAGCTGATCGCCATATTTGGGGTTGGCAAGGAATTTTCCTCCAGGGCAGATTGGAAGAGGCCCTGGAGGTTTTTCGCCTTCCTCTGTAGCATGGGGCACAGGTCACTTGCTGGAGGATTCTCTGCTCCTTGAAGTCTTTAAACCACGATTTGAGGGCTTCGGTAGCTTGGACATAGGTGAGAGGTTTTTTGCAGGACTGGGTGGGTGAAATTCTTTGGTCTGCGTTGTGCAGGAGGTCAGACTAGATGATCATAATGGTCCCTTCGGACCTTAATATCTATGAATCCCCACTCCTGCCAGCCTGTGCCCACTCTCTGCTGCTCCCCCGCCCCTCCCAGCTTGTGCCATTTCCCTGTTGGATTTGCCAGTTGCCAGAAAAATAATTTAATCTGCCAGGTTTTTTCTTTTTTACATGGATATTATATACTAGATATAGATGCTTTAAGTGGCAGTTGGGGGAGGGGGAGCTGCAGAGTTGCCTTGTGGTTGGGGGTTGGGCTTGCCTCGTGGGGGAGGGGATGCCAGTTTTTTGGCATTTTGGAGGTGGTAACCCTATCTGTCTCCCTTGGCGCCCAGTCGTCTCCGCCCTCAGCTGCTTGTCACTCACGGCCTGGTTCCCGCCTGCAGCAGAGCAGCCTGGCTTGCTCCCTTCTGACTGACAGGAGCAGCTGGGGGTGAGGCACAAGCTGGCTGGCCTCCCAGCAGTTCCTGCCCTCCCCCATTATTCCCGGATGCTCTGGGGAGGAGTGTGAACCCTTGGACACAGTGCCCAATGCCTGGCTTGGATCTTGGGGCAGCATGTGCGTGGGGCTGTGTTTCCATCTCCCTCAGTCAGTGCTACCTCACCAGGCCCTTGGTCCCTTCCTGCAGAGCACATGGGAGGATGGCGGGTGCCGGGGGGGGCACATCCTTCTGCCTCCACATGGCTAATCAGGGGTGTTGTGGGGGTGGAGCATCCCTGGGAGGAAGTTGCTGTAACTCCCCTCACACACTCCCCTGTTAACTCCTTCAGTGGGTTCTGTGGGTCCAGGGGATGCAACTGGCGCTTGTATCATAATGGGCAGCAGGCTGGAGGATCCCATGTGGCGCTGCCCAGGGCAGGAGGGGGGTGAGGTAGAAGTGGGGAGGGTTACAATCTCTGGTCTCAGTGACTCAGCAGGGAAGCTGTAGGAAGGGAGAGGCTGGGGGCAGGTCTGGTGGCTGATCCCAGATCCCTGCTCTCCAGGTGACTGCTGGCTGTTGGCTGCCATTGGTTCCCTCACCCTCAACGAGGATCTCCTGCACCGCGTGGTGCCCCATGGACAGAGCTTCCAGGAGGACTATGCTGGAATCTTCCACTTCCAGGTAAGGCCCAGGGCAGGGCAGTTCCCCACCCCACAACAGGTGCTGCAGAGCCCCTCGAGGTAGGTCCAGGCCTCGGAGTGGAATCCAAGCCTCCCCCATGGCCCTGGCCTAGGACCATCTACACTGAGTAACTCCTGGGCCCTATCATGGCCCCTCTCTTCCCCAAGCTCTGCAGCTGTCCCTGTCCACGGGAGTCTGGTCCTGTCCCGCTCACCCCAGACTCTCCTTCCTCCCCAGATCTGGCAGTTCGGCGAGTGGGTGGACGTGGTGGTTGACGACCGGTTACCGACCAAGGACGGGGAGCTGGTGTTTGTGCACTCGGCAGAGTGCTCCGAGTTCTGGAGTGCCCTGCTGGAGAAGGCCTATGCCAAGTGAGTGTCACCCTGCTGGGCCTGGGGCCAGTGGGGTCCGAGAGGGCGAGGGACTGAGCGGAGAGCACATCTCTGGGGATCTTGTCCTGGGGGTGTCTCCTCCAGTGGGCTTGCTCCCCTGATCTGGGGAGCAGCTGCTGAGTCCCACTGCTGTCTGCCCTGGCGTCCCGCTCATCCTCTGGCTCTGTCTGGTGTGCAGGCTGAACGGCTCCTATGAGGCCCTGTCAGGGGGTAGCACCACGGAGGGCTTTGAGGACTTCACTGGCGGCGTGTCAGAAATGTACGACCTCAAGCGGCCACCCCGCAACCTATCCAGGATCATCCACAAGGCGCTCGATAGAGGATCCCTGCTTGGCTGCTCCATCGACGTAAGGGGTGCTCCTCTTTCCTGCCCTTCCCCAAGGGGTTGTGGGGGGCTTGGGGCCCCTTCTCCTTCCACCTCAGGCTCTGAGGCCAGAATGCTCCCTGCGTCCCCCTCCATGCCCAGCTGCCAAGGGGGTAGGTGTAAAATCCTCCTTAACTGTGTCACAAGGCCCTTGATAGAGCGGGTAGCTCCCAACTGGTATCTTCCCACCATCTCAGCAGGGCTGGCCGTAGCTTGAGGGGTGCCCCACCCAGATCACCCCCACCTGAGGACAGCATGGCCCCCTGCTGAGCCCCAGAAGCAAGGGCTGGGGAGCAGAGCTCGTTCACAGTCTCTGTAGGTACCTCAGGCAGGGGATCTGGATGGGACCAGTCTTGCTGGCGGGGGAGGCTCATGGGTGCAGAGAGATCATTCATGCCGCTCTGCCCCATTGGAGGGTTTTGGAGCAGGCATGTGCCCCCTTGTGGTGAAATTTTGAATCAGCACGCACCGATCTGCCATTTCCAAGCGGGTATGTGGGGGCCATAAAACCAAAATCCCCAAAACAACTGCGGGGGCAGGTCAATCCAAACCTCTGAGGAGAGGAGCCAGAGAGTGGGGGCTTCAGCATTAGCCCCCAGCCTGAAGGGTCCCAGGGGATGTACTGTGAAGTAGAGGGATTCTTTCCTCCTCCCCCAGCCTCTGCTTACAGGCATCCACAAAGTGGGCAGTATCCATTCATCTCCCCCTGCCCCCTCAACCCCTCCTAATGTGTCGCATTGCAGCTATCCCTCCAGCAGAGCCCTTGTTGCAACTGCTGCAGTGAGAGGGAGCAGGGGCTGGGTGGGTGGCTGTCGCGGGGAGTTGAATAGATTGGCCCACATCACCAGCCCTGATCCTCTGGTTGATGGTGCCCTGCCCCTCCCCGGGGCTGGAGCAGCTTGGGATGGGGGTTCTCTGTGGGAAGGCAGCATGTGTCAGTGTCTCCTTAGCTAGAGGAGGAGGTGCTGGCTCTGGACAGGGGGAGATGCACCAATTCCTTGTCCTCTCCCCTCAGATCACAAGTGCCTTTGATATGGAAGCAGTGACCTTCAAGAAGCTGGTGAAGGGGCATGCCTACTCTGTCACAGGCTTCACTGAGGTGAGTGGCTGCCTGGGACCAAGAGAAATTACATGGCTCAGCCAGTGGCATCAGTTTAACCTTTGACCTCTGAATTTTGCCAGGTGGAGTACCGGGGTCGCCAGGAACAGCTCATTCGCATCAGAAATCCCTGGGGTCAGGTGGAGTGGACCGGAGCCTGGTGCGACGGGTGGGTGAGAAACGGGTGCCATGCTGGTATTGTATGGTCCTGCTGGGAGGCAAGTCTTGTAGTGTGCAGTCCAGGTGCTGTTTGCATGGCACTGCTAAGAGAGAGCTTGCAGCGCGTGATGCGCCTGCGGCAGATAAAGGTGCAGCTCCAGGGTGGGCTCCGAAGTGTCTGGCACTGGGGCGTGTCGGGGAGGGTGGCACAGTTCAGTATTAGTGTCCCCTATCTAACCACCTCTCTCCTGCCATCCCAGCTCTTCTGAGTGGGACAACGTGGACCCCACCCAGAGGGAGGAGCTGCAGCTGAAAATGGAGGATGGTGAGTTCTGGTGAGTATCTGCAGAGACAGATGGTGCCACTCTCCAGCAGGCGGGGCAGCCTGCACCTGTTCCAGACGGGGGATGGGGCCATAAGGTTCTGATCCTCGGGGAATCACATGCTTTGTCCTAATGGGCTGAATTCCTACCGAATCAGGAGCCTAGGAAAGTGTCTTCATCTCCCCAGTTAATAACTCTGCTCCTCTGCGGCCCTTCCACCCAGCCAGACGCTATGGAGCTAGCCAGCCCTCCAGGCATGCGAGCGGGGCCTGTTGTAGCACGTCCGCACGCCACGTCCTGTCGCCCCTGTCCCAGTTGCAGGCTGTTGCCGTGGTGGTCCTGTTGTGCCTTTCCCCCTCCCCAGCGCGCCATTGAGAGCACCTGCTTCTTGGCCCAGAGTTAGGGCAAGGGAGTCCGGTGGGGTTTGTTGCCCCGAAGATGGAAGTAGAGCTGGAGGATTGGCAGAGGGCTTCACGGCGCGCAGCTCTGCTAAGGGACCCTATGCTCAGGGCGGGACCCAGCCAGGCTGATGATACGAAGGACCCCAGCTGGGCTGCATGGGGCTTGGGCCAGCAGGAGGGACACTTATTCCAGGCTGCCGTCAATGAACCCAGATGAGCCCCCCTCTGCACTCAGCCTTGTTGGGGTGGTGATAGCAAATAGGGCTGGGACAGGAATGTGAGGGAATAACCTTTGCTGGCCCCAAGCATTGCTGGCTCAGACAATAGTGGGGGGTGGGCTGGATGGGACCGCCCGAGTGTGGCCCCTGTAACTCTTCCCTGTCAGAGAGCTCCTGAGCAGTGGGGCACAGGAAGGGGGTTAGAGCCAAGAAAGCGAGGGCCCCGTGGATGGGAAACTGGGAGCCCCCCCGCCACCCCAGCACTGCTGAAGAAACCCCCTGGTGGAGAGACCTGAGCTGGGTGGAGTCTCAGTCTTTTGTCTGCCTCCCCTCCCCCATGTTCAGGATGGCTTTCAAGGATTTCATGAGGGAGTTCTCCAGGTTAGAGATCTGTAATCTGACCCCTGATGCCCTGGACAAGGACGGCCTGAGCAAGTGGCACACGACCCTGTTCGAGGGTTCCTGGCGCCGAGGCAGCACAGCAGGGGGCTGCAGGAACCACGCAGGTACCACCCACCACCAGCCTGTTCCTTAAGGGTATGTCTACACTGCAGTGTAAGCCTAGGGTTTGAATTCAGACTCAGGCCTAATCCCCTTTCCGTCCACACACAAATCACACAAACCCAGGGCTCAAACCCAAGACCCCAGAGGGGTGGGGGATCCAAGCCTGAGTCAATCCAGGACCCAGGGTTCAAGTCCTGTTGCTCTGCAGTGTAGATGCAGCCCCACTGGACTCATGCTCTGGGAGTCTGCCAAAAGTATCCCACGAGCCAAATTCCATTGTCCTCTGGACAGCCAGGTTTGGTGGGCAGTCAGGTTTTCCCACACTGCACCACAAACAAAGGGCTAAAGCAGCCACGTTTTTGGAAGGGCACTAGGAAATCTGGGGTATAGATAGCTGGACTTGTGCCCACCTAATGGAGACCCAGGTTGGGGCCCAGGGTTCAACAGTTTGGGGTTACAAATGAGTGTAGACGCTCAAGCCCTAGGTTCACAAACTCAAGTTCTACTAACCCTGGGCTTACATTGCAGGGTAGACATACCCTAAGACTCCAGTTTTCATGTGTGTGTGATCAGGGAGCACAGTGATGCTCTGGGAGTGGGTCTGCCATGGGGTGGGGGTTGTGGGGCCTGTCCCTGCTCTGGCAGGGGGCAGCCCCTGGGCAAGGTACAAACTATGTAGCCCAGCGAATCTGAGCCCTTTGATAAGGAGGGAGTGGCTGGTGATCAGAGACACTGGGGGGGATGTAGGAGCCTACCCCTTGTGTACTGTTCGCTGTGGAGAAGTGGGTGCAATGGGGGAGGAGGCTGTGGGGCCTGCTCACCCAATGCATTATCCCGCCTCCTCTTTCCTGCAGCCACGTTCTGGATTAACCCCCAGTTCAAGATCAAGCTCCTGGAGGAGGACGATGACCCCGAGGACGATGAGGTGGCCTGCAGTTTCCTGGTGGCCTTGATGCAGAAGCACCGGCGGAAGGAGCGGAAGGTGGGGGGCGACATGCACACCATCGGCTTTGCGGTCTACGAGGTAAGCCTCTGGGTGTTGCTCAGTACTCCCTAGGGGTGGGGAGTCCCCCATCCCAACCCACATGTGGGCAGCACTGCTGAGCTCCAGAGAGAGCCAGTGAAGGGATTCCACAAGCCCTGTTAGTGGGGTGACTTTCCTCACTCGCCCCCCATTCAGCACTGAGCGCAAGAGGCATCAGGCAGGGGCTCCGCTCCCCACAAACAGGTCCTGATCTCTCTCTCCTCCTTTCCACAGGTCCCAGAGGAGGTATGTCCTGAGCTGCCAAACCCCACCGCTGGAGTGTGAGAGAAGAGGAGTGCTAGGGCTGGCAGGAAGGGGTTAATTCAGAGCCTGGGCTCCTGAGGTCCATCAGCCCTGGGGATTTCCCACCTCAGCCTTTCATCAGTTCCATCAGCCTGCTAGGGCGACCCCTGGCCAAGCCTTCCCGAGGCTGGCAGTAGAAAGCATGCCAACATGTGCTTAGCAAGGGAATACCAGGAGGAGCTGGCTGATGCTCGGCCTGGCTAGCATCACAGGGGCTCGGCACGCTCAGGTTTGAGCAGGAAGATCCCCACCGCCTGGAGTAGCTCCGGAGCCACATGCGGCTCTTCAGAAGTTAATACGCGGCTCCTGGTATAGGCACCGACTCCGGGGCTGGAGTTACAGGCACCAACTTGCCAATGTGCCGGGGGGTGCTCACTGCTCAACCCCTGGCTCTGCCACAGACCCTGTATCCACTCCACCCCTTCCCACCCCCTCCCCTGAGCCTGCCGTGTCCTCACTCCTCCCTCTCCCCTCCCAGAGCCTCCTGCAGGCCACAAAACAGCTGATCTGGAGGTGCAGGGAGGGAGGGGGAGGCGCTGATTGGCAGGGCTGCTGGTGGGTGGGAGATGCTGGGAGCAGGTGGGGGGAGCTGCTGGGGGATTGCTGATGTATTACTGTGGCTCTTTGGTAAATTCTGGCTCCTTCTCCGGCTCAGGAGTCCCCTGCCCTGGAGTAATCGCTCACTGCAGTGTGTGCGTGCGAACATGGAGCAGGGGCTATCTCCTTGCCTCCAGAAGCTGCTGCATTGGTCAGTGGTGAGAGACGAGACACTGGATTAGCTGGGCCGGGCTAGTCTAACAACTTCCTGGAGATGGTCTGTCCTGGGTGGGTAGGTTTGATGGGTACCCTCCACCCGAGAGCCATGAGTCCGCAGCTGTGCTGATAATCTAATGTGTCTGGTGCCTCGTGCCCTGGGCAAGTCCTCCCTGCCCGTGGCTGGGCTGTTACCCATGGGTGTGTCTGGTCCCCAGGCCCGGGGCTGCCAGAACGTGCACCTGAAGAAGGAGTTCTTCCTGCGGAACCAGTCCCGGGCACGCTCAGAGACCTTCATCAACCTCCGGGAGGTTAGCAACAAGATCCGGCTGCCCCCGGGCGAGTACCTCATCGTGCCCTCCACCTTCGAGCCGCACAAGGAGTCCGACTTTGTCCTGCGCGTCTTCACTGAAAAGCAGTCAGACACAGAGTGAGTCCATATGTGAGATAAGCGGCCGAGTCTCAGCTCAGGCTGTGGGGACACGATAGCCCAGCTCATGCCTGGCATGGCTTGGGTGGTCCCTTGGCAGATCTGGCTGAGTGGGAGGCTTCTCCAGAACATAGTGACATAGGGGTGGGGGAAGGCAGTCCCCCCCCAGGTTTGGGCATTGGGATCGAAGCCCTATACAGCTGCAGGGGAGAGGCCTGACCCTTCCCTGCCCATCACTCCATGTCTGTGTTGCCAGGTGTCTCAGTGCTTTGTATCCCCTGGGTGTCTGTTTCCCCCCAGATCAGGGGTAGGACAGGGGTAGGTCCCCAGGTCATGTTTCTTGGGCCCTTCTCTCCAGGGGTCTCAGAACTAGGGTTTCTCTCCCCAACCCTCCTGGCCCGTCTGATCTAGCCATGCTAGGGGGTACGCCATGCTCACCGCCCCCACAGCTCTCCACGCCTATCAGGACTCTGCTCCCCTCCCAGCTGGCATGCTGCCCCCTCCGTCACTGTGTCTCCCTTTGTGTCCCCAGGGAGCTAGATGAGGAGATCACTGCGGATCTGCCGGATGAGGTAAGAGGCCACCAAACCCAAGCTAGTGACACCACCCCTGCTCAGCCTGCTGAGCCTGTGCGGGTGCAGGGCAGCACAGTGCGGCATGGGGGGAAAGAGTTCCAGCTGGGGGCTGGCTGCATTCATGTGCCCAGTGCTAGTTTGAAATGGCCCCTCGGCCAGAGGACCAACTGGGCTGAGGGGCAGAGAAGGGGGCGCGATTGAGGGAGGAGGGCAGGTGACAGTAGAGAATGGGTGGGGAGCTGAAGGGCAGCTGGAGGAGGGGTGCAGAGAGCTCCCCCTGCTGGTCCTTTTCAGTAGGAGCCTAGGTGCGATGGCAGCTCAGCTTTAGTGGGAGGGGAAACTCCAGAGCTTGTTGAATAACCTGCCCCTGGTTTGCGTCGCCCCAGGAAGAGATCTCGGAGGACGACGTGGACAGCTCTTTCAGGAACATGTTCCAGCAGCTTGCAGGAGAGGTGGGTGCTGCCGCTTTGAGCTCTGTTCATGCCCCCACCCCCCACCCTCCTCCGGTGCCCTTTGCGCCAGCAGCAGGCTGGGAGCGTTCTGTGAATCAGAAATGGGGGGCTGGCCGTTGTTGTCTATCCTCGTCAGGATCAGGCCCTGTGGTGCTGGGCGCTGAGCGCGCACGGCTGAGACGCTCCCTGCCCTGAACAGCCCCCAGGCTCCGCAGCAGGGGTGTGGACGTCAATCTCAGGGGTGTAAGAGGCGCGACCCTCACTGCAGCAAGGCTGGGACGCTCTGTACCCAGCTGGGGGACCCATCACTAAGTGGCTCAGTCCCTCCTGCCCTCTGGGTGTCGGGCGCAACCCAGCTCCATAAGGACTGGGCCTGAGCGTTTATGCCCCACTTTATTAGAGGGCAAGAGCCTGCCCCCATACCCACTGCAGCTTCCCATGGAGGCCCCACAGGCTGTGGGTAGGGAAGTCCTGCTTACCAATGCTCCTAAGTCTTTTCCTGCTCCCACTTCGTACCTCCTGCTGCCTCAGTGGAGCTGGGGCGGGGTTCCTGGCCGCAAGACTGGCTCTGACCTATAACCTGGTTTCCTTGGCCAGCAGTGAGGTGCTGCAAACCAGCAGGTCTCCTTCACTGACAGCATAGAGCAGACACGGGCCATCACGCAGCACTTCGGGGGAGGGAGAAAATCCCTGCTTGACGGTGATGTGACAGGGTCAGAGAGGGGCCCAGGTGCTGCCTGAACCACGCCTGGCACCAGGGAAACCCACCACCCTGGTGTCTTGTGAGAGAGTCTGGGGCAGGTGCCCAGCTGAGTGTAGTGAATGGGTCACCGCTAATCCTCTGCCCTCCCACCAGGACATGGAAATCAGCGTCTTCGAGCTCAAGACTATTCTGAACAGAGTCGTCACCAGACGTAAGTGCTGCCCCCGGTCTCTTCCCCCATCCCGGACGCTCTCGCTCACTCGCTCCCCTGCTCTGTGACTCATTTTCCCAATAACAGCGTCTCCTTCCCCCACCCCCAGACAAAGACCTGAAGACGGACGGGTTCAGTATGGAGTCCTGCCGCAACATGATCAACCTGATGGATGTATCCTGCTGCGTGCTGGGGGGAGGGGGAGCCTCTCCTATGGGGACCCACCCTTCTGGCAGAGACCCCTTTTCCCGAGGTGGGGGTGGCGGGTGGGTTTGGTAGTTTCAATAGAGGCCCAGCCCAGCATGGCTCCCCAGATGTCTACTCTGTACCCCTCGCCCATGCTCATTTCTTGGGGGGAAGTTAGATCCCGGCTGCAGCAGCACTGTGGGCCCCTGCTCCAATGCCTCTGACCCCCGTTGGCCAGGGTGCAGCCTGGAGCAGCAGGCTTTCTGGAACAAGCTTTCACTTCCTCTCCATGCCCGCTGCCCAGGGAGCTATGCCTGCTTCAGCCCAGAGCCTGGCCACACCCTTAGTTTCTCTTCTGCCTCCCCCTTTGCGAGAGGAAGCGTCCCACCGCTCAGTTCCCTCTATTAGTACATCTCACGCACCAGGCTTGGGACCATTTGCTGCCCAGCAGTGACCTGCTCCATCTCTGGGCTAGGGGCAGACTTCAGGGAGATCCCTGTCCCCAAGGGGTACTGAGTGAGGGTATACCAGGTTCTCACCCAGACACCTTCAGTGGAGCAGAGCATTCCCCCCTCCCCCTTGTTTTGTCTGACTGCTGGGGTTGGAGGTGGGAATCGACAGCCACTGGTCTGTGCTCCCGGCTCACACTGAGAGTCACTAGGGCAGTGCCAGGGAGTCATGGTCACTGGGGAGCAAGAATTAAACACCACCACAGCCCCACATCCACTGCACCCCAAGATGGATGGGAGCACATGCCAGCCCAGCTCTTAAAGCCACTCTGATCCCAGAGCGCTTCACAAATTGCGTGTACACAGTGTCACAGAAACACAGCCACCTCTGGGGTGGGGCACAACAGCTGTTTAATTGCTGCACAGCATAGCAGCGTGAGGGGATCCTGTGCCCAGTTCATGCAGCAGGGGAGGGAGAGGAGCCAAATGGAACTGAGCAGGTTAGAATTTGGCCTGGCTAAAAGCCCTGTTCTTGCCAAAAGTTTCCTGGGATCTTGAATGAACACAAGTGGCCAGGGCCTCTGCCCTTCCCAACCTCTTCCTGCCCCTCCCTGCACTCAGGGTTACAGACCCTTGGCTGGTCACTTTCTCCTTGACTCTGCTTCCCAGAAAGATGGCAGCGCCCGCCTTGGCCTTGTGGAATTCCAGATCCTGTGGAACAAGATCCGAAGCTGGCTGGTAAGGAGGTGACTTTTGGAGCGCTGGAGCGAGACACACTCCTCCATGCTGGGGTATGGGGTCGGGGGAAGGAAGTGCCAGCCTGGTCTTCACTTCCCCATTGTGTCATTGCAGACAATCTTCCGCAACCATGACCTGGACTCGTCAGGCACCATGAGCTCCTATGAGATGCGCATGGCTCTGGAATCAGCTGGTAAATCAGGAGGGGATGGGGGAAGGTCCCTGGGTAGGGGTAGGCGGATATGTTGATCTTGGACCCTGGATGAAAGTCCCTTGCAGCTGGATCAAGCCCGATACCCCCCTGGTGCCATCAGCTCAGAGTCCGCCAGTCATGGCATTAGGGTCACACCTGAGATCTGTTCTGGCTTCCTGTACCCAGTACCCAGAGTCTGCTGACTGCTCTGCACTGGGGGTACTGTCCGTAATCGTGTGGTCACAGCAGTGTTAGTCTGAGTGCCTTGAGAACAGATGAGTCTGGGATCCAGGCAGGGCTGGCCCAACCTCCAGCCACTCCATTGTGGGGCTGGCTTCCTGGCAGAAGGGAATCCAGGGGATCAAGTGGACTAAGTGTCCTGGCTACAGATTGGGGGAGAGAGCTGTAAACAGAGGGCTAGTGTCCCCCAGCCCATCAGCCTCTTATTCCAGGATGGGCTGGATTCTGTTTCCAACTCCCAGCTGTTGCTGAAACCCAAAGGGTATGGCGCCCTCTTTTTATAGCCCATCCCTCGCTCTCCTGGGGACTAACGGCTTCCCCCATCTCCACCCTCCAGGCTTCAAGCTGAATAACAAGCTGCACCAGGTTGTGGTAGCACGCTATGCCGATGCAGATCTGGGCGTGGACTTCGATAACTTCGTCTGCTGCCTGGTCAAGCTGGAGGCCATGTTCAGTAAGTGCCATCTGTAGGGCGCAGCTGCACCCAGCACCCACCACGCAGGAGGTGCAGAGGAAATCCTGCCTGCAACCGAAACTGGTAGATCAGGGAAGCCAAGTGGCATTGCCTGGGCTGTGGGTGGGTTAACACCCCTGTTCACACTGGAGCCTGGAGGAAAACCTTGATTTTAAGCTTCATCTGAAAGAAAGCATTTCCCCTAGTGGGGCTGATGGAGTCAGAGCGCCCCCTAGTGAGTCACTGACATCACCCCCAGCAGCAGAGCCCCGCTGAGGATGCTACTAGGCATTAGGACTGACTTGCTGTCACGGATCCGCAGGACTGATGCTACACCACCAACTTTGGAACAGTCTCTAGGAGGAGCCCCTTCAGCGTGCCCGGCCCCCCAGGGGTCTCACTCTTCCTCCCCGGGGAAGCCATGGGGCCTCACTGCCTCCTTAGACTGGACCTCTGGGTCTTCAGCACTCCTGCTTCACCCAGTGATCTCTGATCAGCAAGTCCAGCAGTGATAGACTCCTGGCACAGACTTGTACACTTGTCAGGGTTGAGTGCACCCCACCAAGCATTTGGATTGACACACAGACAGCATGGTCAAAACAGTTTTAGTCCACAGGAGCACGAGCAGAGGAAGTCCTGGGGGTAGCCTAGAGAGCTGAGGGTTAAAGCATAGTCCATTCTGGTTAGCCCAGCCAAGCTGGAGTGAACCCCTTTGTTCAAGCTCTGTCCAGGTGAGAGCTCTGACTCCTTCCAGCAGCCAACTCTTATCCTCCCATCTCTCCAGTCCTGCTCTGGTGGGGGGGAACACACTTCCTCCCTCCCTCTGGGTGGTTGGCTGATAGATGTCAATGTCCCAGTGAGTGGATTTGCCATTGTCTTCTCAGATGCTCTATTGACCTGGGAACTAATCCCCGTCACTTAAGCACTACAGCTATGCCAATGCAGCATTTTAAGTGTAGACCTGCTCTTAGCCTGCTCTGAGAGTCCTTTTTGCACCCACTGGGTTACAGTGCAGCATAAAGGGGAAACTGAGGCATAAACAAGACTCATAAAAATATTCCCACTTTGTCACAAAGTGCACCCTGGGTTTTCAGGGAAGTCTCCCATCCAATTCCTGATTCAGCCTGACCCTGATTAGCTTGCAGAGCTGGGCTGGGCTGGTATCAAGTATGGGCTGGCTGTCAGTATTGAGGTGCAGCTGTGACATACTGAAATTGCCCATAATCAATGGCTCCCACACCATACCATGTGACTGCACAGCTGTTGACCCAGGGGCTGGGCATTCAGGGGAGGATTCGTGGCTGAGAAGCTTGTGGCAGCTGCCCCCTGAGCAGCTCTCGCTCCTTCTGCCCCCTGCAGGATTCTTCCGCAGCATGGACGCCGAAGGCACCGGCACAGCAGTGATGAACCTGACCGAGGTGAGAGCCAGCCCTGGGCAGCCAGAGGGCAAAGGGAGCTCTCCGGTGGAGCTGGGGAAGCTGGCTGGATCCTGGGGCGTAAGGGGGATCTGGGTTAGAGAAGGGGGAGCCCTCCAGACTGCTGGGGTAGGGGAGGGAACGAAAGTCCTCACCCAAAAAATGGAAGGGAGGGGAATGGCAGACCCCTCCTGTCCACATCCTCCCTCAGCCAGCTCTCTGCAGCTGCGCTGGCTGCTGGGCAGCATTCCCAGCTCAGTGAAATCCCCAAGAGGAACAGATCCTGCCTAGGGCCTGGTTTCCTCACCACCCCCATCCTCTGTATCTAGGGATGTGCCCAGCCCTGGTGACCATCTGATCCCCTGAAACAGAACAACCAAGGCTTTAACTCTGACTGAGTTGTGGACCAAGCTAGTGGGCTGGGGGAGGATCATTACTGTAACCCCTGCCCCTCCAACCCTAGCCCCAGTGTTCATTCACTGTCCCCCTACTGGTGGCTCAGTCCAGGTGGAAGCCCAGGCTTTGGACCCCCCTCTGTTGCAGTCTGGTGGGGCAGCGGTTTGTGGCTCCCTTTCCCCACCAGCCCGTTCACTCTTTCCTCTCCCCACAGTGGTTGCTGCTGACGATGTGTGGCTAGGAGCAGAGACAGACCCATGCTGGCTGAAACACCCCGATGGGCTGGGACACCCCATAGTGCCTCCCCCTCGGATTTACAGACACACAACGTCCCGTCATCACCCCTGCTCCTTGCCTCTCTATCCCTCTCCCTCACCATCCCACACTGAGCCCATGGCCCTCACCCCACCTCCCAGCAGGACGCACTCCAGAGTCATGTTGCCCCTTTTCAATCCAAGCAGCTAGTCAAAGTTTGGGGCCCTGTGGGTGTTCCAGCTGGGAGTAGAAATTGGTGATAGGCTGATCTCTTTGATGTAGTTTTGTTTATTTACAAAGAACGTACAAAGTCCTGTGTCTGTGAAGGCAGAGTGAATTGACTAGCAGGAACCAGTTTCTTTGGTTCACAGCACCAAGATTTATCTTTTCACCTGCACCCCAACCCAAAAACCTCTCCCCCGGTTTCTTCCGGGGTCAGCCACCGTGCTTTTCCTTCTGCCTGTCTCTCTCATTCAGAGTCTGCCACACAGTTTGTGTTATTCCCCCATACACACACGTGCACACCTGCTGACCATACCCAGTCGTACCATCTGCCCACTAGGTGCTAGTTTCTGGGCAGATTATTAGGTTTTGTTTCAGGTGTGACCCCTTAGCTGTCTCTTATGATGGACTTAATTGAGGGACTTATTCACACATCAGTTAGAAGTTTTAACTCCACCCATAACAAGTTCACTGTTTCAATTTGTAACAGACCCAGTAGCCAAGCCTCTCTAGCTCATTCCTGATTGTGGGTATGGCTTGTACTCTGCAATAGGAGGAGGTGGGGGAGGGCATAATGGGGTATGCTGCATGTTGAGTCATTGCACATGGTCTTCAGACCAGCAACTCTAGCTGCATGTAGCGAGGCGCCAGTAAGGGATGGAACTTGACTGCAGGGTGCAGAGTACCTGGCCCCCATGGGGAGGGTGTGGGATCTATGTCACTTCCTGGGGGGCTGCTCTGGCCCACGCTGGCGTTGGTGCCAGTTTGACTTTGTGAGTGAATCCCCCCAGGTCTCAGCACTGGGAATCGCAACCCTGCGTCTTTGCTAGGGGCTGGGCTGGGCGGCAGCCAGCGTGGGGGTTGCCTCTGGTTAAAACCAAGAAGGGGCACTTGAGAGGAGGGGAGAGATCTAGTGGTTCAGAACCAGGCAGTAGGACTCCTGGGTCCTGTTCCTGGCTCTGGGAGTGGAGTTTGATTTAGGGGTTGGAGGAAGGAGCTGGGAGTCAGGACTCCTGGCAGCCGAGCTGTTCTAAGCACTTACATGCTTATCACCATTGTGCCTGGGCACCTTCTAAACATGGCCATGACCATGACCAAAGTATAAAGCCCCCTTGTGGGTCAGGACTTCTGGGTCCTAGCCCACCTGTCACTGACTCGTGTGGCCTTGGGCGAGTCTCTTCAGCTGGTCTGAGCCTTAGATCATGTCTACACTAGAGAGCTTCCAGCAGCACCGCTGTAAGATCTCTCGTGTAGCCGCTCTATGCCGACAGGAGAGAGCTCTCCCGTCCGCATAATAAAACCACCCCCGCGAGCGCCAGTAGCTATGGCAGCAGGAGAAGCTGTCCTGCCAACACAGCGCTGTGCACACCGGCACTTCTGCTGGTGTAACGTATGTCGTGTAGGAGTGTGTGGGTTTTTCTTCACACCCCTGAATGACGTACGTTCCACCGACAAAAGTGGAAGTGTAGACAAGCCCTCGCTCTTCAACCCAGGGTTGCTGAGTGCAAGAAGATTGTGGTGAATGTCACTCCTCTGCCCGCTGCTGTTATTTAAGGGGGCAGCACACCCTATATCTGCCCTAGAGAGAAGTTTAGGGTTTTCTCTCCCCTGTACCACCCCCCACGTGTCTCGACAGGAACAGGGCTGTGATTCCCTCCCCCAGGGGTGAGTTCCTTTCTTGCCCCCTTACTTCATGGCCCCTGTGCTGCTACTGCAGTGGGGTGGCCCTCGGCGGGGCTCTGTCCAAAGCCCCTGCCCTGAGGCAGGAGTGTGGGCAGCAGCACGAGCGCTTGGCCCTCCACCCCACCCCTTGCCTATGCATCTCTGCAGGATGTGGCTGTGGAAATAACCACTTCTGCTTGGCTGGCAGAGCTGCCTCCCCAGCCCCTGCTTACCACGTAGCCTGGATAATAAATAGAGATCTGTACAAACGCAGCCTCTGCCGTGTGTGATTGGGGGCATAAATCTCTCGCAGGGGCACGGATCTACAGCCAGGCCCTGTGCACAGCCTGGGCTGCTGGGTCGAGTAGGGGAGTAGCCCCCGTCTGCACTGGAGCAGAGCAAAGAGTCTGTCCCTCCCCAACAGTGTCTGGGGATAGAACATGGGAATTAGCCCTGGGACAGTAGGGTGGTGGCACTGCTCCCTCCCTGCCCATTGTGCCACAGCATAGTGGGTGCTGTCAGAAAGCGCCCCCGACCCATCTCTGCTGAACTGCAGTGGAGGCTGAACTAGGGTTTGGGGCAGGGGACTGGGCCAGTGGTGCAGTGTTCTGAGTGGGCCCAGCTGCTGCAGGGATGAGACACGCAGCTGTGTCAAGGAGAGGCTGAATGGAGTCTGAGTTGCAAGGGGATCCCTCTTTCCAGGGTGCGTGGGAAGGTACAGCTACCACCTCTTGGGCACACGCAAAGGGGCAGTGCTGTCTGTGGGAGTAACAGGAGGGAGCTGGGGCCTAAGGGGCCATTAGCCTTCTCTCCCCTGGCCCCAAACTGGGGGGCAGTCTTGTTCCCCCAGGAAGCTCTGTGGACCAAGGCAGGGCTGGGCTGGAAGGAATCCCCAAGCCCTGGCCACAGCTGCTGAGGGGAAACCCATCATCTGCCGTAGAGGGCTCTATTGGTGGAGACTAGGGCCACAGATGGCATTTCTGGGGGTGAAGTAACTCTACTGGGTTTCAGTTTTGTGCCCTTCTGTCCTCTGTGTGTGGGGGTGAGATGGGGTGAGGCTGTAGGCCTGCTGTTGCATTAGAAGGGTAGTTAGCTAAGTCCCTGCCCTGAAGCACTGCCTGCCCTATGCCCTGGGTATAATTTCCTGTGGTATTTCTGCCTGGCACTCACTAGGGGGAAGTACAGCTCCTCTGCACAGCCCACCTGGCAAAATCCTCAAAGTGCCAGGGGGCTGTGCTCCAGCTGAATGGTGCTGGTGGCTCCGGGCCTGGAAGGAGCCCGTGTTGTAGTCAGCAGAGGGGCTCTGGGTTTGGGAGACCGGGAAGCATCTGGCGAGTCAGGCTGGCTGGGCAGCACCACCCTTCTGTGCTGGGAGCCCAGCCCAGCCGCCATCCGGTGCAGTCATTTCTCACCTCCGGGAGTCACTGGAGGGGAAATGCAGCAGCTCTTGAGCGAGTGCCCTGGGGAGCCTGCTGAGTCGCTGCAGCATTTCTTCGGGGGGTTGGGAACCAAACCAAGCTTCCTACCCGGATAAGCCCACTGGGCCAACAGCCCATGAATTGAAAGCCAGGCTCCATGCATGTTTCCATTTAGATGTCTGGGTCAACGTCCCACCCCATCCTGGATGCTTGGGTGCAGTGCACTAATGTAGCAGCCATTCACCTCCAGGGAGCCAGCCTGCTGTGCCGTCAGTGTCTGGGTAACACGTGTTGGATTGTCCACCCCACAGAGACCTCAAGCAGGAATAATTGAGAGGGCTGCAGGCCAGGGGTGAGGGGTGTTGGCAGAACTGTGGGCGGGGGAGAGGTCCCAGGCTGGAATAGCAGGGGGCTGCAGAGCTGGCTAAGGGAACATAAAGCAGGATTCACCATTTCCCCTGAAGCAGCTGGCGCCCTGGACTAGGAAGAGGCTGGGCTGCGGGCCATTTCTGCATACTCTGTGTGTGTCAGTGTGGCGGTCACTGTTTATTCCTGAGAGACAAGGTAGGTGAGGTCATATCTTTTAGTGGAACAACGTCTGTTGGTGGAAGAGACAAGCATGTCTCTCTCAGCACCAGAAGTTGTTCCACTAAAAGCTATGACCTCACCCACCTTGTCTCGCTCCTATCCCGGGCCCAATACAGCTACAACAACTGTTTATTCCTGGCATTTCTCAGCACAAAAAAAGTCCGTGCTTGCCACGTGCAAGTCTGAGCCCGGGGGGGGAGGGCACATCCCTGGAGAGCTAATGTGGGCCAGGGTTGGCAATAGCCCCCTATTAAATAGACATTGCACAGCTTCTCTGGGTTCAAACAGCCTGGCCACCTGAAAAAGCCCTCATATAGCCCAGGGCTACCAGGCACATCACAGGGCACCCATATGTTTTGTGACAAGGGGCTGTTCCTTCAGCTTCTCTTGGCATTTCCATCCATTGTGCTTATGTGGGGGGGCAGAGGGGAATGCTCACACAGCATAGGGTTAAACGTGCAGAGGGAGGGAATGGAGTGGAGACAGGCCTGCAGCTCTGGGGCTCTGGCCCTGGAAAGGAGACCACACAAGGCACGGCACTTGACCCTAGGTAGGGATTTTGGGAGGCCAGAGAATGCTGCTACTTCCTTTGAGATGGCGCAGGTCACAGCTGGATGCAAAGAGCTTCCAGGCAATCCGCACAAAGGAAGGAGATGGGGAGGAGGTCCTTAGCCTGTATTGCTCAAAGCAGAGTCTGTGCTTGGCTTCTGCTGGTGGAATGGCTGCTCGTACCCAGATAGGGAGTCCTGGCCCAGCCCTCCTTGGAGCAACCCTCCCTGAGTGTGGGTGAGGTTAGCGCTTGGGAAAGGAGCTAAGAGCACTTGCAGGGGCTGCTGTCCCTTGGGCTCCCCACTCCCGATATTCAAGTTGTGCCGGAATAGTGCACATAGCTTCGTGGGGTCTGTTCACTGAGCGAGCTGCAGGCTCTTGTGTGCTGTGCTGGGAGGCACAGCCTGAGAAAAGTGTGTCCTGGCCACAGCTTCCTCCATCCCCCGCTCCTCTGCTCCCCGCCGCCTCCCACCCCCGCAGCTTTCCTCACCGCTTGGAGCTAAGCACCTCCAGGAAGGTTCCCTTTGCCTGCAGCAGCTGCCTGACTGGCTGAACTCCCTGTGCGTGTGTGTGTCACCGGAGTCCCTGGGCGATGCTCTGGAACTGCTCCCCATGAAGCCGGTCAGGACTCTGGTGAAGTCTCCTCTCTGGGAGCAGACTGTCTGAAGGGCAAAAAGCTCACACGGCTTCCACCTTCCTGGGTCTGACCTTGGAGCATTCAGCATCCTCTGCTCTCCGTGCGCTTCCCACAGCGAGTCTGCCCTGGCGGGGTCCTGGGGAAGCCAGAGGGTCCTGCACCCCAACTCCACAGTCAGAGGTGACTCTCAGCCAGCCAGTAAAACAGAAGGTTTATTAGATGACAGGAACATGGTCTAAAACAGAGCTTGTAGGTACAGAGAACAGGACCCCTAAGCCAGGTCCAATTTGAGGGGCAGTGAGCCAGACAACCACATCTGGACTTCACTCCTCATCCCCAGCCAGCTCCCAACTGACTCATCCTCCAGCCTCTCCTCCTCTGGGCTTTCCCCTTTCCCAAGCCAGGAGGTCACCTGATCCCTTTGTTCTCCAACCCTTTAGCTCTCACCTTGCAGAGGGGAAGGGCCAGGCCATCAGTTGCCAGGAAACAGGGTGTCGGCCATTCTCTGTGTCCAGACCCCTGCACACACCTGCCCTCTAGGGCTCTGCAATGATCATACACCCTTACCCCACCACCTAGATACTTAAGAACTGCATAGGGGAAACTGAGGCACCCCCACACTATTCAGAGGAAACATTAAGAACAGTCCCACTTCGTCACATCATGTAAGGGGCGGCACTGGCCTAGAACCCCCCAACCCCGCTGTGCAGATCATTGTCTCCGCATGCTGGCCATGCTGTCTCTGTACAAGGCTCAAAGGGGCCTCTCAGCTGGGCTCCATTGGCAAGCGGATGGGGGGGATGGGACAGTGGGGGCTGGGAGTTGAGCAACAGTGACCAGCTGACAAGCAGGAGAAAATCAGAAGCAGAAATGGCTTTTATTGCTCTCCCAGCTGTGGGGACTCATCACTGACACAAAGGGCCCAATTGTGGGGCACCCTCTGCCATTGGGCTGACAGGTGCCGCAGGCTTAGCCTCATTGACCAGGCCTTCTGGGCAGCAACTGGTGGATCATTCCCCATGTAGCAGCTAGCCAGGCTGGTGCGGGGGGTGAAGGGGCAGCCAGCTGACGTCTCACTACCTCAGAGGATGCTGCTTACCCAGCCCCTCATGTTCCAAGGGGGGCAACAGGGAGGCCCAGCTGGGCTGTGCACCCCACCCCATAGTAATTCCAGTGCATAGGGCCCAGGGTGTTAGCCAGCCCTTGATGGATTCAACCCACAGGCTCCCTTAGCTATCGCTAACACAGAGCCACCACTGCCAGCTAGAGGTGGCATTCACACTCCTGCCTCCCACTACACCTTGGGGACTGACGCGTGCAGGTGTAAGGCAGACAACTTGTGCCCAGCCTGCTCTGAGATCAGCCAGCAAGGGGCACTGTGGGGCAGCTGGGAGGTCAGAGCTGCTCAGCGGGCAAGGAGAGCGAGGTGTGGCAGAAGGTGATTGGAGCCACTGAGCGGACAGAGTGCAATGGGGTGTCTGGAGCTGCTCAGCAGACAGGGAGCACTGCAGCAGTAGGGGGCAGTGAGAGCTGCGTAGCAGGCAGGGGGTGCCATGGGGTGGCCTAGGGCAGTCAGTGGGCAGGGAGCACTAGGGGGGCGGTCAGTGTGGCCCTGCAGGAAGGTTGGTAGAGGTCAGAGCCACTCAGTGGGCAGAAAGCTGGGAACTGTGACCAATGGGAGCTGCAGAGGCAGCGCTTGTGGGGGCTGCATTGGCAGGTGCAGGCAGCACACGAAGCCCCCTGCCCCTCCCCAGGGCCACAGGGACATGCCAGCCGCTTCTGGGAGCGGCACAGGGCCAGGGCAGGCAGGGGGCCTGCCTTAGCCGTGACCCCGCTGGGAGCCCCCTCTCGCACCCAAGCTCCCTCCCAGAGCCTGCAACCTGCACCCCCTCCTGCATCCCAATCCCCTGCCCCAGGCTCAGCCCGCAGTCCCCTCCCACACTCTGAACCTCTCGGCCCCAGCCTCCAGCCCAGAGCCCACACCCCTCCCAAACCCCAGCCCCCTGCCCCAGCCTGGTGAAAGTCAGGGAGGGTGGGGGACAGAGAGCAACAGAAGGAAGGGGGGGGTGGATTGAGTGGGGCGGGGGCTCGGGGAAGGGGTGTGGTGGGGCAAAGGTGTTTGGATTTGTGTGATGAGACAGTTGGCAACCCTAATTACCGCCATTCCTAATCCTTCATCCTGCCATGAGTGCAGGGGGCTGGACTAGAGGACCTTGTGACGTCCCTTCCAGAACTATGATGCTATGATTTGGAAATGGCAGAAAAGGGGAGCTTACCTTCTGTGGCCTGAGGAAGGGGGTGCTCCCAGAGGCCAGGATTCCCCCAGATTGCAGGGGGGTGTTCCCATGGGCTGGGATTCCCCAGTCTACCCTGGGGAAGCTGTACTCACCAACAGTCTGCATTGGGATCAGATGGCAAAGGGGGACTCCACCCTCAGGTCAGGAGTCCTCTGGGGAGGGGGCTGTTTCTTAGCCATTCCCTCCTATGGTCCCCACTTCCCAGCCCCCTTGCCCCTCTGTCGGCTACCAGTGCCTCTCCTTGAGTGACTCCCTCCCTGGTCCCAGCTTGGCCCAGAGCCTAGCTCAGCTTTGGGCCCATCACTGGCAGCCGAGGCCTTCCCAGTCCTGTGAGCATTAAGCCTGCACAGTCGCTGTGCCACTTCCTCTGGCAGGGCCCTGGGGCCAGGAGCTGCCTGAGGATCTCTTCTCTTGAAGCCAGCAGCTTCAGAATCTGCCCTGCCCTTAGGGACGGGCCTCCCCATCAGGTCCCTAGCATTTGTTTTCAGTGCCAGCTGCTCCTGTCTGTCCTGCCCCCCTCCCCTTTGCCAGCCCATCGGGTGCCTCTGAGTGAGGGGAAGGCGTGGGGGATTCGCAATCCATGCCCACCTGGCCCTACCAGCTGCTGCTGCCCGTAGCAGGCAGGCTCTCTGGCCCGCTCTCCCCATCAGATGTGGGTTTCGCTCTCCTCCCAGGCCCGCGGCTGCAGGAATTCCAGACCCACTGGCACAAAGGGGCCTTTGTTGGGGGGAAGCACCCTGGATGCTGGCTGCTGCTTCTCAGAGCTCAGCCGCTGCTCCTGGCAATCATCTCACGACAGTCAGGCTGGGGAGAACTGCCTGGGGGGGCGGGTGGGGGCGACAGACTGGAGCCTGGGGGCCTCTGTATACCCAGAGCAGGCACAGCCTGGGCAGCAGCAGGACTCAAGCTTCGCTGCCACCCTGCAAATGTGCCTCAGCCCTGCCCTGGAGGGGAAGATGGGGGTTCAGTGTCTATGGTCCAGCCGGTCCTTGGCCTCTCTGCAGGGGCTGCCCATAAATGATAAGAATGGGGGGTTTTGGCATGGGGATCTCTGGTCTTCAAATATCCATCACATGCTACCAGCCTGGGGGGGGCCTTGGGCCTGGTGCTCTATATGGGAACGACTCAGTGTCCCAACCCCCTGAGCCTTCTGGTCCCCTCTCCACCCCCCTCCTGTTCCCAGAGCCTCGCCAGCCTGTGCCAGGGGATAGACCCATCGCTGGGACAGCAGCTCAATGAAAATACAAGAGCAGCCCCTCCTCCCCCCCACAGTCCCTTGGGAAACACCAGCAGCTCCTGGGGGGCCACCACATCCCTGGCACAGCTCAGAGCGGCACTGCTTGTCTTCTGTGGGCTAGGGGGCAGCAATGGGCCCAGGCCCCCCTGTGCGGAAGGGGAAGTCAATGGAGGGGCTGGCTGGGGGGATAGTCTGAGTACAGCATTTTGGGGGGATGTCTGGAGGGAGGGATGTGGTCCAAATGACAGGAGAAGAGGAGTTTGGCTGCAGCACTGGGGATGGACAGGAGGCAGGGTTTCTGGGAGGCAGCAGAGGAGGCTGCAGGCTGCAGGGATGGAGAGAAGAGCTCTGCTTTGGTGACCGCATCTGGAACGCAGGATGGCGGGCAGCTGTTGGACCCTGCCCACACCAAACAGCTGCCATCTCGGTACCAGCAAAACGGGGGGAACGGGCGGGGCCTGGCTCCCTCCAAGCCTCCCGACACACTCCATTATCCAACTATAGTCAGAAAACCCCCTCTCCGAGAATGACTATCCCACATTCTTCCTGCTCGGGGGCTGTGGACTCAGTTGTCACTGCCCCGCCTTTCCCCTCCCCTCCCAGCACAGCGCTGCTAAGGCCTGCCAGCAGCTGCTGCCCAGGAGAATTCTCCCTATCAGCTCTCAAGAAAGGCTTGGATCTCAAAGATCACATTCCTCTCCTCCCAGAGCCAGGACACAGAACCCCGGAGCTGGTCTGGGGAACTCTGCCAAGCTTCCCTGCTCGGGGACTGGCAGCACGGAGCTGAGCGAGCCCTGTGCCAGTCTCCAGCGGAGGTTGGGCTGGCTGGTGGAAATTCATCCTGCTGGATGTCTCTCCTGCACACCAAGGAGAACTCTGCTCGGGCCAGTCAACTGCCCGCAGGAACTGAGGACTGGAGCAGGCCCTTGCTCACCCCATGTCACAAATCCCAGAATTTCCCACTTGCCACGCCCTCAGCATCTCGCCTGCCGAGGTGCAGGGAGCAGAGCTGTATAGAGTCTTGCTACATGATTTCTGACACGCAAGGGCTGGGGCCACTGAAGAGCCAGCAGGTTCCCACTCCCCTGTACGCACGCTACCCTGGCCTTCCTTCCCCACCTCAAGACGCCACCTGCCATCCGCTTTGTGTCTAATCTCCTGAAGTGCCTCCTATCAGGGGCTGATGCAGACCATTCATCTTGTCGCTTTGTTGTTCCCTCCATAATGGCTTCTCCCTCCTGCTCTCTGTGTCTATCACCACTGTTTCTGCAAAGGCAATGCTATCAGGGGGAAAAGGTCAATGCTTTGGACTAGCCAGCCTCCTCCTCACCTTCCTTGCCTGATCCCTGAGTCCAGCTCCTGCTTTGTCTGTAGAGATTGTACTCACTTTATTTGCATGAATCTAGCCTGCTAGGCACAGTCCCAGCCAGAGAGGTTTCTTTGGGGGTTAGTGGCAGTCTGGTATCTGGAGTCAATGAGAGCAGCTGAAGCTACAATCTGTTCCCTTCCAATGTGCTGAATTCTGCAGCACTGGCCCTTTAAATGTGCCTTCTTAGGGGCCGCAGGCCAGGAACCTTCTCCCTGTCTCTAGAAAGGGGCCATGGAGCATTTCTCACTGACAGTGAGATGCTGGCAGGCTCTGTCCCTTGGGCCTGCTGTTTCTGCACATGGCTTGTGGGCTGTGACCTCACCCTTATCCGGCAGGAAGAGGGGTTGGGCCGCGGGCAGTCCAGTTCTCTTAGGGTTTGGGATTCTTTCTTGTGTTTGGGGTTACAGCTGTCTTGCCCCAGCCACCCTCACTCCCAAAGGAAGCTGCTCCCAGCAGCGGACATAGGAACGGGCACTTTGCTCTGAGGACAGCCATCTGCTCTGATGGACAAAGGGATGTTCTCTCCAGCCCTGTCGATGTGTCACTGCACAGGCATTCCCATCAGATCGGCCACAACATGTGCTGTGATATGGAGTGAGATACTCAGACTTCCATCTCTCGCTGGATCACTGCAGATTCACACCAGGGCCCTCCCTGACCTGTCCTAGCACCTTCCATCTGAGGCTGTCAAGGCACTTTGAAAACATGAGTGAATTTTGCCTCCCATTCTCCTGGAGGCAGTGAAATATCGTTCTCCGTATGGTACAGATGGGGAAACCGAGGCACAGAAAGGCCAGTGACTTGCTCAAGGTCACACAGTGAGTCAGTGACAAGCTGGGAACAGAACCCAGGACAGGAGTCCTAACCTGTAGCCCCTCTGCTCTAACCAGTAGATACCACTCCTCTACCAAAACGGGAACCCTGGAGTCCTGATTCCTACTCCTCTGCTCCATCCTCTAGCTCACGGGTGGGCAACCTATGGCACGCATGCCGAAAGCGGCACACGAGCTGAGTCAGTGGCATTCACGCTACCTGGGTCCTGGCCACCGGTCCGGGGGGCTCTGCATTTTAATTTAATTTTAAATGAAGCTTCTTAAACATTTTAAAAACCTTATTTACTTTACATACAACAATAATTTAGTTATATATTACAGACTTATAAAAAGAGACCTTCTAAAAACGTTTAAATGTATTACTGGCATGCAAAACCTTAAATTAGAGTGAATCAATGAAGACTCGGCAGACCACTTCTGAAAGGTTGCCGACCCCTGCTCTAGCTCATGCTCCCTTCTTCATCACATTCGTTTGCACTTGGGTGAATTTACCTCTCTGAATAGGAAAGGTCTGAACACCAGCCACACCAAACCCTGAGAAACAGCAAGAGCCCCAGGCCCTAAATACACCCCAAAGTGCGTGTGTAGGGAGATGCGGGACACCTGACACCTACACTCCTGCTACTCAGAATCCTCCATACATGACACTCCGACTGGCTGCAGTGGGGACAACTGTGCTGGGACCCATGGAGGATCCTGAGCTCAGGAGCGGAATTAACTGCAGGGGCAGCTGGTGGAACTCCAGCCTGCTTTCATGCCAGAGCCCCTGGTTCTGAAGAAGGAGGGGGGGGAAATACAGGCAGTGGCTGGTGCAGAAAGAGCATTGGCCCTCTGACAAGGATCCCTGCCTTTCACATAGCCTATGGCCCCTGCACTCCAGCATAGGTAGGGTTAATGTAACCCTGGGCAGGGATAGATCCACAGCGTGGCAGTGTGCACAGCACATCCCAGTAGGAGGCACTCACAACACCTAAGGCAGTGCCAAACCCTCCCCCAGCAGGGGCAACCTCGGGCAGCCTGTGCTTTTTGGTCTGTGCACAGAGAAGGGGTCATCCTTAGGCTGCACAGCCCTATTCTCCGGAGGTGAGGAAGGGGAGATGTCATCAAGCCGTGCAACTGGTTGGACTGAGGGAGCAATATAGATGTACGGAGTCAAATGGCAGGCCCATTAGGGCGGGGGTGTAGTCTAAGGGTTAGAGCAGGACGCTGGGAGTCAGGACTCCATTCCCAGCATGGCTGAGGAAAAGCAGGAGACCAGGAGGCAAGGGAGTTGTGTTCTGGTCCCAGCTCTGTCAATGGCTCACTGTGTGATCTTGAGCAATGCCCTTTCTCATTGTTTTCCCTCTTGTAAAAGGAGGGTAATGATCCTGACCTCCCTGATAGGGGAAGGGGGCTCAGAGGGTGGCTTGGCAAATGTTTGACTGCTCCGGATCCTTGGAGCAAAGCAGCTATAATCAGGCAAAGTGTTATTGGCATTATTACTAGTCCCAGCAGCTCAGCAAACAAACCCTGCCCTACTTCACCTGATCTCTGGTATTTGGCAAGCCCCTTTCACAGGGGTCTCTGAGCAACCTGGGCCTTCCACTGGAGCAAGGTACAAGCAAGTTATTTCTGCTGGTCCCTGCCCTTGTTACCTTTTGGGCTTGACACTCATAGCCTGACAATAAACAGGTTTCTACAAATTGTATTTGCGAAAGACCCTTTGTTCCACAGGGCCTCTCCCCGCTCTGTGTATATCTCTATAGGTTGGATAACCTGCATACACAATACAACTAGGAATGTACTGAAATATTTTTGCTCTTGGCTGGAGTCTCTCATTCTCCCATCATGACGTGGAAACCCTCAGCACAGCCATGCAGGGTGTTAGTTCACGCCCGCTCAGGCAGGGCTTGCAGTGTGCTGTGGCACAGGGAGGTGCAGACTCTCTAACAATCTGGCTGCTTCCATCCACGCAACACCTTGCATGGATTGGCATTGACAATCTTTTGCTCCTTCTGTAAGCGGTCCACCTTGGCCTGACGCTAATTGATGAAGCTGCAAAAGTGCTCTGTGTGATAGGGGAATATTCTTACTCACATTGTACTGATGGGGAAACTGAGGCACAGAGGGGCAGTGACTTGTTCAAGGTCAGCACTGTACATCAGTAATAGAACCCAGGAGTCCTGACTCCCAGGCAAGTGCTGTAACCACTGCCTCTCCCATACAAGGTAAAAATCTCCCAGCTGGGAGAGTATAAACCCTAAATGGCTTCATCTGCTGCATGTTCTGGGCTGAAGGTTGCTCCCACTACACTCATGCAACCCTGCTGACACCAGCGAGGAGGAGAGGTGGCGGTGGGCAAACACTAGCATTGGGGTGTACCACATGGCATGCCGGAGGGCAGCTGTGCGCCTTTGTATGTCAGAGCGTGTGCTCTGTGTGTGTGTGTGAGAGAGAGAGAGAGTGAGCAACTTCATTCCAGGCCTAGGACACAGGAAGCCTGGCAGGCCCAGGACGTCTAGTGGGCAAGTTCCAGGAGGGTTACATCACTGCTGACCCTTGCAGCTCTCATGCCTGTGACAGAGCTGTTGAATGACTGTTTCTGCTTTAGGAGCAGAATGTCTCCGTGCTGGGGCTGGGCCAGCCCCTTCATCCCAGTGTTCATCTCTAGCTCCCCGTGAGAAAGCTGCAGGGCTGGGAAAGGTCATGGCAGCTGAGCTCACTGCAGCGGCTTTCCGCTGGGATCGTCTGGGCAATGGATGGCCATGTCAGAATGGGGCCGGAAAGAAAGGCAAGGCATGCTTTTGGTCTCAGCAACCCTGGCCCCCTGCAGCGTTTTGAAATTAGCTGACAAGCTCCAATCTTTACACTGCCCATTCCCACCCGCTTCATGACTCCCCAGTCCAGTGCGTTCCCAGGCTCTGAGTATGTTAGCCCCACCCTGAGCACCTGGGCAGGCACCATGTGGCTCAGGACAGAGAGACAGATGGAGCCAGGGCATTCTTTCAGTGGAGGCAAGTGGGGGTGGGCTTGTCTGGGAGAAGGAGGCAATCTCAGTACTCTTGGCTAAATGGGGCTGTCCCCCAGGAGGAGTTGGGGAGAGGGCAGGGCTCAGCTGAGGGGATGAAGGTAAACGCGATCCTAGGCACAATGGGCAGAGGGACAGAGAAACAAGTGCTGGGAGTAAATAAGGCCCTAGTGAGACTCTACCTGGAATGCTGTGGGAGGGCTGGGTCCACCCCACCAAGGAGGATTACTCTGGAGAAGGGGCAGAGGAGGGCACCAAAGCTGATGCTGGCCCTGAGGGGTTTGGCGGAAAGGTTGGGGGGCTGCGGTTTGGGATTCTGCCTGGAGAGGAGATGATTGTTCAGGGAGATTTGAGGTTTGCACAGTTCTCAAAGGGATCGAGTGAGTCAGTTGAGAGAAACCATCCCCCAGGGGAGGGGATGTGACCTGAACCTGTCCAGTCACCGCCTCAAAGGGGAATGAGTAGACTGGGCCAGTTAGCAGGATAGGCAGTTGGAACAAGGTGTATGAAAGAGCGTGAGGCAGCTTGATCTGCATCCTGGACAGGCGGGACTGAATGGGGCAATGGAAGGTGGGATTCTGGTAAATGTGAAGAGTGGGACTGAACAGGCGCTAGTTAGGGGCTAGAACGAGGGGATCTAGTGCCAGAGAGAATGCCACTGAGACACAGGGCTCTTTTCGCCAGGCTCTATGGCTCCTGCTTTATTGTTCTCATCACCCCATGTGCAAATCTCTATGTATGTGTCAGTATGAAAGCTCAGCGACTATGGGGCTAGGACTTCTCAGAGCTTCTCCCTCAGTCCCTATATGGGTGTTTAGCTAGAACCTGACCCTTAGATTCACAGATTCCAAGCAGGGGTGCTGGAGCAATTTTTATAGTGGGGGTGCTGAGAGCCATTGAACCAAACTGTAAACCCTGTATGTGATGGAAACCACTGTATATGATGGCAGACAGGGCCCCTAGTTCCAGCACCTATGATTCCAAGGCCAGAAGGAACCATTGTGATCATCTGGCCTGACCTCCGCTTTAACACATTGAACTACCCCCAAAATAATTCTCAGAGCTGATCTTTAAGAGAAACATCCAATCTTGATTTAAAAATGGCCAGTGATGGAGAATCCATCCAATGGCTAATTACGCTCAGTGTCAAAAATTTACATCTTATTTCCAGTCTGAATTTGTCTAGCTTCAGGGTCCAGCCGTTGGATTGTGTTATAGCTTTCTCTGCTAGATTGAAGAGCCCAGTATTAACTATTTATTCCACATGTAGATGCTTATAGATTGTGATTGAGTCACTCCTTAACCTTCTTTTTGCTAAACTAAATGGAGTAAGCTTGTGGAGGCTATACTATATGGCATGTTTTGTAATCCTTTCATCATTCTCATGACTCTTCTCTGAACCCTCTCCAATTTATCAACATCCTTCTTGAACTGTAGGCATCAGAACTGGATGCAGTATTCAAGCAGTGGTTGCACAACTGCCAAATACAGAGGTAAAATAACCTCTCTACACCTATTCAAGATTCCTGTTTATGCATCCCAGGATTGCATTAGCTCTTTGGCACCAGCATCACATTGGGAGCGCCTGTTTAGCTAATTATCCACCACGATCCCCCAATCTTTTTCAGAGTCACTGGATAGAGCAGAGAGTCCTCCATCCTGTAAGTATGACCTACATTCTTTGTTCCCAGATGTATACATTTACATTTAACCATATTAAAATGCATATTGTTTGCTTGCGCTCAGTTTACCAAGTGATCTTGATCACTCTGTATCAGTGACCTGTCCTCTGCACCAATTACCACTGCCCCAATTTTTGTGTCATCTGCAAACATTATCAGTGATGATTTTATGTTTTCTTCCAGGTTATCGATAAAGACGTTAAATAGCATAGGACCAAGAACTGATCCCTGCAGGACTTGACTGGAAACAGACTTGCTTGATGACGATTCCCTGTTTACAGTTACATTTGATGACCCGCCAGTTTTTAATCTATTTAATATGTGCCATGCTAATTTTATATCATGATAGTTTTTTAATTAGCACGCCATGCGGCACCAAGTCAAACACTTTACCCAAGTCTACGTCTATTATGTCAGCACTATTACCTTTATGAACCAAACTTTTAATCTCAGCAAAAAAAGATATCAACTTAGTGTGACAGGATCTATTTTTCATAAATGCTTGTTGATTTGCTTTAATTACACTACTCTCATTAAGGTTGTTATTGATAGAGTCCCATATCAGCCACTCCATTATCTTGCTTGGGGTCAATGTAAGGCTGACAGATCAATAATTACTCAGGTCATCCCTGTGTACCCTTTTTAAAAATTGGCACATTAGCTTTCTTCCAGTCTTCTAGAACTTCCCCAGTGCTCCAAGACTTATTGAAAATCATCGTTAACAGTTCAGCAAGCTCCTCGGTCAGTTCTTTGAAAATCTCGGATGCAAGCTATCCAGCTGATTTCAAAATGTATAACTTTAATAGCTTCTGTTTAACATCCTCCAGAGATACAAGTGGAATGGAAAGAGTGTTGTCATCACCATATGATGAAACTGCATCACCTGTTTTTCCCCAATCATAGAACAGAAATATTTATTGAATACCTGTGCCTTTTCTGCATTATTTTTGATCTTTCTACCATTTCCATCTAGCAATGGACCCATACCATTGCCAGGATTCTTTTTGTTCCTAATATATTTAAAAACCATCTTCTTGTTGTCCTTAAGTCTGCTGGCCATAGAGTTCTCCTTGTATCCCTTGGCTTCCCTTATCAATTTTATACAATTCCTAACTTCTGATTTATATTCATTATATTGTGGCTTTTGGGGCATCTAGTAAGGTGTTCTTAAATGATTCCCAATTATTATTCATGTTTTGGAGACAGCAAGAAAGAAAACACCTCATGTTTCCACATAGCAATCTGCATGAGTGCAATAGTGTTCCTAACTGACACTAGAATGTAAGTGGCATCAATACCCAAAAGTAGCACTCCCCAGTACGATCTACATGGCACCAAAACCCATTGCTAGCATCCAAGTGGATGGAAATTGCTCAGGATCGCAGGTCCTGTGGCACATTTTGCATGAATGGGCAAGTCTGCAGAGGAAATACATTTGGAACACAGGTTCTGATCCTCAGCTTGGTCCTAACTCCCCTGGTTGATGGCAACATGGAGACTGAGGACCTTGAAATGCTTAAAAAGGACCCAATCTGGTCAGTGCTTAGAACAGGGTTGTTGGGCTGTAGCTCTCTTGGGCCAGAGTGAAAGGTTGGCTTTTTGAGGGGTAGGGTAATAACAAAGGGAGAACGGGAGAGCACAGAGCAAGGCCCCTTTCCTCCCAAAGTATAAATATCTCCCCTATTGCACAGCCAGCGGGAACCAAAATAAAGTAGGTAGCACTGGCTAAGGTTCCCAGAGTCTTCATGCAGGACTCCCTTAGGGTACAGCAGTGCTCACAAACAGCTGCCAGGTGGCCTTAGAAACTATAGTTACTGCACCCCAAAAGGCCAGCCTCATAGCCTCTGGAGCCCCCAGTGACACTAGATTACAGCGCCTCTTATGGGCTGTGGTCAACTTGCTCCTAACACCTCTACAGATTTCTTCTGCTGCTGAGTCCTCCATTCCCTCTGAGAGCTATGGAGCAGTCCTGAATGCCACTGGCTATGTGCCCCCATTCCCCATGCCCACTTTCTCCTAGGCTGAAGCACAAGTGCCTGTGTTGTTTGGATGTATTACTCTCCACAGGGGAAGCAGTAGACAGTGAGGAGCAGGGTGTGGGTGACAGGGCAGCAGTTGCTGTGGGGGATTGGCTGTATTTTTAACTCAGCCGCCTGTTTGGGGTTTCAATGGGGCCTTGTACTGAAACAGAACCCTGCGCTGCTGTTGCTGCCAAATTGTGTTACTGTGCAGGACAGATGTTGTTATTGCAATCCCCTCCTTCAGCCCCCAGCGCTAACCGCCTTGCATGTGCCGGGAGCCAGCACAACCATCCCCGACAGATGGGGTCACAGGGTCGAGCACTATCACTTACACTGAGCATGTGCCTTCCCCCCCTCCCCACCCCGAAGGGAGAGTTTAAAGGGGCAGCTGGTGAGGAGGGGAATTTTTGTTGTTTCTCATTGCTGGGGACATTATTTCTGTTTGTGCTGGAGACAGGTCAGGTTGTCAGGGGGAGCTGAGGCGGTGAAGACTCCTCTTTGGGGAAAGATTCAGGGTTGTTCCCTCAGCAATCCCGGAGAAGGAAGGATCCCAACAACTGTAAGAGCCACATGGGTTATATGGGTCCTCTCTTAGGGATGATTTCCATTTGGAATCTCAGTGCTGGGGCCCCAGAACTCAGGGGTGCATCCCAAGACAGGGTTAATCCATAGGGGCACCTTTCTCCCTCAGGAGAGCATTTGGCACCCTTGTTCCAAGGGACACTCAGAAGCTGCGGGCTAGGACTCTTTGTTTGGGGGGCGGGGTCACGTTTCTTTGCTACAATAACCTCGCTCTGGTCTAACCATGAAGAAGTGCTGTTTGGAGCTGGGCATTTTAATTGCTCTGAGAAGGGGGATGTGTGCAAGCAGACAGTGAGTGCCAGAGAGGGGGAGGACAAAGATGGGGTCAGGAGACAGTCAAGATCAAGACTGCTGGCAATGAGCTATTAAAGAAGCCATTGCTCTGTATAAAATTCAACCCTTGGACTGAATCCTTCTCTGGGCTACTCCATAGGCTGTGATAGGGCTACTCAAGATAGCAAAGTGTTTGCCGGAGCAGGCCCCAAATCTACCCATGGGGCACAGACCATACCTCCTTGTCTGCATAAAAGGAGGATTATTTTACCATGAGTATTTTTCTTGTCTTCCTAGATTTTTCCCAGGTACAGGCCATCTCGAGAGTGAGAGCTGCCCAAGGGGAAAACTGTTGCTGAGCTTGCGGTAAGAAGGCTGAGTGTAATATACACAGTCCAAGGTAGAGCTACGGTTAGCTGAGCTCCTCTTGCTGGTGGTGTAGGGTTGGATCCTCCAGCTTCTCTTGGGCAGGCACTACCATGTATCCCGATTCATAAATATAGAGGGTGCTTTACTAGGCTGGCATGTTCCCTGCTATGCATAACAGATAGTGAGACTTGCCCTAGGCTGTGCACCTCCAATATGCAGCTTTCAGTCACAGGCGACCACTTTTAAAGGCAGCCTCAGGGGCTGGGATACTGGCCAAGGACTAAGGAGACATAGGTTCAGTTCCCACAGACTTCCTGTGTGATCTTCAACCTTAGTCTCTCTGTCCCCCATTTATAATGTGGGGATGATAGCTCTGCCTCACAGGGTATTGTGAGGATCAATACACTACAGATTGTGAAGTGCTCAAATGCTATGGTGATGGAGGTCACAGAAATATGTCAGATGGATGGACAAAGATCCATTCCTACTAGGTAGCTTTTCCTAGTCCCCTGGGACAGATTTCCCTGTGCATTGTATTAGAAAATCTATGGTCACCACTGCCACTATGCTGCATGCTGGTGCCATGGGGAATTTCAGTGGGGCAGCAAGAATAGACCTCCCCTCCTCTTGCTGTGAGAGCCCAGGCACCTATCACTGGACCTAAAGATGTCCGGTGAGCGGCTGGCAGTATGGGGCCTATGACTCACAGCAGAACAGTTCCCAGTCCACCCCCTAGCTCTGGCTAGGCACTCAGGAGTTGTATACCCTATTATATAACCCAGGCAGCCGACCAGCCCATCCCCTGTGATCCTTGCTGACACCTGCGCCCCTGCAGGGGTGAGGCTGAGCCCCGCTGGGGTGCTGCCGCCGCCAAGGAGCCAGGCCCAGACTGCGGGAGGACAGCGGGCAGTTCGCGGGGGCAAGGCGCCGGGCTGGGGCAAGGGGCCAGCAGAGGCGATGGTCCCGGGCCTGCAGAGCGGACGGGAGCCCGAGGGCTGGCCCGGCGGCGCCCCCCCACCCCGTAGTGTTCCCCGTTGCCATGGCGCCCTGAGAAGTTTCCTTGCCGAGGGCGGCTCCGCCGCCCATCCCGGTGGAATTCAATTGCATCATCGCCTCCGGCGCTCGGTTGCCTGGGCAACGCCGGGCACATTCGGAGATGATGTGTGCCCCCACCCCCGCCCCGGGCCGCGCGCTGCGCCAGGGGGCAGCAGAGAGCCGCGGGGCAGGGCGGCGCGCGGGCCGCAGCTGGGATCCCGGCCCCCGCCGCGTGGCGGGCTGCTGTGCAGGGCAGCGCCCCGGGCCCCCGCCACAGTTCCGGGGAGCGGGGCTGGAAGTGAGCTCGGGAGCCGCATGACCTCATGCTCAGGAATTGCCTGCCGGACGGGCTGGGCCCGCGCGGGGGAGAGGGAGCCGGGCCGGGGGAGGGGGACGGATGCCGCGGGCAGGGCTGGAGAGGCGTGAGCCCCGCCGGCCCGGATCCCCGCAGCGGACGGTCGGGATGCACCGCCCGCCCGGGCTGCTGACCCCACTGTGCGTCTGCTCCGCAGAGCCCGGCCCGGCGCCCTGAGCGCAGCATGCCCGCCCCGCTGCTCCTGCTGCCGCTGCTGCGCACCCTCCTCGCCCGCCTGCTGCTCCTGGCTCGCAAGCGCCTCCTGCCGCTGCTCCGGCGCCTGGCGGCCCGCCTGGGCTCTCGGGAGTCCCGCGAGGCGGTGCTCACCTGCCTGCTCTGCATCCTCAACCTGCGCAAGAAGGCGGACGACTGAGACTTCGAGCCTCCCCCGGCGCTGGGGGGACAGCGCCGTGCACCCAGCCAGGGAGGGGGAGCGCAGCCTGCCAGCAGAGGAGAGCACTCTGCGTCTGCTCTGTCCAGTCCAGGGGAGGACACGGAGCCCACCGAGGGGGGAGGAGAGACCCCAGCAGCCAGCCTGGGAGTGGGGGAAGGTCTCTCAACACCCTGTGGGAACCAGGCCAGCACCCTGGGAGCAGACTCATCACTCCCTATCTCAGCTGTGCAGAGCTGCCCCGTTTTCAGCCTTTTCCTGGGAGGATCATTTTTGTCATCTTGGTCTGAAGATGGGATCCGTTCCCCCCCTCACCTCCCTTCTACTCTCCTGCTCTCCTGCTCCTGGTTTCTGACAGCCCCTCTGGAAGAGGATCCTTCCCTTTGCTCCCCTCCCCCCCAAGGGGCGTGCTATGGTTATTTTGTGACTTTTGCCCTTCGGAACGGTTGGAAGCCCCACATTCTGGGCCATTTCAAAGGAGGCTGGACAGAGGCCTGGGGAGTGATCTGGCCCAGGGCCCTGGGGGATGGACTAGACGGCACCAACTGGGGCTTCTCCATCTCTGTTTCTGGAGGCGGAGTTCAGCTGAAATCCTGTGTCGTTTCCTTGCCTCGAGGTTTGCAGGCTGCTGGCTGGATCCTTCTCTGCCTCGCCTCTCCTTTGGCAGCAGCTGGTGGGGAGTTCGGGGTTGTGATATTCCCCACAATCTCCTGGGGGCTCCACAAGGCCGATGTTTGGGGGAGGATGTCCGGCAGCACAGCGAGGAAGATCCAGCCGTTCACCATCAGCACCAAGCTCTCCCTGCCCAAGTGCACAGTGGACTTCCCTGGGGACTCTTGCCCTGACACCATGGCTGGCCTGGATAACCATGCCCTGCGCCAGAACCTCAATGAGTGTGTCCCCCTGTACTTGGCTCGGGCCCAGTCCAGCCCTCTGCCCGCTGGAGGCGGGTTCCAGAGCACCAGCCCAACTGAGGAGGGCATCACCGACGAGGACCAGCTCAACCGCAACTCACTAGCCCGCTCCATTAAGAAGATCACACTATCTAACTGGCACGGGGAGCCTGGCCCAGGCAAGGAAGGGGTGCCTGGGGTCCCGGTCCAGACCAGCTATGAGAGGAATCACAACAACAACAACAGCAGACCAGGGAAGGCTCAGTTCAAGGTAAGGACTCTTTGAACCCTGGCCCCAGGACCCTGCATAGACACGGTCCTTTGCTGTGCTCTGTTGCTCTACATTCTGCCCCTCTGTTACAGCTAGATCTGCCCCCCCACCCCCAATCCTCAGCTATGGGAGTCTCCATGTCTGCTGCTCTCTTTCCTTCCCAGTGAGAGGAGATAGCACAGGCAATGTATGGAGGGAGACAAACATGGGTCTCTCTCAGGGAAGGACGTCCCTTCTTGTAAAGGGCCGCTGGGAGCTCGGTTGCTTCTCTGTTTGTTTGAAGACCAGCAGGAGAACCAACCACATGAGCCCATAGAGGCAATATTACCACCACCCCCAGGGAGAAGAAACCCGTAGTGGGGGTGAGGGGGAGTCTGGAGACAAGAAGATGAGCATGCCTTTGGGGATACATCTGAATTCAAGCGCTCTTGAGGGCTCCTCTCTGATTCACTGTGGTAACCCCCACACCTCTCCCTTGGGGACCTCACAGCAATTTTAGGGTGGGGGGGCAGTATCATTATCCCCCTTTTACAGATGGGGAAGCTGAGGCTCAGAGGGGAAGGTCTCTTCCAGGGACCACACATTATGTCAGAGTCAGGAACAGAACCCAGGAGTCCTGACAGCCAGTCACCTGTGCTCTAGCCACTCGAACACACGCCTCTTATAATCAATCGCTTGATGCTTGAGCTCAGAAGACCCCCTTGGTGGAACTAAGGCTGGTATCGGGAGAAAGCAGCTGAGATCTCAAACAGAAACTCCCCATGATTTAACCCCAAAACAGCTGCTTGCACAGTGGGGCAAGACTGGGAAGAGAGCAGAGTACGTCATTGCCAAACCTCTGAGCTTCAGTGCTGGTAAAGGCCAGACAGCCTCACACAAGCCTCTGGTATGCTCAGCACACAGGCAGATCATTGCTAGGCAGCTTGACTGAGGAGTCCCCGGCTTGGGCAATGAAAGGGGGATTCTCATAGATCCTTTGCCTTAGCTTTTTTGGGTGGGGACGGGACATGTAATAATTGCTTTTTCCCCCATGTTGTTTGGGACTCGGGAGATTGAGTGAGTGGGTCAGCCCCAACAGAAGGGGGCTGGAAGGGAGGGAAGGCCTGCAGAATAGGGCTTTGTAAGAGAGGGAAGGACAGAGGGCTGATAGGGAGTCGGGACATGTTAGAAGGAGTACAGTGTGCTGGAGTGGAAGCTGGGTTAGAAGAGAAGGAACTATGATATCCAGACAGGGTGAGAGTGGGGTGGAAGAGAGAGAGAACAACATTAGTACACACTCATTCTTGGCCTGCAGCCCCCGCTGCTATCCCAGGTCTGGGCTCCCCATACACAGCTCTGTCCATGCCCCTTACTGCAGTCCTGACCTGCAGCCCCTCCTCCCTGCTATTCCAGTCCTGGGCTCCCCACACACAGCTCTGCTGATGCCCCTCACTCCTGTCCTGCAGCCCCCCGCTATTCCCATCCTGGACTTCCGACACACAATGCCCTTTGATCCTGAATTGTAGCCCCCGGCCCCTCCCTTCCTCTTCCCGCTGTTCCAGCCCTCATGAGTGCAAACTGGTATGCCAAATTAACATTGTGGTTTGTGATGCAGAGAAGCATCTTCTGGAGAGTAAACTGAGGCCACTAAGCTCATTTCACTTGTGAGTGAAATCAGGATTGATGTCCAGGTTCTCAGTGGTGACCCACGAACACATTACCTCACTGCACTATCTCATTAGACCCCAAGGAAGAGTCCTCTAAGATCACCCTGAATCCTCAGCCAAGAACATGTGCGTGCGTGCACACCCGTCTCCCTGGCATGGAGCCCTATGGGGGTCTGTGCTGGTTCCTCCTCTGGGTGGCTCTGGGCAGTGAAAGTCCCAGCCAGCCAGGGGCACCAGCCTCTCATTTGCAGCCTCCAATCCCCAAAGCAAGGCGAGGCCTAACTTAGTTCTTCATTTCACGTGCACTCTGGAGCTGTCTGCTGTAGGGGCTGGGAAAGGGTGCAGCAGTTTGGCAGGAAGGATGAGGTCATCTCATGCTGACAGCCCTGTTTTCCTGAAGCTGGTGGATTGCAAGGCACAGTGTGTATAAAGTGCCTGGGTCACCTGCAGGCTTGTCTCCCATTGCTGAGCGCTGGGTGGGGAAGGGCCGAACAGGCCACAATGGGTGTGGGGACAGGACTGCCCTTGAGTGGTTCCCAGGATACTGTGCCTGGCACAGCAGCAGCCGCTCAGTGTCTCTAACCACCTGCCATTCCCCAAACAGGATAGACGCTAATGTACATATGTGTCCGTCACCTCTGGCAGGGTTCAGACCTGTGGGCGCTGGCTGGGCAGGGAGAGCCCTGCTCCCTGTGAGATCTGCTCATCCTGCAGCTGCCAGGATGGTTCTGTCTGGGAACGTTCAGCTCAGTTAGACTCTTCTGCTGTGTCTGATCATCCATTGCCACCTCATGTCCCCTCTCCTGCTCAGGGTGGGCTGCCTCCTCCAGTGAAGATGAGGCAGATAGTGCTGTCGCAGGGCTGCGTGGGCCTGCCAGAGGCAGCACAGGGTGTGCGTGTAGCATAGGTGCCAGGGAAATGGTAGTGCGAGGGCTTCCCAGGGTGTGTCAGCTACAGAGGTTCCTGGGACGTCTGCAAATCTGCGGGTAGCTGCGTGATATCTGCAGACATCCGAATCTGCGCACGCAGATTTCCGTGGACCATGTTTGTGTCTGCACAGGTCTCTCTAGAGAGCCATCTTGAGAGGGCCAAGCTAGTGCGACTGCAGCAGTGGCTCTAAAGACTGGGGATGGGGTGGGTTCAGAGCCCGAGTGGGAATGTCTACACAGCTGTTTTTAGCTCTGTGAGCCTGAGTCTCTAGACTCGCTGCTATGGGGTTTGTTTTGAAGCATAGACATACCCATGGGGTCCAGACCTGCATGCCTCACTCCCGTGAGGAGCCTCATTGAAGCCTATACCTGTGAGGGAAGGTGGTGAGCAAGACTTGGCCTAGAATGGCTTTCGCAGGGAAAGGTATTGTCTATTGGTTAGAGCAGGTGTGACCAGGAATCCTGGGTTCTATTCCCAGCTCTGCCACAGATTTGTTGTGTACCCTGGGGCAAGTCGTTTATCTTCCCTGTGTGTCAAATGGGGCTAATGGTATTGACCCACCTCTGAGGGGGCTGTGTGAGGGGAGCTAATGTTTGCAGAGTGCTTTGAGCCCCTCAGGTGGCAGGAGCTCAGCATGTGGGCAGTGTTACGGTGCTGTGATTCCCGAAGGGACGATATGAAAGATAGGGAGTGATTAGCACATACCCCAAGGACTCTCTGTGCACAGTAAGCAAGCCCCTGTTACTGGCTTCCAGCTGTTGTCCCCTGTACTATAAGAGCAGAAGTGACTCCGGATGTTAAAGATGACCTGCCTCTCTGCCAGCACAGATGGGAGCTTTGCAAGCATCCAGTATCCTAGGAATCCTGGGTATAATTCCCAGCCTGCTCTGAAACACAGTCCACACACTGTGCAGAGTCCAACCAATCCCACACCCCTCTTTCTGGCTCTATTAACAGTAACAAGGTAACAACATACAGATCAGATCAGACTTTCTCCCCAAGCCTGACTGCTCCTAGGGTTTCTTCTCTGGGCCAGCTCAGCCCACACCCCAGATCTTCCCTCCCCAAACAGGTGGGGTGCTGAGCCACCTGCCTCAGAGAGGCAGCCAAACCCACTTAATCCTTTCCTAGCAGGATCAACAGCCACTAACAGGAGGGTGGTGGGGGTTCAGGCAAACACAGGCAGTATGTCACTATGACCTTCAGGGGTCTCCACCTGAGAGCCCCTATCTAAGGAACCCAGGCTTTGGCTGCTCGGTGAAGGGGTCTCCAGCCTCTCTTGGTGAGCGGGTGAGACTCAGCCCTTACAGACTGCTTCTTCTCCACCTCTAGGTCTTTCTCAGAAAGGAAGTGGATGTGGAGGAAGAAAAGCAGGAGGCCAGGAGCCTCCATGCTGGTGATTTCTGCTCTCCGGTGGACAAAGGTCCCCCCTTCCATATGGTACGTCCCTGGTTCTCTTGATTTATAAGGGTCTGTGTGGGTCTTGTACTGGGGTGGGATATTCTGGGTTGGTTTGGTGCTGTGTGAATGTGGTCTGCAGGGGACATTTCCTGAGCACAAGGGTAGCAGGGAAAAGTGAGATCCCTCCGCCCAGGCCTGCAGTTGTGATGAAAAGCCAGTGGAGCAGGGGCTAGTGGAGACTCTCATTTAGGGGCCTCATGGCAAACCTGGCCCAGTGGGGCAACATGCTACTTGCCAGCTCAGTAGTTTGAGGCTGAGTTTTGTGCATGGGCCAATCCCTATAACTGAGCGAGCTTGTCATGTCTGTAAAGCAGGCCCAGCGGACTCAACTGTGAGCTGCCTCCATCCAGGGCAGGGCAGGGCAGGGCAGGGCAGGGGGGTGCATCAGATCCTGCTCTGAAAAGTGCATGACTGGTGCAGACACATCCTGGGCTTCCAGCCATTTGAATGGCCTAGTGTGGGGAGGGCTGCAGCAGCAAAGGGAACAGGCTGAGCGTTTAAACAGGAAGGTGTGGGGGGCTGGAGAGTCCAGGGATGGATACCTGAAGGGAAGCAGCGTCCCACCCCTCCCTCCTCAGGCTTTCATTTCTCATCGGCCTCCCTGTGCCCTGCTTCTGGTCTCCTGGGGAAGCAGTAACAGTGTTAGCAGAGTCTATGCTGCCTGTAGACCTGTCGCTGAGCGTCCGTGCGCACAAGCGTTGCTGCTGCTTATTTAAGCAAAGCTGCATGAAGGTACCATGGGCCTGTGCCCAGGGCCCCGGCTCCTGGAGTCACATGACAGCATCAGAATCTCTCTTTCCAGGGTTTTTTAAAAACTATTTCTCTAGCCCTTGGGGTTGTGCAGAAAAGCTGGAAAAATGTGGCCCACATGTAACGAGCACAGTGCCATCTGCCAAGAGCCTGAAACGAGTGCTCTGAGGGGGGTACACTGCCCCACCTGTAGCCGGTAACTGCACTGCTCCAGGTGGTCCCCACTGTCTGATACCATCCCAGCAGAGGACTCTGTGTGTTGGGGAGACCCTCATTGCTAGGGTGGTGTTGCAAATCCCCTCTCCCTTGAGTCCTCTGCTACAGAACCTTGCATAATTAAAAGCTAACAACAATGGCATGTTTTCTCAAGACTGAACATTTGTTCCCTGTCCTTGTGACTCCTGTGCCCTGAAGACAGGGAGCAGTGATCCCACCAGCCCAGCCTATGGCTCTGGTACAAGTGACCCAAGTGGGGTTAGGGCAAGGTGCAGAGCCGTGCATGCCCATGGCAAGGTGACCCCCATAGGGGGTGTGTCTAGGGCCCTGGATTGCCTTAGTCCAACCCTGATGTAAGGGCAGGTTTGGTAAGAGGGCTGGGTGAGGGTCGCAGGTTTGCTGAAGGAGGCGGTGAGCAGAGTGCCTGCTGGCTTGGTTTGGGGTCGTATGCAGGAGGGGTTTGTCCACGCAATTCGGATCAAGCCTAGTTATCCAGCTGTTTTATTCTTTCCCCTGGGTCCTGTTGCTGGAGCTCTGAGCTTGAGTCTCCTGTGGACAGTGCAGCTGTCATACCACCCCTGCCTTCTCTCGCCAAAGTGCTGGGGTGATGGCCAGGATGTCTGGTCCCCCATTCAAACAGAATTCCAGCCCCCAGAGGCTGTTGGAGGCTTCCTGGGAGCAGATTGGGGCACCCCACAATCAGGCACAGAGAGGTACAGGAAAGCCCCTTGGAGCTAGCCATAGAGCAATAAAGTCCTGGGCCCAGTAAGGACTTGGGACATGGAAGTGTGGCCAGAGTTCTTCAGCCAGTGTGACCCACAGGCTGCGTGGTTGTTGCTGTGCTCTAGGGAGAGGCTGCTGCTGTAACCTGGCTGCGTCCTGGTTTGGCCTTGACCCCTAAGCAGCGGGAGCATGTCCTTCACGTGAACCAGTCTCCAGATTTTTCTTGCGTTCTGCAGCAGGGCTGGCTGGGCCTGGCTCAGCAAGCAGTCACGCTGGGGGTGGGGGAAATCATCCTGTAAGAATACAGCTCTGTTGACAAGAGATGACCCAACTCACCACCCACAGCGCGGCCTTTGTCCACCTCTCCCCACTCCGTGCCAAGTGCTGCGCCTTGATCTGCCCCCTCCCAACCTGATCCACCAGGCCCTACGTTCCCTCCTCAGGGTGTGCACAGAACCCTAACTATTAAAACCATGGCACATCACACTCTACTGACCGGCCACTGCCGGATCCCTGTCCTTGTGCCTCCTGTGCCCGGACTGCAAGCTCTGTGGGGCATGCCCATAGCTGGTGCAATGCCAGCCTTCTCTGTCTGCTCCGTCTCCCAGGAGAGGCTGGCACTGAGCTCCCTCCATGCAGCAGGACATGAGAGCCTCACAACCCCGGCCCTCCGCAGAGGTTTGTGCAGCTGGACCTCGGGCTGAGCTTGGAGAAAGGCCAGTTCCGTCGCTGGCTGACCTTAGCCGTCGCCCCCGTCGGAGCTGGATCCCGGACAAAACATTCCATCAGCACGGACCACGAAAGCGAAACCCCAGAGGAAATGCAGAGCTTCTCCCCCTTGATGAGTTACTTCAAATAAGAGTCTCCAGATGCCCCTGGAGTTGCTGTGGGCTGAGCTTCTGGTGAACGAAGAAGTGCCAAGTGGGGAGGGAGATAGACAGGCGGGAGAATTGCCCTTCTTTTTCAGTTGTTCTCTTGCTTCGGAGCTCTGCTCTTCACTAAAGGGCACTGGATGTTCGGGCGAGGAAAACCCTGTCCCCAGGGCCCTCAGAGTCTGGTGGGGGCAGGCATGCGTGTGGGATCAGGGCACTGTAGCTCCTTCCCCAAGAGGACAGACCTCCAGAACCATTTCTCTATTGGGTGAATTTTATTTCTTTTAGCAGGAGGCAGCTGAAAATGAGAGAACCAGGCAATACTCAGAGAGATGGCACTAAGCGAACTTCCTGCTGATGCAGGTCTGCTCATGCCTTTCATTGCTGGCCCTCCCCTCCACTATTCCTGTCCTGGGCTTTCCTCACACAGCTCTGCCAACGCTCCTCTCGCTTGACCTGCAAACCCCTGCTATTTCCAGTCCTTGATCAGAGAGCACAAAATCTGTCATATTGCAAAGTAGTTTAAACATGTGAAGAGAGATCCTTTGGGGGCAGGGGTGATCCCCACTCCTGACGTGCCCATGCTAGAGGGCAGTGCGCTCACAGGCTGCTCCACTCCATTTTCTGGCTGAGTGCAATTGACACAGTGCTGATGGCTCCCTGTGCTCTGTGGGAGGAGTAGAGGGAAATTTCCAAGATAACTCAGTGTGCTTTGATGTTGTGCTTGAGGGCTAGGGGTTGGGGCCAGGCTTGAGAAGGAGCAGGAGGCAGCTGGGGGGGGGGGGGCGGGAGGGGAGATGCAGAGAGAGTGCAACAAATGTCTGAGCTCCTCACAAAAATATGCAGTTTCACTAAAATCAGCTAATCAGAGGGCTGAAGAGCAGCACACATTGTCTCTGTCTCTAAATAGGAAGGAGGGTGATGCTGGGCATTACAGCCCGCCTATTGCCATCGCATGTGATAAACGAATTGAAATGATGATTAAAAGTAGGAATTATAAATCACATATCTAATCATGGGGACTAACCAGCGTGGCTGCTGCCGAGGAGAATCTGATCTATCAGAACTCTTTGAACACGTCAATAAAACAGTGGATAAAGGCAAAGTGGTTGACATAATTTATTTGGACTTCCAAAAAGCCTTGGATTAAGTCCCGCACAAGAGGCTATTAAGAAAACTATGGAGCCATGGGGTGAGAGGTAAAATATCATCATAGATCGCAGACTGGCAGAGACAGAAAACAGAGAGTCAGAATAACTGGTTGATTTTCAGCATGGCGAAGGTTAGCAGTGAGGTGAGCCAAGGCTCCAGACTGAGACCAGTGCTGTTTGACAGATGTATTCATCTGGAAAAGGGAGTGAGTCCTGAAGTGGGAACATTTGCAGCTAGCACAAAAGTATTTAAGGTAGTCAAGTCCAGAGAAGACTGTGAGGAACTTCAGAGGGATCTAACCACGCTAGGTAAATGGACAACATGATGGTGGGTGAGAGTGAGTGATGACAAATACAAAGTAATGCATGTTGGAAGGAATAGTTTGAACGACTCAAACACCTTACAGGGCATAGGTGCTGGAAGTAGGAGTGCGGGGGTGCTGCTGTACCCCCCGGCTTGAAACGGTTTCCATCATATACAGGGTTTACAGTTTGGTTTGATAGCTGTCAGTCCCCCCACTATAAAAATTGTTCTAGAACCCCTGTTACGGGGTTCTAAATTAACTGTGTCAGATCAGGAAAAAGACCTGAGCATCACGGAGGACAACTCAATAAAGACCTCTGCTCAGTAGGGAGCTGTTGTCCAAAAAGGGAACCAATGTTCAGATGCATGAGGAATGGGATGGAGAATGATACAGAAAATATAAAAATGTCATTGTACAAATATGTATTATGCCCATTCCACTCATCCATCTCACAAAGAAACTAGCTGAAATAAAGAGGACTCAGAGATGGACCATAAGATTGATTAGAGACCTGGAAACACTTCAGAGTGAAGAGAGATTGAAAAGATTGGCATTGTTTATTTCAAAGAGGAGATAAATAAGATGGGATGTGATCAAAGGATACACGCTAATGAAATGTAGAGAAAGTAGATCATTCTGTTCATAACACTAGAATAGGGAGCATCCAGTGAATTTTAAAGGTGGTATGTTTGAAACTAACCAAAATAAACACCTCTTCATGCAGTGCGCAATTGGGCTGTGGAACCCATTGCCACTAGATGCCATTGAAGTCCAAAGCCAAGAACTTAGCAGGATTCAACAAAGATTGGAGATTTATCTGGAGAATGAGAACGTCCAGAAATACAACGATAAGGATTTTTAAGAGAGAGAAATTTCTGGAAGGGTTGTGAACTCTTCTGCTTCTAGACATAAGCCAACCTCTAACTAATAGGTCTTTTCACGGGAGTAGGTTCTCTTACAAGTCCCTGCTGTAGGGTTTCTTTCACTTTCCTCTGAAGCATGGGCTACTGGCAACTGTCAGAGACCCTATCTGGATGTAGCTCTGGGCTGATCCAGTAAAGCAATTCCTGTGTAACATAAGGGAGAGGAAATGTACTGAACCAAGAGGAAGCAAATGGAGATGGTTGCATTTTACATTGTCTGTCTATTTAGATTGCAAACTTTTTGCAGCATGGATTGTCCCGAGGAGTAGCCGAGTGCAGAGACCCATGTGTGTTTGTGATGCCACGACAAATTCTGTGAAAGACAAGTGATTTCTGTCTCAGAAAAACACAGGACTAGAAACTCAGCTGGTGTAACTCATTGAAGTCAGTGAGCCAGATCCTCAGCTGGAGTGTCTTGGCACAGTGCTGTTGAAGCCAATGGATAGTATTTAATGTTTGTGGAAACAAACCAGGCTGCCATCCCCTTTCATGCGTGTGTTTGGGTTGGCTCGTGTGTCCACCCCCAGGTGAGCGTACTAAGTCTTTCCTCTCTTTGACTCCCTTAGGTTTCAGGATGCCATGCAGCAGCCCCCTGGAAGGAAAGTGTCAAGAACAAGGAGCCAAGTGGAGTGGCTGGGCTGAAAACTGGCATCCGAAGCAGTGCAGGGAAGGCAAACCTCCCTAACCAGAGCCCTCTCATAGTCCAGTTCAACCGAGAGATCATGCAGGTAGAGTCCGGGGTACCTTGTTCTGGGGATCCTTGGAGGAAGGTCTGGGAGCAGGGAGCTCAGTGGATGTCTGGTTAATGGAGCAATTGCCCAGGATGCTGACCACCACGATGTGCCTCTCTACTGGGGGTAGTGAGGTTGGTCCCTGCGGGGGGAGCAGTGATGGTAGGAGAGAACTCCTTCGTTCCAGCTCCAGTGGGGGAATGAAGCGGGGATGTGTCCATGGCCGGAAGCCTTTCATCTGAGCAGCAGGAGTGTGGGGGGAGTGAACGCTCAGCTCGGAGCGAAGCCGTTGTTGTGGCATAACGTCATATTTGGCTGCCTTTCTCCAGGCCGTCTGCCCCAGGGAGCGTGGGTCAGCCTGCACAGGGGCCCAGTTTCCTCCCCCCTCAGCAACAGAGGCAGCACAGGAAAAGGGGTCACGAAGAAGGGGTGTTGCTGTCTGCTCTGCAGGGGGGTGGGGGGTGGGGGGCAGCAGGGGAGAGAGAATGAAAGGAGAACAGACTCCTCGCATGGCGGGTAGAGAGATTGCCTGTGACGCCTGCCCGCCCGGCTCTGTCCTCTCCACTCAGCCTGCAAAGGGCTGCCAGGCATGGGGGACGTGGCTCAGCCAGAATGCAGGGCTCTCCAGAGGCAGCCAGAAATTCTGGGCTTTAGCATTTCAGTCTCCTTCTCCCAGGGGCTGTGCCCAGAGCCCCATTCCAGGGAACTCACAAGTGCAGTTAGTCTGTTCTCGTTCTGACAGATCAGGAGCTCCTGCGCCAGGTCAGCCCAATGGACCCATCTCCCCAGTATCCCCACCTCCACCACCTCAGACCAATGGGACATCTAGCCCAGTATCCCCTGCTGCCTGCTACCCCAGCTCACACCAATGGGCCCATCTCCCTGCCATGCTGGGTCATCCGACCAATGGCCCCATGTATCCCTCTCTGGGATGGGCCCATTTACCAGCCGTCATGCCAACTTCTGGAAGAAGTTGCTCATTGCTGTCCCCAGGCCTGTTTCAGTGGCATGCCCAGATCAGAGCTCCTCCCTGTGTTCCAGGCCGAGAGCTGGGTGCGAGGGAAGCTGCGGGACCTGAAGGATGGCTGCAATATTCAGGACTGGGAACGGGTGGCACAGACCCTGCAAAGAGACATGAAGGATTTTGAGAACACACTGATCAAACTGAACCAGGTATGGTGGGGGCTCCAGGACAGACCCACTCCTATTCCAGCCTCCTCCCCAGCAACCCCCTGGCATCCAGCCTGAATCCTGCTAGGACTGACCCGATTGGGTCTGTGCTGTCCTCTCCAGCACCCAGGCAGTGCCTAGCTATCCCTGTGTCATTGTCCCCCTCCATGCCCAGTCAGCACCCCAGCAAGCCAGTGGATTCAAGGCTTAGGTTCTCTGAGCTGCTTCCCTTCCTCTCCCCAGATGGGTGAGCAGCTCATGAGCCGGCCCAGCCCCAGTGGGGAGACCGTCAGGAGGCAGCTGCTGGCCCTGAAGGAGCAGTGGCAGCTGCTGAAGCAGACAGCCGGGAATCAGAGCAAAGCGCTGGGTGGGCTGCGGAACCTGCAGGAGTTCAACAGGAGAGCGGAGCGGCTGGAGGCTTGGATCAGGCAGAAGGTATGGGGAGTGGGAGAACAGGCTGGATGGGACCTCATCAGCCTTCTCCCGGCTGCCTGGTGATGCATTAGGAATGTGCCTCACCCCCTGCAATGTCCAAGGGACCCTGCCCCTCCAGCGGGGTCTCTGAGCCTTGCCACTGACTCTGCCAAAGGTTTGGCCCTTGAGCAGAGACCTGCCACTTGGAAAGGGCAGGGCAGCAGCCTGGGGCCCAGGATGGCACTGTAGGACTTGGGGAGGTGGGGCCAGGGCCCTAACAGGGAAATGCCACTTGATTAAAAATGGTATCTTCATACTCTCAGGCTATAGGCAAATTGCATTTGCCATGGCAACCAGGACCTAGCTGCCTGTGTAACGTAGAGGGGAGCTGAGATCACCCATGGACAGGGTGATGGTGCTCCAGGGCATTTCTCCCAGTTACAGAAGAGGAAACTGGGGCGGGGAGGGGAAGGGACTTGCCCAAGTTCACAGAGTGAGCTGGGTGTGGAACCCAGGAGTGCTGACTCCCAGTTGCTCTGCCCTCGCCCTAGACCTCCTGCTTCAGGTTCAGTCTGGGGCAGTTTCTCTGTAGATCTCTTGACTTCCTCTGCCCCCTCTATGTCCTAACCCCCATCTGTCCCAGGAAGAGAAGCCTGTGCTGACTGCCCTCCTGCAAGAGAGCATGGACAAGATCCAGCTCACCCGCCGCATCCTTGACTTAAAACAGGTGAGTGTCTCTCCCGTGGCCTGGCTCGGGCTTGGTCCCTGTCACCCCACCCCCAGGGGATGTCTTGCGTTTCTCAGCTGTAGCTCGGCCCCCAGGGGACACCTCAGACTTCCCAGCCAGCAATCCATCTCAGCTCCTCACTGGCTTGGTGTTATAGCCAGAGCAATGACTGATTGATCCGGGGTGAACCGGGAACATCTCAGTAACACCCAGCTATCCTTTGGGGAGGCCTCTGCATGTTCACACTGTTGAGCCTAGCGCCCCCTGGTGCCACAAGCATCAGAATGCTCTTCGAAGCCGTGCCTTTCAGCCACAGAGTCCCGTGTGCTGGGGGCCCCAGACCCAGCTGGGCAGTGGCTCCTGCCCAAGTCTCTCAGCAGCCAGTGCTGGAGCATCTGAAATGGAGCTCATAGTCTTTAAGGCCTGAAGGGACCATCATGATCACCTAGTCTGAGCTCCTGCACCCTACAGGCCACAGAACCATTCCCACCCACTCCTATAACAGACTCATAACCTCTGGGTGAGTTACTGAAGCCCTCAAATCATGGTTTATAGACTTCAAGTTACAGAGAACCCACCATTTCCACTAGTTTAAACCTGCAAGTGACCTATGCCCCCTGCTGCAGAGGAAGGCAAAAAAAAATCCCAGGGTCTCTGCCAATCTGACCCAGAGGAAAATTCCTTCCTGACCCCAAAATGGTGATCAGTTAAACCCTGAGCATGTGAATAAGACCCCCAGCCAGACATCTGGGAAAGAATTCTCTGTAGTAACTCAGAGCCCTCCCCAGCTAGTGTCCCATCACCAGCAATTGGAGATATTTGCTGCTAGCAGTCACCGATCAGCTACACGCCATTATAGGCAGTCCCATCATACCATCCCCGCCATAAACTTATCAAGCTCAGCCTTGAAGCCAGTTAGTTTTTTTCCCCCCACTGCTCCCCTCGGAAGGCGGTTCCAGAGCTTCACTCCTCTGATGGGTAGAAACCTTTGCCTAATTTCAACCCTAAACTTGTTGTTGGCCAGTTTATATCTATTTGTTCTTGTGTCCACATTGGCGCTTAACTGGAGCTGGAGCCAGGAGCTGATTTCTCCCTGGGGGACTGGCTCGTTGTGCTGGGCCAGGGGAGTTGGTGGAATTTCTCTTTTTCTCTGTCTGAGCGCAGGAGGAGCAGCAATTCCAGGGCCTGCATGAAGAGATGAACAGCCTGGCCCAGAAACTGGAGAAGCCTGGCAAGAGTGAGAGCAGGAGCATCTCTGCACGGCGCAAGCACCTCAATAAAATGTGAGTGGGGAGGAGTCACAGCTACCTGGGGGCTGCAGAGCCAGGCAGGCTGGGCACAGGGAGGTCTTGGCCTGTGAGTCACGTGACTGTGGGAATGGCTGAGGAGGCTGGGGGAGGCTGCACTGGGCAGCACGATCTGCAATAACCTCCTCCTGCTTTCTCCGCCCAGGTGGCTGCGGCTCCAGGGGACCCTGAAGGAACAGCATGAGACCCTGCAGCTGGCCCTCGAGGCAGCTGCCTTCCTCCAGCAAGCGGACACGCTCCTCAGAGCCATCCGCGCCAAGGTACCGCTGAGGGCTCAGAGCAGGATCAGCTCCGGCCCCATCGATGGTTTGAGGGGCGCGGGTGCAAGGATGGGAAATTCTCATGCCGGGCTATAGGGACCTCCCAAAGCAAGGGCAGTTTGGAGAAGAGCCCACTCTTCTCTCAGCCCCTGACACCTGGGCTAGCACAGGGCTGGGGAGGGTGTGGAAGGAGTATTCTCCCCACCAGGGGGCCAGGGAGAAAGCTCTACAGCTCCCCCTTCACCCCCCCGCCCCGCCACGATTGGCTTGATGAGCTGTTTCTGCTCCTCCTTGGCCACCAGCTCGGCAGCAGCAGTACAGAATATCAAGGGAGTTAAGTAGGGAGAGGGGGACCCCCAATGCTGCGTGGAGAAAAAGAGCTTGGCTCTCCTGGCCAGTCAGAGTGTGAGCTACCCCACTGCCTGTGCCCCATCCCTATCAGGCACTTGGAACTGAGCTGAAGTGAGGACTCTCCCCAGCCCCAGGTTGTGAGCAGAGCCCAGCGTGAGAAGGAGGCCATGGGGGGGCCTGATGGAGGAGTATCACACTCTGCCTCTTCTTCCCTGGGGCCTGTCTTTACTCCCAGGAAATGGTGGACATTCCCTAGCATCTCTGGGAAGGTGACGTTCTGGGGACTCCCTGCTCTAGGGCTGAGTTACCAGCTCCCCTGCCTGCTCTGGAGTTGCCGCCCCCCTCAGCCAGACCCTTAGTTACATCATTGCTGGTGCTGCCAGGGCTGATGGCTCCTGTCACTGGGGAGCAGGATTGGAGGAGGGGATTCCTGTGTGACATGGGGTGGGGGATAGGATCACTCAGAAGGGATCCAAATGGCACAGAGGCACTGCAGAGAGCGGGGCCCTGTTCCCACCTTCCCCTAAGGGGTACAATGGGTGCTGCTGCTTCTTGCAGTGGAGGAACCTCTGTGGCGTGGGGAAGCAGGGGGACCCTGAGCCTGGCCGGGACCGAGACGTCAGGGATATTGCCAGCCAGGTCATGGTAAGTGTCGACATTGTGCGGTCCCAAACTCACCCGAAATGTCTCACCTGAGAGGTAAGGCATACTGCGTGTGCTCTGACGGGACATCTCCCCCCACCACCCGGCTCGGACACGGACATTACAGCCTCTAGCAGGGTGTGGCATGGGCAGAATGGCCTGGAGTCAAACCTTCATCTGGCCGAACTGCCAGCATCAAGGGGTTTGGCATATGTCATGCCCTGAATCCTTTGTAACAGGGGTGGCTGCATCCAGAGTTGCCTTCAGCTAACCAGACTGGCATCTCAGAGGGGCTGGATCTTGGGCAGGGTTTGGTGTGTGGAGAGGAGGGATCAGTGGGAGGGCTTGTTAGAAGGGAGCTGGGGCCCTGTGTCCTGCTGCTCACCTGCCCCTGGAGGGCTAACTCAGCATTTCCCAGGTAGCCTCTGTGCTCAGCTCTGGTCTCTGGATGGTCACCCTCAGCCAGCCCCATTAGCTCACTTCGTGCCCCTCTCGCTCCTCCAGATGTTGGATGTGACCGTATCCCAGCTCATCAGCCTCCATCCCAGCCTGGCAGCACGAGTCCTGCACAAACACCGAGATGTCAAGGAGAGCTGGGCCCAGCTTCAGCAGGTGCTGAGGTACAGCAGAGCCTCGTAGCAACCCACCCACTAGCATCCCCCCTAAACACAGAGCAAGCCCAGTGCTGAATTTAGCAAAGCGTGTGCATTCACAGGGGTCACTTGTTGCCCACTCCTGCCTCAAGACCTGGTGAGCAGAAGGGCGTGTGACTTGAAGCATGAGGGAGCCAGGACTCCTGGGTTCTATATCCAGCTCTGCACTTGTCTCATTGTGTGGCCCTGGAAGGCAGGTCCCTGCCCTGCTCTGTGCCTCAGTGTTCTCTTCTGTACACTGGGGAGAATGCTTCAGAGGAGGCTCTGAGGGCAGATGGAGTGACCTATGAGATGCACCAGAGTAACCTCTGCCCTTTGAGCTATTATTTGATTGACTTAGAGAGTGGGCTGCTTGAATATCTCAGCCAATCACAAGAGAGCATAGCCAGAAACAGGCAGGGTGGCTTTGGGTTTACACACATGCTGGTTCCTGAGTGGCTGAAGTTGCTCTTCCCCGACTTACAGAATCTGAATCCGTGGTCATGGCTGATCCCCACAAGCTTGGTGGAGTGGGAAAGGCGTTGGCTTGGCCCATTCTATGGATATGTTCAAATCTGAGCTGCCTGCCATTGGCAGCTGGGGTTTCAGCTCTGGGAAACAAGAGCTGGACTTTCCAAAGAGCTCAGCTCCCATTACACAGGTAGGGTCAGGCCGTTGGGAGCTACTGGGTGTACAGTGCTTTTGAAAATCTGGCCCTACTTCTCCATCATCTGCTGGATTCCCCTGTATTGGGGCTCCCCACACCTGCCTGGAGCGGGGTCCCTGGGGCAGAACCCACATCAACTATTGGCTGCCATGAGCCAGACTCTGCTCCTGAGTCAACCCCAGAGGACTCACGGGGCCAGAACAGCTTAGAGCTCTCTTCCCCATTCTCTCTCCTCTTGCCTCTCACTCCCCACCCCTCGCCCTGTGTGTGCTCCCCATCTCCCAGGAATGAGAAGTCACCGTTGCTGGCCCTGGTGAGCAGTTTGCCGATGAGAGAGACCGATGCCCTGAGCCCTGAGCATACAGAAGCTGGCAGTGGGGGAGTTGCAGGGAGGGAAGCCGGAGACAAGCGGAGGAGGGTCCCGTTACGTATGGTGAGTATAGTAGCTGGGGCCCTGCCCCTCTCCCCAGCCCTTCCCTTCCCTGCAACAAGAGCAGCCAAACCAGAGCCACTTCCCTTAGACACCCAGCAAAGGCACATGGGGAAAGAGCTTGAGCCCGTGAACCCTAAGTGACAGCTGTGTGACCCCTCTTGTGACACCCTCGCTAACGCTTGGGACCCCCCTCTATGAACTCTGAGTGATAATCATGTGATCACGTAAACCCTGGAACCTGTGTGCAGTGCCCCAGGTGACCTGTGTGTGGCTCTGAACACTGACCTGTGGGATGGTCTGGGAGTGCTGTATGTGCCCCACCTCTGCACACACCTGCCCCTTCATGCATCCCACACACCGGCTCAGATCCCCTCCTCCCAATACACCTTTGCCCAGGCCAACCTAGCACATGTTCCTGTGTGTCCCTCTGGGCTCTGACCTGCGTCCGTCTGTGATGTCGCCCTGGCACCTGGAATTCTGGATGGGCTGCACAGCAGCACCCGCCCCACCCACAGCCCCAGGGACCTGTCACCGGGCTTTGCTTTGGACCCTGTGCTGCTGCCAGGATGGCCCTGCTCCCTGGAGTGCTCTGTGTGTGGCAGCAGAGGAGTAGGTGTTAGGCCTGGTGCGGGGGGAGGCTGAGCTGGCTCTGTTGGTCCCCATTCCTCCACCTGGTGCTAGATGAGGGAGGAATGGGATCCTGGGAGGCTCCTGTTGTGTCCTAGGTGCAGAAGGACTTTGCAGGAAATGTGACGGAGCATGTGAGAGGCGAGGAGGGAAGCCCGAGCTCGCCAGGAGAGCAGGCCACTCCTGGCTGCCACAGCAACAGTAATAGGTACTGACTCGGCAGGCTGCTCCCAAGAATGGGGTCCAGGGTTGGGGTATAGGCCAGGTATTCCTTAGGAGGGGGGAGAGGGGAGGGGACGGGAGGGGACGGGAGGGGACCTAGAGCATTTGCTGGGCTAGGCCTGTTCTTTAGCTGTAAGAATCCATCCCCAGCTCCAGAACCTAGTCCCCAGAAGGGGCATAGCAGGCAGGGAAGGACATGGGCACCTGGGGTTTCCCTGGTACAGGCAGCTGCCCCCATGCCCTGAACCTGTGGGGCCCCCATGGCATGGATACCAGCCCCTGCCCTGCAGCTGTATCTCATATCTGTGATATGAGGCTGCCCTGGTCCTTTGGCAGAGCCTGCAGGGGTCCCTGTAGTAGGAGAGAAACTGTCCATGACTCTGCCTCTCTCCCGCAGGAGGAGGAAACCCCCAGGACAGTCGGATGCTGTGCGGGGCCCACCCCAGCAGGAGGCCAAGCTGCAGGACTTCTGTCAGGCTGCTAACGTGGTAACGTCTCAAATGAGCCAAGGCGCGTCCCAGCCCCTGTCCCTGGGTCCCAGCGTTGGGTGTTCCCCCATGTGTCTCCCCCTCTCCTCGCAGCCCCCCACGCCTCGGCTGGCAGTAACGCGCTGTCTCTCCTCCGGTGTGCGGCAGGCTGTGTCCTGGCTGAGGGAGAACGTAGGGCTCAGCATCCGGCTGAGCCAGGTGGAGGACGCAGAGAGCCTGGAGGCTGCACAGAGCCAGCAGGCCGCGCTGCAGCAGGAGATCCTGGGCAACAGCTCCAGCGTCGAGGCCCTGCGCCTGGTGAGCACCAGCTGTGGGGTGCATTCTGTGTGGGACGGGAAGTCCCCCTCTACAACTCGCTGCTGGGGATGCAGAGGGGGCGCCATGCTGATGGCATCCCCGGTGGCAGGTGTTTTGTGCAACTGGGGAATAACACTGGGTTCCCCTGCCAGGCACCTGGGACGCCAGGAGGAGTTTCCTCTCCGCTGCCTTCTGGGGAGGGATGGGAGTGGGCAGTGAGATCCATGCCCCCTTGGTGGCCAGGGTCAGGGGGGCTGGGAAGGGCAGATCCCTGTCCTCAGCATGTGCCTCATTCTCAGGCCCCTCTAAGGGATTGCAGAGCGGGACGCCCAGGTGGGCGTCACCTGACAATGCGTGTCCGTGTCCCACAGGAAGGGCAGACGCTGCTGTGTGGCAGCCATGGAGGGAGACCTCAGGTGGAAGGCATCCTCCAGGAGCTGGAGGGGCTGTGGGAGGAGCTGCAGAGGAGGCACCGGGAGAACGGTGCGGCGCTGAGGGAGATTGATAAGGTGCGTGGTGCCATCTGTCTCTGCCAGGCATGAGCCCGTATCAGACAGAGGGGTGTGAGCAGGGCGGGAAAGGGGTGCACACGGGACACAGGGGCAGCCCCAGTGCAGGCACTGGTGGGACAGGGGTCTCTGGACTGTGCTGGTGAAGGGGCCATCTTGAGCCTCGGCTACAGCCCCCTGCAAGGGAGTCTCCCGGGGAGTGTCAGCAGGGTGCGGGGTGATGGCCCTGGCTGCCTGGCCTTCCCCAAAGATCAGTTAGCCCAGAGCCATGCACACCACCTGGGAGGGACAGGTGCCCTGTGTGGAGCCAGCTCAGGAAGCCTCTGCTCTTCCAGCTGGATCTGGCACTGCAGTGGCCTCAGTGCTGGCACAGCCAGGACTGCCCCTGCTGTGTCTGAGATGCCTCCAGGTGGGCAACCGGGTGCTGTTTGTGCTGCAGGATGGAGAGCCCTGCGATGGTCCATGGAAACGTGCTGCCCTGGGTGGGATAGCACGGTGCTGGGTCACACCGAACTGGTCTTCCCTGCGACACGATGCCACGGCGCCCTCAGGGGCTTTCATTCCTGCCCACCCTGAGGCTGGGACAGAGGGGGATCTGGTCTGGGAGGTCCTGTCTGTCCCACTCTCCAATCTCTTCCTGCAGGTTCTGCGGTTGGTGGGAGAGCTGGATGGGGCTGAGCAGTGGCTGCAGGGGGTGGTGGGCTCGCTGTCGGAGCCCGCCACCATGAGGAGCCCAGAGGAACTCCGCAGGGACCTCCAGGAGATCAGCTGCTTGGAGAACCAGGTCTTGTTGTGGGGCATCAAGCTCCAAGCCCTGCGGGAGGAGATGGGGAGAGAGCCCTCTGCAGAGCACGTGATGGCTGGGAAGATTCAGAGCAAGGTGGAGATGATGGAGGAGAAGTGAGTCCTGGGGAAACAGGACTGGGAACTGGACTACGGGGAGCACAGGCTGCTGGAGTGGGAGGTAGTGTCAGGGGATGTGAGGAAGAGATGAGGTTGGAGGAGTGTGAGGGGATTCCCCCCTCTGGGGAGGATGTGGCATCAGAGAGGTGAGAGGGGATCCCCTGAGGGCAGCCTTGAGGAATGGGAGGGGACAGTGGTGTCAGAGGGGTGGGAGACCTCCAATGGGACAACCTTGGGGGATGGAAGGGGGTGGCTGCGTCAGTGGGGTGGGAGCCCCCTGGGGGGCAGCATTGGGGAATGGCAGCACTGAAGGGTCGGGAGGGGATTTCCCTGCAGTGGTTGGCATCAGGAGTAGGATCCCCCTGCGGCGCTGCCTCTCCGTGTGCCCCTGCCCCACTGCTGCATTTGCTGTGCCAGGCTGGGGTGCGTGCGGGCGGCCCTGCAGCGGCGGGCGGAGGACCTGCGCGATTCCCTGGTGCTGTCTGAGTTCCTGCAGAATGTGCAACAGGAGGAGGTGCTGAGCCAGAGGAACAGCACGCTGGTGAGGATTGAGTGGGGATGCGCCTGGACTCGGGCCCCCATTGGGAATCCCATCCCTGCTGGGTCAGTCTGGGTGGAGGGGCCCTACTGCTGACTGAGTGAGGTCAGGGGTTGGGTGGGGGATAACTGGAACCCCTCACTTTCCAGCGTCACCCCCAGCAGCTGCCAGTGTTTGCTCTGAGGTGGGGGAGGCACAGTGGCCACTGACCTCAATCCTGGGGAATGGCTGAGATCAGCAACCCTGAGTGCATGGTGAGGAGGCTCCACGGGACCCCTCGCAGGCCAGGTGGTGCCAGAATCACCCCACGTGTCCCGGTCTCTCTCTAAAGCTCCAGCGTCCCTGTGTGTTTGCTTTAGCCAGGGACCAGCAGGCTGGGCTCCCAGGAGCCTGTGCACCTCCCCTTGGCCCAGGCTGGGCAGCAGCTGAGCCGTGAGGACATGAGCAGCCCCCTGGGTGAGCTGCAGGAGGCTGTGGAGATGCTGAACGACGTGGTGAAGGAGCGGGAGCGAGTCATGGAGGCAGCAGCTGAAACTGAGAGTCTGGAGCGCCTGGTAAGGGACCTGGCGTGAGGAGCCTTTGACGGAGAAGGAGGGGGGTAACACACCACTAGTGGCCATGCGGAGCACGGCTGGCTCAGTCAGAGGTGAGGGCAGAACAGTAGAGTCTGACTGAAGGGGGGCTCCTATGCATAGTGCCAGCCTGAGAGAGTAGGGTCTAGTACAGGGGTGACCAACCTGCAGCTCCGGAGCCGCATGCGGCTCTTCAGAAGTTAATATGCGGCTCCTTGCATAGCTACCGACTCCAGGGCTGGAGCTACAGGTGCCAACTTTCCAGTGTGCTGGGGGGTGCTCACTGCTCAACCCCCTGCTCTGCCTCAAGCCCTGCCCCCACTCCACCCCTTCCCCCGAGCCTGCCATGCCCTCGCTCTCCCCCCCTCTGCACCAGAGCTTCCGGCACACCAGGTAACAGCTGATTGTGGCGGGTGGGAGGCGTGGGGAGGAAGTGGGAGGCACTGATTGGTGGGGCTGACGGTGGGCAGGAGGTGCTGCAGGTTGGAGTGGGGGGAGCTGCTGGGGGGCTGCTGAGGTATTACTGTGGCTCTTTGGCAATGTACATTGGTAAATTCTGGCTCCTTCTCAGCCTCAGGCTGGCCGCCCCTGGTCTTGTGATTAGAGCAGGGGGCTGGGAGCCAGGACTCCTGGGTTCTATTCCTGACCCTGGAAGGGGAGTGTGTCCTAGAGCAGGGGACTGGGAGACAGGACTCCTGGGTCCTATACCTGTCCCTAGGAGTGGAGTCTGTCCTAGTGGTTAGAGCAGGGGGTTGGGAGCCAAGGCTGAGGCAGCTGATGCTAGTGCTGCACAGTTATCCCTATTCTTCTTCTGTGCCCCGCAGCTAGCTAGCACCCGTGTGAGGACAAGGAGCATCTCTGAAGGGAGCTCACACTGGGGTTCACCTCACTTTTCTCTCTCCCAGCTTGCCAGAGTCTTTCCACGCATGGAGGCCATTCGATGCAGAGCGGAGGCTCTGGCCCGTGATATCGCCCAGGTGGAGAGTGGCTTTGTCACAGTGAAGAGTGAGCTGGACCTGCAGGGGCTGCAGGGGCTGCTGAGCCAGCAGCAGGAGATGGAGGTGAGTCCCAGAGACTGCGCCGCTCTGACTTGCCATGGTAAGTGGAGTCACCGATGGCCTCTACTGGCTTCCTGGGAGCCTTGCAGTGCCCTGGCATGTTGCCAGGCATGTTGGAGCTAGGGGTTACCAAGGGTGTCAGGAGTAGAGACGAGGTCACCTCAGGGAGACTCTAGCCCTCAGGCCCAAGAGCCATAAGCCCTGGCCTTTTATGGAGGGCTCACTGGAATTTTCCAGCTGTCTCTAGGCCTTTCCTGTCAACTCCCCCTGTGGCCAGGCAGGGAGAGGGGAAGGGATTGCGTCAGCCCCTGTGTGCCAAGGTCTGGCTGCCAACAACTCACACATCTTTCCATTCTGCATCCCCATGGAAGGAACCAGCTCCATGCAGAGCAGAGCGGAACTGTCTGCTGGGAAACCTGGATCCCTCTTCACCCTGCTACTCCCCCATCCCCTGCTCCCCCACCCCCTGTTCCCCACAAATCACAGATCCCCTGCTCCCCCACCCTCTGCACCCCACAGCCTGCTCCCTCATCTCCTGCTCCCCCACAGAGCACAGCTCCCCTTGTGCCCCGACAGCCTGCACCCCCATCCCCTGTACCCCCATCCCCTGCACCCCACAGAGCACAGCTCCCCCTGCTCCCTCATCCTCTGCTCCCCCATCCCCTGCTCCTCACAGAGCACTGCTCCTCCTGTGCCACCACGGCCTGCTCCCCTGTCCCCTGCTCCCCACAAAGCACAGCTCCCCTGGTCTCCCACAACTTGCTCCCCCACCCCCTGCACCCCACAGAGCACAGCTCCCCCTGCTTCCCCATCCCCTGCTCCCCTACCCCCTTCTTCCCCATCCTCTGCTCCCCCATGCCCTGCACCCTGCAGAGCACAGCTCCCCACAGAGCATATCTCCCACTGCACTCCCATCCCCTGTCGCACAGGAGAGATGATAAAGTAGAGGCTGCTCCCATGGTCAGGGGCTCAGTGCTCTGAGCTGTATGCAGGAGGATCAGGTGTGGGTCCTAACTCTCTACATTGCATTTCCTGCGATGCTGAAGGGATTCAGCCTGGTGGCCTAGTGGCTAATGTCTGCCCCTGTCATGCAGGGGGCTTGGGTTTGGGTGCCATCTCTAGGTGCCAGTGCCTGAGGGAGTCAGCCCAGTGCTTTGCCCTGCCATGTTGATTCCCAACCCTGATCTTTTTCCCCAAGTGGGAGGGGAAGGAAACAACTTGGCAAGCCAAGTAGGCAGGGTTGCCTCGATCCCCTCCTGTCTTCAGGCAGAGAGGCAGAAAAACACTCCCCCATGGGGAAGGGAGCTGGGAGCCCCCTGCCAAGAGGGTCTCTTTTATATGTCCAGAGTCCTTTTGTCTTATGTCCCCTAGTTCAACATGTCCGAGGCGCTGGAGGGGGACGTGGAGGAGCTGGAGAAGGCAGTCATCCACTTGGAAAAGCTCTGCCCAGCTCGGATGCATGACATGGGCCCAGAGATCCAGGGGACGCTGCAGGCCTGGGAGGAGCTGCAAAAGCTGGTGCTGGAGAACAAGGGCCATGTGCAGCAGGCCGGTCGGCTGCAGCAGTTCTTTGGAGATTACTTAGCCATGATGTAAGTGGCTGCAGCCTGCATGGCGTCTTCCCTTCCAACTGCCTTTGTGATCCAGCCAGCCCTGCCTGTAAAGTTGGGATCCAGGGAGGACAGCCTGAGGGCTGGTGCTCAGCTTGGGGTTCACAAGTGTCTGGCAGGTGTTGCTCTCTGGGGAGCAGACTGGGGAGGTGCAAGGGGAGCTGAAATAGCTCCCTGGGGAAAGTCAGATGTCCAGAGAACCCCAGGATGTTTGCCACTCTTCTGTCGCTCCCCAGGCTTCCCCATCATCTCCTGGCCCTTGCCTTTCCCTTCCTCCCGTATTTTCCCTCAGCCTCCAGCCCTCACATTCTCCCTCTCTCTGCCCCCATGCCTTCTTGGGCTCGCCGCAGAGCCTGATGGTGGCCATCGTCCCCGAAGGCAGCCCGGCTGTAGTCCCAGTGAGAACTATGGGTGACGTCTGTGTTTGGGAAGCTGGAGCGCCACCAGCACAGCTGTAGGGAAATGGCAGCGGGCAGCCTGCGGTTTCAGTCGCACCGAGAGCAATGGGAGGCGATGGCAGAAATTCGCAGGAAAGCTGCAGGAGTCCATGGGAAGCGTTAACAACACACCAAGCACCACAACAGTCGCAGTCGCATCCTGTCAGGTGGCAGCTCTGTTCATGCCTCAGAGGGGGGTGGGGGAACTCCCTGCTGCAGAGACTGAGTTAGAGCATGGCCATTTCCTCTGCCTTCCTTGCTGGCCAAACCCATGGAGCAGGGGGCCAGTCACTGAAGGGACGTTCTCTGGATAGTTTGACCTAGCGGAGACTCAAACCCTGGCATGGAAGATCCGTCTCAGCCTGCAGCCTGGAGGGAGTTCCTCACCTGTGCCCTCCTGGGACGGGGTGGGGAGAGGGGAGGAGAGCACTGGCTACAGTTCAGTTCGGCAGCTGTATTCCCTCCAGTCGTCCCAGTGGCTCCTTATGGCCCTGTCCCCTTGTCTTCGCAGCTCCTGGACAGAGGACACAAGGGCTCAGATCTTTTCGGAGAGCGTGAGTGCTCATGGGCTCCCAGAGACTCAGTGGGAGGAGCTAGAGAGGAAAATTGAGGGCAAGTTCAAGGAGTTTGAGGAGCTGGCATCCACCGGGCAGACGCTGGTGTCCGAGGAGCACTACCTGAGTGAGACGGTAAGCAGGAGGTGGACTGGGGGAAGCTTCATGAGCTCCCCATTGAAAACCCTGGGGGCTCAGCCTCTGGCCTGGTACAGGGCAGATGGAACCTGCTGGGTCATCAGAGAGGTGAGTCCTCGGCATAGTGCCCAGCCAAACCATTCGCTTATGGGAGCCCAGTGAGACAGACTTACCAAGAAGCCATTTAGTGCTCAGGGGGAGCCAGCCTCAACCACCCGCCCTGCAAGGGGCAGTCAGACCACCCCGCTGGCTGGGGTGGTTACCCATGTGATGGATACTGAACACAGACCTGCTGGGGCTCAGCTTCTTTTCCAGACTTGACCCCAAAGGGCCCATTATGAAGTTGCTCCTGAAGAAAGCACCGCTCCCCAGTCCCCAACGAAGGGTTCTCAGCATCCTACGCTCCCCATTTGCTTCTCTTTCCCCGATCCCAGGGTGAAGTTGTGTCTGGGGAGTAGAGGAGGGGAGCTGAAGTTCTCACAGGAGCCCTTGGCATCTTTGTTCTCCCCGTAGATAAAGGAACGCCTGGAGGAGCTGCAGAGCATGCTGGGATGGGTGCTGGTGCGCTGGCGAGCACAGAAACACCACTGGGATTCTGGGAACAAGAGTGCTGGCAAAAAGGGCCAAGACGGTCCCATGGACTCTGTGCTGAGTGTGTCCCCCAGCTGCCAGGTGAGTCCGTAGCTGCTGTGGGACAGTCTGCGAGCAGGGATGGGTCAGGCCGCTGTTTGCTCAGCCCAGCTGAGGCGCCTCTCTTGGCACAATGAAAGGCCTCTGCACAAGGCCAGCATGGGACAGGAGCAGATACACAGACATTGTGTCCACCAGGGCAAAAATCAGGGAGACTCACATAAACCATGGTGGCTGTTTCCGTCTGGAGAATCTCGGGGAAGCCGTACACCACAGGCCGGCTAGCGGTTAAAGCAGAGGACCAGCAGTCAGGGCTCTTGGGTTCTAGCCCTGGAGCTGCTACTCACTCTGCAGCCTTGAGTGACTCCCAGCCCTGCTCTGTGCCTCAGTTTCCCCACCTGCAACACAGGGGTAATGCTCCTGATCCACCTCCCAGAGTGGGGGTGGTGGCTGTGAAGCTGAATTAATTCATGCCTGTAAAGCACTTGGAGATCCGTGCGTCCAGACTGCCTTTGGCATCCAGTGCTGTCATGTACAGAGTGTGAGAGTCCTAGGGCTCCTGCGGGGGAGACCACCAAATCCCACTGCACACCCATAGTACAGAGAGGTGCAGGAGGGGGCACAGCAGAGTGGAATGGGGGGCGGAGGAACCAGGTGTAGGGCAGGGGGATATCGTGGCACCAGGGAGGGAAAGGAGGTGCACAGGACAGGGGGCAGGCCATTCCCACAACCCCACCTCTTCACTGTCTTCTATTACTTCCCAGGACCCATGCGCCCAAGCAGCTGTGCCCAGAGCAGATGGCATCCTGGGCCCTAACACTTCTAAAGGGCCTCAGCCCACATTGTGCTCCCTCACCCCACCACAGCTCCAGAGGCAAGAGAGGGAAGTGGCCTCTCCTTCCGCCCCATCTATCCCAGATGCTCTCCGAGGGCTGGAGCAAAGCTGGGAAGATCCTGGGGACTCCACCCCATTGGAGGTGGAAACCCCCAAGGAGACTTTAGTTCTGGATCCCTCAGAGACCCCAGTGCTGCTGGTGCCGCAGCCTGGGCCCAGCAGCCTGGGCGGGACAGTCAACTTGATCCTGAGTATTGGCAAGAAGGGGGAGAAGAAGCTGCAGCTGGCTGGAGCGATGCCGGGGGAAGAGTCCCTGCACAGGGTAGGTGATGTCACGCTGGGGAGACACACGGCTTTGTCAGGGCTGCTAGCTTGTGCTGTGCACAGGAGGCTTGGTGCGAGGGGAGACGGGAGAGAAAAGAGCTGCCTAGGGGAGCTGTGCCCCAGACCAGAGCTTGTCCAACTGCAGGTGAATTCAGGGCTGTGGCTTTGTAGGGCTTGGAAACTGCCAGGTGCACTTGGAAGGGCATGGCAGAGTGGGGGTGTTTCCAGGTGAACCCAGACCCCCGGGGCAGAGGCTGAGCAGCGGAGAGCTCAGGAGATTCTCGGATGAATCAAGAGCAAAGCAGGTGGACCCTCTGGACTAGGGAGCCCCAGCCCCGGTGTCCCTGCCACTCGGGTTGGCAGATACAGCACAAGCTCCCTTGGATTTCAAGCAGGGGGCTGGCCTTTAGCACTGTGGCCCCCCTTCTCCCTTCCTCCTCCTCGCTGTAACAGGCCACCCGCTCTCCTCCCTCAATTTTCTTTTTGTGTCTCTCTTTCCCCACACTCAGCTCCCTGGCACTAAACCCTCAGGCTGTAAAACCTTTTGGAAGCGTTGCCAGGGGCTTTTAGGAAACACTTTGGGTAGTTTAAAGCGAAAGAAAAAGCCGTCTCGCCAGCCCGTGGAAGAGGTAACGTCCCAGGGGCTGCATGCCGGGCACAGTGGCTGCATGGCGTGAGCTTGCCCTATACTAACACACCGTCCCGTCCCCGCGAGTCCCTCTGTGTCCTCTCTCTGACACTGCTCCTGGTCCCCGCTGGCTCCTGGCCGAGAGGCCAGGCTAAGGCTTATCCCCCTGCTAGAAGGGCTGCAGCAGTGGAGGGGGTGAACAGGGAGGGCACCATGCCATCCTGATAACCCCGCCATGAGAAATGGCCTCCCAAGGGCTGCCTGGTGTCACAGTACTCCACAGAATGAGGTCAGTGCACCAGCTGGCCCAGGGGGGCTAGGGAATGGGCTACTGGGCCTCTCACCTCTCGGACATCAGTTGCTGTCTGGCCCCTATTGGTAAGTGGTTTCCACCTGCTGGCTGTTGGGAGGTGAAATGAGTCAGAAGGTCTCAGTCCAGTCACCAGGGGGCAGCTCTCCAAACCCACAATCCAGCTGGTGGTGACAAGTCCTGTTGCCAGCCTGAGCAGAGAGGCCAAGGCCTGAATGTGCCAGGGAGTCCTGGGGCAGACTGGTGGCGGGAGGGTGTGCTGCAGGAGCCAGGCCTGTCCTGGGGATACTTAGAGGGCTTCGGGGCTGTGAGGCAGGCACTTTTACCGGTGCTGCTTTCACACAGAATTGTGTTTGTTTAATGCTCCCTATCTTGTGTATTTCTATCCTGAGGGGGTTTCCCGGGAGCTCTTGAAATCAGCAAAAACCCAGCACAGAGAAGCTGAGCAGATCCCAGTGTGCACCATCGCTGGACAGTCACAGGCTTAGGGCAGGTGCTTAGGTGTGAGGCAGGCTTAGGACTCAGTGCTACGTGAGCTGGGCCGGCGCTCGGAAGCAGAGCTGTGACCTGACCAGGGCCCCTACAGGAATAGTTCATTCACTTGAACAGGACAGAGGAACAGGGAGCCAGCCAGAAGACTCAGGGATAGCAGGCAGCATCCAGCCTTGAATTCAGGGAAGTGCTGATCCATTCCCCCCGCCACAGGAGGGTGGAGGTCTTTGCCAGCATCCTCGCCCAGCCTCAGGCTGCGCAGACCTGCTAAAGAATCTGCCTGTTCCAGTGGGAAAGGCCAGGAAGATCTGTGAGCATGGAAGAGGGGGAGGTGCCTTAGAGCAGGGCTGCCCAACTTACGGCCTGCGGGCTGTACACTGGCCCACCCGAACATTTCATAAGGCCCATGGCCGGTTTGAACACAATATATTAATGGCCGATTCATTAGCATTTTGTCGTCATGTGTACATCATTTAGTTTACATGTGTGTGTAAATAGATGATACTGTACATAGAAACACGTATGAAACAAGCTGAACTTAAAATATAAATCAATACAGGTGACTTTAAATTTTATTAAAATACGTAGAATGTGTTTGGCCCACAGCAGGTTGTGCGTAGATTTCTGTGGTCCTCCTGTGTAATAAGTTTGAGCAGCACTGGCTTGGAGAAAGAAACAGGCACCTTTGCTGAGTGGTGGGGAACGCAGGGACAGTGCAAGTCCCAAGTGCTCAGAGTCCTCCCACTTGGCACAAACAGGAGGGAGCGAAATCCCAGCATCAGGACACCAGCAGCAACTGAGTCTCCTTTGCTAGATGGGCTCCAGCCGGCAAAGGGTACAGGGAGGGGATCGGTGCTATTTGAACGATTTAGCCAGCCTCTGCTATACTGGGGCAGCCAGAGGGCCTGTGGGGTTTTGCAACTGCTAGCCTCTGTAATAGGAAGGGGCACTACTACTACTGCACTACATCTCCCAGCATGCCAAGCCACTGAGTGCCCTGGAAGCATTGCATGCTGGGATCTGTAGTCCCAGGCACATCACAGGTGTTCGGGGCACAATTAGGAGCAGCCCAACTGGTGAGTTGGCCAGTGCAGCCCCCATTCAGGCAGCACTGGGTTTGCCCCACACTAGAAAAGGACTGTGGGAGCTGGTCCCCAGCAATGAAGCCAAGTGACTGTAACATCCTGGAATGCGTCTTGGGTTGCCTGACCCCGCTGGCCACTGTGTGACGAGAATGAGGCTTACTGTGATGTGTGACTGACAGCTGGACAGGAGGAGCCATGTGCCAGTGCATGCCATTAAGGACCCAGCCCATGAGCGGGTCCAGGGCCATGCCCACACAGGTTTGGGCACTAGTGACTTGGAGCGGTTGGACGGGTGAGTCTCACGTCTCTCCCCACCCTTGTGTTTCCCAGGTGAGCACCTACCTGCATGTGAAGGAGAAAGAGGGGGATCGAGACGCCACCTGCAGGAGCTCGACCATGCCATGGCTAGCCAAGCGAGCGCCCACCATAGCACATGTTTCCCTGGTCCCAAGCCCCAGGCCTGAGGCCGCCTTCCACACCCTGCCTAAGGTCAGCTCCAGCTCCCTCCTCAGCAGCCTGAAGAGAAAGGGTCAGGCAAAGGCAGAGGATGCTCAGCTGCTCACATTGCAGGGCATCATGGGAGCAGGTCCCAGCAGGCTACAGCCTTTGCTTGAGGAGAAGCACAATCCCAGCAACACTTGGCCTCCCAAGTGCAGCAGCGGGAAGAAGTTGGCAGGGAGACCTCCGAACCCCAGGCTTGGGCAGCTGCTGGACCTGGTGAAGAACCCGCTGGGGACGGCCATTGAGGCAGAATGTGGCATTGTCAGCGCGGCATCTAGTGGCCCCAAAGCTGAATTCCTGAGCCAAGCCTGGGGGCCCAGTAGTTCCCAGCTGGCGGTGGCGAAGAGTGCTTGCCGGCACCTTTCCCTGGGGTCCGTATTGAGCTTGGAGCTGCCCAAGGACCTTGGTCTCCTTGGTAATGTCCAGGACGCCATTAAAGTAGCACAGAAGGAGGTGCCAGGAGGGGAGGAGGTGAGGCAGGATGGTGGGGCGATTCCATGGGACACCGGTGACGCAGAGAGGGAGGCGAATGGGGCCAGCCTGCGGAAGAAGACACTGAACCAGCCGCTGGCCACATGCCAAAGGCTCAGAGGGCCAAGGGATGCTTTCAGGAAGGCTCCTAAGAGCGAGGGAGGCACCTGGTTCGAAGAGGTGAGTTTCAACCCGAGCTACCGCAGGCCAAAGGCGCAGGGCATTGGTGCCACCCCCTGTGGGGAGGAGCAGTGGACTCCCAGGAGCCAGGGCAGTGGCAGTGATGATTTCCTGGACTTCAGACTGAACCGGCTCTCCCGCATCAGCGTGCTGCATGAGCAGATTGGGCGCGAGTGGGACAAGCTGGCAGCCACACTGGGCACGTCCGGCAGCGCAAAGTCCAAGAAGCCAGCAGGCTGCAAACCCAGACTCGAAGAAGCATCTAAGGTGGAGCTCAGGCCTTCTCCCACTAAGCACACGAGTGGTGCCGGAGGGGACCCCAGCACAGCCAAACCAGAGCATCCCGCAGTGAATGGCAAGCTAAAGGAAGATCCCCCAGAGCATCGGCTAGAGTCTGCCCCCTTCCAGGAGGCCTTGGAGGAAAGCCTGATGGCACGCTCTGGAAGGTGTGCAAAGCTACCAACCCTGCTGTCTGTGTCTGAATGCCAGCTCGGTGCCCAGCCACGTGGCCTCATGTCGGCAGGGTTAGACCGCCAGGGCCTGGCTCCAGATGGAAGGGCGGCCGGATCAGGGCTGTCCAAAGGGGCAAAGCTCCCAGGCTCAGCCGAGATTTGCCACCCTGACCATGAGCTGTTTGAAGAGGAGGAGGAGGAGCTCCAGGCCATCTGGAGGAACGTGGAGGGACGCAACAAGCAGAGCCCCTGTGCGGACACTGATGCCCACCTCATGTCGGGGAACAAGGCAGACAAGGCACAGAGCCCAGAGGTTTCCCGTGGGAGACTGATCTTAACATCAGCGAATAATGTGCTGGTAGCCAAGTTCACTCTTCCCAACTCCACCCAGCTCCTTCAGAGCCCAGACGGGGAAAGAGAAACCAGTGATGGGCACGGTAGTGAGGGCAGCCCACGCGGGTTCTGGGCATCCTTCCCCTGTCAAGACGAGCCCTGTGGGGTAAAGGAGGCTGCATCCATGGGATCAGTGGAGGGCAGCTGCCCACAGAACCAGCAGAAGCATCAGGAAGAGGACAGAGACGTTGGCAAGGTTAGTGGGCTCTGTGTACTGTTTCTTAGGGGCTGGGGGAGACCTGCCAGAAGCTGTACTGTCTCCTTTGCACACTCTCAGGCACTGCAGTGATCGGTCCGGATAACTAGATATTCCCTGCTTTATACCAGGCCTCTGAGCCACGGTTCCCCTGGCTAACCTGCTCCTGCACTGGCCACAAAGGGTCACTCATGAGCAGCACGTGGGGCTTAGCTGGCTGTCCGAACACCATCTCCAACCTGTGCCAAGGCTCAAACCCAAACCTCACCCACAGCAATCAGCAGGGTCAAACCCAAGCGTTTCAGCACCAAAATCACCTCCTCCTGCCACTTGAGTTGAAGCAGTAATTCTGCTAGCTGGGAGTCAGGAGCAGGCTAAGATAGGTGCAGAGACTGGCCACTAGAGGGAGATGTGATCCCATGCTCTAACCCAATGGCTCTCAACCTTTCCAGACTACTGGACCCCTTTTCAGGAGTCTGATTTGTTTTGCGTACCCCCGAGTTTCATCTCACTTAAAAACTACTTGCTTACAGAATCAGACATAAAAATACAAAAGTGCCCCAGCACATGATTACTTAAACATGGCTTACTTTCTCATTTTTACCGTATCATCATAAAATAAATTGATTGGAATATAAATATTGTATTTATATTTCAGTGTATAGTATATGGAACAGTATAAACAAGTCATTGTATGAAATTTTAGTTTGTACTGACTTCGCTGATGCTTTTTATGTAGCCTGTTGTAAAACTAGGCAAATAACTAGATGAGTACCCCGGTTGAGAACCACTGCTCTAAACAGAAGATCACAGATGGATTGGGCATGTGCAATGCACGTCTGCTCTGCACATGTGCTTACTGCAGGCGTGTGCACAGTGTGAGGATATGGCGAGGCAGATACTTGCTGGAACCTACTGCCTTTGAGCCTGTATGCAAGGGCGCAGTCTTGCCCTGTAATGACTCGATGCACCAGAAGGATGAAAGGTCTGTGAGTGCCAGCCATGGGAGTTCTCCTGTAGCAAGTGAACGAGGACTGTGTTTTGGAACTGAAGGGCTGGGTTCTAGTCCTGGTGATTTCTGAAGCAAGGTGGATTTATAACCCTGTCAGGACAGATTATGTATGCACGGGGCTTACTGCGAATCCAGGCCAATGTGAGGAAGATGGTCTCTGTGCTGTGGTTCCCTGCTCTGCAATTCACTGCTGTCTTCTGTTCCCAGAGGCCATGGATGGGGCTGGGAAGAACCATGTAGCTAATGTGTCAGGGATACAGGATCCCAAGAAGGTCTCATTGCACAGTAGCGCACTGTCACCCCTGAATCTGCGCAGCATTGAGCCTTCCCACTAGGTCCGGAAGGGCAGCATATGTCTCCATCAGGACACACATGGCCCCATTATAATCCCTCTGACAGAGACTTTGACCCCAAATGACCCATTTACCATTGCAGGCTTCAAGTTATGGTCCTGGCTGGCTGTGGGACCCCCTGGATTGCTGGCTGCGGGGGACTGCACTCCCAACAGCCCAGTGGTGCTGGGGCTGCTTTGCTCATTGCCTGTCTCCTTGCAGACGCCCCCCAGTAAAATGGAGTTTCAGATGATGGAAGGGACTCTGGAAAGGAAACACGTGTTGCAGACAGGAGGCAGAAAGGTACAGTAGAATCTGCCCAGCCTTCTCTGTGGGCCCTGGGCTGCATTTTCCTTCTTTAACTTTATCAGTCTCTAATCACACACACAGTATGTTAGATACACTGCCAGAAGCGGGGCCTGTTAAGCTCCTAAGTGCATAGCTAGACATGCAAGTCAGTGGCCTGGTTCTCAAAGATGCTGTCACCCAGCAACGTCCATTGTCTTCACTGTGAGGTGTGGGGTGCATGGCACATCTGACTGTGCACGTAGGTACCTAACGGGAGGCCCCCATTGTTGAAAATCTTGGATCCTGTTTTGAAGGTAAAATGGATAAAACCCCCAAAGGGGAAATTCTGCCCATCTAAACAGCTCCTTGAGCGTTTCTCCAGCTGTTCCCAAGTCATGGAGCTGGTGATTTGATCTCCCAAGCTGTCCAGAGCACTTCTCGCCAGTCGTATTTACCTTCTTTCTAAGCAGGGGAAGCCGGTGCTTAATCAGGTCTGCAGTTCTGTAACACTTCGGTGCATGGCTTTGAGTGTAGGATCTAAGCAGTTACTGAGCTGTTACTAAACATTCCCTAAACGCTGGAAGTTGACCCTGGTCAGCATCTGCAGCATGGAGCTAGTGATATTCCTCAGAATACCAGTCATTTATAGTAGCTTCTAGGATTGTAAGACCCCCATCAGGCCCTGCCAAGTGATGGTATCACGTTGGAGTCAATCTGCAACATGCCCGGTGACATGCCACAAACAGAGAGGAATTAGTGCTTGGACATCGAAGGCCAGATCTTCAGTTCCTGTAAATGGGTGCAGCTCCGTTCAAGTCAATGGGCTGGATCCTCAGCTGGTGTAAATCAGCGTAGTTCCATTGAAGTCAGCAAAGCTCCACGTTGATTTACGTCAGCTGCCTGGCACTCTCCCTGGAGCAAGGGTAGAGATGCTGTGCTGTTTGGGCTAGGCCTTGCCCGCTTCACCTTTGGCCTCTGCTTCTGATCTGTTAGGCAACCTGTCGCACCTGGAACCTCTTCCATGCGGTGCTGATGAGGCAGACACTGTGCTTCTACCAGGACAGGAAGGACACTCTCAAGGTACAGTGTGCAGTTGGGCCTCTCCCAGGGAGAGGCAGGGCGGGGATGTGAGGCTGACAGTGAGGATAGAGCAGTGTCCACTGGTGAGAGCAGGAAGAATGGCGGCCAGGACTCCTGGGTTCTGTTCTTGGCTCTAGGTGGGGGAAGGGAAATGTCAGTGGGAGTGGCAGTGGTTGAAGAAGGGGTTCGCCACTTATTTACTGCGTGACCTTGAGCAAGTTCCTTCTTTATGCCTCAGTTTCCCCCTCAGATTGCAGACCAGCGCTCGAATAGTGGACAGTGGTAGTACAGTTTCATTAATGAATGCATGCAAGTGCTTTGAAGAGCAAATCATTATCAGTGGCAGGGGGCTGCAGATCGCAGGGCTGGGACAGATGGGGGAATGAACCCCTCACCTCCCAGCCACCACATGCGGCTGAGGTTTAGGGTGGTGGGGCTGGCAAGGTGAGCAGGGGGAGCAAGGATCTCTGGGAAGATGGCTGGAGCTGAGAGGAGAACCATGGTCTCTTGCTCTCCAGCCTGTCTCTTTGTGTCTGGGCCTTTGGCTAGGGGGAGCCCTGTTGGGTTTGAAGGGGCAGGACAAGTCCCCCACCCATGCAGACATCCCCGCTACCTCAGGATCCTCTGCTGCTGCCAGCCTCTTTCAGGCCATTAGGGGGTTGGTGCTTGGGGCGCTCCTCCTAAGTGCGGGGTCTCTGTGAGCCGGGGAGGTGGCCTTGGTTTCCCAGTCTCTGGGTGATACTGGCATTGCATCCAGGGGGAGGGGATACAAGCACAAAGCATTCCCTTAGCTGATTATGCCGGAGACCCACTGAATGGCACACACAGGGGTTCACTCACCTTTCACACCTACTTGGCGCTGCCAGCTGCCCCCATCCCCTGTCTCCAGCTCTCTGCCCCTCACAGTGTCATGCACCTACAGGGCACAGCTGCCCCCCTTGATGCCCACAGTCTCTTGACCATAGAACGTTGCTGCTCACCAGCCTTGCCTTTCATGAACACACCCCCATACACCCCCATTCTGCTGGCCGGGAACAGCTTTGTCCTGGTTGTTACCCCTTGTGGCAGATCCTAGGTGTGGTGGGGACCATGGAGCAGAATGGACACTAGTTAGTTGTGAGTCACAGGCATGAGGGAATCCTGCTAGCACAGGGAAAAGATGCCCCAAGCCTCAGAGGCCTCACTGTCTTCTTTGCTGTCTTTTGTGCTGCAGAGCTCCGTGGTGGCCCTGCCCCTGAACCTCTCGGGAGCACAGTGCATCCGGGAAACAGAGTACACCAAAAAGACCAACTGCTTCAGGCTACAGTGAGTAACCCCAACCAGTCAATTCCATAGAGATTCAGGAGGGGTGAGTGGTCCCATAAATACAGTGCCTCCTGCTGGCCTCCTCATAGTGCTGTGATTAATGCCCTTAATTGACCACATGCATAGCCAGATAATGATAAGCAGTCAGCTCCGATGAAATGCCAGCCCCTGAGCATTGGGGACCAGGCCCTAATCACTGAGGCATGGTTCCTTTGCCCTGGGGCCTGTAGCCCAGGGGGAGTGAATATGGGGTTCTAGTGTAATTCCATCCTCTATCCCTTTGACTCCTAGGCTGGTGGGGTTGGGGAGGGGTGGGGTAGGAATTTGCACCTCATGTCATCGTTTTGCTGACTTGCTCTTTTCCTCCCAGGCTGCGGGACGGCTCTGAGTACCTCTTGAAAGCTCCATCCCAGCCGCTCATGAACCAGTGGGTCTCCAAACTGCAGCAGAATTCAGGTGAGGAACACTCCAGCCACTGGCAGAGCAGGATGCAATGCAGGGGTGGAGCAGTTAGGGGCACTGGCAGAGCTGTGTGTGGGGAGCCCAGGGCTGGGATAGCAGGGGGGCTGCAGGTCAGGGGTGCGGGACACTGGCAGAGCTGTGTGTGGGGAGCCCAGGGCTGGGATAGCGGGGGTGGGGGGTGCAGGTCAGGGGTGAGGGGCACTGGCAGAGCTGTGTGAGGGGAGCCCAGGGCTGGAATAGCAGGGGGATGGGATGGCGTTGGATGAACTGTGCAGGAAGCTTCATTCTGTGCTTTCATTGCTTTGCTCTTTACCACAAGCGATAGTCCTTCCTGAACTTCCTGGTGCAGGAGGAGTCAGAGGTCTGCATTTCTCCCCTTCTCCTAAGTTTCAGGGCAAGGCTTGATTTGTGACCTCACATGCTCCAGTGTAAATCAGGAGTGACTCCACTGATAGCAGCTGAGTCCCCCTGCCATAAAACTGGTGAGATCCCATGAGGTTGAGGCACTCCTATGGGCATGACCATTAAACAAGGTCTGTGCTCAGGCAGGTGGCTCAGGCACTGTGACGAAATCCCAACCAGGTGTGAGAGAGAATCATTGAGACTCCAGGGCATGAGGCTAAGGAGAGCCAGACCCTGCCATGGGCCAGCATGAGTCCCTGGGCCTGTCACATACTGCTCTACAGGGCACCTGGGGATTTGAAGCACATTTCCTCCCCCTATTGCTGGAGGTTTCCAAGTGAGACCATGATCCCCCCCAAGGCCCAAACTCACCTTAGAATAAATTTCAGGGGGTAGCTGAGGGTGAGAGCAGGAGGGGATGTCACGGAATCCCCAGGCGATGCTCTGGAGTTGCTCCCTATGAAGCCTGGCAGGACTCTGGTGAAATCTCCTCTCTGTGAGCAGACTGTCTTCAGGGCAAGAAGCTCACACGGCTTCCACCTTCTTGGGTCTGACCTCAGAGTATTCAGCATCCTCTGCCCCTCCGTGCGCTTCCCACAGCGAGTCCGGGCAGGCGGGGCTTCTGAGGAAGCCATAGGGTCCTGCACCCCAACTTTGCAGTCAGACATGACTCTCAGCCAGCCAGTAAAAAAGGAAGGTTTATTAGATGACAGGAACATGGTCTAAAACAGAGCTTGTAGGTACAGAGAACAGGACCCCTCAGCCGGGTCCATTTTGGGGGGCAGTGAGCCAGACAACCACGTCTGCACTTCACTCATCTTTCCCAGCTACCCCTCAACTGACTCATCCTCCAGCGCTCCTCCTCTGGGCTTTGTCCCTTTCCCAGGCCAGGAGGTCACCTGATCCCTTTGTTCTCCAACCCTTTAGCTCTCACCTTGCAGAGGGGAAGGGCCAGGCCATCAGTTGCCAGGAAACAGGGTGTCGGTCATTCTCTGTGTCCAGACCCCTGCACACACCTCCCTCTAGGGCTCTGCAACGATCATACACCCTTATCCCACCACCTAGATACTTAAGAACTGCATAGGGGAAACTGAGGCACCCCCACACTGTTCAGAGAAAACATTAACAGTCCCACTTCGTTACAGGGGAACTTCCCAGATTCCTTGGAGCCATAGGCTCCAACTTCAGGTGCTGCTCTCTATGCAGTGAGAGTCCCATGCAGGTTACTGTATCTGAATCTCTCAGACCAGGCCTTAGAGCCTACACTCCCTTCTGTTCTGCAGGGACACTCAGAATTCCTGGGCACACTGGATTTTGCCCATGTGCTCGCCAAATTTTCTCTTTGCTGCCTCTCCCTGTGGTGGAGTGGTTTGTGTGCCTGGTTCTGCCCTTCACCTGAGAGGTGGCTGCATTTCCACGGTGCTGAGTGTCTGGAGTTTGGGCAACTTGCTGGGCTCCTGGGGAGGAGAGGAGTTATGTAAACAGCCAAACATTATTGTCCTGGTGCCTGAGCTGTGGAGAAGGGTTTGGGCTGGTTAGTTTGCGGACACTGAGCCAGGACCTGCTTCCCTAGTTCATTTTCATTCTAGTGCCCCTTCATGTTGTGAACATGGACAGAAAAATAGCATCAAAATGCCCCCCATGTGCAGCAGGGAAGGACTCTGTGTGGGAATGTGCTGTAAGGATGTGTGATTTCTAAAGCATACCAAAGTGTTGTGCACGAATTGCTCTGTGTAGACTCTGCTGGTGTACAGCAAAGGTTTCCGAGTGGGCTTTAATGTAGTACTGTTTCAAACAACACTGTGTTAAAGCACACCAGCAGGGTCTACGTGAACCAATTAATGTGCAAGATGTCAGCGTGCTTTCGAAATCATAACCCCATAGAGTGGATTACTCCCCCTTGTAGACAAGCCCTTCGTACATGCAGCTGGGTTGCTCCTCACACCCAGACCTGTCAGACCCACCACACACCAATTACTGTCCCTCTGTGAGAAAACATGCTTGGGGTCTGTAGCCTATGTTATGTACAAATTAGACTTTGGCTTAAAGTTAGCCGAAGTGTAGAGTCTGGGAAATGGAGGTGGTTAGTGTGGGGAAGTTAGAGATAAGTTGGAGACAGTAAGAATATTGCAGTTAGCAAGGACATAAGCTGGGTTATGGTGCCGTTATGTTTTGGTTATAACTGCTTCAAGCAGGGTTTTTAATGAATAATTGAGAATTGTGAATGTTTTTTTTCCCAATTCTGTCTGTATTGATCGTATGAGAAGGATTTTGGGTCAGATGTTCATTTAAATAATGTGTAATGTAAAGAGCCAATAAGGGGGAGGAGGAAATATAATTATGGTAAGGGGCAGTTTAATGTTAGATAGTATGATAACAGATGATAAAAGGAGTTGTTTTGTTAATTTGGGAGGAGCTCCAATTAACATCCAAAGGGTCCTGTTAAGTTCCAGGATTATCAGTTTGGACGTCACTCTGTCGTCAGTGGTCCATTCGCTCGCTGATACACTGTTTCATCTTTGTGTGCAAGTAGAATTGTGGTACTGTGTAAATAGTAATCACATCCCTGTTTGTTTAGCGATGCATTTTGCTTTTGAATAAAGTTTAGTTTCATCGTTCTAAGTGTCTCCTAGTGGTCCTCTACTAAATACGTTTTCTGTAACCGACCTAAAGGCTCAAAAACTAAGTTGGGTTTTATTGCACCCTTATCTTTAATAACTCTATATTAACTGGAAACATTTCAATATAAGGTGACAGCTTGCAGACAGGCACTGCCCTCACCCATCCCAGGTGCCAGGCCGTCTGGGGCTGCCCAAGGCAGCCTCCGTAACCCATTCCCCTAGATGGGAACCTCTGCTGTTGACCTGACACTGAGCACAGAAGGGCAAACCCTGAGCCATGCCGAGCACCCGTGACTCTCAGCACCTCTCTGGCCTTGGCCCCAGGTGGTTCAGCCCAGCATGGCGTGAGATAGGCCCTACCATCTGTGGATTTCAGGACTCTCGTTGCTGGCTCTTTTCCACATTATCAATAGATATTTTCTTTGCCCACAGGTTTTCCTGAAGTGGATTATTTCCAGGCAGTCACGCAGCCTGCTGAAGGGACCAGTTCTGCTATGGGGTGAGTGCTGGGAAGCCCCGTCCAATCAGTGAGCAGATGGTGGCTAACGCTTGGCATTCAGAGCCACTCATTCCAGGGCTCTGCAGCGTAGCAGAAGGGGACTGTGCTGACCCAATGAATTAGCTGCACTGACCAGGCCAAATCTCCTTCCATTACCTACCCATGTCTCTAACCTCTCCATGTCCCTTTGGATATTGCCCCATCTTCACTGGGGTTTGCAGCTCTTCCCAGTTTAGTATCACCTCCCAACCCCATTAGCATGCTGTGTTACCCAGCTTCCTGGGCCTTGAAGAAGCTTCAGGTGAGCCAGGCTGAGGCCTGCATTAGATGCCTCCCCTACTCAGAGCTCCCGGGTAGGGGTCCTGCCCATGCTGGTTTGAATTGTCTGTGGGTCAGATTGCCTGAGGTGAGCAGGCCCTCTCTGCAGGTGAGACCAGCTCTGTAAATCTGTCTCTCTGCCACTCCCTTTCGTACACAGACCCAGCAAGATCTCTGGGCCTGGAAGCTCCAGCTCTTCCCACCTCCTGGGACATCATCAGCCTGTTACAGCCAAGAACCAAGAGATCACATTGCTGCCCAGGTCGAGTGGCAGGCTGCAGCTGCCTTATGGGACACAGGAGGACCCACTGGATTCAGCAGCCTCACAAGCAGGTGGGTGGGTGTGGTGAATTCCCAGCGCCCCAGCCTGTTGGGGCCTCTCCTCAGGTGCCCAGCTCAGTGTCCCTTGCTCCCTGTAGCAGAGCAGTGCTCCTCACACTACTCCGCTCACGCCTGGTTAGGTGGCTCCATAATAACCCCACCCGAGCTGCAAGTTCCAGCATCGTGTCCTGAGTCCTTCTGCCAGCAGGGCCTTCCTGCACGGTCTCAGGGCTGGTACGAAGCGCGTACGAGTGACATCAGCCCTTATGTGGTGGGAAGGAACCAAGCTGAGTGGGAGACACTAATGCCCTTGGAATCCTCCCTCCAGCTGGAGAGGCACCATGGACTCACCCACGCTGGAGTTTGGGCAGGACACCTGGGTTAACCTCCCCGCAGCTCACCCCCGTCCCACCTCCTGTGCAGAGTGCCCTGGCCAAGCCACCTCATCTGTCCTCTGGGCACTGAGGACAGAGGAGAGAGCGCCCCCTGCTGAGTTACACACAACACCTCCCTGCAGCACAGCCCCCTTCAGAGCATTGGGCTCAGTGCTGATCCTCTGTTGAGACACCTCCACCACTCCCTGCAGCACAGCACCCCCTATCTTTGTGCTGGGTCACTGCTACTCAAGAAGAGAGAGCGCCCCCTACTGAGTCCCCTCCTTCCCTCCTTGCAACACCCTGATTTTAATGTGGGTCTCTCCGCCAAATGCCAGGCCTCACCCTGTCTGTTGAGCTGGTGATTTTGTGATGAGGACGCTTGTCCCACCAGTGGCTGGACCGAAACCCACCAGCTCCCCTTGCGCAATCCAGCCATGGAATGAGGTTGGGTCACTACCGATTTCCAGAGGCGAAAGGTCCCATCTTCTGCTCCCATCACCATCCTGGGTTTGGTAGGCTAATCCTCCCCTGCAGGCTGTACAAGTGTCCCAAGGCTCTTTGGGGCTGGCGCAGTGGCATCCTGTTGTCACCTTGCATTTTACCAGGCTGCACCACTGTAACCACAGCACCATTGTAACATGCTGAGTTTGAGCTAGAACAATCTGCGCTTAGAAGCCCTTCTCTGTCTGTCTGACATATATAAGCTCCTTTCCTTGTGTTTCCCCTTTCTGCATTAGGAGATAATCACAGAGCCGTCAGCCACACGACAGGGCAGAGGCAGTGGTTGCCTGCTGGGTCTCCAAAGTCCCAGGATAACAGCTACCAGGAGGAGGAGGATGCGCTGGTGACACACAAGAGGAGGTCCCACTCATTCACCTCAGGTATGCAGCACAGGGAGACTGGGTTAGTGGCAGGAGCAGGGGACTGGGAGCCCATGGGCTGAAGCTCTGTTCCTGGCTCTGGCCCTTTGTCCAGAGAGGAAACTGCACCTCAGTCTCCCCCTCTGTAACCCTGACCCCCGCTTCCAGTGGAGCTGTGCTTGTAAAGAACTTGGAGATCCCGGCATAAATGGTGGTAGAGAATCCTGACTGACGGGCCTTAGCAGGCTTCTGGCTTCTTATTGGCTGGCTGTGGCAGGCTGCTACATATAAGTGGTTTGCTAGTCAGAGGTGGTGGGAAGGGGGCTGAGATCCAAGTCTCTTTGTGTTCCCATCACAGAGCCGATCTGCAAGGATTGGGATTGTGAGTCATGCTTGGTTGAACCCACTCGGGGATGAGGATGGGGATGGAGAGTGTGTCAGTTATATGCAGGTTTTAGAAGAGCCATTCAAGCTGTAAAGAGGATGAGCTTCCCAGGTTGGCCTCTGCCTGGGCTTGTGGGACTAAGCCAGGGGCAGGCAAACTTTTTGGCCTGAGGGCCACATCTGGTTTCCTAAATTGTATGGAGGGCTGGTTAGGGGAGGCTGTGCCTCCTGAAACAGCCAGGCGTGCCCTCCCCCCCCCCCCCACTTCTCACACCCTGACAGTCCCCCCAGGACTCCTGCCCCATCCACCCCCCCTGTCCCCTGACCACCCCCGGAACTCCTGCCCCGACTGCCCCCCACCGCCCCATCCAAGCCCCCCTCTCCTTCCTGACTGCCACCCAGGACCCATGCCCCCATTCAACCCCCCTGTTCCCCGCCCTCTGACCGCCCCGCCCCCATCCACACCCCTGCCCCCTGGCCACCTCCCCGAACTCCCCTGCCCTCTATCCAACCCCCCCTGCTCCTTGCCCCCATACTGCGCTGCCTGGAGCACCAGAGGCTGGCGGCGCTACAGCCGTGCCGCCCAGAGCACTAGGAGAGGCCGCCTCCCCACCGCGCAGCACAGAGCCCCGGGTTAGGCTGCGGCTCTGCAGCTGTGCTGCCCGGCAAGAGCTCGCAGGCCCACTGCCCAGGGGCTGCGCAGTGAGCTGAGGCTGCAGGGGAGGGGGAACAGCAGGGGAGGGGCTGGGGACTAGCCTCCCGGGCCAGGAGCTCAGGGGCCAGGCAGGAGGGTCCCGTGGGCCGGATGTTGCCCGCAGGCCATAGTTTGCCCACCTCTGGACTAAGCACAGCTTCACTGGCTTTCAGCTGAACCTCAGACTTTCCCACCCATCCCTAAGGTGTCCTTTCCCCAGGAAGTCCAGGCTTTCCTTTTCAAGGTCTGAATTTCATTGCCAAAGGCCACCATGTGATGGCACCAACATCCTTCTCCTCACTGCGACACATCTGCAATAGAGATGGGTCTCTTCTCTGGGTACCTGGAGAGGTTACTCCCAAAATAAAATGGATAGGAAGTCCCTGTATTTGTATCCCATTCCCCAATGCCCCTTATCCAGACAGTCCCCCATATGTGGGACCAGATTGGAGCTGGGGCCCTGCTAGTCAAAGCTCTCATACTTCCTGAGAGGGAATTGGGTTATGACACCCCCTGCCCGGCAAGCCAGACCATCCCTCTGACCAGGGGCCATACAGGAGCTGGGGCCTGGAGGGGAAAGGCCCCATATCCTAGGGCCCTTGATAGTTCAGTGGTGGTGGTGTTTCCATGGGAAGCTGCAGCCTGCCCAATGCTCCATCTCTTTCAGCCACTTACCAGAAGATCACGCCGGTGTCGGTGCCCAAGGAGCCCCTGGAGGCTGGGAACAGCTACTCCATCACGCTGTACATCGGGGAGCAGGCAGTGGCCATGCCCAGGGCTCGCTGTCACTCCTTTGTGGCCAGGCCGGGGAGCCCACGGGAAGGCGCCCTCTCTCGCCACAAGAACAAATCCGTCTTTAAGAAGTTCTTTGGGAAGAAAGAATGAGCCGATTGGATGGGGGGGATGCAGGTTGCAAAAGGGCTTGAGACTGCCGTTGCTTCCTCCACGCAAGCCTGTTAGCTCCCACTCATGTGCCATCCTAGCAGGACCTCTCCGCCCAGCACCTGTCCACAGGGCTCCCTCTCTCCCCAGGGCTGATGGGAGTACTGCGGGGGAGAGAGACTGCTGCGCTGGGCCATACCAGCCAGGGGCTGCCCCTCACCCACCCACCCCTAAAGGAAGCAGATGCCAGGGGCCAGGCTGCTCTGGCAGACAAGGAGCAGAAGGGGAGTGCATTGCTGTATCTATCAGAGCCCTCTCGCTGAGCTTGCAGGGCCTGGTCTCTGTGTGCCAGTGGAGCTGATGGAGCCCTGTGGCGGGGAGGGGTGTCGGGCAGCTGGTTCCCCAGACACCCCGGGGCACATGCTGTCCAGGGCGGGGAAAAGGGATTATTGTTATTAAAACCAAACAAACCAAACTATCTTGCTGTTTCTTCCTCCCCTTTCTAGCAGGGCCAGTGTTAGGAGGAGGCTCACTTGGGCTGCGGTTCTCCTGAGTCCCATGCCAGGGGGCCTTCCTCAGATCCTCCAGGTGTGCTCTAGGAATCAGTGCTTGCTAGGGGGAGCTGTGCTGGGTTCAAAGGAGAAGGAGCCTAGTCTGCGCTGCTCTGGGTTGGCGAGGGGCTCCTTGGAATGCCAAAATTACAGGGGGAGCTGGGAGTCTCTCTGGGAAGCCTTGCTCCGGAGCGTTTCTTGTCCGTGGTAGCTCATAGCCCAGCCCCGAGCTGCCCAGCTGACCCCAACTAGAGCAGGGTCTACAGGAAACCTCACTTCCCTCCCCGGGACACAGCCTGGAGGTGATTCCACACCACTGAGTGCTAAGCTGGTGAGCTTTCCTCTGCCTGCCCCTGCCACCCCCTCCCCTAGGAGACCTGCCTGGAGAAGGAGCTGTGGGTCAGGCCAGCCCCGGACATCCCTCCCAGGGGAGCTCAGTCCAGAAGTAGCGCCTGTTTTTCACCCACTGCTCAGGTGGGATTTACACAGGGCCATGCCTCAGTTCACATGGTTGGTGTAGGGGGCAGGTTCATTATTCCGTCCACTGAGACCACAGATGCTTTGCAGCAACTGCACTGGGCTGCACTTGCCTCTGGTTGCTCCTAACCAACCACAAGGACACAAGGGCTGGGCACAAGGGGAGCCAGTGGGCTCCCTGGGCTGCCATTCAGAGTGGGAGGGTATCAGGCACTGGATGGAGTAGGGGACTGTGCTCAACCCCAGGGGAAAGGTGAGCCATATCACACCAGCGGGGCTGTCTCCCCAGCCACCCCCCCACACATGTGCCTCTCTTCCCTGCTGGATTTGAGATGCTAGGATTGGGTTTAAAAGGCAGGGATGCTCTAGGATCACAGGGAAGGCCGTGGGCACCAAGGAAGTGTGTCAAGTTCAGGGTAAGGGGCTGCTCCTGCCAGCTTCACAGCTGCCATCCTTCCCTTTGCCCACGTCTCTGCAGCACCTGGCCATTAGCTAGCCCCTTTCTTACTGCAGGGCTGGGATCTACTGGTGCATGGTACTACAGCAAGTTCCAGCAGGATGGGGGGGCGGGGCCTGTCAGACTGGAGCATCTGGGTTTTTTCCCATTTCCAAAAGGAACTTCTAAAGGAATTGCAACTTCTAATGTGTGAGCCGGCGTGGCCCCTGGGGCTGACCTCAGGGCCCCTGGGCCGAGCAAATAAGGTAAGGGTGGGGTCCCCTGGCACCAGAATATGGTTAGCGAGTTCCATTCTAATCTTTGCTCAGTCCCAGCTGATATCTGTGGAGTGAAATGGGCAGGTCTTGGTCCACTTCCCAGGGCCATAGCACAAAATCACAGGCAGAACTGACACTGATTGGCTACCTTGTTGGGAGCCACGGCTATGAGGTTAGGGGCCGGCGGGGCCATGGAGGCTGAGCTCCCCTCTCCCCCAGGGGAAGGTCTGTGGCACACTGGCTGGCATGTGAGGGGATGCTGATCCTGCTGCTGGCCAGGCTGTACCTGTCTGTGCACACAGTGGGAGTCAGTCTTCAGGGCTTTCAGCCTGGCACCTATGCAGGGATGTTCCCAATATCTTCCCCCTTTCCAGCCCAGGAAAGATTCTTCCTCTTAGCTTCCCTGCCCCGCTCCTATTGCCTCCACCTCCTGGGTGCTGGGCCAACTCAATCACCTGCTTTCACTCTCGCCAAACATGGTGACAGGTTTCAGAGTGGTGGTGGTTTTAGTCTGTATCAGCAAAAAAACCAGGGAATACTTGTGGCACCTTAGAGACTAACACATTTATTTGGGCATAAGCTTTCGTGGGCTAAAACCCACTTCATCGGATGCATGCAGTGGAAAATACAGTAGGAAGATATATATACACAGAGAACATGAAAAAAGCTTATGCCCAAATAAATTGTTAGTCTCTAAGGTGCCACACGTACTCCTCTTTTTTTTACTCTCGCCAAAGTAAACACAGCATCCATGCTTCCTTGATGGGAGCAGGCGAGAGAGGCAGCCTCTTGCCCCGCGGCAGGAGCCTTGTGCTCTCGGGACTGGGGAGGGGACAAGCCCTAGCAGGGGCTGGAAGAAGCTGGCTGTGATGATGGGCTCAGGGACCTGGCCATCCCCTACTCAAAGAGCAGCTGGTCAGCAATGGCCCAGCGTCATTCCATGGCTGCTGAGGGCTTGTGTGAGGGGGGCTGGTGGGTCTCAGTCCAGTCGTTGGTGGGACAAGCGTCCTCATTGCCAAATCGCCAGCGTAACAGACAGGGTCAGGCCTTGTACTGGGACGAGAGCCAGCAGGAAAAGCCAGGGTGCTGAAGAGAGAGGTGTGGGTGACAGTAGGGGTGCTGTCCAGTCACAGCCAGTACTGACTCCAATGCCCCAGCCTGTGAAGGGGTGCAATGCTGCAGGCAGCAGTGTAGGTGTCTCAGTAGGGGCGCTCTCCCCTCCAGCTCTGCACTGAAGCCCATGCGCCTGCCTGGTACTGTGTTGCTTGAGGGGTCCTCTTTGGGAAGAACCCTAAACTCAAGGCCCTGCCCGTTTGCAGCCCATGAAACTCCACAGTCCCCTTCTTTATGCGTTCTGGCGTTTAGCCCTGGACTCCCAGGCAGGTCACATTCTACTGACAAACTTCCCTTGCAGTTTCTGTGGGGTGAAGCTGCTTCCTTTTGCAAACTGCTGCTGCAGGCAGCGTCCACCGGCTGAACCAGTGGGGGCTGTGCTGAGCCAGTCCCAGCCGGCAGCATGGCTCTTAAATCTGCACCTGCTGCGCAGTCTGTGGAAGGGTTTGGCTCAGCTTTGGGGTTAAGAAGCGCTTCGTTCCTGTGGGTGCTAGACATGCACTGGGACTACTCGGCCAAGAGCGGCAGAGAAGAGATGGCAGTGTAAACCCCAGAGACAGCTGGATCCTTGAGGTAACGGGCTGGAGAGCGTGTGGGACCCAGATGCACAAGGCCGTGGGGTGAGGAATGAGGGTGATAGGGGAGCCCTGACCCTGCAGGGCTGGAGCACTGGAATGTGGGGGGATGAGGGGTCCTGGGAGCCCAGCTCTGGGAACGCAGATTGTGCTTTCATAACGGTAACTTGGCTGTTCTGGTGTGGGGTGATCCTGGAGACAGAGGCACCAGCTCAGGGACCTTGCTGTAAGCTCCACAAGGCTGGCCTGTCCCCTCTGGGTCTGCGCCTTCCCCCACTGAGCCAGGACCTGGAGCTGAGCAAAGCTCTGAACCCTCCTGCCCCAATGTCTGTAGAAAGGCTAATATGCTGGGCTGGCCTACACCACATGAGGAAGTGAAAGGGCCCCTGGGGAGGAGGCAGAAGCAGAACTGGTTACATGGAGCTGCTGTTCTGGTCCCTGTACCAGGGTGTCCCCTGTCTCTCAGGGCAAACTACTGCCCCACAGGGATGCCCACTACTGCTCCCTACTCTGGGGTAGGGAGCCTCTGTCTGTCACTCACAGGGCTGGCTTGCTGTGCCCCAGGAAGCTCTCAGAAGCAGCACCTCAGTCGGTTCCTGCCAGGAGGGAGATCCTGCAGAGGGAGGTTCACAGCATTGCCTGGAGAAGGATATGAGTCCAGCCCTAGGCACCCTGGCCTTGGGAACCAAGGAAATGGTGGCAAATGTGGAAGGGATCTGAGCGGCTGGGGTGTCCCCTCATGGTCAGGGAGCGTTGGTGTGTGGGATGCCTTAGTCCTCTTCTCCTGGATGAGGGGCTGCAGAGGGAGAGAACTAGGGGCAGACACTCTTGCTGAGGACTCAAGGCTGGGTTCAGTCAGGTAGCTATCAAGACTGGGGGAAGGGCCAGACAAAGGGGGAAACAGTTCTCAGGCCCCTCATCCCTCCAACACACCAAGGGCCAGAACCACTGTTCTGCTGCGGGTCAGGAGCAAGGGGCACTGGCAGAGCTGTGTGTGGGGAGCTCAGGGCTGGGATAGCAGGGGGGCTGCAGGTCAGGGGTATGGGGCACGGGCAGAGCTGTGTGTGGGGAGCCCAGGGCTGGGATAGTGGGGGGGGGGCTGCAGGTCAGGGGTATGGGGCACGGGCAGAGCTGTGTGTGGGGAGCCCAGGGCTGGGATAGCGGGGGGGGGGGGGCTGCAGGTCAGGGGTGAGGGGTCCGGGCAGAGCTGTGTGTGGGGAGCCCAGGGCTGGGATAGCGGGGGGGGGGGCTGCAGGTCAGGGGTATGGGGCACGGGCAGAGCTGTGTGTGGGGAGCCCAGGGCTGGGATAGCGGGGGGGGGGGCCTGCAGGTCAGGGGTATGGGGCACGGGCAGAGCTGTGTGTGGGGAGCCCAGGGCTGGGATGGGGGGGGGGGCTGCAGGTCAGGGGTGAGGGGTCCGGGCAGAGCTGTGTGTGGGGAGCCCAGGGCTGGGATAGCGGGGGGGGGCTGCAGGTCAGGGGTGAGGGGGAGTGGCCTGTTTGGAGGGTGCCCCAGCACCCCCTCGCACTCAGCCTTTGGGAGAAGATGAGCGCTAGGACCCGGGGAGCGCTCCGCAGCCGGGGAAGCCGCGAGCCAGGGACCGCTAAGCCTCCCCCGAGAGTTGTCAGCGAGAGGCGGCGGGAGAAGGAACCAGCCACCGCTGCGGCCCCGGGAGACATGTAAGCACCCGCCGCCACTGTGCCGCGGGGCTGGCGCGGCCCGGCTCTCGCTGGGCGGAGTCCCAGGCGCCGGGGGGGGGGAGGGGGAGCTACAGGTTGCAGGTTCAAGAGCGGAGTTCCGCGCTCGCCCGCCCGGGCGTGCCCCGGCTTCCCGCCTCCCTGCTGCGGGGACAGGTCGCGGGCTCTGCCCACGTGTGGGAAGTTGCCCTGTGTAGCCCTGCGCGCGCCGAGTGTGCTCCCAGCCCGTCGCGTGGCATTCCGAGTCCCTCCCTGGGCTGGAGCTGCTCCGGGCCCCCCGGGCTTGGCGGCTCGGCTAGGTTCCCTGCCCGGCCTCCTGCCCTGTCAGGCGCCACAGCTCCCTCTGCTCTGCCCACCCCCGCCCCCCAGATTCCTGTGTAGCCCCCCGCGGTTCATTCCCAATCACCACCCTGCTCCCCCCCCCCCCGCGTGGCTTATCTACACACCGGGTGTATCCTGTGATGACTGTTGGTTTAGAAACATATCGTCCGAGCTGTGCAGCCCCCTCGCCAGGACACGGTTCCACCCTGTCAAGGGCCTGATGACAGACAGAGGAACAATACTGCGATAAGCACCTTTATGCGGCTATAACTGCATCCATACTAAGGCATTGCACTGAGTTAGCTATGCCCCTATAGCAGTACAAAATCTGTTTGTGGACCAGCCTTCAGACTGCACCATCCCTGCTGCCCTGCCACCTTATGCGGCTCTGCCCTCGCCTGCATCTCGAGTTCATTCTTTATGTCCTTGCCCCTTCTCCTCTCTCTCCCACCTTTGTGCATGACCCCAGCTATGCATGGACTGACCTCCCCGTGCCAGCCCCCCTTCAGACCCTACCTAATGGCTCGCTTTTCCTTTGACGTCCCACACGTGCTCAGATTCAGCTTATACATCGTTCCAGAGTAACAGCCGTGTTAGTCTGTATTCGCAAAAAGAAAAGGAGTACTTGTGGCACCTTAGAGACTAACCAATTTATTTGAGCGTAAGCTTTTGTGAGCTACAGCTCACGTCATCGGATGCACCATGATGAAGTCGGTTTTAGCCCACGAAAGCTTATGCTCAGATAAATTGGTTAGTCTCTAAGGTGTCACAAGTACTCCTTTTCTTTTAGCTTATACATCAACATCTTTGTAACTGCTCGGGAGGGGTGCCCCTCCACCACTGGACTTTCTCTGTTGCTCTGAACTCCTGGGCAGGGTCGGGCTTAGGCAGCAAATCCTGAGCCTGTAGCTAGGCTCAGCTCTGAATGGCTGAGTCTGGCCCTCTGCAGGGTGCCCGTGTGTGTGTCAGGGGCAGGAAGAAGGTGCAGGTACTGCCTGTGCGCACCATGCTCTGGGCTCTCAAGGTCACAGCTTTAGTCTGCAATCCCGTTAAAGGGCCGCACAGCTTGCTGGCAGCTCATGCAGCAGCTGTCCCTTCAGTGCGGTGTCCAGTTCCATTACAGTCCCCTCTCCCTCCCATCCTACTGCCCAGAGCTGCCTCCAGACCAGGAGGGAGCAGCATGTCCACAGTCTGTGATAGGTTGAATTCAGGGATGGGGTGGTGCCAGGAGTTAGGCATTCTTCGGGGAAAGAGAGGCAGCAAAGCAAGGTGTGAGGGCAGTCTGAGAAGCTGGAGTAGGGAGCTAACTGGGAGGGAGAGAGGGTGAGCTGGGCATTTGTCCAGCAGTGAAGAGTTTGCCTTCAGGAGTACAAGAATGTGTTTTGTCAGTGTGGTTAGAGCAGGGGCTGGGAACCAGGACTCCTGGGTTCTGTCCCAGACTTGCTGTGTGACTGTGAGTAAGTCACTACCTATGTCTGTGCCTCGGTTTCCCCCTCTGCAAAATGAGATTCCTGGGGTCCTCCAGCAGGGTGGATTGTGAGGCTGAATTCATTGTTTGTAAAGCTTGCTGACACCCTCATCCAGAAGGTACTGTAGGAAGCAATGCATTATTATTGCCACATCCCCTTTGTAGTGTGTGCTCTGTTGTGCTGCACAGATATTCAGGAGAACTGATCCCTGCTATAACAAGTGGGCGTAACAAACAGGAGGGAGGGAGAGGGGAGGTAGTGATCAAAGCAAGCAGGTCTGTAGCCTAGCACTGCACACAGGTGGATGGCAGCAAACCTCACCCAAGTGACTGACAGGAACAAAATGCAGGGCCAGGATTTACTGTAGTGCTAATAAAAAAAAAAAAGAAAAGAAGTACTTGTGGCACCTTAGAGGCTAACAAATTTATTAGAGCATAAGCTTTTGTGAGCTACAACTCACTTCATCGGATGCATGTTATGCTTATGCTCAAATAAATTTGTTCGTCTCTAAGGTGCCACAAGTCCTCCTTTTCTTTTTATGGATACAGACTAACACGGCTGCTACTCTGAAACCTGTAGTGCTAATATTAATGCTGGGGCACCAGCCCTCTGCATCGTGAAGCAATTCGTCTTCCAGGGCAGCTGTCAGCATGGGTTGTTGGAGGGACCCTGAGCTGCTTCCCAGTCGCAATGGATTGTGAGGGTGGGGCTCTCAGTGTGGAATAAACCAGGGTTCTAGGGACATTGTTCGGTATCAGACAGCAAGTAACCCCCTTCTGCTGGCTCAGTTCCAATGCAAGCCCATCCAACCCCTGCCAGTGGGCACAGTCCTTGTCCTTCTACCCAGTCGAATACAAATCCTGCCAAGGGACTGCTCTGGAACCAGAACAGCGAGCTGTCTTCCCCAGTGAGGATGCCAACTCCTGTTCTGGGCACAGGAGTATGCCTTGAGCCCCGTCTGAAGCAACCTCTCCAAGGAACCGGATGGGCCTGATGCTCAACACTTAGCTACATGCATCCTTGTGTGATGCTTTAAACTTCTCCTGGTTTCCCAGACAGGCAGCCCAGAGGGGCAGTCTGTTGCTCAGTGGGTTGCTGTGTGCTCAAGTGATGCTGCCCTGGGGACAACCTCTGCATTACAATCAGCTGAGAACTGAAGGAGTGAGTCAGCCATCTCAGGATGGCTGCTGGAGCCCCAGTCCTTTCTCTGGGGCTGTCTATCTCAGATGGCTCCGCAGGCTGGTTCTGTGAGTGCAGTGGAGAGAGGCAATGGGCGGAGAGTCACTTTTCAGACTAGAACTACATGTCAGGTGGCTCACTCGAGGTGACGCAGCCTGGGAATAGAACCCAGGAGTCCTGCCTGACTCCCAGTAATGTGCTCTAACCACTACAGTTTAAGACAACACTTCCTTCCAGACCTGGCAATAGAACCCAAGTGTCCTGACTCCCAGTTCTGGGCTTTCGCTACAGGCCCAGCTTTCCTGTTGGGGAGCAACTGTTAAGAAAGCTCCCTGCCACCTCCCCGGTGTAGTGCAGGCCCCACGCAGCTGGACCTCAAAACTTATACCAGTTCCCTGCATCTTGAAACTGCCTCCTGCCAAGGGAGATAGAGCCCGATCTGCTACTCCTAAACCTCATCAGCTACACCCACAACCCCCGAATTCCCCACATGCACCATTTCCAGTACTGCCCCCTTTCCCCAATACTCCGCTGCGCGAGTGAGTGGAACAGCAAAGCAAAGTGGGCAAGACCTCTGGAGCACTTCACTTGCTGTGAGTAGTTTTGTGCTGCGGAGATCTTGTCCAGTTCATTTTCCTTCTCTACTCGCCCAAGGTGTGAAGCAGAGGCCAAAAGGGGCAGCTTCCTTCCCTGATGCTGCTCGCCATCTCCCTCCATCCCCTGATATCATGGGTGATTAGCACTCTGCTCATTCACACTCCTGTTTAACTTTCTTGTCCTCTTACCTACGTACATCAAGCCACAGGGGAATTTAAGTCTATAAACCACCTAATCCATTTCCCGTGTGCCTCATGTGCTACCCTGATCCCTGTCAGGGAACAGTGCAGGACAACTCCTGCTCTCTGCATGGCATATGGGGTTGCAAGCTTTCCCTCCCTAGCTTTCTTAAAGGGGAAATCCATTGCCTGTTGTTGTGGCTGAAGGTGAGCTGTATATGGAGCCCTGTGTCGCTTGATTTCCCACATCCCGAGGGAGCCTTTGGCTGAGCCATCCAGGTGTATTGCTGGGTTAGCAGGGAGGCTGCTCCCTCGTGCTGTCTGAGTGGATCAGAGTTGGAGTTGACTTTAAAACAGCAGGGAAAGATATGATGTTGGAGCAAATCCTTGGCCACCTGGGATTTCACCATTGTCTCTGCTGTGCCCATTGTGCCCACAATCTGCTGTGCCCATTGTGGCCTCTCAGAACTTCACAGCAGCAGTGGGGATAGCATTCAGATCCTCATGCTCCACCGACACAGGCCCAGCCACAGGAGCTGGGGGAGAGTTGCCATAGCAGTACAGGGCTTATGGCACTCAGCTCAGTTGTTTGGATTCCAACCAGCAGAGGGCAGTGGTTTGCTAGCTAACTCATCACTGTGTTCTAAAAGCTCTTGCCTACCTGCCAGTCTTCTTACAGTCCATCTGCCTCTCTGTGCTTTCCCTCAGTTCTCAGGCAGCCCAGACCAGGTAGTCAGTCACACCTGAATAATTGCCCATCCTCTCTGGCTTTGCCATAGGGACAACGGGTAGGGCTCCATGGCTGAAATAGGGAATTGAAACCAATACCTGGAGCTCCAAAAGCACAAGAACAAAGGGAGTAACTCTATTAGCTGGCACTAAATAGCAGGCTGTTATAATCCCTCAATCTGGCCTCTGGGGGCAGCAACACAATCACGCACACCAAACCAGCATCTTATACAGACGCCTGAAATTGTAACACCAGCTAAAGTCCCACAGCAGGGACCAGGCTGTCCTGGTGCCCCCTGTTCAATACTGGTGGGCCAGCTCAAAAGGAAGCTGAATGGCCCTGCAGGAGCATCCTAGGCCCTAATCCCGAGGATGATAGATCAAAGCTGTTGCACACAAGGCCTGTCTCAGACACTCAGGAGACCAACAGACCTTTTCTTCCTCTAGTTTTGGTGCCAGTGTAAGTGTTCAGATATTGGGCCATAAATGCCTCCTGTTTGCTCAACAATGGCTGGGATGAGTCAGGTTAGTGCTGCCACCTAGGATCCTCACGGAAGGGAGCTTGATTTCCCCGGCCAGTTCACTTTTAACACTTTGTCACCCATCAGGTGCTTTAGCCCAGAAGTGGCTGCTCCCTAGAGAGCCCAGTGGGGCTCAGAGAGTTCATGTGGCAGTTCATGAGAAGTATCTACCCACTCACCAGGAGGAGCTGGGGTGTGCCTGGTCCTGCTGCTGTCAGCTGGCTTGTTTGCTGCTGTGGTGAATTTGGTGGTGGTGAAATATGCAGGATTTCCTGGTCTGGAGCTGCAGACCTCTGTGGACAGGGATATACACACATACCCCCACTCCTCTGGACAATGTGCTCTGGCCCTATTCTGGAGGACCCCCTCCAATATGGGGGTCCCAGGCAGGGGATGGGCCGAGTGAAAGGGACAGTGCAGCCCAGTGGCACTAGCTGGGGCATTTCTCTCTGACTGGGCGGAGCTGTCACCATTTGCTGGGTGGTTGCTGTGAGACTGGGCCTTCCTGAGTCATGAGCACATTTCATGATCTGCAAAGTTTCATGAGGTGAAATTAATAGGCATCAGGTTTAAAACAAACAAAGCGAAGTATTTCTTCACACAATGCACAGCCTGTGGGACTCGTTGCTAAGGGATGTTGTGAAGGCCAAAACTATAACTGGGTTCAAAATAATTGGATAAGCTCATAGAGGATAGGTCCATCAATGGATGGACCTATTAGCCAGGATGGTCAGGGGTGCAACCCCATTCTGTGGGTGTCCTTAGCCTCTAAATGCTAGGACTGGACAACAGGGGATGGATCACTTGAAATTGCCCTGTTCTGTTCATTCCCTCTGAAGCATCTGGCACCAGCCACTGTTGCAGACAGGAAAGATACTGGACTAGACGGACCATTGGTCTGACCCAGAACGGACATTCTTATGTTCTTTAAGTCAGCAAGCCAGGGACTGGCAACCAGAGAGTGAATGAGTGAAATGCTAGGGAGAGAGAATCCTGTCCCCTCCCTATGGGCCTCTTGCTGGCCCCTCCGCACAGTCCAGAAAGCCACCTGTGATAGTCTTTAGCACAGAGCTGTTCTTTATCTGAGGGATTGAGATAAGGCTGTTCCCAACCCGGGATGGAAGGAGCTGCTAGCAGGGCCTTAAGACTGTGTCTCCTCGCTGCTGCAGCCTTTGCTGTGAACTGTGCCCAGCACACAACACTCCAGGACTTTACTCTCTCCCCCAGCAAGCCCTGTGGGATCAATCCACCAGGGCCCAGTACTCCCCGCACTGATGGGATAGGGAGCCATCTTCCTTTGTCCCGTGTACGAGGCCATGCACTCTCCTGGGGCGTGGAGGGGGAGGATTGTTCCTCTGACAGACCCTTCTGTCCAGGGCTTGGCAGGCTTTCATAACAACCTGCAGAGCCAGGCTGCAGTGTCTTCAGACCAGCTTCGTGGCCATGTCTAACTTTGTGAGTAGATCCATTAAAGTCAATGTGCTTAAAGTTAGGCATGGCCTTAAGCCATTCCCTGTTTCCGGGCCTGTGGTCTGTTGTATTGATTTTAAGGGCGACAAGAGATAAAAGTGTTGATTATCCTTTGAACTGTTTGAACGTTAACTCTCAAATAAAAAACAAGTTCCTTAAACAAGCGCAAGAAAAAAGCTTTCATCCTGATCTGCTTCTTCTGTCTTGAGGGCTGGGAAAAATAAAATAAAATAAAATAAAACAAAACAAAAGAAGCTAAAATGTGGTGGGGAGACAAGATGTTTGGGTCTTTTTAAGTCTCTTTTTAAAAAAACCCAAAAGGAAAAAAGCGGGTGGTGTAGTTTATCTCTCACTATTTTGTCCACCAATTAGGCCTCATATTTGCTGCACTAATTTTAGTCCGTTGATTTCAGGAGTCATGTCTTTTTGTTGTTTATTTAATTTATTTTTAACAGTCCTTAAATCATATTAGTCAGCTTTTTCTGTTTAGACTAATTGAGTTTGTCTGTCTGGTTTTCTTGCATTAGTTCATAACACTTAGCATTAAAAACTACTTGACCTATTTTCCGTAGTTAATTCCCAAGCAAGCAAACAGAGTTACAAATTGTTGTAACATCTTATAAACTTTTACATACTTTTTACATTTAAGCTTACAAATAAAGTAAATTTTTAAGCCCAATAATTATAACAGTTCTTATCTCTTCCCACTCAGCTGGTGCAGGCAAGTCCCTTTTGCAGTGCTTTGCTGGACTGCAGCATGGTTGAGTGCCAGCTAGCTCAGCCCAGTGCAGAGATCGTTGGTGGGTCGGGGATAGCAACAAAAAGATACAGTGAGGATGTTTGCCTGCCATGTGTTACTGCAGTCCCAACCTGGGTAGATTGCCAGTTACTGTTTAATCAGCTTATTTGTATCCGGCTAGGAGGAGACAGGACACGTTCTTTGCTTGTCCGTGGGGACTTTGCTACTTTGGTTCATGCCTTTGCCACCTCAGGATTGGATTGTTGCATCACACTGCATCTTAAATCCCGGAAGAAGCTCACGTTGCCCACTCAGTGGTGTATCTTGCCGGGAACACGTGCCATCAGTGCTCCAGGATGCATGCTGTGGATGTCTAGATGGAGTTTAAGACCAGGAAAGCCCCAGATGGCCCAGGAACTGCCTATTTGAGAGACTGCCTCTTCCCCGTGCCATATTGCTGCAATTGAGGTAGTGGCACTGTTCGGTATGAAACAGAGGGCAGGGGGCAAGGTATTCTCTGTATGGGCCCCTTGGCTTTGGAACTCTCTTCCCCCCGCCAGGGCCAAAATAGGCCAGGTCTGCTGACCTCAGGCTACACTGCAAGGGTCTTCTTTGGAGGGGGACTTTTGGAGGAGGGGGAAATTGCTCAGAGTGCTGTATGGGGAGGGCTGGGTGCTTTCCCTCATTTCTCCTTTGCGGTAAGATTTGATCAGTTACGATTGGATGTTGCAGATTAATTCCTCCCTGTTTGTGATATGGTGTCATGGCACTGTACATATTGGCCTCCATGCAGTGTTCTTGCTTGGGAGCATGCTAACATGACTGAGATGATGGTAAAAATGTCAGAAGCTGCTAAGGCTGGGGAGCGCTCCAGCCATTTGGGGAATGTTTAACAATAGCTCAGCAACTGCTTAGATCTAAAGAGAAAACATTTTCTGAAGTATCACGTGTAAAATCTGCCTTCCCAAAACATGGATTAAGCATCTGTTTCCTCTGTTAGCTTAGACAGAAGATAAATACTGGAGAAAGAACGAGGACTTGTGGCACCTTAGAGACTAACAAATTTATTTGAGCATAAGCTTTCGTGGGCTAAAGCCCATTTCATCAGATGCATGCAGTGGAAAATACAGTAGGAAGATATAGATATATATACAGAGAACATGAAAAAATGGGTGTTGCAATACCAACTCTAACAAGAGTAATTGATTAAGGTGGGCTATTATCAGCAGGAGAAAAAAAAAACTTTTGTAGTGATAATCAGGATGGCCCATTTCAAACAGTTGACAAGAAGGTGTGAGAAACAGTAGGGGGAAAATTAGCACGGGGAAATAGTTTTTAGTTTGTGCAGTGACTCATCCACTCCCAGTCTTTATTCAAGCCTAATTTAATGGTGTCCAGTTTGCAAATTCCAGTTCTGCAGTTTCTCGTTGGAGTCTGTTTTTGAAGTTTTTTTGTTGAATAATTGCGACTTTTAGGTCTGTAATTGAGTGTCCAGGGAGGTTGAAGTGTTCTCCGACTGGTTTTTGAATGTTATAATTCTTGACATCTGATTTGTGTCCATTTATTCTTTTGCGTAGAGACTGTCCAGTTTGGCCAATGTACATGGCAGAGGGGCACATGATGGCATATATCACATTGGTGGATGTGCAGGTGAAGGAGCCTCTGATAGTGTGGCTGATGTGATTAGGTCCTATGATGGTGTCCCTTGAATAGATATGTGGACAGAGTTGGCAATGGACTTTGTTGCAAAGATAGGTTCCTGGGTTAGTGTTTTTGTTGTGTGGTGTGTGGTTGCTGGTGAGTATTTGCTTCAGGTTCGGGGGCTGTCTGTAAGCGAGGACTGGCCTGTCTCCCAAGATCTGTGAGAATGAGGGATCATCCTTCAGGATAGGTTGTAGATCCTTGATGATGCACTGGAGAGGTTTTAGTCGGGGGCTGAAGGTGACGGATAGTGGCATTCTGTTACTTTCTTTGTTGGGCCTGTCCTGTAGTAGGTGACTTCTGGGTACTCTTCTGGCTCTGTCAATCTGTTTCTTCACTTCAGCAGGTGGGTATTGTAGTTGTAAGAACACTTGATAGAGTTCTGGAAGGTGTTTGTCTCTGTCTGAGAGGTTGGAGCAAATGGCGTTGTATTGTAGAGCTTGGCTGTAGACAATGGATCGTGTGGTGTGGTCTGGATGAAAGCTGGAGGCATGTAGGTAAATATAGCGGTCAGTAGGTTTCCGGTATAGGGTGGTGTTTATGTGACCATCGTTTATTAGCGCGGTAGTGTCCAGGAAGTGGATCTCTTGTGTGGACTGGTCCAGGCTGAGGTTGATAGTGGGATGGAAATTGTTGAAATCATGGTGGAATTCTCCAAAGGCTTCTTTTCCATGGGTCCAGATGATGAAGATGTCATCAGTGTAGTGCAAGTAGAGTAGGGGCATTAGGGGACAAGAGCTGAGGAGGCGTCGTTCTAAGTCAGCCATAAAAATGTTGACATACTGTGGGGCCATGCGGGTACCCATAGAAGTGCCACTGACTTGAAGGTATATATTGAACCCAAATGTGAAATAGTTGTGGGTGAGGACAAAGTCCAGCCACCAGGTTTGCTGTGACATCATCGGGGATGCTGTTCCTGACGGCTTGTAGTCCATCTTTATGTGGAATGTTGGTGTAGAGGGCTTCTACATCCATAGTGGCCAGGATGGTGTTTTCTGGAAGATCAACAATGGATTGTAGTTTCCTCAGGAAGTCATTAGTGTCTCGAAGATAGTTAGGAGTGCTGGTAGCATAGGGTCTGAGGAGAGAGTCTGCATAGCCAGACAATCCTGTTGTCAGGGATACTCAGGAGATCACTTAACCTTTTGGAGCTCTTGTTTCAGGCTGTGTGCAGACTCAGGCAGGCGACTGGGGCTGCATTGAAAGATTTTGTGCATAACCATGGCAGCTAGAGACTGTATCTCTTTAAAATGAAGAGTAAGAGGCTGGAGCTTGAGTCTGTGGGGAGGGATAGCTCCATAGCTGCAGCATCTACAGGTAGTGTGGGTACAGCTTTCTCTGTTGCTGGGGCAGGTAGAGCTATGTGCATTAGCAGCGAAGGGGAGAAGGTGTGGGAACACTGTTTACTACTGCAGGCCTTTTTGAATCCACTGTGTGTGTGATGCTGGAGAGGACCAGGTATCCCTGGCAGGGAAGCATGTTAGCCAGACCAAGCACCTGCAGGGCTGGTAGCTGGGATGTCAGTGTCAGTAGCTCCAAATCCCTGCCCATCCCCAAACACAGGTGGCTCAGTGACATGATTGGATGGGAAGCCCAGAACTTAGGTATGCTGTCAGTGTTACAGCCTGGCATTCCTGGTGGCAAAGCTGGGTCTGGGATGAGCTAAGGTCATGCCAGCCCTGAACCCAGACACTGATTTTGTTCTAGTGCTGCCAAGGAACGGGACATCTGATTGCAGCCGGGGAGGGTCGTCTCCCAGTCCCTTTCTCATCCTTTGGCTGTCAGGGCTGGCATTCAGCAGCTGGGACAAGCAGGTGATGAAAACACAGTGGTATAGTGCATCCTCCCAGGGGCAGTCTGGGTTCCTCTGGCACCCTGCTACACTGGGGCCATGTGCCGGCTTGGCAGGCCCTGGAGTGCAAGGTGCAGGGAGTAGCTACACAGGAGTGTGGCGCTGGATTTTGAAGGAGCAGCGCTCAGTGGGAATGGCTCATTCCGATTTTTAAAGCTCTGTAAGTGTGCCCAGAAGCCGAGGTGATGGGCACATTCTTTGAAATCTGTAAGAAGCCCCCATTTCTGGGGAGCTCATAGGCAGGGAGACAGTACTGCCATGCCAGCTACAGCGGCACCACCTGCACATGGGTGCTGGAGGGCGCAGATGGCACAGCTGCAGGTGCCATAAAATAGGGTTGTACATGCCGTCCTGTGGGTCAATGGGAGCGGGCATGGAGTCCTGAGCTGGGGAGAGCTGCCTTGGCGGGCAGGAATGGAGGTGCAGGGAGCTGTCCTGCAAGGGGAGCTACCATGCAGTCTCAGAGTGAGGGGGCCTCTGTGACAGCTCCCTCCCCCTGCGGAGGACTTGATCCTTCCCAGCTGTCCATCTCTCCCTCATTGTATTTGATGAGCCTGGCTGGCCTCCAGCAGCCACTCTCAGCAGAGAGCTCTGCTCCTTCTCAGCGCTCTGGCTCCAGCAGCCAAGGAGATGGCATTCACGTGCACTCGCTGAGGTGGTCTGTCAAGTCCGTGCTCTGCCAGTGCCCTGGGCGGGGGGCAGTGACGTGACCACTGGAATTCACTTGGGGCCTGACAGGCAAGGCGAAAAGGGCTTCCCTGTGGCTGAGGGGGCAGGGCCTGGGTAACGGGGTAAGGGTGATGAATGGGAGGTGGGCAGCCTCCAGCGGTTCATTCCCTCCGCACCTACCCCAGAGCAGCAGGAAGCTGGAAAACCCCATGGGCCCCATGTGAACAGGGGTCACTCCTGGAACCGCTCTACGAACACAAGCCCACGTTATACGTAAGGAGTTTGCTGGGGTCTCACTCGGTCCCTCCCAGGTGATGTATACGGGATCTCCTTTCCCCTGCACCCTGCTGTGAGCGTGTAATGCCTGAGGAGTCAGCCATGTGGGCACTGGGCACACTCTGCTCTCAGCACCACAGCAGCAGAGCTGTCCAGCCTCCCCCGCTTGGTGAAGTGGAGCCATTAGGTTTCAGAGTAACAGCCGTGTTAGTCTGTATTCGCAAAAAGAAAAGGAGTACTTGTGGCACCTTAGAGACTAACCAATTTATTTGAGCATAAGTATGCATCCGATGAAGTGAGCTGTAGCTCATGAAAGCTTATGCTCGAATAAATTGGTTAGTCTCTAAGGTGCCACAAGTACTCCTTTTCTTGGAGCCATTAGGTGGTTAATTATTACAGTAGGAGGGAGTGAAGGTGTGGCCTGCACTGGAGGGGACAGGAGCTGGGAAGAAGGGAATGTTAGAAGTGGAGGAGTGGCAAAGGGAGTGAAGGGTGCTGGGGGGGACTAAAGAAGGAGGTGTTAGGGGTAGGGGGATTGCAGGAAAGAGAGGGGCTGGGGAGGGAGGTACAGGAGAGGCTGCTGGCATGGGGAAGGGAAGTGGGGAAGGGGGACTGAAGAAGGAGCTACAGGAGAGGCTGCTGGCATGGGGGAGGGAGGTACAGGAGAGGCTGCTGGTGTGGGGGAGGGAAAGGGGGTTGGGGAGGGAGGTACAGGAGAGGCTGCTGGCATGGGGAAGGGAAGTGGGGAAGGGGGACTGAAGAAGGAGCTACAGGAGAGGCTGCTGGCTTGGGGGAGGGAGGTACAGGAGAGGCTGCTGGCATGGGGGAAGGAAAGGGGGTTGTGGAGGGAGCTACAGGAGAGGCTGCTGGCGTGGGGGAGGGAAGTAGGGAATGGGGGCTGGGAAGGAGGTACAGGAGAGGCTGCTGGCGTGGGGAAGGGAAGTGGGGAAGGGCGACTGGGGAGGGAGCTACAGGAGAGGCTGCTGGCATGGGAGAAGGAGGTGGGAAAAGATCACTTACAAAGCTGGCCTGTCCAGGAGACGGCACCATAGACAGCACTCTTGGCAGGGGGGCAGATGCTCCCCCATGGTCCTGTGAACTGGGTGGAGTGGAAAGCCCCCTACAGGCTGTGAGGGGGGGAAGCCATCAGCCTGTGCCCTGCTTCCTAAGAGAGTGAGTGGCCTTCCCCTCACATACATATAGGGGTGTCCTTCGGTCTAAATGAGTGTGGGAGGAGGGGTCTGGCCAGGAGCAAGGACTGTGTGATCCCAACAGTGTCAGCATTTAGGGGCCCTGCCTCCCAAAGCCTTTAACTCCCCCTCCTTCCCAGCTGTGCCAGACTGCCCTGGTGATTATACAGTGACCAGCAGCTCCCTGGAGCTGCAGTTTGGATTTAGCCTCATGTCATGCTAGTCCCACAGACCCAGCCCCCTCCCCCAGTCCACGGGGCACTAGACACCCCTGAGCCTGGCCCTGCTGTGGGGAGGCAGGTGGGCTGAGCTGCCCAAGGGGCTCCTCGCAGGGCTGCTGCCTGACTCACAGACAGTGTGGGTTTGTTTGTGCCTGCTGAGCCGGAAAGGCAGAGCCCACACCCCCGCTGCCCCTCCCAGGATAGCAGAGATGGCTAGAGTCCCACAAGGCCTCACCCAGAGGAGAGTGTCCGTGCCAGAGGGAAGGGACTAGGAGCTCAGGCCAGCATGGCAAGCACGGGGTTGGTATCGGTTAGTCTGTCTGAGCGCCCCGTCACTGGGCTTACTGCCTGGGGTGGCCTTCTGGGCACAACAGCCACTGTGACCCATTGCGTCTCCATATGCATCATCAGGGGCTTAGAGGCACAAGCAGGCTGCCTTGTCTATGCTCCTGGGGGGCACAGAAAGTGCTATCAGCCCCCAGAGGGTATCTGGGACGCGGTGAGCAGCCCTATCCGCATGCGGGAGGGAGGGCGTCAAAACAGTTGCTCTGCTTTTAGGAAGGGAATCATACGTACAGGTGCGTTCTGTCATTCCCCAGCAGAGGGCAGTCATCACATGCATTGGCATGGCCACTGAGCCCTGTGAAAATAGTTATTAGTTCTGACCCCTTCTACTGGAGCCAGGGCTGGGTCTAGGCCCCCACAATACAGCATGGACCTGACCCTGCCTGGCTCTTAGCTAGGAGCTGTGCAGTGATGGGGGAACCAGTGATAAAAGTATGAAAGGGAAACATGCGGGCTGTGTCTAGAGGACCTTCCCGGCACTTAGCTGTGAATTACCTCCCCAGAGAAGGAGGCCCTAGGCTGGACAGAGCCCTGGGGGATGTGCTGTAGGGTCTAATCCTGCCTTGCCCTCCTTGGGAGGGATTAGGTGGAATCTACTAAGGCATCTCCCATCTCTGACTTCTCTGCTGATTTGAAGCCTCACTTTTATCCACAGCCTGCTCTAGGCAGCTGCTTCTAGCAAAAGCTTATTGGAGAGACAATTGGAGTGGAACTGGACTGGCTTATGGCAGCTGGGCAGCCAGAATTCTCACCTGCTATCAGCAGCTTGTGCTGCGGCTTCTCAGCATTCAGCTAAAATAAATCTGTAGCCCTTGAGATTGTGAAGGAAAAACTTCAAATCATGACACAAATGTCAGCAATGCCTAAGTCTGCAGAGAGCCTGATACAGGTGCTCTAGGACATGTGAACTGCCCCCATTCTTCTCTGTGAGGTGTTAATTATGATCAAGGTGAGGAGCGTGTAAATGTCAGCCTTGTTAACTATTTCACTTCAGGTTGAATCATGCAAGAAAGGAGAGGGAAGATCACACTGAAGATCTGCACAGTCCACTATGAGTGATGATGCCAGTGAGTAGAACTCAAGCTGTGGGCAGAGCTTGGGAGAGGACTATGACATACTCTTCCCTGGAATACAAACCAGCCCGCAAAAAGAAACCAAGTTAGTTTCCCAGCTGTCCTGCCACCTCTTCCTCACTTTCTGTTCAAACACACAAGGGCCAACCTCTGCTTTGAGCTGTCATCCTCTGTCAAGGGGCTATTCAGTCAGCCAGCCAGTTCCCCCTGGCTCTTTCCCACGAAACCTCTAAGCTTTCACGTAATAGATGTGATGGTGGATTTGCCATGCCCATAGATCTCTGACCCAGCCTGGCAAAGTGAGGAGGTAAAAATAAAATAATGCATCACCCCTGCTCTGCACCCCATCCCCAGAACCTAAGGACACACCAGGCGGCTGCTGTTGTTTCTTCGGTTGGTGTTTTTTAATAGAGACACTCATATTGTTTATTTTTGTCTACAAATGAATCATCAGCAGATGTTAAAGTCACATTTTTAACCTAATTGCTAGGCCCCAGCTTGTGGGTTTATTTCCCATTGTCAGTAACTGGCTGGCAATTGAAATAGTTCCAGCGCCACTTGGGACAGCTGATTAAAACACACATGCCCCCTTCCCCTTTTTGATAAGAACAGCAGTGAAAAGGCAGTCATTTCCTGCATCTGTAGGGACATGCAGAGTGGGATTCTGCTCCAGATGCACCCTTTCATCATGGCTGTGCCCTCAGCCCCACTCCTTGCCACCCGCCACCCCTCTCTGTTTTTAATAAACTCTCTGTCGGTTTCTCAGCAGCTCCTGATTCTCAGCACTATTCATAGCTGGTGATTTAAGGGGCTGCTTCCAGCTTTGAGATGGGAAACATCTGTTACACCACTCAACCCATTTCTCCCAGAGCCAGGGCAAGGCTAGCATGTTCCAGTTTCAGGATCAGGGCAGGGGCCACTGCTGCAAACTAGTGTGTGATCCACTACAAGGCTCCAAAGCTGTGCAGGGCTTCAAGGAGGCAGCTGCCCTACACTGGATGTGGTAAGTGAGCACTCTAGCCCATCCAGCAGCTCTGTCCCCGCTACTGTCCTCCCTACTGCAGCATGGCCTGCTCTGCAGTGCACAACTGATGGTTGGTTAAGACCAGGTGTGCTTGGGAGACTAGATTCTGGGTCTCATGACTGGTAGTGAGGGATTAGCTCAGCAAGCTGGCTCCAGGTGTGCTAAGAGGGCCTGCGGGCCAGCGAGGGTTTCCCCAGTCCCAAGGATGCAGACCATGGCAGAGTGACTTGCATGGCTAGTTTTATGGTCTTGTTTTTGTGTTAATGAGACACTAATGACACAAGTCCTGTGCTTCTGCCTTTGCTCCTATAGAGCCCTTTGCAGCAGGGTGACCTCTTGGCATCCTGCCCATAGCTGCCAGGCCCGGGGAGCTTAGAACAGGAAATCCATTTGGAGAAAACCCTGAGTGGATTTGGTGACAACAGGTGCCAGGTTGGTCTCTGCAGACGGGTGGCCTCTACACACAGAGCCAGGGACTTGCCCAGGCCAGTGTAGTGGTCCTCAGCCCTGCTGTGCAGGGACCCTCTCTAGACAGGAGCTCCATCTTAGTGGTTCCTTGGCCTCTGCTGAGACTGCCAGCAAGTGGGCCAATAAGTGCCAAAAGTGATGGTGGTTTTTGTGTCATGGACACACGTCCCGCAGGAACTGGGCTGAGAATCCACCAACTCACATAGTTCACACGTGGGCCCTCGAACATCTGTCAGAAGAGGACAACTCAGTCACTGCTGACTGGAGCTGTAACTGGAATCAGCAGTAGCCTAGAGGATAAAGGCTCCTTGCCCCCAGACTCCTATGCTCTCCAGTACCTTCTAAACTGAGCTCTGTTTTGGAACAAAATGATGGAGGGGTGACCCCAGGACCTCTTGGTGCCAACTGGCAAAGGGCATGGGAACGCATAAGAGCTACAGGCTTGTGATTCCTCATTTGTAGGTGTCTATAGATCCTTGTCTCTGCTGCTCTTGTCTATACAGGGAAGGGGTGCTAGGCAGCCCCAGACTGTGTTACAACAGCAATACTAGATTTTGCCTGTGCATTAGGGAGCAAACAGTACTTCACTAGCAAGCAAAGTCTAGTAGCTAAAGCCGTTTGGAAGTCCAGATGCTTTTCCAGGCTCAGTAAGGGAATATTGTCATGTTATTAGAGCAGGAGACTGATACTTTAGAACTCCTGGGCTATGTTTCCAGTTCTGCCACTGACTCATTTGTGTGAGATTGGGCAAGACGTTTTAATCTCTCTGCACTTCAGTTTCTCCATCTGTAACCCCAGGATAGTGCTCGTACTCTACATGTTGTGGAAGGGTTGTGAGGGTTAGTTAATGAATGATTGTAAAGTATTTCAGATCTCCAGACAAAAGGTTCTGTATGGGTGCAAAGTGTAAAGGATTCTAAACAGACTGAGATCATACAAATATTGACCAGCTCTAGGGCCCTAGAAATCAAATATTGGCCAAGGGGAAAAATATAGACCCTGAGATTATCTGGTGTATTGCCCAATGCCTAGGGCAAATCCCATTTTCTGCTGCTGCCCTCGAAGACAGGTGTTTGTTTTTCTCCCTTTGGGTTTTGTTACTTAAGTAGAAGACACTGAATGGCTGAAAACAAATGAAGCTTTTGTTAAACTTTTTGCAGGAAATGGGATGTGTAAAAGGAGATCATGTAGCACATTTTTTATGGATTTTAAAAGAAATAACTGAAGGGGAAGGATACAAATGGCCCATTTGTGAGGAGTTTTCTGTCCATCGCTCCACACTTTGGAAAGTTTCAGAAGCTCCAGTGGGCTGCATCATGGTTCTGGTGCAAGCGGGGTTGGCTTGTAGCTGTGCCACCCTAGAAACAGTGCAGGGGGAGGTCTTAGAGAGGAACAGCGTCCTCTTTGCTTCCCCCTTGCTCCAGAATTGTTGCTGGCCTGTAGCAGAAGCAAATTGTGATGACACCATGAGGGTTCAGCTGTGTTAATGAGAACATTACAGGGGCTGGAGCCAATGCACTGCCCTGCCCCATCCATCAGGTCAGGAAGGAGTAGTGGGCACACAGCCCCCAGTTATGCCTGTGTATCTTCCCTAGGGAGGCTATGCAGGGATATAAGGGGGGCTCTTACTTCCCCTTAGACTCCAGGGCAGCAATTGTAATCCAGAACACAGTTTAGCTCAGTGTGCGGTAGCTATAATTTGTAAAGTTCTCAGTGCTGATTTCTGCACAAAGCCCTGGTTTTCTCCAGGATTGAGCAAAGGTATCTTAGGTTACTGTGGGTGTTTGTTCCTGCCAAATAGCTTAGACGCAGTGCTGTGATGGCGCGTGAATCTTTCTTTTTTTTTTTTTTTTTTTGGTCAGTGACTGAGATATTATTGGAAAGATATTTGGCAAGACTGTAGCTGCTCAAGTGGGGGCTCCTAGCTGCATGTGGATTAGGTGGAGTCACAGGATACAGGGTGATTCATCTGCCTTGTAATGAAAACCCTTCCACATGAACTGCAAGTCACTAATTACACTTCAGATCCAGGGCTACTTAACAGAATTAGCGTCACCTTCAAACGCACTCCTGTCTCGCACTGTGATGTGAGTTACACAACAAAGGCAGACGTGTTCGTAAATATCATTGAGTGGATGCTGCCCTGAAATGACTTTCAATTCACCTAATTGAGTGAAGCCTGCTTCAGTTCTGCCTTTGGCAGTTGCCAGAAGTTGTTGTTTGCTAGGTGGAGTTTAAAGAAGTAGCCCAACCATTTGGATTTCCATTCTTGGGTAAGTTCTCATAACAACATTGACTTGCCTACTTGCCTTGCAGTGCTGTTGTAGCTGTGTCGAGTCCAGGATATCAGAGAGACAAGTTGGGTGAGGTAATATCTTTTATTGGACCAACTTCTGTTGGTGAGAGAGACAAGCTTTTGAGCCACACAGAGCTCTACTTCAGGTGTAAGCTCGAAAGCTTGTCTCTCTCTCCAACAGAAGTTAGTCCAGTGGAAGATATTACCTCACCCAAGGCCCTGCTCCTGCAATTGGATCCACAGGGGCCAAGGGTTTGCCTGAACAGATCCAGTTGCAGGATCAGGGCCTCTCTGTGCATACAGTACTTTGAAAATAAAAACTGCTATATCCTTCTGTCATTTCCTACATTCTGCTGGGCTTGTGTCTTCTGGTGGCCACTGATGGCTGCTGTGCGATTTGGCACTAATGGATTTTAAGCTTAGAGACTCTACTGAAGGGAAATTTATTCCTGTGCTTGGAAGCTCCGGCGTCTCTTGCAGAGGTCTGTGAATGAATTAGATGATGTCTGTCGAGTACTTTGAAGCTTGAAAGCACTAAATACTATGTTGATTGTGAACTCTTTGGGGAACACAGTGGTATATAAACGTCCGGTCCTGAAGTAGAAACTTCCTATGACATCCTCCCAGATGGAGGTGGTGTCTCCCTTCCCCTTGCATTCTGACTGTCCACATCCCTGAGAGCACTCGCTTCCTGAAATTACAGGGGCACAAATAACAGCTTTGTGGATGACTTGCTCAGAGAGTTTGTGGAATCTACAGCAGATTGTTACCTTGGATTTTTGCTTCAGTTTACGGTTCTGAGCCCTGAGTGCACAGGTCTCAAGAGGACATGCGGGGCCTGATCTTCAGAGGGGCTGAGCACCCATAGACTTCAGTGAGACCTTCTGGTGCGTCTCAGACCCATTGCGCTTGAAACAGAAGGCATATTAAGTTAGAGATCATTAACTCTTAGGTTTGCTGAAGCGCAGGGGCAAGTCTCTGTCTGATCTTGTTTGTTTCTGGTGGTTTCTGAGTCTTATTTTAGGTTCTGTCTGTCTTTACTCCTACAGTAAGATTTTTCCCTGACAGAGTTCCCATCACTCAAGACATGTCAATTTAGAGGGGAGAAAGCTCTGAGAAGTAGGCTATAGGACAGGCTCCATACACTTCTGGCAAGATGGGCCTGAATTCTGCAGTGTGACCCCTTGATTCTGCAACATTCTGATGTAGCAGATGGGAGATTCGTTAAGAGCTTCATTTACATGACAGAAGAAGGCTTTGAATGACTTTGATTTGAAATGAATAATACCCTCAGATCAGCAGCCCCTGTGTTGTTTATGTTGATATTCAGTCTCAGAGTCAGTGCCTCGTTGAGGTGAATGGGGTGGTTCATTCCTCTCCGAGCTATTGTTTCCGGCCGTTTGCAGACTCAGGCGTCACTGCTTTGGTTACATTTGGATCATATTTTCAAGGCTTTTTTGCAACTGTAAGGGCTACAAACATTTTCTTTTTTTAAATTAAAGTGCAATGCTGGAGCATGATTCTTCAACCAGGGTTGGATTCTGGAACATATTCCACAGCTGCAGAAGTCTGACTACAGAGAGTAATCTTGCCCTGGGATATGGAGAGGCTGGGATCTACTGGAGGTTTTTCCATCTTTAATTTCTGTCACCATCTGAAGCTGACGAAAAGTCAGATGGGTTTTTTGTGTGTGTCTTAATAACATAAGATGGCTGCAATAGGAGGGATTTTGGGTAAGCAGTTGCAGTTTCCGTTTCCTGCCATTGCTGTTGGTTCTGGGTTCTTGTGACCACTGTTCCCTCTAAGCTGTGTGCATGTGTGCACGCACACAGATCCTAACCCCCCCACACACAGTGAAACACCGCGCACACAAAAATTTTCACAGAAGCGCAAAAATTTGCACAGAAGAAATTTTTTTGCGCACATGGCCTGTCAAAAATTAGAGGGAACGTTGCTTGTGACCTCATTGTCTAGTTGAGTTACACATAGGAAGGGGTGCTGTGTACTGAGAGCATATGATTACATTTGTGTGCTAATTTCCAGGGCACAAGCAGAGGTTGCTTTTAGTACAACGGTGTGTTTAGAGCCAATCTAATCAGTTTAATCACTGTATGTCAGCTGGAAATATGACTGATTGTGTTTGCTCTGATCAATGGTTGGCTTGGACTGGTTTGTGGTGAGACAAAGTAACTGACTTCTCTGATGCGTCCCCTATAAGATTTGATTTTTTTAAAAAAAAATCTAGATCTCACGGTTGCGAAGGTGACCCCAGTGGCAGGCCATCTTAGGGCTTGTCTACACTACCTGCTGGATCAGCAGTATAGACGCGATAAATCAATCACTGAGCACCCTCCAGTTGACTCCGGTACTCCACCAGAATGAGAAGTGCAAGCGGAGTCGACGGGAAAGCATCAGCTGTCGACTTACCACAGTGAAGACACTGCCGTAAGTAGATCTAAGTACGTCGACTTCAGCTACGCTATTCACGTAGTTGAAGTTGCGTATCTTAGGTCGACCCCACTCGGTAGTGTAGACAAGCCCTAAGTCTGCAGACAGGTGACTTGAAACAAACTTATAGATTAGATTGGCTCCTAGCTCTTTAGGAGTAATGACTGCCCTATGGATATGGGGTTAACCCTAATGATGATTGAATACAAGTATCTCTCTCTTGTGCATCCTGTAGGGTCAATCCCTACAATGGCAAAGAAAGAGGTGGACAAATTGGAAAGAGCCCAGAGGAGAGGGGGAAAAAAAATTGGTCAAAGGTTTGGAAAACCTGACTTATGTGGAAAGTTAAAAAACTTGGGCATGTTTAGTCTTGATAAAAGAAGATTGAGGGGGGACCTGGTAACAGTCTTCAAATATGTTAAGGGCTGTTAACAAGAGCACCTGTCCTCTTTATCTCCTTGACCTACCTGAAGGTAGGACAAGAAGTGCTTGACTTAATCTGCAGCAAGGGAGATTTAGGCTGGATAATAGGAAAAAGCTTTCTAACTATAAGGGTAGTTAAACTCTGTATTAGGTATCCAAGTGAGGCTGTGGAATCCCCATTACTGGAGGTTTTTTAATAACAGGTTAGACAAACACCTGTCGGGGAGGGTCTGGGTATACTTGGTCCTGCCTCAACACAGGGGGTGGACTGGATGATCTCTTGAGCTCCCTTCCCCTACACGTCTATGATTCTATAATGCATTTAGATTAGGTACTAAGTAGTGGTATTTCTAATGGGGATGGCTAACTCAGTTTAGGAATATACCTTTTTTTCTAGTTTAGACGTACCCTACGGGGCAAGCCTCAGCAGAACGGCCTTGCCTAGACTAGGTTTATGATGTGATGTTCACTTGCTGAAGTCTGACCTACACATATTTGGGTGGGGGCTGTGTTTTGTTTTACTAATATAGTTACACTGGTGCAACCCCTCCTGTGGATGTAGTTATGTTGGTGTAAAGGTGCCTTTTACCAGTATAGCTTATTCCCATAAGGAAGGGGAATACCTATCCCGGTCTGAAGCACATTTGTACACATCTAACTGTGTCACACTAGGAGGTTGCACTGCACTGACTGTACCAATATAGGTAAAGTTAGGTAAAGCTTTAGTCTCTCCGCCCTCCAACGTGTGCTAACGTCACACCTTTACTCCTAGTCTAGAGAAGGTCTGAGTCAGCATACGTGTTCCGGTGCTTTGGGAAATGTATTGCAACATGCACCCAGCCTGGGGACAGCCAACGTGGGACATCAGCCAGAAGCGGAACTGGTCTGATGAGGTAGGCAGAGACTCGCACCGGGGAGGTTGTGTGTAGGGAGTTGAGCTCCTTCAGTCCATGCCACTTGGTTTTGAAGAACGGTGTTCTGAAGCAGAGGAAGGATGGCTTATTTGTTCAAACACTGGCTTGGGAGCCAGGAATCCTCTGCCCCGACTCACCGTGTGACTTTACGCAAGTCATTGTCCCTCCTGTGTGCTATAGTTTCCCCATCTACAAGCTGAGGAGCAGGATCCTAAACCGTGCAGTGGGCCTGAAAAGCTGAATTCACTGATGTCTGTAAAGTACTTTGGGATCCTCACATGGAAGGGGCCAAAAATGGGCAATCATTATCGAGTGATGCTAGAACAGCTGTTCAGAGTAGCAGGGATTCTGAGAAGTAGGCCAGTTAGAAACAGTTCTGCTCCTGGTCCTGTGCATTCCTCTCCCTGACTGCTGCGTGCTGGGGACTACAACGAGAAAATAAGCTCTTTGCCCCTTTGGAGGCTTCTTGCTCCTCCGCATGGGGCTGCAGTGGGGGTGGCAGTGCTGTGACCCTCAGGATCCTGAGCTCAGCTGGGGAATAAGCCCAGGAGTAGCAGATGAGGGGGCAAAGAGCCTGTTTTCGTGCCAAATCCCCTGTGCAGCACACAATGAATGGAGAAGAGGAAGCCAGCTTGACTCCCAGCAGAATTTCTAGGAGGCGCCGGTGGCTCACGAGTTTCTGGAATGATAAATAAACCCTGGCATCTCCTGGCTCCTGCTGCCTGTTTAATAGGCACCCAGGACAGAGTGGGGTTTATTGAAGAGGAGAAGGGCTCTCTGCCAAGGGCTGTGGTGCCTGGCAGACAACTCAAGAGCCTTGTTAAGATTCATCCCCAGCCCCTAGCTTTGGAAATATCCATGACCCACTTTGGGCCCTGGGCTGGTTCCTGAGTGGAGGAGGCTGCACCTGGTGCCCTGCAGAGGGGAAGAGCAAGGAATGCTTTAGTGGGTGGGCATCAGAGAACAAGCGAGGGGGTGGTGCCTGCCAGAGTGGAAGGACTGCCGGTTGGGAGGAGGAGCAAGGGGATTGAACAGCTAGGGAGGGTGCGGGTACCAGCCACGAAGCGGAGAGGGACAGAGGAAGGTGCCAGCCTGGGGCAGAGGGAGGGTATCTGGGGAAGGAGAGGGTGGAGGGGAAGGTGCTGCGGGGTCAGTGAGGGCACCGGCCTGGGGCCGAGGGAACAGGGAGGGCTGAGCCTGGGGGAGGAGAGGAAGGAGGGTATGGGCGGAGCCGGAGCAGCTCGCTGGCTACATGTGGCTCCCTCCACCACCCAGGCAACCAGCAGCCGCAGCAGCAGCGCGGGAGCGGACTGAGAGCCCGTCGGAGTGTGGCCACGCGGAGCCGTCCCGGAGCAGGTGGGTGAGGCTGGGCCACCGACCCCCTTCCTGCGCCGCCGCCGCCGCACTGGGACAGGCGGGACATCAGCCGCTGGCGGCGGGGGGGCGGACTGCGCGCTCCGGGGAAGCAGAGTCCACCCCCCCGCCCCGCTCATCCCCTAGTAGGAGAGGAAGGGGCCCGATCCCGGTGGGGGGAGGGGGGTCTGACCCGCTTGCCTGGCTCGTGGGTAGGGGAGGCCGAGCTGCTCCTTGCCCAGCACATAGGTCCCCGGCACTAGCGACCGAGCAGCGGGGGTTGCGGGTCGGTGCCCCCTCCCCTCTCCTTCCCACAACCCGCTCCCCCGTCTCTCTCCTGCCAGCCACGTGTAAATCTGCTTCCTGCTGCTGTACGCAGATGCCTGGGGCACAGCCTGCCCCATTGCTGCTAGTCACCCCAGGAGCTTGTGGGGTAACAGAAGCAGGCACTGTTCCGGGTGTGGGCGTGTGTCCCAGTTCACCAACAGTGTCATCGCCTGAACGTCTCGGGCACAGGAATCTAGCAGCACCCAGTGGACTGGGCGTGGGTAGGGAGGTGCCAGTTGTCAGTTCCTTGGAGTAGGGCAGGTAAGTGGAATGTGTTAGGAGCGTGTTTTTCCCCAAAGCCAGGCAATGGTCGTTAATCCTTGCGGCACTGCTCCCTGTCCGAGGTGGGGCTGAATGTCCCTGTAATGATTACTGCTGGGGCAGCGGGTGGGAGATGGTGGTGGTGTCCCAACTGTGCCATGCAGCCTGGCCCAGGTGCTGGACTTTACCGTGTACCGCCGTGGCACTGGGCAGGGGTGGATGTCTTCAGTGCCCACGATGGGAGCGGCTGTTTGGGGCTGCTCATGTTGTTGCTCTTAGGTCAGTAGTACCCACCATTGTGTGTGGGGCGCTTTACAAACATGCGGGATTAAGGCAAGATCCCAGCCCCGAGGAATATACAGTCTGCCGTGGGCAGATCCAGCCCAATAAGGGTGTAGGCAGTGCTGGAGAGGAGAGCAGTGCTGGAAGGGGAGGTGGAAGAAGGAAGCTCCGAAGGAGGTTTGGTGTGTGGGACTAGGGAAGCTACTGTGTTCTGATGGCTGTGGGGAGCTAGAGCGCTCTCTTTGTAACCCCTTTGTGTCACATGGATTCAGTTTGGAAGGCTCTTGTGTAAGAGGAGCTGGAGGGTGGTCTGGGGTAGCTTCCTGTATCTGGCCCTGCTGTCTCGTCTCCTGCACTCCCCCTGGTTAGTGGCTGTAGGGGATGACCAAGGTAGGAATTGCTCTGAATGGGGTGACCAGACACCCCGGAAATTTTAGTGAGCATCTCTTTCTTTTCCTGAGAGTGACAACTGTATTAATAGTGAATCTGATAGGAGCAGGACCAGAGACCGCCACACACTGGACCCTGCTCCCACCCCTCCTTAGTAGACTTTATAGAAGCCAGATGGGGGTATCCCAACCTTGCTGGGCACTAGTGCCAGTTTAGCTGACTAAGATCTCAGTTGTACCAGCCATTGCCCACTCTCTGAGTGGGGCACCTTCCAGCTATGAGTTGGGGGTGATGGTGACCAGGCTCTGGGGTCGGCCCTGAGACTCATCATTGAGGTCCTGGGTAAATGAGTGTCGACCCCCAATCCCCCACCTGGCAGGTTCCCTTGGGTTAGAGGCATGCAAGTCATCCAAATGTCACAGCTGGGATATGCTTCCCTTTTCATCCTGAGCAGCAAGCTGCCTCCCTAGGCCTGTCCCTTGAGCTAGCTGGAGCAGACAGCTCCCTTATTGTCCAGGGTCTATGCCAAAACATGAAATCCCCAGTCCCTCTTGTGAAATCCCAGAACATGTAATCCTCTTGTCTCTGTGGCAGCAGCCAGCTCCTGCCCTAAATAGCTTTGAGTTTCTCAGAGCTTGTCTTCACTCGGTTAACTTGAGTCCTGTCCACACACCCACAACCCTGACTGGAGTGTGGCCCTTCAGGGGTATAAGTTAAAGCTTGAGTGAGCAAAACTCACCAGTCGCTAACGTGACCACTCTGTAATGCGGACGCAAGCTAGCTCCACCCAGGTGCTGCTAGTCCTCCAGTGCCTTCCCACGATTCACTGGGAAAGAATTCAAAGAGCGGCTTAGTTTACTGCAGCACAAGGAGCCATGGGAAACAGCTCCAGCAATCACAGGGCTAGTCTGCACTGCAAAGTTAGGTCGACCTAGCTAAGTCACTCAGGGGTTTGAAAAATTCACTCCCCTACGAGACGTATTGAAGTTGACCTAAGCCCTCGTGTAGACACTGCTAAGTCGACGGAAGAATTCTTCTGTACATCTAGCTACCGCCTCTCAGAGGGGTGGATTTACTGCAGTGATGGAAGAACGCTTCCCATCACTGCAGTAGTGTCTACATTACAGCGGTCTGACTGCAGTTGTGCTGTTGTAGGGTTTCTAATGTAGATGTACCCTTAGTGCTACATGCGAGTGAGTGCAGAGCCAGTGAAGACACAGCAGCTGGCATGTTATGTCATAGTGTGGCTGCTGTCACTCAAGCTAGGCCAACTTGAGAGGAGTAACTTGAGCATAGATCACACGAGTTAGCTCTGCAGGGAAGACAAACCTTCAGAAATGGGAGGGTGAGGAGTTGGGTGAGAAGGAATCTGCTTCAACCCACACAGCAGGGCTGGGATCCCAGGCACAGGAAGTGAGGAGCTTGGGTCTTGCAGGGTGTCCCTGCGCCTCCTCCCCTTACCAAGCTACTTAATGAGAGGAAGAATCCTACCATGAGGAATTAATGCTAGTACCTCATTATCTCCTGGGTGGAGGATGTTAATCAATTGGCTAGTGCTGGCGGGTTAGTATTATTGTTCAGTCACTTGAGGACTTGGCCTAGCCTGACCTTCCTCCTCACTGTGATTGCCTGGAAGCCAGAGCACACGGAGCAGGGCCTCCTACGTGCAGTCCAGAGTCTTCCACCTTCTGCAGTTAGCCCCACATCCTAGGTTGTCCAAGGAGGAGGAAGCTACTGGCTGTGACAGAAAGGGGAGCCTTCGGGGCTACAGACCCTGGGCTACCAAGGAGTTTGGGTGGCTGATGGGAACCTGAAAGCCCCAAGAGCCAGGAGCCAGATGGGCAAGGGATCAGCAAACCAGAACCCCGCCTGCTTTCTGTGGCACCCTCAGTGAAATGGAACCATCTCCCCAGAAAGCTTAGATTTAGACAAATAAGCATTCTGTGACAGAAAGCCAGTCCCATGGATAATTTCTGACCAGCTCTAGTTGGGAGTGAAGTTCACAAGGTGAGGAAACTGGGATGTGCAGAGGGAAGAGAGGAGAACACAAAGGCAGGAAAGAGGGAGAGAAACAAAGGAGGGTGGGGGAAAGAAAGAGAAATGAATCCGAGATAGTCATGGCTCTAAAGGGGAACGTGTTCTCCCACTGAGTGATGCTGTGCAAAGAACTGATCATCACACAGCTTGCTTAGTACATAAGGGCCTGTGCTCCCGTTGATCTTTGTGCAACCCATCCCTGGGAGAACACTGTCATAACCTCATACACCAGCCCAGAATTAAAATGGAGTTCAGCCTTCTCCGCAGTGAGTTAACACCTTTGCCATAGACCTTGCAGGCCGGCTCAGAATCTGAACTGCACCACCTTGTCTGGCTTCTCCAGCCGCTTGCACTGCTCCAGCTGGAGGTGTGCGCCAATGCCACACCCTGTTTAACAACAACAGGCAGAGCCCAGCTGTTTCCATCCACCCTGGAAGCCAGATAACACAGTGATGCTGCAGGACGGTCTAGTCCAGGGGTCGGCAACCTTTCAGAAGTGGTGTGCCGAGTCTTCATTGATTCACTCTAATTTAAGGTTTCGCGTGCCAGTAATACATATTAACATTTTTAAACGGTCTCTTTCTATAAGTCTATAATATATAACTAAACTATTGTTGTATATAAAGTAAATAAGGTTTTTAAAATGTTTAATGACAGGTTTCAGAGTAACAGCCGTGTTAGTCTGTATTCTCAAAAAGAAAAGGAGTACTTGTGGCACCTTAGAGACTAACCAATTTATTTGAGCATAAGCTTTCGTGAGCTACAGCTCACTTCATCGGATGCATACTGTGGAAAGTATAGAAGATCTTTTTATACACACAAAGCATGAAAAAATGGATGTTTACCACTACAAAAGGTTTTCTCTCCCCCCACCCCACTCTCCTGCTGGTAATAGCTTATCTAAAGTGATCACTCTCCTTACAATGTGTATGATAATCAAGGTGGGCCATTTCCAGCACAAATCCAGGAGAGTGGGTTGGTGGGGGGGAACCTGGATTTGTGCTGGAAATGGATGAAGGATGACACAACACTCTCACAAATCTTGGGAGACAGGCCAGTCCTTGCCTACAGACGGCCCCCCAACTTGAAGCAAATACTCACTAGCAACCACACACCACACAACAGAACCACTAACCCAGGAACCTATCCTTGCAACAAAGCCGGTTGCCAACTGTGCCCACATATCTTTTCAGGGGACACCTAATAACATCAGCCACACTGTCAGAGGCTCGTTCACTTGCACATCCACCAATGTGATATATGCCATCATGTGCCAGCAACGCCCCTCTGCCATGTACATTGGCCAAACTGGACAGTCTCTACATAAAAGAATAAATGGACACAAATCAGATGTCAAGAATTATAACATTCATAAACCAGTTGGAGAACACTTCAATCTCTCTGGTCACGCGATTACAGACATGAAAGTTGCAATATTACAACAGGAAAACTTCAAAACCAGACTCCAGCGAGAGACTGTTGAATTGGAATTCATTTGCAAATTGGATACAATTAACTTTAGGCTTGAATAGAGACTGGGAGTGGCTAAGTCATTATGCAAGGTAACCTATTTCCCCTTGTTTTTTCCTCCCCTCTCCCCCCCCCGACATTCTTGTTAAACCCTGGATTTGTGCTGGAAATGGCCCACCTTGATTATTATACACATTGTAAGGAGAGTGATCACTTTAGATAAGCTATTACCAGCAGGACAGTGGGGTGGGCGGAGAGAAAACCTTTTGTAGTGGTAAACACCCATTTTTTCATGGTTTGTGTGTATAAAAAGATCTTCTATACTTTCCACAGTATGCATCCGATTATTTGAGCATAAGCTTTCGTGAGCTACAGCTCACTTCAATTGGTTAATCTCTAAGGTGCCACAAGTACTCCTTTTCTTTTTAAAATGTTTAAGCTTCATTTAAAATTAAATTAAAATGCAGAACCCCCCGGACCGGTGGCCAGGACCCAGGCAGTGTGAGTGCCACGCATGCCATAGGTTGCCTACCCCTGGTCTAGTCCCTACCATTGGATGGAACAGAAGCTTTCTGTTCCACGGGCCTGTCTTCCAAAACAGCTCACCCTGAGATCCCCATCCAGAGGAGTTGGAGATTCTCCCAGGGGCCTCTGGATTTGCTGCAGCATGTCTCTATCTCCCCACACCAGCCTGTGGTAGAGATTCCCTAGGGAAGCAACGGACACTCCATCCTGTGAGACACTTATAACTCTTCTCCAGGGGGATTTTTCCATGTCTAGACCGTAGAGACACATCCTGGCCCCCTCTCCCTGGTCTGTGCTGAGCTGGGAGCACAGGAGAGCTGCCAGTTCTGGTTTTCAACCAGCCGTGTCTGGTTCTGGCACCAGGTTGAAGGAAACGCCTTTGTCTCTTCCTAGAATGTCTTACATCAGAATCCAGTTGTGGGTTCGATGCCATTTCTGGTGAAGCCAGCTGCTGTGGTACTCCCATGGTATTGCTCTGTGAATTACGCAGGGATTTTATTCTTTTTGGACAGCCTAGTGCTATAGGATCTCCCATCCCCTATTTGGTGTGCCTGCAAGAAGTCTGCAGCTCTCTCTCACAGTCACAACCCCATCAGCTCTCAGAAGCTAAGGAGTGCTCGCTGAAGGCGGAGGAGGACTCATGGGCATGACTCTGTATGGGGCAGGCTTTCTCAAAGTATGGAACTCCATATCCTAGTGTATGTTAGGGCATGCCATGCTGCCAAGGGGCCTGACTGTTTGTGCTTATTAAAGATCTCAAGGCACTTCTGGCAAGAAGAGGAGCATTATTAACCTTGCTGTTTTGCCCACACTGAAATTCAGGCAATTCAGCTTGGTCTCTCGAAAATGTCTCTTCCAGTGCTGGTTGTAAATGGGACTCTCCTTCATTGCCTGTTGTGCTGTGTGTTCTTAAACACTGCCGATCCCCCTATCCCCAGTGGTGGCAGGAAAGGAGGTGGTTGCTGGGTGCACCGCTGGTAAAGCTTGTTGGGAATGGATGCTACTGTTACCCCAGCTGGGTAGAGGGAGCGGTGCCTCTCTGAAGCCTGCTCAGGGTGGTGGCTAGTTGGGCTGGTGTCTCTTCCTGGGCAGAGGGAGGGGAGGTTGCAGGCACAGATTGCTCCTCCCTGCTCTTTCACCAGGCTCTACATCGGGGCTTGCTCAGCCTCAGCTCATGCAGACTCTCCTCTTCCCTTCCAACCTTCCCTCTCCTCTCTGCGGTGGATGCTGGGTCTGAAGGGCAGAGAGAGATTTCTCCTTTTAGAGTTGTGAGCCCAGAGAGGGGCTCTGTCTGGGGAGTGAGGGGATGGCCAGCCCCAGTGCTAGGGCCTCACTATCAATTCCATTTGATGGGCCCCTCTGATGCTGATGTAGCTGCAGCCTGGTGCAGAATGTAGCTTCTGCCAGTAGCTGCTGACACCAGCCAAACCTTCAACTCCCTGTATTGGGTACATCCTCCAGGAACTGACTTCCAGATAACTGGAGTACTCTTGAGACAGTGAGAGAGCAGCCTGGTCTGGGGGGCAGAGCACAGGAAATGGATCCAGGAACTGCTGATTCTTTAGCCTGGCTCTGGCACCTTCTCCCTTTGTGGCTCTAGTACAGTCTTTGTTTCTCCTCTTCTCCCATAAAGTACAATCCAGACCTTTCGACTGAGGCATCTCCTCATCCCAGCCCTGTCTAGACAGACACTGGCCAATCGCCGTGTGAGCCAGTTTCCTTTCTAGGCTGGAGTCAAAGCCCCCGTGGGGTCTTTGTAGAAAGGGTAGTCCACCCTAACATGACTTTGGTGCATGCTGGAGGGGGATCAGTTCTTGGTGCTCTTCCAGGACCAGCCAACTGAAAAGCGTGATGATCTCATTGGTGTGGCTGGCCCCTTCTTCTCTGTTCTTCCCGGCACCCCCTGTCACACCAGTGGGGCTGCCATGATGCAGTAGATAGCAGGATTCCGCACTGGCTTTGGAGCAGTCATGATCTTTGGGCAAAGGCCAGACCTGAAGTGGGGAGCGAGCTGAGCCATTTCTGATTCTCCCATTGCTTGGGGGGGATACTGGGCCCCATCCCTTCCTGTCAGTTACTCTCCGCTGTAAACCCTATGTCTGGGTCTGAAAGGAACTTTCAATAGAGATAAACTCCAGCCCTACTACATCACTTTGCTGTCTAAACAAAGACAATAACCTCCTGGTGGCTCGCACAGGCGCATGTGCCAGAAAGCTATTAATTAGGCAGGGTTCTGCCAATGGGCCCTTTATCAGTCATCCCAGGCCACAAACATTCCAACACGTATAGACACTAAAGACTCTGGGACAGGCTCTAGTGAGACTCTGAGCCATCTCTAGGTGGGTCAGCCTGCACCCAGGGAGGGGCTGGCCTGCTCAGGCCCCCTCCTCAGAACGGAGGGGCTCATGGCCTTGCAGCTGTGCCTCTGGCTAGTAATGCCTCCCTCCTGTGGGCGATGTTGGTGGAGACAGAGTCCCCACCTTAAAGAGCTTTTTAGCAAATAGTGCCATGGTGTTCAGCTGCTCTCACTGAGCTGTGGGTGTGCCTGCTGAGTCAAGGGCCAGGGCCTGACTTCAGAGGAGTGAGCACCCGCAGCTCCAGTTAAAGTACATGGGAGCTGTGGGTGCACCCCGGCCAATCCATCCCCAGCTGTCCCAGGTTGGGAACCCAGAACTTAGGGACATGTGCTGCCCCAGCTGGTCCTTGACTGACAGCCAGTAGTGGAGGTCTGCATGAGGGTGTCTAGTTGCAGGGGGACAGGTTACCCGCTCTGCCCTGGCCAAGCAACAGGCATCTCATCATTTGTATTGCAGAGCTATCTACGGCCCCACTCAAGGTCAGGGTCTCATTGCGCTAAACACAGGGACACGCCCTACCGCCTCTCGACTGCTCACAGTGACCCTGCTGGTCCTTGTGCTTGTCCCATCTTGCCCTGTGTGCCTAGGGGTGGGGGGAGACTTCCTGGGAGTTGCTCATGGGTGTGATTGTGTTGAAGGGGTGGAGCTAGCATTCCAGCCAGCCCCCTTGCTGTGGGTAGTGCCCATGGCATTGGTACTTGGCTGCATTGCACGTGAGCTCTCTCAGCCATGGGGTTTGAAGATCAGCATCTCCTGGGGCTACCCGATCCTTGGGGGGGGGGGGGGGGGGCAGGGCTCTGCCCCATCATTGTGAGTTGCCTGCAGCATGGGAGGATGTGGCCTGCAAGGCCAGGGATCCCCCTCAGCCGGTGGGGGAATGTCGGGGCCATTTTGGGGAGGGCATGTTAGTGGGAAAGCCTCCCCAACCTAATTCCAGCTATGTGGCTGGGGTGAGGAGACCTGGCCACAGCATCACTCCCACTCTCCATTTGCTCCTTGGAGCCATGCCTGTGCCAGGGACACCCCTGCTCCAGCCATGTGACAGACACCTCTCTGGTCGTGGAGAATGGGGAGCGAATGGCCCCTTAGCATCAGGCTGTTACCCCAAGGTCCAGTGCAGAGAAACTCCTGTTTAGCCTGTAGCAGAGTTTGGGGGATGTAACTCAGGGTGCAAAGTGGAGAGCTGACGGGAGAGGGTTAGTGCAGTGCACTGGCCTTCCATCTCTGCAGAGCTGGGTTCCCAGTCTGACTCAGGTCACAAGTGAGATGAGTTTGCAGAGCTCAGCCTATCCTTCCCCCATCCACCCACCCTTCTCACTAGCCCAGCTGATATAATCAATAGTCTGCCTGGAGAGTGTGAGTGAAAGTAGGACGGTGGGAGAGAGCAGCTCCGATCTGAGGGGCAGCAGCCGAGCTAGAGGGCCACCCCATGTAGCACCTGCCCATCCCTTCCCTGGCACTGAAGCCTCATGCCCCTGCCCACCTGATGAGGCCGAGCTAGCAACCAATCCCGGGTAGCCTCTTTCAAATGCAGCCGACCGCCAGGGCATGGAGCCTGGGACTCAGGGCACCTGAGTTCTCCCTCCACTGACCTGCAGAGCCCTTGAGCAAGTCACGTCGCTTTCCTGCATCCGTCTCCCAGCTGTAAAAGGGAGAGAATACTTTGACCCCCTTTGGAAAGTGCTAGCAGATCTGCTGCTGGAGAGCGTTAGGGATTGGTACTAAAGCTGCACCACTTCAGCGTCCCTGAGCAGGGCCAAGCATTTCCCCAGGCCCACGGTTCTCCTGCCTCTGCCTCTCTCCCTGCCCCACTTCCCATGGTGGGGATAACACAGGCATGTCCCTTTCCCTCTCAGAGCACCGGCTCTGGCCCTGCTCTGCCTCTGTCTGGTAGAGAGGGAGGGGCCAGTTGCCCTCTGGGGGCTGGGACCCAAAATAGTTACTGCATTTCTGTCATGCCCATACTAAGAACTGGCCATGACTGATGGAGAGGGCAGAAAATCCCAGCCTCGTTGCCACCGGACATCCCGCTGGGAACAGCAGGCAGCTGGTTGAGCTGAGCAGCAAGCCTAGCTCCTAGTGAGGCTGCCAATCCTAAGGAAGAGCCCCACAGGCCCCCCCCCCCATAAATCTTTGCAACTTGGGGAAATGGTAATGGTCAGCCCACGGAACATTTTGTTCGGTTTTGGCTGCATTTCCCCCTCCACCTCTAAATTGGAACCAGCTGCAAGTCTCATTTGGGCTCCCCAGCCTAGCAGCCTCCTAAAAATAGCTAAGCAGGAGCAGCTGAATAGTAGAAATAGCTGAGTGGAAGCTACACCTTCACCAAGCAGTGGGAGAGGAGCTGCATAAGTGCAGCAGCCCCAAGCTCTGCAAGCGGCCCCTTGCCCTCAGGGTCAGGGCAACCCTCACTCTGTATTTCCCCAGGGAGTCGGGGTCTAACCTGCTGTGGGCAGCTAAGGCTTGGGGGTGAATTACAGGGCTAAACCAGCAACAGGCCAGAGTTGGGGAGCACAGAGGGTGAGCACCTGGGAGAGGCTGCTGGCTGCCCTAGGCTTCTGAATGCTCTCTTAAGAGCCACAGAATGGCAGCTGCTAGCCCAAGACCAGCTCAGGGCAGCTCTTAGCAGCTTAACCCCCTGTGGGGGGGAATGCAATTCCCAGCCTACAGCCAGCTCAGCACAGCTGTTCCCGGCTGTTCCAACACCACCGGGCTGCTCCTGGCACTGTGTAGTTCCACCTGGAGACGGTGGTCAGGGAGGAGTGGGCCCAGCAAACATGGCCACTCTAACGGAGAGGGAACAAAAACATAAACACAGCCACCTTTGGAGGAGTATGTCTCAGTGATGGGCAAGTGATTCCTGTAGCTATGAAAGGAGCCAGAGAAATGTGACTTATTCGCAAGGGAGGGGGAAGATCCCTTGCCAGGGTGTGTTTGGCTCTGAGAGCTCCCAGGCACTTCCCCTGGGGGGAATATCGGCACCTTTAACATTGGGGGCCCACCCTTCTGAAATCCCCAGAGCAATCACTGTCCCCTGAGCTGCAGTACCGGCCACAGAAACACAGAGGAGATGGGCCATCTGAGGAAAGCTAGCATTAGCTGTTGTCATGTTGGAACCAGCCACCCTTGCCCTTTGAAAACAAACAAGGCCCAGGCTGCTCTGAGCGTCAGCAGAGGCTGGGGCCTAACCCACTGACTAGTAGCTGTGCAGAACAGGCCCAGTACCCAAGGAGCAGGAGGTTATAATCTCCCCAGGAACCCTCTCGGTTGCTCTGCCAATTCATGCTAGCTTCTCATCTGCCCCTAGTTTCTTTCTTTCTCTTATTTGACTCCGTCCTGACTCTAGACCCTGGTGCCAAGAGTGAAGCAACAAGGTTGGAATCCACCCCCCTCATTCCCACTCCCTTCCAGCACCCCCAGGGACCTCCTGCCTCCTATGCACACTGCCCCACAAAGGGAACTTTGCTCCTCTCTCCTGTTGCTGCACAGACTGGTGAACTGGGGGATAGTGAGCAACTGCAGGACTCTTTGCAGAGGGATGTGAAAATGGGGGTTTCAATGCTAGTTTCAAACACACAGGCCGCAAAGAGTTAGGCTCTGGGGCAGGGATTGGTGGGGAGAGCAAGGACTGTGTGTGCGCTCAGGTATCCTTGGGACCTGGGGAAAAAGGGAGAAGATCTGTGAAGGGGTGAAGATCAGGGTGCATTAGGGAAGCAGGAATCAGTGTGGGATCCCCCACTGCCACCACTATGCTGGATGAAGGCTTTCCCAGCACTACCACTGAACAAGAGCTTTTCCAACTACCCCATTCAGCACTTACAGTAGAACCTCCGAGTTACCAACGCTTGGGGTGGAGTTTGTTTGTAACTCTGAACAAAATGTTCTGGCTGTTCTTTCAAATGTGTACAACTGAACACTGACTTCATACAGCTTTGAAACTTTACCATGCAGAAGAAAAATGCTGCTTTTAGCGGTCTTAATTTAAATGAAACAAGCACAGCTTCCTTGCCTTGTCAAGGAATTCTTTTCTTAACTTTCCCTTTATTTTTTTAGTAGTTTATGTTGAATGTAGTACTGTGCTGTACAGTATTTGTGTGTGTGTGGGGGCGGGGAGGGGGGGTTGGTCACTGCTGCTGCCTGATCCAAATAAGGTGCGTGGCTGACCGGTCAGTTCATAACTCTGATGTTTGCAACTCTGAGGTTCTGCTGTACCACCTTTCCCTTTCCCAACGATGGCCGGTATCAGAAGACAGCCCTGTCTGCAGCACCTCAGGTGGCAAGCCATGGTATGACGTGTGGCCTGCCCTTAGTGTCCCTCTCTCCGGTAACTCCGGAGCCCAGTGCAGGCTCTCTTGCTACAATAATGCCCTTCCTTGGGGTGAGTTTATTACCAAAAGTCCCAAACCATAGTCCATTTATCACCCCAGTGCAAGCTGTCCTGAAAATCACACATCCTCTTGGCCATGGGCATAATACATACCACATTCTGGCATCACCCGCCACACCCAGACTCTGTCACTCCTCCTGTCCCTCTGCTGGGACAGCCAGCCCAGACCAGACCTTCCTCCTGGCGTGCAACCCCTGTTCTTCCCAGCAGGAACTCCCCAGCCTCTCTGCTCGCAGCATCCTTGCCAGGGAAGCATCCCTCACTCTCCCCAGCCCTCTCACAGTTCCTCTGGTACCAGCTTTCAAGCCCTGGAGGTGGCAATGGGTAGGCCCCTCCTTTGCTCCTCTGCCTTCCACCCTCCTTTGTCCCCATCTCCAGCTAGAGCCAACAGGCAGCTCCCGCTGCTGCTGCTTCTCCTCCTGCCTCCAGTTCTGGCTCTTTGGCTGGGGGATGTCAGCCAGCAACCTTCTCTTGCTGCTCTCCCACCTTCAGCCCTCTCCCAGGTTCCAAACATACAGACTCTGGTAGTGCTAACTTGCCTCTTTCCTTGTTCCTCTAGTCAGTGCTGCCAGGCAGCCCTGAGTCACCAGATATTTCTCTTGGGGGGGGTCCTCTTCCGGATCTTTGGTAGCACCCAGTGCCGCCCCACCCTTTGAATTGGAGTGAGCTGATGAGGCTCAGGATGCACTGGTTCTGCTCTGCCCTAAAGGGGCAGTGTCAGCCTGTGACAGCTCAGCAGGAGGAGGTTGGTTAGGACTCTGGAGAATGCCAAGTAAGGCCTGGGACTGACTGCTGCCTACCATGGTGCTGGCTTGGAAGTGGCACCATGGGACACGGGGCTAAACACTGAAGCATTGGGTACAATTTTGGATGCTGGGTGGGCACTGGATATTTAATAGACCAATATTAACTCTATGGCAGAGCCTCCTTCTGTAAACCCTCAATGACCTGGCTTGCATCTCCTAGGATACTTCAGTGGCATCTGCTTCTCTGAGCAAGGCCAACCTCCTTCCCTCCCTTCCTGGGTATTTTACAGTCAGCTGCTCTTGGCTCTTCCTTGTTATTGCTGTGGTAACCACTTTTAATTTCTCCGAAGCCTGCTTTGACCTACCAGGGTCCTAGTTCTGGTGAACTTAGGATTTGGGTAGGAATGGGTCTTTGTGACACAGAGGCCAATTGGTACCATTGGGCAAAGGGCTCACTGTTCCTTACAAACAACTCCTGTCTCAGACCTGACAAACTCACTCCACCTCATACACCATTTTCTGGGTGTTTATCCATGAAGGGTAGCATATGATGTCTTTACTGAGTGCTTGTAACTTATTAATACTTATTATAACCATTGTGTGTATGGGTAATGTTTAAGGAATAATGTAACTATATTGAAAGCTGTACCTTATGGTCTTGGAGTAAAAATGAGTCCACAGGGCACAGGGAAGCATTAAGTCATCTTGGTGATGGCCCATTCAAGTGGAAGCGAACATTTCTTCCCCCCCGGCTAACTGATTATGTTACATATTGCTCAATTTTCTACAATTGCAGCAACTGAGAACAGTGAATAGAAAACCATCAAAGACAAACTATAAACATTGAAACCACTTGGAGGTAAAAGGAAGGATACAACAGATGGGGTCACCCTGTCTGTGAATGAAAACAAAATTCTAATTCATTCTATCACAGCATGGAGAATGATCCTCTGCATCCCTTCACCGAGAAGACGTCTTGTTGAGCGAGCGTGTTTCATAAAAGATTGGATCCTGGTTCGTCTGAAGTCAGCCAACTTTGCAACAGACTGAACTTTAGGGGAAAACCTACTGTACTAGTTAGGAAGGCTGGTGGTATCAGGGAGATAATGCCTAGCTACCACAGGCAAGCTCTCTTGCTCTGGAGGCAGCAGGTGCCAAGTTCTGGGTACCCTGAGAACCATCACAGTAAGTTCTAGGGGAGAAAACTGGCCCTGGCAGCAAATCAGTTCAAATGTGTATAGATCTTTCCTTCAGCAGGCTAGCAGTTTGCACACCCCAGCCCTTAGACTCCCTGACTGAGTCTGGGGCAGAGCAGAGACAGCCTGTGTGTGGCTAACTCTGTGGAGATAGATAGCCAGAGTTCTGCTCTGGCCCTGGGGCACAGGTCCCTCCCTCCAACCTGTCTGTATCCGTACTGCGTTACACTCAAGTGGGAATGCACACAGATTTACTGCCTGTATAGAAACAGTGCCCACCCCCACCCCCTGTTCACTGGCTTCACCTCTGTTAAACACTCTCCTTCACATACACACAGTGTTTCTCCGGTTGCTCCAGTGCAGCCACTGTTTGGGTGGAGCGTGGCAGCCTTTTATCAGTGCACAGTGACATGGCACAATTTTTTAAGCCATGAAGCAAGGCAGGAATTCAGTATCTGTTTGAAACGGCAAGGAGAGTGAGGGTGGCTGAATGGACTTGCTCAAGTTGAGATGAGGCCAGGGCACAGGACGTAACACCCTGCATCACCAGAAGTGCTTGGGAATCTCTAGTGGGCATAAGTAACCAGGATCCCTGTGTGACATCTCATCGGGGAGACAGGCCCTGTCCCACGTGCTTGGTATCCACACTGAGAGTAGCTTATCTCCACTCCTCTGACATAGCAGGTTGTCAGGGGAGAGTTCTTTGTGTTTTCTCAGAAAGAGGCCCGGGTCAGTTCTTGTATCTGCTTTTCCCCTCCCACATCCAGAGTGCTGGCCTCAGCTTGTGGGACTGCTCAGATACCAGCCGCAGGGCAGCCTGAAGGGTCTGGAGCGACCTGACTGAAGGAGACCCACCTGCCCTCTTGGTAAATCTCTCTTTGTTGTCCACTGGGGCAAGGGGGATCCTCACCCCAAACCAGCCAGTTGTTCCCAGCTGCAGGATTTAAGGGTCTGCAGCTGGGTTTAGACAACAGGTCGGTTTCCATTCTGTCACATGTTGCGGAAGCAGGGGGGTTGGGAGATTGCTGCAGCTGAAGGGAGCCAGGAGCATGGGGGCTGAGTCCTCCTCCTGTTGTGAGAACACAGCATTGTTTGCGCTGTTATTTAAGCGGCTGTGTTTGTGGGAGTTTCTCTAATGATCTACTTTATATGCTAGTCTCTTAAGAACTGTTCCAAAATATGCGTAATTCTGGGGGAGCTGGGAGCATGCCCAGGGCACAGAGAGCATGAAGGAGCTATCGAGAGCACCTGGCTGGTAGGATGGGGGCATTTGGTAAGGGGTAGTAGGCAGGGATCCTAGAAGTTCAATCTGCAGGGAAACTTTACCCCAAACTCAATGGGCCAGCTCTCTCTCTTTTTCACGGAAAACTCTTTAGTCTGATGTAAACACCCAGAGTCTGATTGTGCTGTCAGTTACAGCAGGGTACATGTGAAGTCACTCCAGGCAGTAGTACTGGCTTTACACTGTACAACTCTGATCAGACTCCGAGCCTGAGGGCCACTTCTAGCAGAACTGTGTGGAATGGTCGGGAAGCAGGTGGGAGTGAATGATCTGGGAAAGCTGTGTGACTGGCACGGATCTGGCATTGGATGGGGGGGTTTGAAAGGAGTTGTCTTATGCACTAAGCGGGGAGTGTGTGGTGGGAGAAGTAACTAACAGGTGGGTGTAAGATAAAGCAGCTCTTCAGTTTACTTTGTGCCCACCTATTAGCTGCTGCAACCAACCGAGCCCCTCAGCATGTGTGTTACACTCTTTCTCCACACTCACCTGGTGCCAGATCAGGGTCAGTAGCACAACTTTACTCCAGGCACCCACTTGCAGCTGTTTGTGATCGTTTACACCCCATCGGTAACTAACCACTGTTATTGCAGCCCTGGATTCTCCCTGGAAGGTCTGTTTCTCCTCTCATGCCAGTGTAACTCAGGAGGGATTCCAGTGAGGTCCAGGCTGGGTGAGTCAAACTGGGTCAGAATGCCTGGGGAGCTGGCTATATTTGGCTCCTCAAGTAGCGTGGAGTGTGCTGACCGGGTACGTTAGCTCAGGTCCCGCACAGTGTCAGGAGCTGTGCTCATTAGCTTTGGAAGTGGCTGGTACAGTGGTCTGTAGCCTGTAACTCAAGGCATATCCCAGCCCTGAAACACTGCTGTGCCACTCCCCCCAGACTTCTGGGCAGCTGTGATAAGAAGGAGCCGGGTGCTAGGAAAGATAAAACACCTTGGTTTTATATTTCCCCAGGGAGTTCCCACGGGCTGCAGAGTTCCCACCTGAGGCTCTGCAGATGAGGTGGCTGAGAGGGGCTGGGCTCGGGTCACCCTTTCACTCCCAGAGTGCTGGGATTATGACTCCTCTTCAGGGCTGGCTGATTTCACACTCCCTGCCAAAGAAATGGGGGAGTGAAAATGGAGCAGGACAGGACAGAGTCATGGCTGTGGACAATGCTAGGAGCTGATGCAGGGTCCCTGACTTGGAGGAAGGGGGTGAGTTCTGGAATGAGAGTCTTAGGGCTGTCAGCAGCTTTGCCGGGATGAGAGAGCAGGCATTACTGCCCCCGTTAGAGACACCCGAGCAGGATGGGGGAGCCTGATGTCCAACTGCCTCTGAAGAGCTTAGTCTCTCTCTCTCTCTCTCTCTCTCTCTCAGTGGCCCCAGCATACAGAGCCCTGTAAAAATGGAGCAGAGACTCTAGGCACTGGCCCTTCAGAGACTGCCATGATCCCGCTGCCTCTTCCCAAGGAGGGGCAGAGCCTCCGGTTTGGAAGCCTGTGGGAAGTGGCTGTGGGGTTCCCAGGTTTCTGGCTCAGGCGAGCAGTGAAAGAGGATGTCTGAAAACAGGACCCAGGAAGGAAGAGAGAGGATGACTGGAAACTGTGGCTGTTTCCTCATCAGCTCTTTGATGGTGACTGTTGAATCAAAGGGTTTGTCATCATTCTGGGAACAGTATGAGACACACCGTCTCCTGGATGCACACGTGCACAAATACAGCTCTCTGTGCACACAGCCTCTGCCTGGGGTGTAGAAATACAAGAGGCTAACTGTAAAAACCTGCGTTTACCAGGGACCTGACCCTCACCAGGCCAGACAGCTCCAAATTAGTGGGTCCACAGCCTCATTAGTCATAGAGTTGAAGGCCAAACTGGGACCACCAGTTCATAATAGTCTGACCTCCTGTATATCTCAGACCAACAGCACCTCCCAGCACCCGCACACGAAACCCAACGACCGCAATGAGACCAAAGTATTACAGCCCTCAGGAGACTAGACTGTCATGTGCCACAGGCAGAGGATAGGAGGGACCAAGTTCCCCTGCAATGACAGGGAAATGATTAAGTGTGATATACCCAGATAATCCTGCAAGTGACCCACATGCTGCAGAAGAAGGCAAAAAAAACCCAAACCCCAAGGGTTTCCCCGAATCTGACCTGGGGGGGAAATTCCTTCCTAATATGGCGATCGGTTAGACCACGAGCATGTGGGGCAAGTAGCTGAGAGAGAGTGCTTGGTGCCATCTCAGAGCTCCAACCCTCCCCGTGCAATGAACCATCTCTGGCCATGGCCATCCCTGATGCTTCAGAGGAAGGAGATTTTAAAAAAAAAAAAAAAAAAACCTCCCAGAATATGTTGGCAGAGAGGGGGGAATCCCTTCCCGACCCCTGCAGGGTGGCCGGCTGGAACCCTGAAACAAGACCTTTTAGGAACATAAGGCAAACTGGAAGGGAGCCCCAAGGCTGCTGAGTCCTGACCTTTCGATCACAAGCAACCCCATCATACAATCGCACGCATACATTTGTCCAGCTCACTCTTAAAACTAGATCATGGTTTGCCCCTACAACTCCTATTGGGAGGTCCAGATCCTCATCTGTCTGAGGGTTAGAAACCTTCTAATTACCATCCTAAAGGTGTCCGTAGTCAGTTGATGCCCATATGTTGTTGTGCCCAATTGCCCTTTAGTTTAAATAGCAGCCAGGTTAGGGTCCATATGGGAGCCAGGTGGGAGTGTGAAATCTGAGATATACTATAGTGCAGCATCAGTGAGATTTTTGCGTTCAATATACAATTGCCAAATATACACTCTATCCATATCAAAAGCATCCATGGGCACTCCCCTAAGGACAGCGTGAACTCAGATGGGAGTTCCTTCAAGTCAGCCGCTGCACTGGGACATCTGGAAAGACTTTTGACTCTCTGAAGAATATCTATAGATAAGGGCAGGAAAGGCATCTGGACCTGTCCTGTCCTGATCGTTTTATGGGAACAATGTCCTTGACAGCCATTTTTGGCGCATACCAGGGGTGAAAGTACTGACCATGGAAAGCTCATGGCATCCCATGTGGCCTGAAGCCCTGAAAGGGCCAGGCAGTTTGTCAGAGGTAGCCCTGTAACAGATTCACAAGAGGGAGCAGCAGCCTGGCTTATTACAAGGGCTCCCACGTCCCTCCCCTGCAGGGAGATTTCATTTCTAAGCTCTGCAGAACTGTCACGAAGCTGTTATGCCATGACCTTGAAAAAAGTATTTCCTCTCCCTGATGTGCGGAAGATTTCATGATCCATGAAGGCTCATGTATCCTCTGAGAGGAAGAGTGTAGACCCAGCAGCTGTCTCGCAGGCTTTCTTAGCCCAGCTGAGCTGGGCATTATCGCAGGATTGCTAGTGAAGGCTGGGCTGCATACGCTGGTTGGTTGTAGGGCACTGTTATTGGGTTGCCCAAGGCGGCACAGGCTGGGTCACTCACACTGATTTGCTTGTGTTGAGCTGGCTGCATTACAGGTATTTGGGAGTAATGAGTGCTGGTCTGTGTGTGCTTGCAATAAGCCAGCACTCTGGAAAGAAATGGAGGCACTTAGCAAAATGAGAGCATGGGGTTAAGCAGCTATGGCACCTTCCTTTAGGAAGCCCGCTCACCCTTCCCAGAGTGACATGGGCTCACAGTCAGTAGGGAAACAGGAGTGAGTGGCCCCCTCGGGGCAGAGAGAGGGGCCTGGGAGAGGAGTGTGTGGGGACCCACCAGCTCAGAGCAGCAGAACTAAACCAGGTGTGACAGGGCCCTGTGACAGATGGGCTTTCAGAGGCTGCTGCAAGCTGGCCCACTGCAGCTGCACTGCTGGCAGGGAGAGCCATCCCCACGCCGGCAAACTCCCCAGCTCCTGGGCCTTGCTGCCCTGCTCCATCGTTCCTCTGGGATCCTGAAGCTGGCAGCCTGTAGTACTGCTCACACGCTATCCCCTCCGCGAAATCCTCCATTTCCTCACTTCCCTTCCCTTGGCTCTGTGTGATGTGACCTGACGCCAGCTGACACCAACTCATCTGCTCCAACGCAGCCCCCATGACCAGGAGGGGCTTGGCACTCACTCCCGTGGGAGGCAAAACACAGTTCCACTGCCTTCAGACACGCCTTCCTGATCAATGGGCATGGGGGGCTGCCAGAGCCTCCGTTGGCTCTGTCATCCCCAGCTGTGTGCATGGGCTCGGCCTCTCCATCAGCCCTTCTATGATGCAGGTGTGGTGGGGGAGCAGGGGTGTATCTCACAGTCAGGGTGTTTATCAGGCGGCATATTGGGATCCAGGTTCTGGTCAGCCCCACTGGAACTCTCCCAACAGGAGGGATCCAGTTGCCCTGGGCCCTTGTGCAGTGGCAGGATGAATCTGGCTAGGGAGCAGGATGTGCAGCAGGAACGCTTGCAGCTTTCTGCACGCTGACCTACGGGCAACTGGATGTCACGCTTCACAGTGTCAGCTGGCTGGGGAGAGGGTTGCACACCTGGCCAGGTGCATGATGAGGATTTTTTTTAAACGTTCCTTGTGCCATTAAGTACTGGGACCAGCAGCCAGTGCAGCAGGGGACGTAAGGGGGCATCAGATTAGATGGGCCCATTGATCTGATCCAGCTCAGCAAGGACAGAGGATGCTGGGCATATGGGCCCACTAGTCTCTTCTGGTGCAGCACCTTCCACCTTCATAGTGGTCTTCCCAAATTCCTTCCCGCACTCACGTGTCCCCTGAGCTGAACTCCTTGCCTTGAATAGGCTTTCTCCCACCAGATGCAGTGGCTTTCCCGTTTGCTCTCTGTTATTTCTGGGCTCCCTTAGGCTGATGCTGGAGCCTTGAGGAGCAGTCCCAGCTGTGGCTGGGCGCTGGCTCTCTGGGAGGCAGCTCCTGGGGGGTAGCCATGGTAGGGGGAAGTGGGTGAGATGTACTAGGTAACTATGCCGTGCCCCATAAGCGACAAAAGGGATCACACTTCTGCCCTGTCCAGGGGGTCATGTGATCTGCAGAGGGGAGTGAGCTAGACGGGGACCCCAGAGTATGCCCACTGCGTGTGAAGAGGAAGTGCCCAATGTAGTAACAGTTGAAACTGGCAAGGGCCAGGCTAGGGCTGCTGCCGATGATGGGGCAGCAAATCCTGCAGTCTCTAAGGGAGGAGGAGATTGGCCTACGCTCAGACCCTCCAGCTGGCCCTTGATCCATCCTCAGGGCTGAAGAGCCGTTGGTGTATAGGGATAAAGCAGGGCCGGGTCTCTGCAGAAAGCAGACATGGCTGGAGCAGGTGCCTAAAGGTTCGTTGTCACCTGGTACCAAAGAGGGGTTGGGAGGGGCCTCAGCCCTTGTGGAGGGTTTGCTCCAGTGTACATGGCAGAGAAAAGGAGGTGGGAGATATGCACCAGCTTAAAGGAACCTAGAGCATGCCAGAGCCAGGCATTCCCCTTGTCTGGAGATGGGGTATTTGTCACTGCTGGACTGGCGACTCCACATAGCCTAGAATGGAGGAGCCAGGCCTCCTGGGTGGGACCTGCTGGGTATGTAACTGAAGGGGAACAGATATGCCTGGCTGATGCAGAGGGGACTGAGGAGCTGAGAAAAATGCCAGCTCAACTCACCCAGGGGAGAAAGGGGCAGTGTCAGGGCAGGGCTTCCCTGCAGGAGGAAGGGGCTTCAGGCCTCTGACCCCACTGCCCTGCATCCCAGCCTGTCCTGAGCAAGTCGTTTCGAAGAGCTCCAAGCAGCAGCTCTGCAAAGGGGAGGCAGATCTGTGCGGGTACTGTTCCCTTTCAGAGTGTTGCTGATCCCAGCCCTTTGGGAGCTCACCCAGGATGCCCCCAGCACTAAAACCAGCCCTGCGCCCCTTGCTCCCGGGATTCCACCTCCCCACTAAGCTCTCTGTTTGGTTTGGATTTGCAGGACGCCAGCAGCACAGTGAGAGTGTTACCAAACCTCGCTGACCGCCACCAGGCACCATGATGACGAGCAGCGGTCCCTCAGACAGGTATGGCCAGGCCTTAGTATGCGTGCACACACGTCCCCTGGAAACATCGCCTTCCGCGCTGGTCCCCTGACCAGCCCCTCCTGACAGAACCACAGCTGCAGCAATGTTTCCGGGACCCCCTCCCTGCAGCCTGGGAGGCTCACCAAGTGACAGGACTGCCATAAGAGCCCAAGGGCCCTGGGATGAGCCCACAGGGGCCATGATCTTGACAAATCCAGTGTCCCTGAAACTTGGAGGTGGGGTGGTGGGGAGCTATTGCTGTCCCCAAACCCAGAAACCCTACTCCCCTGCCTTCTGCCGTGGCCCTGGAGCAGAGGGCTGGGGGAGCAGCAGCCAGTGCTGTGCTATATGTAATTCTAGGTGGAGCCCAGTCTGTAGCTCATGACGTGACTAAAGCAACAGGATCGGGTCTGTGGCGCTCTCCTCCCTTGGCAGCTCTCCTCTTGTCAGTTTTCCCATAACTCACGGGCTGCAAACATTCCGCACTGTGAGGAGAAGACAAATACTAAGAGACTTGGCCCCCTCCCACATCTGCCAGCTGCCAGCACATATCTGGCCGCCATGGGCCTGTGAGCAGCCAACACCCTCGCTTGCTCCCTCCCTCTTTCATAACAGCTTGGAAATCCCCTTTGGGTCACAGGGCAGCTGAACCCTTGCACTCTTACTTAATGTCAGTGGGAGGCAGGGCTGCTCCCAGCACTTGCAGGGGCTCCACACAACCTGTCCTGGGCCAAGCAAACACCCTTCTCCCCACTGCCCCTTCCGCAGAGAGCTGCCCCTCTCCTACAAGTGGGATCCATTCTCCTGCCTTAGCATCAATGCCATATGGAGTGTCAGATATAGCTCCCCCCCGGTTACACCTTGTTGGGGGCACCCAGTCTCTTCTCTTTGGGAAGGCATACACAGCGGGTAAGGAAGTGGGAGCCCCTGGTGTTCGCAGCTAACAACCCCCCTGGCCTTATTTCTCCGAACTCCAACATATCCAACTTCCCATTAGGGGATTCTGGGTCCAACAGGCGGGTGCTGTACTAAGCAGCACTATGATTAGAGCTGCCACTAAGGGGCAGTCAGGACTCCGCGTGCCCATTCGACTGCATTAAGGCCTAGGTGGACAAAAGCAGCTATAGGCTTTGAGTGTCCCATGTTGGACATGTAGGGCCTGATTCTCAGAGGGGCTGAGCACTCGCTGGTCCAGGTGAAGCCAGTGGGAGCTGCGGGGTGTTCAGCACCTCTGTAAAAACAGGCACAATGGCACAGTGCCCCACTGAATGGAGAACCCTCTGACAAAGACTTGGGTGTCCTGGCAGCTAATCAGCTGACCATGAGCTCTCGGTGCTACACTGTGGTCAAAAGGGCTAAAGTGATCCTGGGCTGTATAAACAGGGGAATCGCAAGTAGGAGTGGAGAGGTTATTTTACGGTTGTATTTGGCACTGGGATGACTGCTGCTGGCACACTCTGTGTCCATTTCTGGTGTCCACAGATGGTTCAAGAAGGAGGTTGATAAATTGGGGAGAGGTTCAGAGAAGAACCACAAGAATGATTTAAAAAGTTAGAAAACAGGCCTTATAGTGGTAGACTCAAGGTGCTCAATCTATTTAGCTTAACAAAAAGAAGGTTCGGGGTCACTTGATTCCAGTCTATAAGTATCTATATGGGGAACAAATAGTTGTTAGTCAGCTCTTCATTCTAGCAGAGAAAGGTACAGCACGATCCGATGGCTGGAAGTCAAAGCAAGGCAAATTCAGACTGGAAATAAGACCGAGTTTTACCAGGGAGGGTAATTAACCACTGGAACAATTTACCAAGGATCATGGTGGATTCTCCAACAATGGCAGTGTTTAAACCAAGGCTGGATGTTTTTCTAAAGGATATGCTCTGGGAATTATTCTGGGGCCATTCTCCGGCCCGTATTATACGGGGCGTCAGGCTAGATGGTCACAATGGTCCTTCTGTCCTGAGAATCTCTGAATCTGGGAACTGGCCGGTGACATTAGTGCTTGTAAGAGTGCTGCAGAATTCAGCAGGGGTGCCCCAAAGGCTAGTGTCTGTCTGTGTTGTGTTGTGTGAGGGAGCTTGAGCAGCACCAGCCTGCACTGTCCTGAGGAATGTAATTAATGTCTGCTTAAGGGAGCCTAGGGTTGGAACAGCCAGGGGCTGCAGGTCAGGAGTGATAGGGATGGGAAGAGCTGTGTGTGGGGAGCCCAGGGCTGGGATAGCCAGGGGCTGCAGGTCAGGGGTGCGGGGCACTGGCAGAGCTGTGTGTGGGGAGCCCAGGGCTGGGATAGCAGGGGGGCTGCAGGTCAGGGGTGAGGGGCATTGGCAGAGCTGTGGGAGTGGCTGGTAGCCCAGGCCCCTGCCTTCTCCAAGAAAATCTCTCCTCTGCCCTCCCTTTATGAACACTGAACCTGAGCTAATCCATGATTCAGTGCCTCCTTCCCCTCTCCCCTCTTCTGGGCCAGGGATGGTCAGGAGATGGGGGCAATATCCACACATCCTCCTACCGCCTGACCTGTCCCAGCAGCAGCCTGCTCAGAGACCCCTCTGACTCTGCCCATCTCTCGCATAGGTATAAAGCTGTCTGGCTGATATTCTTCACACTCGGCCTGGGGACGCTGCTGCCATGGAATTTCTTCATGACAGCCACCAGGGTAAGGAGTGTGTGGTGCGTGTGGTCCACGCTCGTGTTGGTCTGGGAGCTGGTATGCGCCAGGAGGGACGTGCGTGTGGCATGGGTGTGTCGGAGGCAAGCGCGTTCATTTCGCTCTCTCCCTTTCAGTATTTCACCAACCGCCTTGGGGAACCCCAGAACATTTCCTCCCTGGAGCCCCTCGCTGGGCTGAACAGCACGGACAAGGGCCAGGAGCCTCCCCCCACCCACCTGCAGGCCAGGTTCAACAATTTCATGACGCTCTGTGCCATGCTACCCCTGCTCATCTTCACCTGCCTCAACTCCTTCCTCCACCAGAGGTAAGTCTGGGCCCCTGCCCTGGCCCGGTTCCTCATCTCCATCCCCTCTGGCCAAGCAGAGAACTCAGCCTCCCTCCGGGTCCCCTCCATCCTCCCAGAGCCCAGCTGGACCAATCCCCACTCGACACCGGCACGAGACCCACCAAACGCCTGGCTTTTGTGACCCAATTCCCCTTTAAGGCAGGCCTGCCAAGGTGGGTGCCTCTCGCAGCCCCCCATGGCCCTGTTGGCGGGGGCTCTTCTCACTGTGGAGCTCTCTTGCCGCCCTGCAGGGTCCCCCAGAAAGTCCGTATCCTGGGCAGCCTGGTTGCCATCCTGCTGGTCTTCATGATGACAGCTGCCTTGGTAAAGATCCCCCTGGAGCCCCTCCCCTTCTTCGTCATCACCATGGTCAAGATCATCCTCATCAATTGTGAGTAGGGGGCCTTGGGCAATCCTTGATGCTACTGGGGTCGGGGAAGCTGGCCCCAGAGGGGTGGAAAGAGGCACTGGCCCTATTCAACCGCTCCCTTCGCTGTTACCCCAGGCAGTGCCAACCCACTCTGCTGCTACAGGGTCTCGCATCTGGGTCTGATCTCCTGGCACTGAAATGCATGGCTACTCCTCCCCCAGCAGGAGGCGCCATAGGGAGCTGGGCAGGGGCACTGACCGCGATGTAGTGCAGATCCCCTGTTTGTCTCACAGCAACGGTGGGAGAAGGGCACTGTTATGTGTCACCCCTATTTGCCGATCCTCATTATTACCTGTCTTTGTCCTTGCAGCCTTTGGTGCCATCCTCCAGGGCAGCCTCTTTGGATTGGCAGGGCTGCTGCCTGTCAGCTACACAGCCCCTATCATGAGCGGGCAGGGCATGGCAGGGACCTTCGCAGCTCTGGCCATGATCTGCGCTATCGCCAGTGAGTAACTCCCATGAAGCCCTGTCTACAGCCCTCCAGCCGCCCACCTTTCAGTGGGATCTGCTGCAAAACACAGCCTGTGCCCAGGAGCTGCAGGAGGGCCTGATCGGTGCAGAGGGTGTGCAGATTGCCCGTCCCCTCGACACCCCCCCTACACACACACAGTTCAGAGCCAGCTGCCAGGGCACCTCTAGGAAAGGGCACACTTGGGGGTCACTCTGGGAGGGGCACTAAAATCCAATTATTGGGTAGGTGATCACTGCAGGGGGCAGCTTGGGGGGTCTCCACAGGCTTCTGCGAACATCCTGTCCTAGGAGAGGGGTGTCCTTCTGGCAGAGCTGGCGCGGAGGGGAGAGGCAGGGCATGTCTCTTCCCCTATTGTTGCCTTCCCCAGCAACCCCCTCTGCCCTTCCCTCACCTCCGGCCTCTCTCCTCTCCGTGCTCCCAGGCGGCTCATTGCTGGAAGACAGCGCATTCGGCTACTTCATCACAGCCTGCGTGGTGATCCTGCTGGCCATCGGCTCCTACATCCTGCTGCCCCGCCTGGTAAGGACTTGCCCTTCTCAGGGAGGCGAAGGGTGTGGACCTACCCCGGCAGGGGACCACCCATCCGGCAGAGGAGAATGGGGGTGCTGTGCTCTAGAGGAGCCGTAGTGCAAGGGGAAGCCAGCCTCATTCCCATGCCTGCAGGCTTCCCCCGTGACACTCCAGTCCTGGCCGCAGACAGCCCCCATCCCTGGGGGCAGAGAGTTTCTCCTCCCGCCCCACTCCCCCCCACACCCCCACCCCCCTTCCCACACACAAACTTTCTGGGTGGTCTCTCTGCAGGACTTCTTCCGTTACCACCTGATGAAGGACAAGACCAAGTATCAGGTCCATGAGGGGCATGCTGAGCTGGAGACTAGAATCGACCTGATCAAGAAAGGTGGGGCATGCCGGGGGAGTAGCCTGAACCAGGGGAGAGGGGAATATTGACAGGTAGGCTGGAGGGAGAGCTGGGGACTGGAGCTGGACCTGGGGAGGCTTCTAGTTCTGGGGAAGCCTGCAGCCCCTCTGCATGTGGCCCACCCCAGAATCCCAGGGGATGGGGAAGGCGCAGGCATGATCAGTGCTGATTCTGGGACTGGGCTCAAGCGTGGAGCTACTGGCTGCACCTGGGGTCACCCACCACCTTAGGGCCTCCCCTCACCCTTCCTGTCTCTTCCTACAGGCGAGCCCAATGGGGTGGAACAGAGGTACCCGAACAACACAGCCCCTCAAGTTTCCAGCCAGAAGCCCTCCGTCTTCAGCATCTTTAAGAAGGTATGTGAGTCGGTGATACCCCCAACCCCTCATGCCTGGATTATGGGTCCCTGGGCCACGTCTCTCACCCGGAGTGGGAGACCCCCAGAGCTGGTCTGTCCCTAAATATTTGGGTAACGGGTCCTGGCTCTGTTTTCGCCCCTCAGATCTGGGTCATGGCTCTGTCTGTCTGCTTTGTCTTTACTGTCACCATTGGGGTCTTCCCGGCAGTCACCGCCGAGGTGAAGTCCACGATCGCAGGAAGCAGCAAGTGGGGTGAGTGACAGCAGGCTTCCCTTCGTTCATTGCTAGGGAGACTAGGGACAGGGCGGGCTAGAAGGGAGTGGCCCCCAGGGGCAGAGCTGGAAGAAAGTGGGGCTCAGGTGGGGAAGGAGCTACAGGGGAGAGGCCCCAGTGACATCTGATGGCAACCTGAGAGCTGGATAGGCCTGCTGTGTCCTTTGACAGACTGGGCGCCAGGTTTCTCTCCTAGGCTTGGGCAGGATCTATGGGCAACGGTGTGGGCTGGGCCCAGACCCTGTCCTGGCTGCTGAGCTGCAGGGAGAGGTGTGTTGGAGGGAGAGGGAGGGTGCGAGCCTGTACCCCTGGGAGGGTCTGTGTTGTTGGGTAGGGCCTGATCCCCCTGTCCCCTTGCACGGTGGGGGGCACCTCATGCAGAAGACAGGACACCCCACCCCTTCCTATCACCTGTCACTGACCCTTCCTCTCTCTCCAGAGATGTACTTCATCCCTGTCTCCTGTTTCCTGATGTTTAATATCTTCGACTGGCTGGGACGGAGCCTCACAGCTGTCTGCTTGTGGGTAAGTGTGGGGCGGAGGGGGCACGGGCCTGGCAGCTGGGCCCTGACCCTTTAGGAGCACAGTCAGCCAATCAGAGTTCACCTCTCAGGGCTGCCCTGTGTCCTGACAGCCCAGCTGCCCATGCAGGACACAAGGAAGTGGGTGCTGGCAAGTTAGCACAAGGGGCTCTGCATTGAATTCTGATCCTGGCTCTGGGAGCTGAGCAAGGACTGTTGGGTTAGAGCAGGGTGCTGGGAGTCAGGACTCCTAGTTTCTGTCCCTGGCTCTGATTGCCTCATTGCATGCCCGTGTGTGAGTCATTTCCCTGCGCCCTACCTCAATTTCTCCACCTGTACAGTAGGTGACCCTCAGCTGCTGACCCCTACCTCCCAGTGGGCTGGGGCTCAAGTACAATTTTGTGTACATGCTAGGAAAGGGCAAGGGGTGACTATCATGGAGCTGTAGGGAGCCCGTCCCCCTGGAATCCTGTCCTGCCTCTTTTGGCTGGAGAAGCTAAAGGCACTGTGAATTCGGGGTGTTTTCCCAGCTGAGTCTGACACGTTTGCTTAAGGGTCTATAATTAACTCCCCAGGAAGTGGATGTAACAGGCACTCCAGAGAGAACTAGCAAGCAAGGGGATGGTGCCCTGAGGGACACCAGCAGCTGCGGGCAGCAAAGTACAGCAGAGAGAGAAGTGGTGAGCCCAGAGAAAAGCAAGATGCAGGATGCCAAGGGCATAGAAGGGACCCATAGGTGGTACTGGCAGGAAGCCATCAGCTGCCTTGTGAAGAGTGCAGAGGGCAGCAGCTACTTGGGAGAAAGGAGCCCAGGGAGCAACAACAGATGGGCTGCTCTGGGAATGTGTGTGACAGGGAAGGAGGTGTGGGGATGGCAGCTGGCAAATATCTCTAGTTGCTGGACATGGGATGCTAGCTGGGGCTCTAAGTTACTACAGAGAATTTTTTCCCAAGTGTCTGGCTGGTGGGTCCCACCTGCATGCTCAGGGTCTAACTAAATCATCATCATTTGGGGTCGGGAAGGAATTTTCCCCCAGGTCAGATTGACAGAGACCATAGCGGGGTTTCTCCTTTCTCTGCAGCATGGGGCCTGGGTCACTTGTGGGTTTGATCTAGAGTCAATGGTGGGTTCTCTTTAACTTGAAATCTTTAAATGAGGATGTCAGTAACTCAGCCAGCAGTTAGGGGTCTGTCACAGGAGTGGGTGGGTGAGGTTCTGTGGTTGGCGACGTGCAGGAGGTCAGACTGGATGATCACAATGGTCCTTTCTGGCCTTAAAGTCTATGAGTCTGGGAGCTAGGGCTGAGGGAAGAGCAGCTCACCGCTGGGGACAGGATGGCGCTGAGAAAACTCCGGCTGGGAAGGAGGGCGTGGGCCCAAGTGAAGTCAGAGAGATGGGTAGGCTGGAGGTCCTGGAAGGGAGCTGGTGTTGGGGAGGTCCAAGAGGGGATGTGGCGAATGGGCGTGGGGGCGGGATCCTGTGAAGTTCCGGTTAGACATTCCCATGGTGCTGTTTTCCCGGCAGTGTGGCTTGGAGGCAATCATCTTCTCAATTGCAGCCTCCTTGTAAACAAACCCAGGCTGCAGCTACACAAACAGCTGGTCAGGGCGGAGGAGGAGCAGCAGGGGGCTGCACTGCTCGCAGGCAGTCTAGGGCTGGGCTCACAAAGGGCACCAAATGGGCTACAGTCCCCTCCATGGCAGCAGTGCCCAATGCTGCCCCTTCCCTGGCCCCCCTCTGTCTCTTTCTCTTGCCCCCTCAGGCCTGCCCCATATGGTGCCATTGACGCTCTGGAGTTCTATGGTGTTTGCTGTGGGGTCTGGTCCTGTCCCAATAACAGGGCTCGGAGGCCTTTCGTGTGGGCCTCCGAGACTGTGTCGGCTGGTCTGAGCCCTGTACCCACTCTGCCCTGGAATTGCCACCTGCCATCCTCCAGGCACGGCCAGCAGCAGGGAACTGAGAATGCAGGAGCGAGGCTAAACACCGCCCCCTGTAGCTAGCGTTCAGGGTGCTACCATGTCCAGGGAATGGGAGGTGTTTTGGAAACCGATCTGCATGAGTATGTGTCATGGGCCCTGTACAGTTAACAGGGCTGCTGGGGGACTCTTTCTCTCTCACATTCCAGGTGGCCTAGAGTGGGTCAGGTTGTGGGTCCAGAGTTTTGCTCTGCAGTTACTATCCCTTGCGCCTGCTGCTGTGGGTGGGGAGGGGGCTGGGGTGTCTCTGGCTCTTCCTACCTCTTCCGCGCCCCATACAACACTTCCCCCATTACTGTTCAGGATGTTTGTTTGAATAAACTCTTGACAGCATGAGACAACGGGGAGCCTGTCCGGTCTGAGGCAGCCGGCCTGGCCGAGCTAGGACCCCCTGCTGCCAGGAGCTGCCTCTCCAAAACTCCCTCCCAGCAGTGGGGTCACGTTGTCTGGCTGCCCTCGCCCTTGGCCCTGAGCTGCCTCGCCAGGCCACATCCCTGCTGGCAGGAGGACCCAGCTGGAGATGGTTCCAAAACAGCTTTATGGAAATGGGGATGTGACTGCCTGTGGTTTGGCCTGGCTGATCTGCCGGAGGCCCTCCTTTCCCGGGGCGGGGCCACTCAGTCAACAGGATGCTGGTTTTGGCTGTACCCACAAACACTGGGACTGGCCCGCCCCTATCCCGCAGCAAACTCTTTGGGCTTGGCTGGCACAGCGGTGGGGCAGTCGTGAGCACAATGTGCCCTGCAGGGTCTCAAGCTGAGGGGACAACAAAGGCTCATGTCAGATGTAGGCAGCCAATCCTGGCTCCAGGACGGTAGCATCCATTCATGGTGGCCCCATTGCAACCGCTCTGGAGAGGCCCAGGTGGAACTGAGAGGAGAGGCTGGGATGTCCCAGTGGCGTCGGGTCCAGGGGGCACGTTTTCACACCCAGGTGGAGAAAGACCAAGATGGGGGCTTCCACTCTGCGCACTCGGCTCTAAGCAAAGCTGGACCTGCCGAAGGGAAGGGACCGAACAGGGCAGGTTCCAGCCGGAACCAAAGTGCTCCCTGGGGAGGGCTCACACCTGCAGACACAGCAGGCAGGAGAAGGGAGACTGACCAGAAACTTGCCAAGCCAGGGCCAAGGGTCAGAGAGCGTGGGGCAGGGGAGCTCAGGGAGCTGGTGAAAGCCGGCCAGGAATACGGGCATTTCCCATGAACGGCCGTCCCCTCGGGAGAGGGCGGGGGACTGCGTGTGTGCAGGGCTTTCACAGCTGCCATCAGCCTGTTGTTTTCCATCCGTTCGTTACTGGCTCTGCAGAACCCTGGCTCAGCATTCTGGCTCCTGCTGCCACCCAGCGCTCCAGCAGCACGAGTCAGCGGGCTGGAAAAGCCCCAGCCCAGTCCCAGGGAATGGACCTGAAGGGGTTGCAGGAGCCAGGGACTGCGTCCCAGGGACCTGCCTGCTGACCCCGCTATTCTCCCTGGGGCCTAAGCCAGCAGCTGCAGTGCAGGAGCTCAGTAAGTCCAGTCCTCCCCAGCCACATTCGCATCAGATGGGGGCGCAGGATGTGCAAAGGGCACTGCAGGGCAGAGAGAGGGAGCCTGCGTCCCTCAGCAGCACCCCCTTCAGGTGGGTAGGCACAGCACTGAGCTGCCTCGGTTAGAAGGGGGGGCCTAGAGTTGAGTGGGACAATGGGAAGCTCCTTCAGCAGCCTCCTTCCTATGCCTTACCTGTATGGATCCCCCTCTACCCTCACCTCTTGCCGTCAGATGCACCTTAGTGCCCTGCAGGGTGCCATGGGGAGATGCCCCTCACCTGCCCAGTTCCCCAGTGTCCTGTGGCACACTACCCACTCATAGATCTGTGTCTCTCTCTCCCAGCCTGGGAAAGACAGCCGGCTCCTGCCCATCATGGTGGCTGCCCGTATGGTCTTCATCCCCCTCTTCATGCTATGCAACGTGCAGCCCCGCAGCCACATGCCCGTTTTCTTCCACCACGACGCCTGGTACATCAGCTTCATCATCCTCTTCTCCATCTCCAACGGCTACCTGGCCAGCCTCTGCATGTGCTTCGGGCCCAAGTGAGTGTGACCTGTGGCTGGGGGAGGGGAGCCAAGCAACCTCTTACCACACACCAGCCCATGCTGCTGCACTGGGCACTGGCTGACGGCAATTTTGCCCCAGGGACCCAGCCTGGGGGTTCCCCTATCTAACGGGTGCTTTTCCAGTTGCCTTGGTGCAGTGGGTTAGGATCACTCTCCCCATGTTACAGAGGGAGAAACGGGTGGTGGGGGGAGGATTTGCCCCGGGCCACCCAGGTGTCCTGGCTCCCAGTCCTGTGCTTCAGCCACGAGTCTTCTCCTTCCTCCCCAGCCAGGAGCTGAGCTCAGACTTGTGCCTCCTAAGAGAGGAGTGAAAGCGACAGGGGCCAGGGCCGATAGCTGGGGGGGGGACCTGCCCCCAGAGCTAGGCAGCCAAAGGCGACTGGCCCTGCAGAGCGTTCGGCCAGGGACACAGCCTCGGCCCCAGCGCAGGGAGCTGGGGTCGACCGGGCCCTGCAGTCTGTCAAGGCGAGGGGTATGCTGGCACCGGGAGCTGCAGGATGGCGCTGTGCCTGACACTTAGCAGCCGTGGTCTTTTTACGAGCCCATAACTCAGAGCTGGGCGCTCCTCCCAGGGGGACGTGGGGATGGGGTTACTGCTGCAGAGAAGCCCCGCCGGGAAACAGTCAGCACCCTCCCTGCCCTTTGCTGCGACTGCCTCCTCGGCCCCCTTCCCTTCCAGAAGCAGGTGCCCTTCCGGCCCCCCTTTCCCTCTCCCCGTCACCAGCGTGAGTGATTATCAAGTGGCAGCCATGCCAGCGCTTCTCCCTGCTGCTGGCCGGCCTGGTTCCTAACCCCACCCCCTGCTCCACATACAGTGCCAGCTCGACCCCTGGCTCAGCTTCAGTCCCGTGTGGCTGTGCGTGACACCCCGCCCCAGCCCCTGCATTCCTCCCACAGCCTGAAAAGAGCAGGTTTCTGGTTTGGGCACCACCCTTAGTGCAGACTTGTGCTCTGCCTGCCATGTTCCAGCACAGTCAGCAGAGGCAGCACGAGAGCACCACCGACGGGCGTGTCGGGCCTACACACACTCCGCCAGTGTTTTTCCAGTGCATAACAGCCGGGCAGTTCAATGAACTTGCTCACCAAGTGCATTCGCAGTGGCGTGAAGGGAACCTCCTGCCCTCCAACATGGGGGGCCCTTTGCAGGCTGCTCCCCCTCACATGCCATCCTGTCCCCTCCTTCCCTACAGTGTCAGTACCACAATCCTGGGGGCCCTTGGAAACTGGACTAAACTGTTCTCTGTCAGGCACTTGAGGCTTCTTTCTGGCGGTAGAACAATTGGTCTCTAAAGCGGCCCTGGCCACAGGGCAGGGAGAAGACCTTGTGTGTGCCCCAGGATCCCCCCAGTCCCTTGCTCTGACCCACAAGCAGGGGTTGAAGCACAGATCTGGGAGTCAGGAGACCTGGGTTCTCAGCCCGACTCTGCCACAAGGGGTGGGGTGTCCAGCAGAAATATTTTAACTGCTCTGTGCCACACAGATGGGGAGACCAGAGCTGGAAGAGCAGGAGGGGCGGGGCAGGAGCAAGGGCGCCGGCTGCGAGCGAGGGTGGGGGCAGCCCCCCTGCTCTAGTTCCCACATGTTCTGCTGAAGTGTGCATTGAGAAGCCCCTTTAGGTCCCTCCCAACCCTTCTGTTTGGGGTGGTGCAGGATTATTCCCCAAAGACAACTCCTAGTTCATTCCAGGTTCTCGTTCCCTTTCCCTTCAGCCCTGAGAATGGAGTGGGAGATGTTGGGGAGCTGCAGGGCACTGATTCCTACAGGAGGGCTTAGGACAGGAGTCACCAAGGGTTGGGGCTGGTGCACAGTGCTGCTGGGTTGACGCTTCTCTCCTCCTCCAGAAAGGTGCTCGCCCATGAAGCCGAGACAGCTGGAGCCATCATGGCCTTTTTCCTCTCACTGGGCCTGGCGCTGGGAGCCGTGTTCTCCTTCCTCTTCCGGACGGTGATCTAGCGGGGCGGCAGCATGGACACTGAGGCCATGCTTGGTTCAGCTTCTCATCCCCCAGCCAGCACATAGAGGCTACGGTGCCGTGGGGAACGTCTCCTGTGTACTGCTATGAACTCTCACTGCTTTAACAGACCTTATGCCCTCTGACCTGGGGAGCAACCTCCACCTGCCCTGAGGATGGCTTGGGGCTCCCATTGCTGGACCACTTTGCCCTACCCCCAGCTTGTGTGATGGCTCTAGGACCTGTGTGCCCACCATACTGTGTGTGACCCCTGGATCCCTTGCACACACAGATCTCCCCCTGCCCCGTGTCGGGTGACTTCCTCCCCACACACAGATGCCAGGATCCTGCCTCAAATTCATATCACACCCGCCAAGTCTGGGGTCCTTAGCTCAAAAGAAAAGAGAGTGCCTGGGGCACTGCCCCCCTTGGGGGCTGCTTGTGACTGGCTTTCCCCATCCCGCCCTCCTCTCAAGGGGTCCCTGGAGCGTTCACCCTTGTCCAGTGTCTCTCCCCCTCCCCTAGCAAGGGAAACGCCCCATGCCTGGCTGAGTGAAAGGGAGTCCTGCAGACTGCACTCCCTCCCGCTCCGCCCTATATACGTGTGTGCCCCCCCATCTCTATGGCTGCTGAGCCTCTCAGACATTCATGGCTTTATTCCTCCCCCTCCCCCCTGGGAGCTAGGGAAGGGTCATGACCCCATACTCCAGATGGGGAACTGGGGCAGGGCTGCAGATAGAGCCCAGGTGTCTTGAGTGCCAGTCAGATGCCTTAATTACTGCACTGCCTTCCTCTCCTCCTGCCCTGGCCTTTCCCCTGCTCCTGCCCTCCCTCCAGGTGACACTGACCCCAGCTGCTTGCACTGCCCCAGACTTTGATCTTCCCCAGCAGGAGGCACTGGCGGAGTGGAGCAGGGATGCTGGCTGGGGGCGGGGCACAGAGAGTGAGAAGACCAGTGCAGGACAGCACTGCCACGAGCCACCCCATGCTCCGTGAGGCCTTGCCGGGCTGGGTGCCCCTTGGCGCGAGTGGGGGCCCGGCCCGTTTGTCTCTGTAAATGTAGCTGTACAGTTGCCTTTTTCTATACAAAGAGTGAACATGTCTCCTCATATGTCTGCCACTGACTCCCACGCCGCCACTGGGGGAGGGGAGCACGAGCACCATGCAGGCCTCAGCTACCCGCGTCGGCCCCAGCAGAGCCAGGCCCCCAGGGCTGAAGGGACCGGTGTGGAGACATCTTGGTGTCTCTCTCCTCAGCCCCTGCTCAGCTCACTCCCACTCTGGCTTCCCATTTCAGGGGGGGGCTCCACGGACAGTGAGGGGGCAGGGGGTCCCAACCATAACCCCAGCGCATGGAGACATGGCCAGTGCTTTGAGTGCTAGGAGCAGGCTGGGGGTCCAGGGCAGTACGGGCAGGCTGTGGGAGCAGAGGTCTGGGCTGGCACCAGCAGGCTGGGGGTGCTGGGGTCTCATGCTCTGAGAGGTGGTGGGGGGTGGGGCTGCGGGTGCTGAGCTATTCTGAGAATCAAATCCATTCTGCAAAACTTGCCCTGGCAGGTGCATTGGCTGAGCTGTTGTGCCCCCTAGTGACCACAATAGTGAACTGTAGCATTCTGTCCTGTCAGAGTGTCCCAGCCCCTGTGCCTCTCTTGGAAGCAGTTTCCCCAGAAACAGTCTCCTGCTCCTAGGGACAGCGCTGGTTCCTCTGAACACCAGGACTACCTGCCCATACACCTGCCAGCTTCACCCCAGCATAGTCCACTGATGCCCGCCATCTACCACCTGTCCCATGTCCAGGATAGTTGCATCCCTGGCACCAAACCTAGCTGTGCAAAATCCCCAGGGTTTGCTCTTTGATTCTCCCCTGGAGTACGTGTACACAGTCATTGAAGGTGTGATTGCAGCTCGCAGAGGCATACTTATGTGAGCTAGGACAGCCAAACATAGCAGAGAAGACACAGCCACACGGGTGCAGGCTCTGAATGGGAATATATCCCAGGATCTTGGGCAGGCTGTGCTGAAATCCATGCTGCTGCAGCTACGGGCTCTTGTTAGCCACGCTAAATTCAAACTGGCTGGGGCACATCCCGAGCTGCATACCCCAGTGTGCATCTGGCTCAGCACAGAGCTCATGCTTATGGCCTCCGGAAAGTCAAGCAGAATCATTAACTCATTGGCCAGGTTTGTAACAACAGCCACGTTGTCCAGTCATTCTTCCCATGGCCCTGAGCCCTAGAAGAGCTGCTGTCTCCCTAAGGCCAGAAAACAAGGGCCCTGTGTGTGAGAGGAGCCAGGACTGGGGGGACACACACCAGACAGCCAACCTCAGGGACCAGACGTTCCCGTGTTTCCCTTCCAGCTTTGGCATCTCATTCCTACCTCTCCCCACCCACCTGTCCCAGGGTTACCAACACTGTAACTATGCATTCAGTCTGGAGATGGGACAGCTGAGCTGGCAGAGGAACCTCCCACGGGGCAGGATGTGCCCAGGGGTGGAGATGGCAGTGTTGTTCTGGCATCTCAGCAGGGTTCAGATCATTTCCACTCTCTGTGAGGAGGAGGAGGCCAGAGGACACATGCTCCTTCCCTAGGCCCCAGGGGGTGTCCATCCCAGACTAAAGAGGTCACTTCCAGCCTAGGGCTCCCCCTAGACATGCTCATAGAGGGGGGCAGCTGGGGAGACCCCCCAACAGTGGGGGACTCTGGCCTCCTCATAGGTATTTGCTGTCTGATTCCAAAGGGTTTGGTCCAAATGTAGCTGACTGGCGCTCCAGTACCCTGCTACCTGTTGCCTGTTCGGGAAGCAGGGTCTCTCCAGAGCAGCACCTGCCCAGCTGCAGACCGAAAACATGCAGGAAAAGCAGGAGAAGGCCATTGGGAGAGACTGGAAGTATGGTGCACGGGGTCTCCCCAACTAAGCCCTGTTCTCAGCTCTCCTTTGGGTTTCTGGAAAAACTATCATCACTGCAAAGGGGACATTTGCCTCAATCCAGGGGTGAGGCTCTGCAGTTCATCACAGATCTGCAGGGTGCCCTCATCCCTAATGGGAAGCACTTCCTTCCCTCCCTAGAAGTCTTGGTCCCAACTTTCCCTGAGCTGCCCCAGATAGGATGGTGTTGGAATTGCTCCCAAGGGTCACAGGTCCAATACTGGTGGCAACAGAGATTCTCCTTGTTGCTGGACCTTATGGAGCAGAAGGCTCCAAGTCCTGTCCCCACTGCTGAGCGAGGTGTTTGAGGGGTGCCACAGAGCAATCCCTGCCCAGTCATGGGGGCAATAAGTTTGTTAAAGTAAAGGCTGAATTGTGACTGAAGTGGCTCCCCGCCTGATGTGGCCCAGCCAGTGTGGATGGGACCCAAACTGGGTCACAGCATCAATCCCTGCCTGGGTTGATTATGATTACACCTGCCCCATCCTCAGAGGCCAGGCCCCACCAGGAAGGAATGTGCTCCAGTCACAGTGGAGACCCCTTTACTCAATTCACACTGTGAAGAGGGGTTGAGAGGCCCAGAGATCCCCAGGGCAACTACCTGGGCGCCGGGTTTGCAGTCCCTCCCTGTTGCAGGGCCGCTGGTTGTTTCCACTGGTCCATATATGCTGGGTCCCTGCTGGCAACACAGCAATGCAAATACCTGTCATACTGGAGATTGGGCACTAGGTGGTGCCATGGGGAGGGGTCCAGAACTGCAGGCAATTCCATCCACTGAGACTTAATTGACATGACAAACTATTCAGGTGTTACCAAAGGGCAGGTAGCTCCTGTGTCTGAGGGAGATCCCTGCACTGCCAGCCCGGGGGGAGGAAGTTATGACCCAGAGACAACCCCTCCCACCCCATTTTGAGGCCCAAACTGGTTCACCAAGGAGGACAGCAGTTACTGGCTCACGTAGCTGACAGACATCACCCTCCTCTTCTTCCCCTCCTTTCTTTTGTTTGTTTTGGAAACAGGAGCTTAACATGAATGTTTGCAAACAAGGGAGGGAAAGAGACAGGTAAGTGTGGAAATAAAGTGATGCCTGGATAAACTGAGTGATGCCTAGTGGTTAGGGCAGGGGTGCCTGGGAGTCAGGACTCCTGGGTTCTATTCCAATCGTTTGTCCTTATCTAGCAATTTCTCTTTTTTCACCGATAAACCAAGGTCATTAAATCAGGGCAGCTCCACTCTTAAACCAATTTAAGACCACTCCAGGGGGTTGCACCAAGATGGAGGTAATTAAATCAGTGCACAAACTGTGCAGCCCAGGCCTTTCAGTGCTTTACAAAGAGGAGCATTTTACAGATGGGGACTCTGAGGTCCAGGGGTGGGGAGAAGGTGCCCCCAGGTCACACAGCAGAGCCAGGAGTCCTGTCCCTTGGCTCTAATCACTAGACCATACTGTTCTCCGTTCTGAGATGTGGGCCTGCCAGGCTCCCTGCAGCAGGGAGCTGATCTCATTCTGAGTCTGTAAAGTGTCAGCCTATCTAGGATGTGGGGTAAATCTGGGGGGCCTTTCCCCCACCCCATCTTGAGCACCCCCCTCTGTGCAGCCATCCCCTCCCCCGAGCTCACAGGAGGTTGGGGGGCTCAATAGGTGCCAAGAGGGTAGCCACAGCTCCCTCCCCTGTGGACATCTGGCTGCAGGGCAGCTTTGGAGGCTTGGGGGTAACTGGGAAGGGGAGTGGGCAGCAAGGGGGGGGCCCGGGGGGGACCCTCCCCCGCTAAGCTCCCCCTGCGCCAGGGCTCCCCCTTGTGGTGCTGCAGTGGCAGGCACTGGGCTGCTGCGGCCACCGCGGATTCCCCAGGGAGAGGGGGCGGGGGGGGGGCTGCAGGGGGAGGGGGAGGCCTAGCATGGAAACTACTGGAAGAAAGTTACAGCACAGCCCGGCCGAGCCACCCGTGTCCCTCCGCCGCCTCTCACAGCAGCTCAGGAAATAGTCCCGCCCTCTCCTCCACTCTGGCACGCGGAGCGGCTGCTCCCCCCCCCCGCCGGGTGTCACGCCCCGGGGTGACTGTGCAAATCCCAGCCTGCAGCACGCCGCGCGCGCCCCCTCCCCCCGGCTTCCACGTGCGCCGCAGCTCGCTGGGCGGCGGGGGGGGGGGGGTCGAGGCGCCCCCAGGGGCTCGCGCGGGGACCGGCTTCCCCGTGTCCTGCTCAGCCGGCTGCGGCCTCCCTCCCCGGCCGGGGCGCGGCAGCCGCCAGAAGGGCGTTTATGGGGAAGCTGGCCCCGCCCGAGGAGGCTGGGCGGCCCCTATCCGGATCGGGGACCTCGGCCCCGGCTGCCGCCTCCAGGCGGCCCCCCCCGCGGGCGCGCGCGCGCCTCTGGGGAGCAGCGCCAGGGGGAGGCCCCGGGCTGGGCAGATCCTTCACCGCCTGCGCCTGCTCATTTCCTCTTGAATTAAGTCGGAAACCCTTGTGGGCCCCACACTGCGGGCTGCAGTAGGGGCGGAGGCTGGGAGTCCCAGGGAGCCTCTGTCCCCGCCCGGAAGTCAGCAGGAAGGCCAGGACGTAGCAGAGGTGGCGCTGTGCTGCAAAGCATCTTGCCACCGGCATGGGACAGGAATGACAAATGGCCCGGGGGGCATCCAGCTCCGAGCACCTAGCCCCAACGGTGTATTTAGGCCAAGCATATTGTACAGCCCCATCCTGGTGGGTGTATTTACCCCTGACCAACACCTCAGGCTTCTGTGCTTTGTTTACCCCTCAGCAGCCCCTAAATACTTTATCATGCTAACGAAGGGCCTAACTCTCCATCACCCTCCTCATTTACACTCCGGCACTCTCAGAATGAGTGTAAAATGCTCCCATTCTAGCCTGGTGGTGGTTTTATACCTGCTTTTCCCTTGGCCCACATGATTTTGAATTTAACTAGTAATCTTGTTTTAGGAGGACCAGAACTGGAACATCATGGCAGCTGAGAGTCAGGAGTGAGGGGTATCGGCAGAATTGGGAGTAGGGAGGCCCAGGCTGGGATAGCAGGGAGCGGGGGGCTGCAGGTCAGGGATGAGGGGCACTGGCAGAGCTGGGGGGAGCCCAGGGCCGGAATAGCAGAGGCTATTCTACAAACTGTTGAATTAAACAGAGAGCATCAGAAAATCATTGTTCACCAACGAGAAAAAGTTAATCCTGTCAAGTCCAAACACTGGCTCCAGAACCAAAAGTATGTTTAAAATAAAATTAACACACAAGCTAACTGCAGATGCTTGTGGGATTTCTGAGGCTTTGACAGGTGCTCCTGTTTTACAAACTAACCCTCAACTGTTGGTCTTTCTGTAATCCGCTCCTACTGAGTGAATCTAGGGGCTTGCCTATGTTAGCAAACTTGTCCCAGGGCTCCACTGAAACTCCATTTCTATACCAATTTAACTAGGGGTACGTCTACACTTTGAACTGGGGGTGTAATTTCCAGCTCAGGGGGCCGTACGTGCGCTAGCTTTGATGAAGCTAACAGGCTAAAAACAGAACTGCTGTCATGGCATGGGCAGTGGGGTGGGTTAGCCCCCTGAGTTAAGTACCAAGAGTCCTGGACAGGATTCTACTTGGGGCAGCTACCCTGTCCCACCCTCTGTGCCGCCGAGACTGTGTTTCTATTGTTAGAGCATTAGACGGGTCAAAGCTACCACGTGAACATCTATCTGAGCTGACACCTCCAGAAGAAAATCCAGTGTAGTTAAATTGCTGTCAGGTTTCAGAGTGGTCGCCGCGTTAGTCTGTGTCAGTAAAAACAACGAGGAGTCCTTGTGGCACCAAAGAGACTAACACATTTATTTGGGCATGCTCGGGGGTCACGTAACTAGTTTAATAATCATTGCTGTAACCCTCTAGTATTAAACCATTATAAAAATGAATACTGTTGTGAAGATTACTATTTATTCCAATATAAACGATTTACTGATATAAAGATCTTTCTGCTGATTTAGTTAAATTGGTGTGAAAATAGAGAGTAGATCAGCTCACAGGTCAACTAAAAATGATTTAGTCACTACAATAGAAACCCCTAATGTAGATGCATTTAAACCAGTTTTGTTTGACATGGTAAATTACCAGATTATAGTGAACCAGGGCTCAGCTATCCTTGAAACGCTACAGCGGGGTTCTCCCATCGGTATAGAAAACCCACATCCCCAAGAGGCGGTAGCTAGGGTGATGGAAGAATTCTGGCCCTGTCTACACTGGGGGTTAGGTCGGCTTAACTAAGTCGCTCAGGGGGATGGATTTTTCACCCTCCTAAGCAACATACCTGGGGCAACCTAACGTTTTAGTGTAGACCAGGCCCCAGTTTGAGCATGAATTACAGTGGTTTAAATGCATTTACATGAGAGATTTGCCCTGATGTAGCTACATTGATGTAGTTACTTATATCGGTGCAAAAGCCTATGCGTAGACGGTCCCCAAGGCAGCATCTAGGAACTGAGGTGCTGAGAGCAATAGGCATTTCCCAGGGCTTCCCCCATTTGAAATCTGCCCCCCACCTTGCGCCAGCTCCTGCTGGATAATTGAACTGCTTCTCACCAGGGGAGCAAGAAGATAATACCCACCTGCTTTCCACACATAACTGTGAGCTTGCACACCTGACCATAAGGCCCTTCAGTGAAGCAGCCAAGGGCATTTGCACCCCAAGAAGGCTTTTTATGCTGCTTCTACTGTTATACCTGTGTCCACACTAGCAGGGTTGCACTGATTTAACTCTGTTGGTTTCTAAGCCAATACGATTACCGCAAGGCAAAAACTGTGCAGAGGCCTATGTACTACCCCTCAACACAAGCAGGGAGTGTGCCAGCTCCCACCCCAAAACATGATGGGGCAATTTGATCCGTGGTGTAACTCTGTGCCTTTCTCTACCCCATGGAACTCATCATGTAGTGAAACTCGTCCTGAGAGCTGCAAAGGGCAGGGGAGGGAGAGAACATGGGACATTCTTCTAGTGGGGTCCATCCAAGCTCTTTTGGGACAAGTGCTCCAGGATTTCACAGGTGCCAGGTGGGAGTCCATGGAGCAAGCTCAGTAGGTGCCTCCAAAGCTTCATAGATTTTAAGGCCAGAAAGGACCACTGTGGTCATCTCCTCTGACCTCCTTTGTAACACAGGCATTAGAACCTCACCTACTGATTCCTCCAGCAAGTCCCTCACTTCTGGTTGAGCTAGAATATACCTTCTAGACAGACAGACAGACAGACAGACAGTCTGCCTGTAAAAACTGCAGGGGATGGAGAATCCTCCACATTCCTAGGTAAGTTTTTTCCTCCCAATGGTTAATTACCCTCACTGTTCAAAATTTGCACCTCATTGCTAGTCTGAATTTGACTTCATTGAGCTTCAGCTCCAACCACTGGATCTTGTTATGACTTTTCCTGCGAGATTCAAGAGGCAGCTACTATCAGGAATCTCTTCCCCATGTAGGTACTTGAATGTAGACCATGAGCAAGTTCTCTCACTTTCAGGCATGCTTTCAAGACCTTGAGTCGTTCTTGTTGCTTTCTGCTGAACGCTTTCCAATTTGTAAACATCCTTCTCCATTTACAATTACTCTTTGCAATCCGTTAGTTAATCATTTTTTAATCCATTTAATATGGGTCACTTTGGTTTTTGACAAGTACTGGGGTGACAATGCTACATTTTTTTAATCAAAATGTCATGTGGGACTGAGGCCTTGTCTACATGCCCGTCATTCAGTTTAACCTTCTTAAATGTTGGCAGTCAACTTTTTTCTAGTCTTCTTGAAAATTACAGATCAGGGAGGTTGGGACCATGGGCAGAAGCAGAAGAGGGGATGCAGCGGTATGAGAAGAGATGGTGGAAGCCAGGGAAACACAGAGGATGGTACTTGGAGTGGAGTTGCTGATGTGTTAAGGGGTTCCTAGGGTTTTGAGTTACAAGGGAATTGGCCCCCAAGAACAGAGGGGAGGCGGGGTGCCAGGAAGAATCCCTTGAGAGATTTGAGGCATCAGGGGGATAGGGCACAGGAATTCCTGGATAGTGGGGTGAGTGGGGAATTGGGGTGTCAGGAGTTGGACGACCAGGCAGACTTACAAGTACTGGGGTGACAGAGTAGGGGATATAAGGAGCTTCCCGAGTATTGGGGTGAGAGGGGGAACCGGGGCATATGTGTCTGGCTGGAAAAGGGCTGCTGCACGGAGACAAAATACCAGAATCCGTAATAATCCCCAGTCTTGCCGAGCCAGCCCGGCCCTTTTAAGGCGGAGGGAGACGGGGGCCGGGCCGGGCTCAGCCCCTATATAGGGCGGGCGGAGGCGGCCCCGGTTTCTCTCTCTCCCGGCCGCGCCGCAGTCCCCGCACTAGGGTCCGAGCCCGCTTCTGCCCGATCTCCCGCCACCCATCGCGGTAAGGGCGGCCGGGGGCCTGGCCCGGCGCGGGCGGGCGAGCGGGCCGGCGGGGCTCGGCCCCGGGCCGGGCGGGGGGCGCCGCGCTCCGGGCGGGGGGCGCCGGGGCGGGAGCGGGGGGCGCACGTGGCTCCGCTGGGCGCTGCCATGTTGAGCGGGGCGCCTCGGGGTGGGGGCCCGGCGGGTTCGACTGCGGGAGCGCCCGGCCCCCGCCTCTAGGGCTGGAGGCCCCGCTGGGCCTTGGACGCGGCCCGGCCCCGCCGGCCTGGGGTGGGGAGCGGGGCCCTGGTCGCCCAGCGGGCGGCGGCCCCGCCTCTCCCGTGCCGCCCCGGCGGGTGCCCGTCCCGCGGCGGGGAGCAGGCCCGCGGGAGGCGGAGGCGGGCGCGGGCGGGGTGGGGGGCGCCAGGCAGGTGCTCTGAGCCCGGGGCTTGTTTTGCAGATGCCTGAAGGAGTGCAGCATGGGGAGGAGGAAGTGGAGACTTTCGCCTTCCAGGCAGAGATCGCCCAGCTCATGTCCCTGATCATCAACACCTTCTACTCCAACAAGGAGATCTTCCTGCGGGAGATCATCTCCAACGCCTCCGATGTGAGCTTGCGGGGCGGGGAGGGGGGCCGCCCGCCCCCAGCGGGAGTGCGGGGCTCTGCAGTGCTGCCGCTGGGTACAGCGGGCACTGCCCGCCCCTGTTACTAGGGCAACCATTGATTTTCTCTGATCTGCTGAGGCCCTTAAAGGAGCCTGGCTAGTGATGGAAGGGCCTTGTAAGGTGCCTCGGCCCTGCCCTAGAGGACCCATCCCTGGGGGGGGGGTCTGTTTCCCTGCCTTTGTCCTAAGATGGCCAACGAGGGGGCTGGTTAATGCCAGATGGGCTGGTGGTCACCTGCCCTTAGGAAAGGGTTGGAGAGCCCTAAATAATCTCCCTCTTCTCCCTCCCACCCCCCCGGTCTCGCTGGAGTAGTAATTCAGTATGCCCGTAGGTCCTGGCACGAGCGGAACTCGGTGGTGCAGCCCTGCCGGCAGTGGCCCCTATCTCCTAGTTTCATTTCTGCTGCTCTTCAAGGAGCTGGCATGGAGTTGGCATTTGGTGTCTCCTGTTTGTTTCCAGGCATTCTCTCTTCCTGTGCATGTGGTGGATGAATGAGCCTGTCTCTTTGTCCTGCATGCTGCTCTGATGGGGTAGCCGTGGTGCCTCTCTTAAGAAGGGCCTCTTGTTTTGCCCTCTGGAGGGGTTTGAGTGAAGCCAGAGCTTTTGTGGCAGATCTGTGTCTTGGTGATGCTATCTCGAGAGTCCATGGGCCTTCCTGCCCAGAGCAGGGAGAGTACAGGATCCATGGAGCCGGTGAATGGTGGGTGGGCCTTGCTAACGGTCTCTGTCCTCCCCTAGGCCCTGGACAAGATCCGTTATGAGAGCCTGACAGATCCCTCAAAGCTGGACAGTGGCAAGGAGCTAAAAATTGACATCATCCCTAACCCCCGGGACCGCACCCTTACCTTGGTGGACACAGGTATCGGCATGACAAAGGCCGACCTCATCAACAACTTGGGCACTATTGCCAAATCTGGTACCAAAGCCTTCATGGAAGCCCTGCAGGTGAGTGGCCTTCAGCCTGGGCTCTAGAGCGCTTGGACCCCTTGTGAGCCTGGCCAGCTACCGGGCTCATGTCCTCTGCAGAGCCTTGCAACTTCAACACTCAGTACTTGGCTAAGAGATGACCCCTTTCTGGGCCTGTGTCCTCCCAGGGAGCAGCCAGCAGTGCTTTTGGCTTGTTCATGTGTTCCCCGGTCCCTCCTGCACAGAGAGGAGGTGACTGTGCCCTGCCCTATCCCTGTCTGTATTTGTGGCTTTATCTCTGTGTGTTGGCCCAGCTCCCTGCTATTGGGACACACCTGGTTGCGTCTCAGACATTACCTGTCTCTGGTGTCTTGCTTTTCTCACCCATTCTCTTTCCCCTTGCAGGCGGGTGCTGATATCTCCATGATTGGGCAGTTTGGCGTGGGCTTCTACTCTGCCTACCTGGTGGCTGAGAAGGTCGTGGTCATTTCCAAGCACAATGATGACGAGCAGTATGCCTGGGAGTCATCAGCTGGGGGCTCCTTCACTGTCAAAGCCGATCATGGTGCGGACTGTGGTAATGGGGTCTGCAGGGAATTAGCCACTCCCCTCCCCTCTGTATGCCAAGGGGTCCCAGAGAGAGGGATCTATGTGAAGTTAGTCACCCCCTCCCACCCTGTCTGCCATGGGGCCCCTAAAGGGGTTTGAGGTGGCTGGTGACAAGATGGTATGGCTGGATAAGGTGTTGCAGTCTGTAGCTGCCACCTGGTGGGGAAGCTTAAATCAGTGAGAGAGGGTCCAGGCTCATGGGGTCATGTGTGAAGCCTGAGTGATCAGTCAGCTTGGGTTAGGTCCCAGGTCTAATCTGTGGAGAAAGCTGGGGGAGAAAGCACCCCTCAGTGCTAACCAAATCCATGGTGTAACCCTGGTGCAGGGCCAGTGATAGCTGTGGATCTTCCCTCCCTGCTTATGGATGGGGTGTCTGACCTTGGTTCCTATTAGAAACACTGTGATGATCCTCCCCTTAGTTTAGCTGTGGGCTGCACCTGACATTGACATGAGATCTGCAGAGTACCTGTAGGCAGTAATGCCACTGTCTGTCCAGTACCTGTAGACAGTAATGCCACTGCCTCTCTCCTGATGTCTTAGGTGAGCCCATTGGGCGTGGCACCAAGGTGATCCTGTACTTGAAGGAGGATCAGACAGAGTACCTTGAGGAGCGGCGGGTCAAGGAGGTGGTGAAGAAGCACTCCCAGTTCATCGGCTACCCCATCACCCTTTATGTACGTATGTGAGAGATGGTGGGACCCATGGGAAGGCCAGATGGAGCATGGGGGGAAGCCCAAGCTGAGAATGGGGAGAGGATGGTACATTCCACCTTGAGTCTTCCCAAGCTGCACACAGGTGTGCGTGTAAGAGACCGTGATGGGCTTTACCAGGGTCTGGAGGCAAGGGCTGTGCATTCATCCTGCTGCTGCAGGAATTGGCCAGCAGAATGGTACGAGGGTAGGAATTAGTTCACTGTTGCTAGGGAGTGGGGTCACCGAAAGGGTGTACTGCGTAGTCAGACTCGCATCCCTAAATCTGTGCCAGCACCTTGGGCCATTGCCTAAACTGCCAGGTGAGGGACTGAGGCTGGACCCCAGCACTCTGTCTTCACCTACATTGTTCTCTATTGCAGGAGCAATGGGGGGTCTCACCAGCTGGTGGTAGCCATAGATTCTTTAGTCTCTTTGTTGGCCCAGCCACTGGAAAGCACGTGAGAAATTTGAACCAGTGCTATACCTGCAGTGCATCACTGCAGTGTTTAGCCTTTGCATGGAACCCAGCAGACTGAAACTCCCATCTCTCCTGGGGCAACTGTGTCTCTGTCGCTGCCCTTTATCTCTTGTGCATAGGAGGCCCTGAGTAAGGTAGGTGCCTTGGCCATGACCCTCTTTTGCTCCTCTCCCTACAGCTGGAGAAGGAGCGGGAAAAGGAAATCAGTGACGATGAGGCAGAGGAAGAGAAGGGGGAGAAGGAGGATGAGGATACAGCCCCCAAGGATGAGGAGAAGCCCAAGATCGAGGACGTGGGCTCAGATGAGGAGGAAGAAGAGGGTGGTAAGGGCAAGAAGAAGAAGACCAAGAAGATCAAGGAGAAATACATCGACCAGGAGGAGCTGAACAAGACCAAGCCTATCTGGACCCGCAATCCTGATGACATCACCCAGGAGGAGTACGGAGAGTTTTACAAGAGCCTCACCAATGACTGGGAGGACCACCTGGCTGTCAAGGTGAGTGTAGAGGCCGGGCTGGGCACACTGGTAGAGGCCAAGGTTCCCTTTACCTCAAAGCAAGATGGATTAGTGCACAGGTCCACATTTCTTCATCACAGGGGTGGGCTTTAGTATAGGAAGTTGGGGGGCCCCAAAATGCTCCTTTAGACCCAGTGAGAAGTGACTGAACTGCAGCTGGTTCCCCTATCAGGGGAAGCAAATAGCTGGGCTGAGCCCATTTGACTTGTCATTGCTGGTCCTGGGCATGGAGCCTCCCACCTGGGTGTGGTGCAGGTTTGCTGGCCCTTTGGTCAGGGTGACCCTCACTCCCAATCCCCTGCTTCATCCATGTGTGCAGGGTTCTCCTGAGGCCCTGGCTGCCACTCTCTGGCATGAGCGAATGGGGACAGGAGCTGCTGCTTTGGAGGCCTTAGATCCTGCCCAGCATTTGCTGGAGGCGGAGATGTTGGCACAGTGGGGAAGAAGGGGAGTGCAGAGTCAGGGTGCTGGGAGACTTGCTGTCCCGCTTGTCTGTCTGATGCATTGTGCAGTTGGCTCTAAGGTAGCCATTCAGTCCCCCTACCCAAGGCCCTTTGGGTGCTCCTGCAGCCGGGCCAAAGGGAAGGGCTCTCCCCCGGGGAGGGTTAGAGGAATGAAGTCCTGGGAGCTCTGTTCATCTGACCCCCCGTGTCTCCCAACCTGCAGCACTTCTCTGTGGAGGGGCAGCTGGAGTTCCGAGCTCTGCTCTTCATCCCACGTCGTGCCCCCTTTGACCTCTTTGAGAACAAGAAGAAAAAGAACAACATCAAGCTGTATGTGAGGCGTGTCTTCATTATGGACAGCTGTGATGAGCTCATCCCAGAGTACCTGAGTAAGAGCCCTCTGTGTAGCACCCCACCCTTGTGCAGAGCTCCCTCTCTAAACAGCTAAAGGTCTCCGGCTTCTAGTATCCTCCCAGCTATGTTAGTTGCTTCCTCCCCATTGCACCACCCCAGTACATCATACAGTCTTGCGGCACTGCTGGGAGGGATGCAGAGGTTCAGGTCTCCTGACGCAGCCTGGAGCTTGGGCTTTTCCTGCTTGGCACTTCTGTTCTCGTGCATGGGGGATGGGTGTATGGAGTTCTTAGCCTGGCTGTACTGATCACCCTCCCTGGTCCTTGGCTTCTTTCCTCCCCTCAGATTTCATCCGGGGTGTGGTGGACTCTGAGGACCTGCCTTTGAACATCTCCCGGGAGATGCTGCAGCAGAGCAAGATCCTCAAGGTTATCCGCAAGAACATTGTCAAGAAGTGCCTGGAGCTCTTCTCTGAGCTGACAGAGGACAAGGAAAGCTACAAGAAATTCTATGAAGCCTTCTCCAAGAACCTCAAGGTGAGAGACAGCCAGCTAGCCCAGCACCTGGGGGCAAAGGGGACGCTGCTCTGCCTCAACATGCTCCACAGGCAGGCACTTGAGGATCCAGAACTAGTCTATGATCTGTTCCAAGATGGTGACTTCTCTGGGTTGGGCTCAAGGCTCAAACCTGCTCTTCCTGGCTGGGCTCTGGAGCGGAGGGGCCAAACAATCTGTTGTCTTAGCAACCAAGAAGGGCAGGTGTGCCCCAGGGTGCTTGAATGGAAATGCCTCCCTAACTGCATCTGCTCCCAACCTCAGCCCTTGGGTGTGGGTGGGGTGTTTGCAGGGAGGAGCTAGATTTCCCAGCTCCTGAGGGCAGGAGAGTGTTAGTGAGCCACTTACTGGAGCCTGCATATAAATCACCTCCTCTGCCCCCAGCTTGGGATCCACGAGGACTCAACCAACCGGAAGCGCCTGTCGGAGCTGCTACGCTACCACACGTCACAGTCTGGCGACGAGGTGGCCTCCCTCTCTGAGTACGTGTCCCGCATGAAGGAGACTCAGAAAAGCATCTACTACATCACAGGTGAGGGCTGCTGGCCGGGGGGGCGAAACCTCCCTCCTCCCCCATCACCCAGGCAGAGACTGTCCCTCAGAATGGGGATCTCCTCAGCCTGCTAGATTTGGTGTAGCTAATGCAACACCAAGAGGGTTAGATTCCTGTGCGGGCCCCTCCTGTCACCCCAGAATGGACTCTTCTGCCGAGTTACTGCCTGGCTCCTCTGGTCGCTGGTGTGACACGGGGAGTTCCCCTGGCAGGTGGGCTTGTATGGAAAGGGGGAGTCTCCTCCCCAAAACTCTACTTCCTAGAGAGAGGCTCTTGTTAATCAGGTGCTTTGGGATCCTTGGCTGGGAGCTGGGTATGCAAGTTTTGTGGTCTCATTTCTCTAAGGGAATGGCTAGGCCCTATCCCTGGCACCGTGGGGCCTGTAGACCCTTGTAAGAGGTCTTCAACATCAGCCTCGCAGGGGCCATGTCTCAGCCGAAGTCTAGCCAGTCCCTACCAGGGGACTGCTGGAGACCCCAGAGTGTAGCCAGCTCCGAGCCCTGGTGACCGCTTGTTTCCCCCAGCACAGGTGAGAGTAAGGAGCAGGTGGCTAACTCCGCCTTTGTGGAGCGGGTGCGGAAGCGCGGCTTCGAGGTGGTGTACATGACGGAGCCCATCGACGAATACTGTGTGCAACAGCTCAAGGAGTTTGATGGCAAGAGCCTGGTGTCAGTCACCAAGGAGGGGCTGGAGCTGCCCGAGGATGAGGACGAGAAGAAGAAGATGGAGGAAAGCAAAGCGAAGTTTGAGAACCTCTGCAAGCTCATGAAGGAGATCCTGGATAAGAAGGTTGAGAAGGTAACTAGGGGTGGGGTGAGGATCCCAGCCCAGGGCCAAGTCCTGGCTCAATGGGGAAGGAGAGTGGGGCCTCACTGAATGCAGACAAGGATTGGACCCTGGCTTAGTGCATGGCCTCTGGCCTCCCTTGTCTCCAGCAGAGGATCAGCTGAAGGAGACTACAAGTCCCAGCATGCACTGCAGCATCTTGCTCTAAGCTTTTGGGCTGCAGGTGAGGGGCACTGACCCAAAACTTTGATTGTAGGGGTAGTGCTTTGGGAATGTGTACTGGGTACAAGGGGTTGGCTGAGCTGCTGGAGCTGTTCCAGGCAGTGTTCCTGAAGCTGGCTGAGAGATCCCTATTTGCTTCGGGGCTGTCTGTCCTCTGGATATGGTGGTGACGATGTGGCCAAGCCAGAGGGAAGGTGCTGTGCTGTGGAGAGCATCTGTGCCCTTCCCTGCAGCCAGGTCTCCACTGCCTGTGGCTCCTCCGCCATTTGTGGGTGTCTCCTGCTGAGCATGACATAAGGGCTGGAGTCCCTGCATCTGCTGTGACCAGACCCAGTCAGAAGCACTAGACCCTGCTATTTTTTGTCTGGCCTGTTAACCCTGGGGTCCCTCTGCAGGTGACTATCTCGAATCGGCTGGTCTCATCGCCATGCTGCATCGTCACCAGCACCTATGGCTGGACGGCCAACATGGAGCGTATCATGAAGGCCCAAGCGCTGCGGGACAACTCCACAATGGGCTACATGATGGCCAAGAAGCACCTGGAGATCAACCCTGACCACCCCATCGTGGAGACCCTGCGCCAGAAGGCTGAGGCTGATAAGAACGACAAAGCTGTCAAGGACCTGGTGGTGCTGCTCTTTGAGACAGCCCTGCTCTCCTCTGGCTTCTCCCTGGAAGATCCCCAGACCCACTCCAACCGCATCTACAGGATGATCAAGCTCGGCTTGGGTAAGTGCCCCAGTTGACTGGGAATCACAAAGAGTTGGCATTTGATGGTAGACACTGGGGAAGGAGCTTTTTCCAGCTCTTCAGTGTCTGGGATCCAGAGACCTGTTCATGGTGGCTTATCCTGAAAGCTAGAAGTCAGGGGCATGTTAGCCAGTTGAGCTTGTCTTTGGCTTTAGCACAGAGCAGGCCTCCTTGGGAACGAGTGGTAATAACACTTATCCTGCTCCAAGGACACTCATGCTGGCCACTAGAAGGAGCTCTGACTCCTCAGTCCTGGCTTATCCTTTTCTCAGTTTATGGAAGGAGTGGTCCCAAGGCGAGCTTTACTGACCTGGCTCACACAGGAAGTGCAGTGGAGGGAACAGCCAGCAGGAGGCACTGTTTTCTGGCATGAATCATATCCTAGTCTTAAGTCATGACAGGAGGGTGTAAAATGTGCAAGCTAGAGTGGCATGCAACCTAATCAGCATGGTAGGGCCTGTGCATTAGCCAGTGTGTGGAAGGCCAGTGGCAGGTGTTGGCAGCATGTGAGTGGAAAACTGGTTTGAAAATGGGCTTTTTTTTTTCAAGTGGAAAACTGACTCTTCAGCAAGAAATTGAAAACCCAAAACGTTCCATGGTAACTTCTGATTCAGCAATGCTGCCACCAGGGCCTCTTGGAGTTTGTAGTTTGTATGTCATGCCTCCATTTGTCTCTGTGGGTTTCACTACATCTCCCACAATGCATCGCTCTCCCATTAGCTGCTGTGGTGCATCATGGGGAATGTAATCCCTTGGCGAGTTTGGCCCATGGAGGAGAATGGGAGCAGGAGGCACCACGGCAGCATCTCTGAACTGAAGGGTGGTTTTCAGGCCATGGCTTATTGACAGGCAGTGTGCGTTTTTCCAGGGAAAGCAGACATGCTTTTGGCATGCACGAAAGAGCATTGATAGAAAGCTGGTTTTCTGCTGCAACTCGATGGGCTGGAAATGTTTTGCCCAGTCCTCCAGGAGAGGGCCCTGGCCTAGCTGCACTCTTGGCTTACTGCCCTTTTGCTGAGAAGTAGGGGCCTGTTCCTCCACTCAGACCATGTTGCTCTTGTGGCTGCCCCATCCTCTCTGGAGGTCCCCTTGCTGTGCTGTGTGTGTGATCCTGGGGGTGGCCCTCAAAGTAACCAGCCTGCACATCTCCCTCCCTCCCCAGGTATCGATGAGGATGAGGTGATTGCAGAGGAGCCCAGCGTTGCTGTCCCTGATGAGATACCCCCACTAGAGGGAGAGGAAGATGCATCCCGCATGGAGGAGGTGGACTAAAGGGGGCCATTCCCTCTCCAATCTTAGCTCCCTGCATCATCTCTGCTTGGAAGGGGCAGGGCCTGGCCTCTACAACTGCTACTGACTTCTCGGCTCCCCTAGTGTTGTGTTTCCCCACTTGTTTCCCCCTGTCAGTAGGGGGTAGGGCTGCAGGGTCCCAGCCCTGTCTGGTCCATCTGTCTTTCTGCTTGTGTTGAACCAGCTGCTTGGGGCGGCAGGTTGTGCTGATGGGTTCTGATTTTTCCCCCATGGGGGGGTCTTGTGCTGCTCCTGGGCACCAAGCACCCACCCTGCCCCAGCTGGGGTGAGCACTGAGCTTGAGGGTCCGTGCCCCCTCCCCCCCAAGCACAGCAGGGAGCCCAATACCCAACCCCCTGGCAGCTGCCTGCATCCTAGGGTAGGATGTTGTATTTTGTCGGCCGTTTGGTTTTTTGTTCTACTGAAATTAAAGTATCAAATAGAGAATGCGGTTTACACAGAGCGGCTGCCTTGTCTGTGCCAGCTCTACACAGTGTGGGGAGACTGGGCCCCAGTATTTCCCACTGGGGTGGTGCCCAGGGTCCCTGCAGCACCCAAAGGGAGTGATGGCAGGTGTGGGGGGGAGTCGTGGAGAGCAGTGCTCTGTGGAGGCTGAGTGCTGCATTCAAAACACTGCTGTGCTTGGCCCTGCTCTCTCTCGGAGAACTACTCAGACCAGTTGCAGCGTAGCCCCTACCCTTTAATGAAAGGCCCTGGAGCAGGAGCTGAGGCTGGGGTTTGTGATGCTGTTGCCCCTGCTTGGCACATGTGTATCTGGCTGCTAGGGTAGCACTTGCTAAACTTCAGGCTGTGTACCAAGTGCAGGGAACTGAGTGTGTCCCTTCAAAGGGAAGGCAGGGTTTGAGGCTGCAGCTCCTAGCCACTTCCATAGTCCTGCTCTGTTGCTTACCCTCCCACTCCCATGTGGAGGGCACCTACCTCACTTTGACAGTGTCTTCCTGAGGAGCTGGGTTAGCTCACCTCTGCCTTTTTCAGCAGTGGGCACTGCACATGTGCAAATGCTGTGGAAGGCTAAGGCAGAGGCCAGCAGGAGTCCTGCCTCTGTTGCGATTTGTGTAAGTCTTGTCCCAACAACAGAACTAATCTACACTGCCCCAAAGTCTCTGGGCAGCAACCTGTGTCCTCAGCCTGCTCTCCCCAGGAGCTTTCTTAAGATCCCATTCCAGTTTGCACAACCAGCAATGCCCTTAATGGACCTAGAATTCAGGGGCTTTCTTCCTGGGCTGACCTGGATCCTCTGAGGTGGTGGTTGAGTATCTACTGGTTAAGCTAGCAGTTGCTTTCCTTGCCTGGGCAGTCTAAAATGTACACAGTGGAAGAGTTGCTTCTGTGTTCTCCTGGGCTACCTTCTTGGCTCTGATCTTGGTCCTGGAACGCACATGTGGAGGAAGTGCCAGCTCTGACTCGACTTGCTGCCTTCAGCAGGAGGCCTGATGGAGCCAGTGTGGGATGAGTTCACCCTTCCCCCTGGGCCATGTGGCAGGCTGGAGAGCTGCTCCTGGGTTGGGAGTGTCCCTGTGCTTCTCTCCAAGGGGGTGGAAGAGGTGCAGGACTCCAACCTTGCCACTAAGTGGCACCCTCTTCCTGTCACAGCCAAGGCCCAGTGGTGGAGCCAGCACACTCCTGGGTGAGGTAGTCTTCTGGGGGTTAATTCTCTCCCCGTAAACCCTGTTGTAGCTTGCTCGGCTGCCCCTTCCTCCTTGTGGGGCAGACTGAGAGCCAGGACCTAAATCAGATGGATGGACCTTCAGGACTGAGCCAGCTTGGGGGAGGGTGCTAGTAGCTGCTGGACCTTTCTTAAGCTCTGGCCCTCAGGGCTGCTGGTGGTCAGAGGGCAGCTGTGAGGGGCTAACTGATCTAAGGTTTGCCTGGTGTGCTGAGTGGGGCGGAGTCTGGGGAAGAGTCCAGCCCTACCCTCAACAGGAGGGGTAGGAGTTTTAGCAGTAGGGGACTGGGAGTAAAAGCCTGGGTAGGGGCTGGTGGTTACCTACCCTCCACTTTATGTGGTTGTTTGCTCTCTATATCCTACCACCTGCAACTCCAGCACCTGCCTCTGCTCAGCAGGAGCCTCCCACCATTTGCTTCTGGGCTGTAGGTATAGTAGGGCTGTAAGCACCTGTCTCCTGCTTGGTCCTTCTAGTGTGGAAGTAGGGGAGCAGTGACCAGCTCACAGGTGGGAGAACTCTGTCAGGTCTGGAAGCTATAGGGAGTCTGGGTGTGGCAAGGGGTTGGCCACAGCTGCCTGCAGGTTTCTGAGGACTTAGCAGGAGCTTTGCAAGGTTTTGTCAGAGGAAGAAGTAGCACCACCAGCCACCTCTATGGTCCTCAGTGCCCAGTACACTTATACCTACCCCAGCTGCAGCCCCCAGCAACTCTGTCCACCTGAGCCAAATGCTTAGTTCGTTACTTGCCAGAAGCCACAGCCTGTGCCATACTCGCACAAAATGGAGCTATCTCCATCTTCAACACAAAGGAGCAGAGCCTACAGCTCCCAGCATGCAACAGGGCCTGTGCCCCAGAGTATAGCCCTGGGGTTGTCTGCTGCATTGCATGCTGGGAGTTGTAGTCCTCCACTTTCATAGTGGAGCACGCTCAGATGTTCAGGGGGCTTTTGCTGAACAGCAGCCCTGGCCCAACAGTTGTGGGGGGGCAGGCCCCTTTTCTTCAAACACAAAATATTTCACATGCAAAAAAAAGGATCCATTCCAAAAACAAATATCACTTCCCCCTCTTAACAAAACATCAACTTGTAACCCCCCCCTTTTTCCAGGGGCAAAGTGGAGGGGGTGAAAAGGGTGAGTCAAGGTGGGCAAACTTGGGCAAAACCACCCTGTGCCTAATTCCTCCCTTCTTCTACAGCACCTCTTGTGGGTGACTCACCAACCCAGCCTGCCACTACCCTGCAGCTTCTCTATGCCTAGGAAGGGGCACTGAGCTGGGGACAGGGATTGGTAGCCTGAAGCCACACTAAAGTGGCTGCTCTCACCTAGGCAGGCTATTACCATCAGCTGCAGGGGACATGCTCTAGTTTGCACAACTGCACTATGGCAGAGATGGCTGAGCAGGTGCAGGCCGTTGTACCTTAAGGAACAGGGGCATTCTCACACTGGATTTCTGTCTCTGACAATGGGCAGTACCAGATGCTTCAGTGGAAAAGGTAAAGAAACCAGAAAGGACAACATGCCCACAGGCAGTGGCTGGCATATGCTCTGAAGCAGGGGGCATTATAACCTTTCTATTTTTAACCGCCAGTCTGAATGGGGCAGTTCTCGTTATCCATACAAATGCCTGCTGCTTTTCTGAATTCTGCTATGCTCTTCGCCACTGTAGAACATTGTGGCAGTGAGTTCCACAAACAGTCACTACCTGAGTGTCTCCTTTTATCCAGTTTGAATTTGGCACTTTTCAGTGTCATATTGGTATTTTAACAAAGGCTGAAGAGCAATGCCCAACCTACCTTCTATAGACCACTCACGTCCTCGCTTTTCATCTTTCCAATAAAACAGCCCTGTGTTTTTCAGTCTTTCCTGCCTTGGAAATCTCACCCAGTCTCTCGAGTATTCTTGTCACCCAGCTCTGACCACCTGCCTCTCTGGCTGCTTAATCTTTTCTGAGAGCAGGCAACCACAAGTGAACAGAGTCATCTGAGCACTTTATGGAACAGTGTTAGCCTAGCAGAGAGGCTCTTCCCTGGCTCTTCAAACAGCTTCCCACTCTGCTGGCTCTTGACTAACTGCTCCCCACAGCAGGAGGGACTACACTCCACACACCTTCCTCCTCTAGGGTGGAGGGTCTGAAGCTGGGGTTTGGCACAGAACACAGCTCCATGAAGGCTTTACTCCCTTACAGACTGTTACAACAATGGAGACTCTGGGTGGCAGGTGCTCAGCAGGGCTTCAAGTGGCCCCTACCCAGTTGTGGAAGGCAGAGCTAGAAGAGGCCAGGGCTGAGCAGAGCATACTGCCCAAGAACAAGACATTCATGCAGCCAGACTCAGGGCACAGAGAGCTAACAGCTGCCCTCCCATCCTACAGAATCCCTGCACCAGCCACACAAACAGGGACAGTGAGCAGCCAGCGTGAGCAGAGGGCTCAGGTTGGAACACAGTGCAAGCCCAAACCCGGCTCTGCCTACAACGGAGGGAGGATGGCCTTATGGGTAAGGCCCTAGACTAGTCTAGGTTCAGTACCAAGGTCCACCCCACCATTCCTGGGTGACCTCAGGCAATGCCCTGGGGCTAATAATGCTACCCGGCCTCCCCGGGGGAGGTGGTGAGACAGTCAGTGTGCCCGCCGCTCAGCCACAACAGCATCCAAGTCCCCAGCCAGAGAGCGCCCAGGAGCAGTGCCTTTCCCCCCGTGCGTTCAGACCCCAACATTCCACCCCGGGACACCGTTTGCAGCAGCTTTTTAATTTAGTAAAATAAAAAGAGACCAAGTTGCATTTTAAAAGTACCCAAACCATTCCCCTAGCAAATGGGGGGGCCCGGTCTGTTTGGAGACAAAACAGTTACTGCCTCAAACCCAGGTTCCCGAGGTGTAGCCAGGGCAAGTGGCTCCCTGCACCCAGGATTGAGAGCAGCCCCGTGCAGGGAAAAGGAACCTGGCTGGGCTTTGTCCTGTCTCTGGGATCGCTGCATATCACATAGCCCTCGCCAGGCTGCTGAGTGGGCTGATGCTGGCACCTCCTGCTTGCAGGAAAAGGAGAAACAAGGAGGGATATTTCAGGAAGGGGATCTTTGTGCTTTTCTAAACGGTAGCAGCCAATTCCAAATTCCCAAAGCCAGAGAGCAGAAAGCACTCTCAGGGGATCCTGGGCGTTCTAGTTCAAACCCATGACAAGAGTAAACGTAAACGAGAAAGGAAAAGCAGCACAAAATGCAAACAGAATGGAGCCTGCGTGCATCACAGCGTAAGAGCCGGGCCAGGAGACAGAAATGGAGAAGGCTCCCAGCAGGGACAGCGTAGTGCACTGACCTGCCACAAATCCAGACTGTTATACAGCAGCTCTTTTACCAGCCCTGGAATGGGATGTGGCTAGGGAGGCCCCACGCTCCTGCCCCATTCCCTACAGTGCCTCCTGTTGGAAAGGCTGGGACTGACGTAGCTGGGAGCCCCCCCCGCATCCAGCCAGCACTCCTGCCTCACTCCCTACACCACCTGCTGCTGGGGCAGGCTGAGACTGGAGCTTCCATCCCAATCATACATATTTGTAAAGAAAAATGATAGTGTTTTCTTGCCGTTCCCTGCTATCGGCTCTGTAGTGAGGAAAGAAATGGGGAGTGAAGCTGGAGACAAGAAAGTGCCAGGGAATAAAGCTCCGTTGTTCATAAATAATCTTAAAGAGAAGCCCCAAGTACCAGATGGAGCTAGGGCAGGAGTTAACCCCCCTGCACTCCTGGGAACTAGACCTGCCCCTGCTCCCTTCCTGGGGCCATCTCAGGGAATTGAAATACTCAGACCTATTAAGGCAACAGGAGAAAGGTGCGGTGGAGGCCCGGAAAGCACCTCGCTTTCTCCAAGCCCACTCCAGCTCCTTGTCCAGGAAAAGCAGTTGGCAAAAGGAGTCATTGTTTCTCCCCCACTCCTCAGTAGGTTCATGAAGAGAAGAGAAATAAAGCAAGTGCCCTGCAGTGGGAGAGGGGAGGAGGGCACAGTCTGTGCCACGGCCCCTAAACCTTCTGTACTGGGACCTCGCTGGCGGGCAGCTTCTTGCTACGCTTCTTCATGCGGCTGCGAGCATAGACACGCAGGAAGAGAGCCATAAAGACCACGGCCACGCCCAGCCCACCCACCACGGTGATGGCGTGCCCGTAGATGAGGCAGGAGAGCAGAATGGCAAAAGCTTGGCGCAGCGTCATGATGATGGTGAAGACGGCCGCCCCGAACTGATTGATGGTGTAGAAGATGAAGAGCTGGCCAAAGGCGGAGCAGATGGACAGCAGCACGGCGTGGACTGCGAACTCGGAGTGGCGGGCCATGAAGCGGGCTGATTCCAGCAGGGCGCCCTGCTCCAGCAGCGAGCCCATCGTGAAGAGGCAGGAGAAGACGTTCACCCCAAACATCATCTGCACCGGGGACATCTTGTAGGTGAAGAGGGCGTCCTGCCAGTTGGAGGTGAAGCTGTCGAAGATAATGTAGCCAGCCAGGAGGACCACGCCTGAGAAGGTGGTGACGGTGGAGAGGTGCTTGTCGGGGGCGCTGGAGAGCAGGAACATGCTGACCCCCACCGAGATAAGCACCGCCGTTAGGTACTCCCAGTACTCATAGCTCTTGCGCGACACCAGCTTGCCCATCAGCATGACTGGGATCACCTTGGAGGCCTTGGCCAGCACCTGGGTAGGGAAGCTGATGTACTTGAGTGCCTCGTATTGGCACCAGCTGCTGAGGATGTTGGAGAGTGAGGCAAAAGAATACTTGTACATGGGGGCGCCGTGGCGCGGCTGCTTGGTCAGGGCACAATACAGGCCTGCTACGGTGAAGGCCAGGATCCGGTTCATGAAGACCAGGAACTGGGAGTCTTTGAACTTCTCGCCAGGATTGGTCTCAGTGGCCCCATACGTCCGGGTCATGACACGCTCCTGGAGGACACCCCACGTCAGGTAGGAAGCCTGCAAGGCACAAAGAGCAGAGGGTGAGTGAGGAGTAGGGATGGCAGCCAGCAGCCACCACATGCAGGGAGGAACAGGCCTGTCTGAGCATCTCTCCATTTGCAGCCAGCAGGGACCTGGCCCCCCCACTGCATACCCAATGCACCCAGCAAGGAGATGGTGCCTGCCGCCACCATCACGTCAGCAGTGAACCAGCCTGCCCAGCTACTTCATCCTCACTCCCACTGCCCCGACCAGAGAGCCAGGGGAGAAGTCAGCCTGGCTCCTGCCCAGCTGTGTGCAGAGGGATCAATGGGCAGCATTTCATTACGCACAGATCTGGAGAGCACTCTCCACCCAAGGGCAGCTCCCCCTACAGTTAAGGCTATAAATACCCAGTGAAAAACCTGTTCTGGCTCTCCAGTGCACAGCCACAAACTCAAACAACACAGGAAGTGACAAAGCAAGCATCCCAGCTGTCGCATTAACTCTGCCCTTGTACACTTTATGGGATACACTTCACAAGATAAACAGTTCTGTATTAAGCTGGCCGTTTAACCAGAAAAACAGGAACAGACAACATGGCAAAGACGTGCCCAAGATCCTGATGTCAGTGGAACCTTCACGCTGCAGTTCCTGCTCTTTAACTCTGTAGCCTCGGTGGTGTATTAACACAGGTTTTTGCAGGTTTTGTATTAACACAGGTTTTCCTAGGTCATTTCTTAAATAAAAACCAATTCTAATTGCAAACCCAGCAGAGGAAACTGCCCTCCATGACGGCTATCATCTGTCCATCGATGTACTTACATGGCCCTGCTGCCACAGTATCGGAGCTCCTCACAGACATAATGGAGTTATTCTCCTACCTCCCACTGTACCGCTAGGAAACTGACATACAGAGAGATAAAGTGACTTGCCCTAAATCACACAGCGAGTCTGTGACAGAACCAGGAACTGAACGTTGATCTCCTGAGTCCCCATCCAGTGCCTTCACCACGAGGCAGTTCCTCCTCTCATTGTTCAGGCGGCATTTTGGGCATTTTTCCCGTAGCTGTGACTCAGAGAAGCAGGATCACAGTTTCCTATTCATCTCAGCTGAACTCAAACACCAGAGAGATTTTTTTCAGTTTCCTAATAAAATCTACCTGTGGGCAGAACCTGAGCTTAGGACATTCCAGTCCCAGAGGTGAGAACACGGGTTAAACTGTGTAGTGCTCTGATGCATGAAGCACAGTGCGGGGGGCCAAACAGCATTCAAAAACCACTTCTAAATGGCAGCAGCTCACCCATCCAGGTGTGTGGAGAGCAGATAGACAATAACTTCCAACCCACCCGACGCTGGCTGAATGGTTCTCCAAGACACCCAAAGGGCCACGCTGGCAACCAGCCTGGAGCACACAAAAAAGGAGTGCCCCACAGAGACTCCGTGTCCCAGCATGCAATGCTGCCAGGCAAAACTCCATGAGAACACTGGATGCTGGGACTCAGTCTCTTGAGGCCACCAACTGGCAACCTGTGCCAGGTCATAGCTCCATCTCCGCCCCATGGCAGGATGGCCATGAACACGTCAGGGCTCTACCTGGAGGCCAGCAGCACAGAAGAGCAGCTTGAGGACCTGCTGGGCCGTTGAGGACTCCATGGTCTCATTCCGGGCTGCCAAGGAGACATCATCTGGGTGTGCGGACTTGGCCTCGCTGCCAAAGACGCATGACTTGATGATGGGGAAGCAAATGCCACGGCCTGGAAAGTTGAGAGAACCAGGGAGGTCACGTTAACTCAGGAGGAAGGCTTTCTTCCCACCCACCCACCAACCTGTCTGGGCTGTCGCAAGGTAGAGCCTGGGGCCTTCTGTGGGCTGCATCTATAAAGCACCTTCAATTGGCTTGCTCACCCCCCCCCCGCAATCCTCCTTTGCCAACAGGGCCCTTCCCAGCTGAGAACAGACACTAGGCAGGTGCCCAGAGCCGAGAGCTCACCCATTCGCAGATCTGAGGGGCTCTGCACATTACCCACAGTGCTCTATGTTGGTTGCCTTTAACAGATTCCAGAATATCTAACAGGAAACAGCCACAGTTGAGATAAAGCCATGCAGATGAGCTAGATGAGTTTAGCCGTCTCCGGGTAGCCCCTAGCTGGCACTGAAGCAGCGAGAGAGCTCTGCAAGGGGCTCAGGGCTGGAACAACAGAGAGGTAGAGAAGCTGGGGTTTGGAACTGAGGTGCATTGGCGGAGGTCTGAGGCGAGCCCAGGGGGACAGAGGCTGGAATTGAGGTGCATTGGACCCCTCTTACCTGTCTCCAGGTAATTCTTTCTCTTGAAGTACTGGATGAGCAGAAACCCTGGTACCATGATGCTCGCATAGCCCGCAGCATTGAGGAAGAACCGGAAGAGCCAGAAGTCCCCCCACGAGTCCTGTAGGGCGGCTGATACGACGTCACTGGCAGCCATGGTGGGGACAGCAGTCAGCACGACAGCCAGGCACAACCTGCCAAGAGATGGCAATCTGGGCGGGGAGCTGCAGGGGGGGCCACTGGCCCAGCCAAAAACACTCAGAATGTGCCACAGCACATGCGGCCTGTGGCAGATTTCCCCACCCCCTACGGCTCAGGAGCCATTCAGCACACCAACGAACACAGAGATCAGCACTTTCCTATGGCTTTGCGAGGATTCCTACCACCTTCCCAGTCACCATGTCAGCAGCAAGCTGGGAGTGTAAGATCCCCTTCCCCTGCTTTGAGAGTTACCCAGGTGCACCTTCAACACGGGACACTGTGATCAAAGTTCACCCCAAATGGAACATTGGTGTAAGTCACCAGGGAACACGGGAAACTTCTCAGTTTAAATGTGTCCTGGCTAAATTCCATTCAGCCTCCCCAGTTTCAGCTGGGCACAAGAGTCTTCCTCCCTTCTCATTCGGTGTTGCTGTGAGCCTGCCAAACAGTTGTTGCGTCCACCACCAGGGCGACGTTTTGGGGTGGGTGAAGCAATTCCAGTGTGCAGGGCGCTTGGAGGTCAAGGGCACAAGAGAAAGGAATGTTGTTTGCTCAGGATTTCGGAGCCAGGATGTTTGCACCTCTGAACATTCAGGCTCTCGGAGTGTCTGGGATGGTGCTAGTGACATGGCTTTAGACACACACTAGCTCCAAATACTTTTCCTCTTTGGGGCTCTCACTGGCAGGTGTTTCATCTTCAGCCAATCTTTTATTGGGAGGAAAGGGGGAAGCCAGGAAATGGAAGCAGCAGCTCCTGTTTCAGCACCTTCCTGTAAAGCAAACAACAGCTGTGGCTCAGGGGAGGGCCCAGCTGGGAGTTCCCCCTCACACATCCTGCTGCAGCAGATGGAGGTGGGACTGGGAGGGGGAAGAACTTCTGGGGCTCTCAGGGGACAAGGGGAGAGCGGTGACCGGACACACACAGCTTAGAACGTGCAAGGCCATTCACTAGAGCTGAAATCACCAAGGCTCATCCTCAACGCCAGAGAGAGCGTCTGGGCATCTGGGCTCAGGAACTTTCCCATAGGCATCTGGGGTGGGGATTTTAACACCACCCTCCTTGGGAGTATCCAGCGTTCACACAACACTGGCTTAGCCACTAATCTGCCACCATTAACACAGTCGGGGTCCACAGGGACCGACTGGGGTTCTCCCCTCAACAGGATAGGCCCAGTATTGCCCTCACCTCTAACTCATATCCTGGGACAGCGTTACATTACAAGAACAGGAACAAGGCCTGCATGGAAGGTGGGGATCTGGGTCAGCGGATGCTGGGGTCGCTGCATCCCCAAAACGATGACTTTCTATATACACATCTGCCCATGGCAATTAGACTGGGTCATAGCCACCTACTAACTGAGATCAGGGCACTGGAGGGTCAGGACTCCTGGGTTCTATTCCTGGCAATTGCTGACTCAATCTATGGCCTTGGGCAAGTCCCTTCCCCGGTTCACGCCTCAGTTTCCCTGGTTGTAAAACAGAGATGATGATAGTCTCTTCCCTCAGGGGCTGCAAGCCTGAATTAATGTCTCAACTGCTGCAAGGTCCTCTCATGGAAGGGGCCAGAGAAGGGTAAAGTGTTCATTATAACAGAAGTGCATTGACGGGTCCCCTAGGGAGCCTCCTTAGAGGACACTGCAGTATCAGGGCTATGGGGATCATGGATATAAATTTAACCCTTAGCAGCCTAGAGGAAAGACAGGAAAGAAAGTTGCCTTTGACATCCCACCACCTACAACCCCTCCCTTCCCTCTCAGGGAAAGACCTGTGTGGCATTTCCCTTCCCCAAACAGCCTTGGGAAAAACAATGAGGAGTCCTTGTGGCACCTTAGAGACTTAACAAATTTATTTGGGCTAGAACCCACTTCCCAAACTGTAAGGACCTTGTCAAGATAGACACCACAATTTGCACAGAAAATTCCCTTCCTCATGTGACTAACAATACAGAAACTCTCAACCCAGAGAGAAGTTCAAACCACTGCTCCTCTCTGGGACTGCCTGGTTCACATACATTAGCACAAGCTGCAACAGCTGGGTGCTGACAACAGGGGGACAGTTCGATAACCCTGGTTTCCCTAAGGAAGAGGGCCCTGAGAACATTTCTGTGCAGGCTGGGTTCTCGCTAGTGACACTGAGGGCATCACTGACTTAGCACCATCCCACAGAAATCCCACCTCTGCTCCCCTCATTAGCATCTCCTGCAGCAAAGGACACAGACACATGGGGTTCTTGTAATTTAACCCCTGGGCCCAACCGTAGACATGGGGTGAAAGTACATATACACCCCCACCTGATTTGTCTGAATTGTCCTCATTCAAAATTAAATCCTCATTGATCACAGTGGCCCTGGTACTGTGGGCACTGGAGCGGGGCCAGCAGGAGAAGTGCCCCCTGCTTCATTGAGGTCAGATTTAAACTAGATTGAACTGCAGGATTGGGGTCAGGGCTAGCAGACATGGTGTGCCCCTCCCACCTGATACTTGGCCCAGCAGCTGTGCTGAGGACAGCAGGAGGGGTCAGCTGGGGCGAGAGCTAAGGTCAGCCTCCACCACTGGTAATCCCTAGGACTGGGGAGATTTCAGAGAGGGCGAGTGATAAATGGTTTGGTTGTTGGGTGGTGCCTGCTGATGCCTCCCTGGCCCCATCCAGGCCCCCGTGGGAGGAGTAACAGCTCTGGTATCCCAGGCCCACAGCCAAGGGGTGGGTGCAGCCGGACAATGGCTCGCTCTATCCCTGCAGCTAGCAGGCCCCACCAGACAATTCCACACACCAGGTCCCTCCCCTCTCCAACAGGGTGGCTAGTGTTACAGGTAGCACCACACAGCCGCAGCTCGACAGCACTCACCAGGCATGAAAGGAGCTTTCATAGGCTCAGGCCCACAGAGCAGCCAGGAAATTGGGCGGACAAACTCAGCTACTGTTCCCCTTCCCAGAGACGGGGCAGCTTTCTGACGCACAATCCCAGAGCCAGGGCGGGACAGAGCCCCTGACCCTCCCCTCCCGCTGGAGTTTCTAACTTAGCCTTTCAGGCACCTCAGTACTTGGGCCCTGGACTAGGAGTGCAGAGTAAAATGCACCTAACCTAGCTCAGCTCTAAGACCACAGGGAAGGGGAGAGAGGAACCCTTAGAACATAACAAATCCCCTTGCCCCATGGGCTCCTCAGTCACAACCTGCAGGCCCCACCCTGCTGTTCCAGCCCTGGGTTCCTCCCACCCCCAGCTCAGCCAGTGCTCCATAATCCTGACCCACAGCCTCCTACTATCCCCATGCTGGGCTCCTCACATGCAGCTCCACCCATGCTCCTCACTCCTGACCACCCCATGCCTGACACAGCTGCTGATGCCTATTTAGAGAGGCCAAACCAGATGTGAGTGCCATTTGCAGTGACTTTTCTTCAATTCCTTGTGGAGTGGGAGATCTCATGACCGGTTATGTTCATCCGCCCAGTGGGAGTTCCCATCCCACCCAACGGATGAGCCATAGCCCCTGGATTCCTTCAGCTGACTGGCCTTGGCAGTGCCTGATCTGCCAGCAGCACGGAGCCTGGAGTGAGGGGGTGCATGGGCTGCAACAAGTCTCTCCCTCAGCAGCCTTCAGGGCCATGGTGAGCTTGGCAGACCTTATCTAGCTCCCTGTGCAGAGTATTACCAGCAGGACACTCTTGCGGTGGTGGAACAGAGGGTGTCAACATCACTCAGTCAACAAGGGAAGGGCCTGGCTCCAGGAGACCTTGGGCTTCTCTGGCCTGTGAGGGGGCACTCTGATCTGGGGGGACCATTTCTTGCTTCAAAGGTTTTAAGGGGGTTTTAGGCTTCCCCCCCCAGAACTAACAGGTGGTGCCAAGTTACCAGCATTCTCCCTTTTTTGATTTGTCTAGTAGGGCCAGATTTTCCAAGAGAGCTCAGTGCTCTATAGAAAATCAGGCCATGAGCATCACAGTGGGAACGGAGTGCTACAGAAAATATGCTCCTGACTCTGGTGCCTCAGTGGGAACTGAGCACTTGACAATCTGGCCCCGAATGAGCATGCTGAGCTCTTTTGAAAAGAGCTGCCCCTCTGCAGTGATCAGGCCTGGGACAGTCCTAGCCAGGCCATGGGGACTCTGGAGAACACCTTAGGGGAAGGGAAAAGCTTAGAAACTAAGGGCTGTGACTGGCGGCTGAGCCCAGGGAAATCTAGTTCCAGCCAACCCTGATCTAAGTGTCACATACCACCAGAGGACCCATTCTCAGGGGGATCCCCTGAATTACTCCTTCCTCCAGCAGAAGGGTTCTCAACCTTTTCCTTTCTGAGGCCCCCCCCCCCCAACATGCTATACAAACTCCATGTCCCACCTGTGCCACAACAACTGGTTTTCTGCATATAAATGCCAAGACCAGCATAAGGGAGTGGCAAGCAGGGTGACTGCCCAGGGCCCCGTGCCACCAGGGACACCATGAAGCTAAGCTGCTCAAGGATTTGGCTTTAGCCCTGGGTGGTAGGGCTTGGTGCCCTGGGCTGCAGTCCTGTGCAGCGGGGCGTTGGCTTTCTGTCGTGGGTCCTAGTGAGTCTAAGACCGGCCCTGCTTGGCAGACTCCCTGAAACCAGTTGGCGGCCTCCCAAGGGGGCCCAGACCCCTCATTGAGAATCACTGCTCCAGCATACTGGAGACATTGGTCAATTTGCCCAGTGAGACCCAGACCCCGCAGACACCGAGCACCCCTAGAAAGCATGGAACCTACCCCCCACGCACACACACACAGGCAACTTCCAGGGAAAAACCTCTTCACTGGCTCAATCCCACCAGCCTCTGGGGGCTCTACCCCAAAACCAGAGCCCTCCTTAGGGACTGCTGCTAATAAAGGCCTCGTCCTGAACACACATGGCCACAAGGACCCTGCAGGCCAGAGGCAGATGCCCTGCGCTGTTCCCACCACGCCACAAACGGAGATGTCACCACAAGCAAGGCATGGCTGCCCACTTCCCCAATTCAGGCTTGGGCCAAGACGTGGCTCAGGGAAAGGGCCCGCAGGGGCTAATCTAGTCGCCGGCTCCTCTAGGCAAGTGCCAGCCCTGCCTCGGGCAGCTGCCCAACCACCCACCTGTGGCCTGGGCAGGCAGCAGCGCTCGGGGCCCGCTCCCGCCCCAGGGGCTGCTGTACGGGGACACGCTGGGAGGGTGACAGCCAGGCTGAGCGCCCCGCTCCAGCACGGACTCGGGTCTGCCCAGCCCCCTGGAGCCGCCCAGCCCTGCAGCAGGGGCCAGCCCGGGCCCGGATCGGGACCTCCCCGGGGAGCCTGCCCCCGACCCCGGGCTGAGCCCCGCTGCAGGAGGCGGCTGCCCCACAGCCCTCCCCAAACCGGCTCCGCACCGTGGCCAGTGGGGCTCCAGCCGGGGCCGGCCGCTCCCCACACAGAGGCCCCCACAGCCGCTGCCCCCCGCCCCGGCGGGGCCCGGGCGCGGAGCCAGCGCTGCGGCCGGCGGGATCCAAGCTCCCCCCGGAGCCCCCGCCCCCACCTGCGGCCCAAGCTGCCGGCCGGGCCGGTGCGCGCGGCTCCGCGGCCGCCCCGCGCGCCCATGAGCTCCCCGCGGCGGCTGCGTCCAGTCCGGCGTGCGGCGGCGGCGGCGGCAGAGACAGGGACCGCGCCGCTCGGCCCAGAGCGCAGCCGCGCCGCTCCCCACAGCGCCGCCCGGCGGCCGGGAGGGGCCCCGAGGGCAGGAGCCTCGGGGGAGTGACCCAGCCCGTGCCTCGGCCAGCGAAGGGGAAACGGCTTGGGGGGCAGAGCGGGGCAGCAGGGGGCTGTGGCTGGGGGTCGAGGGGCAGCAGCGGGGAAGGGGTAGTGGGGGGCAGCAGGGGGCTGTGGGTGAGGGTTGAGGGGCACAGTGGGGGGGCAGCAGGGGGCTGTGGGTGAGGGTCAAGGGGCATCAGTGGGGGTGGGCAGAGTGGGGCAGCAGGTGCGGTCGAGGGGCATCAGTGGGGGGGGGAAAGAGTGGGGCAGCAGGGGGCTGTGGGAGGGGGGTCCAAGGGCCTGATCAGTGCTGCGGGGGACAAAGTGAGGTAGCAGGGTACTGAGTAGAAGCAGGTTTAATTTTATTGGGGCCCAGGACACAGAACATTTGGGTCCCCCATACCCAGGGCCCCCGCGCACAGGCCACATGGGCCCCTGTGTTAATCCATCACTGCATAACTGCAACTCGCACAGCTGCTGGTGTCTCCCTCTGGGTGCAGGCTTCAGGAGCAGGAACAGCCTCCTGCTGCCTCCCAGCACCGGGAGTGGCTCCTTCACGCTACTAGCACAAGCTGCTTGGGGCTTGGCAGCGCCGACAAGCTCATGAGTCAGAAGCAGCCGCAGTTAGGCCAGAAGATTGCCGGTCACCCCCATTCAGTAGCTTTAGTGGCCTTGCAGCCAGAGCGAGCCCCTCAGGGGCAGAGACTGCCTCCAGCCCCCCCAGGCCCTCGAGGGAGCACTGAGGCATGCAGGGAACATGGAGATAAAGTTCAGTCCAGAGCCTCCTGCACTGGGATTCAAGCTCCAGTGCCCACCACAGCTCCAGGAGGCGGCAAGCATGGGATCTCTTACAATGGGGGCTCATGCCTGGGGCAGGGAGCGGCTTTCAGTTCAGTCACACACCTTTCACCAGAGAGCTGGGCTGCAGGCAGCGGCTGCCCCAGAAGGCACATGGAAGCCCGCCCTGGGAACAGCATAGCCTGCGCCCAACCTTGGCCCAGCAGCCTGGGGCAGCAGCCCAGGGCCAACAGAGCTCAACTGGGGTAAGGTCACACGCTGAAGTGGATTTGCCTTAGAGAGGCACTCGGATCTCTCCCCCCATGTGCCTGTGCCTCCCTCCACAGCCCCCTGGGGCTGCTCCCTGAAGGACAGTCCCAGTCTGTTGGAGACAAAGCAGGGCTTCCAGGAGGTTGTAACCCATCACTTGCTCCCTCCTCCTCCCGGGACAGTGAGTCCCATCTCCACACACTGCTGTAGCCAGTGCAGCTTGGTGTCAGCTATCCACCAATCCCTGCCCCATGGGAAAGCGGGGAGATCAATCTCTATGTGCCACTCAGTTCCTGGCTCCCAATTTGTCAGCAGTGAGGCCAATCAGTGCCCCTGGGGATGGGAACCTCAGGGAATAGGACCCTCCCTGCCCTTCCCAAACAAATTTCAATTAGGCCACCAAAACAGCACCAGATCCCACTCTGGTTTCAAACCCATGGCCTAGAGATGAAATGCACCACAGAAGAAAAAGCCTTTGCCCTTTCCTAGCCCAATCACAGGATTCCAGGGTGCTTTACCCACTCCACTTCAGGAGGGGGAGGGCGTCCATCGGTCTCCCCATTGTATAGAATAGGATGCTGAGGCACCGAGGAGGAATTTACTCACCTAGGAACATCATAAAGTAGTTGCAGAGATAACTGAGGGATAGAGGCCTGAAGCCCTGGCTGCCAGTCTCCTCCCCTAGCCATCAGAATGGCCATTCTGGGTCAGACCAATGGTCCATCTAGCCCAGTATCCTGTCTTCCAATGGTGGCTGGTGCCAGATACTTCAAAGGGAAGGAACAGAAGGCAACTATCAAGCGATCCATCCAGTCAACCAGTCCCAGCTTCTGGCAGTCAGAGGCCTGGGGACACCCAGAGCATGGGGTTGTGTCCATGACCACCTTAGCTAACAGCTAGTGATGGACCTAGCCTTCCATGAATTTATCAAATTCTTTTTTAAACCCTATTACAGTGTTGGCTTTCGCAACACGCCCTCAACAAGTTCCACAGTGTGACTGCGTTGTGAGAAGTACGGTCCTTTTGTTTTAAACACGGTGCCTGTTCATTTCATTGGGTAAATAACACTTTCTTGTTTTCTCCACACCATTCATGATGTTATAGACCTTTATCATAACCCCCTTAGGCGACTCTTTTCCAAGCTGAAAAGTCCTAGTCTTTTTAATCTCTCCTCCTAGGGAAGCTGTTCCATACCCTTAACTATTGTGTTGTCCTTCTCTGTAACTTTTCCATTTCTAATATATCTTTTTTGAGATGGGGCGACCAGAACCACACACCGTATTCAAGATGTGGGCATACCATGGAGTTATAGAGGCATTGTGGTATTTTCTAATTTATCTATCCCTTTCCTAATGGTTCCTAACATTGTTAACTTTTTTTGATGGCCGCTGCACATTGAGCAGACGTTGTCTGACAGCTATCCACAGTGACTCTACCATCTCTTTCTTGAGTAGTAACAGCTAATTTAGACCCCATCATTTTATATGTATAGTTGAGATTATGTTTTCCAATGTGCATTTCTTCGCATTAGCAACACTGAATTTCATCTGCCATTTTGTTGCCCAGTCACCCAGTTTTGTGAGACACCAGTCCACACTCCCCTCCTGCAGTTGAGAATAGAGCCCAAAAGCGTTGACTGCCAGGCCTCTGCTCTCACCACTTCGGTCCTCTGAGCCACACAAGGTCCTGCAGAAAGCTGTTTGGAATGATCCAAGTGCAACTCGGCCAACGAAGGCCCCAGTTTGTTTGTTTGCCTTTGGGACAAGGACCGAATGGGCAGCGCTCCAGCCTGGCACCCAGAATTCTCCAGGCCCTGTCCTAGCACACTGGTGGTCAGCCTCCACCAACAGGCTCAGGGCACATGTACTTCCAGAACCACAGCTCCAGCGCTTGCACCATCCTGCTGCCATGACTTCACCCCAGCTCCCAGAGCGCCTCCTTTGGGGGCTGAGTAGTGGCAGCCCCCCTGGGCTGGCTGCTTCCTCTGCACAGAGCCATGAGAGGGGGAAGAAGAGTGGTATCAATACCGAGATAATTTTCTACAGGATTGATCCCTTTATTCTTTAAATAACATTTGAATGCCCCCTCCCTAACCACCGGCAACAGCTCAGGCCATAAGTGCTTCCCTAGCATGACACCAGAGCTCCCCCGTCACCAGAGCATCCAGCAAACCACACCTTGCCAGGGGCTCAGGACTGAGAGACCTAGCCACGCAAGGAGCGCTGGCAAAACACCAACGTGGGGAGGTGCTGCAATACCATCAACAGCCACAAGGGGGCAGCACAGAACAGATTATTACTTTTTTCCTGAGACCTTGTTTTAAAAAGGGAAACCAGAGTATTTTAAAAGGCTCTTACATCCCACCCCCTACACTGTTCTAGTCCTGGGCCTTTCCTGGGCAGACCCCACCAATCACATCAAAATGAAGATGGAGCTAGTTTGAGCAGCTCCAGAGCCATTGCCACTAGATTTTGGCTGAGGCCTTTAAACTCAACTCATTTGTGACCACATCAGGGTGTAAGTCCTAAAATACCCGGGGGGGGGGGGGGAGAAGAGGAGGGAGAGAGATAAAGACAGCCAATGATTTGAGCTGCCCAGAGGAGCCGCAGAGGCTGCGGCTAGGCTCACGAAGTGTTTGCTAAGAAGTTTTGCAGCTTTTCCTGGCAAAACTATTGCAGCTGCCCTTCCAAGAATTCAGGAAAAGGGAACAGGCTCTCCAGAGCATCCCAGGCGATTGCGCCATCCAGGACTTGCCCCCCACACAATAAACAGCCATTCCAAAGCGGTGAGAATGTCACCAGCTTACATGGGGTCACAGGCACCATGGCTCCCCCCCTGGCTCCCAAATGCTACACTAGCTACACCAGGGGTGGCCAACCTGAACCTGAGAAGGAGCCAGAATTTACTAATGTACATTGCCAAAGAGCCAAAGTAATACATCAGCAGCCCCCCAGCAGCTCCCCCTGCCCCCAGCACCTCCCACCTACTGGCAGCCCCACCGATCAGTGCCTCCCCCTCCCGATCAGCTGTTTTGTGGCCTGCAGGAGGCTCTGGGAGGGGAGAGGGAGGAGTGAGGACACGGCAGGCTCAGGGGAGGGGGTGGGAAGGGGTGGAGTGGATACAGGGCCTGTGGCAGAGCCAGGGGTTGAGCAGTGAGCACCCCCCGGCACATTGGCAAGTTGGCACCTGTAGCTCCAGCCCCAGAGTCGGTGCCTATACCAGGAGCCGCGTATTAACTTCTGAAGAGCCGCATGTGGCTCCGGAGCCAGAGGTTGGCAACCCCTGATCTACACACCTGCCACAGGGAGGCAGCCATGCTGGGGGTGGGGTGGGGACACACATGGCAGCCCGAAGAGGGGAAGTGGCTAATCATCAGGGGAAGAACCCTGGGCCCCTCTCCAGCCTCTTCCATTGGAGAATCTCCAGGTCCTTTACTGATGTCAGTGGATTAAGCTCCTCACACACAAGCGTGTGTGCACTGCTCTGCAGGGTGGGTCGGTGTTGTTAAACCCTTTCAGAGAGGGAAACTGAGGCACAAGGAAGGGAAAGGCACTTTGTCCAGGGTGATGCAGCCACTCAGTAGCAGAGCTGGGGATAAAACACCAGGTCTCCCAGCCCCTCCCTCCTCTGAGTCTAGCTACAACTGCAGCTGGGAGTGCAAGTTGCCTGGACGGAACTGCCCAAGCAGGGAGCAGCATTAGCTAAGCTGGGCTCACATAGGGAGACAGACAGGGAATCTCAGGGAGCAGGGTATGGGATTTCCTTGGGAAGAGGCAGAGGGGCCCCTGCACTGGGTTCTGCGCCCCTCTCCAGAAGGAAACCTGTACCTCCCATCCAGCTCCACCCACAGGAGGAGGGCTCCCTCCTCTTCATCTTCATGTCCAGTCTGGCCCCGCTCCCTCCTGGTTGGGGAGGGGCTGGCTGGGGTACAGGGCAATTCTGCTCATGGGGGTGCTGAAGCCTTCAAGCGGCAAGAAGTCAGAGCGTACAGCCCCCAGTGGTCACTGAGGGAATCACGAGGTCCTGATCTTGAGTGTACAGAAGAAGGGTTTATGGGAGTCTGCGTCTCCTGGGGAAGGGCAGTGGGAGCCCCTGCAACTGCTCCAGCAGCGTCTGGAGGTGTGGGGGAGAAGCACTCCCTACTGCACAGTCTGGGACCAGGAAACACCCCCTCCCAGCTGCTCCTCCATGCAGTCTGAGACCAGAGCCCCCTGCTGGCCACTCCCATTGCAGGCAGGGGAAAGAGCAGCAGCAGCCCCGACGCATCATCCGAGGGTCCCATGCAGCGCATGCAACTTCCTCCAACTTCCACCTGCTCAGGGAAGGGTGTTTGGGTGGAGAGTTGGGGGCCACTGAGCCCACTACAAGGGGAAAGATTTCCTGAGCCGGCTCCACTCCTGCAGCTGTAGTGCCATGGCTGGGTGAGTCGGGTCCCATCGGGCATAGGGAGCCAGGGGCGGACCCCTCAGTCAGAGTCTGGTCGCTCAGTCGGAGAACACCACCAGCTTCCCCGAGATCTTCAGGTCATCGAAAGGCAGGAGGGCGAGGAGCTGCCAAGGCAACAGGCATGGAGAGGTCAGGGTTAGTGCCAGAGAGGCCAAAGGAGAGCAGGTTCCCTGGGGACTGAATGCATCTGGAGCCAGGGCCAACACAGCCCAGCCATCCCACGCACCCCAGGGGAAATGCACAACTAATGGCGAGTTAGCGCTGATGAGAGTACACAGCACACTGCCATGCCCCTCTAAGCAGGGTGGGGAGAGATAGGGCAACTGCACACTCCCCCTGAGAGCCCTATGGCGCCTCCTGCTGGACTGGAGCAGCCACCGTCTCCAGCATTCCTGTCCCAGGGCCACGGCCTCCTCCCTGGACACCCCATCACATGTTTCCCCCACAGCGGAGCACACGGACAGACTCACATCATCATTGCCGTCGGCCAGGTCCTGGGCAGTCTCATCTTCCATGTTCCTCAGCAGGGTGTCAGCCCCTGAGTGGTACAGTATGGCCGCCATGGCAGCATCCTTCCTGCCCACGGCCAGGTGTAGCGGGGTGCAGCCGTTGTACATCAGGGCATCCACGTGGGCCCCCTTGCTGAGCAGGTACTGAACTGCCTCACGGTCACGGCTCTCCACTGCCAGGTGCAGGGGCGTCTTTCCACTTGTGCCGTCCTGGAAACGGCAGTGCCCAGTGTGTTAGAATGGGTTCACACTTTGTCCCGCCCCTGCAGCTGCCAGTGTAGGGCCCAGGGCGAGGGGATGGAACCCCAATGGGGCGCACAGACTGTATCACAATGGGCACCTGCCACCAGCCTGAAGGGGACCTGCTGGCCCTGCCCTCTGCCTGCCACCAGGCAGATCTGGAGAGGCTTCGGCATGGAGCTGGGAACGTCCATTTGGGAGTTTGGTGCCCGCCAGGGCCCATGCCCCATCTAACCTGCAGCCGCCTGGGGAACCAGCTTCCAGAAACCGGGAGGGTACAGAGACTCCTCAGGACACTGATCTGGGGAAGGTGCACAGAGCAATACAGCTGGCAGTGCCAAGGCCAGCTGCCCTCACCCACCAGCCCGTGTACTACCTGGACGTTAATGTCAGCTCCACTCCGCAGCAGCAGTCCCATCAGCTGCAGATTCCCCTTCAAAGTGCTGATGTGCAGACAGGCTAAGCCTGGGGAGGAGAGAGACCCAGAGGCAGCTATTATTGTACTGTATTCCTGTAGCACCAAGGAGCCCCAGTCGCGGACCAGAGCCCCATTATCTATTGCCTAGCACAAACACTGCACAGAGAGACGGTCTCTGCCTAGGGCATCTCAGCGTGGACCCTAGCACCCATCACACGCCTACCCTGCAGCTATGGAGCTGGGCACCGCCTCTGACACCCCTGCCTTGCTTCTCACCTTGCCAGTTCTGGAGCTGCAGGTCCTGCAGGCTCCTTCGAGGCTCTGTGCTCGCCCCCAGCTCCTGCAGCAGCTGCTCGGCGCACTCCAGGTTCTGCTGCTCGCAGGCTACGTGCAGAGGGGTGTTGCCATTGCGGTCCTGCAGGTCCAGGCTGACCCCATTGTGGATCAGCGCCCTCACCACGTCGGGCTGCTCAAGGTACACGGCCAGGTGAAGTGGGGTCTGTGGGCAGCAAGACAGTGAAGGGTCAGGGGTAGCATCGGGAGGGCACAGGGGCCCCACAGGTTGGGGCAGTTGGCAAGGGATGACAGCAGTGGGCCACCCCAGGCAGGGCCCACGGAAGTAGTACAAGCTACCAACCGCCACAGCCTCTCCTGGGTGAGGGAAGTGGAAACACCGCAGTCCTCACTCCGGGTGGGTTGGGGGGAGATCCAGGCAGCTCCACCCCCAGGGGTGCTCATGTTGGCTTGGGGCCTCTGATAACTATGGGGCTGCATACAGTGCCGGCCTGAGTGTCTGCATTTTCAGGGTCCTATCTGGGTACCCCACACACCAGCCAAAGGCTGCTGTCTGCATAACTTGCTTCAACTAAGGCACCCCAAATACCTACAGCGTTGACCTGGGGGGTGAGAGCATCACAGATCCTCAGGGGGCCAAGACACTAGCCTTGGGGGCATGAGGAACAAGGCCAGGGCCTGGGGGAATGGGGGTGTGGGGAATGGCTAATCTGGACAGGTCCACCTGCTAGGCCATTCCTGAGGGCTGACGGGGGATCACCTGGATTGGAGCACCCTCCTCCCCCAAGTACATACCTGGAACAAGTCATTCTGGATCTCCAGCACCTCCGTGGGCAGGTGGGTGATGCAGAAGAATGCCAGTGCTGGGAAGCTATGGATGATTGCCAGGTGCAGCAGCCTGCAGAGGAGGAGATGGGTCAGTGCTGCGGTTCCCACACGGCGCCCAGCCTGTCGCTCCCACACCACTACCCCACAGAGACACAAACGCTTCCATGCCCCCAGCCCTGGAATTGGGAGAGGAACCCCTCAATGCCCATGCCACATCAGCCTGGCACAGACATACCCACCCAGCCAGGGGAGCAGATCCCCAAGGTGCCCAATTCCTGGTGTCGGGCAGAAGGGAACAGAGCAGCTCCCTGCCAACATGGGCCACTTAGAGAAACAGGTTCAGTGACGGTGGGTTCACTGGCCTCCACCCACTCTCCAAACAGGTTCTCCCGAGCACAGGCAGGGTGGGCAGAGCTGCCTTGCACAGGCTAGGCCCAGGTCCAGCTAGGGGTGGTTCTATGGCCCATTTGCAGGGGTGTTACCAGGTGACCCCAACTCACTCACTTCTACCCCCTAGCATTCCCCACCTGAGCTCAGGACAGTCACCCCCACTGCAGCCAGCCCGAGCATCCCATGTGGACAGTCTCGACGGGCATGCAGATTGGGGCCCACAGAGAGGCAGCCTGAGACAGATCATGGGCAGAAGGGACCCCATTCATCCTAGGAGTCCAAAGAGCCTCACAAATAATAGAGGTCCCCCCACCCCTTGCCAGCTCAGCAGCCAACAGAGAGGTGGCTAAGGAGGCCAGAGCGAATGCCAAGTCCTATTAGCAACATGAGGGGATCCTTATGCCTCTGCAGAGCCCATGAGAGCTTGGCCCTCCAGCTCCTGTCCGAGACCCAAACCGAGCAACCCAGACAGACTCTCAGAGGCAGGAAGGGTAGAGTCGTTCCTGCTAGGACACAAACCCTAGGGAGCCTGGAATACATCCCCCGGACCCAGGGAGATGCGGCAGCAAGGGAACCACGACCTAGTGCTGGCCAGCAGCTCCTAGGGGAATTCCACTCCCTCCCCCTCCCTGCAGCCACAGCACTTCTGCTTTCCTGACTCAAGGGCAGGCAGCAGGGGCGTGGGATACAGTGTGGGAGGGATCCAGGAGATTAGCTGAAGACCACCTGCCATTCTCTGGAGTCCCCTCATCCACCGAGACAGAGTGGGTTGCCCCAGCTCAGACTGGTCTGGGAATGAACTGGGCCAGGGTCCGCAGGAGAAGAGAGAAAAATCAGAACTGGATTACCAGACCCCTCCCCCCAACCCCATGGGACCACCAGTGCTGGGTTAGGGGGCACGGCTGACCAGATGGAAATATATCTACCAAGACTAAGCACCCGCCACTGTCTGCTGGAGCCCGCAGCCCCACCTGGGCCCAACTCTCAGCCCCCACAGAAATCTGCACAGAAGACTGGAGCCCAAGGCCCCAGACACCAAGAGACACGTGTGAGAGCCCACGAGCCGCACTCGTGCGAGTTTCACACCAGTCCTTGTCGCACCCTGAGCAGTCAGAACAAGAGTGAGAAATCTGAAGGGAATTTCCAGTCCCGCACAGAACGTCTGTCATTACTTCAGCGCCAAAAGCCACCCCCAAGCAGAGCTATGAACCCCTCCTGAACTCCCTCTCTAGCCAGACCTGTCTCCCATCTCCCCTGAGCATCTCCAAGGCCTCTAAAGATAGAAACAGTAACGCCACTCTAGCTTCAAGGACCCACTCCCAGGCTGCGGGACAGAGAGCTGGGTTAGCATGTACTGCGCGGGAGGGGGTGAAAATGAGGGGGTGGTTGCATGTGTGCTACAGGCTAAGCCAGAGGCAAGTTTTGCATTTTGTTCTGATCACAGTGAGGTCTCTGATCTCCTGTGGGAGTCTGTTCCAGCCTCAGGCCACCTCCTGCGAGAACTCTGGCTCCCACATGGTGCGGGACGGCCCAGTGGTGAAGGGAAAGCTGATTGCCAGGGGAGGTAGGCCCAACCTCAGGGAAGGCTCTGAACACCACCACAGCGTCCTTGAACTGGACTCGGCATTCACTGCAGAGCAAAGCACCAGGCTGATGCAATGGTGGGGATGGTGGCTTTGTTAGGGACATACTGCTCTCAGGGCAGGTGGCATCATAGTGTGTTGCAGTAACAGTGCCGGGAGGCCAGGGACAGGTGAGGCAGCATGGCCAGCTTGGGGTCTCACTGGAAAGGACACAATCTTCTGGCAGGTTGCAGGTGGGAGTGAGGGGGGAGACACTGGGGCACTAACAACACTGAGGAGTCCTGAAGCCACAGGGGGAAGTTATAGAGGAGGTGCGCCTGGGCTCAGCTTTCACCAGCTGCTCCCTGTCCAGGTGTCAACACGGGCCAGGCATGGAGAAGCTGCTGTTCACAAGTAAGATAAGGAGTGCTGCTCATTTACTTCATTTACTCGGCAGCTCCCCAAGGTGACTACTGCAGCGTAAAGGCTGGAGTGCTGGGGGGCCCCCAGGGGAGGGCATGAAAGGTGGAGGGCCAGGTGTCCTGGATGGCACACTGGGCCTGGTGGCCGATGTGACTGGTAGTCTCTTGAAGGGGGATGGAGAGAGGGACTAGTTCGGTCTGGAGGAGTTCTACATGGGGCGACTTTGGTGCCTTCTTCTGGGCCATGCTGGAAGCTTATCCCGACCTCATTGCTGAGCAGGAACAGCAGCTCAGGTCTGTCAGCAGCCAGGATCCAGGGGACCCCAAGCTGGTCCCCTTCAGGCAGAAGGAGCAGCAGGAAGAGCCAAACCAAGCCTCTGTGCCTTACTGCATTGTCCCGGGGGAAGCCCCAGGTCACATGGGCATGGGGAATTCCCCGGCTGCACTGGAGGGAGTGGCCACCCACAGTTTGAGCAACAAATGGGGGTGGGGGAGGGGGCCCCTTGCACAGCTAAAGCTCCCAGCGTAGGGGGAAGAGCAACTGACAGCTGTGCGTATGGGGCATTCAGCAAGGAAAATACCTACTGGAACCAGCCTCTGGTTGTCGGGGGGAAAGAGAGAAGCAAGGTTTCCACTGGAGGGTACTAGGGGAAGGGGGGCTGTGGGGGCTGCTGGTCAGGACAGAGGGGCATTGGCAGAGCTGTGTGTAGCTCAGCGGGCATGGCAGTAAAAGCATCTGGGCCCCATTTACCTAGCAATTGCACCATTACCAACACCAGGGAAAAGACACTGGGAGACTACCAGACAACCTCAGCATAGACAAGGTCCTTGGTGGCTCCTGCAGCTGGGCCTCCCTCCCCATTTACCAGGGACAGCCCCTGTTTCTATAAGCCAGCTCCCACTGAGTCCCTCCCAGTCCCCCTGCCAGCAGGGCTATAGGCGTGGCCTTGCTTCTCAGCCCCTATGCATTAGATAAGAAGTCTTAGCAGATGGGACTTTCCAGGGCAATTCTGACTGAACTTTAAACTTCTGCTGCTTTCACTTTTCGGAGCCAAACAGCTCCCAGGAGACTGAGGCCAGGCCCAGCATGAAAGTACATGGAGCCCTCTGTAATTCCTACCAAGCCAGTCCCCACCCTCAGGAATCCCCCACCCCCCAACACACGCACCACATCATACCCAGAACTGGTAGTCGGGGAAAGGTGGGCCAGTCACACGCTTAAGGCTGAAAACCCAAGTCTGTCAATCCGCCCCCAGCTCTCAGTAGAACGGTTTTGGTTTAAGGTGACTGCGCTGCATGACCCTGGCCGAGTGAGGGGACTCACCTTCCCTGCCTGTAAAAACAGAGGGAATATGACTGCCCCACCTTTAAAGCCCTGTAGAGCTCTTTGAGGACCGGCATGTAAAGGCACCAGGGACTAGCAACCCACTGCATGTCTTGCTGAATCAGTGCCTGGGACTTTCACCGGGAAGTTGGTGCCATCTAGGCCATGCCTTGTTGGGAGTATTTCCCCTGCCCCTGCACTCTGTCTCCCACCAGTCTCATTTCCGCATTTGTTCCCCCTGTATCATGTGGCAGTCCTTCACTTCCTGAAACAGGCATAGAGATCCCAACTGTCTCAAGTTCTCCGCGTGCAGAACCAGAGCTGAGGGATGAGCCAGCGGCATGAAAGGTTGGTGCCTCGGCCCCATTACAGAGCAGGGCATCATGATGATGCAAGCGAGGGATCAGGATTATCTTGTGCCAAAGCGGGAACCCCCTGACCCTGCAAAGCATGAGGCACAGAGGCCTCAGCCTTCTTTACTCTTTCCTAGGCCTCAATATTGCCAATGATGACCATACAGCTCCAAGAATACCACTGGTCTGGCCAGCTGCCTCACCCCACAGCAAAGAGGACAACACCCAAACTCACACCTGAGGAAGAACTCTATGTAGCTGGAAAGCCTGTCTCTCTACCTAACAGAAGTTGGTCCAATAAAAGATATTTCCTCACACACCTTGTCTCTCTAATACCTTGGGACGGACATGACTACCACCACAATTATTAACATAAAAAAGGCTTTGTTGCCAAGCAGTTGAGGTTGCCACACACACACACATTTAACACAAACCCCCAAAATCAAGGAAATGGACAGGCAAGCCACCAAGCAAAATATACCCTCTACTCCTTCACCTGCAATCATATGCCTTCCCATTGCCACAGCTACCATACACCACCGACCACACACCACACCCTTAACTCAGCCCCTCTTTCACAGCTACCGTACACCACCGACCACACACCACACCCTTAACTCAGCCCCTCTTTCACCCCTAACAACTGCTAGTGTTCGGGGGAACTAAGCTGGTGGGACAACTGAGGTAGTAGGCTGTTGCGTTGGGAGAGGGGAGCTTGGGAAAGGGGTGTGTGCAGAAGGACAGTTAAGGGGGGTGATGGAACTGCAAAGGGCGATGGTAGTGTGGCCCTGTGGATAGGTCATTTGATTGGCATTCAGACCTGCCACCAGTATGCTGGGTGATCTCGGGCAAGGGGACCCTTCCCCTTCCTCAGCCTCCATTTCCTCTCACACCATTTGTCTCCCTTGTCTATTGAAATAGCCAGCTCTGTGTTTGTCCTGGGGCCCTGTTGTATTAGGCACAATCTCAGCTGGGGCCTCTATGTTCTATTGTAGCAGAAATAATAATATTGTAATGAACTAGTCAGACAGGCAAAGAGAGAACGCAGATGCAAACATACATTCACCACCTTCTGTTGCATGGAATCCAGAGCCCTCACCTGTGGGTCATAGCATCTGTACTGCTCCCCTGTGGGGATTTGAACCCATGAGCAGCTAATGGAGATTATTTTTAGCTTAACTGGGAGAGACCCAGTTGGAGCAGGAGGGTCAGAGTTCTATTCCTGAGAATGTCCCAGTGGGCTCACCATGCAGCACAGTCACAGCTGTGACATCTTGGATGGTCCTGGATTAATTACAACTTTATACAGAGCTTTGGATGGTTCTACACCCTGCTCCAAGCAGCTCATGTACTTGAAAGAGGGGGAAAGCAGAGGAGAGGATGACTCGAGAACTATGGCTTCTACACTTGGGGGTTAATCCCAATCACATGGCAAGAGAAGCTTTAGCATCACCACAGATTCATTGAGGTTAGAGTAAGGGACTAGGATCCTGGGCTCTATTCCCACTTCTGCCACTGACTTGCTATCAGACCTTGGGGAAACACTTAGGCTTTGTGCCTCAGTCTCTCCCCTTCAAGAAATGGGGTTGGTAATACAGATCCCGATCTGGGAGGGGCTGGGAATCTTAATTGATTCCCATTCGTAAAGGGCTTTGAGATCCCTAGTCAGGCAGCATTGCCCTACAGTCCCATCCACCCACTCAGCCTACAAGTATCCAGAACAAGGGATCAAACATCGGACATGATTTGTTCTATATAACTGCCATCCTCACCCCCCTTCCTGCCCACATGTTAAAGAGAAAATTCACACTCTTCTCCCTGCTCTCTCCCAGGAGAGGCATGGGAAATCATGCAAATATCAGTGTTTGCAGTAAACACTTGATCATTCATGGGAGGAAAGGAGGAAATAGAGCTAGTAGAGGGAGGATTTGGAAAACAGAGAGCACACATTCCTGAGGAGAGCAGCACAGGAATTCCAGTTATCCTGTTTTCCCTTTTAACATTCCCTGCTAACCCCTTCCTCAGAAAACAAACTGACCAGCAGGAACCTTTACCACACAACTGGGCCAATGCATCTCACACCTGACCTACAGCATCTCTGCTATTGCAGTCCTGAGCTCCCCACCCACAGCTCTGATGGCCTACCTCACTTCTGACCCACAGCCTCCGCCCTCCCCACTATTCCAGCCCTGGGCTCCCCACACACATTTCTGCCAATGTCCTCCAACCATTAACCTGCAGTTTCAACAGCAGGAGGTGGTTTGGGGTGAGAGAAGACAAGCCTGGGATAAAGGTGACTGGAAAGTTCCCTGCTAGAGACAGGGGCCAGGCATGAAAAATCCACTCACCCAGGCAAGTGGGAATCTCTCCTGGGCGAGTGCTTCAATCGCTGCACAGTCTGAACTACCATTAAAAAAAAAAAACCACATCTCCAGCTTTTACGGCTGTGACATGTGACCAATGCAATGACATCTGCAGAGAGACAACGCCAATGCTCCTGCTGGTAGGGGCATTGCCACCCTGGCTGGCACCTGGAGGCCAAACCACCATGGCATAAGGCTCTTTGTGTATGAGTGGGTCCTGTAGGAAAGGCCACGCACTCCAGAGTCCTCTGCTCACTGTTTTCAGGCAGGCAACGTTCTGATTCAGGAGAAGAAGAAACTCAGCCCCCATCTCTCATGCCATCCCGACAGACGGCTCTGTTTCTGGAGCCAGCATAAATTGATTTAGTGAGGCAGGTGAGGCTACCAAGAACTCATCTATTGTGTGTGTAGTGGGAGGTGGAAGCAATTGTTTTCTGGAGGGGTGGCCTCGCACAGATTGACTGATTTGATGGTGGAGTTTAGCCGGCAGGAGACTGGCATCTTCAGGCCCCAAAGTAGTTGGGGTACCCAACCACTAGGAGACCAGGCAGGAGGAGCTGTGGCTCAGGGCACGGATGTATTTCAGACTGGCTCATAGGCTTAGTTCAGGGTGTATTTTTCCAGGCCTGGGGCTGTGTGAGCACATACCCCAAGCCACCTTTCCCTGCAGTCTTTTGGCCTGCCGTTGGGAAGAGCATCTCCAGCTTGGTACATTCCAGGAAGCAGGAAAATGGAAACAGGAGGCCTCTTTATGGCCTTCTTATGGGGAATAGGATCTCTCCCTTCTACCATCCCAAACCCCACACAGGGACAGACTTTTTAAGGCCATTACAATCAATGGGAGGGGGGAGCACCCCAGAATAATGGAGGAGAAAAGGAGTGAAAAATGGATGTACAAGCACCACAGGCTCAGACTGGGCTAACCTTCCTCATACTGAATGGTACCCTACTTTGTGGGCAGCCCCACTGAAATCAACAGGATGACCCAAGCGTGAGATACTACCCAACATAAGGGTGGCATAATCTGGCCCAGGGAAGCCCCTTTAGATCCCATCCGGGATTGTTCCCTGTTGCAGATTTACTAACATTTTGTTTGGTTTTCAGCCTAGTTAAGCCTAGAACTGGGAGTGTGCCTTCTAAACAAGAGCAGCTGGACTCTTGAATATGCTACACGTGCAGCCCAGAACACATGAAGCAGCAGTGGAATGTGCAGTCCAGTGATACCCTAGGTGAATGAGTTAGCTGGACATGTGGTTGGCCTCATATAAAAAGACACTGGCACCTCTGGCTCGAAACGAGAGAAAGTTACATTTACAAAGCCAAACTCCACCTGAAGGAGATATTCTGTGTTCCATCCGACCAGCCGAAGAGTTAGCGGTTAGAATCATAGATGGTAGAGGTGGAAAGCCCTGTTTGACCATCCAGTCCTGCAGGGGCCAGGGAAGGATTGGTCTCTAATATTCATTTACTACAGTTTGATCTTGAGCTATTGGGGCTTCTAAACCTTCCCTTGTGAGCCAATCTCAGCCTAATATGTCTCAGTGCCTGGAAGCTTTTCTGAGATTCAGTTTAAATCTCCATTTGCTTAATTCCATCCCATCCCCTCCTGGGCAGCAAATTCACACTTCTTCCCCCAGTCATCCCTTCGCCAGGCTTTTTTAATCTTTCCCCTTAACTCAGCCTGCCTGACCCCTCTTTTACTTGCCCTTCTTTGAACTGCATCTAGCTTGCCCAGGGTTCTCCCAGCGCCAGTGATTCTTTTCCCTCTTTTGCACATACAGTGATGTGAAACTGAATGGCATAATCAGCACTATGAACGCCCTCCTGGAGGGGATGAGTGAGCGATAGTGTGTAGGAGCAGTGACTTTGAATGTGCACAATCTCAGCCTTGCTGCTGCAAGAACACTGCTTCAGGACAGCACAATAGGTCAGGTGCTGGCAGCTGGTCTCTTGACTTCAGTTACTGTGGGGAGCTGCTGACCTTGCCTGCAACTCTTGAGACACTCAGTGGGGGGCATAGGGCACAGTAATTACTGAATAGTTGCAAGCAGGCCAGAGCAAAGCAAGAAAAATGCCCATCAGCGTTAGCCACCACAGCCTCCAGTTACCACCACACAGAGAGAAGACTAAAACTGCATCTCCTTGGGGACCAGGACCTGCATTAACTCATGAACCCACCCTGATCCCTGATTATCAGCCCTCAGTCCCCCAAGTCACCAGCACGTGATTTCCCATCAGCAGGCACGACACTAACTGCACTTCGGGGGAGGAAGTGAGGCTTCCCCTCCTCCTCTGAGACACCACAGACAGACCTTGGCGCTACCAAAATAGCTCTGGCCCCATTTCCATACGAAGGAACCAATGAGACTGTTTCCCAGGCAGCGGGCTAAGCTGGGGACCCCCAAGCTTTGCCCAAGTGAGGAGGCTGCAGATGCCACACCCCTACTTTGAAGACAGTGGCTGCCATATGCCCCCGCATATGGAGGTGAACCCTGTGAGCACTAGGGCCCCCATCATGCAATGGGGCCTGGTTACTCAGGGCAAGATGGAGCATTGCATGCTGGGATATGTAGTCTACTCATCCAAACGTAGTTGGAGATTTCCAGTAAACCCATCAGTGTTGGAGGTATAGGCCTCAGCCTGGTGGAACTTCAGGGGCCATGCTTTGGCTGCCCTGGAGTATTAGCCCAAGAAGGTGAGAGCAGGAAGAGGAAATACCTTTGACTTGGAACACATGGGGGAAACCGAGGCACAACCTCCATGCCAGCAGTCAGCAACACTTTATCAGTGGTGGTGACGGCGGTGTGGGGGTTGCCCAGAGCAGGAATGTGAATGAAAATCCTATCCCATCCCCCCTCAAAAGCAACAATGGGCAGCTTGCTCCACCTCCCTGCTGCAGGTCCCTGGCGAGGGCAAGAGGCAGGGAGTTTCTCCAAGTCACTCCCTAAAAAGAGGGTGAGTTCATTAGGAGCCCAGGACACAAATCAAGCATTACTCTCTGGCCTGCCCAGAGCCAGCCAGACCTTTCCCAGGCTGGAAAACCCCTCTCCAACTTCCACAGAGAGTCATTCCCCTCGGATCCAATTTAGCAGAGACAAACTGTCAGTTCAAGAGGAGAAGCTGGACATTACCAGGCAGAGGATAACGTTGGCATGCCTGGGAGCAGCCCACCATTGGAGCACGTCTCCTGCCATGTCAAACAACTCCCAGCTAGAACTCAGCCAAAGTATCTCTGTCCTGGCTGGTAGCCCCCTGCTATTCCAGAGGTTAGACTCGATCTCATCCACCCAGTTCTGCCAACACATCTCAACCCTGACCCACAATCCTCCTTGGCATTCCTCATTCCTGACTGCACTACTTCCTGCTAGTCCAGTCCTTGAATACTCCCACCCCACAACTTTGCTGATCCCGCACTCCTGACCTGCAGCATTCCTACTATTCCAGCTCTGCCAATATAACTCAGCCATGACATGCAGCCCCCCTGCTATTCTAGTCCTGGTATCTCCAAACCAGAAACTGCCAATCACACAGCAGATTGTGTAACTCAATCAAATATCCGCCAAGGATGAGGCAGAGGCCTAACTCTTTTCACTTGTGATCAGACCCATTTCTCCAGGACAGGTGGGCTAATACATTAACCCCTCCTGCACCATCAGAGCCCCTTTTTGTTTTCAGAGCAGAGCTGGTTCAGTTCTGCAGACACAGTTTTGGCTCAGCTGCCCCAATCTACATCAATTACACCCACTCCTTTGAAGCAGGTTTCCATGGGAGGCTCCTGATGGGATTTCAAGTGGCTGGTAACAAGCTCATCTCTGTCTCCACTGATGAACTTTCATCACAAGTGTCAGACTGAGGACAGAGCTCCCAATGACACAGAATCTCAGGCAAGCCCATAGGAAACTGCATCACAGGTTGGGCAGCCAAAAAAGGTACTGGGCACCCACAGCACATTCTACCCCCACCAGATCATGGATGGTTTGCCCACTCAGGATCAGGGACTGAATCAACCCAGACAGCTCACGAAACAGGAACTACTAGCTCTAAGCCCAGGACTTTTGTGTTCATAATTAGAATGGTTACAAGGAAGTGCTATTGCTCAATGAACCTTCTGAGAAATAATCAGCTTGAGGTTCTAATACTAGCCCAGGCTCTGCTTCACAGGATGAATTCAAGCAAGGCACATGATGGGACAATTGCAATTCTCCTCTTGCTGCTCCTGGGCAATCTACAATCAGAAACAGAAGAGGCCTATTGGGTCATCTTTTCTGCCTCCCTAGAATAACTCTGGCCCCTCTCTGGCCCCTTTCATTCATTCATTCAGCCTTGTAAGTATTATTAGCCTAATTTTACAGACAGAAAAACTGAGAACGCAAGGGAGGTGCTGAGCACTTGTACCCCCACTGAGTTCCACTGGAATTGTGAGTGCTCAGCACTTCTGCACGCTATTCCTGACCCACCTGGGCCTAGACATTTTCAGGAATCCAGCCTCACTGCTCTAAGGACTACAACACACTCCCTCCCAGAGTTAGGGTCCAGGGATATAACCCAGGAGTTCGGACTCACTCCCACTTCTCTAAGCACTAACTCACAAAGGCCTGGCCATAAGTAGCAGACGTTTTTCCCCCTCACTCTTTGAAGATTTCCTGTTTTAAATTGCACCTGAAAGGGGAGAGAGCGCATGCAAGCAGTAGCACAGCTGCAGCCATTTGCAGAGCCCTGGAAAGCTGCCTCCTGTGGGGAGGGAGTGAAAAGTGCCACCGGGAGTTAATTGCTTCTCCAGTTAGTGGAAGGCTTATGATAGGGTCTGATCATGCCAGTGTGACAAGCAACAGGTTCAGGCACCTTACAAGATGGAACCAGATAAATGAGCAGAAGACTCTCCAATAGACTCCATCTCCTAGACACAGTGGGGAAGGGAAAACAATGATCCCCTGGCACACACCAAAGTCACAGCACTTAGGGCTTGTCTAGAGGAGGAAATCTTCCATCGACCTAGTACTGTCTACACCCACGATTAGATCAAACTTACTACGGTGCTCAGAGCGCGAAATTTTTCACAGCCCTGTGTGACACGTCAATCTGATTTGTAAGTGTAAACTAGGCCTTAGAGAGGCTAATAGCACCTAAAGCTGTAACAGAGGAGTAGAAGGGATGCAGGATTAGGCCACTGCCTCTTTAGACACACAAAAATCCCTTACTAACTGAATCAGCTTCAGCCACAGAACCTGCAAAGGCATTTTAGGTCCAGGAATATGACCCACATGTTATGTTAGGTTTCAGAGTAGCAGCCGTGTTAGTCTGTATTCGCAAAAAGAAAAGGAGTACTAGTGGCACCTTAGAGACTAACCAATTTATCTGAGCATAAGCTTTCGTGAGCTACAGCTCACTTCATCGGATGCATTCCGATGCATCCGATGAAGTGAGCTGTAGCTCACGAAAGCTTATGCTCAGATAAATTGGTTAGTCTCTAAAGTGCCACTAGTACTCCTTTTCTTTTCACATGTTATGCTGTAGCCAGTTTACCCCTATACCCCCCCCCAACATGGTTCTATCCAGCAGCACAGAAGGAACTAAAGTGTTTTGTAATCAGGTCTTCTCCAACATAGCGGATTTGGACAGGTGGCTACAACCTAAAGCAGCCTATGCAGGTGAGTCATCTCTCTTGCTGCCAGAGCTTTGTGCTTTGGAGTTTTCACAGGTGAAAAGAGCAGATTTTTGTCCAGGGAACCTGCCTCCCATTTTCCTGGCAGCCACAAAACAAGAAGAAACTCAGCTTCTCACTGGCACATCACGTGTATTTCTGTATCATTCTGACCACACGTCCTATTCAGACCCCTAACTCCATCCACGTGTCCCACTGCTCAGACCTGAAAAGTAAATGGATCTGCACAATTTCTTTTTCTCTCTGCTAGTTCCATTTGATCTCGCCCAATCTTAGATTAATTGTTAAATACCCAGCCCATTTCATTGGGGCTGAGCACCTACATGTGACTCCGAAGAAGAAAAAAGTATGGCTCTGGGAGATGGGACATGGATTCTTCTACTGACAGTCCCCCCAGTTACAATCTGACTCCGAAGTTTTGGTGGGCACTGGCTATCTCTAAAGACATGCAGCTTCTTATCTTTGTGGTGTCAGACTCAACCAGTCCCAGGTGACGGGGAAGGCTGGGTAGGGAATGGGACACAGAACCACTCACCTCTGAGGCACTGGTGTCAATGTGACTGCAGAACAGCAGTGGCTGGAAGTCATTTGCATTTAATGGCTGTTTGGTGGCCCTGTGTGAGATGAGCTGCTCAGTTCCCAAGGGACAAGTGTCCACATCACAGCCACAACCACAAGCAGGACTAACTGCATCCCTTGCCTTTAGAAACCAAGGACGGATGGGGCCACAGAAACTAGGCTCCCCTCCCTGTGGTGTCCCTCCCGGGCCCGGGGGAGAGCAGCACTAGCCACAAGGTCACTCACGTGTCGCCATCCTCCGAGATGTAGGTGAGTGCCTCCAGCGGCTGTTGGCTGAGCCCCTCCAGGGTTTCTGCTTCCTCCTCGGGGAGCTGCCCCAGGTCGGCCAGGTGCTCGGTTAGGGAGGACGAGCTATAGGTAGAGTCGATCCTCTCCTCCACTTCCAGGGCGTCTGTTCCCTCTTTGCCCAGGGGGCCGGCGTCCTTCTCCCGCAGCGTGTCCCCGAGGCCCCGGGGGTGCTCCCCATCCCCCGGCGGGCCGGGCAGGGAGCGGATGGAGTGGATCGAGAAGATGCCCGAGTCACATTGCCCTTCTTCCAGCTCCGAGCTCTCCTTCCTCTCCGAGCCCCGCGGCCCAGACATGGTGCGAGGGCAGCGGGCGCGTAGTGGGGCCGCTCAGCCCCCAAGCACCCGGCAGGCCGGCGGAGGGGGCAAAGAGAGGGCGGGGGGGGGGGTCTAGATCTCAGACAGGAACCGAGGGGGGAAGCCGAGCTGGGGCAGGGGCCACAAACGGGGAGCCGGGCTGGGGCAGCAGGGGGTGCAAAGGGGGGGAATCTGCAGCAGGGGAGGAGGGCCCAGGAAGGGGGCGCTTAGAGGCCTGGCCGGGGCAGGGTCCTTGGCCGGAAGGCAAGCGGGGGCCGCGGCGGCCTCATGCCCGGCGAGCGGCCTGGAGCCGGAGCTGGAGCCGGAGCGGAATGGAGAGCCTACCGGGGCCGAGCGCAAACCTAGCTCAGCCTGAGACCCGAGCCCCGCCTCCCCGAACGCGGAAGGCGCTTCCGCCCGCTGCCATTGTCAGCCTGCGCCACGCCTCGCTGGCACCGGCTGCGGCCGGGATTCCCCCGCCACCGGCACGCCCCCTTGCAGCCTGGCACGCCCCCGCAGCTCCTGGCGCCAGCCCCGGCGCTGGGCACCGCCCCCTGAGCCAGCGGGATCTCCCCGCGCTGCGAGGAGCCAAGCTGCTAACATCCTTCTCCCGCTCCCGCTCGCAGGGCTGGTTCCATGCGAAGGTTCACGCGGGGCGGGAGGAGGCGTCCTTTGTGAATCTGGGCCAGTGTCTGTCCCTGGCTTGGGACATGGCTGGCTCCAGGGGCAGCACAGCTTAGCACCCAGCCCCTTCAGGGGAAGGGCAAAACAAACACTTAGAAAGCTTCGGCTTGCGGCCTTCCCCCGCCCCGCTGCCTAGTTTGCGTGTGTGCGGCTATGGGTGAGAGAAAATCCGTGTGAGTGTGAAAGAGATGGTCTGTGTGAGCCCCAGATGTTTGCCCGGCCAATTCCCAGCTGTGGCTTGTGTTTGTTCAGGTGGTCTGGGCCTGCCTCCTCCCTCTGGTGGTGATTTCGGGCTGCGGTAGAAGTGAGCAGGGAGCTGGCTAGGCTAGGCTGTGTGGGTGACAAGGCTGGTGTACGCTAGTGTGTGCCAGAAATTAGACTGAATGAGCCTCTTACCAATGACAGTGGTAGGAACGAACAAGATTTGCTTTACAGACATGCACGTTTTAACCAATTTAGTCCTATGGGACCTGTGCCGCCTATGTAATGGGATGCGGCAGCCAACATTACACATAGGTGGTGCCTATAATCTCCATCTAGCTGTATAGAATTATCCTAGTTTACAGGTACAGAGGCTAAAGCACAGAGAGGTGAAGTGGTTAACCCAAAGTCGCACGTTAGTGACAGCGCTGGAAATAGAATTGGGAGTCCTGGCTCCTAGACCTGTGCCTGTCTAGACCAGAGCTATAACCACTGTATAACACTGTCTCTCAATGCTGCACATCATTTTAGGTACAGAGGAGATCTCCAAGGTCCAAACTAGGCCATCCCCCTCACGAGGGCCGCCCAGAGGATTCAGGAGGCCTGGGGTCTTCGGCGGCGGGGGTTCTTCCACTCCGGGTCTTCAGGGCACTTTGCCGAAGACATGGAGCGGGAGGACCCCCGCCGCCAAATTGCCGCCAAAAACTCTTGGGGGGGGCCCTGAAAACTCTCATGGGGGCCCCTGCAGGGCCCGGGGCCTGGGACAAATTGCTCCACTTGCTCCCCCCTCTGGGCGGCCTGGCCCCTAACCACAGCCATTACAGGATTATTCCCTACTATGGATTTGCCCAGACTTTGTCCAGTTACATTTTCAGGGCTTCAAACAATGGGGCTTCCACCCCTTTCCTTGGAAGAGAGTTGGAGATTCAGCCTGTTTTGCTTTTCTCAGTTGCATCCGTAACTCCTAGATCTTCTGTGTTGGAGATCACAATGCATCTCTTTCCCTCTTGCGGGTTTACACCTCTCTGGTGCCCATAGGCAGTTAATTCCAAAAGGAAGGCATGTGTCCTACCACAGAAGGGAGGAAAGCTGAAGACACAGGAAATTCAATAGGGAGATCTCTATGTCAGTCTAATTTACCTGGGAAGCACTTGGACCCAGATCCTAAAAGATGTTTAGGCTCCTAACTTTCATCAATCAATGGAAGCCAATGGAAATTAGGAGCCTAAATACTTTTGAGGATCTGGTTCCTAGATACCATGGTGAGGGGTGCTAGGGAAAGCCTAGATCAGATTGCTCACAAAGCTCAAGCAACTTCCCCCTGCAGTGCTGCAGCTGTTGCTTTGGACTGATGGGAGCCTGCGTCACAGTAGCTCACACCTGCCATTCATGCATTTACTCCCAGCCCCCACTGTGTATTAACTACTGTAGAAACAGTGCCCACAGAGGTGGTGGAGGGAGAAGGGGAGGGTGGAGGGCAAGTGCAGGAAGTCACTGGAGCTGTCAATAATTTAAGGTCACAAGTTTTCCCCTAGCTCATGTGATCAATTCCACTCTCTGGATCACTGTCTCTGACCTTTAGATCAGGAGTTCTTGCAACAAATTTTTGGGTGTCCTCAGAGTGCGACCACCAACGCGTGCTGGTGGCCGCTCTGACAATTTTTCCTAAAAGACTTAATTAACTTTAGGAAAAACAAATAATTATGCGCAAAAACACGTCCAAATCATTGTAATTTATTTATGGAGGGTTTTGTTGTTGTTTTTTGCCAGCTCAATAATTTAAAATAATGTATAGTTGTCTATTCATTACTGGGCCTAAACAGAACAGCAACACAAATAAGGTGCTTTGCATGTTTTGCTTTTTTTGGTTGCGTTTGTTTTTTTTTTTTAGACTTGCTACCTTGTAAATCTGCTGTGAAAAGTGACCTTTTGTATATTTGTTAATATCACTTTTCACAGCAGACTTGCTAGCTAGCTGGGAGGCTGTGAAAAAAGGGATATTAACAATATCATTTTTCACAGCAGACTTACTCAGCCCTGGCAAGCTTGGATGGGGAAGTGGGCAGGGAGCCAAGGGGTGATAGGGGGATAGATGGGAGGCAGCAGGAGTCAGGGGAGATGAAGGAGGTGAGCCCAGAGCAAGAGCCTGGGGCCCTGGTACACAGATGGGGACTGGAGGAGGCAGTAAGGGCCAGGGGCGATGTGCAAGGGTTGAGCCCGGAGCCCTGCGGCTGGGGGATGGAGCCTGCTGCCGCACGGCCAGAGCCTGTCACCCACCACCCCAGGGCTTAAGCCTGAAGCCCGAGCCCCACCGTCTCCAGGAAGGTGGGGAGCTCACGCTGGCCACCTGCTCCTACAGTGTTTGTGGCTCCAGAAGGGGACAGAGACCAGCCCCTGCTGGCTGCCCTGGGGGAGGGTTACTCCCCGGCCCCCTCCCCATCATCACCTGGGAGGCTGTGGCCACAAGGAAAGCCCCTGGTGACCGCATGCAGCCACGGTGGCCACATTTGAGAAATGCTGCTTTAGATTGTTCTGTTCCTTTACACCATGGTTCTGCTTGGATGTATCTGCAGCTGACATTTCTCTCTCTCTGGATGCAAAGGTAGACAAATCTTGATGTTCCAGCTCTGGGACACAGCCTTGCTGAGCTCTTGACTAGAGCCTGGATCTTCACCCTGAAGGAGGAGAAGCCTGTGCAGGCTTCTCTCACCATCATGTCCAGCACACCCTGCAGCATAGCAGTGGCTGAGCCAATGGGTTCCAGGAATGGCCAGATGGCAGAGGAAGAACAGGAAACTCTGCGGTCCTAAGAGCATGCTGTGTCGTCCCATGGTCTGAGGTAGTAACTGGGAATTCCTACCTTCCTCTGCCGCAGGCAGCAGTGCATGCCCGTGCCTTTCAGGGGATTCTCATCACTGATGTCTGGCACATGTTTGCCTTCCAGAGGATGGCTTCCAATCACTGAGCACAAGGGGAGCTTCCCAAGAGGCTCTTGGGGAATCTGATCCATGAGTCAATAAGACAGGCCAGTAAATGCACAAGGGTGACCTCCTTTTCCCTCCTCTCCCTGAATTTATACTCTAATAGACATTCCCCATTGGCTCTGGTCACCTCCCCAAGTGCCCTTGCTTTTTGCATTCCACCTGTACCCTGCTCTAGCCCCATTGTGGTGGATGTCACCGTGTTGCTGGAACCTACTGTCCTGGGTTAGAGACTGATCCCTCCCCTTCACCCTGCCCAGAGGTGCAGCAATGAGCACTGACTTCTGTCTAAGGCCCCAGATGTGTGCATGTGATATTCATTATGGGAAGCAAACTCATAGCTCTCAGGCCATGTCTTACAAAGCACGTCAGCCAGCCCAGTCCTGGACTGATTTATTAGTGATTTTAGCACTGGTGAGAGAGGCTGGATAGACAGCCCCTGAAGAGTGATGGCTTCTGGAAGGGCCTCTTCTAGTGAGTGTGGAGAGTTAGATCTCTATGACCTATCTGCTGCTTGGCTTTTATGCCAGTTAGAGACAAAGTTAATAGTGGGTTTTGCTATGTAAACACTTTCCCATCAGAAACTGAGATCCATGAACTCATTGTACACATGGGCCATCAAACAGCCACTGGAGGATAACACTTCTCCACTGCTAACCAGTAACCTTAGAGCCTTCCCATGACCAATCCACTGAGCCAGTCAGCATTTGCCTTTGACTGTCAGTGTGGTTGATCTGCTGCTGCAGCTCTGTTTCTAGTTGATTGTTGTGCCAAATATAACTCCCCCGTCCCACCCCCGTTCTGCAGAACAAAGTGAGACTGAGGGGCAGCCAAACCCACACAGTCTGGTCAATATCAGCCACACAAATGTGACTGGCTGTCTCAGGGGCCTTTCATTCTGCAGGAGGTCATTGGTTTGTGTCAGTCCAGGCTGACAGTGACATGAGGTGTGAAGTGAGTCTGGAGGGATGCCTCAGCCCAGCTTCAGGTAAGGTATCCACATCATAGAGTCCACCACCATAACTAGTTGTTGCCCCTCTTGGGGGACTCACAGCAAGGTCAAGAATTGAATAGGCCATAGAGACAGAAATACCCTCCCATTCTCCAAGTCATGGGTGAACTCAGCATATCACACCCCACACTGCCCCTGCTGATCCAGCACCTTCTGCCGGTTTTACCTTCACTGCATACAACGGAACAGCTCCGTGATAGGACGTCTACCCCAGGCAGTGCCTGGCTCGGTAAAAAGGGCCAATTAACCCTGTGACTGGGTTGATGAAGCCCAACTGGGGGAGGAGCTAGGATAGGCATAAAGAGAGGAAGTTGGTGGTAAGAGAAGGCTGCAGGGAGGAACTCTGCAGTGACTCCTTAGGGATGTGGGAGATGGCAACAGACAAGGGAGAGTAGGCCCTGAGATCCTGCCTTGGGATACAGACTCTGGCAAAAACCTGAGAGTGGTGAGACAGCTATAGGGAGCAGAGGAAGCTCCACTGGTAACCCAAGCGTGAGCTAGAAGAGTGGATGGAAAGGTAGGAATTTGCCCAGGGTGTGGACACTGGGCATAGGGTCCGTGGCCTGGAACCTGGAGTAGAGGATGGGCCCAGGTTCCCTTACCCGCCACTGGAAGTGAAGTGGCACAGACTGGGCAGTGGAGCAAAGGCCGCCTAAGTCAGTTTATCCAGTAGGATTTTAATACTGTCTCGAGGGGAAAACTACAGTGATGTAGCCAGAGGGTGAAGCCACCAAGAGAGATTAATTTAACTCCAAAGAGAGAGAGACCCTAGGAGAGAAACCACAGGAGTGGGTAGGCATTAAGCTGCTCCTGAGCTAATTCCTGGCTGAGTCACAAGGCAGCTCTGTAGCGTTGAGTCATGAGCCCCACGACAAGCCCCACAACCTCACATCAAGTTATTAGTATTTACCACAGTGAACCCTGTCAGGATCAGGGATCCATTGGGCTGGGTGCCATACAAACACAGACTGCTGCAGAGAGCTTACACTCTAGGATTGAGCCAGTACCCTTTAGCTCTTCAAGCTGATGCTCTCCCAACTCAGCTAATTCTCTGCTTTTAGCGCTGGGGCTGCCAGACCTCCTGGGCTGGGAAAGGAAGACCAGCGCTTGTTTGGAATTGGTTTCCTCTGCAGCCATAAAGGAATCTCCCATCTTGGCTGGTACAATGCTGGGATTTCCCATGAACAGGGCTAGGCCCCAAGACCAGACAGTGAAGGCTCTGAGTGTGGAATGCTGCTCTGCACCATCCTGCTCACCCTGCTAGGCAACAGGGATCATGGCCCCAGGGAAGGGTTGGCCAGGAGGGAGGAAATCCTGCTGGGAGTTGTGGGGGTGGGAGCTGAGAGCAGACCAGAACGTGCATGACCCAGTCTCCCGGAGGCTCTCAGCCGCAATTTGTGTTGCTGCTGCAGCAGGATTCTTCCAGCCAAGAGAGTGAACAGTGAACCCCCTGCTCGTGCCTTCTGTTCTGGCTGTTGGGATTTGCTGGGATTCAAAGGCTTTGGAAGGGTGTGATGTTTTGGGAACTCAGACCAGTAAGGGATTCAGTCTGTCACTGCCTGCCCTGTAACTCTGGGGGCCTTTCTGCTGTGCAGCTATGGTTCAGATCCCTGACACCAGTAGCCAGCTCACAAGCAACAAGGTCTTCTGCTAGTTTTCACCAGCTTAGTTATTCTTTGCAGTTACTCTTTTGCTTTGTGACTTTGTTTTCAGCCACAACTATTTCAGATTTGGGGACAATATATACCTTCAAGTCAGCAGCACTGCTATGGGTACCTGCATGGCCCCACAGTATGCCAACATTTTTATGGCTGTCCTAGAACAACGCTTCCTCAGCTCTCATCACCTAGCGCCCCTACTCTACTTGCGCGACATTGATGACATCTTTATCCTCTGGACCCATGGGAAGGAGGCCCTTGAGGAATTCCACCATGATTTCAACTATTTCCACCCCATCATCAACCTCAGCCTGGACCAGTCCACACAAGAAATCCACTTCCTAGACACTACAGTGCAAATAAGCGATGGTCACATAAACACCACCCTACACTGGAAACCTACGGACCGCTATTCTTACCTACATGCCTCCAGCTTCCATCCAGACCACACCACATGATCTGTTGTCTACAGTCAAGCTGTAAGATACAACCACATTTGCTCCAATCCCTCAGACAGAGACAAACACCTACAGGATCTCTATCAAGCATTCTTAAAACTACAATACCCACCTGGGGAAGTGAAGAAACAGATTGGCAGAGCCAGACGGCTACCCAGAAGTCACCTACTATAGGACAGGTCCAACAAAGAAAGTAACAGAATGCTACTAGCCATCACCTACAGCCCCCAATTAAAACCTCTCCAGCGCATCATCAAGGATCTACAACCTATCCTGAAGGACGATCCCCCACTCTAACAAACCTTGGGACACAGGCCAGTCCTCGCTTACAGACAGCCCCGCAACCTGAAGCAAATACTCATCAGCAACTACACACCACACAACAGAAACACTAACCCAGGAGCCAAACCCTGTAACAAACCACATTGCCAACTCTGTCTGCATATCTATTCAAGGGACACTATCATAGGACCTAACCACATCAGCCATATCTTCAGGGGCTCGTTCACCTGCACATCTACCAATGTGATATATGCCATCATGTGCCAGCAATGCCCCTCTGCCATGTACATTGGACAAACCGGACAGTCTCTACGCAACCAAATAAATGGACACAAATCAGACATCAAGAATTGTAACATTCAAAAACCAGTAGGAGAACACTTCAACCTCTCTGGACACACAACAACAGACTTAAAAGTGGCAATTCTTCAACAAAAAAACTTCAAAAACAGACTTCAACGAGAAACTGCACAACTGGAATTAATTTGCAAACTTGACACCATCAAATTAGGCCTGAATAAAGACTGGGAGTGGCTGGGTCACTACAAAAAATAATTTTCCCTCTGTTGATACTCACACCTCCTTGTCAACTGTTAAAAATGGGCCACATCCGCCCTAATTGAATTGGCCTCCTTAGCACTGACCCCCCACTCAGTAAGGCAACTCCCATCTTTTCATGTACTGTGTATTTATACCTGCCTACTGTATTTTCCACTCCATGCAGCTGATGAAGTGAGCTGTAGCCCATGAAAGCTTATGCCCAAATTAATGTGCTAGTCTCTAAGGTGCCACAAGGACTCCTCATTGTTTTTGTTGATACAGACTAACACAGCTACTCGTCTGAAATGTTGGCAGGGTGACACCAACATCCCTTCCAGTCCTGGGTCTTCCCACATCCTTCCCGAGTTCTTTATTACCAGACACTTGGACTGTTCCCCTCTAGTTCACCATCCGGGCAGGCACAAAATCAGCTCCCCTAGTTATCAGCTTGCTTTGGTGCTCACACTCCACACAGTCTGCACACTAGAGACCTGCCTGGGATAAAAATAAACCAAAAGTTTAATAGAAAAAACACAGATTCAAAGGTGGAATAGTGAGGGAGATGGTACAAGTTACACAGAAAATAAATATGAAGACACAACCTCAGGCTTTACACTTCTATGTTAGATAAAATCCCTTTCCTAATGAAAGTTACCTATTACCTTAAAACTACTCCTCAGAGTATCGAGCAGCTATAGGAGGGATCCAGTGTTCACAGACAGCCTCCTTCCTCAAGACTGTCCCCCAAGTTTTGGATGATCTTCAGTTCAAACCCTTTCCATTTTAAAAGGATCTGCAGTTTTTTTCCCCTTTCAGTCCCTATAGATATTAAATGTGGGGAAAACTCCCTCCCTTTCTTATTTTTTGAAGACTGGGTCCCCCCCACCCCTCCAGTTTCAAGCTGTTCCTATTTGCTTTGATGGTTCCTCATTCATTGTGCTTTCCTGGGCTGGCTTGGTGCCTGAAGCCAGTCTCATCTGGTTGGGGAGGTAACCCCTCCTTGCTTGACTGCTTCACTGCCCTCTTGTGAGGTGATGCTGAAGTCACATGACAGATACAATTACAGTTTTCTACATATATATAGATCACATACATTCATAACCATAACCTGTATACACATCTCCTGACTACTAAGTTCAGTGCATTACAAGCTTCCATAAAAAATATTACTTGAGAAACTCATATAGCAAAATAACATAGTATACAGACAGTTGGTTTAACTCCTTATTTTGGGAGTTTACGCCATCTGTTCTCTCCTTGTGGTGTCTGGTCCCCCATTGTCACAGAGGGAGTATAGTTGTTACATCAGGGGGCTGGGAAGGTTTTGCCACTGACTTATGATCTTGGGCAAATTCCTTCCCTTTTATTTGCCTCAGTTTCCCCTGCTGTAACAGTGGGCTAATGCTCACTTCCCTGTTCACTTCCCAAGGGGGCTGTGAGGGTCATGTAATTAATGGGTGTGAAATGTTTTGAGAGCCTTGAATGGAGGTCTCTAAAAAGAGTGAAAGGGGGGAAAGTGACAAAGTCACTCCGTGAGTCAGATAGAACCCAGGAATTCTGGCTCTTAGTCCCCTGTTCTAATTATTACAGTCCAGCACCAGGAGCACTGTCAAGATCAACAATCATATATTTAGAGGATGTCCTTTGTGTGTTTTTCTATTATCTCTTAAGCATATGCAGATGGAAAGAGCTTTAACCATGAACTTTGCTCACCCCCTCCAGATGTTTAATTGCTTTTTGCCCTTCACTAAGCTATCTAGGTGGGGTCAGTTTCACTTTCTCTTCCAAGCCAGCTGGATTTTCAAGTCCCCAAGCTATAGTGTGTTTGGGTCTCCAGCATTTCAGCAGAAAGCTTCAATCCAGATCAAGCAATATTTTTTTAAAAAATCAGGGAAATATTTCTATTCTTATTTGTTTTTGTAGATTTAAACCAGGGAGTCTCAAACGGGGGGGTCAGGACCCCTCAGGGGGTCGCGAGGTTATTACATGGCAAGCTGTCAGCTTCCACCCCAAACCCCGCTTTGCCTCCAGCATTTATAATGGTGTTAAATATATTTAAAAGTGTTTTTAATTTATAAGCGGGGGGGGGGGGGTCGCACTCAGAGGCTTGCTGTGTGAAAGGGGTCACCAGTACAAAAGTTTGAGAACCACTGATTTAAACAAGTTTCAGAGTGGCAGCCGTGTTAGTCTGTATCCGCAAAAAGAAAAGGAGGACTTGAGTCACCTCAGAGACTAACCAATTTATTTGTTATTCATCCGATGAAGTGGGCTGTAGCTCACAAAAGCTTATGCTCAAATAAATTTGTTAGTCTCCAAGGTGCCACAAGTCCTCCTTGATTTAAACAAGAAGTTCTGGGCCATAAAATACTTTCAGCTTCCTTTACAAATTACACTGCTAGTGTTTCCATTACACTCAACAGAGCAATCACGGAAAATTCTCCTTTGCTGCCCCTAGGCGTCAGTAGCAATCCACATTGCTGCTATCTAGCCTGTAATGCAGATACACAGCGCTGCTGGTCACTGCGAAATGGAAACTTCACGAATGAGTCCGTTATGCCAGAAATGTGCTAGAAACTTAGATTATCTTCCCAACTCAGGGAGGAGATTTCACAACCCAGCTGACTGCTCAGCACCAGCACTAGGAGTAGATCCAGTTCCTATCAAAGGAGCCCCAGAAAACCAAAGGCTACCTAACCCTTCTCTCCTCCTGCTCCCTAGTGTGGATCACAAATCTCTGCCCCTGCCCTGCAGATTCAAACTTTGTGCCCACAGAGGTGCCATCCAGGCCAGAGTCTGCATTCATGGATCCTGCTTCTATCCACCCCACTCAGCATTCCATAAACTCTGTTTTTATGATTATACATTGATTCTGTGGTAAAACGTTAAGTAGCATGGGGGACTAGCTGGCTCCAGGGACTGGAAATGGACTATGGAGGCTTTCAGCACTGGGTCAGCACTGGGAATGAGCATCTGTTGGGTGAGATGACTTTGCTGGATCTCAGTCCAGTTCCCAGAGGACGGGCATCCACATCACAACAGGCACTATCTCCACTGGTACCGATGAAGTGAGCTGTAGCCCACGAAAGCTTATGCTCAAATAAATTGGTTAGTCTTTAAGGTGCCACAAGTCCTCCTTTTCTTTTCACTGGTACTAAGTGGCCCACTGTCTCTCCATAGGTGAGCTATGGATTGGAGAAGCCAGAGGGACTGAAGTCTGCTCTCATGGCGGTGCAGAGGGTGAGGTGTAGTGGTGATGGTAATGGGCAAGGGAGTTTACACCCAGACTGTAGTTGATCTATAGACAAGTAGAGGCCTTCAATCAACAGATCATCCTGTACCATTAACCTGCACTAGACTGACCTAAGGGAAGACTTGGACTGTGGAAGAGGAAAAGGAGTGACTGATGGCACCTCCTGTGAGATCCGTACTGCAGCTCCTGATTCAGGGATGGTAGCCGCCGCCTCTTGGTTAGTCTGATCCAAACTAAAGCCAGAGGAGAAGGATGGCCATCCTGCTCTGTAGGGGAATACACACACTTTGGGCTATTGGCAATGGCTGGGGTCCCAGGAGAAATGCACCGCTCCCCAAAGGTGAATCAGGGGTGCAAATTGCTTGGAGTGAGCAAAATCACAGGGCTGGCTCAAACCCAGTCTCGGGAGGGTGCTGAGAAAACTTTCTGGGGGCTGCTGAGCATAAGACTTGCTCTGCCTTCGTCCATGTTGGTAGTTGCCTGTTCTATTGTCTCAGCCTCAGGATGGAATCCTCCCCCATGCTCAGGGCCAGCACACAGCCTACACACCTCTTGTGGCCCACTCAAGCACAGAACGGTTATGCTCTCTGGGGAGTGGGGCCTCCCTTCTCTCCTGTCTCCATCTACACAGCTGGAAGCACAAGCCAACCCTAATGGGGAGACTCTATCTGAGGAATTGGTGGAAAAGGCCCCTAACATTCAGTCAGACAGAGGAAGGGACCCCTCACGAGGGGTGGACTGAGTGCTTCTGATACCATTAGAATTGCCCCAAACTTCTCCCTAAACTCCAGCTCAAGCTCAGTCCTTAGGGTAGCTGCCTCTGTTCTGCTAGGCTCTGGCTGGGATCTGAGGCCCAAGGTTCCATAGGAGAGGCTGTTCTATGGGGTTTTTAGCTGGACTAGAAACACGATGTCCCAGATCTCACCAGAAACCAGATCTATGGTCTGAATTCCACACCACAGAGGTAGAGATAAGCCCCTAGAAAAAGGTAGAAATATAGGTACATAAGGACAGATTTCCTAAAAACTCTCAACACCCTCACTATGGGCCAGATTTCCAAAGGAGCTCAGCAGATTGGGTGCTAAATGAGCTCTTGTGAAAAGTTGGCCGAGAATCCTGACAGAATCCTGGTGGTAGCTCTAATGATCTACTACTTAGTACAGGAAATACCTATTGGCTTCCATTACTCAGAATCCTTCCCAGGAGACTGGGAATTGTGACGAAGTGGGACTGTTCTTAATATTTCGTCTGAATACTGTAGGGGTGCCTCAGTTTCCCCTATGCATTTCTTATGTCTCTAGGTGGTGGGATAAGGCAGGGGGTGTAATTGTTGCAGAGCAAAGGGCCAGTGTACGTAAATGACCGACACCCTGTTTCCTGGCAACTGATGGCCTGGCCCTTCCCCCCTGCAAGGTGAGAGCTAAAGGGTTGGAGAACAAAGGAATCAGGTGACCTCCTGGCCTGGGAAAGGGCAAAGCCCAGAGGAGGAGAGCCTGGAGGGTGAGTCAGTTGTGGGCTAGCGGGGGATGAGGAGTGAAGTGGGATAGCTCAGTGGTTTGAGCATTGGCCTGCTAAACCCAGGGTTGTGAGCTCAATCCTTGAGGGGGCCATTTAGGGATCTGGGGCAAAAATTGGGGATTGGTCCTGCTTTAGGCAGGCAGTTGGACTAGATGACGTCCTGAGATTCCTTCCAACCTTGGTATTCTATGATTCAGACGTGGTTGTCTGGCTCACTGGCCCCCAAAATGGACCTGGCTGAGGGGTCCTGTTCTCTGTACCTACAAACTCTGTTTTAGACCGTGTTCCTGTCATCTAATAAACCTCTGTTTTACTGGCTGGCTGAGAGTCACATCTGACTGCGAAGTTGTGGTGCGGGACCCTCTGGCTTCCCCAGGACCCCTCCAGGGCAGACTCGCTGTGGGAAGTGCACGGAGGGGCAGAGGATGCTGAATACTCTGAGGTCAGACCCAGGAAGGTGGAAGCTGTGTAAGCTTCTTGCCCTGCAGACAGTCTGTTCACAGAGAGGAGTGTTACGAATTACACCTGGTAGGACACGCACACAACTGCTGCGAATTATACCTGATAGGACACGCACACAACTGCTACGAATTATACCTGATAGGACACGCACACAACTGCTACGAATTACAACTGGTAGGACACGCACAGAACTGCTGCGAATTATACCTGATAGGACACGCACACAAATGCTACGAATTACACCTGGTAGGACACGCACAGTTCGAATCTAGGCTGAGGCACATAAACAAAGTCCACAACTGCAGAGTTCCCAAAAAAACACCAAGTTTATTACGCTCGAGCGTGGTGCCCCCCTGCTAGCCAGGAGGGGACCCTGAATACAGATTATACAAAGGTTATATACTTTTTAGCAAAGCATGTTGCCCTCGTGCATCGGAAACCTTAGCCAATAAGCAACCCTTTTCTTATCTACCACCTATCCCTGCTTGGTGCATTCCTCGTGCTAAACCAGTATGTTAATTACACAGCATGGTCCTAAAGCCATGCATCAGTAACTTTTATTATCAGGATGGGAGGCCTCACATCAAGGCCAAGAGACAGGGAGTTAGAGACTGACAAAAACCAGATACTGGGAGTCAAGGCAGGCTGGAGACAAGGAGGAGGATTTTCACAGGGATTCAGTATCTAAGGATCACTCCTCCTGGTGTATGATGTGCTGGCATTTAAACAATGGTGGGCCCCAAACCAAAATGGAGTCACATGTGCTAACTTTTCCTTAACAGGAGACTTCTCCAGAGTCCTGACTGGCTTCATAGGGAGCAATTTCAGAGCATCACCCAGGGACTCTGTGACAGGGATGTCTGCATTTGAGGAGAGGAAAATGAAGATGGTGCGTTGTTATGAGCAAAGCTCACAGTCCTGACAAAAGAGGCAATCCCAAATGTTCCCAATATATCACAGAGGGTGAAGGAGCTTATCCGAACCACATTAGTCCCTCATCATTGTTCTTTTTAGAGGGTCACTATCTGAGCAGAGTCACCTCCAAATGCAGAGTTTGTAAGAAATAGGCTCTCGTTAAATCCTTAACCCACTAATAAAAAAAAAAAGTAATCCAATGGACATGGTGGGCTTGGTTCTCCTCTCGCATCAGTGTGACTCCATTGACTTCGACAGGTTTATCCCCAATTTACACCAGTATAAGTGAAAGGAGAATTGGGCTCAGTGCTTTTTAAAAAAACAAACCTTTCCCTGCTATAACTGCCTCCCAAACACTGCAGTGTGGGATAGTGCATGAGAGCCTGAAACTAACTAGAAACCAAAGGGAAACTGACCAGTCTGTTTTCACTGTCCAGGAGGAGACAAATGCAGAGGATGGACAAACATCATGAAAGGGGGAAAGGAAATGGAATGTTTAAGACTTTTTTCAACTATAGGCCCTAATCCTGGAATAGGATCCAGGCAAGCACAGCCCTGCACCTGTGGGACTCCCTAATGGTGTTCCCCGGGGGCCCACCCATGCTGATCCTAATCATGGGATAAGGGTCTTAATGACCTCCGTTGTTATTCACATTATAGGAGAACCGATTTTTTTAAAACCTGGCCATGTCCTTTTAACTAGAAGAGTTTCTTCTTGCCTGTGGAACAGAGGTAAGTGCAAGGTCCAGCAGGGGGAGCTCCAAACTAGCAGAACTAAGGGGGAGACTTGGCAGGGATCAGTGACCCACAGTCACCATTGGAGAGTAGAGGACAGAATAAGGCTTGTCATGGTCCAGCCACAGATGCATACATTCTGGTAGGAAAGAGCTCTTTGCCCTGCACCCACCACTTGGGATTGGGAGTCATCTCCCCAGAGGTGCCAGTTAGAAGGAGGGATTGGTCCATCTTTGGCCTTGATTCCTTGGCTTCTTGCTACTCCTTGCTTACACACATAGGAGGATGGAGCACCCAGAGCCTCACCAGCCCAGGTCCTTTCAGATTCACCCCCTGAGTGAGTTTGGTGCTTGCAAAAGTGAGGGACTGATAACAGCATGAGCACACAGTGCTGGCAGGAGATGTACAAGATCCCCACACGCAGCTGTGATGATGCCCCTCACTCCAGACCCCCTGCTATTCCAGCCCTTTGTTTCTTCTGAGCTTAGGGGATGGCATTTGTAGTGACCTCTTTCCAGCCCTAATATAAGGATAGATACCAATTCAGTTCAGTGACAAGCTAGATAAATGTCGAGTTAGTTGTATGGGGTTGACCGTGGTAAGCCTGTGAGCTGTTAGTGTAAATTAGGGTCTAGACTCTCCTCTCAGTTCCGGCGGTGTAAATTGGGAGTAACCTGGATGGAATCCATGGAGGAGTCACACTGGCGTAAGTGAGCGGGGAATAAGTCCCTGGCTGTTTCCAGAAGTCCAAACAGACTCAGGCTGAGCTGAGCACTTGCACAACTAATAACAGTGCCAGGCCTTCTCCCCTGCAAAATCTGTCTCCTTACTGCCCACTAAACCTCACAGACACTGGCTATGATGTGAGCATAACTGGATCCACAGCCAGCCCCCACCCCCTGGCATGGATTCATCTTCTGTCCTTGGATTTAATGTCCAAGGAGCTCAACACTGGGGGTTAGAGAAGGGTTAATCAACATAGGGAAAGTGGGAAGAGCTGGATCTGGGCTGCAGGGTCTAGCAGGTGGGAGTGAGCAAGTGGTTCTCCTGTTGAAATATTCAGCTGATGAGTGGGAGAGTGGAGCTGTGCAAAGGGCAGGTGGCTCTACCCAGGGAAGAGGGGACTAGGTCCAGTGCTCCATGAATAAGTGATGAGCATTGCTCAGGTAACCAGCTGCTTCTGGTGCTGATCACATGTAAAGTGTCTTCTGCACTCAGTGGTCATTTCCAGTGGGTGCAACGGCACAGTGGCAGTAGTAATGCGGGCAAATGGAAGGAGGCCAGGCACTGTGGTGGGCTCTATCCCCATTCCCACAACTGGCTTGTCTCTTCTACCTGCCTGGCCAGCTTTTTCCTTTGGGAGAACTAGATCAGTGAGGGACGACTCACCATGGCTTCTGCTAGCTCAGCCACAATAGGTGACTCCAGCTCAGTATAGCTCCTACCAGATTAGCCACAGAGAGGCAAGTCCCAGTGAAGACTTCTTCCAACCAGCCTCCCATAGGGGAGACAATTTGCATTCAATTCTGGCTCAGCTTGTCTCCTACTGGCTCAAGCAGGAAGAGGTGACTCCCAGTTTGAGAGCAGCTCAGCTCCTATCTGGAGGCCAAACCCCCTGTGGTGCATGGTCCTTTCTGCTTCCCTGATTAATTCCCATCAGGGGATGCTGGGCCCAGCAGCACCGCCAGGGGACGAGGAGGAGGTATTTGGCTCAGATACTGGGCATGTGTGGGAGGTGCTGTAACCACATTACTTATGACGGAAGTTTCTTATTAACAGTCAAAAGGCAATGTGAAGCAGCCTATGCCTGTGACTCACACCTGTGAATCTGGGGAGCTATATGAAGGTACCAGAAGGCCATGTGAGGCATGGACTGCTGCAGAGAGGGAACTGACAACTGTAACCTGAGCCAGAGACAGCAGTGGAGCCAGGGAAATGAATACAATGATGATAACTTGAGGTCTCCTGGAGAGCGAGCAGACAGTCCCCATGGCACTATATTGGAAAGAGAAGGATCAGAGTATAGGAATCAAAGAGTTTCCAACATGCTACATGTGCCCTATAGCATGAGCCAAGGAACTGGCTGTGTGACAAAAGCCACTAATGCCCGGATGCATTGGTACAGCAACTGCTGTGCAAATGGCTTCAGCGCAGTAAATACAGCCAGTGGGCAATGGCAAAGGGGGATCCTTTAAACTGGGTACTGTAGAACAATGCAGTGCCATTGCACTGAAAATAAAGGATATTTTCAATAAGAAACTGTAGATTCAGGACACAAAATACCAACACAAGGGCAGGGAACTCTGATACTCTGATTTAAAACACAGCTTCACACAATATTTACCACTTGGGTACAAACTGAAAACCTGCCTAGCCATGAAGTGACATAAAAAGCTCTTTGCTATAAATACTGCAGATGTGGGCACAGAGGCTCTGATTCTTCCCTGGGCTGGCACCTTATGGAGTCTTTGACACCACTGAAAAGTCAGTGTAAAGCACTACTATTCTGATCTGAGAGCATTTTACATCCACTCTCTGCGGGTGTAAGTGATTCCATGAGGTGTCAACCTTGGGGAACCAGGCACAGGGGGTCTGGAAGGAGACGACCACACAGATACATCAATAAGAGACCACCTTCATCCCAGCTGCCATGTCTTCTTAAAAACTCTCCCACCTGACCACCTGATGCTAGAAAAAGTTGCACCTGCTACCAACCTGGTACCCCAGAAGAGCACCCTGCCTCCATCTCTAAATCTTGCAGAAAGGCAAATTAATGGATATTAAGGCAAAGATGCCACTGCTTTCTATCTCCTGGGTGTGATGCCCTCAAGAGCGGCTCTATGGTCTAGTGGTTAGGGCAGGGACTGGTCATTAGGACTCCTGGGTTCTCTCCTTGGCTCTGCTTACTGACTCAGAGTGCAGACTTGGACAAGTCGCTACCTATCTCTGTGCCTCAGTCTCGCATGTGTAATTATCCGTGGGAAGTTTCAGAGTAGCAGCCGCGTTAGTCTGTATCAGCAAAAAGAACAAGGAGTCCTTGTGGCACCTTAGAGACTAACAAATGTATTTGGGCATAAGCTTTCATGGGCTAAAACCCACTTCATCAGATGCATGCAGTGGAAAATACAGTCGGAAGATATATATATATATATATATATATGTGTATATATATATATACACAGAGAACCACAGCCACTAACATGGGACTATGTGAAAGTCCGGGACTCCTCATAACCAATAGCAAAGTGCAGACAGTATGGGATTCCTGAATGCTGGGGCCTGTATGATGCAAGGAATTACCAGCTGAGCCAACAGGTGTGACAGCTTCCGAGGGTTCTGTTTACATTTCCAGATGGAAGAACATTTAAAAACAATGAATCTAAGGAGCCTGGGAAAAGTCCTTCCAGCCCAACCAAATGTCATGTATCTTGTGTGATGCGCCTGCATTTGGCAGGTCTGTCACCCATTCCTGCATCACTGGGAAAATATCACACATTTCTATCAGCAAGAGACACCGCCCCTAACCCCTGTGCTCAGGAAACAGCTGTTAGTCTAGGGGAAGGTGCACTGAGCTGTAGGAAGCCATGTATTCTAGCCCCAGCTCTCCCACTGTCTAGTGTTCATTTTTCTGTGCACTTCCCAACACTGATTAACCAATGCCTCAGAGCCTTATCTTGGGGAGATACGAGTTGTGACATTGCACTCCATATTCTTCACAGTCATATTATGATGATATGATTATGGCATAGTTATGATGCATTTTATGCAAGATGCGTTGTGTAAGACGTCATTGAAAAGGTTATGATTTGCTGAATATGATTATCCTACTTGTTTGCATGTATCATTTTTGTATCTGAAGTTATAAATACTGACTGTGTAGCTGTACTTCAAATGTAGTTACATCTGGGTAATGCCCACTAGACAAGATGCTTTCAGGCTAGATCAGGGGTTCTCACAACCAATTTTTTGGTGACTTCAGAGTGTGGCCACCCACTCTTGCTGGTAGCTGCACTGACACTTTTTCCTGAAATTATTTATTTTTCCCAAAGTTAATAAAGTAATATGCACATATATACACCCACATCATTGTAATTTATTTATTTAAGGTTTTGGGTTTTTGTTTTTTTTTTGCAGACTCAATAATAAAAATAATGCACAGTTATCTTTATTCTTTCCTGGACCTAACAGAATAGAAACACAAATAAGGTGCTTTGCATGTTCTTACCTTTTTTATTTGGTAAAAGTGGTTGTCTGTACAACAATTCTGAAGTAAATTTAAAAATGCTTTGACATAATAGAAGTCCAAATAATAATGAAAAACATATCTGGGTGGCTTGGGTCCGGGGAGGGGAGGAGAGGGGAGAGGAGGCATGACTTTGGCTGGCCTGGGGCTCCTCCAGGCAGGTGGGGGGCTTGGAGCTTCAGCCAGCCCAGAGCTCTTCCAGCCAGGGGAGAGAGGGGGGCGCTCCGGTTTCGGCAAGCCGAGGCTCCTCCAGCCAAGGGGGTAGTGCTCAGGGCATCTCTGGGCGGTGGGCTTGTACCTCCAGCCACAGAGGGGGTGGGGGTCTCCACCTGCTGCCCATGCACCCACTGCTCGTCTTCTCACATCTCCGCCCACTGCTCACCTCCTGTGTCCCTCCTCAGTCTCCCACCCGCTGCTCGCCTCCTCTCACCCCCCCAACTGCCATTTGCCTCCTCACTCCCCTGCCACAGACACCCCCCAGCCCGCTGCAAGAACCCCCGCTCATTGGTGGCTTACTGCTCACCTCCTCACTTCCCCCACTCACAGCCAGATCCCCTGCCCGCCTCACCCTGCTGCGGGCTCGCCTCCTTACTCCCTCGCCCGCTCGCCTACCAGCCACTCGCCTCACCGCTTGCCTCCTCACCGCCCGCCAGGCTCTCCTCCCACCTCCTCGCCTTGCTCCTTAAGTGTTGTATGTCTCACCTGTGTCTCCAGAGAGGTGGCGCATGCAGGAGCAACAGGGAGGAAGGGGAGGGGCTGATGCTCCTCCAGCCCAGGAAACTGTCCTGGCCACAGGGAAACCCCATGGTGTCCGCATTTGAGAAACAGTGACCTAGATAGTTGGTAGGGAAGGGCCTATTCAGGACAATGGACCACTAGAAAGAACAATAGGCCTTAGGAGAGGCTTAATTCCCACCTGGTGACTCTTCCTGAGAACGCTACAGACAGCCTGTGAATGATGGCTGCTCTGACTCTACAAGGATAGGTGACCAGGCCACATGATGCAGGAATCCATCTTCGGAAGTCATTATTTTTTCACAGACTGGTCTGGGAACCAATGTTTGGAACAAAGGGTTTCCACCATATGCAAAAGCTATATAAGGCAGGGAGTGACATCATCTGTGGTTCTTCACTCCCCACACAAAAATAACTCCTAGAAACACCTGAGAAACAAAGACTGAACTGGGGGAAGTGCTGGACCCAGGCTAAAAGTATTTCTAGCCTGTATATGAAACACTTGGGGATTCCAAGCTGTAAAGAAAGTGCAGCTTGCCCCTTAAGAATCTGCAGCCTGCTTGTATCATCTCTTAGAGTAAGAATCTGCTAATTCATATCCAATCTATCTAGTATATTAAACTTAGTTTGTGTTTTTTGTTCATTTGCTAGGTAATCTGCTTCGATCTGTTTGCTATCCCTTAAAATCTACACTTTCCACAGTATGCATCCGATGAAGTGAGCTGTAGCTCACGAAAGCTTATGCTCAAATAAATTGGTTAGTCTCTAAGGTGCCACAAGTACTCCTTTTCTTTTTGGAAATTATTTGCAACTATGCAAATTAGCTAATTGAAATTTGCATACACAATCACACGTGGAACTGCAGAAAACTTGACAGCTATGCCCTTTGTGGCTGTCTGCACCACTCTGCCCTGGGCTGCGTGCAGGTGACTTCTCCTCAGAGGAAGAGGATCTGTCTCTTTGGGGTGTTCTGAAGGCTGTGGGATCCCAAGTCTGCCTATGGGGGAGGAAGGAATCAGCTGGGCAGCAGGCAATGAGATTAACAACAGGCTCGCCTGCTTGCTGCTGTTCCCATGGAAACACTAGGAAAGAAGAGAGGAAATCCAGCCCCAGCCCCCTTTGTAGATGAACTTCCCCACCCTTTCCCCACCAGCTGCCACACCTGTTTCCATGAGAGCCAGCAGGTCCCTCTGAGGCATTTCCCTGGTTGAGGCTCACAAGCTCTGTGAACTGCTGTTTCTCCAGCAGCCCCCAAGGGTGGGAAGAGCCGGTGCAGAGAAGAACCAACCTAAACTAACCTTACACTCAAGGCCAAGCCTCAGAGCTCAGAGGAAATCTATTTAATTTCTAAAGGGATCTGCACTTTCTCCTTTTGCCCCTGCCTGGATGGATCCAAGAGGTGCTGGAAATCTGCTCTCTTAAGGCCTTCAGCAGAGCTGGGCCCAAGATATAAAATCCAGACCTGAATTGGAGTTCAAAGAAACAGGTGTACAGGGGGTCTGAATTTCAAATCCAGGGGGTTTATTTCGGTCCCATCTCTAGAGGTTTGGTTGCTAGTCTGAAAGGACCCTCTTACCCTTCACTATGTCCAGTAGGGCAGCAGTATGCAGCTGAATGGCAGTCAAATCTGGGATGACTAGCTGTTCAGACCTGCTGGAGAACATTAATGGCTGCTGGGGTACTGTCCAAGCCAACCTTGCTTAGCTTGTGAGCTTTAAGGACTGCAGCACAAGATGGGGTTTGGCATCCTGGAAAGAGAATCCTCTTTGTTAGACATAGACACAGACAAGACCCAGGCTGAGCTTCCCCCAGATTCCAGACTAGACCACCTTGAGGTGCAGAAAAGTTTGGCCTTTTTTTAAAGCAAACTGCTTCTACTCCTCTGAGCTCCATGATTTGAGCCTGAGGAGGAAGTCTTGAAATCTAGCTGGTTCCTAGGCCCGGTGACCAGACAGCAAGAATGAAAAATCAGGATGGGGGTGGGGGGATAATAGGTGCCTATATAAGACAAAGCCCCAAATATCAGGACTGTCTCGATGAAATTGGGACATCTGGTGACCCTACTAGTTCCTGTGGTGACAGAGTTCTGATTACAATCATAGAATATCAGGGTTGGAAGGGACCTCAGGAGGTCATCTAGTCCAACCCCCTGCTCAAAGCAGGACCAATTCCCAATTTTTGCCCCAAATCCCTAAATGGCCCCCCTCAAGGATTGAACTCACAACCCTAGGTTTAGCAGGCCAATGCTCAAACCACTGAGCTATCCCTCCCAGCCAGTAACCAGAGACCTCCGGGAACAAATGGATCTTAACGGATCTGCAGCACAAAGAGGTTGGGAGCAGCTTTGGGGTTGGGGGAAGAGTCCTAACTTTCTGATGCTGTTCTGAGCTGAACTCCAGAGAGACAGGGAGAACAAGTGACAGGAAGAGAGTGACACAAAGAGAGAGAGACAGAGACATGGAGAGGGATACGCAGGAGAATGAATGTGATGGTGAACTGGGTGTTTGTGTTCATTCTCCTGAGCTGGACAGAAAGAAGAACCCACTGGGGGATTGAGGGAGCCTGCTCCCCTGTAATAGGTTGGCTTAGTGTACATGTAGGGCCCATCATTTTTGGTTTTTATTTTATTTAATCTTTCCCAGGAATTTGTTGGTGTTTATTACAACAACAAGAACAGGTGAAAATCGGTGGAAAAATGTATTAATTTTTCTGGACAAATATCAGGGTTTATTCTGGTGGACGGAAGGACAGGGGAAAAAGTATTCAGTAGATTAACGCTTCATTAATGGAATTCAATGTGGTTTGCTTCAGAACTAAAACAGAACTCAAAACACAATGCCACCTCTGAGTTTAAGAAAACAATATATCTCTAGTCCCCAAATAAAACGTTTCATTTGAATAAACAGTTTACTGTTGTAGACTTAGAACTACTAGCCTATAAATCTTTACATGTAATAATTGTGCCACATCATTTGCAGCGCAAATTTCATCCTTTTCTCCTTTTTGTATTTTTAAAACTTTTGAATACTTCCTTGTGTTCTGAAACCTATTCTGATATAGATTTTCATTTTCTTCCCATTTCAGTGTGTCAAGGCTTTAAACCGTTATCTGCTAACAGCTTGAAATGTGTATGTGGTGGGCGTGAGATTCATCACTATGTTCAGATGCGCACGCGCTTCAGAGCTTGCATGCGTGCCTGTTTGTTAATTGTGTGTATCGTCAATCTAGACTAATACACAGCCTTACTTCAACAGGCAGCTTTGCATATCCACCCAGACAAATTTATTACCGTAATACATATATCCCGTGCAATGTATTGTATTTTCCTAATAAAACAAGGGGTTTTTTATGTATATTTGGATGATGAAAAAGGAGGGTGAAAATCAGAAAATAAACAAATAATAGTTTTTGTAAAACCTGGGATTTTTTTGATAATAATCGGTTTAACCTTATGTACATGATATCATGGCATCAGTGAGTTATCAGCACCTACATAGATGGATCATGTCTCCTCTGAGTGGCTCAAACCCATGAGGATAAATGCCCGCAACTTACACTCGATAAAGAGTTTCCCCCTTAATTAACGTATATGGGACTTGTGCTTTGGGCATTGAAGGCCCCGGGGTTTGCTCCCTGCCATGGAGTCTATTTTCATGTGGCTCAGATTCATTAAACCCCTAATGGTGTCCCCTCAAAGCAGCTGCCTGTCTCAGGCATTCTCACACCTATTGAAAGTCACAACCATTCAGTGCTAAAAAAAGGCTCCAGAGTGCCAGGCCTAAGCCTAAAAATCTCTAGCCACAGAACAGGTAGCACAGCAGGTTAAATTTCCTTCACAGCCTCACCCACCAATGTATCTCAGGGCTGGCTCTAGGTTTTTTGCCTCCCCAAGCTCCCAGAGGGCAACTGCTCAAGCAACAAAAAAGAATGGCTGGAACACCGCCCCTGGAACTGTTCTGCCCCAAGCACCTGCTTGCTTTGCTGGTGCCCAGAGCCGGTCCTGCCTGGGGGAACCAACCTCCAAGGAGGAGGGGATCTCAGTCACTCTGGCCTCTTACCAGGCTGCTAGCAACGATCCAGTTCCCCGGGTTTGTGAGCTGAACACCTGCCCGCGAGGAACGGGTCTGAGACCCGCCACGCTCATTTCACTGCCTGGCGATGGGATGGGAAAGACTGTCTGGTCCCGCCCAATCTGGGGAGGGGGCACAGATTTTCCTTTCAGCCATCCGAAGTCCCCCCCACCCTGAAGTGCACCTGCCCTCCCGGCAGAGCCTTCCCCAGCCCTGCTTCTCCCTTGCACGTGGGCGGGGGTGTGGGGTGTGCCTCGCCCTCCCTGGGCTCCCCGACAGCAGCGGGAGTGGCCGGCAGCAACCCACCCAACGGTAGGGGGGGTTGTGTGCGGGGGGGGCTCCACCGCCCCGCAGCCGCCCCGCTCCCCCCCCCGCAGGGTCCCTCAGACCACGTGCCAGGCCCCGGGCACGATTCCACCTGTCGTCCCGCCCGCGCTCGCCCCAGCAGCAGCCGCGCGTCGGGGCCGGGCTGCGGCGAGCTCGGCGGCTCCCGCGCACGGCGCAGGCGGGGCGGCGCGCGGGGAAGGGGAAGGGGCGGGGGCGGGGGTCCCTCCCGCGGCGCAAAGGGAGGGAGGCAGCGCGGCGGCCGCAGCCTCAAGGTGACACTTCTCCCCGGCAGAGGGAGAGAGAGGAGCCAGGGCGGCCGCGCTCCCCGCCCCTGCCCCCTCCTCCCACCCCCGCGTGGTCCCCGCTTCTCCGCCTGCCCCCCCTTCCTCCCTCCCTCCCCTCCCCTCCCCTCCCCTCGTGCCCTCTCCCCGCCCGGCTTCCCCGCTCAGCCTCGGGGGCTGCGGCAGCCCGGGCACGGGCGAGCCCTGCGGCTGGAGCGCCCGCCGCGGCCCGGCTGAGCGCGCTGTCCATGGTGGGGCGGCTGGGCTGCGAGCTGCCGGCCGCCCGCCCAGCGCCGCGGGGCTTTGGGGCCATGCCGGGCGCGGCGGCGGCGGCGGCTCCCCGGCGTCCCCCGGCGCCCCGCCGCTCGGCGAGCGCCTGGCTGGTGGCGGGATAATGCGCCTGCCGGGCGCCAGCGCTGGCCAGCTGGGAGGCACCGCGCCGGGGGGCCGCCCGCCGCCCCGCCACCATGTCCCCCCCAGCCTCGGCGGCCGCGGCCGGCGAGAGAGGCAGCAGCACCTCGGCGCCTCCGGAGGAGGCGGAGGGGGCCCGAGAGGAGGTGAGGACAGAGCGAGGTGCCCGCCCCGCCGGGCGGCGGCTTGGGGCTCACCGGCTGCATGCGAGCGGCTTTGCATGGCACGGGCGGGGCAGCGCTTGAGGCTCCGCTCCGCGGGGTCCCGCCCCGGCTCTGACCGGGCCGGGGCTTTGCATCCAGGTACGGCAGCTTCCGCTCGCGCCAGGGGCCGGGCTGGGCTCGGGCGCCCCGAGGGGAGCAGAGAAGGGCACCCCGCAGTGCAGCCCCTTTCCGGATCCTGGCTCACTCGGGCCCGGGCCGGGGGATTCCCGCTGGCCGGGGGAGGAGAAGCTCTTATGGGCGCTGGGGGACGGGGACCAGCTGCGAGCGTTGCGGGGTGCAGACCCCCCGGGTGGGGGCGATGGCTGAGAACTAGGAAGGACGGGATGAAATTGAACAAAGGGAAACGTAGGCTGGATGGACGATGCTGGGGAATCCTCCCTCCACAAAGGGCTGGAGCCCCAGGGCCTGGCACAAGGCAGTAGAAAATAGACCTATAGGGATCCCTCCTGCTCTGGTTCCCTGGGGATGGACAGGAGGAGACCTAACGGGGCTTCCCTTGATCTAACTTGTATGGTTCAGTGGGTAGGAGATAGTTAAGACTGGCCGACGGCATGGAGCAAATTTTCTATTGGCGTAAGCATGTGCAAGTAAACTGTAGGTAATGGAGTCCTGCTTCTTATAGCAGCTGCAAATTTAGGCTGAGGGGGTCTCTGTAAGGGACTGTGCCAGAGTCCGGTGGGTAGCAGTGCGGACTTGCCACAGCTAGGGGAAGCCCTTGTCTGGCCGCTGGTCCCCCTTAACCCAGTTACCTCACACCTGACAGGGCAGGTTTAGCCAGCCTGTGGGTGCGAGAAGATCTATCTAGGTAATCACCATCCATAGGAACGATCTAGCTCTTTCCCTACCTACAATCTAAACATCCCTCTCTCCATTCTCACTCTTGTTTCATTCTGTGCGTATCACCATGGTAGGTGAGCCTGTACTGCTCTGAAGTGGAAAAAACAAACAAACACAGGGACTGAAAAGCTCTGAGGGGAGGCAGGAGATCTGAATGCGGGGGGACATGCATGGGTTAGCATGGAAGGGTTGAATGTTTTGGGAGGCAGAAGGAACAGATGAAAGCACCAGCTTGTTGTTCCTGCCAAGGGGAAAGCACTGGGCATTGACCTGAAAGGTGTTGGCTTATCGCATTAGAAGGAAGTTGTGGTGCCCAGTAAGAACATGGGAAACCCTCTTGGCAGCGTGCCGGGGGCCAGCATATAAGTGCATGATTCCCCCTAAAGGAAGTTGGACTGGCCCTGGGGAAGGGGGGTTGCAGATGCGGGGAAGCTAGAGGGATTCCCCAGCTGCTGCTCCATGGGGCGCATCATGGATTTGGGATGCAAGGGAGATGCAGCTGCTCTTCGTGGGCTTTTGCGGCAGCGGGGGGCGGGGGCGGAGATTAAATGCTGGGGAGGCATGAAGTGCAGACTAGGGCAGGCTAGGAGCCATGTGCCCCCTGGCCCCAGGAATGCTGCTGCGCTGTAGTCATCTGGATGGGCCTTCTTGCAGAGCCCAAGCATCAGAGACGGAACAGCAAGGAGCTATATGTATGTGCTGCAGGCAGCCAGAGGCACGGGGGATGCTGGGGAATCCTTTTGTTTACCAGAGAGAAGCATGTTCACTTATTAGAGTCCCCAGGAAATGAAGGGATGCTGACCAAGATGACCCACCAGTGATCTGTGGGGCAGTGCCATATTGTGAGCATCTGTCTGGGAATTAAATACTCTGGTCTTCTAGCTGTGGGGTTGGTCCTTGCCTGAGCTATCTGTTCTTGGAATACACACAGCCAGAAATGCAGTTAGTCAATACTGTGGGAGAGAGTGACTCCAGCTGTTCTTAACAGCCACAAGCTGAGTAGGGGTGCTGCTGGGAGGGTGGGGTGACAGTTGTTGGCTCCTGCATAATCCCAGTATTCTCTGCCCTCCATTTACTTGGGAGGCACACACGCACACACTTTTCTAAAAACGTGTTTAATTGTGAATGCTTTCGTGGGAGATTCGAGCACCATCTGGAGCAGGAAAAAGAGGGAAGGACAGGGAAGCTATGCAAGTGCTGCACACACAGCTCTGCTGCTGCCCTTCACTCCTGACTTGCACCCCTCCTGCTATTCCAGCCCTGGGTTCCCTGCACACAGCTGTCCTGCTGACCCACACTCCTCCTGACCACCTTGCCCCACTCCCATTCCATGACCATTAGTCTCCCAAGTCCAGGGCTTCTGTTGAGCAGATACTGAGAATTAGAGCCAACTGTGGGGTGATTTTGTATTGTAGGGAGATGCTTACCCTGGGTTGGGACAAGATCCCTCACCTCTTTAAACCTGAACAGCCAGGTCCCCAGAGGGAAGCTGACTGTGATGCTGCCTCTAAAGGAACTGAGTTGTGTGTGCGTGTGTGTTTTTAAACCAACAGTGTTGTTTTCATGTAACCATAGGGACTGGTGAATGGTGCTGGAATGAGAGCCCTGGAGAATGACAGCCTTTATGTGTAGAGCAAGTCTAACATGAGCCATGCCAGGGTTAGCATCCCTCACACATGCCGTCCCCTGCCTTGGGGACTGTGAGAAGATAGTCTAGCCTTTGATCTGTCTGCTGAGGCTGCCAACAAGGATGTCAGTATAATATAATCCAGTTCGGGCTGACAGGAGTGTTTGAGTCTGGGACCAATAGTGCTAAACGCATGAGCTACTCCACTGCTTGAGCTAAAGGAGTATTTCCCTTAGTCAGCAGCTATAGTAGGCTCTTATCTCCTTATATGGAACCTCCATTAGAGAAGGACAAAGCCCCTTACTCTCTTAGTGTGGATTACACAGCCATGCTGGCGTTTTTCATAATGTAGAAAGCTGTCCTCTGGGAACCAGGTAGAGATACCATGTGTTCATTTCACATAGGTACCAGACAGCCATCACACTGTGGTGACTTTTGATCCCTACCCATCAGGCCAGACCTGGAAAAGCAACATATCCCCTCAAATGCCCAGTCACCACAAAGGTTAGGTGGAAGCATTGCTGCCTCCATACAGAGCCTGTCCGAGGCCTCAGGTCCTGCTGGGGATGGAACATTCTTGCACTGAGATTGGCAGGACATGCTGCTGCATTCACTGTTGACAAAGACCGAGCCCCTGAGGAACATGCCCAGCTCCCAGCTGTAGGTGACCCATGGGCAGAGCCTGTTGGGGACACTGGAGAGAATGACAGGATACTGGGCAACATGGAGATGAAAGTGAGGGGAACTACAGTTGTTCTGCCCTCCTTCATTGTGCGTTGCATGGTCACATCCCATACAAGGGCACCGATTTCCCCGAAACCTGGTACAATTTAGGCCACTGCTCTGTGTAACCCCAAGGCTACCTGAGGGCTGGAGGGAATCAAAAAAATTCCTGTCTGCCATATGCAAATTGGGCTGAACCAGTACCACTTAGCCATGCAGTCCAACCAGGGATGACTTTGGCCCCTCTCCCTATCACACTAACACCCAAGCTCTCAGACTGCGGCCTGGTTCTGCAGAACCCAGTGCCATCCTATCCACGCTGATGAGGTATAAGTCAGATTGGATTCTCTCAGACATCCATTTGTGGCAATTCCAGCCTGTCCTCAACCCCAGCAAGCACTGAAGCCTGGGAATAAACTATGGGTACCTGCACCCATTCTCAAGTAACTTCTGTGGGTAGAACAAACCCTCCCCACATCCCTGTGTAATCTGGAAGCCGTGGTATCACTGCTTGAGCAGGTTCCCTGCAGGTCTCCCTCTGTCCGGGATGCACAGCCTTCCCCGTCCCTCTGCAATTGGCAGCACTGCCAGCCCTGGGTGAGCCATATGTTTCCTCTGGGAAGCACCACAGTGAGGGTGTAGGGATGTGGGGCACAGCTGCAGGGTTTGCTCAGATGTGGGCTGACACCCACACTGAGTCAGACAAGGGACAGCCAACCCAGGGGCCAGCCCATTGAAGTCAGTGGGGTTTCCCAGGTGTGACCCTGGGCAGAATGTGGCCCCTCCAAGTCTTGTTCTGGGGATTTGCTGCTGCAGGGAAGGCACAAGGCTTATTATTCTCTTATCTGATGTCAGTAAATCTGCAAGGCAGAGCCATGGAAACTGCTGCTAATGACTCCCAGCAGATTAACCTGCAATGCACTGCCCCTTTGCTCCATGCAGGAGCCACCTGAACCCCACACTGGTGCCTTGGGGCTCATGACTTCAGCATTTTGGAGCTCTGTCTCTGGGACACATAACCCCCTCAAGCCCCTGGCCAGTCCATACTTGGATGACACTGGAAAGCTGAGTGGTATAAGGTCATGGAGATGGACTGGGGGGCAGATGCATGTCCAGAGACCGAGGATGTTCTTTGCTGGTGAGATGGAGGACAGGTGGGAAATCCTTTTCCTAGCTCCCTTGCAGTTGATCTGTTTCTCCTAATGTAGCCATCACATTGGTGGGGGGAGGGCGATGTGTGTGGAGGAGGGCAGCAGCAGGGAAGAACTGTTGGTGCAGAGTTGGGCATGGGTTGGGTCCATTTAGGGGAAAGTGCAGGAGCCCAGGTGGCAGGGAACAGTTTGGTCGCTTGTTAAGTAGACGGATCATAGACATGGGCTGTTTGGAAAGAGTTCTGATCAGAGCAACAAGTCATCTACAGAGCTCAAAGGGGTTCTCAATTGGCTCTGTATTCAAAGTTGGAGCAGCAGTGAAGCTAGGAATGGAAAAGGGCTGGTTAGGCCATCCAGCTGGACTCCTGGGAGCTGGGTTGTCCCATACAGCCCATTCTGCAGGGCTCCATATGCTGGAGAAGGGGATTCCCCAGATCGCAAGGTCAGGGAACCTTTCAAAGAGTTTAGTCCAAACGATGACTAACAGTGTCATTTTGTTCCTCCACCTCCTGCTCTCCATGTTTCTTTCAGTCACTTCACTGCCAGGTATACGTTCTGCTTCTGTCAGCTCCTGCAGCAGCCTGTGCAAGTGGAGGAGAGGAAGACAGGGTCTGTTCTGCCTCAGGCATCAGTAGCAGCATTGACCGTTTGCGTTGGATTTCAGCGTCTTTAATCTCGGTGATGATGTCAGAGGCAGAACCTGGGTGAAGTAGCTATTGTTGTGTCAGGGCATGGGAGGTGAAAATAGTAATGTCACCCTTTGCCCTTCCCATCTGAGCATCTCAAAGCACTTCACACATATCTGTGAACTCAGCCTCCACAGCCCACTGGGTTCAGGATCATTATTCCCATATAGAGTGGGAAACTGAGGCACAGCGAGGTGAAGGGTCTCGATCACGATCATGCAGTGAGCCAGTGTCCGAGCCAGGGATGGAAGCCAGGAAGCCTGGCTCCTGTCTGTTAGTAGTAGAAGAAGGTGCAGGTGTAAGAACAGAGTTGCTAAGCACACCGGGATGTTAAGTAGTGCAGCCAGTGGAGGATGCTTACAGTGAACTCAGCTAGAGGGAAACCCTGTTTACAATGAAGTAGGGCAAACTTCTCGCCTCATTTCATTGGGCTGCAGTGGGCAGATCGCGGCTGCACTCATTGTGCAGTCTCCAGTCCTGAGAGAGAAGCTGTTCTGGCAGTAAAAGGATTTCCCCTGTGCCGGCTTCTTTGGTGTTCTGGACTTTTCCATATCGCCGGTTCTCTCCCTTAAAGCCAGGGGCCCAGAGGAAGGGCCCCACTTCCTTGGTAGCCCCTGCGGGCAGCTCTAGCAGAATTTCCTCTGGGGTGATAGCTTTGGAGTTGTTGGTCTTTCACCGAGAGTAAATTTGCAGTGTGAGGAGAGTGTGTGTGTGTGTACAATTTGTAGCAGGGTTACTGTGACCCTGTAAAGCACTGCAGTATTTAAATGCTGTGTAGTCCCAGGAGTAGGCTGATGCGTGGACTAGAGCTCTTCTGAACCCAGCTCCTGGGATAAAGGCTTTGCCTGCAGTGCTTCTGATGCCCTGGATAGGTAACTGCAAAGGGCTTTGCCTTGGACTTGCCACAGAGCTACCTGGAAGCTTCAGCAAGTGGTGTCTGCCTCCTGAGCAGGGCAGACCACTGAGAGCATGTCACACCCTGCACTGGCCACCAGGTGAAATTCAAGGTGCTGCTCACTATCCCCAAAGCCCCACATGGCCTGGGGCCCATCTTTCTCCAGGATTGACTCCCCCACCCCAATCTGCCAATACAGCACATTGAATTATCTGGTTGATTCCTTTTCTCTGTTTGTGAGTTACCTGCAGACAAGGCCTGATTTCTACAAATGTGCTCATCATTTCCCATTGAACCCCACACAAACCTTGAGATTAGCATGGACCTTAAGGATCTGCCAGAGGCCGAGGGTCACCCTGCTCCAGGGCTCTCTGTGCTCTGATGCCCTTCCGCATTACAGGAGCTGTCCTGCTACATCATAAAGCAGACTCAGGACTTCTGGGTCAGGCTGTGCCCCATAATCTGTAAGCGGGGAGCTGGGGAACACCTCTTGGGTGGCCCCCTTCTGCACTGTGAAACCTCCCGGGCTGCGAGGCTCCAATGGAACTGCTCTACTGGGGAGCTGGAAGAGGGAAGCAGAGGGCCCTGGAGTTCCTGGGATGCTGCAGGGCTGCCAGGGAATAGAGGACAAAGGGAACTCCTACAATTCTACAGGGCAGGCTGAGCTAGGGAGCAGAGCATAGGGGGAATCTGGGAGATCTTGTAATGCTGGGCAGGGCTGAGCTGGGAAAACGGGCATGGGGGTGGGGGCAGAAGAGAAAGCCAGGGAGCTGTTGTGGCTGCACTACAGGGCTGAGGAGCAGAGAGGATTCAGCAGAGCTGTGAACAGGACCTCCCACTAGTGTTCCCTTCCTTCTTTCCCATTCTTCTTCCTCTCTCTTTTTGTGTCATTCTTTCACTCCCTGCCTCCTGAGCCCTGCAGATGGAACACTGATGCGATTCTGTGTCGTGATTCAGAGAAGGGCTGGGACTTGCTTCTGTCAGAGCTGAAGCTCCCAGCTCCATCACACACAGAGCCAGCCCCCAGCTTTTTGTGCTCAGGCTGTTGCCTGGAAACTAGTTCTGCCCAAGAGACCCATCCCCAGGCTCTAGAACCCAGCCGGCCCCTCCCTGCGCACCCGGGGAGTAACTGGCGTTCTTTGTACTCCAGGAGCAAGAGAAACACAGGTTCTCGATGGCAATGTGAAGGGTTTTATCCAGCTCACTGCATGCATCCAGGCTGCATTTCTCTTTGATGTTCTACAGGCAGCGCTCTGTGTTCCGCTCATTAAAGGCACACTGCTAGGGTGGGAATCTCACTGCAGCAGAGTGAAGAAATCTATGTTCTGAGCCAAATCCAGGTCCCACGCCACTCAGAGGCAAAACTCCCATTGGCGGCAGCAGGAGCAGAACTTGGTTTGCAGGGTCACATTTTGGCAAGTTTTAGGAGGAAGGATCAGCGTTTTGGAGACCAGGTTGGGACTCACGTTCTAGCCCCAGCTTGGGGGAAAGGGGTTGTGGTTAAAGCACTGGATTTCTAGATTCTGTTGCCAGCACTGCAAATGATTCATTGTGTGACCCTGATTCAGTTCCCTCCCTATTATGTGCCTCAGTTTCCACTCTCTCCAGGGTGACACTGGTACTGACCCAGTTCCTGGGAGGGTGAGGGGGTTATGAGACTGAATTCATTAGTGTCTGTAAAGCATTTTGGGATCCTTGGATGGAAGGGGCCAGAAGGTTGTTGTTATTGAAACAGCAGGGCAGTGGCTGTGCCCATTGAGTTTGCATGCACACTGCTGACAGTACATTCATTCACTGTGCACCAGGACAGGGGAAGCACCCCAGGGTAAGAAGCACAGGCACAGGTTCCAGTCGGTGAGGCTGGACCCACAAGTTCTACATACAGTGAGCTTAGCTAGGTGCACATGGGCAGATCACAGTTTAAGAGCAACGACGGCCCTGGGCCAACTTTGCAGGTTTGGTAAATGGTGGGAGATGGTCATTACCTGTGCACCATCCCCTGTGCACCTCCTCATGGCACAGCATGGCACTGCATCCACCCAGCCTCAGTTTCCCCAACAGAATTTCCAGCCGGCTCTGGTGGCTTACATAGCTCAGCCCTCTGGCCAGGTCACCACGAAAGTCCATCCCCCTTCTGGGGTAGCAGAATCCAAAGTTACAGTCCAGAACAAACACCAGATAAAGGTGTCTTTGTCCCAGCTGGGTCTAGTTCTGAGCTCCTACAGTGTTATTTGTTCATCCCACAATCCATGTCGCTTCAGGTGAGGCACCCCCTGCCATGACCTGGCTTAAGAACCATCAGTGTGTCCCCAGGTATATCCAAATAGTCCCGCATCAGGATCTCCCTTCCCTGCAGGGAAGCTCTGACAAGCAGTAGTCTCATTCAGTGCCTCACTCCCACTACTTTTCTTTCCCCAAGTGAGAGCTGTTGGTCTGATTTCCTACCCAGGCAGCCCCTAACTGAGCCAGCGCTCTTTTTAGCCCCTTCCTTCAGGCCTGATATCCACTACAGGAACAGCGGGGGGAGCTGAGTGAGCTCCCAGTAGGCCGTTAACCCTTTCCAGGTCGGTGTGGGGCTTGTAAGCCTCCTGACAGGAGTCACAAAAGAATTTAAATGCAAATGGCTGATTCTAGATAAAGCTCATCAGAGACCCAAACAAATAACAGCAGCATCAGTGGGTGAGTACACGGATACCACTGTCCATCATGTGGACCAATACTGTCTCATGATTTCCTTGTACTCCCGCATCTATCTGTCTGTATCCATCTTCTGTCTCTTGTCTGATACATAGATGGTCAGCTCGTTGGGGCAGGGACCATCATTTTGTTCTGTGTTTGTACAGTGCCTAGCACAATGGTGTTCTGGTCCATGACTCGGGCTCCTGGGTCCTATGGTAATACAAAGAAATAATAATACTAATGGAGAAGGTTTATCTAGACGCAGCTGCTTGCCTCATGTTAATACAGAAGAACCAGGAAATGAAACTAGCGAAGAGAAGCATACATAGTGACCAGACAGCATCAGTGCAGCCAAATCAATGAGGTGTTAAAGTTTCTGTCCATTTCAATAGCCTCAGGTGCTGTCAGCAATGCAGGGAAGGAATTGAAACAAATAGGGGATTATTATTTTGACTGTGTTGCTGTAAATAATGTTTTAGAGTCCTATCACATTCCTCATGCCAAAGCACATCGTGGATTGGGCATATGAAGGGACTGCTCCCCTTTCTGCTGAAATGCAGCCACCTCTGGGGTGGGATGCCACAGCCATACTCAACCAACACTATATTTTATAGGAGGGGAAGTGAATAAGAACACTATTGTACACTTACAGGGCCACATATCATCCAGTCCTCAAAGTACAGGGACTAGGGCACCATTGGAGATGTTGAGAGGGAGACAACAAGAAGAGAAAGGGAATATTTTTGGCCAAGGGCACTAGGGCAAACCGTGATTCTTAGAAAAAGTGTAGTGGGATCATCCCTGAAGATCATTCGGGGTCATGTCTGTTAGGGGCTCATCCAAATATAGAGCTATTTACAAACACTGTCAACTGCAGGGAGCTCAGCTTCCCTATCACGGAAAAACAATAACATAGAATTGCTGCACAAGTTCAGGCCAGTGGTCAACCTAGCCCAGTAACCTGTCTGTGACAGTGGCTAACAAAGGCTGTTTCATAGGAAGGTGCAAGAAACTCTGCAGTGGACTGTTATGAAATTACCTGTCCCCAGGTGAAGTATCCTCCTATCCCTATCAGTTAGAAGCTGATGCATGCCCTAAAACAGAACAGTTTCTATCCCTTCTATTTTTGTCTCCTCTCTAATGTAACCCTGGATGTTTTCATTATTCACATAAATGTCTCATTCTGCTAAGCTCTTGACTTGAATTGTTATGTCTTGTAGCAATGAGTTCCAGAGGTTTAATTGTGCTTTGGGTATAAAACCTGAGGCTATGTTTACATTACAGAGCCTATACCAGCATAGCCCCATAGCGTAGACACAACAGATGCCATCAGAAGTTTTTCTGCTGGCATAGTGTAGGAATACCACCTCCCTGAACGACATTGTCTATGCTGACCAATTTTCAGAGTAGCAGCCGTGTTAGTCTGTATTCACGAAAAGAAAAGGAGGACTTGTAGTGTTAGTCTCTAAGGTGCCACAAGTACGCCCTTTCTTTATGCTGACCAAAGCACTTTCTGGCAGCATACCTGCATCTACACTGGGGTTTCTGTCAGCATAGCTACATCACTAGGGGGTGTGGTTTTTTCACACCCCTGACCGATATTGCTATGTTGGTATAAGTTTTAAATGTTCACTCCTTTGTGGTCTAAAACATGGAGAAGAGGAAGAGAACTAAAGACATTCACATGTTGTAATAATAACGGACAATGCATCAAAGCGTCTCCGCTTGCATAAGCTAGAGGAGAAGAGCAAATCTAGGATCCCAACACCGCTTAATGACTGCTTTGCTAGCAGCTCACAGCTGGGGTCCCACATTCTGCCTCCACTTGTCTTCCTGGACACTGCTGTGTTATTTGATGTGCATAGATTCACGCCCCAACTTGCTGCGCAATAACTTGCCCTAGGAGCAACCCCTCTAAGTAGGGTGAGGCTGGACCAGTGCTTGAATGGGACGTCTTCCAGGAAGTGGTGTAGGTTCTTCATGGGGAGGTGCTCTTCCTGAGTTGTTACCAAACTCCTAGTAGCATGGCGTTATGAGGCGCTGTGTTTTAGATGGGGCGTAAAAATGGTATCCTGCCCGCGCCTGTTCGGTAAAGGTCCCCGAGCAATTTTCTCGAGAAAGGTTTTCACCCCAGGGGCATAGCTAAATTCCACGGTGCTTGAGGGAGGGTAGGGGAGTTGCATGCTAAAGGCCACTGTTGCAGTGATGGGGGGAAACTTGCACATTAGAGGTTACTCTTGCAGTTCCAGGGGTGTTGGGGAACTTGCACATGTGAGGTCACTGCCATAGTGCAGGGGAGCTTGCACAGTAAAGGTCATTGTCGCAGTATGAGAGGGTTGGAAACTTGCACTCTAGAGCAGCGCTTCTCAAGCTATCTGTTGTGAGGGACCGGCAATTTTTTTCCCCAATGTGCACGCAGACCAGCAGCCAATGGCTCGGTCCGCGGACCACCACTTTGAGTAGCATTGCTCTAGAGCACTGTTCCGCTTGCAGTGCTATTTGTGTCAGGCATTGTTGGAGGAACAGCCATAGGGGGATTTACAACCTGTTGTAGCTCTCCCAGAGAAGGGCCTTTCCTGCGGCTGGCAGGTTAACAGCTGGACTGCCATACATGCAGACAGCTGCCCTGGGAGTGGAATTGCTGCTCAGGGGAGCACCTCGCTGATTTATACTCATGGCAGGCAGCGAGGAGTAGGGGAGGCAGCCACTTAGCCTGGGGCTGGAGCCTACAGCAACAGTGAATCATGGCAGAGGCTTGCAGGCAAGCTGGGCAATTACCGTTCCCAATCAGAGGTGGGATTGCCCTTCCCTAGGTGTGCTGGAAGACATGGCATTGGCTTCAAGTGACAGGGGAGAGGGAGGGATCCTGACTTCTCTGTGCTTTGATGCTAGTTCATGAATGGAGCAGCGAGACCACAGTCAGTCTGGAGGGTGGGGGGTCATATGTCCATATCTTCCAGGCAGGGACAGCATCGTCTGTTCACATTTACTGGGAGAGGAGGGCATGTGGCAACCCTGGAATGGCAGGAAGTGGGCACCGACTCCCAGTGCGGTAGCCAGAGGCTGCCCAATATGGGAATTGGGCATCAGTCACACACAGCATCATCCCGAGACGAAGCACAGACCTCTGGCCCGTCTCGCCAGCCAGCTGAGAGGATTATCCCTGAGGAGTAACCTCTGAATGGGATCTGTTGCCTCTCTGAGGACAGCAATCTGGAATTAATTCTTTAGCCAGTTAATTGCAGGAGCGACTCAACGCTCTGTTCAGCGGGCTGGCTTTCCCCTTTCTGCTGCAGGCTATTAACTTCTCCCCCTGTTCTCTCTCCCCCTCTTCCCCGGTTCTCCTGGGCACCTGGAGCAGCAGCGACCGGTGAAGCAGTCCCTCAGTAAGTCCCTCTGCAGAGAATCCCACTGGAAATGCCTGCTGCTCTCCCTCCTCATGTACGGCTGCATGGGAGCTATGACCTGGTGCCATGTGACCAAGGTCACCCGGCTGACCTTTGACAGCGCCTACAAGGGCAAGTCCATGATGTATCACGATAGCCCCTGCTCCAATGGCTACGTTTACATCCCCCTGGCCTTCCTGGTGATGCTCTACGTGGTCTACCTGGTGGAGTGCTGGCACTGCTATGTCCGCAACGAGCTGCAGTACAAGGTGGACGTAGACAGCGTGCACGAGCGGGTGCAGCGAATGCAACAGGCCACCCCATGCATCTGGTGGAAAGCCATCAGTTACCACTATGTCCGGAGGACTCGGCAGGTCACCCGCTACCGCAATGGGGACGCTTACACCACCACCCAGGTGTATCACGAGAGGGTCAACACCCACGTGGCGGAGGCCGAGTTTGACTACTCCAACTGTGGGGTCAAGGACATTTCCAAGGACCTGATGGACCTGGAGAGCTACCCAGCCACTCGGCTCCGCTTCACCAAATGCTTCAGCTTTGCCAACGTTGAGTCCGAGAACTCCTACCTGACCCAGCGCGCCCGCTTCTTCACCGAGAACGAGGGGCTGGACGACTACATGGAGGCCAGGGAGGGGATGCACCTCAAGAACGTGGACTTTAAGGAATACATGGTGGCCTTTTCAGACCCAGACAACCTGCCCTGGTATGTGTCCCACTACGTCTTCTGGGTGGCTGCCCTGCTGAGCCTGTCCTGGCCTCTGCGGGTGCTGAATGAGTACCGCACCTCCTACGTCCATTACCACGTGGAGAAGCTCTTTGGGTTTGACTTTGTGGCAGTAACACCAGCTGAGGAGCGCTCCTTCTGCAGGAGGATGCCCCGTGTCAACACGGTGGACAGCACTGAGCTGGAGTGGCACATCCGGTCCAACCAGCAGCTAGTGCCCAGCTACTCAGAGGCCGTCCTGATGGACTTGGTGGGGCTCTCCAGCTGCACTAGCTACTCTGCTTGCAGGTACGGGGGCTACCGGCAGAACTGCGAGCGGTGCCACAGGACTATAAGCAGCTCGTCCATTTTCTCCCGCAGCGCCCTGAGCATCTGTAACGGCAGCCCCAGGATCCCCTTCAGCAGCAGCCGCTTCTCGCTTGGCCGCCTCTATGGCTCCCGGCGCAGCTGTCTCTGGCAGAGCCGGAGCGGGAGCCTGAACGAGCAGAGCTGCCCGACCGAGCAAACCCGCCTCTCCAGCCAGGTCACCATGGAAGAGGAGGACCCTCCTGCTTACCAGGATGCCCTCTACTTCCCCGTCCTTATCGTGCACCGCAATGAGGGCTGCCTCAACCACGATCACCGTCACCTCCATCGGAATGGGTCCTGCATGGAGACCTCACTGTGAGCGGAGGGCAGCAAGGATCTCCCTCTTGATCACCGTGTCTCCAGACACAGGGACTTGGGAAGGGAGGGGATAGCCAGGAAAACAAGGCACCAGTGCCCCACTCAGCATGTGGGATGGAGAGGTCACTGCTTCTTGGTCTCCAAGGACAGGCTCAACAGCTGCTGCCTTTCCTCCCAGCCACATGGCCCCTTTGATGTCATGGAGGAGGGGGTGGCAGCAGGATGGGTGAGCAGCAGCACCACCTGTGCATGGCACAAAATGACAGACCGATGACCAGATGCAAAAAATGGTAGAAAGGAAAGGACTGAAGGAGGGAGCTGGGTGCTGTAGTTTCAAGCTCGGACTCGAAAGGCCCCGGGTGGCTGGAATAGTGCTAAATGACAACTACCACCCACCACCCTGCTGCACCCGTGACCTCTGCCCCTCTCCCGCAGCGCTGCAGACTTACTCTCCCGCAGAGGGGTCCCGCATGGGGCCAAGAGGATCAAGGTCTGGCAGCACATTCCCTTTGGAGCAGCGATTAACTCCTCATGCGCCAAAGATCCTGGGGCACCCGGGCCCATAGAGCTGAAGGGCAGTTTAGAGGAGATGCTTAAAACCACAAGGCCAACTCTTTCCCCCCTTTTTTTGAGACTGTGCTCCGACTGTTACACTGTCCCCAGCTGCTGGGATGGGCATCGCTGCCAGACGGCTCCTTAGAAAGCCTCAGCACTCCAGGGCCAAAAATCGGCATTCCCTAGGTAAAGCTTAAAGCCAAGTACTTTTCCATTTGGGGTTGCAGAAAGCAGGAAGCAACAGGGAATATACCAAGGAAAGGCCCTACCTGGCATTAGAGTGCAGTCACAGCATGAAGCCAGAAGGTCTAGCAGGAGAAGGCCCAGCCTGCAAAGCAAACCAAGGAGACCTTTGTGTGCTGGGTGCCTTCTGCGAGCCAAAGACACCCTATGTAGAAGGGGTGAGTTGGGCAGCTGGGGACCCCAAGGTCTTGAAATGAGTGAGGTCTAGTCATAATTAATTCAGCCAAGCAAGGAGTCTGGCGTCCAGGGAGGTTCTGTTAGGTTCAACTGCAGTTTACCTATGAATAATAGAAGAGCAGGTTGGCGGGTCTCGGGGAGAGTAAATATTACATGAAGTCAAGCTGGCTCCAGGTTCCAGTAACTAATACGAAGGGAAGCTGGGTTTGGCACAGAGTTCTGAGGGCAAAGAGAGGCTGGAGATGGGAGAGAGGTGGGGATGTAGAGAGGCCCAGAGTTTCTGCTGTCCATGCTGGTGAAGGGAAGGGCTGCTAACAATCTGAAACAATGCAACCCCTTTGGCCCATGTGGTTACAAAGAGGGCTCCTCTCAGCATGATCCTCAGCTCCTGCGCTCCAGGCTCCTCTCTGAAGGGTTTCTACTGGCTCCTTAGGGGACTATTGTATGCAACCTGCCCAACAACCTCTTTAGGGTGCCTCCCTCATAGCACAGACCAATGGGCAGAATCCTCTGGCTGGCTGAAAGGTGAACGGAAACAATCCCATTGATAATACTCCACAAAGGCCATGCTTCCAGGTTCCGTACAGAGTCTGCGAGCAGGTTTATCAGAGGTAAAAGAACCCACCAAGCCCTGAGGGCAGGAGCCAGTTCCCTGGGAGCAGCTAAACACCGGCAGTGGTGGCATGAATGCAGCTCCCTGCCCCGCTGTGGGTGGCAACAGAACCTTTAACTCAGGTGTCTGCAGCAGGAAAAACCACACCAGTTCACCTTTCAGGTCCCAATCCTATGATGGGATCCATGTGAGTGGCCCCCTACATTAACATAGAGCCCCATTGGTCAGTGTGGGTCCACCTATGCAATCCAATAGCAGGATCAAGGCCTAAATGGGTCACTTTCTTTAAACTTCTCCCTGAAACTAGTGCATGTGGGTGAGATCTCCTGCTAGGCTGGGCTTGTGGGTGAGGCCATCAATAGCCAATCCTACAAACTCATGCTCCTGCAAATGATCCTTATAGACATGAACAGTCACTTGAAGTCAGTGGTTCTACTTGCCATGGGTCAGGGTGGCAGGATCAGGTCCTCAGAGAGCAGCAGCAATGGCCACACGAGGCATTTCTTCTACGCTAAACTACAGAGGGTGGTTAGAAATAAGGGGATTATTTTGGAAAGTGCTCAAGGAAACCCAGGCTGGCCCATTACCTGGCTGCAGTAAGTTGCCTTTGTCCCACAGGCACATCATACTGGGGTACGAATGCCACCGTTTTTGTAACCCTGGAACGGACTGACCACAGTTGCCCGCCTTTCACCACTTCACATGCACATACCTAGAGGGATCGGCGTCTCAGCAGGCTCCCAGTCCTGCAAACCCTTACTCATGTGAGGAGTCCTTACTGGAATCAATGAGGCTACTCGCATGAGGAAGGATTTGCAAGATCGGGCCCATAAATATTTGGTGGTGGGAGGGAAAAAGGAAAAGTAGTCAAGGCTGAACTGTATTTTTTGTAGAGATCTTTCAAAATCTGTGCTAGGATGTGAGAAAGGGGTGATGAGATAGTGCCTCTTAGGCCCACAAGCTCTGGGCTGGTTCTGTCTGTATTGCCTTCTTCATTAGAACATCACCGCACCTCTTGAACTCATTATAGGCTCACCGGTTTTCCTAAGGCCCCTTTTCCATTCAGCTAGCTGATCTGTGCCTGTTGAATGGCCAAGTTCTGGCCTTGGCCAGTGATTCCCACAGTCCCTGCTGTCCACCAGCCCTTTTGCATTCCCATCATCCACCATGGCAGAGAACGGCATGGAGCAACTCCCACCATTAGCCAGCAGCAAGCTTTGAACCCAAGAAGCAGCATGGTCCTCCACTGCTTGAGCTAAAGGAGTAACTCCAGTAGCTGGCAGCAGCAGTAGGCAGTACCAGGTTTACAATGGCACCAGAGGTGCCATGGAACCGGGCCCATGCTCAGAAAGGGCCCTGGCCTGCTCCGCTTGCACTGTGCCCCAAGACCCTGCTGGCTCCCCCCCGCCCACCATTTGCTCCTCTTGGCCTGCCTGCCGGCTGGCCAAGGGCTCCTCTCCTCTCCATGGCCCCATCCCCTGTTCCTCTCAGCCCCTGGCCAGACCCCAGTGCACCTCTCGCTCTGGGCAGTCTCTGCTTCCCACCACCTATGGCCTATGGGGTGTTGGGGGGTGGGGACGGCTGTGTGGTGTGGCATGGTCCCACCCCTGAGGGGAAGGGGCACGCTGGCAACACAGGTCCGGGCAGGCCACTGTGTGTCTGGCAACTGTTGGTTTGTAAATAGTGCCCTGCACTGGGCTGGGCGGAGGGGGGCCACCCCTGCCATGCCATGCCCCATTGCCCTTGGCTGGCCCCTCGCTCTCAGGACCAACCTCCCTGCGCCATGCTCCATTTCCCTCATGGAGGCCCACAAATATGTTTGGTGCCGGCCCCACAAAAGGTTAATCCGTCCCTGGCAGCAGGACATGTCTATCCCTCTGCAGATCAGCTACAGAAAGGAGACAAGTAACACACACTGAACTATGTGTTACATTTGGTTCAGCCAGACCTCCTCCGGTCCATTTCTGCATGTAATGCTGCTGTACTGTTTCACTGATGAGATCTCAGTGCCTGTACCACTCCCTGTATCCCTGCCTCTCTCCTCAGTAATGCTGTTGTGTTGGTCGCTTTCCAGAATCTGACCTACCTTTAGGGAATTTCTCTAATAAGAATTAATATTTCACTAACTTCTCCCCTCATTTCCAAGATAAAGATCTTTCCCCGTGTTTCTAACAGGACCTGAGACTGTTGGAGCTGAAAGAATTTTAAACATCTCATTGACTTTCCCCCCATCGCTGATGAAGTTTATTCTCTGTCCTTAGGCAATGAAATTAGGCTGGTCAGTTTCACACTTTTTCTAGTCAGTTTCACTTGTTCTGAGGTACTAAAACAAAGACTTTAACTGAAACTTTTTTTAAACCTCATAGTTCAGTTCAGATTTTGTCTTGTCAAATTCCCCTCCTCCCACTACAGAACCTACATTTTGGGCTTAAATGGCAGTGGCCCTTTAAGAACTGGTAGGTATAAATAGCCAGGCCCTAGGCTATCCTGCTGTTCTGTTTCCGTTGTTGTCTGCACGCTATGCAACGCTTCTGCCAAACCCAGACCTGGTAGAAGTGGCTACAGCTCCACTGGCTCCTCTTATACCAATTGACTTTGGCTGCCAGTGCCTCATTCGCCTCTCACTCAGGGCCCAGTGCAACTCCTGTTAACGTCAATGGAATAGCTCCTAGTGACGTTAATGGGAGATGATGGAATATGCCCGTATGCCTTGGTAGAGGAGTATCCCCACTGAAATAATGGAGTTAAAATGGGCTGTGACTGGGGTACATGAGAGGGGACTCAGGCTCTCTTGTCCTTCCCCAGCTGTTCCATTTTAAAGCTGCTCATGGCTTAGGTTAGGCTACACTTGCCATCTTTCTGTGGCCAGGTGCCTTAGATCCATACATTTATCACAGGGGTCGGCAAGTCTTTCAGTTCCCCTAGGGACGGGGGAGCCCACAGAGCAAGGGCAGGTTAGAAAGGTTTACTTACCCACATCCTTTATCGCCAGTAGCAAAACTCTGCTGCCAAACACTCTGCCCATGAGCTTTGTCCAGTCCCTGTTCACACCAAGATTTTTTTCCCCTGGGTTCAGGTTCATCTTGGTCCTTAGATAGCTCCATTTTCACCCACACCACCCTCAAAGTGTCATTGGGGAGAATGTCCTACCAGCCAGCAAGACTAGGCTTCCTCTAGATGCTGCTGCTGCTGACTTGGCCAGAGGCTCTCTACAGAGTGATGGGAGCCACCCACTGCCCCAGCACCTGGGACTGAACAAACTCACCCCACAACCAAGTTCATGTTTCAAACACAGCATCCCCAAGTGGCACCGTTAGGCTCGCTAATGCTGCTGGGAGAAGTTTGGCCCCTCTGACTGGAATTCTCCACCACCAAAGCCTGAGCCAAGGTTGTCCAAGATTGCTTGAAGCCCCTCCAAGCTCTCACCCCGCCTACCCCTCTGTGGACTGAGGTGTTGCCTCTACAATGTCCCAAGCCCCTGCCAGCCCAAGGGAGAGAAAAGGCAGGTTCAGTAATCAAACCCTGGACTCCCACAGAGCAGCACTTTTACTGGCCCCACTAAGCCACTGCTGATTTGGGGGCACCTTTAATAGTAACTTGACATCTCATAGGCCAGCCCCCACTTCTCCTTCAGCAACAGGGAGAAAAGCTGCCACCTGGAGTCTGATCTCCCACCATGAACTCCTCACCCATCTCTGATCCCCACTTTGAGAGGAAGGCAATTAACAGCCCTATCTCCCCTTTCCCCTGCAAATCTTAGGGCTAGCCCTGAGCCACCCTTTACCTGATGGTGTTGGCAGCGCACAGGGAGGGCCAGGTGCTAGGATACATGGGGAAAGCTTGTGCCATAGAGGGGAGGTTAAGCACTAGGCATCTCCATCTGATGAGGAAAGGGCAGGCGCAGCCTGTGTGTGTGCGTGTCTCTGTGTGACCGCACCCAGCAAAGCCTCTAGCCAGCTCGGCTCTGCAGCCCAGCTGCCTCCTCCCTGCTCTCCTGCTGTTAGCCCATTAATAAATCCAGCTGTCCACTTGAGTTAAGATTCTCCTCCCCCACCAGATAAGAGATTCTCACTGGGTAGTGGAGGAGTCCCCTGGGCTGGGGGGGAGGAAATGCTGAGATCAGACATGCCAGTGGCCAATTAATCCCTTTGAAATCCAGCAGCTTCTCCAACACGCTACCTTTTTTCTAAGCGCTGCCCTAAGGCAGATGGTAGCATGCAGGGCCAGCTCTCCGGGGTATCTGCCCATCACCCCTGCATCCTTCCTGCGTCCCTTTGCCCTGGCTGAGAGTCTGCTGAGCGGATGATGATGGGAGCAGTGCAGCCGCCAGCCAAGGCACTGGTACACACTAGAAAGTACCATGACGGGAATGGTCACCCAGCCCGGGTTCCGAGGGGGATGGATCAGAGCAGCCCCATCTATATGTGTCTCATCTGACTTTCCTGGACCCCACTGAGAAGGATGGGGGGAGGGAGGAACTCCATCCACTCTCTGGTTCCCTCCTCCCGCAGTTCCGAGTTACAGTGGAGCCAGGCATGTGCCTGGCCTGAGAGTGTGAGCAGGGGCTAGGACAAGCCCTTCCAGCCCACACATTTCCCTCCCTGGAGCAGGACAAGCCATGGTCATGTAGGGAGACCTGGCCACCAACTCTAACAGCATAGTGGATGTGCCACGTCTGGGCATGGGAGCAGAGCACAGCCAAGGGCCTGAGGGGAGCAGGGATGAAGACAGGAGATGGCCTGGGCTGAGGATGAGAAACCTAGAGAGGATGGGCTTGAACCAGGGACTCACAGCTGTTGCCGCCCGCCCCCTAGCTTCTGACAGGCCTTTTAGTCCAGCCATGCACCTGGGGCCTCAGCTAAGAGTCCAGTGCACCCCCCTTACACCAATATTCTTATCCCGGGGGGCTTGGGGGAGAGAACAGCAGCATCCAGAACTGGTGCATGGGTTTATGAAGGAGTGAGGGGACTAGTACATGTGTGTTAAACATGTATTAAACAGGAGGAACGAGGAACCTACTACGTGTCCAGTCAGGCCCACATGAATGGGGAGATGTTTTAATTCTCCAAGGGGCACAAGTTATTTATGCTGTCAGCACAAAGCACCAATAGGGTGCTCTAAGTGTGAAAAATCGGGGCAGAGGGTTTGGGGGGGTGGTAATAGGAGCCTATATAAGAAAAAAAAACCAAATATTGGGACCATTGCTATAAAATCGGGACATCTGGTCACCCTAAGCACCAATCCTCCAGTCTGTGTGGCAGTAACCACCACTAGCATTTCACCCCCTCCCGGTTGGGATGGGACCCAGGGACCCCCATGTGGCTATAGGCTTAGCAGCATTGTCTGAACTGGCCAGGTATCCATCTCTCTGCAGTCTAGTGTCTGATCTCAGCTATGTCTGTGTCGGTGATGGTGATTCCTTTGGCAGCTCGTTCCATTGCCCGTCTGCTCATCTCATGATAGCATGTTGCCTGATATCTAACTTGAATTCTCCCTGCTGTATCTTAATCCCGTTACTTCTCCTCCATTGACTAATGAGAGTAATTGACCCTGCTTCTCTCTGGAACATCCCTTTCTGTATGAACAGACATGTACTGTCTCTCTTCAGCCTGCTCTTCTCCAGAGCCCAAGTGCCCACTTCTTCCAAGGTCTTATTATGCAGACCATGTGCTTGCTGGACTGTGCAACCTTTTCCTGTCCAAAGATTGCTTCCTTGTGTCCTAGCCCTGAAGAAACCCAAGCAGGGAGAGGGGAAAGGAGCAAAGCAAGGAGGGGCTCTTATCCTGCAAGCTAAGGCTCATCTCAGGGCTGATTTTCCCTCTCCCGACAGCTCAGCAGATCGCTGCAGAGTGATTTTGCTCTCCATGTTGTAGGTGCCTGGCGCTGTTCTCCCTGTACATGTGGGGAGCAGAGTGGCCCCACCCCTACAGCCCAGATCAGAACATATCCCTTAGTGAAGGTTAGGAGCACGCTGGAGCTAGGTTGCAAAGCGAGGGGGAGGGGAAGGGTAAACTTTTCCCATCCCTATCCCAACCATTGCAGTCTCCCATATACTGGGGTTTGTTCTCAGCACAATGCTGGACACAGCAGGCTTTTACCCATGGAGCACGATGCTTGAACGGGACAGCAGCCAGGCCCCTTCTTTTCCCAGCACGTGGAACAGCTAATGCAATATTCAAAGAGGATAAGGTTAAATAATACTCTTGAGCTATTTTGCATTTCCTGTTGCTGCCAGGCAAGAATCTGTCAAGTAGTGTAGGCCCCAAGGTTTGGCTTTGCTAATTAAAGGGTGTGTGTGTGTGTGTGTGTGAGTGAGTGGGGTTCAGTCAACCCTAATCTGAATAGACACATTGCCATCATTTTAGCCATTATCATTTTTCCCTTTGAACCTTCCCCAACAGTCCTGGGTTCCCAAGCCTTTTGCTAGGACAGTGCAAGGAAGCGAAACTGACCAGCCTCATATCATTGCCTGCAATGCCAGGCCTCAAACAAACTCCTGATGAGGACAGCAGGTGAATTTTCAGAATGTTCCTTCAGGTTTAACAATGGCAGGTGCTGTTGATAAGGCAGGGAGAGGAAACTTCTCTGTATAGCTAACCACCAGCATTCAAATATGAATCAGCCCCCTCCCCCCCCCCCTCCAAGATGCATAGGCTGGCTTAAAAATGATAGGATTTTAAAAAATAAATACATTTGGGGTTCTTTTCATCTGCCTTTAGGTCTTTGAGCCTTTACAAGTCACATTTTCAAGCTCTTCTCCCCAACCACAAGGACTTAGAACTTCCTTTTTTCTTTAAATGAAAGCTGAGACCCTCACCATATAACGTGACTCCCAAGAGCTGGAGCTTGACGAAGAACACCAACACACACACACTGCTTTTAAGACGTGATTCTTGACAATCCAGGGCTGTGCTGACGACCAACAAATTTTCACTATGGAAAACGTAGAGGCTACTGTTTGCTTGACTTTTTTAAAAACCCCTCTTTGCACCTACTACTCACAATCCAGAGAAATAGCCCTTTGCTGCCCTTTGTTTCCCAAATAATTAGTTAACTTTTCATCTTTTGTCCGAGTTCCGATTAGGCTGAAGTAGCAAGTAAGGACACGGGTGATTTTGCTCAACTCGCTGTCTGGGAAGCAGGCAGGGGGAAGGGCACTGGAATGGATATGCTCAGCGGGCGATACTCTTTAAGAAGAGCAAGATGGCTGACACTGTGCATGTGAGTGGCCTTTACATGCAGGCCCCTGTTCTGCAACTAGCTTTACAGGAGTGGTCCTCTGTACCAACGCAGAGTCCACTAGGGGCCTGCCTGTGGGGATTCAACCGTAGGATTGGGGCCTTAATCTTTAAGAAGACAAAAAGGGTGATAAGCCAAGTAGCACCTGGTTTCAGGGGCAATAACAGTATAAGATCTCCCCTCTGATTTAAGTATTACTCCAATGGTGAAATAACATCCTTGGCCTTTTGTTCCAGCCGTTCAGATTACAACCCTGGTCATTTCTGTTTAATTATCACACAAGTGATATTTTACAGCTGTCAAGTTTAAAACCAGGCAGTGGAGCTGCTACTGTCCTGCAGTATACAGTGAGAAGTGCAGTATGTGTGGTGGAGATCTGAAACATTACTGCACCAGCCAGAATTCATATTACCAAACCATGGGCAGCCATAGCGCTCCATACAGAATGAATGCTTTCTTTTAAATTAAATTAGTCTTTGTTGAAGAAAATAAAATATATGGCTACCTGGCTCCATGCTATCCAATACATGGCCTGTGATTTAAACATCAGGCCAGTTGTATATTCCAACTGAAATGCACATGTTGGCATAGAGTTCGCATAGCCTGGATGCGTGATGTGTTGGGTCCTATACAGTTTGGAACATAGGGTTGTTGTTTTTTCTCCTCCCCCTTGTGGGCACTGCTAACTTCAGTGGATATAATGGGCATTTTGGAAAGAAGGGGAAAGGGCATAGCCAAGGTGCAAGTAGAAATTAATTGGCTGTGTTCATCCTTAGTTGTAACTCTGTTGAAGTCGGTGGAGCTACGCAAGGGTGAACATGGCCCATCTTCTCCACAACTTCACTTGCCCTTGAATCCAGCCTGATCAATCCCTTGCAATATTTATTTTATGCCTGGAATTAACATTGGGATTTTGCTGAATAAATCACCTTCCAGAATCCACCTGGTCTTCAATGAGCTTGTGAGATCCAGGTACCCCTGTGGCCAACCTGTTGTCAGGAGGTTCTGCTCTCCTCCCTCCGTCATGGAACCTAGAGTTACACTTTGAAGGGGAACCTTATGCCCAAGGATTTGATCTTGTGAGCTGCATCGAAACAAACAAATTGACCACTGCGACCTAGGGCCAGGAGCCTTCTTCTCCCCAACAGCAACTCTTTCCAGCCAGGACATGGCATTTTCCACAGCCTTCCTGCCTACAAGTTCCAGGGTCTAAACTAAACTTGGAAGAAGCCTCATGTACTTCCTCTTGTTCTCTCCATGCCTGGTCTGTCTTGGGGGCAGTGTCTTTATGAAGTCCAAGGAGATCATCTTCCTGCAATCCAGAGCCTGTCTCTACCAGCAGGTACATCACCCACCTATGCAACACTTTTAAGACCTAAAACTTTTAATGGGGAAAATGAAACTTTATGGGAACACATGTGCCCTTCCAGAAATATTGCCAGTTCTTGGAACTTTGGGGATTTTGTAGCTCACCCACTGTGATTAGACTTTAGTGGACTTTGCAGAGCAAACACACACACACGAGGATCGCTCACTCTCCATCAGTGCAAGCTACTTCTGCAATCTTAGCTATTCACTGAGTGAAAGAAACAACGTAGCTACAATGTGTCAAAATGATTTAGTATTGGTATCAGTCACACGATTCTAGTGTCCATTAGCTGCACTGGCAGCTGACATCTAATGAGTTCTGACTTTGGATGGCAGCCCTTGAAGCAATCAGGGTGAAAAGGATTCAAAACACAGGCCTGAGAATACAAACAAGTCTCCAGAAGCAGGAGCAGATACATGAGATCAGGTGATAACAGATGGATTCTTCCTGTTCAAGTTAGGGAGAGAGTTTTTTTTATCAGATTTTTCTTCTGGGGAGCAGATGGCCCTGAGTGATGACATTGGAGGTGGGGAAGGGGAGGTGGGAGAATGACGTAATAGATTCTGGGCAAGTCTACGCTACAGCGCTACGTCGGCACAGCTGCACTGATGCAGCTGCGCTGCGGTGCACATCCAGTGTAGATGCACTGTGCCAACAGGAGAGCGCTCTCCCATCGGCGTAATTACTGCACCTCAGTGAGAAGCACAAGCTGTGTCAGCAGGAGAGTGTCTGCCGCCGACAGCTCCAGTGTGGACAGCGCAAAACTTGCGTTGCGCCGGGGGGAGCTTTTCATCTTCCTGAGCAACATAAGTTAGATCAACTTAACTGGTAGTGTAGACCTGCCCTCTGAGAGAGGCCTGATGAGATAACATCTTTTATTGGATCAACTTCTGTTGGGGAAAGAGACAAACTTTCAAGAAGAGCTCTGTGGAGCTCAGAAGCTTGTCTTTTTTCACCTCTGTGGAGCTCAAAAGCTTGTCTCTCTCACCAACAGAAGTTGGTCCAATCAAAGATATTACCTCACCCTCCTTGTGTCTCTGATATCCTGGGACCAACACAGCTACAACAGCCCTGCAAAGTAATGGATTCTACTGTTCTGTGAAGCTTCACTCAATACACTGTAGAGCTGGTTGGAAAAAAAAATCCCAATAAAATGTGTTAGAGGAATTTCTCAAAAGTTTTTCCTGTTGGGTTCCCCCCTTCAAAATAGAGCTGGAGAAAAAAAACTTGAACAATTTTTGGTAAAGGGTTTTTTCCTTTTATGCTTGATAATTGAATTTTTGATGAAAAATTTATTCATACCACTCACCAATTTGAAAAATTTCAACCACTTCCACTAAATAGTCAGGCCTCAAGGAAAAGAGAACAAAACAGAAGGAGAAAATAGAAAAGGATAAAGTTGTTATATTTTGTTCCATCAAAACAAACTGGCCTGGTGCATACGCACAGCTAGTGGGATGGAGTCCTGCACCAAAATTTGTTAAGTTGCTCAGAGGAATCCATTATTTCCTGCAGCAGTTCAGTAAATGATAAAATGATGCCTGTTTCATGGGAAAGGAAGCTGATCTCTGGCCTTGTTTGTGTGGAGGTGGTTGTGGAATTTCACGTTTGCTGCAGTGAGTGTATGAGCCATGAAGGGCAGGGATAGAAAGGTGGTGCCAATAAGCATGTGGTGAGAAGTATTTTAGAACATCTTAGTCCCCATGTCTGACTGGAATTGGAGAGCCATTGAATCCTTCCCCCAATCTGATACCAGGCATAACTCCAGCTAATCTCCCCTCCCCTATTCAGCTCCCAACGCATAATCCTACTGACATGACCAAAGCCTGAGTGACCATCCCACCTGCTCCCTTGATCCCCTGGATCAAGATGGAATGCTGGGATTTGGAGTGGCCTCAGTCTGCACTATGTTTCGGCAGCCACCTGCCATGTTGTCAACTTCCATTGGCCACATTTCCCCCCCGAGGGCTGCACAAACCTTGGATTAATCTGTCATCTCTGGGGACAGCCACAAACCCACTTCTGTGCTCTGTGACGTGACGTGGACCCATGAGGGAACTCCTTTATTCTCTAAATCACTGCAGCACAGCCATCATTCCTTCAGTCACACTGGTTGCTACACTCACAAAAAAACCTTCCCTGCTGCTTCCTTCACTCCTTGAATGCATATAGGCTGCTATGTCAGAGCCTTCCAGAGATTCAAGAAGAAACGGTCCCGAAAGATCATGACACCAGAGCGTAAAAGCCCTGTCATATTGATTTTCCTGACCTCCAGGACTCAACAGCTGAGAGATAGATACCTGCTTTCCCTGAGCAGAGGGGCCCGCTAAACGAGGCAGAGGAACTCCAAACACGTCGCTATAGGCACGAGGGACCGAAAGGCACGATCAGCATCACAAATATTGTACGCAGATGCGTTATCTACAGGGCCCTTTGTGAACACAGGACCCAGTCCTGCTGCTGCTGAGGTTGAAGGAAGCTTTGCCATTGCCTTCAGAATGTGCAGTGTCCAACTCACAGAGGAAGCTCTCTGCCCTGAGGTGCTTCCAGGCTGGACAGAGTCAGATAAAAACTGACTAGGTGGGCCACAACACAGTGAGAACTCAGCATAGATCTTTTTAAGTGGGAGTGGTGAGCATGCTATAATCCAGTTGCTTGGCATCTGTGGGCTTTGGGGAAGTGGTGGCTTTTCAGGGGGTGGGGGTTGGCTGGAGAGGGGGAAGGAGCCTGGGGCACTAGGCTAGGGAGGCTGTTACAGGACAGAAGATGGCATGGGAGAAAACAGCGGAAGGCGGAATCAAAGGCAGCGTCAAGGTAGATCGAAAGGTGTGTGATGGACATTCTGAAAGGAGAAGTCTCCTTGGCTAAGGAGACAGCTGTGTGAGTAACGCCTGGTGTAACTGCAAGGCCTGAGACGCCTTAATTTATCAGAGCAATACCATTGCCTCCCAGGCTGGTGCTCTCAGCCCACTCTCCAAGGAACAGATGAGCATTAACCACAAGGGATAACGTTGCCAGAGGCCCAGATGTATAATTGTCACTGGCTAACAACTAAATTGCCTTTCGCCTCTAGAGAAGCTAATCCATCCAGGTCAGAGGGGATGGTGTTGGTAGGGATCTGGCAGCACTTGCTTTCTGAGGCCTGGCTAGTGGGAATAAAGCTCTTCATTCGTTAGCTATGCTTTCAGCCTAATTTAACTATTTGCAGGCAGTGTCTCTACACTACCTCACACCTCCCCGGCTCCCTAAAACCCTCCCCACATAGGACACAAGCGAAATGAGTTCAGAGGGTTTCGTTCTTACTCCATGTGGACAAAAGTGCCGCTCTGCAGCGAGCCAAGAGTAGAAGCAGAAGTACTGCAGGTCAAGAGCGACATACACCAGCAGAGCTGTGTGGGCCCCAGGACTGAACGAGAGTGTGTGAGAGAGTGGGGGTTGCAGGTGCAGACTGAGGACAATTAGCAGAGCTGGGTGGAGAGCCCAGGAATGGAGTAGAAAGGGGAGCGACCTGGCTGAGGCGGATTAGCAGGGCTAAGTGGGAGGAATCTTGCCAACACTATGCATGGTTCAGACCAGCACTCTGTGTCCCTCATTTTATGAGCATCACATTCATTCACTAATTTGTTTTTAAGAACCCCAAACAGGGTTTCAGGCTATTCTGCGACTGGGCATGCAAGGCTCTGCCCAGTCCCTCAGACCTTTTCAGCTGCCATGGAAATGACTGGCCGTACTCTGCTGTCTCAGGGTGACTCACAAACCCACCAGGACTCGTCTTCCTCCACTGCCTCCAAATTGCCATTCTCCAGCCGCTCTGGCTAGCTGAGCGCACAAAAGGTAGACTAAGCGGCAGTAGAAATACTTCCCCACCCTGGCAGCAAATAGAGAAAGCTCAGTGTGGGCAGTGCCAACCTAATGCAGGCCAAACGAAGGGGCTGAATGAAGTAAGGAGCTCTGTGCATACCCACCCTCCCCCATTTCCCAGCTAGTGCTGGAAATTAACTAGCCCGTTTCATGAGACATTGTTGCTCCGACACCAAGAAATGACACCGCTGTGGCTCATAGCAGAAGCTGTGAGATTTGGGCAGCCAGCCACAGACATACGTCCCTTCCACCGTATGCATTCAGATCAGAAGAGCAGAAGCCCAGCTTGCCATCTGCTGCTTTAAGGAACCAGCTTTTCGCCCCATCCAGCTCAGGCGGGGGCGCTTACTTGCACACTTAAAGCAAAAGCTCTAGTGTCGTTCCCAAGAGTTCAAACCTCTCGAAGCCACTGTTTATACGCCCCTCCCTCCGTGCACGCACAAAGAAACGCTGTCTCATTTGATTGGCTTGCCCTGATTTTGCCCCTTCATGCTGCTGGATAGGGCAGAAACAGCATTTGGGGATCCTCAGCATACAGCCAAGTGGAGCAGAAACTGCTCTCAGACTTCGGAGCTGAAGGTCATTCCTCCCTAGCTTTGCAATGAGGTCTCACAGTTGACCTACACCTTCAGTGTCCTATGGGACTGTTGGCCTTCTATAGCACTAGGTGAACTATTGCTAGTGAATTATTCATTCAATTCATTTGCCCTTATTTCTGTTGCCGATGGTCCCTGGCCAGACTTGGATTTTTACTAAATGGTTTGTTATTTGAAATTGTTCAAAGATGTGTCAACTAACACGTTATTCACTTCTGTGGGTCCATGCTTGGCAGGGGGAGGAGGGGGCGGTCACCCAAGTCACATGGTTTCATTTGGGTGCCAGAGGAGGGAAGTCCAAGAGATTTCAAGATGGCTGCCTGAACAGACATTCCAGTGAGTCTTGGCACAGGTTAGGCATTTGTAAGATAGCTGCTATAGTTCAGCTACTTGCAGACTTTCCTCTGTTTACAGGAAGAAAGTGTGAATGCCCTGGAAGGCAATTTAATACAATTTTTATTGCAACAAATATTCACAACCCTTTTTTTTTAAACTATGTTTGCCCAGTTCTAACCACCTCTCAGGGCAGATGCTGCCAAACAAACCTACCATTCTTTGTGTATTTGGTGGAGTGTGGTTTACGGTACATTTTGGGAACACAACCACTTCCAACCTTGAACTGGTTTTCAATGAATCACCCTGCTCTCCACGAAGTGGGCTGCCCTTGTAATTTACACAGAGTTGTTCTTGGGACAAATCTAACCCTTTTGTAACTGGTCCATCCACATCGTTGGGAGTGGCGCCTGCCCGTGTGGCTAACATGGTCCTTGGGCTTTTGCAAGGTTACTAAACAAAATCTCATCTACTTCAGCTGTGTCATAGAATCTCAGGGTTGGAAGGAACCTCAGGAGGTCATCTAGTCCAACCCCCTGCTCAAAGCCAATCCCCAATTTTTGCCCCAGATCCCTAAATGGCCCCCTCAAGGATTGAACTCACAACCCCGGGTTTAGCAGGGCAGTGCTCAAACCACTGAGCTATCCCTCCCCCACTTCTTTAAGAAAATATTTTGTAAACTTAAGAACACCGACCTCAACAAAAAATGCTTAGTGGTGGGTAATGAGTAGCTGACGTTCTGGAGAGGTCTTGACAAAATCTTTTATAGCTGCTGTGGCTGGCTTTTCTTTTGTTGGTGATAGCCCCTGCAGAACACCAGAGTGTAGCTTGGAAGGGAGTAAATAGCATAGGTTGATTTGCAAGGGCTTTAGGGTAGTGCTGTTGACACACCTCTAAGGTGGCCATTGCTGCCAGTGATAACCTCACACCGTATCCTTTCTGATCTATAAGGCCAGAGCATCAAGCAGCTAAGGGTCCCATTGGCCTGGGGTCCACAGACAGCAGAGCCACGGGCGTTTGTATCTGCTGTGTGGAGTGAAGCACCGGTGGGGATCTGTCTAACAAACTCTTTAGTGAGCATTGGGAACAGTTTTTACTTTTAAATATGTCAATATGATCTAGCTCTCTCTGTCTGTCTGTCTCTCTTTCTCTCTCTGTACAAACAGTATATCACAATGTTGCCTTTTCTGTTGGAAATATCAAAGTACAAAGATTGTAAACCAAATCGGTGTAATAAAAGTTCCAGATGATTCACTGACTCCGGCCTCAGCTGTGGGTTTGTTCGTGTCAGAGACTCTGTAATGTTATTCACTGGTAGTGAACATAGGACAAGTAGGATGAGACCAGACCCCCCTGTACACAGAGGCAAAAGGACATTACCCTGTGAGGCCTGCCATGGCTCAGCATTCTTGCAGGAGGGATCAAAGGACCCAGGGAGTCAATCAAGTGGCTCCTTTCCCATCACCCTCCTCAGGTGGCCAATAGACTGGGCCCAACAAGTATTTTCCCCTCCAGGGAAGAAGTGTGTGAGTGAGGAGACAGAGCCCTGGCTTCCTCTTACTCTTATGCCACTACCCCTTTGCTTCCCTTCCTTCCCATTGTGATAGGTGGGGAGCCCTCCCTCTGAATGCAGGGGAAGCAGTTTTGTTTTCAGCAAGACAACTTGGCTTTCCCCTGAGCAGGGTACACAGAGCTGCATGGGTTCTGGCTGGGATGTTACAGCTCCTCCTACCCCAAGATTAAAAAAAAAGTTTGGTTAAAAACAGCCACCCTCCCTAAGACAAGTGTCCTATTCAAAACGAGCCTCACCAGTTCCCACCGCAATGCCACTGAGGAGCAAAGGCAGAACAGCACATAACCCTTCCTAAGACGGGGAGATCTATTGTTTATGGAACATAGCTCGTTAGCGTCATCACACGTCTGTCTAGAATGCTAGACAGTGTAAAAATATATTCAAAGCCTCAGCTGCGTCAATAAGCAGAGAAAAGTTTCGGACCTGCAACAAACAACATTCTCCCCTCCCCAACCTCTACATACCCTGTTTAGCCCACCATTCAGGAAAAGCCTGAAATAGCAGCACGGCCTGAAGGTCAGATCTGGAACGGGCCACTTTGCTTGGAAGATGCTGCGCTGTTTCACTGTGGGGACAAAAGGCTGCTGCTTGGGCTCACTCCCCCTCAATGGTCTTGGCTTGAGCTTATTACTGGAATGCTTTCCAAAACCTGGATGGCACCACAGGAATCATAACCGGGTCTCAAGAACTTTGGGGGTCCGAATTCAGAGGCAAGTTGCCTCCATGAAGCCATATCAGATCCAGTTACTACCCCACATTAACCCACATGCCAGGATGACATCACAATGCAAAGCACGTGTTTTGCAGTCACACATTAGAGAAGTTACCAACCCGCTTAGGATGTTGTTAATGAAGAATTTGTTCTACTAGTAAAGTTGACACAATCCTCTGGAAAATTATGGCTGAAAAATATCCTACACCACAAGTTTGGAACAAAGACAAGACAGAAATACTGGTGACTGGGTGAGCTAGAGTTCTCACTACCACTCACAAATACTCCATAAGCAATAAATTCATGTTACCTAAAGATTTGATTTTCCTCTACAGGTGGAAACAAAATATTGCCAAAGCTGTTGTTATCTAACGGTCCAAAACAATACTCACTTAAGGCAGCCCAGTTTACATTGTTTGTAGAATGCCCCATTATATATAATCTTTAGGTTCCAGGTCAAAGCTGATTTCTAGCCATAGCAAGTGCCTCAAACTCTCCCCAACTCCATTTTCACTGGGGATCAGCAAAGATAAGCACCTCACTGAGTGCTACATTGATGCAATCAAAATGTTTGGACTGAGAGAAAAAGTCTGCCCTAAATTCATGACTGTCTAATGCAAAACTCACATGTGATGACACCTGAACTAATTAGGTATTAGTAAATGAGCTCAATGAGCTTTACCTATTTACCAGGACACCAAAACAAGTTACAAGCAACAGGGTTCACTTACTCAGAACTTTGAGGATTAGCACTTGTTCTACAGACCCAGGACAATCCAGAATCTAACTATGGGTGAGGACAAGTTCATCCCACCTGTAAACTCATTCAAGTCAGTGGAGGTACACCAGGCATGAATTTGGCCCAATATGTACAATCTTCCTCTAGAACATGGCATCTGGTATGTAATGCATTAACTCTTCCCTCCTGCTTCAAAAAAACTGTTCTGTATACACTGGTTTCTCAACTCTGTTCATAACACAACCCACATTTTTAATACCCACACACAGTCTCTCTATCTTCCGTCACAGTCACATAACATCCAAACTGCAACTACCATTGCTCACCTGGAGAGGAAACATTTAGACCAGTAGTGAACATGGCTTGAGTTTTTTAATGCCATTTAGCAGCTGGAAACAAAGAAGGCCCCAACACCATGTGACAACTCGCCTCAGACTGCTAATGGTCCATAGGCTACTGTAGTATGCCTATCATAGACTGCCAATTGATTTCATTGGTAAGAATAGTAGCCAATACAGTGGAATATGTATAATTCCCTGTTTTAGTTATTTTATTGTAAGAAAAAATAATTGAAAAGGTTATATAAAGAAAAACATATTCTGAGACTAATTCCAGGAGATGAATTTTCAGGCCAGTCTGTGAGAGGTAGGAACTATGCCGAAATCACATCTGAGTGTAATCAGCCACACCTGGGGGTAATCAGCATGGTTCCCTATGGACAGGTGTCAACAGCACACAATCCAGCAGCACTGCTGCGATGGAGGAGTGAAGTCACATGGAAACCCTTGACCACACTGTGTGAAGGAGCCAGTGAGAAATCTCCTTAGGGATCCAACTGCCAGGTAGGGCCTAGGCCTTGACACCACGCTGTCTGTTACATTTTCTTACCCCTCCCGCAATCATGAATTAATATCATATGGCCACAGCTGCCCAATGAGGAAAGACATTTCATTTCAAAGGCTACAGTGGTAAATAAGGGCATGTGATAGGCTAATCCAGATCTGGGGATTTCTCTTCCAAGGAGTTTGATTGGTGAAAGGTTTTCAGACGGGCAATTTCCTGGTTAGCCTTCAGGGCTTGGTTAATGAGGTACTCGCTCTCTTGCCCCACCTCTGCCAGCCGCAGGTCAAATTCAGTCACGGTCTTGTTATCTGACATTCCTTCCAGCAGCTGCTTCCCACCATCCTGGAATCAGAAAGGAGATGGATGTGAAGTGCAGACCAGGGCAGACTTGCTGCTTCATGTCCCCCAATCCCCAGAGTGCCTTTCACTGGCACTCACCTACTGCCTGCAAGTGGAGTAGGGGAGAAAGGAGCATGTGCATTTCCATCTCACATGTCCAAAGTAGGAGTACATGACAATAAGCAAAACATGGGGTATCTTATTTCTCGGCAAGACTGAAACGTTACTGGCAGGAAAACAGAAAGGGAGTGTAACCTTATGCAGTGCACACACTAATGGCTCCCTCTGGGTATCATGTCAGCAGTTCTCAGGCTCATGGCTGGTTAAGACTGAGATGATAACCTGACAGAGCCATGCCGGTGTATCTGGTCACCCATTCATCAGCTCACTGCTAGTTAATGTCAACACCAGCACAATTAGATATACCATTCCTACTCCAGCAAATGTCAAGAGAGGTCCACTCAGATAGCCTCCTTTTCAGAAACCATCTCCTGGGGACATTGGTGGTGAGGCAGAACCTCCCACACAACTGAAGTTCAATCCACTGAGGAAATTCAAGCTGCGATGGAAAATTTGGCAGAGATCTTAGGAGTTCTAGAGCTTTGGGAGGCAGCTCATCTTGGTACCATTACCTACCTCACCTGTCAACACACTCCAGGGATTGGACCAACAGACGTTTCCTGGAGGTGTTGAATCTTAGCTATTGTCAATCAATATCTATCAGATACCAAATGAACATGCTGCTCCTACTAGGGTGACCAGATAGCCAGTGTAAAAAATCAGGATGGCGGTGGGGGGATAATACGTGCCTATATAAGAAAAAGCCCCCAAAATTGGGACTGTCCCTATAAAATCAGGACATCTGGTCACCCTAGCTCCTACCCTCTGTGACCACTCCTCCTGCCCCCAGCCTCCCACTGCCTTTGACCTGCCTGAGAGAGGGCAGGAAGTGGGAAAGGAAGGGAAGGAGTCTACCTTTGAAATCAACAGGAATGCAGGTACATAACCAAGGCCTGAGTTTGGTGTGTCTCTAGTGGTTCGACCAGGGGCCTGGGAGTCACAACTCCTCGCTTGGAGTCCCATGTTGGGAGGGAAGTGTATCTAATGGTTACAACAGGGGGCTGGGAGTTAGGACTCCTTGGTTCCATTTCCAGCTCTACCACTGAACACTGTGACACCTCAGGCAAGTCACTTTCTCTGCCTGTGCCTCTGTTTCCTCCTCTGTAAAATGGAGACAATAATACTGACCCACTTCTCAGGGTGTTCTAGGGCTTCACTAATGAACATCTGCAAAGTGCTTTGAGACCCTTGGATGGAAGGTGCTAAGCATTAGGGTTATTATTTCCAAGGATAAACCTCAACCCTTTAGAACACCCTTTTCTCCTTCTATTATTATGTTCTAGCTCTTTCCTAGAGGCTAATAAGAATTAGAACCAATAAAATGCTTGCTGTCTTCAAAGCTCTTTAAAAACATTGGCTAATAAATTGTCAGCTCCCCCATGAGCTGGGCAGACAGGTACAGTAGGTTTTACTATTTCCATTTTACCAATGGGGAAACTGAGGCACAGAGCTTAGAGGCCATTTTCAAACATGGATGCCTAGATTTAGGATTCTTTGTTCACATGTAAAAAACTAAATAGAAGTGACCTGATTTTCAGAGAAGCTGAGCACCACCAGTGACTTCGATGAGATTTGTGAATGCCCACCAGTTTTGAAAATCAGGCCACTTGGATTTAAGAGTTGAATATTAGGCACACGGATATGAAAACTTTGGCCAAAGCCACATGGTGACTCAGTAGCAGAGCAGAGACTTACATAAATTCAGCAAGTGAGCCAGTTTTCTAACAACGCTGATCTATCGATACCAGCGGGAGATTATAAGGGTGATGCCTTCGTACCATGATGAAGCCATGATGGTCTCAGAAATGTTCCCTGAATTTCCTGGGCCTCTCTTTAACTTAGGAACAAAACTCTCAATTTCCTAAAGGCCAAATTCACAAAATACAAGATTCAACTTGAGGGTCTCATTATATATAAAGAGTGCAGGGAGTGTGAAACAATGTGGGATTCCTTTTTTAAGTGATATTTGCTGTAACCTCAGCTTCTCTGCTGCCAATAATTTATAATAATCAAAGCAAGATCACCTTGGCAGTGTGTGAGATGGAGCTAAATTTGGCTCCTTGGTGAGGGGCAGCAGTCCGCAGACCAAAGAAGCTCTGCATCTGCTTTATGTCAAATCATCCAGACAAATGCTTAAGTTGGACTGCACTAGCTGCTGTAGTGGCAGTAGATGGAAGCAATTTCTCTTTTAGGCAGGAAAGCTGCTTACCAGCCCTATGTGGTTGCATGCAAGGTTGATGCTAGTCAGAGCTGTGTTCTGAGCAAGGACCTGGGAGAAAAGCGTAGCTGTCGGCTCTGACAACTCATTGCCTCCCAGATGGATAGATGTCAAGGTGGCATTAGTCAGCAGGGCATGGCCTATTGCCTGGCCACCCTCATCCTCAATGCAGTTGATGCGCAGGTTCAGAGAGGTCAGCGTAGAATTCTTGGCTAGGGCATGAGCAATAGCCTGGGCTCCTGGGGCCCGGATCCGGTTATTACACAGGTTGAGAATTTCTAGCTTGCTGTGGTTGATCAGTTTGCCAATGGCTCGTGCTCCCCGGTCCCTGATTAGATTGTGGGACAAGTCCAGCTCCACCAAGCATGGGTGATCTAACAAATTCCGTATCAGCATCCGGCTCTTTTCGTCATCCACTTTGCTCCGGCACAGCTTGAAGACCTGTGGAAGAAAAATATGGTAATGCTTGTTGGCACAGCAACTACCATCATTTTGGGAGGGATTTTGAAAAAGCCTAAATGAGTTAGGTGCCCAAATTCAACTGAAAGTCAAAGGGAATTGGGCACCTAACCTCCCTAGAGAGCAATGCCAAATCCATCTTAACTTCAAATTTAACAGCCACTGTTTGACCTCTAACTGAAATATAACAGTTACATGTTTGCAAGGTTCCCTAGTGGGGGCAGTCACAAAAGGGCCCCACAATGGGATCTCTGTGGCCATAGAAGAGCTCATTGCACCTAATGGTGGAAGGCAGTTGCAGAACCTGTCAATCCATCCAGAGAGTGAGGGGTCAGATTATTCTTTTCTCTGAATTGTGATGTGTCAATTAGTTACACTCCGGAATTAGTTAACTCTAGAATAGGGTTCCCAGGGAGGCTGTGGAATCCCCGTCATTGGAGGTTTTCAGAAGAGGTTGGACAAACACCTGTCAGGGATGGCTTAAGTTTACTTGGTCCTGCCTCAGCACAGGGGACTGGACTTGACTTCTTGAGGTTCCTCCCAGCCCTACCTGTCTATGATTTTGTGGGGCAGAATTTCTGTACTGGAATAACCACGGAGTTGAGGGTTACACTATTGTCCAGAGAGAAGCATCCTCCGTGCTGGGAGTTCTAACATCTCCCCACGGTGTTTTGGGGTGTCTGTGCTGCTGTGTGACGTCCTGTCACATTTTTATCCTTAAGTAACATATTGCATGTATTTGCTCGTGAAAGTTAAGAGACTGGCCTAACAAAGAACTGGCTCCCTTTGCTTATCCCCATCCAGGATTGTGCAGGAAGGTGCAACAGGACTGCTCCTTCCCTCCTGATCTACAGAGAACACATTTTATATGGGGGGAGGGGGGTTGCTCACGTTAGTAAGACACAGGCCTTACTGAACCTCACACAACACATGATAACAAACAGCACCTAGCAGGATATTAAATTACAGGCCACCAAGTTAGTCTCATTTCAAACATGAAGTTAGATAGGCACTGCAAAGGGGAAAGGCCCTGCCCTTAGCTAGCAGACAGCCTGGCTTGAGGGGGAAAGGACGCTTCACATCTTGACTTTCCACTCACTTGGCCAAATTCAAACCTGGTGCAGGCAGCCCTATCAATTTCAACAAATACAGACTTGCTTATACCCGCTCTTAATGTTTCCCATTGTGTGGCATCAAATGCATTTCAAATACTCTACCAGTTTTTGTGATTTGGCTTTGGCCCCTACATGTTACAGTGAATTGCATCCTATGAATATACTTAGGCACCAAATTAGAAAATTTGCCTAAGACGGTCAAATTATTTGAGTCAAACATTTGGAAACCATCCACTGGACTGGGCAGACTAATGGTGAGCAGCAGGTAAAACTGGTCTCTTGGCTCTTTGCAAGGGTACTCTGTCCCTGTTTTAGTTTATCCTTTAAAATATAAATGTTAAAAAATCAGTTTGGGCAAGTTACTTTCAAGGTGTGGCACTTCTTGAAAGCATTGGCCAGAGAGCAACAGTCCTGATACGTAAAGTCAAAGAGGCTCCACTCGAAGTTCATGCCACAGTCTTTCACACCATATGTCAGATGCAGCTCTTCTAGGTGAGAGAGGGCAGCAGTGAGCACTCCTAGGTCATAGTGATGCATGCAGAATTCATCGACCCCAACATCACTCCCAGAATCGGACATGTCATCCTCTTCCTTATTCTGATTCAGCTTCACTGGTGGGAGGAACTGATCGATTTCCAGCTTCCTCACATACTCCTTGCAAAGTGGGATGACCTCCAGGACTTGACTGGGGTCGGTTGTGTTAGGGATGAAGTACTTCAGGATGTTCTCCAGGTGGCGTTCAAAGAACATCCGCTTCCAGCTGCCCCCGTAGCGAGAGACATCACACACAGCCCATCGCTCAGTACAGCACCTCTTCCAGTAGCCTTCGTCACTGATCAGGTTGGCGGTCACTGTGAGGGGCAGGCCTGTGGAAATCCTGTCCAGCACCTTCCTTTGGTGCTCTGGCCGGAGACAGTCCACGACAGGATTCTCTGTAGGGAATAATGAAGAGGAGAAGTTACTCCCAAAAAGCATTCTGAATCTGAGGGGCGGGTATGTTCACTAATCCAGTCCCCCTAGAAATATTATGGTGAGTAATATTTTAACCCAGACCTATTGACATAAGTTTTTTACCATTTGGCAATCATTGATTTTATATGTTGTTTGGGAATAGCATCTGTTAATTGTGCTCCCTTCTGCTACTCCCATAGTACCACACCAAAAAAATATTGTCGGTCCTACATAAACTGTGGATAGTGATTTTGTATTTTTATTTTTAGGCGGTGGACTTCTTGTTGTCTAAATAGATATTTAATGGAAAATTCTGCTCTAGTACACCAAGGTAAATCCAGAATAACATCACTAATGTGAATGGAGTTGCTCTGGATTTACACCAGTATATGTGACAGCAGAATTTGGCTCATTGTTTAGAGAACTTCCCCATAGGATGATAACCTTTTAAAGGAGAAAATTTTGGGTCTGTGTTCTTTAGATGTTCTTTATAAAACTTCTCTTGGCTTTGCACCATTGTATATTCTACTAAAAGTTACCCACTTTTTGCCCACCAAGCACTCTCTATCTCCTCCTTCAAACCTACCTTATTCAGAAAAATGTTCCCTTCTCCTCCAGTAATCTCTCTTCAGCCCTCTGCCTTGAACCTCTGTCCTATCTCTCATCTCATCTCACTGACACTGGAAGCTCTCTGGGGACAGGGAATTTCTATAGAGTGCCATATACACTTACAGCACTATATACCTGATTTTTATTAATTATCATCACCATGATGGAATCATAGAGACTAAAAACAGAGAGACCTGTCTGCACATGGAAAATCTTATTCTGAGAAGCAAAGCTGGGTTCCTACTTTCTCTTTCTACTAAAGATATCTACATAAGAAGAGCGCTGTGGCTTTGCTCGGAGACTTCTTCCAGTATTCCCTCCATTTCCTCCCACACACTAACATGCTTACATTGCAGTGACCCTCTCTTAGTCAAACCCTTTCTGAGGCCTTCAATACCACTTTTCCGAGTCGGGCAGAGAGCATCACTGAAGTTATTGACATAAACTGTGAAAGTATAGATCATTGTTGCAACCAGGGGCCTATGGTTGCACCAGTTCTTGTCCAGAGAAGGCCAAGAGGGATGTCTATGGAAAGGTTGTAGTTTGCTGGTTATGATTATGCTGTCTGTATGTGTCAAGGTTCCTTCCCCACTCTGAACGCTAGGGTACAGATGTGGGGACCTGCATGAAAACCTCCTAAACTTACTTTTACCAGCTTAGGTTAAAACTTCCCCAAGGTACAAACTATTTTACCCTTTGCCCTTGGACTTTCGCTGCCACCACCAAACGTCTAACACTGGTATTATTATTATTAGGAAACAGTTTGTTTGGAAATGTCTGTCCCCGCAAAATCCTCCCAAATCTTACTCCCTTTTTTCTGGGGAAGGTTGATAAAAATCCTCACCAATTTGCATAGGTGACCACAGACCCAAACCCTTGAATCTTAAGAACAATGAAAAAAGCATTCAGTTTCTTAAAAGAAGAATTTTAATAGAAGAAAAAGTAAAAAAGAATCACCTCTCTAAAATCAGGATGGTAAATACCTTACAGGGTAATTAGATTCAAAACATAGAGAATCCCTCTAGGCAAAACCTTAAGTTACAAAAAGACACAAAAACAGGAATATCCATTCCATTCAGCACAGCTTATTTTCTCAGCCATTTAAACAAACAGAATCTAATGCATATCTAGCTAGATTACTTACTAAGTTCTAAGACTCCATTCCTGTTCTGTCCCCGGCAAAAGCATCACACAGACAGACCCAGACCCTTTGTTTCTCCCCCCCTCCAGCTTTGAAAGTATCTTGTCTCCTCATTGGTCATTGTGGTCAGGTGCCAGCGAGGTTATCCTAGCTTCTTAACCCTTTACAGGTGAAAGGGTTTTTCCTCTGGCCAGGAGGGATTTTAAAAGTGTTTACCCTTCCCTTTATATTTATGACAGTATGTGTTCATCATTTTTGTGTCTGAAGTTATGAATATTGGCTATGTACTTGTTTGATTCTAAGTAGCCTCAGTGAAGCATTTGGTCAGCTTCCTGAGAAAGGACTATTCTCAGTAAGTGCCCCATCAAGAAACACTTAACTATCAGTGGACTTTGGGAGATGCCAATCCACATCTCAGCTTTCTTAGGAACGTTCAAACTAACATGTAAACTAAGGCATCGGCCTGCAAAAAGAGGAATCATCTGACTTGTGACTTGTCCATGTGGCTACAGACTTCATCTTGTTGTTGTGATTTTGCACAGGCAAACAAAGGGGTTTCCACCCACGACAGGGAATATAAAAGGCCCTGGAAACCCCTCCAGTTTGTCTTCAGCTGGCTCAAAAGATAGCCTCTCCACTCCAAAGAGATGCCTGAAAGAAACTGGAACAAAGGATAGTAACTACGGGGGTGTGAGTGATTGCTGGACCCAGACTAGGAAGGACTCTAGTCTGTGAAAGAAGCTTATTGGAACATCTCTGAGGGTGAGATTTACTTGCATTTAGTTTCCTACTGTATTAGGCTTCAACTTGCGTGTTTTTATTTTATTTTGCTTGGTAATTTACTTTGTTCTGTCTGTTATTATTGGAACCATCCTCTACTTTTTATATTTAATAAAATTACTTTTTACTTATTAATTAAACCAGAGCAAGTAATTAATACCTGGGGGAGCAAACAGCTGTGCATATCTCTCTATCAGTGTTATAAAGGGCGAACAATTTATGAGTTTACCCTGTATAAGCTTTATACAGAGTAAAATGAATTTATTTGGGGTTTGGCTCCCATTGGGAACTGGATATCTGGGTGTTAGAGACAGGAGCACTTCTTAAGCTGTTTTCAGTTAAGTCTGCAGCTTGTGGGGGACGTGGTTCAGACCTGGGTCTGTGTTTGTAGCAGGTTGGCGTGTCTGACTCAACAAGACAGGGTACTGAAGTCCCAAGTTGCCAGGGAAAATGGGCTCAGAGGTAGTGTCAGCACATCAGGTGGCAGTTCCAAGGTGGTTTCTGTGACCCAATCCGTCACAATCACTGAGGATCCAAGGAAGTTACTCCTTTTCCAGACTCACTGGGCTCCCAGATCCAGGCAGCTTAGGACCCAAACTCTGAACCCTAACCTGGCAGCATGCTAGACTAGCAGCCTTGCTATTTCTTAGCAATTCATCTGGTCCAGATGCACACTCTCCACCTGAGGATGTCACCATTCTTGGGTTGTAACATCACAGCTGATTGCTGTGGAAATGTTAGTGAAATCATAAGTTTATATCCCACACCCTTCATACATTACTTGTATTCTTCAGCTGGGGCAGGGAATAGTTCTACCTGTCTGTACAGCACCCAGCACAATGGGACCCATCCTGACCAGGCCCCTGGATGGTACTGTAATGTGTGAGATGAGAAAGAGCAGAGAAATCTGACTTCAGTGGTCAAGGTAAAAGCTGATATAGTGAGTCCAAGCAGGGCATGGAGGGAAACTGAAGAGCAGCCTGACAGATATGATGGCCTGAGTTCAGGACAGCTTCCCACTCTGCACAGTAGTCCCAGTGGGCTAAATTCATCGCCCATGTAACTCAATGGAAGCCAATGGAGTTACATAGACACGTCTAGCTATTGAGCAGCAGGAGAGATTTTTTCCTCTGCCCACTCTCTTTCCCTTTCTTTGACACTCAGCAGGACAGAGAACACAGTGTGAGCCGGCTCCACAACCCAAGGTAGAACAATGCAGTCCGCAGGACTGCTGTGGGGAAGGGACCATGGCTTACTTTCAAAGTTGCTGACGATGTGCTGGAGGCAGAGCTCACTGAGTTGTGGAACAATGGCCAGGGACCACTCAGGATCCTCAGCAATGATCCGTCGCATGCGTCGGGGGTTGGCTGCAGGGTTCACCACTGATGTTTTCAATGGGGGAGAGGCCACATTCATGTCTCCAGAAACTGGCTCCTGCATCCTCACATGCTAATCTGACCCTACCCCCGTAGACGAAACAGAAGGAAAGTCTGCATCAGGACAGTATCACCAGCACATTTCCAGCCACGGTTCCTGGGGGAAAAAAAAGTTTAAGAAAGGGCCAATAATTGGAGCCTCTCACTGGTACTAATAAAAACAACAAAAACAAAATGTTGGCACTCCCATGACATCACTCTGCACACTTTGGATACCCTTTTCTGCTACCCTTTCTCTGTTTTGTCTATTTTAGATTGTAAGCTCTTCAGGGCAGGGACTTTCTATTGCTCTTATGTTTATACAGCACCTAGCACAATGGGGGCATTGTGTAATAAACATAATAAATAATACAATGGTATTGCTATAAAGAGCTATTAACGCTTTAGAGGTTAAAGCTCATTGCAACTGTATTAATTTATATCTGCAATTTTTTTCACTGCCCTTCCCCATTGCCTTCTATCCGAGGATTTCAGTGCTCTTTACGAACATTTGTTAACTGGAGCTTCAATACCCTGTGAGAGGAGTCAGTGTGATGGGGCACACAGGCCCCATATTAGCAACAAGGAGGTAAAGGAGAGCCTGTGGACCTAGTTGACCTCACCCAGCTGTACCTGCAGCTAATGTCAGTCTTTCTGGGCCTGTTATCCCATCCATCAAATGGAACTGGAACAGAATAGACTGCCAGTGCCCTCCTCTACCCACTATGTCTCTAAAGACCAACACTCTCTTTTTTTTCCTTTTGAGGGTCAAATTTGCCAGTTTCCTTTTCCCTATCCCCCCATAGCTCTCAGCCTTGTAAGAGTAATGCAGAAACTCCCGGTGAGGGACATGACAAAGAACAGACTAGGAAACAAGGTACCCTCATTTCTCTAAGATAGATAAAAGACCGTCCAATAATACCCTACAAAGAAGCCTGCAGCCATGTAAAATCGTACGCCCCAATGTCCCTCCCCACACCTCTCTGCTGAGCCTCGCTTTGATTCCATGCATCATTTTCCCTTAAAGGGAGAGAAGCAGATGCTGCTACACAGATCAAGCTCATTATTTCTTTCCCCTTTGTGAGACTGCTCCATCTTCCTTTATAGCACTGATATGTGCTGGCTCAGCCAGTACTAGTCCCTGTTTCTTTGAAACCTTTGTAGTAGGTTTTGACAGTCCTCTGATCCCCCAAACTGTCTGTGGACATTATTATAAAACAACCTGCTAAGAAGGAAGAGAGGAGCTCTATGAAGTGCTAAGAAGAACTAGAGAAGCAAAGAGAAATGATTTGTGTTGTATTGCAGAGACAGTCAGCAAAAGCTTCTTCATTTGTATTCACAGCACACAGCAGGTTCTACAGGACAGTGACCTGCTAATATGCTGGTGGGGAATCGGCGATGAGGGATAAGGTTATGGTAGATAGTTATTGGGCTTTAGACTCATAGACTTGAAGATCAGAAGGGACCATTGTGATCATCTAGTCTGACCTCTGCACATTGTGCTCCTGAAATAGACCCCTAACTTCTGCGTTACTGAAGTCCTCCAATCATGGTTTAAAGACTTCAAAGTTACAGAAGATTCACCGTTTACATTCGTTTAAACCTGAAAGTGACATGTGCCCCATGCTGCAGAGGAAGGCGAAAACCCCCAGGGTCTCTGCCAATCTGACCTGGGTGAAAATTCCTTCCCCACCTCCAAAATGGCAGTCAGACCCTGAGCATGTGGGCAAGACCCAGGCGGATACCTGGGAAAGAATTCTCTGTAGTAACTCAGAGCCCTCCCTATCTAGTGTCCCATCTCCAGTTGTTGGGGATTTTTGCTAATGGCAGTCGCTGATGGACCACATGCCATTGTAGGCAGTCCCATCATACCATCCCCTCCATAAACTTATCAAGCTGAGTCTTGAAGCCAGATAGTTTTTTTGCCACTGTTGTTCCCCTCGGAAGGCTGTTCCAGAACTGCACCCCTCTGATGGGTAGAAACCTTTGTCTAATTTCAAGCCTAAACTTGTTGATGGCCAGTTTACAGTGAAGGAGAGAAGACAGAGAGCAGCCTAAGATGGTGGGGAGGTCAGGTTTTCTGGTATGGTGGGGGAATTAGCATAGGGATATCTATTGACGTGGCAGTGAAAAGGCTGAAAGGAGGAGGAACATACACCGAGGAGGAAGGGAAACCACACCAAAAGGGGGTGAGGGGAAATGGGGGGAGGCAACCAGAATATTCAGAAATGAAGAGTAAGTAGTGGTGAAACAGAACTATTTCTTCAACGAGCTCTGAATACAGAAAGGAAGTTTCCAAGGGTGTTCAGAGACAGCTAACCAGAACTGTGGGGAAAAAGAGAAGGGGCCAGATTCTCAGATGGCATAAATCAGTGTAGCTCCATTGTCTGCAATGGATTTACACCACCTGAAAATCTGGCTTTAGGGACTAAAGAACTCAGGTGGCATTGCTATCTTATTGAAGAGGACACACTATTGGGACAAGTGACCTTTCTCTACCTACTGCTTTCTTAAAGGTGTCAGGTACTTCTACACTTCCCAAGCCAATTGCAGTTTCCTGTGGCTACTGACAGCTTTCCTTACATTCCTGGAGCAGTCCCAGAAAGGCTGGCACTTAGAAACTGAAGCACAGCATAGATGGCCTAGAGTTACTTCATGGTCATGTCCCAGAAAATGGTTTGAGTGTCAATTTACTAATGGCACAGTGACTACGTTGAATGATTTTAGAGACCAACTAAACAAAGCCACATGGAATATTCCATTTCCAGGGCAATGAAATTGGGGAAAGGTATAATTCCTAAATCCCTCATTAGGTAATATGAATCCTGCACTAATCAATAAATAGATCATTGTAATCTGTGAAGTTTGTAACCTAGAGTCTTACAGATATTTAAAAAACAAACTACACCATCCCCAAGATACCAGCACCATTCTCCCATGTGACCACATAACCAAATTGTTTTCACCCTTGTCCTCCCAATGCTACAGCACCTCCCTTAGCTTAGACTGCAAACTCCCTGTGACAGGGACACTGTTTTCCACTGAATGCATCCAATGAAGTGAGCTGTAGCTCACGAAAGCTTATGCTCAAATAAATTGGTTAGTCTCTAAGGTGCCACAAGTACTCCTTTTCTTTTTGCAGATACAGACTAACACGGCTGCTATTTTGAAACCTGTCTTTATTTGGTTTTGTAAAGCAAGGTAAGTAACTAAATAATAATCAGCCAAGAGTGACCAAATTGCAGCCTGTAGGCCAAATCAGGGGCGGTGGAATGGCAGGCGGTTAGCGCCCACACAGTGGAAATAGTGTGGGGCCTGATCTATGTTTCCACCCCTGCGAGTCATTCCCTGTAAACTGTGTGCATGCATGCGGGGCAGAGGAGCTGAGGTAGCTGCTGTGGCGCTGAGGAGCAAGTCACTACTACACCCCATCCTCTCTCTCACACTCCAAGTATTCCCTGCTGCCACTCTGACCTCTCCCTGTTGCCTCTGACTTTTCCCACTCCCCATGCAGAAGCACCTCCACCCTCTCCCCTCATTCAAAGTAGCTTCTGCTGCCTCTGGGCCAAATGCACTACATAAGGGCCCTCAGATTTAACAGAGCTGTGGCCTGTGGAATCTATGTCCCAGGATGCTATGTTCTGTTTTGATCTGAGTGGTGATGTGAATTAAATAGATCTTGGGTCAGTCTGCATTAGGAAAAGAGATTAAGGTTAGCTCGGGGTTAGGTAACACATGTCATCTAAATAAACCTAACCTCAGTCTCTTTTCCTAATCTAGACAAATCCCCCATGTGATGCTGCACAGTAGTAATCATACAGCCACTAGACTGGACCCCTATGTTTCTATCATTGGTTCGATACAAAATATGTTTCTCTCTGTTTCCAGTTCTCCATTGTTCCTACTTAGCATTCAGTGTGAACATGAATATAGCAGGAGCGAGGTTGTTATGGGATGATAATTATTCCACAAAGGTGTCTGAATCAACTCAAAGGCTCCAAGGTGTTGTAGAGTGCCAAGTCTGACGCTGAGTCATTGATCACACTGAATCAATTCACACAACCTTTGGCATGGTAATCATATACCCCTGCTCCTGTTCAATGGCATTGTTTTCTGGATGCTTCCAGTCCAGACACAAATCCCTTCGTGAAATGGCTTCTTTCGCTGATTTGGGCTCATGTACCCCTATATCTTGGCTTTAAGAATCTGAGACAGAAAACTATAGCTGATGTGGCAAACAAATTCCAGCAGCTGAGTTTGCGTCGCATATATTTAAACATTGGATGGATGGATACTACAAAGCAAATTACAACTTCTTCACTGCAGAGGATGTGAGGGAGATTCCCACACCTGAGCCATTCTTTTTAGATGACAAATCAGAGGAACTGCCCTAGATTGAGGTGTCAGTAGAGGAGGTTTTGGAACAAATGTATAAGAATAATATGTCTCCAGGACCAGATGCTATTCAGCCAAGAATTCTGAAGGAGCTCAAATATGAAATTGTGGAACTCTGAACTGCGATATATAACCTATTGCATAAATCAGCCTCTGTAGTGGATGACTGGTGGATAACTAATGTAACGCTGATTTTTAAAAAAGGCTCCAGAGGTGATCCTGGCAATTACAGGCTAGTAAGCATAACTTCAGTACCAGGCAAATTGGTTGAAACTATAGTAAAGAACAAAACAATCAGACATATAGATGAACACATACGTTGGGGAAGAGTCAACATGGCTTTTGTAAAGGGAAATCGTGCCTCACCAATCTATTAGAATTCTTTGAGGGTGTCAACAAACATGTGGTCAAGGATGATCCAATCGATATAGTATACTTGGACCTCCAGAAAGCCTTTGATGATGTCCCTCATCAAAAGCTCATAAGCAAAGTAAGCAGTCATGGGATAAGAAGAAAGGTCCTCTCATGGACTGGTTAAAAGACAGGAAACAAAGAGTAGGAATAAATGGTCAGTTTTCACAGTGGACAGAGGTAAATAGCAGGGTTCCCCAAGGATCTGTACTGAGACCAGTGCTGTTCAACATATTGAGAAATGATCTGGAAAAGGGGGTAAACAGTGAGGTGGCAAAGTTTGCAGATGATACAAAATTAAGATAGTTAAGTCCTAAGCTGACAGTGAAGAAGTTACAAAGGGATCTCTCAAAACTGGGTGATTGGGCAACAAAATGGCAGATAAAATTCAATGTTGATAAAGTGAAATGTAATGCATGTTGGAAAACATAATCCCAACTATGCACATAAAATGAATGGGTCTAAAATTAGCTGTTAACACTTAAGAAAGAGATCTTGGCGTCATTGTGGTTAGTTCTCTGAAAACACCTGCTCAAAGTACAATGGCTGTCAAAAAACTAACCGAACATTTGGAACATTTAGGAAAGGGAAGATAATAAGACAGAAAATATCGTGACACTGTATATATCCATGGTACACCCACAGCTTGAATACTGCATGCAGTTCTGGTCACCCCATGCTAAAAAAGATATACTAGAACTGGAAAAAGTTCAAAGAAGGGCAACAAATATGATTAGGGATATGGAACAGCTTCCATAGGAGGAGAAATTAAAAAGACTGGGACTGTTCATCTTAGAAAAGAGATCACTGAAGGGGGATACGATAGAGGTTTATAAAATCATCAACGGTGTGGAGAAAGTAAATAAGGAAGTGTCATTTACCCCTTCACATAACATAAGAACTAGGGGTCGCCCAATTAAAATTAATAGGCAGTACTTCTTCACACAACGCAGTTAGTCTGTGGAACTCATTGCCAGGGGACGTTGTGAAAGCCAAATATATAACTGCATTCAAAAAAGAATTAGATAAGTTAATGGAGGGTAGGTCCCATCACAACATTATCGATAAGCCAAGAATAGTCAATAAAAGTAATGCATGCTCCTTTCCACCTACTCTACACTTAAATCACCTACAATACAAAGGTTTTATTAAATGATATGCAATGAAATTGGACAGGTAGTAAATTCCCAAGCTATTTTACTTATGCACAGATTAAGGCAATTTGCCTTTCTGCATAAAACTACTAAAAAGACCTATTTCCTCCAGTGGTAAATAATTCCACCCAATGATTCCAGGTTAGATTGCTTTCATTCTAGCTTCTTCAAGGCATGAAGTAAGAAATAAGGAAGTCTGCTCAAAGAGAAAGGTTTCTGGCTTTTGTGCCTGATCCAGTGCCACTGAAGTCAACGTAAAGAATCCCACTGACTTCACAGGGCCCCCTGACAGCAATTAGTCAGTCCAAGAAATGGATTAAACATAAAGCCCCTGTCAGCACTAGAGCTCATAAAAGTATCTGAAACTATTTCAAGCAATTACAGCCCAACAGAGTTTGCACCCACATCTAAGTCCTGTCTACCCAGAATTTTAGGGAGTTTGCTCACCATTGCTCTAGCACTGTGGAAACACTGGCTAAGCTGCAGGTGTTTTTACTATCACAATATCTAGATCTGCTCTGAGCAGGACTGGATGACAGTAGTAAATACACCTAAGCTCTGTCTAGCATTCTCACCACTGCTACCACCGGTGAAACTCCACCAGTGGTGAATTATGGGAGCTATTTTTGCCAATGTATGTTATATTTGTATTAAGCAACTATGCTGTTGACTTCTAGGATGTAATGTGTATAGCATGGCTCTCAATTTTTTATACACTCACATGCACACCCATATATACTGCACAAAGAAAGCGTGCTAGCTACAGTCATGTTGGAAAACAGCTGTCAAGTTCAGATCTGGCAGAATTAGCTTTGCCATCCATTTGCCAACATGGTTATTTACATGAACAGAATAACAAACTATGCCAGGGACAAAATTATCTTCTATATCGCCTTTTACTTAAGGTGCCCTGAGTCATCACCAACGTATCAGACACTCCTCAGTGATGGAAGTCATTGTGTTTAAGAAGTAACACCTCAAGAAAGGTAGCTGCTTGGGAATTCACCACCACCTGTGACAACACTTGCCAGTCAGCAGTGGCAGGCACTGTCTCGTCAACCCTTGAAGGGGCACTTTATGTGGCAGTAATTGTGAGAAAGGTGACATCCAAGATGGGAATACACAGAAATATGGAGTCAACAGAGAGGCAAGGAGAATATCCAGCACTTCCAAAAACATCAGTGCTTGCTCAATCAAGTCAAATCTAGCTCTAGCAACGTCCTGAACTAGCAATGACTTTATCCTCTTTCCTCTCCATCAAGCTGTTCTCTAGACTCCCAATAAAAGTTAATTGGTCACTTAATTTTAATAATTAATTAAAACAATACTTTGCCCTTCTTTAGCTCCTTCCATCCAAGGATCTCAACGTACTTTAACAATCAGTTAATTTAATCCCCCATTGAGGTAGGCAAAATAATTTCCAGATTTTACAGTTGGGGGTAGTGGGGTACAGCGAGGGGAAGTGACTTGCCTGGCTCATACAGGAAGCCCATGACAATACTACGAATAGAACTTATTTCTAAATTCCCAGGCCTTTGCTTTAACAACCAGAACATGATCCCTTCTCCTCACTAATGACTTGCTGGCATTCCTTTCTATATTGTAAATGTCAGGGTCCTTAAAGGTGAACTGAAGGGCTTTCTATCTGCCAAGATCTGACTTCAAGCCCTCACAGTTCTGTTTCTCCTATAACTGCAGATAGCATTACTAGCACCAGAAGCTGAAAAATGCTATTTTAGGAGTTAGTGATGTGATCAGCTCCAGCAGAGGAAAAAAGAAACTGAGGGCCTCAATGCAGATTTTGGGAAGTAAGCAAAGGCAGAAATGATTTTCAAATCAAGTATTTTAAAAAGTATTCTCCCTAAGTTCTTACACTGAGCCTTCTCCATGGTATTGGAGTCCCAATTTGCAACAGAACCTCACTAATTTGTACTAATGACAGGCCCATGTGTGATTACCAAATGTTGAAAATTAAAGAGTAGGCAACCAAACACAATTTAAAGAAATCATACTTAAAGCATCACATAATATGCTTTATCATGTCTTTTGACAAGCATAATTTAGTACTGATTAATAAGAGTAATATGACAGAGCATGCTAGCATACTGACCGTGGTATATTTTGTAAAAGAAATGAAGTCTTAGTAATAGACCTCACTACAGCATGACCTCTTCTGTTAAACACCCACTGAAAGTTGGGATGAGGGTTTTTTAAATGACAAGTATCGAGTTTGTGAATTAGCAGACTCTGTGAGGTTATTACTTATAGGCATTTGGCAGCGTGCTCCAGACAAATACAGGCAGTCCCTGTCCAAGGAGTTGACAGCACAAAGCCCCTGTATTTCCCTAAGTGGGTATAACCCGGGTAGGGAAGAAACTCCCTAAATTTCCTCTGTAAGGAATTGTTCAGCTGGCCGAGGGGGAGAGCCGGGGGGGCGGGCAGCCGCAACCAGCCCTGGCTCCCCTCCAGACCCACATGGATTTCTAGGCATTCGCTGCAGGGTGGAGCCCTCTGCCACCAGCTCTAGGGCCCATTCCCTGACCAACTCGAGCTCCTGGTCAGGGACGTCACCCCGATCTCGGGAAACCTCTGGGCTGGGGCAGGAAACCCCAGCCCCGGGGCGGGGCGGATCTGAGTAAGCTAGTACACCTGCTGCTCCTCCCCCGCGCCCCGAGTCTGGAGGCTCCCCGCTTCCGCCCCAGCCAGCCCCCGCCACCCCCGTGTGTGCTGGGGGGGGGAGCTCTCCCCTCTGACCCTACCCTCTCACCGCCTCCCGGTGGGCGCCGCCTCGGGCTGCTCTGGCCTGGCCGGCCGGACCCGGCCGCGGTTGCTGGGGAAGCGGCCCGTTGTCAAGGGCGGGGCCGGGGGGGGGGGGAGGATTCCGAGGGCGGAAGCGAGGCTGCCCCGCTGTGCTGCGGGCGGGGGCGGTCCCAGAGTTTGGGGGCTCGCGCGCCCTGGCCGCCGCTGCGGGCCCAGCCCCCCCCGTGCAGAGCCGCCCCAGAGCCACGCACAGGTCTGGTCAGCGGCCCCGCAGGCGGAGGGGTCACCCCCTCCCCCGCGCCCCAACATTTGCAGCAGTCAGCCGCCCCGGCGGCTCAAGCCTCGGCTACACGCACAAGTTGCAAGGCTTAGGCAGGTTACGCTGTCCCGAGACAGCCAGAGCAATGCAGACCCCGAGTGTGGCTGGTGTAAAGGTGCTCACGGTGGTAATGGGGTTGTTAGAGGTACAAAAAACCTGAGATATCTGGGCTGATCCTGACCTTATGCACTGGCCAGCTGGCAGTGCCTGCAGAGCTCCCTGGCAGATTTCCTGGGACAACTTCTTCAAAAAAGGGAGGATCCTGGGAAAACCTGGACAGGTAGCAACCCTAACCAGTACAGCTATGCCCATTCAGGAAGGGGAATAAATTACACTAGTATAAGGTAGCTTTATATTAATATAAGTGTTCACACTAGGGGTATATTGGTACAACAATAGCAGTAAAACAAATTGCATCCCAAACCAACAGAGCTATACCTGTGTAAAAGCTGTGTGTAGACCAGGCCTTAGCCCTGGTCTACAGGACAAACTTATGTCAGTATAACTATGTTGCTCAGACAGGTGGAAAACCACACCCAGAGTGACACAGTTATACTGACTTAACTCCCAGTGTAAACAGTGCTATGTTGGCAGGAGGGCTTCTGTCAACCTAGCTTCTGCCTCTCGGGGAGGGATGGGGAGTACCTACACTGGCGGGAGAAGCTCTCCCATTGGTGTAGGTAGTGTCTTCACTAAGCATTACAGCAGCGCAACTGCACAGATCCAGCTGCAGTGCTGTAAGTGCAGACAAGCCCCGAGTCTCTAGAGACCCCTTCCACCCCATGCACAGATGACACTCAGAGCACTACTGTCGGGCTCCAGAGGAAACTGCATCCAGCTCTGAGCTGTTGTGGGTAATGTTTAGATGCTGGAGGTCTGATTGTCCATTGGCCTGGCCCTCGCATATTCATTACATCTGGCAAAGTGGGTGTAACACATTGCTGTTCGGATTTGGTAATGTTTGATATGCGCTTTGCACTGGTGTAAATGACTATGCAAGGTGCAGGGCAATGGAGAATCAGGCCTCAAGAGCTTGAGGGAGATGGGAGGGGAGGGAAGTGGAGTGGGAGGGAGTGGGATCTGGAAGAATCCCTCCCCCATCACCTCTCGGGTCCCAGTGAAGCCCAGACAGTTTACTCTGAAAATTGTCTCTGGAAAGGATCTGGATCCTGGGATGTTGATCTAAGTTCTTATGTGCAACAAGGAGCCTTCACCCCAGCAAGGCACTGGCCTACAGTAGCCCCCTCAGGATGTTGGCCTAGAACCCACCTGAGACAATCGAAAAGGTAGCTGTGGTAACTGCTGCAGTTTTCCAGACATCCCAGAAAGATCTTTCTCTGGAGAGCTTAACAAACACTATACTCAGAAGGATGAATTCTTTGCTGTGCTGAGAGATTTTGTTCTGGCTTCACTGTTTGGTTTGTAACCCTTTTGGTTATTGCAGCTACTTATCATTTGTTAGAAGTACACTGTCAACTTGAATTTTCTGGAATTGGCTAATTCCAAACAGTCATCTTTTCTGATAGAGTCCCCTTTAAATGGTGTGTCCCAAAAAAATATTCCTAAGAAACAAACTAATTATTTGCTGTTGCTGATGTTTAGGAAGGTCTTTTAGGCGGGTCAGAGGATACTGCCAAACAGGCCCAGATCCACTCCCCCAGCCCATTCTCTCTGCAGACATACCTATCTGCTGAGCTGGTAGAGTGGAGGACTGTAGGCTTAATTCCCCTAGAAGCCCTTAGGGCAGTGGTTCAACTCTAGCTCAAAGGAATTGGTCTGTTTGGTTTCAATACTGCTGCTGTTACTAGTTAACACCCTATTTCAGGGACCGTGGAAGAGCATGAACCCTTAACAAAACAGTGAAACTGACTACACACAAGGTACTGAGAGAGAAATTAATGTCTTTCTCCGATCACTTTCAATTCTAATCATTTTAGCATTTCGTGGTACAAACAGTAGGAACAAGATTTGCAGATGGATTGACGGTGTCTTTTTAAATGCTAATGATGTGCTCAGTGCTGAGCAACACACAAACATATGGACAGTCCCTGTCCGGAGGACGGAGATGATCACAATGGTCACTTCTGGCCTTGGACTCAGTGAAACTATGAATAATAATAAGCGTTGCCAAGTCCTGTGATTTGATTGCGAGTCTAGGGATAGCTGGTGTTTTTCTAAAAGCCTGAGCTCCTTTCATTAAAAAACAACCACCAAAGATGTTTCTGTCCCTCATGGTTGTGGAGAAAAGCCTAAAAAGGTGACCTTAGTGTACCCTAAAGGCTCAGGAACCACAAGGCAAAGAAAAAGACCCCCCTAAATGTATTCTCTTTAAATCTCATGATTTTAAGCTAATCTCATTGTTTTGAGGCCTGACTCATGAGTTTTAGAATAATAATTTATACAATGTTTATATATGGCCAGATGCTGCCACACTTTCTCACCACACATATTTCTACTGAAAACAATGGAGTTACCTGGGAGACAAGTTACTGCTCAATTTGAGTAGGAGTTCCAGAATCTGGCCTCTACTGATTTCTATCCTCAGAACACTTTACAGTGGTCCCAGTCCTACAACCCTTATGCATGTGAACACTTCCACTGGGCCATTAATAGCTCAGATACTACAGAGAAGAGGGCAGCATATAAACTTGGATAGATTCTCCTCTAATTTACATGACTTCAGTGGAGTTGCTTCTGATTTACACCAATGTGAGAATCAGATGCATAGAGTTCAGTGGGACTACTCACGTAAGTAAGGGTTTATAGATTAGAGGGCCAGAAAGAATCACTGTAATAAACTAGCCTGATCTCCTGTATAACGCACCCATAAAACTTCCCTGAATTAATTCCTGTTTGAACTAGTGCCTATCTTTTAGAAAAACATCAGGATTGGGTCCACCAACCAATTAATCTTCACAACATCACTGGGAATAAATCTCATCATCAGGTGACACTGATGATTCCTTGGTTAGACAACAATTAGCAACTGGACTTGTTTTTGTTTAATTGCTGCCTGACACAGTGATGGATTTAAAAAGCGAGGTGGATCTGCAGATGCCACAAGACATTGCCCACCAAAGCTGAGCAATTGGAAGATACAGAAGGTCACATTTTGGGTTTAATTTCTTTGACAGCCTCCCCTTTAAGCAAAAAAGCAGCATAAGTAGCAGTCAGAAATAAGACTGTAGAAAAAGGAGGCAATGCATAATAACGCAATATACCTTCCTCATTTTGGGCATTGGAAGGACTGATTTCTGTAGAAGGAATACAAGAATGAAACTGACATGGGTTCTCCAGCTGGGGGTTGTAACCATCCTCCCTTTCTGTATGACTAGATGGGAGTGGGCTTCCCATATTTGTTTTGTTGTAACATGGGGTTGTGGGGTGGGAAAAGTTGAGCAGCACTGAACTAGATATAGGTCTGCTATGGCAACAAGCCATGTGTCTGTCGACTGGCATCTGGAAGATATGAACTAGATATGGGATGAAGTGTATTGATTCTTTGAAAATTCCAAACATTGCAGAAGACTAAATATCTGACGGGTATAAACCCCAAGAATGTCAGGGGCCCAACACCTATAACTTGGAGTAATGGGATGAAATTAGGAATAGAGATGGTTAGACTAAACATCTGGAAAACAGTTGAGCTCTGTTAAATGCTAGAATAGTCTCTCAAGAGAAGGATTGGAAGCCCCATCACCCAGGACATTTTAAACTAGATTGGACAAAATCCTAGGGAGTAGACTATAGGCAGCGCTCCATATAGAATGAGATTATGCAGCTGCATAAATTGGCACTTAATTGCCCTTCTTTCTGAGTGGGCTGCATAATTGTGCTACAGTATCTGAATTTTCATTTTTTTAAAAAAGGCCTCTATCCCTTATGGCTGCTGAAATAACTTCTAAAATTTGAAACTAATGTGAAGGATGCAGTGATGTCTGACTGAGTTTGCAGAGAGAGGTGAACTGGCTCATTCATCTCAATTAGGTGTTGACCCTGAAACCTAATGAATGAATGAAATATCATTGTTAGCTATTTAATTGGTGATTATCCAGCTAATGTTTGCTTCCATCAGTGCTGGATGTAGTGGCAGATATGGCACAGCACTGTGGGGCAGTCAGTTGGGTGGAAAATGAGGAATCCAACCCCATTAACCCAGATTTAAAGTCTCCTCTGCCCTTGCCAAAAATGGGGAGGTGGGAAAAGAAGATTCATTCCCTATTCAGTACCAAGAGCCTCATCCTCTTCCTGAGTCCTGCCTCTCACTCCTTCCTGGGTTAAAAAACCCCAGTTGTCCTCCATCCAGGGGTCAAATCTCAAACTCACCCCAGCCAGCTTCTTTGGTGCAGTTATGCATTATCAGTCCAAAAATTGTTAGGTTACACTGCAGTTTGGGGGCAGCATAAAACCAGCTGAACTTAACATCAAAATAAATGAGATTGTCCTGATTCTATTGTATCTTAGGGGGAGGGGTAGTGCTCCAAAATTCCAGGGTCCCTGCTGTAATACAGGTTGAGTATCCTGCATAGACACTATGGACCACAACTGTAGAGAATGATCCTAGCCTGGCTCCTGGCTGAACAAGATGGGACCTAAAAGGGCTTCTCCATCTCAAATTTCTCTGTGTATCTCTAAGGATTGTTTAGGGGGTCAAAGTATTTTTTGCTACAAGGAAGGATTTCTGGTGAGGACAGGAGTGGTAACAGCTTTAGATAGGGGATAAAAGAGCCTTGTAATGAGGGACACAGCACTATGAAGTCCTGAGAGGGGGCGAAGGACTATATCTGGCTGGATGAAGCTTGAACTTCTGATTGCTCTTGACTTATACTGAGGCAGTATTATTAGCCCTAGCTGCTTCAGAGAGCCACAAGCCTCTTCCCTGGTCCTGTATGATCTTTTGAAATGCCCTACATCTGTGCACATTACTGTTACAGACTGCTGAGAGATATCCAGATAACTCAGAGGTGCACAGCATCAATCCAGCTTCTGAACCTCCACCTCCTATGGAAACCTGCACAGGAAACAGCAGGGGCTACAGACCAGCTAAAAGTGCTCTGCTCATTCCCTGGCCCCTTGAATTCTCTTCTATTGTTCAGTGGAGTTTCCCAGCTCTTTGTATGTTTCCCCTGTTTGCTACTGTCCCCACTAGCCCCTCCTTGGCCTGATGTGCCCTAGATGTGGCTCTCTGTCCAGGTATGGGAGTATGGCTGATACGGTCTGTCCAGCAGAGCTGTGGGTGAGGTGGTGGTGGTAGGGCCAGTGTGACACTGTATAGCTCTAGGAACAGGAACTACCATCTTTGATACATTGGGTTAGTTAGTGGTGCCTTAAACACAACCCATGGGCCAAACTCTGCCTGAAGCACCCTCCTGCACTCTCCATCCACCCTCTCCTCTTAGTTCAGGGAAAGCACAAAGCTCTTCAGCTGCATGCTTCTAGAGCTGAGTTCCTGCTCGCCTATCAAGGAAGATGCGCGTACAGGGCTGGAGTCCTGACAAGATGCCAAAACAGCCTTTGATGTCCCAGAGTTTTGGTTGCTGAGTCTGGAGATCCCCCCATTAACACAGCAGATTCCTCACCTCTTGCAGCACAGAACACAGGAGTAGCTGAAATCCATTTAACACAGGCAGGAAACTCCCAGATGGGCTTTCCCTGTGACTCACTAGTGGCAGGCATCAATTAGTAACAAATTAGGATAAAGGAATGCTCAGGCAGAGGAGGTGGCTCAGCTGCCTCTGTGGGTCTCCTATACAGGCTGCTTTGCTCAGCAAAAGCAACATCCCACTCCAACGCAGTTACCCTTGAATTGATTTTGGTGACCCCCCTGTGGGGTTTGCACGGATATAATGATCCAGCAGGGCACATTTGACCTTGGAAATACACTAATATATTGGGTGGGTCTTATGCCCACAAAAGCAGGAGACTGATCGTAGTGGCCAGAGACAGACAGAGCGTAGAGTCTGTGCAAAACATTTTCCAATCCTGCTCTGCTACTGCTCCTCAGTCCCCCCCTTGGTGTTCTAGCTCAGGGCACACTGAATGTGTCATTTCTGTGATGACTATAAATCACCCATTGGATGAGGATGTGGTTCTAGTCTAGTCTACAAAATCTTACCCCCAGCTCATCACCGTGATATCTGAGCGCCTTTCAGCAGTGCATTAAGTGACGTGACCAACATCCTTCATCCTCTCCCCAGGGGCAGAATTGGGTGTGCCATGGAGAGATTTGTTCTGGGTTCTCTGCATGTACACATTGCTCTGTGTTTATGCTAGAGAAGGCAGGTTGAAGCAGTGTCCCTTGCACTTGGAGTGGAAGGTAGAGAGGTTTGTGATGGCCCTGAGCTTCTGCGGGAGTTTGTTCCACTGTCTAGGACCAACCCCCAGGAGAGCTCTGTCTCCTGTACAGATGAGCTTCCCCTTGTAGTAAAAAGTTCCCTGGGTCCTGAGGAGTGGAGCAGTCAGCCATAACAATGAACCAGAAAATTCAGCCGGTGACTTGGGTCAGGCTTTGACTCAACCCCTAGCTTCTAGCACACAAGATTTCATTTTGAAAGAGTGAGTTAAAAGCTACCTGTCTTCTGCACCCCTGGGTCAGTGGAATCCCCTCTCTCAAAAGTGCTGTTAAAGAAACTCCTGCATCCTGGAAGGGGGCAATAATTCCCTGTGCAAAGATGATGCTGAAAGGAACATCAGAGAGCGACATATCTCTGAGTTCATCTCCTCCCAACGATTTCCACTCCCCCTGGCTCCCAGCAGGATCCCTGTGTCTGCTGACAGCTATTAATAGACTGGGAGAAAGTGAGTTCTGTCTCCTGCAGTTTGCTGGGATGAATGGTAATTACCCTTAATTAGATTGGATTTGGTTCCACCCCCCTCCCCTGCCAATGGAGAGAGACGCTAACACTGAAATCAGCCCATCTGCTGCCTGTGATTGCTCTGTGGGAGTCACGCTCAGCAGCCCTGGCAGGGGCTTATCTCACTGGGACATCTTACAGCACCTGCCTACGGCTGCTCAGTGCACTGAGGGAGGTAGTGCTTGCCTGCTGGAAGGCTGCAAATGTTGTCACCCTGGCCTTTAAAATGTGACACAGGAGCAGTCGGGGGTAAAAGCAAATAAGACCACAAGGAGCTGAGGACTCAAAGACCTTTTTCCTTTAAGAGCTCTAGAAAATTGGAAAGACACAAAAAATAGGAATTGCCCACCAGATCTGCCCAGTGCTCCCTGGAGCCTGGTGTCCCTACCATACCACATCAGAGCAGAGGTACATCTAGTTCAGTATCCCTGCCTCACTGCTGGGAAAGGTCGGCCCCACAGTTCATTTAGCCCAGTAGCCTGTCTCTGAGAGTGGCCGGCACCAGCTGCTTTAGGGGAAGGTGCACGAATCCTTGTAGTGGGCAATTAGAAGTTACCTGTCCATAGGGGAAGTTTCTTCCTACTTCCATCTGTTAGAGGTTAGTGCATACCCTGAAGCAGGAGGGTTTATAGCCGTATTGTATTTTATCCTAACTCTGGATAGTCTCATTATCCGTCTAGGGTTAAAACTCTGAGCCACACCTTCCAGGAGGCTCAGCCCAGGAACAGATAGCTTCAAGCCACCTTTGCACCTCCCAGATTCTGGTCCCAATTGAGGCCTCCTCATATCCTGGTCTGCTCTTAATTTATGCAGATTTGAACAGCCTTCTGTGGGCCACTTTGCCAGCCCAGAACAGCCAGAGTGTTCCAGCCACTGACATGCCCCCGTGGGACCCCAGCCGTGACCTTGGCACACCTCTACTAAAAAGGCTATAAAAAGCAGGGGAGATATAGAGCCTTTATGTCCTATGCCATCTGCACTGGGGGCATTCTCATCTAGGTGTTTGCTGCCCATTTCCACCTGGTTGTAAAGCTCTGGATGTCTAATCCTTCAAGGGTGCACTCCGCTCTGCCCCTGCCTCAGTGTCTTTCGTCCCCAGCCACTGTCCTGCACTCCATCAGTTCCACTTCTCTTCACACCACACTGGTGAATCTGTCTTCCACCACAAGAATGGCCTTCCCCTCCCCTCCCCTCCCTCCAACCCCTCTTTGAGACTCTCTCCCCAACCCTCCTCCCATCCTTTCCCCCACACCACTGTGCCAAATACGTGGGAATAATGACTAACAACCACGCTGATTTTTCAGTCACCCAACAAAGCGGCTGTAACCTGATGTGAGAGCTAGAGACATGAGTGACCCAGTGAGCTTATTTGGGGTGAACGTTGGCCTTCTCTGACCAGGCCCCTGGCTCAGTGTCCTCTCCGCTCATTTCAGTTGGAAACTCCTTGGGGCAGGGACCCTGAGCAACGTTTTCAGCCACTGATGGCGGAGGCTGGGTCCCACTGAAAATCAGTGACCAGCATCTATCGGACTGTCAGGCACCAAGCACCTAAATGGCACTGTAGAGTTACTATTAATAAGCCCCCCTGTTTAGATAAAAACTGCTGATGCACCTGTCCTTTCAGTATTCCACTTCCTCTGGTTTGGGGGGTGTCACGGATCCTCGCACAGCTCTGGAACAGTCCCTAGGAGAACCCCTGCAGTGTGTCACACTCTCTCACTGGGGTAAGCTCTTTTGCTTCACCGCGTCTTGGGACCCAACCTCAGAGCCGTCAGCATCCCTGCTTCATGCCGTGAGCTCCCTTCAGCGAGTCCACCTGGCCTGGACACCAGAGGGAGACTTACACACCCAAAGGGAGCAATGCACTCCCAGTTTCCTTAATCTGGAGTGACTCGCAGCCAGCGTTGTAAAAGCAGGAGAGTTTATTAGCTGTCTGGAACACAACATAGAAAGTCCTTCATTAACATAGAGAATGGAAAGTTATAGCAAAGTCCATCTGGGTCGGTCCAGAGCCCACTGACCCCTCGGTAGTCCTGGTCCAGAAGCTTCCCTGCTTCCAGCAGCCCCACACTTACCCACCTACCTGGCCCCTCCTGAGTCCTTTGTTCTTGTTCCTGGGAAACCTTGTCACATCCTCCTTAGCCCTCTTTGTTCTCCATCTGGTCAAGACCAGCTGGCTTCCTGCAGAGGGTGGGCCATCCATGGTCATTAGTTGCAAGGTGCCAAATGTCCAGGCACTTGTCTTCTGGGACTCTCCCTGGGCATGCACCCAGGCCCCAGACAGCCAGGTGTCAGTCACACCTGGATCTCTGCAAAGGGTAAACAACCTTTCCCCCGACTTAGTTAACCATGCAGCACATAGGGGAAACTGAGGCGCACACAGTATTCATGCAAAACATTATGAAAAATTCCCACTTCATCACAGAGCGGTCCGCCCCCCAACCCCCAAGTTGCATTTCCAGGGTCCTTAACATGAACACAAGTTCTTTGCCCCTTCACAATCTCCCCTGCTGCTTCCCGAGCTGAGGCCAGCATGTTCTGTCAGTCACTCTGGAATCATCTCCACTGAAATCAGCCTGATATCACACAGAAGAGGGTACTGAGCCCAGCTGGAGAGGCTTCAAAGAGGCAAAGTACCTGCTTTCATGCCAAGGGCCCTGGTAATAAAGAACAAGGAGACAGCAATGGAGAGAACCCTGTCTCATTCATGAGCCAAACTGTCTCTCATTCACATGGATTAGATAGTCTCCCAGCATGGCTCAGTTCAGTGGTTCTCAAGCTTTTCCATATCAGGACCCCCTTTCCACACTGACAACCCTCAAATCCCCTTCCCATCTAGTTTGGATCAAGCCAGAACCCTCATCCCATGTAGCAAGATGGGAAGGGCAGGTCCCATGCCCCTAATGGCTGGTTTCATGGCACTGTCTCCTTCATTACAAGGTCTCCAGGCGGAGAACCCATGGGTTAGACAGTTTAACTGTCACTTTATTTTTAAAGGTAATTTGTCAGATTTTTGTTAATTTCATAAGGATTTCTTTTTCTATATAAAAGATAAAAGTAGCCGGGCTGGGACGATCCATGCTCAGGGATCTCTCTGGTCCTGCTCTCACTGATTTGCTCTCTGATCACTCTCAGAGATCTGATGTCAGGGCTCTCCCTCTCCATTTCTCTCCCTGCTCCTGGGGATCTACTCTCAGTCTTTGCTCTCTCTCAATTTCTCCCCCTGCTGGCAGGGCTCTCCCTCTTTCTCTGCCCTCCATTCTGGGTTCTCAGGGCTCTCATTACTGCCAGGGCAGAAAGGTCAGGCCCCTCTCCTCCCTGTCACCAGCCTGTCTGAGTAGGAGACTATGTTCCCTTCTACCAGAACACCAATTAAAAATGAAATGAACTAGACTCCAACATGTGCTGGGCTGGGCTCCCACCTCCCTTCTTCTGAACCCCCAGGAAAGAGGATGAAGAAACAGCTTTTGGCTGGTTTGGTTGCTAATTTAGGGATGTGGAGACTTCCCCAGTCTCTTGACCTGGGGGCAACGGAAATCAAACAGTGGAGGCTGGCAGAAGCCAAGACAAATGGCTGCCAGGTAGGAAAGGGCCTAGACAGAAGCAGACCCTTGGGCTATATTATAATTAATAATTGTGCAGCACATACAATATGACTGCAGCCCCCCGCGTCTTCTCTCATCTCACCCCACATCAACTCCCATCCTCATCCCTAGCCCTTTCCTAACTAGTTACAAAACTTGCTCAGATACAGTCACATACAACCTTTTGCTGGCTTCTCCACCACATGGCGCTATGCTTCATGCTTAACGAGCTTCTTTCAGGTGGGAGACCCCAATCCCATTTCTTTGAATTAGAAATGAGAAGAATAAAACATTCCAAAAACGAACCAATGAGCCTGAGAGTCAGAGCTTCTGAGCTCCACCCACTTCCAGCAAGGAGGTTTGTCAGGTCTCAGATCCCTAGGAGGAGGGTAGTTTTGGGGTCAAGCCACTGGACTGGGCCTTAGGAGCCCTGCACTGAATCCCCAGCATTGCCACAGCCCTTCAAGTGCGCAAGTCATGTGATCGTTCTGCGCCCCAGTTTCCCATTTATAAAATAGGGATAATAATACTTCCTGTATCTGTCTTGTCTACATTGTGAGCTGTTCAGGATAGGGACCGTCTCCTGCTCCATATACAATGTACAGCACCTCACACAATGGGGGCCTGATCTCGATTGGGGCCTGTAAGTGCTACTATGATAATAAAATCATATTAATAAAGACAAAAATGAAAGAAATAGATTGCACTGTAGAGGCATTTTTCCTGATATATTTTTCCTGCCTCTATTTTCTCTGAATTTATTTCATCTCCTTATTTCTAGAGGGCCCCTTGGACCACTCTAAACAATCCCTTCTTCAATCACCGTAGCAGGCTCTTATGTCCCCACCCATGTAACCCACAAAATTAACAATCCTGCTTTGCACTTACATAGCAACAGCACCTTGCTTTACAAGAGAGGATGGTACGACGGGCTGCATTTTACAGATGAAAAAACTGAGCCATGGCGAAATGAAGTAACTTACCCAAGGTCACACTAAGGAATAGTCCTGATTACCCGTCTGCAGCTGTAGTCACTACACCCTGTTCCTTCCTGATGTTGGGAAAAAATTGTACGAGTCTTGACTCCCAGGATCTACTAACTAGACCATGCTGCTCCCTGCTTTTCCAGCACAGGAGAGGGTGAGCAGTCTGTTTCCAGATTAGAAGGAGCCTGTGCACCTCCGAGTGAGAACCGTGGGCACTGCGCTTTGGAATCCTCCCATGGTTTCTCCACATCCTCGACAAGCTCTGGCACCTTCCATTGCCTGGCCTATGGTGCCTGGGGCCTGGCTGCCTCCTCACTGCTCTTCCAGCTCTGTGAGGTGAGATGGTGAAAACATGCCTCCAGGAGAGAGAATGGGAGAGTGGAACAGTAACTGTCAGCATGGGGAAACTGCCCAGAGATCGGGCCGTCCAGGGAAGGGAGAGACAAAAAACTTTTCCCAGGCCATTGATCAGACAATGCCAGCCCTGAGAGCCCTGTCACTTGGCCTCTTGGCATCTGATAGGCTTCTTCCTCTCTCTTCTCTTCTGCTCCCATTGTCCTCTATCCCCAGGTCCCTCTGCCTGCATGCTGCTACCTGGCTTTGTGCTCCTCTGCTGTTTGTGTCTCAGAGTAGCAAGCACAGGCTGCAGCTGGGCAAGCTTTCTATGTACTGAGAACTTGCTCAGGTGTCTCAGCTTTGCGCTGGGGGTGCCCCTCAGTGCAGAGAGGGGAGTACGATTTCTATGTCCCCATCCCGGCCTGGGCTTCCCCACTGAGGCTTTCAACCAGGGGGACAGTTACCATCCACTGTGATGCGGGCTTTTGGGAGTGCCATGCACACCTATCCACTGGATTCTGCCACAGGCTACTGAAGGGCTCAGGAGTGACCTGTGCTGGATCTGGAGTGGGGACCTAGCTGCATAAGGCTGTCCCCAGGCCTTTAAGTGCTCTTGAGCCTCACCTGTTTTAAACTGGGCTTTCCTCTACGGAGTATTTCGGGTTCATTTAGACAGTCAGACCTTTGGGCAACTGCTGGATTGGACTGATTTACTGCCAAACATGAGAATCTGGCTCTTGCAGGGGGGAGAGTTTCCTCCTGACAGATGCCTCCAAGGGTAGGAATGGCTGCTCCCCTGCGCTATCCAGGAAAGCATCATCTGGATGGAGTTGGATCCGGCTGCTGAGTATATTCTGGGCATGTCTGTTTCAGACAGCAGTGTCTGTGAGGAGCATTTAAGCAGCTCACACTCCCACTATCCTAACAACATGCTGTTTCTCCTTCTCTCATGCTCTTCAGCTCTGTTGCAATAACCCCATTAGCATGGGGCGTTATACAAGGGGCAACAAAGTTAATCCATCAAGTGTGTGAGAGAGAGATTGTGATCTTCTTGCTGCCAGTGCAAATCTGGAGTAACACAGCACCCCTGTGGGAGCCCGAGGAACAGAGGAGCCAGGACTTGTCCAAGGCCACTCTGGAGGAGAGTTGGGATTACAAAGCAAAAGGCTACACAGTGAGTCCATGGCAGGACTGAGATCTGAACCTAGGAGCCCTAAGTCCAGTGCTTTGCCTGGAAGGCCTGAGGCCTTCCTCTCTTTCCACTGCACCTCACATGTTAGCTGTTTAAACTGCCCAGTATAGTGGAAGCCATTGCATGCCATGGGTTGTGCCAGGTGAATTGCACTGTCTCCTCAGGGGGACCCCCACCACACACCTCAGATACCCTGTCCCGCTCCCCATGTCTCCTTAGGGAAATGCCCATCACACACCTCAGATACCCTGTCCCACTCCCCAAGTCTCCTCAGGGGAACCGCCACCACACAGCTCACATACTCTGACCCTCTCCCCATGTCTCCTCGGGGGAACCCCAACACACATCTCAGATACCTTACCCCTCTCCCCATGTCTCCTCAGGAGAACCCCCACCACACACCTCAGATACTCTGTCCCGCTCCCCATGTCTCCTCAGGGGAACCCCCATCACACACCTCAGATACCCTGTCCCGCTCCCCATGTCTCCTCAGGGGAACCCCCATCACACACCTCAGATACCCTGTCCCACTCCCCAAGTCTCCTCAGGGGAACCGCAACTCACATCTCATATACATCTGCCTTGTCCCCATGTCTCCTCGGGGAACCCCCACCACACACCTCAGATAGCCTGCCCCTCTCCCCATGTCTCCTCAGGGGAGCCCCAACACACATCTCAGATACCTTGCCCCTCTCTCCATGTCTCCTCAGGGGAACCCCCAACTCACATCTCATATATCTCTGCCCTGTCCCCATGTCTCCTCAGGGGAACCCCCAAGACACATCTCAGATACCCCGCCCCTCTCCGTATGTCTCCTCAGGGGAACTCCCAACACACATATCAGCTATCCTGCCCTCTCCCCATGTCTCCTCAGGGGAACCCCCAACACTCATCTCAGATACTCTGCCCCGTCCCTATGTCTCCTCAGGGGAACCCCCACCACACACCTCAGATACCCTGTCCCGTTCCCCATGTCTCCTCGGGGGAACCCCAACACACATCTCAGATACCTTACCCCTCTCCCCATGTCTCCTCAGGGGAACCCCCACCACACACCTCAGATACCCTGTCCCGCTCCCCATATCTCCTCAGGGAAATGCCCATCACACACCTCAGATACCCTGTCCCACTCTCCAGGTCTCCTCAGGGGAACCCCCACCATACAGCTCACATACTCTGACCCTCTCCCCATGTCTCCTTGGGGGAACCCCAACACACATCTCAGATACCTTACTCCTCTCCCCATGTCTCCTCAGGAGAACCCCCACCACACACCTCAGATACCCTGTCCCGCTCCCCATGTCTCCTCAGGGGAACCCCCACCACACACCTCAGATACCCTGTCCCACTCCCCAAGTCTCCTCAGGGGAACCGCAATTCACATCTCATATACATCTGCCCTGTCCCCATGTCTCCTCAGGGGAACCCCAACACACATCTCAGATACCTTGCCCCTCTACCCATGTCTCCTCAGGGAAACCCCCAACTCACATCTCATATACCTCTGCCCTGTCCCCATGTCTCCTCAGGGGAACCCCCAAGACACATCTCAGATACCCCGCCCCTCTCCGTATGTCTCCTCAGGGGAACTCCCAACACACATATCGGCTATCCTGTCCTCTCCTCATGTCTCCTCAGGGGAAGCCCCAACACTCATCTCAGATACTCTGCCCCGTCCCTATGTCTCCTCAGGGGAACCACCAATACACATCTCAGATACCCGGTCCTGCTCCCCATGTCTCCTCAGGGAAATGCCCACCACACACCTCAGATACCCTGTCCCACTCCCCAAGTCTCCTCAGGGGAACCCCCACCATACAGCTCACATACTCTGACCCTCTCCCCATGTCTCCTCGGGGGAACCCCAACACACATCTCAGATACCTTATCCCTCTCCCCATGTCTCCTCAGGAGAACCCCCACCCCACACCTCAGATACCTTGCCCCTCTCCCCATGTCTCCTCAGGGGAACTCCCAACACACATCTCAGATACCCTGCCTTGCTCCCCATGTCTCCTCAGGGGAACCCCCAACACACACCTCAGATACCCTGCCTTGCTCCCCATGTCTCCTCAGGGGAACCCCAACACATATCTCAGATACTTTGCCCCTCTCCCCATGTCTCCTCAGGGGAACCCCCAACTCACATCTCATATACCTCTGCCCTGTCCCTATGTCTCCCCAGGGGAACCCCCAAAACATCTCAGATACCCCACCCCTCTCCGTATGTCTCCTCAGGGGAACTCCCAACACACATATCAGCTATCCTGCCCTCTCCCCATGTCTCCTCAGGGGAACCCCCAACACTCATCTCAGATACTCTGCCCTGTCCCTATGTCTCCTCAGGGGAACCCCTAACACACATCTCAGATACCCTGTCCCATGCCCCATTTCTCTTCAGGGGAACCCCACCACACACCTCAGATACCCTGTCCCGCCCCCCATGACTCCTCAGGGGAACCCCCCAAACACAGCTCAGATACCCTGTCCTGCTCCCCATGTCTCCTCAGGGGAACCCCCACCATACATCTCACATACTTTGACCCTCTCCCCATGTCTCCTCGGGGGAACCCCGAACACACATCTCTGATACCCTGCTCCCTCCCTATGTCTCCTCAGGGGAACCCCCACCATACATCTCAGATACCCTGCCCCTCTCCCCATATCTCCTCAGGTTAACCCCACCACATACCTCAGATACTCCGCCCCTCTCCCCATGTCTCCTCAGGGGAACCCCCACCACACATCTCAGATACCCCGCCCCTCTCCTAGTGTCTCCTCGGGAGGATGACCCCATGCACCCCACTCCTGTGCAGGCCTTCCATCTGGAGCACTACAGAAGCAGCATCACTAACCCTAAGCACTGAAACACTGCAAGTCAGGCCCCCAAAATCATGGGATTGGCTCTGAAATCATGGGATTTAAAAAAAATAGTAAAAGTTGTCTTTTTTCTTAGCTACCTGGTTTCTGAGTCTTTGGGACCCCCGCAAGTCTACTTTCAAGTTCTTCTCTGCAACCATCAGGGCTATACACTGGCTGTTTTCCTGAGAGCTGAGATCCTGGCCTCTCCGTGAGAATCTACTGACTCCAAGAGTTGGGCAACATTGCAGAAGGATTTCCGCCTTCAGCTATTCCCCTCCCCTTCTGCCAGCGCAGAGTTGGGGCCTCTCCCTATCTTCTTCCCTGGATCTCTGCTGGGCATCTCAAGACATCTCCTTCCCTTTCAGGCTCTGGGACAGGACATCATGGTACCTGCACTCCTTTCTCTTGGGGCGGGGTGGGGCGGTGTTGGGGGGACCCTTGTTCTGCCATGTGACTAAGGGAATCCCCAGCTGGATTCCTGAGGGCATCTGCACCCCTGTGATACATGGGAGGCGATGCCAGGGGACTGTGCAACACACTGGCACCACGCTCCTTTTCCCTGTGGGGAGGGGCGAGGAAGAACCATCTCTGTGTTAGAAATGCCCAGACTGGTGGATTCATTCTATGGCACCCTCCTTCCCTGGGGGGCACCTCACCTGGCCACCTGGGAATTCCTGCTGTCAGGAACAGAGGCTGAGGCCTCTTCATGCTCCAGCTGGGGCTGTCCCTCCCTCACCTTCTCCATCTCTGAGCCCTGCTTTGCTATGACCCCTCTGGCTGGGGTCCAAAGGGAGCTGGACCAACAGAACAGGAAGAGAGAGAAGGCATGAGAGAGAACAGAGAGTGGAGGGAAAGGTGATCCTTTCCTCCCCCTTCTCTTGGCCCCTCTCTGTCCCCTTCCCCAGAGGGGGCTGGACTGGTAACCCTTGGAGGTGTGCTGACGTGGCTGATGAGACAGTGGTAGAGGTGTGGGATCTGGGGCAGAGGAGATGGTGCCCCCCATTAGCAGGCCCCTGGCACCATCAGTGTCCCTGTGCAGCATGTGCACTTGGTGGGGAGAGTTCAGCCAGGAGGAGAGTCTAGCCCAGGGTGATCAGATGAGGCAGGGAGGCAGCTTTGTCCATCCCAGCAAGGACAATGGCAGTGAGGTCAGCGTGGCGAGAGGCGGACACTGATGGGATATGACAGCCCTGAAGCTGGTGCTACAATGCCTGCTGAATTGACACTGCCTTTTTGTGCCCTGTTCCCTGCGCACCTCGGCCCTCCTGACAGTGGAAGAGACCAGCACTGAAAGGCCCAGGGAGTCTGCCAGCAATGCATCAATGTCCTGTCAGAGAGACTTCCCATGACAGATCTGCCTCCCACTGCTTCTTTAATCAGCTCCCTGCTCCGTGGTCCTCTGCCGGCCCACCCGGCACTGCACCCAGGTGCTGGGACAGGGAAGAGCTCCCAGCCTCTCCCAGCCTCCCTCCAGAAGGCAGCAGGGATGGAAAAGCCTAAGCCCAGAACAGAAGCACATGTGCAAGCTGCCCACTGTGACAGGCACCAGTTGGACTAGCCCAGCCACTTCAGCATGCCAGGGCTTGTCTGGGCATTTCTAATGTGCCCATTAACATGCCAGGAACCAAGCCAGCTCCTGGAAGCACCAGGATTCCCCCCTCCCCAATACACCAGCCCTGGGACCCAGACTCCCAGCATATGCACGGCAGGATCCCTCTCCTAGGATTCAGCAGGGGCTGCACCCCACTCCAGAGCAGAACTGGCAGTAGATGGGATGCTTGCCAGCCTTCTCAAGGGTGGCTCTAGCAATATCCTGCAGCTCTGACTGTGTCTGGATAACGGCCATTGGGCCCAAGCAGGCCAAGCCCAGACCAGTCAGTGGTGTGTCCCCTTGGACTCTGCCTGGAACTCTGAGCAGCTCCCCAGTCCTGCCCACTTCAGCTGGGAGCGTGAATTGTCCCGAGGAGGCAGCTGGCACCAGTGGCCTTGGAGTGGGGTCTGAGTTCCATACGCAGTCCTAGACACTAGAGAGGGGGAAGCCCCGTTAGCCTAGCTGGGGCCTATCTCCTGGGGTGCGGGGCAGGACTGCTCCTTATCCAGTTCAATTTGAAATAACTCCAGTGCTGGGGCTCCCATCCCCTCCCCGAGAAGATGATTCCCCAGCCTCCTGGGTCATACTGCTAGGGAAGGGCACCTTTTATTATTATTATTCCTCGAGAGGCACCTGGACCAAAGTCAGGGTCTCATTGAGCCAGGTGCTGTACAAACACACAGCAAGAAGCAGGCACTGTGAAGCGCAGACTGTATGGAATATATGTGTGCTCTAGTGCAGTAGGCACTGGAAAGCCAAACTAGAAGGACTGGATCTGTTTCATCATTGCAGGGGCACTGGATTAAATAACTCCTGGGCCTGTTCAGTCCAGGAACAACCAGGGGTGGGTTACCTGGCTAGAGGGACCTCTGGGCTTTCCACGTGAAGGGAACCAGATGGATCTCTGGACCATTCCAGGCTGGCCATTCCTAAGTTTCTAACAAGGAAGAGAGAAAACAAAAAGTGGAAATAAAGTGGCCAGGAAGTGGGAAATGTCAGCGATGCCTCCGTCAGTGCTGCAGCGCGGGTGCACAGGCAAGCAGGCAGCCTCTTAATTATTGATACCGCTTAGAAAATAAATGCAGAGACAGAGAGGAGAGAGCTGCTTCCAGACAAGGGAGGGAAACCGAGAACTCCAGTGCTTTAAAGGTCAATTGGTTTTGCATCTCTTTCCCCGCGTCTTCATAAAACTCAGTGATATTTGAGTTAATGGATTATCTTCCATGTGCAGCCTCCGTCTGCACCTGCCCGAGTCCCAGAAGGGATAGTGGTGGAGGGGGGACGGCGCAGGAGGGAGGGAGGGAGGGAGCAATCACCGAAATGTGGGACAAATGAGCAAACGAGGAAACAACAAAATTAGTGGAGCAGCAAATTCCAAGCCAAGTGGAAATAATTCCTCTCCATGTGAAAATAAGGTCCATGTCATTTCTGATTTGCCCCCCTCTTCCTGGCCAGTGTCTGGGGCCCAGAGTTGGAAGTCTCTGCTGAAAAGCAGGAGAGAGAGGAGCGAAATCAAGAGAGCACTGGGGGTTGGGAGATAGTAAGGTGACCTGGTACACCTACACCAGGGAAGCTTCTTAGTTCAACTGGTGCAGCCACCTCGGGTGGATACAGGCCCCTTAGTTCAATTTAGTCTAAATGGGTAAACACCCCACTACAGCTAAATTGACAGGACGTACTTTTAAATGGAGGTAAGTCCCCAACCCAACATTGTTAAATCAATACACCGTGTGGAAACCATCCTGGCATCGTTACAATGCCAGAGGTATAAGAGAGGGAGCCAGGGCTCCCCGGTGTACGTGTGTGAGACTGTCATGTGAGCCCACGTGCATGTGTCCAAGCACAGGAGAGAGTACCTGTGTGTGCATGAGCGGGCGACTCCATGTGTATGTACAGGCGTGAGTCAATGTGAGAGTGTGCTAGGAGTGTGTATGAAAGTGCACAGGCATGCGAAAGACTGAAGGAGAGTGTATATGTGTGCAAGAGTCCGTGCAAATGTTCAGCTGTCTGAGTGTGAAAGTCCAAGTGTGAAGGTGCATACGTGTGAAGCCCCGTGGTGGGTTAGATAGCACAGCCACGGCTGCCTTAAAGCCCAGTACACAGACAGACTGCTCCATGAGTGGCAATATGTGGAGCTGCCTGTCCAAGCGTGTAGGCGTTCACAGGCTTGTGTCTAGCCAGTCTCTCTCTAGACAGTTCTTTTCCTCTCAGTGCTGTGGTATGCGAGTGCCTACATGATATACCTGGTCATGTGAGTCGACGTGTAAAAGCAGACGTGCAAGCCCATCTGCACAAGTGTGTGCAAATGCCCATGCATAGGGGAATCCTGCTCTGTGTGCTGGTCTCCCTCAGCCCTTCTCGAGCAGCAGTGCTTGCCCAGAATTCATGACAAAGGTCCTCCATGTTAGATCGAGCTGCTCCACGGGGCTCTCCCTCCCACCCTGCTCAGGAACTGCTGAGTATGCCATGCCAGCCAGCCGTGAACAGCTTGCTGCAAAGCCAGATGGGGCCCAGGCCTGCGGAGGAGGGGACCCCCAGCTGCCACACTTGGCTGAGAGCCCAGAAAATGCACATTGGCACCCACACAGCAAGGGTGCCATCAGCCTTCTAGGGATGGGGGGCCAAGGTGGCTCTCAGAGAAGGAGGGCTGGGGAGGGGCTGAGCTGTAGTGACAGTTACCCCCTCCTCACCCTTCAGTGGGAATCCAGGACATACACACTCCTCTCTTGATCCCTGCATGAAGTTCCAGAAGGAAAAGCAAGCAACCCTGCCAGAGTAACCCAGTGCACCAGAGGGGAAATGCCTCCCTGTGGAGAGATCCCTTTGGCCGTGTGGAGAAGCTCTGTCCCACTGGTTAAGTATCAGCCCCTGGTCATACCCCACAATGTGCTTTTCCAGATGTGGCGGCAGTGTCTCCACTGGGAAGGGCACCCACAGCTGCAGACCCCACCTTTCACCCACCCACCCACTCTGACATCTGGAGCCTCTGTCTGAGATCACGGTCATGGCTGGGGAGTTCTCTCTCTGGAGTGCCTTAAGAACCTCTCTCCTAGCTGCTTGCAGGATCTGCCCAGCTGTTGGCAGGTCTCCCTCCCCAAAGCTTGCCAGTTTGGCTGGGCTATTGCAGTCTGGCTCAGTGGCCCTTGTGATGTCTTGGCAGCACAGCAGGGGTATCAGACTCCCCAGATTTGCCCTAGGATGGCAGATCCAGACACTTAGTCTTGCTGCCTCTGTTCCAGTCAGGGTCTGGGCTCTGACGCGGAGTGAGCATGACCCACTGGACAGTTCAGTTGCCAGCACTCTACTCTGGTTCCTGCTTGTGTTGAGGCTCTTTGTTCTGATTTCTCGGGGTTCCCCTGTACTCTCAGACTCTCACCTCTGCCCAGGATCAGGGCCCAGACCTGGAGAACACCACTCAGATCCTGCCCTTGGAGGAAGTCCTGGGCACTGCTTTATGGATTAGTCCACAGGGATGGACATTTGGTGGAGAGGTTTCCTGGAGACTCGGCCTAATGCCTGGCCTTGGGAGGGGATTGCTAGAAACCGCCACCACAGGTATGTCTGGAGTTCACACCTCACAGCTGCCTAAGGTTCAGCCCAGAGGCCACACTTAGAACCTCTTCTGCATGGCGGTGGGGTTTTCAGATGCTGCCTGTAAGATGCAGCCTTGAAGACATGCCAGGAGGACTTTGTCTCACAGGGTTCCTGGAGGGTTCCCACTATTGAAAGTCATCCCATAAGACAAGCCAAGGACTTTCCCTCAGGAGCAAAGGGGCACAGTAGAATGCTGCATCTGACTGTCCCTGGAGAGAGTTGTTGCCTCCTTCTGGGAGTCCCCCTTGCACCTCCCACTGTGAAATCACTCCTACTCTTCCTCTGTTGCCCTGGGAGCTGCCTCCCCTTTCTCTCTGATCATTCACTAAGTGCATTAGCAGAGCAACCGAAGTCTCCTACCCCCTGCACTCTTTGCACAGTCCTTCCTCCATCCGGCCGCCTGTCTGTCCTCTCTGTGTCTTGGCTAGAGGTGGATGGCGGGGGCGGGGCAGAAGGCATCTCATCCATACACATTGCTGTTTGGCACTGGCAGGAAGGAGGAATCTATAACCCCCTGTCTGACAGCTGGGACAGGATTACATTAGCTGGGCCTCCTCCCAGCTGCTTGTTTGCAAGGGAAACTGTGAGCTGGGAGCAGGACATTTCACCCCAGGCAGCCCCTTGGGGTGGAGGAGGCTCATCTGAACTCTCCAGCCCCTCTGAGCCATGTGCCTATCTTCAGCCTGGTACCAGGGAAACCCAGCTGCTCCACACACGAATCAGCTGTGCCCTGCAGATGTGAGGGGTTGTCACAATGAGGAATCTCGGAGTTGGACTAGCTTGGCCACTGCAGCCTGGCATTTCACCCATGCTCTAGGTCACCAGCAGAACTTCCTCTGGCCGGAGAAGGGGTGGGGACAGGACGGAGGAATGGGATGAAGGTTACGTCCCAGAACATCACTAGGACCTTGTTTCTTGCTGGCCAGGAACTCGGCAGGTGCCTCCTCTGGCCCTGGCATCATTAGCCAGTCCCAGAGGGGCAGCTTGGTGGGATTGTGGCCAGGGAGGAGGTCCCAATGGCTCTGTGCCCACAATCCGGGCAGTGGTATTGGTGGTAGAGTCCATGAGGATTCTCTATAAGGGCACAGGGAAGGGATGGGGAGGCCCAGGAATTACTGTGTGTGAGGTATGAAGAATTTGGACACTCCCCAGTGCCTCACAGGCCTCCTCCCACCCCCTCACCCCCCGAGATTTGTGAAACAGAGACAGTCCGTGTCCATGGCTCCCATACAGCGCGGTTGCTAAGCAGCGTGGGTCACATGACTGGCCTTTGTCAGTGTGATAGGGACTGGTTGGCGCCGGGAGGAGGGGGATCTTGTGGGAACATGCTCTCAGCGGTGGGGTTAAGCAGGAGCACGCACCCCTCCCCCTCAGGTCTCTCTGTCTCTGCTCAGCTACACAACATGTGCAGTTGAGTCAGGGGAGCAGGCTCCAGCCCTGCTGCAGTGTGGGGTATAGACAGGTCCTTAGATGTGTTATGTAGCTAGGCTCAAGCCTAAGGCATGACCTGCCCTAACATCTCTCTCTAGGGCTTGTATGAAGCCTGTCTGAGGTATCTGGTCAAAGCCCTGCCTACACCACACACCGGAACCGTGCTCTAACCCGGTCCCCTGACTCAGCTGCATTTGCTGTGCAGGCGGGCAGAGAGAAACAGGGGCAGGGCCAATTCACCTGTGAGATTCTGTGATATCACACCACCTGGCAATGTGCCACCGTGCCCGCTAGGTAGTGCGTGGACACTAGGGGTCAGTCCCAAGCTCGGTGTGTAACCCTGTGCAGAGACCTGCCCTTCCTTACACCTCACTGGCACTTGCCTGGCTTGTCACACCAATGAACTGAGAGGAGCAGGTGTGTGCAGAGTGAATGGGAAAAACTAGTCAGCAAGAGACACTGGTGGGGTTAAATGCCTCTATTTCTGCTGTTGCACGTACCCTGATTGTTTCTGGGCTCACCTAATTCGCCGCTTACTAGAAGTTACCTGACCCCAGACCATCCCCTTCCTGGTGCCTCCCACTGTCCAAAACCAGCCCTGGCACTTGACTCATGGCCAAGCCAGCACTGCGAGTCCAAGTCACATGATGAAGTGTCCCTCCCTATCACCCATATGGGCCGGGCAAGAGCTAATCTGGAGGAGCCCAATCCCACAGCCCTCGAAGGCATGCAGAGTGGCCTTGTGCCTAAAGAACGGGACTGGGATTCAGGAGACCTGGATTCTAGTCCCTACTCTGCCACCAATTTGCTAGGTGACCTGTGCCTCAGTTTACCCATCTGTGAAATGGGAGTTAATGATACTGGCCTCCTTTGCAAAGCGCTTTGAGATCTACTGATGAGAAGCACTATATTAGGTCTTAGTATTAACACTGAAGGCCCAGAGTACAGATCACAGGGTTAGTGGTTGCTGCTACTAGGGGACTTGCTGCAGCCCCCAGACTCAGTGCTGGCTGACAGCCTGGCTCCTTGAGTTTGTAGAGTATCCTTTTCCCCCATCATCACTTCCCTGGGCACGATGCAGTGAGCTGGGAGCAAAACAGAGACTCAAGGCTGCCACCTGCTGCTGGGTCTCAGTGTCTATGGCAGCGCAGAAGAACCACGGGAGAAGTGGTGTGTGCCAGATGATGAGCCCATCACACAGCAGTGCTCCACAGAAACCAGCAGCGAGCTGAGAAGCGCCTAGGAGCTGGACTCTGAGCTCCCTCAAAGTAACTCTCAGCACAGTAGGGATTAGAGGAATGAAAGGCCTTTGTGATGGAGGAAAGAAAAGACAGACCCTGGTGACTGGAGCTGTAGGCCCTTCTGTTGGTTTAGCATCAGCACAGTGCGGACTGGGGAGCGCTCTGCAGTGCCCCGACAACATCTGGGGAACATGGACCATGTTCAGCCCTGTTCTCCCCGAACTCTGCACACAGCACAGTCTTGGAAATGCTGCAGCATCTGCTGGGTGTGAGCAAGTGAGTGAGACAGAGATGAGGGGCCAGCCTTGCCCATCACACCTGCTTCCTCTAAGTGCCTGCCAGCCAGCAGGGTTGCACAGGGGAAGGATGGGGAGAGCTCAGGGGATGGCTCAGGGCTTTCAGCATCAAGTCTCCTCACCCCTGTTGTAGTACTTAAACTGGGGGCTGCATGAGTTATTCAGGGCGGGGATGGTGAAAGAGAGAGGAAGAGCACTGTTGACCCACCGCTGGCGTGTCCATCATTTACTGGCGAATCAGACTTACCTCATGGACAAGACTTCAAGGAGCACACTCCTGTCTGCCTCGCATGGAGGTTAAAGAGCCAATGGGCCTGTGGCAGGGTTGGTTCTGCAGCAGCCCCTTGTGGCCTATCATGGCACTACTCACCCTATCTCAGTTTCCCTCCAGATCATCAATGGCTGGCAGTCACCTCCAACAGGGCTCGGGGCTGTGGGGACTTAGCCCTCATCTAAGTCACGCCAAAATTCCACCTCCTCTGGGGTATCAGGGTTCCAAAACCAATATAAAACATTCAAAAGACAGGTCACTTGTCCCAGTTCATGGCTGGGCCCAGCCCTTCTACGCAGGGTCTGTCTTTGCTGGTTAACACTCACCTGGGCTCTCTGCATCAGGCCCCCCTTCCCTCAGAGAGGCTATGGCAGCCAGCAGTCTTTCATCAGTTCCTGGCCCCCCACCAGGCTTCTCTGCCAGAGCAAAAGCTAGAGATCTGCTGCTGCTGGACATGGCACATTAGCTGGGGAGGGCTCTGTGTTACTACAGAGAATTCTTTCCCAGGTGTCTGCCTGGTGGGTCTTGCCCACATGCTCAGGGTCTAACTGATCACCATATTTGGGGTCGGGAAGGAATTTTCCCCAGGCTCAGATTGGCAGAGACCATGGCAGTTTTTGCTTTCCTCTGCAACATGGGGCATGGGTCACTTGCAGGTTTAAAATAGTGTAATTGGTGAATCCTCTGTAACTTGAAGTCTTTAAACCATGATTTGAGGACTTCAATAACTCAGCCAGAGGTTAGGGGTCTATTTCAGGAGTGCAATGTGCAGGAGGTCAGACTAGATGATCATGCTGGGCCCTTCTGACCTTAAAGTCTAAGAGTCCGGCTGTATTTTAAAGAAGACTTATTGGGGACACATGAACAAACCATCCCAATGTGCAGAAAGAATAGCAAATATGGCAGGCGACCAGCTTGGCTTATCAGAGAAATCTTTGGTGAGCTTAAACACAAAAAGGAAGCTTACAAGAAGTGGAAACTTGGACAGCTGACTAGGGAGGAGTATAAAAATATTGCTTGAGCATGCAGGGGTGTAATCAGGAAGGCCAAAGCACAACTGGAGTTGCAGCTAGCAAAGGATGTGAAGGGTAACAAGAAGGGTTTCTACAGGTATGTTAGCAACAAGAAGGTCAGGGAAAGTGTGGGACCCTTACTGAACAGGGGAGGCAACCTAAGGACAGATGATGTGTAAAAAAACAAAGTACTCAATGCTTTTTTTGCCTTGGTCTTCACAGACAAAGTCAGCTCCCATACTGCTGCACTGGGCAGCACAGTAAAGGGAGGAGGTGAGCAGCTCTCAGTGGTGAAAGAACAGGTTAAGGATTATTTAGAAAAGCTGGACATGCACAAGTCTATGGGGCCGGATGCAATGCATCCAAGGGTGCTGAGGGAGTTGCTGGATGTGATTGCAGAGCCATTGGCCATTATCTTTGAAAACTCATGGCGATCAGGGGAGGTCCGGGACGATTGGAAAAAGGCAAATATAGTGCCCATCTTTAAAGAAAGGAAGAAAGAGAATCCGAGGAACTACAGATTGGTTAGCCTCACCTCAGTCCCCAGAAAAATCATGGAGCAGGTCCTCAAGGACTCCATTTTGAAGCACTTGGAGGAGAGGAAGGTGATCAGGAGCAGTCAACATGGATTCACCAAGGGCAAGTCATGCCTGACCAACCTGATTGCCTTCTATGATGAGATAACTAGCTCTGTGAATATGGGGAAAGCGGTGGACATGATATACATTCACTTTAGCAAAGCTTTTGATACTGTCTCCCACGGTATTCTTGCTAGCAAGTTAAAGACGTATGGATTGATTGGATGAATGGACTATAAGGTGGATAGAAAGCTGGCTAGATCATCGGGCTCAACAGATAGTGATCAATGTCTTGATGTCCAGTTGGCAGCCGGTATCAAGTGGAGTGCCCCAGAGGTCGGTCCTGGGGCCGGTTTTGTTCAACATCTTCTTTAGTGATCTGGATGATGGGATGGATTGCACCCTCAGCAAGTTCATGTTGACACTAAGCTGGAGGGAGAGGAGGGTACGCTGGAGGGTAGGGATAGGGTCCAGAGTGAGCTAGACAAATTGAGGATTGGGCCAAAAAAAATCTGATGAGGTTCAACAAGGACAAGTGCAGAGTCCTGCACTTAGGACAGAAGAATCCCATGCACCGCTACAGGCTGGGGACCGACTGCCTAAATGGCAGTTCTGCAGAGAAGGACCTGGGGATTACAGTGAGCAAGAAGCTGTATATGAGTCAGCAGTGTGTTCTTGTTGTCAAAAAGACTAATGGCATATTGGGCTGCATTAGTAGGAGCATTGCCAGCAGATCTAGAGAAGTGATTATTCTCCTCTATTCAGCACTGGTGAGGCCACATCTGGAGTACTGTGTCCAGTTTTGGGCCCCCCAATACAGAAAGAATGTGGACATATTGAAGGGAGTCCAGCGGAGGGCAGGGAAAAGGATTAGGGGGCTGGGGCACATGACTTCTGAGAAGAGGCTGAGGGAACTGGGCTTATTTAGGCTGCAGAAGAGAAGAATTAGGGGTGATTTGATAGCAGCCTTCAACTACCTGAACGGGAGTTCCAAAGAGGATGGAGCTAGGCTGTTCTCAGTGGTAGCAGATGACAGAACAAGGAGCAATGGTCTGAAGTTTCAGTGGGGGCAGTCTAGGTTTGATATTAGGAGGGTGATGAAGCACTGGAATGGGTTACCTAGGGAGGTGGTGGAAGCTCTATCCTTAGAGGTTTTTAAAGCCCGGTTTGACAAAGCCCTGGCTGGGATGATTTAGTTGGGGTTGGTCCTGCTTTGAGCAGGGGGTTGGACTAGATGACCTCCTGAGGTCTCTTCCAACCCTAATCTTCTGTGATTCGATGAGTCTATAACATTTGCTCTTCCTCCTAACCAGCACCTAGCTGAGCTGGGCTCTCCTCTTGTCACTGCCCTCCAAGCCTGACACCCCTAGTGGGGTAGCAGGGCAGGGCTGACTGAGCCCAGCGGCTCCTGTTAGCCCGTTCTTGGCCAGTGTGGGGTTTGTACCCCTCATCAGAGGACCTTGTGGGAAGAAGAGAGTTTTTCCCAAGGATCTCTCCCCCATAGGCTGTGCAGTGAAGCTGGGTGCTCTCCTCTAGAGGCAGCTCAGCTGTGACAGTACAAGCAGTGATTGTGTGATGCTTTGGAATCCTGTGGGGTACAGGGGCTCCGTGAAGGTTAAATCTACAGTTGCTGATGCTGGAGCTAGCAGAGGGCAGCACAGCCCTGGTCTATGTTGGAGAGACCCAAGGCTAGCTGTGCCTTCCAGTGAGGACAGCAGAATGTCTGGTGCAGCTGATAGCTTAGCATCTGTTAATTTTAGGCCTGAGATTGCTTGGATCCCAGCAAGAGGGAGGAGCCTCCAGCCAGGCACAAATTGCTGAGAACCATCCTGCTTATTTCATCTGTTGCTGAAGCTCTGCCGAGCCCAAAGAGAGCAGGGTGCATAGAACAGAGTAAGTGACTGGCCTTGCCCCACCCAGTGACTCAGTTGCCACCAACTGTAAATATGTCCCAGGCAAACAGAGCAGTGTGTAAACACAGAGCGGGGAGAGGAGAGGGAAGCTGAGTCCCCCCCAGAGCAGCTTGGTTCACCATGCATGCAGACGGAGCAACCAGAGCAAGGTCTCCCGGGGCAGGTCAGTAGGGGCAGAGTTTTGTCACAGGAAAGCAGCTGGGTGGGGAATGATTTTTGGAGTGAATTTCAGGCTCGTGAAGGATTCCAGTCTAACAGCCCTCAACTTGGAGCCTCTGTTTAGCTACAGAACAGGTGCAGGCAAGGCCAGCTTCCCCCCCCACCCGCATACACACTGCCCCCCAAATCTGCCTCAGCCCTGCCCCAAAGGAGCCCCTTCTAGGGGAGGGAGGGTTACTCAGGCGCCAAGTCCCAATTACTTTGTGGCCACTCTGCTTAGACTACTGAGGGGGCCTGTTATGGGGGTAAGGTCTGTGATGCAGACAATTGGCCATTGGGGAACTGTACTGAGGCCCACCAAACTCATTGCATATGGGGCCACCAAACAGCTGTCAGACACAGACAACTATTGGTCACCATTGATCTGAGACAGCCCCTCTCCAGTTACTCTCAGTTGGTTTCACGCTAACCCCCCAAGTAGCAGACTGTGACCCCTCCAGTCCAGTATTCATCTCTAGAAGTGGCCATTGTTGGATGCTTCAGCAAGAAGAGCAGCTTCTCCCAGGACATTGAACTATGTGATACTGTCCCACAGGGAGCACTTTCTTCCTGACCCCAGTGAGATTCTGCCATCCTGATACACCAGGGTTAGGGGAGCAAATGTGGAGAGGGGGATCTTCCCAGCAGTGACAGGGGCACAAGGAAACTCTTTGGGGCCGGTATGGCCTGTCCTGCTCCTGGGGGCACTGGTGCTGCAGTCACGCACTTTCACCCCTTCCTGGGGCCTCACGCCAGTGGGGTCAGCCGGGCGGGCAGCTCTGCCCCTCTCGCAGATACACAGTTTGTCTGGTTTCAGAGTAGCAGCCGTGTTAGTCTGTATCCGCAAAAAGAAAAGGAGGACTTGTGGCACCTTAGAGACTAACCAATTTATTTGAGCATGAGCTTTCGTGAGCTACAGCTCACTTCATTGGATGCATACTGTGGAAACTGCAGAAGACATTATATACACAGAGACCATGAAACAACACCTCCTCCCACCCCACTCTCCTGCTGGTAATAGCTTATCCAAAGTGACCACTCTCCTTTTGGGAGGGGGGGGGTGAGAAAACCTGGATTTGTGCTGGAAATGGCCCACCTTGATTTTCATACACATTGTAAGGAGAGTGCTCACTTTGGATAAGCTATTACCAGCAGGAGAGTGAGTTTGTGTGTGTAGTTTTTGGAAAAGGGGGCGGGGGGGTGAGAAAACCTGGATTTGTGCTGGAAATGGCCCACCTTGATTATCATACACATTGTAAAGAGAGTGGTCACTTTGGAAGGGCTATTACCAGCAGGAGAGTGAGTCTGTGTGTGGGGGGGGTGGGGGGAGGGCGGAGGGTGAGAAAACCTGGATTTGTGCTGGAAATGGCCCAACTTGATTTTCATACACATTGTAAGGAGAGTGATCATTTTAGATAAGCTATTACCAGCAGGAGAGTGGGGTGGAAGGAGGTATTGTTTCATGGTCTCTGTGTATATAATGTCTTCTGCAGTTTCCACAGTATGCATCCGATGAAGTGAGCTGTAGCTCACGAAAGCTTATGCTCAAATAAATTGTTTAGTCTCTAAGGTGCCACAAGTCCTCCTTTTACAGTTTGTCTGGTCTCTTTCCCTGCCCAGAGTGGAGTGTGCAGGCAGGGAGCAGAACGTGGCCTCGGGGAGCGCAGCCTTTGTCACTTTCCCTGAGCAGACCCAGCCTCCGCATTGCGAACTGCCCGCACTTGCCTCCCTGGCTCACAGAGGCGATTACACAGTGTTGCTTGGACACGTCGGGCCCAGAACGGCCTGGGTTTGTTTGGAGGAGACTTAATCTTAATATTGATACAAGGAGAGAGTCAAAGGCGTAGTGAGCTCATGTGACGGGACTGGTGTCACTGGAAGGATGGGGGGAGGGAACTCCTGGGGACACAGGAGCTCTGGGTTTGAATCTTAGCATAGGATAAGCGGAATGGACTTTGGTGTCTCTCTCTTTCTAGTCTGTGTTAGTGCCCAACACAAAATCACAGCACAGTTTGGCGTGATTGATATCCAGAACTAGAGTATCTGGAGGTGAGGGGCCCGGGCAGAGCTGTGTGTGGGGAACCCAGGGCTGGGATAGGAGGGGGGCTGCAGGTCAGGAGCGAGGGGCATGGGCAGGACTGCATGAGTAAAGTTGTCTCTGTCTGGCTCTGGTTGTTGCTGTCAGTCTCTCACTTTCCTAAGCTCTAAATACACTCCCATCACAAAAATACCAGAGCGAGGGAATGTATTTAAACATAGACCCCCCATCCCCAGAACCCCAGCTAGACACCCCCTAGAGACACTGGTTGTTTAATCAGAGTGTGGGGTACAATGATTGCTGAGTTATGTGACCCATACAGGAAAGCTGCCCTGTGGATCCATCGTTCGGCAAAATACACCATCCCACAAGGGTCTTCTATTCAAGTCCCCCAAGCGTGTGTGTGGGATAGAAGAGGAGGGGTCACTGAGTGGGGAATGGGGAATAAGTCCAGTGCTATTGGGGGGCATTGTGATCCTCGGGTGCCTCCAAATATCCCTGGACTAACTCCTTGGGCAGCTCACTGCAGAGGGCAGCCCAGCCAGAGGCACACCAGAATCATTCCAGCAGGGGCAGGAATCCAGTTCCAGTTTCTCTCTCCTCCCTGGCTGGGACCTGCACCCAGGGTACAGTCCAGAGGAGTGGGGAGATGGAAATCCAGAGCAGGGCTCTTCCCCTCCTCATTCTGCACTGGATGCTGACCAAGCCTCTAGTAACACCATCTGATCTTCATGCATCTGCCTGCCCTGGAGCACCCCAGGGAGCTCACTACGGGGAGACCTGAGCTGGGCGGATGATGTGGGCGCCCTTTGCTGCTGCAGCCATGGGCAGGGCTGGGCTCTCCAGCTGCTGCCCTGGGATCCCTGCTGGTCTCTCTCTCCTTTCAGGTCCGGGGGTGCTGGAGGAGCTGCTGACCTATGATGACCTTTTCCTAGAGTATTTCAATGCCTTCCTGGCTCTGCCTGTGAGTCCAGCTCCTCCTTCCACCTGCTCTCATTGCCTGGCTCTGCGTCCACTCACCTCAAGGGTTGGATTCTCCCCTCACTTATCCCTGTGTGACTGCAGCCATTACCTTGGGGGTTTTCCTGATTTACATCAGTGTCTGTGAGGGAAGAGCCTGGCCACTAGTCTGAGAAGTGCACGGGCAGATTTACTCCGAAGGAACCCTTCTCAGTAACTCCTAGCGAGTGGGTGTTTGGAGGGGGCAGGGGCCTGATGGGGGAGAGGTAAGTGGCACTAGCATGGCACCTTCAGGGGATGGCCAGTGGTTGGGAGGCCAGGCTGTGGACAGGAGTGAGCCCTGACCTGGGAGCCTCCCCAGTCCTTGGCAGGAGATCTTCCTCAGCACCCAATTAGTGCTTATCTTCATGGGGAGGGTCTGATGTGGACATGTGACCGCTGGAAACTGGGCTACACCTTTAATGTCACACAGAGCCTATTACAGTCGCTGCTGAGCTGGGCTCCGAGGCAGCCCCTTCCCTTAGACCCTGAGAGCGCAAAGGGACTGCCGAGCTGATGGAACCAGTCCCCCAGGAATTCCCCCAGCATAGGGTTGCAGAGGGCCGTGACATGGCCCATCACCACCCCACCCCAAGCAGGGATTTACCGGGGGCATGGCTGTGGGAGGCAGGGTATATGGCCAGAGCACCTGCATTCCAGCTATTCTGTGCTGCTGCAGCGCCCATAAGGGGCCATGGCAGGCAATGTACATTAAAGCAGCCCCTGAGGCAGCTCTTACTTATGCTGGGAACTGGGTTACCCTAGGTGCCTTCAGAATCCAGGGAATGGGATACAAAGGTGGCATAGCTTAGAATCAGGGTCAGGAAGCAGGTCAGGGGTGCGGGTCACTGGCAGAGCTGTGTGTGGGGAGCCCAGGGCTGGGATAGCAGGGGGGCTGCAGGTTGGGAGCGAGGGGCACTGGCAGAGCTGTGTGAGGGGAGCCCAGGACTGGGACAGCGGTGGGTGCAAGTCAGCAGTGAGCGGGGGAGAGGGTGCTTCTCCTCAGCACTGAACCTGCTGCCCCTGCACTCAGTTTGATTCATTCAGTGTAACAGAATTAAAAGCAAACAGCTGATCCATGGAGAGGGAGCCTTCTGCGACCTGTCAGTCCCCAGCACTGTGTCTGTCTCCAGGCTGATGGGAGGCTTTGCCTTTGGTCTAGGCCTTTCCTTTGAGACTGCGCTACGACCGGCTCAGGGGGCAACTGCAGGAGCTGGACAGCTTCCTCTCGGAGTCTCCCAGCCAGACGGGGATGAAGCCAAGCTCTCCTCACTATGGAGCCACTGATGCAGAGAGGGAAAGGATCCTGGGCTGGCTGAGGAGGGAGCGCTTACCCCCTTTTCAGAGGTGAGTGTGGATGTGTGTGCTCACTGCTGCTCTCTGCAGGATGGGATAAGAACTATTTCACTGTGTGTCATGGGCTCCGTAGCGCTGAGAAGTAACAGAGACTTTCCTTTAGCTATAGGCAGGGGCTCATGCTTTGGGAGCAGGGGGAGCTGGGTTCCATCCCTGCTGCTGCTCAGAAGCCCTGTGCGACTGGGTGTGTGGTAGTCCCTTGGCTTGGAACACTTGCCAGCGCAGCAAGGGAGGTTGGTGTGAACTCTGGGAGATTGTCTAGCAGTCTGGGGCCTGGGGCAGGGGTGGCAGTGCAACCTCTGGGGCAGGGAGAAGTAAGAGGGCTACACACACTGAGAGAGCAGCAAATGAAATGGGAACCACAGCACTCTGTGGTGAGGGCCAAAGCGAGTGCAGCAGTCCCTGCTTGGGGAGGCTGGGGCAGGAAAGTACGAACTTGGGAGGGAATCTGCTATGAAATTTTTACTTAACCCACTTTTGATCGAGCTGGTGAAGGGCAGATGGTGATGTCCTGACGAGAGCCTCACCCCTGACCTGCAGCCCCCCTGCTATCCCAGCCCTGGGCTCCCCACCCACAGCTCTGCCTCTACCCCTCACCCCTGACCTGCAGCCCCCCTGCTATCCCAGCCCTGGGCTCCCCACACACAGCTCTGCCAGTGCTCCTCACCCCTGACCTGCAGCTCCCTGCCCCTCCGGTATCCCAGCCCTGGGCTCCCTGCCCCAGCAGAATCTTTGGATTTGTTTTGTTGATGTACTGTGGTGCGTTCGATGATTGTGGGTCCTGTGTATGCCATGGGGCCATTGCTCAGCCCCTGTTTATTGGCCATCTTTGATGGCAGTGTCATTGACTGACTGTTTGGTGCTAGGACGGCCCTTTACCTGGAGTACAAGCTGGCAAAGCTGCTGATTCGTCCCCTGGATGAAGGCTACCCAGTGAGCCGGCATGAGGTTCGTGGGTACAGCCGTCAGTCTGACAGTGCCACCGTTTCCAGAATCCCCAGTCATCCATCAACAGCTGGGCTGCCCACCAGGGTTCCCAGCCTTGGGCTGTGGAGGCCTCCTAGTCAAACCCACAGCACCCCAGCCCACCTAGGTGAGTCCCCCACAGACACTCCAGGAGCATCCTTCTGTCCCCAAGGCAAGGAGAGAGGCTCCCTACAGTGACCTTCCTCCCTGTGCTAGGAAGGGAATAAGGAAGAGTATGTCTACCCTGCCATAAAAGACCCATAGGCAGGCTGCTGGGTCAACTGGCTCGGGCTGCAGGGCTATAAAATTGGCGTGGATGTTCAGGGTCAGGCTGGATCCTGGGCTCTGAGACCCCTATGAGTGGGGAGGGTCTATTTTTAGCCCCACGAGCCCAAGACAGTTGAGCTGGGCTCTGAGACTTGGTGCTGCAGGTGTTGTATAGCAGCATAGAAATACCCTAAAAGCCACCCAGCATGGTGTCTGCCCTCATCAACCCGGAAGGGCTCCACCTGCCTGCTGCTCTCCCCAGGCTGGCCAAGACCCAGGGCAGGGCTGAGACTCAAACAGAACTAAGGGACCATGGTTAAAAACCACACTCCTACCCAGGGACCCTTTTTCAAACATTGCTCAGGTATAGTTTAAAGACCAGCCTAGAGCAGGCCTACCCCACAGAACAGCGAGCAGGGCCTTCTAGGTGACACAGAAGGGAAAGTATGCCCTGACCCCACCAACTCTGTGCTCTGCACAATCACTCTCCTTGGTCCCAGGTGATCTCGCAGAACTTGTCTGCCTTTCTCTCTTCCTCCCCCAGCTCCCTCTGGTTATCTAGCACCTGCCTCCTCTCTGTTCTTCAGCACAGCCTGGCCATTCTCGGTGCGAGAGCCTCCTCCTCTGCAGCGCTGGCTGCCCCATCGGTTCTTCATCTCCTCCGAAAGTGTCTTTCAGCTGCCCCATTCTGTTATCACTCTCCTGGGTTGCTGGCCAACTAGGAAGGGCTCCTGGGAAGCTGATGATCTCACTACGTCAGGCAGGGTCTCAGAGAGCATCAGTGACACCCCACTGTTGAAAGAACCAAGGAGACTGGGCCCTCCCCACAGTCTATCTAGATCCCACCCCCATCGCTCCTGCAGGGTTAGGAATCCAGGCCACTCACTGTCTGACCACCCCATTGTGCTTGCCCATAGCCCTCCAGACTCCTCCATGCACCAACATGGAGACTCCCACCACCAGTAGCCGTTTGTCCCTGGGCATTTCCCTTTTGACTCTCTGCCCCCCTGCAGGCTGCTTCTCCAGTGTCCCTGACCAGCTGCCCTGGGGGAGCCCTGTGGAGTTCCCAGCTGCCGTGAGTCTGGGACAATCTCCCTTTGCAGAGGGGCTGAGCAGGCTGCACCTCCAAAGCCTCCTGCCTGACTCTGGCACAGGAGTGGCCAACGGTGAGATTGCTGTAGCTTGGAGAGGGTGGACGGAGGCTCTGCCAGTCGCACCCAGATGCATCCTCTTGCTTTTGCCTGAAAACTCCTTTGAGTGATGGGCCCCTGGTTTGCCTTGTACTCCAGTTTGGAGTGCCCCACACCAAGTGCTTTGCCCAGTCATGGGTGGGAAGGCACCTGCTCATAACTCTTAGATACATTCATGCAATGCCTGTCAGAGGATAAGTCTGTATTCAACCTGCTATCATCTCCTCCCTCCCCAGACTTTGAGCTTCTCAGTACTTGGATGGGAGTAGGGTGACCAGATGTCCTGATTTTATAGGGACAGTCACGGTATTTGGGGTTTTGTCTTATATAGGCCCCTATTGCCCCCCATCCCAGTCCTGATTTTTCACACTTGCTGTCTGGTCACCCTAGATGAGGGGCACACAAGGACTATACGCTCGTAGTCATTAAAGATCCCAGGCAATTTTTGCGGGTGTCGGGGTATTAGCTCTGGTGTCCGACCACGTTGCAATAGGGACAACTAAGTTCTATCTCCCTGAGTTCCCCTTGTCATTTAACTTGGGGACAGTCTTCTGTATCGCTTCTTCTGGTCCTAAGCTGTTGTGTTATGCGGCTGTTGATTGGCTGCTCCATCCCAGATGTGTTTGCATTTCTGTGGCAGGTAAAGCTGGCAACCCATGCAGCTTTTTAGAGCAAATAGCAGCTGGGTTCCCCTGCTCCCTAGGGTGCAGAGTGGATTCCACAGCTCCTGGTTTCCTGTCAAATCCCAGAGTGGGAGCCGGGATCCCAGACAGGTACAGCCCACAGGCTGCTACCTAGGGCCACTGCGGGCACTGGACAGGAGCTAGCCATGGAGGCATTTTGGCCCAGCCACCACGGGGCTGCTGTGGAGTCTAGACACGTGGACTAATTTATGACATGTCACTTGTGTCATGCTTACAGAAGGATCTGTGGATGGCTGGACCAATGCTGGTGGGTCTGAGAGATCCCTTGCTGGCCTGACCAGAGCTGCCTCTAGCTCTTCACCCACGGCAGAGCACATCAAGTACCACCCGGGCAGGTAAGGCTACGAAGGCGTTAATGCACCTCCCGGTGCTGGGGAGGAGGAGCAGGCAATGTGCAGTAACTAGGCTGAAGTAGCAGCCCTGCCAAGTGCACAGTCAGATCAAGCTGGGGGCTTGGGAATGGGCTGCAGTGAGAGTATGTGGTGGTCTGGCTCAGCACTGACTGCTCCTTCCCAAGGCTGAGAAGAAGAGACAGCTCCTGAGGGGGGCTGTGAGGAGCATGACAATATCTTGCACTTATCTAGCCCCTTTTATCCCAGAACCTCAAAGTGCATTGTGGATTTCAGCCTCCCTTTGCAAATGGGGAAACCAAGGCACGGGGAGGTTGTAATTCCCCCAAAGTGGCACAGCGTGTCTTGGGGCAGAGCCTGGCCTGGCACCCTGGTTCCCAGTGTTGTGCTTTAACATTTCACAGGCAGCCTTGTCAGCCGCCTTCTCGTGCCTGGGTGCCCTCTGCCCGTTAATGGCCCGGTGGGGGAGGGGGTGCTGTGTCATCACCACTTGGCCAGGCAGAGAGGCAGCGTGAGGGGCATGCGGAGGCGGGGTGTGGCCTAGCGCTGCGCTGTGGGGGTGGCAGACTCCCCTTGCTGAGTGATTTATGTCTGATGGGAGGGGAGGGGGGGTGAGAGTGGCTCCGTGCAGCATCCTGTGTGATCTTGTGAAGCCCTCAGAGAGGGGGCCTGGTGTCGGGGGCTGGCTTGGGGGACACAGCGGGGGAAGGGATTCTCTCCCTCAGCACGTGGCCGGGCATGGATTCCAGACCGGCAGCGGGAAAGGAAGGGCCGTAGGACAGCTGCTCCGGGTCTGATCCCGGGGTCCAGTTTGGAGCATGGGGCCGTCTCTGGCCTGCCATAGCGTTAGTGGGGGCTGTCACTTGGGATCCCTCTGCCACATTCTGCCTGGGGGGGTCTGGGTGTTACGTTGTTTTGCTCTCAGGGCTGGGGGGCGGGGGGTGGGGGGAATAACCCCAACGCCAAGCTTTCTCGGTGGCTTTCTTTCCATGCACCTCCCTGGGCCAGGTTCGAGACTGCCCTTGAGCTGCCTTTTATTAGCTCTGTTTCCAAACGCCCAGGAGCTGTGTGTGTCCCTGGGGGAAGCACCGTGGTTTGTCTGCTGGGGAAGTTGTGCATGTTGAGGTGTGTGGCTGCCCTGGGGTGCCCCGGGGATGCGTATGGTGTGTGCTGGGGGTGTGTGGGGTACAGGGCTGCGCTGGGGTGTTGTGTCCTGTGGCAGGAACCTCCCTATCACTGACCCCTTGTGCCTGTAGAAGGCCCCATTGTTCCCAGAGTGCTGACCCACCAGCCACCCAGCTAGCACCCAAAGGGCGTTTCCCTCTCTGGCAGGGGTTGGGGGCTCAGTGGGTGCGATGAATCAGGGGCAGGGGAAGTAGGGTGATTGTGGGGTTGGGTGCTGGTGTGGGGGCAGGATGGGATGTGCAGGGTAATTCCACTGTAGCCCTGCACACAGGTGTCCCTGTGAGTTGCCCAGGCTCTGCGCTCTGACACACCCTGTGCCCAGTGCCAGAGCAGCCCCTCTCCCTTCTCTCACAGCAGGCGCCAAGGGGAGCCGGTCTCAGGCACCAGGAAGGTGCTGCCGTTTGACCTGGACGAATCAAGTGCCTCTGAGGGAGGGGAGGAATCCTGGCTGCTCCCTGGCTTTGGCCATTCCACTCTTCAGCAGCTGAAGGAGGACGTGCTGGGGACTGTGAGTCTCATTGGACCCTGCTGAAGGATGGGGCTGAGGTGCACGTTGATGGAGATATTAGCCAGCTGCCATGCTGTCTCCCCTTCCCCTGTGCCAGGTGCCGGCCTGCAGGCCCATGAGTGATTCCCGGCCCCACCCACTTCCATCTCCCCAAGCCTCACTCCTAACAGCTCCTTGTATCTCCCTTCCTCCCTCTGCCACCTCCCTCCTGTCCCTATCCATCCCCCTCCAGTCAGGAACAAGCAGCTGCCTCTCCAGTTCTGCTCCGCTCTGGACCTTGGGGCAGGAAATCTGTTCGTTGCAGCTCCCCTAGTATGTAGAACTGGGGGATTGATGGGGTTCTAGGAATAAACCTTGGCTGCAGCCTCTGCTAGAGCTGGCCACTTTCCCTCCACCGGTCTGTCCCTGGTCCTACAGCACTGGTGTCCCTGCTCTGCACTTGTAGGAATGGTCATAGGGACCCAGGTAACATAGCAAGCCGGGGACAACTGTGTGCTGATCCCAGCGCTGAGACCTCCCAGCCCCCTCTAGGCAGGAGATCATGGGGAGAATTGGGCTGGGCCTCACCACAGCAGCCAGTGAGGCACCCTTGTTTATCCCAGTGGTGAGGGAATGCCTGGCAGATAAGCCATCAGATTCCTGGCTTGTCCACCAGGAGAGGGAAGCCTAAGCCGGGTTGCAGCCATTACTCTGAGGAACTGTATTCATTCCCCTGGGTGCCAGCCCTGTGGGAGATGGGAGGGCCTCACAGCTGCAGCAGCATCTGGGCCAAGCACTGATGGTCAGGAAAGGGGCCCTGGGTGCCCCGCGTTATAAGTCTGACTGGTAGAGCAATTCCTTAGAGGGGTCAGACTCTGTTAAAGGGGGAGGTGGGGACCCTCCCTGCTCTGTTCTGGGGCTGAACTCCAGCCTCCTCCCCGCACATGCAGAACCCAGCCTCCCACTGTGCTCCCCACCCCCTTGTGTTGCAGAGGGCTGGTATGGATGGCTTCAAGGAGTTTCTCCATGGCACCCTGGGGATCCACCTCCTTCGCTTCTGGATGGACTGTGAGGATGTCATGGAGCGCACCAAGTGCTTAGAGGCCAGTGCTGCCCAGCGGGAGGCCCAGCTCCTCTGTGTCAGCCTCTGCCGGTAGGGATGGGTGTCCCAATGAACCCCCCTCGTTCACACACTGGGGGAGGGGCAAGAGGGAGTGGCTTTGCTCCTGTGCCCATCCCCTTGTTTGCACACTAATGGGCATGGCTCTGCTGTTGAGCTCATACCAGGTGATGGCTTCACACCCTTGCTGCCCACAGGTCTGGATCTGCTCCCGCTCCAGCAGGGGCAGGTGGTACTGTGTTTCTAGCAGCCAGGCGGTGTCACTCAGACCGTAGTGTAGAGAGATTGGAGAATCCCAGCTCCAAATCCCTGTGATGATCCCCCAAATCTCCCACCTGCGTCCGTGTAAGGAGCAGGCGAAGGCTCTAGGGAACCCCAGTCAGACAGACTCATACCAGGGACTGCAAAGACAGCATTGTCCTTGGGCCCAGCAGGGGTCAGCCCCATGCAGAATAACCAGACCCACTTTCAGGACCCCTTGGGCTCTTTAGGGTTGTGGGAGGCCTGAGGTATGAGAGAAGAGCAGCCTGTATGGGTCTGTTCCGCCTGGCAGACGTCTCTGGATGCTTGTGGCCTTGTAGCCGCTCACCATGCACCAAGTAAGACAGGGTGACAGGAGAAGCACAGAGGATCGGACACTGTCCAGGTTGTGATCCCCTCTGGGCAGAGGTGCTTGGGGATAGCTGGCTTGTCCGGTTCTCAGCTGCAACGATCAGTGTGCTTAGGAAGTACCCTGCACGTCCTGGCTCCTCTAGCATTGAGACCATGGCTGTCTGAAGCCCAGGGCCTGAGCTGCTTCAGCCTTTACTGGGGTGAAGCCATTGTTCTTTTCTTTGCAGGAACATTCAAGACACGTACAAGCTGAGCCTGTCTCTGGCTTCCCAGGTGAATGAAGCTGCTGGGGTGCAGGTGCCCACCCTTCCCCCCCCCCCCGCCCCTTGCAGCCTTAGCAGACACATACGTTTGCGTTTGGCAGGTCTGTGAATCTCACACCTCAGCTGCTAGCAGAGGTGAGACAGCAGAGCCCTGGGGAACGCTCCTTGTGTGAACTGCCTCCCCCATCAGCTGCTCTGCTCCTGCCTTCCAGTGACACTGGGGTCCTGCTGCTGCCCGTTTCCCAGGGCGACTGCCCGTCCATCCATGGGGGTTGACTCTGGCCTTAATGCAGCCCGTGATCTAGATACTGAGCCCGACATCCCGGCTCTGTCTGCTGCATGGCTTGCCTCTCAAGAGCATCCAGGAGCTGGTGGCCAATGATCATTGTTAACGCAGGGTCATGACTGATTGCCCAGGCTGGAGCGGACAAAGGGTCCAGCCACACAATAGCGTATGAAGGCAGCAAGCCGGGCAGGGCTCGGGAGGGACAGAAGGAATGAGGGAGGAACAGCGCCGGCTGGAGCCAGACACAGGGAGCTCCCCCACCCACCTCACAAGCCTGCCCCTGACTGACAGCCTGAGGCACACCCTGCGCAGAGGTTGCCAGTATGGCCCTATCTGTACCAAACTGAGCCATGGTTTGGTGGCATGGGTGGGACACTGTATGTTGAAGTGAATGCTCTGTGCCCGAGTCCCTCCCCAGGTACGCAATGAGCCTCTGTCAGCTACAAGGCAGGCTCAGCAGAGTATTTTGCGCTCACTGGATACATTTATCTTCTGATGCTGAGAGAGAGAGAGAGAATGTGAAACCAACAGCCCCTAAGGTCCTGGCTTCTAGGGTCTGTGCTTCCTCTCAGCTGGTAGATATTGTTAACCACAAGTCCCGCAAAGGGTTAATGGCAGATGGGGGTTGGGTGACTTTCCCCTCTGTCTGTTCTCCTCTGCCCCAGCTTGGTGTAAGCTGTGCCTGCTTGGTGTGGTACTCTGTCCCTCTCCAGCAGCGGCCAGGCCAGCTAAAGATTAATGGGCCTACTACAGCCTTGGCTGTGTCTTTTACAGCAAGCAGTAGAGACTCATACATTAAGTTCAAGAGGTCCCAGGTTTGATCCCCACTGCTGACAACGCACCGAGGGGCATCAGTGTCACATTGGGATCCCCATGGAGCCGGGTGTCGGGATCTCTTCCCTGGTGTCACAAAGGCACTAGGCTGAGGACCGTGGTATTAAAGAACATTGCTGGAGTCAAGCCTAGGCAGAGAATGGAGGAAACCAAGACTGAGCCATGCTCAAGCAGGGACATGGTGGGATATTCTGACCCCAGAGCACAGTGTGGCTCAGTGAGGCCTGGTGAGGGTGGCTGGCCCAGGCAATGGTGAGTGGTGGTGTGGCTGACACGTGCTATTCTCCCCTCTCTGCTAGCAGGAGCCGAAGTGTGAGGCTCAGGGCAGCGTTGAGGCAACTTTCACTGCCTTCAGCAGGAGCCAGTATGATGCTCTGAGACGCCTGCGCGCCTACTGGGTTCCCAGGTTTCTCCTCCACCACCAGAGAACCAGACACCTCAGGTTCGTGCAATGGGATGATGTGGTAGCGGGGAGGGAAAGCTCCTCCTTTTGTAGCTGTCAGGAGGCAGGGCCTGCTGCTGTAGTGGACAAGCCACAAGAGAACTGGGAAGCTTGCTGGAGCTCTTCCCAGATTCCACAGCCCCTGTTGGCCTCACCAACTGCAGAGGCCTTGAGGAGGGAGGATCCAGTGGTTACAGCAGGGCTGAGAATCAGGACTCCTCCTTTCTATTCCTGGACCTAGTAGGGGAGTGAGATCCAGTGGTTAGAGTACTGAGATGGGGCATAGTTTCCTACTGGGGAGCTGGGTTCTCTTCCCACTGCCTTCCTGCCTGACCTCTCCCTCTGGCTCAGTCTCTCCCCTCTTAAAATGAGGAGACGGAACTGCTTGGAAAGCAGGGTGTTGTTACATATTTATTTTGACTCCATGGTAGGGCTGTCCCCACCTCAGGCTCCCAGACTAAGCCTAGGCCGCCCGTGGCAACTGACTTCCTGCCTTCGCTCAAGGTGTTTGCGTCGCTTCCTGTTGTGGGTGACGGATGCATGAGCTGCACGAATAGAAGCGCAGACTGGTTCAGTGTAAGTAACGCCTCCAGGGAGCATGGTTTGGATAGTGTGTGTCTCTCCCTGCGGGCATCTTCCCAATGTGACGCAATCCAACACTGAGGCAGGTTAACAGCACATGGACACAACACCCTGCCATCCAAAATAAGGGTGGCTCTGTAATTGCCTCGTGGGAGGTGGGGCAGACAGTCACCAAGCTGGTGGCAGGGACACCACCAAAATGGTATAGGAGGCAAAGGTGGTACCAGCAGAATCACAGGCCCCCTCAACACAAGACTAGTTTGTGGGGGGGTGGGGGGGTGAATGAATAGAGCCTGGGCGAGAAGGGCCATAAAAAAAGACAGACCTCCAGCTCTTCTGCTCCAGCTCAAGTTCTTCCTTGAGCACTTGAGATGTCCTTCTGCACTGTTAGTAGCAGCCAGCCATGCAGGATTGCGACTGGTAATGCAGCTAAGGGTTATTCTGTGTGGTTCCTCTTCTCTAATTGGGGATCTGTCTCTGGCCAGGGCCTGAGGCAGCTCTCTGTCACCTTTGGAGAGCCAGCAGTGAGGGTCAGAATGAATATAGCATTGAAAACCTCTTCTTGCTGTCCATCCGATGCAGCTTCCGCGCTCCTGTGCAAGCTGGCGAGGGAGGATTGCATCAGCTCGGCAGCCAGACCTCCCATGGAATCTCCCTGACACACCACTGACCTCCCACCTCCTCCAAGCACTAATGTGTTATCCTGGGGCTGGGGGGAGCTTTCTTCACTACCTGACCAGGTTAGTCTCTCTCTCCTGTCCCTATCCTTTTCAGCCACCTGACTGAGCTGGGGAATCCCTGGGAATGTAGACTTTGCTGCTGTGTTACCTCCAGCTGTGACAGAGAGTTGATGCATCAGAGACAAATGTTGGCTTAGGGTAGTTTTCTCCAGAGGCCACCATACAGCCTTGTACAAGCCATCTGGGCTCTATCCCTGCGGCTGCTCCAGAGGAGACGGGACTAATTCACTGTTCACACTCCCCCAGGCTGATGCGCATTCTTTCCCTGCTTACCCTCCAGGTTTGAGGATGCTCAGAAGGTCCATAACTTCCAGCTGTGGCAAGTGCTGGAGGAGCACCAGGCTGCTTGGGAGTGGCAGGCAGACCGGCTCCAGCCCCACCGCTCAGCCTGGCAGATCTTCCACATGTATTTGGTGCACGGTGCGCCATATGATGTCGGTGAGCTCCACACCATATGCATTCAGTGGCCAAATCCACTTGGCGCTGGGTTCAACTGTGGCTGGGTGTGCGTGAGGAGCCCGGGCTGAATCCCAGAGACCTGCACCGGGGGACCACAGGGACTAATGAGCAAAATTATTGGTTCTAGAGAACATAAGTGAGTGGGAGTGTAATACCAGAAAACATTCAGGGGTCTAGAGGGACAGTCTGAGTCTGAACCTGCAGCCACCCAAAATGGATTTGAAGTTGGAAAGCAAGTTGCCCCCTCCTCCAGCTGCTAAATAACCCATTTTCCATGGGCCCGGTGACAGAAGGTCTAGAATGGGAGCAATAGCCCAGTGAATTCCCAAAGCCAGAGAAGCAGCCCATCCTCTGGGAGAGGAGTCGCTACCACAGCCCATCTCAGTTGTAGGGACACATGGGAGGCACTGGCTGGTGTCTAGGGTCCGGGGAGAGTATCTAGTTTCCTGCTCAAGTAGACTTACTGCACCACTTTCTTCCGTAAACGGCAGCTGGGGACCAACACACTGCCTCATGGGGAGATTTCCTTGGACTCCTCTGGAGAACCAATGCAAAGGGGTGCACTGGAGGAGGGTTCGTGTCCAGTGGCTGCATGTTACTTACTTCCCTGCCCCAGCGAACTTGCCTTTGAAGATGGAGTCTAAGGCCAACGCTCCGCTCTGCTTTTCTTCTCCCGGCAGGGCTCAGCTCCGATCTGCCACATTACATCCAGCAGCTCCAGGAGATGCTCAGCTCCAGCAACCAACCTCTGGAGCCTTTGGCCTTGGAGCCAGTGGCTCAGCATGTGCTCGCTGTTCTCTGTGAGGCCTGGCTCCACTACCTCCGCCATGAGATAGCCACCTTCCTGGAGTGAGTCCCAAGAACCCCTGGGTCCTCTTCTGTGGTTTCCAGACACGGGTGTAAAGCACTGGCAGGCAAGGGGGAGAGAAGTGGTTTATAGGGGAATTCAGTTCTTGCTTTATCCATGGACACATAGCTGAGACAGCTCCCTAACTGCACCCAGTGAAGGGCTTTACTCCTCCTCTCCAGACAGTTTGGCTCCTTGCAGCCTCAAATAAAATGCTGGCAGTCCTGGATTCAGGCCTTCTACAGTAGGTGCTGTTGTCAGACGCCACCGGTGTAGTGCTCCGCTCTATCCAATGTTGATAACAGTCGGCTGCGTGCGTGTTCCCTCTGTGCGCTGCCCTGGCTCTGCGCAGATAGCGGACACAGCAGATCCCGAGAGAACCCCCAATGACCACAGACTTCGATAAGGTACGAAGGCACCTGGCCAGGTTTATAGTCAAATGAAGCACAGTAATAGTTCCCCGCAGACCCTATAGGACATACTATGAATATGTGCTCCCTGACAATGGACCGGCTCAGTCAGTGGCGGGACACACCACTGCCCCCTAGGCCAGACAAAGACACTGCCCCAGGGATGAATTCTTATACACAGGTACAAACAAGTTACACATCACTCCTGATGTACTGAGGTGCAACCCCTCTACATAACAAGGTGCAACCCCTTTACGTAGCCAGGTGCCGCCTCTCTCCTTGTACATGTTGGTTCGAACAAAACAATTCTATCCATCATATTACCCTTTTACCCCTGTCTTTGGGATGGGTCAGCCTGTTGCTTGTTATGTGTGTGGAAATGTGCAAGTATCGGAGTGTTCTGATAGCTAGTGTCCAGTACCTTTTAGGTATGTATCTTCTTGCAGCATCAGCCCTTTCCTTGCCAGCTTCTGTGAGCAGGGTCTGCCTCTGGCTCACAGCTTAACTTTGCTTTGTTAGCAAAGTCTTGACTAAATTACTTTAGTTCAGGCCTTAGGCCTCATACCGGGCCTCTGATACCAAGGGTTTATGTTTCAGGGCCTCATCTTACTACAGGTGCTCCTGCATCATCTTCTGGAGCACGTCCTGCTGGGAGAAGATCAGACTGGACTAATCTAGGAGCTCCCCCTTGCCCCAAAGCCAGTGCTCACCCACTACCGTCTCGCACATGGCCTGCTGAAAGTACCTGTGAGCTCTCCCCACAGCCAGTGCTCCTGCTCCTCTCCCTACAGCCCCTTCTTCTGTGGGAGGCCAGGACTGGAGCAGCTGGGAACTGCTTGCTAGCCAGCGCTCCTGCTCCACTCCTGACAGCACCTCCACTTGAGAGTGGAGCAGCTAAATGAAGGATTGGCCGGAGTATTTCATTCACTTCTAGCTTTGGGCTGCAGCTTGAGAGAATTCTTTCCAACCAGCGAGTGCGCATCGCAAAAATCTTTTAAACTCTGCTTCTAAGCGAGACAGCTGCCCACTTGGCTCATTTGCTCTGTGCCACCCTCTTTCTTGCAGGTACTGCGTCCCAGCCTCTTACTTGGAAGTGCAGGATGTCAGGAGCAAAGACAGTAGAATAAAGCAGAGAAGAGACAGGTACTTCTTTGTCTGAACTCAGCAAAGGGGACACAGTTGCTTGGGATTCAGGCTGGCAAACGCCGCTTTGTGAGAGCTCCAAAAGGAAGTCAGGTGTCCAGTTGGACATTTGGATTCCCAGAGGTGTTACCAAGCTGATGAATCATTTTCACAGCTAAAATTCCAGCCGCTTTAATCAAGTCCCTGCTGCCCACTGTCCCCACTATGTTTATGTAGCCTCTACTGCATGTGCCTAGTTAAGAACATGTACTCTGGGGATGATATTTGCACTATAGAGCCCTGATGCCCAGAGGAGAATGCAGGCTGCTATATTGATAATGATCTTCTATTTAGATCTTATCCCTCTTTTGCGAAAGGACCCAAATCACTTCACAGAACTCTCATTCGGAGAATCACTGTGCCCTCCACTGGCATGCAGCTGTATCTGGGGTAGATTAAGGCAGCTATTTCCCCACCACATAAACACTGCAGAGGACATGAAGAACACAGCGTCCCACTGCAGAGGGAAGTTAGGAGGCAGAATACAATTTCCTGCCCTGGAAGAGGGTTAGGACAATCCCTCAGTCTCATGGGATCTACACTGACCATAAGTGGTCAGACCCTGAAAAACATCTCCAACAGCACAGCAACCACCAGCATCACGTGAGGACGTAGGGAAAGCACAGACTTGGTGTAGGTACTCCCTCAAAACCACCATCACTGCTTTTTGGTTTCACTGGGTGTGGAGGGGGGAAGGAAGGGTCTCCCATCTAAGTACAGAGCAGGCATGATGCTGCTCAGCTTATGAGATCCAACAAGATCATAGCCTGATGTGCTATGGCTGTATTGAGAACCTGTTTGCATCCTTGCAGGACCAGGAAGAAGGAAAATACTGGCTTTCATGCCCAGAAAGGCAGAGAACAGCAGAGGAGGTGGGGGAAGAAAGCAGCAGCCAAGCCGCAGGGCTCAGGCCACACTGGCCTGGCAAGCGGGGAAGGGTCAGTGACGCCCCAGCGTGCCCTGGAACTGCTCAACAACAAGGTGGTTTTCAAAGCCTATAGAAAGGCGGCTCAGGAAATGCAAGATGCAGGGCTCCAGAGGGTGCTAGGGCTGTTGGAGAAGCTGGAGTGGTGCCGGGCAGCCCCAGAGGGCAGGAAGCGGCTGAGCTGTGTGCTGAAGCTCCTGGACCTCTTTGAAGGGGCTGGGCCGCTGAGCCCTCATCTCCCCAGGGAGCTGAGGAAGAGACTGAGGACAGAGGTGGGCCAGGGAGCAGTAAGCGACTCAAGCGTGGAAGAAATCCAAGCTGCCTTGTATGCGCACATTGCTCCGGCCTTTGAGAGCTTCTGGGCTGAGGTGAGCAAGGGGCTGGACAGGCACGGAGTACAGCCTTCCCGGATCCAAGATGAGGGCTGGCCCAAGCTTCAGCCGCTCCTGCATTTGCTGGCTGCCAAGGTGGCCCTCAAGCATCTAAGGACCAGGAAAGCTGCCGGGGGGTTAGCAGCTACAGCCCAGCCCAGCCAGGAAGACAAGGCCTCCTTCTGCCAATTTCTCAGGGCTGCTGCTGAAGGCTGGCCCACCCTGGAGAGGCTGCACTTCCTCAAACACCTGCAGGTCCATGGTCCCCCTGTGCTGGAGCACGGCCTGCACTTCCACCTGGAGGTGCAGAAGTTCAAGAACGCCCATCATGCCATGCCGGACAGGGCTCTCCTGAGGAAGAAGGTGCAGGTGATCCGCAACTGCTTCCTTGTCTCCCAGCTGGAGCCCCGGCTGCAGGTAGGCCTCATGCTCGGACACAAGAGTAGGGACGGGGCAAACAGACTGTCAGGCAGGCCTAGGGCAAGAGAGGAGGAGCTGGGTCTGAAGTATTAGCTGTGCATTGATATTTAACACAGGAGTTCTGCAAAACAGAGTGGTGGGTGTGTAACCTCTGTGGGCTCCCACTGAAATCAGGGACAGCAGGACTGGGCGTCAATGGCCATATTTAATGCTGTACGAGGGAACAGGCTAGTTCCCAATTTCCTCCCCCACCCAAAAAATTCCAAGATGATGAAATACAGTGATCAACCCCAACGTAATCCCCAAGCCAACTTCAGCCCAGGCTAGCTCCCACCCCGTCCCCAGCTCAGCCCCCCCATACCCGAAGCCTGTCCTCAGCTCACCTGGCCTGGGAAACGCCCTCCACAGCAGCACCTGGTAGCACTGGGGCTGAGAGAGCCCAGCATCAGCCTGTGCAGAATGAGAGGCCAAACTCGCGTAGAAGCAGCTGGGATATCTAGCAGATCCCTGCCCCCACCCCCAGTGGCCTTACGCTGTTGAAGTGAGGGAGGGGGAAAGGTTTTTGCAGCTGGTAACATGGAGACTTGCTCCCTTGCCCCAAGCCCCTGAGTGTGTTTGTGGCTTGCTCCCTAGGTAGTGGTGGAGGCTGAGAAGCTGGGGAGAGCTGTCCGGGCAGCTGAGCAGGCCCTCCAGCAGGATGCCCCAGCACCGCCTCCCAGCCTGTTCGATGAGCTGAGGGACTCAGTCTTCAGCACCCTACTGCCGTACTGGGCTGGGTTCCGAAAGGCCTGGCTGAAGCGGTCGCTTGAGAGCGTCCAGAGAGCCCCGGGTACGTTCATCACCCTGAGTCCATGTCGGACTGTAGAGTCCAAGCCCATGGTGCAGCTCTGGCCCCAGGAAAGGGCACCCCCCAGGGCTCATCTTTGTGTCTCTCTTGTCCCTTGTGTGGACCGATAAAATGCTGAGGCTGGTAGGGCCTTTCACCCCTAGGAATTGCAGAAGGGTGGTCCTGCCCTCAGGGATAAATTCCCCATGGGACTGCCTTGTAGAATGGAGTATTTCTTGCCCCGCCAGGCTTTTGCCACCAGTTCGTGTCTCGTGCAGGCTAAGTGCGTGCTCTACCAACACCAGTAAACATCTGCAGGGACGATGCTGTGCTGAGAGATTTCTCCTCCACGCTGGCCAGCTGCTCCAGGCGCAAAACTGCCCTTTCAAAACGCTGAGCCGCAGAAGTCCTTTGGCAGCACTTAAGCTGTTTCCTTGAGCTGGGGCAGAGAGAACTGTCCCTCCAAGGGCTCAGTGTCAGATCCATTACTCTTCCCAGAGCCCTTTTCATCCAAAAAGCTTTACAGACAATGTAGAGACAAAAATCAGCGCTACTTAAGTGTGGCCAACACGGGGTGGGCCACAGCAGTCATGCTGCCCCAGTCACTGCACAAGGGGAAGTGAAGCATCACGCGTCCAGAGGAAACCACGGGGACTAAAGAGCAGCAGAACATAAATTACCAGAGTTGATTTGATCACAACACCGGGGGACCCTCCTGCCTGTGGGGAAAAGTGGAAGGGGCTCTCTCAAGACAAGAAATCAAGACCTTAGCGTTACATCTAGCACCGTGCTAGGGCATTGGCTCAGTACAGGCTTTTAGGGAGCGTTCTCCCCGCCCCCTTGAATCATCCTGAACTTCCCTTTGGGGGAATCCAATCCAAATATTGACCGCACGGGATCTTTAGCTTGGGCTGCACAATCCCAGGTGGTGGTGGTGGGGGGGGGGGGGAAGGGAAGGGCAGGGAATGGAGTCCTGGGATGCGTGTGGAGAGAAAAATGAGAAATCAGACCCTTTCTTGTGACTGTCTCTCCCTCTGCAGTGCTGAGAGCCCAGCAGCTCCTACAGCAGAGACGGGCCCTGTTTGAGCGGTCCCAGGGCCCACCACAAACATTCCAACTGTCTCCTCTGCAGCAGCAGCATGCAAACGTGAAGGGGAGCAAGCAGCAGGGCGGCTTCACTTACACCTTCTCCATCAGCAGGGGCATTGCCCTGAAGGTCAGTGTGCAGGTCTGCACACCCACCCCTAAAGAGAGCAGGGGCAGCCAACAAAGGGTCTCAGCTGGCTGTAAACTCAGACTCAAAACTCAGCCCTGAGGTGTTTAATCTACGAAATGCTCCTGCCAGCAGCCTGGCGACTTCAGTAAGACACAAAGGGGCTCAGCCTGGTGTTCCTGCTGGTAGCACCCAAGCTACTCCTCCCACCCACACGCCAGTACAGGAAGGAGGTGGTGTTTGCAGCAGCTTTTCATATAGCAACACCCACAACAAACAGCCCCTTGAATGGCTGGAGCCTCTTTTGTCCTTATACTAACATCCCTCCCCGCTGTCCAACACAGCCACTTCTGGGTTGGAACCCAGCAGCTGTTGAACAGCAGACAGTAACAACACACTACAGCCTAGGGCAGGAAGCGACCTACACAAACCCAATGTCCCCCCTCTCCTCCAGCTGGTTACAGGGCCTTTCTGCTCCTGTAACCACACAGAGTTGGATATTACAACTCCCTCTCTTTACTCAGGCCTCCAGCAGAGAAGATATGGGCAACCGCACTTCTGTGTTTGGAAATGGCAAGAGGTCAGCACGAGTTCAGCTTCCTCACCTTCCCGAGGTGCCGGTGCTGCTCTGACCCGGACAGAAAGCGCTCTAGCCTACAGCACCCAATGTAGAGCCATAACGCTGGCAACACGAGTGGCAGCTAGAGGTGGCTGGTGTGCTGCAAAATCAAGCTCTGAGCTGTTTTTAAACACAGGGAAGGCAAACAGGCAACAGCTAGGAGACACATCTGGGAAGTGACCCTATGCTGTATGGTGGCATGGTAAAGCAAGGCTCGGGCACCCCACTGGAAGTTCAAGGTCCCTTGGCACCGAGAGAAAAGCTGGGAGTCTTGGCCTAAGTCCCTCTCTCATTAAGGAAGGTTTCAATTATCCAGACTGGACACAAGCTCTTGCTGAACCCAGAAGAGCGGAGGCAGCTGCCTGCATTCTCAGTGCTGCTGAAGTAGCTGAATCAGTGCACTGAGGAGCACGAAAGGCACCAGATCTGCTTCTCCCTCCACAAAAAGACCAACGCCCCCCTCGCCAGCATTTCCATCTCCTGCTCAAAGGACCAGGTTAACATCAATCACATGATAGTGAAAAGCCCTCGTAGGAAGAGTCCTTGTAGAGTGGCTGGGAGCTGAGATCACAGTGGGCTCTCTGTGTGATGTTAAGGGTTAAGCCTCACATGGAGTTTCCAGGTCTCAGAGCTGCAGCCACCGGGGCAATTCCAGCCTAAGCTTTGAGACAGACATGGGTGGGCTGCTTATCTGACATAACAGGTCGATTCTGTATTCTCATTCAGACCCTCCCCTCTCTGCCTCCAGTCTGGAGGCAGCTGGGCAGAACAAGGTGCTTGCTCTTCCTCCCTCCCAGAGTGAACAGCCCACTCACGCTCTTACAGCACACGTGACGCTAAAGAGAAGGCAAGGCAGCCCTTTGCCCAGAGCAGGGTCATACGCCAGGTGCAGCAGGGCGGGGCTGGAGGGTTTGTTAACCAGGGGTGGAGTTCAAAGGATGTGGTGTCATAGCTCATGCTACAGCTATGCATTTGGCTCTTATTTTATGGCACTAGCCTGTGTCCCTATTAAAAATGACTGAGTTGATCATCAGGTGAGGGACTGAGTTCCAGGCCCATAAGAGCCGCTCTACAAACTCAAGGCTCTTGGGCCAAAGTGGGGTAGCGGCCAGTGCCAGAGGATGGTGCAACAGTGCTGGCAGCTGGGCAGCGCTGGCTGTGGGGCTGAGGGATTCCACCACTGCCTGCACAGCAGTCAGCTCAGATCCTGACATGGGACATTCACTCACACTGTGCCTGCTGCAGCCTCATGACCCCCTGGCTAGCCTTAACCACTGAACTCTTGCCCCCTTGTGTGCATTCGAAGTGCTGCTAACATCAGCTTCCCAGCTCATCGCCCACCTCGGGCTCCCCCTGCTCCACGGCATCGAACATGAGCTACTTACCTTTCTGTCTCTTCACAACTTAGCCCCAGCTGCTCTTGTAATTCCTCCTGCTGCCGAGATACTGCTTTTGCTCTGCCAGCATTCCCTGATTGCACTGCCCAGTCACTTTGGCCTCGATTCACAAAGGGACTTAGGCACCTAAGTCTGGGTTGAGGCCCCAAGCCCCAGTTTTAGGCGATTCACAGAACTGGCAAACCCTCTCAGTGCCATGTTTCTGATGTAAAAGTTCCTGTGTTGACAGTGTTTGAGGCTTTGGGCATGTGCACTGCTGCGTCGCTCTAGGGGTCTGGATGCCTGGCTCCTGCCTACGCCCCATGGGGGGGGGGAAGGAGTAGGAGTTTGGCCAAATGTATGGGGCCTGAGCCATAGGCATGCTCAGAGGCTGCCTACCAGTTGGGCCGCTCAGGCACACACAAGTCAGCCAGGGGGAGTGGCCCTCCTACATCACTCTTTTAGCCCAGTGGTTAGGGTGCTCACCTGGGCTGCGGGAGAGCATCCGTTTCAAGTCCCTCCCTCCACTTGAGGGGGAGAAGGGATTTGAACTGGAGCCTTGTCATCTCTCGGGACGTACTCTAACCACCGGGCTATGGGATAGTCCCATGTGAGGCTCCCTGAATCTCTCCCATTGAGGCTGTTTCACTGTGGATAAATAATTAGTCATCTGAGCCAGGGAGACAGAGAGCACACACATGTCCAACAATTAGGGCACTCACCTAAGATGGGGCAGATCCCAGTTCAAATCCTCGGGGGGACTTTAACTGGGGGTCTCCCAGGTTAGAATCCGAACCACTGGGCTAAAAGTTATGAAAGAGGCCCTCCTCCCCGCCCAGCCTCTTGCAGAAGTGGCATAGGTGCCTAACTCCAAAGAGGGTTCCTGGCTAAGAACGCTGGCAGAGATACACACCTCCCTGCCTGGACCTAGGCGCCTGTCTCTGTGAGAGGAGCAGGGCTTAGCACATCCTCTGCTGGTCGGCAGCTCCCTGCCTACCATGCTGGCTTTTGGGAAATGCGGTCTAAAGCGCCAGTCTCGCCCCAGGCACTGTATAGGTGCTAAACTCAGGCTTTGTGACTTGCAACATGGTTCTGTGATTTCCTAGGCCCTAACAGGTAGGTGCTGTAACACTCAGTGTTGCAACACCAAAGTACCTTTGTGCATCCAGGCTTTCCCTCATCCCACCCTTTATGCATGGGGAAATTCCCCCTAAAATCCATGCCACCACTACCTCATCCTTCAAGCTCCTGCTGTGATGCCTCCCAAACCCTAGCAGCTGATAAGACCAGGCCAGGGGTGAGCTACCTCTACTGCTTACAGCAATTTCACTGTTTACCCTATCAGTCCTACCCTCCCCACACCTTTTGCATCTTGGTATAAACCAAGTTTTGCAAGGCCTTTGGGGCAGGGAGTGTCTTCGCTTTAGATCGACATAGCCTGGGGCAGGGGCTCTAGGCACTGCTGTAATACACATAATAATGAGGTTTAAATTACCCAGGTTGTGTGAATTTGTGGAGTTGTATATGCTATTAGTGCTCATAAAAATCAACCAATCCTTTAAAAGCCCAGTGCAGCCTCGGCTTTGCTATCTCCTGCTACAGGGAGTTCCACAGGTTGTTTCTATGTTGGTACAGCCATGACATTAGCACCAGTGCAACAGTGTTTGCTGCCCAGGATGTTCTGGGAAACATGTTCCTGACTCTCTATAGACACCCCCCCCCATGGCTGAGTTGGCTGTTAGTATGCAAATAAGGGCCAGGGCTGAACGTGACAAACCAGAGGAGCAGGACACCAGCCCTGAGAAGGGAAGAGAGGTGGAGGGAGGAGGAGGTGTAATGGGATGCACACAAAGCAAACTGGCTGAACAGCCAGAACACATTCCTAACACGGATATCTCCAGGGCTGCAGGATGAGCTCCCCCGGAAGGGCTGCAAACCTCACCACCTAGACACAGCCCAAGCTACACAGCACTGGCTGGGCAGACAGTGAGCTAGAGGACTTTCCCAGTCTAGTTTCTGTACTGCATGGCTCCCCTCGCTGTGAGATGGGGACCATGCTATTACACTACCAGCCCTGGTGGAGTGTGTCCTTGACCCACACGTTGAAGGTGAACAGCACTGCTAGGAGAAGAGTTAAAGCAGCTGCTGAGGGTAGGGTTTGCAGGAACAGACTCCCATGAGGCCTTGCTGCACTGAAAGGAAACTGCAGCTCAGCCAATTTCAGTTCTTTATTAGTTTCAGGATATCATTGGATAGTTCCCCTTCTCCCGCACAGAGCTTCCTTGTGCGTGTGGCTCACATGGCAGTAAATCTCTCCCAGCCATGGCACAGGATCACCCCTCTAGCAGCCATAACCTCCCCACAAGCTGGAGGGCCGGAGGAAAACTGGCTCCTTCTGTGACAATCCCCATGCATCCAGACTAGACGGCCAGAAGCAGAGAGTCAGCTGCCTCCTCCAGACAGTCCTTTGGGGCAGGATGGTCGGCCCGACTCTGCCCCCTATTCCTATGTTGACCCCCGGTGGCAGGAAGCCAGATATCCATGATTCACAGTGCTTGGCAGCAGCGTTCAGCAATGGGAGCTGCTAAGCCACTCAAGACGCAGGGCTCGTTGGAGGCTGAAACATGGTGCAGCAAAAGGACAGCTCTGTGGCAGCATCCCTGAGATGGGAGGCTGGGAGCTCTGCTGGCTCCAACTGACCCCACAAAACAAGGAATCTTCCTTACTTCAGAGTCTAGTCCGGGCAAACTCCAGTGCAGCAGTCAGGGCTCCCTGAAGGTCCTTGGTGTTCCCAGTACCCTTGGCTACAATGCCAGAGCCCCCTGCATTGCCTCCCATGTGAGTACAGACAGCCAGGGCCCAGTCCGCAGCAGAAAATGTGGGCAGGGCACTCTGGGGAGAGACATGAGGAGAGAGGTTAACCTGTCTGTGGGCCAGGAGGCACCCCAGCCTGGATGGGGAAAGAAGGGTCCAAGAGGGCACATAGGGCCCTTTCGCAGCACGCAGGCAGCCTTGGGTCCTTGCTCCCTGAGCTGGTAGGGACTGGCGGTACTGTGGAAGCTGAGCCCAACGGCCCAGCAGTTTGTGCTCTGCCCTGCCCCATGGCAGACGTGGGCCTCTTTCCTGACTCCTCCCTCTCCAGGCCAGCAGAGTCTGGAAGCTCCAGGGCCACACCAGACTCAGCCTGGGCAGATGGTGTCTCATCATTGACTCCTCCGGATGACTAAGCAGCAGCACTGACCGGCTGCAAGGGGCAATCCCATATAGTTCTTGCTGGACGGTGCGTGCTGCAGCCAAGGGCCTGTCTCCCAAACGGGGCAGAGGCGGTTACTGCCCACACTCTGGGCTACGAGCTCCCCCCACAACAGAACACAGAGAGGCCATTAACCGTTTGCAGGTAGAGATTCCCAGCTGCAGCACGAGCCTGCGTACCTTGGACACCTGACAGGCACAGAGCACCTCGCCGGATGCCTGGGGGCTGAGCAGCAACACTGAAGCCCCAGGAGACTTGTCACAAAGCTGGTTCACCACCTTCATCAGGATCTAGGAGAGGCATGGAGGGGAAGTGTCAGGAAGGGAGGGGAAGACTCCTGAGCAGATGACTAAGCCGATGAAATACTAGAGCAGGAGGTTACTGCACCGCCAGCGTGCTGGGCGGCAGAGCAGCTCAGCTTACTCTGCTCTCTGGCAATTCTGCCGCCTCACCCCCAAACTGCTCCAACCACTGCGACAGCTCCCTTGTGCCTCAATTCACCTGCCCCAGCCCTAGCCAGCTGTGTCAGCTCCATCGGGCTCCAGAGCCTAACCCTACTGACTTCCCCTGCGCTAGGGGAGAAGGCAACTGCATGGAGAGATCACACACACACACTCACTGAGAGCGAGTCGGCCGGGATGGTATCGATGATGACTGGCTGCTTGGAATGCCTCTCCAGCAGGCCTTGCGCCTTCTCTGCAGCCTGGAGGAGGAAACACACAGCACTATGGGAGACCACCGATGACATTGGGAGGATGGAGTGGACATCCAGCCCTGTCACAGGGGAAGGGAATGTGGTCATGGGGTGGGGAGCCGTCGAATGCCATGCAGGGGCCAGACTAAGATCTGCATACTGAAGTCCCCTATTTACCCACTGAACAGACTATGCAAGCCACCCCTGCTCACACGCCTCAGCCATGCCCTGGGGGGGCCCCCCAGGGGAGAGGGAAGTTCAGTCTGACGTCTCAGGTATGTTTTGCAGCAACCAAGTGGTTAGCACTAGTGTTCTGAAAAGACTCCAGTTCCCAGAACTAGTTGCAGAGAAGACTCATTGACCAACCACCATTCCTGGAGTGTCAAATACAATCAGATTAGCGAACAAAACACAGACTGCTGCTGAATGCTGCACGAGCAAGAGCAATAAGCATGGGGCTGGGAGGAAGTTCCAGTGTCTAGTCCGTGCTCTGCCACTGTAGCCTGGGGAAGTCATTTCGTAGTTCTGTCTCTCAGTGTCGCCGCCTGTAACACTGGGGATAATGTTTACCTGCCTCTCAGTGGGGCGTGGGGCGGGGGTTGTGAGAAAGCACTTACATGTTGTTTCCCCATCTTCGCAGTGCAGGGAGCTTGCCCCTGGTGAAAGGTTAGTTTCAACATTTAAACCAAAATGGATGACTTGCTGTGTAGGTTAGGTGAATCAGCAACTAAAAGTGCAACATGAACTTCTCCTACACAGCTGGAAATGGCCTCCCCTTCCCCTGCATTCCCAGGGATCTGATTTCTTGGAGTGGTCACTCTGATGAACAGAACAGCTGTGGTTCTTGTGTAGGGGAAGATCAAGCTGAGAGAATCTGCCCATTCAGTGGAGAACAATCTGGTGGCCTTCAGCAGGCTGAAAAGCTGCCAGAGATCTTGCTGCTGCGCCCTTACCTGACTGATTTCCAATTTTCTAATCGCTGTGTTTGCTGCTCTCTGCAGGACTTTGAGAATGGCCTGAAGTTCCCTTCTCTGCCACTGGGGTATCGCAGTGCTGCCCACCTCCTGAAAAACAAGCAGCTGCTTAAAAATATCCACCCACCCACCCACCCAACGGTGTGCCAAAGGGAAAACCTAAGTGGGTGCCAAGGAGGAAAGTGATTTAATGATCTCCAAAGCTAGACCAGCTTTCCCATCGCTGCCACCTCCTCCCACGTTCCCTGTGACAACAGGATTTCCTGCCATACACACACATACAGAGGGCTGAGACCTCTCCAACTCCTTTCATGTCAGCCACCAAACAGGTCATCAGGTGACAGCAGCTTTCTGCTGCTGCTGACCTGGGTGAGATTGGAACCCAGTGGTGGAGAGAGACATGCATTTCAAACGCCTGGTGGGATGCTTCTGCATAAGGAACGCAGTACTCACTTCAGTCAGGCGGCCCACCTCCTTGGAGAGGCTCTGCACCTCGGGAAGGGAAGAGCTTCCCTGTTTCACCCACGCAGAGAGCGAGTCCACTTCTTTAGCCAAGGACTGGCCTACTTCCCGGGCCTAGGAGAGCAACAGAAACAGCCCTTCAGGAGAGAGACACTCAGCAGGGATGGGAAGGAGCAGGGTAGGACATGGGTGAAATCGCAGGCGTCAACCCTTCAAAATTCCAAGAGGAAGATAGCTAGAAAGTGGGTGCTGTAAAGGTTTGTGCTCTGTCACCAAGTGGCTCTTGTTTGGGGTTTTATTAGTGATAAATAGGTGAGTGTCTGAAATATCGAGGGTCTGGAAGACGATCCTTGCCATAGATTTATAGCCGTTGATAAACAGGCCAGTTGTAGGGGACCAAGCCACCCACAGGACAGGCCCTTTAACAAACACTTCACAGCGTGTTTAAACGTTTGACAGTGACATTAGGGGCTCTGGCTGGAGAAGCTCTGAGCCCCATCATTTGGGCTGTTTTTCCACTAAAAGGTGCACTGTGGGGGTTGGAGACCTGTTAACTCTTCTAGCACACCCCCCTGGGAGCCAATATAGGATTGCATGGTGCATTTTCTACTTGCATTGCCTCGTCTAGTGTTAATCCCAAGTGGTAGGGCTCACAGATCTCTACTGGCAGAACTTTTTTTTTTCCTGATGACATCCTTTACTCTCCCAGCTTGGAGTATCCTCTCCCTGCGGTGCCTCCATCTAACACTCAGGAGGAATGAAACAGATTCCCGCAGGGATCTGTGCCCATCCTGAGCTGAGGAGGAAGCCACGGATTTTGCCCCTGGAGAGCAGTGGGTGTAACGGGAGGGCCGGCACAGAGCAGGGACAGTGCTTTGCCCAGCCTGGCTACGTTCCCTTGGCTTTGTGCCGCTCTTTGGCATCCACAGGCTGATTAACATGCACAGCCCTGATTGCAAGCCGCTCACCTTGGCACCAAACACAACAGCAACCTGCGGGTGAATGTGAACGACTGACATGAAGCTGCAGAGGCGGCTTCATGTCAGCGCTCCTAGCAAGCAGGGCAAGCACGCCTTGCAGCCTTCACTCCTTCACGGCAGGAGGAGGCTTGTTGAGAATGCATAGGGGAGAATCAGACAGCAACAGATCTGCTGGGGTGGGTAAAGGGTTGCAGTTTCACCAAGAAGAAACGTAATTTCCTGACGGCCGCACTCTCCTTGTATTGCTGCATGAGAGGAGACGGGAAGGGATGCCAAGTCCCTAACTTCCAGGTGCTCAAGCACATCGGGGCTTCTCACGCGCAGAGTAACTAGGTCAATTGCTCTGCACACGGACTCGCCAGCCAGGATCACTGCTGAGCAGGAGTCAAAGATCAAAGCTAAGAAGTAAAAATTGCTAGACTGAGACCAGAGCCCCATAAGCACAAGAGGTCAGCAGCTAAAAGCTACTGTGATATGAAATGAAACTAGGGCAGAGAGGATCAATTCATTAGACTCCTATCTGAGACCTGGGTTTAAATCCCACCTGTGAAGAGAGGTTAAAGGTTTCCTGCTATTCAGTGCTGAATTATCACCTCAGAAGTGGTATTGCCGACCAGGAGTGAGGGGCATGGGCAGAGCCATGTGTGGGGAGCCCAGGACTGGAAATAAAGGGGGCTACAGATCACTGGTGAAGTGCAATGGCAGAGCTGTGTGCATGTTGGGGGTGGGAGGAACAAGACTGGGAGGTAAGAGGTTGCTGCAGGCCAGGCCCGAGGGGCATCAGCAAAGCTGGGGAGGGGGGTTGGGAGGAGCATACAGCAGTCCCCAGTTTCAGTGCCATCAAACCAGGGAAATCTCAGCCTCCCTTGTCTCACCTGCTTGGCTTGCTCCCCAGTCACTGCAATGATGCGACTGATCCCTTTAACCAGCTGATGCTCGGAGGTGATGGTCAGATCCTGCACAGCTCCTGTCTGCAATAAGTGCCTGTGAGGTGGGCGGAGGGGAAATATCAGCATGTGCCCATTGTCTAGATTCAGTCTCAGCTTTCCAACAGGGAGCCAGGTTTTGCTTTCAGCTTCCTCTGTCTTGATCAACATAGCCTCCCCCTACAGTCTAGGTACAGACTGTTTAGAGACCCTCAGTCAAGCCCTGCCTTTGGATCTGGATGGGACGACAAGCCAGGAGTACGTGCCGTGCTCCCACAAAGCTCTCTTCTGACCCTAGAGAAGAGCACTTACGTCCCACAGCACAGCTCCACAGAAGTCTGCATCGCAGCCTGAGAGTTGGGGGTCAGTACACTTTCTACGGGGACACCTACCGATACCACCCTCACCGGATCTGGATACACCTGAGAGGAGAAAGATCAGCTGCAAACAAACAAGAGGATTCATGCGGTGTCACAGAACCAGTCAGTGCCTCAGGTCACAGCCGCTGCACCCCCCACCCAGAGACAGCAGATCCAGCGGCAGACAGCAGCACTGCTCCTCCCACAAGCTGACACATAGAGGGTTTGCTGTTCAGAAAGAACAATTGAGAGAGCAGATTAGTGGGACCACACTGCAGCTCCATACCCACCTCCCTGTAGCATGCAGCCTCCACATCACCAGACCTGAGGCTGCCTGGGCACCCCCAGGAACATACCTTCATTCACCCCTCTCTAGCGCACACTTCCCTTTCCATCCTCTAGATGGAGATTCCCCGGTTGGGGACTCCATCATTGTATGTCTCTTATGACCCTCATAACCCTTGTTGGAAGCTGCCCTCTGCTGAGGCTTCTGGGCTTATTACATGCCCTTCTACTGTACCTCATCCATGGTCCGGAGTCCCTGAATGCCACCTGCCAGTGCCAGGGGGGCTTCTGCCATATAGACAATTTCATTCTGGTCAACCACTTCCTGAATCACACTTTCTACTTCCTGCAGCTGCTGCGTGGTCACAGGGGCCTGGGAGAGGAGATTATCCACCATCAGGAAACATCCCCTGAGGGGCACAGTATCACGTGTCACAAAGGAGGAAGTGAGCTGTAGCTCACAAAAGCTTATGCTCAAATAAATTGGTTAGTCTCTAAGGTGCCACAAGTACTCCTTTTCTTTTTGCGAATACAGACTAACACGGCTGTTACTCTGAAAGGAGGAAGTGGTGTTAGAGAAGGAAGGCTCAGTGCCAGGACTCCTGGGTTCTATTCCCAGTTCCCTGTCAGATCTTGAATAAAATGCTTCCTCTCTGTGCCTGGTTTTCCCCACGTGTAAATGGGGGTCACGATCATCATGACCCTTCCCTCCCCACTGCCCCACTCCGTGAAACAGGCCAGGATCAATCCAACAATGTTAGTAAAGTCCTTCAAGTGAGAGACTACCCACATGCTAAGGATAAACTCACTGAGTTTCCTCATCTGCCCCCGACAGCCTGAGTAACCCATTTGTACACCTCCCCCTTTCCTGAGAAAGGACCCCCTCGGAGCACTAAGGTATTGACACCATGTAACCCCCTAAAGCATGCCCCAGCAGATACTATAATCAAGTCAGCAAGCCTAAGTCTGTGAGATCCCATCACTATCACCCCAGGACCCCCCTGCCAATCCTCTGTACCTCCAAACCCACCCACCCTTTCCCCCACAGAGGTCACCCTGGGCCCTAGTCAGAGCAGGGCTCAGGTTACTTCAGGAGATTCGTTTAAGCACATAGTTTCCTCTAGCCAGCCAAAGCCTGGCTTGACTCATATGGGACAATCCCATCACAAGAGAATGTGAAGCACAGCTAAAGCACAGCCCTAGGAGACACTCAGCAATGGCTGAAACAGATGAAGGGCTCGAGTGTTTAGTTCTCATGGCAACAGGCAGGAGAGGGGAATCGAGAGGGTGGTTTATAAAGACAAGGGATGTTCCCCTGATCCTCAGGGACCAGCAGGGACCCTTCCAGAGTGGGGTGCTTTGGGATCCCCATCACCTGCGTACTGAAGTCGAATCGCAGCTGATCAGCAGTCACGTGGGACCCTCGCTGTTCTGTCTGATCTCCTAGGACATGGCGGAGTGCAAAGCTCAGCAGATGAGTGGCGGTGTGGTTCACCATGCAGGCCAGCCGCTGAACCTGAAACCACAGACACGCCGCAGGTCAAGCAGGAGGACCTCACAATTCTACTAGTGAGAGGGGAGGAGAGCGTGTCAGTATATCCTAAGTGTGACAGAGTCCATGTGGGGACCCTGCACCCATATAGGGGCTAGGAGAGGACAGGGGGAAGAGAAGCATTAGTGTGTGCGCAAATGGGGTATTTCACACACACTAGGTAGATGCGACAGTCCAAGCACCCTCCTCATGATCTGACTCCAGTTGACTCCTCCCATTCGTCTGATCAGTGCTGTGCGGACACCAGTGCTAGGCTAGATTCTGCAGGACAGGGTCCCATCCCCCTTTAGGGGATGGCAGACAGGACCCATAGGGAGCACCCCTCCACACACCATTACATGAGGAGAAATGTCCTAACCCAAAACCTCAGGAGGATGGGAGACAGACAAAAGCCCCTTTGAGCGGCAGCTCTTTGCTCTCAGTTGCTAAGTGCCACACACCGCCCCCTAGCAGCAAGGCCAAGAAAGTGTTAAGAGCTGTAAGTCCTTACCTCATCCACAAAGAGTTGCACTCGGTCCCCAGCCTGCAGGGTCTCGGGGGCTGTGACCTCATGGATCACGTAGCCACCGGACAGCTGAACCGACTCCACCGGGAAGAGCACATCCTCCAAGCAGAGAGAGAGAGGAGTGGTTAGCACAGACGCTCAACTCCTTGGCCGCACAGTGATTTTAGGGGAGTTCAATGGCTTGTGAAAGGTGGCTGCCTGACTTCCCTGGAGACTGGAATCCCCCGTCTATCCCCAGAATGGGTACAGGATAGGAAGAGGCAGGGCAAGTGTCCTGAAAACACCATCCCATCCTCACCACCAGCATGCTTCAGCCCTGCCCAGGAGTTCCCTCTCTACGGCCCTATGGTTCCACGTGTCGCTGCTGAGGCTGCCAGGAAGCGGGGAGCCAATGCCAGCTGTGAGCCTGATGTTCTGAGACATGGCCACTTGTCCCTTAGGAACTGGACTGAAGCCACTAGCTCACTTCATACACAGGGATGGCTTTCAGATCATTGGGCTGGATAAAGGGTAGGACATACAGTAATTCATGTTACTCAATAGCACCCCCTTTGGCTTATGAAGGAGTAGCACTGATGAGTTCTGTAGAGCAGAGACCCCCACACTGTGGGGCATGTCCCGGAACATTCAGGGTGGGGGAGAGGGGTGTGGCAGGGCCCAGGTCAGCCCCCACGGGTGGTAGGGATGGAGTGTCATCCAGCCCCACTCTGCTCCCAGTTCTACTCCAGCCCTGTTCCCGGCCCCTGGCCACAGCTCCGTTCCTGGCCCTAGCCCCCTTACCCGTCTGAACGTGGCTCCAGGGGGCCGGACAGGGCTAAGGGGGAGGTGCAACCCTGAAAAGTTTGGGGACCACTGCTGTAGAGGAATCCCAGCTAGTTTTCCTGGGATGGAAGGGTAGCATCTATGACATGGGGGTGATTCTCAAGGCTGAGGGGATAGGAAAAGGAGCTATGCCACTGCATGGCTGAATCTAAGGTACTGTATCCAGCCCAACTCCATATGAATACAGTAGATTCTGCTTTTGCATTACAATTCCCCAAAGAGGCTTCAGTTTCCTTCCCTTTGAACTCCTTTATAAGGCCGAAGCAACATGCTTTGGAGGTGGTGGTGGTGGACAATTCTCCCCAGTGCCTTTGGGAGGGAGAGAAGGGAATGGGAGAGAGTGAGCCTCAGGCTGGGCACCACAAAAAGGTCTCTAGGGCAGGCCATGCAGAAGTTGCTCAGTCCAAGGACCTTTTGATGACTGATCAACTTCTCCATGTTCCTGGCCCAGCTGAGATAGAAGGGAGCGTGTTGGAAGGAAAGGTCTACAGTCACCCCCAGCACTTTGTGCTACAAACAGGGGAATGGAATGACAAGGGCTAGAGAGATAGCCAGATGAGCCTGTCAGCTCCCCGAAATGATCTCTGCTCTGAGTCACTGGGCTTTTCCCAGACCCCAAGCACTGCCCAGAGCTAGTGCTCAGCTCAGCACACAGCTGGGAGAAGAGGAAGAGCCTGAAGATGACAAGCCTGAGGACTCCAGCCAGCAGCCTAGTACAGCGGAGAGGGATCACAGCTTCAGGAAGGTCATGCCTGACCTGACAGTAATTCCAGTCGCAGGCAGCAGACAGGCTCACCTGTTGTCCCAGACGCACCAGGTAGCCCCGATCATGTGCCTGCCCTCCCTGTTCTGCATAGAAGCTGGTCCTGTCCAGGAGGACTCCGCAGCGCTGGCCTGCCCCAACCTCCTTCTGAAGGGACTGATCTTTGTACAGCATCAAGACGGTGGCCTGGCACGGGCTAAATGCTGCAAAGGATAAGCACAAGGTCAGCAACGTGCATTAGCCTCCCACTTCTCTGCCTTCCCTTGGAAGCACAGGGGGTTTTGACTGGCTCACCAGGTCACCCCAGAGCCCTTCCACCCCACACAGAGTGCAGAGTCTGTGCAAGAGGAGGAAGCCTCAGTTAATCTCAGAACCCTGGCAGCATTCACGGTATTTTAAAACCAGGCACTTCACTCTGTGGGAAGAGAGCTGGAGCCGAGACACTGACAAAAAGGAAGGAAAGATTTGTGATTATTTTGTAACAAAACCTAGCACTTTACAGCTTTCACTCTGCTGCCTCCCGAGACCACATGGGATTTCACAGCCACAGAGGGGACAGAGCTTGGAATCTCCTGCTCCAAAAGCCCAAATCTGTTAACAGGCAATGAGCCCCCAAGGGGCCAGCCCTAAGCACGCTTTGATTAAGTGCCAGCTTGGTCACCATTCTGCTTTAATTAAGATAGCTGCTTCGGTACTGAATGCAAACTCCAGGCACAAAACGCAAGAAATTCACAGCTAGCCCTCCTGCAGCTGCAGGACATGTATATTTTTCCTGTGCATTATGCAGATGGTGTTAATACACCTAATAGGCCATTAACATCATATGTAATGTGGGAACCCCCACGGAATTTCCTGGCCTGTCCATCTGCAATCTCAACTGCATTGACAACTCCTTTCCATCCCTCAATCTAGTGTCGTGCATTGGGTGGTTATCTTATTTAAGTAGTACAGGCCTGTTTGGCTATGGGATCACACTGTGCACTCCTCCCCCAAATTACGAGTCTAGGATGCTCCCTGGATGCCGAGCGTCTATGGCCCACAAGAGGGTGCGGTTTGAAGTGACTGCAAAACAACAATCACATGTAGCTGGCCAGGGGGCAGAGGGACGAGGTTAAAATGGACTGGACAAACTGCACCTTGCACCAGCTGAGATAGAGCACTCAGTCACCAATGCTAGGTTAGCCAAGGTTACTTCGTCTCCAACGATAGACCCTGGGTTATGTGGAGTCCCGGCTAGGCAGCAGCAACAAATTCCATCATCACTAACTCACACTCATGTGAGACTCTGGCAGTGTCAATCCACTGAATGCAAACACTAACTAGGCTTCAAAACCATTTCCAAGAGGTGTGCACACTCGATTCAGCTTCATCCTTTTTGAAGTACCAGAAAAAAAACTATGCTCAGAAAAATTACACACTTCAGGTAGTGAGAGTGAGGGAGTGAGAAGTGAGCACCACAGGGGAAATGTTCGCAGACGTAAAAAGAGCTGCCGCAGTGGGGCAAGCTGACTTGCAGGGATGAAGAGCGAGGCCCCAATGTTCCTCAGCAGCTGAGATGTTGGCAAAGGGTCAGGGGCAGATATTAAGGAAGGGAAAGTTTCTGGAGGGGAGTCTCCAACTTCTTCACCGTACAGGCCCCATATTAACAGGGGGAATGTCTCAGGTGCAACCTCTCCCACTCATGGGTGTATGGAGCACCTACTCTGTGTGGCACCTACGGCAATCACGGTCACCGAAAAGCCACAGGAAGAGGGCATTGGGAGGTTTCTAGCTTCTTTATCAGTGAGGTAGCAGCTGGAAATAAGGAGCCAGCACCATGTGACTGGCTAAGCACTCTAGGGGCCACCAGCAGGCTGAGCACATTTGGGTCCACATTAGGAGAAAGCTCCAGTCTGTCAGCGGAAGTGGCTGAGAGATAGACAGGCAGCTCTTCACACCAGCGAACCAGAGACATTAAGGCTCATCTCACCGCCGAGGTGACTCAAGTGATCTACTTGAGAGCGACTTCTCTCGCGTTGGCCTAGCTGGAGTGAGAGCAGCCACATTGCAACACAACACTGGAGCTGCTGTGTGCTCACCGGCACTGCACTCATTGAGTGCATGAGGAGCGCAGCGCCACTTAGCGTCTGGCATGAAGACCTGGTCCGTGCTTCAAAATTAGATCGACCTAGGAGTTGCTCAGGGTTGGGGAAATCGTTGTGCCATAGTTAGACTGACCTAACCCTGGGTGCAGACGCAGCTAGGTTGGTGGAAGAATTCTTCTGTCGACTTAACTGCCATCTCTCAAAGGAGTGGAGTAACTGCATCGATGGGAAAACCCCTCCTGTCGACGTAGGAAGGGTCTACGCTACAGAGCTAGAGCAGCACAGCTGCAGCGCCGTAGTTTCATGCCTCTAGCGGTTGTAGCGTAGACATCACCTAAGACTGCTGAACTGCTTGGTAAATTCTCTCTCAGTGTGGGAGAACTTGTTGGTCTTTTCTGGGCACGCAGGGGGAATTGTGGGAAGGCACTGGAGGACTAGCAGCACCTGAGTGGAGCTAGCTTGCGTCCACACCATGCGGTGGTTGCGTTAGTGGCTGATGAATTGTTCTCATTGGAGCTTTAGTCTCTACCCCCTTATGCGCCAGCCAACTCGAGTGAAAAGCACCACCACAGCTCCAGTTAGGGGGGTGTGTGGGGACAGGACTCAAGCGAGGGACAACTGAGGGACTGGAGTTAATTCTGACAAAACCCTCTGACAAACCACCTGAACTGGCAAAGGACGCTTATTAACGGAGACATGGGCTCAGCAAATGGGCAGGGTCGGGATGAGGTGCACTCCTAACACAGCCAGGGTCAGTCTCATGATGATCACATGCATCCGATGAAGTGAGCTATAGCTCACGAAAGCTTATGCTCAAATAAATTGGTTAGTCTCTAAGGTGCCACAAGTACTCCTGTTCTTTTTGCGGATACAGACTAACACGGCTGTTACTCTGAAACCTCTCATGATGATGTGTCTCATTAACCAAGCCCCAAACTGGGACAGGGCTGCAGCTCAGATTCGTGCCCAGGGATTCTCAGCAGGAGCCTGAGAACTACTGTCCAACTTATGACCAGCAACAGCTCAGCTTCACATTCCTTCAATAGGGCCAAGGCTTCCACAACTGTATTAAACTATGTGTAAAGTAGCAGGGGCATCTAGTGGCCAGCTGCTGTAATGGCAGGTACTGAGGTTCTTAGGGTGAACACTATTCCTCCTATTCTGCCACAAATGTAAAAAACCAGAGGTTTAAGGAAAGAACCTACCCATCTGAACCCTTAACAGCATGGACCTCCCTAGCTACGGTATGTTTACCATGCCTAGCACCCACACATCCCAGTACTCACTCCTGCAGACAGGCTAACTGCCAGCACACTGAACCCCCATCTCCAATGGACACCACATCTAATACAATTCATCTACACCACCGGGTAACAGCATTCTTTAACTCCCAGCTCAGCAACCATCACAGAACCTTATTGCGAGCATGTGTTCAGTGGACATGCATATGACCTGCTTCCTGCTCTTGGCCATAGGCTGAAGAGGGAGATAATACACGAGTTTACATTCTGTACAGAGCACTCTCCAATATGCCTGAGATCATAATTCCCCTTGTAGGTGTGGTGGTTAGCTGGTTAGATCCACCCCTAAGAGGTTCCCAGGCTATGAATTGGACACTACCTCCCCCCACCCCCCGCAGGCTCTTTGGGCCATGCCTCAGCTCATACCATATCTCCCGTCTTGCCCGAGTGTGTAGGCGTATTTCGGCGAGTCATCAGTAGCAGGCACACCGTCCCTCTGCAGCTGAGCCAGCGAATGCACATCCAATCGCACACCGGAGCCCTCCAGCTGTTCTGCCTGCTGGGTCTGAGCTTTCCGCTATACAAGAGTGAAGACAAAGTTTGATTTGGGGGCACCCTAGGAGCACCTGCTCAATAAGGTTAGGTTTCAGAGTAGCAGCCGTGTTAGTCTGTATTCGCAAAAAGAAAAGGAGGACTTGTGGCACCTTAGAGACTAACCGATTTATTTGAGCATAAGCTTTCCTGAGCTACAGCTCACTTCATTGGATGAAGTGAGCTGTAGCTCAGGAAAGCTTATGCTCAAATAAATTGGTTAGTCTCTAAGGTGCCACAAGTCCTCCTTTTCTTTTTCCATAAGGTTAGTGACTGTGGCCTTTGACTTTGTGGCAGTAGATCATCCCTGTAACACAGTCAAATCTGTGCTGCCTCAGGAAGCAATTAATCCCAGGCTGCTACTACACCTGGGGCCCACACCAGACACTCAGCACTGCTGCACTACCCTGCACCATCCCCCAGGGGAGTCACAAGCAGCAGCTAACGTATGCTTTCCCTGCATACCGTAGTGCTGCATACACACCCCTGCGGCTGAAAGCCTTGATTTATCCACAGCATGGGAGGTGGGGGTCGCAATACAAACCGCACCCCAATCCCTCCATGCTGCCCCATCAGTGGGCCACTTTCCTGCCCTGGATAAACTCCACCTCTGGTACTGAGGGGTGTTAATTCTTCACGACCCATTCAATGCTTGCCCTCTCTGCTGACCTCAGTGCAGCTGTGATGATGGCTTTTGTAATGTGTCCACTAGAAACTGGCTTGAAAAAGTCACCAGCCAAATAGCTGTCAGAGGGTTTACAGTGTTCAGTCACTACTGACCCAAGCTGGATTCATAAGAACGGCCATACTGTCCCAGACCAATGGTCCATCTAGGCCAGTATCTTGTCTTCCGAAAGAGGCCATTGCCACATGCTTCAAAAGGAATGAATAGAACAGGACAATCAAATGATCCATCCCCCATTGTCCAGTCCCAGAATCTGGCCATCAGAGGCCTAGGGACACCCAGAGCATGGAGTTGTGTGCCTGACCATCTTGGCTAAGAGCCATTGATGAACCTATCCTGCATGGACTTATCCAATTCTCTTTTGAATCCAGTTAGTTTTGGAATCCAAAACACCCCCTGGCAATGAGTTCCACAGGTTGACTGTGGTTTGTGTGAAGTACTTCCTTTTGCTTGTTTTAAAACTGCTGCCTGTTAATTTCATTGGATGACCCCTGCTTCTTGTGTTATGTGAAGGGGTAATTAACACTTCCCTATTCACTTTCTCCACACCAGTCATGATTTTATAGACCTCTATCATGTCTGTCCTTAGTCATCTCTTTTCTAAGATGAATCGTCCTAGTCTTTTTAATCTCTCCTCATATGGAAGCTTTTCCACCCCCTTAATAATTTTTCGTTGTCCTCCTCTCTACCCTTTTTATTTCTAATGTATCCTTTTTGAGATGGGGTGACCAGAACTGCACGCAGTATTCAAGATGTGGGCATACCGTGGATTTATATAAAGGCAATATGATATTTCCTGTCTTATTATCTATCCCTTTCCTAATGATTCCCAACATTGTTAGCTTTTTTGACTGATGCTGCACATTGAATGGATGTTTTCAGAGAACTATCCACAATGACTCCAAGATCTCTTTCTTGAGTGCTAACAGCTAATTTAGACCCCATCATTTTGTACGTATAGTTGGGATTATGTTTTCCAATGTGCATTACTTAGCACTTATCAACATTAAATTTCGTCTCCATTTTGTTGCCCAGTCACCCAGTTAGAGATCCCTTTGTAACTCTTCACAGTCTGCTTTCGACTTAACTATCTTGAGTAATTTCATATGATCTGCAAGCTTTGCCACCTTGCTGTTTACCCCTGTTTCCAGATTATTTATGAGTATGTTTAACAGCACTAGTCCAAGTGAAGATCCCTGGGGGACACTGCTCCATACCCCTGAGCTAGAGGAGAAAGGCATTTCATGATTTTGATGGAATACAGAGGTGATGGGGAGCACCTTCGGTGGATTTAAAGTACACATGGGAACCCTGACCAGAAAGAATAGGACATTAGCCACAGTGATAGAGGCTTGCATTGGAGGCAGGGTTTTGTATCCTACCTTAGCATCTTCCTGGGCTAGCTGGTCCAAAGCTGCCCAGTCCATTTGGATCCCCTTTTCTTCAATCATCAAGCCAATCAAATCTAGGGGGAATCCCAAGTTTCCATAGAGAGACCAGGCCACCTCCCCTGCAGAGAGACAAGAATGAGAACACAAACTTTAGGTGGCCACGGAGAGAACACACAGCAGAGTCATGGAGGGAATCTCTTGCTTTTTCTGGGGGTAGGGTGTGGGGGTGCCTTCACATCCCTAATGAGATCCTCAGGATCCCCCCCAATCTGTGCAGCCAACAAGGACTGGCTGCCCATTACATCCCGTCAGCAGTGCTCTAAAATCACAGGGATTCCAGCCCTCAGCTCCCTTGGGACTGTGAGCACAGATGTTTCCATATAGGTTTGAAAGCGTTTGCTCCCATGAGCAAGACAACGTGGTGCATCTTGCCTCTGTCTCATTAGGTACATTCAAGAGCTCAACAGAGCATGTGCACGTAGGAAGGTCTCAGCACAGTGGCAGGGTGTTCCAAACACAGGTAGAATGAGCCGTATCAGCACACAGTCCTGCAAGCTCCTGAGTCATACAAGGGTGTCAGCTGGAACTCTCCCATTGCCTTACGCTACCAGGTACTGAATCACAGATTAGTGAGCAGATGGGGAGAAGTTGGTTCAAATCTGCTCACGCAGGAAAGGGTTAAGCCACACTCTCCCTATCACACCCAAACATGCTCCTCCATGCAGGTACTGTGCTAGTTTTTCTACTTTTGTATTTGTTCAGAGCCGGTCACTGCAGCACCTACGAACCAAAGGAGCCCCTTTAGCAGTGACAAGTGCCTGTTTGCTCTGGTGAGCAAAGCATTGAGGTAGTCATCTCAGAAGTGTTTGGGAGATGGGGAGTGCCAGTGATGGGGCAGCAGCACCTACTCGGCAGTACCGGCTCAGAGCATGGGGCTGGTGCTGTATTACCCCATGGCAGGGCAGCAGGTAGGCAGGCATCCATTGTAGCTTTGATTTGGAAGTTGGCAGGAACTGATTCTTTGTCTGGGGCAGAAGGGAAGGAGGGGTCATTCAGTGTGCACTTGTAGCCTAATACTGCCTAGCGTTCAGCACAAAGACAGGAACACCAGGCCACCAGCTGTGGGGAGGGTGCCTGCTTCCAAGGCTCTCTCCCCCTTAGCCCAAAGGGCCCAACACAGCCCAGCCCTCTCCTGAGACACCCTGGCAACAAGGGTCCAAGTCACCCTTAACCACTGGCAGATGCCAGCTGCTGCTCCTCCCCCAGGCTGCCCTCCCCTTCCCAGTGGAAATCAAGGAGGGACTCACCTGGGAAGAGCTTGGAGGGACCCATCTGCTGCAGAGTCCTGTCAATGATACGCCGCCCCCGCAGGAGGGAGGAGAGAAATGCAGCCTCGTTGTCATGGATAACGTTCATAATCTGCAGGAAGAGGAGGAGGAGATTCAGCCACCTTCCCTGTGGGCGAGCGCCACCACTCAGCTCAGCCCAGCCACCAGAACTCAGCCCTCCACATGGCTGGGGACGGGAAAAGTGGGTGCCAAAGGAGGGCCCCTGCATTTGCTATCACTGTGCACCTCCTATACCTCAGCTGTGGCTCATGACTTGCTACAAGGAAATAGTTACCTGAGGCAGCTGCCTGTTGAGAGAAACCACATTTGCAACCCAATGAAAATTCTGCATGAGGTGCCCAGGGCTAGAACAGCAGGGCACGCTGCTGGTCAGGATTGAGGGGCATCAGCAGAGCTGGGCAGGGAGGAAGCTTGTAAAACAGCTGCCCTCAGGATTCCCAAGCGTCTAGTTCCCTCTTTAGCTACATAAATAATGACCACAGGAGGAGCAAAGGGTACCTGTGCTGGGCGGGGTACCTGTGCTGGGAGGGGAACCAGGCTCATGGGCACATGGCCCAACTAAGGCCTGGGCTTTACCTTAGTTCTGTAGTCACAGGGGCTGCCCTGCTTCATTGGGCACCAACCAGCCAATCTTGGCACAGGAGAGATCCCTTCAAGATCCACAGTCAGCGTCCATAGGGGAGTCCACAACATGCCCCTGCTAGTTCCCAACTCTGCATGCAGTACCTTTGTCCATTCTCTGTATATCTGTGCCCTGTCCCCTCCCTCCGAGAACGTGGCTATGCTGGGAGTAGGGCAAACTCATCCGTCCACATCCCAAAGAGGTGAATCCCCCGCCCCTACTCCACTTTGATAGCATGCTAGGGGCTGCTATGCAGCACTTCCAAGAACTCAGGGATAACTAAAGAGGGGGCTTATGGGAGCCCCCAGATGCAGGCTGGTAATGATTCCCATGACAGGTTACTGCTGCTCTCCAGCAGATTCCATGCTGCTCACCTGGTCTGTATTCTTCCTCAGCTCCGGATAGGCGTCTCCCTGCAGAGCAAATTTCACTGAGCATCAGGAAATAGCTGTGTGCAGTGTCAGTACAACAACCACTCCTCCCTACCTGGGGACACGGGCCAGTCTGAGCCCCAATAATGCCTTTGCACAGGTCTTGCCCCAGAGGGCCCCATCTCAGGGATGGGTCTCAGCTAGCCAGATGCCTCTGCATGTCTATTGCACCTTCATCTGAGACTCTCAGAGCACTCTGCAAGTATTAAAGAAGCTTCTCTCCTTCCTGTAAGGTAAGTGCTATCCCCCCATCTTAGAGAGGAGGAAACTGAGGCACAGAGCGAGGCAGTGACCTGCTCAAGTGCAGACTCTGTCAATAGCAGAGCCAGGAATAGAACCATGTGTTCCACCTCCAAATCCCCTGATCTAACCACTTCACACTTTGCATCCCAGACAGGAGGAGGAGAAGGGGGGGCACTTACCTTACAGGGTTGGCTGGGGCTGTCTCTGACCCCCCTCAGCCCTGCCCCTTCTGCCCTAGACCCAGCCCCTTCTGGACGCCAGAGCTGGCCCCAACGTACCAGTAAGTCACTCGACTTACTTTCACCCCTGATTCCACCTCTCCTCCCATTCGCTGTTGCATGACGTCTCTGTGGCAACTCTAGCAAACGCTTATGTGCAAATGTAACATTAGGAAAATATTCAATGTATTTTTAGTTTCTTTTTGTAGGATTTAGCAGGAAGAAACAAAAGGGAGGAGAGCCAGCACCATATGACCCGTCAGCTCTCCAGAGACCACTTTGGGAACCACCACACTAGTCTCTATACTGGCAGCCCATCTCTCTTCTTTCACACTCACGCACCATGCTTGTGCTGAATGTATTGTTTATCACAACGAGCCCTGAACCTATAGAAATAAGAAGGCCGAGTGTCATTGGGATAAACAGCTCACAGAGTCAGAGATCCGCACTGGATATAGTCTTCTCTTGCCAGTGCTTGCTCCAGAAACTGCTCCCGTGCTCAGCTGAGAAACATCTGGCTGTATGAGACACTGGCTGATAAGCAAATCTCCCTCCACACAAGAAGAGCCCTTCATACTTACCAGAACTTCCACCACGGCAGGAACCAAGCTGGCCAGGAACCCTGGCGGAGCGTGGAGAACTTCAGAGCAAAACCGGACAGCCCTGCGCAGGATGCGGCGTAGCACCAGCCTGCGGACAGGGGCGGATTCCTAAGAGAGCCATTTGAGTATTCCCAACTAGCCCCCCTTTCCCAGCCCAGCTCCCCCCATGACCCACTCACAAGCCAGCTCCCTCCTCTCTACCCATTGCCTTACACAAATCAGCTCGCCCTTTCTGCCCAGATCCCTGCACACACAAACCAACTCCCCACCCTGCCCACGTCTCCCCACACGGACAAACCAGCTCTGCCTTCTCCACCCATATTCCCACACACAGAGCCAAAAGCCAGCTCCCCCTCGCCCTGCCCACACCAGCTTCCCCCACCTCACACTTATCCCATCTGATCCCCAAAGGGCCAACCCTGCATAACCATACCGGTTTCTCCATGCCCCTCCTGTCCTGTATACCCTATATTCTCTCTCACCTCCACTCAACTACACTCAACTCACCCATTCCCCCTCCAGCCAGGGCATCCACCCTACTGTTGCTTGTACTCTCCCTCTCTTCACAGCCAAGCAGCCCCTCCCCTCATTATCACACATCCTTACTCAGCCCCGGACATGCCGGGGTACACGCCGTCGGCAATGCACACGGACAGGGTGCGCACATGATCTGCCACCACGCGGTAGGCCATGTTCACAGACCCGACATCGGCCTCCCCCACCAGGCCCTGGTACCCAGGTCCCCCGCAGCCCTGTGGAGGGGTGGGGACAGAAATGGAGACGTTTTAGTCAAGGCACCCAGCTCTGAATGGCACAGCTACTCCAAAAGGCATTTGGCCATAAACTCTGCGTAATGTTGCTCTGGGGGGGTGTTCTCAGGGCTGAATCTGACCCCTGGGAGGTTCTCTCTTCTAATGCCAGGCATGTGTCTAATCCCCTCCCCACACTCATGCCAGTCTGCCCTGCATGCCATGTCTCATCTGGCACATGAGAGACCAGGGCTCATGTATGTCAGAGTCATCGTCAAACCCAGGCTCTGGCCACTTGGGGCAATTAAAATCTCAGGCCACTTGTAACATGGGTTATCAACTCTGGTGTCCTGGTTAAATTCCAACCTGGGAAATTCTCATCCGTCTCCCTAAAATGCCACTCTTCTTCGAACTGGACACACATCCTGTCTTAAGCTGTTGTGCAGCATTGCTGTGTATTGTTTGACAGCTGCTATGGCCCACCCCAGAGGGAGCTGCACTTCAATGCTCAGCGAGTAACCTCTACAGACCCAGAGTGGGAAGTACTTTAGGCTCAGCTGTGACCCCCTGGTGGCTGATCATCACCTTGTGGATGGCATCCAGGATGGGGGTGAAGAGGTCTGTGTCGTAGTTGGAGCGCTTGTTCTGCAGAACCGTCACCAGCCTTTCTAGGCCCATCCCCGTGTCCACGTGGTGCTGGGGCAATGGACGCAGACTCCCATCAGCCTCTCTGGCAACACACCAGCCCCCACCCAAAACACAAGCCAGAGAAGCAGAAGTTAGTCTGAGGCCAAGTGCTGATCCATCTTGGTGGGGTGGGGAGGGGATACAGACTGGGGATGGAAGCAGCAGGGCAGCGTGCAGGAAGGGGCACAGAGGTGACTTAACAGGTGCAGCTACACAGCAAAAGGGGGCAACCCCAGGGACATGACTGACAGGAGCAGCAGCAGGGCAGCGTGGTCTGTGAGGCAAGGCAGAGCAGGGGAAAAGGGGACACCAGTCAGGACAGAGGAGAGCAGTGGGGAGATAGAGAAAGGCTCCTCCTTGCCCTGTGTGCTGCCATCTGCTAGTGAAGAGCAGGGAGTCCTCAAACATAAATGTCTTTAGTGAGGTGCAAGTCTCATACTATTGAAATGAGCCTCTTGGGCAGCTCCCAGCAGCCCAGTACCTGCTGTACTGCATGAAGACCAGGTTCCAGATCTCCACCACATCAGGGCTGTCCTGGTTCACCAGGGCTGCCGCGTGCCTGCCGCCACCCACGTGGTCATAGTGGATCTCGGTGCAGGGGCCGCAAGGGCCCGTCTCACCCATCTCCCAGAAGTTTTCCCTCAGTGGGAAAGGAAGCACGTGACTGGGAGGCACCCTGAAAAGGAAAGCAGCAGAGTTGACCGGGCTGGGGTAGCAGATTGTTCCCTTCAGAGTAGATGAACCACAGGCTACCATGGGTCAGGGAGTTTGGGGGAACTCCCTCTCTGACTGTATTGCCACCTCACCTTCCAAACTCTATAGGGTTAACTTGCTTCTGCTCAGAGGGGGCTGAATTAGCCTCCCCACCATTTTCTCCTAAATTAATTACATTCTGTTCCAACAATGGCCACTGAGCAGGAACAAACTGAGTCACAGCACGTGGCACCTTGCTCACTGCTGAACTTGGCCAACAGACTCAGTTTGGCGCAAGCTGATGTGGGAGATGTTTCCTCTTCCACTGGGTCAACCAACCAGTTTCCTTCACTGGAGCAAACTCCAATAGAGTCAAGATCTGAAAGGGTACTGAACAGGGCGAGAGAGAGGTATGGGACCAAAGAACATGTGCTGCTGCCTTGTACAAGCTACTGCACACACCAGCCCTTTCAACCAACAAGCTTCCTCTCTGCCCTGGAGTAGGGTGGATTGATTTAAGTCAAAATGATTTAAATCATCAATTTTCATCAGCAAGTAGAAAGCCTTGATTTCAACTTAAATCATCCATTTTAATTTTGTTTTGCATTTGTACTTTTAAAGGTATTTTCCTAAAGAAAGGCTGATTCTCATTGTTGGTAACCTTTAAAACATGTTGATCTGCAACTTAATATGGCCTTTACGCTAAATTCAGTGCTTCTTTTGGATAACCTGGAGGATTTTTCTTATGCACAGATATTTAACCAATTATATATCTTAATGTATGTATATTCAGATTCTTAATTTAAAAATTTCTTTATTATTGTAGATGATGCCTGTTGCATTTTTGTATATACAATATGAAAATTATTTTTTTTATTTGTGTCAAGCTCAATTTGGATGGAAATTCAAATTAAATTATTAATGCACAAAAACAGCATTTTTTTTTAATTAAAAAACAAATGTGCTGGATACTTTTTTCCTTATGTATCAAAAAGGATATCAAAACAGGTTTTTCATTTAAAACTAACTGATTTACTAAACAAAGGGAATATTATCTGTAGTTAGTGAATTGAACTGATTGTTTTAGGTCACTATGTCCTTCAGGATTTTAGAACTAGTAGAGCTCATCCTCTCATACCTAGTTTTAAGTCATATACTGGAAGAGGAAAACAAGCTTTCCTGCTTTTTCAACTCCCAGCTGAAAGTTAAGAAATCAGTGTATTAGTAATTGAACTGAACTACTTGAATAAACTGAAATGAAGAAAATATTCTCTCTGCACTTGCAGAAGAGGCTACTGCTGTCAAAAGTTACGGACTTCAGCAATGGGGGGTGGGGAAGAGAGTTTGGCACTGTAGCCGTGCGGAGGGGGGAGGCTTCTGACCCTCGGGCGCACTAGGGCTCAGGGCTTTAGATCTGAGGGGAACACTGGGGCTTCAGCCCTGCGGGGTGTGCTGGGGCTCCGGGCTTTAGCTACAGGGGGAGAGCTGGGGATGAGATTGGTGCTCCCCTCATAGCTAAAGCCCTGAGCTCTGGCGCCCCCCACGGGCCTGAAGCCAGGAAAGGAGCAACAGGGCTGAAGCCCTGAGCCCCGGTGCTCCCTGCAGGGCTGAAGCCCTGAGCCCCACTCCTTGCCCGCAGCCCTGACCTCCCCTTGCCCTGCAGTGCCAACCCGGGGGGACCCAAAGCAGCCCCTGCACATGGCAGTAAAATATTTGCTTTTGTGTGCGTGCCTCCACTGCTGCCTGATTACTTCCAGTTCCAGATGGTGTCCTGTTGACCAGTAAGTCTGTAACTCTGGTGTTCATACCTTTGAGGTTCTACTGTAACATCAACTGTAGTGGTGGAATTGCACGGACATCTTTACTAAGTACAGGACTGAGACCACTGGTCTCATTTCACACAGGCCAGACAGTAACCATTTTGACTAACCCAGAGCTGCATTTCAAGTGGCAATCTAGGGATAAAACATTTCAGGGCTGTCGGGCCACTATTGAATTCATAACAATCCAACTGAACTGGACTCAAATAAGACAGAGTCAAAGAACTGATGTATTCTTTTCGCTTCCACACCTGTATCCTAACAGCTAAAGAGCAGGTGAGTGAACTTGCATCTCCCATCTCTGCCCATGACACTCCTGTCCCGCTTCTCTCACACACTTACCCTAGGCTAAGCCATATGTCCCTGCTCTCTTCATCTGGGCTCAGACCCAGTGAGGCGTCTCCTCCGAAATAGGTGATGTACAGGTGGTCTTTTGGGATCTCATAGATCTGTGTTAGGAGCTCCCATGCCATGCCACATGCTTCCTCCTGAATGGAGTGAGGGAAAACAAAGGAGAGCACAGCTATTCAGCAGCACCCAGGTGAGAGACTCCAACTTGAGCATTAGGAGTAGAAAGAAAGGGAATCATATACTCAAGAAGCTAGTCTTAGCTGCACTCTCCCTTTGCCATTCTATAGTGTATCACAGAGTGTTAAGGGGCTATGACACCAAGGCAGGCTTTCAGTTATCTAAGTAAGGCAAGTTTTGACCTTCCTACTGGTGAACTGAGTATCCCAGGATGGCCTGTCCAATAGGCGGAGCACTATGAGTGGTACCCTCTTGCAATGGGTAAGTCTTGATGAGTAAGTGGACAAGGGGAACATTAGCACTAACTGTCACGGTGATGTATGAAGTGTGGATGTCTGTTCCCCAGGAATTAGGCTGCAACCTCTACCCCAATTTGGGTCACATACTCCACAGACCACCCTCATGAACATGCAGTTCTTAGCTCAAGTCATCTGAAGCTGGCACCATTTTCTTTGGGTAATTCCTAGAGCAGCGATTCTCAAACTTCATTGCACCATGATTCCCTTCTGACAACAAAAATTACTACACAATCCCAGGAAGGGGGACCGAAGACCGAGCCCCGCCGCCAAAGCTGAAGCCCAAAGGCTTCTGCCCTAGGCAGTGGGGCTTGGGCTTCAGACTTGCTGAGGCCCATGACCAACACCAGCCTTGGTGACCCCATTCAAATGGGGTCTCGAGACACAGTTTGAGAACCCTGTTCTAGAGGTAAGCATCCAATTCAGGGTTCCCTTCGGAGATGCATAAACAACCAGGGGGGTCAGCAAACCTTTTCCTAATATGGATCATATTTTAAACCAGAGATTACTTCATGGAAGCCTTCCCTCCCATTTGGTGTCACCCATCCCTATCCCCTGCCACCTCATTTGCCATCACATACTATTTTTATGACAACTACACAAACTGCCACTTTCATGTAAGAATTAGCTAAACATTTAACGGATTGGTAGTTTCTTTTAGTGCAGGGATCTCAAATTCAAGTTACCAGGAGGGCCACATCAAGACTAACACATTGGCCCAAGGGCCACATCACTGACACTGCTCCCTGCCACTGCCCCTGCACCCACACCACCCCTTCTGAGGCTCCACCCCCATTCCAACCCCTTCCCCAAAGTCCCCACCTCAACCCCATCTCCAAATCCCCGCCACTGCCCTGCCTTCTCCCCTGAGCACGTGGCTCCCTACTCCCTCCTGGAAACCGCTAAGTGCCACCAAACAGCTGTTTGGTGCTGGGAAGCGCCTGGAGGTAGGTACAGGAGCAGGGATGAGGCACGCAGGGGGAGGGGGAGGGGAGCTTGGTAGCCTCAGGAAATAACTGGGGGGGCGGGTGCGGGGAGCTTGGCGGACCGCAGCAAATAGTGCCATGGGCAGCGTGTTTGAGAGCCCTGTTTTAGTGTGATTTTGCAGCTGGAAAATCAGCCAGCCCCTCCAGACCAGCAAATTCTCCACAGAATGCCAGCATGTGATCTGCTGACTATGGTTAGAACCCTCTGGTTTAAATCATGGAACTTGCAGCAAAAAAATTCCAAGCTTATCAGAGCAGCTGAGAGAACATGCCTGGTACAATTATTTTTACAGTGCCACAGGGTGCACTTGACACTTTACAGCAAGACCTGATCCCTGCCCTAAGGAGCTCATGCGCTAGCATCTCACTTTGAAGTAATCCCCAAAAGACCAGTTCCCCAGCATCTCAAAGAAGGTGTGGTGGTAAACATCTCGGCCAACATCATCCAAATCATTGTGCTTCCCGCCAGCGCGCACGCATTTCTGGCTGTTCACCACACGCCGGTACTGTGCCAGCTCACTTCGGGGATGTGCTGTGCCCAGGAAAATGGGCTTGAACTAAAAGGGAACACAAAGAAAATCACGCCATTTTCATACACTGCCCAGCAGAATGGGCCCCTGACTGGGGCCTCTGAGACTACTATGCTATAATTATTAAATAATAACAGTAACGAGAAAAGCTTGTCACAGGATTTACTGCCTTGAAGTATTTAGGGCATGGTTGGAACAAATTCAGGCAATATGCTGTTTTGACAAAACATTTCACAAAGACGTATTTGTTTCCGTGAAATATGTCAGATAGGCTTGAGAGACGCTCTTTGGCCGTGTGGTTAGTGCACTAGCCTAGAAGGTAGGAAACCCAGGATCAAGTCCCTGATTCAGACAGCAGAGCTTTTCATCCCAAATCAAGGCAGACCAGAACTTGAACCTGAGTCTCCCACAGGCCCCCCACCTTCTCCTGCCCAACACAATTCCATGTTTGTGGAAAACATTCCAAAGGTTTCATTTTCAGTCCAACTTCAAAAGGAGTTGTGAAGGACAACTGTCAACTCTAATGGGAGTCTAAGCACTGCATATTGCATCGGTCCCCATGACAGACAAACATAAAGGTTGGAAGGATGGCCGATTGATCAGGGCACTGATCTGGGACCCAAGAAACCTGGATTCAATTCTCAGCTCAGACACAGACTTCGTGTGAGACCCTGAGCAAACCACTTAATCTGGCAGACACAGACAGCACTTTCCTGCCTCACAGCGGTGTTCCCAGCAATGAGAGCGAGGCACCTAGATGCTATGTTGCTAAGGGCCAGACAGATTGCTATTTTTTTCTGACAGAGAGATGCCATGGGGTGAGCTACACGCACAGTGGATCCATGGGTGCTGCCCAGAGGACCTGCTGCAGCCCTTTGCCCCGATGCAGTACGCCACCCTCACAGCTAAGGATGGATCTAAAGAAGTGGGTTTTTTACCCACGAAAGCTTATGCCCAAATAAATCTGTTAGCCTTTAAAGTGCCACCGGCCTCCTCCTTGTTTTTGTGGATACAGACTAACACAGCTACCCCTCTGATAGCGAAGGATGGGTAACTACACCAGCGTTTGAAAGATTTACCAGACACTGGCTGGCCCCAGAACTCAACAGCCAGGTTCTGGGGAGGGATCGGAGGGCACCAGGGGCTACAGCTCCGGGGCTGCTGAGAGCTCCCCTGGCAGCGACGATGCGGTTGCGAGGTGACCGCGGCTCTGGCCAGTGCCAGGCAGCCCCGAGGCTCGGCTGCCAGGAGCTTGGGCACGGCCCAGCCGCTACAGCTGGGGGCCCAGGGCGGGGGCTGCGTCGGCCCCGGGAGCCGCCTGTCTGCAGGCTCAGGCAGCGCCGCCGCGGGGCTCGCCCCCACCTGGTTCATGCCCGCGTTGACGAAGAGGAGCCCGGGGTCCCCGCGGGGCCGCACCGGGGCCGAGGGCACCAGGCGGTGTTTGTGCTGCTCCTGGAAAAAGCGGAGAAAGGCTTGGCGGACCTGCCCGGCCGGGGGGCAGGCGGCGGTGGAGCGAGCCCGGCGCAGGCGGCAGCGCCAACCCGGGGGGCCCCGGAGCAGCCCCCGCACATGGCCTCCCGCGGCCATCTTAACTGTGGGCGGAACTCCTGAAAGCCGGACCCGGCTTCGCTTCGTCAGAGGGAAACCACTCAACGAGAGAGGCGGCAGCAAGAGAGAAATCCCTGCCGCAGGGGCTGGTGGGATCGGGGAGTCGCACGGGGGTCTGCAGAGCTCAACCTCCCAGCATGCTCTGCGCCCCTTACAGGTCCGCCTGAAGCGGCCTCCGAGCACGTGGCACTGGCACCGAGGCACCCGGCTGCTCGGTGGGGTGGGGGTGAGCGGAGCTCGGCCTGGTCCACTTTCTGCAGAGCTCGGTGCTCCGGTCCCCTGCACCAGCTGCTGGCCAAGTAGCAGCGTGGAGCTTGGTGGCAGGGGCGGAGTCTTACTGGTAAACCCTACTTGTCCATTTCCTTTTTGTCTTCAGTGACAGTTCCCCTTAGGCTTGCCAACTGTGTAATCACACAAACCCAAACACCTTTGCCCCGCCCCTTTTCTGAGGCCCCGCCCACTCACTCCGTTCCCTCTCCCTCAGTCACTCGTTCGCTCTCCCCCCCTCAGTCTCTTTCACTGGGCTGGGACAGGGGGTTGGGATGTCCCAGGTCTGGGGTGGGGCCGAGGGGTATGGAGTGTGGGAGGGGGCTCTTGGCTGAGCCTAGGGCAGGGGGTTGAGGTGCAGGAGGGGTGGGGGTGCAAGGTGTACTGGAGGGGGCTCAGGGCTGGTGCAGGGTGCAAGCTGTGGGAGTTTGGGTGTGAGAGGGTGCTCAGTACTGAGGCAGGGGGTTGGGGTGTGGGAGGGGGTGAGGGGTGCAGGAGGGGGCTTCAGGCTGGGGTAGGGGTGCAGAAGGAGGTTCAGGGTGCAGGCTCCGGCTGAGAGGTGCTTTCCTGGGGTGGCTCCCAATTGGCAGCATAGTGGGGCTAAGATAGCTCCCTGCCTGCCCTGGCCCCGCACCGCTCCTGGAAGCAGCCTGCGGCTCCTGGGGGAGATGGGGAACAGAGGGCACTTCCTGGCCAATAGGAGCTGTGGGGTTGGCACTTGGGGCACGGGCAGCCATAGGCGCCAACTCTGTGGGTGCTCCAGGCTGGAGTACCCACGGGGAAAAATTGGTGGGTGCTCTACACCCATCGGCAGCTCGCCTCCGCCTCCTCCCCTGAGCGTGCCGCCATGTCCTGCTTCTCCCCCTGGCTCCGAGAGTTTGCCACGCTGGGAGGTGGGAGGAGGAGGAATGCGGCACACTCAGGGAAGAGGCGGGGCTGGGGTGGGGATTTGGGGAGGGGTCCAATAGGGGCAGGGAGGGGGCAGAGTTGGGGCCTGGGCATGAGCTCCCAGCCACACCAACAAAAGTTGGCGCCTGCGTGGGCAGCGTACAGAGACCGCCTGTCTCCCACCAGGGGCCACAGGTATGTGCCGGCTGCTTCCGGAAGCAGCGTGGGCCCAAGGCAGGCAGGGAGCCTGCCTTAGCCCCGCTACGCTGCCGGACTTTTAGCGGCGTAAAATCTCCCATTTTGGTGTCAGTAGCCTCTGGGAGATAGGGCCTGATTCTGGGAGACTCTCAGTGAAACCGGGAGGGTTGGCAACCCTAGTTCCCCTCTCTGATGAACCTGGACCCTTGAGCATTGTCCACCTGGCTCCTCTCTGACTGGCCTGGCAGCTGGTGGGTCTTACTTTTCTGTTAGCCTGTTGTTCGGTTCCACCAATCTGGGGCCCTGTGCATCATATATTTATTAACTTTTGCATGCTGGGGCCCAGGTTTCTTTTGTTGTGGACAACACTTTCCATATCTCTAATGTTCAATAATAATCAGCATTGCTAACCCTGAGTCATGAATCAGACCCCAAAAAATCATGATTTAAAAAAAAATGTTGGGGTCTTTTTCTTTGCCTTTGTCCTTGGTGACTTCACGCTACCTTCATGTCTTGTTTTCAAACTTTTTTTTCCCTATTAGGACAGAAACTTATTTTTTTAAATGAAAGGTGAGATTCTCCCTTAATTCCTTGCTTCCAAGAGCTGACATTTTCAGAAAGACATCAAAATTTTGTGGGAGTTGTGATAAAATCACGAGAGTTGGCAACAGCAAATGAAGATTACAGCCTGGAAAAAATCATGTTTCTGTGTCAAAATTGTATACCTACCATGTTACAGGTAATACCTCTAAGTCCCATAAAGTGAAAAGACCCGAGGACATGTTTGACCTCTGTATCGTTCCTCAAGTTGCTTGTGTACTGACAATCCTCTGTGCAAGGGGTGATAGGGCTTTCACGTGTGAAGCTCTCACCTGAATTTACCGTACTGCCGGTACAGTCCGTGGGCCTATTCTGCTGGGCTTGGGTCAGCACGCTGAGTACACACGACAGAGCCATGGTGGCCCCGGGGGAGAGAGCCATGTAGCTTCCTCTCATAAACATGCAATGGGGGCTGGAGATCTGCTGGTTTCCTCCCGCTTAGTTCGTGGGCATCATGGCCCAGAGGGTGAGCCCTGGAGGGTTGGGATCCACATCCTGCACCCTGGGGAGCAGGACATGTCAGCAGCCAGGCCGGGGCAGCTACGGTTTGAGCATCACTGACCCCTGCCTGCAACCTATGGCCCTAACTTGAGTCCACGCAGCAGCCAGTAACAACAGTCGCGGGGCTGGGGGAGTGAAACGCAGAGCAGCAGCTGGACGGGCTGGGCTCGCCGCTGCAGACGCTGGCCGCCGGGGTGAATGCTGAGCACGCGCAGAACAGAGCCTGCCCCTTTAGAGTTACGGCTCTGGCATCGATTGACTGGGCTGCTGCCCCGCGCAGGCGCCGTGGGTTTGGTGTCATCTTTGTTGTGGGTACCGGAGGCAAGCGAGCGTCCTGCCGCCCGGAGTTGGATGGTGCCACCGTCCCCTTTAGCGATTGCTCCTGTCTGCTGCCGAGGCCGGACGGTGCAGGCGGGATGGCGGAGCTCGGCGGCTCCTCGCCCGCGGGGGGCTGCGGCCGGACCTGGTGCCTCAGGCGAGTGGGGATGAGCGGCCAGTGGCTCCTGCTGGAGAGCGGCGGCGAGGTGAGGCGGGGGCTGATGAGCGGGGGGACGCGGGTGGTGGCGGGGGAGGGGCGGGGGGGTGATGAGCAGGGGGAAGGGGTCCGTGGGCTGGTGGTGGGGGGAGGGGGCAGTGAGGTGTGGTGGGGCTGAGGGCTCCCTGGTGTTCCCCATGTGCCCCAAAGCCACTGTTGAAAAGGGGCCCTGAGCCCTGTAGGCCAGTGATTCTCAACCTTTCCGGACTCCTGTACCCCTTGCCGGAGTCTGATTTGTCTTGTGTTCCCCCAAGTTTCATCTCACTTAAAAGCTATTTGCTTACAGAATCAGACATAAAAATACAAGTGTCCCAGCACACGATTACTGAAACATGGCTTACTTTCTCATTTTTACCATATAATTATGAAATAAATAGACTGAAATTTAAATATTGTACTTACGTTTCAGTGTATGGTGTATATAGAGCAATGTAAACAAGTCATTGTGTGAAATTTTATGTTGTACTAATTTCGCTAATGCTTTTTGTATAGCCTGTTGTAAAACTAGACAAATATCTAGATGAGCTGATGTAGCCCCAGGGGTATGCGTATCCCTGGTTGACTGCTGTAGAGGCAGCAGCCCTTGGGGTATGGGGCGAGGGTTGGTTGGTTTCCATTCCAGCCCTTGTCTCTTCGGTGGTGGGGGGCGTGGTCCAGGGGGTAGTGGTGAGTGCAAGCTCCTCCCACTCACTGGGGGAAGCCACCTCTGCTTTACAGGCGGAGGGTCTCTTTGCTGACTAGGGCAGAAGTGTGGAAATCTTGACAGAGTGGTGGCAGCTTCCTCAGAGTTGCTTTTTAATGGTCCTTTGAATGAGTGAAAGTCTTCTCCAGAGGTGTTACAGGTCCTGCTAGGTGTTAGAGTCCTAGCAGAGAGTTTGTGACCTTTTGTTTCCTCTTGGACATCGAAAAGGCCTAAAATGTTTGCGGGTGGTGATGGAGGGGAAGCAGAATTTTTTTTCTTCAGAGGTTCAGGGAACTGGAGTGGGGGCTTTCTCAATCTTTAATTGAAGGAATGAGATGCTGAAATTCTGACAGATTCCTTCCACCCTGCTGTTTACCAGATATATATTAAACAGAATGGAACAAAAAAACCAAAATAAGGCTTTAAGCAGTGAGTTAATTTCCCCTCTCAATACTAGAAAATCAGGATTAACAAGGCATGAATTCCTAATGTAAGAAACAGGTGAGAATCCTCTGTAAAAATGAGTCTTTCTGATCTGTGCCTTACAGAAGCTAAAAAGGGTACAATAATCAGAAATGACTAATGTAAAGTAGATACCGGTTAAGTAATTTATGTGTGGAGTAGTACTCAGGGCCTTGAAAAAGACATGGTCAATACTGATGTATGCATGTGTAAGTTTTCACTTCCTTGAGGATCATGTGACTTTCTGCACAATTCTGGATTGTTTGGTAAATATGTGAAATGCTGGGTTGTGTTCTTTCATAGTTTCCAAGACCAGAAGGGACCATTGTAATATAGTCTGATCTCCTGTATAACACAGGTCATAGAACTTCCCCAAAATAATTCTCCCCCTCCCCCGTTTGAGAACCTCTATGGTAGACTGAAGAGCCTATTATTAAATATTTGTTTTCCATGTAGGTACTTACAGACTGTAATCAAGTCACCCGTTTACCTTCTCTTTGTTAAACTAAATAGATTGAGCTCCTTGAGTCTATCACTATAAGTTTCAGAGTTACAGCCGTGTTAGTCTGTCTTTGCAAAAAGAAAAGGAGTACTTGTGGCACCTTAGAGACTAACCAATTTATTTGAGCATGAGCTTTCGTGAGCTACAGCTCACTTCATTGGATGCTCAAATAAATTGGTTAGTCTCTAAGGTGCCACAAGTACTCCTTTTCTTATCACTATAAGGAATCCTTTAATCATTCTTGTGTTTCTTCTGAATCCTTTCCAATTTATCAACATCCTTCTTGAATTGTGGACACGTATTCCAGCAGCAGTCATACCAGTATCAAATATAGAGGTAAAATAACCTACTTCCTGAGATTCCCATTTATGCCACAAAAGGTCACTTTAACCCTTTTGGCCACAGCATTGCACTGAGAGCACATGTTCAGCTGACTATCCACTCCGACCTGCAAATCTTTTTGAGAATCACTGCTTCCCAGGATGAGGTCCCCCATGCTGTTAGTATGACCTACATTGTTTGTTTCTAGATGTATACCTTTACATTTAGCTGTATTAAAACACATATTGTTTGCTTGTGTGCAGTTTACCAAGCAATCCAGATTGCTCTGAATCAGGGGCCTGTCCGCTCCCCCATTTTTAGTGTCATCACTTTATCAGTGATGATTTTGTGTTTCTTCCAGGTCACTGATAAAAATGTTAAATAGCATAGGGCCAAGAACCAATCCCTGTGGGACCCCACTAGAAACACCCTTTCAATGGTGATTCTCCATTTACAATTACATTTTGAGACCTATCTGCCAACTTTTAATCCCTTTAATGTGTGCCATATTTATTTTACATTGTCCTAGTTTTTTAATCAAAATGTCATCTGTTATCAAATCTAAGTACAGTACATCAATGATGTTACCTTTATCTTGCTGCCTTTGCTATTAATTGTTGGACCACAATGGTATTTTTCATTTCTCAGCATGAACTTTCAAGTTGCATTGATGACTGTCTTTCAGCTGTGCCATACTCTTCAGGTAAATGATGACTCCTGTGAGAGTCACAGGGATTGGAGGAAATAACTAAACTGTTCAGATGCTTTGTTAAATTGACTTAGAGATTGAACAATAAAAAACTTCAGCCTTTCCCAAGTTAGAGGAACCACAACTCCTGCTCTCATTATTCAAAAGGAAAATTCTCCTCTCCAAGTGAGCCTTCAGTGTCTGAACTCCAGCTCAGTAAGAGATTCTAGCTGTCTCAAGTAAGATTGGAGAGTCATACTGCTATACATCAATGTCTCTGTAGATGCTTGACCAACCTGAAGGACTTTATGCAGCTAAAGCTTCTAAGATTGCTCACTTCAGTTCTGAACAAAGAAAACGTGAGGATGCTAGCCTCACGTTTTTTCTGAAGCTTTTATCAGAGACTTTTTACTAAGCGCTTGTCTACACTAGCACTTTACAGCACTGCAACTTTCTCACTCAGGGGTGTGAAAAAACACCCCCCTGAGCACTGCAAGTTTCAGTGCTGTAACCTGCCACTATAGACAGAGCACCAGCGCTGGGAGCCATGCCCCTTGTGGAGGTGGCTTTTTTTTCAGAGCGCTGGGAGAGGCTCTGCACAAGCCACGTTGCCAGTGAAGATGTGCTCCAAGTATTCTAGCCAGAAGGCAGAAGAGGGTTGGTTGTTGGAGTACTCAGTTAAAGGAGATTTGTTATCGGTTAAATCTAGGGTGGATAAATATCAATGTTTTTTAAAAAAAAAAATTAAAAAAAATCAGATTTTTTTAAATTTGGATTTTTTTGATAAAATGCTTTTTGACGAAAAAACCTATCTAAAGATTATAGCTCAAAGATATCTCATCATGGAATAGGGATTATAAATTCTAACTCTATAGTATGAAATAATATATTCATGTAATGTTTAAGAAAAGTTTTGTAAATGAGTTCCAATAGTTCATGGATTAGGGACCCAATCTTATGGTGTTCCACAGGCTTCTGTATAGATTATTTAGGTTAATTTTTCTATCTACTCAATGAGACTCAGTGCTCAATCTAGAAGATACCATCACAGATGCTTAGTTTTGCGGTTCTCAGACTGTGGATTTGTGTTTCCAGAGATAACATGCTTGTTAACAGCAAAAATGTTTTTAAATAAATAATATATAGAGGTGCAAAATAACAGACCTCAACCCTATTGTCCCCCTCAGTTTGTATACACAGAGTCAATCCCTTACCTCTCTCTAAGAGTGCAAAGTTTCAAAAAGTTCAGTGAATAGAAGATTGTTGGGGCAGAATAGATCTGGACAAGGAGAAGAAGTCTGGAGATAAATGTGAGAAGGGAGGGACAGGCAGTAGAAAGAAAAGTGAAACTGTTTGAGTAGCATATTCCAGAAGTCTTGAGGTCTTTCTGAGTGTAGCCTTCATTGATTTGAGATCTACCAGACCAGTCTCTCATGAGAAGGGCAAACCTATAATGGCAGCAGTCCATAAAAGAGACCCAGTTTGGGAATATTTTAATTAAGTTCCCCTGCCTGTGGGTAAGACAGGCATGCGTGCAAAATTCAAACAGTGCAACAAAGAAATGCAAGGCCTGGTTGCCCAAAGGAAACAACATCATGCGGAGTGTTCCTTCTCAGGAGGAAGTCGCGTTGAAGATGATGAAAGGAACATGTCTGAACATGCAGGATCTTCACCCAACAGGAATGCACTTTTATGTAGAAATCCATGATTAAATCAAGTCTTTCTGACTAGTGATTTAAATCATGATTTAAATCACATCCACCCTGGTTAAATGGACACAAATGTCCCCACTCCTAAAACACCAGCGTGCGTCAGGCTTTTTCAAGGCTTCCCTCTAGCTTTTGACTCTTGGATTTAAACATGAAGTTATGTCACATTCAATAAAAGTTATAAGTAGTAACCACTTGTGTGGTTAGTGTTAAACTTACTACTTTGTACCCCAGTAGAAACTACTGTACAAAGCTAATTCATACCATGTGTTTATATTACTGTATTTAAAATCAAAGCAAATCACTCTTTCTTTATTGTTGCTGATGGTGGCTATTAAACTGTTTTTATCTTTAGGTAACTATAGGCCGAGGATTTGGTCTCACCTACCAGCTGGTCTCAAAAACCTGCCCACTGATGATCTCTCGTTACCACTGTGTTTTCAAGCAGAATGCACAAGGCCAGTGGACAGTTACAGACAACAAGGTACTGAGATTGAAGGAGTTTTAATTGCACTGAGAGATATTGAAGATGACTTCCCATTTGGGAGCTGTGTCTTAGTAGCTGCGGGGTCATAGTTATGAAGTACAGGTAACCTTGAGTCATGCTGTAATATAGTCTAACTTGGGTAAAAGACCTATGGGAACATTTGCTTCTAGTTGTGCACCCCGAATCTGGAACTTCATCCTAGCTGAGGCCCAGAATGCAGTGTGAGGCTTATTCATGTCTGACTACAAGGGATACTTCCTGCTTTTAGCTTCTTCTCTTTAATAGAGCACTTTAATGCTATCAGATAGTGAAATGCTGTGGGGAGTATTGGTCCTAAGAGCCTGTCTGTGAACTTTGTATTGCTGTGCAAAGAATAACTATGAAGGCTGGCATTCTTAAAAAGGATATTGCTCTTGCAATGTTAATTAAATGCTGGTGCCAGTTATTGTAGTGGCACAACTATAATTTAGTTTTAATAAACTAAAGTTGGAGATGGTTTTCTGATCATGAAAGTGGCTTTTGATTCCATTGGTGGACATGAAACACATCTTCATCATTTGGCTAGAGTAGAGAATTGAGATTCAAGTTCTAAAATGCCTACTATCTCATTTGCTGACAATGGCAAGTTGCTTGCCCCTTTAATTCAAGTCCCTTTCCCCACACTTTCCTTCAGGCTGGAAAATTATTAAAGTCAGGAAGCTGAGTGAAAACCAGTTAGATGTAACATTTGGAATGTTCTATAGTACAAGTTGACTTATAAAGGATTCAGTTGTAAGGCCAAGAATAGGTGGAGGGACTAGAAGACGTACAATGAGCATTATTAAAATCTCAACCTTAGTTTGTTTTGATGCACACAATACAAAGTGCATAGCCAAGACTCTAAATGCTTTGTATTTTTAATATGAAAAAAAAAACCAGAAAATAACCAATCTCCCATCTACAAATACTAGCTCCAAGAATCCCTCCCTCCCTGAGAGCCAGGAAAAGAGGTGGGCTCTACAGCATGCCCTAATAGTCAACAGATTCCAGTTATTTTGGAGGTGAAATGCAGTGAGAGGAGTAAATTTTAAATGGAAAGATCCCTCATGCCCTATCAGCAGCCCTCTGTCTCCTGCACACAGCCCCAAGTAGCAGCGGTGTTGTACTTTGAATAGAAGATTAGTTACTACAGTCCTTGCAGAGTGACTTGTGTGCACCCACTGGAGACAGTAAGGGAGAGGAGATGTGCTGACCCCAATCATCTGTTCATATGCACCTTCTCACCATGTTAGCTGTAGTTCTCCTTCCACAGAAGTAAATTTCACACTTTTCTTGGAAGGAAAAATAGAGACGAGAAATAGGCTAGATCCCTATAAAAGTAAACTAAAAATAAAAGGTATTAACTTTTTCTTTCCTATACTTGAGACCTTCTGTTTTTACATTTGCTGTTTAAAATTCTTCCGGGTGAACAATGTGTTGTCTGTGATGGCAGCTCCACCTCTGTTCTTTTTGTCCACAAAGGCAAGAAAATACACGGTGAAGGATCAAAGCTCCAGTTTCTGTTCTGGGGCTAGGGTAACTGAGAGCTTCTAGATGATCTGGATGTTGAGGTTGTATATCTAACTGCATTGTGATGCTTCACTTTGTTCTCTCTCAATAGTTTCTCAGTCAGAGGGCATTCTTTAACTATGCTCGTTCTATTTCTGAGAGTGTTGAAATGCACCCCTTAGCTGGCTTGTAGTAGATCAGAGTAGAAAAGGCCTTGCTGAGTCCTGCAGTCAGTTGCCTTGAAATATTTGTACAATACTGCACTACTGATCTCCAAATTTTCCTACAAGTTAGGGCTGGAAGAGACCTTCTAAATCTGTGGTGTCCAATCTTTCTGGGGGGTACCAGTCATCCACAGCAATACCATTGGCTATACCAACCTGTCTTTCATTGGGGCAACAGAGGTTCCTTGTTAAGCTAGGTAGAGGTGTCTACCATACCAGTCATGTAAATCTGAAGTTCTAGTCCTGAAGTATATAGCAGTGGTTGGAAACCATTGTGCTAAATCATCAAATGTTACCAGTGATGAGCTGCCAAAATCTTAACAAAGGGTGGCCTCCTCACCCCACGAGGGGGTCATGGCCCGCTCCCGCCCCCATCCAATCCCCATGTTCCTTGACACCCCCCCTTCCCCGGGACCCCTCCCTTATCCAGCCCCCTCCCCTGTCCACTGACTGCCCCTGGAACTGGGCAGGAGAGTCTCGTGGGCCACCGAAGTGGGTGCCCACCCCGCCCCTAAGAGCCAGAGAGACCTGCTGGGGGGCGAGGTGGGGAGTTCCGGCGGTGCTTACCTGGGGCAGGTCCTGGGAAGCATCTGGCAGGGGCAGCTCCCAGGAAGCATCTGGCAGGTCCCTCTGGCTCCTAGGAGCGGGGTAGCGTAGCGAGGGGGGGAGCAGCGGGAGCGGCCGCTCCCCCCACTGATCACATCAAAAGTGGCGCCTTAGGTGCCAACTCTGTGGGTGCTCCAGGGCTGGAGAACCCACGGGGAAAATTTGGTGGGTGCAGAGCACCCACTGGCAGCTCCCTGCCCCGCGTCCGGCCCTAGGACACCTCCGCTCTGCCTCTGCCCCTGAGTTACGCTCTGCCCACCCCCACCCGGCTTCCCGTGAATCAGCTGTTCGCACGGGAAGCCTGGGAGGGCTGAGAAGCAAGCGGCGGCTTTGCACTCAGGCCGAGGGAGGTGGAGGTGAGCTGGGGCAGGGAGCGGTTCCCCTGCGCTCCTCCTCTCCCCCCCCCCCCCCAGTTACCCGCTGCTGCGCAGGCAGCCCTCCTCGCACCCCCCCCACCCCAGCTCACCTCCACTGCTCCTCCTTGGGCCTGAGTGCGAAGCCGCCACCTGCTTCTCAGCCCTCCCAGACTTTCCGCACGAACAGCTGACTTGCGGGAAGCCAGGGGCGGGGAAGCAGAGTGGGGTGGAGCGTAACTTGGGGGCGGAGCGGAGGTGAGCTGGGGCTGGTGGCGGGGAGGGGAGCTGCCAATGGGTGCTCTGCACCCACCAAATTTTCCCCGTGGGTGCTCCAGCCCCGGAGCACCCACGGAGTCGGCACCTAAGGTACCACTTTTGATGTGATCAGTGGGGGGAGTGGCCGGTTGTTAAATTTAGAAGCCCTTTTAGAACCGATTGTCCCTTGCTGGACAACCAGTCCTAAAAGGGCTTCTAAATTTAACAACCGATTCCAGCGAACCGGTGCGAACCGGCTCCAGCTCACCACTGAATGTAACCCCTTGCTGCACCTGCTGCATGTTATCATCTCTACTGTTCCCTCAAGCTTGTTATCATATTTCTTTGGGATACTTCCATTGCTGATGACACTACAGTCTGTACTGAGCACAATTCAATTCTCAACTTGTTCTTATTGTTAGGAAGTTTTTCCTCTCTTGGTGTCTAATCTAACATAGCCCTCTTTTTAGTATAAAACCATTGCTATGTTATACATCTTCTTGTATGTCTTCTCTTTCCTTTTGTGTTTCTCTACTTTTGTACAGAGCTGGTTTACGTTTTCCCCTCTGCTTTCTTTTTGTATAAATTTAGTCCCTTTAACCGTCTTTCTTTGTAGCCTGTTCTTGAACTCTTTGGTGACATGCCCAAATAAGTGTTCTTGACAAATCATTCCAGTGTGTCATTGATCTCTGTTGCAGAGTCTTTCCTAGGGGCTAGCTCAAGCATTTCCCATTAAGCTTCAGACCATTGTTTCTTCTTTAAACCACCGTAGATAGTTCCTTCCTTTTCTTCCATGTGGTTGCCTAAATCAATTTTATTCTTAAGAGTTGTAGAAGAAAACCCTTACTAATGGTATAACTAAATTTCTCTCTCTCACACATACACACGAAAAAGAGACACTGACTCAGTTGTTTGGGTAGTGCAAAAGCTAGTTAGACAATTTGTTGAATCGTCTTTGAAATATTCTTTCTGAAAAGGTAGGCTTTGTTTGCAGCAACCAAATATAACTTGTGGAGGAGTTAACTTAAATGTACATTGATAAGTTTTGTTTCAGAGTAGCAGCCGTGTTAGTCTGTATCCGCAAAAAGAACAGGAGAACTTGTGGCACTGTAGAGACTAACAAATTTAGAGCATAAGCTTTTGTGAGCTGGGTCATTACACATATCGAATCTATTTCCTTAAGTTAAATATCCTCACACCTTCTTGTCAACTGTCTAAATGGGCCATCTTGATTATCACTACAAAAGTTTTTTTTTCTCCTGCTGATAATAGCTCATCTTAACTAATTAGCCTCTCACAGTTTGCATGGTAACTTCCAACTTATCTGTCTATTTATCTTACTATATGTTCCATTCTGTGCATCCGATGAAGTGAGCTGTAGCTCATGAAAGCTTATGCTCTAATAAATTTGTTAGTCTCTAAGGTGCCACAAGTACTCCTGATAAGTTTTGCTGATTTCTGTTTGTTTTCAGAGTTTAAATGGTGTTTGGTTGAATAAGGAACGTCTTGATCCTTCAAAGGCCTATCCAATAGGTGAAGGAGATCATATTCAACTAGGAGTGCCTTTGGATAACAAAGAAACTGCTGAATATGAATATGAAGTGATTAAGGAAGAATGGGAGAAAGTTAGTCCATTTTTAGCCCCGAGGAATGACCAACTGATGGGGAAACCTAAGGGTGCAAGAACTAAACGTAAACTTAGTTTGGAGGAATCAGAGGCATCTGGAGTAGAAGGCCCTTCGAATTCAAGATCTAAAAGGGACAGAGTGTCCAGCGATAGTGAACCTTTGGGTATTTCATGGGGGAGGGCAGAACTGGCCAAACAGCCAACAGAAAACATGGATGTCAAGCTACCTTCTCCTGGACCAAGCATGGAGGAGGATAAAGCTACAGTGTATTGTAATCCTATGAACTCTGAGAAAGCTATATCTCTTAGCCATAAGGACCAGAAAGCCTCTAGCCTGGCACAGTCTTGGACTGGTTTGGAAATGCTGAGGAAAACCCTGGGAAATATAATGAGGCTGAAAGTCAAGGTGGACGAGAAGCAGACAGCTGTTTTGAGTGTGAAGAAGAGCAGGAAGTCTGGCCAAAAAGAGATCAGGGTGATGGAGCAGGAGCTGCAGGAATTGCAGGACCAGTTGTGCACTGAACAGGAACATCAGCAGCAGAGGGTGCAACAACTGGAGAAGATATTCTATGAGGAGCAGCAGCAGCAGCTTCTGGAGGTATGCACATTTGTATGGAAATTATCATCCATTCCAAAGTATGCCAAACATACAGACCTAGAGAATGGGTAGAAACAAGAGGGGCTTGACTAGGCAAGAGATTAGTAATGGGGTTTAACCTCAAAGGCAGGTTCAGCACAAATTGATAGTAAAAAGCATTATTGCCATTTGAAAGCTGAATAGTCTGTGTGAAATGAATATTGTTTCTGTGTTCTCCCTTGTGGTTGTAGAGAGGACAAGGACTGAATGGGTCGTTGAGACTGAACTCCTCTTCTACCTCTAGACATAGGTTACCAGGTCAAGACTGAGTTGCATTGGAAGCCCCTTCCCATTCAAGCAGGAGAATCAGTGGGCACTGCTATTCCATTGATCCAGATTGCCCTTCCTGCATTTTATTCATTAGACAATTTCCTTACCTGTAAATACGGTTTCCTTCACAAAGTGCTCAATCTGGAAGTTTTACAGGCCTGTATACATTCATGCAGATAAGTAACTAGCTGTCAGATTTAAAAAAAAAAAAAAAAGTTTTGGTCTCTGTCTCTCTGTACTTGAGTTTGTTAACAAGTATGTTTGAAAGCAAGAGAGAATCCAACTGAAAGTGGATTGGTCATTCTGCCTAGTAACTGGGAACACCCAGGAAAACCTATTGGTCCAGATAATTGAACATTTCATTGTAGAAACCTTGCATACAGGAAGACAGATGATTCTCTCTCTCTGCCCATGCTGGAGGAGGGATCCAAAGCAGAGGTGGGAGTTGTCTATAGTAATTAATCTCTTTAGATGTTCCCAAATGGAGTTAAAACATTTCCATTTCCCCACTCACAGCCTATTACTTCCCTTTCTCTGCCTTATGAACATTTTAGTCCCATTAAAGCTAAAATAACTTGGAGATGTTTCAGATATTTAATACCGAAGGATATTGTCTACAAAGAGTTATAATGTGTGAGTTTAAATGGCTCTGATCATTCAAGAGCCTGGGAAGCACTGAATGTGAGATATTTCTTAGGTTTGCTTTACACTGGCGACACTTCCTTAATTAATCTGTTTCGAACATGAGAGAAACTCCTGTTTTCTCTCTTCTCCCTGTTCCTCTAGCCCAGGGGTCTCAAACACAGGGCGGCCCGTGGAGTTATTTGCTGCGGTCCGCCAAGCTCCCAACCCCATCCCCCCGGTGTTTTTTCCTGTGGCTGCCAAGCTCCCCTCATCCCCCGCCCCCAGCGCGTCGGGTCCCTGCTCCTCCACCTACCTCCAGGCACTTAGCGCTTTCCATGAGGGAGGGGGAGGAGCTGGGAGCTGCGTGCTCAGGGGAGGAGGCGGAGAAGAGGCGGGGCAGGGGCAGGGATTTGGGGAAGGGGTTGGAATAGGGGCAGGGAGGGGTGGAGTTGGGATGGGGTGGTGACTTTGGGGAAGGGGTTGGAATGGGGGCAGGGAAGAGGTGGCAAGAGGCAGGGCCTCATGGAAGGGGTGTAGTGCGGGTGGGGCCGGGGGCAGAGGGGTGGGCTTTTATATCTTTGTATGAAAAAGTGTCAGTGATGTGGCCCTTGGGCCAATGTACTAGTCCTCATGTGGCCCTCATGGTGATTTGAGTTTGAGATCCCTGCTCTAGCCCAAAGGTAGTCAATTGGCAGACTGTGGGTCAAAGCCGGACTGCCAGACACTTTTGAATGGACCCCAAAATCTTTTTATTTACTTATCTTTTTTTTTTTTATTATTATTATTATTATTATTATTTTTCTCTGGAGTCTGGACCGTGACCATATCTTGACAAAAATAATTAACTAGCTGTTCCTGACCTCTTTATATTGCTTAGTTTGGTTCCATAATTGTTTTTCTTCCTCCCAGCAAAACTCTCCTTTTGTGTCTTATTTTTTCAGGGAGTGAAGAAGCAGCAAGGGGAAGAGAATCTGAAGGAGCAACTGGCCCAGGTTCTGCAGGAGGTAATTTACTACAAAGCTAGGCGTGGTCCAGCTGTGTAATGTGGGGAATGCCTAAACTTTGCCTGCTATTCCGGCAACTGGCCAGGAGCCCTAGGACTGTCCCTCAGGAACAGATTGCAACTGCTTTTCGTCTCTGTGATATTGGTGACAAGTTCCACACTCCATGATAATTGGCAAACAGAAATACTGTGGAAAAAGAGCAAAAATACACTAAATACAATCTAAAAGCTTTAGGTAGCTTCAATGAATATTTAACTTCTCAGTTGGCTGAACCTTTGCTAACTGGCTTTTTATAAGCTAGCTGTCACATCTCTAGCTGCTGCTTTCTTTTTTCTAAATCAGCTTTTATTGGCACATGTCATGGTATTTCCATGCAGTGTTGTTGTAGGATATTAGACAGGCAAATTGGCTGAGGTAATATCTTTTATTGGACCAACTTCTGTTGGTGAGAGACAAGGTTTTGTGCTACACAGAGTTCTTCAGGTCTGGGAAAGGTATTAAGGCTTGGTCTATACTACAGAGTTAGGTCGACATAAGCTACCTTATGTCGACCTAACTATGTCAGGCTATGTCTTCACTGGCAAGTTTTTGTGCCCCCCTCATTCTCCCCTTCAGTCGCTGGAAAAGCTCCGGGTGAGGATGGGCACCACCGACACAGGGAGGGTAGTGTGGACATCAGCCACCGCAGTAATTACTGTGGTGGCTGTAAGTTGACCTAACATACCTTGATTTAAGATTGTAGTGTAGACGTGCCTGAGAGTGTCACAGCTAAATACAAGATGAACAGATAGTTTAGCATAAGTAGTTAGCACATATTTGATGGGACCATTCAAGGTGAAGTGGCCCATTAACACCCCTTTAGTCATAGGACAAAAAGTGAGATTAGTGGGTTACAGACTGTTGTTATAAACCATCAGTCCAGTGTCTTTATTAAGGGGTTTAGGTTTATTTATACTTGTATTTATATTTTTTCTAGAATGACTAAAATAAAAGAACTTTGTTCATCTGTTTTTGTGTTTAAATACCAAAGTAAATTAATGTGAATGGGACAGCTCTTGTGTCTCCATTGCTCCTTGTCCTGGGATCTAAGCAGGCAGCACCATCTGCTCCTCCCTGAAAGGAGCCCAGATTTTTTGTTAGGCTCAAAGCCTACTTAGGTTAAGGCCTAGTCTACATTAGAAGCGCTACTTAGGCGCCGCTGCAGTGCGTCTGGTGAAGATGCTCTTTGCCGATGGGAGAGCTCTCCTGTCAGCATAACAACTCCACCTCTGCGACAGGCGGTAGCTACATTGGTGGGAGAAGCTCTCCGGCCAGCATAGCGCTGTCCACACCAGCTCTTGGATGTGGTTTATTCGCATCCCTGAGCGACATAAGTTATACAGAAGTAAGTGTTAGTGTAGACAAGGCCTGAGGTATGGATAAGAAGCTAACTAGGGCTATCCTGGTTATCCTCAGCCCAAGGAGACACTCCCACTGGGAGTTGGAAAACCCTGGAACCTCTTGGGATTTAACCCCCAAATTCTTATGTCACTACCTGATAAGATAAGAACGGCCATACTGGGTCAGACCAAAGGTCCATCTAGCCCAGTATCCTGTCTTCCAACAGTGGCCAATGCCAGGTGACCCAGAGGGAATGAACAGAATAGGTAATAATCAAGTGATCCATCCCCTGTCACACATTCCCAGCTTCTGGCAAACAGAGGCTAGGGACACCATTCCTGCACATCCTGGTGTAGTGAGGCACAACTGGGGTATGATTTATATCTCCCCAGAAATGTACTTCTGATAAACTGGGTTTGTATTTTCTAACCTATACTGAATTCAGTGACTAACCCATCTATTGATGTATTACATAAGGGTATTACCCTTTTTAACTGAGAGTCTGTTTACTTAGTGCTTGAGTTTTTTCCAGTTGTGCGTTACCGTGTGGCCTACATTTTACTTGCTTATAGAAGACTGATCCTTTTGATTCCTCATCTAAAGAAGTAATTGGAGTCCTTAAGCCCCTAGGAGTTGGGCTCATGTTGCACTGATTCATTAAAAAATTGGCAAAAATCTGTGAGTGATCAGGATGGTAGGGAGCATGTACGTTTCATTGGGGCAAGTTATGAGAATCTCTCTGGATTTATATTTTCACAGCATCGTGCCCTGATGGATGAGCTGAGCCGTAGCAAGAAGGATTTTGAAGAGATCATTCAAGCAAAGAATAAAGAGTTGGAAGTGACTAAGGTACTGAACTGAAATTGATTTTTCTGTTATGTTCATTAGAGCAGCACAATTTGCTGCCATGGAGGAAACAGGTTGTTCAGTACTTTCCTTAGAGCTTCCGATTGCCTGGAGCAGTGGAAATCTTGTATATTGAGGAGGTGACTGGCTTGCTTTCCGGATGACTGGAAAAGATGCCTTGTTTTGACAGTCCCCTACATGGAGTGGCACTGTGAATAGGCATTAGTGGAGGAAGCTCAAACCCAAAGAGAGAGTGCAGAGCAGAGAAACGTGGCACAATGTGCAGGAGCAGTGGCCCAATCTTTCCTTCCTCAGAAAAAGCCCTACCGAACTGAGTGAGTTTGAAAACTAGTGTTTCACTTTCTGTTAAAGTTCATACAACTAAAACTGCATTGAGCTTCTATCTGGGACTGAAAACAGCAAAGGAATTGACTGAATTAAGGCATGTCTCCTCCTGCACTAGGGCATGATGGAAAGCAATCGAGACAGCTCTCTATTGTGCCTACTCTAGGAGGACATGGCATCTCCCATCTTTGGCTGCATTTCCTTTGACTTTCGGTTCCTTCAGAACCTTAAAATTGTTTTAAATGTAGCTTTGGTTGTGACTTTCTCCATTTTACTTAGGAAGTAGACCAGATGCCTAGTATACCTTGGTGACTAGCAACCTGTTACATTTCACTCTACATCACTTTATGAGACCAAGGAAGCATCTTAAATTCCCAAGCTTCTACTTGTTTTTTTGCACTCCTCCATTTGAACCGTTTTGGCTGAACAGATACTTTCTATTCCTGCTGCTACAATAGTTCTTCTGACCTTAGACCTTTTATGCCAAGTTCATCCTGCGGTGAATTTTTGCTTCAAGGAAATATCCTTTAAGTAGTTAGGAAGGATCTGGAAGATATTCTGGAAAGCCTGACTCAGCTTGTACCTTCTTCACAAAAGTAGGACGTCAGTAATTGTTGAAACTATGTATTGTAACAACTATCTCTGCAGTGTCTGGGATTGTTCTCTGTACTGCTGTGGTTGCTGATTTGAAACCCTTTTCTTCTCCTCTCCATATAGAAAGAATGCAGACCTGAAACAAGAAAACCCTGGGATTGTGTGCTGTATCTGTCTCTTTCCTCCACTGCTCCTGCACCCCATCTCCTGCCCTTATTTAGTAAACCCTTTGCTCCTCAGCAGGTGACCATGTGTGTCTTCCTTACAGGAGGAGAAGGAGAAGGCGAGAGCGCAAAAGGAGGAGGTTTTGAGTCAGATGAATGATGTACTGGAGAATGAGCTGCAGTGTACAATCTGTTCTGAACACTTTATTGAGGTACAGTAACTGACATGGCTTTGTTCAGAAGGGAAAGGATTTAAGAAGCTTTTATTTTCAAAAGTCAAAGCAAAGTTTTTGTTGTTGTTGTTGTTTTTAAGTTTCTTCCCTTTAGATCTAGGAAATTATTCACACTGACCCAGATTTTTGTGTTTTGCTCCCCTTGCTGAGTATTGTCACTTTCTATTGTCAGTTATACCTACCCAATTACATTGAATTAACTGGGGTTGCATGGCTATAACTAAGGGTAGAATTTGACTCCCCTTCAGTAATCCTAGAAGGGACACTCAACTCAGATTAGGCCTGAAATGTAGGCTATTAAAGCATGAATAGAAATGTTTATTTTCATTTCAGTGGGTCATTTAGAAATTCCTTCTTAGCAGTTGAAACCTGAACACAATGACCTTGTTCTAGTCTCTGAGAATCAGAAAATTAAACTCCATCTAGTTTCACTATGGAGTGGTGCCTCAGGAAATATGCTTTAAATTGAAAGCATGGTCTAGTGTTTAAGGCTCAGGACTGGAATTTTGAAGTTCTTGGTTCTCTTCCGAGTGCGCCACAGATTTGCTGTAATCTTGGGTGAGTTACTTCATTTACCAGTTTTTCCATCTGAAAAATAGGGATAATCTTTACGTAGCTTGTCTTGTAAGGATTGGTGGTTTCATAAGTACTGTGTGATCCTTAGACAGCAGGTACTAAAGAAGGGCACTAATATTTTCTCTAAGAGGAAATGCCCATATGATGTTTTGCTAGTTTCACAGGATTTTTTTTTTTATCCCAATCTCAGTGCTCTGATGGTGTTCTTCCTCTTGACCTCCACAGGCTGTCACTCTGAACTGTGCACACAGCTTCTGCTCCTACTGCATCAATGAATGGATGAAACGTAAAGTGGAGTGTCCCATCTGCAGGCGGGAGATACAATCCAAGACGCGCTCCCTGGTTCTGGACAACTGCATTGACAGGATGGTAGAAAACTTGAACCTGGAGATGAAGGAGCACCGCCTGGCTCTCATCCGAGAGCGCAAAGGTGAGAGGTGGGTGGATGAGGTGTGACAAATGCTGTCTCTGTCTCCGTGTCTTTAACAGAACTTCCTTTGGCACTTGTATACCACAGGAATGCACTAGGAATGCACAGAGTCCTGGGAATGAACCTTTATTCCTATATGAGGTTACGGCTGTGTCAATATTTCCAGTAGATTTTTCAGAGGTTAGGATGGGAAATCATTTCAGAATATGTTACATAGCCAGATTGTTGCATTGTAAAATAGTTTGAGGAACTTTCTAGAGACTATATTGTATGAACCGTACTAGTCAGGGAAGTGGGAAGACTTCACTACCTGAGGCTAAGCAGTATTAGTTTATTTGGTGATATTTTTAGTAAACTATCATTGCTCCGAGCAGGTCTTGAAAAATCTACCAAGTGACTTCTAGACAGTGGGTTAAACCTACTGGCTATAGGTCAATATGAAAGCTGAGTGGTGGGAGGGCTGGTTGGCAAGTTCCACGGGCAACATGCCAGGGAGAAGCGTGGCACCAGCACACCGTTACTGGATATTGTTTTCTAATCTGCTTTTTTAGAGGAGTAATTTATAGTTGGCATTGGATGGGAGACCGCTGAAGATAACTGGAGTGCTGCGTGTAGTGTTGCTGATTCAGCAGGTCTCACTCTTCCTTCTGAGTCAATATTGAATTTAGTGCCTCAGCATGATTGAGGCACAAAACCATGGTCCTGTCCACTTGTCATTAAAACAAGACTAGTAAGGGTGTGAAGCTTGATATCCTGCCAAAATTCCAATGTGGGTAACACCATTCTACATCCCTGTTTCAAATCTCTTTCTAGAGCACCCATCACTACTATCTAGGTGCTGAAATACAGAATTTATTCTCCACTGCTCTTCCTAAAAATGGTTGTTGCTGTGTGCTGTTAAATCACTACTTGGTTCCCCTTTAGAGGTGGGTGCATGATCCCTTTTATGTATAATGTGTACAGCTCTTTGGGATCCATCCTAACGAAAGGTGCTTTTGAAATATTTCAGATCCTCCTTGGTGAAACAGAATGACATCACTAGACATTGTCAATGCTAACCTGAAAAAAACCACCTTTAGCCAAATCAGTCTGATTCCCTCAGAAAATGCTGCACTGCTCAGAGGCTTTCCAGCACTGCTTCATGGATTGCTTTCATCTCTGCAGAACTGACTCTGCTCAGGTGTAATAGCCTAATATGCACATCTGTAGAGTACACCAAAGCAGCATTGAAGTGTCTTGTCGTGGAGTTAACGGTGACCAGATGAAATGGTGTCTTTATGGGAATCCACTTCATTCTCACGTACAGGAAATCAGTGGTTCTCAAACATTTTATCCTTTCCTCAGGCCCCAACTTCATGTGAGCCCGATACAGTGTTTAACTATTAATTGAATACTACGGCAAAGAAAGCGTTATAATAGCCTTTATTTTGACACATTTCAGTGAGATGGATGAGCTTGTTTCTATGCAGTGGTGGAAAGATTGACTGAAACTGGAATGAGCTCCAGTTATACATGGATTCCAGAAGGGAACTGGCTGGGAGACAGGCTCAACAGGGAATGATTAGTTATATTTCAATAGTACCTAGGAACTCCAGTCAAAGATTAGGGCCTCTGCAAACAAGTAACAGCAGACAATCCCTGCCTCAGCAGGCCCATAGTTTCCAGAGGCTTGAATGGAGTCATTGTTGTCCTCCGAAGTCTTTTGCTCCTTGATGCCCCTCTCTGACTTTGTTCCTTTTCACCCTCCTTACTGATAAGGCCCTGAGGTAGCCAGCTGCTGCAATCTCCTCTGGTGACTCCACATTGATTGGTACCAACAAGGGAGCATTTGGTTGGGTACCAACAGGGAGAGCATTAACAAGAGGTGAAGAGAATGTCTCCTTGCCCTCAGTGCTATTCCTGCAGCCCTGTTGGAACTGGAATACGCATACAAGAAATCAAAGAAAATCCCATTCATGTTGTTTTTTCAAGATTATAAATAGAAAAGACAAGCCCCACCCAGATGGTCTCCAGACCTACAGCTTGAAAAACTTGCTGTAAAGCGTACGGTGTGGCAGTAAGAGGAGGTACTAAAGTTTCAAAGAGAATTCTAGCAATTAGCACTGACTGTAATCTAGCCACCAGCTAACTACAGTATCTGTGTATGTTTTGAATGCAGAGAAACAGGATGTCTTAGTGAACCCAGCCACGGACAGTGAGAGCAGTATCATTTCTTCTATCTATTCCATCTTGTCGATGAGCAGTTATGACAGTGATGACTTTGAGGAGGACTCTGACTACGATGATATCTATGATATCTATGGTATCTGAACTCCCATATCACAGATTGGATTGCCTGTGAGCCATGCAGAATCAACCCAAGTGTGCTTGGATCTACTGCTGTCAGAGGTGAATGTACTGGATGTTTGGAAAGATAGGCGTTGAACAGCCTGGAATTCGAGCTGCAGACGAAGAGTGTTTATCAGAGCACTGTTTTTGTTTTTAAATGAATGTATAATTTCTTGCCCTCTGAAGCATACAAACTGGAATTGTGGGGGTAAACTAATGCGTGTCATGCTAAGTATGTTTACATACAAACTTTGATTTCCATGATCACTTGTGACCTGATCAGTAGAATAACGTCCTGGTTTCCCTGCATGCTCCGCTGCTTGTCTGCTGGGTTGAATTACACCTATTCAAATGTTTGTCTGTTTCCTTTATTTCAGCTAGTGGAGAGAATGGATAGATATTTGAGCAGGCCTGCCATTCCATCCAGCAGATAGCAGAGGTACACCTAACACACCAGTACAGTGTCAGTTTAATATGGGTTTTCTTTGTGTGATTTTACATGACAGCTTGACTCATGCTCGTCTTTGTGTCGTTAAGCGGTAACACTTGGCTGACTGTACCTGTACCGTCCTTGGATCCTAGAGTGCTCAGTTCATTGTAGGTTGGGGTGCTGGGTCTCTGGCTACTCTACTGCTGTCACTTATTTTCTGTTAGGTAGAGATGGAGAAGACTGAATTACCCAAGTGTCGGCCTTAACCAGTGCTGTACTCTTGCTCGCAAAGCATCTTAGTCATTCTCTTTCCAGGCCTTTTCCTGCTTAAAGGAGGCGGGAAATGAGCACATCTAGGAACAATAACTTAAAAAACCTAGTCAGTCCCTGTCGGAAGCGGAGATAACTTTTATCTCTTCAGAAGTGCTGCTGCTATTTGAGTTAATGGAATGTCCGGTGGTCCTGGTGGGGAGGTAGCATCTGTGGCAAAACACAAGGCAAGAAGGGGGAAAGTACTGTATCTACATATTTTTACTGTTTACAAAATGTTGCTGTTCAGCTGGGACATAACACTAGCCTTGCAGCAAAGAAAATCCTCACTGAAGAGCTGGTGAACAAATCTTGCCTCGTTTTTGCAAGCACCTGACTGTGAAGTTCTGTTTTCATTGGCCTATATACTTGAGTTAGTTTTGTTAGCTGAAAGGTACTGTTTGAGTGTGTGAGAGAAAAAAAACACATTTATCTGTAGTAGTATTTCTCTATCCATGTGTACGTATGTACCTGTTTCTGTATTTCTCCTGCTTCAAAGAAGAGAAATGTGAACCCACTTCTGCTGTTCTGCCTGCCACACCCAGAGACACAAACTTCATTCTGCTAATTACTTTTGACTTTAATGATAAAAATGGGTCCTGATCTCGTTTTTATAGATCTGGTTGCTTAACGTTAAAAACATTTTCCCTTCTGATAGTCATAGCAGCCTTAGCATTTTACTGTTTTTATGAAGTTATTCCAAAAGACTCGTTCATTCAGGGAGTTGTACGATAAATCACACAGACCATTGTGCCCTGCATTTGTTGGGGCAGATAAGCCAACAATTTAATATAGTTAAAACACACAGCACCCTAACCCTGGGGATGTAGTATTTCTTAATTTAAACTATCCTGTGCTAAAGAAAAGACTCACTGCAGGAATGTGTGAAGGGTGCTGCCATTCCATGAGGCAAGTGTGTCCTCCTGACATGATTTGTGTGATCAGGATTGTAACAGGGACAAAATGTCTGATCTAGGAACCAAGGTGCAGGTAACTATCACCCTCCTTAAACTTCAGTATAAGGTTTCTCTCCTGCTGTGGAGGAGCCAACACTACCTTGAGGTTTTCTGCTCTCCTGTGCTCTTGACATTCAGTTCCTACATGCATATTCTCTTTAGAAGTGCTAGTCACTTGCGGGGGAGGAGTGTCAATAGAGGATTGGGAATGGTTGACACTAACCCAGGTCTCTCTGTGGAAGAAGGGGATCTGTTTCCATCTAACATGGGATAAACTCTCGGGAGCCCAAGGATTACAGATTTCTTCTATCTGATGTATTTTGCCATGTTGCTGTATTATTCTTTCTGCCTGTTTTATTTTTACTAAATATATTTATTTTGCTTCTTTGCTATTTCTGTCATTGTCTAATTATACCTGTTCCAAAACTTAAGTCAAAGAAATTAATTTCTCAGGGTGTCTGTGGGTGGTTTCTATTCTTCCCTAAAGCCAGTTAAAACCACAATGCAAGGAGGACTAGGATTAATGAAATCTGCTCACCTTCCAATACTGTCAGTAGTAGGTGCATTGGGTGTAGATGAGATGATGTGATAGACCAGGGCATTGCTCACCTGCATGTACCCTTTATCAACAAAATAGCCCTTCACAACTGTAAATTTCCCCCCTTTAAAATTAAATGTGCTCTTTGCAAGGAGCAGAATAGCAGAAACACACTGAGGACAGACTATCCAAGGAACAACCATGTGAAAAGTGAGTTCTGCTAAGTAGGGTTACCTTAACGGGCACCAGATTGTGACAGCAATATTTCAAATGGAGCAATAGTTGGCAGCTTCATGTATTTTGGGTTCTAAGGCACAAATAGAGTTCTTCGTCCAATAGATATTAGTAAAGCATGTAAAATAAGATTTACCTTATGGTGGTGACAGAATACATGGCCTGGTAAGTGAAAACTCTGGAAAACAAGAGTAAGGCTAAAACCTGGCATCTTGCATTTAACCCTTTCCAGTTTTAAGGTCCTTGGTAAGTCTTAGTCATCGACCTTGTTCCTGATGCAAGAACATAAGAACGGCCATAGTGGGTCAGAGCAATGGTCCATCTAGCCCTGTAACCTGTCTTCCGATAGTAGCTGGTGCCAGAAGCTTCAGAGGGAATGAGCGGAACATGGCAATTCGGAGTGATCAGTCCTCTGTCATCCAGTCTCAGGTGCTGGCAGTCAGAAGTTTAGGGATACCCAGAGCATGGGGTTGCATCCCTGACCATCTTGGCAAATATCCAAAGTTGGACCTGTCCTCCATGAATTTATCTAATTCTTTTTATGAACATAGTTATACTTTTGACCTTCACAACATCCCCTAACAACGAGCGCCACCGGTTGACTGTGCACTGTGTAAAGAAATACTTCCTTATGTTTGTTTTAAACCTGCTGCCTGTTTATTTCCTTAGGTGACCCCTCGTTGTCGCGTTAGGTGAAGGGGTAAGTAACGCTGCCCTGTTCACTTTCACCACACCACTCATGATTTTATAAACCTCTGTCCTATCTCCCCTCAGTCGTCTCTTTTCCAAGATGAAAAGTCCTAGTCTTTTTAATCTCTCCTCCTATGGAAGCTGGGCCTAGCTCCACCTCTCCGTCCAGCCCTAGGCAGTAGCCCACGGGGCCTTAGGGTTTCTGCGTCCATGCAGAGAGACTGCCAGGGCCAGCCCCCAGAGCGGAGTGGGGACAGGGGAAAGCCGGGTACCCCAGAGCGCCGCTCTGCTCCTCCGGCTCTAGCCCCTCCTAGTGGCGGGGCGTGGCCCAAGGATGCCCCGCCCCGCAGCGGCGGGCCCCGACTAATGGTCCCGCCCCCTTCTCCTTCCTCCTCATTTCCCTCCCGTCCCCGCCCTGTTTTCAACCCGCTCTCGGGTCGCCCCGCGGCCCTAGCGGCTCTGGGCGCAGGCGCGGAGCCGGCTCATACGTCACTGGCAGGCGCCAGGAGAGAGGGAGGACCCTGAGCGCGACGGGGAGCTAGAGAAACGAAAGTGAGCGGAGCGGAGTCGGCCTGGTTCTCTCGCCTCCGCCGCCTGCGGGCCATGGTGCCGGCCTGAGACCCCGCCCCAGTGAGTGCCGCCCGTGACCCTCAGCCCTGCCGCGCCCGCCGCCCAAGGGCCTTCCTGCTCCCCGTGGGGAGCTGCCGGGGGTCGGCGTTTGCCCCAGTCCCCAGGGCCTGGCTCTTGCGCGGCGGCTGTGCTGTGCCTCTTCCGTGGTGCCCTGCCCCTCCTCCCCTCCCCCCATCGCGGGCGCGCCCGTGCTCCCGGCCCGCGGAGCGCTCCCGGGGGCCTGCGGTGGAAAGAGGCTGGAGAAACACGAATCCCTGCGAACGGTGTCCCGCTCTGCGCTGCCCTCTGGGGACGCCGCCCTGAGAGCAGACTGCGGGCCCCCAATGAAGTGGGCCCCGTTGGGCTAATGAATCTGGCGATGCTGCGGTCTTTTGTGAAGGGCTTTGTACGTACCTCCTAATTCCGAGTAGGAGAGAATCGCTGGCACCTGTGGGTCTAATTTTGCCATTGGTTACAATCCCGCAACATCCACTTACATTCGCGACATCCCTCGACGTGTATCTCTTGGCAGAACTGTGCTCAGTTCCTTCCTGCTGACGCTACTGTAAGAGTAGCTTCAAGGCCCCGTGGCTCCACCTGGGTGGATTTTTAGGCTGGATGGTTCTGTGGTCCTGTCGGACCGTTAGCGTTCAGTTCTTTATTTCCTTGGGTTTTAATCCTGTTAGACTACAAACACTGATATTGTTTGTTCTTCGTGTTAAATATTTAACTGAGATTCCTGCAGCACTTCACCTACCCCAACAGAACCTAGCTCTTGCTCTTAAGTAGTGTATGTATTTTTATCCCTATGCCGCATTCCGTTCCCTGGCATTTTTCCCAGCAAACTCCTCAGGCTTGGTTGAGTTCAATGGAGGGTAATTGACTCTCATTTGTTTCTGCTCCCTGGGGTTATGCAATGGTTATTTATCTGTCAGCAAACTCTTCAGTAACATAAGAATGGACATATTAGGTCAGACCAAAGGTCCATCTAGCCCAGTATCCTGTCTTCTGACAGTGGCCAATGCCAGGTTCCCCAGAGTCAATAAACAGAACAGGTAATATTCAAGTGATCCATTCCTAGCTTCTGGCAAACAGAGGTTGGGGACGCCATCCCTGCCCACCCTAGCTAATAGCCACTGATGGAGCTATCCTTCATGAATTTATCTAGTTCTTTTTTTGAACCCTATTATAGTCTTGGCCTTTACAACATCCTTTGGCAAGGAGTTCCACAGGTTGACTGTGCACTGTGTGAAGAAATATTTTTTTGTTTGTTTTAAACCTGCTGCATATTAATTTCATTTGATTACCCCTAGTTCTTGTGTTAACACTTCCTTATTTACTTTCTGCACACCAGTCATGGTTTTATAGACCTTAAGCATATCCCCCTTAGTAGTCTCTTCTCCAAGCTGAAAAGTCCCAGTCTTTTATTAATCTCTCCTCATACAGAAGCTGTTCCATACCCCTAATAATTTTTGTTGCCCTTTTCTGAACCTTTTCCAATTCCAGTTTTTTTTTTAAGATGGGGCAACCACATCTGCGTGCAGTATTCAAGATGTGGGCGTACCATGGATTTATATAGAGGCAACATGATATTTTTTGCCTTATTATCTATCCATTTCTTAATGATGCCCAACATTCTGTTAACTTTTTTGACTGGTGCTGCACATTGAGTGGATGTTTTCAGAGAACTATCTGCAATGACTCCAAGATCTCTTTCTTGAGTGGTAACAGCTAATTTAGACCCCATCATGTTATATGTATAGTTGGGATTATGTTTTCCAATGTGCATTTACTTTACATTTCTCAACACTGAATTTCATCTGCCATTTTGTTGCCCGGTCACCTAGTTTTGAGAGATCCTTTTGTAGCTCTTCGCAGCCTGCTTGGGACTTAACTATCTTGAGTAGTTTTGTATCATCTGCAAATTTTGTCACCTCACTGTGTAACCCTTTTTCCAGATCATTTATAAATATGTTGAATAGGACTGGTTCCAGTATAGACCCCTGGGGGATACCACTATTTGCTGCTCTCCATTCTGAAAACTGACCATTTATTCCCACCCTTTGTTTCCTATTTTTTAACCAGTTACCAATCCATGAGAGGACCTTCCCTCTTATCCCATGATAGTTTACTTTGCTTAAGAGCCTTTGGTGAGGGACCTTGTCAAAGGCTTTCTGAGAAGCTAGGTACACTGTATCCAATGAATCCTCCTTGTCTACATGCTTGCTGACCCCCTCAAAGAATTTTAGTAGATGGATGAGGCATGATTTCCCTTTACAAAAACTATGTTGTCTTTTCCCCAACAAATTATGTTCGTCTGTGTGTCTGATAATTTTGTTCTTTACTATAGTCAACCAGTTTGCCTGGTACTGAAGTCAGGCTTACCAGCCTGTAATTGCCAGGATCACTTCTGGAAACCTTTTAAAAAAATTGGCGTGTCATTAGCTATCCTCCAGTCATTTGGTACAGAAGCCAATTTAAATGATGGGTTACAGACTACAGTTAGAAGTTCTGCAATTTCACATTTGAGTTCTTTCAGAACTCTTGGGTGAATACCATCTGATCCTGGTAACTTATTACTGTTTAGTTTATCAATTTGCTACAAAACCTGCTCTAATGACACCTCAGTCTGGGACAGTTCCTCAGATTTGTCACCTAAAAAGAATGGCTCAGGTTTGGGAAACTCCCTTACGTCCTCAGCTGTGAAGACCGATGCAAAGAAATCATTTAGTTTCTCCGCAAAGGCCTTATCATCTTTGTGTGCTCCTTTAGCAAATTGATCGTCCAGTGGCTCCACTAGTTGTTTAGCAGGCTTCCTGCTTCTGATGTCCTTAAATTTTTTTTGCTATTACTTTTTGAGTCTTTGGCTAGCTGTTAAAATTCTTTTTTTGCTTTCCTAATTATATTCTTCTACTTAATTTGCCAGGTTTTATATGCTTCTTTCTATTTTCCTCACTAGGATTTAACTGCCACTTTTTTAAAGGATGCCTTTTTGCCTCTCACTGCTTTTTACCTTGTTGTTTAGCCACAGTGGCACTTCTCTGGTTCTCTTACTATGTTTTTTAATTTGGGGTATACATTTACATTGAACCTCTATTATGGTGTCTTTAAAAAGTTTCCATGCAGCTTGCAGGGATTTCAGTTTTTGCGCTGTACCTTTTAATTTCTGTTTAACTAACTTTCTCATTTTTGTGTAGCCCTCCTTTCTGAAATGAAATGCTACAAGTTGGGCTGCAGGGATGTTAAATTTAGTTATGTTATCTTCACTACTGCCAGGCTATATTCACCTCTTGGACAAGATCCTGTGCTTCACTTAGGACTAAATCAAGGAATGCCTCTCTTCTTGTGAGTTCCAGGACTAGCTGCTCCAGGGAAGCAGTCATTTAAGGTGTCAAGAAACTTTATCTGCATCCCATCCTGAGGTGACGTACCCAGTCAATATGGGGATAGTTGAAATCCCCCATTATTATTGAGGTTTTTTATTTTCATAGTATCGCTAATCTCCCTGAGCATTTCGCAGTCACTATCACCATCCTGGTCAGGTGGTTGGTAATATATCCCTACTGCTATATTCTTCTTATTAGAGCATGGAATTACTATCCATAGAGATTCCATGGTACAGTTTGGTTCATTTAAGATTTTTACTTCATTTGATTCTACACTTTCTTTTACGTATAGTGCCACTCCCCTACCAGCACAACCTGTTCTGTCCTTCCGATATATTTTGTACCCTGGTATTACCATGTCCCATTGATTATCCTCATTCCACCAAATTTCTGTGATGCCTATTATATTAATATCCTCCTTTAATATGAGGCACTCTAGTTCACCAGTCTTATTATTTAGACTTCTAGCATTCGTATATAAGCACTTTAAAAACTTGTCACTTTTAGCTGTCTGCCAGTACATGATGTAATTGAATTGGACTTTTTTTCATTTGACTGTTTCTCATCAGATCCTACCTGTATTTTATCATCTTCCATCCTCTCCTCCTTCCTAGGACATAGAGAATCTCCAATAATAGATCCTCCCCTAAGGGATGTCTCTGTCTGAACCACGTGTTCCTCCGCACCTGTCGACTTTCCCCCAGCCCTTAGTTTAAAAACTGCTCTATGACCTTTTTAATTTTAAGTGCCAGAAATCTGGTTCCATTTTGGTTTAGATGGAGCCCATCCTTCCTGTTTAGGCTCCCCCTTTCCAAAAAGTTTCCACAGTTCCTAATAAATCTAAACCCCTCCTCTCTCTACCATCATCTCATCCATGCATTGAGACCCTGCAGTTCTGCCTGTCTAACTGGCCCTTTGCATGGAACTGGAAGTGTTTCAGAGAATGCTAACATGGAGGTCCTGGACTTCAATCTTTTACCTAGCAGCCTAAACTTGGCCTCCAGGATCTCTCTTATCCTTTCCTATGTCATTGGTACCTACATGTACCACGACCACTGGCTCCTCCCCAGCACTACACATAAGTCTATCTAGATGTCTCAGGAGATCCACAACCTTTGCACCAGCCAGGCAAGGCACCATGCGGTTCTCCTGGTCATCGCAAACCCAGCTATCTGTGTTTCTAATGATCAAATCCCCCACAACTTACCTGTCTCTTCCTAATAACTGGAGTTCCCTCCCCCAGAGAGAGATCCTCAGTGCGAGAGGATACCATGATGTCATCTGGAAGGAGGGTCCCAACTAATGTAATTTAATAGGAAAGACAGGTCCCAACTAATGTAGTGTAATGGGAAAGAGACTTCTGTATGCATCCTTATTTACAGCTTTGCTATAAAAAGGGTGGGAAAACTATTTTTAAAAATCCGCGTTTGCAGGATCAGGTTTCAGAATGTTCTGCCTCCTTCAGAAGAAGTTGACTCCTTTATGCAGCTTTTCAGAGGAAACTGAAAACACCCACTGAACTGACCTTACATTTCCTCAATTATGTACTGCTAGTGCAGAACGAATCTCTAATATGCACTGTTAAAAAGCCCTTTTGGAGCCAAATCAAATGTCTGAGTTCCCAAGTGTGGGGAGACCTCTCACCAGTTACTCTTTCTTCTCCTGGTTGTGGGGTTTCACATACAGTTGTGGTTTAAATTGGTCAACAGTAGGGAAAGCTGCTGTGTGTCCTGGTTCCCTGTTTTTGAACTAACAGCTTTGGATGGCAGCCAGGGAAAAGCAACCATGTTTATCTGTGGCAGGTTTTGGAGGCAAAGCATAGTGCCCAAATAGCATGAAAAACCATGCACTCTGCTGGACCGCAGCAACAACACAGACCTTGCCCCAGTATTGGAGGAAATGAACTTGCTGGATGCTTACTGTTTGTTCTCTCCTTGCAGTAAAAATGAAGAGACGAGCAGAGCCCGAATTTAACAGCAACCAGAAGCAGAAAAAGAGGGCAGAAGATCTGGGACTGAACCTCAGTTCCACTTCCGATGATGAACCTCCATGTAGTAATCATGCAACTCAAGGTAAGATCAGAAGTAGTACGGACACCAGAGTTGCAAGGAGATAGCCTTGTAGGAAAGGCTGCTTTTCTCTTCAGGGATTTAATTAATCAGCTGGAATTGAATGCAGGTATTCTGGATCCCAATTCAGTGCCTTAACCACAGGACCATCCTTCCTCTCTAGAAGGAAGGACTATACAGTTTCTATCCCCAAACTGGGGGTGGGGGGGAATTAATTTTTTCCCCTCCATATTCTTATCTGGACACTCTCTTTACTGCCATCTGAAAATAACAACGAATCATATAACCTTTGTTTGCTTTGTCCCTTGTATCTACTCTTTTTCTTTTGTACATTAGAAATATTAAGAGTGTCATGGATGGACTTACCTGGACGACCTTCTGAATTTCTCAAAAGATGCATATTGTGAGCTCATGCACCTTAATTGAAAGGGCAGTGTGCTGAATCCAAATGTATCCATTCTCTGTAGTGTTAATTAGTCACTGAAGTTGAATAACCTTAACAGAGGTTTTTAAAAGTCGTTACATTTCCCTTCTTCTCTCCACTGCTGTAACTTTCACAGTTCTCTGTTCTTCTGCTGACCTCATTTCACTTGTTCTTCAGTCACTACCTGGATTTCTAACATTAAAAAACAGGCCTGAAATATCGAAACACACACACAAACCCCCTCATTACCCCCATATCTATCTGTCCATTAGGAAGAAGCAGAAAAGGTATCGGTGTCACATTCAGGCTCTTGGGAATCTGCCAATATAGCCTTCAGTTTGGCACACCTCAGGCATCTCTGTGTGCACGCACTAGGCTCTGCCACATTGGTTGCAGATGGCTGTGATTGAATTTAGCATGAACTCTGATAAATTTATTTTGTAAATGTAAAATGGTATTTGACCACTGGATTGATTAACTCCTTCTCCCAAACCAATTTATTTGTTTTAAAACCTAACCTTCATCTTGGTCAAATGGCTTCTTAAAAATAAGATTGCTATTAAAGCTGGTTTAATGATTCACCGTTTGGCTGTAACTCAGATGAAATTTAGTACTTTATTAATTGGTGCGATTGCGTTCTGTAAAATTCATCACACATGTCTTTTTTTTCCTTTGAACTCACTTTAGATATACATTGCATCAGGGAGCATGCCCTGTGAGATGTTACTCTGTTTTTAAATACCAGATATATTGCTGCCCTGTTCAACTGTAACGGAGGAGGAGAAGGACCTTGGAGTATTGGTTGATCATAGGATAACTATGAGCTGCCAATGTGATATGGCTGTGAAAAAAGCTAATGCGGTCTTGGGATGCATTAGGAGAGGTATTTGCAGTAGGGATAAGGAGGTGTTAGTACCATTATACAAGGCACTGGTGAGACCTCACCTGGAATAGTGTGTGAAGTTCTGGTCTCCCATGTTTAAGAGGGATGAATTGAAACTGGAACAGGTACAGAGAAGGGCTACTAGGATGATCCGAGGAATGGAAAACTTGTCTTATGAAAGGAGACTCAAGGAACTTGGCTTGTTTAGCCTAACTAAAAGAAGGTTGAGGGGAGATATGATTGCTCTCTATAAATATATCAGAGGGATAAATACCGGAGAGGTAGAGGAATTAGTTAAGCTCAGTACCAATGTGGACACAAGAACAAATGGATATAAACTGGCTACCGGGAAGTTTAGACTTGAAATTAGATGAAGGTTTCTAACCATCAGAGGAGTGAAGTTTTTGAATAGCCTTCCAAGGGAAGCAGTGGGGGAAAAAGATCTATCCAGCTTTAAGATTAAACTTGATAAGTTTATGGAGGAGATGGTATGATGCGTTAACATGGTTTTGATAATTAAATATTCATGGTAAATAGGCCCAATGGCCTGTGATGGGATATTAGATAGGGTGGAATCTGAGTTACCCAGGAAAGAATTTTCTGTAGTATCTGGCTGGTGAATCTTGCCCATATGTTCAGGGTTTAGCTGATCGCCATATTTGGGGTCGGGAAGGAATTTCCTCCAGGGCAGATTGGAGGAGGCCCTGGAGGTTTTTCGCCTTCCTCTGTAGCATGGGGCACAGGTCATTTGCTGGAAGATTCTCTGCTCCTTGAAGTCTTTAAACCACGATTTGAGGACTTCAATAGCTCAGACATAGGTGAGAGGTTTTTCGCAGGAGTGGGTGGGTGAAATTCTGTGGCCTGCGTTGCGCAGGAGGTCAGACTAGATGATCATAATGGTCCCTTCTGACCTTAGTATCTATGAATCACTGATGTATTGAAGAATGTGCTATCTCTTACTCCTGATCTGTTTCCTTTCTCCTAGAGCCATAAGAGTAACTGCTGCATTAGTTCAGATGAAAGTCTTAAATGACAATCCTAAATAATGTCTTGGATTCTCAATAATGTTTTACAGATTAACTGACAAGGTCCTTGTAGAGGCAGTTATGCCTGTCACTTGCTTTGGCAGAGTAATTCTTTGCCTAAAAATTTGTGATTTTTTTTTTTAAAGGAGGATGGTCATATTACTCAGGTTAATTATATTGTCATTACAATATTGCCCATTAAGGCCTTAATGGAACTTTCTTAAGTATATTTTTTCTGCTTTAAACTCATTTTGCTTTTTTTCCATATACCTGTAAAATCCTGATTTCTTATGTTCACATTTAGACTTTTTTTTTTAAATGTAATAGCTTTGCCCACTCTTGGGTTCTAACTGGATAGCATTAGCCATGGAACCACAGTGGTGCCCAGCAGCTCTGCTTATGCTGAATGGCTGATTGCGAAGCTGTGCTAAAGTGTTAACTGAGTGACTTCCATTGACTAAGATGGGAGTTGTGGCTAATGTCTTCTCCCACTCAGACTACTTTGAAAATATTAGGCCTCAGGCAGTATTCCAGCTCAATATGGGAGAAGGCAGCTTTGTGCCCTGCAGTGCAGAAACCTTCCTAGCTCCCAGTCAATCCTATAGGCGCTGACTCCGTGGGTGCTCCAGGCTGGAGCTGGGTCTCTTTAACTAGGATGTGGCTGTGGTGACACTTGCCAGACAGTCTCTAGTCTCTATTCTTGCTAAATGTTCCCAGCCAATAGAGAGAGTTATTGAGCGATCACTAAAAATATTCTACAAAACCTTGGCAACCTGACGTCTCTGAAAGAGCTGTTCCATCCTCACTGGGAACGACATGTCGGTGCCAAGGACCCTTGGGGCCAGGGTGGATTGATTTCAGTCACCAATTTAAATCACCACGTGGAAAGCCACAATTTAAATAACCAGTTTTAATCAACTTTTCCATTTGTGCTTCAGTTATTTTCTAAAGAAAGGTGCATTTTTACAGGTTGATATAGCCATTAAAACATGTTGATTTACAACTACATAGAGCCTTTATGCTAGATTTGGTACATCTTTTTGCTACGTAGAAGGGTACAGTATAACTATATACACTTATTTAAGCAATTATATAGCTTAATATTTAGATTTTTATTGTATATTTTTAGTATGTTTAGAAAATTGTGAGCAGTATTGCTTCTTTACTACTTTAGTTTTGCTTCTGGTTTGTGCCAAGATGCAAAATAAATAATTAGACATATATAGGAATGACATAGTAGGTCATGCTGGTGGGGGAATAGCACTATATGTGAAAGAAAGTCATAGTCAAATATAGTAAATATCTTAAATGATTCAAACTGTACCACTGAATTCCAGACTTGAATAATAGCAGTAGGAATATACTACCGACAACCTGACCAGAATGATGATAGTGATCGTGAAATGCTCAGGGAGATCAGAGAGGCTACAGAAACAGAAAACCCACTAATAATGGGAGATTTCAACTATCCCCCATATTGACTGGGTACATGTCCCCTCAAGACGAAATGCAGAGAGAAAATATCTAGGCACTGTTAATGTCTGCTTCTTGGAGCAGCTGTTCTGGGAACCCACAAGGGGAGAGGCAAGCTCCTGAAAGGAGCAGAGGATCTTGTTCAAGAGGTGAATATAACTAACCACTTGGCATAGTGACCATAATGTAATTAAATTTAACATCTTTGTAAAAGGGAAATACCAAAGAACCCCATCACGGTAGCATTTAACTTCAAAAAGGGAGTTCAAAAAACTACACAAAATGAGGAATCTAGTTAAATAGAAATTAAAACAAACAGAAGAGTGAAATGCCTGCAAACTGCATGGAAACTATTTAAAAACACTAAAATTTAATTTTGAGCCTCTATTTATACCCCAAATAATAAAAATCAAACAGTAAGAGGACCCAAAAAATGCCACCATGGTTAAACAGAGTAAAAGAGGCAGTTAAAAACAAAAAGACATCCTTTTAAAAATTGGAAGTCAGTCCTACTGAGGAAAATAGAAAGGAGCATAAACTCTAGCAAGGCAAGTGTAAAAGTATTATAAGACAGACCAAAAAAGAATTTGAAGACCAACTAGCAAAAGACACACAAATAGCAATTAAAAAAAAAAAAAGTACATCAGAAGCCTGCCAAATAACCAGTGGGCCAATGGATAATTGAGGTGCAGAGAAACTAAATTAATTCTTTGCCTCAGTCTTCACTGCAGAGGATGTGAGGAAGATTCCCACACCTGAGCCATTCTTTTTAGATGACAAATCAGAGGATCTGCCCCAGATTGAAGTGTCGATAGAGGAGGTTTTGGATCAAATGTATAAATTTAAGAATAATTCACTAGGACCAGATGCTGTTTACCCGAGAGTTCTGAAAGAACTCAAATATGAAATTGCGGAACTCCGAACTGTGGTATGTAACCTATTGCATAAATCAGTCTCTGTAGCAGATGACTGGAGGATAACTAATGTAACACTGATTTTTGAAAAAGGCACCAGAGGTGATCCTGGCAATTACAGGCTGGTAAACCTAACTTCAGTACCAGGAAAACTGGTTGAAACTATAGTAAAGATCAGAATGATCAGAGAGACAGATGAACATGGTATATTGGGGAAGAGTCAACACAGCTTTTGAAAAAGGAAATCATGCCTTCCCAGTCTGTTAGAATTCTTTGAGGGTGTCAACAAGCTTGTCGACAAGGGTTATCCATTAGCTATAGTGAACTTGGAATTCCAGAAAGCATTTGACAAGGTCCCTCACCTAAGGGTCTTAAGCAAAGTAAGCAGTCATGGGATAAGAAGGAAGGTCCATTCATGAGCCAGTAGCTGGTTAAAAGATAAGAAACAAAAAGGGTAGGAATAAATGGTCAGTGTTCATAGTGGAGAGAGGTAAACAGTAGGGTCCCCCAAGGATCTGGAAAAGGGGGTAAACTCTGAAGTAGCAAATTTGCAGACGATACAAAATTACTCAGGATAGTTAAGTCCGAAGCTAACTCTGAAGAGTTACAAAGGGATCTCTCAAAACTGCGTGACTGGGCAGCAAAATAGCAGATGAAATTTATTGTTAAGTGCAAAGTAATGCACAGTGGAAAACATAGTCTCAAATAGACATACAAAATGGAGTCTAATGTAGTTGTTACCACTCTAGAAAGATCTTGGTGTCGTCATGGATAATTCTCTGAAAATATCCACTCGGTGTGCAGCGGCTGTGTGTGGTAAAAAAACAACCAAACAAAAAGCTAACAGTGTTAGGAACTATTAGGAAAGGGATGGATAATAAACTAGAAAATATCATAACACCCCTATATAAATCCGTGGTACACCCACAGCTTGAATACTGTGTGTGGTTCCGGTCACCCCATCTTAAAATAGATATTAGAATTGGAAAAGGTACAGAGAAGGGCAACAAAAATGATCGGGGGGGTATGGAACAGTTTCCATATGAGGAGAGATTAAAGACTGGGTCTGTTGAGCTTGGAAAATAATGGGAGTAATGGGGGTTGTGACAGAGGTCTATAAATCATGACTGGTGTGGAGAAAGTGAATAAGGAAGTGTTATTTATCTCTTCACCTAACACAAAAACAAGGGTCACCCAATGAAATGAATAAGCAGCAGGTTTAAAACCAACATAAGGAAGCACTTCTCCACACAACGCACAATCAATCTGTGGAACTTCTGATAGCCAGAGCAAGGCTTGAAAAACTCATGCGATCAGGATGATCAGGAATCTTTCCTGGGCAAGTGCCTTCAATCTCTTGAGTCAGCTTTCCTTTTAAGAGAGGTTGTGTTAGTCCTTATGGTTGTGAAGGAAACCTTCCAAAAGTGACCCAAGTGTACCTGGTGCAGCCATGCTGCTTTTGTGCCGCTTGTGGTGTTATGGGGAGGGGAGTAGGGAGGTGGAAAGGACTTGACGGCTGCTATTAGGAGAACAGGAAACCCGGTCATTGCTGCTGGAACCCCAGCCACTGCTTCAAAGAGTAAATGACCCTGGGCAGGGCCTCTACCACTCCCTGCAGCAGGGGATACTGATGGGTGTCAGCATTTGGACCATTGAACCCAAGCAGAGGGTTGCACTGTGGGGTTCCCACAGAGCTCCCTGCTTGGTAGGATTATATAAGTTGGATGATACCCCACAGAACCCTGTGGTAGGAAGGTAGTCGGGAGGCTTGCTACCAGTGGTGGTCAGGCCAGCCGGCGCTGCCTTGCTCCTTAGCCCACTGCTCCCTGTTTTTGGGTGAGATGGGGTCTGGTTCAGGAGGAGGGAAAACTCAGTCCCTGCCACCTTATCCAAGGATCTTATATGTCAGGTGGCTGGGAAATGACACGCACGCACACACTGGGAAGCTACAGTCCAACATTTAAGTTTGATTTTGTGGGGGTGAGGCAGTATTTTGTGGAGGTAGCAAGAGCTGCAAAAAATGTCTATGTGAAGGGTTTGCATGTCTGTGGAGGTTTGCACTGGTGTAGCTCCATCACTCTAATTACACCAGTGTAAAGTCCTTAATGCTGACTGGGCCAGAGAGACTTGGTGAGCAGGTATTTGAGAGAGAGCTGGAGCCTTTTACACTGACCTACTCCCAGCAAGTGGGTAGAGTTTGGTTTCCAGTGTAACAGGTTTCATGTAAAAAGCTTTATTTTGTTCTTGGTTTTTTTATTGATAAATCCCAGCATCTGCCTTCCTGGAATCCAGTGTGCTGGGCTGGTATTCCACTCTAGGTATCCGGCATGCCTCACTGAGCTGTGTATCTGCTCAAGGAGGAGTATTGTCCACCAGCTTTCCCACATAATCTCATTCAGTAACAGTCCCACTGCCCTGATAACACTACCTCTAGGAGGTTTGGCAGCTGCCCACTCTTTGTTGTGGAAGATTCTGCCATATGGGGGTCTCCTCAGGACTGCTGAAATTCGGATCACTTTCTGACAGCATTTCAGTGTACTGCTCAATTATAGAGGGCTAAGGAGATATGTTTAATACAAGGCTATGGTACATCTGCACCTTACATATGCAAGGTAAAGAATTTGGTCCTACCTATATGCAGCAAGATAAGGATAATTAAATATCCTAGTTCAGGGCATAAGTGGATTATCATTGTGGTCAAGAATGACCCCCACTTTCCCCATTGGTATTATCAGGTACGGTAAATCCACATATCTAAAACATTTTCTACTAGTCGGAAAAGAGTGTGAATTGGTGTTTATCACAAATGTAAATGTCAGCTTGTTCTCAAGGGAGAAGTCAAGTGGCAGCCCTGGGGGGGGAGGGGGTTGTCTTTCACCTTCTTTATGGTGGAATGAGGTAGCAAGACAGCTGGTATTTTGTCTTGAGAGTTGTATCTGAAGTCTGCATGCTCCCCACAGCCAGTCTGAGCTATTGAAGCAGACTCTTTACTATCCCCTAGCCTTCTGGGATGTGAATTTGGAATTCCCATATACAGCTTCCCCTCTGATTAGCGAAACAAACGCTTGTTAATTTCTCCCCTCTGTTTCATTTTCAGAGTCTTCCAGTAGCGGCAGTGGGTCTGACAGTGAGAGCGATGAGAGGCGTCCAGTTTTCGGCTCTGGCAGCAATGAGTTCAAAGCAGACTCTCTTGTGGAGGGCACTTCCTCCCGCTACTCCATGTATAACAGCGTCTCCCAAAAGCTCATGGTAGGTCAAAGTCGCTTTTGAGCATGCTGCTAAAACTGGATGAGCAGCTGAGAGCAAAATTGAGTACATTCTGCTGTGAGAGATGCCCCTGGCATTCACCATTGTATCTTTCAAGCTCAGGATTTATGCAGAGCGCTGTTCTGTTTGCACTAATCGCAGTCAGTGATGACTGACGGCGGGCAGATCAGATGCTAATTAGAAGGCTAGAACCATGGTGAATTTCATCTTTCTTAGTAGCAAGGGAGACTCAGTCCAGCTAAATACGTGATCCATTCAAATCCAAGTCAGCCTTGCTGCACACACATTCTGTACAGAAACTTATTCCTATTAGCCCCAGGCAGCAGAATTTCAAGGAAGTTTGTGGCTCAGCAAATCTTTGAAATACATTTAAATGTAAATGCATTTGTGAGCTTGAGGCGCTGGAGTCCTGCATCATTTGTAAAACTTGATGAAGATCAGTGTTATATCACCATTTCCAAATTGGGGACCTTTCCACTGAGGCAACTGCAGAAGCTTTTATTAAAGTGTCATGCAGGCTTTACTTTGCTATAAGTACTTTGCTATAACTTCAGAGCGGGCCTTCCAAATATTACTAAAAATAATCTTTCCTTCAAGTAGCACCAGATCCCCTGTGGGCTTCTGAGACATCAGCCTGAGAGTGGGCAGCAACTTCTAGAGCTAACAAATATCAGAAAAAGGGGACGTGAAAGTAGTGATACCCCTTTGTGACATGGGAATAGCACAGGTACTAATGGCACAGCCAACTGGAGAGCTGGTGACTTCACCTGGTAGAGCACAATGGATTCAGTGTGAGTTCTGTCTACAGTGGTGTGCGCGTGTGTGCATGGACAGAGTGAGTTTGGTCACCAAATAAGGGATTTTGCAAATTAAGTCCACTTTGGACACCAACAGTGGCAAATCCAATGCCTGGCTTTCTGAGTATACTTCACTAACTAGCCCTGTGTGTGTTGGAGAAAAGACTACTAGCTCGATCTTCTAGGGTGTGGCATTTGTCAGTGAAGTGCTCATGCCATACAATATTAACCACTTATCTTGACGCTGCACTACACTTTTCAAGCCTTGTCCCGCACATGCCTGCCTAACTTGTAATTTCAGGTGACCAATTCTTTTTTTTGATCCTCCCGTCTCTGATAGTTGCCTACATGATGCATATTTCTTCCAGCCTTTGCTGCTCTGTAGCATTGTGACAGAGTGGTCTGAGGCCCTGGAACTTGGACCAAAGCCCAAAAGACCCAGTGGGAAGACTTTTGCTTGGCTGCTGACTACCCAGGAAAGAAAGATGGTCAGAGGAAGAGCTAGCTGGAGCCACTGGAGATGCTATACTGGAGGTAGGGCCTTACACTAGGCATGGACCAGAGCCTGGATGGCAGGGCCCCAAGTGGAGGGTGGGTGGTCTTTAAAGTCCCCAGTTGCAGACATTAAAACATTGAAAGAGACGGGGATGTTAAGATGGATAGCAGATGGAGACTGAACAGTGACTAACAGCAGAGTTCAGAAAATGCCAAGAAGAGCAAAGCAAATAGGAGGATCAGCAGTGGGCTGAGATGACCCCGCCTGACCGCAGAATGGGAGAATCCAGAAATAGAAGAAGATATGGAGGCAAGTCTCTTGACATTCAAAAGGGTAACTCAGCCCTGCAGATGGCCACAAGATCATCTGGCTTACCCCATATCTCACTGGAAAGGCTCTACAAGCCTAGTGGACTGGAGAGCCAAGAAGCCTAGGGCTACAGAAGGGTTATGGAAACCCTGTAGAGATGGTAGTATAATCCAGAGATCTAGCAACAAAGGTCCTAGTCCTTCTGATATAGAAATTCTGAAGACCCTTGAAGATAGTAAACATCTGAAGGAATTTAATTAAAAAATGGATTAAGTCCAGAAACGTTGCATCTTTGCTCAAATGACTAAGATACTTGTCCTGGAATTGTTTCTATCCAACCTGCTAGGTGATCTTCAGATCTGGGCTCTGGAGCAGAGACTGGGGAACTCTTTCTCCTAATGTCAGGATTTTCTCTCTGTAAGGCAGAAGCAGGAACAATGTTGAATCTGGTTAAGAACAAATCCCATCATTACTTGTGAGGTGAACGTTGTGGGATGGGAGACCCAAAAAGAAGATTGCTACCAATGTGACAAACTGTGGCACCTGAGGAGGTTTTGTTCCAGGGCTAAGACCCGCTCCTGGGGAAAATTTGGTAACTTTTCCATGTTGGGTGGGGGAGACCTTCGCTTCAAAACTAGTAGTACTAAAAGGAAGGCTAGTAAAAGCCTTGGTGGATTTGAGAGTCACCTGACCCTGGTTCAAGAACATGTTGAAACATACACAGCCAATAAACTCAATAACAGTTAGGTGTGTCCATGGAGACACTAAAGCATGTTCCCTGGCAGCAGTTAAGCTCCAAGTAGATGGACAAGAGATTCCTATGAGAACGGGCATGGCTGAAAAGCTTCCTTTTCCCTGTAGTATTGGGGAAAGATCTTCCTAATTTCACTAACTTTAATAAAGGAGACTGATAGCCTGACTTCAAGTAGTAACAGTCATAATCAGTTGGGAAAAGGTTTTAAGGAAGAAGAGGATGAGGATCTATCTTCCCTTTTTTCAGATATTTTTGAAGGAGAGGGGAAAGACTCACCCTACCAGGGGAGAAAGGAAAAGGGCTAAGGGCTTGCAAGTATCCATATATACAATATGGATATTGCTAAATATCAGCAAGAGGGATTATGCCCTCAAACCTTTCTCTCAAGGACTAGGTGAGAAGAATGTTGGTCAAACTAAATTCCCTTACCGTATAGTCCAGAATGGTATATTGTATGGATATGTGAGCACCCTAAGACTGAAAAGTGAGTGAAACAGCTGGTAGTCACCAGGGTTTTAGGCAGGGGCTCATGAAGATGGCTCATCAAGTCCCTCCCCGTAGGCCCACTTAAGGAACAAGAGATTTTACAAAGATTTTTCTGGCCCAGTGTTCCTGAAGAAGTAGCTTAATGGTGTCAGTTCTGCCCTGAATGTCAGTTGGTGGCACCAGAAGCAATTAAGACAGATATCCATTGATTGAGTCCTACTGTACACATACAATTTGAAAGGATTGTAATGGATATTGTGGACCCGTCAGAATGGAGTACCCCGGGGAACAGATACATTTTAGTTATTTGACTGTATAACCCGATATCCTGAGGCATTCCATTTACACAGTGCTACTGCCAGGAGAATTGCAGAGGAGCTGGTGACCATGTTTACTAGGGTGGTGTGACAGTTTCTTGCGGTGCCCAGGACTGAGAGTCACCATTGTTTCCCTCCTACCTCACCAAGAGAGAGTCTGGCTGGTGCTAAACTGGTTGACCTGATTTGCCAGTCTTAGCCACCCAAGCAGACTCCTCAAAGCCTTGCAAGCCCTCACTTCCCCTTGCAGGTTAGCAATAGGTGCATTCCAATCCCTAAGCTCCTCTGAAAGCATCCCCCTGTAGTATCCAGTCCTTAACCACTGGACGCTCACAGAAATTATCAGGTATGTTGTTCCCAAAAGCAACGGTGTACACACACTGCTTGACTGGTAAAACTCACCAGTCAAACTCACTGGTAAAAAATCAAGTCCTTTATAACATCACGGCACTGAAATATATTTATTGTGAATCAAAGGTTAAGTTTTTAAAAGGTAGCGAGTGAAGATAAATGGAAACAGGGTTACACATATAACATAAAATGCAATCCTACGTCCATACTTACTAATGGTTACCTTTCCTATTTAATAAAATCTTTTTCCTATTTAATAAAGTAGATTCCTATTTAATGAAGATTTTTCTCCCAAGGATTCAGTCTTTGACAGTGCTGCTGGTTTTCAGTCAAAACCAGGATCCAAGTTTTCATGAATATCCCATCCCCTTGAAGTGATTTCTTCAGTAAATGGACACCTCAAATGGCTTTCTTTTCTCCAGGTAGAGTCCCGTAAACATTTGAAATGCCCTCGTTGGTTGTTTGTTCTCTAGTGTGCTGACCCCATGTCAACTTCGCATCCTTATGTTGACTTGACATGCAAATGTAGCTCCCATTGTGTCTGGGTTATAATGTTTAATTCACATCAGAGGACAGGGATAGGTGAATAGACATGCTTTGCCTGGTAGAAAATCTGTTGGTCAACTCTGCCTTGTTACATAGTTTAAAACACGTTTTCAGTAGGAGCACATACCTCTTTAAATATCGTCTGGACATACGTATCATAGCGATATTAATGACCAGTGTGATACCAGCTTTTGTTTGACATTGATCAAGGCACAGCTCTTTCATGGTATTTATCCATATGTAGTATTAGGTATAGTGAGTTTCAGATCTGTTAGGAATTGTTGACATTAAGGCCGTGTCTACACTAGAGCCCTTACAGCGGCACAGCTGTGCTACAACAGCTCTGCCGCTGTAAGATCTCAATGCCAACGGAAGAGAGCTCTCCTGTTGGCATAATTAAACCACCCCCAGCGAACGGACATAATGCTGTCCACGCTGGTGCTTCTGTTGGTGTAACGTATGTCACTGAGGGTATGTCTACGCTACAAAATTAGGTTGATTTTATAGAAGTCGATCTTTAGAAAGCGATTTTATACAGTCAATTGTGTATGTCCCCACTAAGCACAGTCGGTCGGCGGAGTGCGTCCTCAATACCGTGGCTAGCATCGACTCATGGAGTGGTGCACTGTGGGTAGCTATCCTACAGTCCCCGCTGCCCATTGGAATTCTGGGTTAAGCTCCCAATGCCTGATGGGGCAAAAAACATGGTCGCAGGTGGTTCTGGGTACATGTCGTCAGTCTCCCCTCCCTCCCTCCTTGAAAGCAATGGCAAACAATCGTTTTGCGCCTTTTTTCCTGGGTTATCCATGCAGACGCCATAGCATGGCAAGCATGGAGCCAGCTCAGCTCAGCGCTGCTGTTGTGAGCATTGTAAACACCTTGTGCATTATCCTGCAGTATGTACAGAACCTGGCTAGGAGCCGCCAGCACAAGGACAATTGTGAGGAGGACATGAACAGAGATGTTCCTGAAAGCACGAAATGTGGCAATTGGGACGTCATGGCGGCAGTGGGGCAAGTTGATACAGTAGAACGCCGATTCTGGGCCTGGCAAACAAGCACAGGCTTGTGGGACCGCATAGTGTTGCAGGTATGGGATGATTCCCAGTGGCTGCGAAACTTTTGCATGCATAGGGCTACTTTCCTGGAACTTTGTGAGTTGCTTTTCCCAGCCCTGAAGCGCAGGAATACCAAGATAACATCTGCCCTGACAGTTGAGAAGTGAGTGGCAATAGTCCTGTGGAAGCTTGCAAAGCCTGACTGTTACCAGTCAGTCAGGAATCAATTCGCAGTGGGCAAATCTACGGTGGGGGCTGCTGTGATCCAAATATCCAAGGCAATCAGTGACCACCTGCTAGCAAGGTTATCGACTCTGGGAAATGTGCAGGTCATAATGGATGGCTTTACTGCAATGGGGTTCCCTAACTGTGGTAGGGCGATAGATGGAACGCATATCCCTATCTTGGCACCAGACCACCTTGCCAACCAGTATGTAAATCACAAGGGGTACTTCTCAATGGTGCTGCAAGCGCTGGTGGATCAGAAGGGACGTTTCACCGATATCAGTGAGGGATGGTCAGGAAAGGTGCATCTTTAGGAACCCCGGGCTGTTTGAAAAGCTGCAGGAAGGGACTTTCTTCCCAGACCAGAAAATTACCGTTGGGGATGTTGAAATGCCAATAGTTATCCTTGGGGACCTAGCCTACCCCTTGCTCCCAAGGCTCATGAAGCCATACACAGGCATCCTGGACAGGGGTAAGGAGCAGGTCAACTATAGGCTGAAGAAGTGCAGAACGGTGGTAGAATATGCCTTTGGATATTTAAAAGCCTGCTGGCGCAGTTTGCTGACTAGTTTAGACCTCAGTGCAACCAATATTCCCATTGTTATTGCTGCTTGCTGTGTGCTCCATAATATTGGAGAATAAGGGGGAGACGTTTATGGCGGGGTGGGAGGTTGAGGCAAATCGCCTGGCGGCCAGTTTTGAACAGCAAGACACCAGGGCGATTAGAGCGCAGCTAGGTGTGCTGCGCATCAGAGAGGCTTTGAAAAACAGTTTCATGACTGGCCAGGCTATGGTGTGACAGTTGTGTGTGTTTCTCCTTGATGCAAAACCGCCCCCTTTGTTGAATTTACTTCTCTGTAAGCCAATCCCCGTCCCCCGATTTGACCACAGCTGACAAAGGAAATAAAGTCCCTATTGTTTTGAATCCATGTAGTCTGTCTTTGTTTAAAAATAAAAAAGTGCGATCACTGACAAGGTTGCCCGGGTGGGGTGGAGGGAAGGATAAGGCCACATTGCTTATTGTAGTCACACTACAAATCAAAGCTGTTTGAATGACAGCTTTCTGTTGCTTGGGCCATCCTCTGGAGTGGAGTGGCTGTGTGCCCGGAGCCTTCTCTCCTCCTCCCTCTCCCCCCCCCCCCCCCGCAAGCTTTCTTGGGCGTCTGGATTAGGAGGATATGGAACTTGGAGAGGAGGGCAGGCGGTTATACAATGGATGCAGTGGCGGTCTGTGCTCTTGTTACCTTTCCTGCAGCTCCACCAGATGCCTGATCATGTCCGTTTGCTCCCTTATCAGCCGCAGCATCTCCTCCTGCGTATTCTGATCACGCTCACTGAATGCTTTCCTGGCCGCTGCCACTGAATGGTCAGGAAAGGTCCATGCATTCAGCTGTGCCCTATCAGCGTGGGAGGACTGCATGAGCTCGGAAAACATGTCATCGCAAGTGCTTTTTTTTTTTTTTTTTTTTCTTCCCACCTTCTAATCTGTGATAATCTCAGAGACTGAGTTGATACGGGGAGCATAGAAATATTTGCACCTGCAGGGGGGATAAAAAGGGAGAATAAAATTTAAGAGGATACATTTCTGAGAACAAAAGGGAGACACTTTCACAGTGAATCAAGCAATTCACAGCAGACAGCACCTGTGCTTTAGGTACAAGGTCGCATTTTGCCTTTTATATTGAGCGCCTGCTGGTATGGTGACACATCACACACAGCTGGGCAACAGAATTCGGTTTCCAGGCAGCCATGATAAGCCAAAGACTACACGGGGTTGGCTTCTTCTGCCTTCATAACATGTGGGAATGGTTTCAGACTGCAGCGCCCTCCTTTCCCATAGCAAGCAATGCCAGTGGGGTTTGCCGTTTAAAAGGAGGGGTTGCGGTTTTGGGGTGGATGTGCAGCATACGCCTCCCTGCCACCGCGTGGCTATTCTCTAGGATGATCCCTTTTAGCCAAGCACAGATAGTCCAGCACGAACAGGGTCCTTTTACTGTTCCCTTACAAAAATTCCCCTATTTCAACTAGGTGACTGTGAATGATATCGCTCTCCTGAGGCTGACACAGAAAGATAAAGCCCGAATGTTGTATGAGTGCGACCAAAACCCAGGATCATTTGCTGCCATGCTTTGTGCTGCAATGATTCCAGAATACTTGGTACTGGCTTGGCGTGGTAAAGTGTCCTACCGTGGAGGATGAAATAAGGCAGCTCTCTCAAGAAACCTTCTGCAAAGCCTTTCAGAGTACCTCCAGGAGAGCTTCATGGAGATGTCCCTGGAGGATTCCAGTTCCATCCCCAGACACGTTAACAGACTTTTCCAGTAGCTGTATTGGTTGTGAATGCATCCCAATTCTTCAGGGCAAATCAAACATTAAACACAATTGCTTTTAACCCCTGTACTGTAGTTACAAATGTGCACTCACCAGAGGTGCCTTCTCCACCTTCAGGGTCCAGGAACTCACCTTGGGAGGGTATTGGCTCTAGGGTGATGAAAAGGTCCTGGCTGTCAGGGAGAATGGATTCTCCACTTGCCTGCCTCGCATTCTCCTCCTCCTCCTCTTCCTCATCCACAAAAGCCTCTTCCGTGTTGCGTGAGACTCCCCCCTTGCAGGTGTCCAGGGTCAGTGGTGGGGTACTGATAGGGTCGTGCCCCCCCCAGAGAATGGCATGCAGCTGATCATAGAAGCGGCATGTATAAACTCTGACCTAGAGCGACCGTTTGCCTCCTTTGTCTTGTAGTAGGCTTGCCTGAGCTCCTTAACTTTCACGCAGCACTGTTGTGTGTCCCTGGTGTAGCCTCTCTCCACCGTGCCCTGTGCGATTTTGGCATAGATATTAGCATTTCTTCCTTTTGATCAGAGTTGTGCCTGCACAGATTCTTCTCCCCATACAGCAGTCAGATCCAGTGTCTCCCGTTTGCTCCATGCTAGAGCTCGTTTGTGATTCTGGGACTGCATGGTCACCTGTGCTGCTGAGCTCGCTGCGCTGACCAAACAGGAAATGAAATTCAAAAGTTCCCTGGGCTTTTCCTGTGTACCTGGCTAGTGCATTGGAGTCGAAAGTGCTGTCAAGAGCGGTCACATGGAGCACTCTGGGATAGCTCCTGGAGGCCAATACTGTCGAATTGCACAAAGCTGCGTCTGCACTACCCCAAATTCGATCCAAGAAGGTCAATTTTAGCGCTACTCCCCTCGTCGGGGAGGAGTACAGCAGGCAATTTTAAGAGCTCTTTAGGGCGACGAAACGAGGTTGGTTGTGTAGCCGCATTGCTTATAAAATTGACCTAACGTGGCTAAATTCGACCAGCCCTTGGGTGTGTTTTTTTTTTCTGCACCTCTGAGCGACAGTTTTGCTGACAAAAGGGCTAGTGTAGACATAGCCTAAGTAGTGAATCCTTTGTCAGCTCGCAATGAGTGGTTCTTAGGGTCACAGGTGGAAATCCCAAGAGAAATTCAGATGGATTAGGGAGCTAATTTCCAGGCATCCCTGATAAGAATTATACCAACTCCTGAGCATTAAACCCCTGCAGATGACCCCTTATTATTCCCATATAGCCTAGTGGAAAGGATTGTTCAATCCCTTAAAAAGACGTTGAAAAGCTGTGTAATCAGAATTTAGATGAAGGGTTACAGTGTTGCTTTGTCTCTTATTTTCATATTGAGAAGTCCCACAAGCTCGGTTCAATTTGTTGTGTGGCCACCAGCCCTCGTGGTCCATTAGACGTGATTGAAGAAGGTTGGGAGAGACAAACGGTTGATTCCTCCAGTGTTGTTATGTTATAAACATGGGGAACATACTTGCAGAACACTTCCACTAGCTAAAGAACATTTACAGAATGTCCAAGCTAGACAAGTTAGGTGGTACAATAAACAGGCCCGGGAACAACAGTTTAGGATGGGGAGTAAAGTTCTGTTGTTACCGAAAATAAGCTGCTAGGTAAATGGCAAGGCCCATTTATTATAATAAAACCAGTAAAACTGGTGGATTATGACATCAAACTCTCAGAAAAGAGAGAGATACATTTGTTAAATGTGTTAAACTCTGGATTTAAAGGAAAACTAGGAATTTAACATCAGTTCTCCCTGAAGTACATAATAATGTAATTATGACAGATTAAAAAGTACAGGAGACAGGAGATCATCCCACAAAGCAGTGGATTAATTGCTGAACACGCAGATTAGAACTGGTGTATCAATAAATTCCAGCACATAGTTTCTGCTGTGCCAGGAACAAATGATGTGATTCATTATGTTATTGACAGGGAAGGGCATGCTCCTCTCCCCAGAAGATCATGTCAGATTCCAGGACATCTTGAAACTTAAAAGTGGAGGAGGAAATAAAGCAAATGTTAGCTCTGTGAATAATTGAGCCATCAAACAGCCCTTGGGTGCTCTCCAATAGTGATAGCTAAAAAACAAACAAACCTGAGGAAAGCCACTTCTGTATAAATTTAAGAAAACTGAATGCCATTTCAAAATTTGATAATTCCCCTATGCCACAGATAGATGATTTGTCAGATTTATTAGGCAGTGCTACATACAGTACCTTGGATTTAGCCTCAGGTTATTGGCAAGTTCCCCTTGAGAAGGAGTCCAAATGTAAAACTGCCTTTACCTTGTCTCAGGGACTGTATCAGTTTAAGATAATGCTGTTTTGCTTGTTTGGAACCTTAGCAACATTCCAGTGCCTTGTGCACTGGCTATTACGGCCTTATGTAGGCTATGCTATGGTGTACCTGGATAACATCATTTACAGTCCTGATGGGGAAAGTCCCCTGAAGCACATAGAGTTGGTGACAGGTGCGATAGCTAAAGCCATTTGACTGTTAATCTTCAAATGTGTTGCTGGGCAGTTCTGAGACCAGATAATGAGGATATATTGTTAGCAATGGAAAAATTAAGCCAGAAGTGTCCAAGGTTAAAGCAGTTATGGAGGCTGCAATCCCCCTCACAAAGAAAGAGGGGAGATCTTTCCTGGGATTAGCTGGCTATTATCATAGGTTTTTTCTCCAGTTATCACAGATTACTGTTCCTCTGATGGATTTAGTAAAAAAGCCAAAAAGAAAAGGGCTAAACTAGACTGAAGAATGTCAAATTGCTTTTGATGCATTAAAAAAGGCCTGTAGCACAGAACTCCTCCTGTAAATCCTGTCTTAAGAAACCCTTTATAGTTTAACCAGAAGCATCTGAAGTAGGATTGGGGGTTGTATTAATCCAAGAGAAGAAAGGAGAAAAATACCTAATCTCCTATATTAGTAGGAAACTATTCCTAAGGGAGCAATGGGTCAGTGCGCTAGAAGAAGAATGTCTTGCAATAAAATGAGATGTAGAAATGCAAAGATATTACTTGTTAGGCTCCATTCTCATCCTAGTAACTCATCACCATCTGCTCACCTGGTTAAATACAATGAAGGATAAGAACACATGCTTTACTAGGTGGTATTTAGCCCTACAACTGTATTAATTGGAGAGAAAACTTGGAAGCAGGAAGTCAACACAAAAATGCTGACCACCTGTTGAGATATAGAGAGATGCAGATGGAAACAGTAGTTCCCTCTTAAGGGGAAGGGCATGTGACAGGGTTGTCTGAGGCTTTGTGGAACTGTATGAGTTAGGGAAGCCTTTTTCCTCTTTTAAGAAGTTTCTGTGGCTTATAAAACTAATTGTGTTGCATGAGATATGATTGAGTAAAAGTTATATGAATGGAGTATGAATGTTTCCCTTTCCTCCCCCCACCTGTTTTGTCTGTCTATGGTGCAGCATTTTCCTGTTCTAGTTCCTTTTTCACTTTCTTTGGGAATTAAATAAATTCCAGAGTTTGAGTGCAGGCACCTTGAAATAAGTTGAGGCTGTCATGACAACAGTTAGCCAGGAAAACAGGAACTAATCCAACTATGAAAAGATCCAGTGAGGCTTGGTGAGGAAGGTAGAGTCTGGGCCAGTCAAAACAGGGGTAGGGTCAGGTAAGAGCAGCTTTCCTGAGTGTGTGAATGGGGAGTAGTTCTGAAAGATTGCAAGCCTTATGCGTGCAGGTAAGGCTGAAGCCTGTGAACTGAGACTGCTGCCTTCAGAATGAAAACCCGGATGCTCAGACCAGGAAGTTGAGAGCAGAGTACTGAAACTGTTATGCAGTCAGTTTGAAGGCTGAAAGCTACAGGCAGGCCGAATCTGGATGCTGGGATGGTTCAACCTCATGAGCTGGGGCAGCATCGAGGAAGATTTGCATACTGAAAACCCTGGCTGTAAAATCAGAATTTCTTTTGGTTTGTTTCTGATGCTTTGGCACGTCCTTTCGCAGTTTGGGGAAAGGTGAAATAAAATTTATGTTTAACCCTCTGCAAAGAAAGCACCTGTGACTTTGTTTTATTAAAGCTAGGGTCCATCGCATTTAGAGCCAGAATCTTTATAGAAAGGCTGCCAGCTGAGCTTTAAAGACGATCACCAACCCCCTCCCATGGATTACACCACTTTTGTCTGTTCTAATAAAATAATAGGATTTCTTTTGGTAATAGGCCCTAAATGGACTACAGCATCCCTGTGCTTAGAGTAGACAGACAGCAGGGTGAGAGTCTTTCTCTGTGCATCCAGTTCTGTATAGGCCTTTATCTCTAGGGCTCGTAAGTGCTTTGTTAATACAAATAATAAATATCTGACCCTCACCACCATAGTATCTGAGCGCCACGATCATTAAAGGATTTTATTCTCCCAACACCCCGTGAGGTAGGGAAGTGCTGTTTCCATTTTACACCTGGGAAACTGAGGCATGTGACTTACCAGAGGTGTCATAGGAAGTCCGTGGCTGAGCCAGGAATCAAATCCAGCTCTCCTGCATCCCAGTCCAGTGCTGTAACTACGAACTGTCTTTTCTGCTGCCCTGAGAGTCTCTCAAGCACCTAGCACAGATACGTACATTTGGGAAGTTTAATTTTTTTTACGCTGTTGGGTATAAAGATTTGATGGTATCCGTCAAAGTGTTTGCCAGAGGGAGACTAACAATTTTGTATTAGCAGGAAATTAAAAACCAAAAACCCTTCGGTACTAAATCTTTGTTCAAAATTCAATGGCCGTAGAAGTCAATATGTAACTGATTCAGTAGTTGTCAGATTTGACCAGTGTGTGTGTTAGGAATTCATTGCCAGATAGAATAGACAGTAGAACAGCTGCCCATGGAGATACCTGCTGCCCATCTGATGTGTTTAACTTCCCCTCTCAGAAAGGCTGGTAGTTAACAATGGTTTTCAAATGAAGGGAGAAATAGACAATTTAGCGATTAAAATTGACTCCTCCTAAGCCCATGTTTAAGTGTGCGTACGTGTGTGTGCACCCCCTCTACTAAATAGAATGAAACGTGACCATGTAGGTTCTTTTCACGGTCTAGTGGCTGAGACCTACAAAGAGAAAAGCTGTAAGAAGTGCAAGTTAATGACAATTCTTCTCTTAGGCTAAGTCATAAAAGCTGCTCTTAAGGGGGAGAGAGTCCTGCATTGCTCCAGGTTCTTACAGGTGCATTTTAGCTGGTAGTTGTGGGCATCTGTTTGTTTGCAGCCAGATTCATCCCAGTGTGAAACTTTCTGCACCAGCATTTTGTAGAGCTTGTACCATCCACGCTCTGGTGACAAATGGCTGCTGGCTTCCCCACTGTTTTTTCAATGAAGCAGGTTTTTCTTGTAAAGCTAAACCGTTTCTAATGATGTTGTCTTTACAAATTTAATTCTCTAGATCAAGTTCCCACTTCATCATGGGAATGAGCCGGAAGGAGAATCCTGAAAGCCTCAATTGAGATTCATTAAGCACACTCCATACTTTTTAATCACAGCAGTGCAACTTGGTATCATTTATCCCGCTGGCCCACAGCTCACAGGAGTGCATACATTTGTGTCTGGATGCTTCCAATATGCTCTATTTGCTTTGTCTTCCAGGCCAAGATGGGCTTCCGAGAAGGAGAAGGTCTGGGGAAATACAACCAGGGAAGGAAGGATATCGTTGAGGCCTCTAATCAGAAGGGAAGAAGAGGCTTGGGACTGACCCTGAAAGGGTTCGATGGGGATCTGAACATTGACTGGCGGGACGAGCCAGAGGTAACTAACTATTCACCGTGTCACGTCCCTTTTCTGCTCTGCCTTGTTCTAGGCTGGGTTCACCATCCTGGGGGTTTCTTGCAGCTGGCTACGGGTAGGGGCCAAATGCCTGATCAGATAGATCAGCAGTTCTCAACCAGGGGTCCAGGGCCCCTGGGGGGATGCAAGCAGGTTTCAAGGGGTCCGTCAAGCAGGGCTGTCATTAGATTCACTGGGGCTCAGGGTGAAAAGTGGAAGCCCTGCCACGTGGGGCATAAGCCCAGGGCTCCAAGCCCTGCCATCTGGGGCTGAAGCCAAAGCCTGAGCAACTTAGCTTTGCAGGGTCCCATGTGGTATGGGGCCTCGGGCAATTTTCCTGCTCACTACCCCCTAACGCCGGCCCTGGCTTTTGCAGAAAAACTTTCTACTCCTGGGGGAATTCTGCACCATTTCGAGGGCACAGAATCCATACTGTCCACAGATTTCTTTGCTACCCTGCAGAAAAATGGGGGAGCAAAGAAATCTGTGGGGAACGCGTGCCCCTTACCCAGCAGCCCAGGCGCATCTGCCTGGAGGAGCCGGCAGACCTAAATCACCACATGGGGAAGGGGAGCAAGAGGAGGGCTGGGCAGGCGGGCGTGCATGCATGCATGCATGGAGAGACATTTAGGGGGCGGGGCTGGGTGTGTGTCTGCGTGCAAATGCGTGAGAGACTCGTGGTGCCCCTGCTTGGAGGGGTAGGGCTTTGTGAGCCAGGCTCTGTCCCCTGAGGCAGACCAGAAATGTAACCGCTAAGTAAGCAGGCTTCTAATGTTCCGGCTGTCAGTTAATTGTTCCTATTCTTAGTCAATTCCCCCTAGGGTGACCAGATGTCCTGATTTTACAGGGACAGTCCCAATATTTGGGACTTTTTCTTATATAGAAGCCTATTAGCCCTCACCCCGTCATGATTTTTCACACTTTCTTTCTGGTCACCCTAATTCCTCCAGGAACCTAAAACAGGTGTAAAAGTTTGAAGGCTCTTTTACATGGCCAGAGTGGTGTAAAGGAGACTTATAGTAAATGACGTAAGGGAATCCTCAGCTAAGAAGGTCTATGTGCTTTCTTGCTTTTTTCCTGTGCCAGAGTGGCACAATGGGGTTAGATTACAGCTCAGAGTCTATTTTACTTACCATATTAAAAAAAACAACAACGTTGAGGGCAAATAAAACATTTGTCAAGCAGTCAATAAAATGTCAAGACAGTCAGAACCAAGCAGTTCCCAGAGTAGCCAGCCAGGTCCAGATGAAGTTACCAAAGGGATATTTGTTGTTTTGCACCACCTGAACAGCCTTCATATCATGCATCAAAAATGGCTGCACCAGCTTCTTGTACTCCAGAATCCCCTACGAAACTGCATGCAGATGGGGACAAATTATTTTGCACATCCTGTAATGTTGTTCTCAATCATGACCGACGGTCTGCAATTGTGGATCATTTTGCATCAAAAAAACACATATTGAAGGAAGACGCGACTCAAGAGGAAGGCAGAAACCAACATCAGAAGGCCATTACAAGTACACTGAAAAACAAAAGAAAGAACATGTGGAGGTGAGTGGAAATTAAGAAAATGTTATAATACTGAAATATAAAATAAGTAGCATAGAAGAGCTATAGCGATGTGGTCTCTTAACTTGCTCAAAGATCTTGAATAGACAGCTCTGTTTTTAAACTTTTTATTTTAAGTGATGAGTTTGGTCAGTTTTCTATTGATAATACACTCTACACTATGTAACTTTTGCACTAGCTGTCACATGATGTTTTACAGTTGATTGTAATTTAATAATGCATTTTTGTTATTGAGTTAGTCTTCATGGATAGAGGCATAAGCCAGATAACTAAATATTACTCTGTGTGTGTATGTGTGTGTGTAATCATGTGATCATTTATTATAAATCTAAATTAAAATCTAGAAATTCAGGACTAAATATAATACGAATAAATGTATTAATCTAATATTAACGATGTTACGGGGTAGTAAACATTTGTCCTCACTCAAGACTTATCTAACTTCTTCTGCTTTCAGATTTGTACAGCATGGGTGAAGACATTAGCAGGTGCCAACATCACCTTGTCAAAGACTGACCACCCACTTGTGAGAGAATTTCTTGACAGCAGGGTCTGGGAATGGTGGTGCAATTGCTGGTAGGACACAGCTGACTGAAGTGTACCTCAAAGAAAAGGAAAACTGAAGCTTAAAGACAAGAAAATTGCTGCTGTTTTTGAATGGTGTGATGATGAGGCGAGATCAGTTCTGAATGTACTGCTTGCACCATTAGAACCTGATTGCAGTGGGCATGTTTACTCTTTTTTGGTGGATACAGTGTTTTTAGATCCTGTTAATCACTCAGCTGCTTCACAGGCTGTAGTCAAAGCAGTAAATGAGTACCAGATTGATCATGAAAATGTTGTAGTAATTGATACTAACAATGCTAGTTACATGAAAAAAGTATTTGATTCTGTGTTTACTACACTGTTTCCAAATTCTGTGCGTATCACCTGTTTGGCACATACTGTAAACTTAATTAGTGAATCATTTAGAAAGCCTTTTTAGCTGGTTGATGCATTTGTATGGTGCTTCAAAAACATGTTCTATAACTCTGGTAGTACGAAAGGGAGATACCTCTGTTTAATGAACCAGAAACTGCAAGAACTTTCAGTTCTACAAGGAGTTCTTTAATGAAGAGTGTAACAGCAGCTCTCCAGTTTCTGTGCAAACTACTCAAAAAATGCTGAATGACCCAACTAAGTATGCATTGTTGAAAGTGCAGATCACTTTTCTAGCACAGAAATGTGAGCAAATTCTGAGTTTATATCTGGCATTTGAGAGCAGGAAGCCTTGCACTGTTAAAGGGTTTGACTCAGAGTAGCAGCCGTGTTAGTCTGTATCCGCAAAAAGAACAGGAGTATTTGTGGCACCTTAGAGACTAATAAATTTATTTCAGCTCACATCTAGAGCTGCCTTCAGAAAGCACCTCAGAGCTCTTCAAATTTAGAGAGGCAGAAAACTTATCTACTGTTGAAAGACTTGCCTGTCAGATTCTTTAAAGAGATATTCCATGAAGCTTCTGGAAAGCTTGACAAATATTTGTGATTTGGACAACCAGGTCTGAATTTTCTGAAGGCTTGTAGGTTATTTGATCCTCATCATGTTTATATCCTGCCCGAACACTGAGAGTATTTTCAAGCAATACCTCATTTTTCTGAGGTACCTGAACAGGGAAAAGATTGTGCCTGAAACTATTCAAAGTCAACCTATTTTTGTAGACCCGTAAGTGCTTTGGCTTTCAGTGAAAGAGAGAATTCCAAATATCGCCAAGCTGGCCTTGAATTGCATAAATGCAGTCTCAAATTCTGCAGCTGCAGAGAGAAGTTTTTCACTGTACAGTTTGATCCTTTCTGCCAGAAGGAAATCACTAAGTGAGAAAAACTTGAAGGCTCTTTGTTTTCTGGACTATAATTTAAATGAAAATATTAGATTGTACTGAAATACAGGACAATGATTAGCAAAACTGTGTGACTTTCATGTGTGAAAGTTTGAGCAATTTCAAATGACACTCTGCTTTACTTTTATTTTGGTGTTTGGTGTTTTGTAATGTAATTTAAATGAAAATCCAGAATTATAACTGGAATGCAGGGTACTGGTTACCAACTATTAATAACTTAACTTTCATGTTTTTAGGAAAGGCTGAACACCTACTGTGGATTTTTTTTTCTGTATGGTAGTTTAAGTAAATTACCAAAATAAGTGAAAGTGGTGTGATTATATTGCATTATTTTGACAAATAAAATATGTAGAATTTTGCAGAATTTTTAATTTTTTGGTGCAGAATCCGCCCAGGAGTAACAGTTGTTGTGGCATAGGTGGCCATGGAGTTTTTATAGCATGTTGGGTGGGGCTCAGAAAGGAAAAGGTTAAGAGCCCCTGAGATTGATCACTCTTCTGACTTGCCATGGCAGTTCCTCTGGATAGTTGTTCACTGTGTTTGGGGTCATCAGTTTGGATAGAAATTGGTATAAGGTGGGGGAGGAAGGGACAAAAAAAATTTTGCGGTAAAATTTAATTCCCATGTATCTGATAATTAGTATGTTTTCCAGGGGTGTTTGTTAGTATGTTCCATATGAAATGCAGAGGAACTATGTTCCTGCATCCTCTCAGGTCTTCCAGCATGGAGGAAATTTGGGAAGGACAGACAGGTCATTACATGAAAACAAATCCTTAATCAGCATCCCAGCAGTGACAGATAAGGTGCTAATAATATGAAATTTAAAACATCTGGTACATATCTGGTAAAAAACCAACACTGAGTGCGAATGTCACAGTTATGATCTATATAGATTGTGAGGGGACAGGCACACTCTGTCTTATGCATGTACAGCACCCAGCACAATGAAGCCTCAATCGTGACTGGGGTTTCTGGGCACTACAATAATACAAATAATGATTCCAATGTCAAAGCAAGTGGGTGCAGCTCCACTTCCTGGAGGATTGGAGTTATTTTAGGCTTACCCAACAGCTTAAATGATTTCCTCTTGAGATTGTAAAACGTTACAGCGAGAGGGCCTTTCAGAGTGTCATGGGGAGAGTGTACATGTTAAGCACCCGTAGGAAGTAAGAGAATTTTGCATACAAGCATCTCCCCTGCTGTCTCGCTGAAATGAACCCCTTTGGGGTGGTGTGCTTCAGCTGTTTTATTTCTGGATATTGTCAGCATTCTGGTTGTCTAGAAATACTAAAGTTATTTCTGATGAGTGTGTCACATTAGGAAGAAAGTTGCTTATTTAGCCCTAAAAGTCCTGGGACAAAGCCTACCACGTAAAGGTCGTGATGGGGTTGGGACGCCAGCCTGCTGTAATTATGAGGTTGTCAGGTTCTGTGAAAAAGCGTGAGCCTTCTTTGAATCCTCCTGTCTTACGTTTGTAGCCCAGTGCCTATGAACAGGTGGACTGGTTCCCAGAATGCACCACTGAAATCCCCGATGCACAGGAGATGAAGGAGTGGATGACCGTTGGGAAGGTATAGCTCTGAAAAACAAAGTCCCAGTAGTTCCTTTTGTTTAGACTGGTGGTGCTCAATCTTGTGTAACTGGCACACTGCTTTGTCATCAAACAGAGTTGCAGAGAGCCACAGATATTATGGGGATGAAGGTCAGATAAGTCCCTAGTCAGACCAGTCCCAGTCTGATGGCATTGTGGGGATTGCATTGTCAAGTTGAGTTATCTCATCATTATGTTTTGCTGCCATTGATACAGATGTCACAAGATAGCATCTGGGTTTCACTACTCTCTTGGTTGCGCTCTGTGACTCTTTTTGGTACGATATCCTTCTCTTCCCCCTCCCCTCTTCCTTGCTCTTTGGAGGGGTGGTTAGGGCTGGAGGCAGTTCAGGGTTGTCCGCTTCCCTCAATTGGGTCATTTCATTGGGTCATTGGGACAGCCTGGGGAGTGCTTCTGCGATCCGCATTCAGCTCACACACGGAGGGCAAACTAGGGTTGCCGCTTGACACTGCTCCCAGTCCTAGCCTGGCTCTCTCACTTGTAGCATTGCAACACACAGGAATAATACAGCAAGCTTGTTCTGGGAAGTGCCCCACTGAAAGAAATGGCACAGAGTCAGCTAACTGAGGGGGGTTTTCTCACTGCTCTGCCCTAGAGGAAGCTGGTAATTGAAGATGAAACGGAATTCTGCCGAGAAGAGTTTCTGCACAGTGTCCTGCAGTGCAAGGTGAGCGCATGCTGCTGGAGAGCGATTTTAGGGCTGGGGAGGAGAAGGGAAGAGCTCGTAAAAAGGCATTCGTGGGAGTGGGAAGCGTTGGCCATTGGCAATGAAATAGGAAGCCTTTTGCCCCCAGTGCAGATTCAGCGTGGGTTGGTAACAGTGGGAAGTCATTACTGCCTGGTTGTTTGGCAACCTGTGTGAAATGATGAGTGTGGACAGCACACAAACCACAGAGGCAATTGACATAACTGCCCCTTCAATGGCAGTGTCAGCAGAGACTGAATGGGGCTGTGGAGATAAACACTTTCTTCCTGGTCTGCTGTGCTCCTGCCCTTTCCCTCCCAGGGTGGATGTGTGTGTATGGCTGGCGGGGAGGGGGAGTTTGTGCTGTGATTGTCTAATCTCTGGCTAAGTAGGCCTTACGCTGTGGAGTTGTCAGTCCAGCACCATTCCCCATCCCTGAGCTTACTGTAAGAATTGTGGGACCACGACTGGATGTAGATATGTGACTGAAGAAGGATGCCAGCTTCAGGAAATGTTCCTGTGTGGGTGTCACCCAGTCTAGAGAGAACTGTGAGGGGGAAATCACCATGGGGTTAGGAACCACCCAAGCTGGCTGTCCCTCCTGCCGGTGCCGTGGCTAGTGTAGTTTTGGTTCTGCCTTTGCAGAGCGTGTTCGATGAGCTGGATGGAGAGGAGATGCGCCGAGCCCGGACAAGGTCCAACCCCTACGAGATGATCCGGGGAGTCTTCTTCCTGAACAGGTCTGCAGGACCTTTGGGTTTGCAGTACCTTTCTCTTTTGGGTTGCAGCAGCCTGGTGAGCCTGGGGCAAACTAACAGGTGCCCTTTTTGTGCATTCACAGAGCGGCGATGAAGATGGCAAACATGGACTACGTCTTTGACCACATGTTCACAAACCCAAAGGACTCTCATGGGGTGAGGATCTCTCTTGTCCTTTGAATGCCTTCCCAAAGAAAAGGGAAAGGAGTGGGGGAAGATTCCTCAGGGCACCATTGGGGACAAAGGCTGCTTTTAAGAGGCAGAGACTCTAGCTTAGAGGTACAAGAGTATAGCAGCAGGCTGCAGTAATTTGCTTGCTTGGTGGGAAGTTGCTATCGGACTACTAGAAGTGTCCCAATTTCCTTTTGCAGAAGCCCCTAATCAAGGAGCGGGACGCAGAGCTGCTTTACTTTGCTGATGTGTGTGCTGGCCCTGGTGGTTTCTCAGAATACGTTCTCTGGAGGAAGAAGTGGCACGCGAAAGGGTTCGGCATGACCTTGAAAGGACCAAATGACTTTAAACTGGAGGATTTCTATTCTGCCTCCAGCGAGCTCTTTGAGCCTTATTACGGTATGGGTCACGTACGTGTGTGTGTCTCATCGCCTGCATTGCAGAGGTTCAGCTTCAGAGTAGGCGGAGGACTGATAGCCTGTTAGTGTTAGGGATCTAAAAGAAACCTGTTCACAATGGCCATCCAGAGCCATCCTTATAGAAGAAGAGGAACTGCCCTGTAATGGGTTGAGGGTGGCAAGTCTGAACATCAAGTTATATTTCTGCAGTTCAGGTTCCAGCTTGTGTGTATTATAATAATACTTTGTATTTGCAGCACTTTCCTGTCCGAGGCTGACAAAGCGCTTTAAGATAACTCAGTGGTTTGGCTCCCATTTTACAGATGGGGAAACTGAAGCATAAAGCAATGAAATGGCTTGCCCAAGGATCATTTGGCAGAGCCAAGAATAGAAACCTAGATCTGACTCCGTCCCTAAGCATTAATTACTAGATTGCTTCTTTACAGGATCTTTCCACTGTTTATGTGGTGATTTAAGTTATTTTGGACTCCTGCTAACTGCAAGTAGCTCTGATTCCATCTGCTGCATCTTTTAGTAGAAAGTGGAATAAGGGGATTGCCAGCAAATCTCAGGCTTTGTTAAGGAAACCTAAGTATGATTGAATTGCAAAAAATGAAGTAACCAGTCTGCCTTTGCAGCAAGAACCCCAAACAACCTATCGCTGGTGCCAGTGAGTTACTTTCTGGCTGATTTTGAAAAGCCAAAGTCACTTTTGACATCTGCAAATCATGAAATTTGATGGTTGTCTGGCACCTCTGGATCAGCTCAGTAAGAGGAAAGTTCTCATTGAGCAGCAAGGTGGATAAAAGGATCATCCTAGCATTTGGATCTTCATATCTCACTCTCGGTCAGTGCTCTTATGGAGGGAATTGATAGCTGTGAGAGTGAATAGCTCAATGATTTTGATGCATTTTCATGTTTCCCTTTTTTTTTGTCTGGGCCTAATGCACTCTAAAATGTATTGAGTCACGTATAAACTCCTCTCTTGGTGATGGGAGGAAAACACCTTGAACCCTGCGCCAAGTGCAAAGAAGACTGGAAAAAAATGCCAGTCCCACTCCTCTCAGTGGCAGAATAACTGATGAGGCATTTCATTACCAAAGAACTATTGTGCACCCCGAGCTCTGCTGTTTTCTCTTGATAATGTTCGTTTCTAGTCACTTGTCATTCAATTAATAGAAACAGCAGACCAGGAAACTGTGCAGAGAATAGAAATCAACAGTACGTTACAGATACCACAGGACTGGGAGTTAGTTGAATATCTAGAGTCTATTCTAGGACACAACTTTTTAAAATACCAATTATGGGAAAATATAGACCCACCCTTTAAAAGAGCCATATGAGAAATCTGTAAAATGCTGCCTTTAAAAACAGTTCTGCTCTTGAACATATCTTCCCCCTTTCTAGCTGATTGCTGAGCACACTTGCACATGAGCAGGGTTCTGTAAAGGCAAACTACCGTGAGTTTGGAAATAACTGTTAGTGCCTTTCCAGAGAACGCTGATGATCATGGATGTTAGTGAAAGTTTGCTAATGCAGTTTCTCTGGCTGGCATAGACAAAGCTGTGCTTCCGACTAAGGATCTATCTGCACTAGGAAATGGACACTGTTAAAGCTCTGATGAGACCAATTTGGTCTTGTTCCTTCCTGGGACAACATTGTGTTGTAGCATAGTCAGGCCCTGTTCAGCCGCGAGAGGAGGGAACAATCTAGGCTTTCCCAAGGCTGAAGCACAGTTTTTTAAAACCAAATTATAATGTGGGTTGGTTCAGTCTGGCTAACGCAAGCAGAAGCCAATCTAGCCAAAGAAAGTTGTGCTGTCCCCTTTCTAGCAAGAATCGTGTTTGTGAGAGTTCTTGGGAGTGGTCCTGATGCAGTGTCCAAGGTGCGTGTATTCGTTCACTGATTGTTGGTAATGTTTGATCATTGGAGGTCAGCGTGTTGATCGCTTGCGTGTCCCGGTCTCCTGCAAGCACTCTGCAAACATGCTCATAACTGCCTTTTCTTTTCCTCTTAGGAGAGGGTGGGATTGATGGAGATGGAGATATCACCCGCCCAGAGAACATCACTGCTTTCCGGAATTTTGTTTTGGACAACACTGATCGCAAGGGGGTGCATTTCTTAATGGCGGATGGGGTGCGTTCATTCCTCCTTTGCTCTGCAATGAGTGACCGTAGCCATCAGCCAGAGTACAGTGATGACGTGACATCTTCTCAGTTACTGCATGAGATTTGGCGAGGCTTGCCATGAAATGTCCTGACATTAGCAGTTTATCCCAGGGAATAGAAACTGTTGCGAGTTACAAAATTTAGCTGTAAATTCCTTAAGACTCCCTCATTTAACCAACAGATTTGCGAAGATGTTCACCATTTGATGTGTGTTTCAGGGTTTCTCTGTGGAGGGTCAGGAGAACCTGCAGGAAATTCTAAGCAAACAGCTGATGCTTTGCCAGTTCCTTACAGGACTCTCTATCATCCGGACAGGTATCTTTTTCTCTTTGTTTCTCCCCTTCCTCTCCAGAGATTGGGTGGCTTTGCAGATGGATGCTATAGAGCAGTGCATGGAGTCACTCCCGTTGTAATGTTAGGTTCTGTTGAATCTAGTAGGTGTGTTCCCTAAACCCTGAGACAAGTTTGCCAAAGATGGCCAGGGAACCATGCTGTGCCAGTGCTGTGCTCCCTCCAGCTGGAGAAGGGGCAAAATATCTTCGTAAAATCTCTGCTTTACTGTTGACTCTTACACATTACCAGCTAAAGCAGCCTCTTCCTGAGCAAACCATTTGGCTGGTAAGAGCAACCCAGAGTTTGTGCAATTGTGACTTTCAGCCTTTCCCACTTGAAATCATCACCTGGCTTCAGAGTGAGAAGATGCTTCCCTTTCTCCTACCTATTCCTTAGCGATGGATGCCATAGCTGCATCTGCTTTGATGACTCTTATCCTATGGGATTGGTTAGCGTTCCGTGCGCCCTTTCAGAGCGGGCGGTCCTGCACTGAGAAGCCAGAGTGGAGGCGGTTAGAAACACTCGCCAAGTGATTGCTTGTCTTGTCCACTGGGCTCACAAGTATTTGAAGCCGTGACCCAGCGGGCCAGTTGCCTCTCAGTGAGATTTGACAGAGTGGCCTTCGTTATGTCTCTCCTAGTCAAGCATCTCCTCTGGGGCTTTCTCCTGGGGGAATGAGAACCTCAAAGCTGAGTGTCTTTGTCTTGCCCTGAGGAAGTAAGGAGACTCACTTGAAGGTATAGAGCACAGACACTCCTCTACTGAGATGACTTGTGTTTTTAAACTAGCTTTTCATTTCAGATCCAGTTTTTTCCCCAGCATGAGGCTCTTGGGGAGGGATGAGAGCTGCACACTGTCAAGGATTGCACACAGGGTGGTGCCATGCTGGCGGTCTGGGCCCCTGGGGTGGGAGTGCTGTGGAAGCAGCAGGCAGAGTGCTTTGTTCTTAGGTGACATCCCTTCCACCTGGCTGGGAGCTGCCTCTCTCTTTCCTGGGTCTTTGGGAGGCGGGGAGCTAAGTGGGGGGATGGTACATGGTACCCAGTTGGTCAGTCTTACTACATTGATTTATGAAACTGTTTTTCTGATGCAGTTTTGAACTGTACAAAAGCCTCCGTGTGTGTGGATTGAGACACTTAGTATTTTTCCCCTCTCTTCCTGTAACCTGCTAGCTGCAATGTGCTTCCTTTCTCTGCCACAGGAGGACATTTTGTCTGCAAAACCTTCGACCTGTTCACACCATTCAGCGTGGGACTTGTATATTTGCTGTACTGCTGCTTCGAGCGAGTGAGTCTCTTTAAACCTGTGACGAGCCGTCCCGCAAACTCAGAGAGGTGAGATTCTGGAGGGAGAATTAAAAGCAGCTCTTTCTCCTAAACAGTGCAATAGCTCTGTTTGTGTAACTGCAGGTCTAGTGTAACCTCCACGAACTGTCTCAGCTGGGAGCCATCTAATGTCTGCCTCATAGGAGGAAATACTTTTAAATGTTTAAAAAGTGACAGTGTTTGACAGGTTTAAGAGGCTATTTACCAAATTACCATGGTCTGTTTCTGCCTATGCTGTCTACTTCCAGTGTGAGAACAATGGAGTTTACTATAAAATCTGTTCTGTTTTGCAAGATGCAATCTAAGGATCCAGTTAAATTAGGGCATATTATGTACATTACAGTCGTGTATTTTCATTTCTTTGGATCTTTTAATGCTGTACAAACTGTACATGTGGCACCCCTAAGATGCAGCCATCTCTGGGGAGGATGATAGCAACCAGACAGCACTCAGCATGCCCCACAACAGGGATAGGAAGAGAAACTTTCCAAGGCCACAGCTCTTACAAGACATGCCAAGGGAACATTAATGTCAACACAGAACATCTGTTTTTAAGTAACACTTCTGTGCTTTCACACCATTTGCCGATTGTTAGTTTGAGAGCCTTTTCCACTGCAACTTCCATCATTTTAGAACATCCTCCTTTTATCTCTGCCTTTCATCTGACTGCTGTCTCTCTCCAAAATCATCTGGAAACCTGTATCTCTTGTCCTTCTTAATCTTTATTTTGCATTAAGCAGTCTATGAGCTGTGGAAAATATGAAAGACATACCAGAGCTGCCCTCAGAAGCCGGGTGTCTGTAGACCCAGTCCCATGCTCTAACCTATTATAGGGCCATGCTTGATTTTGGTGTCCTTCAGATGCAGTGTGCTGTGAAATAAAGTGAGACAGACATTTGAGCCTGTACAGGGAGGCTTTACCTTACACTGCCATACCAGGGCTGTGGTAGAGCTGTGAGCTGGTAATGGGCTAGTTACACCTGCGGCCGGAACAGGATTAAGACTGACTCTCTATTTTAGCATTAGTCCTGCTGGCTTATTTCTTTGAAGAGATCTGAGCTTGTGAAGTTTGGGGATTTTTGGTGAAGGATTGAGGTCACCAGCTCTTGCAGAGAGTAGGAAAAGCGGGAGGATATAGAACGGCCCTGCAGAGGGCTAGCCTGCACTACCATGAGCTATGGAAGGGTATCCTGGGGCAAAGACGTTCCTGACACTGGGGAAGCCAGAGGGGCGGGCTGCTGAGATGGTGGGAGTGTGAAAGGCAAGTTGGATGTGCGGGAGGACTGATTCCAAGCGGAGTCTCTGGTTTGCTTGGCAGGTACGTGGTGTGTAGAGGGCTAAAGTCAGGCATTGATGACGTGCGGGAATATCTCTTCATGGTGAACATCAAACTCAACCAGCTACTCAACTCTGACATGGATGTAAATCTTGTCGTCCCCGTAGAAGTGATCAAGGGTGACCACGAGTTCTACGACTACATGGTCCGATCAAATGAAAGGTGAGTGCGGAAGCAACAAGAGGGAAAGCCAGTTCCAGCACAACTGTGACTTACAGCTGTTTGAAGCTGGGGTGGGGGCCTTTTCACCTTAAGCTGCCAAACTGCTTGGTTACAAGAGTCCTATTCTGGGAGAGGCCCCGTGCAGCAGACTGGCCCAGCAAAGGGAGATACACTGGTGAGCATTCACACCGGAAGATCTGACCTGCCGTGTTGGGAACATAAAGGGTGCTCTCCCCAGTGACCCTGCAGTCGTCATGATGGCATTCTGGGTTGTGACAGTCCAGCTCTGCTTTAGAGCAGTCACACTTGCTCCTGGTCCGCAGCACTTGCTCATCCTGCTTTGTGCAGCAGGACGATTTGCGTGGTTGATAACTCACTCCCTGACTGAAACCCACTCTCTCTTTCAGCCACTGTAAAGTTCAGATCAAAGCACTAGCCAAAATTCACGCCTTTGTTCAAGACACGTGAGTATCTACCTCAAGAGGGAGCGGGGCTTTGGGTGAGGACTGAATTACCTGCTGGACAGCTGTGTTCAGTGGCCTGCTTGCTTTAAATGTCTTCCTGATCCTTGGCTTGGCCCTGAAGCAGGAGGCTTAGTAGCACTTACAGTTACGAGGCTGGCTAGTGTCACTGCATGTGCTGTTCTCTGCAGCACGGGGATCGCTAAAGGAGTCTGATTGGCTTGGGATGATTTATAACTGCTACTAGGACCCCCTATGAAAGGGACTTGCAAAAGGGCTGCATACCTTCCAGTTCCCATACATGGGTCTGTTTCTGAGAGGGGTCATAGAGGAGTAGCACATAGAGGGAAACACATTGTGGCATATAGCTGTGTGCTACGCAGAGGTAGTTGCACTTGCTGCTCAAACACCATCTGCAGACAGCATGGTGTAATGCACAGACCACAGGGCTCAGTGCCAGGGACCTCTGGGGAATGAACGCTGGTTCTGACACCAACTTTTGTATAGCCTTCAACAAGTCCCTACACCTCTGTGCTGCTATTTCTCTATGTGTAACTTTGGGGAGTTGTGGGAAAGAATAAGTTTGTGTTTATGCAGCACTGTGAAAAGCTAAGGTCCTAACGGTGCTTTAGTGTGTTTCATAAAAGCACTGAAGTCCTGGTGATAGAAGCCTCCCTGCAGCCTCCAGTGATCAGCTCTTTGCTGGGAGGCAGGTAGAAGCTGCTGATCTTTGGTTCAGGTTATGAAGTGGGTGGATGATTGGGAAAAGGGCTTCCCTTGAATACAGCAGCCCTCTGGCACTAAGGACTGACTGTGTGTTTCACTCCCAAAGCAGCTATTCCGAGGAGGCTGACAGGGCTGGGTATGTTAGGGCTGCAAGACCAAAGAGACTTGCACCATGTTAACAACCTGCTGGCTTTTCCTTTAGGACCCTGAGTGAGCCGCGGCAGGCTGACATCCGAAAGGAATGCCTCCGGCTATGGGGGGTGAGTAATGCTACTGACAAGGCAGTTGTGGGTTCCATTCCTGCGGTGGCACAGTGGGGAGTGGGAGGGGCTCTGACACTCGATGAACCCCCATAGCATTAACACCTTTCCTGTAGGGCAGAACTATGTTAGTATCTGAGATCACTGTGCACATTTGGGGCTGTGCAGGTCAGGAAACATCAGCTAGACAAAAAGAAAAGGAAGACTTGTGGCACCTTAGAGACTAACAAATTTATTTGAGCATAAGCACTCACAAAAGCTTATGCTCAAATAAATGTGTTAGTCTCTAAGGTGCCACAAGTCCTCCTTTTCTTTTTGCAGATACAGACTAACACGGCTGCTACTCTGAAACCTATCAGCTAAACAGATGCTCGGTGTGTATTGCTTGTGGAGCAGGCCATTGGGTACACAAAAGGGCAGGGTTATACTGCAGCTGAGAATATTACATAATGCACTGAATAAGCTATGTGGCCAGTAGGTCCCAGGCAGAAAAACACTCCAAAAAAATCTTAGTTATTAGATGACAGCCTGTCTTCCCTATGAGCTTAGGGTTGTGGGGATCTTGTGGCAGTGAGTTCCACAGGCTAATCATGAGTGTTGGGTGAAAAAGCATTGTTTCATCTGGAGCTGCTGTTCCCATTATTGTTTGTTTATTTGTATAGCACACACAAAATCTGCCAGGCACTTTCCAAAAACATACAGAAATAATACAAGTCCTGAAAAGCTTAAAACCTAAATTCCATATTGAAATCACCTGCCATATCCTATGAAAGATGCTGTGTCTGTGTCAAGCCACATGTGTTTTGCGTACCTCCCCTCTGTGCGAGGGGAGCCCGGCATCAGCAATATGAATGGAAAGAACCTTGGGGTCAGGGGTTGGAGTGTCCTTGGTGGCAGAGGAGCCTTGGCCTTGGGAACATGACTGTGCAAAAAGGAGTACGACTTATAATCGATCCTTTGTCTTGTTCCAGATTCCAGATCAGGCCCGAGTTGCTCCATCCTCTTCCGATCCCAGGTCCAAGTTCTTTGAACTTATCCAGGTGAGCCCTTAAACTGAAGTTTGTTCTGAACACGTGGGTGAAATGCTTATTGTTACTCACAGGAGTCAGAGATGGAAAAGACAAGCACTGGGCTGTTCAGTTCAGTATATTGTTTAGGGTTTGCACTCAGCTGCTGTGGTGATGGGTGCCTATTTTAAAAAACAAGGCAGCCTAGTTTAAAATGACTTAAACAATGGGGTTTCCATTATTTCCTTTGAGAGACACTTCCACAGACTTGATAGATGTCTAATGATCAGTGTCTCCCTAAGGTTGTTAGCTCTGACACCATATGGGAGCCAGGGAATAAAGAGGTCTTTGGCAGAAGAGGTCTTGCCCCTAAGTGAAGGAGCACCAGAAAATTGCATACTTTTTTAAGCCTGTAGTAGGATTGAATTCCCATGAGGCCCTTTTGTTTCCTGGTCCATTCCCATCCTGCCCAGGTGTGCTGTGATCTTGTTAAAAGAAAAGGAGGACTTGTGGCACCTTAGAGACTAACCAATTTATTTGAGCATAAGCTTTCGTGAGCTACAGCTCACTTCATCGGATGCATTCAGTGGAAAATACAGTGAGGAGATTTATATACACACAGAACATGAAAAGATGGGTGTTATAATACGCACTGTAAGGAGAGTGATCACTTAAGATGAGCTAATACCAGCAAGGGGGGGGAGGAGGAGAAAACCTTTTGTAGTGATAATCAAGGTGGGCCATTTCCAGCAGCACCTTGATTATCACCACAAAAGGTTTTCCCCTCCTCTCCATCCCCGCCCCCCGCTGCTCTCCTGCTGGTAATAGCTTATCTTAAGTGATCACTCTCCTTACAGTGTGTATGATAACACCCATTTTTTCATGTTCTGTGTGTATATAAATCTCACTGTATTTTCCACTGAATGCATCCGATGAAGTGAGCTGTAGCTCACGAAAGCTTATGCTCAAATAAATTGGTTAGTCTCTAAGGTGCCACAAGTACTCCTTTTCTTTTTGCGAATACAGACTAACACGGCTGCTACTCTGAAACCTGTGATCTTGTTGTTACTGAAATGCTGTACGGTGACACTCATTTATAGAAAAGGGGGTGTGTGGTGAAGAGTGGAAACCCATAAGAGAGCCTGGTCCATCCATCGGCCCTTGGCAGAGAGCTATGAATATTCTGGAGTATCCCCTGCAGCACTTCCCCTCGTATTCTGTCCCCTCCTTTGGGCACACTTCTTCTCTTAAGCCTGTGCTGCTTTTGGGCTCGGAAGGGGCAGGTTCCTTCCCTTTCTAATGCTGTAGGGGGGCAGTGGAAGCACTCATTGTGGCTGGGAGGCCAGCTTAGTCGCTTGCACCCAACAAACTGTGAAGGTGAAATGAATCCCCTTCTAGCTAAGAGATAGCTTTGGCCTGGACTACCAATTCTGTAGAAGGTAGGTAAATAGCTCTGTATCCAGGCCTGTTCTTTTCCCTTCACACTCTTACCTTGGTGCTTCCTCAGCAGGGAAATTAAAATAGCCCCTTAGTACAAGGGAGCAGTTTTGTGAGCAGAGCTCATGATCTCTCCAGCTGTCTAACTTCTCTTAGACCTTTGTCTACACTGGGAATGCTGGCTTTTTCTCTAGAACCCTGAGTAGTGCGATTGAAACCAGGCTGAGTCCTACGGGTGCAAACAGCAGCTTTGCCTGTCTATGCTCGGATTCACACCAGTGTAGCTAACAGCTGTGGCCGAAATCAGGGCACATCCCGATGCACCCGAAGCTTTTGTGTTTGCTGTAGCACCTGTCGTTGTATCTGTATTGTGTAACTCATCTTTCTCCTCCTGCCGTTGTGCTTCAGGGAACAGACATCGATATCTTTAGTTTTAAACCAACACCACTCAACTCAAAAACCCTGGAGAAGATCCGCCACGTCTTAGATTACAGATGTATGGTGTCTGGAAGTGAACAGAAGTTCCTGCTAGGGTTAGGGGTAAGTGCTGACATCTAACCTGACAGCAGGAAGTTCCACGGCTAATTACAATTCCTTTTAAAGATATTGCCTAGCAATTTCATCCCAACCTGCTTGCCCTTGTACTATGGGATAGAGGGATTGGAGTGACTGATGGACCTTTCTTAAGACCACTGGTTATTTTGTATTCCTTTCTCCTTGCTGTCTACTCCCCACACTAAATAATCTTGGTCTTGAAAATCTCTCCTCACACAGAATGCTGCATTCCCTCCATCTAATAATTCATTTCACTGCCCATCTCTGAACAGTATCATTTGTGGGATGGCAAGGGACCCTGCCTAATGAGCTGTGTTAGGATCTATGTGTTGGTTTCTCTGCAGCTGAGCTATAGGTTCCTTCCTTGACATGTCTCGTAAAGAAATGTTCTCTGCTGTCAGCAGGAAGGAAGGAATATACTCTCAGGGCTACTTTTCAACTAAGGCAGAAAGAACTTGTCCCATTCCTGTCTGGGTCTAACCTTGCCTTGTTCCTCTTTGTCTGCACACAGAAGTCCCAGATCTACACCTGGGATGGTCGCCAGTCAGATCGCTGGATGAAACTGGACTTGAAAACTGAGCTGCCACGGGCTACCCTTCTGTCTGTGGAGATTGTTCATGAGCTGAAAGGAGAGGTCAGATGTTGTTCCTTCCCTGTAAGGGGGCAGTATGCAGTCTGCCTGTAGTTTGTGATGGCTAGTTTTACATGGTAGATGGTCCAGCTGTGCAGCTTCAGAGAGGATTTCCAGGGAAGCTATTGTGGGATAAGCTCTCCTCTCCTGTTCAGAACCAGAGATCCGTGGATAACTGTTTGCTTCCCTTCAGGTGGTTGTTCTGCACCACCTCCATGGTTGACTTACTGTCTAATTGAATACGCCTCAGTGGCTTTTGGTTTTCACATATACATGCATGTGTTGTGCAGTACTGCTGTGCTCCACTTGCCTGCCCCCTTCTGCTCCAAAGGTGGCTGCCTTTCAAGGATGCTGAATATACTGTGTTTGTGAAGTGGGTTTGGATCAGGGGCTACAAAAGCACCAACTGGTGGGTGGTGTTTGCAGAAGCATTTACCCTCCTGCACTGTCTCTGGTCCAACATTGATCTTTGATCATTTGCTGAACTGTTTGATTGGCAGCTGGCATTGTTTTATTTCGGTAACATGCACGTGAAAACGATCTGTAACTGAGCACGTTAGTTGTCCCAAACAACATACGGGGAATATTTAATGCACAGGCTTCTTGAAATATTGTTCAGTTTTGATTCTGTGACTGTCCTGGAGGGGGGAATGCTGAACTTGTTCTGATAATCAAGGGAATTTTCAGTGTAACCAATAGAGGTCATGAAACGTGACCCTTTGCTAACTCGGCTGGTCGAGGTTGAACTGTGTGTAGAAGATGGTGCTGTTACTGCACTGATCTGCTGTGAACTAAGCTGAGTAGATTCCTGTGGCTAGTTTGTATGAGGTTGAGTAGTCACTGACCCTAGAACAGGCCTGTGTGTCCACATATGCTCAGCCACTTGATGATTGCAGCTCTTAAAAACAGACAGGTGGGGCCAGTCTGGAGGCTTACCCACGCTACGTGGCATGGTCACATGGGAGCTCAGGGCCCAGGCTCATGTCCTTGCTCCTGGAGATGGTGCAGCAAGCTCAGCCTTGTGAGGGGAGCACTTTGTAGGGCATCCAGCTGATTCAGAGATGTGGTAACGTGCTTCAGAGAGCTGTGCCCAGCCCTCCTCTGAGGGACTGGTGCATTGGACATGTACAGCTATTTTAGGATGGAAGATTAAAGCAGGGGAAATGTGGGAGGGAGGGGGAGAACCTGCAGCAGAAACAAGTTCCCAGTGGCAGGAGGTGGGGTTTCCTCCTCTGAAGTTAGCAAGGCGATGGTGGGAGGCAGACATGCAGACGCTCGTGTTCTGCATAAAACAGACGGAATACCCACAGCCAGCCTGTAATGTAACTCCCTGTGTTTCTCTCCTTAGGGGAAAGCCCAGCGAAAAATCAAGGCTATCCATATCCTGGATGTCTTGGTGCTGAATGGCAATGACGTCCGAGAGCAGCACTTTAACCAGCGGTAGGTCGGGCTTTGGGAGCTCCTCTCATGCATGTGGATGAGCGCTGTCAGGAACTCCGTTGGTTCATTGGCCGCGCTATTGATCATTGGCCACGAGGAACCGAGGGCACTTAGCTGATGCGTTTGTACAAAGATGAGCCGTGGAAGAACCCTCTCTGAAGTGGGTGCATCCTCTCTTCACCCACTCCCTCTGTGCAGCAGAAAAGGCCTGGTTCCCTTCTGAGACTGGAGTGAGCTGTTCCCAAAACGGATAGACCAAGCACCGCTGGCAGCCTGAATGGGAAGGGTTGTGACTTGCTGCGGAGGGGGAAGAGCCCTACGGTTCCTTCCTTAGCAGAGCACATCTGCCAGTCCCGCTCTCCTGCTCATACATGAATGGGCTCATCAGCACATGGACTCATTACTGAATTTGTTACTAGATTAGGTCTGCTGAGCAGAGCCTATGGGGAACCATCCCTACTGTATAATTGCTAGTTGCAGGACACCAAGCTGGGAGTGCTGGGTGAGCCGACAGTTTCTGAGTATGTTTGGGTGTCAGCCTGGGCTGTAGAGGTCCCGTTGGCACTCCCTCCCTCCCTCCCTCCTGTCCCAAGGAAGCCGCACCTACCCAACACACCAGAGCTGCAACTAAAACACAGAATTCTCTTTCCCATTTGTTCAGGATTCAGCTAGCGGAGAAGTTTGTCAAAGCCGTTTCTAAGCCTAGCCGGCCGGATATGAACCCCATCCGGTGAGTGACCCCTCCTTCTGCATCCCCCTTCATCTTGGGACTGCTGGGGCTTTGGGATCAGTTTGCTGGAGGAGGAAGACATGAAACGTAGCCTGGCCCGCTCCCAGGCCTACACAAGATATAGCCAGAGCTCATAGTCTCATCATGTTTGCTAGAAGGCGGCAAGTGGCCCTTTACATCTCGGAGATGATGCTGTTGGCTGGATGTTTTAGGTACTCTAAGATTAACCTTTTGGAGATCAGACATTCATGCTTTCTCCATCTCATGAGTAGCTGGTGCTAATCTCACATGCATACTTGTAGTTGAGCTAAGGCCCAGTTAAGGCCCAAACCACAACATGCCCCCGTCTACACTGACGGGTCAGCTATGCTGCTGACCGCTGATGGCTGAATCAGGGCTGTTCCCTAGTACAGACAAGGACTACAGGTCTGATCGCTAAAAGTCTGAAATAAGGCCGTGGGTACAGGGCTAAGCACATGTGCTGCTAGGAAACACCCCTGAGAAAGGTGCTGATAGAGTGTTCCAGCTGTTGGCCGCTTGCTGACCTTTCATCTTTACTTGTTAGTTTTATTTTGGTACTATGCAGAGGCCCCGAAAGGAGCAGGGCCCCATGGTGCTGGGCATCAAACAAACACCTAGGAAGACAGTCCCTGCCCCCAAAGAACATAGAGTCTAGCTTGGAAGAAGAAGCTGTTGGAGGGAAGAGGGGCTGGAGGTGGAGGGGAACAGTGACACAGGTCCCCAGCTTAGCCATGTGCACTGCTGGCTGGCTCAAATTGCTTAAAAAAGGGAGGGCAGGCATTGGGGGGGGCCTTAAAATGGCTGCCTTATTCCTGTCATTTCCCCTTTAAGCCTCTTCCTATTTCCTGGGTAAGTTCTGTTCTGCTGTTTGGTGGGGGGAGATATGGAAAGGGGACAGGAAGATGGAAGGGCAGGGTAATATGTGGAGAAGGGGCTGGGCAGCGAGGGCAGGAGGCTTGGAGATGGAGAACAAGTGGATCTCAGTTAATGTCAACACACATCCAGGAACTGCAGCTGGGGGAGCCTGAGGTGTTGATGGGGAAAAGAACAGGCTATAATGTCAGAAGTGCCCACAGGTTTCAACAGGCTCCCACACTGCTGCTTCTGAAGGGCTTTAAAACTCTGCCCGAGTAAGCCTGATGCTTGTAGCCACATATGGGAAGGGGGCACAGAGGGTGGGTGGGGTTGGGGGAACTGCCCTTCTGTGAAAAGGTTTCTCTGTGTGGCTTTAGCAAAAGATCTCTTAGATCCCCAAGCTGTGTGGAACTGTGGTTGTGTGAAACAATGTGGGCTGACTTCTGAGCAGCAGAACAGCGACCCTGCATGCTGCCTATGGGGACTGAGCCGTGTATGTGCAGGTGTCCAATTCCTGAGCTGGGACGAACCACGTGTCAGGGGCTAAGATTCAGGAGCACGGTGAACCTTTGCCACATTCACTGCCTCGCCCTGAGATCATAGCCGTTAGCTCCGCAGTGCCAACCCTTGAGTGTGTGCGTCTCTCTCTCTTCCCCCAGGGTGAAGGAGGTGTACAGACTGGAGGAGATGGAAAAGATTTTTGTAAGGTAAGTGACTAGAAACAGTGAGACGCTTCATAGCAAGTCAGTGTTCGCAACTGCCACGCAGAGACAAGAGGGATCTATTGCTATTTGCAAGACAAGTACCTGGGAGTGAACCCCTGTAGCAGAGCCCACGGTCACCCATTGGGGTGTTCTTTGTGGGTCAGACAGTCACCCTGCTAATTCTGCATTGCAGAGGCTAGTCTGTTCCGGAGCAGAATGCGGGGCTTCGCTGTGTTAGAGGGAAGCAGCTCGCTTAGCCTTGTAGCCAGGTCTGCAGCCTCCCACACTGATAGCTGTTCCCAGGCCCAAAGAGGTCCATTCCCCTCCTGCCCTGTCACGCACCAGGGGAAAGCTGCACTTGTGGTTGCCAGTGGACAGATTTGCAGTTTGATTGTACCTGTAATGGAAACCCTGGTTGGTTAAATACTGAAAATCACTGACATAGCCCTTGTTCCAGCACTGGCTCCCTGGCTGACGTTCTGTGCACACACAGAGTTCTGGCTTCTTTTCCCTAGCCCCGGCAGGGAGACGCATGGAGAACTGACCAGGGGCCTGTTGGTTTGTTCTGCTATATGCAGTGCTATCCAATTCCACTGCAGCTGTCTCTGAAGTGCGTGTGTGTCCTTGGGTAAACTCCTCCACTCTCCCTTCTCTCGGCACTCAGGTTAGAGATGAAGATCATCAAGAGCTCAGGCGGAATACCACGGCTGTCCTACACGGGCCGGGATGACCGGCACTTTGTGCCCACAGGACTCTACATCGTTAGGACTGTGAATGGTAGGGAGAGCTCTGCAAGCCTTTCTTCCTCACCATTTTCAGGAAAAGGAAGGAATTTTTTCTTTAAAAATACAGGGCCAAGCTCTGCCTGGTGTAACTCCATGGAAATCGGTGCTGAATTTGGCCCAGGTCCTGTTCTGGTTGGATCGGGCAGCATTGGGATGAAGATGGGTCCGCTGCCCCCATTGTGGTTTGAGTAGCTGCTCTGGGGTTTCAGTTCAGTCACATGCATAGTGACTGGTTTTTGCCATCACAGATTTCGTAGCTGGAAAGATCACTCTCCGAACTAGCTCAGGCTGACCTGGGAGTGCAGAGTGCGTGCCTCATTGAATTGACAGCAGCTTGGGTACACAGGGCTTTTGGGGGGTTGAAAGGAGAAAAGAGTGGAATGTCAAGCTGGCCTCTCAAATCACCCCCAATCTGATGTGCTTCCATTCTGGTCCCGCCCTCTGTTTGTTCCCTGTGGCTTTGCCCCTAGATCCTTGGACAATGGCGTTCAGCAAAAACTCCAAGAGGAAATTTTTCTATAACAGGACGACCCAGGAGTCGACGTATGACCTTCCTCACGAATCCATCGCACCATTTCAGTGAGTACCGTCCCAGCAGTCAGGCGACCAGGGGGGCAGAGGCGTGGCAGCATACCACAGCAGGGCCCCGTGCCTCCGCAGTGTGCCTCATCCTTTCCAGCAGGCAAGTGCTCTGCACTTGGGTGATGGTGGTAGGCCCTGCCCTGGCAGCGCCACACTGTGTAATGGTGCTAACTGGCAGAGCTTCTTGAAGATCTGCTCCTGGAGCCCTGTAAAGAGGTTCTGACTAGGGCTGTCAAGCGATTAAAAAAATTAATCACACGATTAATCGTGCTGTTAAACAATAATGGAATACCATGTATTTAAATATTTGTGGATGTTTTCTACATTTTCAAATATATTGATTTCAATTATAACACAGAACAGAGAGTACCCTGCTCACTTTATGTTTATTTTTTATTACAAATATTTGTGCTGTGAAGAAATAGTATTTTCCAGTTCACCCCGTACAAGCACTGCAGTGCCATCTCTTTATTGTGAGAGTGCAGCTTACAAATGCAGAATTATGTACGGAAAATAACTGCATTCAAAAAATAAAACAGTCTAAAACTTTAGAGCCTACAGGTCCACTCAAATCTTGTTCAGCTAGTCACTCAGACAGATACATTTCTTTACATTTGCAGGAACTAATGCGGCCCACTTCTTGTTTACAATGTCACCTGAAAATGAGAACAGGTGTTCGCATGGCACTGTTGTAGTCGGCATCGCAAGATATTTACATGCCAGATGCACTAAAGATTCATATGTCCCTTCATGCTTCAACCACCATTCCAGAGGACGTGCGTCCATGCTGATGACAGGTTCTGCTCGATAACGATCCAAAGTAGAGCAGGCCAATGCATGTTCACTTTCATCGTCTGAATCAGATGGCACCAGCAGAAGGTTGATTTTCTTTTTTGGTGGTTCGTGTTCTGTAGTTTCCGCATTGGAGTGTTGCTCTCTTAAGACTTCTGAAAGCATGCTCCACATTCGTCCCGCTCAGATTTTGGAAGGCACTTCAGATTCTTAAACCTTGGGTCGAGTGCTGTAGCTATCTTTAGAAATCTCACATTGGTACCTTCTTTGCGTTTTGTCAAATCTGCAGCGAATGTGTTCTTAAAACGAACAACATGTGCTGGGTCATCATCCGAGACTGCTATAACATGAAATATATGCAGAATGCAGGTAAAATAGAGCGGGAGACATACTATTCTCCCCCAGCCAAGGAGCTCAGTCAAAATTTAATTAACGAGTGTCATCAGCATGGAAGCACGTCCTCTGGAATGGTGGCCAAAGCATGAAGGGGCATACAAATGTTTAGCCTATCTGGCATGTAAATATCTTGCAATGTCAGCTACAAAAGTGACATGCGAACGCTTGTTCTCACTTTCAGGTGACATTGTAAATAAGAAGCAGGCAGCATTATCTCCCGTAAATGTAAACAAACTTGTTTGTCTTAGGATTGGCTGAACAAGAAGTAGGACTGAGTGGACTTAAGGCTCTTAAGTTTTATGTTGTTTTGTTTTTGAGTGCAGTTATGTAACAAAAAAGAAAATCTACATTTGTAAATTACACTTTCATGATAAAGAGATTGCACTACAATACTTGTATGAGGTGAATTGAAAAATAAAATTTCTTTGTTTATCATTTTTACAGTGCAAATATTTGTAATAAAAATAATAATATAAAGTGAGCACTGTACACTTTGTATTCTGTGTTGTAATTTAAATCAATATATTTGAAAATACAGAAAAACATCCAAAAATATTTAAGGTTTCAAATTTCAATTGGTAATCTACTGTTTAACAGTTCAATTAAGACGGCAATGAATCGAGATCAATTGTTTTAATCGTGATTAATTTTTTTGAGTTGATCGCATGAGATAACTGCAATTAATCGACAGCCCTAGTTCTGACTTTTGTGTTGGGCACCACATCCAGAGGCGCTTGCAGCTCCACAGTCTAACCATGTGTGTGTGGGTTCCTGCTGCATTCCCAGCGCACTCCAGGTGGGCTGGGGTGTTGGGCATGCCAGGCAGCTTTACCCAGTGGTAGCAGAGGAAGAAGCACTGTCTGTCTCGGGCTCTCCTGTGGGCATGAAGCCGGAGCAGCACTGTGGGAATGGGAAGGAGACCTGTGAAACAGGAGCATCGTGTTGGCTCCTAGGGAAAGAAGGATACGGATTACCTGGTACCCTCCGTGAAGCTCCAGGAACGTATCACTTGATAACTCCCCAGCAGGGGATCTCTGGGCGTTCTTCCCGACCATCAGACTCAACCCATCACTTCCATTGTGCACCCTAGTGTGCACTCTAGAGCAGGAAACTGGGACTCCAGACTTCTGGCTTCTGTTCCTGGGAAACTGGGACTCCAAGAACAGAGTAACTGGGAGTCGGTAGATCATGGAGACAGACTGAGAGTTCCTTAGACAGGGAGGTCTGGCCCTTAAGGTTCAGAGAATAGGGACCGTGTGATATCATTATGCTATTGTCTCCTAGGTAAGTGAGTCTTGTGAGTCTGTTTCTCAGCACAGTGCAGCTATATGCAAACTGCACAGGCCCCTGGATTGTGTCCCAGTTGGAGAGGCTGATGTGAAACGGGGGCTCCCTGCACACCCCTCTAGCCTCCTCCTCGGCTTGCAGCTGTGCTCTGAGAATCCTTCAGGCTTTCCATTGTCAGCTAGCTGAAAAAGCTCTCGTAATCCCAGTGCTGGGAGGGCTCCGCTTCACAAACTGGGGAGGGTGCTAGCCCCTCTCAGCCTCCCCGGCAGAATTCCAGCACCAAACTCAACCACTGCTATGAAAACAAAGCAAGGAAGGGGTTTGTGTGTGACTCTGTAATGGATGCTCTGCCTTGTAGTTAGTGAGCACTAATGTGTCTGTAATTAGCCGCTGACACATGCGTTTGTCGCTATGCTAATATCGTTCTGTTAGAACAGCATACCTAAATAAGCTGTGAATATTAAGTGTCAGTAATTGTAGGAATCTAAGGCTGCTGTGTCTGCAGCAATTAGCAGCTCTGGTTTCACACTGGGTGACTAATAGCCAGATGGGGCAGGGAGAGTCTATGCTCAGGGAAGAGTCAAGGGCTGGATTTCTGGAGAGTCACTGTATCTCCAGATTTCAGAGTAGCAGCCGTGTTAGTCTGTATCCGCAAAAAGAAAAGGAGTACTTGTGGCCCATGTTGGCAAAGTGAGGGTTAGTTTGCTCCCCCACCCCTGCTATATCCATAGTGTGCTGAGTGCTTAGACCCTGCTGTGTCCATTCTGCCCACTGACCCTTCCAAGTGCTCTGTTCAGGCCTTTCTGGAGTCTTTAATGAAATTACTTTGTTTGCTTCACCCTCTCAGGAACTTGAAAAACATAGTTTCCCTAACTGATTGTTCCTGGTCTCAGCGGACATTGATTCGTCCCTCCTGCTGCTTTGACCAGAGCTGCAACTAACAGGGCCGTTTCCATGGAACACGCTTCAGTTTATATGCCATGTTGGGGTGTCTGGGTTTGTGTCAGCACATGCTTGTTTGAGTAGGCCCTACAAAATGATGGCTATTCTTACTAGCTGTAGCCTACACCTACTTGGTGTGGTGCTTCCCCGTCTCGTGTGGCTGGCCACAAACCGAAGTGGATGAGCCTACAACAGCCTTTGCTGACGGAGCTGGGTGTTTCAGCGCAGGGGGTAGACACTCAAGGTTACATCCAGAGGTCCTTGGTTCAGCCTCTGCGGCTGACGACGCAGGCCGGGCACGGCACTGCAGAGCCAAAGTTAGGAGTTGGGGCAGAGAAAAATGTGAAGAACCCTCAGGGTTAATAGAACAAATAACCTGGGCCTCCTTGACGCTACCCCCTCGAATCATGTCGTGTGTGGTCCCAGGCCAGCTGTCTCTAAAGAGTCTCTGCAGCCTATGCTGAGCGCATCCCTTCTCAGTGTTTGCTGTGCTGATCTGTCTGCCTCCTCTTTCTGCCTGCAGCATCTGCTACTTCAGCCGTCTCTTCTGGGAGTGGGGGGAAGGCGTCAAAGTGCACGACTCCCAGAAAAGGCAAGATCCGGAGAAGCTGTCAAAGGAGGAAGTCCTGTCCTTCATCCAGGCGCACTACCCCTGACCCCCCCAGCTTGGAATCGTGGGGGACTGACTGGAGCGGGGAGACTGAGACAGGAGAAGGGAGTCTTTCATCCAGGAGCTGCAGCCTTCTGTGGAGCAGACTGATTCCTGGGGGGTGGGGGGTGGGGTTTGATGCTCAGAAGAAGTGGAACAAAGCTCCAGCCTGTGAGTAGCAGTGTATATAAGTATCTGGCCCAGGCAGCACAGCTGTGGGTGCCTCGGAGGTGGGATGCCTGGAGCCGAAGTCCGATGCTCTTCTGTACTATCCCACTGCACTCCTGGGGATGAGGGGCTGGCAGCTTTCCCCCCTAGTGCTCCAAACTACAGCCAGGCATCTGCTCTCTGGGTTCCCCTCCTGCATGTGCCGGAGCAATTAGGAGGCTGCGTATGGTTCCCTGGAAGCACCAAGAGGAAAGGAGGATGGTCACAGGACTGCAAGGAGGAATGAGCTGGGGGAGAGTGCATTTAAATGGCCTTGCAGTGCTGCCAGCAGCCACCTCAGTCTCCTTTGCCTCAAGCCGATGGGCCTTTCCTGAACGCTGGGTGACTCATCGGGAAATGCAGGCTCTTGGCATGCAAGGATGGTCACTTTTTGTTAGTGGCTCCAGCACTTCCACTCCAGAGGCACTTGGCAGGTTGTCGGGAGTTCCTGGATGCTAGGATCTCGGTGGAAGGGAGTCAGTCCTCGTGTCAGGAGGTCCCTAACTCCAAGCCAGCAGCCTAGGTGTGAGCTCATGAATCTGCCCTAGGACAATGCTGAGATGTTTTGCCTTTTTCAGTGCTCAAAACCATCCTCAGTTTCCCTTTAACAATGGCCCTCCCTCTGTGTTCAGGGATGAAAGAAAAAGGGGGAAGGCTGCAGGCCTTTGGGTGTAGGAGTTTTTCACAGGAGATTGTGGAAGTCCTTGTCTTGTCATGTGGGAAGGAGACCTTGACTCTGACCATGCTGGTTAGTCAAATCCAATCCCATGACCAGGCCCGTTGTAGGGGAAACCCATCTTTCCTGGTTAAAACAGGCTTTGAACACCCCCCCTCCCCGTGTCTGGGAGAGGCCAGAGCTGGAGCCATGTCTGTAGCGAAGGCACAAACCTGGGACTCTCTAGCATGGCAAGCAGGACATCGGTGTTTCAGCAGATCGCAGTCAGAAATCATGACTCATTTCTGTGCTGGGCCCTCTACACGTCATGTACACAAAGCCCCCGCAAAGGACAGGGCTGCCCTCATTGCCTGTTTTAACTTCGTGCTGGGCTTCAGAAACGCCTCTGGCCTGTTCTCCCACTGGACCAGAAGTTAATAGGCAGTTGGCTGCTCTGGTCCATGCAGCAAAGTCACTTATTTTTTCTTACACAGGTTGGCAATAAGGGAAAAGCTGACTGGGGGGTTACCTGGACCGTGCCTTAAAGAAAGCTGTGGGTCTCCTGGAAACTAGAGGCAGCCTTTCAGATTCTCATCCCCCCTCCATCCTCCCCATGCCAATGCAGGATGTGAATGGGTCTGTATCCTAGGACGTGGAGAGTTCAGCTCTGGCGGAAGTAGAAGTTGGTGGGTGAGATTCATCTCGGAACCAGGGGCAGCGCAAGGACTGGGCATCACTTAAGATCTGTGAGCCTCATAGGGCTCAAGTGATGCACAGGGTGACTTTCACCCTGAGCTCATAGGCCTTGCTTTCCGAGCGCGCAGCCTTCCGCGTCTGCAGGATCAGTTGGTGGCCAGGCATCTGTCTGTTAATCCCCCAATTGCTTGGTGTGAATGAGTTTAACCATGGGTGGTTTCTTTGCTGTGCCTTGTAACGTGGATCCGCACGTTCAGGCTTGATGGCTGCAGAACGGGGATTGTCACAGCTTGCCCAGCCTTGGGCTAATGCTGTCCTTGGAGCGTCATTGCACGGGGAGACTAAGCTCTCAGCTTTGGAGGATGGTGGGAGCCCACATTGTATTTGGGTATCCCCCTATTGAACCCAGAAGAGACCTGGCGTATTTAGAATACTGCCTCTTGCAAGCTCAGGGTGTGCGGCCTTTCCAGAAAGGTGGCTGAGGAAGTGTCAGACCTACTTTCCCTGTGCCCTGTAGCAGCCAAGGGGAAGGTTTGCCAATCCGTCCAAGAGCAGGATGTGGCTCTGACTCAAATCCCTTAGCAGAATTTAGTCCCAGGTGCTCCAAAGCCTTGGCAGAATGTGGCACCTGGCCTAAGAGCAGCCTTTCTCCTGGAGAGGGCAGTAGCCCCCCCATGCAGCTAATTATTGGCTACTTTATATTTATTGAAGGCCCCTCCATGAGGAGCAATGGGGAAGATGGTGCCTCCAGTAGCTTCGCTTCGGAGCCTTCACACTTTCGGCTTTTAAAACCATGTATTTAAGTGTTGGTGCTTCTGCTGATTCCCCAACCCCCCAAGGCAGCCATGATGCCAGCAAGAAGCCAACAGGCCACCTTGGAGCCTGTTCCTTTTCCTGTGGTCCTTTACTGTGTCTTCTGCAGCCTCAAGGGTGTGTCCCCCACGGAGGGCCTTGGCCCCTCCCTGTTTGTGGGGATGGAGACGTCCCGCAGGGAATACACCATGGATAATCTAGGCCTCCATTAGCCTTTACCTGGTCCTGAAAACCCAGGGTGCAGAAGAAACCCAATTGCTTGCAGGCGGTTTGAGAGATGCTGCCTGCTTTCCCCATTGCCCCAGTTTCCTTTGCTTTTAGTCGATTGTATTTTTTACAAGGAGATGTATTTTTTGGATGCACTGAACCACACCTCCCACCCTCTTGTGGGAGGGAAGCACCAGCACCTCACTACTGCTTCCCTGCTGCAGGGAAAAGGTTTTATCCCTCTTCCCTCTCTGGCTCAAGACTCTCCTATCCCCCATTGCTCCTCCGGGCTCGGGAACCCATGGCTTGCTTTGAAATGCCCAAAAGGATCTGATCGGAGTTGAAAGGCCAGGAACCCAGAGGACAAAGCCCTGTACGTACCCTGCTTTGTGTGCGTCAGAGCTGCTCATCCCTAGTGTGGGGGGAGTGGAAGGGGGTTCAGTCTGATCATGTGGGGCAGGGAATGCCTTAGTATCAAAGGGATGGTAGAAAACTTGGCCTAGGGCTAGGGGCTGACCCAAGTTGTGCTCTCCCACTGGCTCCAGGGGGAGGAGGAGGAATGTCTTGCTGAAGGGAATGTTTACGTCTGTTGATTGCACAATGTATTGTATTAAGCTGTGTATCATTTTGTGTTGATTTCTCTGCTTTCATTGTCTGTGTATTACCAGTACAGCTCTTTAGTTCACAAAGGTGTTGATGCTCTTTGGTCTGTGTTTCCTAAAACCATGGGGAACACAAAACTTGGGGGGGGGGGGCCTGTGCATGGCCGAAGGACTCCTTATGCCCATCCATTCTACCCCACAAGTTACCTGTGCACCACCCTCCCATACTCCTCTATTTCAGGGACTTGCTGTAACCCACCCCTTATTACCCCCATGCCAGGTGCTCTGTGTGCCCCCTCCTCTTTCAGAGTAGCGATGTTTTTAAACCATATTGGGAGGCTGGGCAGAGCTAAAATGAGGGGTGTTGTTATACTGGCATGTGTTAATAGCTGCCATCAACCAATTCTTTGCTCTATAAACAGTTACAGGTGGTTGAAGCTGGTAGTTCTGCTAACCAGATGTCAAGGGCTCAATGTAGCCCCATTTGTTTGTTCTGATTTTCAGCAAAATCATTAGGATTCTGCCCACTGATGACTAGAATATTCCCTGCCATGTTGGAACGGATGGGATGGTGCATTCTGAAGTCATGGTGTTACAGCCAGGCTGACACAGCCTTGAGGGAAGGGCCTCATACTAGCCATCTGGTTGCTGATTGGTGAGATTTCCAGCTGCAGGAAGTGCACAGGCAGGGGAAGGCTACAGGCAGATGCATTTGCTCTTTCGTATGTTCAAAGGACTTTATTTAAAAAACAATACAGCTTCAGCCCTGAGTTCAGAGTGCCCCTGCCATTAAGTCAATGAGTTTTGATCCTTGATGTCCCAGAACTATCCCTCTGAAACGGCAGTTCCCTTTGCTGGGCCCTGCCTCAGGGGGCTGTACATAGATACACACCAACACCCAGGGTTAGGAACTGCTATTGTCTTCCTGCCCTCTTAGTTCATTTGGCTGAGCAGCAGGAAAACACCACCCCCAAGACCCCATTTTCAGGTAGTGACTCCTCTGGCTCCCGACAGGTTAGCGGGAAGATATTTTGAAAAGTGTCCCTGTAACTGGCACTTTACTACACATGGGGATTTTTGGCAATCACGGGAGAGAGGCACAATGACTGAATGCCCCTTTGAGCTCTAGAGATTGGTCCCTTCAGCTCAGGGTTGAAGTACAGTAAGAGGGAAGCTTTCCCAGGTTCTGACTGGGCTGAGCAGTGATGATTTCAGGCTCCAAAACCTTGTAGTGAGCAGCAAGGAACAGAGAGAGCCCACTAGGAAAAGGGGAACTTGGGTCATTCAGCCCCCTGAAATTAATTTGCATTCTCTGTTCCATGGGCCCCCCAATACAGTGTGTGGAGGACACGGCTCCAGCTGAACTTGTCTGCTCTCCAAACCCACTTGTTCTGTGTCTGTAGCTTCCCTTTGCCTTCAAGATCCTCAGCTGCCAGAGATCAGGCTGTGAAGACTGCAGGTGACTAACGGTTTGAAAAGCTGACCAGGCCCTTGGGTGGGAGGCACATCGGTTGAAGGAAGAGGTCTTTGCAGTGGAGCCCTGTGGTCAGTCGTGAGAACCGTGATTACATTGTCCAGCAGGTGTAAACAACAATAATCAACAGTACTATGGCCATTGCAATGGCTGCATTCTTGCGATTTTCCTTACGGAGCACTTTCAGTTCTTTCTCTGGAAAACAAAACCAAACCAGCATATAAGATGCCGCTTCCCCTCCTGCCTCACAGCTGCCACCCGTTGCTCCAAGGAACAGCAAACCCCCTTTTCCTCACTCATGGAGGGAAACTCCTTGCAAGGATCAGCTTCATCCGACTGCTGCGACCTGCCAGGTGCTTTGCTCTAGTCTAGTTCCTTGTAAACATGCAGAGCTCTGCTACTCAAACTGCCCCTCGTTGTGAGGGACTGGACAGGCACAAGATCAGAGAGAGGCCTCCCGCCCAGTTCAGTAGTGTCTGAAAGGTATCCGCTAATAGGGGTTTGGCCTCAGTCCAATTCCTACTGCTAGCTAGGTAGCCTCATTGTACAAATCACCCCTTGTTGAAGGCCAAGGCCTGAATGGGCCCTGGAGATAGAATGCCTCCCTCATTTTCTGGAGAAGGGTGTGGGAGGGTGGTTATAACGACAGCTGCCAGTGCTGTACCTGTTCTGTACATGGATCTCTGCAGGACGCTGTCTAGCACCTGTCACCAGCCACTAACTAACTTCACATGGGAAATAAAACCAACACCACCTCTTTGTGTCACTGCCCCAGCTGGCCTCCTGACTCTTCCCTGTGACCATCTGAATCAGGACCTGGGACACAACTCCGTACACATCTCAAGCTCTGGCAGCCGCACATACAGTCAGTCAGCTGCTCTAATAGGTGTCTTTTGCTGTCTCCTACAAAATAGGCATTGTGGCCTATGCAGAAGCAGTTAATGATCTTTACATTGTATCACCTTTGAACAGTTCCTTGGCACTTCACTAGTACAGATCCATCCCTCCCTGCTCGACACTGCTGATTCCAGGCGGATAACCCCTGTGGGCTGGGAAAGGAGTTTGGCAGTGCAAGATAGATAGGTAGCACACGTGGTAGTTCAGAGCCTAGTGCACTTGTCTGAAGGAGCATTTGAATTCTGATCAACGCTAATTTTGTGCCACGCAGCCTGAGATCTCAACATGCTTTGTGAAGATGGGTGGGGATCACTGCCCTGTCTGACAAAGGGGGACTGAGGGGCAGGGACAGTAGGTGGCTGCCAAGAGTGCAGAGCACAGAACCCAGGAGTCCTGAATACTGATTCTCTGCTTTACTAGATCCAAGTTCTCTCTAGGCCAGTCCTGTCCTCTCCCCTGCAGGATTTTTCTGAAGCAGCTGTAAGCTATTAGCATTTGACAGGCAAGCTCCTACCCTGTGATGGGTTCCTAGAGCAGGATTTCAGCTCTTTGCAGGGGTGTTTAGTGTGGCACTGGGTCTGCTGCATACACCCTGCTGAACAGCCACAGGGAATCCAGTCTATTTAGGGACCATTGTGCTGCTAGCTGACTTCAGAAGGGGAGGTTAAACTACGAGAAGTGCTTACTTGTTAAGGGGCTCATTGGTGATGCTGTTTGTTCTGAGTGCAGCAGCAGGTCTGTCTGAATCTGCTTTACCCACATGACCCCCCCTGCAATCTTACTGTAACAATGAGTAATGAGCTCTACCCCATGGCTGAGTCCTAATTCTCAACTCCCACAAGCCCCGCTTGCTCAGCGCACTGCGTCCCCTCCAATTGCCCTCGGCTTGGTGACAGTTTGTGGATCCGGAGCTCTGTCAGATGTGTCCTGAAGACAGGGGAAGGGCTAATCTAGAAAAGGGTTTGCCTGTTAGTTCCACAATATCCCAGCTGCTGCCAGCATCCCACACCCTGCTCAAAGCGGGTGATAGGCCAATCCTTGCTGCTGCCTGGGCTGAAGACAAAGCTTGGTCTCTTCCTTCCTTCGACAGGTTGTAAACCTTACCTCGGGCTTTGCTGAGCCCAGCCTAGTTATTCAGACGGAAGTTGCAGAGTGGGGAGAGGAGGAAGCATCAAAACTCAAGGCCCCCTTGTGCTGGGTACAGTACTCAGCACAAGACACATGGCAGCTTTCTATGCAGCTTCCCTGTCTGCATGGCTGACACCCGCCTGTGCGCTGGGGACTGCACAGATAAGCTGCTGTGTCAATGAGGGAACGCTGCCAGGAGCTCCCTCACTCTGGGAAAGCCCCACACGTTCACTCACTTCAAGGAGTCTGGATCGACATGGCAGACAAACCCGTTGAGGATCAATCTCAGTGATGCAGCAGCAGAGCCTCAGGAATCATCTACTGATGCCTCTGCCCGGGGAGGAACTAGGAGCAGTGGGCGCTGACTAATGCAACCACAGCAACTCTGCTCAGCAATTCCAGCATCCCTGCACAGGATGCTACAGGCAGACCCTGGCACTGCAAGGGAATAAGTGTCCCTAGTTACCACTGATGTCAAGGAGCAGGGAGGGCATGCAGCCCCCTTTCAGGATCAGGCCCGCAGGCCTCAGGTAAGACTCCAATGAATCTAACTAAGCCTTGTGTCAGAACCTGATGAGGGGAAAAGTTTAAGAGTTGTGTGGCTACAAAAAAACCTCAATTCTGCCAGCAGGGGGCAGCCTAATGCCACACAGTTCCTGTGCAGGACACCCAGAAGAGAGAGGGAGGAAAACACACTTCCTGGCTGGAGATTGGAACAGAAAGTGCAGGGGACTGCACCACATACAAAGCTGGTGATTGTGGGGAAGGAGTCCAGCAGCTGACCCATGGTGCATGCCTAGAGTACTTGAGAGGGACTCTGGCTACGCCACATTCACATGAGTCCATTGGGGGGATGGGTATAGGATGGGGAGGGCAGGATGCTCAGCCTTCCCCGAGCTGGCTCTGGCCTTGAGGAACTCCAGCTGCATCAGTGCAGACTGATGTGCCCTCCAGGGCCAGCCTGGGGCCTGAGCCACTAGAGAATGGGCAGACACTCATGTGAGTAGAAGCCTGCCGGATGGCTTTCTACTGTGCATTTGGATGAGGTTTCAGGTGCACTGAATTTTATTTTTTGAACCTTTGTGGTGACTCTCGGGCTGAGACAGGGGGAGGCCAATTTGCTGGCCACGACTTTCAAGAGACACGAGTGCTCTTAGGTCCCCAACTTGAGATGGCCTTAAAGGGGTCTGGTTTCCAGAGGGCAGGTGTGCAGCACTTCCTGCAAAGCCAGACCCCTTTAACGGGCCTCAGGCTGGTCCCTGCTATGGGATACCTGAGCAGGCGCCTGCTCTCAGATTAAAAGCAGCTGAATAGATCTGCCCCAACTTCCCCCTCCAAGTCCCTTTTTGGCTGAGCCCAAGCTCCAAGGCAAATCAGAGAGTGGGGCAGGAGTTTAAATGGGAAGCTGACCACAGTCTGCACTGCACTTATCCTGCCCAGCTGCTGCTCGCTCTGAGTGGCTAGATTGAAAGATAGCCTTACCATAGGTTTCAGCTTTGGTCAGGAGCAGGCTTCTCTCTCTCTCCAGTGACTTTCTGTAATGAGAAGATGCAGCCTTGTTAGACACTGGCAGATGCTATTGCTCTGCAGTAGGGTGGTGGAAAGCCTCTGCCCCAAAAGAGGAGTTCTGGGCTGTACACAAAATGAGACCCTCCACCATTCTCCTGGGGGGGCTGGCAGCTTGTCATCCCCTTACTGCAGAAGGGGAGGGTCCAAAGGGTTAGAAGTCTTCCTCCCTGGAGACTGCTGTGCATGAATGGTAGCTAAGACACCCACTTCAGGGCAGCCTGTTTGAACACTAGGACAGTGCTGCAGGGTTGGCTAAAAAGCAACTCCCACCTGACACAGGGGAAATGCCTTTCCAAGTAACTGGGATAGCTGCTCCCTCTGGAGCAAGAGGCTCTGATGTCCGCTCCAGGAACAGGCAGGGCCTCGTACAGTGGGTGATCACATCCCTGCAGCTCTGGCTTCCCTAGGGAAGACATGAGCTCTTCTGATCCAGTGAGGAAAATGCCCACAGGCTGGGCTGTTCAGAATGCTCTGGGAAAGCAAAGAAAAGTAGCACCTGGCCCTGGGAAAAGGGCATGTGGAGGCTCAGGCCTGTCAAAACACCACTGGATACAAATAAGCTTCTGCACTTTCACAGATGGTCTCGCACACATGAAGCCTCACAGTGCCCCTCTCCCATCACCCTGAAAAGGAGGGAATTGCCTTGGTGCAGAGTCTGGAAGAGAACTCCCTGACTCTGCTCACCAGATCACAGGCCCCATGTTGTTCCCACATTTCAGAGCCAAAGATTGAAACATTCTTCACTTTGCTTCCAAGGCCCCCATTTTGCACAAACTCCCCAATGGCTCAGGCAAAGGAGCTGTCTGATTGCAGTAAGAACCAGCTGTATCACACAATTCAGGGTGATTGAAAACCCTGCATCTTCATCTGCACAATGATTGATTAATCCACAATTTAAAGGCCTGAAAGCTGCTGCAGCAGCTCGGGGGGGGGGGGGGGGGAAGGGGGAGGGGTGAACAAACACACAACAAATTATCTATCTCCCTGCTCCAGGGAGGCCCTGTGGCATTGTGTCAGAGGGCAGTTTGTTGCCCTTTAGGGTAAAGCAGGCACTTGTATTTCAGCTGGATCCAAGCCTTATGGTACAGTTCATTAAGGGAAGAGAGAAGGGCTGTAATAAAGCAGGGTGCATTAATAGCAGGAGAGGAAAAGAAGGACTCTGAAATACACTGGGGAAAAGGAAATGCAGAGTGCAGATTCCAAAGTAGCTGAGCTGCTGTATCCCTGCTTACAAGCCTGCCTAGCTAGAGAAATCAAGGGGAAAGGCTCTCATGCTTAGGAAGGAAATGAGACGGTTTAAAAAGCATAGCCAAGCTGAACACATGCAGCTCCGCAGGACTGAATGACACGGAGCCCAGGCAATGAGACACTAAACTTACTATGAATCCAGTCAGGCTTTATTTGGAGGGTGCGGAGAGCAAAATTGGAAAGCAGACCTATCCCAGTGATTTAGGCTCACCAGGTCAATAGCTTCCCTCATGGGACAAACAGTAAAAAAAAAAATCTGGAGATAGCTAGACATTAGCAGAAGCATGAGCGGCCAAGCTTGGTCACTTCCTTGGCAGAAGACTGACTGGATGTCACAGACCTGGGCACCTCTCCTGACAAATTTGTTCTAAGGACAGGAGCCTTATCACATGGATTGGGAACTGGCTGAAAGGCTGAACTCAGGGTAACGATAAGTGGCAATACATTGAATTTGAGGGCAGGGGAGATAGTCAGTGGGTCACTGTAAGGTTGGGGCTTCTGGTCACATCATTAACAGAAAGAGACTGACGTAACTTGAGGGAGGGCATAGAAGGTGCTGGGTGATGTGACATACAAGGAAGAGTTTAACTCAGGACAAAAAGAATTTTGAGAGATAAGGACTGAAAAAGTGGGGAGAGAGGAGACAGAAAACTCTGAGAAAGGAGAGAAATTGAGCATGATAACCTATGGGGGAAAACTAGGAGTTATGGGGAGAAACCAAGCCCAGGAACATTTAGGCTGAATAGAAGAACTTAATGGCAAGTCTGAAAGAGTTTCTCAAGGGAAGTGGTAAAAGCACATTGCTTGGGACACCTAGAACTGGGCTGAGCTCTGGAGAATAAATTAGATGGAACAATGGGCTGACAGGATCTAGTTGGTGGGCTGCTCTCTTCCTGTGCCTAGACTTGATGGCTCACTTTCTCTGTTAGGAGGGGAGCAATAGGCTGCTAACAAATGGAAGAAACAGGTCTCAGCCGGGACATGGCTGAGGCTGGGTGATCACATTCAGGGAAAGGCTCTGCCGATAGCACTACTAGGGTTAGCGGGACCAAATTACAGCAAGGTTCCATTGGGGAGTGGAAATGGAAACTAACCATCTCACTGCACTGTTGAGAGACATAGTTAGGTCCACTCTAGGCTATCACCAGGATGCCTGTTGCAACCAGGTCCCCATGCAAACATATCATGGTGGATGGAGTCAAAATTCAGTCCCCTTGGGATTATTCTGACTGGATTCCACCTAGGATTTGGCTTAGGGTGCTTTAAATATTTAGCACACACTAGTTACTGCACCTCTGAGCTCAGGTGGGCTAGGCAAGATCAGTTGCACGCTGCTACCCAGAACATCTGTCCAGCTCACACAGCTGTTTCCTATCAGTGCTGGGGTCCAAACTCTGGAAACTGAGGGTATGTCTACACTACGAAATTAGGTTGAATTTCTAGAAGTTGATTTTTAGGAATCAATTTTATACAGTCAATCGTGTGTGTCCCCACTAAGTGCATTAAGTCGGCAGAGTGCCTCGACAGTGCCGTGGCTAGCGTCGACTTTCGGAGCGTTGCACTGTGAGTAGCTCTCTCGCAGTTTCCGCTGCCCATTGGAATTCTGGGTTGAGCTCCCAATGCCTGATAGGGCAAAAACATTGTCGCGGGTGGTTTTGGGTACATGTTGTCAGTTGCCCCTCCCTCCATGAAAGCAACAGCAGACAATAACTTCACATCTTTTTTCCGTGGAGATGCCCTACTGCTGTCAGCAGACGGTGCAGTAGGACTGCTAACCACCGTCATCCACCACTTCCACGCTCTCCTGGTGCCATGAATCCACCTCGCGGGTCCTCTCGTCGTTCTGTATAAATATCTATTCTCGTGGCATCCGTCGTCATCCACCGCTTCCGTTGCAACTCTGCTCTCCTGCAGACGCCATACCACGGCAAGCATGGAGCCCGCTCAGATCTCCGCTGCTGTTATCGGCATTGCAAACACCTCGCGCATTATCCTGCAGTACGTGCACAACCTGCAAAAGCAGGCGAGGATGCGACGGCAGCGTGATCACGACAGTGATGGGGACATGGACACAGACTTCTCTCAAAGCATGGGCCCTGGCAATTTGGACATCATGGTGGTAATGGGGAAGGTTCATGCCGTGGAAAGCCGATTCTGGGCCCGGGAAACAAGCACAGACTGGTGGGACAGCATAGTGTTGCAGGTCTGGGATGATTCCCAGTGGCTGCAAAACTTTCGTATGTGTAAGGGCACTTTCATGGAACTTTGACTTGCTTTCCCCTGCCCTGAAGCGCAAGAATACCAAGATGAGAGCAGCTCTCACAGTTCACAAGCGAGTGGTGATAGCCCTCTGGAAGCTTGCAACGCCAGACAGCTACCGGTCAGTTGGGAATCAATTGGAGTGGGTAAATCTACTGTGGGGGCTGCTGTGATCCAAGTAGCCAACGCAATCGCTGAGCTGCTACTTTCAAGGGTAGTGACTCTGGGAAATGTGCAGGTCATAGTGGGTGGCTTTGCTGCAATGGGATTCCCTTACTGTGGTGGGGCGATAGACGGAATGCATATCCCTGTCTTGGGACCGGACCAACTTGGCAGCCACTACGTAAACCGCAAGGGGTACTTCTCAATGGTGCTGCAAGCACTGGTGGATCACAAGGGACGTTTCACCGACATCACCGTGGGATGGCCAGGAAAGATGCATGATGCTCGCATTTTCAGGAACTCTGTTCTGTTTGAACAACTGCAGGAAGGGACTTACTTCCCAGACCAGAAAATCACCGTTGGGGATGTTGAAATGCCTGTAGTTATCCTTGGGGACCCAGCCTACCCCTTGCTCCCATGGCTCATGAAGCCATACACAGGCACCCTGGACAGTAGTAAGGAGAAGTTCAACTACAGGCTGAGCAAGTGCAGAATGGTGGTAGAACGTGCCTTTGGATGTTTAAAAGCTTGCTGGTGCAGTTTACTGACTAGGTTAGACCTCAGCAAAACCAACATTCCCATTGTTATTGCTGCTTGCTGTGCGCTCCACAATATCTGTGAGAGTAAGGGGGAGATGTATATAGCAGGGTGGGAGGTTGAGGCAAATTGCCTGGCAGCCGATTACGCGCAGCCAGACACCAGGGCGCTTAGAAGAGCACAGCTGGGCGCTTTGCACATCAGAGAAGCTTTGAAAACCAGTTTCATGACTGGCCAGGCTACGGTGTGACAGTTCTGTTCGTTTCTCCTTGATGAAAACCTGGCCCCCTTGGTTGACTCTACTTCCCTGTAAGCCAACTGACCTCCCCCCTTCAATCACTGCTTTCAGAGGCAATAAAATCATTATTGTTTCAAAATCATGCATTCTTTATTAATTCATCACACAAATAGGAGGAAAACTCGCAAGGTAGCCTAGGAGGAGTGAGTGAGGAGGGAAGGACAAGGCCACACTACAGTTCAAAACTTATTGAATGCCAGCCTTCTGTTGCTCGGGCATTCCTCTGGGGTGGAGTGGCTGGGTGCCCGTAGCCTCTTCCCCGCATTCTTGGGCCTCTGGGTGAGGAGGATATGGAACTTGGGGAGGAGGGCAGGAGGTTATACAGGGGCTACAGCGGCGGTCTGTGCTCCTGCTGCCTTTCCTGCAGCTTCACCAGACGCCTGAGCATGTCAGTTTGCTCCTCCATTAGGCTCAGCATTGCACCCTGCCTCCTCCTCCCTCCTCTCAGCGCATTCATTTAACGCTTTTCTCTGCCATTGTTTGCCTCCACGCATTCTGCTGAGCTCTTTCAGTGCAGGAGGACTGCATGAGCTCTGAGAACATGTCATCGCGAGTGTGTTTTTATCTGCGCTAGCTTCTGGGATGGAGATGATAGGGGGAGCCCACCGTGTGGCTAGTATCAGTGAAGATCACTCTCAGCTAAACGCAAACAGCTCAGCATGAACAGGCCTTCCCCCACCACGTGGCAAAGGCTTTTAGAGTACCTCCAGGAGAGCTTCATGGAGATGTCCCTGGAGGATTTCCGCTCCATCCCCAGATACGTTAACAGACTTTTCCAGTAGCTATACTGGCCGCAAATGCATCCCAGGTCTTCAGGGCAAATTAATCATTAAACACGTTTAAACCCTGTATTATATTTACAAAGGTACACTCACCAGAGGTGCTTTCTCTGGCTTCATGGTCCGGGAGCCCGCCTTGGGAGGGTATTGGCTCCAGGGTGATAAACAGTTCCTGGCTGCCGGGGAGAAGGGATTCTCCGCTTGCCTGCTGTGCGCTATCTTCCTCACTCACAAAATCCTCATCCCTGTTGCGTGAGACTCCCCCCTTGCAGGTGTTCATGGACAGTGGTGGGATAGTGGTAGGGACCCCCCGCCCTAGAATTGCATGCAGCTCATCATAGAAGCAGCATGTACGGGGCCCTGACCCGGAGCAACCGTTTGCACCCTTTGTTTTTTGGTAGGCTTGCTTCAGCTCCTTAACTTTCACACGGCACTGCTGTGTGTCCCTGTTATAGCCTCTGTCCATCATGCCCTTGGAGATTTTGGCAAATATACTGGCATTTTGTCTTTTGGAATGGAGTTCTGCCTGCATGGATTCTTCTCCCCATACAGCGATCAGATCCAGTACCGCCTGTTCGGTCCATGCTGGGGCTCTTTTGCGATTCTAGGACTGCATGGTCACCTGTGTTGATCAGCTCGCCACGCTGGCCAAACAGGAAATGAAATTCAAAAGTTCCCGGGGCTTTTCCTGTCTACCTGGCCAGTGCATCCAAGTTGAGAGTGCTGTCCAGAGTGGTCACAATGGAGCACTCTGGGATAGCTCCCGGAGGCCAGTACCATCGAATTGCGTCCACACTACGCCAAATTCAACCCAGCTAGGTCAATTTTAGCGCTAAACCCCTCGCCGGGGAGGAGTACAGAAATCGATTTTAAGAGCCCTTTAAGTCGACAAAACAGGCTTGGTCGTGTGGACGGGTGCAGGATTAAATGGACCTAATGCTGCTAAATTTGACCTAAACTCGTAGTGTAGACCAGTGCAGATTGGACTGGGCATTGCTTGGGCTGCATGCACAGAGGGTTTGCAAACAGGGAAGCTGAAGGCAAGCTCAGCACTCTCACCATGTCACCCCCCACCTCCCTGGAAGAGAAAGAAAACCAGTTCTCTCCATTCCTAAACAAGCTCCAAAAAGGGGGCCCAGCCTGGCAAATTCCTGTTCTTTTGGCAAAGGGGTTTTACTGGGTACTACTAACAAAGCTAACGGTCAGTGGTTTGCATGAGCACACAGCCTGCAGCATCACTATCTGGGTTTGAATAGAGGGGAATCACCAGTACCTTCCTTCGGGACTGAGCTCCTCTCTGCGCAGCTTAAGGTCCACCACCTCCATGCTTTGTCTGCAGAGGGACAGCTTCTCCTCCAGGCCATCAATCTGAAACACACAGCAGCAGCCACAATCATCACCGGCATCTGATTTCCCTCCACAGCCCAGCAGCTCCAGCCTTCCCAGCTCAGGAGAAGGGGTGGCAGCCCCACTGCAGTATCTTGCCACCTCACTCCTAAAAATCAGCTGAGCTATAGGTTTCATGAGGCTCTCCGATTCCCTGGCCTGAGCGGAGCGGGTGGGTAAGTTGGTTGGGACACAGCCGTCACAGCACATGGATATTTATCATTGTAAGAATTCAGTACTTCTCCATCCCACACAGCTGGGGTGCTAAGTCCTTGGGCTATCAACTCCAGTTGTAACTGGGGTAGTGCTGAAGAGCCCGTAGAGGCCAGTGCCTCTTGTTAAGATCTGATCCTCCTCCATTCATTCTGTCCCTCTCCTTTATTTGCCTTGGCTTTGCCCCTTTACCCACGGGCAGAGAAGTGACCTAAAGATGTTTACACAGTGAGGAAGGGGATCAAGTGGGAGAGATTGTTCATCCTGGCAAGAACTTCAGGAACTAGGCCCTGAATTAGTGCTGCAAAGGGGAACAAGCAGTCAGGGACGCTAATGGGAAACAAGATCATTTCATCTGCAGAAGAGAAGAATGAGGGGGTATTTGATAGCTGCTTTCAACTACCTGAAAGGAGTTCCCAAGAGGATGGATCTAGACTGTTCTCAGTGGTAGCAGATGACAGAACAAGGAGTAATGGTCTCAAGTTGCAGTGGGGGAGGTTTAGGTTGGATATTAGGAAAAACTTTTTCACTGGGAGGGTGGTGAAGCACTGGAATGGGTTATCTAGGGAGGTGGTGGAATCTCCTTCCTTAGAGGTTTTTAAGGTCAGGCTTGACAAAGCCCTGGCTGGGATGATTTAGTTGGTGTTGGTCCTGCTTTGAGCAGGGGGTTGGACTAGACCTCCCGAGGTCCCTTCCAATCCTGATATGCTAAGATTCTAAGACAGCATTAGGCACTTCAGGCTGGCTGTGTGATGGGGGGTGGGAGGGAGCAGCGGATGTCACATTCCTCATTAAAATCTGTTAGCTCCATGGCCTCCAGCACAGACTAGTTGTAGAAATCCTGAACCACAGATGAACAAACAGGCTCAGCACAGAGGTCTCCAATATTTGGTAGAGTAGAGCAAGGCCAAAACCATCCCCGTTGCCTCTGCCCTGCTGAGAGATCGCCATCCTGCACCAAGCATCTGGGTTCAGTCACGGTGCAGCAAGAAGTTACTGCAGCTACTTAAGCTAGTCATCTAATTAGTAGGCTAATTTATTTTCCAAGAAGCTGCCTTTATTCTGGGGTGAGGAGGAAAGGAAAGAGGAAGAAAAAAAATCAAATGGCTGAAGCACAAACAGAGGTGACCAACATGCTTGAGTTCGGGAACGACTCCCCCAGGAATCAATTATACCACAGCTGAACAATTCTGGAGGGAATCCTGGCTATTCCAAACCCAGCAATCAGGGCTTTAAGCTTTCCAGAGGGGAACTTCTGCCTTACACGCTTGCAGTCCAGTGGGAGAAATATCAGGGATAATTAGACAAGGTGACACGCAAATCCCACGAAGAACATGACCTTTGACATTAACTAGCTTTGAAATCATTGCTAGCCCCATTGCAATCATCTTCCACCACACCCTGTGCTATGCATGAGCAGCAGGCTGCAGAAGCAGGGCTGAGGAGGGACAAGCAGCCAGAAGAATTAGCTCTCACATGGTGAGATACTTTAGAACCTGCAAGCTGGGGAACAGCAGTTTTCTGTGTAAATTAACCTGGTGGAATTAAACCCAGCTGCCTTGGCTTTCGAAGACCACGTCACCTTCCAAGGTAGTGAGAAAGGATGTTACCACCAATCATTACACAGGAAAATCAATGACACTGATCTCTGATTAACCACTTACAACTCAATCCTGGACTAATTAACAATTCTCTCTCACTCTGCTCAGGGCAAGCACAGAAAGGCTCATGCAGAGGGGTGCAGTTGACCAGACTCGGCATAGGGCAATGAGGGCAGTAACTGAGTGGGCTCATTAGAGGGCAGCAGCAGGGGAGTCTGGTGAAGTCAAGGCAGCACTTGCCCCTTCTACCATGAACCAGCAGTAGAATTTTTCCACTAGCCACAAATTATGATTTGGTGGAGCTGGTGGCCAAAGGTGGCTTCTCTTCTTGCACCGTAGGGGTCTGCCTGGGACAGGAACACAAGGGCTGGTGTGGGATTTTGTAACCACTGTTCCCACCCCCAACAATTCCAGCGGGGTGGTGCCACAAGACATCCCTTTGGCCCCCACACACAATAATTTAGCACCTATAACAGCGAGATTCAAGCCCCCCAGCTTCTTATCAGACTGCAGTTTCCAAGTCAGTAGTAGTAGTATTTGTATTTCCATAGCATTTAGGAGCCATGGACCAGCCACTGTACAAACACAGACCCAAAAATGGTCCGTGCCCCAAGGGGCTTACAATCTGTGTACCACACTAGAGACAACAGACTGATACAGAGAGATGGGACCTTGCTGTCATTGATGAAACACTGTGTGGATCCTCCTGGCAGCAAGAACACCAGCTTTCCCTGATCCTATACAGCCCACAGTTTGCACCGATCCAGGGAACATGGTCTGGATTTCCTGGGTTGGGGGGAAGTGAGTGGTCATATTTAACAAGCAACTATATTATTAGCACTTCATCAAAGAAACCCCTCCAACAGCTTGTGTCGAGTGGGATGATAAAAGGCGCATTTTTAAAATGTGTTACCTAAAGTGTTTTAACTAACTTGTGTTAATGCATAGTGTAGACAGAACACGTAACACATGCCAGCTAACACGTTCACCTTTTATCTTAGTCTAGTTAGACAAACCCCACGACAGAGTAGTCAACAGCTAGCACCAATGCTTAATCAGTCATGGCCAGCATTTCCTCCCAATGTCTCTTCTCCTTCCTGTGCTCTCCGTTCCCCTCTCAAAGCCACCAACTACTGGCTCTTCCTTAAGGATGTCTCTCATTTTGTTTTCCATCTCTCAGTGCACGCTTCACTCACTACTTTCACCATTCAATATGATGTAAGTAGAGTTTATTTTGTGCCACTCCCTCACATTTTGACTTTCTACCAACTAAAATCCTCCAGACTCTTAGTTATGTTTAAAAAGTTCCAGCTATTTTTTATCATTTCATCAAAACCAAAGTTGGGCTCCTGCAGAAGCAACAAATTATGTTCCCCAGAGCTGTGCTGACCCCTTTGTTGAGGCTGGTGCAGAAACAGGTGAAAATAAGCTCCACTAGGAACACAGAGAATGGGGAATATTCGTGATGGAACAAAATCCCTTCCTCTGGACATTTTGTTTCTTTTCCCTGGTTCTTCTGCCTTGTTAGTGGGTATAAGAAGAGACTGGAATCAAGATTCCTAGGTTCTGTTCCTGTCCCTAACACTGATTCCTTGTGTTACCTTGGAGGCAGGTGACAACACCTGTAAATTGGGGGACTACTACCTACCTCCCGAGGGTGAGGGGATTGGAAGGTTTAATTGTTTGTGAAGGGCTTAGAGATTGTCAGAGGAATGGCAGTAGAAATGGGCAGAAGGCTGTGTGTATGAGCTATCCTAGTACGGCAGCTCCATTGCCTCATTTGGGGTTTTTGACTCAGGAGCTGGCACTGCGCATGTGTATTTCTCACCGGCTGCACAGTCCACACGGCCTTTTGCTGCCAGCAAAAGAAAAGAAAAAAATATAATAAGTGATGGGGAAGAAATTAAAGCAACCCAGTTGAGAATTACCCCTTGTTCTGAAGGCTGCCAGAGAATCTCCCAAGGGCCCAGTAGACTGTAAAACTTTAGAACTTGAGAAACGGTAAAGCTTCCACAAAATCCCCAGGGGCAACTCTCCACAGAGCTTTCCTAGAAACAGCTGTGTGTTTGAACTTGCTGTAGATGAAAAGCATTTGCTCCTACTAACGAATGCATGGAGAGGTTAGCTAGGGTACAACCATAGACTTATCAGAGGCCCGTATGAAATGAAGCTGCATAGGAGTTACTCTTGGTCCAGGTTCCTCGTGGGACACAGGATCATCAATATAATTCACACCAATTGGTCTCCTTATTGGTAGCCTCTGCCAAAAAGTGAATGGGTCACAGTGACCACACTCCTTCCCCTACTCCCCATGGCCCTTAGAGGGCGTCCCCTCCAGGACTGGGCTGATAAGCTTCCCACATGTTGTGTACATTATAGCTGTCTGAGCTCTATTTGTTCCATAGCCAGACAGAGGACTTCATTTAAGTCAACATCAGCTTCAACTAGTAGCAGTCTCACTTTAAAGTAATAACTGAAGCAGGTGTTTAATAACCAGCACTGAGAGAGCAATCAGAGCACGCACAGCTGCCCTTCACCTGCACAGCCACTGCCCTCCTGCTATCTGATCAACTGCTATGAAAGGAGCTCTGGGGTGAGGGACCAGCAGTTTTGCACATAACAAGCAAGCTGCAGAACATTCTGAAGCCAGCTGAATCCCTTGCCGTGAGAGGTACCACCAGGCACAGTAATTTGCACTGAATTCTGGCTTCATACATGTGCCATCTGGAGACCTCTGAAAATACAGAGATTTGGGGCAGATTCAATCCAAATTGGCTTTATGTTTGTTACAAATCTCATTTGCCCAGGCAGTCTTGGGAAGGCAGTCCAAAACCTCTCGTACATGGCAGGAAAGGAAAGAAACAGCTTTGCTTACAGAGTTGGGTTGGATCCTTTTTTAATACATTTTGTATTGAATTAATAAAAGCATTCTTCCTAGCAGAAAGGCTAAAAGCACTTTTCAAGAAATGACATCTGCCCTCCGTCTTTATGAATCCCCTAATTAAGATGCTGGCAAACAGCCATATCACACATACGCCAACATCCAACAGCGTTAGGTAATGAGGTTTTTGTCTCATGACCCTCATAAAACAGATCAAAGCCAAACAAAAGCATTGGGGGGAAAATCACCTCCGAGAAGTAGTCTTGTCCCTTGTCATCTGCTAACAGGTTCAAGGCATTTCTCTCCATTTGTTAGTCAATGGTTCCTGAATCCATTGTTGTAGGCTCGATTATTAATATCAGCCCAGCAGAGATTGAATTTGTTTAGGTTCACATGCTAACCTCTTGGTTAATAGACCTATTTCAATTTTCACTATGGTCTTACAATAATTTTACATTTCAGCAAATCATTTCACCAACAATAGATAGTACATCCAGCAGGGCTGAAAACATTTACCAGACACCTACTAGCCAGAGGCCAATACAACAGAATGAAGACGGAGGATCCACCAGCTCAGTCCCTCACTATCTACTCCAAACATTGGGAAGGGAGCGTGCTAGGATTCCTACCAAGGTGCTTTCCCCAGGCCCCTCCTAGGGACTTATTTTTCAGATCACTTTTGGCTAGGAGCTACCTCTCTCTTGGACCTCCACCTTTCAGGCTCCTGTTTGTTATTTGGGTGCCCAACTCTATTTCTCCCAGCCCAATGGCTACTGAGATGGGAGTGAGGGCATCAACCACCCACCTATTCGCCATCATTGGGGGGGTCCTTCCTTCCCTATGTAATTAGCTCCTGTATCTACCACAGCCGTTCATAACTTTCTGAAGCAGAAGCAGAGTTAAACCACCACCTACCAGATTCTGAACAGTGCCCATGAAACCAGCCAGAGTCTTGCTAATTTCTCCTGCTGTTAGGGCTCAGGGAAGTTCTGAGTAGCAGCATTGTCACTGGGGCTGCCTGTTGGAAGATCCTGAGCTTGTCTAAGTACAGAAGTTGAAACAGTTTAACTAAAGGCATGATGTCAAATGGATTCAACTTTGTGTGAGGACCTGGTTACATCCCTTTAAACCAGGCTAAAATTGATGTGGTTTGCATCTGTAATTTATAGATGCAAGCTCAAATATTTGCATTGGCTTAAACCTGGCACAAGCATCCACACACAAAGTTGCATCTGCTTGACATTACACTTTTAGTTGAGGCAGTGTGCCTTTGTATTTAGAGCAGGGCTCAGGAAAAGAGTCTTGCATCAGCTCAAATCCATTCCTATTTGGAAGGTTTTCTTCACAAGCATCGAGGCTTAGAAGGTAGTGGTGTTAAATGAAAGTTTAAATGCTGAAGATGAAGATGCATCTGAAAGGTGTCCACATATTTCAAACCAAAGACTCCGATCCCACTCCATCTGGCTTAAAGAGACCAAATTCATCCCTTTTTTAAAATTGCCTTTCACAGAATCATTTGTAGTTAGAAGGGACACTCACTTAGTCCCTTCCCCATCATTGTGGCAGGACTGAGTCAATATCCTTAAACCACCCTCTGGTAGACAGGTTTCAGGTCTCAGCCTCTGACAGCCCCAGCGAAGGTGGTTTTACACCATCCTAAAGCAGCTTGTTTCATCACCCAAACTCTTTGGAGTTAAAAGATTCCTCATACCCTCCAATATTTAACCAGAATTCCCTGCTGCAACTAAAGCTCCATCACTTCTCAATCTGTGATCAGATGGTATAATCAGGCCATGTCCTCTTTATAATGTGCCTTCATGGAGGTGGAAACTACCACCATGTCTATTCTTGGCTCTCATATCTCCAAACCAAACATCCTCAGTACTCTGAACCCTTTCTGCTAGGGCTTATTGTCCAAACCTTTTTTCATTCAGGACTGCTCTCCTCTGAATTCTATCAGTGAAACATGGTGCCCAGAAATAACTGTTGTCTCAAATAAAGGCCTAAATAGGGCTAAACAGGGCAGAAAACCACCACACGCAACACTCCTATAAAAAAAAAAAAAAATAGAGCTTAATAAGACATTTGCTTTTTTGGTCACAGTGGCACACAAAAAGTGTAATACAAGCCTCTTCAATGATGTTTTTGCCCTACCTGTATTTCTGTTTTGTATGTGTTCACTGGATTATGTCTCCACTTCCCATTTCTCTCTACTGAATCTCATTTGATTGGTTCTGGCCTATTTCTTTAATTCATTAGGAACAGGTTTCAGAGTAGCAGCTGTGTTAGTCTGTATATGCAAAAAGAAAAGGAGTACTAGTGGCACCTTAGAGACTAACAAAATTATTTGAGCATAAGCTCACAAAGCTTATGCTCAAATACATTTGTTAGTCTCTAAGGTGCCACAAGTACTCCTATTCATTAGGAAGAGATTGATTTTTAATCTCACTCCCCAAAAGTGTTTGCAAACCACTGCCTCCTCCAAGGGAGAGCCCTACCCAAGGCAGAAGGGAGTAAGTTGGAGAGCAGAAACATGACATCAGCAGGACAGAAAAACTCCAAACAGCAGCACCAGCCAGGGCCACAGTTTGCAGGGGAAGAGCAGAAATGGTCCCAGAGGTATGGGATACTCTTGAAGCTACAATCCGCAGGAGAGGCCCCATGGATTTGGAGGGCAGGCTAGCCCATCAATGAAGATCTTTCCCTTACACATACCAATCCACTCCCTGCATCCCCACCTCACCCCCCACTTACCCCTGCTCCCAGCCCACACCTCGCCTCTTCCCCCACCTCACCTCCCCACTCGCCCGTGCACCCTAGACTAGGCCCCACCTCACCCCTTCCCCACACCTCGCCTCTTCCCCGCCCCTTCCTCCACTCATCCCCTCCCCCTCCCCTCTGGGCCTCGCCTCACCCCCTCCCACACCTCGCCCCTGCCCCCTAGGCTAGCTCCCACCTCGCCTCTTCCCACCTCGCCTCACCCCCTATCCCTCACATCACTCCCACCCCGTGCCCCCTTCTCGCCCCCCAACGCACACCTCCTGGCCTATCCCCCAGTGACCCCGCTCCAAGCTGTCCCGGGGAGGGGAGGGGAGGGGCTGTCACCTCTTGAGCGACGCTCAGCCCCTCTCGCTTCTTAACCATCTTCCTCCGCTTTGCCACAACTGCGCATGCGCACGGTCCCTTTACTGGTACGGGCCACGTACCAACCCGCTATCGGGGACGACACCTGAACTGCCATCTTTGTGAGGGGCATGCCGTAACGCAACTGCCACCGTTGTGAGGGGCAGTCGCCGCCATCTTTGTGAGGGGCATGCCTGAACGCAACTGCCATCTTTGTGAGGGGCATGCCTAACTACAGCCGCCGTCTTTTTGAGGGCTACCCGCCGCCATCTTTGTGAAGGGTTCCTATCTAAAGCAGCCACCATCGGAAGGGAGGGGCAGCCTTTCAGACCCTATGTCTAGGAGGGCGCCCCTCTGCTTCTGGCATCAGGCCTCTCTTCTCTCTTGGTCTCCCAGTCTGTGCCCATCCCACTGCTCTGCTCCAGGGTACACACAACACTCCCTTTCCCTTGGCTTCTAAGTAGTTCTCTCCCTTCTCACCTGCCCTGGGTAACCTGTGTCACTTTCATCCCTCCTCACATTGTGCTGGTGGTGTCTACCCCCTCTTCATTGCATCACATCACAGAACCATCATAGTGTAATCCAGAACCATTAGTGTAACACAGATATAGGTATCTTGCCGCATACCTTTGCCTGGCACTTTACAGCAACTGAAAGAAGAACCTTGACCCAAAGAATCTATAATGTTTGATCGCACTGGGAATAGGAGTGTATCTTCCATTAGACAACCACAGGACATGATGACACTGGTAAGGAAAGAGGATAATGACAAACAAAGATGGCATGAAACAAATGTGTGAAGCTTTTTGGGGGGGAGGGGGGAGATATGATAAAGGTCGATAAAATTATGACTGGTGTGGAGAAAGTGAATAAGGAAGTGTTATTTACCCCTTCTCATAACACAAGAACTAAAGGTCACCCAATGAAATAAATAGGCAGCAGGTTTAAAACAAACATAAGGAAGTACTTCTTCACACAGTGCACAGTCAATCTGTGGAACTCGTAGCCAGGGGATCTTGTGAAAGCCAAAAGTGTAACTATGTTAAACAAGAATTAGATAAGCTCATGCAGGATAGGTCCATCAATGGCTATTAGCCAAGATGGTCAGGGACATAACCCCATGCTCTGAGTGTCTCTAAACCTCTTGACTGCCAGAAGCTGGGACTGGATGACAGGGAATGGATCACTTGATAATTGCCCTGTTCTGCTCACTCTCTCCGAAACATCTGGCACCAGCCACTGCCGGAAGACAGGATACTGAGCTAGATGGACCATTGGTCTGACCCAGTATGGCCGTTCTTATGAAAGGCCAGAACTGCAAAGGGATAAAGGTTAACAGGAAGAGTCCTGGCTACTTCCCTGCCCTGCTGCCAGCACTAGGAAGTTCTGTAAATTAACAAGATAAAAAGACTGGACGAGAATGACTAGTCTTTTTGCAGGACGCAAACACCAGCTGCCCTTCAGCCAGCTCCACACCTCAGCGTCAGTGCTGTTCAGGAACCGAAATCCAATTTTGCTGTGCTGGTAGGTGGTGGCTGCAATATGAGATCCAGAGAGTGGGACTGTAAAGCAGAAGGATATGCTCAGAGCTCCAGCTAGGAAGATGATCTCTTTGAAAAAGAAATGAAAAGGCAAAAATAATTGTAGTTCTGCTGCAGATTGTGGACACTTGGATTTTTAGGGTGCCAGTGGGGATAGAACTTGGAGTCTTCTACTCCAAAGCATAGGGCCTTACCACTTAAGCTAAAAGAGAATCTCCATGAAGAGTTAGGAGGTACAGGGCCTATGACACACAGCTGAGCTGTCCTGCTTTGATCTGTAGAGGACAGTGCACTAGCCAGTTCATGGCAGAATCTTAGGAATGCTGTCATATATCTACAGCACTTTTCATCCTGATAGATCCCAAAAGCCCTTTACTGTAAAACACGCAATAGTGCATAAGAGTGCCAACACTTACCACTGAATGCAATCACTTCGGGGGGGAAACAGACATGACAACTATTTAAGAGAAAACAGCAGTTTCAGAATGGAAGGGAAGGCAACACTAGTGTTCACTGGTAAAACAGGAGGACTTTTACTTGGGCAGAATGTAATTATCTGAGCTGCACTGTTGCCAGGGGCTAGCATCACTGCTTTTAAAAAAAGCACTGATAACAACACTGAACTCTTATAGGGCACTTTTCATCCATAAATCTAACAGGTTTTACAAAGCAGGAAAAGTAGTATTATCCCCCCTTTTGCAGCCGGGAAAACTGAGGCACAGAGAGTGAAAGTGGCTTACCTAAGGCCACACAGCATTTCAGACTCCCAGTCCAGTGTACAATCCACTGGGCAATGTGTTATGGGATCTGTAGGGACCACGAGTTTAATATCTCAACCAAAAGGAACCTAAACTCCCATTTCCTCTGTAGAGAGCAGCATTGTTTTCTGAACAGCAAAAAAATAGGTTAAAAAGAATAAACCCAAAGAATCTGAGCAGGACCCAATTCTAAATTGGGCACAGGTTCCCAGCAGCCCTGTGGCTGCCCAGGACCCAAAGGAGGAGAAAATGAAAAGAGAGCGGGAGACAGGTTTGTTCCAGACACAGTTCTTGTTTAGCAAGTGTAAATGCAATTTTAAAAAGCATAGAGGTTTGAACAAAACCCATCTGTCATGGTTTTTAGTTGGACAAAATATCCATCAATCCTGCAGAAAGAATTTTCTCTTTTACAAAAGTAAGTATTGATTCAAGGTCACGGTGGGGCTAGAACTCAGCCTCCTACTCCAAAAAGCATAGGGCCTCACAGCTGTCAATTCCCGCACCCTCCCTTTACAGGCAGCCAAGGGGCCCCTTTGCTGCCATACCATTTTGTGGGGAGAGGGTGGTCAATCAATCCCTCCTCCCCCCAGCCTCTGCTACCACCGCAATGCAAGAAGCAGCACCAACAATGATCAATTTTAATGTTTTCATCCCCGTCGGTTTCAGATCTGTCAAGCTGACGACCTCATCATGCCGTTCACATGGCCCCATGCCTCCCACATCAGCTCCGAGCTAGAACGTCATCCTCGACTCTTGCAGTGTGTTGATAACATGGCTCCCATGTTACATGTTTATTTCCTTGTTAATGTTGTTCAGGGTTCCATTTAGCCAGTGACACAGCAGTAAATAAATAAGGAAGTATTCTTCAGGATTAGCTCTGAAGTTGTGGCACACAAGGGCCTCAGACTTTGTATTTAAAAATGCATTTATACATAACATGAAAAACGACTCAAAATATTTTGTTGTCAGCAATGGGTTCCCTGTGGCTGGAGCCTTAACTCAGGTAATGCAACCTGTATACACAGAGCTGGGTGGAGAGGGAAGATTTTCTATAGCCCCCAAACTGTTTTAGAAACTAACTGTTCACCCACGGAGCTCAGACTCCAAGAATCAGGGGGTTCCTGTGGGAAAATCATTCTGATGATCAAACAAAAGCAGTAGGTGACCGCAAAGGGGACCCACTGGGTTGTATTAGCAAAAGGGTGGAACACAAAGCAAAGGAGGCAACGCTGGGCCTGGATAAGGCCCTAGTGAGACCCCGCTGGGGATACTGTATGCCGGCCTAGGGCCCATCCCACTCAGTGCTAGGTTTACAATGGCGCCACTGGCACCATGGAGCCGGGCCCATGCTCAGAAGGGGCCCTGGCCTGCTCCGCTTGCTGGCCCCCGTCCACCACTTGTTCCTCTCAGCCTGCAGGGTTGTGCAGGGCACTCTGCATTTGTGTGTGTGTGTGTTGGGGGGGGGAGTGGGGGGCCTCTGGCCATAGGGAGTCAGGGGGCGTGTTGCAGAGGTGCTGAATCTCTGATTTCCCCATGGGTGTTTGACCCCAGCTCTGTGCCAAGCCCCACCCCCACTCCACCCTTTCCCCCAAGGCCCTGCCACCCACCTCTTCCTGCCTTCGTTCCACCCCCACCCCGCCTCTTCCTGCCCCATTCTGCACTCTCCCCAGAGTGCCCCCGCCTCTTTCTGCCCCTGCTCCTCCCCGCCCAGCACCTCCTGCTGAACAGCTGATCAGCAGCAGGCAGAAGGTGGAGGGGACGAGGGGGAGGATCTGATTAGCGGGGCTGCCGGTGGGTGCTGAGCCCACACTATATATTTTTTTTCTGTGGCTGCTCCAGCCCCGGAGCACCCACGGAGTCAGCACCTATGGGGTGTTAGGCGGGGGAGCTGTGTGGCGTGCCATGGGCCCACCCCTGAGGGGAAGGGGCACGCTGGCAGCACAGGTCCGGGCAGGCCACTGTGTGTCTGGCAACTGCCGGTTTGTAAATAGTGCCCTGCACTGGGCTGGGCAGAGCGGGGCCACTCCTGCCATGCCATGCCCCATTGCCCCCCTCGCTCTGTGGGCTGACCTTCCTGCACCATGCTCCATTGCCCCTATGGGAGCCCACAAATATGTTTGGCGCTAGGCCCACAAAATGTTAATCCGGCTCCGGCCCTGATCCCACTGCAAGGGGATTATGGCCCTGCCAAAAAGGCGGGTATTGAGGAGGCACCAAGTCCAAAGAATTTAAGTTTTCAGGAAGGTTTGAGGAAATTGGGCTAATTTGCACTGGAAAGGAGTAAGACTTTGGGGTAATCTGATATAGCAGACACTAATCTCTAACCCTCACCCTTTTCTGCCCTCTCCCATGTGAGGAGCTCAATGTGCTCCGCAAGCATTAATGAGTGAATCCTCTCAATGTGCTCCGCAAGCATAATGAGTGAATCCTCTCACAACTCTGTGAGGAAGATCTGGATCAACACTCCCGTTTTATAGATAGGGAGACTGAGGCAGTGACATGCCCAGGGTCACACAGCAAGTAAGTAGCAGAGGTGGGCACAGAACCCAGTAGGTCTGACTCCTTGGCCCCAGCTCTGATCACTAGGAAGCACTCCCTGCTGGATTTTTAAAATTCCAAAGAGGATTGTGGGAAACAGTTTGCCCCAGTGAAGGCATCAACAAGGAGGGGGAAATAATGTGATGGTGCGGCAAGTGGGAGTAAAATGGGGGACCTGTACAGAACTGCTTTCTGCAAAGGGGAACAAACAGAAGTTACCAGGGTAGGGGATTGGGACAGAGATGCCCCCTTAATTTACTTCTCAGGGCTGAGAGGGCTGCTGACAAAACAGGTTGCAGAGGGTGAATTGAAGCAAATGGCTGGATGTGGGGTGCTGCAGGGAAAGGATGGGTGAGGGGGGGCAGTCAGGAACTGAATGGGGCATGTTGGACTGGAACAGTTTCCTATGTTCAAGAGGACTTTCCCTTACATTTTGTTTCTCCTTCCCTCCCTGTCCCCCACAATACCATGGGGCTAACCCCCCTCCAGCCCATATACTGTAACTCCAGGGATGAATTTGGCCTGCGATGATTATAGCCCAGAGGACACTAATTCTGATGCAGTCACGTCCACCCCTTTCTTGAGCTGGACCACCGGGAAACGTGGGCATGACAGAAATTGGTATCAGGACCCTGCAGGCTGGAAGACGCTGCTGTTGGCTGTTTTTCTTGGTAAGATAAATATAGAGAAGCCAGTGGACTGAATCTTTAGTTTGCCTGTGTCGCCTTCTGTGCTTCTACCTTGACGGGCTCTGCACAGGTTTCAGGAACAGTTTGAGATTACAGAATTAATTAGAATGAAATTAATCAAATTACCCACCACGAGACTACCTGTGTCTGGGAAGTAAGCAACTCAGCTGAAAAGGGATTCCACAACCAGGGCTGGTGCTTGTCTTCACTGCCATGCATGGCTCCCCTTTGACTTGCAAGCCTAGGACATGTGCGGAGGCGTGACTCTCAAAGGTGTGGAATGCCTCTTGCAAATTGCCAGTTGCTCTCAAGCTCCATTGACTTCGGCGGGAGCTCAGGCACTGGCGCAGGGCTAAGTCAAATATGTAGTCTTTAAACTTACCTGAAGTCTGCCAGATTGGTCTGGAGAAGTCATAAGAACAGCATCACTTGCCTTTAAAAATGTTGTCTAGTCCCTGAGACGTGGGGAGGGATCATTATCCTCATTCGTGATGATACAGAGCGTTGCTCAAGGGAGTTACTAGAAGTTTCAGGAATGACCCCTGTAAGTGCTAAGTCCTTAGCTTATGCCCATTCCTCTAGGTCAGAGGTGGGCAAACTACAGCTCACGGGCCACATCCGGCCCACGGGACCCTCCTGCCTGGCCCCTGAGCTCCTGGCCCGGGAGGCTCGCCCCCGGCCCCTCCCCTGCTGTTCCCCCTCCCCCTCTCTCTCCCCCTCAGCGCGCCATGCTCTGGGCGGCTGGGCAGCGCAGTTGCAGAGCCGCGGCCTGACATGGTGCTCTGGGCGGTGTGGCTGTTGCGCCAGCCACTGGTGCTCCAGGCAGCGCAGTAAGGGGGCGGGGAGGGGGTCGGATAGAGGGCAGAGGAGTTCGGGGGTGTGGTCAGGGGTGTGGATGGGGTCGGGGGGGTCAGAGGGCAGGGAACAGGGGGGTTGTATAGGGCAGGGGTCCCGGGGAGGCAGTGAGGAATGTGGGGGGGTTGGATGGGGCGGCAGGGAGCGGTCAGGGGTAGGGGGTCCGGGGCTGGTCAGGGGACAAGGGGTGGTGGATGGGGCTGGAGTCCCAGGAGGGCTGTCAGGGGCCCGGGGGGTTGGATGGGGAGGAGTCCGGGGGAGCCGTCGGTGGGGGTCGGATAGGAAGCGGGAGCCGGGCCACACCTGGCTGTTTGGGGAGACATGGCCTCCCCTAACCAGCCCTCCATACAATTTTGGAAACCCGATGTGGCCCTCACCTGCTCTAGGTCATTCTGCCTTGCATCAAGCTCTCTTAGGAGATGTCTCCTGCTTCCAGTCAGGGCAGTAAGACCACAAGAATGACCTTTTGTGCTATAGATCTGTAGTTTCTAGCCACAATCTGGGAGAGACATGAAAAAATGAACATTAATGACGAGCGGAAACGTTAACCAAACTTTTTCAAACTTAGTTAAGAAGCTGAGTTTGGGTTGGTTCCTATGTGATCTGAACCTGTTCACCAATGAACAATGGATGTCTTCAGGGCTAAGGTAGCATTTCACTTCTGAACAGTGCACCAGCCTGAAGCCACAGAGTCCAGATGATGACCTTTGAAAGATGACAAGAAGTCTGGTGGCACCTTAAAGACTAACAGATTTATTTGGGCATTAGCTTTCGTGGGTAAAAAAACACCTGAAGAAGTGTTTTTTTACCCACGGAAGCTTATGCCCAAATATATCTGTTAGTCTTTAAGGTGCCACCAGACTCCTTGTTGTTTTTGTGGATACAGACTAACACGGCTAGCCCCTGATACTTTTAAAGATGGCAATTCTAACTGCAGCTAAATGCTCCAGCATTGAAGATTTGGTGATTTCAGAACCAGGGAGGGGATGAAAGGGAAAATTCAAGACCGAGGTCCATCTACAAGGCAGGAGAGTTGAGGTTCACACTTGTATTTCTGTAACACACCTGTGTTTCCATAACCCTGTGTAATGGTCACCACTCAGGGTCTGGTTGGGAAGCATGGCCTCGTGGTCACAGCCACAACCCCAGACTGCCAAGGGGTTTGTGGGGAGGGGAGCCCGGGCCCTCCCACTCTACCAGGCTCCAACCCAGGGCCCTTTTAGCTACCAGTAACCTGGCAACCAAGACTACTTAAGGCTGTCCTCCCTGGGCCTCTTTCTCTTGTCTCCCCTCCTGGGGTCACCTCAGTCCAAGGCCTTCACCTGATGGGAAAATCCAAATCCCAAGGAAGCAAGAGGGAGTCACCACAAAATACTTCCCTTTCTGCTTGTCTTCGCAGAGGGTCCTCTTTCCTCACGGAGGGCCCCTTTAGGCAGCTGCATCAGAGCCTTTAGGTTTTGCTCTGCTCTGCTGGAGCTGTGGGCTGCAAGTCTGCTCACATTCAGCACTGCTCACCAGCTGAGCTAATTTGCTGCCTTTTCATTCCTCCAGCAGTCGAAGCATTTGCTGCTCTTGTGGTGGGGCGGGGCTGGCTGAGCCCAAAATGAGCCCTTAAGCCAGGGGTGGGCAAACCTTTTGGCCCAAGGGCCACATCTGCGTGGGGAATTGCATGCAGGGCCATGAATGTAGGGCTAGGCCAGGGGGCTGGAGTGCGGGAGGGGGTGCGGTGTGCAGGAAGGGGCTCAGGGCAGGGGGTGGCAGTGCAGGAGGGGTATGGCAGGGGGTTAGGGTGCAGGAGGGGTGTGGGGGTGAGGCAGGGGGTTGGGGTGCAGGCCGGGTGTGGTGGGGGCTCAGGGCAGGGAGTTGGGATGCGGGGTGCAGGGTGCAGGAGGGGTTTGTGGTGCGGGCTCTGGCCCAGAGCCGCATACCTTGAGTGGCTCCAGGGTGGCAGTGGCGTGCAACAGGGCAAAGGCAGGCTCCGTGCCTGCCCTGGCCCCGTGCCGCTCATGGAAGCAGCCCTTACCATGTCTCTGCGGCTTTTGGTGGGGGCAGAGGGCTCTGCGTGATACCCTCACCTGTGGGTGCCACCCCCGAAAGCTCCCATTGGCCATGGTTCCCCGTTCCCTGCCAATGGCAGCTGCGGAGGGCGGTGCCAGAAGGCGCCAGGCGCTGCAGGGATGTATCCAGCCCGCGGGCCGTAGTTTGCCCACCCCTGCGTTAAGCCCTTGTTGCTCAGTGTGGGGTTTGAAGTGACTTACACAGGGTGAAGTGACTTACACAGGGTGTCCTAGCAGGCCAGTGGCAGAGCCAGCAATAGAGCACAGGTCTCCTGAGTTCCAGACCAGGGCTATAACACTAGGCCATGCTGCCTGCCTATGAAAAATGCAGCCCTGTGGGAGATTTGTCTGCAGGGGAATGAGAAGCTGCAAGGTGTTGCTAAAGGGTAATGAAAGGCTCTAGTCCTGCACTGTCAGTGGTGCTGCACAGTTCCTTAGAAGGCATGTCGAGCGATGGATGGGCTGGCGAGTGCACCAGCTGATGCCAACAGATCTGTCCTATGCTCAAATGCCTCTCTGGAAAGTCAGGCCAAGTCTTTCCTCCTCTGAGGGGCTTGTGATTGACTCACCCTGTAAAGTGTGCGGTGGTTCTCCGGGACACGGGATGCTATTTAAAAAGAAAGTGCATTATCATTGTGCTAATCACTGTCCTTCCCAAGCACTTCCCGGTTTCAGTCCACTCTCACTTATTTAAACACACAATTCAGGCCCTTGTGTGCAGGCCCACCAGCAAGGGCTAGGCCCCCGGCCTTACACAAAGCTTTGCTGAAGATGTCTCTGGCTCCCCCAGCCCAGAACCCCCCTGAGCATGACAGAGAGTTACAGGGACTGGAGGACGGTGGGGCTGCTGAGAGCTCCCTCCATACAGCACAGCACAGTGGGAGCCAGTGAGGAGAAAAAAGCTGGTTCCCGCACCGAGGTCTCTGCAAATGTGAGGTGACAGTCCTCCGCATCCCTGCACAGTTTTGTATTCTCTGAGCCCTGGTCTACACTACGAGCTTAGGTTGAATTTAGCAGCGTTAGATCAATTTAACCCTGCACCCGTCCACACAACGAAGACATTTTTTTCGACTTAAAGGGCTCTTAAAATCGATTTCTGTACTCCTCCCCCGATGAGGGGATTAGCGCTGAAATTGACCTTGCTGGGTCGAATTTGGGGTAGTGTGGGTAGAGTGGTCGCAATTCGACAGTATTGGCCTCCGGGAGCTAACCCAGAGTGTTCCATTGTGGCCGCTCTGGACAGCACTTTCAACTCAGATGCACTGGCCAAGTAGACAGGAAAAGGCCCACGAACTTTTGAATCTCATTTCCTGTTTGGCCAGCGTGGCAAGCTGCAGGTGAGTGCAGATCTCATCAGCAGAGGTGACCATGATGGAGTCCCAGAATCGCAAAAGAGCTCCAGCATGGACCGAACTGGAGGTATGGGATCTGATCGCTGTATGGGCAGATGAATCCGTGCTATCAGAACTCCGTTCCAAAAGATGAAATGCCCAAACATTTGAAAAAATCTCCAAGGGCATGAAGGACAGAGGCTACAGCCCCTGTGTAAACAGCCGCCCTCCTCCCCAAGTTCCATAGCCTCCTCACCCAGATGCCCAAGAACACGGTGGGGGAGCCTCTGGGCACCAAGCACTCCACCCCAAAAGACTGCCCAAGCAACAGAAAGCTGGCATTCAATAAGTTTTAAAATGCAGTGTGGCCTTGTCCTTCCCCCCTCTCCCACCCCTCCCGGGCTACCTTGGCAGTTATCCCCCTATTTGTGTGATGAATTAATAAAGAATGCATGAATTTGAAACAACAATGACTTTATTGCCTCTGCAAGTGGTGATTGAAGGGGGGAGGGGAGGGCGGTTGGCTTACAGGGAAGTAGAGTGAACCAAGGGGGCGGGTTTTCATTAAGGAGAAACAAACAGAACTGTCACACGGTAGCCTGGCCAGTCATGAAACTGGTTTTCAAAGCGTCTCTGATGCGCACCGAGCCCTCATGTATTCTTCTAACCGCCCTGGTGTCTGGTTGCGTGTAATCAGTGGCCAGGGGATTTGCCTCAACCTCCCACCCTGCCATAAACGTCTCCCCCTTACTCTCACAGATACTGTGGAGTGCACAGCAAGCAGCAATAACAATGGGAATATTGGTTTCACTGAGGTCTAACTGAGTCAGTAAACTGCGCCAGTGCACTTTTAAATGTCCAAATGCACATTCTACCACCATTCTGCACTTGCTCAGCCTATAGTTGAACAGCTCCTTACTACTGTCCAGGGTGCCTGTGTATGGCTTCATGAGACATGGGAGCAAGGGGTAGGCTGGGTCCCCAAGGATAACTATAGGCATTTCAACATCCCCAACGGTTATTTTCTGGTCTGGGAAGAAAGTCCCTTGCTGCCGCTGTTGAAACAGACCAGAGTTCCTGAAGATGTGAGCGGCATGTACCTTTCCCGGCCATCCCACGTTGATGTTGGTGAAACGTCCCTTGTGATCCACCAGTGCTTGCAGCACCATTGAGAAGTACCCCTTGCGGTTTACGTACTTGCTGCCTTGGTGGTCCAGTGCCAAGATATGGATATGGGTTCCATCTATCGCCCCACCAGAGTTAGGGAATCCCATTGCAGCAAAGCCATCCACTATGACCTGCACATTTCCCAGAGTCATTACCCTTGATAAGAGCAGCTCAGTGATTGCGTTGGCTACTTGGATCACAGCAGCCCCCACAGTAGATTTACCCACTCCAAATTGATTCCCGACTGACCGGTAGCTGTCTGGCGTTGCAAGTTTCTATAGGGCTATCACCACTCTCTTGTGAACTGTGAGGGCTGCTCTCATCTTGGTATTCTTGCGCTTCAGGGCAGGGGAAAGCAAGTCACAAAGTTCCATGAAAGTGCACTTACGCATGCGAAAGTTTCGCAGCCTAGAATTGTCCCAGACCTGCAACACTATGCTGTCCCACCAGTCTGTGCTTGTTTTCCGGGCCCAGAATCGGCTTTCCACGGCATGAACCTGCCCCATCACCACCATGATGTCCAAAGTGCTGGGGCCCATGCTTTGAGGGAAGTCTGTGTCCATGTCCTCATCACTCTCATCACTGTGCTGCCGTCGCCTCCTCGCCTGTTTTTGCAGGTTCTGGTTCTGCATATTCTGCTGGATAACGCGTGTGGTGTTTACAATGCTCATAACTGCTGCGGTGATCTGAGCGGGCTCCATGCTTGCTGAGGTATGGCATCTGCAGGAGAGCAGAGTGGCAGCGGAAGCGGCGGGTGGATGACGATGCTGACAGCAATATGGTGCCTGCACCGAAAAAGGTGCGAAACTATTGTTGGCCGTTGCTTTCACTGAGGGAGGGAGGGGGGAGCAAGGGATAGGCTAGCAGCAGGTGGTACAGGTGGCTAGGGATAGGCTAGCAGCAGGTGGCTACCGGTCGGACTGCACCATCTGCTGCCACAAGGCAATGAGCTGCTCCTGTGTAGCAATGCAGTACCACGTCTGCCAGCACCCAGGACATGTACAGTGACTGTGAGCTGAGCAGGCTCCATGCTTGCCATGGTATGATGTCTGCACGGGTAACCGAGGAAAAAAGGCGCGAAACGATTGTCTGCCGTTGGTTTCATGGGGGGGGGGGAGGGCTGATGACATGTACCCAGAACCACCTGCAACAATGTTTTTGCCCCATCAGGCATTGGGATCTCAACCCAGAACCCCAATGGGTGGTGGAGACTGTGGGAACTGTGAGATAGCTACCCACAGTGCGACGCTCGGGAAGTCGATGCTAGACTCAGTACTGTGGTCAAACTCCGCCGACTTAATGGTCTTTAGTGGGGACACACGCAATCAACTGTATAAAATCGATTTCTAAAAAATTTACTTCTATAAATTCGACTTAATTTCGTAGGGTAGACATACTGCAGGGGAGTGATTATTAGGTCTCTGCTGAGCTCCAAGGGAACACACAGCACGCCTCCAGCTGCCCTCGGATCCAGGAACTAGCAGGGAGCCTGAAAATAGCATATTTCTCCTGATATGATTTCTCCAGCCTGGAATGACTTCCAGGATGATCAGCAGAGACAAACACTCCGGAAAGGAATGTTAATGCCCTCAAGGCTGTGGTGGCCAAGGAGGCTGAATCTTCCCCCAGTACACGCTGACATATCATTATCTGTGAGCCTGCATGTGAAATGAATTGAGACTCCCCCAGCTAGGATCCTGCTGGAACCCTAATGAAAAGTCCCTTCTCATTCTTGCATGCAGACAATAAGAAATAACCAAAGAAACCTTCAGCTGCCCCAGGCCTATTCATTATATAACTAGACTGATTCATGATCAGTCTTTCTTTGATAATTTGCATGCACCCCCCGAATATATTCTGTGTGTGTGTACGCATATATGTATACATATGACACACATAATATACTACGTGTGCATAGATATGCAGAGACACACACAAAATCTATTTATCTACCCAACAACCCATTGTCTGGGAGACAGTGTGGTCTTCTGAATTTTTTATGGTTCCACTTAGCTTGGAGACAATCCAAAGGTCAAACTCTCTACTGTATCTCCAGTCACCTTGCCAGTCAGCACAGATCATGGGGCTCTGGTACTTTCTGAATTTCTGATCACCTACAGGGCACTAAATTACTGCCATTACACTGCAATTCGCTGTACAATATTACTCTTTGATACACTACCTGCCTTTGTCTGGCTGCAGAGCAGCGAGAACAGTATGCATTATTTACCAGGCTAAGTAAACAGCCACCGCTGCTGCACAAATGGAGGAGAATTGGAGCTGGGCTTGAAATGTAAAAAGGTGCCATTTGGAGTTGTCATCACATCCCAGGCAGAAGCTAGTCTGCATTTGCCTGGCCCTTGTTCAAACGAGATGTGGTCACTATCCTGGGGACAAGCTCCTCCAAACTTTTGACCAGGACTTTGCAACAACCAAAGAAATTTAACACCCTCACTACAATCCAGCCCAATTTTTACCCTGAGCCCAGCACCTGCTGGGATAACATCTGGGGAGCTTAGTCAGTGCTGTGGAGATGCCTGTCCTGCGCAGGGATCCATAAGGGTTGCAGTCATGCAGCCTCGGCTCCTTGATTTAATGAAGTCCTAGTAACCGGGGACGCAGCAGCCATGTTTTGCTTTATTGCAAAGCGATAACTGTTGGGTAGTGCGACCTCCCTCCAAGGCAATGGCATGTCCGTGAAGGAGGAGCTTCCTGAATGCTGGTCAGGTGAAAGGAGAGTTTCTAGTTCTCTCTCCAAGTGCCGGGGGGAATTTAGACCTTAATCAAGTCCTCCCTCCTTGCATATCTCCCCCCGACCCCCACTTTATGTCAGTGCATGGTTAGAGTGTGTCTTATCCTTCAAGTAGCATACACCTTTGATTATAAAGGATGCTGTTCCTGGCGCCTAAGGTGGAAGGCAGCCCTGCACAGTGAGGCAGAGGTGAGCAGAATAATACACATTCACAAGTTCAAGCCACCAGTCTCTGGCCTGCTGAGATGGGACCCATCCAAAGTGATTTAGAATCCAGTTCATGGTCAGGATAATATTTGCTCACTAGCTCAACGTTAGGAGGCAAGTGGAGTGGGGGGGAGAGCTGGGGATCTTGTTATTATTACAGAGGGACTTCGAGTGGAATTGGCCTGTATTTCAATAGTGACTGCTCTGATTGTTTCCCTCTCCGCAATGTGTTCAGGGGACTCATTTACTCTTGCTCCATCATGCGCCCTTGGTCTGAGCCGGCCCCATTACCACGCACCATTAGGAAACAGATTGCAGGTTGCTTTCGCAGTGCGGCCCCAAAAGCAGTCCTTAAAGGAGATAGATTTCTGATTGAAATCTTCCCTGTCAGTTGCTGCTGAGATTCATCTGATGCAGTACGAGCACACTTCTGGAGAAATTGCCAACAAAAGAGGCTGAGTTTCACCAGGCCTCATACTCTGACTACCTTCTACTTAATGGCTGTACAGTAATGTCTCCTCTTCAGACACCCCTCCTCCCCCAGCTTCTATTGATCCATGGAAGAGGAATATCGGATTAAATCATAGTCAGCAGATGTACCAAGCCCCCCTAGTCATTGCCCAAGACTATATGTCGTATGTGCCCTCCCAGGCACCACATGCTTTCCCTTCCCTTGCAGGGTCACCGCTAGTGCTAGGAAGTTTATCTCAGCTTCTAGAATCTGCAAAATTAGGGCCAAATTCTCCTCTCCTTGGCCCTGCAGAGTATATAGTTGGATATTGCATTGGAGCTACGTGCTGTAGAAAAGATGGAACCTTCCCCTCAAACTCAGCCAGGGCATGGGTCAGCCAAGCAGTCACGTCACAGCTGGCCATGCAGCCTTCAGGCTGTAGCATCGACGGTGGCAGGCTATGCACCCCTAGAAGGAATAGACATATTTTGGCTAAACCTGCATTTTTTGTGGGTCCCCCGGCCATGCTCTTCCCTTCCAAAGACACATAAGCAAAATCCCTTCTGCACACTGCCTTGGAGATACTTGCCACCCAGCTGTCCTCCGGAGGGCATGGAGCAGGGTAGCCAGCCTGCCCACATACAGCAGAAATGTTGCCCTTGTGCTGTTTTTAGGGCCTCAGACCTGCACAAGGCAGGGGACAGGATTGGCTCCATAGGTTTTAAACCAGAGAGCAGGTGAGCTTTCAAGTACATCCTCTTATCCTCAGAGGCAGGGACCTGGCTGTCCCATGCGTCTTGCACCATGTCCACCAGTGGTGCTATAGAAGTTGTAACCCTAGTCACAACTGGGAAGGGCAGAGACAGCAGGAAAATGACAGACAACGTGGTGCAGGAAGTTAACCAAGCTCTCTGTGCTCCAGAGACAACTCACTTTGGGCAATGGGTGAAGACTGGGCTTTCATCCACCATATCATCAATCATTATCCTCACCATCAAACATGTATAGCCTGCTGAGGGCTCTTGCATCAGCCAGAGTGACCATGGTCGATGGCATCATGCCAGCCATTGGATAGCGAATTTTCCAGATCTGGCATAATCCTGCCAATCCACATATCTCTGGTGGCACCAGGTAGGGTCAGGGCGTGCACCTCCTTGCGCTTCGATGGAGAGTTTGAGAGCATGGTGTGGTGGGGTGTATTTGTCCATCCTGGCAACAAGGCTGAAGAGCTTGCCACGCCACTTTTGAATCTAGTGAGCTACTGAAGGAAGGCCAGATCTTTGTGAGACTGTGACATTTTACACAAAGCCAAACCACTTTAGGCTCAGAATTTGGTGCTAACGGCGCATATGGAATGCCTCTAACCACTCCAAGTCTTCCTGTAAGAGGGTCCAGGTTCCTGACCCATAGAGAAGTACAGGTAGTACACAGGTTTGATAGACCTTGAACACATCCTCTTCAGAAATTGCCTCATAGTGAAATCTCACTGGGTCTTCGATGGTGCAGAAGCACCAGAAAATTTAGACCATAGACTAGTTGCCATAGACTCAGCTCTCACTGCATCTTCTAACTTCTCCAGCTATCCATCCACCAACAATGTCCAGTGACTTTCTGAGGATCCTGTTGAAGCTGTGAAAGAGACACAGGCTGTCGAGGATCCACATATGTAACCCTGGTACCTTCGTGACGATTGCCTGGAGCGATATATGTAGCACTATATCACATGCCACAGTTGGACAATTGGCTTCAGAAGGTCGTGCAAGAAATCTTGGCTTTCGGTCTTTGATATATTCACGAAAAAGGCAGATGCATGCAAACCACATCATCCATCCCCAGGTCAAGAGATGGGATCCCACAGGAGGAGGGATGTGTCTGTGCATATGGGTTAATCACTGTCTAGTAATTAGATCATGAGATTGGAAGTTAGGACTTGTGGGCTTTGTTGCTGGTTCTGCTAGTGACTCACTCCCTATCCTTTGTCATGTCACTTACCCTCTCTCTGTCTTGCAATTTCCCCTTGAGTAAAACGGAGATAATACTAAGCTACTTTCCCCTGGGTGTGAATCATTCATATCTGCCAAGCGCAGGGAGATCCTCAGGAGAAAGGGGCTGTTGTGCTGAAAAGGGCTAAGAGTTATTTTTATGATTTGTTATGGCAAATACATCCTTGAAATTAACCTGTGAGGTGAAACTCTGCATCAAAGAGTTAAACATAAGGGCCACAGCAAACGAACCTCACCTAGAACCCCATCTTCAAATGCAATAGGCTAAAATGGCTTCTTCTCTATTAGCAGGACAATCCCAGAGGAAGGGGGGGGGCCAGCTGACTTGCTCAACATTCAGAACCAAGTGCCTGATGTTGCGGACAGGAGAGGATTTTTGAGCTGGAGGCCTCTCTTTAGTTTGTGTGGGACACACAGAAACACTGACCTGAACTGATTTGAGAAGGTAGAGAAGCTGCTGCTGGCTAATGGGGTACAGACTCTGCTCTTTTGCCGCAATTCTTAAAGTGCTGAGGCTTCTGCTATCGTTGCTCACGAGTACACCTGTCTGTGAATGAAGCAGACTAGGACTACAGTCTCCTGGTCTGGGTCAGCTCATTTCTTCCCCAACAAGGGATCAACCCACTTTGGAGTCCAGCGCTCCTCTGATGGCTCAGAAACTGGGAGAATGTGTACTTGCAGTGCTAGTGCATGGCCAGATAAATATGTGCTGATCCAGATTGTTTCTTGCAGGCAGCTGCTTGGCTGCGAATGCAGTGTCAGCACACCATAGCGGAAGGCATGAGATGGTAACAAAAGGTTCCCATGCGTGAGACGAACATTTTCTTTTCTAATTTGAGATTTGAACTATAAATGGCACAGGCAAGTGGGATTTGAATGTGTCATAATGACATACAAGTGGACCCCACTGTGCCCAAACATTACAACCTAGAGAGAGGAGAAAACAAGCCAAACTACTTAGCTCCAGCCTCCAGTGGCCAGTCCTAGAAATGACATCAAGAGTGCTGCTTCGGAGAAGCTGTCAGGGGCTTGGAGCGGGATGGAGAACAACATAGAACGGGGGAGAAACGTAAAGCAGCTAGAAAAAACAGACAAAACTACCTTGTGTCAGTCCCAGGTGCAGCTAGCCGTTTAGACTGCCATGGCCTGCCAGTGTTTCACTGTCGGGTGGAGGGGAGGAAATACTTTTCCATCCTGTGGCTGCGTGTTCTGCTGCCATCTCAGTGGTTCTTCATCCTAGCTGGAAACCTGATGCCTTGCTCCCAGACACATCCGTTTGCATATAGTGCTGCATCTGCGGATGGATCAGCCAACAAGCCCTTGTATTTCCAAAGTGAGCCCCTATGGCCAGTGCACTTAGGATCATAGATTCATAGAACCATAGGGTTAGAAAGGGACTGCAAGTGTCATCTAGTCCAGTGGTTCTCAACCAGGGGTACACATACCCTGGGGGTACACAGAGGTCTTCCTGGGGGTACATCAACTCATCTAGATATTTGCCTAGTTTTACAACAGGCTACAGAAAAAGCACCAGCGAAGTCAGTACAAACTACAATTTCATACAGAGAATGACTTGTTTATACAGCTTTATAGACTATACACTGAAATATAAGTGTAATGTTTATATTCCAATCGATTTATTTTATAATGATATGGTAAAAATGAGAAAGTAAGACATTTTCCAGTAATCGTATGCTGGGACATTTTCGTATTTTTATGTCTGATTTTGTAAGCAAGTAGTTTTAAAGTGAGGTGAAACTTGGGGGTACGCAAGACAAATCAGACTCCTGAAAGGGGTCCAGTAGTCTGGAAAGGTTGAGAGCCACTGATCTAGTCTAACCCCCTGCCAAGATGCAGGATTTGCTGTGTGTAAACCATCCCATACAGATGGCTATCCAGCCTCCTTTTGAAAACCTTCAGTGAAGGCACTTCCACAATCTCCCTAGGCAGTCTGTTCCATTCTCCTACTGTTCTCACATTTCTGAACAGGCGATGAAGTAATAGAATTGGACCACATTAGTACTGGAACCTGTCTCAGCCCAGGGCACCAGGCTGAACTCTGAGGTGCTGATGCTGGTGTAACTTTTTCTTTTAAACTATTTTTCATTTAGATGGCTACTGGTATCAGGCAAGGGTTGGAATACCACAAGACAGTCTGCTCCCATAGCATTCCCAGCTGCTGCACATGCCAGGAGGAATAGAAATCTCTCAAGATGGCCTATTATTATCAGACTTGTTGCCCTCAAGAGCTTTGGGCCATTGGGAGAAAGTTAGAAAAAGCAGTTCTTTGGGATCCTTCCCTAAACCAGCTGAGGTTCTCCCATTACTATTCAGGCAGTTCCCCTACCATACCATGTCTCAGAGATCTCTGGCTGCAACAGAACTAGTGTTTGTGGGTTGGAGAAAAGGATTGCAGGGTTCACACAGGAGCTCTGTACCCCTTGCTCCAGACAGCTCCCTATGCCCCAGCCATACAGAGAATCTTGAGGGCAGAGCAGGGACCAGGGACCAGTTGAGCTGATGACCTCAGCAGGTGGTGGGGCTGGTGGATCCATGACTATCTGCACCTACTGGCTAATTCCCCATGAAGTGGGAGCACAGGAGCTGTGGGGGCTACTCCAGTAGCTGCCCTTGGTTGGCAGGAGGATTTCCAGCCCAGTTACTCATCCCATATTGCTCACAGAGTTGATGCAAAGTTTTACAGCCCCATAGGAGCCTCTCCATTTCAGGCCAGCACTTAGAATTTGCCAGTCATGCCCTAGTTCCTGTTGAGGAAAGCCCATGGTCCTGCTCTATTCATGACGTGCAAGCCTGCCCAGCATGTACTGTCTCGGCATGCGGGGGGACGGTTTATACAGCAGCTGAGCCCTGACCCGCTTCTCTAATTGCCTGTGCTCAGGAAAGGGTCCCCTTCCAGCTCTGAATTTATTAAACTGTAGAGCTGACTTTCAAATTATCGAGAACAGTTTTTTTGTTTTTTGTTTTTTGTTTAATGGCTACTCTTATGGGCCTTGAGTGGCTGCCAGTGCTGTGAGCTGCAGGGACCCAAAATGCTGTTGGAAAGACCCGTGGACTGAGGGACTGGTAACAGAATTAGCTTGGAAGAACCTTCTGGAGAAACCTTCAGAACTGCTCAGTTTAGAGGCCATTTGGTTTAGCTAATTTCTCTTCCCGTCACAGTTCATTATTAGGGGCCTTGGCATGAAAACAGGCATCCCGGCCCTTAGAAACCTCCTCTGCCCCTGAAGCTTGCTCCCCAGCTAGGATCACAATCCCCCATTTATAACATCACAATCAACTCCACAGCAGCTAATTGGGATGCCACGAATGGGGAATTCAGACCTTAGATGGGGAATAAGCAACAGGAGCAGGCAAAGATCCTGTTTTCCTGCTAACAACCCCAGCGATTAAGATAATGGAGGAACAGAAATGCAGGCAGTACCTGCTATGTAAGCAGAATTGTTCACCAGGGTTCTCCAGGCAGTGCCAGCTCCTCAATAATTCTGTGTGATGTGTAAAATAGAGGTGATAATAGTATTTAGCCCTTCTCTAGCACCTTCCTTCTGAGGATCTCAAAGCATTTTACACACGCTAATTAGTTAAGGAAGGATTGCAACTCCCTGGAGAGGGAGCTAAATACTATCTGCACAGATGGGGGAACTGAGGAAAACAGAGTGAGCAGATTTCAGAGTAGCAGCCATGTTAGTCTGTATCCGCAAAAGTAAGCAGAGTGTTCCTCATACACAAGGCTGCACAAGGAGCACTGAATCAGAGGCCCCAGGCTCCTCTCCCTGCACCCCCAAGAAGTGGTGAGAGAAAAGGAACAGCCCCATTCACTCAAAGCAGCCAGTGAGAGAAAGAGAATATTGTATTGCCAAGAGCCACAACATTCTTGTGAGGTGTTGTCCTGCCCCTAGCTTGAATTGAAGCACGGCAGCAATACATGACAGTACAATGGGACAACATAAGGAATGCAAAGGATGGGACGTGTGCAAGGTAGGGAGAGGATCGCTGGTCTAACTGGGCCCCGTGCCCCCTTTCTGGCTTAAAGTTAGAAACTGAGTTAAGGAGAGGTGTTTTGAGTTTTTAATTTTAAATTCAGGCTGGATTTAGGATGTGTAACCTAATGCTTTAAAAGCTCTTCTGGTCAGAAGAATCCAGATGGAACCACTGTGGAGAACAGGAAAACATTAGTGACTCTGTCTTGCCCGTGTCTTTTTGTAGAGTCACCATGTTCCCCTGCATTTGATTCAAGCTCAGACTTTCTCTTCCCACCCCTCCTCACTCAAGATTTGTCTCTTTAAAAAATTAATTAGGCTTATACACGTCAAACACAACACACAACAGTGTGCAAACAGCTGATAAAACCCTACCTTGTGCAGCCAAGATACCAAATTCAGGCGTACCTTGGCAACTGCTAGGACTCGGCATTTTTCATCTTCAAAGCGCTGCACAAACATTACTGCATTTAATCCTCAGAATGATGCTAAAATTAATTAATTCACACAGCCCCACTGTGAAGTGGGTATTATTCCTGTTATACAGATGGGGAAACTGAGGCATAGAGACTTGGAATTGTCTTTCCAGAGGTCACGCAGTGACTTGGTGTTAGTGCTGGGATCAGGAGTTCCTGGCTTCCGGTCAGGAGAATAAACTGTACCTCGGTTTCTAAAAGGGAGAATATAATGATTCATAGAGTTTAAGGCCAGAAGGGACCATCTGATCCTCTAGTCTGACCTGCTATATTACACAGGCCATTAATTTTCACTCAGTTACTCCTGTATGGAGCTTAATAATTTATGTTTGACTAAAGCCTATCTTCCAGAAAGGCACCCAGTCTTGATCTGAAGACATCAAGAGATGGAGAATCCACCACTTCTCTTGGCAGTTTGTTCCAGTGATTAATCACTCTCACTGTTCATAATGTGGCCTTATTGTTTGGACAATTTGTTTTAGTCCCAAAGTAGAAGACATAAAAAGTCAGATATTGAGAAGCAGGAAGCCAAAACAATGGAATAACCTGATAAATTACATAAGGTTGCCCCTGGCTATGGCATATACCCAGGGCTAAGTGCAGCTGTGGGCCAAATCTCACAGTCAGCTGTGTTTTGATGAAAGCAATCAGTCAGTAGGATGAAACGGTGTTCTTCCTGTGTTCTGGCTGTATCTTTCCCTTCTCATTGTCTGGCCCTATAACTAATCTCCCTCTAATGTCCTCAAACACGTACTGCACCTGCTCATTCCAGCTCTGTGCAGTTATTCAATTAGTATTGCACCCACAGGCATATATTTTTCCAGTGTCTGCTTGTTCTGTGTGCTTCAGCTTTTGAATATCCAAACTACAGACATCTAAGTTGTCTCAAACGAGTCATTAAAAAACACAGGCACCCAAAAATGAGAGGACACTTTTGAAAATCAAAGCCAGAATGCTCCCGCACAACTTCCTGGGCTATTGTAAGCCCTTTAACTCAGGACAGAAGGGAGGGCTTGCCCCTGTGGTAGTAAGTATTCCCTGCATTTGACTCCAGCCGTCTCCCTCTCTTTAGAGAGAGGCAGCTCCTCACAGCTTCCCTTCACACTGTGCTAGCGCCTCTTTCTCATAGGCCTGCTGTCAGTTTAGGACTCCATTTCCCAGAATGCCCTTTTTCTGAGCACTGACTGCTCTTGCCTGGTGGAGAGGGGAAGAAGGCTCCACCTAGTCCTGAGGCTCTTGACTCAAAAAATCATACTGAAGCCCAGCTGCAAAGGATTGTGGGATTTTGGTGATAAGAAGAAAAATGGAAGTTTGGTTGCTTCACCCCTTTCCAACCTAGTCTAGGTTTGGTGGGGAAATCTTCTATTTAGTTGTCAGTGGCCTGTTCTCGGCTGCTTTACAGAGAAGTGGAGAAACTTAGGACTCCTAATTCTTCTTGGGAGACTACATTGCATCACACGGCCATTCAGAGAAATCCTCACCAGCAGAAGTTAACAAGAGCGGACAGACGTTTGGCAGCCTCCATGTGAAATGAGTTTGGTAGGTCTCAGTCCAGTTCCCAGTGAACAGGTATCACGTCACAGAAACCACTGGCACATCTGGGATTAGCTTATTGTCACTTGCCTCTCTGTTGTCAGCCTCAGCAGAGAGGCCAAGATCTTGGAGACTGAACTTCCCTCTAGATTTCCCTCAGGCTCAGGGCCAGTTACACTGCTAAAGCAGGGTGATGTGGCGTAGCTTGCAATGCTGTTCCCTGGCCTCTACCAGTTCTGCAGCTAAAATGAGGACTCCTGTCTCCAGGGATGTCAGGCTGGGGCCTTTCACCAGCTCCACATTAGAAAGATGTAAAGAAAAAGAAGGAAAAGTCTCAGGTTTTGGAGGGCTTGGGCCCAGATCCTCAAAGGTAGCTCACATTGAAATCAAAGGTTAGGTGCCTAACTACCTGTGAGGCTCTGGGCCTTTGTGCAGTTCGGTTCCACTGTTATTTTGCTGAACGTTTCAGTATGTAGCTTGGCTAACTAAAGGGTGAATTGCTGATGAAATGCCTTTATTACATCCTGCAGGTAAGCTCTTACCTTAATGCGGTAACTGGATGGCTTCTTGTATTCCCTGATCTTTATATCCTTATCTGAAAAGTTCTTTATTCATCCTCCAAAACTGCTTTAATTTATATCTTCCCAGCAGGCTATCAACCCTGCTCTGAGTACACCGTATTTAGCTGTGTATATAATCATGTATGGTAATCCACAAAAACATCATTGATACCTTATTGCTGGGATAATAAACATCCCTCTTTATCCTCTCTAAGAGAATATTTTTATCTTCTTGTTCTCTTTTCACCAGGCAGGCTAATAATTTCTTGGCTTTATCACCACCTTCATGGGTATTAGACTATTCCCCATGCATGGTATGTACTGTACTGTTCAGACAGGCTGAGTTCAGCATCTCTTCCAATATTTTAATAGCACTTTGTGGAAAACTCTCTATTTTTATTTGCCTCACATTCCAGTCTTAGTACTGACACGTTCTTTTCCATCTTCTTCTGTAACGATGTACTGGTTTGATTCAGCATGTCACCCGTTGTGACACGGTACTTGAAAGCCTCCCATGCTGAGCAGAGGAGGAGTGGGAGTCAGGACTCCTGGGTTCTATGCTGCTGTATGGGAGAAGGTCACTTAACCTCTCTGTGTTTTAGTTTTCCCATCTGCAAAATAGAGACAATGTTTACTGACCCGCCTCCGCACAGAGAGACATTGTGAGTCTGAGGCCATGTCTACACTACAGAGGTAAGTTGATTTAAGTTAAGTAGACAATCATAAACCGCTGTAATTACATTGCTTGTGCATGTTCACGCAATACTCCTTGTGTCGGCGAAGCACATCCACGGTGGGTGCTCTAGCGCTGACAGAGAGAGCAGTGAACCGGGGGTAGCTATCCCACTGTGCAAATCACCACCTTCTCTCACTATGTGTTCTGAGAATGGATCGCAGTGCATCACGGGGGCGAGATCACCCCTCCATGATGCAGTTTTCTCTGTTCCATAATTCCAAGGGCTTCCAAGTATATTTCATAATGTTTTTCAGCTGCCCCTGTAAACTTTGCACCCACCATGTCTGCCGGAAAGCATGGATCCTGCATTGCTCACCAGTCTTGTGATAAATGTTATGAACACAACGCAGCTGATCCTGCAGTATTTCATGAGCAGCGAATCTGAACAGGAATCAGTGGTGCTTGCCCTGCTGTGTGTCATGGAAAGAAACAATTCAAGATTGATGTTGGCATTCGCGGAGCAGCTGCACATGGTGGACGTCACTACTGGGCTCAGGAAACAAGCACTGAGTGGTGGGACCAGATTGCGATGCAGGTATGGGATGACGAGCAGTGGCTGCAGAACTTTTGGATGTCCAAAGCTACCTTCCTGGAACTGTGTGCAGAGCTCGCCCCCGCCCTTCAGCAGAAGGAGACCAAAATGAGAGCTGCTGTAACGGTGGAGAAGCGAGTGGTGATTGCTGGTGTGGATGGTGGCAACTCCAGACTACTATTGATCAGTCACAAATCAGTTAGGAGTTGGGAAGTCCACCGTGGGGGTTGCAGTGATACAAGTGTGCAGGACCATTAATTGCCTCCTGCTACAAAGGACTATGAGTCTGGGCAATGTACTGGAAATAGTGGATGACTTTATGGCAATGGGATTCCCTAACTGTGGCGGGGCAATAGATGGCACACATATCCCAATTTTGACCTATGATGGGGTGTACAAACCCCACTCTGAGCAACAAGGGGTTAAGTGATTTTTTTGGACCAAGCCAGCCCTGCCCTGCCACACCTGCAGCAAATGTTCCATCTGGTGGAGGAATTAACAGGCAGGGAAACAGCTCATTTGGGGGCAGACCTGCAGGAGAAAAGCGCTGCAGCCCAGAGCTCCAGCAGCACAATATAGCGCAGAGCGGAGGGAAGGTGGAAGTCTCTGACACAACTGCCCCAAAGGGGCCCATCCTGAAGGAAGGGAGAACTCAACCCAGAAACAACCAGAGAGGGAAGTACCCCCCCTTCCCTGCATGTGGACCTTGGACATTGGTAATCCCCTCTATTTTCTTGATTTGGACTTCCCCCAGCAAGGGAAAACCTTGAACCAAGCTGATGTGTAGGGGAGGATATAGGAAGTGGCCAGGGAGGACAGCCTTAAGCAGCCTCAGTTGCCAGACCACTGGTTGCCCAAAGGGTCCTGGGTTGCCCAAAGGGCCGTGGGTTGGAGTCCGATGGAATTGGAGGGCCTGGGCTCCCCTACCAACAACCCCCCTGCTGGTCAAAGTTTGCAGCCTGACCACTAGGCCATGTTTCCCAACCAACCTCAAGTGAGGAGAACCATTACATGGCCCCAGACTATCTTGCAACAGAGTACCTCAACATAGAGGGCTACTTCTCTGTGGTATTGCAGGTGCTGGTGGATCACCGGGGTCGTTTCATTGACAGCAACGCTGAGTGGTCAGGGAAGGTGCATGATGCATGCATCTTCAGGAACACTGGCTTGTATAGAAAGCTCTATGCAGGGACTTTCTTTCCAGACCAGAAGATTCCAAAAGGAGATGTGGAAATGCCAATAGTGATCCTGGGAGACCCAGCCTACCGCTTACTCCCATGGCTCATGAAGTCTTACACTGGAAACCTTCACAGGCTCAGTAGGTGCAGAATGACTGTAGAATGTGTGTTTGGCAGATGAAAGGGTCACTGGTGCTGCCTTTTTGGCAGGTTACACCTCAATGAGGACAATATTCCTAGGGTCATAGACACCTGCTGTGCTCTGCATAACATTTGTGAAGCCAAGGGGGAAAAGTTTTCTTGGCGCAGAACATTCATGTGGATTACCTGGTGGCTGATTTCAAGCAGCCAGACACCAGGGCTATTAGAGGGAGTCAATCGGGGGCTATTCGAATCATGGAGGCTTTGAAGTAGCATTTTGACAATAAGCCCTAATAATGTGTGATTCTATAATGAATTGAGCCAGGCATTGTTTACTTGCCACCTTGAATGACCCCTGTTATGATTCCTGTCTGAGCGTTAATTGTAGTCTGCAAATATGCCGATTGCTACTGTGTATGAATTTCTGCTGCAACCACCCTGTGTAGGTCACAAATAAAGAATAACTGTCTTTGGAAGACTAAATTTTTATTAAACAGCAATACACAGATTAACATTTCTTACAAGAGACATGACAATGAGCAGCACTCTCTGAAGTGAAAAGAAAAGGAGTCCTTGTGGCACCTTAGAGACTTGTGCTGGAAATGGCCTAACCTGAAGATTACTTTAGATAAGCTATTACCAGCAGGACAGTGGGGTGGGAGGAGGTATTGTTTCATATTCTCTGTGTATATATAAAGTCTGCTGCAGTTTCCACGGTATGCATCTGATGAAGTGAGCTGTAGCTCACGAAAGCTCATGCTCAAATAAATTGGTTAGTCTCTAAGGTGCCACAAGTACTCCTTTTCTTCTTCCTCAGAGTTGACTTTGCTGGCTGCTGCCCCTAGTCCCCTGAAATATCCACAGGGCTCTTGGCAGTGGAGGTAGGGTTGCCTCCAAGGATGGTGTGTAGCGCCTTGTAGAAGCAGCATGTTTTTGGTGCTGCACCAGATTGACAGTTGGCCTCCCTTGCCTTCTGGCATACCTGCCTCAGCTCCTTGATCCCCTTCTCATCCATGCCATGGGCAATCTGCTCGTAGATGTCAAAGTTCCTACGGTTGGATCGGAGCTGCGAGTGCACAGCCTCCTCTCCCCACAGACCCAGCAGATCCAACAACTCCGGTGTACTCCTGGCAGGAGCACATTTGCTGTGGAAAGCCAGCATGGTCAGCTAGGAAGATGTGATATAACTGTCCACTCCGAGCAAACGGGAAGTGGAATTTAAAAAATGTCCAGGGCTTTAAAGGGGGAGGGATGCAGGGCAGCGGAGTAGAAACTGCTTACCAGAGTGGTCTTGATGGGCATTGTGGGACACCTCCTGGAGGCCACATAGGGCAACATAAGCAAGTGCAGTGTCTATACTAACACTGCGTCGCTCTAGCTTTGTTGCAAAAAGCTCTATGCGTCTCGTCGAGGTGGTTTTATTATGTCGGTGTAGCAGGAGAGTTAAATCGAGGGCAGGAGCATTGTAGTGTGTACACCTCCACTGTTTTGTCGATGAAACCTGACTTTTGTCAACAAAACTGTGTAGTATAGACAAGACGTTAGTTAATATTTGGAAAGTGCTCTAAGTTCTTCACGTGGAAGATGTTATACAAAGGCCAGTGTTATGATTAGTGGTGCCTTGCTATGAGCCCTCAGGTGAGGAAGGACGCCCTTGTGGTGAAGGCACAGAAGATTCTGGGAGATCTGAGTTCTACTCCAGACTTGGTCACAGGCTCCCTGTGGGAAATTGACAAATCACTTACTTGTATGGTACCTCAGTTTCCCCATCTGTGAAGGCGGGGGTAACGATTCTGATGAGCCTCAGAAAGGGGTTGTAAAACTCATGTAAATGAAATATTGTAAAAGAGGTTGAACCCTTCAGATGGAAGGTGCAATATTAAATGAAAAATATCATGTAAACGAATTCAGTTTGCTTTGCAACCCCTATTTCAATCCATTAACACAAAAGTGTTTATTCTCCAGTTTCTGATAATTGAGACATTTTTAACATGCTATGAATTATTAATGAAGTTGATAATGGTGAATGAGGTCAAAACATATTGTTATGCTGAGGGTAATTTAATTGAAGGTGACCTTCATTCAGATAAATGTAAGAAACAATCAAGCTCCTTTATGGAATAGAGCCACTGCCTATAACACAGGGCTGTTCAGAAACTGAACTACATGGGAGGTATGTGTGTGAGAAAGAGAGAAGATGCAGCCTCCAGAGACTTAGAAGGCAGCAAGGAAGCACCAGTCACAGCCACAGAAGCACTGGCAGTGTGACTCAGAGAAAGCAAAGAGAGAGAGAGCGCTTTTGGGCTAAGTATTGGCTAGAAAGGGGCTTGGAACAGTGAGCAAAGAGACTGTCTCCTGCTGTTTGATTCAAGGAAACAGAACTTTGTAAATGAATAGATTTGCATCAAAGAAATACTTGATTCCATCATCAATTTCTCATACTAACAGGAACAGCCAACCACAAATTGGCTAACCATTTGAGTAAGAAAGGTTACACTAATATTGGTCAGGTTGTAATCTAAATAAATGTTTACAGGAGATCAAGCAGTAATCTAATCTCAGGCAAGAATACCCTTTGCTCCTGAGGCACTAAATTTCTTAGATTTCAATATTTGACAGTTGATGGACCAATACAGAGAGGGATAAGAAAAATAATTAAAATCACTTCCACTGGAATATAAGAATTACCAGTTCAGCCCAGAGATCCATTCAGTCCAGTATCCTGTCTCTGACAGTGACAGTACCATAGGCTTCAGAGGAAGATGCAACCAATCTTGTAGTGGACAACTTATCCATGCAAAATGTTTCTTCCTGCCCCCATCCATCGGGGTGGGCTATGCTTTGAGGCAGGAGGGATTAATATCCCTTCAAGAAATATTCTGTTCTGGTTAGAGCAGCAGTAGATGTTCTCATCAGTCACATAAATGTCTCATCCTGTTCTGAATACTACTAAGCTCTTGGCCCCAGCAAAATCCTGTGGCAGTGAATGTTAGAGGTTAATAATTTATTGTGTAAAAAAATTCTCCTTTTATCAGTTTCAGATGTGTTGCTTTCAGTTTAATCATGTGTCCCTGGTTCTTGTAGTGTGGGAGGGCCACTAGGAGTGTCTGATTTCCCTTTGCTAGAACATTCATTAATGTGTCTGCTAAGCACACCCACTCCAATTCATCTCTTGTTTATAGTAAAGAGTCCCAATCTTCCCATCCATCTTCATTCGGAAGTCTCTCCAGGCCTCTAATCATTTTTGTCTCCCATCCCTGGCCCCTCTCTTTTTCTGTTATATCTGTTTTGAGATAGAGTGATGAGAGCTGAACACAGTGGGCCTGATTCACTTCTGCAGTGCTCCAGTTTTATGCTGGTGTAACTTTGTTGAAATCAAGTGGAGTTGCCCTGCTGGGTCACACAACAGTTAATCAGGCCCAGTATTTCAGGCCATGATGATGCTTGCAGCATTTTTTATCCCATTCGTTATGCACCCTAACATTTTGTGCATTTTGTAGACCTCTGCTGCATATCTGGCAGCTCTTCATGGTGTGTCCTCAGTGATGCCCAGCAATGCACGTGAGTAGTTCAGTTTATTTCTTCCAACATACATTCCTTTGCCTTTGGCAACACCAAATTTCATCATCATTGGGCTGCCCATTCACCTACCTTGGTTAGGTTCCCAATATTGCCAACCCCAAGCATTCAAAAATTACAAGTCAGCCCTCCCAAAATCATGGGATTGGCTTAAAAACCATGAGATTTAAAAAATAAATAACTTTGGCATTCTTTTCATTTGAAACTTGGGGATGCTCTGGGGACACAGTTTCAAGCTTTCCTCTGCAATCCACTAGGGCTAGAACCTTGGGGCACTCCATCCTTCACCTTTAGTAAAGATAGATATGATGTTGTTTTTGCTTCAGCACTCTTAGATGTACCATCTGGTCTCAGAGACCTGTTGCTCTTCAATTCATCGCTTTGTTTCAGCACCTCTTCTTATGAGATCCCAGCCCTGGGCAATACCTCACCTTTATTATCTGTAAAGTGTGGGTCTGGGGTATTTACCTCCCCAACATCCTCTCTGAGGAAAGCTGATCCAAAGAAATCATCATGGTTCCCTGAAATGTCCTTATCAGCCTTGATTGCTCCCTTTACTCCCTGGTGGTTCTGAAGACCCATCAATTCTCTGCAAGGCTACCTGCTTTTGATATACTTAGAGGACTTGTTGTTTCTTTTGCGGTCAGTGGCTGATTGCACTTATACTATGCATATGTGACCCTGCCATTTCATGGTCTGCATCCTTTAGACTAGTTTCAGAGTAGCAGCTGTGTTAGACTGTATTCGCAAAAAGAAAAGGAGTACTACTGGCACCTTAGAGACAAACCAATTTATTTGAGCATAAGCTCCCTGCTGTCCTGCTGGCAATAGCTCATCTTAAGTGATCACTCTCCTTACAGTGTATATGATAACACTCATTTTTCCATGTTCTGTGTGTATATAAATCTCCTCACTGTATTTTCCACTGAATGCATCTGATGAAGTGAGCTGTAGCTCATGAAAGCTTATGCTCAAATAAATTGGTTAGTCTCTAAGGTGCCACTAGTACTCCTATCCTTTAGACGAGGGTTTTTTGCCAAAAAATTCTCACTGTTGTTACTACTAATGCAGCTCCATCAGTGGTAGTAATGGTAGGAGTACCACTGAAGACATGGCTCCTGGCAGCCACGTGCATTTTAACCACTAGGCTGTCTGACTCTGCACAGAACAGGTCTGTACAATGTGGAGCTTAAAACACCAATGGTTGCTGGCATTTTGCTTACATTAGTGTTCTCCCTTTTCTTAACATCAATGGAGCTGAGCCACTGGCAGCAATGATGGGAAATGTTAGTCCTAATCCTAGAGTAGTCAAGGTTTAAGAATTTCATGCTGCTCCCCACTGACAGCTGTACTGAGTCATGACGGTGTAGCAGAGACAGAAGCTTCCTGTCTCCACGGCTCTGGTGCTAAGATCTATTATGAGAGGCTGTCCCAGGAGCAAAACTGAATGACATTGGGCATCATCTGTGAACCGGGTGTGACTGTCTTTACTCCTATGATCACCCCTTTTACAAGACTATGATAAACTTTGTATAAAGTTTGCCTTGTGAGGTATCATTTGAAAACTCATAATTCACTGATCATTATTGTCCTGGTAAAATATGTGTGGCAACATTATTTGTAAAGTTATAAGATTCTACTCTATGATATTACTAAGAAATGTTCCAAGTCTGGAAAGCAGTCACAAACTAGTTCCCTTGAGACAAAAGGCTAGCTGACACCTCAGGCAGGTGTCAATAAAATAAAATGGACCATCACCTGGTTAAGTAGCCATTCTTTGGCAGGAAAGAGGGCATGAGCGAAAAATCTACATCTTGACAAAGAAACAGCTGGGGGTTTCCATCCACACAAACTTTCTGTCTACTGAACCTCAGCTGGAGATAATTCTCAAAGAAGAGAAAGAACAATATGAAGGGAGACCAGACACCCCAAATTATCTCTCCCTTCTCTCTACACAGAGTGTCGACAACACTTGAAGAACAAAGGAAGCAGCATTGGACTTGGGGAGGAATCCTAACTGAAAGAAATTCAGCCAATAAGATTGTTGGAACATGTGGTGAGAGAAACTTTGCTTTGAATTCACTCTAGATTGTAAAGTTAGGCATTACTTGCATTTTGCTTGTATTTTCTTGTAATGAATTCTGACTTTTATGCTTCATTACTTGTAGTATTATGCAGACAAAACTACACAGGATCGTTTCAGGGGACAAGACAAGATGTCACGTTTATTATAATAACACAATTTGATTTATGACCAATAACTAATATCTAATACCTATGTACATACACACACACACACCAAATGTTCTGCAGCTGCTGTATAGTTACCAGTTCTGAATGTAGCTTGAGTTCGTGGCTTGGGTTCGTAGCTTGTGGCGGCTAACTGGCCAGGAAAGCTGGGCACAAGGAAGAACTGGGTCTCTGTTGGACATGCACCGATGCCCTTCCATGTTGGCAGCAGAATGTTACCCTCCAAAGTCTTCCATTTCACCCATCCTTTTTGTAGGCTTTAGTTTGGATCCAGAGTCTATAGGTCTTGCTGTGTCATGCTGCCTCTGGGTTCGGTGTGATTGATCACCCGTCAACTGCAGACAAGACTTTCAGCCTGGGACCTGGCTTTGATGTTTCTTCAGTTGTACTTTTGTTCTTTTCTTTTTAGGATGGACTCCTCTTGCTTTGTCAGGGCTGTTGTTTGCATCTTCAGCTGTTGCTGTTTACACTTTATTTCATCATGACAGGCTGGGGCTGGAGGTTGATTCTATCATCCATACATACTTCATTCACACATCTAAACTAAACTAGTAAGATTACAGCAGGATTTTGCAAAAATGAAGGGTTTTGCAAAAATGCAAGCTTTTACAAAATGGAGTGAGCATTTTAAAATGGAGTTTGAGTTACAATATGGACAAGTGTAAGGAATGGCAAACAGTGAACAGAAGTTACAAAATAGACAAGTATAATGAATGACAAACAGTGAGCAGAAGCCACAATGCTGGAACAATGTAAGTTTCAGCAATTTAAGCAGCAATTGGATAGAAAGTGAAACTCAATTAGCCAGTTATTGGGGTAACCGGTTTTACGAATGAATGTTGTTTCATTCATAAAACTTTGCTTATGAAGTTATATTAATAAAGTGAACAATTAAAAACAATTTCATTGATCAGTTCTACAGTAGTCACATAAAATCTATTGTTTGTAGTTAATACATTTGTTTTATTGTTTTTATCTAAACCAGTGTGTTTGAATTGAAGTGCTTGGGAAACTCCATTTGGGATAACAGGATTTGTGCATATCATTTTCTGTTAATGAAATGACGTATTTTATATGAGTTTGTATTGTCTAGGAGCAAGCTGGGCAGTACAAGACACACATTTCTGGGGGAAACCCTGGGACTGGTAATTTGTTAGTGTTACTCTGCAACATAATTCAAGAATGTCTGGCCATAGCACTCATACAATATAACTGGGAGTATCTTACATGCTGGAGGCTGTGTGTGAGCAGAACAGGAGTGGTAGCTGTTACAGCAAAGCCATGTAAAAGGCACTACAGGTCAAAGAACAGAGGGTACACAGCTGTTCATCTGTCCAGATTGTACCCTGGGTAATGTCACATCTGATATGCTAAAAGATGTGAGAATAAAAGGGAGGTCAGTAGTGGGGTTGGGATTGTGTCTGTGTATTGTAGGAGATTCAGGATGTGATTCTGTGCTGTGCCTCTAATACCAGGGGGACAGGGTCTGAGGTGGCCTTAAGCCACCCTCGATCCTGGGCTACTCAAGGGGCTGGAGAGGTACCTGGCATAATTTGGACAGCCCTAGGAACCAGTCTAAGAGCTTGGCTACACATACAGCTCTGCATTGGCGCAGATGCTCTGGTGCAGTGCTTCTGGTGAAGACACTCTATGCCAACAGGAGAGAGCTCTCCAGTCGGCATAATAAATCCACCTCCGTGAGTGGAGAAGCTCTCTTGCCGACATAGCGCTGTCCACATAGGCGCTTATGTCAGTGTAACTTATGTCGCTCCAGGGGGTGGTTTATTCACATCCCTGAGTGACATAAGTTATGCCAACATAAGCTGTAGTGTAGACCTAGCCTTACTTACAGCTGCCTCCCTTTGCTGGCCTGCGGACGCCAGCACAGTAGACAGCAATGTATGCTGCAGCCCTCCCCTGACACAACCCTCCCACCCCAGCCTTGCTTCTGGCACAACCCCTATGCCAGGGCTTGTGAGGGGGTCCTCAGAAAGCAGCCTTCTGGCCGTCCTCCACAGTACCTGTGCTCCCTCAGCTGGAACAGGTGATTTGTATGCTGCTGTAGCCATTTTACCCAGCATAACAGGGATCTCACCCCCAAACTCCAGCTGCCCCTATACTGTGGAAGAGGTAATGTCTGTGACCTGGATCTTGCAAAGACCAGTGTGTGGATATAAGGGTACAGCAGGTGAATCCCTTTGTAGAATTGGGGCCTATATTAAGATCTGTTTAGTAAAGGTGGGCGCATTAGGCCCGCCCCTCAACTTTGCCCTTGACACTATTCCTTACAGATAGTATTGATTTATCCATGTCAGAGTGACATTTAAGGGCAATTTGTTCACATTTGGTGCACAACAATTTATAATCCTTATCTGCAGGTTGTTTAATCCTGCCGCTCTAATGTAAGGCTCTTTATCATCAGTTGGACAGCTCAATAAGTGAAATGATACATCTCTGCTCATTAAACGGCGACTCCCCTTGGTTGTGATGAGTATGAAGTGTAAAACATTTTAGCAACCCATTTACTTTTCATTTTCTCCTGTTCGCTATCTGCCAGAGAAGGCTTTTGCTTCTTAAACTGTAGTGTTTTTTTGTCTGTGCCTTTGAACAACCTTTTTTATTCCCCCCACCTTCCATGTTAGAAACCCAACAGTAGTTTCTAAACAGCAGTTCAAATCAGAATAATTTCCCATGGTTTCCTTTGCAGTGCCATTATTAGGGACTTTAACATAACCACACGGAACTTCATGACATGACGCTTACCAAATATACTGTGCCCCAGTCTGACACGTCCACTGTAGCAACAAGAAGACTACTGGCTAGTCACATTACCAAGTACAGTCCATCCACACAAAGGGCCTGATTGTCAGCTGCTCCATTTCTGTGCTCAGCACAGGAATAGCAGTGGGGTCAAAGGTGGCTTACAGTTGCTACCTTTATTTAGCATAAGCTGGAGGCCTGCCCTGCTTCTAGTGTAATTTAGAGCAGCCTACTGGCTGCTCCATGGGCCTTGGCATGCAAAGAATAGCTGTAACACAGGGCATTCTTGCTATGCCCCCTCCCTGCCATCTCCACTGAGGGCTGGGAGCTGGACCAGTGTACAGCCCTGAAGCCAGCTCTGTGGCTGCTAGAGAGGAACCCGGCATGGATAATATTCTCAGATGGATGTTTCTGACCCATTTACACTAGAGCGGTGAGTGGTTAAACCATTTGGATAAATGATCACATCACCCTGAACTTTTACTCTGGTTTCAAACCAAACCTTTTTAGATGTTTGAAAATATTAGTAGTATTACAAATTAATATATGTTTATAAATTATTATTTCACAGAAATATTTGGTATAAATGCCAGGTAAAAGTTGAGTGTTTATTTTATCCAAAAGTTTCTACCCCACCGGATGCCAATTTGATTGACTAGCAAGTGGAAAACATTTTAAAATATTTACATTTGTACAGAGCCATAACTCTTAATAATAATAAATAATAATAATGGTAGTGCCCAGAAGCTCTGATTTAGACAGAGGCACCTTTGTGCTAGGACAAACATAGGTCACTTGATCTGTGCCAAAGAGCTTGCAGTATAAAAAACACAAGCGATAGACAAAGGGTGAGATCTAGCACGTCTTCTTAGTTCACACATGTGTATATATGTGGGAAAAGGTTAGGTTCTGTATAAAACAGACTAAGAGTAACAGTTAAAATTAGACAAAAGAGAAAAACAAATCCTAGTGGCTTGTCTGAGAGGCAAACGAGAACAGTATATGTATAATTTTAACTATCATGTTTATATACTCTCCTCATTTGCTCATTAGCCCAGTTCCTAGCATTTTTTCCTGTTCCTTTTAAATATAGCCAGTTCTCGTAACCTACTTGATGTCTCATATAACCGTTCACCACAACAGGTCCCCATCTGCCAGTTGATTAACTTATTTTTCTTAAAATAAAAATTCCCCACCTGTGCTAAGCTCCCCCCTCCCTCCCACCCAGCACTAACCAAATCCCCACTGAAGTCCATTAAAATGGCAACCCCCAGTTTCACTTTAAGGACTCTCTTGGGCAGACGTGAGCCGTAGGAAAGGTTCCTTCCCCTTTTATGCTCACACCAGCCCTTACTGTTTTGTTTTTTCACCCATCAGCTCTGCTGTTCCTGGTGAGGGCTGCATCTGGAAGTGACTGCACTCATAGACACCGACTCCATGGGCGCTCCAGGGCTCAAGCACCAATGGGAAAAAAATAGGGAGTGCTTAGCACCCATCCGCCACAGCTGTTTGGCAGGGCTGCTGATCAGCTGTTTGGTGGCTGGCTCTTGGAGAGAGGGCAGAGAGCGGTGAGTGGCAGGCGGGGGTTTCAGGGGAAGGGCTGGAGCAGGGGCAGGAAGAGGCAGAGCAAGGATGGGAAGGGGCAGGGTGGGGGTAGGGCCTCAGGATGGAGCAGGGGTGGAGCACCCACTGGGGAAAAAAAAGTCAGTGCCTGTGGCTACACTGACATATCAGGATGCTCTTGATGTATTGATGCCCCAGCTGGGAGCAGGAAGTACCCTGAAATCTTTCCAGTTGGCTGTTTTCATGCAATTTCAAGTCTAGCCTTGCTGACCGCAGCAGAGTCTCCATTTGGGGGTATTTTCCCCAACCCCAGGCACTATTTTATCCTCTTGTCGCTAAACTATTATTTTTTAAAACCCTCCTTAAAAGCTCGCCTCTTCCCCTTGGATTTCCAAGGTGTAATCTGGAGAAAGTGCAGCCCTGGCAGAGTTATAATACAATTGTCCCTGCTTCTCTAGGTTACTGTTCCTCCAGGTTCCTGGAAATTAAAAATGTCACTATAATTGGTCTGGGTTGCCTCCCTGGTGCTGCCGGCTCACAGCTGGGGATTTGCTTTGTACCTCCAGTTGTCGGAGGGTGATCTGTTTCCATAATTTTCAGAATATCTTTAATCACACTTTCCAGGAAAACGTCTCCATTCAGCAGGTTCACGTCTCCAGGCGGCACACTCAGAAATCTGACACTCTATCTGCGTGACTGAGTCTTTAAAGCCTCAATTTTTTCATACTATCTCAGGGCTGCTTTTCTTCTCACTTAGAGCATTTTCCAGCTGAGCTGTGGGGACTTACAACCTGTTCAGCTCCCTCTTCACCCGCCTCCAATTTTCTTTATACTCCCTTTAGCTTTAACAGCCCCTATTTCCTCAGAAAGGGGCATTTTGCAACTTTCCATTCCTCTTTTTTATAGAATGGCAGAAAGCACAGCCAGTGCAGGACAGCCCCTTGCAATGCATTCCCCCAGAGGCAACGTAGTTGCCCATTGTCATTCTCAGTGTCCCAAGTGATGGGGCTCCCACCCTTTCCCTTGGGAGATTCTTCAGTACTCTGTTATGCCGGATTCTTCAGTATTCTGTTATTTCCATCCCACCATCAACCTCAGCCTGGACCAGTCCACATAAGAAATCCGCTTCCTGGACACCACAGTGCTAATAAGCGATGGTCACATAACCACCACCCTATACTGGAAACCTACTGACCGCTATACTTACCTACATGCCTCCAGCTTTCATCCAGACTACACCACACAATCCATTGTCTACAGCCAAGCTCTATGATACAACCCCATTTGCTCCAACCCCTCAGACAGAGACAAACACCTACAAGATCTCTATCAAGCATTCTTACAGCTACAATGCCCACCTGCTGAAGTGAAGAAACAGATTGACAGAGTCAGAAGAGTACCCAGAAGTTACCGACTACAGGACAGGCCCAACAAAGAAAATAACAGAACGCCACTAGCTGTCACCTTCAGCCCCCAACTAAAACCTCTCCAACGCATCATCAAGGATCTACAACCTATCCTGAAGGACGACCCATCACTCTCACAGATCTTGGGAGACAGGCCAGTCCTTGCCTACAGACAGCCCCCCAACCTGAAGCAAATACTTACCAGCAACCACACACCACACAACAAAAACACTAACCCAGGAACCTATCCTTGCAACAAAGCCCATTGCCAACTGTGTCTACATATCTATTCAGGGGACACCATCATAGGGCCTAATCACATCAGCCACACTATCAGAGGCTCGTTCACCTGCACATCTACCAATGTGATATATGCCATCGTGTGCCCCTCTGCCATGTACATTGGCCAAACTGGACAGTCTCTACATAAAAGAATAAATGGACACAAATCAGATGTCAAGAATTATAACATTCATAAACCAGTCGTAGAACACTTCAATCTCTCTGGTCACTCGATTACAGACCTAAAAGTTGCAATTCTTCACCAAAAAACCTTCAAAAGCAGACTCCAACGAGAGACTGCTGAATTGGAATTAATTTGCAAACTGGACACCATTACATTAGGCTTGAATAAAGACTGGGAGTGGATGTGTCATTACACAAAGTAAAACTATTTCCCCATGTTTATTCCCCCCACATACACACTGTTCCTCACACGTTTTTGTCAACTGCTGGAAATGGCCCACCCTGATTATCACTACAAAAGGTGTTTTTTTTCCCCTCTCCTGCTGGTAATAGCTCACCTTACCTGATCACTTTCATTACAGTGTGTATGGTAACACCCATTGTTTCATGTTCTCTGTGTATATAAAATCTCCCCACTGTATTTTCCACTGAATGCATCCGATGAAGTGAGCTGTAGCTCACAAAAGCTTATGCTCAAATAAATTTGTTAGTCTCTAAGGTACACCAAGTCCTCCTTTTCTTTTTGCAGATACAGACTAACACGGCTGCTACTCTGAAACCTGTTATGCCAGGAAATTTCTCCTGGTGTCCAGCCTATATTTCCCGTAGTTACATTTCAGACCACTGCTACCATCTACAACCCTTACTCTCCTTTCCGCCGCAGAGACTGAGGCCTGGTCTGCCCTCAGAAGTTAGGCTACCCAGCTACATCACTCAGAGATGTAAAAAATCCACTCCTCGAGCACCGTAATGAACCCAACCTAATCCCTGATATACACAGTTCTAGCTCAGTACTCAGGGAGCTGGATTACTTACTCTGATGGGAGAACCCCTCTTGCTGACGTAGGTACTGTCTATACTGACACACTACAGTGGTGCAGCTGTGCCGCTTTAGCATTTCAAGTGTAGACAAACCCCTGAATCTTGAAGATTCAGTAGCAAGCATTGGTTGAAGGGGGCGGGTTACAAGCCAGCCATCGACCAATCCCATCACAAATGCCAAATCCCTGATTCCACTGAGGCATGCTCAAAGGCCAGTAGAATCAATGGGAACCTTTCCATCAGTTCAATGGGGTTGGGATCGGGCCGTTAGTGCTTGTTGCTGGATTAGTTCAAACCAAACCTTCAGTACAGGGTCTATGGGCCCAAGTCGGTTAGGTGGCATTTCCTGTATTTCAGTCAGGCTAGCTTGCTTACCCAAAATGAACAAGAGGAGACACCCCTTCCTCTTTCCCAGTACCCTAAAGGTGGAGAGCACTAGTGACAAACTCCTCTACACCTATGCAGTGGGCAGCGAGGGGGGTTCATGTGAGGCTTATAAAAGCGGTGCGAATGATGGCTTTGCCCCAGCAGCAGAGCCTCCTAAGCTCTAGCCCACTCATGACATGGGTGATAATATCATATACTCGAGCTCTCCAGAGGAGAAAACAATTCCTTGCAGGATTGGGCCTATCAGTCCAAGTCTCACTGATAAGATAATGGCCATGAGCTACCACAGCAATAAGTATGACAGGGAGAAAGAGCCAATTCAAGATGGCTGCAGAGCATCAGTGCGGTTTATGGTGTAGCCATAGAAGCCCAGCACAGCGCTAGGGCTAATCGTTTAGCTCAGCTACTGGATAATAATACTTCTTATCCTGACTGCTTTAGGGTTAATGATAGAGCTAGGGCTTATATTTAAGCAAGGACCTAGGGAATGTAACAGGGTGGCTTGCCCTAAGCCAGAGAGCCTGAGGGTAAGCCAGTCTTGAGTATAGGACGAGCCACCCTGGGGTTGAATCAGGTGATCCCAGGGTAAAAGGGAGCAGGAAGCTGCAGGGAAGGAGAGTTTCCTGCAGTGCTCCCCAGGGAAGGGGCAGTTCTCAGGAAGGGGAAGGGCAGTGCTCAGCTAAAGCCTGAGGGGCGGGGGGGGGGAAGGGTTTGTTAAAGGAGCCTTGGTGAGGGGGAAACAGGGGCAGGGCACAACAGAGGCACCATTGGCCACAAGTGGGTGCTGGCCGGCCCTGTTACAGGGACCAACAGAGGACCAGGAGGTATCTGCCAGCCAAGAACTGTGGTTCCTTTTTTTGGTGCAGAGGCTTGTATTTTACTGATGGCTTGAGCAGCAAAAGAACAATAGGGAGATATTTGTGCTAAGACAAAATAGCCCGTGATGAGTCTGGGATTTGTGCTACTATCCTCTCTTCACCGCAGATAACAGCAATGTCATAGCACATCTGCACATCCAAAACAAAAATACTACAGCCCGGGTCCAAACTGCTATGGCGTAGAGTAACGGTGATGCAGCTTGGAGGCTGTTACTCTAGGATACTCTAATGGCGTCTGACATATATATACGAGGGGGCTGGTTTCAGTCCACGGTACTATGCATGAGCATGGTGTGGGTGAGACACTTCTCCCTCTCTATAGTGCTCTTTTCTTTAAAGTTCTCGTCCTCCCTGCTCAAGTCTGTGATTCACTTTGTGGACAAAATCCAGCTGTAATTTCCACCTAGGCAGCCCCAGTGACTTCAGTGGGGGTTGCACGAATGCAAGTGAGGGCAGAATTGAGCTCCCCTCTGTATAATGTACAGCATGGTTGTCTTCCCAAGAGCAGCCTTATATAGGGGGAGCAGTGGGCTTTAGACTGGACTTTCTAGTATCACTGGGAATGCTTTGATTATCCATTTTATAAAAGTTCGTTTCACACAGGCCACCACACAGCTCTGGAGTGCTAATGACTTCTTGTGACTACTGATATGGGCCAGACTCATGCCAGTGATGTAGGAGTGAAATGCTCTGTAGCCCGTTCCCTGAGCCTTTCCCCAACCATACTCTGGGACTCACATCAAAGAGGGGAGCTATGACCATGAAAGATTTGGAATTGGAGCTCCCACTACAAAAAACACCATTGACTAGCCACAGCAATCCACTGAGGAAGTCTGCCAAGTGCTAAGTAACCAACGGGACTGTGAGCATCTGTAATAATGCAGGCGAGGTAACATGGTCTAGTGGATTGAACAGTGCGCTATGAGACCAGAACTCCTGAGCAATAATGCTGACTGTGCACCCTTGGGTCAGCTGCCTGTGATAACTTCTTTTTGTATATTTCTCAATCAGTAAAATGGGGATAATGATTCCTACATCAAAAAACAATATTCACCACCTATTTCCTCCCCTTACTTGCCCAGTTTGCAAAGCTGGTCACATAATTTACTGCTGTTTGCTGAATGACTTATTTGAGGTACTATACTTGGACAACTGAGTGATTGTGATAGGCAGGTGGTCACTCTTCAGATCCATCCAGTAATTTGTTTTAAAAAAAAAATCTACATAAAGTAATTTTAGTGACTCTGGGTGAACTTGATCCCTCACCCCCAGTAACAGAGCTAAGGAGCTAAGATTGCCCAATTGCTTGATAGATCCATCTGATGGGCATTAGCAGTGGGACCTCAAAAGGACATGAGGTGCAGAGGAGCACCCAGAAGTCCAGATGCTTGTCCAGAGCTCCTTCAAATTTATCTGAAGGTCACTGGGCTGCAAGTCTGATGAGAACAGGCTTCTTTGAGTGCATTCCAGTGCCTCCTGGTTCTGGCTGGGTCAGAAATACCATGAGACTGTCCCGCTCCCAGAATTTTAGTGCATCTGCTTCTGGACTAAACCAGCAGACACAGAATGGTTTGACTCTTGGGCAAAGTTTTAGGTGGGTTCTCCATCTCCATATGTTAGCCACATCCCTGGGTTTTGGTGACGCTGGCTGGAGAGACTTACCAGGGACAGAAGCCTTCACTCTCACACAGCATCTCATGTACAGAGGAGTTGGGCATTACTTGATGAGAGCTTTGAAAATCTGATGTTACCTGGTGCTTCAGGGCATAAGCCACCCTCTAACTATGTGGAGATAAGAGGACCTTTCCTGGGGGTAGGTTATCCCCTAATTCCCTACTGCAGAGTTTCTCACATCTTTCTCTGAAGCGTGTGCTGCTGGACACTGTTGGAGACAGGATACTGGGCTGGATGGACCCCTGGGTTAATCCAGTCTGGCAATATCTGTGTTCCTATGGAAGCACGTTAAGAAGTTTCTTCTAGGACCCAGGAGATTGAAGAGTGTATTTCAAGTCTCATTGCACCAAAGTCTCTCTCGCTCTGAAGCTGTGATACACAAAACACAGACACAAACCCAGTCTCGCCTTTTCTAATTACCGCTCTGTGGTCTTGGGCTCATGATCTGTCTCTCACATTGCTGGGTGCTGCAGGAAGGTGGTGATCTGAAATGCTGATGTATATTTAAAGAGTGCCACTTGGGCTCCTTGATGCTGCTCTCTTCTGCTCATTGCTGAGGTTGCAGTACACTTTGATTTGCAGCAGGTGCTGCTGCATGCCTGCTGTCTTACAATGATGATTATCATCAGGGGTTAGAGCCTATAGTCCAGAGCACTTGCCTCCATACCAAATTTCCCTGCTCCTCTGGCTCTGGAAGGTGAGGACACAGACCTAATGGGCAGAGGGATCTCTGCTCTCTGGCAGTGAACCCTACACTGACCTGTTCAGCCACAAAAGACCATTTAAGTAGGGTGGCTCCATCCTGGGTCAGGACTTGGTGCAGGGACCAGGGAAAAGGCTGCCTGAAACTCATAATAACTACACCCAGTGCAGTTGAGGTGTTGGAAATCAGTAGGCTAAGACTCACAGTGGCACCTGTGCCATCAGGTGTGATGTGGATGTGTCCGTGTTGCAACACAAACGTCTGGGTGCAGGCATCCCAGTAGGACGAAGATGCATCAGTCCCAAAACTATTTTAGGCATTGTTTTTGTAATGTTCAGCCTTGCAGGACATGTGTTAGCTCTGCCAAAAATTGGATCATCTTGTAAAGATCAAGGACAGCCAGCCACTGTAACAGATCCTGCTCTAGCATGAGTCCACGTGAGTAAGTAACATCCATTTGCTTAGGTCATCCTCTGGGCCTTCATCACAACATACACCCCTACCACTTGAGATAAAGGAGTAACTCCAGTAGTTGGTGGCAATAATAGACTGCTAAATTCCATGTGGAGTAGCTGCCCAACCCACACTTTAAAAGTCCATGCACCTCTTACTCTGCAGCCTGCTCTGGGGCAGCAGACCATGTGTTATGCTGAACTGGAGGTTGGTTTAAAGATCAATACAGTTTCTATTGACTGAAGGATGGTCGGCAGGAGTTGCCTGTCTTTCAGACCCCAGCGGATGGGAAATACACCACTAATGTCTCAATTTCAAATCAGGGAAGTCTCATTGCTGGGTAAGAAGAGTCAAGAGCCTGACGGTGTTGAAAATGGCAGAATACCCCCCCCCCAGCTCAGCACTCCCCCTGGGCACAGCCAAAGGAGCACTGAGATCAGCACCCCTTTCCTCTTCTACACACTATGGGCCTGATTCTCCTCTCCCTTATGGTGGTATAAATCAGTGGTGTTTCTCCTAAAATCAGTGGGGGGTCACAATGGTGTAAAACTGCTGTGTGAGAAAGGATGATCCAACCATTTTGACATCTCAGCCTAGGGGGTGCTCAAACTTTGCCCAACCAAGGGCCACACTGGGAAGTCAGGATCTTGAGGGCAGTGCTTAATTTTACTAAAATGGGGCCAGGTGTTGTCATCATTGTCTTGAACAGAAAGGATGAGGTCAGCGGAGAGTATAGGTCCTAGGCACTGGTCCAGCTTGATCCAAGTTGCCTGGTCTCATTTCCCATCGTAGGCTGGGACCTGCAGAGTCTGCAGGCCTCATTGCAGAGCTGTGTGGGCTGCATTCAGCTTGTGGGCTGCACTTTGGCCAGCTCTGCCTACATCGGGCATCGCCTTACATCTGAGCATCTGCTCAGAGCGTTACCTGTGCTGGGGTTGTGAAACCTCTTGGCCCACATCTCCTGGATGTCCTGAAGTTACAGTGCATCATGATTTAGTGAAGGGCCAAGGAAATTTGTATTTAGTGGGTGGTTTCTACCATGGGAAGTCAGGCATTGCACTGGGGCTTGAGGCTCATTCCTCTGCCTGCATCATGGTGTCACTACTGTCCGTGTGTTTCAGCAGATCTCTTGGCACGAGTCCTTCATCGTTTGAATCAGCGCACGTCCAATTGGGGCCGATGTTGGGATGCAGCCCTCTCACCCACGCCTCACGCCTGTCCCTCTCTGATCAACACAAACAGAAAACAAAAGCTATCAAAGGGGCACATCAAACAGCGTCAAATAAGTGCACAGCTGTCTTCTCCGTCCCTCAAAGATTTAAAAAATCAGTGCCTCAAAGGCAGAGTTTAAGAAAGAGAGATGCTGTGGGAAGCTAGATGGTAGAGTCAGATCCATAGATACTGTCAACAGAAAAAGAGAGTGAAGGAAGCAGCATGGTAGATAAAAAGAGACTATACAGAATCTGTGTAGCCTGTAGTGTGTGTATGTATGTGTGTGTAAAACATACACATGCACTAATCTCTCTGCTGATCTCTCTCTGGGAAAGCAACATTTCTTTTTCCCTTTTGCTACCACATTCCTTGTTCTTTGTGGAGCTGCTTTTCTTGTTTTATCCTGAGCTGCTCATTCTGCTGGAAACATCTGAAGCCTAACCTCCCAGTGCTGTCTAATGGGGTGGTATCTGACTGTAGCTGCTGCTGTCTCTGTCTCTCCAGACTCCGGAGATTGTATTAGGGAGGAGTGTGCTGAGGATGTGTCCCCCGGCCCCTTCCTCTGCCAGAGTCTGGACCCATGGGGTCTCAGTTGTGCACAAGTCAGCAGATGTCACCATTTGGCAGCGACTGTGTCAGAAGGAGCGATAGGAAAATCAGGCACCTCGTGCAGATAATGAGCACGATGGGCCTGAATACCAGCGTGCCACTGAATGGCGTCTGTCTGTTGAAGACAAGTCTGTGATAAGCCCATTCACCCCGGAACCTCCGTGCCTCGTGTTCCCAGGGAGAGATAACATGGCTGTTTGACAGGACTGAGCTGTCTTTTGAAAGGCTGCAGATGGGTGAATAGCACTTGCGTCCTATTTACCAAGCCGTGGCTTCTTGACACTCTGGATGCCTCTGGCTGATAGTGGATCTGTTTTGCTCATCTCCCCCTAGAGCTGTCCTTTCAGTGCTCGCCCTCTGAAAAAAGGGAGGCTGCCTCTGCACAAACACAAGAGCCAGCCTGGCCTTTAAACAGCACAATTGGCTCTTTCACTCACTTCAGCTGTCTTTCTCTCCAACAATACCAACAGGAGCTGGTAGGGGAGGTTCCAGGTGGAATGTCTTAGTGGCATCCCTGATCTGAGCAGCAGAGGGTGGGCAGAGAGCTTGATTCTGGCTGTCTCGCTTTTGAAGATATCCAGGATCTGATTTATTTGAAAGCAGACAGCACCCCAGGGCCCTTTTGCTTAATTCATTCCAGACAGTTTTTCTAAACAAGAGGCTAATTTCCCCTGCAGGGAAAGTTTATGCACTTGGACAAAGGTGTTAATTTCTCAAATGAGAAACAAACTTTGGCTTGATGAAAGAGAATGATCAGATGCTTTTTCAAGCAGCACATCAGTGCTTTGCCCTGTCCTGCCCGGAACACCAGGCAGTGACTCCCATGGACTTCAACAGGACATGACTAGCAAGCCATTTTGATATGGGTGCCCACAGAATCTAACATTCTGCACCTCACTTTGAAAGTGTTGGCCCTGTGTCTCTGTGACAGGGCTGCAGTGGCCAACCTCCCCTGTGTGTGGTATGACCAGCTGAACAAGTGCTTGTGTACTGCCTAGGAGCCTGGCCCCTTCACCCCCCATTCACATGCTCTCTCTCTACACTCTCCTCAGGTGATCACCTCCGCTCCCTCCCTCTCATTCATTTCCGCTTGTCCTCTCCTCACTCACCATTTCCCCCTCCTGCACTCAGACTCTCCTCTTCTCACTTTCCCTCCCCGAGTTCCTCCCCTCTTTTCCTCTCACTACCTCTCCTCCTTCTCACTCATCCTATTCTCTGTCTCCTTCCTGCCCTCACATTCTCTTGCCGCTCGCTCACCCCATTCCACAGGCTCAGGTAACCTAGCAGGATCAAGAACCAATTGTGGCAAAATACCTTGTTCGTCTCAGTAGGCTCAGTCCTTTTTAGCCTTGGAGACTCAGGTTTGGGGCAAGGCGAATCCTTATAGGCAGCACAAGGTCCTGCTACTCCTCTCCTCAGTCAGTCCCTTGTGCATGTTTTCCTTCCCTTCTGGGGAGCAAGTGAAGCCTCCCTACTGGGAAGGTCTGGTGTCTTGCTGCAGACAGCTTACTGGCAGCTTCCCTGCTCCCCTCACTCTCTCCCTCCTACCACCCAGGGGAGGGTTTAAAAAGGTCCCAAGTAGTTGGAGTCAGCTGAACTTAATTGGTTCCCTAGCAGCCCCTTTTCCAGATGAACCTTATTGCCCCCTGGTTCTCTCCCCTCAGTGGATAGGGAGGGGCCTTTTAACCCCCTGGGACTAATTACTACCCCCCTTTTTTAGCTGTTTGTCCTGGGTTTACCACACAATACACTTGGCCTGGGGGAGGAGTGTTCCCAAGGAATGGTTTCAGCGTGTGATAGGGGTAGCGGCAGCTCACTCCTCATTACTATTAGTGTGAAGTTGTTCTGCCTTTGGGTGCCTTAGCCATGCAGAAGAACCTCCCCTCAGTCCTTTCAATGAGAAGGGTGTGCGTTGATGTCTGGAGGGAGCTGGCATTCTCCTTCATCCATATGAGTATGAGACTTTGGCCATGTCTACACTACAAAATTAGGTCGAATTTCTGGAATTCGGTTTTGTAGAACGCGTTTTTATACAGTCAATTGTGCACAAATGCTCTAAGTGCATTTAGTCGGCAGAGTGCATCCACAGTACAGAGGCAACCGTTGACTTCCGGAGCGTTGCACTGTGGGTAGCTATCCCACAGTTCCCGCAGTCTCCGCTGCTCATTTGAATTCTGGGTAGAAATCCTAATGCTTGATGGGGCAAAAACATTGTCGTAGGTGGTTCTGGGTACATATTGTCAGGCCCCCCTTTCCTCCCTCCCTCCGTGAAAGCAATGACAGATAATCGTTTCGCGCCCTTTTCCCTGGATTGCCTGAGCAGATGCCATAACACAGCAAGCATGGAGCCTGTTCAGCTCACCGCAGCAGTTATGACCATTGTAAACACCTCGCACATTATCGCGCAGTTTATGCAGAACCAGCACCTGAGAAACCAGGCGAGGAGGCAACGGCAGCGTGGTGATGAGGATATGAACACAGATTTCTCTAAAAGCACGGTCCCCAGCAATTTGGAGATCATGGTGTTTCGGGGCAGGCTCAGGCCGTGGAACACCGATTTTGGGCCCGGGAAACAAGCACAGAGTGGTGGGACTGCATAGTGTTGCAGGTTTGGGATGATTCCCAGTGGCTCCGAAACTTTCGCATGCGTAAGGGCACTTTTATGGAACTTTGTGGCTTGCTTTCCCCTGCCCTGAAGCACAAGAATACCAAGATGAGAGCAAGTGGCAATAGCCCTGTGGAAGCTTGCAATGCCAGACAGCTATCTGTCAGTCAGTAATCAATTTGGAGTGGGCAAATCTACTGTGGGTGTTGCTGTGATGCAAGTAGCCAATGCAATCATTGAGCTGCTGCTATCAAAGGTAGTGACTCTGGGAAATGTGCAGGTCATACTAGATGGCTTTGCTGCAATGGGATTCCCTAACTGTGGTGGGGCTATAGATGGAATGCATATCCCTATCTTGGGATCGGACCACCAGGGCAGCCAGTACGTAAACCACAAGGGGTACTTTTCAATGGTGCTGCAAGCACTGGTGGATCACAAGGGACGTTTCACCAACATCAACGTGGGATGGCTGGGAAAGGTTCATGATGCTCGCGTCTTCAGGCACTCTAGTCTGTTTAAACGGCTGCAGAAAGGGATTTACTTCCCAGACCAGAAAATAACTGTTGGGGATGTTGAAATGCCTATAGTTATCCTTGGGGACCCAGCCTACCCCTTAATGCCCTGGCTCATGAAGCCATACACAGGCACCCTGGACAGTAGTAAGGAACAGTTCAACTATAGGCTGAGCAAGTGCATAATGGTGGTAGAATGTGCCTTTGGATGTTTAAAAGCTTGCTGGTGCAGTTTACTGACTAGGTTAGACCTCAGTGAAACCAATATTCCCATTGTTATTGCTGTTTGCTGTGTGCTCCACAGTCTCTGTGAGAGTAAGGGGGAGACGTTTATGGTGGGGTGGGAGGTTGATGCAAATCGCCTGGCCGCTGAATACGCACAGCCAGACACCAGGGCGGTTAGAGGAGCACAGCAGCAAGCGTTGCGCATCAGAGAAGCTTTGAAAACCAGTTTCATGACTGGCCAGGGTACTGTGTGACACTTCTGTTTGTTTCTCCTTGATGAAAACCTGCCCCCTTGGTTGCCCTTAAATTCCCTGTAAGCCACCCGCCCCCTCCCCCGTTCGATCACAGCTTGCTTGCAAAGGAAATAAAGTCACTATCGTTTAAAAAACTTGTATTCTTTATTAATTGATTATAAAAATAGGGAGATAACTCACAAGGTAGCCCAGATGGGGTGAGGGAGGAGGGGAGGAGGGAAAGAAAAGGCCACTTTAAAACTTCTTGAATACCAGCCTTCTGTTGCTCGGGCTGTCCACTGGGGTGGAGTGGTTGGGTGCCCAGAGCCTCCCCCACCCCCGCGTTCTTGGGCGTCTGGGTGCGGAGGCTGTGGAACTTGGGGAGGAGGGAGGGCGGTTAAACAGGGGCTGCAGCAGCAGTCTGTGATCCCTGCTGCCGTTCATGAACCTCCACCAGACGCCGGAGCATGTCCGTTTGATCCCGCAGTGGCCCCAGCGTTGCCTCATGCCTCCTCTGATCTTCCTGTCGCCCCCTCTCCTCACGTTCATTGACCACCACCTTCCTGTACTCTGCTATTGTGTCCCTCCACACATTCTGCTGAGCTCTGTCAGTGCCGGACGACTGCGTGAGCTCAGAGAACATGTCATCGCGCGTGCGTTTTTTTCGCCGCCTTATCTGAGATAGCCTTTGGGACGGAGGAGGGAGGCTTGAAACATTTGCAGCTGCTGGAGGAAAAAAAAAAGGAGTGAAGTATTTTAAAAGATACATTTTACAGAACAAGGGCTATACTCTTTCACGGTGAACAACACTATTCACATTACGTAGCAGATGAGATTTTGGTACAAGGTCGCATTTTGCATCTTATATGGCGTGCCTGCGGCTTTGGTGTTAGAGATCCCACACGCAGGGCCGGGCAACAGAATTCGGCTTGCAGGTGGCCATGGTCAGCCATAGTCTTTCAGCCTCTGCAGCCTTCATAACAGCAGTGCCCTCCTCTCCCATACCAAGCAAAGCATGTTGAGTTGGCCATCTAGTGCTGCGGTTTTCCTGTTAATGTGCAGCAACAGAAACCAAACTAACCCCCCTCCCCACATCCAATTCTCTGGGATGATCGCTTTACCCCTCCCCCCACTGCGTGGCTGGTATCAGGGAAGATCCCTGCTAGCCAAATGCGAAGAGCTCAGCGCCAATGCCCTGCCCGCTCCCCCCTCCCCCCACCACGTGGCTAACTGCGGGGAGGATTTCTTTTCAGGCACAGGCAAACAGCCAAGTAGGAACGGCCACCTCTGAATGTCCCCTTAATTAAATTCCCCTATTTCAACCAGGTGACCATGAACGATATCACTCTCCTGAGGAACACAGAGAGATAAAGAACGGATGTTGCTTGAATGCCAGCAAACACCGGGACCGTACCCTGCCAGGCTTTGTCATGCAATGATACCAGATTACTTGCTACTAGCATGGCGTGGTAAAGTGTCCTACCACGGAGGATGGAATAAGGCTGCTCTCCCCAGAAACCTTCTGCAAAGGCTTTTAGAGTACCTCCAGGAGAGCTTCATGGAGATATCCCTGGAGGATTTCTGCTCCATCCCCAGACATGTTAACAGACTTTTCCAGTAGCTGTACTGGCCACGAATGCATCCCAAGTCCTCAGGGCTACTTAATCATTAAAAAACTCTTGTTTTTATAACATGTATTATATTTAAAAAGGTACACTCACCAGAGGTCCCTTCTCCAGCTTCGTTAGGTTGGGAGGGTATTTCAGTCAGGGTGAGAAAAAGATCCTGGCTGTCAGGGAGAATGGTGTGCTGTGTGCTCTCCTCAAGCTCATCCTCCTCCTCCTCCTCATCTTCCCCACCCCCAAAATCCTCAGCCATGGCGGAGAGTACCCCATCATCGGTGTCCACGGACAGGAGTGGGGTAGTGGTGGCAGCTCCCCCTAGAATTGCATGCAGCTCAGCGTAGAAACTGCATGTCTGGGGCTCTGTCCCTGGCCATCCGTTTGATTCTTTGGTTTTCTGGTAAGCTTGTCCGAGTTCCTTAAGTTTCACGCAGCATTGTGTTGCGTCCCTGCTGTAGCCTCTGTCCCTCATGGCCTCGGAGATTTTTTGAAATGTTTTGGCATTTTATCTTTTGGAATGTAGTTCTCATAGCACGGATTCCTCTCCCCATACAGTGATCAGATCCAGTACCTCCCGTTCGGTCCATGCTGGAGCTCTTTTTCGATTCTGGGACTGCATGGTCACCTGTGCTGATGAGCTCTCCTGGCCAAACAGGAAATGAGATTCAAAAGTTCCCAGGCTTTTCCTGTACACCTGGCCAGTGCATCCAAGTTCAGAGTGCTGTCCAGAGCAGTCACAATGGTGCACTGTGGGATAGCTCCCGGAGGCCAATACCTTTGAATTGCTAACCCTAACTTGAACTAATCCACACTAACCTAATTTGAAACGGCGATGTCAATTTCAGCGCTAATCCCCTCATTGGGGAGGAGTACAGAAATCGGTTTTAAGAGCCCTTTATGTCAAAAAAATGGCTTCATTGTGTGGACGGGTGCAGGGATAATTCGATGTAACGCTGCTAAATCCGACAAACTTATAGTGTAGACCAGGCCAGTCTACATTCATGGCTACTCCCACTGAGGCACGTGTGATTGCGGTTCCTACCACTCCCCTGAGCTTAAACATCCACAGACTGGGCAGCCTTGACTCATGAAGTTCAGCTTCTGATGGGGAGGAGAGGTAGGTGGCTGTTGCTCAAAGAATTGTCCCTTCCTTCCTGCTCCCTGACCTTTGTTAAACCATTGCAATCTCATCCTCTGAACCTCACTGGCCCCGGACCAAGGAACCCATGAATGCAATTTTTCTATGCCAACCCTGCCCTTTCACGTGGGTTTTATAGGGCAATCCTTCTTTTCCACTGAAGGCTGACCTCTGAGAAGGGCTCCTGTATGCAGACACAACCTCTTTGCTACATCAGAGATGCAGGGCAGGCTCTGTTTCAAAGCCAGCCCTAGGGCAAGGCAATCTGACTTCCTGTGAAATGACCAGTGTTTTGCTCAGAATAAAAGCCAGAATTTTCTCCCACCCTCACAAATTTCATCTGGGGTGAAATTCTTCTCTACTTGGCAACATTTTTTCGGTTCAGCCCTGATTAAGTCTGAGCTCCCTGCCCTGACACATTGCTTTGGAAATAGATCCCTGCTTCCCAACCCCCCCAAAAGCGGTTCTTTTCAGCCCGTATGCTTTAGAAGGCCTTCAGTGTTAAGAAACACTTAGCAGGTGACTATACTAAAGCCTAATGTAAGAAAAGGATTTAATAAACTGCAAACAAAATGATCAAAAATAATGTTTTTCCTAGGCAGTTGGGTTTTCAGTGATTAAGAAAATACAATTTCCTGTAATTAAATCTTAACAAGAAATGTTATTAAAAACACTCTGTCCCGGCTTCTGTAATAATTGCCCATTCCCCCAGAACAGTAAACAGAATTAGAGTCTGCAACATACGCTCCAATCCACGTGTCACATTGATCAAATTTGCTTTAATATCTTTATCCACACAGAAAAGTTGAATCAAAGAGTCTGAAAGGGAAACCTCTACACTGGGACTGTGACAGGCAACTCACTCCATGGGAAAAGCTGGGTGTCTGGTGGGGCTGGGAAGGTGATGCAGTGACCCTAGTGGTCATGCAGCACCACTGAGAAGCAACCAGGCTTTATTCCTTCCAAGCATGGATTTTTTCCATTCAGTGCTTAGCACTGTGCATTCAAGTGCTCTCTGCACGTCTCCATTCCACGAGGCAACAACCACAGACTCATCTAAGGGAGGATGTGCAAGCAGGTTTTGCCTTATTAACTGTAATTACTAACTAATATCCTCCAGTGGACTCAGAAGGCTCCAGATCCCTGCCCTTAGGAAGCCTGTATTTCTGCTGCTTTAATGATCCGCCCCCACAGAGACACTTGAGACTCCAGTGTTTTTGTATGACAGTACTGTATTTGTATTACAGTGGTACTTAGCAGCTCATACTGGGAGCAGACCCCCATTGTGCTAGGTACAGTACAAACACAAAGTGAGAGACGGTCCCTGCCGCAAAGAGATTGTGGTGTAAATAGACAAGACAGACAGAGAGGGGAAGTGGCTTGCTCATGGCCACACATCAGGAAGGCATAGAACCCCAGTCTCCTGACTCCTAGTCCAGTGCCTGATCCATTGGATCACCCTGCCTCCCTCGTAACCCCTACATGACCCAGCTTGGCTACTCTTCAGTCCCTGTCTCTGCCTTTCCATGACACAGAGGGATGTGCTTTTCCTCCTCCCCACCCTCTGAGCATGCTGCTTCTGTGGTGTTCCCAGCAAAAGGAGCAAAGCACAAGGACTCAGCATTATAACCAGTTTCTTCAGACAGAAGAGCGGAGCATGGACTACTAGGCCATTGCTCCGACCTAGTAGGAGTGTCTCCTCGGTTTCCCACACAGGAGCTCAGAACTATAACCACTGAGCCGAACTGGGCAGAGTGAGAGATTGGGGATCAGAAAGCTGCTAACACAACGTAGGCCAGGGCTGCTTTACAGAGTTGGGTCGATGTAAGGCAGCTTATGTCAACCTAACTCTGTAAGCGTCCACACTACAGGGTTGCTCCTGCCGACGTAAGTCCCCCACTACACCGAAATAATAACTCCACCTCCACGACAGGCGTAGCGCTTAGGTCGATGTAGTTAGGGTGACACAGTGTCTGTGTTGGCGCCCCTGGTTGAGAGTTAGACGCAGAGGAGCAGTGGGGCTCTATCTGTGAGCCCTGTGCAGGGCTGACATCTCGGGCTGTCAGCCCCGGCCCCTGCCCCATTTAAGTCAGTGCAAGCGCTCCTGGTGAGGATGTACATCACTGGTAGAAGGAGGGCAGTGTGTACCTGAAAAACCGCAGTAATTACTGTGGTGGCTCTATGCTGACCTAACATAGGTCGACTTACTTGTGCAGCATAGACAAGGCCCTAGTAGAAACACTGGCATTTGCTAAACAGGGTCTGACTCTGGTCTACAATTAGCTGTAGCAAAATTGGCCTTTTTCCTATAAGCAAATGGAAACTCTTAGTTCTTTAAAATGATCAGTTCCAGATGCACAGTGCTGGTTGCATGTGTCTTGCACTCTCTGTATCCATTCCCAGCCCCAGCCCCGCTTTTTCTCTCTCTTGTTCCCTTAATTAGTTTTCATAATTGAATTGAACTCTTGGTGTGGCCTGGAAATCTCCATTGTAATCTTTGTTCACTCTGTGCAGGCTGTGATCGGGGTGAAAAGACGAGGATTTCATGACCCCAGCAGGCTGCAGAAGGCCCCATTCAGCTCAGACTCAAGTCAGAGCTGCAAATTTTAATGGATTGAAGAGAAACAACTGTTATTTCTCCATTGGCAGGTGAAACCAGACCTAAAAAACAACACTGCAGATGTTCCCCAATGACTGGGTTGGTTTCACTCATGCTGCTGCAACCTCCCCCCTGTTGCCGGCACCCAGTGCCGAGAGGCAAAACAACAGCAGGGGTTCGTTACCCGGTGTGCTTCACTCAATAATCACAACGGGGTGGAGAAGCAGAAAAGTTTATTTGAAGCTTCAAAGAAGGTACAGGGAGAATAGAATCTCAAATCCTGCACACAGAGCAGGAAGTTACACAGGCTTTTATACATCCTTTCTTCAGCATACTTATCCAATAGCAAGCTGCCCTAAGTATCCATATAGCCAGCCAATCCAGTTACCAGCTAGTTCCCTTGTTCTTTGTATCATTTGTTAAACTATACATAAAGCTGCTTTATTCAGCATTGTTCTTCCATATCTGCCCTGTTTGGCCTTGCTTAGTTTCAGGCAGTCTGACTCTGCAACATATTGTTGCAGATCCTCAGCATAACTGCTGTGAGTGCCTCCAGGAGGGGGGGCCAAGGACACTTGGCCTAGTACGCATAGCTGCTGTGAGTGCCTCCAGGCGGGGGGGCAGAGGGGGGCAAGGACACCTGGGCCTAGTGCGAGGGGGCTTCATCAACACTTGTGGTCTTCCATCCCCTCAAGTTACCTAGTGGCCATGCCCCAGTGTCCCCAACATCCCAGCTTGTCTGTTTCAGCCTGGCTTTGCCTATTCAGCAAGTTCCCTTTTAGCTAATGTGTAGCAGTTGTTTTCCTTAGACTCCAAGCAGCAGTAAAGGAAGAGCAGGAAACTCTGAACTGTAATCAGTAACTCAAATCAGTAATATCTGGGTTGGGAGACACCACTATGCAGTGAAGTGTTTGTGTTCAGAGGGCATTCATGGGGTCAGCCTTTTCCAGAAGGGCTCTCTTGGGGTCTTTTGGGGCAATTGACTGCACTCTCTTAGGAGGCCGTTTGTTATTGCCTTTTATTTCTTCCTGGTGACCCCTGTAACCCAGTGTTTAAGGACAGAACAATCATCTAGTGTCAGACTCCCTGGGCTGGGCTGCTGCGTGGTGACCGCATGGCTTGTATCGATCCACAGCAGTACGCTGCTGCGTGGCTACTGCTCTGTTGAAGTGCTTTTGCTTTACACAGTTGCAGAATTGCTGCCCTGTTGCTGCCTCTGTGCACTGCTGCTATGGTGCAGCTTTGTTGCTGCAGTGTCAGGTTGCTGCTGCCCCTGCGTTGCAACACTGTTATTCCCGCTTCATCGTGCGGCTGCATTGGTGCGAGGCTTTGCAGGGATGCTGCATTGTACGGCTGTCGCCTAGGCCTGCGTTGTCGCTGTGCTGCTGGTGTGTTGCATTGTTGTGGCTGACTGTGCTGCAGCTGCGCTGTTATATTCATGTGCCTTTACTGGGCTTCGCTGGGCTCAATTTTAAGCCTCCTACTATTGTGGTGTTGCCGGCACCCAGTGCCGAGAGGCTAAACAACAGCAGGGGTCGGTTCGCTACCCGGTGTGCTTCACCCAATAATCACAACGGAGTGGAGAAGCAGAAAAGTTTATTTGCAGCTGCAAAAAGGTACAGGGAGAATAGAATCTCAAATCCTGCACACAGAGCAGGAAGTTACACAGGCTTTTATACATCCTTTTTCCCAGCATACTTATCCAATAGCAAGCTGCCCTAAGTATCCATATAGCCAGCCAATCCAGTTACCAGCTAGTTCCCTTGTTCTCTGTATCATTTGTTAAACCATACATAAAGCTGCATTATTCAGCATTGTTCTTCCATATCTGCCCTGTTTGGCCTTGCTTAGTTTCAGGCAGTTTGACAGATCCTCAGCATAACTGCTGTGAGTGCCTCCAGGCGGGGTGGGGGGGGCAAGGACACTTGGGCCTAGTGCGAGGGGGCTTCATCGACACTTGTGGTCTTCCATCCCCTCGAGTTACCTAGTGGCCATGCCCCAGTGTCCCCAACAGTGGCTCCATAACCCTGCTCCTCGTGCCCTCTGGATGAAGCAACCTGGGCTGCCTAACTTATACACTTGCCCACTCCTCAAACTCAGCTGGCAAGTTCCTCTCCCCAGCATTAGCCTGTCACTCACTTTTCCTGCCCTTCTTGACTCTACGTCTCTGGCAGTTGTTCAGACCTGCATGATCATGGGTGAGTTGCTCTGTGTGAGTTGTTCAATACCCCTTGGGGCTCACTCCTTACATCTCTTTTCCAGTGTAGACGGAAAGGCACTGATCATTTCCCCAACGATCTCTTAAATGTCCCCAGTGCTTGGGCTGGAAATGTAAGCAGAGCTGAGACGCCGATGCTGGGGAAACTCTGGCACATTCATCCAGTGGAGAATTGACTAAACATGGGCTTTGTCAGCTGGCTGACAATTTTCCAGCCTAACCTGAAATCAGTCTGACAGCAGCCGGGCAGCCCGCTCACCTGAGGGCTAATTTTTAAAGCTAGTAATTGGCTGTCATCACTGTCGTATCTGTTTACGCTGCTCGCCTTCTGGCAAAGCCTGAGAAATGGATGGAGAAATGACATCCAGAGGACAGAAGGAATTCTCACTCAGACCCAAGTGGTGGCAGGCAGGTATTGGGCTCTGGCTGAGTAGGACTGCCCAGGAAGGCTGTCGCTGCTGGTGGAGTTCATGACATTGGTGTTCTGTTTGCCATGGGACCTTGAGAAAGCAAAGCCCTCGTACAAATAGGAGATGCTTGCAGCAGGCACAAGAGGGGTGGCTGTTGGAAGCTGTTTTTTGCCCCAGTAAAACCAGGAAGATTTCTTTAGGAAATGTAGAAGTTCACTGAATACATAGTTTGGTGCCAATGGGGAGGGGAAGGTGATTGGGATTTGCCCTAAAGCTGAGGGGTCAAGGCCAATTTGCCCCTGGCTGGTGTTGCTGCAAATGTTCTCAGCCACAGGAAGGTTTGAGCACTCTTAGAAATGCCCTGATGTGCCAGAGTGCTACTGATCCTTTTGTTCAGGGGTGATGGAGTCCAGGGTTCAATGATAGAGCTGAGTGAAATTGGGAATTTCCAGCCAAAGGGAAATTCTGACATTTCAACATGTTTTCATCCCAAATTGTGACAAAAAGTTGATATTTTGAATTTTTTGCGGAACAGAAATTCTGAAAAATTTCAGTTCAGAAATTTTCAATTTCAATTTTCAGTTGAAACAACACATTCTGACATTGCTGAAATGTTACATTTTGGTTTATTGAATTGCATTTTCCCATAGTGATGCATTGCCTCAAGGGTATTCTGGTTCGGGAGCCTGATGCCCCCATTTCTCCCCTAAGTGCCAGACTCTCTAACCAGACTGTGTGTCCCAGGATGCATTCAGAATCATGCGACTCCCATGATCCACCACACAGAACTTGATCAGAGGGAAATCTGCATTGCATTATGGGAGATTTAGTTCTCCAGGGCTCTCAGCCCATGGGAAAGAATAGGGGCCATACGGTAATGTGCTAATATGGAAATATAATTTAATGTTTTATTGAACTGATTCAAAACAAAATGAAATATTTCAGTTTGAGTTGAATGGACCTGAAATGAAATATTTCATTTTAATTTTCCTGATGGAAAATTTAATATTTTCAACAGATTGAAATTTTCCTGCAGAAAATTTTGATTGTGCAGAAACTGCATTTTCTGTTGGAAAAATCAATAAAATGTCAGGGGAGAATTTCATCCCTGCAGAGGTGTTTAAGGAGAATATTGACTGGCAGACACCTGTTTTGGCTAAACTTTTCTTAAATATAAATAATATAAGGATTTTTCCTTCAGGGTGGGCTACCCGTATTATTATTCCACTGTATAAAAAAAGGAGGTAAGAAGGATCCAGGGAATTACTGCCCAATCAGCTTATTCAACATTGTCTTAAAAATTTATACTAGCTATCTTTTGAGGAGACTATAGGATTGAACAGAAAATAGAAAATTATTTGCTGAAGAACGATATAGTTTTAAAAATGGCTCCTCTACTACAAATAATTGTTTTATGCTTTCTTATTTGACCTACAAATTTGTCCCTCTTTGGGAGCAGGGGGAAACTGTATACAGCCTTTGTTGATCTCAAGTTAGTTTTTGATTCCATTGTGGGGAAAATTGGAGACTTGGAATAGATCTCTAGTTACAAGAACAAGGGGTCACCCAATAAAATGAATAGGCATCAGGTTTAAAACAATCATAAGGAAGTACTTCTTCACACAATGCACAGTCAACCTGTGGAACTCATTGCCAGGGGATGTTGTGAAGGCCAAAGTATGACTGAGTTTAAAAAAGAATTAGATAGTTCATGGAAGGATAGGTCCATCAATAGTTATTAGCCAAGACAGTCAGGGATGCAACCCCATGTTCTGGGTGTCCCTAAACGTCTGTCTGCCAGATGCTGGAACTGGACAATAGAGAATGGATCACTCAATAATTGCCCTGTTCTGTTCATTCTCTCTGAAGCATCTGCTACCAGCCACTGTTGGATACTGGGCTAGCTGGACCTTTGGTCTGACCCAGTATGGCTGTTCTTATGTACTTTTTCTTTTGTGAGCCCTTCACAGAGAAACAGAGGCCAAGATTAGGACAGGGTTTGATGGGAATCTCACGGAGTCCATGATAATTACAGAGGGAGTTTGTCAGGGCTGTCTTTTAGCCACTTTTCTTTTTAACTTTTCTATGAATGATGTTGTTTTAGTATTAAAAGGGGATCAGTATTTTCCACCTAAAATCATGGATTACCCTCGCTGTCTTACTCTATGCAAGCAATATGGTTCCATCATCACACACATCAGTGGGACTGATGTATTTATTAAATGCATTACCTTCAATGGGAGGGTTTTATGGGGCGCACCACTCACTGCCAGACTGCACCTCCTCCTGGTACTCTGGGGATTAGCTCGAGGCCTATGCCCCCCCATCCACAGTTTGTACACTGTCATTCTGTCTTAGCTGTCCACCTGCAGCCCCTCTCTCAGCTTCAGGAACCACAGCATCCTCTTCATGGGTCGTCCCTCTGGCTGTGTCACTGTCCATGTCCCCCTCCTAGGGGAGTTTAACTCCTCAATAGTCCTAGGCAGTCCTCTCGCTCACTGCTGCAGCGTCCCACTCCCAGTAGCTGGTAGGGGAACTCAGGACCCTCTTCTCGATTCCAGCCCAGGGACCCTCAGCTCAGCAGTCTGGGCCTACTCTCTCTCTAGTCTCACTGCTCTATCCCTGGACTGCTTCCTATCACTGGTTCCCCTTGTCTTCCTGGGCCTACCTGTTCCCAAAGCCTCCTCCCTGGGAGTGACTGCTATCTCCACTCACTCCTCCCTTTCTCCTGCAAGTGTCACCCAGCAGCCCCTCCTCCTTTCAGCTCCTGGACTTTATAGGCCTCGCCTATTCCTGCCTAGCTGAGCCTCCTCAATCAGCTGCCTAATGGGTTAATTGGCCTATCTGGCTTGCATTAAACCCGGCTGGGTGAGTGTGGGGTAGTCACCCCATCACAGAAGGCCTTTTGATAAATTACTCCAAAACCAAAGTAGTTGTTTTTAGTGTGTAGCGCCCCCTCTCCCTGGTTACCTCCTTTACTGCCAATCTGCTTACAGGTCTGGGTTCCTTTGGATCCCGCCACCCTCTCAGCAGGATGTATCTTCTTTCTTTTTTCCTATGAAATTATTTGGCAGTGCCTCCACCCCCCTCGCTCCTTCCTGGCAGGGTCACTAGGGCAGCTTGGGTGGAAAATTCTAACTACAGGGTAATCCACACTTACTTGCCAGATAGTTGGAGACTTCCAAGAAATAACACAACACAAACACATACAATATATTCAACATAATAATTTAATTAAACAGGAGACAAATACAACATAACAGGGTAAAACACTATTTTTAGGGTCACCAGTGCCCACACTGAAAATACCCGTGACTTGATGTAGCAAATGTAAAATTAGTGTCCCATTGGTACGCGTACTTTGCTGGGGCCCTTGGTGACCTATAACCACAACATTCTTCTTTGCAGTGGTTTAGCAGTGTGGCTGACTGGGTTCAGTACAGCCCAAAGGAATCACAAGTGGGAGAAGGTGGTAAATCTACCCACAGGTGTAATATGCAGCAGGTTATAAAATCCTCAAACCCTTACTCCCTGGCTTGAGGACACAGTTCAGGGAGCAGCTGGTCTCCAAACCAAATTACCTTACTAACTAAAAGATGGTGCACTCACAAATTCCATGAATGATCCCTCAGGTTCAGAGATGACTCTGGACTCCTCAGTCACTGCAGAGGGTCTGCTCTCTGCTGGCAGGGATCCCCCATCAGGCAGGAATCAGGCTGCGTCGGTCCCAGAATTTCCCCTCACCATAAAGGGGTGCACGGCTCAAGGTGTAGGTTACACAACTACACTAACATCCAAACTGTAGCCTCCTAGCCCAGCCTCTAGACACACACTCAGCAGGCAGCTTCCCTGGACTAGCAGACAGAGCAGAGCTGACCATGTGGTGACTGGTCTCACCTAGGGAGCTGGAGAGCGAACTCAGCCTGGCTGGGGAAGTTTCCCAGCAAACCCTACAAATTGGGAATCATCAGTGGGGAAGGAAAAACCCAGCTGAGGGATCTGCTGTCAGGTCCCTAGAGGCCTGGTCTCAGGGGGAACCCTGCATGCAGGCCTGGGACACTCCAGCTCCCCACATAGCCAGTCCTGCCCCTTTCCTGGCTGGCTCCAGACTGACTCCAAAAAGGCTTCTCCCCTTTTCTCAACTCCCTGGGAGGGCCTCTCACTCCCTATTGGTTGCTGGGGAGACTCTGAGTCTGCCTTGGCTCCCCCTCCATACCAGGGACAGTGCGCCTCTCCCTGAGCCGCCAGCAGACAGGGTCCCAGGAATCTATGTAATCTCCTTGGGGGTTACAAGTGCAAGACAGATCAATATGTTGTCCATCAATCCTCCATGTATACCATCAATCCTCCATGTATGCAATATACATGGAGGATTGATGGGCAATATATTGAACAAATTAGTGTTTTCCCCTACTTAGGTGACTGGGTTCTCACAAAATGGGTTGCGGGATAAACACATTCAGGTCACACAAGAGAAAGCATCAAATTCAATGAAAGCTATTTTACATTGCACCTGGACTCATGGGTGCAACTTAATTGCACCAGCTCTTCGAGTGTTCGAGGCCAAGGTAGGCACTCACATTGTGCGTGGCACAGAAATATGGGGATGGAATGATCCTCTGGGATTGGAAGTGATCCAAAACCAATTTCTTAGGAAGATTCTAGGTCTCTGTGATGAAGCAGAGAAACTTCATACCTGCACGAAAAGGCCCAGCTAGCCTGTAGGCCCAGCTAGCCCTTCCCCGCTATACCTGCAGCCAATGTCAGGCCTGGACGGGGAAATAAAGGAGAGAACCTGGCTCAGTTCTGGGCTGATAATTGAAGAAGAAGGAGGTAGCTCTGCCTCTCTAGATGAGGGGAGCTTCACTATAAGTCTGACAGGCAGGACAGCTGCCATGGGAGAAGCACTACATCCTTAGAGACAGACTGCTGAGGAGACAGGGAGCACCAGGCAGTGAGGGAACTGTACTATCCGACTCAGGACATTGTGGGGCTGGGCCCCCTCAAACCTTATATCCACTCTGCCCAGAGGGACCAGAGGCTGTGGCAGGATGCCACAAAAGGTCCACAAGGGGGCACTACTCCATGTGAACCACTACAGACAGTTTGGATTATTGGGGACGTGCCCAAACTGAAGGGAAATAAATAGGAAATAGCCCAGGGGAGTGGAGTTAGACTCTCTGCTGGGAGGACCCTGTCTGTGTTGCTTCATACAGAGCCCTAGGCTGGGACCCAGTGGAGAGGCATGGCCTGGCTCCCCCTACACACCTCCTTATGGGCTGAGACCCAGATGCAAGTGGAGGCCAGAAGGTTCCCAGTCTAAGGACAGGAACCAAGCACCTCTGCTAAGGAAGCAAGGGGCCAGTTAGGTGCTCTAACCTCTAAGCCACCCAGCCCCTCTGAGCACCCCATCAAAGTCTCCCAAAGAATACCCAGCTGCTTTTCTTAGAGCTGAGACAGGCAGGAATTCTGTTCTGTCTAAAGGGAAATCCCGTAACATCAGTTTCTGGCTTTGCATTCAGAGTATGCATCCACAATGTTTGCCAAGGCTATACTTAGAGGAACAGCTCAGTTGGGCTTTTTCACATCCATTTCCTTGGTTAGAGTATATTCAGACTTCTTTGCATTCTCTAGACCTCTCAGAATTGGAAATGATCAGAGTTAAGTTTAAAAATTAGAAAACCCTAATCAAGCTGAGATGAGAAGATATTAATAAGCAATTAGACGTGGCACTTGTTTCCATTACAAATCTGTCTCCTTGGTTCCCCCTTGTGAAAAAGATTCATGGGTGTGCCAGTTGTTTAGACAGTTTGTCCAATAACAAATGAAGGAAGGACTTAACAGCTCTCCATTTTCAATCTGTGCAGTCAGCTGACTTAGAACGCTGATGTACTGGCATTGAGAAATGTAACCGTCTCTGCCCAAGTGGCTCTGGGCAGGTGGAAGACCTATGCCATTTTTTATTACATTGTAATTCATATTGCCACTTGAGGTCAGAATGGCTTTCCGTGTTTGTGTCCCGGATGCGTTCTTCTACAACCTCTCAGAAAACAGAATATTTAATAGGGATTGACAATGTCTCTGTGATCCGAGCGGTTGCCCTATTGGCCTGGTCGGCTGCTAAAATAAGAAACAGGCAAGTGACACGGTGATTATAAATGGTTTAACTGGTTTTATGTTCTTAATTTGTATTGACATATTTTTAACATTAGAATATTTTGGAGTTAATTTTAAGTTTTATTGTATTGTATTTATAGTTTGTTTTGGGCACACTGGTCAATGGTTCAGTCACTATTAATAAACTTGACTTGACTATTGGAAAATCAGAGGACAGGATTCATCCCTGTGCAGTGCAAGGAAGGCCTGCGCTTCCCCTGTTCTGGGGCTGCTGGTAAGGCCAGTTCAGCCCCTTCTGCTAGTAAGAGTAGCCCTAAGGGCTGGCCTTACCTGCACTCTGGTTGCCATGGTACCATGGACCTTGCACAGTTGGGAAACTGCTAGCAAGTAGGGACACCATGACCATGCCTTGTCTAGCTTTCAACACATACATCGCAGAGTAATCCTTTCCCTAAGGGATTAACTGGGGAGGCCTTACGCTTGCTGTTTGCACTGCCTTGCCCAGCAAAAAAGGTTCCTTTAGTCTCAGGCCCAGAGTCTGTGTGCATGTAAATCACTGGTACTTGAGCCGTTCCCTTGTTCCTAGCCTGAAACTCACTAGGAAAGATGCATAGAACAGAGATGGAGGTCAGTAAACAGGAGTTCTTGAGTGCCATCCTTGATACCACAAACATGCACTTCCCAGGCTTTAGCTTTTTCTGTTGATCTTGGAGCCAGCTGAACCATTTCTGCTCCACCTACCACCCTTATTATGACATGCCTGGGTCTGGCAAGAGGACAGATGCTGCAATTGTGGTGCTGGATTTGGTGGTGGATTGCCCCATTACACAGTTTGATGGTGGCATCTCTCTCTCTAGTGGCAATCACCACAGTAGCTAAGCATCATCTGCCTACATGAGAAAAGGCTCAGAAGTCTGTTTGCATCTGTGAAATGTTGTGATGAGCCAATTTCCTATCTGAAAAAATCAATCCAACAACAAATGCTGTCTATTTAACCTATGGATCCTTGCAGAAACTAAGATATTGGCTGTACGGGGTCCAACTGTAATTCTACCCCAGTAAAAGCCATTAATTCCCCCTGGAATTAGTCCTACATTATTTCAGGGAAGCAGCAGGGAAGACTCTGCAACCTACACACTCCATCAATGCACTTTGGCCAATTTTTTATCTGTCAGAGTCTAAAATGCCTGCTGCTGTCAGAGTGTTTGAACACACTGCCAAATACTCTCTCCATGTGACACTAGTGGCATCTGTTGCTTGTTCTGGCAATACACCAGTTTATACTGTCACGATCCAGCCCAACAGTTCTCATGAGTCTCCACGCATGATGGCCCAGAAAGGCATTTTCCTTTCTTTAAGGTTTTCATTTAAAGACACAATGTGAGAGTGGCGTTTCTGTGCTGAGAGGGTAGGAGTATTTGGGGGATTGTTCTGTATACTGTGTGGTATATTCAGTATTCTGTCTTAGTTCCTACAGCAGCTGATGGACCTGAGTCTCCTCTTGATTATACTAGGGTATGTCTACACTACGAAATTAGGTCGAATTTATAGAAGTCGTTTTTTTTTAGAAATCGGTTTTATATATTCGAGTGTGTGTGTCCCCACAGAAAATACTCTAAGTGCATAAAGTGCATTAACTCGGCGGAGTGCTTCCACAGTACCGAGGCTAGAGTCGACTTCCGGAGCGTTGCACTGTGGGTGGCTATCCCACAGTTCCCGCAGTCTCCGCTGCCCATTGGAATTCTGGGTTGAGATCCCAATGCCTGATGGGGCTAAAACATTGTCACGGGTGGTTCTGGGTACATTATCGTCAGGCCCCCGTTCCCTCCCTCCCTCCGTGAAAGCAAGGGCAGACAATCGTTTCGCGCCTTTTTTCCTGAATTACCTGTGCAGATGCCATACCATGGCAAGCATGGAGCCAGCTCAGCTCACTGTCACCGTATGTCTCCTGGGTGCTGGCAGATGTGATATTGCATTGCTACACAGTAGCAGCAACCCATTGCCTTGTGGCAGCAGACGGTGCAATAGGACTGGTAGCCGTCATCATCATGTCCGAGGTGCTCCTGGTTGCCTGTGTGATGTCGATCATGAGCGCCTGGGCAGACATGGGCGCAGGGACTAAATTTGGAGTGACTTGATCAAGTCATTCTCTTTAGTCCTGCAGTCAGTCCTATTGAACCATCTTATGGTGAGCAGGCAGGTGATACGGATTGCTAGCAGTCCTATTGCATCATCTTCTGCCGGGCAGGCAAGAGATGAGGATGGCTAGCAGTCCTATTGTACCATCTTCTGCTGAGCAGCCATGAGATGTGGATGGCATGCAGTCCTTCTGCACCGTCTGCTGCCAGCCAAAGATGTAAAAGATAGATGGAGTGTATCAAAACAAGAAATAGACCAGATTTGTTTTGTACTCATTTGCAAACCCCCCCTTCGCCCCCCGTCTGGGGGACTCATTCCTCTAGGTCACACTGCAGTCACTCACAGAGAAGGTGCAGCGAGGTAAATCTAGCCATGTATCAATCAGAGGCCAGACTAACCTCCTTGTTCCAATAAGAACAATAACTTAGGTGCACCATTTCTTATTGGAACCCTCCGTGAAGTCCTGCCTGAAATACTCCTTGATGTAAATCCAACTCCTTTGTTGATTTTAGCTCCCTGTAAGCCAACCCTGTAAGCCCTGTCGTCAGTCGCCCCTCCCTGCATCAGAGCAACGGCAAACAATCGTGCATCTGAGTTGAGAGTGCTGTCCAGAGCAGTCACAATGGAGCACTCTGGGATAGCTCCCGGAGGCCAATACCGTCGAATTGTGTCCACAGTACCCCAAATTCGACCCGGCAAGGCCGATTTAAGCACTAATCCACTTGTCAGGGGTGGAGTAAGGAAATCGATTTTAAGAGCCCTTTAAGTTGAAATAAAGGGCTTCATCGTGTGGACAGGTGCAGGTTTACATCGATTTAACGCTGCTAAATTTGACCTAAAGTCCTAGTGTAGACCAGGGCCTAGTGTAAGAAGGGTCTCAATGAGCTCTCCCCGACATCTAGTGACGAGAAAGGGGGTGAGGCGGAGGGGAGGAAGGATTTCAGGACCGGATTGTATTTACACACCTACTCTGCCTAGGTGTTCAGCAGACAAAGCTGTGTTGCCGAAGTGATTAATTTTTGTTGCTGCTTTGTTACAAATCACTTTAGTATTGAATGCGGGGTAATGCCATGTTGTTAACCTTGTACAAGTAAAGGGCAGCAGAACTGGACTTAACATGCCCTGATTGAGGGGGTCACCCTCAGCTGAACTGCACTTGCCAAGCAGTGGGTAGGAATGCCAAAGCCTGGGGAGAGACGGGAAAGACAGATGTTCCTACTTGGTGGTATGTGCTCTGCCTAAGAGTCCTAGATTACGTCTATGCTACAGGTTACTTTGGTATAATTTATGTTGCTCAGGGGTATGAGTAATCCACACCCTGAGCGATGTAAGTTACACGGACCTAGGCACGGGTGTGGACAGCACTATGTTGGCAGGAGAACTTCTCCCTCCGACATTGCTAGCTGCGGAGGCAGGAGTTGTTAAGCTCTCCTGTCGGCTTAGAGCATCTTCCCCAGAAGCACTATAGCTGCAGTGCTGCAGCTGCTGTAGTGTACACATAGCTCTAGACCAGGGGTTCTCAAATGGGGGGTCGCGAGGTTATTACACGGGGGGGTCGCGAGCTGTCAGCCTCCACCCCAAACCCTGCTTTGCCTCCAGCACTTATAATGGTGTTAAATATATAAAAAAGTGTTTTTAATTTATAAGGGGGGGTCGCACTCGGAGGCTGGCTGCGTGAAACCAGTACACAAGTCTGAGAACCACTGCTCTAGACACAATTTGACCCTTCGCTACTCCACTGTTTAAAGACAAAGCTGATTAGACTCAATTGAGTTTTAAGTGATCGCTCAAGCTGAGATCCCTGGTAATCAGGTCGAGGTGCTAAGACCTGCTGTGGGACAGTGTTTCCAGTAGAGGAGACAGCCCAGCCTGCACTAGCAGCGAGGTTCCCCCCTTAACTGCTGCAATCGCTGAGAGCTATGTTAAGTGTGGGGACCTCTAGACATCAGAGGTTGCATTAGAGAGGCTGGTGGCAGCAGAGAAAGTGACAGTGCAGTGGCCAACGGCGTGGGGTGAACGATGACAGAGTGCATGACAGCGTGGCGGTGGCAGAGGGAAGCGACGCGGAGCAAATGGCTCGGTAGCAGCAGCTGAGGCATTACTTGACACCTCCCTCCTACCTCCTACTTCTGCACTCTGGGTCGCTGCTGCTCAAGGATGGCAGCTGTGAGTGGGGTGTGCTGGAGGGAGAAGGGAGTGATCTGTTAAAGGAACATTTGTTTGTTGGATTTTCATACCTCAAGGTGAGAAACTGAGGCAAAGGACACTGCTCAACTGGGGTAGGTCTTTTGCTCATGGTCATGCTTTTGAACCATGCTTGTGGTGTTTTCCCAAATTAATGCCAGGTTCCTTTTCCTTTTTTTATTAAGACTGTTATTTCCTAAACACAGACTCAGGGCTTGTGAGAGGGGAAGCATTGCCTTTTAGAGGCGCTCAGGGCTGGTGTTTAATTTTCTCAGATTACTGGGTCGGGGCTCGAGCTGGTTCTGTGTTGTATTGTTAAAAGAAACCTCTATATATTGAACCTGGCCCTTGTTGCTACCGATTCTGCCTGGCAAAAGGGTTACCAAGGGTAATTCCACTGTTAACTCCACTGGAGTTATCTCACTGTGAAGGAGGAGTCGGTGAGAGGAGAGTCTAGCCCTAGCTGAAGAAACTGGCATGTCAGAAGTTGCTGCTTCAATGGATTCTTGAGACGTATTCTTACAACGCAGACAGTGGGGCCTTTGGCCGTGGCTTGCAATAGAGACAATGTTTAAATAAAAAATACAGACAACAGTCCAGTGGGAAACAGAACTGCAGAACTACAAGGCTCTGCACCCCAGGGGAAGTTCTCTGTGTCCCTCAAGACCATTAGAGTCAGTTCTACCACAGATCCACGGTATAGGGAGGCTACCTCTCGTGAGTAGAGCAGTGAAGGGTTAATGTTTAGCTATTCCACCTGGAAGCAGGCGGGGCACATCCTGACTGTTTCGTAGAAGCAATGCACACATTGCTCTATTCAAGGACAAGGGCTAGATATGAACCATGAGAACTTGATTGTTTGGACAGCAACTGTGGGAGGCTTTCTTAGCCTGGGCTCAAGGCCTGAGAACCAGGATTGTAGTAGTTAAAGGATGGTAACTAAGTATATGAATCAACGTCATACATTCCTTTGTGTAGCAGTGTGTAATGCTTAGGGGGAGAAATATAATAAAAGGAGAAGGTGGAAGGCGGGGGGGCAGAACAGCCCATCTCCGCTGACCAGCCTGCTTGCTTGCATAAAGCTGTGCTCTGTCTCATCACTGAACCACCACAGAGCAGTGTGGGAACTGGGATTTCTGTTTCCTGGGGAATCTTCAATTTAAAAATTTGCTTTAGTTCCAATATGGAAGAAAATGAAGGAACTTTGAAATTTGCCATGCAACAAAATTTTTGAAAAGATTTCATTTCGGGTCAATGGAAAGATTCTGTTTGGATAAAATTAAAACATTTCATTTCTATGTTGACTTCTTCAAATGTGATATTATGTATTGTAATTTATAATATAATACAACAGAATGAATAATAAAAAATAAATAAAGGCTGAATTCATTCATGTTTGTAAAGAGCAGTGAGATGTTTGCATGGAAGATGCTGGGAAGGACACCATATGCCTAGATACTATAGAGATTAGTCCTTTATAAACACCTACCCACACAAGTTAGAGAGAGATGGGAACTTGTAAAGCCACACTACACAAACAGAAAGACCCACGCCCTGGCGCCTCCCAGCTCCCATGACTCTCAATCCCCTTTCACTTTTCAGTGCTGACTGTAAAGTTAACACATTTATCCCAAATTGTCTAAATAACGAGAGCAATTTAGAACAAGCCATATTTGCAAACATCTGAGCCTGCAACAATCCAAATAGACAGTTGTGTGATAACTACATTGTCTCCTTCCACCCAAGCACACTGGAAAGAACAGCACCCTATGCTTGGTTTGCATTCTGCTTTGCCACCAGTTAGTGGCACCAGCCAATTGCTATGTGTGTTTCTCCACCCAGCCAGAAAAAGTCTTTTAAGGGGGACAAACCTTGATCTCCCCTTAACCATCAATTCCCTTCCATGACACAATATACATGAGCAGCAGTGGTAGCCTTAGTGTCCTGGTCACATTCTGGAATGGGGCATTATTAGACCCCTTGCTAGGTGAGTCTCTGTCAGTCATTATCCATATTCTGAGCGGTGCCTGCTCCTGGCGGTGTCTGGTTGATCTCTAGGAGGATAATGTTCCCAGACTGTCAGGTGTCCTGTATCCTTATCACAGGGCAGGCTGCAGGAGGCCCTATTGCAAGGCTTACACACAGTACTTTCCTAGAAGCTGTGCTCCTCAGGAAAAGATGGCTCCTTTGTTAGCAGCCTCCTGTGTTCATTACCTGGGAGTTGCTGGAGGTGTCTGCATTAAGCAGACAGAGTGAGGCCCTTTCTCTCCTACTGGGTAAGCTTTGCAATCAACTGACTGTGTGAAGGGGTGGTTTAACAGCTATGTAGATTGATGTCCCTTCTCCAGGCATCATGTACACAGTACAACATGGGTAGTGGCAGGACAAACTCCCCTTACGCACTTCCCCTGCCAACATACCTCAGCCCTGCCTTGGGGAGACCTCTGAGAGGGTGAGAAGGGAGCTCAGTTACTACTGGTCACTTACAGTCCCCTGCTGCCACTTACAAGAAAGGGGCCAGTCACCAGTGCTTGTTGTGATGGGGTTGGTGGGATTGTGATGTGGGCACCTGTCCACTAGGAACGGGACAGAGGCTTCCAGCTTCTCGCACACAGAGGTCACTGAAGCATTTGAAGGGGAAGAGGCCAACCATGGCGGGAGGGAAGGGATGCTAGGCCAGTGCAGGGGAAATTATTTATCATCCTCAAGGAGAGAGAGCCATAGAGATGTCACCAGGGATCCTGTGAAAGGCCAGCAAGGTGGTTTTCTGGAAAACCATGGGGAAGATCCAACCCTTTGCTTTTACTGGCTAGTGTCTGCCATTCTGACTGGTCTTTGGCACAGGGACTAGATGCTCTGAGGGACCAACAGAGCTCCCCTGGCAGTGTCCATTCCTGCTGCCAAGACTCACACCAGAATCCTGATAGCCAGTAGGCAACAGTTCTACCGCCGGAGCCAAAAGGGATCTTCTCCCTGGTTGATCCAGTGGGAGCCATGCTGAGCGGGTCTCATCTGGGACTGGAGTCTCCTCTGCCTCCTGGGCTGAGCCATGAGGAGCTGCACGGAGCTGGTATTGGCTGGAGGGGGGTCACTCTTAACGGCACAGAGAATGTATTCCAGTGCCACCATCAGCTCTCCTGCCATGTACACCTCCCTCCCACAGACACCCTAACCTCCTCTTCTTAAAGGTACAGTACATGATGTAAGCAGTGTCAGGATGAGCTCCACCCTGACATCTGGTGGTGAGGTGTGGCAAGTTGTGGAAAAGAACTTCAGGGGCCGATGTCATTTGCATAGGCACACCCACCACGCCTAGAATGAGACCATAGCTGCTCAAATGGTCACTTTGGCTGCTGTGGGATCCCCAGCGTCTCTGTTATTGGGGCAGGAAGAATAAATTGTTATTACCCTGATTATGGGAACTGTGCTTGGAACTGTACATGGCCTTTTGTTATGATGGAGGGATTCACCATCAACTAAGTAGCACTCGCTAGGCAAGGGTCATGGGTTCCAAAACTGTGTGAATAGAGAGAGGCTGGGGACAAGTATTAATACTTGGTGGCATGGGCCCCTTGGTGAGGGCTTTCCATGCTAATTGCACTTCCTCCTCTCTCCACTGTGGAATATCAGAGCTAATTTTGATTTCATTAGAAGTCTAGTTATAGGCTGCTGAGCTCACTTTGGGCTGACAGTGCACCAGCACTGGGGCTCCCCTACTACAAGCTGAATTCACCTAAGAGCTGAAATCACTGATTGTTGTGTTAAGTAGTGGGGGAGCCTGAAGATATATTGTGGAGCAGTTCGATGGGGAGCAGTGTGTGGATGGCAGGAGCTGCTTGTGGGTCGTGGAGCTGAGCGAAGGAGTTCGTGGGGCAGCTGGTGGAGCGGAGCGCAGCTGAGCGAAGGAGTTCGTGGGGCAGCTGGCGGAGCGGAGCGCAGCTGAGCGAAGGAGTTCGTGGGGTGGCTGGTGGAGCGGAGCGCAGCGGAGCGAAGGAGTTTGTGGGGCGGCTGGCGGAGCGGAGCGCCGCAATGGAGCTATGGGGCGGTCAGCTTCAGATCATGTAAGGTGCCTCTTACCCCCGTCCCATTTCCACCCAGGTTGGGAGGTAAAGCTCCGCAGATAAACTTTCGAACTCTGGGGCTGCCCTGACCAGGGACAGAGACTTTTGGGGCATTGGACTTTTGGGACTTTGGGTGATTTGGGGTTGCTGGACTCAAGAACCAAAGGGAAAAGGGCATGCCCCAATTTGCCTGGGGTGGGTTTTTTTTTGCTCATGGGTTGTGTTATGAATCCTGTTGGTGGTGTTTCCCCAACATAATGCCACATTGTTTCTCTCTGTTATTAAAAGGCTTTTGCTACACTCAGGCTATGTGCTTGCGAGAGGGGAAGTATTGCCTCTTGGAGGCGCCCAGCGGGGGTGGTATATATTTGTCCCAGGTCACTGGGTGGGGGCTCGAGCCGGTTTGCATTGTGTTATTGGAATGGATCCCCTAGATATTGAACCCGGCCCTTGTTGCTGCCAACTCTGACGGGCAGAAGGGTTACAATAATATCTTTTCACCTTATCAGACATGGCTGGTCCAGGAGAGTGATCAAAGTCCCTCTGCAGTGGAAGGTAAATTATTTGTATATTCTGGAGCTGGTGACAAGACCTGCGGACCAGGGTGGTCATTCATTTTTAAGTCACATCAAGTCTTCAAGCCCATTTCCCCTCTGTCTCTTTCTCAGGTCTCTCCTCCATTTCTCCCTCCCTTGTTCTGCCATTGTCACACGCTCACCTGGATGATGGATCAAAAGCCTTAAAAGCAGCTGTTTTCACATTTCATCATTGTCATGCAACTCGTTTCCTGCTTTGCTTGCGACCATCCCACTGCCAAAAATACCCTTGGCATTCAAAGGTATGACACCCTCCTTGTGGGGACCACTGGCTTGGGTCAGGGGAGCCCAGAAGGAGTCAGGTGTCTCTGCTGCTTTGAAGAGGCCCCAGACACATCAAAAGGAAGAATTCCTCATGTCCCCGTGGTTCTGACAGCTTCAGATGACAGCGTCAGTTTTCATCCCAGGGAAGATGGATGATCTGAAGGAAAGTAGGAAGGTTTGAATGTGGAGAGATGACTGAACATCTCTGAGGGGAGAGAGTGAGCAGGACTTTGGGAGACACTGACCCCTCTTCTGCCCAGGTTGTGCACTGGCTGCTCAGACAGCTTGTTCTGGCTGCTCCATCTGGCTGTGCTGAGGAATCCTGTTCCTGGGTTCATTGGAGTGGGGACTGATGAGGGCAACGGAGTCTCGCTTTGTGTGATCACAGACAGGATAAGGGACCTTTTTACTGCTGCTGCATTCCAGCTCCCTCCTGGTCTCATCTCTCCCCCATCTGGTTTGGGCCAGCCTAAATGTAGTAGGGATATTATCTGACAATTCCCGACACCAACACAGGAAGGGGATGGAGACTGGCTCATTGGAACAGAGTGGAGGGGAAAGCAGTCTCTGGTCCACCTCTGCAGTTGGGTGGGTCTGGGGGGCTTGGTGCATTGGCATATATGGGGTCACTTGCTGGGACTCCTCCTCCCTCCCCTGACTTTGTGGAGCTGTGTTAACTCAGAGATGATGTGGAGGGGCTGTTGCTTCCTCCAGGCTGACAAATGGAGGTGTCTCCAGGACATGCATTGGCTATGTGGAGTGCTTTGTTTCTGAGCCATAAGGGCAATGATTTAACTAGGGGTTTGCCTGTGCTGAGGAGAATGGGACAGGGAAGGAGGGAGTGAGAAAGAGATGGGAAGTGGAGAGATGTGGGTAAATGAGGGGAAAAGGCAAGAGAAGGGGAGGGAAGGAGAGAGCCAGGAAAGAGGATGGGAAAAAAGCTGGAGAAAGAAGGGGTGAGGGGTGAGGTGATGGGACAGGGAGAGCTGTAGTGTTTGGGCATGTCTTTACTGCAGCGTTCATCTGAGTTCTTACTCAGGTGTGCTCCCTAACCTGGCTCCGGTCCACACAAAAAAGCCTCTTGCCCAACTGTGGCAATGCTTTCAACCTGGGCTGTCTGCTTACCCTTGGGTTGGTAACCCAGCTACTCCGTAGTGCGGATGTTGCTAGTACTCCAGTGCCTTCCCAGAATTCCCCTTGGGCTGCATGTTCTTGCCATCTGCCTACAGGCTACTTCTGTTCTGGAAGTCACCTAGCAGTTTATACGCCGCTGGGTCAGCATTTAACCCACACTGGATGCAGCCTGCTGTACTGGCAACATTGCCACTGTGCTTTCCCAGCACCCAAACAGAAGAGATGGCATCTGGGAAGTCATCTCTCCAGCACACTGCCAGCTGGCCAGAGGCTGACCCTAACCTCTGGTGTGAGGTCAGTAAGAGCCATGATTTGGAGATGCTGCCCCAAACCTGCAGTTTTACAAGGCCGCCTCCAAGGAGCTGGCAGAGAAGGGGATTCACTGGATCTCAGTGCGGCGAGCAAATCAAATCCCTCCAGAACATGTACAGGAAGAGCAAAGATCAATACTCAACAGTCCAGCAACTCACCGACAACGAGCCTGTAACACAGTGAGCTGGATTGGTGCTCAGCACTGCCCCGAGCATAACACCTGTTTTCATGCTGGACGAGCTTTGGACTCTGGGCAGTGTTAGTGCTTGCCGGGGAGCAGAGGAACTGGAGCAGACACTGGGAGCCCTGGAACCAGGGCATCCCCTTCTTTAGTCTGTGGCAGCTGGAGTGTCTGTGCTGATGACTTTTAATAAGTTATTCTGCTGTTTGATCCCTCAGTGTGTGAGTGCTGGGGAAACAACAGAGCGAGACAGGAATGTCAAAGCAAAGGTTTTAATGAAGTCTCAAATTAACACCACATAAAGCTGTTTGTCTCACAGGTGAACTGATATAGCACATTAATGTGGTGCTCACATTATTTTCTCCTCCTCCCCCTGAAAAGCAAGGATGTGGCATACAAGGTTATCTTTCCCTTGCTCTTCTGGAGCTGGCCCCAGTTGTCAGAGACCCGTAAACCAGCACAGTCAGGGACCCATTCTGGGCCAAAGTTCTCCCTGAAAGGGTGCAGGTCCAGAACCTGGGGTGGTGAGGGCCGTAGGTCTCTGACACTCCCATGTCACAACCAAGGGAGATGGGCAAAGCACCATCTCTGGAAGGTCAGGCCCCACAGGATTCTATCAGAGCATCCATGGCCTGTGGCCACCTGATTGGCTCACGCCCACCATATTAAGCCAGAATGTGAGCTGGGTGGGCCATCTGAGCAACTGTGCAGACTTCCTGCTTCTGCCCCATTGGACCCTGCTCTTGCCTGCCTCCTGCAATGCTTCTCCAACTCTGTTCCTGATTCCTGTTACACTCCTGAGCTGTTCTTCACTCCTAGCTCCCACCTTGCTCCTGCTCCAGGGCTGATCCTTGCCTCTCTCCGATTCCTGCCCTTTCACCTTGCTCCTGACCATCGGCTACCAGTTCTGGCTCTGGCCCCTGGCTCTGACTTCTGACTCAACTCTTGATTCTGGCATTTGGTATCTTACCCCAATTCTGGTCTTAAGCTCTGGTATTTGGCAACTGACTCTGGCTCTGCCCCCTGTTTTCATTCCCCTACCTGAACTCCTGCTCTGCCCCCTAGGCCAGACCGCCTACGTCCTGTTCCTAACATTCCGTTGCATTAATGCCAACACCTGGAACAGGTCATTATCCTGAGCTGGATGTAGGCCTTGCCAGTGGCTGAAACAGGCTGCAGACAGAAATCTAGAGTGGGCCAAGCCAGAGGTAGCACACTTTACTGACATGGTGGGCTAAGACCACTTCCACTCAGGAACCTGGGAAGGACAGACAAGTTCTTCCACAATACCCTGCAAAGGATCGCACCCCCTCCACCTGCAAAGCAGGTTTGACTGTCAGAAAAATGAGCCAGCCCGCCACTTCCCGCAAGGGGTTTGTGCTCAGAGCCTGAGTCCCTCTGACCCTCAGTTTGAAACATCTGGGTGTGGTTACTCCTAGGACCAGCTATGGTCGTTTTCATGTTGCTCAGAGTGTTGAATGAACCACACAGGGTCAGTTCAGATAGAGCCCAGGAGGAGGAGCCAGGATCCTTCTCAGGGCTGGAAGAGGTATCTCCTCACCACCAAGCCCACCTGGCCTCTCCCTGCCTTCCACTCGCTTGGCCCTCCCTCCAATCCTGGATCCTTCCTCTGTGCTCCTAGGCAACTTCTTCAACTGATCTTCTTCCCCATTCTCTTTGGTAGCCACTGATCCAATCCCTTTCTCCACATTCCTCATCCCAGGCAACTCCTGATCCAGCCCCTTGGCCCCAGTTGTGGGTTCCACCTCAGACCCTGTACACTGCAACCTAGGGCAGGTCTGCTGACTGGGAGATGTCTGAGTGTAAGGGGAATTCCCTGCTGGCGTGGGGCTGGTGGAATGGCCCTACACCATTCTCCTTGCATCCCCCAGCCTAGGGATAATCTGGGAGTGGGGGGGGGGTGTTGAGGGCAAGAGTGGTATGGCTAGAGTGCATTTCGCTCTGGTTATTCTGAGCTGGTATAATGGCCCATAGGGATTGTTGAACAGAACATAAATTACAGCAGCATTGGGGACCTTTCTGATCCCTGGCTACCTGTCCAGACACTGGGGAGCCAGTGTGCAGCCATCTTTGCTCCTCCCTGCTCCTGAGCTGCCCCTCTACAGTTCAGAAGTGGGGTCCCTGTCATGATTAACTATGATTAGTTGCGCTCAAAAGCCAGGGAACCTCAGAGGCTGTCCGTGTCCAGCAACCTCATTAAATAATCCTCTGCCACCATGGACACTGGATTGGCACATCTCCATACATGTATGTTACCAGAAATAATAATATTTCCGTGCCCGAGAAGTACATTTCCAACAGAGCTAGGGGCACCTCAACCCAGGGGTCAGGTTGGCTTGTTTCAGGGTGTGAAAGGCGCTCCCTGTTTGTGGTGCTTTGCGCTCCATCCCTTATCAATCACGTTCCAGAGTGGGAGAGATTTGATCATGAACATATTTAGACCATGTTTTCACTGTTGCTTTTCAGGTTTCCTCTCACTCCGGTGTTACAGGGTGAAAAGGGCAGCTGCAAACCCCCACAGCCAACTGTGATTGAATAGTATTAAAAGAGAGAGAGAGAGAGAGAGAGGATTGAATCAAAAAATGAGCATTAGCACCAAGCAATAGAGAGCAATGTAAATCAACACCAGCAAACACCAGTGGGACAGAAACACCTTCGCCAGGTCTGAGACACTATGAATTACTTATTCAGATCCTAGATTATTAGTGAGGAGAGGCACTCACAATTGATATAGATCTTGCAGTCTGAGCAAATCCGAAGAGGCAGCTGGCTCTCTGCCTATCGCAACCATTACAGATGTTTTCATCTGGCGTCAGGCTATTCATTTATCAGCAGAAAAAAAAGAGGGGTGGGGGAGGAAGGAAATCACCATTTTAATTTTAAAATAAAAGGGAAAAAAAATCACAGCACCCGATATGAAGTGTTTTCCACTGGCAGCATATGGAATAGCTGTCATTAATAGCTAAAATGTGTAGCAAGACAGCAGAGCACCCCAAGCCACAGAGATTATATTTAACATTGTTAATAAAGCAGTGACTGGGCATGCTAGACTTTCCTAAATTATTATGGGTAACATTTTCAAAAGCATCTAAGTGACTCTTTTTTGAAAATGGGATTTAGGCTCCTAAATCATTAAGGGTCTGTCTACACTGCAGTTAGAGGTGTGATTGCAGCTTGGGTAGACATATTGTAGCAGGGCATGGTCTGAGCCTGTCTTCTTGCACCACAGAAACCTACTCAGACTCCACTGGTCGGATCTCTGTACCATACTGTTTAGTGAAGTTCCCTCCACCAACACCTTTACAGTTTGATGCAGCAATATTATTTGCAATATCCCTTGTATCTTCAGCCCTTCTCCCAGAGCCCAAGAGGAGAAAAGATCTCCCTTCCTGGAGCTCTCTTCAACTCTGAACTCAGCTAGCCCTGCTCCTCCCTTTCCCTCATAGCCTTGCACTGCACCTTACCAGTCTTGAGTTGACGGGCTAATTGGCTCTTTAGCTCCTGCATCTCCCCATCTGATTAGATCAGTAACTTCAGTTACCCACTGGTCAGCCTTCTCTTGGGAACTACTTGGTGGCAAAGTGCTCAGGGTGCAGGCTCACCTATTAACTTCCTGCACTCTGTCACACAGTCCCACCCTAGCTTCAATCTAGTTAGCACAGCCAAAAATAGCAGGGAAGACAGAGTAGTGCACACTTTCAGTGGGGACTGTACAAGCCCGCCTGGAACCCTGGGTACACACTCCTGTAGCTAGCCTGTGCCTGGATCAGGGCACTGCAGCTTCCCCACTATTGTTAACCTATGCTAGCTTAAAACTAGTGTAGGGATGGCCGCCCAAACTGCAATTCCCCGCTCCAATTGCAGCGTAGCCCATACCCCTACATGCTTTTGGAAATTTGATGCTATTTGCATGATGGGAGCCATCTAGATCATGATATCGGGGCACTATTGTGCTAGGTATTGTACAAACACAGTGAGCAGTAGTCGTTGCCCTGAGGAATTTAGACAAGACAGACAAAGGGTAGGAGAACCAATTGACAGATGGGAAACTGAGACACAGAGAGATTAAGTGACTTGCCCAGGGTCACTCTGGCAGCCTGTAGTGGAGTGTGGGACTGAAGCCTGATCTCCTGAGTTTTACTCACCAGACCATCCTGATGCAAAATGACATGGTTTCAAAGATCCCCAGTTATGGCTAAACCCCTCTTTGTATAGAGGAGAAATGACCAAGACTTGGAATTTTTTTCCAGGGAAATCATCTATAATGATTTTGTCACAGCAATTAACAGCCATAACAAACCTACAGTCTTGAATATATGGATAAAAAACAGAGGGCCAGATTGTGGCAGAGCAATATGTGGGCTGCATTGTTGGGCTGATGGTGCACTTGTCATGTGACTGAACACTCAGGTCAGACTCACTCCAAGCAGGCCCCAGTAACCCCACCCCCTTTTGTAGGTCATTGCTTAACTGACCCTGTTAACCGGTGATAGCTCAAGCTCTTGCTGCATAGATGAGGGAAGGGAATTGCTGAGAAGGCATTGACCAAGGGACTGGTAATGCCTGGCTTCTGAATCTCAATTAGTCTATGGTTAATGTTGCCGGCAGCGGTCTGGAACAGACTGTCACCGCCCTAGAGAGAGAGAGAGAGAGCAAGAGAGAGCAAGGAATGTACAACACTAGAAGCAATGAGGATAAAGGGGAGCAGTGCTGAGGAAAGGTACACATGGAGCTGGGTTAAGGTCTGAAACAGTTACAATAGTTACTTAATATCAGTGCAAAGAAGCAGGCTAAAAAGAACGGCCTAATGTACATAATGTGGAGAAAGGAGTCATCTCCTGGGGTCCAGCAGTGCTGGATGAAGATGTGGCCCCATGGGGCACATCAGCCCTGGTGCCCTGTGCCTTAATCCTCAGCTGTGCCAAGATCACACTTGGCAAAGCTGAGAGAGGCAAAGGTACTTAAGCCACCTTCTCCAATCACGGGGCCAGTCAGAGCTGAATCAGTCCCTGGCACAAGTTAGAGAATGCTAAGGGCCATTAAGATGGCCTGCTCCCAATTTACTCCACCTGTCAGAGTTGGGGGAGTGGGTAGCATAAATTGGCTATGCTGGCTTTATGCTTCCTGGGATTCCCCCGTCCCTGTCTGGAGCCAAAGATCTGGCTGTGGCTGTGGTCTGGATAAAGACCACTAAACTATTTCCCAGAGATCACTAACTAGCGATCAGGCGGTAACAACCTAGTCACTACTGATGAGAGCCAAATTCACACCAGTGACCTAGAGCTGAAAGGCTCAATCTCCCATCACCAGGCCCGAGAGACAACTTGTCCCCCCTTGCCATGTACGTGAAGCCAAGCCTCATTATAGCCAAGCCTGTTTTCTACCCCAATAGGGCAGAGGATTTTGCATGTGATGGGCAAAGCTCCAAGGGTTTTGAGAGTCAATTCTGTCACCGTGGGCATCAAACTTAGCCAGGCTTCTGTAATGTGGATTTGGGTAGGGAGTCTTGTGGGAACAGGATTTCTCCTGCGATTCCTGGTACCTCCAGGCAGCTTCAGGCTGGGTCAGAAATCCCATGAGAATTTGCTGCTTCTGGCCCAAGTCTGGACTTAGATCAAACTTGACAGCGTTAACCCTGCTTATCAATCCTCAGTGTTTTGCTGCGTTGTGCCCAGTGTTGAGCCAAGATCTGAAGCTCCCTTGGGGCCTAGTTTGCCTGTCTTTGGTGTGCATACAGGGCTGAGCTGCAAGAATGCCTGCTGGGATCTTGAGGGCGCCTGTTCTGCTGACTGACTATGGTGTGAGGGCTGTGACTTTCCCCCATGCAATGAAAGAGGGGGACGTTAACGTCAGGTGCTGGGATCCCGAGTCTCCATGTGGGCATGTTCCATTGACCAGCAGTAGTGTTGAGCGACAGCGCTTTTCTCTCTCAGGAGGAGCAATAACTAGGTGAGAGACACCTGTGTATGTGAGAGCATCCGAAAGAGCAGCCAGAGAGGTGACTTGTTCAGCTCTGGCACCCTAATATGGATCTACAACACACTGGCTTTGTGTGTGGGCTCATATTTCCCTTTAGTGACCAGTCCCTGCAAGTAGAAAAGCCTTTCAACAAGCGGAGTCACTCCTGCAGCTCAGATAGCAGGCGCTTGTCCTAAAGGCGCTAGGTTTGATCCTTACTGTTGACAGGTGATGTCTATATGCATGTGGCTGTGGTGCGTTACATAGACATGGACAGGATGGATCATTGCTCCATCATATCCTCGTTCGACTCTAAGCCAAAAAGCTTGGGGAAACAGAGTGCTCTTGGCCTTTATGGTAGCAGAGATATGAGCCAAAGCTGCCCTACTGGGCACAGTGCTAGCTGTGTTGTGCCAATGCCAAGCTATGGGGAGGACAGCATGGTAGGTTGGCTCACGGGGGCTCAATGCTCTGCAGAGGCTGCAGCTGAGCTGCTGGTGTTGGCTGGCTGGGAACTGTAACTATGGCAGCAGCAGGCTCTGCGTATCAAAATGGCTTGGGGGCCAGTTTAAAAAAAAAAAGATTAGAAATTCTAATAATTATATACAAATTGGAGCCCCTGGGAGGATCGGATTTTCTGAGTGTCTTTCATCTGCGCAGGGCATACCCTAGGACGCCAGCTAAATACCTGGGTCCTGTAGGAAGCCAAGCGTACGCGCAGAGAGGTCAGCTCATTAATAAGGCAGGGGGAAAGGGGAACGGGCTTTGCTGGCCCCCTGGCATCGTGGGCACTCTCATTCCATAGAGAGCGAGGTGTGCTGAGCCAGGGATGCTTGGACCCTCGCTGTGGAGTTAATCAAAGAGCCTGCAACTTCTCTATGTTTTTATATATATATAAAGAAGGTGGAGTGTTGGGGAAAGGGGAAAAATGACTAAATTGCTGCAAAGCGACATGTTGAGACCTGAAATTGAGTGGAACGTTACATTTTTTAAATTAGTTTTTCTGCAGTCCTCTCCCTGGCGTCTCTCTTTAATCTTCAGCTCTTGGGAGATTTCGCCCCCTCCCACCTGCCCCCTGGGTTTCTTTTGCCAATTTATCCTGCTGCTGCGATCAGGGTGGGGATAGGGGGAGCAGGACAGATTCCTCGGGCAGGGCAGAGCAGCGTGGGCTGTATGTGGGATTGATCCTGCCAACACCCTGTGATGTGAGCAGAGGGTGCTCAGTGCCTCACAGAACTGCTAAATTCTCCGAACAGTCTGACAGACAAAGGCCCAACGCGTGAGCTAAGTCCTAGGGGTGTGTGGGTATCTTGCTCTGCCAGTGCCAGGCCTCCTTCTCCAAGCCCCTGTCAGGGTCTGCAGCCCCTTCATCAGCCAGTTGCACACAGGACTGACATTTCCAAAGGGATAGCAGGAATATCTCCTCTGTGCCTGACCAGCGCTACGGAAGGAGAAACTGCTCCGAGAATGATCTGTGGCAGGTGGAACACAAGCCAGAGTCCAAGCTGAGGCAGCATGTGTAGGGGGGTGTTTAGGTTAATGTGCTTTCTTCATGCATGTCTCCTCCTAGTGGCTGGCTGCAGCAACTCTAACAGCCTGCGACTTCACCACAGCTCAGTCCTTTGGATCAAGTCATGGGGAGGAGGCTAGTGTTGAAGGGCCTGTGTTTGATTCCTGCCGATGGCTGTGGTGTCGGTATGCCCATCCCCATGGTGTTACAGTTAGTTATTTTCAGGTAGGCACCCAGACATGCTGGCTGGATATAGTAAATCTGCTTGTTAATAAGGAACCTTACTTTCAAGGGGATCCCTGGGGCATCCTTGTCCCTTTGTGGTTCACACCCCCTTTCCCCCCCGATGCCATGTACTCTCACTGTAAGCACCTCCCTCACCCCACAAGAGGCAAAGTTCTGGTACAGGGGAGGGTGGGTAAGTGACAATGTATACAGTATCGTTGACAAGGCCCCTGCCTTAAGGAGTGTGCGGTCTCAAGCAGATGGAACAGAGAAGGGCGTCAGCAGGGAAAAATCCTGGGAGCTTGTCCAGGGGGTTTTGTTTAGTTGGTCTAGTTTGGGTGAGTTAAATTTTCAGATTAGAAAGACAGGGAGCTGGAGTAGATCCCAAGGCTCCAGTGGTGGTGGGGGGAGCAAGCGATAGGAAAGGAGATTCAGTGGGGCTTTGAAGGGGCTAGTGAACTGTTTGGTGCATGGGGCAGAGAAGCCGCTCCAGCGCAGGGGACGCTGGGAGAAGAAGGTGCAGAGCTGGGGCAGGAGAAAAATAGGAGCCCCAAGGACAGAGGAGTGAGCAGAGCGTTTTGGAGGAAGAGCAGGATGTCAGTGAAGGAGGTCTGAGTAGGGGGGTGACACGGGCATTCGAAGGGTGTATCGGGGGTGGGTGCAAGGGAGAGGGCATGACATCCGCAGGGGGTGGAGGGTGGGGTGTGTGTGCATGCAATGCAGTGGGTAGCAGGCTGGGAATTGCTGGCTGCTTGGATTTCCCTGGAATTGCTGTGAAAGGATCGCTGGTTCAGATATCCTGGCTGGAGAGAGCAGGGGTCTGACTCCCAGGCAGCTGTGAATCCTGAAGGCAAAGGATCGTAGTGCGGAGGAGGAGGTGTACAGCAAAGCTATTTGTTACGACAGCAGCCCCTCGGTCACTGTGAAGCTTTGGGCTTTATTGAAGCACTATTAGCACACCCTGATCCTATAGCTCTGTGAGAAGTGAGCTCAGCCTGCAGGCTTCTAGGCTATAACGTAACCAGGGGGCGAGGGGCTTCTATGACTGACTGGGAATGAGCCGCTTTCTGTGGACCAGGTTTGGGTTTGACCCTTGTCCTGTTCATCTGGCCCCACTCCATAATCACACATAGACATCTCTGTACTCTCTATTCAAGGAAACTACGTTCAAAGCCCCCACGAGGTTTGCAGGAGTGCGCAGCAGTCCCGGTCACAGGCAAATGAATGGCAGTGAGCAGCAGGGTGGAAGAGATGGGCGATAGCTTGCTTACTTGAACCCTCTTATACACGCAATATATCTACAGTGCAATCAGAGGTGTGATCACAGCTTGGGTAGCTTCATTCTAGCAGGGCTAAAAATAGCAGTGAAGACGTGGCTGCATGGACCCCGGCACAGGCTAACGACGTGAGCACTTGGTGTTCCAGGCAGGCTTGTGTGCCTGGGTCGGTGCCATTATGCTGTCACTGCTGTTTTTAGCTGACCTAGCTAGATTAAAGCGAGCAGGACTATGCCTACCCAAGCTACCATCACACCTCCATTTGCAGTGTAGACATACCCTCAGCGTGATCGCAGAAGCCAGCCTGCGTGTGCATATACTGCTGTGAGCACGCTTGTGCACATCTGTATGTGTGACCACCAAGCAAAGCATGGCGAGAGTGCACCTCCACAGGACAGGGCAAGCAGATGTTACGGAGAGGCCTGAGCAGTCCCCGTTGCATTCACGTGGTCCCTGGCTAAGCAGTGGTTTCTTTGAGTTAGAACTGAAGTTCCTGAAAGAATCTTCCTGTCCTCTGTCAATGTTTCTTTGGGGCTTCTCAGCTGCGTTTTTAACTGCGAGGCACCCAGATCAGGAGTGACATAAACCATAGAATTCCATTTGGAGTGTGTCCCTTGAAAGCTTGTCATGATGAACTCCTAGCCTGGCGTGTAGGGAGGGTGTGGGCTGTCATCTCAGATGAGGAGAGAGCTCCCCGGATAACACCACCACGCATCTCCAATCCATCACTTTCGCTGCAGGCTATTAAAAATTAACCAAACTGTGTTCATCATTAACATGCAGCCATGTGGATCTTGAAGCTCCTGGTGCCCATTTGCAGGGCTTTTGTTATGTATTTTTCAGCACTTTGTCGCTTTAATTGTTCACCTTTCTCTGACATGCCAGGCTGTGGCTCGCACGTCAACTGCCGAGAACAGAGTGGCTCTTTTCTTGTTGCAGAACAGAAGTTAGAGATGGGAAAGGCTTAGCAAGTCCACCCTCCGGGGCCCAGGATTACTCCCTGCAGTCTATTGGCCAGCCTAGTTTTCAGTGCCCCCACTCCTTCCCTGTGGGAGAGGATTCCAGAGTGTAATTGATCTCTGGGGGAGGACTGTATTTTCCTTTGCTCCAGTTCATCCCATTCCCCCTAGTTCTACCCACTTTGGATGTCACTGGATAATCCCTCTTCCTCTTTCATTCTCCTGTCTCCTTCAGGTGCGTACAGATAATTAGTATCTTGTTCCCATCTTTCCTTATTCATCATCTGGGCCTGATCCTGCAGCCTTTGCTCACATTGGGCCTCTGAGTACAATGGCCCATTGGCTTCAATAGGGCTACTCACAAGTGTAAGGGCAGCAGGACCAGGCTCAATACATGTTTAATTCTTTCCTCCTGTATTGAACTTTCTGACTTCCTGATTTGAGCAGCCAGATGGGGGACTCCCATCTCCCCCAGCTCGGACTAAGAGCACAGTAGCTTCCCATCGCTGCTTTTGCACTGGGATTCTAGCTCGGCTCCATCCCACGTCTGCTTGCGTTGCCTGGCTCCCTGTTAAAAATGGATGCTGTGAAGCTGTCACAGCAGCTGGGATGCGACTTAACAAGGGACAGGATGAGAACAGCTCCCTGCTGTTGTGAGTCTCAGTTCAGTCCTTGGTGCTGCTAAAATGGGTGGGAAATACGAATGCTAGATGCACGTGGCAGTGCAGGGTCCTGGCATAGGGCCACATGCTACGTGGTCCAGAGGAGAGGGGAGGCGCCAAAGAGCACGTTCCACTGGAGGTGGACGCAGCATGTGCCCCGCCCTAGCGCCAAGTGCAACCTCCACTTGGTCCTTCTTTCCTGCTGGCCCCAGGGGTAGCAAGAAACTGTGGCCAGCGATACGGAGGGAAGAACCAAACCCAGGCTTCTCTCAGGGCAGTGTGGAGTGCCACCACTGAGCCCCCGGGTCAGCCAGTTGTTCACAGCTTCAAGACACTGTTGCACTTTCAGAAGAAACCTCTGTATGTTGAGACAGGCAACTGATTTGGGCCCACTAAAAACTGATTCAAAGCCTAGCCCACAACTCCCACCTGCACAGGCTGGGCATTCAGTGCAAGCAAAGCAAGTGACAGCTTGGAGCCCTGCGTCCCTTGCAAACGGAGCAAGCCATAGGCTGAGGCCTGGTCTCCCTCTGGCAGCAGAGCCACGAGGCGGAGTTGCCAGCTCACCATTGGACCCCTCACCCTCTTAGCAGCAGCACTGGAGTGGAAGGTTATTCATGGCCTGAACCTGCTGTCTGGCAGCTTGGGGGAGTTGTCCCCATTTGGAGCAATCAGATAGAAACAGTATTTAGCACTTCTTCTAGTGTTTGCAGTGCTTGCTGAGCCACCCAGCAGCAGCTTCATCAGCAGAACGAAGGGTCCTAAGGCCACCATGAAATCTAGTCAGTTGACACTGGTTGGCAGCCTGCGCCACGGACGGATGGAGACTGCATTGGCACAGTGGGTTGTTGTGCAGACCCCATGTGTAGAGGTTAGCTGAGCATATTCCTTGGTCAGTTTGGAACCTATTCAACATTTAGCACAGAGGTTGAAGTACAGCCATTGGCCACCAAGAAACAACTGGGTACCGGGTTACTGGGCTTGACACAGGGATCACTAGGTGGCATGCTGTGGCCTGTGATATGCAGCAGGTCAGACGAGATCATCCTGGTTCTTTTTGGCCTTAACATCTATGAATTATTCCAGTGGCAACTGGGCTTTTGGTCTTGTCTCCACTAGATTTCTTTTCCTAACGCTTCCCACCATAGCAATGGTGCTGGCTCTGGTATAGATAAGGCATCCGTGACTGTGGGCCTTATAACCTCAGTGGGCCTGATCCAAATCCCATCTTTTGGTTGACTTTAGTGCAGAGGCACTGTCTTTCTGAGTTGCCAGGGGGTGCTCGACCCCTGCTCTGCCCCAGGCCCTGCCCCCACTCCACCCCACCCCTTCCCCAAGCCCCTGCCTGCACCTCTTCCCGCTCTGCCTTTTTCTGCCCCATTCATCCCCCTCCCCCAAGTGCACCCTGCCCTCGCTCCTCCCCATCCCTCCCAGAGCCTCCTGCATGGCTGGGCTCCACGAATGCTTCCATCAGTGAAGCTGAACCACTGGTAGTAACGGTGCCAAATCTTAGGGTGAAAAGGCTGGTGTCGACCTCCTCTTTCCGAGCTTTAACTTGGCACTGTTGAAATGGAATAATCAAGGAGCTGCTTTCACGTATGTATTTTTGAAATCGTCTAACAGCGTGAAATAAGCCATTCAATAATTAATTGACAAAGTTGAACTCCTGATTCCAGTGCCAGGGCTGAGGGTGGGGGTTCATCCTTTGCTGACAAATGATGTGAAGAGTAATTGCTGGATGAGGAAAAGAAAGATATTAACATAAGATTTGTCAGGTTCCTCGTAGGAATTCATCACAGGGGGTCTGTGGCTTTGGATGGGATTTACTCTGCTAATTCATCACTAATTAACATTATAAATTGGACCAGACACAGGGGGAAATAAAGTCTATGCATCTTCAATGAGAGAGGAACAGAAATAAAATAATTTCTTTGTAGGGGGATGAGCTAGAGAACAAAAAGAGGAGACAGAAAGGGGCGTATAATGCTGGTCAATAATTTGACATCTGGATGAGCGCGTTTGTCACAAGGGGAAGCCCCCTTCACAGGTCCCATGCCTATGCACCACATCTGTCAGCTGAGCTAGAAAACAGCAGTAGACAGTGATTTAGGAGACCTGAATTCTGTTCTCAGCTCTTCCATTGGCCTGTTGTGTGACTCTGGGTGAGTCTATTTGCCTGTCTGCCATGTTTATTTAGAAGGTAAACTCTCTGAGGACTGTACAGTGGGGCCCCAATCTTTAAGTGCCACCATAGCACAAATAATAATAAGTCACTGGTCTTGCTGGGGTTTCCTGCTTCTTAAAATGGCACTGCTGGAGACTGTCCGGGGGGCAAGTTTGTAGCATGAACTCATGCCCACGTACACCCCAGTAATACCATAGTGAGGGGAGACATGTAATTTCCTAGATAGCTGGACCATTCCCAGTACTTCAACTGCTGTAACTCTCAATAATACGAGTTACTCACCACGGTTATAACTTCAACTGTACAACAGTTAATTCCCCAGGAACACAGACTCTTATAACCCTGACACCATGGTAACAAATTCAGAGTTTTAAGGCCAGAAGGGGCAAATACATCAATCAATATCTGTAAAATATAATGACTATGAGCTCCAAACTCTGGTTCTAACACCATCACTACTATTTGTCTGTCTTTCTGTCTACCTGTGCTATTTTTATGGTACGTATAGTATACTTGTGCTACCCCAACCCTGGTGACTACATTGACAGCATGGTTCTTGTGTATCTGCCGTTCTGGCTCCCTCTGAAGGTTCTAGGATTCTGGCCCTGGCACATTTCCATCCCTGGCAGTGAACATCAGGCAGAAAGAGTGCCAGCCAGGTGCTGGTGAAGAGAAGTTTGCATAGCATCTCCGTAGCCACACAAGGATGCACATGCCATGCATTGTTTACTTTGGGAAAAGCTGCTCCCAGGTTTCAGATGGAGGCTGGTGAGGGCAAGTGACTTCTTTGTCTCTCTGGGACAATGGAAGGAGTGGCTGGGTTACACTGGGACATTCCAGAAGAGCCTGACATAGTTTGGAATCTGGAGCCACACCTTGCCATTCTGAGAGAATGCAGAGCTGAGAATTCCTCCAAGGGTTTGAACAGGAACACCTGCATCTCTCTGAATGAGACTTCTGAGAATAGGAGTAGTGATGGTTCCCAGTTAGTAAATGCTGCTTCTCAGCTATTTCTCTTGTAGAACTCCACCAACTGTAGCTCAGCTCCCCTTTCTCTTGTATCACCAATTTCTGATCCCTGGCTTTTCCTGGCTTTGGCTAACTCTACAGTGCTCTTGCCAGGTCCTGCACACTAACCCCATTCTTGCCATCCCAGCTGTGGATCTGACACTCTGGCCATGAGCACAGTATAAAGACCTCAGTATGGCAGACAGACAGCTTTGCCACAGGAGGAGAAAGAGGAACTAAGACGGATGGAGGAAAATACATCTATAAAAAGAACAAACTTGTCTTCTTGGAAAGCCCGCTCAGTAGGTCACCCAGCCCTGTGTTATCTTTCTCTCCTCTGCCTCTGTGTGACCAGATATGGGGGTGGATGGATTGGGAAGCTGCACCAAGCTGGGATGCTGACGGGAATGAAGACTTTGATTAATAACAACGTTTCCTCGGCACAATCTATTCCAGACACTTTGCTGCATCTGTCAGCCAAGGAGTTGCCCTTGAGGAAGCAGCCAAGGAAGATGACAAGTTTTTAAATTCTCAGGAGGCAGAACTGGGTCTGAGGGAAAAGGGTTTGGGCTCAAAGGGTTATGTCTGTTCTGAGCCTCTCAGTAGGGTTTGGGCTCTGAATTTCCATTTTCCCATGGGATCCTACATGTCTCTCAGGCATCCAAAGGCAAAAAGCCAAACCGGGCTTTCTTCTGCATTTCTTTAATTGCAGCTGAGATTTTGGGAATTCAGGTTCCTTCAAGAGTCAAATCAGGTCACAGAAACGTAGACAAACTTGGCGGGAGAGAGCCACAAGTCCACTCTTTGTCCTCCTGACAGAGGACCCCTAGAGGTCTTTTAACTAGATCTATTGCTGACAGTTGGCAACTTCTCTATCCCAGATTTAAATTCATTAGCATTGGGGGCCCCTGTTAGGTTGCCTGTTACATATGCTAATGAGTCCCTGGCTGGAAAAACCTGTGTGTGTGTGTGTGTGTGTGTGTGTGAGAGAGTGAGTAAGTGAGGGAGAGATGATGTGGCATCTAGTGGCTGGTCCCAACAACTATAACAGACTCCTAATGTAGCCAGTTTGTAATAAACTGAACCTGAAATGTCAACCTCTGCTATTGGGGCTCTAAATTGCCCTGGAAAAACCTTGCAGCCTGAGTCAAACTTCATCTGTTATCAGGGAAAGGACAAGGAACTTACAGAGAGTGGGCTGTGTGTGTAACCCTCAGGAACAGGGTGTGGGTCCTTTAAGATAGGTGTCATATCTATAAAACTTTTAGGAATAAGGGCTGGGATCACGGTGAGCCTAAAATCATAAAAATGTAGGACTGGAAAGGCCCTTGAGAAGTCATCTAGTCCAGTCCTCTGCACTGAGGCAGGACTATGTATTATCTAGACCATCCCCCACAGGTGTTTGTCTAACCTATTCTTGAAAACCTCCAGTGATAGAGATTCCACAGGCTCCCTAAGTAATTTGTTCCAGTGTTTAACTAGCCTGATAGGAGGAAGTTTTTCCTAATGTCTATCCTAAATCTAAGTCCATTGCTTCTTGTCCTGTTCCTGTGAATGAGAACCATTTATCACCCTCTTCTTTATAACAATCTTTTACATACTTGAATACCATTATCATGGCTCCCCTCAGTCTTCTCCAGACTAAACAAACCCAATTTTTCAATCTTTCCTCATAGCTCATGTCTTCTAGACCTTTGATCACTTGTGTTTTTCTCTTCGCTGGACTTTCTCCAATTTGTCAACATCTTTGCCGAAGCGTGGTGCCCAGAACTGGAGACAGTACTCCAGTTGAGGCTTTATCAGTGGTGAATAAAGGTGGAAGAATTATTTCTCGTATCTTGCTTACAACACTCCTGCTAATACATTCCAGAATGATTGCTTTTTTTGCTACAGTATTACATTGTTGACTCATATTTAGCTTGTGATCCACTATAATCCCCATATTCTTTTCTGCAGTACACCTTCCTAGACAGTCATTTCCCATTTTGTATTTGTGCAGTTGATTGTTCCTTCCGAGGTGCAGTACTTTGCATTTATCCTTATTGAATTTCGTCCTATTTATTTCAAACCGTATCTCCAGTTTGTCATGATAATTTTGAATTCTAATCCTGTCCTCCAACGCATTTGCAATCCCCCCAGTTTGGCAACATCCACAAACTTTATAAATGTAGGTGAGTCCCTCCTGACCCTGGAAGAGGTGGGGGAGAGAGGGGAAGACCAGGGAGTGACAGGGGGAGGGGAAAAGAGGAGCAAACAGGGGCGTGGCCTCAGGGAGAAGAGGTGGTGCAAAGATGAGGCCTGGGGGAAGGGACGGTCATGGGCGAGTCCTCAGGGTGAAGGGGCAGGGAAGGACAAGTTCCGGCACTCCTGCTAGAGTGTCCGGTTTTTAAATATTACAAAGTTGGCAACCCTAGTTACACTCCTATAGCTATGCTACATGCTGCACAGAAAATGCAAACCCAGCAGATTCCTGCCCTGAAGAGGTTATAATATAAAGCCCTGATCCTGCACCTGGATGTGCTTGGGGGCAGCCTTACATCTGCACAGAATCCCATTAAAGTCAGTGGGGTACCACCTGGCTGCAAAGGTTCGCCCACACAGATCTAATAGCGGGATTGGTCCCTAAGCAATCCCAGGGGTTCCCCCCAGGAAGGGCTGCTATACTGATGGATCATAATAACTTTGTTGAGCCATGTGGACCTCAGCTGTTACACGCTGGTTTGTACACTGCAGAAGGCTACTGCCAGAGGGTTTGTGCATGGGTTCGCTGTAATAGTAGGGACATCTCTGCATTTTGCATTTGTAGTGAAAAGCCTTACTCTGTCTGGAGGAACTCAGTGCAACAGTCGCTTCCTAAGCTGCAAAGCAACAAATTTGGAGCTTGGCTTCTCTGCAAACATTGTCTAATCTTGACTGGTCCTTACAGCATGATGTTGTCCCCAGCAGAGAGCTGAGGTTTCTTAGGCTGTTCTCCAGTGCTATTCCTTTGCAGCTCCTGGGTCAGAGTGCTTGCGGTGTGGGCCCTAAGCCCCAGGCCTTAGAGAACACTGCCTACCTCCTGCTTGGCTCAAGGCTCTTGGCTCCCTCCCAGAGCCCTGGAGGAGGCAGGAATTGATCCCAGAAATAACTGCTGCACAGACTCAGCTATAACCCAATGCTTCCTTTGGGGCAGGGACAAACCCTTGATTAATACAAGGGCCTATGAGGGTCCAGGGAGTCCCACAGACCCTCCCTCACACAATAGCACAGTGTGCTGAGGGCTGGAGCGGAGTGGGGTGTCAGTCCCCGGAGTGAGGGGCCAGGGCAGGGGCAATCAGAACACAGGGCGGTGGGAGGAAGACAGGATCCCCCTAGGCGGCACCAGTACCTACCTCTCTGCTGGAGGCTGGAGCTGGGTCTGGGAGCCAGTTCTCTCTAACAGCTGAGTAACTCCTCCAGCAGTAACTGCTCTTCCCACCTTCCTGGTAGGGAGGCTGATTGTGGTTACTCTGATAATCGGACTTTTAGTGTCGGGTCAGCAGTACTAACTGGACACTGCCAGGTCCCCTTTTCGACTGGACACCTAGCAACCCTCGGTAGACACTACTTACACTGGCAGGAGAGGTTCTCCCGTCGGTGTTGGTAATCCATCTCCTTGAGAGGCGATAGCTAGGTAGATGGAAGAATTCTTCTGTCAGCCTAGCACTTGTCTACACAGGGATTTAGGATGGCTTAAGAATGCCATTCACACTTCTGACCAACATAGTTAAACCAACTTTATTTTCTAGTGTAGATCAGGCCAGAGACAAACAGATCTAGACCTGAGCAAACAATATGCAACGTACAATATGTACCACCAATTCAGCTTCCTTTTCTGCTTGGGGCTATCTGCAGACAGCTCACCATTTCCTTGAGTACAGTCAGCGTTCCAACCAATATGGACAATTTTGGGGTATAGTTATACTTTTTAACTGATCTGTGATGGCTCGTTGTGATTGGTCAAAAAGTTTGCATGGTATTGTTCCTGTTCCCGTTCCAGATTGGACTGAGCATGCAAGCACCTCCATCAATGACCCGCGCTGTGGGCGAATTTCACATTTGGTTTCCTGGGGATGTTTGGGCAGGCAGCTTTGAAATTTGCTTTCAATATAGTCCTGTCAGGAACGCTTCATCTACCTCTAGGTATTTATACAGCCTCCATCACCATAGTATATGAGTGCCCGGCTGATATGACTGTTTCCAAACATCAGACACGACAAGGGTGTGAACCAGAATGGAGCCAACATGTGTAGCTGCCCAAACTCCTAGCAGAGTCATCAGAGTGAGGGGCGTGGTGCTGCAATGGGGAGGAGGAGCAGACTGAGGAGGAGACTGTACCAATTTAAGGAGCAGAAAACTGCGATGCCCCTGTAATCATTTCCACAGCAACCAGTTGAGTTGTGCTGTTGCCAGCGTGAGCTCATGGTCAGAGTGGGGGGAACAAGCCGCAGGAGCTGCTCAGCCTCCTGCAGAGCAATGATCCTGTTCCCATGCAAATGTGGCTCCGTTATTGAGAGCCTGGGATGAGTGAGATGGAGAGTGCGAGGGGACCGGGCCAAGGCCGCTAGGCAGAGCCAGTGCTTATCGAAGTTCCCTCGCGGGGGTCAGCAGGTCTCTAACTCTCCTCCTTGTAAACACGCTCACACTGGTTCATTCAGGCTGCTTTGAGAGGAAATCCAATGAGCATTTACAAGCTCCCAGCCCATTAACAAATGGGTTCATAAAGCAGTGAACAAAGGCTATTCGATATCCCAGCACAGGGAGAGGGAGCTGAGATCATTTGCTAATCACAGACACGTTGCCGGTCTTATACATAACACGGGGCCCCTTGCCGGTGGGGATGGAGTGGTAGAGACCAGGGAGCAATTCAGCACCTTTCATCTCTGGGCACTGTAAGCACGGCTCTCTTGTAATGAGCCTGCTTCCCCCCCCCCCGCTTTCCTTCCCCATGAAGAGGAGGAGGAGGAGGAGAAGGAGGGGTTGCAACTAACGGTGGCTCGCCACAGGATCAATAGAAGGGAAGCAAATTAACTTGGCTCTGGTGGGAGGTGATCTGTCAATATGAGGGGCAGTAGTGAGCGATGCCTAATCAGATGGCTGTGCCACTTCATAAATACCATCGTATAATGACTACCCAAGGGACTGTGTGGAAGGGACAGTCCTACCTGTCTGGGACACTGCCTTCAGTCACCTAATCCTCCCATTAGCATAGACACAGCCTTGATTTCTCCCTTAAGGAGGCGCTCTCCAGTTCACTCTTACTTTGTGAGGCTTCAGACTAGGGCATGGAAATGTCATTGGAAGGAAGGGCCCTTGGATCCCAAGTGCCCACAGAACTGATGCTTGGGCTTTGCTAGAATGGGGAACACTTTCTTCAGCCTGCAGCAGCTCTGGTTACCTGCCATGGGATTGCTGGGATTCCCTGCTGGAGCAGGTGCTTCTCCTTAAGTCGGTCCTTCAAGGGGATGGCGCTTGACCTCCTTGTATCGTTGGGTTGAGCGCAGTACAGCCGTAGGCCAAGGGCAGCCCATAGAGTTCTACAGTGCAGCCTCCGGCTGTCCCAATCTTTACTGCAGAGGGCTGACACATAGACATTACAGTCCCGTGCCAGGATGGAGCACTAAATGCTGGAATCCGTAATTTCCACTGGCTGCATCTCCAGATCAACTGATGGGGCTGCTGTCAGTCTGTTGTAGGCATGTTTAGCGCAGCTTTTGTCTGCTGGACAAGCAGCTGATACTGTATGCCATATAGTTGTAGCTGTGTGGGTCCTTACTTCACCCACCATCTCTCTCTACAGTGCTGATGTGGCTGTCAGCTGGTTACTTTGGATTCACTTGCTATACACAGAGTTCACCACCAAGGGACAGCTTAAATGGGGAAAGGTGGTGCAATAGAAAGACCCCTTGAGGGACAGTCAGCAGCAGCTTCTTGCTGCCTGGGGATGGTGGTGGGAGCTGTGTGTCCATCCTTGAGCTTGTTCTGCTCTGCTAGGGAGGTGGTCACCTGCTTCCTCTGGGTGGGGAAGCTTTGCACGCTGAGCCTCTCCTCTCCCCCAGCAGGGAGAGGCGTCATTCTCACAAAGATGGGGGAAGCCCGAGGTGGCGCAGACTGCATGCTGGTACGAGGCGTCATCTCTTGGGGCTCCATTTTGCATGGGATCAGTCAGGCTTTCCAGCACTGGTACGGCCTCTTCCCAGCCGGGTCGGGGTCTTAGAGGAGCAGCTTCCCTCTCTCTGTTGTGTTGCTTCCCATCCCGTCAAAACCGGAAAACGCAGGGGAAACAATGAGACTTAAAACAATGAAAAGAGAGGAGGGTTTTTCCCTCAGCCTTCCGGAAATGTTACAGCTGGGCTGTGAGCTGGGGGAAGAGGGTGATGGCTAGGTCAGGGGTTCTTTAATCCTGACCCCCACGCTGCTCTCTGTGTCTGGAGGGAGGACTGATGGCATCTGTTGGGGCGGGAGCTGGCACAGCTGAATCCTTTCCCTGCCAGTGGCTGAGCCAGGCACAATGGGCTGGTTTGGCACTCTTGGATTTTCTCAGTACCCCCGGAGATTGAACAGCACTTGGTGCCCCTCTGCTGACTCGGGGCACCAGAACCTGGAAGAGGATCTTTCCTCCAGTCAGTCAGCCCACACAGTAATCTTGCAGACATGGTTCTGGCGAGAGCTCTGGGTACCAGAGCAGGGGAAACAACATTCAATCAGAAGCTATTCGCACCAAAGCCCGGCTTGACAAAGCCCTGGCTGGGATGATTTAGTTGGGGATTGGTCCTGCTTTGAGCAGGGGGTTGGACTAGATGACCTCCTGAGGTCCCTTCCAACCCTGATATTCTATGATTCTATGTCTGTGCTGCAAGGTCACCATTCTGCACTTGCAGGGCTTGCTGAACTGTCCTGGGTGGAAATCAGTGCCCCTCTTTGCCCAAACTGGGTGTTTTCCAGCCTACCCAGCTCGACCTGCACTTCATGAACCAGGGTCAAAAGACACTCAGGCATCGGGCCTTAGTATGCTGCCTGTGTTGTATTCTGGATGCAGTGTAGTTGTAGCCGTGTTGGTCCCAGGATATCAGAGTGACAAGGTGGGTGAGGTAATATCATTTACCGGACCAATTTCTGTTGGTGAGAGAGACAAGCTTTTGAGCACCCAGAGCTCTTCTTCAGGTCTGTGTGGCTCAAAAGCTTGTCCTTCTCACCAACAGAATTTGGACAGTAAAATATATGACCTCACCCACCATGTGTTGTATTCTGGCAGCCACAACTGGCGGGTTAGTGGAGGGGAAGGTCAGCAGGGGAGAGAAGTGGTGGGTTAAGAAATGCAACTCCTGAGCCCATGCCTTGAGGGCAAAGAGCCCGGTAGCTCCACCTCCTGGCATCAGTTTCCCTGTGTAGTCTGCCTGGGAGACCCCTGCACTGCTGGAGCCCATCCCTGGAGCATCTGCTTCCCCACAAGAAGAGTCCCACATCCCAGGATCTGCACTTGAGCCTGTCTTTCCCCATGGGGAGAAGCAAGGAGACCCCCACACTCCTGGACCTGGGAGAGCGAGAGGTGGTCAGGTTCAACAAATGGTGGAGAGCATCTAAGTGCTCTCTGGAAGCTGGATGTCTCTGGGGCTAGGACCTGAGAGTGTATGTGCATCAGAGGAGGGAGTGAAAAGAAAAGGAGTACTGTGGCACCTTAGAGACTAACAAATTTATTTGAGCATAAGCTTTCGTGAGCTACAGCTCACTTCATCAGATGGAGGGAGTATGCATGAGTGTGAGCAGGTGTGAGTATTGCACAACCAGCCTCCTGCTGCCCCCAGAAGGAGAGAGAGACCTTCAGTTGCCTTTCTGACCAGCAGCCAGGTCAGATTCCTGCTGTGGGTTATTCGAAGAGGCTGATCTAATCTCCAAGGGGCAGGCTGGCGATGTCTGGGCCGGGAGAAGTTCTTCTGGTATGGGAAGTTCTGGGCCTCCCCCGCTTCTCCTCGGGGGGCAATGGCTTGTTTGGTACAGATCCAGAAATGAGTTCAAATCAAATTTAATTAGGCAACAAACAACAGTTCTGCTATTGGCTGCCCGACTGGCAGCCCGCCCAGACAAACAGTGGAAATAGACTGACCCTGCGTGTCCTTGTTGGGCCCTGGCCGGGCCTGATAGAGAAAATTAAGATGCAGACGGAGAAGAGGAAAGGCCAAGGGTTCTGTTCTCTCCCTGCGGTATGAAGCTCCCTTGGACAAACCCTCCATTGGCAGGGCAGTTTTCTTGGGTCTATGTTGAGTGGCTGAGAGTGAGTGGGAGTGGTAGTGTGTGAGAAACATGGATATGTGTACGGGCAGGGCTGTGTGTGTTGATGGGGATGAGCATATATGCCCATGTGTGGATGTGGGTGTCTGTGTGAAGGGTGGGTGCAGGGGTGCTGGAAGTAGGGGTGCTGAAGCAGTTTCCATCCTATACAGGGTTTACAGTTTGGTTCAATGGCTCTCAGCACCCCCATTATAAAAACTGTTCTAACGCCACTTGGCGTGTGTGGATGCTGTGTCTACACCACAAAATTCTGTCAATCTAATTTATGCCAGCATACAGCACCGCAGTTATTAAATCACTTGTGTGTGCGCACGTTGGGCTCCTTGTATCAGCGGTCCCTGTTCCCCCAGGAGCGCTTGTATCGATTCTATTGTCAGGGTGGAGCATTGTGGGACGGCTCCTGGAGGCCAGTAGCAGTTGACGTGAGCAACGCAGTGTCTACATTGACACTCCGTCAACTTAACTATATCGACCGTGACTCTATGCCACTCGGGGCAGTAGCGTTACTAAATCGGCGTAGAGAGGCATTTACATCAGCGGGAGCCAAATTGAAGTGAAGACATTTCCACAGCTAGGTCGATGCAAGGCAGCTTACATCAGCCTCACTGCATAGTGTAAACCAGGCCTCAATCACGAAGCAAGGAGAGAAAGGCAACTTCATTTCTGGCAATGCTGCCTGGGGGCTGCAGGTGGGTGGGGGGAATGGGAACACCTTTCTGTATGGCTGCCACTGAACTCACCCCGGGGAGGAGGCAGGCGGAGGGAACCAGTGCCAATGAAAAAGCAGTTTGTAACGGACTAACCTGAATGAGCAAGAAGTCTCATTTCTGGCTGCTGATTCTGCACTTGGTAAGAGTCGGCCATAGCTCTGCACCATGGCAAGGGATCTTTGAGTGGGGCAGCGGTGCTGGGAGCTGTCACTCATTGACACGTGCACACTGCTCCCACACACACGCCTTCAGACCCACACGGGCACGCAACACATACTGCCCCTCCTACTGTCTCAAACACAGATAGCACACAGGTATCCATTTCAAGCCGCTTTGCATTGGCACTGGTTCCCTCTTCCTGCCTCCTCCCCAGGGTGAGCTCAGTGGCAGCCATACAGAGAGGTGTTCCCATTCCCCCCCACCTGCAGCCCCCAGGCAGCATTGCCAGTAATGAAGGTGCCTTTCACTCCTTGCTTCGTGATTGAGGCCTGGTTTACATTATGCAGTTAGGTTGATGTAAGCTGCCTTGCATCGACCTAGCTGTGGAAGTGTCTTCACTTCAATTTGGCTCCCGCTGATGTAAGTGCCTCTCTACGCCGATTTAGTAACCTCACCTTCACGAGTTTCGTAGAGTCACTGTCGATTTAGTTAGGTTGACGGAGTGTCAGTGTAGACACTGCGTTGCTCACGTCAACTGTTACTGGCCTCCAGGAGCCATCCCACAATGCTCCATCCTGACAATAGAATCGATACAAGCGCTCCTGGGGGGACACGCACTGCTGATACAAGGAGCCAAGCGTGCACGCACACAAGGGATTTCAGAACTGTGGTGCTGTATGCCAGCGTAAGTTAGGTTGACAGAATTTTGTGGTGTAGACATGGCCTGAGGCTGCTAACTGGGAGTTTTTGATGATTTTTGAAGTGCCACAACAGCATGGCACCGGTTGAGCTGGCCATTGGGATCACAAACTGATTGACTTGGGGCAGGCTAATGAGCTGAAAATAGTCCCTGCAACCCTTCCTTCACTTCGGCTTTGTGTACACTACACAGCTTTCAGCGACACGGCCCGGTCGACACAGCTGGGTCACTAAAAGTCAGGCAGCATAGCCCCATTTGTTGGCACTTTTGCCGACAAAATACTTCTACCCTCAACGAGCAGCATTCGCATTGGCGACAGGAGAGCGCTCCTGCCAGCAAGGAGCTGTTCACACTGACACTGGCCACGGCAAAACTTTTGTCTTTTGGGGGTGGGTGGGGGTGGGAGGGTTTAGCACCTCTGAACAACAAAAGTTTTGTCGCTCAATTGCCAGTGTAGACGTAGGCTTTGTCTCGCCTTTCCATCAGCCCTTCCCCTTTTTGCTCTTCTCTGGATCTCTCTGGCTGCTTATTTCTTTTCCCCCTTCCTTTCTTCCTATCTGTCTGTCTCCCCCCACCCTCTGCCCATCTCTCCTTCTCCTCCTCTCCTTCTGTCTCTCTCTCTCTCTCTCTCCGTCTCCCCCTTGTCTTTAATCTTAGTTCTTAGCCGTGTCTTTAAAGCAGCTTATTGAGGGGAACTTGCCAAAGGAACCATTAGTTGGAAGCAAAGCAAGGGCCTGTGATGTTGAAAACAAAGGGAGCTGCGGCGGTGAGTGAAGAGCAGATCTGTATTAAGTAGCTCTTTATCGTGGCACAGTACGTCCTGTCCCCCCACTGCCTATCAGTCAGGCATGCTGAGACAGTCATTTGTGAAATGAGTTCAAGCAGCCCCATTTACATTCCTAATGAAGACAGGAACTCACAGAGCCCCAGCTGTGCCCCTCGCCCATTCCCTTCACCCCCTTTTGGAACAGCTGTGCTGAAAAAGACAAAGAGCACAAGCACGGCTGGAGAAGGGCTCTTGTTTGGGGGGTTTGAGGATGAAGCCGTAGTGTCAGATGAAGGTGACTTCAGTGGCTGTGGAATTGGAAGCTTCAGGCTGTTAGGAAATGGGCTGGAATACTTTCACAAGAAGAAGGTTTCATTGTAGTCACAGCAGGGGCTGGGAACCAGGACTCCTGGGTTCTCACCTTGTCTCTGTGAAGGACCGTGCGGTCTCTTGGACAGAGAGCAAGGCTGGGAAACAGGACTCTATGGTTCGGATCCTAACTCTGTCAGTGACTCATTGTGTGGCTCTGAGCACATAACTGCTCTGTGACTCAGCTTCCTAATTGGTAATATGCTAATAGCAGCACTTATCTGCCTCAGAGCAGAGAGGAAGGATGGTCCAGTGGTTAAGGTGCTTAGTACTGCGGCTAGGGCAGCAGTTCTCAAACTGTGGGTGGGCCACAACCCCGTTTTAATGGGGTTGCCAGGGCTAGCATTAGACTTGCTGGGGCCCAGGGCCAAACGTCAAGCCCCTCCACCTGGGACTCAGGCTTCAGCCCTGGATAGTGGGGCTTGGGCTACAGGCTCCCCACCTGGGGCAGTGGGACTTGGGGTTTGGCCCCCCCACCCCGCCTGGCATGGGCTTTGGTCCTCCCACCGGGGGCAGCAGGGCTCATGCAGGCTTAGGCTTCAGCCTCCCCTCTTGGGGTCATGTAGTAATTTTTGTTGTCAGAAGGGGGTCATGATTCAATGAAGTTTGAGAACCCCTGGGCTAGGGTGTTAACCTGGGCCATGGGAGACCTGGCACACACTTCTGCCCCGATCCTCAGAGGTATTTAGGTGCCTAACGTTCATCAAGTTCAAGTATCATTGAGGATCTGGGCCTTAGCTTTTCTGTGCTTCAGTACCCCATCTCTTAGGTGGGGATAATGGCACTTCCCTACTTCACAGGGCTGTTGTGAGGAGAAATCCATTTAAGACTGCAAAGTGCTCATGTGCTATGGTGACTGGGGTCATAGAAATAAGTACCTAAGATAGACAGAAAAGCAGTGCTGGATGAAGCTTGATTTGTTAAAGTGCTTTGAGATCCTCAGATGTCATGTTTGCTATAAATGCAAAGTAATTATTATTTCACAAAAGTTATTCAATATCCCTCCTTATATTTCATATGCATCAGGGAGTGCATTCCAGTTGCCAAGCATTTGTGCATAATTTCCACAGAGGTGCTTCTTTGATGTGTTTATTCAGTGAAAATCAGTAAAAAAAATTTAAATTAATGTGTTCTACTAATTGAGTTTATTTCTGTAAATTTAATACAATTCTAGTCAAACATGCCATCTGAAATGGGCATTTTTTGTTCACTTCTAAGGAGATCATTGAAATTTACAGGACAAATCTGAAATCTTGGTGCAGGTCCAGGGAAAATGGGTTGTCCAGCAACCTATGGGAAATACTCTCTGGTTCCAACCATTCATCTATCCAGAATATCAAATTATTATAATAGGAGGGTCACTCATTGGTATTGTAAAGTTGAAATATGCCTTCCAATAGGACTACAATTTTTCAACTGCTCATAATTTTCTCATTCAAATTCCTGTGGGGTTTAAATTTTCCATGTTTGTTGTCCATCCGGGGAACATTTTTGGGAGGAGGGGAAGGGGAGTTTCAGTGAAATCTGTACAGCAGTGGGTTTCTCTTTAACTAAACTTGTCCCATACTGTACGTTTAAATTAGAAATTTTGCACAGGGCGCAACTCACCAATGGCCAGGCAGCTTTTGTTCAAATTTGGCTGTTTTGTAGATCTTATTGCGACATCAAGAGGCAAGAATAAGCTATGTCTGAAGGAACGCAGTGAACTGATTTTGGTGTTCTAAGCATAGGAATTTCTTTTCATGCATGGGAAGTAGAATTTTCTATTGCACCGTCGATGTCTCGAGCCAAAGTGGGGGCGTAGGGGTACAATAGACCTGGCTGTGGGCCACCCAGGCCAGGTGTTGTGTGGGGTTAGCTTACAGTGACCGTGCTGCACTTGTCCCATGGGCAGACAGGGACTTCACTCCCCACCTGTGTCAGTTCAAGGCCTTTGTGACCATCCCAAAGCTTTAAGGAGATATGTAAATATTAACTACTATACCTTGATGCCATTAAATATGATTAGGTTCCCAGTATCACACTGGGTCTTATCTAAGCCCAGATGAGTCAAGAGGGAGAAGTAATTGTAACCCATATGCCCCAAATCATCCATTCTAATAAGCCCTGCTCATTCAGTTCATGAACGAGACTCACACCAGTTAATGTTACTACCCTAATAATTAGCCCCCTGCCCAATAAGCAGAAGGAGGGCCACAGTATTGCATCCATTCCTTCATTAACTGGCTGGATGGGGGTGAGCCCAAAACAAATGGAGACACTACGGAAAGTGACGCTACGGAAAGGCAGGTACAAGGGGTCGAATGAATGAGGATGAAATTAAACAAACGGAAAAGATGGGCTTGCCAGCAAAGATCTCCTGGGCTGTGGGGAGACAGGGGTGTCTCCCAGGGGAAGGGGTAGATGCCCCATTGATTGGGATGCTATAGCAGGTCCTTGGAGAACAGGCAGGAGGACCATTGCTTAGCAGTGGGTGGACAAGTAGGTCTTTTCTGGTTCTACCTGCTGTGAGTCAAATCCTGCCCCCTGGGCCCAGCTGGAGAAAATGAGATTTGTGTGTGGTTTCTCCATTGAGCTTGAGGGGAAGTGGCATCTCTGGGCTGGCTGTGGGGAATCTGCTGAGCCTCCCCATGGCTCCTGCTGCAGCTTCTGTTCGTCCCAGTTAGTACCCCCTCCCTGACACACTTCTTAACGCCTAAAAATGGCCACTTTCCAATGGCTTACCAGCCCTCATGAACTCGGTGAGCAAGGCGCTGCTTGCGTTTCACGCTGTCAGTTCAGAAGCTTGTTTCCCTTCACATCTGAATAGAAAAGCTGCAGTGGAGACATGCCCCGTGAGGCAGCTGCTGAGGCAGAGTGCGCCTGCTGTCAGCCTGGAACCTGTCGGTTGCTGCGTGATGTGTGTTTGGATGTGGAGGGTGGCTTGAGATGGGCTGAACTGGGAACCCGGGTAGTTTGTCATGCCTCAGAATTGCTTTCAGGAATGGTCTCCTAAAGCAGTGGTTCTTCGCCTTTCCAGACTGCTGTACCTCCTTCAGGAGTCTGAAGCCCGAGCCCCGCCACCTGGGGATGAAGCATGTAACTTAGCTTTGCAGAGGGCCCTATGGTGTGATGCTCCAGGCAGTTGCCCTACTTGGCACCCCCTAATGCCGGCCCTGCACTTGTGACCCCCCTAAACCCTTCCTGTGACTCCTAGCCCCCAGGCAGAGAAACACTGATCTAAATGAGTTGACGTACCTCCTGGAAGACCTCTGCTTACCCGCAGGGCTACCTGTAACTCTGGGTGAGAACCACTATCCTAAAGGGACAGTTCAGGATTCCATGTATCCCAGTATCTTGTCTCTGACAGTGGCCAGCACCAGATGCTTCATAGAAAGGTGCAAGAGACCCTGCAGTGGATAGATATGGAATAAGTTGCCCATGTGAAGTTTCTTTCTAACCCATGGTAGGTAGTGGTTGCTTTACACCCTAAAATATGAGAGTTTATACCACTTCTAAATTGCTTTAAAATCATCTCCCATGTAACAGGAAATTCTCACTCTCCAAATAAACCTTTTCTGAATCCTGCTATTCTCTTGGCCTCAATGGTGTCTTGTGGCAATGAGCTCCACAGGCCAACTGTGCATTGTGTGATAAAATGCTTCTTTTGCTTATGTATGTATGATGTAAGCAGTGTCAGGATGAGCTCCACCCTGACATCTGGTGGTGAGGTGTGGCAAGTTGTGGAAAAGAACTTCAGGGGCCGATGTCATTTGCATAGGCACACCCACCACGCCTAGAATGAGACCATAGCTGCTCAAATGGTCACTTTGGCTGCTGTGGGATCCCCAGCGTCTCTGTTATTGGGGCAGGAAGAATAAATTGTTATTACCCTGATTATGGGAACTGTGCTTGGAACTGTACGTGGCCTTTTGTTATGATGGAGGGATTCACCATCAACTAAGTAGCACTCGCTAGGCAAGGGTCATGGGTTCCAAAACTGTGTGAATAGAGAGAGGCTGGGGACAAGTATTGATACTTGGTGGCATGGGCCCCTTGGTGAGGGCCTTACATGCTAATTGCACTTCATCCTCTCTCCACTGTGGAATATCAGAGTTAATTTTGATTTCATTAGAAGTCTAGTTATAGGCTGCTGAGCTCACTTTGGGCTGACAGTGCACCAGCACTGGGGCTCCCCTACTACAAGCTGAATTCACCTAAGAGCTGAAATCACTGAGTGTTGTGTTAAGTAGTGGGGGAGCCTGAAGATATATTGTGGAGCAGTTTGCGGGACGGCTGGTGAAGCAGTTCGACGTGGAGCAGTGTGTGGATGGCAGGAGCTGCTTGTGGGTCGTGGAGCTGAGCGAAGGAGTTCGTGGGGCAGCTGGCGGAGCGGAGCGCAGCTGAGCGAAGGAGTTCGTGGGGTGGCTGGCGGAGCGGAGCGCAGCTGAGCGAAGGAGTTCGTGGGGCGACTGGCGGAGCGCAGCTGAGCGAAGGAGTTCGTGGGGCGGCTGGCGGAGCGGAGCGCAGCGCAGCGGAGCGAAGGAGTTCGTGGGGCGGCTGGCGGAGCGGAGTGCAGCTGAGCGAAGGAGTTTGTGGGGCGGCTGGCGGAGCGGAGCGCCGCTATGGAGCAATGGGGCGGTCAGCTTCAGATCATGTAAGGTGCCTCTTACCCCCGTCCCATTTCCACCCAGGTTGGGAGGTAAAGCTCCGCAGATAAACTTTCGAACTCTGGGGCTGCCCTGACCAGGGACAGAGACTTTTGGGACTTTGGGTGATTTGGGGTTGCTGGACTCAAGAACCAAAGGGAAAAGGGCATGCCCCAATTTGCCTGGGGTGGGTTTTTTTTGCTCATGGGTTGTGTTATGAATCCTGTTGGTGGTGTTTCCCCAACATAATGCCACATTGTTTCTCTCTGTTATTAAAAGGCTTTTGCTACACTCAGACTATGTGCTTGCGAGAGGGGAAGTATTGCCTCTTGGAGGCGCCCAGCGGGGGTGGTATATATTTGTCCCAGGTCACTGGGTGGGGGCTCGAGCCGGTTTGCATTGTGTTATTGGAATGGATCCCCTAGATATTGAACCCGGCCCTTGTTGCTGCCAACTCTGACGGGCAGAAGGGTTACATATATAATATAATCTTCTCATTCTCTGAGAGAGAGCAAGACAGTTACCCCAACTTCTCCTGTGGCTCCCAGATTCTGCAAAGAGCTGGCAGGCTCCAGGCCCAAGAGGAGACTTGTATCCCCTCCCGTTGGTTGCTCTCTCTGTCTTTCAGTGAGATAGGATTGTTTAGTGGTTGGAGCAGGTGAGCTGCCATTTTCATTCCTTCTGAGAGCCATCAGAATTTGCAGCTCGCACTACAGGAGTCTGTTTCCTTGGATACCCCTCTAGGCTGGGCAGGCTAGTGTTGCTGGATAGGGAATCCATCTCCTGGATGGGGGAATGTCACCCGCAACAGCGACATTCCCAAGGAAACAAAGGCACAAACATGCAGCAAGAGGCTTGGGTGTGCTTGGGTGTCTGCCTCAGGCCAAAGGTGAGTGTAGTGACTTTGCTGGGCTTGAAGGAGTGGGGAATTCAGAGAACTTGCCAATCAACAGGCAGCTGAGAAAAGGAGACAGTATGTGTGTGTGTATGTGAAGTGGGCAGTGAGTCTGGTGGGTCTCAGTGGGCAGGTGTCAGCATCACCCAAAGCACCCCCACACTTGGCACTAGTTGGCATGTCACATAAGAGAGGCTGCAGAGATTGTAGGATAGGGTGGGCAAATCTTGCACCAATGATGGAGAGAGTAAATGCTGCCCCCGGCGGTCTCCTTGCCTCTGTGCTGCTCTGTTGCCAAGAGTAAGGTGGCTAGTTCTATCTGTAAAGTGGGGCTTTGCCAAAAGCTTCAGAGAGTTCACACAGTTTCATATATTATAGCAAAGAACTATTTATGTAATCCTTGATGTTGCAGCAGAATCCATGCACCGTTCCGCTCAGTGATCAGAGATCAAGTGCACTGCTCTCTGATCAACAGGAATGTAGTGTTGTGACCTGGGTGAAGCCTTGTTACAGGTTGAGCTAAAACCTCCTTGAGATTTATAGGTGTGAACCCACCTTTCAGTTAACATAATGGTGATGTGAACCCTGCCCAGGAGCTTTTGCTGAGCATTGATTTGGGGGGTTGGGGGGGGAAGGAGGGAAGACAGAACAGACAAAAATCTGGGTAAGACTGAGAGACAGGTGGAAGGAGAAGCTGAAAGCACGTTGGTCAATCCTGGGAGAAACCTGGGGAGAGTTCTTTGGGTCAGGGGTGCAGGTGAAAAGACTAATCTTGGTGCTGTGAGCAAAAAGAAGCTGTTTTCTGCTATTCAATTCCCTCTGCCTTCACAGACACAGGATTCTGTACATTCTTTGCAAATAAACAAAACTGCATTAAAGAGAGATTGGCCTATTGCCAATTTCTCCTCTTCACTGGAACAACCTACTACACCCTGAATTTTTGGCTGGCCCCTCAAGCCAAAAGGGGTAACAGGGACATGGGGTATGAATGCATTGATGTGGAGGTATGGGGAAGTGTAAGGGGGTGTGTATGTGGGTGTGATGGGGGTTAGGTAGTGATAGGGGTGTGAATGTGACTGGGTGTGTAGGAGTGTGTTTGCAGTGGGTGTGGTGGAAGTGTGGGTAGGAGGTGTGTGTGCGTGTGTGTATATGTAGTCTCCACTTAAACGTAGGATGACAGAGCTACGGCACTTGGGTGTGGAAAATCCTCACCCCTGAGCGCTGTAGCTGTGAGGACCTAACCCCTGGTGTAGATGCAGCCAGGCTGACGGAATAATGCCTCCCTTGACCTAGCTGCCATTGCTTGGGGTGATGCTGTTCCTAGAGTGACGGGAAACCCCCTTCTGTCACTGTAAGCTGCGTCTACACTATGGGGTTACAGTGGCATAGCCTTGGCCCTGTAACTGCCCTGCTGCAGCGTCCCTAGTGTAGACATGGCCTCAGAAGCTCATTGATGGAACCCTAGGTTTTGCCTTTTCCTCTTGCTTTCTCTCCCTTGCTTGTCCCAGGCTCCTGCTTGGTGCTCTGTGGAGTTCAGCTCAGCTGCCCCTTGGAGAGTAACACATGGCAGAAGGGGATCTTCCTGGTGCTTCAATTAAGAAAAGACTCACTGAACAGCGATAGGTCAGTAACTGAGCTGAACTGAAACTTAACTGGGAAAAAATCCCGGCGAGCAGCTGGTTAATGTGTTTGAACAGAAGTTTTCTATGGGTTTGTGTCATGCCCTGTCTTGGGGTTTCTAATGCACTGACTACAGCGTACCTCTGAGTGTTCTTATCCAGGGCTGGGAAGCTTAACCTAGCAATCAGACCCACCACGCTCCCCACCTCTGGCTCCCTCTGGTGGCCAGGCCCCACATTACTTCCCGAACGCTCAGGAAAAGAGCAGCACAATAAGGGCAGTGTGGTCTAGCGCAGGGATTCTCAAGCTTTTTCTTGCTGAGGCCCCCCCGCACAACATGCTCTAAAAATGCCAGGGCCCAGCGGGTGGGGAAGGAGACTCCACGCTCTGGGCTCGGGGTGAGAGGGATCCTTGGGCATAGGCATAGTTTTACTTCTATTTGGGGAGGCAAGGGCTGGCGGGGCTCAAGCCAGCTCTGCACTGCAGGGTCCAGGGAGGGAGCCCCACCTCTACCCCCTGACTGACTCAGGAAGTCACCCAGCCTGTCTGGGCTGTGGGGGAACGCAACCAAAATAATATAACTCAAGGGGGGAACTCAGTTATAAACTGCTCAGGGTGCAGGGAGGGGGTAGCTAAGGGCAGTGTGAAGTGAGGGGAGGAGCTCAGGGTGCAGGGAGAGGGGTACCTAGGGGCTGTGTGCAGGCAGGGGAGTAGCTCAGGGTGCAGGGAGAGGATAGCTAGGGGCTCCGAGTGTGGCTTCCAGCTTCAGCGGAGGGGAGGGGTGCTGGGGCTCCTGGCTTCAGCCCCCGTGCTGCTCCTGGCTTGCCATAGGAGGTTCGCCGGCTTCAGCCGCTCCTGGCTTGAGCAGGGGCCACCACCTTCAGCCCAGCGCTGCTCCCGGCTTCAGCACTGCAGCTTGGGGTACTGGGTTTCAGTCATGGGGCTCTGCAGCCCCCCTGAAAGGGCTCACAGACCCCCAGGGGGCCATGGACCCCCAGTTGGGAACTGCTGGTCTAGTGGATAGAGCACTGGACTGGGACTCAGGAGACCTAAGCTCTGTTTCTCGATTGGTCCTAGGTCTGCTGGGTGGATGTAGGCAAGTCACTTTGCCTCCCTGTGCCTCAGTTTGTCCACCTATAAAATGAGGGTAATGATACTAATCTCCTTTATAAAGTGCTTTGAGATCTACTGATTTAAAGCGCTATAGAAAAGCTAGATATTTTTATTATGAAATCGAGTCTCTTCAGCAGCCCATCCAGACTATAGCAGCCCCTGTACCTGGGGCTGCCAGCAGCTGGGGTCCTGAAGACTGAGCTGGCCACACCTTGTTAACTGAGGATGGTTTCAGGGGCGTCACATTATCTCCCTGCTTTCTGCTTTGCTGCTCTGCTCTGCGGACGTTTTCTGTCACGTGGTGCACAATGTTCAATAGCTACCCCCTGGAACATGGAGAGATCGTGAGGAATATTGAAATGTCCATCAGACCCCTGGGAATCGGTATTGACCAGCTATGGAGAGAGCTTGTAATGAGGAGCACTTTGCCCAGAGAGAACAGTAATAGGTTTCCTTTCCATCCCATCCCCCCACCTGCAGACTGTGTTTGCTCAAGAAATGATTTGCTCAGGAAAGGAGCCAGGAGCGAGTTTGAATGGTGATGGGGGCTCCTCGGCTGGACACTCTCCAGAACAGCCGTATTCTTCCCGGTAAATATTGACAGTCCTCTCTGGATCGCCCTGGGCTGGAACCCCAGGGGATGAGCACTAGGCAACAGAATCAGCCGCTTACGTCACAGTCATTAATAGAAGGCTATCTACGTACCCTGAAAACATCCCAGCCCCTCCCTCTCCCCTACACATTACCCCCCACGTGAATATGACTAGATCCACCTCTGCACAACTTCCGCACACCTTTATCAAATCGTGGATTCGGTATATGCCCCTCATAGCTTGCAATTACCCCCACCTCTTCCATACTCCTATCTCCTTCACTTGCAAACTCCCCATCCTCACTGCACCCCCGCCCTGGCCCTGCAGTGTAAGGCTCACAAGAGGGTGTGAATAGATTCAGTGATTTTACAGGGAAGATTAACTCATCATCCTATGGCCTGTTTGCCAAGGCCTGTCTGTTTTTGTGGCTTATGCTGTCCCTGGTCCCTGGAAATTCACCGTGCATAGGAACCCCTTCCCATGGCTGCGGAGCATCAGGTTCATGTTGTTTTGCCAGGCAAAATATTGGTGCTAACAGGAGTGTAATCTGGCTAAATCGGGTGCTCAGTAACAGGATGCTTATTCCGGTCCTGCTGCGAATTCTCCCGTCAGGCTCTGACCTGTTCCAGCTTGACTGGCTTCAGTTTTCAGTACATGACCCAGAATTCCCAAGAGCCTCCTTTGCACCGCGCCGTGTTTTATTCAGAAGCTGCCGAGATGCCCCCGTCCTGGGATTTCCAGCCAGGATTAGATAATTGCCTGGTTTTCACTGTACCATCCATTCAATTCACTATCCTGCCTACATTAACCTTTCTTTTCCATTGCTTCAGTCCTTCATCTCCATTCCCTTTCTCCCCTGTTATCTGGGGAGGCATCGAGTCCGTACATCTTTCACTTCACTGCCATTTAGTCTCTTGTCATAACAGAGCTTTCTCTGTCTGCTTTGCTCCTCGCGCAGAATCCCCGACACCGGCCATGGAAACTACATCTGATTATTCCACGCAAACAGCAATTGCCTTGAGACTGACCAACGAGGAGCTGGAACGTCTCGGGAAGAGCTGGGGCTGACAGGCGAAGGCACTGGAAGCAGCCAGTAGGATAGTTCTTGGATGTAGGTGTGATATGAATCAGGTTGTCCCTTCCTTTTATTCAGCCTTGCAGCTTTTAGAGCTGGGCCAATTCCTTAACCTGCTATGTTTGAGAGTCCACTTGGGATGTAACGAGTTTGGCCTGGCAGATGGAGGGTTAACACCTTTGAGACATTTGCTTCATCAGACTGTCATGTGCTGGTTGACCCAGGAGTGCCCTGCCTACCTGACCCCTGGTGCAGATGGCAAGAGGAGGGAGGGGCAAGGGGAAGTAACAGAGCAAGGAGAGGCATGAGCTCAGGAAGTGCCCCCCCCCCCCCCGAGCATGAGGTGGAGGTGTCTCAGGTCAAATTGGCCCAGGTTTATGACCAATGCCAGAACACGAACCTCTTTACCCGATGTGGAGATCTCACCTGGGTACAGGTCATCCTGGTTGGAGCTGTGCCCCTGATGCTGAGGAAGTCATCTTGTCCCACCTAATGCCATACCAGATGCAGGCCTGGCAACTCACTAGAACCTGTAAAGAGAGGGGAGAGATGAGCTCCTGAAAACATCAGAGTGGGGAGCTCAGCCCCTCTGAATACCATCAGCATCCACTGGGGTAATGAATTCTGCTCTTGGGACTAAGGGTGATTCTCCCTGCTCCCTCACCAGATAATCCCACATTGGCCCCCCTCTGGGGCATGCTGACGAATTTGGCAGGAGGGAGTGGTGGGATTAGATTTCATCTGTCACCGCTTGGATGAAATGCTGCGAAAGCTGCCAGTATCTAGCAAATTGGAAGCGCCTCCCTACTGTGTTCAATCTGTTGATTAAAGCAGCAGCCGATCTTATTGTCATTTCGAACATAGCCATGCCCGGGTTCCCAGGGCTGGCGCCGAGGCCGCTGTTCCCTTGGCTGGTTGACATGATCTGAGTGTATCCTAATGGGTTTTTCTTAAGGATCTGAGCCCATTTACTCAAGCTGTGTGTTCAGTGGGGCTTCATGTGGAGGAAAACGCTACTTTGGCAATGAGCATTTGGCCATGAGTTCCCGAATCCCTCACACAAATGCATGGAACCAAACCAAAACCTCAGGTGTTTAACAGCACAGCTCTGAAGCTCTGCGGTTTGTTTCACTTCACTTTGTATTAGAAGGACCCCTAGCTAGCTAGTCCCAGTGGAACCCTGACTCTTGCCACTGTGCCGACTGGTGCTGTCCACTGAGCCACATTTCTTTACTATCCAGCGGGGAGGAGACCGGGGGGTGGGGGGAGCTCCAGTTAAGTGCCTATTTGGGTGGGGCCGTCTTGCTGTTCCATGTTGCTTCCGTGCATGATGGGCCAGTTTTTGTGATTATTTGTTCTGTGTTAGTACCCAGGGGCTCCAGGTAGGGCTCAGGGCCTCGCTGTTCAGGGTGCTGTACAAATGAATAAAATAAAGACAGTCCCTGCTCCCGACCTAGGACTATGACAATACAGAACAGGGTGATAAACAGGTAAGCTGGGGAGGGCTGGGGGGACATGGGGATTTTTCTTTGCTGATTCCATGTATTCCAGTTATTTATTGACATGCTCTGATTCCATCACATGCCATGCCTGACTCTTTGTCTGCCACTTATTCAGTTGGGAAGCCCCAGCCTGGTCAGCCAGGTCCTTGGAGAGCTCATCACTGCAGAGCTGCAGCTCTAGGGGTGGGATGAAGTGAGATTTTGTGTAGGAGGTAAATGCACTAACGTGAGACCGAAATGAGAGTACTGAGTCACTGGAACCCATCCCCAATTACTATCCAGCTTGCCTGTCAGAACAATGTTTTGAGGTGGCATCTAAAGGTACCTGAACCTTGTCCAGTTTTTGATCAACTTTGAGCTCTCCAGTAACTGCAGGAGGCATGTGTAATACAGGCCCAGGTGACATGTTGACTATGTGTCCCTCAGGTAGCTGGCCCAACAAGAAGAGGAGCTCACTATTAGGGTTAGTCTACTCTAGGAAGAGTGTTTGAGGCCAACATGTTGTAGCTACATTTTCCCTAGCGTAGGCACAGGTCAACACCTTCTATCTTGATTTAGGCAGTTGAGGTCAACCCCTGTGGGAAGCCTAGAGTCAACCTTGACCGGCAAAATCAAGCAGAAAACATTAACTTGTGTTTGCCCTAGGGAAAAGGGTAAAAATAATTATGACATGTTTGCTAACATTGACCACTTTTCCGAGACTGATCTACACTTAGGGACACCTAATGGAGTAACTCCTCTAGCTCATGCAGCAGGGGCTTGTGCGTTTGGTGCTGAAAGTCTTTGATTCCATTCCCCACCAGTGACCGCGCTGTATGTTTCCTAGTAAGATTCTCATTGGCTTGGCGATGTGGGCAATTCGATTGTTCAGAGCTGATCTTGGGGCCTTAGTGTGGGGCACAAAACAAAGCTCCTTGTGAGTGTCTCCACACCAGAGGGCTGTGCGGGCGGGTTAGTGCTTTGTAGATCTTTACAAGGCATTTGACAGGAGTGAGGCAAGCCGGACGTGGAGTCTGTCCATCAGGAGAGGAGCCGTACTGGAGAGAGACCCTGCTTCATGGGTGAAGGAGGTGGAAGAGGAAGAACAGCACTATCAGTCATGTGGCAGGTCCCGGCTGAAGAGGAGGAAGGACCAGTGAAGATCATTTTCTGGGGGAGGCTGAGGAGGGAGTGATGAAGATCAGCCATACATTGGGGAAACAATTTATAGGCACAAGCTGTGAAGAGAAAACTAAATACTGGAAGTTGAGTGACTTTTTGGGAAGGGCCATGGGCCAAAATGCCAATTTCCTGTCCCGTTGGATAATGTCTGTCAGCAGTGTACACTGATGTTGAATGGAGCCAGCTATCTTGGTGACCTCCCGTCCTCTCTGGTAGAGGGGAATGACTAATTTTAATGGACCCTAATCTTGAGACTCCTGAATCACAGCCAGAAGCACCAATTCATGACCTTAGTACTCTAAACACAAAGCAAGGACAATCCCAAACAGGAGAATTGAGCTCCCCGGAGACTGGTGTTTACCACACTGCCACTATCCAGTCAAGTCTCTTCTCATTTTCCCCATAAAAAACAGGCAAACAAACAACCCAGCAGAAATCATTTTCGGCAATCTGAACAGTTAGTATCAAATCTTCATTTTTAGATCTCCCCTTGCCCCCCTGCATTTCTGCCATGCCTCTCCTTCAGCACATTACTTCCCTCAGCTAATTAGCATGCAGCCCAGACATTCCACACTGCTAGCTAATGTAAGCAGAGTCAGAATGAGCTCTACCCTGACATCTGGTGGTGAGCTGTGGAAAAGGACTTCTAGGGCTGATCTCGTTTGCATGGGCACACCAACCCTGCCTAACATGATGGACTGCCTGTCCAAATGGTCACATTGGCTGCTGTGAGATCCCCAGTCTCTTTGTTATTGGGGCAGGAGTAATAAAGGGTTGTTATCCTGGTTATGTGAATCAAGGACAGTAGAACTGTACTTGGCATTTTATGATGGAGGGACTCGCCCTCAACTAAGCAGCACTCGTTAGGCAAGGAACATGAGTTCCAAAACCCAGTACCTGGTAGTGTGGGCCCCAAACTCTACTTTGACCCCTTCTCTCTCCACCGTGTAATAACAGAGCTAATTTTGACTCCATTAGAAGTCTTGTTACATGCTGCAGAGCTGAAATCACTGATACCTAGGTCTAAGCATTAGACCTAATTTGGCTAGTGGTGCACCACACTGGGACCCCCCCTACTACCAGCTAAACTCCCTGAGAGCCGAAGTCACTAAGAGCTGAGCTCACTGAGAGCTGTGTTAAGTAGGTGGGGGGCGGGAGGCTGAAGGCAAGTTGGTGAGTGGCTAGCAGGATGGAGAGCGGAGCGGATAGCAGGGCAGTTGGCAGAGAGGAGTGGACAGCAGGATGGCTAGCGGAGAGGAGCGGAGCGGATAGCATGGCGGTTGGCAGAGAGGAGCGGAAAGCAGGACGGCTGGCGGAGAGGCGCAGCTCACGGTGAAGACTGCAGCAGAACCCCATGGAGAGGCGTGGCACTCAGCCGTTGACCTGAGCAGCGGAGCATGTAAGATGCCCCCCATACCTCCCTCCAGTTCCACCCAGGCGGGGAGGTAAACTCTGCAGATGAACTTCTGAACTCTGGGGCTGCACTGACCAAGGTCAGAAACTGTGCATGGGGTGACGGGTGGGTTACTGGACTTAAGACTCTGAGGGGAAAAGGACACTGCCAAACTTACTTGGGGGTGCGTCTTTTGCTCATGGTTTGTGTTATGAATCCTGTTTATGGTGTTTCCCCAACATAATGCCGCATTGTTTCCCTCCTTTATTAAAAGGCTTTTGCTACACTCAGACTCTGTGCTTGCCAGAGGGGAAGTATTGCCTCTTAGGGGCGCCCGGGAGGGTGGTATGTAATTGTTCCAGGTCACTGGGTGGGGGCTCGAGCCGGTTTTGCACTGTGTTATTGAAATGGAACCCCTAGATACTGAACCGGGCCCTTGTTGCTGCCAACTCTGACGGGCAGAAGGGTTACACTAAATATAAACAATCCTTTTATTTTTCCTTTTGTTTGAGTGTTGTTGACGGAGCTTTTTGTTCACATGACAGGTAGACAATTAGCTGTGTGAGATGCATCCTCACGTCTGTTTCCCTTAGACGGCTGCTGGGGACATTGGAGTCCCATCCATCAGCCAGTCACCAGTCCATGTCAACACAAAGGGGCAAAAAACAGGGGACACCTTCAAATTGGGTGGAGTTCCAGCAAGGTAATGGGGATTGGAACCTCCTGAGTTCTGTTCCCATCTCCAGAGTGGAGTGTGTTCTGGTAGTTAGGCCAGGGGACTGGGAATCAGGACTCCTAGGTTCTGTACCCACCTCTGGATTTGCCGTGAGCCCTTGGACAAGTTACTTCCCCTTGCTGTGTCTCAGTTTCCCCATTTGTACTTTAGGCAACAATCCTGTATTTGCAGAGATTCAGTGCTCTCGTACGTCGTTTCCATCTCTGATTTCTATGGTCTGTAACAATGGGAAGATGACACTTGCCAACCTCCCAGGGCTTTAGGTTTATTTAGTTTGTGTCTGTAAAGCTCTTTGAGATCCCTGATAGAAGGGGCTCTAAGGGAGCCATTATAACTTGCCCTAGCTGGGCACACTGGCACGATCCCTCTTCACGTCCCCTGCAGGAGCTTATTGAGAGCTTTGGCCCTGGTAGCTGGTTTGCCGGCCTGTCTGTAATGCCTTTGGAGCAATGATGCCCCAGGTGAGTGAGGGATGAGCACATCATAGCTCTTCTGGTACACAGTGTCTATGGCGCATCATTTGGTGCCTCGAGGATCCCTTTTATACCTATTACACGGGGCTATGTAGTGACCTGCAGACTGAAGTGCAAAGCTGAGAGGGTTCTCTGATGGATCAACTGTAACTGACACCCTGCCTTCCCTGGGCTGTAATGCACAACACAGACCCTCGGGGCATGAGACACATTCATTTTATAGAGCACTGAAACAGAGCACTCTCCAGCTGGGATAATAAAGAAGGGAAGTTTCTAAACAGCTCCCGGTGGAACACACTACAAAACCCTTTGCGAAAGGCTTTCAAAAGTGGCTTTAAAATGGCTCTTACTGGAGCGTGATTTGACAGGGCTTGAGTGTGGGGTGGGAGGGAACCTCAAAGCAACACAGATCATTTTTGGAATAAAGAGAAAGCCGTTTACGTTATTAGATGCGCATGTGCTCCTCTCATCCGCTTCCAGCTCCCAAAGCAGGTGGCAAGTCTCACAGCACATCTCAAGGCACCATGAGGGGGTCTGTGCCCACTCCCTGCCATGGTCCTTCATGTTCCAGTTCAGCAGGGAGCCAGCAGCCATGTCTTATGTCTGCATTCGCAGGAGTCACTCACTACCCACTGATTGCAAGCTGCTTAGTGTGAGCATACACAGGGGCCCCCCTGATGCAGTTCTTTGGATCTGACTTTGTTCCAGACAAGCATTTGGGGCCTGATCCTGCACCATGGAGATCAGTGGCAGTTTTCCCATTGATTTCGACAAGATTAGGATAGGGCTGTCTTGGTAACATTCCCACAGATTTCTTTTTTTGCCTCTGTAATATCCTCTTAGGAGATGGAAAATACTCTTGCTTCCCATCACATGTTTGTCCTTTTACTGACTGCTTCTCACCTCTGCTCTGCTGGGTTTTTAATAGAGGTGCAGGGGGAGTGAAAAGCCAGCATGGTTCCACTCCATTTATTTCCTGTTTGTGTCCCACCATTGTCAATGATTTCAGTTCCAGCTTGGGAAAGAGGGTTTTAGTTAAAAAAGAAGAGACAAAAAAAAAAACCAAAAAACAAAAAAGCCCCCCTTCAAACCAAAAACCAGATGCTACTGTATTACCAAATACATTTGATAAAGAATGTGATCCTGGGAGTCTGATCCCACCTGAGGCTGTTAAAGAGGAAAGATTTTTGCCAATCAAATACACATCTCCCCCTCTGTGTCACCTGTTTTACTTTTTGCATTTCGCTCACCTGGGACAATGAAACTAGACTAGTCATTTTCACCTTCTGGTTCCCAAGCCCTGACCTAGAGCAGTGGTTCTCAACCAGGGTTACGCATACCCCTGTGGGGTACGCAGAGGTCTTCCAGGGGATATATCAACAATCAACTCATCTAGATATTTGCCTAGTTTTACAACAGACTACATAAAAAACACTGGCGAAGTCAGTACAAACTAAAATTTTATAGAGACAATGATTTGTTTATACTGCGCTATATACTGTACACTGAAATGTAAGTACAATATTTATATTCCAATTGATTTATTTTGTAATTATATGGTAAAAATGAGAAAGTAAGTGATTTTTCAGTAATAGTGCACTGTGACACTTTTGTATTTTTATGCCTGATTTTGTAAGCAAGTCATTTTTAAGTGAGGTGGAACTTGGGGTACGCAAGACAAATCAGACTCCTGAAAGGGGTACAGTAGTCTGGAAAGGTAGAGAGCCACTGACCTAGAGTTTCACTGCTCTGAGCTTCAAATATCACAGGGGAAGGTTTAACCCTTCAGAGGGGGTAGTACCCTAGAGACTTGCGGCTGGAAGGTAATGATCCAGGGGAGCCTTAAAAAGAATATAGCAGATTAACTACCTTCGGAGCAGAGGCCTTGTGAAAGGAGTATAACTAGAAGTAATGGGATGAAATTAGAAATGGAAGATCAGGAAAATCTTCCTGACAGCAAGATCTATCAGGCTTATGAGTCATCTCATGATGGAAGACAGTTAAAATTACAAAAGTTACAAAAAATTACAAAAAATATTGCAGTGCAAATACTAGAAAATGTGCAACAGGGTTCAATCCTGCCCTGGTTCTGGGACAGAGAGTGAATGACCTAACAGTTCTTTTGCATCTCTAGATTCCATGAACACTAGCTGCAGAGCTGATTGGTGCAGTACAGGCCTTCAGCATCTCCTGCTTTGACGTAAGCTTCTCCCCTCTGGCCTTCCTGACACCCCTGTGGCCCCCACTGTGGTTTTACAATACAACCACCAGGATTATCTTCCCTCAGCCATCACTCTGACCATGCCACCCTTTCTTTAAATCTATCCACTGGCTCCACCTTTCCCGCTGCATCAAGTTCAACTTTCTTGTCCTTATCTCCAGGACCCTGCAGTGCTCTTCCATCTCTGCTTATCTGATCTTGTCTCTTATTGCATCCATCCCCTCTTCCCTCCCTTTGCTCTGCCAGCAATGCTAGCCTTAAAGCCTGCTCTCTCTCAATACCATCTTCCATGCCTACCACAGGCGGCCCCACTAACCCTCTCCATACTCTGAACCAGTAGCTACTCTTTTTATTAGGCCTACAAGAAATTAACCAGCATCACACCAGAGTTCTGTGGCTGAGGCAGGGATAGAATCCAGTTCTCCAGGGCAGAATTCAACTGCTGTAATCATGAAATCAGCCTTTCTCTTCCTGCAATCCCCTGCCTCATTAACTACGCACCTTCCAACTTCTGCAACAAAAGAATCCTACAGGCAACAGCCTCCTTTACTACAAAACCCTGATTCATCCCCAGAGCATTGTCCATCCTACATACTTGAATGAAGCAGGAGAGGTCCTGGGGGAAAAAGTAGTGTGTGATCATGTAATTAAAGACTGTGTCATAACGCATACGCACAAGGGAGTGGATTGAAGTTCCTGTGCAGCCTTAATTCTGTAACTTGTGAGTGCTTGTCTTTGCAAGCTTCATAATGTTCTTTGAATGTAGTTTTATTGGCTGTAATGATCTCGTAATACTGATGTTGTTGGACTCATGATGGGCTGAGCACTGGCAACTCAGAAGAAGTCCCCACTACCTCTCCCATTATAATTAATTAGCTTATTGCATGGAGTTATAGCTCCCCCCCCAGTGTCCAGCCACAGAGAGGATAAAAGCTTGCTACTGACAGTGAACGAAGCTACGCTTTTAGCCCAAGCACCAGGGACTGGTGTTGGAGATCCCCCAGCTGACAGTTGTGGAGTGGGCATAGTAAGTTACAAAGAACCTTGGGTGTTTTGGAAAGTGCCTCAGTCCCTTTCATGACCCAGGTTAAATGAAAGGAAAGTGGGAGTCCTTAGCATAGGCCTCTGAACTCCAGCCCTGGAGCCCACTGGCTTTAACAGCAGCCCATTCTGTCTCCAGGGCTCCCTGGGGTAATATATTCTGGAGATGAATTATTACTTTTGCAATGAGTTCAGCTTGCGGTTCCTACTAGCGATAGTGGTGAGCTGTGTGCACAGCATCAGCACCCCCATCCACATGTAAGTCCAGCCAGAGTACCCCTGTACACGGCTTCCTCTGAGCCCACCCCACTGCTTGCTACCTGCGCTCTGCCTCGCGCCTGTCACTTCAGAGTGACTCCGGTGTGTGCGTGCACGTGTACGGCTGCTTGTCTTTGTGCACAGCCTTCACAGTGACAATCTGTGCTGGGGCACAGACTGTGTAATTGCCCAGCCCAGCTGTTTGCATCAGAAAATGCTCTGAAACCTAAGTAGTTTGTAGTCTCTGGTGCACAGCTCGCCCAGCAAGGATCATAGACCCAGGAGCAGTTACACCTCCTGGAGCAAATGGAAATCATCCCTTCCAAGGCTGGGGCAGCTGCTCCCTTCTGCATGCCAACGGGGAACTTGCATGGAGCAACCGAGCTCAAAATCAATAGCAAATAGGAGTATCAAATTCCTCTTTCTGCTCGAGAGGCAATTGCTTCGTGCTCACATGGCAGCTGCTAATTTTTCTATTTACCTTCTGATTTATAAAATTGGGGCCCTGTCAACACCACTTGCAGCCACAAAGAGCTCTGTTTTCCCAGGCAACCATTGTGCTTAGAGGCACTGCATCGTACAGCCAAACCACACAGTGGGGCTGGAGCGAGGTCAAGGGGCTGGGCCGGCAGGTGGAATACCCAGCGGTGGTTCTGATTGTTGTGGGGAATGCGCAACACCCTTGATGTCACCTGGCTAAGTGGGATGTGTTAACTAGCACTGTGCATCTCACCCAGGAAAGAGAGAGGGGGGTTGATGCAAAGGAGGGAGGACTAGGAGTGACGGGGGTGAAAACAAGCAAAGGAAAATAACTTGCTAACACTGCCATCTATTAAACCCTCCCCCACCCAGGGCAGAGGTTGGAGTCCTATCTCTGGGGATGTTTAGAACTAGACTGGACAAAGCCCCGAGGAATAGACTGTAAGGAACTGTGGTGCCGTGGCTCCCAGGCAGGGACCAGCTGGGATCAGATGGCCCCTCTCTGTTTCTAATGTTCATAGTTCTGCAATATTGGCCCGAGAGGCCTGCTGGGGGTAGAAATGGGAGAGCAGGCTTCTTTAGGAAGAGTAGTGTTAGCAGAGAGAGCAGCCAGGAGCCTGAGCCGCATTCTGGGAAGCCACTGTTGAATGGAGAAAAGGGAAGGGAATCAAGCCAACTGAAGCCCGCCACTCCCAGCCATCATGCCTAGCATCAGACAGCCGTTGATCGTTAGCTCTTTGGGCATCACTAAACATACTATGATTTTAAAAACAGAATCCCCCCCTCCAGTCAAGTGGAGGATACTGCTGTTGGGAAGCTCATGGTCACGTTGCGAGGAGGGGGAGCAGGTTCCATGTAACAGGGTCCAAGGCGGCTCTGCATTTTTTGTGGCTGCGAGCAGCTGAGGTTTCACACTCAGCTCAATGGCGTTTGTCTGTCCGTCTAGCACAGAGGTGGGCAAACTATGGCCTGCAGGTCACATCCGGCCCAGGGGACCCTCCTGCCCGGCCCCTGAGCTCCTGGCCCGGGAGGCTCGCCCCGGCCCCGCCCCTGCTCTTCCCCCTCCCCCTCAGCCTGAGTGCACCATGCTCTGGGCGGCTGGGCAGGAGGTGTAACTGTGTCAGGGGTCAGGGGTGTGGATAGGGGTCGGGGGGGTCACAGGGCGGGGAATAGGGGGGTTGGATGGGGCAGGGGTCCCCGGGAGGCAGTCAGGAATGAGGGGAGGGGGTTGGATGGGGTGGCAGGGGGCAGTCAGGGGTGGGGAGTCCAGGGGTTGTCAGGGGACAGGGAGCAGGGGGTGGTGGATGGGGCAGGAGTCCCGGTGGGGCCATCAGGGGACAGGGAACGGGGGGGTTGGATGGGGCAGGAGTCCCGGGGGAGCTGTCAGGGGGCAAGAAACGGGGTGGGGGGTCGGATAGGAGGCGGGGGCTGGGCCACACCTGGCTGTTTGGGGAGACACAGCCTCCCCTAACTGGCCCTCCATACAATTTTGGAAACCCGATGTGGCCCTCAGGCCAAAAAGTTTGCCCGCCCCTGCTGTAGAAGAGTCAGCCCCTGACGTGGTGAGACAATTATTTTCCAGCTCCTTTAATGAGGGCTGAGGCAGGATCCGGGGTGTAGCCTCCATGAGAGGCTGAGCTGGGCAGAGCTTTCCCCCTGCCTCGGATGCTGTTTGCTGGGAAGAAGGCACACTGGGAGAAAGAAGATCGGAAGAGGCAGCTGTGGGCAGGGGAAGAGAGCTGAGAGCAGGACTGCTTCCTTCCAACTTGCTTTTTCCTTTCCAGTTCACAGCTGGGTCTGTCCCTCCCCGATACGTTGCGCTGCACCCTGATCTCTCAAGGAGTGTGTCACACTCTCCCAAAAGTTGTGGGAGGGGGCAGGTGCTGGTGGGGAAGGCCAAGCGATAGCAGCCTGTTTGGAACCCTCGATAAATGCTCCAGTGCAGTCAGCGTGAAATGAAGAAATATTGCTCCCGGTAAATATTTATTTTATATCAGAAATTAGCATACCAAATGTAATTAAAAAACAACGTCGTGTGTATGCTCCCCGCCCCCCCACCTTTAGTCTGTCAAATGGCATCTTAGAATAACTAGTCAGAAGGAATGTGGCCTAATTAGCAAGCAGCTTACTGTCGCCATTTGATAATTACACTGCAATGAAATTCTGAAATGAGGACGGGTTTTGTTTCTGCCCTTCCCTGGCAGAAGCCAGTGCCGGCTGGTTTTCATTCTCCCCACCTTTATTTTGTCTTCCTCTTTCGGAATGTATTAGAGCTGACGTGCCAGAGCAGCCAAATGCCAGCCTAGGAAAATTGCTGATGAAGGGCCCCGTGAGTGACACCTGGCAGCAGTGACACTGTGTCTAACAGGTTTCAGAGTAGCAGCCGTGTTTGTCTGTATCCGCAAAAAGAACGAGGAGGACTTGTGGCACCTTAGAGACTAACAAATTTATTGGAGCATAAGCTTCCGTGAGCTACAGCTCACTTCATCGGTTTCTCTGAGGCCCAGCAGGGTGGCAGCCTCTCTGAGCTGAAGCGGAGAAGGGGCAGTCGCCTTGCTGTGCTTCAAGCACATCTGAGCAGCAGGCGGCTGCCTGGGAATTTGGCTGGGATGCTGAAAGGAGGTGAAATGAAGAAAAAAAGGGGAAAGAGAGCTGCCCCAAGCCTCTTGGAGGAGCCAAGGATTTGTTTCTAGAGATTAGGGGCAGGATAAGAAGAAGCCCTAGGAAGAAACAATCCAAAAGGCCACAGGGAATGTTGCTGATGCCAGTCTTTTGCACAGCAGTTTGATTAATTATCATCTAACTATCCATCCATCCATCCATCCATCCATCCATCCATCCATCCAATGGTAAACAGTTTAGGGAGGACATACTGTGACTTAAATCCATCAGAAATGACCCCTAAGGAAGAAAGAGCTTGTTTGCACAGCACCTATCACAGTGAGGTCATAGGTCATGACTAGGTCTCCTAGGCGCTGCCATAATACAAATAGATAGATAGATAGATTGGATTAGATGCTTGTGGAAACCTTTCTACCTCTGTTGCTAGAGTCAAAATAATATTTTGCCTTCTCCAAAAAATAAGACATAAACCAGACGTGAGCCCCAGAACTGCTGAGCCCTGCTCCCTGCCATCACAAGCAACCCCATCATACAGTCTCATGCATACATCTGTCCAGCATTCTCTTCAAATTAATTGTGTCCCCCCCCAACTCCTGTTGGAAGGCTTTTCTGGAACCTCACCCGTCTGAGGGTTAGAAACCTTCTTATTATTTACAGCCTTAATTTGTTCATGGTCAGTTTATATCCATTTGTTCTTGTGCCAGCACTGTCCTTTAGCTTAAATAGCTCTTCTCTGCCTCTGGTATTTATCCCCCTAATGAGCTATGCACTTTAACCTAGAGAGATAGGTCAGTTATCTCTCTATTTTACAGATGGGGAAACTGAGGCAGAGAGCAATTACGTGACAAGCCTAAAATTATACAGAGAGTCAGTGGCAGAAATGGGAGTAGAATTTACAAGTCTGGACCCTGCATCACCTGCTTCAACCACTAGACCACGCTCCCTTCCACAGCTGGGTAAGGAACCTAGGAGTGCAATTCCCCATCTCCTGCTCTAATCACTAGAGAGTAGGTGTCTTCTCTGCTGCTCCTCAGGCTGCAAAGCAGAGCAAAGAAACATTGGAGCTTGGAATGCTGACCTCCAGACACAACTACTTCCTGGTGTTGGTGATAGGAGTGCTTTCCTAGCCGTCTTCAAGAGTTTTCCATCTTAAGAAGGAAGGTCTCATCCGTATGGGTGGTAGCCCTGAGCTTTGATGTTCTGGACTGGTTCTGGTCTTTGTAGTTGAATGTAGCAGGTATACAAAAAAACACCTGGTTTGATTGGGGAAAACAAAACAAAACAAAACAAAACCCAGCTTCCACCCCACCCCCCAATAGAGTTACCTCAGAGACTGCCTGGTTTTTTTGCCTGGTCCCATGTAGTTTGTTACTCTGTGACATTTGCTCCTTGGCAGTGAAATTACATGTCCTGTTTCTTTAACTGTGTAGCAGGAAGCCATGCAACAGGGGAGCTGGCAAGGCTACAAGCAGAAGGGCTACAGTGAAGCAGCCAGCCAGCCTGGGAAACTTTAGAGATAACCTGATGGGCTGTTCATCCTCCCAGGAAGTACTTGTCTCCCTGTTTGCAACAGCCTAGTCATCTCCAATGCAAAAGACCACAAACTCCCAGCATGGAGAATCCTGAGTGCAGGTGGGGAATAAACCCTAGGCTGGGGGTGACTGAAGGGGGGTGTTTATTTTCATGTGAACACTCCTGGGAAACACAGACAAAGGGGAAGGGAGAGGCAGAAAATATCAGAGAAATAGAATTGCTTGCAATGGAAACAGCTTCCCTGGAGGCTCTTTAGAATGAGGCTTTTCATGAGACCAGAGCAAAGCAACTGACAAAGGAAGGCATTGAAGGGGGCGGTACTCTGCTGTGGGGAACAAGGTTGCTAAGGGGTTAAGAATTTGGAGACTTTAACAGCAGACTGGATCATGATTCTATGATTCTATGTGGGGACAAGATACTGAGACATTAATTAACACCGAGGCTCTAATGCTCTTTGATTCCACGGAAGCTGTGTCATTTGGGGCAGCTGGGTGGATACTGATCCAGGGGTTATTGGTGGTAACAGTAGGCATGGTGGTAAAGAGTATTGGGGTCAGGGCAAATCTGAGCACGTCAGCCTGCAACTGTGACATGATGGCGGAGAAGCATCCCCACAGACTGAAGGGAGGGGAACATAAGGGGATCAGCAAGGAGGGAAACTCTGGGCCCCAATCCCAGGGGAGAGAGGAGATCCCACCTGGGATACAGAGCTCAGCTCTGGGTACCTCAATCTCAATGCCTTCATACCCTAGGAGCAGGGACAGGAGAGACCCCACCTATACCATTCTAGTGAGCCTTTGCCTGGGCTCCCATGCTCAGCTCTGGGCCCCCAGAGATATTGACAAAATGGGGGAATCTCCGAGAAGAGCCACAAATGCTGTCAAGGGGCTAGAGGGACCCAGTTTACAAGAGGAGATTAAAAGAGCTAAATAACATGTAGCCACCCACTCCTCAGACAGATTTGCTGGGTGGAGGTGGTGGGAGGGGGCGTATATGCAAATTCAAAAGGCAACAAAGCTGTTGATGTTTTAATTTATTATTGTAATGTTTTTATGCCCTACAAACAGGTTCCCTATGATAAATCTGTCATAAGGGGGTGCAGTCCCACGAAGCTCGGGGGTTGTGAGTTGCCCTGTTTCACCCTGACATGACGAGAGAAGCCCAGAGCCAGGCTCAGTGCTTGGATACATATATGGTTCTGATGCTGCTGGTCCAAGTTTTGGGCTGAGATTCAGGTCAGTCTTTATTTTTTCCAAACTGGCTCAGCCAGCCCGAGAAACAAACCCTGCCTTGTCCCATGGGCCTCCTGTGGTGAAGTGCATGCTGGGAAATCCATCAGTTCCCTCCCCCCCGCTGTAGTCACTTGGGGCCAGATTTTCAAAGTTATTTAGACTGTAGGCATGTAAAGATGCAGATGGGCCGCTAGTGGGGTTTTCAAAAAGCACCTCGGTGCCTAACTCCCAGTGATGTCAAGGGGTGCCAAGAGGAGCGGAAGCAGGAGCGGGAGTGTGATCAGTGAGGGAAAGGGCCTGCTGGGGTGCTCTGTCTGCTGGGACACAGGCTGGTTTTGAACAGGTTTCTGGGGGAATGTCAATGAACCCTAATTCCCTTTAATGACTGTGACGGGGGAGCTCTACGCAGCCTGATTTGCATCCGCTCCTATCTCCTTCATCTCTCCTGCTTTGTTCTTAATTACCCCTGCTTTGTTAATGTAATTGGCTGTGCCCCAATTGCTCTCTGAATTGCTGTCAAAGGCCTTGCCACAACTGCCTGGAAGCTCCCTCGCCATCCATGACAGGGGCTGGACCTTTCAAGGATGAAGGAGTTGCTGGAGGCTGGGCCCCGTTTAGTCTGTGTCTCTGCTACCAGCTTGCTTTGCTTATATAGCACAATCCCCCCTGTTCTGAGCGAGCTGCCTCCAGGTTGAGGAGCAGCAACTATTCCATTGGAGAGGGCCTTTGTTAACCCAAGGGCCTTGCTTGGAGGATCCGGTGATGCTCCTGACTTTCTGGAAAGTCCTTCCCTCACTCTGAGAGGGCAGATAAGATTTCTGCAGCACTACTGCAACTGCGGCCGCCCCAGGCTCTGGCTTTCTAATTGCAGTACGCAGCTGGGTTCTTCTGGGGCTCCAGCAGGGTGGGCGATTGAATAGAAAGAGGGCTGGCATTTCATTTAAGTCATTCGAAAGCTCCTTGGGGAGAAGAGATGAAGAGAGGGAGGGGGAAAGAGAGAACGAGCAGGAGGGGAGTGATGGAGAGTGTGAAGAAAAGGGGAATGAGGGAAGGAGCCAGTGAAGGACAGGAATAGAGTGGAAATGTGTGAGGGAAAGAAGAGGAGAGAGGGAAGTGTGAGAGAGGAGATGGAGGATGTGACGAGGTGGTAGCGGGGGTCTTTGCTGGGCGCGTGGTTCCATCTCCCCACCCGGGGGACCAGCGTGTGCTGCCTGTATGTTCTGTATCCATCCTGCCATCTTGGGGAAGTCAGCATGGGCTCCTGCCTCAGGCCAGCTCCCCGCCGGCTCTTATTGTGGGCTCTTGTGCCTCCCCTCAGCCTGCCCCCTCGCTAAGAATCACAAGGGGCCTCGCAGATTTTCTTGTGAGTCTCTGTTACTTCAGCAAGACACATGAATGTGGCAGCAAGATGCCCAGGTTACAGAGGGCAGAGCACTGGCCCCTCAAGTCGAGAGGCCCAGGAGCCTCTGTTCACAACCTGGGATATTAGGGCACTGAAACCTCTTGAGCTGTTCATGCAAGACATAAGGAAATGGTGAGGATGTCCAAAAGCCAGCTGCTCTCCTGAGCTTTCCCTTACCCAGAAGAGATTCCCCTTTCCCGTTTGGAACCCATTGTTGGGAGAGGGGGGTTCTGATTCAGACTCAGATTTGACCTCCCATGCCGCCGGCGCATGAGGTTGAGGTTCTGGTTTGGGCCTGGATCTGGTAGCCTGTCTCTTGCAGAGGGCAGTAATTCATTCCCCTCCCATAGTGCAGCTGGGCAGTGTGCAGTGGTCTGACACAGGGTAGAGAGAAGGGACTCCTCCCTGCCTCCTGGGGGAAATCAGTTTGTGCTCTGAACCATGAGGTTTGATGATCCCACCTCACTGCATAGCCCTGTTCAGCCCTTTTGCCATACCCAGCTCCACAGCCACTGACTCTCCAACCTCCTGTGGCGGTGAGTTCCACAGCTCACCCCATGCTCCCTGTGCTGCTTCAGAGTAAAGATTCACACCCCTCATGACACCACTGATTTGTGTCCAAACCCAGAGATTGCTTCTGAGGGGTGTCCAGGAGCCAGACAATACAGGTACAGCTGCTGCCAATGGGAATGTCAGCAGATCAGGGAGATTAGCGAAAAGATCCTGCGCGGATGAGATCAAACAGCAGAGAACATTGCTGAAATGGTTTAGTGTTCCTTTCTGCAGGGGAGATTCTAATGCACCAGGACTCTAAAGACTGTGTGCGTCTGTGTCTGTCTCTCTCTCCACCACCCCCTTCCATCTTTGTCTCTCTCTCTGTGGCAGAGGACTTGGGCAGCATCAGACTATTGTTTAACTAGCACAATAATATTAATGTCCTTTCCCATCAGCAGAAGGAAGCCAGCTTCCCTTAGGAGTGCTTCAGCAGAAAGGAGTCTGTGCCCACCCCATCCCCACAGTGCTATTGCCCACCCCTGTCTCGGCTAAACCAGCTTAGCTGCCAAATGCACCATTTGACATGTGTTTTATTTCAATTTCGACCTCCTTGCCAGCAGCAGATCAGCCTCCCCTACCTGCCTTCTTCTTTTCCTCTGCTTGCTTCTCTCTTCCTTCCTCCTCTCTTTCTTTTCTGCTCTCCTCTGTCCCTTTCTCTCTGTCTCCTTGGTCTCCTACTCAGGTGTTTATCTCCTTGCTCTGTCTCTGTGTGTCTCTTTTGCATTACTGTCACTCTTGCTGTGTGTGCGTGTTGCTCTCTATCTTTCCCTATCCATATTGATTGAGTGTCTCTGTTTCCCCCTGTTCTCATTAGATTCAGCCTTAAGCCCTGCACTGCAGATCCAGGGAGTGTGTGGTCTGGGAATCAGGAGCCCAAACCACACGGGGCCCTGTCCTGTGAACGCACGAACCCCACAGCAGTTAATGGAGCTGTGTGTGGGCTTGTCCAGCGGGCGCAACAGGACCCCTGGCAGCGAAGACCATTCTGGGTTCTGATCTTGCCACCGTGCGCTCTTGGCCTCATCCTGAGAATCCCATTGACTCCAGGGGAAGTTGTGGGTACTCAGCTCTGCTCAGGGGTCAGGCCTGCTCTCATATCAAGGCCGCTGCCCTTATGTTTAGCTCAGTTGAGCTGGAAAACTCTGTATGAAGCTGAAGGGCAGCATGTGCTGAACAGCTGAACTTCCCCCAAGCAGAGAAGTCACTGCCCCTTCTTCCTCTCCCTCAGAGGCTGGCTTCCTGGGCTGGCTGGAGTCCTCTCCTTTGTGCACTTTAACTCCTCAGCCATTCTTGTCTTCAGTCTGCTTCCCTCTCCTCAGGCCAAGGGATGGGGGCTGACAGCTTTCCAAGGAGGCGGGAGAGGGGGATGGGGAGAGGAGAAGGGGATAGCAAGAGAGAAGTCATGCTCAGGTAGAACCAGCCCTGGGGATTTTGGGTATGGAGACCCAGGCTGTGCAGGACTCTCCCATGATAAACTGAGTTAGGGTGACCAGATGTCCCGATTTTTGGGTCTTTTTCTCACATAGGAACCTATTACCCCGTCAAGGTTCCTTCCCCACTCTGAACTCTAGGGTACAGCTTAGGTTAAAAGCTGCCACCACCAAAGTGTTACACAAAGAACAGGGGAAGTGCCCACTTGGAAACATCTCTCCCCCCCAAAAATATCCCCCCACGCACTACATCCCCTTTCCTGGGGAAGGCTTGATAAAAATCCTCACCAATTTGCTTAGGTGAACACAGACCCAAACCCTTGGATCTTAAGAACAATGAAAGTATCTTGTCTCCTCATTGGTCATTTTGGTCAGGTGCCAGTGAGGTTATCTTAGCTTCTTAACCCTTTACAGGTGAAAGGGTTTTTCCTTTAGCCAGGAGGGATTTAAAAGTGTTTACCCTTCCCCTTATATTTATGACACGCCCCCCCAAATCACAGATAGGGTGAAATGCTGGCTGTGATTTCTTCCTGGAGCTCTAGGAGAAAACAGAGTTAATAAGACACATGCACCTCTAAATATACTACCAAGTATATAAAGACTAACAATATTTTCCACATCTCAAGGACAATTTTAACCAGTTGATTCTGGGAAACTTTCATGGGAGAGTGCATCAGCCACTTTGTTAGAAGCTCCTGAGGTGTGTTGGATGTCGAAATCAAAATCTTGGAGAGCTAAACTCCACCAAATAAATTTTTTGTTATTTCCCGTAGCGGTATGAAGCCACTGTAGCACAGCGTGGTCCGTTTGCAGGTGGAAACGCCGCCCCCAAACGTATGGGCGTAGCTTTTCCAGAGTGTAGACAATGGCGTAACATTCTTTTTCACTGACTGACCAGTTGCTTTCCCTCTCAGACAGCTTCTTGCTGAGAAACACTGTAGGATGGAATTCTTGATCCTGTCCTTCCTGCATTAAAACTTCTCCCACACCATGCTCGGATGCAACTGTGGTTACTAGGAACGGTTTGTCAAAATCTGGGGCCCTTAGCACAGGGTCAGACATGAGTGTCGCTTTCAGCTGGTTAAAGGCCTTCTGACACTCTTCAGTCCATTGAATCATAGAATCATAGAATATCAGGGTTGGAAGGGACCTCAGGAGGTCATCTAGTCCAACCCCCTGCTCAAAAGCAGGACCAATCCCCAATTAAATCATCCCAGCCAGGGCTTTGTCAAGCCTGACCTTAAAAACTTCTAAGGAAGGAGATTCCACCACCTCCCTAGGCAACGCATTCCAGTGTTTCACCACCCTCCTAGTGAAAAAGTTTTTCCTAATATCCAACCTAAACCTCCCCCACTGCAACTTGAGACCATTACTCCTGTCCTCTTCCACCACTGAGAATAGTCTAGAACCATCCTCTCTGGAACCACCTCTCAGGTAGTTGAAAGCAGCTATCAAATCCCCCCTCATTCTTCTCTTCTGCAGACTAAACAATCCCAGTTCCCTCAGCCTCTCCTCATAAGTCACGTGTTCCAGACCCCTAATCATTTTTGTTGCCCTTCGCTGGACTCTTTCCAATTTATCCACATCCTTCTTGTAGTGTGGGGCCCAAAACTGGACACAGTACTCCAGATGAGGCCTCACCAATGTCGAATAGAGGGGGACGATCACGTCCCTCGATCTGCTCGCTATGCCCCTACTTATACATCCAAAAATGCCGTCGGCCTTCTTGGCAACAAGGGCACACTGCTGACTCATATCCAGCTTCTCGTCCACTGTCACCCCTAGGTCCTTTTCCGCAGAACTGCTGCCTAGCCATTCGGTCCCTAGTCTGTAGCTGTGCATTGGGTTCTTCCATCCTAAGTGCAGGACCCTGCACTTATCCTTATTGAACCTCATCAGATTTCTTTTGGCCCAATCCTCCAATTTGACTAGGTCCCTCTGTATCCTATCCCTGCCCTCCAGCGTATCTACCACTCCTCCCAGTTTAGTATCATCCGCAAATTTGCTGAGAGTGCAATCCACACCATCCTCCAGATCATTTATGAAGATATTGAACAAAACCGGCCCCAGGACCGACCCCTGGGGCACTCCACTTGATACCGGCTGCCAACTAGACATGGAGCCATTGATCACTACCCATTGAGCCCGACAATCTAGCCAACTTTCTACCCACCTTATAGTGCATTCATCCAGCCCGTACTTCTTTAACTTGCTGACAAGAATACTGTGGGAGACCGTGTCAAAAGCTTTGCTAAAGTCAAGATACAATACATCCACTGCTTTCCCTTCATCCACAGAACCAGTAATCTCATCATAGAAGGCGATTAGATTAGTCAGGCATGACCTTCCCTTAGTGAATCCATGCTGACTGTTCCTGATCACTTTCCTCTCATGTAAGTGCTTCAGGATTGATTCTTTGAGGACCTGCTCCATGATTTTTCCGGGGACTGAAGTGAGGCTGACTGGCCTGTAGTTCCCAGGATCCTCCTTCTTCCCTTTTTTAAAGATTGGCACTACATTAGCCTTTTTCCAGTCATCCGGGACTTCCCCCGTTTGCCACGAGTTTTCAAAGATAATGGCCAATGGCTCTGCAATCACAGCCGCCAGTTCCTTTAGCACTCTTGGATGCAACTCGTCTGGCCCCATGGACTTGTGCACGTCCAGCTTTTCTAAATAGTCCCTAACCACCTCTTTCTCCACAGAGGGCTGGCCATCTATTCCCCATGTTGTGATGCCCAGCGCAGCAGTCTGGGAGCTGACCTTGTTAGTGAAGACAGAGGCAAAAAAAGCATTGAGTACATTAGCTTTTTCCACATCCTCTATCACTAGGTTGCCTCCCTCATTCATTAAGGGGCCCACACTTTCCTTGGCTTTCTTCTTGTTGCCAACATACCTGAAGAAACCCTTCTTGTTACTCTTAACATCTCTCGCTAGCTGCAGCGCCAGGTGCGATTTGGCCCTCCTAATTTCATTCCTACATGCCCGAGCAATATTTTTATACTCTTTCCTGGTCATATGTCCAACCTTCCACTTCTTGTAAGCTTCTTTTTTATGTTTAAGATCCGCTAGGATTTCACCGTTAAGCCAAGCTGGTCGCCTGCCATATTTACTATTCTTTTGACACATCGGGATGGTTTGTCCCTGTAACCTCAACAGGGATTCCTTGAAATACAGCCAGCTCTCCTGGACTCCTTTCCCCTTCATGTTAGTCCCCCAGGGGATCCTACCCATCCGTTCCCTGAGGGAGTCGAAGTCTGCTTTCCTGAAGTCCAGGGCCCGTATCCTGCTGCTTACCTTTCTTCCCTGTGTCAGGATCCTGAACTCAACCAACTCATGGTCACTGCCTCCCAGATTCCCATCCACTTTTGCTTCCCCTACTAATTCTTCCCGGTTTGTGAGCAGCAGGTCAAGAAAAGCTCCCCCCCAGTTGGCTCCTCTAGCACTTGCACCAGGAAATTGTCCCCTATGCTTTCCAAAAACTTCCTGGATTGTCTGTGTACCGCTGTATTGCTCTCCCAGCAGATATCAGGAAAATTAAAGTCACCCATGAGAACCAGGGCGTGTGATCTAGTAGCTTCCGCGAGCTGCTGGAAGAAAGCCTCATCCACCTCATCCCCCTGGTCTATAGCAGACTCCCACCACTACATCACTCCTGTTGCTCACACTTCTAAACTTAATCCAGAGACACTCAGGTTTTTCTGCAGTTTCGTACCGGAGCTCTGAGCAGTCATACTGCTCCCTTACATACAGTGCTACTCCCCCACCTTTTCTGCCCTGCCTGTCCTTCCTGAACAGTTTATAACCATGCATGACAGTACTCCAGTCATGTGAGTTATCCCACCAAGTCTCTGTTATTCCAATCACGTCATAATTCCTTGACATCACCAGGACCTCCAGTTCTCCCTGCTTGTTTCCAAGGCTTTGTGCATTCATATATAAGCACTTGAGATAACCTGCTGATCGCCCCTCATTCTCAGTATGAGGCAGGAGCCCTCCCCTCACAGACATTCCTGCCTGTGCTTCCTCCCGGTATCCCGCTTTCCCACTTACCTCAGGGCTTTGGTCTCCTTCCCCCGGTGAACCTAGTTTAAAGCCCTCCTCACTAGGTCAGCCAGCCTGCTCGCAAAGATGCTCTTCCCTCTCTTCATAAGGTGGAGCCCGTCTCTGCCTAGCACTCCTCCTTCATGGAACACCATCCCATGGTCAAAGAATCCAAAGCCTTCTCTCCGACACCACCTGCGTAGTCATTCGTTGACTTCCACAATTCGACGGTCCCTACCCAGGCCTTTTCCTTCCACGGGGAGGATGGACGAGAACACCACTTGCGCCTCAAACTCCTTTATCCTTCTTCCCAGAGCCACGTAGTCTGCAGTGATCCGCTCAAGGTCATTCTTGGCAGTATCATTGGTGCCCACGTGGAGAAGCAGGAAGGGGTAGCGATCCGAGGGTTTGATGAGTCTCGGCGGACTCTCCGTCACATCGCGAATCTTAGCCCCCGGCAAGCAGCAGACTTCTCGATTTTCCCAGTCAGGGAGGCAGATAGATGACTCAGTCCCCCGGAGTAGAGAGTCCCCGACCACCACCACCCACCTCCTTCTCTTGGGAGTGGTGGTCGTGGAACCTCCCATCTCAGGACAGTGCATCTCATGCCTTCCAACCAGCGGAGTCTCCTTCTGCTTTCTCCCCCCAGACATATCATCTGGTCCACTCTCCGCAATGGTACCTGTGGAGAGAACATGAAAGCGGTTAGTTACCTGTGTCCGCGTTGCTGGAACCCGGATATTTCCCCTTCTTCTTCTGGAGGTCACATGTTGCCAAGCTTCTTCACTGGCCTCTTGGCTCCGCTGTGCAACCTGCTCTAAATCTTTAGAGCTTTGTGCCCGTAGAAGCATATCCTGACTTTTGTCCAGAAATCCTCCGTTTCTCGTATGCAACGCAGGGTCGTTATCTGTTGCTCCAGACCTTCAATCTTCTCTTCCAATATGGAGACCAGCTTGCACTTTGTACACACAAAGTCGCTTCTGTCCTGTGGAAGAAAGACAAACATGGCACATCCAGTGCAGGTCACAACAGCTGAACCCCCCCGCCCCTTCCATATCACCTTCCTACTATGAGCTTCCTCAGAGAAGTTGGCAAGATGTAAGCCTCACTGGGCTCACTCCAGGCGAACTCCCAGGCAAACTCCTGCTGTGTGCTGCTCTGCTGTCCCCCGCTGCTCAGCTGGTTCGCCGCCACTCAGCTGGTTCGCGAAGCTCTGGCTATTTTTAAATAGTCAGGCTCCCCTGAAACAAACAAACAGACAGCCCCAGTGCCCGCCCCCTGCAGGCTACCAGCCAATCAGGCACTCGCTCAGGCTCTCACACTGCCCTCCCAGCAAACACACACTCGGATACTTACTCAGCAAACACGCACTCGGATACAATGAACGGCATTGGGCTGTTTCTTTTTGGTTAGGTCTGTCAGTGGGGCGGCGATTTGGCTGTATTGCAGTACAAATTGCCTGTAATATCCGGCCAAGCCTAAGAAGGATTGGACCTGTTTCTTTGACTTTGGGACAGGCCACTTTTGGATAGCATCCACTTTGGCCTATAGGGGGTTGATAGTTCCTTGACCCACCTGGTGTCCAAGGTAAGTCACTCTGTTTAGGCCTATTTGAGACTTCTTAGCCTTAACAGTTAGTCCTGCCTCCCTTATGCTCTCAAAGACTTTTTGTAGATGTTCCAGGTGTTCTGCCCAGGAATCCGAAAATATGGCCACATTGTCAAGGTGGGCGACTAATCCCGCTAGGAGACCATCTACAAGTCTTTGGGAGGTGGCGGGTGCATTCCGCAGCCCGAAAGGGAGTATATTAAATTCATACAGCCCGACCTGTGTGGTGAAGGGTGACCTTTCCTTGGCAGATTCATCTAGCAGTACCTGCCAGTACCCCTTGGTTAAGTCCAAGGTAGAGATGAACTTGGCCCGTCCCAGTTTCTCTAATAGTTCATCTGTGTGTGGCATTGGATGGTTGTCTGGGCAAGTTACAGCATTTAGCTTACGGTAGTTCACGCAAAAAATGTATCTCCCCATCTGGTTTGGGAACTAGAACCACTGGAGATGCCCATGCACTGCCAGAGGGGGGGATTGCCCCCATCTGTAGCATATCCTGGATCTCCTGTTCTATAGCAGTTTTAGCTTGAGGAGACACCCGGTAAGGTTGGACCCTAATTGGGTGAGCATTACCTGTGTCAATGGAGTGGTATGCCCGTTCAGTCAGTCCTGGGGTGGCTGAGAACATCGGCGCGTAGCTAGTGCACCGCTCCTTGATCTGCTGTCGCTGCATACGCCCAAGGGTCATGGAGAGGTTCACCTCTTCCACGCCACCAGCACTTTTCCCTTCGTAGTAGACACCTTCAGGCCACTCAGGGTCATCTCCTCCCTGGGCTGTAAACTGACAAACCTTTAATTCTCGGGAATAAAAGGGCTTTAGATAATTAATATGGTACACCTTAGGCTTTCGGTTGGAGGTAGGGAATGCTATGAAATAATTAACAGCTCCCAGGCGCTCTTGGACCGTGAATGGCCCTTCCCACGATGCTTCCATTTTATGGGCCTGGAGCGCCTTTAAGACCATGACTTGGTCCCCTGCTTTGAAGGAACGCTCTCTGGCATGTTTATCATACCAGACTTTTTGCTCTTTTTGAGCATCCTATAGGTTTTCTTTAGCAAGGGCTAAAGAGGTTCGGAGGGTGTTTTGTAGGTTGGTTACAAAGTCCAGAATGTTAGTTCCTGGAGAAGATGTAAACCCCTCCCATTTCTGTTGCACCAACTGTAATGACCCCTTAACCTCACGGCCATATAGAAGTTCAAATGGGGAAAACCCTAAACTGGGATGTGTTACAGCTCTGTAGGCAAAGAGCAACTGCTGCAACACTAGGTCCCAATCACTGGAGTGCTCTTTTACGTATCGTGGCCCCCAAATTCCATTAAATTTCTCCACTGGGCCATTTGTTTGATGATGGTAAGGGGTGGCAACCAAGTGATTCACCCCATGAGCTTCCCAAAGGCTTTCCATAGTTCCTGCCAGGAAATTAGTTCCTGCATCTGTGAGGATGTTGGAGGGCCAACCTACCCTGGCAAAAATGTCTGCTAGTGCCTGGCACACACTTTTAGCCCTGGTGTTGCTTAGAGCTACTGCTTCCGGCCATTGGGTGGCAAAATCCATGAAAGTCAGTATGTACTGCTTTCCTCTGGGTGTCTTTTTTGGAAAAGGACCCAGAATATCCACAGCTGCTCACTGAAATGGAACCTCAATGATGGGGAGTGGCTTGAGAGAGGCTTTGACCTGGTCTTGGGGTTTTCCCACTCTTTGGCATACCTCACAAGACTGGACATAGGTAGAAACATGCTTGCCCATTCCCTCCCTGTGGAATGACCTCCCCAAATGGTCTTTGGTCCTGTTTACCCCAGCATGGCCACTAGGATGATCGTGGGCTAAGCTCAAGAGCTTTACCTGGTACTTAGTTGGAACTACCAACTGTCTCTGAGGATGCCAGTCTTCCTGGTGTCCACCAGAAAGTGTTTCCTTGTATAAAAGTCCTCTTTCTACAAAAAACCTGGATCGATTAGAAGAGCTGAGAGGCAGTGGGTTGCTCCGTGCCGCCCTCCAAGCTCTCTCGAGGCTTTCATCTGCTCCCTGTTTGGTCTGGAACTGTTCCCTTGATGCTGGAGACATCAGTTCCTCATTGGATTGTGGACCTATGCTTGGTTCCTCTGGAAGCAATGTAGGGGATGGGGCTGTTTCCGTTGACTGTGAACCGCTCTCTGCTGGTGCACTATGTTGGGGTTCAGGCTCTGGCTGAGCCTCTTGTGTAGGGTTATTAGCTGCTGCCGGTTCAGGTTCGGTGGGGCCTTCTGGTGTGGGGGTTGCAGGTACTGGATTCAGTGCTGGCAATGGGTCTGGTGCTGGTTGTTCCACCGGTTCCGGTTCTGGGGCTGGCTCTGTCTGGGTCTCTGGGACTGGATTCACTACTGCTGTTGCTGATGTTGGCATGGGGTCCGGTTCCATCACTTCTGACCGGGTCCTGGTAGAAGTTTCCAGAATAGAGCTAGGCGTAACAGCTTGCTTAGCCTGGCTGCGGGTGACCATTCCCACCCTCTTGGCTAGCTTCACATGATTGGCCAAGTCTTCCCCCTACAGTATGGGGATGGGATAATCATCATAGACTGCAAAAGTCCACATTCCTGACCAGCCCTTGTACTGGACAGGCAACTTGGCTGTAGGCAAATTGAAAGAGTTGGACTTGAAGGGTTGAATTGTCACTTGGATCTCTGGGTCGATTAAATTTGGGTCCAGTAAGGAAGCATGGATAGCCGACACTTGTGCTCCGGTGTCCCTCCACATGGTGACCTTCTTCCCGCCCACACTCACAGTTTCCCTCCGCTCCAAGGGTATCTGGGAGGTATCTGGGCCTAAGGATCTCTGATGTGATTCCAGTGCAATGAACTGTAATCTGTTGGGGTTTTTGGGGCAGTTAGCCTTTACATGCCCCGGCTCGTTACATTTAAAACATCATCCAGCTGACGGGTCACTGGGGCAAGGTGGGTTGCTGGAGAACGGTTTGACAGGACGATAAGGTGTCTGGAGTATTCCTTGGTGTGTAGTTGGGGCCTTGGGCTGCCCCCGGTAGTAGGGTGTGGTCTGAGGGTGTCCGTTCTGGTATCCGCTCCAACTGTGACCAGGGTTGTTCCTCTCTCCTCCCTCCACCCGTTTTGTTCCAGCTTGCCCCGCCTCTCTGGTGGTCTGGGACTGCTCGTATCGATCAGCATAAGAAGCAAGACTTTCTGCTGAGTCCATTTCCTTATCCCATAAACACTGTTCTATTTCCTCCTTGGACATATTCAGGAATTGCTCCTGAGTTATCAAATCACACATTCCTTCAAAGCTGGTGACACCCCTTCCTTGGACCCATTTATCTAATAGATCCTTCATCTGGTTTAGATAAGCCACAATACTTAGTCCAGGCCCTTTCCTAAGGGTTTGAAATTTTACTCTGTAAATTTCAGGTGTAATTTGAAATTGCTTTAAAACCAAATCCTTGCACTTATTATAGTTAGAAGCCTCATCAATAGGCATCTTATTGAATATGTCCAGAGCTCTTCCAGTCAATTTTGCGACCAATGTGGTCATCTTGTGAGCTTCAGGAATTTTATGGAGAGTGCACAGTCTCTCAAAGGTGAGAAAATATTCAGCAATATCACTGGATTCATCATACTGTAGACATAGTTGCTCCCATTTGTGGGGGGGGGGGAAAGAAGTTTCCAAGTGGGCACTTCCCCTGTTCTTTGTGAAACACTTTGGTGGTGGCAGCTTTTAACCTAAGCTGGTATGAATAAGCTTAGGGGGTCTTTCATGCAGGTCCCCACATCTGTACCCTAGAGTTCAGAGTGGGGAAGGAAACTTGAGATGGTGGCAATTGTGGGATTTAAAGGTGTTTACCCTTCCCTTTATATTTATGACACCCCCCCACCTCCTGTCCCGAGTTTTGACACTTGCTATCTGGTCAGCCTAAACTGAGTTGTTCATATATTCCTTGCAAATTCCAGCACCAACATTGCTCCCAGGGAGGATAGCATTAGTTTGCTGTCTTGCCATGGGCGGGGAGTGTATCGGTCCCCTACGTCCTCTTGATTTGCATACTAACTACATCAAAACTCTTTCGCCAACCCTCACCAACGTGCAGCCACTTCTGGGGTAGAGTGTGGCAGCTGTTTAACAGCAAAATGACCTAAACTAGAATAGCCAAGATTCAAGGCTAACACCCTCCTCTCGCAAAATATGCCAAGGGAGTTGTAATTATTTATATTGTAGATCATAGCACCATTAGCTCTTTGGGACAGGGACTGAAATGTACTCTGTGTTTGTACAGCACCTAGTACACTGGGGCCCAACCTGCTTTGGCACTGTGGCACTACTGCAATATAAAGGTTAAATAATAAATAATAATAATAATAATAATAATTGTGCTAGGGACTGCATGTTCACATAATAAGAAACAGATTTTTCCCTGAAGTGCTTATAATTGGAAGCAGTTGAAACTTTTTGTTTGAAAACTTTTTTTAATGAAAAATGGCCTTTTCCCCCCCAAAACCAAAAGTTTTCGCAGAAAATTTTCATTTCAGTCACATTTTCTGGGTTTTCATGAAAAAAATCCCAAACATTTTTAGTTCTCCCTTTTTTTCTTCTTGTCCTCCCTCCCTTTGCCCCCATTTTCTGTGTTCTCACGGAAGGGGGAATAAAAGAGAGATGGGGAAAAACTGAGAAATATTTGGCTTTCTCTCTTTGTTGAAAAACTGAAAAGTTTACACAGAAAATTTGGAAGAAAATGCATTTCTTTCTGCAGTTTTCTGAAAAAAAAATGATTACTGTCTCTTGGCCAACTGTACTTACGATCTAAATGGATGACACAGGCAAAGTGCAGTAGAAAGGAAGTACCATTATGTCTATTTTACAGAAGGAGAGACTGAGGCGTAGAGAGATTAAGTGATTTACTCTAGGTCACACAGCGAGCCTACAGCAGAGCTGGGAACTAAAGACAGGCCATTGTCTTAATCACTTCATAGATTCCCAGGCTAGAAAGGACCATTGTGATCATCTGGTCTGACCTCCTGTATAACACAGGCCAGAGAACTGCCCCAGAATAATATAAAAAGCAAATCTTTTTTAGAAAAACATCTATTGCCAGTGATGGAGAATCCACCATGGCCCTTGGTAAATTGTTCAATGGTTAATTACTCTTCCTGTCAAAAATTTGCACCTTATTTCCAGTCTGAATTTGCCTCGCTTTGACTTCCAGCCATTGGATCATGTTATACCTTTCTCTGCTAGATTGAACAGCCCATTATTAAATGTTTGGTCCCCTTATAGATACTTACAGACTGTGATTGTCACCCCTAGCCCTTTTCTTTGTTAAACTAAACAGATTGAGCTCTTTGAGTCTATCTCTATAAGGCATGTTTTCTAATTCTTTAATCATTCTCATGGTTCTTCTCTGATCCCTCTCCAATTTATCAACATCCTTCTTGAATTGTGGGCATAAGAACTGGACACACTATTCCAGCAGCAGTCGCACCAGTGCCAAATACAGCGGTAAAATAACCTTTCTCCTCCTAATAAATTTGTTAGTCTCTAAGGTGCCACAAGTACTCCTGTTTTGTCCTCCTATTCAAGATGCCCGTGTTAATACATCTAAGATCACATTAGCTCTTTTGGCCACAGCATTGGGAGCTCATCTTCAGGTGCTTTTCCATCATGACCCCCTAATGTGTTTCGGAGTCCCTGTTTCCCTGGGTAGAGTCCCCCATCCTGTAGATATATTCTTTGTTCCCAATATATACATTTACATTTAGAAGTATTAAAGCATATATTGTTCGCTTGCACCCCGTTTGCCAATTGATCCAGATCGCTCTGTATCAGTGACCTGTCCTCTTCGTTATTTACCACTCCCCCAATTTACCAATCATCTGCAAACTTTATCAGTGATGATTTTATGTTTTCTTCCAGGTCATTGATAAAAATGTTAAATAGCGTAAGGCCAAGAACCAGTCATAGAATCATAGAATATCAGGGTTGGAAGGGACCTCAGGAGGTCATCTAGTCCAACCCCCTGCTCAAAAGCAGGACCAATCCCCAATTAAATCATCCCAGCCAGGGCTTTGTCAAGCCTGACCTTAAAAACTTCTAAGGAAGGAGAGTCCACCACCTCCCTAGGCAACGCATTCCAGTGTTTCACCACCCTCCTAGTGAAAAAGTTTTTCCTAATATCCAACCTAAACCTCCCCCACTGCAACTTGAAACCTCCCCCACTGCAACTGTGGGACTCCACTGGAAACGTACTTGTTTGATGACAATTCCCTGTTTACAATGACATTTTAAGATCTATCAGTTAGCCAGTGTTTAATCAATTTAATGTCTGCCATGTTAATTTTGACCATCCCTTTTTGATAGTGACAAGAGCTTCATAGCTTGTCAGCGAAATGAAGTGCTGGCACGTGGGTGAGAAATCACCCATGTGTCTCGGCGGTATGTGGAACATATGTAACCCTTCTGCCCGTCAGAGTTGGCAGCAACAAGGGCCGGGTTCAATATCTAGGGGATACATTCCAATAACACAATGCAAACCAGCTGGAGCCCCCACCCAGTGACCTGGGACAAATATATACCACCCCTGCTGGGCGCCTCCAAGAGGCAATACTTCTCCTCTCGCAAGCACATAGTCTGAGTGTAGCAAAAAGCCTTTTAATAACAGAGAGAAACAATGTGGCATTATGTTGGGGAAACACCACCAACAGGATTCATAACACAACCCATGAGCAAAAAACCCACCCCAAGGAAACTGGGGCATGCCCTTTCCCTTTGGTTCTTGAGTCCAGCAACCCCAAAGCACCCAAAGTCCCAACAGTCCAATGACCCAAAAGTCTCTGTCCCTGGTCAGGGCAGCCCCAGAGTTCGAAAGTTTATCTGCAGAGCTTTACCTCCCAACCTGGGTGGAGATTGGGGCGGGGGTAAGAGGCACCTTACATGTTCTGAAGCTGACCGCCCCACAGCTCCATAGGCCTTCGCTCTGCTCTGCCAGCCGCCCCACAAACTCCTTCGCTCAGCTCCCCTCTGCAGCCCACAAGCAGCTCCCACCGTCCCACAAACTGCTCCACGTCCCACCAGCAGCAGCTCCCACCGTCCTATGAACTGTTCCACCAGCCTGTCCACAAGGGACTCCAGCCATCCCGCAAACTGCTCCACAATATATCTTCAGGCTCCCCCACTACTTAACACAATGCTCAGTGATTTCAGCTCTTAGTCAGTTCAGCTCTTTGGTGAATTCAGCTTATAGTAGGGGAGCTTCAGTGCTGGTACACTATTAGCCCAAAGTGAGCTCAGCAGCCTGTAACTAGACTTCTAATGAAATCAAAATTAGCTCTGATATTCCACAGTGGAGAGAGGAGGAAGTGCAATTAGCATGTAAGGCCCTCACTAAGGGGCCCATGCCACCAAGTATTAATACTTGTCTCCAGCCTCTCTCAATTCACAGAGTTTTGGAACTCATGACCCTTGCCTAGCGAGTGCTACTTAGTTGATGGTGAGTCCCTCCATCATAACAAAAGGCCAAGTACAGTTCCAAGCACAGTTCCCATAATCAGGGTAATAACAATTTATTCTTCCTGCCCCAATAACAGAGACACTGGGGATCCCACAGCAGCCAAAGTGACCATTTGGGCAGCTATGGCCTCATTCTAGGCGGGGTGGGTGTGCCTATGCAAATGAGATCAGCCCCTGAAGTTCTTTTCCACAACTTGCCACACCTCACCACCAGATGTCAGGGTGGAGCTCATCCTGACTCTGCTTACACATAGAATCATAGAAATTCAGGCCTGGAAGGGACCTCCAAAGGGCATCGAATCCAGTCCCCTGCACTGAGGCAGGAGTGCTATCAAATCTACAGCCACAAATTGGGGAGACAGGAGGTGACCTGTCCACTGTAGTTTTTCCTCTTTGCCCAGGGGTCCACTCAGGTCTCACTAGCTCAGCAGTGTGGGGCCTGGTCAGTGGTGCTCTTCAGCAGTAGGCGGGGCTCTTCTCTCTCTAAACCAGTGCCTGAGCATGTTGCTAGGGTGTGTTGTTCTTCTCTAAGACAGAACCATTTTGTGGTCAAAGACCCATAGCAAGAGTTGGCTGTGCTAGCCTGGGTGTTGGGGCTAATTCTGCTTTGGGTAGTTACAGTCTTCCAACCTAAATTCCCTGTTGCTGTTTTTCAGCTAGATACAGTATTCTCTTCTCATCCTAAATTGCTGTGTGGCTGTTAAATGGTTCTCATGTTCCACCCTGGAAGTGGCTGCATTTCAGTGGTTGGTACAGAGACCCTTGTCTGTGGTTTGTAATCAGTCAGTTGAATCTGTGGATCATTCTGGTGCTGTAGAAATATAAGATACTATTTCCATGACGGTATCCTGTCCCTTCCTCAGACACCCTGCTCTCGTTCTCACCCCTTGGCTGGCATTTCACCCTTGTCCTAATCACTTCTTGCACTAGGGGGTGCCTGGGAGACTGGATAAGAGCAAAGATGAAAGGAAATGTCTGTAACCGGGTGAAAAAGGTGGTTTAATTGCTGGAACTCGGAAAGGTTTCCAGAGCTTGTAATGTGAACCTTATCAAACGAGGGAAGTTTTCAGCTTAATTGCTCTCCTGGGCAGGCTTGCTCCTTAATTAGAAAACATTTTAACCCTCCCCCACTCCACTCCCTGCTGATTAAAAACACCCTGTAGTAGGAAATAGACAATAGCCATCTTCAGCGCCTATATACAGAGTACCCCTCTCCCTTTGCATCGAGTCCATGTTCTTCTCTCTGACTCTTTTAGGGTGCTGTATAGTCTGGAACAATCAACTTCTCCATAGTCTGGAGGAGTGAGGAGGTTACCCCAAATCGACAGCATTTTTGGTGGGGGTCTCTTCTTCTTTGCACTGGCGCCCTGCTATTCATAGTTTAACCCTTCACACCAAATAGGTGGCAGCTGAAAACAGGATGTTTGTAGGGTTGAGAGGCTGGCTGAATTTGGGGAGGGAGGTGGAACCGTGGAGGGCTGCTGGGAGCAGGCAGGGGGCAGGACAGGATTGTTGGCTAGAATGGTTCCCTTTCCTCCCTTTGCCCTGCTGTCACAACCCTCTCCTCTCTGGGACATGCATGGGTGAAAGTAACTTAAAGGACTTATCGGTATGCCAGAGTCCTGAGCAGGGGGCAGGGCCTCAACCGGAAGAGGCATGGCCTCAACCAGAAGAGGTGGGGCCTTTAAATCTTCCGGTCCTTTACATTAAGATTTAAAGGGCCTGGGGCTCCAGCTGCAGTAGCGGCGGCTGGGAGCCGGGCCCGGGCCCTTTAAATCACCCCTGGAGCTACCACCTGCAGAGGTGGTTGGGAGCCCTGGGACTTGGGGGCAATTTAAAGGGCCCGGGGCTCCAGCCGCCGCTACCGCAGCAGAGCCCCAGGCCCTTTAAATGGCCGATGGAGTCCCAGGGGCTCCCAGCTGCTGACGCTATACCAGGGCTCGGGGCTCTGGCGGAGATTTAAAGGGCCCTGGGCTCCGCTGCGGTGGCGGCAGCTGGGAGCCCTGGGCCCTTTAAATCACCGCCAGAGCCCCGCTGCCGCTACCTCAGGGCTCCTGCAGCAGGGCTCGGGGGCAATTTAAAGGGCCCGGGGCTCCCCGCAGTGGCCGGAGCCCCAGGCCCTTTCAATCTCTGCCCGAGCCCCGCTGCTGGAGCCCCCGGGATAACAGTGTCGGCCCAGGGCTCTGGCAGTGATTTAAAGGGCCAGGGGCTCCCGGCTGCCGCTACCGCAGCTGAGCCCCGGGCCCTTTAAATCTCCGCTGGAGCCCCCAGCCACCGCCGCCACCCCGGGGCTCCGGTAGCAGGGCTCCAGTGGTGATTTAAAGGGCCTGGGGCTCCCCGCAGTGGCTGGAGCCCCGGGCCCTTTAAATTGCTGCCCGAGCCCTGCTGCCGGAGCCCTTGGGTTAGCAGCGGCGGCAGCTGGGGGCTCCAGCGGTGATTTAAATTGCCATCTGAGCTGCCTCTGCTACCCAGGGGCTCAGGCAGCGGGGCTCTGGTGGCAATTTAAAGGGCCCGGGGCTCCGACTGCTGCCGGGAGCCCCAGACCCTTTAAATTGCCGGCCTGGGGAAGCCGGTCCGGTTCGGCACAGCGTACCAGATCTTGCCGATATGCCATTCAGGACCGTACTGGCTTACTTTCACCTCTGGACATGCACCTCCTGTGGGCTGTAATACTTGGGTTTCATTTTGGTTGCTGGGTTTAGTGCGGGGCTGCTGGATAGTGGTTTAGTGCGGGTATGCTGGGTGGCCCTACCTCCTGGCTGCCAGTATTGCTCCTGTTTCCCCCAGATATGTGCACCTCATGTGGCCCTCCCTACCCTCCAACTCCTTGCTGCTTGAAGCCCTCCCACTCCCTGGTATCCAGTTCCCATACCAGCCCCTTCACCGTTATCTGTTCTGGACTGGTTGGGAAGCAGCAGTGGGGTCCAGCTCTTGTGGGAGGGGGTGGCCAGGGGATGTTTCTGGGTCTGAGCTGGGTTCTAAGCAACTTGGGGTAAGGCACATGCCTGTGTCTTTGTCTGCCATGGGTCAGGCAGCCATTAATAAACAGCCTGGGCTCCTGACTTTTAATCAGCCTTGCGGCAGGGTCCCACGGATGCGTGCCCAGCCATCGCACTCCTGCCTCCCATTCGAAGGGGTGGCAGGCACGCACCAGGACCAACTTGTCCTGTGAGCGCAGGCATGTGCAGTGCTGGACACTGCCCTAGCCGTCAGGGGCACGCGTTCCCCACAGCAGGCCTGCCGGGAGGTGTATGCGCCCCTGGACAGGAGTGCAGAGCGGAAATCCAGTTCAGCAGCCTCTGCGCAGGCTGGGGAAAGCAGGAGTCCAGGGGGCCTGCTTTCCCCAGGCCTGTGTCGAGGCCTGCTTTCTGTGCAGGGAAAGGGGAAGCAGATGTGGAGAGCCAGTGGGAAGAGCAAACAACCCACCTCCACAGCTAGAAACAACCCTACTACCCTCCTTGGAAGCCTGCTCACCCATCTGTCAGACTGCTGCTGGCTTTGAGATCACCACACTTGGAGAGGCAGTCACCTGCTTACCCTCCCTGGAGCAGGCAATAGTGGCCTGTTTTGCAGATCACCAGTTAATGCAGTAAGCTGGGAAAGGGCAGACTCTGGGCATTTGGGGGAGGAGGCCAAAGGGGCAGAGTGGGGGAGTGTGAGTGGGCCCTTCGGTGCTGAGTTGAGTCTGTGCCGGGGGAGGGGCAGAGGACTAACGGCTTGAGGCACTGCGTTAAACATAAGACATGTCAAAGGGGTGGGGGAAAGAGGGGTAAATCTTATTCACTTTCCATGTTCCTGCCAAGTCAGTGTCACTCCCTCCCACTTTTCCTCTCGAGTCGGTGGAGATGTGTACACCACTGCTTCCTTGTGAAAGCAAAGCTAATGTAGCAGCTCCATTCGGCTGTCGGGAAGCTAAGGATCCTTGGGCTGCCTTCTTCTAACCCAGAATCCATCCCAGCACCTGCCTTTCCTTAGCCCAGCGGTGATTTTCCACTCGGCAAGCTCCACAAACATTTTAATTTCATGCCCGGTTGTCGTTACTGGTTTGTAAAACATCTGAATTATATTCGTGCTGGTTAAGAGTGTGTCAGGCAGAGAAGCTGCAGCCTCCAGTGGTTGCCTATTCCAGATGGTTAAGTGACAAATCTCACTTCTGATGTCTTAACTAGAGAGGTAAGTAGGAAAAAAAATAGCAAACAGCAAGTGGAAACCCACCAGAACTGAGGCTGCGGCAGGTGGGGTGGGATGAGATGGCAGTTAATCCATACTGAAAGGAACACAGAGCAGATGTTGGTTTCTTCAGGGATGTCAAGGGCCTTTTTCCCTTCCCTGAGACCTGTTGAAAGGAATCACTTTCTCCTCTCAAAGATGCATGAAGCAATAAACATCTAACGCGCAGGCAGAGCCTGATCCTCTGAGGTCTCATTGACCACAAAACCATGCAGGATCAGGCCCCGTTGTCTGTCTCCAGCAAAAACTGGGGTTTTCTGTTTGAACTTCCTTCTTGTTTGCGTTTTATTTTTTATTACTCTTTGTATTACAGTAGTGTCTAAAGGCCCCTATTGAGATCCTTTCCCAAAGTACCGTACATACACATGCACAGTGGAAGACAATCGCTGGCCCAAAGAGCTTATCATTGAGATAGACAAGACAGACCAAGAGTGGGGAAGGGAAACTGAGGCACAGAGTGACCTGACATGACAGCAAGTCTGGAGCAGAGCCAGGAATAGAAACCAGTTGACTCCTAGCCATTGTCCTGTTGACTGAACCACACTGCCTCACTAAGTACCATGTTTTTTTTTAAATATGACCCTTGTGTCCTTGCTAGTGTTTTTGGTGCACTTACAGCATGATAACCTACTACTGCTGCCCACTGCTGGAGTTATTCCTTTAGCTCAACTGGTAGAGATGGGTCTGGTAGTGCTAAAAGTCCCGGGTTCAAACTCTGCTGCCAATCTATACTAGGAGTACATCACAAAATACTGTCTGTGTATAAAATGATCCTTTTTTAACTCTTGAGATGCAGCTAACTTTCAGTTGGAATGTGGCAGTTGATTAAATAACACACCCTGGGGTAGGACAGGAAGTGAAGAGAAATGCTGTGTGCAGCTGATACTGCAGAGGGGAGGTAGGACCAGTGCTTAATTTGTAATGAAAGAGGTGCCGGGGCTCAAGCAGTTTTTTTACATTCATAACTGATGCAGCAAGCCCAGAGGTGCCAGGGCTATGAACTGCCAGGCCTACAGGTGCTGGGCTCAGCCCTGACAAGCCCTGGCTCAAATTGAGTACTGGGTAGGGCCCATAGGGAGGTAGAAGGGAATTACACAGGCTGGAATTTGGTTAGGACATTGGGGGTAACAACCCAACTCTTATGAAAGCGCGTAGGACATGTACTGATCACAAGCATTTAGAGCTTTGGGGTTGTGTCTGACCTGAAACCAGCAGCACAATGCCCCCTGTGCTGACTCAGAGGCAAGAGTGTCCCCTAATGCGTAACCAACACCGCTTCCTGCAGCATCTGGGTTTTCATAAGTCTCCCATCCAGGTACTAGTCTGTCCCAGACCCTCTAAGATCATGAGCTTGCACAGAGAGAGTGGCCCTTATGTCTCTAACAGCTGCACGGCAGACCCGTCGAGAGAAATTTGGGCCCCCGGTACATCATGTTCGCTGGGGCCCCGTTCCCTCCCATTTCATCCCAGTTACAGATGTTTTGGGGGCCTGCCTGAGCTCACAGCCCCAGTACAAGTGTCTGCCTTTCTCCCCTCTCATCAGCCCACAAAAGTGTTCCCGGGCCAAACAGGGCAGAAAATGCATGAGGTAAATGCTTGAGAGCCTGTTTCCTTGTATCCTACCAATACCATTCCTCTTGCTATAGTTACAGTTGTCTGAGTCTGCATGATAACCCCCTGCCCCACCCCCGGCCCCGTGCTCACAGGGGAGATGGGCTGGGGGATGGGCGTTTGATACAGTAACCCATCCTGGTTTAGGCCACAAGTGAAATGAGTTTGGGAGGGGCTCAGTTTAAACAGCAGCGGGTACTTGTCCACATCACAAAACAAGCACGTGATCTGGCATCGTTTAGCGTGGTTAACAGCAGTCACTGCTCTGGTGGGGAGGGGGAGAGCATCCTTAACCTTGTCTTTGGCTCCTGCCTAGAGATTAGGCCACCATCATCCCTGGTGCGACTCAGTGACATTACATTAGGGATGAATGTGGCCCATTGGATTCCACCTTCCTCCAGTGCATCTCCGTCCCTAGCTAAATGGGACAGTTTAATAGCCTGTCAGGTTTTAAACACATAAAATTCCTAGAACCCCACATTCAAATCCTGCCAGGGGCAGCCCTGTCTTTCCTCCTGGAGGGGTGATAAATTGGGTACCGGGTGGGTCTTTTAGATGAGATCTTACAATTCAAAGTCATGGCTGCTCTGAGTCCATGTCAAAGATCCCACAGCATTTATGGGAAGGCTAGTAGTGTTGCCTTAGCTTAAATGTCCTCTTCCCCCTCCCTGCTGCATGGTATGCTTAGTGCTTCATGTTAGAGGTGGCTGCATTTCTCTGGAGCTGTGTGTATACAGCTTCTGAAGTGCTTTGGGATCCTTCAGGCTGAAAGCTGTTTTCTAGACATAAAATCTGAGCAGGAGTGTTGTTAGCTGATGCTTTGCACAATGGTAGCTGTTAATGCGAAGGGCGAAGTGTTCCACAGTGAACCGCGTGAACTAATAAGTTGCTGTTTTCCTTTTGGCTAAACATACCTAGAAACAGTGACAGGTGAGTCACTGTTGCAGCCTATGCTCTGGTCTGCACCTGTGCTTAATGAGTGATGTCTGGAGGCTGAGCTGTGAAAAAGAGCAGCCTGAGAGCTGCTAGAAATAGTACTGACTGCAAGGATCGGTGAGAGCTCTGTTATCTGTCACCTCTATAGTATCTGAGCACGTCCATTGGTTTCTAAAAGTTCCTTGGATGTCTCGTTCCAAATTAAATAGGAAGGAGTGTGTTTTGTTAAGAAAATCCAGGTGGGTGCTTTGTGATTCTTCAACCCACAACAGGGAAAGATTGGTGACAAGGATTGGACTGGGCTAGGATCCAGCTATGATTGGTCTGGATGGGTGAGATGATTTCCAGCGTGAAGATAAGAACATAAGAATGGCCATACTGGGTCAGATCAAAGGTCCATCTAGCCCAGTATCCTGTCTTCCGACAGTGGCCAATGCCAGGTGCCCCACAGGGAATGAACAGAACAGGTAATCATCAACTGATCCATCCCCTGTCACCCATTCCCAGCTTCTGGCAAAACCGAGGCTAGGGATGCCACCCCTGCCCATCCTGGCTAATAGCCACTGATGGACCTATCCTCCACAAATGTATCTAGATCTTTTTTGAACCCCATTATAGTCTTAGCCTTAACAACATCCTCTGGCAAGGAGTTCCACAGGATGACTGTGCATTGTGTCGTCCCAGAAGAATCTTAACAGAACAGATTACCAAGAGAAAAACCAGGAAGAGTCTAGCAAGAGCTCTTAAAATGCATGGGCCTGACTGTCCTCTCACTTATGTTGGTATAAACCCGGCGTATCTGCACTGAACTTAGGGCAGAGTTACACTTGAAACACTGCACCTGTGCAGCTGCACCACTATAGTGCTTCAGTGAAGATGCTACAAAGCCGACTGGAGAGCTGGTGTCATTAATCCGCCTCCCTGAGTGGCAGTAGTTATATCGGTGGGAGAACTTCTCCTGTTGACATAGCACTGTTCACACGTGGGGTTAGTCAGTGTAACTTTGTCACTCAGGGGTGTGGGTTTTTCACACCTCTGAACGATGTAGTTCTACCGATGTACGTTTATAGTGTAGACCTGGCCTCAGTAAAGGTGTCGAGAGGACAGTCAGACCCTCTGCATTTGACGTGGTTGAGCACTAAACCTTGCAGGGAGAGGCAGCTGGCTACTAGCATCACAGACAAAAGACATAAGGCTAGCCTTGGCCGTAGGGGTAGGTCAGAATTTTTGAAGCCACAAACCGAACTTGGAAGCATGCAGTTTGCAACCCATTCTGTCAAAGAACAGCAGAGCCCCTTGGGAGAGCAAGGGAAGAAGGCGACTTTGGCCCACATGCCTGTCTTGGGAGCCCTGCAGTGATTTGGGCCCTGTGAAAGACTAGGCTGCTGGAACTGTGGATGTATGGGATGTACTGCCAGCACCTCCTGTGGAACGTCACCTGCCAACCAGCTGCCACCCTGGGGAGCTCAGAGGAAAAGGATCAGCAGAGCAAAGTACCTCACTGCAGAACCTGGGGGCCTAGCAAAGATAGCAGCAAAGTTCCCAGCCATGAGTAAATGTGCGGAGTCATGCACAGCTTAATCTCCTTATTACGATAATGGGCTGATACCTTATTGTGTAGTTAAAATGGAAATTGACACTGGGGCTGCAGTTTAATCTGACTTCAGAGAGTCTTTGTAGTAAACAATCTGGTGAAGCGGCTACACTGCTTCTAAGTTACCTCTGTTCATGGGAAGAATGAAAGGAAACAGGATGAACTGGATGTATGATGCGAACAAAGAGATGGGGTCGCTCATTGACCTTGTGCAGCAGTTGGCCCTGAAAAGTGCCTGTGAAAGGGTGTGCTCCTGTGGTGGGTTGGCTAAGAGGTGTGTTGGCAGAACTGTGTGGCTGCAGGTGCTGGGCGAACATTTTGGGAGGTCAGACATTCCCCCTATGCCATTCAAGGGATTATTGGTAACTAGTGAGAGGAACTGGCTAGCCAAGGCAGCCTGTCCCCTTTGGAGCATCTGAGTGTGGAGCTCCAGCAGGTGTTCCCTTGATCCTATTCACCGCTGCAGTGCAGATGCCGGCCCCAGAAAGCTTTGTGCGCTTTGACTGGCTGGAGCAAAGCTTTCTGGGGTTCATCACTGGTGCTGCAGGACCGTGGGGCAGGCAAGAAAGAGACGGTAGGGATTGAGAGCTCTGGGGATGTTGGTGGACACACCTCCAACCACATGTCTGGGTCTGGTGCCTTTGCAAAAAGTGAGAGCATGTTTTTTCCCCTCCACTCTGTGTTTTATTCTTTCTCGGCGGCATTTTTTTGCATCTCCTCCAGGACTCTGGAACGTGGAGTTCATCTCCGGCTACCCTCAGCCCTCTTTGCCCCGCCCCACTTGATATACCCCCCTTAATGGAATCACGATTCAATTAAGATTCCCCCGAACCTGAGGTGGGGCCAGAATGGCTCCTGAACAGACATGACAGAAAAGGGGCCAGTAGCTGGAGTGGAAGCAAAACACTGCACCTTAGCAGAGCCTGGCTGGATGAGGGGATGGGAGGTGGAGACTCCCCCACTTAGTCACTGGTGCCAATCCAGTCCCAGATCAGTCATGGCTAGTGATCAGAAATTATAACCCAATGACATAGTGGTGGCTGAAATATAGGGTGACAACCCATCCCTTATTTTAAGGGACATCCCTTGACCATTTTAAACATTAAATTGAAGCTTGTGGTAATGGCATTGTATATTTGAGGGCAGTAGAAAAGTACACTTGATATGCTAAGGGAACTGGTGTTTCCCTAAAATGTCCCTTAAAATATGTCCTCTATTTGTCATATGGCTTTCTCTTATTTCCATCCAACACTAGTGGTTGCCCTACTGAAATACGAATCGCTCCCCTCACCTCTTGCTGATGCTGGGGGAAAAACATTAACTTCTTTAGGTTTCCATGCCGTCTCTGAGCTTGCGGGTCCTATCTGGAAGAGGGGACTCTGAAATAACCAGCCCAGCTTTGCCTGACTGAATAGCTCAGGAAATTTGTCTAATCATTGGAATTTTGAGTCTCCTCTGAACCTCCACAGTATTTGGGAACTCAGCGGCGGTCCCTAATCTGACAACTATTCTCTTCTATAAAAAGAAAAGGAGTACTTGTGGCACCTTAGAGACTAACCAGTTTATTTGAGCATGAGCTTTCGTGAGCTACAGCTCACTTCATCAGATACTCCTTTTCTTTTTGCGAATACAGACTAACACGGCTGTTACTCTGAAACCATTCTCTTCTATATAAACTCTTATACCGTGCTCATCACTGTAGTTTCTGAGCACCTTCCTGCAGTGACTAACATTGGTCAGGTGTTTGTTCTCTTGTCCTCTCCCTCCCCAGTTTGGTGGCTGATGTGAAATGAGTTGTGTCGGTGCGTGGGGTCGTAGTCGTGTTCTTAGCAGACACGAGCTGAGGGATGAGAAGCATGAAGGTGACAGGACTGGGCTGTGAACCAGACCCCGAAATGCTGCAGGAGAAAAGGAACAAGGTCCACTGCGTAGTCACCTGGCTGAGATTAGCTGTGGCGAACCCAGCTGTTGTGAGTCACTGTGGAACAGTTTGCTGTACCCATACCTCTCCAATGACCCAGTGATCTCTGGATACAAAGGAAGTTTCCTCTATGGCTGAAGAGGAAACCTTCAAAGTATGCCCTGATATCATGCTGTCTGGCTGAGTTTGCAGACTAGCACCCTGAGACAATAACCCTGCCTGGCATAGCTTCCCCACTTTATCTGAATGGGGCACTAACTCTGATGACTAGCGATTGCTGTTACGCTGCTTATCGTCCAGCTATTCTGAGATGGTAGGTGGAGCCTGACCCCAGCACTCCCCACATGTGATTCCTCCCCAGCTGGACCACTGCTGCTGTAACCCCTGTTCAGGCAGCGGTAGCTGCTCATATGTTTCAGTTCCTCTTTTGGAGAAGAAGAATGCTGGTGTGGGTGAAAGGTATCTAGCCGGCAGTCCTGGATCCTGAAGTCAGGGCAAGCTTCCCTTCTCCTCCAACCTCCCCCCCCCCCAAATGTCTCTGCCAGGAGCAACACCCTGCCCCCTGCAGAAGGGAGTTGGGTCTCCATGGCTCATGCAATCTTTGGCTTCTCTTCCAAGGCTTCCAACAAGGGGGCATGTCACTTCCAGTGGGGCGAGCTGGGTTTTGTGAAACACCACGAATGGAGCTGAGCCCTCCCGTCTCATGACCTGCAGAGTCTGCTTCACCCCCAAACATTGGAAAATCAGGCCCACCTTTGTCTTCGCTGCCCTGGGCCCCACAGAGCTGCTCATCTAGGAGCTGAAAGGCTCTGCCTCCCACCCCCAGTAGCTGAACCAAACTTTTCCCCTGCCCCCTCACGTACATCAAGAAAAAGCCGTGGGCTTTTAAAAGTTTTTTTTTTTTTTTTTAAATGATGGGTTAAACGCATCCACGGAGGGGAAAAAATAACCAACGGAATTCAAGGTCTCGGGCAGTCGCAATTTCCTCCATTAAACCGGCAGACATGGGGAAATGAGGGAAGGCCTATTGATTGATTTTTAACATGGCCCATTATATATCATGTGGATATTGAAATATTAATACCACTTTGCTATTAAGCAGAGAAAGAGCCTGAATCCCCAGGGGCTGCTGTAATAGGGAGGGATGGACATGGTCTACACGTGGTACTCAGGAGGGTAATGAGGAAAGACAATATCATTTCTACACACTGTAAGGAAGATGCCTGTTGCATTGGGATGGTTACACCGAGAGCTTGCTCTACCCCAGAATGGAGATTTACAAACCAAATCACTGAGTTCTCAGGCTGGCTATGCTGAAGGGATATTTATACTCCTGGACTTTTTTCTGGCCCAGTCTGGGGAGAAGGGCCTCTCATATTGTATAGGAAAGGCAGTGTTGCCTAGTGGGTAGAACTCTGGTCTACAGGGAAGTCAACATACCATAATCACCCCATTCTTTGGGCTTGGATTTCTATGCCTTCTCTTTAGGAATAGGTGGTTTCCAGTGTGTTATGGGCAGAGCATGGCCTCTACATCTCCCTCCTCTAGAAAAGAGGAATTTCAAGACACTCTTGCAGATGGTGTTCCCCAGAATTCCTAGGCACTCTCCATCCATATGTCTAGTTTCTGTTAGGGCTTGTCATAATAATATTTATTCCTAAGGTAAACATAGGGGATTTTGCCTGTCACAGAGTCATGAATGAGCCAACTGTACTTGATTAAAGGGCAATAATCATCTCAGAATCCACTGGTACCTAAATCTCTAATGGTGCTTTGCCGATGGGAATGGAAATATTGGCTAGTTGATGAGATTAGCAGTGGCTGTAGCTGCAGAGAACACATCACGGGACATCAGCAATACCAGGAGGGATAAACTGGAGTGCCAATGAGAAGCGCAGTGGGGAAAGTAACTGAAATACTTCCCTCATGGACTGTATTTTCTAAATGGACAACCTACGCTACATTCTCAACTACGGAGGGACAATCGTCACTCATGGCTATATTTGCTTTCTACAACCTTCTCTCTGAATAAACTTTTCATGAGTGATGTACCCGAATATTTGGATGCTAATATCTAAACTCCATTCTTAAATGGATTCACCTTAATTTGGGTTATTGCTGATTATGCACCATATGTATCTTCTCACTTTTAAAACAAACTTTGTATTTGTGGGTAATCTAAGCACTATACCCAAATGTACAGACACTCCTTTCTTAACATTCGCGTTAATAACATTTTAGTTTGGAGGTATGCAGAGGGCAGGGAGAGAAGAAGACTTAATGGGCATGTTGTGTCTTTGCTGGCTGTGCTGTATGAATGTTAGAAAAGAGACAGGTTCCAGGGGACCCAGCTGAGGTGTTCAGTATAACATGGAAACTGATCAGTGTCTCACATTCACCCTGTCCCTGAGTATCTTGAGAACAAGGAAAATTATGGATGAAGTTAAAATAATTGATTTAGAACTGATCAAAGGCAATAATGCTTTACACAGTATGTGCTTAACCTGTGGAACTCTCTGCAACAGGAAGTTATTGTACAAAATACTACAGATCTGGATCATTTTAATACTTAATTGTACTTGTAGCGAAATAAGCTAGAATAATACTAAGGGCAGTGGTGAGCTGGAGCCGGTTCGCAGCGGTTTGCTAGAACCAGTTGTTAAATTTAGAAGCCCTTTTAGAACCGGTTGTTCAGCGAGGGACAACCGGTTCTAAAAGGGCTTCTAAATTTAACATCCGGCCAAAAGTGGTGCCGACTCCAGGGGTGCTCCAGGGCTGGGCTGGAGCACCCAAGGGGAAAATTTGGTGGGTGCAGAGCTCCCTGCCCCACCCCTGCCCCCAGCTCACCTCCGCTCTGCCTCTGCCTCCTCCCCTGAACGCGCCACCCCACCCTGCTTCTCCACCCCCACCCCCAGGCTTCCCGCGAATCAGCTGTTCACATGGGAAGCCGGGGCGGGCTGAGAAGCAGGCAGTGGCTTCGCACTCAGGCCCAGGGAGGCGGAGGTGAGCTGGGGCGGGGGGCGCGAGGAGGGCTGCAGCAGGTAACTGGGGGGAGGGGGGCCATGCAGGGGAACTGCTTCCTGCCCCAGCTCACCTCTGCCACCCTCGGCCTGAGTGCAAAGCTGTCGCCTGCTTCTCAGCCCTCAAGGCTTCCCGCCAAACAGCTGATTCGTGGGAAGCCGGTGGGGGGTGGCACGGAGAAGCAGAGCGGGGCAGTGCGTTCAGGGGTGGAGGCGGAGCGGAGGTGAGGTGAGCTGGGGCCGGGCGCAGGGCGGGAAGCTGCTGGTGGGTGCTCTGCACCCACCAAATTTTCCCTGTGCGTGCTCCAGCCCCGAGGCACCCCGAGGCCCTCCAGCCCCGATGCTCCAGCCCCGAGGCACCCATGGAGTCGGTGCCTAAGGTGCCACTTTTGATGTGATCAGTGTGGGGAGCGGCCGTTCCCCCTGCTCCCCCCCCAGCTACGCTCCCCCACCCCTAGGAGCCAGAGGGACCTGCCAGATGCTTCCTGGGAGCTGCCCCAGGTAAGCACCACCGGGACTCCCCACCTCGCTCCCCGGCAGGTCCCTCTGGCTCTTAAGGGTGGGGTGGGCACCCACTAGGGTGGCCCACGAGACCCTCCTGCCTGGTTCTGGGGGCAGTCAAGGAACGCGGGGGGGTTGGATGGGGCAGGAGTCCCGGGGAGCGGGGGTGGGCAACGACCCTCTTGTGGAGTGAGGAGGGAACTGGTTGTTAAGATTTTGGCAGCTCATCACTGACTAAGGGTAATAAAATCTTGTGCTCCAGCTTGTAAGCCAGTCTCCATAGGACTTAGGAAGGCGTTTCACTCCAGTTATGAGTATGACTTTACATAGTAATTGTGCAGTGCACAAACAACTTGATCACCACCTCTTCAGAGCTTGCTGCATTTCAGTGGTGCTTGCATAGATGATATAACTGTACAGTGCGTTGGGGCCCTTCAGAATGAAAGGTGATCTATGAATGGAAGATGTTATTAAGCCTTTCTCTTTCTCATTAGCTTATGACTACCTCTCAGTGTGCAGAGCTCTGTGATGCTGTGTATTGAGGATGCTAGAGAAAATCAAATGGATTAAATTGCTTTGCAGGTAGCAAGACACATATGGAGCCTTTGTAGCCTTCTTTGTTTGTTTGTTTTTGCTTTTTCGTTTTAAATTGACATGCTAAAAAGGAACAAAAAGGTCTACTCAGAGATGGGAGCGCACAGTTGGCTTAAATAATTTTTCAAGGGCAACAGGGAACAACGGAGAGTGGAAGGCGACGGAATACCACAGCAGGAAAAGAGATTTGAAAGCAGCTTTATTTCTGATGTTACGCAAAGGTTTTAAAAGAATGAGGATAAAGGAAGATGGAAAAGTAAGTGGAGACCAGAGCCCTGAGACAGCCTCTGAAAATCAGGGTGCACTGGAGGCCCCAGCAGATTTCAGACTTTGTAGCAAGGTTTAAAAATCACCCTTTTGGTGTATAACTTAGGAAGTGTCAACTTAATGGTGCCAACTCAAACTACTGGTTTAGCAAGCTCAGTATCCAGAGGCCAATATTCACTTCTTCAGAAGAACACCTGGAGTGCCTTTGATCTCCTGTGCAATGCTCCACAGGCAGGGAGGTACAGCAGCATGGCCTACTGGAGAAAGACCCCAGAGTGGGGAGCCAGGACTCCTGGGTTCTTTTCCCAGCTCTGACATAGACATGCTGTGCAACATGAGGCTTAACCTCTCTATGTTTGTATCCCCATCTGTCAGAGGGATGAATGATCCTAACCAACCTTTGGAAAGCGCTTTCAAATCTACAGAAGGAAAAGGGATGAGAATTATTAGGGGAGGAGGGAATTCCTTCTTGACCTCTCTGGGTGATTATTTGATGCTCTGAAGCATGAAAGCTGATTCTTCCTATTTTAATGCATAACAAAATACATTACTGTTGGCCATACAATTTCCTACCCCTTTAAAACCTCAGTCCCATAGTATGTTGCAGCAGAGCGTTCCACCTGTTTTGTGAGGGTGTGTGTGTAGGCTGCCAATTTCATCCACCCTCCCCTTATTCTTGGATTACGTACTAGTGTAAAAAGTGGGGAGTCATTGTTTAAAAATGTTTAGTAGATCCTTAAAATAATCTGAAATCTATCAGGCCCAATCATTGTTCCCCTGCAGCTAGGATTTCATCACCTACCAAACAGAGTCTGGCCTGGTTGTTACTTGGATGGGAAGACCCAAAGGAAAGCCCCAGTTGCTGTAGCACATGGTGTTGGTGACTGATTTTCCTCTGAATCAGCACTGAACCCACTTCCTCAGTATGATGCAAAGGGCTCTGGTTGCTGATTGTACCATCTTTCCGATAAGGCCTAAAACTCAGGTTCTGACCTCTTGTGGCCAATAAAGAACCTGTGGCAGTTTTCAGCCTTGGTGTCCTGATCATATTCCAAAGTGGGTGACTACGTCGTGTTGATCTAAACGTGCTCGGAAATTTCACCTGAATACGGTATTCTTCACTTCCCCCCCTAAAGGGTTATCGCATTGCTGTGTGATGGTAAATGTGCTCCTGTCCCAAAGGTGGCTGCATTTCCTTGGCAAGGGAAGCAATTCCGTATACATGCCCTGTAAGGTGCTTGGCTTTTGGAAAGCACTCTGAGACGCACTGATGAAAAGTGCCATAGAAGAGTAGGTAGTGTTACTTGGTAATACTTTGTAGCAGTGCCTGATGGGGACATCGGGAAGGGGTTTGATGGAGACTGGCTGCCGTCTCTCCCATGTAAGCTCTTCAGTACCGTGTCTGGCACCGCACTCCGCAACTTGAGTGCAGATGCATTTTATTAAATAAAAAATATATTTAATTAAATTAAGCTTTGATGCTGGCTGGATGCCAAAGGCAGGCCAGCGACTGCCTGCCCCCTCCCTGTTTTTCTTTCGGCTCCTTAAACCCCAGTGCTTCTCAAGTACTTTTGTTTATTTTTTCTTTTTTAATTGAGAGGATGCTCCTGGAGCCAGCAGATTTGAACTGTAAAGAGCCAGAGCTTTGACTAGCCTGTGGTGATGCCTTATTGGATCTACTCCTACACTAACAGCCCCCCCCCCCGCCATGTGGGTGGGGAGAGAGGGAATGGGACGACAGATGGGGATTGTGCCAAGGAAGGGGGAACCCAACTGAAATTGAACAGGTGTTGGCCAGGGGATGTCCCTGGCCCCTTTGCTGGCAAGAGCTGTGATGACAGAGAGGAACTTCTTGGAGAGATGCTGTTAGGGAGCATGCATGCCCCACTCCATGGAACCGGGGGTCACATGTTTAGTCATCTTAAAATGCCACCCTTGGAATATGGGAGCCTAGGAAACAAGGGTCTAGCTACAGGAGCTCGGCTCCTCCAGCCGCACTGGACCACCGGACCACCCCTTCGTGCCGCGCTGGACCACCGGACCACCCCTTCGTGCCGCACTGGACCACCGGACCACCCCTTCGTGCCGCGCTGGACCACCGGACCACCCCTTCGTGCCGCGCTGGACCACCGGACCACCCCTTCGTGCCGCGCTGGACCACCGGACCACCCCTTCGTGCCGCACTGGACCACCGGACCACCCCTTCGTGCCGCGCTGGACCACCGGACCACCCCTTCGTGCCGCACTGGACCACCGGACCACCCCTTCGTGCCGCACTGGACCACCGGACCACCCCTTCGTGCCGCACTGGACCACTGGTGTCAATACTGATTCAGAAGGATACAAGTCATCCATGTCTGTTCCCTGCATCTCGGTGCCCCCCACAGCACTGATTTTGAAGGAAGACCATAGCTAATGTTACTTCCTGCAGCCCCTAGGTTTTCCCATCCCACCCCCACCAGCAAGGCACTTATCCCAATATCCCTGTGTCAGCATGGCTCTGTGTCCCCCATAGGGAGGAGTAGGGAGGGCACCCATGTTGTGGGATGTCATGTGGTTCATTCCGTTACAAGTGAGGGAAAAATCCAGTGAGTATCCAAAGGGACAGCAGAGTCCCCAGAGCAGGTCAGGTTTGGCTCTGAGCATCTTCTCTATGTGAGCCAAAAAGGAGACTGCTCCTGGATAGACACTGGCTCCAGCACAGTTCCTCCCTTCCTCCTCTGTTAGTTTGCCATATCCCCATCTCAGGGCTGCATGCATTTCCACTCACGCTTCACATGGGATGATCAGTCCTGAGTTCCTGCCTACCCAAATTATAACACTGCGGCTGTGTAACTGCTTACTCAATGGAGGAGGTGGAAACCTGCAAGAAAGAGAGCAATGCTGTCCTTACCAAGGCGGGCAGACTGGAGGGCCTGACAGAGTTCCCCTTCCCTAATAATAGCCATGGTTCTTGTTGTGTCTTTTGCTCTTTGCCTAACAGGAAGGAACAAAATAGGCTCAGTGGGGTGTTTACTGACTATACACCACATGCAAAGCTTAGCTATGTACACACACTTGCTCTGGCAGGGTTCTGGTGGCTTCTGGAACATAAAAGACAATGAGGTCCATTTGAGGGCTCACAAACTATTTAAAGGATACGATCCATTGTTGTGCAGTACATATGCCTTCCCCCTTAATGTGTAAGGGCATAATTTTAAAGAAGAATTACCAATGCCTTACTGCCATTAAATAGACAAGGGCTCCACTTCAAATCTGAGAGCTGGATTATGACTTCTCTCTGGAAACCGTCTCATCGGCATCACACCAGTGTCTGGAACCATGTCTGCACTTTGTGGTGTAGCTGTATCAACAGCATCTTCCTGCTCTGTAGTATTAGGGTCACTTTTAGGAGAAACAGGGACCTGAGGCTCACTGGTACTATCACAAGGCACCAGCTGCGGCTTTATTATCGGCTTATTTTCACTAGGCCTCCCGGGGATAGATCATCAGCTTGTAAGCACGCATTCAACAGGGCGTGCATGTCTTCTGCATGACATATTTGGTGCCACTTCTACCTGCTAAGACAGGGGTCTCATCTGCGATGTAATTGCTCCAGGTTCCTATGAATTATCTTGAAAGTATCTTCATTTTCTCCAACATGAAAACTGCACTCTCGGATGTGACTACTTGTGGCAATTCAATCAGGCTATTTCTGTGAATGTTCCCTTCTAGATCAGCCTTTAACAAGTTCAGGTGAGACCTTAAATTACAGCCGTAACCAACAGAACTGGTGTGTAATTTGTAGTAGCATGTGCCGCATTTCTAGAGGTGAAATAAAAATCTGTACTCTTATGTTGTATACTACTTTTATCCAAAGCCAGAGCATGAATCGCTGGCTTGAATGTGTGGATAAACCTTTCCGCTAATCCATTTGTGGCTGGATGGGAAGGTGCTGATTTGACGTTCGATACCATTTCTTTTGACAAACAATTGAAACTCTTCAGACGTGAACTGAGTTTCATTGTCACTTACAATCTGTTCGGGAACTCCCATCCATGAAAATAATAGTCTTAAGCACTTCCACTGTCTGTGCTGAATTAGCTGAACTCATACCGAATACTTCAGGCTATCTAGAATGGGCATCTACTACAATCAAAAATATATGTCCTATTAATGGTCCAGTGTAGTCTATGTGGATTTGCTGGCACAGAGCAGTTGGCTGCTCTCAAGGATTCCAAGGAACATGTGTGGGCATGTGTTGTGTTTTGTTGATGACCTTAACATTGTTTTGTCCTTTTCTCTATTTGTGTATCAATCTGTGGCCACCACACAAAACTCCTGGCAAAGACTTTCATTTTTACAATTCCCAAATGGCCTTCATGTAATTCTTGGAGTACACATGACCTGAGCTCCATAGGAATAATCAGGCTTGGGTCACACCGTGATATATACTCTACTGTGCTTTACAGGCAGAGAAAGCTGGAAACTGTTGTTTGTGTACATAAATCCATCCATTCATCGTAAGGTAGAACTGAGTGACCATCTCTGATTTCACTTCCGTAGCCTTACCTGCAACTTCCAATGGCAAGTGTAACAAGCAAGCTGCATTCACTCATTGGTTGATGCTTTTGAACTCAGCACTAACAGAGAGTTCCCAGGAATATTGCCCATCCCCATAATTGTGCTGCAGCCATTACTTGTACTGTCTTTGGGTTAAAAATTGCAATCAGAGGTGGTTGATGTGTAGCCAAGAGTAAATGGTTTCTGTGGCCTGGTGGGGTGGTTGTGCTTTTTGCACTGACCTGCATGTGAAAATTTCTGTGTGTTTCTACAGGGCTTGTCCTTGAATCGACCATTATTTGCATGGTGCGACTCTCTCGCAATGAAAGCATTTAGTCTTTCAGGGTTGTCCGTGCTGTGCTTTCTGCTTGACCCCAGTTAATTTGTTGCACAGATTACATGATGTCGTTGTAGTTCCCTGGCATCGTTAGTAGCTGTTTCTATTGATACAGCAATTTTTAGAGCACGTTTGGGTGTCAAATGAGCCTCAGTCGATAACAGTTTTGGGTTGTTTCATTTTGAATACCACACGCTGGCTGGTTCCTTAATGCATCATTTAAACACTTTCCATACTGGCAATGCTCTGTTAATTTCTTTAATCCAGCCACATATTCAGAACTTGTTTCATTTTCTTATTGATTCGATTTCTAAAAGCAGAAGGGCTCTGCAATCACCAGTGGCTTTGGGGAGAGGTGATTTGGTAAAATTTCCAGCAAACAATCTCAGCAAATGTTTTGTCTGCAGGTTTAATAGAAGCTGTTAGGTTACGTGGTGGGTTATAAATCTTAGCCCCCATTACGCTCAGTAAAACCACCACCATTTTCTCATCAGTTATACTATTAGCTATTACTGTATACTGTTCTAGTCTCTCAATAGAACTGGGCCAGTCCTCTACTGAGCAATCAAACAAGGCCATTTCCCTCCCCAAAACAGACAATTTTAGTCCTTTTTAAAATTATTTTTCTGTAAATGAGCAGGTTACTCACAGTCCCAGAGGCTGCAGACTAGAGTTTCCTTTCCATGTCCCCTTGGCTTCAGGAATCACTGTCTAATTCACTGTGTTCCTGGTTCAGGAGCTCATCCTCCTCGCCAAGGAGTGTGTTTTTTGCTTTTTTCACAGCAAATGTCACAGGAAGGAACCAGAGGGCAGAGTGGAGTCTAAAGCCCAACTCCAGTTGAAATCAGTGGGAGTTAGGCACCTGAATACCGTGAGCATCTGGGCCCAAATAACCTATACACCACATGCAAGACCTAGCTTCCTATAGGCACCGCTGCTGCGGCAGGGTTCTGGTGGTATCTCAAACGCAGAAGGCTCTGAAGACCACTAAAGGGATCACAAACTATTTAAAAGGGAGCTCCAATTCCTGTGCAAGGAGACTGAGGGCTTTGCAGGGAGCTGCACCAGAAGGGGCTGTGATGCTTCGCTCCCTATGGACTTAGAAGTATCAGTGTGGTGCCCCGTCAGTCATGTGTTCCCGAGTGGTGTTATGTGATGAACATCCCCCACGTGGCACTAAGGCCTGGAGCGGCTCAAGCACTTGCAGATGTTAGTGGCATTGCGCGCCTGAGCCTGCTTGGTCTCCTTGCCCATCCCAGGCCCCTCACTTCCCACATTAGCAGCAGCAGGAAGGGAAGAGATTCTCATAGAGACGGGGAGGGCAGCTGTAATGTAACCTCGCTAGAAAGAAATGAAATCCTTGGTGGAGTTCCCAAGACGGGTGGGAGGAGCTTGACTGTGCAGCCCCTTAAGGGCTTGGTCTTAATGTGTGTCAACAGCCACCTGGCAACAAATCAAAGCTGCTGCACTTGTCACAGGGCTGCCATGCTGTCATGTCCCAATGAGGCAGGCAGTGCAGCCGCCAAGGGGCCCAGGCTGTCTGCGAGCTGAGCTGCTACGGGCATAGAATGACACAGGCCTAGTCCCCCTCTTCTGGGATTGCAGATCATTAAACTGCTACGGATGCTGCTTCTCTGCCCTGGAGCATGGTGCTTGCTCCGAGGGGTTCGGGACAATCCTTCTGTAGGCAGTGCCCAGGCGTGCGACCACACTCTCACTTCAAAGTGCTGCCGTGGGAGTGCTTTGAAGTTTCCAGCGTAGCCATGCCCTGAGTCTCAGAGCCTAGGTCAATTGAATCGGCTTGTGGGCCTCGGGCGGTGGGGCTAAAAATAGCAGCGTAGACATTCCTGGTCAGGCTGGAGCCTGGGCTCCGGGACCCGCCCCCATCGCCAGATTTCAGAGCCTGGGCTCCAGCCCGAGGGGGAATGTCTACACTGCTATTTTTAGCTCTGTGAGCCCAAATCAATTGACCTGGGCTCTCAGACTCGGTGCTGTGGGTTTTTCTTTGCAGAGTAGACATACCCTAAGTGGCCTAACCACCGCCAGGGAGAGACAGGGTGCCACACGGCATGGGCATGACTCACACACCCATAACACACCCTCTCGGTCCATACCACCGAGACCTCCATTGCATCCCAGCCAGGAAGTTAGGATCAAAAGAAACCCAAGAAGTGATAAGAGCAAAGCTTGCACCAACCCTATTCCTGGAGATGAGAATGAATTAGTCTCTGTATCTTCAGAGAGAGGCGGGTTGCCAGGAACAAGAGCTCAGTGCAGGGGCTGGGGCAGACAAGGTTTGGACTAGGTGAGACAACCTCACTGGACCTAATTCACCACTGAGTTGCTCCAATTTTACGTCTGAGTAACACAATATTGAATCAGGCCCCTTTCCCTTTAAATTCACCTTGAATAATCTTTTGAGTTATTAGAAGAGTCCTTGTGACACAGACTTAAAAGCCCAGCATTTGTTCTGGAGGCTCCAGGATTTCCACAACAATAGGGACCGGAGACTCGCTTTATTGAAAGAAAAACACTGATTAGCTGGAATGGGCCTGGTAGCACTTGCCAGACCTCTCAGAGACGTTATCAGTGCACTTGGAGATCATTTTTAGAAACTGAAGAAGGACAGACCTGAGTCACAAAGGTCAGATTGGGAGCCAAAAGTTCCCAAAGTTCAGTGGGATTCTGGTCTGGGGGGTTGGATCAGCTCCATCTTTGCTAATAACTGAAAAAATTTGCTCTTCAATTTGTCAGACATCACCCTGGGCAGCAGCTCTCAGTGAGGGCTAGTGCATAAACACATGGGAGGGTCGTCTCTGCAGTTGCTTTGGAGTTTTGGATGAGCAAATAAAAGCTAGTTTTCATCCTTTCCAAACTCTCAAAATGGCTTGTCCCATTAACCGCAAATTTTCTAGACACCCACGCAATCCACCTGTCTTCTGGACAGGAGAAAGCACAGGGCAAGGAGCTTTTAAGATAGTTCCGGGGAGAGTGTGCAATTCTTGGTTTATAATTGAAACCAGCTACAGACTTAGCTGTAGAGTGACTGTCATGCGTTCAGAACATCCACCAGGCAGTTTTTTGTTCAGGGATATTGAACCAAACCACTTTCTGGCTGGTCTGAACCTTTCTTACGCTAAAAGAAAAGGAGTACTTGTGGCACCTTAGAGACTAACCAATTTATTTGAGCATGAGCTTTCGTGAGCTACAGCTCACTTCATCAGATGCATACCGTGGAAACTGCAGCAGACTTTATATATACACAGAGAATATGAAACAATACCTCCTCCCACCCCACTGTCCTGCTGGTAATAGCTTATCTAAAGTAATCTTCAGGTGAGGCCATTTCCAGCACAAATCCAGGTTTTCTCACCCTCCACCCCCCACACAAATTCACTCTCCTGCTGGTGATAGCCCATCCAAAGTGACAACTCTTTACACAATGTGCATGATAATCAAGTTAGGCCATTTCCTGCACAAATCCAGGTTCTCTCACTCCCTCACCCCCCTCCAAAAACCCACCCCCATACACACACAAACTCACTCTCCTGCTGGTAATAGCTCATCCAAACTGACCACTCTCCAAGTTTAAATCCAAGTTAAACCAGAACATCTGGGGGGAGGGGGGTAGGAAAAAACAAGAGGAAATAGGCTACCTTGCATAATGACTTAGCCACTCCCAGTCTCTATTTAAGCCTAAATTAATAGTATCCAATTTGCAAATGAATTCCAATTCAGCAGTTTCTCGCTGGAGTCTGGATTTGAAGTTTTTTTGTTTTAAGATAGCGACCTTCATGTCTGTGATTGCGTGACCAGAGAGATTGAAGTGTTCTCCGACTGGTTTATGAATGTTATAATTCTTGACATCTGATTTGTGTCCATTTATTCTTTTACGTAGAGACTGTCCAGTTTGACCAATGTACATGGCAGAGGGGCATTGCTGGCACATGATGGCATAAATCACATTGGTGGATGTGCAGGTGAACGAGCCTCTGATAGTGTGGCTGATGTTATTAGGCCCTGTGATGGTGTCCCCTGAATAGATGCTAGAATCCTGCCAAAAGAGGGAGTCTTGTCTCTGGTGTCAAATGAAATGGCTCCCTCTTGATTTGTGGATGGTCCCTGTTTAGGAGTGGGGAGAAAAGACTTGCACTTCAACAAAATTCACTCTTTTCTGTGTTCCTCTCTCCCTGTGATTTAGAATGCAGAGGTCCCCCTAAGGTTTCACTGGGGAGATGGGCTCATCAAATATCCAACCCTTCAGTTTTGCAGTGTGATAGCTCATGGGACTGGAGCTGTTCATAAAATGCCCTCCCCTCCTCCGGACCCTGAGGTTTCTGTATAAGCGAGGCTGTACTTAACACACAAGCTGACAGCTGCAGGTTCCTCTGGCTAGTGGCTCCAGCACCAAGCAATTTCTATTAATTTACCAGGGAAGATACAACTGGTACCAGTAGATGCTAGGGATTAGGGTCCAGATTTTTATGTTTCTATCATGTAAATCTAGATGTACATTTGATGCAGTCCAGAGAGTCATAAGGCACTGAATTCGATATCCCTGGTGCTAATATCGCATAACACACTAGCTTAATGCATGCAGTCGTGCCTCTCTCTAGACACTGGCTGGCCTCAGTGATTATAGGAGACTGCTAGTTATTCACATTTAATGGAGTTACTCTTTCAGCTCAAGTGGCAGGTGCCAGTGCCGAAGGTCTGAGGTTTGATACCTGCTGATGATGAATGTGTGGCTACAGTTTGATACAATTGCATAAAATAATGTAAAGCTAGGGGCTTTTAATAGAACGCAGTTAGCAGATTCCGCTGTTCTGTAGGAAGTTGGATGCAGCTAAAGCTATTAGTGATGCAAGCTTCTGCTAGCATAATCCTGCCAAAGCTGCCAATTCTGGATGCTGCTGCTTCTGATACCAGCCTGATCAGATTGCAAACACCACTCGATGGACGATATGAAAGGGGCTGCTCTGATAGAATGGCTGGGGTTGGCTTAGCTTTTCTGATCATCCTCCTCCCATGACCTTCTACTCCTCAACAGATATTCCTTCTGTTCATGGAAGCAGGTGCTGTTGTTGATTTTTCCCCACTGACATGTGAGATAAAAAGACACCAAATGAGAAATGCAGAAACAAGGAAAGAAGAAATTACTTTTTTTCATCATATTTAAATCCTGAAGCAGATTTAGTTTGTGGCCAACATTAAAAACAACATTTTCATTATGTAGAAAAATTAATCTCATCAGATTCTCAGCTTAATCTCCTCTGAATATTCATGTAATGGTCAATCTGTGTGCTTTCTGATATTGACATGCCAGCAGCCCACAGCTGAACTCATCAACCCCTAGGATTAGGAGCAGAGGTGCAGAGAACAATCCTGCACTCTCTGTGTGGGAGGGACAGATGCCCCAATAGCTGGACTCTTTTACGTAACCCTCAGCATTTCTAATATAGCCCATGGGCACCATCTTTAACTTCTCTGATTCTATGACTGTAGCTCATCTAGTCCGGTATGCTATCTCCAGCTGTATGCTGGAGGAAAGGGTAAAACCCACAATATTCCCTGATTATGCCATCTCAAGGCTCTCTGCTGGATCTGTCCGGGACAGAAGGAGTTCAGCAGAGAGTGCAGGATAATGCTCTTTGGTTCTCTGCCTGCCGGTTAGTACAAGGCTGACATGAGGTCACCTTGTGATTGAATCACCAGACATCAGGACATGCCATTTGGTATTGACCAGGGTTGGGTGAATGGCAGAAATATAAGCCTGGTGCCTGAGCAAGGTGTCTTCACCCCAGCTTGGGAGACTCCAGATTCGGCAGGCACAGCATCTGCCAAGGGTTCTGCCCTCAGGATCTGCAGTCAATGCGTGGTCTTCTGATGTAATCCTTTTCCCTGGGGGTTGGCTGGTTGTGTTGTCACACAGTGTCCCTCTGCAGTACTTTGAGCTGGTTTCTCTGGCTCAGAGAGAGCACCTACCATCTTGCTCCTGGAGTTGAATTACATTTCTATTCCAGTTAGTATCCGGACTCAGAAATAGTAAGCTCCAACCACAGCAGTGAGAGAAAGCAGCAGCTCAGTGCAAATGCCCTTACATTCCTATGCCAGCCCACAACTGACTAGTGCTCTGGGAGCCTGTTCGGGAGCATGCAGAGGAGTTACAGATTACATTTGTCAGTCACCCAGTTCCCTTAGGTTTAGATGAGCAAATAATCCTCACTTCATTCTATTGAGAGCCTCAGAAGCTGTCATCACAGGCGTGGGGTGGAATATGTCCTCCTTGTGTCACTCCAATGAATTGTGATTGGCTGTCTGGTGTGTGTCCCACTGCCCCCTACTGGGTAGATCCCACCAGAACTGCTCAAGTGTTTCTCCACTCCGCGTAGCGGCAGAACTAGCTGACTTTCCGCACAGGTCAGTGTGTTTTGGAGGTGAGGGTTGGGAGTTCCGTTCCCTGCAGTGACATGTCTGCAGTTCTAGGGACCATTCTGTCCATGCAGCTTTTCAAAGAGGCAGTGCTGTCTACCGGCGAGGGCACTGGGCTGGGAATCAAGAGAGCTGGGTTGTAGTCCTGGCTCCGCCACTGCCCAGGAGCATGAGTTTGTCACCTTTGTTTCCCCTCATACCCTTTTTCTGACCTGTCTACTTACAGTGTAAGCTCTTCCTAGCAGGGACTGTCTCTGGCTGTGTGTTTGTACAGCACCGCTGGGACTCTGAGGCTCAGCTGGGGCATCTAGTCACTGTAATACAAACGATTAATAAACCGTTTGCATCCCCAGGTGATGCTCTATAACTAATCACACATGGAACGCCTGAGAAGACTTTGATTCTGGTTTTGTTTTAACTGGGGCATCTCAGATCTCCCCTTCAAAAGGCTGGGTGCCTGCAAACCAAGGTTGGTCTCACCCACCCCACAGGGGGCAGTGGATATTAACCTCTTCCTCACCCCTTTTGGCACAAGGGAAGGAAATGGGATTCTTAAAGTTCCTTCCACATGGCTGAGCCAAAGCGCCGTGTGAATCTGGCTGCGCTGTAAGTCTCGCTCTCTCCAGCTGGGATCATGCTTTGGGCTCAGAGTTTACTATCTGAAAGCTTCCTTTTATGCCAGCCCTCTGGTCTGAGCAGGGGCCTTTGATCCTTCAGCCAAGTAGATCAAGCGTCTAGGAAAGCAGTCCGTCCATGCCCCATGTTGCTTTCCCCTGCACTTTCTTTCATAGACGGATTTCCCTGCCAGCTTGCTTTCCTCCAACTCCTCCCTCTTTGTGCAGCCTGTAACTATTTCACTGGGGGGAGGGTGAGAGAGAGAAGTCTGAATGGAGGGGCCCTGGCTGCAAGATGCAGACCTGACTGGTTCAGATAGGTAGTGGAGCCCATGTTGGACTGAAATCCCAGGCCAGTCAGTTGCCCTAGCCCCAGGGCTGCAGTTGCCCTACGGTGGTGCCCTGTGCAAAAGGGCCTGTCACTCCAGAGGCATGATGGGTTGGGAGGAGAATTCCCTCACCTCAGGAGCAGTGTAGCCCAACATGAGCAAGAAGCAGGGACTCTCTGAGGTGAGTCTCTTGAGGTTCACCAGTCTTTTGTCTCTGGTAATGTTCTGCCAGGTAAATACAGGTAGGGGTCCCATGTCCTGCCTATGCCGTCAGGTCCAGGTCCCTTCCCAAACCTGCACTAGAATAGCCCATTCTCTGCTGTGCCAGCCCCGCAAGCCAGAGAACTGTATGGAGAGAGAATGAGGCAGAGTACAAATGAGTGGCTGGAGGCCCTGTATCTGTAATGCAGCTGAGCAGGGAGCCAGCTGCAAAAGCTGCTGAATGTTTTATGGTGTATTTAAGACCAGTGCAAAGTCTGGACACTGCTCTGTATATCTCTTTTACTAGAAAATAACTCTTAAGGGAGAGCTGCTGTGGTGAGGCACTAGCCGGGGAGTGCCAAGGGAATGCGAGTGGGGGCGAAGGGGTGGAGATAGATGAGGTGAAGCTCGGTCCTCGGCAGGATGTGGTGAGCAGGGATGTGAAAGTGGTGCTCGTGGCCCATAGGGGACTCAACAGTTGGCAGGGTTGAGGGATTTCGAGACACTATGGCCAAGCGTCACATCAAATGAGGATGTCGTACCGATGTGGGGGATATTGAGGCTCTCTCTTTGCTGCCCCAAACCACATGTATTTACAGCGGGATGGTTCACACTGCAAATAAACACCTTTTCTGCACTGAAGACAAAACCTCAGTCAGTTTGTAGGAGGGGTGGTAAGGGTCTGTATTAGCCAGTTGGGGGACCATGTCACTGGGAGGGGTCCTGCCCTGGCATGTGTAGGGGCACGCAGGACCACACTGTGTATATGCAAAAAGAAAAGGAGTACTTGTGGCACCTTAGAGACTAACCAGTTTATTTGAGCATGAGCTTTCGTGAGCTACAGCTCACTTCATCAGATACATACCGTGGAAACTGCAGCAGACTTTATATATACACAGAGAATATGAAACAATACCTCCTCCCACCCCACTGTCCTGCTGGTAATAGCTTATCTAAAGTAATCGTCAGGTTAGGCCATTTCCAGCACAAATCCAGGTTTTCTCACCCTCCACCCCCCCACACAAATTCACTCTCCTGCTGGTGATAGCCCATCCAAAGTGACAACTCTTTACACAATGTGCATGATAATGAAGTTAGGCCATTTCCTGCACAAATCCAGGTTCTCTCACTCCCTCACCCCCCTCCAAAAACCCACCCCCATACACACACAGACTCACTCTCCTGGCTTTTGGTGTTCCAGGAGCTGCAGCTGAGGGGTTAGGTGGTGTTAGTATTACAGCAGTGCCCGTAGTGTGCTCGGCCTTCTACAGCTACACAGGGGGAGACAGCAAATGCCCTGAGAAGCTCACCGTCTATGAAGACAAGCAGAAGAGGAAGGGTTTGGGGGGGGGGAAGGATAAAAGAGGGCAAAGTTGTACCAGACAAGGCCAATGTCCATCTAGCTCCTTCTCTCATCCCCAACAGTAGCTTGTGTCTGATGCTGCAGAGAAAGGTATAAAAAGATCCATCTGGCCACCTGTGCAACGATTTACCCTGGAGCGAAACTTCTCCGCTGATCAGCTTACGCCTGGAGCTCTGAGGATGGAGGACTCTTGTCGGTTGTGTTCCGGCTGGTGCTGCTGCCAATGCAATTCTCGCTAGCAGAACTCTCCAGCCTCAGCTAGACCCTTTTCATTCTGAATCATTCTACACTGAGGTCAGGAGGGTGAGACTCATCTGTGTGTCAGAGGGGCTGTACTGCTAACAGGTTCTCCTTTGGGGCCTATACTTTCATGGCAGGAGGATCTGAGCTCTAGTTCTGTTGTCACTGTGGAGTCACGAGAGGCCGCAGTACCTGTGTGCAGCATGACAGATACGATAGCACAGAGAAGAGGGTGGCATAAGTACCTGTACAGATAAAAATCCAGGGTCCTAGGCGGGCATGGATCTGTTACAATGTACTCACTCTCCTGTCAGCTTTGCATCTAGTAAAGGCAGCTGTTACTTTTATGTCCTGCTCCAACAAGGGCCAGATTTCAGGGTCCCAGCAAAACCTCTGCAGAGCTGTGAGCCAGGGTAGCAGAGCGCTCACTCTGTGTGAATCCCTGCATGCTGCAAATAGATCAGCATCTCACAGAAAGAACTGACTGCTCAGTGGATTACAACAGATAACAAAATGTTAATAAAATCTCCACTGCAAACAAAAGAGAGAGGCTCGTGGCATGGATAGGCCTGATCAGAATGCAGAGAGCTGTGAAACCTCATTTGATACTGTCCAAAATGAACACACAGAAGAGGGCTTGATGGCCGATGTTTACTGGGAATAACCCGAGGCTGTATGTTGAGAGACCTGCTCCTACCAAATTCCCCACATACCCGTCTCCCCACAAAGAGGGAGAGGGCTGGATCAGAACATGTCTGATGTGATACACACCTATATTCCCAAGTGCCTTTCCAGGCCCAGAATGAGAATGCGTCACTTCAGCAGTAAGGTTCTCTTGGTTTCATTCAGAGTAGGGCCCTTGCTAGAGGTCTAGGTCCAAGGCTGTCAGTCCAGATTAGGACTAGAACTAGGGGGTGGAGAAGAAAAGAGTATCTAGCTAGTCTCCTGTGTGTAACCTGCTAGGCCTACCTAGTGTGGCAGTAAGCAAGGAACGAGGATCAAAGGGGCTCCATGCCAGCACTCAGGAGTCAGCAGGACAGCTCCGTACGGGCCCCTGCTTGCAGAGAAGGTGCAACCCCCATTGTCCTGGACCTGTAATAAAATAGTTGTGATGTCAGGGTTCTCGGGACAAAAACTGCTGTCTCCATCTGGAACAAACTAATCCTGCTCAAATAAGTGATGCCCTGAACCTTTGCCCCAACCCAGAGCCCCGGGCTTTCCTGAGGTTTGGAAAATGCTAGTTGACTGTTTTATAAAAGATGAGGGGAAAGGTAAATGTTTCCCTTTCCTACGTTTTTCCATTTTGCGGGTTGCCGACCTCAAGGTATTTCCAGCATCACTAGAAACAGGACCTCCCGGAGATCTCCCAGCAGAGCTGCAGGCCCCAAATGCTCTGATTGCTTGGGGGTGAGTAACTGAACGTTGAGAGGCTTATCAGACAGAGCCTACAAAGCTTTTGTTCCTGGAACAAATGTCTCAGGCCTGTCTCGCTGATGATATTGTCTGTTCAAGACAGCCAGAGGGAACTGCAAAATACTGTGTGTTAGGTCAGTGAGAGAGAAGTTAATGAATTGGTTTTGTGCAGTTTCTGTTGATGCTTCTCTTTGTGGTGAAGGTTACCCTCTGTGCAGATGGCCCCTGCAGGCCTGTGCACCACATAAGCCCTGACTGAAGGGGGGAGTTTCACCCTATGACAACTATTTGCTTTCCACATCAGGGTGCTTTGCAATATTGTCCTAGGAAATCTGGTGGCAGATCAGTGGCCCCTGCTTGGTGGGATCAACTTGGGGGGTGGGGACAGGGGCTCAATCCAGTTCCCAGGGGGCAAGTGTTCCCTTCACAAACGTCCACCACCACTGCTGACCTTCTTGTTGGTTGCCTATGCGGCAAGATGAAGGACTGAATTGGGCTATGTAGACTGAGCTCCCCTCTCACTCTTAAAGGAGAAGGTCCCTCCAGTGATATATGCAAAGCTTATTACCAGCTCTGCAGATAAACTGGACTTCATTCTCCTGGGAAATAAGGCATACATTTTTAACAGGGAAGGTAATTAACTATTGGGACAACGCACCAAGGGTCATGGTGGATTCTCCATCACTGACAATTTTTACATCAAAATTGGATGTTTTTCTAAAAGATCTGCTCTAGGAATTGTTTTATGGCAGTTGTCTGGCCTGTGCTATCCAGGAGGTCAGACTAGAGGGATGATCACCGTGGGCCCTTTCAGCCTTAGATTCACTAAATCTATGACTGTCATTCTAACACTTTTCATTTGGGATAAATTTCCTTGGTGGTGGGGAAAAAATTAAAACCTTATTTTTAAATTGGAACAAATTGTTTTAAAGCTCAGATGGGGATATGTAACACTTGGAAAGTGCAGAGTATTTCAAACAGATAGAAATAATGCCCTAAATATACCCGCCTAATTAGATGTACTTTCTCTACAAAAACACAATTCTAATGTTCCTCCTCTCTCTGTAATTAAAGAAGCATTTACCACGCATTAGAACTTTTAATTAGGTCTAACATCTAATAAACTTGGAGTAAACTAAACAAATATTTTCTCCATCAGTGGATAGTTTTTAATCAGTGTTTGGGAGCGTTAAATTTGAAATAACAATAATCAGCCAGTGTCCTGAAGGAGTTGATGAATTATTTCAGTGTAGCCTATTAAGTACCTGCGAATTATTAGGATCAAACAGATTTGAAAATAAAAACCACCCCCCTAAGGGCATTAATGGGGTAGTAAGGAGGAAATGCGACCACGCCCTTCACTCCTTGGTAAAGCATCTGCTTTAGTGCCAGTGGGTGAGGCTATTTTGCAGTCTTTATTGGAAAACTCCCATTGATTTCAATGGGAACAGGACCAAGCTCAAGTACACAGAAGGTAAGCTTCTCCTAGGATGTGAAAATCCAGCTGTGTTCTCCACAGGTGAAATTTGCCCCTGCACAGAGAAGCAGCACAAGCTCTGTTTCTGAGCTGTCAGCACAGAGGGTCATCTTTCTGTAAAGGAGAGGCTGCAGAGGCTGGGAGACGAGAGGTGAGGGCCCGGATTAGAATTCTTGCTGTCTGGACAGAGAGAGAAGGTCACCTCTTAGGGAGGAGGAAGTCAGGAGTAGTGGCAGGATTTGGACACAGCCTGGGTGTGAGTGTTGAGGGAGATGGAAGAGTCAAAGGTGGCTCCCAGGTTACAGGTCTGAGTGAGTGACAGGGAGGAGGATGTGTTCATGGGTGACAGAGAATGGGAGGAGTGGGGAGGGGTAGCAAAGATCAGTTGCTCAGTTTCAGCCAGGTTGAGGTCAAGCTGACAGTGAGACACCCAAGAAGAGATGTCCACGAGGTCAAGTTGCATGATTGGATGGGAGGGACTGGACAGGCAGACTCGTGAGACATAAGGTATGGTACTTGTGATCGAAGGTGTATGAGCAGATGAGGTTGCCCAAAGAAAGGGTATAGAAGGAGGAAAGGAGGGGGCCCAGGACAGAGTCCTTTGGGATCACCACGGAGAAGGGAAGGGAGGGGGAAAGAGGAGGAACTGCTAAAAGAGATACTGAAGGACCGACCAGAGAAGGCAAGAGACCCAGGAAAGGACATTGTGACAGCCCAGGAAGCACCATATGTTGAGAAGAAGGATGTGACTGAGTGTCAAATGCCATGGAGAAGTCAGGGAGGATAAGGATGGAGTAGAGGCCCTTACAGATGGCCAGAAAGATGATTAGAAACCTTGGTGAGAGCAGTTTTGGTGGAGTGGAGAGGACAGACAGGATCCAACCTGGAGTTGGAGGAGAGAAACCTAAGGCAATGTCTATGAAGAAGGTAGCTCCTCCTTTAGCATGAAGAGCAGGTGCTTGTATTTTTAGAACAAAAGGTCATAAATTGTCTGTGAAATCTCATGTGTCCAGGAAACTATCATCATATGACTTGAAGTTACACTAGAAGCAGACGATAGGAGTGAGTAGATGCCATTTATAATTATAATAATAAACCTTTGCATTTCTATCGCACTCTCTAGCCAAGGATCTCAAACCACTTTAAAGACATGACTACATTAAGGGTTACCACCCCACCCCCGGGGAGGTAGGGAAGTATAATGGCCATCCATTTTACAGATGAAGAAACTGAGGTTAAGTGACAGAGCTCAGACTAAATCCCAGATCTCCTGACTCCCAGTTCTGGGAACAGCCTTCCCTCCTCTCCTTATACAGCATCAACTTCCTGACTGCATCACTGTCCTGGAAGGTGAAGGGTGTTTAGCACCTTACAAGACAGGTTCCTTTGGATTGTAAGTTCTCTGGGGCAGGGGATCTGTCATCTTATATCTTGGTAAATCATATGCTGTATAAATAGGGCATGCACCTATTCATGGTGGTTGGTAGCGCTTTCGATGCTGTATATATCCCATGAGTGCTCAAACTTGGAGCTGTGACATATATTCACAAATGTCCTAACCTCTTCTCTGTGTAAAACTCACAAGCCATTAAACAGAGCAATGTCTTTGGTGCCACTATTCCAAACCCTCTCGTGAGGGGCCCATAGGGCGGGAGCCCTTTAAGAGCACTCTGTCAAGCTTAACTGGGATCTGAGAAGTCCTTTCAGGCACCAATCACTATCAATCAATCTGCCACGGAAAAGCGGGTGCCTGGTTTCCCTCCTCCAGTGCTAGCCAGTCCAAGGCCAGGGGACTGGAGTCTGAACTGTACAGCCATGCTCCTGCCTGAGGGGGCAGGGCCGTGGGAGAACATGGCAAACTCTATTTCCTTTACACTGGTGCTCCAGGGGGACTGGCCTGGCCAGTTGTCAATGGGTCACAGGTTCACATCTGACCCAGACTGGTGGTGACCACTCCAGTCTGATGGCTGTTCAATGACCAGTGTGAAATGCGTTGTGTGGGCCTCAGTCCAATATCCCTATTGCTATCATCACCCATCTCATTGTGCACTAATGCCCAGGTCCTCGGCGGTATTTAGACTCCTGATTTTCATTGATTTCCATGGAAGTTAGGAGCCTTTGAAGATCAGGACTTAACTGGACACGTTCGTGTTGGCAGTCCTGTCGTTGGTCAGGACTGAAGGGTCCTGGAGACTGAGCGCTCCTCTAGGTACTTACATGGCTCCCATCACCAGAGCATCTGGGCACCTCCCAGACGTTGATTAATGGCGTTGTCCCCACAACACACTGGTGAGGAATATTATCCCTATTGTACGGCTGGAGAAGTGCGGCAGAAGAGACTTATATTTATATTTCAGTGGGAGCAGGCCCTAAGTAGACAGCACCTAATTCATGACTTCCCCCAGGCCACAGAGGAAGTCCGTGGCAGAGTGGCGAATTGAACACAGATCTTCTGGGTCCTAGTCCAGTGCCTCAACAAGACCATCTCTCGTCTCCCCTCTTCCTCTGTCTTGCTCCCAGCTGTGAGCCCTGAGCATGACATCTGAGCACCCAGAGGTGTTGCCTTTAGGAGAGGGTTTGGAGGCAAACCAGGGCGTGGGAAAGGAAACGCTGCTGGGCGGGAAGCTTGCTCTGCCCCTGCCTAGGCTGTACCTGTTCAGCGTGGCTCCATCTCCAGGGCTGTCCATCCAGCACCTTTCATCCGTGCTAAAAGAATGAAGCTGCACCTCTGGCTGGGGGAGGAGCTGGGGCAGCTGTTGCGACTGAACTGGGAGTTATTGCTTTGGCAGTCGTGGGGCATGTTGCTGTGAATCAGTATTTCACCGTAATTATCTCATTTGCACGCGTTTTGAATTAGATAACAAGGTTGAATCCTCAACTAAACCATCCTTCATCCTTAGATTTTCCCCCTCTCCGGCAGGGGAGCGGGAGCCCCTGTCTCATTAACTAGCAGGGCTAAAGCGGGTAGGCTGTGTTAATGAAATCTTCCAGCACCTCTGCAGGAATGCCTGGGCATCTTCTCGCTACCCTGGGGCGATGCGGGGAGGGACGGCAGGCTGGGGCTGCCCCCGTCACCACAACTCAGCAAGGGTAGGCGGCTGCTGTGTTCGGATCAGAGGCAAAGGAGAATGAGATCACATGCTGTTCAGACAGTGACATTTCCACGGGGCAGGGCTCATTCATCATGAAAGCGCCGCTGATGCTGTTACTGACTCAAGCTGTTAACTGCTTACAGCCTGCTGGCTTGTTTGCTGGCTCACTCGCCTGGCTCATGCTCACTCCACAAGTGCCAGCCTGGGTCCTCCTGAAGAGGGAATGCCCAAACGGTGCCTGGGAGCGAGGCCCAGCTGAGAGGGGAGGGCCCTCGGGGAACGACACGGGGCGGGTCTGAGCGGGAGCGGTTCCAGCTTCATGGCGGCAGGGAGGGCAGGTGCATCTTGGGGTGCTGCTCTCAGCTGGACTCAGACCCCAACCTTTGGAGGCTTGCTCATTGCTCTTGCAGGCACGTCTAAGTTGGTACTTGTGCACGTGGCCTGGGCTGTGTCCGTGGAACACTTGCTCTGCGGGGCTGGGGAGCGTGCACTGATTGCCAGGCAGGCAGGAGACGACACATCTAGCCATTGTTCCAGCTCCACCCCTGAAGGTGCCTGGGCTCAGCAGGCCCAGTGAAGTTGTGACAAGGTAGGTGGGGTGTTGTCCCCTCTCAGCACTAGGCAGGTCCCTGCTTCACCTCCACTTTTGAACCCTTGTTTGGCAGCATAGAGAGGCAGTTCCAGGCTTCTGCTTCCTCCACCAAGATGCTCTGGCAGTCACTGATGGGTGGGGCCCAGCACCTCCCAGCACAGGAACAGGTCTCATTGGCAAAGTACTGAGGATCCAGAAGTCCAGCTGAGGTCAATGGGAGCTGCAGTGCTCAAAGTCGGGTCCACTTTCAGACCAGACATAATTCTTGCTTCCATCAGACCCCATGGGGATGGGAGGAGGGGAACCTGCCCACACATACCATTAACCCCATTGATGCCACCTTTATGGGCACTGGGATTCCTTCCCAAGGGCTTGATTCCTTGCTGAAGTTATTAAAGGGCATTAAAAGCAAAGCAAGCCAGCAATTGAACAGCTCATGGGCTCCTGTTCCTCAGGGACTGGACAGATGTGGGACTTCCCCATTCCCCTCTGTTTCCTTTCCTCCCCACTCCCCCATAGGTGCTGGAACTAGGGGTACTGGGTGGGCTTCAGTACCCCCTGTCTTGAAGTGGTTTCCATTCTATACAGGGTTCACAGTTTGGTTCAATGGCTTTCAGCACCCCACTATACAAATTGTCCCAGCGTCCCTATGCTCCACCGCTGGGCTCAGCAAAGGCCTGCAGTCTGCCTTTGGGCTCCTGGCAGCACAAGGTGAGACTTGCTTAGGGCCAGGACATCAAGTGGCAGTGGGGCTGAGCTGGGGCCCTGGGACTGCAGCATGGTAGTGGCTGGCATATCACGGACAGCAAAGGGAGCCGCTTAGTGCGGAGCTGGTGACAGTCTCATTCCCCCGCTCGCTGGCAAACATGCAAAGTGCTCTGCCTCTGTGCTGAGGAGCAGAGCTCGGAAAGCAGCAGCTGGGCTCTTCAGAGACTAATTGGAGCCCGTCACCCCCTTGCTGCAGCTTCTAAGTGACTTGCTTCACAGTGTAGATGGGAGCAGAGGGGCTAAGCCTGAGGAACAGGCACGAGGGGGGTGGGGAGCCAGCTGGGGCTTAGGGGCATGCTGGAGCGGAGGGTGGGGGGAGGGGGAACAGGAGCAGGGAGACTGTTGACAAAATCCTCCCTTCCAAGCGCCCTTCCTGCATTATTGGGAAAAGGTCCTGGGGAGCTTGGGCTGGTGATAGGGTGTTTCCTGCTGAGCATGGTGTTGGGGGCAGCCTGGGCATGTATGGAACCTTACACCCTGCCAGTCATGCACCGGCCTGGGCCGCTGGTGAGGGACGTGGTGTTATCTACCTGTTGCCAACCCAGAAATACATAGTGGTTTGTGATGAGAAGCCATGTGTACAGTCAGCCAGGCCACGAAGCGGTTCCAAACGCCACTAGAAGTTGCAGTCTGGGCAAGGCCTCATTGGCTTAGACTAACCAGGCACCTTCCACTTCCAGCTTCAGGGCCTCGCACAGTTAGCCTCCCACCTCATGTCCACCCAAGCCATGAGACTGGCTGCTCCTCGCATTCACTTCTTCCACACTGGTCCCCTGAAACCCCCTCCTGACCCCATCTGCCTGGCCTCCACACTCTTCTCATCCTAAAGGCCCTTCTGACAGCAAAGGGTCACCTAGTCAGATGGCCCAGTAGTCAAATTAACCCCCAAACCCAAGCTGAGCCTGGTGGTCCTGGGTCCCCTCAGCTGCTCCCCACTTCTCCTTGCCCATACACACAGTGTACTTGCCCAGTGTCTGTAAGGAGGGTCTGTGACTGACCATAAGAGGCAGCAGGCCTTCTTCTGGACCCCTGAGATCGCCGAGGGGAGGGTGTGGCTGGTGTCTCATGGGCCCATCTTTGGGGTATGATGGGTGCCCCCAGGAAAGATGCAGAATCCCACTCTCACCAAGGAAGGACATGGAAGATCCATCTTCCAAGCCCAGCAAGAGGGACAGTATGTCCAGAGAGCCCTCCTGGGCAGACGAGTAATGACGGAGTCATTCTGAAGCAATGTTCTGTGCTGCACTGGAGCAGGCAACGTGATGCATTTGAGTGGCTGGCTCTGAGCCCCAGGGGTGCAGCTGGATTCAGGCTTGGTTATTAACACCATAAATCACAGAGACAGTCATGAAGAAGGCTGATGAGGCTGGTGCAGGCATCTAGGAATGTCGGGAGGGAGAGGTGGTGGGCACTGGAGTTGCATGACTTCTCCGTGCTGCATGTTATTTTAAGAATCTTTCATTTTTACGCCTTTGCTGTCAGCTCCTTCGAAAAAAGGGACCAAATGGTTTCAGGCTCTTTGATTTCCTCACGGCCCGGGTGTGAATTCCTAGCTGAGCGATCTTGCTGAAGAATGAGGGACATTTAGCAGAACTTGTGGAGTTGGGGTGGAACTGGAATAGCAGGGGGGCTGCAGGTCAGGGGTGCAGGGCACTGGCAGAGCTGGGTGTGGGGAGCCCAGGGCTGGGATAGCGGGGGCGCTGAAGGTCAGGGGTGAGGGGCATGGGCAGAGCTGTGTGTGTGGCACTGGAATAGCAGGGGTGGGTCTGTGAGTCAGGGTTGAGGTTTTGGCAGAGCCGGGGAGTGCTGATAATAGGAATTGCTCTTTTCAGGCTTTTTTTTGTGTTTGTGTTTGTTGTTGTTCCTGAAAGCAAGAGGCAGTTTTCACTGGCAGAACAAAGAAAAGATGGATATTAAGAGTGCAGCCCAGAGGATCTGAATATGCGGAGGCTAAAAACGGGGCAATCCCTTCCCAATTCTGGCTGCTAGAGCCTCCTGTGCAGCCCTCTCCGATCACACGCCAGTGTCTCTGTGAAACGCTGCTGGCTAGGGGCTGGACGAGAGTCCTGGGGAACTCCACGCAGACAGAGGCCAGCTGTTTTGGTTTGCTTGCTGTCGCGTCAAGCCTGCCTCTGACCGAGAGGACCTGGCCGCTGCTCTCTCCCTCTGGCCCCGCATGGCGCCCCGGGTGGCAGGGCAGGGCGTGGTAGTTCACTGTGTTCTGAGGTAAGTGCTCGCGGTGTGAAGACTCTCTCCCTCTGTGGCAGGTGGCTCGCAGCATGAGGGATAGGCCAGAGCAAAGCAGAGCCCTCCTGCCACTTGCGCAGGGCAGTGAACCTACACTGCAAGGAGGTAAATGGGACTCCTTGCCTGGGAGTGCAGGCCTCTGAGGCAGACAGCCAGCACTGCAGAGCTGCACTCTGGCCTCTTCTTTCCTCGCTTGTATGGGGGTAATGGCTGGTCTGATATTTCCTGGGGCCTCTGGAATGACCTTAGGCCATGGTAGGGGAACCACACCCAGTACCACCCCATCGGTACCTACCATTGGTGCTAATGACCCCTGTTGTAACGCATGCGGCAGCGGAGTGCTCTCAGCCAGGGGATGCTAGCACGAAAGGCAACAGCTGGCAAGGGATTCACACTCTGCACCTGGGCTTTGAGGGCAGCCTGTGCACCCAGCAGGTGAAGAACTTGAACTGGATTTCCGGCATGAACTCGGGCAGCTCTCGCGTTCCGTTGCTCCCCTGTCTGCAGGCTAGGGTCCTGCTCGTGGTGACTTATTCCTGTTCATCTTGAGATTGCAATTTAACCCTTTTGGGCCCAGCACTGAGGAAGAGCTTTTGGATCCAATCAGTTACAACAGTGCACACCCCTTAGGATGGAGCTAACCTAGGGGAGCTGTAGTTTGCCAGCTGCTTTTCCTGACAGACGATGCTGCATCTGTTAGTTGTAGTGCCTGACTGAAAATAGGCCAGAGAGAATGGTTTCCCTCCTCCTTTTTATTCTCTTCAAAGGCAGCCATAGCTCTAGAGAGGCAGGGAGAGGTGTGGCTGCAGAGAACAGACCTGGGGGTGTGGGGAGGAGGGAGGGTGACAGATGGATATGGCCACCTAAGAAGCTAGTGTCTTTTGCATCCCAAAATTCAGAGGCTGTGGGTGAAAGGACAGAGATGGAGCAGAGTGGCATGTGTGGCTAGGGCCGGCAGTTCTCCTTTCAGACATTAAGGGGACTAAGCCAACTCCCTCTGTTTTAGGAGGTGCTGGTCATTTTCTGATAATCCGTAGGCACCTGTGTAAATGTAGGACAGTGACTATGTGAGACGGAAGAAAGGTGGAGCCATAATTTTGGTCTCCTGGCTGGCTGGTTCTATTGGACCTGGCGTCTGTCCTGCAATCAACTGACCAGGTGCCTTAGCCCCTGCTGCCCACATGCTTGCCTCTCCCTTCCCTAGGAAAAGTGTTTTGGGGCTTGCTGCCAGATTGGCCCAACGTCCCTTCCTAGAGGCTCGGCTCCCACCATGGCGTGATCTGTGCTGCACTGCTGCTCCCCTGCAGTCATTGCACAAGGCTCCGAAGGGGAACTTTGCTGGAAAACAGCATGGCGAGCTGAGCTGAGGAAGGAACGTCTGGAAGCCTGGGGACAGGTGGAACAGACTGCTGCAGCTGGGAGTCTGAAACCAGCGCCCGAGAGCAAGGCAAAACATGTCCTACCGCTGGAGTGTTGCACTCATGGCGCTACATGCCCCTACTAGCTCTCCAGGGCTGGGTATGCGGCAGGAGCTCAGGGATGCAGCTGCATTGTTCTGCAGAGAGAGGCTCTGTTGTGTGGCAAACCAGTGACTATAAGGATGCAGGATGAGCTTGTGAGAGTCTTTGAAAAGCATGAACACCAAGAAGGGCGAGGCAGGGGCTGGCGTAGGCCAAGACGAATGGGATGAAACCAAGCAAAGGAAACCATGAGCTGCATTAGGATCCACTCCCAAGGGAAGTGGTTGAAGCCCCATGGCTTGCAACAACTAAACCTTGACTAGCCAAAGCTGTGGGTGGTTCATCAGTAATGATTCCATGGTGACTTTTGTAAGAATCAAGGAGTTAGCCCTGGGTAAATTACAATGCATTGCTAAATGCATCCCAAAGCTCCAGTTTGATACAACAGTCTGTTTTACTTCCTGTCCTAAACTGTTACGTGGGATCGCTATGCCCCCTTCAAATCATCTACCACTTACTTCACCCCAGAATTGGCTGCATTGCAGTGGTGGACTGAGGGATTTGCATATCAGTCTAGGAAGCGCTGTGGGAGCCTTTGAACTTGCCAGTACTCTAAGATGCTGGATTGCCAGATGCTTTTGCTTTTGCTAATGCTTCCCCCCGGCCCACCTGCCAGTTTTAGCTGTTGAGCTGCAGTGGTAACGTAACTATTACCAGCGGCTGTGTGAGAAATAGCAGCTCACCTCATCGGGGTGTACCCAGGATGCGTGAATTTCTTGCTCTGATTGGAATTGGCATTGGCATTGGCATTGCCCTGTGCAGGATATTACTGCACACAGGCATGTGCTCACGGATGAGGCCTAATAGATCATTGTCAGTGCAAGGAGCCAAGTCCTCTCTGGCAGCAATTTCCCCTGGAGCAGGGACAGGGAGCACAAGCCTGCACCTGGCCGGCACAAAAGTATCTTCAATCCCTGCCAGGAATTTCCCTAACCACATGCTGCACATGCCTGAGGACACAGTGTGCAGACAGAGACCATTCCATTCCCCCTCACCGCAGTTGTGCACTGGTGTCCCACAGCCCAGCCCAGATTGTCGCGCTTGCCACGCCTCACTTGCAACCAGATGAGATGTTGCTGCTCGTGGCTGGGATCAGCGCCCTGGAGTGGGACACAGGAACCTTCCTTAAGTTTCTGTGCCCTGATCCTTTGGGCACATGGCTTCAGTGAGGGTGTATCTGGAGCAGGGGTTCTGCAGTTCAGCCCCACACATGTGAAGGAGGTTGGGTGAGCCTTTTGTCGAGCTTCCCAAGGGCAAATAAGGTTAGGCAAGAATCTGTTTGTCGCGAGGCTGAGCGCTCTTCGCTCTCCCTGTTTGTTCCACACAGGGACTGTGTGATCACCACCCTCTTGCCCTCACACTGGGGACTGAACTAGGGACCCGATGACCAAAAAAGTAAGAGCTGCTCTAGCGTGAGCTCAGGAGCCAGTCCTCCCTGGCTGTTGGCTGTCACAGCTCATATCCTCTGTAATGTACGCTTGCCCATGGGTTACACATGCTCCTCCCTGGCCCTGCTGGCGTCTTGCTTTCTCTCCCCTTCCTGGTCCCACGGTCCTCACCTACCCACAAGCCTAGCATAGCCCCATTGTATGACAGCAGCCGATGGTGACTCCTGCCTGAGACCTACAGGTTTTGCCTGGGGAAACTCCCAAGTAGAGAAGTTGTCATTGCACCACCAGTGTCCTGACCTGCGTCTCTGTTGTGGCAGCTTGCAGGCCCCATACGCACACGCCCAAGTCTAGCTGCTGTGTTGGGGATGCTGCTGCCTGGTCCTGCCAGCCAGGCAGAGAATCAGTATTTCTCTTGTATGTTCCAGCTTCAAGGCAGTAAGAGTAGCTGATGCAGCCCCCCCCCCCCCCCACCTCCCGCCCCATGCATTATCCCCATGTTACAGCTGAGGCACAGGGAGGGGCAGGGATTTGCCCTCAAGGGTGTGCAGTGAATTGGTGGCAGAGTCTGGAGTAGAGCACCCAGGTGTCCTGGTTTTTACTCCTGTGCTGAGTCCCCACCCCTCTAGTCCAACGCACCACCCGAGGAAGGCAGGGCATCTGAAGGGGGTGAGTAGGGTTGCCAATTTTCTAATGGCAGAAAACCAAACACCCTTGCCCTGCCCTCTGCCCTGTCCCTTTTCTGAGGCCCCACCCCTGCTTTCACCATTCCCCCCTCCTGCCATTGCTTGCTCTCCCCCCACCCTCTCTCACTTGTTAATTTTCACTGGGCTGGAGCAGGGGTTTGGGGTGCAGGAGGGGTTTTGGGGTGCATGGTCTGGGCAGCGCTTACCTCAGGCAACTCCCAGGAAGTGGCAGGCATGTCACTCTGGCTCTTAGGCAGAAGCGCAGCCAGGAGCATCTGCAGCTGCCCCTGTCTGCAGGTGCTGGCCCCGCAGCTCTCATTGGACGTGCTTCACAGCCAATGGGAGCTGCAGAGCCAGTGCTCAGGGCAGGAGCAGTGCTCAGAGCCCCTGTGGCTGCCCCTATGCCTAGGAGCTGGAGGGAAATGCTAGCTGGAGCCATACAGTGCCCGGTCGGGAGCCTGCCAGCCCAGCGCCAACTGGAATTTTAACGGCTTGGTCAGCAGTGCTGACCGGTGTCGCTAGGGTCCCTTTTGGTGTTCTGGTTGAAAACCAGAGTGGGTGTTCTGGTTGAAAACTGGACACCTGGTAACCCTAGGGGTGAGAGATGAGGCACATGCCATACCTTCCCCGCCAGCATCCAGCAGTGATTTGCTTGAAGCAGCTGGAGATATTTTCTCTGGTGAATTCCACACCCCTCATCCTCCCTCCCACACACCTCCCCCAACTTTTCTTCCACCTACGTCGGGGCCGGGGAGAGACAGGCTGAGGCACACGGAGCCCCAGTGAGGCTGACTGAACAGGGTAGCAGCATTGTAAAATCTGTGCCCATCCTGTGGCACTTGCATGCTCTGCAGAGCCAGGCCTGTTCTTTGCTGGCCATGCCGCTTAATATCTATAATTGGTTTGTCTGACAGCTTGCCTCCCGCTGCAGCCGCCTGCGTTTCACGTCCCAGAAGGCATGAGTCCTCTCGAAACACCCCACCTGGGTGCTGGTGTGACAGCCATTGCCTGAAACCCTCTCCAATGCCAGTGGGGGCCCTCTTTACTGTGGAAGAGATTCAGGGAGTGTGAGGGACCCCTGACGTAAAAGAGGCACATGCCATGCTGCTTACAAATAAGAATGGCAGTTGCTCCTCTGATTCAGGGAGCTGGGGTTGCAGGGCTGGGCTTGGCTTTGCAGAAAGGGGCCGAGCACCTGTGGAAATGGCCTCAGCCACCATTCCTTTGGGGCCAGAGCTCATTTTACCTACTGTGAAGTGCTCTGTGCATCTATGACACTGGAGCTTTGCCTTGCAGCCAAAAGAAGCTACGTAAAGTGGCAAAATCAAGCACTCGAAAGTTTGGCCAGACCACCTTCCTATCTTAAAGCAGCCCCTGCATGCATATGCATTATGATACAATCTTTAATTACATGATCACCTACTGTTTTTAATACTGGACCTCTCCATTCTCATTCAGTGCACAGCATGGATGCTACTCAATTAATGTCTAGTTAGTCAATATTTCTTTTTATCCTCATCGTTCAACGTCTGGCCCGAGGCCTTATTTACATACACTATCCAATCCCTGCCTGGAATAAACACTTAGTAATATCATCATGGACACTTCTCTGGTGCATTCATACTGTTCACAAACTTTAATGAAATTAACATCACAGCAGCTGCTTGGGGGAAGTGATATTATTAGTATCACCTCCATGTTACACACGCAGACCTGCAGCCCAGCGAGATTAAGGTCAAAAACCATCAGTGTGAGACTCCCAACATGAGACATGTTGGACATACTGTTTCAGACTTCTTAGCATTACATTGCACTTTAGCTGGTCAAAGCACAGCTCCCACTGACTTCAGTTGCAGGTGGGAGTGCTCAGCACTTCTGCAAATTGAGTTCCAGGTGTCTCAAATTGGATGCCTCGAAAATGAGGAGCAAACAACTAGTGGCCACCTGTGAAAAGTTTGGTTCAAGTGACTTCACCAGCAACACAGAGGAACTCTGTGACAGATGTAGAGAGAGAATCCAGTTCTCTAGGGCAGCATTCAGCTGTCTTCACCATCCTTTCTCTTCCTGCAATCCCCTGCCTCATTCACTACGCAACTTCTGCAGTGAAGGAGGCAGGGGTCCTACCTACAACCGTTTCCTTCATTACCCACCCCTGAGTCATCCCCAGAGCAGGTTCAGCCTGTGTGCTGAATGAGGCAGAAGTGGTCCACTGGGGAAAAAATAGTGTGTGATCATGTCATTAAAGATTTCAACTCCCTGTGCCAGAGCATGGAGGGACTAGAGCTTCTCAACTAAGCAGCTGTTAGAATTTTTAAACTGGCCAAAACAATGTGTTTTTTTCCCTCCTAGCCTCAGTCTCAGAAACAGCTGAACTGTTTGAGTTGAAACTTAAAAAAAAAAAGAAAATCCACCTGCCTGAAGCAGATACCCCATGTAAGAAATTTCAGCCTGCGCAATTAACATTTAGTAAAGTTATAACCAACTGAAAACAGGGCCTAAAAATGGAAAGTGTTAGATAATCTTAACTCTAGGCAGCGTGACCGGCTCCACCTCTAAAGATGTAAATAGATAGCATGTGTCTGTGTGTGCGTGTGCACACACACCCTGCTGCCCTCTGCTGGCTGGAATTAGAACTGCTCAATTGCATATCATGTGTCCTGTACTGATAAGACTAATGAGGATTTTCCTATGGCACACGTGCTAGTGGGGCTGTGCTTTTGAAGCAGGAGGGTCTGAGTTCCATCGGTGCCAGAACTATCAAATTCCAAGTAGCTGTAGTGTGTACTTTGAGCAGGGGGTTGGACTAGATGACCTCCTGAGGTCCCTTCCAATCCGGATATTCTATGAAACTCCTAGCTGGCATTGAGTTAATGCATTAATAATACAAAGGTAGTCAGCATGGCTATTGCTTAAATAGTCTGCTTGTCCCCAGTTGCAGCAGAGCTGCCCCTACTGTTTGCCATTAGTCTTGTGGGTGGGCACCTTGCAGTTAGCAGCTATGGCTTTTTCATCTACTAAGTCCCAGGCCAGTGCATCCAGTTCCCGCTAGCCCAGGGCATGAGAATCTGAGCACAAGCATCAAGCCCAGGTCTCTTGGGTGGCAGAGTGGCGCTCTACCCACAGTGCCCTAATAAAGCAATGCACACAGAGACAGGACTTTTCCCTGGGTAGGGAACAGGCGTCTCCCCCTGAGAATCCCTCTTGGGTGCTTGGGCCATGGGGATGTCCATACAGGTAGAACAAGGCCCAGTGCATATGTGACCTGGTCCCTTGGCGGAACATCCCTGCTGGGGATAGCGCTGCTATAAAGTCAGACAGCCCCATGCTTGTTTCACAGACTAGAATTGTTTTCGAGCTGCTGCCCAGTCCCTGGTGGGCGAGGTCTGTGTGCGAGAAAGAAAGAGACCTGCTACTGCTTAGCAACAGCAGCAACCGCACAGCCTCTGGCTGGGCAGCTGGGCCAGGAGCTGGGGCTTTGGAAAAGAAATCTTGTCAGCACCATGTGTTACAAAAGTGTCAGTGATGTGGGCCCCCCCCTAACATTTCAATGGGGTGACTCGGATCTAAGCAATCCCCCAATAGCAGCACCCCCCAAACCTTTGAGTGCATTCCCAAGAGCTAAGCACCCCCCCATTAGCAACACCCTCACACATTGCAGTGTGGCCCTGGAGCTAACCACCCCTTTGTGTTCCCAGACCCAAGTGCTCCCACGTGTCTGGAGGTATTAAGCTCCATGCACACCCAACACAGACTGACACACGTGCACGGTCATTTGAATACTGCAGCTTTATTTGAATGAACCAATCCACGCTGAGAATCTATCGGTTACATGGAGGGGAAGAAGGGCGGGGGATTGTTTATAAAACATCTCACCCTGTTTCAAAGGTTCCTCCTTCGGTCCCTTTGTAGTTTGTGCTTTTAGAATTGTGACCTTTGATGTTGCGGTAGGTGCTGGCGACAGGCCACCCGACGAGGAACAGAGTAGGAGCATGGTCTGATGTGGCTATGAGACAAATGACGGAAAACGGGGCCGTTTTCCCGGGCTCCACCCAGGACGCCAATGGGAAAAACAACTGACATCAAAGAACCTCCCCAGTGCCCACACAAACCCCCAAATACACAGAGTCTGTTTGTGGCATCGTCATGGGTTTCTAATGCTTTGGTCAGGTCAACGTGTTCTTTCTACTGGCTGTGATGACCTAGAAGCAGAAGGGTGGGGGCGGCAGGGTCTCCCTGCTCCAAATCCCACTGAAGTGGCTCACAGTTTGGCCTGAGCTGATTCTGTCCATCACTCCTGCAGTCGAGGACAGGATTTTGGTGTGATCCCCTTTGTGGGACGCAGCAGGGAAGTTTTCCCCAATCTCTCCGGACTGGAAACGAAATGGGTGGTGACAAATTCGGGAGGAGGGAATGTGGAATGCTGGTTGGAACATACCCCCGCGGCAGCCAGTTCCCCATGGGACAATCGCTTGTTGGGGTGACAGCTCTCTGATGCACCCTGCTTTGGTAAATAGGCAAGGTTCTGACGGAAAAACAAAACTAACCCCACAGGGCTGATCTTCCCGACCTGAGTGGAGACATTTCTCAGATCCAAAAGCAGGTGGTTAATGTTGCCTAAGGATTTTCCATTTTGGCTGCTTCTGCTACAGCGCAAGGGTGTAGTTGGGACTCACAATACAAAAAGGCCACATTCCTGCCGCATTTCTGGCCTGCACTGCAAATGGCATCCGAGAGTGTGAGTACGTACTGGGGAGAGCTCTAGCTTGGTTTCGCAAACCCCGGGGTTCTAAGAGCAGGGAATATAGGTCAAAAGCTAATCTAATTGAAAACATTTCTGCTAGGCAACCTTAGTATCAGTGTTGCTACGGTTCCACCTATAAGGATACACCTAGGAGGTGTAAGAAAAAACATCCAGGTTTTGGGGGACAGGAGGCAGGATTATCCCTGGTGAATGTTTGGAGATTCCTACTACTCCGCTCAGTAACAAACAAAGTATCCATAAGGACAATCAGAAAAATGCATGAGAAGGTTTCGGGACTCCCTGCTGTATGAACATTTCCCCGGCCTGAAAGTCCTTCTAACTCCAGCAGCTGAACGTCCCAAGGGAAAATCTCTGCCTTTCTGATCATTTCCGCCTCGGTGGTGTATGCAGAAGATTTACAATATGACAGCTCGCCAGTGTTTGTGGCGTTTAAAAGATACAGAAACTGATCTTGCTCTCCCACTAAAATGTGTGCACAGTCTGACGAGAATACGCTGCAGCATTGCCTGGTTTAGTGAGTGCTGCAGGGGGGGTCTCAGTGTTGCTCAGTATTTATGAAACAGAAATGGCACTACAGTGGTTTCCTGCCACTGCTCTATGTCCCAGTGTTGGCAGGGCAGCTTTCTGTGACTGGTTCCCTACCCTAGTGCCCAGTCATGCAATGTATTAAGTGCCCCCAGCCGCAGTCTTGCCTGGTAAATTAGCACAGGGGCCTGGAACAGTTGCTGACAATGCTGCCTTTGGATGCATTCTTTCAATCCCCTGCTTGCAGTCCCTCCCCAGTGCAGTGTTAGCAGCAGCTGTCCGTCAGTTCCCAACCCTGACGCCCTGGCATGCTGTCAACAACTCTTCCATCCCTTTACCCGTCCCGCAGAGGCAATGGCAATACCTGCACCCAGCAGGTACGACACTGCCTGGGTTCCCAAGAGAAAGCCAGCCAGAACTGATCAAGGTGAGCCGTGTTTGAGACGCAGGACGGGAAAGTGGCAGACGGTCTGTTCACGGCTGCTTTGAGACCTGGTTGGTTGGCCTGACTAGACATTCATCTTTTCCTTTAAGAGCACAGAAGGCACCCCTCACCCTCAGCGTCCAGACAGGGACAGAAGGTAAGGGCTGCTAATGTCTGGCCCATTGCAGCTCCTACTCAGGGCCTGTTCCCCTAGCTTTGCTGAGCCCCAGGGCAACAGTTCCTGGCTCTAAGCTCCTGGCACCGATGGAAAAATCCCTCTTGTAGCACCTAACGCTGAAACACATCACTGTTCTGCAAATAGCAGCCACAATTACTGCCTGAATCACAGCCAGAGCTGGGAGCCAGACTAGAACCCAACTCCGTCAATTAAAGAACTCCTGGTGGCAGAAGGAGGTTTCCTATCTTCTCGGCAGGCCCAGCCATGAGAGGGTAACATGTCTCACACACACAACCCCAGCTAATGCAGCCCTGCCCTCTGCTCATTGCATAAGTTAAAGAGCAGGCAGTTGCCACAGCCAACGAAATCAAATGATATGAAGGGCTGCAGGCCAGTTCCCTGTCCTGTGCTACCTTCTATGGGCCACGCTGTGTCTCAGCCATCCTAGGGGAACGATTGTGCTATACACGGGCTGGCGGGGAAATCCCCTATCCTATGACTAGAGCTTATGGCGAAATGAGGTTCCACCTCCTCCCATGGGAGCACATGGCTCCTAAGCCAGCCCAAACCTAGCAGAACTGGCTAAGCCCTAGGCCTTCACAGCTCTGCCCTCAGAGCCACCCCCCCACCCCCGTTTGCCAGGCTCTCTGTTCCTAACAGCCCCGGCCATACCCTGACTCTTGCTCTTCTGTCCCCCACACAGCAAATCTCCACCATGAAAGGAAGCAGGGTTAGCGAGAGCACGCCTGTGGCTGCGAGCTCAGCTCTAACTCCCTCTGCAGTTGCACAGCCTTCCCCGAGGCCTAGTCTGTACAGGCAGTGTGTTGGTGCCGTGTGCTCGCAAAGGAAACACAGCACAGCTCGCTACCCGGCTGAGTGGGGCTCGAGGAGGGGGTGAGGTGGCTTATCCAGCAGGTAAGCCCCTGCTCCCTCCTGGGCACTGCCACCCCAGGGAGCGTGACTACTGAGGTGGCATGGGGCCCCATTTGCTAGTCACTGAAGTGAGGCCTGCGGTTTGATTGGCAGCCAGCTTGGCACTTAACAGCTAGGCCTGAGCTGCAGACTTTGCTCAGAGCTCCTGCAAGGATGTGGAGTTTGGAGCTGGGTATTTGGGCCAGCCCATTTTACCGGAGGCCAGCTGGGAAGTTCAGATTTCCTTACTGTCCATCACCTCTCTAATCTTAGAGCTTCACCATTACAACACACATTACCAACGTTCCCTACTCCCAGCACACCCATGGGGGCAGCTACAATCCTCCTTTTACCAGTGGGGAAACTGAGGCATCAAGCTATTAAGTGACTTGCCCAAGGCCACAGCAGGGGTCCAGATTTGAACGGAGGCGTTCCTGGCTACTAGCCCCATCCTCAATCATTAGGTAGTTTAAATGACACCCTCAGGCCAACACAGGCTAAGGCAAGGCTAGGAGGCAAGTGGGAGGGAGAGCTTTCCTAACATGGGGGTCCCACACCAAATGAATGCAGAGCACAACACACGCTGTATGTGGCTGCAAGTTCACTCAGCCACACAGCCTGCGGCAAGGCTGGCAAGCAATGCTTCGCCTGGCTAAACTGCTCTGCCTCTCTCTGGCTTCCCTTCTTTTCTGTAAAGGATCTCTGCTGAAAAGGCACCTGCGTGCTCAGGCTACCTCCAGCCTTAAAGGGCGGGGACTGGGGAGCTCTGACTTCCTGGCACGCTGCAGCCCATCAGAGCTGGAGGGATGTAACATCCTAGTTTAGGAGGGACCCAAAGGTGAAAGCAGGGTTCACTTGCAAATTAAGGCTGACCCAGGGTTCCATTGCTAAGTATTGGGATCCTCAGGGGCCACACCAAACCAGACCGAAACGGAGCAGATTGCTGCTGCTCTCGAATGGAGGTGCGGCCCACGGAGACGACCGTTCCCAACATGCTACCTTCCTTAGCGGCCTGAGCACACGGCCTACAGTAGCAGGGTTTCTGTAGGCCCCCCCAGTCGTGGTAAAGATGAAGGCAGCTCAAGGCTGCCCTATACCTCCAGAGGTTAGATGTGGCCTTGGGGCCACACTTTGTTGCTGCTGGGTTAAAGCAACACTGCCAGGCATTGAGTTGCCATTCACAGCCCCCAGAATCCCATTGCACAGAAACAAAGTGATGGAGTGGCTCTGGCACATCTCCTTTCTGACGGCTGGGAGCCGACTCACTGCACGCCCTTCAAGGGGGACTCAGCGGCACTCGAAGGCCCTTGCCCTCATCGCAGGCTGCTGAGTGGATTGGTGCTATCAGCTTCCTGCTGTGAACCACCATCTCCTGGCTATTACTGTGGAGCGTAAATTGGGGCCTGTTAAAATGCAATTTCCAAAGCACTGTGGGACTTGTTTCTCTGCAAATATCTTGCTCATTTATTTAGCATCGTCCAAGGTCGAACAGGGCGAAGGCAAAAACAATCGGACAAAGGTAAAACTACAAGGGTTGGCAGCTCCAGCCCTACTGGGACATGCAGGTTTCCAGCTGCAACGTGCTCTGTGCTTCTGAGAGGCAGAGAGCGCTGTATGCAGGGGGCACCCAAGAAGAGAATAGTGACAGTGTGATGCAGAGAGGGATTGGAATCCCCTCTACAGGCAGGGCCGGATTAACCTTTTGTGGGCCTGGTGCCAAACATATTTGCAGCCCCATAGGGGCAATGGAACATGGTGCGGGGAGATCAGCCCCTGGAGCGAGGGGCTGGCCGGGGGCATGGTACGGCCGGGGCGGCCCCACTCCGCCCAGCACGAGGGCACTATTTACAAACCGGCAGTTGCCAGTTGCAGAGTGTCCCGCCTGGCCCTGTGCTGCCAGCGTGCCTGTTCCTGTCGGGGGTGGGCCCATGCCATGCCACGCAGCCCCCCCCACTCCCGATGGCCAGATCCCGCCCAGACTCGCTATGTCTAGCTCCCCTCCCGGGTCCTCCCACAAATGCACAGTGTCCTGCACAACACCACCCCTACCCAGTGCCCCCCTGTCCACAGCCCCATCACAACTGCCCAGCACCCCAAGACACACATCTTCCCAGCACCCTCCCCTGAGAGCCCCCAGAGATCCACTCCCCCACCCCCTGCCTCCTGGTCACATTCACCAGCCCTGCTGGGAGGCGACTGTGTCTGCTGGGCTGAGCCAGCAGCGCAGCCAGGGCTGGTCCCGGGGCAGGGAATCGCTCTGGCCCCTCAGGAGTGGCGCGATCATCCAGGCCAGGGACTGCCTCAGGACCCACTTGCCTGGAGGGGCCCAGCCAGCCCCCCTCACTGTCCCCTCCTTCCCCCTCCGACTGCCCGAGACTGGCCAGGCTTCTGTACCAGTCCCAGGAGGATCAGCTCCGAGGAGACAGGTGGGGTCCCAGGGGCGGTGGGAAGGAGAGACTGCCCGGAGCCGGAGGTGCACTGGAGTCCGGCCAGGGGGCAGAGAGGAGTCCGTGGCGGACAGGCCAAGAGGAGCAAGTGATAGAGTGTGGAGGGGAACAACGGGCTGGCAGGGTCTTGGGGCACAGTGCAAGCGGAGCAGGCCGGGGCCCCTTCTGAGCATGGGCCCAGCTCCATGGCACCATTGTAAACCCGGTACCGTCTGTTGGCTGAGAAGCACAAAACACCAGTCCAGAGATACAGCAGCTTTCCTGGTGCTGCTGGCTTGCAGGGACTAGGAACAGACCAGGCTAGGAGGTGAAGTAGGGAGCCTGCTCTCTCACAGATACTGAAGACTCTTTGCAGTGTTTCTGAGTGGGCTGGGGCCCAAAGGGCCTAGTATACTAAGAAGTTAAAATTTCAGTGGCCTTGAATAGCAGCTGGGAACGAAATGCCATTTGTAGCATGATTATTAATACATATACATGCCATCAATCAGCCTTGCAAAACTATCATGAAATGTACCAGGCTAATCCTGTGAACAAACATTTGTATTGTACTGCTTCCCCAACACCTCCCCCCAACCCGATAAAACTGCTTCCCCAAGGGTAACATTTTTTCAAGACTGATTCTTAGCTGGTGCACTGAGAGATGATACAGAGTTAGATTTGTACACGTGTCAAACGTAATGTTTTAAACTTCAGTTGTTTTTGAACTTGTTGTGAGTTAAAAAAAAGTTTGAATAATTTTTTAAATAATGCAAAAAAGACGTATTTCTTTTCCTGCTCGCTTTCATTCCAAAGTGGCTGGAAAGATTTTCCCTCAGACTTTCCAATGTACTTGCTCATGACCTGAGATCAAATGTAACATGCCAGTTGTGTTGCCTTCTAGTGGCTGAGCCATATAAAAGGATAAAAGTCTACTACTGCACCAGCAAAAGAAGTTGCACCTGTACTGCAAGGGGTGATAGTGCATGCTTGCAGAGCTGAAAATCCTAGGTTGGTGATCTGTGACTGGGGCTGTTACTCAAATGTGGGAAATTACAATAAAAACAAAATATTTTTTTTCAGAATGCAATGAGCAACTGCAGAGAGGTTTCAAATAAAACTTCCCTTGCAAGCCTAACTATACAATATCACTCACGACATCTGATACCTGCAATCTATGCCTGTGCACACACATTTTGTTTCACGTACTGAGTATATATTGGATTACACCCACATAGCAATTGCCCTACTTCATCTCTACACCTACCTACCAAAGATTGCCCTGTAAATAAACACAGTCACGAACATAGATATAAGCACCTTTTCTCCTGCAGGAGTTTCCCAACTATAGCGAGTAATAATCTGAAATGCAGCCACCTCTGGAATGGAACTTAAGAGTCACACAACAACAGTGGAGGTCAGGAAGTGAAGGATAATGTATCTCATTGAAACTGCATCAGAAACTGAAGGAAGGACACTAATGAAATGTAAGGATTATAATTTGCCCAGGACACTGGGTTTAACATCAGTGTAAAGTGCCAGGCGATCTTTAATGACACGGGATACAGAATATAGTTTTAGACCTCTTCCGAAAGCTCAGTGCAGAGGCTGGGGTTACCTAACCAAAAATACTATTTCCTGCAGGACCTGGAGTTTCCACGGAGTCTCCCATCTATTTAACACAACCCATCTTAGCTTGTGAGGTCCCAGGCCAAGGTGGCCAGGCCTCTCAGGAATAACAGCATGTTCCCACTCATGTGCAGCCTCCATCCCCCTGAATTTAGGCAGCCTTGCTGCTGAACTGGCTCCTTCCTCTGCTCCCGCACACTCACCACTGCTGACAGTGCAATGAATTCCTTCCTTTCATCCTTAATACATCTGACAAGCTGAGGCACTTGGGTTAATGAATCTCTAGTAAACACACCACCAGCTGCTTTCAAGCCACACATAAAGGGGAAAGGAATCTAGGAAGGGAGGGATGAACAGGGGCTCCCTGAGATTTATACAAGGGCAAATTGGCCAAAAAGCAGTGATCATTTGAACCCAATGGCTGGAGAGGGCAATTGCTGTCTAAGGGAAAATCTACGCTGCTCCAATACCACAGACTGGACGGTGACCTTGAGCGTGGTGGGTCAGCTCAGTGGCTCTGGCACATTCCTCCGTGTGTGGTGAATGGGCCAGATGCTGCAGCAGAGCAGGGACGTAGGGGTCACAGGTTTCCCTTTTTAGAATCAGTCCATTCTCACCTATGTCTGCTCAGGGATAGTTCTTGCTCAAGACCTTGATCCCTCTCCTCCACCTCCCCTGCCAGCTCTGCAGGATGCCTCCCGCTGTTCCTCTTCAGGGGAACGTAATCACAAGAGCTCACCCCACATCCCCCCAAAATGTCAAAAGGTGCAAATTCATGACCTGCCTCCTCCCCACCCCCACATCTAGAAGGAAATATGGGCTCTCATGGCTAGCTCTTTTGGAAGGGAACGTACTCCACCGCAAGGCCTGCTGCAACATGAGAGGGAACTTTTGCAGCTGACCCAAATCATTAGACAGCACTAGGCCCCTGCACTGCCTGGGGAGAGCACCAACTCTCCTCCAAGGATTAAGATCAGACCCCCTGGAAAGCATACAAGGAGGAAAGAAAGCTACTTCCTGGAGAGATCACATTCCAGGGCATAGAATTGAAGGAGACTTTCTAAAAAGCTGGGGGCTGGTTGGTTGCATTCCCTGGGGTCTGCTGGCAGTGGGGAGAGGTTACTCTGCAAGGGCCTCACTGCAATACCTGGCCAATGGCAATGGTACCATGTTCCCTTGCTAAATGTTCACTGCAACAAAGATCTTGGCTCAGGAGATGGAGGGACTAAGCAGATGAAGAGGGCAGAGTCCTCAGTCCTGGAGAGCAGGAAAACCATCAGTTAGCCATAGAGGGAATGGAGTTTTGGAACCCCGTGGCTGGACCCTTTGATATCTTTTGGGAAGTCCTCTGTGAAGGATCTCCTCAACCCAACACCCTTTTTTTGGGCTGAGGATGACTGGATGGGACTCCCTTTGGAGCCCATCAGCACACGTCCTACGCTGGCCACAAGGGTCACTACAGAATGATTCAAGATGTCATCTAGAGGCCTGAGGAGTGAGCAGTTGGATCCAGCACTGGAGGATGGGTCTCTTGGACAGTAAAGTAGTGCACTGAACACAGGCCTCCCCACTGGGTGTGAGGGGGAAGCCAGGCCTCAGACATTTTGGGAAGCCAAGCACTGCAGAAGGCTTTGGGCAGGTGATACTTTGAGTTGATTTAGTGACACGCTATTGTCCAGAGAAGCCTAAATTTATGATAAAGTCATCAGAGAGGGTGGGGTGGGGACACGTGTGCTGTTGACTCTACACCTGAGACAGGTCAGTGTACCTCTGCTGTGCCCTGGGAGTAACATGCAGACTGGGTGTGCCTTAGAGGAAAGCATGTCACCTCACTGAATCTCCCCAGCACGCACTGATGCACTCCCCCTGAGAGCCATCCACACAGGTACAGCTAACATTATTCTTTGGAGGGAGGGATGAGACCAAGATAGGCCTAGAGCTGTTTCCAGCCACAACAAGGTCAGCATGGCTCCTACTTGGCTAGCCTATGGGAGACCTTGCTCCTGAGTTCACATGGTACAGCAGATGCCTACCCACCACGTCATCCCCAGGCTAAGCCATGGCTGCTGTAGGGAGCAAGATGGATCTGGCTGGAACAGGGTCAGAGCCAAGAGGCAACTCTCCTGAGACATTGGCTTTATTCCTTCATGGTGGCAGCATGAACTCCATGACGAAGAAATCCCAACTTTCTCCCTACCTGCACCCTCTTCCCCAGCAGCCAACAGAAGTGAAAACCAGAACGATCCCCTCTTTGGGATCCAGCCACCTGCTCTGCCCAGTTACCCAGGAGCTTTAGTGCCCATACCATCCCCTGGCTCCTCTGTTACTCCGGCGAAGGGAACACAGCTGCTCCCCTGCACATCTGGGGAACCACAAGTCCTGGGAGCTCAAGGCAGCAGCTGCAATTTCAGATCCATTCAGTGGGCACAAGGGTTGGAGACTAGGAGAGGCCTGTGGTTTGGGGTGGGGGGATGTAAAGGGTGCAAATCCATGCCCCTCCCCACAGTCTGAAAGGAAATAGGAGCTTGGGGGCGGGGAAGGCTAACAATGGAATGAAGAAAGAAATAAGTTAGTTAACCAAAAAAAGCTGAGAGGAGATCCTGGCCCCAAGGCTGCTGCAGCTCCCACTCCAATGTCCACTGACTGACAAGTGCTGTCCGCATGTCACCACCCTGCCAGCTGCTGCTTTTGTTTGCAGCCTCGGCTCCATCATCAGAGTTTGTGCACCCAGCAGTGGGAAGTGAGAGATGCAGAGAGAGAAGCACCTGGGAGCATTCGGTGGCTGGTGCTGCAATTGGATCGACCCAGGGTTTTTCCACCACTCAGTACAATCCAGATGATGGGTCCACTCCGCTGTTGTCTTCTTTGGGTTGGAGTCGGGGCGGGAGGACACAGAGAGTGGGGGAAGGAGTGCGGTGTGGATTAAAGCAAATCACACATAGACAGTTGAATACACGGAAGTCTGGAAGATGCAGATGGAGACACTGAAGCACATGCAGCATGGAGCGAGAGGCTATGGCCAACCAGCACTCGGGAGGTGAGCTGCCCCACATGGAGGCAGGTGGGATGTTACCGTAGGGGCACTGCAGCTGGTACACGGTAGCCAGAGCCAGAAGGATAAAGGTGGAACATGGAGAGCCAAAAGGGGAGCGCTGCAATACACCGTCTCCTAAGCTGTGGGCTCTGCAGTAAAGAAGGTAACAGTTCTGGTAGAAATTTGTGCTTTAATATATATATATATATATATATTTTGTTTAAAACAAAGTTCCCACTTCCCTGAGGAAGTCCTGTCCGATGTTCCCAAGGAAACACGGGGAGGGGGAGTTTCCTCCTTCATTCGTTCTTTACATTTTTGTCATTCCCATTTTTCTTCATTCCTTCTTGTGTGATTGTTTTCTTCCTTCCTTCCTTCCTCTCTCTCTCTCTCTCTCGTATTTTCTGTTTTTATTTATTTATTTATTTTTAGACATTATGACTTTCTTGAGGAATCCACCAGGTCCTGAGCAGATCCCTTTGCGTGGTCATGCTTGTCAGTCTTTGGTAACGTATGGACACTTTGGTGTGCCAGTGAGGAGGGGGAGGAAGAGGAGCAGAGGTGGCTGAGTAGGAAAGGAGCAGGAATGTCTTGGCCAGAAGACCGGAGCACTTGCTTGCCATCATCTGAGCAGCACGTAAAGGAAAAAAGTCAGTGGCCCACCGAGAGAAGACCTGTGCAGGGTTGGGACGCTGTTCCCCGGAAGGGCGACTGCTGCAGGCCAGAGAGAGAGAGGGAGAGATTGGTTATGGAAACGAGACATACCCTGTAGAGCAAGTCAACCAATGTCAGTGCCAGCTGGCCCCACAGGAAACTGCAAGCTCAGCATACACTAGATACCTGCCATCCTACCCTCATTCTTCTCTTCTTGGGGATCCGGTTGAGACCGTAGCTGGGACTAAGCTCATAGGACACCAGCATTTGTGCTCAGGGACAGAAGTCAAGGAAAAACCAACGTCCCTCTTTCCCAGTGCAACGTGGCATCAAACTGGCTAGTATAGTACAGCCATGGCTGCACATCCTACAGCCAGCAGGGAAGGATCCCTCTTTAGAAACCTCTCATGTCAGGAAGATATTGGCAAACTGGAGAGGCTTAGAGAAGAGAACCACAAATGATCATGGGGCTAGAGGGGTTTATTTCTGAGTGAAGATGAAAGACTAAATCTTTCTTGCCAAAACAATGACTGAGGGTGATGTGAGATCCACCTACTTGTATGTGAAAGGTGCATTTTGTAAGTAACAAGAGAGATTGTTCAGAGTGGGATGGGCTGTATGGTGAAATAAAGCCAAGTAAAACATTGGCTGAATATCAGAACATATTTCCTGACCGTAAGATTCATTAGGGTGGGGAACTGTCTCCCCGGGGAAAAGGCACATTGCTAAGGACATTTTGAATGAGACTGAACAAGCAACCCTGGCATATACTCTAGGGAACAGTCCTGCCTGGGCCTCAGAGGTGGACTAAATAGGCCCCAGTACAGCTACTTCTGTCCAATCTCGAAATTCTAGCATTCTCGGGTTAGCTGGTACCCTCTGTTCTGGTGCAGTCTGTCCCTCATTGCAGGACTTGAGCCTTAAAGGCTCAAAGAAGATCTACCTCCTCTCCAAGGCTGCTCAAATAACTAGTGTTAACCAGCTCCACTGGTACAAGATCTGTGATACTTCATAAGCCTCTCCAGAAATAGTGATCTTGAAACTGCCCAATACCCTGGCCAAAACCTTGGCATATTAATACAGAGTTCAGTGCCCAGTTGCAGGCTTCTGACCAGCTAGCAGGTCCAGCAACACCATCCATATGGATTCTGCATCGTTCTTTAAGGTCACGTTGACCCTGGGCTGTTACTTGCCAGTTCAGGGGTTAGAGATTCTGGAGCAACCCAACAGCAATGTCAAGTTGACCATGAGAGATCTCTGTCCTACCCTATCAGGCAGCTAAACCCTCCTCCCCTTTCCTGTTGGAAGGCTTTGCTTTAATAATGTGTCATCATACACTGAGCAGTAAACCAAATACTTCCCCATAAAACCCTCCACACCCTCCAACTCAACCCTCCCCCACAGACCCAACAGACATCCAACACCCACCCTACACAGCACCCACCCAACACAATCCCCCACAGATCCAACCAACACCCAACAGCCACCCTACACACCACCCACCCAAAGCAACCTCCCCCACACCCAACCAACATCCAGTCACCCTACATGCCACCCATCCAACACAACCTTTCTGACACCCAACCAACACCTACCTTACACACTGTCCACCCAACACAAACACCCACACAGACCCAACTGACATCTAACACCCCTCCCAAAACCCACACAGATCTAGTTGATATCCAACACCCCCCAACATACCAGACACCCAATTCTACATACCTCCCATTGCACTAGCATCCACTCAGACCCACTTAACATCCAACACCCACCCTACAAAAACCAACCAACATCCCCTCAACTCAAAAACTCACACAGACCCCATTGACAACCAACACCTACCCAACACACCACCTACCTCCCCAGCACACACACCAACCCACCCATGCCAAGCAACACTGACATAAAAACACCACAGCCACAAACATCCCACTAACACTCACTGAGCGACACACACCGGATACTTATACTTACATGTGCTCCCTCTCTGTTCACCGATACATGCTCATATCAATGCATCAGATCCCCCCCATGCCCTTTCTTCCTCTAGCCGCCCCCCAGGTGCCCACTCACATGTATACTCAAGCCGGGTCACATACTCACCTTTATTTGGGCCAATCGGCTTCCTTGGGCAGTCTCCCGTTTTCAGAGTGACATCGTCAATGGCAATATCCCCCTCGTAGCTCGTGCCACGCACGCCCTCAAAGATGATCTGCGGACGGAGACAATGAGCAGTGAGGGGGGCTGTCCCGAGACAGGGGAATGGCCTCACTGACGGGCCAGGCCCATGTATACAGAACAGGTAGGACACAGAGTACCACATCCACAGTCACCAACTGCCCAGCAGAGGTGCCCTGACTGTGAGGGGGTCCCACCGCCAGCCCCGGGTCCCAGACTCCTGTAGCCCACTGGTCACCCCCCTGAACAGTCTCTGTTCCCTACAGCAACATGGCTGCCCCCCTGGCTGAGCCCCCCTGAGCGGGATTTGTTGCTCTCCCAGCCCTCTGGTCACCCCCCCACAGCCCCTGGGCTGTTCCCCATGGGGCCCTTCTCCCTCTCCAAGCCCCCGTCCCCCGGCTGCATCCGTGTGGGGTTCCTTGTGCTCATCACCTGACACGCCTGCACTGTGCAGAGGGTCCCTCTCCTAAGTGCCCCTGGGCAGGCCAGTGAGGGACCTAGTGTCACCAAAGCCCTGGGGTGGGAGTAAGTTGAACTGGGGCAGCCCCTTCTCCCCACAGATAGACAGCGATTCCCACTCCACCTTTGGGGCATCTCCATTTGGGGGCTGTAGGGCTCCCCTCCCTATGCCCCCCACCCTGGTCAGGAATCCTGGAGAGACTGGCTGGCTGCTTCCTTCTCAGAGCCTGTCATTCATCAGCCTGAGCTCCCTCTTCTGTTCCCATGGTTACCAAACTCTGCCGGCAGCCCAGGGGCAGAGACTCAATCACTACCTGCTGGCGGCAGGGAGGACACAATTGGGGCCAGCTCTCACTCACTGTGCAGAGGGGTAAAACCCAGCTTCGGGCTCGTCCCCTCTTCTGCCCCCACCCACACTAGTCCTGCACGGCCACTATCATCCCTGCCCAGCTACCCTGGAGAGAGCACACACGCCCTGCTCGCCCCTCAGCACAGAGCTGCGCGCAGACTCACATAGTTACTCTCATGAGTAACTACATTCTTCTTTGTGATTTTATAGCACCCCAAAGTATAGGCCCTTCACGACTATACAACAAATCAACGCACACAGACTCAGCACTCACAAGTAACCCTACAACACCGACCCAGCATGCAGGGCATTGCATTAAGCACCCTACAACAACTAATGGGTGCACGCCCCTGCACTCACGAGTCCCAAAAGAGTGCCAAGGCCAGTGCTCACAAGCAACCCTACAACAACAAACCAGTGTGCATGGCTCCAGAGCTCACAACCCCATCCCCAACAACAAGCTCACAAGTGCTACAGTAACAGACCAGTGCGCACAGATCTGGCACTCACAAGCAACCCCGCAGTATCAGACCAGTTCCCAGGCCAGTGTTCAACCACAGATTGATAGTAACAAATCTGTGCTTGTGCATGATGGAATTGGGCAAGAGGTCTGCAGAGGCATGAAACTCCATTCTCTTCCCTCCCTGAAACTGGTTGTGACTTTTAATACACTCCCTCCCCACAACCCTGGGAGTGGGGAACTGCTCTGTGCCCTCCCCTGTTCCCTATTAGGGCTGTTTGGGTGATGGCTCTTCCTGGGCATAGCATGCATCCGGGATGGGGGGAAGGAGGGGAAGCTCTAGTACCTGCTTACCTGAAAGGGTCCTGGGGGGTTGATGGGGACGTGTGCTTGTTGCCACTCATTTCCTCTGTTCCCGCTGAGCGACCAGACTTGGGTGTCAATGGCCCGTTTGTTCCGCAAACGAACCAGAAGATTCAAGGAGCCTGCAAGAAAGAAACTGGACACTGGAGGCCTGGGTCAGGCTCCATCAGCTTGCAAGTGTCCCAGAGAGTCCTGCTGACATTAAGGACCCTTTGTCAGTGGCCCAACAGAACTGCCCAATGATTTCAACAAGGGTCAGTTGCCTATACCTTTGAAAATCTGGGCCACAGAGACCATCCAGGGCAGGACTATGCTCCTAGAGCAAGAGGACAGAAGGGGATGGGAACCGGGGAGGTCTGTAGGACTTGAATAGAATCGTGGCATCTCCAGCCCCCGCTCTGAAGGGCTGGGCTGAAGCCACTGCTGCTCCTGAAGGGCTGGGCTGCTGTGTTCTGACCTCGGTACTTCACTCTCAGAGGCATCAGGCACAGGGCAGGGAGGGAGCAGCCCCCTTCCATACAGCTCTGGTCACACTGCACCTAGGAGCATTTCATACGTGGCAGCCAAGTCTCAGAGGTAGGCTGGCACATAGCAGCTGATGTCTCGCTCTCTCTCTCTGGTTGTGGAAGGACCCCATCGGGGTGCTGCACTGTCAGAAAGCTATCAAGTTGGAGGATGTTCAGGGATGTGTAATAAAGATGATGAAACGTTTAGACTTGGAGTGGCTGACTCAGAAGGAAAGGTTAAAAGCATGAAATATCTGTAACTTGGCTAACACATCACTAGAGGCACAGTGACACTGCAGCCGGGAGCAAGCCTCCCAGCCCAGGTAGACAGACATGCACTAGCTTAGCTTGAGCTAGTGCGCTAAAAATAGCAGCATACATGTTGCAGCTCCAGCAAAGACGTGAGCTACCCACCTGAGCGCAGACCCAGGGGTTGGGTGGGCCGGGGAGACTCAGCCGCAACTACAATGCTGCTGTTTTTAGCAAAATAGTGCAAATCTGTCTACTTAGGCTGGGAGGCTAGTTCCCAGGTGCAGTGTAGACATACACTAAGGGGGAAGGGAGAGAGATTGCCTAGAAATGGCCAAAGAGTGTCAGCATGAATGGGGAAGAGGGATTGGTCAGGGAGGTCCGAGGGACTGGTAGTAGGAGTTATGGGATTATAACAAGCTGAACATCAAGAAAAAGTTCCCAACATGGTGAGACACAAGACTGTGGAACAGTCTCCAAAGAGAAGGAAAGGAAACCCCCATGTCTGGTGTTATTCAAACATCACCTTGGGTTTAAGCCAGGACTGGTGAGGAGGCAGGATGGATCAGCTGATCTAAACATTCCATCTCTGATTCCTAGGAGGAAATTTGAACAAGTGAGGGGAAAAAAAAATCCTTCGAATGGTAAGAGCAGATTCTTTCCCTGGAGGCGCCCATTTTGCACTTGGATTGACACCACGAGCCGAGGTGACATGTGACCCAGCACATCGCTCTCTGGAGAGGTCAGCTGGCATTGCGTGACCTTGGGAAGACTGAGATAAGTGAATCGAGGCTCTCCTCCATGGAAACACAGAGACTGGAATGAGGAAAGTCACTGTGCGTGTCTCTAGCAAAAAACAGCTTTGAGCCACAGGTGTCCTTATGTCCTCCCTGCCCACTGGCCTCAGAAACTCCCAGTGAAGGAATGTCTGATTGAAGAAGAATGAAGCCTAAATCTCATTGAGGCTGTAGGGTGAATTGATGGTCCAAGAAGGAACTAAATAGTCTCATTGACATTGATCTATGGGGTTATGTTGAGCACAGCTAATTACAGCCACTAGAGCTGGGAAGGTGAGAGGTGCAGAGAGAGGAAAGAATTTGCATGAAGCTGCCAGCGAGTCAGGATTAAAAACAGCCACCCTCTATTCTAACCTCATTCAGTGACTGACGCTAGGATCTGCCATGTAAGAGCCTGGCTGAACAGCCACTGGTGGGACAAATTGTTCAGTAAATGGATTTTGGTGCCCTAGGAAAAAAGAGAAGGCAAAATGGAAAGGGACTAAAAGGAGCACTGGAATGTGAATTGGTGCCAACTAAGCACTGTCTGTGAACTCCTGGTCGAAGCCCAAACCAATCCTGAGCACACTCCTGACTGTCACCTCCAAGCCTCTGCTCTACAGTAACAAGGGAAAAGGAGCAAGGCTATTACCTTTTGCCCAACAAAGATCTCCAGTAATAAAAATAATACTAATAAAATAAATAAATAAAATAATAATAATTAATATGCACTTCCCAGATGAGGATCTCGGAACATTTTACAAACATCTGTGAAGCCTCACAACTCCCCTGTGAGATGGGTCAGTATCACTAGCCCTAGTCTACAGAGGAGGAAACTGAGTCACAGAGAAGCTAAGTTACTTGCCCAAGATTATATTACAAATCAGTGTTAGAGCTGCGAAGAGAACCAAGGTCTGCTGACTCCCAGCCCTGTGCTCTAATTACTAACCCGTGCTGCCTCCCTGAGCGTGCCTGGAAAGACATTCCCCTCGCCGGTCTCAGTGACTATGGCCTTCTGCTCGCTACTCTGATGGATTCATAGGGCCACGTTCAGACATGGCAAAAAGAGTGCAAGCCCTTTGAAATCAACAGGGTTGCAACTACTTACGCCAGTTCTTGATCTGGCTCAGAGTCATAGAAATGAGAGATTTGGAAGATTTATGAGGCCTTCGAGTCCATTTCTTCACTCAGTCAGTGCTGGTTTGTTTCCTAGAATGCTCTCAAGGTCCAGCCTATCTTAAATGCCTCATGACGGGAGTACTTCCTCTTGGCAACAAACCCTTGGCTCTGGCCTCCAGATAGGACTATCTGGTATTGTTGGTCCTGGGCTATCAAAAGCTGAACAGCTTCCATTCTAGTGTAACAGCTGGGAATACTTAGCTGGGAAGACAGGTGGCGTGGTGGAGCTCCACTGAGATGACAGTGGTGCCTCCTGCTCCACCCCACCCCTCGTCTTCTGATGGGGCAGCCGGGGTGGCATGACACACACAGACGCCCTCTGCTGGGATTGTGGGGGACTGAAGGTTCTTTCTTCCTAGACCAGACCCCAGCTTACTTGAAGAGATGGAACAACAGGCTGAGAAGGTAAATCCCAGCCAGCCTGAAGATCAGCAAAGGCAGGTCTGCTCCATGCCACCCCAGCAGATGGGCTGTGAACATATGTGGCCCACTGCCAACAACCTTCTGCCTAGCAGAAGGTTTTGTGTGTATGGGGGTGAGGAAGGCACCAGGAGAGGGCCCTGTGTCATGAGCCACGCTGATCCTGCCCAGAGTGCTGGATGTGATCAATGGAGCCCATGGCACACGGCCTCATGCTTTCCAGGATATTTCTCTGAAAACAAACTCTGCGAGCAGGACCCAGCTGAAATCCACAAAGTCCTGACCAGTGACCATGTGCAGCTCTGGTGACTAGGCACCTCTGTGTAACAGGACACTTCTCTCATCCCTTCTAATCCTCCTTACTGCCTGCATAATTTTCAACCCCCTGATAAATACTTCAGATGGGTTCAGGTCAAGCCAAACACCTTACGCTTGTAAGGGGACCAAATGTTCTTCTCCTAGAACAGAGGCTGCATGTCCAACCAGTTGTTTATAAAGGCTGCCTAACAGCTCTAGGTGGGCATTCCTCAGTAGCAGACACTGTACAGTTCCTAGGATAAGGAAGGATACTCTGGTGGTTACAGCACAGGCCAGGGAATCAGGACTCCTGGGTTCCATTCCCAGCTCTATCCCTCTATGACTTGCTGTGAGATCTTGAGCAAGTTACTCCCTCTCGCTCTGTGCTTTAGTTTTCCCCATCTGTGAAATGGGGATAATGATATTAACTCACTTCACAGAGCAGGATTATGAGGATTAATTAATACTTTGCAAATGCTTTGTGATCCTTGTGTGGAAGATGCCAGTGAGTGGGAGAGTAGTAATTATACTGACTTTCCAATGGCTCCACGTAGGAGAAAAATCTAACTGGGAGATGCCTCCAGTCCTCAGCTCACAGGCACCAGAGATGGGCAAGGCCTGTTCTGTTCATTCCCTGGGGGCCAGTGCAGGATGGCTGCCTGCAGTTAGGGCAGGACAGGAAACATTTTTCCTAGCTTATGAGAATTTTTGAAATTTTCCCATCTGAAATTGGGTGCAAAGTTGAAATCTCGAAAATTTTCACAAACAGAAAATCTAAAAAAAAAAAAAAAAAGATTCGAGTCAATCGAAACGTTTTGATAATTTTGAAAGGATGTTTCAATTTTGACATTTTTCCTTTTTTTAAAAAGTGTAGATTTACTAATATTTCCAAACAAAAAGTTGCTTCAAACTCAAAACCCCCAAACCTTCTGGTTCAACAAGCTCAAACTTATTTTTGTTACCAAAACTGTGTTGAGTCGAGTGCTTTGCGGACTCTGATCCTGGTTCACAAAGTGTGTTGGTCTTGCCGAATCAGCATTTTTCAGCAAAAAACGTTTTGCCAAAAAAATTCCCGACCATCTGTACTTGCAATCTAGCCACCAATCTAGTTTTATTTTACCGTGATGTAGTTTCTCATTTAGAAATCCACATTCTTACTGGTAGTTTTGTTGCCTCTTTTCATTCCCCCACCTCCTCCCCATCTGTTTGACCTTTCCTCTAAACACCTGCTAGTGATACACAGATAAGGGGAGGCCAGGTGTCTGTTGCTAGAACGTTGCAGCAGGTCGGAGCCCATAGTGACAGAGAGATACAGAGGAAATCCCTGGGCACTGCCAGTCTCATTGGTATCTCCCTCCAATGGGGCGATCTTGGTATTTTATTTGTTATCTGTATTATTTCATCTTTTCTAATCAGAGGGGAAAATAAAGACCTGTAATAAATGAGGGGGAATCAATTACTGTGTGAGTAAGCTGTGCCTTCTGCTGGCTCCTTTTAGCCCAGAGCTGGCATTTCAGAAGAGTGGCGTGTACACAAAAGAGCACCATCTGGGATGACAGATACAGTAACCCAAGGGGATGCTGCTAAATGTTACCTGCTTGCAGGATGAAAAGGTCTTATTTCAGTTGCCATGGGATAGAAACTTCACTCTGTCGGAACCGCGACAAAAGTCAGGAACAGCTGGCACGGGTGGGCCAATGAGCCAGGGAATGAGGGTGGGCACAGTACCTGAGGACAGGCTCAACCCCTGGGAAAAATGGCAGCTTAAGCAGCAGTGTGGCATTTTCCACAGCAGTTTTAGGCAACACAGAGCTGTACGGCGAGACTAACATACTAACCAAAGGGATAATAGATCTAAAAAGTATGGCTGGAAGGAAGGAAAGTAACTGAGAGATGAGGTCTAGCTTGGAAAAGGAGGAGGGTACGGCGAGTGGAGAGAGACCCACAGAGTAGTATGCATAACACTGTATCCCTCTAGCTTGATGGAGTGGAGTGTGAAGCCAGGTGGTGTTTGGGATCACAGAGCAGACCCAGATTAGCTGTAGGCGGGGGTACAGTTTCAGATTCAATGGTGCTGAAACTCAGAACAGATGTCCCTGTAATATTCCAGCCCCAAAAGGTGGAAATCTCATGAGATCAGCTGTTCATAGGCGATTTTGGCTGCAGCCAGAAATTAGACTTGGGTCCAACTTCAAACCAATCAAGTCTGGGGATTCAAATCCCAGAAATTCAAAAGGGGGTTGGATTCTAGGTTAGAGAAACAGAGATGTAAATAACAGAGTGATCTACCATACAGTAGATGTACAGGGTAGAGCCAACTGTAAGCCTCACACAAGGGCCACAGACCTTGACCCAGCCCAGAGAGACGAAGCCCTTCCTCCTGTAACCAGGCCTCTGACTGCATCCCCGGCACTATTGTTTATTTTAACACAGCTGATCATAAAGCAAGCCCAAAGCTCAGAGCAGGCAAATCCCTGGAGCGAGCTAAAGCCCTCAGAAGGAACCTATTACTGTTCATAATCCCGGGAACAAACACAGGCCTTTCTCTTTCTCATTTAAATGAATGATAATGAAAAGCAATCAGCGGCAGGCTTGCGTTCTCATTATGGTGCTGTGGCAGAAAGTTACCACTCAGAGGTGAGACACAGAGTGGGGAAAATGATCATATTGGTGATGGAGGGAGAGAAATACTATCAAGCTGCACTGAGCTGTAATTTATAGGACTGTAATTTGTCTCTGTGCCATGATAAGAGGTATTTACTCTTCCATTGTCTCTAATGATGCTTTGTATAGCAACATATGTGTAATAAACACAATTACAGGCTCTCAACAGCCTCCCAATCCTGCTTGCTCAACGCTTCATTTCACTCCTATTTTAATAGATGGGATTCCATCCAAGCTCTCTCGAGCCCTAGTCCTGTCTGTGGGATCACTCACACCAGACCCAAGGCTCATTTACAAAGCTCAAACAGAGCTGAGTATAGTGGGAACTAAATCTGCCTTGATAGCAGATTCCCATTTCCTGTCACCAGCTTGGGCCCATCCTTGGATGCCCTCAGAACAGTCGTTTGGGCTTATGAATCCATCAGTCTCTTCTGGAGCTCCCCTCCCTGACAGGGATAAGGAAGGCAAGAGAGGAGGACAGAGCCAGCCACTCTCTCAGCTGGACACTTGATTATTTACAGCCCAGCAATGTGGAAAATAAAGAGCAACTTGAACTGAATGAGTCTTCAAACCCCTGCATTCCCCCAGGCAGCCCGAGGAAGGGTTGGGAGAGCCTCGATTACAGCTCTGTATCTCAGCTGGTGTCTTTGGAGACCCTACCTGCTCTCTACCTCTCTCAATAGGACTAGCCTCTATTCCTGGTGAGGTGGAGGTGCTTCCTTCCCCTGAGATAAGGAATTGAAGCTCAGGGCCCTCAGGTCTCTCTCAATGTCATGAAGAGCTGAGCCTCCCCTTACCTTCTCTGTGGGCTGCTCTGTGCTGCCAATGTGCTGACACAGGCAGGTTGTGCCTCTGGCCAGAGCTGTCATTCCCTTATGGACTCCACTTCACACCAGCTCCCCCTAGATGCTTCCAATCAGCTGACGGCAGGCTCAGGACTGGGTCCCAACTGCAGTGCTGTTGTTCTTTTAGTACTGAGAGTACCAGGAGACAGCATCCCTACTCAACAGGACTCTCAATCACCCTACCATGGTATTTTGGATATTGCTAATAGACCTGTTCCTGAAACATGGCTTTCCGCTATACATTGGACATGTGATATTGTATAGCACCTATCTACCAAGAGCCCCATCCCTGGTATCTATTATCCTTTTAGAAATGTCATAGTCAGGGAAGGGAAGGCATTTCCATTATAAGGAACTATTGTCCATATACTACAGTAAATAGCCTTTTAGTCTTGCTCGTCTTCAGCCCAAGTCAGTTTCAAGGGTCTAGTTGTCACTCTCAGAGCTCTGATGAGGCTAAGGCCCAGCTACTTCAGGGACCACCCTCCTTCAGCATCCCTGAGCAACAATCTAGAGGAACAGTGATTCTGAAAGAGGCCAGGCTGATATTTGAGCAGAAAGCCCTAGACTGGAACTCCAACTCTAGAGATTAGGAGGAAAGGGCGTCACTTGGTTTAGGGCTTGACACGGCCCCTATTGAAGTCTATGGCAAAGCTCCTCCAGCAGGATGAGGCCCTCACATCACAGAGCAATCTTTCCATACCCCTATCCTGCTCCAAAGCAGGCTACACAAAGCAAGTATGACTGTTCCTGCTCCTTGTGATCTTTCTCCAGTCTAACCCACAGCCATACAACCTATGGGGGGAAGGGGAGAGGGATAGGGGGCAGAGAAAATGGCCCCTCCCCACACAATGGGAGCTACTGTTCTTAATTACTGTATTGGGTGCCTAGATACGCAGTGACAGACAAATTAGGCAGATGGATCAAATTCATCCAAAAAAACATTTTTTTTAAGAAAAAAGCCCTGGCATGGACCCATAGTGAAATAAAATATACACCCGGAGGCGCAGACTGTCATGGGAAGACTGATCATGGTACAGAAGAGAGAAATTGGATTTTTACCATCATAAAGGACAGACAGCATGCCTGCATGCAGACCCTGATGCCAGCTCCTGACACACTTCCTTTCAAAAGGGCCACACATCCCAACCCACACCAAAGAAAACCCATCCGCCTGCCTCTAGTGCCTGCAATGGCTTCCCCCAACCCTCCACTAGGTTTATCTGTAATGCAGCTGATCATCAAGCACAAGCCTGAAGCCCAGTGCAGGGTCAATCCCAGGAGCGAGCTGCAGTCCTCAAAAGGACTCTATTACTCTTCATAATCCTGAGAACAAACATGGGACATCCTCTGGCTCATTTATATGAGCAATAATGGAAAGCAATCAGCACCAGGCTTGTGTTCTCAACTGCAGCACCATGGTGAAGGAAGGGAGGAAGAGAAATTATTTCAAAACACCCTTTGCAGGGCACATATAATGAATCCTGGGGGAGTGGGGCTGGCCGCCAGCACCATGTGCTAGATCCCCACACAGATAGGGAGTATACCCAGTCCCAGTGGATTCTGCAGGAATTTCTGTAGGGCACCTGAGAAGATTCACAGGGTGGAGATTTGCATCCCAGACTCCAGTTCTGATCTGCATTTTATTACCTAGCCGGCCACCTTTCCTCGGATCTAAAATGTCTCTCCAATGGCACTGCCATCGAACCAATGTGGAGCTCAGCTTTCACATCCTGTTCAGGGTAGCGGGCTAGAACACCAGCTACTGGTAGGCACTACTTTGGTTTTCTCTTCACCCTTAGGCTCTTTTTACCCATGGAGCTGGGGATGTGACTCCCCGCTCATGCAGACATACTCAGGCTAGCTCTTTCATCCACCTAGCACTCTGGAAAGGGGAGTGTCACTGCAGTAGCATGGGCAGCAGTGAGCAGGATCCAGGCCGGTTTGGACATGGGGCAGCTAGCCTTTGCCACTGCTATTGATTAGTCAACTGGAGTACAGTATTTTAGGATCTCACCTAACTTGATAGCTTTCTGCTTTTCCAGTTAAGCAGCCCCTCCTTGCCCTGGCCTGGGAAGCGGACTCCAGGCTTGCAGCCAAACTGCCTTGCTTTGCCCATCAGTCCTGGATCAGTCCTTCCCCTGCACTGGGCAGTGTAGGATTCCTATTCCAGTCTGCTCACACCTCAGATCTTTGTTTCCAATTCAAATCATGCAGCTTCCACATGTTCTCCTTCCCCTGGCTGCCAGTTGTTAACAGTTAATGGCCAGTCATTGGTCTTCCATTATATCTTCAAGGCAACTCCAGTCATCTGTTGACAGCCCCTGATAGTTCATTCATACCAATCCAGACTGCCTACAGGACCAACACCCATCTCTTATTCTTCCCCCCCGCCGGACCTCCCCCATCTCGGAGAAGAAATTAACACCTCCACACCCAGTGGGTAACACCACAAAGTGCAAAAAGAAAAGGAGTACTTGTGGCACCTTAGAGACTAACCAATTTATTTGAGCATGAGCTTTCGTGAGCTACAGCTCACTTCATCAGATGCATACCGTGGAAACTGCAGCAGACTTTATATATACACAGAGAATATGAAACAATACCTCCTCCCACCCCACTGTCCTGCTGGTAATAGCTTATCTAAAGTAATCATCAGGTTAGGCCATTTCCATACCTGGATTTGTGCTGGAAATGGCCTAACCTGATGATTACTTTAGATAAGCTATTACCAGCAGGACAGTGGGGTGGGAGGAGGTATTGTTTCATATTCTCTGTGTATATATAAAGTCTGCTGCAGTTTCCACGGTATGCATCTGATGAAGTGAGCTGTAGCTCACGAAAGCTCATGCTCAAATAAATTGGTTAGTCTCTAAGGTGCCACAAGTACTCCTTTTCTTTTTGTGAATACAGACTAACACGGCTGTTACTCTGAAACCACAAAGTGCGTGAGTGAACTGAGTCACACATTGCTTTATAAAACAAATACAGACACTTCTCACGTTCTCCACAATGGGTGATCGGTTCAGAAATCACAGGGGCCCTTCCCTCTGGAAGCTTTGCCTAGTTCTAGCACCAGGCCCTCTGGAGGGTTTTGAAAGGTTTATCTTCCCCCACACTTTGATTGTTCCTGTGCGTGGCACCTCTCGACCAGGAGTGTCCCAGAAGTACTGGATACTAGCAGAGAGGAGAGATGTTGGGGCTGTTTCTGCCAGGAGGGGAAATGGGCAGTACTTGCCAAGAGGGAGCCTATGCTCAGAGGCTGTCATGCTTTGCAGACGAAGAGGCTGGGATCGAGCCAGAGGGAACGCTGACCCTTCTCAGGATTGCCAGTCACTTGCTCACCCGCTGTTTGTTCCAGGACGTGTTCAGTTGCCTCCAGGAGAATTCTCCTTGGCAGTGCAGCGCAACACAGAGCCCTCCCTCGCTGCTTTGATTGCCGCCCCTTTCATCTCTGCCGTAGGAGATAGCCAGGCCCTCGCTCCCTTCATGTTCTCAGCTCCCTTGGCCAGAGCACGGCGCTGGGCTCACTCTCAGTCTAGCTGAAACAGAAGTCTGCTTCATTAAGATACAGAGGGTTCAAAAGAGCAGAGCAGCTGGAGGCAGAGAGAGAGAGAGGCTTGGCTGCTTCACTTTCAGGCACTGCCTTAGCTGGGTCTTTAGTCACAGAGTCAGAGTGTAAAAAGCTTCCTGGAGCCTGCAATGAGCAGGCGGAGATGGAACTGGGAACATACCACAGACCAGGATGAAAATGACTTATGTTTTACTGGGGAGGATTTGCCCATTCCTGTTCTCTGCCTGTCAGCATCCTTCTCCCGCCATTTCCTCTAGGCCTGGGCTATAGGTCACATACTCGCATGTACCTCCTGGCACACTCCCACCTTGCTTTATGGAGAGTAGCTCCCTGCACCTTCAGCCACTCAGCCAGCCACTCAGTGGATGCACAATTTACACGCTGCTTGGGCTCCCTGTGGTCTCTCAACCCCAAGACCAGAGGCCAAGTGCAGAACAGCTGCTGGGCCCCAGATCTGTAGCAGCTGGTGCATGCCAGACGGTTGGGATGGCTCAGTGCAATGCCCCAGCAGGCAAATAGCGGGGAGGAGCAGGTGAAAGAAGAGCAGGAGGGAGCACTTATCTTTGCTGTGGAACTGAAGGTGCTGCTCCAAGTCCATTCTCTGTCTTCTCACTCACTCCCCACCCTCAGTAGCCGATCAGAGGTAAGCCTCGCCAAAGGACAGCATGCAGGAGAGGGTAGCGGCCTCGTGGTTCAGTCCAGGGAGGATGTTTTAACATGTTCCAATTTGTTCTACTTCTGGTTTTCTGGCAGGATCAGATTATAGCAAGACAGACCCTTCCCATTCTGGGCTGCGACTGGAAATTCTGCAGGAGACAGGCTGTTCTGATGGGATTCCCACCCTGCTCCTGCAACCTCAAAAGGTTTAGATGTTGGGGTGCCTCCCCAACCTCTCAAAGTCTTTTACTAGCTGGGCAGCCACGACTGTGGAAGTGATGGCGGTAGCTGCACCTGCATCAACAGGTTCATGTATTTTAGGATTTTTCATGTAAAAAGTGCTAATTCCCAATGCACAATTGTGCCTCCCTAAGGCCTGTTGGAAGATTTTAGCCTCAGCAGCCAAAAGGCAGTACTGTACTTTGACACACCGGGGACATCCAGCTGGTGCAGCAGGAATGAACACTAGCACATCTGGTTGTTCTGCTGAAAGGTACCTAGATCAGCTAACTACAGGATAGATGCACTCTTCATTAACATAGCTCTACCATTGGGCAGTGGTGAAGCCATTAAAACTCCACTTAGAGAAAAGAAAGGTGGCCTAGAAATACTTAAGGGGAATGCGGCTGTGCAGGTAAATATCCCACGTTCTTGTTATTTCTCTTAAATGCTTGATAAGTTTTGATTAGAGGGTTTGCATAATTGATGAAAACTCCTCGTGCCTTGGAGAGGTGGTTGGGCTGCAGTTATAAACAGCTGCTCAACCTGGTGCAAAGGTTCTGTAATCCTAAACCAGGGCCATACTTGGAGACGGAGTGGGGTCTCCTCTGAGCAGCTGGGGGTGACTGGGTTAAGCTGCTTCCCCCAGGGACACCCTTCATGGCAACTCGAAGTGGGCGAACAGTGCCAAAGGCAATCTGCAGATATTCACTGGTGTCTGTAGGTGAATCTGCATTGCCTGTTTGTATCCGATGACGATTCATTTCCCACTGATGTTCCTGTAAACGAATTCCCCGGCAGGAATGCTGCCAAAACAGTGAATTGTAAGCAAACATGAGAGCATGTTTGAAGAATACAAATGCTGAATGTGTATTTGTATGTGCACTGGAAACTTGATGCTGTGGGACCACACTTTCAGTGTGGGGGAGCACAGGGGAGTGGGCAGGTAAGGGCAGATGGATTTATGGTAAAAAGAGGGAGGGGAGAAGGGGTTTTAGTCACAGAATTAAAAATCAAGTGGATCTTTTCTTTGTCCTTGATGAGTTCTTTAGTTTTTAGACTCTAAGCTCTCGGGGCAGGCGACAGTTTTGTTTTACATCTGTAACGTGTCAGGCACGCTTTAGGTGCTGTATGCAAATAAATAACAATAAGAATCAAGCTCATCCAATCAGAGGATAGACACATACTAGTTATTGGGCTCAAGTTGGAGTAACTGGATTTCTCAGTCTGTGACATAAAGGAGGTCAGACAAGATGATCTATTGGTCCCTCCTGGCCTTAATAATCTATGGTCCTAATCCAAAACTCATTGAAATCCACAGAAAAACTCATATTGACTTCAATGAGCTTTGGGTCAGCCCCTATGTGTTCAATCAAGAGAGTCTGAACAACATTGTACAAATATCTGGTTATCTTGCCAAGTATTTATAACCCTGCTCCTCATCATGACATTTGAGCAACTTCCAAAAAATAAAATAAACAAGCAAACAGCTGCTATCAGAGTACACTGAAGTATAGCAGAGGATTGAATGCTCCTCGCCCACAGCAAGCAACCTGTGAACTGATATTTGTTTGCATAAAATAGTCAAATACATTTTGAACAAACAAATAAATCAGAGAAAGGCAGAGCCTATTTAGGGATGATTCGTGAACAAAAAAAGGGTTAAATGTATAGAATAAATTATTCATTACAAATTGTTCACTCAGCTCCTATTGCAACTTATTTCCCAAGAGCCTCGAGGGATGTGAATCATGCCCATGTGGAGAAATATGCCTTCTCTAGTTCAGCTCAATGACAGAATCTTACATGAGACAGTGCTGTGACCTCTAAAGATAATTCAACATGTTTCAGAAACGATGTGTTATCTAGTGGGACCCCCTTCACCCGCTACTAAAAAGCAGCCACCTGCAGGGTGGAAAGTAGCAGCTGTTTTTAACCTTGCTCAGTAACACTACACAACACAGGAAGTGATGAACATACAGGTCTACAGGATGAATTTACCGACCCTGCAGGCTGGTCAGGAGCCTGGAGGCTAACATCCTGAATCTTGCAACAAGTGCCCTGGGATCATTAATGTCTGCAAATATCAGGGCCTCTGTTTCATCTGAAAGCGGACACCTCTGTCTACCTAGGTACCTCTCTGCCCCCATCCCTGTACCATTGTTTCAATATTGACCCAAAAAACCCAGCTCCCGCTGAATCACCAGCATCACTTCACGTTTCCCTTAGAGGCGTCCCATCCAGCTAATGGCCGGGCCAGACCCCATTTAACTTGGTGACCAGACAGGATCACAGTCAGAGGTGGATTGGATTAAAAGCACCTTTAATACTGGTCATCTGATAGGAGGAGGGGTATTTCCCACCCTCCCTCTCTGTGGCCACATCCCACCATGAGCCCGGATGCAGACCTCACATGGCAGCGACTAGCACTGGTAAAAATGTAGCAAAAAACCTGAACATTTTGACCCTGGCTAGCAGTGACATCATGAATCTGAAGGCAGGGGAAAAAATCCCTTTCACTGATTGGATGAAAGTAGTCATATGACTGGCTATTCAGCCCAAGCTCCTCCAATGCGTGCACAGTTACTGCTTTATGAGACAGGAAGCATTCTGGGCTGGAGTCTGGGCACTTGACTGTGCTAATGAAGCCACCTACCATGGTGGCCCCACACATTAACGTGCTATGCCTGAGAGGAGCCAAATCCCCTGCTCTGAGAGACCCCCAAACCATTCACCCTCTGGGACTGCGACGGACAACACGAGTAACTGAAGGAGGCACCCCAATCTTCCCTGTAAGGTAGAGGGCGTGTGTGTGTGTGACGTGGTGCTGTCCTGGAACAGTGGGTCATTTGCACAGCATTGATCAAAAGCCCAACCACTACTACAGCAAGAAGCACCATAGATAAACAGCTGTGGATCTGGATATGATTAGTCATGGTAAGAGAGACTGTTGCAGCTCCAGCAATTAATCTCTTATGCTAGTATCCTGTAGGGAGGGAGCTTAGTGTAATGGTTGAAGTGGGGAACTGGCAGTCAGGACTCCGGGGTTTTATTCCCAGCTGTGGCACTGACTTTTCGTGATACTTTGGGCAAGACTCTTCTCTGGTTCTCAGCTTCCTCTGCTGTTAAACAGGACTAATGGTACTGAACCCTTTCATGGGGTGTGTGAATTCGTTCATTCATGTGGGTGAAGTGAAACGTAAAGGGATCCTTGAATGAGACACACCAAAGAAGGGCTAAGGATAATTGTTTTCTAGATTTCCTTCTACTGCAAACAAAATGCTTTGCCACCCTGCATTGTAGAAAGGGGATTCCCCCACCTCTAGGTTCCTCAGGGCATCTCAAGATCACAGGACACTGGGAACCCTAATTCTGAGGCGGGGTGTGTGTGTGTGTGGAAGAAGCAACAGCCAAATAACTCAAGGGGAATGGGAAGTGCCCCCAGAGAGCTCCCCTCCATCCAGCTCTCGGCTCAGCTGAGAGACATTCAACATTGCCCTGCTCTGTTAGTCACTGAATATTTTATACCCCGGCTACAAACTCTCCATTTGTATTCGGTTTCTCTCCTTCATCATATCTATTATAAACGAGCAGTGGCTTAGATAACTCTCCCAGGGAAGATTTGCATGGATGGCTATGGATATTTTATAGTCAAATTGTGAGAGTAAAGCAGCTTCCAAGTCCTGGTGGTGGTGGTGGGAATAAAAGGTAATAAACAAGTGATTAAAAAGAAATAAATGTTGACTTTTACCCTGCTTCTTTCCATGGTGGCACAGGACTGCATGGCGCCGTGGTGGAGAGCCAGCTGCCGGGAGAAGCTGGGGCTCATATGCATGCTGGCCCTGGGCCTCCTGTCATACTTCTGGTCATGCAAATGGGACACAGGCTGGCACTGATATGATGGGCCCATGCTAGTGCTGGGTCTGATACAGCTGTGCTGGCCCGGATATAAACACTAGTGTGCACGGTGCACGTGGGGACGGCTTAGGGGGAGTGAAAGGAAAGTGGCTCAGATGTGCAGTGACTAAGTCATCGCCATCAGATTGTCAGGTGTGACACATGGCTGGGTGGGAGGTCTCAGTCCAGTTCCTCATTTGGCACAACAGGTCCCAGTGAAGAGACCAATGACTGAATGAACTGGAAAGCTGGAGCCCTGACTGGGCTGGTCCTGCTCTGTGGCTGGATGACTTCAGCCTCAAGGGACATCACATTTGGCACCCTTCAGCAGTGCTAAAGCTGCAGGGCCTGGCCGCACTTGATCCCCTGATCGTGCAAGCAAAACTGCTCTTAGAGCAAGAAATACAGACTGGAACTCAAGATTTAACCACAGAGCCTTCTGTAGGGAACACAGTGTGTCCTTAATGGGGGAGATTAGCTACTGCCCAGAGAGCCCTCAGGCTGGAGGGCTGCTGAAGGCAGGAGCATCCAGGGAAGGATCAGGTGCAAAAATGTGGTGGATACTAGTGGAGACCCCCAATGCAGGGTCAGATTCCAGAGGGATGAGAAGAGGAGCTGGTGACATGCCACCACTGGAAGACTAGTCAGCTTCATGCTAGCAGTAGAATAGTAGGTCACCTTACAGAACAAGATTTGGTGAGACAGGCAGGGCAGTGTTAGGGTTAGTGGGTGCTCGGATTTATGGGGAACATGCTGATTTTGCCCTGGTGTCCCAGCAAATTATACTGAAGCCAGAATGATTCGAGACTGTAGTGATGGGCACTACCCTAAAACAGAGAGAAGGTAAGTATACGAACTCAAATTTATGGAAGGATGCATTGTTGGGCCACAGCACATGGGCCACAGCTCCATCAGGCAGAGGGAAAAGAATTCTCTCTCATCCTCTCTCCCCTCTGACTCTATCCAGTCAGTCTGCATTTTAAAGAATCAATTCACCGTCAGCTCAGCAGCACCCACCCTGGGAAATCATCACATACCATGAACATGAACCAATCCAGCCACCTTGCACAAATTTAACAGCCCCTTTGGGAGCCAAGAAGGGAGCGGGGACCAGACAGGAAGGATCATATTAAGTCTGAATGGAGAAATGAACAGAAGCTGAAAGATTCCTGAGGGTGGGGCATGGAAATGGGACCCAGTGGTTTTCCCAAATCTCTGGAGTCACTGAGTCTTTCTGGCTTCTTAGTAGCTGGAGTCAATGCAGAAAGGGTTAAAATGCCCATCGCAAAAGAACTCCAGTGCATCTGTTCCCACCTGCATCCATTTCATCCTCTCTCCAAACCAAACCCAGACCACCGTGTTAATTGTGGGTGCTTCACGGTTCCAATGGGAAGAGGGTCTTTTTCTGTCCTGCAGAAGGGGTTTCTTGTAGTGCCCTGTATGAGACACAATGCCCTATGCCCAAACTAAGCAAGGCCGGAGGAGCTTTTTCCCCCTGCCACTTCTCCTTCCGCCACTGGTCTGTCTCACTCTGCGCTGGACTGATGAAGGGGAAAAGCCTTCTAAGGGTTTGTCTGCACTGGCTTTACAGCACTGCAACCTTCTCGCTCCGGGGTGTGAACAAACACCCCTCTGAGTGCAGCAAATTTCAGCGCTGTAAAGCGCCGGTGTAAACAGTGCCCCAGCGCTGAAAGCATGGCAGCACTTTAACATTGCCAGAGTAGACTAGCCCTATGATGTCTGGAGAAGGGCTGGGTAAAAACATACACTGGTCAGTCCGCAGCAAAAGCTCCTGATTCGCTCAACAGGCAATTGTGGCTGACCTGATCAGAGGAGGTCAGGATCGTCCATGCACAAAGCCATGCCAGTACCCCGGTGTGACCCAATCGCTGTGGAGCGATTGGAGGAGTCCAGCAGGCACAGAAAATCCTCGTGTGAAGTGGGACTGACATGGGTGTAAATTCAGCACAACCTACCCCTGAGAGCACTAGCACAGTCCCGCCCACTCATACAGCAAGTACGAGCATATTGAGATCCCGCTGAATCGTCACGACATTGAGAGTGCGAGGCAAAATCATAGACTCATAGGACTGGAAGGGGCCTCGAGAGGTCATCTAGTCCAGTCCCCTGCACTCCTGGCAGGACTAAGTATTATCTAGATCAGTGGCTCTCAACCTTTCCAGACTACCGGACCCCTTTCAGGAGTCTGATTTGTCTTGCGTAAGCCAAGTTTCACCTTACTTAAAAACTACTTGCTTACAAAATCAGAAAAAATACAGAAAAAATCATCACAAAGCTCACGATTACTGAAACATGGCTTACTTTCTCATTGTTACCATAGAGTTATAAAATAAATTGACTGGAATGTAAGTATTGCACTTCCATATCAGTGTATAGTATATAGAGCAGTATTAAGTCCCTGTCGGTATGAAATTTTAGCTTGTACTGACTTCACTAGTGCTTTTTATGTAGCCTGTTGTAAAACTAGGCAAATATCTTAGATGAGTTGATGTACCCCCTGAAAGATCTCTGCGTACCCCCAAGGGTATGTGTACATCTGGTTGAGAGCCACTGATCTAGACCATCCCTGAGTCCTCATTGAAGGTCAAGGGGTGGACACCTTCTAAGTGACTGCTGGGACAACCTTCACCTCCTCATTGCTGGGAAGCAGTTCACAGCCACATAATCAGAATCATCCAAGCCAGGCAGGAAGTGCCCAGATCCTGCACCCCAGCCTCTTCTGTCTTGCCACACACAGGAGCCATGGTGTAAGGAAGGGACTGGTCCCTGGAGTATGTTCCATGCCATTGACCTCAATAGCATTGAGGCAGAGCTGTTAATTAACCCCATTTACCAGGAGGCGGACACACTCCTGTCTGGGCTGTGATTTTTCAGTCAGGCTCCAGTCCAGCAGGTGATTAATAACCCGGTGCACTCTGGGAAGAGTGCATCTATTATTCAAATTAATGAAATTATAATCAAGAGGTGACAAATTAGCAATTACTCCATGACTGTATATGGAAACTCATTAGCGTGCCAGGCTCTTCCATGGTGCTTGCTAAGCACATGGGCTCCAACTCAGTAGTCAGAGGAGCAGGATGGGAGAAGATGCCTCCTCAGAATAGCTTTGCCTCAGGATGCAATCCCCTCCCCGCAGATCTGTCATCCTGCCAGAACTGGCTTCTGCCCCAAAACCACTCCAGCAACCACGGAGCCCCATTCTCCCCTTATGTCCCACAAAGGGACAATACGCCCCTGATACAATTCCCTCTGCACCCCTCCAGGCCCACAGACTCTCCTGTGATATCACACCTCACTGTTACAAGGGGAGAGACGGGAACACCCACAGCTGGCCAAGAAGAGAATGAGGGGGATTGTGGGATGGCTGCGGTGTGGCGAGAGAACGAGAGCTCAGATGCAAGGGTGTGACGTTATGCTCCAGTGCTGGGGATAGAAGAGCAGGGGTGAGGGGCTGCTGTAGGGGATGGTGATGGGGAGCAGGTATTCTACAGCAAGGGGATGATCAAGGGAGCACAGCGGGAATGCGGCATGGTGCTGGTGTGGTAGGAAGGGCGAGACTCAGGGGTGGAAGGGCTATTGCAAGGTACAGGGTAGGCACTGCAGGGAACTGGTGCCCTTTTCAGAGAAGGCTTTAAATGCAGGGCTCACAGCCCCATTCAGCTCTGCACTGGGGCAGTGGAAAAGGACTATTTGAGGATAACAGAGGATCACAGAGCAGACATGGCTGGAAGACCCTCCTCCATGGGGGATTCCCACCCCAGGCCAGTGTTGCCCCTTCTCAGGTGACTCACCAATGTGCTTCCCGTACATGTGGTAGAAGAAGGAGACGCAGAAGTACTTGGCGGTGATGTTGTATAGGGGGCTGATGAGCCGGGCCTTGTCTCCTGTCACCCGGGGCCGGGAGGCCTCAATGAACATGTAATAACCTACAGACCAAGAGGGAAAGGTGGGGAAAGGCAACGCACTGGGTCTCCCTCCTTGCAAAGCAAAGGAGATGCTGACAACTTAGAACCAACATTTAGGGCAGGCTCTGAACTAACCTAACATGGAGAGAAATGCTGGGAGAAGGAGTCAGCCTTGCTCTTCTCACCCCTGGCTGAGCAGCCTTTGCTTTGAAAGCACCCAGCCATGTTCTTGGCCAGCCGTGCCCTGCTGATCCTGCTCAGGTGTTTTTCACCTGCCATTGGAGTGTCCTGAGGAGTGGCAGCAGGACAGTAAACTAGATGGGCCAGCAGTTTGAGCTGGCATAGCAGAGCTCGTGCCTTTCAAATTTGGGGATGGGGCGGGGTGGGGAAGAGAGATTAAGTCCTACCCCTGTCGCACTGGGAACCCCAAATCTGACTGCTTTGTGCAGGAGGAGAACTGGGGAGCGAAATGGATGAGAGAGAGGAAAAAGTGAAACTGATCACTCTAATTTCACTGTGCCCAGTTGAGTGAGAAGCTCCAACAAATTTGCCCTGGGTGGCAAGATCTTTAAATAACAATATCAGAGGGGTTCTTAGAACTGGTCTACACTACAGACCTATACTGGTATAACTGTCACTCCAGGGTGTGAAAAATCCACACCCCCGAGCAACCCAGTTATACCAACCTAGCCCCCAGTGTAGACAATGCTATGTCCGCAGGAGAGCTTCGCCTGTTGCCATAGCTACCATCTCTCGGCGAGGCGGCTTAGCTAAGCCGAGGGGGGAGCGCTCTCCCGTTTGCACAGAGCGTCTTCATTAAAGCGCTACAGCGATACGGTGTTTTAAGTGTAGGCCTCCTCTTAGTAATGCAGGGAAGAAGAACAGCTTTACAATGCAATACAGATTTAGAATCCAGCTGTTTATTTTACCAGTGTCCCTTTCATGCTGGAGAACAATTACAGGACAAGCAATTTACTTGGATGGTAAATGGGTGATTCCCATGTGCTCTTGGTTCAGATATTTGTGCTCATTTCCCTTCCTACGGAAGGAGGAATGTAATACTGCTAGGTTAAAACAGCAGAATATGCTCCCTGCCCATCCAGGGGGCTCCGTCCACATCTGCACTGCACCAGAGACTTGGCAATCAGAGGAGACCACAAAGCAGAGATAAGGAGGCTGTTCCAAAGCAGGGTGCTCAGTACTTACCCTCACCATTCACATTTATAATCCCAGCCTTCGAGGGCTCACCCAAACCGCTTCCAAGTGGATGCAGCACAGAGGAGACTTAGTGGGCTGGTGGCCTCACTGGGTTCCCTCCTTAAGATAACATCTGGTTGGAATCAACTTGGACATTCCTAAGTACTAGAGCAGTTTCCTACTTTCTTCTCCCTCTGTGACTTCAAAACAAGCATCAGATAGGACAAGGGCATTTTGCAGCGGGCAATTAGCTGGTAACGAGCTCTCACTATTCCTTTAAACAAAGTTGTGGGCGTTTTAATTGTATATTTAATGCCAATCAGTAGCATGCAAATTAACCGCCTGCTCCCTGCACCCCATGCAGAGCAGACGTGTGTGCCTGGAAAGCAGATCAGCACTCCATCCTCGGGATCCTGAGAATGGGGGTGGGGGGGCAGGGGGCTGAGGGCTAAGGAGCCCCTGACAAGGGTTTGGCAAGACACAGTTCAGTGGCTCTCCACCCTCACAATACGCACAGAGCTGAGCAACAGGAAAACTAGAAGCCTGCATACCTTCTTGCGTGCCACTGATATCTGTGGGTGGCCCTGTGTTGACAGTGCGCTTGGGGTTCTGAGTCAAGGCATTCTGACGGGTCCAGTCAAAGTTGTCCATCTTGTCTTGCATGAAGCCACAGATCTTCTCGTCCTCAAAGCGGCAGGTGTTATCTGTGGGCAGAAAAGGGGCTGATCAGTCACTGAGCTTCACCACTCCCCAAACCTGCTGGGTTGCCTTTTTCACTTGGGGGGAGTGCGCAAGTCAGTGTCTGTGACTCTGCACTGTAATGCTGCGTCAGGGCAGAAGGAATCCATGTCATCGCAGGGATAGGTGGGCAGGGTACTAACCAGGGAGGAAAGCTTAATCAGCTTAAACACATATAGCTTGGGTAGAGGATGCGATTGTCTACAACAGTGGAATAAGGGTATTAAGAACAAGGAGAATCAGTAGGTGCTCCACAGGGGAAGAGCTATAGAAGGGTAAAAGGAGCATGTAAGCTAAATATACCAGAAAAGTTTCCTGAAAGCGATATCTGCTAGGTTGTGGAATCATCTCCCAGTAGAAGCCACATCGCCAGGGTATTTGAAACCAGACTGGACCAAACACGAGCAAATGCACCATAGGGAAGAATCCGAAGCCAGGTCTACTCTAGAAGAGGTTTGCAGACATAGCTATAACAGCAAAGCCCCCTAGTGGAGACACAACTTATATTGGCAAAGAAGTTCCTTTGCTTGTGTAGTTAAACCACTTCCCCGAATGACATAAAAGCTACATCGGCCAAAGGACTCTTTTGCTGATATAAGCTGCATCTACACAGGGGATTTTGCCAGCACAGTTGTGTGGTTGGAGAATGATTTTTTCTTGTCACTCTGTTATGGCAGCAAATCTTTGTGGAGTAGCTCTGGTGTGAAACAAGCTATACAAGCAAAAGCACTTTTATGCTAATGTAACTGCCTGGACACTTTTGCTGGTACAGAAATGTTTTTTTAAAAAGTCACCCTCCTCCCGCAACGGACAATACTACTCCGCAAAAGCTTCTAGCGTAGACCTGACGTTACATTGGTTCCCACAGAGTGGACCAAATGGGACCTGACAAGGCTTTGCCACCTTTAACTTTTATGATAAAGGACTAGTCCCAGGTCAAGGAGATCAAGGCCCAACCACTGACGTTTGATGCCTGCACTGGGATTCTGTTGAAGCCAATGGGAGCTGTACGTAGGAAAGAAATAGAGCAGAAATAGAACAGGGTCCAGTGATGGCAGTTGAAATGATTAGAGGCTGGAGAGAGAGATCCATAGGTCAGGAAATTGGATAAGACTGCGACTGCTCAGTTTAGAGAGGAAGCGAATTGGAGGGAACACAAGTGAGCTATAAAAACTAGTGAATGATGCAGCAAAGGTAAATCAGGATTGTGACCCTGACAGACCAGGTGCCAGCTCATGCCAAGGTCCCCATGTTTCCACTGAACACTGACAAATACATTGCTAGAATCAGTCTGCCTCACCTGTGTCTTAGTATTGTTAAAATAGGCATTAGAATTAGAAGGATGTGTTTAGTGTTTCAACATGATCTCACTTACAACATCAGTATCCCATATTGCAAGGTAATATTTGAGCATTTGCATTGTAAGCCTCTGTAACTGTGTAAATACCAGACAGGACAGAGACATAAACTAGTGTGAAACACAAGCATCCAACAGAAGCTGTTATGTCCTGACTGACAAGGAAGGCCCATCAACATCAGAAGGACTAGAGTGGACCATTAAAGAGGACAAAAGACTTTGTTGTTTACTCTCCCCTGCCCACCCCACGAAGATGAGTCACGCAAGTGAATTCCTCTCATGAGCTGAGTTTGCAGCTCAAAGCAGATAGGGGTGGGGGAAAGGGAATAAAACCCCCTAACAAGGAGGAATGATGTCTCTGCTGCTTCGACTCGGGGGGAGGGGGAGAAGGTTTCTAGGCATAAGCAAGGGATCCCCAGCTGCTTAGCTTCGGTTAGACCTAAAGGACATATAGAACTTGCTTATTATAGAAGCTTCTATTACCTTTTGGATTTTAAGATTGTAACTCATTTGTGTATGATGTTCACCTGCTTTAATCTTGTAAAGAACTCATTTCCTTTCCCTAGTTAATAAATCTTTAGATAGTTTAGTATAGGATCGGCTACAAACATTGTCTCTGGTATGCGAGCTGAAGTGCAACTGACCTGGAGTAAGTGACTGATTCTTTGGGACTGTGAGTAACCTGAATATTCCTGTGATTCATGGTGTATCTATCACAAAGGCAGGCTTACCTGGAGTACCGAAGGGGACTGTTTGGGACTCCATGTAAAGTTATAGCGCCTGAGGTGTTTACACTTGATAATGGGCTGGTGAAATTGAAGTATAGCACTCACAGCCAATGGGGCGTTTGTGCCCTGGTTCTTAACAGTCTGCCCTGAGCTACTGCAGGAGAGCTCCACCAGGAGCTCCTCTCTACAAGGGGCACCCAATGAAATTGGGAAGCAACGTGTTTAAAAGGAGAAACTGACAGGGGCTAGCAATCCTCCTGCTTTGGGACACAAGCTGAGCACTAAGCACCAGCAACACATTTCCCCTATGGGTATGTAAATGAGAATTGTGCTCTGACATCAGTTCCTATGTTTCCAAATTCCTGTATCCCCAGCAAGTGTGATTCCAGATGTGGCTTGCTTCAGGAACTGGCTGGGAGAGAGCCCGGGGTCGTGTGGATTTCAGTGGCTCAGTCAGTGTCTCCGGAGACCTTATCTGGAGTATAGAACTTGGGGCTCTAAATTGTTGTCCCCTCTTCCTACTGTATGCCTGTCTCTCCTTGATGGCACATCACTATGGGGACTGGATAGCACCCACCTTGTTAGGCTTGGGAGGGTTAAAAGGAAGAAAAATTGACCTCTTCTGAGATCCACTGGGATCCATACACGGTCCTTACTACCACCTGAGCCATATGCTCTGTCCATTGAGGGACTCAACCACAGTGGTTCACTGACCACGGCAGCTGGGTTTTGCTGCTGAATGCAGGCCCCTGGAGCTCAGCAGGAAACTGCCGAATGCAGTCATAGGGAGCTCGGCTGCCCATTTAACTTCTGATTAACCCTGGCTAAGTGTTCTCCGTTCAGTCCATTCATTTCTAATTAGCATCCTAATCCAAATTAGCTATTGCTTTGTAGTGCTGAGCGCAGGGGGCTGCTCTGCAGCTGAAGCTGGAAGAGGAGGAGGGAGAAGTGGGGACTGGACCTGGCAAGAGCCTGGGAGATTGGAGGCATGGGGATCACTGTCATATGTTCTCCATGGCTGGTTTATCTTCAGCTCCAAAAGGCAGGGGAAGAAGCGAGACAGCCGCTGCTTCGTGTCCTTTCCAGGGGGTTATGTGAATAAGATGGCTGAGATCCAGACCTGCTGTGCTGCTGGATGCGCTGAGACCTTCAGATCACGACAGAGGAGGCTGGTACCCACCAGTAACCAATGTGCTTAGGTTGTACCAACATGCCTGGCTTCACCTCCAGCAGGCCCAGCTCCCAAACCAGCACAATCAGCCCTGCCAGAGTGAACTACTTGCCATGGTTTAGCCCCTGGGTAATCCCAACTACAGTTCACGGGTTGCTGGTTGTGGTTCGCTGAATGCAAGGTGTGCTCATTTGTGTGTCATTACCCAAAACATACTTCCCACTCAGAGTGACTGAGTACGCAGGCTGGTGTGTGACACAGTGAAAACATGGAAAGGAACAGCATCTGAATTGTGGGGACACCCTTAAGGGCTTGGGGGTGCTGGTGAGGACTCAGCTCCATGTCCACCTGTGCCTTGTGGCTGTCTGGACACAGAGTTCGCTTTATAACGGCATTGCCCTACTTGGTGACATCCACTGAAGTTACATCTTTGTAAATGACTGTGTCAAGGAACAGCTCCATGGAAAGGCACATTGGCAGGGGCAGGGCATGCTAGGAGATTGGGAAGCCCGTCCTAGGAACGGGCAGAGCAATTCTGTCTCTGGGGTGACAGGCTGTACTTTTCACCAGCGCAAAATTCACTGAACTTGAACACGGGGACCCCCTCCCCCCCAAAAAAAACCCTCAAGATGGCAGAGGGGTGGGAGGAGAGAACAGAAAGGCAGATACTGAACTGTGACTTGTCAGGGCCCAGGGAACACTCAAGACCAGGTGCGGCTAGTACAGATGTATGTGGAGTCATCTTTCTGGGTGGCTCTTAGAGCTAGCTGGGCCTCTGATGGTGAACAACAGGGCGTGCCCAGGAGCCTGTGAGACCAGGGTCGATGGTGAGGAGGGACAGAATTGCTGTGAAAACAGCCACGTGAATGGAGACCCTGTGAGATGAAGCCCCTCACAGAATGGGACAGAAAACTTGAGCAGTTAACATTAGAAGCCACTATTACTGTTCCACAGGGGACCACCTGCCACAGCCCAAGACATGGATTCCTGGGCATGAAACAGAACTATGGCCTGTAACTCCTTTAATATTAAAATACCCCCAGGCTGGAATCCCTTCCCCTTCACTGAAATGTACCCAATTCTCAGGTTCAAGGAAGCACCTCTCACGCCAGGGCAGGGCAGGAAGTGAAGAACCATCCCATAGCCAATAGCTACCAGAACCTGACAATGCTTGTGAGGCACACACGCACAGGCTGCTGAGAATCTGTGGTGGGGACCTTAATATGTGTAAAGCTTTGCCAGTCTCTAGCACTTCTCACCTGAGGCTCTTAAAGCATTTTTCAAATATTAACGAACTAGGCCTTTCAGTCCCTCGCTGAGGTAGGGAAATATAATGATCTCCATGTTATGAATGGAGAAACCAAAGGCGCAAATATAGGATGGGACTCATCCAAGGTTACAGACAGTCAGAGGCAGAGCTGAAAATAGGACCCAGGAGTCCTGACTCCTAGTCCTGTGCTTTAAAATAGAAGACCATGCTTCCACTCCATCCAAGCCAAACAGCAAAACCAAGCAACCTCTGAAGAGGTCAACATTTCTCTGGGCTCTGAGACAGTTCTCTGAAAACATCTACTCCATGGGCAGCAAGAGTCAAAAAAGCTAATGGAATGTTAGGAACCATTAGGAAAGGGACAGATAATAAGACAGAAAATACCATAATGCCACAAAATAAATCCACATCTTCAATACAGTGTGCAGTTCTGGTCACCCCGTCTCAAAAAGGATATAGTAGAAGTGGTTTGATGGCTAAGACATGGAACTGTCTGGAGCTGGGTTCTATCCTCACTCTACCACGGACTTCCTGTGTGACTATAGACAAGTCACTTCCCCTCGGTGTGGCAGTTTCCCCAGCTGTACAGTGAGGACAGTGATGCTTAATCGCCTTTTGTAAAGTGCTTTGGGATGCCAGGATGAAAAGCACTATATAAAAGAGTGTTCAGTATTATTAGACCCATAATGCATTCCACTTAAGGATCTCAAAGTGCTTTATAAACATTCATTCAGTGAGCTTCAGAACACCCCGGGGAGATACGTAACCATTATCTCCATATTACAGGTGGGCAAATTAAGACCGAGCACGATGTACAGCCTGATTTGCACTCATTGCACAAAGAGCCAATGACAGAGCAGGGAATAGAAAGAGGAGTCTCCAACTTCAGTCTAGTGCTCGAGCCACTAGGCACACATACTCCTTTCCCAGGGCTGGGCATAGAACTCGAGAAATCTGAATCTCAGACCCATGCTCTAACCACTCAACTCATTTCTTACTCCCGCACATTCACAGTGTGGGAGGAGGTTCAACTTTCTCCAGAGTATCTGCCATTGGCCATTGTCAGAGGCAGGGCTAGAAGTACTAGGTGTAAACAATGGCCTGGATGAATCAATCTCCTTAGGTCTATTCAGGCATGGTAAATCCTATGGGCTAATCACCCTTTATTGCGTGCAATAGATGACAGATCGCGTTAGCACAAAGTGCATTGAGACTGGAACACTGCTCCTGCTCAGGAAGGGGATGACCTGTGGCAGAGAAAACAATCTCTTATATTTCACTAGGAATAATTTCCAAGGATGTCAGAATGCTGGACTGGACATACGAAGAAATCATTTCACCAACCACTTCTGGAGTGGAACATGGCAGCTGTTTGACTGCACACACAAGCTCTGCACAAGAGTAAGAAGAGTTTAGAATAGGAAGTGAAGATTGTAATCAACTGAACCAGCAAGAGGAGTTCTGGGAGAAAGAACAGACTCACCCGAGCTAGAATTTGGCCCTGGGTTAACACTCTTAGTCTTACAGTAAGTGCCAGGAGATCTTTACTGACCACAGGGAGTTAGGGATCCAGTAAAACAACAGAAGGTATCACTTAACTTCTTAGAGTTGGATATATTTTTACTGGTTATGGTCACTCCTGTCTCTAACCTCAAAGTGCATGAAACTTAAGTATCCCTTCCCCTCCCTTTGGATCGCTGATGCTGTATAACCCCAGCACCTGTAACCATGCCACATGCATGCATGGCCCAACATCATTAACATCTTATTAGGCCAGAAGAGAACATGCATGAAGAAATAATTATATTAAGTGACACTCCAAGTCTGTACATTAATCACCATTATGTGTGCCCTAGATCAGGCTGCTGTGGGCATTAATCATCTCATCTTTGCCTTTTGCTCCAGACAGCTGGGCATTCGGGAGGGAATTCAAAGTGGAAGGAAGGAGAGTTAAGGGCAAAGAGGCACACTCTGCTGATCTGTGGAGCCAGCAGCTCCAAAGGGTGGGGTACCATTCTGGGTTATCTTTGCAGCATGGACACAAAGCTAGCAGCCTTTGTGACCATATTTCGCTGGTCAGCAGGTCTGAAGAGAAGGGGCGTTGTTATAAAGTGGGGATGGCCAAAGCAACGACAATGCAGTTGTTCTCACATTTTTCATGCGGAGGGCAGAACCCACAAGGAGCAGCATATAGCTCCCAGCATTCAGTGCAGCTTGCCTCAAGATGGAGCACACCATGTGGGACCTGCGACTGTTCTCCTGTATCGAAATATAAGGGGGGGCTGTAACCGTACCCATTTGCATCAGGTCTGTTTTAGTCTTGTGGCCCTTGTCAAGCAGCCAAAATGGCAGATTTTGGAGGCCCCACTTCTCAAGTGCCCAAGGACATGGTCACTCTTGAGATAGAGGTCCCCACAGGATTTTCCGAGAGCTATGTGTACATGAAAAGAAGTGGCAGAAGGAAAGATTTCCCCCATTCACTGAGATGGGATCTCTCTCCAGGCCAGGTGCAGAAGGGAACGTGTTCTGGATGCACAGAATACAGGACCCTGGCAATTTGTTTAATGTTTCCCAGTGAGTCTTCACCAGAGACGGCAAGGAGCTGGGAGAAGGGGCAAAGCTGCAGCCCTCACTCAAGAGACGTGGGAATTGGAGGCACATGAGACACTTGAGGTGCCACGCTGCAGCGTGTGGGAAGGGACATGCTAGTAGGAGGGAAGTCCCAGAATCATACGAATTACAGACAGAAAAGCCACATGACTAGATAGGAAGCTATTGCCCCTAGCTAGGGCAGAACCTTTTCCTACAGAAAACTCCCTAGCGCAGGGGCTCAAAAACCTCTTCAGAGTGTGGACCACACCTTGTTTCATTCATTTCATTTCATTTCATTCCATTCAATTTGGCAGCTAGAAACCAGGAGGAGGAGCCACCACTACGGGACCAGCCTGCTCTCTGTGGACCACCAGTCAGTGCTCTGTCAACCTGGGAACTTCTCCCCAATTTACCTTGCCAAGTTCCCTGTGATTCAGCCAGTGGGGCATCCCCTCCTCCACCCGGAGGAGATGATTCCACCACTAGTTCTAACTTTCTGGGACCACCCTAAACAATTCTCTCTCAAGAAATCTGGGCACCGTCCTATTCCTGTTAATTATCCAGAGATGCTGAGGACTTTCAGCTCAAAGTCAACGGGAACTATGGGTGCTCAGTACCTAAGAAAAATCAGGCCCTGCAGCCAGCTCTTAAAGCTTTGGGCTGGAAGTGTATCCCCCAGAGGGCATAACTGGAAGAGCAATTGCTGGGCAAAAGAACAATGCTGGGAAAGGAGAATAAGGAACGGGGGTGTGGGTGTTTGCAGGGGAAGAAGATCCATGCTGGAAAACATTCTCCAACATCCCGCAGGGGTATCAGGCAGCTCCCTTCCCAATTCAGACCAGACGGGTTATTCTGAAAAAGCCAGACATTGTTGGGACAATGCCGAGTTGCTGATGCCCCTCTTGATAGGAGCATGTTGCTAAAGTTAGGAGAGTTGTGTTGGAGGTCATATGTACAGCAGGTGTAAGTGGGATGCGTTTCTTTGCCGTATTTCTCCTGTTGACACGAAGGGTTACAACAAAGAGCACTTGTTGGTGGAGGAAATTTTCAGTGCTTGTAAATTTCATGCTGTTTTAGGGGAAGGGAACTGGCAAAGCCACCTGTGCCACACAGCACCCCAGGCATGGCTGCAACCTCCCCATTCTTTCTGGCAAGTCTGATAGTTGCCCATGGCTGCCCCAGCAGGTATTGCTCAGTATAGTCAAAAATAAAACTGGAGGCCTCGTTGCTTACCTGCCGGGTTGGGATAGTTAATCGCTGGGAAAGGAAACAGAAAACAAGAGGGTTTAGAACAGCATGTGTTTCCCCAAGGGAAAAAAAAAATCAAAACTGAGAAATGTGACTAATGCCCAAAGCACCCACAGCCCCTAAGCTGCAAATGAGAGAATCCCTGTGTTTGGGACACACCAATGTCCTGAGTTTGTGGGTTCACAGTTCTATTTTCAAAATGCAGACAGAACCACAGACGCAAAACTTTTGTTCAGCGCAACATTGCTTAACACCCGATGGAAAACTGAGGTAGCTCTTAGAATAGGGTCTGCCACCCTGCAGGAAATCAATAGGGCCTAGTTGCTGGTGTGCAACTAAAGGGGACTGGAATCCCTAGGGAAACTAAGGCACATTAGTACCCCGTGGGAATGGAAAGTTGTGCAAAATCACATGGAACTGAAATAGGTGGGTTTTTCATGCTGAACTGATGGGGCCCAAACTCCTGAGTGAAACTGAGAGGGCAACTATCTGACAGCATATCAAAGCAGCTTGGTGTCCTGCAGGAATGTGGCGTGGGAGCGGAGTGTATGTCCAGTGATCCGCAGGATCAGGGAGAGGGCCCTGCGCTCCACAGGAGTTAGAACACAGCTACAACACATTGGCTTAGCTACGAAAAGAGTTGTGGAACAAACTGCTCCAAGGCCCCCCCAGATCCTCTCTCCTTTGTGGTCAGTCCGGCTACAACACAATGCCCATGGCTTGTGCCCTAACATGAACAGAGGAGCCTAATATCATCCACCAGCAAAGGGGCCATGTAGCCTGACTGGGAACAGGCTGGAAGTCAAAGAACATAACATTATGTAAAATGAATTTCGCCCCCTACCCCAAGTTTTTGCATGGGGTCCCATGGTGAGGAAGGCTGCAGAACCATGGTCAAAGGGCATCGATGGTACTGCGTCACCACAACACTTCATCACCCTGAGACTCCCTCCCGTAATCATAACCCAACAACCCAATGCTGAAAAGGACCCTGCCCCTGCTCTGTTGGGTGGGATGTAGGGGGAAGATACCTACGTTCCATGTATCGGATGATGCGGGCAGCCATATCACCAGCCCCAAAATCGGTGATGGGCGTCAGGCGAACCTCATAGCTTTGGGGAACCTTCAGGTTGCGCAGGATGTGCTCCAGTAGCAGGCCTTTCTCCATCTTCTTCACAGGAATTAACGTTTGGACAGTGTTCCTCTGATTCAGCTGCAAGGAAAAAAATTAGAGCCCAAGGAATCAATGTTAGTGTCCTGCAAATGAGAGTCTGAAAGGCTCTGTGGGCCATCCAGACCAGGCCTCCGTTCCCTCACAGTCAAGGCCCTGTGTAATCCACGGCCATAAAATTGGCTGTAGAAGTCACTTCTTGCCACCAAACTGTGCTCCAGAATCTCAGCTTTCATTTAAAAGAAAAGAAACTTCTAGCCCTTACAGGTGGGAAGATAACCTCAAAAATGCGACAGAAAACCTGAAACACTGGTTCCGAGGAGAATTGCCCCATTTTTCTCAGTCAGGGCCCATGGGCTCCATAACTCCATGCACATGGAATATGGCCTTTCCACAACGTAGCACAGAACTCAGCATTTTTGCTGCACATTCCATTAAATTGCTGCAGCCAGGTGCACCGGGCATCAGTTCCCGTGAGCATATCTACTGGACAAGCAGTACAGGTCAGCTGTTCAAGCCCCACACCCTGGGTTTGAAATAAGAGTTTCCCTTTTCCCCTCCATAAAGGAGGAAGAAGTTGTAGAGACATGTAGGAAAATGAAAAAGGAGAAAGCACCTGGACCAGATGAAGTCTGGATGTGCTGAAGTCACTGGGAAGGGACGGCATCAAGGATTTTACAAGTCCGTTCCATGATATTCTTAAGAAAAAGAAAATGCTGAATGAATGATGTAAAACCTTTGTGGTGCTCATGTTTAAAAAGAAAGGAGATATTACACTGTGTGTTAATTATCGCCCACTTAAGTGGACGTCACCTGCTATGAAGGTGTGGGAGATGATTACTGAAAAGTATCCATGAGGAAGAGTTGAAATTTGGAAGGGTCAGCACGGCTTTATGATGGAAAGGAGCATAGTTGATGCCATATTTGCTTTATGGATCGCCATGGAGAAGGTCAGAGTAAAGAGACGGCAACTGGGCCTGGTCTGTGTGGACTTGGAGAAGGGGTATGGTCGTACTCTAAAAGAATTAGTTTGTGATGGAGAGGTGTACTGGAAGGATATGTCCATCTTATCCAGGATACGTATGATGGAGCGAGTACTGTAGTCAAAAACCAAATGGGGCGATGGGAGAGAATTTCCAGTAAATGTTGGCCTGCACCAGGGTTTGCGCTGAGTCCGTTTTTGTTTGCAGCTCTCCTGGCTGTGATAAGTGAGAATCCCGGAAGGGAATGCCTTGAAAAATGCGATTCGAGGATAACTTAGTGATATGTGCAGAAGACTATGAGACCCTGCAAACCAACACTTAACAGTGACAATACAGTTTTCAGTAGGCAGGACTTAGTGTGAGCATTGGTAAGGCTGAGGAAGGAGGACCTACCATAAAGGATAGCACAGGCAGAGAGCTTAGAAGAGTGGAAGAACTGAAATAGCTAGGATCAGTGGTTGTGGACAAGGGCGTTCTCCTGAGTGATGTCTGGCATCGTACCAAAGCTGCTTGGTGCAAATGCAGGAGCTGACCCCAGTTCTCAGTGATACAAAGATACCAGTAAAGTTAAAAGGCAGAGTGTAGAAAACTGTAATTCGACCCATTCGAATGCATGGAACAGAGACTTGGCCAGCCACAAGACATGAAATCAGTGTGTTCTCAACCATGGAAATGAAGATGTTGAGATGGTCAAATAGTTGGATGCTCTGTGATAAGAAATGAAATAAGGTTGGGAGGGGTCTAATCCAGGTTGGCCCAACTGAAGACAAGTTGGGTGAGGCTAGGCTGCGTTGGTATGGACAGGTCCAGCAGAGACCTGAGAGTCATATTGGTAGGATGGTTCCTGCAATGATCATGGATGGGAGACTAAATCAGGCTGCCTAGATAACATCATGATGCCTGAAGGCAGCCCAGAGTGCTGGGACCTGTGGAGAAATGAGCAACAAAATCCATTGTCAAAAATGCCTGTTGCTGAAAACGATCCCTGGTGAATGATCTATCATATGAGTGTTTTAAATGATGACTCATAGCGGTGTGTGCTTGGGTGTCAGAGGGGTGGGAATGGAGTGTATTTCATGGAAATACATTAAATTCACTAACGTTGCTGAGCAATGTAGGGATTCTTGATGCAGAATTTAGGGGGGCCCTTGGCCACAACATTTGGTCCCATTGTGCTGCAGAGAACATGGGGCCCTGCTTATGGTCTCTTCGACACTGCCTCGCCCAGTCCGGTGTTCAACGTCCCAAGCAACGGGGCTTCCTCCACTTCCTTTGATTGACTATCCCACAACCTGATATTCAGCCTACCTGTTCAGCTTTAATTTTGAATTGATTTGACTGGAATAGCAGAGGGGTGGAGGTGGGTAGGGTAGGCTGGGGCCGAAATATATGGGCAAAGTTGTGCGTGCGGCACCCAGACTTGGAAGGTCAGAGGAGAGAATGGGGAGCCATAGGTCAGGATTGAGGGGCAGGACAAGATTAACACATAGGCAAATGAGGCACATGCTTAAGGCCCCGATTTTTTTTTAAAAACCGATGTGGGTTTGCCCCTGACCTGAAAGAACTTCACATACTTGAGTTAATGGTATAGCGAGCTGGAACACAGCGTCACGCCACCACTCAAATTTGGCCCGGACGTTCCTCCACCATGACAAGGGGTTAACCAGGCCAAAGCTGAGCGGCACTGTGACCCCGTGCTTCAGGCTGCAACGCCGCTCACTCGAATAAGTGAAGTTCTTTCAGCGTGCGCACAAATTGGCCCCAGTGGCTGGGCTGGCAGAGGAAGTCCTAACACCCAGCTGAGCCACACTGTGCCACGCCCAACAGAGCCAAGGGCACTGAGTAAACAAACTGCTCTTTCTCCAATACGGTAGGGGCCCAGAAGTGAATGTTTGCCTAGGCCTCAGGAATGGGTTACTCTGGCCTTGGTGAGGGGCCGCAGCAGAGCTGTGTGTCTAGGATCCAGCACTGGGGGCTGCTGGTGAGGACTGCAGTGCAGTAGCACAGCTGTTGGGAGAGAAGACCTACACACTCTCTTCTCTATCAGGTTCCAGCCCCTCACCGACAGACACTGAATGCACTCATAGAATTCAAAACAGTGGCTACCACCACAGTGTCCTTATGCCAGAGCCCGGTGCACTCCTGGGGTAGCTAAGACCTAGTTCCTTCACCCCAGGTTGTTTGGCCACAGCTCCCAAATGAACATTTGGAAGACTGGTCATTGCATAATCCTGCTCAGCTGCTGGAATTGTTGCAGGTACAAGCCCCGTTTTGATTCCCTCGTGTGTAAGGCTCCTCTTGTGTAAGAGGCAGGACCGGGGTAGCCTCTCTTGGAATAGAGCGTGACCTGGATGCGGTCAGGATCCATTTTGCATTAGTAGTGGCTCATCTGCACACGAGCACATTGGGGGCTGATCTAGCTGGCATCCCTACAGCTCAGCCCGCCCAGCTGTCGGCACCTCTCCCGCGTGCTCTGCCAGGCTGGAGAGTACCCAGCTCCCAGTGGCAGTGACCCCACATGCGCTGGCTAGTGCCACACCAGCAACTCCATGGAAGCAATGGCAGCTCATGAGCCAGAGGCAGGGGGATGTATGATGCCAAAATGGAAAGATAAATGCAGTCCTGAGTTGGGGCTCTTTGATAGGGGGAGCCTGATCCAAAGGCTAGGGCCAACTCCTCCTTTAAGGCTGTTGTGTTCACCTGCCTCAGTCCCTGGGCAGACACAGCCAGCCAGGAGAAGGTGGTCAGGAGCCAGGGATCATTTCCCTGTTCTAGCCATTCCCCTTAGTAGAGAAACAAATAGAAAGGTAGGACTAGAGAGAAGCCAAAAGACATGAAAACACCAGGGCACTTTGGCTGGTCAGGGGGTGGGAGTGGGGTGGTCCGAACTGCATGGCTCTCTACTGGGTTGGGCATTGACTTGCAGTAGAGCCCACCCCCTACTAAATCACCAGCACTACTTCCTGCAGCACCCAGGCTGTCCTTCAAGGGTTCCTATCCAAGGGCAGAACTGGTCTGGCCTTGCTCAGTTTGTGAGGCCTGGTGCGATCAAAGCACAGTGGATGTCAGCTGGTGACATCTGGGGTGTTTGGAGATCTTAGCTTTTCCCGAGACATGAGAGGGAGGGGAGGAAAACAGCGCACCGGGGCCTGCTTGCTTTACTCAGTTGTTTGAAATGCACTTAAAAATACTTTCTCTTTCCCCACACTGCCCCACCAACATTCCCTTGGCCTGGAGGGGCCCTTGCCAGGGGTGCTGGAACAATTTGTATAGTGGGGGTGCTGAGAGCCATTGAACCAAAGTGTAAACCCTGTATAGGATGAAAACTGCTTCAAGCCAGGGATTGCAGCAGCCCTCCCAGCATCCATAGTTCCAACTCCTATGGCCCTCGCTAGGCGTGAGAGGGAAACTCACTCTCCATGGCCCATTCAGACTTTGGTTCCTCTGCTGAGACTGTCCACAGTGGGGCCAACAAGTGCCAATATGTGGCGGCAGTTCTCAGGCTGTGGACCCCTGTTCCTTGGGAACTGGGCTGACCCAGCAGCAGGGTCCTATAGTCTTTTAATAGAATACCCTAGACATCTACAGAATGCTTCAAAATTCCTACAGCCAGGAGGTCACAGGCAGTTCTATTGGCATTCAGAGCAATTGATATAAAGCCCTGGTCATTTCATCCACATTATCAGTTTCACAGGCACCAACCAGCACATTTCACACAGGTGACATAAGTGTTACAGGGGTAGATCAAAGAGAGCAGCTGCAGCTTGCTAGGATTGTCCGGAGGTGCTCTGGGTGGAGACAGGTGCCAATATCTTCCCTGCCAATGATCCTGAGTTTTCAAACACCCACCCTGGCAAGAGAGACATCCCCCTCTATGTCCTGGGGTGACTGGCAGGAATGGGCAGAGCAATTACTGAGCAGCTTTCCTTTCAGCCTCCCGCTGGCCCTCATGCAGCCTGGGATGAGTGGAGCCCACTCCTGCCAGGGATCTCCTCCTACCTCCTGAAGCCCCAGAACTCACTAAGCACCTGCTCTGCAGTCCCCATGGCCTGGGATCTTTGCAGAACTGACCTGGCACAGTTTTTGGAAATACGGGTGTCTATGCATCAGTGGCAGCACAAACCCAAACTTGCTACGAAGGAGGGGAGGGGCCATGACCACTGGTAAAGGCACCGTCTAAAGTGCAAAACTGCAGCATGAGCGAGAATAAGGGCTGGTTCCAGGCAGCCTCAGCCACCCATTTGCTCTGTAAGCCTGGAGCAGGTGCTTGGTAATGATGACCAGCTCAGGCCCAGCAGACAACAATAGCAGGGTGGAGGCCGGATTCAGCTCTCCGGAGTGCTTCCATCCAGGACTGACAGCAGCAGTTCTGTGCAGAGCAGGTTGCAGCTGCGCTCAGCAATCTGGGAGTAGTTTCTGTTATTCTTGCATTGGAATGCCAGGCTGCCAGCTCCATTCTCCCCTAAATCTGTACTCCACTGCGTGCTGCTCTGGCTCACTCTCTCCCTTCCACTCTCTTTTCTCCTCCTGCTCATGCTGCCCCAGCGCTGTGAGCTAATATCACTCTGTGCCGTTAACAACGCACGCGCACCAGCATTGAGGCTGGCCCCCTTATTAGAAATTCCCAAGCCGCAGCGGAGGGGCGCACACAAGACTCAGCAACGAGCTCATTCATCACAGGACACGGGAAGCTGCCAGGGGAGTCAGAGCAATGCACAGTCTCATCTCTGCCTTCACCTCCTTCCATTTACAATAAGGAGAGGGAGGAAAAAACATACCATTCCCATCAGTCTCCAAGTGCCTGCTGCAGACATTATGCAGGCTGATGTGGGGGAAGGGGAAGAGCACATGTGGAGAATGGTGCACCAAAGTGCTTGGGAAGGGTGAAGTCACCCATACAGTCAACATGTGTGTACTCACAAACAGGTGCACACACTTGCACACATTCCTGCATTCACATACACGTGGACACATACACAGTCATGAATATCCCACGAGCATATACATGCCCTGTGATGCTGGCTCATGCCAAGGTCCCCCTGTCTCCACTGAACACGGACAAATACATTGCTGGAAGCAGTCCAGCTCACCTGTGTCTTAGTATTGTTAAAAGAGATATGAGAAGGAGAAGAATGTGTTTAGTCTTTATACTTTACAGTTGCTTGCGAGTTGCTGCATGAGTTAATCTCGCTTCTAACGTCTGCATATTGTAAGGTAATATTTGAGCAGTTGTGTTGTGAGGTGCTGTGACTGTGTAAATCATCAGACAAGAGTGTGACACCAACAACAGGAAGTGTTAGACATTTCCTGTTGGGTAGGATATATCAACACCAGACAGATGATTGTGGGACGTGAAAGAGGACAAAAAGATGTTGGTTGTTCTGCCCTCCCCGCTCTAAAGACAAGTCATACAAGAGGATTCCTCCCATCAGCTGAATTCACAGCTCAGAGCACAAGGGAGGAGGGAATAAAAACCCTTAACAAGAAGGAACTGTATCTCTGTGCTGATTGAATTTGGGGGGTGGCAAGGGAGTGCAAGGTTTACTGTGCAGAAACAAGAGATCCTCAGTGCTAACTCAGGCGAAGCACTAAGGGATATATAGGACTGGCTGATTACAGAAGCTTCTATTACTTTTTGAAACTTAAGACTGTAACGTACGTACGTACATGTGTGTGTATCTGCTTTCACCTTATACATAACTCTCTGGTTTCTTTTCCTACTTGGCACTCGTGCTCTTGAGCCATTGCAGGAAGCTTTACATACCCAAACCCCACCAACTGACAGCTGCCTGCACAAGAGCATCCAGGACTGTGTCTCCTAGTTCTAATCCTTCACCATCACACACTGCCAGCAGGTCCTCCAGGCTCGTCCCCTGCTAAAGAACACTCTTGTCCCTTGACCTAATACCTTTGGCATTTACAAGGTGCAGCTTCCAGCATGGCCATTGGGCAGGCTGACAGAGGACAGACTCCATGTTCAGGGGCCTCAAATTGAGATGCATGGAGTTGGGCTGGTTTAGCTTACCCCTCCCAGCTGCTTAAAAAAAAAAAAAAAAAAATCACACAGGGACATGTTGAATGCAAGAGGCCCGGTCCTTGCCATTTCTTCTGCTTGCAAAGCCCATGGCATTGTGGAGTAGGGGCTTTTCTTTTCAAATCAAATTATGTTTTACTCACACATAAATAAATAAAATGTCTGTCAATAGCTAAGTGCTACAAATGATCCTACAACAAGAAAACGGCGTTCCTGGCCAACACTAGCAGCCCTACAATAATAAACGTTTCTGTGCAGCACGGCACTTCTGAAGAACCTTGCCAAAACACAAAAGTACATTCAGCCTAGCAGTCACAAGCAACCCTATCTCAAATCAGTGAGTCATCCCGGTATTCTTGCACAGCTCTGTAATAACAAACGCAAGAGCACACCGGACAGCCATCATGAGCAACCCTACAATAACAAATCTGCATTTGTGTGGGTTTGGGATTCACGAGCAACCCTACACGAACAAACCAGGGTGTGCACCAATACAGTAAGCCATACAACACGCAGTGTTTGCATTCAACCCTACAATAACGTAGCCATAACTAGTGCTGGCGAGTCTCCCTACAGCAGTATATGCAGCCTCACAAGCAATCTTCTATTAACAAACCAGCAGCGCGTGTGTGATGGAGAAGCAAGCAAGCAGTAAGGAAACCAGTTTCAGTCCCAAGCCTCAGAGGGATTATCAAAACTGACGAGAAAAAAAAAAGTATATTAAAATTTTGCTGAATACACGACAAGCAGATTAGAGCAAAGGGACACAAACAACCACAAACATCATGATTCCCAGAGTCATTACTCATTCCTGCCACACTCTGCCCTTATTTGTCCCAGCTCCCTGCTACGTCTCAGCTTGGAGCGTGAGCACTAGCCCTCCTCTCCTATATCTCCTCTCGCAACCCTTTATCTCTTGCCTCTGTTCTTTAAATCATTCTAATTCTCCTGGACATTCCTTCCTAGACAGCAAATGAGGAGAGGGTGGCTGAGTGCACACGATCATCGGCTGAGCACATAGCTAGGGTATTGGGAAAAGAACTCCCAACTCCCATCTCCAATCACATGGGCCCCTGTGCAGGGAACGAAGGGAGAGAAGATAGATGCATAAACACAAGCTGGTGCAAAACCTCAGGCACACAGACACCATTCAGTCTCGTTCCCTCCCCCACCCAGTCTCTCTCTCTCTTTCTCTCACACACACAGCTCTGTAGACAAACCGTCTCTCTCAGGCATACACACACGTGCAATGTGGTAAGATGCCCACCTCTCCCCACTGGACTGTTAGGAGCCAGCTGCCTTTGGAGCTGCCCTGCTGGCAGTGATCCTGTTACGAGTAAGCAGCTGGGCTCTCCTGAGCTGATCTCAATCGAGCACAGACAGGAGTGATAACAGAGCTGGGGCCAGGAGAGTGCGAGGCCTGTAATTACTCCTGCCTGCTGGGGAACAGGCTGCTCAAAGGGGCTTGGAAATAAAAAACAACCCATCAGCAACAGAGCTGAGTAAATAACACCCAGCAACCAGTGCTGCCTCTGCGACAGCCTCTTTGCAGCGGTAGGCAATTAAGAACTGCTTCAAATGCAATGACGCTGGCAGCCATGAGTCCGGTTTGTCTCTCCTGCATGCCCACTAGTGCCTCACAGCCTCAGCCAAGCAGCCTATTTATGTCCAGTCCGGGAGTAGCCATGCAGGTGCTTGGGCTGTGATTGAGAACAAGGTGATGGCAGCAAAGAGGGACTTTTACTCTGAAAGGCTGCACAAATCAGGATGCAAAACAGCCTCCCCTTCCAGTTCAGCCTGTCTGAGTGGAGCAGGAGAAGGACCCATGATACCAAGTGAGCTCCTTCCCCTAGGGCTGTGATCTCACAGGCATTCCTGCAAACCTTTCCTTTGGCTGGGAGTTTAACAGAACAAGCGCCAGCTCAGACAAACCCAGTGAGTTCCAAGTGGTTCCCCATACATAAAACCAACAACGCTGTAATGAACTGCATCATGGCCTTCTACAGGAGGGACTCAGACTCACCCAGCCATGCGTCATCAACCCTCTGCTGCTAACAGCTGATGGAGAGTCTCCTTTGGCTTGTGGTAGAGTTGCCTCTGTTTTGGAATGTGGAGGATGCGAATTCCATTATTAATCATGTTTATTACAGTAGTGCCTAGGAACCAGTGAAGGACAGGGCTCCATTACCAAGGCATTGTACAGACACAGAGCAGACAGGCCCTGCCCTGAAGTTCTATTCCGGCTGCTGCTGTGAAGCTGAAAGGAGCCCTGTATAGGGAACTGCGAAGCTCCCAGGTGTTCATGGCCTTGTTAAAATAAAAATAAGGAATTTGTATAGCTTTACATCTTCAAAGACTTGTTCACACTAATTAAGCCTCAGCATTCTTTACGACAAGGGCACGCATCCATATTTCCTAGATGGGGAAACTGAGGCACAGAGTGGGTAAGCAACTCGCCTACAACAACATACAGAGTTTAAGTGATTATTGCTACTTATTAATGGTAGGGCCCATAATGTGCTGGCCACTCCCCAGACATTGCTATATAAATCAACTAGATTCATTGTAGGCAGCACAGCAGCAGTGGGATTTTAAGGGACTTAAGCATGGACAGGTGAGGGGCTTTGCTGAGGAGCTCGGAGAAGTTGTACCATGCATAAGGGACCATGTGGAAAAAGGCCCGGAGGCACTGTGCAAGAAGCTGACAAGCAGGCTGAGGAAGATGGGAATGCTGGTGGAGTAGGGGGGTGACAAGCTCAGCAAGAGAAGATACGTATTTGGGGCAGAGTTCTCTAGAGCTTTGAAGGGGACAACAAGAAGCTTAAATGTGGCAGATGGGGAGCCAGTGTAGGGATTCAAAGAGTGGAGAGACATGATCAAATTGATGGGCTAAGAGGAGGAGTTTGGGCAGCTGCATTCTGTATGGACTGGCTTGTTAAAGGCGGCACACAGTGAATCAATGGCAAAGCTGGGAATACAGTTTTGCTCCAGACCGAGCCTTGATTCACCTGAAAGGTTCACGAATCTCAGAAAACATTCTGACTGGAGATGGGAGTTAGAACTCCCCAAATTCTCATCAGTCCTGACGCTATTTTCCCATATCTTTAGAACATATCCAGTCCCCCATTACAGCAGTATCTAAGCACCTCATAATCTTTACTGTATTTATCCTCAGTACCCCTGTGAGATAGTAACATTGCCCTATCTCCATTTTACAGATGAGCAACTATGACCCAGAGAGATTAAATTATTTACCCAAGGTCACAGAGGAAGTCTGTGTAGGGTAAGGAACTCACCCTGGATCTCCCAAGTCCCAAGCTAGCGCCTAACAACTGCGTCATCCTTTCTGCTTGTCCCAGACTAGAACAAGTCATTGTGTGGCTCAGTTTCCCCACCTGTAAAATTCCCTCTATGTTGTGAGCATCTAGTTAATGCTTTTAAAGTATTTTGAAGACAAAGTTATAGGAGTATAAACACTACATCAAGGGGGAAAATAAGGAACATTACAAATGGAACACATGAGGTACATTTAAAAACTGCTTCCTATGGAAGTTGTAACATGTTACAACACTTGGAAGACCACAAACAAACAAACAAGTGTTATTCTTGTTTGGTTTAGAGCTACAAAATGCATGAGAGAAGCTTAAATACAAAAAGCTATACTTAAGTATTTAAGTAGTGTTATTTTGTGTAATATATTTTATATTGGCCATAAATACAGTTGAAGTAATCTAGGTAACACTGTGAAGTTAAACTACAGCAGACAGCACAGCTTCATAAAGCAAACAGATTTAGGCCCCAATCCTACAAAAAAATACCCACATACTTAAAGCCAATGGGACTACGCACAATGCATAAAGTTAAGAATATGCTTTAAGTCTGCAGAATGAGTGTTAGTTCACTGCCATGCTGTCCTCTTGGATGGACATATGTCAAGAGAGGACTGGAGGAAATTTCCCAACTGGTTTGGTTTCCATTTCCCCCACTGGATAAGCATGATTCAAATTTTAGGCTTTAGGGGGAAAATAATCATTGCTTACAGATATAAAATCCACTTTGCACAGACATGCACATGGGTGAACTAAAAATTCATGTCTTTCTGTTTTGTGAGCTCTTGATCTAGTCAAATACGATGGTTTGAATGTCGCTGGTAAGCGAGCACGACATCCAAAGCAAATTCATTATCAAAGCCAAATGAATGGTCCCGAAACATATTTCAGCTGGCAGTAAACTGTTATTAGGAGAGTTATTCCCCTCCTGGGCTGAGTGGAAAAGAAATCCCAGTTCCAAATGGAAAAGCCATTGCGATCTTCAGCTGGGCTGCAGGGGAGGGCCTGAGCCAGTGAAGGCAGGAGACAGTCTCTCTCCCGCTCTCTCACCCACACAATCAGCTGCCCATCCTCATTAGGTGCCAAGAGCAGCAGTTTACAGCTTCCCAGAGAAGCCAAATTGGTGCTGTCATGAATTACTGTAACGGCTTGTTCCACACTCTTCAATGATGTCTTTCATTAGGGGCTGATGAGAAAGCAATATGTATTTTATTAACATATGTCCCCCATGTAAGAAGAACAGACCTAATCTTCACTTCTTCAGGAAGAGAATCAAGTGAAATGTTCAGCCAAGCTAAAGGATGCCTGGCAGATGTCTGAGCTTTGGGCCTTACAGAGACTGCACCACACCACCGATCCCGAGGTGAGCGGGAGCCTGGGGCTGGGATAAAGGTATCTGGTCAGACATCAGGACAGGAAAGGAGGAGAAACCACAGAGTCCTGCTCCTTCTCCCCTTGAATTTAAATGAATTTAGTGCTAGTGAAAGCCAGGTGTGTACCAAGCATGAGTGGGACCTAGCTCAACCAGAATGTTGGTGCCCCCAAACTACCCCACCTCCCCATCACAGAAACACTTCCTTTCAGATTGATCCTCCTACCCCTGTGCTCCAACAGGCTCTTCCTCCTCATTTCTCCCTATGCTCCATTATCTTTCTCTCTCAGTGGGCCCTGCTGTTTGGGCTAGGGCCTCTCAGACCACAAGGCCAAGATCCCAAGATCCTGTCTTCATCTACCCATGTTGGGAGGTGCCCGAATTCACACCACACAGCCTGAAGTTCTCACTTTATCCCCAGCAGAGGCAGAGCCCGGGTCAGGGCCACCGCTGCACCAACGGGCTCTGCTCCTGCCAAAGAGACACGACATCTAGGAGTCAGAGGGGAATGCCATCGGCACAGCCTGCCTACTTGGCCTCCCTGCCGATGACAGAATCCATTGTGGGAGGGTTGGCAAGGAGACTTATTTTAAAACAAAACAAAGTGCAGAACTGTTTATTATTCGAGCCCAGCGTTCCTTAAATGGAACCTGCTGGCACACCACCCGGCCTAATGAAACCACTTACCTAAGTCAATCCTACAGCAGGGCATGCTGGCAAATGGCTGGGTCCCCAAGGGCTATCCCTAATTTCGTTGCAATTGCCCTCACCTTTAGTACAAAGGGAGAATACAGAGTCCGGCACAAAATCCTTCTTGATCCAAGCCACCTGCCCAATTGGCTCAAGATGGAGCTTTACAGACTGGGATTGTCATCCCCATGGCCCTAACCTGGATATGAAAGGTGGCTGGCCAGAGGTCTCATTATTGAGCTCTGTGAGCCGCACTTTGGGAACCCCTGGGCTATGAAGCTTTTTAGTGTTTTATTTGATGGGAAAAGGTCATTGTACATAATTTCAAACAGTTACAGAAAGCAATTTCTAGCAGTGACTATAACCCTGCTTCTGGGCTGTGAAAATCCAGCTACCCAGCCTGCAACCGTTTCATAGTCTAGCTCTAGAGAGGAGGATTTTTTTCCTCTTTTTGACAAGATAATGTACTCTTCCACCAAAGCATAGCCACAGAGTATGTTCCTCCCCCAAGGCACTCAGCTCACTCTCTTACAAAGAAACACCTCTATGCACCGTGGGGAGTATGCCCCTGGCTAGCTGATACTTGCTACGGGAGAGATTGCAAACCCCAACGTGCACTCCCCCTGCTTTGGCTCCTCTCTCTCCTCCACAGCCACACACAGCCAGCTTTCATGAATGAACCAGAGGAGAGAAAAAGAGAACAAAAAGAAAAAGAAAGAAAGTGAGGGGAGGAGAGGGCAAATATACATGAAAAAGGGCAAGAAGGGTGGGCGAACAGTGGAGGAAGCTATTGAAAATGGTAAATGAAGTAAAGAAAGGAAGCATCCCCAAGCAGCGTCCCAACCTTCCAACAGGGACTCTCAGAAAGACTCAGTAACTAGCGTGTACTCCTTAAAAGCACCAAAGGGAGGGGGGCAGGGGGATAAGAGATAGGCGTGAAAGACTCTCTTGCTTTTCTCTTTGATGCCTGGCTTGCATTTCTCTTCCTGTGCTCAGCTCTGTACAATACAGACCGACTATGTGAACAGCCAGCTGGACAGGAACAGCCAAGGTGGACTCAACATCTCACACCTGTAAGGCTGGCATAGGGATACAGTGCGGGTGCTCTTTGCTCCCCGCCGTTCCTGAATTAGCACTGAGCCAAAGCCCCAGCAAGGAAAGAACATAAGAATGGCCATGCTGGGGCACACCAAAGGTCCATCCAGCCCAGTATCCTGTCTTCCGACAGTAGCCAGTGCCAGGTGCTTCAGAGGGAATGAACAGAACAGGCAATCGAGTGATCCATCCCCTCATCCACTCCCAGCTTCTGGCACTTGGAGGTGCTGTGCTGCTGAAGATAGACAGGTAGACAAGGCCCTGCAATCAGCAGTCACTAGAGAGCATATGGCCCTTTTATAAAAGTTGGAGCGTTAGTTCTATTGTCCTAGTCAAACTCTGATAATAACCCAAATTAGAGTGGAGCTAATGATGGAAAAAAATTATCCATAATTATTTGTTTATATTAGAAAGTTAACCCACTTTCTGTGTTTTCTCTCGGACAACCAAGCACTTCAGTTTTACTAGCACAAATACTCATGAAAAGTGAATTTTAAGATCAAATTTTCACTGAAAAGTAAATTCTGAATTGCTAAATAACACTCACAAGTTACTCTCTGGGCTGTGTAGATTAGTTATAGAAATCAGCCAGTCAGAGAACAGAAATGCCACAGAACTGATGTAACTAACCTGCACAGCTGAAATTGCCAGTGTTCCCAACTAAGCACTTGCAAATGAGCTGCAGACCCAGCATTATTGGCTACATACCTTCCTGAATCACATTCAATAACTAATAAATCTGACCGTTTAATGATTGCTCATGAGCAATTTGTGAATAAAACAAGTCAAAATTAATCAAATTATTTGTTGTGAATAATTTGCTGAATTCCTCCTAGGTGCACTAAAACAGAATCTCACTAGCAGAGCTGACAGATGTCAGGCTGATCTAATGTCGGATTTACCTTCTCCTGGCCCATCCAACAGGCACCAAGCTGAACCGGTATCAGCCTGGAGATGCTGCTGGCATACAGGATTCTGCAGTAAACTGCTAAGCTTGCAGGTATCACTCTGAGCCTCTCCCTGGCAGAGCCCTTTGGAACCATACTGCATTATTTAGCAAACATCCTCCTGCCCCCATCACGTGGCTGCAGTGAGCCAGCCCCGGGTGGGAGTCACCTCTCCTGGCGCCACTGTGCTAGTCCCAAGTGGAAGCAAACCTTTGTGGAGTTAGCTAGCACAGAAATTGGTCCGCATAGCATATATATTTGAAACTAGACGGGAGCTCCCTCCTCTCCCAGCCCCAAAATATGCAACTAGTTTGGAGTCTTTCCAACCCTTCAGATCTAGCAGAGAAGCCTGCATGCTAGCAGCTGCCCTCACACACACAACCCACTGACAGACATCCAGAGTGGAAAGCAGAGAAGACTAAACACTTGTCAGCAGACGCGACTGCAGCTGCGTGCCCAGTACAGAGCAGTGGTGGGAGCAGATAGAGCATGATCCTGCCCCCTCTGTTCCCAAATATCAATGGGGATTCTGCTGCTTTTCCCGGGGCCTGACACAGAAATCTTATTATGCTTCAGGAGGAGTCTTGTCCATCATGCGCTATTGATCTCTGCCTACAGGTCCCCTTTCGCCCAGCACAGCTGTCATTCAATTCTACTGAGCATCCCAAACCACTTTTCCTCTCGCGGACCTTAAAGACGCAGTCACCTCCTTCCTGCTTTTTCTGCCTCATGGCCGCGTGAACCAAGAACTTCAAACCACCCCCACCTGCTGTTTACCCTCCTCCAATGGCCTCTGCCTCATTAAGGGCTTTGTCCTGCACACCCTTAATGTAGCCTCAAGAAGGCAATGGTGCTAGAAAGTGAAACTGACCAGTCTAGTGTCACTGACTGAGCAAAAAGTAAACAAATTGCATCAATGGTGGAAAGTAAATTAGATCCGAGAACCTTCTCCAGGTGTTACTCACTGTAGGGGAGGACATTTTTGCAGCCAATGCAATTTTTACTTTGATGGTGTCCTATTATAGCAGCACTTCATGAGCAGATACCAGCCTGGTGGCTAGGGAAGGCAAAAAGGAAGTTGATAAAAAAAACCTTTCCAGAGTCATAAGCCATCCCATATATGAGACGTCTTTATGAAACTCAATCTCGTGCCTGCACTTGGCCCTTTGTGGCCAGGTATCTGCAGTTCCCAGTCCTCACCACAGCTGTATGGGAAAGGGAGGTACTGGCAAGCTGATGAAACTGACTCTCAATCTCGCTTGTTGGAGTTACTCCACCTTGTATAAATGAATATTCATTGTACGTGAGAGAAGTCTAACTCTATAATCCGGTGGTTAGGGCACTCCGCTGGGGTGTGGGAGGAGACCCAGGTTAATATCCTTGCTCAGCCCGATTCAGAGCAGGAATATGCATCTGGGTCTTCCACATCCCAGGTGAGCATTGGCAATTCTGGAGCTAGTCTGGGTCTCTCGCTCTCTGGTTTTGACCAGAAAGTCTACCCTGGATCTGAGATACCTAGATGAAAATTCTGTCAAAACTTAAATTTAAACGTTTTGGACGGAAAATTGTTTCATTGAAATTTTTTTGATCAGCTCTAGAAATGACCTTCTCAACCCACAAAGCAATGAATTCATGCCCTGAGCTGCGATTACCTCATAACTACAATTACTGGTCACGAAGGGTACGGCTGCACTGCAGCGACAGGTGGGATTGCAGTACGTCTAGACACACCCAAGCTAGCTAGCTCAAATGGTAGCAGTGAAGCCAAAGCAGCAGCACGGGCTGTATAAGCCTGCTTGGGAGTGTACTCAAGTGGCTAGCCTGTGCAGCCTCAACTTCACAGCTAATTATTATTGGAGCTAGCCGGATCAAAGTTCGCTCGGGTGTGTTTACATGTGCCGTGATCATACCTCTGACTGCAGTGTAGACATACCCAAAGCTATGTAGCTTTTCTGTGTGGAACTCAACCACTTCCAGAAGTAACTCTGCAGGCAGACGACCCACCGTGGGCCATACCCATTCCATGTGTAACTCTAAGTCGGCTTAATTCATTCCTAGGTGTAGAACTTTTACTTGTGTCTTTGAAAATTTACCAGCCACTGGTAAATTCTCTGACCTCTTGTTCTAACATTATAGGATACCATTAGGCAAAAGGGACTGATCGGTTTTCACTAAATCCTACTTAAATTTAAGAACTTGAACTAGGTTCCTCTGACTGTGCTCTGTTCCGTTCCAGTCCTGCAGGGACTCTTGAGATGAAAATCCTGTCAGACACCAACGTGTGGGAGAGCAGACTGTGGCCCAATATGTGCACAAGCAATGAACCTCAGGATAATTATGTTATGGACACAGGCCTATCATTATAGCCTCATGTGGTGTCGTTTCCTTGGTGATGATCATGGTGTTGCCTAGACAGCGCATAATCCCCAGGAGCTGGCAAAATGTTAGCCTTGTTTTTGTAAAGCGAGTTCAGACACCTGAGTCCGTCTTAGGACGAGTTTCAGTTTTTGTAGCCCCAAGGTAACCCTTCCCCCTCAAGACATCTTGGTACCATTTCCAGAGCAGTTTCACCAGAAGCAGCGACCATGTCTGGAAAAGGGGCCTGGTTCATCTCCCGGCCTTGAGTGCCAAATGCTAGGAGAGGCACCCACCACCGTGTTTTCCTTCTTCACTGGTTCAGAACCCTTCCTAAAGCATGAGCTCTGAACCGAGCCCTGGTTTATTACTGTTTGTGAGTGCTGGGCTGGGCCCATTGGGTTGTCATTGAATGGTTGTCTGTACCTGCTGGGACGCACACATTAGCTGGTGAGTGCTGGGACATTTATGTTTGTTAGGGTTCAGTTGCTCATGAGCACGGGATTGCGTACATGAGCTTGTCGCTCTGAGGTTGCTCCTGAATGGGGAAATACATACACTGGTGGGTTACTACAGGCTGGCTTGTGTGCTGAGCTGAGAACTCTGGTTCTTAAAATGAAAGCAAACAGCATGGAGGGCTGGTGACACCTCACTTTGGAGCTCCAATGCCATGGCTTCAGTCAGCCAGGAGGAGGAACTAGAGAGCACAGTTAAGGGATCTCCTCCTGCCCTGTCTGCCCCTGCAGGGGCTTTTGGCTTTCTGCACTAATGAGACAGAAAAACATCTAAAGAGACACTGATGGCGTGGGGTTAGAGGAGGGTAAAAACACATTAGAGGCAAGAAAGAAAGAGACCATGTTACAGTAAACAGAACTCAGTATACACCTCCTGCTGTGCTGCAATGGTCATCAGCAGAGTTAACCTTCCACTCTAATCTCCATCATTAAATCCCTGCTAACGCCCCTGTCCTATGTATGGCCTAGCGGCTGTCTGTCTGTCACCTCCAACGTGGTGAGCCTGGCTCCCCACCGCCTTAGCTCTCATTAACACCCTCTGGCTGGCTGATGGTGTGAGCAGCAGCTGGCTCCCAAGCCCTGCTCAGTTTTGTAGACAAGTGAGGAGGTTTAATCAAATAGGGAGAGGATGAAAGCACCAACAAAGAGAAAGTCACTCTCTCCCCCCCTCCAGCCACTCTGATGTTGCACAGGGCCGCTCTCATTAAAACCAGACTGGGTTTCCTGGCAGGAATTAATTGGAGATAGCCACCTGGTTAGCTACTTTAGTGTGTGGGTCTAGGAGGGGAGTGCTCTTTAGAGTTAATGGGGAAGCAAGCAGCCTACATTGCAGATGGTTGGCTGGCGCAGGCTGCTGAGGGGGTCCGAGGAACACTTTGCCAGGCAAATCTGAGGCTGTGCTAATCAGAGGAATAGCAGGAATGCGTTAAACTGGTCCGCTTTTGGTCTGAGGACACGCATCAGAATTTAAGGAGAAAACGTTAGCCTCAGGTCCCCCTGAGGGGCTGCATGAAGATTAAACACTCCTTCTGCGCTGGTACCTTCTCCTGCCTCTTTCTCCCTCCACCTTGGGTGGGATAGATTCCGTGTCACTGAGTGCAGAGTAATTCTGCCATTGTCCCCTGTAACCACCAGCTCAGCTCCTTCCTCCAGGATGCAACCTGCACGCAATATTAGAAGGCTTTTCATTTCCCTTTAATATTAGAGCAGAGCCCTGGGAGGGCATAAACCACACAGAGAAACAAGCAACTGAAAGGGTTTTTGTTGTTTTTTTAATATTTTTAAGCCAGGGTTTGGTTTGAGTGGGCTGCTCCAAATCCCCAAGTGATGCAGGAAGCTTTCAGAGAGTGCCAGGTGCCTTTCCATGCTAAAGGAGCATATCTATGCTTGGAAGAAAAATAACCCTAGGCCTTACAGTCTGCCCACAGTCAAGCCACCTGAGGCTGCAACTCACTAGACTTCATAAGCAGGATCGACCTTGGTCAGCACTGCAAGGGGATACCTCCTGGAGCAAGAAATAAAAGAATCCCCCAACAGAACACTGTAGGGCTTTGCAGAGTCTTTGGTACAGAATGAGCTTCCCTCCAAAGCACTAATGAGGCCAGTGCTCCTGCATGGTGCAGTTGGGTGGCGGGCTGCTGGAGGAGTGGTCGTTCAAGTGAGAGAGAGACAGAACTGAGGCTTTTCAAGAGGCTTGAACTGCTACTACTGGTGCTGTCCCTGGGGGTGGCTCCAAGCTCTCAGGCTATTTTTTAAGTTTAGGTTAATTTGTATCCAAATGGAACTGGTTTGTCTGTCATGATAATCAGCAGCAGCAGCGCCCTGAATGATCAAATCCCATCTAAAATGCACAGGCTTCTGTGTTGAGTCCCCATGCTGGAAACACCAGCATCTCTGAAGTACTTGATTCTCTTAGATCCGTCACGCTGGAATGTGCAGCCCCATCGAACCCTACTGTCTGTCCAAAGCTGCTGCACAGGAAGAGACAGAAGGCTAGGAGCCACTCTGTTGGGTGGGAGAAGCGTTGCTTATTGTTTGACTGGCAGAGTTTAACAACAACTGCAGTAGGCAATTTCAATTCAAGGGGTCCCTGGGGCGCTGCAGAGCATGCTGCTGTTTAGGGATCTTTGCATTATATATTACACTCCCCCCCTGCCCCAAGAGCCCTTAAACCAAACTGAGGCGACTGAAATGAGACCCAGCAATGATGATTACATTTACTCCTCCTGCACCTCCTGTAATTCCAGCTCAGCAAGAGTTAGTCATTGCCTAGCTGCCCCTCACCAGTCAGCACCCAAAAATCCCCTCTCTTGGCTCAGACATGTTCAGGGTGTGTCATGGTGCTGAGGAATGAATTCTGACAGGCCAGTGAACCCAAGCAGCTCCCAGGATGCTGAGGAATTGATGAATTCCAGCTGGCTGGTAAATTAGGATCTCTAATTAGGAATAGCTGACTGATGAGTACCTTTTTCTTAGGCCTGAAGAAGAGCTCTGTGAAGCTCAAAAGCATGTCTTTCACCAACAGAAGTGGGTCCAATAAAAGATATTACCTCACCCACCTTGTCTCTCATGTCCTGGGACCAACACTGCACGTGACTGATCAGAAAGCATATTTTCTCCAAGCAGAATGTTCCATCACAATGGGAGAGGAGGGAAATCCTTACTCTCAGACTTCCCATAATAGAATTTTCATTCCACCATAGGTAGCACCTTGAAGCTAGGTAGTATCCAGGGAGAAGAGTTCACAGACAAAACACACTCTTATAATTTATCCACACAAATTTTCTTCCCTTAAGGGCTCTTCAGAGGAAAGCACCTTTTTTGCTTTTCACAGTTGTATTCACCAGCATCCTCATGTTCCCCACTAGGCGAGGAACCTAGGAGATTACATCAACATCTTTTTGCCTTTTGTTTACCCTGCCATCGCCCCTTGAGGAAAACAACATAAACAAGTAAGGAGTTGAAGATGGGACTCCCTCCTGACAAGCCCAAGTGACAGGGAGCAGCATGGCGTTGCAGTGACATAAGAACTGGAAGATGGGCAGGGCTTCAGAGGACAGACCGGAAGCTCTGTTTTGGCCATGTTTAGTGTTAGCTGATGATGAGAGATCCGGGGAAAGGTCAGAGAGACAGGCTGAGATGCACAGACTGGATGCAGAGAAACAAGTTGGGAGTGTAGAGAGAGAGATCTGAGAGTCACCAGCATGAAGAACATGAGAGCGGATGAGATCACCCAGAAAGAGGGTGGAAAGTGAGGGGAGGAACAGAAAGGTGAACCCCACTATGGAAAGTGGAGGAGGAACACACCCACTGAGCGAGAACACTGATCAGCATTGTGGGAGAAGAACCAGACCAGTGCAGTATCGTGGAAACTTATTGCCTTCCACTTGGTCTGCATGTGGACAAGCACTGCCTTGAATGGGGAATGAACAGTCTATCTTTTACCCTCCCCCTGGCCCCCAATGTACAGTGCCTACCCCTTCTCCCCCCCATGGGAGCTTTAGCTATTGATGCAGCATTCAACCAGTAATAAATTTATGCAAACGTGTTTAGATTGCAAGTGCAGGAAAATATTCATTATAAGAATGTAATGATGCCAAAAGAGAAACAGATAATGCCAACAGCGATATATTGTGAAATGCAGACAAAGACAATAGCACTAATTCTCCTTTCCACAAAGGCCTTTCTACCACTCCAGTAGAGTAAATGTCATTTTCCTCCTCTTCCAGGGAAAGGTGTAAAGGGGCCTCAGTGTAAATGAGAATCAGATCTGAGACTACATGTACTCACCTTATAGGTGGAGAGGAACTTGGTTGAGGATGAAAAAGAATGAAAATCCTAAATTATTTCAGAGAGTTGCAAAGGCGGAAATGGCAACTCTGGTTACAGTGAATCTCATTTTACAGTGAAACTGTTCAGTGATAAAGTGACTTCATTATAAGAAAGCCCCCTGTGTCCTGTATTGTGGTGATTATTTGCTAAGCATGGAAAATGTGCTCTGCGCTGTACGAGAAACAAATATAAGAAGTCCCTTCCCTGGAGAGCTCACAATCAAACAGAGACATAAAGATGAGACTCACTATGTGACCTAAAGGAGGGAGGCACTTGGATTCTTTTTTAATTATTTTGTTTTGTATGTACAGTAAATAATCTTTTACTCCCAAACATCACGCAAACACATTTACTACCAGGCCCCAAGAAGCATCAATCTTAAAAACCTGGGATTTATAAAACACTGGAGAGATCTGGGCATTTTGCCCCAAATAAGGCGGCGAAGCCTGGATGGAAGTGTCCTGTGATTCTTGGTTAGCTTCCCACACTCTTAAAAGTGTCAAACTGTGATCCTTTCTAGCCAGTGCCCTCTCATATCTTCCCCTGATCCTCTCTGGCCCTCCACAATTGCCCTTCAGCCTGTATAGAACTAGAAACCAAAACCCCTGCTCCTGCAGAGTTTATATAATTCCAATGACTTCATTACTGTGACTGTATGAAAGTCCTTCTGTAACACAAAGAATGGCTTTTCCCTGCAGTTCCAGCCTGGAGAGCTCGCCACTTTATTCCCTTTATTTTAACTAGTGAAGAGGCTGAAATTCCACTTGCCTGAGTCTCCAACCTATATAATCTACACTACTTTACTGATGACTGGGGAGGGGGAGGGAGGGTATTCATATTAAAACCCCTTTCAGAAGATAGAGCATGAAAAGACCAAGAAGTGGGACCTTTTAGCTCTCAATCCCTCCCTACAACAGACTTGAACGTAAACACTGACCTGCACAATTGACTTTCCTTTTCTATTTCTTAGAGGAAAGAGTGGCTACTTCTGGCTACTTTGCCAAGAGCAGCTCCCAATCTGCAGGTAGTATCGGAGGTGAGCTCCTCACAGCTCTCACTGAAAGCTGGTCTTCCCAAGTACGAGCATAGTGCTGGAGAAGAGCGATTAGGGATCTTACCTGCCGGACATCCAGCCGGTACTTGAGAATGGGATCCACTGCGTCAGGTTCCTTCTGTGTCCACTGCAAGACATAAGAGTAGTTCTTGGATTGCTTCTGGCTGTGGGTGGGGTTGGGAGTGTCGTAGTAAAACTCTGGGTTGTAAGCTTTTGCTGGGAAAGAAAAAGAAAGAAGAGAAAGGGGATGGGTGTGGGGGTGGGAACTTAAAAAGTTACAAAGTGAGATGGCAAGGGTAGCGAGACTTCACTGACCAACTCATCAGCCCACTGCAGCCGAGGAGGTCCTCTGTACCCAGGGGCACAGGCTGGCATCATGCCAAACACCTCATTTACATTTTAAAAGCCATTCAAACCATATGTTTCTATGCTTCCACTTCCACTGGCTAAGGTACTGGGGGGAAGGTAACAACCCAGTGACCCCCAGCACACCATGACACCGCACCAGTGAAGGTGGCAATGGGTTTAGTTCTGTGGTTGAACTAACTCTGATCTCCGACTGAGGCAACAGTTTAGATTGAGGCAACTTTAAAGTAGTATTTTTGTAACTCCTGTTTCATCGGCTGCTTCAGAGAGCCTCCTGCTAACAATCCCTGGGGAAAATATCCTTTGGCCAATAGATCATATTTATACTTTAAGTGGGAAAGATAGTGTTTCTGAGCCAATGACTCCTCCTAGAAAATGAAGAGAGAGAGAGAGGAAAATATGCACTAGAAAGAAGCTAGATGGTTGGTAACAGAAGGATTTTCCATGGGGGCAGCAGCAGCCCTTTATCTGCCTCTGCTTCCACAGATAAGATCAAAGTGAGCTGGGTTTGTGGTAGGAACTGGGTTGGGTCAAAGACCCAACCCAAAACCTTCCTCAAGATTGCCCCTGAACCCCTTTCCTCTGTGCTCCTGGGCTTCTGGTGACAATCACCAAAATACCACATGGAAAGCTGCTTTCAGCTGCTCTCCAGCCTTGAAGAGTTTGAATAGGATTCAGGGAAGTGCCCAAACTTTCAAGGTCTTAATTGAATGGAATCCTGTGCCTCGTGAGGTTCAGCCATCACTGGAGAGAGCTGCCCATCCTTGGACGCCAATCAAGGCACCAAAATGTGATTTTGAACATACAGATTCCAAGGCCAGAAAGGACCATTGTGATCATCTGGTCTGACCTCCTGTATAACAGGCCAGAGAACTTCCCCAGAATAATTCCTAGAGCAGATCTGTTATAAGAACATCCAATCTCAATTTATAAAAAATGTCAGTGATGGAGAATCCACCAGAACCCTTAGTAAATTGTTCCAATAGTTACAAATATACACCTTATTTCCAGTCTGAATTTGTCTAGCTTCAACTTCCAGCCATTAGATCATTTTACACTTTTCTTTGTTAGACTGAAGACCCCATTGTTAAACATCTGTTCCACACGTAGGTATTCACAGACTGGAATCAAGTAATCATTTAACCTTCTCTTTGCTAAGCTATATAGATTAAGCTCCTTGAGTCTATCACTATGAGTTTTTGAATCCTTAATCATTCTCATGGCTCTTCTCTGAACCCACTCCATTTATCAACTTCCTTCTTGAATTGTGGGCACCAACTTTTCCTGGCACCCCTCCGCCCTGGCCCTGCCCCTACTCCATCCTTTCCCCACCCCTGCCCCGCCCCCATTCCAACTCCACCCCCTCCCCGCCCCTATTGGACCCCTTCCTCAAATCCCTGCCCTGGCCCCGCCTCTTCCCCGAGCACGCTGCGTTCCTCCTCCTCCCTGCTCCCAGTGCTTGCCGTGCAAAACAGCTGTTTCACAGCACAAGCGCTGGGAGCTAGGGGGAAAAACTGGGCACGCAGCGTGCTCCAGGGAAGGAGAGTTGGTGGGCGGGGCAGGGAACTGCCAGTGGGTGCAGAGCACCTACCAAGTTTTCTCCGTGGGTGCTCCAGGGCTGGAGCACCCATGGAGTCGGTGCCTATGCTGAACACAGTAGTCCAGCAGTGGTTGCACCTGTGCCAAATACAGAGTTAAAATAACCACTCTGCACCTATTCCAGATCCCCCTGTTTGTGTATCCCAGGATTGCATTTGTTCTTTTGGCCATGGTGTCGCACCAGGAGCTCGTGTTCAGCTGATTATCCACCACAACCCCCAAATCTTTCCAGGGTCATTGCTTCCCAGGATAGATTCCCCCATTCTCTAAGGACGCCCTACATTCTTTGTGCCTAGAAGACGACATTTACATTTAGCCACATTAACACACACATTGTTTGCTTGCGCTCAGGTACCATGCTATCCAGATCACACTGAATCCGTGACCTGTCCTCTTCATTGTTTACCAATCCCTCCATTTGTGTCATCCGCAAACTTTTTCAATGATGATTTTACGTTTTCTTCCAGGTCATTGATAAAATTATTAATAGAGTCACTGCACCCAGCTTAATGGAGTAGCTCCAGATTTACACTGTTGTGACTGAGCTCAAAATCTGGCCCCAAAGAGGCAAGGCAAGAGATGGCCTTGAATCAGAACTCTCCCTGGACTTTGGGGGAGTCCAGATGCAGGTGTGAATTTCCCAGATTGCGGCCATCTCTAAATAGCATGGACTGCTGGAGTGCAGAGCATAAATATCACCCCCCCCAAACACTCCCATTGGCAGAGCATACTGTCACTTTACACTCAAAACATGGGCCCCTGTCATTCTGTGGGGGTGTAATCAGACTTAGAAGGATTCCGTGTTTTCTGTTAAACATTCATATTATCCATCAGAGTTATGTCCAAGTCTTTTTTTCTTGCTTGTGCAAAAATTTGTTGATAAAATAAGTAAGAAGTTCAGAACCACCTCAGAGATTAATTACTGCATATTCAACTTTGTATTGACTGTGGAAGTCGAGTTTCATAATGGATTCCGAAATGATAATCATCATCTTGCATAACATTAATTCCTTATTAATTGACTCTGAGATGGAAGTGGCAGCAAAGAGGGAGGAAAAAAGAAACCCTTTAATAATGACTGCAGCATATCCGATACTTTTAAAACTTCACTTCTGGAAAGTTGAACTGTTGCTGGACTTTGTTTTTGGGTGAAAGGAGAACCAGACCAGATACACATTCAGATTATATTTTGGGCCTTATATGTAGGTGAAGCTGGAGAGTGGATTAGCACTGACCAGACCATAGGAGTGTGATGGTAGTGCTGCTTGCCTATACAAAGGTGTGGGGGGAAGGGAGGAGGCATGGAATGGGTGCGGGACAGTCTAGAAGTCACATTGTGCCTGTAAAACTTTGTAACAAAGCTAAATTTCTTAGCTGTGGAAGAAGCTAACACCCCCATACACCCATCCATTTTAGGTACTGACATTGCCCCCATGACCACAGTATCTGAGCACCTCACAATCTTTAATGAATCACAACACCCCGTAAAGTAGAACAGTATTATCCTCATTTTACAGATGGGGAACTGAAGCACAGAAGGGCTAAGTGATTTGCCCAAGGTTATGCTAGAAGTTTGTGGCAGAGCAGGGAATAGATCCCCAAGCGGCCCAAGACCTAGACTCATGCCCTAATCACTGGGCTATCCTTCTCAGATATATGTGCTAAGAAAGAATTCAAAAGTTTCAGTCAGCTGTATGAGTGCCGAGGTTTTCCCTGGACCTGTAGATGTTTGGTCATAAGAATGGGCAAAGAAGTTTGGAATCCGAAAGCTAGCACTAGAAAGCTATGCCCTGGCTGTTGAGAGAGGCTGGAGAAGAAGGAACACGCTGGCTGCTAATGGGATCCTGTCTCATGGGACTGAGCACCACAAACTGAATGGCATTAATCCATTAAGTACCAGCTCCAGAAAGGAATCCATGTGCCGGAAGCATTTCCAAGTCCCCTAGGAATGAGTAAGCTTTCTAGAGTCAGTTCTGTTTGACAGAACACAATGGACTTCATTTTGCAGTGATAGCATAAGTGCTGGCTGCAGGCTAGTGAAGAAAGGGGCATAAGTTACGGAAAGAAACCTAATGCCACACAAATGTGCAGAGGTCTGAAGGGATAGGGGAGGGGTCACTGGAGAAGGGGATGTAGCTGGTCAAAATAGGATGTTCTGGGAGCATGTCAAGGGAAAAGACTAAGGCCAGCATGGTACCAGTGCCTGAGAAATGACTAAGTGGAAGGTGTGAAATAAAATAGATCCCACCAACCTTCCAACCACTCCCTGCCAGCACACACACACACTAAGGGCTTGTCGGTACAAATACTTAATCTGCCGCAAGATGGGGTGTAAATCTACCTCTGTAGAAACTGGGGCCCAAGTCAAACCTAAGATCAAGGGAAAAAACAGCTTTAACAATCAGCAGAAGTGGCTGGATCAGACGTGTGGTTTGAACTCAAGCGCCACTCCCCCTTTTTGCTGCCCATGGAGTCGGAAAGGATTTCACTCACTGTACATGCTGGATTCGCACAAATCCCAGCAGCAAATCCACCGAGTAACAGCATTAGACCCTGCCTAGTTTTTATCTAAGCAGATGTCGCTGCACAAAACTCGGGGGAAACACACTAAAAGAAGGGTTTTGTTTTAAAAGAAAGAACTGGAGGGCGATGGGATGCTGAGTCTTACACACCTGCTTGGTCAACATTTAAATCCAATTCAGGTTGTCTTTAGCTGAGAGTGGATACCAACAGATAGCTGTACAGTGGCCTATGTGAAATGAGTTTGGTGTTTGTCACTCCTGTTCCTTTCGAGCAAGTGTTCACACCACAAAAATGCTCCAACACAATTGGCACTAACTAGCCCCCTTCTAGGCAGTGGCAGCAGAGGCACCAAGGACTGCATGAGCCGTGGAGGCCGAGCTCCCTACTCAGTCCTAGAGGGAGTCCTCCCAGAACACAACTGAAGCACCCTGGTGGGGAGAGTGCATGGCAGAAGCTTGCCTGTACTGTATCCAGTCTACGGAGAGAGGGTGTCCATCTCCAGGGCTCGCCAGCCACCAAACTCGCTATAAGCAAGTCAATTAAAAACATAAGGAGTCAATCTGTGAGACTTACCAGACACCTGGAAGAGGCAGGTGGCGACCCCCACATCATTGGAGATGCTGCACTCGTAGCTACCACTGGTCTCCCGGTTCACGCTGTCCACCTTCAGCTCCGAGTAGTCCTGCTGTTCTGTGGGGAGCAGTGTCAAGAGGTTCCCATTGAAGCGCCAGACGGCTGTGGCTACCTTCATGGGGCTCCCCTTCAGCATGGTGCACCGCAGGGTGACACTGCGGCCCATGCCCTGGCGGATGTCCTGAGAAGTTGGTTCCACAACTGGGGGGACTGAAATCATAATGACAAGAACAGGAAGAAAACCCGTCATTGGAGCAGCAGTCTGTCTCCTAAGCTAGACCCTCACTGGCTGCCATATCATCTCCCGGTACACATGCCCCTGCTACTCTTGACTGCATATTGCTCCCCTTTGCTAGGGTATGCCCAAGCAACAGCTGCATCAGCTATTTCCCAGCAACTTGTGACTGGGCTGGAGCAGGTTGTAGCCACCCTCATATACAACATGTAGGGGCAGCCTATGGAGAACACAGGTCCTAGGATACAATACTTCATCTACATCCACTCTGCCAAGGTGGGACATCGTATGCCGAGTCCTGGGTTATCAGCAGGCTGCACCTTCGTATTAAAATGTACAGCCCACATTGTTAAGCTCCACAGCTGGCATTTGCCCTGCAAGCCCTAAATCAGAACAAGAGCAGTAGTAATTCCTCCAAGCCAGTGTGATCTGCAATCATAAAGCATAGCAAAGTAGCTCCTAAACACTGAAATCGGTTTTCTCCTGTGCAACTTAATACAGAGGAGGGTTAAAAAAAAATATATCAGCTATATAAAATCCCTGTCCCTAGTTAGGATAAAACCTGTCCACCCTCACAGAACACAGAGCCCTTGGGAGGGCTGTGGGGCATTAGAAGGCTAAAGTGGATGCAAGAAGCCAGAGATATGCATGACAGCGCAGTCTAGTGGTTAGATCAGGGGCCTGGCTGTCAGGACTTCAGGTTCTGTTTTCATGTTTACCATTGACTGACTGACCTTGAAAGGCAAATCACTTCCCCTCTCCATGCCTCAGTCTCCTTATCAGTCACAAGGGGCTAACAACATATATTTGCCTTCCTTGGGTAAGAAGGCTATGAAAATCCATTAGTGTCTGTAACACTCAGAGACCTCTGGAATGTAGGAGTGAGGCATGCAGATGGGACATGGCATAGGGGTAGTGTGAATCACCACTGCGTGGGCTGTACCTATTTTATGTATTAACAGAGGACTTCAGTCGCCAGGGCTATCAATCCAGCACCTTCCACCAGCATGAAGCTTTTGATTAAGAATAAGAGAAAACACAAAAGCCCTCTTGCTAAAATGAGTGGGGCTGCCCCAGTGTAAGTGAGGGCAGAATCTGGCTCTGGGATGGCCCGAGCTCCAATAGAGAAAGCAGAGATGTCTTTATGTACATCTAGTACAAAAACTACTCTTCCTCCATGAGCCTGGTATCCTCTACAGTCTTGTGGGCAACATAGGCCACCTAGATGTTTAACGTGAAAAGATCTCCTCTGCTAAGCGGGGCAAGAGCGTCTCCAGGTCTGGTACAACAGCACCTCCTCTGCCAGGTCACCTTTGCTTGACAGTAACCATCTTATTTTCCAGGTACCTGGCCCAACTCTCAGCTGTTTGGTCCTTCTCTGCAATTAAATGGATTAAAAACAGCCCTGGATGGAGCGTGCCTTGCCCTGTTGAGTGGCATGGTCAGCTCATTATAGATAGCTTGCTAGTGGCATGTCTCAGCAGGTGCTCCAAGTACTGACTTGCCTTTGGCTTGCCAGTCTCCCACCTCACAGAGTTAGAATGTGAGATGTTGTTTGATTTGATCTAGTGTCATCTTCATCCCCAGCTGCTCTCCCATTTCTTGGGTCACATCTGCTCCTCAGTTGAAGCCAGCAGGGCCTCATGTTCTAATCGAGACCGGCTGGGGAAGTGAAAAAGAGAAGGCTTCAAAAGTGACGTGGTGGCGACAGACACTCAGCCAAAGCAAGTGAGCTAGCAGGGGGAGTCGCCATTTCATAGCACTAAGGAGGCTATGGAGGTCTGTGAGATCTGTGGAAGCAGTGGAGGTCATTATGCTGGAGAGGGGGGCTAGGAGCTAAACAAAAGGTCCCCTTCCTGGCTCCAGGAACACCCTGTGCCCTAGTAAAGAGGGACTGTATGAGGGCAGAAGAGGGACAAGGGAGTAGGGGCAGGGCTGGTAGAACCCAGCTCTTTCCTCAGGGCCCAGAAGCTGCAGGGGCTACTGCAGCTCTGAAATGTGCAGAGGATGCTCTGGGTCTCTGCCACCATTCTGCAGCGTGGGGGAGGGAATGAAGATTCCCTACTCAGACTGCAAGGCAACCAGAATCTGTGACCATCACTCTCTCGTGTGTGCGTGCAGGGGTAAAATAAGCTGCTGCCTCTAGTCACTTTTTCCCCTGGATGGAGATGCCCACCTCCTCAAACACAAAGCAGCACCTCACAAACTTTAATGCATGGGGCTGTGGGAGCTGTCCTGCTAGAAGTACCATAAAGCCAACGTCCTGGCTGCTTGTGCCATTCAGCTCTGGTTACATGCTTTAGGGAGTTAGAGAGCTAGCCCTGGTTTCCTGGCCAAATTCCAACATGGGCCACTACATACAGGTTCCCTAAACTCCCTTCCATTTCTCCCCGAAACCCGCTTGTATAGTGCTGGTGTGCGCTGTAAAGCGCGGGCTATGTTCCACCCCAGGGGTGGCTGCATTCAGCACTGGGTGAGCACTCTCTCCATACGCAGCATTCCAGGATACGTTTGCATGAAATGCGCTATGCAAATGTACAAGGACGATTGGTTTCCTCTGGCGCCAAATAAACGGGAGAACAGCAACGTGGTGAGAAGTATTATGAAAGGGGTGAAGAGGGCAGAGCATTGCCCTGGCAGCCAGCATTAAAGCAGCAATACTTCTTGTCAAGGTTCCTCCCCCACTCTGAACTCTAGGGTACAGATGTGGGGACCTGCATGAAAACCTCCTAAGCTTATTTTTACCAGCTTACGTTAAAACTTCCCCAAGGTACAAATTAATTTTATCCTTTGTCCTTGGAATATCCACTGCCACCACCAAACTCTAACTGGGTTTACTGGGAAATGTAGTTTGGACACGTCTTTCCCCCCCAAAATCCTCCCAACCCTTGCACCCCACTTCCTGGGAAAGGTTTGGTAAAAATCCTCACCAATTTGCACAGGTGACCACAGACCCAAACCCTTGGATCTGAGAACAATGAAAAAGCATTCAGTTTTCTTACAAGAAGACTTTTAATAGAAATAGAAGTAAAGGAATCACCTGTGTAAAATCAGGATGGTAGATACCTTACAGGGTAATTAGATTCAAAACAGAGAATCCCTCTAGGCAAAACCTTAAGACACACAGACAGAAATGGTCATTCTATTCAGCACAATTCCTTTCTCAGCCATTTAAAGAAATCATAATCTAACACATACCTAGCTAGATTACTTACTAAAAGTTTTAAGACTCCATTCCTGTTCTATCCCCAGCAAAAGCAGCGTACCGATAGACGCAGACCCTTTGTTTCTCTCCTTCCTCCCAGCTTTTGAAAGTATCTTGTCTCCTCATTGGTCATTTTGGTCAGGTGCCAGTGAGGTTACCTTTAGCTTCTTAACCCTTTACAGGTGAGAGGATTTTTCCTCTGGCCAGGAGGGATTTTAAAAGGGTTTACCCTTCCCTTTATGTTTATGACATGCCCCCCCAAATCTCAGCTAGGGTGAAACACCGGCTGGGATTTCTTCCTGGAGCTCTAGGAAAAACAGAGTTAATAAGACACATGCATCTCTAAATATACTACCAAGTACATAAAGACTAACAATATTTTCCACATCTCAAGGACGATTTTAACCAGTTGATTCTGGGAAACTTTCATGGGAGAGTGCATTAGCCACTTTGTTAGAAGCCCCTGAGAGGTGTTGGATGTCGAAATCAAAATCTTGGAGAGCTAAAACTCCACCAAAGAAGTTTTTTGTTATTTTCTTTGATGGTGTGAAGCCACTTCAGTGCAGCATGGTCGGTTTGCAGGTGGAAACGCCGTCCCCAAACATATGGGCGTAGCTTTTCCAGAGCTTAGACAATGGCGTAACATTCTTTTTCACTGACTGACCAGTCGCTTTCCCTCTCAGACAGTTTTTTGCTGAGAAACACTACAGGGTGGAATTCTTGATCAGGTCCTTTCTGCATTAAAACTGCTCCCCCACCACGCTCGGACGCAACTGTGGTTACTAGGAACGGTTTGTTAAAGTCTGGGGCCCTTAGTACAGGGTCAGACATGAGTGTCGCTTTCAGCTGGTTAAAGGCCTTCTGACACTTTTCGGTCCACTGAATGGCATTTGGCTGTTTCTTTTTGGTTAGGTCTGTCAGTGGGGCGGCGATTTGGCTGTATTGCGGTACAAATCGTCTGTAATAACTGGCCAAGCCTAAGAAGGATTGAACCTGTTTCTTTGACTTTGGGACAGGCCACTATTGGATAGCATCCACTTTGGCCTGTAGGGGGCTGATAGTTCCTTGGCCCACCTGGTGTCAAAGGTGGGTCACTCTGTTTAGGCCTATTTGACACTTCTTAGCCTTAACAGTTAGTCCTGCCTCCCTTATAAGCTCAAGGGCTTTTTGTAGATGTTCCAGGTGGTCTGCCCAGGAATCCGAAAATATGGCCACATCGTCAAAGTAGGCGACTGCATATTCTCCTAATCCCGCTAGGAGACCATCTACAAGTCTTTGGAAGGTGGCAGCTACATTTCGCAGCCCAAAAGGGAGTACATTAAATTCATACAGCCCAAGATGTGTGGTGAAGGCTGACCTTTCCTTGGCAGATTCATCTGATGGTACCTGCCAGTACCCCTTGGTTAAGTCCAAGGTAGAGATGAACTGGGCCAGTCCCAGTTTCTCTAATAGTTCATCTGTGTGTGGCATCGGATAGTTGTCTGGGCGAGTTACAGCATTTAGCTTACGGTAGTTCACGCAAAAACGTATTTCCCCATCTGGTTTGGGAACTAGAACCACTGGAGATGCCCATGCACTTCCAGAGGGGCGGATTACACCCATCTGTAACATATCCTGGATCTCCCATTCTATAGCAGTTTTAGCTTGAGGAGACACCCGGTAAGGTTGGACTTTAATTGGGTGAGCATTACCTGTGACAATGGAGTGGTATGCCCGTTCAGTCAGTCCTGGGGTGGCTGAGAACGTTGGTGCGCAGCTAGTGCACAGCTCCTTGATCTGCTGTCACTGCATACGCCCAAGGGTCATGGAGAGGTTCACCTCTTCCACGCCACCAGCACTTTTCCCTTCATAGCAGACACCTTCAGGCCACTCAGCGTTGTCTCCTCCCTGGGCTGTAAACTGACAAACCTTGAATTCTCTGGAATAAAAGGGCTTTAGAGAATTAATATGGTACACCTTAGGCTTTCGGTTGGAGGTGGGGAATGCTAGGAGATAATTAACAGCTCCCAGGCACTCCTTGACCATGAATGGCCCTTCCCACAATGCTTCCATTTTATGGGCCTGGAGTGCCTTTAAGACCATGACCTGGTCCCCTACTTTGAAGGAACGCTCTCTGGCATGTTTATCATACCAGGCTTTTTGCTCTTTTTGAGTATCCTGTAAGTTTTCTTTAGCAAGGGCTAAAGAGGTTCGGAGGGTGTTTTGTAGGTTGGTTACAAAGTCCAGAATGTTAGTTCCTGGAGAAGGTGTAAATCCCTCCCATTGCTGCTTCACCAACTGTAATGGCCCCTTAACCTCACGGCCATATACAAGTTCAAATGGGGAAAACCCTAAACTGGGGTGTGGTACAGCTCTGTAGGCAAAGAGCAACTGCTGCAACACTAGGTCCCCAATCATTGGAGTGCTCATTTACGAATTTACGCATCATGGCCCCCAAAGTGCCATTAAACTTCTCTACCATGCCATTTGTTTGATGATGGTAAGGGGTGGCAACCAAGTGATTTACCCCATGAGCTTCCCAAAGGTTTTCCATAGTTCCTGCATCTGTGAGGATGTCAGAGGGCCAACCTACCCTGGCAAAAAATGTCTGCTAGTGCCTGGCACACACTTTTAGCCCTGGTGTTGCTTAGAGCTACTGCTTCTGGCCATCAGGTGGCAAAATCCATGAAAGTCAGTATGTACGGCTTTCCTCTGGGTGTCTTTTTTGGAAAAGGACCCAGAATATCCACAGCTACTCGCTGAAATGGAACTTCAATGATGGGGAGTGGCTGGAGAGGGGCTTTGACCTGGTCTTGGGCTTTTCCCACTTTTTGGCATACTTCACAAGACCGGTCATAGGTAGAAACATCCTTGCCCATTCCCTCCCAGTGGAATGACCCCCCGCCAAACGGTCTTTGGTCCTGTTCACCCCAGCATGGCCACTAGGGTGATCATGGGCTAAGCTCAAGAGCTTGGCCCGGTATTTAGTTGGAACTACCAACTGTCTGAGGATGCCAGTCTTCCTGGTGTCCACCAGAAAGAGTTTCCTTGTATAAATGTCCTCTTTCTACAACAAACCTGGATCGATTAGAAGAGCTGAGAGGTGGTGGGTTACTCAGTGCCGCCGTCCAAGCTCTCTGGAGGCTTTCATCTGCTTCCTGTTCGGTCTGGAACTGTTCCCTTGATGCTGGAGACATCAGTTCCTCATTGGATTGTGGACCTATGCTTGGTCCCTCTGGAAGCGATATAGGGGATGGGGCTGTTTCCGTTGACTGTGAACCGCTTTCCGCTGGGACACTATGTTGGGGTTCAGGCTCTGGCTGAGCCTCTGTGTAGGGTTATAGGCTGCTGCCGGTTCGGGTTCGGCGGGGCCCTCTGGTGTTGAGGTTGCAAGTACTGGATATGGGTCTGGTGTTGGTTGTTCCGCTGGTTCCGGTTCTGGGACTGGTTTCGTCTGGGTCTCTGGGACTGGATCCACTACTGCTGTTACAGACATTGGACTGGGGTCTGGGTCCATCACCTCTGACCGGGTCCTGATAGAAGTTTCCGGAACAGAGCTAGGCTTCATGGCTTGTTTAGCCTGGCTGCGGGTGACCACTCCCACCCTCTTGGCTAGCTTCACATGATTGGCCAAGTCTTCTCCCAACAGCATGGGGATGGGATAATCATCATAGACTGCAAAAGTCCACGTTCCTGACCAGCCCTGGTACTGGACAGGCAACTTGGCTGTAGGCAAATTGAAAGAGTTGGACTTGAAGGGTTGAATCGTCACTTGGATCTCTGGGTTGATTAAATTGGGGTCCACTAAGGAAGCATGGATAGCTGGCACTTGTGCTCCGGTGTCCCTCCATGTGGTGACCTTCTTCCCGCGCACACTCACAGTTTCCCTCCGCTCCAAGGGTATCTGGGCCTGCAGACCTCTGGTGTGATTCTGGTGCAATGAACTGTAATCTGTTGGGGTTCTTGGGGCAGTTGGCCTTTACATGCCCCAGCTCGTTACATTTAAAACATTGTCCAGCTGACGGGTCACTTGGGCGAGGTGGGTTGCTGGAGAACGGGGTGGCAGGATGATAAGGGGTCTGGAGGGTTCTTTGGGAGGTAGGTGGGGCTTTGGGCGGCCCCCGCTAATAGGGTGTGGTCTGGGGTTGTCCCTTCTGGTCTCCGCTCCAACTGCGACCAGTTTTCTTCTTCTCTGCCACCTCCACCCATCTGGCTCCAATCTCTCCTGCCTCAATTACAGTTTTGGGTTTCCCATCTAGGATGTATCTTTCTATTTCCTCAGGAACACCCTCGAAGAATTGTTTCATTTGCATTAGGAAGGGCAAATTTACTGGAGATTCAACACTTGCTCCTGATATCCAGGCATCTCAATGTTTCACAATGTGGTAGGCATGTCGGGTAAATGACACATCTGGTTTCCACCTTAGAGCTCTGAACCTCCAACGAGGCTGCTCGGGTGTTATCCCCATTCTGAGTCTCGCCTTAGATTTAAACAGTTCATACTTGTTCATGTATTCCTTAGGCATTTCAGCTGCCACCTCAGCTAAGGGTCCACTGAGCTGCGGCCTCAGCTCTACCATGTATTGGTCGGTAGAAATGCTGTACCCAAGGCAGGCCCTTTCAAAGTTTTCTAAGAAGGCCTCAGTATCATTGCCTGCCTTGTAGGTGGGGAACTTTCTGGGATGGGAAGTGGTACCTGGAGAAGGATTGCTAGGGTTTGTTGGTATATTCTGCTGAGCCTTTACCTTCTCCATCTCCAGTGCATGCTTCCTCTCTTTTTCCCTCTCCTCCTCCACCAGCCGCATGAGTTCTATCTGTCTTTCATGTTCCCTTTGTTTTTCCTCAGCCTGAAATCTGGCTAATTCCAGCTTTTGTTGAGCCGTGGATTTTGTCATCCTAACCTCTCTGTTTTTAACTAACTTTACACCCGAGGTTTAGAAACAAACAAACAAAACTTGGTTGTAAAATTTTGCTGTGCTGGAATAGAATACCTATTCTCTGATAGTGATTGTCAACCTACAGAAAAAGACAATTCCCTTTGTCTCTGCTCTGGCCCCAAATCAAAGCAAAAAACCTTCAACTACTTGGAAACCTGCTTACCAGCAGCCCAAAGGAAAAAAATTCCTTTTCAAACTTGTGCTCCTTGTAAAAAAATCAAAATCCTAAAAAAAAAAAAAAAAAAAAAAAGCAGCCCCTGTCACTTTTGTCTCCAGGCAAATGGGTAGAACCCCCCCCCCCATTTACTTTTAGGAAAAAAAACCTTCTGGTTTACCAAGACTGTGAATTTCCCTGCAGGAGGTTAAGTACCCTGCCTCCAGGCAAAGAAAACCTGCAATTCACAAAGATAATCCCCTTTTGTCTCTGCTCTGGCCCCAAAGCAGAGAAAAAACAAAGCTTTCCAGCAGCTCCAAAGGAAAAAAAAATTCCTTTTTAAAATCTGTATTTCTAGTTCAAAAAAAAAAAAAAAAATCTCCAATTGATCTCAAAATGATTTCAGGTTAATCCCACCACTCTGCCACCATGTCAAGGTTCCTCCCCCACTCTGAACTCTAGGGTACAGATGTGGGGACCTGTATGAAAACCTCCTAAGCTGGTAAAAGTAAGCTTAGGTGGTTTTCATGCAGGTCCCCACATCTGTACCCTAGAGTTCAGAGTGGGGGAGGAACCTTGACACTTCTCCAGCAGGCTTGTTCAGATGCTGCTGCTGCGAAAACACAGGGCAAGGCAGCCCGCCTTAGCCACAAAATTATCGTGCAACAGTCAAAGCCATAATCACTCACCTGCTCGTTAGGAACAAATAAAACCAACCAAAGTAAAGTGGCTTCACTCAGTCATCCCAGGGATCTGAAAGCCAAGAGAGAACCCAGCCAACATCCTCACAGCAGCCAGTCTGGGAGCTTTGCAGCAAATGGGGCTGCTGGGGTGACAGGGCTATTTTTAGAAGACGTCCCAGGGCGCTCATGGCGAAAAAGAGCAGGAGTCAGGGAAGCAGAGTGAAGAAATGTCAAGTGTCCAGGGTGGAGTGTATTAAGCAACACAAAGTAAGAAGCAACTAATACTCTTCAGATCTCAAAGCACTTTACTAACACAAATGAATTCTCTACAGAGCTGGTATTCTCACTATTTTACAGTGAGGGAAACTGAAGCACAGGGTAGGGAACTGACTTGCCTAAAGTCACACAGTCAGCAGCAGAGCTGGGAACAGAGCCCTGAAGTCCTGCCATCTAGTTCTGTGCTTTAACCACCACACCAGGCTTCATCCCCTCTCACAGAGTACCCATTTGGAGCCTCTTGAAGTATGTCTACAGTGCAATAAAACATCCACAGCTGGCCCATTTCAGCTGACTTGGTGTCATGGAGCTATAAAACTGCAGTATAGATGTTTGGGCTCAAGCTGGAGCCCGGGCTCCAAGATCCTTCCCTTTGCGGGGTCCCAGAGCCCCAGCTCCAGCCCAAACCCAAACATCTACACTGCTATTTTACAGCCCTGCAGCCTGAGCCCAGTGAGCCTGAATGAGCTGAAACAGGACAGCCCGACTGTTTTATTGCCTTGTAGCCATGCATTTAGAAAATTCTTAGTTCTTATTCAAAACATACAAAAATAAATTCCAACTGCAAGTGATAGAAATAGCAAAGTCTCTCTTGATTAGGGAGCAGTTTTATTCTCCACAGCCCTCAGACTGCTCTGCTGCACAACTCTCCCTCCAAACTTAGACCCAAACTTAAAATGCGAGCTGTAACCATCTACCCCAGATGCTTACAGCCAATAGGAACAAAGCAACTCCTGCAGATTCCATTTTATCCCACGTGCCTGAGCTGAGATAATCCAGGAACTAAGGGGTCAGTTAACACTGCAAAAGAACAAACCTAACCAGGAGCGGAATTACCATTAAACACACTGTGTGGTGGCATGGGGCCCCCCAGTGACAGGGGCCCCTCCAAAATGCAGCAGGGCTCAAGCAGGCAGGCTGCCTGCATGCCGTGACTGATGGCCCTGCGCCGCTCCCGGAAGTGGCCAGCTGCTGGCATGTCTCTGCGTGCCTCTGGTGGAGGTGGCTCCATGCACTGCCCCCACCTTGGGCAGCGCTTGGAGACCCGTTGCCCCCTCCCCCACAAGGGGCGCGCAGAGACGTGCAAGCCACAGGGCTAAGGTGGCTCCCTGCCCCTTCTGCCTCCCTCCCTCCGTGCCACTCCCGGAAGTGGCCGGCTTGTCCCTGCTGTCCCGGGGGGGCGGAGGGAGGGGAGGGGTGAGGTCTCTGCATGTTGCCCCCGTCCCGAGCACCGACTCCACAGCTCCCATTGGCCAGGAACTGCCCCGCCTAGGAGCTGCTGCCAGAGGGGTGCGTGTGCCGGTCGCTTAGGGAGCTGCACCGCCCCTCTGCCCCCCTTCCACATCCGATCCCCTTACCCTGGCCCAGAGCCCGCACCTTGCCTCTAAACTCCCTCCAGAGCCTGCATGCCTCACCCCCTCCTGCACCCCAGCCCCAATGAAGCTACCACACTTTATTTTCGTTTACTTCCTATTACTTATAATATAGGAGGATGAAGAAAAAAAGAATGAAAAACGGGAGTGGGGGAGGGAGGGGGCCGACGAAAATGAAGCTGCGCACAGGGCCCCCACTAACTCTAAATCCGCCACTGAACCTAACACCCAAACTCCTGTGAGAAAGACTGCCCTTTCTGGAAAGGGATAACTTGTGTAACACAAAACCCAGTTCATAAGTTATCCCAAGTGCTTGCAAAAAAGCAAAAAAAAAAAAAAAAAAAATCTATGAATGGAACTTCTAACCATGGCAGGGAAACCAGCATGTGCCCGTCTCAGGGCCTTATTAGACACACCTGACCCCATCCATTTCTCTCCTAACTTGTGAGAGGGAGCTGCCAACTGCCTGGCACTCATTACATACACACAGTGGCTGCCTCCTCATTTTCTGTTCGCTGATGTTCAGTATTAACACCACCACCCAGTTTAAGGTTGCTGGGGCCTACCAGCTGACCTGCAGCACAGCATACCAAGTAGTGAAATCAAGCAGGAATCCTCACTTCTATCTGTAGCACCAGATCACAGGAAGGCAGAGAGGCCAGGGGAAGGTGGAAGGGAGTCCATGATGATCCTACTCCTGTTGCTACTGCTATATGTGCCTATTGGGCCCTAGGATACATGGAGCTCTGTGTAACTGCTCACAGCGGTCCTATCCCATGCAATATTGTAACAAATCCATGGCCATCACAACACTGTACACTGGGGAGCAGCAGAGATAGAACTCATTCTCCTGTTCCAGAAGCACAGACCCTTACCCTCCTGAGCTAAAGAGGACTTTGGTTCTGTACTGCTGTAACACAGAGCTGAGCCGTTTGGCTGCCATCCAGTAGCGCACACACACCTCTAAGCTAATTGAAGAACTTATTCTCAGTATGCTAGTAAGGCACACAAGGTTCCAACCAAAGCAGTTTTCCATATGGAAACAAAGGCTAGATTGAACGTGTAAATGTCCCTCACATGCCTGTTTAGTAAACTAGGAAATGGTACTGCCTACTGGTTAGAGCAGGGGAGCATCAATAACGCTCTCAGTTCTAATCTCAGCTCCAATACAGATGCTCTCTGTGGTTTTGAAAAGGACACAAATCAGATGTCAAGAATTATAACATTCAAAAACCAGTCGGAGAACACTTCAATATCTTTGGTCACTCGATTAGAGACCTAAAAGTGGCAGTTCTTCGACAAAAAAAACTTCAAAAACCAGACTCCAACAAGAGACTGCTGAATTGGAATTAATTTGCAAAGTGGATACAATTAATTTAGGCTTGAATAAAGACTGGGAGTGGATGGGTTATTACACAAAGTAAAACTATTTCCCCATGTTTATCCCCTTCCCCCCACACACACTGTTCCTCACACATTCTTGTTAACTGCTGGAAATGGCCCACCTTGATTATCACTACAAAAGGTCCCGTCCCCCCCCCCGTCCCCCCCCGCTCTCCTGATGGTAATAGCTCACCTTATCTGATCACTCTTGTTACAGTGTGTATGGTAACATCCATTGTTTCGTGTTCTCTGTGTATATATATCTCCCCTCCACTGTATTTTCCACTGCATGCATCAGATGAAGTGAGCTGTAGCTCATGAAAGCTTATGCTCAAATAAATTTGTTAGTTTCTAAGGTGCCACAAGTACTCCTTTTCTTTTTTCCGATACAGACTAACACAGCTGCTACTCTGAAACCTGTTCCCCACTCTGTGACTCAGTTTCCCCCATCTGTAAAATGGGGATGATAATAATAATGCTCACACAGTGGAGTCCTAAGGATTGTGTGTCCGTAAAATGCTTTGAAGCCAAGCTCTAAGAATTGCCATTCTTACTAACACAACAAATCTGTCTAAGCACACTCTCTGTTTGGAGCAGGGGGTGGGGGGGGGCTGGAATTCAGAGGAGAGCAGGGTTGTCCTAATGCCAGTCACGTGCTTCTCTTTTAAAAACACAAGCAAGTTAAAACATAGGCACACGCAGGCGGAATCTCAGCTTTCCAGCTCTCTTCTACAAACTGCCAAAGCCAATTAACTCAACTAGTCAAATCTTATTGTAATAAAGATTTTGTTTAGTGATTTACTCTGCGATTAGCTGCAGTGCTTAGTATATTACACCGTTTCCCACAGCAGGTGTTGTAAAAGAGTCCATTCTGGGTGGGAATCTCAAGGCCTTTTGCCCCACATACGCTCCTCCTAAAAGGAGACCTAGTCCAGACATTCTGGAACTCTGCTTAGAATGAGTGTCCAATTAATTCACGGTAATGAGACACTGCACAAACAAGTACTCCCCTGCAGTGTAAAGCCACATCATTCCCATGGCTCTGTTACCTTGAAGTGCTAGGTTTCACCACACTTGGTTTCCTTAATTGAAAAAAAGTGAGTCAAAAAAGATCGAGCAGGAGCTCACACACATACACAAATGTATACAAATAACTCCCACCCATCACCAGATCAGAAAGGGCATGTATGCAAGAGAGAAAGATTAAAATAATGAATATACCCATTTTAGAACAAGACGCAGCATGCTAGTGTCTTAGTTACTAGGACGTCAATGGCATAGAGCAAATAGAGGATTTTAGCACAAATTTAGAGAGAAATACTGTAACCAAACCACAGTCAATTAGGGCTTCGCTATTTTGCTAAATGCAGCTGCATGGAACTTCATGGCAACAGCTGGGATAGAACTCTGATTCGCCTACCCTGAAAAACACCCACCTTTGCAACTTTAGCAAAAGAATCTCGTTTGGCTGTTAGCAATATAGGACCTATGACACACAGTCGAGGTTCTGTTTCCATTCTCTAGGAGACATTGGTGTACACGCACACACAGGCATGCAAATTCATTGTAATACCTTTCTAATGTCACATCAGGATGGTGACAACCTTCAGCTCCTAACAGTCTATGTGGTGTTTCTACCCAACTACTCATTAAACATCAGCCAATTATATTCTACCCAAAATGTTTTCCGAACGTGTCTCTCTCTCTCTAGATTAGGACAGGAAACACTTCATTCTGCTTTTTAATGGTGCATAGGAAAGCTACATGACCAGCTAGGGTCAGGAAGTAAAGAATCCCAGTCCCAGCTGAAACTGCAGGATTGAATTCAGGGAGGCAAATGGGATCACCCAGACTAGAATTTGGCAAGATGCTAGGCCTGACATGCTTATGAAAGTGTCCCAATGTTAGCATCCAGTCTTCTGCACACCAAGAAGTTCCAAAGGCCAGTGCCCTCCACACAGCATGGATGAACACCTCTGTACCCCAGCAAACCCAGGCTGGCAGGCAGTGCAGTTCTTATGGAAGAACTGAAAAGCAGCAGCCCCAGCTGCATTCACAAGAAGCACCCGGAGAAGCTCTCGGCCACATTTCACTCTGACTATCCAAACCCTTGACAAGGTCACTCTGGCATTTATTCTAACTCTTTACATTTCCTCTTCCCCTCCTCCTCCCCCTCCGATCGTCACCAACCAGGAGTACAGCTTTATTTTATATTCCGGCTTAATTCTCCCTGGGGACATACATGGCCTTGGAGTTTTAAATGCCAAGAGTCACATACAAGGGAAAAAGAGAAAAGAAAGAAAATTGAATGTGCTGCTCTATCTGACTCTTCTGAGCATCACAGAGGGCTGCAGGGAGCCAGCACTCAATGGCTGCCAGAGATTGATGCACAAGACCCAGAAATAAGGGCAATGGTTGAGGGTAGTTGAAACCACTTCCACCCCGTGAGAAGAATCACAAACAGGGAGTATTTTATGCTGAAAGTGGGGAAACTAAGCCCCCAGCACTAATGTGAAGAGAAGATGAAAGTAGAACCTTTAATGTCTAGTGTGTCAGATCCAGGGACAAGCCCCACCAGATTCCCAAGCAGGACTTTGGAATAATGGGAGAAGAGACTGGTAATCTTCCCAGGTTTTATATTGAGCCCATTGCTTGCTGAGACAGGACTTTGGGCACTTAGCGAATGCTGCTGGGATACCCATGCAACACAGACCTGATCAATAAAGCTCATACTTATGCACCTCCCTGTGGAGTTTCAGCACCTCGATTTAAGGAATTCCCCAGTAAAACGGGACATAACTTGAGTCTGAACCACATAGGAGCAGCCCTTCTGTATACTAGTCTCCTTGCACCCAAGACATCACCTTTCATCCAAACCAAATGACAAATCTTGAGCAGACCGCGGAAGCCAAACAATCAGCCAGTTACCACCATCTGTGGGTTTGATTTCTGTGGTGTATTGCTGCCTACTAGGAACCAGGCTGAGACCCCCTGGTACCCCACTACTGAATTCCCAAGAACCTCAGAACAGCCATTAGCTAGGAATGGCTCTTGGTCATTGCTGGCTGGATTCAAAGTAGCAATGTGGAAGGGAAAGGTTCTGTATCCCATTACCAGCCACCGGGCATTCCAATCCCCTGTATGTTTGGGCCTTTTAATAAAAATCACTGAAAGTTAAAAGCAGTGAAACTGCAGGTAAACTGCTGCTGAAAAGAGCAAACCCGTCATAAGGGAGGAGAAGAATTACTGCTGTAAAATACAATGATGCTCAAAGCCATAGGTGGTCAGAGCCTTTTGCTTACAGCTGGGCTATAGCTTTACCTTGCTTTCTGTTTTGAGTCTGCATGCTAAGTCGGGAGCACTAGACACTCCCTAGCTGCTCCCAAAACAGACAGAGGAAGTGAGGGGAAACAGATAAGCCAGCAACAGATAAAGTTATTAAAAACCAGAGTTGTGTCAACTCAAAGAGTGGAGCCTAAAGTATGAAGGGGCGAGGTCCCAATCCAGGAAAAGTCTGGTGGGGAAGGAAAGCAGTTTAAGACAATTATAATAGCAAAATATTGACTATTAATCGTTAATATGTTGCGACAAAGTTCCTCTTCTGCCTTGGTGGGTCTTGCACTTATTGGCAGATTTGCTTGCCTCAGAGATTCACAGCAGCCCTCAGTTTGGCCACTTTTGCTAGTGGCTCAAACCTGCCATTCACGCAGCTAACCTCATTACTGGCCAGTATGGGGAAAGGGAGGAGAACAATCCCTGCAGTCTCTACTGACCCACCTAGAGGGTCAGGGGATAGGCCAGGGACCTTTCCCTCTGGTGGAACCCACAGTCCAGGACACCTCCTCTTGTCTCAGATAGGGAGTTGAGGGGGATGAGCGGGGGAACCCAGGCCCACGCTCTACTCCAGGTTCCAGCCCAGGACTCTGTGGATTGGAGCTGTCTACAGTGTCTCTTGTAACAGCTGCGTGACAGCTACAACTCCCTGGGCTACTTCCCCATGGCCTCCTCCCACCACCTTCTTTATCCTCACCGCAGGATCTTCCTCCTGAAGCCTGATCACACTTGTACTCCTCAGTCCTCCAGCAGCACACCTTCTCACTCCTTACACACACACTCCCTTAACTGATGGGAGGTCCTTTTTAAACCAGGTGTCCTGATTAGTCTGCCTGTCATAATTGATTCTAGCATGTTCTTAATTGGCACCAGGTGTCTTAATTAGCTTGTCTGTCTTAATTGGTTCTGGCAGGTTCCTGATTGCTCTAGTGCAGCCCCTGCTCTGGTCACTCAGGGAACAGAAAACTGTTCATCCAGCGGCCAGTATATTTGCCTTCGACCAGACTCCTGTATCCCACTGGTCTGGGTCTGTCACAATGTTTAATTTGAATTCTTAACCATTACCTTTTATACAGATAAGATGTAGAGGCCGGGTGCTAAGGGTTAACAACAACAGACCTATTTATCTACAGAACAGGGACAGAGCAAACTTCCGCCATACCCCACCTCTCTCCTCAGATTGGGTTTCAGCCCCTCGTCCGGATCTTGGGGCAATAGGGAAGTTCAGTCTCCATGACCCTTTCAGTCCTTGGGCTCTTTGTTGAGGCTTCCAGGAAAAGAAGCTAATCAATGTCAGCCCTGGAAGTGATGTTTGTCTCGTTGATCTGTCCTCATGGAAATGTTCAACTTGGTTCTCACCAGGCATTAGATGGTAACAGCTTTGGGACATTACTAATGTGGGAAGAATGGTCAGCTGGGGTATTACCAGCACCACTTAGGTGGGGACAGAGAGGCAGACGGATTACATCATTTAAGGTCACACAAGGAGTCAGTGGCAGAATTTGGAATAGAATCCAGGAGCCCTGACTCCAGGTCTAATTGCCTGACCCTACTTTCTGGGCTTTCAGCAGGAGTCGGTGTCACTACTGGGATCAGAACTCAGGAGATTCCTGGCCCTCAGTCTTGTGCTCAGACTACTAGCAAATGCTGCCTGTCTCAGAGAGGAGCAATGAGCCTTGTGATGGGGACTCTCTTGCCAAAGCTGTGACACTTGACATATTCTCTCCCTATTACCGCTCTTGGACACAGTTTCTACAGGGGAGGAACATCCTAAGCCCACTAGCGAAACTCTGGAGCACCTTACAGCAACTGGCTTTAGCTGCATTATTCAGAGCTCTGTGGCTTCTGACAGCTGCAGGCATTGTGCACTCATAGAGATCATTCTTCTGAATTCAGGGTTGTCATAAATATAAAGGGAAGGGTAAACACCTTTAAAATCCCTCCTGGCCAGAGGAAAAACCCTTTCACCTGTAAAGGGTTAAGAAGCTAGGATAACCTCGCTGGTACCTGACCAAAATGACCAATGAGGAGACAAGATACTTTCAAAAGCTGGGGGGAGGGAAAAACAAAGCCTCTCTCTCTGTCTGTGTGATGCTTTTGCCGGGGACAGAACAGGAATGCAGTTTTAGAATTTAGTAAGTAATCTAGCTAGAGATGCGTTAGATTCTGATTTCTTTAAATGGCTGAGAAAATAAGCTGTGCTGAATGGAATGGATATTCCTGTTTTTGTGTCTTTTTGTAACTTAAGGTTTTGCCTAGAGGGATTCTCTATGTTTTGAATCTAATTACCCTGTAAGGTATTTACCATCCTGATTTTACAGAGGTGATTCTTTTTACTTTTTCTTCTATTAAAATTCTTCTTTTAAGAAACTGAATGCTTTTTCATTGTTCTTAAGATCCAAGGGTTTGGGTCTGTGGTCACCTATGCAAATTGGTGAGGATTTTTATCAAACCTTCCCCAGGAAAGGATAATAGGAAAGGAAAGGGTGTGTAAGATTTAGGAGGATTTTGGGGGGAAAGATGTTTCCAAACGGACTCGTTCCCAGGAACCGGTGTTAGACGTTTGGTGGTGGCAGCGAAAGTCCAAGGGCAAAAGGTAAAATAGTTTGTACCCTGGGGAAGCTTTAACCTAAGCTGGTAAAAGTAAGCTTAGGAGGTTTTCATACAGGTCCCTAGAGTTCAGAGTGGGGAAGGAACCTTGACAAGGGTGCTTTCTGCAGCAGAGGGCAATGGAAGGAGACCAGTGACAGAACTGGCATCCACTTAAGGACCGCTGTCTGCTGCCCACCCCCAGTGCCTGCTTCCCTCATCCTCCCCATCTGGTCAACAGCTCTGTCTCATTTCATCTGGACTCAGACCCAGAGAGAGATTTATTTGTTAGCCCACTCACCAGATAAACACGTTTTGACATTTGATTTGCCAGACTCCTTCAGTGACAGACTTCAAACTGGGCTGGCATCAAAGGAACATCTCAGAGGAGCTGAGTCCACTTATCGCAGAGGCAGCAGCACCTCACACAGTCATCCTTTTAATATCAAGTGGAGGGGATTTAATCTGCGGCAGAGGGGAGCTTGCAAGGCAAGGGGCAGGAAGTACATTTCCCAGTGACAGACTGGAGCGCTCTCGTGTTGCTTTTCTTTCCATATTCCATCAGGGCAGGATGGATTCTATTCCCGGGAGGCAATGATGGGGGTCCATGCTACAAAGCATCAATCACTCCCATTCCTGGCTCTTCTGATTACACCAACAAGAATTGCCATACCTCCCCCTTTCTCACCCAGGGCACCAAAACTCAGGATTAGGTTCCAGATTTGAACCAGTTCTTCAGCAGTTCTTATCTGGATGGCTGCAGTTATCATGCATTCTGTAATATGGCATCCAGCTTTTTGAAACCTCTTTGTGATGCCCCTCATTGACTGGGGCACCTCTAGCACTCAAAGCACTCAGCAGTGACGATGGCATTTTTATGAGTTTGGGTAACATATGTCGATTGCCGAGCCATCCCATCAGGGAAGGGCTAAACCTGTCTGTGGAGAACCCACCTGGGATACTGCACTCAGATCTGGGAACCTTGGTCTCAGAGGAATCATGTCCCAGATCAGAGTGTGGAGAGCCTTCTCTCTACAGCTCTCGGGGAAACTCCAGCTCTCTGTTCTGAGCTCTTCATTACTATAACGATAGTGAAAGTGATGTGAGTTTAGAAAAGAGCGGAAAAATGATCAAAGAGGTGGAGGGACTTACTTAAGGGAAAAGATTAAGAGATTTAAATATATTTAGCCTGGCTAAGCTACAGTTGGGGGAAGAGAGGGATAAGTTAACATCATTTGCAAATATCTGAAGGATATAAACACTAAGGATAAGAGAGTAATTTAGCATGGACCAACGGAGGGTAACCAGGATTAATAGGGTCAACTTAAGAAAATAAAAATTTAGGCTGAATGTCAGGAAATCTTTTAATTCTTTACGGATTTAGGCAAAATTATGGAAAGACCAATATGGGATGCAGTTAGTAAAGAATTTAAAGATGGCAGCATAATTAATGCCGAACTTGGTTTTCTGGAAAAATCACTCTTGTCAAATACATTTTATATTGGTTTTTGAAAAGATCACAAGTTTGCTTGAGAAAAGCGAAGTTGTTGACATAACACCCTTAGATTTCTGTAAGACAGTTGACCTAGTCCCGCAGGACATTCTGATTTAAAAAACATTAGCACTATAGAAAAATCTATATAGCCCATGTTAAATGGATTAAAAAGTGGTTAACTAATAGAATGCAAAAAGTAATAGTAAATGAGGAATGTTACTAGTGCAGTCCCACAGGGATCTCTTCTCAGCCCAATGCTATTCAATATCAATGCTATCAATATCTTTGCAAATTTTACCGACAATGATTTTTATATTATCTTCCAGTTAATTGGTAGAATAAAATAGTGGCGTGGTAAATAATGATGTGGACAGGTCAGTAATACAGACGAACCTGGATTGCTTGGCAAGGTGGGTTCATTTGAACAATAATGTCTTTTAAACACAGCCAAATGCAAGGTCATGTGTCTAAGAACAAAGAATATAAAGTCACACATAAAAGAGCTATCCTGGAATCTGTCTCTGAGAACGACTTAGGGGTCATGATAACTAACTGAACATAAGGTCTCAATGCAATGCTGTAGCTAAGAAGGCAAATGCAATCCTTGGCTCTATAAGCAAGGGAATATCAAGCAGGGAGGTGGTATTACCTCTGTATTGAGACTATTAGTGGAATACTGTGTCCAGTAACGGTGTCCACACTTCCAAAAGGCTGTTGACAAATTGGACAGGATTCAGAAGAAATACAAAAATGATTAGAGGCCTGGAAAACCTGCATTATAGTGAGAAACTAAAGCAGCTCAATCTATTTACTGTGTTAAAGAGAATGTTAGATGATTTGATCACAGTCTAGAAGACCTACATGGGGAAGAGATTTCTAATAGAAAATGGCTCTTTAATCTAGCAGAAAAGAGATAATGAGCTCCAATGATTGGAAGCTGAAGCTAGACAAATTTAGACTAGAAATAAATCACAAAATTGTAATGGGGAGGGTAATAAATCACTGGAACAACTTACCTTTGAGGATCTGGACCCATGTCCTGAGGTATTTGGGTGCCTAGCTCCTAGGCCATTGTGGATTCCCCCTCATTTGCAGTCTAAGTCAAGACTGGGTGTCTTTCTAAAAGATACACAACAGCCCCTGGCTACACAGTGCCATTTCAAATGAGGGGAACCTCACAAGGGGGCGTCCTGCCCCTGGAGAGGCACTAGAGAACAAGCCTGCACCACTACTTACCGCACAGTGGTTCCTGTCCTGGCTTCTTGTTTTGCCTCATTGGCTCTCACCACGGCTTGCAAGCAGGGCTGTCCCCCGTGATGCCCTGACCTGCCCCTTTCCTGGTCCTTGCATCACTGGGTCACCTGCCCCAAGCTGGGTTGCTGTGGGCCAAAAAGTGATTGGGCAATGGCCTATGTGCCCTGCCCCCCGCCCACCTCTGTGTCCTATGGCTATATTTCAAACAAAAGTGATGGCTTTGATGCAGCGATTCCTGGGTGTGGGTCTTTAGCTTGAGCTATGTAGGCGGTCAGATTAGAACATAATGGTCCCTTCTGGCATTAAAAAAAATTTTTTTTGAATCTATTAGATCCGTTAGTGAAGAAAAAACTATTCTTGGCAATTAAATAATTTTTCCACCTGTGCAGACAGCAGAAAAACCTCAAGGTGAGAATAAACGATCTTTTGCTTTCTCACAATTCTGCAGAAGGTGGGCTTCCACCCCACTATTTGCCTGTGAGGAGAATTTGGGAGGCACAACTTTAGCCATAAGAAAGCCCAAATTTCTAATGGGTTTCCAACAAAATAGCTTCATTTGTGTGCACAAAATACTTTTCATGTGCACATGCAAAGTCAGTGATGGGTGCCTATGCACCAAACTAAAATGCACAACTGCTTGTGTCTATATACAAATGCAGGTTTTGCATGCACAAACAAGTGCAAAGCAAAAAATGTGGCAAATCACTATTGGAGGCCTAATGAAAATTGGCCCCCGCGTGTCCCAGTATTTTCCTCAGACCCAACTAGCGATTGCTATTGTCTCATCTCTTCAAATTCTCCTTTATCCTGTCCTCAGCAAAACATCTTACACTGAGTGCCACTTCCTCTCTCTTCTTTGCCAAAGCCCCAGTCTCCCATTTCACAGCACAGCAAGTAATTGGCCAGGAGGCCATGTACTATGCATATGCTATGAACTATTAAGGAAATCCCAGCAGGGCCATCACTTCTGAACCCATTTATATTGCATTAAACTGCTATTAACTACTATATTCTGGCTCACAATTAGGATGGTAAAGTGTCTCTTCACTATAAACACTAAGTACGGAAATCCCTGATCAGTGCAAATGCCGTTTTCATTTATTGTCCCTTGAGCTAGCCCTCAGCCACTCTCTGGAACCAGCATTAGTTTTGGCATGACAGCCAACTCCTGCTATCAGTTGCACCCAGAAGACTTGGGCCCATGTTTCAGCACATTTGCAAGGGGTGAGATTTATGGAGCTCATCAGATCTGAAGCAGAAATAGGTTGCAGCAACCTTCCTTGGACTATCGATGACTGGCTGGAATGGTCGTCAGAATGACTCACCATTGCCACGCAATGTTCAGCCACATAGGTCACTGTGAAGCAATGCAAGATTTTCCCATCCCCTTCTGAGCAGAGTTTTCAACCCTCCGTGACTACCTTCCCTCCCCGCATCCCTGGAGCTCAGAAGAGAAGAATCCAGTTTTAGAGACAGGATTCCACCCAGCCAGTTGCAATGAGAGGTTCCCTAAGGTCGGCTGTGACCAGAGCTGTGTGAAAGTCTCACAGTCAAGCGTGAAACCATATGAAATGCAGTGGGTCTGCATAGAAACATAAGACTCAGGCCCTGGCTGTCAATCCCTGGGTCCAATGCGGGTTCTGCTGTGAACTGATGCAAGATATGCAGCCTCACTTGGGGCTCACCAAGTTACTTGCCAACTTTATCTGATTTTTGGAGACCATTTAAACCCAAAAATCACAGCTGAAATTTGAGGATAGGAAGAAGAGGAGACTGTGCGGCAGGGAAGTGGAGGTAGGGGTGGAAATTAAAACCCACGTGAGCAGAAACAGGAAAATGCCCTAAGTTACAGCCTGCAGCTAGGACAAGGACAAAGCTACAGACATACCCAAACTGGTGAACTCCAGCAACAAGCAGTTACTGCTCCTCCCTCAGGGAAATGTAGGTGTTCGGGCTGGCTGGGTTTCAGCTCTCAATGTCACAAAGTCCCAGTGGCCCTTCTTCCTGGTTTAGCGCCTAAGGGCTTGGGTAGGGACTATCTGCACTGTGCCTGAGGCACTTCGGCAGAGCTTGAGGGGACTTCTTTTGGAGACTCCCACATTTTCCTTTTATCTCCCCCAATGACCTCCTCTTCCTCTGCTCCCACAACACTTCCTGAATTGTGGTGGCTCTTCTTCCAGACTCAGCATGGCTCTCTCCAGGGCGTTGAGAATTAGCTAGGGTGCATGCAGCATTCAGCAATGGAGAGACATACCCCTCTTTCCCCTGCCTTGCTCCCAGCCCTAGAGAATGAGGGCCAAAGAGCAGCCTGCCAACTCTCTTCTCTGGCATCCAAGTGATGTTAGCGCTGCAGATCAGGCCACAACACAGGAGATGGCCCGAGCCCAGACAGGCCCTGAGACCTAGGCAAAATGGTGGTCCCTTCCGTGGGGGAGCTCATCAGAGGGCTGGGTATGCTACAAATGGGCCAGGGAGCCTTTCCATCCTGGGAACATTCACATAGATTAGAGATGGGTGCCAGCTGTGTACTTTCTATTTAGACCAGAACTGAACATCCACAAACCTCAGGGGAGTTGATTTCAGATTCCAGTTTGGGGGCAAAGCTTCAGGGAGGATCCAGGGGCTTATTTTAACACAGCTGGCTCAGCCACAGCCAAGGGAAGAGAGCTACTGGAGCATGAATCCCCATAGGGCTATCTGACACGATGGAGTACTATGAGCATTATGGCAGCACCTAGAGACCTCCACTACATGAGGGCCCTGTTGTACTAGGCACAGTATGAACAGAGAAAATGACAGTCACCGGCCCAACCCAATATCTGCAGGGTGCTCTCTCGCGCTCTCGCTCTCTCTCTCATATAAAATTAGATCCTTTTTTGCTGGAGAGTCTGGCCAAAAATTAGGATCGAGGCAGTTGGTAGAAAAGTGTATTTGTCCCCCTCCCCCATAACCAAGAAATAGAACAACAGATTTAAACCAGTTCTCATCTGGAACCGAACAAATATAATCTCTCAGCGCTGGGAATTTATAAACCAAGTTTTGCCTCAGTCCCTCATTACAACTACAAAGATATTTACGGGCTGAACAACAGTCTGCATAAGGGTTCGAATGAAAGCACTGGCAGGATGCTAGCCAAGGAGCAGTCATGTGTCCTATCCCAGGGACATTTCCCCCTGCCCTTCCTGCTGGCATCCAGATATAGATACAGGGCTGCCATATGGTGTCTTGTACCCACCCCAATTAGGGTATGTAGGCAGGGGCAGCACTAATCTACCCAGAGCCCTGACTTGGGTATCAGGAGCAACTAAGAAACTCCTTCCCTCGCAGCTGCCAATCAGCCACTCAGCCAAGAGCAGCAGTGACAGTCCTTTTACCTCTCTGAGTATAATGTATCCGGTGCTAAGCTTGGAACATGCCAGCTTTGCCAAACTGCTTTCAGAGGCTCCCTCTCTCCACTGCTCGTGTGTGCCCCCTTTAGGCCATTTGGATACCCCTTTCTTCACCTTGCCCCATGTCCGGTAACCCCCAGCCGTAGCACTGTCCAGACAAGCTTTGCTGGGTCAATTTCGATCACATAAAGAAAACCAAAAGAGAGCTCACTGCACAAAGAAGGCTTCCCAAGAAAATTCCCATTAATGGTAGGGTGCGTGAACCTTTCCATGAAGCAACAATCAGAGAAGAAAGAGACTGAAATGCCCCTCAGAGAGTTCTAACGATTACACACCAAAGAGAAACATAATTAAATGAGTCTAAATCCTCCCAGTTCTTATGCTGCAAAACTCAGAACAAACTGCCTCCAAAGAGCAACTCTCTGGCACAGCTCAGCACAGCACTGAATGCCAGAGACCGGGAACTGGCTACTCTGGGGATCCTGTGGTTTAGACCTGCAAAGGCTATGACTGCAAACGCCATAGATCTCAGGGACGGAGCTTCTTTCATTGCAGAAAGGGCTTAGGATGTGGAGCGCAGTGCACCGGACTAATGGAACACCTCTCCAATGCCATGAGGCTGGCAGGAGGGTAAGGCTGAGGATGCCTTATAGTCAGCAGGAGTTACATGCACCAACTCCCAGATTTGACACAATCCATTTCTAAACGTCAGTCCAAAATGCCAATGGAGCAGCTGTCAAGATCTCGGTCACCTACACCACAGGGCTGCTGGACAGTACATACCTTCCCTGACTAGCATAACAAACCCACGGTCACCTAAGTTTTCATGGGTGTCGCTATGCTTTGCACTGTGGCCATCTGGAACACCTCTGCAATAGCAGGGATGGAACTGAACCCTACCCCAGCAGGGCAAGCCGCTACAACTAGTGCTAAAGGAGAATCTCCGCTAGCTACTAACAACATATGGCCCATGGCACACAGCTGTGCAGTCCTAATACTATTCAAAGGGCAGTGGTACGTGCATTTGCACGCACATACACAGACTCTGGGCAGTGTATTCCCAGGCACAGAAACTGGGTGTTGATCATAGCAGGTTTAGTCAGAAGCACAGGGAGTAACTAAACTCTCGCTTAGAAGAGGCATTTACATATATCACTCTCGAGAACAGTCTGCTCACTAAAACCATGTAACTCACCACTGTAGAGTGTGGCCAGGGGATGAACATGGGGAGGTGTTCATCACAAAGTAGGACTGGATCACAGAATCAGACTTTACATCTGCTGTGAGTAGCTGCCATTCTATTTAAAGAGTACCAGTCCAAGGGCATGCATGTGACCATAATTAATTTCTCCTTTGCACTAAGAAAGTCCCCTGGGGTTGCAAACACTTTGGAGGCATATGAGGCACGATTTCCTCATGGCTTTGAGGAAAGATCTTACTTCCCAGAACCTCAGCTGGTCTTTAATCATGTGGATGCTAAAAAAACACAACCCCAGAGTTTTGGGCAGGGGTCGGGGGCTCTCAGACCCTCCAGGGTCTCTCTTGTGGAGCAGGTATAGAAAGGCGGGGAGGAGGGCCATCTTCTGACCCTCATTATCTACATACACATCACAGCTTCCGGCGGTATAAGTTATCTCACTCAGGGTGTGAAGAAGCCACCCCCCTGAGTGAGCTAAGTTACACCAACCTCAACACCAGTGTGGACAGCACTACATCGGCGGGAGACCTTCCCCCGCCAGCATAGCTACCGCTGCTCATGGGGGCTGGAGTAGTTAAGTCGACAAGAGAGCTCTCTCCCGTTGACTGAGAGAGTCTGCCCTAGGCGCGCAAGAGTGGCACCAGTGCAGCTGCGCCACCGTAAGGCCTGTAGTGTAGCCATAGCCCTATGGGAACGGTCACCAGGAGAACTGCTTTGTTGCAGCAGACTACAGACAAAGAGAATTAAAAGGATAATGCAACAAATAAAACAGCCCAAGGCTAAAATTCTTAGCAGGTGGTTCCAAACTCCAGCTCAGATGGCCAAATCTAGTAAGATGGAGAAGGCAACTCTGAGTTGGAGATATGGGTCACCTCACCAGCAGTCATGCATCCCAGATCTGAGACATGGATTCATGTCTCTGCAACTAGCTGCACATAAACCATCACAAAAAGCTGTTGGAAGTTTATGGGAGCCAACAGCCCAGTTCTAGCCAACCCCCAGGATAGGCTCCATGCCAGGAAGTCTTGAGAGCATTTTAATGGAGCAATGAATAGCCACGCTTGTGGTTTAGTGGAGGTAGGGCACCAGCAAAAAGCTCCGACATTGAGGGATGGCTTCCAAAGCTGATCGAAGCAGAGTTTAATGCATTTCCATTTTCAGTTGTGTATATCCACTGATGCTTTTTTACTTATTTACGGTTTTGCCCCTTTCTTCCCCTTGTGCGCTTCTGTTAGTACCACAGATAACAGGTCACATTGATGCAGGCTATTACTTGCCTGATGTACAGCACTGCAAACTGCTTAGCAGGATTCCAAAAAGGGATGAAGCAACTGTGTGTCACCAGGAATAACATTTGAAGGTGCGTGAGCTAGAACAGGAAAACGTATCTGTGCTTACTTGAAAATTTCCTTTGAGTAATAAGGTCCACAGATAGTTACAATGGGCACTTCAGCCTGCTTGCAGGTTGGGGGCAGAACCAGACCTATGTATCTTAGGTACTTATCTGGCCCCACTGTAGTAGCTGAGTGCTGCAAAACCTTTAATGTATGTATCCTCACACCACCACTAGGGAGGTAGGGCAGTGCTATTTGGGAACTGAGGCACAGAGAAGTTAAATGACTTGCTCAAGGTCACACTAAGTATGTTGCAGAGCAGGGACTCAAACCTGGGTCTCCCAAGTCCTAAGCGATTATCCTAACCACCAACTAATCCTTCTTTCTTGTTGCTAGTAGTAGGGAAATGCCCTGCCTCTCTTCTAGTTGCGATAACTTCTACCACCAGGCTAATTCAAATCTTCTTTAAGTTACAGATTGGGTTTGATTTGGGTTGAGGATAAATTCTCCCCAACAAACCCAAACCCTTTGGATGTTACTTTCCATCTCTATTCTCAATGATCCATCTGTCTCCCAGATGGGCCAGATCTCTGGACCTTATTACTCAAAGAAAGGAAATTCTCAAGTAAGCATGGATAAATGTTTTTGTTCTCCCTCATACTAAGCTCCACAAATCCATTATAATGGGATTTTCATAGCAATGTGCCTCTAGGGTGGGAAGCAGGATTATCCTTTTAACTATGGACATCCAAAATGAGGGAGATTTATACATAATTATTCCACCTTCCTCTGGGCACTAAGGCATGGAGAAGAATTCTGCCAAAAGAAAGGAAAGGCACCGGCTAAGGCTGGATGACCAATATGCAAAACTAATGGCCATCTAATAGGTCTCAATGCAGCAGACACGACTGCTCTGCCCTGAGACTGTCAGCGTTCCTAATGACTGGATTTAGATGCTTAACTGAAGGAGGAGTATTTCTTGAATTTACTTCAGGAATGAATGCTGTGATAGCTGAAAGGACTACCTGCCTGAATTCAAAGTACAACTCTGAGGTGAGTTTTAAGGAGAAGCTCCCAACGTGGCAGCCTGCTCTAGTGAATAGGAAGTAACAACACCTCCTGTAGGGGTTCCATCTGGGTAGTGCTGCATAGAGGTTCCAAGGTCGGTCTCTATGAGTAAGCAGGGTTGGGAATAAGGTGGATGCACTAATGGAGCATTTAATGGAGAGATTTGCACAAACTGTCCTCTCTCGAGTACATTGAGAGTATTATACTAGGGAGACTTGACCTTTTCGCTTGGACGCTCTTATACACCCACAATAAAGCCCTCTTGGGCTACGGCCACACAAGGCTTTGCTTCACTGGTTTAACAATGGATGTTTCACCAGCCAATAAAGTAAGTTCTATTTGTTGATTTATTTTTGATGGTCCACGAGACCAATAATCAGTTCATCCAAGTTTTCATGTTCAATCCTTCCTACTTCCTTTCCTGCTGGGGGCAGGGGAGGGGACAAGACAACCCCCACCCAGTTAGTGCTGCATCTTTCCGGCAGAGCGGGCCTCTCCAGTTTAGCCTGACTCCTTTCCTGCCTGGGGAAGGGGCCATGGTAGGAAAACTGTGGCCTGCCCAGAAAGCGGGCCACGCTCCCTAACGGGACAGTCAATAAAGGAGTGAAGCAGGAGACACAGCCCCTTCCCCTCTGGCTTTTCTCAGCTCGCTCCAGCCACTGCAGATGCTTCTGTGGGGAATCAGAGCTGAGGGGACAATCCCCCCAAAATGCAGCCCTGGGACACAGCTGGGAATTAGACACATTATTGAGCCAAACTGTTCGTCTAAACACTGGATATAAAGTTTGGCATTTCCCTCAGAAAAGTGCTGCAACAGGGAGGCCTGGCTGAGCCACCAGCTGCTGTAAAAGCAGAAAAAAATGGAGGGAACTTCAGGGGATGGGGCGTTTCCCTGCTGCCAGGGACTGAGTGGTCTGGTTCTGCCCCCAAGTTGTAAGTAGGCTGAAGAACCCATTGTAACAGATCTGTGAACCTTAGCATGAATCATAGAATAGAATATCAGGGTTGGAAGGGACCTCAGAAGGTCATCTAGTCCAACCCCCTGCTCAAAGCAGGGCTGATCCCCAATTAAATCATCCCAGCCAGGGCTTTGTCAAGCCTGACCTTAAAAACTTCTAAGGAAGGAGATTCCACCACCTCCCTAGGTAATGCATTCCAGTGTTTCACCACCCTCCTAGTGAAAAAGAATGACAATTTAGAGTATAAATGTCAATAGTTCTCTTGCATAAGCTGTTGACTTGTGGGGTCCAGAAGGGAATCCCCAGACACATGGTCAGTTGTATTGTAGGGTGTGATGGGGCATCCACCCACTCTGGCATGCAAGGGAGGGCCCTAGAGAAGCTGCACAAGAAGCAGCCAATAGTAGAAGGGCTATGAGGAACAGCAAATCAGAGCTCAGCAGGGCAGTATAAGACTGTGACCTGTCAGGAGGGCTGTGTCATGAAGACGATGCCGTGGACCTTGGAGTGATGGGGGTCTGGGAGCAGAAGTGACAGCGGGTAAAGGATTACCAGAAATAGGCATACCAACCTGCGCAGCTAATCATCAAGACAACCAGAAGACGGCACCAGCATGGTAAGTGAAGCCCCGTCACATAGGGCAATATATCTTGCTCTGAAGTGCCAAGTGTAGGCCACTACCAGGGACAGTTGAATTAGATGGACAAGTGATCTCATCCAGTGTATTAGCAGGACACATTCTGGAACAGATGTTCTGGTGTCGTGTGGCACGTGGGTGGAAACTGGAATAGGTGGATTCAGATTGTGACATAGCTGTCCTACATCTTATAAACTAGGTGTGGCTTTCAGGACCGGAAAAATCTTTTGGATTAACTTAATATTATCCCTGCAGGATACTGCACCTAGGATATAACATCATACAGTTTGCTTTGTTACATCTTGGTGCGACACCACAATGCAAATATCTAACAAAATGTCATGTCTGTGGACATAGGACAATAATTTCAAAGAGGTTAGAACTTAAATCAACCTCTGCCATTTTTGGTAACTGTAAAGACTCTTTGTCTTGCTTTTAGGATACTTAAAATCCAGAGGTCAAATAGTTTTCATGATTAGTTACTATGTTATTGCTGGCTTTGGGATGCGTGGTCGAGACCAGATTCTAGTTACTGCTGCTCTCTGTTTGAGATGGCCCAAAACACACTTTGGATTCTAAACACAGCTGAACTTTGCAGAGGTACTAACCCAGACCCATAATCTGTGGATCAGCCCTATCTCTATCTGAACCTGGTTGTCTGTCCCTAATTTTAATATGCATCTATGACATATACTGTGCTTAACTGTGCTTCTTCAGAAAGTGACTACCAAGCCTTGAAACAAGCTGCTAAACAGTTTTATATTTATTATAATAATACTTGGTCCTTCTATAGCCCCTTTTATTTAAGAATCTTAAAGTGCTTTGTGGCATTAACTCTCACCTGGTGCGGTAGGTCACTTTCATCCCCTTTTCAAAGAGATGGGAAGTGACTTAGTCACACCAAGCTGTGACCCAAACCCTGGGAGTCTTGACTCTCCTACTCCCTTGCTCTCACCACTATACCATATTTTCTCAGCCTAGCCTTAGAGATGAAAGCCGGAAAGCACTCTTGTAAACCTATTATTCCACTAGAGCTGCTGAGTCCAGGGAACAGACTGTGTGGCCTGTCACAGAGCTGCCCTTAGCCAATTCCAGCATGCACCATGAAAGGAGAACCACTTTTCCCACTTTCACACTATATAAATAAAAAAAGGAATCAAAACACCACTTTTTTGGCAGCAGATTGGTTTGTTCCCATCTCTTTTTCTCTCTCCCATATTGCAGCACTGCTAGCAAAGCTCATTTCTGGGCTGTTCGTCACAATACGGAACTATATGGGTAAAAAAAAAAAGAAAAAAGAAACAGAGAAACAGGTTCTGACATCTAATCAGATCTGCCGTATTGATTTTGCAACTTTAGCTTTGGAACAAATCAGCAAAACAACCACATTATCACCCAGAATTCACTCTCCCCTGTGTAAGCTGGTTCAAAAGGAGCTCACACAAACAAACACCCCCCCCCACCCCGAGTGGTTCTCAGATGGAAGGAGCAGGCTCGGCGGGAGGGAGGGGGGGAACACGCTCATCATAGAGGCTTCAGAAGCCACACGATTCCCATTTCCAACAAGATTAGAATTCCAGAGCAAGCCACAAAACTAATGAGCTGCCCGCACTGGAGAACAGCATTTCAATTAACCAGAGCAAGCCCCTGCTGGGGCACCCGGCTCTTTCCACAAAAAAGGGAGCTGGATAAACAGATGGGTTGTTTGTTTAGCTGGGAGGCAGGGGTGACTCTGGGCCTTGCTCCACTTTCACTAAAAACAAACCTCAACAACTGGAATTTCATGCTGGTAAAGGGAGCCAGATGGACAGCACCGGAGACTGAAGTCCACTGCTTAGGCACAAAATGGACAGGCAGGCAGTGGCATTGCAAACTTCTGCCATGCTGCTCTGCCTCGGAGGAACCAAGCTGTGAGTGGGACTGGTGAGTTCAGTCCCTGTGACCCATTCAGTATTTGGCCAAGACTGCAGTCTTGAAGAAGTGGAGGGGGTGGGGTTAATTTCTAGGATCATGCATGGCTTCCAGTGGAATTTGGGTCAAACCCGAATCCAAATAAAATTCACTGTTGCTTGTCCTTACGTGGAGCTGATGGGAGATGCCGACAGCAAGAAACTGAATGTGTGTGTCTGCTCAGCTTCGTCCAGGTTATTGGAGTAGGTTTCACCCCTTCTCGAGCCATGACAGAGGGAGGATGGGGGAAGAGGGGTTGGTGTTTGATGAATGACTATGCTAAGCACTTAGGCGCTTTAGTCACAGCCCATGGATGGTGCAGGCTAGTGCAAATTAACATTCTCTCCACCAATCCCATGCTTGCTACATCATCAAGAGGACTTCACAGGAGTTCAGTACTGAATCTTTCCTGATGAGACTAGCTCTATGGTCAGGGTTACCACCCTGGCCTCAGCCCTCCAACCCACTCAATATTATTCAGCACAGTCTTCACTTTAATCTGGAAAGTGAAAGGAGCTAGGCTTGGATTCTCCTTATCTGAATTCCACCCAGTGCAGCACTTGACTGATGAAGATACTATTACTAAGAGGGGAGCACAGATTATCCCAGACCCTTATCTGCTCCACACATCAGAACGTTGCCAATACCTTCTAAACACTCCAGTCTGGGATTTGAACAGCCTCACTCGTCTGCCGAGGGAGGTATCACTGAGCAACAAGGCATCTAAATAGAATGGCATGACATGGGCACCAGCAAGGATGGCAGTACAGGGCAACATCCCTATCACCACTCAGTACTCTCCTGCTGCCTGTTTATGTGGGTGTGTATATATATTATAGGTAGGGTTGATAGCATGGTCCATTATTAATATTACCTGAACTTTCCTATTTTCAGTTGCTTGCAACTTTGCCAAACTTTAACAAAGTAAGTTGAAATTTTCCATACCAGTGCCCTGCCTCAGGCTGATTTTGGTGGGGGGGGGGGGGGAAAGGGGGAGGGGAAATTGAATTCCAGCCAAAATGGATCTGCCACATCCAAGAACCAGGCTTGGAATAATACATTGTTTTGCCCATGTTAAGTTCTGGCAACCTCTCTTTGAGAAGCTTTAGCACCCCCTATGCTTTGGAGCAGGGATTTCAAATTTGGCCTTTTTAAATCAAAGATGTGCCTTCCACTATCCCCATGAAAATCTGCCCAAATTTGGCCAAGATATAAGCCTGGGTCAGGGGCGGGGTCACAGTCTGCACATGCTCAGTAAAGACAGAGTTCTGGCAGCTACATTTCCTGAAGATTCCATCTGCACCATGCATGTTCATTGCAGGTCTTAGTAGGACTTTTCCTGCAGCTGCAGCTCTGGGCGGCTGCGGGCCATACCAGGTCCAGGCATCTGAACAAAGAAAGCAGGGAGCCTCTATCTCATCTGCTCTCAGTGGTCCCCCTGCTAGGCCCAGGCAGTCTGGAGGAGCAAACTGTCTGATTCCAATGCAGAGTAAATAAGAACTGGATCTGGGAGGGCAGGGGAGAACATTAGGACAAGAGGACAGGGTGGGGGCAGAATTTGGGACTAGAGGCTGGTGGGGGCAAGAGGGAAAACTGGAAGATGAGATGGGGAGACTGGGACTGGCTGGGCAAGGGGACTGGGAGCCAGCAGGTTGGGGAAAACAGATACTGGCTGAGGAACCAGGATCGGGGAGGGACTGGCTAAGCAAGGAGACTGGGACTGAGAATTAGTAGGGTTGAGGGGAAGAATTAAAGGGTGAGGCATACAGATCTGACGAGGTTCTACGGTTTTGGGGGAGAGCTGGGACTGGCTGGGCAAGGGGACAGGGATGAGGGGTGGAGATTGGAACTGGCTAGGAGAGGACAATGGGGACTGGGACAAGGAGTGGAAGAGATAGGACCGGTACAGAAATAGGTTGTATAGGATGGAGCAGAAGGGTGTCATGCTTGGAGGGAATAGGGGAAGAGGAGTCTGTGTTCAGTCGAGCACACTCCCTTCCACAGAACTCAAGATTCCGGAGTCTCACCATTCCTCTGCTGTCAACAAATATCTGTGAAACCCTCTGGCAATGTTCACTATCCTCCTCTCTTGTTGGTCCACAGAGAGGATGATAACCTACTACTGCTATCAGTTATTCTATTAGCTCAAGTGGCAAAGGCCTGTATGGTGGATCTAAAGGTTAAAACCCCGCTGATGACCCATGTGGGTGTCAATATGATGCCACACGATGGAATTTCTTCTCCCCGCCCTTTTTTTAAAAGGTTTCTCTTTTAAAAGCTAGGAAATTACACACACAAAAAGCGAGGTTAAAAGAACAGTATTAAGGTCGCAAAGTCAAGCACTCAAAATTTGAAAATGCCAGAATTAAGACTGCCTGTGCAAGCTTAATTTGACCCTCTTGTCCACATGGGTTATGCTACAGTCTTTAATTACATGACCACATGCTTCCCCCCCCCCCCCCCCCCCACAGGATCCCTGCCTCATTCAGTGTGCAGAACAGACAGTGCTCACTTCATGAGTAACTATTCAAGGTTTTGTTTTCTCCTCGTTGTTCAGCGTGTGGTCCCAGACCTTATTTACTGCACACTATTCAGACCCTGCTCTGAAGACAAATTTCCTCATTGGTTTTCCTATGGGGCTCATCACTGTAGTAACCAAGTGCTTCACAGATATGAATGAATTTATTTTCACAACACCACTGTGAGGCAAGTGGGTGGCATTAACCCCCTTTTAGAGAGGGATCTGGGTCAGCAAGATTAAGGACAAAAGTATTCACTAATTTTGGGTGCCCAAATTGAGACACCTAGGACCTGATTTTTAGGAGTACTTAGCATTATATAGCAGTTTATATGTTCAAATCGCAATTCCCATTGACTTCAGCTGCAGCTGTGCATGTTCAGCACTTTTGCAAACCACACCACAAGATGTCAAATCAGGCACCTGGAAAATGAGGAACAAACCATTAGTGACCCCTCTGAAAAGTCTGGTTTAAGTGACTTGACTAGCATCACATAGTAACCCTGTGGCAGAGCCAGGGATAGAATCCAGTTCTCCAGAGCAGCATTCAACTGTCTTAATCATAAGACGATCCTTTCTCTTCTTGCAGTCCCCTGCCTCGTTCACTATGCATGTTCCAACTTCTGCATGAAAGGACGCAGGGGACCTACCTACAACAGTTTCCCTCATTACACAACCCTGATTCATCCCCAGAACAGGTCCATCCTGAATGGGGCGGGAAGGGTCCTATAGAAAAAGTAATATATGATCATGTAATTAAAGACTGTATCATAATGCAGATGTACAAGAGGGCTGAATCAAGGTTGAACAGGCAGCCTTAATTCTGGCATTTCCTAGCTTCTGAGCGCTTGTCTTTGCAACCCTAATAATGGTCTTTTAATGTAATTTTTGTGGGGGTAACATATATGCACACACACAGGCAAGTGCTACGTTAACAAGTGAGGTAACCCAACCAATAGTGGATCAACAGGCCCCCACGGTTGGCTGGCATATGTTGTTGGTTGGCTAGCATGTCTCCTCGTGTGTGGACGTCAGGTAAATAAACCCTTCAAAGTCCACAAGATGAAACACACTCAATCCAAAAAAGAGACGTCAACCCTATTGGAGAATAGCGCCATAAGCATCACCTGCCCAGACTTTAGCAAGATGCCAGTGCATGCTGGCACAGAGGTAGGAGCTACAGAAACATGCGGTTATACTCACACTGCACGTTGAGCTGTACCAAGGCTTCCCGGGGTCTGATGTTAAAGCCATTGTACCTGGCTGTCTGACACTTATAGGTCCCGCTCATTTCTCGGCTAACACTCTCCAGGCGCAGCTTCCCATCGTAAGTCTCCACTGTCATGGCACCTGAGGGCATGGGGGCCTCCTTGTCTACCCGGGACCAGATGATGGGTGGCTTGGGCTTCCCTCGAACCTCGCACTGCAGCTCGGCCCTGGAGCCCTCCCGAACGGTGATGGTGGACTGGCCTTTGGGGACACTGATGGTTGGAGGCACTAAAAAGAAGATAAAAAGGGACTGTTTGTCAAGGTAACATCCTTCCAGCAGAGCATGAGGGAAACCTTTGAAGGATGGTTGCACTTGTGGGGAAGGATGTTATATTGGCAGCTCTGGAGACTGCAGCCCTCCAATCAAAAATGGCATTGGTAGTGCCAGAGCAAAGCTCCCCATGCTCTGCCCCAGCCAATGTCAGCCATCCCTTGGAGGTTCCACCTCTAGGTGGAGTGTAGTGTTTCATCCCCATGGCCTCTGAGTGTGCCAGCACCAACAAAAAGTACCAGCTGTGACAGGACACCTCAACTCACTTCACGTACATCAGTGAACTACTATCAAACACGATCAGTCGCTATCAGCCTAAAGCAGGCTAGAACCGATAATCTAGAGCTGGAAGACTCCACATCCTAGTCTCAATCTTTTTAGCCATTTAATTCCCCATCTGTACCCAGAAGCGGGAGGCCAAATCCAATCTCTTTATACGGGCTGGATTGGAGACAGTGGCCTACAGGCGCATGCTTCATATATTCCACTCCCAGCCTCCATAGACATGCTTCATATATTCCACTCCCAGCCTCCACGGCCACCTCAATGCAAACTGGCCACTATTTCTCAATTTACCCTCTGCCCACGAGAGAGAGCACTGGGACGGTTTTCACACACATACAACACAACTGTATTAAGAGCATATTTAAGATGGCTCTGGCATCAGTCTCCTTTGGTAGTGACCTCTCTATGCAACAGAGAAGTTGAGTTTTCAATTTACAGGTCCCCTGTGGGCCATGGAATCTCATCAGATGCTCTCCTGTTTGGTGTGAAGAGAGCACTGCCCCCCCCCGCCAGTCAGCACCGCCAGCAGATGCTCACCTGGCGAGAGGCAATTTTCACCACAGGGAAAAACTGCAAATTGTATTTGGAAATTTTTTTTAATTAAAGCCCTCTCTTCTGAGCCTCCCACTGGAGACTGCCATCTCAGCGAATGGGGGCCTTTTTTGCTGGGTGGCAGCAGATGGCCAGGGAATGCAGAGCAGTTTCCACCTTGCTGCTTAAATACCATGGCTCTGGGGAAAAACTCAACGGGTTCAAGCCAAACACGAAGTGGGGGAGGGTCTTTATTGCTCCTTAAATGCACACAGAGGGCCGGATACCCCAACGTGAACAAACCCCCCCCATTACCCAGTGTGTGCAGGACAGGGGGGATTCAGCCTGAAGGGAGGCAGGTGATGGTGCTGGTGCCTGCCCTCACTTGGCGTTCTGGCTGGGGACAGCAGCTTTACTTTCCCTGGCTGCAGAGGAGTCCAGCTGGCAGTGACTATCGATGGGATTCCTCAATCAGCCTCACCATGTTCTCTTCCCAGTCAACCCCACTGTGCTCTGCTGGCCCTTTCTGCTCCTGCTGGTGGAAGCGGGGTTGTAGCAACTTTGGGCCACCACAGCCAGCTTCTTGTAGATTTTTTAACTCTTGAGCTGGTACCTACATATGGGCCAGCAGATATTGTCCAGCCCTTGTAGTGGGGACAGACTCTATGATCATACAGACCTTTGCCATTTTACTCCTACAACCTTATAGCTATTACCTTGTAAAGGAGCGGACTCCCCCCTGTGGTGCCTCCTGCTGGTCATTGGGGAAATTAGCTCTTAGCATAGAGTGCCCTCTGCAGGCCAGTGATCCGCACAGCTCTGGCCCCCATGTCCCTCACAGACCCTGGTGCCCCTTTCTCTGGGTTCTGCCCCCTGGCAGCACCCCCACATTCTGCCTCTGGGTCTCCCCTTCCTGGGGCACCCCCAACCCACTATCCCCACCTTGCCTCAGTCTGGGCTACTGCCAGTCATCACCACGCCCCCACTCCCTGGGGCAGACTACAGCGTAAAGGCCACTCATCATAGGCAAGGGGGTTCGGACCTGCTGCCTTCCTCTGCCTCCCAGTACCTCTATGGGCCTTGGACCAGGCCCTACAGCCTGGAGAGTTGCCAGCCTGGAGTGCCCCGCTCAGCCTGCTCCTTCCCCAGCCCTGCTTCACTCCCAGTACCCTGGCTGGCAGGCCCTGCTCTCTCCTAGCCTGGAGAGAGACTCCTTGGGCCTCTGGCTCACAGCCTTTTTATACGGACAGCTGGGGCCTGATTGGAGCGTGGCCCAGCTGCAGCTGCTTCCCCAATTAGCCATCCCCAGCCACAGCCCTCTCCTGGGCTGCTTTTAACCCCTTCTATTTTAGGAGCAGGGTAGCCACCCCGCTACACACATTCTATTAGCTATTGGGGGTCGGTTTTTTTGGAGAAGTATTCTCTAAACTCCACTGCTACAGCCAGATCTGGCTTACATTCCCAGCTCTGTCACTAACTCACCATGGGATCTGAAGCAAGTCATGTCGTTTTGTGCCTCAGTTTCCCCAACTATAAAAAGAAGAGGAGCAGCATTCCCCTGCCTTCCAGGGCTGTTAGGAGGATGAATTAATTAACTTCTTTGATGCTGAAATGCCCAGTACACAGTAAGTGCTCAGTATCTCATTATCACAAAGCATCAGGGGGCATTCTCTTTGGAGCAGATTGATAAGGATTTTTGCGGAGTAGGGTGGTTCTCAGAAAAACAAGAGCCAATTCCAACACTTTCTGCTAAGGGCACAGACAAGGCAGGGAATCAGATCGGTCAAGGACAGGATTCGGACCAGCCAAAACTGGTTAACATCACTATGAAAAAGGAAACTTTCTGGAGCAGTTTGGAAAAATCAGGACAGATTCTGCAGCCAGTTGACTTCCCTCAGGCTCTCTCATCATTTAGCTACAGGTAGGTGCAGCGTTGCTCTCAGTCACACTTGAGCAATCCCAGGGAAGGCAGTGGGACTGCACGGGTGTATCTGAAAACAGAATCTGACCTGATGTTTTGCTAGCACAACCGAAAGAGTCTTGATCTGTACGTTCCAGCTCTAAAGAAATGACTGACAGATTTGGGGCTCCCACTGAAACCAATAAGAAAGTTTTGCCATGGACTCTACTGGGAGAAGGGAAAAGAGGGTGAGATTTATAGTGTCTGGGGTCCTGCAGAAAATATTCAAGAGATGTCCTGAGGATTAGAGTTAGGACACTAAACATTAAAGCTGTTTATGGGATGAAGGTTTATGAGACCCATCACACAGCTCCCACTGTACACTCCCATGGACACAAGCCAGGTCCTTCCATCTCAGTCTCTGGAAAAATATCAGAGGGAGTGTCTCTCCTAAGCCATGCAAAGAGGTGAAAGACCACTACCTCCTTCCCCACAACCACCAGCGTTGGGACATTTGGTAAAATCCCATTCCCTCGCTGTTCCTTCATGATAAGTCCTTGACCAGGGCTTCTTCAAAACCATCTCCTTCCGAGGTTGGTTTGGGCTGCAATCTGGGCCTTCCCAATCCATAATCAGACATCCTCAGTCATGTTGTGCCTTAGGTCACTAGAAGCCTGAAACTAACTCATTGAGACTCTATATTAAAGGAAGGAACTAGCTACTTTAGAACACACCTATCCCAGCTGGGTCACTGGCCACTCACGAGACATGCCCACAGCATCCAGCCCAGCACACACACGCTCCCGCATAAAATGTGGCATGCTGGGGCTGCTCTCTTTGGTTTAGTCCAGCCTCCTCATCAGGAACACGAGAGGGATCATCTCAGGATACTACAAGTCACACAGCATAGCTGTCATCCCAAATGGAAGGAACAAGAGCTCTTACACTTGAAATCAAGGCTCATTTGAGGGCCTTCAAGAGCTCAGGCTGGAAAGAATATGTTGGTTTCATGATTCTAATCCATATTATGACCCCCGACCCGACTCCCTCAAAGCCCCAGGCCTCTATGGAGGAGGCTCACCTGTTTCTGAAGAGATGTTCACCTCAACACTGAGGTCGGGAATGGGGGCCCCCTGGAAGGACGCAATGCACAGATATGTGCCATAATCACTGAAGCGCAGGTCAATGATCTCCAGGCTGCTGGTCACTGGTGGGAGCTCAGGGTCATTCCTAGAAACAAGCAGTCGGTCTGAGACCCTGGCTGGTTTCCCATTCTTGTACCAGAAGTAGACGACCTTCTCTTGGGGGACGGCATCCACGTGGCACGAGAGCTTCAGGTCCTGCCCTAGCTGGATGCTCTCACTCTCTTTGATCACGTCAGGGGTGATCTGGAAGGTGGCGTTCTTCATGGCTGGGATGAACACAGGTGCAAAGCCAGTTAGTGAAGACAAAATGCCCTGTGCCCAAAGGGGATTCCCATGTGAGATATCTACCCTTTGTCCGATGGGAGGCAATGGCTCCACACGCTCTGGGCAAAGGGATGCCCCAGGCCTATGCCCAAATGAGATCCCCATGTGAAGCAATGGCCCCACGCCCCCAAGGCCTGCTGTGGTGTTGCATGTCAGGACCAGGAAGCATCAGCAGAGCTGTGAAAGGACAGGACTGGAATAATCATGGGTGCTGTGAGTCAGGAGTGAGGTGCATCAGCAGAGCTGTAGGTGGGGAAGCTTGCACAGTGCCTTCTCCAGTCAGTGCTACCAGTCCCTTGCTGGAGTAGCACATTTACCCCTATTTAAATGAACAATGATGTGTGCTGGTAACCCAGAGTCTCGCCCTAAAAGTGCATGCAGTGGAAGGACGTACATCGCACCAGCAGATTCACTGTCTTCTTAGCTGGGTTCCCCACATTGTTGATGGCCGTGCAATTGTAGTAGCCTGAATCTTCCATGCGGATCCCCCAGATGGTGAGGTTACCCTCTTGAATAAGGCTGTTGTGAGGCATAGGGCTGGGTGAATGAGACCAGACCACCTCAGGCAGTGGGTCGCCACCTGTCAGGGAGCACTGCATAGTGACATTATCTCCTGGGTTCACCACCAGGGTCTCATTGACAGACAGCTTCAGAGCGGGTGGAGCTGGAAGAGAAAAATGGGAACACTAGTGAGCTCTGAGGAGACTCACACCAGTCTGGGCTTCGCTCAATTCTATCTGAATGGAGAGACTCTCAGTTTGTTCTTGAGAAAGAGTGGACCAGGCTGGGTGAGTGTGGGCTGGACATGAGTTCATTAAAAACATGATGTGTATGAATCTAGGACCCCATCAACACTGCATCTCTAACCAAGTCAGGGGACCAGGCCATAACAGGGTTAAAAGGCATAGCGTAGACAGGACCTCACGGAGACCCAAAACTGAGGACACATCATGGGGTGTGACTGCAGCTGGGGTAGACATACCCGAGCTAGCTTGAATCTAGCTAGCTCATGGTCCCAGAGCAGTGAAGCTGCAGCAGTGCATGCTTCAGCATGGGCTAGCGCCATGAATAATTACCCAGAGTTCCAGTGGACTGAAGCACGCACTGCCCAGCTTCCCTGCTCCAGGACTGAGCTAGTGAGATTAACAACTTGCTTGGGTAGGTCTACATGAGCTGCAATGACACCTTGTGATTGCAGCATAGACCCTGAACAGTCCAAGCTTTAGGAGTGTGGTTAGGTCCCATCTACACGGAACATTGTAACAGCATGTTAACTAGGTGCTCTGGCTCTGTTATAGATGTAGGGCCCAATTCTCCACTCCAAATCAGAACAGTAGTATTTTACACCCATTTTGCATAAGTACAATTGGCAACACAGAAGCAGTGGAGAATCTGGACCTAAGGCTTGTTGATTTTTGCTCCCAGTTCAAGTAACTGTGGCTTCAGATGGACATTACCAGCCAAGATGACAAAGAAATGGGGAACCAGTGCCACGCTTATTTTCACAACAACAACATCAAAATCCCCAGCACACAGGTTAATTTATTTTGCTCTTTCTGTATCAGTTTCCCCAGTCTTTACATGGGGCCTGCAGACACTGAGATGGAATAAAAGCTCAGCTACTTGCATTGTGGCTCCTATCTAAGCTTCTGCATACCCCCTGCTGAAAATGTTGTGTAAGTCACTGCAAATATCTCTATGCCGCCTACAGAAACAGCACACCGGAGACTGAGTGGAAGTAGTGGTGGTGGGGAAAGATATGAAAATAAGAGATTCATCGAAATAGGTCATATTAGCCATGAGGCAAGCACTCAACCTTCCCTCTGATTGCTATGGGCCTGCCAGCTCAGCCCCAAGGGATGGAAGGACAGAACTTGTCCGGATCATGAGTTCCCAAACTGTGGTACATGTGCCACCGGTGGTACAGGAGCTTGTTGAAAGTGGTATGCTGTAAAAGGGTGGTCTGTCCCCTTTAAAGGGGGAGTGGGTCCCAGGACCAGCCAAGCCCTGTTTCACAATGTGGCCCCTTTAAGGAAGCAGGTATTCAAGGGAGCAGCAGAATGGGGGCAGGTGTTAAGGAAGCAGCTTAAGAGATTAACAAAAAGAAAAAGAGGACTTGTGGCACCTTAGAGACTAACAAATTTATTTGAGCATAAGCTTTCGTGAGCTACAGGTGACTCCCAGGAGTAGTAGAGGGCAGAAAGCCTAGACAGAAGAATTGCAGGGGAGCGCTGAGTTAAGAGAGGTTTCAGAGTAGCAGCCGTGTTAGTCTGTATTCGCAAAAAGAACAGGAGTACTTGTGGCACCTTAGAGACTAACAAATTTATTTGAGCACAAGCATAACATGCATCCGATGAAGTGAGCTGTAGCTCACCAAAGCTTATGCTCAAATAAATTTGTTAGTCTCTAAGGTGCCACAAGTCCTCCTTTTCTTTTTGAGTTAAGAGAGGCTCACCAGAATGAGAACCAGAAGGGAGATTGGTGGACTGGGAAAGCCTGCCTAAATTAGAACCCAGCCCTAAGGAGGAGGGCTGCGGGGAGGCCTGAAGCAAGGGGAAGAAGTGTGTGAGTCCAAGGACCAAGGGAGGCTCTGTGGAACAAGGCTGGAATCTGGATACTGGTGGGCTGGAGAAGCCTCTTGAATCATGGCACAGCCCCGTGAAGGAAGGCTGTGTTGTTCCTTACAAAGGGAGCAAGAGTTGGGTCCCGGGACCAGAGAAGGAGGAAATCTGTGTGAAAGGTTCTTCAGAGAGGCCAAAGGCTGCAGTGAGACTGGCAGAGTTCCCTGGTTCAGGAGGAACTGAAGGGGAGCTGGGAACCTGAAGCATTGGAACCAGAATGAATTGGAGCTGGAGCTGCCTGGTGTCCAGGTGAGGTTCCGGGACCTATTGTCAATAGAAGACGACACCTTTGTATTATCTTCCACAATAATCCAAGTAAGAATTAGCAGAAACTTTGAATTTAAATGAGACAAATTAAAACGTGAAGCCACCGGCTTCGTTTAGCAGCATACCAAAATATATCAAGTCATTTGACAAATGTTTTGTGTTACTTAGATTACAAGGAAGACATAATAATTGATTATTCTTTATTATTCACAGTCTAAAAACCTGAGATGTTTAAAAAATGTTGTAATCTAACATTTCAGACTTCTGTAGGAATCTATTTTACTATGACTATAGAAACGCTTATGCCTATTAAGGCCTAAAAGAAGTGGGCACTAAAAGAAGAAATTTGCTCGTGATATTTCAAATATCACTAAAGAAGGCTGCACATAAGCCAATTAAGTTTGGGAACTGCTGGTCTAGATCATTCATGGTCCTGTATCCCAACCACCAGCTGGTGCTAAACACTGTGGCTCCCCTCCTGGTTCTCTGCATGTGTCAAATACATGGTTCTACACTCTTGGGGTACAACCCAGATGGCCTCCCCTTTATGGCACAGGTGAACACATTGGGCCAATTCAAAGTGCACGCGCAGCTCCTCGTCTTCTGGATCCTCACATCCTTCTGTTTGGTTTCTTTCATTCCTGCTCTCCCCAGGAACTGATCTCAAAAGCTTTCCTCTGCCTTCTCCACTTCATCTCAAGAAAGGCCCTTTAACGCTCCTTGTCAGCTCCATCGCTGGCTCCAGACAGAGCTCAGAAAGCAACCAGCGACAGCACAAAGGCTGAGAGTGCTTTTTAAGTAACGGCCATAATAATGCAAAATAAGATGTTGTTACATATTCATGAAGCCTGATTTAACAGCATCATTATTTCTGCCTCTCCTCTCCCCGGACTCTGCGTTAATGAGCTGTGCTGGATCTCTGAATTACGGCTCATACAAACAAGGCTAGGAGGGCTGCTCTCCCCTCCGTGCAGGCGGCATAACTTAGCAGCATAACTACGGCCAGAAAGCTCAGAGCACTGCAGCCTGGTGTCCTGTCTCTAACGGTGGCCAATGTCCCTCTTGTCACATGCACAGGGAGCAGCTGGCTAACTGTGCAAGTGCTATATATTTGTATGGGGGTGGGGGGTGGGGTTGTCATCTTTTGCGGCCAGCCATAAGGATCAGTTTGGAGGCACAGGGTTTAATTCCTTTGATTTTTCAGGGCCATGGCTGAAGGTCAGGTCCCTTGAAGGTCTCTCAACGTGGAGTTTTGGAAAATAAATATCAAATCCAGTGTATAATAGGGAGCAAAAATGATCTGTGTATTTGCCAGTGGCAACTTTAGGCTCTGATGGGCTTCACACATCCAAAGAGGCCCCTAATAGGGTGACCTGGCTCATCCTGGATGGACAAACCGCCACATGACACAGAGTACAAGACCATCCGTAAGGCTGCCCTGAGCCAAGAGACCTTTGGTCTTGTCCAGCTGATACTGAATAGTAGTCACCTCCCCTAACACTGAACTGGTCTTGGCTGGAAGTTGCTTCTCCTTGGTCAAGCTGGTAGAAGCTGCACTCATGGTCTTGGTAGAGAGTATCTCCCCCTGGGCAGACCTGGAAGGTGGCAGAGATCAATTTCTTGAAGAGGGTTTTTTTGGGGAGGGGGTGGAGAGGAGGAAAGGGAGGCAGCAGTGAAGCATGAGTCAGATCTTATTCAGGTTCTGGTAAAGATTTTGGGCTATTCTTTTAGTTTACCTGAACTTATTTGACCAGCCCTAACTGCTAGAATCCTGTAGGGTGAGGATATGTTCTGTGCAGGGTAACTCAGAAAATATGACCTCGTGGGGCAGCTGCTTCCTCAGGGCAGCTTGTTGGTGTGTGTAACCAGGAGAGGAGGAACCTTTGAAATGGCCATCAGCACATTTCAAGGCAATGCTTCTCCAGCATGAACCCAGCCCCAGCTCTGGGAGCTGAGATTGGATCACATCCTCCTCTAGTTAGCGGATGGACGATAACAATATGCAACCATTGTTATGCAGGAGATGAATCTCATTTATTTGTAACCCGTGGCGATTCCTTTTGTTCTCGGCTCAGAAAACCTGCTGGCAGAGTCTGCTGTGGAGCAAGGGGACCATTAAAAACAAAGAGTCGCTTTCAATTCCCTTTGAAGTCCAATTTGCTGCAGTAAAACTGCAGGAGAATTAACCAGCTGGGCTGCTTAACTTTTCAGAAATCAAAAGAGAAAATGTCAGCCATTCCCCAATCACAGCTGGATCCCAATACACAGGCTGCAACAAACTGGCCCATGAGACAGGTCTGAGTTCTGCAGCCAGACCCACTGGGTCAGCCTCAGAGCTCTAGAATCTAAAAGCATCATCAGGAAGGAGGAGGAAAAGGAGGCAGAAAACTCCTGCAAGGGGAGGATGCACATAGAGAACAGGAATTGAAACTGGTGCTGCAGACATTTGTGCTACAACCACAACACTCAGCTGCTGCCCAAGGTAACTATCGAAGAGCCAAGCCAGGAAAAAAAAAAAAAAAGATTCCTAACCCTCAGGGCCAAGCGCAGGACTCCCTGGCAGGGAGAAGTACAGATCTGCACCACAGACAATCAGTGGCAAGGGGACCCTGATGAATCATAGGAGCCACTTTTATAGCCAAACGGCAAAGGAGCAGCAAACAAGACGGGGAAGGAAGATTCTCTGACCTGACCCATCACTTCCCCTCAAAGGTCCATATTATTTGGATCTATAGATACTTAAAAACTGATTTCCACGCACCTCTGTGCTCCCTGAGTTTTTCTCTAGGTGCAGAAGCAAAGACATCATGAATAAGGCTGTTCAGAATTCTGGACACAGCCAATGCTACAAGGAAGTTACTAATGCATGAGCAGAAGAGGGGAGGAAGAGATTTATGCAAGATCAGAGAGAATCTAAAAAATTATTCACACATATACAGAGAGACTTTATATTTGTGTGTGTATAAATATGAATACATATCTATATATAGCAAGAGAGCTACACACATCTACTGTGTGGGCCAAATGTTGATGTGGTGCAAGTAGCTAAAAAGTTGAGTCAATATAGCCATGTACTGCACATGTACTGGTACCAGATCTGATCAGTTTGAAAACCCTGCTTTCTTGTTCACTCAATAAAGGGGCTGAAATGAAAAGAAGGATGCTTTCTTTGCATTTATCTGGGGACCGTGGTTCTGAAGAGGAATGAGATTCTATAAATCTATAAACATATCGTCTCAGAAGTCAGAGCTAGAAAAGCTGTATGAGACCCCATTCCCCTTGACTAGGGCTGGATTGTGTCTTATAATGAATGCTCTACTGTTCTGTCCTCTCTAGTTTGAAAGGACTCAAGTGATGGGGCTTCCACCTTTTGAGACAGTTGTAGAGATCTCACTGTTAGGAGCATTTTCCCCTAATATTTAACCTAGGTTTTTCTTTTATTAAGGTATTTAATTATTTATACATAAAAACATTTCATTGTCTCAGCCCCTAGGCTCAGTTAGATCAATAAGCATATTTTTCTACAGTATTAACTATTTCTCATCAACAGTTGGCACCATCAAGAGTTCTGCCTTCATTGTACAGAAATGACACAAGGGATGTAAACTACTTTGTATTATATTAGAGCTAGGTGAATAGTACATTACATGACATTACAGAAATTAGTTCAGCCTCTTCTTTGATCACAGAACATCCCAAAGCAAAAAAAGCAATTTTCTCATATTTATTCGTTATTTAAAATATTTGACAATTTTTTTGCTTTTTAGTTTTTTATTAATCTGTTGGTTGTGACCAGCTATCTGCAAGGATTTGATATACGATATTCTGTTGTTAATTAGTCAGGACCTCTCTGAATGATCACATGATATTTTTTCTGTTCATTGACTAGATGATCACTCAAGCATTCCTGTCATGAACATTTGTGCACGTGGTTGTGAAATTTGTTTTGATATCTGCTTTCCACAGACATCTCTGCCAGTAGAACTTGATGGCTTGAGTGGTTCTGGAAAGCAGCCGCATAAGGGGTGTGAATCAGGGTGGAGCAAAGTCATCCAAATATTGTACGGAGTATTTTTGGGAAAGTTCACGCAGCATTTTCCCAGATATCAACTGTACAAAAAGCAAATCAGGAAAGTTGCTTTTATTTTTCTTGGCTAGTTAAAAATCTACATAGTTCCCTCAACACCCAAATAGAGACTGTTCTCATGACATCCCACCAGCCATGGCAGCTGAGAGCTCATAAGAATTCCAAGGACTGCTGGACACCTCCTGCTCCAACTCTTTGTTTGGCTCATGCTAAGTTTTGTATTGTGGACTTGATCCCATGCCTACTGAAGTCAGTGGGAGTCTATCCACTAACTTTAATAGGTATTGGATTGGATCTCACTTCACCAGACCCTGGAAGGAGGACAGCTGATCAGCAAGCAAGAGGTGCTCAGGACCCAGAGGCATTTCTGTTGCTGCTCTCTTACCTGTTGTGTTAGTGAGCTGGAAAGTGATTGACTTGTCAAGGATGCCGCAGACATTCCGGACGGACACCTGACATGTGTAACTGGCATAATCCTGTGGCCTCAGGTTTTTCAGCTTCAGAACTTTGGTTTCACCCTGGGAATTTGGAAAGAAGGGGAACAGAATAACTGAATGATAGATGTACAACAAACAGCTTTCGGCTACAAATCTGTGATCTGATTCTGAGACGTGCTGATCAATGGGAGTTGAGACCGCCCAGGACCTCTCTGTATCAGCCCCTCATTCCTTTGTAAAAGAAGCAATAAAATGTTCGTGCTGATAATTCCAACACTAGTCATTGTCTAAATAAATTAAATAAATAAATAGAATCAGCAGCACTACCATGTAACGTGGAAGCATTACTGAGCAGCTTTATAGATAATCTCTTGTCAATTGCTGTCAGGATCATCTTGCAGGATTGAAAGAATCTTAACTACTTAGAGCTAGATTCTGATCTCGCACTGGGATATCCAGCAATAGCTCTAGTCAGTGGAGTGTCAATGTCATAAAACCAGGGTAACCAAGATCAGATTCCAGCCCTTAGTCTTTTAATACTTGGCTAAATATATGCTCAACAGTTAAACTGTAAAAATTTGCAGTAGAGGAAAGAAAGGGTAATTAAGAGAAATATTAAAAGAAATGATCAAACCTTTATTTTCTCTTTGCTCAAGATTCTAATCTCATTTACACTGGTATATTTCCAGAGTAATGACACTGTCTTTAATGGAGTTGCCCTGGATTTTTCATACAAGTGTAACTAAAATCAGATTCTGGCACTGTCAGTCACTGGCACACAGCAGAAACAGAATAACTCTGTTAAATGCACATGATATGGGTTCTGTATATTTACAATTATGAGACACGCTTATGGGAAGTTCTGAGATGCACCCCATGGTTTGTACCCTCTAACTTGTATGCCTTTATGACAGTTTGCCTTTGTCCTTTTATTTGTGTAAATCTCTTTTTACAGATTTTTTAAATAAAAATCTGTAAACGTGAAAAGATATCAGCTTGACAAATCCTCCCGAGATGACTGCATGGGACAGGACATGGAGCTCACAAACATTAATATACATTGAACATGTAGTATCTGACCTGAGTGAATTAGAAGATAAATTCCTAGGGGACCAATACCCAAGTGAAAAACACTTCCCTGGAGATCCGTTGCTATGCTGCATGAACAAGGGCATTTACAATGTGCATGTCAACTAGTGATTTACACATGGTTCATATGCATCCAGTTTATTGATCAGTAGATATAGGGTCGGGTAAATGTGTATAAACCTAGATTGTAAATCAGTTTACAAAAGCATAAACTGTTAAGCCTTTAGCTCATTTGTAAAATGTCAGCCATCTAAATCTTATACTGACACCAGTGTATGTGGCCTGACTGGCTGAGAATACAACAGTACAAGTGTAGCTGAACTGTGATTTGTTAAACATGAGGCTTCTGAGTGACAAGACTGATTCTGCTATCACACCAGTTTTATATCCATGTAACTTTGCTAACTTCAATTTCTGGCTTAAGCCAGTAGAAAGAAGAGGAGAATCAGGGCAGCTCTGCATAAACAGGGCAATCCTACACCACTTTCCTTCTAGCTGGCATCTGTAGAAATGACCCATGCTGGCAGGGACATCCGTTGACAGGAACCCACAGATGCAACACAGAAGAGAACTTCTTTGACCTGTACTATTGTGGAAGGCACTATTCCACAGCCTAAGATCTCACCATTATCCAGTTTCTCCTGATAGTCAGCCTCAGACTCCCTGAAAAGGGAAAGCCAGAGGAGGAGGTGATGTTCTAAGGCCTGGAAATTCCTTACTGGACATTAGACAGCACTGGACTAGATGGAAAATCCCCTCAAGACCAAAGTAGCAGCACTGACCTACAATATATTTTTTAAAAAAAATCTATCACAGACCCACAGGGCTGTGCTCTCTCTGTCCCTATCTCTCTTTCGGTTTTTCTTCCAACTGCCCATTTCCATGGCATGCAGGGAAGGCTTGTTACAATAAACTATGAACAATGCCTCAATAACTGAGAGCTTGCCTGGGACATGGCTCAAAAGAAAAAAAGATCAAACCTGGCCAGAATCTGCTCCAGGCCCAGTTGCAGGAGCCTTGGGTTGGCAGCGAGATGTGAGGGATGAAGCTGTCCCCTCAAGAACTACCCTTTCGCCCCATCTCCTCCTCATTGCCTCATGGCATCGTTTTGCCTCATTAACCAACTTCAGCAGTGTCAGCAAGGCAGTCACTGAGGGGCGTTGAAACCCATAGCAGATTTTAGGGCACCATTTCCCAGAATGCTTTGGATGGCAGACTACCCAAGAGCATTCCCTTCCACCACCACTACAGTTGCAGAGAAGTAAAACACTGGGACTTAAGGAGCAATGTGTGGAGGGGGGAGGAAACAAGCATAAGAAAGCGTGAGGAATTTGACTTGCATATTAAGGTGGGGGGAGAGGGGGAAAGAGAGAGAAACAGAGAGGAAGAGTACATGTGTATTTGGGCTGCACATGCTGCCATTCGGAAAAGCTCTTCATTATTAGCACCGTCAGTTCCAGCAATTACAAATACCCATGCTTATTTCCAGACAAGAAACACTCTTCATAAATAGGAGACGTATGGTATCCAATCAGGAACAGAAACAGTGCCACATGACTTAGGGAACCAATCACATGGCCCGCTCAGTGAATCATCTCAACCATTCAAATTAATTTCCACAAACTCTTCATTTAATGTTAGGAGTAACTGACACAAACATGAAAACCCTGGCCGCTCGCAGGCAGTTTGCCAAAAGGGAAAAGGGATAAAAATCTGTTGGCTGTGAATAGTGCACGCGGCTCTCGGAGCGCATCAGCACGCGTGCAGCAATGGGAGGCTAGGGGACGTGCAGCTGGAGAGATGGGAGGACAGGGGAAGAGTACCGGGGGCCTATGGACTGGATTCCATTTCTCTCTTTAAGGAGCAGAACCAAACAGAATAACCTGGCCTGGATTCCTGAGGTTTCCTGCCTAGCCATCCCTAGCTCCATCCCCAAAGAGGCTGCAGTGCCCCTTGGGCACGGGCATCATTCTGATGGTGGGACAGGAAATTACCAGCTATGATCCTCCCTCGTGCTCCACTCCTCTCCCTTTGTCTACACTAAACACTTTAGGGGAAGCTCTGCAGGCGGAGGAGTCCTCTTGATCCATCACCGACCTCTGTATTGGGAGTGTCCTTGCAATCCACACTTCTCCTACCACCCTCTCCTTAGTATATGCAACAAGCCAAGAGGGGAGAGAGAAGCATCACCCACAGACAAACTCTGCAGGGATCCTGGATTATTGGGGAACTATGGTGGGTGCCAGGAGGAGGACAACATTTCCCCTCCAGGCATGGTAGGGATGGACCCATGATGATCTTCAGGTCCTGGTGGGTGATTTGCCAACACAAGCCAGTGGTGAGGTTTGGGGGTGGGTGATGTCTCTCTCACCTGTGTGTAGAGTGGCTCATAGATATCCACTCCATTATCCTGGCTGTGGGAGAGTGTCTCAGCACCCCGTTTCCAGATGAAGCGAGCAGGAGGGTTAGAGTTGACGGTGCACCGGAGGAAGACCGTCTTCTCCTGGTAGAAGCTGCCACGTACATCGCTGATGGTCTGGTGGACGGTGAGAATGGGCTCATCTAGATCTGGAAGGGAGGGGGGGAAGGTCCGTGGGGGCCATTAGCAAGGTTCAGGCCAGGGTACGCGCAGCCTGGTGAGCAGACAAAGCTCCAGGAGAGAGGAGAAGAGGGGAGACCCCACATACACACACTCAGTCAGCCAGTGAAAACACTAAGCTAGAAGCAGACCTGACTCAAAACATGGCACCTGAAGGGAACTGATGGGAGAAACCAACCTTCTCCAGTCCACTCCACAACATTCCAGGAGCAGGAACTAAGCTCCGATTTGCAGCCTCCAGCTGGCAGTAAGATGAACTGATTAGCTATCTGGCAGGACCCCAATGACATCATTCATGCTCCCAGATCACCTCCCCCCACTCCAATCTCAATCCTCTGTTCTAGCTGACAGGCAAAGGGCGCCAAACCCCAGGAACTCTCCTCCCCCACCCTTGTTCCCCTCTGCTCCCACCCTTTACTTCCATGGCCTCTGTCCCCGAACGGGAAGGGATTTCTCCTGGGACGTTGGGGCTATGTCTTCTCTTGGACATGGCCAGACAATGCAAAAAAACATGAAAAACCCTAAAGCTGAAGAGCAAATGGGAACAGACAGAAAGACAGAGATGGAGATTCATCTCACAGACAGGAAAGAGTCTGGCAGGATGTCCACCATGGGAACATGGGATGTAAGAACAGAGGAACATCTGGATGCAGCCTCTTCTCTCCCGTTAAAAGTGTACCCCAACCCCTTCTTCCTATTACCATGTGCACAGATCCTATCTCCCCTCCACTATCCCCTCCTCCCCTTATTAAAAAAGCAATGAAAATATCTTCCTTCCCTACCCCAAAACTATCCATTAGACTGTCCTCTTCTCTCTCCCCTCCCTAGAAAAAAACACCCTCCCAAGTCCTCTCTCACTTCCCCTGCACCAAAATCATGTGAATCCCAGCCCTCTCAGCGATGGGATTCACCTTTAATTTGAGAGGATCTGAAGAAGAGTCCTGCAGAGAGTCCCATTTGGGGAGCTCGCCATGCTGGCAGGCTTTGCCCACTGCAACCTTCCTGCTAGAAAGGGGCTTCTCAAACTGTGCACCTGCGCTGTGAGGGGCTGGTGGGGGAGCAGGAAGGGGAGATGGGGCTCCCTCAGACAAAGGGGCTCCCAGACTCCAGCAGCTGGAGAACCCCTGGACTGGAACATCAGACAGCATCACCGTTGAGATTAATAGACATTCAGACCCCGTTTAAAGTTGTACTAATTTGGAGAGATGGGACCAAACTGGACCCCTGAATCTGACATGCCCACAACCCCTCTCACAAACACCCCACATTTTGAGGGGAGGGTGGCCACTGAACTTAGTGGAGTGACTCTGAATATCCCCCCCATCACCAAGCTCAGAATCAGGTCCCAACTTGACTGTGAATGCTACATCTGAGGTAACTATCAGGTAAAACTCATGCACACTGCCTTCATTTGTGCCTCTCTGCGACTCCCTCCACCCCAGAGTCCATGAAGGGAAAGGATGCATTCCCATCACTCCTTGTTCTTACATGTCTCTGGATCTTAAAATATTGGTTCAGATGTTTGCAACTTTGGAAATCTGGCTACAGAGGGAAAAGGTTAATCGCTGTTAATGCGCTCTCTGACTAGCATGCCTTCCCCACAGAGATGTGTGCATGGACCAGTCTATTTACATATTTTAATGAGGCGTGTGTTCTGAAGACAGCATTTATAATAGGAGCCAAGATTTGTTAGCCTGACAGCACCATGGCTCAGGGACATGAGCAGAACTGTTAGCTGAATGACAGAAAGAGAGAGAAGAAAAACAGAGAGATGAGACCCTTCTCTACACATGTTGTTAACAGGAGAGCTAACTGAATTTTATACTATCCTTCCCCTTCATTCATGACCCTGGGCAGAGCCTACCACCACCCCACTCCTCTATTTCCTTCCTTTATCCCTCAAGACATTAGAAGACTTGAGTTACAGCTAACATCCTTCCAGCCTTCTAATGCTTAGTCAACGGGAAGCAAGAGGGTCATTATTACAATAGATGTTCGTCCAACCCCCATGGACAGAGCACACCAACTCCCCAAAACTCCCAGCCCCCGTCCAGTTGCACTCTCCCCATGGTAGTGCAGAGCGTTATCTTCCTTTATATTCCTAGATTTCCTCCTTCAAACCCTCTTTTAATAGCTGCCAGCCCTTGGTGCAGCCCTCCTGAGAGAAGCTACAATAAGTACCAAGGAAACACATATGTCCCTGGTGCACAGTAACTCCGCTGAAGTCAATGGAGTTGCACTAGGGATACATTTAGCACTGACCCAACCGCATGGAATGCTTCAATAACAGCATCTCCCTCTTTCCATTTGTCTTCCCTTTCCCCAGCATGGAACCGCTCCAGGAAGCAGCATCCCTGCCTAGTGCAGTGAGACCTAGGAACTTTCTGCTGGCAACTGCAGCTTCCTAGATCCCCCTGCCCAGGTGGCTGGTTGGCAGCTGTTGATACTCAGCTGCACACTCCCTTGCTTTTTCCCCAAAGGAAGACTTATTTCAGTGAAAGTCAAAAGGATCGGGAGCTCTGGAAGATCTGGGTGCATAAATGACATCCTACGCCCTCCATCCATGAGACTCGGCCTCTTTAGGGCTTCAGTCTCCAGGTCAGTTTAGAGCTTCCTTCTCATGAAAGCAAAATGCCTTCAGAACCAGGACTGTACATACTAAGCATGACAAGGCCAAATCCATGCCTGGTGCAACTCCCTGGCTTCAGGAGAGCGACACTAAGGGTGGATGTGGCCAAAAGTGTGTTTGTGTTTTGCTCTTCCCATAAACCACTTGATCTTGATCCAAGAGAGACTGACACACCCCAGCCCTCACCAAACCAGGACAGGGAGCAGTTAGCCTCCTGATTCTGGCCCAAGACAGTGGGATCATTCACTGAAGGCTACTGTACCCTCCTTGGAACCATCTGCATGTGCCTAATGGAGCTCCCTGGGCAATCTGCAATACATCCTGCTGAATGTTCCAGAGTGCACCAGTGAGCACCAGGGTTGGTCACTGAGGACACTAAAACCAAGAGCAGCATTGAGATTATGGGGACTATTTCCAATTATGTATTAGGAGGGAGGGAAAGAAGGGTATGGTTTGAAATTCTGGCTCAGCTGACTAAAGGCTGGCCCTGGTGATCCCTCAACTGACTACCTGATCTTTCCTAACTGCTCCCTTTTATACATAGCAAATAGTGAAAGAAAGCGGACTCTTCTCCCAGAAAACACACAAACAAGAGATGCATTACCAAGTCCATGTGCAGAGTAGATGTTAGTATCAGAAAGTCCTTGGCCACCCCATTGGCCCCACAGTTCTAAAGGTCAGAGATGCATGAGGAACCATAGGACTCTACATCACCCTACTTCCAAACTGCACCCCAGATGCAAAGGGACCTCCCACAATTTACAATGCTCATATCAAGAGTCTTCCCACAATCCCATTCCTAAAGACACAGAGCCCAGACTAGCTGCTGTGCCAGGGGCTGAGAAAACCAAAGTTCCCTTTGTAGGGGAGCAATTAAATGCCTGAACTGTATACATGAAAGGGGAAGGGTGGACAAGCCAAGAGTTCCTAGATGGTTTGGAAACTTCTCAGAGCAAAGGCAGCTAGAATCCATGGAGAAACAGTGACCCCACCCACAGCAGGATTAGCTGCAGGAGGAGTTACATATGTCCGCTGCCTAAGTAGTAGGATGGTACTCACCCAACACTGCCCAGTGGGGTAAAGCAATGGGGCAAGATAAGGGAGGAGAAAAACTCAAACCAAAGCAGAAGGCAACAGTCAAAGCTGATTTAAAATAGGAACCTGCCCAGGCTGCAAGATACAGTTCTGGGTCCTAATTCACACAAAGTTGTGGGGGTGCTCAGGCCCATCTCTAATGTAAAACTTTACTTAATGTTTAATTAGACCCTCAGAACTGAGGTCAGCGAGGACCTTGGTTTGGTGCCACCAGGATTGGAAGGGAACCGCATCAGTTGGTTGCCCCATGCAATGAGCAGAATTCCCAGCACACAAGGCAGCAGCTTGATGGGAGTCTGTGCTGTACTGTGCCTGCCTATTCTCCGCAAAGCAGAAAGTGTCTACCTAGTAAAGTTCCCTCAAAATTGTGCTGGGTTCCAGGTCTTTGGTCTCTCCCACAAGGGGGTACCCACCCAACAGCAGCACAACCCCATTCTAACCTTCTTCATAACTGGCCACAACAGCCCATGTATAAATGTTGCCCCCTACAAGGGGTAATAACTGGAATCTCAAAGGTGAGAGAGACCCAGGTAGAGCAATAAAAGCCCAGAGGAATTTCAGATTATATCTCTTCCTTTATGGCTTAAATTGAGGGATTCTTGGCTTCCCTCCTATGCTCACCCCTTATTTAGCCATTCACAATTCAGCCTCCTTGGGGGCATCCCAGAATCCTTTGCTCTGTTCTGACAGTGCTTCAGATGAGGCACAGTGGGAATCAGTGCAATGGTTTCTGAGGTGTTCCAGGCATCTGAGGTGGATCCAGTTTGGAGTGGAGAGCAAGTCAATGTCAAAAAGGAGAAAAATGAAAGGGAACAGAAGCCAAACACCCTCACCACCCCAGACAACCACTGGGGACCCTTGGGGGGATCATGGTCCCTTGGCTGAGAGGAGTTGGCTTAGACAGGCAAAGTCATCTTGCCCCACAAAGGGTATAACATCCCAGGGGGAAGTGTGTTCCGGAGGTACCACTTTGGTCCCTTTGTCCCTAAGGGGGTGAGCATGGTTCTAGGTTCATGTAGAGTCCTACTGGTCACACAGTTAGTTATAGACACGCAATAGAGCTGTGGGATGCTCTGGGCTGCCGCTAAATGACTTACACTGCACATCTACTCGAATGGACTTGATGGCAGGGACCCCAACCCCATTCTCTGCTTTACAGTAATAGCGGCCTCCCTGCAGCCTCTGGATCTTCTCAATCCGAAGGGTCTCGTTAAACACCGATGTCTCCTGGAATTTGTCCGAGGCACTACCAGCAGTTTTGGTCCACCTCACCTGCAGGGGAATAGGAGAGGGAGGGAGGCAAACACAGCAAAAGGCCACACAGATGGACTCAGAGCTGTGGACACAGCTTTAAGACCTCAGATTACAGCAGCACTCACCTTTGTGCCCCTCATCTGAGAAGGCAACACTCCCCACCCTTTGCCCACACAGTCAGGCACAGCTATGTTCACTGGAACCTAGGCAGGTCTAGCAGCTGATCCCAAAATGTCCCTGCCAGATGGCTGCACCTGCCCATCACCAACCCCCAACACACTTGTGCCCTGCAGTGACCCCGAAATGTAACAGCTCCTCCCATCTTGCTGTGTGTTCCCCTGCCATTAAACTCCCTCTACTATTCTCAAACGTGCATTGCGTTTGCTCACTCCTGCACAAAACCTTTGCCAAACCCAGTTTGCTTAGTGCTCGCACACACAGGGCTTTCTGTGCCAATCCTTGGAGGGCAGAAACTGGCTTGCAAGCCGAGCGTACGTGGCCAGGAGGGGGGGGGCCTTTCAGGCAACTAGCTCATGGCTACAAAGCTATTATCACCACTTCACTTGGCACCTTTTCATCATTCTCCAGATAATGGAGAACAAATAAACATACAGAACATATAGCAAATCTCCAGAACACAAAGACCTCGTAGTAATGGGGGACTTTCACTACCCAGACATCCCTTGGAAAAGTAATACAGCAGAACACATTTCCAGTAACTTTTTGGAATGTACTGGTGACAACCATTTGTTTCAGAAAGTGGAGGAAGTAACCAGAAGGACGGCCAGTTTAGACTTGATGCACACTAAGAGGGAAGAATTGGTTGCGAATCTGAAGGCAATTTGAATGAAAGTGATCATGGAATGACTGATTGCATGACTCTAACAAAAGAAAGGAGTGAACAAAACAATGGACTTCAAAAAAGCAAATTTTAACACACTCAAAGAACTGGTAGGTAAGGTCCCATCGGCAGAAAATCTAGGGGATAAAGGAATTCAGGAGAGCTGGTAGTTTCTCAAGGAGACAATATTAAAAGGCACAACTGCAAACTATTCTGATGCAAAGGAAAGATGAGAAGAATAGTAGTAGGCCAATATGGCTCCATCAGAAGCTCTTTAAAAAGTACCTGAAAAATTATAAAGGAATCCTACAAAAAGTGGAAACATAGATGAACTGTTAAGGAGGAGTGCAAAAGGACAGCGCAAGCAGGTAGGGACAAAATCAGAAAGGCTAAAGGGCTTGTCTACGCTTGAAACGCTGCAACTGTGCCATTGTAACAGTAATGCTGTTTAAGCGCTTCCATGCGGACACTACCTAATTCTTCCATCGAACTAGCATTGTCTACACTGGGGTTAGTTCAGCTTAACTATGTAGCTCACGAGTGTGGATTTTTCACACCCCTGAGCGATGTAGCTGGGTCACCCTAACTTTTTAGTGCAGACCAGGCGTCAGGCACAAAATGAGTTACACCTGGCAATGGACATAAAAGGCAATATGAAGAGGTTCTTTAAATAGATTAAAAGCAAGAGAAAGACCTAGGAAAGTGTAGGTCCTCTACTTGGCTGGGAAGAAGAGCTAATAACTGATGACATCAAGAAGGCTGAGTTATTTAATGCCTATTTTGCTTCAGTCTTCACTAATGGTGACCAGATACTCCATACAATTAAATATTAACAACAAGGGGAAAGGAACACAAGGCAAAACAGGGAAAGAACACGTTAAAGAATATCAGGATAAGTTAGAAGTACTGTATTCAAGTCGATAGGGCCTGATGAAATTCATCCTAAGGTATTTAAGGAACTAGCTGAAGCAATCTCAGAACTGTTAACAATGATTTTCAAGAATTCATCAGGGATGGGTGAATGCCAGAGGACTGGAGAAAAGCAAACATAGTTAACCATCTTTAAAAAGAGGAACTAAGGGGACCGGGGCATTATAGACTAGTTAGCCTAAACTTCTATACCTGGAAATTTACTGGAACAAATTATTAATCAATCTATCAATTTGTAAGCACCTAGAGGATAATAGGGTTATAAGGAATAGCTATGTCAAGAACAAATCATGCCAAACCAGCTTGATTTACTTCTTTGACAGGGTTACTGGCTTAGTGGTTGGGGGAAAGCAGTAGACATGGTATATCTTGATTTTAGTAAGGCTTTTGATGCAGTTCCACATGACATTCTGATAAGCAATGTAGGGAAATGTTGTCTAGATGAAACTAATATAAGGCAGGTGCACAGCTGGTTGGAAGACCATACTCAAAGAGTAGTTATCAATGGTTTGCTGTCAAACTGGGAGAGCGAATCTACTGGGGTTCTGCAGGGGTCAGTCTTGGTCCAAATACTATTCAATATTTTCATTAAAAAACTTGAATAATGGAGTGGAGAATATGCTTATAAAATTTGAGGCAGACACAAAGTTCGGAGGGGTTGTAAGCACTCTAGAAGACAGAATTAGAATTTAAAATGAGCTTGACAAATGAGAGAATTGATCAGAATTCAACAAGATGAAACTCGTAAAAGATAAGTACAAAGTACTACATCTAGGAAGGGGAAAAAACCAAATGCCCAGCTACAAAATGGGGAGTAGCTGGCTAGGCAGCAGAACTGCTGAAAAGGGGTTATTGTGGATCACAGGTTGAATAGATGAGTTAACAATGTGATGCAGTTGAGAAAAAAGATACATATTTTGAGATGTATTAACAGAAGTGTCATATGGAAGACATGGAAGGTAATGATTTCACTCTCCTTGGCACTGGTGGGGCCTGGAATACTGTGCCTATTCTGTGTGCCATACTCTAGGAAAGGGTGAGGAAAAACTGGAGAGAATCCAGAGAAGAGCAAAAAAAATTATTGATAAATATAGAAAACTTGACCTTCGAGGAAAGGTTAAAAAACTGGGCATGTTTAGTCTCAGGATGACATGACGGGGGACCTAACTGTCTTCAAACATATTAAGGACTTTTATAAAGAGGACAGTGATCAATTGTTCTCCATGTCTGCTGAAGGTAGGACAAGAAGTAATGGGCTCAATCTGCAGCCTGAGAGATGTAGGTTAGATACTAGGAAAAGCTTTCTAACTATAAGGGTAGTTAAGTGCTGGAATAGGCTTCCAAGGGAGGTTGTGGAATCCCCGTCATTGGAGATTTTTAAGAAAAGGTTAGATACACACCTGTCAGGGATATTCTAGGTTCACTTGTTCCTGCCTCAGCACAGGGGGCTGGACTTGATGACCTCTCAAGATCCTTCCAGCCCTACATTTCAGTGATTCTATGAATGGGGATATTTCATCTGTTTGGCTTCCAAAGTGAGAAGTGCAGCTACTGCTGTTAGCCTGTTGTCTCCCTCTCTGGAGGGGGCCCCACCAGTGGTTATTTTTGTAAGTCTCTCTTTTGTAGTAAACACACTTTAATAAAAGAAAAAGAGCACCTCAGAATTCATTTTTGTTACATGTTTAGTCTTCAAACACCACCTGCAGATTTGTCGGTCATTTCACAGTGAACGGAGGGGCTGGAGAAACGTGCCCCAAGAGGCTGAAGTCGTATCTGTATATCCCATAAAAGGTACAGCACAGGCAGCAGCGGTGCAAGCTTCCCCCTACCCCAACCCAGAGAGCATGAAAGGAGGTCACTGCCCAGGGCCCGCTTGTTCATTTGCCTCTCAGTGTCCTTTGGTGGCTGCCTCTGCTCTCAGGGTATAGCTACACTGCAGCCAGAGGCGTGACTGCAGCACTTGTACACATACCTGAGGCAGCTTTGACCTAGGTAGCTTGAACAACAATATTTGTGAAGGCATGGCCGCACATTCAGTACAAGCCCACCCAGGACTCCAGGTATGTACCTGAGTGACTAGCCTGAGCTGCCACGCATGCTGCTGCAGATTCATTCCTATTGCTTTTCAAGCTAGCTAGGGTATATCTACACACGGCACAGTCACACCTTTGACCGGGGTGCTGAAACAATTTGTATAGGGGGGGTTCTGAGAGCCATTGAACCAACCTGTAAACCCTGTATAGGATGGAAACTACTTCAAACCAGGGGGTGCGGCACAACCCCCAGCACCCCTACTTCCAGCACCTATGGAAAAGTTATTTACTTGTTCCCATAATATAAGAACTAGGGGCCACCAAATGAAATTAATGGGCAGCAGGTTTAACACAAATAAAAGGAAGTTCTTCTTCACTCAGCGCACAGTCAACCTGTGGAACTCATTGCCTGAGGAGGTTGTGAAGGCTAGGACTACAACAGGGTTTAAAAGTGAACTGGATAAATTTGTGGAGGTTAAGTCCATTAATGGCTATTAGCCAGGATGGGTAAGGAATGGTGTCCCTAGCCTCTGTCTGCCAGAAGGTGGAGATGGCTGGCAGGAGAGAGATCACTTGACCATTACCTGTTAGGTTCATTCCCTCTGGGGCACCTGGTATTGGCCACTGTCGGCAAGCAGGATATTGGGCTGGATGGACCTTTGGTCTGACCCAGTATGGCCATTCTTATGTTCTTATGCCTTTGACTGCAATACCGTAATCCCCGAAGCACCAGTTGCTATGGTGGCTTCCGGCAATCTGGACACCTAGCCCCTAGCAGCTGGGTTGAGATCCACCAGATCATTTTGCACTGAACACAAAGCAGACGGTAAAAGGACATTCATTCATGACTGACCTCACGCTAGGCAGAACTGCTGGAGGGGAGCGGGCACCTTGGTCCATGCCCACCACCAGTAGACATGGGGCTGAACTGGAGCCATTGCTCTAGAGATGGCAGGATTCTACAGTCCACTCCCCTGCTGGGCAGATTTGCTCAGCTAATGGCCGTCTGTGATGGATTCCTTTAACCTTAGTAGGCTTATGCTGAGATCGTTTTAGGGCCCCAAATCTCAGAGGCTCTTGTTTGCACAGCCGCTTCAGTCAGCTCTTTAATCTTTCCCCAGCCTTTTCATTTCAACCTCGTTTAAATATCTGGGCTACACGTTAAAGCTTTAGTGAGTAACTGGAAGAAAGGGAGGGAAAAGATTAGACAAAGGCTAAGAGAAGAGCTTTGATTTGGAGTAGTGGGGGAAATGGGGGAGAGCATGCGTGGGAGTGGGGTTAAGAGACAGCTGGGATGTGGGCATAGCTCCGTGTAAGCCAGTGTTCCATGTCTGCCTGCCCTCTTTGGACACACACGCCAGTGTCCCGTGTGCACACCTGGGCTCTGCACGTGCTAGTGTTACACACAAACAGATTCTGGGGATGCCACAGCTTCTTGTGCAGCAGTGTTCTGTGTGCACCAATGGTACATCATTGTTCTCAGTCCTGCCTGGCTCAGAGCGCCCATGAGCTGCACAAAGCCTGCAAGCTCTACATGCTCCCAGGCAGAATGGGCACCAGTTCTCTCTCCATGCCTCTATTCTGCACACCCAGGATCTGACCACTGTGGATATGATCAGTGTGCCCAAGTGCCTAGGCTAGGTGATCCTCCACAATGATACCTGAGAGGCTCTGTTGAGTGGCCCGGCTGCCCGACATCCTGGCTCAAACTGTCTCCATCTTTTTGGTTTTTAAAAGACATTTTGTTGGCTAATTCTAACTTGAATTCCTTGGCTGAGCTGCTCTCTCCCCTTTGTCATTTCCTAGCAGCCAAGGCCCTAGAGACATGTAGCACCTGGTCAGTTAGTGCAGGGAAGGGGTGACTGGCACACACAGAACTACAGCTTAGCAGCATCAGTGCCTACGGCTGGCAAGGCTGCTGCAGGGGCAGCAGGAACTGCTGAACTTCTCACTAACCCTCTTATAACCCTCCCCTGGAGAGCTTCATTCCCAGTGTAGCTCACTCCCCAGGGTTTATTCTGGCCCCGAAGGCCCAAGTTTAGCCACAGTTTTACCCATGCTGTGGGGTCATTTACACACACCAGCTGCTATGTAAGAATTTCCCTGCAGTCCTCTCACCTCTACGGCATGTGTCTGAATCCAGCTCTGGACAGCGGCAATCAAAAATTACCACCACTGGCAGCTGCTTGGCATCCACCGTATGAAATGAGTTGATGGGTCCCAGTCCAGGTCATCGTGGACAAGTGTCCACATCAGAAAAATACCCCTCCCGCAATGTTACCCAAACTGAATGATCCCCTTTGCTGGCCTGGTCCAAGAGGCCAAGGCTGAACAGGCCATAAAGGTTCGATTCCACTCCTACGTTGGTGAGGTGTGAAGGGGAAGCTTGTGCTACCCCTGTCCAAGCTGTGCCTGTCCTGTGGAGAGAGGATTGGAGTCTCTAGTGTTACCTACACCACCCTGAATTCAACACAGCCCATGTTTTTAGTTCATTCTGGCCCATTAGAATGGTAGGCGCTCTGGAGAGAGCCTTGTGCTACCAATATACAGAAACACAGGCAGAACTGGGCAATATTTCACCTCAAGTCCTGTTGCTCCCAAAACACAGTTCCCATGAGTACTCGAGCCACAGGGGAATCTCCATATGCTGCACAGTGGTAGGACTTCTAGCCTCGTTGTAGGCTGCAGCCCTAGCTCCAGAGGACACCAACTCATCCAGTGTCTCTGCTCCTCAGCCCTTCCTTTCTTTTGTTACAGCTGCTGCCCAGGAAGCCAGGAGAGAAAGAGAGGAGAGGAACCTACCTCCAAAAATGTAGAAGAGTGAAGGTCGTGGGGAATGGTGTCCTCCAACCACCCCCAATGTCTCCTCTACGAGGCAAGATTAGAGTGAACCCAACAGAGAACCACAGGGGTGAGGGTGACTGGCATTACAGAAAGGTTACCTGTGGTCGTGGGTGTCCGGTGACCAGACACTGCAAGACCAGCGTGTCGCCCTCCCGGATAGTGTACACTCGTTCACTGATGTTATCTTCCTTCACCACACAGGCCTGCCCAGCATGGATGATCTGGGCCTGAGCTGGAGCTGGGAAAGAGAGAACTAATTAGAAAAAGGAATGCCAGCAAAGTATAGGTGGAATCCAAGTCCTCACAAAGCTGTTGGACTTGCCACACCTCGCCCCAGGAGCAACGCAACCTCTGCTGGGCTGCAGAAGGTGAAAGCAAGACTGGAGAGGCAAGGGCATCATTGCTCTGAAAACTGGGGAATTTCCTCCCTCCCCTGGCAACAGTGAATTTAATCTAGGGGAAGAAACTAGGATTAGCAGCTCTGGAGACTGAAGACTAGAGTACACTGCCCCTCTCCGAGAGATAATGTAAGCTAGGGATCCATAGGAACCAGGAACTTCTGAACTATATTCCTAGCTCTGAGAAGGAGCGTTGTCCGGGACTGGCTGTGTGACCTGGTCAAATCAGGAGCGCTCTGTGCCTGTAGAAGAGGGATTATGATTGTGATTTACCTTGCAGTGAGGTTATGGGAGTTAATCAGCCAGTCACTCCAAAGGGCTCTGCATTGCTGTATAAGCACTGGCTATTAGTACTTATCCCCAGAACAGGTTACAGCACAGGCCACGGTAGGTACAAGTCTCCCCCATGCTGTCCCATCAACATGCCTTAGCCCTGTTCTAGAGGGATCCTCCTCTAGGGGTGAGAGAGGACTTCATTTTTTGTGGCTCCTTAAATCCTTGAGATTTCTGCTGAGACTCCAACAAGGGCCAATTAGTGACAACACTAGGAACTGAACCGAGACCACCAACGCTTTTCATGGAGGCCAATGCAGCAGCATCTGAAAGGAAAGATTTTTGGTCCCCAACCCCCCACAAAGAGGGAAGTGAAGGTGAAAGGTTCCATATCCTATTACCAATTCCTTAAGCAAACCAATGCCTCACCCCAAACCCTAACAGTCAGTCCTGATCAACAAGAACAGGAGCCATTTCTACAAGTAATAAGGGGGAATATATAAAAAATCTGGCTTGAGAGGACCTGCATCAACAACCATCCGGTCCACATGCTGAGAGCGCTCATGATCACTGCAGCAGCTGGGGAGTGTTGTATGTGACTGTGCGCATGCCCATTGGATACCAGTGCTTGGCCAGAGAGAAAACTGCAGCCTAACTTTAAGGCATAGATAAACCTGCAGATGTTACTAGTTCAGTGGGGCATGTCTCCTTCCTGCTGCAGCACGTCCCTGTGAATTCAGCCCCTCAGCCCTACCACCCCCAGTGTAATTCAATACAGGACAACTTTGAGAGGGAAACAAAGAAAGGGCTTAAAGCAAAGAATTTTATAAAAACTCTCCAAACCAAGCACAGGGTTTGCAAGGAAACCCCGTTACACAGGCAGAGTTAAATACCAGCTTTGGCACAAAGTTTGCTGAGGTGCAGGGACTTTTTGAGTAAGCCACAGATCCCGTCACCGTGCAACCACCAGGGTTGAAAAATCAAAATATTTTTAGCCAGTGCTAAATGAAAGCACTGCTTTGTGCAGCTCTAAACAGCCAGCTCCGTATTCACTAGCAGCAGAGGCCCAGGCCAGGTTGGGCTTGGACAGTGGAAAAGCGGGGTTGCAGTTGTGTTACTGAGACCAAAGTTGATGTAAGTTGGGGCAGCTCCATTGCCTTTACCCAAACTACGCTAATTTATAATAGCGGAGGCTCTCACCCCCAACTGGGAAGGAGGGTTGCATTTCAATGACTGGCTACCGTGTTCCAACAGGTGACCATTTATAAAACACATCAAAGGTGAAGGCTGCAGTGCTGGAATGGGTCTGCATGCTGGGTGATCATGCCCCCTCTATCATCTTCTCTCCTCTCTCAGTCCAGTTCAATGGCAATTTATTTGCAGGATCATCAGATAAGTATTGTCCAATCAACTGTGAGCTAATAGAATCAATGCACTTATTGGAATAATATTATAGCAAATATATGGACGCTCATCTCTGCCGCTCCTTCCCCCTCCTACCTATAGCGTCTGGAGAGATCTCCTGGGATAGCTCTCACAAGAGTCTTATCATTAAAAACTAAAACACTGAAACCAGGATACAAAGCTACATTGATATGACTGAGCAGATGAGAGACTTGCCTTTCCTGAAAGGATGGGGGATTATTATTCGCTAACCATGTCGGGAGAGGGGAGAAAGTGGAAGCACTTTAAAAAACAGAAAGGGCTTGGTATCTGTAAGGGTAAGCTAGCACTATGGCTAGTGAGGGGTAAGAAAAGGTGGTGCAATCTTCTCACACACAGCTCTGCCATGTCCCCTCAGTGCTGACCAGAAGTCCTTTGCTCTGCTATTCCAGTCCTGGGCCCCCATCCCCAGCTCCAGACGTGCCAGGGCACCTCAATCCTGCCTCTGCAGCACCGACTATCAGTCACACTGATTGTGCCCAATTCTGGATTCGGGAGGAATCTCCACTGCTGATTAAAACAGAGACACCCCTCCAGCCCCAATCTCATCCCGAGTTCTCTCCTTGAAGCTGGGCTGCCTGCATTCCCACAGACTCTTCCCGTCTCGGAGCTCTTTAGCTTGTGGTAATAGCTCAGCTTCTGTCTTGTTAACTTAAATGTTTCCCTAAATTCCTCTGTGCACCCTGCTTACTGTATAGTCCAGCTTGCTTTAGATCTTCTAATTTCTGTGGCTGTCTTCTCTTTGGTTAATGCCCCACTGAAGTCTCCGCTTTTTTTGCTCCTCTCTGATTAACCATTTCCCTCCTGCCAGCCCTATCTCCAAGACAGCCTCCATGGGCTAGTCTACGTGGGGAATTTTATCAGCACAGTTATACCGGTATAACTTCCCATGTGGAAACACTCTGGAATAAAAGTGCCTTTTTCAGGTTAGTTTATGTTGCTCTGGAAGTGATATAAGATAAATTAGAAAAAAGCACTCATTCTGGAACAGAGTGCCCACGGGGGAGTTATACTGGTAACTATAGTGATAAAATTATGCTGGTACATTTCCATGTGTACACGGTCCCTAAGACATGTTCCCTGTCCTCTGTCGCTCCACAGAGCTCTCTCTAGTCCAGTGGGTTTCCATAGAGCTCAGAAGCAAGACTATATTTTTAGCTTTATTGGTAAGAATCAGTAACTTGGTTGAGCCAAGGGGTGCTGGAGCAGGGGGCCATGGTTCTCCCACTTTTTACCAGCCATAAGGACGAAACACGGGGGGGAAAGAGGGGCAGGGCCTCAGGGAGAAGGGGCAGCATGGGAGGGGCACTGTTGAGCACCAGTGCACCCCCCCCCCGGCACGGTTAGGAAGCTTCTGCTGCCCCTGGTTGAGCCTCTTTGCAGCAGGACCCCTTCCCCCGATCACAGAGAGGGGCCCTTGGGAGAGTGAACCACTGCTGCTGATAAACCCTGGTCCAAACAAAGCAGTAGACTCTCTCCTGCAGTAACAGCACTGAGTCTCCAGCAACAACAACAGTCATTTCATCTGTCCTCTAAACCCAGTTTGAGCCCAGGTCTCTAAAAGGAGAGTTCAGAAAACCAGCTGTACCATCTGCAGACGGCTTGTGAAAGCACTTGGCTACCACATAATGGGAATCTAATCAGAGAAAAAACTTTGCCATCAGTTATGTCTTGACTTCAGTGAGACAGCAGGGAGATAGCCAAGGACAAACTCTACTCTCAGTGTTTTGCAGGAAAGATATCCTAGTGGTTAAATCACAGAATTAGAAGCTGTGAGATCTGGGTTCTGATCTCAACTCTGCTGGGATGTGCTGTATGGTCTTGGAAAAGTCACTTTGTCCCTCTGTAAAATGGTATGATGAGGATTAATTACATTTGCAAGGTGCACACATGGAAGGAATATTATTATTTCACATCATCCTGGGTCCCATGGGGTTTTTTAGCTCACAGAAAGGTTACAGGTCCCCAGTACAGTAGACAGGAATACCTCCCTCCTCAGGTAGTGGGACTGCATCTGTCACAATAAACAAGCTTTGTGGAAGCCACTTTCTCCTGTTAGGAACAGGAAGATCAGACTGTGAGGCAAGGGGGCTGATGCTTGGGACTGAAGCAGTCATCCCTGTGAGAGTCCCATAAAGTATGAGCCCTGGGGAGACACAATCTATTTTGGTGGATTTCCCTAAACCTGGATGCCTCTCTGAGTGTGCAAAATGCAAAGAACCACATGAGGCAGAAAAGGAAGCGCTCCAATGTGTGCTGGAGGCGGGGGCAGGATTGTATCCCTAGTCTTTTCTCCAAGGCTTTCAGTCTACTTTTCAATGACCGAAGCAAAGCACATCCTAATATTTCCCACTCTTGAAAGGCCTGGCCCACAGGGCGCTTGGCCTCTGCACTGAGATTTCAAACTAGCCTTTCACTTGATATATTTACACATTAAAGTGAAAGGAAATTCGAGAGGATAAAATAACTTTATGCCAGTGCAATGTACTGTACAATGTTATCACCATAATGTGGGAAGTTTATGAGACACCTGCTCTTTAGAGGTCAATTGTGTTAATAATAAGTAGCAGAGGAGAGAGAAATGGTCTTGTGGGGAAGGCAGCAGCCTGGGACTCAGGAGATCTGGGTCCCGTTCTCTGCTCTGCCACACTACTTGTGTAACTTTGGGCAAGGGATTTAATCTCTCAGTGCCCTGGTTCCCCAGCTATAAAAAGGGGATGACATTGCTTCCTTATTTCACAGAGGGGGTTGTGGGGATCAATCCATTTATGTTTACGAGGCTCAGATAGTACAATGATGGAGGCAACAGAGTAGTGAGGGCTGGGGCAGCAGAAGAAAGACACCCAGGGTGCACTCAAGGCCATGTACTACTCAGACCATACAACTTAATGGGAAGAACGCCACACTTCCTCATATTAGGTCAACATTTTCCCTCCAGACTCTATTTCATGACAGGGCCCTAAAACCAACCTGGAGGAGAGAACCTACTGGGTCAGCTGGCTGGGGTCCGGACACTGAAGAGGCTGAAGTTTTATCCAAGTCCCTCATCTTGTACCAGACAAGTGAGTGGGGCCCCACAGCTTAAGCTCCAAAGAGAAATCGGAGCTGGGTCCAAGCCCAGGAGTTCTGTCAGCTGTACCAAAAGGAAGCCTCCCCCGGCAGGAACTTCTTTGAGCTGGGAGTCTTCTCCCGCTGGGCTGAGTTTATAACAATGCCAGCACAGCCTGCCAGGAGATGACTCTCAGCTAAGACCTGCTCAGAATGGTTCCTACTGGTTTGGCCCAAGGCAGTTCAGTGCAGTGTCGGCTTGGAGTCAGCTCCCTTGGGGCTGAGTTTGTCAGGTCTGCTGTGCTCTGAGCGAGGCTTACGTTATAAGCTGTTCTTCACAGATTTTACACAAAATCCCCTCAGGCTCTTAGTTACATCAGCCAGGTGAGCAAATGTGACCTGCCCTTTTGTTTTCTCGTCTCCATGGGCTATTGTTGGGTGCACTTCCCTCTGCAGTCTGCTCCTCAGCCCAGATATTCAATATTCTTGTTCTAAAAAGGATAGAAAAATCCATACAAGCAGCCTTAGGCTCAGGAGCAAGCCTAACAGCAGCAAACCTGCATCCATTCACCCTGGATAGCCGTTCAGGCCAGAGAAAATGGATAGGTTACACACTCCATTGTCTCTGAGTAGGAGACCACAAGTGTCATCAGCTCAGCTCCTCCGCAGCACACCGTCCACTCCTAAACACAGATCCCAGGAAAGATCTGAGGGTGCTTCACATGGGGACTGGGGGGACAACTCATCCTTACACACTGTGCTGCCCTGCCCCCACCTTCGCTGTACTGTCCTAAGGTTACCTCCTTGGATAAAGAACTTCAGCCCCCAAAGCTGTTAATTCAGCACCAAAAATCCACACGTCAGGTACAGCTTCCAGTCCCGTCCCCCGCTGGTGTGAAGTGGGTTGTTTTGCTCCTCCCTGCTGCCCCCTGTAGACCAGAGCCTCCTGCTCCTCATTGACAGTTCTTCAGAACTACTCAAGACACCAGTTTTGCCAGTCACATGACTCTCTATGTATCCTGTGTGATTATAAAGCATCCTCTTTTGCAAGTAGGTCAAACTATGAAGGCAGAGCCCTTTCCCTGCCTTGTTGATCTGTCTGGGTCAATCTCCCTGGAGTTAAAGCAAACACGGGAGTGGGGAGAGGGCAGTGTTGAACACTCACTTCTACTCTGATTGGCACCATCTGCTCAAGCCCTGAAGAGCCAGGCAGCTGGCTGCCAATCATATTCTCTCACATCTCCTGTCTCGCACAAGAGGCAGCTAGTGGATGAGCTTTGCAGTTGGTGCCAAGAAAGAAGCAGAAAAATCCTAAAACATGTTGCATCAAATGGAGGGTGTAGAGGTTTATTGGAATTAACTTATAAATCATTCCATTTTTCTTGCTGAGATAGTATTGTAATCAGCTACCCAGAGTCTGAGTATCACCATCCTCTCCGGGATGGAATCACAACTGCTCCACTGTGTGTCATAAGCCTTATACTGCTAACAGCTAAGGAAGATTCTCAAGTGGTATGAGCCTCTGCTTTGGCAGCAATAGACAGAGTCTTACCCCAATTTTGCCACAGAGTTCAGAGCAACCACAGAGACCTTTGCACACATGGCACAGTAACATACACAAAGACCTAGGTAACATGCTGTGGTGTTACTGTGGCTTTGATTGTATCTAATTAAAGGGTGTGGGAGAGGACAGTGGGAAAAGGCTGTTGGTTTTAGGTTAGACTGATACACACAGAGCATCTTAATTCAACTCAATCTATGTTAATTATGTATCTAATAAAGGTTTGTTAAATTACTAGCTATGCATTATTATTGTTACTAATAAGAAGACTAGTGGATTACTTGAACATAAAACAATACATGGTAACAGGAGTGAAGGAAATGATAAAAATCTGGAAGAAATTTAAAAAAACGGAGGTAAGAGTTACTCAGAACTGAAAACAAATTTGAACGAAATAAGATGGATCAATTAAGAGTTCTCACATTTCTCAAAATGTCAAGAAACGCTGCAGAAAAATTGGAAAAGGTTTACACAAGAATTTGATTTATTTTTGAGGGCATCCGGATCTACTCATAAGGAAGATGAACAAAAGATTGCCATCTTTTTGACTACTGCAGGTACAAAAGCAATTTCATTATCTAATTCATTTGAGCTTAACGTTAGAGAATGAGCCAACTAGGAGTTTGTTTTAAAAATATTTGAGGAATACTGTTTACCAAAAAGAAATGAAACATTTGAAAGATTTCAGTTTCACTCAAGGAATCAAAGGGAGGAAGAGACTTTTGAATAATTTTTAAACAGATCTAAAGATAAGAAGTAATTTTCAGAATCCAAATCAATGATAAGGAATCAAATGATGATGGGTATAAAAAGGTATCTGTGTAACAAAAGAGACTGTTAGAGTCAGATCTAAATCTAGAAAAAAGCAGCGAGAATTTGCCAAACTGCTGAACTTAATTAACGATTGCAGATTTTAGAAAGAAAACAAATTGATGTGAATATAGACTTGTTAAGGAAAAGGAAACAAACAAGTCTATAGCGTGTTAAAGTTAAAACATATGAGCATATGAAAGAATGTTCTAGATGTGGAAGGAGGCACTAACCTAGACAATGTCCAGCATATGGTCAGACCTGTCATAGCTGCAAGAAACAGAATAATTTCACAGAAGTTTGTAAACAGAGAAGTCTGAAAAGATATAGATATTTACATTTAGTTCAAAATTCAAAAAAGTGTCAGAGAAGACATCAAGTAAGGAATACAGAACTAACATTACAAATGAAGAAAACTGGTTTCTGGGTATTTTGAAACCAAGTCACTCTATAAATTACAAGGAGAATTGGGCACTTACACCATCTTCTAATGGAATATTTATTTTGTATGCAATAGATACAGGTGCACAAGCTACTGTAATTTCAGAAGAAATTATAGGAGGTCTAAAGTAAAACCTGTAGAAAGAACAAATACATATTAATTTACAATCTTTCAGTGGTGAAAAAAAATCAGGTTATGGGTATTAGTGAATTACAGGCCTTAGTTAAAGGCAATTGAGAAAACATAAGATCTGTAGTAGTTAAGGGACAAGATATTTCTAGAAACATATTTCTCTCTAGATCTAACTGGTAGAATTCAGACTATTCAAAATTCTGAAACACTGGAAATTGAACATCAGTTTATAGAACTATGTTTTGAAATTGGTAAATTGAATACAGTGTATAAAATAGAGTTAAATGAAACAAAAAAAAACAGTTATACATGCAACTAGAAAAATATCCTTAGCTTTAAGAAGTAGGGTACAAAAGGAATTGGAAAGGTCAGGTAATTTAGATATAATTAAAAGAATGGAAGAGCCAACTGAGTGGGTGAATTCATTAGTAACAGTAGAAAAGAAAGATGGATACTTACATTTATATTTAGATCCAGAAGACTTAACTAAGTATGCTAAAAGGGAACATTTTAAAATACCTACCAGGAAGAAATATTTGGACAAGTGTAAGAAGCAAAATACTTTTCTTTTTTAGATGCTTCAAATGGATTTTGGCAAATATCACGGAGCAAGAAAGCCAATTGCTATGTACATTTAACACACCTTTTTGGACATTACTGTTTTAAAAGATTACCTTCTGGCTTATGTTCAGCTCCAGACATATTTCATAGAGCAATAAAAAGATTTTTGAAAACATAGGTAGCACACAAGGGTACATAGAGGACATAAGAATATGGGAAAGAACTTTAAAAGAGCACGATAGAAGATTAACTAAAGCATTATCTAGAGCAAAAGAAGCAGGATTGAAGCTTAACAAAAATAAATGTAAATTTAGAGTGCAAGAATAAATGCTTCTAGAAGACACACTGACTCATAATTCATAAAGATTCATAAAGAATACAAGCCATTGATAATATCAAAATATAGATGTGCCCAGTCTAAACAACCTATGACATTTATTCAAGAAAACTTAAGACCCTGGTCTAAAGCAGATTTAGATCTATTTGAATATAAAGGATACGCATACAGTATAGCTCGATTATTTTTCACATTTTCCTGAAATATCTACACTAGAAAACACATGTGCCAAATAAGTCATTAATAAAATTAAAATCAATTTTTGCAATGCATGGCATTCCCAATAGGGCAATAACTGAAAATTGATCTCAATTTCACAGTCAAGAGTTTAAAAGTTTTGCATAGCATATATTTCAGACATATTACATCAAGTCCACATTACCCACAATATAATGGACAAGTTGAAAATGGTGTTAAAATAATAAAAAGATTACTAACAAAAGCTGAAGAAATCAAAACTGATTTATGTTAAATTATAGAACACTGCCATTATGACAAGGTTTAGCACCTACACAGTTGTTACGTAACAGGAAATGTAGAAACAGATTACCTATGCTTTTTCAAAAAGGATATAAGGAAAGGAATAAGTATAAATATTAGTCAAGTTTGTATCAAAAGAATGATTACGATAGAGGATCACATAAACTACCTTATTTGAAACCAAATGATTGAGCAGATATCTAGAATGGTAGAAATTGGGCTCAGAAAGCCACTGTAACAAAAGAGGTCGCACCTCAATCTTATGATGTCATGACTAGTAATGGCCAAGCGTATAGATGAAATCGGAGACATTTGCAATTGTTACCTGCAAGATCAGACTTGGCTGAAGGAAAAAATGATATAGGGCAGCAACAAGAGCAGCAAGAACATGAAAATGACATCATTCCTCTAAGTAATAAGAGCCAGCGAAGATAGAAGTTAGATGGCCATTGGCTCAAGGGAGACCTGATAAATGACCTCTAGAAAGCAGTTAAGATCATTCTGATATACACATTCAAATAAATTTGTGCTAAAAAAATTTAAAAGACAGGAGATGTGGTGGTACTCTGGCTTTAATAAAGTGAATAGAAACAACACACAGGGTTTGCACTAATATTGTAGGAAATGTAAGCATTTCAGGATAGCAAGCAGAGACGAACATGGAGCAGGGGCGTCTAGCACAAAGGGACAGTTTTGTATAGTCATGAAAATGCACCTTCAAGATGAAGCCCTGGATAAAACTTGCTCTGGGAAGGGATGGCAAATGCCGTGAAGGAAGGTTTGGGGTTTTTCGGGTGGAGGGGCAGTGGGGGGGACCAGGGAGGCATTCTCTCATTATTCAGCAGGTGTCATTGATTAAGCGATTAATGATAGAAACCAGAGGCTCCACTGAAACTTTAAACAAAACAAATCAGGCTGGCTCCTTCCCCGGAAGGCCAGAAAGCTGGGCACAATATCGATAGAGCATTTGCAAAGGAAAATTCACTCCGACTTGAGGCTGATTATGGAAATAATAATACACTATCAGTGTCCATTAACGCTGTCATGAGTGCTGCAAATCAATAGCATATTAATGGCTGGAGAAAGACAGGGCTGTGTCTGTCAGAATTAACTCTGCAACACAAATAGAAGAAAGGGCGGAGGCAGCAGATGATATCTAATTGAAGCCAGGAGGCGGATGTCTTCATGTCACCTTTTAATGGAGGAGTCTGATTGGTCAGCACTACCACCACTGCCTCGTGAACAAGTCCTGGGTGCCTGGTGCCTCCTCTGCAGCTCTGCTCCAGTGACACCCTTAGGAGGAGATCCCTGCCAAACCAGACAGTGAGTTAAATCCTAATGGGGGTGTGACGTTGCACTCCATATGTTTATGGAAATATGCTCCATGTTTGTCTCTGCTTGCTATCCTGAAATACTTGCATTTCCTACCATATTAGCACAAATCCTGTGTGTTGTTTCTATTCACTTTATTAAAGCCAGAGTACCACCACATCTCCTGTCTTTTAAATTTTTTTAGCACAAATTTATTTGAATGTGTATATCAGAATGATCTTAACTGCTTTCTAGAGGTCATTTATCAGGTCTCCCTTGAGCCAATGAGTGTAAATATAATGTAATTGGAATATGCTTTATGCAAAAGGCCTCTTGTAAGGTATCATTACAAAGCTTATAATCTACCGAGTGTGTTCATCCTATTTGTATGAATGTATCATTCTTGTATCTGAAGCTAGAAATATGAACTATTACTCTGAAGTCCTATTGTAACTATGCAAAGTGTGGGCCATTAATGGTGGTTTAGAATCTTGATGGCTCCCATTAATCAGGACAATGGCTTGTAAATGGCTCTGTTTACTTGTAAGCCTTCCTGTGTTCATGTGAGTCAGGCCAGAAAGAATGGAGGCTTGGGGTCTCACAGGACATGTGATCGTGTCACCTGGTACTGGAATCCATCTTAAACCTGGTGCTTTTCCATTTATAAGGATGGGTGGGGATCCAGAGAGATAAAAGATTCCCGCTTTGTGCCAAAGCTATAAAAGGGGGTGGAACAGAACAAAGGGGGTTGTCAGTCATGAGAAATCTTCTAGTTACCACCTGAGCTGGAACAAACAAGAACTGTACCTGGGGAAAGGATTGGGCCCAGACTAAGGAGGAGTCTAGTCTGTGAAAGAAGATTATTGGAACATCTCTGAGGGTGAGATTTACCTGTATTCCATTTCTTAAATGTATTAGGCTTAGACTGGCGTGTTTTGTTTTATTTTGCTTGGTAACTTACTTTGTTCTGTGTGTTATTACTTAAAACCACTTCAATCCTACTTTTTATACTTAATAAAATCACTTTTGTTTATTAATTAACCCAGACAGAGTGATTAATACCTGGGGAGCAAACAGCTGTGAATATCTCTCTATCAGTGTTCTAGAGGGTGGAAAATTTATGAATTTACCCTGTATAAGCTTTATAGAGAGTAAAACGGATTTATTTGGGGTTTGGATCCCACAGGGAGCTGGGTGTCTAGATGCTGGAGATGGGTGACCTGCTGAGCAGTTTCTGGTTAAAGGCTGTAGGTTTGGGGTCATGAACCAGACCTGGGTCTGTGTTGCAGCAGGCTAGCATGTCTGGCTCAACAAGGTAGGGTTCTGCAGTCCCAAGCTGGCAGGGCAAATGGGCTCAGAGGTCATTTCAGCATGTCAGGTGACAGCCTCAAGAGGGTCTCTGTGTCCGAACCCATCACAGGGGGTTTTCAGAGTCCCAGCCAGGAGTAGCCTTGAGTTGAGGCAGTTGGGTACTTCTGAGTCTAGTTGGTCTCAGACCCTTAACACCAAGAGAGCTGGGTTACTCAGGAAGGGGGTGGGGGGGAAGAGGCTCACTAACCAGATGCCAAGAGGGGGAGTTCTGGAGATATAAGAGTTGCAGGGTCTTCATGCTCCCTCCCACTCCACCCACTCATTGCCCTGGACCTTCTTTCACATCTCCCCCTCTGCCTGGAAAACCACTGCCTCTGGGGGGCCTAGTGACCTTGCTCTCCTCTGTGTAAAGTGTGCCGCAACAGCTGACAGACTTGCAAATAAAATTTCTCCTGGGTCACTGAGGAGCACATTTCAGACTTGCCTGGGGGAAAACTTCCTCTGATTGGCCACTTTCCATCCACCAGAGGTGTAAACAGCCAACCAGAGCTGCTGAAAGAAGCAGGCAATGTTTTCTACTCCTCCCCTCAGGAACTGTTCTCAGGACAGAGGGAGGAGGGAACAGAAAGAGTCCAGCTACTTAGAGCAGCTCCGTGTCCTCCTCCCCTCCTATGCGCAACAGGGACCATTCCTCTGCTCCCCTCCCTGCAACACCCAGGCTGGCAAGGGGCAGGGCAGGGCTGCCACCTGGCCAGTTTTTGTCCTGGCTTGGCAGTCGCTGGCAAAAATATTTCATGTGTCAAGTTCTTCCACACTTGGGACCAACCTTCCCTGAAATTTGTGTGCACATGCAGCGATCTTGTAGCTGCCCTGCAGCTGGCACCTGCTGTGCACACCAGACCCTCAACCCATTGAAACCATGGTGGCTCCTCTCAGCACTGAGGGCCAGGAAGTGGGATAGACACGAGGCTCACCAGCGGGGAGGGGTGAGAAGGAGGGTGGGGGAGGCAGGGGTTCATGACTGGGGGTGGGGGGAGGGAAGAGAATCAGCTGTAGTTAGCACTGGGACCCTTTCTGTGGGTGGGTGGGTGGGTGAGTAGCCAGTGGCTGTTTTTTTTTCCTGCATCTCAGAGGTGGACAACCCTAGCAGAAGGGGTAAAGAGCCCCTGGAGCTGCTCTCCTGTCTTGGAGGGGGAGAAAGACCCCCCCATTGCAGCCTCCCCATCCTGGTAGAGGGGATGAAGAGCCCCTGGAGTTGCAAGAGGAGCAGAGGTGAGGCTGGGGATGGGGGGGTGTGTGGAACAGATGTGGAGGGGCAGCATTGATGCGGAAGAGAACAGATCAGGGCTGGGGGGACAGGCAGATGTGGTGTCACTCGTTTCTGTAGAAAATGAGAGACCCTCCACTTTTTCCACTTCTTTAATCACTGACCAAGCCACTCCCCTAAACTCCTTTTAACTACCCTTCCAGCACTACCCTGACTCTGCTGCTCTGCACAGCTGGCTCCACTCAGGAGAGGATCACAAAACAAAGCCACCATGATGCTAATCTAACATGATAATGCTAAGGATTGCAACCCGAAGAGTGTGCAAAACAAAGCCAAGCTCTGCTGAGCACATCTCCTTTCCCAGCGTGCCAGCCATCTTTTCCCACCCTGAACCCCAAGTGCTCGTACCAGCTTTGCTCATTGGATTGTCTGCTTATATTCAATTAGAAATACAGTACTTTGGGGGCAGGGAACTTGCTTTACTTCATCTGGAAAGTGCCAGATGCCTCTGTGGCATTTACATAAATATACAGGAATCACTCCACCCACACAGAAACTTAGCTGTCGCGGAGGTGCACAAAGCAACATCTGCCTGACACTCCAGAACACTACACAACAAGTGAAGAATATTGTTTCTGATGGAAACTGCACGGAGGAATTTCAGGGATGTAGGATGGAATCACCCAGGAGGCAAGCTAGCCACTTATAATATGGGCTCTTTAAGACTCAGAAGTGGTCAGAACCTTAGCTTTACATCTCCAAGCAATGGCACCTCCAGCAAAACATCGCCCCAGCAGCATGCGGAGAGAACCCTTCGCTGAAACACCAGTGACTCTTCCGGCAACGTTGCTCTTTTTTAAAAACAAACAAAGCAAACAAACAGAAAAAAAAAAAACAGCAGGAGTCACAGAACATATCACCCAGAGAGTGTGACCCAGAAGGCTTGGCTTGGTTTTGGGGCAACGGCATTAGATTCGTTTTACAAGGAAGGATATTGTGGGCTTCAATGAAACATTTAACTGTCCAAGCAGGACCATCCCTTCCCTTTGGCCTGCAGCAGCTCAATATTTATATCCCTAGTGCAATTCTCTAGGTGGGGAAAATGACTTGCTTTCGCTTGCATTAAGTACTGTTTGTAGAGGTTAGCTATATTCGGATCCTGTTATGCAGCCACATTATACTCAGACTCCAAACAATGAGAGGAAAAGAAGAATGTCTCCTCCTCTGAGCCCAGCCATGGAAAGGATTCAATCCTCCTTCATTACCTGGGCCTTGCTTCCCTGCCTGCAAAAGCAAAGCTTTGCCGTATCCCTGTATCTTGCTGTAGCATCCACAAAGTAAAAGGGATGCAGCAGATGATATGCCGTGGCCCAGTTGGGTTCCACTCCAGCTGCAATTACAAACCAATTTTTTTAACTTTTAAAAACATTTCAATTAGATGCAGCACTGGTGAAGGGTTGGAGCCAGCACAGACAGTGGAGCACTCCCTTACTCATCCATCCATTTTACTTATAGAATCATAGAATATCAGGGTTGGAAGGGACCTCAGGAGGTCATCTAGTCCAAGCCACTGCTCAAAGCAGGACCAATCCCCAACTAAATCATCCCAGCCAGGGCTATGTCAAGCCTGACCTTAAAAACTTCTAAGGAGCTTCATCCTCTGCAGGAATCTCCTCTAGCAAGGAAAGGGGAGTCCAGCCTCCATGTCCTATTCAATCCTTAGCTTCTCTATGGAGACTGCCAATGTGGCGGGGAGGAATTAATGCTAGTAGTGATGGTGGTTAGTGATGAGCACCAGTGCCCAGTAGGAGCTGGGCTGAGACCCGACAATTCATTTCACACAGGCACCTCCATATAAGCACCGAATGATAACAGTCAGAAAACCTCTCAAAGATCCTTCATTTCATGAGCCATCCTGCTCTTAGGCTGCTGTCTGCATCTCAATATACTGCCATTGTATCCCATGGCAAGCAAGCAGGTCCATTCTGATCCCATTGACCACCATGCTGCAAATGATCTGACAGCAACAGTTGTGCCTGGGGAGCCGGAAGGGCTAAACCCACTGGACCTGAACAGGACTCAGCTAGAAGCCAGCTACTCTGTGCAAATCTCATGCCCTCTGGTTTCCTGTCTTTCTTCTCCTTCCCCTCCCAATGGCGGTGACTGAGACACCCTGCAAGTCTTGAGAGTCAGCCAGGTGCACAGTAACTGGACAATGCAGGTAGTGGAGTTTAATAGATGAATGTCCTAAGGAAAACTGTCACTTGATGCTAATAACCTTTGTAAGAAAGTGTGTTTTGCTCTAACCATCCCAAGGGTTTTACCTCTCTCCTGTCATCCCTGCATTTGAGATCAGCTCACTCCCAAGGTCACTGCTAGCGTCGTTTGTTTTATTTCCTCTCTTCTTTTTTCCCTTTTTTTAAAAAAAAAACAAAAAACCCACACACTTTGGTACAACAACTGCAATGTTTCAACAAAGGCATCTGTGGCTATGGATCCAGAAAGCAGAGCACTTTGAAACTCCGGCTGCTGTTTTATTGCTAGACCATGTAACAGAGATGAAAGGCAAGCTCATACATGCAGCCTTCAGCCCTTCAAAAGGGAAAGGAAAATGTCAATTTGCTAATCATCTGTCGACTGGATTAGCAGCGAAGGTGCATGTGACCTGATCGATGAGGGGGTATGGGCTCCTTTTCATATAAAAAGTCATCAGGCAACAGCTGTGACTTCCAAGTTGGAAAAAAAGGCAGAGAGAGAACAGTACCATACATGGTTTCCTGACAGGCAGCACTGAGAACATTTGGGGACAAGTGCAAACTTTCACCACCACAATCACATGTCCACCCCCAAAACACAGAGACACACAGATACAGACTCAACTAGCAGGTTTATTTTTAAAAAGAACAAGGTCCAAAATAAAGGAGACCCAAACCATACATTTTGTTTACGAATGAGGAGAGGAGACTTCAAAAAACAAATCAAGATTTGATGGGTTTCTAAAAGATATGCTCTAGTTCAAACAGAAATTAATTCCGGAAAGCCCTACAGCCTGTGTTATGCAGGAGGTCAGACTAGATTATCACAGTGGCCCATCTGGCATTTTAAATCTATGAATTCCCTACACTGAATAGGAATATGAAAGTTTTCATGCAAATCAAGCCACGTCCTTCAAAGTGAGAGATAATAAAGGACCAATCTCTTCCAGCTTGGTGGAGCTTGGGATCCAGAAGAAATGTAAGAAGTGGATAGGAGATGGAAGGGAGGAGAGAAGGAGAAGGGAATTGTCAGAAGAAAGTGAGGGACCTTCTGCAGAGAGAGCTGGAGGACACTCATTTTCCACATCTCCTAGTATATTCAGCGTCAGCTCTAAGACAGTGTGACTGTCTCAGAAGGAGAGGTACAGATAAACGAGGTATGGGAAGGCGGAGACTCCTAGGTATTGAACGTGTGCCACACAGGTTCACCTGTAAAGTACAGCTGAAAGGGAAAGATTCAACATGTGGGTCTGTTTACCCACCACTGGACCATACCTTATCTGAAAGTCAGAAGCCATTTAAACCCCTGTAATGGAGGGCAGGGGACGGGGAGAAGGAGATTCCAACCAGAATATGTTTAAACCCTCCTTTTTTCATCTCACTAGGACCTGAAATAGCTGGAACCAAAAATGTTCCCTTAAATTCAAGTATTTCCAATCGGGGTTTTCTGCTGCAGAACAGTATGCGGCAGGGACAGAGCATTTCACTCTGTCCGGCGCGGTGTTTACAGAGGATCTAAGCACACTGGTACCTAGGTCTGAATTCAGCCCAGGTCAGTAGTGACTGAATTGTTGCTATCTGATGAGTGTTTTGCGGCTTGCGTGAGGGAAGCTGGTTGATCTCAAACCAGCTCCCAGGGGACTGGTGTTCACATCACAAACCCAACACAACTGGCATTAACCAGTCCTCTTGCTGGCAGCACTAGCGGAAAAGTGAAGAATGGAGTCAGCGAAAGAGACTGAACTCCCCTCTGACATCTAGACACTGTCCCTTCAGGGCAGGATTGCAGAGGCACATTTAGGGATGATGCAGGGAAAGCCTGCTCTGCCTCTGCCCATGCTTTACCCATTCTATGGAAACAGAATGATCTATCTACTCAGACAGCCCCTGTGCCTGTACTATCCGAGCACCTCACAAAACCTGGATGCATTTATCCTGAGATTGCTGCTGTCAGGTTGGGAAGTATCACCACCACCACCCTTTGCCAGATGGGGAAACTGTGGTACAAAGAGATTAAATGACTTGCACAAGGTCACACTGAAAGTTTGTGACAGAGCAGGGAATTGAATACACCTCTCCCAATTCCAGTCCAATGTTTTAATGGCAAAACCTGCCTTAAGTCTCCAGGGCTGTTTAATCCAGCACTAAACTCAGTCACAAACAGAAAAATGTTGTCATGCAGTTTCAGGATTTTTTTTTATTATTAAACAAAAACTGGTGTTTTCACTGGGTTTTCCCCACCCACCCTTCCGGCACATGGAACTCCAACCCAAAAGCAACTATCAGCAGTGAAATTGACAGAAAACAGAAAGACACACACCACAACCCAGTTTCACCAAGTAAATAGAGTGGAATTGCAGAAAGGAATTTTCCAGAGATGCTGAGGGGGCTGTGGATGCTCAGCACCCCTGGAAACCAAGCCAAATAGTTTTCATCTTGATAGCATCCCTTTAAATCTCTGCAAAGCCTTTGGTGTGAAGAGTCCTGTGCAGTCCTTAATTCCTTCCCTCTCCTGTGCCAATAATGAATAACCACAGCCCGACAGGCAGGGGAGAGATTCCCTCCAGCTCCGATAAGAGGAGCTGACATCTCCCTAACCTCAGCCAAGTCTATTGTTTTATTCTCTTTGTTTATTGATCCTTTTATGCACATAATACAAATTGACATTTAATAATTCAGCCAAGTTAATGGTGCTTAAATATTAAAAAGCTTTTCTCTTTTAAATAGCTGTAGCAAAAAAGTCAAAGGAGTGCTAGAGAGATCTGTTTAAAGGGCTCTCGTCTGAATTCTTTTAGGCCTTTTTGCCAAGGGGGGTGAAGTTGAAACTGTACAAGTCTCCTGCTGGCTTAAAAAGACAGAGGCATTTCCAGAGGCTTTGATTCACAATCTCAGGGAGTTTATTCATCTTTGTCCGTTATTTATTTTCTCACCACTTCCCCTTTTCTCTAAATAAAGATGGAGGGAGGAGAAGAGAAAACTTCCCTGGTAAGAGTTGCCTCCTGTGCGAGGGGGGATTTGGGATGCCCACAATGCAAAGTGGTGCAGTCAGCTTCATGACAAGAACCAGTGTTTAAAAGGTGTTAAACTTGAAAGTACGCAAGTAAATTAAGGGTTAAAGTACAGGACTGCTGTAATTATCCCTAAAGCAAATATTACACACCCAGGAATTTCAGTTACACTTAAAGAAAGTCAATCATGTCAGGGTATAGAAATGCACACTTAAGTCTGCCCTATAGTGATGCCATGAGTCAAGAAACATATGGAAGAGAAATAGCATCTTTAAAAATCAATTTTAATCTAATCTGGGACAACAAGCACAAATATCCCTCAAATCATAATGGCAAGGTTATGATATGACAGTAAGAGAGGGCAGAGCTAAGGCTGTTTGGGGGTTTTAACTGTGCATATACATAGTCTAACTAGTTTGGATTTCTTTTCATTGTAATCTTAACTTTGAATTTCCTGGTTTTATAATGCTTCATTTTGGAAACTACAAAATCCCTGAGCTATTGACCTGACCCTGCCTGTATCCCATATACTCAGAACAATTAGATAAACTAAGTTATTAACAATTATTGTAATTATACCCTACTTTCTTCAAATATAATCCAGGCAGAAGATTTAATGAATTTTAATTATATGTAATATTTGAATAGTCTCTGCTTTTCCATTATTAAGATAATTCAGGACAAAGACAAGACTGACAAATGTTAAATTTCTTAAAAGGATCGTTTTAAAATTAATCTTAACTCAAATTAATGGATTTACTTGTAAGTGTTCGGTAAATTCATTCTTTGCTCAAAGAGTAAGTGCTGTAATTCTGGAAAGGGTATGCTGCATTTCTCATACATAACAAAGCGATTAAATCCCTGTTTTAAGTGCAAAGTCAAACTCAACCTTAACGACAGAGCTGCAACCAGCATCTCCATAATGCACACAAGTCAATGCAACTAATATGTCCCTGGCCACCACAATGCCACACCATAACAGGGTGGCTTTTCACAGCCAAGATGCCCAGATCTAGCCCGCCCTGTTTCATTAGCCCCACCCTGACACACCTGTGCTGCTCTGGATATAGGACTTAAAAGAGATGAAGCCCAGCAGTTCTGGACAGGCTGTAGAGGAGACCAGTTGAGCTGGGTTGTGGCTGAAGAGCTAAGCCACAAGAGTGGAGGGTCAGCTTCTGTGGTGAACCCTAGAACAAGGGGCCAGACCCTAGGGAGGAAGTCCTGGGGCCAATGTACTTTGAAATTCCAATGAGGAGTGGCAGGGAGAAGCCCTGGAACCTGCTGCTCTGTGAAAGGCTGATTTGATTCTGTTTGCTTTGGAAGGACTTTGCCTGGCCCAGGAGAAGCTGGATGAAGAGAATCTAAAGAAGTCTGCTGGGAGAAGCCAGCCTGAGGTCTGTCCAGTTACAGCTGGACTTGAATGCCCTGGAAGAGGATTGAACTTTTAAGTAACCTGGCTGGAGGGCTAGGCCATGGAAGACCCAGACAGAGGCAACAACCAAGGAGAAGGCCCAGCAACACCACACTCACAAGGAAGCACCAGCCAGCGAGATGCTTCTGAGGCATATGAGGCTCGCTTGGGATGGGACCTACAAACATACATGCTATGGACATTCAGGGACTTATGATCATTAGTGGGGACAGAACTCAGGTCCTTCTGCTCCAAAAGCATAGCCCCTTCCCTGTGTCACGAACTAATGGAGAGTGTCCCTTTAAGTGGAGCAGCAAACGGTTTATGAGACAGACTTGTGCATGTCTAGCATTCCACCCAGTAGAGGAGCAGGGATGCATGCCTAAAAGCTAGCATATTACAACTTAAAGTTGAGATTTTATATTTCACAAGAATCACAAATTCAGAGCTGAGGCTCCTACCTTAATCTCCCCTTTGCCCCCTTTTGTACAATTGTAGGAATGGGATGTTTCTTTACCTGATCACAAACTCTGGGCATCGTTTCATACCATTCAGCATATTATAAGAGAATAAAGAGCTGATTCCCCCACCCTCGCCCATCCAGCTATCTGTACATATGTAGCATTTTGCATCACTTCACATCTGCTGTGTGATTGTGCAATGAAATATCCTTGACACCATAACAAACTGCTTGTATTGTGTCCCGACTCCAATTAATAGATTTTCCATACGTTCCCATGCAGCTGTGCAGAACAGCTGGCTGCTTTCACTCTGCAGATGCCAGTCATGCCTGTATTTCTGCTTGTCTTTGCTCAGCCCTGGGGGAGGAAGGAATGCTCTGTGGGCGAGCAGCTCTCCCAAGAGATGTCAGAAGTGATGAAACCCTGGCCAGTTTTTGGTTTCTTAAAGACTTATTTATCTGCTTTGGCCTTCTGTAGTCATCACTGTACCTGGGGCTATTGCTCAGTACAACTGGAGCCATAGTCTGTGTATATTCTGTTAACTTTCAAAATATTGCAGTATTTGTTCTGTCCCTGGGAATGGCTTTGGGCCACTGTCAGTTGTGAAGAGCTCTCTCCAAACTGAATTTCCAGCTGGTGCTTTCTGTAGCTCACCAAACTCCTACAACACATGAGCTGTCAGCAATTCTAAGAGAGCACATCAGCTCCACCCCACATCTGAGCCTCTCCCATCACTGTTCATTGGTGTGTCCAGCTGTAACTGTCCATCATGAAACATTTGATACATACTGAAAAATGGGGAATTGTGGGAAAACGTAACACCTTTACAACGGAGACTGAAAAAGAATCGCATGCTGGTTGACACAGCCTCCCCCACCCCCCATCCTCCCCAGTGGGAGACCCATGCAAATGGACTTTGGAGCAAGAGATATACAAAGCAAAGTTATGAATTGATTACTTGATAACTGTGCAGAGCAAAAAGACCATTTGAAACGCTAGGGCCTCCAGGAGGAAACTGGGAAAGGTGTAACGTGTGCGTGGGACATTTAAAAACAAGAGTATTTGTCAACTGGCTTATTGCACTGGGAAGAGGGGCAGAAATTAATTTGCTTCCCAAGATACCGTTTCCACAAGCTCACCATTGTCAAGCGGCTCATACAACAGATGACTCTGGGACTCACCTGGTGGCATCAAAGAAACCAGAGGATAGATGACAAGTCATCAAAGTTAGCAAGATGATCTCTGACACCGAGGAAATGGAGCTCAGCGAGACTGAAATGCTGACAGGCAGAGCCTTGAGAGGCAAGCAATGGAAACACACGATTTCTTAAGACAAAGGCTTTTAGTCTTCTACTCTCGTGTCTGTAACTGAAAAGGCTTCGCCCTAGTTAGGCAAGTCCAGGGGCAGGCTAAGACCTAGGGATATTTTAATACCATTTTTCTTGAGTTTCATTGGATATTCTCATACATTTGGGATTTTTAAAAACACTTCTGGGTCTGTGGCTGTCGGTGAGCTAATCTAGTACAGTCCATAGCAAGCAAAACAACAGGCCTTTGGCCTCTGAGAAGAAGCAAGAAGAAGATCTAGTCCCAAATCCAGCCTTTGTTCCTAGTTCAAGGCCTACACAAGGAGCCCTTCTGAAGGGCTCTCTGTGCTCTGGCAGCGGCTGACCCAAAGAACAGGAAAAGCCTAAAGACTACAGGTGAGCCACAAGTCTGAAGTAGGAAAAAGTTGATAAGGTCCCAAAACGTGTGCTTAGTTGAATCTCTTGGTGTGCAAAATTGGGCTACAAGTCTACAGAGAACAGGCTCTCTCATGAAATAGATGGTCCATTGGTCAGTTATTTCAGCACTTCAAGTTCTGGCTAAGGCCAGAGTGCAGGAGATTTAAAAATATTTTTAAAAGGGAATCCAATTATTTGAACCTCAAAGAGTTGGTTTTGGCCAGTTCTTATTTCACCATAACTAGTTCTCCTAGTCACATCAATGAGAGCATAATTTTATTCATATCTACTTCCTCCTGCTGCTTCAGTCTGACCATCTCTGCTGCCCAGTGAAGGCATTGGTGTTGGCCAGAGCTGGAGGAAGCCTAACTCCTTTCCTCCCTGCTAACAGAATTCACTCTCCAGTACTTGTTCTACGAGTAATCAGATACTGCACAGATCATTCAAGCACCAATCAGCCTACTCCTCTGAGATGGGGCAAATTTGATTGTCTACCTTATTTTCAGAGTAGCATAGTTAAAGTGCAGGAAAGCACTGTTACAGCAGCACCTAGAGGCCCCAGCCAAGATCGGGGACACCTGGTGTGAGGCACATAGTAAGAGACAGCCCCTGCTCTGAAGAGATTACACTCCACATAGACAAAGGCTGGGAAGAAAGGTAGGTTTGGCCTTGTTGCAGCCACAGGTGAGACAAAGGTTGGGCTTCTTCATAATGCAATGATAATATGCAGCATGCTGACTGCCTGGGAAAGGAATTCACTGACCCATGCATTGCAATGACTGACCTTTCACCCTTCTACCCTTGTACGATCATAACCCACAATCCCCCCCTCCTTTTTTTTTTTAAAGGAGATAAAAATTTAGTCATTGGGCAACTTTTCTACCTTGCTTTTTCTTTTGATCTCAAATGCTAATAGGAAAACAATTGGGAAACCCAGTAAATTAAAAGTTAAATGGATTCATGTTGTCTTGAAATGGCAAAAATATTCCAACTAAATCACCCTTTGATACCATCTAGCACCAAGGACAATCGATTACCCAGATGAAGGATCTTTTATTGGCCCAGGAGCTGGATATACCAAACTACTCAACAAAAAGTTCAGAAGAAGTGGAATCCAGTATTATGCTCAATTACAGATTGTGTTCTGCTAGTGAATTGTAGTTGCCATAATCTATGCCACCCTGAGACTTCATCATTCAGACCCAACTCAAGGAATGGTGTGTAGCCTTGTAACTAAAGCCAGGAATTTAGAGTCACACTCCCTGGGCTCTATTTCTGACCATCACTGACTTGATGCATTACCCTGGCCAAGATACTTCACCTCTTTGTGTCTCAGTTTTCTCTCGTGTGTAATAAGAATGACAATAATTACTACCCTGCATTCAATTTTAAAGCTTATTGTTTGTACAGTGTTTTGTACATCCAAAGCCTGTGTAAATGCTAAGTATTATTGCAGTTATTACCTTCCTCAGAAGGAGACCATGCAGTTTCATAATTAATGTTTGTAAAACAATCCTAGATCACCAGATGAAATGTGCTAGAGATATGCAAAAGATTAAAATGCTCCATAATCTAATCTAGGCTTTATTGTTCTGTGCAACACTTGATTTAATAAAACTGAAAGTTGAAATGCAAGTCTCAGCTGTTGCCAATAAGAAGGACGTGTGGATGGCTAGCTCAGCACGAGGTGTTAAGGCAGATACCATCAATTTATAAGATTGTACAAAGTACTTGCTGGCTTCTGCAATGAACATGCATTAACCCTCAAACTCATTTTGGGTAACTGGAACATGCAAGTGCCCTAAACAGAATCACTTCACAATTAAGAATGCAGAACAAGGCTCAGGAAGAACAGCTCTGAGCCTCACACCTTATTAAACAGCAAACATTGCCTGAGGAACTAAACAGAGGGAGACAAAGCTGTATCTCAGGGCTCCTAGTTGTCTCAGATCTGGAAGACACCGAAGACTCAGAGCAACCTGTGCTACTTTCACCAGTGCTCCAAGTTCCCAGTCTCCAACTGCCAGCCCATTGGCGTGGAGTAGTGTAAGGACAGCAAAGAAAGCTCACTCACACTGCAGAAGGTGAGCCAAGTCTCCTGTGTGGAATGAAGCTCCCTGTCCTAGAGTGCAGCAGCTGCTATCTTTTTAGCTTAATATAATGCACGAAACCAACTTTAGAGACGTATATTTACTACATGAGACAACTACCCAGCCTACTGCCCAGTACTGTCTCATTGTTTCCTTCTGTTCCCTCCTGTCTGTCTGCTGTATCTACTGGTTGCCTCTTGTCTTATGCTTAAGATTATAAACAGGGCCCATCTTGTTCTGTTTTTGTACAGCACCTTGCACAATGGGGTACTGGTCCACCATTGCAGCTCTTAGACGCTATAGCAATACAAATAATAAATATCTATATTTAAGCAAAAGGCACTCAGTGAATCCTCTGAGTGACTCAAAGGATTGAAAATGAGCAATGGAGGAATTTGATTTCTAGGACACTGTCTCCAATCCAATCCTAGGGCAGGTCAATTCGCTCACTCAAGGGATTGGAATTAGGAGTCTGTCATCCCAAGGTTGGTGGTTCAAATATGGCCCAGATCAACAGTCATCAAAAGCTCTGATGATCTGATAGCTCTTCTTGAATGCTTTGTGTGCAAAGCAAGTTGGCAGACATGGTGCCTGTGTGTTTAGAACATCACGATTATTGCTTCTCTCATGGAAGGTCTGAGTAGAGAGGCCCATTGTTACCCGTCTAGATCGAGACGTGAGGAGTGTAGATAGAGAGAGAACTCCCCAGACTGCTCCCTGGAGACACTGCTGAAAGGAACAGGGGTATAATTAAAGTTCTGCTGACTTGACAGACCCCAAACCCCAGCATGAACCATTCCAGGCTGTCACCATTCCAGCTTTCCGCTAATTCCCACAGAGGTGGAGGCAGAAAGTGCTGCGCAGCCAAGCCAACAGCTTACAAACGGTGCGGGGAGACAGGAGCCTTCAGAGATCTTCTTGGAGAATTATTCTCACCAGAGAAGGGAAATCAGTGGCAATTTCACTAGCTGCTTGAGTACCAGCTGCCTCCTGAACACAGCAGATGCTGAAAGGCTGAGAGGCCCCAGAACACACACTAAACAAAATAGCCCTCTGGATGCTCAGTGCTGCAATTTATTTCCCATTTCTGGGTGGAAGGGGATATGCACACTGTTCCCTGTCTGCGACTCCAAGTGTAGCAACGACAACTTCCCAGGCACAGCCATGAATCCACAGGCCAATGAATCCACAGGACAGCCAAATGAAGCCATTTTAAAAATGAGTATTAATCACTGTTTCACGGGAGTTCCATTGGGTCACATGGGGCTTTCTGGTGCCAGCTGTCTCTGGTTAGCCACCAAGGAGATCAAACTGAGACCAGGGTTGGTGGGTGGGCGTTTCAATGGGTTAACCGGTGAAGCTCAGATAGGTTAGAGGGACAGTTCTGAGAAGAAGCCACACAGGCCTTTTTACACCTACCCATCTCCACAGATTGTTTCCCCACAGCATGCTGTCTAGTATTTTGTCCAGTCTAGTTTTAAATGTTGCAGACAAGGGGACTCCCAGCTTCCCTTGGGGAGACAGTTCTACAGCTTCATAGAGCTCAGCAACTGGAAGCTATCCCCTGATACTCAGTCTGAACTGCCCTCGTTGCTTGGGTGTACAAAACAAGGAAGGAAAGCAAATGCAAAGAGCTTCCATCTTGTGCAAGGTTTATTTCTTGTCTCCGGGGTGGGGATTGTTTCTTCAGCTGCTGTCATAAAACACCCAGCAATGGGGTCCCAACCCTGGTTGAGGCTTTCGGATACGACCCTTATAGACATGATTACGCAAAAGAAAAACAAAAAACCCAACAAACAAAAAACACACTCCTATTTCTAGCTTATGGAACTTTTTCCATAAATGCGGATTTGCATAAGTCGGGTCTTGCGTAACCCGGGGAGAGTCTGTAATACTAAATGATTATTCCAGCTTCTGGTTGGGCTAAAAATGCCAACAAAACAGGACTGCATTTAACAGGACTCTGAACACTGGCCAGCAACATGATAAAAAAACCACAATGAGAGTGACATAGACCCTTGAGGAGTCCACAAGGGGCCATGCAAAACTAAATGAGCATCCTTAAATGTAACAGGCACCGTTTGACACTCACTTCTCAGTCAGAAGAGACATTATTCCTTACAATAACTTCCATTCAAGAGAAATACCCAGGCAACATCCCACCTGTTTGCAATCTAGTTCCCAGCCCAGACTACATGGTCCAACCAAAACCATTCCCCCAGGACACAAGAACCTCTGCCATCTGCACTTCCCAGACCCCTCCTCTTTGGGGGAAAATGCTTCCTTAGAGGACACACTTATAATCACTGTTACGTGAGCCTGATAAGGGCAAAGGATTAGCATCACCAGCTGCTGTGCGGAGAAGTACAGCTTGGAGAATTGGATGCATATATGCAGTGATGGAGCCATTAGGCAGAATCATACTCCCCCCCTGCCCCCACCCCATATCACAGATCATAATTTTTAACTGTCACACCTGCTGCACTCCCCTTCCCAACACAGCCCTTATCTCTTTCCTTCTTTGCAGCCTGTTACTCCAAGCAGCACTCACACTGCTGAAATACAAGAGACTCCCCTTCTCTGTATGCACTTTTGTCAGTCTTGTGACCGTTAACAGAAGCATCCAGGGTGGCTGGTGCATGTTCTGGGAAGGGTGGCATATTTGGCCCCTTCAGCACATCTCCCTTAACAGAGAGTTTAGAAACAAAATAGCCCAAAACTAGAGAAATAATGCGGCCTCACACTTCTATAGCATCTTTCATGCCAAAAGAGCTTTACAAGCTACACCCAGGGATCACTTCAAGTCAGCACTGAAATGCCGCTGCCTCTGGGGTGGTACACTGCATCTGTTTCACAGTACACAACAACATTATCCAATAGTTTAGGACGTAAAGGGAAGGAGGAGCCTGGATTTGAAGGAACACAGGGAATTATGGAGGCAAAATGTAATTACCCAAGTTGGAATTTGGCCAGTACTCTTGCAAAAAGAGCCACTGGCCCTTTAGTGCCCAAAAGTGATCAAGATCTCAGTTGTGCATTTCATCCAAAAGACACCGGGCCAGATCCTGATCTCATCTACACAATGTATATCTTTAACTTGCATCCTTCAAGTCAATACTGGATTTACACATGTGATCAGGTCATTAAAGGCTGTATCAATAATGCACATGCAGATGGAGTCGAATTAAAGTTGCACTGGTCCCTTTAATTGTGGAATTTCCTAACTTTTGAGTGCTTGACTTTGCAACCTTAACACACTCCTTAGTGTAGGATTTTTATTGTGATATTTATATACATTTTGTAGGTGGAAGGGGATTTTAATAAAATAAATGCTCATTCAGCTACACCCAGCTGACTCTCAGCCAGTCCTTAATCAGTTAGTTCTGGAGGCCTTTTGTAAAGCTCTAGTGAGGGGATATTCACTCTTCTACAGCCTCTCTTGCTCTCCATGGCCTTAGAACTAAATCTGCTGAAGCATGCGCATGCCAGGTCTCACAGCCCTCTGCAGTCTAGGGTGCCCAATTCCCATTGTACGTCACTGGGATGTGCCTGAACAGTCTATAACCACCCACCTCATGGTGTCCACTCATCCTCTGGAGGTCTCGCCTTCTCTCCCTTATTCCTGATGAACATATGTGACTGGCTGGGAAATGCTGGCTTTTGGGACCAGTAGGTGACATATTATAGAATGGGAAGGGACCTCAATAGGTCATTTAGGCCAGTCTCCTGCCTTTTCACCTCTGGCCCTGTACATTAACTACTTCAGTGCTGGTCCAGGAGCAGGCTTCGTCCAGCAAAGATGCCTGCCACATGCTGCTTTTTATTCATCGGAACATCACTGTACAGGGGGGTGAGCGCTGGTACGGGGAGGTAGCCCTGCAGCGTGACTGCATGCAGCGGGTGCGGGGGAGCTTGCAGAGGGGGGCACGCACAAGCGGGTGCACAGGGGAATGACGGAGAATGAGGGGGAGGGAGTGCAAGTGTGTGTAAATATAGGCGCCTACACGCAACAGGGCGTAGATCTGCCAAGATATGCAAGTGCGTGCACAGAGAGGTGTACGCCTGGGTCAGGGTTGCAAGCGTATATGGAGCATTTGTGCACCCAGATTTGTATTGTGCAAGCAGAGTGGGCGTGTCCAGGAACATGGACCTTTGTGCAAGTGCCGGTGGCATAGGTGTGTAATTACACGGGCAGCCTGTGTGTTCACAGGGAGAAGGGAAGTGCTACAGAGGGTAGCGATAGAGTCTTTAGCAGAGAGAAAAGAGGCACTGCTCCAACTCCCTCCAGGCCAGCCTGCCTCTTTCTTCAACAGCTATTTATAATCAGGGCACATGGTGAGGGTTCCTGGAAACATCAGTCTGCTGAGCTTTCTAGGGAGTCAGGCAGTATGGGGAGAAGAGCCACTGTGATGGAGAGCAGATGCGGGAAAGCGGCTATCTGAGCTCTGAAAATCAATAGGGTAAGGAGCAGGAGGGCTGTTTTCACAGCCTAGGTGGAAAGAGTTCCACCTTCTCAGTTGCACACCTGACATCTCCCACTCTGCCTGTAATGGTGTCTCCTACAGTTACAGCCCATTCTAACGGATCCACAGATCGCATGGTATCGCCAAAATTTCCATTTGAAAAAGTCTGCAGTACGTGGTGGATGGAAAATTCCTCGGATATTCCATGTGCTGTGTCCCTGCTGGACCCAAAGGATCAGCAAAATGCACAAAAGGCTGTGAGTCAAAAGAGAACAACACAAGAACCAACCCATCTGCTGCTCACCGGCTTCACCAGCAGAACAGTCACATACACATTTGGGGACTCTGTTGTAGGCAGTTACCAGGACCGGCTGAGTAAGGACCATGTTGCTGCAGTGTATGGTGACCGGTAGGAAAGGATTCTGCTCCACTTATGCCCACACATTCACAGATGCATTGTGTCAGCATGGCCAGAACGAACCATTGTGATCATCTAGTCTGACCTCCTATATAACACAGGCCAGAGAACTGCCCCAAAATAATTCCTAGAGCAGAACTTTTAGAAAAACACCTAATCCTGATGGAGAATCCACCAAGCCCCTCGTTAAGTTGTTCCAATGGTTAATTTTTCTTACTGTTATTTCCAGCCTGAATTTGTCTAGCTTCTATTTCCAGCCCCGGGATCAAATCAGTACCTTTCTCTGCTAGATTGAAGAGCCTATCTGAACTATTTGTTCCTCATCTAGATACGTATAGACTGGCATCAAGTTATCCCTGAACCTTCTCTTTGTAAGCTAAACAGATTGAGCTCTTTGAATCTATCACTATAAGGCCTGTTTTTGAATCCTTTCATTATTCTCGTGGCTCTTCCCCTAGCTCTCTCCAATTTATCTACATCCTTCTTGAACTATGGGGACCAGAACTGGACACACAGTGTGCCAGCAGCAGGCACACCAGTGCCAAATACAACCGTAAAATAACATCTCCACTCCTACTCGAGATTCCCCTGTTTATGCATCCAAGGATCACATTAGTCCTTTTGGCCACAGCATCACACTGGGAATTCACATTCAGCTGATTATCCACCGTCACCCCCAAATCTTTTTCAGAGTTACTGCTTCCCTGGACAGAGTCCTCCATCCGGTAAGTATGACCTGCGTTCTTTGTGCACCAGCACATTCAAACATGTCACATACATGACACTCAAACAGTTTTCATCTGCATGCAAACAGAGCTGTGCTCAGACACCCCAGGGAGGGACACATTATAAGTAGCCAGCCAGACACATCCAGACCCTTTAGTTTTGTGCTGGATGGGGGATTAAATGTTTCCACCTCCCCTTTGAGCACTGGCTCAGGGACATGGTGGTGGTGGGGGAATCAAAGGGCTTAGATCTTTCCCTGCTCTCAGCATTGGACTCTTCTGCACCCTGTTGTCTCATACATGGAGATCAGGCTCTCTCTACCCAATCACAGCCCAGCAGCGTGAGTGAGAGATATAGTTCTGATTGGGGATCCAGACCAGGGGGAAGGGACTCCGCCATCAGACCTCCTGGAAGATATGGGCCTGCCATTTGAAACAGACCAGTTGGCAGGGCACCAATATCATCACAGTGAGCCTGACTAATACCCTAGAGGCCAGGCTATCCCCCTTATCCCTGCTGCCCTGTGGTGATATACAGTTTGTGAGTACAGACAGCACGTATCATTACAACAGCCGTACTGCCTCCTCCGGCCCCCCAATCATTGCTGGAGAGCTTGTCAGCAAACATCTCTATTCCTTCCTTCCTGTCCCTTCTCTAGATGCAGACGAGGTACTGCATTGCTGGGGCTCCACACCATGCCACCTAAACCATGTTGTGCTTCCGAGCCTGTCCCAGCGCACCCCTCCCCCAAGGATGGGAGCTTTCAGGTGGACCATTCCAGGATAAGGGGCACCCTACAGCTTATCCCACTGCAACTGCTCATTTGGATTCTCCAGAGGCAGCCCAGTCCCATTACGGAAGGTGATTTGACCAGAACGAAGGCAGCACTGCCCAGCAAACTCTTGGGAACAGCAAAATGGGGATAATAACCTCACACAGGGGTTGAGGAGCAATACACTAAAAGATGTTGAAGCGGTTTGAGATCTACTGCTGGAAAGTGATATACAGGAAATACTATTTGAATTATTATTAGTCACCCAGCCCCAGTTCAGCAAGGTACATGAGTAACTTTAAGCAGATGCTTCAGTGCTTTGCTGAACTGGGGCCTGAAGGAGCCGATGGGTGGGAGATTCCCTCCTCCTATAAGGAATTATATACTGGAGAAGACACATAAATAAATCACTGACTGTTATTTGGTAAAAATCATTCACTCGGCTCCAGTTAACAATATTGTTGCTCTATTTTGTAATTAGGAGTGTAGGTGGAGAGAGGGGGCTGAAGGACTTTTAGTGAGGCCTGGGGATGTCTTTTACTAGGAAATGCAACGAAAGTACTCAGGATCTGGTGCAATCTGTTGCAGTTCAAAAGGCAAAAAGACAAGCTGTTCCCAAATATTTTTATGAGCCGGGGATAAGTCATTTAGGAGCAGCCAGAGAGAAGAAGCAGTGACCTCGCTCCAAACTTTGCTGCTGTTTGATTTCAGAATTTAGGAAGGGGCTCTCTAGAACACATCACGGAGTGTGAGGGAGAGCGCGCTAGGTCAGACAAGACTGGATAATGCCCTGTCAACAGACACTAGGGAAGAGTCTCCCAATGGTTTTGGAGAGAGGGATCACAGGAGACCTACAATGAGTTTTCTGTTTCTGATACATATGGATCCAATTCTGCCCTCGGATACACAATCTTAGCTCTCACAAAGGAGGATGTGAATTACACCTTTTTAACAGAGGGCAGAATCAATGTTATGATTGTGCAAGTCCGATCCGACAGGATTTCCAGCACACAACTTTAGATAAAGATCCAACCTACACTGAGCTAATGAGTGAGATTCCCCTACCACCACCTACTTGGCAAGGATCCACGGTGGCCATAGCTCAGTGCAGGTGAGATCTTTCAGACCTCATTGTGGGTTGGAAATTTTGTAGATCAGGAGATTTCCAGACTCTTCTGGTTCCAGCCAGGCCAGAAATGCCATGAGAACAGCTGCCTGGCGGACCATAGTGGGGCAGCTGCCCCACTCCAGGAAAGCAGGGGTTAAAAGCAGCCCTTTGAGAGGGCTGTGGCTGGGACCCAATTAGAAGAGGGATTAAGAGCTGCTGAGGGAGGCTGGTTGGCCCCAGGTGTGGCTAGCTCAATCAGGGCACAGCTGGCCCTGATAAAAGGGCAGTGAGCCAGGAGACAGGGTCTCATTCTAGGTCTGGAGTGGGAAGGGCTAGCTGCCTGGGAGGAAGGTACCTGAAGCAGAGCACTGTTGGGGAAGGGTAAGCAGAGCTGGGGAGCTCCAACCTGGTAAACTCCCAGGCTGCAGGCCTTGGTGAAGTCCTACAAAGGTACTGGGGCTACAGAGGTGCAGCTTGGGAATAGGCAGAGGCAGCTGGTCCTAACCCCCTTGCTGATGATGAGTGGCCACTACAGACTGCAGTCTGCCCCAGTGAAAGGAGGCTAGATGATGACTCACAGTAGTCACTGAGGCAAGGTGGAGATAGAGGGGTGGGGGTTCCCCTGGGAGGGGAGACCCAGAGAGAAGGGGTACTGCTGAAGCAGAACCCTGATGTAAAGGGGCACCAGGGTCTGGGAGGGACATGGGGCCTGAGGCAGGCGAGCCACTGGCCAGCAGAGGGTGCTCTGAGGCAAAACAAGAGCTAATTCCTATGACAACCAGCAGGAGGCACCATCTGGTGAGTGTTGATTTGCTTCAAGGATATTTCTCCTGGCCAAAATAGAAAACTGGTGAGGTAAGTGGAATAGACACACACACCATACAAAGGGGTTTTAAACCAACCTTGCCTGACCTCTGAGAGGCTCAGATCTGAGCTGGGATACAAGTAATTTCTTATTCTATTCAGAATGGGTCACTTGTCACAGTGCAAACACAATGATATGTTTAAAGAGATACGATTAGCAGAGAGTGAGTGAGAAACACAGCAGGAGTGGCTGCCACCTGCTGAGATAGGACTCTGAGTCTAGTCAGTGCCATGCAGATGCCCAGACTATTCCTGACATAAGCAATAAAGGTCAGAGTTATTATCACACCTTACTATCAAGTCTTAGCACCATGAGCTGAGGAGTCTCTGGTAACTGGGGACGCTACCCATGGCTGCACTTTTTCCTTCCTGTTAACTAAGCCACCGAGTGGATCATACAGGTCAAAGAGCAGGAGACTAGGTATTCAGAGTGTCTGTGGGGTGGAGAAGGAATGGGGGTCAAGATCTGACACAAGTGGGGCTCAGTAGCTCTGAAGCCTTTTGCAAGGGCTATTTGCAGAAAACTGATCTCTTTCAGCAGCAGCTCAGGCACTCCTGAGAACTGGGCCCGGTCCTATTGCCCCAGAGCAGCCGTGAGGAGGGGAAATGGAGTTGAGAAATGGGGTGGGAGCTGCAGAACAATCAGCTGTAATGAAGCCGAGTCACCTCGCTGAGCATCCTCTACAGCCAGGCAGACCCTGGAGCACCAAGTTGCCCAAGAATTCAGGAGATGAATTAAGCGAGATTCTACATGTAATTCATGTCCCTCCTTACAGGACTCAGCCTCTGCTCCCCCTCTCCCCGGAGAGTGCTGAGTGAATGTTATTGCATTCAATTCAGCATCCCTTCTCTGCTGACTAACAGTAACTCAATATCACTGGGCCCTGCGGACCCACATGATGCATTGTTCTCACTGTGCACAGATTACATTGTTTAGTGGACACGTTAGCCACAAACAGCATAATTTTATTAGCTGTCAGCAACGATGATGGCAGTCTGTCAGGAGCTGGGAGAGAAGATTTTCAGAGCAATGCCCATGCATTGATGCACTGAATGTCTCTCTATGCAAGGGCAGTTAGGGGTACCCAGATGGAAGGAGGCTCTCTGGAGGCTTAGATAATAGAGGATGCCTCTTCTCCTTAATTCTAATTATCCCCTTACTCTTGCTTTCTGCATAAATCGCATCTACTCTCATCTGGTGTGGGGTCCCCTCTGGGAATCGGCTCCATACCAAGTGTAAAGAAAGTGATCACATCTGTTTCCCCAGGAGAATTGCTATTACCTGGCCTGTTCTCTTTCTGCTACAGAAAAGGGCACACACATAACACCCATAATCACACACTAGAGATGGGCCTGAGACACAAAGGCCAGCTCTACATTTGAGCCAATCTGCAGTTTAGGGAGAGATCGGAGGGTGGGGCTTGGATCCAGGTTTTGGTCCAATCCCGCTCCACTCAGCAGTGATGCAGGCCTTTGATCTGCAAAGGACTGGGCTGTTCAAAAAGTGGATTACTCCTCATGTCCTGCCTTGGTGGTAGGTCAGTATCGGTATCCACATTTTACCGATGGGGAACTGGGGCACAGAGAGATTAAGGAATTGCCCAAGGCACAGAAGGAGTTGGTGTCAGAGTCAGGAGGCTCTTGGTGTTCAACCCATAGCTTTCTGTCCTTGTCTCATCCTGAAGATAGTTCTAGCTATTAGTGGTGGAGGGAGGGGGAATAGTCTCCAGTGGTCTGACTCTGTTGTTTATGTTCCAGCAGCTCGGCCACATGTCTACCAATCTGTCCTCAGACGGAATCAGCCTGGCAGAGAGAGCAAGTGCCTTCGGCTGTAGAGTAACCAGGCTGCATTAACATCAGCTGCCTGGCATTTGTGATAAGGCGCATGTCCCACACTGACAAGTAGAGGGTTAATAGGGCATCTGAGGGCCCATCCCGTGGCACCTGGAGGGGAGACAACTAATGAAGGATTAGACCCATCTGAGGAGAAACCAGACTGGGTGGTTCCTATACAGGAAGGACTGCAGGGCCAGGGAGGGAGAATGGCCTTAAAGGGAGAAACCAGCAAAAGTGATGGATTCCAGGCAGCTGCTAGAGAAACTAGGAGCCACCCAGGGAAAACTGCTTAGCAACAGCCTGGGAAATGCTGCAATGGAGGAACAAAACTGCAGGGAGAGCAGCCTGGTGAGTGCAGCTCCATAAATACCTGCAAGCAGGCAAAGGCAGGAAGCTGCTCAGGGAACCAGCAAGGGATCATAAGGACCAGATCATAGCTGCTGATCAAAAAGGCCCTAGGCTGAGATCCAGAGAAGAGATCCACTTCTTTGCAGGAGGGGCAGTGTAAGCCTCAGGAGAGGGGCAAGGACCATTGACCCCAGACAGGGGCTGAAGGCCTGCTACCTGCTCACTAAGGGTTTTGATTTTCTTTTGGAGAGCTTGGTTATTCCGGGGAAACTGAGCTGAAAGGTGGCCTGGCCAGAGGGCTCCGACTGAGAAGACCTAGAGCGCTGCAGAACTAGAATGGTGGGAATAGGGGCGCTAGAGGCAAAGGACCCCTGCAACATCATGACCTGACAGCCGGGGCCCTATGGCTATTGGAGCAACCGCTTACAGCCCGAGTCCTCCACACACACACACACACACACACACACAGCTGGTACTGCAGGACACAGAGCTCTCTGGAAGAAAGGTGTTGCAAGTGCCAGGCAATCTTTTCCATCTCTAACCACCCTCTTTGGTGGTGGACAGAGATGGCCCTAGTGGAATAACGGGCAGAAGAAGAGAGCCACACAAGCAATAATGGAGCAAGCCTTCTTAGGAACTGTTAACACAGACAGTCACTCCTTCTCGCAGTCTGAGGTCACGGTAGCACTCAGGCTATAAAACAGCACCTACAGGCAGGAGCCTGCTCCACAGCTATTGAATCTTTTAGGAGAAAAGTATTAGTGCCAAGTTAGGCACACAAGCAGTATGTGACTTGTCTCACAGGGGCCTCTGATCACGCTCCCGTCTGGCTATCTCTTTGCTGCAGACGGCTCCCTTCCCAGCTGTGAGCCTTTTGTTTCCAATCTGTCGCCTTGCATGAGCACGCTCCTTAGGAATCGCTGACCTCCTCCTGGAGATCCAGCCATGCACCCAGCAGGCTCTGTCCCTCAGGCACTAGCTAGGCAGGCCGCAGTATCTACCAGAAAGGCACAGTTTCACTTTCCAGCTAAAGGAGCATCCATATAGATGAGGGGGTCAGTTTGGAGGAAATGCAAGATACAGGAGGCAGGGCTGTAGCATTCATCTATTAGCAGTAAAATCACATCAGCTGCTAAAAGTGGCCAGCTTGGATCATGGGAGTCAGCTGGAAACTGGGGAAGCTGTGTCCCAAAACCAACCACCTGTGCAGCCTTCTCTGTTATCATAGAATCATAGAATATCAGAGTTGGAAGGGACCTCAGGAGGTCATCTAGTCCAACCCCCTGCTCCCATCAACATAGTTCAGAGTTGACCCAGGCTGCATCCTGCCCTGGGAAAGGCACAAGGTCCGTTTCAACAAGAAGTGACCAGCTACTAAGCATGCACCTGACATCGGGCCTGGGTTCCTGGTGTAGCCCAGAGCCCCTCAGTGTGAGAGGCTGTGGTGCCTCTCATTTATCTCCTCCTTCATAACCAGAAATGCAAAGACAGTTTTGTGGCCATCATCACAAATTGTTTCAAGTACCCATCCCAACACCCCCATGGATATGCATTCATGTCAGGGCAGAGCACAGCCACTGTTTAATGGTGCACCGCACCGTTAGACAGTACTTGATTAGGACAGTGTGACAGGGTCGGGCTGGATGGCTATAGGAGAGTAATAGAAGGCAGATATATTAGCCCCAGGTTAAGTAGGTCTCTTTTCCCTGGGTAAGGTAACAGGGAAGGTTCCAGAATAGTCAGGAACCTTCTGGAGACAAATAGAACACCTGCAGCCAGTCTGTCTTAATCAGCTTATCAAGAAGCTGCTAGAATCAATTAAGGCAGGCTAATCAGGGCACCTGGGTTTTAAAAAGGAGCTCACTTCAGTTTGTGGTGTGCGTGTGAGGAGCTGGGAGCAAGAGGTGCTAAGAGCTGAGAGTGAGAACGCGGACTGTTGGAGGACTGAGGTGTACAAGCATTATCAGACACCAGGAAGAAGGTCCTAGGGTGAGGATAAAGAAGGTGTTGGTAGGAGGCCATGGGGAAGTAGCCCAGGGAGTTGTAGCTGTCGCACAGTTGTTCCATGAGGCATTCTAGACAGCTGCATTCCACAGGGCCCTGGGCTGGAACCCGGAGTAGAGGGCAGGCCCGGGTTCCCCCAAACCTCCCAACTCCTAGTCAGACACAGGGGTTGTCGACCTGGACTGTGGGTTCACAAAAACGGTCAAACTGAGGGCTGCCGTGAAGCTCCAAGGTGAGCAAATCCGCCAATAAGTGCAAGACCCACCAAGGTAGAGGAGGAACTTTGTTACAATGGGAAGTGGGGGAAAAAAAATACCTCACCTATTGTTTAATGGGATCGGTACCAAAAATGGAGCTCCTCCATTCCCCAGTAAGGTTAAAATCAAGCAAAGGTTTCTTCCTGTCCTGTCACATCTCCTTTGTGCAGTGGCCCCAGATGACAGGACACCAGGACCATCAATCAAGAGATACTTGGGGTTTCTCTAGCGCTTGTCATAGTCTCAGGGTCAGCAAGTGCTCTACAAAGTCACGAGTCAGACACCAGCAGCAACTGTGCAAGGCAATATAGCAACTGTACTGCACTCAGCAGCCCTCACACACAGACTGGGGCAGCATAAGGGGGTGCCATCAGCTCTATAAGTAAAGAGCCCTTCCATCATGACAGCCTATTAGAGATGGGCAGAAAGTGACTCCTCAGCTGAAGAATAGAAGCCAGAGCAATAACCCACCAGTGTAATGGAGCTATCGCACAGTATCCAGGTGAGTCGGGCCATTAGTGTAATGGAGAGAGCCTGCAGTTTCCAGGTGCACCACACTACCAGGCAAGCATGTACTCTGCACATCTCCTTGGCTGAACACTCCTTCCCCTCCTGGAGAAGCTCCAGTTGCTGAGTAGAAGAGTTCTCAGAAACTATATATCCGGTGCTTCTGCACATCAGAGCTCGGCGAGACTTCCCAGAAGTACACAGCTGCGTGCAATCCACGGCGGCTACAGGAGATGGGGTTAAAGACGGGCAGATGGAATGGCACATGAGCAAAGCACACTTAGCATGCACAGGGCTGGTGGGAAGTGTATTATTCCCACTCCCAGATAAAAGATGTGAATGATAGAATACCTGTAACAGGCAGCTTTCAAGCAACTGCAAAAAACAGTGTCCTGCCCTCCATTTGTGCTGATGAGGTCAGGCTCGTATTTCATTGGTTGAGCATGCTGATATGCAATACCTACAGGAGTGGGTAGACGGGCTCTCCATAAAATAGCCCAGAACTGCCTCCAGTGTCATGCTCTTCCATTAACCTTCTGGAAACAGGCTAATCCTACCATGAATGCACATAGGTACCAGTATACTTTGGGTGGTCACCTGAGACTGGCTAGTCCTTAAGGGTTTTGAATGGCCACCAATGGCATCATGTCAGGGAGGGTTTCCAGCCTTAAGCAGGCAAAGTCAGGCTGGAACTCTAAAGTCCTGCTGAGACCACCACCCACACATACTTGCTCTTCTCTTTCAGCACTCCCCGCCTCCCCATTGCTGCTGGTGGCCAAACCCAGCCTCAAGCCAGAAACTGGTGAGGGTTCACTCTGACAATACAGGATAAGGAAGTACAGTTAAGGAGCCTGGAATGGCTGCTTGCAGGGAAGTGGGGTTGTTATCGGAGAGGAAGCAGGGGGATTTAGGTCTGCTTGGGGGAGGGGATTTCTTACACTTGGCTGGGGGCCAGGAAAGCAGTTATTTTGTTCAGAGGAGGGAGACAGAGGGATTAGTGATGGGGAGAAAGCAGAGCTTCTGTTGTGGGGAGCTAGAGGGGCTGATTTCATTCTAGAGTGAATTTTGGTTTCTTTGGTTTTTGGCTATTTTTCTAGATTACCTCCAGAATCTCCTCCTGACTATGGCTGCAAACACAATACCAGTCATGGATCGGGAGCAGACAAGTTTGTAGCCCAAGAGATTCAACCTTTTGCAATATAGAGTGACCTTGGGGGCAGAGCCTCAGAGGAGTTTAGAGATGGGCCTGAATGCTCCTGCTTGGCTAAGTTGCTTTCCCTTTGCCTCCCAGTGTTCTTCCTTCTCTACTTTATACACAAATTCAGGACATAACCCAGAGAGGCTCTCAGTCAGCCCAGAACAGTCATTATGCTCTCAGGGCCAGTGGGAAAGTCAACTGGTGGCTCTCAGTCTAGTGTCCAGATGTCTACAGTACCAACTGCCCCCATTTTGTGACCTATTGCCCCTCTTGGTGGGGATCGCTGCACCATAGCATGGAATCTGAACTCCCTCACATTCCTAGAGGTCCACATCTTGGGTGACAAGGGAGAGACAATGGAAAAGGGGAGTGTAGAAAACTTGCCTTGCTGTTGGTTGTGCTGAGCTTTTCCAGGGGACATCAGTGTCTGGCACCTGACTGTGCACACACTTATGAAGCATATGATTTTGAATGGGAAGAGACTTAGGATCAAGTTTCTCATTCCCTTCTGATGCAGCCTGATTTCCTCTACAGTGTGATTGGGCAGACACGTGTAAACAGGAATCTGGGAGTGAAAGCCTGTGAAGAACAGGCTTTCTTTGACCTTTCAGGGAATCTAACCCCTCTGCCAGCCCTGTTACCTCACAATAATATATTGTACAAAATGTGTGGGTTGTGTTTTTTTTTTTTAAAGGAAATACATTGGAATGGGTGAGTCCACAGAAGCCATGGAAAGAAATGGGGGCTGCTGTCCTTGGTTCTGAACTAGATGGGACATGGAACAGTACTGAGAAGAAATGGGATGATTATTCACTAACCCTGAGCTCTTACCAAGCCACATGGAGCCCAGAGGCTAATATTCTACAGAACTTCTCCAGGCTCTGATACGTAACTTATGGGTTATCTTTAGAAAACCTAATATGTTTTTCCAGAGGGCTTCTACAGAAAAAGTTCTATAACAAAGTTACAATTTGCTGTGGGTTTCAGACTCTTCAGCAGAGGAAGCCATTGGACTTGTCCATGTGAGGATCTGAGGAGACTATCACCTCAAGTCTTTTCTTTCCAAAGGAAATCAGCTCAACACCCTTAACTTTTCACTAAGATTAGTTCTCAAGACAGTGCATCTTGGTTGCCTCCTGGTACCCTCTCACCAAGGCACTTTCTTGTCTGTGGAATGGTCCTCTGACCTGCCCACAGAATCCCAGATGGGAATCACACTAGGGCATTATGCAGTCATAGCAGCATCTTCTCCAGGACAACAACCTGCTTCCTGTGTTGCGGGACTGGCACTGCAGCCAGTAGTCAAAGTGTTAAGAACGCAGTGAAAACCTGTTCAGTTCTCCCTCTTGGGGCCAGTCTCACAACCCAAGAACAAAAAGACAATGGAATTAAAGGGCAGCAGGTTCAGTGCAATGAAGAGGCTAGGGGAGGATGTAAAATAACGAATGTACTGCATTACATGAGTCATTCCACCTTCCTCTAAAGCCTCAGGGCCTGGCCATGCCCAAAGCAAGATGCTAGAATTATTAGACCAATTATCTGGTGTGAAACTCTTAAGTGCCTGCTCCTGATGGGACCTAATCTTCAGTGTACATCAAGCATCACCTTGGATTTTAATTTCCTTCCTTTGCTTTAACTGTGTAGTACCCATGCTGCCTACTGCCCTGAAGCCATGTACTCAGCTGATGGGATCAGGATCTCCCTCAAATGTAGGGAACAGGCAGATAACAAGAGCTGGTTCTGGTTCTTTGCACTCAACATCCCTCCTGGCTGGACAGAAGGGATGTAGCCTCTTTTGGTAATTCTCTCTCCCTCTCCCCAGCACATTAATGAGCATTCTACTCCCTATAAAAAAAGCAGGTCCCAGCCTGACACTGTTAAATAATCCCCTAAATATTACAACACACTGACTCCCCCATTCCCCTGATGTCAGCTCCTACAGGGACCTCTGCTTGACTGCTTTAAAAAGCTCATAAACTTGCACACTCTTTCTTGAAGCTGGAGTTACAGCTCTCCCTAGAATCCAGGCTGGTTCCCTGAAAGTTATGGCCAAGTCAAAAATAAACTTGTGGTTTAAAAATTGAATGGATTTAAGATTTAAGGCTCTGATTTATTTTCTCCTCCCCACTCTACCCCTTCTCGCTCTCTCGCTTTCTCTCTCTACATAAGTCCAGGTGTCTCAATGACTGGCACTAAACTAAAGCCAAAAGCAGCAAAGGCCAAGCAAAGCCCTAGTCAATTTCCAAAATCTGAAAAATTAATGGGAGTGTCAATCCAACCCTCCTGTCTCCCCTATTCCCTTTGCCTGTTCTTCCACCCCTCTCCTCTTCCTCCACTTTAAATACAGGATGCCAAAGAACTTTCCACGCTGAAATCCCAGAACAAGTCTCCCACCTGGGCCACAAGCAGCTGAGATGTATTAGTTGTCGTCACCAGTCCATACTGAAGCCTAATGGCCTACTAAGAATTAGGGATTTATTCAGTTTAGAACATACAGGCAGCCTCAAAAGATGCCCTCCAATTCCCAGTGCCCCCTAGCATTTGGGAGGTTATCAGATCACTGGAGAGTCCAAGCCTTTTGGGGATTCCTAGAGTCACTCCTCTCCCCACCACACTCACCCCCTTCTGTACAAACAGGGAGCTTTTTGGGCCACCTCTCAGCCTTTCATATCATGATCCCACATTTAACCAGTCCATCCAATACTTCCCAGACACCTTTGGACTAATTTCTAGACAGGGACAGTCACAGCAATCCACACAATGGGTTGCAGTGAGCTTTTGGCACCCGATCTAGTCAGTCCAGTTCAGTAGGAGACCGGAGACAGAACTGGAGCTGCTTGTGACCTCTCCAGCCAGCAGCTGCGCACCCCAGGCTCTCCCATGATATTTTCCACTGCTCTAGGGCTTTCCGTCTGAGGATCTCAAAGTGCTCTACAAAATACCCCCAAGAATAAGACTAAAGGCTGCCAAGGAAATGATCTCTCGCCCAGGTTACCCCTGAAGAATTACCTTCACTGGAAACCAGGAGCTCAGGGGAATAAGAGGGGGAACTTTTCATCCTGAGGACACCAGTTCAAATCCATCCCAGGAGGACAGGGACTGAAATTTACCAGATGGCTGTTTGGCACCCCCCATGAAAGGGGTCAGTGGGTTTCAGTTGAGCTCCTAATAGAAAACAGCCCGCAACACAAGAACTCATTACAATTAGCACCCTTGTGTGCACTGTCAAACAGAAAAGGCAAGGATCTAACCAGCAGAGAGCCTGAACTGAAGCATATTGGTAGCAGGCTCTGGGTGCCTTCAAGGGAAGTTTAAACTACCACTGCTCATGCTGGGTGGGAGGGGGTGCACAGGAAGCTTGTACTGCTGGCATTTGTACAGTCCTGGCTACTTGAAAGGCAGGAAGGGAAGCACTTCAATGGTCTTCAATTTAATTCAGTCTTCAGGGCAGGTAGATTCGAGTGGCCAGGACCACAATATAGATGACTTAAATCTTCAGGGCTGCTGTCAAACTGACACCTTAGACCAGCACTAAATTCAGCAAGAAGTGGCGGAGTGTCTGTGCATGTCCCCTTAACAGCACAACTATTCCTCTTTGATAAACAGTGCTCTTTGGAGGTGCCTCCTCGCCCCCCGCAGGCAGCGTTGACAGGATGCAGCCCTACATCCTCCCACTGCTGCCTGGGCACAAAGGGCCAGGATGCTCCCCTGGGAGACAGATGCTTACCGGTTACAGGGGCAGATACTGAGGATGGATAATGAAGAGAGAGACAGACAGGTGGAGGGTGGCTCTGGGTATCAACCAGGCTTTCTTCAGCTGGCTGGAGCCTGACTCCCACTTGACAAGCACTGTCCGGCAAACCCCCAGGAAGGGGCCCCCTCTGTACATGGTGCAAATTGGAATACAAATCAGAGGGAAAAGCTTTCCTCTGTTTGAACAAATTGCTATAGATTCACCCCCGTCTCAGGTCAGAGCCCCCAGTGGGAAATATTTTCACTGGCTGACTGCTAATAGACTCCAGAGCAGCCACTAGATCAATAGCTGAATAAGAAAATTAGCCAAAGCGCACAATCTGATTTTGCCTTGCTTTGAATTACAGCAGGCTCGTGTGTTTATTTCACTCCCGCGCCCCTCTCCCCTCCTTGTTCCCTGTTTACCCATCTATCAAACCTAGTCATGTTTGTGGGAATGTAACAAAGTACATGCAGAAAGAGGTAATGCCTTTTGAAAAATGTTTACACGCATTAGTATTTGCCCGTGAAATAGCAGGGCTGCCATCTCCCTGAGAGGAGAGAGTTCTGGAGTAGCAGTGGGATACATTCACTCACTCTCTTACCCACAGAGAGCCAGTGTAGATGCTCCGCAGCACACAACAGGAGCAGGGATTGGATTCCCATTAGCCTGTCACAAAACTCAGGGGTGCAGCAATGAGAAGGTTTCAAACATCACAATGAAACAGGTCAGGTGGCTTAGCCAAATGTAATGCTGTGTCGTTATACATGGGCTGGATTTCAGAGAGACACTTGGGGTACGTCTACACAGCAGTTACACATCTGCCAGCTGACTCGGGCTCATGAAACTCCAGCTGCAGGGCTGTAAAACTGCAGTGTAGACGTTCAGGCTCAGGCTGAAGCCCAGGCTCTGAGACCCCGGGACGGGGGAGGGACAGAAATCAGAGACTATCCCTTTCCTTTAAAAGATCATTACAACACGTAAGAAAGTGGCAGGGTGGAAGTGAAGAGGGAGAAATTATGAACAGTTTCTCACTGGCTTTTGATTAGGAGACCAAAAGGGTCTTGCATCAGACCCCTGAGTCTTGCCACCCCTTCCTCACAACCCAGACGTCTGCATGCAAGTTCTGCCTCATTTTAATCTGGAGCTGTCCGTGATCAAAAGCCTTAAAGCACCTTTTTAAAATATTGTTTAAAAAGTGCTCAAATTTCCCAAATAAATCTGAGGATGGGAGTAAAATAACCCCCTCAAATCCGTCCTGCAGCATCCCACAAAATCCCCCTCCTCCCCGCAGCAACACCCTCGCCACATACAACCAGACCAACATAAAGCGAGGCGAGTTACTGAGCCTCAGACTCCGACACTTCACACTATAGTGCAAAGCTGCCAACTGGGTGTGTATAGAGAACTTGAAACTTAAAGCAGGCCCAGCACACACCACATGAGTCTGGGCATTTTTTGCTTATTAACCACACTGAAAGCTGCTGAGACCTCATGAGGCTGAGCAGTCCCTGATGCTCCCTCTGCAGTGTGTCCCCCTCAGAAACTGAGCTAAAGATCCACAACATGCCCATTCCATTGCCTCCAAGCTACCATCCGCCTTTCCATAGAGAGGGCTTAGCCGCTTTCTGTTAGTTGGTGTATCGTTCAGGGCTCCTGTAGGATGCACTCATAGCCAGGAGTCCTCTCCCCACATTTCCCACCTGCTCCTGGCCAGGAGATTGCAACTTTTTCTCTAGGATTTGGCATCTCACCACCCACATCCAGGCTTCTGCAAAAGGCAGCTGCCCACTTAGGGGTATTCCTTGCAGGGAGCACATTCTGGCTGGTAGTTCACTTAGCACACTGGCTTCTCATTCATAGCTCAGTGCAACTCAATGTGTTGTCCTTGACTTACCGTGGTCTTTAGGGTTTGAGTCCTCTCTGCCTTAGAGCAAGAGGAGAGAGGACTGCCTCTAGCTTAACACCACCACTTGTATTAATAATGACAGTCTCTAGATTTCCATACCGGTGGGTTGCTGGCAGGGCATTTTCAATGAAAGGCTTGATCCAAACCTTGTTCACACTTTGGTTTGGAGGATCCCAAATCCTCCGACACCTTTGTTGAAAATCCATCTATTTACACAGGCCCTTGCTTGGGGGAGCGTGCAATGAATAGGAATTTCACTCAGCCCATCCACTGGGTTCCTGGTTGAATCTTTATATGGACTTTAGTTCTATTTATTATAATCCCCAAGCCCTGGGATCCCAGAGACTGAGGCTCACAGATTGACCAAGCACCACCATTTTCAGCAAAATTCAGCTCTGAGGAAACAAAATATTTTTTCTCTAAAAGGCACTGATTTTCAAAATTACCCAGTAGCAACACTGTTTCCCCTGGGAGGGCTTTAGAGGAAAAGGCCAAAATACACACACAACAATCCAGAAGCAGCTACTTTTCCCAGGCAAAGATTCCAATGGACTCCAACAGATTATTAGGAGAGAAAAATCCTCCCAAAACTTCTCCAAACTGCAGCCTTATTATTATACATACTTACGCTTTGGCACCTAACTGCTGTAGTGTGTGGGCACTGATACTTCAAGGAGCCATACTAGGGAGCAATGGAGAAAAATCAGTCACAGGAGAGGATGGAAGAGACTATCCACTGCAGCGAAGGGGATGCCCCCCTCCTCTGAGGCTGGGAAGGAAGTTGGTTTGCCACACTTGAAGGAGGATTTCATTTAATTAATTATTTTTAAAAAATTGGGGAGCGGGGTTGCACTTGTCCCTGGGGCTGGTTAGTCTGAATAGGGTCATGACAAGTAATTCTACTGGAGCAACCTCTGAAGTTATAGGGCCAAATTTGGTGTGAAGAGAAAGGACACTTTAACAACAGGAAGGACAAGTTATCCAAAATATCTCACCCCTTCAAACCAGAGCCCTCTTCATCCAAGCAGTCAGATGACAGCCTCTACACCAGACAGCTTCAGGATGAACCCACAGCTTCTGGCCACATAAAATTCTGCCACCTGGCCAAATCCCACCTGTAAACCTTCATTTATTCCAGCCTTATTCTACGAGGTAACTGGGAGCACAATCCAGTCCAGAGACTCAATAAGAAACCTTCTCTTATACATACATGGGTGTAAGTCAGGAGTAAGTCTGCAGCATAAAACCAATGTAAGCCAGATCAGACTGCCACAGAAAGCCCTTTGACTAAGTAGGATTCAAGACTGTCTGTCCTGCCAAACCTGTTGGAGAGTGAGAGGCAAACAGAAGCAAGATGCAAGTCAAAAGCAAGAATAAAGCAGAGGAGGATAAAATTGGAGCTTGGAAAGGGAGGAGAGAGAGAGAGCCAGTGAGAGATCCTGCTCAATACTGACAAATCTGCTTTTCAGGAATCTAGGGAGAACCTAGGCAAAGAAGTCTGAGTAAGTTTGTGTGCAGGAAGGGTGAAGAAGGAGGTGGAAGCTGAGAGAATGGCCAGAAGAAGGAACAGAAAGCAAAGCAGAATCAGCCAGGATGGGAGACAGAAGAGGCTGTTTGAGAAGAGAGACAAAGCTGTTTAGAACCAAGGCACAGTTGAGAGAACATGACTTGCCCCACACGTGCTCAGCAGTGAAAGGACATGAGCAGAAGTAACAAGTGTGTTTGTGGGGGAAGCCAAGGTTTAGATTATAAAAACAGATGGTCAAGTCATTTTGCCTGAGTTTACTTACGGTCTCACACAAAATCATTGACAGACCTAGGAAGAGCTGACTCCCAGTTCCCCTGCTAACCACCACACTTCATTCTCCTCCTAAAGAGAGAATATTTTGGAAGACTCTGATAGTGATTTTGACCTACTCCGATTTGTTTGAACCGATGCAGGTGGACTGACAGGAAAAGGGAGAGAGGGAGGCACAGCCAGAAAGTATGTGTGTTCAGAATAATTAGCAGCAGAGTTTGGAGATACAGCATCCCCAAGCTCTTCTCAATCAGAGGTGGCCCTTTTTTTAGTCTCTGCATCTTCTTGTTCCTTCACCTGGAATAATTGCAGGCCTATCTGTAGAAGACAGAGCAGCCCAGATCCCCAAGTCAGCAGCAACATTCCCTGTGCATCTTACCCAGCACGCTGAGTGTTCAGAAAATGCAGGACAAAACAAAGAAGCAACCTGTGCCCCCGGAAGCTGTGGCACATCTGCCAGGGCCACCATGAACAAACAGGAGGTGGAGTTGGTTCTGCCTCCCTTACGGTAATCCCTGGGAAGAGAAGGAGAAGAGCAGACAGCCTCCTCAGATGGGAGACAGACTCAGGGACGGTCTCTTGGGGGTTCCCTCTCAAGCCATCACTCACTAGCAGTTTGTGACCAACCTTTTGAAAACAACTGTCCAGATAAAAATCATACAGTTCAGCCTAGCAAGGTGCTGAGCAACATCAGCTCCCATGGAGCCAGCAGGACTGGAAGATGATCCCCCGTACTTCCATTTATCTTTATGCTTATAACCCCACCCCAAGGAGGGCAGGGAGCAGTTCAAGGTGATCCAGAGACGTGCAGGGAGTGGATATAGCTAAGAGTAATAATGTAATAAAACAAAGAAAAGGAAATTCTCCTAATACTCCAGCACTGCACAGCAGCAGTATAAGTGGTCATGCAAGAAAGCAAAGATTGGAGAGCAAACTCCTGCCCCCTCCCCAGGCTGCGTACCATGGCAATTACAGTCCCCTGGGCTCCGGGAAGAGGTGGGTACTGCCACCAGCAGCAACACAGCACCAGCTTCTTCTGCTGTGGGGCAGGGATTCTCAAACTGGGGGGTGCGGAATGTATTCGGCGGAGGTTGGAGGGGGCACACTGCCTTCAGAGCTGGGCACCCAGCCAGCAGCTGCTGCTTTCTGGCCACACAGTTCTGAAGGCAGCGCTGTCGCCAGCAGCAGCAGAGAAATAAGGGTGGCATGGTATGGCATTGCCAACCCAGGTTGGAATTGCTCTGCTCCAAAAACCAGGCGCACTCATCGCACTAGTAACTAGTGTGATGCCAATAAGCAATATCTCACTTAAAATTTGCATTATTATAGTCTTAAATGGCTCTGTTTGAATCAATGCTGTACTATTTTTAATATTTAGTGAGAGTTGCATCTTGATTTTTTTTTAATTGGTATATGTTCTTGTGTGGCAGGATGGGGCCGTAATCTACTACAGACACAAAGGAGGAGGGTGCGATCAAATAAATTTGGGAACCGCTGCTGGTTCAGAGAAAGAGACAGAGACAGAGAGACCCCTACCCCACTATTCCAGCCTGGCCACAGATAATGGTGTGGGTGGGAGAGCGGGAAAAGGAAGAGAAACCACCCACAATTAGGGACCAATTGAATCCTGAAGCCAGAGTGGTCACTGGATCTTTAGTACCTAGGGAAAAGAAGAAACCCCTTCCAGACCATCTTCTTCAGGCAACAGATTCTGAAAAGCAAAGTGCAGAGCTTGGCATTTCTAGAAGCATTACCTAGATCATCAGAACTCTTCAATAACTGTGCCCCAGACCCAGGCATCGGATTCAGTCCCAACAGGGCATCTGCTCTATTGTGACCATGCGCAGTCACTGCTCTACTCAACTGGCATGCAGAAAAGAGCAATTCTCAAGCTAAGGTACACGTACCATTGGGTGTACGCGGGCTGCAACCAAGCTGATACATGGATTGGTTCAAAGTATGGAACCAGGATAAGAATCCATTATAACTGCACTGATTAAAAACTACAGAGATTTTTTCCTCAAGACTGAATTTCACATGTGGCACAGCAGATGTTAAAGAACTGGCTGAGAACTGGTTTCCCAGAACCTGTGGCTACAGACTTCTAAATGTATTCTGGCTCACTTTTCCTCTAATGTTAAAAAAAAAAAAAATAACCACACACACACACCCCTCCACCCCCTTGCTTCTGGATAACAGGAGGTGGTTACAGTAGCTTCTGGAAAAACAGACACTTCCAGAAGAGTCTCAATGAACCAACACCTAACAGCTACTAAAGTCTCTGTCACCCAAGTCAAACACCTTTCCATAAAACCCCTAAGGCTGTGACCTCGTCCCCCCTCCCCCCGCATCCAAAATCCAAGCTTGCCTGTCTGTGTACTTACATTGCTCCCATCACAATAGCATCTGAGTCAAACACATTGAGGGATTTATCTACTACCCATCCTACCCCATTCTTGGACTCAGCCTACAACTGCTTCCAAATGACAGCTTTTCTACCTATGTCATACGCCGTTCCAGACCTTAAAAAAAATAAAAATAAAAAAAAAAATGCAGGAACCACATGGTTCATATTCTTAAGAACTCCAGACTCCTCCTGTGTAATATTCACGTTACAAAGATCATCTTTTGGAAGCTCTGAGATTCTGCTTTGGCAAGACTTGCATGTCAGGGACAGCTGTTGTCACTTGCTCTTCCAGTTCCTTGTTTTCAACCGTAACAATGCCATTGGTATCATCACCAGGCCAGTGAGAGAGAGAGAAACAAACGTTCTCATTTTTAGAAAAGGAACTGAGGTTGCCGGTGACCATGTAATTACTATATTTTAATCTAGTAACAGCTAGACAACATGTTTCTTCATCATCCGTTCTCTATATACCTCCCCAAGTGTGTCACTAGCCCTCATGCTTTTCTTACAGCACCTTTCCCTGGTTTGGTCTTCCCCTGTAATTTAAAACTGATGCTCTTTGGTTTAGACACAAAAGCCTGGGAGGCTTGTATTATGGGTTTCTTCCTCTGCGCTGTTTATTCCTCTCCTTTCTTTTGCTAGATTTGCTTCAACAAATTTAATTCTTACCTGATGTTATTAGTAGTTAGCGCTGCCGGAATTTCCTGGGCTGGGGTCTGTAGTGCTGAGCTATACAACCAGTCAAAGATGCATTGCAGAACTCTACCTTCCTTTCTCTCTATTGCGCTTTTAAGCGTCCACACAACACACCTCACTGACCCCCTTGAAGCCAAGAGATAAAACTGATTACGTGTGATTTACCGAATGTCTCATCTTTTTAGACAAACCATATGATGCCAACATAGTCGGCAATGGCTCAATAGTCTGCACAGCCAAAGCATTTGCAATATACTACGTTACTGCCAACCACCTGGAAAATGCATCAGCTACAAGTACATACATATGCTTACTCTGATCTGGGGAAAAATAAATCAATGCGTTGTCTTCGCCAAGGCCTAATACCCCACTGCCATGAAGCAATTTCTGGCATGTTTCAGAGTTCACACTGGCTAATTTCTTCTGCTATGTCTTGGTTTAAGTCTGACCACCACACTTCTCATTTTCGCTTTGCTTTGGTGACGTTCATGTAATTTTAGCATGTATGCTTTATGGTATTAATCTTATAACCGATAGTAAACAATAATTCCCTGCTGTCAACTCCATTTTTCTACAGGAATAAGGATGAAATTTCTCACCTGCTATATGATTTGGCCAACCAGAAAAACTACACCACATTATCTTATCAAACGAAAGATCTTATTTCTATGGGTAGCATTTTCAAAAGCATCTAAGTCCCACTTTCAAAAGTGACTTAAGCACCTATATCTCTTTGAAAGTTTATGGGAATTAGGCGCCTACGTTCCAGGTCCTCAAAAGGTAGTTAGGCATTTAATTCTTATAACTTAGGTCCCAAACTACCTTTGAGGATCTGTACCTCCAACCACTTCTCAAAGTAGGATTACGGTCTTGTCTACACGAATATTTAGTTTGTGGCAAGCTGGGGTATGGATTTGCTCTGCGCTAGCCTGCTGGACCCCGCTGATGTGCGCTAACAGTACACTTTGCTTTAACCTGCTTTGAAATGGGACTAGATCAAAGCACACTAAACTGTTAGTACATGTCAGCAGGGTGCACACAGACTGTTAGTGCACAGCAGGCTAGGGTGAGTTAGATTCACACCCCTGCTTGCTGCAAACTAAGTATTTGTGTAGACAAGCCCTTAGGCTCCTAAGCCATTTAGATGTTTGAGAAAAATGTAACCACTCTTTCTCAAGCAGTAATGGGAAAAGTCTATATCCTGAATCTACTTCCAGTTGTGTCCCTACTTCTAGAGGCAACTGAGAGAGCAAGTTTCACTCAGGCTTGTGCTGGGTAGAACATGGATATGCAGCTAAGATTATAGCCCACCTCTGAATCCTAGCTGTTGCAATAGGTGGAATACTTTCTTTGCGGTCTTTTTCACTCAAGGTGTTGATCAGTGATCAAGGTAGATTTATTTTCAAATGTATATTTGTGAATTTTAATTGTTCCAAAAATACCTCAGTTGAGAAGGCAGCACAGGGTGTAATTCACTGCAGCCTTTGTTAACCATTTGTGAAGTAAAAAGTTATGGCTTTCTCTTTTCCATCTTTACACACGTAAACAATTACAGCTCCTGCACATAATGAAGAGCGTCACTTGCTCATAGTAATAAAATCTGGACTAAAATGTACCCGGATGGTGGAATTCCTCAGATTTTCTTTTCCTTTTCAAAACTTTTGCCTTTCTTTTCCATCCAAACCTATTTTACATTCATCACCCCCAGTCTCAATTCCTGTGAGCTCCTCACCCCTGGCTTTCCCGACACTCACGTTGTCACCCTCTGGTCTGTGCAGAACATTGCTCCCAAGATGCTCCTCCTTGTTCATCTTCTGACCAAGTCACCCCCCTAACTCTGAATCCTTCCCCCTCCCACTGGCTTCTGCTCCTCTATAGCATCAAATTCAAGTTTCTTGTCTTTGCTTTCAGGGCCTAGCAAAACTCTGCTTTCCCCCTTTATCTGTCTGTCTCTTTTATCACACCTTGCAATGCCAGCTCTTCATAGCATAAACAGTCCTTCCTTGTTTGCTTTGACCAGTGAAATAGTTAACAACACTGAAATAGTTAACAACACTGCTATCATCAAGGGCTTTAGAATCAACACCCCATTGTGATGAACAGGGCCATTTACACATTTCGCAGAGCTATATTTCAGGCTGTCTGCAGACTCAGGCAGACACTACTGCATCAGTTTGCACATGGTTCATATTTGGAGGGGTTACTTATCCATAAAGACTGCTACAGACTTCAATTGTTTGTTGTAAAGGAAAGCTCAGACTCTGGACCACTGCCAGAAGGCAGCTTCCAAAATAAATGCCAATTTGCTGAGCCATCAGGAGCCAGCTGAATTCAACCCTTGGCTTTATTAGTGGAGACAAATTTGGAATGAATCTTCCATAGTAGTTTAACATTGCTTTAAAAAGTTATCTTAAAGCTGAAATATTTTTGGTTTACAGTCAGAGTCTCAATGGCCTTTTCTTCCTATGAAAGGATGGATCCACTCAGAATCTGTGCTATGCCCTAAACAAGCTACTTAGTTCTGGAAGAAAGCACATTTCTCTCTCAATCCTCATTCTAGATTTTTGTAACCATTTTAGAACCTCTTCAAGGTTTCTCCACAGTTTCCCTAAATTAATACTTTTTTAAAAATTTCCTCTAAACTAGCAGACAAAATTTAAACTTTGGAGAATTCAATCAATTATTCATTGGGATATTAATTATGCCATGTGGTAGTCTTTCAAAAATTGGAAAGATGGTTAAGGCATTAGACCTGACTAAGACTTGGTAGATTTGAGCTCAATTCCCAACTCTGCCATAGATTCATGGTGGGCCTGTGGACAAAATTCACTTAATCTCTCTCTCAAGTCCCGAAGTTCAAAATGGGGTAACACTACCAAAGGCTGGGCAGTATAAAGATAGCTCTGCTAAAGATGTGTGAAATGATCAAACCCTACAGTGATGGAGGCCATATAAGTCCTTAAATAGCCAAAGTTGTACACTCAGTGACAGAGCCAGATCCTTTTTAAAAAAAACCCCAAACCCTCTTTACACAACCAGTGGAAGTGCTTGGGCCAGATCACGTTTTGTAAACTTCACTCCTCCTGGCAAATACAGCTGATGGGTTTGGAACTAGTCACTGAACTATCTCAAGCAGGAGTTTGATGATGACTTTATAGACATCACAAAATCTTTATCCTGCCATCAGTTTTAGGAAAACACGCCCCCTCCCTGTCTCTCACATACACACACACACCCAGTGCAGCCCGTTCACTAAACTCAACAGCAAAAATCATTCTTTGCTTCTCTAATTCCTCAAACTGCTTTCCTGCAGGTTCTTGAAAAAACACAAGGCACAGAGTGAGTATTAAAAATATCATTCCACATTCTCTTAAGTCCAAGTCATTTTGCCATTATGCTTTCTCGCTGAGCCTTTGCCTGAATCAAAAACAGATTCTGGGTTTTTGAATTTTATCACCAGACCATACAAGTGATGCACTGTATTCCAATCCAGATTTATCTTGTTAAACCAATCTCTGCCAATTAGCAAAGGCCCATTTCTTTAGTAACAAATAGTAACAGCAAACAACTATCCATTACACTCACCCACAGACATTCAAAACCTTTATCCTGCAGCTTGACTTTAATGTTCAATACTATGTCAGTTTCTCTCAGTGTAACATTTGCAAAATTTCTCTACAGAAATTACAGAGATTGTAACACTTGGGATGATTTCTATCCTCATCCTGACATTCTTTCCATTTACAGTACACCAACAGGAGCACTTCAATCCCGATTACCCTATATATAAATAGCTCCAAAGAGTGGTTTAAATCACAAGCCATTTTACCCTGGCTAGATGCAGATTTTCACACATACAATGGTCACCGAGTGAGCTCTGTGGGACCTTCCATATGCAAGATGATAGTCTATGGGATAGACTACCAAGGGCAGCAAGACACACTGCGTCTCTGAGTGTATTGCAAAATGAGAGAGAAGCACAAGGAAACATAACAATGGCCAGATCCATACAGGCCACTTAGGTAATATTTCAGAGCACAAGGAAACCATCTGTTGTCTACAGCTTTGCATTCCAATGCTACAGAGCAGCGACCTGGCCATCTGGGGACCTCAGCCACTCTAAGGGGAATTTTACTCTTAGCAAAGGCAAGTATGGGATCATTATAAGACAGGACTCTCAGGATCCACTGTAATTCCCTGATGGTCCACCTTCCCTTACACCTAGAAGCCACTAAAATGATATCACCACATGTCTACAGCCTTTTATTATTAATAGAACACCAAGAATGTGCATGGTACTTCACAGACAAGCACAAAGGTCCCCGCTCAGAGGAATTTAAAAGTTCCTGAAATCCCCAGAGAGATTTACAGATTAATGATATATCCCCTCACAAAACACTGTTAAAGTTGCTAGACCGCATATCCCACTAAGGCAAAGTGGGAAAGGCATGGAAATAAGTAGCTCGGTTTTCAACTCCCATTTACACTCCATTCATCCATTCCCCTGCTCAACCTTAACTACTTCTCTTCTCCAGCCACAGCTCAAGTTTAAAAGCTCATGGTGGTAAAGCAGGAGCCTGGAATGAAGTGGATCCAATGCACTTTGGCACAAAGGCCTCCCCGGCATGTTAAGGTGGCAGTAGAGCTATGGGAAGCACACGATGCCTTGGTACAGAGCCACTCAGCCTCAGTGGATGATGTTCCCGAGAGCCCAGGTAGCAGCACCAAATTAGCCAAGTGTCTCTGTGCTGATGCACTGGCTCATGAAGGTCTTTCCATGGCACTGCTGCCCCAGTGCACCAGAGACGCTGGGCAAAGACACTAGGCTTCCTGTCCAACCAGGGTCCCTACCACAACCACTCCCCCCCTGTAGGACAGCCTCTTCTCCCAAAAAGACCACATGTCCTTGCTTAAAATCCCTCCTCCCCTCATCTCTGCTCACCTCCCAGAGCCCACCTCCATATTCCCCGCTGCTCAGCCTGCCTGCCTGACCAGGGATCTGTGCAGAGGAAAGGAAGGATGGTCCACTGGTTCAGGCACTAACCTAGGCCTTGGTAGACCTACGTTCAAGTCCTTGCTCTACCAGATTTCCTACCCGGGTAGGTCACTCAGGGTATGTCTACACTGCAATTAAAAACCCATGGCTGGCCCTCACCAGCTGACTCTGGCTCACAGGCCTTGGGCTAAGGGGCTGTTTAACTGCGGTGCAGACATTTGCGCACCACAATTTGCCTGGGCTCCAGGACCCTGCAAGGTGGAAGGGTCCCAGAAAGACAAAATGTCTACACCAAAATTAAACAGCCCCTTAGCCCAAGCCTTGCAATCCCGAGTCTGCTGGTGAGGGCCAGCCATGGGTGTCTAATTGCAGCATAGACATAGTCTTAGTCTCTTTGTGCCTTAGTTCCCCATCTGTTAAATGGGGGTAATAACATCTCTGTGGGGTAGGACAGTACTAGGAGGATAAATATGCTGGAGAAGGTGCTCAGATACTATGCTAACTGGGGCCACATAAGTATCTAAAGCAGGGGTGGCCAACCTGTGGCTCCGGAGCTGCATGCGGCTCTTCAGAAGTTAATATACGGCTCCTTGTATAGGCACCGATTCTGGGGCTGGAGCTACAGGTACCAATTTTCCAGTGTGCCGGGGGGTGCTCACTGCTCAACCCCTGGCTCTGCCATGGACCCTACCCCCTCTCCACCCCTTTCTGCCCCCTCCCCTGAGCCTGCCGTGCCCTTGCTCCTCCCCCTCACCCCCCTAGAGCCTCCTGCATGCCACAAAACAGCTGATCGGGAGGTGCGGGGAGGGAGGGGGAGGCGCTGATCGGCGGAGCCACTGGCGGGCGGGAGGCGCTGGGAGCGGGGTGGGGGAGCTGCTGGGGGGCTGCTGAGGTATTACTGTGGCTCTTTGGCAATGTACATTGGTAAATTCTGGCTCCTTCTCAGGCTCAGGTTGGCCACCCCGATCTAAAGTTGAGACTGACAGATAGTCAAGAGGCAGCCACCACCGGGCATCCAGCACTGGAAAATGGAAGTAGCTGCTGGATCTGAGCAACTCCTTTGGCTAATCTCGGTGTAGCTTTATTAGTTTAACCTGAATATGGGGAATAACTTGATGGGCCCGATTTTCCACTGCACCGCAGTCCACTCAGGCACTTTGGAGGAGGGAGCTAACACAGGGGGAATTCTCCAGCAGCAATCTCTAGCTGCTTTAAATTCACTTTGTACTGCGTACCTAGCACAACAGGAAAGGGACAGAAGTGGCCTATCAGAACAGGACTTTGTGAAATTTGGAGGTTGTGGGAGTTGGGCCAGAGGAACCCGAAGAAACAGGAGAACAGAGCAAGCTTTTTCAAAGGAGCTATTTTAAAATTATTCTTTTCACAAAATTAGTAAACTACTTGCCAAGGAGGTTACATAGAAAATTCAGTTGGTCCTCAGAGGCCAGTACTGGGCCAAACATGGAGGCTAAGTTCAATCATTCAAATACGAAACAGATTTTAGTCTTGCTTCAAGTGCACGTTTCAGTGCAACCTTAGCTCCAAACACAGGGGACAACTTAAAGGGCCTCCCCACACATACACACAAACACATGCACCAGCTTCCCCATAAGTAGAGAGTCACGGTCACTAAAAGCACCATTTCCACTCTGCAGTGAAATAAAACAAATAGCTTTTCATCATTTTTCACCGATTTCACTATCATCAGTTTTACGAGTGTATCTACACACGCACGCTCACAAGTGCGTGTGTACGAGTGGGAACATGGCACAAGTGACAACGATTCAGATGACCTCTGCTAGAATGGAAAACAGCAATCGCAAGTTCATCTGATCCCTGGGGAACTCAGGCTTTAGGACAGATACACAGACACACTCCTTTCGAAACTACAGATAAGGAATGCTGTAGGCAAGAGCTCCCCCTGCTGGTCAGATGTGAATCAACAACCCTGACTCCCCAGCCCGCTGTGCACCACCCACCCGTGGCCAGTGAAAAACCTGAGTGGACGGAAGTGAGACAGGCCAGACCAGAACAAGGGTTGTAAAAGCTCAGGGAAGCAGGATCCATAGCAGATGTTCATACAGAACCGTATACTGCGATGGAATTGACGCTGATGGACACTTCTCCGCTCTACAGATGGAGCAGAACAGCAGTGGCTGCAGCTCATTTGTAGCCTTATTCACCTTTCATGCACACTGGTGTAAAATCAACAGTAACACAGCTGATGTCAATGGAATTGCAGCAGTATAAAACTGAAGTGGGGAAAAGGAGAATCAGGGCCCTTGTTTCTTGGAACACACGCTGCAAGGCAAGGAAGGTCACTCCCCACAAGAAGTCCTGCCAGGCTGCGCTCAGCAGGACTCCCAAGTAACCCATTACCTCTTTGGTAGTGGTCCTTCTCTAGCTTAACTCTTTTACTGAGCCAGGACTAGCGGGTTCCCCTTCCCTTGCTCCAACTATTGATCCCTTTCATTATTAATGTATGCTGTGGTTTTGATCTCCTCCATGGAGTAACAAGCATTTTTAGAAGCGTTTTTATTGCTAAGCTAATTATTGGCTCCAAAGCAAACCTTTGAGTCTCTTAAATGAAAGGGAGGATTAAAGCAGTTTTAAAAAATTAAACAAACACTTTAGATCCTGACTGGGTAGATCTCTCTAATTAAACACTGGTGCACACACACAAAAACCCACCAATATCCCTTTCTCCCCGCACTCCTTACCATGTCTCATTCTCTCCTGGTGGATCCGCCAGATCTGCATTCTGCTACCTGGTGTCAGCTCCACATCCCCCAAGCCTGGAGGATATTGGCTCGGTTCAGAATGAAACAACTTGCTAATGCAGCACTGGCAGCCACCACCTGGACAAGGGTGACTGGGTCAGGGGCTCTTGCACTCCGGGCCTAGAACACTCTGGAGCGGAAAGTTTGGAAGGCTCTTCTCAGTAAGCCTAGTCTCAGCTTTGGTGAGCATGCTAAACACTCAATAGAGAGACGATACGCACGCCAAGGTATTTTTAGGTGAATGCACCTGCTGTGATTCTAACAAAAAATAACATTGTACAATGCCTTTCATCTGGAAAGAGAAAAGCACATTACAAACAGTATTCTCATTCACCTGGAACTGATAAGCCGTCACGTCTGGGGATGGCTCCCAGCAACCCTTTTGCACCAGTAACACTAAGGCCTTGTCCACACTAGAAAGTCTTTGCTGGTAGAACTGGGTAGAATTGGAGATAAATAGTTTATTTGCCAAAGAAGGCAGTTTCAGCCCACCCAAAACCATTAGGGGATTTGACCCAAATTAACCAAATAGTGTCAGCCAAAATATTTTTGCAGGACTTAGGCACCAGTCACAAAACTGGGGGAGGGGAAAGCTGGCTCCTTTATAACCTTTAGTCTAGCTACTAAGGCACTCACCTGGGTTGTGGGAAACCGAAGTTCAATTCCCCCCTCTGCCTAACATGGAGGCGGGTTTTGAACATGAGCCTCCCACATGCCAACAAAGCGTCCTAGCCATTGGACTATTGGGTAGCATCAGGCAGGTCTCTCGCAATCCTGCCTCTTGACACTGGTCCATGGGGTTTAAATTATAAAATAGCCATCGGATCAGGGATTTGAACTTTGGTTCAAACCCTCCTAGTTGAGATGAAGCTTATACCAGTAAAAGAATCCTTTTGCTGTTATAGCTTATACCAGTTCCCTGAACAAACTGCATCTATGCTGAGGTTTTTGTTGGCAGAGGTGCGAAGGTTAGGGATGTAATCCCCCCCCCCACCCCCGACATAGCTGTGCTGGCAAAACTTGTCAGTGTAGCCCAGGCCTAGCTAATTAGAGTGGTATGGAAGGTTTTGTTGTTGGGGTTTGAAATTCTTTTGGGGGAGGCGGGGGGAATAGAAGGTGCAGCGTGGGGCAGACAGAGATAAAAGAATGACAAATAATTTCTGTAATTGAAACTGCAGAATGAATTTAGGAAAGTGGAATGGAATTACGCAAAATGAGATCTGTGCAGGGCACGAGGGCCAATGCTCTGGCTTACAGGAAGTGTCATAGGATCGTTAATAGCTACGTAGCAGTCTGACTTCATACTCGAAAGAGAATGGCCCCAGCAGTGCCGTGCCCCGTCACCACTGCTGATATACCTCTTTGGTAGAAGAGACTCATAGGGAAGAGCACCACCTACTGAACCACTTGGGCCTTTGCCTGCAGCACCTTGGGTTTTCCTTTGGAGCTGCTTACTGTATTCACACACCCTTCTGTCATACTCTTTTCAAGTCATCTGAAATATGTATTTCCACAAAATCCGACAAAAACCTGACATGGTGATAATTTTATAAACTATGTTGCTCATGTCAAATTATTCAACATCTGTCTTCGAGTTCCCACAAAAATTAGCATAGGATAGTGGTTTCTGATGACACCTACAGTGAAATATTTTGACTTCTACCAGTAAGTTGCAAACAACCTGTCAGGAGGATAATGTCAGTTTCCAAGTACTGCATATTAAAATAATCCCAGAGTTTGTTTGGAGCGCAGTTCCACTGACCTAAAACAGGGCTCTGGCTATGCAAAGGGAAGGAACCAGCATGCTGTACAACAGGAGGAGGGCAGGATGAGTCAAGCTGGATTTGTAGAGTGGTGCTGAGAATACTTAGCTCACTGATATTAAGGAGTTGCTGGAGAGGCTCAGGAAGAGTTGGCCCAACCTGCATGCTGTGGGAGATTATGTTTATACAGCACCACAGGCGTAAATGGCAATTTATAGATATAAGACAAAGGGTATTTTTGACCTAAATGCAATGGCTAACAAGGAAGACTGACTGACCACAGGGGAAGGGACACATTGAGTAGAGCCAAGAGAGATGCTGTATTTACACAAACTACCTACAACACACCTTCTAAAATAAAAATCAGACAAGAAGCAGCTTACAGACGCAACCCTGCTGCCAGTTAAGTCAACGTTCAAACTCATCAACTTCAGCGTAAGCAGGATTGGGTCCTAAAGAAGCAGCCCCGAAAGATGGGATGGGCAGAATGGCAAAGAGGCTGCAAAGCATGCCATCTGGCACTGTGGCTCAGCTGGTAGAACATCTGGACAAAGGAAGGGGAGGGAAAGGAGCTGTTGGTTCAGATCAGCTGGCTAGAGATTAATATTACAGTATAGCTGTGTGCACTCACAGCCCAACACCGAAGCACACAGAGCTTGCAAGAGATGAGGAGTCATCCTGCTTGGGTGAAGGTGATGTAGAAGCTGTAGGCCTGGCCTAAGAGACAAGGGGTCAGGAACCAGGAAACAAACACAATGCCTGTGTTTGTTAAATGAAAGAGATTGAGGGTTTGTGTGCTAGCCTAGGACATGTTTCCCCAAAGCACTCGTATGACAGAAGCAAGGAAAGATTCCCCCATAGATTTTTATGCTGCCTGCAGCCCACCCCATCAGACTGGGAAATCTACAGCTGACTCACAGGGTCATATCTTCAGAGAGAGAGATTTACTTGTCATTTAGATCCATCCTCAGAGGCCGAGACAGGATTGCTCCATATTGCAAGCACTATGCCCAGTCAGATTTATATATCCCAAATGACAGGTCTCTTCCAGCCCCTCCTGTTAAGAGGCCATCACATCTTACTTTCAGGACATTTGCCCTGATATCCAGGCTAAAAATCTTCCTTTTCATCCCGTTAGCATATTGCTAGAGCCCTTATCTGTACCCTAAGAAATTCCTGAAAGGTAGTACTCTCTTGTTTTCTACAGCTGGAGGGCTTTGGGTGGAATGGACAGCAACCCACCATCTTTGACTCAGCTCAAAAGCAGTATGTTAACACTGGGAAGCTGACAGCGTATCAATAAAAACACTCCATCAATGCTTGTGAACTGCTGTACGTAGAGTAAGCAGAGCAGCAGCCTAAGACAAAGCTGGAGAAGATTTTGAAGTCCTCGGGGCCAACTTTAAATAAAGTGATGGGAAAAGGGCACGTTCCCGTCCCGTCCCGTCCCCCCGCCCACCCCATCTCACTTCAAAAACTCCAATGCGTTATTTGTAGAGGAATAGCCAGAGAGAATCCTCCCTGCTCCACATTTTGGTTCCTTTGCTCTAAACGTTCAGAGCTTCCCAGCCAGGGGATGCATTTCTTCCTGTCTGTTTTTCTGCATTTTGGAGCATCATTTGGTAAGTGTATCACAACCTGCTGCTTGCCTCAGCATGTGGCTTGGAGGCATGAGCATGGCTAGCTGTCTGGAAACACACACACCATTTGGGGTTGGGTCTATCACACAGTCAGCAGTGGGCTAGTAAGCATTGTCTCTTGGCCACTGAACTGCCATACTACACTATATGAACTGATTTGACTAGCCTCACCGTGCCCTTTTAGCAAACAGGGTTGAACAGATGGAATCAGCTAACAAGGAGAGGGAAGATTATTGGGTTTCAGACACGCTTCAGTCATTATAACAAACACCAATTTATGTAACAAGCCTCTTCAGGTAACAGGATAAAAGTACCTTGACTCCAAATTAAATTTAGTCTCCTTTGTAGGCACTTCTTCCCCTACAATGCCTCACATACATTTTATTTATACTATCCATCTCAATAAGCCTCTCCAACAACTCAGCTCTCCTAGACAGAAGTCTTTTGTGCACACCCATGGGGGGGGGGTGTATTATTTAAAGGGTACATCACATGGCTATTTTATCTGGTTTAATCTGATTTAAATCACACTAGATTTACTCTAATAAAATATATTTATAATCCTCCTACAAATGCCTCTCTTCCGCTCCCATCTCCGCCATTAGAATATTTCAAAAGAAGGAAGATGTTCTGAAACAAGATTCTTGAATTCCCAATATTCCCACATTAAGTGCCACATGAGACAAGCATTTCAACCACAAAATACTCCAACTATATTTAGCCTGGGGCTATAGCTGGAGATTAAGGTGTAGGACAAAAGTAAGGGAAGTGTGCGTTTCTAATCCAGTTTTAGACATTCTTGCAAATACGATGGCCTCACTCAAGCACCGGGTGAGCCAGCAATAACAGCAATTTCACATCTAAACAAACAGCTCTGGCTGGAGAGTGCACAGAGCGAGTGTTAGGAAAGAGACTGGAGGAAGGATTGAAAAAGAGAATCTGAAACTATTAGTCACCGTAAAAGTTTGTGGTGTGCTGACTTCAGCATCCAATGTTCTGAGTTGTACTCACAGAGACAGCTCTATATTAAAATCCCTGATTCTCTTGACAGATAGCTTAAGGGGTGGGGGGGGGAGGAGGCTGGATTTTTCCTTTATTTGTGCAGTTGAAATAGCAAAATAAATATTGGCAGTGCACCATTCTGACTTTAAAGGATGCCTTCATCTCAGTGTATCTGTCTCTTTCTTTCTGAAAAAAATAAAACATCAGGAAGATATTCTGAAGATCTAGTTTTGCAGCATCTCTGCTAAAATATGAATTCCCTGGCATGGATGGCTGGATGAACAGCATAATAAACCACACTCGAAGGAAGGTGTAAATAGAACAGGAGTGAGACAAGAGTGAGAGCGCTTAAAACTCATTGAAGAGGCCTTTTAAAGCAAAGAAAACTAGTAACAGTTGGACGGCAGCACTCATAGTAATTAAAAATAAAAGTTTGTCCCGGAGCACAATACCCATCCTCAGGGATTAAAAAAGCTGTACATACCATCTTTCTGTTGCCGTAAATACATTAGACTCCCCATCTCACTGCTCTTGGGTGCTTCCGCCAATTTCCCCCTGAACCTGCAATCAATCCCTCCTCTACCCACACACATTCCAAAAAAAAAAAAAAAGAGTAAAGCCTCTACTTAAAGTAGTTATTGTACAAAACAGATGTAAACTCAGATTAACATCCCAGCCCTGAGGGGGAGAGGAAGACTCGTTTCCCATCAGAGAAATACATCATTAAAAAAAAGTGACCTACAAAGACTTAGCCACAGTCAGTAAGACTGGACTCTGCATTATCAGAGCTCAAACAAGAGGTTAGCTAAAACCTTCCAACACACACATAGGGATTGGGAGCCCTCTCACTGAAGGTCTATGCTCAGAGCGCTTTCCTTGTTAGAGGAAAAGGCACATCTTCAAGAGGAACTTTATAGCAAGGCACAATGGAGTTGTAAGCCAAGATAAAGCAGGCTTGTTGTCAGAGGCATGTCCGGGGGGGTGGGAGGGGGGAAGAGTAGTTTATTTGCTGGAAATGCAGCTCTCCTTGTAAAGCAAAAAACTGTGAGAGTCAGTAGGGGGGCAGGGAGGCTGTATTTTGGAACTGCAGTGCTTGCCAAAGCAAATCCTGGGTGTACTGTTAACTTGGAGCCTGTCTTCAGGACAGAGGACTGTTCTCATCAGCATGTGTTGCTGGTCATCCCTGCTGCCCTCCTGGAAGCTGAAGGGATAAATAATCTATGTCCGTGGGAACCGTACTACGCTGGGTGTCATCTGCGCTTGCAGTTTGCTCGCTGCCTGCATTCATTTGCAAATGGCAACAACAAAAAGCAGCTAAACCTGAGCCCTGCCAAGGAAATAATTTTAAAGAATGACAGCAAAGTAACACAGCTCAGTAGGATTTAAAGGCAAAGTCACCCCCACCGCCCCTTTCAGTTAGATGTGAGCACTGTACCATCCTTGGGGATTGGGGGAGATGCTTTCTTAACCCAGCCAGGCGCATCCAGTCTACACCTCGATCACGGCTCCCTGAGCATCTCTCTTATCTAGCTCCTAATAGCCTCCCTGCACGTGCGCTGACTCTTGCAGCAATTACCTGGGACCCGCTTGCTTCCAAAACCCCCAGCGCTGAGTGGACTGACATCCATCCCCCCCGCCCCCACAAGCGCTTTTATGTTATTTGTCTTGTACTACTTTCCCTGCAGCAGGTGATAGCGGGGGCTCCCAGTGCAGCGGCCCTTTGTCAGATCAGCAGGATAATGAAAGCCAGACCGGTTAGAAGAGTATTCAACACCAAACACGCACACACCAACCGAGCTTTTCTCCCATACGGCCTCAGCAAGGAAGATTAAAGGCAAAGGAAGCCCAGCAGCAAAGAGCCAACAGACGTGGTGTCCTCGGACGAGGGAAACAAGGCAGCACAGAGGCAAACAAAACCAAGAGGAAAGATTGCAACTTTCAGCTCTTGTTGCAAACGTCAGTACAAGAGTGACACCGAGTTTTGCAGCCAAATCTCTGCTCTAGAACGTCTCTTCCTTGAGCAAGGGGGGCGTGGGGTGGAAGAGACCCAGGGCTGATCCATGGGACACAACTTGCTGCTTTTCCCCTTAAACAGCATCCACCCAGAGAGACTCGGAAAGGGTTACACGGTGCAATCTCCCCGCTCTCGTACATTTCAGGCGGCCAGGGCAGGGTTCCAGGCAGGAATTAGGAAGTGGCGACAGGGTCTGGAAGCCCTATTGCTGCATCAATCTCCTCCCCCGGGCTGCAACTAGCATCATTGACTTTCTCCTGCAGGTGCTTTTTAACTTGGATCCGATCGCCTTGTCCGCCCCCCGCCCCTCCCAAACCGGGATAGAACAATAACGTCTCTTACCATAAACCCCGTCTCCCCTGATAGACACCGGCACCACCGCCAGCAAGAAAAAACAAATCATCTCCATCTTCAACGCAGATCCCTCATAGCCGGCGAAGAAAAGCAGCCCGCAAAATGCCAGGCAGCATCCGGCGGCGGGAAACGAGAAACAAGCGAAAGCTACTTCATCCACAGCCTCTGAGCAGGGAGGGATCCAGGAGAGGCTTGCCCGGGCTCAGAGCGCCTCAGCCCGGCCAGCGAAGTCAGCCAGCGCCGCCTGGAAGTCGCCGATCTCTGCACAGTCAACTTGGACGAAGGGGGAAAAAATAGCCCAAAATAGGAGCAGTAGTTAAAAATAAACCGGGGGGGGGAGGGAGAAAAGAGAGGAGGGAAGGTGGAAAAACCAAAACCAGGGCCCCTCTTCCCTCCCAGGCTCCTTAGGAGCTCCAGGAAAATAAACCCAACCTCGCACTCACTCACACACACGCACGCACGATCACACCGGAGCCCAGAAGACACGGCTCCGAGTGGGGAGCAGAACCCAGACAAACTCCAGCCGCGGCTCTGCCCCGCTCCTGTCAAAGGGGGCGGGGGTCACAAAGAAACGCCAAGCGCTTCCTGAACTCCCGGGCTTCCCAAACTGGCTGCCAACTGGGGCCAACTTGAGAGTCCTCTCCCTGCCGCTAAGGAGGCGCTGGCTGAAGCCCCAGGAAGGAACAAGGGGGAGTGAGGGAGGAGGAGGAGAAAGGGGTGGGGGGAGGCTGCGATCCAGCTGGTGGAGGGAGGGAGGGGAGGGGAGGGGGGCGGAATAGGTGACTCTCTCTTTTAGTCTCCAGCTCTTTCGGGGAAGGGGCGGTGTTGTAATTCATTACAGCCAGGGAGGGTTGGTTTTTTTAACAGCAGCTCCCAGCAGCTTCCCCCAGCTGCTGAGCTTCGATCCCCAGCCCGGCGTCGCTCAGGTGCATCACATCAGCCCCGCTAGCCCTGGGGGGGGAATCGCTACAACACACGCCCCCTGCTTAGTGCTTTGCTGTTCCGCGTGGCTCTTCTCCCCTCCCCCTCTCTCTCCCCTCCCCCAGCCAACCTGGCAGATCTTTCTGGCTCCCGAAGTTTCCCTGAGGTCGTGTTGACTGGTTTTGATGGGGGCTTTTTAATGGTTTTGTGTCCCCCCCCCCGCCCTTCTCCCCCTTTCCTAGCAGTTGGTGGCTACGAGCTGCCAAGCCAGCGGCGGCTTGAGGAGGCTGGAGAAAGTTGGATTCTTCTTGAAGGAGGCTTTGGGGACACCGCTTGACAGGTCCTGGCCCCGCCCCTTCCTCCCAAAGTGTGAAAGTCTGGGCGGGGGGGGAGGGGGGGTGATTCTTTTCTTCCTTCGCCCCAAGGTATTGGACCCGCACTTTCAAGCCAGTTGCGGCATCTGAGGCTCACTCTGCGTGCGCCTGTACCATCCAGTGCCTGGATCCGGCTTCACTTGGCCCCTTTGAATGCCGCTCGCCCTGGCAGGGACTCGGCCACCCTTGCGGGCTGGGCGCCTCTGGCCGCCCGCTTCTCTAGCCTCTTCGCTCCCGCCTCGGGCTGACCTGCGGAGTGAGCTGTCCTGGGCCCCTGCGCAGATCCGGAGTGACGGTGGCTCCTCTGGCCGCGGCGCCTCTCCCCCGAATTGAATCTATAATCCGTCAAGCCCCGGCTGCAAGTTCTGCCTCCCCCCCGCCCCACTCCGTCCCCCCTTTGGGCTTTTCATTTTTTGACTCCTCTCCACTATTTGGTTCCCCCCTCCAGTTAAAGGGGAGGGGGGAGAGAGCCAATTAAATCGGCTGTGCTTGAAGACAGCCCTGCCTCCTGCCCAATTCCCCGGCCTCCCCGAGGACAAATTAGAGAAAAGAAAACAGGGCTGGGGGTGGGGGGGAACCCCGCATCTGCGCGGCTTTTTCCTCCTTTTCTTTCGCATTCTTTCTCCTTTTTTTCCCTTTCCCCTGCAGAGAAATGTCAGAAACCAGGCAAGGATCCATTCATCCTGGGGACACACACGGCTTCGAGGCCCCGGGCAGAGGAGACGGGAGGAGCTGGTGGTGCACACGCTCGGTGCAATGAGCGTGGGGATGTGTGCGACACAGACAGCTTGGACCGTGTCCGTAGTGTAGCACTGGGGCACGTGGCCGTGATGTGCAGTAAGCATGTGTGCAGGCAGGGTGCCTAGGTGGGTAACGCACGGGGTGTGGCTGTTGGTGCACCGGGGTGTTGGGTGTGTTGCACGGCCTGCACGCTTATAGTTCCTGGGAGGCAAGGGGGTGTGCGTGTGTAGTGTATACGTTTCTGCACACGTATCCGTGCATGGTTGTGTTCCACGGCGGCGCATTTGCATGAGGTGCAAGCGCGCCTGGATGCTTGTGCACAGGTGGGGTTGTGTGGGATGTGTCTGCACTGCGCGTCTGCTGGCGTCGCGGGGCGTGCATGTGCACATTGTCCAGGTGTGTGTCAGGCTGCTGGGGCGCGCCAGGCTCCCTTTACCCATCCTTCATGTCTGCAGGCGCGCTGGGGCTCGGCCGCGAAGGCAGCCGTGTGGAGGAGCGGATGAGTCTACAGCAGGCTGCCTTCTGCTCCTTAATGCTTTCGCTGCAGTCAGCCAGCCGCCTGGTGCGTTCGTGCTCCTCGCAGGGCAACGGGAAAGACAACCTCCCGCGGCCGAGTTTGCAGCCCGGCGGAGAGCAATCCGGAGAGGCGGGGAAAAATACACCAACCCCCTCGAATAATAATAATAATAATAATAATAATCCAATTGCTGCAGGTCCCTGTAGAGCCTCGGTGGCAGCACTCCGCCTTTCTTGTCAACGTCTCTGCCTGGTTTCGCGGAAAGAAGGCGCTTCTCCTCCGCCCCAGTGAATGAGATGCTCCAGCTGTCCCCTCTGCTCCTAGGTGGTGGAGCAAAAGTCTTACTTCTGTTCAGTAGGTCAGGAAGCTTCTTTTCCCTCCATGAACGCCATGTGAAAGACAAACACCCCCCTCCCCCTTCACATCCTTGTAGGGAGAGTATTAAATCAAAGTTGCTCCTAGAATCAAATCTATTCCCACCCCAGTGTTGTTAAAAACGATTGGTTCGGGGGCTGGAGGGAAGATGGAGCCAGGATGTAGGAGAAGCGGTTGCAATATTAAACAGGGAGGGCACAGGAGCTGCTGGGAGAGGAGTTCTGCTGACTTTTGCTTCCAATCGAAGCCAAATCTGCCTCATGAAATATCGAGCTCCCTGGCCCGAGTTCCCGTGGAAAGACGCCGCTCTTTATTCCTCGCAACCAGCCTGTGCAGGAAGCAGATTAGACAACGCGACTCAGGGTGGGGGATGTGTTAGCAGGGAACCTGTGGGGGCTACTGCAAGTGCCCTGACGTTTTTCAGGAGAGAAACCCATTCATATTATTCTCACCGCGCACACGGCTGAGGTTTCGGAGGAGCTGTATTCCAGATAGTAGCAGACTGTATCAGCTCTCTTTGCGGTGGGTTTGTAAACATGCGAAGACGAATCAGGAATTCCAAGATATCTGGATTATTGGGGGAGGCAGGGAAGGGGAGGTTAGAGTTCCCGCCCCCCCCCCCCCCGGTATGTCTCGTTATCCCTGCGTTATCCTGTCACTGTTATTTATCTCTGCGTGTGGGCACGGCTTGGATAGCCATACCGGTAGGATCTTTCAGGACTGGGGGGGGGGGGTTAACTACACTCTAACAAGGGAGGGGATTTAAGCCTCTCTGCGTGTCTCCAGCCTCTCCCCTTTCCCTTGGCGCAGGGAATCAGCAAACGCCGAACGGAGGAGCCGCCAGCAAAGTTATCCCTGGCAAGCCGAAATAGGGGAGTTTCCATTTTCCCGAGGTCTCTCGCGCAGCCGGCTGTTTCCTTCTAGAGCTGTAAAGCCAGATCTCTAGAAACCTCTCTGAGTGGGTATGATTGTTCCGCTAGGAATATTTCCTAGGAGGATCATTCAACTCTCGAGCCCTATTTAAAAAAAAAAACAAAGTGACCCACTCAAGAGTCCGCCTGAAGGTAAGGTATTTAGACATATCCAGTCTTCTCCAAGACAGGAGATTTCCTAGTGCCTTGGCCCCAAATATGCTTCTAGACCAGCATCATCGGTGCCGTAGTTATCCGCGATTTTAGAAGACACTTTGTAATAGAGCATTAAGGAAAGTAGCTGCCTTTGCTAATCACACACTTTTATACAGTGAACCCCCGGCGGAGGGGGATAGGCCCTCTGTCAGCCCTCTGTCCCTGGGATCGCTGATGGGAACCTGTGCCGCCGCCAGATAGAGAGAGAAAAGGAAAAACTGCACTTGCAAAAGGCGCACTGGCAGGGATTGATTCATCGTGTGAACAAGAATCATACCCAGGGTTAAACACACGCACACACGAAAGAAAGAGTGATCGCCCAGAGAACGGCTGCTTACTAATTCATGCTCTGACAAATAAACAATTAACAGATAGAGTCGCTAATTAGTAAGCAGGTATTTCTATTATAAACTGTATTCAACCATGGAGAGGAGCAATAATGTACAGCAGCGACAAAGGTAGCACGAGCAGCCAGACTAGCTGGATTATAAGGACCAGTTTCCTATTAATGGGGCAGAGAAGGCTGATAGGGTTTATAATAGGCCCATATTCTTCCCCCAAGCAGGATCAGGAGTTTTGTAAAGATGGGTTAAAGGAACACTCGTCAAGTACTTGTAGGTTTCAACCCTATAGGTTTACGACAGCTTGGAGTGGAGGGGATTCCAAACTTCCATACAAGTAGAAATGTCTTCTTGACTTTTAAGAAGTTTCAATAAACCCTGTTTTGGGAGGAATTTAAATCCAGCTGCTTGCACCCGGCTGCTTAAAGAGGGCCGCATGAGACAGCTGCAGAGAGACCCAAAAAGTCAAAGTGAGCAACTTTGCCTCTTACAGTTTGTATGACAACTTCCACCTACTCTGTATGTGTATACATTTTCTTACTATATGTTTCATTCTATGCATCCGATGAAGTGGGCTGTAGCCCAGGAAAGCTTATGCTCTAATAAATGTGTTAGTCTCTAAGGTGCCACAAGTACTCCTGTTCTTTTTGCGGATACAAACTAACAGGCTGCTACTCTGAAACTTTAAGGTAGTGCAGGCGGAGAGCAGGGAACTGAAACCGCCTGGAGACAGAAGGTGGAATTGATCAAAACTGTGAAGCACAAAAAGGAAACAAACAGTGAGAAGTGTCAGATGTTTACAGGGTTTCAGCTTTAAATACACTTTAATACATTTTTAAATGATTATAGGGATAAGCATAAGTATGGGGTAGTTTGTAACCTATGAAACCCTTTGCAGGGTTTTTAATTTAGTTATTAACCCATATTAAGGATTTGTACCAGCAACGACTTATAGAGCTATCTGAATGGTGCACAAATCCAGCAACATTCACTCCGAGTTTTACATTAATTTGCTTCCGCTATAGTCATACCCCTTTTATGTTAGCTCTCTGCGAACATTCACAGGCTCCTGTTTCACTGAGCAAGTGGTCATGGAAAATGCGTTTCTAAAGCAAGCCACCAAAGTATGTACAGCCACCAAATTTTAAATCAGCACACGCAAGTCTTTGTGCCAGAAGTACCTGTGAAGTCATCCAATTAGGGACCAGGAAGAAATATCACAATTAACTGACTAATCAGAGCTCGAACAATGCGGCTTGAATAGCAAATACGGAATACTTGCAGCGAACAGGCTGAGGTCAGTCGACGGAGTTAAGAGAAGTAATTGAATCAGGAGTCATGAGAAGAAACAGCTCTGTTCGTGGGGTATTCTGGGAGCAATAAGAGACGACAGTTGCTGAATTATTTATGAATGATCTGCTCAGGTCTACCCAAGTAACATTTTTAACAATATTAATTGTCAGTGTTTCCAGCGGGAAGCGTAAGGCAAAAACCTCCTACCGCTCCCCAGCACTGTTTATCTGCCATAGAACTACAAGGGAACCAAGAACCTCCGGGGTTTCCACTTGCCAGAAAGATAGATCAGGGTCGGTGCCCCCCCCCCCGCCCCCAACTCGTTTATAGAGAACACATTTGTCCCATCCTCTCAAGGAAGTGCCTTTGGTCTCTTTGTCAGTCCCCGCTTGTCAAACAAGCCCTGCCCGTCTGAAATATTCATACACGCTCCAGCGCATATTCCAGGCAGACCCGCAGAGGCAGGCAGCCGCTGGAAGAGATGTGGTGTCCGCAGCGAGGCAGTCGGGGCCATAGCACAGCGGCCCCGTGCTAGAGACGAAGGATGAAGTGGGCGAGGCCCAGGCCCGGTGACAAAGGCCTCCATTCTCCAGGGGTCAGGCTTTGCACGCGGCCGCCCGCCCGGCGCACTCCATCCGGCCGTCCCTTTCCTGCGGGGCCGCTCGGCGGAAGCCGCTCTTCCTGGGCACCAGCCAGCTCCTGCTTCTGGTGTCCGGCATTTCCGTCCCCTCTCTGCCCCGGCTCTACCACGTAACCCAGAGGGCTGCTTTGTGCTTATTCCCACTACCCCGGGGGGGGGGGGAGCACAAGCACAGTAGGGTCCCGCTGTTAGGGCTTAAAATGAGAAATCAAAAAAAAAATGGGGTGGGGTGGGGCGGGGGAGGGAAACAGGGCAGCGCGGGTCTGGGGCAGGCAGGTGGGGACACAGGGCGACTCCCACCGCTGCAGCGCGGGTGTGAGCGGAGATACCTAGGCAAGGAGGCGGCCGGACGCCTGTAACTCTGCAGCAGCGGGGAGCTGGGAAAGCAGGGGGACACCTGTCAGGTGGCAGCACAGAAGCCACTACCCTCAACACCCTTCTGTGCTTCAGTTCCTAGGAGCTCCCCCTCCCCCTGAATGCTCTGTGTGTGTGTGTGTGTGTGCGGGGGGGGGATGCCTGCCCCATCCGAGCACGCTGCTCCCCCTGCCAAGGCGGCCCTGTGGGCTAATGCACGTGAGGAGCTCTGCTTCGCTCTCAGCAGGTATCAGGCCTCCTCTGGGGGATACACCCCTAGGCTGTGTTTGCTTCCTTCCCAGATTCATTTTACAGCATTACTAGTGCCTCCGAACCCCTCGAGTATTCCCTGCCCTTTTGATTAGCTTCCTTCCTTACAGCAAATGATCGGTACAGAAAGAAAGGAGAAGCGAATCCAGTTCTGTTTCTCACCCTTAATATTCATCCCCCCAAGTCTGAGGCAGCTGCTCTGTGACAGGCTGGTAGTTGTTGCAGGTGGTCACTATTCTGTTGGGTTTGCCTTTTCCTGCTTTCACCTGCTTTCTACTTGGTGGGTGGGAGGGATGCTTACATTTCATTGATAAGGTTTTTGGGAGACCTCCTATTGCCATTGTGAGCCCTCAGCTCTTTGGTCAGTACATTCAGCTGCTCTTCTACCCTGTGCACCTGCCCTTTACCCTGCCCCACTCCTGGTGCTCTAAAACTGGAGACTTTGGGCTCTACCTCTCTCCCCCCCCCCCCAATCTGGCACTGCTTTTACCTTAGGGTTTGTCATACATGCTGCTGATCTGTTGCTTCTCTGCTTCAGCTCAGCGGAGGGCTGAAGTCAATATGCAAAGTGTGGGTATCCAACCACTGCCATGTAGCATCTTGCTCTCTGTTTTCTTCCTCCCTTCTCCTTTGTCTCTGCCTCCTTCTGTATCTATGCTTTCTTCCTCTCTCCTCCCCTCCCCCTTAGAACAAACCAAAAAAAACCCCACACAAACTGGTGCTAGTTAAAGAAATTCATGCTCCCTTTCTCTCTCTCTCCCCCCACTCATCACCCCAGCCACCTATTTTAACACACACCTCTCTGACTGCTAAGTCAAAGTGATGCAAAAAAAAAAAAAAAAAAGCCTCATACAAAGGGAACCAGAACTATCCAGGTCTCAATTCTCCCCTTCCCCTCTGCTCCACCATAATCAGTAAATGGCGTCGACTGCTAGTCCTTTTGGTGCCAATGAATGATCTGAAACCACTGAGCTCTGCCTTGGGAATGGTACAACATCGCTGGAAAGGGTAAGAGAGCGGCTCCAGAAACAGATGGCGTCAGCCTGAGGTGTAAGCTCTAGCCGGTATTGTCACTGCAAGGAGACTGCGCAGTTTGAGCTGCTTGTTGTAAAGCATTTAAAATCCACCTCACCACAGGAAACAGGTTGGCATAAGTCCATGTAAAATCTGCAAGGAGTCATTCCCAGTGGTGGCCAGTTTAGCACAGCCCCTACCTGCTCAGCCCCAGGGGGGAGGCAACTCCCAGCCAGGACCAGCTTAGGATGGCTTCCAGCAGTTTTGCCTGGGAGAGCATCCCCTTCGATTCACCTTGTAGGCCCATCTTTTTATGGATCCGTTTGAGACTAGGCTGCAATAGAGTGCCAGATGCACACACCCCCTAAGATTAGCTGCTGGAGAGGAGACTGTCCTCATTGGTTACATCCCTCTGAGTGTGGGGTCACTAAAATCTGGTTTTGGGGATCCTCTTTAAATACACAGGAAGCTGATCTGTCAACATTGCATGGGTTTGAAAGTGAGCATGTGAGGGCCCACAGTCCCTGTATGCCCCCAGAAAAGAAGGTCCTTATGTGACAAGGAAGAGCAGCTATCATTAGGACATGGAAGAGGGGAATGTGCAAGTCAAACACTCTAGAATCTCCCCCGCTATTGATCATAGACTGCAAATAGCTATGAGAAGCAGCTAACAGAGGAGCCATTCCAACAACAATGCAGAGTTATTGCAGCGATACCATGAAATTCTGTGACAAAACTGATCCAGATCTGTATCTAATCTAAGTATCTATACTGTGCTCATCAGTGGGGTATCTGATTGCATCTCCAGGCAGGATTTCTATAACATCAAGAGTGAAGAGACCCCCGAGGAGTTTTAAACAGAAGAGTGAATAGGGCCTATATGCACTGCCCCACACAGATAACAATAATCACGACACACACAGTAGGAGCTCCACCCCACGGTGAAGGGTTGACCATAGGCCTATGCACTCACACCTAGGTCAATCATCCATCCATCCACCCACCCACCTCAACTACATGCTGCTTTAATTCAGTGTACCTTAGCCAGCACAATTCGTCAGGAGCATGACAGACCTCCACCTCTGCTCTCTCACAGGCTGTTCACCATTTCCCACATTGCCAGCAGAGTCAGGCATTTGTGGTAGAACATGGTTGTTCACCTATATAATTTTAAAATGATACTTTTGCCCAGGTTTTCAAAAGACAGCAACACCCAGCGTGCTGAGCAATTTTGAATGTCTGCTTTTATTCAGGTGCCTAAATGGGAGTCGAGCGCTCCTGAGATGTAGAGGGTTTTCAGAGCCAGAGAGGGGAGATAGGTTGCTGCTTTATTGGACACGACAAATTTCCATGTTACTGGGCTTTTCTTGCTTTTGGTTTGCAATCGCCTCGCCTGCTAGTGGTCACAGGCCTGAAGGGATAATGTAAGGTGCTACAACTGCTACCAGTTAAGGGATATTCTCCTTGAGCTCATGTACCAGAGCTGCTTTTTGTGTCTCAAAGTCCATATTTCCATTTCCCAGCAGTTTCCTCAAACAAGTGCCACATGTGTGTACTTACTGCTTCTTTCAGCTAATCTGATTGCTTATAGCTTGGCATATATTGGACATTAAAAGTCAAAATGTCCAAGAGAAGCATGGAAGACACCACTAGGGGTTCTTGAGACCTCTTACCTATACTATATGTAGATGCCATTGTCCAGCTGTTTCCAAATCCAGGCACTGCATGCAACCAACTCACAACGTGTTCAGCCCAAATGATTTAGATTCTTCAGGCCGGGCAAGACTCAGGTCAACCGTAGAGCCTTGGAAGGGTCACACACAGAATGACCTTTGTCGGATGCTGTAAATAGGCTGCACCTACCTTTGAAGTGAGTTTAGGCTATTTACTTTCAGATTCCATTGGCCTTCATGGGAGGTCTCTGGGCTCAAGGGCCTAATGACCTATGCCTTTACACAGAGATATGCATTCACACCTTCCCCTCCTGTCCAGAAAAAAGTTAAAAGTACACTTAAAATTAATCACATTGGCCAAGCCAGTGAATATTTTAATGTATTTTATAGATGTACACAAAGCCACGAATGCAAAGAAATACAGAAGTGAATAAAATATTTGGAACTACTTCCATTTAAACTACAGATCCCCAGAAGGATTACAGCACCTTCCACATCTTTTGGGAGAGCTGTCAACTGAATTCCACAAGTTTGTCCCTTACATGCTTTAAGTGTATTGTTGTCCCTTATGGTGCACACTCACCACCAGAACACCCGGTTGGTTCAGGACACAGCATTGCAGGGGTTCCTCCACTTCAGCACCCCTTGTTGCGAGTGATCTGCTACTTCCATCGTCTAGCCGTTCAGCTAGGTCACCTGTCAGTCCAGTTCCCTTCTGGGGTTAACATCTAAAACAGAAGAGACCAAAGCCTAGTGCCCTCTATGCCAGGCCCTCAACCCTATCTGGGAATCCCCATTCTCAGCCTCTCATTCTTGAAACTTGTATTTCCCTTCTTGGTCTGGGGGAAGAGATAGGGGAACCCAGACCCACCCTCTCACCTGGGTTCCAGCCCAGGAACCCTGCTTTAGGTAGCTAAGGACTCTTCCTTCAATCTCTTGCCTGGGCTTATTCTACTTTGCCCAGTTTGCCAGGGTGTTCACCAGGTCTGCAGACTGCTATTCCCACAGTGGATTTGTGGCTTCTCACAGCCTCTTCCCTGCTGTCTACTGAGAAGCTTCCACAAATCTCTCTGGCAGCTGAGCTCTATTTTGAACAGTCTCTCTGGTTTTCCGCTTTAAGACAGGAAGGCCCTCCCACCCAGTTCTCCTCCTCAGAGCTGATGTTGCAGTTTAGGCCAGCTGTAGGGCCTTAACCAGCTTCTCCTTCAACTACCCCTCTTCCCCAAGTATTGCCTCAGCAAACCAGCCTTTTCCTGCTTATGTCTATCCTACTACAAGGGAGGAAGCAGCATATATGCTGGTCCCCTTCCTAAAGCTCATCCCAGTTGGCTGGTGCAGAGGGGAGCCTTGTCCCTCCCACTCTGCAAGGCTCCTGGTCCCAGGGCCTTAAAGAAACAGCAGCAGGATTTCCTCCCAGCACTGCTTACTTTCTCCCAATATATCCTAGGTCCTTGTATACATCAGACCTCCCAAAATCTTAAAGGGCCATGCCACATTACAGGGTGGGCCAATCCCTAGGCAGCACTGCCCTTACAGGGACAGGCCACTCTGTCACATAATACAATAGAAAAGCCCTACATCCGTGAAGCCTAGTGGAAGCAGACTATGCAGTTTTTCACCCCAAAACTGTTAGAGTGTAAAATTTTAGAAAACAAGCTGTCCCGATTTACATAGTACATTTCTATACAGATTCAGTTTAAAAAGAGTAAGGCATTATTGTAAATCCAAGTAATGTTAGATTGTGCCTAAAACAAACCAAAGTGAGAAATCAGAGTGTGAGGAGATTACAGAAATAACAATCACATGTGTGCTCTTCTCATTCCTCTGAGGGTCTCTAAGCACTTTAGACACATAAATTCTTTAGCCCCTCTTGTGAGATAGGGAAAAATGAGAGACGTGTTCAGAAAGCAAATCAGAGTCAAAGTCAGGGCTACAATCCAGGACTCCAGGGGCCTAGTCCCCTGCCCTAATAATTAGGCAGCCCTCCCACATTCCCGACTGCAAGTGCAGCCAAACCCCTTTATCACTGGCCAGGTACTTTACCACTGTATAGTTACTTGCTGTATTAACTGTACATCATACCAATCTTCTTAGCATACGTGCAACATGCCTTAGATGGCACGCGACCAGGATTCATCACCCAGTCTGGTCTGCCGGTTGGATCATTAGCTTCCCCAGCTTGGGCCAGGTACTGACGGGGAGTGCCCCATGAACGTTGATCCATGCTCCCTAGTGAAGTTAGTGAAAATGCAAAGGAGACGCACCTTTTCTTTCCCTGCACTTCCTCCCATTCCCTGGAATAAACATACCAACCCTCCCCAATGGAAGCTTCAACCTTCTCCACTTCTCACAGCCTCCAAAGGGTTGAAGTTTGATCTTCCAGTTGCAAACAAAAATAGCATGATCACGCTAGCTGATACTAGCGCACACCACTTGAATCAGGTCACTGTGTACTACAGTGATCATGGAGGTTATCATCTTCAGAACGAAGTGTAAGACTTGTGTTTCTGCATTAGTGTCCCTACAATAAGTCCCCTGGAGACAACGAAACAAACCAACTTTATGACGCACACTTTCTCAGCATTGCACAAGGCAAATGGGATGGTGGGAAGAATATAGACCGCTTGAGAGGATAGTGGCTCCACCATGCATCTCTGTCATCTGGCTTCCAAGATGGGCCTCAGTTTACTTGTTGTATGTGAGGCTTTTTCTAGCTTGAACATGTCATGTGATCTGCTCTAGTCTCTCTGGAAGGTCTGTTGTTCACATACTACAGATTTGTTTTTCCAGCTGGTAATTGCCTTCTGTACACAATGTAGCTGTCTTCCTGGATGGCAATCCTGTGAGACACTGAAATAAGCTATTTCACAATAATCATAATATCTTCATAACAGGAGCATGCATTTCCCCCAAACACTCTCAGGTTTCCCCAAGGAACAACAACATTATCCCTGGTGCCCACTGTGCTGAACAAAATTCCTCCGGTAGTTTCCAGCAGCTGAAGTATTTTTCATTCGCTTCCCATCCTGTCCTAAACTCTTGCATATTGTGGCAACGTGTTTTTAGACAGTGGCTCCATCCTATCCCAAAGGTGGCTGCGTTTCAGTGGCGGATGAAGTGATTCCTACTGCAAAACCAGACAAATCTTCACTTCAAAATCCAATTATGGTTGCTGAGTGACAACAGCAACTTCCCTAGTGTATCATTTACCAATCTCAAGCACTTAAAGGCAAGGAAATGAATAGTTAAAAGATACTGTAAATTTTACACTACCCACATAATAAACCAATTATTCTTATCAACCATAAAGTAATGCATATTGCTCCACAACACAATAACCTGATCGCTAAGAGAATGGTATTCAGCTGGGATCAGAGTTAAGGCTGTTGTGTTGCGATGAACTGTACAGATAAGCACAGAAATGTGCATTGCTGCCAAGTTTGTGCAGCTCCGTGAGTGACATTTCTCAATGGTGAGAAAAAGTCTCTGATTTCTCCCTCTGAGTCCCCTCAATCAGGGGCAGTAGGTGTGTGTTGGGGGAGGGGAGGAAACCTACTCCCCCACATCCCAGAAGCAAGGCAGGTTTGGAGGGAACCAAGGGCAACCAGTAGCGATGGGGACAAGGGGATGGGAAGGAGTCAGAGGTCACATGCGGGCAAGGGGATGTTGGTGGGGGGAAAGGTCTGGAATAAAGATGTCAGGGGCAGGGAGAAGAGGCTGAAGGGTGACTGGGGTGGGGCAGGGCAGCTAGGAGGTCAGTAGGAGCATGGGGCCGGGGAAGACGTTGGGGATGTGGGTAACCCTGGGCCTCCTCCTGCCCCTCTCCTCGCTAGCCTCCCCAATCTTCCCCCACTTCTCCTCCTCCCTCCCCTCTTCCCCTCCCCCCCATTGCTCCCTTCACCTGCCTACCAGCTGCCCCAGGCACCACCTCCTCCCTAGAGGCACCACACACCTGATGCCAGCAGGGGGAGCACAGAAAAGAGACGCAGAAAGGCCAGCTGGCTGCCTGAACCCAGTGCTACAGGGGCCCCCAGCAGCCAGGAGAAGCAACTGCAGCTGTACTCCCAAAACCCAGCTGAATGTTAGGGTATAGCAGATGGGACAGGGCAAAGTGGGACAGGGTTGCCAAATGTTCAAGTGTTATATCAAATGCATGGCATTTGGCTGCATGGAGTTGGAGCAATTGACATAAGAGGCTATGAGGTTTAGTGGATAAAATATAGCTCTTCCAACTCAGAGAGCAGGTTCTGTTTCCACCTCTGCCCTAAAATGTCTTATTAACCTTTCTCAAGTTAAGCTTTCTGTCCCTCATTTGCCATCTCTTGAAAAATGGAACTCTGAACTTTGTCCTAGATCAAGAGGGCATATTAGTGGGAAACACAAGAGAAAGAATCATTTTATGAGAGCCTAGAGTTTCCTCTCTCTTTTGAAAAGGAGTTTGGGCGAGTTCGGATACCAACAACAAAAATATTTGCCATTAATACTTGACTCTCCTTTGGCTTTATTGATGAAGAATAGTGTCTAATTTTCAAATAATGGAAATTTATTAAATATTTACTATTCCTGACCTTGTAAATTGCCTCTTGCAGAAGCCATTGTAAAAATCTACCTATCTTGTATGTTGTGCGATATAATGCGGTTTAACTGGGTAGGGAGAAATAGTAGGCACTTTGCACACATTTTAAAAGGAGACCATTTAAAGTATTTTAATTTCAAAACGTATCGATTCAATTCATTTAAAATTTTCAAAAAATATTCTTTTGCCAATGTAACTTAATTGTAGAAATGTGCAAGTGTGAGGAATTTTATTTTCTTTCTTCTTTTTCTTACAAAGAGGATCAAAAGCAACCTCATAATGACCCCCTAGCTGTAATCTTAACTCTGAGGAGGTTGCTACTTTGCTATGACAAGCCACATATACACTTGAGAAACTGGATCTAGAATTCTTATCCTACAGCGGCAAGTAGACAGAATATATCTCTCAAAGCAGGGGTGGGCAGACTACGGCCCAGGGGCCGCATCCAGCCCTCCAGATGTTTTAATTTGGCCCACGAACTTCTGTCAAGGGGCGGGGAACCACAGCCAATGGGAGCTGCAGGGGTTCTGCCTGCGGACAGGGCAGTGTGCAGAGACGCCTGGCCATGCCTCTGCATAGGAGCCGGAGAGGGGACATGCCACTGCTTCTGGGAGCTGCTTGAGGTATGCATTGCCCAGAGCCTGCACCTCTGGCCCCCTCCCAAGCCCCAACCCCCTACCCCAGCCCTGATCCCCCCTCCCACCCTCTGAACCCCTCAGTCCCAGCCTGGAGCACCCTCCTGCACCCCCAACCCCTCATGCCCAGCCCCACCCCAGAGCCCACACCTCCAGCCAGAGCCCTCATCCCCTTCCTCTGCATCCCAATCCACTGCCTCAGCCCGGAGCCCCCTCCTGCACCCTGAAGTCTTCATTTCTGGCCACACCCCAGAGCCCGCTCCCCAACCCCCAATTTTGTGAGCATTCATGGCCCACCATACAATTTCCATACCCAGATGTGGCCCTTGGGCCAAAAAGTTTGCCCACCCCTGTCTCAAAGCTAAAGGAGGTGTGTAATTTCACTATCTCATACAGAACAGACCTTTATGTCCTTTCTCACCAACAACCCACCAGCCAACAGTGGTTTGGAACAAAAGGTGAGTGCTCACTGCACCTGTCAAGAGGGAAGGGTGCCGTGGAGGAACGTTGCTTACCCAAGCCACAGAGAGGAGGGGTAGCACTCCCTTTGCTTTTAGTTTAAATCCTATAGTTAACCAGCTGAATAGAGGGCAATATGTTCACACAAACATAATGCCCACTCATGCTACCTCTGAAATCAATGGTAAACTTCTATTGACAACAGTGGGAATAGGATCAGGCGATTTCCACTGAAATCAATTGGAGCAATATAGGGCACCAACAAAATCATTAATAACGTTGCTTATTTACAATCTATTTTCTTCATTTATAGCTAGTTCATGAGCTTCCAACAAGATTTAACTGTATGGAAAATGTGAAGACTAATAAACAAGATATTTGTGAGCTTGAAGGGTCTATGCAAAAGGGGAAATGTCAGAGGTTACACTTTTAATTAACTGTAACTCACAAATCGTTGGAAACTTTTCTTCAAATATTGCATACACACACACACACACTATATATATAGAGAGAGAGACACACACACACTCTCCCTTGGTTTCAGAGTCAATCTGGTCATTTTCAAGCCAAAATTTCCCAAGACAAAAGTTCAAAGGTGTCCCATAAATTGAGCTTCCTCATAAATTAAAAAAATATATATGTAAGATTGTAAATTCCTCAGGGCAGGGACCTTGTCCACTCCTTACACAGCACCGAGCGCCTTATATTATTATGTTGAGTGTTCACACACACAAGTTAGTGTTGATTTAAAAATATTTTGTATTGCACAAGGAGCACAAAAATATTGTCAGCAGAGTTGTTGGAAGTCAGTAAAATTTAATGGAACATTCATGGCCTCAGGCATATTAGGGCAGAATTTAATCTGCACTAATCTGCCAAAGCCTGGGGAAACACTATGTGCGGCATTTACTCATTTTATGGTCATTTATCAAATGCTTGGGGATGAGAAGTGCTACAGCCCATACATGTATAAGAGATTATTAAACATTATAGATAATAATGTATGTTAAAAAAGCATATTTGCAAAGTCAGGAGACAGATGTGTCTTTTGAGAGTATGCTGAGGCCCAATTTCACATCTCTGGGACACTGTTCGTTAGCTTTAGACTTGCCAAGAGTGAATCAAAATGCAGAATTCTAATCCCCCCACAAGACTCAGAGACCATCAATCACCAGTGAAGGGGAAATACTGAACTTCCAGCATCTTGCCTTCTCCAGGAAAACCCGACGGCTGTGTTTGCACACTAATCTCTTCCGAGACTCTGCATTTCGTCCCCTGCCCCCAACCCACTCTCTCACACGTAGCCCACATCCATACATATGGATGGCTGTTTGTGGAAAATAGCTGATGTGGAGATTAAGCCTGGGAATTGGCAGGGAGGGGGTAGTTTTTGATTCTCTTTGTAAACCGCAGTTGAGATTGGACCAGAACTGCCAGAAATAAAACAATACACAAATAATACAATCCAGGGCATGGTTTTAATTGGCTAGGAGGCAAAATAGCTGTGAATTGTGGCAGAGAGGAGTAGATAAAAGCTCATGAAGAGGACAAGGTGCTGCAGCTGCTACTGTATCCTCTGCTGTAACTGTCACAGCTCAGCTCTTTCCATCTGACAGAAGAGCCTCTTGGCAGCTGGAGATGAGTCAGTTTCATGTGCATTGCCTGGGAGTCTCTGGAGAACCCCAGTTGCTCCCTTTGTGTGTCTGTCATGCTGCCTGTGTGTTTGAGGCAAGCAGCACAACTCCATAGACCTCTAGTTCCAGCTGCAGCTCACAAGCACTCCTCCCACTCTCCCCACATTTTCCACAGCAGCTGAGTTGCAGATGGAAGCCAGAAGAAGTCAGTGCAACTTCAAACTCTTTACCATAAGGAAGGGGGTGCCCAACTGTCCAGCTGAGGGTTGCACTAGCCACCTGCCAGAGGTCTGAGGGCTGCATCAAACATGCATAAACTAGAACCAGGTGAAGGGTGGCTTGTAGGGACAACAGGTCCCAGCAGGCAATGCACACCATGCTCTATCTTGAGCCAAGAGAGGCCTACATTTCACAGAGACACTCTGTGGGCCACACTTCCATATTAAATATTAGGGAGGCAACCAGCCATATTGTAAAACTCCATGAGCTATCTTTAGCTAGCAGACCTATTGGAAACTCCAGGAGACTTAACAAGGATCCTTCAGCTGGTCTCTATTGGTTTTTATTGGCGTCTCAGGAACTGGAAGACCAATACACTAGTTGCTCATGTTCCAAACCCTAGTTGCTAGCTGGAACCAACTGGTAATTTTAAACTGGGATTTGCAATGGGGTGGCAGGTTGCCTACCCCTCTTACAAGGGAAGCCACTGAGAGTCTGTAAAAAACAGACCAGGGTCAACTGTTAAATATGGTCACAAAAGGAAAAGTCTGCCTTAAAATTGTGATGGCAGCCGCGATCAGGAATTTGGCTTTGTGGAGAAGGACTTGCTGCTGACCTGCAGCTGGTGAGCAGTCTCTTATTCCTGAAAGAGCTGTTTTAAAGTTCCAGATGAATATGGCTAAACAGGTTCTGCAGATACCAAAGAGCAACCGACAATCCAATCACCTCTTTCCCCCAGTCTCTTTACATAAAGGCATATGGAGAAGAAAGTTCTCAGAAGTAAAATCACAGACATTTCCTCTGCTGTCAAGCCCATCTAAGATCTGAGATTCTACATTGTGGGCAGCACGCAAAGGGATGAGGAAGAAGGACTGGCAAAGAAGGAAGGCATGGTGGCCGAGTGCAAATGCTATGCCTGACTACACAGAAGACCACAGGCTAACATGCACATTGGAGATGGGGAGATAGTGTGGGAGAAGTGTCCAGTTCGAAATGGTGGCAACCTTCTGGGAATCCATAGGTTTCAGAGTAACAGCCGTGTTAGTCTGTATTCGCAAAAAGAAAAGGAGTACTTGTGGCACCTTAGAGACTAACCAACTTATTTGAGCATAAGCTTTCGTGAGCTACAGCTCACTTCATCGGATGCATACTGTGGAAAGTGTAGAAGATCTTATTATATACACACAAAAAGCATGAAAAAATACCTCCTCCCACCCCACTCTCCTGCTGATAATAGCTTATCTAAAGCTTAGCTATCCATTTCTGACCCAACTTGATTATCATACACATTGTAAGGAGAGTGATTGCTTTAGATAAGCTATTACCAGCAGGAGAGTGGGGTGAGAGGAGGTATTTTTTCATGCTTTTTGTGTGTATATAATAAGATCTTCTACACTTTCCACAGTATGCATCCGATGAAGTGAGCTGTAGCTCACGAAAGCTTATGCTCAAATAAATTGGTTAGTCTCTAAGGTGCCACAAGTACTCTTTTTCTTTTTGGGAATCCATAGTTATTCCCCAGGGAGAAATATAACCTAGGAACTCAATCATATTCTGATCAAATTCACACTTTTCTAATTCCACGCAGAGTCAATTCAGGCAAAGCCTTTCCAGGATTCTGTGCAAACACTGATCACAAAGAGTCTGGACTTCAGAAAAGATGAGGATATTGTCAAAGTATACCACCACAAACTGCTATAGCATGTCCGTAGAGATGTTGGTTATAAAACATTGTAAGGTCACTGGGGCATTACACAGCCCGAAGGGCATCACCAGTTATTCAAAATAGCCATACCGGGTGCAGAAAGCAGTCTTTCCCATGACCCCTTTCTGAATCCTAACCAACTTATAGGCCTAGTTTGATAAAGACCCTGGGAGAGCGAAGCCTCACAAAGAGTTCATTCATAAGCAACAGTGGGTACTGATTCTGGATGGTTATTTTATTCAGCACCTGCTAATCTAGGTAGGGGTGCAGAGAGCCATCTTTCTTAGCCCAGCTGGGGACATGGAAGGATGGATGAAACCCTTTACCAAATTCTCTGGGAAATAGTCTGAGTGTCTGCCATTACAGTTCAGTGAGAGAGTAGATACACCCAAAGGAAACCTGGGCTTCATGTTGGAGGTCTATAGGGCAATCATAGCATGGTGAGGGGGCAAGAAGTTAAGGCTTCTTCCTGTCAAAGTCCTGGTATTTGGCTGGTACCCAAAAAGGCTGCTACAGTGGTTGTTGGGGCCAGTAGGGATCCCTTCAAACTGGGTCCCCATGTTCTGAAGTCATAAGAACATAAGAATGGCCATACTGGGTCAGACCAAAGGTCCAACGAGCCCAGTATCCTGTCTTCCGGCAGTGGCCAATGCCAGGTGCCCCAGAGGGAATAAACAGAACAGGTAATCATCAACTGATCCATCCCCTGTCACTCATTCCCAGCTTCTGGTAAACAGAGGCTAGGGACACCATTCCTGCCTATCCTGGCTAATAGCCATTGATGGACCTATCCTCCATGAAGTCAGCTAGTTCTTTTTTGAACCGTGTTATAGTCTTGGCCTTCACAACATCCTCTGGCAAATTGTTCCACAAGTTGATTGTGCATTGTGAAAAAATACTTCCTTTTGTTTGTTTTATATCTGCTGCCTATTAATTTCACTGGATGACCCCTAGTTCTTGTGTTATGAGCAGGAGAAAATAGCACTTCCTTATTTACTTTTTCCACACCGGTCATGATTTTATAGACCTCTATCATATCCCCCCATAGTCGTCTTTTTTCTAAGCTCAAAAGTTCCAGTCTTATTAATCTCTTCTCACATGGCAGCCATTCCATGCCCTAATCATTTTTGTTGCCCTTTTCTGAACCTTTTCCAATTCCAATATATCTTTTTTGAGATGGGATGACCACATCTGCACGCAGTATTCAAGATGTGGGCATACCATGGACTTAAATAGAGGTAATATGATATTTTCTGCCTTATTATCTATCCCTTTCTTAATGAGTCCCAACATTCTGTTCGCTTTTTTGACTGCTGCACATTGAGTGGATGTTTTCAGAGAACTATCCACAATGACTCCAAGATCTCTTTCTTGAGTGTTAACAGCTAATTTAGACCCCATCATTTTATATGTATGGTTGGGATTATGTTTTCCAATGTGCTTTACTTTGCATTTATCAGCATTGAATTTCATCTGCGATTTCATTACCACTTCTGAAAGATCCTTTTGTCGCTCTTCACAGTCTGCCTGGGACTTAAGTATCTTGAGTAGTTTTGTATCATCTTCAAATTTTGCCACCTCACTGTTTACCCCTTTTTCCAGATCAGTTAGAAATATGTTGAGTAGGACTGGGCCCAGTACAGACTCCTGGGGGCACCACTATTTATCTCTTTCCAGTCTCAAACTGACCCTTTATTCCTACCCTTTGTTTCCTGTCTTTTAACCAGTTACCAATCCATGAGAGGACCTTCCCTCTTATCCCAGGACAGCTTACTTATCCCAGGCTGTTAACACTTAAGAGCCTTTGGTGAGGGACCTTGTCAAAGGTTTTCTGAAAATCTAAATACACTATATCCACTGAATCCCCCTGGTCCACATGCTTGTTGGCCCCTTCAAAGAATTCTAGTAGATTGGTGATGCATGATTTCCCTTTACAAAAACCATGCTGACTCTTCCCCAACAAATTATGTTCATCTATGTGTCTGACAATTTTGTTCTTTGTTCTTGTCCTCAGGGGGGCTGGGCTAGGCTCACTTGGAGTCACACTAGGGAGAAGCACTAAACTGCAACTGGGCTCAGAAAAAACAGGACTGCTGGCAGTACAGGAAATTAAAATGCACTGTGCTTGACTCCGAAAGGATGTGGGGGTCAGGCATGACAGCCCACGTGATGCCAAGAATGACCAGAAAGTTCAGGGAATGTACCAACCAAACTGTCGGGACTCATGATGACCCCAAAGGTGGTGACCTCCAAGGATGCAGTTTCTTGTGTGACCAGGCCTGAAGATAGGAGAGCACTGCCAACAGCTTCTATTAGATCAAGAATAGACTTATGCTGTGTCAGGATCTTATGTTTTAGGGCAAATTCTACGTCCAGAAAGTTACTGGATGCACCAGACTCCATCAATGCTCCCAGGCTGACTCTGTCATTGGAGGTGTCATGGACAGAGCAGGAGCCAAAGGTGTGCTGGGTGCTCATTAAATGTTGTCAAGATACCTGAGGACAAGTACAGGGGTGATGGACAGGAGTGAGGAGGAATGGAGGCAGGGGGTAATGCCAGCCCTGCCTAGACCCATATACTGGGGCTGGAACCTGGCATTCTCTCACCCAAGAAACAGATCAGCCCTTTGCCAGACAAGTCAAAGCAAAATATTCTGCATCTCCACAGTAAAGGTCTAGACCCAATGCCCATAACTGATGTTTCTCTGCATCAGAGAGAGATGGGGTCATGTCATATCCAGCTCATGGGCTCAGGCTGGATATGGCAGGTTTTCTGACTACTGCTGAGAAGCCAGGTGGAAGCTGGGGAACTGCCCTCTTTTTCTGTTGGCATTCCCACAGGCAATTGTCTGTCTTTGGCATAGGTCGATAAGGGCATCCCAATCAGTCAGAGCTTCCACCTCTAACAGCTCATCTTTGATCTCGTTGTTCAGACCGAGCCAAAAATGGTACCACTGCACAGCTTTGTTCCACTCAGTATCAGTTATCAGGCACCAAAAGTCTGTGGTGTAGTTGGTAACCAGTCGGCATCCCTGTCTCAGTGCCTGGAGCGCAGCTTCCACCACGTGCGCTTGATTTGGGTGGTTGAAAATTACCTCCACGGCACAGACAAAATTCTTGAACTGGCCCAGGAAGGAGCTAGATTTCTCCAGTATTGGAAAGGCCCAGGCCAGCAGCTTGATGGTCAGCAAGCTGATCATGAGCCCCACCCTGGACCACCCTAGTTTATAAGTATAATAGGAACAGACGCAGACACTAGTTCAAGAAGCCATGAATCTTTTTGTGATCCCTGTCAAACTTGCCCAGTAAAGGGAGCTTCGGTTCTCCATAGACCTGGGGCACAGCTTGGGTCTGGAAATCAGAGTTCTGCACCTGAAGGGCACTAATCTGGGTTTGTAAATTCTGCAGGGGTCTCCAAACCCCAACAAAGGGATGTTAGGCTGCATAGGATCCATCCTGGAAGCTACCCCCTTTTATTTGGGCTGCTCAAACTGTCACGGACCAAGGCCTGGGCAGCCAGGCCTAGTGGTTGAGCAGTAGTGGTCAGGCCTCGTGGTCAAAGCTAGAGTCAGGAACCAGGAGTCAGGAACTGAGCAGGGGAGTAAGGCTGGAGCAGAACAGCAGCCAGGATTTGGACTGGTCCAAGCCTGGGAAAAAGGCAGGAGCAGGAGCAGGAGCGATCACAGCTGTGGGTGTAAACTGAGCCTAATGCTTCTGGTGGGCTTAAGAGCATATCTGTTGGTTCCTACAGCCAGTCAAGTGGTCTGGTCAACCAGGTGATTCTGCTGCAAGCCGGTTGTGATTCAGCTGCAAGTCCTCTGTTGCTTAGTTGGGAGGCAAAGCTAGCTGGTCCCAGGCTCATTTGCAAGCCCTAATTTCTGACAGCACCTATGGTTATTACCTTCAGAGGAAAAAATAGGGATGCTTCATTGCTGGCATGCAAATATTGTATGCAAATTACTTGATTATCATAATTTGCATATTAGTGAATAAAGTGCAGATGACGATACACTTTCATTTTAATTTTTTTCTTGTAGAGTTAATGCTAGTGAAATATGTCAGATTGACAGCCATGGTGAATGAAGGCCAGCAGCAGGGCCAGCTTCCCACACACATAGAGGCATGCTGGCAGGGCATCCATGGACAGATGTGAGGAGAGCAGTCTTTGGCCTCCACTGCATCTGCCAGTTAGTGCAAAGCATGATGGTGACTTTGTGATGTGGAAGCCAGAACTGAGGCCCACCAAATTCATCTCCTATATGGGCCACTAAATATCCATTTAATAGGAACAACTTTGAGGTCCTACTGTAGTGGGCTGGATTCAAACTGGTGACTTACAGGTGTATGGCTCTAATATCTATGAGCAATGCTCGGAGGTCTCCACTCTCCAAATTAGCACTACTGATGAGGAGGGCATGTATTTTGTTTCTCCCCACCACAGGGGCCATCAGCGCGTTTTGACTCTAGGCCCTTCAAGCGGCCAGTAGAGAACTCTACCACTTGTGCTCAAGGAGTAACTGGTAGCAGTGACAAGTTTTGATTCTCTGTGGAGCAGCCACTGAAGAGGTACATGACACACACTTTGCCAATGGGTTTACACAGGTATTTGCTCAAGACCAGCAGAATGTTGGGAATCAGGATTCCTGGCTCTGGGAAGGGAATGTGCTGCACTGGTTAGTGCAATTACAGTCAGGGGACCAGATCCGTAGCTGGTGTAAATCAGTATAACTCCACTGAAGTTAATCATTAGACACCATTTTACTCCAGCTGAGGATTTGGCTTATGATACTCAAATACACAGAGTTGTTAGATACTTTCTCGAAGACACGGTGGCTAAGTGGACGATACCTGGGTCGTATTCCTAGGTCTGCAACATGCCTTGTGCATGCAGCTTCACCATTACCTCACCTGTCACACGGAGGATACTTTCTTGCCTACTAGGGTAGGGGCAGGAGGCCTTGATCAATATGAGACCTCGTGAAGTGCCCAGAAATATTAACAGTAGTAATAGGAAGAGCTGAGACTTCAACTCATGGCGTCCTAGCTCAGTGCGCATTCCATTCAGCCAGAGGCAGTTTTGAGAGGGCAGGTGTCAGTCCTGGTCTCTTTCTGGACTTTAGCAGTCACAGTGCTGCGGGATGTGGGACAGTCCTCTAGATTTCAGGATGCAACACAACCCTAGCTATATTTTCCTCTGGTATGTTAAGCCAGAACCTATAACAGCTGCTCTCCTAAGAGTTCAGGTGAAGATTAGTACCACAGACTTATTGCTCTTTATATAGGCTACATGGCCTGACCCATGTGCACCCACAAATCATTCCTGCTCAGTATCTATAGGATAGTCAAGGAGATGCTCTTTCACTGAACACCATTGCTGTTGCATAAGGACAACAGTTGTGTGATCCCACCACAGGAGTTTTAAAAAGTGGTGCTAACTAGGGGCATGGCTACACTTGCAGATGTAGAGTGCTGAGAGTTAAACCAGCCCACGGAGATCGCAGCAAGAAAAGCGCTGCCGTGTGTTCACACTGTCAGCTGCAAGCGCAGTGGCGTGGCCACATTACAGCTCTTGCAACACCACAGAGAGCAGTGCATTGTGGTAGCTATCCCAGCGTGCAAGTGGCTGCAGTGTGCTTTTCAAATTGGGGGTGGTGGTATTCAGAGTGTGACCGTGTGTCGTGTGTATGTGGGGGGAGAGACTGTGTTTTGGGGGGCAGAGAGTGTGTCAGCAAGCTGTCTTGTAAGTTCAGACAGCGGCAGAGGGAAGGGGGAAACTCTGACATCAGCCCCCACTGCCACCTCTCTCTCTCTCTCACCCACTCTCCGCAAGCAGCATTCCACAGTAATGGTTTGCTTTGTCCCAGAGCAGATAAGCAGCCGGCTGTCAGAAACGGAGCTTTGAAAGGGGATATCCGCATTCCTGCAGCTGAGTTCAGAACAATGAGAAGAGTGGCCACTTGACTTCAAGGGATTATGGGACATTTCCGGAGGCCAATCACAGCGCGGTAATGCAACACGTCATCCACACTGACACCCGGGTGTTTCAGCAGGGGCAGAGCAAGCTTTATGCTTCTCATGGAGGTGGATTACCAGGAGTGCTCCCGCTGCAGAGTCCAGGTGCTCTACATGCCTTGCCAGTGTGGACACCTCAGGAGATAGGGCACCTGGGGCTGACTTAATGCACTCTAAGTGAAAGTGTAGCTAAGCCCTAGGAGTGGGAACTAGTTGATTGAGAACTTTGGGCCTGACCTGGCGGGTAGCTGAGCACCATTAAAGCCATGTGAATTCAACAAGGGCACTCAGCACATTGCAGGATCAGCCCCTTTGCTTTGTGGTTGGGTGAGACTGAATAGGGGTAATTTCCCTTGGTTGAAAATACCCCTCTTCATCCCTGTTCCTGTTGTTTGCTCGTGCGCCTCTCTCATCTCATCTCTCTCCCTCTCTGCAAAGCCAGTTCTGGGTTGAAGAGGCAAGGGTGTGTGCTAGGGAAATAAAGTTTGTTGTTTTCCGTTGAAGTATCAGGGAAGGATCTGAGAACCCGGCTGCATCTGTTCCCAATAATCTCAACTTTCTGCTCTGTTTCTCTGGTTAACCTTGCTGACTAAAAACAGCAACAGACACAGCCTGGAGGAAATAATGCTTAGTGTGGTTTTCCCCCTCCCCGACTTTACAATGGTATTTTATTGGAGTGGGTTTGGGGGTTTTGTTTTTTAATATCTTTGATACCCATTGCTTTCTCTGTGTGGATTCCCATAAAGACAGAATGGCTCTTACCAGCAAGTTTCCCCAGGTATAGGGTAGAAAGCATGACTGCCTTCCCCTGGCCTGTAATGACAAGGAAGAGGAGGTGACGGGGCTGCCGAATTGTCAACAGAAAACAAGTCTTTTGATTTTCCTCCTAAGGGAGTGAAAATTTCTTCCACATCCCTCTTTCTATTCCTAGGCCCCCTATTCCTGCCACCATCCTTCCAGCCCAGGAAGGTTGAACAGGTCTCCTTTTTAGACACCGTTAATGCTGCTTTGTAGTCAGCTAATGGGGTTGCTATTGAACCTGCAAGATGCTCCCTCCACCTCATCAGACAAGCACTCTGCTTTCATGAGCCTGTTGGCTGAGGCAGCAAGAGATGAAGACTAAGAATCAAATCCAGCCTCCTACCAGGCAGTACTAGGACACCTAGAGGGTGACTTTTGCTGATGAGATCACTGTGATGAGGACAAACATTCTCCCTCATGTCCTGCTTCCTACATTACTTTTGGCCAGAAGAGGGAGATTCTCCCACCAGGGCATCGTCACGTGCCCAGTGCAGACTCTGGGCTTGCTTGTCTACATGGTGCTTTGGCCAAGATCAGAGATGTGTAAATTTTCACCCACAAAGGCATGTTGCACACTAACTGGCCTGTGTGACACACACTTAAAAATCCTGAGTGTGCATAAATATAGGACTGTCCAAAACAGGACTACAGTAACACTCAGTAGGGAACTTTTAGTGCAAGACCGTGGGATCCACATGGGCCAGTTAGTGTGTGACATGCTAGTGAGGTCTAAAATTTACACCCTCTCCATGTGAAACTCCCGAAACAGCTCCATAGCGATCAGCTGCCCTGAGATGCCATGCAATACCCAGTGCAGCCTATGGGGCTACCACTCAACTCTGCAAGGCTTCCACATTGTCTGAATCTGCTGTTCTCCCGAAGTCCATGTCAGTTGGTGTCCATTATACAACCAAATAAAGTAGCAAGACCAAGATGGGGCAGGAGCCAAGGATGGAGCAACTGCCCTCTGAAACTCTTTGCTAAGAGGCTGCCCTGAGATAAGGCTCCTGCGCTCAGCCACTGAACCCCATGCAGAGCCATTATCCACTCCCTCAGTACATGTACCTGGACACAACACACAGGATGCCTCATACCTAAGATAGCCTGGATGGACAAAGAACAGCCTAACTGCAGGCAGGCAGGCGGATCGAGATAGGATCTTTGGGGTCCTGGCTCTGTGCACAGAGGAGCCAAATTCAAGAGGCAGGCAGAGCAAACTCAGCAGTGAGGCAGGCAGAAGAGATGTTCACAGCTGATTGCTCTTAGCTACCTGCAGGGGTGAGTTGGGATGCTCTAACTGGAAGCAGCCACTGACACAGAATTTCCCCTCATGCCCTCTCTCTGTAAGAGCCCATCTTAGGTTATTTCCTCTACCAACCCCTGAGGAAAGCAGAAAGCGCAGAGGCAGGTGGAAACTAGCAGCATTTGAATGGGAATGTTCATCGAATGGTTTTAAACCTCATAAAAGGTTACGTTTGTGTGCTGAGTAGTTCTTCCCGCATCAGATGCCATTCATTGCTCCCCAGCACTGTGCAGCCCAGCCCCATCAGCACAGACATGCCAAACAAGAACCAAGAGGAGCAACTACACAAACAGGTCCCGTGGAAATAACTGCACAACTAACCCTCATTTGGCTTGTCTTTACAAAGGGCCATAGCTGGGCACTAGACTTACCCAACATATAAAGATGAATAATTACATAATGAGGTTAAAATGTTCATTAGGTTAATTGCATGTTAATTAAGTAGAGGATGATATTAATGATCTGTTGAGTTCCATCTGTGTCTGCAAACAGGAGTGAAAATACTGGCACCATAAAGCATGAGAGAGAGAGAGAGAGCTCTTGAGGCTAGACCATAGGAGTCATTAGTGTAACTGTGTGTGTAACATTGTGATTCCTGTGTTCTAATCACAGTTCTGGGAGGGAGTGTGGTCTAGTGCAGAGAGTGGTGGGGGAGGGGGGGAAGCAGTCGGTGCTTTAAGGTTCTATTCCCAGCTCTGAGTCTCTGTATGAACTTGAGCCTCAGTTTCCCCATATGTAAAGTTGGCATAATAGTACTTCTCTCCCAGGAATTGAGCGACGTTTAATTAAAGTTTGTAAAATGCTTTGATATCACCTAAGTGAACGGTGTGTCGGAGAAAAACACAATTCTCACTCTCAGGTTGGGTGCAGCAAGTCAGATACACTTTATTATCTCAAGCAATTGCACAGAGGGAGAGAGTGCACTAGGGCACAGGGTTTCCCCCACCTAGGCAGGTCTCTCTAAAGATAAACAATTAGAGCAAGCATTTATACCTTTATTACAGACAATAATAAGCAACAGCTGCATATTGTTTATACGTGTTCCTTCATGATATCTTATTTTTCTCACCAATTTCTCTTATAGTCTACAGGTGCTAATGCAGGGCAAAGTCTTATTATTGTGGAGAAAAGATGGTCAAAAAGTAAGGACTGAATCTGCCACCTTTAGTCTCTCATGAATAGCCATGGTGATTTCAGTGGATCTGCTTGGAAGGGTAAAGATTAATCACACAAATAAGGGTTGTATGATCAGGACCAACAGATTGCAAGGAACTGGAAGAGTCCTTTTTTTAAAAAACAGCATAGAACCAAAAGGGCTAAAAATAAGGAGGCACAAATTACTATTCCATTTAAATATCCAATGTCAGGGCCACAGAGGATGGTTTCTACTAAATACTTCTCCAAAAAAGGAGAAAATTCCATCTGACATAATTATGGCCAGTGCTACATAAGGCAGAACAGGGGAAGTGCCTAAATATTTTATGTTGAAATTCATCAATAATGGAAGACAAAGACTAAATTGCATAACTGCCACCTTGAAGTTAAATAATATTTTCAGCTAAGGGAAAGGAATATGGGACAAATCCACAACTAATAAATTTATTTCAACACATGAATAATTTAGGCCAACAATACAACAGCATTTAAAGGAGGAGAAGTCTCAATAAGGAGCCAGAGGAGTTTTGGATGAGAAAGAATTTACCCTGCAGTTGGAATCCTGTGTGATTTTTGGAACTGGGAGAATAATTCATAAATTGGTTATTTGATTAATTTAATCTCTTCTGGCTATGTATGGACAAATTGTGCTTTTCTCAGTGTATTTGTTATTGGACTTGTTATTTGACTAAGTCCTGGAAACAATTCTCAGTTAGTGGCTAGTTTGTTGCAAATATTCCCTGTGAAAAATTGAAGCTGTTTTGATGGGGATTATAGGTCACCTGGTGTGTTTCTGGTCTCTGACTAGATGAGTAAACTCTTAGAATATTCACCACTGTGAATCTGAAATTTGCTTTTCATGCTCTTTCTCCAATAATCACTTGAAATTCACTGCTTCTGCAAATGGTCCTGCCAGCAAACCCATCCGCGACAACAGTTGGAGAAAGGGGAGGGCAGAGGCAGTGCGAACACAGGTGAAGAAAATTCACTTTAAAAATTCAAACAATTATTCATGAAAAAATGAGTTTGCAGTGTTAGCTTGTCTCCAGCGATGCTGGCGCTGTTCCTAACCATTCTTCTGAGGAGTGGGAAGGAGAAAAGTCTGCTAATCCATAAATAATTCTATAAAGGCGCTGGCAGATGAAGCTTTATTCTGGAGTTGATTATTGTCACGGGTAGAGCTCATAATATTTGTAGGTTCAGTTAAGCACCCAAAAGTGTGTATGCTTCTCTGCCCTATCAGGGTCTCTAGAACACATTCCGGCTTCTGGCTGCGGCCCCAGCCTCTCTCACAAGGTCCCCGATGGAACCACAAGGCATGAAAATTAAAACAGGAGCAAAAGTTAACCAGCCTTCAAGCCACTAGAGAAAGGGTTCGGGGCAGGTCTGGGGACTAAAGGGGATTAATATCAGAGTGCCTCCCTCCCAGGAGCAGTCTTGAGAGTCACCCAAGACCCAGCAGGAATCCACAATCATGACCAACTCACAGCTATTCAACAGCCTGTGAATAATGAGTTTGGCTGGGTGCCAGGAAGACAAATATCTACAAAATGAAAACTGCAGCTATATGTGGCGTTAATTGCCCACGAAGATGGAAATCTCAGGAGACAGACCAAGAGCTGAGTTCAGTCACTGTGGCCCATTCCCTTTTCACCCTGAGAGGTGGTCCCTCCACATCAGAAGGAAGGGGCAGTGGAGGGGGAGCAGGAACGCTCACTGCATCTGTTGTGTGGATGGACAAGAGCTCCAGTCTCCAAGGATTTTAATGAACCCAGAACTTCATTCAAAGGAAAAAAAAATATTAAAAAAAAATCTGAAAATATTTGACATGGTGGAGGAAAATATTTGAGGTGGAGGAAAGAGAAGAGTGTGTCAGAGAGACAGTGACAGCAGCAGTGAGTGGGAGTGTGTTATTTTATCTGAACTGGTGTATGGGCAAAATGGCCTAATAAATCGTTTCCATCTCTAACTTCTCCACTTCACCTGTCCCTAGTTTAACATTAAAGAATCACTTATGCAAATTCAATTAAGTATTTAACATTTTCCTTCCTGTAGCTCTCTGCCTCATCGACTCTCCATCTCATCTCAAATGACATCTCTTACCTCTCTGGCTCTTGTGTTTCTTGCTTCTGCTATTATCTCACCAATAGTGTAATTTAATTCTCTACAATGGTCTGGGCTTCACTTTGTAGGAGACAGACAAAATAAAGCTGTACTGCATTGTATTGGCACATCCCTTCTCACGGCTGCTTTGCATTCAGCTACATGCTGCAGGGAATTAGTGCTGTGGCCTTTCAACTTGGGAGCCCTGCGTTCAAATCCCACATTTGGTCAACAATGAAAGTGAGATACTCAAGTATTCTTCATGTTCACTTAGAGGTAATAAGCAAAAATTCTGTTGAGTTTGGCACAATGTGACCATGAGAATCCTAGAACAGGAATAGGAGGGGGACTGCAAGTGCGGAGCATGAGCAGAGCTGTGGGAGGGGAGCCCAGGGCTGGGATAGCGGGGGGCTGCAGGTCAGGAGTGAGGGGCATTGACAGAACTGTGTGTGGGGAGCCCAGGGCAGGGATACCAGGGGGGCTGTAGACCAAGATTGAGGTATAGGGCAGGGCTAGGTGAAGCTTGCACAGTGTTTGGCTATAGCTACCGCTACCCTGGACTTTTACAAGTAAATTCCAACCATTCAGAGCCCCAGATTTTATCCTCAACTTCTCTCTACAATTGGTCATGGCATTTTATATAAGTATTGCTCACACACACAGTTGTGTGTAAACATCCCAAGTTGTACAGCAAACGCAACATTCTGGAAAGGGCAGAGGAGCGAATCTCCGCTAAGTGCATAATTATACAGTACTTGGGGTAATTTTCCTTTTCCTCTGAAAATGCACATTGGCTCTGATTTTTCTATCTGCAGATTGTAAGCTCATAATTAGCAGAAAATTACTCACACAAGTGACAAATTTTGTGCTTTCAAGTAAACAGACAAAATACCCGCAGTTCACAAATTGCCTCTTGGTGCTGCAGACACCTGGCTCTTTCTGGTCCCATCCAGCCCACATGTTGGGGGCGGGGAGGAGAGAGAGACAAAGAAGAAAACATCTTTCCTCAGGGAGCTGGGATGGTAACGTTCATTACTGAGTTACCTCAAAATTCTGCAAAGGAGTTCAAGTACTGCAAAGTACATGCCAGAGAGTTCCTCAGAATCACCAGCAAGTCAGATCAGTGCAGCCAGGTCATCTGTTGAGGACTGCTAGTAGAATAGACATGGGAGCATGAGGATCCTAATGCGTTCATGCAGCATGGAAAGTACCTCAAGCCCCAGTGCTTGGGACACTTGAAAACTAGACTAGATAAAACCTTGAAAGACCGTTTAGAGGACAAATTTGTCCTGGTCAGGAAGGGGCTGAGGGGAGTGAGGATGAAATACATGATCTAACAGCTATTCTTTTATCTCTAATTTCTCTTTTGCCAGAGAGCTCTGGAGTAAAGCAAGTTTGATGTTCGGGAGTGAAGCAATGGTATAACATTGCAGCTTTCCACAAGCCTGGAATTCTCTTACTAAAGGCCAGATTCTGATCTCAGTTACATCAGCATACAGTAAATTTGAAGTAATGCCATTGACTTCAATTGGCGTTGTGGATCCTTGCTTCTGAGTACAGTTACACACATTAACTACCATTTTAAGTTACACTCATGCAAACACCCACCCAAATGTCCCATTAATGTAAGGCCTAGGCTGAGGGTATGTCTACACAGCAGCTAGGAGATGCTTTCAATCATGGGTACACATATATGGCAGCATGGATGGCGGGCTCAGGCTACCTGCCCAAGTACAACCCCGCCTGACTCTGGCTAGCCTGAGCCACTGCCCATGCTGCGGCAGCCACACGGCTGTTCGTAGCATGCCAGCTTGAGTAGAGCTAGCACGTTAGTCTATCCATGCCGGGAAGCGCCCTCCTCGGAGCAATGTAGACATACCTTCCTAACTCTAGTCACTCAGGGTAGCACAGGATAACCTATATTATGCAGCTTTGAAAGTCATCAGCTGGGGAATCTGCTAGCATGGAGCCCTAGAGGTGGGTAGAGCCAGGTGTGAAAATCCTGTATCCAGACTGGCCACCTCCTGCTTGACGAACAAGGAACAGGAACATTCATTCATCTGTACCAGTGTCATCAGACCACAGAAAACAATTAACAGGTAAAAGGCTTCCGAGGATAGTAAACATCACATCTGGACAGGGAGGTGGTTCAGAGAAAAGCAACAAAAATTATCATGGGGCTAGAGATTTATATGAGAAAAGATTTTAAAAACTGCTAAATCTGTAGTTTGTCTAAGAGACAACTAAAGGGGACACTAGGTAACAGTCTGAAAATACTTAACACACAAAGGAGGGATAGGAATTATTGCAGGTGATCCAATTAGGAATAAAGGTAAGATACAAAAGGAATATGTAAGGGGGGAAGTTCATCCTAACTAAAATCTGTTAGGGTGTGGACTAATCTGCTAAGTGAAGCCTGGTTTCGCAGTCGTACGGCAATCCCAATTCCCAGAGTTGTGACTATGTTATGAAGGCTGTTGTGCAAATAAACAGAGGCAAAAGTCATGTCATATGTTCCGCTTCACTGGAAACTCAGGAGGGAAAAAAAATATGATCTGGTTGGCAAGTGTGAAAGGACAAAAGCAGTAGGAAAACAAACATTTTAAAGCTGGAATTGCAAAAATGGAGATTGCATGAAAAAACGTTAACTAAAGGTTGCAGTTGGCATGGCATCATAATCCTTTCATTGTCACACATTAATATGTAAGGGATGTTTGCAGGAAAAAGACAGGATAAAACAATTAGTCTAGAGCATCCATCCAAAGGGAGGCAATTCTCTCCCATGTGCACTACCATGTGAATACATCAGAAACAGGGCAGATTACAGAAACAATGTATATAGAACTCAATTACATTTTTAATTGTGAACTGAAATGCTTTATATTATAACTATCTAAGGTCTTAAATAACAATACTTGGCATTTCTTTAGCAACTTCTGTCTGAAGAACTCAAAGCACTTTACAAATATGAACAAACACTCACAACACACTGTGAGGGAGAGGAGTTTAATTAACCCCATTTTCCAAATGGGAAAACTGCAACCTAGAGCAGTTCAATCATTTGACTGCGGCCACTTTATGAACCAATGAAAGAGCCAGGAATATGAACTGAGTGAGTTCTGAAGGAATTTAAGAATGAAGTAGCTGAGCTGCTACCAAAAGGATCCAGTCTCATTTATATCAGCTACTATACCAGAGGATTGGAGTGCAGCAAACCCATCTTTAAAAAAAAAAAAAAAGTGCTGAGAGTGATCCTGGGAATAACAGCTAGTCAGCCTTGCTTTCATACTAGGAAAACTGGTTGAAGTGATAACAGAATTATAAAATACCTAGATGAGGATATGGAAGGGACTAACCAATACAGCTGCTGCAAAAGAAAACCATTCCTCTCCAATCTACTAGAATTCTTTAAGCATGTCAGCAAATAGCAGATAAAGGAAAACTGGTCGATATAATTTATTTGGACACTTAATGTCTTTGACAAGGCCCTCACAAGAGACAATTAAATTAAATAGATCTGGAGTGAAAGTTCTGTCATGGATTCAAAACTGGCTAAGAGAGACAGACTAAATAAATAAATAAATAAATAAATGAGGAATAAATGCTCAATTTTCAACATGGCAAAAGGTTAGCAGTGAAGTGCCCCAAGGTTCAATGCAGAGATCGGTGTTTTTTTGTATATTATCTATCTGGGAAAGGGAAATGAACAGTGAGTGGCAAAGTTTGCCTACGGTACAATATTATTTAAGTCAAGACTAGAGAAGACTACAAAGAAGTAGCCAAACTAGGGAAATGGGCAACACAATGGCAGATTACATTTATTGTTAAATGCACATTGGAAGGTATAATCATTTGAACTACATACACATTGCTAATTCTAAATAAAACCAACTATTCAGGAAAAAGAACTGAGCATTCTTGGAGACAACTCAGTGGAAACATCAGTTCAGTGTTCATCTGTGGTCAATAAAGCAAATAAAACATGGGCATGTATAAGAGGATTAGGCTAGAAAATGCCCAAATATTGTGATACCATTATCTAAGTCCCTGGTGCACCCTCACCTGGAACACTGTTAGGCTCTGGTCATTCTCTCAAAAAATGACATAGCAGAAATGGAAAGGCTCCAGAGATAAGCAATAAAAATTATTAGAGGCATGGAAAGACTGTCAACATTTCAGTCTCTTCCCATATGGGACTATTTACTTTATAATGATTATTGTGCCCCCTTTTATTCATAAAGGTGTGCAATAAATGCTAGAGAAAGGTACATTGGATGCTCCTATTTACCCTCTGTCATGGAATATCCCTTTGTTCTTAGATTATGAAAGTGAGAGACTAGATTTAAAAGTGATAAAAGGAAATGCCCTCTTACACACAACACCATTAACCTGTGGAACTCACTGCCACAATATTTCATTAAGGCCAAGAGCTTAGCAGAATTCACGAAAGGATGAGACACGTGTGGATAATGACAACATCCACTTTTGTAATATAGAATTGTTTCATATATATATAAATTTAAAATTATAAAATTGCATGATACAGGGGATAAGATTCTTTCCCTGTGGACAGGTGTTACACTAATAAAAATGATGCCAACAGGATCTTGTAAGAGGGACAAGGCAAATTGCCACGTTTACTGTAAATACAACAAAATATTCCTATATGCAATTTCTATATAGATCCATTCACACACACAGACATTCACACACAGGTTCTACATAAAGGTTGTTATAGTTACCAGCCTAGATGTTGCTCGTGCCAAGTCACTGGCCAGGTGGCCTGGACACGAGAGTGGAGCCGAGTCATTGTCAGATGCGCATCCGATGCTCCTGGAGGGTGGTCGTAGAACCAGACTCAAAGAACACAGTCCCTGGACCCAATTTTTATAGGTCTCTGGTTCAATACAAGTCTATGGAAGTTGCTTCATCATGCTAAATTTATAACTGAGATGACTATCAATCAGCAGGTGGTACATCCATGACGGCAGTACATCCATGACGGCTCCATGATGGCTAGGTGTTATCTTCTTGTTCTTCCTGGATGGGTTTTGGGTGGATTCCGGTTCTCCCTCCGGGGTCATCCGGTTATCTCCACTTTGCATATTCTTCGGCCCATCAATATCAAGGTTGAAATTCTTAGGATTAGGCTGGCACCATTTACTAACCAATTATTTCCCTGCTTCAGGCTCTCAATTCCATGCACTCATCATTCATTCTTTTACTGAACAACACAATCTATGACTCTTGATTCATTTAACAAGTTTTATCCCACTATCTATTTTTCCCTCTTTGGATACCAAGATTTATGTAGGAATGACAAGGGGCCCCCGTGGGCAAAGAGCTTCAGGGTGTTGTTTTAGAGAACAGCATTGTTTCCTCAAAGTTCTTATCACTTTCCAGCAAAGACTCTTTGTCCTGTACCGGCCTGAAATAATTAGCACTTTGGCCTTGCATTTCTTACAGAGTGAAATTCCACAGCATGGAACCGATGTTCATACCTTTTTACAATATCTATATACTCTTTTGTCTATCTTTATTTCTCCTACTACATAATTATAATTCTATCATACTTATATAGCTTTGAGGGAGACCCAACACAGGTTATTCCATAACCGTGCCCTGCAAGGTCTCTTGCACCTTTCTCTGTAGCTTCTGGTACTGGCCACTCAGAGACAGGGTACTATACTGGATGGACCACTGACCTGATTTCAGATGGCAATTCCTATGTCCCTGCATCTCTCGACTCCCAGTCCTGTCTTTTTACCACAAGGCCACCCTTTCCCTCATGTAAATTGTATGTAGGCACCCCCCAAATGACTGAATATTTCTATCAGCATTTTCTTCGCTCTACTGAGCAATTGAACTTGTGTTGCCCAGCACGATGCATGCTGCCAATTTTTACTTGCCCTGGTCACGATTTTGTGAGCACCACCGGTGCCAGAGCTATGGCTGGAATGGAAATTTTAATGATGTTCATAAATAAAAATCTAAGCTGTGCTTCCTGCACCTGGACAGCTAAAAGTGCATACTTAATTACTTGCCAACATGCCTCTTGGCTTCATGCTATTTGCCCCAGGCAAGCAGTTAACTGAGGTTTTTCTCCTTTCATCAAGATTATTTTTGAGTGAATTTTGTGCTAGTGAAAGGTGTTGGATTGACAGCTCTGGAGACAGAAGTCCTCTATTATGTGATAGATTTTGTGAAAAAAAATCTTTAACGTTTTTTATTAGGTCACCTCGTTCATCCTTCTGACAATGCAGGATTGTTCTCTATAAAATATTCTTGAGTGATTCCCCACCCCCACTTGCTCTGCAATATAAATCCGCAGGTCTCTCCCATTTCTAAATTATATGGTTCTGATCCTCATCTTCCCCTTCCATCCTGAAAGGGCAGGGAAACTCTGTGTGGGTGTCTCCCCATCACTGGAGAAGTTGATCAGGGAAGGAGAGGGTGATGCTGGAATCTGGAGTCAGCAGGGAAGTTATATTTCGTATTTTCACAATTCAGCTTCAGACACTGTGGGCCACGCTTTTCTTGGGTGACCTTCTAACTTGGTCCGAAGTCTCCCTCCAAAGTGCTCTTTTCTATTTTGAACGCTAACACATTCTACACATTGATGGTGGGTTTTCTCTGACCACCATCTTAGTATCCGAGCACTTCCTGAATTTAGCATCACACACCACTCTTATGGACAGTAAATATCATTACCTCTGTTTTAGAGATGGAGAACTGAGATGCGGCAAGATAAGTGACTTACCAAGGTCACATAGCAAATTTGCGGTAGAACCAGGAAAAAAAAATCCACATTTGATGCTTCCCAGTTCAGTTACCTTCACCACAAGACCATCCATCTTCTAGGGGATGGCACATCCAAATTCAAACACTAGTAAGTCCCAGGCCGGGGGGGGGGGGGCGGGGTACCCAAAGGGTAGCTGCATGGTGAAGTTGTTGACCAAGAAGATCCCTGAGCACCAAGACCTCTGTGGAATGTGAGGAGAAGGCCAGACACTCCTCCACTTAGCCTGTCAGCTGAGTCTAGTAATGGGCTCCTGGAGCTCTGAGGTCCTCTTAGCTCCTTCCCCTTCCACCCCAGAGTACAGGTTCTTCTGTGCTGACATCCTAACAATGTTTTCTCTGGGATAGGGTTCACCTTCATGTTGAAGTTTAATCCAGAATTTGGGGTCCACTTGTCCTTAATTCTAGAAATAATCTGGAGGCCATTACAAGTTGCATATGAATAAGAATGCAAGCAGAGAAACTACATTAGAAATGAAAAAACAATGAGGAGTCCTTGTGGCACCTTAGAGACTAACAAATTTATTTGGGCATAAGCTTTCGTGGGCTAAAACCCACTTAATCAGATGCATGGAGTGGAAAATTCAGTAGGCAGGTATAAATACACAGCACATGAAAAGATGGGAGTTGCCTTACCAAGTGGGGGATCAGTGCTAATGACCCAATTCAATTAAGGTGGAAGTGGCCTATTCTCAGTTGACAAGAAGGGGTGAATACCAAGGGAGGGAAAAATCACTTTTGTAGTGCTAATGAGGCCAATGCAATCAAGGTGGCCCATTTCAAACAATTGACGAGAAGGTGTGAGTATCAGCAGAGGAAAATTAGCTTTTGTAGTGACCCAGCCACTCCCAGTCTTTATTCAGGCCTAATTTGATGGTGTCCAGTTTGCAAATTAATTCCAGTTCTGCAGTTTCTCATTGGCGTCTGTTTTTGAAGTTTTTTTGTTGAAGAATTGCCACTTTTAAGTCTGTTGTTGAGTGTCCAGGGAGACTGAAGTATTCTCCTACCGGTTTTTGAATGTTATAATTCTTGACATCTGATTTTTGTCCATTTATTCTTTTGCGTAGACACTGTCCGGTTTGGCCAATGTACATGGCAGAGGGGCATTGCTGGCACATGATGGCATATATCACATTGGTAGATGTGCAGATGAATGAGCCCCTGATGGTGGGGTGATGTGATTAGGTCCTATGATGGTGTCCCTTGAATAGATATGCAGGCAGAGTTGGCAACGGGGTTTGTTGCAGGGATTGTTTCCTGGGTTAGTGTTTTTGTTGTGTGGTAAGTAGTTGCTGGTGAGTATTTGCTTCAGGTTGGGGGGCTGTCTGTAAACGAGGACTGGCCTGTCTCTCAAGGTCTGTGAGAGTGAGGGATTGTCCTTCAGGATAGATTGTAGATCCTTGATGTGCTGGAGAGGTTTTAGCTGGGGGCTGTAGGTGACGGCTAGCGGCGTTCTGTTATTTTCTTTGTTGGGCCTGTCCTGTAGTAGGTGACTTCTGGGTACTCTTCTGGCTCTGTCAATCTCTTTTTTCACTTCAGCAGGTAGGTATTGTAGTTTTAAGAACACTTGATAGAGATCTTGTAGGTGTCTGTCTGAGGGAGTGGACCAAATGTGGTTGTATCTTAGAGATTGGCTATAGACAATGGATTGTGTGATGTGGTCTGGATGAAAGCTGGAGGCACATAGGTAAGTATAGTGGTCAGCAGGTTTCCTGTATAGGGTGGTGTTTATGTGACCATCGCTTATTTGCACTATAGTGACCAGGAAGTGGATCTCTTGTGTGGATTGGTCCAGGCTGAGGTTGATGGTGGGGTGGAAATTGTTGAAAGCATGGTGGAATTCCTCAAGGGCCTCCTTCCCACGGGTCCAGATGACGAAAATGTCATCAGTGTAGCGCAAGTAGAGTAGGGGCCACTTCCACCTTAATTGAATTGGCTTGTTAGCACTGATCCCCCACTTGTAAGGCAACTCCCATCTTTTCATGGGCTGTGTATTTATACGTGCCTACTCTATTTTCTACTCCATGCATCTGATGAAGTGGGTTTTTGCCCATGAAAGCTTATGCCCAAATAAATTTGTTAGTCTCTAAGGTGCCACAAGGACTCCTCATTGTTTTTGCTGATACAGACTAACATGGCTGCCCCTCTGAAACCTGTACACTAGAAATGGACAGCCTCCAAGGTGCATTTTATCCCCATTATTAAGACCAGTATTGTCTGCCTTATTCTGACTGCCTGAATGAGTTGCCCTGCATGCTGGTCCTCCTGTTTTCTCCCATCTTCCTTGCTACTCATTCATATACTATTATGAAAGTGGACTACAGAGCTCCCCACCTAACGAGGTGACCAGTATGGCATACAGCATCCAAAGGATTCCTATCACTAGGAAATACAGCTACAACAACTATGCAGAGTTTCCAGTTATAAGTCTGATTCAGGTTTGAGGGTCTGATATTTAACTCCATGTGCTGCATTTGTAAGGAAGTTTTGGCTGGCAGTTGAAAATTATGGGCCAAGTGTGCTCCCCAGGGGAATCCTAGTTCATCTATCCCATACTCCCTGGTAGTGCCTGTGTGCAGATTCTTTGCAGAGTATTCAAAACACAAGACTATATGCTGCTCTCAGTTACACCAGTGTACATTCAGAGTCATTAGCTGAAATCAATAGTTACTCCAGATTTACCCCCATTGCCATGGAACAGAATTCGGCTATTGTTTGCAAAAGAGAAGACAGTTATGAGAGGACCGGATAGACAATCTTGACAGTTCCAGAGAAAGCATTTGAGAGAGAAACAGGCTCAAGAACGAGAGAGCATGAACAGAGGCTAAGAAAGGAATCAGGTATTGAAGCAATTCTCAGTAGTGTCTTCATTATGCAAGAAGACGAAGACCATGTGGGGTAGATTCAGAAGCCAGGACAAAAATACAAGCTGTGTCAGGTGAATGGACCAAGCCCAGCCACACGGCCTCCTTCTGTCGGATATCGTTACTCTGTGATTAACAGGACATGGCTTGGCTAGCTGCAGATACCAGGAGACTGTCCAGACCTGGAATTCTTTTAATCTCCACATTACATAGCAGCCTAGGAGAGGAGATGAGGCGTCTACCTGGGGTCCCATCCACATCATACGCATGGCGCTAGATCATGCACCCATTGAATTGTAACTTGGCACATTTCATACAGTTTCTAAGTGAATGATTTCCAGTGAAGTAACACAAATGATTCATTCCATCTGACAGTCTTTTGCATGTAAATATTTTATATTCCTATTGAATATTTTTGGATGATTATGAATTCTTGATGTGATGAGGGCCTTGCTATGTATGAGATGCAGGCAGCAGCAAGGACTCAGCAAGGAGGAAAAGCATCCAAGAATAAGAAATATGATATCATTTCGAAGTACAGATAAAAAGGAGCTTGGGTGAAAACACAGCACTCCCTTGCTCTCCCTTTCCCCTCTCCTTAACAGTTGAGCTTCAACTCTTGTGGACTCTGACTGGAACACACTGGAAGCAGCTTTGGACATGGATGGACTTACAGCTGTCCTGTTTTAGTGGCTTTAGGACTAGTGAAATGTATTGGATTAACAGCAGTGGAGACTGAAGATTTCTATATTAAGGAGTGACAGTAGTTGCTCTATAGTTAAGTTTGCAGCTGAGTTTGCATTATATATCTAATTTAATGACCACCTCTAGAATACCTTGAAAGAGGCAGATTGGCCTCAGAAGTCAGTGAGTTAGGTCTGGGCCTAATGTAGAATTCTTCTGCAAAATTTGAAATGATTTGGACAAGAGATTTCCCATTTAGGACATACCCACAGAAAAAGCAGAGCTGAGACTGTGGCAGCTCCAGGTTCCTCATGCTACCTTCCCATGTGCCTTACTCTTGACCTGGATGGACCACCTCGAGAGTGTCACAGACTGACACCAAAATGACTGAAGGTGTGAATTAGAACAGATATAGATATTTCTATTCCAGTTTCTGTGTAGACAACTTCTGAATCTCTCTGCTGTGACTGTCAAGAGTCATGAGGACATCTACCTGCTAGGAAGTGGACTGAAATGGGTTGGCCATTTCAGAGAGTCCATTGATCCATAAGCTAATTGTTAATGACTGTGGGTGACCTCTGAGTTGGACCAGATTTAGACTTGTTGGCCTAAATCTGAAAGGCTATATATATCCCATTCCCAATCCCCTGCACATCCCGTCCCCAGGTCTGAGTTTCTGGTGCCCCAAGCAAGACTGAGAGGTATATGCATTATAGCGGAGTCTTTATAGCTCTGATTGTCCCTTGCACCTGATCACAGCAACCTGTAGCCTTAGAGGTGAAGTGGCACAGGAGCCATGCTCCTACCCAGACAAGCAAAATCCCCAGACTTATCCCTAGAGACTAGGGATCTCTTAGGCCCTGCTGATAATGTGGCAGAAACCAAGCTAGCAGCACATATGTGCAAGACAGTCATCTAATTTGAACAGGGCCTAAACCAACACAGGTTATACAGAAACTACAACTGTCCAGCTGGTTAGGTGAGTTCCAGTTGACTTCATGTAAAGTTTGCAAGCCCCTCACTCTCTGCCGGGGTAAGACCCGAACATCCCCACTCCGCCTCCTTATTCCACTTCTTTTAAAGAAAGAGTGCACCTTGGAGAAACAGCTAAATTGCTGCTGCTTCTCCAAGTCAAAGCTTTGGAGGATAGATTCACCCACCACCACTCAGAGAGCACTGAGAGCCAAGCCAGTGTCCCTGGAGCACCCCAACAGCCACCACCTTTATCCAGCCTCCTGTACTTCAAAGGCAAGTCATCAAACTGCACACCTGGATTGATGGACCAGCAGCATCCAATGGGGAGCTCTAATATCACCATCACAGCTGAATGGGGCCAGATAAGGATTGCACAGGGGACCCTCGCTAACTTGCATCCATAATGTTGGCATCAACCCCCTGCACAGAACACTAAGCCTTCAGAATGTCTCCAGGGTGCAGTACGGTGACTTTGTAGTTTAAGACTGATGAATTCACAGGTTATAAATCACTTGCCAGCATCCGGGCTGCCCTCTTGATGAGGGCTATTAACATAATGAAACTGAAGGGCTGTGAAGTCAGATAACAGACATCCGAGTCTTTATTTACCCAGAGATTTAAGGAGACCTTTCTTAGCTGATCTATGAGTTTGTTCTGAGGTGTGTAAATAACACCCAGCAACCTCATACTGCCTGCTGGCACTGCCCACTGGGCATTATTTCCTTTCACATGCACTCAGAAGTGTTGCACAGTAGCACAAGCAGAAAGGCTTCTTTAAAAATAGAGATTATATTGAAACTGTTCTCATGGCAAACACACCTCAAGCCAGACCTCCTAAAATGCAGTCATAACGTAAATTGGTCACTTCTGAAGGGATTTGCTACAAGTCACTGGTAGGACCAGGAACAGAACTTCAGATTGCCTTGGTTCAGCACTTGGACAACACTACTTCTCAACAAACACTTCAAAGGGACTAAGCAGAACAGCTCTCCAGCCATACAATATGGGATTTATTTGCTATCCCCTGCTCCCCATCACAGGGGGTTAATTCATGTGGCATAGCACTTGCATGCCTATTCCAGGGATAAATGTTGTCCATCTCAACTACTATCTGAAGTAGTTCCACTAATAAACTCAAACCTTATGCTTCCTGCCTTTCCCTCTGCTTAAATACAGTTAAAGTGACAGGCTACATTGTCCTAATGCTCCAGTGGCTGCATAGAAGGCAGCAGGGGACTTGCCATCTGGCCTACCGCTTTAGTGCTTTAAAGAGCAAGCAGAGAGTGTCAGAGTTAGAGACCAGCACACTGGAGCTATTATAATCCCCGGACCCTCTGTCACACAGGAGCAGTTTCACAGTCCCATTGCATAGCGCTCCAGTGCCACTGGCAACACCAGTTAGAAATCAAAGACGACAGAGAAATGGGTGGAAGGCAATGCAAGTCAGCCAAACGCCAGGTCCCCATGGCCAGTTCTAAGAGAGAAGCACTAGGAAATAAGGCTGCATGAGCTCAGAGATACCGATTGTACTGCACCCAGGCGACTATGCTGAGATCTGGACAGATCTCACGAGCCAAGCAGGTTCGGGGCCGGTGAGTCCTTGGATTGGAGAATTTGAAAAACAAAAAATGGTACTGCAGGAGAGGACCAGGGACAGTGATATCCATCAAGGTTAAGACAGTCTCCTAAGATGCCTGGACGCTCAAAACATTTAACTGCACTGTAAGGAAAAATCTTGCACTAGGGTGACCAGATGTCCCAATTTTATAGGGACAGTCCTGATACTTGGGTCTTTGTCTTATATAGGTGCCTATTACCCCCCACTCCCTGTCCTGATGTTTCACACATGCTATCTGGTCACCTTATCTTGAACGGACCACCAAGGGGTGGATTTGATGACTGAATTGTTCTCCTCTCTCTCTAACTTTTAGTATAATTTCTGGGTATATATGCCTTGCATATAAACACCATTTCATGTACAACATAAGGCACAACATGAAAAGCTCTTTGGAGACCACACTCCCCTGGGAAGGTGTATCGCTAAGCAAAAAACTCTAGCAAGTCACCGAGGTACCTTGGGTATATATGCTGTAGCGCTCCTTCCAACATTAAACAAAAGATTCTCAGACACATGAGAACAGAGGATTTAAGTGTCAAAATAATGGAGGGATATTAGGGAATTTACTTGGGCTGAACGCCATATGTTTCATTTTGCATGAGGCTCAAGAATATTCCATTTAAGCTCTTACACAGATTGTTTTTACTCCACCCCACCTAGATACAGCCAGCTTTGTAGATTCCCCTCTCTGTGGGGTGGGAATGCTACCGGGGGCCATTTTCTGAAACTGACCCTCAATCTAGCTCTCTTGGAAAGAAAAAGCAGCTAAAAATGCTCTTTTTAAACATTTCTCCCGATGTTCCGCTCTTATCAATATTTCATGTTGTGTCTTTCTAAGTCTCTGGTGCACTATTTGTTGTTTTGAAGCAGGAGAACTCAGTCTACCATCTGCAAAAATTTGGGACCAAGTTCTTTCTGGTACTTACTGTGTGGCAGCTGAACTTTCTGTCAAAGATTCATAGGTTCATATACTTTAAAGCTAGAAAAGACCACTATGATCATCTAGTCTGACCTCCTGCCCAACACAGCCCACAGAATTTCACCTAGTAATTCACTCTTCCCTACTATACATATCCTGAAGTCCAAACAAAGATGTGGATGGTTCTTTTAGCTCTTATTTCTATATTGCTGCTATCTATATTGCTGCTATCTATATTGCTGCTATCTATCTGATTGGGATTTTGAGCTGACTAAACCTAGTCGTCTATGCTGCAACGCTGGGACAGCGGACTGGCTGTCTGGACTGTGGGGTTCTAGTCTTAACTTGCTGAATGAGTGGTCTCAGGCAAATTACTAACTTCCACTGAAATCAGTGGAAGTTAAGAGCCTAAATACCTTTGAGGATTTGGACTTTAATCTGTGCTTCATTTTGGCCATCCGTAAAAGGAGGATGACAATGCTTACAGACTTTTATCAAACGCTGAGGAAGAGGAAGAGCACTAGATAAAATGACCCAAATTCTCAGCTGTACTTGAGCTCTGCTCTGCAGAGCAGAGAGGAAAGTCCATCAGAAAACTGGTTGTGGGCTGCTTGATTCTTCAGTCAGTTCTTCACTGGCCCCAGGCATGATTCTAGCAGAAGTCAGGGTAAGCTGGGTACTACTCTGATGTATGGTAGCTGGCAATGGCCCCCATGAGACTGTCTGCCACCTGGGGAGAGCCAAAGCAATGTGGTTCCTTCACACCTCCTTCCATGTTTGAACATTAAAAGAGAGGACACTCCAAGGGGGGGATTTGCTCCCGCCCCTGGCCCCACCCCAACTCCACCCCTTCCCCAAAGTCCCTGCCCCAACTCCACCCCCTCCCTGCCCCAATGGACCCTTTCCCCAAATCCCCGCCCTGGCCTCGCCTCCTCCCCTAAGCGCACAGCATTCCCCCTTCTCCCCCCTCCCTTCCAGCCACGTGAAACAGCTGTTTTGTGGCGCAAGTGCTGGGAGCTAGGGGGGAAAAGTGGGCACTCTCTCTAGTGATCAACATTCACTTTCTTTCTCAAATGATCAACATTCACTCTCTTTCTTGAATGATCAACTCTTCTTTGGGGAAAAATAATAATGGCAAAATCCTGGACGTTTTTAGATATTTAAAAATCCCTCCCGGACGGCGATTTAAGAACCAAAAAGCCAGTCATGTGCAGGAAAATACAGACGTATGGTAACCCTACACATGCCCAGTATGCCAGGGATGGGAGCTGGAGTAGGAGCTAGCTATGTGCCAACTGAATACTAGGGGAGTCCTCAGCAGAGACGATCTGGCCAGTTTCCATCCCCTTTGCACAGCCAGATATGTACAAAAAGGATAAAGAAGGGTTAAGAATGTGGCCTAGTAGTACCCTTTCATTTACCTGTGTGCCATTTTACTGTCATCCTTAACTAGGGTCTGCTTCATAATTAACTGCTTCATCCCCACATGGGAAATAAGGAGCCCGGCCATAATGGATGAGAAGAAAATGGGCAATACATGGCTGCAGACTACATTACAAAACTGCCCAGCAGAGAGAGAGAGAGAAAGGAGCTCACCTTATAAAAAGTCTGTCATCGAAGATACACTGGGGCAGTATAGCAATGCAATTAGTGAACTTTGCGTAAAGAAGAATGAAAGCATATTCCAGGATGTTACATATATCTAAGGTCCTAGAAAAAGCCTGGATGATATTATGGAGCAGCACTACAGCAAAGGTCGAAGTTAGCTTCCTATTTTACCATGAATCCAATTTTCAATCCCACCTCCCTTTTAGTTCCCCTAAAACAAACCCAATCTCCCATAAATTCCACATAGTACATCTAATCCCATGAAAGATTTTTTTCTGGGATTACTAAAAACCCTATGAAAAGGAACTTTGAAATGTTGGCGTTTTAAACACCCCCCTCTGGTTCAGTTTTAAACCTTTTTCTAGCCATTTTTAGCTCATCACATCTCCAAAATGGCTTGGCCAACAGCCTCCAACTACGTTGTCTTTCTGTGTTGGCCTTGCTGAAAAGAGCATTTTAGTCCTTTTTTCTGGGAGAAAGATCAGGTTAGTGCGGGAATTGCAAAGGACGTACAGAACTAGTTTTACTTGTACAATGTAAATAAAGATTTATAAATATTAAGTGGTCTGCTACTGACTCTGCAGTTTTTGATTCTACAGCCACTGGGCTGAGCCAGGGCTAGGGGGCATGGATGGGGAGCATGAGAGCAGGGGGAAATACAGAGACACAGAAGTCCAGCAGAGGGCATGGAGGTGACTAAGAGGGACTCAAATGGCGGAGGAGACTAGAGGCACATGGAAGGCTGCAATGGAGCTATGCTTCCTGGTCTCAGGATGAGGGACTCTGGAAAAGGGAAGAAAAGGGGGCACATGGAGGAGGACAGCAAACAAGTGGTGATTGAGGAGTGGCATGAAGAGGATGGAGGGAACCTGGAGGAAAATATATGGACAGGGGACAAAGGGCACAGAGTGGAGAATGAAGCAGAGAACAGGAAAGGCATAAAAGGTTTGTGCATACATTGGACTTGGGGAGGCATGAGGGTCCAGGGGATGAAGGTGTGGCACTGAGGGAGACTGAGAACAGGGGTTGGGGGAGGGGATACTGGAGGAAATAGAAGGATGCATGGAATGGGGTAGGAGATGAGTATAGTAGTGGGAGGCTGAAAGGGAGTTTAGCATACTGGGAGGCATAGAAAAGAGCTGGGGGTAGGCAACATGATGGTAGGGATGAGAGGCCAATGAAGGCACGGATGGGGTCGTGCAGCATTGCTCATGAAGGGCAGGAGCTGGGGCCTCTGAGGCATTGAGGGGTGTACAGAATATCAGGGGAGTCTTATCCATATTAAAAACCAGAAAGTCTCTAAATTTTCTGTGGACTCAAAACCTCCATTCTATCCTTGCTCAGTCTCCTCCACCTACAACTTTACCCAACGCCCACTGAGGCATAACTGAACTCCCTCTATCATGTCTGCAGGAGGGAAGCTCTGATTAGGTAGGCCTCATAAGATTGCTCAGTAGAGGGTTCCTCTCTTGCAGACCTTATACAGCAACCTGATTTAAACATCTAACCCTTATTAAGACCGGGATACTCACAAACAACATACCCCTCCCCCACGATAATCCACACATTCCATAGCACCAAGCAGATCAATCACTTCATTTCATAACAATATTCTTCTTCTCCACAAACACACACTCTGTGAGAAAAGTCTATGGAACTCTGTCATGATAACGTACCATGGGACTAGAATCCTTTTGGAACCTTTACTTCTCATTTAATAAACACTATATGAAATCACTATGTCCATCCGTAATCTGGTGGTACCCACCTCTAGCAAGAGCCTCCTTGTTCACGTGTTTGTCGACACCTCTTTCAGTCTGTGGTGATCCCTTCTGGCAGTTTCTAGTGACACAGCCCTCCGGCCAAGTCTCACACAGCCTGTATGGAACACAACTCAAACAGACCCCTTCTGGGCCATTAGTCCAACAAAGTCTTTAAGTGCTCCTGGTGTTAGTAGGGAGCTGTGCCTCCAGGGCTTCCTCCCTGGTGACTCTTCACCCACTCTGGTCTGTTCTGGCCCCAGCTCTCCAGCTGGGCCTCTTAACAGTTCATTTCCCTTCTGGGGGTTTATCACTGTCCAGTTGTAGGCCACTTTCCCAGTGGTTTATGGGGAGGATCTGGGCTTGCTCGCTACGCCAGATCCCAACCCAGGGACCCTGAAAATAGCAGCCATGCACCACCATGTCCCTTTAACCAAACTGCTTGCAGTTCCCCAGCCTTCCCCAATGCTTGACCCTTAGTTTAGGGACCTTCTGTGTTCAGGCCCAGCAGCCATCCCGGAATGTTTTCTCTCCTCCTGGTCCCTGCCAGCACTGAGCTGTCTGTGGTTCTGCAGTCCTTCAGCCCACTAGGAGCACCACCTTCACTTCTCAGGCTCCAAGCAGCAACTGAGCCTAGGCCATATTGCAGCTCCTTTTATAATAACCTGCAACCCTCTGATTCGCTAGCCCCTTGCAGCAGGCTTCCTCTCAAACTAGTGGGTGTCAATCCAGTCTGCACGTTCCCTCACCACCCCTCCTCACTCTCTTTTCTAAAAACACGTGACCAGTGCAGATAAAATATGATTCCTCCCAAACTCAGACTGAAGCCACCCCTCCCAACCCCAGCCCAAACTTGGAGGCTCAGGATGGTTTAGATGTCATTACACATCTCTGTGTTTCCAGGATGTTCTGGAAATGCCCCAAATAAGCTTGTGCGGATGAGATTTTTCAGCAAAGCCAGAGCTGAGGAAGCATCCAAACTTCTGGGTGCCTGTCTGAGCCATTTGAAGCTTTGCCCAATCCCCTACCCGTTCCTTCCTCACTATCCCCCAGAGCGGGACTAGATGGAGGTCACACAGCTGAGCTGACCCCTGCCATATGTTTAGTCTTTTCATTGTGTCATAACTGGATTAACCCTTCAGCTCAGCTGGACAAGCTGATTAGTTAAAGAACTTGTTTCATCCCTCTCTAGGGGTTTATTTTTCATCCATCATTTCCCCTCTTTAGTCCCACGGTAAATGTCAGTTTATCACTTTCCCCACTGCCACCCACAGTCCCTTTCTTCTTCTCTTGGCTTCACTGACCTTCTTCCAATAGGATTAGTTGCTGCAGAATGTGACTGTTCTGTTTGCACCTCTTCCGATATGCTCACTTTCCTTTCATCTCCAATATCCAGACAATCCCTTCTGCTTGAGTTAATCTCTCAGCACTTTAGCTGCTTTCATGTTTCCTTCTGTTGCATCTCCCTCTAGTTATTGTGGCTCCATGAGCATGCACACACACATCTTAAGCCTGGAGTTTCAGCCGGCAAAATAGAGATAAGAGCCTTATCCGAGCACACCCCTCTTCAAACTCCCTGTTACCTCCTCTAGCCATGTGGTTGTGTTCATGAAGAGGGGGCGTGAGTGTCACATAACAAACACTTGCAGGAGTGCCCTCTTCTGGTGTGAACAAGGACTGCAGCTTTGAACAACAACCACTGAGGGCAGGTCAACACTACAGCGGGGATGGACGCTCTGAGATCGAACCACCGGTGGTCGATTTAGAGGGTCTAGTAAAGACTCCCCAGATCGACAGCAGATCACTCTCCAGTCGACCCCTGTACTCTACCTCCGATGAGAAGAGTAAGATAAGTCAATGGGAGATTTTCTCCTGTCGACCCTACGTGGTGTAGGACCCCCTGGTAACTCGACCTAAGGTACATCGACTCCAGCTATGTTATTCACATTTTTGGAGTTACGTAGCGTAGGTCGACTTACCGCGGTAGTGTAGACATAGCCTGAGATTGGAGGGGTCAAGTCAAGTCCTTCCAGCCTCCCACTGTCCCTCATCCCCAGAGCCTGAGGGACCTGCCCAGGGCAATCATTCTTTTCCCTTCCAGGTGGGTAGCAACAGCAGCAGCAGGGAAGCCTTTTCATGCTCCTGCTGGCATCATTCACTCAGCTCTGAAATTCAGACTCTCAGATCTATTTTTCCTTGCTCAGTGTATTGCCATTGATTGATGGTTTCCTGCATTCTGCCCACTCCCCTGCAATTGCCCTCCACTGTCCAGCCTCACCTCCCACATCACCAGTTCTCATTCACTTCCCCTCCCTTCTGTTCTTTCCCTTGTATGCCTTCTACCCCTTTAGGTTTCCTCTTCCTTTACCCAGGCCCCTCTCTTACTCCTCGCATCCCTCCCTTTCCCAATTCCAACCCTGAGTGCTCCCCAAAGAACAAAAGACACCCCCCCTCAGAACTACGGAGAAGTGAAACAGATGAACTCATTTTTTTAAAAAGGCATGGCACTAAGTTGCCTTGTGACTGCAATCACCCAGGTGACTTTGATTGTATGGTGGATCCTTTTCCACCACTACTCTGATGTTTTTCTTTGTAGATTGTGAGTTCTCTAGGGAAGCACTCATGTTTTCCGGTGTTTGTACAATACCCAGCACAATGTAGACTGGGGCCTATTTCCACAATATAAATAATAATAATAATAATGAAGAGTCACAACTGCAGCCAGCGTCACAGCTGCTCTTCGGGAATGAAACAAGAAAATCAAGGGAAGGATTTTAAAACAAACCAAATGAAGCATGTAAGGGAATGAATATTTAATGCTCAGTTGCATGACTTCATCTTCTCTTATAATCTTGTATGTTTCTATAGCAGCATTCAGAAGGGAGAAATGGACACAGCTGGGATGCTGAATATATATATTATACCCAAGGATCACTTCACCAACCACAGAAAGCATATAATTACTGCTGGATGGGAGGGAGCCCCCTTTGGTAGCCATGGCTGCGACCCGGCTGAGCCATGTCAAAAGCATTTACCCCTCCCCAGAACTAGTTACTGTCATGGGTTCTGCTCTTATCTCCATTGAGCATTTTGTCATTGACTTGAACGACAGCAGGAGCAGGGTCTTGGAGGCAAGGTTTGGCTCACTGGAGAAAATGTACTAAATTCAGCACTGGTGTAAGCAGGTGTAACTCTGTGGACTTCAGTGGAGTGGGGCCTGCTTAAACTGAACCTGAATTTGGCCCATAGCTGTTGTACTTATATTTAGTGGTATAACCATTTGGGTGGAGTTTATTTTTTTCTACTACCTGTGTGTACAACACCAGTACAGTGGGGATCTGATCTGGATTGGGCAATAGGCCACCTACAATATAAATATGACTCTCCTTTCTCTAGGCACCATCTCGATAAGGTTTTCCTGTTGGTATTTTGGTGCCACTTGCAAGCAGTCAAGGGGAGGGGAGAGAGTTGCTACAAGTACAGCAACCTTGTCCTCCTAGCATCAGACAGGCATCAAACATATTGGAGTGAATGGAAACTCAGCTGTCTGGGAAGCAGCTGTTATACAATACCTTATATTGGGGCCCATAACTGCAGCTGGGATCAGAGGGAATGGAGGTTCTCCAGAGGTTAGCTAGAGGGCCTGCTGTGCTGTATTTCCATTTGAGAGCCTTCCTCACTCTGAAAAACCATTTGTTATTTAGTAGGAAAATCAGATGTAAAGGGGGACTCTACCACGGGGCTCTCTCTGTGATAGTGGGCTCAGGAAAGATGCCCTTTGTGTTTCTCCAGCTCTGTTTCAGGTGGGCTGGAGCTCCCCAGGGCGTGGACAGACAGCCCTCTCATTATGCTATAATGATAGAAGCATAGGGGTGGAAAGGACCTGGAGAGGTCATCTAGTCCAGCCTCCTGCACTAAGACAGGACCTAGTAAACCTAGGCCATCCCTGACAGGTGTTTGTCTAACCTGTTCTTAATAACCTCCCGTGATGTGGATTTCACAGCATCCCTGGGAAGCATATTCCAGAGCTTAACTACACTTATTGTTAGAAAGTTTTTCTTAATATCTAACCTAAAACCTTCCTTGCTGCAGATTAACTAGACTACTTCCTGTTCTACCTTCAGTGGACATGGAGAACAATTGATCACTGTCCTCTTTATAACAGCCCATAACATATTTGAAGACTGTTATTAGTCTATATAATCTAAGCAAGATGCTTAGTTTGCCTAATTGCAGGCAATGTACATTTCTCCCTGTATTTACCACATTGTGTAATTCTGGTCCAACACCCAAATCCCTCTGCAAGGTCTATGGAAGAAAGGGAGAAGACCAAGCCTAGCAGGGAAACTTACCAGTGGTAAGTAAAAGCCCTACCAGTGCCCTACCAGTGACCATTTTGAGAGGGGGAAAGGGCCTAACTCTCTGAGAACTGGCTCTTGCAGATTTAGGAAATGAAGTCCCAGCGGAGAAGAGGAAGTTGGCTATTTTAGAAGGGTAACTTCCATTGGCCGAAGCACACTAGGAAATGGGGCAAAGCACTGGGCAGTTTAATAAAAAAGGACCCCTTTCCCATGGTGTGGCTGGATGTAAGTTGTGTATGGGCTGCCGGTAAACCAGCCTTGGGGGAGGCTAGCCCCCAGGCCCCTTACCTTCTGCCTGAGGCCCTGCCCCTCTCTCTCCCCTTCTGCTTCCCCTCCACTGCAGGAGCCCAGAGCACTGCGACCGCAGCCCCGGCTCCAGCCCAGGCCTCCTGAGTGCCCCAGCCCTGGAGCGCTGGGAGGCGTGGTCTCAGCGCCACAAGCACCGGCCAAGCAGCGCAGCCCCTGGCTCAGGCCCAGCTGACCCGAGTCCCAGCGGCAAGCCAGCGCCCCCCCCCCAGCCCCCACCAGCCTGGGCCACCGAAGAGCAGGAAGTTAGGAACTGTAGGAGGGGATCTGGGGCGGAGTGTGGTTGGGGACATGCCAGGCTGTTTGGTGAGGCACAGCCTCCCCTGGCCTATGATACCCCCACCCATGAAGTTGTGCCTTATTCAGGGAGTCTACTACGGCTCCACTGAGCTTGGGGGTGGGGATTAGAGGAGTGCCTGACATGTCTTCAGCCATGCTTTGCTATTTGTTGTCTTGGAAGAATTAGACTTTAATCTGTGAATGTCAGACAAATTCTTGTTCTACTCAAAAACAAATGGACAAAAATTCAAATAATTTATGATTGAAATTTACAGAGAGGAAAAACTTAAATGTTTAAAATAATATGTGAGAGCAAATTAGTGTGTGTGAGGGGCTGCGTGAGTGGATGAGTGTGTGGGTGTTAGTGAGCTAGAAGAGAATTTTTGATGATACTTAAAATAAAAACATTAAGAAGCTAACATTATGAAATATGATTATTATCAAGCATGAATTTATGTTTGAACCGGGTATGAAGCTCAGCCTCTGCAGTCATTACACTTTGAATGAAGAGCAATTAGTATCTAAGTTCTTTCTTAAAGTTCCGGCTAGCAGAAAAATGTAAGTCAATTTTAAAATAAAATTACTTGGAAAGGAATGTCAATATTATATGTCAAAATTCAAAAAAATAAAAATAAAATCCTTTCGTTAAACTTCTGGGTTTTGCTTTACCTCATCGGCATTAACAGATGTATGTTGACAATGTACTCATTTTCATTGTATGTGGTGTCGATAAATGTCTCCCTTTAAATTTCTCAGCTTCAAATTCAAGGTTCTTTTCACCATCTGCAAACTCCTCTTGGGAGATGAGTATCAAGCAGGGTTTTTCCTTCTCCCTATGCTATTCATTCCCTTTGAAGCATCTGGCACTGGCCACTGTCAGAAGACAGGATACTGGGCTAAATGACCATTGGTCTGATCCAGTGTGGCCATCCTTATGTTCTTCTTGTGCATCACCACCAGTAACAAAAGCTCTGTGGGTCAAATTCTGCCATCAGTGACACCTGTGCAACCCTAGTGTCTTCAAATTCTGCCCTTGGAGGCCCTTGTGCCGACTCATTGCCCTCAGTGGGTTTTCACAGGTATAAGTAATTGGAATTTGGCAAACAATTTTGTTAAGACTGCACAAGAAGAAATAGAATCCAACTCACTCCCCTGGAGTTATACTGGTCCTATAAGGATAACAGAAGGGATACAACTAATAAAAAAAAATATTTTAATCATCAAAGTAGCCAGATCTAACTCTGATACACATACAGGGGATGGATCTGCTGAGTATGAAGGGCCCATTTTCAGAGTGAAGCCACACTGAGATCCTCACATAAATACCTTCCCTGTTCTGATCCCTCACCTTCCCCTGGCATCTGTAATAACTGGTTATATGAATAGCTAGGAAGACAAGATGAATCACCTAACAAAGAAAGGCATATAGGAGCTATGCAGCATGCAGATTGGTCTTCAAATGGTCAAACCCTAAGATCCTTTGAAAGCCCTAAGAGATTCTGGGGTTGAGCTCCAGCTAGCAGGAAGCCCCACTGCTTGGAGACTAATTCAAGATTCCTCTTTGAAAGAGAAGCAGCTCCACCGATCACCTAGAAGTCTTGCACCAGTCTGAGACTCCTGGATCTGATCCCTCCCCCTGCCAAGCAGGATTATGCCCAACCGTGTACAGTCCACTGCTTTGTCCTAGCTCTTTTTAAATGTCCTATGGAAGTGTGCTAACCTTGGGATTTTATTCTACAACCTAATACATTTCATAGTCATGAATTTCCCTTGGATATTCAGTTCTGGGCTAAATAATGTAATTTGCTGCTGTTCTGTGCTTTTACCTATTGTCCTTAATTTTTACCACTGTATTGGAAACAAGTTGGGATCTTAGCAATGTTTGGATAGTCCTTGGCGAATCACCCTCAAACCGGGAAGAACAATCCCTTCCCTTCTCCTCACTCCCACCATCCAACCTTCCTATTACCCTCCACTGCTCAGCCCTGCAGTGGTGAATATGTAAGCAGGAGATTTCCTGGAAAGCTCCTCTGTGCAACTGAAATGCCTTCCTCTGGAGTTTTCTGCTCCATTGTTCCGGGGGCACAGCCACGACCAGTGTTTTCAAAGTGCCGACGTGGCAGGAGGAGACTGGCAGATGTGCCCCTAGAAACATGGAGCTAAGTGGCATTATTGAATCTGTAATTTGCTGCCATTAGCAGGGGTCACTTTCAACTGCTTCCCAGTTGAAGCACTCACCGTTCATTCCAGTTATTCCATTCATCTGGAGAGCTGGAGCGGCAGAGATGCCCTGGGATGATATCTGCCTGGGGACACAGCATGGAGTCTAGTGCTTTCCTCATGTGCCTCAGGCTCCCATCAGTGGATCCCCTGGCCCTCAAAGTATTAATTCAACTTTTTAGTCGTTGTGAGGTTTTTTTTGTTGCTTTTTCCCTGTGCCATGCCCACCGTTCCAAAGAACGGAGTGAATATTTGATTGCAGTAATTAGTTAATCAGTAACTGGCATAATTTTTCCCTGATTAATGCCTTGAATAATCATTGCAGCCTTGTCTGTAGGCAGTTCTGTTATCAGAGGCACTTTGAAAATAGCTTTGAAAAGATAGATCTGCACCCTCACAGATAAAATTAGAGAGGTCAGATGCTCCACCCTCTGGAAAACTGCTCCTTCATTTATTTTGATAGGGAGAAAAGGAGATCTAAGAATGTATTCCCCTCTCCCAATTCCCTGATCTTCTGTTCCCTATCAGTCAGTACCATGATGGAAGAACCTGGAAGAGAAGTCCCATCCACAGTCAGTCTTTCCGGCTCACAGGAGAATTGCTGACATGCGATGGGGCAGTCCTGGAAACCTGGGGCTGCACCAATGAGAAAACATTGACTGCAAAGGCTAATGCATTCACCTCCTTTGCAGGTACCCCCTGAGGATTTTATCGCTGCTTCAGGATGTGTTGGTGCCTGGAGACCACACGCTACTCACATAGCTGCCTTCTCCCTTCTTCACCTACTGGATCTCTTCAGTAAGGACTGTACTATAAACACACACACACACAAGCATTTCAGTAAGAAGGGACTGTTACACAATGCAGATTAAAGGAGAAAGAAGCATGAGCCAATATGTCCAAGACAGGCGCACCCTCACATTAAAAATCAGAACAAAAGTCAAGAATTAGCATCTTCAAAGAACACATCCATCCTACTTGGGGGGCGGAGGGGCTCTGACTATCATTGACTGAGGACATCCACAGTGATCTAGCCCAGTCTGTATAAAACCTGGGGTGGATGCATCAGAAGCTGTGTAGACTTTAGTTCTTCCAAAGTCTTGGTCAGCAACATGGAGCGTATTTTCCCAGGAGGCATTTTGGTTCATGTGACAGTATGACTTAATGTCTTATCAGACAATATAGGCTACTGACCTAGTGATCCTTGGTGGGCTTATTACCATTAGCTCGATAAACAGATCACAACCTGCTTGAAGTTTCTACCATACGGGAAGGTCCGAAAGACATTCATCAGCATGTGGAGAGAGTCCGAGGCCAATGTCTCCTCTTTTCCTAGAGTTACCTAGGGAAGGGAGAGGTGGTTTGGATAAAGGAAGGACCAACCCAAGCTCCCCCGTGCACACACATACCAAACTCAAACTGAAGCCCAGTTCATAACCAGTGACCAGTTAATGGCACTGGAAAACTAGCTAAATTAGACAGAAACAACAGGGGAATTTCAGCTTTTGTGCACATAAAGAGGGGAAGGGAGAAAAGGAAGGCTCAAAGACAGCACGTGTGCTGCAGTGCCCAGAAGAGCTGGAGTCAGCTATACCCTAGAAGTTACTCCATGGCAGAGAGAATAGTATTATTCACTTCCCAATATATAGGATCCAAGAGCAATACAGAAACCAACGGGGAACTTCTTTGTCATTTGCTGGAACATGGGGAAGGGGACTACACCTGGTAATAAAGGAACCGCCAGACGGTGACTGGATGTGACCCTCAAGCTGTCCTTCCCTTTTCTAGGCATGGAAGAACTAGGTCACTATGGCAGTAAATTCAGCAATAAGATGAACATTTATGACATATCAGTGAATTTCATTTTTGCTTACATGATTTCAGAAATGGCTCATGTCCTTAAAGCAGGGTTTCTGCATTAGAGATTCCTAGTACATATTCCAGCCATGTAGAAGAGCTGGAGGCATCTGCAGAGGGAAAGATACAATATCTCATTGGCCTATTGCTCCCACACTCCTGAGGGAGCAGGGAATCATGCACCAGAGGCAGGGAATCATGGATTACTGTGCCCAAATATTCCACCTGAAAAAGATCTGCTTATAACTGCCCAGTGAACTAAGACTCCAATGAAGGATGGAGTTAGTGGATGGAGAATGTGGATTGCTGTCCAATCCCTTCTAAGGGCAATTTTATATCATTTTGGGGACCTAACTTCACTGATATGGGAGGGAGAGGGAGCAGTGTTAAATTTGAGGATATTTATTTCTGGTGTCTAGGGGGTAGGTCTGATGCACATCCTCCAGAACCCCATTCCTGGTCTGCCCTCTCAGATTGTAAGACATTCACAGGCTCTGGGGTATGGTTCCACAGAGATTGAAGATCCCTGTATCCGTGCAGTAAATAGAAAGTCCATGCGCAGATCTTGGAGAAGAAGAACAATCCTACTCCACTGCCATTTTAAAAAAAATATTTCTTGATGTTAATAACACCAGATCATATAAATTTAATCTGTGGGGAATAAAAATAATAAATAAATAACCTTTCATTTTGTATAAAGTTGTTTTCACAAAACCTGCACTGTGGGTCAAGCTAGATCTGACCATGTTCACACACTCACTTCACTGACCTTGGCGCCACCAGGAAACAAATGTTGCTGTGTATGCCTGATGCTGGGTAGAGCTATGCTCATTCTTCTGAAGTTCTTTGCTCCTGTGACTCAGCTATCTATTGATTGTGCCTGTCTAACTCTGGCTGACAGAACGAGTGAAGTAAAAACATCTTGAGGTGGTATCTTTCAGATGGGAGGTACTACAGAACCAAAGGCCAATCATGATTATTGTTGCTATTGTTGTTAGTTCCACGTTCTGCCCAAATTCCAGTTCAAGGAATTGCATTCTGCTGTCTTAAATTTACCATGTAGTTTCAGTTGGCTGATGATTCTTGTTCACTTCCTGTCCTGTCCTGTGCACTGGGCAGCAGCTGCTGTGTCCCACATTAGCGGAAACTTCATTTCAGTGGTGAGTGAAGCAATACCAGTCTGCATCATTTATGATCAGTTTGTTGAAGCCATAGAAATCTTTGGGTGGAAGTTGCTATAAAATGTCAGCCATCACTCCTTGTTTTACAGACCCTGGACTATATCCCCTCACACTGGAACACAGAAGTTGTCATAATTCCTCAGACCGCTAGTTCGAGACGTCTGATATTCTACATCCAGTAGTGGCCAATACCTGATGATTCAGAGGAAGGTGAAAATCTCCATAATGTACTTGTCTAATGCTACATATGGGTGTATGTGGATGGGGGAATTCCTTCCTGATCCTTAAAGGCAATCAGGTGATGCCCTGAAAAATGAGTTGATTGTTTTTACCCTGGGTTCCTTACATTAAGCAGCACATTAGTCCTAACCTGTGTAGCCTGGTGCCTTGATTTATGGGGCAGAGCCATGGTGTAACTCTTGCCCAGAAAGCCACCAATATGTTTAATTCAGCCTCCTCAGCTAACCCGTAGTCCTTCCATCCTTTCAGTGACTGTATCAGCATTCATCACAGAGAGTTCTCATTTAATTTTATTTATTGAGGGACTGATTTGCACAGCAGGGCTCTGCTTTGTTTATTCTCTGCTATTATCGTTGTTACCTTTAATGAAGACAATGAAGAATTTAAAATAATAATTAAAAAAAATTCCCCTCAGTTACCTTGGCAACAAGCTGGAGATTTTTAGTGCTGCCACAAATTCCATCTGTTTCTTTCTTTTAAATGACAAAACCACTTCCTCCCATTTCAGCACCAGAAGGAGGAGGTGAGGATCTCAAAGAGAGGCCAAGTTAAACTTCAGCTACCGAACAACTCACATGAATGACCTTTAAGGGAAACTCCTATCCAGTCAACAATGGGACTAGGTGTCTTACCTCCAGAGCTCTGGGGTGAGGTTTTCTATAGCTAGAGATTCAGCACAAGCCTCAGTGATCAGGCCTCTGAGAGTTCTCTCCCTCACCAGCCTTCTGTCTCCAGGGCAAAGTGGGGGTCACAGTGCTAAAATGGCTGCACACTTTATCTCCGCTCAAACTAAACCAGACCCTTGCATCTGAACCCCTTGAACTTTGAGGTAGGCTGGACAGGGATCTGAATCCAAACTCAGTGGTCTGGCTGATTTTTGAAGATGATGGATGCAAGGGCAGGGAGCTCTTGTGGTAGGTGAGAGACAGAAGCTATATCACAACAAACTACTTTTATGGGCCTCTGTAAGGGTGGATTAGGCTAAATAGAGCATTGATCCACTAATATTTTATAATGCCAAAACTTCGCTCACTTCTATTTCCCGCAGGCCCAATGGATAGATTCTTGTTCCGGCCCCCTCTTCCCCAGACTCTTCCGCGCAGTCTGTCAGCACTCCTTCCTCTGTTTCCAGAAGCCTCTTTCACCTTCTTCCTTAGAGCCCAAGCTCTCCAGCGAGGCAGATTTTTCCACCTTGTACCCCAAAATGGACACATTTTCTTCCTTCTCAAGTCCTTAAGCATCTTGGCAACAAAAGCAGCCTAACTCACCCTTACAGATGACTGGCTGCCACCAGTCAGATGACCTGTCTACTGCTTTGCCTCTGACTCACAACTTAATCTGGAACCCCTTGGACTATGGGGTTCATATCCCAAGAATCTGTGGATTCTGCCTTAACCCATCCTGTGTCCATAGAAGTGCAGCAAGTTAACACTAGTGATGGGTCATCCTGAAAAGATTTGTGTTGGAAAGGCAGCTACAGATTTGGATGCTGTTTATTTGAACATATCCCCAGCCTCTTTGGATTAGAAATCCCCTGAGGAAAGGCTCTCTTGGGAGATTTGTCATGCTACCTCCTCCCAGCCAGGCTGAAAACACCAGTCCTGGTGTAACTGTTCTATGGACTTCAGTGGAGTTGGACCAAGGAAGAATGTAATTCCACATGAATGGCCTCTCTCAAAATACTTAATTTCTTCCAATGCCAGCTGGAATCAGATCACTCAGAGGCAGCCCGAGACTATTTAATTAAAAAGTAAGTTAAGCGGTGTGATGCATGAACCTCTTAGTGCCAACTGACAAGGCGTACAGAGGGGATGCATAGGGGTTACTGCCGGGATGTCGTGGGTCTGGTACGCACATTCTAGTTCACCAAAGGGTGTGATATAAGCGCTCAAATAAAAGTGAGTATCACACTGGTCATCAATATCATTGTGAAATGCATGTACGGATGTTGTGTAAGGAGTTATGCATCTACACTGAAAATCATGTTCTTAAGGTCTATGTCTAGTGACTGGTCACCAGCAAAGGGGAAGAAACAGATTTTCTGGCAGACAAGAAATGATTATCTATCTGGCTGTTTACATGTAAATTAAGCATTGTATAGTTCACAATGGCCCTCTTCTTGCCAGTCTGAACTGAATGCTAATGAAGGATTGTGAAAACTTCAAAGGAAAAAAAAGTAGCAGGAAGAAGTAAACTGTGGGAGTATGGGGACGAACCCTATCTTCGGGTATATTTGGGGGACAGAGAAGACACCCTGGTATCCTTCACCTAGGAAGTAAACGGACAATGAGTTTGCTTCTTAGAAGAGGGGTTTCAGACAGGCTTCGTTGAAAACACTGGAGAGAACTTTGGGTAAGATAAGCTTCTTTAGACAAGAGGATAACTGGTTAGTTAAGATTAGTCTCTAGAAAGTATGTTATGATTTTGTTTAATATGTAACCATTTGTTTCCAATATCCTTACTCCCTATCACTTGAATCTCTTTTCTTTGATAATATACTTACTTTTGTTCTCACTATAAATATATCTCAGTTCTGTGTATTTAATAGAGCTATGTTCTAAGTGTAACTAACAAACTGTGCTGCACTGTTTCTTTGCGAACAGCAGGCCTGGAAATGCTGTGAATGTTCAGTAGATAAGGGGCTATGCAAAGCAGGGAACTCTGGGAAAAGGAGCCAGGGGCTGATGTGTGTCTTTCATTAACCTGTACAGTGAGAGCAAGACCTGGAAGGTGCTTGCACTGCCAGAGGCTGGACAGTATAGGGAGCTGATCCACAGCAGGCCTAGGCAAAACTTCCTTATGCTAAGGACAGGTGATAGTGAGGTTGCATGTGGACTGTTCCAACCCTCAGAATAGTTTGTATTTTTTACATTAGTTTGCCTGGCCCTACTCAGTGAATTGGTTTCACCTTCACCTCTGCAGAGAGGAGCAAGTTTGAAGGTTTTTTTAGTGTTTTATTATGAGGTCTAAAATTCATTAAAATCCATCTAAAATATATATTAAGAAAATAATCTCACTTCCCCCCAGATCACCAATGGAAAAAACAGGGGCAAATTCTTCTCTCTTTTACACTGGTGTAAATCTGGAGTAAATCCACTGAGGTCCAGTGAGTTACTCTGGATTTCTACTGATGTTACAGTTCTCCCATAGACGTGCCCTTTGGTTTTGCAGCTGACGGTCAAATGAAGGATGGATCAGCAGGGCTCAATACTGGATGCTTAAGAGTAGGGCTAAAATCTCCTCAATAAACCTGCTTAATTGTTTGATGGTATATATGGATGGCGGCAGGAGAGTGGAGGGAGGAGCAAGTGAGGGAATTCTTTCATGGGCAGTCAGTTGATGGTCTGAAGCTCTGATGGCTCTTCTGATCTCTCCAAGGTTAATTCCCCCAGACCCCATGCCCTTTATTTCTTGCAGGCGAAGGAAGGAGAGAGAACTGGGCTAGATACTGATGAGCCAGACTGGAATCTGTACAGCATTATAAATAGCCACTTCTTTGCAAAAGGTGAGTTGAAGGCCCACGAAAACAACCAGGAAGCCAAACATAGCCAAAGGCAATCCCACAGAAAACACTAAGTATCTCCAGCATCCAAGAGGATCCTGGCCTTTTTCTTTCCCTTCAGCTCTGGCGCTTTCATAGGAGTAGCTGTGCCTCTTCTGCAATCTCTTACCACCCTGGATTTTTCTGCCCTGCAATAGTGTTTGTTTTTTCTTACTCCTTTCACTTTCTTCCCCAACATTTTTCCCATATTGCAGTCCCTGCCCTCTGGAATTCTCTCTCGCACAAGCTATTTACTGTCTGGCCCTTTGCTTGTGCTCATGTAGAAGCGTTATCTATTCCCTTTGCCCTTTCAGCAAGGTAATGGGTTATAGCTGAAAATAATCCTATGCCTGTTTCATTCTGCCCAGCAGCCTCAGAGTTCACCCAGAGATTAGGAAACAATTCTAAGCAAATATGAAGTGAGATGCCACCAGGGCATCAGTGGTTAATATACCAATCTTTCACCTCCATTGATATCCTGACTACAGTTACAAATGAAATTAGTTTGACGGACTCTCATCCTAGCCCTTATTAATGGTTAGCATAAAATCACTCTGACAGTAGTCTCTGCCAAGGAGAGGGCCAGGCATGGAACAGTAGGGAATGCTGCAGATTAGCATGAAGTTCCTTTGGAACAACAACATAAGGACTTGACAGTGTGATAGAAGGTGGTAGTGTAGATCAGGAATGAGGTACATCAGGACTGGAATAGCCGTGGAGGCTACAGGGTAGGGTTGAGATGCGTGGGTAGATGTGGTGTAAGGTGGAAGCTTGCACAGTGCTTACCCACTCTGTGCTAAACTTCATCCATTGGCATCACCCTCAGTTTACAAGCACCAACATTGTGGGGACAGTTGGGGTGTATGAGCCTCCTGCAGTGAAGTGGGAGTTTTCTGTGATATTTGTATGAATCCCAGGCATGCCTCAGTTGTCCTTTGTTCGTTGCACTTCTACCCAGCGGGTGCAAATGAGTTAACACTGCTCCTGAAACAGTGCAGGAGGCAGGCAGGGGAGGAGGGTATCGCCTAGCTATCGGGATGGAATGAAGAGTCAGTGAAGAACTGGCTGAAAACAACTCAAATCACCAGAGGGTCCCCCAAGACAAAGAGACATGCCAATGTCCAAACAAATCAACACCTAACAGCAGGAAACCCCAGCAGATGAGCCCTGTGAACTGAGCTGGAGAACAAGGTGTCAGGTGACTAGAATAAGGGCTGCCCTTTTGGAGGGACTCCAGAGTTCTGACCTGGGGGGAGAAGGGGAATAGGGGAAAGAGCCACAGATGAAGTCCATTATAGTTTGGGTGGCTCATCAAGGCACTGTCTTGACCAGGCTGGACTATGGCTTAACCTCCCCCTCTTTTTGCTAATTTAAGAATTTTCAGATTCTGTGCGCCAGGTGACTAATAAGTTACCACCTTGTTTTTGAAAAAGGTGCCTGAGTCATTGTGAATACTCACTGAGAGCACTACACCGTGAAGGGGCACAGGACAAGCCTCCCACTGGAGTCTGGCCTGGCTGCATTTACTGCACAGAGCCACAGACAGGGATTGCAGGTGCCAAAGGCCCAGACTTGGAGGCCACAGGCCTGCCCCGGTGGTACAGTGTGGGTCCTGGCACACTAACGTGGGTCACTCCTGAGAGACCAGTTACAAGCTGGGGCATAGACCAGACCCTGGCACTCCATGACAGTTCCCCTTTGCCGAATGATTGTATCATTTGTGCTGCCAGCAGCTTGAGGAGCTGCTGCCAGAAAGCAGCTGGAAGACAGTGCAAGTTCCTCTCAGATTGGCAAACAGTTCCAACCCCCTCCCCTGCACACACCCAGGAGGTGAGATGGCATGTTTCTATTGGTCTCCTGGGGTTAAACTTTGGCCAGTCCCACACCACCTGATGAGCTGGATGGTCATGAAACATGACTGGGAATGTAAGGAATCTCACTGTTTATTACCCTGCCATTTTTCGTAACAACCCGACAGAGGCAGTGGATGACATATGGTTTACAGTAGAATATCCATCTCTGCAGATTTGTTTTACATTGTTATTTACCAAATTTGTCCTTCTCTAACAGCACCGCCACCGCTTATACAGAGTGTGAGAGGGGAAGCAATAAAGCTGAAGTGCAGCACAGTGATGTTCTTGCCTCTGACACAGGAATTGCCAGTGGCAAATCTGGCTCAGGCTCCTGATTCCTACAACAGCCGCTTACAGATCTGTCAGAGGAAGGCATAAAACCCCATAATGGACAATTGTGCAATAACATGTTCATGGGGGAGGTGTACAGGAGAAAGGATATTTCCATCTCTTCATTGGTACCTTAGGGAATTATGAGATTGGGACTGTAGGTTAAATTCAAAACAAACAGCCTCAAGTCACTGTTTTCCCACATGAGACAGAAGAACCTGCTCACATCAAAATTTCATCAGGTGTCATTACAGCCCAGAAAGAGCAAACAGCTTCTTCTAAAGAACCCTGATGCATCTTTAGAAGTTCAGAAAGTTTCCCATCACTTTTTACCCCTGCCATAATAAAACAGCCAGTGTGTCAGGGCCATGGCTAGTGGTTAGCAACCTAGTTCAGAGGTGTTATATTCAGGTTACCGGGAACCAGGCAGGAGCCTGTCGAACCAATCCAAACAGGGTTAGGTACTAATCAGGTCACCAGGAGTCAAGCCAAAGTCAGAATATCAGGACTCAAGTAGGTCAGAGTTTGTAGCACCAGACAAAGGATCCAAACAGCAGCTAAATAGTGCCTAGTTATTCTAACAACTGCCTGTGACTCTTTGGGTTTAAATAGGAAGTCCTGACCAAACAGAAGTATAGGTGTTCCTCCAATCAGGGACCAAGGGAAGCCTCCCTGATGTAGCTTCAGGTTTCATAGTTTCTACACCCAGTAATTTGGTGGTGCGAGCAAAGTCGTGCCAGTTAACTAGAAATCCCAAAGACCCCAGTTTGAAATCCGCGTGTCCTACTAGTCTGTGTGTGAGAGAGAGATTATTACTCTCTATAGAATCAAAGCTGCTCAACAGTTTATAGCCCTATGCTGTCAACAAAGGTCCTCCTTTAACTCAAGAATTAGAAATTGAGGTTTTGCAGCAGGAAGATCTGAGTTCTGTCCCTGTTGCCCCTGTGAAATGCTAAGTGGCCATGGCAAGCTGCTTGGCGTCAGTCCTAGCTGATCACAGATTCAATACATGTATTTTTCATGATTTCCAGAAATGCAGAAATTGCATGAGAAAAAGATCCACTTTCCAAAAATTTCCATCTCAGTTTTGCAGACCTAAGAGGTTATAATAGTTTGGGGGAAAGCACCTAGACTTTTGAGTTATTCTGCAACCCTCCAAATGAAACCCATCTACCAAGTGGTTAACAGCAGCAAGAGGGGCTCTGTTCAATATATCTAGGGTCCTTCTTGGCAAATAACTAAAATGACTTGAGCCCCCATCCAGAAACCTGGGAAAATTAAAGGCACCCACCTGGGGTGCCTTTAAAAGACCGAGAAGCACTCTGAGACTCTGTAGAAACACAGAAATCTTTATTAGGGAAAAGGGAACACAGTCATAAACTTGGGAAAACACACAACAAAATATACATGCCATTACCTTACTCCTCCAGTAACTCTGGCAGTCGTCTGTCAGTAGTTTGAGTATTCCATAGGTAATAGTCCCCACACCATCTCCGCTGTCCACCAAACTCCACTCACAGTTGGGATCAATGAATAGCTGCAGTCCAAGTGTCTCTGTGTAAGTCTGTCTGCAGTCTCGTGGGAACTGCTTGGTTGGTCTGACTGGAGGCTCCACCTATAGGCATGCAGCAATTCCCCCAAAAGGGACATATTATTGGAGTTTAATGTCCCCACCCTACATACACCCATGTCATATATCGTTTGAAAGCTTTTTTTAGGCAATGGTATCCAAACAATGGTATCCAAAATGAGAAAGTGTCATTCGTGTGCACAGTTCCAAAAACACTGCAACACGACTCTGACTATAGTTTTTACTGTTTACGTTAATTTCAACATCTTAAACGTGATGTTCATTTGTCAAAACTACAAAACGACAATGTATTAAAAGATTTGTATTGGTTTTGCATGGGCATGTATTATGTTTTCAGAAATGACGATGCTGTTTAGTGTGTGGCAAAAATGGCAAATATCAACATTTTGCAATACACCAACATGGAATGTGTTCACATTACATATTCTTAATTGTCAAACTATCTCACAAGTGATTATAATAGTTTTCTCTATTTTCAATGGAAATTTGCGGACCAGATCAGTCTCACACTGAAGTTTGTGCACCAGTAGCAGTAGATATCATGCTCACAGTTTGCTCTTCATAGTGGATAGTTATAAATGTACATGAATCCTTAATGGAATGCTTCTCCATTTTTAAGCTTCTGTACATACAGCGTAGCATCTAGTCTGCCTGGTAGAAGGTTTTAATTTGTAGCTGCCTATGCATGCAGTACTAGCCTTTGAAATATACTAGAAACTAGCTTTTTAGTTCTGTGATACTTATGCACAGGTCAGTTTTAGTGTTAGAGATGACAATACACAGCTTCAGACCAGGCTTCAGTCAACATGCTCACTAAACAAAAATGGCAATTTTGATACTAAAATATGGATCGTAAATATAGTCTGTATACTTGTACAAAACAAAAAATGGTGGTATGGTAATTGCAGAAAGGAGGCGCGGCCTCCCGCCCTGTCAGAAGGGGAGAGACCTGAGATCACCCTCTGGTGGGCAGAACCAGGCTACCCGCGGCTGCTCCGCCAGAAGCAGAGGTGCAGGACAGGAAGCTGGACTCTAAAAGGCCAGCCTCCTAGCTCTGAAGGGGGAGAGCTGCCAAAGGAGCAGGATGTCTCTTCCTTGCTGCCGGAGCCCGGAGCTGAAGGAGACAGCTGCCCAACCAGAGGAGTTACCTGAATTGCCGGAGACTAGCAACGCCGACGAACTGCCGGGGCTGCCATTGCCTGTTTACCCCGGGGAGAAGGAGGACGACCCCGGAACCCAGGTGCCCCAAACTGGGGAGGGTAGGAAGGAGTCCAGGGACACCAAATAGGGTTTGGCTGTGGAATAATTGTGAACTGGCCAGCGTGTTGCGGGCAGATCCCCGCTGACCTAGTGGCAAACTACCCCGCCACTAATAGGGCCCTGGGCTGGGATGCAGTGGAGCGAGAGGGCCTGCGTCCCCCTATCCCGGGCACCCCACATGTGGAGAGTGGCCACCTCCCCACTAAGAGGCTGGGAGGCCTGAATTGGTCTGGCGCCCACCACAGCTAGGGCACCAGGCGCATTAGCTGTCGCTCCCAGTTGAGAGCTAATTCCCCACCCTGAACCAAGGGGCTGTATCACACAGACTCAGCCTGAGCTACAAACTGTGAATTTCCCTGATTGAGGGACTGGGGCGGAGAGACTAATTAAGGCCTGGCTGATTACTGGCCAGGCCTGCTAACTGCTCACTGCCCTGATTGAGGTATTGGACAGAGGGACTAACTGCTACTTGGACTAATCACCAGGTGGACTCACTAGCTTTGAGCTGCGCCCTGCTGGAAAAACAGGAAGGAGGTGCGGCCTCCCACCCTACCAGAACTGGAGAGACACGCACCCCTTCTTATAGTAATGCTAACAATATACTTTGGGAATTTTACTTCTGCAGGGAAGTTACAGGACATAAAGGCATGGAGGCTATAAGCCCCTTAAAGCTTACATCGAAGAGAAAAACACTCTCCATAAACTTTGAAAAATGTATTAATTTGTCAAGAAAATCAAATGAATGAAATACTGTCAAAAGCCACCAGTGCTCCACAGAATTCTGTGATGCTGGCAGCAGAGGCCAGGGGAGATGAATTGTACTGGTGACTACTGGATGAGTTTTCTAGTTTAGATGATGTGCCATCAATACTCTATCACAGGGGTTGCTTGCAGAAATACACAAGCAAGACAAATTTGGCACATGTCAGAGTTGTATTGAACGCAGGAAAGAAAACAAACTCTGAACCTGATCGGTGAGCATCATGTTCACCCACTTCTATAGCCCCCACAGCAAGCACGTCCGCCAGTGATTGGTCCTGTTGCAGTGTTTGCTTGAGCAAAACACGTAAGAAGGACAAGAAACTTCATAAAATAGAAACATCTGAGATAGCAACCAATCTAAGGGAGGCAGCACTTCAAAGAGGAGATGATGACATGTTGCACAGACTATCTGTGGAAGACTTGATTGCTAAGGATGCAGTTTATCACTCAACATGCCTTTCTTCCTACTTGAGTAAAACAAATCTTAAAGCAAAACCACCTAGTTACACTGCAACAATACAGTCATCATATGACATTGCATTTTATCAGCTGATTGAAGAGACAATGATCTTATGTACAACAAGAAGGCTCTTCTCCTGTCCACGCTGCTACAAAGATATAAAGCCCTACTTCCCTTACATGGAGAAATTCCAAGCTATTTCAGTAGTAAATTACAGGCAAGATTAGAAAAACCCTGTGGTTCTGTAATGTCATCCCATGCACAGCTGGGTGAGGCAAGTGACAGTCTATCATTGTTCTATGCGGCACAATAACATTAGCTGATGCTGTCCAAGCTGCAAGTAATCTGAAGCAGGAATTTAAGTCATCCAAATGTTTTATGGATGTTCTTCTGGCGAGTGAGCCTGATGAACAGCTTTTGAATGAAGAAGTGGCTTCATATAATTTCAATCCTTCTGTCTGAAATAGCCCAAATGAAAGCCCCAGAATATTATCCAAAACCAGGTGATTGTAGTTTACAGAGGCCAGCTATTTTTGTGTCCTAATTGGTGCAGGAGTTTGTCCTTTGGTTGATAAAGAGGCATATAATTCAGCCAGCAATGAGTATCCTCCTTCAGAAGACATTCCGAGAAAGTGCTTTTCAACTGCATAGTATTTCACAGTTCCAAAATTATCATACCTATGCCCATAAGCCTTGCTGCACAGCTACACCATGAGTTTGGGTCTCATAATTTAATTGACATATGACCCCTTCATGGATTCTGCATCTCTTAGTATGAACTGAGGCAGTTCATCACTAGTGCTGCAAGAACTGAAGTAGAAAGACTCCAGGGAGGTCTGTTCATTCCACATGGAATTGTACCACTTCATACCGGTGTAAATCTCATCCAGGAGGGAGCTGATGATATAGACATCAACAGAGAGACCGCTGGTGGAAAGAATACCTTCCATTCAATGGCTACAGTGGTATTTCAAGAATAGTCTGCCGATAGTCCCAGCACCACAAGAAATATCACTGAAGCATGGGAAAGAAAAGTCACTTACTTTCACAGGCAATCAGAGTCTCTTATGCAGTGTGCAGCATTTGAACACATCCAGAACCAGCTTGCCATGAAAAAGGACTTGAGAAAATCAACTGTGACGGTAATCAGAACAATCTGCTCTTCACAGAACTGTGTACATGCCAAGGCAACAAAGACTGTGGTAACCCACGTGCTCTTGACAGAGATCATGAGGAACAAGATGATGATAATGGTGTTGACTAGAAATGTCATCAGTGCTATTACATTTCAATTACACCTGTGCACATTTATTATTAGATTTTGTTTTACCCTTTCGATGATTGTTGTGATGCTTTGAAGTCACAAAGAAATCCAATTTTATGTTTTGAAATAAAACAGAGTAATTAAACTAACAGAAACAAATGCAAATATTTCAAAGTGGTCATTTTAATGTGTTGATGGTATCGTTGTTTATCCCCATTTTTATGATACTGGCACCACTTTACAGCTCCACATAACACTTCCTCTTAAAGTAGACATACTAAGCTTTCGAATGATGTATGATATGTGTAAAGAGGGCTTGGTAAGTCAACACTCGCCTACTAACCCCTTTTCAGCTTAGTGATTCAGCTTTATCAAGGCAGCACGTAGCCAGGACCTCACCAGAGCCCACTCAGCTCTAGTGCTGTTCTCTGTTAAAGCTCTCACAGTGAAGCCCTCACTCTGTTTTCTCTCACAGTGAACTTCTTTATCTACAGCAAAGTCCCCATGGAAGGGGAACCAAGAGCACTTAAGACCCTTGAGCATAAGAACATAAGAAAGGCCACACTAGGTCAGGTCAAAGGTCCATCTAGCCCAGTATCCCATCTTCCGACAGTAGCCAATGCCAGGTGCCCCAGAGGGAATGAACAGGATAGGTAATGATCAAGTGAGCCATCCCCTGTCACCCATTCCCAGCTTCTGAGCAGAGTCCTGGTTGCTTCAGAATGAGCTCCTTGTCCCAAGGTAAAAGCTTTTTCCCTCTTTGAGCCCACTACCCCCCAAAATCCATGTTCGTGTATAGTCACGGTGACTGCCCAAGTGTCACTAGAGGAAGTGAGCAACCAGAGCCAGTGGGAGACTATGCAAATGAAGCTTTGTAGGGCAGCACTTTTCCCTTTTCACAGATAGCGGAAGTAGAGAGCTCTTTCCCCTCTGAGGCTTCTGGCCATGGGGCTTACACAGAGGCTGGGGGCTTCTCCCTGCAGTAGTAACCATGGCTCTAAATCAGATTTGTTATTGTTGCTCTACCTCAGCATGAAACATCCCAGGAGAGAAGGAGTGTGAACCGGTGACCTCAGGGTGGCCCTGCAAGTGGCCACTTGCCTCAGATTTCCTCTTAGCTCCTAAATAAACCCAGTACAGCTTTTGGAGTTTATGAATAGCCCTTTTTGCAGGCTTAATTTATTATCTAAAGTCCCACTACCATAAACCACAATGCCCCCAGACAGTACCTTTGTCCCAACAGTACAACACCAAGTACAGCTCCAGCGTCTTGCCCCACCTCTCAGGCCTGTCTCCAGCGTCACTCACCACACCTTACCCCAGCCCCTCTAGCTGCAGTGCTTCTCTGCCCTATCTCCTTCCCAGGTATAATTCCAGCACTTGCCCACTTATCTCCTTCTGCTGCTGTCAGCCATAGCTCTCTGGCCTGGGGAAATTTGCAGGTGACCCCTCGATGGCCTTCCAGCCTTCTGCTTTCACCGGCTCCACTGTCCCCCACCCAAGCTCTAAGCCCTCCCTGCTTATGAGTTCCCACTCTGGGCTCCTCTTTCTCAGGATTCTGGACTCCAAGGGACAGCCCTACACTCCTCATTATATCAAAGTAGGGCGCACCTGAACGGGAACCGGAAAGCTGGGCCTGACTTCATTTAAGGGGCCAGCTACCCTGTTACAAGGAGCTCCTGAAATCCTTCCTTATCTGAGGATCACCTTATTCTAGCTGATAAGAACAACAGGAGGATCAGCTTCCCTCTGAGTCCTCTTGTTGTCTGAGCCATGTCTCAAGTTGGGCTGAGAGGAGGAACTAAGAGTTGCAGAGGGGTGAAAATCCAGGCCTGGAATTCCTGTATCTTTTAATGCTATAAGCACAAGGTGAGCAGCAGCAGCAATGTGCCATTCTGGAGCCCACTGGGGTCTCTCCTGTATCAATCAGCTGAAAGAAATGGATCAGCCTACCTGAGACAGAGATCTTTTTGGCAAAAGTTTTCTCCTGTTGCTTTAGCTCCCCCAGTGGTAGTAATGGCAACAGTGAATGCTCTAGCGTAGACACTGGTCAGTGTTTTCAGCTGCGTTGTTTACATCTGCTTTGATCTGGTCTGGACTCACTATGTGGATATTATGTAAAGCCAAGTCCCATTATCTCTGTTCCCTGATATGGCTAGGAGCACACACGTCAGTGTCTCATAGCTTCTCTCTTCTCTATACACTTATTTCCAGTTTGTTAATCACTAGAATGGATGGATGGGAGGTGTCCTCATGTGCAGTGTTTAGCGGGAACGGCCCTGAGGAATTGTTGTTTACACATAAGTAGGCATTTCCAGGTCTGCTCACCTTCTTTCGTCTGTTATAGACGGAACTTGTTAGCAGGTTTAGGAGTCCACAGCGGGTGTTGCACTAGGGTGACCAGATGTCCCGATTTTATAGAGACAGTCCCGATATTCAGGGCTTTGTCTTATATAGGCGCCTATCATCCACCCCCCACCCCCATCCCGATTTTTCACACTTGCTATCTGGTCACCCTATATGGAGCCAGCATGGGATGGGAAACCGGTTACCTAGTGTGGTAGTTACCGATCTGTGTGGCGGGCTGGTTATTTCCATTCTCACTTAGGGTATGTCTACACTGCGGCCAGGGCTTGGGATTTGCTGCTCATGTAGCCACACCCTCACTAGCTGCACTCTAGCTATCTTGCTAAACATAGTAGTGAGGCTGCTATGGCATGGGCTTCAGCACTGCCTGCACACGTGAGCGTCTACCAGTGGGGGCCAGGGGCCACTGAAGCCCACACCAGAACATCCTCACTGCTATTTTTAGCAAGACAGCTAGAGTACAGCTACTGTGGATATGTCTACTAGCGGCAAATAACAACCACAGCTGCAGTGTAGACATGCCTTGAAAGTCATAGTGGTAAATGAGGATACAGTTCTTCCTGGGACATTCAGGGCCGAATTTTCAAAAGCTCAAGTGCCTGGAGCTGTGCACAATTGTGTATCAAATTTGCACACATAATCACTGTGACTGCATGCACCAGTCAGCTATTTGCAAACATCCATTTGCACACACAAATACCCAATTTGCACAGGCAATTTGTGTAACTGAAACTGCAAATTACACATACACACATCTGTACACATGACCTAAAGGTCCCCAAAAAGTCCCCCTGGCTCCTCTTATGATAGAAGGAAAGTGTGATCCTTTTGGAATAATTTACAAGTATGTAGATGAATATTTCAAGAAATCCATTTAACTGACACAGATCCCAAGGCACTCATGAGGAGCTGGGTTCAGCAGGATTAATTGACAGTCTAAAATTCATTTGCCATGTATTCATTCAGATATGTTTTTAAATCCATACATGATAGCACCTTGGATTGGTGTCATCAAGAAAGCAGATGGGTTTTGCTAGCATGCACCCTGGGTGCTTTGGCGTTTGGAGCCTGCTTCATTCTGTTGACAGGGGAATGTAGTTTCCAGTGTCCGGATGGGCTTCTATCGATTCACAAATGCAATAGCTCCCGCCCCAATTCTCAGGCACTAGACATTGCCAGGTGGGGCACTAGCCCACTCCCATTTCACTAGGTGGCATATATGACAAAAGCCTGATTTCTGCTTTGAGTTTCCAAAATCAGAACTAACTGAGCCAAGAACACATATATGTATATAATTCCTTATTGATTCCAAGCCTTACTACTGCTGTCAAGCCACATCAGATCAGAGAGAAGAATTGTATTACCCAAAGGAAAATATAACTTGCAAGTTCTGAAACTTAGCAAAGGGCACCATTGAGAACAGGAAAGGAACTTTTCCCCCAGTCATAATTTATACTAATGTTTAGAGATCTCTAGTCATTTAATACTGGAGGCTGGATTGTCCCTACTGCTTTTCCAAGCAGAAAGGACTCAGATCCAGTGGATATCTTGGGAGAAGGAATCACAGAAAAGGGGGAGCAGCAGCTCCACAGCGTGTTCTTCTCCTGTCTGGGTCTCTGCAGAAGCTCCTCCGGTGGAGTTGCTGCTCTCCTAGACTGCGGGGATAACTCAGGATAGAGAAAGTCAAGATACAAGTATAATTCCTGGATGACCTGGCACGTTGCCATGTGGAAATATGCATGGGAGTTAATGTTCTTTGAAGCAGCACTGACTCATTAAATCAATGGGATGTGTGCTCCTTAATCCCATAGGCACCTCTGAAAATCTTCCCTTAAGTAATGTTTTGGTGGAAGTCACTGGTGGTGCTGTTACACGTAGTCATACAAGTTCTTTTTCTTAGCATGCAAATAATATACAGTCTTGGAAGAAATGATGTATTGTTGTTTGTTTTGTGATGTGCAGGCTTTGCAGGGGTGTGGCGGGAGGAGGGGGGGATTGTGGTTGTAAACAGCAAAAGAGTTTGCTCTCTGCCTTAATCTTTTTAACTAGAGTCTATTTTGGGAGCAGAGATGCTTCCTGGGAACTGGGCAGATATTCCCAAAAGCAGGGATTGCCAGCATGCTGCTTGCTCACCTCTGTCACAGGATTGTAGTATATAGAGTCAATAACGCAAGCTATATTAAGGAAGTAGCTAGACTCTGTGTCACTGATCTCCCCTCCAATGGGAAACCAACCCGCAAAGTCCTCAAATCTGCTTCCTCTCAGCAGAGGCGTGATAGTAATTCCCAAAAATATTTATTAATTTAACAAACACTCATTTGACTTGGTCTTAACAATTAACATACAGTAATTATTTTCTCATTTAAGAAATCTGGACACCCCTGTTTCTGGCCTGTTTCTCTTGACAGCTTCCTTCAGTTTCGGAGCTCACCATAATGAATCTGTGGGTCCCTAGCTCTTTCACATTTGTCAAAATGCTACACACTGCAATCATCTGAAAGTTCATGGCAATAGCAGGACTAGAACTCAGATTCCTCTGCTCTAGAGCATAGGCCCCTTACCATTTGAGCTAAAGGAGATGCTCTATGAATTAGTAATGGCATAGGGCTTATAACACAGTTTAAGAGTTCTGATTCCCTCCGCCCAAGGTAGACATGCATACTTCCAGGTTCATTAAATTACTTTACACTTGGTGCCAGAAGCAACCACTAGCACTATAGAACTTTTGGCCCTCCTTCGCTGCTGGTCTGAAGACATCAGTAGTCTGTAATTGTGCAGATAACCTGGGCATATTACAGCTGTACTGAAACAGTCTCCTCTGCTACGATTTTCCTCATGAACAAATAAGGTAAAAATTCTGATGAGCTGGAGGGGGCCTGCGGGGACTTGCATGTGCCCCTTGTTAACAGATCTGGACTTGGGCCCTCTACAGGAGAATCTCAGCTCTCCTGTACAGTAAGTTTCTTGCTTTTGCTCTTGAAAAGATAACCTTGAAAATGTAACCGCTACAAACCAAAAACTAGGGTCAAAAGGAACAAGCAGTTATAGGGCTCTATGTATGCAGCAGGAGGAGGGAGTGGGACCTAAAGATCCCATTTCCTACATATACATTTTTAAAGTAAAATGAGTCCATTATGTTTAGGGTGCATCACAAAGAACCATCTCACTGACCCTCCCCGAAACCCATGTGCCAACCTGTGCACAGAGGTGTGTGATCATAGCGGCTCGGTGACGGTTTTCTCTGGGGATGTGACTGACTAAAAATGCTAACGCCAGATCTACTGATTGAACTATTCAGCCCTCGTTGAGGTTGGGTCTGAGCCTGCTGCTCAGCTAACATGATATTACTATAGTAGCTGCTGTAAAGGAAGCTCTCCCCCCTGTGTTCCCCAGCGAATGGAGATCTTCCTTCGGCTCACGACTGCAGGCCTGGATTTGCATTCTGCCCGGTGCCTCTTTGAAGCCCTCAGTGGCCATAGTATTAGCTATGAATACCTAAAATCTCAGCAGTTTTGTTATCTTAATATTTTACACTTCCCTAGTGCCTTTATTTTTAAAAGATCCCAATGCCCCTGACAATTCAAAAGCCAAACCCTGAGAGGTGCTGAGCAGCTACACTTCCCACTGAAATCAGTGGGAATTGCAAGTATTCAGTGCTACGGCTGGGAATTTGGCTTTATGTAACATGTAATTCCCCCCAACACTGAAATCAAGCCCTTCTAGAGAGAAACATGGAAGCTGTTTAGCAGTGCACAGGAATGTGAGCTTAGGACAGGAAGTGAGGAGCAGTACTGCATCCAACCGAAAGTTCAGGGAGGCTTTAAGGAGGCAGATTGTAATTACCCAGACAGGAATTTGGCCAGGAAATTCTGCCTACTGCCCCAATCTCTTTGGGGAACAGACTATGTCTTCCTGAATGTGGTAACAGTGCATAGTACCTTGTGGATGCTACCAGAATATTAATAATGCCACCATTCATGTGTTTCTATGGGGCACCATTGGTGCAAACAGATAGGCAGTTGCATGCCATGCAGGGCCCATTGTCCTTGTTTCTTAAAAGCTCAGGAACTTTGCATTTTGTCTATCACTTAGAATATAGAAGCTGGCTATAAACTGCTTCTTAGAGAGTTCCTGCACTTTGTACAAATGGCTATTTATGATATGCCGTCAATATTACTCCACAGAGACGAGCGTGTTGGGGATTGATGGAGCGCAAAGCCTAATTCATCAGTCACTTTTGCAACAATCTCTAAACAGATTTTAATTGTGAGGCCAGATTTACTCCAGTCATCTGCATAGCAAACATGTCTCCTCGCTGAAATAGAAAGAGACTTGATTCAGGATGCTCTTCTGCAATGTATATATTGTATCAATGTCGATAAAATATTTGTCACCGCAAAATGTAAGCCTGTCTCCTGTATAACGTAAAGCTCCTGTGAAAGGCAATGCTACCAGATTTAACACTGTCTGAACTTCTCAATTTAAAATGAAATGAACGGGACCTGAAACAGCCACGCAATTAAAGGCACAAGGCTACAAATCCTTGCCTCTCTTCTTCCCTTCTTTATTGGAATGAGCTCAGTGCTGGTGAAAGGTGCTGAATTGACAGTTCTAATGACCTAAAGCCTTTATTTATCCACAGAACAGGGGCCGCACAGGCAGGGACACTGCAAGCTTCCTCCCCCCTCGCTCCCCCCATGCTGCCCTGCCAATGTGCTGCAGTCTAGAGGCAGATGGAGACGAGTTCACTCTCTGTGACCTATTCAGTCCTTGGCCTCTCTGCTGAGACTGCCAACATGGGAGCCAATTAGGACTAGCAGTGGTGGTGGCTTGAAGATATTGATGACTGTGCACAGAGATCCATCAACTCATTTCAAATAGCCCCAGAACAGCTTTTAGTCACTGCCTAGCTTAGCTGGATTCAGACCAGTGTACTGTGGTGTTTCCCTGCGCTATCCTGTCTTTTATCCCCATCGAATGTCTATTCTGATTGAACTTCCTGTTTACTACAAGAAATCATTTGCTTATTCCTGTCCACATTGACAACAATGACAGAATTGCTAGTGAAGACCCCTATATTTGGTGACTTTTATGGCAACACACCCTTGCTCACAATAGGGCCAGATCTTCAGAGGTATTTAGGCACCCAATTCCCATTGAAAACAATGCAATTTGGGTGCCTAAATACCTTTGCAGATCTGGACCATACAGTCACCTCAACTCTCCAGAACAGCCCTGCACTGTCACAATACTTGAGACTCAATACCTGGTCCTGCCACACTTCTCTCTCTCTCTCTCTCATGCACACACACATTGTTTCTCTCTCTCTCTGTCTGGTACACACTCCCCCCCACCACCACCACACACACTCACCTCTGATTCTTTATGAGAGTATCCTCAGACCCAGCTTCCAAAGACTCTTTGCAGCTCTGTATCCCATTTTAACCCAGTTAGAGCAGTTTTGCTTTACAGTGCCTAAGGCACTTCCTAATAATATTTAGCTCAGGTTAAGAGTGTCCAATACAGCTTGACAGCTTGTTTACACTGGGGAGGTTCAGTTCCAGAACTCCCAGTATCCCTGCTCAGGTGAGAAATTCATTCTCTGGAATCAATTGCCTGGCATTTACAGGCACCATAGTTATTGTCTGTGAAAGTGTAAAGCTCTAACAGACCCATTTGGATTCAAATTTGCATATTTCTCCAGCAGCAGTATGGGTACCATTTGCAAATTTGTTGGGGGTTTTAGTTATCTGGACAGCTGATCTTGCAAAAAATTAAAGTAATAGTCACTGTTAACTAATGGACACTGTCAGGTTAAAAATCTTATGTTCTCTCTGTTACAAATAACACCTCATAATCATGACAATGAAAGAGTTTTCAAAATCTAATTTTATTTTCACTCTTTCTGGTATGTGCTTGTTTTTAGCCTCTCTCTCCAATGGCCCATGAAAGCTCACTGATCAGTTTCACTTTAGCTTCTAGTCAATTTCACTTTTTGACTTTCATGCACTAACACAGCACAAGGCAGCAAGGGAGGATTAGGCTAGACATTAGGAAAGCTTCCTAACTGTAAGGGTAGCTAAGCACTGGAACAAATTACCTAGGGAGGTTGTGGGATCTCTATCAATGGAGGTTTTTAAGAACATGTTAGACAAATACCTATCAGGGATGGTCTAGATAATACTTAGTCCTGTCTCAGTGCAGGTGACTGGACTAGATGACTTATTGAGGTCCCTTCCAGTCCTATATTTCTATGTGAATGTTTGGGGAATGTTAGTTTATTTTAACGGAACTGTTTTCTTGGAATTTTTACAAGCAAATCAATGGGAGCATCTGTATTGGTCTCCAGGTTTTTGTTTGTTTGTTGGGACAGTAAGCTTACGTTTTACAGAAATCTAACTTTGGGGTCAAATTTGAGCTGATAGTATCCTTTTAAATGGCAGCCTCTAGATAGCAGCTAGGTGAATCTCAATCATTTAGCAAAGGACTCTTGTGCCTATAAAGGGAAGAACAGATACGGACACCCCCTCATCTCTATTTCTGGCCAGTATTCTGGCTAGCAGGGCTGACTAGTTGAAACAATTTGAGGTGACTCTTGAGCCACTGGGCCAGTGAGGAGTTCTCCACAGTGTGAAACAGAGAGATCAGTCAGAAAAATAGAACAGAAGATCACTTTCAATCTTTCTGTGTCAATGTGGAAAGGGTTGTTAAACAGGAAAGAGTGGGTTTCCTGGGTGATAGTGGACAGCCCAGGAATGACTTCCAACTCCTTGGTTTACCTGTCAATAGCCTTGCGGTGCCTTACTCGCTCTTCCCATTAATGGAGAAGTTAAACAACAATAATATGGGCATAAAAAAGAGAAGGTAGCTCAGCAACACAGGCTATAGTCTGGCAGTTAAATTCACCATCAAAACACCCTAATGTATTCTAGAGGCATTTTAAGTGCATTGCATTAAACACAACTGGTAATATAAAAGCAGAGCAGAAATATGGCTTTATTTCCACGTTTGTGTTTTATTGCTCTGTTCTGAGTATGATAAAACATATGGACATTTGCATGCAAGATGGAGTATTTGGTGGCAGTGCAATGCAACTAGTAACACTCTTGCCTCCAGAAAGGAAAATTTAGGGACTCAGGGTTCTTCACCAAGTTCCTACTGACTGCATTCTAAGCTCTGGAGAGGAGCGTGCTCTAGGAGGACAGACTTTTCTGCCCGCTCCCTCCAAGCATGACTCTTTCTGCCTCATCCCCTTCAACCTGTCTCTGTCCCAGTCCTGTCTCTTTCCCACCCCATAAATCCTTGTCCTAGTCCATTCTCTTCTGCTAGGCCATCCTGGTCTCCACTCCTCAGGCTTCTCATCCCAGTCCCAGTCTCCTTGACCACCAAGTCTTAGTCTCACCCATCCAGACTCCCCATCCCAGATTTCTTGCCCAGCCATTCCCATCCTCTCTCACCCCAGCTCCCTAACTCCCATCTCTTTGCCCAGCCAGTCCCAGTTCACACCCCCTGGTTTCCTATCTCATCTATCTCCCCTACCTTGGCGTCCAGGTGCCCCCCTGCCCATGTTCTCTGTCTCAGTCCCAATTTCCCCACCACAGATTCTTTGTCTAGTTTCAGAGTCTCCACCTCCCCCCACCTCAGCTAACTGTACCAGTCTCCTTGCTCAGCCAGTCCCAGTTCTCATTAGATCCATCTTCATTCCTCCCTTCTCCCCACTGTTTCTCAACGCCAGTCTCCTTTAAAAAAAACAGGCTGAGATAGACACTTGGTATGAAAAATTTCAGCCCAAGTATTTAAAATTTGGCAAAGTTATAAGCAACTGAAAACAGGGTCTTATAAATGGGACATGTCAGGGAACCTTACTAATAGGCAGTTGTACCAACCCTGCCTACAACACAAAATAGTAAAGCTGAGGCACTCTCAAGGATTGATGTGTCAGAAGAAGAGATGCTGGAAGAAAGTGATTAATTAAGTAGCAATATATCACCGGGCCCAAGAGTTCTGAAGGAGCGTAAGAATGAAGCTGCTGAGCTTCTAACAAAACCATACAATAAAACCAACTTCTAAACTGGAGGACTGAAGGGTAGCAAATTTTGAACTTATTTTTTCAGAAGACACTAGGAGTGATCCAGGGAATTATAGACCCAGCCTTACCCAGGAACCTGGTAACTCATTGTAACGATAATTTAAAATATAATCATAAAACACATGATCAGGATACGACAGGGACCAACCAGCATGGATTTGTGCACAGGGAAATCATGTCTCACCAATCAATTCGAATTCTTTGACCTTTTCAGTAAAATGGTAAAGGAGAAGTAGTTGATGTAATTTGTTTGGACTGCTAAAAAGCCTTTCATCGAATCATAGAAATGTAGAACTGGAAAGGACCTCGATAAGTCACCTAGTCCAGTCCCCTGCAGTGAGGCAGGCCTAAGTGTTATCTGGAACATCCCTGACAGGTGTTTGTCTAACCTGTTCTTAAAAACCTCCAGCGACCAAGATTCCACGGCCTCCCTAGGCAATTTGTTCTAGTGCTTAACTACACTTACAATCAGGATGTTTTTCCTAATGTCTAAGCTAAATCTGTCTAGCTGCAATTTAAGTCCATTACTTCTTGGGCACAATTTATCACTTTCCGCTTTATAACAACCTTTTACATATTCAAAGATTGTTATCATGGCCCCCCTCAGTCTTCTCTTCTCCAGATTCAACAAACCCTTTTTTTTTCAATCTTTCCTTGTAGGTCATGTTTTCTAGACCTTTAATTATTTTTGTTGCTCTCCTCTGGACTTCCTCCAAATTCCATCTTTTCCCCTGTGTGGTACTCAGAACTGGACACAATACTCCAGTTGAGGCCTTATCGGTGTTGAGTAGAGTGGAAGAATTATTTCTCGTGTCTTGCTTACAACACTTCTGCTAATACATCTCAGAATGAACTTTGCTTTTTTTGCAATAGTATTACACTGTTGACTCATATTTAGTTTGTTAGCTACTATGACCCCCAGATTCTTTGCTGCAGTGCTCCTTCCTAGGCAGTCATTTCCCATTTTGTATGTGTCCAATTGTTATTCCTTCCTAAGTATAGTACTTTGCATTTGTCCTTTTTTTGAATTTCATCCTATTTATTTCAGACCATTTCTCCAGTTTGTCAAGATCATTTTGAATTCTAATCCTGTCCTCCAAAATGCTTGCAACCTCTCCCAGCTTGGTATTGTCTGCAAATTTTATAAGTGCATGCTCTATGCCATTATCCAATCATTTATGAAGATATTGAATAGAACCAGACCCAAGATAGATCCCTGCGGGACCCCACTCAATATGCCCTTCAAGCTCGATTGTGGCCCATTGATAACTACTCTCTGAGTACAGTTTTCCATTCAGTTGTGCACCCACCTTATAGTAGGTTCACCTAGGCTATATTTCTCTAGTTTGTTTATGAGAATGTTTAGAACACAGCAAATCTGCTGCTTTGGTGATGTGAATCCAGAACCTATTGTGCCTGCAGCATGGGAAAAATTCCCGTGGATGACAGTGGTGGGCAAAGTGAATGATGCAATGGAAACTGATGTCAACCCTGGTGACCAGAAAAGTCTTGAGCCGTGCTGCCAAGGTCTCCTGGAAGTGAGACTATCAAAAGCCTTTCTAGAGTTGAAATATATCACATCCACTGCTTCCCCATCTAGCCACAAGGCTTGATACCCTATCAGAGAAGGGTACTAGGCTGGTTTCACACAATTTGTTCTTGGCAAATCCATGCTGACTGCTATTTATTACCTTGTTTTCTTCTGGGTGCTTACAGATTGATTGTTTGATTATTTGCTCCATTATCTTTCCTGGTACCAAAGTTAAGCTGACTGGTGAATAAATCCCTGGGTTGTCCTTATTCCCCTTTTTATAGATAGGTACTCTATTTGCCATTTTCCTGTTCTCTGGCGGCCTCCATGAGTTCTCAAAGATAATCACTAATGGCTCAGAGATCTCTTCAGCCTTAAGTATTCTAGGCTGAATTTCATCAGACCGTGCTGACTTGAAAATATCTAACTTGTCTAAGTAATTCTTAACTTGTTCATTTCCTATTTTAGCCTCAGATCCTACCCTATTTACACTGATGTTCACTATGTTAACCATCCAATCACTGCTAACTTTTTTGGTGAAAACTGAAACAAAACCAGCATTTAATACTTCAACCATTGCTGCATTTTCTGTTATTGTCTTTCCCTCCTCATTGAATAATGGGCCTACCCTTTCCTTGGTTTTCCTCTTGCTTCTCATGTATTTGTAAAATGTTTGGGATTTTTTTTGTTACCCTTTAAGTCCCTAGCTAGTTTAATCTCATTTTTTGCCTGGGCCTTTCTACTTTTGTCCCTACATGCTTGTGGGGTTTTTTTATATTCATCCTTTGTAATTTGATCTATTTTCCACTTTTTCCCACTTTGACTAAGTGTCTCACCAACGAATATTTAGACAACTAAGTAGCCATAGAGTGAGAGGCCAAGTACTGTCATGGATCAAACACTGGCTAAGAGAAAGAAAAAAAGAATAGGAAAAAAAATGGTTAATTTTTATCCTGGCAAAAGACCATCAGTGAGCTGCAACAAGGTTTTGTACTAGGATTTATGTTTAATATAGTTATTAGTGATCAGGAAAAGGGAGTGAATAGCAAGGTGGCAAAAACTGCAGATGACACAGATTTATTTAGGTTAGTCAAGACTGGATGAGACCATGAGATCTGGTGTGCGCTCTGGAGCTGCTCTAATTTACACCAGGGGCCACACTGGTCTCCAGAGCAAGGCAAACTCCTGAAGGTGCAAAAGTACTGTAAAGCCATCTTGGCCCTACCTCCCCCTGGTCTGCATGTGTTGTGCCGCATCTCTGAGGCATAAGCGATTAAAGGTACAGCTGGACCCTGGGTATACATTTTCTCAAAATCACAAATATTACATTATGGACCCAGGTTCATCCCAGGTGTAAGACCACTGAAGTCAGTGGAGTTTCATCAGAGATTACTTTGGTCCAATATTTATGAAGGGCTCAACCTTGCAAGGTCCCTCAATTCCCATTGCGACCCTTATATAGCACCTGTCAGATTAAAGTGTTAAAAGGAGAGTTAACTATACATTTCAAAATACATCTCCCCCAGCAAACTCTTCCCTGTGAAACATTCAGGCTCCAAATACTAGTCAACTCTAATTTTGCCTTATTGTAGCGGACAAAACACTGGAGCAGGACGCAGGAGACTCAAGCTCCACTCCTGGCTCTGGCCTCTTCCCACCTTGGAAAAGTCACTTCATCTCTCTAGGACTTAGTTTCCCCACCTGTAAAATGGGGATAATGATACTGACCTAATTTGTAAAGGGCTTTGAGATCTACAGTTGAAAAGTGCTATATAAGAGCTGGGGATTATTACTAGGCTGGACCCTTTGCATGCAAGCTCTTTGGCTCCAGGACTTTGATCAGCCTATTTGCACATAGTACAGAACCAGGTATATTTACGGTGCAATATAAATTATAATTTTTTTTATCAGTGGTCACCTCAGTTCAGGCCCTTGTCCCTACCCATTTTTGAGGGTGGTTCCTTAAATTTCCTCTGGGGAGAGGAAAATTCAGAGAGGCTCAGACCAAGCTGCTCAGGAGGTTAATAGTTTTATTATCTCTGGTACCAGTGCTTTTGAACTCCCACACTAGCACAGCCATGGACGGGGCATCTCCTTCCCCAGCAGCTGGCAACAACAGGATGAAGCTGGGCTCATATGCATAGATCACAGCTCCCAACCTGTCAGACTTGCCCCCAGGTTTAACTGCTCCACAAACAGATAATTGATGGTGGGTTTCGGAATCCAGCAGGGCTCTGCGCACAGTGGATGACAAATACTCCCTGCCCGCCCATGAATATTTCATTGCAGAAAGCAGTGAGCAGACAATTAGAGGCAATTTTCCTGGCCCTCAAAGTGTTTGGTTTCCTTTCTTGGGATTATCCTCTATGTTCCAGTAAAAAGGGATGAGAGCATCACGCAGGTTCCCAGGAGAACGTCCTCCTGCGGAGCAGCCCCAAAGGGGTGGGTGGAAAAGAAGGGAGAAGAGGCAACATGAAGAACGAGCAGCGTAGATCCGCAGGGCGGCAGGGCCAGAGGAAAGGCGTGTCCAAAATCTAACTTGCAATGAGATTTATAAAGCGCCACAGTTGTTTCAGAGGCTGTGGCCACGTTAAAGATCTGCTGAGCCACTGCAAAGAGATGGCCTGGGATTCAATCCCCTGCACTGCCCAGCTGCAGCATGAAAACTGCACTTCCAGTTGCCCCTCATCTCCTGGACGCATCATTCATGGAACAGGGGCTGCTGCCAAAACCACCCAGATGAGTCTGCACATTGAGCAGCTGCTACTTTCCCTCTCCTCCATGTCATTCTCCTCCCCTGCCCACACACATTGTCCCAAGGGGATTGCAGATACAGCAGAACGTGGGGACGTGTTTGCTCAAAATCCCTTATGTTGCATTGTGGAGCAAAATTCATGCCATTCCCCCTCTCCTGACTACTTGGCTGGCTCCTTTCTTGGCCATATATATGCCACCCCGTGTTCTCCCCAGACTGGGGCCACATAACCCCGTGCTTCGATTTGGTAGGCCACATTCCCATATGAAAGTGCTGCCCTTTCATGTCCCACTGCCATCCTTTTGGAACTGAAGCTATGAACAGACGACTCCCAGCCCCCCTCCAACTCTCCCTCCCAACAAGTGAGCACCAAAGAAGGATCCCTTCTACTCTACAGTGACTGGTTGTCAGAGAGGAGAGGGATTATCCCCTCGCTGGCTGTTTATAAAAGTGAACTGAAGCTGGACCAGGGAGCATAGCACCCATTCACAAGGAAAGCCCTGGCTGCACTTTTCCCCACACTTGTTCATTTTTGCACATCCTATCCGTGGCCCCACGAAGTCACGAGACCTCCTCGTCAACCTCCTCCTGGCTCTGGCCAAAGTCTCCATCTACAATACCAGGAGGAGGATGTTGGACGAGGGGGTGCTCTGCAACTGTGGGGCCTATTTCCGTTCCTCCCTAGTTTCACGCATCCGGGCAGAGTTCCACTGGGCAGCGTCCGCTGGCTCCCTCGACAGCTTTGAGGAGCAGTGGGCGCTGTCCAGGGTTCTCTGCTCGGTGTCCCCATCCGGTATCCTCATTTTGAACCTTTGACCCTCACTCCGGTCCCTGTTTTTTCATTAGTTGTCCTCCGTAATCAGTTGGTCCCTGGGTCCAGTGGTCCCTCCCGCTAGGCTGGGGGAGGGGCCTTTAGCAGTGGGTGGGCTTGCGCCCACCCACTTCCCGGGTTTTCCAATACGACAAGGAAAGCAGGAGGGTGGCTCAGAGACCACCTACTGCCCTATGCCATGGGTCCCTGTTACACGTTGAGTCAAGCTGACCCTGCGAGAGTGCTGCATGACGAACCAACCACTGAATCCCCATGTGCTGTATGCCTCTGGAGTCTGAACAGAGTATAGACACTGACCCTAGCTTGAAGTCCCTAGAAATGCTCTCATGCTGCAGATTCTCTCCGTAGCACCTCCTCACGAGAGCTGAGAGCCCATGGTCCCACTATCTAGCCCACGTGATCAGTACTAACCCCTAGATTCTCCTGTGCTTAAACACATCCTCTCCCAAAATTCCAATTGTGTGGGCTCTCTTGGGTCACAGAGTAACTCTTCAAGGGCACACAATAGGTGTAACACAATATACAAACCATCAGACCTTGCCCATGAGTCTAGAACAGTGGTTCTCAACCAGGAGTATGTGTACCCCTGGGGGTACACAGAGGTCTTCCAGGGGGTACATCAACTCATCTAGATATTTGCCTAGTTTTACAACAGGCTACAGAAAAAGCACCACCGAAGTCAGTACAAACTAAAATTTCATACAGACCATGAGTTGTTTACATTGCTCTATATACTATACACCAAAATGTAAGTACAATATTTATATTCCAATTGATTTATTTTATAATGATACGGTAAACAATGAGAAAGTAAGACATTTTTCAGTAATCGTGTGCTGGGACACTTTTGTATTTTGATGTCTGATTTTGTAAGTAAGTAGTTTTTAAATGAGGCGAAACTTGGGATACGCAAGACTAATCAGACTCCTGACAGGGGTCCAGTAGTCTGGAAAGGCTGAGAGCCACTGGTCTAGAACACCATTGCTCTTCGATTTAATCACACAAGAAATATATAGATATATAGAACAATTATAAACTCTACACATGTTTCCCTGCCTCTGTTTCCTCACCACTCTGGAGTTTTCTTTGGGCCTGGGGCTGAGCAGAAACGGCCACAGACATTTTGCTCACCAGGGCAGAAAACTTTTCACCGCGAGGACCCAGAACAGCTGAGCAAACAGGGCAAGCCACCAATCAGGGAAGAAAAAAAAAAGCCAGACTGTATAGCAGGACGTCAGCACCCAGGTCAACCCCCTGCTCACCCAGCCCTGGGTCTGAGTTCTCTAGGGCTCCCAGGATCCTTCTGTTGCAGCTTTTAGTTTGACTTCTCCCTAAGTCAGCTTCCTTTCTCTGACTTTGGTTAGTCCCACAGCTAAACTAGGCCCACCCTACTACAAAAGCCTGCTCATCTCTTCCCCCCTCCTGCCCAAAAGTCCCTGTGTAGCTCTCTTTGTGCGTTTTCCCCCGGCCCGTAAAGATGCTGTGGATTTTAAATGCCAGCAGCAACACTTTGTTTTCTTGGTGCCACATTGGGAATTTTCCATTCTCCAAATGCCTCACCAACCCACGGCAAGCAGGAGGAGAAAACTGGTTCTCCTGGGCTTCCTTCAGCTAACCCATTCTCCTAAGATGCCTCCATCAGATTAGGCAGTCGCTGAGTTCTTATGACCCCCTCTTCCCACTGCACCTGGTCTGGGAGGAACGTGACACAGCCCTTGTCAAGGATAGAAGCCACATACACATCAATACTTGTGAGTGGGGTTGCAAAACATCCAGGTCAGGCTGGGTCTCCAGAGCTCTCCCCTACCCCTCACCTCTGCCTTTCCATTCCCCCCCCCAAGCTCCAAGCAGGTCAAGATCAGATCACCAAGACTGCAGTGGGCAAGCACTAGAGAGTCCCGGCTTGCAACAATGGAGGAGTTTGGAGTCAGACAGGCTGACATTTTGTCACTGATTCTTTTCTCTGGTGCCAGGAGCAGCGGTGACAGGCTGTTTGGAGAATTGCACCTCGGAAGCAAGATGAAGATTTGGGGTCACAGTTCGACAACACCGTTGAAAAGATTGAAATGCAGCAATAAAGGGTGGCCAGATGGGGATGGCCTCAGGTGACAACTTCTTCCCCTCCCCCAATTAATATTATGCCGTGTTCAGGCTGGAAGAAGAAACCTACCTTTAGACCCTCCGGCATGCCTCACTAATGAGGCAGGACACAAAGAGGGGTTATCCCATCTTGACTGCTACCCTACAAGAAAAGCATCCCCTCCAAGCAAGGGACTAAAGGTCAAGGCATCTAGACTGCTCTGGGGCACAGTGCAAATGGATCTCTCAGGGTATGTCTATACTGCAATTAAAAACCCATGGCTGGCCCTTGTCAGCTGATACGGGCTGGCAGAGTTTGGCCTACACATTCGAGCTCAGGCAGGAGTCTGGGCTCAGGGACCCCTGGGGACTGCCTACTAAGAAAAGCAGACAGGCCTGTCACCAGAGCTGATCCGGAGAACAGAAGGGTGTGCTGTGTGCCGGGAGCTAAGATACAGGATGTGGATCAGAGGCTGAAGAGGATCCTAAGGGGAGTGGAAGAGAATCCACTCACTGGCCTTCATGTGGGAACAAACGATACTGCTAGATTCTTGCTGGGACACATTAGGGAAAATTATGCCAGGCTGGTGAAGACTGGCATAATTGGTGATAGACTGGCATGTTGGTGATAGACTGGCATGTTGGTGATAGTCAGTGAAATTCTACCTGTCCCTAAAGGAGGAGAGTGAAGGCGAGACAAGATTAGGGTGATCAATAGATAGCTTAGGCAATGGTGCTATCAGGAGGCCTTTGGGGTGTTCAACCACTGATAGTCCTTCACAGACAGGACTGTTCTCATGGGGCAGACTTCACCTGAGTAGAGAGGGAAACAGACCTCTGGGATGGAGGTTGGCACAATTGATTTAAAGAGCTTTAAACTAGGAACTTAGGGGAGATGGTTGGGAGATGCTCATGTAATCTCCATGCCTGATTCTACTATTGAGTGGGAAGAAAATAAAGTAGGAGAGGATACAGCAATGGAAAAAGGACAACAGAGGGTAGGAGAATGGACAACATAAGAACGGCCATACTGGGTCAGACCAATGGTCCATCTAGCCCAGTATCCTGTGTTTCAGAAATGGGCAATGCCAAGAGGAAAGATATTGTCAATACCACTGACAGTAACAGTCAGGTAGGCAACACTGGCAGTAAAATGACTGTACCTAGTTGGGTGAGGAATCTGGGTGAAGCCAAGCAGAAACAATTAAGATGTCTATACACTAGTGCAAGGAGCCTGGGTAACGAAGTGGAGGAACTAGAATTATTGGTGCAGGAAGTGAAATCAGATGCTATAGGAATAACAGAAATATAGTGGCATGGTAGTCATGACTTAAATACAGGTATTGAAAGGTACGTGCTGTTCAGGAAAAACAAAAATAAAGGTAAAGGTGGCGGAGAAGCATTATATATTAAGGACAAGGTAGAGTGTAAAGCAATTAGGGATGGGATGGATAAAATGGAATCTGTTTGGGTCAAAATCACTTTGGGGAAGAAGGGTAACAAAGGCTCCACTGGGATAGTACTTGGGGCCTCTAATAGTGATAGGGCCCAGATATTCCTGGATATGATAGCTGAGAGATTTTTTCACCAAATAGTCACTGAGCCCACAAGAAGTGATGTCATTTTGATTTAGTATTGGGAAATATTATGTTCTTCTGTACCAGATATGTACTGATCACAGAGCTTGCTAATATACACCAGATGTGTTCATCATAAGATCCTTTAATGCTCTGCCAGGTATGGCTGGAGTTCATTGAAAATCGGGATTTTTCACATAGCACCACCCAACGGCTGAACAGTCTAATACCGTTTATCATTCCATTATGGTAAGCAGTGAGCACCTCATAGAAGAAATGGTTGTAGAGGACAATCTTGGTTCAAGTGATCACGAATTAATTCAGTTTAAACTAAATGGAAGGATAAACAAAAACAGGAACGCAACTAGGGTCCTTGATTTCAAAAAGGCAAACTTAAAAAAATTAAGAGAATTAGTGAGGGAAGTGAATTGGACTGAAGAATGGATGGATCTGAATGTGGAGGAGGTTTGGATTTACTTGCGTGTGTGTGTTCTTTGTGTTCTGTCCCAGCTCTGCACAGATAGTTGGCACAGCAAACCTCAGCAGAACTGTCCAATGACCACAAGACTTGGTTTAGTGGCAAAGGCGCCCGGCCAGGTTTATTGTCGACAAAGCACAGTAATAGCACCTGGCAGACTCTACGAGGATACTAAGGCATATATACCCATGACAATGGACGCAGCTCAGGCTGGGTGAATGGCTAAGGCAAATGTTCCAACATTTATAGGCTGAGACAACAGTCTAGGATAAACAGATTACATATCACCGTACACGTTTCATTACTTTTGTTACCTCCCCTCCTACTTTCTTCCTGATGTTTCAGCCAAAACATTCCTATTCACCACCTGTCTTTGTACTTCCCTGCTTGATGTTTCAGACAGAATATCACTATTCATCACTTTTGTCAAGTCATATTATCGTGTGCTAGGTTGGGGTGTTCTTGCGCTGGCCTGCTGGAATGTGGTCACGTATTCAGTGTGTTTTACCGGTGCTGGCAATACTGTGCTGAGTTCGTGTTCCAGACGCTGGCTTGCAGGCAAGCAGCTGCTTTTGGCAGGGCCTGACTGTTGCTCATAGCATAACTTTTGCTGACTTTGGTTCGGGCCTCAGGCCTTGTACCGGGCCCCATGCTTCAGGCTCTTTCTTTCTACTACAGTACTCTATGACTGTAGAATGGCAAATGCAGTACCTATATTTAAGAAAGGAAAAGAACTGATCTGAAAAACTACAGGCCTGTTAGTTTGACCTCAATTGTATTCAAGATCTTAGTAAAATTTTGTACGAGAAAGTAGTTACGTACATAGAGGTAAATGAGAATTGGGATAAAATACAACATGGTTTTACAACAAGTAGATCATGCCAGACCAACCTGATCTCTTTTTTTCTGAGAAGATAGCTGATTTTCTAGACAAAGGAAATGCAGTAGATCTAATCTACCTGGATCTGAGTAAAGTATTTGGTACATTTCCACACTGGAAATTATTAATTAAATTTGAGAAGATGGGGATTAATACAAGAATCAAAAAGTGGGTAAAGAACTGGTTAAAGGGGAGACTATAACAGGTCATATTGAAAGGTGAACTGTCAGGCTGGAGAGAGGTTACTCATGGAGTTCCTCAGGAATCAGTCTTGGGACCAATCTTATTTATTATTTTCATTAATGACCTTGGCACAAAAGGTGGGAGCGCACTAATAAAATTTGCAGATGACACAAAGTTAGGAGGTAGTGCCAGAATATCATATAAGAAGATTTGGATGACCTTGAAAACTGGAGTGATAGAAATGGGATGAAATTTAATAGTGTAAAGTGCCTGGTCTTGCATTTAGGGACGAACAAGAATATTTGTTATAAGCTGAGGTCGTATCAGTTAGAAGTGACAGAGGAGGAGGAAAACCTGCGTGTATTGGATGATCACAGGATGACTATGAGTAGGGTCCTACCAAATTCACGGCCATGAAAAATATGTTATGGACCGTGAAATCTGGTCTGTTGTGTGCTTTTAATCTATACTGTAGAGATTTCACTGAGGAGACCAGTGTTTCGCAAATTGGGGGTCCTGACCCAAAAGGAAGTTGCAAGGGGGTGGCAAGGTTATTTTAGCTTACTTCTGCACTGCCTTCAGAGCTGGGCGGCTGGAGCAGGGCCATCCCTAGCCATTTTGGTTCCCTACGCAGTCCCCCCACGGGGGGCTCTGTGTGGGGCCCCAGGCCTTTGTGGGGGGGGCCTAGGAGGGAAACCGCTCCCCAGCACAAGTCGGCGGAGCAGGTGGGGCCAGATCGCTCCACTTCCTGCCGCCTGGTGAGTGCAGGGCAGCCAGGCCAACCCGCACTCAGGGGCGATGGGAAGTGGAGTGACCCGGCCCCAGCCCGCTCCGCTCTGCTCCCCTGGCTCCCAGCCTTGGGACTTGGGGGGAAGGGGGGAACAGCCCTCCAACACTCACCAGCAGCGCAGCTGGGAGCCAGGGGAGCCGAGCAGGCTGGGGTCAGGTCGCTCTACTTACAGCCACCGAATCCCTGTTGCAGTCCTCAAGGGAGTGGGGGCAGGGCTGGGGCGGAGCAGGGGCGGGGTCCATGGGGAAGAGGCAGAGCAGGGGACGGAGCAGCACACAGCTGCGTAGGGCACCAGGAAATTTGGTGCCCCAAATTTCCTGGTGCCCTACGCAGCTGTTTACTTTGCGTATGGGTAGAGACAGCCCTGGTCTGGAGAGTGGCAGCTGTTGGCCGGGTGCCCAGCTCTGAAGGCAGCACCCTGCCAGCAGCAGCGCAGAAGTAAGGGTGGCATGGTATTGTATTGCCACCCTTACTTCTGTGCTACTGCTGGCAGCAGCTTTGCCTTCAGAGTGGGGCTCCAGGCCAGCAGATGCCGCTCTCCAGCTGCCCAGCTCTGAAAGACGGAGCTTGATAAGTTGTTTTAAGACGGAGCTTGATGAGATTGCCTACAAAGGCAGATGGCCCATCTGTGAGTGCTATTAGCAAATATCTCCAATGGCTGGAGATGGGACACTAGCTGGGGAGGGCTCTGAGTTACTACAGCAAATTCTTTCCCAGTTATCTGGCTGTTGGGTCTCATTCACATGCTCAGAGTCTAACTGGTTGCCATATATGGGGTTGGGAAGGAATTTTCTCCCACTTCAGATTGGCAGGGACCCTGGGGGGTAGGGGGGTCATCTTCCTCTGAAGCATGGGGCATGGGTCACTTGCTGGTTTGATCTAGAGTAAACGGGTGGATTTTTTGTAACTTAAAGCCTTTAAACCAAGATTTGAGGACATCAGTAACTCAGCCAGAGGTTAGTGGTCTGTTACAGGAGTGGGTGGATGAGGTTCTGTGACCGGCAATGTGCGGGAGGTCAGACTAAATGATCATGATGGTCCCTTCTGACCTTAATGTCTATGAGTAAGAGGAGACTCTTTCTGCACAGCTGATCATTTTACTAGTCAGGATCCACTGTAAGTTCCAGGCAAGTTCCAAGCTAGCACTGTAAGTTCCAGGCAAGTTCCAAGCTAGCACTATACATATATAAGCAGGAGTATCCGGAGACATACAGGTAATGCACCTAGGGAGCCCAGGGCCGTGAGGCACCTTGCTACCACCTGCCCCTAGCGTGAGGAAGCCTAACTTAGTGTGTGCAAGTAAGCTCCCCAACTTCACCAGCTACAGATAACACACACATTCTCCTCCAGGCCTGCGCAGGCCCCGCTCTCTCTCTACAGGTTAGCAATAGGCACTTCCAGCCCCCAAGCATCTGCCTGGGGTGTCCAGCCCCAGTTCCACTGGACACTCACAGTAGTTACAGATCCACTGTTCCCAGAAAAGCACTACACCCCAGCTTACCAGTTACACCTCCGTTCACTGCTTCACTTCACTCACAGCACTTAGAAATGTGTATAGTGAAAGCAAGTAAAAGTTTACTGAACACAGTATAGAGATTCTAATGGTAAAAGTAGAAGTATTGGAAATAAATGGTTACATATACAATAAAATCATAGCACGTATTCTAGAACCAAGACTTACTTTACGAGTTATTGTTATGTCTTATAGAGCAAAACCTCCCCCCAAACCCTTCCAGCACATTTCAGACAGGCTTGGCTGTGATTTTCTGTTCATGTGACCAGCCCTGCTGTCAGCTTGCCTCCTCCACGGAAAAGATCCAAAGTGTCTCGCTGTACCCTCACTTATACTGCCCCCCACAATCCATTGTTTTTACTTGTAAACAAGACACCCCCTGATGAGTGTTTTTTCCTGTGCCTCTTTTTCTTGTCAATTTCACAATCTCTTGATTAGCATTTGGCTCAGGCCTTCCTTATGAAGTGGAAAATGCACAATAAACACATGACCAACCAGAGAGACAAGCGCCACTTCCTTACTATCTGACAGGAGCATGTTTATCACCTTAACACATATACCTTAAGAATATAATTTTTAGTACTGATACATAATTCCTTAACCATTATCCATCCATCCAAACATTTTGCAATGATTTTGAAAATCAGAGGGCTATTGACTGTTGATAGAGACCTCACACACCGCCCTTTAGTAAACTTAATATGCATGCCTCTGACCCAGGGGATCCCTGTAAAACTCTATGCATGCCCTGTGCCCTCTGCCAGTTTGCACCAAGAGGTTCGTGGGTCATACATACAGGTCATGCAGCTTGCAGAATGTCAGGATGGCTCGGCCCCCTAATGGGTACAGCTAAGAAGAGCATCTGCTCACTCCTAAGCATAGATCCCTTGGGTAACTGTACATGATTAAGCATGTGTCTGTGATGATTTCACTGTTATGCATATTGTACATCATTAGTGACGTTGGCCTTTTTCTCGGCCCCTATCTCAAGGAGCTCACAATTTAAAGTGGACAGTTAACACAACAAGGAGTGACTGACTCCAGGTATACAGAAAGGTGATATGTGAAAGGGAAGGAGAAGAAACCAAAGAGAACAAGGGGATATGGAATTCCACTCCATCACTCTTGGGAGAGCATGGTTGGATTTGTTATTGTGGTCCTTTATTTGGGGGAGGGTATCTTTATTCATTTACTTGTTTGGGTGATTGGTAGAGTTGGTCAGAAAATGGGTTTATTTTTCCCCACAGAAATTTTTGACCTTCCATCAAAAAACCAAAAAGTTAAAAAAAATCCAGTTTTTGAACAAAATATTTTTAGTTTTTGGGTGTCTGGTTTTCTGAAAAGAAAAAAAATTTTCAAGGAAAGCTGACATTCTGTAAACATTTTCATTTAATCAAGACCCAATTTTTCATCTAAAAAAAAGTTTATATGGAAAATGTTTGACCAGCCCTAATGATCAGATGCAGGAGCAGAAGCAGATACTGTCATAGCAGAGAATGTGTCTGTCTCTGACTGTATATCTCTCTGTGTGATTGGATGAATATTACGTGTCTACTCAAGTGACACCAAATCATTTGCATGTTGGCAAAACTGCTTGTGGCTTTCTTCCTTGGTTTCTAGGGATCAGAGCTGTGCCTTTTGATAGCCTGACACTATCCTCCCTCTGTGTAGAGCAATCTCACCAGATAGAGAAAACCCAAGGTTTGAGCATGACCTGCACTATCCTTTACTCTGACTGAATTCCATGCCAGGAGAACACATAGGGCCAAACTGAGAGGTGGTGAACAAGGTGGCATCAATTAGACTCCTCTCCATTCAGCTAGATTCCCTTAGACCTTCTCACCCACTCTTTAGATGGATAAGGCAGTCTAAATTGGTGTAACTTACCTGCTGCGGGGCTGGAAGACGGTGTAAGTTTTTAAAGGGCAGGGATGCTTTGCTTGCACATTTTTTCACCCTCCCATTAATTGCTTCCTCTGCTACAGTCCTTGCTGCTACATCAGCTCCTCAGAGTGAGTTATACCAATTTTAACTCCCTTGGGATGTGTCTACATGTTTTTTTATACTATTGTCACTATATTGGTTTATAAATCAAAAGAAGCAGTACAACCCCCTTCCTGTGGACATATTTATACTTTCTAAACATTCTTATTCTGCTCTAGTTTAAAAAGCAGCGTGAGCACATTTAGATTAGTATAACTGTATTCACATTAGGGGTTCTACTGCTTTCACTAGAACGGTATAAAATCAAACCGTGAACTGAAATAGTTAAATCGGTACAAAGATTGTATGTAGCCCAGACCTTGGACTCAGTGGGCCAGTTTAAGAGGTAATATCTCAGGAGTTAGGGTGAAAGAATCTGGAGAGAGTCTAATTTGAAGTAACATTCCATACACCCTGAAGAGCCCGGATGATGATGGAAGTTATACCAACTCAGAGGCTTTCTGAACTCACCTGGGAATTAGGGTCACAGACCCTAACTGCTTGGAGCCACGTTGCAGGTTTAGAGGATAGTATTTGACTATCTCCTCCTAGAAACACCTCTAAAAAGCAATTTATGATTAAAAAACATTCTCTGCCTCCTGTCCCTCTGCTTTTGCTCTCACCTCTTCCTTTGGACTCTCCAACAGCCCCACTCTGTATCACCCCCTCTAAAGTGGAAGTAGCCAGCTGCTCCCCAGAGCTGGTGAGAGTCCCTGAAGCCACTGCATTCGCACTATCCCGCCACACCAAACAAAATGCAACATAATTTCATCTTTGTCACTTCACAGGCTCCTTCCCAGCCACCCTGATTTGTGATTTCTATTTCAGGTGCTCTGCACAGGAGCGTCGCTGATTAATTCCCCCTGTAAGAACTAAAAGTAGCTGTAATCCCAGGGCGGGAGGGAGGAGTGGGGGGAAGGGAACTTAAACATCCACTGTGGAAATAGACAGTATTAATTCTGGCATAGAAATCATGGCACTTGGCCTGGCTGCAGAATGACTTGATTTGTTTTTTAATGGACGTGATGCTTTGCTGATAAAAGCCCTGACGTGCATTTTAAAAAAAAATTTTAAATGATTATTCAGTCATTACCTGTTGGAGGTTTCATTTGTAATGTTTATGCTCAAGATTAGGATACAAGGAGATTAACCAACACATTCACACACTCAGAAGTTTGTTAACTCTGAGGTCTGGGGAGGGGAAGGGAAGAACCAGTAAACCGGAGGGTCTCTAACCCAGCGAGAAGCCCTATGGGGCAAGGGAGGAAAACTAGAGAGCCAGGAGTCCGTGTTCAGTGAGAGCTCCAGAGCCAGGCGTAAGAGATACAGGGATGTGTGATGAGGCTTTTTTGGAATTAGAGATGAGCCTGATCCAAACCGCTGGATCTCAACACCCCTGCGCTTTGGGGGAATTCAGATCCAGGAGCATAAACCACCACTAGCTGAGGAGGCAGGCTGTTCCCCAGAATGCCAAACACCTCCAACTGGGACACAAACCAGGTAGTGATACAAACCACTGGGCCACCCCCACAGATGACATCTAGGGTGGTCAGGTGCCTGGTTTTGACCAAAAAGTGGACCTGACAGTCTCTGGTCAGATCTACTGACCAAAGTCCAGTTACTGTGGGCGGGGGAGGTGGGGAGGCACTGATTAATCAGCCGCGCTAACCCCTAGTCTAGCTGGGGCTGCCTCCTACCTGTGTTGGGCAGCTGCATCTCCCAGCCCTGGCTCCACAGGCAAGTCCCTCCCAACCCAGGCAGAGATGGGGGAGAGAGGGGAAAGCAGCGTGTGATAGGGAGAGGGGGGAAAGAGGAGTGAATGGGGGAGGGGCCTCAGGGGGAAGAGGCGAGGCAGGGGTGGGTCCTCAGGGGAAGGGGCGGGGAAGGGGCGGGGAAGGGGAGGTTCTGGCACTCCTGCCGGAGTGTCTGGTTTTTAAATATTACAACGTTGGCAACCCTAATGACATCTTAATGTAAGGGAAATAGCCATGCCTGCTAAGGGAAGATATTTCTAGGGTCTGGAAGGAAGGGAGCGTTAGGCCTGGGGATGAGGACAGGGAAGAGCTGTTCAGATGATATTTGAAATCAGGGATCAGAATATCATCCAAATATTAGGAAACTAAATTATCACCCAACTCCAAATACCAGCCTAGTCGCCCATTCAGGTTTATTTCATAATTGTCCACCATGGTGTTTCTGAATATGTGATGCTGACCATTGTCACAGACATGATACTGGAACACTGGTTTAATCTGATCTGACAGTGCCTGTTTCCCCTAGTGCATAGTGAATATTAAACAACTTGAGTCCCCAGCATTGCTGTCCAGACCCAGCATCCATTTCCTCGTACCCAGAAGTGTCAGGAGCTGCTGCCCAAACTCACTGCCACCTTCTCTATTACCTTGAAGTTGCTAGGGAATTGCCAGCCCAAGCACTGTATTCTCTGTCTCAGGCAGAGAGTTTATGGTACACATTTTTCAAGTGCTGTATCTGTGGGATTTTGTTGCCTTGGTTTTGCTCTTGCCCATCCATTCCTGCAGGTTATCAGATCACTTTTTTTCTGCTTGTCCTTATTTTAAATTAAGTGTTCTGTTTTTGTTTTGCTGGAATATTTTTTGCTGTTTATTCACCTCCCTGCTGCATGGTAAAGAAGGGTAGGAGCATGTTTCCTACTGGACTCCATCCCTCTCTGCTGCCCAGACATTTACGTTAAAGGGAATCAGAGGAGGAGGGGATTGCGACCCAGAAAAAAAGGAAACCCCCTTTGAAGGAAGTAGAAAAGGAAGTTAATGAAACCTGGGCAAATAGCATGGTGAAAGTCAAATTACCCAAATGATCAAAAGTCCCACTTCAGTTCAAGTCAGGGAAACCTTTGGGCAATCAGAGGAAAATCTAGTGTGTCTGCAGAAAAGACAAAAGAAATCTAAAGGAGGAGATTAAAAGAGCCTGCAGATGCTGAAGGAATAAGTGAGCTACTCAAAAGTGATGTGCAAGAAGCAGACTATATTAATATAGTTATTACAAAGCAAAGAGCCCAGATGCAATCATCAAAGATTATGATGTTTCAGCGAGAGAGGGATAGGTCTCCGGATTGAAAATTTAGGTGGAATCCGAGATCAATATCTAGGATCTGGAGTTCAGGTCCTCTTAGCAACTCAGCCCAAATGTAGTCATGTATTCTGATTATGGGTGCCAATACTCAATAAATAGATAGATTCCAAAGCTAAGTGAAAGTAGCAGAGGAGCCAGGCCCAAAAGATTGGAACCCAAGGAGCAAAAATTAGGATCTAAGAAGATTTAGAAGGATGAGTAAAGATCCTGATGAAGATCTAGGCAATAGAGGGCAATGCAGCAAAATAATATGATTAGCTACTAAAAATAAAGGTCTCTGAGTCATACTGTTGATGATCCAGAGGCTTCAGGAGGAAATGAAAACCCCAATGAACACATACAGTGATGAGATCCAGAGACGAAACACTGAGAGCCAAGAAGATGAAGGGGTCAGAGCTGGGGGCAGAGCATACATGCTGTCATGTTTTGATACCCTTTTCTCCTGATGACTCAGTGAGGTCCCAGTAATGGTGGGAGCTGCGTATATTCCTACCCATCAGAAAGCAGGAGGGGGGAGTACGACACACTCAGCTACACCAAAGTCAGCAGAGTGCGTAGGACAGAGGGAGATGAGGTGTGATGATTTTAGCCCCCCCTCCCACTCTTACTCAGACTGGCTGGCAACGGTCCAGTGAGAAGTTCCCTTGACATAGTTTTGGGTGATGTAGAAAACCCATCTGGCTTCCCTGGGCTCTCCCTCCTCCAACCTAGCAGTGCTCAAATGAATAATGATTCTCCTGGAAGGGGGAAATCCCGCCCCTGAACATCCAGGGCCAGAGCCTGATTCCACTTCCACCAGGGTCAATCCAGAGTTAACTTCAGTAGAGCATCTCCAGATCTACACCAGTGTCACTGAGATCAGAATCAGGCCCTCAGTAATCTCCTGAGAAGTGGAATGTTATTCCTTCCTCCTCCTCCTCTGTATTTTTCTGAAGTTGGTAATGCCATTTACTAAATATATTACCATGTGCTATTTACCTCAGCCTGCCACTTTGCGACCTTTGCGTGCCTTCCCTCCCTGCCCTTCCCCCCATCCCATCCCAGTGCGGAAATTTTACAAATCACTGCAGATTAGACTCACCTAACATAGGAACATGCATCATCTAGATACCCTCTTCACAAACTGCCTTTCACCTCAAGGACACACACACAAAAAGAGGCTCCTGCCGGCTGGTCTGCTTCTCACCGTGCACAAAGGATGTGTGAGAAAAACTCCAGACCCAGCAGTATATTGATCTAAATTAAACACACACACAAAATCTAATTGAACTGACAAGGAACTGGTGGTTAAAGGCAGAAAATTAGGTCTGTTAATATAATAATGAACAGTTGTGCTTACTGTCTGTGCCTCTGACATTTCATATTGTCATCCCACCAGTTAATCACCACCTCTCCCCCTTTTGTGGGAGCTAATGGGTTTTCATCCATTCGCCCAACGAGGTAGCTCTCCCACTGTTTGACAGTTACTAATATATTCTACCTGTTAATGAGACACCAGGCTGGAGCAGCACAGGTGATGGAGTTAATAAGTGTATCTCTCTCCACAACAATCATTGTCGGGCCAGGCATTGCATGCTGCATGCCAGTTTGCTGTAGGCTTGTCCGCTCTTTTTTTAGGTATATTTAGACCCACACACTTGGCCTGATCCTCCTCTCACATGGTGTAAATCAGGAGTTATGCCATTGAAACCAGCAGAGCTCCAAGACTGCTTCAAAACAGAAGAGGAGAATCGAGTCCACTGTCCATCATGTGTGAACTGGTGGATAGAGCACAGGACTGCCGCTCAAGACTCCTGGATCCTATTCCTGCTGACTTCTGTGTGATCTTGTCCAGTACCTGCCATATAGCAGCTGCAGAGACAGTGCAGTACACTATGCTAGAACGTTACATCATTCTGTCTGACATCCATTTACTGCACTAGGTCTTGAAGTTTTATGGGCATTGAGTAAAATACAAGGCTTAGGTTTTTTCAGAGGTGCTATGCACTTGCAGCTTCCATTGTCTTCAATGGTAACTGCAGGCGCTCAGTGCCTCCAACAATCAGGTCCCTCACACGTTTTTTTAATGCACGGCAGGACTCATGAGATTGCTGACCAGCTGACACTTGTCAGCTAAACAAGAAGTGATATAATACAATCCTAATAATTAATACTTGGATCATATAGTCTTTTTCATTCGAGGATCTCAAAGCACTCAAAAGTAAGTAAATATTATCCCCATTTTATAGATGGTGGCACTGAGGTACTCAGAAAATAAGTGACCTGTCCATGGTCACACAGTGAGTCAGTGGCAGAGTTGGGACTAGCACCCATAAGTCCTACTTCCCAGTTTCCTGCTGTAACAGTTCTTGTTTTCACTAATAGAGGCAGTGTGGAGGGACTGGGTTTCTGACTCATGGGGATTTGTTTGTTCTATCCATCTTCCATGCTAACTTGTGCACAGGTTGCCTCCGCTGCTTTTCCGATAAACTTGGTTAAATCGCTTGAATGGATTCTTGACAGCAATAGTGTAACAGAAAGGGCAGTATCATTTCATAGGGCAGCTCCCCTGAGATCTTTCACTGACTCAGAGCCTTTGAAATAAATGTTCCATTATCCAGAGCAAATCCCACAATGAACTACCCGCCAGCAATATATACACGGTGCATACCTACTTTGTCACCAGCAGCAAGGTGTGTGTGTACCAAAGTGATTGTTCCTGCATCCGCTCACCACCAACACCCAAGATGGGACAGGACGGTCGCACTTCTGGCTTCACAGTCAGGTTCCGCAGAGTTGATTGATCTCCACTGTCTATGTGGAGAGGAGGCAATTCAGAGACGGAAGAGAAGAGCAGAAGTCCTGGCAGCTACCATGAAAAACAAAGCACAAGGAACTGGATCACTGGGGAGAAGGAATTGGCTGTGGAGTGGCCTAGATTGCTGGTTTGAATCCAGCACAGGCTGGTAGAAAGTACAAAATACACATTGTTACCATGAAGATAAGAGCAGCCATACTGGCTCAGACCAAAGGTTCATCTAACCCAGTATCTTGTCTTCCAACTGTGGCCAATGCCAGGTGCTTCAGAGGGAATGAACAGAACAGATAATCATCAGTTGATTCATCCCCCATTGCCCATTCCCAGGTTCTGGCAAACAGCGGCTAGGGATACCACCCCTTCCCATCCTGGCTAATAGCCATTGATGAACCTATCCTCCATGAACTTATCTAGCTCTTTTTTGAACCCTGTTATAGTCTTGGCCTTCACAACATCCTCTGGCAAGGAGTTCCACAGTTTGATTGTGCATTGTGTGAAGAAATACTTTCGTTTGTTTTAAACCTGCTGCCTATTAATTTCATTGGGTGACCCCTAGTTCTTGTGTTATAAGGAGTAAATAACTCTTCCTTATTTAGTTTCTCCACACCAGTCATGATTTTATAGACCTTTATCATATCCCCCCTTAGTCGTCTCTTTTCCAAGATGAAAAGTCCCAGTTTTATTAATCTCTTCTCATATGGAAGCTGTTCCATAGCCCTAATCATTTTTGTTGCCCTTTTCTGTTCCTTTTCCAGTTCCAATATATCTTTTTTTGAGATGAGGCGACTACATCTGCATGCAGTATTCAAGATGTAGGCATACCATGGATTTATGTCACAGCAATATGATATTTTCTGTCCTATTATCTATCCCTTTCTTAATGATCCCCAACGTTCTGTTCACTTTGTTGACTGCCACTGTACACTGAGTGGATGTTTTCAGAGAACTATCCATAATGACTCCAAGATCTCTTTCTTGAGTGGTAATAGCTAAATTAGACCTCATCATTTTATATGTATATTGGGATTATGTTTTCCAATGTACATTACTTTGCATTTATCAACATTGAATTTTGTCTGCCATTTGTTGTCCAGTCACCCAGTTTTGAGAGATCCTTTTGTAGCTCTTCACAGTCTGCTTTGGATGTAACTATCTTGAGTACTTTTATATCATCTGCAAATTTTGCCACCTCATTGTTTACCCCTTTTTCCAGGTCATTTATGAGTATGTTAAACAGTACTGGCCCCAGTACAGACATCTGGGGGACACCACTATTTATCTCTTTCCAGTCTCAAACTGACCATTTATTCCAACCCTTTGTTTCGTATTTTTTATTTTTTAACCAGTTACTGATCCATGAGAGGACCTTCCCTCTTATCCCAGGACAGCTTAAGACTTTGTTTAAGAGCCTTTGGTGAGGGACCTTGTCAAAGGCTTTCTGTAAATATAAGTACACTACACGGCTGTTCAGTATTTTGTGTGAAGTGACTCTGTGGCTCTCAGTCCATTCTATGAATACTTCTTCCACCACCACCATGGGCACTAGTTCTCCAGTCTTAGCCGAGAGGCCAAGGACTGCCACAGAGACTGATCTTCCCACTTACCCCTAGAGGATGCTCCTCCAACTCAGTGCTAAACCACAGTGGAAGGAGAATTTGCACTGATGCTGCATGTGCTGTAATTATTGTGGGAATAAAAAGAAGACCTCAGTCCCAAGAGCTGTCAAGCCATTAACAAAAATGATCAGATACTACCAAATCTGCCCATCTCAGACTTATCTGAGCAGATGTCTATTATAGCAACACAGTTGACCTTGCCAGGAGACATGGCTGAATGGCAGGAAATGCCAGGGAAAGCAGGCTCAGCAGGAGGAGAACTTTTCACTTTGCCATTCATATTTCACTGTATTTATTGCCAACATAAACAAAACTCACTTATTTTCTTGTTTTCATACCCTAAAGCTTCCTGATCTTCAAGCCAGGTTCACCTTAGGAAATAAGCGTTGCTGTATTGCATCAGGGCTCCATCTAGCCCAGTATCCTGGCTGTGACAATGGACAGCTGCAGATGCTTCAGAAGGAGGTGCAAGAAACCCTGCAGTAGATACATATACAGTAACCTGCCTGCACATAGAGGACCTTTCTTCCTATCACTTGTGAGAGGTTGGCTTACGCCATGAAGTAAGAGGATTTATATTCCTTTTCATGTAATTGTGGATGTTGCGGTTGTCCATATTTTGGTCCAATCTTTCTTTCTTAATCCTGCTTAGCTCTTGGCCTCAGTGATATCTAGTGCTAATGAGTTCTGCAGAATATTTATACATTGTATAAGAAAAAGATTTCTTTAGACCAGTTTTTAACGTGTTGCTTTTCAGTTTAATTCATTGCCTCCTTATTATTCTATAATGAGAGGAAGTAAATAGGAACATCCAATCTTCCCTCCCTAGACCACTCATTATTTTGTATCTGACTATCTCTTCCCCTCTTATTCACCTCTATAGAAACAATACCAGTCTTTTCAGTCTTTCTTCATTCAGAAGTCTGTCCTGGACTTTGATCACTCTTGTCACCTTTCTCTGAATCCCTATATTTCTGCTAGATCCTTTTTGAGATAGACTGTCTAGAACTGAACGCAGCATTCCAGGTGAGGGCATACCAGCTATTTCTATAATAGCATTCTCATATTCTCTGTATTGTTTTTTGTCCCATTTCTAATGGATCCTAGCACTTTGCTTATTTTGTTTTACCATCACAACACATTATATACAGGGTTTCATTGAGCCTTTTCTTCAATTAAAGAAGAACACAGAAATGTGAATGAATAGTTTAAATGACCTTGTTCCTGGTTGATGATGGCTCCATAATCCTTTGCAGACAATTTGCTTTGTTTAGGTTACTGATCTCCCATTCTGTGTCCCTCCAGTTGCCTGTCAAATACACTTCCAACTTCCACTGTCTATTTCTGAGGATGTTTGAATTCCCCAGAAGCTCAGCCTGACCTCGTCAGTTCCTTTGCACGCTGATTTTGAAAGCATGGGTACTTTGCTCCAGTTTATATACACATACATGCCACCAGCTGCAGCTCAAAGCTGGGCCAGTTGGAGCGTTCTTAGCTTTCCCCACTGTAATTTTCAGTAAACCCTCTGACGCAGACTGGGGCTGCTGAAACCTAGTTTCTAAGCCAAACCCTCCTGCAGCCAGAGACAGGCTGTTTGCTTCAGACCTAAAGACAAAATAAATCTCTCTCCCTTGAGAGAGGAGCAATATTAGTGGGTGACATTCAGTCTCCTGCAGGGAGGAGAAATCAGTCAAATAGCCCAGCTGCAGCTGCCCTGGCAGCTTGAGCTGGTCAGGTTTCGCTTCAGTGACTTGGACTGATAAAATCCAGAGGACAGTCAGCAAAGGCCACCGAACAAGCAGGGACAGCAGAAATATTGTTTGAGAGAGAGAGAGAGAGAGAGAGGACAGCAAGGTGTGTGCGCGGCTGGGGGGAGGCGGCAAGGCAGGAAAGAATGCTGACTCAGCAGCCCTGGGGTGACAGCACCGCAGACAGCATTAGCACACCGCTCCTGGGGGATAGCCTGTCTAGAGAGACGTTTTAATAATATGCTCCCTTCATCACATGCAGGCTGTGTCCCTTGGACCGCACGCCCTATGAACTGCTCCTGGGCTGGAGTCAAGGGAATGGGGTTAGGAGGATCAATATATCTGAGATGGGATGAGTTTAGGGGCGAATTAGCTGCTTTGTCAGTCAACCACCTTGTTTCAGGGCTGTACTCCTGACTCTGTGGAATGGAAGGAGTGGTGGGGTCTGTGGAATCACAGACCCCCTCAGGGGACAACTGGTCCCTTCCTTTCCCATCATGTCAAGACTGATCTCAGTATCCCCAAATCAGGTCTCAGCCTGCAATAGCCCCAGTGAGGGCAATATTACCAACTTCCAGAGCAACTACTTCTTCACCTGAAGCATTCAGAGACAGGCAGCTTTTCTTGGGCCCTTCCAGGACTAGAAATGAGTGCAGCCTTGGCCCGCACTGGGAAGCTGGTAATTTCTCCTTCCTGGTGGGTACAACTCCCTTTCTGAGCTTTACAGGAATGTGAGCTAACCGTCTTTAAAGCTTCAGGGCTTGATTCTCATTCAGTGCCTGTGCTAGATCATTGGGGCCCTACTCAGGAATATACTGAGGGGGCCTCCCGCACAACACATACTAATAATTAATAGGGGGCTGCCTTGAGCTGCTGGGGGCCCTAAGCAATTGCTTAGTCTGCTTATGCCTAGCACCAGCTCTGTTCTCGTTTACACTAAGGTCCCTTTAAAGGACCATGACAAAGTAAAGGGGCATTTCAACAGGAGTAACTGATGTGACCTTTAAGGCCTATTTACACTGTCAAAATGGTATAAAGGGAGCATAGTGTAAATGAGAATCAATCTCATGACAATTTTATATACAGGACACCAGTTACTGTCCCGGCCCAAATTCTAATCCACCCAAGGCTTTGAGCAGGGGTAATTTAAAGGAGAAGAGAAAGGAGAAATTCCACATTTGGGGGGAAAAAAGAAGGAAATATTACTCTGACAGGTTGATTTTAAAAATATCACAAAAAACAGTGGCTGTTTGAAGCTGCTGAGGGGTTTGGAGTGTTAGAATAAGTCACAGGGAGAGGAATGGGTGGGCCGGTGATGTGGTTCTAGATGGGTTCTAAATTCCACCAGGGCATACCATAAAGATATCATTTGGATACTGATTCCAGATATAAGGCATCTTTATAGCCTGGTTTTTTAGAAAATCTTTTTGAATTTGTATGAAGCAGCACAGAGACCCAGTGGATTACTGATCATCAAGAGTTATCTTTCCAGGATAAGATAATCAGATTCATAGACAGTGTAAGCAAATATGTCAAGCAATTACTTGGTACAGCCCGCTGTAGCAGTTGGTCACATTAGGGATTTAGGTATTAACTGTGCTAGCTCAAACGTCGGCTCAGTTTGGATAATTTGGGGAGTATTTATGTATTTATTTATTTTACTGCGAGAGCAGGTGCTGCAAGGGGGGCAAGGCTGTGAGCAGTGTTGTGGTTTTGCTACTTTAGGTTCCTGATAGGTACTCAAGGCACCAAACTGAACATCTAACCTGTCAGGTCTGAAGATATCCTTGTGTTGTGTGTGTGTGTGCTACACAACTTTCTGTCACCTGCTCACTGCCACTGGCAGCAACTCTTCTCTGACATCCCCTCTTACACATGCAGGGGCAAATCAATAGATACAACTTCTGTGTTCGCAGGACTAGGTAGTGGATTCACTCAGTGCCATAGAGCAGCAGCTGTTCTGTAACAAAACAATTCTGTAGCCTCCAGACTACAGATCTCTCTCTTTCTTTGCCTGTCAATTGCCCCACTCTGTGGGCCTCTCAAAATGAAATACATATGGATTGGGAGAAGTTTGTCACCAATTGTCTAATTTTTGAGGGGCAGGGATGGATCACCAAAATACTAACCCAGATATACTAATGCTGACCAGAGTACAAGACTGTGGTCTGTGCATGCTGTGTTGAACTGACCTATTCAGAGACACCACCAGTAAGTAGATGTCTCAGGTGCAGTGGTATGAGACTTTTCACAAGATGAATGTGGGGAATGGGAAGAGAAGTGCAGGAGGGAGAAGTTCACTTAGACAATTAGTGGTCACTTGTACTGACCATTCTCCTCCCTACCATCCATCTCACTGGTATCTCCAATGCTCCATTCACCGGCTCCTTTATCAGCAATGAAAGCAGCTGGGACACAAGTGGATCAGCAAAGCGGTAGCATCACCTCATAATTAACTAAATCATCTCTCACCTGTAGCTCTAGGAAAGGGTTGAGAGAGACGTGGCAGCTTGGGGTCAAATTCCAGACGCTAGGTAGGTGACTTTCTGCAGCTTAGAATTCGGCTCATTAGTGAGGGAAAGGAGATGGGAGTGGGGTGTCCTCTAATAAGGGAGAAAGGAGGATCTGCAGCATGATTCCCAGCCAAGCTCAGGACTGCTGAGGAGGGCGCCAGTGGGATTTTGGCTCATCTTGCAGAACTGCTGTTGCCTTTGGACCATGAGGGCCCCAGTTAGAATCTTAGCAGCAGTGAAGGGCAGGACAACTCCTGGCTACTAGGGGAATCTTTTGCGGTTAAGTCCTCTCTGTGTCAAGTCACCATCAAGCAGTGAGGAAAGAAAGGGATTTGTTAATTCCACTATCTGGGTAATGGGACATAAACCCACACAAACTGTCTCCTTCCCTGGCTTTCTGTCTCAAACAAACTGGCTGGGAGAGCAGGGCACTTCAGGCTCCCTGTTAGCAAAGCTGCTTATCAGCTCTAACCAATATTATTTGCTTTGTATAGGGTCCCTGATATCAAAGAACCCCAAAGCATTTTATAAACAATATACAGAAGTCCCTTCACTCATCGTACAGTCATTTCTAGGGATGGGGATTAGGTATAGCAGCTGTTCAACAACATACAGCAGCTTAACATCAGAAACGAAGAATGAAACTACCAGAAGAATGTAAGTAGTAGAGTGAACTGCCTGAGTTAGAATTAGACCAGAATACCAATATCCTTAACTCTTGGGAGGAGTGCTTGGGGATCTGTAATGAACTGAAGAGGTCAGTGTTTTTTCTCTCTCTCCTCCAGAAAATGATGCCTTTAACAGCACAGCACCCTCATGCTGTCATGCTGAGACATTCGTTTGGTAGTGACTCAAAGGGAAGAGCACACAATGCATAGACTGAAATATCACCACCATTTCCTGCAGCACCTGGGGTTTTTCTTAGTGATCTCCATCCAAGTACTCATGCAGAAAAATGCTGCTTGGCTTGTGTGGTGGGATGAAAGCAGAGCCCAAAGGGGCATAGTTGCTACTACACAGATCATAGAGCACTCAGGTGCTACTGTGGTGATCGCCACAAGAATGTCGACAAAGAAATAGTCTGTCTTCTCTCCTGTAGCCTCTTCCCTTCCCAGCTGGCACTGGCCACAAGTATCTCCTGGTCCCTGAACCTACCTGCCCCAAGCAGCCAGATTGTTGTTCTCTACCTGCAGTAGCCCTGACTTTAAAACATTCTGCAAGTCAACTGGTCCTGTTCTAATTGTTCAAGAACTTGGAAAGGTCACCAGAGATGAGCCAGTGAGGTCAGCCGTCCAGAGTTCATTCTTGAAAGGTCCCTGGGCAAAAAGCTGAGGATTGATACCCATTATCCAGGGTTTTTTTTCCCAGCTGAGTTCTCCACCAGTTTGGGAAACCTCCTTGCAGTCTCAGAGCTGCCACTTTGCTATTGCTATTTCCCAAGTCATACCTGACTAGCTAAAAGTTTTATCAGCCACAGCCATAAATTACCATGACAGCTTCTAGAGATACTCAGCCCTTTCATCTCCTGCTCATTTCCTCTCTGTCCCTCGCCATTGATCAAACCTGCAGAGTTTCAGACTGTTCAAAAGCAAGAACAAAGAGAACTCCAACCCCATCTAATTGAGACATGGAGAACGTTAAGAAGCATTTGCAGCGTGTGTACTCCCCGTAATTAAATCAACTCCTTGATATTTCTGATAATTTTGCTGTCTTGTTTTTTTTTAACCAGCATTATGATTAATATCTGCAGCGGTGTGCTGCCATTTCAACATTGCAAATATCCCAAACCTCCCTTACAAGACTTAGGCTCAAGTTTCTGCTTGAAAGGAGCGAGAAGACCACAAGATGTACTATTAATCAATGGGTAATTCAGTCAGTCTTTGGGGGGGATCTCAGAGCCTGGCTTGCTGCAAATATGATATCCCCCATGGAATGTAATAAATATTTGTATTGTATGTGCTTTGTACCTGAGAGCAGAGCAGAAAGGCTGAGTGGGAGGGGGACAGAGGCCTGAAATGGTATCATTATACTGCCTGAAGGTCATTGAGTGTGTCTGATGAGGAGAAAAGGCAATGAAAGCCCATGCTCTTCCGATGTGTGGCTCAAGGGCTGTAACAGGCACTGAAAAGCTGATGCTGGAGAGCAAAGGTTGTGTTTCAACCCATTAAACCCTGGCCCGACTTCCAATGTCAAAGAGGAGATGGATGATGCCTCGCATTCAGAGATTTCTTGGGCAAAAATTCAGAGGCCTCTAGGTGAGCTTTGAACTGGAGGATTGTACCCTAATTGAGGCTTCCCTCCATACTATCATACATTTCTTGAGCATCTTTCATCCCAAAGGATGCCAAAGTCCTTTATAAATTTAATTATAGGAATCACTGCATTGATCAAAGAAATGCAGCCACTTCTGGAGGGACACACTACAGCTGATTAACAGCAACGCTACACCATTTACAACACAAGGTGAAGAAGAAGCCTATAATTCATTTGAAACAGTAGGAAGAGTTGAGACAGGCAGAATGCAATTACCCAAGTTATAAATTAGCAAGGACTCCAAGGCTAAATCCCTAACTGTTGTGAATGTTTGCCAAAGGGTCTCTAATTCCCGGGAATGGTTAGGGCCTCAGTCTTCAGAGTAGCAGCCGTGTTAGTCTGTATTCGCAAAAAGAAAAGGAGTACTTGTGGTACTTAGAGACTAACCAATTTATTTGAGCATAAGCTTTCGTGAGCTACAGCTCACTTCATCGGATGCATTCAGTGGAAAATACAGTGAGGAGATTTATATACACACAGAACATGAAAAAATGGGTGTTATCATACACACTGTAAGGAGAGTGATCACTTAAGATGAGCTATTACCAGCAGGAGAGCGGCAGGGGGGGAGAGGGAAGAAAACCTTTTGTAGTGATAATCAAGGTGGGCCATTTCCAGCAGTTAACAAGAACATCTGAGGAACAGTTGCGGGGGGGGGGGGGGGGGAATAAACATGGGGAAATAGTTTTACTTTGTGTAATGACTCATCCACTCCCAGTCTCTATTCAAGCCTGAGTTAATTGTATCCAGTTTGCAAATTAATTCCAATTCAGCAGTCTCTCGTTAGAGTCTGTTTCTGAAGTCTTTTTGTTGAAGAATTGCAACTTTTAGGTCAGAGATCGAGTGACCAGAGAGATGGAAGTGTTCTCCGACTGGTTTATGAATGTTATAATTCTTGACATCTGATTTGTGTCCGTTTATTCTTTTACGTAGAGACTGTCCAGTTTGACCAATGTACATGGCAGAGGGGCATGGCTGGCACATGATGGCATATATCACATTGGTAGATGTGCAGGTGAACGACCCTCTGATAGTGTGGCTGATGTGATTAGGCCCTATGATGGTGTCCCCTGAATAGATATGTGGACACAGTTGGCAACGGGCTTTGTTGCAAGGATAGGTTCCTGGGTTAGTGGTTCTGTTGTGTGGTGTGTGGTTGCTGGTGAGTATTTGCTTCAGGTTGGGGGGCTGTCTGTAGGCAAGGACTGGCCTGTCTCCCAAGATTTGTGAGAGTGATGGGTCGTCCTTCAGGATAGGTTGTAGATCCTTGATGATGTGTTGGAGAGGTTTTAGTTGGGGGCTGAAGGTGATGGATAGTGGCGTTCTGCTATTTTCTTTGTTGGGCCTGTCCTGTAGTAGGTGACTTCTGGGTACTCTTCTGGTTCTGTCAACCTGTTTCTTCACTTCAGCAGGTGGGTATTGTAGTTGTAAGAATGCTTGATAAAGATCTTGTAGGTGTTTGTCTCTGTCTGAGGGGTTGGAGCAAATGCGGTAGTATCGTAGAGATTGGCTGTAGACGATGGATCGTGTGGTGTGGTCTGGGTGAAAGCTGGAGGCATGTAGGTAGGAATAGCGGTCAGTAGGTTTCCGGTATAGGGTGGTGTTTATGTGACCATCGCTTATTAGCACCGTAGTGTCCAGGAAGTGGATCTCTTGTGTGGACTGGTCCAGGCTGAAGTTGATGGTGGGATGGAAATTGTTGAAATCATGGTGGAATTCCTCAAGGGCTTCTTTTCCATGGTTCCAGATGACGAAGATGTCATCAATATAGCACAAGTAGAGTAGGGGCATTAGGGGACGAGAGCTGAGGAAGCATTGTTCTAAGTCAGCCATAAAAATGTTGGCATACTGTGGGGCCATGCGGGTACCCATAGCAGTGCCGCTGATTTGAAGGTATACATTGTCCCCAAATGTGAAATAGTTATGGGTGAGGACAAAGTCACAAAGTTCAGCCACCAGGTTTGCCGTGACATTATTGGGGATACTGTTCCTGACAGCTTGTAGTCCATCTTTGTGTGGAATGTTGGTGTAGAGGGCTTCTACATCCATAGTGGCTAGGATGGTGTTTTCAGGAAGATCACCGATGGATTGTAGTTTCCTCAGGAAGTCAGTGGTGTCTTGAAGATAGCTGGGAGTGCAGGTAGCGTAGGGCCTGAGGAGGGAGTCTACATAGCCAGACAATCCTGCTGTCAGGGTGCCAATACCTGAGATGATGGGGCGTCCAGGATTTCCAGGTTTTTGGATCTTGGGTAGCAGATAGAATACCCCAGGTCGGGGTTCCAGGGGTGTGTCTGTGTGGATTTGTTCTTGTGCTTTTTCAGGGAGTTTCTTGAGCAAATGCTGTAGTTTCTTTTGGTAACCCTCAGTGGGATCAGAGGGTAATGACTTGTAGAAAATGGTGTTGGAGAGCTGCCGAGCAGCCTCTTGTTCATATTCCGACCTATTCATGATGACGACAGCACCTCCTTTATCAGCCTTTTTGATTGACTCTCACCTCTGCTGGGTCACTCGTTCCACAATTTATGAGATTAAACAAGGTCCCAGCCAGAGGTGGATAAAAGGGGAAGTCAGTATGAGTTTGCATGGCCCAGAGGCACAGCCCTAGGAGTCAGGAATCCTGGGTTCCTTCCAGTCACAGCTCAGCAAGTCACGTAGACCAACATTTCCAAAACTTAGTGCCTAGACAAATGTAGGCACCTGAAGCAGTAGCCTGATTGTCAGAGGTGCTGAGCAACGTCAGTGGGATCAGAATCAGTCCTATTGTAACTGAGACAACAAGACTGATAGAGCCTTTGCTGTCTTCGGGCTTTTATTCTTCACCAGCTGGGTCTAGTATTGGTAGGACAACCCAGCAGACTCTAGCCAGCCCACACAGAACAACAACAAGTCCAGGTGAGCAGCTGCAAACACCACCTGCTGCATTGTCTGGGGACTATGCTTCTGTTTGGTTGCTGGAGGTGAAGCTCCTGATCACAGCAGCAGGAGGGAGTTCTCTGGGGGAGATCAGGCCACCTGCAATCACCCCGTCACTTAAATGAGCTAGGGATAAAAAGATGACATGCTTGGTCTGTTCAAAGGACATACAAAGCACCCATGCTCAGTCTGTGGAGTAGTGCTGTAATTAGCTGTTGAAGAGACCAGGTTATGGTTTGGGTGGCAAAGCAATGAGGCAAAAGCCCAGCCTGCTCGTCACCTCTCCCTTTTTCCTCCCAGGCATCTCTAGACCTACACAGCAGCAAGAAAAGAACCTCTTGTTAGGAGACTATTGTTCAAACCTTCCAGTCTTCCCACCAGGCTCTCAAGACAAGCCAAGTGAGTAATCTCCGGGTAACAGAAATAAAAAATAAAACAACAGAGGAAAAAAGCTGAACAACAAGTTTGTTGAATTGAACTGCCCTGACCTACTGCAGTAAGGGCCATAAGGATAGAAAGTCTTGCAGAAGCCTAACACAAGAGTATTTTACCAGGCTCTACACATTGACCCCAGGCACTGCAATGAAAAGGCCACACTTTGCCCCTTTTTGATTCCAAAAGTATTAAGGGCCAAAGGCTTACGCCAAGTAAAGAGATTTAGAAATAAAACACAGCAGCCTGGGCAGCTCCATACAAGGCTGCAGTTTCATCCTTCAACCCAAGTCGTCATCCTCCTCCTCTGCAGAATAATTCAGAGCTTCGGTTTTTTTATCTGCTGTAATCTGGGTTTGCATGAACCAGCCCAGCCATTAAGTAACACAAGGGAGATAAAGAACAACAAGGCATCTTTGTGCAGATAAAGCCTCGGTGGATTAGAAACATCTCTTCTCTATGCTACCATGCTATGTAAATGGAGAAGTGGCAGGTGCCCTCCTTTCTCACACATATGCATCTCACTGTCCCCTTTAAAGGCTTCCCAGAAGACACAGTATGGCTAGCCTGGCATTCACCTGGATGAGGAAAGCCATGCTGTGTCAACACAACACTGGATAAAAACTGAGCTCCAGAATAGACTTTTCATGACATTTACTAAACCTTTTAGAAGTTTTCCCTCTTTCTGCACTAAATATCAGTTGCTTAAGATAATCTGTGAACCTGTAGAACGGCCATTAGGCACTCCCCAGTGGCTGGGTTAATTCACAGTAAATTACAGTCACTACCAAAGAGATTGCAGGGAGGCTGGGAGGAGATTAGAAGCGGCAGGCAGTAAACCACTGTAGCATTTACCAAAATAAGAAAACAGAACAATAATCAAACCTGTCTTTCTTTTAAGGAACAATGGAGCTGGGAATATAGTCATTTCCAAGCTCTAGGGCAGCAGTTCCCTAGAGGCCACTCCATCAGCAGATGGGGTCAGGGCAATCCCAAGTGTGCAGAGGACACTATTTTACAAACTGGCATCCTCTGCATGGCATGACCTTCTACATATGGTGTGTGCGAGGTGACACCATGCAAAAGATGACATTTTAAAATGGTGTCCTCCATGTTGTCTGGGGTCAGGGGAAGCAACCAATCTGAAAATGGGGACATGCAAGGGAAAAATTTAGGAATCGCTGCCCCAGGGGATACTACTAAGATAGGGGATCAGCTCATGGATCAGCATTCATGTTGCACTCCCCGACAGTACCTGGCCCGGGCCGGGGAAGCTAATGATCCAACCATTGGACCAAATTCAGTAGCCAGAAGTCCCTGGAAGTTCCCTTGAAACTGAATGAGGCCTTATGGGCTGGAACCACACACCAGATTTCATGCAGCCCACTGTATTTGGTTCTGAAGCCAGCCCTCAGCTGCTGGAGATGTAGTGAATTCCCACCCATGCAGTCAAAGGCCAGATGGATGCTGTACTAGATCTGCAGGGACCTGGGAAAGGGATACCTTGCAGGATATTGTAGGACCTGGGTGGGGACCATTACCAATCAGATGGGGTACAAGGTTCTCCCAGGAAGCACAAAGCCACACCAAAATTTGGGGCCTACTTTTAGGAAAACATTCTACAGCTTTCTTCATTAATGAGCCACATCCCCAGAGCTTACGCTCAGGGTCTGGGGCTGTTACCATAGTATCTTTATAAGGGCAGATTTGTAAGGTTTCACTTGGCTACCAGGGAACTTCTAGGGGAAGGGGATGGGATTCAGACCTAGGTGGTTGAGCTAGTACCCTAACCAACTCCACGGCGGGGAGTCACTGTGAGTGCTTTGGTAGTGTACCAGGTGAACCACCAGCTTGGAGACAAGCACTGCAGGCACTAGTTCTTCAGGTCCTAGTCTTCGGTGAGTTCCCAAAGACATTCACACACTTAGAACGGTAAAGAAGATCCCTTCACTAGGGCTGCCAGAAATAAACCTGCAAAGTTCCTAGGCACACTTGTGTAATGGCCACCACAACCACACACAAAAAAGAAAGAACTTCAGCAGGGAGACCAGTCCAGAGGCACGAAGGTAACAGCATCCTAGTGCAACCCTTCCACACTGCTGCTACTAGCTCCTTGCCCACACCTGGGTGCACCCCATCCAGTTCTCAGGCTTCCTACCCCAGCTCACAGGCTGCTCCCTCACTGCCAACCTTTCGCCCACAGCCAACTCCACGGCTAATGGCTGCAGCCAGCTCCTCCCTGAGCCAGGTCCATTCTGACCTCTGGGTGTACTTTCTTTCCCTGTGCTGTGGAAGTTACAGAGTCCTCTACTGGCTGGATGTTGAGCTGGGAGTTAACACAATGTTCAGTGATGACCTGCAACAGGTTCATTACAATCCTGTTAGCCCAGTGATACCCGGACCTCCGTGGTTCAGGATTCAAATTAGCGATCAACATTCCCCAAAAGAGCCACAATACTGTGAATGACAGGGAAAATATTTAGTTTTTATATTATATATTGTTCTCACAGTAAATAAGTTAATAACTTAGTGCAAGTTGATAACAATTGGTAAATAACATAGTAAAAGCATCCTGATGGGTTAATAATTAAATCACATTGTGTTTTAATAGCATGCGTGCAAAGAGCTGCAGGAGACACTTTAAAGAGCCACTTGTGGCTCGCGAGCCTCAGCCTGAGTTTCACTGTGTTAGACCCTCCATAGAAGTTAAATACCTGCTGAATTCACATCTCAGACATCCATCCCGGCAAGAGCACAAGCAGGCAGCTGCTTAGAAGGGTAACCCCCTGACTCCTGCTCCATCTGAGAAATCAATGCAAGGCAGCCACCTAGAATGTGGCCCCATGGAAATTCAGGCCCACCACCACCCGGCCTCTGGGCTTCCAGCTGTTTTCATCTGCACTCTCCATTCTGCAGCTACTCAAATTTAACTGCATCAAAAACTAATTTGTGCTGCCTTGTTTTCTGCCTGAAAATATACATGTTAACCTATTGGGAAGGCTTCCTTTCTGCTGCCAACCAGTATCAACAGTCAATCAGAATCTGTCAACATAGCAATTTTATCATCTCAGACTCAGGTAGCAATGCAATCACCATGGGAACAAAAATAGTAACTATGGAATAGCTACCTTAGTAACAACAACAAATATGCCGGTATAAAATGGCAGTTGTAGTAAATTTTGGTTAACACTTTAGAAATTAAACAGTAGCTATGTGAAACCTGGAGTTTATAAATTCAAGAGACCTCTCTGGAGAAAAGGGGCTTTTACAGTATTGCAAAGTTCTAATCTTGATGCTGACCAACCGTACTTCGGGCTGAAAGAAGTAGATGCAGAGAGAAATTGGTCTTTGCTTTGACAATGGGTTCATTTGTTTTCTATATAATATGTGTTTGTGGACGTATAGGCTCTGTAGTGCCTAAAGAGGCAACTTGCCTTCCTGACATATAGATTTCAATTGTGATGTTTAAATGCAGGGAGGGTGAGGGGAGGCTATTTGTTTCAGAGAAATTAGCCACAACACCTCCTTTAGTCTGTGTGAAGATCCAAACGAACTTGAACTCCTGGTGAACACCAGGAATGAAAACACAGAAATTGCTATACGAGAATAGGCCACTGGTCCATTTAGTCCAGTATTCAGTCTCAGGTAATAGCTCATATCTGATGCTTCACAGGAAGGAGTAACACACACACACCCCATAATGCACCTCTCCAAATATGCAATGCTGTATTTTGGAGGAGAGGGATTTTTCCCTGACTTTGTTGTATGATGACTTGTTCCCCAAAGCAGGATAACAGAGTCCAAAAAGACCAGGCGTGTTTAAGAAGAGTAAGTGTTTAGTTTGTCATTTTAGGAGCATGGGCACACTCAAAATCTTTGTCCCTCCAGGCCTTTGGCCTCCATTCGGAGGCTCTGAAATGAAAAAATAAATAAATCTGGGTTTTCCTAAACATGTGTGGTCTCTACGGTCTCGGTCAGTTCTCCTAATGCTGTTCAGCACAAGAGGAACGTGACCCCTTTTACAGTAAGAGAAGATGAAATGGTTAATTTCCAGGACTCCTTTTTCAGTACTGCATTGAGGAGATGGCCTACTAAGCTAAGCATCAAGACTCCCTAGAGCTAGAGGTTCAAATCCCAGCATGGTCCTCTCTGCCCTTCATCTTTCCAATGTAGATAAATAGAGTTCCATGCAATTAGAGTCACTAAGACACTTTGAAAATCAGGCCATAGGATTATGCAAGAGCATTGAAGATCCCATGATACTTTTTGCCACTGTTGTTCTTGTGCCCCAGTCCGTTAGCTTCTGGCCTCCATCCCATGAATGGCTTCATTTCATTGGTGCTGTAGCGCTTATATCAAATTTGTGAAGCCCTTTGGACTAAAGGGGACAAGAATAATGGTTAATATTATCACTGTTTCTTTCTTTCTAAAGTAAGAGGTCAATGATTCATGTGCCTCAAGATTAGGATCCACTGAATTCAGCAATTAGCAAACAAACACATGTCACATTCCTAGAGCTGTGGTTATTGAGACAGTCACTTTGTGACAAAGGCCAGTGGACCAAACATCAACCTCCTGTTCTAATGAATGATCCCCACAAGTCAAAAATAATCATTTGGAGTAGTACAAACAATTTATGTGACCTTCAGTATAGAAGAGTTTGTTCTAGCAAATTGTTACCTAGAGAGAGAACATCTAGAGAAGTATAATATTCAGGAAGGCTGGAAAGATTTTCACACCTCACACGTCCCAAATCTTGGGTTATAAACTGAAATGTACATGGACCGTACTATTGCAACATACTTGGAAACTACAACTAGTGCAGAATGTGGTCACCCCCCTGATTAATGGTGTTTGCTACAGGGAAAAAATTACATTGGCTCTCCAGCAACTGTCTGGCTCTTTATTCACTTCTAGGGGCAACTCAGCATGTTGCCTATGATTTACAAAGCACTACATGGCATGCATCCTTCCTCTCATTCTAGGTATCACCATAGTAGATAAGATTCATGGAAGTTAAAGCTACCTATATTCAAGAGTCTGGGGATAGGGTGTTCCCAGTGGAGAACCCATGCCTGGAATCTGCTTCCCCTGTTGGTTCTACAGAGCCTGAATGAAAGGTGAATAGGGAAAGGCCATAATAAAAGTTGCATGTGTTTATTTTTGAGCATGTGTCTTGACACTTGTCCCTCTTGCCCATAAAAAACTTTGTGCAATATATCGATATATTTGCTCTACACATATTCTCCCTCCCTCCCACACAAAAGAAAAGCTACTCATTTGTGCCCACTCACCCAGCACAATGAGGTTCCAATGCTGTCCGGAGCCTCCAGACACAAGCATCATACAAATTGACGATAGAGGAGCATTTCTTGTCTCCTCCCAGGCAGCTACCTTTTCCCTAGACTTTGCCAGCTGAAGGTGACTGTTTTGAATGCTCAAGAATTCTTTGCATCTGTGCCTCTTAAGACAGTTTGACATTAGATAGACTAGCCACAAGGAATTGTAAAAGACTAATTAACCTCAGTCAGTGTTTTCCGCAGGGCTGGCCTTACCATGAGGCGAACTGAGGCGGCCGCCTCAGGTGCCAGACTGTGGGAGCGCCACTGGGACCCAGAGTGTAGAAAATGGTGTCTGCTGCTGGTGCATATGTATTCTCTCTGCTCTAGATGCACGGAGATGGTGGAGCGCTAGTGCAGAATGTGGTCACCCCCCTGGTGGAGTGCTGTGCTGGAGGAAGGAGGGCACAAGAGACATAACAGGCAGGCAGGAGAAAAGGTGAGAGGGAATAACAGAAAGCAGCAGGAGCTACAGGGAGAGAGAGGAGGAGAAGGAGCCTCTTATGTACCCCTCTAGTACTCCCAGGAGCCTGGACTGATTAACACCAGCTTCTCAAGGAGCTTCCTGTTTCCTGCTGCTTCCCTGAACCCACTTGAGGAGAACAGGCAGTCAGCCGAAGTAGTAGGAGCCAGTTAGGCCCTTAAGACACTGATCTCTTCCCTCACTCAGCCACTGCTACCACCTTGCTTATTTGTCCCCTTCAATTGAGTGTTGAGAGCCATTATAGCTGGCACAGAACAGCAGCCATGAGTGAAGGAAGAAAATGTCCCTCTTGGGCAGCATTCAGAAAAAGAAAGAAAGCTTTTCTACCTAAGCAGGAAGGAGCTCTCCTGAGATACATAGACACAAATGTTCACGGTGAGCCTTCCAGCCCCAGTGAGGATGTGATTGGTGAGGAGATACCTGATCTTCCAGTTAGTCAGAGTGCAGGTGACCTGGCAGCAATCCCTATCTCCATCTCAAATGGCTCTAACCATACACATTCCTGAAGAAAAGTGTAGATCAGAGAAGAGTGTGGTGGAGGCACAAGAAACAGCTGCTGCTGAGTTTAGTTCCTTAAGTCTAGATGATCCAGGACTGTGGACCCCCTTGAGCAGTAGCCTGAGGGACTTCCTTGTACTGCATGGGCCACAGCAAGTGAAAAACTTCATGTTCCCCAAAGACAATGAAAATAGAAGTTTCCATCTGACACATTACTGGCATGAAATCCCCAATGGTGACAAAGTGGAGAGGCCATGGCTTATGTACTCAAAACCCCAGAATGCTGCGTACTGTTTGTGTTGCAAACTCTTCCAGTCTAATGTTCCAGCCACATTGGGTTCTACAGGAACAAAGGACTGGAAAAATCTGGCTAGAAATCAGGCATGCCATGAGAAGGCAGCAAATCACCAAAGAGCATTCCATAGGTGGATAGAGCTTGAGATAAGACTAAGGTTAAAAGCTACCATAGATGATCAGCATCAAGAGAAGATTGCATCAGAGTCTCTTTACTGGCAAAATGTTCTGAAAACGCTCATTGCCATTGTGAGAATGCTTGCTACTCAAAACCTAGCACTGCGTGGCACTTCAGATCAGCTGTATGTGCCAAACAATGGAGATTTCCTTAAAACTGTGGAGCTGATGGCTGAGTTTGATGCTGTATTCCAGGAGCATCTAAGAAGAGTCACCACTCAAGAAATGTACACACACCACACTACCTTGGAAAAACAATTCAAAATGAGATCATATAGTTACTGGCAACAAAAATCAAACAGAAGATTGTGGCAGATCTGAAGTCAGCAAACTATTACTCTGTTATTCTGGACTGCAAACCTGACATCAGCCATACAGAACAAATGACTTTAATGGTGCATTTTGTAATAACAACAGAATCTAGTGAAAATGTCCCTGCAATGGTGACTGTCAGAGAGCATTTTCTAGAATTTATTGACATTGATGATACTACAGGAGCTGATATGACAAATGTGCTTCTTAAAAAGCTGGAAGATACGGGAATTGCGATAGCTGACATGAGAGGTCAGGGCTACGATAATGGTGCCAACATGAGAGGAAAGAACAGAGGAGTGCAGACACGGATCTGAGAGTTAAACCCTCAAGCTTTTTTTGTCCCATGCAGTTCTCATTCATTGAACTTGGTGGTCAGTGATGCAGCATCAGCTTCTAGTGAGGCTGCTGAATTTTTTAATGTAATTCAAAACATTTATGTATTTTTCTCTGCATCGACTCATCGGTGGAAAATTTTGAAGCAACATCTTTCTGACACTGAAGCCACTGAGTGCCACGTGATGGGAAAGTCGAGTGGAGGCAATAAAGCCTATCAAACACCAAATTGAGAAGATAAATGATGCCATAGTTGCCATTATGGAGGATAATGCTATGACAAGAACTGTTCATGGGGGAACAGTGGCAGAGGGAAATGGAATCAGCAGAAACATACATAACTTCAAATTTCTGTGTGGCTTAGTGTTGTGGCATGACATACTGTTTGAAATAAATGTTGTAAGCAAGAGACTCCAAGGTGTTGGCCTTGATGTATCTGGAGCAATGGAAAAACTGGACAAATCAAAGTCATACCTACAGTCTTACCGGTCAGATACAGGATTTCAAAACGTTCTGAAGAGTACACAGAAGTTGGCAGAGGAACTTCACACTGAAGCTATTTTCCACCCATTCAAGAATACAAGAGTCACCGAAGAAGACAACATTTGGATTATGAGGCACAGGATAATCCCATAAGAGACCCCCAAACAACAATTCAAAGTTGAATTCTTTAACCAGGTGCTACATTGTGCAATATAGTCAGTTGAAGAACGTTTCATGCAGCTCAAGGAACACAGCAGTATATTTGGGATGTTGTATGATATTCCAAAACTCCTCACTATACCTGAAAAAGACCTACACCAGCAACGCAGGGCACTAGAGACAGTGTTGACACGTAATGACATGTGCAATATTGATGCAAGTGATTTAGGTGATGAACTGAAAGCCCTTTCAAGATATATTTCAGCAGGATCAACTCCAAAGGCTGTTCTGGAATATATGTGCACAAATAAGATGACCACCTTCCTTCCAAATGCTTTTGTTGCTCTGGGCATACTTCTAACACTTCCTGTAACAGTTGCCAGTGGAGAACACAGCTTCTCCAAGCTGAAGTTAATAAAAACACATCTATGCTCCACAATGACACAGGAGAGGCTGGTCGGCCTTGCAACCATCTCAACAGAGCATGAGCTGGCCCAGACTGTGGACCTTCAGCAGGAAGCAGTTCAAATCTTTGCAACCAAGAAGGCACGGAAAGCACCACTTTGATTATTCAAACAGATAAAAATGCCAGTGTTTACTATGCAGACAAGAAAAGTTACATTTGCTGTTCAGGCGTTGGAAAGTTAAGTGTTACTTAACATTTTTGAACAAGGCATTTTAAGTTCTTAGATCTCCTTTATTGGGGTAGGTAGCAGAGCAGTACCATGAAAGGAATGGAACAGGAAGAAGGCAGAATTGAGACCTTTCAAAGTTTTGGCCCAAGCAAAATGGGGGCATCATTTGAGCTTCCCATCTCAGGTGCCAAAATGTTGTGGGCCAGCCCTGTGTTTTCCTTTTTTCTTATATATTTCCCCATGTAAATGCACCACCACTTATTCAACCTCCCTAATCCCCTGGTAGGTTACATATACAATTTTTAATTGTATTAAGGAACTTTTTTTTCGCCATCTTGGTTTCCTTAAGTTGTACTTCACCCTCCATATTGCATTCCCCCTTCATGTTCTCCCTTTGTCTATAATCTGCCTAGCAGCAGCATTTTGGCAGGAAGTATTGGCACCTTTTGTACATTTGGGTGGGAAAGGGTCAGGTGACCTAAGGAAGCCTGCCTGGCGACTAAAGGTGATAAAAGGTTACAGCGCCCTGTGATGGCAGCTGTCCATCAGAGAGGCAGCCCAGTGCTAAGGTCTATTCCCTGCTGAAACAGCATGGCAAGTTGAGAAGGAAGAAGCTAGAAGATTGTTTACCTGATCCTGTCCTGAGTATCCTGGTGTTCGTGGTTCCTGTCCCTTAATGTTCTGTGGTCCTGGTGGTGTCCTGAGTTCCAGTGTGTCCAGGGTCCTGTGTAAACAACAAGAAGAATGGTGATGTGTTAATCCCTTTAATTTGTCTTACCCACCCCTGGTGTTGTATGGTTTTGAGGCCTTGGCTTAACACCTGAGTGGTTTTCCTCTTTGCTTACTCAGTATAGTTGTTGGGGGTCCTTTAATAAACTATTATTTGTTTTGCACCTAATCCTGCCTCTTTGGTTTCTTAGGAATAAATCATTAAGTGATGACAGAGGCGGGAGGAGGACGGGTTTGCAGTCTGGGGGTTTGGTCTTAATTAGGGTTTCCAGTTCTCTTAATAGTTAACAACAGTATAGTGAAGTGAGAGAATTCTGGATGTTTGGGGGAAAGGGGTTGAGCCCGATAATAAGAGGGGTGGTTTCCTACAGCCCATGTTCCTCTTACCTAATCCTAAAATTTCTTGCCTGCTCCACATCTGCCTATATTTGAAAACTACACACAGAGAGATTTGGGGAGGAAAAAAGACAGTGGTGGGGGTGAGAACATTCCATATATCCCCCTTAAAATCTACTGAATTGGGGAAGGGCAGAGTGGAACAATGATAGCTATTCTGGGAAAGGAATAGGACCCCTTAGCCTTACCTAAGGGTCCTTGGAGTGCAGAGTAATGTAGCGCATAAGAAAGAGAGTCCATCTCTGTACCAGGAAGGCCATACTGGCCATGGGAACTGGCAAGAAAAGGCTCAGATCCATTCTGAAATGCTGTGAGCACCATGGCAAAGATGCATTCAGTAAGTGGCCATTTACCTTTGACATCTCACAGAAAACATTTCTGAAGTCACACCCGGGTCTGTTACTTACTCCTGCAGTTATAGCGCAGTGTTGTTTGTGACAAAAAAAGTGACTAATTGTTGCTAATTTTTTCACTCTCACAACATCTGTTCAAAATAAAGAGCCAAATTAGAAAGACAATATATGCATCAGTCTGGAAGCATTATACTGCATATGCTGACTGCAGTCAGTCAGCCCTGGGTGTTACTTGCTAATGCTTACCAGCTGCAGCTAGGTATTATGGACATTTGCCAGCTCTGCACAGAGGGCAAAGCTGGTTACAACCTGCTCCATGCTGGGCTCGTGGGCTGCGGTAGGCAGGCACCCTAATTCCACACTAGTGGGGCAGGGAGTGCTGGGCATACAACCCAGCTACATGCAGGAGACATGAGGGGGGCAGGAGCGTGCTTCAGCTGCATGCAGGTGGGCACAGGGCATGGCAACCAAGTGACCTAGTGTCACAGACCAGGGTGTGGGTAGTCAGGCCTAGCAGTCAGAGCAGTGGTGGTCGGACACCAGAAACAGCACCAAGAGGTCAGAGCCAAGGGTCAGGCCCGGAACAAGGCAGACAGAGAAGCAGTTGTAGCTGCAGGCATAAATGTTGAGCTACTACTGCTGCTTACCTTAAATGCAGACCTGTTGGCTCCTTGTACCCAATCACGTCATGCTGCTGCAGTGCAGCTGGGCTCATTAACCAGCCCGAGGGCTGAGCCAGCTAGCCCCAGGCCCAGGTCAAGGAATGCAGACCCATAGTTCCTGCAGATGGAAGGCAGTGTTGTCTATATACCATACTGAACAGCAGAGAAAATTCAGAGCTGCCAGTTTTGTGCAGTGCCATGTGTGACATTTTATGCATATTATATGATGAACTAATTTACATTTTTACAAACTAATTTACCCAGAACCATAAATTTCAGCTTTAAATAAATTGTGTGGATTTAGCGCTGGTGAAAGCATTTGCTTGACAGCCTTGATGAATGAAATTCTCCCTTTATTTATGAGACAGCCGTAGGGCAAGCTCCACTCACGCACTGCCCTGCCAGCATGTTGCAGCCTTGATCTGGTAGACAGAGGCAAAACTTCTAGGAGTAACAGGGATAGTTCAGTCTCCATGGCCCATACAGTTCTTTGTCTCTCTATAGCTAATCAGTGCAGAGCATGGTGGTAAGTTTGTGAAGAGGGCACTGGAATTGAGCCCACCAAACTCATCATGCTTGAATTTTCCTTGAATTTAGCACAATTAATAGATTGTCACAGAAGCTAGAAATGAAGGTTGTCAGAAACATGACAACTAAGCAGCTGTGAACTGCAACAGATGAATAGCTCCTAGAAGATGCACCTTCGCAGTGCCATGCACAGTGCCTGCCAGCACTTCTGTTATTTAGAGGGTGCTTTCTAGAAGGTGTGCATTTCTGTTTACAGATACAAAACTAAGGCAAGGTCCTTGATGTGCTGTTTGAGTTCTAATCAATTGAACGGTCCTATTATGTTGACTTCTTGGAAGCTCCACCTCACACACCACCCATTCGTGTCTTTCTTGTAAGTTCAGTAGTGTAGGAGAACGGGGTGCATATGTGCCTGTCCTCAGGTGGATGGAATCAGACATATTCAGCTGTGTAGCATAGGCTCCATACTGCTAACAGCTAATGGATGTTCTCCTTCCGCAAAAGTGATAGGGGCTCATGCTTTTGGAGGAGCGGGGTCTGGGTCCTCTCCCTGCTTTGTTTGTGATGGTCTGAGAGGCCAGGGTGTGTAACCTAGAGACCCCCATTGTCTTGGATTTGTTAAAGTCCTCTAAACGAATCGTGGTCAGGCACAGGAGTGGCAAATGAGAGATGCATGATGGAAAGTTAACCAAAAGGGAGAGGATTTCAAGGTGTTGTGTAAAAATAAAACACTACCCTACATAACCCCATGCCACCTACAAGAACATGCTGAATTGTAGGTGCACCTGTGCAAGCCAGTTGGCTCTAGTCTGCTCTTATTATTCTATGCAACCTTTCAACATGACTCTTGACAGAAAAATTACCAACTTTAATGCACTTATGACTTACACAGTTCATTTGCACCTGTATCTAATTTCAGACTTGCTGGAATAACAGAGCAACTCTGTAATCAAAATATGAAAGAAAGAAAAAAAACAGAGCTGCCAGTCACTAGCAGCTGCAGAGGAAAAAAGCTTTACTTTACAGTGTGAGATGTAGGGAAATCTTTTCAAGCTGGAGAGACAGTCGATTCCAGAGGGTTGCAACAGGACGCAGTTATTTCTTTTGGAAGAGACGTAAACCTAAGATCATGGCCCTTTGTGCTCAGTGAAGATCCCATGGCACTTTTTCATCAGAGTTGGGATGGCAGTCCCATACTCCTGGCCAAATTCCAGTGCAGATAATTACTCTCTAAATGCCCCTGCAGATTCATTTGGAGAGGTTGTTCTAAACTGTCAGAGTTGCTGTGCACTATTTAAAGGCTACTACCTTTCATGCACCAAAGGTTGTGGCATTTAGATAATGGGTGAAGTGACCCTAAAGTGTATATAAATCAGTTTATAGAGCACTTTGAGATTTTGGTATGAAAGGTGCTATATAAATGTTAGCCTATCGTTATTCTCAATCTTAATAATGTGTGTGTGTGAGTCAGAGAGGTGTACAGTTAAGCAGAGGACTGGGAATCAGGAAGTCCTGCATTCTAATCCCAGCTTTGTCACCAACCCCCATCTCTGTAATCTTGGACATGTCACTGAATGCCTTTGCCTCCATTTCCAGTGCATAGAATGGGGATAATTCTTATTGACCTGCCTTACGCGGCTATTGTGAGTTTTAATTAGTTAGTGCCTGTGGCTTGTTTTAAACATGAAGGGAATCACATAAATTCTACGTATTATTAATATCTTCAGTACATACTGCCCTACAGCAGTGGATACATACTAGAATAATGCTCCCTCACTGAACCAAGCCTTGCTTCCTATAGTCTTGCATATCACTCATTTGCAAAGACTTGCTTTAGAAATGTGTTGGTGGGATGCCTGTCCATTACAACTGAAATTAAAAGATTAAGCCATGAGGGGGAAAAGGCCAGACTCCACCACTGGATGCTCATGCAGCCCAAAGGCAGCATATTCATTACACGAAGGGTTGTCTCAGTATTAGACTGCAGTCCCAGGAGAGTCTTATTCACTCACAGAGGAACATTGATGCAAAGTGTGACTGGAGGCCAACACAGATCTTCCCACCTTGCTGAAATTTCCCCCCACTGATATCAAAATGCTCTTGCTTCAGGGTTAGAGTAGCAGAGTCACGGGGAGGGCTGTGCACTTCAACCCTCAAAGCTAGTGCTGGAACCAACACCCTTGGAGTGACCCAGAGGTGGAATATCAGCAGCTCAGAACAGAGTGTTGTACTGTTTACACAGGAGCTACTCAAGGGAGCAAGGTTCCAAAACAAGCTCAGGTTCCCACATGCTGCAGAGCACTGGCACTCTGCTGCCTTCAATTAGCTCACCCAACCTTCGCAAGGAGATTCAAAAGGACTGGTTCATAGCAGGGACCCACAGCACTTGAGCACTGACTCTGTTCCTCCTCATGGTTTCTCTGCCAGATAGTCCTTATATATTTCTGATGTCACTAGAACAGGCAGATAGCACTGAGATGGATCCCTCTGAGCTATTGTGGCTCATAGTTAGGCAATAATTACCTACGGTCCATATTCTTGAGGGACAGGCATCCATGTTCACTGATCCTTGTCATGGGATCTCACTCTAGAGCAAGCCCCCACATATGCTTCCCCAGGGCTGCTGCTCCAACACAATTCCTGTGTTGTAGTCTCCTCTAGCTCGCACTGGCTCTCACTGATTTTGGTTTGTAGCACGAGGTTTTAGGCCTGGAAACTATCAAGGGAGGTGGCCTTCTCTTCTAATTCACCCGGAGTCAATCACTGTGTGGGTCTGCTGTGTAGTTGTTCAGGCTACTTCCAGTACTGCAGCATTTATCTTGAAGCCCATCTCAGTGAGTATACTTCGGGATACACAGCCTGTTGTTGAACCACCAGCAATCCCATCAGAATGGTCTTCCTGGAGATCTGAAGTGTTAGTCAGCTCACTTGTTTTGATACCAGCCCCTCGTTATGGGCTATCTTATTGCATATCTCCACAAATGTTCCCGTGCCCTGGCCACGCACTCAATATGACTCTGGATTTGCTTTCTCCATAACCCAGGTTCTTCTGCCGAGGAGCCCAGCACTACTGCTTCATTGGATCACCCCTTGAGCTCACTGGCCTTAGTCTCCCACTCCCTTTCCAGGGTAAGCTTGAGCTTCTCTAGCTCCTAAACTTTGGCTACAGCCCATTCCCACTTGTCCTTGTCATGGGAGTAGCAGTTCTTCTCCAAAACTAGTAGATACTCTGCCTCCTTTTTTCTGCCTTCTAGGAAGGCAATCTTATTCTCAAAGCCTCAATTCAGTTTGGCTCCTTCACATGCTGCTCTTTGAAGTGGTTTTTCTCAGCCTGCACCTGCTTCACCTGGCTCTGCAGCCTTAATTCCTGGTGCATCTTTTCTTGTAACACTCCTGTAGTCAGGCCTCAGGTCTATCACAGCATCAACAGGTGTAAAAGACTTGCTTTCCACCTGGTTCAGCCTTCCTGAGCTGCTATTCAAACTGAGTGGCAGTTCTATTACTTGTCTCCATATGTGCAGAATGTTTTCATTGCCAAATAGAAGCTTCTTAAATTCACTGGCCAGTATAGAATAGTCACTTTCCCATGCCACACCCTTTCCAGATCTGCTTCTACCTGCTTTGTTCATTTGTGCTGTGCCATCAATGCTTCCGGGATTGCTTTTCTTTAATTCTAGGATTTACTCTTCCCGCACCTTTATCTGACCATCCAGGTTCTAAGTAGAAATCCTTCATCTGGGCCTGCAGTTTATGAAATTGTTTGACAACACCAACCTTGTAGCCAGCACTTCCTCGACTCCCCAGAAACCTGAAGTCAGTTTCCAGCTGGGTGCCCTCTGCCATGTAACCCTGCTGTCCTTTACACCTGGTTTCCATAACAAGATAGTCAAAGTCCCCCAGTTCTTACCGACTGGGGCTGAGAATGGAGTCGGGGTACCTTCCATAAGCAACAGGGAAGTTGAACCCTCAGGACAACTTCCCCCATTTAAGTTTACACCTCAGGGTCTGTTTCCTTGAATACTCGATATGGGCCTATTCCAGCAGACTCTAGTCTCCCCATAGGTACAGTTCATCCACCCAAAAGACCAGCTTTTAGTAAGGAGCGATCTTTCTACATGCCCCAGTTTCTCAAACTAAAACTGATGGTCCCTAGGGTCTCATGCTTTCTTGCCCCAGAATGGGTCCTCGCAGTTCTTTGTTTAGACTGTAGTAGTCTGTGTCCCACTGGTTTGGGGCATGACATCTCTAATAGTCAGAAACGCCCCAGTTCTCTTAGTACTCTGGGCATCTGGGAAGGCCTCACAGCTATTGCTCCCATAGGGACAGACCCACTTTACATGCCCCGCCTGCCTGTAGTCAGCATGTGATCAGACGAGCCCCACATCTTCCTCCTTGTCGTCTCATCCCCATTGCCTCAAAAAATTAGGAGGTGCCCTCCCACAACTGTTGCTGGCCCCCCTTATACAGATCTGGGAGGGAAATGTTTCACCACCAGGAAAGGTGTTTGTGTCTCGCTGCTCAGATATCCCTCCTTGATGAAAGGAGGACTGACAGCCAACGTCTAGTATCATTCTGGGGCCCCACCTCAAAACAAGCCCCCAAATATGGCAAAGTTGCTGCTTCAACATACCCTCTACTGGCAGAATGTGATATTGCAGCACATTTTGCCTCAGTTTTCCCCCACCTTCTTTTGACCTACTCTGACTATAGACGTGTCCTGGTCCTCCAGCCAGACCACTTTGCAGAGTCCAGCCCCTTCTAAGGCCACTGAGTCCTGTATCAAAGTTTGACAGAAATATATAAAAACCAAACCTTTATCCCAAGTGGGCTCAGCAGGTCGCCTTTTCTTCACAGCTGCATCTTGACCACTTTAGCCTGTTCCCCATGCCTCGTCCCATGCGCCCATGCCTCCAACAACCTCACTGTTCAGGGACTGCCACAGTTGCCTTGCTGGCAGTCTCAACTGAGAGGCCAAATACTGAATGGTCCATGGAGACTGAATGTCCCCTAATCACTACAAGCAGTCCCTGCAGGACAAGGCTGAGCCACATTAATGATACAGGGTGTAGGAGGAGTTCCTTGTACCTCCATAGCCAGAGCTAACAACCCAACATTACAGTCTGAAATGCAAAATCTTTAATTAGGTTTTGCAGCACTTGCTGCCACCATTGACAGAGGAGGATGTGACTGTCACTCGAGATTTGTAAGATTATTTCCTTTAACTTCCCAAACAATTAGTACCGTTGATGGAGCAGCATAGTTTCTGAAATCTGGAAAGGGAGGAATGCCTTTGTTTTGTTTGTGAGGGGGAGGAGTTTGCCCTCCCACCTACTCTATCAAATGAAAGTGATTTAGGGACCATTTTGCGCACACACAAAACCCACACCCTTTTGCGTCTCAGCTGACAACCTACATGCTTTTTTAATTAAAATTTTATTGGCTTTTCCATAAAAAATGAAATACCTACAATAAGTGAGCACAGTACAGTTCAGATAACAAGCAGTTTGTTTAGTTATCTTGCAGGAGATTATTTCTGTTATCATTGGCAAGTTGATTATTGTAATTATTGAAAAAGAGAGGGCTGAGAAAAAGAGATCGTGTGAAAGGAAAACGGGGGAATTAAAAGATGGCAGTAAAAGATAATAATAGTCTCCTTTGTTCTTATTTTTTTCCTCTTGACAACCTACTGTACATGCTAAATCCCAGTTGAATGTTAGAGTCCCCTCCTGTTGCTAGCAAACACCCCATCCCCCAATAACAGTAGGTCTTTAAACCCCTGGGTGCCTGCAATTAACTTTTATACTGAAGAACACTAGGAATTGTCTCTCCAGTTAATATTACAATCCTTTGAATATCACAGAATGTTTCCTTTCACCTCTTGATTCTGAGCCCACTTAAGATTTTTAAAGAGCTATAGAAAATCTGTGACTTATATGTACATAAAATTATATAGATATATGAGAGGGAGGGAAAGACTATATACTGCACAGGGAAGCAAGGCTGCCATCACTTCTGGGGCACCATTATCTAGTGACCAAAGTGTGAGACTGAGAGCCAGGAACTCCTAGGTTTTAATCCCAACACTGGCAGTGACTTGCTATGTCATCGTAGTCAAGTCACAAGGGGTCTATTTTTCAGAAGTGATGAGCATCCACAACTCCAGTGAAGACAAGTGCTCTGTAGCTCTGAAAACAAGGCCAGCGTGAAGTCTTCACCACCATATGGCATCTCTTCCTAGAAGAAGAAAAGGATCTCTGTCTGAGATTACATTTCAATGGTTTACTGGACTATAAAGACACATTTATCACAAATGATAAATAAGTGAATCAACTGATTCTATGCAATAGTTCTGTATTATAAAAGTGTATTGAATAAGGTCTTTTATGAAAGCCTGCAACACACTGGTGATTAATATCATTGTGAAATGTGTGCATTAACACTATACGAGGCATTATGGATACTCACTGATATTATGCTTTAAAGTCTGTGACCAAACACAGGGCGAAACATGTTTTCTCCCAGACAGGAGGAAAGGCAGCCAGCTACTTGTTTCCTATGTAAAGTAAGCTTTCTGGAATCAAAACAATGAAAGCACCATATATATATGAATCAGCAGGAGAAGGAGAAGTCAACGGAAAGGAAAGAACAGCATGAGGCCATCCTGCCTCTTAAAACAGGATCAATTAACTCTGAGAGTGATAAGGAGAGACAGAGCCATTTGGGCATCATTCACCTAGGAAGACAAGGGAAACCAGTCCCTTGTACTTCTGTGGAAGGTCCTGACTGACAGAAAATCAGCCACGGCTGGAGAGGAAAAAAAATGGTAATAAATCTACTTTGAACCAAGACCATAGCTTGTTAAGTCCTAGTCCTAGAAGCGTATTTTACTTTTATTTGCTTGTAACTATTTTGTCTTTATTTCTTTGAGTTGAACTCATTTCAAACCCCTCTCTTTTTGCTAATAAACCTGTTTTAATTTTAATGCAAAGTAACCCAGTGCTATATTTGAATTGAAGTGATTGTTAAGTCCAGTTAAAGTGATAAGCTGTGCTTTTGTCTCTTTAAAGGAGCGAATGAACCTTATTACTTCTCTGAATGTTCCAGAAGAGGACTGGACATTTCAGGGCAGATGGTTTGGGGGAAATTCAGGACTGGGGTTGTGTGGGGGTCACCCTGCAAGTAATAACCAAGACTAGAGAAGATCAGGGTGAGGCTGTTGTGTTGTGGCAGGCTGCTGGGGTCAGAGTGCTGAACCAGGGCTGCACAGCACATAGACCCTCAGGGAACTGCATGCTTGTCTGCTGGCTGTTGGTTTCTGGGCTATGAGCTACAGGAGCGCAGCATTTAAAGCACCCACGGTTACAGGGAAGGCAGTGACACAGACTCTCACGGGTCTGTGTTGAACCCCAAAACATCACAGTGGCTTTAAGGCACCTTTGCATCCTCCTGATCCTTGTCTGTTCTGGGAGCTGGTGAGGCCCTGGTGTAACTGAGATGGCTCTGGTGGCCTAAGTTACAGTAGCCTCCCATAATTGCCCAGTGTGTCACAAAACTGCCTGGAATTTCTGCAGTGCTATGTCCTTCCCCAGCTCCACTCCTGACAAGCTTCTTCCTCCCACCAGGGCTTGTAAGGGCATCTTCTGCAATGTCTTCACTGGGGGGGATCCATGCCCATCTGCTCTGAGCCTTTTATGAGAAGTAAAAGGGCCAGAGTGGGTTTGAGGCGCTCACCCCTTATGTTTCAGTTTCCATATCAGTACAAAGGGGATAATACTTACCTACCTGACAGGTGTGAGGTTTAATTAGTTAGTGTTTATCCTATGCTGGGAAGATAGAATGTGCAACAGATAGTGTGTTTGGTATTTTAGTATGTGGCTTAACTGTGGTTCCAATGGAATAAATAAAAGCCTGTTTATCTGGGGAAAAAACTATTATCCTTCACAAACGATAGGGTTTTCTTTCTTTATTTTTGCTTTTTAATAAACCCATTAAAACAGCTAAGTGTACTCCTCACACAGCCTGTCCTAATCTATACAGGTTCTTCTACAACACATCACCATAGTATCTGAGAACTTTCCAGTAGAGCTGTAAGCAATGTAACTAACCTCTGCCACGTGTGGCTTGTTCTCTCATCCTCTCCCTGGGGGCAGATTTTGGATGTACAGTGGAGTGTTTTGTTTTGGTTAGGGCTTTTTATTATTATTTTATGTACATGTTCTTTGGCTTGGACAAAGCAAGTCCAAGAAGTACCCCTGGCATTTGCAATAAAAGGTGATGAGGTTTGTGATGGCCCTTGCCTCCTGTGTGTGTTTATTCCACAGTCTCACACTGGCCCCTGAGAAAGCTCTGTCTCCCACACAGACGAGCTTCATCCTTATTGTAAAAATTTTCACTGTGCCAGAGGAACAGAGTTGATGACCATGGCCTTCACGCCAGAGCTTTAGATGGTGTTTTAGATATCCTGGGCCAAGACCATTGAGTGTCTTGAAGATAAGAACTGAGATCTTAAACTTGACTGGCTACTCTGTGGGAATTGGGAAATCAGTGTTAGGGGCAGAAGATGGGTTTGATGTGCTCACTGTAGCCCATGTGGGTGGGGAGATGCCCTGCAGCATTCTCTACTAGTTGGAATTTCCTAAGCGTTGATGGCTTCACGCCCAGGTATATTGCATTGCTGTGCAGAAAAGTGTTACAAAGGTATGCATAACTGAGGCCACCCCATCATCCACAAGGATGGGATGGAGTTTCCTAGCCAATCAGGGAGGGTAGAAAGCATTACTCATGGATGCTGCCACATGAGAGCTTGACATCAGTGAGAAATCCAGGAGCATACCTAAGCTACAGATTGAATTGACCAATTGTGTGTGTGTGTGTGTACCTTCAACCAAAGGAAACTGGACTGTGGCTGCAAGCCCTTCACAGGCCTTTGCCCACCAGCATCACCTGTCTTGTGTGGTTTCTGCTTCAGCCAACTGTTTTTCATCCATCATTCATTCATCTCATTTAAGCACCCATCTTGATAGTAGCGGTGTGCTCATATGTGATGACGGATAGGTGGAGCTGTGTCTCATCTGCATATTGCTAGCACTTGAGTCCATGTCGTCTGATCAATTAAGTTAGAGGCTGAATGTAGATATTGAATAGGACCAGCGAAAAAACTGATGCTTGAAGGACTCCCACAAGTGACAGGTCTAGTGGTGGAGATGCATTTTCCCCATTACTACTCAATGGGTGTGTCCCTCCAGGAAGAACTCAGACATTCTAATATATTACCCTGGACCCCGACACCTCTCTCAGGCGAGACAGCAGTATCTCATGGCTGACAATGTCAAATACTTCAGAATGGATGTCTTCCCTCTATCCATTGACAGCAGAACATCATCCATCAGTACCAATAAAGCAGTTTCAGTTCCATGTCCTGGCCAGATTCCAGATTGAGCCTTTGTATTATTCCAGGAATACTGGTGAGAGGCAAACCTCAGATAGGTCCAAGGGTCATTTCAAAAGCAGCTAGACAGGCAGATGCATCTCTGAAAATTCTCCCAGCAGTCCAAACCTCAAGAAGCTGACCCACAGAGCAAAAACAAGAAATCAATGCTATGCCCTTTACTGCTCCGTTGTGGTAGATAAATACAGCACTGCAGACCTTGCTCCCTAATAAAAGGGTTTTTTTTCCTTTTGGAATATTTGATCTTTGCTTCCCTCTCACTGCTGGATGACCTGAATAGCGATGTCATATAAAGCTCTAAACTGAGCTGCAACTTTCCATTCCTTCCAATGGAAAGGGACTCTTAACAATCTACATCCCTTCAGCTACCTGAGCTCCAGAAAGCAAAAGCTACAGCCCAGTTACAGCCTTTTATGACATCATTATTCCTGTCCTCCAAAGTTCTTGCCAAGGACTTCCAGCTAAGAGAGGAAAGTGAAGATTTCACATTCCTAACGTAAAAACACAACAGACAAACACAAGAAAAGTTCTTTTTAGAGGAAAAACCAACACTTTAAGCTAATCTTTATGCATAATAAAGCAGAAAGCAAAACAACTTGTTCTTGTTTTGGAGGTGGAAATCTGGTAAAACTGGACTTTCTTGTGAGACTTAGGGTACTTTTTGCTTCAGATCAGGATGTGATTAGCACAAGAAATAATCCTTCTCACATTATTTCATTGTGCTTCTTCCTCTGGCCCCAGCCTGAAGCTGGACGCACAGAAATGAGAGAAAATGGAAAATGTTTCAAAGCTCAAAAAAAAAATTTTTTTTTGAAGTTCAGCTCACGCTTTGGATGCATGATCATGTCACTTTTTATATTTGTGAACTGATTTGCTTGTGTGTTTCTTGCCATTTTTATATTTTGTCCATGAAAATATTGTAAAAACAAACTAATAAGAGTGAAAAATAGTAAGTTTTATGTATATTGCAGGAACTTGTATATGATGCAATTTGTTAGGATCTTTGTCGTTCCTGCAGCAGCGTGTCAGGTTCATCTTCCACTCAGTCATCGAGTTACAGTTTTATGGCCCCGATTTATAGTGTTGTAAGTTTAATATAGTGGTGTATTGTAAAAGGGCTTTTTTTTAATTAATATTTTAGACCCCAGAAAAATACCACAAAGGCACATGGCAAAAAGCATGATATAATTTATGGGGTACTTAGAATATGGTCTGTGGAGTCTGTTCCCAGTGAGGATTCTGGAAGTGATTTTGGCCCCATCTGCCTTTGGCACCATCCACATTGACAGGGACTGAGCATCAGCAGCCCAAACAAAAGAAGGGGATACAGCAATGCAAAAGAAAAGCTTTTGAGGAATGTGGAGAGAAAGCACAGTCCATACAGGAATCATCTCCTCCTCTGGGACTCTGCTAAGGCCTCTCAATTCCAACTTGGAGCAACCCTGCTATTTTAGTCCTGGGCCCCAATCCAACTTTGCCAGTGTACCTCAATCCGCACCTCTACCAGTTCCTGCTATCCTAGTCCGAGCTCAGCTAGTACACCTTAATCTTGACTTACAGCACACCTTGCTAGTCTTGCCCCCAACCCCAGCTTTGCTAATACATCTAATCTCTGATCTGCAGCACCTGCTGCTCTTTTATCTTTGCCTCCTCATTAAATCTGCCATTGCCCCGAGTCTTGTCCTACAACACAGCCTCCCCTCCGCTATTCCAGTCCTGGGCTCTCCGCACACAGCTCTGACTATCTCAGCACTATTCAAGCCCCTAAGACTAGCTGGCCAAGCATACTGAACCATGTTGAATTATGCAGTGGTTATGTGATAGGGGCAAATGTCCACTAGAGATTTATCAGAGGCAATTTCTTTCTAATCCAAAGTTATGTAGGATAAATCCAGTTATTCTACGGCCTCTTTCCTTCACCTTCACCAGCACAGCACACTGGAGGGGATGCTAGGGAGTATGATATGTTCTGCATACATTAGAAGGAGCCTGCGGCTAATTGTAGGCCTAAAGGGACTGCAAATCATATTAGAAAAAAAGAAATGATGTGGAAAATAGACAAACAGTACATTAACCTTAAGGATCTAATTTATACCGACAGCAGTGAGTTACTCTGCCCTTAATTCTTTGTTTGCCTAGACACTGAGGGAGTCTCACAACAGTAAAGAATTTTCATACCAGAAGAACTTCAGTGCCTAGGCACGTAAGGGTGTGGTTCTAATGAAGTGACCGGTGTATGTGAGCGGCACTGTCCTCTGCTGGCTGCAATATGTCAGACTGGCTCAAGTTTACATAGGCTGTCTGCACCGCCTGAACTGGCGGAGCTGCTTCTTTCACTTGCCAGGTAGAGGGGCGAGCAGTCACGGGTGCTGTAGTCCCTGATGCCTTCTTGGATTGGCTGATGGCTGGGGCGTTTGCATGTGTGTGGCCATATGCTGACTCACACTGAACCTCAAATACTCTATGTTGATCACAAGCTCCGCTTCAGCTGGCGGGGGGAGGCCCTGTAACACAGCGGTACGGGTACGTTCACCCCAGACCTCTTCCCTCTGCTGGCTGTGCTAGCTGAGATGCTCACTGGGTAACAATCCATCTTCTGAGAACAGAAGGCCCTGCCGTCCCATCCCGATTCCATATACCAAACATCAGGGCTCACACATTTGGCAGCACCTGTCATGCCTGCCCATATCTGCATTATATTCACCCACTTTGGAAGGATGCAAGGATTGAAGAAGCAGGGGCTGAAGGGGGAAGAGGAAGGGCAGAATGGGGACGGTTCCCCTAGCTAGTTTGCTCCAGTCTCTGGGCCCTTCAAACAACTCACACAAGCAGATTCTACTTGTCCAAACCCCAGGATCCCTCAGCACTTCCTCCCCTCTGGCATCCTACCCCTAGAAACTGGGAGCCCCAGGCAATCTACTGACTCTACCAGCCTCCAGAGTCACCATTGCTTCTCCTCACTTCCTGCTCCTGGGACACACAAAAACTAGTCTCCTGCCTTCCCCCACATCTTCTCCTACTGCTTAGGGAAACCCCGAGGGAGTAGGCAGACATTTTTTTCTCACCAGTAAGACATGAAGCTGCACAAGAGCTGGCAGATGTCCATGAGGCTAGCTAATTACTATGGTGTCTGCATAGCCATTGGATGTAGCCCCCCCTCTCGCCCCCCCATCGCTTACCAGTTAGAAAAGCAGCCTGGGCTTCATCTTAGTGTGGGCTGAAATTTGGCATTTCTGCATTTAATTTCCTCTGTTTTCTAACTGTAGCAAAAAAAAGTTATAAATAAATGGAAAAAAATAGAAGTGCACATCCCTGGGGTCTGGTAGTAAAAGTGCATTCACTAGCTGGCAAGGGATCTCCTGCACACATCTGGGACATATCTGGCACACCTGGGACACATCTAGGATTGCTGTACACACTTGGTACACATCTGTGACTCCAGAGCCCATCTGGTCTGGGACTTACCTCGGACTTCTGAGTTCTGCCAGGACTCACCTGAGACACCTGAGAACATCTAGGAAACTCCAGAAAGACCTGCAACGTTTCCAGTGCTTTCAGCCTTCCAATTTTCTATTCTCTAATGACTCATTTTTCCCACAGCCTTTCAGGATCTGACAATGCTGCCTGCAAAACCAAAACTTGCCTGACATTGGAGACGGTGTCACAGAAGCAAACTGTAAAAACAAATCATCAGGAAAGTGCATCTGGGACAGGGAAAGAAGTAAAGCTTTTGCACAACAATACACTCCCTTGATTCATTCTGAACACCTGCTCACCCAAACAGTAGCCCACCATGCCTACACACCAGCCATTTCTCCCTCATTGAATTCCACTCCAGCTCTACTCCCTGAACCTCTCTGTCAGCTTCATCTCCTTGCCTCGCAGACCAATTTGTCTGACTGCTTGTAATTAACTGTTGATTATTGTGCAAAGCACCAGCAAGAATGTCCAAAGCAGATCATTAAAAACAGTTAGACCAACAGCAATGGAAAACAGCTTGCTGCCAGGGAAGGGAAAGCCGTGCGTGGCAGGCAGATGATCTTTGTTTAATGAGGACTGAGGCAGGTTGCTCACAACCAGCAGGGGGCACCCTGCACTGGGGGAAGAGTCTGACCTAAAAAGGTTTGATGATCATGAGTGACACTGTTACAAGTCTAGGGAAGAAAGACACCCAAGAGTTTATTCTCCAGTTGGATAAAGCTAATGAGAGCCACATGGCTAAAATGGTGTGTGATACCTTGGGAACATGAGTGGGGGCTTAGGTTCAGAATTTATACATTCACCAAGAAACAGGAGAAGACCCTGGTTTTCAGTGCAGGCTATCAACATACCTCATCCTCACCGCTGTCTTTCTACAAAGGATTCTAATAAGCTTTGGGACTGATCCACTGCTTTATAATTTCCAAGGACTGTGCAGAGAAGAGGTTCAAGATAGCCGTTGCCATCCCGTCATTTTTAAAGGTCGGCTGATCAGGTGAACTTCTTCACCTGTGCACAGTCCCATGAATGAAAATATAAACAAGAGTTGAGCAAGCTCCAAGTTAAGTCTTCAGGTGAGAGCAGAGTGTACACCTGTGTCTGGGCAACAACTCAGAACAAAATGGCAGCTCTCTCTGCTGCTACACCACCCCCTCCTAGCTACCAGCACTAGAGGTGTGGCCAGGGAGAGAGGGCATGGCCAAGCATGTCAGGACCCAGCTAATCTCTGGGGGTCATGTCGTAGATTGAAGCAGGATGCTCTAATTAACACCAAGGACCGGACTGGTACCCAGACAGTCCCAGGACTGGGATGGAAGGAAGCGAGCAAAGCAAAGGTAAAGCAAATTTTCCTCATGGGCACCTCATACGGTGCTGGTACTGGTACCAGGGCTGGTGGTGCCACTCGTACTGTACAGCCCGACCCTCATGGCCCTTCAAACCTCGTTCTGCCGTTTCCCAGTAACTTTGCTGGGTGCATTTAAGGAATCCAGCTTTCTGCCTTTGATAAAAATAGCCACCTCAGTGTCTCTTTTTAGACAAATTGTCAGTGGAAACCTTTTAAGAAACCATCTTGCTGTGAAATACACTTCTGTTGCTTGAAATAAAGCATCCAGGCAAATGCTGGAGCGGATAATACAAAGTGCCTCCTCAGTTCTGTGTCAACACAGATCATTTTTACACCATAGCAATAGACAACACAGGGCGCGGGGCAGGAAGAGGAGAGAGCCTAAACAGAAACCAACTAACTACTTATGATAAATGTGAACCTTGGAGACCAAAACACTGGAGACGGGTTTTGTTCTCCCTGATTACACAAAAAGAATTGCCAAGCTCAGGATTTATACATGCTATGAATTTAGCTCTGTCCTCAGACTCCCAAGTGGCTGGGAGCTCATGTCATGGAGGTTTCAGAGTAACAGCCATGTTAGTCTGTATTCGCAAAAAGAAAAGGAGTACTTGTGGCACCTTAGTCTCTAAGGTGCCACAAGTACTCCTTTTCTTTATGTCATGGAGGGGTTTTCAGTTGCATCAAGGCTGGGCACCAGTGGGAGGGTGACCACATTCAGACTGAAAACAAGTTTCAATCTGTCCCTAGTACCAAGTGGAAAATAAGGAAAATAATTTTCCTCTTCAAAAAATGAACCATTTAACATGAACAGTCTGGTAGTTAATCCCTTCACTACTGAGCTTGCTCCATGGGAAGTCATGAGGGCAGAACTGGGACGAGCCAGGGTTCCACAGGAATGCTGGCGAGGCACCAGGATGGCCTACAACACTAGGGTTGCCAATTCTCCAGGATTGTCCTGGAGTCTCCAGGAATTAAAGATTAATCTTTAATTAAGGATAATGTCATGTGATGAAACCTCCAGGAATACATCCAACCAAAACTGGCAACCCTATATGGCACTTGAGGCAGCAATGAAATTTCATTTGGCCTCACATCCCCGGGCAGAGGCAGCACCAAAATGCATAAACTCCCTTTAACTCTGGATGGAACCAAAGTACAGTTCTGCACATTTGGCTGCTGTGTAAACCAGCAGCAGATGAGTCAGAAATGTCCTTTTTACTAGAGATTTTTGTCAAAGCTGTCCAGCACTGGACGAGGAGGAGAGCCACGCAATGGCAGGAACCCCTGAAGATATGGAGCATAGTTCTAGTCTCACAACACTGGTTTTACAACATTGTACCTCCACTGACTTAATTGGAGTTACTCCTGATTTCCACCAGTGTCAGTGAGAGGGGCATCTGTCCCTCAGAGACAGAAGTTTGGTTGAGATTATGAGTCAGAAAGTTGGATTGTTTCTCTAAATCTCTTTGGCTTAGAAATAGAGCAGGAAATCTCATGAGAGCAAGAGGCAGGCACATGAGGAAGAGGAAATCTCATGATGAAATATATTCACCGTGATCCTGAGCTGGGACACACTCTTGGATTATTAAAGGATCATCAGTGCCCGTGGCAGGGAGGCAGATGCTGGCAATGGGACAGAGGCGGGGAGAGAAGGAGGAGGCTTAGTAGCGGATTGCTACTGCCTGCTGCTAATAGACCCTAAATTAATTTAGTCCCAAGGGAGTGGCATGCTCCTCCCTCCTCAAAACTGCCACCTTGTGAGGGAAGTGGGGTGATGTCTCACACCTGATTGCTACTGTTAAGTTTGGAATGCAAATGGATTCCCATAAAAACGATTCACCATCTGCAGCTCTGTAATACCACCCTTCTCCAATGTGTTTCTACTGAAAATGCAGTCATCAAATGCCTGCTGCCATTCCATAGCCTTCTTAGGAAGACTGATATTCCTGCTATGCACAGCCACACAGAATGCCAAGATGTAACAGCTGCCAGCCACTTACTGGATCCTGCAGAAGAGTCAAGAAAAGGAGCCACAAATGAGAGCTGAGGCAATCCATGTGATCTACGAGCAACCAAAGGAGAGGATGACAGGCTATGGCAGCTAGCCAGTCCTCATATGTGTCTGCAACAAGGTCACTATTAAATGTAATGGCCCATCAGTTGTCTTTTCCTGGGTGGTGCAAGGCTAGGTGCTTGGAGCTAGTCTCATCTGGCTGGGAGACAGCCCTTCCCTGTCTGACCGACCACCTCCCTGTTGTGAGATTTGGAGCTGAATGTTGCAGCCAAATTATGAGCATAGTGTTATATCTACACAGATACGTAAATTCATAACCACAGTCTGTATACATATCTCATAGTGGCCATCAAGTTCAGAACATTACAAGCTTTCACAAAAGACCTTATACACAATAACATTGATTACAACCAGTTAGAAAAACCTGAAATGTGTCCTGGACTGAACTCTGATGATGTTTTTAAAGGTACATTGATAGAATTCTGCAGCTTGAAGACATGATGCTAGATGCCACAGGAAAATAACTATCCCATGAAGCCTATTGCTTTGAAGGAAGCAAGGCTTAAAATCACATTAGATGTTTGTTTAAGGACTAATGCATTTAGCAATTGTAAAACCTAACTGTAATGTCTTGTTGTTTGTCCACTAAATCACATTAGGCTCTAGCAGTGGGATGTACTTTCTGCTTTCCCCTGCTGTTTCTGCTTCATAACGCTGAGTTTCTCACACATCTTTGCCTCCGGCTTTATACAGTTTGTATTTTAGACCTTGTATTTGTCTGGGTCTGGTTCAGGGGGACCAGAAAGATGTCTTTGAAAGATCTGTTCACCACTAGTCACTCAGGAGCAAAAAAGGCAGGGTGTAGATTCAGGTAGATCAAGAAAAGAGAATAGTATTTCCCTAGTTAAAATTAAAAAGGCAAAGTGGGATAATCAATAACCACCATCTAGGCCAGAGGTGGGCAAACTACAGCCCACAGATCACATCCAGCCTGCGGGAGCATCCTGGCCAGCCCTTGAGCTCCTGGTGGGGAAGGCTAGCCCCTCGCCAGCAGCCTCAGCTTGCCATGCCGCCAGGGCTCTGGGCGATGGGGCCACGAGCTCCTGCCAGGCAGTGCAGCTGCAAGAGCCGCCGGCCTGCCCCGGTGCTCTAGACTGGGCACCAGCATGGCTGGCTCCAGCTGGGCGGTGCAGCTGCCAGTCCTGCTGCTCTGAGCGTCATGGTAAGGGGGCGGGGAGCGGGGGGGGTTGGATAAGGGGCAGGGAGTCCTGTGGAGCAGTCAGGGGACGGGGAGTGGTTGGATAGACATGGGTGTCCCGGGGGGCCTGTCAGGGAGTGGGGCAGTCAGGGGACAGGGAGCAGGGGGGGTTGGATAGGGGTGGGATCCCAGGGGTTGGTTAGGGGTGGGAGGTGCTGGGAGTGGGCAGTCAGGGGACAAGGAGCAGTGGGGGGGGTTGGATAGATCAGGGATTCTGAGGGGGGCAGTCAGGGAGTGGGAAGTGGCAGATAGGGGGAGGGGCCAGGCTGCTTGGGGAGGCACAGCCTTCCCTACCTGGCCCTCTATACAGTTTCAGAACCCCGGTGTGGTCCTCAGGCCAAAAAGTTTGCCCACCCTGATCTAGGCACTGTCTGTAAAGAAAATATATGGTTTTCACCAAAAAGCTCACAGTTTCAGTTTATGTTGTAGTCTCTTGAACCACACTGTCACTGGGGAAAAGAGGCCACTGTTAGCCCTTTTGTATAAGTTAATCCCTGACAGTGAAAACAGATGGATAGCTTGCTTATGGAGTCTGCTGTAGGGTGGACTGAACCTACGGCCAGAGGTAGGAGCTCCCATAATTTATTATAGTGTGACATTATGCCCCAGAGTCTTCATAGAAATATTATGATATGAATGTGGAATAACTAAGATATGTTTTATGCAAGATGGGTCATGTGAGGTATCATTAGAAAGGTTATGATTTACTGAATGTGATTATCCAATTTGTATGCATGAATCATTTCTGTATCTGAAGTTAGGAATATTGACTATGTAACAATTACAACTGTGTGTGTACTTGGGGAACGCCCACCAGACAGTATGCAATCAGCCTGGATCGGCCATTACGAAGGACAATAGGACCTTGAAGATACTAATCTCCCTCCTTCCTGAGAATTTTTTCCTGGGATGCTGCTTTGACACTGCAGGGTCATGTGATCGTGTCACTTGGTATAGAATACCATCCTGAAATGTTGGTACTTTTCCACGGGAAGGGGATGAGGGTCAAAACTGGGAAACAAAAGATTCCCGCCATATGCAAATCCTATTTAAGGCTGGGGAGTGAGTTAATCTTGGCTCTTCTCCTCCACCTCTCCACCCAAGAAGGAAGACTGCTGAAAACACCTGAAGAAACAAAGGAATTAAACTGAGGGAGGTAGCGGTTGAGCTCGAGCAAGACAGATCAGCCTGTAAAAGGAATCCCTGGAGATTTAAGCTGCAAGCCATGCAGTTTACCTTCAAGAAACTCTGCAACCTGTTTGAAACAACATTTAGGGTGAGAAATTATTATTTGTAGTCAGTATTCCTTAGTGTATTAAGCTTAGTTTGCATGTTTTGTTTTATTTGCTCAATAATCTTCTTGGTTTTGTTTGCTATCCCTTATGATCACTTAAAATTTACCTTTTGTAGTTAATAAACTTTTTTTTTGTTTACTCCAAAACCCAGTTTGTACAATTCATAACTGGGGGGGGAAGCTGAGCGTATCTTCCTTCACATTGAGGGAGGGAGCAATTTCATGAGTTTACACTGTATAAATCTCTATATAGCACAAGACAATACAGTTTTGGGTTTATACTCCAAAGGGTGTGTGCACCAAAGTGCTGGACAATTCCCCGAGCTGAGTCCTCCTACTCAGAGTTGATTGCAAATTCTGTGTGATTCCACAGTTGGGTGTGTCCCTACCTGTGTGTGTGCTGGAAAGGGCCTGAGAGCCTGTCACAGCAGCACAGAATAAGGGGAACCCAGGCTGTTGGGACAGGCAGGCTCAGCGGGACCCCAGCACATCAGGTGGCACCCCGGAAGAGAGGGTCTAACCCATCACACATAGTACTGCTAAACTGGGGAAGAATGACACCCTGAAGACTCAGAACCTCTTATTTATCTTCAGGGCAAGCTTCCCAAACACACCACTACCTGCCAACATGCCTTAACCCTCCCCTGGAGCAGCCACTTCTAATGGGGAGAGAGTGGTTCATGACTCTTCATGACTCAAGCAGGTAGCCTGTAGCTTGTCTGCTAAGCGTGGCAACCAGCTGGCAATTATGAGGCAGTTTCTATTTTGTGGCCATGTCTAGTAGGAACTGGCCTGAGAACTCCAGATGGACAGATCCTAGTGTTCAAAAATCCTGAGACTGGTCCCAAGAAATCATGAGACTGGCTTAAAAATTGACGTTTTTTTAAAAAATTCATTCAGGGTTCTTTTTATTGGCCTTCTGATTTTATTTGCCTTGAGTGATATTTGCTCCACAACCAGGAGGGCTAGAAATTTACTTTTTAGAAAGACAGAATGGACAAAAAAATGAGGAGTACTTGTGACACCTTAGAGACTAACACATTTATTTGGGCATAAGCTTTCGTGGGCTGAAATGCACTTCATTGGATGCATGCAGTGGAAAATACAGTAGGAAGATATATATACACAGAGAACATGAAAAAAATAGGTGTTGCCATACCAATTGTAATGAGACTAATCAATTAAGGTGGGCTATTTTCTGCAGGAGAAGAAAACTTTTGTAGTGATAATCAGGATGGCCCATGTCAAACAGTTGACAAGAAGATGCAGTTGACAAGAAGGTGTGAGTAACAGTAGGGGGAAAATTAGCATGGGGAAATAGTTTTTACTTTGTGTAATGACCCATCCACTCCCAGTCTTTATTCAATCCTAATTTAATGGTGTCCAGTTTGCAAATTAATTCCAATTCTGCAGTTTCTCGTTGAAGGCTGTTTCTGAAGTTTTTTTGTTGGAGAATTGCGACTTTTAGGTCTGAAATTGAGTGACCAGGGAGGTTGAAGTGTTCTCTGACTGGTTTTTGAATGTTATAATTCTTGACATCTGATTTGTGTCCATTTATTCTTCTGCGTAGAGATTGTCCAGTTTGGCCAATGTGTACATGGCAGAGGGGCATTGTATACATTGGCCAAACTGGACAATCTCTACGCAAAAGAATAAATGGACACAAATCAGATGTCAAGAATTATAACATTCAAAAACCAGTCGGAGAACACTTCAACCTCCCTGGTCACTCAATTTCAGACCTAAAAGTCGCAATTCTCCAACAAAAAAACTTCAAAAACAGACTTCAATGAGAAACTGCAGAATTGGAATTAATTTGCAAACTGGACACTATTAAATTAAGATTGAATAAAGACTGGGAATGGATGGGTCATTACACAAAGTAAAAACTATTTCCCTATGCTAATTTTCCTGGAAGAATCTGGCTCCCAACATCTAACCTTTATCTCAATGGGAAAAGATATTTAACTTTGAAGTCTACTGACAACCTCTCAAATGTCATTGTTAACCATTTCACTGCTAATCACCATATCCAGAACATCCAGCTAATGCATTTATCCAGGGCAACTGATGCCTGGCTTTAAATGAGAGTCAGGCCAAGCAGAAGAGAAGAGAAGAGAAGAGAAGAAAAACACCAATAGAAATTCCACAAATTTGGGGTCTTCTCCTCACTGCACCTACCAATTTGAAATAAATGCTTCAGAGATCCAAGGTAGAAGCTCCCTACAGATATCTCCAAATCTCTCACTGATTTCAGCTGCCCTCTGTAATATATTTGAATGACATGGGGGAGCTGACAGATTCCCCATCACAAGGCATCCAACATTTGACTAATGAGCAGCATCAGGAAGCATGCCCTGGGCCAGGGAAAGAGCTTCCCAGGGTCTTTTCTGGAAAATCCTGCCTGCCAGCTGTTAATGGATGGGGTTGAATTACTCGATGAATGTTAATGAGCCTATTATGAAGAGCACTTCATCATGTGACAAAGGTGTATTTAATAGTGCTGAAAGGTTTCCCAGAGTAAATTTTAAAAGGTCCTAATAGTGCAATGAAGACTCCATTAGTGTATTAATTACAATGCATCCAGATTTCAGCTCGGCTGCTTCAGGAATGCAGGATTCAAAACGCCCAGCAAAGCCAGAGGATGAGACCGAAATCACCAAGAGTCTGAGGAGGACAGAGATGTAAGCATTCATACCAGGAGGCAAGAGTGATCCTCAGGGCTAGATAAAGAGGCTGGGCTATATAAAGGGATTAGGGAGGCACATCATGGCCTCCCAAAATGGGATTGTAGTACTATGGCGGAGCAGACTAGCCATGGTACTTAAAGTTTCTCTCTGTCCTGTTCTGTAGAGATTCATAGAGTTTAGGGCCAGAAGGGACCATTAGATCATCTAGCCTGGCATCCTGCATAACCAGAGCATTACATCTCCCCCCAGCTTACTGTGTTCTGCCAGTAACTCCAGCCCTGGGCACCGCCTTGATTTTCTTCATTCACACCTGCCGCCTATGTGTCTTCTTTCCGCTGTGCATGGAAAAATCATCTCTCCCTACTTGCCAAGCCACAGCCCACGCCTCATTCAAATCCCTCCTCAAACCTCAGTTCTGCCCTGGCATCTAGAGACCGTGAATTCATTCACAACAGACTGAGATATCTAAAGAATCCTCATGAGCTGAATATACCCAAGGCCAAGTAACCATGTGCTGCTATTGTTGTAAGCCTTGTACTTCTTCACCCAATGCCACTCTGTTCATTGCCCTCATTTGTGGTATCGAGTTTAAAATGAGACTGCAAAGCTCTTTGGGGCAGGAACCTGGTCTTTGAACTGAGAGCCCTGTAAAAATAATAATTGCCGTTCAATACCATGTTTCAATCTTTTTCAGTGAGAACAGGTGCAAAGAGAGTCGCCACCCCCTGTAAATGGCTTTTTGGGTGCTGGGCTCTCCCGTATGCAGTGCTTGCTGTGGGAAGGGGAAGTGATGGTCTGTACAAGATGTTATTGTACAAGTCAAGAAGGTTACTAGGCTTTGCTAAGCAGTGGAGGGGAAGGGGGTCTGTTTAGGGAAGAGAGGGGAATTGAAATAGTCTCCTTTAACACCACCCAGGCTCTCAGCTGGGATGCAGTTATCTTCACAGCCTCTAATAATTTCAAGGAGTGCCATTCACATTCTGAATAACAAATACAATACTTCTGTCTCCCTATAGCACCTTCCATCAAAGCACTTGGCAGACTTCCCAAATCAATCCTCATAACACCTCATTGCTGTCTTTTTGCAACTGGGGAAACGGAGGCACAGGAAGGTGAAGAGACTTGCCTCCGGCTATACAGCAAGTCAACGGCAGAGATGGAAATCCATCTCCTTGGTCCTGACTCCTTTCCTTTCTCTAATGGCAAACCACACTTCATCAGCGATTAGCTATCCTGCATAAACAGTGCACTGAGCGTGTCCCTGCTCTGCAAGCCCTGTTTCCTGGTGGGTGTATCTCATGACAGATTCCAAATCTCCCCCTCCCCTCCCAGTCTACAGAATGTTAACTCTGGATCTAAAATTCCAATAGCTACTACTTGCCATTCTATCAAATGGGAGGGGAAAGTAGATTCATCCCAGCTCTGCCTTACAGTGAATGGAGAACTGCCCTGAACACAGGCAGAGCCCCACTCAGGTCCTTTTGGCTCATCCCCTGACCCTCACGCCATCAGAGTCACATAGAGTAAACTCCAAGCTTATTAGTAAACAGCACCAGTGAACACTAGAGCAACGGTTCTCAAACTGTGGGTCGGGACCCCAAAGTGGGTCACAACCCTGTGTTAATGGAGTCACCAGGGCTGCCTTAGACTTGCTGGGGCCCGGGGCCAAAGCTGAAGCCCAAACACCACCACCTGTGGCCAAAGCCCAAGGGCTTTAGCCCTGGGTGTCGGGACTCAGATTACAAGCCCCTGTCAGGGACTGAATCCCTTGGGCTTTGACTTTGCCCCACCCTACCCCAGGGCTCAGACTGGCTCAGGCTTCAGTCCCCCCTCCTGGGGTCATGTAGTAACTTTCATTTTTGAAAGGGGGTCACAATGCAATGAAGTTTGAGAACCCATGCACTAGAGAAAGAGGTTCCAGTCGACCAAAAATTCCACCTACTTGTGGCTAACAGCAGGCCGACGACAGCTCCAGGAACCTCTGTTTTATACGCCGGTTCCAGGTGTAAATCATAGGAACCCTGACAGATTTCATGGGGGAAACAATAAGCTTCCTGCTGTTTGTCATGGGTGACCAGAGAAGCACATAAAACCACAAATAAAGCCATTTGTATTGCTAAATGAGTCTTGAGTGGGGTAGGTTTTTCGACAAAATATAAATAATAGAAATTAATTTGTCAGTCTGCGTGCGGGGCCTAGCCTGCTCCATGGCAAAACACTGAGGAAAGCTGGTTGAAATAATTATTCTCGACTTAAGCAATCATTCTTTTTATTTCTGAAGGCTAATGGAGTGAAAATGCGGCTTTTCAGACCTTTGCTAATGACAGAGTCAGAAATAATGATCGGGGACCCTTATGTTCCTCTCATAATGAGGAAAGCAACATGAAATGATAGGGATTCGAGCCCTGAACAATCGCTCGCTCTTTATTTAAAAGGCAAATGGAGCATTCAGATGAGTTCTTTAGGTTAATGGAGCCACAAATAGGGTTTTGGGGCATGGATTTTTCATAGATAATGCAGCATGGGCAATATCTTTTCTGGAGGACAGAAATATTTACAGATGTTGGGATTTCACTGACACAGAGAGCAAAGGTAATAGAAGCTGAGATGAATTCTTCATTTCCTTCTCACTTCCCCAGCATGGGGGTACGCACGGTCACATGGCACAGAGCCACTAAGACAGTCTGCTGTGCGTGCCTGTCACGCTGCAAACAGTGGGGAGACAGGGCAGATGCAGTCCACAAAATATTATCTAGGCCTATGCTATGCGGGCCAGTGAGGGGCAGCCATAGAGAGAAGAAAGAGTGTTTGGGAGGAATTGCAGGTGACATCACAAGCATAGCTCCCCACCATGCCCTTTATTTAACATATACTGGAAGCTGTTCAGGTGAGGGGAAGACGAAGTGTGGGCCTGGAAAACCTCTCACCCGTCACCTTCCCTTTTACAAAAAGGGGGCTCGTATCTGTTACCTTGTAGGTACAGAAGGAAGCTGGATACCGGCTCTCTCGTAAGACTCAGACAGATGCACTGTTCTGGTGCAGGTCTCTGTTTAATTGCCACAGTGCTCGGGGGAACAAGTTCATGTTTCATACATGGTTCTTTTCATGACCCTCAGTTCTCTTGTCAGGTGGTCCTCATATAACATATCCTGGGGCTTCATGTCTGCACTTGTCCAAGAGAGTGGGCCCAACTCCTCTCTCACTTACACAAGCTTTACACTAGTTTACTATTGATTTCAAGGGAGGTACTTTTGATTTACAAGGGTGTAAGCAAGAGGATAATCAGACTCAGGGACAATCTCTGCCTCACCATCCTGACTCCGCACACACATATAGAGAGTACTAAGGGAGATCAACGCCATAATCTTAGCTCCCTACAATGGCAGAGTCATTACAGTACTTTACATTACGATCCCTTAATTTCAAGTGCTTTAGTAGAGGGTTAAAAATACAAACACTAGTACATCCATTTAATTGATTATACAAAAGTAGGAGACAATGAATAAGTTCTGAAAGAGACATAATTAGTACAATTAACAATCTCAGGCAATATATTAGTCCATTCAATTCTAGACCACAGGAGTTAAAAAGAGTGCTTTAAACAGTCAGTAGGCTATTTGTAACTCGGTATGTATCATGATCCAATCTCCTGGAAAGAAATAGATAATGGTTCAAAGATATATTTAGTTTTATCAAAGCCAGTTTGGTGTTTATATAAGAAAAAGGAAATTTAATTCCATTGATCTGTCTGGGTTAATGCCAAAAGAAACTAATTTGAGAAATTGGTTCAGTTCTAGGGTACCTATTTTAATAAAGCTAACTGCTTTCCTTGCACTGGGAGCTCATCAGCTTTCACAAGCTCAGCACCATGGGTCTTATAGAATCATAGAAATGTAGGGCTGGAGGAACCTTGAGAGGTCATCAAGTCCAGCCACCTGTACTGAGGCAGGACCAAATAAACCTAGACCATCCCTGACAGGTGTTTTCCAATCTGTTCTTAAAAACCTCCAATGATGGGAATTCCACAGCCTCTCTTGGAAGCCTATTCCAGTGCTTAACTACCCTTGTATTTAGAAAATTATTCCTAACAACTAACATAAAGCTCCCTTGCTGCAGATTAAGTGCATTACTTCTTGTCCTACCTTCAGTGGACATGGAGAACAATTGATCACTGTCCTCTTTATAACAGCCCTTGACATATCTGAAGACTTATCAGGTCGTCCTCCCCACCGTCATCTTTTCTCAAGACTAAATATGCCCAGTTTTTTTAATCTTTCCTCACAGGTTTTGTCAGTGAATGGAGGGGAGATCACTAAGGCACACACACACTTAATAACTTCACGTCATACGTATTCCAGGAACCAGCACAATGTTAAAACTTCCATGGATACGTGTCAACAAAGCCAGCGTGATTCCTTGCTCCTAGATGTATGACCTTGTTCTGGACTGTATTAAAACATGTTTTCTTTGAATGGGCCTGTGATGGAGTCCACTGACCATGATGGCACCTCCTGCTGGCCATCACAGAGATTAGCTCTGCCAGCCAGTGCACCCTCTCCTGGTGGTGCCTTTCCTGTCATCTTCTCCACCTGCAGACCCACCTCAGCCCAAGTACCACAACTTCCTCTTCATGACTCGGCCCTCTGGCTGTGTCACAATCTGAGTTTCCCCCATCTGGGGGTGGGTATCACTGTCTACCAGTCAATCCAGTTCCCCAGTGGCAAATGGGGGGGGGCAGGGCAGGGAATCCAGGCCTGCCCACTACTTTAAGGTGCCAACCCAGGGACCATGTAGATAGCAGCCTCCTTCATTTCCCTGGGCTACTTCCCCATGGCCCCAGCACCGTCTTTGCCCTTTTCTCAGGGCATTCAGCCAGCAGCCAGCCAGGAGCTGCTTCTTGCTCCCCCTGACTGCAACTGCTCCATCTGAGGTGCTACACTTGCTACAGCCTACTAGGAACACAGTCTTCACTCCTTGAGCTACCCACAGCAATTGACCCTGCTCTGCCCTGCAGCTCCTTTTGTACTAAACCTCTAGGCCCTGACTGGCTGCTTTGTGCAGCCTCTCTCCAATTGATTGCTTCCTGAGCAGCCTCCTTAGGCTGAAAGGAGGACTTACACACACACACACACACACACAAAACCTTTCTGGGATGGAGTATGGCAAGTTCCCAAGGTCTCCATTAACCCCTTCCACTTGGGTGTGGGGTGAACACCTTATCATAAGGCCCAACTCATCCAGCAATCCAGATCACTCTGTATGTCTGCCCTGACTTCATCATTATGTACCATTGTACTAACCTTTGTGTCATGTAATTTTTTTTTAAATCAGCAGTGATTTTATATTTACTTTGAACAGCAGCAGACCTAATACTGATTGCTGTGGAACCCCACTCAAAACATCCCCACTCAGTGATGACTCCCCACTGACAATTGTTTTGTGAGATCAGTCAGCCAGTTCTTAATCCATGTAACATGTGTTTTGTTGTATTGCTGGTGGTGTAATCAGGACATTGTGAAGTACTACATCTTACAAAGCCCTACAAAAGTATATCACTCCTACACAGTCACTTTATCAACCAAATTTGTAATCTCATAAAAAAAATGAAATCAAATTTGTTTGGCACGACTTATTTTCCATAAAACTGTATTAAATGGCATTAATTATATTCCCATTCTTTATTGATTGAATATATCAACTTTTCATTTATTTTGCTCGTAACTTATATCATGCTAATTGGCCTATAATTAGCAAGGTCATCCCATTTACCCTGTTTTAATTTTGGCAAAGCATTAGCACTCTTCCAATCTTCTGAAATTCCTGGATATTCCAAGATTTATTAAAAAATTAATATCAGCAGGCCAGAGTCTCCTCAGGCAACTCTTTTAGGACTGTTGGGTAAAAGTTATCGAGGCCTGATGATTTTAAAATGTTTATACCTCGTCGATGTTATCTAACATGCTCCTTAGTTACTAAGGGGCTGGAATATAGTTCATCATCCTCATTTGGACTGAGTAGATCCTCCTGCTTCTTTCAAACTATAGAACAGAAATACCTTCTAAACACTGCTCCCTTTTCTGCATCATCAATAAATTTACCATCTCCATCTAGTAATGGGTCTATGCCATTTTATTCCAGATATACTTTAAAAACTCCTTGTTGTTATCCTTGATATGGTCAGATCTTGGCTTTCTCCCTTTAGCTTTCCTTTTGCTATCAGATTCATCCTCTTCTCCACCCTCAAACAAAAAAGCTGCAGAGAATTTGCAAATAATGTTACTCTGCCTCCCCCTTCACAGACAGAACCCCCTCCCAAAGGGACGGGGGCAGCAGAAAACCTGAGGGAAGGAGAGTCCAGGAAATAGGGCAGAGGTAGAGATCTCCCAACCAGTGTCCTCAGATCCACAAGATTTTTGCCACTTTCAGCACATCTACAGGTTAGGAGAGTCCGACAGAGAGGGGGCAAACTGTAACAGGAGAAAAATTCATAAGTTTCAACTCTCACCAGTTCCATGGCCAGTTCTCACAGTTCTCTCCCATCCACAGGGGAAAATGCAGGCTAAAGAGGTGAAGGGACCTGCTGACTGCCACATAGTAAACCAATGACAGAGGCAGGACCAGACCCCACAGCTCCCAACTACCACTCCTGTGCCTTCTTTACAAATCATCCTCCCCTGCTTACCGTTCCTCATTCCAGACCACCTACCCTATCTTGTCTGCACCTCCACACTTGCATCTAAATGAAAAGCTTTCCAACACTTAAAATAAATATCTTCTATGAGAAGCTTGTTACAGTAATAACACATTCACTGCACACTCACCACATCCTAATAACTAGAGTCTCACAGAGAAATCCTCTTAAACCAAAAAAATACCACAAGAAGTAATGACAATGTTCAACAAAACCCTCTGTAGCAAACAGGAAAATAGAAAGATTGCTTGACCTTTAAATACTGTAAATACATCTATGGTGCCCAAGGAACTGCTACATCCCAGAGCCTCCTGAGCAAATAGCTGATCCCCCAATAAAGCTATCGTCCTACATGTCTCTGTGTAACAGCCCCGTGGCAGAACTCAGCTCCTGCCAATGAGAGAGACAGGGTTAGTTGGAGTAGCGGTCTCCAATCTTTTTGAGTGTGCTAAGTCACTAAGCGAAGTCCTCAACTGGAGCAGCCCATCTCCTTCACCTCTGCTTCTGCTGTGGTCACTAGCCTGCTATGAAGGTTCAGCTATTCCACAGCTCAAGCTTGAGCCCCATGACGGGTTACCGTACGTACGGAGTAACGGGATAGATTGTGGCTGTGTGCCAGGACCCAGCACACTAAGGCAGGAAGTGGGAGCCTGGCTGACCAGCCACAAAAGCCTAAAGAACTAGCCCTATTACATGTAGCTATGGTTAGAAACCACACACTGAAAGGTGAAAAGAGTTAACGTCCTGATTATTGAGGTCCCACGGTCTCAGAGCCAACAGACACTAGGAGTGCTACAGAAGTGATGATCACGCTAGGGAAAGGTATCCGGCAGTGCTCTCCAACATTTACCCCACAAGGACCAGGGGTCACTCAATGAAATGAACAGGCAGCAAGTTTAAACCAAACAAAAGTGGAATTTGTTGCCAGGGAATGTTGTGGAGGCCAAAAGTATAACTGGGTTCAAAAAAGAATTAGATAAGTTCCTAGAGGATAGGTCCATCAATGGCAGTTAGCCAAGATCATCTGGGATGCAAACACATAAGCTAGATGTCCCTAACCTCCAACTACCAGAAGCTGGGACTGGATAACAGTGGATGGATCACTCAGTAATTGCCCTGTTCTGAAGCCCTCTGGAACCCACTGAAGCATCTGGCATTGGCCTCTGTGGGAAGACAAGATACTGGGCTGGATGGACAATTCGTCTGACCCAGTATGGCCATGCTTATGTTCTTAATAGCTCCTTGTGGTTGATGCTGGGAGCATCATTCACAGATTTCAGGCTTTACCACAGGAGTTAAAGATTTATACTCTGTGGTAGTATTATTGCAAATATATACTCTTTCCAAAACTCTGGCACAGGGTTGGGCAAACTACAGCCTGTGGGCTGGATCCAGCCCACCAGCCATTTTAAGCCAGCCCTCAAGCTCCCACTCGAGAGCAGGGTCTGGGGCCGCTCCAGGCGGGGCACAGGGTTGGGGGCCGCTCCATGCGGTTCCCAGAAGCAGCGGCATGGTCCCGCTCTGGCTCCTACATGCTCCAATGGCCCTGCTCCAATGGCCTCCTCCAGCGCTCCAATGGGAGCTGCAGGGGCGGTGCCTGTGGACGGGGCAGCATTCAGAGCCGCTTGGCTGCGCCTTCGCGTAGAAGCTAGAGAAAGGACATGCCGCTGCTTCTGGGAGCCGCTTGAGGCAAGTGCCACCCGGAGCCTGCACCCCTGAGCCTCTCCCCACACCCCAACCCCCTGCCCTAATCCCCCTCCCATCCTCTGAACCCCTCAATCCCAGCCCAGAGCACCCTCCTACACCCCAAACCCCTCATCCCCAGCCCCATCCCAGAGCCTGCACCCCCAGCCGGAGCCCTCACCCACTCCCCCTGCACCCCACTCTGCCACCCCAGCCCAGAGCCCCCTCCCGCACCCTGAACTCCTCATTTCAGGCCCCACCCTGGAGTCTGCACCCCCAACCAGAGCCTTCAGCCCCTCCCACACCCCAACCCCAATTTTGTGAGCATTCATGGCCCACCATACAATTTCCATTCCCAGATGTGGCCCTCGGGCCAAAAAGTTTGCCCACCCCTGCTCTGGCACTTCCATTCAGCAGATGGCAATGGTGAACATGGTTGCTCAATCAATGTCAATCTTTTCTCGAGGCCAGGAGGCCCTGGGTGGACTGTGGAGGCAGCATGCTCAGCACTGGGGCAGAGGGGAAAGGGTGCTTGGAGTCAGCAGTTTCACCTGTGGCCAATTTTAGGAGCCATTTGGCTATGCTGAAAACATTTCCATCCAGTAGTCCTTAAAAACACAACAACAAAAAACACCTGGAAGATCATAATCTGAGCAAGTCTAACCAACACTATTTCTGCAGAGGAAAATTGTATCTTACTAATTTCTCAGAATTCTTTGAATACATCAGTAAAACAGTGGATAAAGGAGAACCAGTTTACATAATTAAGACTTCCAAAAGGCTTTAGACAACGTCCCGCACAAGAAGCTACTAAAGCAGTGGTTCTCAACGAGGAGTACATGTACCCCTGGGGGTATGAAGGGGTCTTCCAGGGGGTACATCAACTCATCTAGGTATTTGTCTAGTTTTACAATAGGCTACAGAAAAAGCACCAGCAAAGTCAGTACAAACTAAAATGTCATGCAATGACTTATTTATACTGTTATATAGACCATACACTGAAATGTAAGTACAATATTTATATTCCAGTTGATTTATTTTATAATTATATGGTAAAAATAAGAAAGTAAGACCTTTTCCAGTAATAGTGTGCTGTGACACTTTTGTATTTTGATGTCTGATTCTGTAAGCAGGTAGTTTTTAAGTGAGCTGAAACTTGGGATACATAAAACAAATGAGACTCCTGCAAGGGGTGCAGTAGTCTGGAAAGGTTGAGAGCCACTGAAGCTAAGTCACCATGCGGTGAGAGGCAAATTATTGTCTGGATCAAACCCTGGGTAGGAGACAGAAAGCAAAGCGGTCAAATTTTCATCATGGCAAAAAGGTGATTAGTAGGTGCAGCTAGGTTCCATCTTAGATCCTGTGTTGTTTAATATGTTCATTAATAATCTGGGAAGGGGGTGTGGGTAATGAAGGAGCAACATTTGCAGATAACATGAAGTTATTGAGGTGAGTCAGGACCTGAGAGGACCATGAGAAACTTCAGAGGGACTTAAACAGACTAGGTGAATGGGCAACACAACAGCAAATGAAATGCAATGTTGATAAATGCAGAGTAATGCACATAGGAGGGAAAACTTTAAACTACCGGGACACTTTCCAGGTAGAGGTGGACAGGCATTTTGTAATACAAAATACTGATTGATTAGATGAGTAAAGAGCATTTCATGGCACGGACGGACGGACACCCTCTGGTGGTCAGGGCACACCCTTACAATGCCAGAGACCCAGGTTCTAGTCTCCCATCTGCCCGACTCAAGTATCTTGGTTCTGCCTTGATGCAGAACCAGACATCTTTTGAAATCTCAAAGTTTTTTGGAATGGGAAAACCATTTCCAGCCCTGTGCTACTTACAGGGTTCTAAATTAACTGTATCAGCTCCAGACACGAACCTGGTCATCGCTGTAGACAGCTCAATGTGCAGCTGAGGTACCAAAAAAGGCAAGCCGAACAAGGCATCAAGGTGTAAGCATGAAATAGTGAACCATATGCCACTATGTAAATCAATGGTGGAGCCTCGTCTGAAACAGTACAGGCAACGCCTGTCATACATCTCAAAAAGTATATTGCAGAACTAGAGGCATTTCAGAGAAGGGCAACAGGAATGATCAAGGACCTGGAAAAAACTCTTATCGGACAGAAGCTTGAAAAGATTGGGCTTGTTCCTTTAGACAAAGGAGATTAAGAAAAGGGGACATGATAAAAGCAGATAAAATAATGACTGGTCTAGAGAAGATAGATCAGGAGCTCCTGTTCTCCCTGCCTCATAACACCAGGAAACATGCAAGGAAATTAAAAGGTGGAAAACTCAAAACTGATCAAAAAACATTTTCACACAACTTGTAATTAGAAGGTGGAATTAATTGCCACGGGAAGTTGTTGAGGCCAGAACTTAACATGATTCAGAAAAGGACTGGATATTGATATGGAGATCAAGAACTCCACAGCTGACATAATTAATTTTAACAAACACTGCAAAAGGGACATAAAACCTCATACTTCAGAGTTTTAGCAAATCTCCAATTATTACAGACCATGATGAAACCTAATGTGGGGGGCAGATTATCCCACATCTGCCTATTGTGGCAGCCTAACACCTTCCTCTGAAGCATCTGGAGCTGGTCATTGTCAGAGACAGGGTATTGGACTAAATGAACCTAAATGATCCAGCTGTTCGTGTTCCTTCTTGGCTACAAGTTTTGTTGCAGCGAGGCAGAGAATTGAGTGTGTGTTCATCTGTGTAATCCTTACATTGCCTTGAGGAACAGCACAGCCCCTGAGAAACTAAACACTCTAGGGAAAGAAGCTTACCTGAAGCTATGAGTAAACCCAGCTGCCAAACCTCTGGCACAAATTTTGTCTATTTCCTCTTCCAAACAGTCCAAGGTTTGGGTGCCTTTGTTCCCAGACCTGTACCTGAAAGATAAAAGAATTAGCAGGACTTCTTTAATCTCTGTGTTCTCCCAGATAAGTATATTAGAGGAATTCGATAGGTTAGAAAATATTTATTTTGTATTTAAAATGAAAGCGCATCACACTGTGTATTCCTGTATCTTGGCAGAGACAAGACTGAGCCACACTGTCCCCTACACCTGACTGCAGGGATGAGTGTGTCATTCACTGTGTCCAACTTGGGTAAATGTTAACAAAGACACTGGCCTGTACTTTAAGCACAGTTTATGTCAGATGTTCTATAGAATACGTGAGTTCTGAAAATTCCCTACAGAGCTGTGGTTAATTTCCAAAATCGTTTCGGGAACTGGCCTGCAGTTCAGCATACAGGGAACCCGCATTCAAAGTCTGAGTGTTACCCAGCTACTGATTGAGGGGACAGATCTTTGCAATGCTCTCCTTCTGATGAGTGCCAGGTTTGGCCTCGATGAGCTTTTCTTCAGCCACCTCCAGCCTCCACTTACTCTCACTGGAGGGAAGGTCATGTAGTGCCTGAGGCAGAAGGAAGTGAAAAGGGGTGGGGTGGGGGGCTGCGTTATTTCCAAATTCATATAAAACATGGGTAAAAGTTGGGATCAGTGCACATCTCCACTGCAGGCTATGTGGCTACTGTGGGCTAAGAAGCTTCCTCTCTAAAGGCTGAGTAGAGTTTCCACAGTTTCTCTTCCATAGGACCCCTTGTAAAGATCTAAGTGCCAGGTGTACCCACAGCCAAAGTCCCAGGTGAGTCCACATGGACTCCCCATGCCCAAAGGAAATAGACTTCCAGAGAAGGAGGCTGCCGATCCTGAAAGGAATCTCTGCATGGACTATTCTTATGACTAAGCAGAGGTGGGAGATGCAGTTTGTGCTCTTCACATCTCAGCAACACGGGGTTTCTGTGTTCACCACTCCCTTGTGCAAGGGGTGGAACATGTCAGCCCACCTAAAGAGCAACTACAGCACCAGGGCCAAATTCTTTCCTCAGCTACACCTGCACAATCCCACTGACTTCAGTGAAGTGACCCCACTGTAAGGGAGAGGATACTTTGGCCCAGTCAGGATTTAGGGGATTGAAATGATATTAAGCCCATTGTTTCAAGAACTATGTTTAAACACTGTTTTATAGAAGGGACTGGCATATTTTCAGATCCTAGTGCAGAGCATTTCTTGTGCCTCAGTTTTCCCCCTCACCCTTTAACTATCTTATCTATTTAGACCATATGCTCTTTGGAGCAAGGACTGTCTCTTACTACAAGTTTGTACAGTGGCCAGCCAATAGTGCTACCATAATGTAAAGAATAAATAAGGCTTTATACATGCTTATTGTAATAAACAGATACCTTAAGAATGGAGCTTCCCACTGAGTCACTTCCAGAGAGGTCTGCACTAGAGTGAAAAAGCTGCATTTGCCAAAGCAGACATCCTCCAAGATGTCACCATTCAAACTGTCCCTCCAGACTTCCACAGTCCCTCTGCCCTATGGGAGGAAACACCATCCTAAAGTACAGGCACCCTATCAATTTGACAACAGGGGCAGAGGGCTACATCAGTTTAGATAAAAGCACTGATCTCAAGCCAAGCTTAAAAGGTGGGTTATTGAATTAACTGCCTCCCACCATTTGTCTATCACTTTCACTTGTCTCCACGCTCCCCGGTTACAAGGATGAATAAGCAAGTTACCCAACCCTAGAAACCTCTGTCCGGTAAGCCCTCCCAGTGACTGAGCATCACATGCTCTGCCAGGGCACCTTCACCAACTGCTTTTCTTTTCTTGCCTTATTCTCCCAGTACAACACAGCAGAGAACAGGAAGAGCACCCCAGCTCCCTGGCTCAGACTTTTATACTGCTTGCTATCTTTTCCCAGCTGTCCAGTTGGTCAGCTAATTACCTGGCTAGCTCATCAGCCTCTCCACGGGTGCAAATGATCCCCACTAAACATCCAAACCCAATCAGATTATCTAACTCCCTCCTGTTCTAACTGCACCCAGTGCCCTGTGAATTCTTCAAAGTGGCTCCCAAAGGGGCTCTATTTGTAGCTGCTAACAGCACCCCCTGTCACAGGATGTAGCATCTCAACAGAGATCAGGACAAAAGACAAGAGATAGAACATAAAGGGATCTAAATACTTACAAGCAGGAAGGGAGTAAGGCTCAGCCTGAAGCAATAGCAGTCAAAGGCAAAATGACCACTATAGGGCTGTGCTTGGTTGTCCCCCTTAGATTTAAAGTACCAGCTAGCAGGAGAACCTGGTTGGAAAGTCTCTGGTCAAAGAGTAAATTCGAATAGGGAGTTGGTTGATAGTTGGTTGCTATACACCAAAGATCACAAAATATTCAGGTTGCTTTTAGGCCCAAGAGACCAGTCACTTACCCCAGGTCAATTTGTACCTTAGATCTCTTACCAAAAGCCACTAGTCTTGTAATACACTCACTGAAGGTTTATTAACTAGGAAAAAGAAGTGAGAGAAGGTTAAAGCAGGCAAACATACATACACAAATGAGTTACAGGTTATGGTTTTAAAGGGTGACAGAGTTGTAGTAATCTGTCAGCTCTGAATGTCTTTTAGGGTTTACGCAAGTTGACTCTGGGGATCTCAGCTTCTGTTTCATACCTCTGACCCTGTGAGAGTCCAAACAGCAAGAAAAAGATGAAAAATTTTCTTGTCAGCTATTTTTATTTCCTTCTTCCAGAAATCAAGCTGATAGGACGAGCCCTCAGTGTGAAAGGGCAATTAATAAAGTCTTCGTATTGTTATGTCCCACAACGGCCTATTTAGTTTTGATAGGCCTTCTTATAGGCCTTTTTGATAAGCAAGAGATGAATGCTTCTGATTGAGTTCACAGTTTCAGACCAAACATTTGTAAAGCAAAAATCTAAATATTACCTTATAGCACCTGATAAAGATGTTATAAGTGAGCTTAACACCTGGAGCAACTTACAAGCATTTGATAACATCTAACCGATAAACACATTGTTATAAGTTTAATACCATCTTCACTATCCTAACACATAGGTGAAACAGACTAGTTTCCAGCAATGAATTTGTCAGTGCTGAGCTGAGGCATAAAGCCTGGCCAAGAGTTGGCACCTGGGGTCTGCCAGCATCACACCCACTTTCAAAGCATTTGGGCTTGTCTCATTGGCCAAAACTCCACCTGCAGCCTCCTGAATTCTGTTCAGCCTGAGTGGGTTGGGTTTCCTTTAACAAATCGACCCTTCTTGCCTCTGGTTCAGCATTAATTGATTGGAGATGCTTTTAACTGTTCCTTTTGGGTGTATTAATTTTTTACAGATCAGGTTTAGTTTGATGAGGCAGGAAACCTGAAACTGTTCCTGGCATCTCTTATGTACTTAGAATAACTGCTCTAATGCATCCAGAGGAGCACACAGCAGCAGAACTGGTAATGGATAGGGCTTGGGAGGGGGAGCAGTTGGTGGAAAAGGGGGGAGGGGGCCCATCGGTGGTCACCTATCCATTTCCAAAAAAGACAGCAGTAAGTGATTGCTTACCTGCGTTGTCTTTTATATTAAACAATTTTCCCAGCAATGCGAGCTTTTCGATCAGGCTGAGCTGCTGGCATTAACAGATATTAAATACACTCAGGAGAAATATGATCAAATGTTTGAAGTGTCTAGTAAATGTGCTGTTAGCCATCCTCCCAGGGAGGCTTAGTGCAAGCTATTGTGTTTTGCTGAATGAGAGAAAGGCTGGAATATTAGGCAGGGAATCCAAAGGCAATTTTATAGGCAGTGTTATGAGGGTCTGGAACACATTGCTAAAGGATTGGAAGTGTTTCTATTAGAGCCATCAAATTACTTGCTATTCTTAAACATTGAAATGGCATTTTACATTTTAAAACCTCCTGGCTGGTACCTGAAGAGAATAAGAGGCAAAAGTTCCATCCTTTGCGACAAAAACCTCCTCACCCCTACTCAAAGTTGAACTGTGACCTGCTATTAGATCAGGCAAAGGATTCCTGCTCACTTCACACCCAGAGAGTAGCAACAGATACGTTGCTCTCTCAGACATAACTCTGTTGAAGTTGGCGGAGTTACACCAAGGATCAGATTGGATGATTGTCAGTCCTCTCATGCTCTCAGGAAGATGGCCTGGATCACCTAATGGGCCTTTTCCTTCTGTGATTTGTTCCTCCAATAGGATTTGCCACCTTTTTAGTTCTGGAAGTGATGGATCACTAGCAAACCACCATCATCAGAACAAAACTATTTTATGGGAAGGCAATCAGTAGAAGAGAAGCCACTCAATTGCTCTAGATCCACTGATTTCAGTGGAGTTACTCCTCCTTTATGTCAGTGTGAGAGCAAAAATAGGGAGGAAGGATGATGTCTTGAAGTCATTGGCTTGATACTTAAGTAATCTGGGCACAGTTCCTGATTCTGTGAGTGATTTCCAGTGTGACCTCGGATAAGCCACTCAATTGCTGGAGTGAAAATGAAGTGAAAGGGTGTCCAAAAAAAGGCAGAGAAGCTACCCATTGAAGGTGTATGGACTGATTGTGTCTGTTTCACATCCCATCTGCAGCTCTAAGGTCCATGAGAAGGAATCTGGGGCCACTTCCTCTTGTTGATACGCCAGGAAGCGATCTATGTCTGGGCTTTTGGAAATGTTGTTTGTACTGGGCAATGTAAAAATGCCCTCACAGAAGCATTCATATCTTACAAATAGCCTCTCTATCCCTTCAGGACTGTTCCACCAAGTCATCAAAAATAAAAAAAACAAAACAAAAATGTCATGGGGTGGGGAGAGAGTTTCCAAATTTCTCTGGGGGAGGATGGCTGTTGTTTACACAAGAGATCCCTTGTATCAGTAACAAATATCTTACTTTTCTGTAGTGTTTTTTTTTTATCTTGAATGAGCCCAAAGTTCTTTATAAACTATTCCATATACAAGAATCAATTCACTCAAGAGCAGCCATCACAGGGCTGGACACAGCAGCTATTTAACAGAGCACAGCATTGCTGTGGAGTATTTTAGGACTGGAATTGAAGAATTTTATGCCAAGCTGAACCTGCATGTGGAGTTTAGAGACAGACTTAAATTGCTCAAGTTGGAATTTTACCTGAACCCTGGGCTAACACACATCTACTCTGGGGGAGAGAAAGTTTCCAGAGCTAGCATACTTTCTTCTGTAGGAGGAGACAGTATTCCAGGGTCTCCAATGGCCACAAGTCAGACCCTCAGTTTTATGTCTGACTTAAAGGACTTAGGGCCTCCTATAGATTACACCCGTTTTACACCAATGACTCCACTGATTTCAGTGGAGTTACTCCTCCTTTATGTCAGTGTGAGAGCAAAAATAGGGAGGAAGGATGATGTCTTGAAGTCATTGGCTTGATACTTAAGTAATCTGGGCACAGTTCCTGATTCTGTGAGTGATTTCCAGTGTGACCTCGGATAAGCCACTCAATTGCTCTAGATCCCCATGTGTAAAATGGGAATAATGATATTTACCAATCTCACAGGGGGTTGTGAGGATAAATTCATTAATGTGTCCAAGATGCTCAGCTACTATCATGATGGTGGGCTATTTATGTAGCTAAAGTGAAGAGATATATAGAATCCAGCCCTGGGAGTACGGCACCATTATTCTCCTCTGCCTTGTGTAGTTCTTTACGCCAATATAAAATGCTACCAAATCCAAATTCTTCATTCCCTTATGCCAGTGGTAGCATTTTACACACTCACTGTCAGGTCTGTGCTGAGTGCAGCTCTACCCTACCACACACACAACTGGTTAGGTGCATTGTGGAGGATTTTAAACCACTCCCAGAAGCAGGATATCCAAGTAGATGGACAATTGTCTGATCCAGCCAGCAAACCCTATGGCCCTGTGTTTGTGGTAGTTCTAATTGCAACCCCCTTCCATTCTCAACCTCTTTTCTTTCACTCAGAATGTGACAGATCTGGATAGATTTGAATCATAGGCGTCGACTCCGTGGGTGCTCTGGGGATAGAGCACCCAGGGGAAAAAAAATAGTAGGTGCTCGGCACCCACTGGCAGCCCCCACCCCATCAGCTCCTCCCGCAGTGTCTCCCGCCCGCCAGCAGGTCCCACGGATCTCCTCCTCCCCCTCCTCCTCCCAGCACCTCCCACCCCAGCTGTTCAGTGGCATGCAGGAGGCACTGGGGGGAGAAGGGGGTGGAGCAAGGGCTAGGTGCACTTGGAGGAGGGGGCAGAACGGGGGAGAAAGAGGCAGGGCTCCGGAGGAGCAGGAATGGGAAGAGGTGGGGTGGGGGCTCGAGGGAAGGGGTGGAGGGGGGCAGGGCCTGGGGCAGAGAGGGGGTCAAGCATGCACGCACGCACACACCCCCAGCAACTCAGAGAGATGGCGCCTCTGGATTTGAATTAGGGGCTGTGATGGGATGTAATCCCCACACTGGCCCTGAGAGGGTATATTAAGCCCAATTAACTACCCGGGCTGCATCTGGAGGAGGAGCCAGGGAGCAGGAATTGATTAATTAAACATGAGGATCAGCTGGGCAGGGAAAAGCTTATATAAACCAGGAAGCTGGTAACAAAAGGGGGCTGTAAGAAGTCAGGCTGGAGTCACTCACTGGGAGGCTGGCAAACCCAAAGAGAAAGAGTAGGTAGAAGAAGGCTTAGGGGAATGGCAGCAAGGAATAGCAGTACAGGCCTTAGCTGCTAACCAGAGGACCCCTGTACAGGATCCTGGAGTAGAGGACAGGTTTGGGTTCCCCTATTGACTACTGGGGAAGTGGCACCAGCAGTGGAGTGAACTAGAAGAGTGCCTGGGTCATTGTAGGAATGACAGAGACTTTGAATGACTATACCCCAGAAAGGGGGAACATGTATGGTGACCTGGCTGGAGGGCCGCGTCAAGAAAAGGAGGCTGCAGTTGCTGAAACAAGAGGGACTGTAAGGTGAGATAGGACAGGATAGATCCCACCAGGAGAGGGTGCAATGCCTGACTAGAGCTAATCCCTAGGACAGCCAGCAGGAGGTGGCTACTAGCGTTGTGTGAACCCTATGACAGCTGCCATATGTTATATATTTTCCTGACCATTATCTCCTATAGCAAATGTACTTGGGTCTGATGATCGCCATACAAATGATAGTAAAGGGGTCTTAAGTTCTTACATCACTTAGGCACTCTTGAAAATTTTACTCCCTGTTCCTGCTGAGCTTTCATTTCTAGAGCTGAGCAGGAAACCATTTTCCTGTCCCTCAGAGTTTTGCGAGTTTGACATTTTCTTCCTCCACCCCCTTAAATTGGAATGAAAAATCAATCTTGAAGTTTGCAGGAACTGGAAAAAAACTTTAAACATTCAGTATGTTGTGGGTTTTTTCAATTTTCCCCTTTTTTTAAAAAACCTTTTATTTAGTCATAGATTTTAAAACTTAGGTTTCAAAATGAAAAGTCATTTCAAAATGAAAAACCAGAATTTTTCACTCTGAAAATGTTGTCATAATGAAATATTTAGACTTTTTTTTTTTAAGTTCAGCATGTTTTCAAGTTGGGAGATTTGTGGAAATCAATCCTGATTGGTGAACTGTTTCTGTTTTGACTAATTAGCATTTCTGATGGAAAAATTGTTTCATTGAAAAATTCTCGACCAGCTCTATTTGTTTCTCTTTACTCATCTCCCTATTACAGTTATACGTCTCTCTGTGCCTCTGACACTTACCTCAAACCCTGCAAGACCAACCAGCACAGAGCATTTAGGAAAGCGAGGATCATGAATGCCTAACACAGAGTACCCTGAGCAGTAGACAAGGAGGGAGGGAATGTCATGAAACAGAAACCATGTAGGTCTTGCAGCCCTGGGGAGAGACAGCACAGAAACCTGGGACTGGAATATAGGCATTTGAGTCACTTCAACACTTGCTGTTTTCTTAACAATGATTTTCTGACAGGACCGCATCATGCAGGCAGACAATGCAATGGCTCATTTCTCAACAGCCAGCTCCTAGGAGTCTTTGTTGCAAGTATCTTCCTCTTAATAAGTAAACCCTAATAGCATCTTAGACATTTCCCATACCCTCTGGGGGGAGTTCCTGAGTGGCCTCTTATCCAAATGGAAGAAGCCTTGATGGTCTGGAAACGGTCTATTCCCATAGACCCATCCAGCTGAGCACACAAAATACTACCACCTTAAATGGAGTAAGTGGTTTGGTGGCATGGTTCATCCAGGGGTTTCACTTTATAGTTTGAAAAAGAAATTGGAGGAGAGGGAAAAGTGCTTTTGGAAACCTCTGGAGAAGAGGCACTGGAGCAGGGAGAACAAAATCTGCTCTGCAAGACTTACTGCAATGCCATGTTTCCATTGCAGTGAAATGGAGGGCAGCTCCTTCAAGACTGGACAGGTCAAATCCATTCCAAAAATCAGGTCTGCTCTGGAGAAATCAGGATAAGCAGCATTGTGCAACTTGAGGTGCCATCTTTCAGATCAGAGGTAAAACCAAGGCCCTACCCCCTTGGTAAAGATCACATGGCACTTTCTTCAAGACACAGGGTGTTAGACCCTGGGATCTTAGCCAAATCCCCAGTGAAATCTAACATAAGCCAAAGAGGAGCAAGTAAGAAAAGAATTAGCTCTCCTCCTCAGGAACAAGACTAACAGACTAAAATTAAGCAGCACATTACAGGCAACTAAAAAAGATCTTGCTTCCTCCATTCTCCTCTACTGCTTTCAGTTGTTTTTGGATGCCCTCACCCTGCTGAACAGCTCATAAAATGAAGGAGAGTGTTTGATTAGAAACCTTTGCAAGGTTAGAGAAAACACCTTTCCCTTTAATGAAGAACAGTCTCTATCTGTTTAGCATCCCTCTCGTGTGTCTGTAACAGATACAAGCAGAATTGATTTTCTTCCCTTCAGAGCTGCTAATTGAAGGCCCGCTCTGATGTAATGGTACCAGTAAAATTTCCACTTGTCATCTCTGTTTTTTCCCATTGGTGCATGCCGCTCCAGTACAGAGACCCCTAAGGGAAGGGGGGGAGGCTTAGGGGAGAAGTAGTGAGAAGGGCTGATTAGTCAAAAATCAGTATAAAGAAACTGAATATCTAAGGTCGTACTGCAGGCAGGCATTTAACAGCCTGACAAATAGCTTAGTAAGTAGTGTTTCTAGTAGTCCCTGCCATCTTGAGCTGTGGTCCCATCAGAACACCCAAGCAAACCAGCACTGGCTTTGGTCAGAATGTGGGTGGAAGATTCCCAACGAAAACCCTGGATGCTGCAGATTGAGATGCAAGTTGCTAGAAAAATACAAGATATCATTATCAGCCTGATCTGGTTCAGAATGGTGTTTGGTGAGCTATGCTGGTAATTGGGTGACCAGCTAGCAAGTGTGAAATCGAGACTTGAACACATTTACTATTCAGGCCTGGTCTACACTTAAAACTTAGGTACACATAGCTAAAGTGCTCAGGGGCGTGAAAAATCCATACCCAAGAGCTATATTGTTACACCTACCTAACCCCTAACAAAGCATTCTTCCGTTAACCTAGCTACCATTGCTCTGGGAGGTGGCATCCCTCTAGCAATGGAAAACCCCTTTCTGTCACTGTAGTCTGTCTCTGCACCAGGACGTTACAATGGCCTAGCTATGGCAGCATAGATATGCCACTACAGCACCCATAGCAGATACAAGGCCTAAATCTTCGACTAAAGAACATGTAGTAATGAGATCAACCACAAAGCACCTCAAGAGCAAGACCCAGTCTTAGATGAAAACTATTGTGGTTCCCTGTTGCACCTGCAGGCCCTGAATCTGTAGACACTTCTACTGACCATCATTAGGAGTCTCATTGGACTCTATAGGGATGCTTACATGAGTAAAGTTACTCCTATGTGCAAGTGTTTGCAGGACTGAGCCCTTTGAGTAAGACCATTCCTGGGAGATTCTGAGCTCCTGCTACTCCTGGTGAAGTTCCTGGGAGTTGCAGGGGCTCTCTCAAGATTTGCCCCACGCTCTTTATAAAAACAGAATTTCCAAAGCCTTTAGAAAGACTTACTACTGCTCATCTATCTTCATGGCTGTGCAGGACTCTCAGTAGAAGCTGCCATTGCACTGATGCTTCCCAGGCAGGAGCTCCAGCGTGGGGAATGTAGAGACAGGACTCCAAGAATGCAGAACCCCTTTGAATGCACAGGGAGAGCTAGGATTTTTTCAAAGCGGCAGTAAGATAAATTAAGTTTATTAGTTAAAACAAATTAAGTTAGCTGAAAATGTTGAAAAAGCAATAACTTCTGTTTTTCTATGCATTCATATAGAAGATGCCATATCAGTCCTGTCCTACACTGCACCAGGCTATAAAGGCAGCAACTTCCTAGCTAAGTTTTTGTTTTAAATATATATTTTGAACATTTTTTAAACTTTGTGATTCATTCTTTGGAGCTAGCTGTAGTGATTAGACCAACCAGTTGGAGTGGTTAGGGAGAATTGCAGATGTTTCTCTTTCTCCCACCCCCACCCCATGAGTAATTACACCACTAACCAGGCTTAAGGCTAAAATTTTCAGAACTGACGTTCCCAACCCTTTAAAATCAACTTTTCTGGGTCACTCACCTGTTAGCTACACAGTGCTTGGCTCAGAAGTGCAATATAAATAAATAAAAGATAATGTAAGTAATTCAATTCCAATTCAAGCAAAATGAACCTGAAAGAAATGAGATTTTCTTGTCAAAATCATTCCACTTTTCAAGCCCTCATTTTCCTAACAATGCTTTAATAACTGTGTTATGGGAATGACTAGCTTAGCAGGAGACATTAGAACTTGTCAAGGTTTCAGGGCAGGAGGGAAATGAGGTGGAGTGATTGCAGGTTGTGGCCACGCTGGGCTTTACACCAGTGAAAATAACAATGTATCAATTTAAGACTATTCCCCGCCTCAACTCTATTTACTGGAAAGGAACAATGAAGACTGCTGGCAAATTAATCTTGCTGGAAGTCTGTCTATAGGGCTCTGACAGAACAGAGGCTCCTAGTGCTGCCTACTGTACATCTTTGACCATTAAGTGTCAGTGCTATTGACCCTGGGGAGCACTTAATGGTGCCATTTATTTTAATTTCATATCACTTTGCACCAGTTCTTTAGAAACACAATTGCAGGAATTGCTTTACGTTGAGTCAATACTAGCTAGACAGCTTGAAGGCAGCATACAGGTTTCTTAAAAACAACATGCCCAAAATGTGGGGCAAATCTTATTTTTTAAATTATGTCGGTTTGCAAACTCTGGAATTTTTGGTGGGCTTTTTCCTCAAATAAGTTTTCCCAAAAAGTGCTATTTCCTTTTCTTAAATTAATTGGTGCCCGTTAACCAATATCAGATTTACTATGTAAAACGTATACAATGCCTACACCCAGCTACCCCAAGGCTAATGGACTTTCACCAGCACTAAAGTTCAAGTTGGTTTACAAATAGAAAATAACAGGAAAAGTAGGCCCCTGCTACCTGGTGTGCTCACCTGGGGATAGCATCTCAAGATACCGCATTCAACTATGAGCATCTCAAGTCCAGAATACATGTCTGCTTGTTTAAAATCCTAATTCTAGAAGACACTCAGGCACCTAAATATCTTTACGCATATGGGCCAAACTCCAAATATCTTTGAGGATCTGGGCCTAAGACACCATGATGACTGGGCATAGAATAACCAAATAGAAGACTGGAAATATCTTGACAAACTGAAGGAATCTAGAAAAAACATTAAAAGTGACTGAGGGCAATGGCTTTTGTGGGAACATAGGGAGGCTTTCATGTGTGTGTGTGGGGGAGAGTTTGTGGGGGCAGGTATTGTGTGTACCACTGCCCTTTAATGGGTGAAATCAGAATGGCACAAGTATATGTCAGCTGGGCACATCTATAATAAATAATTTACTCAGTGAATTTCACTTTTTTTCTGTTTATAAATAGCACATGGACTACTTTTTTTTTCTCAAAAGTATTTTAAATTTGCCAAAAAGTTCTTGATCTGTAGTCCATTTACAAACAGTCTGTTGTGAAAATTGAATATCCGACATTTCAGCTGTTTTGATTGCCCCCATAGGTGACACAGTATGGTTGTGTTCTCTGATTGAATGAATATAATTCTTAGTATCAGGTTTCCAGGGCAAATACATTTACAAATTAAAAATTCACCTTCTGTCACTATTCCACAATATACCATTAAAATTCCTGCCAGTGAACTAATTCCCTTGAATCCTACCTACCAACGCCCAGAGGAGGGATATAAAGTTAACAAAGACACAAAGAAGGACACACCAATGTTATTTCTGCTGGAGATACACTGCTGTGGGAGTCATTCCTGTAGTGTAAACGCCTCTTTCTACAACTACACTTTCATGGATCTATGTTTCTGATGTTAAGTCATTTTCAACAGTAAAAGCAAGGGGACACGACATTTGTGTGAAATGCAGATAGTTTTGAGATCCCAGTGAGTGATGTGTCTCAAACATTTCTGAGTGATGCCTAGGATATTTGTGGAGAGCCAAACCAACAGGGGTGCAAACAGAGTGTGACCTACTATACCTTGGGGAAGTGTCTTGTAGCCCCCATATTCCTAATTTTTATATAATTGTGATCTTACCTTACAAGGCATGCTTTATATGTATCAGGGGAAAGGTTATGATCTGTTGAAAGTTATTTCTCCATCCATATACAGTATGTGCATCATTAATGCATATGAAGTTATGAGAATTGTGTTGTATGGTTGTAACTAAAACATGCTGTAAGTTGGGGAATCAGCCAGATATTAGCTCCCCAGAGGCAACAGCAGGGAAAGTAACCAATACCCGGGAAGGGTGTTAAACAACCCATCAACAACCATTGTCCAGCAAGGGAGCTACAATTCAATGACTCACCTGCATGAGGCCACACCAGGGGAATTGCTCAACCTTGTCTGGAGACTCAACAATGCTACCAGACATGCCAGGACTTGTGCTCCCCAAGCACATAGGACTGAGGGTAGAAAACAGACACTGTGGCCACATGCTGGGCCTTTCTCCTTCACCCACCTACGCTGCAAGCAACAAGGACACTCTGAAGTCTCCAACTGAGGGGACTGACCCAGATTTCAAGGGTGAAACCTGTGTGCTATGAACTGCAATGTCCAGTGGGGTGAGAAAAACTGCTCAGTCTAGTTGTTGCCCAGTCTAATAGGGTTGAGAGTTAGACTAGGTGCTTGTATTTTATTTCTGTTGGTAACTAACTCTGACTTTTTTCCTATCACAGATTTTAAGTGATATTAAATCTTTTGTAGTCAATACATTTGTTTTACTGTTTATCTTTACCAGTGAGTTCGTACGAAGTGTGTGTCAAAAGTGCTCAGGTTTTACAAAGGCTAGTGTACATCCACTTTCTATTGATTAAGTGGTGAAGCAATTAATACATTTGCATTGCTCGTCTTGAGCAGTGCAAGACAGTATATTCCTAGGGTACAGAGCTGGGGGGATTTGGCTGGTGCCTTTCCCTGTGTGGTTCATGAGTGGCTCTCGGCGCATTCATGCAATCTAGCTGGGTGTTGGTCTCCACATGTGGTTGTGCTGAGTGATAACAGCACCTGGAGGGGTTTGCTGCTGGTCACTAGCAAGGCATTGTGAGAGGCAGCCCAGGCTGGAGAGAGTTCAGGGGGCACTGTGGTCCCACAGTCCCAGGCTCCATCTGGGAGGATCCCATCACACAGAGTCCTAGCAAATTCATTTAAAAATGCAAACAAATATTGGTGGTAACTTGGTGACAGTAGCCTTTCTAGTCACAGGCCCTACTGGGCTAGCAGCTCATGACAATTCTCTGGTTAGCTCCGGTGGTAGGTGGGTCTAGTTTCCATTCCTGCTGATGCTGTGGAAATCTGAATGCCCAGGCTGCACAGCACGGGGATAACCATTCAATTCCCTACAATTGGTGACCACAGATTGGTTACAGTATGTAGCACTGGGCTGTCTCCAAATACTTGAAGGAGGGGGATTGTGTAGGATGGCACAGGGATCTATAGCTAAGGCTCTTCTACACTAGTGAAACAACTGACTCAAGGGTCCCATCTGCAACACATTTGGGGCCCATTCACACTACTTATTTTAACTAAGTTTTAAATGGGTTCCCCTGACTGACCTGCTTTTGAAGTGTGGATGGGCTCTGATAATAAAGAGATGAAATTGTACAAAGGATATTTTAGGCTGGATATCAAGAAAAAATAACTCTCTAATGGTGATATCTGTCGAGCTGTGGAACAGACTCCCAAGGGAAGGGTTGGAAGTTCCCTCACTGGGGGCACTTTAACTAAATGGGTCAAACTTGGGGAAGAGAGGGGTGGATGGATAGACACCCTCGTAAGTCTTTTCCTCTGTTATCTGTGATTTTTGTTTATAGCACCTAGTGCAGTTCTAGAGGATGCACCTTCTCTCCTCAAAGTGAGGAAATATACAGCTGCCCCTTTCCATTCCGTTACACCACTGCCTCCACCCATATATGGCGAGCTGTGGAACCCACACCTGTCTGCACCCCTCTCAGAAAACAGCATCCCACCCCACAACCCACTCTGTGCCAAGTGACTTGCTTCAGCAACCCCCTGTGCTCACGGTTTCCAATGATGATCCTATCTCCTACACCGTTCCTCCAACTGGATGGTTAGGGTATGAGCCTGGAGGTCTCCGCAGAGCTGCAAACCCACAAAAGGATCGTTGACACAAATGAAAAATTTTAAATGAAAATCCGCTCTTCCTCCTCACTAAGAAATGATTCAGGGAAAACACAAACCTTGTCATATCAGAAGGATGGCTTAGTACTATACTCCTAAATGGGAGATGATTGAGTCTTAATCCCACTGAGTGAAACTTGACTAGTTCCTATTAATAGTTTATTATTTCTGATAGCGTCCTCTCATCCAAATCCTTTGTACATCATTTATATGGGACTGTTAAGTGGCAAAGCAAAACCCACTTGAAGAGGCATTTTCCCATTTTAATAACATTTTCACACACTTCCACTAAGCTAGTCACTGATGCAAACCCAGTGTCCCTCTTTTGCACCAATCAAAATTAAAAAGTAGCTGATCTTCAGGGGATGTTGCAGACTGAACCAAACACAGCAGTCTCCTGTGGTGAACACCAAAGCTCCTGGCTAATCACTGCCATTCACTTATCAATGTGCTTTGTTGTAATTTAATATCAGATCATTATGCAAATCACAGGATCTGAGTATAACTATTACGGCTAGTTGTGTTTACAAGTCACAAAGCAATCCTCTTTTGGGCTTAAGAACATAAATTCATCCATCCTGGGTCATAGAATCATAAAATATCAGGGTTGGAAGGGACCTCAGGAGGTCATCTAGTCCAACCCCCTGCTCAAAGCAGGACCAATCCCCAACTAAATCATCCCAGCCAGGGCTTTGTCAAGCCTGACCTTAAAAACCTCTAAGGTCAGACCAATGGTCCATCTAGCCCAGTGTCCTGTCTTCTGACGGTGGCCAATGTCAGATGCTTCAGAGGGTGTGGCATGCTGTACTTCAAAGTAGCACCCTGGAACTCCCATATTCCCCACTGTCATATGATATGTTTTGTACAATGCATTCACATCATAGCAAGGATCTTTCTAGTAGCTAGAAGACAGAATAAAAGTCAGTGACATCATCACTTGGCCTCACACACACCCTCCATCTCAACACCTGGAAGATTGTCCAGAAGACAGACTTTGAACTAGGGAGATTGGTCCCAGGCTGGAAGGGGGTCCAGTCTGTGTATTTAGGAACTGTAAGCTACTTATACCATCTGTTAGAGTGAGAAACTGTTTGATTCAAATCTTGCTTAGTCTGTTTAAGTTAAAATTTAGATTGCAAATTTATTATTATTTCTTAGGTAACCAGCTTTGATCTCTATGCCTGAGACTTATAATCATTTAAAATCTACCTTTCTGTAATTAATAAATATTTTATATTTCATCTAACACAGTCTGCTTTTGGTTGAAGTGCTTGGGGAATCTCAGCTCAGGTTAACAAGGACTGTTGTACATCCACTACCCTTTGAGTGGCAAATTAAATTTTGAGCTTACACTGGTCAGGCTTCTGACCAGTGTAAGACGGTACAGTTCTGGGGTGTAGGGCTGGAGCTGGGGGGAATTGGCTAGAGCCTCTCTATTGTTGGTTTATGAGTGGCTGGGAGATCATTCATGTAAATCAGTTGGTTGTGTCCCTGCCTGTGGATGGCTGTGTAAGTGCAGTGCCTGTCAGAGGCTTGTAGCTTGACATCAGCATCACAGTGTGAAGGGCAGCCCAGGCTGGTGGGTTTGGAGGACTCAGTGGTCCCACAGTCCAGGTTGCATCCAGGGACCCTTCGCAGAGGGAAGGAAAAGGGCAATTTATTGAGTGAGCCATCCCCTGCCATCCTGTCCCAGCTTCTGGCAGTCAGAGGTTTAGGGACATCCACAGCACGGGGTTGTGTCCCTGACCATCTTGGCTAATAGCCATTGAGGGATCTATCCTCCATGAACTTATCTAATTCTTTTTTAAACCCAGTTAAACTTTTGGTGTTCACAACATCCCATGGCAAAGAGGTTCATAGGTTGACTGAGTGTGAAGAACTATGTGCTTAGGTTTATTTTAATCCTGCTGCCTATTAATTTCATTGGGTGACTCCTGGTTCTTGTGTTATATGAAGGGGTAAATTACACTTCCTCATTCACTTTCTCCATAACATTCATGATAGTTGCCCTTCTCTGAACTTTTTCCAATTCCAATGTACCGTTTTTGAGATGATGTGACCAGAACTGTTCACAATATTCAAGGTGGGGTGTACCATGGATTTATATCATGGCATTACAATATTTTCTGTCTTATTTTCTATCCCTTTCCTAATGGTTCATAACATTGTTAGCTTTTTTGACTGCCACTGTATATTGAGCAGATGTTTTCAGAGAACAATCCACAATGACTCCATGATCTCCTTCTTGAGTTGTAACAGCTACTTTAGACCACATTTTATATGTATAGTTGGGATTGTGTTTTCCAATGTGTATTACTCTGCATTTATCAGCACTGAATTTCACCTGCACTTGTGTTGCCCGTTCACCCAGTTTTGTGAGATCCCGTTGTAACTCTTCACTCTTCTGCTTTGACTTAACTATCTTGAATAATTTTGTATCATCTGCAAACTTTGCCACCTCATTGTTTACCCTCTTTTCCAGATCATTTATGAATATGTGGAATAGCACTGGTATCTGTAAAGGTCCTTGGGGGACCCCACTATTTACCTCTCTCCATTGTGAAAACTGACCATTTCTTCCTACCCTTTGTTTCCTGGCTTTAACTAGTTACTGATCCATGATAGGACCTTCCCTCTTATTCCAGGACTCCTTACTTTGCTTAAGAACCTTTGCTGAGGGACCTTGTCACAGGCTTTCTGAAACTCTAAGTACACTATATCCACTGGATCACCATTATCCACATGTTTGTTTGACTCCCTCAAAGAATTCTAATAGATTGGTAAGGCATGATTTTCCTTTACAAAAGCCCTGGTGATTCTTCCTCAACATATCACATTCATCTATACATCCAATAATTCTGTTCTTGACTATAGTTTGAAACAGTTTGCTGAAGTTAGACCTACTGGCCTGTAACTGCCAGGATCACCTCTGGAGTGTTTTTTCAAAATTGGCATTACATTAGCTATCCACCTGTAATCTGGTAGAGAGGCTGATTTAAACAATAGGTTACATATCACAGTTAGTAGTTCTACAGTTTCATATTTTAGTTCCTTCAGAAATTTTGGGTGACTATCTTCTGGTCTTGATGACTTACTATCATTTAATTATCAGTTTATTTCAAAACCTCATAGATTTTAAGGCCAGAAGGGACCTTCATGATCAACTAGTCTGACCTCCTGCACATTGCAGGCAACAGAACCTCAACCACCCACTCCTGTAATAGACCCCTATTGGCTGAGTTACTGAAGTCTTCAAATCACGATTTAACGACTTCAGGTTACAGAGAATCAGCCACCCTCATTACCACTACAAAAGTGATTTTTCCTCCCTTAGTATTCGACTGTTAATTGATTTGTCTCATTAGCACTGACCCCCCCACTTGGTAAGGCAACTCCCATCTTTTCATGTGCTGTGTATTTATACCTGCTACTGTATTTTCCACTCCATGCATCTGATGAAGTGGGTTCTAGCCAACAAAAGCTTATGCCCAAATAAATGTGTTAGTCTCTAAGGTGCCATAAGGACTCCTCGTTGTTTTTGCTGATACAGACTAACACGGCTACCACTCTGAAACCTGTAACTATTTAAACTAGTTTAAACCAGGAAGTGACCCATGCCCCATGCTGCAGAGGAAGGCAAAAAAAAATCCCAGGGTCTTTGCCAACCTGACTCAGGGAAAAATTCCTTCCTGATCCCATATATAGCAATCAATTAGATCCTAAGAATGTGGGCAGGACCCAACAGCCAGACAGCTGGGAAAGAATTCCCTGTAGTATCTGTCAGCCATTCCTCCCTCACAACTAGCGTCCCATCACTGGCCATTGGAGATATTTGCTGCTAGCAGTCACAAGTCAACTATATACCATTGTAGGCAGTCTCACCATACCATCCCTGCCATTAGCTTATCAAACTCAGTCCTGAAGCAACTTAGGTTGTTTGCCCCCTCTGCTCCCCTTGGAAGGCTGTTCCAGAACTTCATTCCTCTGGTAGTTACAAACCTTCATCTAATTTCAAGCCTGAACTTGTTGAAGGCCAGTTTATATTCATTTCTTCTTGTGTCAACATTGGCACCTTAACTTGAATAACTCCTCTTTCTCCTTGGTATTTATCCCTCTTATGTATTTATAGAGAGCAATCATACCTCCCCTTTGTTTGGTAAACAACCCAAGCTCTTTGAGTCTCCTCTTGTAATGTAGGTTTTCCATTCCTCTGATCATCCTCGTAACCCTTCTCTGTACCTGATCCACTTTGAGTTCATCTTCCTTAAACATGAGAGACCAGAACTGCACAAAGTATTCCAAATGATGTTTTACCAGTGCCTTGTATAATAGTACTAACACTTCCCTATCTCTACTGGAAATATCTTGCCTGATGCATCCTAGGATTGCACTAGCCTTTTCCACAGCCACATCACATTGGTGGCTCATAGTCAACCTGTGGTCAACCAAAACACTGAGGTCTTTCTCCTCCTCTGTCACTTCCAATTGATAATAAGTTTATAGCAAAAAGTCTTGTTGTTAGTCCCTAAATGCACTTTGCACTATTAAATTTTATCCCATTTACACAATTAAATTAGGCTTGAATAAAGACTGGGAGTGGCTGGGTCATTACACAAAGTAAAAACTATTTCCCCATGCTAATTTTCCCCCTACTGTTACTCACCCCTTTTTGTCAACTGTTTGAAATGGGCCATCCTGATTATCACTACAAAAGGTTTTTTCCTCCTGCTGATAATAGCCCACCTTAATTAATTCAGACAGCTGCAGCAGCACAGGAGCCAGCAAACAGAGCTGTAAACAGGGGAGCTTGAGTGAGAGTTTGTAAGGGGAGTTTGTCTTGTGGTGCTTGTTTGGGGTTTGTTTTTGCTGTGGGTGGTGGTGTTTTGGTGTGGTTTGTGTTTCCCAGATTAACAGGATTTAGGTGGGAAGGCTAAGACAGATACAGAGGCAGCAGTGGGAGTGACTCATGTCATGGAAGACACAATGAAGATGACTGGATGTGGAAGCTGCGGTATGTACATGATCCTGGAGGGGGCACCTGGTAAGAGTTTTGTCTGCATGAAATGCCGTCTGATAGAGCTGATGGAGGAAAAGATCCAAGGTTTGGAGATGCAGGTGGAAAGTCTGGTTGAGTTTAAGAAGGGGTTTGAGCAGATTATGGAGCAAAGACATGAGGTATCTGAAGGGACAAGCTCAGACTTGCAGATGGAAGCAGGACTGGGGAATTCTGTGGGGAGACTGGGAGAGGAAAGTGGTCAGTGGAAGCATGTGACTAAAAGAACCAGGCAGAGGAAAAGACAGGCTAGTGAAGGAGAAATAGAGCTCCTGAACAGGTTTTCAAAATTGGAAAATGAAGAAGGGGCTCAACAGGTGGTCACTGAAGGTGGAAGGGCAAGGAAGAAGAGAAGAGCGGCTAGTCCTATAGGAAAAGGGGAAGAGTCAATGGAGACTATCCCAAATATGAGCCCCAGGAGGATACAGGATGGGTTGAAGAGGATTACAAGGGAGAATAGGAATGGAAAAAACTTGCAGCCAGAGAGAACAGGGGATAGACTGGAGAATAGCACAGTCACCAGGAAAAGGCAGGTCTATATGATCGGGGACTCATTACTGAGAAGAATAGACAGGCCTGTAACCAGAGCTGATCCAGAGAATAGAAGGGTATGCTGTCTTCCAGGTGCTAAGAGACGGGATGTAGACCTGAGGTTGAAAAGGAACCTAAAGGGAGCAGGAAAGAATCCCCTAATTATCCTTCATGTGGGAACAAATGATACAGCTAGATTCTTGCTGGAAGGTATTAAGGGAGACTATGCTAGGCTGGGGAAGACGCTTAAGGAAATCGAGGCTCAGGTAATCTTTAGTGGGATTCTGCCTGTTCCTAGAGAAGGGCAACAAAGGTGTGACACGATTATGACTATCAACAGATGGCTTAGGCAGTGGTGCTAAAAGGAGGGCTTTGGGATGTATGGCCATTGGGAGGCATTCATGGACAGAGGACAGTTCTCTCGGGATGGACTTCATCTGAGTAGGGAAGGAAATAGACTTCTAGGATGGAGGCTGGCACAACTGATTAAGAGAGCTTTAAACTATGAATTTGGGGGAGATGGCTGGAAGATGTCCAGATAATCTCCACGCCGGATTTTAGCATTGAGAGGGAAGAAAATGAAGTAAGAAAGGATACAGCCATGGGTAGGAGAATGTATATAAGGAGGAAGGGCAGTGTGGATACCAGACTAATAGGTTATACTGGCTGTAGAATGACCGTGTCTAATAGGGTACAGAATGTGAGCGAGGCCAAACAGCAAAAATTAAGATGTTTGTACACCAGTGCGAGGAGCCTAGGTAACAAAATGGAGGAACTAGAGCTAATGGTGCAGGAAGTGAAACCAGATATTACAGGGATAACAGAAACATGGTGGAATAGTAGTCATGACTGGACTACAGGTATTAAGGGGTCTGTGCTGATTAGGAAAGACAGAAATAAAGGTAAAGGTGGTAGAGTAGCATTGTATATCAATGATGAGGTAGAATGTAAAGAAATAAGAAGCGATGGAATGGATAAGACAGAGTCCGTCTGGGCAAAAATTACATTGGGGAAGAAAACTATTAGAGCCTCCCCTGGGATAGTGCTTGGGGCATGCTATAGACCGCCGGGACCTAATTTGGATATGGATAGAGCCCTTTTTAATGTTTTTAATAAAGTAAATACTAATGGAAACAGCATGATCATGGGAGACTTTAACTTCCCAGCTATAGACTGGCGGATGAGTGCTAGTAACAATAATAGGGCTCAGATTTTCCTAGATGCGATAGCTGATGGATTCCTTCATCAAGTAGTTGCTGAACCGACCAGAGGGGATGCCATTTTAGATTTGGTTTTGGTGAGTAGTGAGGACCTCATAGAAGAAATGGTTGTAGGGGATAATCTTGGTTCAAGTGTTCATGAGCTAATTCACGGAAGGATTAACAAAAATAAATCTGCAACTAAGGTTTTTGATTTCAAAAGGGCTGACTTTCCAAAATTAGTTACGGAAGTGAACTGGACTGAAAACTTATGGATCTAAAAGCAGAGGAGGCTTGGGATTACTTTAAATCAAAGCTGAAGAAGCTATCGGAAGCCTGTATCCCAAGAAAGGGGAAAAAATTCATAGGCAGGAGTTGTAAACCAAGCTGGATGAGCAAGCATCTCAGAGAGGTGATTAAGAAAAAGCAGAAAGCATACAGGGAGTGGAAGATGGGAGGGATCAGCAAGGAAAGCTACCTTATTGAGGTCAGAACATGTAGGGATAAAGTGAGACAGGCTAAAAGTCAAGTAGAGTTGGATCTTGCAAAGGGAATTAAAACCAATAGTAAAAGCTAAACACTGAGGATGGAGTGTAGGTCAAGGATAATGTAGACATGGCCCAATATCTAAACAAATACTTTGCCTCAGTATTTAATAAGGCTAAAATGGATCTTAGGGATAATGGTAGCATGACAAATGGGAATGAGGATATGGAGGTAGATATTACCATATCTGAGGTAGAAGCGAAACTCAAACACCTTAATGGGACTAAATCGGGGGGGCCCAGATAATCTTCATCCAAGAATATTAAAGGAATTGGCACCTGAAATTTCAAGCCCATTAGCAAGAATTTTTAATGAATCTGTAAACTCAGGGGTTGTACCATATGATTGGAGAATTGCTAACATGGTTCCTATTTTTAAGAAAGGGGAAAAAAGTGATCCGGGTAACTATAGGCCTGTTAGTTTGACATCTGTAGTATGCAAGGTCTTGGAAAAAATTTTGAAGGAGAAAGTAGTTAAGGACATTGAAGTCAATGGTAAATGGGACAAAATACAACATGGTTTTACAAAAGGTAGATTGTGCCAAACCAACCTGATCTCCTTCTTTGAGAAAGTAACAGATTTTTTAGACAAAGAAAATGCAGTGGATCTAATTTACCTAGATTTCAGTAAGGCGTTTGATACCATGCCACATGGGGAATTATTAGTTAAATTGGAAAAGATGGGGATCAATATGAAAATTGAAAGGTGGATAAGCAATTGGTTAAAGGGGAGACTACAACGGGTCCTACTGAAAGGTGAACTGTCAGGCTGGAGGGAGGTTACCAGTGGAGTTCCTCAAGGATCAGTTTTGGGACCAATCTTATTTAATCTTTTTTTTACTGACCTCGGCACAAAAAGTGGGAGTGTGCTAATAAAGTTTGCGGATGATACAAAGCTGGGAGGTATTGCCAATTTAGAGAAGGACCGGGATATCATACAGGAGGATCTGGATGACCTTGTAAACTGGAGTAATAGTAATAGGATGAAATTTAATAGTGAGAAGTGTAAGGTTATGCATTTAGGGATTAATAAGAAGAATTTTAGTTATAAGCTGGGGACGCATCAATTAGAAGTAACGGTGGAGGAGAAGGACCTTGGAGTATTGGTTGATCACAGGATGATGATGAGCCGCCAATGTGATATGGCCGTGAAAAAAGCTAATGCGGTCTTGGGATGCATCAGGCGAGGTATTTCCAGTAGAGATAAGGAGGTTTTAGTACCGTTATACAAGGCACTGGTGAGACCTCATCTGGAATACTGTGTGCAGTTCTGGTCTCCCATGTTTAAGAAGGATGAATTCAAACTGGAACAGGTACAGAGAAAGGCTACTAGGATGATATGAGGAATGGAAAACTTGTCTTATGAAAGGAGACTCAAGGAGCTTGGCTTGTTTAGCCTAACTAAAAGAAGGTTGAGGGGAGATATGCTTGCTCTCTATAAATATATCAGAGGGATAAATACTGGAGAGGGAGAGGAATTAGTTAAGCTCAGTACCAATGTGGACACAAGAACAAATGGATATAAACTGGTCATTGGGAAGTTTAGATTAGAAATTAGATGAAGGTTTCTAACCATCAGAGGAGTGAAGTTTTGGAATAGACTTCCAAGGGAAGCATTGGGGGCAAAAGATCTATCTGGCTTCAAGATTAAACTCGGTAAGTTTATGGAGGAGATGGTATGATGGGATAACATGATTTTGGTAACTAATTGGTCTTTAAATATTCATGGTAAATAGGCCTAATGGCCTGTGATGGGATGTTAGATGGGGTGGGATCTGAGGTATCCAGGAAAGAATTTTCTGTAGTATCTGGCTGGTGAATCTTGCCCATATGCTCAGGGTTTAGCTGATCACCATATTTGGGGTCGGGAAGGAATTTTCCTCCAGGGCAGATTGGAAGAGGCCCTGGAGGTTTTTCATCTTCCTCTGTAGCATGGGGCACAGGTCACTTGCTGGAGGATTCTCTGCTCCTTCAAGTCTTTAAACCACAATTTGAGGACTTCAATAGCTCAGACATAGGTGAGAGGTTTTTCGCACGAGTGGATGGGTGAGATTCTGTGGCCTGCGTTGTGCAGGAGGTCGGACTAGATGGTCATAATGGTCCCTTCTGCCTTAGTATCTATGAATCTATGAATTCATCTTGTTACAGTTGGTATGGCAACACCCATTTTTTCATGTTCTCTGTCGGTGTATATATACAAATTTTATTAGCCTCCTCTGTGGACATCTCAATCTAGGACAATTCCTTAGATTTCTCTCCTAAAAAGAATGGCTTATGTGTGGGAATCACCTTCATATCCTCTGCAGTGAAGATGGATGCAAAGAATTCATTTAGCTTCTCTGCAATGGCTTTGTCTTCCTTGAATGGTCCTTCAGTACCTTGGTTATCCAGTGGCCGCACCAATTGTTTGTTTGGCAGGCTTCCTGCTTCTGATGTATTTAAAAAAAATTTTACTTCTTCATCGCCCACCCCTTTCTCTATTCAGATGGGAGCAGCTACAGTTGAAACACCAGGTTTAAGTGAAGGTCTGGCTCTAAAGTTGACAACCCATGAGTGAGTCAGAGATGAGGGAGCCTGAAGAACACGTAAATTTTAACACTTCTCTGCAGCGTTTGTTGTTATTGTGGACAAGATCATCCAAGCAACTTCTGCTTCTCAGATAGTAGAAGAATATGCCCCAGCTTGTAAACACAGATATATATATAGCTATTGTGAGGAACAACCGGGGATTAATGGATTCAAAGACTAATTAGTTCTCTTTAACCTCCCGAACGGGCTATGTGGTTTGGTGGAGCCCTCATTCCTGATGCTAAAGAAATGGACTTCAGACACAACTTTTCCAACTGATAAACTTTATTAATACCCCTCAAATTAATAATAAAATACATCATTAAATACCTATCTCTAAATTTAATATAAAATGTCCTTTCCATCTTAGAATAACATAATCAGTTCAACTGAATTTATATTTATCAGGTTAATGTCAAATAAACAAATAGTTCTGGATTCTCCACCCCACCCAAGCAAACTTCATCTACAGTGAAGGCCAAAATCAGCTCCCTGATCCACTGCTGGTCAAACCTGGCAGAAGTTAGGGAACTTATGCTAGTGGAGAACTGGCATAGCCGTGCTCTGCTCTGCTCTGTCATTCCCCCGACCCCCCTTCACTCCCCTGAGACACCTCATCTACAGGGCAGGAGTACAGGCTCTGCCTCATCCATCTACACCAGCCTTATACTATGGGAGTGTTTCCTGTGCTACCCAACTAACAAAAGCTGAACGCCTCCTCAGGAGAGCAAAGCCTATTGTACCCCCCTTGAACTTCACCATGTGTTGCTGAAGGCCCACACATCTTAATGTATTCACCTTCTCCCCACCCCCATTAGCCTTTTGTCCTTCCCCAAGGGGGCAACCCACACTTTGGGAAGCACTGCCCTTTTCAAAGAGAATTCTTTACTGACCATTTCTGCCTTGAACCTGTAGACTCTGCACCACATGAGCAGCAAGTAATCCATTCCATAATCTCAATAGAAATCCTATCTGTCTAATAAAGTGGAAGGCAAACTCCGTTTGTACAACTATAAGTCCTCCAGCGAACAGACTTTATTAGTGACAATTGACTAAGCCTCTACACCAGCCAAAAGGCTTCAGTAAAGGAAGCACTGACTAGCATATAAATAGATATATTAATATGTATTATCCGTGCCCTGTATATAAATATGCATTAAGCACCAAAAACATTAAGCACAAATATTGTAACAGTGATATAACCTAAACTGGCCTATACCTTAATCCTGTTCACTTATGCTAAGTATCCCATAACACCATTTTTTTCTTAAGTAAGCATTTGGCACAAGCAGAGAGGAAACTTGACGAAAATCAAGATACTGTCATTCTATATTTTAGTACAAGCTAGGGAAGTACCTTCACGGATCGGTATGTGGAATGCTAGTATCCAAAAGAAAGATAAGGAAGGAATAGAACACGTTAGAGAACTGCAACAAACTGATGGGTAGGATTTTAGTGATGTGTAAAGAAATGTGTAACCTGTAAAATCAGATAAATAGTCCCAGCTGAAATGTGTAACTTGGGGGCACACCTTCTGCGTAAGGGAAATGTGTCGTCACTGCATGGAACTGCTCTGCGGAGACTGATATCATATAGAACTTTTTTCCTGTACCATCTTAATAAATCTGACTGGTTAATTTGTCTCTTGAGTATATTTCATAATGAACCGTAAGAGTGGTCTAGCAATTGACTATACAATTTATCAGCAGAAGGACAAATCAGTCCAAAGTTTAAGGCCACTAACATTTGAGCTGCTCTTCTGATAAGGCTCTGGTTCCATATATAACTGATCCCAGCTCCCTCACCATCACACCCACAATGGGGTTTCTGGACGAGGGGTCACTGAAGCAGTAGGGGACATCCCTGGGAAGAGACTGAAGTACAACACCTACCTTTTCTGGGTCCGTACATCATGAGGCAGAGAAAGAAGTCAACGGGCAAGGAAGAGAAAGGCTCAGAGAAGGAAGTGCCCTTGCCCTTCTAACATCCTCTGTGAACTTCAGAGGAACTTCCTCAATCTGAGGCACAGTTCATACAGAGGTGCAAGCTACCCCCCGCAGCCTTCTATTTGACACTTCCGTGATGAGCAGAAGGGAGAGAAAGAGAAGTTGACTCACAAGAGTCATGCACTCTGTGTAGTAATCAAGATCAGAACTGCACTTGGCATCCATGACTTTTGCTCCTTTCAAAGACCCATTAGGGACACTACTGGCATCAACCAGCCCTCTGCCCCTGTGTGCCTAGGATACTTCCTAAATGCTGACAGGTTTCAGAGTGGTAGCCTGTATCAGCAAAAAGAACGAGGAGTACTTGTGGCACCTTAGAGACTAACAAATTTATTTGAGCATAAGCTTTCGTGGGCTAAAACCCACTTCATCCATCCAATGAAGTGGGTTTTAGCCCATGAAAGCTTATGCTCAAATAAATGTGTTAGTCTCTAAGGTGCCACAAGTACTCCTCGTTCTTTTTCCTAAACGCTGTGAGCTGCAGGGTTTCAGACCTCATTCTCTTTCCTATAGATAGGCACATGCAGCACCAAGTTGTTTCAGAATCCTATTCCATGGAGAACATCCCATCTGTACTGAGCATTATAAAGGGCACATACATACTCCTCTGAGGGAACCAAGGGGAGCTGATGCAGCCTATGAATATAGGAAATATACCTATTCCATGAATACAATGGCTGTAGGTGAAGCAAATATGGTATTCACAGCTATGGTGGCTAGACACCCAAGATCCTGCCACAACTTCCACATCCTGCCATTCCCCCAGATAGCATTTACCCAATTTACAGTGTGAGCCCCCAGCCTCTGCAGTTCAGTGGCAGTGAGGGCTCGAACATTTGCCTAGCAAATTCATTCTTGAAGGGGAAGAAGGGTCACTAAGGTGTCAATTACTATTTCGTAGGATCCTACACAATTTAGAAATGGAATACTTAGGGCTCTTTGTTTACTGAAAGTATTTCTCTCTGTCTGAAACATAAAAAGAAAGTAAATACCTAGTCTTGGATATAAAAAGCCTTTTAATTGTAGGTGCATATAAAAGTGTTTTGTCTCTATATTGAACTGGTGCTGTAGTTGATTGAAGGACATAAGAACATAATTGAGGAAACAGTCTTGCAGGTTATAATCCCTTTATGGGCCCAGGTTTTGAAAAATTTATTTCTGTTTTCAGGTTGAAATTGAGCAAATCCTCAGAAGGCGATATTTTAGATTCAGCAGCTTTCTCAGTTTATGCCAGTTTTGCAGGGTGAGGGTTATACTCCGATTGTTTTTAGCGATATCAGGTAATTCTTGTTTTCGACAGGAGGCTGAAGAAATCAGGCTCACAGGAGACATTCTATTCTGGTCACGCCTTTGCACAGTTAACACTTGTCAGCTGGAACCGTAGGGCCTGATCCTCCTCTGCCTTGTACCTTGTGTAGTCTTTTGCACCTACACAGAGAGGATATTAAATGCTGTTCCTTGGAACTGGCAGCCACTTAGCACAAGGCATAAATTATAACTCAAGAGGCAAGGAAGTGGCGAATCGGGCCCATTTTAATAGCACATCTTGCCATAGCTCAGATTGCTTCACTGTCTTGCTAATACCACTGCAGGTTTCAAAAGTGGAAGACTAGGAGTTGAGGGCACTCAGTACTTTGCAGGTTTAACTCCTTGGCTCTTTACTCTAGAGAACATGTAAAAGATCTAAAGTGAATGAAATTCCCAGGACATAGAGCAGTGATTCTTTTGGGAAAAGACTTGCATGGTTGTGCTTAACAGTCCATCACCTGACCACAGGAAGCAGCGGAGGGGGGAAGGGAACCTTCTTCCTTTTTTGACCCTCTCCGTTGAAAATACTCATTTTGCCTTAATCCCCACAGAATCATTACCTCATTACAAGGAAAGAAATCCTGCCATGATGAGAGTGGTCCCTCAATCCCTGCTAGATACCCTCTTCTGTCCCCAAGAGGAAAATTGCTTTCTTATACATTTTGAACCAAATGTACTGAAATGACAAGCAATAGAATAATTACTAGAGCTGTCCAAAGGATAACATAGTCTGTTTTACAGCAACTGTGGGGGTTTTGAGAACTGTTTTTTTCAGCATTGGAATCAAAACCAAAGACAGTGTGTGTTTTACTTACGGAGAGCAATAGATTCAGCCATAAAGTTATCTTTAAACTTCACTTGTTTGGTTCTGAATTTTAGCAATTACAGAAGCTAGAGTGTGAATTCATTGGCACAATGGAGGTTGCCCTGGGGGTCAATGGTTCCAGTGTAGCAAGATCAATGGGTCCTCCCCTTTTTTGAAAGATATAATGCAGGGCACTTTACTCTCACACACTTATAAAAGCTCAACACAGAAATCTGACAATGCCTCTCACTCTGGACCTGCAGCAGCCCCTGCTATTCCAGTCCTATGCTCTCCATGCAGTTCTGTCAATTCCGCTTGATCCTGACCTGTAGCCCCTCCCCACTGTATTCCAGTGCCACCCACTTACAGTTCTGCTAGTGCTCCTCAGATCCAGTGCTGCAGCCTCTTTGCTATTTCAGTCCTGGACGCCCTTCTAAGGCAAAGTCTACACTTAAAATGCTGCATCGGCACAGCTGCACTGATGCAGCTGTGCCACTGTAGCTCTTTAATGAAGATGCTCTATGCCAACAGGAGAGGCGATAGCTATTTCAAAGGGAGAAGCTCTCCCACCAACTTAGCACTGTTTACACCAGGGGGTAGGTTAGTATAACTACATCACTCAGATCAGGGGTGTGGATTTTTCACACATAGTTATACCTCTGGAAGGCCATGTCTACATGAGCGAGCTTACAGCGGCACAGCTGTACTGATGCAGCTGTGCTGCTGTAAAATCACTTGCGTAGCCGCTCTGTGCAGACGGAAAAGAGTTCTCTGGTCAACATAATAAAACCACTTCCACGAGCAGCGGTAGCTATGGCAGTGGGAGAAGCTCTCCCACCAACATAGCGCTGTGCACACTGGCACTTCTGTTGGTGTAACTTATGTTGCTTAGGGGGGTGGGTTTTTTTACACCCCTGAGTGACAGAAGTTATACTCACAAAAGTGGTAGTGTAGACAAACCCTTAGTCTGTACTGTAGACCTCAGACTACCTCATGAAACTCTGGTTCCCTCATGGAAGTTTAAGTGTATCTCCACACAATTTGGTATAATTGGCAGTCTCCACTTACGGGACTCCCAGGAGTGGAATAAGGTATGTTGCTGGATAGGATTAAGCTGGAACATCAGTGCTCTGTAGCATGTATATGTAGGAACCTGTAGACAATTCTGTTAGTCTCTTGCTTCCTTGAGTACCAATTATTCTTAAAAATGTAGGGGGGAGGAATTAACCACTCATCCTTTTATTAAGCCCTGGTCTACACTAGGAGTTGAGGTCGAATTTAGCAGCGTTAAATCGATGTAACCCTGCACCCGTCCACACAACGAAGCCCTTTTTCTTGACTTAAAGGGCTCTTAAAATCGATTTCCTTACTCCACCCCCGACAAGGGGATTAGCGCTGAAATCAACCTTGCCGGGTCGAATTTGGGGTACTGTGGGTGCAATTAGATGGTATTTGCCTATGGGAGCTATCCCAGAGTGCTCCATTGTGACTGCTCTGGACAGCGCTCTCAACTCAGATGCACTGGCCAGGTAGACAGGAAAAGGCCCGCGAACTTTTGAATTTCAATTCCTGTTTGACCAGCGTGGTAAGCTGCAGGTGAGTGCAGAGCTCATCAGCAGAGGTGACCATGCAGAGCTCATCAGTAGAGGTGACCATGATGTAGTCCCAGAATCACAAAAGAGCACCAGCATGGAGCGAACGGGAGGTACGGGATCTGATCGCTGTACGGGGAGAGGAATCCGTGCTATCAGAACTCCGTTCCAGTTTTCAAAATGCCAAAACATTTGTCAAAATCTCCCAGGGCATGAAGGTCAGAGGCCATAACAGGGACCCGAAGCTGTACCACATGAAACTTAAGGAACTGAGGCAAGCCTACCAGAAAACCAGAGAGGCAAACGGCCACTCCGGGTCAGAGCCCAAAACATGCCGCTTCTATGATGAGCTGCATGCCATTTTAGGCGGTTCAGCCACCACTACCCCAACCGTGTTGTTTGACTCCTTCAGTGGAGATGGAGGCAACACAGAAGCAGGTTTTGGGGATGAGGAAGATGATGATGATGAGGTTGTAGATAGCTCACAGCAAGCAAGTGGAGAAACCGGTTTTCCTGACAGCCAGGAACTATTTCTCACCCTGGACCTGGAGCCAGTACGCCCCGAACCCACCCAAGGCTGCCTCCCGGACCTGCCAGGTGGAGAAGGGACCTCTGGTGAGTGTACCTTTTTAAATAGTATACATGGTTTAAAAGCAAGCGTGTGTAATGATTCATTTGCCCTGGCATTCGCGGCCAGTACAGCTACTGGAAAAGTCTGTTAACGTGTCTGGGGATGGAGCAGAAATCCTCCAGCAACATCTCCATAAAGCTCTCCTGGATGTACTCCCAAAGCCTTTGCAAAAGGTTTCTGGGGAAGGCAGCCTTACTCCGTCCACCATGGTAGGACACTTTACCATGCAAGGCCAGTAGCACGTAGTCGGGAATCATTGCAGAACAAAGCATTGCAGTGTATGTTTGCTGGCATTCAAACAACATCTGTTCTTTATCTCTCTGTGTTATCCTCAGGAGAGTGATATCATGGTTACCTGGTTGAAATAGGGTGCTTTTCTTAAGCGGACATTCAGAGGTGGCCGTTCCTGCTGTGCTGTTTGCCTGTGGCTGAACAGAAATGTTCCCCGCTGTTAGCCACGGGAAGGGGCGAAGGGGGAGAGGCTAGCCACGTGGTGGGGAGAGGCAGAATGCGACCTTGTAACGAAAGCACATGTACTATGTATGTAATGCTAACAGCAAGGTTTACTGTGAAAGAGTGTACCCATTGTTCTATAAAATGTGTCTTTTTAAATACCACTGTCCTTTTTTTTTTTTCTCCACCAGCTGCATGTGTTTCAAGGATCACAGGATCTTCTCCTTCCCAGAGGCTAGCAAAGATTAGAAGGCAAAAGAAACGCACTTGCAATGAAATGTTCTCTGAGCTCATGCTGTCCTCCCACACTGACAGAGCACAGATGAATGCGTGGAGGCAGACAATGTCAGAGTGCAGGAAAGCACAAAATGACCGGGAGGAGAGCTGGCGGGCTGAAGAGAGGGCTGAAGCTGAAAGGTGGCAGCAGCGTGATGAGAGGAGGCAGGATTCAATGAGACTGCTGGAGGATCAAACTAATATGCTCCAGCGTATGGTTGAGCTGCAGGAAAGGCAGCTGGAGCACAGACCGCTGCTACAGCCCCTGTGTAACCAACTGCCCTCCTCCCCAAGTTCCATAGCCTCCTCACCCAGACGCCCAAGAATGCGGTGGGGGGGCCTCCATCCACCCAGCCACTCCACCCCAGAGGATTGCCCAAGCAACAGAAGGCTGGCATTCAATAAGTTTTAAACTTTTAAAGTGCTGTGTGGCCTTGTCCTTCCCTCCTCCACCACCCTTCCCGGGCTACCTTGGCAGTTATCCCCCTATTTGTGTGATGGATTAATAAAGAATGCATGAATGTGAAGCAACAATGACGTTATTGCCTCTGCAAGCGGTGATCGAAGGGAGGAGGGGAGAGTGGTTAGCTTACAGGGAAGTAGAGTGAACCAAGGGGGGGGTTTCCATCAAGGAGAAACAAACAGAACTTTCACACCGTAGCCTGGCCAGACATGAAACTGGTTTTCAAAGCTTCTCTGATGCGCACCGTGCCCTCCTGTGCTCTTGTAACTGCCCCGGTGTCTGGCTGTGCATAACCAGCGGCCAGGCGATTTGCCTCAACCTCCCACCCCGCATAAACGTCTCCCCCTTACTCTCACAGATATTGTGGAGCGCACAGCAAGCAGTAATAACAGTGGGAATATTGGTTTCGCTGAGGTCTAACCGAGTCAGTAAACTGCGCCAGCACACTTTTAAACGTCCAAATGCACATTCTACCACCATTCTGCACTTGCTCAGCCTGTAGTTGAACAGCTCCTGACTACTGTCCAGGCTGCCTGTGTATGACTTCATGAGCCATGGCATTAAGGGGTAGGCTGGGTCCCCAAGGATAACTATAGGCATTTCAACATCCCTAACGGTTATTTTCTGGTCTGGGAATAAAGTCCCTTCCTGCAGCTTTTGAAACAGACCAGAGTTCCTGAAAATGTGAGTGTCATGTACCTTTCCTGGCCATCCCACGTTGATGTTGGTGAAGCGTCCCTTGTGATCCACCAGAGCTTGCAGCACTATTGAAAAGTACCCCTTGCGGTTTATGTACTCGCCGGCTTGGTGCTCCGGTGCCAAGACAGGGATAGGGGTTCCGTCTATGGCCCCACCACAGTTAGGGAATCCCATTGCAGCAAAGCCATCCACTATGACCTGCACATTTCCCAGGGTCACTACCCTCGATATCAGTAGATCTTTGATTGCGTTCGCTACTTGGATCACAGCAGCCCCCACAGTAGATTTGCCCACTCCAAATTGATTCCCGACTGACCGGTAGCTGTCTTGCATTGCAAGCTTCCACAGGGCTATTGCCACTCGCTTCTCAACTGTGAGGGCTGCTCTCATCTTGGTATTCTTGCACCTCAGGGCAGGGGAAAGCAAGTCACAAAGTTCCATGAAAGTGCCCTTACGCATGCGAAAGTTTCGCAGCCACTGGGAATCATCCCAGACCTGCAACACTATGCGGTCCCACCAGTCTGTGCTTGTTTCCCAGGCCCAGAATCAGCGTTCCACCGCATTAGCACCATTAGCACCATGATGCCCACATTGCCAGGGCCTGTGCTTTTAGAGAAGTCTGTGTCCATGTCCTCATCACTCTCGTCACCATGCTGACATCACCTACTCGCCTGGTTTTGCTTTGCCATGTTCTGGTGCTGCATATACTTCTGGATAATGCACGTGGTGTTTAATGTGCGCCTAATTGCCAAAGTGATCTGAGCAGGCTCCATGCTTATCGTGGTATGGCATCTGCACAGAAAAAAGGCATGGAACAATTGTCTGCCATTGCTCTGACGGAGGGAGGGGCGACTGACGACATGGCTTACAGGGACTTAAAATCAACGAAGGGGGTGGCTTTACATCAAGGAGAAACAAAAACAACTGTCACACAGAATGGCCCCCTCAAGGATTGAACTCAAAACCCTGGGTTTAGCAGGCCAATGCTCAACCCAATGCTCAACCCACTGAACTATCCCTCTCCCCGGTATTTCAGGCAGGACTGAATCTCCATTAAACTTTTCAAGGTGCCCCTGACAGACCTCACAGAAACGATTGTCGGCCGTTGATTTCACAGAGGGAGGGAGGGGGGAGCAAATGAATACAAAACAAATCTGGTGTATTTCTTGTTTTGATCCACTCCATCTATCTTTTACACCTTTTGGCTGGCAGCAGACGGTGCAGTAGGACTGCTAGCCATCCTCATCTCCTGGCTGCTTGGCAAAAGACGGTGCAATAGGACTGCTAGCCATCCCCATCTCCTGCCTGCTCGCCATAAGACGATACAATAGGACTGCCGGCAGGACTAAAGAGAATGTCCTGGTCGAGTCACTCCTAATTTAGTCCCTGTGCCCATGTCTGCCCAGGCGCTCCTGACCGACCTTACCAAGGCGGCCAGGAGCACCTCGGACATGACGACGATAGTTATGAGGCCTATTGCACCGTCTGCTGCCACAAGGCAATGGATTGCTGCTATGTAGCAGTGCAGTACCGCATCTGCCAGCACCCAGGAGACGTATGGTGACAGCGAGCTGAGCGGGCTCCATGCTTGCCGTGGTATGGCATCTGCACAGGTAACCCAGGAAAAAAGGCGTGAAATGATTGTCCACTGTTGCTTTCACGGAGGGAGGGAGGGCCTGACGACATGTACCCAGAACCACCCGCAACAATGTTTTTGCCCCATTAGGCATTGGGATCTTAACCCAGAATTCCAATGGGTGGCGGAGACTGCAGGAACTGTGGGATAGCTACCCACAGTGCAACGCTCCGGAAGTCGATGCTAGCCTCGGAACTGGGGAAGCTCTCCGCCGAGTTAATGCAGTTAGAGCATTTTGTGTGGGGGGACACACAATCAACTATATAAAAACGATTTCTAAAAAATCGACATATAAATTCAACCTAATTTCGTAGTGTAGACATATCCTGAGAAACAGCAATTGCAGAGACACCTGTTGAAATAAAAGGACTAGACTGAGATCTAAAACTCTTTGCCATGAACAAATTCTGTTCTTTGAAGGTGCAAACATAGCAATTTGGATGTAACATTTTCTCTTGAGTTAGAAAGAACTATTGAGATTCCTGGGACCCAGTGCCCTGAATTACATTGTTACAATGAACTCATGCAGCATTTGGGTGGCTCATTGGGACCTGCACAGGTTCTTTATGTAATGTAATATTCCTTGAAGAACACAGGAGATTAAATTGACCTTAATCACAGTGCTTCAATTCCTCATTTGCAAAACAGGTACAATATGACTTCTCTATCTCATCGAAGTGTTGTGGGGCTAACTCTCAATGTCTAGAAGGTGCTCAGATACTATGGTGTTGGTACCATACACTGTAAATACACGCATATATAACTGACTTGTTACGATTAATTATTAGAAGGCAGCATTGTCTAGAGCAAGGGTGGGCAAACCTTTTGGCCTGAGGGCCACATCAGGGTGCTAAACTGTATGGAGGGCCAGGTAGGGAAGGCTGTGGCCCCCAAACAGCCTGGCCCCCGTCCCCTATTGGCCCCCTCCCACTTCCCGCCCCCTGACTGTCCCCCTCAGAACCTCCGACCCATCCAACCCCCCTGCTCCTTGTCCCCTGACTGCCCCCTCCTGGGACCCCCTGCCCCAAACCACCACCCCCCCGGGATCTCACCCCCTATCCAACCCCCCCTGCTCCCTGTCCCCTGACTGCCCTGACCTATCCACACCCTTGCCCCCTGACAGGCCCCCTGGGACTCCCACGCCCTATCCAACCCCCCCTGTTCCCCAACCGCCCTCTCCCAGAACCTCCGCCCCCTGCTTTCTGTCCCCTGACTGCCCCCCGGGACACCCTACCCAACCCCTCCACCACCGCACGTGCACACGCCACCCCCTTACCATGCTACTCGGAGCGGCAGGAGCTCGCAGCCCCGCTGCCCATGCAGTGAGGTGAGGCTGCGGGGGAAGGCGGAACAGCGGGGGAGGGGCTGGGGGTGAGTGTCCCAGGCAAGGAGCTCAGGGGCCGGGCAGGACGGTCCCACGGGCCGTAGTTTGCCCACCTCTGGTCTAGAGGTTAGAGCAGGGGACTGGGAATCAAGATGCCTTGGTTCTTTCCCCAGCTCTACCCTTGACTCAGTGCGGGCCCCTGGCAAGTTACTTCTCCCTCAGTGTCTCCATTTTCCTATCCATAATATGAGGACAATAATAGAGACCTATATCCCAGAAGGGTCGCGAGACTGAAGTCATTCATGTCTGTAGAGTGTTTTGTGATTCCTGGTTGAAGGTGCCAGAGAACTGCAAAGTACTAGTCGTATCATTGCCTTGTGAGAGCCTAGCACAGCTGTTTCTGAGTCTCTACTATTCCAGCACAAAAGCAGGGATGGCAGAAGTTGCTCTCATCTTGGCCACCCTTGAGCAAGCCCCTGCTCGCTCTTTAGGACATGTGCTTTGGAAAGTGAGGACAGGGCATGTCCAGGCCTGTGCCTCAAGCACATCAGCCCCAGGCACTTCCATGACTCCAACTGCCACTGCTCCAGCCACTCTTGGAGCCTATCGCTGATCATTCAGCTGGGCAAAATGGGAAGCACGCAAAAGCAGAGGCAGTGAGAGAATCCACCAGCTGCACTGCAACTTTGTCCTCCGGAGCTTCCTTTGCTTGCCTGGCGGGGGAAGTCACCCAGTGCCTGTTGCATGCATCAGAAAGCCAGGCAGGACAACTGACACCTCTCCGGAGGCTGCTGCACCCGTATTGCAGGTTCAGAGGCAGCCAAGAACTTGCATCCCCGATAGCAAAAAGCTACAAGGGTAGTTGGAATTTTACAGGCTCCAGCATATCCCTTGACTCTGAGGAGGATTCATAAACTGCAATCAGACTGGGTCTCTTGTGTGGCAGGCACTGGTCAATGCCCTGCTGGTCCTGGGTGACCGGGTTTTTGCTCTGTGTCTCATTTTGCATGGCCCCATTGTTTATAGTACGTGGCTTTTTACACATAGTGCTCTGTGCAGTGCCCTCACTGAAATCTCTGTATAAATGTGAATTCAACAGCCATTATACTCCCAGCAGCAACAACCCACATTCAGTGCCTCAGAGCCTGTTAATCTGTGATGGTCATAAGGCTACTTATCTCCTGCTCTTTTCAAATAGCTCAGCAGTGGATACAAAAGAGAAATGGCAGGAGCTATTCATCTCTGCAGTCTGAGGGGTTTTTTGCTGCACTGTTGCTATATTACCAAATGTCACTTTTAAAACTAATGGCAACATTTCCAAGAGAGAGAAGAGATGAATATCTCCTGGGTTTCTGCAAGTGGAAGACTCTTGGCCTAGAGGAGAACAGCTATTAACACAGCCTGCATTCTGATAGTCTAGCAAGCTTCGCTGCCTATTAGCTAATTGATGCACCAGTGACCTGAAAGATCTGGTTCAAATCACCTTTGGGCCCATCTTTAGCTCTGTTACATCTATTTGGTGGTGAATCTTCATCTCTTTCTCTTGGCTCCAGCCCAGAGGGAGAGAGATACAAGAATAGTAATTTAAAATGGGGATGTTCAGATACCACAGTGATAGCCACTGCTATAAAAAAAGATAGCGATGGGATCCAAGAGATTTAAAAAAGAATTATTCCAGAGGCATGCTAAGGAAGACAAATGAGAACTAAAAATGTGCAAAGGAAATAAAATACTAAAGAAAATTAGCATTTGGAGTGTATTGGGGTTTCTGTTCCCATGGCCCTAGCGGTGGAACATTTGAGGAGCCAACCCATTATCTCTCTCCCCTTTAACCTCTGGGGTCCCATATGGGAGCTATCATCTTTCCCAGCTACAGAAAAGTAGTGGCAATAGGGTTTTAATCAAAGAATTAAAATACGGGGGTCCAGGAGCAACTCTCTGTATTTACTTTTTCCTCTAAATAGGTTGTTTTCCCACACTGAAGTTTTGAGAAAGAAACCACTCTTGTGTGCTTTTACGGATTTATAAAAAGGCTAAGCAAAAATAAGTTTAAGCAAAATATCTCTAACTAATTTACTTTCAATTTCCCTAAACTCATTAAATATAACAATACAATGATCAAATCAAGGTTACAACTGAAATTCAATCAGTAAATCCATGGATCAATTTATCTGTCTCACCAATTACTACAATGAGTAATTAAATCAATGTACAAGGTTACCTCAGGAATTACTTCAATACCTCACAGGACAGTTAAGGAAGAATGAATTTCTTTTAATCTAATTAATTGGCTTAAGAATCTGCTAAGAACAGAAGCTGACTCTTGCCTTAAGTTTCTCGGAACACGTAAAACCTATGTTGGACTTTATTTACTTATGGATTGAACCAGTTTTGAAACTGTTCAAGTTGAGTTAATCCACTTCTAAAATGCTAGCATATACATACTGCAATGCACCACAGCAAATTAACTCCACACTTACCGTGAATTTTGGAAGTTTGCTGCCCATCACTTTTTAAATGCCTCCAATGGCTATCCCACACTGCTTTGAAATCAGCCATTTATCTGTTTGTTTACCTGTGTGCTCCCCCTGCCCTGGTGTCAAATTCCCAGGTGTCAAACCCTCCCCTCACCCTTTAAAAACTGACAGTTTTTGCCCATTTTTTACTGGATTTAAATGAATCAGCATTCTTGTGATACTACAGCAATTCTACTCCACAAACCACACCACATGCCTAGGAGCTGTGCTGAGACTCTGGATCTCATTGCCATCTGGAGAGAGGCATCAGTGCAGGAAATTCTTGTGGCCAGGGACCATAATAAAGACCTGTTTGTGGACATTGCAAAGCAGTTGTTTGCACAGGGTTATGACCAGGATGCATACCAATGATGGGTAAAAAGCAAGCAGCTCAGGAGAGTTTACATTAAAAAGAAGGATGCAAGGAAGACACTGGGCAGGGAATGTGTGATCTGTCCATTTTATGAAGAACTGGACAGGATTTTACACAATTATACAACCATCCAACCCTGACAGGTTGGGGATTCTGCTGTCAGCTCTCTTCCCCTCCCTCCCCACCAGGGCAACCAGCAACACTCATTGGAGGCTGAGTGGGATGAGGATGGAGAAGAGCTGTCCTCTAGCTGCTCAAACGGCTGAGCAAGCGTCTGCATTTGGGCCTCCCCATCATGAAGGTTTCCTTTCTTGGTCTTACAAATATCATATCACAATACAACAACATGATGCTACAACATTTTTTTCTGCTACTTCCAACCTATTCCACAAACAGCACCATCTCCCTTTCAAATGGCCAAATGCACACTTGACTCAGCAGCTGCAGAATGACAGTCAACCGTTACAAAGTTCCTTCCTTCTGTCCAAGTGGCCTGTGAATGCTTCGTTAACCAGGGAAGAAGGGGATAAGCCAATTCTCCCAAGATAACCAAAGCAAGCTCACCACCAGTAATGCTCATAGAGTTCCTCGGGGCAAACAGTCCTATCTCCATTAATACAAATACAGCTGAGTTCCAAAAGATCCTAGCATCATAGGCCCTTCTTCCTGACCATCCTGCATTTATGTTTGTAAACCTGCCATGGTGGTCAACCAGCTCTTGGAGCACCATGGAGAAATAACTCTTTCTGTTTATAAATTCTGTGTTCGGATGGAGGAGTAAATGATAGGCACATGGGTTCCATCAATTGCCCCAATACAGTTTGGGAACCCCCCATGCATACAAAGTCATAATAATTTCCTTAGTATTACCCAGCTTTATAACCTGGTACAACAGTACCTTTTCCATGGTGTGACATACCTGCATGACAATGGCTCCAACAGGTGATCTCCCCCATGCTGAATCAGTTGGCTATGGAACAGTAGCATTCAGGGATGGCTAACCACCCATATAGCAATGGTGACCCACTTCTCCATGGAAATGGAGCATCTCATGTTCGTACATGTTCGTACACTGCAGCTCCACAGTCAGTGCAGCACCGATCTCAATCAAGATTGCCCTCCCATCCTGAAATTCTCTCGCCGCTACTGATCTTCAGAATGATCCTTTCCTACCAATCAATGCTGGTCTACTAAACCCAGAAACAGTGCTGCACAATGTGGGGCTGATCCAGGAACTGGACCTCTAGAACCAACCACTCGGTGTCCTCCTCTTCCCCCTTACTCTCGTCCCACTTCCACCACTGCTGCCCCGCCACATAGCACTGCAATGGGCGGTCTCCAAATCTGAATTTGTCCGGCTTGGAGTGCCGAAATACAACCCAAGAAGCCTGTGCGTATTTGAGGCTGCCACCATAGCGGAACGGCATATTGCTGGGTCCATGCTGGCCAACAGCAGTTCGACAAAGGTGCGAGCCAGCACAGAAAATAAACACGGTATAGAGACACGGGATTATCCAAAAATCTGAAATCACCTGGCTTCCCACAATTCATAATGAAAACAATCCCAGGATGCAACGCTGCTGCACGGTGAAGTAAAGGATCACAGGACACCCTCCAAGAACACAATCTTGTCAGTTTGCAACAAGCTGCATGCACCTTGTGTACACACAATGCAAACTGAAAACTGGAACAGGCATTCCACGTGCACACTATTGGTTCAGCTTCTATACAGCACTTTACCAGACACATAGCAAAAAGCTTCACAATAACCCCCCTCTGCCCATGTGGACAAACCTTTAGCTCATTCCTCTTCCCCTACTAGTACAGTGTCAATGTCTTTCTGCATCTGCTGGCACTTTTACACAAATACAGAAGTGATTCTTAAATCAGACACTTAGCAGGTTTGGAATAACATGCTTTTAACCCAAACTAATCTCTTACTAATTAAACAACAACTTGGGAGTTTTTTAGTGTCTACCTGGAGAAACAGTTGATGACTCACCAGATTCTCTACTAGAATGTTGCAGAATTCAAACAAAAGCACTATCATGTCATCTTCTTCCAGAGTCGCTAACTCATCTGGTCAGTCTGAGCTGAGAACTAGTTCTGATGTTGCAAGTAACTTGAGCTCATTTTGCATGCACAGAGGTGGTCTTTTTTCTCTCTTAGTTATAGCTTCAAACTTGTCAGTCTTTCACATCTCCGGATGGCCAGTCCAGGGAAGAGAGCAGGATACAATTTCAGGTGTCACTAATGTAAGAGAGACCCCTTTTCTTTCTACATGTTTTAAGTCTTTTGTAGAGATCAGTGTCCCCTTGCTACACCTCAGGGACCATCCTTGTCCAGTTAGCAATTCTAACATGTTGGTTATAGTTCATCATGGACCAAGAATTAGGTATTTTGATATGAGGCGATAGTAGAAGTCCACCTCACACTGGAATCATTTTCCTGAAAAGTCTGGTGGTGACCAAAAACAGATATCCTTTTTGTAAGCAGGCCCAAAGGAGAAGGAGTTGGTAACAGATCTCTGCTTAGGCCAGATATAAATAAGTGTCTTAATTGTCTCAATATAATTAATAGCTGGTCATGATTACACATTCGCTTTTTTCCACTCATCTTCAGGACAGTCAGTAAACATGACGAGGGAAGAATCATAGAATATTAGAGTTGGAAGAGACCTCAAGAGGTCATCTAGTCCAACCCCCTGCTCAAAGCAGGACCAACACCAACCAAATCTAGGGACTCAAAGGTGGGGGCAGAGTTTAGGGTGAGTTAACTTATCCTAAATAACCTTTTGACTACAAGCCAGAAATGCTAAACTTCACCATTTAGCCTACCAATGTTGCTCAGGCCTAAATTAAAATATGGCAATATGCTCTGTTTTGCCTGAGAGCTCTCCCTCCCCTCTGCTCAAGTAGATATCACAGCATGGCCAAATGCTTCGAACTCTCAGTGCAAGGAACCAGAAAGGGGACTGAAACCCAGGGTTTGTGAACGATAGACCAGAGTGCTACTGACTAAGGACATGGCTACACTTTCGAGTTAGAGTGCATTAAAGCAGCCCCGTGCGCTCTAACTCACAACGCATCCACACTGGCAAGGCACATAAAGCGCCTGGACTCCGCGGCTAGGGCGCTCCTGTTAATCCACAAGTGGAATAACGTTTGATGCACCCCCCACTGGAGTGCCGCAACACCAGTGTGGACGCCCTAGTCTGTTAATGCGCTCTGACTGGCCTCCAGAAGTATCCCACAATGCCTGTTCTAGCCACTCTGGTCATCACTTTGAACTTTACTGCCTTGCCCTCAGGTGACCAACTGTCAGACCCTCCCTTTAAATTCTCTGGGAATTTTGAAAATTCCCTTCCTGTTTGCTCAACCAGGCGTGGAGTGCTCTCAGCGAATCTTTCCAGGTGACCATGCCTCCATACGCCAGGTGATCCCCAGTATGGAGCAATGGCAAGGTGCTGGACCTCATCAGTGGTTGGGGGGAGGAAACAGTCCAGTCCCAGCTGCACTCCAGCCGTAGGAATTACGATACCTTCAGGCAGATATCAAGGAACATTATGGAAAGGGGCCATGACCGGGACGCACAGCAGTGCAGGGTTAAAGTGAAGGAGCTGTGGAAATGCCTACCGCAAAGCCCACGAGGCAAACCGCTGCTCCGGTGCTGCCCCCGTGACCGGCTGTTTCTACAAAGAGCTGGGCGCGATACTTGGGGGCGACCCGACCTCCACTCCAAGTACCACCATGGACACTTCAGAGCCCAGTTCAACAAGGCAGGAGGAGGAAAACGGGAGCAAGGGTGCTGAGGAGGAGGAAGACACCCCGGCATCCCTAGATACATGCAGCCAGCAGCTGTTCTCAAGCCAGGAGGAAGGTAGCCAGTCGTGGTGGCCGGTGCTTGGGGAAGGACAAACACCAGAGAAGGTGCCCAGTAAGTGGCTTTTATTTTGTTGTTCAGTGCAGGCTCTTGGGGCGAGGAGGGTTAGATGCATGCATGCCTAGATGTGGAATAGAGCGTTGATGTGCTCTCTCACATCGCAGTAATCGGCCTCAGTGATCTCTTCAAAGGTCTCATCCCGGAGTTGGGCAATGCGCTTGCACAGGTTTCTTGGGAGAGCCACTGTGGTCCTTGTCCCAGTCTGGCTAACGTGTCCATGCCACTGTGCCGTGAGGGGCGGGGGGATCATTGCTGCACACAGGCAAGCTGCATATGGGCCAGGGCAGAAGCCGCATTGTAGTAGAAGACCCTACCTTGCTTCCCAGGTCACCCTCAGCAGCGAGATATCTTCCAGGACGAACTCCTGTGGAAAATGTGGGGAGAGTGTTCAGCATAGCGCCCCCCTGCAGCTGTTGGCTCTCCCCAAGGCACAGAAACCCAGAGGGCAGTACAGCCATGAAACAATCAGTGCCCCTTGACCCCGTGCTTACTCACCATTTTGGGGCTCCCTCGGGTTGTGTGTGCTCGCTTTGGGATGGGCAAGTTATGCTATTGTCAGATTTCAGAGTAGCAGCCGTGTTAGCCTGTATTCGCAAAAAGAAAAGGAGTACTGGCGGATGTGATTGCAGAGCCATTGGCCATTATCTTTGAAAACTCGTGGCGAACAGGGGAAGTCCCGAATGACTGGAAAAAGGCTAATGTAGTGCCAATCTTTAAAAAAGGGAAGAAGGAGGATCCTGGGAACTACAGGCCAGTCAGCCTCACTTCAGTCCCCGGAAAAATCATGGAGCAGGTCCTCAAGGAATCAATCCTGAAGCACTTAGAGGAGAGGAAAGTGATCAGGAACAGTCAGCATGGATTCACCAAGGGCAAGTCATGCCTGACTAATCTAATTGCCTTCTATGACAAGATAACTAGTTCTGTGGATGAAGGGAAAGCAGTGGACATGTTGTTCCTTGACTTTAGCAAAGCTTTTGACACTGTCTCCCACAGTATTCTTGTCAGCAAGTTAAAGAAGTACAGGCTGGATGAATGCACTATAAGGTGGGTAGAAAGTTGGCTAGATTGTCGGGCTCAACGGGTAGTGATCAATGGCTCCATGTCTAGCTGGCAGCCGGGGTCAATTGGAGTGCCCCAGGGGTCGGTCCTGGGGCCGGTTTTGTTCAATATCTTCATAAATGATCTGGAGGATGGTGTGGATTGCACTCTCAGCAAATTTGCGGATGATACTAAACTAGGAGGAGTGGTAGATAAGCTGGAGGGCAGGGATAGGATACAGAGGGACCTGGACAAATTGGAGGATTGGGCCAAAAGAAATCTGATGAGATTCAATAAGGATAAGTGCAGGGTCCTGCACTTAGGACGGAAGAACCCAATGCACAGCTACAGATTAGGGACCAAATGGCTAGGCAGCAGTTCTGCGGAAAAGGACCTAGGGGTGACAGTGGACGAGAAGCTGGATATGAGTCAGCAGTGTGCCCTTGTTGCCAAGAAGGCCAATGGCATTTTGGGATGTATAAGTAGGGGCATAGCCAGCAGATCGAGGGACGTGATCGTCCCCCTCTATTCGACATTGGTGAGGCCTCATCTGGAGTACTGTGTCCAGTTTTGGGCCCCACACTACAAGAAGGATGTGGATAAATTGGAAAGAGTCCAGGGAAGGGCAACTAAAATGATTAGGGGTCTGGAACACATGACTTATGAGGAGAGGCTGAGGGAACTGGGATTGTTTAGTCTGCAGAAGAGAAGAATGAGGGGGGATTTGATAGCTGCTTTCAACTACCTGAGAGGTGGTTCCAGAGAGGATGGTTCTAAACTATTCTCAGTGGTAGAAGAGGACAGGACAAGGAGTAATGGTTTCAAATTGCAGTGGGGGAGGTTTAGGTTGGATATTAGGAAAAACTTTTTCAGTAGGAGGGTGGTGAAACACTGGAATGCGTTGCCTAGGGAGGTGGTGGAATCTCCTTCCTTAGAAGTTTTTAAGGTCAGGCTTGACAAAGCCCTGGCTGGGATGATTTAATTGGGGATTGGTCCTGCTTTTGAGCAGGGGGTTGGACTAGATGACCTCCTGAGGTCCCTTCCAACCCTGATATTCTATGATTCTATGATACTTGTGGCACCTTTGTTAGTCTCTAAGGTGCCACAAGTACTCCTTTTTCTTATGCTATTGTGTAGACTGTGCTTGCCCTTAAGTACGGGGGAATCATTGTTCTATCTGGTGTGAACAATGCTGCCTCTGTTAAGTGTTGCATTTTGCCTTTACAGATGCAACCTTGAGATCTCAGCCATCCATGTTATCATCGGCCAAAAGACTCCAAAGAATTAGGAAGAGGCCACGTAGAAGCAAAGAGGCTATGATGCATGAAGTCCCTTAACGAGAATCTAAAAGCGCAGGAGTGGAGGGAGAGTGAAAGGAGGATCCACCAGCAGAATGAGGAGCACAGGCACAAAAGCACGGAGCTTTGGCAGCAAAGCCATGGAGTGCCAAGCCAACTTGATCCAGGCGCTCGTAGCCATGCAGGCGGAGCACTACTGCACCCATGCCCCCCTGCAGCCCTTGTCCCAAAACTCTTTCCCTTGTGCCCCCATGTCACCTCCAACCCACTTTCCCCAACATCCAGGTTCTTATCACCACCAGCTGCCTACAACACCTGTAGCTTCACCACCCAGCCCTGAAAACTACAACCCGCACCCACTGCACTCAACCCCCATCACCATGCAGTGTAGCCATCCTGAAGTGCAGCACTCATTGCACAGCACTCCAGACAGGAAGGCTGAGCATGATAACAGGACATATGCAAAGCTGTGATTGTACCGTTCTCCACCCCACCCCCTTACCCTTTCTGTTTCCCAAGCAGTTGTGTTTCTTTTCAATAAATGCATTTTTTGGCTTTGAAAACATTCTTTATTATTGCATAAAGTAAAAGATACCTTAGCCCAGGAAAGCAACAGGCACTGCAAGTCAGCATAGCAAACACAGGTTCCTACTAACATTGGAACCACTGCACTTCACTTCCGTGCAGGGCATCAGACATTACTGGTGGCTTTCAGCCTCAAATTGCTCCCTCAAGGCATCCCTAATCCTTGCAGCCCTGCGCTGGGCCCCTCTAATAGCCCTGCTCTCTGGCTGTTCAAATTCAGCCTCCAGGTGTTGAACCTCTGAGGTCCATGCCTCAGTGAATCTTTCACCCTTCCCTTCACAAATGTTATGGAGGGTACAGCACGCGGCTATAACAGCGGGGATGTTGTTATCGGCCAGGTCCAGCTTCCCATACAGAGAGCACCAGCAGCTCTTTAAACGGCCAAAAGCACACTCCACAGTCATCCTGCACCAGCTCAGCCTGTTGTTGAACCGCTCCTTGCTGCTGTCAAGGCTCCCTGTGTAGGATTTCATGAGCCACAGCATTTAAGGGTAAGCGGGGTCTCCAAGGATCACAATGGGCATTTCGACTTCCCCTACAGTGATCTTCTGGTCTGGGAAAAAAGTCCCGGCTTGCAGCTTCCTGAACAGGCCAGTCTTCCGAAAGATGCTTGTGTCATGCACCTTTCCAGGCCAGCCTGCATTAATGTAAATGAAATGTCCATGGAGAGCCACAAGCACCTGGAGAACCACAGAGAAATACCCCTTCCAATTAACATATTCGGAGGCTTGGGGGGCTGGTGCCAGAATTGGAATATGTGTCCCATCTATCGCCCCTCCGCAGTTAGGGAAACCCATTTGTGCAAAGCCAACCACAATGTCATGCACGTTACCTAGAGTCACAGTTCTTCTGAGCAGGATGCGATTAATGGCCCTGCAAACTTGCATCAACATGATTTCAATGGTCAACGTTCACACTCCAAACTGGTTAGCGACTGATCAGGAGCTGTCTGGAGTTGCCAGCTTCCAGATTGCAATAGCCACCCGCTTCTCCACCGTCAGGGCTGCTCTCAATCTTGTGTCCTTGCACCACAGGGTGGGGGTGAGCTCATCACACAGTCCCATGAAAGTGGCTTTTCTCATCCGAAAGTTCTGCAGCCACTGCTCATCATCCCAGACTTGCATGACTATGTGATCCCACCACTCAGTGCTTGTTTCCTAAAAGTGGCATTCCACGGTGCTAAGCATGTCCGTGAATGCCACAAGCAAACTCATGTCATATGCGTTACTCGAGTCGATATCATCGTCGGAGTCCTCACTGTCACTTTGGATCTTAAAGAGTAACTTGATTGCCAAATGTGATGTGCTGGCAAGACTCATCAGCACACTCCTCAGCAGTTCGGGCTCCATTCCCACAGACTGAAAGGGAAGACAGAGCACACAGTACAAAAAATGTTGAAAGATGGCGCTAATTGTGGATAGAAGCACAGGGATTGCTGGGATGCGAACCAATGCATCACGGGGCATTGGGACAGGACCCAGAATGTCCCGCCCCCACCCCCACCCCTACCCCCTACCCACAAGCCACAGCGCCAGAATGGGAAGAGGTGCTCTGTGGGATAGCTGCCGATAATGCACCGCTTCCAATGCTTCCACAAGTGCCACAAATGTGGCCACGCCAGTGTGCTTGCAGCTGTCAGTGTGAACAGACTGCAGCGCTTTCCCTACTTCGGTCTCCGAAGGCTGATTTAACTCAAAGTGCTCTACATCTGCAAGTGTAGCCATACCCTAAAGCAGGTCAGATTCTATAGATGTAATTAGGGAAATGCTCCAAAGACAGGGCAAGGTGCTCTGTGTGCAGGATGAAGTGCTTCACACGTGGAATGAACTGCTCCAGATGCAAGGCAGGGTGTTTCAACTGTGGGGCCAGGTGCTCTAGATGCAGGCCAGAGTACTCCACAGGTGTGAATGAGGCACACTAGACACAGGACAAGGTGCTCCCGAAGCCGTGCTGGTGCTCCAGAGGACATTGTACACCAGGTAAGATGTGAAAAATCCAATTTTATTTTTTACATTACTAGCAACTAAATGACTTTCCATTTCCTGTAATTAGTGGTTTCATTTTTAATCATTTGATTAGCAAGGAGCACTTGATCAATAAGGGGAAGGTGAGGACTGACATACAAAGAGCTCATTGAACAGCACACAGTCCTTTCCCTGCTCTATTGGCTCATTTATCATATTGTTTTAATGAAAACAATGCTGGTTCACAGCACACAATAGAAAATGGGTTGGGGGCAATGTTCCCTCTAATTTTTGACAGGCCGTGTGCGCAAAAAATGTCTTCTTTGCAAATGGTTGTGCTTCAGTGCAAATGTTTGTGCGTGCGGTGTTTCACCGTGTGCGTGGGGTTTAAGGTCTGTGTGCACGTGCACACGCGCACCGCTTAGAGGGAACCGTGGTTGGGGGTATGTGCCAAGTGCTCCACTGCAAAGCGGGGATCTCTGCAACCTTCCGTTTGGAGCTACTGGGAAGCATCAGCCTGACAGCTCCCCCCTCTGGAGTCTTTTCAGCTCCTCCCCCTGGGAAATGAATTAGTGGTTTCCCCTCTGCCCACTTGCGTTTTCCAGGAGTCATGGAGGAAGATGGACCCCCCTAGTCTCCCAGGAAACAGATCAGCAACTTACTCAGCGGCATTAACATTTGCGGATGGTACTAGAAACTGGGTGAATCCCGTTGCTTGGAAGGAGTGAATTGGCAGGGGATGGAGGGTTTGCAATACAGAAGAATGGTATCAATGGGTAGAGTCCCCACACCATTCCCCACCACTCACCTCACACTAGGTCCTTGTCCAAACATTCATTCCCTTCCAGGGGCTTGCCTTTATTGTTCAATAACATAACAGAGCCCTAAGGCAGGAATGTGCTTGCAACATGAAGGGCTTTTTCTCAGGGTCTCTCTAATTCTCTCGTCTACTTTTTTTTTTTTTTCCTTCACATCCCTATGTTGGAACTTGAGACCCACATAAGCTGCATCTCTCCATAGGGTCCTTCAATCTGATACTTGGTTACAGAGATCTGAGCCCTTTCTGGAGGGGCTGTGGCTGGGTTTGGCAGATAGCTGTAGGGGTATTGGGTTGTCAAAGATGTGCGGGGGTGGTTAGTCCAGGGTCATCTTAGAGGAGATACAAAAAGATTGGACATGTGGCAGGGGGAGGAGGCAGGAGCTTCTTGAGGAGCCCTGGGAGGTTTAAGATGCAAGTTAGAGGCAATAATGGCTCCCACCCTGCTCTGAATGGAATACACACACACACAAAATATTAGGTCAAACTTACCCTCCTTCCTGAGGTTTGGTTTTACTGGCAACTCAAATAAAAAGCAACCACACATGAAACCTCAGCCTAAGCTTTCTGCCCAAGCTTGGCTGCTCCCAAGGTCCTCCCTGAAAGTCTTGTCTCTAGCCCTTACATCCTAGCTGGTGTGAACTGAATCTACTGCTGGAGTGACTCAGCAGTAATTCCACTTCACTTCCATGCAGGGTTACAGCACTTGATAACAGGATGGCTCAATAGATGAGTACCACAGCCCTAGGCAAGGTCCTTTAAGCCTTGTCGTCACTATGAAATTGAACCATTGCTGAAAGCAGGTGCTAGCTACGTTGGCAGCTGAATAAGTGCAGAACAAAGTTTAGCTATAAGCATAGACAACGCCAACCTATGTTCAGCACGGGTTCACTGCCATCCATAGTCAGCAGCAATTCATTTTCCTGGTGTAGAGGCCAGCATCTGTCTTGTTCAGAGGCTGAGGCCGGAAGGTTAGGCTACTGAAAGTAGAACCTGGAGGTGCATTCATGAAGACGACTAATAAGCACATCAAATTTTTAAGGGTTAATAGTATAAAACTTAGGTCAACCCTGGGAAAGACAGTTACATGGTAATTGTAACTTGTGAGTAGAAGCAGCTTGAAAAAACTTGCAAACATCCCCTGGCTGGGAGAACTGCAGAGAGCTTGTTGCCACCACTCAACCCAGTCTCCAGCTTTGAACAACTCTTTGAACTGAAAAAAGAAAAGGAGTATTTATGGCACCTTAGAGACTAACCAATTTCTCTGAGCATAAGCTTTCATGAGCTACAGCTCAGAGCCTCTTCCTCCAAACCCCTGCTTGAAGTACTACAAACTCTGTGGTATCAATATGGGCAAACATTCTCCTTGAGCCCTCACTGGCCCAGGCTACACTAGCCTCCCCTTCCCTCCTCCCTCCAAGAAAAGTTTCCCACCTTTGCTACCACCATTGTAGCACTACTAATGGTAGCAACTGCAGAAACTCTAGTGGAGACGAGGCACCAGTGGTGACCTGTTTTACTACCATGTCATTCAGACCTGCTCTGAGCAAGGTTAGGCGACACTGTGACGAAAATGGTGGCAGCTGGAGCTGAGCCGGTGGAAATCTTCCAAGGAAAAATGCTAGTGCAGGAACAGCCACAGACTCTGCTAAGCCAGGTTAGCATTTCACACAGTAAGGAATGACCAAGGAGAGCAGAGGTTTTCATCGCCTCTCTTTCTCTGGTGCCCAGGCTCCATCCACCTAAGAAAACCCAGCAAAAGGCAACATTGTGCTTCTTGCTGTGTAACTTTAATTCCTATTGAATTTTTGCAGCCCCAGCAATATATAACAATAACGAAAACAAGACAAGACAAAATTAAAAAAAAAAGCCAGAAAGAAGAACACCTGGAACAAGGCTCAGCAACAGAAGATAAAGTGCGCTCCTGTTACTATTGATCCCCTTGACTTGGTCCTTTCGTTCATAGTCAAAACTGATCAAAGTAATGGAGATAAAGGCAATTTGAAGATATCTTGAGAAAACAGGGCAAACGCTGGCCCTCGGATGTATACACCTGGAAAGCAATGGCCAGAAGTGGGAACACAAAGACCAATGTTAGATAGCAAACCTGGCTCCGCCTTCAGTTCCATGAAGCTGACACTATCTGAAGGTCAGGTACACGGAAGCTGCCTGCTCTCATAGCATCTGGCTAGGTCCAGAGTGCTGTGCCAGTTGGGCCCACAGTGCCACATTTTCATTATGGAGCGGGGTGGATTGCTTGCACAGAGCTTGATTCTCTGTTGTGATCTGCAATACTTGGGCTCAAAGCACAGGAAGCTCCTCCTGGGAGCAGTCAAGCTGTTCAGGCATCTCCAGTACCCGCTGGGGCAGGGATCGGCAACCTTTGGCATGTGTCCTCCGCTACTGTCAGTCTCAAGTTTGACCCTGCTCTGACCCTAGGTCGTGACTGCCCTTGTCAGGACAGTTTTCCTGGACCACCCTAGCTTGTGATGAAGGCCTACCCTGGGAGACCCTGTAGCAGCAGGCCATTACCTGTCCAGCATACCCCAGAGCAAGGATCGGCAACTTTTGGCATGTGGCCCATCAGGGTAAGCCCCTGGAGGGCTGGGCTGGTTTGTTTACCTGATGCGTCCACAGGTTCAGCCAATCGCAGCTTCCACTGGCCATGGTTTGCCATCCTAGGCCAATGGGGGCTGCGGGAAGTGGCGGGGGCTGAGGGATGTGCTGACTGTCCGTCTCGCAGCCCCCATTGGCCTGGGACGGTGAACCTTCTCTACAGTGATCAACTTCCCATCAGATGTAGACAGAATCCAGACACTGTGTTAGAGAAAATTCACCATTTATTCCCCAGAGGATGAGAAAAATCATGAAGCAAGAGTTCAGGCAATCCTAGAGCTGGGATTAAAAGAAATCATTTAGTGACTGGAGGAGCCCAATAGTGCTGGTCCCTAAGCCTGATGGAATCACTTGTTTTTGCATTGACTTCAGGAAGGTCAAACCCATATTGAAATTTGATCCATACCCTATACCACGCATTGATTAATTACTTGATTGGCTAGGTGATGCAGAGTACAGTAGCATCCAAGATCTGACCACAGGGTTTTGGCAGATGCCCCTCACACCTAAGTCCTGAGAGAAAATAGTTTTTGCCACTCCTTTTGGTCTTTTTCAGTTCCAGACTGTGCCGTTTGGATTACATAGGACCCCAGCCATGTTCCAGTGACTGATGGATCAGGTCCTCCAGTCCCATAATAGCTATGCCGCCGCATACCCAGAAGATGTAATAATCTATTGTTGAATCTAGGAAGACCAGCTGTAGCTGCTATACTCAAATCCCTCAAGGTGGCCGGAATGACAGCAAACCCCACTAAATGCCATCTGGGCAAAAACAAGATGACTTACCTCAGCTACACCCTGAAGAAAGCCAAGATGTGAGCCTTTGTGGATAAGGTGAAGGCCCTCCAGACACGTCCCATGCCAATCTCAAAGAAACAGGTATGCCATATTTTAGGACTACCCAGATACTACCAACATTTTACTCCCAACTTGGACCACTGTGGCCCCTCTTACAGTTCTCCTTAGAAACAACAGCCCAAAGAAGATGGAGTCAACCAAAGCTTGTGAAGAGGCCTTTCAAACTCTTAAGGTCCATCTCTGCGAAAAACCTGTCTTGTATAGCCCTGACTTCACCAGGAACTTCCTGCTACAGACTTGACATCTCCAATGCGAGATTAGGGGCCATTTTATCCCAGTTGGTGGAAGGCAAAGAATACCCCATTCTCTATGTTAGTAGAAAACTATTCCCAAGGGAGAATACCTACTCAACAGTTGAAAAAGAGGCATTGTCAGTGAAGTGGGCAATGGACTCACTCCGATATTACTATCTTGGGAATTATTTCACTTTAGTCACCAACCAGGCCCTGCTATGTTGGCTCCATGCCATGAAGGACACAACCCCCAAATTATGAGGTGATACCTGTCCCTGCAGCCCTTTTCCTTCTGTGTCCAACACAAGGCCGAAAGAGCACATGTGAATGGTGATTTTTTTTTCTCGGGATAGGGGAGAGCTGGCAGGGGAGAGATGTACCCCAAATGAGGTTGGTGGGATGATGTGTGATGGGTCAAAGAGGCCCCATACCAGCAGAGAAAGAGTTAAGGAGATCCTTTGCACCCAGCTAGCTCTGACCTGCTATCCCTGTGGCCTATGTCAAGCCCAGAGGAGGAATAAAAGGAGAGAATGTAGCTGAGATTTGGGCTGACTGGCCAGGAAGGAGGACAGAGCTCTGTGTCTCTGCCTGAAAGGAGCTTCACCTGCAGAAGTAAGGAGAAAGGCCTGCCAGCTGGAGCAGCCTCTGGGGAGGAATTGCTAGACCCCAAGGAGTGAGCCATACTTGAATCAGAGACTGTTTAGAACCAAGCCCGAAGGAAAGGGCAGGGACACCCCTCACCCTCCAGAAGACAGTGGAATGGCCCAGTGTTGAGTTACATTTGTGTTTTGTTGTAGAATATTTTGAGGCTGAGTTGCTCATCCTCACTCAGAAGGGGAATAAGACTGAAGGGACAATTATCTTGTGACCTAAAGCCCACCTCAGTGGACACCAAAGATAGACTTCTTCCCACCCTCAACCCTTCCACGAAGACCCATGGCCACACTCGGGCACCCAGAAAGTCCACCAGAGGGTTTGGCTTCATCTGCACCACTCCACTCCCCTTTCTGCTGAACCATGCATGAGTCCCAGTGCCACCCCAGAAATAATCCCTTGGCACCCTATACGGCTGCTTACTTAGCCTACACCTCAGGCTACTGCTGCCTGTGAGAGTTCATCTCTGCTGCAGCTTCTAGGAAAAGACTGTATAAATATAGTAATTAAAATACATGATAGGAGTAAAAATGGGCCCAGTTCATCCCTGATATGATTCCATGACCTTAGTGCAGTTACAAAGAATTTAGCACAACAATCTGAATTTTTGACTCATGCGGCCTGCGGGACCGTCCTGCCCGGCCCCTGAGCTCCTAGCCTGGGAGACTAGCCTCTGGCCCCTGCCCCGCTGTACCCCCTCTCCCACAGCCTAACCTTGCCGTGCGGGCCGCAGGGCTGCGAGCTCCTGCTCCTCCGAGCAGCGTGTTAAGGGGGTGGTGGCAGCACGCATGCGCGGTGGTGAGGGGATTGGGTAGGGGTTCCCGGAGGGCAGTCAGGGGACAGGGAGCAGTTAGGAACAGGGGGCAATCAGGGGACAGGGAGCAGTTGCATGGGGCGGAGGTTCTAGGGCGGTCAGGGGGTTGAGAACTGGGGGGGGTTGGGGGTGTGGATAGGTCATGGCAATCAGGGGACAGGGAGCGGGGGGTTTGGATGGGGGTGGGATCCTGAGGGGGGCAGCTTGGGGTGGGGGGGGTCCCAGGAGGGGGCAATCAGGGGACAAGGAGCAGAGGGGGTTGGATGGGTCAGGGGTTCTGAGGGGGGCAGTCAGGGGGTGGGAAGTTGGTGGGGGCAGATAGGGGGTGGGGGCAGGCTGTTTGCGGAGGCACAGCCTTCCCTTCCCAGCCCTCCATACAGTTCTGCACCCCGATGTGGCCCTCAGGCCAAAACGTTTGCCCACCCCTGATGCAGAACCTAGGCAAAAACAGTGGCCCCAATTCACAGGTAAAGGTGAGCTTGGTAGGGGGAGAGAAAAGTGACTTTATACCACCTTTGCATTCACTCGGGGGCTGGCAGGGAGTTGGAGCACCCACAGGGAAAAATTGATGGGTGCTCTACACCCACCGGTAGCTCCCCGCCGCGTCCTGCTTCTCCGCCCTCCCAGCACTTCCGCCACAAAACAGCTGGTTCGCGCAGCAAGCGCTGGGAGAGACAGAGGGGGGAGGAGGAGGAGGAACACGGCGCATTCGGGGAAGAGACGGGGCCAGGGCAGGGATTTGGGAAGGGGTCCAATAGGGGCAGGGAGGGGGCGGAGAGGCACGAGCACCCACCGGCACCAAGGAAAGTTGGTGCCTGTGTTCGTAGGAGGGATCCTACAGAATTTCTCCTTCACAGATACCCCTTCCCAAAAATACATATTAGTGACCCAATGATGCATGGTGCTGAGCACTACCTGAATGGTGCTGAATACCTCCAGTTCCCATGGAAATCAACGGGAGCCGAGGGTGCTCAGGATGAGACCCGAGGTCATTGCCAAGTCAAGACTCAAAATATGATTTTAAAATATACAAATGTCACAGATTTTTTAAAAAGTAGAGTCCAGTTAGTAATAATATTCTCCAGAATATGCTTTAACCTGAAAAACTACTGAGGTGCTAAGATCAGCATCCCTTCAAACCCAAGGCAGAGGGAGACTCCGTCTGACCCACCCTAGTATCAGTTTATGAGGCAGGCCCACTACAAAAACAGCTACGGGAACTTCACCCTTTAACATTAAATGCCAAAAATGAGCCAATATATCAAAGCAGGTGAAACATCAGGATGAAATGGCCTAAATGGTGTAATTAACCCCCAAAGAAACAATTCCATGTGTTGAGTATGCCATAAGTGCTGCCTTTTCCTTCCCCCCCAAAGATCTCTCATTGTGTTATCTCATGCATTATTAGCGATACTGGACCTTTATCTATGGCTCCTCTCCCTGTCAAAGCCCTGCACATCACACACTGATATTGTCCTTTCCTTCTAGCTTTCATAAAGGATGACATTTTTGACATCCACCTTCTGAGCAAGGGGGAAAAAAAAGCAGCAGCAGCTATTCCAGGATGAAATACACAGACCCAGCTAGTTAGCAATCCAAAGCGCTAGCGGACAGGTGACATCTCCTGTCGATTTCTGCATCAGACGGAAGGGAAGTGAGCCTGAGTGGCAGTGAGAGACTCTCTGGCAGCATGTGTCACCTGGTGAGGAGGTGATTAAGAATTCGCAGGCACTTTCAAAGTTTTCCAGAGCTTATTTTGTTCTTTTTAGGTCTGCTTGTACTTTTTGGTATTTGAATTACAGGGCTCCCTGGGGCTTCCCTGCAGGAACTAGGTGCTCAGGCTGTGAAACTGCTCTCCCCTGTGGAACAAAGCCCTAGAGCAGTTAGACAAACTGCACAGTGCAGGCTGGAGACCTGAGAAGGAGAGGTCTCATCTTCGAGTGTATCTGACAGACAAGTGTTCTTTTGGATCCCATCAACCTCCACATCTAGATCTGGTAGGTCTCACTGTGGACATAGGTGGCTTCTGCCTTTCCCACATTTTTCTGGTGAAAATCAGAAAATACCCAATAATGCACTAAAAAGTACTGTGGTTCCCTGGGGAGGTTACCGGGGGGAAAGCAGATGCCTTGGAACAAATAGTGGAAACTCTAGCTCCTGAATTCTGTAACATTATTGGGCAGCACCAGATGGCACGAGTTGGTTCATCAGGTAGAGAGATTCAAGCAAGTGTCTCTATAATGACATCATTTTCCTAGGTGCAGCTGCTGCCTACCGGTTATTCACAAATATAGTAACCATTAAATAATACCAAAACTTTATAAGGTCCTGCCTCCGTTTTGACACTTCCTGTGGTAAACTCCTACTGGAGTAAGATGTATTATAACCGAGAAAGGACCACAGGGTTATTCTGCTTGTCAGTAATATGAAACTGTACATTAAGGCTAAATAGAGCACGATGTGTTTATTTTAAAACTTTACTCAGTCTCCATCCCTAAACCTCCATTAAGGTGCAAATGCATGGAAAGGTGGCTACAAAATTTTTTCAAGCTAGACAAAGTAAAGCAGTTGCAAGTAACAGAATAAATTAAATTCTTGTGGCTCAGAAAGAAACCCACACTGATACATCCACTCAATCTGCTGTGCATCCTGCTGTTCTGAGAAAACTGCTCTGAGGGACGACATAGCTGGGAGCGAGGGTGGATCAAAGCTGAAGTCAGGTGTACTGCATTTCTGGATCCAAAAGATCTGGGTCAAGAAAGGCAATAGCCTTCTAGAAGACAGGGAGAGAATGATGTCTTCCAAAACTAGGCCTCTACTGCAGTATCTTTTACTGACATTCCCCTAAAACCAGGATGCTGGAGCAGTGAAATTTACTGACACTCACTCCCGTCATGACAGGTTTCAGAGTAGCAGCCGTGTTAGTCTGCATCAGTAAAAAGAACAGAAGTACTTGTGGCACCTCAGAGACTAATACATTTATTTGCGCATAAAGTTTCATGAGCTACAGCTCATTTCATCGGATGCATGCAGTGGAAAATACAGTGGGGAGATTTTATATACACAGAGAACATGAAACAATGGGTGTTACCATACACACTGTAAGAAGAGTGATCAGGTAAGGTGAGCTATTACCAGCAGGAGAGAAAAAGAACCCTTTTGTAGTGATAATCAAGGTGGGCCATTTCCAGCAGTTGACAAGAAAGTGTGAGGAACAGTAGGGAGGGAAAATAAACATGGGGAAATATAGTTTTACTTTGTAATGACACATCCACTCCCAGTCTTTATTCAAGCCTAATGTAATGGTGTCCAGTTTGCAAATTAATTCCAATTCAGCAGTCTCTTGTTGGAGTTTGTTTCTGAAGTTTTTTTGTTGAAGAATTGCGACTTTTAGGTCTGTAGTCAAGTGACCAGAGAGATTGAAGTGTTCTCGACTGGCTTTTGAAAGTTGTAATTCTTGACATCTGATTTGTGTCCATTTATTCTTTTACACAGAGACTGTCTGGTTTGGCCAATGTACATGGCAGAGGGACATGGCTGGCACATGATGGCATATATCACATTGGTAGATATGCAGGTGAACGAGCCTCTGATAGTGTGGCTGATGTGATTAGGCCCTATGATGGTGTCCCCTGAATAGATATGTGGGCACAGTTGGCAACGGGCTTTGTTGCAAGGACAGGTTCCTGGGTTAGTGTTTTTGTTGTGTGGTGTGTGGTTGCTGGTGAGTATTTGCTTCAGGTTGGGGGGCTGTCTGTAAGCAAGGATTGGCCTGTCTCCCAAGATCTGTGAGAGTGATGGGTCGTCCTTCAGGATAGGTTGTAGATCCTTGATGATGCATTGGAGAGGTTTTAGTTGGGGGCTGAAGGTGATGGATAGTGGTGTTCTGCTATTTTCTTTGTTGGGCCTGTCCCGTAGTAGGTGACTTCTGGGTACTCTTCTGGCTCTGTCAACCTGTTTCTTCACTTCAGCAGGTGGGTATTGTAGTTGTAAGAATGCTTGATAAAGATCTTGTAGGTGTTTGTCTCTGTCTGAGGGGTTGGAGCAAATGCGGTCGTATCGTAGAGCTTGGCTGCAGACAATGGATCGTTCGGTGTGGTCTGGATGAAAGCTGGAGGCATCCTAGCCACTATGGATGTAGAAGCCCTCTACACCAACATTCTACACAAAGATGGACTACAAGCGGTCAGGAACAGTATCCCTGATAATGTCACGGCAAACCTGGTAGATGAACTTTGTCCTCACCCATAACTATTTCACATTTGGGGACAATGTATACCTTCAAATCAGCGGCACTGCTATGGGTACCCAAATGGCGCCACAGTATGCCAACATTTTTATGGCTGACTTAGAACAACGCTTTCTCAGCTCTTGGTCCCCAATGCCCTTACTCGCACTACATTGATGACATCTTCATCATCTGGACCCATGGAAAAGAAGCCCTTGAGGAATTCCACCATGATTTCAACAATTTCCATCGCACCATCAGCCTCAGCCTGGACCAGTCCACACAAGAGATCCACTTCCTGGACACTACAGTGCTAATAAGCGATGGTCACATAAACACTACCCTATACCGGAAAACTACTGACCGCTATACTTACCTACATGCCTCCAGCTTTCATCCAGACCACACCACACCACACGATCCATTGTCTACAGCCAAGCTCTACGATACAACCCCATTTGCTCCAACCCCTCAGACAGAGACAAAGAGCTACAAGATCTCTATCAAGAGTTCTTACAACTACAATAACCCTACTGTTCCTCACACGTTCTTGTCAACTGCTGGAAATGGCCCACCTTGATTATCACTACAAAAGGGGTTTTCTCTCTCCTGTTGGTAATAGCTCACCTTACCTGATCACTCTCGTTACAGTGTGTATGGTAACACCCATTGTTTTATGTTCTCTGCGTATATAAAATCTCCCCACTGTACTTTCCACTGCATACATCCGATGAAGTGAGTTGTAGCTCACGAAAGCTTATGCTCAAATAAATTTGTTAGTCTCTAAGGTGCCACAAGTACTCCTTTTCTTTTCACTCCCATAAGTAGCCCAGCAGGGTAGTAGTAGGTTAATATCTCTCTAACTAGTTCAGTGGCACAGCTATCTAGACGTACACAGACAGAAATTTTGCCCTAGCAGTCAGGGAAAGACAATTAGGTCAGATTCTTATTTCCTTTATACTACTGTAAACGTGGAGTAACTACACTGAATTCAGTGGAATTACTGTAGATTTATCCTGGTGCAATGGTTCCCACAGATTCGATGGAATTACTACAGATTTATGTTGGTGTCACAAATTGTGTTAATTTCCTCTAGAAAAAGAAAATTAAAGATTATTAGAATCCAGATTATTCCTCTCCTCCCCAGACAAGCAGCAGAGCTACAGAGCAAGTATGATTTTAACTGTGACGGTTAAACAAAAAAAATGCTCTCTTTGTTATCATTCTAAATGAAACTTAACCTCCTTCCCCTCACTGGACTGACCCATATTGAGTTAGCTAATTATATCTTACATTTCCATACCACCTTTTATTCCAAAGGAGCCAGTGGGGGCTCTAATCCAGAATTTTTGGTGGAGGAACACTGTACCTCACCTTGGCGGCACATGTGCTCATTAACTAAGGGCACTCTTGGTTTTGAAAGCAACCCTTAGTGCTCTCTGTAGCTGCTGCTGCTGCTTTGGAGCCCTCTACTGGAATGTATGCATGTGCACAACTCAATTAGGGGCCTGGGAACAGCTGCCGAAGCAAAGATCCTTCAATCAAGTGGAAAAGGCATTTTACTCGCTGCGAGAGGTGCCGAACATTGGAATAAAAGTCCATTAATTTCATTCCAATACTATTTCCCCATGTTTCTGAGTTGGGCAGTGCCCCAGCTCTCTCAACAGCAGAATTGCCACTGGAAGGATCACAAAGCAATTTACAAACAGCACCCCATGCACAAAAATCGTTTCACCACCACCCCACCTTTGTGGTGAAATATGGTAGCTCTCTATCAGTGCACAGCACTACTAACCAGCCATTTAGTAGAGGAATGGAAGGACACATATCCAGTTGAAATTGTTACAGAATTTTAAGTAGGACGGACATAATTTTGCAGAATGAGATTTATCCAGGCTAACATTGCTGTTCTGGGGTGACCATATAACTCACAATTGTTGGGGCAAAACTCCAAGCACTAGATAAATGGTTAACCCAGGCAAATGAAATCAGAAATACCGTACTCAGAAAACTGTTCTGAGAAATGACCCGGCAGCGGGTGAGTGAATCAAAGTTCGACCTTTTCACCATTCTCAATTTACGCTGTACATATCTACCATGTAGAGGAAAATGTTCCCTTTACGGCAGCTGGTTCTCTGCTGCTTCCATTTCAGCCAATAGCTGTGGTGGCAATAGCAGTGAGAACATTAGTCAACAGAATTAATTATGTAACTCCTACTAAGAGTAATAGAATTGGAGTTACTCGTCAATTCCTGCACCTCAGTGGGAGAGAACATAGACTCCCAAGGGCCTGTGATGGGGTGTGCAAACTTGAGCTGGGTACCAAGAACCCTCACTATGAGGAAGAACGATTTCAGAGTAGCAGCCATCTTAGTCTGTATTCGCAAAAAGGAAAGGAGTACTAGCGGCACCCTAGAGACTAACCCATTTATTTGAGCATAAGCTTTCATGAGCTACAGGAGTGAGCTGTAGCTCACGAAAGCTTATGCTCAAATAAATGGGTTAGTCTCTAGGGTGCCACAAGTCCTCCTTTTCTTTTTAGGAGGAAGAAGACTACCTGCTGAACCCAGCTGGGGTTGAAGATTTAATTGTCTTTTCTTTTGCTATCTTATATTGGATTTGGAGACTTTGGGGGAAATGGATGGTAGGAAGTGACCAAGGCAGTCAGCTCTGTGGCACTCCAAAGCACTTGACATTGTGGTCTGTCATAGGGCCCTGGGTCTGAGTCCAGTGGCATGGGAGGGCCTGGGCTTCCATTCCCACTGCCCTTGTTGCAGGAGGGGCATAAGCCTCATTTCCACCCCACCTTGCTCTCTGGTAAGGAGAAGGTAAGGATGACGAAAATCCTGTGGTGACAATAAGCCACATACAAGGGCTATGAACTGGACTTAAGGCTCTTCCTGCTGAGAGGCAAGGGACTGGAAACAGGTGTGCTAACCAGTAGGCAACCTGGCCGTCTGAGGACTTTACTACAGGGCCAAATTAATATCTGGTGTAATCTGACTTCAAGGGATTTACAACCAGATGTAAGTTTAGCCAGTAGTGTGAGTAATATAAACCTACTGTTCTGATACCTGTGATGTAAGAAACTTCCTACAATCAATCACACATTGAGGGGAAAACTAGATTTCCTCGACACCAGAGGTGACACGTGGTGGGGGAGGCACGTTGGGTCACATCCCCCCCCCCCCCCCCGATTTCTGCCTTCCATTTCCAACCAGGCATCCACCAGCAGTGGGGGGCTTGCGGGGCACAGCCATCGCAGTCCAGGGGGATCAGCAGAAGCAGCTGGGTCCCAGGGCTCTCCATTGAGGGACCATCCAGCTGCGCAGCACACTGAGACCAGGCAGGGCCATTTGAGCAGGCAGTGGCAGCAGGCAGGACAGGGCTGTTGCTGGTGCCAAGCAGCGGGGAGCTGGGTGGGGAAAGATGGGAACCAGTAGATCCCATCTCTGGCTTCCTCAAACCAACCATGAGTGCTGGGCTCTGCAAGGGCTTCAGCAGCAGTGGAGCACGGGCAGAGGTGTCTGAGCAAGGGAGGGCGCCCCCAGCAGAAGGAGCAGCCCAGCAAATGGCTGCTGCCTCGAGCACAAAGTCTGAGGGATGGAGCAGCCCTGTGCTCGCTGGGGCAAGGACCCGGGGGAGCAGGACAGCAGGGCTGGTGTGGGAGGAAGAGAGCTCTAAGCCCCTGCCTCAGGGGAATGCTGAAGAGCCTGCACGTTTGGAGCTTCCCCCAGCTCCACTCCAGCGCTCATCAGAGGGGCGGAGACCAGAGAGGCTCCCCCTTATCAGCACTGTGCGGGGCTCACCTCCACCAGCAGCATCCCATGCAGGAGGGTCTTGGGCTTTCCCAGGGCACTGGCCTGGCCACAGGTAGCAAGGAAGGAAGGAGCTTTCCAGACAGGGCGCAAAGTACGCAGCTACGTGGGGCACCAAATTTCCCGGTGCCATATACAACTGCGTGCTACTCCAGCCCCTACTTTCGCCTCTTCCCCATGGGCCCCGCCCCCTCTCCACTCCTTCCCCTGAGGACTGCTGCAGGGGTTGGGGCCGTGCACTCACCAGGCGGCGGTACGTGAAGCAACCCGGCTCCAGCCCGCTCCGCCGGCTCCCAGCCGCTCCGCCAGTGAGGGCTGGGGGGCGGTTCCCTCCAAACCCCAAGGCTGGGAGCCAGAGGAGCAGAGCAGGGCGGAGCAGGCTGGGGCCGGGTCACTCCACTCCCCGCAGCCCCGTGAGTGCGGGGTCGGGCCTGCCCTGCACTCACCAAGTGGCCGGAAGTGGAGCGACCTGGCCCCAACCTGCTCCACTCCGGCGGCTCACGCAGGGGGGTTCTCTACGGTGCAGAGAACCAGCCCCTGGTGGGAGTACTCAGCACCAGGGTCGTCCCTAGCCATTTTGGTGCCCTACGTAGCCGCCCCCTGCAGGGGGTGTGTGGGGCTGTAGGCCTCCGTGGCGGGGGGGCTGGCCTTGCCCCCAAAGCCTGCTCCTGGGCGTCCTGGTGCTGAGTACTCTCACCAGGGGCTGGGTCTCTGCACACTGCTGGGAGCGGGATGCACCCTGCTAGAGATTTATGGAGGAGCAGTGGGTCTGAGAGGGGCAAAGCAGGAAGGAGACGGTGAGAAGGAGAGCTGGGGGAGGATGCAATGAGGAGGGGAGCATGTAAAGGACTGATGAGTGGGTAGCAAAGGTGACACGAGGGGTGGTCAGGTGCCCTCTCCCTCTATCAACAGTTACCCATTGTCTCTGCTGGCACGTTCTGTCTGATTTAAGTTTCATATGAAACAAAGTAATTAGATATGTTGCATGGAACTGCAGAGAGAGAGCAGAAGAGAATGCCAAAAGGTGTCACTTCATTCTTGGGGCAGAAATATAGTGTTTATTTTCTCTCCGCATGCATGAGCTCTCATTTAGTTTCAGTTCTTAGCTGCCATCAGAGCTCAGTGGAAGATGCATATCATTTTAGGAGGATCCTGGTAGATGGTACCAGCAGAGAGCCATTTCACACACAGCAGTTTCACATTTCAGAGCAGCAAATAACTTTAAATTATTTCTGAAGCAATTCAGTTTGAATCAGTGGAAATAAGTTAACAACTGCAAAGATGAGCTATTTGGCATCAGTGGGAGGGAGCATTGTTTAGTGGGTAGAGCACAAGTATGACACCAGTCCTACCACTAACTTGCTGCATGACCTTCAAGTCAGTGGAAAACTAACATGGGGATAATGATACCTCCCTGTGATGGGTGATATAGACCCTTAAGGGGCCTCATGACCTTGATACACCACTGTCCCAGTTTCCTTTATAAAGAGAGATGGCAGCAGCTAGCCTCGGATAGGGTGATGCCAGGAGAAGCTAGACCCAATGAAGTCCTTGCATAGCTCAGGGAAGTTGAGGGAGAACACCTGAATCCCTGTGGGAGCCTGACTCACTATAATAAAGCAGCTGGCCTGCATTAGTGGCAGATGGGCTTATAGGGAGGGGGGTCATCGCCAAGAGAAGAAGGCTGCCAGCCAGAACCTCTCTCCATTCATTTAGGAAGCTCTGGAAATATATTGGGGCAGGTCAGCCTGGGAATCAGGCTCTAACCTGCAGCTGGGTGCAAATTGTAAAAAACTGCCCCTCACCAGCACTGCCCCCCACCTTGCCCATCTCCCTCCATCCCAGTTCCCCTACTTCTGGGTTTAAAAAGAGAGAGTGCGTGAGCCCATGGGGGAGATTGAGGAGAGAGCCAAGAGGCGGAACATAGGCTATGGTGTGGGTGTCTTAGATGCCCCTTCCCACGCCTGGAGGCAAAGTATGAGTTGAGGGGAAGGGGAGTGCTGGGCCAAGGAGCACCAGCATGAGAAGCTGAGCTCCCTTCTGCCTCTCTTTCCCCCACCTCCACTTAGCAGAGTGCCCTGGCAGTGGCAGCTCCTTACTCACTCTTGCAACTTTCCCCACTGAGTGGTGATGGTACATGCTCTAGCTCCCCCTGACAGAGTTAAGGTTCTGGAATACACTTGGGCAACCGTTCTGAGTTTTGGCACCACTGGCTGCAGTTGGCCAGTGGCACCAACAAGCAGGGAGGGGAGGGGGCAATATGGCAGTCAGCTCCTGAGAGGTCGGTGTGCACAGCCCCACTTCTAGCCCTGCACTGAAGGTTATTTGTTGCATATGTAACCCACACACCTCCTGGGTGTAGTGTTCTGTTCCATCTAGTGGCACCAAGACCGCCTAGAGAAAGAAATTAATGAGTCTGCTCTACAGCCTTAGCTAACAGCCTTATGGCTTTTAGCTCATGCAGTAGAGGCTCATGTACTAAGCTCCAGAGGTCTTAGGTTCGATCCAGCCTGCCGATGACCAGGGACTGCTGGCATTACAGATAGATTTGGGTTGGACAAGGCAGCCCTGAGAGATGGAGACGGGTGTTGGAGTCAGAGTACAGGGCCTTTGTTTTGATGTTTTCTAAAGCTACCGAGTCCTCTCGGAGAAGGAGGTTTTTCTTTTGTTTAATCTGCCACTCACTCATCTGGCGACAGGTGTACATGAGACACTGGAAAGTCTAACTGTTCATTGAGCTGGTAGTCTGACACCAACTAACTCATGCTAGAATAGATGGCTGAATTCAAAATACCTGGATGCCTTGCAGCCAGAAGTTTGAACCCAGCAGGGCCAACTCAGACCATTATTCCCAGGTAGCTAAACTGAGTTCAGTGTATCTGTCTGTGAGCCTTTTGGGGAAGACCTTTAAAATGTGTGGATTGCCTAGATAGAATAGATCCTATAGCCTTTCTTATATAAAAACTGGGGTTTCCCCGAGTGTCCTTAAGGAATGGTCCTCTAGCTGTGCTCCAGATATTTCATTGGTAGCTATCCTGGCTGGGGTTGAGGTTCAGGGGTAGATGAAGAAACGTAATGCATAAGATACAATGACCTATCTATATTCATACAGGGTAGGACTAAATCCAGAGATTTTTACAAAGTAGGTAGCTGCACAGTCTTACCCGCTCTGGCTTCAGCTAACCACTGCCTCATTTTCCCCTCATTCAGGTTGGCTCTCCTGACCTTCCCAGAGTCATCATTGCTACGGCCAAGTGTCATTCCAGGCAGTTTTCTTCAAGTGTAAAACATCAAACAAGAGCAGTTCCTCTGCCGACTCTGGGCTAGAGCAGCCAGTCTTTCCCACTTGCTTCTCTCTGCTGAAATGACAGCATGATATCCTTCAATCCCCCTGATTCAGGTTCTACTGGAGGAGCCCCTCTCAGCCCTGCAGCTGCTCTCCCCTGAGCTCTCTGCCCTTTATAAAAAAAACCCCAACACCTGACCCCTTTCCAGCTGATGTAGAACTAGGGAAGGCTGGCCCCAGGACTCCTAGCTCTGACAGGAGCAGGCCCCTGTATTACACTCCCCTTTACATTGATAGAAGTTTCCCTAAATTGGGACCTCAGGATTTGGCCCTCCTTTGTGAAGTGCTTTGGGATGAAAGGTGTCAAATAGAAGATTACTATTTAATAATTAGGTGCATGGTCAAGAACAGTACATTAGTGAAGAATAAAGTTACCCTGAAGATTCAGCACAACTTGCATGCTTGTCTAACCCAATATACAGGTTACTGAGAAGAGACTTGTGCTGAGTGAGATTGGGCTCGTCTTTTTTCCCCCCACCACTAGTTTATACGCAAGATTTTTTTTAAAAAAATCTGGATTAAATGTGGCTATTATGACCCTTTCAGGCCCGATACCAGAATTTGTGCGGTTTCCTAGAGGCTGATTTCCTCAGTGTAGTCCTCCTCTGATTGTACAGTCAGCAGTACTTCAAGCCTATGACATTTGTAACGGGAGACAAATACAGTACCATTAATTTAATTTTATTTACATTTCTGAGTCATTTAGGTGGAATAAATTGAACAGAAGTTGATTGAAACTGTCCTGCAGGACTGACTTTAAGCACATTCAGACGCAGAGTGCTTTATAAATAATGGCAGCATTTAGTACACAAAAGACACCCACTTGGACTGAAGGATTTGCAGGAGTTATTAGCAGATGAGGGAAAATAAGCATTGCCAAGAACAGAGCTATGCTGAACTCTTCTGCTATGGAAACCAATTTTAGCTGCAGGCTTGTTTAGCAGACACCCCGCTGCTGAGTGCATTGACTCTCTATATACTCCGCTACATAGTTCTGCCTGCTGACTATATATGGCAGGTGTATGAAGCAGTAAAATACAGGCTGCTGGGGCCTACATTTGAAATGTAAACACTATAACTACAGGAGGGGTTCTCCTGTAGTTAATCTAGCTCCCAGAGAGGAAATAGAATTCTTCCATCTACACTGAGGAATAGGTCAGCTTAACTACACCACTCAGAGGATTTTTTCATCTCCCTGAGCGATGTAGTTAAGTTGACAATTTTCTAGTGTAGACCAGGCCTAACACAGGCCTGTAGCATAATTACATCAATACTCTGGTAAGCTATTCAAGAGACCCCAGTGTAAGAGGAAAGAGCGGTTTGTCCCAAATCTGTGGGTGGTAGAACACCCCCTTTAGGGTTCATGGGAAGCACACACATGAGAGTCCAAGTATCCCCTGACCCTAGAAGGTGCTGCAGGGCACCTGTTCAGCAGGCTGGTGCTCAGCCCTCCAGCCGAGGCCTCTTGGCTGTCTCATCCCCACTTAGGGTCCACAGTGAAACCACAAAAAACAGCCCACAGTCAGCAAACTGGGCTAAAACAAAAGAAAGAGAAAGAAAAATCTGCAAGCAGCAGCTCCCTCCAGGATATGGGCCTCTCTTACTTCAGAGGGGCCCTGGGAGTATCACTGCCCTCTTCAGAGACCACTGCAAGTCTGGGTCCTTCCCCGTCCCCTCAGGGATTCTGTACCCTTCTTCTGTGAGGGCAGGAGCTCTCAGGTTATCAGTCCCTTCTTCAGAGCTAGGGAGCTCACTCCATCCCCTTCCCAGAGTTGCTCTATTTAAGTGGAGTTCCCTCCTTATAACACCTCCAGTCCTGGCATGATTTGCAGGTGTGGTAAGGGCACAGCTACTGCAGCCCAAAAGCACTCCTTAAACCCTTCTATGCTAGTGCATGGGTTTACGTACCCTGACACAGAGGCGTTATTACCATAGCACCTAGGAGCTATCACTGGGGCCAGGACTTCACTAGGCACTGTACAAACACAGAACAAAACAATGGTCTTTACCCCAAGGAGCTTACAGTCTAAGTATAAGACAAAAGACACCAGACAGACCAGCAGGGGAATACAGGGCAACAATGCTGAGTCAGCAAGACAGCCAATGGTCTCAACACACCATCAGTGTAGTCCTTGTCAAAAGTTTTTTGTAGGCATCGCAAGAGCTCTGAGGAGGGTTTTGAAGAATAATGGGGTCACTTTTCTGATGTTTATAGAGAGCTACTCCCAAGTTCAAGGCAGTGAAGGAGAAAACACGAAGGTACTTTTTTGAAAATTTAATAAGTGGTTGATGGAAGCTGGAAGCATGGCCCAATCAGAGGCAGGAGTTGACACCTCATTAATGAATGAGAGATGATAGGTAGGTGGGGTGTGATGTCTTATACAAACAGCATACTGGACTATGGGGGTGTTAATGACCTAATGTGGGCTCAGGTGGCTCTGCCCTATCGCACCTGTCAGGATTGAGGGAGGATTTTAAGAGGGAGAAACCAGCTCAGTTGATAGTAGTAAAGAGTGTAATTTTCATCTTTATGGAGAGCAGGTACATGTAATTAACAGTTTTAAATTGTTGGGTTTAGTGTTTGATAATAAATTAACTTGGAAGACCCATATAGAAACTATTAAAAACAAATGTAAAGGCAGAAATAATCTGCAAAAGAATGATCTGGTGATTAACTGGGGAACAGATAGGACAGTGCTGATAATGCTATACAGAGCATTAAGAAGATAAGTCATAGATTGACCTGGTGTCAAGCCTTTAGTTCTATGTTCAGATTGGAACTTAAAAAAATTAGATTCAATTAGGCTCAAGTGCTAAGAATTGTGTGTGATGCATTTCTTATAGCACCTCTGTATGTAATGCAGGTAGCTATTAATTTAAGAATGAAAATGTTAGAGCTGACATTTTGGGCTAAAGTTGAGTGAAATAATGCAGATGAGCTTACTGGACAAATATGAGGATTGTTGGGAATTACACAGATGGAATATAGCCTGACACAAACTCAGTCATGCTATAAGGGTTAAAACGTGGGTAAAAGTGTTAAGTGAAAAGGAAATACTAGCAGACATTAAATTATACCTGGAAAATCATCTCTCCAGGTGTGGATTTAGAATTATATAATAAAATAGAGGGAAAGAAAGTCATCCTATAGGATGGATAAAGTTTGAGTTTATATATGGTAAATATGGTCACCATTACCAACTATATACTGACAGCTCTAAAGATGAAAAATCAGGTAACATAGAAATAGCTGTTTGCATCCCTGAGTTTTAAGAAATCTAAAATAATATTTAATTGTTTAGCCATTATGACAGCTGAGCTGGTGGGAATAATATTAGCACTAAACTGACTTACCCAGCTATTATCTTTCTGGATTTGTTATCAAGTTTATTGGCAATTAAAAAGGGGTACCTCAGAAAGCAGGAGAGATCTAATCGATATATTGTTTTTGACAACAAAATTAGCATGCTCAGGCATGAACATAGTACTAGCATGGATTCCAGCCCATGCTGGGACACCTGACAAAGAAATAGCAGATAAGGAAATAAAAAATGCTTTGAAAAAATGAAGAAATTGATATAAAAATTCCTTTGAGTTAGCAGGAATTAAAAATTTAGTTTAAAAAAGAATGGCAAAAAATGTGGACCAAGGAGAAAAGAGGAAGAAGATTTTAAGAATTATGCCCCAAAATAGAGGATAAGATGGTACTCCAAGGTTGTGAAATAAAGTGCTCGTATTTAAAATGTTAACTAGCTACTGCGTTTTGAATAATAATTTATATTTATTGAATAGGCACAAAGACGGATTCTGTAACACACTTGGTTAAAGAAACAGTTGATCACCTGCTATCGGAATACAGGGAGTGTTCCCAGGAAAGAAGGGTTCTTTATGAAGAGTGTAGACACTTTAAAGGTGACAGAATATACTTTGAGGGATTTAGTGAGAGTATCAGGGAAAATGGGGTTACATTTTCTTAAGAAGATAAAGCAGGGTACGAAAGCGTAGTGGCATGAAGGAAAGAATATAGTAGGTGGCGGATACAGACTCAGTAGACGAGTCTGCTTCACCATAAAACAGAAGAAGTTGTTGATGGCAGATGGAGGAGAGAACACATTCAGCCCTCAGCTTCTGGAGAAACTGCTGAATGAAGACAGGAGCTCCCAGATGACTGCTATCTCATGAACCATCCCTGAGTGAAGGGAAGAGGCAGATGCTGACTCACCTTGACAGGGACCATTCCTCTCTTACCTGTGAGCTCAATTCAGGGCCTTAGCCTGAGTGCTGTCTGAGAGAAGAGAGCCTTAACCCAACTTTGGGATGAGTGATGTGTGTTAATTCCCCTTGGTTTTGTTTGTTGACTATCCTGGAAGGAGACTTTAAAGTGACCTGGCTGGAGGGCCAAGTCACAGGAAGAAGCAGACCACCGCAGTGGTGGAACAACTCTTGGGAGGGGGAATCTGAGGGGGAGAGAGCTGCTATGCAGCACCTGGCTAAAAGGAGGTGCTAGCAGTGAGTCAACCCCTTCCCATGTGGATAGGCTATGAAGGACTTCAAAAGTGAAGACATGTAGCTTATAGGGGAGCCAGTGGAGAGATGCAAGGGGAGGTGTGGCACAGTGTCAAGGTTCCTCCCCCACTCTGAACTCTAGGGTACAGATGTGGGGACCTGCATGAAAACCTCCTAAGCTTACTTTTACCAGCTTACGTTAAAACTTCCCCAAGGTACAAATTAATTTTATCCTTTGTCCTTAGAATAACCACTGCCACCACCAAACTCTAACTGGGTTTACTGGGAAACATAGTTTGGACACGTCTTTCCCCCCAAAATCCTCCCAACCCTTGCACCCCACTTCCTGGGAAAGGTTTGGTAAAAATCCTCACCAATTTGCATAGATGACCACAGACCCAAACCCTTGGATCGGAGAACAATGAAAAAGCATTCAGTTTTCTTACAAGAAGACTTTTAATAGAAATAGAAGTAAAGGAATCACCCCTGTAAAATCAGGATGGTAGATACCTTACAGGGTAATTAGATTCAAAACATAGAGAATCCCTCTAGGCAAAACCTTAAGTTACAAAAAAGACACACAGACAGAAATAGTCATTCTATTCAGCACAGTTCTTTTCTCAGCCATTTAAAGAAATCATAATCTAACACATACCTCGCTAGATTACTTACTAAAAGTTCTAAGACTCCATTCCTGTTCTATCCCCAGCAAAGCAGCATACCAACAGACACAGACCCTTTGTTTCTCTCCCTCCTCCCAGCTTTTGAAAGTATCTTGTCTCCTCATTGGTCATTTTGGTCAGGTGCCAGCAAGGTTACCTTTAGCTTCTTAACCCTTTACAGGTGAGAGGATTTTTCCTCTGGCCAGGAGGGATTTTAAAGGGGTTTACCCTTCCCTTTACATTTATGACACACAGTCAGAGTGAAAGGCTAGGGAAATTATCTGTGCAGCTGCATTCTGAATGAACATGAGTGGGGCAAGATTGCATTTGTGAAGACCGGAGAGAAGACTGTTGCCATAATCGAGATGAGAGAGGATGAGAGCTTGGATAAGAATATTACCTGCTAGGACAGATAAGAAAGGTTATATCTTAGAGATTTTTGCAGAAAGAATCGTCAAGATTTAGACAGCCTGCATGGGAGGACCTAGAGAGAGGTCCAAGTTGAAGAGGACATCCAGGTTACAGGTCTGAGGCGCAGGCAGAACAGTGGTGAGGTCCACAGTGATTGAGAAAGGAAGTAGCAGGGTGAGAACATTAAAAACTCTGTTCTAGCCATGCTGAGCTTGAGGAGTGAGGAGATGTCAGAGACAAGATGACATTTTAGTTTGGACAGGAGACAGCAGAGCAGTAGATCTGTGAGTCATCAACATAGAGAGGGTAGTTGAATTTGTGTGTGTCAGTTAGATTACCCATAGATACAGTGAGGGAGAAGAGAAGGGGACCAAGGACAGAGCCTTGTGGAACCTCCACAGAAAGTTGGAGATGGGATGGAGAAAGAACCTCCAAAGGACATGCTGAAAGAGGGATTATAGCGGTAGGAGAACAACCATGGGAAGACAGAGTCACAGAAGCCAAGGAAGGACAAGATTTGAAGAAGAGGAGCATGATCAATGGTGTCAAAAGGCAATGGTCAGGTCAAGGAGGAGGATGGAGTCCTGGTTCTGACACTGGTGAAAATGCTTTCAGTGGAGTACCAGGGGCAGAAGTCAGAGTGAAGAGGGACTAGGATGGAACTGAAGAGGAGGAACTCCAGACAGGGACTGCAGGCAGCACATTCAATGAGCTGGCAGACGGGGTGGTAGAGCTGGAGTTAGGGTGACCAGATAGCAAGTGTGAAAAAATCAGGATGGGGGTGGGTGGTGATAGGCGCTTATAGAAGACAAAGCCCCGAATATCATAGAATCATAGAATATCAGGGTTGGAAGGGACCCCAGAAGGTCATCTAGTCCAACCCCCTGCTCGAAGCAGGACCAATTCCCAGTTAAATCATCCCAGCCAGGGCTTTGTCAAGCCTGACCTTAAAAACCTCTAAGGAAGGAGATTCTACCACCTCCCTAGGTAACGCATTCCAGTGTTTCACCACCCTCATAGTGAAAAAGTTTTTCCTAATATCCAATCTAAACCTCCCCCACTGCAACTTGAGACCATTACTCCTCGTTCTGTCATCTGCTACCATTGAGAACAGTCTAGAGCCATCCTCTTTGGAACCCCCTTTCAGGTAGTTGAAAGCAGCTATCAAATCCCCCCTCATTCTTCTCCTCTGCAGACTAAACAATCCCAGCTCCCTCAGCCTCTCCTCATAAGTCATGTGTTCTAGACCCCTAATCATTTTTGTTGCCCTTCGCTGGACTCTCTCCAATTTATCCACATCCTTCTTGTAGTGTGGGGCCCAAAACTGGACACAGTACTCCAGATGAGGCCTCACCAATGTCGAATAGAGGGGAACGATCACGTCCCTCGATCTGCTCGCTATGCCCCTACTTATACATCCCAAAATGCCATTGGCCTTCTTGGCAACAAGGCCACACTGCTGACTCATATCCAGCTTCTCATCCACTGTCACCCCTAGGTCCTTTTCCGCAGAACTGCTGCCTACCCATTCGGCCCCTAGTCTGTAGCGGTGCATTGGATTCTTCCGTCCTAAGTGCAGGACCCTGCACTTATCCTTATTGAACCTCATCAGATTTCTTTTGGCCCAATCCTCCAATTTGTCTAGGTCCTTCTGTATCCTATCCCTCCCCTCCAGCGTATCTACCACTCCTCCCAGTTTAGTATCATCTGCAAATTTGCTGAGAGTGCAATCTACACCATCCTCCAGATCATTTATGAAGATATTGAACAAAACCGGCCCCAGGACCGACCCCTGGGGCACTCCAGTTGACACCGGCTGCCAACTAGACATGGAGCCATTGATCACTACCCGTTGAGCCCGATAATCTAGCCAGCTTTCTACCCACCTTATAGTGCATTCATCCAGCCCATACTTCCTTAACTTGCTGACAAGAATACTGTGGGAGACCGTGTCAAAAGCTTTGCTAAAGTCAAGAAACAATACATCCACTGCTTTCCCTTCATCCACAGAACCAGTTATCTCATCATAAAAGGCGATTAGATTAGTCAGGCATGACCTTCCCTTGGTGAATCCATGCTGGCTGTTCCTGATCACTTTCCTCTCATATCAGGACTGTCCCTACAAAATCGGGACACCTGGGTCACCCTAGTTGGAGTTGATGAGGCAAGTAGCATCGAGGGTGAGGTATTTTAAGATGTCAAGTATCAGGAGGTAGTCGTGTTAGTCTGTATCCACAAAAACAACAAGGAGTCTGGTGGCACCTTAAAGACTAACAGATTTATTTGGGCATAAGCTTTCGTGGGTAAAACACCACTTCTTCAGATGCATGGAATGAAAATTACAGATGCAGGCATTATTATACTGACACATGAAGAGAAGGGAGTTACCTCACAAGTGGATAACTAGTGCTGACAGGGCCAATTCGATCAGGGTGGATGTTGTCCACTCTCAACAACAGATGAGGAGGTGTCAATTCCAGGAGAGGCAAAGCTGCTTTTGTAATGAGCCAGCCACTCCCAGTCCCTATTCAAACCCAAATTAACAGTGCTAAATTTGCAAATGAATTTTAGTTCTGCTGTTTCTCTTTGAAGTCTGTTTCTCAAGTTTATTTTGTTCAAGTATAGCTACTTTCAAATCTGTTATAGACTGTCCAGGAAGATTGAAGTGTTCTCCTACAGGCTTTTGTATGTTACCATTCCTGATGTCCGATTTGTGTCCATTTATTCTTTTACGTAGGGACTGTCTGGCTTGGCCAATGTACATGGCAGAGGGGCATTGCTGGCACATGATGGTATGTATAACATTAGTAGACGTGCAAGTGAATGAGCCCCTGATGGTGTGGCTGATGTGGTTGGGTCCTCTGATGGTATCGCTAGAGTAGATATGGAGACAGAGTAGGCAATGGGGTTTGCTACAGGGATTGGTTCCTGGGTTAGTGTTTCTGTGGTGTGGTGTGTAGTTGCTGGTGAGTATTTGCTTCAGGTTGGGGTGCCACCAGACTCCTTGTTGTATTTTAAGATGGGAGGGATGCTTGTAGTAGGAGGGGAAAGAGCCGGTGGCAAGTGAAAGGTTAAGGAGGAGGTAACAGAGGAGATGAGAGTGGGCATCAGGGTGATCAGGAGATGGGGTGGGATGGGATCACTGGGGCAGGTGGACTGGTTAGAGGAGAAGAGCAGCTGAGAAACTTTTGTGTCTGTGGTGGAGGAGGAGAGAGTTGTGGGGGGAGGGAAGGTACAACCAGGAGAGAGAAAAGGTCACATCCTTTTTTGTCAGTTTTCTCTTGAAAGAGATTGACAAGATCCTGTGCAGAGAGAGCGGAGATTGGAGGAAGGAAGGGTTTGAGGAGTGAGTCAAAGGTTCTGGGGTGGAGGGTTTCTTTTTTCATGAGTCTGAGCCCCTGTCCCAAGCCCCCTATGTGAGCTGGGAGTCCCTCCCTCCCTGATGGTGTCTGAGCCCCGCTCCCTGCTCTAGTGTGTGCACCAAAATCTGGGAGGCCCTGCCCACCTTTGAGGGTATACCCTATCCCCAACTCCCCACACCTTGTCCCTGTCATGTGAACCATGTTCGGGGGGTGGGCTTGCCTTTCTGAACAGAAATGAACAGACAGGCCAAGTGTGGGGTATGACAGAGGAGGCTGATACGATACTAGGCCTTTCTGAGCCCCACTCCCTGACCCCTTCATAGGATCTGAGAGTCACTGCCCCCTGGTGGTGTCTGAATATTGTTTCTTGCCCTTCTGTGTGTGCTGGGAACTGGGAGCCCTGCTAGCAACTACATTGAAAACCTGTCAAAGCATGACAATTCTCCCCGTTCCACTATACCACAATGAACAGGATGGGGGAGGAGCACTGAGGAATCACATGGCAATTGTGTGGCCAAGTAGAAAGACCACAGGACGAGGACTAAGCCTAGCTCTGGCACTGGCCAGCTGGGTGGACCTTGCCACGTCACTTCACCTCTGTGTGCCTCAGTTTCCCATCTGTAAAATGAGAATGATGTAAAGTTCTTTTGCAATCTAATGATGAAAAGCACTGTGCAAAAGCTCAGACTTTTGATTTTTACCTAGCCACAGTAACACATCAACTGCAAGCCTAGGGGAGAACTACACATGCCTGAATAACCACTAACTCCTCCCAACAAACATTTCATTCTGTTTAAAAACAAAAACAAAAGAACACTAGGAAATTAAATGGCAAAAAATAGTTAACAGCAAATTCAAGTTGCCTGGTGATAGCTTGTGCCCTTCCACAATGTCGAGTTCAGCCAAACTCAAACTTCTGAGAAGCCAAGAAATACAGATTTAAGGTAAACTCCCATGCAAACTTAACTCTGACCTCTTTGAGTGATGCCCCACAGCATTCAACACACACATTCTCTGGGATCCCGCCGCCATAATAGCAGGAGCAGGATAAAGAATCAACAAAATGTGGTAGCAGAAGTGGATAATGCAGGGTGGGACAGGAGCAGAATTTTTAAAAATGTTGTTTGCAGTCGTGGGAGAACCTGCAGGATCCCAGTTTCATCACACCCCTCCCACCCTGTTTGCACACCACTGCTGTAGCTCAAGAAGAAAACATCTGCAAAGTACCAGGGCCCCCTATTTTTTCCCCCATAGTTCACACATTGGTGAAAAGGCAGCTGGGATTGTGGTCCTGAGATTCAATTAAGTTGAAGTAGAGTTGTTTAGCTAGGAAGATGGCAGAACTGAAGGAGGGGATCACTAATTTGTAATGGAAGAAGTCAGCCTGGTCACAGGACTTCTGCCAGAGATGCTCTGCAGCATGGGTGCAGGAAGCAGATGTTGAGATAAGCCAGGACTGGAAGTTGACAGGGCAGATTTTGTGATTTGGTGGGGGGAAGGGAAGGGAAGGGAAGGAGTCCAAGGTGGAGGACAGTGACACATGGAAAGAATTAACAACCCCATTAAGGGAAGAAAGGGCAGCAGCAAGGGGAGGGCTGAGAGCAAACAAGAAGTTATCAGTGCTAATAGACTGGAAGTCACGGAAAGGCCAAGTGACAGGGGATGATGGAGGTGCTGTTGTGATACTGAAAGAGACCAGGTGATGGTCAGAAAGAGGAAACTCAACAAAAGAAAGATCAGAGAGAGTAGTGCTTGGGGAAGACCAAGTCAAGCAAATGGCCCTTTTGGTGAATGGGGGAGTTAAACTAGGGCTGCAGGTCAAATGAAAACAGGAGGATGAAATGTACAGTGAAGGGATCAGGTGGGTCATCAACGTAGCAGTTGAAGTCACTGTGGTGGAGTCGTGGAGATTGTGAGGAGAGGAAGGCTGATGGGGAAGAGTTGGGTGGATAGTAGATGAAGGCAACGTAGAGTGGGAGAAGAGTGGAGATTTGGACGCAGTGCTATTTTGAAAAAGTGGCAAGGGGAAGGAGGGCAGGGCTGGAAGCAGCTGGAACAGGAAAGGAGAAGCCCAACACCCCCCACCATCCGATAAAGCACAGGGAGTATGAAGGAGAGGCTTCAGAGTGGGCAGCTGCAATGGCAGTGTCAGATGAAGGGATCTTGTCCTCTGAGACCTTTTTAGAGATGGAGTATGAGCTCCAGAAACAGGAGGAGAAGGGGTGGGGGGAGGAGTGGTGGGGTGGGAAGTTAGGTGACTGGTGTCAGGAGAGGGGCAGAGATGGTGGGGAAGGGTGTGGGAAGTCAAGAGAGCAGGAATGGAGGCAGAACTAGGGGTGGGGCAAATTTCACCAGAGGAAGGAAGCAGCAGAGATGGGTCGGGATGTGACATCTGGATTTGTGCTCATGGGAGATCAGGATGGAGAGGAGTGATGCAAGAACAGGATCAGGACGGGGAATGGAGAGGACATGGTGGAGCTAAACTCAACTATGCCTGATCCTCCACTGGCATAAGGTTCCTGAGGGACCATATACCAGCGAGGGGAGTTAGGGCTGCGAAGTGACTTGTGCCAGAGCCAGCTGCTGTGAATCAGAGAGCCACAACTGGCTCCATTTACTGCCCCCATTCCATCCAAGCAGAGCTCAGACAGGGTGGAGAATCAGGGCCCAAGGCTCATCTTTCGTAGTCTGCTATTCTAACCACTTACATGATACCCCTTGCAATGTAAATAGTGTACAGCATGCTAGGGCTACTAATTTCATAGGCCTTAATTTTGGGTGCTCAACTTGAGACACCATGTACCCAATCTTTTTCAAATATTCTGAGGACCTGCAGCTCCCCTGAAATTGAGGGTGCCCAACACTTGGGGGAAAAAATCAGACCTTACATGTCTCACGTTTTGCACCCAAAAACTGTAGCACTCAAAATTATTGACCCTTTCTTATATTTCTGGCCTAGTGTTTTTGAACCAGAACCACTGACCATGAGAGATGCATACATTTACTTTGATAAATAAACTTGCACTCTATTTGCTCCTCTGTTGAAGAGAGTCCCATAAACCATATAAGAATCACTGTAGTTGACGCCATATGCGGTGGGAAGGGACAGTTCCCTAGCAAACTGGAGGAGGAAGTGGGCTTTTTCACCACTAATGCTCCTGATTTTCCAGGGATAGAAATGAGTTAAATGGGTCTCTGAGGTCACAGCATCTTCATGGGTGGCTAGTAGGTAGAAAACCATTTATCTCCTATCTAGGTATTTACATGGCACCCATCTCCATAGAATCCAAGCATGTCACAAACATTAATGCATTTATCCTCAACACCCCTGTGAAGTAAGTAAATATCATTATCCCCACTTTTACACCTAGGGCACTGAGATACAGATATACCCAGACACTTGTCCAAGCTGACACAGGGAGTCTGTGGTGTAGGGTGGACTTGAACCCCAACTGCCTCCATCTCAAGCTAATGCCTTAACCATAAGACCCTCCTTTCTCTTTTTGTTGGAAGTGGAAGACAGTATCTAAGCCACGTCTCTGACACATTTTCCCGTTCTGACCATCACCACTTTTCTCTTCTCTGAATTTATGATGATCCAGCTGCTGATCTTTAGGCACTGATGTGGTGATGCAGGTTCATCTGTGGTGAAGGACATACACTACTGGATGCTGTTGGTAGCAGAGTCGGTGGTGTCTTACCCCCTCTCAAAGTGATCTCATGTACCATTGAAAAGGAAGGAAATAGGATGGATCACTGCTGGACCCACTAGGCAGGACACTGGGGGGTTGGAGTTAGCCTTTACTACTCTGGGGGTCCTGTTGATTGGAACAGTAAGACCCTAGGTGGTCTGATCATAAGTTAGGTACAGGGAGGGGTTGCCCTACCCCAGGAAGAGAGAAATAGAAAAAGTGGGGCTGTGGTTTCTGTCCATTGCCTGGAGGAACATCCTACTGTCATGCTACTAGGGTTGTTTGTACTGTTCCAGTGTGAAGCCTGACTGAAGCCCAGTAGTTGCCCCAGAGAGTATCAGAACTGTGGTCCATCTAGTCTAGCAAGCTCTGTGGCAGTGACCATTAACATACAAGAAACTCAGCAGTAGACATTTATGGAATAGCCTGCCCATAGAGCAAGGGTTTTTTTTAATTTTTTTCACGTACTGATCAGCTTAGGCCCTGAAGCATGAGCGTTTATATCCTTTTATGACAAAAGAAAGAAAAGTTATTCTATTTAATAAGAACATCTACAATTACATTACCCATATAAATGTCTAATCCTTTTTTGAGTCCTACTAATCTCTTAGGCTTAATGTTATCTTATGGGAATTAGTTAATTATGCACTGCATAAAAATTTATTTCCTTTCATCAATTTTAAATGTTGTTGCCTTTCAATTTCATTGACTGTCCCCTTGTCTTTTTAGTATGGGAGGGTAAATAAGAGTCTCAAATTTATCTTCTCTCTGTCATTCATTATTTTGCATACATATATCATGTCTACTTTAGAGAAGGTATGAATAAGAGGAAATAGTCTAGACTTTTTGGCCTTTCTTCACACAGATGTCTTTCCAAACCTCTAATAATGTCCACTACCATGTATCTGAAAACCCCCTATTTGTGCTATACTTTTCTTGAAATAGCAGGACCAGAAGAGAGCACAGGTGATTCTGTGCCAATTTCTATAATGGCATTACAACAGTTCCAATATTTTCTAAACAATTCTTTATGTATACTAACATTATTGTTTTTTACCACTGCATGTTGAAGAAGTTTACGTTATTGAGTAGTTTAAATTATCCCTTCCAACTTGCATTGTCTGTGTTTGTCAATAATGGTTTTCATCTGCCATTGTGCTATCCATTCACAAGGTCCCTCTGCAGTTCCTCACAGTCTTCTGTAGATTTAACTAATCTCAACAATTGTGTCAGATACAGATGTTGCCACCTCACTGTTAATTCCCTTTTCCCAATCATTAATAAATATATAAACACTGGCCCATGTATGGAACTGTGAGGCACCTCCAGGGGTGAAAGTAAGTAAAAGGACTTACCACGTTGGAGTCCTGAGCAGGGAGCGTGGCCGGAAGAGGCAGGGCTTTTGAATATCACGGCCCTTTAAATCAAGATTTAAAGGCCCCGGGGCTCCAGCTGCAGCTGGGAGCCCCGGGGCCTTTAAATCACCCCCGGAGCTACCAGCTGCAGAGGCGGCTGGGAGCCCCAGAGCTAAGGGGTGATTTAAAGGGCCTGGGGCTCTGGCTGCTGCTACTGCAGCAGAGCTCTGGCCCTTTAGATCAGCGGGGCTCTGGCGGCGCTTTAAAGAGCCTGGGGCTCCGGCCGCTGCGGGGAGCCCTGGGCCCTTTAAATCACTGCCAGAACCCTGCCACTGCTACCCCGAAGCTCCAGCAGTGGGGCTCGGGTGGCGCTTTAAAGGGCCCGGGGCTCCCTGCAGTGGCCGGAGCCCTGCTACCGCTACCCCAGGGCTCCGGCAGCGGGGCTCAGGAGGCGATTTAAAGGGCCCTGGGCTCCAGCCACCACAGGGAGCCCCAGGCCCTTTAAATCACCAACCTGGGGAAGCCAGTCCAGTCTGGCACGGCATACTGGCTCTTCCTGGTATGCCGTACCAGTTTACTTTCACCTCTGAACGCGTCACTGCAGAAAACTAGTTACTTATTCCCATTCTGTTTCCTATCTCTTAGTTTCTGATCTACTACCAGACTTTGCCTCTCACCCCATAGCTACTTAGTTTCTTGAATAGCCTCTTGTCAGGGAATTTGTCCAAGGCTTTCTAAAATTCAAAATAAATTTCTCACCTCACCAATACTAAGTTGTCTACCATGCTAGCTTCCTGAAAGTAGTGGTGCTAAAGGCTAGTTCTTGCCTGAAGTTAGAGAACTGGTATGGGGCATAATATAGAAACAACAGAGGGCTGGATTCAATACAAACCTTCCTCTGGCTCCCACACAAGGTTGATTACATTAATATTTTTTGCAGGGCTTGTACAGAAAGCCGAACACCCTTTTCAGCGAACCTACCTGTAAACTGATCACAAGCCAAAGATGAGTCCCCTCTCTGCAGCTATCTGAACCATTAGAGAGGCATGTGTTGTGCATGCCTTTATTTTTCTGGTTTTAATCTGCAGTGTGCTGACAGCTTCAGAAAGATCCCTCTTAATGGACTTTAGTAGCAATGCAGCACTAAACTTATATAGCACCTGCCATGCCAAGGCATCCCAGCGGACTTTCCAAATAATAGAGTTTAAAGCTTCTGCTTTCACGTGCCAAAGGCAAAGCTCAAGAGGACAAAATTAAGTTTGGATTTTAAAACACTGACAGGCTTGGCATTATTAATTTCAAGAGGGGAATTTATCACTGCTAGAGAGGATTGTGAGGGAGAAGCCAAGGGGAGGATTAGCACAGAAAGCTCTGAATCAACTTGTAACCATATACACTGATTGGAATCATTCACACCCCGGTGACAAACTCTCAACATTCAGTTATTGCTTATTTACAAACAGTTTAGCCTGACATAGTTAAAACAAATCACCCACAAAAGGGGGCAGTAAGTAGTGCTTTGCATGCACTAAAACACCACTTGAAGTTTTCAGATAGCCGCTTTCATGAAAGGATCTCAAAACACTTTATAAACACTCATGAGTTAGCCTCTCTTTGCGCCCCCCCCAAAGGAAAAGTATTATTATACCCATTCCACAGACTGCAAAAGTGAGGCATAGAGCAGTCAAGAGTCCAAACAAATCACTAGTAGAAACTCAGGAATTCTGGTTCTGACCATCCTCTTCTAATCATAAGACAACAAAGTCTTCCTAAAAGCCAAGACACGATGAGCCTGATTTTCAGATTAATGTAGGCCCCAGTCCTGAACACACATACAGAGGTGTTTCATAAGAGTGTTCACTGTAATAAAGCTAAGCCCATGCTTCTGTGTTTGGAGATAAAAAGAATTATTTTTGATTTACACTAAGTCATTTGAGTTGCACAATTTAAAACCAGTGTAAGCGGAAGGAAAATCAATCTGATTTTTCAGCTGAAGATAAAGTCTGGAAGACAAAGCATGCCATTTGAATGGAGGATGCCAGAGCTTGCTGAAATTTCAGGAGTCTTTATAAATGCAGGTCCAAGTAAGAGGTTTTACCTTTGATAATGACAAGAGAATTTGTTGCTCAGCTATACAGAAGCAGCTGATGAAAACTACTTCTGGGAGATTACATCTGCACCATTCAAGACAGCTCCCATCCTTTGCATACAGCTGTTGGAAATATGGAAAGCAATTCCTGAACATGGCAACTTTTACATATCTTTATATTCAATATCTTTGAAGGTTAAATGATTTTCCAGTTGGCCACAGGTATTATTTCAGACCCAAAGTTAATTACAGATCTAATAAGTCAGTGAGCAGCAATTAGTGCATGAGGCTGCAAGTTCCCAACTGCAACCACTAAGAATTTCCAGCTAGGACAAAAAATGTGTCCCAGCTGGAAGCGATGGAAATTATGAAGAATTTTTATCTTGGAATTAAGGCAGTTTTCCCTTCTCCATTTCAAGATTATCCTGCTTGATTTTAAAACCCTTTCCAGTCTTGTTCCTTCTGTCTCATAGCCCTTGTCTCTTTCTACTGTCCCTCTGCTCATATACCACCAGCCTCTTTGGCATCCCATCACACAAGCTCTTCTACAGCTCTTGCCATTAAATACCAGACTCTATTTCTGCACCTCTTTGATTTTCCATCTACTTTCAAATCTTACATGAAGACCTCTCTTTTCTTCTCCTGCTCATCCCTCTTACTTTTTCTCACTCTCCTTTTAGAGGAATGTATTATTTAATTCTCTGCGAAGCATTTTGGGTTAGCTTATGTGAACAACAATGTAAAGCAAATAAAGTTGTTGGAAGTCAGTCATGTGACTGAGCAGAAACAGCACACAGGCTAAGTCAACGGGGCTTTTCCTCCAAAGAAGAATGTTTATAACCAGAATCAAATAGATTTACATAAGCAAAAAAACCCCAAACAAACAACAGTCCCAGCCTGGGACTCAACCTAGTCCTATGCTCCACTTATAGACCCCACCCTTTCCCAAGAGGCATTTCCTTTCTCAGTCTCTGGAGCAGCCAGTGTACAGTCTTTTGGCACTGTCATAAATATAAAGGGAAGGGTAAACCCCTTTGAAATCCCTCCTGGCCAGGGGAAAGCTCCTCTCACCTGTAAAGGGTTAAGAAGCTAAAGGTAACCTCGCTGGCACCTGACCAAAATGACCAATGAGGAGACAAGATACTTTCAAAAGCTGGGAGGAGGGAGAGAAACAAAGGGTCTGTGTGTCTGTCTATATGCTGGTTTCTACCGGGGATAGACCAGGAATGGAGTCTTAGAACTTTTAGTAAGTAATCTAGCTAGGTATGTGTTAGATTATGATTTCTTTAAATGGCTGAGAAAAGAATTGTGCTGAATAGAATAACTATTTCTGTCTGTGTATCTTTTTTGTAACTTAAGGTTTTGCCTAGAGGGGTTCTCTATGTTTTTGAATCTAATTACCCTGTAAGATATCTACCATCCTGATTTTACAGGGGGGATTTCTTTATTTCTATTTACTTCTATTTTTATTAAAAGTCTTCTTGTAAGAAACTGAATGCTTTTTCATTGTTCTCAGATCCAAGGGTTTGGGTCTGTGGTCACCTATGCAAATTGGTGAGGCTTTTTATCCAACATTTCCCAGGAAAGTGGGGGGTGCAAGTGTTGGGAGGATTGTTCATTGTTCTTAAGATCCAAGGGTCTGGGTCTGTAGTCACCTAAGCAAATTGGTGAGGCTTTTTACCAAACCTTGTCCAGGAAGTGGGGTGCAGGGTTTTGGGAAGTATTTTTTGGGGAAAGACGTGTCCAAACAGCTCTTCCCCAGTAACCAGTATTAGTTTGGTGGTGGTAGCGGCCAGTCCAAGGACAACGGGTGGAATATTTTGTACCTTGGGGAAGTTTTGACCTAAGCTGGTAAAGATAAGCTTAGGAGGTTTTTCATGCAGGTCCCCACATCTGTACCCTAGAGTTCAGCACCTATGCAAGAGAAGAAGGAGGCTGAGCTGAGGTTGACCCCTGGTTGGCTCAGGACCAGGTAGTGCCCCTGCACCCTGTCTATTGTAGTTCATTGCATCATATTGTTGTGGCTTCCTTCTGGCTGCAGAAATAACACCTGATTCTGTGGAATTCAAAATGCTAATGCTACCAAGTTCTGCAAAAGTTATGTGGTGGCAGAAGAATGTTCCTGGACATGTCAGACACTATTTACTGAAGATCCAGTTCTGATAGCCTTACTCTGTGAGAATGTAGAACTGAAGTCAGTGGGATTACTTGTTCAGTAAGGTACTGCCCAGTGTGAATAAAGGTGGCAGATTCAGACTGCAAGTGGAAATTATTAGTTCATTTGCATCTCTTGTTCCCTCTAGCATTTTGGTATGACAGTGATGAGGGGACATGTGTTATTATAGGTGCCCAAGCAGTACGGAGGCTTGGCAACAAGGATGGGTCTCTGTGGGTGGCAGAGCTCAAGCCATCCTGCAAGGAGCTGAAGAAGGAGCAAGAAAGGACAATGATGAAGGTCAAGAATTCTGCACTCTACCTTTTCCCACCATCACTTCCAAAGCAGGTGCAAATAGTCAGGACAATAGCTGATGACTGTCCTCAGTAACAAGGGAAGTTAGCCTGAGGTGGATCATTGACACCTCCAGTGAGCTGGGAGGTCAGACAGCAGCAGGAATGAAGTAGGCTTGCAGGTGCTGCAGGGGATTGACGTGTCTTGTGAACTGGCTCCTCCTGAGAGACACTGCCATCTGTCTGTTCAAGCAGCCTGGGGCCTGGGAAGCAGCCTTTATACCTTAGGAGCTTGGGGGTGGGATTTATGCTCAGAGTTTCCAGGGAAAATATGGAACATGTGTAAGAATGTTTGCCCTGAGTTCCATGTGAAGTGAGGAGAAAGGGTGTTTTAGCAGAGAGGGAGGATGCCAGGAGGTTGGATAAGGATATGCTTTGCCCTGGAGGGGGATTTTAGTAGTTTCACGCATATTAGGATACATAGGATTTATGCACATCTTGTTATAAGAATCCATAGTGGCCTTTTAGTAACATTCATTCATCCTCCTATTTCCCCACTTATGGCTGTGGCTGTCGCATGTTGCATAATTTCTACCATTTGTTCATAGGTTATTTTAATTTTTTTTTGTAATTTTCATTTTGGAGGACTTGCGTGTTATTCAGTTTTATCCATTTTATCCACATGGAGGAAGGACCTGATTCCTGCCGCAGGAGGTAGGAGTTCCTATGGTTAGGTTTGCAGAGAGAGCCTGCCCTGCACTCACCCGTACACTGATGGCTCCTGCCTGCAGGGACGGATCCAGCTCCCCTTTCTGGGTGTTGTGACCTGACATGCAGGGTCACAGTGCCACTCAGTTTTGGCTGGACTGCTCCTCTATCATGATGACAAAGGGGACAGCAGGACCAAATTTGAGTGTGGCACTATGAGCCCATGCACGAGATCACAATGCCACTCATTCAAATTTGGTCCAGTCACACACACAGCTGTCATGACAGAGAGGTGGCAGGGCCAAACCTGAGTGGCACTGTCACCCTGTGTGCCAGGTAGCAATGCCCGGAGTGGGGAGCTGGGTCTAGCCCCCCAGGACAGGAACGGCAGGAGCTGCCACTGTGGAGTTTCATTGTATTTAGTCTTATGCATTATTTTATAGAATCATAGACTTTAAGGTCAGAAGGGACCATTATGATCGTCTAGTCTGACCTGCTGCACAACGCAGGCCACAGAATCTCACCCACCCACTCCTGTAACAAACCCCTAACCTATGTCTGAGATACTGAAGTCCTCAAATTGTGGTTTAAAGACTTCAAGGTGCAGAGAATCCTCCAGCAAGTGACCCGTGCCCCATGCTGGAGAGGAAGGCGAAAAACCCCCAGGGCCTCTGCCAATCTGCCCTGGAGGAAAATTCCTTCCCAACCCCAAATATTGCGATTAGCTGAACCCTGAGCATGTGGGCAAGACTCATCAGCCAGACATCCAGGAAAGAATTCTCTGTAGTAACTCAGATCCCACCCCATCTAACATCCCATCACAGGCCATTGGGCATATCTACCACTAATAGTTGAAGATCAATTAATTACCAAAATTAGGCTATCCCATCATACCATCTCCTCCATAAACATATCAAGCTTAGTCTTGAAGCCAGATATGTCTTTTGCCCCCACTGCTTCCCTTGGAAGGCTGTTCCAGAACTTCACTCCTCTGATGGTTAGAAACCTTCATCTAATTTCAAATCTAAACTTCCTGATGTCCAGTTTATATCCATTTGTTCTTGTGTCCACATTGGTACTGAGCTTAAATAATTCTTCTCCCTCTGTGGTATTTATCCCTCTGATATATTTATAGAGAGCAATCATATCTCCCCTCAGCCTTCTTTTGGTTAGGCTAAACAGCCAAGCTCTTTGAGTCTCCTTTCATAAGACAGGTTTTCCATTCCTCGGATCATCCTAGTAGCCCTTCTCCATACCTGTTCCAGTTTGAATTCATCTTTCTTAACATGGGAGACCAGAACTGCACCCAATATTCCAGATGAGATCTCACCAATGTCTTGTATAACGGTACTAACACCTCCTTATCTCTACTGGAAATACCTCGCCTGATGCATCCCAAGACCACATTAGCTTTTTACACGGCCATGTCACAGTGGTGGCTCATCATCATCCTGTGATCAACCAATACTCCGAGGTCCTTCTCCTCCTCTGTTACTTCCAAGTGACGCATCCCCAGTTTATAGCAAAAATTCTTATTATTAATCCCTAAATGCATGACCTTGCACTTTTCACTATTAAATTTCAGCCTATTACTTCATTTCATTTTATTTCACATTTGCAAAAACCACAAGGCTCTAATCATAAACTCTTCAAGGCTGCTACTGTGTCTTCTTGTATGTCTCTGCAGCACCTGGTGCATTATGAACAGGGCCCTAGGCACACCATGACACAGGGCTCCCCACAGCTGTGCACCATGGTCCTGCTGCCCACATCATAGCCCCAACTCCCATGTGGGAAGGAGAATAGGCTACATGGGTATAAATCACCTATATACCAGTACAAACATGGGTTTCACACATCCTGGATGAGTGCTCTAACCACTGGCCTAGAAATTATAAGGGTAGCAGAAGCTTCTCCTCCTTGCAAGAAATGGCTTAGGCACCTAAGCTGCCTGATTCCAGGAGTGAGGTACTTGGTGTAGATTGCTCACAGAGATAGTTACCTCCTTGCAGCCTGGATTTAGGTGCCTAATTCCATGAGGGGGGCAGGTCTTAGGACACACCCCTTTCATTGCCATTTCCCATTGTCTAGCTTAGGCAGCTCTCTGCCTACCATACTGGTTTTTGTGGATCCCATTCTTAGGTGCCCATTTTTCCCCATTCATTGCATAGGGAGCCCAGGTGCTTAAAGTAGGCTTTGTGGATCCCAGTGTTCCTTGATTTTCTAGGCACCTAAAGTTATATGTTGCAGTGGTCTACATTCCTTGTGTAGGAGGGCCATAGTGACTTGGCCTCAATCTGCCTGTATGCTGCAGGATCATGAAAGACACAGTATGGGTTTGAGGCCATCTGCTAAGAAGCTCACTAATTTCTTCAAGGAGAAATTTGATATTGCCTGCTCTCTTCTTTTTTTTAGTTTATTTCAAAAACAAGAGGCCCCTCCCTGAAGTCCTCTACCCATCCAGCTACTGCTTCATCTCTCTATCAGAGTTAAAGATGGAAAAGATTAATTGATCATCCGGTACAGTCATCACCCTGCCAATGCAGCCATTAGTCCTTTGCCTTTAAACTCCTTAAGTGTACATTCTATTCTCATGGTTTTGACTTTCTTTCCTAACAGGCTTTGGTTCCACCCTTCAACTCTACCAAAGTATCTTCACCAAGGTCACTAATGCTCTCCTGCTGGCCAACCCTAAGGGCCTCTTCTCTGTTACCCTCTTGCTCTATCTTTATTATTATTATGGTAGTAGCACTTAGAGGCCCATCCGTGATTGGAGCCCTCTTGTGCTAGGTGCTGTACAAACACATAGGAAGAAACAGTCCCAGCCCCCAAAAGCTTACAAAAATGGACAAGATGGGCAAAGAGTAAGAGGGGAAACTGAGTCACAGCATTTAATCAAGATCACATATAAAGCCACGACTTTCTAGCTATTGCTTTTGACACATTTGGTCAGCCTCTCCTTCTGGAGTCTCTCTCTTTGGACATTCATGTCTCCATACTCACCTGGTCCTACTCCTAAAATCTATCTTTCTGCATCTTCTAGCTGTGCTGCAATAGTTCCTCATCCTCTCTTCCATCTCCATCCCTCAGGATTTAGTGCTTAGTCTTCTCTTTCTGTACTTCGTCGCTGGGAAACCTCATTGACTCTCATGGCTTCTGTTACCAACTCTGTACTGACAAATCTGAAATCCTCTTGTTTACTCCTCACATCCCCTTCTATTATTTCTCAATATTCCAATTGTCTTACTGCCATCACATTGTAGATGTCCTACTGCCAGCTCAGACTCAATATACTGAAATCCTAATCCTTTAATCCCAAACCCTCCTCTCTCTTTCTCTGCTGATGATTCCACTGTCTTTCCCATCACCCAGATTTGCAGCTTTGCTGTTATTGTTGACTCCTCTTTCTTCTTCTACCACCAAATCCTCTACTGCATTTCTGGAATTGATCCTTTCCTATCCATCCTTACAGTCAAAACCTTGTTGTTACGTTGGTCATCTATCCCTGCAACCTCCTCTTTCTGGTCTCCTGCTTTCCCCTCCGGTCGAGCTACAAAGCTGTTGTACAAACCATTTTCCTTTCCTGCAGCTCAGATTCTGTCACTCCCTTATTTGAATGCCTTCACTGGCTTCCCCTCATCCTCTGCATCATATTCAAACTCCTGGTCCTCAAAGAAGCTGAGGGAAGAGAAAAAGCAATTTATGTTCAAACTGAAAGTAACAGGAAGGCATCTATAATCTGAATCTTAGATCTTAGAATCTGAAGTGGCACACATTTATTCAAAATCATGCTATTTAAGATTCATTATTATTTGTATTACCATAATGGTTAGGAGCTCTTGTCATGGGCAAGGACCCTGTTGTGCTAGGCATGTGGTACAGACACAGACCAAAAAGACAGAGGAAACAACTCTAAATTATTTCCTCTCTGTTATTGGATTATATCCTTCTGGCATAAGATATTTTTCCAAAGAGAAATAAATGTAAACTATTTTTTAATCCTTTCATTTGTATATAAAAAACAATTGCAACAGAGAGACTTGGGGATTCCATTTTTTATTAAGCAATACTGAATGATTTGTTAACTGCTGAACCAGAATTTTGCCTCCTGCCTTTAGTACTTCTGCTTCAATTCTGTCAGCCCCAGGATCTTTCCTCTGTTTGTGGCCTTTGATAGTTTTAATTTCATCAGCTGTTATCGATCCCTCTTCTATTTCTAATTTAACGCTGGCATTTCTCTTGAACATGTGCATGATTGTCAGCTTTGAGCAGTTTAATAAGGAATGGAAATGTTCTTTCAGTTATCTGACTTGTTCTTCATGGGTTTTCAACATCTGTCCATGAGAGTCCCTGTTGGGCATCACCTGTGTTGGTCTGGTTCTTCCTGAGAAGTTGTCTGCTATTCTAGAGAGCTGCTAGAACTCTCCCCTCTCTTCTGCTTCTTCTGTCTCTGCAACAAAATCTGGGTTAAAGAACAAGTGCCACAAGACTGGAAAGATGGTATCATCGTGGCATTGCAAAAAGCGGGTGATCTTACTCAGGGCACGAACTGGAGATGTATTGTATTGCTATCAATTCTGGGCTAAGTACTGGCTATGGTTATGCTGAATAGAATGAAGAAGACAGTGGATGAAATATTAAGAGAAGAACAGGATAGGCTGTGTTCAGGTAGATCATGTTGTAAACGGACAGTTGCTCTTTGACAGATCATCAAAAAAGCTACTGCTTGGCAAAAAATCCATTACAATCAACTTTAAGAAAGCATTCGATAGTGTCCCGCGAGAAACCCTGTGGAATACTGCTAGAAAGTATGGGATATCAGATAAGCTGATCAACAAAACATTAAGTTTACATGATGGAAGTAAATGCACAGTAAGACTGGATACAGGCCTGGTGCATAGTTCAATATTGGGATTGAAGTTAGACAAGGATGTGTGTTATCACCAGTCCCTCTTTGCATTAAAAATACACTGGGTGGTGAAGTAGGCAACAAAAGGCATAATGGATGGTATGAAATGGGTTAGTGGAGATGAGTTGCAAGATCTTTACTTTGCTGATTACATTGGTTTACTAAGTATGACATGAAAAGGAATGCTTGCCCTCACATTGGAGGAAGAAGAGGAATAAGCAAAAATTGGATTGAGAGTAAATACAGAGAAAACCAAGATGATTAAGGTAGGAAACTGGACAACAGATGAAAAAGATGGATGGAAGAGAAATTGAACAGGTAGAAGAGTTCTGTGCCCTGGGGAGCGTGATGACATCTGATGTGGCTAAGATAAAGATATTCATATGAGGTTATGGAAACAAACGCCACTTTTGGAAGGATGAACAACATCTGGTCAAACAGAGGTCTGCACGCCAAACTAAAGGTCGGATTATACCATGCAACAGTACTGAGCACACTACAGTATGGAGCAGAGACTTGGCCAATGATAGCAGCTAACACAAATCAATTGGAGGCTGCCCATCACAGATGGCTGAGGAAGATACTACACATTTCATGGAAAGATAAAACAACAAATTTGAGACTGAAGGAGCTGATAGAGCAGGACATGTTAGAAAATATCATCAAAGAAAGAAGGCTCACGTGGCTGGGGCATGTGCACCCCATGGAACATGGGAGACATGTTGAGCAAGTATTGAATTGGGTTCCCCAGGGAGGAAAGAGAAAGCAAGGAAGAGCTGGGAGAATACAGTGGCACAGGATATTGAATATGCTGGTATCACCTGGGAAGAGGTACCACAACTAACAAACAGCCATAATCAGTGGAGGAACTGGACTGCCTCATGTGTCAGCAGCACAGGAGGAACTAAGGTCTAAGATAGGGTAATGCTGACTGATGGTGGGGGGGAGGGGAAGAGATGGTGCTAGTGACTGGTTGGAAGAGTTGAACACCCAAGATGAAGGCAGGGGCTTTGAGAGACAGCACGGACCCTTGGATAAGGTACTAAATTAGGAGCTCAGCAATAGGGGTTTTATTCCCAGTGCTACCAATGCCTTGTGTGACCCTGAGTACTTCACTTTCTGTGGCTATTTCCCTGATTGTATAATTATATTTATCTTCCTTTGTAAAGTGCATTGAGATCTTCTGCTGAACAGTTATGTAAAAGCTTTACCCAGCCAGTCATTCATTGTCAGGAAATGCCCAGCACAATCGTCCTTATTATCCATTCATAAACCTGACAGTTTATAATAGTAATAAAAGTTCCAGCTTATATAAAACATATGCAGATTTAATTCTATGTGGATGGTTTCAATATTAGTCACTATCAAACCTGTGTAGGGTTTCTATTTGCCTCTCTCTTCTCCACCTTCTCTTATAAATTATGCCTAATCCTTTGGTTTTTTAATGTTTTATCTGGCCTTCTTAAATTGAGTGTTGCATTGTAAAATAAGCAAAGTGCCCTGGATGAATGATGGGGAGGGCATAATAAATAAAACTATTATTCATAATATTTATGATGGCCTCCAGGTTAGTAATTTCTTAGCCACTAGTGACTGGCAGTGTTAAGAGCTCTCAGTTTCACACTGGACTGTAAGTTCCTCCAGCTAGCCATTAGCTGCCAGGAAATGTCATTCCTATAGTCATAATATAATAAAATATTAAATAATAATAATTGCACATTTGTAACACCTTTCCAACAAAGATTGAAGTGCCTTACAAACATGAATTATGCCTCAAAGCCCTTGCCTGATATAAGTCAGTAGGTCACCCCCATTTTACAAAGAGGGAAACTAAGGGCACATAGCAGTAAAGTTATTGGCCCAGTGAGTCAGTGCGATAGCTGGGGAAAGTATGCAGGAGTCTTGACTCTGAACCCCATGCTCTACCCCTTAAACCATGTTCCTTCCCTTTATTGTTCAAATAATGACAGCCATGTGTTATGATGGTATGACCGTGGAGGTCTCATATTAAACACAACTCTACAGGACTCACTACTCAATAAATAATGCTTGATCCCAACTTGCTGCTTAGCCAACACAGCCATCACTGAGAGACAAATTGAAAAATTCAGTTAGCGTTCTACATTCTAACACCTTTTTCGTGAAAGATCTAACAAGTTTGCCACTGAACGACAATTAACACATGTCCTGTTTACTGCCCCTTTCAAAGCTCTCATATTTGCCATCATCAGAAGAGGGTTTTAAGAGAAGGGATCTTCTAAGAGACAGGATTTCATGGAGAATGATACCCAGCTGACTGGAGTGGGATAGAAAGTGGTGATTATTTCAATCAGATGAAGAGTCTCTCTAACAGATTGGCGCCACAGGAGTGGCTTCTCTCATTTTATGGTAATTTAGATCTTAAGATGGGAAGGAAGATGTGCAGCACTTGTGACACACTCCACCTGCTCCACTGTGGGGTTGTGCATGTATACCTCAATGGAGCAATCATGCTTGTATGAAAATAAACACCACGAAAATGGTCTGATGTACATGCACAATCTTGTCTAGCAGATTTGACAAAGAGAAAGTTTGAGAAACAGTTATGCCAATTAATGTTTCGAGATCAAGAACAGTTTTGTCTCTCAGCATGGTCTGAGCCCAAGCCTGAGCCTGGGAGGTGTCACTTAGGCTGATCATGTGAAGAACTGAATTTCCCCAACTCCTATTGATTTCAGTGGCAACTGAACGCGCACAGCATCTTGCAGCATTGATGCATTAGGACCCATTCCTGCTCCCCTGGAGTTGTAAGACAAAACTCCCACTGACTTAAATGGGAGGCTGTGATCACTTCCCTTGGGAGACTATTCCACAGTCTCACAGACTTCTGTTAATACACTTTTCCTGATATTCAACCTAAATATTATTTTTCTTCATCCCTTTATTAAACTCCCTTGTACTACTTTGAAAAATTCTCTTCTCTCCTTGTTTGTACCTTTCATACATGCGTAGATGGGTATCACCTGTTTCCCAAATGTAACCATTCCTTAGCCAAGCTATTTCACTGTTCCAGATTTCATTTGTTTTGGTTGCTTTTCTGTGTACTCCCAACAATTTGTCTGCATCTTACTATAAGAAAGTGCCCAGAAATTAATACAGAATTATAGCAACAACATCTTCAGAGTCTCATAAAGAGAGCTTAGTATTTTCCTTGTCCATTTCATGATGGATTCATGTATGCAGTGCCAAAATTACATCAGCTGATTTTGCTGCCATAGTGCTAAATTGCTTCCCACTAGAGTCTCCTTCAGCATCATTGCTTTCCAAGTTTTCTTTCTACCATTAAGTAGCTGTTTTTCTAATTACTTTTTCTTACATGTATTTGTTCAGGTCGAATTGCATTTTATTATTTTCTGGCATATGTCAACCCTCTGTTGGTCCCTTGTCATATTTTTTCTGCTTACCCTGATGTTTACGATCCCCGCCCCCCCAGTTTAGTATCATGTGTGAATTTCTTCAGTTTGTTGTTTGCTATTTTCCAAATCATTACTCATGTTAAATAAGACTGGACCCAACACCTAGACACTTTTCCTCAGCTTGATACCTTGTAATGATCCTTTGTTTATGAACCTTAAGCCAAACTTCAGCCTCTGCGACAATACTTATGTCCAAACCAGCTTGAATGCACATTCATGTAAGATGTTTGGAGAAAACGAATAAAAAATAAGTGTCCCCCTTTCTTTGTCAATGTGCTGAAACTCTCTATTTCCCTTTTTCTTTCCTAGACAGGTAGCTGTTCCCTGGCACCTGCTAGTCCATCACAGGAGAGGGAGTTCAGAAAAAAAGGTTGGGAACCACTGACCGAAAAAAAATAAAACTCGTCTTGCTTTTCCCATTGGACAGTGTATTCTGCTTCACCTCCGGTCATAGACTTTTGTGCTGAGGGGCTGAAATCCGTTAAATAACTGCATCATTGCATCCCAGCCCTTCACTGCACCTACTGCTGAGTGAAGTGATCCATATATAGATGGTGGCAAATTGCTGGCTTTCTTTTCTTGGGGTGGGGGTTCAGGGCACCATTTCTTGCCCCTGAACTGGGGTGTTAACTGCCCCACTAGTATCCTAGAGGAGGGGAGTGGAGAGGGAGGGACCCGGGCCCGCCCTCTACTTCAGTTCCCAGCCCAGGGGCCCTGGGGATAGCAGTAAACCACTAGAACTAGCGGTTTCCATGGGCTACTTCCCTCTCCTGCCCTTCTGCTTGTGGGGCTTCCTGCCCTCCCTCTGCACAAACCAGGTGTCCCTTTACCTAGGGACTTGGTCTTCTTAGCCCACCACAGCACTTCTCCAAACTCTCCTCTGCTTCCCTCCAAACTGCTCTCTACTCCCACATCAATCCACCCTGTTTCAACTCCTCTAAACTGCTCTTTGATCCAGCACCAATCCTCTCTGCTTCAACTCCTCCTCTTGTCTGATTGAAGCAGGGTTTTTTTTATCATGTGATTGGCTTCAGGTGCTTTAATTTATAGCAAACTTTCTTCCCTCTACAGGGAATAAGGCTCCCTTCTAGCCCTCTCCTGCTGCCCTCTAGTCTGGGCTTTCCTTGCTTTTTGCCCCTGCTTTCAGCTTCCCCCCCACCTTTTTCTTTTTGTTGTTTTTCTGCTGCTGCTTGAGTGCGGGTCGGCTGCTGGCCCCCCTGCCTGCCCTCGGCTGCTGCTACTGCTCCAACTGAGGCCCCCTGAGGGGGGGCGGGCTGCTGACCCGCTCCCTGGAGGGGGGAAGTGGAGGGACCCAGCCGCTTGCTGTTTGTTTATGGACCTGTCTCCGGCCGAGAGAGTCTCTTATCATCTGTTCCGGCATCCCTGGAATGCTGCAGCTGCAGAGAAAGCCCGGAAAAGACAGGGAACAAGCTGTCCGCCGGAGGAACACCGCCCGGGTAATCTACCCATCGTCATGGAGGGGGCCTAAGACTGAGTAACTTTCAAACTGTGCTCTCATGTGTGGGGAGGCCTTGACTGTGTCTTGACTGTGTTTGTAGGGACACGGGGTGCGGCACGGAGCTGCCCCCGATCCATCTGTGTCCTCCCAACCCCCACACTACTATCCTCACCACTGCTCCCTCCACCATCTTTGCTGGCTGTTTAACATCTGCCTCTGGATTCAGCTGCTCGCCCTGATTCCACCGTGTGGGCCAGAAGCACCAGACAACCAAACAGGGCTCTCTGTACGAGCGTACGTTGGTTCATGTGCTCCCCCACCCCCGAACTGTCCATCTCACAGCTTGTCCCTTTCTACCTGACCCCAACTCCTGTTAACCACCTGCCACCGCCCCCGCTGGGGCATCGGCAATGGAGGGCACCGGGGTGACCTCCGCCACTGCCATGCCCATCGCCTCCCCAGACTCTAGGGGAGCCCCCCCAGCCGGCGGGAAGACCAGGGCAAGAAGAAGGGGAAGGGCCCCGCTAAAACCACCAGGCCCTCCGTGGCAGGGGCCCCCCCCACTGCTGCGGCCCCGCCACCAACCCCAGCATCCTTCCCCGCTGCCTCCTCCACCAGCTCTGCGGGTGTCCCTCCCTCAGCCCCCAGGATGTATGCCTGGGGAGTGGTAGCCCCCACACCTGCTGCCTTGTCATCTCTCCCGCCCACCGCCTCTGCCACCATCAATAGCGGCCGGGGCCCCTTTCTCACCATGACAAGGAAGCATGGTGTCCGATGCCTCCTGGTGCCCGCCACGCCCCACGTGGAGACCTACATGCGGGCGTTGGCGAGAGTGGTGGGGCCCTCGGCCATTGTGGTAGCCTCCAAAACGTATGGGAAGGTCGTCTTCTTCTTAGCATCGGAGGCTGCTGCCCAGGAAGCAGTGGAGAGGGGCCTGGCGGTGAGGGGGGGGGGTGTTTGTCCCCCTAGAGCCACTAGGCGTCTGCCTGGTCCTGACCTCTGTCCATCTATAAAACCAGAGAGAGGAGGTTGGCCGATGGAGTTTCCTGTGACTGTGGGGCCGTTTTCCGATCCTTGGTCCATTCACGTATCCGGGCGGAGTTCCTCTGGGCGGCATCCACCGACTCCTTTGATGCTTTTGAGGAGCAGTGGGCGCTGTCCGAGGTTCTCTGCTCGGTGTCCCCGTCTGGTTCCCTTTGTTTGACCCTTTGATTGGGGGAGAGAGTAAGGGACCCCAGCCCCAGCCATTGCACCACCACCTTAGAGGGGTCCTTTCACACGTGGGTGCACGTGCTCCCCCCGGAGTGTCCACCCCACAGCCTGCCCCTCTTGTTGGGTGCTTTCAAAGGAGGGAATTGTTGATGACACTGGGTGTGGCGCCAGATAACTCGAGGGGGTGGCAGACCTTGAGAGTCGATGAAGCCCCCTCGCTCTGGGCCACCAGGTAACTCGGAAGGGTGGTAGACCACGAGAGTCGAGGAAGCCCCCCGCCCTGGGCCCAGGCAAGCTTGAACACTTCCCTCCCCTGAAGCTAATGAGAAAACAAATGTGTTTGGTTGCTGTGTTACACATTGCATATGCTGCTGTTTTTGTTTTGTAAGTGTGCTATGCAAATAAAAACACCTTTTTTTGCTTCAAAAAAAAAAAAAACCACCCTCCTGCTGCCCTCTGGCTATGCTATATATATATAGTGATACAGCATGGGTCTTGCGCGCGCTCTCTCTCTCTCTCTCTCTCTATATATACATACACACACACACACTTTGTATGTTAGTTTATAAAGTTTGTTGGGTGCTTTGAATGAAAAGGGCTATAGAAAGTGTTAATTATTAAGGATGCTCTTCTGAAGGTCAAGGCTGTGACACAAGGGGAGCCCTACTGGAGACAGCACACTGAACACTAGGTTCTGGTGCATTATTATCCACTACCTTAATTTCCTGTCAGCCCAATAGCCCCCTCACCCCCCACTTACTTTACTGAGACAGAGAGGAGGAGAAGAGCTCTAATATCTGAGATTAGTATGTTCCACTGCCGCAGTGATATACCACAGGCAACTTGTTCCCATCAATTTGAAGTGGACCAATATGCTAGTTTCAACATGGATTTGTGGATATGGTGAAGCTTAAGATCTTTACAAAGACTTAAAATAACATGGGTAGGTTAAAATTTTATATATATATATATATAAATAATTTCCCCAGACAAAATACTGCACTGAAATAGCGTTAAGATGGAGTGCACATATCGGTCACTTAAGTTTAAAAAAATTATGGGAATGTTGTAATTATCCCCAAACTGAGCATTAGAAAATTAAGTAATAATAACAATATTAATAATAATTAATAATAGGTAGCTGTTACGTAGCATTTTTCATCAGTAGATCTCAACACAGTTTACAATGGAAATTTGTATCATGATCTCCATTTTATTGAGGCTTGGAGAGGTTAAAGCAACTCATTCAAGTATCACAGATCTGGTCAAGCACCTCCTACGGCTGACTCACCAGATTGCTGGTTCCTCAGGTATTTTAAGCCTCTGGAGTCTAACAGAGCTCATACACTGTCAATCTCTTGGGGTCCTTAGACACACTTTCTGGGTGCAGATCCTCTATCTATCATCCCATGCTGACAGCAACAACCACACAGTCCCCTGCCCAACCCCTGGCACCAGTGCTGACTCCTCAGACTCCCCCATAGCTTAAACACACCCTTTCCCAGAATCCCACCAAAGGTCTGAGCCTTCTGGTTTACCTTTTCAAGGGGCCATTCAGTAGGTGTATCATATAACACACAGACACTTTGCACAGATTCTAACACACTGTTGCCCTTTAATCACACAAGAAATACATGGATCTATAAAAAAATAAACCCTACCTGAATTTCCCTGCCTCAGTTTCCTCACCACTCCAGGGCATTCTTTAGGCTTGCCTCAGAGACCTTTGTACGGTCCAGACCTTTTGCTCGAGTATACAGCTTGTATTCTGAAAAATAAAGCCTTGTCTCCCTCAGTCAGCTTGATTTTTCTTAGCTTGGCTAGTCCAACCCCTTTCTTCCTCTTGCCCAAACTTCTGGCTTGTCTTCCTCAGTCCTTTCCCATGAGTCCTTTTTAAACACCTGTTTTGTCATGTCTGTTGCTTTGTCTTGTTTGGGAATTTTCCACTCTCCCAATGCCAGCTCCTTGCAGAGGGAGGGGGAAAGAAGTCATTTCCCTTAGGATGCAGTTACTCTTTAGCATAACTATCGTATGGTCAAAGGACATTCATAAAGTTAAGTACTCTACATTGTCCACAATCTGGTGCGTAACTGCTACAGGCCCTGTCCACAATGGTGATTAGTAACATTTACATAGGCCATTCAGTGATACAGCAAGAAACCCAAAGAGAAGTCTACCAGGTGATGTTTCCAATTATACAAAGATCTGTACTATGAACTTCATGTAATTTTAAAAATAACTTTTAAGGACAGATTCCCCAGTATGGGCACCAAAGCTGCACAAAGCAGCCAGAGTGCACCAGCCAGTTAAGATGCATCACTAAATTGATGCAAATTGCCAAAGTATATTGGGGAATCTGGCTCTTAATTTGAAATTGTCTTATTGGTTTAGAGTGCTGTGTGAGTGAGACTGGTGCTTTATAGACTGAGAGCCCACTTTGAGTCCCAATGTTGTGGTTTAGGAGCTCATAGCTAGGCTTCTGCCACAGCTCTCCTGGCACTGTTGCCTCAGTGTGCAGGGGTGCTCAAGCTGCAATGCCACAAAGAACCTGTCAAGCACCGGTTTCAGAGTAGCAGCCATGTTAGTCTGTATCCGCAAAAAGAACAGGAGTACTTGTGGCACTTTAGAGACTAACAAATTTATTTGAGCATAAGCTTTCGTGGGCTACAGCCCACTTCATCGGATGCATAGAATGGAACATATAGTAAGAAGATTATATCTATCTATCTATCTATATATATACACACACACACACACATACACACATACATACAGAGAACATGAAAAGGTGAAGTAAGAGGCTAATTAATTTAGATGAGCTATTATCAGCACGAGAAAAAAAACTTTTGTAGTGATAATCAAGATGGGCCATTGAGACAGTTGATAAGAAGGTCTGAGGATACTTAACACGGGGAAATAGATTCAATATGTGTAATGACCCAGCCACTCCCAGTCTCTATTCAAACCCAAGTTAATGGTATCTAGTTTGCATATTAATTTAAGCTCAGCAGTTTCTTGTTGGAGTCTGTTTTTGAAGCTTTACTGTTGCAAAATTGCCACCTTTAAATCCATTACTGAGTGGCCAGAGAGGCTGAATTGTTCTCCTACCAGTTTTTGAATGTTATGATTCCTGATATCAGATTTCTGTCCATTTATCCTTTTGCGTAGAGACTGTCCAGTTTGACCAATGTACATGGCAGAGAGGCATATATGCCATCCTGTGCCAGCAATTACATTGGTAGATGTGCAGGTGAACGAGCCCCTGATGGCATGGCTAATGTGATTAGGTCCTATGATGGTGTCACTTGAATAAATATGTGGACAGAGTTGGCATCGGGCTTTGTTGCAAGGATAGGTTCCTGGGTTAGTATTTTTGTTTTGTGGTGTGTGGTTGCTGGAGAGCATTTGCTTCAGGTTGGAGGGCTGTCTGTAAGCGAGGACTGGTCTGTCTCCCAAGATCTGTGAAAGTGAGAGATCATTTTTTAGGATAGATTGTAGATCTTTGATGATATGCTAGAGAGGTTTAGTTGGGGGCTGAAGGTGACAGCTAGTGGCGTTCTGTTATTTTCTTTGTTGGGCCTGTCCTGTAGTAGGTGACTTCTGGCTACTCTTCTGGCTCTGTCAATCTGTTTCTTCACTTCAGCAGGTGGGTATTGTAGTTTTAAGGACGCTTGATAGAGATCTTGTAGGTGTTTGTCTCCTTCTGAGGGATTGGAGCAAATGCAGTTGTATCTTAGAGCTTGGCTGTAGACAATGGATCGTGGTGTGTGTCCTGGATGGAAGCTGGAGGCATGGAGGTAAGTATAGTGGTCAGTAGGCTTCCGGTATAGGGTGGTGTTTAGGTGGCCATTGCTTATTAGCACAGTAGTGTCCAGGAAATGGACCGCTTGTATGGATTGGTCTAGGCTGAGATTGATGGTGGGATGGAAATTGTTGAAACCATGGTGGAATTCCTCAAGGGCTTCTTTTCAATGAGTCCAGACGATGAAGATGTCATCAATGTAGCACAAGTAGAGTAGAAGCGTTAGGGGACGAGAGCTAAGGAAGCGTTGTTCTAAGTCAGCCATAAAAATGTTGGCGTACTGTGGGGCCATGCGGGTACCCATAGCAGTGCCACTGACTTGAAGGTATATATTGTCCCTGAATGTGAAATAGTTGTGGGTGAGGACAAAGCACTGATGCCCAGACTAGTATACAGCCACCAGATCTTTAAAGAGAAGCGACATTTGGATCAGTTAAGTTTTCAGCAAGAACTCTTGACAGGTGTTCTATTTCCCGCATACCAGTCACTGCAACCAATAAAATTGTTGCATTCAAATTAGCAGTAGAGGAAAGATGGTGACTGGTTGAGTTACCTCTGATGTCAGAATGGCCCTACATAAAGTGTTACCCAAACTGTTGACCTGAGCCGGTCTGTAGCCTATATAATCATAATGATTAGATTCACCAATCTTTAATAATGTAGCGTAATTGCAATTTAACTTCTCAAAATGTAGCCTATAGATAAGATCTTAATTAATGTTAACTAGACAAAAAGTATGAAGTATTTGTGTTACTCCATTGTAAAGATAATTCAAGACAAAGAAAAGACACAGGATGATAAAATTCTTAAAGGATCCAGTTTTACCCTGTAATTTATAAACTAATGATCAGATTTACTTGTACTCAAAGAGCAAGTGCTGTAAGTTTGGAGAGGATATGCTGTATTTATCATACAACATAAAAAGGTTGAATCCAACCCTGCTTTAAATGCAAAACAGAAAAACTTTAACTATGGAATTGCAACCAGCATCTCCATAATAAACTATCTTAAAATTACCTTACATTGTTAATCATAATACTATACTTTTCACTTACGTAGCACTTTTCATCCAAGGATCAAAAAGCGCTTTACAATAGTGAGTCAATATCATTATTCCCATTTCACAGATGGAGAAACTGAGGCACACAGAGACAACTTATTTGGGATCACACACCAAGTCTATGTCAGAAACACAGTCCAGGTCTCCTGACCTCCAGTTCAAATACTGAACGTTCCAGTTAAAATGCTAGAACGTCCCATTTTTGTATCGCTAGAGTGCTCTAAACTTGTAACTGATTATTTTAAAAATGTATTTTACTCTTCTGTTTATGCTGCTTTACTTTTTGCAATTTGTTCAGCTCAGACAAGAAGAAAGACTAGTCAGTTTAAGGCTGGGTTTTTTATGCACGGTGTGTTATGTTTGCCATACATAAAGGAAATATATGCATTTTCAGTCTAGATTACTTTTATTTTACATCAAGGAAAACAAAGAAAAATTAGAAAATGTCCAGGAAAGAGAAAGCAAAGTCTCTCTCTCTCACTTTGTAAGACACACTATCTTGAATCTTCTCAACCCTGCTCCCAATAGACAAGCAGGTAATCTTTAATCTTAAGGATGCAATATGCAGAAAACAAAATCATAAGTATAGACACCACAAATCATTTGTACAGTGCTGCACTCTTTCAGTAGCAAATACTAAATTAATATTTATTTGTTAACAAAAACTTGTGTTCCACTGCAATTGAAAATTAAGAGTTATTTCTCAGAAATATCTGTTGTGGTCTTAGATTTGTATAGGTTTGTTCTTACATCACCTACATTTGGGGGCCAAATTTAATCTGATTCTGTACTTGCAAAGTACAAATGGTGGAGAGGCTAACCCCTCTGCCAGATTGGTTTAAATATAATTTTCATTTAATTTTAGTCACCTCTGGATGGTTTAGGTGCCTTTTGGCAGAATTTGGGGTATGGAGTGGGGAAAGTTTTGAGGATGACAGATCGTCCAATGCTCCTGTCCGAGGGCAATGAAACTCACAGGAGCATAGAGAAAGGAAGGGACCGGATAGGATCCACATCGTGCGGAACAACGAGTCCCCAGACACACCTCTGGGGTCATTAAACCCTTGCTAAGCAGTGGGGCGTGTTGTGGGGAGGGGGTCTGGGCTGAAGCTGGGGGGGGGAGCGACCCGAGGCAGACAAAGACCCTGGGTCTTGCGGGAAATGGTTCAGGGGATCGATGAGAGTCAGGGTCGGGCACCCCAGGGAACGAACCGGCCCCAGCATCGCTCGGGCACTGAGCGGGCAGCGGGCACCAGCCCAAGGTCACACACGGGGTGGGGATGGGGGCGGGGTGTCCGGACGGAGAACCCAGGAGTCCGGGCCCGCAGACCCGCCTCTCAATCACGAGCCCCTCCAGGCGCACGAGGCCCCGGGCGGCGGCGGGGTCTGAGTAGGGGACGCCGGACCCCCAGGGGGATGCCGCGGCTGGATTTCACGCCGGGGGAACCTCCCGCGACAAGGCGGCTCCGTTGCCACTTCCGGGTTCCCCCTAATCGCGCATGCGCCACCCGCCAACCCTCACCCTATCTCTCAGGCCGAGGTCCATCTTCCCGGGCCGTACCATCTCGTACATGTGGTGGGAGGGAGGCCTCTCTAGATACTTCTGTTGTCCCCACTGCCCCTGAACCCTCTGAGGCCGGATGCGACTCGTTAGTCCTGGCTATCGACACCCTCAGCAGTTACCGTCTCCTGGCCCTCGCCCCTACTTTATTCCAACCTCCCCTACCGGAGGATGATGGTGCGGGCCACTCCCACCTGAGCCAGCGGCAGGGTGATACCATCCCGCGCACTACGGGGGGAGGAGCTGGGGGTATTGTTGGGTCAGGGGGTGCGCGCGGCCCGCGGCGAGAGTAGGTTCGTCACAGCCGCCGCTGAGAGGGAGGGGCGCCTCCCGGAGCTCAGTGTCCCCCCAGGCCTCGCCGGGCGCGGCTGCTGCTCCCGTTCCGTCCCCTCCGCTACCGCCGCAGTGGTAGCGCCCGGCTCCAGCTGACCGGCCTGGAATCCCGGCTCCGAGCCCCGGACCCTCCGCTCCTAGCGACCCCCCGCCCCGGCCCCGCCGGAGACTCGGACCTGCCATGGGAGACGCCGGCAGCGAGCGCAGCAAGGCGCCCAGCCTGCCGCCCCGGTGCCCCTGCGGCTTCTGGGGGTGAGTGCGGCCCGGGGAGGGGGCCGAGCGGGCGGGGTGAGGCCCGGGGGAGGAGGCCGGGCCGGGGTCTGGGTTACACCGTGGGGCTGGGCAGGACCAGAGCCGGGCCTGGTGGCCAAGGCCAGGGACGGCAGAGCCGGGTTGGGGCTGGGATTACTGGTCTCCTCTCGGGCCTGTCACGAAGGCTGCACCACCCCCCTTCCCCACCCTAGTCTGGATTGCTTCAGGGCAGGGGTGTGTGGCCCCTGCTGTGCGGGGGGGCTTCCCCTGTCAGAGGGGCCCCTCCCCCAGGCATGTGACTGTATTTGCTGCATCACAGAGGGGGTGGCTGGCTCCTGATTTACAAGTACAAGTGGCTTAGTAGGGGTGGCGACAGTCGTTAAATCATCCCAAAATATCCCATCTGTATTCTCGTTTCAAGGCATTGAATAGCTCTCTGTAGTGGGGTCCCCATCTGTGTGTGTCTGTGGCTTGTATTAGTCATCACATTATTATTATTATTTAGTCATCCCCATGTGTTACCGCCTCCCCACTCCCCCCCCCCCCCCCCGCTTTGACACCTTTGTCTGGGCTCCTCCATGGCCTTTAGAAATTGTAGAGAATTTCCTGAAGGGAGCAGCTTCAATGTCTCTCTCTGCCCATCCCTCCAGATGTTCTATTTAATTGATACTAACACACCTTGTTTCTGAGCCCCCAGGTGGAATAACTGTGACATCAGCAAAGTGCCAGGCAGGCAACTTTCTTGAATTCTTTCAAGAATTTTGGTCTTTCATAGATATGACTAGCATGTAACTTAGCTCCCCTTTCAGTCTGTCCTGCTTTAGGTCTGTAAAGAGCCATATACAGCCATGTATATATGATTAGTAGTACAGAAGGTGTCCTGTTGCCACTTTATAAAACCTTCCCAGCAGGCCTCATGCTAGGGATGGTCCATGTCATCTGCTGGCTAATCCTGTTTTTTAGGGGGAAAAGTCATTCCTCTGTGCTGGAGGAAAAAAACATAACTGCCCATTTGATTCTTCTTTCACTTTCTGGGCCATGCCTGATAATGATGTTTCCATTATTGGTTTTTAGCAGATATATTGTGGCATATGGAATGTGCTGGCTGAGACATGAACAAAAAGTGTCTTTAATACGTGTGGTGAAAATGTAGGTCCCTAAAGTTCTTATTTATGGAGTGTTCAAAGGATATGTAAATGGGTAGAATTGTGGGAGTCCACCTGAGACTTATACCTGTCTATGACTGTACCTTCTTGGGATTTATATAATACAATTTAAGGTACTTTGGAGGAGCGGAGGGACGCAAATTAAGAGTGATTTAGAACAGTCACTATTCAATAGGCTACATTTGATGATTTTATTGGAATGGCAGAATTCTAAATTAAATCCCATTTGTGAGTTATGATAAAGTCTAAACTTTGACAAATATGATGATTCCATTGGGAGTGAACCTACAAGGCATATTGTAAATATACAGTAAATTGTTACTTTATTTTTGATTTACTAGGCCCCTGTATTCATGCCTCATGTTTTCTATAACATGACTGAAAAAGAGTTGCTACTATTTCCATTATGATGTGCTGGCTTCTGTGATCAGTGATGAAGTACAAAGGCATTGAAGGAGTTATGAAAACTTCAGCTCACAGCTCTTTTCATGCTGAACTTTGTATTGAGTTCAGTGTCCTGTGTTTGTGACATCAGTGTATTGTCATGAAAAAAATCTGGTGCCTCAAATGGTGCAATGAAGCTATGAAGAAAATGGCCCTTTAAAGATGCTGCCTATATATTGATGGATATTTCTCCCCATCACACAAACACCCATCACAATTGGGACTAATTTCCCCCCTTTTGAAGGGATGTCGTTCCAGCAGTTATTCCTCCAAGGTTGGGTTGAAATACTTTGGCAGTGGAACAGTATGGAAAAGTTCCCCTTCTCTACCTGTTGTGTTGATAAACAGGGCTTCAGTTTCTCGTTCTGTCAATCTGGCACATTTCCAGAACACAAATATACTTTATCAGAAGGAAAAGAAAAGAAAAGAGAAAGATTGTTTTATCAGAGGCTCAGACTTTTCCTCATTGAGTTATCAGAGGCTGACATTGTTAAGCGTCCTGTAGAGTGGCTGGCTTGCGTACATGTGTAGTTCTGATCTCTGAAGACACACTTGTCCTCGTTTTCTTTGTCCTTGTTTACACTAGAAATGGTTTGCTGGTAGAGCTGTACTGCTGTAGCTATGCTGACAAGTCCTCCTAGTGGAAATGCAGCTTATCACCAGCCTTGGGAGGAATCTTGATCCTTGTACTAGTGGACAGGCAGTAAGTGGTGCACATCTCACTCTTCTCTCAGAAACCTTTGGCTGTTCAGTGTTCCCCACTAGTCTAATGATCAAGATTTCTCTCAAGGCTGCCCTTGATCCTGAATCACACTTGTGGTAGAACAATGTATGCTAAGCCAATGGGCTAGTCTGGACTCCAGGAAGTTGGTCTTGGCTAAATTTGAAAAGGTTGTAATTATTTTCATGTGGTAAAACATAAAAGTTCTGTGTAATGTTTAGTACTAGCTTTTGCCTAAAGTGAATATTCTCTGCAGTAATCCACAAACATTTGGCATGGTAAGAAAAATGTGAAAAGGAGCATTACAAATAAAGTAGGCCTTTCATGTAAAAATACTTGCTGTTGATCCTAGCACTCAAATCTGTCTTTAGGTGAACTACAATGTCAGGAGTTCAGGAAACATACATTTTAAAAAGTGATGTACAAGGGGGGGGGGGTGAGGAGGAGGGAGGATTCCATATTTTGTTGCTGATTTCTGATGCATAAAAGTCTGAAAAGTTTAAAAAACTTTTGCTTGTTTTTATATTAGAAATTTAGGTTCTGTTTAGGCTGGAAGACTCTGTGTTTACTGGACGTTTACTAGAAAACTAGTAAAATGGTGATGATACAAGAGACTGCGAACTGAACAACTGAGAGGGGAAGGGATTTTTTGTCAGACTATATGTAAAACTTTCTTTAAACATCTATTTAAGGTCAATGATTAACAAAGATTAACATGTATAATTGAAGTTAAAGCTCACAATAACAAGCCCTGAAAGCTCCCAGAGGCCTTCTAGCAAGACCTTGACATTCCTTTTTTCTAAGGGGGAAAAACAAAAAATACCTTTCAATTATTCTTTATGCATCATTTTAAAAAAAAAAAAAAAAAAAAAAAGGAACAATCCCTTTAAATCCTTTAGGTCAAGTGGAGCATTGGGTTGAACATTATATTTTAATGAATCATTTCAGGTATCCAAACAGACAGCCTAAATCTGCAAACCTAGTCTATAATAATCACTTAGAACTTCATTTACAAAAGAATTTATGCTTCCAATATCTTTGAAATACCTTCACTATTCTTTCCTTCCATTATTATAGCATGTCATAAGCTTTGTTGAGTTTCAGGCAGTGTGAGCATTGCAACATACATTTGGGGTTTCAGTTGTACTGGATTTACGTTCTTTCAGTTTCTTTTTGGAATCACAGACTGCAGGTTGCATTGGTTGTTTTCTTTTAGAGCTGCAGATTTCACAAACATATATCTTATGCCATACGTACTCCAATCAAGCCATCTTTCTTGGTACCTAGAGCTGTTTTGCTCAAATTTAGGACCCAATCCTGTTATGGATATCCTGTGGGCAGATCCCAATTGACTTTGGAAGGGCTTTCTCTACACAAGGGCAGGAATCCATTTGTGCAGAGCTCATTGCAGAGCTGGGACCTTTGTAAGTAAGCAGTCATATGCATGGGTTAATATTACAAGCTGAAATACCAGTTGGACTTATAGGAGTTGATTGTGGGGAAGGGAGACGTCAAAGAAATAACTTGACAACTTTATTTGTGCTCTAGTGAATATTTTTATTTCCTTTAAAGCCCATACCAACATTGTATGCAATGCCTTAGAACCAGAAAAGAAGGAAATATGTTAATAAACATAAAACAAATGAATTCCATTCTCAAAATGGTGGCTGCTAGCAGGAAGTTGATTAAAAACACAGTATGATTAGTTTGATTCCCATCTTATTTCTGGCAACTTATAAGGTACTGTACTCTGCCAAAGCTGATGGCAATACTGCTTTGAGAACAGGCCAGCAGGGGTTTGGTAGGATGTTACAACTTATCCTGCCTCTCACTGACACTGTCTCCATCCTATACATGATGACACATTCAGCCCCAAGCTTTCTAGTGTCCTGGGACAATCCAGAGCTTACTTCTGAATTTGAATTTTCTAGTTGTTAGTACATTACCATGCTGCTGTCACATTAACCTGGCCCTTTTGTGATTGTCTAATATAGTATGAAGCAGTTGATCAACAGAATATAAATTTCAGTTACATGATTAATTTCTGACTATGGATCACTGAAGCATTCCTTTTTTCTAATCAAATAAGTTGTTTCTTTTTTTTTTAAATAAAGAAAGTCCTTTGATTTTCACAAAGCTCTCTCTGGGCACTGGTTAACTTGGAGATTGAAGCTTTTTTTTTTTTTCCTCTCCAAGGACCCTGGGTGATCTTTTTAAAAATCACTTCCTAATTTCCGGAGTCCACACCTGTCCCCATTCTTACCTAACTAAAGGTGCCTTTGTAAGCTTCATTTTGTTTTGTACCGGAACACCACATCCTTGCCACCTAAACCAGGCTTGAATAGACAGTAGTAGAAATATACACGTTTCTGTGAAAATGCTTTTCCACTGCGACGAAGGTGGTGCAATGGATTAGTGGTACCTTTCCTATCTGGAACCTCAAGTTCTGGAGCAAGCCATTAGAGAATGAATTGTTGATTTGTTCTAGTTCACATCAGAACTACCATACAGCTTGTTACAATTTGTGTTGACTGGAGTCTTCAGTGAAGACTGGACTAGAATGGCAGTGACTACTGTAGGTCGAAGTTGAGGTGCATTGGAGTAACTGTGGGTTGATGGTGATGCTGTGGATCAGAATTGAGGAGTATTGACATAGCTGTGGTAAGGAAGCCTACTTTAGGTCTAGCTCTAACCAAAACTGTTATTTCCTCACACTAAATAGGGTGAATTGATTTAAATCCATAGCAAAACATAAAAAAGCTTAAAAATCGCTGCCTTTAATCACTGTTGATTTTTTTTTTTTTACTTAAGTGAAAACTCATTTTCAGATAGGAGAGCCAAAACATAAGCTGTCTCCTTTCTTTAAAAATTATTTTATTACAAAGGTTTATGGGGTACCTACCTATCAGGGGGCACTTTACAAGGCTTAAACTGAGTAATTAACATGTCTTGAGTTAGTGGTTAGGATCTGATTTTGTGAGTGTGTGTGTATCTGTGTGACAAATACTTGAATGTAATATTTCTGGTTTACTAGGTATGAACTCATTAACACTGATCTCTTAGTATCTTCACACGAGTGTTTCAAAGTACTTTATAAATAAGGCTTTACAACAGTTGCTGTAAGCTAGATATTCTCTTCTGTTCTTTGATTTCCGTCCATTTGCTCAGCAGCAATGATGGTGCTGAATTAAGTCTTTTCACCACTTTCTGTCTTGCACCAGCTTAATGGCTTTGTAATTAGGTATTATATTGAAATGGAGGAAGCCTGTAAGAGAATGGGTTGATCCACTGGACTACCAGCAAGTAAAGAGAGTAATTAAGGATGATAAAGACACTTTAGAGAAACTAAAATTCTTTGCATCAGTTTTCATCATAGAGGATATTGAAGATGATCAGAGACATGGGAATTTTTCAATATGGGGGGAAAATGAAACAGTCTGGGATTCTTTTATCATGTTCTCCCTTTGAACTAGAGTTTATATAAAATAATGACTAATATAGAGCAAGTAAGTCAGATGCAAGGGACATCCACTTAAATTGAAAGATAGTAAATTTAAAATTGATAAAAGTAGATACTTTTGAATACAGCACACAACCTGTGGAATTCTTGCCCCAAGGTATCAATTTCAGGACTGGAGCTAAACTATTTCAAAAGTACGTTTGTTGCTGAAGTTGAACCATTGAAATGGAAATTGCTGGCCTATCACATAGAGCCATATTTTGTTGAAGTAGTAAACCAGCTTTCTCTACAGAAATCTCTTCTCTATGGATATAGGAAATAACTTCTTCATTTGGACCAATGAGTTCAAAATTGGAGAAACAAAAATGAGAGTAGACAAAGCAAAAACATTGAATTTGCTGTTCTAAAAAATGAACAAAAACCAGATGGCATATGAAAATATCTGGTTTAAGAAAACCCATTGGTATGCTTGCTGAACTAGAGATCTGTTCATCTCTCCAGTTAAAGCCAGGGGGTGAAAAATCTAGTCACCTAAACCATGAATTTCTCCATAATACAAGCTTTCATATAGAAAAAATTGTTGCAAAGATAACCTTCTGAATGTAAACTAACAAGGAGCAAGTCATTTTCACTCTACTAGTTGGTGAAGCTTGGAGCAGTTTGGGAGCACTAGAGTCATTTTGTCCTAGACCACCTATGGCCTTTCTTATTAGCTTCTGAACGGTATGTGTCTGGTATTTTTTCAAACTGTGGTAAGCTGAAAGTATTGTGACTTGAATAATGCTAACATTTGCTCCATAGTGAGAACTACAAAATGTTTCTTTGGTTTTATACTGTTTAATAACATAGACTATACTACTGTATAATATGTGTCACTCAAGAACCTGACACTGGTTTAGTGCTGTAGATATGTCACGCTTTACATATTGAGTCAATTGACTTAATTGGAGGTGTTTTTCAGTTCATTTTAAACTATTCTAACATCTTATAATGAACATAGTCCATGAGACAAAGGGTTGTCAATGTACGTCTCAGTTTTAAGGAAGCATAACTTTCATAATTAAAAGGGATATTTAAGTTTGTCTTCACGCTGACACCAAACTCTCACAAATGTTTATAAAAACTGTTCTGAACATGGAGCTCAAAGGATTCTAATACTACATCCTTGAAGTAATGAAAAGTGGAGGCTTAAAAACTAATTTTGCCTTCAGAGTCATGTCATCCTTTTGACTAAGGAAGGAGTTGGCCATAGAACACACAGGTTCCGCTAGTGTCATGAAATGAGTCGGTTACATATTTTCATTGAGGAGCTTGGTTTTGATTTGAATATTTTGATTGACTTGGCATGGAAATTTCTCTCAGATTTGAGAATGGCTTCGAAATTAGATTACTTTATCTATAAATAAATGCAAGTCTCTTTTGGCAGCACATAAGTGCATATTATCAGAGATGGATCCTTTTTTCTGTTTATAATCTGAGCCTGAAGCTGAGGAATGATTGTCTCCTCTCCTCTCAAATTAACATTTTTTGAAGATGGATTAGTTAACTGTAAAATAAGTACACTGGTGTACATATCCTGCAGATATCTTAGGAGAATGGCATGCAGTGAATATATGTATATGTGTATATGTATATATTCTATAATGTTGATTGTGATCATGTGATGAGATCCTCTTTTGGGCCTTAGAAGGAAGCCATGTGTTCAGATAATCTGGGGACAAGTGAACTCTTCTGATTTGTTGCCCCTCCCCCCGCCCTTTTCTTTCTCTCTTTTTTTTTTTTTTTTTTTTTTTTTAAAGAGAAAATGGCACCCCTCCCACTTGTCTTACTCAAATGACTAAGAGGATATTTTTTTTCCTGTCAATGCAGGTTGGACAGGGGTTACTGAAAAAGAGCCCTCTTATGATTTTTAGAAGAAATTGTAAATGGGATGTGTGATTGTGGGGTTACAGTTGGCTTCTCCAGATGCGAAACATTCTAAAAGGTCCAGGTCTGAGTATTTCCTGATCTATTATTTACAAAACAAAATGACTTGCAGGGGCCTGAGAGAATATGTGGGCAAATATAGCTGGAGACATTGCCAGTGACAAATGCAAAATGATTCTGAAAATGAAGCCTCTGTGTGGATGACTAGCACCTTATGATTTCAGGTAGAGGTTTGTCTAGGTGCCAGAGCTGACAGTGATATCCAGTAGAACTTGCGTAGTGTCTGTAGACTCATGCAAAAACAGCCAACTGCTACTTCAGATTTTAAAGAGATACCATCATATTAAAAAAATCATATGGCCAGATCCTGCATTCATTGAAGTCATTGGGAATCATAGGTACACAGGAAATGTAGGATTAGTCCCATATATTGTAAACAGTTCTTTAGCTGTGTTACAAATTGTGCCTTAAATGAAGAGTTTTCAAATGTTCGTAGCAGGGAATGCTATCATAATGGAGAGCTTGACTCAGATGCTTCGTCTTCCATTCACAATTGTGTGTACCACCATCGCTTTTCTCACTGGCAATTGAATAACATCCCTGTGGCAACTACAGCACCTGTGAACATGGAAGAGTATGTTAGAAAAGTATTTAATTATTTTTTAGTTCCAGCAAGTATTCCCTGGGCTCCTGGTGTTCTGACAGCCCACAGTTTGGGAACCCCACTGCCTTAGGTGGTTAAAACGGAATCGTAAGCATCCTGTTCACTTTTCGCTATTTATCATGCTCGCTTCTTGCATTCTCAACTTGAACACTGAAGATGAATGCAGGCAGTTAGGTTTCAAGTTCAGTGCTGTAGTGTTTGGATTGTAACCACTTCAGGGAAATATTTATTTGTTTTAAAAAGACTGTTTTTATTGGCATTTAAATAATTTTGAAAACATTTCTGTTGGACGTAGGTTTTATAAAAGCTTGTTTTTACAAAAAATGTATTTTGCCCAATTTGAATGGCTCTAAATAAATAAATAAGGATGATAAACACTTGTTCTATGCAGACTCTTCTGTAGAGAGTAAATTGTACACGTGTTCATGCGTGCATACTGTTTTTTCTAAGGCAGTTTTAAAAAGCAACCAGGCAAACTGATAAAAAGGGCAGGGAGCATTGTTTGATGACTTTAGTAAGAAAGAAAAGGAGTACTTGTGGCACCTTAGCGACTAACCAATTTATTTGAGCATAAGCTTTCGTGAGCTATAGCTCACGAAATCCGATGTAGCTCACAAAAGCTTATGCTTAAATAAATTGGTTAGTCTCTAAGGTGCCACAAGTACTCCTTTTCTTTTTGCGAATACAGACTAACACGGCTGTTACTCTGAAACCTTTAGTAAGAAACTGATGGAACTGAATTCCATTCCCAGCTTTTAAACAGACATAGTCTGTGACCTTGGATGAGCTGCTTAACATCTGTGCCTTGGTTTCGTCCCTTTAAAATGAGTGTTTATCTATCATGCCACTAATGTTTGTAAAGCACTTTGAGATCCCTGAATGAAAATTGCTATATCAGTTCAAAGTATCTTTTTTTTAAAAAAAAAGAAATAAGCAGTACTAGAGTGAGAGCAGTTAGAAAAATACAGAATAGCTCTTTATCATAGAGAATCCAAAGTCCTGTCTCATTGGCTTAATCACTAAAACAAGGTCTGCTTTCACAATATGCACATATTACAGAGATTGGCCTTGTCACCATGACGGCAGTGTTTTGATCTCTAATTATATGCTGTTTGTGAAAGATGTCTCAGAGTAAGTTACATATGTATTTTTAAAGTATGCAAAGCTGTCTCACTTACAGAGGAATCCCACAGTATTTGAAATTGTATGGTTATCCTAGCTGTTGATTAGATACTATTTTGGTGCAAGATGTCATCAATATCATGCAGTCTAGCTTGTTGGAGAATCAATTATATGTCTTTGAAAGTGGTGGTGGTGTTGTTTTTTACTTAACAAAAATCAATTGCAGGTCATTGAAACACATTTTTAGCTTGAGAAAGGAGCTTAGGCCTGATATTGCTGATAACAGCTTGCAGGAGCAGGTGTTGATTTTAATGTTAGACAAAGTAATACTTCTTATTTTATAAATGTGCTGGCATTACTTTTTAGTGTGCATCAAGAATGAAGGAAGTGTTAAAATATAGCAATGACAAAATTAGTTCACTGGGTTTTTAGGAGAACAGTTTTTGGGTTTTTTTTGTTTTTTGTTTTTCTTTTTAACACAGAAAATCTTAGTACAGATTTGGCCCATCCTAGAGAACTTCATCCAATCTTTACATCTGGGATGCTAAGTAATTTAAAAAGAAAACAACAAAAAACAATTCCCCCCCTTATCCCACTCAGTGCTGGCTGGCTATTGGAGAATACAGTTTCTAAAGCTGGACTCAGTGTGTGTTAACACACTTGTTGATATATTAATGACTTTTGGTTTTTAGCTCTATCGATAGTATTTTAACAATGATTGGTATCAGAAAAGAATTTTCTGATTTTAGTTTGGTACAGCTTTGATAGAGTATTCATCAGTTTTACATCCAATGGTTTCCTTTTTAGAATTGAAAGAGCAAGAGCCTTTTTGAGCCCCTCGTATAAAAAGTTTGCTCCAATATCAGTGTTGAGAATCCTGTGTCAATCTTTGTTGTTCAAATTTTGTATAGGAAAATCTGGTGCTGGAAAAGTCTTGACACTTATTCAGTCTCCTTAAAGTTTAGAAGACTGAAAAACTGGTCATTGCTTGGGGTTCCTGAAATCTTTCTCAAACATGGAATGAGTAGTTGGTTTTGGTATAATTAATGCAGGGCACTTACGATGGATCAAAATATGCTTAATAGTCTCCCTATATGCTAACTTGTCATTTTTGAACGTTGTGTAGAAAGCAATTTATAATCACATTTGAAATCTTCCAGTATTTTTGCTGAATAGTGGGGCTCTGCATTTAATACTGATGTACAAAATAAATGAAATTGCCTTAGAAATAATTCAGTTAATTTGATGAAGGTTGATTCCTTTTTAGTTTGCAAAATAACTTTCCAAACCTCATAACTGCCTGTGGTAGGAAGATGGAATATTTTTAATGCTTGTAATTTTTCTCTTACGTTTTCTGATAGCATGCACCTCTGTTTATTTAGATGGATATTAGATGTAGGAAGTGTGCCATTTAATGCTTGCTAAACAATTCATTTGTTTCTCTGGCAAGTAGTTTCTATTGGTTGAGTAGCTGTTTCTTTTTTTTAAATTTTCAACCTGTGTACTACACCCACAAGTAATTTAGTAATTCCTTCCCTAATGACCAGGTAACTGGTGATTCTACTAAAAATGGCCTGGGGCCTGGAGGAAGGACGCTTTTCTTCCTTTCTCTGGGCAACACTTTGACTTTAGTGTTGGGTACTTTGCTGATATAGCAGCAGATTTTTTTTTTCTTAAAGAAAATGGAATTCAAGAAATAAATATTAGATCTCACCTGGGAGTAAAATCGAAGACCAGTAGAAATGTTTCCATTACTTTTAAAATACCAAAAGAAATAGGAGAGACAGGTAATAGGTAAGGTAATATCTTATATATCCGGGTACCAACATGGTTACAACACCACAGCAAACAGAAACAATCTCTGAGCAGTATTGTGGTACTATATGAGAAGCTGAAGGGGAAATTGACTAGTCTCTCTTCTTCATCACTCAACTTGAATAGTGAAAGTAAATAGCATAGTGAAAAGTAAACACTATTAATATAATTATTTCACTTTTAATAATTGGTTTCAGAGTAGCAGCTGTGTTAGTCTGTATTCACAAAAAGAAAAGGAGTACTGGTGGCACCTTAGAGACTAAACAATTTAACTCCTTTGCTTTTTACTTTTAATAATGTGTCCCTTATTCTTATGATCCTGAAATCACCTGGGCTTCTCACCTGAGCAAAGTTACTCACATGCATAAGGGTTTGTAGCATTGGGCCCTATGACTGTGTGTGTGTCCTGGCTTTGATTTCTGTGACTTAGTATTGGTCTGTCTCCCTGGTCAGCCCACTACTGAGTAAGACTACCCTGTGATTTTTCTTATTCAAGTTTGGCTCTATCTGCTAGTGGAGTCTGGGTTCTTAAATAGGTTTAATCACTTCTTACAATTATTTTGACCTCATTTCTTACAACAAACCAATTAATATTTTTTAAAAAAAGGAATATTAATGACATCCTATTTAAATTAAGTTGTGACTCAAAGCATATTTTGTCTTGGAGAAAAAACTACCCTTAGATGACCCTTATTTCAAGGTGACTTATCCTGACCTGTGCCTTTAAAGTTTCCACAGCAACACAGCAGAAACAGCAATTGACAAACCTAAATATATGCAGTGTTTGAGTTAATTTTGCTATGGGAAGCTTAACCTTTGAATTTCTTAAGTAGTATAAAGTTCACATCTCAATCTTAATGTTGCATTAGCATAGCTTTTTACTGCATTTGTGATGGTGTCAGGAGGTAGGTCTGACTGCAGTCTGACAAGGTGCGAATGAAATTTTAACAAGCCCTTTGCTATTTTGATGCTTTCCTTCCTCACTGCTTGTTTTGTATGTGCTCTGGACTTGTGAACATCTAGACCATGTACACTTCTGTAAGCCATATACTGTTTAAACAAAGCATTGAGTGGGGAGAGAAAATGAAGAACTGAGCTTGTTTCCTTTTCAGGTTTTTGGGTCACTTGACTTGGGACCTGACTAAATATACACAGTCAGGTGACCACCTTTATATTATAGCTATATAACATGTTGAGCCTGATTACTTCTGTGTGAGTTTAGATAGTATTCTGCAATGAGGTATATTAAGATTTGCTTTTGAAATAGTGCAGTAATTGGAAACCTAAACTGGACAGAATTAGGCCAGATGAAGGCTTTAGGTATTTGCAGTGGGTGCTTTAAATCTATTGCTGCCTGACAGGCAGAGACTAGTGGATTTTATTATAATTTTCAGCTTTATTTTTCAGAATTTTCAGCTCAAGTAGCTGAAACGTCATTAAATTCTTGAAGCTGCTGATGCTGGAAATTGATTTGGTTACCTTACTGGTACAGAGGTTTCTTTTTAATGCCGTCACCTCAGTTTGCTGATTTGCTAATCAGTTTCTGGCTTTGGTTAAAATACCATTGTTGTAGGCTTTAACTTAGGATATATAACTGGAGTTCAGCTGTAACTAGCTTTTATAACTGAAAATAGTTAGAAGATTTTGCAAGTTATGGAGAACCTCAATTTCTTTATAATTACTGATCAAGGATCATCATTGCAAAAAAGAAATGGCCTGTATGCAATCTGTCATTGTTTAGATTGATCGTGTGCAATTGAGGGTCGTTATAATAATAATACATAAGAATGTTAATGTACAATGATCAATTTTCAGGAAGAAAACATCCATGTTTGTAAGAAGTTTCTGCAGTTGAGACCTAGTTTTGATGAAATAAGTCATTCTGATAGCGTTTCTGCTGATCAGTTTTGGTTTTTAATTTTTTAACTGTAAAACTTAAGATATTTTAATCAGTAATTCTTCAGTAAATGAATGTGCCGTAGATACTTGTATTGTTGATGATTAGCAGTTGTCTCTGTCTCAGTCCTACCATGCAAAAATGGAGCACCAGAGGGTTAGGGCTTGGGAGAGGGGGATTTTCCTGGCACTTACTAGTTAAATAATCAGTAATGCTTTTCTTCCTCCTGCTGGGCCTTTCTGTCTCTTACATATTTTCTACAATCATTTTGCTTGCTAGCTGGACAGACTACCACACTTAACTGAAAATGCATGTATTCATATCTGCATCTGACAATATCATCTTGTTTCCGTTAGTATCATGTGGTGCAATTTGTCACAGATCAGACTGTGGATATAAAAACATTCTCATGGTGAAAGTTGTCTTTAGGGCAAGATATCATAGTCTGAGCTGGCAGCTCCACCTATAGTTAAGATTGTATTAAGTACATATTGATTCTAGCTGTGTTAAATGCAAACAGTTTTGAAAACATGTAAACTTCCCGCCATAACAGGACTAAGCCATCTCATGTAAAGTTCAAGCTGATGAAGACGCATCCAGGAGGACATTTGAGACAGGCTGAGATGTGGGATTGGATGGAGGGGGGAGAAAAACCACAACCGAACTTCGTTCTAATAATTTTTTGTTAATATTTTTATGTAGCATCTAGTAAGTGTCAAAATGTTTCATGGAGACTGTCACTCTTGACCTAAAAATATAAGGAAGTTTTTAAGGCAAGCTTGTGATGGGCTAGTCACTCAGTTTGAAGAGATGAGTCATCACCGATGAAAGAATATCATTTCCACTCCACCACATTCTGCAGATATGGAGGTTTGAGGCAGGCAGGATAAAGAGAGGGCCGCAACTCAGGGGAGTAGTGTGAGCAGGCGGAATAGCTGTTTTGAAGCGAGAGGTCGGAAAGTACAAGTTCAAGAGGATTTGATACTCATGTATTTGTTCAGCCTACAGGAATTGCAATCTTCAAGCTTGGTGATAGCAAAGCTGTGATTGACATCTTCGTTATTTAGATTGGAATTAATAGGATGCTATAAGCTGAAAAGTTCTAAAAAATACTTATCCAAAGGAAACCAGTAGCGTGTGAACGCTCTCTCTCCACTACAGAATGGAGAAATAAACAACTTTGAAAAGTTATGGGTAAATTACAGGTCTTGTGTGTTTAAACTTAAGTCATTATAGCTGCTGCCTCCATTTAAAACAGACCATTATTTTGAAATAACTTTTTCTCTGACGCAGGAGAGATCCTTTACTTTGCAACTCTAGCGTATCGCAGAAGATAGATTAGGTGGTTAAAAATCAATGGTTTCCCCACTGTGCTAACAAAGTTCCATGTAGCTCGAATAATAGCATTCTGTATGAGGTAATAGAACAGGGGCTCATTTTTGTTTGTTACTGTTTAATATCACTCTGTGCATGGTTACAATGTCTTCGACTAGCATTTTCTTCACAAATACATAAAAAAGTAATCTGAGATAGGAGCCTTGTTGTTCACTCTGCATGAAAATGGGGCGTGATATCCCACTTTGCCCTGATTGCCCCATGTGTGAATATTGGATGAAATAAGCATAGTAATTGGATTTAACCCCTCCATTCTAAATGCGGTAAAATAAATAAAAAGCAAAGCAGGTAATGTTCTGGCCCGTCTCTACAGTTTCTCCATGGTCTCCCAAAGTAGATCGTGATGAAAACCGCAAAATGGCTTGTATAAGATGCTGCCGTGATTCCCTTGTTTTAATGCATGTTGTGAAGTTAGACTGATAACTTTAAAATATTTTATATTATGAGCTACATCACAAAAATAGTCATACTAATACAATGACAACTTTGAACATTGAAATTTGTACTCAGTGCTTTCATCCAGAGCACAGAAGCTAGAGAAAACAAAGTACTAACCAGTAGAAAGCTGTAGTCATTGTCTGTCAGTGGATGAAGGACTGTTGCCTCACTAAACTAGAGGTTCTCAAACTTCATTGCATCATGACCCCCTTCTGACAACAAAAATTACTACAGAACCCCAGGAGTGGGGACCAAAGCCTGAGCTTGCCCAAGTCCCTCCACCGGGGGGGGGGTGGGAGGGGAGGGGAAGGGGAGGAGAGGAGAGATACACAAAGCCCACGGGCTTTGGCCCCAGGTGCAGGGCCTGTAACCTGAGCCCCACCACCCAGGACTGAAGCCCTCAGGCTTTGGGGTCAGCTGAAGCCCTCAGGCTTTGGGGTCAGCCCCAGACCCCAGTAAGTCTAATGCCAGCCCTGGAAACCCCATTAAAAATGGGGTTGTGATTCCCTTTGGGGTCTTGACCCACAGTTTGAAAACTGCTACTCTAAACACTTCAAAAAAGTTAACTTTAAAGAAAGCGTTCATGCTGAATTATTAGTCACATTTTATATAGTTCAGCATGTATGAGGATTTCTGCACAAGCCACTTGAACGCTGGCTCCTCTCACTTGTGTCAGAGGATAAATCCTCTATTTTAAGGCAATGCATTTCAGGTGACCTAGTTCACTTCATGATCTCTCTGTCCTCTAACCATCAAATTTCAGATCTTGTGTGTTTGCGTAAAGTTTAGGGACAAATTTTAAACTGGCAATGTCAAGTGGCTAGGCCCAAAATTGTATCTACTTCATAAATATGCAGATGATCCTAATATTTCTACACTAACTTTTAAAAGCTCTCATATGCTATGTTTTTTTCAAAAAGCCACAACACGCATGAGCAGCTCTACCATGACAAACCAACGTTCATGTGCAGTATAGAAAATGAGGACTACTTTGGAACAGATTTCATTTTCAGATTTCTAAAAAGTTACCCTAAGCTGTGAAGGGGCGGGGATGTTTTAGATATTCTCAGAGAGATCCTTGATAGTTTTATTTTTGTAGAGAAAAGTTCTAGTGGAGTTTGCTTAGTACAGGAGGTTAAGCTTTTGTATTTCTTGGTGAATTTTTGACAGAAAATACTATCAGATGCTTAAAATGTAAAGGGAGGGTGATATACTATAGAAGGATCTGAAATAAAAGCAAATGAAATTTGTGGATTTAGACCATGGCCATGAATGTAATTTCTTTGAAGGGACACTGATTATATCATAGATGTTTAAACTATTTTTCTTAGTAGCTGTAAGTAGCACACTTGAGTATTAAAACTGAAAACTAAAAAAGAAATATAACATTTCACCATATAAGTTGCTTACTATTTACATGGCTCTTCATTTACATAATGAAAATAGATTAGGCTAACCAGTTTTACTTTTGTTTAGTCAGTTTAACACACAAGTTTTCGTGCCTTATCATAGCACTATACTATTTGGGTTTTAAAAACTACTGGGGAATAGTTATTTAATAAACTGGTTCTCACTGGAATTAAATAACAATCCTGGGAACACTTTTATTGGCTTTACCTTATTTATTACTACTTGTTCAGTGGTATCCATGTGCTATGTGCTGTACAGATACAGTCCCAGCCCCAAAGAGATTAAAATCAAAGGTAAAAGCTTTTTTTCAGTGAAAACTCAATTTTGCTAAACCTAAACTTGGAGCAAAGTTTGACCTGAAAACAACTATATAAAAACTGCGCTATTTTTTTTACTTTACAGGGAGCCAACTGTCTTCTAAAACTAGAAAAATAATGTATCGTGTAGAAGTTATGTGAAGTTGTCAAGTATATTAATAATTCAAAGCCTTCTGCATAGAACTGCTCAAAATGCTAAAATGGAGCAGCTACTGCAAGTAATTGGATATGGGAGGAGTAATTTGGTACAAATAGACCAGGAAGTGTCTGAGCTGAGCATGCATCTGAATTTGGCCACAGCCGTTCAGCAAGAAGGTCAGGAAAAACATGAGATTGAAAACTGAATGAGTGATTTATAACAAGTTTAGAGACATTTCTCTGAGTGCAAAGCTTGTTAGACAAAGGTAGACAGATACTTCTTACAGAGAATGGTCACATCACGTCTAGTTCCAGGTGGTGGGTGATGCAAGAATGCTCTGCATTTGGTATGATATTGCTTTTCACCTAGCGGAACAATCTCTGGATCCTAGGGGGACATTTTGACATGCTGTGCAGTTTTGGGGCAGTGATTGGAAATGTTGGATAGTTGCACAGGAAACGCTGCAAGGAGAGGCAATCAAGTCAGCAGGCACCATTGGGTTTTGGTTAATTGTGAAAAGAGGGTAGATCAGTTGAGAAAAGAGAGAGGATCCATCCCAAACTTCTAGATATGTAAAGCTGAAGAAAGGTGAGGATGAGATATAACTACACCCAAAAATCTCGGGGAGATCCTATCCCAGCGAGGCAATTTAAAGGAGATTGTGAAAGAATTGTTAAGCTCTTTTTGAAGAATGCCAGATGATGACTGTTTAGGATATGTGTGTAGGGCCTATATATTATATCTTCTGTCTAGTGTCCACAACAGTTGGGGTTAGATTTGGGGGCAGAAAAGCAGTCATGAATTTTTTTCTCTTCTTTCCTCTTTCCAACCATTCGGCAGGGTTCCTTCAGAGAGTGGACTCAGAAAGTTATATACAGTTGGGCAGCACTTTAGGGAGCCACTGCATATAGCCTTGCTCTTTCACCCACAACTGCTACGTCATCCAACACTGGATTAGCTGAATCTTTTAAAATGATCAGCCATAAAATAATATTGTCTTTTTGCCAGTAGGTTTCAGAGTCAATTTTGTATTGATGAATGGGGCAAGTCCTGGAGGATGGGTAGGGTTGCCAGGTGTCCAGTTTTCAACTGGAACGCGTGGTCGAAAAGGGCCTCTGATGGCTCTGGTCAACACCACTGACCAGGCCGTTAAAAGTCTGGATAGCGGCGCAGCACTTCTGGAAGCAGCCAGCATGTCCCTGCGGCCCCCAGGCATGGGTGATCAGGGAAGCTCTGTGCGCTGGCTCCGCAGCTTCCATTGGCTGGGAACCATGGGCAATGGGAGCTGCTTGGGGGGTGCCTGCAGGTGCGGGCACTGCACAGAGCCATCTGGCTGCCCCTGCGCCTAGGAGCCGAACATGCCAGGCGCTTCCGGGAGCCATGCGGAGCCAGGACAGATAGGGAGTCTGCCTTAGCACCACTGTGCCATGGATCGGGAGCCGCCTGAGGTAAGCACCACCTGGCTGGAGCCCACACCCCAAACTCCATCCCAGCCCCAAATTCCCTCCTGGAGCCTACACCCCAACCACCTGCCCCAACTCTGAACCCACTTCTGCACCCGAAACCCGTCATCCCTGGCTCCATCCCAGAACCCACATCCCCGGCTGAAGCCCGCACCCCCTCCCATACCCCTACCCCAGCCCTGAGCCCATTGCCACAGTCCGAACCCCTTGGCTCCAGCCTGGAGCTTCCTCTTGCATCCCAAACCCCTCATCCCCGGCCCCATCTCAGAGTCCGCATCCCCCAGCCCAAGCCTCATCCCCTCCCACACTGCAGCCCTCTGCCCCAGCCCAGTGAAAGTGAGTGAGGATGGGGGAGAGCGAGTGACGGAGGGAGGGGGATGGAGTGAGTGGGGACAGGGATGGGGCCTCTGGGCAGGAGGCAGGGCAAGGGTGTTCGGTTTTGTGTGATTAGGAAGTTGGCAACCCTAACAATATGTCCATCAATGGCTATTAGCCAAGATGGACAGGAATGCAACCCTAGGCTCTGGGTGTCCTTAGCCTCTGATTACCCAAAACTGGGAGTGGATGAGGGGATGGATCACTCGATGATTCCCTGTTCTGTTCATTCCTTTTGAAGCATCTGGCATTGTCCACTGTTGGCAGACAGGACACTGAGCTCGATGGACCATTGATCTAACCCAATATCATTGTTTTCATGTACTTAAGACATAGTTTTCTAGTGGCTGTTATTTCAGGCTCTCTAACAACTCAGGAGAGCAATTTTGCATCTGCTCATGCTTAGGAGGCTCTTATCATAGCTGTAAAGACGAGAAATTTATCTCTGCAAAATGTACTTCTGGGGGAATTCTGCACCAAAAAAATAAAAATTCTGCATACAGTTTTTTAAAATTCTGCATATTTTGTCAAAGTTTAGAGAGAGTGTAGTTCTCAAAGGAAGAGTATACTATATTAAAAAGTAAATGACTCTAAAACCACTGAATGGAGGACAAACTGCTTAAGATAACTGAGGCGAGCATTTAAATTATAGGAAGATGAAAACTGCAGCATTTTTATAGAGGGAGGTATTTGAAGGGCAAAAGGGGAAAAATAAAGCCCAAATCCGGAGTTATTAAAACCAATAACAGACTTTTAATTTAAAAAAAAAAATCTGACCTCTGGAAAAAAGATCCAGTGCGGTCATTAAAAGGGCAAAAAAGTAAGCAACTTCTAGTTCCTAGAAAGGAAATGGCATAAGAGTTAGTAGTTGCACATCAGAATTTGACAGGGAGCATGTTAATATCCTTGGATGTTTGTGGATATTGGCGAATAAACTGTAGGAGATTGAAGGCAGAATGATGGAGGAAAGGTGTACCCTCTTCTAGGGAGCTGGTAAAGAGTGGAGTCTTGCTTGGTGTTCTACTGAAACTTGTATTTCATAATATTTTGTTTAATAACTTATGTGCAGATATTTTGAAAGGTGCCTATTTGTAACAGCTTTAGGTGTCATATCAGTTACACCAATTATTATTAAAAAAAAAAAAAAGTACAGAAAAAACCAGTCTCTCATCTAGTAGATCAAATACCCATGAAATTGAAACCGTCTTTTATGCAGGCTGAAAGAAGTGAATAAAATAAACATCATAAATGAATAAATGTGACTTCTAAAGTTCTAAGTTTTCATTATCTGAGGTTTCTGAACAGGTCAGAAAATGTGTATGTTTAAAAATATTGTCATTCTAAGGTCATATCTACATGGGGGACACTCCAGAAAGTTAATCCAAACTAACTAAAGATGTGAAGTTATAGCACATTAGTTAGACCTCATTAAACCCCTTGTGTGGACTTTTTCATTCAGAATTTAAGTGGCCGTAATTCAGTTTAGTTTAAACTTGATTTTGAGGGCCTCCCATACAAGCTTTGTGAATATCTGTTCAGACACCTTAGATCAGGTGCACTTTAAGCTTGGATGAACAATAGCGAAAGATGAGGCTGATTGTCACTTTAAAGTGCATAAAATAAATATCTTAAATAACTATTTTTGACTTTAAATTTCTTAGTTTTCCTCGTGTTCCACTGTGTCACTTAAAGTGACATAGCCAAGTTAAAAAATAAAAACATCTTCCTATTTATGTACCAGAGGCCAATGTGGATCTTGTTTACTATTAGCATTTTCTGTGGAAGACTTCACATAGCATTTTCAAAACACCCAGCTGATTTGATTTAGGTGCCGAAGGCCCATTGAAAGTCAGGTGCCTTTGAAAATTTCCCATTCAGTGCTGTTGAATATTTTACCTCCCTGGCACTGCAGCCCGTACTCATATGAGTAGTCCTGGTGAAGTCAGTGGCCAAAGACTTCAAGGACTGGGCCAAAAACCAGTATTGCTCTGAATAGGGTTTTAGGTAACATTCTTATTATGGGTTTCAGAGTAGCAGCCATGTTAGTCTGTATTCGCAAAAAGAAAAGGAGTACTTGTGGCACCTGAGACACCAACCAATTTATTTGAGCATAAGCTTTAGCTCACTTCATCGGATGCATCCGATGAAGTGAGCTGTAGCTTATGCTCAAATAAGTTGGTTAGTCTCTAAGGTGCCACAAGTACTCCTTTTCTTTATGCTTATTATGCTGACTATTCAGCAACAGAATAAAAATATTGTAGGCTCAGGCACATTAACTTTTCTCACTGCTTAATATAACTCTTCATACAAATGTAGTATTTTGAATACTCCTCCTTAATCCTCTGCCCCCTGATTTTTAACAGCTTTAAAATAGATCCGATTGGTGTTGTAACAGCTGTCACAATGAGTATTTATTATAATTTTACACATATAGTGACTTTTGTACAGCAGTATACCAAAATACTAATATTTTTGCGCTTACTGAATAGGTTGGTTTTAATGTTACGTTAAAGTTGCAAACTTAAGTGTTCAACTCCAAAGATAAGGTGGAATGCCCAGCATTAACTTTGCCCATTTTGTGTGTACACATTAGAATGGACTGTAATTACATAATCATATCCTAGTTTTCAAATAATACTGTTCAAATATCAAACTTTTCTCTACAACCTTTTCTACAACTAATGTAGCACTGCCTTGTAATTATTTTCATTATAGATTTACAGTAATTTAATTGCCATAATAGTCTAATATATCTGACTTTTTATATGTTCTCCTTTCCCTTAGGTATGTATTTTAATAATGTCAGCATCCAACTGTTGTATACATTTTAAAAGGATATTTTTTCCTTTGGAGACTGATGCATCACTAAACGGTAATTTATTATTGTAGCTGCTCACAAGCTGTTTCTTCCAGAAATACGCATCCAGTGTTGTATTAACAGTGTATTTATGACTGCATCTTTGACAGTCTCTTAAGTAGCAGTGTATCTAGTTTGTATTTTCCATGTGACCTATCCCAATACTATCTTGAGATAGATTACTTTCTCCAAGTATTGGTTGTACTTTTAAAATATATAGTGAAACTTTTTTAATGAGTGAAAATATTCTTATGCTACTGGCTGGAAATACCTATATATTTCTAACTAGTTCAAAAAGAAAAGGAGTACTTGTGGCACCTTAGAGACTAACTAATTTATTTGAGCATGAGCTTTCGTGAGCTACAGCTAACTTAAATTGGTTAGTCTCTAAGGTGCCACAAGTACTCCTTTTCTTTTTGCGAAGACAGACTAACATGGCTGTTACTCTGATAACTAGTCCAAGTAACTTTAAAACTTTTTTCCATAAATTAACTTAATATTTGTGTTTACAGTAAGATTTATTAATGACTGATGTACATGTTATTTTCTTGGAGTTGGACATACACAGTACTATGAGTTGTTGGATTTGTGTGTGTCTAAAGTAGTATGTTTAAGAAATAATTTAAATAAACTGTTTTGTAATGCATGCACACACAAGGAGCCAGAGTAAAGGTTGCATGTGCAACCTCAACTCTAGCAATAGCTGACTTTTCAATGCTTAACCATGGAACCTTAATGTTGCATGAACGTAGGTCATTAATTTCATATTTAATTTCCTAGGTTTTGTAAAATGGCTAAATCGTTTTGCCCAAACTTAAGGAAAAAAAATCTGTTAGACAGAGAACAGGGCTAGAAAGCTTCAGCCACAAAGGTTAAATTTTGGGAAACCTTCAAAGTCTGAAAAAAGGGTTTTATAATGGAAATAATTTTGCAGCTTTTGCTATGCTAGGTTTGCAGTTCTTGTTACAATTACAAAGGGGATTACTTCACCCAACACTGCAATGCAGCCGCCTCTGAGGTGAAAGCCATAAGTGTTTAACAGCAGCACACAGCAACACTCTACAACACTTCAGGACAAGAAATGAAAAAATCTTGTGCATAATTGAAACTGCAGGGGGGAATTGGGTACCACAGTCTAGTTTTTTCCACACTAAGTTCTAACCAGAATCTGGGGTTAAAACACAGAACCTATGAAACTCAGAGTTGATGCTTTTTGGTCCAAGTTAAGGATGTTATACCTAGGATTTTCATCCTGTCTTTGACCACACAATTATGTTCTCAGGCTTCTGGAACACTTCGGTGCAATGAAATGAGTTAAGGATGGTGTGAAAAAGCTCAGGCTTACGTCAAGACAGTCAAGCTTATTTTAAAATTACTTTGCTATGCTTTTCTAAAGAGTATGACAATGTTTGAGATATGTGTGTGTCTTACTTATTTACCATGATTATAAAAGTAATACTTTTGTTTCAGAGTAACTGGGTTTGAACTATTCTAATATTTTGCTTTGGTTTACAAATAACAAATTTTCTTTGCAACTGATTAGGCTGAGCCTAATGTGATTCTGAAGCTCAACTATATTAAATGCAATTCCTCGCTCCTCAAGAAAGCTGTCAGTGCAATATTGTTTATGCACTTAATATTAAAAAGTCAGCAAATGTAGGAAGTTATTATTGTCACAGCAATGCCAGCTTAACCATGTTTTAATTTTAATTGTACAATCTTAAGGGGACCTGCAAAAGAGCACAAGCCCTATTTTTCTTTGTGTATAAAGGTACTGACAGGAAAAAAAAAAGGAAAAGCCTTTAAACTTTATCTGTGTATATTTTGATGGCTGTCCCCTAGCCAACCTTAAAGAATAATCTTTGTTATCTTAAAAAAAAAAAAAAACCAAGGTAAAAACAAGAAAAAAAAAGTTAGAGCTTGCAGGATAGTTCAGAATGCAGCAACATCCCCCCCCCCCTCCCCACTTGCTCCTGTTCTTGATATTAAGCCTGTGGGGAGAGGGTTCATAGAATCATAGAATATCAGGGTTGGAATGGACCTCTGGAGGTCATCTAGTCCAACCCCCTGCTCAAAGCAGGACCGATCCCCAACTAAATCATCCCAGCCAGGGCTTTGTCAAGCCTGACCTTAAAAACTTCTAGGGAAGGAGATTCCACCACGTCCCTAGGTAACACATTCCAGTGTTTCACCACCCTCGTAGTAAAAAAGTTTTTCCTAATATCCAACCTAAATCTCCCCCACTGCAACTTGAGACCATTACTCCTTGTTCTGTCATCAGCTACCACTGAGAACAGTCTAGAGCCATCCTCTTTGGAACCTCCTTTCAGGTAGTTGAAAGCAGTTATCAAATCCCCCCTCATTCTTCTCTTCTGAAGACTAAACATCCCCAGTTCCCTCAGCCTCTCCTCATAAGTCATGTGTTCCAGTCCCCTAATCATGTTTGTTGCCCTCCGCTGGTCTCTTTCCAATTTTTCCACATCCTTCTTGTAGTGTGGGGCCCAAAACTGGACACAGTACTCCAGATAAGGCCTCACCAATGTCGAATAGAGGGGAACGATCACGTCCCTCGATCTGCTGGCAATGCCCCTACTTATACATCCCAAAATGCCATTGGCCTTCTTGGCAACAAGGGCACACTGTTGACTCATATCCAACTTCTCGTCCACTGTAACCCCTAGATCCTTTTCTGCAGAACTGCTGCTGAGCCATTCGGTCCCTAATCTGTAGCAGTGCATTGGATTCTTCCGTCCTAAGTGCAGGACTCTGCACTTGTCCTTGTTGAACCTCATCTGATTTTTTTTGGCCCAATCCTCCAATTTGTCTAGGTCCCTCTGTATCCTATCCCTACCCTCCAGAGTATCTACCACTCCTCCCAGTTTAGTGTCATCCGCAAACTTGCTGAGGGTGCAATCCACACCATCGTCCAGATCATTTATGAAGATATTGAACAAAACCGGCCCCAGGCCCGACCCCTGGGGCACTCCACTTGATACTGGCTGCCAACTAGACATGGAGCCATTGATCACTACCCGTTGAGCCCAACAATCTAGCCAGCTTTCTATCCACCTTATAGTCCATTCATCCAGCCCATACTTCTTTAACTTGCTGGCAAGAATACTGTGAGAGACCGTGTCAAAAGCTTTGCTAAAGTCAAGGAACAACACGTCCACTGCTTTCCCTTCATCCACAGAGCCAGTTATTTTGCTTGCTCTTGGTGAATCCATGCTGACTGTTCCTGATCACTTTCCTCTCCTCTAAGTGCTTCAGAATTGATTCCTTGAGGGCCTGCTCCATGATTTTTCCAGGGACTGAGGTGAGGCTGACTGGCCTGTAGTTTCCAGGATCCTCCTCCTTCTCTTTTTTAAAGATGGGCACTACATTAGCCTTTTTCCAGTCATCTGGGACCTCTCCCGATCGCCACGAGTTTTCAAAGGTAATGGCCAATGCCTCTGCAATCACATCCGCCAACTCCTTTAGGACTCTCGGATGCAATGCATCCGGCCCCATGGACTTGTGCTCGTCCAGCTTTTCTAAACAGTCCCGAACCACTTCTTTCTCCACAGAGGGCTGGTCACCTTCTCCCCATGCTGTGCTGCCCAGTGCAGTAGTCTGGGAGCTGACCTTGTTCACGAAGACAGAGGCAAAAAAAGCATTCAATACATTAGCTTTTTCCACATCCTCTGTCACTAGGTTGCCTCCCTCATTCAGTAAGGGGCCCACTCTTTCCTTGACTTTCTTCTTGTTACTAACATACCTAAAGAAACCCTTCTTGTTACTCTTAACATCTCTTGCTGGCTGCAATTCCAGGTGTGATTTGGCCTTCCTGATTTCACTCCTGCAAGCCCGAGCAATATTTTTATACTCATCCCTGGTCATTTGTCCAATCTTCCACTTCTTGTAAGCTTCTTTTTTGTATTTAAGAGCTGCAAGGATTTCACTGTTAAGCCAAGCTGGTCGCCTGCCATATTTACTATTCTTTCTTCACATCGGGATGGTTTGTCCCTGTAACCTCAATAAGGATTCTTTAAAATACAGCCAGCTCTCCTAGACTCCTTTCCCCCTCATGTATTCTCCCAGGGGATCTTGCCCATCAGTTCCCTGAGGGAGTCAAAGTCTGCCTTTCTGAAGTCCAGGGTCTGTATTCTGCTGCTCTCCTTTCTTCCTTGTGTTAGGATCCTGAACTCGACCATCTCATGGTCACTGCCTCCCAGGTTCCCGCCCACTTTTGCTTCCCCTACTAATTCTTCCCGATTTGTGAGCAGCAGGTCAAGAAGAGCTCTGCCCCTAGTTGGTTCCTCCAGCACTTGCACCAGGAAATTGTCCCCTACGTTTTCCAAAACTTTCTGGATTGCCTGTGCACCACTGTATTGCTCTCCCAGCAGGTATCAGGGTGATTGAAGTCTCACATGAGAACCAGGGCCTGCGATCTAGTAACTTCTGTTAGTGGCCGGAAGAAAGCCTCGTCCACCTCATCCCCCTGGTCTGGTGGTCTATAGTAGACTCCCACCACAACATCACCCTTGTTTCTCACACTTCTAAACTTAATCCAGAGACTCTCAGGTTTTTCTACAGTTTCATACTTGAGCTCTGAGCAGTCATACTGCTCTCTTACATACAGTGCAGCTCCCCCACCTTTTCTGCCCTTCCTGTCCTTCCTGAACAGCTTATATCCATCCATGACAGTACTCCAGTCATGTGAGTTATCCCACCAAGTCTCTGTTGTTCCAATCACATCATAATTCCTTGACTGTGCCAGGACTTCCAGTTCTCCCTGCTTGTTTCCCAGGCTTCTTGCATTTGTGGTATAGGCACTTGAGGTAACCTGCTGATCGCCCCTCTTTCTCAGTATGAGGCAGGAGCCCTCCCCTCTCACGCGCTCCTGCTCGTGCCTCCTCCTGGTATCCCACTTCCCCACTTACCTCATGGCTTTGGTCTCCTTCCCCCGGTGAACCTAGTTTAAAGCCCTCCTCACTAGGTTAGCCAGCCTGCTTGCGAAGATGCTCTTCCCTCTCTTCGTTAGGTGGAGCCCGTCTCTGCCTAGCACTCCTCCTTCTTGGAACACCATCCCATGGTCAAAGAATCCAAAGCCTTCTCTCCGACACCACCTGCGTAGCCATTCGTTGACTTCCACTATTCGACGGTCTCTACCCAGGCCTTTTCCTTCCACGGGGAGGATGGACGAGAACACCACTTGCACCTCAAACTCCTTTATCCTTCTTTCCAGAGCCACGTAGTCTGCAGTGATCCGCTCAAGGTCATTCTTGGCAGTATCATTGGTGCCCACGTGAAGAAGCAGGAAGGGGTAGCGATCTGAGGGCTTGATGAGTCTCGGCAGTCTCTCTGTCACATCGCGAATCTTAGCTCCTGGCAAGCAGCAGACTTCTCGGTTTTCCCGGTTGGGGCGGCAGATAGGGTTGGAGAGGATTGTGTTGTGTTGTCTGCATGTGTCTTGTTGGAACTGTCCTATCAAACTAGGCAGAGGACGTACATCATGACGACACAACAGAGGCATGCTTAACTTTTTCATTTTATTATCCAGCCATTTTTTTTCCAACTTAGACATGACCATTCTCTGAAATGGGTACTGTTTGCACACCAAATTTCCAAGTCCTGCTGTTTGAGTGATTTCTTCGTTATTGGGTAGGCAGGAGGTGTTTTATAATAGAAAATATTTTTCAACCTTAACAGAATTTTTGGTTGGTAGTTCATGAGGAAATTTTCATACCTTAAAGGCAAAGGTATCTGTGCAAAACTAACTTCAGAATTTACAAACCTTCTCCCTTTCATGTCCGAATCTGTTGTTGCATGATTATATTGTAATAGTGCCTCAAATGGCTATTTTCTTCATTGTCTGGCCTCACAATGATCTTTATTTTCAGTCTGTCAACTTTATTACCATAATCAATACTTGGTCACTTCCAGACTAGGCTACCTCAGAGCGCTCTACATGGGACTCTACTTTAAAACATCCTGGAAATTAAGGTAGGCATAGAATTTAGTAGCTGGCTATCTCTTCGTGAGTGTGACACCAGTGTTCTGGGATTTCCATTGACTGACTACAGGTCTCTGGGTCAATTTTAAGATGTTAGTTAAGGCCTCTTATCACAATCCTGATGAGCTCCTCCTAGTGAGTCCACATTAGGCTTCTGTGTTGGACCCAAGCCTTGGGTCCCACATTCTCTTTGCTTGTTGGGCAGAGTTTTGACTTTGGGTCTCTAGGTACGCACCCCAAGTGCAGACCACTTGTCTGACACCCCTTTTGGAAATGCAGACTCTGCAGTCCAATTGCTTAGATTCTGAAACTAGTGCTGGCTTGCTAAAGCCTCTCCAGTAACTGTTGCATGCTCGCAGAGTTCCACTGAAGCTGTGGCTCCTCATTTACTGTTTTGCTCTTTTGGGGACTAGGTGACAGTGTGAGCAAGGAACATATGAACTCTGCAAAGGAATTTCTAGACACTCTCTTTCTTTATAGAGGGAGCACAAGAGAGATATAGAACTATAGAAAAGTAACAAACATATGTCTTCCAGGATTCTTTTACACCCCTTTTCTTCTTCCCCAACCTGTCTTCTGGTTCCGGTTTGTCTCTGCTTGAGCACACAGAAGCCCTCCTATTTATAAGCACAGTTTTAGTCATGAGTCGCAGGGTGAGACCTGGTGCCCTAGCTGTAGTGTATTCATATGCACATCTCCCTTTGTCTTGCAGGCAGGGTAGATCATAAACCTCATTAGCAGATCATCAGTCTTTCCAGGGAGTTTTTTCTTGTCCTGCTAGGGTGAGGTTATTCAATTGTTGATGGTCCTTAATGTCTGTCCCATTCAGGGACATACCCAAATGCCAATGCCCACGCACACCCAGAACACAAGAGGTATGATGCAAGGGTACAGTGAAAGATAGCCAGAAGGGAAGGGTATAAAAACCTGAGGCAATGTCTATACTACACAGCTTTTAGCGACATGGCTGTGTTGCCACAGCCGTGCTTCTAGAAGTCGTGCAGTGTAGCCACAGTTTGTCAGGTCTCCTGCTGACAAAAAACCTCTACCCCCAACGAGCGGCATTTGCATTGTTGGCAGGAAAGTGCTCCTGCCGACAATGCGCTGTTCACACTGGCACTTGTCTCAGCAAAATTGTCTTTCAGGCTTTTTTTTTTTTTTTTTAAAACATCTCTGAAAGAAAAGTTTTGTTGTTCAATTGCCCGTGTAGACATAACCTAAGTCCATAAAATCAGTCTGGCATACATAGGTTCACATAGATTCCCAAACTGTAAAGCCCAAAATTGTTTGGGACCTACCTATGTGAGAGGCTGCATCTTTTGCATGTAATACTGCCATAGCTCTGGTCAGCAGAGATCCTCGGGCAGTGCATTCTCCTTGAAGGGCTCTCAGTTTTTGACATTCATTCCTTCTCAACTTGGTCTGATGTAGCCAGTCTGACTTTACAAGCACACTGCAAGGCCTACCTCTTTGGTGAGGGAGGATTTTAATAATGGTGGATATTTTCTGGTCCAGTGGGATTTTTTTTGGATTTGTTTTTCATCTGTTTCATTTCTTTTCTAGTTTGGGGGTGAGGAAAAGCTGCTGTTTTTCCTCATGTCATTGCACTTTAATTATGTTGAAGGCACATATAGCTCACAACAGGTGTCTCTTTAGTTATCAATCAAAATAAATCAATAATGCCTGGGGTCCTCTCTACACTGCAATTGTGCATCGTTAGTGCTGGTAGCAATATGGCTGTCCCCTGACACGGTTACAACACTGTTAAAAGTTGTAAATGGAATAGAACCATTAAATAGTATAAATAGTAAATTAAAATAACATTTTGAAATTTAAAACAGAGATAATATTGACTTGTTTACAAAATGGTTTAGGTATCCTCCTAAAATCTAAATCAAAATGTTGTCTTCCAAAAGCATATAGATTCCAATTAGACTCAGAGGATAAAGGGAGTGGAGAGGGGAAAAGGTCAATAGCTGCCCCTCTAGTTAGTGCTGATTGCTAAACCACCTTGCTGCGAACTCAAGGTCATTTGAAGTGTTTGCTGATTGCAGAAATGCAATCTTTATTTACTGTACTTTCCACTCAATAAGTGCATGAAACTTCTGTTGATTCATGGAGTTTGTGTGCATGTATCAAGCAGAGAATAGGCCCTTAAAGCCCCAGGAGTCCTAAAATTCTAAACATTCCAGGGCATGGTACTTGGCATACTGAGGTTTCAACAGCCTCAGTATTAAATGTATTGTCCCATCCACACTGCTGTGTGGTAGTGTTTTAATTGTAGTGTAGATGGAGGCTTAATGTAAACTGGGGCTTTTATATGACACAGCTCGGAGGCAATGACTTCCCCAGTTCCCAGCGGGTGCTTGACCCCGCCTTCACCCCACTTGTCACTTCCCATTCTGTCCCCACCCTCCCTTGCCCATTCCATCCCTCCCCCTGCCTCTTCCTGCCCCTGTTACTCTCCCCCTCTCCCCCCAGTGCCTCCTGCACACTGCAGAACAGCTGATCGTGGTGGGCGGGAGGCACTTGGAGGGAGGGAGAGGAGTTTATTGTCCTGGCCCGCTAGTAGGCGGGAGGGCAGGGAGGGGGGCAAGGGAAGCAGCTGATCTATGGGGCTGCCGGTGGGTGCTGAGCACCCACGTAGTTGGCACCCATGACACAGCTTGCTTAGAGAAGGCCGTTATTCTGCTATAGGTGTTCCACTTTCCCCTGACCTTTGAATTGTTTGAAGCCCTTCAGTAAAATCGTATCGTTTTTCATATCATATTCTATAAATGCCAGAAATACAGTTATGGCCACTGACCATCAGCAGTAGAGAGGTGAGAAGAATTTTTCCAAACCTTTTGGCCTGGTATATAAAGGGCACCACATTATACATCAGGGACACTTTACCAGAAACCACGATGTTCACTTGGAAAGTTAGTCATATTCACAAAAATTCTTTTTTAACTGTTTAATGCCTTTGTACAAACTGAAAAGTATTGAATGACTTAAAACAAAATGTTCACCTTTGGGAGCAAAAGGCAGTAAGAAGGGGAAGGTCAGGTATGGCTGACTGGCCCATTGACAGCTGAGAGGAGAAAGTTGGTTTAAAACTCTTTTTTTCACTGCAGATCATTCTGTTGATATGATTGTTTGAAAAGCTTCTGGGCTTCCCTGTGTGCTTTGGAATGAAATGCTCATGGTGTGTTACAGGAGCAAATCCTTCCATCGTTGTGTAATTGGTTTACTGGGGGTGTAATAGAGACAGAAAGATGAATGCTGCCATAGTGTACGCTCTGTGCACAGTTCACTTGAATAGTAGCAGAAAATGCAAAAGTGGATATACCCTTTTGGCTCCCCAGATGGAACTGCTGGCATCAAGATAGTTCTAATGCTCCAGCTGACAGATGAACAATTAAATCATTGACAGATACTGAATTAGAGATACAAGTCCAAATAAGACCTAGAATTACTTGCCTGTCCCCTAGCTTTCAGACTCCTGTTTAGTGGGATGTAAAGAGAATAAGCCTAAATAATTAAATTATTCAGACTACTTAGTTTTCATAGTGAAAATAGTGTTCGTTCTTTCTGCAAAAAAATCGAGTATTCGTATGGGGGAGATTAAAAAAAAAAAGTTAAATGCCCCTTTTGGAACTCATCAATTGGTATATAACATTAGTCCCTGTTCATGCTGCTCCATGTGGAGTCTGTGAGCAGCTTTGATACTTTAAGTTCTCCGAATCACAGATGGTTCATTCACATGTAGGGAAATAATTATAGGAAAAGTTAACTATCTTAAGGCTTATATTTCAGTTGATTGACGAGTGGAGGATATTAACACTGTTTTAAAGGTAACCTGTAAAGGGAAAAAATCTCTTGCTTGCTGGTTTAAACTGCCTGAAGGCTTTTAAAAACACAAGCAGGGTTTTTACCTTATGAAATATTAGTAATATTAAGTCTTGTCTTCCTTGTTGTTGTTGGATTTAGTGGAAGTCTCTTGAACTGATGTGGGCAATTTTTCAGACCTTAAAGGGCTGGGGAATGTTTCAAAAGATATATACATAGCTTTTCTCTTCTGTGTTGGTCAAGGAGTTTTGATTATCTCCTATTTAACTCAAAAGATTTAAACAGACTGACCAAATATCCATTCTGCATTTGGTTTTTTGGATTTTATTTTTCTTGTGATGTCATTTCCCCTAATTCTCTAGTCCTCCAAGGAGTTCAGCAAAAACAAGAAATTTGTTTACCTGGTGGTTATGTTAAAAAGATGAGCAGGGGGGAAAAGGTTCAGACTTATAAATTATTTAAAAGAGGAAAATAAGTGGATATTTATTTAATAGATTATTGGTTCCTTTCTAGTAGTACTTGTTGGGAAAATGTCCTGGTCTGAGTCTTTTTTGTTTTGTATATCTGCAGTTTAGTCCCATAGTAATCCAAATATTTACTTCATCTCATCTATCTAAGTTAATATTGCCAGATTTCCCTGTTCTGGTTACACACAACAAATGCTTCAGTACATGTACTTGGGATAAACTTTCTGATGAGCTATTTTCAACAAAAAAGGAACTGAGAATTAGTAACTATTTGTTTCCCATAGATAAATCACGTAGATTATGTTGAGGGCTGGGTTACTGTATTGTAATGCCCAACATAGACAAAACGTAATTCAAGTTTGCAGTGTAAATGGGACCAACTAATGATTTAACTTAATTTTTGCAATACTGTGCGGTATTTGGGAACACTGAAATCATGGCACAAGACTTACTCTAATGTATCCGCAAATAAATGTGTTAGTCTCCAAGGTGCCACAAGTCCTCCTTTTCTTTTAGCGAATACAGACTAACACGGCTGCTACTCTGAAACCTGTTCTAATGTATCTGTCTGGCACTAAAGTGTGGTAACCTGACTCTGTAATGCATTTCTCTTGCATGATAAATGTCCCCCAGTACTACCTGTGGTTCACTTGATCCAGTGTTAGCACCAGCTTGAGCCATTTTGCAGTCACGTCCTTAGTTATAAAATGTTTCACAGAGGTTACATTACCTTGAAAATTATGAATGTTCAGTGTAAATGGTTCCTCTCTGTCTTGTAACATAGCAAAGCCCTATACTTAAATGTTGTCTCTCCATGTTCTTATGCTGTGCCCATCCCTGTGGTATTTGAGCACCTTCGTGCTCTTGATTAGAGGGCTGCTGGATTCTTCAGTAAGAACTTGGTATATTGGATCATTTGATTTGGTATCTTCAGCAGTGTGCAATTCCAAAGGAAGGCAAGCAGTGCCTACAATGAACATAACCAATTGTTAAGTGCTATAAGAGTGGAGACACCTCTTCCTCATTTCCCTCTGCATGTAGGCAGCTGATGCCCTAAAGTATAAGGATAGATTTTTCCTCATGTAGTGTTGTCCTAGTTTTACAACATTTGCAGTTATTCATGCTCAAAATAATTATTCAGTCCTTTAAATGTTGCTGAATTATTTATCTTCATTATGTCCGGTGTCAGTGGCTCTCATAGGTTGATTATATGCTATGCAGAATTGGGCCGGATACAAATGTAATGCAATTTGTTACCATAAAGAAGAATTAACTTTAAAAACAAAGCTAAGTAAATGGTACTACATTGGAATTGAAAGCAAAATCCCTGTACTTTCCATTTGTGGGATTTTTTTTTTTTTTTAAGAGTTGCATAATTGTCATTGTTCAGAGACTAAAACATTTGGTAGAGCTTTTCTATCCCTCTACCCAAGCTTCCTTATTACTACTACTAACTGTAGGGAAAGGTGAATGGACAAAAGTCATTAGGGAACATAATTTTAAAAAAAAAAGCTTTCTCTTCCCACTTAGATTATATTGCATGGTAATATTTCTTTGCTGTTCTGAAAATTTATTTGTCTATGGCTTGTGAAATTAATTCTGTGGGCTTTTGATATTAACCAAACTGTACTCTACATCTGCTTTCCTGGTCTGTAGAGAACCTGTAATTCTTTTCTCTAAAAACTACTTTGTTCTGCAACTAAAAACAGAAAAATTGAAATGTGGAGATTGTAGTATTTTTCCTGAGTGAGGTCACTTAGACAATGCAACAGTTTGCCAAGGAAGGTCATTGAAGCTCTATCACTAGAGGGGTTCTAGAGGAGGCTAGATAAAGCCCTTAATATAAAGCAGGGGTTCTCAACCTTTTTCTATCTGAGGCCCCCCAACATGTTATAAAAACTTCATGGCCCACGTGTGTCATAACTGGTTTTCTGTATATAGAAGCCAGGGGGTAACAAGCGGGACAGTTGCCTGGGGCCCCATGCCACAGGGGGTACCGTGTAGCTAAGTTGCTCAAGCTTCTGCTTCAGCCTCGAGAGGCAGGGCTCCGGGCTTCAGCCTCATTCAATGGGGCTGGGGCTTTGGCTTTCTTCCCTGAGCTCCAGCAAGTCTAAAGATGCTGGTCCTGCTTGGAGGGCCCTGTGAAACCTGCTCGCGGCCCCCAAGGGGGCTCCGGACCCTTGACTGAGAACCACTGTTATAAAGGACAATTCTGCATGAATACAGGGGAGTGGACTGTGAGACCCAGGAGGGCTTTTCTAGCCTCTGGTTCCATTAACGTAAAGTAAAACCCTGCCTGTCTATATACCACCTCTGGAGAGGTGTTATAAATCTTAAAAGCTTCCATTAAATTTTTTATTTTATTTTTAAAAAATAGAAAATTTTAAAAGTTGAGGCTGTTGACGTTCCATTTAGATCATGGAGATTTCTGCGTTGGTTCACCTGTTGCCTTGAGTGTCTATGAAATAGGAATCCTTCAAGAGCTGGGTTACAAGATGGGAATGTCGTCATGACAGGTGTCTGGCCAACCTTTTGGCCTGGTGACTAGCTAAGTGAGCAATAAAGTTTGATGGTGAGGCCTGTGTTCTAGTTCACCAAGCTGGTTTGGGCTCTGAGTACTGCATAGGTAGTTCATTGAGCTCCTGTGGACACAATGATTCGTATGGCTTTGTAGTAAACTAGAAACTATCGGTGAGTACTGCAGGGAGTTTAGTTCAGCTTTCCTTGTCAAGCAGGATAATAGCTGCAATGTGGGGTCTTGAGCATGGTGGGTTAAAGGTTGATAAAAATTGTTGAGTCTTAAATGGAGTGAGGGTACCCTATCCTCTCCTCATCTACACATGAGGAGGTTAAAATATAAGACCTGAAGTCTTGCAAACTCTCAGATGTTTATTTTGTAATTTTACTTTCAGATGCGATATAAAACTTGAATTGGGGAAAAAAATCAACCACCACCAGTCCTTTCAGCCATGATTTGAGGTCATAAGTTTGCATGTGCTTTAGTCTATGTAATCCTCCCTTATTAGGCGGTCACTGGGGATGGCCACAATAGCTGGCATGCTTCTCTTGTAGATCCAGTAGTGTAGTGCTCTCTAATAATTCTGCTCTTGAGCTTTGGTCAGGGTGTCATCAGCAGTATTGTAGAGTTTGCCCTGCCTCAGTTTGCACCTTCCTGTTATTCAGAGAGAAAGTTATATAGGAAAGAGTCATTTTTCACATGGTTTCCTGTGTCAGACCAATTATGTTGTAAGCTTTGTAAGTGTGTCAAGTTTCACTTCAGGGTAAAACCTGTCCAGTAGTTCACAACAAAGTGTTAAAAGCAGAATTGCAACACTTGTCCATAATGCTTTGTATTTCTATCTGACTACTAAAATGTGTCTTCTCCTCTGGTTTATTTAATTGAGAAATTTCATTAGACCATTCAGACTAGCAGGGTGGATAGAACTTGCTAATGTCTGTCCATTCCTCTGTATTTCCCTTCACCCCAGTGTCGAAGATAACAAGGGAAGAATAAATGGGCATTTAACCGCTGGAGAAGAATTGCATTGACTTTCAGTGAAGTGCAAAAGAGGGGATATGTAAGGATAAATGTCTGTAGACTTCTTTTTTTAAAAACCCAATGTTTCTCCATTCCCTCAGATGCACATGTTAGAACTGGAAGCGTATGCAACTAATTTAAAGTGTGCCACAACTGAACACAGAGCAGAGAGACTAGCTCTTGCTCACATCGAAACAAAGCAACGGAGGCCTCCTAAAAGTCCTACACCATGCATAGTTTAACTAAGAATGTCCTATTTGGAATAGTACGTATATGACCTCTGTCACAGCTCCAGGTAACTGAACCTGTGCTTCCCCCTAGTGGTCCATCAAGGGCTCCTAGCTCTCAGCAGTCACCTCTCTTGGGCAAAAGGCCTATGTGTCTTCCACCTGAAAGGCAAATTTTCCAGGTCATGCAGTTTCCTGCTGACTCTGATATTCCCAGCAAGCCAGACTACCTAAACAGGCCAGTATCTGTGCTTTGATTTCGCTCCCAAGACATACATATAGTTTAATTGCCAGTAGACTTCACAGGTTACTCTTTATAAGCAAGTACATTTGTTCTTAAGGTGTAAGGAGATGTTACAACTTAGGTGAATTTACCTAGTTCTCTTCCCCCCCCCCCCCACTGTTCTTAGTTCCTGGAGGAGCTGTAGTCACCTTCCCCCATAGAATTATATCAGTGTAATGCAGGGAGATCTCCCAAAGATATTGCAGGAAATTACCATATCTCTCACAGCTTCTGTCACCATATTATCTGGTGCCTCCCAAGAATTTAAAAATAGAAATAACATCAACGCTCTCCTTTTCCAGCCTGTATGAGTGGTAGCTTGATTCATTTATAGCATGTGCATGAGAGAAAACAACCTATTTAGGGATAGCGAAGTTGAAGAAATTAGTTTTGTGTGTAGTTATGATAGTGGGGAGACCTTCTGTGCCCCCCCCCCCCGCCGCTCCCCATCCCCTGCATGGTCTATTGCTTTTTAGAGTGAGTTCCATGATGCTAGATCCAGCTCCTGTGGAAATTATCTGGTACTCAGGAGCTTTGCTATATTCGTCAGCGGGTTCACTGTTCTAGTGGAATGTAGCATTCATAGTTGCGGGAGGAGAGACAGTCCCTTGAGTAGCTAGAACTAATCTATGGAGCGCTTTAAATATAGGGACAGAATTGAATTGGACCTTGAATTGGACTTTGTATTCAGTGGGAGCCAGTGTAGAGAGTGAGTGTTGGGGTGATGTGTTCACAGCAGTCTGAATTGCTAAGCAGACAGATGACAGAGATTTTTACAAGTTAAGAGTTTTTTCCCTGGCATGAGGCTTTATTTGTGTATAGGAGTTCACTATTAATTTCTGTTGCACCTGCTGTTTTGGCAGCTGGGCTCTATGTTAAGGGCTGCTAGTACAGAGTGGCCAGGAAAGGTCTGGGCATGGTGAACTGCTGAGGTTGAAAGGACTAGAGAGGCTCATGTGAATGTCATGGAGATGACTGAAGTTCTGGTGGAGATGATGGTTAGCAGTCATTTAGTTAACAGAACAACCAGTTAGTTGATCATTTGGAAGTGTCAGTCTTAAACTTAGCTTTGAGCTTTTTTAGGATAGGAAGAAGTTGTGGAAAAATAAATTTTGAAGCTGATGAAGATACTGCTTAGGTTAAATTCTTTTCTCATTCTTTATTGGAGAGTTACATATTTTTCCAAAATGTTTCCAAAATAACTAGTTGAGAAAACTAGTTACCCTTTTAGTAGATGGTGACAGTGAATAGATTTTTGTCTTTTTTTTTCTTTTTTTTAAGATATTCTGCTTACTGTTATGAGAGCAGCTTTTAAACTTGGAAAACATTGCTTTGTTTAATAATATACATGAGTTTAAGTCTTAATTAGACTGTTGTAGTATTTACAGTGGAAGCTTAAGTATACAGTCATCTGTACAGTAGACATATCCCATTAATGAGGGTTATTTCTATATCAAATATTTATTTTTTAAGTGTTTCAGTTCTGAGTGACAAAAATTATAGCAGAATAGTCTCATAGACTTGCTCATATACCACATTTACTCAGTAAATCCAGCTAATCTTTAACTTTGGTTTAGTGCATAGGTTGCTAGTCTTCAGTAGTTTTAACAGAAGTGAATCTATAAGGTCTTTATAGAGGGAGCTCCTTTTCATTGTGTATACTAGCTTTTTGGACTGGGTTCACTGTACTAATCATTAGTCCTTTCATATTTGGACTTCCAAGGAATGTTGTTACGCTAAAGGAAAGTAGACAGTCAATCCTGTGAAGTTGATATGAAGTTAATTAGTGAAATACTAACAATATTTAACTTTTTTTTGCTTTTCCTGTCTGCACTTAACCCATCCACCCCACCCAAAAGATTTTAACAGCCAATGAGAGAATTAAGTAATAACATTACTTTGGCTCCTCTTATTTCAGATGTACAGGTACCAAGTACCTATTCTTGTCAGTACAACTTTTGTGGTGGGAGAAACAGAGAGTTACCCTGCTTGCCTGCCTCTTGAAAATAGCTTCTTGAGAATGGCTGGATATTATGCATTCCTTCTGAATACTCACTCTCAGACAATATTTTCCTGGTATGAAAATGGCTCAAGAACATAATAAGCTGTCGACACTATGGGGTGTTAAATGATTACCAGAAGACGCTTCCTGTCTGAAGTAATTGTATCCTAGGCAACATAACTCTGGAAACCAAAGGCTGAGATGTGTTAACTCAGTATACAGTTATTACAGTGTGTTCCCTTCCTATACTGAAATGCCTAATTGTCTCAGAAATATTTAACTAGGCTAAACTAATTTTTCCACTGGAAGCAAAGTTGAAAATGTTGGAGCAGCATAAACAGTTGGATCAAATGAGAAGCTGAGACAGCTGTTCTTCATGGGCACATGGCTGGTGAGTTAAAGGGAAGCAACAAATTAGAATATAGTGATTTGCTTGAGGTGTGGTTTCTGAATGCTACCAGAGAGTTGAGTCATTAATTCTCCAGCATCATATGCTCTGGCTGACTCCATTCTATACCAGTATAATTTGCACGAAGCTCACATGTGAGTACTCAAACTGAAGATGCATAAAGCTGTTGAGCTCTGCAGCTACCGAAATAGCCATTGCATGCCTAATTTTAACCATTGGTCAGAAAATCCCATTCAGCGAGATTGAATGTGATAGGAGAGCCAATGATTCTTTCCCTGGAAGAGCTTCAGAGAAGGCAAGCCTGGTGGCCTAAGGCATACTAATGGTCTTGCATAAAGGAGAGTGAAGAACAGAGGGTCCTAAGGAGCTGGGAGGTGCAGAAGGCTTCATGTGCACCTAGGAAGATGGTTGTTTCAGTAGTAGAGGAAGCCCTACAAAGAGGTTTGGAGAGGGTAGAAATGTTACAGTGGGGTTAGGGAAACAAAGTAAATCAGTATCTCTGTCCCCTGGTGAGTAAGTTTTGAAAGTTTTTTTTTCAAGCCCCACTTGTAATGTGTATTTGCTCGAGTCCTCTTCTTCGGTAGAAATCATGGAACAAATTTTGCTCTAATACGTCCACACTCCTGTAGCACTTTTTAGGACTTTCTCCCCTGTTTAGCTTATTAATGCAGTGGCAGAAGTCTGTTTTGATATTCAGGAGACCATTCTTCAATTTCCTTTCCTGGTCTCTTGTTTTCTGGGTTGGCAAGCTATGGGAATGTTGCAGTCTATTGCTTTTATAACTGAAGAGTGATGCAGCCAGATGATAAAGGAATGGCGATGATGGAATCCAAAGGAAGTGGCACTCAGTCTCCTTGCCCCAAAAGAGCACTGACCGTGGTGTTTGTTCATTTTTATTTATAGGCTTCTCTATAGCACTTATCACTGTAATATCAGAGTTTGAAAAAGATAGATTAGTGTATTTTCTTGATGTTCCCTGAAGTAGGGAACCTGTAATCTCCATTTTACAGGTGGGGAGATGAGCCCTAGAGAGGGGTGGTGACTTGCCCCATGTCACACAGGAAGAGCTAGGATTAGAACCCAGATCTCTTCAGTTCCATTCCAGTGCTATGTCCCAAAACTATTTTTTTCTCTTGTTTCAGAGTAGCAGCCGTGTTAGTCTGTATTCGCAAAAAGAAAAGGAGTACTTGTGGCACCTTAGAGACTAACCAATTTATTTGAGCATGAGCTTTCGTGAGCTACAGGTGCCACAAGTACTCCTTTTCTTTTTTCTCTTGTGTGAATCCTGCAATGTGAGTTAATGAAAGCATCTTAGATCCTTTTAAAGTTAGTCTGATTCTTCCATTCCTGGCTGTTTAGAACCAATCTATGCTGCAGAAACAGCGTTTTCTTGCCAGTGTGGAGAGAAAACATGGTGCTAGGGCTGCATTAGTGAATGGTGTTTTAGCTTGTATCATAAACACACTGTTCGAGATCTAGAATAAAAGGGTTATCTAATCCTGTATCTTTTGACCATGCTGTAAGAGAAAACATAAGATACCCCTAACCATGGCTATGTGCTTAGTATGGTTTCTTTTTGTAATATAGGTAAGCCCTTGGAACATTCTTATTTAGTCTCATGAAAGGGCTAAAGAAGCAGTTTGATTGGACAGTGAATTTTGACGCATGGCTGTTCGCAACTGGGTTAATACATCTGCCACAGGGGTCAAAACTCATGTGCTCTGTGATATTTCTCTTCTTTCCATGTGACCCAATGCCCAATTTCATTCTTGACTTCTTGAAATTAGAGATCTGGAGTTAAACTATGCAGAATTTACGATTGCTGCATTTTATATATATGGTCAATATATTTTTCCAAGCTAACAGAAGATCTGAGAGAACCTTAACTATAGCTGATATAACCAGCACCCATTGTGTCATCTTATTTGGCAAATAATCTGTAATAGCAGTGATACTATTATATTGCTGTGGTATATTAGTCATTTAGGGACATCCTGAGCTGGTGTAAATTGTCACAGCTCCTTTGACTTCAGTTGAACTACATTTTTCACAAGTAGAGCATCTGGTTCATTGTGACTACTAATGCACTAGGCCCCTCACTCCTTCTGTGCCAAAGAATTAAGATCATCTGAAGATACATGTTTAGCCTAAATAGTGAAGTATTTTAATTATTTTAATTTGTGCAGTAAGAGTGTGGCATGGTAAAAATTTTTTTTTTTGCTTTTTGCTTTTTTCTTGTAGCTTTAGGTATAAATGTTGCTTCTAGACTTCAAAACAGTGACAGTCCTGAGGTATGGGGCTAACTTTCTAGTACTATCTGCTCATAAAATTTGTTTGTCTCAGAAAAGTGTGTTTTTATTTGGCATATATTGGAAATCACATGAAATGAAATCATAGCTTTCCCTGTGCTTAAAAAAAAAAAAAAAAAAAAAGCCTTATCAGCTCTGATGCACCAACAAATAGCTTTTAGTTAATTGGAAATAAACTTTGTAACCATAGAAGATTTCGACTTAACAATGTGAATTCTTAAGAACACGGAAAGACAAAAGTCCATTGTCTTAAAATGGTAACAGTTGACAAGTATGCCATTTCAGTGCATAGTGAATATAGATTCTTGTTTCATTTGTTCCTAGCAATAGAGGCTGCTCATTGGAAAGAATTGGTATTTAACAAGTTGAACTAAGGCGTTTACAGCTTTTTTTTTATTCATTAGGATAAAATGTGTTAATGAGTTACTTTGGTATTGCCTCCTGTTTTAGTAGTTCTAATAAGGGACTTGAATTCTGTAAGGAGGTGACCTATTACTTCTACATCAATGGGACAAATTTTGGATTTTTTTTTTTTTTTTGGTATGGAGGATATAAATTAGATTTTTCTTATGGGAGAAATCCATGTGTAACTGATTTAAAAAACAAAACAAAACACCACAGAGGTGCCTTGTACAGACTTTTTTCTTTCTCTTAAGAGCAGTTGTAAGTGCTGCTTTATAATAGACTAACCTAGAAATTGTTGCCTATAACTTGTCATTGCTCATATTTCTGACTGTACTAATGATGCTCATTGTTTTCGTGTCAGACTTCTACATGCATGCACCTTCTGAATTTTCTTCATGGACAATCTGCCTAACTCTAGGCTTAGATTAATTTATTGTTTTGCAGAACACTTCCTGTTCATTAATATCTGTCTGGCTTGTGACTTTTATTTTTTTGTTTCCTCTTTCTCATGGGGTCATGAAAGATTTGGGTCTGTGTTGTTTGTTACCTGAGCTGTTTATGTGGTGTGTGCTAAATTTTACTTTAGATTATTTCATCCCCGCTGAAACTTGCCAACTTGAATGTTTTTGACTTTTATTTACTTAACACATAAACATTGTTGTGATTGTCGTAATGTTTTATAGTATACCTAATTTCTGTTATGATTTAGAAGTTGCTGTGTTCTTCAGAATGAAGTAAAATAATTGCTATTTAATTATAACATCACAGTAGTGACCCTGAAGTTAAGATAAAGAGGAGGCGTTCTTTTGACACCCCTCCTCAGCTGCTAACTTCCAAACTTCCTTTGTTAGTCCAAAGGTGAATTTGTTTATGCTATAGTCAATTAGGCAGTCACTAGAAGCCCAGTTCTGTAATTTCTAGAGTGGTTGCTGAAGCTGAAACATGTTTGACTAACTCTGATGCAAAGTGTTAGTAGCAATTGTATCCCAATTAAAGAGAACAGTGTACGTAAAAAAAAAAAAAAAAAATCAGTTTAGCCAAAGACAAGTGTAGCAGAGTATTTTAGTGGAGTTGGTGATTGTATAGACACTATCCTTCTCCCCATTTGAGCATTCCTGAGCATTGTTTTTTTTATAACAATCACTTGGGTTCACAGGTCTCTTTTGAAGTTATTTCTAACTCCTTATGCCCAGATACTCAGCGGTGGTGTTCACATGGATTGTGGTCTCTCTGTAGGAGAAGCAACTCTGGCAATGAGACTTTGCTTGTTTAGTGCAGAAGGGATCCACGTCTCAACAGCATTCTGTTCCCTGAACTTACCTTCTCTCACATGTCTGCATAGTGTACACGTGTGGCCTGAAAGTGCCCTTTTGGCAAGCTGTGGAAATCTAAAAGCCTGTGCCAACTAACAGTGAAATGTGCCACCTCCATTGATATCCTTAAGTAAAAAAATTGATTTTAGTATAACAGGCTGTACATACTAGCTGGTACAGTGTTAACCAGGAATACCAGATAGTTTACATATCCCTTATTATACCCTTTCCCCTTAAATGTCAGAAGAGTTGAAGTGCTATATTTCTCTTGTACAATGAGTGCCTCACAAAGCTGGCTGCAGAGAATTAAAGACTTATCCAATAGCTCCCAAGTAATGATAGCACTAGATATAAAATTGACTTATGAGTCAAAATCATTGTTCTAGTAGTTAAAGAAGTTTTAAAGAGATGTGTTAGCATAAAATTAACACTTTGTTCATTATTTGTACATTTCAGAAAGAAGAAGCTAATAAGATGTAATTGGAAACACCTGATCAGGGTACTGCCTTTGCTTTTCAAGCAGCTTTACCTTGTAAGCATAGTATTCAAAGACAGAAATGTTTAAATAACCTCAATGGTGTCACTGAGCAAGAAAAATAAGGAAATTAAAAGTTGAGGCTGCCATTCTGTCCTTGATTCACCTGGGTATGGCTAGGTCGTAGAGATCAGTATGAGATATGTATGTGATACAATACTGCAGAGTGAACTCTGGGTTCATTCTTGACTTTTTGCTTTTGTTTGGGCCACCCTTTCACTATTTTGTAAATGTTCTCATTTGTTGTTGAAGCTGCATCAGTTTGTGGGGAGTCTGTTTATTTTTAGGAAACTATATTGAACGGGATATATCAGAATATAAAAGCTCCTTTTGACTGAGAGACTTGTAATTATTATTCATATTTAACCTACATTCAAAGGGGAAAGTTCCCTGAAGCATAAACAACTTGCATGGCATCTGTTCCTCATTCTGAAGTTATAACCTTTACAAAATGCTGAATATGCCTATAAATATCTAAAATTTTCTCCATGTTTACTTTGTTCATTGAAAATGTATTTTCTTCAATATTCATGTTACAGATAAAGATTTGTTTCCTCTGAGTCTTCTCCTGTAATTTTTAGTGACCTTATATCTTCACCTGTATTAGTCTCTCAGTTCTGCTGCATGTTACAACATACATTAAAAGAATCATAAGGCCATGTCTTGGTGTACAGGGAATTCAGCATTTAAAGTTGAGATTGAACTTTTGTTATATTTCTCCCCTTTTCAGTTAATTGTGGCTTTCTTAGCTTCTTTGTGAATTCCACACTTGACTTTGGTCTAGAAATTAATTTTTTTTGCAAGATTCTGTAAAATCTGTGTAGTTACCTGGCTTCTGCATGTGAGAAATTCCCCATATATTATCAGAAATTTTGCAAACAACTCAGTGATGACTGTACCAGTTTTCTTCAAACATGACTTGCTTTGTAGATCTGAATGAGATTATTTGGGGAAGGGAGTACAGGGATAAGGTAGGTATTTGTAAGTCCCTTATCACCTTATCTGAGTACCTGGTCTAAGGAACAAGGTAATTGGATATTGTAAAATCTCAGAGAGATGGTTGTGTCTCCATGGAGGCCACATGTAGGTGCAACAGCAGTATGTAAAAATTTATGCTCTAGAGGAATAAGTGGAAGGTGAGTAGGCCAGAACTTGAGTTTTATTCCCACCTTTGCCAGTAAGAGCCATTCATATTCTGTACATACGTAGCGCGTGCACACACTTCCTGTATCTTTTGCTTCTTTTGAGCCTGGAGGGAAGTGAAGTATACAGGTTATACATTAAAAGATTGCAAGTGATTTAAGGAGAGTGAATGTTTGACCGTAGCATTTTCTGCGGGGAAGCTGACTTCAAAAAGAAAATGCAAAATAGCAATGTGGACCATTTAGACTCTGCTGGAAGAGGATGACTTGGTCTGCTTGGTAGTTGTTACTTTCTTTGGAAATACAGAGAGCTGTCTCAGCCTTTCATCCTCAATTTAGATACATTGAGCTCTATGAAGTTCAGGCAAGACCTTAACTGAAATTCTGTCAGCTGTGTATAGGTGTCAGGGCCAATGATGCATTCTCTAAGAGTAGGGGGTTGTTCTGCTGTCTGTGTACATTTCCTCTTTCTGCTGTTGTGCAGTGTCCTGTTGGCTGGCTGGCTGCTGGGCTTTGCCACAGAGGCTGGTGCACTTCATTGCTTCTGAACATGTAAAATTTATGTAGTGCTTCACTATGAAAGATGCAATATAAATGCAAAAGAATACTACAATATACACAATTAGTACATGCTAAATCAAAATGGCTGCATTTTGGGGACATATCAGTGTGCTTTTTGAGTAGGAGAGACTGGCAAGAGGCCATCACAAAAGCATTTTCTGTCTTACTCCCCATTCCATTCAAAATCCAGTTCAGTGTTCTAGTCCAGATGATTAAAGCCTTTACTCAAGCCCTTGTCTGTTAACTCAAACATTTTGCATCTACAACCTACCAAAACTCTCCTGCATTAGTAAGGAACACTAACATGGTTGGTGTCCCGAATTCCAGGAGTCAGAGACAGAACATTCATAGTAGAGAGCTCCAATCTTGATCAACACAAGCCCAATCACTTCTAGAGCACAAGGTGAGACAGAATTTCTTTCAGGCCTTCCTATCCAAGGGAGGGCTAAAGAACCATCTTATAGACCTCATCTGTGCTAGAGAAATCATCAAAAAGTCCCTCTGGTATTTAATGCCATTTCAGCTGAATGAGATTTATTGTTTGTAGGAGCCCAAGTGTAGGCAGCTCCCCTGACTACTTGCTACAGATTCCGCAGCAGTGTTGAAAATGGGGTTGGCAGCTAGTTTTCTTTTCTAGAATGGATCTCACTACGCTGCTAACATCAGTTCATCTGAACTAAAGTTACACCAATGTGATATCCTGTATTAATTTATCTAGTGTAGAAAGGGCCATGAAGAAAGTGAGGAAAAAGGGAAGGAAAGCATGAAGGTGGGAATGTCCTAAGTAAAGAATAACTAACCAAGCATTAGATATCTTTATGGAACATTTTATTTCAATTTGTGTTCTATACCTAGTTACTATGATTAGGCACTTGAGAAATCTATCTTGGTATTTATAGGAAACTGATTTGTTGGGGGGTCAGGAGTGGTTTGTTAGGAATGGCAGCTGGAGGTGCCTTCCAAAACAGAAAGAGATGGCTCCTGCCTGCCCCAATGGTACCGAGTTACTTAATTAGGACAATTAAGGCAGAATTAGCGTACATTTTATTATGGGGATGGATTTAGCTATTGCCAACTAAAGTGGTAAAACAGGAGTTAAATTTTAAGTGCTGAGTTTTTTTTAAAAAAATCTAAATATCTAAAGTGATTAAAAATTAAGGGATACATATCCTGCCGAGCAATGGTAAAGGGTGTCTGGATGCTTAGGAGACATTAAATTAGATAGTTCACGATTATGGAATTTGCAAGCTTCATTGGTAATCCTTTCTCCTTCAAAAATGCAAAGAATATACCATGCAAAAAAACCCTCTTGAATGCAATGTCAAAGCAGTGAAGTCAAGTAATCATATCATGAAAGACAGTTAAATATGAAAGGTCAACCTTAAATTTGCCTGTCTGGGTTTGTACATTTAACATTGTCCCACATTATAGTATCATAGTGACAAATTTCAATTAGGCTTTCTTATATAAGTATATAGTATCCACATTTTTCAGGCTTGATTTCTTTTTCTCTTCTCTACAAAGCAGGCAATGTTGAAAGCAAATGGGTCGAATACTTTGTACAAGTAAATGTTTGAAGTCTGCAAGTTAAGTCTCTCACTTAGGGTTTGCCTTCTCTGCAGTGTTAGCCTCTCGCCCAACTCACATTTACACAAATAAATCTTTAGCTTGAGTTAAGTGTTACTTTAAGCTTGAACTGGCTGGCTCATCAGGGTGTATGAGTTGAAGCTTGAATGCTGCTGATGCTTGAACTAGTGATGCAGTGGGGATCCAGCTACAGCTCAAGTTAACACAACTTATTAGCTGTTAATCTACTCACTCTGTGGGCTTGTCTACACTTACTGGGGGGGTTTCGACAAACGGCGATGGATGCATCGGCGGTTAAATTGACCGCCGATCGTTCTCCCCCGTCGACTCCTGTAATCCACCTGAACAAGAAGCACAAGGGGAGTCTATAGGAGAGCATCTCCTGTCGACATTGTGTAGTGTGGACCCTGCGGTAAGTAGATCTAAGTATCTTGACTTCTGCTACATTATTTAGATCAATCTCCCCCTATAGTCTAGACAAGGCCTGTGTTGCTAAATCACTGTGAAGTGTTTCCGCAATGTGACCACTCTCACTTGAGTTAGCCTAGCTCAAACGTAGTATTTGGAAGGTATGTCTACATAGCGACTGGGTGGGTGTTTCCCAGCACATATAGGCAGTCGTGCCATCGGTGCCTGAGCTAGTATGCCAAAAATAACAGTGTGGCCTCAGTGGCATGGGCTCCACTAGGATTGTGCTTGGATGGCTAGCCCAAGATGCTGCCCATACTGCCTCAGCCAGACTGCTATTTTTTAGAGCACTAGCTCAGGCAGAGCTCTCATGTGTCTGTCTAACCACTCTGAGACGCCCCCTCCTAGTTGCTGTATAGACAAATCCAGAATGTAATAACTTGAGCTATCTTGCAGTACAGACAAGACCTCAGACTTTTTTAGGTCTACTCAAAACTTAGTGATTTAGAGCATTCACTATCTCAGTCTTTAGGCGGTATTCAAGTTTAAACATTCATAACTTTAGACGATTGAACTCACTTTCCTCAGACATGCATACGAGGCGTGGAAGCATGCTGTGTGTGCTATAACTTACTGTAAGGTTGTGGTTTCCCGATATGACTGGTGCTCTACACATGTTTAATAGAAACTAGAATTTCTTACTCGAGTCGGTGCTTGTGGTGCCACCTATAGTTAAGCTTGCCTCAGCACTTCCCATTATATTCCCCTGTTTTCAGTTGCTTATGACTTGGCCAAATTTAAACGGTTAAAGTTGAAATCTTCAAGTCCAGGTGTCTCCTTAAGGCTGAACTCTTTTTATGGAAGGCATCAGCTGATGTTTCCAAGAACAAGATTAGGGAAAAATACATTTTTGCATCTTTTTACAACCATGTCTTTGAGAAACTTTATCACCACAATGGCTTGCAGGGACTTGAAATTGGGGGTGGCCTTTGTTTCAGAGAGAGACCTTTTTTACCTTCTTATGAAGGGACAGCTACCTCCTCATCACCCCTTTATGCTCGATGTGGGTCTGTAGGCCCCTGCATTGATTTCCCCTTCACATGTTCCCAGGAATAATTTACCAAAGCTTCAAGTATCAGGGGGTAGCCGTGTTACCCTGTATCCACAAAAACAACAAGGAGTCCAGTGGCATCTTAAAGACTAACAGATTTATTTGGGCATAAGCTTTCGTGGATAAAAAACAACTTCTTCAGAAACATGGAGTGAAAATTACAGATGCAGGCATTATTATACTGACACAGGAAGAGAAGGGAGTTACCTCACAAGTGAAGAACCAGTGTTGACAGGGCCAATTCGATCAGGGTGGATGTAGTCCACTCCCAATAATAGATGAGGAGGTGTCAATTCCAGGAGAGGCAAAGCTGCTTTTGTAATAAGCCAGCCACTCCCAGTCCCTATTCAGGCCCAAATTAATGGTGTTAAATTTGCAAATGAATTTTAGTTCTGCTGCTTCTCTTTGAAGTCTGTTTCTCAAGTTTATTTTGTTCAAGTATAGCTACTTTCAAATCTGTTACAGAATGTCCAGGAAGATTGAAGTGTTCTCCTACTGGCTTGTGTATGTTACCATTCCTGATATCCGATTTGTGTCCATTTATTCTACGTAGGGACTGTCCGGTTTGGCCAGTGTACATGGCAGAGGGGCACTGCTGGCACGTGATGGCATATATCACATTAGTAGACGTGCAAGTGAATGAGCTTCTGATGGTGTGGCTGATGTGGTTGGGTCCTCTGATGGTGTTGCTAGAGTAGATATGGGGACAGAGTAGGCAATGGGGTTTGCTACAGGGATTGGTTCCTGGGTTAGTGTTTCTGTGGTGTGGTGTGTATTTGCTGGTGAGTATTTGCTTCAGGTTGGGGGCTGTCTGTAAGCAAGGATTGGCCTGCCTCCCAAGGTTTGTGAGAGCGAGGGATCATTTTCCAGGATAAGTTGTAGATCATTGATGATGTGCTGGAGAGGTTTTAGCTGAGGTGATGGCCAGTGGTGTTCAGTTTTCCTTGTTGGGCCTGTCCTATAGTAGGTGATTTCTGGGTACCCATCTCGCTCTGTCAGTCTGTTTCCTCACTTCACCAGGTGGGTATTGTAGTTTTAAGAATGCTTGATAAAGATCTTGTAGGTGTTTGTCTCTGTCTGAGGGATTGGAGCAAATTCGGTTGCATCTTAGGGCTTGGCTGTAGACAGTGGATCGTGTGATGTGTCCTGGATGGAAGCTGGAGGCATGTAGGTAAGTTCTGGTTCTCCACTTTAGAGGTAACTCCCTTCTCTTCATTTGTCAGTATAATAATGCCTGCATCTGTAATTTTCACTCCATGCATCTGAAGAAGTGGTTTTTTACCCACAAAAGATTATGCCCAAATAAATCTGTTAGTCTTTAAGGTGCCACTGGACTCCTTGTTACCAAGGCTTATGTCCAATAACAAACCCCTTTCCTGGGGGCTGGTTTATTAAAACAAACCCATTGTAAAGCCTCTTCCTACTCACCCCCAGTCTCCAGCTGGGCTCAGCTCCTCTTACTTGAGGTCTCTCAGGTTCCAAGCCTCTCTGCTTAGTACAGTTATCAGCCCTTCCCAAGCTCTATGGAATCAATCTGTTCCCTTGAGGTTGGGAGGTTGCAAAGACCCACTTCTTGGGCCTGTGTCTGCTAGACTGTCTGGTCACTCCTCCAGCAGTTTCCCCAGCTCCTTTCTTCTTGAGTCTTTTCAGCAGCTCTCCTCTTACTTCACCCTCAGTGCATCCATTTCCCTTAAAGGTCAAGGTTCCTTCCCTGCCCAGTTGGGTGGCAGGTAATCAGTCATGGGTGCACTGGAACCCTTGCTCCCTCTTAAAGGGCTCAGTCACCCGTGACACTTCCCTATGAAAAAAACAGTCACGTTTGGGTAATTTATAAGACTTTGAAAAATCTCAATTCACATGTGCTCAGTAGAAACTTGTTATAGATTAGCAGCTAAATCCCCCAAAGTTGTCTGCACTGGGCATGCTCTATCCCCCCCACAACTCCTTCATGGACTGGATTGGACTCGGTGTGCACCTTCCCCACAGTGACTGAATATGCTCCAACTGAGAGCTGAGCAGGACTTTCCATGCAGTTGCTGCTGCTGGCTTTTGGAGGCCTCTGTAGCACTGGAACTGAGCAGGGTTTGAAAGGTGTGCAGACATGGGGCCATACATTGAATAATGAGGATAAAACCAGATTTGAATAACTTATTGTTCAGTGAACATGTACCGAGTTTCTAATGTGCTGGCGGATGGTCCCCCTGGCTCTGCCCCAAGCCCTGCCCCTACTCTACTTCTTTCCCAAGGCCCCACCCCTGCCCTGCCTCTTCCCGCCCCCACTCTGCCCCCGCCCTGCCTCTTTCCACCCTGTTCAGCCCCCTCTCCTGAGCATGCCCAGCTCTTGCTCCTCTACCCTCCCCCCCAGTGCCTCCTGCAGGTCATGGAACAGCTGATTGTGGCAGGTGGGAGGTGTGGGGCAGAGGGGGAGATGCTGATAAGGGGGCTGCCGGTGGGTGCTAAGCACCCACCATTTTTTTTCTGTGGGTGCTCCAGCCGTGGAGCACCCACAGAGTCAGTACCTATGGTGAACACCATTTCTGCTGTGGGCTGAATGAAAGACTGTATTATAATGCATACCTATTGAAAGACTGTATTATAATGCAAAGGGGCCAAATTAAGGCAGCTTTCACAGAGCTCTTCTTCAGTAGACTGTTTTTAAAGCATGAGCACAAGGGTAAAGTTAAATTTGAGCTTTCATAATTAACTATATTATTTCCTGACGTGTGCTTCATTTCTTAACCTTACCACTGTATTAATGTTATCGGTTTCAGTTTGGAATTTCTATTGCAGTTCACTCCACTTTTTAATTTAGCAGACAACAGTTTGAACTGCTTATTTGAAACCCTTTACCATTGGCATCCTCACTATTCAATACACTGTTCCCAAATTTTACTCTCACTTTATAAGGAAAGTTAAATGGTTCTGTTAAGAAAGTTGTATACAATTTTATACAGAGTATCCAAGGGGTTGATTAAGGGTCTAATTAACAAAATCTAATTCTCCTCCTCCCTATACAAGGTGAGGTGTTACTGTGCTGTGGATGACGCTGATGAAAAGCAATATAAAGAAAAACTAAAATACAGGGTTAGATCAATTTTCTTTAACACTAAATCTACTGGCCTACTCGGATAAACATATACAAACATGGGTTACAGTATTGCTTTTACTCTCTGCAAAGATTCAGCTCAGCAGATTCTTCAGCGGAATTATAAACCTTTGAAAATTGCTGTATAATGGAAATGTTGACAGACTATTAGCTACCGTGGTACAAATGCATTGCTCTAACATACATCAGGTTGTCTCAGGTTGCTGAATATATTAAACAATATGTCCATTACATATGCAGTAAGGAGGCTTGTGTATAGTCTTTGTTGCATGTCTTGCCATTCATTAATTATTAAAGTATTTCTCAGACATATGACCTCTGACATGCTGGATGGGTATCATTCAGTGAGCTAAGATGTTTAGGTTGTAGCGATCCTGCTGTATAATTTCCATTCTGGAAAAGGCCCAGGAAGCATTTAATCACCATTCCAATTACAGTGTCGTTGAAGCAGATCAGAGTTTTTTTTACTGCCAATTCATTGCAACTTCTAAGTTGTAAAAGAACTTGTGTGCTTCATTTCTTAACCTTACCACTGTATTAATGTTACCAGTTTCAGTTTGGAATTTCTGTTGCAGTTCACTCCACTTTTTAATTTAGCAGACAACAGTTTGAACTACTCATTTGGAACCCTTCACACGGCATGCAGGAATGTATCAGGGCTTATGTACACGGCACAGCAAAGCACACTAGTGGGATGATCTGTAGAGAGCACTAACGTGCTGCGCTCCAACTGCCCTGCGTAGATCCTCCTGGCACGCTCTAAAAGATATCTACTATACATTAAACAGTCTGAACTGTTTGAACTTTGAAGTGCACCAGCAAGGTCTGCATGGGACAGTTGGAATACAGCTTGTTAGTGTGCTCTACAAATCACACCCCTCTAGTGTGCTTTGCTGCCTGCATAGACAAGCCCTTAGTCCCAATAAAAATGCAGATTCTGGGATTTTCCAACTGTTCTGAAATCGTATCTAGTGTTCAAATGTATATCAAGTTAACTATAATACACACACGCACCCTGTCTTCAAATAGAAGATTTGAATCAGTATTTAGGAAAATCTGACTCTACTCAGGCATTGAAGGAGTGCATTGAGCATAGAAAAATTCTTATGCTTTTTAAGAATGGAGAGGTGCACCTGTCCTGTCCTGCCAGTGGTGTAAGTGCTTACAAAGTAGTATGGGGTGGGCAGACTATGGCCCGTGGGCTGCGTCCAGCCCATCAGACCTTTTAATCTGGCCCTCAAGCTCCATTGCTCCAATCCACCCACCTGGCACTCCCGCTGGGGAGTGGGGTTGGGGGCTTTCTCTGCTCCAGCGCTTCTGTCGGGGAGCAGGGTTGGGGGCTCCTGTGTATTCAGGACCTGCATGACAGGCGTGAGGGCACTCATGTTACTCCAGCTGCACAACCTGAACGTGCCTCACGCACCATCAGAGCCTGGAATGTGCAAGCCCACGTGCCTGCTGTTTGTTGGCTTACGTGACTCTGATGTTTTAGTAGTGTTAATTTTCCATTGTTGAGGATAAAACAAAGAGTAGTTGGCCAGGGAGTGCTCAGTGGTGGTTTTCATGTGGGAGGAGATTTCTGACAGCAGGGCACTGGTGAATCTCAATGAGTTCCAATGACTGGAAGCTGACGCCCGACAAATCCAGACTAGAGAGAGAGGGCATGGAAAGGGGGTAAGTTTGATTTAATTATTGTAATACATTGTTATGATATATTTATAACAGTAAATAAGGTTTTATGTTTATTTCCAGTAAAATGAATCTTCATTAAATAAAGTTTATTTGAATATCTCTGAATTGTTAATTTCGTGAGCATTCATGGCCTGCCATACAATTTCCCCACCCAGATGTAGCCCTCAGACTAAAAAGTTGCCCACCCCTGCAGTAGTAGCACTAGGTCAGCTGTTACTGGAGAAAGGTTAAGAAATTTTCTAGCACAGAGAAGGTTTGGGGAGCTGAGTTTCTTACATTGCTTATTAGCAGTGGGGAGGAGTAATCTGGTATTAGTTTTTCTGTATGTGTTTAGCTTCCTTTCACCACCCCTTTATTTTTTAAACAGATTTTCAGTCCACCGTGAAACATGATTTCATGGCAAAACCATTAGTTTCTCTGAGCTACAACTGACACTGCTTTTCAGAAAATAGATTTCATTGGAAAAACGGAAGGTGTTTGGATATTAAATAGATTTCTGGATATCCCTCCTCAGTTTCTTTCTAATGCTCAGAATTGACCATTTACATATTCTTGAAGTTCTAGATTGTCTTCAGTCTTTTAGATTTAAGTTACTATACTTACGCACAATACATCTAGCTGAGGATTTGCAGTTAGGATTTTAGTCATGCTCGCTGGTGTAAAGAAGTGGGATTACATATTGTGTCTGTAATTTATTGCAAAAACACTGGCAGGTACTGAGTGGGGTTTTGTGCCTTGAGTTGTACCACACTTTATGATAATGCTTAACCACACTGCTAGTAATAAATAGAATACTTAGTGGAATAGTGAATAGAATCCAGTAAACTGCTTTGAAATGTTGTTGTTGGAGTGGATGAGCTCAGATCTTAATACAGTTTCAGTAAGGGTAAGTAGAAAAGTGCAATCAGTGGTAACAGAATTTAAAGAACTCTTCATACTGCTGTATGTCATTCAGATTGCCAGTAAGTTATAATACCAATCATAGGTGCTGACGCCGTGGGTGCTCTGGGGCTGGAGTACCCATGGGGCAGCTCTCCACCCCACACCAGCTCACTTCTGCCTCTGCTCCACCTCCTCCCCTGAGTGCCCTGCTGGGTCCTGCTTCTCCCCCTTCATCCCAGCAGTTGCTCCGCGAGCCTGGGCGGGAGGGGGGAGGAGGGGGAATGCGGCGCGCTTGGGGGAGGAGGCGGGGCCGGGGCAGGGATTTGGGAAGGGATCCAATAAGGGCAGGGAGGGGCGGAGTTGGGGCAGGGGTGCAAGCACCCACTGGTGCCGTCAAAAGTTGGCACCTGTGATACCAATATATATTTGAGATTTCAAGTATGTTAATTTTCACAATTATAGTTCCCCTCTGCACAGCCTTCATTTTCCATTATGGTCCTTGGCCATAAAAAACCCCCCAACAAAACAACAAAACTCTAGTTTAGGCTGGAGGTTGGTTTATGAGGCTTTAGCCTATAAAAGCCTTTTTTCCTTTTTTTAAAAATCTGATGGGGGGGGGGGAGTATAAATGTTGGTTAGTGAGTTAAGATTTTAAAATGCAGTGTGTGTGTGACGTCATGTGTTCACATATGTGCTTCTAAATCCTTAAAATGGCTTCTTCATCTACTGGGGAAATTTGCAGGCATTAGCAGGGAAAGTGAAAGACGGGGTTGCCAGCCCTCCAGGAGTGTGTAAATATCACTGTAATTGTAGTTTTGCTTGAGGGCAGACTTGTAAATTTCTTCCTCTATCAAAGTCCCTGTGTTGCTGCTGGTACTTTCTCCTCTATCTGTTTAAAGGAATATTGTGTTCTCTACTACCTGAACTTTCCTTTAGCCAGTGAGGCCCATAGAAATGTTACATCTGATCATTCTCTCTCCTTGGGGATTTTCCAGCTGCCTTGAAGTATCCTCTGCCTCTAATTTTCTATGTCATGCCACTTGACCTGGGTAGCTTGTTTCACTTTATAGTTCCTGAATCCACAGGGTAACTTTACATCAGTTAAATGGTTTCTTTTCTGACACTGTACCTTCCAATTGGTTTTAACTTCACAAAAAGAAAAGGATGACTTGTGGCACCTTAGAGACTAACCAGTTTATTTGAGCATAAGCTTTATTTGAGCTGTAGCTCACGAAAGCTTATACTCAAATAAATTTGTTAGTCTCTAACGTGCCACAGGTACTCCTTTTCTTTTTGCGAATACAGACTAACACGGCTGCTACTCTGAAACCCTTTAACTTCATAGTCTCTTTAAGCCAATACCATTAGTTTGATTTGATTTATTCATATTTGTGGATATCTGAATACTAACTTAATTTACAACCTACCCTTGTAAATAATTTGTCTATAGAAATCCATTGTTTAACGGACACAAGTATGCAATTCTCCATTAACTATCACTAAGTGTGAGATTGACTTTTGTGATGCAAATGTGAGGTTAGAAACCTACCAGCAATTAAACGCACAGTCCCAGATTCCCCTACAGGATCAGTCCTCTAATGTACATGACCTATTGTGCCATATTTATAAAGCTTGACTTCAAAAGTCAGGCTATGTCTATGCTACCTCAGTAAGTCGACCTACGCTACGCAACTCCAGCTATGTTATTCACGTACCTGGAGTCAACATACCTTAGGTCAAGTTACCGCAGGGTCTACACCTCTGCGGGTTGACGGGAGAAAATCTCCAGTTGACTTATCTTACTCTTATCATTGAGGGTAGAGTATAGGAGTCAACTGGAGAGCGATCTACAGTCAATTTGGCAGGTCTTTACTAGACCCGCTAAATCGACCACCAGTGGATCGATCTCAGACTGTCTATCCCCGCTGTAGTGTAAACCTGCCCTCAGGTTCTCTCTCCCCTCCCCCCCCCCATTCTTTATATATATAAGCAGTCTTTAACTCAAAGTTTCTGATAGAGGCTTATGGATTCAACTTTTTTTTTTTTTATTTAAATGTTTTAAGAGATTATAATAAGCTTAGTCCTTAACATATTTTGTACTCAATTCAGATTTAATTTTAAACAGGTTTATTTGTAAAAAGAAAAACCATAGTATAATTTAAATAAAATTTAAGAAATCCTTGATTTTTTTTAATCCATCCTGCATGAGATTCCCCATTTCTGTATTGACTTGGAGTTCTAGAACCATGGTACCTACCTCACCTTTACAAAAATAATTCAGCTGAACTTTATGAACAACAGTAGTGGCTTGCTTTTTCTGGAGATATATTAAGAATTTTTCAGTTTCAGCCTTATCTTCCAGTGTTTTGGGGAGATGGGTTAGCTATTAATAATTTACAGTGAAATATACAATGGAAACCTTTAGTCAGTTTTACTTTGTTAAAAATCATAACTTCATATTGCACTGCATAGAAACAGTATGAGACTTCTGTGGCATTACATACCTGATCTTGCTGGAAGTGGGTATAACTATGTGTAACTGGTATACATATACATGTTTAGTACTGGGGTATCCAGGTATACCAATGTGTAGCATTTAGTAGAGGTTTTTTCAAAAAGAAAAGGAGTACTTGTGGCACCTTAGAGACTAACCAGTTTATTTGAGCATGAGCTTTCGTGAGCAGTGAGCTGTAGCTCACGAAAGCTCATGCTCAAATAAACTGGTTAGTCTCTAAGGTGCCACAAGTACTCCTTTTCTTTTTGCGAATACAGACTAACACGGCTGTTACTCTGAAACCTGTCATTATACTAGAGGTTTTTTGTTACACACCACTGAAATTTAAAAAAAACCACAGCTATGTATTTTGCTTTCAAAATATTGATTCTGTGACATCTATGCTGTGGCCTTAGTTGAATTGTTGTCTAACTCAAGATTACTCTGTTCTTCTGACTTCCACTCCTGTGCTCTAACCAAAAGAAAGCACTGCTTTCTATTTAGTTGTTTTGTTGTGAGCTCGGTCCTGCTTCCAGTGGAGTGGGTAGCTAGACTTCCGTTGACTTCAGGAGCAACAGGATTGGCCCCGTGTTATAAATGCCCGCCCTCCCATCCCTTCCCCATTTGCCACTGTTATCCACAGGCTGGTAGTGGTGTCCATTTCCCTAGTTAAGACCAGATTCAGCAAAGCATTAACAACATACTTAAGTACACTGAATTCTGAAGTGACCTTTTGTGACGAAAGGCTTGTCTACACTTAAATGCTACAGTTTAGACACTACCTACATCATTGGGATGGATTAGGGTTGCCATCTTGGTAGTAATTAAAAGCTGGACACTCCAGCAGGAGTGCCAGAACCTCCCCTAACCTGTCTCGTCCCCCTGAGGCCCTGCCCACATCCACTCGTCTTCCCCCCCACCTCCTTGTCGCTTGCTGCTTTTCCCCTTCCACCCTCCCCACCCTCGCCCAGGTCAGGAGGGACTTCCCTGCAGGGCTGGGGCTGGGAGTTGCAGCCTCCCGACACAGGTAGGATGTTGCTCCAGCTGAGGTAGGGGCTGGCGTGGGTGATGACCTAGCACCGCCCGGCCTCCCCCGCCCACAGTAACCAGACTTTGGGTGTCATGTCAGTAGATCTGACCGGATACTGTCAGGTCTCCTTTTCGACCAGACTTGCTGATCGAAAACCAGGCACCAGGGCCGCCCTAGGAGGGATTCTCCTGTCGGCCTAGGTTATCCACCTCCCTGAGAGGCAGTAGCTAGGTCAGCAGAAGAATTCTTCTGTCAACGTAGCACTGTCTACACTTGGGGTTAGGTCAGCTTAACTATGTTGCTTGGGGGTGCGGATTTTTCACACTCCGGAGCAATGGAGTTGGGTCGACCTAGCTTTTTAGTGTAGATCAGGCCTAAGTGTGAATTCAGTGGAACTTAAGTGCTTTGTTGAATTGGGTTTTAAACAGTATTGCCCCCCATCCGAAGATCTTCCATGTTATTTTAAAGAAAAATGATGGATTGACTGGAATCAGAGTCTGGTGGATTTTGGTAGGATGATCTGTTTTTGCAGTGAGTACTATGCAGGTTACAGCTTTGTAAGAAAATTGTTAAGTTTCTCATCAGCTTGTGTTAATGTATCCAAAATAAACAGGCCTTTTTAGAATTTTGCTTTATCTTTTATTTCTTGCATTGGCAGTTTCATTCCTCTGATCTTCTGGCTGAATGCAACTTCAATTTCTAGAGTGTTGCTTTGATTCTAAATCTCTTCGCTATCCTGCTGATTCTGGTTCTTTCTGCTTTGTTTTTTCAGTTGCCTTGCTGCATAGCACTGAACTGAAATTTAGTAATAGAGACTGGATCCAGAATGTACAACCTGCTCAACTTGTTCTCTATTCTTTTATTTTATTGTGGGGTTAAAAAAAAGGATGTGCCAAATATGTAGTAGCACATCTCCTTTCTTCAGTGTGGTTTGACCACTGTGATCTTTCCTTCTTATGTGAACGAGAAACTGAAAGATTCTGTACAGTGACCTGAAGTTATTCAGCCAGTAAGAGGAATATGTGGGGACTGTTTCATAGCACCACTTGTTCAGAACATCCAGCTCCGGTGCTGTGAAAGTGTGTCCTTTTTTTTCGTTAACATAGCAATATATTTCCTTCCCTCTCCATGCTTTTTCTTAAAAAAAAAAAAAAAAAAATCCTATGAAGAGTAGACTTTGGATTGATAATTAGCAGGTGAGGCAGGTTGGTTATGCCTCTGAAAGCCTTCTTTCTCATTGCCAGCTCTGAAGTGATCAGTATGAACCACCCCTACTCTGCCTTGTTTTCTCTTGACTGCCATTTGGGGTTTGGTGGTTTTGCAGAGACGCTCCTGCCTGGCATATTGAATCAGTCTAGAATGTATAACTCACAATCAGTGAGTACGGGACTTCAGTATGCTAATGCTGTAGGTGTGGGCTCACCTGCTGTTTTTAATTGCAGTTTTTCTGAAGGTAGATAATCTGTGTAGAATGTCAATGCACATATTCAATATCTGGGTCTATATCAACCAGATGATGTATTTGTATGGTTGGATAGAGCGGCTCTGCTTTTTTTCCGCCCCTAGGATTTAATGTTTCTCCTTCGCACATACCACTCATATTTAAAATTAGTGTGTGTGTCTGTGCATCTCCTGCTATAGCTGACAAGTATGTTTGACTCATACCTGCAGTAACCTGTATTCTATTGGGATTTTTAGTCAATTATAAACCAACTTTCACCTTTGCAGAAAGTCAAAAGCATCTTAATGTCCTGAAATGCCTGGCACAAAGATATGAGTAATCATATCTGGATTTTCTCTATGTTAGAGGAAAATAGTTTAAAATGCCCTATTTGCAAAACACTTAGAATGTTTCTATAATTTCATCAGGAAAATACTTAATCTGAGAAGTAATTGGTCTGAAAAGACACTTATAGAAATACTTGCCATTTGACACTACAGTGGTCTCCATTGAGTGCCTAGATTTTTATAACATACATAAACTATGCAAGTTATGGGTTCTTTTTCAAAATTCCAGCTTTGTTTGATTTTAAACTAGAAATGTAATTATTTTGGTAGGCTCCATTGTTTTTGTTCCCACATCTGTCTTTACCTTTAGAAACATAGATAATTTAGTGCTAGTGAGACTTTCCAGGTAGACAGCCCATGAAAAGTGAGTTCCTCTATTTTCGGAACTGGTCTAGCATGGGCAGTTTTGCTATAACCTTGCTTACCAGCATGTACTTCAACCCTGCTCAGAATGGTGTTAAAGTGCTTTCTCATGTAACCCCAAAATGTGCCTTTTATGGCGTTTGGTCTGAACCAAATCAGGAATATTGGACAAATCAAATCCTGCGTAGTTTGTGTAGAAGAAAACATGTCAACATATTTCCTGAAATGTTACAATGAGAGATTGCCAGTCCTGAAAACCTGTTGCTGCTGCAGGGAGCTGTCACATTCAAGTGGAATAATTCAGCTTTTCATGTCTATGATACCTGTTATCCTACAGGTTATTTATGAATGCTAGGATAAATGTTTGGAAGCCATGCTTTGAAAGCTGTTTCCCAAGTTGAAGAAAGATTGTCAAATGAGATTCTTTCCCACCCTCTGCCCCGCCTTCAGTTCTGCCAGCCCTTTGCCACTGATGACTTGTATAGGTGCCTAGCCATTTAAATTTTTGTCCCCTCCTACCGTTGTTTTCCTTCTGAAAACTCCTGATGTATTGCTTAGAATTATAATAATGAATTTTTAGCTCTACTCTTTTTTTTTTTTTTTTTTTTTTCCCCTTGCCCTAGGTCCAGCAAGACTATGAATCTCTGTTCCAAATGCTTTGCTGGTAAGTGCACTAAAAGGTTTTGTGTTTTTCTTCAACTGTCTAAATCACATTGTTGCCATCTCTTTTGGGGTTTATGCATGGGGTTCAGTTTTTTCAGTGTGTGTGAAATCAGATTCTCCTCACTTTGGTTCTTCATTTTATTTGCTCAGGTTTGTTGAAACAATCCCCAATATTTAAAGCAAGAGCCTCTAGTATAAACATGCCCATCAAGCCTTCACCCAGTGAAGATAACAGAAGTCTGGGATGCCCTTGAACTGTAGAGCTCCAGTCTTAGTGCAACTCGTGTAAATTTCACATAGCTTTCCAAATATATCAGTCAGGTTTGGCATTTTGAATTCAGTCGGTCACATTTTTACTCTCCTACTAAACACCAAACTCTTGCATAGATGAAACTATACAAGGAAGAGTGGCAGCTATGGAAATCAGTCCTGCGGCCCATGTGTATTTAATATCCAACTTGTACATTAAATCATTGGTTGTTGACCAACAGGCTCAACCCTAAGCTCTGCATCGTATTTTCCTGTTGCAAACTTGGGGAATGCTGCGAACTGTTATCAACCTTTTGTCAGTCTCTTGTAGCTTGCACCCTCTTGCATTAACTTTTTCGATTTTGAAATCATTCCATTGCCATTCATTATACTAATGCCACTTTACCATAATTAAAGCTCTTCCATCGTTCCATGTCTTAAAAGAATCTCCTTCAAGGGCTAGAAGTAAATATTAAAAGCTGAGGCAAAAAAACTCAACCTTATTATGGTTTAGATTCTTGGCTGAGCCCTAAAACTAAAATGTAATGACCCATTAGAAGTTTTTTAGGTTATTCATTTTAAATGCATAAATCCATGTTTGTTGGTTTGTTTTTATAAATTTGAGCTAAGAGTGCATAAACTACCCGCCAGATTCCTTTTAGAATTTCTCTTTAAAGTCTAGGAAGACCCTTGCTTGGTGGATCATAGATAATATACAAGTTCACCATACTAATTTCATAAAGGAATAAAGTACCACAAACTTCGATGTACATGAGTACTGAAAAACATGCAGATTTCAGATTCCAAGTAAGTATTAGACATACAAGTATGTTTAAGTATCAAATATACGCTTTTATATTTGAGAGGAAAGGGAGGTGAGGTAATATCTTTTATTGGTCCGACTTCTCTTGGTGGAGAAGTGAGCTTTTGAGCTACAAAGAGCTGTTCCTCAGATCTGGGGAAGTGATACTCTGCTTCCTTCCCCAGTCCTGCAGAAGAACTCTGTATAGCTCAAAAGCTTGTACCTGCCACCAATAAAAGTTGATCCAATAAAAGATATTGCCTCACCTACCTTGTCTCTCTCGTATCCTGGGACCAACACAGCTGCAGCAACTCTGCAAACAACCTGTATATTTAGTAGTTAGCTATAAACTGACAATTTTGCATATCTTGGAGTTAACCGAATAATCCAGGCTGTACAAACAGCAGCTCAACATGGAGTGGAGCTTCTTTAAACTTTGATTTGTATTGATTTTTCTTCAGAAGAAAACAAGTTTAAGATGTATTTTCTTCCTGTTCTGCAAGTCTTGTTTGAAAAGCCCTTCCCCTCCGAATAAGTACCCTGCATATGCAAAGGCTTACTCACACTGCGAGTGATATTGTTCAAACCTATATGTAAAAACTTTAAAATGTCAAGGATCCCTTAGAGCCATTTTAGTCTCTTTTCTAAAATACACTGTATTATGTGAATTTAAAGCTACAGAATCCATTAGACCTTGACAGTCTGGGATCAGTGATCAGATTGCCACTAGTTATTACTGACAGGGAGAGAACTGATATTCTAGGAGTGCCAAACTTGCTTTTGCTGTCTTAGGTCCCAATTATGTCTTGTTGGTAATCTTCATATGGCAGGAGTCTTCTAGTTTTCATTAACAGGTGATAACTAGCACACTTTCCTCTAATACTTTCCCTCTTCTTTTTTTTTTTTTTAAAGCGAGTGACTAATTTTCTGTGGATTTTTTTAATGTAATGTTGTTGGATTTCAGCCAGACCATTAAAATAGGAAGGCAAAGACTTGTACTCTGCTCCTGTAAATTGAACCACAATAGTTATCAAGAAAACCATCAAAATCAAAAACCATAATTTAGACCTCCCAAAAATGCCAAGGATTCTTCCTCTTACATTTTTGTGATAAGGTGGCAAGCTATAAACTAATGTGTTGTAGCAGTTTTGCATGAGGGGGAGAATTTGTGAGTGTTATTACTTATCTTGACCCTTGTTTCCTTTCTCTTTCATTTTAGAAAAAAGAAATCCACACAATGAAAAAGGTTAGTAACTAGGCGGTTAAGTAACTGAATTAAAACAAAAAATGGAGGGCGGGTCTCTTCTGTCCCCTTTCTCTGAGGGGAAAAAAAATTCCACTCTGGTAGAAGGTAGAATTTTAAATATATCAGGTGAGGAGGGCAACAGGCTACTGAGGAAACAAAACATAATTGCTGGGTTTGCATTGCAGTATAAATTACAGAAACAGTGTCTTCCTGCCTTCCTTTACCTTTTTTGCCATAATTTCAATCTTGCCAAATTATATACAAGTTCCTGAATATATAATCATGATCTGATATGATCTTTCTTTCCCTGAAACATTCATGGGTATTACATAATTAGTCTTCAGTTGTGATAAGAAATGGGATTAAATTGGCACAGATCTGGTCAGAGCAAAGGGCAATGCCCAGGAGCTGTTCTTTAATTCTTGTTTGGCCAAATACTAACAACGGCTAAATGACTATGGGGATGAACATATGGGGTGATCTGGCAACTTGTTTGTTTAACCTGTGGTCGGTCAAAAAGGAAAAGTAGCATGATCATGGGCTAGGAGCCAGGAATTTCTGAGCAGTATGCTAGGCACTTTATAGACAAGTGTGAATATAAACCCTTTCTGGTAGAAATTGAAGTACTAACCTCGAAAGGCTTGAAAGTTCACAGGACTATTCAACATGACCACAGATCTAGCATTTCTGGTATAATTCTTAGTTCTTAACTTGCACAAAAAGGTTTATGAAACTCTGGAGAGAAGAGTTGGAAATTAACAAGAAATTTTTTTTGAGAAAAATCAAACCTGTCTTAGTTAAGAATTAGTAAAAATCACAGATCCTGAAATGTTAAAATGCTTTCAACAGAGACTCTTAACATTAATCCTGGGTCAGCAAAGTACTTTATAGTGTGCTGGTCTTCATTTTGTAATGGTGCCTAAAAGCTATCTATACCCCACTGTCTCCAGTAGAGGTACTGTAGGGTGAAACCTTGATGTTGAATTGTCACAGATGAATTAACTGTAGATTGCTAACCTATAATAACTTTAGACATCTCACATATCCAAACTAGAAACTAAAGGAGGTTTTGGAATTAATTGAGAAACTTAACAGTAACAAGTCACCGGGACCAGATGGCATTCACCCAAGAGTTCTGAAAGAACTCAAATGTGAAATTGCGGAACTATTAACTACGGTTTGTAACCTGTCCTTTAAATCAGCTACTGTACCCAATGACTGGAAGATAGCTAATGTAACGCCAATATTTAAGAAGGGCTCTAGAGGTGATCCTGGCAGTTACAGACTGGTAAGTCTAACGTTAATACTGGGCAAATTAGCTGAAACAATAGCAAAGAATAAAATTGTCAGACACCTAGAAGAACACAAATTGTTGCGCAAAAGTCAACATGGTTTCTGTAAAGGGAGATCGTGTCTTACTAATCTATTAGAGTTCTTTGAGGGGGGTCAACAAATATGTGGACAAGGGGGATCCAATGGACATAGTGTACTTAGATTTCCAGAAAGCTTTTGACTAGGTCCCTCACCAAAGGTTCTTACGTAAATTAAGTTGTCATGGGATAAGAGGGAAGATCTTTTCCATGGACTGAGAACAGGTTAAAAGACAGGGAACAAAAGGTAGGAATAAATGGTAAATTTTCAGAATGGGAGGGGTCACTAGTGGTGTTCCCCAAGGGTCAGTCCTAGGACCAGTACTATTTAACTTATTCATAAATGATCTGGAGAAAGGGGAAACAGTGAGGTGGCAAAGTTTGCAGATGATACTAATCTGCTCAAGATAGTTAAGACCAAAGCAGACTGTGAAGAACTTAAAAAAGATCTCACAAAACTAAGTGATTGGGCACAAAATGGCAAATGAAATTGAATGCGGATAAATGTAAAGTAATGCACATTGGAAAAGATACCCCCAACTATACATACAATCTGATGGGGGCTAATTTAGCTACAACTAATCAGGAGAAAGATCTTGGAGTCATCGTGGAGAGTTCTCTGAAGACGTCCACGCAGTGTGCAGCAGCAGTCAAAAAAGCAAATGGGATGTTAGGAAACGTTAAAAAAGGGATAGAGGATAAGAGAATATCTTATTGCCCTTATATAAATCCATGGTACGCCCACATCCTGAATACTGCGTACAGATGTGGTCCCCTAATCTCAAAAAAGATATATTGGCATTAGAACAGTTTCAGAAAAGGGCAACTAAAATGATTAGGGGTTTGGAACGGGTCCCATATGAGAAGATATTAAAGAAGCTAGGACTTTTCAGTTTGGAAAAGAGGAGACTAAGGGGGGATATGGTAGAGGTATATAAAATCATGATTGGTGTGGAGAAAGTGAATAAGGAAAAGTTATTTACTTGTTCCCATAATATAAGAACTAGGGGCCACCAAATGAAATTAATGGGCAGCAGGTTTAACACAAATAAAAGGAAGTTCTTCTTCACTCAGCGCACAGTTAACCTGTGGAACTCCTTGCCTGAGGAGGTTGTGAAGGCTAGGACTATAACAGGGTTTAAAAGAGAACTGAATAAATTCATGGCGGTTAAGTCCATTAATGGCTATTAGCCAGGATGGGTGAGGAATGGTGTCCCTAGCCTCTGTTTGTCAGAGGGTGGAGATGGATGGCAGGAGAGAGATCACTTGATCATTATCTGTTAGGTTCACTCCCTCTGGGGTACCTGGCATTGGCCACTGTCAGTAGACAGGATACTGGGCTGGATGGACCTTTGGTCTGACCCAGTATGGCCATTCTTATGTTCTTATGAAATGCTATATTGTCATACTTTTTCAAATTGGAATGTAGAATGCTAAGTGAGAAAATGCAAATGGATAGGTAGACTAGGTACTTCATCGACACCACATTCTATACCATTACTACAACCTGTCCTGTCAATTTGGCAAACTGTTTGTGCTCAGTGCCTGAATTAGTAGAGACTGTGGGATTTTCAAAAGCATCTAGCATTGGCCTAACTCTGCTTCCACTGAAGTCTGTGGGACTCTTACTGAAGACTTCAGTGGGAGCAGGGTTAGGCCGATGCTGATTGTTTATGCAAACCCACTCTTAAATTGTAGGGTCTTTCAGGCAGGGACTGTTTTCCTATATATTTGTATAGCACCTGGCATAATAAAGTCTAAATCCTGAGACTCTGGGCACCAGTGCAAAACAAATAGACCTCTCACTAACACCAAATATTTATGTGTACTCTTTCCTTAAATCATTATATAAATATGTTTCACCTTTAGTCCATTTGCTCTCAGACTAGTGGAAGGTAGTTGTTATGGAGCAGACAGGAAAGGAAAAGGAATGCAGGCAATGGTTGCAGCTTGCCCAAAGGCTAATACATGAAACTAAAGGTAAGTGCCATAGTACAAGATTGTATGGTGGGGAGATGCACGGAGACCTCTGGAAGTAGAACAGAATAATTTAAGAACATCAGCGGGATAAAATATTTCTAACAAAACTCTTGAGGGGCTTCATAGTGCTTCTCAGTGAGGCTATAATTGAGGGTATGTATGAGGGAACTAGACCCAAGCTATCTTCCATCTCTAACTTCTGATTTAAACCATGCTACAAGATTTCCACATTTACCTGAACCACTATATCAGCATAATTCGATTCAAGAATATACTTCTTTCTCTGAGCTGTGCATGCAACATATTATGTACATGTGGTGAGTTCTCTAAAATTGTCAGAAAAGACTGAATGTCTTGATTGCTGGTTCACTGTCACTTGTTGCTTGAAATAGTGTGTGCGTGTGTTCTTGTGCTACCATCTTGACAAATAAAATCCTGTTTAATTATGACCAAAATCTACAATAGAGTAGAAATCATAGAATATCAGGGTTGGAAGGGACCTCAGGAGGTCATCTAGTCCAAAATCATTATTGCTGACCACCAAACTGGCAATATGTATCAATACGTATGCAGTGGCTATATGTCAGACTATAAAGTTTTGTTACTTGAACACAATATTGATTTTTATTTTCCCTTCAATTTGAGGGACGCATATAACAAGGAAAGAGGGATAAAAAAATGGCACTGCTTTCTCTAAGGTGGGTTCATATATACAACATACCAATGTTCTGCCTTGGTTTTCATCTTTTAATGTAGATCTAGAAAACTATAAAAGCCATTTCAGTGGCAAATCTTTATTCCCCAGAATTCTTCTGCATCCCAGATTGTGCAGAATTATTAAATTAATTTCTATACACTTTTAACCCTGCCACTCCCATTGAGGAGGCCCACTGCTGTAGTAGATTTTTAAGAACTAGACATGACTTGTTTAGAAACTCATTAAATGACAGGAAGAATTACTCTTCAGTAAAACCAGAAATTATCCTTTCATCTGTCTCCCTGAATGATTTTCCTGGATTTACAATGGTAGCTCCACCCTGCTTGTTCTAGGCTGCAAGAGACTGGAATCAAGGTTGGGTTCCTTCATGGCAATGTAAAGCGACCACAGGGATGACCTGACAAACACTCTTTGGGGGTGCATTTCCAAGTCGCTTTTTGGAGTCAGTAAACTGCAGAGCAGATCTTCTATCAGTCTTTTGGCTTGCTGTGTGGGAAACAATTCCAACAAAAATACAAGCATTTTCAGACTGCTGTTTCATATCCTGTAATCTGTGCTATATAGTATTGCACAATAAATGGCAAACCATTTATGTACTTTGTTCCTCCCTTTGCCCCTGAAGGAAACTTCTGTTTCTAAATGAAATATCAAAAAATCCAGTGTGTTTGCGTTGACTAGGTGCTTACCCTCTCTACTGATGTGCAGCATCATGTTTTAGTGCTCTGATGTTGAAAGAGCAGCAAGAAATATCTACAGCGTAAAAGCAGCATTGTGTCTGTACGCAGACACCTTTTTTTAGGAGGGCTGCAGTATGGTGTCTGTGTTAGTCTCTAATATAAGCTGGCATCTCCTTTTGTATTGCTCCATTAGACTGGATCTTTGATAGTGGTGGGTTCCCATTGTATTCATGTCTGTCTTAGTGTTTCTAGCATACAGAATGTTTACTGTTAAAGCAAATTCACTTGACTAGCATTTGGGAGACTGGCAGTATTTTTGTGTTCCAGTCCATTTTGTATTACACATTCAAACTGATAAGCATTCTTTTGAAAATTGTGTAGCCAATCACACCGCTCACCATGGTAACTCTAGCTTAGGTAGCCTGGAAATACCCATCTACAGGGTCCTGAAGCATCATAGATATTTATTTAGCATTCAGCATATCTTCATTTGGTCTTCTATACAGCCCTCCCCAGTTGCAGGTTAAAGGTTTGTATTTTTAATGGGAAGAGAGAGAAGAATGCCACAGAACTTGTAAACACTCAGAGAATCCAAGCGTATATCAAACCTTACTAAGGAGGAGAATCATGATTGTGAAAAAGAATTAAATGGAAGCTAAATAAAGGATTTGATTGGGATTTGGTTTATTGACACTCTTAATTTGCATTGTCTACCCTCAATTCCTTTTACCTTGCTAGCTGGCCCTTATCATTTTGCGCCATTAGCAAGACTGAAGCCTCTGCAAAGTGTGACGACCCAGGTGATAGCATTGCCTGGTTCATTAAAATGGGCTAATATTTGTAGTCATGTGGGAAGCATTTACTACTCTTCTAAATGCGACTTGATTAGTGAATCATAAGCAAACAAGACAAAAGATAAAGTCCTAATGTTTTGGAGGAGAAATACTTATGTGTAGGAAACCAGTTCATCCAAGTATAGTTGCATTCCTAATTTAATTTAGCTCTGGTTGATGAGGCAACCTGTGACAAATTATGCTGTAGAAGATTTCCCCCTACATGTAGCTAGAAATCAATATGTGCAGGGTATAGGATGGGCAGAAGGGTACTATACAGCAGTTTTTGAGGGGTGAATATAATATTTTGGGTTACTCAATGAGGTGAATATAATTTACATCTCTTTCAAAGGTGGGTCCTGCCGTCTTCTCTATAGCCATGACGCAGAAATATTACTACGGGGTTCTACACCCTGGTAGCAGAATTAGTGTAGTACTGGTGTGAGGTGGGAATTGGGGATCCCATTTAGGGGTTGTGTACTCCCTGCATGCCAAGAGCCCTGCTTAATGAGGGCTCCCTGTATACAAATATGCAACAAAGATTTTGGGAGCCTGGCTGGTGGCTCAGCCACTGGGCTGATCTGCAAGTTATCTTCTCTCTCCTTTCTCCCCTCTCCCTCATGCCACCCCTTTCTTCCCCAAACAAAGTAGTAAGGGGTGTATAAACATTGTGGGAGGCCATGGCCACAGAGTGGATCTACTGCTGCACTATAATTGGTGGGAGGAAGGAGGATTCTTTATGAAGCCTGGCACTCAAGCTGTGCATGGGCCCAGGACAATTCATATCTTCCTATCTGGATGTCCCCAGCATCAGGAAGATGGCATTTCATCTAGTCACATTAAAAAGTGTCTCTTCACAAACATAAAGGCTAGAAATACAGCACTCTTACAATGGGAACGTCTAAATTTTGTAGCAATTGATGGGTAAGCCTTCAATGCACTAAAGAGAGTTTCCTACTGGCCAGTAGATTTAGCCTGTACTGAATGGGGTTAATGTCTTCTCATGAAGATATTAAACCTCTTTGTGACAGGAATCTAGATATGTTAATGCTGTCATGCGAGGTATGTGAGCCCTTTTGTTAGGGGAACAACAAAGCTACCAGTTTAAGAGGCCATGATGAGTTCCATTACACTTGAGATCCAGTATTGCTTCAATGTTTTCATAATTCCTATTTAAGGAGACGTGGAACTAAGATCACAAAAGATGATTGGAATGATTTTTAGGTGTTGCGACTTTGACAGCCTGGTAGTTTGAGGCTCATTAATGTAAACCATTACAAATTGCACTTTACAGTTAACTAGAAGTGTGACCTCTGCTAGGTGCTGGCTGCCTGAAAAGACTGCAATGTCTGTTTTTAATTTTTAATACGTTTTTGTACCTGAATAATTTTATTGCTTGGTATTTTCCATGCCTATTGTTATCTCAAGGGCTGGCTAATTCCACTAACTTTGACTGCAGAGCGGAGCACCCTTTTTGCCTTTTGTTTTTGTTTAATTTTTGTACAAAGAGCTGTTCTTTTATTTTGTCTTGTACATTTTGTTGTTTGTAGTGAAGAGTCCATTTCCTCCTATTTCATAAATATATTGTTCATCTAACTTCTAGCTCATTATCCTCTCCATGCTGCCTGCTGAAACACCAACTCTAATTTAGTCCCTTGTGTTCTGGTTCTCAGGTGATTTAAAAAATGTTTAGAAGTGTGACTTAATTGCATTGATGTTTGCACATTGTCAGCATGAAAGCAAAGACGAGTTACATATTTAGACAGTGCGACCCGCAGGTTTAATTCATTAAGCCTTCTTGTTTGTAACTCCATTCTCTTTTACATGTGTGCATAAGGTGGGGGGAAGGAATCTTTGCTATTCATATTTAGCAATTTGGGTGAGTTATGGAAAAGCCTGTGCTCTGTTTTGTGTATTTGCTCATTTGGAAACCTTGTGTAGCTTATAGAGACACTGGTGATTTGTTCCCTAGCCTCCCTGTGGTGTTTGTTCCATATTACAATCTAATTCCACGTCCGTGTCGTGCACTCCTGAGCCGTTAATTTGTACATTTCGATGCAGTTTGTTTCATCGTGTTTTTTGTAATCCAAACTGAATGTAACGAGCTGTGCGCTTTGGGGACCCAGCCTTGCCTTGCCAATTAGAACAAGTGGTTACTGAGAGAGAGTATGTTTTAAATAAAACATGGCACCTCTGAGTGGGACCAGGCAGCCTTCGGGGAATAAAAGAAAGTGTTTAACTCTTTCTTTGTGAAAAGAAAGAGGTCCGTATCTGAGCACATTTTTAAATCATTCAATTCGTTCCTTAAAGATATGGGATTCAAATCCATGTTTTGTCACTAGGATAGAATTTGGTTTGTCATTGGAGATACCTGTTGTTCAGAGCTGTGTGTTGAATATTTAGAAATGCAACGGGATATCTGTCTGGTTTACTGCATGTTTTCTAGGATCTGAGCCACTAATGCTGTGTGGAAAATTATACAGGGCACAAGCAGCTAAACTCCCTCTTTTCCCTTGCACCTCTGGGTCTGGGTTTGGACAAAAATTGGTACCAAGTGGAAAAGGAGCTAGCTGGAGAGGTGTTTTGCAAAACTATTCAGAAATCTAGCGACAAAAAGTGCTAAATAAGGTTATTTTTTACTACATGCTAGATGAACCTGTTACCTTCTTTGATCCAGAAACTAGTGTTAAAGCTAATGAATTACCACTTAGTTCACCTACAAGGAGTCTAGCTTCATTTTGGGAAAAACAAATTAAATAAACATATTAATAAAAGTGCAGGTTTCTCTTTAGTTTGCTGACACTCCACAATTCCAGTCTAAAAGGAAATCCTCGTTGCCATTCCATTACTTAAGGTAACCCACAAAAAGCAGTTTTGTGCTCTATTATTATACTTCCATCACCTGCCAAAACTATCAGCAGTTCTGCCTGCCTTTGTTTTTGCAGTGATTGAACTCCTGCTGAATTCAATCAAGACACAACAAAACATGGAGGTTAGCTCTGCTTTGCCTTCCTCCTCTTCACCTAGATTACATCTACTTTTACACCTTAGGTATGGAAGGAAATCAGACTCTTTACCACCTCTAACTAAGGACACTGAGTGAAATTAGGTGAGTAGTCATCGTGATAGACAGAGACAACATTTCAGCAGCCATTATTATAAGCAAGGAGAGACCACAAACAAAACTTTCCTCAGGGAAACCTCTTAGCTCAGCAGTGTTTTTTAAAAAAAAAAAAAAAAAAAAAGGTACTGAAAGCTAGACATCTCCTGAGAAGGCTGAATCATGGGCCAGAGGGGCTCTGCAGAATTGGGTACCTGGACAAAAGTGATTTGGTTATAGAAACTTATGTAAGTAGTAGATGGCCAATAACTAGAGCCCCCTGAAATTCTTTGGTTTGTTCTTAGGCAATTTTGTCGTCTTTTGTTTTTTTCCATTTTTTGCCATCCTGCGGGCCTGGGTCCATCCAGCTCCCCGGTACGGGTGCTGCGACCCCTGGGGTTGCTGCAACACCCACTCAAATTGCCTCCCTCTCCCCCATGACAGAAGGACAGCTGGGCCAAAGCTGAGTGGTGCTGCAGCACTGCAACCCCATGTGCTAGATTGCAACACCCATAACAGGAATCTAGGCCCACCCCTGTGGGGCAGGAGCCACTGTTGTATGGTGAGTTTTTTGTTTTATGTTTTCCATTTTAGTTCATGTTTTGTATTTTCAAAAAACGTGGTCTACTAATAACTCATCAGTGTTTACCTGAGAGGAAGGATGGTGTCATGTTTAGGGTACTAGTCTGGAACTGGGGAATTCCGGGGTCCAATTCCTTGCTCCACAGCAGGACTTCTGAGACTCCCTAGGTAAGTCATTTAGTCTTTCTGTGCCTCGGTTCTGTGTTGTGTAAAATGGGGATAATACCCCTGTGAGTTAGGGAAGTGCTATTGTGAGGGTAAATACATCAAAGATTGAGAGGCATTCAAATATTACGGTAATGAAGCCACATAAATACCTAGCAGAGGTCTGCCTCTGCACACTTGGAAAAAGGAAAAAAAAAAAAAAAATCTTGTGGTATAAGAAGCAGGCTTATGGAGGAATACAGCCAATGCAGCAGGTATGGGTTTTTAGTCAAATGACCTTTCACGATACTATGTGTCACCTCAAAAGTTAGGCCTCTACTGGGTTGTCAGTTCAGAATTACTAGATTAAACTGCTCAAGTCTAGGAATAGCAGCTTTATACTTGAGCTCTACATACACAGATCACTGCCCCTTGAGCTGTGGGACGCTCTTCTGTTTTCTCAAAACTAGTCACCAGAGGGCAAACTATTCAAACGCATTAGCCATTACAGTTAGATACAATTAGTAACTTTGCTTAATTACAACCTGTTTTTTCAAAGGTAGCCTATATATAGGTTTAGAAGGAGAATTAATTAGGTGAAAAGAAGGAATAAATGACTAGCAGTTTCTGACCTTGAATGGCACAAGCCAGCATTTCCAATCTGGTTAACCTTTTAAAAGTATCTGTAATTCAAACTTCAGATCTTCAGAACTTCAAATTCAAAGTTGATCTATTCTCAAACGTTACAAAAAATTTCCCCTTAGATTTCAGAGTAAACTTGACAATGTTGGAGCCACAGCAGTTTTAATAGGCAGAGCAACACGGGGGCTACAAAGTTTCTTAATGGTATCTGGCCGCAACCGTAGCTATATAAAGACTAGTCTCTAAGGGAAACTAGGAATTCCTGTGCTAGAGTTGTTTCAGCCTCCAGGATTGTGAGAAAAGCCATACTGGAAGAAATGTATACAGCAAGAACCTAGCACTGTAGCTATTGCGAATTATATATTGGGGTTTTTCTTTGCAGAGAGCATAGGATGTTGGTCAAACCTGCTTCCAACTTAAATCCTTGACCATACAAGAACCCTGTTCTTCATGGATGATTGTGTGTGTATATAATGCAAATGGCCAGACAGTGTATCATGTGCTATTATGACAACTGTTTTTTTTCTTGAAAGCCTTTGAAATGTGTGTAATTTAAAAAAAAATAATTAGCTATGAGCCATAGGCACCATGGTCTGTCACTTAAATTCTGCAGAAAGCATTTTAGGTAAATCTTGCCTCTTTGCCCACTAATTTTGGGTGCCCAATTTGAGATGCCTAGGCCCTGATTTTTTCAGTGTACTTAGCATTACATAGCACTTTATATGTTAAAGCAGTGGTTCTCAACCACGGGTACATGTACTGATCGGGGTACACATAGGTCTTCCAGGGGGTACATCAATCCATGTAGATATTTACCTAGTTTTACAACAGGCTACATAAAAAGCACTAGCAAAGTCAGTACAAACTAAAATTTCATACAGATAATGACTTGTTTATACCGCACTATATACTATACACTGAAATGTAAGTACAATATTATATTTCAATTGATTTTATTTTGTAATTATGTGGTAAAAATGCGTGTCATAAATATAAAGGGAAGGGTAAACCCCTTTGAAATCCCTCCTGGCCAGGGGAAACCTCCTCTCACCTGTAAAGGGTTAAGAAGCTAAAGGTAACCTCACTGGCACCTGACCAAAATGACCAATGAGGAGACAAGATATTTTCAAAAGCTGGGAAGAGGGAGAGAAACAAAGGGTCTGTGTCTGTCTGTAGTCGTCTTGGCCGGGGATAGACCAGGAATGGAGTCTTAGAACTTTTAGTAAGTAATCTAGCTAGGTATGTGTTAGATTATGATTTCTTTAAATGGCTGAGAAAAGAATTGTGCTGAATAGAATAACTATTTCTGTCTGTGTATCTTTTTTGTAACTTAAAGTTTTGCCTAGAGGGGTTCTCTATGTTTTTGAATCTAATTACCCTGTAAGATATCTACCATCCTGATTTTACAGGGGGGATTTTTTTATTTCTATTTACTTCTATTTTTTATTAAAAGTCTTCTTGTAAAAAACTGAATGCTTTTTCATTGTTCTCAGATCCAAGGGTTTGGGTTTGTGGTCACCTATGCAAATTGGTGAGGCTTTTTATCCAACATTTCCCAGGAAAGGGGGGGTGCAAGTGCTGGGAGGATTGTTCATTGTTCTTAAGATCCAAGGGTCTGGGTCTGTAGTCACCTAGGCAAATTGGTGAGGCTTTTTACCAAACCTTGTCCAGGAAGTGGGGTGCAGGGTTTTGGGAAGTATTTTGGGGGGAAAGACGCGTCCAAACAGCTCTTCCCCAGTAACCAGTATTAGTTTGGTGGTGGTAGCGGCCAGTCCAAGGACAACGGGGGAATATTTTGTACCTTGGGGAAGTTTTGACCTAAGCTGGTAAAGATAAGCTTAGGAGGTTTTTTCATGCAGGTCCCCACATCTGTACCCTAGAGTTCAGAGTGGGGGAGGAACCTTGACAATGAGAAAGTAAGCATTTTTTCAGTAATAGTGTGCTTTGACACTTCTGTATTTTTATGTCTGATTTTGTGAGCAAGTAGTGTTTAAGTGAGGTGAAACTTGGGATACGCAAGACAAATCAGACTCCTGAAAGGGGTACAGTAGTGTGGAAATGTTGAGAGACACTGTGTTAAAGCTCCCATAGACTTCAGTTGCATCTGTATGTTTAGCATTTCTGCAAATCAGGATCCAGATGTCTTAACTGTAGCCCTCAGAAAATGAGGAACACACAAGTAGCAGCTACCTATGAAAATTCTGGTGTAAGTGACTTGACCAACATCATCTAGGAATTGTGTGGCAGAGGCAGGGATAGAATCGCATTCTTCCTGCCTTGTTCGCTACACACTTTCCAACTTCAGTTATAAATTAAAAGAGCGGTTGTGAAGACAACAGCTTCATTTCATTCGGATTTCATTCCTGGAGCACCATCTATATTTTGTCCTGAATAAGGCAGAGGTCCTTTGGAAAAATTAATTTGTTATTATATATGATGATAATTAGGGTGTATGTGCTCAGTATGGGGCCAAATTATAAAGTTGTGCAGGCACCATCAATTCTGGCACTTCCTAACTTTTGAATGCTTAACTTTAATAATCTTTTATGAGGTGTTTTTTGTAATAATTTCTGACGTTTTTCAAAAAGTTACCAGAACCCCATCCCTATAAATTGTCATGTGGAACCACCAATATTATTAACCCCAATCATTCAAAAATCATGAGTCAGGCCTCAAATTATGAGACTTTAAAAAAATGAGTTTTTTCTTTGGATTCGGGTTCCTTAGCTGTTAGGGTATACACAGGTTACATTTTCAGTCTTTTCTCCATACGTGAGATACCTGTTGTCTAAATAAAAGCTGAGATTCTGTTATTATCACTAGACTACAGGAGCTTGGAGCTTTAAGAAAAACACCAAATAGCAGAGGAATTTGTGACAAAATCTTGGAAGTTAATAACATGGAACCATATAGACCTCCAAATTGGTCATCAGCAAGGTTGGAGTTGGAACCTCTAAATCCAAGACATGAATGCTTGAGCACATGAATGCTTGGCAATGGTGATAGTAGGTTCTCTCTGTGGATAAGCTACTAGAAAGGAATGAGACACATCTTGCCAGGGGTTTTACAGCTATTTGCTGAGAGTAGAGGAATGCTGAAATTTGGGAATTCTGGGTTCAATTCCATGTTCTGGAGGGCAATGTGATTTAGTGGTTATAGACACTTCTATCCCTGTCCCCTCACAGTCTGTCCCCATCGGCTTCTATCCCTGTCCCTCTTGGCTCCTCTCCCCCTACATTCCAATCAGTCTTCCTGGGTGCCGGGGACAGCATTGAGAGCACTGTCTTATTGTTTCTTTGTACTTTCCTGTTGGTCTGGCTGTATCCATCTGTTGTCATTTGTCTTATACTTATTGAAGCTCTCTCAGGCTGGGATAATCTTTTGTTCTGTGTTTGTACTGCACCTAGTATTTTGGGGTCCTAATCCATGACTATGGCTCCTCGGCACTATCGGAATACAAATAATTAATAACACAGGAGAGAGTGTCTCCCTACTGTCAGTTCTGGTGCCCAGTGGCACATTAGTTCCCGATAGGCTGGAGGAGCAATTGCAGAAGTCCTGTTCAGCCCTGAATAGTCCTGGACCATGCTCTGTTGGAGTAGAGCATGCTTAGTGTGAGGATGGAGCCTTCTCTGTAGAGAAGGAATCTTCAGAGAATCTTGATGCCAAACTATAACAAGTTTCTCGTGAGCATTTGCAAACAGCAATTTTCAGAGGCTTGAAACTCCGCCAGACTTTGAGAAATTTCACAGGGACAGCAAAAGACACTTCCCTGAACCTGGGGCGACTTTCCCTGTCACAATACAATTCTCTCTTCCAGAGTGTGGAGACAGGCTATCACTTCTCAGTGATACAGCTGCAACAATTTAACATTCACGAAATGTATCTTTCCTTCCTCTTTTCTCTGAAATGGCTCAGCCATTTTAACTGAAACTCTTCCAAAAAATTCGGCCTGGGGCATACACGTGGCCTGGAAAACTTCAGCCTGAACCATTAAAGTTTGGTGAAGTCTCAGCAACTGAAAACAGGGTCTTATAATGGAAAGTGTTAGGCAACTTAAATATGGATTGCACTGCCAGTTCTGGCTGTAAATAATAGTGTTCAGTACTGCAAAGTAAGCTAGGCATTTCATTTCTATGTCAGAGGGAGAAAACATAAGAGGCGACATACTGAGTTGGACCAACCATAGTGCATCTTGCCCTGTATCATGTCTCCAATAGTGGCCCATAACAGAGCTTCAGGGGGAGTGTACAGAACAGGGCAATTATAGAGTGCTCCATCCCATCTTCTGGTAGTCAGGAGGAATGGACACTTGATATTTGCAAATCACCATAGATGTTTTTGGTGTTTTATAGCAGTAAAATTGTACGTTTGAGTAAGTCCATGTAAAATTAGTCACTTGTTTTAGACCTTTTTGTATGTCTTATTTTTGCTAATCAGTCCTTCATATTGTTTCACATTCCCTGTCTTTTGCCATGGTTTAGGGAACTGCATTTCACATTTATTAATTGTCACTGATTAAAGCATATTTTTTTGAGTTCTTTAGGTGGAATCAATCAGGTCTGCAGGAGACTGGTATGTCACCAAACTGTATTGCCCATTACTCCTGGGGAAATTCTGCACCATGGTGCAGTGCAGAATTTTGCAGAAATTAATGTTGTGTGCACAGAATTTCCTTTTTCCCCACAGAAATGGGCTGCAGTGCTGCTGGCTGCCCCTAGGAGCCACTGGACCGGGCAGAGCCTGATTCACAAATAAAAGACAAGGTGGAAGGGAGGGGGAGGGAACTGGAGGGTTCCCAGCCGCTGAAGTTCCTGGGATGCCCTGAAGGAAGGAGGCAGCAGCATGCAGGAAACTCTGTGCAAGCTCAGGACCCAGCATCAGGCTGGTACTCCTTCTGGATCACTGGGCTCTGGGGGGTAGAGGTTATGAGTATTGGGCTGGGTGGGGGCCTGTAGCTGGCCTGTAGAGGGTACAAGTGTCTGGACCCATTTTTGGTCAACAAGGTGCTTGAGCTGAAAACCTCCTTGGTATAAATGAGGTGGCTGGTGGTAAAGTCTTCTGTTAAGGCCCCCATACCTTTGAATTTGCTCCACCTCTGCAGCAAAATAGCCAATGTGCTGACCTTAATGGCATGTTACAAGGCTAGTCTCATCTTTTTCTTGCTTTGAGGACTACAGGGATTTTTTCATGGTCTGAGTAGTGTGTGGGTAGTATACATTGGAGAGGCTTGAATTTTGTTTAGATTTTATTGCTAAAATGCATTTAACTGCTTGGGGTATTTGTGTCCTGGGACAAATTTGAGGAGTTTGTTTATTTTGTCAATTTTCAACTGTCAGTGATGCCCATAGCCTGAAGGTATCTCCTTTTTTCTGTAGTTAGCATAACTCAAAATAAATGCATACCATAAATGAATTACTTTCATGCTGTATAGGATTATTGAAACTTAATGTTTATGAAACCCTTGGAGATTTCCATATCAGAGGTGGTCTATAAGTGTAAAGTATTACATTAACAGTGCAGCAAGAAGTCAGTATATACTGCAGATTCCCAATCCTTCAATAGCATGATGTGTTGCATGTCAAAACTGAGGTGCATTGACAGAGCTTTGGAGATGAGCATCTGTCCGCATGCAACACAAGTTGGAGATAGTCAGTGGGTGCTTCGGTTTTAGGAGTATTAATTCACCAAAAGTAAACTTGCCTTCAGAGAGAGATGCTTAGAAATACTTAAGAATATACAGAGTGGAATAGGTATCATTTATTTCCCAGTAAACTCTGCTTACCTCAGGCCAAAGTTGTTTTCAGTGAACTAAGTCAACATTTAGAGATCCATTTCTCTTCTTTATCAGTAATGGTGGCGGTCATAGGCTTTGCCCTTTTACCTAAAGGTGCTGTTTATTTTATGTCTTCCTTTTGAAGCAAAAAGAAAGGAAAGATGTGTACTTGGAGGCAAATGCCACATTCTGGTTTATTTTCAGACTGAAAAATGATATCCATTTCTGCTTGTGCTGTTACCTGCCATTGTATCCCAGCTGTGTTTAGTGTAGCTTTTTCTACCCTTATTAAACAAGCTCTCATTCACCTATGTTGACATGTGCTGCCTTGCAATGTGTGAAGAAGTAGAAGGTTGATCCCGGTATAGATGAGAACACTCTTTCACTGTGACACTTTCTGTGTGCATCAGCAATACTTCTGTATCACTTGGAGGCAGTTCCACTTAAGACTTGTGCTGAAGGTTCTTCAGCAGCAATTTAAAAACTACATTTTGACAGTACTGGCTATTTTTTTTTTTTTTTTATTGAGACTCGCTAGCATCTAGAGAAGACTGTGATAGATATAAATAAACCTGGAAACACAGAAGCCCTTAATGGTAGCTTCCATCCACCTACTTGCCCCATGGCAAGTTAATGTAGAAATCCCTGAATAAATTGAAATGTGTGCGTTTTTTCTTTCATCGTGACCTGTTAGCATGAGAATTTTAAAAATATGAAAAATCGTTGCATATCTGAAAACTCCATTGTTATGGCGCCTCGGATAAACTAGAAAGGCTTAGCTTCAGTTATAAGTAGCAGACATTTGTTTTGACATTCTGAGCACATGAATAGCACAGCTGATGCATGACTGCTAGCCAGATGTAACTGGATGGGCACCTATAACAGGGCCATTTACTCTCTTCTTTTTTTTAATTGGACACTTGAATTTGTGAACCACTGAACTGAAGCAGGGGGAGTGTTTCTAAATCCAAAATCAGATAGCCGACGCTACTTGAAAATCAATCTACTTGGTAGTTCTGGGGTAGCATTAGGTCTCTAGTGAATTTCAGTCCATTAGACTTTTGCGCCTGAAAAGGTCTTGATGTGTTTAAGACAGAGGGAAAAAAAAAAATATATATATATAGGGATATTCACTGAGTAGGTTTAGAAATGAAGAATTGTGGGAAACTTTTGTCACAAAACCTGTTTTGTTTTCTTGGTGGTAACCAAGGGAGCTTTTTGGATGTAAAGGTCAAATTTCATGTATTTGTTCCTATTTGAGGCTCTCTGACAGAATGAAGGCTATTTCGTTCTTGATTTATAAGATATTTACTGTGAGTTAGTATGGCATAAACATCTGACATTGAGAACACTTCTTCTGTCTTCCACTGGCCCCATTCAGTAAGTGTGTGTGCGCGCGCAGGGGGAATGAGACATTTAACTTCTCTGTGTTTTTTCTGTAGATCCCACAGCAAAGTACGAAAAGTCCATTTACAAAAGTACAGAAGTAATTGTTTTGTTTTTAACATGAAACCGTTTTCTCTTCTGCACAACTAACACCAATAAGCAACTCCCTGTAGAGAGAGAATGAGTTGTCAGTTGTGACCCCCTCCCTACCCACACCTGAGCCTAAGAAATTAAATCATACCTTATCCTACAGGGATGGAAAATTCATTGCTCACTCAATTCTGACTTTTGAAAATGTTATTACTGGTACTTGATATTTTATCCCCTCTTAAGGGATTTCAGAAAAAAGCACTTACAATGTTAAATCTTATGCAGCATTACGACAGCTTGTTCCCCTTATGGTGGTAGAGATGGAGTTGAAGGGAGTTGTAGTGTGTTAAATCAATACCCTGCTATTTTGTGCAGTACTGTTTACTGGCTACTCAATGGACAACTCTTCATCCAACTGATATGTTAGCTAACCTATTTGCTCTGAAATGCAAAACATCTTTTGACAGTCAAGCACATGGATCCTGGCAGCAGAGTACTTCAGAGTTAAAGAAATTAAGGAAATAAGCGTTTCTGCAGAGGAACATGTGGTGGGGATGGAGCAATTTTTTTATGCACTGTGACCTAATCAACAGTCTTAACAGAGACTGTTTCAGTTAGGGAATAAAAATCAGTATTTGCTGGTTCCTTTTGTCTGTAAAACAGGCTGTTTACTGTATGAGCAGTATGGAGCTGTCTAAAACATATATAACCCCTGAAAACAAGATCGATAAGTGTGCATATGCACACTTATCAATCTTCACAAGCTCCTCTTTAATGTGTTTTGTAAAGGTTCTATCAGGAAAGGGGAATTTCTGAACCTTTCTGGAAGCTAACATTTTGAATAGTGTTTTAAAAAAAAAAGTAACTTTTCTTTGAATCTTAAAACCACCAAACCCACTTTGCAGCTAACACTCTTTGCTTCTTCCAAACTGAGGCAGCGTATCGTGTATTTTTTCCTGTTGATCCCAAATGTGCCTGAGCAAATTTACCAAAATTATATGTTAATGCTAGGCTGATACAATATTTATTCACTGTAGATATGTTGACCCAAATCACACCATCCAGTCTATTCAGACTTGTAGCCCACTCCATTGCTATATAGAGATGAAATAAATATCTTTGAATATTCACTATAAAGAGTTTTATACAAATTAAGTGACATGACTTTTCACCCAACATCTAATTTTGGTATCTCTCAAATCTTTAAATTACCTAACGTAAAATTCTAAAAAGTGAATTTATCAAATCCCAAATTGCAATTAACACCTTTACCAAATGGAAAGAATTAAGATAAAAATGTCATAATTACTGTCATACATGCTTAATTTCTACACTATCTTATATCATGGTATGGGAATTTTTCATGCTTTCACCAGCCAACTATATAGTCTTGCTATCTACCTTTGTTATGTGCACATATCGAAAAGTTGCAGCCTCTGCATAATAAAGAGCGCAGTGCCTCACTCCAGTAAACACACCCAAATGAGCAATTGATGCATGTGTCTCTGGGTGAATAACAAAGTATGTTCTATACATAACATATCCAGTGTTATCCAATCTGTGTTTTGTCACAGATTTGTTAGTGCAAAAACCCTGCACTAGACAGACAGAAACAGAAACAGATCCACAGACTGGATCAGCAAGATAATGTAAAAACAAATGTTGAGCTGTTCAAATTGCATAACAGGTGTGGCGATGGTCAGAAAAGAAACTGTGAAAAATGCTATGCTGGTGTTCCATATTTATTCTTCCTCGATGACTTCCATATCAAATCTGTTCAGTTTTCAAGTCAAAGTAAGATTTTTCTAACTGCAGCAGTACAGGCTCAGCCAGGTACTGTATCTGAAAATCAAGCTGTGTTCTTTTCTGGCTTATGCCACATTGCCAGCAATAAAGATTCTGGAACTGGAGTTTTACTGGTAGTTTAGTCAATATGTGATGGGGAATAGAACATGGCTTGCTTTGCTACAGCGTGATGGTTCTGCAGTAGTGACAATAAAAAAAAAACTTTAAGTAAACTAAACAGATATTACTTTGAAAATGCATAGGCATCATGTGCAACATCAAGATATGCTTTTTACTCACTTTGCTGACCAATATCCATCCTTTGACCATACTGCAACCCATTTTAATATGATGCTAACGCTATCAAACTGTGGAGTCCATACTGTTGAAGTGATCACAAGGAAGATGACTGAGTCAGTGATGCTTGTTAAATTGCACAGTATGAACTTGGCTAAGTTTATTAATGCTGTCATTATGCCTATGCATTTTGCGTAGTGACAAAACGGCTTGTATGAATTAATATTAACCAAGACTTGCAAAATTTTCATGCTAAAATTTGTTAGCACTGCAATTTTAATCAGCATGATGTATGTAGTGTGATAAAATACAGTACTTATAAATCAAGCTTTGGTATGGCTGTTAAGTATATCAATAGAAAATGTTTATTTTTATATTTATAAAGCAGCATCTAGCCATTGATTTCATACAGTGTCTCAGGACTGGGTCCACCAAAATAACATTAGCATCTAAAATCATTTTAACAGTTTATCTTGACATTCTCCTGACAGCGTCATTCTGCTTTCACTTGAAGAAAAAAAAGTTGTGGCTTCTCAGTTGATTAAAATGTTTTTTCTATCCTCACTTTGGTAGGGAGCTGATTTCAGCTTGTTAATTTCCATTATAGCTCTTTGTCTTCAGTCTCATAACTCTTGAAAATTTCAAAAGGTGAAATTCCAACACTTGGTGTCTGCCTGTAGGTGACTTGTATTTTGGAAAGTCTGAATGAAAATGATTCCGCAGTAGTTAGTGAGGCTTGTGTATGAACTTTCAATTTATTTAAAAAAAATTTTGACTTTCATTGTCAAAAGTTTTAGTGCAGAGACAGGTTGGGGTTGAAGTTGGACAGGGAAATAGCCCTTGTTAAAGAGTCGTAGTATGGGATGATTTAATTGGGGATTGGTCCTGCTTTGAGCAGGGGGTTGGACTAGATGACCTCCTGAGGTCCCTTCCAACCCTGATATTCTATGATTCTATGATATGGACTTGTCCCAGGGTAAATGGGTTTTGACTTGATATAGGTGTGAAGCCTTGGATATCAGACAGAGCATGTGGAGAAGATAATTTTTTTTTTCTCCCCTGTTCTGAGCTTGCAAAATGTGCAGCTAAGGACTGCTGCCTTGTGGATGTATAGCTACTTAGCTATGCACTGAATGTTGCAGGATCACATTTTAAATATTTCTGGGAAATGCAGCGTCTAGGGGCACAGCTACACTAGAGAGTTTACAGCGGCACTGCATAGGTGCAGCTGTACCACCGTGAGTCCTCTAATGTAGCCACTCTGACGGGAGAGAGCTCTCCCATCGGCTTAACTACTCCAGCCCCTGCGAGCGGCAGTAGCTACGTCAGCGGGAGAAGCTCTCCCGAGGACATAGCATTGTTCACACTGGCACTTATGTCGGTGTAACTTAAGTTGCTCAGGGGGTGATTTACTCACACCCCTGAGCAATATAAATTATGACGACATAAACTGTAGTGTAGACATAGCCTAGGAAAAGGGCTTGCCAAAATGTTGCCTTAACATATGGTTTTCCTGGACCTTTGCATATTCCACTGGATTGAAGTTTGATCCTGTTGAGGGTTGCCAATTTTGGTTGGATGTATTCCTAAAGGTTTCATCACATGACATTTTAAATTAAATATTAATCTTTAATTCCTGGAGACTCCAGGCCAATCCTTGGGGGTTGGCAACCCTAATTCCTGTTCCTTCCACTGACCGGTCTTAATTCCTAAGTAAAGCTTTTCATGCTCATTCCTGTCAGAGGTAGGTAAATATCATTTCCCCCCTTTTACAGATGGTGTAACTGAGTCCAACTCCAGTTGGTTATGTACATTTAGATGCCTAAATTTCTGTAATATTTATACTGCACATTTCCAAACTTTTTTCTGCTTCCCTTTTTCAGGGTGAGATAACTAAAGCTGAATGTCAATCCATTTTTAGTTTTAACTGATTTTGCTAGAAAGGACAACAAATGTGCTTTGACTTCTCAGGAAGCTGTGATAAGTTGTCCTCTAGACATAAGTCTGAGACCTTTACCTACAGAGTAAGGGCCCAGATCTATTTTTTCCCCCTTACAGTGGTGTAAATCTGGAGAAACTTCAATTGAAGTAAATAGAGATATGCAACTGATGCAGGATCAGAATTGGATCCTACATGCTTGTCCACTTGACCCTGTGCTTCAAATTATTATGAGTTAATTCCCAAGGACATTGTGAAATGATTTAGACTCCAACTCAATTTTCATTAGAAGTTCTCTAATGCAAGAAGTGTGATCTCATTTCTGCCTTTGTGTAAGTGAGGGAGAGAGAAGTCAATAGAACTCACAGATATTAGAGATGGAAAACACTTTTTGGGTCATCTAGTCAGGTACCTATCTCCATCTAATATAGAGTTGTTCCTTACAGTAGATCTTCTAATGTGTGGTCCTGTCTGTGTTTAATTATTTTAAGTGATGGGGTTTATATGATGTCAAGGTTCCTCCCCCACTCTGAACTCTAGGGTACAGATGTGGGGACATGCATGAAAAACCTCCTAAGCTTATCTTTACCAGCTTAGGTCAAAACTTCCCCAAGGTACAAAATATTCCACCCTTTGTCCTTGGATTGGCCGCTACCACCACCAAACTAATACTGGTTACTGGGGAAGAGCTGTTTGGACGCGTCTTTCCCCCCAAAATACTTCCCAAAACCTTGCACCCCCTTTCCTGGGAAATGTTGGATAAAAAGCCTCACCAATTTGCCTAGGTGACTACAGACCCAGACCCTTGGATCTTAAGAACAATGAACAATCCTCCCAACACTTGCACCCCCCCTTTCCTGGGAAATGTTGGATAAAAAGCCTCACCAATTTGCATAGGTGACCACAGACCCAAACCCTTGGATCTGAGAACAATGAAAAAGCATTCAGTTTTCTTACAAGAAGACTTTTAATAAAAATAGAAGTAAATAGAAATAAAGAAATTCCCCCTGTAAAATCAGGATGGTAGATACCTTACAGGGTAATTAGATTCAAAATATAGAGAACCCCTCTAGGCAAAACCTTAAGTTACAAAAAAGATACACAGACAGAAATAGTTATTCTATTCAGCACAGTTCTTTTCTCAGCCATTTAAAGAAATCATAATCTAACACGTACCTAGCTAGATTACTTACTAAAAGTTCTAAGACTCCATTCCTGGTCTATCCCCGGCAGAAACCAGCATATAGACAGACACACAGACCCTTTGTTTCTCTCCCTCCTCCCAGCTTTTGAAAGTATCTTGTCTCCTCATTGGTCATTTTGGTCAGGTGCCAGCGAGGTTACCTTTAGCTTCTTAACCCTTTACAGGTGAGAGGAGCTTTCCCCTGGCCAGGAGGGATTTCAAAGGGGTTTACCCTTCCCTTTATATTTATGACATATGAGTAATTTCCTGTTTTGTAATGTATAACCAGCGGACTTAAAATTGGGATATAAGTAGAACTGTTTAGAAATCAAATCTTCCATTCTGTGGGAAATTGCCGCCTTGAAATTTGTTTAGATTCTAAATCAGAATGAAAAGCTAAAATTTGAAAATTTCCTGTGAAATTCAGATTCTTAATTTTTTTTCTGAATTGTCAAAACATTTTGTTGCAATAAGGTCTAAATGTTATGATATAAACTATAATATATAAATATGTACATTAGTATATCAAAAAAGAATCAACGTAACATTGAAATGATTCATTTTGACTTCCTCACTTGTCTAAACAGACATTTCTGTTAAATGTTCCTGTTTCAGCAGTTTTCAATTAAAACCTATTCCACTGAAATTTTTTTGACCAGTTCTAGATGTGAATTTGTTTCCTTTTTACATTTTCTATTGTTTTTGTTAACTCTACTATTTTAGTCATTTCTGTAGCGGATACAATCATAACAGCAAAATGCGTGAGTTTAATTAGCAGTACACGGTTATCTTTTGCTTCTTTCCAGTTATTTGTTATGAACATGCTACTAGAGATACTAGGCTTAACTTTTTTTCCCCCTTTTAAAAACAAGTTTCTCTTTCCACTCAAAGCGGCGAAGACAGGTGACTGCTCTGTGGGCTGCCAAATGTAAACCGGTTAAAGTAATGCCGAGTGAGCTTTAGAACTATGCAATGCAGCTTCCCTTAGAGCTGTTAGTTGGGGACAGGTGCTGTAAATTCTCACAGCATATGGTTTAATGAAGATACCACTTAACTGAAAATGGACCTAAATTATTCATACAACTTACCAACGTTTTATATCCATTAACAAGGTGATAACTGATTAGAATAGAAAAAATGTGGCAGCTGTTCAAAAGGAAGTATTTTTGCAATTGCTTGTTTTCACTAATTGTTTGGGCTTTTTCTCTTAGAATTCATTTGCTAATGCTTTGCCCTTCCATTATATGTGGCTTTTTATTACCGTATAGTGCATTCTTCCCTTGCCTGGCTTGTTTGTTATCACTTGGATGCATAGGTAAAAATGCAGGGATATTGTTTCTCTGATTTCCCTTATTCTTTTCTCCCAATTTACACTATTTTTGTGAGGAACCTGGTCTGGCTCTTGCAACCATCTGTAAGATAGGAACTATAGCCTTTTATTTCCACTATGAATTTGAATCGGTCCCGGGTTTGTAATGAGTAATTTCTGTTGATGGGCTTGCGACCAGTGAGTTGCTGGTAACAATACAGGTTTTGCCAGAGGTCCATGTTGCCAAAGATACCGTCACAAGTGACAACATTGTTGGCAGTCTTGCTGAGGGCAAGGACTGAATAGAGATGGATAAGGAAGCCCACTCTGACCCATCAGGTAGTGGCTAAATTACCCTTTGGCATAGCAGTGTAGGGAATCTTTTGTTACCGTTGCTTATGCTGCATCTGCTGTGAGGCTATATGACTTGTCTCCAGAGCTCCTTTTTTTAGTGCTCTCCATTTAGTGGTATTGCCAACCCCAAGCCTTCAAAAATCATGAGAATGGTTTAAAAAAAAACCTGATTTTATAAATGTTTATAAATGGTTTATAGAAGTCTTTTCCTTTGCTATCTGGTTTGTGAGCTCTTTGGGTGTACTCATTTTCCAGATTTTCTGCACAACCACGAGGAATGGAGAATTAGATTTTTATTTGTATGTATGTATTTATTTATTTTTAAATAAAAGCTGAGTCTCCTGATTTCAGAATCTGGGGCTTAAGGAAAACACCAGATATGGAGAGACCAGTAGTGAAATCTTTAGAGTTTGCAACGGTGCAGTATTAATTTATTTAGTTGGTGAAGTGATTCTCTTTGTTGTTTTCCTAAAATTAAGGGGAAATTTCTGTTAAAACTGGCCTGAACTCCAGGAATTAGGGAATCTGTTTTCTCTCCCCTTTGTTGTCATTCTGACTAAATCCATTTCAGCATTCTTTTCTATTTCAAAACTCTGCATGGAATCCACTCAGCCCTTTGACTTTGTATTTGCCTACTCCACTCCTCACTAATCATGGAAATCTCTAGATTCTTGGGCATTCCCATACTAAGGTGATGAAGGTCAAATAAGTACCTACATGGAACTCTCTTCAAAGCTGGAAGGGCTACAAAAATGAAAAACCAGTTTAACTGCCTGGAAGTTTATAACTCCAAACGATTGAACGATTTCCTGTCTTAAAATCTTGGATTAAAACACACCTCTTCTCGTTATCGTATGGTTGACTGCACCCCACAGATCTTTACCATCCTCAGTTGTCCCTTATTCCATTAGTGCCTCTATCTAGTTTTCAGTTATGTCATCTTTAATACTTGTAATCAGCTTTGTGTTTGTATTCAATCTTGGTATGTTCTTTTTCCTTTATGCTGGTGCAAGTCACTGTACCACACTCTGTAACACGTTATGTCTCCTCTAACTCATCTGTGATAAAAACACTTTGTGATCCATCATATGAAGGATGCTATATAACAAACTGTATTATATTATACTGATCTGTCCTTATACCTCTTGAGGCAGTTGTGGTAGCCTGAGTGCTCGTTGATTGCTTGCTGCTGGGGGTGGGGGAAGGTTGCCAACTTTTTTTTTTAAGCGCTAAAACCCCACTGTAAACAACAGAAGCGGTCTGTAAATCTCAGGAATATAATTCTCCTCTTGGCCTGGTTGTTTTCTACAGGCTGTTTACTTCAGTCACTTTAGACTTGTATACTAGGTTTATGGGAACTCTTTCTGCTTCTAAAAGGTTTTTACCCATTTGAATCTTTTACTGCAGTGGAAATGGGACTTCCATGACTTTTGCAACAGTGTGAGGGAAGGGCATGGAGCGGTGCTGTTCTCAAGACCGAGCCCAGCTCAGCTTAAACTTTCCATATGTACAATTGCTTTTGACCAAGCACAGAGAGACTTGCCCCACTGGATAAATCAGTCCAGCTCTGACAGAGTATACTCATGTGAAGGCCAAAGCTTGCACGAACGTTCACTTTCAGATGTACTTTAATGAAGAAAAATCTGTTTAACACTGAATGAAAACTTGAAGCAGGCTTTGTCAGTCTGAGGGTAGTCTTCCATATTGGGTACATAGCAAAAGTCAATAGCATGGAAAGGATAACTGGAGAACTATCAGCACAAGAGAAAGAGGGAGTGATAATAGGTACTAGAATCTTAAAGAACCTTTGCAAGCAAGGTTCACAGCCCGTCTATGGGCTACGTATGTAACAGTATAATAATGTGATGAATATTGCATAATGTGAGACCCAGTGTTGCCTCGCATTTGATAAGATTGTTTTGACTTGAATTTTTTTTTAAAGTTGTAACGAGGCTGGTTCTGGAGGGACCCAACTGCGAGTGCCAATTCAGGACAAATTGCTTAAAGCAGGGCAGTTACAGCCCCAGGCTGGGGTTTCCATGCACACCAAGGCAAACCAAACTGGCCAAACAGAGAAGACTTCGGTTTTACCCCAGTGGCTAACCACAAGTCACGCAAGCAATTCCCGTAGACACTCCAGTTTCCCAGTATCACCACCAGTGCCGCTCATTATGGGGAACAAATGGTTATGAAAACCAATACCCCAGTAAAAGAAAAAGGGTTCTCTCAATCCCAAAGGACCAAGCCCCAGACCCAGGTCAATACACAAATCGGATCTTACCCACAAATCACGCTGTTGCCAATCCTTTAAAATCTAAAGGTTTATTCATAAAAGGAAAGAAATATAGATGAGAGTTTGTAATTGATTCCACTTAACCAATTCTTACAGTAATGGCAAAGTTCTTGGTTCAGGCTTGCAGCAATGATAGAGTAAACTGCAGGTTCAAATCAAGTCTCTGGAGTACATCCACAGCTGGGATGGGTCATCAGTCCTTTGTTCAAAGCTTCAGTGTAGCAAAGTTCCTCCAGAGATAAGAAGCGGGATTGAAGACAAGATGGAGGAGCTGCAGCAGCTTTTTATATTCTCTTGCCATGTGATCTTTCTTTCTTTGTTCCAAAGACAAGCTGTCCATCACATGGCCTGGAAAAACCTCAGAGTTCTGTCCATAGGCAGGTCCCTGCATACCTTGCTGAGTCCCAAGGGGTGTCTGCTTTCTCTCAGTGGGTCAGTTGTATAGGTGATGGTCCTTAATGGGCCATCAAGCAGGCTAGGCAGCGCTGACACCAACTTGTCTGGGGTGTCTCCCAGAAGCATAGCATAAGTTTGGAATACAGACCGTATAGAGCCAATACTTATATCTTTAAATACAAAAATGATACATGCAAACAGATAGCATAATCCTAACCAGCAAACAATAACCTCGTCTTAGACACCTTATTTGACCCCCTTTATATAAGATTTGGTGCCACTACAGGACCTTGATTGCAACAATATTCTATACGGTCCCAGTTCAAGTCAATAACGTCACATAAGTACAAAATGATGATATTGATATCTTAGTCTCTGGATTATGTCATTAGGGCTGCATTTAAGCTGCCAAAATGGGACCCTTTAATTAATCACAGGTGCCCCCTATGTGTAGCTCCGCTGCTGGTAGCACAAGCAGAAAGCAGTATTGTAGATGGGACTTGGGTGCTTTCACCACAGTTATCTAACTCAGCTATGAGCAGAGCTAGACAACACAGTAGAAGAATTTCTTGACTTCTGTATACACTGCCGCTTTCTAGCTGTGGAACTGCACCAGTGACTACTGGTGGTGAATTAGTCATCACTTTTCCTGTGTAGATATGGCCTAGGCTTTCTCTGGGAAGGCTACCCCTGATATGTTCTATTCTGGGTCTCTGTTTACAATTGGCTTTGGTAAAACCTCTCTATAATACCACTTACTGTACTTCACTCAGATTTCTTGACTAGAGAGCCTTAAAGTGGAGGTGAATTTCCTGATGATTTTTGAAGCAAGAGGGAGGCTTCCTGCATGAAGCCACTCTGACCCTGCTTTTCCACCCCAGTTTTGCTGCTGAGGAGGAACTGAAACTGTGTGCAGCTTTATTTATTTATTTTTTGCTGTGTACATTGATATCCATTGTGCAGTAAGGTATTAATAGCCCCTCAGACGGGCCCTGCCCTATTAGCAAGAATATACAGTGTTACAAAAATGAATTTGTCAAGAGTTTTATGGCTCCATGAGCTATTGTACAATATTAATCCTGCTGCAGTGTTATTAAGTCATTTTTCATCTCCCCTCAAATTAATGTTGACGTTTTGTTACTGGATTTGTTCTTGTCCCCAGATTAAAACATAAAGGAAAAAAGCTTTCCTGCCAGAATATTAAAATTAATTGTAGGATAAGCAGTACCTTGCTTGAAGTAGAATACTCCTAAAAAGATTGTAATGTAAATTTGTTTCTTTGCTTCCTGCTTGCTTTCTTGCATGGAAAAGTGCTGTAAGAGGCATTAGGTGAACAAAGGCCAAATTAAAACAAAGGTGAGAGAGGGCAGATTCTTGGGACCTTCTGCTGTAGTCTTTCCATTCCGATTTTAAAAAGCAAAGTGACTCTTAGGAGACACTATAAATACTATTTTCTAATACTTTACAGTTCACACCATTCCATTATTGATGCTGTACTTTCTTTCCCACGGGGTTGATGGGCAGCAGCAAGTAATGAATATAGGTATGTTTGACTTCAGTATATGATCTGGGATGTTCCTCCGCTTCCAAGGAGCACAGTTGTAACAGCTTCTGGTGTTTTGTCTTCAGCCTGGTCTACACCCAGAGTTGCACCTGATTAACTAAAGGTGTGTTTTTAAAATCAATTCATTTAAGCTAGTGGAAGAACCCTGTGTAGATGCTCTGAATTCGGTTCAAATCAGGTTTACAAATGCAAGCTAAACTAATATATGCCAGTTTTAGACTAATGTAAATGTGTCCAACTATGGGTTTGCATCGGTTTAAAAACTGAATTTAGTGAAACCATTGTGTCTCATGTAGAAAAGGCCTCAGTTTTTTGATAGTAACATTTTGTCATCCTCTGATGTGCATGCATTTAATATTAGAATGCATAAAAAGAAACGTTATGAGTGGCACAATCCTTTTTACAAGTGGAATAAGAATGCAGTTTTTTCTCTGTTGCATCTAGCTCCTGTAATGGGGTACAAGCTAGAAGGTATGAAACCAGAGACTGAGTTAAGATGAGCATGATCTGGAGCTCAGCGTAGCTGCTGATATATGTTCTGGGTTTTGTCAGGATGCTGAAAGTGTGAGACTTTAGTGTCCTCCCCATGCCAGATTTCTCCCCCTAGGGTGACCAGTCGGGACAGTCCTGATTTTTGGGTCTTTTTCTTATATAGGCTCTTATTACCCCCCAGCCCCGTCCCAATTTTTCACATTTGCTGTCTGGTCACCGTATCTCCCCCTCAAATAGTTCATGAGCCACACTGTGATGTCTTCACTTTTTAACAGTTATTGAAGTATTGTAAGAATTGTTTATATAATTTTAAAATACTTACTTATATTGCTATTGATAAAGTGATGCCGTTGCAGCTACCTGTGAGTGAGTGGGGTTCTCTCCATACACAAAGTTTCTTTATTGCAACCTGTCACACTTCACCAGATGGAGTGCAGGTGTTCAGTTTGGTTATGACCTTCAGGAGCTGAAACTAGCCATTTTAAATGATTACCTGAAACCTCATTCTTCTGCGGAAATGTATATTTGCTATCATGTCTCAAGGGAGTTGTCATAAATATAAAGGGAAGGGTAAACCCCTTTAAAATCCCTCCTGGCTAGAGGAAAAATCCTCTCACCTGTAAAGGGTTAAGAAGCTAAAGGTAACTTTGCTGGCACCTGACCAAAATGACCAATGAGGAGACAAGATACTTTCGACAGCTGGGAGGAGGGAGAGAAACAAAGGGTGTGTTGGTATGCTGCTTTGCCGGGGATAGAACAGGAATGGAGTCTTAGAACTTTTAGTAAGTGATCTAGCTATGTATGCATTAGATTATGATTTCTTTAAATGGCTGAGAAAAGAATTGTGCTGAATAGAATAACTATTTCTGTCTGTGTGTCTTTTTTGTAACTTAAGGTTTTGCCTAGAGGGATTCTCTATGTTTTGAATCTAATTACCCTGTAAGGTATGTACCATCCTGATTTTACAGGGGTGATTCCTTTACTCCTATTTACTTCTATTTCTATTAAAAGTCTTCTTGTAAGAAAACTGAATGCTTTTTCATTGTTCTCAGATCCAAGGGTTTGGGTCTGTGGTCACCTATGCAAATTGGTGAGGATTTTTACCAAACCTTTCCCAGGAAGTGGGGTGCAAGGGTTGGGAGGATTTTGGGGGGAAAGACGTGTCCAAACTATGTTTCCCAGTTAGACCCAGTTAGAGTTTGGTGGTGGCAGTGGTTATTCCAAGGACAAAGGATAAAATTAATTTGTACCTTGGGGAAGTTTTAACATAAGCTGGTAAAAGTAAGCTTAGGAGGTTTTCATGCAGGTCCCCACATCTGTACCCTAGAGTTCAGAGTGGGGGAGGAACCTTGACAGGAGTCAATAGACTTGTGGGGTGGGATTGAGGGAATAGTGATTGCTCTGCTTCACTTCCATGGCAGCCCCAGCTGACACATGTGGAAACATTGGTCTGAAGAAGATCTTGCTCTCTTCCTTTAGCAGAGGTTGCTGAAATGCAGACCAATAATGGGAGGATTGGGAATATTTCTACTGAAAGGATGGGTTTTGTGCCTCATCGGGCAGAAGTGATCCTCTCTGAGAAAAGGATTATAGGAAGGATTATATTCAATGTGTCAGAAGCCATAAAATTAATAGGATAAAAATCAGAGATGGCAGAGACCTGTTTGGACTACCATCCTGCAGACTCTATGGTATTTTAATCTACATGTTGCATGTGCCTTGGTATGTAAGAAACCTGCTTGCAGAGGGCAAGTGACCAAGTGGTATTGAGAGTTCTCACAAAGATGAAGTAGCAGCAAAATAATACGGCTTTGCATACACCCACCCAGTAGGGTTGCCTGAGAATGGTGAAATGTGTACCCCTCAGAGCATGAGTATCACTCTATCAACAAGGGAGTGACTTACACTTATTTCTTAACTTGTTCAACAGCCGAACACTTTTCTCTGAGCCAAATGGCTCACCCCTGTGTTTGTTTTTAGAAAGTTTATAAAAATTAAACTCGAGAAGCTTGTGCACACATTAGCGATTTTTAAGGTCTCTTCCAATTGATAGGTAAGTAGGAGCTTTCTAGGAATAGGAGCCATGAGTGACAGAGGTTTGCTGATTACTTCTGTTTTCTTCTCTCTCTCCTCCTGCATTGTGAGACCTTCACAACATCTCAGCTGCCATCTGCCCACAGGGAGGAAGAATCTCATAGGGCCATGACTTGCTTTATAGCTGATTATTGTAGTGTACTCCTGTAGCATTATCAGTTGATGTCTGTTTTCTCTAACTCATCCCCTTAGGCTGAATATACTTGTGTCTTGATCTTAACCCAGAAATGATTTTTTTTTTTTTTTTGTAAGTTGCAGAGTACACTTTGACCTACGTAAAAACATGTGGAGAGAAATGGGAAGCATTTCTCAAAGAACTTCTTTTTCAGGCCTGTATTTACTCTCTGATTATTCATGCAACTGTAACTTCCCACTCAACACGTACATAGCTTTGACTAAGGATTGTGTGCATTGCTTTGTTTGAAATTTTTCTTTTGACCTGTTTTAAAATAGAGTGCATACTGGATTATGATTTTTCCTTCATTTTAGCGTCCTGTTCTCACACACACATTGAGCCAGAGGCTCCAGAGGAGATACTGGAATTACAGGCCAGTAAGCCTAACTTGTGTACTAGGCATATTGGATTGAAACTATAGTAAAGAACAGAATGATCAGACATATAAATGAACACGATCTGTTGGCTTTTGTAAAGGCCTCACCAATCTATTAGAATTCTTTGAGGGAGTCAACAAACATGTGGAAAAGGGTGATCCAGCTGATAAAGTGTACTTGGACTTTCAGAAAGATTTTGACAAGGTCCCTCACCAAAGACTCGCAAAGTAGGCAGTCATGGATAAGAGGGCAGGTCCTCTCATGGATCAGTAACTGGTTAAAAGATAGGAAACATAGGGTAGGAATGAATGTTTTCACAGTGGAGAGAGGTAAATAGCAAGGTCCCACCTAGAAAGTGTAACTTCGCTTATATGGCACTAACAGAGTGCTAGATGAGATGATCTTTCGCCACTATGCAGCTCATGAATTCATATTATGTCTAATGTGTTTCTGTGGACTGCATCTGGTTGTAGAACCAGGAGTTTTACACAGTTGAATTTTGGTTTAAATCATACTATAGATGTTTTTATGATTATTAATTATTATTCAATATAACTAAATGTTGCTTTCAACAAACTAGCAGTGATAGTTGTGCAATATGATCCTCTCCTCCCTTCAGCTGCTGAATACACTGAACCAGGATACCTCACAGAAAGAGGGGCAGAGTTCAAGGTCTGACCTTTTGGTTTCCAAAAGGCAGTGAATTGTGCTGCCGCCTATCTCTTACTGACGGTTCATTCTTGGAGATATTTTCCTTTTTTTCAAACTCAACAGCTTTCATGTCCTTTCCTTTAGTTTTTGCTTCAGAAAGGGAGTGATACATACAGATCTGTCAGTATGCTGGTATGTGACAATAAGCATTAGGAGGAAATCTCCAGATCACTGGTAGCTTTTTGAATAGCACTTGTTAATCTTTGATGTGTGATATGGTGCCTGTCTTGAGTTATCAGTGGTGAGAGTTCTTTATAAATTTGAGGTGCTGTGGCAGCCATCTCTCTTTAAACTCACCCTAACCCCCATATCCACATTGTTAGGTATCGGAAAACGATTTAATGAAACCTCACTGAGAAGCAGATGTGTATTAAAATGTTAAACAGCATGCTCTTACTGTTTATGCTATATGAGAGCAAATAAGTTAAATGTTAAAATTTGTTATTTGCTAAGCTGATAAATCATTTTTGATAATACTTCTCTCTTCTCTCTGTCCTCCTTCCCCCACATACTTATAAATGGCAAATGTGATTAGCATTTTTTAAGCAACATTTCCTCCATCTGTGCTGTCTGTTTAAATTATTTGGGTATTTTCTTTGAACTCTTTTAAAATGGGGTTTCAGAACGATGTTTTTTCTCTCCTGGGTTAAGTGTTTTAAATTTGTTCACCCGTGAAATGTACTGAGTTATGTTTAGAATAAATGTTTGTCTGTATCTCTGCTTACCTGTTCAGAGAAACAGAAAATAAGTCTCAACTCTAAACTAACAATACTGGGCCTGCGTTTGATTTGACTTTTTTTCTGACTAAAAGACTTGGGCTGGGGGAAGAGTGGATTATGAAGTCAGAACAGATAGCTAAAGGGTGATGGTTGTAACTAACTCTAAAGCGGCTCCTTAGGGAAATAGTGCGTGCAATTAAATTGTTCTTTTTATTCAGTATTACAATTGTATATTCTCCATACAGAGATTGTGTTGATGAGCTCTTATTTCTCTGCCGTTAGTGGAAATGAGTTAGTAAGATGGACAGCTCAAAGCACATCTTACCTCAGAGCTCCCTCCACAGGGCAGAAAAGGTGAAAAGTGTATACATTGAAGATAAGTTTTGGGAATTCAATGAAAATGTGAATCCTTTCAGGAGACCAATCTTAACATTACTGTAAATGTTAACAAAATCTAAACTGATGAATGTTTACAAATTGTCAGTCTGTCCTGCTAGTACTGTCGTATTTTCATGTGAACGCTGAGTGAAAGCGCTGCCTTTGCTTCTGTAGAATTTTAAGCTGTGCTGGCAAATGGTGTCCTCTCTGCAAGCAAACTGAATCCATTCAGTGACGAGTAAATTACAATAGAGTTAGATTAGTGTCAGATTGCTGGCTTAGTATAGCATCACCGGTGATGAAAATTGCAAGTCAAATATTCATGATTTTTCAGGTTTACTAATCAGTATTAAGATTTTTTACTATTTTGAATAAATTTTCATCTGGAGGTTTAATAAATCAACTAATGATAGGATTGGTATCCACTAGCTATCTTCCTTTTGGAATGGACTAAGGAGTTACTGGAGTTTTATTGTCTACTTAATCACTTGTATTGTAATGACATATGGGGACCATTGTGCAACCCAATGTACAAACATAGTAAAAAGATGGTCCCTGCCCTGAAGCGCTTATAGTGCGAGTATAAGGGGAAAGAAACTGGTGGATACAATAGACCAGGAAAGCAAAGGTCACAAATGGAGCTGAACAAGAACTGGATTTTCTGTTTCATGGGAAATTCTGTTATTTTGAAACTTTTTCCATTCTGAAATGAAATGAAAATAAATTTGGAAATATCCCACAAAACAAAATTCTGAAACAAATAATTTTGAGAAAATAGAATCATTTTGTTCAGATTTTGATATTTTTTATTTTTAAAAAAATGATATAAAATATAAAATTTCTTAATAAAGTCATTTTGAAACCAAAGATCGAAACATTCCATTCTGAAACTGTCAAAAACTGAACTTTTTGACCTTATCAAACTGCATTTTTATTTTTTCCTGAGACAGTTTTATTGGAATAGACACTTTTCCATGAAATGTTTCATTTTTGAGAAATCCGCATTTTCGGACAGAAAAATGTTCTTTTGGGAAATCTTCCAAACAGGTCTAGTCGGAATGATCAACAGAACGATCTTCATATTTACAAGTTGGGGGAACTGAGGCACAGGGTAGATTAAGTGATCTGCCGAAGATCACATGGGAGAGGCTGCAGAAGAGCTGGGAATTTAATTCACGTCTCCTGAGTCCCAGTAACTTAACCATAAACCGTTCTCCCTCTTATTTGGAGTTCAATGTATGATGATGTCTCCCACTGTGATCTGAACAGGAATTTTGGTGAAGGAAGGCATGTAACTGAATAGGCTATCTTAACTTTTGACCTGTAAGTGGGTAAAGTACTGAAGCTGCTGCTACTTTGTTCTATACGGTTAGTATTTGTAAACTAGTATATTGCTCTTTACAGAGAGAAAGACAGCTTCATTCCATGGGACTTACAGTCTGCATTAGACATGACATAATGCATATCCTCCCATGTTTTAGACTTTTAATTCTGATATTAGGTTGGTCTTAGTGTGGAGGTCATTGTTGGAGAGTTTGCGGAACATGCACTGAATACTGAGGATATAGCAAACTGGAGTAGCTAGAACGTGTTTTAAATGTAAATGTGGTGCATACTGAGGTTTTTCTCAAACTCCCTGCGTTCTCTTAGGGCTCAGTTCTGCTCCCATTAAAGTCAATGACAATTTCCATTAACTTCCATAGAAGCAGACATGACTCCATGCTATCACCAAACTCATGCCTTAGTTGAAGACACTCTTTCTGAGATAAGGCATTCACTTTTATTTCTTTCCTGCCTGCCATTGACTTTCGTGGCAGTGCAAGTCTTGAAGTTTAGACTGAAACAAAATAACTCTTTTTTTACTTGCTTTGCGTTATAAGATTTGATGTAAATTGGAATAGAACGGGATTCCAGCTATATTCTTTGGCAGATACACAGAAAAGGCTGAAAAGGCTGCCACATCTGTAGACCATGTATTTGTAACACTAACCTTGTGAATTCCATCAAAACAGATGCTTATTAAGCACGTATATACATCTATTAAGCACTTCACCGCATATTGTCACTCTGTGCAGTAATTCAAGGCAGTGAACACTTCTTACTGGGGTCCTGGATGAACTTAAGCAGGGTCTGTACTCCTTCATAGTCTTTTCTGTCAGTGGATTTCCCAGTCGTGTGTACTTTACAGCTCCTGCAGCCATTTAAAAAGGGAGGAAAAGACTTGTTGAGTATGGCTTGAAATGCACATCCCAAACTGATTTGACAGTTGTAAGTGGAAACCTCCCTATGCCTGCTTCCAGTGGAGTAACACTTGATCAGCTGTATTGAATGTGACAGTGAATGAATGGGAGAGTGAAAGGTGAGGGTAGAAAAGGGAAGGTGACAGTATCATAATGCTGGAGACATTTGTGAGAGAATATTAGGTCTATTGATGCATTGTGCTGTGTCAAGGGCACAGAGGAATCTATTGACTCTTGGACAGATCCCATTAACCAGTTTTTTTGCTCAATTTAGAAAGTTTCTTGGTAGAAATTTAATTTGTTAAACTGACACACAAACCTTTCCCTCCCTTCTATCGAGTTGGTACAAGGATATGAATTTGTATCAGGCCTTATTCCAAGTTTTTAATTCAGATCTTCAAAATAAATGTCAAACTGAGTTGCCTTGGGCAACTCAAAGTATACATTAGTGCAGTGAATTCCATTTGGCCCTTGCTCTTGCATGACTCTGTCCTGCTCCATATTAATTCGTGGTCAAGTCTCCAGTAAGGATCTCCTCGTGGGAAGCGCCACTGGAAAGTTATCAGTCAGACTTACTTAGTTTAAAAAAAATAAATAAATTATTCACGTGTCAACCTCTGAGTAGTAAACGCATAATCTTAAACGTAACTTTTCAGATTCCTACAATCCATCATCACTCTCCTAGTGCAGATTTTGGAATGTACGTACTTCAAAGTTACTTTGTTGTATGATATGGTCGAAACTGATGTTAGTTTTTGCAGCTTGATACACAGAAATAACTTAATAATAGCACAGCGCTTATAGTGCTTAAATCAGATATAAATCATCTATTTCAAATGCACTTAATTCCTTAAATATGTATATTCATATTGATGGGATCTGTTTATTTTGTGCCCTTCTGTTGTGAATTTCTCATTTGAAGCAGCTGTGATTTCTATTTTATTGTTCAGTTTAGATATGGCACCTATTTTAATTACACTAGGAGTACAATACAAAATTTAATGCAACAAAATCACTAACGAGCCCCTTATGTCCCTAAAAAAATCTCCTCAGAAGCCAGGAAGGTAGATGGGCCTTGCAGTGTGCCCAGAAGTTAACAAATTTGGGCTTGGAGGCAAATAAGGGAAAGCAGTTACACAAGGGGACCCTTCACCAAGAGCGCCCTGCCAACAGCTCCCAGAGATACAAAAGTAGGGACTGTTGATTCAAACTTCCAACCTGCTCTGAACAGTCACAGTTTTACAGAGAGACAGGTCTCTAAGGATATGTCTACACAACCTGCCTCTCTGCCTGGGTCAACAGACCTGGATTAGTGGAGGGAGGGATAGCTCAGTGGTTTGAGCATTGGCCTGCTAAACCCAGGGATGGGAGTTCAATGCTTGAGGGGGCCATTTAGGGATCTGGGGCAAAAATTGGGGATTGGCCCTGGTTTGAGCAGGGGTTTGGACTAGATGACCTCCTGAGGTCCCTTCCAACCCTGAGATTCTATGATTCTTGTGCTGCTTACACTAGTGCTCTAAAAACAGCTGTACAGACAGTGCTTTTGAAGTTGCAGCTTGGGCTGTGAAGCCCACTTCCGCCCCCCACCTTCCCCAGGCTTCAGACCCTGAGCTCCAGCCCAAGCCACGACTTCAAAGCACTGTCCACACAGCTATTTATAGAGCACGGGTGCAAGCCCCACTAGCCGAAGTCTGTCAGCCCAGTCTGTGAGGCTCGCTGCCACAGACTGTATAAACATACCCTAAAATAATCGGGACCCAAATCAGAAAAGGGCTTTATAGCTCATAATCAGCATTTTGAATTGACCCAAAAATGATTTGGAAGCCAGTGCAACCCACTAGAGCTAACTAATCAGTCAGTCATTTTGCACTATATGAGGCTGTGGTGGATGAGGTCCACATCCAACAGGAAAGGTTGTACAGTCTAGCATGTGGAAGTGGCCACTGTTATCTGGACAACGAGAAGCAGTCAGGGATCCAGGAAAATCCTCTAAGTTGTGAATTATAGCTCCTCCAGCAGACACTGTTGTCTGGTTAGAGCCTTAATTGGCTAGTTTTCATGCAAGAGACCTATCCCTGGCCAGATATTTGGAAAGCTAAATATCTGTACAAGCTAGCTCCAAAGAAATGGAGACTTAAAGAAGAATATTGATGGCACTGCCACCCAGATCATCTTCCTTAGCGGTTTAAGAAAGTTTTCAGGGCAAGAGCTGTGGCAAAACAAAACCCTGTGGGACCTCAGATGAGGATTCAGAAGATAATAAGTATTAATAAGAGTAAAAAGATATTTTAATGTATAACTGATTGTGGGCAGGAGGGTGGAAACTACATCCCTCCCCCCAAACATCAGCTGCTAACTTGGTAACAATTCAGTGTTCTGCAACAACTTCACCAGAGCCCTAATCAAGCTAAGGCACAGCTGTCTGTCTGTCTGTCTGTCTCATAGGAACGTGGCTGTATAACTACGAACCTGCCTATAAGAAGTGTCTGGATTGCTATAAATCAAATAAACATGGGAATGGGACAGGGAAAACGTTAATGGTTTTAAAGTCTAATAAACTTTCAGTTCACGACTATCTAGCAAACCGTTAGCATGCCGTCCTTTTACAGAGAGGTGTTCTTAAAATACTTTAAACACCATCCTAAAAAACAAAACAAATGAGCTTAGCTTAAGATTCCTTTCTCCCAGCTCCCATTGCTGCAGTTTCGGAAGAGTGTATAAAATTGACTGTCTCCCTCTGTCCCCATTGCCTGAAAACAGAGTTCAAGTTGTTCTGAGACACGTCTGGTTATGGAGTTATTTAATTTGTTTTATTCAGACTTTTAAATCAGACCTTGCCAAAGACCCAACAATATGCAGTCCTCTCTCCAGGGGCCAACAGTTAACTCTTTATACCAGTTCCCATTCTGTTGAAGCAACGGCATACCTCCCCATTAAGGAAATCTGCAGAATAAATCTTACCTGTCGTCTAAACCTTCAAAGGGGATAGAGATAGTTCAAGAACGCACACAGAGCAAGTATACTGTATTTTTCCATAGTAAAAAAATTCTGTAAGTTCTTCCATAGAGAGGGGTTTTTGCTGACCTGGGTGTGATTAATACTTTTATATCAAAATATTATGTATAAAATACATATAAATAAAACGTAGAGGTGGGAAAGAGAGAGACTAAGGAAATCAATATATATTTTTACCCTATAAAAGGTCAATCCAGGTATAGCTGTGGGAACTTATAATCTCAGACCCTAACCAATTGCAATACCCCTGTACTGAAAGGTAGAATAACTTGCTTTATACTAAGCACTATGGCTCCAAATGATTTCCTCTAGTGAGAGCATCTCATTTCAAATATTCATACTTGATTGAATTCTAGGTTGTTCTTTTCAGTACTATTAGGTTTATTTTATTTATATATTGCTTAATTTCTAAGGTACTGTTTCTGTGTGTGTGAAAACGATGCATACAATTTTTTACTTGCACAGGACAGCAAAGGTAATCCAAAAGAGAACAGATTCAAATTTGTAGTATGAAAGGTTTTAAAAAAAAGAACATTGCTGCACCCTATGGAGACAGACACACCCATACAGCCTCTAAAGAGAACTCTGTGTCTTAGTAGTAAAGTACGCAGGCTAATATTTATTCATTGGAACTTCCAAGAATTATAAAACTTGCCTGAAGTAAAATGGTACTTAAGTACAAGCTAAATACTTCTCTTAACCCCCTGGAAAGCATGCTGACTTATGTGCCACTTCTAGAAATGTTTACTCTATCAAGAGTTCTGTGTCTTATACACATTATTTGGGGTATTTTCTGACCTTCAGGAGGGTACAAGGTACCAAAAAAGCTAGTATCAGCCCAGAGTGCTGGGTCTTCCAACACTGGTGGACATTGTTTTTCCTTTAATTCTGTTCTATTCAGGTTTTTATAAATTCTGCATCACCACAGTGTGTGAACAGAAGTGAATTAAGCAATTTGGCTAGCATCTGTCACATGTAGTTTATTCTTTCTCTTCCTTTCCCTAAAGGAAACTTGTGTTGAGGGTATTATTATTTAATATAGGTACACTCCGCTGTGCGTTGCATTAGCAAAAGCAAGGTCCAAAAAGTGTGCTTTCAACTTGTGGTGGTGGTGAATTTCGGTGAAGTTTAGTTCCGAAAGGAGTTCATTCCACACTCCTGGACTGGTTGTTCGGAAAACTCCTGTTCAGTGCAGATCATTCAATGCAGATCAGCTTTACCCTTGCTATAGGCAGTTCCAGTGTGACTGAATGATCAATTGTCCTTATTCCTAAGTTTTAGGTGTCTTCCAGGTACCATGGGCCCAAACAATTCAATTTTCTGAAAGACAAGGATTGAGACCTTGATTTTGACGTGATATTCTCTGAGAAGCCAGTTTAGAAGATAGGTCTGATGTGCTTGCAGTAGCCTATGTTGCTAAGGAAACAAACTCCTGCATTCTGTACTAGTTGGGAGTTTTCTGTGGGCTCGTAACTTCATGTCCAGCATTATTATAGTCCACCCAGGTGATGACGAAAGTATGTCTGGCAGATGATCTGGCCTCAGACATACATTTCTGATAGAATCATTGCTTGTGGTGCATTGTGTGGATGCTGCTACATGAGAGCTCAAAGGAATATCGACCCTCTGTCCATCGACATTAAGAGATTGATCATCAGCAGTGCATTAATGTTTCCGTTCCATGTCCTGGCCTAAATCTCTGGATTGTTCTAGTTTTGGATATGTGCTGCCTCTAGATGAGTTTAAAGGTGGCTTTTGGCTAACTTGATGTGGAGTGGTGGGTAGCCAGTCCAGTATATACACAGTGGGATTTCTTCTTTATTGGTCACACTGTTGCGTCTTTAAAGGAGAAAGGGAAGACTGCTTCACTGAATGGGACATTGGTTATTTCAATCAGCAGATATATCAATTGTGCATGATTATTGTCACCAACTCAGAGGGGCGTACGTTGGAATCACAGGTCTTTGGTAGTGTCTCCTTGAGATTGTAAAACACTACTTACGGAGTGAATGGGCTGAACTCAAAGAACTGAGATAGGTTGTGCTTACATCCCTGCATAGGGAGGAATGGATCCATGCAGCCTGAGAACCTTCCTGTAAATGTGGATAATCATTTTCACTTAAGTAGGAAGATAATTTTTAACAATCTTGGTGCTGCGTTCCACTGTTGACTATAGGCAGGGCTAATGAAGCAGTTACCAACATGAATAGCTCCTTACAGTTATGATTTGGCAGCTTCTTGGAGGTGGGAGGGGGAAGAATTTCTACGTATGAAGAAATTATTTGTTTTTAGCCTGTCTGCATTAGATTTCAACCACTGGAATTTAAGTTTGTGTTCCCTTCTGTCTGGTGCAGGGTGTCTAAAAACTAGGGGGATCTGTTGGGCTACATCTACACTACCGCACTTACAGTGGTCCAGCTGCTCCACTGTAGTGCTTGTGGTGGAGATGCTCTAAGCCAATGGGAGAGAGCTCCGCTGTGGGCTTAATAATAATAATTCCACCTCTGTGAGAGGCAGCAGCTATGTCAGAGGGTGAAGCTGTGTGCACTAAACATAGTAGAATGTTTAATTGAATTTATGTTGCTCAGATGTGCAGATGAAAGCCACTTGAGGGAAGAGGGCAGCGGTTACGCTTTCTTCTGGAAAGGAAAACCAGCAAGCAACAGGCAAATACACGGTATTGGGTTTGCAATCAAAAACCTTCTAGTCAACCGCCCAACTGAGCTCCCCATTGGCATCAATGAGTGCCTTATGATCCTCCGCATCCAATTGGTCAATAAGTCATTTGCCACTATCATCCGTGCATATGCACCAACTCTTGATGCTGAAGAAGAACCAGAAAAAATCCTTCTACACTGACCTTGATAACATTTCGTCATCCGTTCCAAAAAACAGATAAGATAATCCTTTTAGGGGACTTTAATGCAAGAGTTGGCTGAGATTCTAACATATGGAGTAGCACCATTGGGAAGGAAGGAGTGGGCAAGACCAATTCCACTGGCATTCTTCTACTCAGCAAATGTGCAGAGTATGACCTTGTGATCACAAACACAATTTTCAGACAAAGCAACAAGTACAAAACAACTTGGCAACACCTTCGCTTAAAACAGTGGCACCTCCTAGACTACGTCATTGTAAGAACACAGAATCTTAAAAATGTCCAAATCACCCATGTCCTGAGAGGCACCGATGATTGCTGGACTGACCACCATCTGGTGAGGTCAGTCATGTCCATCAGGATTGCATTGAAACGTAGAAAGTAATCGTAATCACACAGACGGCAATACAACATCCAAAGACTTCAATCCTCAGTACACAAAGAGAACTTCCGAATGCTCCTCAGTGAAAAACTGGCCATATGTACACCTTGAAATGACAGCACAAGTGTTGAAGACTGGGAATCCCTAAAACAGGCCACCCATGAGGTTTGCGAGGAATCTATTGGCCTTGCTACCTGCTGCCATCAGGACTGGTTTGACGACAACAACATTGAGATTACAGCCCTTTTGGACCAGAAGAGAAAAGCTTTTTGAGACTGGCAAAGCCAACCACTATCCAGTCAGAAACAGCTCTTTCCATCCGCTCAAAGCTGAAGTTCAAAGGAGGATCCAAGAAATCAAAAACAAATGATGGGAGAACAAAGCAAAAGAAATCCAAACATTCGCTGACAGAACTGATATGCAGAGGTTTTTTTGTGAGACAAAGACTCGGTATAGACCAAGCACATGTGGCCTCACACCTCTGAGATCAGAAGATGGTAGTACCCTTCTTAAAGATAACGAATCCATCAAGGAACACTGGAAGGAACACTATCAAAAGCTTCAAAATCAGGGGAGGGCAAACTACGGCCCATGGGCCAGATCCGTCCCATCAGGGCTTTAATGCCTCCCGCGGGATTGTCAGCCCTGTGGCGCAGCTGGGCTAAGGCAGGCTCCGTGCGTGCCGTGGCCCCCTGCCTTTCCCGGAAGCGGCCGGCACCACGTCCCTGCAGCCCCTGGAGGGAAGGGGTGGTGGCAAAGGGCTCTGGGCGCTGCCCTCACCTGCAGGTACCACCCCCGTAGCTCCCATTGGCTGGGAACGGGGAACATATCCTTCTGGGCGCGGCGGGGGCCAGGGCAGGTAGGGAGCCTGCCTTAGTCCCGCTGTGTGCCGTTGCCACCCTGGAGTCGCTCAAAGTAAGCGGCGCTGGGCCAGAGACCGCACCCCGAACACCTCCTGCACTCCGCACCCCAACCTCCGGTCCTGAGCCCCCGCCACACCCCTCCCGCACCCCAATCCCCTGCCCTGAGCTCCCTGCCACACTCTGCACCCCTCCTACACCCCAACCCCTTGCCCTGAGCCCCTTCCTGCACCCCCGCATTCCCTGCCCCAGCCCTACATTCATGGCTCTGCATATAATTTCCCCACCCAGATGTGGTCATCGGGCCAAAAAGTTTGCCTACCCCTGTTCTAAGTCGAGAATCAACTGTGACTGATAAGCTCTCGTCCCCTAACACCCCTACTCTACTTGCGCTATATTGATGACATCTTCATCATCTGGACCCATGGAAAAGAAGCCCTTGAGGAATTCCACCATGATTTCAACAATTTCCATCCCACCATCAACCTCAGCCTGGTCCAGTCCACACCAGAGATCCACTTCCTGGACACTACAGTGCTAATAAACGATGGTCACATAAACACCACCCTATACCAGAAACCTACTGACCGCTATTCCTACCTGCATGCCTCCAGCTTTCACCCTGACCACACCACACAATCCATCGTCTACAGCCAAGCTTTGCGTTACAACCGCATTTGCTCCAACCCCTCAAACAGAGACAGACACCTACAAGATCTCTATCAAGCATTCTTACAACTACAGTACCCACCAGCGGAAGGGAAGAAACAGATTGATAGAGCCAGAAGAGTTCCCAGAAGTCACCTACTACAGGACAGGCCTAACAAAGAAAATAATAGAACGCCACTAGCCGTCACCTTCAGCCCCCAACTAAAACCCCTCCAACGCATTATTAAGGATCTACAACCTATCCTGAAGTATGACCCAACACTCTCACAGATCTTGGGAGACAGGCCAGTCCTTGCCTACAGACAGCCCCCCAACCTGAAGCAAATACTCACCAGCAACCACATACCACACAACAGAACCACTAACCCAGGAACCTATCCTTGCAACAAAGCCCGTTGCCAACTGTGTCCACATATCTATTCAGGGGACACCATCACAGGGCCTAATAACATCAGCCACACTATCAGAGGCTCGTTCACCTGCACATCCACCAATGTGATATATGCCATCATGTGCCAGCAGTGCCCCTCTGCCATGTATGTTGGTCAAACTGGACAGTCTCTACGTAAAGAATAAATGGACACGAATCAGATGTCAAGAATTATAACATTCATAAACCAATCGGAGAACACTTCAATCTCTCTGGTCACGCGATTACAGACATGGAAGTCGCTATTTTACAACAAAAAAACTTCAAATCCAGACTCCAGCGAGAAACTGCTGAATTGGAATTCATTTGCAAATTGGATACAATTAACTTGGTCTTGAATAGAGACCGGGAATGGCTTAGTCATTATGCAAGGTAGCCTATTTCCCCTTGTTTTTTCCTACCCCACCCTCCCCCAGACGCTCTTGTTAAACCCTGGATTTGTGCTGGAAATGGCCCACCTTGATTATCACACACAATGTAAGGAGAGTGGTCACTTTGGACAAGCTATTACCAGCAGGAGAGTGAGTTTGTGTGTGTGTGTGGGGCGGGGGGTTAGAGAAAACCTGGATTTGTGCTGGAAATGGCCCAACTTGATTATCATACACATTGTAAGGAGAGTGATCACTTTAGATAAGCTATTACCAGCAGGAGAGTGGGGTGGGAGGAGGTATTTTTTCATGCTTTGTGTGTATATAATAAGATCTCCTACACTTTCCACAGTATGCATCCGATGAAGTGAGCTGTAGCTCACGAAAGCTTATGCTCAAATAAACTGGTTAGTCTCTAAGGTGCCACAAGTACTCCTTTTCTTTTTGCGAATACAGACTAACACGGCTGTTACTCTGAAACCATTGACACACTCTCTCACACCCAATCTGGGAAACTCTTGCCAACCCACCAACACCTGAGGCGGTCTGCAAAGTAATTAAAGAAATGAAGAACAATAAAGCACCAGGTCCTGATGGCATACCAGCTGAAGTACTGAAAGTGGGAGGAGAAACACTGACTAACAAGTTTCACTTGCTGCTCCTCAAAATCTGGCGCACCGAAGAAATCCCTGCTGACTTACGTAATGCTAACATTGTCGCCATTTTCAAAAAAGGAGATAGGGCTGTCTGTGGCAACTATAGTGAGGCGTTGCCCTCCTCTCTATCACTGGGAAGATCCTTGCTAGAATCTTACTGAATCACCTGCTCCCTCTTTCAGAGGAAGTGTTTCCAGAGTCCTAGTGCTGCTTCAGGCCCTGATGAGGCACAACCAACATGATTTTCGCAGTCAGGCTGTCAAGGTTCCTCCCCCACTCTGAATTCTAGGGTACAGATGTGGGGACCTGCATGAAAAACCTCCTAAGCTTATCTTTACCAGCTTAGGTCAAAACTTCCCCAAGGTACAAAATATTCCACCCGTTGTCCTTGGACTGGCCGCTACCACCACCAAACTAATACTGGTTACTGGGGAAGAGCTGTTTGGACGCGTCCTTCCCCCCAAAATACTTCCCAAAACCTTGCACCCCACTTCCTGGACAAGGTTTGGTAAAAAGCCTCACCAATTTGCTTAGGTGACTACAGACCCAGATCCTTGGATCTTAAGAACAATGAACAATCCTCCCAACACTTGCACCCCCCCTTTCCTGGGAAATGTTGGATAAAAAGCCTCACCAATTTGCATAGGTGACCACAGACCCAAACCCTTGGATCTGAGAACAATGAAAAAGCATTCAGTTTCTTACAAGAAGACTTTTAATAAAAATAGAAGTAAATAGAAATAAAGAAATCCCCCCTGTAAAATCAGGATGGTAGATATCTTACAGGGTAATTAGATTCAAAAACATAGAGAACCCCTCTAGGCAAAACCTTAAGTTACAAAAAAGATACACAGACAGAAATAGTTATTCTATTCAGCACAATCCTTTTCTCAGCCATTTAAAGAAATCATAATCTAACACATACCTAGCTAGATTACTTACTAAAAGTTCTAAGACTCCATTCCTGGTCTATCCCCGGCAGAAACCAGCATATAGACAGACACACAGACCCTTTGTTTCTCTCCCTCCTCCCACTTTTGAAAGTATCTTGTCTCCTCATTGGTCATTTTGGTCAATTGCCAGCGAGGTTACCTTTAGCTTCTTAACCCTTTACAGGTGAGAGGAGCTTTCCCCTGGCCAGGAGGGATTTCAGAGGGGTTTACCCTTCCCTTTATATTTATGACACAGGCAGATCTGGGAAAAATGTAAACAACAACACTAGGAGCTGTATATGGCCTTTATCGATCTGACCAAAGCCTTCGACTCTGTCAACCATGAGGCTCTGTGGAAAATCATGTAAAAGTTTGGCTGCCCAAACAATTTATCAACATTGTAAGACTCCTCCACGTCCAGATGACTGCCTCCATCCTGTGCAGTAGCTCTCCCTCTGAGCCCTTTGTCATCCAAACTGGCATAAAACAAGGTTGTTTACTGGCACCCACCCCTTTTTCCATTTTCTTAGCAGCTATGAAAACATTTAACCCAAGACCATCTACCATAGGGCATTGGCCTCCAATATCGGATCGACGGCAACCTCCTCAACCTTCCTCATCTCCATGCCAGAACTAAAGTAATATCAGCAACAATAACTGAATTCTAGTATGCAGATGATTGTGCTGTAGTTGCACACTCTAGGGAGGATCTACGAACAGCCCTTAATTGCTTCTCTGAAGCTTACAAAAGCCTAGGGCTAACTCTGAACATCGGCAAAACAAAAGTTCTCCATCAGCCAGTCCCCAGTCAAGGAAGATCTACGTCGACAAAGAAGAACTGGAAAATATAGAACACTTTGCCTATCTTGGCAGCCATCTCTTACTTTGGGTAGACATAGACGTCAAAATCCAGCACAGAATTCATTGTGCCAGCCTTGTCTTTGGTAGACTGACTCACCAGGTGTTCAACAATCAGGACACCAGAACACATACTAGACTTTTACTTTATAAAGCGGTGGTAATCCCAACTCTCCTCTATGGCTGTGAGACTTGAGTGACCTACAGAAAACACCTGAAAAGCCTGGAACGCTAGCACTTTCTTCTGAAAATCCTCAACGTAAAGTGGGAGGATCATCGCACTAATGTCCGTGTTCTCACAGTGGCCAACATCTTCAGTGTTGAGGCCCTGATTATCCAGCACCAGCTAAGGTTGTGCGGGCATTGTATGTGCATGCCTGATGTACGTGTACCAAAACAACTGCTGTATGCCCAACTCACTAAAGGAGAAAGGAAACAGGGAGACCAAAAGAAATGCTTTAAAGACACCCTCAAGATAAACATGAAGAGATGCTTCTCCTATGATGCTCTGTTCTTTTTTGGTTATATTTTGTAAGTTGATTATATTTGATTTGATGCTGTGTATCTTTGATTTGAGGGATGGAAGAGACTTGTTTCTGTCTGGTGCATCAATATTGGCAGGAGAAGGATGGAGAAAAAGGGTGCTCAGCTACAGAAGTACATGTAATTTGGCCTCTTAGATTCACTAATGGAAAATTTCAGAGTAGCAGCCGTGTTAGTCTGTATTCGCAAAAAGAAAAGGAGTACTTGTGGCACCTTAGAGACTAACCAATTTATTTGAGCATAAGCTTTCGTGAGCTACAGCTCACTTCATCGGATGCATTCAGTGGAAAATACAGTGGGGAGATTTATATACACAGAGAACATGAAACAATGGGTGTTATAATACACACTGTAAGGAGAGTGATCACGTAAGATGAGCTAATACCAGCGGGGGAGGGGGACCTTTTGTAGCGATAATCAAGGTGAGCCATTTCCAGCAGTTGACAAGAACGTCTGAGGAACAGTGGGGGGCGGGGGAGGAGATAAACATGGGGAAATAGTTTTACTTTGTGTAATGACCCATCCACTCCCAGTCTCTATTCAAGCCTGAGTTAATTGTATCCAGTTTGCAAATTAATTCCAATTTAGCAGTCTCTCATTGGAGTCTGTTTTTGAAGTCTTTTTGTTGTAATATTGCGACTTTTAGGTCTGTAATTGAGTGACCAGAGATATTGAAGTGTTCTCCAATTGGTTTATGAATGTTATAATTCTTGACATCTGATTTGTGTCCATTTATTCTTTTACGTAGAGACTGTCCAGTTTGACCAATGTACATGGCAGAGGAGCATTGCTGGCACATGACGGCATATATCACATTGGTAGATATGCAGGTGAACGAGCCTCTGATAGTGTGGCCGATGCGATTAGTCCCTATGATGGTGTCCCCTGAATAGATATGTGGACACAGTTGGCAACAGGCTTTGTTGCAAGGATAGGTTCCTGGGTTAGTGGTTCTGTTGTGTGGTATGTGGTTGCTGGTGAGTATTTTCTTCAGGTTGGGGGGCTGTCTGTAAGCAAGGACTGGCCTGTCTCCCAAGATCTGTGGGAGTGTTGGGTCATCTTTCAGGAGAGGTTGTAGATCCTTTGATGATGCATTGGAGAGGTTTTAGTTAGGGGCTGAAGGTAATGGCTAGTGGTGTTCTGTTATTTTCTCTGTTGGGCTTGTCCTCTCCTTACAGTGTATATGATAACACCCATTGTTTCATGTTCTCTGTGTATCTAAATCTCCCCACTGTATTTTCCACTGAATGCATCCAGTGAAGTGAGCTGTAGCTCACAAAAGCTTATGCTCAAATAAATTCCTTAGTCTCTAAGGTGCCACAAGTACTCCTTTTCTTTTTACTTCCCTGAGGAATGTGACAGACAAAATAAGGAAAAAATAAACATAAGAGAGAGCAGATTAGATGGGAATGAAAATTGGCAGAGAACTGGATGGCTGTAACTCTTAAGGGATCGGAGTACAAAGAGGATATTCACCATCTTGTTGTGTAGTTTAGGAAAAAGATGAATGATAGAAGCACGATCAGTGATTTCTCCTGATGACAGCCTAATTTACAAAGAATAGGGAAACCACAAATTGGTGACAATCCTAACCATTAGGATTACAGACCAAATTTATGTACCATGTGCGCTTTAGGTGTATATTTAATATTAGTAGCTGAAAGCCTGTGCTGACTATAAATTGTGTGTAAAGGAGTTGAAAATGGCTGAGAAATTAAAAACTGGATGGTAACACTTTGACTTGGTGATGTTCTGAACAGGAAGAGTTCTCAACCATGCTTATAGCTGTTTGCATTGCTTCACACTGGCTCAACAGACATTCTGGGCTTTAGAGTGACCGTGATAATCCTGAAGTTTTATTATATAGATTAAAAATGGAAATCTGCTATTTGTTGTAGAACCTAATATAAACTATGGAGCTACTGAAAACTTAAATATTTAAATTATCTTCTATTATAGATGTAATAGCTTGTTGGTTTGATTCATCTTGATTTTATATTTTTTGGTATTCAGAATTAAATTTATATCCTGTTCATGAATTGTAATTTCCTTCTCACCAACTTTTCTTGTGACGTCCTGTAATCTGAATTTTTCAAAATTTACATATACAGGTTGTGCCGTAAAACCTTACTTTGATAGTGTCATTTTTTTCGGTGAAAAAGCTTTTATGACAACTGCACTCCTTCTCCCCACCCCACTCCTCCAAAAAGCTATTTCCCCTCTATAATTTAAGATGGGAGAATAGCCAAAATCTCTCTGAAGTTTTCTAGGGACCTAGCTATGTTAATCTAACTTTCCGGGCAGGTGTTGAAGAACCATCATGATAGCTCAGTAGTACAAAACCCCGATACCTATATATAGTCCATTGTGGTGTGTGCTATCTGTTCGCTAATACAATTTGCCTAATTTATTAGGTCTGGTATATTTAGGTGCAAATTATGAAACCAAAAGTACTACTGCTGCTTAATCTGCAAAGTTTCTCAATTATGACTGTTCTTTGCCTCTCCACAAATTTTTTGAGGACCAATCCATTTGTGACAGAAAGTTGCAAAGAGGAGCACAGGCAAAGTAAATCGAGTGGGAACCATGCTATGACACTTTCACCATTCTAACTTGTCCATGCAACTTTATCTATTCATGTTTATTGCTCCAATATCTGTTTGAATATATTCAGGTTTGGAGAAGTTGGTAGTTGTTTTAAAGTAATTTTTTGAGTGACACAATCGCTCTGGCTAAATCAGTGACCACAGGGGATGTATCTGATGTAGCAGCTAAATATAGACCTATGTTTGCCTGTTAACTAATTGCGCAGTAGTGCTCAGTTTTTATTTTTTTTGTAGGAGGGAGAGCATCAGGACATGAGAATGCTGACTGATATTGAGTTTAAGCTGTTAAGGGATGAACATTCCTTAAAATGAGGGTTCCTAAAATGGGAAAAAACAATGCTGGTATTTGGAATCTCTTCTTGCCATTTTAATAAAAGATTTGATTCTGTAACTTCAGAGCTTTTACAACACTAAAGCTGCATCAAACAAACATCCAGGCAAAGCATGTTCCAAGTCCTAAAGCAAATCCAAGCTGTTCGCACATTCACAAAGAATCTCAGATGAACTTATTCAGCCCTCAGGCTATGTCTAAACTATGAGCTAGGAGTTTGATTCCACACACACACACACACACACCCCTCTCCGCTTGGAACACACATTTGCGCCAGCACGAGTATAAATAGCCGTATCATTGGTAGCGGCAGCAGCGGCACAGCCCAGCTGTGTGGAGTATAAACCCACCAGCTTCAGGCGATGAGCGCGAACATGAGAATCACACCCCTAGCTCATAGGGTAGAGGGGACATAGCCTCAGTCACGCTGAGCCTCAAGAGCTAAATGCTGGGGAAGGCATTTTTGCTTCTAGCAGTACTGTGCAGGAGTTCTTTCCTTGGATATATTTGTCTACTCTAGTTCTGACCAAAGCAAGTCAATGTTTAGAAGTATGAAATGCTTTTGTCAGCTTGTTACAAAATGGTGTACCGATTAAAGAAAACTGCATGTAGTCTATTGCAGGTTACATCGGATCAACAGCCTTCATTTAATTTGCCTGATTTAAGCGTCAGGAGCAGAATTTCTGTTACTCTTGAAGAACATGTACATTTACATGGGAGCAGCATATCATCCTGGCAATATCAAGTTAAATCAGGGGGCGGGCCCGCAAAGAAACTGGGAACAGACCTTCACCATATTAGCTAGAATGTTTGTAATACCCAGTTCTAAACTAGTTTTTTGTAATTGTCCAAAATGCATTTTAGTAATCGTTTTTATGTCCATTCTTCAGTCATATGGTCAGATCCATCTAACTGGTAATTTGTACTAGATTATCTCAGTTTGTTTTGTGAACAAGTGATTCAACAGCCTATGAAAAGGGAGAATCTCATGTACTCCGTCTTTCCACAAAACGCCGTGGAATTTGTGTTTCCTATCATGTAGTCTTTGCTTACTTGCACCCAAATCAGCAGTTTACTTCCAGTTACAATTTTTATTCCATTCTATGGGATGGCCACTGGTTTCTTGTGAGTCGGGAGGATTGGTTTTATTCAATAAATGTCAGTATCTCTCCACTTCTCCCTTCACTCAAAAGGCCACTAAAATAATTATCATTTGTTAATGTTCAGAGCAGGAAGCTTTTAAAAAAAAAGTTGCTTGAAAGCTAATAATGGTACATGTGCCAGCTGCGTGCACGCTTGTATGTTACTACCTCAAGCAAAGAATCCAGTTTCCCAGGTCTCTCTTGTTTTCGTTTGTATTACCGTAGCACCTAAGAGCTCTAGTCATGGGCAAGGGTCCCATTGTGCAATGCACTGTAAAAATATAGAATAAAGACTGTGATGCTTACATTGAAATTAAGAAAATAAAATAATCTATTTCTCAGTTAAATAGACATGACTTATGGAGTCAAGTGCCAAATTCTCATTCTGAGGGCTGCTCTTCAGTGGCCTCCACAACCGAGGTATGGAGTACCTCCCTACCTCTAGCGGACAGCGTGTTCCTCTTCCACACAGAGGGGGGCATATATGGGTGGTGTCCTCGACTAAGTGACAGTAAAGGAGGAGGGCACACAAGCAGCCTGAATGAATCTCCAGGCTAACTACTCTGAAATAACTATTAACTAAGGGTAACAGTGAAGGTGAAGACCTCTTCTCCCCATTGACTTCCCCTGCAAGCCTCATGCTGCTCCAACAAGTTTTATATTTCCCTGGGGCTGTAGTAACCTTTGCACAGCTCTTATGCGGGAAGAGTAAGATTCTGAGATCTGTTCATGGGTGATAGAGTTGTGCACCTTATTTATTTGGTTGTACCTATGCACCCATCCCCACGGCCTGGGTATAGTGCCCGTTCTCCCCTACACCTTCTACACTGAGTACTTAGGCTGGCTCCACTCCTGCAAGACCATTTGAGAGCTCTGGCTTTATTAGTGAAAAGAGATTGGCTTTGGCTTTGTACCTTCCAAATGCAGGTGTCTGAGGCAGGAATAGAGTTTTACTTCAGGTTTTAATAGCAACAAACATCTTTTCATCCTCTGTGTTTTACAAGGATCTGAGCATATTAAATCAAATAATTATTCTGGCTGCAATGATGGATTTTAAAAATCATTTAATTAACATATAATTATTGAAATTTGCATAATTAATAAGCTGTAGTTTGCCAAAAGGCAAGCTTTTACTACTGATGAACCTCTGTTTGATCAAGTTCTCAATGTTTTAATTCTTCTAGATGAAAAATTAAAAACAGTGGTCTAATAGTGCATTCATTTTCCATTAGTTGATCTATATAATATGGATGGAAGATAAAATACATTTAGCAGTTAATTATAGCAACAATAAGAGAATTACAAAACAATTTAATTTTTGACCATTTCCTTCCATTGACTGGGAATTCAACTCACTTATACATTTGTTTTATATCTCTTCAGTTTGTAGGGTTTTTTTTATATAAATGGCTATTAACTCCATAGCGATCATAATAAGGAAGCAATATGGGTAATGGTTATGACACTCCCCAACTCGCTCACTAAAGGTGGAGCTGTGAAATCGGATACTATAAGAACAGCTAATATCATTTTGGCTTCATACTTCAACGGCTCTGAGTTGGAATATCATGCCCTAGAGAAAGGTCAACTTAATCCTCTGTGTTGTGAGTAGTAAGTAATTTATATAGTGTTTCCAGTAGAAAAGCAGTTTAATGGACCTGCAGGTAATGTTTAATAACTGAGAATGTAAGTTAAATTGACCAGCTGTTACATGTGTCTGCACTTGCTGTAATGGCATGTGAAATTGTGAGAAATTTCACACATTTTGCTTCAGTTTATTCTAATTGTCCTCTCACAATTAAGAGAACACCCTTTCTAAATTAAATGTAAATCCAGGGTTTATTGAAACTCAGTGTTCCTCAGTATGCTCACTCATCTTCAGGGCTGTGTTTTGAAAGTACTGCATAAAACTCCTTAACACTCAGCTGAAACAGGTCTTCATTGCAAATGGCACACTGCGGTAAACTCAGACACATCTTTTCTTTTCTTTGCACAAATGAGGTGCATCCGGGTAATCTATTTACTGATTTCACTTGGAAAAACTTTCAAAATAATAGAAGTCTGATAATATATATGTTCAGGGCTGTTTATAAAGAGGTTGGTGATCAGTTGTTCTCAATGAGCCAAGATAGTCAAGAAAGCAACCCCATGCTCTGGGTGTCCCTAAACATCTGACTGCTTAGAAACTGAGACTGGATGATGGGGTGGATCACTCGATAAAGTGTCCTGTTCTGTTCCTACCTCTGAAGAATCTAGCACTTGGCACTGTTTGAAGACAAGATATTGGGCTAGATGGAGCACTGGTCTGAATTAATATGGCTATTTTTGTGTTCTTAGGTACAAGGAGGACAAGAGGTAATTGGCTTAATCTGAAGCAGGGAAGATTTAGATTAGCTATTAGGAGAAACTTTCTCATTATAAGGATAGTTAAACACTGGAATAGGCTTTCAAGGGAGGTTGTGGAATCCCTTTCATTGGAGGCTTTTAAGAACAGATTAGATAAACACCTACGTATACTTTGTCCTGCCTCAGTGCAATGGGGTTGGACATAGATGTCCTCTTGAGGTCCCTTCTAGGCCCATGTTTTTATGATTTCTATGAATTTTAGAGGTATTTCAATGCTTAGCACATTCATTTTTTCCTCTTTCCTGTGTGTGTTGCTTGAAAAACTGGCATGAAGAATCATCATTAGTGTAAGTCCTCAAAGTCCGAATCTAGTGACCTGACAAATGGTTGCCATGGAGAGGATTGTGAGGTCAGAGGATTGACTTCAGTTTTGAAGGAAGAAACCAGCCGTAGCTGGAACTCTGGAAAAAAAAAAAGTTCATAATTGCATAATGCAGCAATGAAGGGGTTATTTTCCTTTAATTAAAAATAATCAGAGTACCATTCAGGATGATTCCACATTTGAAGTGTTCTGTGAATCATCCTGAATTTATCACACTGAATATCACTGACTTAAGCACAGAAATATTTTTTGTTTACCCAGGAACTTGCAACATGCCCATCAACTTAGTATCTTGAGTGTCTTTGTGTGTAGATGGATGGACGTGAACAAAGTCTCTCATCTGTCTATATGTGAATTTGTGTGTGGTGTTTGAACTACCGGTAGTTAGTCCCTATGGTCTAACTATGCTCGCACTGTGGTCTGGTGACTGGGATACTGGATAGGAAGTCGGGAGATGTGGGTTCTGTTCCCAGATGGACCCCTGATGTGGTGTGGCCTTGGGCAAGGCACTTCAACTGTGTCTTTCTCTAAAATGGGGATAATATTTGACTCTTAAGTGTTTCAGAATCTACAGATGAAGTGTTAATAATGCTTAGCTCTCATAACATTATCTCTATTCTGACAAATGGAATAATTAAATATTAATTAGCCCTTTAAGGTAGGCTACCATGATTGTTTCAGTTGAACAGTATTATTCAGCATTTCCATTACTTGTGCATAATGTCATAATAGTAGTAATGGTGTGGTTTGATAATCATTCTGCCATTGGAAAGTAGCCAGCAAATGACCCTCTTTAATCTGATAATTCTACAAACTCATCTGAATTACTTCACTTGGTTAATTTAGTGCCACGGGGCAAATATTTGCTAAAGTGAACTACTTAAACGACAGGAGCAGTCTCCACATAATCTCTATCTTGCATGCACTAATGTTTGGTGCTTTATAAGTGATCTTTCACCATCTATCTCTGTGAAGGGCTATCCTTTCCCCAACACAGTCATTTATCTGGTGTGAACAGTACAGTATTTATCTCGCAGCCCACAATCTGCAGTTTAAATATCCACAAATTTGGAGTAACAAGTGAGACAATATTACATTCTTTAATCTCTGTTAGACATCTGCCTTGTGTATGGTTATCAAAATCTTGAACTGAATGTTTCTGTAACTAGTAGAGCTGGCCAGAAGAGTTTTGCCGAAATGATATTTTTGTGAAATAAGCTATTTCATCAGATGTATCTTTTATGAAATTGTTGGGAAGGTGAGAGAGAGAGAGAGAGCGAGAGAGAGAGAGACTATAGCCTGCTGCTTCGGGCACGGGCCTGAAATGTGGGAGACCCAGGTTTAAGTGCCTGCTCTGCCTGATTCAGAGCAGAGTTTTTCACCCCAGAACACTCTGAATTAGGGAGAACCAGGGATTTGAAGCTGGGTCTCCCACATCCCAGGCCTGTGCCTGAAGTGGCAAACTGTGGAATGTGACACACAAATGCACACACGTGTTTTTTGACACAACCTAATTTTCACAAAAATGTTCAAATGGCTTTGGTTTTGTTCTGCTGTGAAATAAAAACAAATTTTGAAATCTCAAAAGTTGTCACAAAATGGAATTGTGATCCTCCGGTAAGGATTTCTTAGAAGTGTTTTATTCAGTAGTTGTTTGACTTGAATAGAAAACATTAAAGAAAATGTTTATAAATGTATAGTCATACTTCTGTGTTTTAAAAAATGTACCACATTCTATGCGAGTAAAATACAAGTTGGTGATAGTAAAGATTTGATAAGCACTCATGGGATGGATGTCTGCATTGCTTATGAATGTTGAAATCACAAGGGAGTTATATAGGTCATCCCAAATGATTAACAACTTTGTGCCATGCCATACCACCGTGTATTCCACATATGGCACATTCAACAGAGAATATATTTTAGAAATATTAAAGCATTTATTGAGATTACTACTTGTATCCCACCACTTACTAAGCCAGGCTTCCTGATGATCAGGAGTCCAACTTTAAAAGGCTCAGAGAGGAGAATTATAACTAATACATTAAACATCTAAAAATAGCCAAAAATAGCTCTTGTATATTTAAAAAATTTCTGCAGTAGTAGTAAGTACACTGGCCTGTTGGAAATGTTAGAGGGTAGTTGAGGTGCATGAGTGTAACTTATCTGATCGTATATACATTGCTTCTGTGTGTGCGCACACACCTAATACAATATTAAACTAGTTGAGATCTAGTTGGTTTCAATTAGCCATGATTGTTAGGAAAATAAGCAGTGGTGTGTTGTGGTTTTTCTTGGGGCGGGAAGTGCAGTGTTAAATAATAAACTGATCCTGGGAAAATGTAACCGGTCTTGATAAAATCACTGTTCCTAAAGTTACAGATACAGTCATGACAATAAAAACAGAAGAAATGGAAGGAAAGGTTTGAGTACAGAAGGCTCCAGCATACCCTATGAAAACCGTGATAGGGACACTTGCTGTGTGTATCAAAGGGTTCTGGAGAGAGTCCTCATTACAGTTAGATAAATAGCAGCTAAATGATTCTTCCATTCTGTAGTAAATTAACTAGAACTGCTAAAAATGTCTTGCATGCATCTGTCTGTACAAATACAAAATAGTAAAAATTAACGGCTGGTGGAAGTCTTTCAAAATCCAAACAGACTAATAAAAGAAACAATCTAAGGACAGTTTATTAGCATATGTTAATATATTGTGGAGGATTTTCCCTATTCTTGATGGTTTATAGAACAGAATATCCATAGGAATTGCTGTTTCCATAATAGGCACACATTTTTAGATTCTGGAAAAAAATTAGTTTTCTATCATTCATCCACATTGTTGTACAAATAATATGCTTTCTTGAATACTTTTCCTGGTTAGCAACCCAATTTAATCTTCCCTTCTAGAAAATTGTTAGATAGGGATTCTCTAGGAAATCAAATTTAGGGTTGTCCTTTGGGGTGTTATTGGGTTGGTTTTAAATGGTGCTTTGCAAATTACTGAAATTTAGAACCAAAAACCACTGCAGAATTTTAGCGAATTTGCAAAATAGTTAAAGGGATGTTGCTGTATTGGGAAGAAAATTAGGGTATGCCCAAGCAAAATAGAAGCACTTGAAAACATTGTAGTGGAAAAGAGAGCCCAAGACTTGCTAATTCTGATCTTTCTGGCAAGATACAATTTGCACGGGGACGTTCCCAGTGAAGTACAGTATTTTACAATTTAGGCTGTAATATTGTCCCATGTATAATAAAATCTGGATTGTAGTATATACATAGAATGATGAGCCTGCATGATAAGTAACCCAAACATCTCATCTTTGTCTGAGAAGATGCTCTCTGACACCAAGAAAACCTATGTAAATTTATTAGGGCTGTCAAGCTATTAAAAAAATTAATCTCGATTAATTGTGCAATTAATTGCACTGTTAAACATTAATAGAATAGCATTTATTTAAATATTTTTGGATGTTTTCTACATTTTCAAATATACTGATTTCAGTTACAACACAGAATACAATGTGTTCAGTGCTCACTTTATATTTATTTTTGATTACAAATATTTGGACTGTAAAAAAAAAACAAAATAATATTTCCATTCACCTAATACAAGTACTGTAGTACAATCTCTTTATCATGAAAGTTGATTTTACAAATGTAGAATTAGGTACAAAAAAACTGCATTCAAAAACAAAACAATGTAAAGCTTTAGTCCACTCAGTCCTATGTCTTGTTCAGCCAATTGCTCAGACAAACAAGAGTGTTTACATGTGCACGAGATAACGCTGCCCTCCTCTTGCTTATATTGTCACCTGAAAGTGAGAACAGGCGTTCACATGGCACTGTCGTAGCTGACATTGCAAGATATTTACATGCCAGATGCGCTAAAGATTCATATGTCCCTTCATGCTTCAACTACCATTCCAGAGGACACGCGTCCGTGCTGATGACAGGTTCTGCTTGATATGATCCAAAGCAGGGCGGACCAACACATGTTCATTTTCATCATCTGAGTCAGATGCCACCTGCAGAAGGTTGATTTTCTTTTTTGGTGGTTCGAGTTCTGCGATTTCCGTATCGGAGTGTTGCTTTTTTAAGACTTTTGAAAGCATGCGCCACAGCTCATCCCTCTCAGATTTTGGAAGGCACTTCAGATGCTTAAACCTTGGGTTGAGTGTTGTAGCTGTCTTTAGAAATCTCACATTGGTACCTTCTTTGCGTTTTGTCAAATCTGCAGTGAAAGTATTCTTAAAACGAACAAGATGTTCTGGGTCATCATCAGAGACTGCTATAACTTGAAATATATGGCAGAATGCGGGTAAAACAGAGCAGGAAACATACAATTCTTTTGCAAGGAGTTCAGTCACTAATTTAATTAACACATTTTTTTTTTTTCAATGAGCATCATCAGCATAGAAGCATGTCCTTTGGAATGGTGGCTGAAGCATGAAGGGACATACGAATGTTTAGTGTATCTGGAACATAAATACCTTGCCGTGTCGGCTACAAAAGTCCCATGATTCTTATCTCCCGTAACGTAAACAAAATTGTTTTTGTTAGAGTGACTGAACTATAAATAGGACTGAGTGGACTTGTAGGCTCTAAAATTTTTCATTGTTTTGTTTTTGAGTTCAGTTATGTAACAAAATAATTGACATTTGTACGTTGCACTTCCATGATAGAGATCGCACTACAGTACATTTATGAGGTGAATTGAAAAATACTATTTCTGTTGTTGTTTTTACAGTGCAAATATTTGAAATAAAAATAATATAAAGTGAGCACTGTACGCTTTGTTTTGTGTTGTAATTGAAATCAGTATATTTAAAAATGTAGAAAAATATTCAAAAATATTTAATAAATTTCAACTGGTATTCTATTGTTTAACAGTGAGATTAAAACTATGAGTAATGGCGATTTAATTTTTTTGAATTAATCGCATAAGTTAACTGCGATTAATCAACAGCCCTAAAATTTATATTTAAAAGTGCACTTAAAATAGGCCAGCGTGATTGCCTGATAGCATTGTGTTGTTCAAGAACAGCTTCTGAGGTTTTCCTTAGTGGACTACGAGCTTCAGATGGATAGTTGAAATTTAACACTTGGCCCATGGAAAGGAAGAGACTGACATATGCTTCATACTTGGGCACCCTCTAATGGATGGTTGAATATTACTGCAGCCTTGAAAGAACATGCTACTATTCGGTTCAGGATAAGAAATGCGATTAATGTAGCCTCTTATTATTGAGGAAGGTACAGCTTAGACATTGTCATTTCCCATGAAAGGGAATGTGAGCTTTCTCTCACACAACCGTGTCCCTTCAGCAGCTGAGCCCCACTTGGGTTCTTAGGACGGAGGGATAACTGCAGTGAGGAGAATATTAAACTCAGGATGGATGAAGGATTATTTTTACTTCATGTAACTTGAGACTTACATCAGGCTATGTGTATTGCTTAGTCCCACTTACAGGGTGTTGCAAACAATTCAGAAAAACTTCTCCATACCAAAAATTACAGGAGTTTGATATATCCTCAGACTGTTTTTCTGTGAGCAAAAGTTGTGTGTAGAAAGAAAGTAAGTTGTGGCACCTTAGAGACAAACAAATTTATTTGAGCATGCTCGGCAGTTCCAAAACTATGCGCTAATAAATTCGTTAGTCTCTAAGGTGCCACAAGTACTCCTTTTTGCAGATATAGACTAACACGGCTGCTACTCTGAAAGTTGTGTGTGTTAGTGTGGTCTTTACAGACTCAGGACACAGTGTACAGCAATGGTAATGTGTGGTGTTGTAGAAGCAGGACCGGCTCTAGGCACCAGCAAACCAAGCACATGCTTGGGGTGGCAATTTTTTTTGCTTCAGCGGGACTCTGGCGTCCCCCCCCCTTTTTTTTTTTTGGCTTTGGGCGGCAAAAATCCTACAGCCAGCCCTGTGTAGAAGTATACAAAATGGAGCCTGATTTCTGTATGGGTTGCACAATTAAAAGTTTTTGAACTTAAAAATCAGTGCAGGACCTGGGGGAAACATTAGAACATTTTAATTCTGTGCTGAGTTCTGCCAGCAAATTTAATTATGAAAGATCATTGAGGTTAACGTTGTTGTTGTTCTTCCCTCATGGGTAACCGTTTTTGTTTCTGTTTTTTTTTTTTTTTTTTAAAAGAGCTTATGTGGGTCAGGTTTCAGAGTAGCAGCCGTATTAGTCTGTATCTGCAAAAGGAAAAGGAGTACTTGTGGCACCTTAGAGACTAACACATTTATTTGAGCATAAGTTGTAGCTCACTAAAGCTTATGCTCAAATTTGTTAGTCTCTAAGGTGCCACAAGTACTCCTTTTCTTTATGTGGGTCACTTGCTGTAAACTTTCAGTGAATAGGGTCTCTGCTTTAATGGGTTCTTTTAATGAAAGAATATTAACAAGCTAAATATGTGCAAAATAGGTTCAAAATACAAAGACTGATCAGGCCACTTAAGAACAGCTCAAATGTATGGTTAGATTCCTGCCCCTCCCCCCTTTTTTTTTAAATCAAGTTGCTGCTTTTAATGAACAGGATGAGATTGTTACAGCTAAGCACTTTAACTATGAAAACTATGATTAGGTCATATTTATTACAATGAAAACCATTGCATAGCTTCTTATCTTACAAATGTTGGTGGTTATACTGCTCTGCACATCAATAGCATTCACTGCACTTCTTTCATCTGAAGATCTCAAAAAACAATCAGTGGATTAAGCTTTTTACCACCCTTGTTGGGCTAGCTTTGCAATATTCTGCTTGCCCGAGGATGAGACTTTTTATAGTTGAATGAAATATTAGATTGTCCATCATTGAGTATATTTTGAGCTCAGGTACAAGACTGTGTTATGCCCCCCTCACAGATTGGGAAACTGGGCTATTAAGTGGTTAAATGACTTTTCCACGGTCACACAGCAAATTAGATGCAGAGCTAGGAGTTAAAATGCAAATCTAAGTCATCTAATGTATTTATCCTAAGAGTTAACTGCTTACTTATATAGGGGGTAGGGTGGAAGGCATTTGAATTGAAGCCAGGGTTTGCCATGGGGGAAGATGGTAATAGAATTTATGTGTAAGGCAGGAGAATTTAGTGTGTTGAAGCTTTAAAAAACAAGCAAACAAAAAACCTTGTAACCAATAAAATGTAAACCTATCAACCTGATAATTTTGTATGTTGTATCCTGTTTCCTCACCTTATCTTATCAGTCATTAGATTGCATGTTCTTCAGACAGGAAATGCCTTTGCTGTTTGGCAAGTGTCTAGCATATTTTGGGCTCTGCTGGAATCTAAATAATATTAATTTGCAAACTGGACACCATTAAATTAGGCTTGAATAAAGACTGGGAGTGGATGGGTCATTACACAAAGTAAAACTATTTCCCCATTCTTATTTCTCCCCCCTTACTGTTACTCAACCTTCTTGTCAACTATTGGAAATGGGCCATCCTGATTATCACTACAAAAGGTTTTTTTCTCCTGCTGATAATAGCTCACCTTAATTGATCACTCTCGTTATAGTGTGCATGTTCTCTGTGTATGTGTGTATATATACGCACACCTCTACCCCGATATAACACAACCCAATATAATGTGGGTTAGCATACAACACTGTAAAGCTCTGACATGCTGCTCTGAGCAGCATGTTAAGGGTGCCAGGCCAGGCCGGGGCTGAGGGGTTAGATAAGGGGCAGAGGGTCTCGGGGGCGGTCAAGGGCGCCCCCCCACCCCCAGGGTCTGGGAGGCAGGAGCTGTGGGGGGGGGTCACTTTTGGGGGCCCCGCAGTTCCAGAGTGACCGGGGGATTAGCGGGGAGCCGGGAGCTGCCCGCTCCGCTTCCCTCGCCTTGGCCCCAGCCATGTCGCTCGGGGGAGGGGGCTTGGGGGAAGGGATCCCCCCCGCACTCACCGGCAGTGGCAGAAGTAGAGCAGCCCGGCCCCAGCCCACTCCAGTCCGCCAGCTCCCCGCCGTGGCTCTCTGCTTCCCGCCGCAGGTGAGTGCAGGACCTTTCCCCAACCCCCCCCTCCCAGCGACGGGGCCGGGGCAAGGAAAGCAGAGTGGGCTGGGGCTGCGTCACTCCGCTTCCCGCTGCCGGTGAGTACAGGGGTGTCCTTTCCCCAACCTCACCGGCGGTGGGAAGCAGAGCTCCATGGCGGGGAGGTGGCGGAGTGGAGCAGGCTAGGGCCACGTTGCTCCGCTTCCCGCCGCTGCTGGTGAGTGCCTGTCGGGGCGGGGTGTGTGGATAGGGGTCGGAGCAGTCGGGACAGGGAGCAGGGGGATTGGGTAGAGGGTGGGGTCTGGGGGTGATTAGAGATGGGGGTCTCTGGAGGGGGCGGTCAGGGAGCAAGGAATGGGGGGGGCCAAAGCAAGTTCGATATAACGCGGTCTCACCTATAACTTGGTGAGATTTTTTTGTCTCCCGAGGACCGCGTTATATTGGGGTAGAGATGTATCTTCCTACTGTATTTTCCATTGCATGCATCCAATGAAGTGGGTTTTAGCCCACGAAAGCTTAAGCTCAAATAAATTTGTTAGTCTCTAAGGTGCCACAAGTACTCCTTTTCTTTTTGCTGATACACACTAACACAGCTACCACTATGAAACCTAAATAATATCTCTTGATTCTCACTCCTATACCGTAACAGTTTGAAGAGTCTTTGTTACTCTTCATGTTACTCTTCCTGTTAGCTTTTCCATTGGCATGTAGGAAGCATGGTTCAGTTTCATTCCTACACCCACTCCACAACTTGATGGGAGCTGCGTGTTCAAGCCAGGGTTGGAAAATGTTTTGTGTCACAGTGGTAGCACCTCTGAAGTGGCCAAAGGTAGGTGTCCTTTGGTATCTGAAGGAGTTTACTGGAGAAAAGAAATTGGAGGCTCATGCTTACCGTGGTAGATCTAGGAAGACAGAATCTCAAGGTTCTAGCAAATGTTTACTGTGATATTTCTAAGTCATACGTGCTTTTTAAAATTTCATCCTGGGCTTTTAAAGTTTAGGCCATAACTAGTAAACTACTTTGATCCTTCTAGTTAAGATATTTCTAAATCACTTAGGTGCTTCTGAAAACGTTACCCAGGTGACTAATCCTATACATTCTGTAACTCCTAAGAATTCCATTTACGGGACTAAATGTATATTAGTTCTTGAAATGATAAATTAGAGGACAAATGGTATGCTCATCCATTGTGAGTTCTGTGAACAAGCAAGCAAGACAAATGGAAAAAAAAGCTGTGTTTCCTGTTTGGCATTCAGTTAGTCAGGCAGCTTTTCCATTACAGAGTTACTTCGGCTGGTATTTGAGGCTGGTTATTAGTGTGCCCAGTGAGCCATGCATTCTTGGGGTAGCTGTGTTTTTAAAACAAAGTCTGAAAGCTTGATCTGCTTTAATTCCACTAAACCAGAGTTCCTGCTTTTGGAGGCACTTTAGCAGAGCTTGTCTTTTCACTTTGTGCATACAGAGCTTCAAGATAAACAAAGCTTTCAGAATAAACATGCATTTCAGATTTTTCTGTTATCTTTTGGGGGCTGTGGAGGGGGAGATAGAATCAATAGGAACAAAATAACTAAAGAGACAAGGAATTTTATCTCCTGTCTAACCTAAAGGAAAGAACTGAAAATTGTATGACCTCTTGGAGATTTTCTTCAGTACAGGGATTTCCCTTAGTGTTGTCTCCTTTGCGCTGGATAGATGCCAGGATGCTCACAAATCTTCACAACTGATAGTTTAAAAAGTGGTTTCATATGTAAAGTGTTTTATTTTAAAAACAAACCCATCCCCTTGAGAGGCAATATGGTATGTTCCACAGATTACCTCTCTTCAAATCACTTCTAGAACCCTATCTGTTCTAAGGTGTCTACCAGTTTAATATTCATACACCCTTTCTTATTTGAACTGTACCCATTTGTGCTTTTATACTGTAAACTCTTTTGGACAAAGGCCTAGTTTCATTTTCTGTGTTCTGTATGTTTTGTTAGCTGTGAAGGCCTGTGTATGTACTGTATATGAAATGTAAATGGTAGATTAACTTTTTTAGATACTACTGTTCATAAAAACTAACTTATTTTTTCTCCCTAAAACTACACCATTGCAACTCTTGTCTGTCTAAACTAGCAAGAAGTGTTACTGATTTCAGTCAGGCTAGTAACATCTCCACAGACCTGATAAGTCTACTGATTTCCCCAGCTGACTGCTGCTGCTTAGCCCAAAGTACTGGCAAACACAGCCAATCTATTGCTTTTTCTAGTGCTGGGCTCCAGTCCCAGTGCAGGGAGACTTTATATGAAATTGCAGTGATCTGCATTTAAGTATTCTCTATCTAGATGGTCTAAATGCAGATTAATCACATTCAAGTTTGAATTTGCTAGACCATCTTTTGGGGCTCTGCTCAGTCTTCTCTGAGGTCAGAAAGCAATTTTTTTTCCCCTCAGGGCGGAAAAAAGAAGATGCTCAAGGATCCAAAAATATTTAGAATGCAGCCTTAATATGCTTCTACCAGTTCTTCCTGAAATACCTGTATAGATATGATGAACATGGCTTCACAATTCTGTATTTCCTTTTTCAGTATTAGGTTTGTTAGGCTGGAACTGAAAGGGATTTGTTTCCCTCATCCTCCTCCACCTTGGGGTTTGTCTGTGTGAAAGAGAGAATAAGGAAATTGAATATTGCAAATATGGCATGGAAATGCATTCAATTTCCTCACACTGGCACTAGTTTAAATGTAAAATGAAAAGGAATATGGTATTAATGTTTATGCCTGAATTCATGCAAATATATGGAGAGGTTTCAAAATTTTAAGACTGTGCTTGTTATGAGAGCAGGGATTCTCACCATGCTTTGCCACTTCTTATTGAAGAGTATCTTGTGGACATCTTCTGTCTCATTTGTGGTCATGCATCATCCTGTACCAACCACTGCAGTTGCCGATGTGGAAAAATATTTAGCTGTGTATTTCAATTGATTTGAATGTGATGTGTAAGATAATGCTCCCGTTAGAAACTTGACTGCATACTATATCCTGTATTCTATTATATACATTTAATAACACACAATGGTATTAAAGCTATACATTTAATGAACTAAACAGGAGTAACCGTGTAGGTGTAGCCATGGGCTCCTGTGAACAGATGTTTGCAGGATTGGGCCCTTCATGTGTCAAGGCTAGCTTTCCCTTTTAGCTTCTGAGGTTTTTGAAAGGGGAAAGGAAAATGTTGACTGCTAGAATTATAGACCTTGTAAATACCTTGAACCAACCAGCACAGAACTGGTTATACATATCTGTAAAATTAACACTTCCCCCTATAAATGTACAATATAAAATTTTTAAATATGCTTGATTTGGATAAGCTTTGATAAAGGCCCTTTTATTGTAAAGAGTATGTCTAGGGGCTAAGTTTAAAACTGGAGCCTTATTTTCCCTGTTAAGGCTTTCAAAAAGTGTCTGGATTTTTGCCCAGTATAAAAATATTCTTGAGTTTTGGTTAATACGTAATGCAAATTAGTGAAGAGGATTTGCTCCAACTTTAAAAAACAAACAAAAAAAACCCCACTTGGTCTGAGGACCAGACAGTCTTTATTGCAAAAGGTGATTATTATTTTTAAATTGAAAATGTGAAACAGGGTTTATGATGTTTTTTCAGCCTTAGCTACAGAAATCACAATTGGTGACTGCTATTATTATTGCATGCAAAATTTCCATTTTATAATGAGGATTTATTTGTTCAATCATGATAAAATATAAAATGCATTGCTGAATGTGGCCCCCAACCCAAGTTTCTTAAATGTTATCATTGGATGTGGTTTATTACTATGGTTATTATAATAATGTAATATGCATGCTGCAGTAGCACCCTTAGTTGGGACTGGTGCCCCATTTATGTTGGCCTCTACACAAAGATATTCCCTGCCCTGAAGAATTTGATCTAAGAAAAGTGACATACAAAGGATGGGGTATGGGGGCGGGATACAGTCAAATACATAAAATGCTTACCTTATTTTTTTAAAATAACCTTATAAGATGTTGACTGTCCTTACTGCCTCTCATAAGTTAATGGGAAGAACCATTTATAGTACAGCCACGTCCAAGAGTATCTGAAGAAAATGCAGCATGGTGCTATTGTTATTAACATGAAAATCTCCTTTTACCTGAAACAAGTCTTTGACATACTCTGTCCATGGAACTTACAGATCCATGTGATAACATTTCCTTTGCAAAACAGAAGCAACTGCTAACTTTTGCACTGAAGCAGCAGGGCTAACCAGAAAGACTTGTGAAATTAAAGACTGCCATCTCCTTGAAAGCAAATGCAAGAGATGCACCTTACCATTTTCGCCCTTCCTCCCATTACGAAGTCTCATATTGTCCAGATTGCTGTGGATCCCCTTACTAAATGAGTTTTGTAGCTCTAAGTTAACTTTCTGCCACTATCGTTTCAGGCTGATGACTGTGGGTGTTTGTGTATCCATTAAGCACGCTGCCAGGACTTGTCCACCACTTTCTACCTCTCCCATTAAACGGCTGTCAGCCGGTTTACAGAGCTGCTCTCTTGCTCTGCATTAATTGCTGCAAGCCACTGGACGCAATGAAAAGCATCCATAAAAGAAGAGCACAGAGTTGGCATAGAGGTTGCTAAAAGTAAATAGAAATGCCATGAGCAGTTAGGTCAGATTTCATATGTAGTCATATCACTGTGGTTAGCAGAAAGGAGGTGTCAATTTTTTTTTAAATTCTTCCTTTGCTCAACTAACCTCTCTCCTCCTATTCCTACCACCCAAAAAGGAAATGGTGTAGATCTAAACAAGTGCATATTGGTGGCATCTTGGATAAAGCACTCTCATTAAAGTTGTATATAGCACCCTGCTGAGTTTTACGATTGGTTCTGAAATGAAAATCTGTTAGAATTAGATCAAACATTATCCCAGCTGAGATAAATAATGTGAAGAAGGTTAATGATTTGTCCATGAAAGTCAGCATATAAAAAGTTTACTACAAGGATGGGGTTTTCAAAGGAAATAGTCTGGCAGTTGGATGTGGGTTGGAGAGGCTTCACCTAGTCTGCTTGCCTTTGAATTAGGTAGAAATAGCATGTAAAGTATATTTTCAGAACTGGAGGTTTTAGGCTAAAGAGCTTTGTCTAATAAAGAGGCCTTTCAGCACTCACTTGGATGTTACTTATATGTATATGGGTTTTTTTAAAATGCTGAATTCAGAAATCTACTTATTCCTAGAAGGTCTAAACGAGATTGTGGCCCATTATGCTAGGCACTCTATAAATATGTACTGAGTCAGTCATCGTCTGAGGAACTTAGTCTAAAGAGACAAGATGGACATATGATGAAAGGGGAAACAGGCACACAGGTAAATTGATTTGCTCAAGGTCATACAGCTGGTCAGTTTCAGAGCAGGGACTAGAATGCACATTTATTAAGAACTAGTCTGGGGCCCTATCCCGCCTCCCAAGAATTTCTGCTGTAAGAGTTTTTCTGTCTTCACTTTCCTTTCCTTCCTTTCCCTACCCCTTCACATTTCTGCAGAGCTCTGAGTTGCTTACCCAATAAACCGCCTTCCTGAAGACCCACATTATCTATCCATCATCATAGCCAAAGATGACAGGCTCTTTTGGAGGTGCTGCATTTTAAATTGTTGGGGAGTCTGACATTCAATGATAGAAACTGAAAATGAAGGGCCTTATTTGTTCTAATTTTTCCTGGGAATTTATTGGTATTTATTACTACAACAAAGACAGCTGAAAATTGGTGAAAAAATTAGTAATAATTTTTCTACGTAAATATCGGGGTTATTTTGGTGAACGGAAGGACGGGGGGAATGTATTCAGCAGATTAATACTTTGATGAACAGAATTCAGTGTGGTTTGCTGCAGAACTAAAACAGAACTCAAAACACAATGCCACCTCTGAGTTGAAGAAAACAATATGTCTTTTAATCCCCCAATAAAACTTTTGAATACTTCCTTGTGTTCTGAAATGTATTCTGATACAGATTTGAATTTTCTTCCCATTTTAGTGTCGGATTTTTAAACCGTTATCTGCTAACAGCTTGAAATGTATATGCAGTGGCATGAGATTCATCAGTATGTTCAGATGTGCACGCGCTTCAGAGCTTGCATGCATGCCTGTTTGTTTGTTGTGTATTGTCTAAACTAATATATAGCTTTACTTCAACAGGCAGCTTTGTATATGCACACAACCTAATGTATTATAATACATATATCTCATGCAATGTACTGTATGTTCTTAATAACACAAGTTATTTTTTATATATTTGAATAATACAAAAGTAGGGCGAAAAGCGGGCTGGGAGAAACAAATACTTGTAAAACCCCAGATTTTTTGTTAAAAATCAGTTTAAACTGAAAACGAAGGGGCTTAATGATAGCACACTTTTCTTCACAACCTCTTTCCCCTCAGGAGCTAAGGTTGCTGCTTCCAGTCATGAAAGAATTAGTTTGTCTTTTTTAAGTCTTAAATTGTTGTCAACTACTCAGACACAAGTTAATGTGTTTCTGCATTTTTCAGAGATGTAGGGTGACCAGATAGCAAGTGTAAAAAATCGGGATGGGGGTTGGGGGGTAATAGGTGCCTATATAAGAAAAAGCCCCCAAAATTGGGACAGTCCTTATAAAATCGGGACATCTTGTCATCCTACAGAGATGCTATGTACAAATACAGGTATTTAAATTTAATCCTGGAGGTGAGAATAAGAAATCTGATTTGTCACAAGCTCTTTGATAGGGGACTCAAAATGCAGCAATTTCAAATTCCTTTTAGGGCCAGATTTCTCTCGCTTTATAGACACAGTGGCTTCATTGTTACTTGAAAAAAACAAAGCTGAATTGCATTCAAACCAGCTGTGGAGGGAGGAAACTGCTAGACACAAGGCCTAGCAAGTGACACTGACGTTTATTGTTCACTGTTAGAATGTTGCCAGACTATTTTGAATCCAGCAATTTGTAACACTGTAAAAGACATCAATATTTTTTTAAGTTTTGTCATTTATTATTTGGCCTAAATGACTAGCGATTAATTTTTCCTTTTCAAATAAGATGACTTAGATTGTTAATAGTCCCTTGGTAAGAGATCACTATGGGACTTGAATGAAGCAGAGAACTTTCGCTAAGGGTTCTTTATTATGCAAACATGAAAAAGCATTCTGTACACGAAGGCCTGGAGTATACAGTGGGTCAAGTTGTGCGTTTTGGGCCAGGGAGGTGCAGCTCCATTGACTATGTTGATATTATGAATTGAAGAGCAGAATTGGACCTAAACATCTTGCAAGATGAAATTCTGTTATTGCAAACAAATGGAAAGAACTTCTGTGGTCTTGTAGAAAATGTAGCAAACGTTCAAACATAAACTGGGTTTCCCATGTTCACCAGGAAGGTATGTTGTATGAGTGGGTTATTGAATGCACACATTAACTGCTGATCATGTAAAGAGATATTATATATATATATATAAAAAGAACAATGTATTTTAGGGTTAGGTTTATGTATTTTGAGTATTTTTGTGACTATTTTTAGCAGTTGTTGCTTCTTTGTCTCCCATGAATCTATGATGAAAGTTCAACAGTCGTCTGCATTGTGATGTTGCGAAATCTATTAATTCTTTGAGTTCATTGTGACTTTCTTGGAAAAAGACAATTGCCTTTTAAGCATGACTTTTAAAAAAAAAAAAAAAAAATCCAGTATCTCATACTTTCTGGTGGGAGTTGCTGTCCTAAGGAAAGATGAATTTTGTCTGTTGGATACCCTATAATTTTTCATAATTATTCTTGATGTTCTCACCCAATAAACAAGACTGGCAATTTATTTCTATCCTCTGAGGAAGCTCATAGTTTAATGGATGAAACATCAGACATAATGAAGAAAAATGGCTTGCTGTACACACCAATGTAAGAAATGCATCTTTATGAACTTTACGTGTTCAGACTTAGATATAGTCAAAAGGTCCACTTTAGTTTCTAAATTTCATCTGTCCTACGCATTTAAAAATACCGTTGCATTTCACTCCCGTATGAACCAAAAAATAACTTCCAGTTTTTCCTTTCCTTGCCTGTATTCCTTCCCAGATTTAATCTAATCCTATTCTGTACAAACTTTCTTGTTTGGATTACATCTTAAAATAAAGAGCTGTCTTTCGGGTATCTGCATATCCTCTCCAGAGGAATATGCATATTGTCAATCACCATTAATTGCCGTTAGATGCCCACAGATTGAGGGAAGCATATCCCAAACCACTTTAGTATTGTGTTCCACTCATGCAATCTCTAAAAGTTGCAATGCAAAGCTGTTTATAATTAAATTAACCTCCAATCAGAAAGAGAAAACGTGTTAAATTTTCAAAAATAGGTAGGTACCTGTTCAAAGTGACTTGTGAGCTCCTATTTGCCTAAGTCAAGAGGACATAGGTTCCTGAATTTCTTAGGCGTTCTTGAAGGTTTTTCCCTGTATATAATGCTGGTTTGCGTTTTAACAGTGAATTGGAATACACAAGCTGAAGGCTATTTAAGAATCTAAATAGAATAGGCTCAAATAATAGAGAATAGAATAGGCTCAAATAATAATATTAGTAGCAGTACTGTGGGAAAAATAGGTCTCCAGTCAGAGAAGAAGGGATGGTCCAGTGATTAGGGCACTAGTCTAGGATTTGGGAGCCCCAGTTCCCCATTTATAAAATGGGGATAATAGCACTGTCCTACCTCATAAGGGTTTTGTGAGGATGAATATATTTAAGATTGTGTGGCACTCAGATACTAAGGTGATGGGGGCTATACCTATCTAAGATAGAACCAGGAATGTGTTGAATGCTGTAAAAACAAAGAAAGACAGTTTTCTGCCCGAAAGAGCTTCTAGTCACATGCACACTAATACAGAATTCACTTCCTCCTTTTTTATTTGCCAAAACCAGCATTCAGAGATCTGTTTTCCCTGCTTTTGTACAATGAAGAATGACAGATACCTTCAACAGTGTGGAGACTGCAACATCTTGCTCTGTTCTAGGTCCCCTCAGTTCTTTGGGGTAGGGTGGGGGGCTCAAAATCCTGAATTCAAGTCTTACCTGCTAAGCAAGAGAGTAATTTACTTTCTAAAATTTTGTTATGTACAGTATTTGTAATTTGATTGCATGTCTTTTGTTAATTAGAGATCTTAAATGTTTTGTTTCGCTATTAATAAATCAGTGCAAGTCACAAGCAGAGTGGCCTGTTGCAGAGTTACAAATCTAACTTAAGCATGTTTTGAGTTAGTATGTTCATTAGTGCATGAACCTGTAACTGAAACCTTATGAATGGATGAGGAATTGAGTTTTGTTTCCCTTATGTCTAGACTGTGATGTAGTTGATATATCCCTTTTACAGGCACCCATTGTTCCTCTTTAGTGAACCTTGACTCAGAAATCAGAAGGTCAGCTTTTAAACCAACGTAATAGCTCTAAATCCAGTGGTCCCCAAACTTTTAATGTCGCGTCCCTGCCCCCATTTTGTAATGCAATCTGTCCGTGCCACCCTGGGAGCTGCGGTCGGGGCCCAGGGTTGGGGGCAGAGCTGGGCTGGATGGTACTCCCTCCCTGACCCCTTGGGCGGGCTGGTCTGGACCCCGAAGTGCCCCCCATGTTCCTCCACACCCCTTTAGGGGACACACACCCCATGGTTTGAGGTCCGCTGCTCTAAATTCATTAGTGTGTTAAGACAAAAGTTCCAGATCTCATCAGCTCCAAAGAGTTTATCAATATAAATTGTATGTCCCTATGGTTTTTTCCCCCCCAGTGTCCATCTTCCCCTTCTCTTCTTTGGGTTTTACCAAATTAGAACTCAACAAGTGCTTTGGGCAGCTGTTAAATGCCGATATGTTAGCAGATGGTCCTGTTTTTATTAGTCATCAGAGTTTATCTTTCATAAATCTCTCTGCCCCCAAAAGTATTTATACAAGCACATAGCATGCATACGTGGAGATCTTCATCAGACAACAAAAGACACGCAAGCAGGTTTTTTTATGAGTCTGCTTTGTCTGGTTATATTAAAAGAAGAAATTTTAACCTTGGATAAATGCTTCTTAATACCTTGAAAGATCTCCTTTGCAAAGTTCTGTGATAAACCGTTCTCTGTTCTTCTAAGCCACACTCTTTTATGTACAGAAATATTTTAATAGAGATATATTGTTTGGTTTACTTAGAATTAAACCTATAAAATATTAATGAATGTACCAAGGATTTAAAACCCCAGTGGTGTCTGTGTAACTTATCTGACTTTGAGTATCGGGGGAGAGTCACAGAGAATCAAAGCAAAATTTTGAAGAAAAACTGTTCTTCATGGCTGGCTGCCTTAGTAAGTATAAAATATTAATATTTCTACAAAAGGCTGCTGCTCTCAACAGAGGCTATGCAACCAATCTGGATATCTGAGGGGAAAAGGTTCTGAATCAGCAAAAGCAAAAGAGATCTCACCGAGGCAGCAAAAGTAATTCATGCTAGCAGAGCTCTCTGAAGCCAAATGCAGTGGTTGCCACTCTTTTGTGCTTTCCTTTACTCCCTGTGGAGTGTTCTAGATGCTCATTGCTTTGGCAGCTTCCCACTCTGTGTGTAAACAAGGGTGGTTTGAATTAGTTTCGGGTTTTTTGTGTTAATTGTTCTAAAATACCAAGCAGAACCTTTTGTAGTTTTAAGGAATACCTTTACTTAGCATAAGAACACAGCTTGTGTTTTAGATACTCCTGTTTTCTCCTGTCTCCTACTGTCATCACCATCATGGCACTTGGTCTCATCATTCAGAGAATTATTTTTGGCAATTCCTTTGGTTGTTTCCCACTTCTAACATCCTACTTGAGCTAGTCAAAACAAACCACATTCTACCCCACCGGGATGCAAAGAAGCAGAAAACCTGTCAGTTAAGGGTATATAGTACACTGAACATCAGCCCATTCTCTTCCTTTCTTAGAACTTTATTGATCAAGAAAATTTGTGATGGATAGGCTAAGAGAAGAAAATAGCAACCTCGGACCCAAATGGACATAGCTAGTAATAAGCTACAAGAGACAGGCTTGTTTTAATATGCTGTTTGAAGCACTTTCTGGCCAAAGTCTGGCAAATACTTAACATACTAAGATAACTAAATGGCAGAACAAGAAGTTCTGTCCTCTTCTTCCAGAATTCCATATCTCTTTCAAAAGAAATAGAGTGTGACCAGAATTTAGGGTGGGTTCAGACATGGAGACAGATGACCTGGAAAGTGCAGAATCTCACCAGGGGCAATAGAGAGAGTTTCCTTGCAGAAGATTTATCTGCAGATCTCCTGCTGAGAAGAGTTAAGTCCAGAATGCAAAGAAAATTCCAGTAAATTTGTGTTCTTGGAAGTACCAGGAGTAGAATTCTTGGTTACCTTCTTCCCGGACAATGGAAAAGAATGGCTATTATCCAAAATTTCTTGTATTCGACAGTAGTGCTAGAAATTTGGCTGGGCCAAAATAAATGAGTTCTAAGGAGTAGCCATTGCATACCATTTCTCATCTAGGTATCCAAGTCAAAGGTGACACAGCACAAATCTCGTTATCACCATGTAAACTACTGGCATTGCCCGCCTAGCAGGTGTGGGGGCATGAGGAGTACTGGGATCAGGCTGGCCTAAACTCATAAAGGTTGCTTGAAAGGAAGGACCAGAGTGTGGACAAAAGTATCTGCTCAGAGTATCCAGAATGATATACAGAAGGAGTAACTGGAACTCCAAAAACAGAAGAGCTTTTTGCAAAATGACTTAAGAGTGGAAGATCTAGTAAATCCTTTTCTCTGGGGCCCTTGATTTAGTGAGGAGTCATCTAGGAAAGTGTTTCTCAATAATTAGTCCATGGACCAGCACCAGTTCCTGAAATCTCCCTGATACAGTTTAGGAAGGCAACAAACTAGACCCGGTATCAAAAAGGTTGAGAAACACTGGTCTAGGGTGTTGAGAGGATGTGATCTTGCAAAACTCAAGTGTCTTCTCCATGGCCTTCTCAAGAGCTTCCCCCTCAAAAGTGTTACACCTCAGTAAGGAAGGAAGCTGTCAACTTAGATTTTGCACTTCTGAGCTGTAGCTTCAGCCAAATGTGTCTTGGGGCAACCATAGAAACTCTTCTGGATCTGGCATTGATGCTAGCTCTGTTCAAAGGCTTCATAACAGAGATACAAGAGCTCAAGCGGATCCACATATCCTTTTAATCTGGCTCTGCATGGGAGAGTTAGTGTATGGACTGAGAGAGACTTTTCTAGGTCCACTTGGAGGGCCTTGGAAATTGGAGTTAGTGGCAATTCTGAGGGTCAAAGGGTACCTAACAAGTCCTGTGTAGGACAAGCTTGTAGCTATACTTTTGTATCCAGTTCTTATTTTTGAAAATGTGGTAATCCCATACATTTATTTTCTCAAGCAGAGAAACCTTTTCTCTAACTGTTCTTCTAACCAGTCAGTTCTATTCATTTACAATCCTCTGTAATTTTTCAGTTTGTGTGAAATAAAGAAATCTAGGCCAGGAGGCCATACTTAAAATAGTGTGTGAGTAAGACTTATAGAATCCACTTGTCTGCTGGATAAATGTAAACTTTATGAGGGTGATGAATTGGACACAAGCATCAGAGATACTGAAATACATTTTTTGGCACATTTGAATATGGGGTGAGCTGATGAAAATCAAAAAGGCTTTGTCTTATTTATATAATGGTCTTGATAAGTTCTTGGTATATGTAAAGTTCTAATAATAGGTGCCCCTCTCTCCCATCTAATTTTATTTTTATATCATAGTTAAAAAAGAAAAGAAAATGAAAATGTAGAACTACAAATTTCCTGACTGTTTTTTGTTAAATAAAAGTAACATGCAGTATACTCAAATGGTATTTTTAAAGTTTTGTTTGGATGGCCTTGTCTAAGCTCATTTGCACATGCTGATCCAAATCTACTTTATCTGGTTCAAAAGGTGAAGCCCGATGATTCCTGGGGAGTGCTTTTTATCTCTTGGGGTAGGAAGAATTTTCAAGTACTAATTTTTACTCTCATTTGGAAACAAATATGTCAGTTAAATGTCAGACTGAATTTTAAATTATTTATATCTCTAGGTTTGTATTTGTCTGTCGAGTCCAGGAACATACTTGAGAATCAAACTGAAGGGTCACTGTTCCATTTATATCTGCCAATTTATATTATAGATTGTGCTAGCTTTTAAAGACACTAACACTGCTTAAAGAGCAAAAAAACTGCATGGACACTGATGTCTGCTCTGCGTTTTATCAAGATGCAGGCATTACTCTGAAAGGGTTATGCATATTCCAGTATTCTTCCAGTGTGGGGCATTTCTGCAGTTTCAGCAGTAGTTTTCAGAAATGTCTCGTGTGCAAATGTTCTGATATTTGAACTTGATATTTGCCTAGACTTTATTTTGTGGATTTCAGATGAGTCTTAGGAGCTAGGATGGAATCTCACCTACTTAAGGTTACTTCCAGACACTGATCCCCAGGTCAGCAGCATAAACTCCTACAAACAGTTATTTTCCTCTTGTTTGAACTACAGTGTTTTTATAATATTAATGGAGAAGTAACCTGGGTGTGAACTAGAGAAAGATCTGTGAAGTGGCTGAATTTGAGCAAGGTACACATTAGAAAAGGCAAAAAGAAAAGGAGTACAGTGTATTTTCCACTGAATGCATCCGATGAAGTGAGCTGTAGCTCACGAAAGCTTATGCTCAAATAAATTTGTTAGTCTCTAAGGTGCCACAAGTACTCCTTTTCTTTTTGCGAATACAGACTAACACGGCTGCTACTCTGAAACCTACCATTAGTAAAGGTAGACATGTTAAAGCACAGAGCCACACTTTCAAATTCTGATTTTTAAAAACAGATACAAATGATGCTTTTGGAGATATTTCAGTATAAATAAACCACCCAGGTTGACGGTTGTAGCACTCAGTTCTTTACTGCATCAGAGCTGAATGAATTGTATACTTTCAGTCTACTCTCACTGAACTTGTAAGGAAGACAATAGAAATGCACAAGTACTTTCTCAGGAAAGGAACCACGAGTTAGTTTGCTCTTTGTAGAGCCAATGAATTATTTTGGTAATCTCATTCTAGCAGTTAGATCTCCACCTACCTCAACCACCATGTGATCGAGCATAATTCTGCTTAGGCCTGGACAGGTTGCATGTGGCAGCAAATCAAGTTCCACGTCCATTGGCAATGCTGCGTGTGCGCTCAGTGGCAGAATAATCACTATATTCTTCACCCTGCACTGCTCCAGCCAAGATAGTTAAGGCATTGTACAGCTGAATTAAAAGAAAACAAAATTAACAATGACAAACATAATAAAATTGCCTTCCTGTTTTTTCAAAGTTGAAAAGAGACGTTAGTGGTCTGGCTGAGCTTGAATCAGTTTCATCTGAATTTGAGCCAGGCACACACTTGTAAAGGAAGACATAAGTTTTTTTTAAAGTTAAATAATAAGTTCTCCTTCCCACCATAGTCGTTCAACTATTCACCCTATTCATCTTCCCTACTACCTCAGTATACTGTAACTTCAACTTGGGTGTCCTTATGCACCTCCCTGCTGACTGTAAACCCCTTCCCTTTGTGTAAGTGATAGGATAAATATATGAAATAAGTAGCTGACTTTGACCTGTTGTCTGATTCCTGGCTTTATCGCATATTTCTTGTGTGAATTTGGACAAATCATATCTCTTTATGCCTAAATTTCCCAAGCTGCAAAATAGACACACATAATACAGCTTTGCAAATTATCATGAAAACGTAGCAAGATGGGCTCAAAATCTACTTACCAATGATGAATAACCTAATACATCATTCAACCGTGGTGGGGTGGGGGACACCCTCAGCTGAGTAAAATATGGTAAAGATGGGACAGTACTCCAAATATGGGGAGGGGTGGAGATTTAATTCTTTATAAAGCATTTTGAGATCTTCAGATGGGATGTGTTATAGAAGGTAAATTATTATCTCCCATCATCACCACCGCTTCCTCCTTCTCCTCAACAGCAAGCAATTCTTTGTATTTTAAAACTTTATTTAAACTTGCAAGTTTAAATAATATGGTATGGTTAGGAATCACCATTGAGGAAGTATATTTCCCTCTGCTGCATTAGTGGTAACGTATTAATACATACAGTTCTGCACAGAATATAATGGCTGCAGCGACACCAGCATGGCTATCAGTATAAATCCAATAGCAAAGTAAAATGAATGTGCATCCTAATATTAAATGTATGGGAATAAAATCTTATAATTGAAAGTTGGGTGTCTGTAACCACAGTGTTTATACCTGCTGCAGCTGACAGGGTTTGATATGGTCTTTGGGAATTGAGGACCAAGGAGACAGTCACACCAGTGGTGCAACCAAGATTGTATTATGCTCTGAACTGAGAGATTTAAATTGAGGAACAGACTCTAGATAGCCGTTCCTGAGTGCATTGCCAAGGTCATGAATTGGTTACCCAGGGAGGAGATGGAAATGAATGTATGGGCTGCATTTCTGCTGCTAGCTTATTCTTAGTTATTGTTAAAGTCATCAGAAGAAAGCTAGAAAATAACTAGGAACATTCCTGCAGAAATGCTCCCACAAGTCAAAGTGCAAGAGGGTCACACACATAATGAGAGATCAGAGATTAATCTTTATTGTGCTTGATGAGACTCAATAGAGTTGTTTTGGAATATCTGTAATGCATAACTAGGGCCCTATCAAAGTCATGGTCCATTTTGGTCAATTTCATGGTCATAGGATTTAAAAAATTCTAAATTTCATGATTTCAGCTATTTAAACCTGAAATTTCACGGTGTTGTAATTGTAGGGGGCCTGACCCAAAAAGGAGTTGTGGGGGGGGTCACAGGGTTATTGTGGGGGGGTTGCAATACTGCTACCCTTACTTTTGCACTGCTGCTGGCAACAGTACTGCCTTCAGAGCTGGGCAGCTGGAGAGCAGCAGCTGCTGGCCAGGAACGCAGCTCTGAAGGCAGAGCTGCCATCAGCAGCAGTGCAGAAGTGAGGATGGCATGGTATGGTATTGCCACCCTTACTTCTGCACTGCTACTGGCAGGGCACTGCCTTCAGAGCTGAGCAACCAACCAACAGCTGCCGCTCTCTAGCCACCCAGCTCTGAAGGCAGTACAGAAGTAAGGGTGGCAATACTGCAACCCCCCTAAAATAACCTTGTGACTGCCCTGCAACTCCCTTTTGAGTCAGGACCCCCAATTTGAGAAACGCTGGTCTCCCCCGTGAAATTATACAGATTTCACTGGTGGAGACCAGATTTCACTGTCCATGATGCGTTTTTCATCGCTGTGAATTTGATAGGACCTTATACATAACTAACTTTGAATTCTTTAAATTTAATATGTTGTTTGTTCTCCAAGACTTTTTAACCATCAATGTGGAATCTAATTTTGGGTGGAAAAAGAAAAGGAGTACTTGTGGCACCTTAGAGACTAACTGGATCCAGCAGGATAGTGAGTTTGTGTGTGTGGTTTTTGGAGGGGGGTGAGGGAGTGAGAGAACCTGGATTTGTGCAGGAAATGGCCCACCTTGATTATCATGCACATTGTGAAGAGAGTTGTCACTTTGGATGGGCTATTACCAGCAGGAGAGTGAGTTTGTGTGTGGGGGGGTGGAGGGTGAGAAAACCTGGATTTGTGCTGGAAATGGCCCAACTTGATGATCACTTTAGATAAGCTATTACCAGCAGGACAGTGGGGTGGGAGGAGGTATTGTTTCATGATCTCTGTGTGTATATAATGTCTGCTGCAGTTTCCACGGTATGCATCTGATGAAGTGAGCTGTAGCTCACGAAAGCTCATGCTCAAATAAATTGGTTAGTCTCTAAGGTGCCACAAGTACTCCTTTTCTTTTTGTGAATACAGACTAACACAGCTGTTACTCTGAATTTTGGGTGGAGCTCAACAATCAGTGGACTGATGTAGTAGCCTTAAAGTTCTTCATGTAGGAAAAATGTACCTACTTCTGTTCTAGTGGAGCTACCATTTCAGTTTCCTAACAATCACTGCGTATATTACCTATTTTTTTTGTTTGATTATATATAATTTAATATAAAATATATTTGTAGTTTTAGATATGGGTTCTGGTAACTATAAGTGAGTCTAACTTGGCCCATTCTTGCTTAGCTTAGTTTGTTTCCATGTTTTCCTGCTGTCGTTAGTACTCTGTGCTAGAAATAAACACTACAAAGACTCAGTAGCAAAATAAGTGGATTCTATTGCCAGTTGAAGGTTATGAAGAAAGTGAATGGCTCTGCTATACCTCTTCATACGAGGAAGGTAGTCTTTCCCTTCCATCTTGCACTGCCCGAAGAACCCTCTTTTTGTTGTTTTTTGTTTTAAACCCTTAGGAGTTTATAAGAATATATAGCAGAGGTTCCTAATCTTTACCATGATAGTCCTCTCCTAAGACCCTAAGAAACCAATCCATCTTCCTACTTAAATACTTCTAAAAGCATTGAAGGGGTTTATTGACCAGAAAAACTTAAATTAAAGGAAAGGTTCACTTTAACAAGATTTTAAAAATGAGGATGACGCAGCAACATAAAAAGTCTTCTGGGTCATTTAGGTGAAGGAGAGCAACATAAGAGGAAAAAAAGCTACCTGTAAAATATTCACTGTTCAGTGGAGGAGGTGTGTCTTTGCTGATCCACAAGTAACATTCATTCAAGGGAGAGGTTTGTGCACTTTCATTCTCATTTTTCTTAGGCTTATTTCTGCTTTCCCAGACAGGTCAGCCTTAACATTGGAGCAACTCAGAGTAATGGAAAAACTTTAACTATATTGCGGCATCGCTTAGAGAATCCTGCTCTAGTGTCCAAAGTATAAAGGAATTAGCAGACCTTGGATATATAATGTGTTAGATATATTTTCAGAGACCTTTACTGTAGCTAGTTAAGTATGAATCAGTCTAAGTGATACATCCAGGAAATCTTTCTGCCGTCTTCTCTTCCCCAATATTTCCCCATATCCTCCATGTCCTGTTCTTCTCTGCCCAAAAGAGCTGTAAAGTCTAAGCTGGGGTGGCCAACCTATGGCTCCGGAGCCACATGCGGCTCTTCAAAATTTAATATGCTCCTTGTATAGGCACCGATTCTGGGGCTGGAGCTACAGGAGCCAACTTTCCAATGTGCTTGGGGGTGCTCACTGCTCAACTCCTGGCTCTGCCACAGGCCCTGCCCCCACTCCACCCCTTCCTACCCCCTCCCCTGAGTCTGCCATGCCCTTGTTGGTCCCCCACCAAAGCCTCCTGCACACATGAAACAGCTGGTTGGGAAGGAGGGGGAGACACTGATTGGCGGGGCTGCCGGTGGGTGGGAGGTGCTGGGAGCAGGGGGTGGGAGGGAGTTGATGCGGGGCTCCTGACATATTACTATGGCTTTTTGGCAATGTACATTGGTAAATTTTGGCTCCTCCTCAGGCTCAGGTTTGCCACTCGTTGTCTAAGCGTATGTCTGCACTACAGAGACTATACTATGCTATGCCATTTACAATATGGGGTTATGACACAGCCTTCACTGCTACATTGGGTTTCTCCACCGGTATAGGAACACCACCTCCCAGCACTATGGTAGCTATGTCGTCAAAAGAATTCTTCCATTGATACAGCTGCATCTACTCTATGGGTAGGTCGGCATAGTTACGTCAGTCAGGGTGGTGGATTTTTCACACCCTTGGCCAGTAGAGCTATGTCAGCCTAACTTTTAGGTGTAGACTTGGCCTAAGATCGGCAAGATGCTAAACATGCCTTTTTAAAAAAACAGTCTGACTTATAATAGTGATTGTCTTCTAACTTCATATAGCAACCTTTCCCAAACTTTTCATAGTTGAACCCTGCTTCAAGAAAATTAAATCAGTTTTGCCTCTGCAACACAGCCATGTTTTGTCAAGGTCCTATCCGCTTTAATTTATAATACATTTTTCATGCCCCACCTTCCATCCTTTAGGAAACTAATTCATACAGGCTAGCAGCAAGGTGATGCCACTACCCAAGTTTTCTTCCTATTGGTTAAAAGGTAAGAGCAGAAACTACAATGTGTTTTGAAAAACTTCACATTGTTCTACTTGCTTTGTTACTAATATGGAAGTTTTTGGAACTTGTTCCATGCAGAACTTTTGGGAGCTGTCATCTTGTTTTAGTTATGGTTAGGGAAGAGGGGATGTAGGATTTTCTTGCCTAGAGATGTAGTGGTTTAAGTGAACCATCCCTGACCTGTCTAGGTGCTGAAAAAGGTGGAAATTGAACTGCTGGGTTAGCTACTGAGTTTGGGGTGATAAATAGAAAATGACATTCCATTTGCAGTAGGTTCAGCTTGCTATGCAAATAAGTGTGAAGTGAACTCTCGTACAGTGCATATGCACAGCGAGGTGGTATTAAAGTAATTCTTTTATGTGGACTTGGAAGCTTATTCCTTACTGATGCTGATAACTGAAGACAGTGAATGAAATCATTTTATGAAAAGTCTCATGAAACTCATACTAATAGAAGGGCTTCCCCTGGTGGCACAGATGAAGTAGTTTAATCTGTTCCTACTATACTTGCTTATCCAAAAAGTGCAAAGGATCTTTTTTTACTCTTTGCTCCTGCAGATCAATTCTAACTACTTTAAACAGAGTATGCTGGGTGGGTGAGAGAGAGAGAGAGCGAGCGAGAGCAGTGATTCAGCTCTGCCTGCAAGGATTATTCACACTTCAATTTACTTTACCTTTCATTACTTATTCTGAATTTTACCTGGCAATCCACTGTTACTTTCCCGTTGTAATGCCTATAATTGTTTGTACTCAGTGCACAGTTATCTATTGTTTGAGTAGAAGGGCTTTTAACTATTTCTTTTATTTTACTAGATACAAAGTAGTACTGTGGGTATATTTTAATATTTTCCCTAAAAGCTTTCCACGGATGGTTGAATCAGTCATATCACGCTCCTGTAACATCTTTAGCGTTCATCTAAAGGTGCTGCATGGAAAAATTATTAATAGCTCAGATATTTAGGAATAAGCAGAGTTAAACAAATACTATTTTAAAGGATACTGTCAAGTACTCTTGTAAAGAAGATTTTAATGTCTTTTGTTTGCTGTGATAAAACTGTAGGAAATTTAACAAACTATCTTAGAAGCTTGACACTGGCATTTTTTCCTGCCAGTTTTCTTCTCTGTTTGGTAAACATTTTGGGGTTTTTTTGCCTCTTTTTTTTTTTTAATAGAACTGAAATCAGTGTTGCCTTTCTGGAACCGCACCTTTAACATGGAGAGCACCTTATAAGGCTCAGTCAGCTTTGTTTGTTCTTCATTGTACCTGATGATAGGACAGTCAGTGGATGTTTGTAAATTGCTGCTGCAGGGCCAACAGGAGGAGCATAAAACACCTGTGGACGCTACAAAAATAAGGTTCCCAGTTCCATGGCCCTGAGACTGCTACACTTTTAGAAACATACAGCCTAAACACTGACCTCAGTGTCCTGATTTATATGCAGTACCGTAACACTGCAATAATTTAATTAGTGAAAAGTTTAGGCCCAAAATTTAAAACTCGGAGTTTAAAGTTGGCACTGTATTGCTATAGAGGATCCATTTAAGGGATTTCAGGTCCAATGGGCCCAACAGTAAGACTTGTAGTCCAAAGCTCTGGTATCTGGAAATTGCCAAAAGACCAGTTTCACATCTTCAGGAACTCGGGTGACACTGAGGGTATGTCTATGCTACAGAGACTATACCAGCATAGCTCAGTTGGCATAGCTCCTTAGAGTAGATGCAGCCTACAGCGACGGAAGGGTTTGGTGGAGGAATACCACCTTCCCAAATGATGTTAGCTCCATTGACATAGCTGTGCCTACGCTGCGGGTTTTGTAAGCATCCTTAATTGGGCCGTGGTATGTTTTTTTCACACTCCTGACAAACATAGCTATGCCAGTATAACTTTCCAGTGTAAACTGAGCCTGAGACTTATAGGGCATGAGTTTGTGAAGCGATAGGATCACTTTTCCAAACAATCAAAAATGTAATTGTTTCTTTGCCTGTGGTATATTGTTTATTTGTATTACCATAGCGTGTGAAGAGCCCTAAGTACCACTCTCTCCCTGTAGCCACGTCAGTGATGGAGAAAATACAGACAAGATAGATAATGACGCCAGCTTTTATCCTACATAATTTATGATTCACAACCTTTGGGGATTAAAAAGGTCCCTTCAACATCCCAAGGGCTACTTTGAGCTCAGACATATTTACTATGTAATAATAATTTGGTCCAAAGGAGTTGCATTATCCAAATTTTCCACTGGAGGGACAAGAATACATAATTCTTGGGAGACCATTTCCTCCCATGCTCCCCCCCCCTTTTTTTTTTTTTTTTTGGCAGGGAGCAGAGGAGGGGAGTGATTGGTATGTTAGGAACATCTTTTTTTTTTTTTTTTTTTTAACCCAAAAATGTACCTTGGCAAATCTACTTATTTTTATAGTACTATATTTCATTTCACAGTAGTTGGAATACTTGAGATGAGCTACTTTTGTATTTTGTGGGACTGAATGAATAATAATGAAAATGCCTGTAATCCGTACCAGAATGAATTTAATTTTCATACTTTTTTCCCCAACCAAACAATTTTATAAAATAGACATAACGTACGACAGATCATACAGGTGTCCAATATAACACACCACCTTGTCATGTTTTCTTGCTCGCATAGGGTTATGTCTACACTGTAGTAGAGAGTTACCCTCGCAGCCTAGGTAGACAAATTTGCGCTGGCGGGGCTTGCAATAGCATGCTAAAAATAGCTGTGTGATTGTTGCAGCGCTGCTGGAAACTTGGGCTAGGGACCTGAGCTCAGACCCACCCTTTGCCCTGAGTCTGAACTTGGGTGGCTAGCCCATACCTCTGCCAGTGCCGCAATGTCCACACAGCTATTTTTAATATGCTAGCGTGAGCCCCGCTAACACAAGTCAGGCTGGGAGACTGGCTTCCTGGTACAGTGTAGGCATATGCTGCGTGAGCAAGAAAATATGGCAGTGTAGACACACACCCATGAAGACTGAGAGAATTCTCCTTCTCTGCGGGCAGTTCTCTGTAATCTAGCACTGTGCATATACAGCAATGATGTTCAGTCCTTTTCCTAAGGAAGTATTCAAATGGAGAGGTACCTTCAAATATAGCAAGTAATTTAAGTGATAGCAAAGGTTGCCTGTATTGATGCTGTGTTCTGATTCACAGTGTTCCACAGTGAGAATTTAATGGGAATGCAGTTATTTTACACCTACTGAGTCTAGTGAAAAGTTTGCTTCGCTTGACCTTTTTTGGTTCATAAATATAGGTCAGTTTTTCTTTCCTTGGTAGTTTTTTGACACTTTGATGCATGGGGTATGGAAATTTTTGTACATGCATTAAGTTGGTTTTTTTTCTTGCGGAACAAGCAGCAGAATTTTGAAGGACACTTCTCAACAGTAACAAGGATTAAAGTGCTGTCTCTTCTGAAAGCCACTTCTGGTGCAGGATGTAAAAGTTTTCGATTAATGTTTAAATCTGTTTCTTTTTAGCTGTTTGGTTTTTTAAAAATGAGATTGGCTGAAGAAGTAATTTCAGGAATTGGGTTATTTTCATCAGACATGGACAACCTCTTTCTGACACTTCTCTTAGTTTGTTCGTGCAATGTTTACTTTATTTCCAGACATCCAGGACTATATTGCTGAACATACATATTCAGTATTCAACTGCTAATACAGTTTATTTCTGAATTTTTGGAATCTTCCTAAAAATAACACTTTCTCCAGAGTTAAAATTTTTTAAACTTTGAAAGCTTTACTTTCTAAAATATACTGTAAACTTCGATGTTACTACCCTTTCCCACCCTTTATAATCTCAAATATTTAGTAGAAGTTTGACTTCAAATATTAGTTTCACTTCCAGAATCCACTGCTTCACCATTTCGATCAGTTCATATCTTTTCAAATGTATTGAAGAGACCTTAACCAAATGGTTGGGACCTCACAGTCCATGAAAATACATTAGAGTCACTATCAGTGTAAATTAGACCTAAAAGTTGAATTTTGTTAAAAACAAGTTTCTATGGAAAAAAATAAGACAAATGGAAATAATCCCAAAATTAAAAAATAAATCCTGTGAAATTAAATATTAACCTGAAATGGATCCTGAAAATACACCTAACTTAACTCCTTTCATTGTTCAAGCTGAGGAATACAAAAAGAAAATGGAACCTCAATAGTGACAAGAAAAATGAATCTTTAAAGCCCAGTCACTTTTAATAATCAACATTATTACTAGTAATATGCATAAGGGACACCATATATGATTTAAGTAGTTTTTTAGAGTTAGTTTCTCCCCTTGACTCCTCTTTAGTCAAGATGTGTGAGTAAATGACCAATCTTGGTCTTTTGTTTTAAATCGAATTGTATCCTAATTATTTGTGCTTTGCCAAATCAGGGAATGAGAAGCTATGTCCTTTGACTTCCTCTGGCTCAATAGGAGCTCTGTTCAGCTAGACTCTGATATCATTCCAGGGGGTGAGACCAACTGGGGAAATTGTGGCTGCCTGAAGAGGCTGCAAATGCTTCTATTGGCACTGGCAGCTGCTATTTAATAAACTATCTAAAAATTCTACCCCAGTGAGTTTTTACCCCAAAAAGGGAGACGTGCCAGGCACTCCATGAAATCTATTAGGGATTTCATTGTTGCTACTGATTTTATGTGGAAGGCGCTCAGATATAGTGGTGATAGATGGCAGTATAAAACTCTAAAATGGTCGACGGAACAGGAAAGAGGTATACTTGTGTGCTACTCTGCCACCCCCAAAATAATATTATTGTGCACTTAAGGAAAGGCAGTGAATAAGCTCAAGGTTTTCACTGACTGGATTTGTAAGAGCTGAGAAAATTAGGGAGGTAACATGGGAGATGAACCTGGCATGTTTTCCCCTCTTAGTAGCTGCCTGCCCGAACAGCATTGTATAAGTGACTGACTCCCTCATCCACACAGTGTCTGTGACTGCTGTACATGAATGAGGTGGTGATATTAGGTGAAAGGGGCCCTCAATGAAGGGCCAGTATAAATTGAGTCTCTCAAGGTAGTTAACATACTTTATCCTGGGCCCTTTCTTTGGGGAAAGTAACATTCCCTGTCTGTGATGGGTGGGACAAAGAAAAATGTTGTCTACCTCTCCTCCCCGCCCTTCTTTTTCTTTTTTTTTTTTTTATAAATAATATTCCTGGGCCTTTTCCTCCTTTTCATCTCTCTTCTAGAGAGAAGTATAGGTTTGTACCTTTGCTGTTCTAAGGAAACAAGTGGGTGGTTGTGGTGTATGTTTAATATACCTAGAGCTTGATAACAATTTTTACTAACTTCAATGTGTAGTTAAGATACCTTAACTAGGACTGAGAAAAAGGCAAATGGCCAGCTAGCTGTCAGTTAGAACCAGAAAGATTCAATTTAACATAAAGACTTTTTATCCCTTGTAAAAATTATTGCAGTTTATATTTGAGGCAAATATTTGAGAATGCTTGAACTCTAAATGAATCTCATTGACAGAAAATGAGGAAAATGTTCGCTTTAATTGGAACTGTGTAGGCTGGACTAGAGAAATTAATTAAAAAAAATAGACATGTTTTGAAATTCTAGGGTTCTCTCTAGACATCAGAAAGGGCATGTCAAGGCGGGCTGTGAAGATACCAGCAGTACAAGAAAAGCTAATTGAAAGTTTTTTATTAAAACAATATTAGCTTCTACATGCCTTGTGATTCAAGTGTCCAGAGTAAATGTTAAGGATAATTAAATTCTGTATCCATCAATTAATAATCCAGTTTCCAAGAGCCCTCAGTTATTATGATATACATCTAGAAGTTCACTTCATTTTTAGTCCATTTCCTCAGACTGTCCCATGTTGCTAACTCCTTGGTTTGTGTGTGCGTTTGCTTATCAAGTTATTCTAATCACAGAGAGAATTTTTTCCCTTGTTACATACTGCATTTTGGATGTCTCTGTATTCCATGAAATCACTTTGGAACTGTGGGTATTTTTATTCTAAATCATCAGTGTAGTGCAATTATTCTAGGTGGGTACTTATACTTCAAGAATCCTAGAGGTGAAATCATAGAAATTTAGGGAAGATAAAGTGACTGCAGTCATTTTATCCATTTTGTATGTGTCCCAGCCAATACAAAATTGATACCTGCAATATATTCTCTAAAGTTTATCTTGTACATGTTTTAAATGCCTATGTACCAGGGCTTCCACCCCTTCACTTGAGCAGGTTCTACCAGGGTGGATTTGATTTAAATCAAATTGATTTAAATCATGATTTAAATCACTAGTCAGGAAGACTGGATTTAATAATGGATTTCTACATAAAAGTGCATTCTTGTTGGTTATTATAATCTTAATACATTTTCTTCACAACTCAGAGATAGATGTAGGTTTCATTTTTAGAAGGTACACGCTATACATTTTTAAAGTGATTTATTTTGAAAACTTTTCAGATTAGTTTTTCAGCTATATCAGAAAATGAATGATTGTTTGGGTATTTCATTTACCAAAGGTAATTGAAGCAGATATTTATGAAGTCATTGGGAGGTGAACTATCTCCAGTTCAACAGGTTAATCATTAATATTTGGAGGATTTTCTTGCCATGCTGTATTAGGAGGAGAACATCACCACACAGACATTTAAATTATTTTATTTAATTAAAACAACGTTAGGTTTTATGGATTTTTTCTTCAACAGCAAACATATAATATTTTAACAAAACAAGCATATGAATTTTTGAATTTAGTTCAACATTCAAGTTTTTTAAAATCAGGTTTGTTTTTGTTAAAATTGTTTTTAACTAAAATAGTTAAATTAAATATTAAAAACCAAAAACCAAAAATTAAATCAACTATGTCAGCCAGGTCAACATGAGAAACTTAAAATATTGGCTTCTGCAGCTAACTTGGTTGTCTTCACCTTCATTTTCCTGTTTGTTCATAATCTGGAAAAGAAAAACAAGCTTTCCTGCTTTTTCAGGTCCCAAACAATTTCTCAATTTATAATGAATTAGTCCAAAGGAAGAAAATATTCTTTCTACACCGGCAGAAGAAGCTACTGCTGTTAAAAGTGAGATTATCACTTCAACAGTCTCTGAATCCAAATGCTTAAGTGACTTCCACCAGTTCACTAGTATGACTTTCTTTAAAACATCATCAGCAAATATGTAATTTATTTGAGCATAAGCTTTCGTGAGCTACAGCTCAGCAAATATAATACTTGAATGGTTTGTATTCCCAAACTGGGTCTCTTTTACGGCTTGCTGCTGTTTTAGGTTTTCCCTTCTAGTGAGAGAACGGTATGGTAGATCTCAAATCGATGAAGGCTACACTCAGAAAGACCTCAAGACTTCTGGAATATGCTAGATTTATTTGCATGAATTTGTGCTGACCCTGTTACTGGTGAGTGGCAAAAATGATACAGTAAGTTACTTTTCAACAGCTGACAACCCAGACCATGTCTTTGTATTGTGAGATAGTTGTTGTTAGATGCTAGGGAAACTACTTTTTCATCACCCAGTCGATCCATTCAGTATTGCACAACTACTGTGGAGCATGCGGTGCTGTGGAAATGACATTGTTTTCAGAATAGCTATATTAGAAGCCTGGCTAAGAGAGTTCCTATAGATACTTCTGCTCACATATATAAATCCATTTATTGTCTTGCTATTTTTCAAATATTTACCTTTGGAATTATTAGTTACTTAGACTTTGGATATAAAAACTCTCCTGTTAATCCCATTGTTCAACCCAACTTCTTATTTGCTTCTGTTTAGCAATTACTCTTATGCATTGCTGCACTTCCCTTAGTAATAGCTGAATATACTAAAATCAGGGCATCCTGGTAATGAAGCAAGGATTTCCTGAGCCAAAATATCAATCTCACAAGATTATGTAGGGAGTAAAATAGCCACAAGGGAGAAGACTTGATATTTTTACTCATACGGAAGTTTCTCTTGAGAGGAGAAGGAAGATGAAAGTTACCTAAAAGCACAAGTGTCATCAAATTTGATACTGAGAGAAAAAATAAGTATGTTCTATGTTGTGTCTCCAGTAGTTGCACAAAAGTTAAATATGATATCTGTGAGCAACTTTTTATGCAGTTTAACCCAAATTCCTGGTCATCCAAGAAACAGGATGAATACAAGTACTTCCAGGAATACAGCTATCACTTTCACTTATATTTCTGACTCTAGTGTGATATAGTCCCACTGTTTGTGGTCACCTTCATTTTGCCTTTGTAGCATCACTTGTTTTTTGAGCTGTTTTGTCTCCCTTTCTGGTGTTTGAAGAGAAAAATTAAATGTGAAAAACCTAGGTTTTTCACATCAAATTACTGTTCTATCTAAACTCAAGTTAGTATTGCTGCTACATTGTGTTAGAAGGAAATATAACAACATAGGGAGTGCAAGCAGACTTAAAATAAACAAAGACTGAATTGAACAGACTAGGGACCGAATGGCTAGGCAGCAGTTCTGCAGAAAAGGATCTAGGGGTTACAGTGAACGAGAAGCTGGATACGAGTCAACAGTGTGCCATTGTTGCCAAGAAGGCCAATGGCATTTTGGGATGTATAAGTAGGGGCATTGCCAGCAGATCGAGGGACGTGATTGTTCCCCTCTGTTCGACATTGGTGAGGCCTCATCTGGAGTACTGTGTCCAGTTTTGGGCCCCACACTACAAGAAGGATGTGGAAAAATTGGAAAGAGTCCAGCGGAGGGCAACAAAAATGGTTAGGGGACTGGAACACATGACTTACGAGGAGAGGCTGAGGGAACTGGGATTGTTTAGTCTGAGGAAGAGAAGAATGAGGGGGGATTCGATAGCTGCTTTCAACTACCTGAAAGGGGGTTCCAAAGAGGATGGATCTAGACTGTTCTCAATGGTAGCAGATGACAGAACGAGGAGTAATGGTCTCAAGTTGCAGTGGGGGAGGTTTAGGTTGGCTATTAGGAAAAACTTTTTCACTAGGAGGGTGGTGAAACACTGGAATGCGTTACCTAGGGAGGTGGTGGAATCTCCTTCCCTAGAAGTTTTTAAGGTTAGGCTTGACAAAGCCCTGGCTGGGATGATTTAGTTGGGGATTGGTACTGCTTTGAGCAGTGGGTTGGACTAGATGACCTCCTGAGGTCCTTTCCAACCCTGATATTCTATGATTCTATGAAGCCTCCATGGTAGAAAGAACCTTTCAGTTAGCGAATGGAGGTTCTGCATCAGATGCTCTTGTAATATGTTACTAGATAGTTGAGTAGTACAGGAAATTAAGCCTCTAATAGTTTGCTGGAAGCTTTGTTAGACTCCAGGTATGGTGAGCCACATTGCACATGCATAATGTAACTTTAGTATGTTGCATTAGGGAAATTGGATTCCTCATTTACTCTGGCTGGCCCCGCTCTTGCAAGGAATCTGCATGCCCGTGCTTTCAAGGCCCTTCACTATGTACGGCCATTTACATCTTTGACTTTCTCTCTTCCTTTCATGTCCTCCTTGCCTCCTCTGCTCTGTCAACAATGCCAACCTTGCATTAAAACCCCTCCTAATAACTCAGTGAGTGAGTAAAGACTATAAATATGTTTTAAAAATAAACATTTACTAAATGTCCATAAATTGAGTATCCATATTCTGTCCATACACACCCCACCCTTTCTGTTTGTGTTTTTTTCATTTGTTGCCTATATTTGGGATGCCCTCTACTGTATGTGCTGCTAGTTCACACACAAACATGCTCATAATTACAATCATCTCACCCTCCCTCCCCTTTCTAAATTTGTTTCATCACCCAATTGCCTCTTATTGTTATTGTCAGCTGCTTGAGGGACTATTTTTTTTTAACTACATGTTTGTATAGCGCCTAGCGTAATGGGGCTGTAGCAAAGTGAGACTCACTGGTGCAGCGCCTCCTGCTGGTTGTCTTGGGAATTAGCTCTCCAGTGTATGGAGTGCCCTTTGCAGGCCAGTGTCTCACCTGCCGCTGGCCCCGTGTCCCTCCCGGACCCCAGTGCTGTTTACCTTGGGGTTCTACCCCAGCAGTACCCCCTCGCTCTGTGTCTCCCCTCCCAGGGGAGACCCCCAACCCTCTAAGCCGGGGTGGGCAAACTTTTTGGCCTCAGGGCCACATCAGGTTTCCAAAATTGTATGGAGGGCTAGTTAGGGGAGGCTGTTTCCCCAAACAGCCAGGTGTGGCCCGGCCTCCGTCTCTTATCTGACCCTCCTCCTTCTCGCCCCCTGTCGGCTCCCCCAAGACTCCTGCCCCATCCACCATCCCCTGACCCCCCTGGACCCCCCCCAGCCCTGACTTCCCCCTGCGACCCCATCCAACCCCCCCTCTCATTCCTGACTGGGCCCCCCCCCCAGAACCCCTGCCCCCTGTTCCCTGCCCTCTGACTGCCCCGACCCCTATCCACACCCCCGATCCCTGACCACAGGCCCCGGAACTCCCCTGCCGTCTACCCAACCCCCCCATCCCCTTACCGCGCTGCCTGGAGCACCGGTGGCTGGCGGCGCTACAGTCACGCTGCCCAGAGCACCGGGTCAGGCCGCGGCTCTGCAACTGCGCTGCCCAGCTGCCCAGAGCTTTGCGCTGGTGATGTGGCTCTGCGGGGGAGGGGGAACAGCGGGAGAGGGTTTGGGGCTAGCCTTCCAGGCCAGGAGTTCAGGGGCTGGGCAGGACAGTCCCACAGGCCGTAGTTTGCCCACCTTGCCTCAGTGGCTACTGCCAGTCATCATCTAGCCCCTGCTCACGTGAAAGCCCTGGTGGTTTTTCGCCTTCCTCTGCAGCGTGGGGCACGGGTCACTTGCTGGAGGATTCTCTGCACCTTGAAGTCTTTAAGCCACGAGTTGAGGACTTCAATAGCTCAGACATAGGTGAGAGGTTTTTCGCAGGAGTGGGTGGGTGAGATTCTGTGGCCTGCGTTGTGCAGGAGTTCAGACTAGATGATCATAATGGACCCTTCTGACCTTAAAGTCTGAGTCTGTAGTGGCCACTCATCATTGGCAAGGGGTTAGGACCCTCTGCCTTTGCCTATTCCCAAGCTGAAATTCTGCAGCCCCAGTACCTCTGTAGGTCTCCAACAAGGCCTGCAGCCTGGGGTTTTACCAGGCTGGAGCTCCCCAGCTCCCTTGCCCTATTCCCCAGCACTGCTCCACTTCAGATATCTTGCTCCCAGACAGCTAGCCCTTCCCACTCCAGGGCTAGAGAGTAAGACTCTTCCAACTCCTTGCCCCCAGCCCTCTTACAAGGGCCATCTGGGCCCTAATTAAGCTGGCTACACCTGTGGTCAGCTACTCACTCAGATGTTCACTGCTTTTCCTAGCCACAGCCCTGCTCCTGGGCTGCTTTTAACCCATGTTCTGTGGGAGTGGGGCAGGTGCCCCACTACAGGGGCCCTGATCCTGTAATACAAATAATTGTCTAAATTCTACATTATAAACCCCTCAGGGTAGGCTCTTTGTCTGTTTACCTGTAAGCTGCCTAGCACATCCTTTTGAATAGTATAAAAATACTCATAATCCAGCAAAAAGAACAAGGACTACCTCTGGCACCTTAGAGACTAACAGATTTATTTGGGCATAAGCTTTCGTGGGTGAAGTGGGTTTTAGCCCACGAAAGCTTATGCCCAAATAAATTTGTTAGTCTCTAAAGTGCCACAAGTACTCCTCGTTCTTTTTGATGATACAGACTAACATGGCTACCACTCTGAAACCTGTCATCATCCAGTGTGGAGTCCAGTTGTCTTTCCAGGGTCAGAGGCTGTGGTTTTATTCAAATGTGTATTTAGGGCACATAAGTGAAAGTGGAAGATTGGAATGTAGCTTATTGTCCTAAATGCAGTCAAATATGAATGGCACTTGAGATGCTTTTAATATGCAGTGAAGCAGAAAAGTTCAATAAATAGTTTATTTTGATATTTCATAACTTGGAGCAAAACCCTGACTAATCTGAGGTAGGAGTATTAACTGTTTTTCCAGGCACTTAAAGAAAAAAATGAAATGATAGAATAATTTAAAATAAACAGTACAGTGTAGCAATTTAATGTCATAATAATCATATTCCTTCTCATACAGTACTTTCAACATATGCATTCTTTTAGACATTAACCATTTTCTGATTAGACTAGAATAAGGTAAAGTCTCTTGTGCATGTTATTGTGGTGCTAATGGATTGTTAGACATTTGCTGTAATGCTACCACGTTAATTTATGCTCTGTAAAAGAACGAGGTACTCTTGCAGGGAAAACTGTGTGCTCTGCACAAAAAATGCTGCATAAGAAGCAAATGTTCTCCAAATAACTTTTTTTGCTAGTTTACACCTCAAACCTCTAGTTGCTGTAGGAATGAAAAATCAAAGGACAGTGTAATTTCAGCAATAAACCAGATTAATTAATTACTTGTAAGACTTTTGGTTAGGAATTTAACTTGGCTGATTCAAATATTCAGTTTTGGTAACACTAATACTTCTCATAATGCATTTCATCTGTTTGAACACACCACCCTGCTGGTTACAAGATCAATACTTATAATAATATCAGATACATCTAACTTTTACTCTCAAAGCACGCAAAAGATAGTGCTTAAATTCATGGCCTTTTGGTCTCAGCTCTGCTGCTCTCGGTTCATTATATGGTAACAGGTAAAGACACTGACTTGCATAAATTCATTTATATTATAAAATGTAGACACAACTCTTTTTTTCAGAATTCTCCCTCTGTATGATAGATATATCGATATTGTTTGTAGTGTTAGGCATAAGTGCGCAAAGTTCATCTGACTAGCAGGTAATGTACCAGGAACCAAATGATCCTACATAGTTTTACATAAGTGTAGCAAATTACAGAAATTACAGCCACTTTCATAAATAACAAGGAGGTGAGGCCTTAAGATACTGTGCTGCAATATGTATTTTATCTGAAATGCTTGACTGAACTGAATGCTGGAACTGAGACAACTGTTGTCTTATGGTGGGATGTCAAAGAATTTGAAGTACTTGCATAGTATTTCTAAGGCCACTGAACAGTTCATATTAAATCTTTCCCTTAGTCCTAGTGTTTGAGGATCAAATGGGGAAGTTGGAAGGTACAGTAAATGTTTTCCCTTTACCTTATCTCTGTACACTGGGATTAGAGAGAGATGATTACACTGGTTTGGTAGTCTTCAAATCACAGTTGGAGGCTGTGTGGTGTGTCTTTCTCACTTGGAGGACTAGAACATGAAGCCATGCTTATGCTTGTTTTGACTTGATGATGAATGGGAAGAGGGAGAATTCTGACTCCTGAACAGCCTGTTTTAAGGCTGGAGTCTAGTTCATTCTCTCCATGGAGGATCTAAACTAATAACTGAATCTCTGCTGTTTGGAAATAAATGTTCTGAGTTAGATTAACTGAAGAAAATTAGAGAGACAAGGCGGGTGAGGTAATATCCTTTTTTTTTTTTTTTTTATCATCCTCAACATGAAGAAAATTAGTAATTCTAACTGATTGCTTATATATATATAGGTTGTTCCATATGGTGTGTGTGTGTGATCCTGTTGCATGTAAATACTTAAGTAACCTGAGATATCAAGAAATTTTCCTTTCCTTTGACATTCTCAGATTATTAAACAGCTGACACAAGATAAGGCTGCATTTAGACTTCTCTCCCCACTAACCTAATTGTGCTACTGTAACATCATATAGGGAACAACCCTTAAAAATACAGTTAGCTTCCAAAATCTTGTCAGTTTATCCTCTTTGGGGGTTGGCAGCTGCTGGCTGTAAAGAAGACGGGAAGTTTCTGCCAGCAGCATTTGTTAAAGATGAAGGCTGCTGCATGCTGTATGGTAGAATTTTGTGACCGGGACCTGGCCCACAAGCTGCACTTTATGCATCTCTCTTGGATAATTTCCTTTTACTCCTTCAGGCAGAAAGTCTTTAGTTTGGGGGGGGAGGAAAAGAGAGAGTGAGGAGTATGCACATTTAAACTGATGCCAGTAGAATCCTGCACTTTGAAGTGTACTCTGTAGGGAGGAGGGCCAGTGCATAAAGTCTTACTGCTGGGGAAAGAGAACCTAGTATGGGACAGTCAATAGGCAGACTGTGGGCCAAATCTGGAGTGTCAGATGCTTTTGAACAGATCACAAAATCTTGTTATTTACTACTTCTTATTATCATCATCATTATTGTTGTTGTTTTTTTTATATTATTTTCTCTGGAGTCTGGACCTTGACTATACGTTGACCAAGAAATTTGGATCTTGACAAAAAATAATTCATTACTTTGACACTGACCTACTATCTTCCTTGTATACCTCTCAGTACTAGTTGAAACTCACCAGGGTACTTCTGTAGAAAGTTACAAAATAACATTTCAATATAGGATACTGGAGACTACAGAAGTATCAGTGTAATAAGGTAGATTTTTAGTCATGCATTATTTCGCATATAGTTCTCACTTTTCAGCATAGGGAAAGCAACAATGAATGTGGAGCAAAGAAAAGTCTTCTGTATGCAGACCATTTTCATTTAAATAAAGTTTTTTAAATGATAACAGACCACTTGGTTCTCACCAGCTCTTAGTCTGGCTTTGTCTTGTTAAAGCTATTAACTGAGCGTATCATCATATAGAATTTTACTGAGATTTTAATCAAAAGAATAAAAACTAGGCTGTTGATTAATCACAGTTAACTCATGCAATTAACTGAAAAAAATTAATCATGGTTAAAAAAATTAATTGCAATTAATCACAGGTTTAATCACACTGTTAAACAGTAGAATACCAATTGAAATTTATTAAATATTTTTGGATGTTTTTCTACAGTTTTAAATATACTGATTGCAATTACAATACAGAATACAAAGTGTACAGTGCTCACTTTATATTATTATTTTTGATTACAAATAGTTGCGCTGTAAAAATGATAAACAAGAAATGGTATTTTTCAGTTCATCTCATACAAGTACTGTAGTGCAATCTCTTTATCGTGAAAGTGCAGCTTACAAATGTAGATTTTTTTTTGTTACATAATTGAACTCAAAAACAAAACAAATGTAAAACTTTAGAGCCTACAAATCCACTCAGTCCTACTTCTTGATCAGCTAATCGCTAAGAGAAACCAGTTTCTTTACATTTACAGGAGATAATGTTTCCCGCTTTTTAGTTACAATGTCGAGTGAGAACAGGCATTTGCATGGCACTTTTGTAGCCGGCATTGCAAGGTATTTATGTTCAAGATGTGCTAAGCGTTCGTATGCCCCTTCATGCTTCGGCCACCATTCCAGAGGAAATGCTTCCATGCTGATGATGTTCATTTAAAAAAAAAAACTCGTTAATTACTTAGTGACTGAACTCCTTGGGGGAGAATTGTATGTCTCCTGCTTTGTTTTACCCACATTCTGCCATATATTTCATATTATAGCAATCTCAGATGATGACCCAGGACATGTTGTTCTTTTTAAGAACACTTCACTGCAGATTTGACAAAATGAAAAGACGGTACCAATGTGAGATTTCTAAAGATCACTACAGCACTCGAATCAAGATTTAAGAATCTGAAGTGCCTTCCAAAATCTGAGAGAGATGAGGTGTGGAGCATGCTTTCAAAAGTCTTAAAAGAGCAACACTCTGATGCAGAAACTAAAGAACCTGAACCACCAAGAAAGAAAATCAACCTTCTGCAGGTGTCATCTGACTGAGATGATGAATATGAACATGCGTCTGTCTGCTCTGCTTTGGATAGTTGTCAAGCAGAAACCGTCCTCAGCATGGACGCATGTCCTCTGGAATGGTGGTTGAAGCATGAAGGGACATATGAATCTTTAGCACATCTGGCACGTAAATATTGTGCGATGCTGGCTACGACAGTGCCATGCGAATGCCTGTTCTCACTTTCAGGTGACATTGTAAACAAGAAGTGGGCCGCATTATCTCCTGAAAATGTAAACAAACTTGTTTGTCTGAGCCGTTGGCTGAACGAGAAGTAGAACTGAGTGGACTTGGACTCTAAAGTTTTACATTGTTTTGTTTTTGAATGCACTTTTTTTGTACCTAATTCTACATTTGTAAATTCAATTTTCATGATTGAGATTGCACTGCAGTACTTGTATTAGGTGAATTGAAAAATACTGTTTCTTCTTTACAGTGCAGATATTTGTAATAAAAAATGAATATAAAGTGAGCACTGTACACATTGTATTCTGTGTTGTAATTGAAATCAATATATTTGAAAACATCCAAAAATGTTTAAATACATAGTATTCTATTATTGTTTAACAGTGCGATTAATTACGATTAATTGTTTTAATCACTTGACAGCCCATAAAAACTCTTTCAGAATTGGCAGCATCCACCTAACTGTTTTGCTAGCAGCTTGGGCTTAACTAACTTCAGATAAACTCAACATTTCTGAATTTACTGCCCGTTTTGGGGATGTATGAGTGAGATCGAGGTGATCCATAAGTTACCTGCATTAACTGAAGCTCTGATTCAAAGAAACCAAATGCAATTCAATAAAATATATAGAATATATTTATACACACTAACAAGACTAATTCAGTTTGTCATTAATATTTGCAGCTGCACAATTAAAAATTGGAGCACTACACTTAATATGAAACATTTCATGTTTTTAATATATACATTGTTCACATCAGCATTAAAAATGCTAAGTGTATGAAAAAATGGATCTTGCATTGTATCTTAAACTATCTTTATTACCAGTACAATTTTCAGTAATTAGCTGTAGTTACATGTACTGAAGCTGTGTTCTGTTGTTCATTATTTGTTAGTTGTATCTGTTGATTTCTGTCCAAACTACAGTTGTTCAACTATGTTAAGTAATTTAATGCCCTTGTGCTGCTGGATCTCTACTAATGTATTTTGTTTTCTAATATACAAACTCTGTTCTGATGCTGTGGGATCTTAATATCAACAATGGTCTGGTCTGGGAGGGCTCTTTTACATTTGAAAGACTGATTCTAAAATAGTAAACTAATGTGTACCATTTGACATTTTCAGAGCACTAAGACACTTTTTTGTGAGGCATATAAATACAGTGGACACACTTTCAAAAAGTAGGAAATTTTAAGAGATCTTTGTCAATGCTGTCCTCTGTCTTTCTAGTAAGCAGCAGAATCTTTGAAAATGGTAGAATTTAAGGGCTCCTTCTCTGTTACCACTTTACAGATGCAGGCCATCAAAGATTGCAACTTGGATATGGTAACATAATGAGTGAGTGGAATGAATAGCTGGTTTTCAGTCCAATGTTCAGTCTTCCAGACCATGCTTTCACCATACTACTATTATTACCAAAATCAGAAATGTAGATTACATTAGGGAGTTCTGCTGTTAGATATTTACTTATAACTTTTTTTAAGGTAAGAAAACTCATTTAAATGCTGTGGGGTCTAGGGAAGATACACAATGAAGTTGTGTTGCAGCCTGTTCACATTCTAGCAGAACCCAGAAATTATTGTCTTACTACAGAAGATCATTTGATCAAAAGCTTATGTGATACATTTAAAAGCTCCATATGGAGCCTCTGTCTCTTTGATCAACCAAACACTGCAAAAAAAGCTAACTGCAAAGTCTGCTTGATTCAGATGGACCAACAGCAAAGATTGCATGCACCAAACTACTTAACATGTGGAAATCCCAGTTTCTATTTTAGACCACCTGCATATTTTTAATTCTGTGCATTTTGGTGATGGTTTTTGATGGCACCAGTCTGTCATCAGTAGGACCTATATAAAACCTTCTGCTGGCAATTTTTCAGTTGAATTTGTATTCCAAAAGCAGTGTGGTTTAGAAGAACTAAAATCTCTTCCAACTGCTTCGGAGCAGCAATTCCCACATTTTTCCTGCCTCCTTTTGTCTGCTTTGAAGAAACCATTACAAAAAAATAGACATGTTCAGTTACCACACAAAATGGAGCAAGTGTGAGTTCTTTGTGAGCTAATTGGCTTGCCAAATCTGCTAGCAGATCCTAATGAATAAAGAATACAGTTCTGAATGTAGGACATCGTAGGGCCACAATGGCTAAAAGTGTACAATTGTTAAGTAGACTCTGCTGCAGTCTGGCTGCTCAAATCTGCCAGCTGTTTCAATATTAAGCTTCTGGGGAATGACATTGCTGAATGATGAATTTTTTGTCAACCTTTTGTGCCCAATTTCAAACAGGAAAGTTTATCAGTGGGGTGTAAAAATGAATAGCCTTTCAGAAAACCCCCCAACTTTGCTGAATGTGCACGCTGAACAAATAAATAGCTTTGGGAGATGTAGTGTACAGCCACTGTTAGTTATATTGTCATAAGGGGTCTGTCAGGACTTGCATTATATGGATTAATTTTTAAAGTTTTAAAATTCACCTGTAAATACTTTTTGTGGATGAAACTTAGTAGGCAGCACAGCCCAAAAGCAAAATATTTGTACCTGTTTTGCAGGGAGAGAATAAATCAGCTGAGAATTTTTGACTTGTAGGATGTTAATATTTTTCTTAATTTCTATTATTATAACTTCAAATTGACTTTTTAAATGGGTTTTGCAGATCACTTGTGTAGAATATGGAGTGTAACCATTATATATTTTGTTCCATTGCTCAAGGGTTGTAGGTACTTCCATTTCCAAGATGTGTACAATACAGCTTAATTGTTGTGCAGTGCTTTGATATAAATCCGTCCTAAAACATTTTTTATCTAATCTCTACTCTGTCCTTCCATTTGCAGGTAGAGAGCATTTAGTGCAGGCAGGATGTACACCATGAGTGCCCAAGTTTCCCTAGCAAAGCGTCAGATTGGTACTCAGCCAGGAGCTCAAGGGCCGTGCTCACAGTGAATCAAACATAGCTGCCAACAGTTCTCATTTGACCAAGACATTCCCAGGGTTTCAAAACCCATCTGTGACAACTGCTATCCCTGCCAATGTCTCAAGACTGTGCTGTTGCAACAGGTGAAATTTTTTCTCTGAGCTGCTTCTTGCTAGGCAGGAGCCCCCTCAGACCCTGGCTGATTCCTCTCTAGCTCAGCGGCAGAAGATCCAGCTTCATGCCCCTGGCAGCTCACTCTTGGGCCCTGTCTAGATTAGAAATATAGATTGTTTGAAAATGTTAGCTAGCATGATTTTAAACATGATTTTGCAGCTACTCTGGACACAGGTAACTCCTTTAAAAATATATTAGCTGGCTGGAGATACTATATATATAGGGATAGTCTAACTGAGAGCCTAAGGAGTGATCTCAACTAGCTAATAATTTTTAGAAAAGTTCAGCTGTGTTTAAGTTAGTGTTTGAAAGACATTAAAAGTGTTAGGTAACATGTTTTTAAACACCACCTGTTTTCTTAGTCCAGGTAAGCCCTGTGTCTGCACTAGGTGCTAAGTGGTGGTTAAAAATATTGTGACAAAGTTCCTCCTCTGCCTCAGTGGGTCCTGCATTTATTGGTGGATTTGCTTGCCTCAGAGATTCACGGCAGCCCTCAGTTTGGCCACTCTTGCTAGTGGCTCAAACCTGCCGTCCACTCAACTGACCTCATCACTGGCCAGCATGGGGAAACGGAGAAAAATCCCCTCAATCTCTGTGTCTCACCTAGTGGGCCGGGGAGAGGGCAGATCCCTTTCCAATTTAGACCTTCCCTTCTGGTGTTTCTCACAGACCAGATCAGCTCCTCCTGTGTCCGATCAGGAGTTAGGCGGATGCGGGGGGGAACCCGGGCCCACCCTCTACACCAGGTTCCAGCCCAGGACCCTGTGGATAGCGGCTGTCCACAATGTTCCCTGTATCAGCTGCATGACAGCTACAACTCCCTGTTAGATGCTCTGTTAGACCAAGATCCCTGGAACAAGGACTGTCGTCTTCTTTGTGTAGTGCTAACCATTCTGTCAATACTTGTCAATAACAAGGAAATTCTAAACTGAAGTTTCAAATCTGGGATAAATCAAAAACCTTAAGGCTACTTCAGCATTTTATTCTTCAGTATATCCATGGAATCAGTTGGAGTGATGTTAACCCAGACCGTGTACTCATTGCATTTTGGACTATTTTCATTTTTTCCTCTCAATTCTGCTGCTTCGGGCATAAAATGAAGTGAGTAGCCTTCATACCTCATTCCACTTTCTCAACCTTGTTTTCGATAGATTTCCAAAAGAAGCAGCCAGATGATGACTCCACTCCCAGCGCAAGCAACAGCCAATCAGATTTGTTCTCTGGAGAAACAAACAGTGACAACAGCAATACCTCTCTTACTACGCAGACTGTTCACTCCAGCCAGCAACTTTCGACAGAACTGATTGTAACTTCACTGAGTAAAGAGGAATGTAAGTGCGTGAGCCTTGAGGAGGGGAAAACGGAGGAAACCTAAACATCTGCTCTTTTCTCAATGCCATTTGTTACTGCCTCTTACTAGAAAGATATGACCTCTCTTTTGGGGAGGAGGGAGTTAGAAAATAATCGTGAAACTCAAACTGTTGGGTTTAATCAAAAATGAACAAACAAAAAAGGTGCCACCATGATTTTAGAAACTATTTTTATACTGATGTACAGCTATTTGAACTTTAGTCTTGCTGATCTTGATTGACTCTAAGACAGTTTTACCCATTTTTATGAAATTCTGTCCCTACATTACTACAAGTAAACTATTGTATGCTGTGGCATAGAACCCAGAATCTTAACAATTTGGTCCATATATCATTATTTTAAAACCTTTTTAAAATGGCTATGTGCAGTAACATAGGGTTTGTTACACTAGTGGTGAATCTCTCACAGAACTGACTGTGGGATGATCTTTGACCCCATCTCCCTGGACACGGTTCTCTGTTTGTCTACAGAACTCTTACAGACCAGAATCCTATCTAAAGGCAGAGGTAAAGTGTTCAGATGTGGCGTGCTAAAACTCTGGGCTAATGTCTGCCTTCTTTCAGGAAAATTTATTCTAAATTTCTATATAAGTTAATGCTGTGTGTAATATATTGAGTTACAAATTTTACAATACGTTACACTCGTAAATAATGTGTGATTCATAGTTCCATTTTCTTCAGACTGAAGTCTTACTTTTTTGAAAGGTGGGCTGTGGAAAGAATCGCTCTTGCTCTTAATACCCTGGTATCTAATGAATGGCAGATACACATGCACATTTCAAGGAGAACATATTTCTATCCACTTCTTTTTCAGTAGGGAAGATTCTGGAGATGCCAGCGTTCTTAAACACTTGGAGGAGTTCTTTATAGTAGTTGCCTCAAAGTGCCAGGGCTGAAGGAGCTTTGATACATTGCCTTTGTTGGGTTTCAATTTTGTTAGTTTGAGTGATTTGAACAAGGCCGTATGTATCCGTATGGATTGGTCCAGTAAACGATATTACCTCGTTCACCTTGTGCCTCTCATATCCTGGGACCAACCCGGGTACAACAACACTGCATACAAGTATGGGATTGTGACAGTTTATTTGTACTAACTGTAACATAAATTTAAATTAAAATTAGATTGTATTATGCTACGAATGCAGTGTTTGGGTACCCTGTCAGTACTATGGCAGGCAGAAATGGGCACTTCCTATTAAACTCCAAGGCACTCTGATATCCATTGCTGTAATAAGAGTTAATTTGCAACGTGACTATTGTTGTCTTTCCTTCACACACACAGTTGCTGGCGGCCACGATCCCATCACTTCCCTCCGTCCAGCACTTCTCCATGGAAAACCCTGTGGGGTGCTGTAAAAGCAGTTCTTACAACAACTTTCCTAGAGAATTCAACAACACCTTGGGCCTTCTCAGGTCTGGGGCCTTCAATCCCCTGCTCACTCATAACCCAAGATCTACCATTTGGTGATACAGGGCACTTCTTCCATGCTGCTGGGCCAGGTTTTGTGAAAATGTTTTCATTGAGACTTGAGTTGGATTACAAGGAATGTGTGTGGGTGTGGGGAGAGGGGAATTAAAGAAATAAAGTGTTTTCCATCCCTAATAGCTACACACTCATCAATGGATGCTCCAAGGTGAATGATATTAGGCAGTACAGCCAGTAGAGAGCACTTGAAAATATTACCTATAAAAATTGTTTTTTACACCTTCCTGCTGGGATGGCTTTAGTTTAAGTGCAAAACAGTGAGATTTATTTACAGTTCCAGCTAGCTCTCTCTTCCCCTCCCCCCACCTCCCTAATGAAGCTCAGACTAGTGTCATTTATCAGAGATAATTATACAACAGATGGAGCTTTTCTGATGGATAATGGTCTCAAAGTGGAAGGTTCTTTCCCATAATGAAGAATACCCAAACTTTAAATGTCTTTTTTTATTTTAATTTAAAGGTGGCTTTTTCTGTGCATTACTTATTTATTTTGTAGCTAGCTCTATAAAGCATACACCTCTCTCATTACAGCAGTGTTCTTAGAAGATTGATATTTTGCAGTACAGTATGATGATGTACAGCTGCATGCTGTACTGAATAGAACTGCAGTAATTCACCAGGAATCAATGTATGGGATCATTAAGTTAATCCCTATCAAAGTGTGGAAAGATTGGAGTGCTCAGAAGTGTTCTCTTACAGTAACTGCTCAGGCTGCATTCTCTGCCTCCTCCTCCCTTTTCATGTCTTCTAAATCAGTCCCACATCAGGGCATTTGCCATGGTTGTTGAGTCTGCAGGATAAACAGATAGAACAAAACTGCAGCAAGTCATTTTGGTAATTAACAAACTCTATTCATCATGTTATATAACAAGTAAAGAGAACCATACAAATCTTCTGTGATAAGATTCATATTTTGTGTGAAGGGAAAGGTGTTTTTGGTTTTGTTTTGTTTTTTTGTTTTGGTCTTTAAGGGTGTCTTTTGTCCTCTAAATATTCAGTGAGTGGTCTAGGAAGAAGTTCCTAGGGTTAGATTTTGCAGGAGTTCAGTTTGTGACGATATTTAAATACGATCTCTTGCTTTTTTTTTTTTTTGGTAACTCTGATTACTTTTCCTGTGAGAACCACATTTAATTTCTAGCGTCTTCTATACAGAGCCAGATTACTGCAGGTTTCCATCTCCTGCCACATCAAGGTCAGAACAGTCACCTGACCACTGGAAGGCGGTGCTGATTGTTTCAGGTTCAACCAGTTTGCTGATTAATAATTCTCTTGCAGAATGAGGGTAGTTCTTTGAGGGTTACAGACTACATACAGTAGTACACCCAGAGCAAAGGCTTTGTGACTAATTTAGTCACTTATATTTTGGGTACATGAAGCACTACGTTTCCTTTACGAGATGCAGTTACAACTTCGGGGGAAAAAACAGTTTTAAGATCTTTTTCAGGTGTTACTGCATTTTTCTCCCTGGCATCTTCAGGCTGGTCAACACAGTTTTTATATTGATTTACCTATATTGATCTAGAAACGTAGTCAATTTACTGAAATAGGCTATACAGATATAAGCACTTTGATAGCAGCATAAACTTTGACTGCATTAGGGGTTGCATAGATTTAACTATATCTGTTTATAAACAGATATAGTTAAATCAATAAAAACTATGTAGATCAGTTCTTCTAAATCTGGATACTTCTGTTTTATCCCCCTTTCCACCCTTTGTTTAGGCTGCCCTAACATTACTTGGCCAGCACTAGCATAGGATTTGTCTGTCGCTCTGGAGATGACTAGCTAGGCTTCTTAGCAGGTGGCTATCTGAAGTTAATCTTGGGGGAGGGCAGCACTGAAGGAGGCTTTTCTCCCCCTAAACACAATCTAAAAATCTTCTTAAGGTATGGTTCTCTGTATTTTGGTAAAGAAAAGGTCACACTAGATATGGAACAATTTCACTTAATTTCAGCCCTTCATCTCCTCCTTTGGGGCTGTCATATTGTTTTCCTTTTTCTGTACAGGTGGAGCTAAAGCTGACACGATGCAGGCTTAAAGCTAACTCTAACTTGTAATAAGACAGGCAAAATGTCAGTGTGAAAAACTGACTTTGGCAGCTGGATCAGGTTTGATATTTCAGTAGTTCTTAGTTTCAAATGATGTGGTTTTATTTTAATTATGTGCTTAACTTCTTCCTGGCCTTGAATTTGCAAATACCGTAATCAGAGAGGGAAGAGAGGGATTGCTTTTGTTTCTAGAACAATTAAATGCATTATATTCCAATGCTTAAGATGCTTTTTAATTAAGATATGCAAATAGACTTTCTACCAGATACATATGCCTCTGATGTGGAAGTGTAGATGCAGAACAATTGTTAAAGGTTTAGGCCAGAAGTTTCAGTGGTGGCCAGTGACTGTGCCTCAATTTTTATGTGCCCAACTTTAGACGCCTTGGTCCAATTTTCAGAGGTGCTGAGCATTCGTAGTTCTTAGTGGTTCCTCAGCACATCAAAAATCTGGCCCTAGTTGTGTCAAGCTGTACACCCAAAGTCACTGGCCACTTTTGACTATTTGATTTCATGACTCATAAAATAAAAGTTTTCTGTGTAGTACTCATGCTAGTGATGTTACTCTTAGACTAAGCATTTTTGACTGTGCTAGAAGTAGTGAAGCAGCCTTGGTAAGTGTAAAAATATTCCAGGGAATTTAAATATATTTGGGTTTCATGTACTGTAGCTGAAGGCCAAGGCTCTCTATCAGAGAGCTTTATCAGAAGGGTGAGGTGTATTGTTTTTGCCTGTTCTCCCAATGCAACAGTTGGATGTTTAGATTGAGATTCTTAGTGTGGGGACTTGCCTAACCACTGTTTTATAAAATGCAATGCATGCCTACTGTGCTGGAAAAACAATGACTATTTTCTTTATTTCCATGCTCCCAATGAGACTTGCATCCCAGTCTTTCCAGGTCTTTCAGGATGTCTGTGTGAAGAATGCACACAGATACACACATCCTTCTCTGCAAAAAGAAAAGGAGGACTTGTGGCACCTTAGAGACTAACGAATTTATCTGAGCATAAGCTTTCATGAGCTACAACTCACTTCATCGGATGCATTCAGTGGAAAATACAGTGGGGAGATTTATATACATAGAGAATATGAAACAATGGGTGTTACCATACACACTGTAAGGAGAGTGATCAGGTAAGGTGAGCTATTACCAGCAGGAGAGTGGGGGCGGGAGGGGTGGGGGCGACCATTTGTAGTGATAATCAAGGAGGGCCATTTCCAGCAGTTGACAGGAACATCTGAGGAACAGCGGCGGGAAGGAGGAATAAACAAGGGGAAATAGTTTTACTTTGTATAATGACCCATCCTCTCCCAGTCTTTATTCAAGCCTAAGTTAATTGTTGCCAGTTTGCAAATTAATTCTAATTCAGCAGTCTCTTGTTGGAGTCTGTTTTTGAAGTTTTTTTGTTGAAGAATTGCCACTTTTAGGTCTGTAATAGAGCGACCAAAGAGATAGAAGTGTTCTCTGGATGGTTTTTGAATGTCATAGTTCTTGACGTCTGTTTTGTGTCCATTTATTCTTTTACGTAGAGACTGTCCAGTTTGGCCAATGTATATGGCAGAGGGGCATTGCTGGCACATGATGGCATATATTACATTGGTAAATGTGCAGGTGAACGAGCCTCTGATAGGGTGGCTGATGTGATTAGGCCCTATGATGGTGTCCCCTGAATAGATATGTGGACACACTTGCCCCATAACCTCAGCCATGCAGAATACAATGCCATCCACAGCCTCAGAAACAACTCTGACATCATAATCAAAAAGGCTGACAAAGGAGGTGCTGTTGTCATCATGAATAGGTCGGAATATGAACAAGAGGCTGCTAGGCAGCTCTCCAACACCACTTTCTACAAGCCATTACCCTCTGATCCCACTGAGGGTTACCAAAAGAAATTACAGCATTTTCTCAAGAACTCCCTGAAAAAGCACAAGAACAAATCCGCACAGACATACCCCTGGACCCCCGAGCAGGGGAATTCTATCTGCTACCCAAGATCCATAAACCTGGAAATCCTGGACGCCCCATCATCTCAGGCATTGGCACCCTGACAGCAGGATTGTCTGGCTATGTAGACTCCCTCCCCAGGCCCTACGCTACCAGCACTCCCAGCTATCTTCGAGACACCACTGACTTCCTGAGGAAACTACAATCCATCGATGATCTTCCTGAAAACACCATCCTAGCCACTATGGATGTAGAAGCCCTCTACACCAACATTCCACACAAAAATGGACTACAAGCCGTCAAGAACACTATCCCCGATAATGTCATGGTGGCTGAACTTTGTCCTCACCCATAACTATTTCACATTTGGGGACAATGTATACCTTCAAATCAGTGGCACTGCTATGGGTACCCGCATGGCCCCACAGTATGCCAACATTTTTATAGCTGACTTAGAACAACGCTTCCTCAGCTCTTGTCCCCTAATGCCCCTGCTCTACTTGCGCTACATTGATAACATCTTCATCTCCTGGACCCATGGAAAAGAAGCCCTTGAGGAATTCCACCATGATTTCAACAATTTCCATCCCACCATCAACCTCAGCCTGGACCAGTCCACACAAGAGATCCGCTTCCTGGACACTACAGTGCTAATAAGCGATGGTCACATAAATACCACCCTATACCAGAAACCTACTGACTGCTATGCCTACCTACATGCCTCCACCTTTCACCCAGACCACACCACACGATCCATTGTCTACAGCCAAGCTCTACGATACAACTGCATTTGCTCCAACCCCTCAGACAGAGACAAACACCTACAAGATCTCTATCAAGCGTTCTTACAACTACAGTACCCACCTGCTGAAATGAAAAAACAGATTGACAGAGCCAGAAGAGTACCCAGAAGTTACCTACTACAGGACAGGCCGAACAAATTAAATAACAGAACGCCACTGTCCATCACCTTCAGCCCCCAACTAAAACCTCTCCAACGCATCATCAAGGATCTACAACCTATCCTGAAGGATGACCCATCACTCTCACAGATCTTGGGAGACAGGCCAGTCCTTGCTTACAGACAGCTCCCCAACTTGAAGCAAATACTCACCAGCAACCACACACCACACAACAGAACCACTAACTCAGGAACCTATCCTTGCAACAAAGCCCGTTGCCAACCATGTCCACATATCTATTCAAGGGACACCATCATAGGGCCTAATCACATCAGCCACCCTATCAGAGGCTCGTTCACCTGCACATCGACCAATGTGATATATGCCATCATATGCCAGCAATGCCCCTCTGCCACGTACATTGGCCAAACTGGACAGTCTCTACGTAAAAAAATAAATGGACACAAAACAGACATCAAGAATTATAATATTCAAAAACCATTCAGAGAACACTTCAATCTCTTTGGTCACTCGATTACAGACCTAAAAGTGGCAATTCTTCAACAAAAAAGCTTCAAAAACAGACTCCAACAAGAGACTGCTGAATTGGAATTAATTTGCAAACTGGCTACAATTAACTTAGGCTTGAATAAAGACTGGGAGAGGATGGGTCATTACACAAAGTAAAATTATTTCCCCTTGTTTATTCCTCCTCCCAGCGCTGTTCCTCAGACGTTCCTGTCAACTGCTGGAAATGGCCCTCCTTGATTATCACTGGAAATGGTCCGTCGTTACCCCACCCCCCACCCCCCCGATCTCCTGCTGGTAATACCTCACCTTACCTGATCACTCTCCTTACAATGTGTATGGTAACACCCATTGTTTCATGTTCTCTGTGTATATAAATCTCCTCACTGTATTTTCCACAGTATGCATCCGATGAAGTGAGCTGTAGCTTATGAAAGCTTATGCTCAAATAAATTTGTTAGTCTCTAAGGTGCCAAAAGTACTCCTGTTCTTTTTGCAGATACAGACTAACACAGCTGCTACTCTGAAATACATCCTTTTCTGAGCGTCTTCTCTCTGATAACACCAGACAAAACCAAGGTTCCGAATAATTTGTAATTGCTTCAGGTTTTTGCCTTTTGCTTGAGTAAGTCAAAATTGCTAAACTGAGTCAGACATGACAACTTTCCACTGTTTACTGTTAAAAATTATTTATATTACTGTTGTACTACTTGGTCTGTACACATAGATGTAAACATCGGCCATGAATTTCAAAAGTGGCCAGAGATTTTTGGGTGCTTGCATTTCTGGATGTCCAATTCGAGACACTTGAAAGGGGCTGGATTTCGAGGGAGCAGGTGCTCATCACTTTCCTAAAATTGGAGGCCTTTACAGTGTCTCCAAATGGGCACACACAAACACCAGTCAGTATTGCAAATCTTGTCTATGGTCTTTGCCCTGAAGAATTTTCAGTCAAATATTTTGAGCAATATATGAAGTGTAGAGAGAGACAGATATGTTAATTTGTATATACTTCTGTAATTTGTCAACTGTGTAAACAAATATAGACTTTAAATCCGCCCCCGGCACTACTTCTCAGTCAAGCAATCAAGAACGGATTGATTTCTGAAAGGTGATTGTGGGAAAGAATTTTACCCTACTTTGTAGTATAAAATTGCAAATCCACAAATCTGACGACTTCTCCCAAAGCAAATTTCTAGCCTTTTCTCTGCAAGGAATGCAGCAACTATTAAAATTGTGCTGGATTGCAACAACGGCCTGTCATATGACAAGATGGTTAATACTGTAATTAATTGCATTCCCACTCATAATTGACAAACGATGCAAGTAAAACAGTGGCCATAAGATACACTATATGACGTTTTCCCTGTGAACACACACGATTGACTGTTATCAGCCCACATGCTGGTACCTAAGTTTACACATCTGGGAATTGGCCTAAGGCAGCAGTTCTCAAACTGTGGGTCGGGACTCCAAAGTAGGTCACAACCCCATTTTAGTGGGGTCACCAGGGCTGGCTTAGACTTGCTGAGGCCCAAGGCCGAAGCTGAAGCCCGAGCCCCACCACCTGGGGCCGAAGCCGTGGGGCTTAGGTTACAGGCCCCCTGCCTGGGGTGGAAGCCCTTGGACTTCAGTTTTGCGCTCCCCCCTCGCCCCCCGCCCACAGGGCAGTGGGGCTTTGGCCCTCCATCCTGGGTCGCAGGGCTCAGGCATTGGTCCTCCCTCCAAGGTTGTGTAGTAATTTTTTGTTGTCAGAAGGGGATTGCGGTGCGATGAAGTTTGAGAATCCCTGGCCTAAGGCATTCTCATTAGAGAGCCCTTGACTCTCAAACAGGGGTGGGCAAACTTTTTGGCCCAAGGGCCACATCAGGGTGCAAAACTGTATGGAGGGCCGGGTAGGGAAGGCTGTGCCTCCCCAAACAGCCTGGCCCCCGCCCCCTCCCACTTCCTGCCCTCCTCAAGCCCCCCCAATCCAACCCTCCCCATATAAGCCCCCCTGCCCCGCCCCAGAACCTCTGCCTCATCCAACCGCCCCCTGCTCCCTGTCCATTGACTGACCCTTGCCCCTTACCCAACCCCCCAACCCCTTACCATGCTGCTCAGAGCAGCATGTCTGGCAGCCGCGCTGCCTGGCCAGAGCTAGACACGCTGACGCTCTGCACTGCAGGAGCGCGCCGCCCAGAGCGCTGCCCATGCGGCCAGGACGGTCCCGCGGGCTGTAGTTTGCCCACCTCTGCTCTAGAATATACTTCTCTGGTTAATGTTTGTCAGTGCTGTAGTCTGTTGGCACATTGTAAGCCCCAACTGTTCTCAGGCTTTTTGACTGAACTAAATGATTGTGAGAGAGCTGGAACAGTTTTAGTTAGGGGATGATTCTTTAGTGTACATTTTAAAATGGATGCACGCATGCTCAGTGTCTAGCACATCTTTAAAATGTAAAAGTTAAACACCATTCAATCTTTCATCTTTAGATGGTAGCAAATTTTCTTCTAATTTTAGCACAATCCATTTTTCCCCTCTTAATTTGAGAATAAATAGCATCTGCCTGGAGTATAACCCATATACTCTCAAAATTGAAAACTGATGGAATTATGGGAGAGTAGGTGAAAAAACCTTTTTTAGAAAAATGAGAGTTGAGTTAGGCTCCTGGTTTTGGGACTCAATGCAGAACAAATGGAACTAGAAATTAGAAGCAAGTGAGTGTAATGTACACATCAGGCCTTGCCTTTGCTCTGTCTATGGGCAGTCCAAACCTGCCTTGTGCAAATTATGGCAGTAGGATCTTCCATGGGTTCTACTTTTATCCCTGGAATCCAAGTTCCATTTAAAGAGAGTTTGTAGGTCGGTCTGTCTTAACATATCATATGGACTGTTGTTTTATGCCTTAAGTATGTAGATGGGCTGAGGAGATGGCACATAGGACTATGAAATTAACTCCTTTTCATGTCAGTGACATGTTAATTTTTAAGCCTAATTAAAACCAGCAAAATTCTACGACTGTTGTTTCCTCAGATTTATGCAAATTTTGCAGTGCAGATTTGGCAGTACATTGTGTCCTCATTCATTAGACTGAAGGGCCCAAGAAAGCTGAAACTGAAACACATTTGTATGAAAGTGTGAATAAAGCAACCTAAATCTAATACTAATCTATGGCTTTTAATAACGCAGTTTTTAAATTGCAGTTCTCAAAAGCACCTTGCAAACATTACATTAGACCTCTGAAGTAGCGAAGTTGTGACATGGTTCCCAGGGTGCACCCTGGACTGTGGGACTGCTGAGCTCTCCAAAAACCATTAACCTGGGGTATCAACTGTGATGCTGATGTCAAGTTACAGGCCTCTGACAGGCACTGCACGTACACAGACATCCACAGGCAGGGACACACCCAACTGTGCTACATGAATGGTTTCCCAGCCGCTCATGAACCAACGATAGAAAGGCTCCAGCCAATTCCCTCAGCTCCCCAGTCTTGCACCCCAGAACTGTACCATCTTGCACGGGTCAGAAGCCTGGCCAGTGTAAGTTCATTACCTAGTTCACCACTTCTTCATAGGAAAGTGGACACGAGGGGTAGGCAATGGGGGCCAGGGGCACCAAAATACAAATTTGCCCAGGATGCCATTTTCCCTAAGGCCAGCCCTGCAGAACACCTTGCTACAAGCACTAAATAGGTCTACCAGATAGCAGCAGCAAAGACTTTCTCTTTGAAGACTTTCATATAAAGAAAAATCCACCAAGGTGAATTAGGGCTAACTCATTAGACTCCGCTAAAATATTCATATCTAACCCTTTTATCTATGCTTAATAGGGGTGTAACCTAAAGATATGTCTTCACTGCAGATGGGAGCATGTGTCTCAGCCTGGGCAGATAAACTCGTGCTAGGAGGGCTTGAGCACTGCACTAAAAATAGCTGTATGGATGTTGTGACTCAGGCTGTTAAGCCTAGGGGGTCAACTTGGGTGGGCTTGAGAGCCCAAGCTGCAGCTTGGATCACGACGTCTGTCTGCCTGAGAGGCACTCGCGCCTAGGTGCATTGTAGACATACCCCAAATTACTGTGCAGCTTACTCATTCGGCAGCACGCACACAGTTCTCACAACTCTGAATGTTTTCCTGCAGAAAGACAGTGCTATCTCTGCAGGCTAAACTTGCCCAAATTTAGATTCCCTCTAGTTTATATCTTTTTATGTATTTGTTCTACTAATCAATGAATCTTTTCAAACTTGCTTACACAGATAAATTAGGTACATCTCTACTGATTAGGAAATGCACAACTAGATTCGTGGTTTTGGCAAGTTTCCAAAGCACTGGTCTTCCCAGTAATGCAATACCCTCAATATATTTCCTACAGCTTCACAAAATCCCTATTTACTATACGAATATCCCAAGAAATCCAACACTCCTTAGATTGCTAGATACCCCCTCCAGGGAGTGCACATGCTTTCAGCATCTAAGTAGGAACTTTCTGGGATGCTAGCTCCCTTCCAGCAGTGAAAGGTCAGACCAAGGTTCAGATGTACACTGCCCTTTTAGAGCACTGTGAACAGGGGAAATGGAAACTTTGTTCTCCTGTATCCTTTTCACTTCATGGTCATGTGTGTTCACTATTTTAGTTAGCACGCTTTGAGTCTATTCATAGCCCTGGTCTACACTAGGACTTTAGGTCGAATTTAGCAGCATTAAATCGATGTAAACCTGCACCCGTCCACACGATGAAGCCCTTTATTTCAACTTAAAGGGCTCTTAAAATCGATTTCCTTACTCCACCCCTGACAAGTGGATTAGCGCTTAAATCGGCCTTGCCGGGTCGAATTTGGGGTACTGTGGACACAATTCGACGGTATTGGCCTCTGGGAGCTATCCCAGAGTGCTCCATTGTGACCGCTCTGGACAGCACTCTCAACTCAGATGCACTGGCCAGGTAGACAGGAAAAGAACCGCGAACTTTTGAATCTCATTTCCTGTTTGGCCAGCGTGGCAAGCTGCAGGTGACCATGCAGAGCTCATCAGCAGAGGTGACCATGATGGAGTCCCAGAATCTCAAAAGAACTCCAGCATGGACCGAACAGGAGGTACGGGATCTGATCGCTGTATGGGGAGAGGAATCCGTGCTATCAGAACTCGGTTCCAGTTTTCGAAATGTCAAAACCTTTGTTAAAATCTCCCAGGGCATGAAGGACAGAGGCCATAACAGGGACCCGAAGCAGTGCCGCGTGAAACTGAAGGAGCTGAGGCAAGCCTACCAGAAAACCAGAGAGGCGAACGGCCGCTCCGGGTCAGAGCCCCAAACATGCCGCTTCTATGATGAGCTGCATGCCATTTTAGGGGGTTCAGCCACCACTACCCCAGCTGTGTTGTTTGACTCCTTCAATAGAGATGGAGGCAATACGGAAGCAGGTTTTGGGGACGAAGATGATGATGATGATGAGGTTGTAGATAGCTCACAGCAAGCAAGTGGAGAAACCGGTTTTCCCGACAGCCAGAAACTGTTTCTCACCCTGGACCTGGAGCCAGTACACCCCGAACCCACCCAAGGCTGCCTCCTGGACCCAGCAGGCGGAGAAGGGACCTCCGGTGAGTGTACCTTTTAAAATACTATACATGGTTTAAAAGCAAGCATGTGAAAGGATTACTTTGCCCTGGCATTCGCGGCTCTCCTGGATGTACTCCCAAAGCCTTTGCAAAAGGTTTCTGGGGAGGGCAGCCTTATTGCGTCCTTCATGGTAGGACACTTTACCACCCCAGGCCAGTAACACGTACTCGGGAATCATTGTACAACAAAGCATTGGAGTGTATGTTCGCTGGCGTTCAAACAACATCCGTTCTTTATCTCTCTGTGTTATCCTCAGGAGAGTGAGATATAATTCATGGTCACCTGGTTGAAATAGAGTGCTTTTCTTCAGGGGAAACTCAGAGGAGCCCATTCCTGCTGGGCTGTTTGCCTGTGGCTAAACAGAAATGTTCCCCGCTGTTAGCCACAGGGAGGGGGGAGGGTTGAGAGGGTAGCCACGCGGTGGGGGGAGGCAAAATGCGACCTTGTAATGAAAGCACATGTGCTATGTATGTAATGTTAACAGCAAGGTTTACCCTGAAAGAGTGTAGCCACTGTTTTATAAAATGTGTCTTTTTAAATACCGCTGTCCCTTTTTTTTCTCCACCAGCTGCATGTGTTTCAATGATCACAGGATCTTCTCCTTCCCAGAGGCTAGTGAAGCTTAGAAAGAAAAAAAAACGCACTCGAGATGAAATGTTCTCCGAGCTCATGCTGTCCTCTCACACTGACAGAGCACACATGAATGCATGGAGGCAAATAATGTCAGAGTGCAGGAAAGCACAAAATGACCGGGAGGAGAGGTGGCGAGCTGAAGAGAGTAAGTGGCGGGCTGAAGACAGGGCTGAAGCTCAAATGTGGCGGCAGCGTGATGAGAGGAGGCAGGATTCAATGCTGAGGCTGCTGGAGGACCAAACCAGTATGCTCCAGTGTATGGTTGAGCTGCAGCAAAGGCAGCTGGAGCACAGACTGCCATTGTGTAGTGTAACCTGTGTAACCAACCGCCCTCCTCCCCAAGTTCCATAGCCTCCACACCCAGACGCCCAAGAACGCGGTGAGGGGGCCACCAGCCAACCAGCCACTCCGCCACAGAGGATTGCCCAAAAAAAAGAAGGCTGGCATTCAATAAATTTTAAAGTTGTAAACTTTTAAAGTGCTGTGTGGCATTTTCCTTCCCTCCTCCACCACCCCTCCTGGGCTACCTTGGTAGTCATCCCCCTATTTGTGTGATGAATGAATAAAGAATGCATGAATGTGAAGCAACAATGACTTTATTGCCTCTGCAAGCGGTGATTGAAGGGAGGAGGGGAGGGTGGTTAGCTTACAGGGAAGTAGAGTGAACCAAGGGGCGGGGGGTTTCATCAAGGAGAAACAAACAGAACTTTCACACCGTAGCCTGGCCAGTCATGAAACTGGTTTTAAAAGCTTCTCTGATGCGCACTGCACCCTCCTGTGCTCTTCTAATCGCCCTGGTGTCTGGCTGCACGTAACCAGCAGCCAGGCGATTTGCCTCAACCTCCCACCCCGCCATAAACGTCTCCCCCTTACTCTCAGAGATATTGTGGAGCACACAGCAAGCAGTAATAACAGTGGGAATATTGATTTCGCTGAGGTCTAAGCGAGTCAGTAAATTGCGCCAGCGCGCCTTTAAACGTCCAAATGCACATTCTACCACCGTTCTGCACTTGCTCAGCCTGTAGTTGAAGAGCTCCTGACTACTGCCTGTGTACGGCTTCATGAGCCATGGCATTAAGGGGTAGGCTGGGTCCCCAAGGATACATATAGGCATTTCAACATCCCCAGCAGTTATTTTCTGGTCTGGGAATAAAGTCCCTTCCTGCAGCTTTTGAAACAGACCAGAGTTCCTGAAGATGCGAGCATCATGTACCTTTCCTGGCCATGCCACGTTGATGTTGGTGAAACGTCCCTTGTGATCCACCAGAGCTTGCAGCACTATTGAAAAGTACCCCTTGCGGTTTATGTACTCAGCGGCTTGGTGCTCCGGTGCCAAGATAGGGATATGGGTTCTGTCTATGGCCCCACCACAGTTAGGGAATCCCATTGCAGCAAAGCCATCCACTATGACCTGCACATTTCCCAGGGTCACTACCCTTGATATCAGCAGATCTTTGATTGCATGGGCTACTTTCATCACAGCAGCCCCTACAGTAGATTTGCCCACTCCAAATTGATTCCCAACTGACCGGTAGCTGTCTGGCGTTGCAAGCTTCCACAGGGCTATCGCCACTCGCTTCTCAACTGTGAGGGCTGCTCTCATCTTGGTATTCATGCACCTCAGGGCAGGGGAAAGCAAGTCACAAAGTTCCATGAAAGTGCCCTTACGCATGCGAAAGTTTCGCAGCCACTGGGAATCGTCCCAGACCCGCAACACTATGCGGTCCCACCAGTCTGTGCCTGTTTCCCAAGCCCAGAATCAGCGTTCCACAGCATGAACCTGCCCCATTAGCACCATGATGCATGCATTGGCAGGGCCCATGCTTTCAGAGAAATCTGTGTCCATGTCCTGATCACTCACGTGACCGCGCTGACGTCGTCTCCTCGCCCGGTATCGCTTTGCCAGGTTCTGGTGCTGCATATACTGCTGGATAATGTGTGTGGTGTTTAATGTGCTCCTAATTGCCAAAGTGAGCTGAGCGGCCTCCATGCTTGCCTTGGTATGGCGTCGGCACAGAAAAAAGGCGCAGAACGATTGTCTGCCGTTGCTCTGACGGAGGGAGGGGCGCCTGACAACACGGCTTACAGGGTTGGCTTCAGGGAGCTAAAATCAACAAAGGGGCTGACTTTACATCAAGGAGTATTTCAGGCAGGGCTTCACGGAGGGTTCCAATAAGAAATGGTGCACCTAAGTTATTGTTCTTATTGGAACAAGGAGGTTAGCCTGGCCTCTGATTGATACATGGCTAGATTTACCTCGCTGCACCTTCTCTGTGAGTGACTGCAGTGTGACCTAGAGGAATGAGTCCCCTAGACGGGGGAGAGGGGGAAGCAAATGAGTACAAAACAAATCTGGTCTATTTCTTGTTTTGATCCACTCCATCTATCTTTTACATCTTTGGCTGGCAGCAGACGGTGCAGAAGGACTGCATGCCATCCACATCTCATGGCTGCTCGGTAGAAGATGGTACAGTACGACTGCTAGCCATCCTCATCTCTTGCCTGCCCGGCAGAAGATGGTATAGTACGACTGCTAGCAATCCGTATCGCCTGCCTGCTCACCATAAGACGGTTCAATAGGACTGACTGCAGGACTAAAGAGAATGACCTGGTCAAGTCACTCCAAATTTAGTCCCTGCGCCCATGTCTGCCCAGGCGCTCCCAGCCGATGTGGCCAGGAGCACCTCGGACACGACAAGAACGGCTACCAGTCGTACTGCACCGTCTGCTGCCAGAAGGCAATGGGTTGCTGCTACTGTGTAGCAATGCCGTACCGCGTCTGCCAGCACCCAGGAGACATACGGTGACGGTTACCTGAGCGGGCTCCATGCTTGTCGTGGTATGGCGTCTGCACAGGTAACTCAGGAAAAAAGGCGCGAAACAATTGTCTGCCCTTGCTTTCACGGAGGGAGGGAGGGAACGGGGGCCTGACGATATGTACCCAGAACCACCCGCGACAATGTTTTAGCCCCATCAGGCATTGGGATCTCAACCCAGAATTCCAATGGGCAGCGGAAACTGTGGGATAGCTATCCACAGTGCAACGCTCTGGAAGTCGACTCTAGCCTCGGTACGGTGGAAGCGCTCCGCCGAGTTAATGCACTTAATGCACTTAGAGCATTTTCTGTGGGGACACGCACACTCGAATATATAAAACCGATTTCTAAAAAAACGACTTCTATAAATTCAACCTTATTCCGTAGTGTAGACATACCCATAGTTCCTAAATTTTTTAAAAATGTATTACTTTATTATTAGGCTCTATGCCATTGTGTAGTCAGGCTGGTTTCAATCCACTGCGTATCTCCCCTGCTGGTTGGTAGACCAGGAAAACCATTCTGAGAAATCCCCGGGACTGAGTCAGCACATCAGATTGAAAAGTATTCTGGGTTCAAACACTGTGCCTCCTGTAATGGCAGAAAGAGAAGTTACTTAGCCAGATTTCCCACTCCCCACAAACTTCTTTGGAGTCTATATAATGGGTTCTGAATAAATGGGGAAAGGACCTAGTATGGGTCAAGGCTTCTGCTCCTCATAAAAATGAGCTATTGTTCAGCTATATGAAAAGTGGAACATGTATGTAGTAGCCCCAACAGAACTACTTTCCAGAGGCTTCTGACTAAGGTGTCAAGAATGTATATGCTCCCAAAAGTGGGGATCTGTGCTGTCCATCTATTCTAACTACAGTTATTACGGTACCAAGAGTAGTCTCTCTTTCCCCTGAGATAGCACATTGTCATCACTTAACAAATAACACATAATAATCTCCTTTGATATATTTAAATTTGTTTTATATATTTAAATTTGATATATTTAAATTTGTCAGGATCTCTAATTTTAAATAAAATTATTCTGGTGAGGAAGCTATTGTACGTGCTTGTAACATTAGAGTATTAAATTAATGTTGACAAACAAGAAAAATACAAACTTTTGTATCTGATAGATCCACTTTAAAAGACATTCTAGCAAGTGCCTTAGTCACTAGATATTTTACATTAGTGGATTTTTTAATCTTTATTTTTAATATTGAGGTAAAATTGTTTGTCTGAGGGTAGTATTTTGACATACTAGTATGTTTAGTTATGCAAAGGTAAATCAGCCACCAGAATATGATGGAGTGAAATTGACAAGGTATTTAAAAGGGATTATGCATTTCTAATTAGTCCACTGTGCCTGTAGATAGAAATTAATTATATTGTTATGTAAATGTCATGCTAATTAAGAGAGAATATTGAAGGTGTAATAAATCTGCAAAAGAAATAGGTAAGTTAACTATTTTTTATGTTTTTATTAATATTTTATAGAGTTACAACAGAAGCTGGTAGAGAAATGTTTGATTATTGACCTACAGACAATTTTTAGCTGACTGACTGCTTCACAATTCATTTTTCCTAATTGATGTCTTTAGTGCACTATGTTAACATTAGCCACAGTGGGCTAGTGATACCAGGAGCCAACAATAGCCAGGCATTGCAAATGTATTAACAAGACCTTGTGTGTATATGCATGTATATGTATGTACTTTAGTGTTTTCAAGGTTACAAAGTGCTTCTCTTCTGTAGTTGCCCTCCCTTTATTTTGAGTGCTGGACTGTGCAAACCCAATGACATTGTCAACTCTTTTGTCTTCATAGTGAGTCTTGCAATATTTGAAACCACAGCTCCTGGAGTCATATTACAAGGGAAGCTCAGCTTTCGTTTAAAAAACAAACAAACAAAAAACTCTAGAAGGCACATAAAAAGATCACAAATTCTTTAAAATCTTATGACTTCTCAGCTAGCCTCATGATTTTTATAAATGATTCCCCCTTGCCCCCAAGTACCCGCTTGCAGCTGGGTGCCCTAACACTAGGATTACCATGCTACTTCCCAACTTGGGGCCCCTAATGGCTCCATAATAGATTTTCTTGCCTCCATAATACTCCTCCTCGGGGCCAGTTTGTTACAAAAACATATAGTGACAAAAATGCATAACAAAAGTCCCCAAACAAAGTCCTTTTATTATTTCCAGTAATGTGATCCTTAAAATCCCATGACATCTAGTCTGCCGATGTAGCACATACCATGCTCTGGTGTCTTCCATCATAGCTTGGCTCTTCAGCCACCCCAGTCCTTCCAGCTGGAGTGCAACCTTGGTCTTCCCAGAAGCAACCCCCCTGCTCCCCCTGATCTTCACCAGGCAGCATCCATCACTCCCCTTGCTCTGTTAACCTCTCCTCTCAGAAAGACCAGCAAGGAGGCTCTTCTGCTGCTCTTTGGGAGGTCAACTGGCAAACCCCTCTGCAGATCTCCTGGCTTCAGCCTTCTTCAGGCCTCTGGATCCAGCTTGGAAGTCAGCAGGCAATTCCCTCTGCTGCTGTCCTGCCTTCAGCTCTCTGGCTTGAGGAGGTCAGCCAGCAAATCCCCTCTCCTGCTTTCAGCCTTGCCCCAGGAACCTCTGACAGCTTCCTTCAGGAACTTCCCACCTCCCTGATTCTCCCTGATCCTTTCTAGCCCCAGGTACTGCTCTGCCCTCTTAATTGGCCAAACTAGAGCACCTGGTCTGGCATAGGGCCCTGGGCCTGCTTCATTTAAAGGGAGAGTAATTAATAGCTTCCAGTCATTTGGATTATGCTAAGAATTGGACAACTAGAGTGTTTCATGTGCAAAGTGCATCTACTGAATGAGCATTTTGTGACCCATAGTTAAACACACCAAGCACTGATTCCAGGTACTAAGATTCTGATACTTAGAGGGACATGTTAACGTAAACCTACTTGTTGTAGTGGTTAAGTGAGGATAGTCATTTAACTTCAGTTTCCTAAACAAACTGTACTAATTTCAGCCCAGTGAAAAATACACTGCCTGTTTCAAATAGTATAAAGATCTCTGAGTTAGTTGTCAGTATTACAATGGATTCAGCATCATGGTTTCCCCATAGAATTGCAGATTCGAGCCCACCGTACACAATTATGCATGACTACTTTTAATGGTGGAACAAAAAACAGCTATAGAAGAAAGTGCTGCAAAGGGCATGCAGACTTCATCGGTTATGAGGCACTCTGGTGTATTTGCATGCAAATCCCAAGTTACTAGTTGTTGAAGCCCTACTACTATGCAATACAAAAAATCAGACCTATCTGAACATAATATCTAATGAGGCAATAAACAAACTCCTACTGCACTCCAGCAAATGCAAAAGAATGAGAAATAGTTGCAATTTATTCTGCTTTAAAAATGGCAAGTAAAAAATCCTATATTTGCCTGGGTGCTGAAAGCCCTACCTGGTGTAAATATTTTACTGTACAATAATCTTGATCTCAAAGGCTCCATCACTGTAGAAAATCAATTTTTCTTTCTATGAAAATTGAAAGAATGTAACTAAATGACATTTTTTAATGAAAAAGGTATTTCACTCGAAACCAAAGCACACTTGCATGGAATTACATCACTAGAACTGCACGCTGTTCCATGTTGTTGTTTACATGTAAACAATGGATGTGCACCGGCTCTTTAAAATGGACACTGACAAGTCAAATAGACCTAAAATTGAAGGTTTTGTATATTTCCAATAGCAAGTTTTTTTGGTATTTGTTCTAAAAATTCCTTTGCAATATAAATATCCAAAATGTTGCAACTTTGTACTAGTGTTTGTGTCAGCTTGTAAAAGGCTCTTCAAATGGTTATCAGGTCTGTTTGGGGATTCTTTCATCCCCTTTTTCCAAAACACTAGTGCATTACTTGGCATCTTGGACAATAGCATTAATAGTGTAAATTATCTGACCTCTTAACATTTTCATTTTTAATATTCTAACAAAGTCTAACACAAGTAAAGAAGCTGAATTCTTAAATGACTTGAACTTGACAGTGTCTTGTTAGATTTACATTTTGATTTACCTTGAAATCACTTTAAAGGTGACCTGTCAAGGGGGAATAAAAATTGTGCTGTTGAACTAGTTTCCACAGGTCGGCTTGAGGACACCTTGAAGGGCCAGGGAACTCAAGTGGGATCTACTTCTTCCCTCGTATGAGAGGCTGGGTTCTGAAATCTCAAAATCTTTTGAGAGCTTTGATCCTCAGTGTTTTTTCAGAAGCTTGAGTTAAACAGATGTTCAAACACAACAAGCAGAATTGTAGGTGGTCTGACTAAAAATGCCTTCCCCTCTCAGTTAGCCATGTTTCTGTCACCTTTTATAAAGCTATAATCCCATGAGTTTTTGCAATATAAACAGAGTTGGCAAGCAAAATCTGACATTTCTGTAGTAAAAACAGGTGCAATTATAACATGAGAAAAATTCAGGCTGCCTTTTTATAAAACATAAAGAAGCAAAAAGGTACAATTAGTTTCCACCGTTGGTCACTTTTACCAGTCCAGATTTGAAATGGTTTGAAAAGGGAAGACTACAATTTGTTCTAGCAACAGTGCTGATTTCAGGACACACAAATATTGGATGACTAGTAACAACTGAGGACTTCTGTACTCTGCTCAGCAGTTTGGACTACAAGTATGTGAATAGCATTGCACACCAAAGTGCTGCACTATAACTCCCATGTGGATGCTGCAGGCGCGAACAAAAGGGTTCTTAGTTTGCATTAATGTAGTGCTATTTGAAGATGAATACATTAAATGTGAACTAAACCTTTTACTTCATGTCCACACAGGGCCATTATAGTGCAGGACTTCGGTGTACATGGCAGTTCATACCTCTGTAGTCCAAACTGCCTGGCAGCATAGACATAAGCCCAGTTAACAGCACATCCCAATACTTGGGGTCAGGCTTATACTAACCCTTTGCTTTAAACTGAATTGTTGGTATTTCCATTGCCAACGTCTACTAGACCAGACTTAGTTTCAGGTTCTAGGTATGTAATATCATCCAATTATCCAAGCTACAATGTATTATTACTGTCAGTTATGCTTTCTGTCAATTTGTCTTGACTCAGCTATATGATTTTATTTGTGCTTTACGGCAACACAGTAAATATACTGAACTGGGTTGTTAGTTTAACAAGATCTCTGGAGAGCTCTTCCATGATGATGAGTGTTGAAATATGGTAGGAAGCCTAAAAGCAATTTACCACCAAACAAATACCAGATGAGTGGGCAAGAGTCCAGAACCTGAAAATAAAATTTGTCCACAAAGGTAATGTAGTATATGTTTGTGTTGAGATTATACGTAAAACCAAACTTTTGACCACTTGTGGTGATTAATGATCCCATGACACTTCTTCCATTTTTGTCAATATTATGTCTGTATAACTTCTTCCAGCAGTTTCAGCTGGATATGCTGTTCTCTCTTCCCATCCTAAATTATTGTGTAGTTTTGCTGTATGCTGTTCAATAGTATTGCATTCCACCCAAAGAAAAGTACGTTCCCATGGTGGGAGAAGTGATTTTTAGAAATGGGACAAAATCTAGGCCTGGTGAAAGTAGGTTCAACTCATTAAGTCTATGATCTTGCATCCATTTACATAACCTGCTTGTAAAGCCCTTGTGGGATGTAAAGCGCTATAGAAATATAATGCAAACCTCCTATTGACTGACTTCAGGGGAGCCAGGATTTCACCCCAAGGTCTTTTTGTGGATTAACCATAGGAGATCCCAGCTCTGTTGGAATGTAGAATCACCTTTGCCAGTGTATTTCTCTAAAGATATTTCTTACAAAATGTTTACAGCATATAAAAAAAAGTGTCATCCTAATATTTAATTGTAAGTCATATTCAGATATTAATGGGAAGGAAGGGGTGGAGGACAAAGAGCTCAATGAATACTGGACTCTCAACACCCATAAATTCCCAGGACATGTGTATGTTTCAGTACCTGTACATCCCTAGACATCACTCTGATTTGGTTTATCTGTAAGAAGATGGCAAATGCTGAGAAGTAATGTGTTTTGGGACTGACTTTATTCTCCTTTTCCAGGTGGGCCATGCACAGGTACACCTCATGTCTCGTTAGGTACACCAACCAAAAGATCCTGTGACTCTGGTAAGTTTTGCTTTCTATTCGGCTTTGCATAATATGTAGTTGTACAATTACAAGTGAGTGTAGTACGTATACCAGGAGAATAGCAGTGGAAAATAAACTTTGGTGACCTGCTGTTGAGAGTAACAGCTAAATCATTAACATGACATAACCATAGAAAAATACAAAAGTAATCCTGTTGCTTTAATCGAATTTAGATGGAACCTATGACAGTCCCACTTTGAAAGAACAGAGCAGAGTTGGTTGCACCCTTCCTAATTGACCTCACAGTACATACAAGGAGGAACTGATGTTTGCATCAGTTGAGACGGGGGGTAAACCTGATTCAGATCAGTTGTTGCAAACCCTTCCATGCCGTTGTCTCTATATTTAGGAGTAAGCACCAATATTACAGTACTGATGGCTGAATGGGGGCTATTCCTGAGCATAGTTAAGGACTCCCTCTCTTTCAGGAATTAGGGCATTCTTCTTCTTTTGTGACTCTTGCAGGAAACGTTTCTCAGTTTGTCAAAAGCTAAAACAGGACACTTCTACTATTGCCTTTTTTTCTTACGTCATCCCCCTCTTCCAGTCATAAAAGATCAAGATGTTTCTGTCCCATTTAGATGCTTCTAAACAAGAAAGTAAGTTTGCCTCTTTATCCCTTTGCCTCTGTCTTTACACAAACTAAGCTCAACTGCATATGTTTTCCTTCATACGGTAGCTGCTGTAATATTTAACTAAAATTTAGATTGAAGGGTGGTTAAATAACTTTCTGGATAGATGGTCTTGAAAATGATAGTGGAAAAGCACTATGTGAATATTAAAAATGTGATCATAATTAGCATAATGGCAAGATTACAGTTTGGCATGCCATATGGGAGAAGCAATATCTCCTTAGATTAGATTAAGGCAGATGGAACTATTAGACATGTTGCGAAATGTCCCATTAAACATTAAGATGTTTTTCCCAGTAGCTTTCTTATTCCAAGTCTATGCTAGTAATCTAGAGAGATTTTTGGTCCCTTTATTCTGGTATATTTGTCATATGCAATGTTGTTTTAGAAGCTATCAACAAAAATGCAAAGAGAACTTGCTGTTTGGGTTACCAGTCTCTCCTTTAGTATAATAGCCAATTGAGTAAAGCAGATTTGTTTTGCATTGTTTGTAGTTTTCTTATTTTCCCCAAGCCTCTTTTTGAAAATGCTTTCCGTTCACTGGTCAGGGTCTATGTGATTCAGTTGTAGTCTTTCAGTCTACTGAAGGAGTTAAAAGGTTACTTTCTAAAGAAAAAAATCATAATTACCCACAAAAATGCCAGTATTTTAAATTTCACATTTTTGTCACTATTTATGTTTTGCTTACTTTTAGCATTTCTCCTAGGTCTGACAGTGGAAATAAGCTAGTCAATTCAAGTTTAAAGTTCTCAAGTTCTTGCACAATGTGGGAAGGTCTAGCTTGCAAGCAATTCTTTTTGGGTGCAAGTAATACAGGAAATGTAGAATTTTTTTTTTAAAGCACCAGTTGTAATAATTAAAAAAAAAAATTCTAAGTTTTGTTAAAATTACTTTTTTCAAAACTTACATTTCAATCAAATTTTCTCAGTGGTGCTTGAAGAAGAAATGGCTGTTTTCTGGGGCAGTGTTTGGGAATCCAGTTAAATAAAAATATTTAATAGTAGTGTGGGTTACAAAGAGGTTTACTATATGTATATAAAGTCTTAAACTGAGCTGGGATTGAGAGGTGGGCTGATAAGGCTACTGGAGGTGAATGTTGCATATTATACTCAAGATAACTGTAGCCACATTTCAATTTGTGTGCTTGTTCCTAGGAAGTTGGTTAGTTCAGTGGATAAAAACTGTATATACTACACTTTGCATAAATACTTCCTTTTGTAAAAACCCTGCGTTTCCTCAGGTCTGAGCTTTAAAGAAGAATGTTTTGGTGTGAGTTCATCTGCATCTCTCTCCCCCACCCCAGTGTAGGTTTTCCCTTAGGTCTGCAGTATCAGTATTTGAGAGAGAAAATTAGAAATTTGACCTACTTATGTAATATGCTGGCTCCCATCAAGAGAATATTAAGGAAGACATAAACCTTTCACATTTTATTAGCATTTAGTGTAACCATTGAAGAAAGATCAAAACAATAAATCTGTCAAGACAAGGAAAAAGTGTTTTTTAAAAGAATAGTTTTTACCCTGTGCACTTGTCAGCTTGGATTCTGGAGCAGCCCTCTGACAAAAAGTCACATTATGACACCAAATAGTGTTTTTCTCCCTTTGTCAGAATTGATGGTCTGGTTGTAAAAGTATTTATATTCTGAAGTGTGTCCAAAGGACAAGGATTATGATAGAAAAGAATGAAAAGTCTAAGAATGACTAGCTGGGGCGAGGCCTTAAAGGTTTTGAAGAGCCAGACGTGTGAGAATGTTGTAGAAAAGATGTTGGGCTCTGGCCTGCTGAGTGGTTTTTTATGTATCTTAATTTGTCTTTTATTGGTTAGAATTCATGTCCAGATTAATGGCTGACATTATTGCAGTAAAGCTTTTTTAACTCAGGTTGGCATCCTTACTCCATTTATACTCGTGCCTTTGTCATGAAAGTACAGTATTAAATAGCATAAAAGGATTTTATTGCTCTTCTGCTATATGACTCTAAGACTGAATATGTAAATCATAACAGCTGGATTTTAAAGCATTTTCATACAGTTTAGAGATTTTCTGGAAAGGTCAGTGAAACTCCTTGAATGCACTCTGCTAATTCTTAATTGTGCTTGAAAAAGAGAGTGCAGTAGAAACAGATCAGTTGCAATAATGATACAAACAATCCACAGAGTTTATCCATATAGTTGTGCCTTACTCCACTTCTCATGGGAGGTCATGGAAACGAAGGATTTTCATGTCATATAAAGATATGTGTGCACGTCATTTGTAATTTTGTCTTGGTGCTAACATATCAGAACTTTATTTTGCATGTCAGGTGGTACTTTTATGGTCCAGAGTTTCAGTTTTAGGAGTATGCTGTATGCTTCTCCTTGTTTGGGGCTCAATCCTACGAGGTGCTGAGCCTCTAACACTGATCTTTAAATTTAGGCATGTGCTTAAGTGTTTTGCTAGATCAGTGCCAAAATGCTCAGCCCCTTGCAGGATTGAGCCCATATTGCCTAAGATGACAACCTTTTGGGAACTGCTAGCACAGACAGTATGGAAATACCAGTCAAATGAATGGCTCCTTGGCTTTGGCTGTGGCTGAAACTTCCTTTTTATGATCACTTTTTATCATCCCTTACACGTCTAGTAAGGACAAAAAGCTCTGGTCTACCATTAATTAGATATTCTATTGCTCTGCAGTGGTAAAGTGTCTGAGCTAACAATATAAAAAAGGTTAGTGACGGATTTTTTTATTATAAAAACAACTTTGAGAGGTTTTTGTTGTTGTTCCAATTGACCTTTTGAGGTGCTCTTTAAGGTGCTCTTTAGTGTTTGACTGTTGGAGGGCACTGTGTTAGCAATCCAACCTTCCTAGAGCCTTCTCACCAGAAGGAATAGGATGCTAGAACAGCCACAGAGCTGCGTTATAAATCTCCCAGCCCTGGCAATTATAGTGCCCATTAGAGACACTTTTTTACCCGGCTCAGTTCTTGGCTATACTAATAAAACAGCGCATCAAGCAAGGCTGTAAATAAAAGTTATTACCTAATAGGTGAGCGCTGAAGTGGAACGGACGGGAGCTGAGGCATGGAGGCCTTATTACTGCTCATCAGCAATTATAAACAGGATAAAGTGTCTGGGACTTGCACTGATGCAGTGAGGGCTAATAGAGGCTGGAAGATGACACTGTACCATGATCGAATGATGTATGTTGATGGGTTTTTACTGCCTCATCTTGCTGCCTATTTCTGAGATGAGTTGTATTATCTGTTCCATACTCCCATATCTATCTGGATAGACAGATCAGTTTCCTTTGTTGCCAGAAGGTGGTCTGACGTTTGCTGCACGTATACGTTTGCATTAGTTTCGGAAACTGGTATCTAAGAGCATTTTGAAAACCCTTTTATGATTATTGTAGATTAAGATCCTAATTGTAAATACTGTAATCGGCATGTGAACAGTTTTAAGGGCCTACTGCTGCAATTTTAGGATGTTGTTTCAGCATCACTATAAGCATATTCTTGCTTAATTTTGACCTACAAGTAAACTGATTTCAGAACTGCTACCCACATTTTGTGGCTGACCATTTCATCTGAATCCTCTTCTAGACTAAATGATGCACTGTCTGAACTGGATTCCTAACCAGTGTAGTTGAAGTCCCAAAGAGATGAGTTGTATCTTAACCTATATTGTACTAGTAGGTAAAATGATTCCCAACAATGGTGCTAATGTGCAAACAGCAGCTGACACTGCGTGAGAGCTTATGTACACAAACATTTAGTTCATGGTAAGCTGGGGTGTAAATCTACCCCTCACATGCCTGCCATGTGCTAAGTGTCCATGTGGTAACTGTTGCCACACACTAAAAGTTCCCTAGTGCGCTTTGATCTACTCCCATTTCAAAGTGGGAAAGATCAAAATGCACTAGGGAACTTTTAGTCAATGGCAGGATACTGAGGGGTACGTTTACACCCTAGCTCACTGCAAACTATTCATGAAGAGAAGCCCTGAGTTATGGAAACAAACTGTGGCTTTTACTGCAAAGCTTTTAAAGAGCATGTAAACACCTGATACTTAACAATATCCAGAAAAAAAAGCCTTTTTTCTGATCTTCCATCATTCACCTCCATTGAAATCTCATAAACCTTTATGACTGGTGATCTCTTCAGAAAAGCCACAGAGGAAATATAATGCCATTGAAATTAGCCTTCAAACTAGAGGATCCTGAAAAGACGTTTGCCAGCAGCCTGATACTTCAGGTACTAGTTGCTCACGCTGTTTGTTCCTGGGCTATGAAAAACATTTAGAAATGTTTCAGAGTAGCAGCCATGTTAGTCTGTATCTGCAAAAAGAAAAGGACTACTTGTGGCACCTTAGAGACTAACAAATTTTGTTAACATTTAGAAATGAAAACACATGGTAGCAAGTCAGAACATTCTGGCATTCCTCTCTTCTCTACCCAGAAATACACACACTGGAAGTGTTTCTAGAACACATGCGGATAATCTCCATTCCAGAAAGAGCTCCTCTTTCTTATCAAGCCATCACAGCTACCCATTAAGGATGCTGGTGAGAGAGAAATTGATCAGCATGTAGGCAGTGGTCTCGGCACACCAGAAGCCTAACCATTGTCGAGTTTTTTGTAAGCAGTATGGCAAAGAAGAGTTCTGATGAGAGATTTGATTGATGATAATGAGGTGGCTTTGTGGCTGTTTATGGGGAGTACCTCGTAAGTGTGATGGGCATAATGGGAGAAAGCATGAAGATGGTTGTTTGGAAATTTAACAAGTGGTGATGATGGCTGGCATCATGGGCCAATTGGAGGTGGGAGTCAATATTTTGATACCGATTGAGAGAGAAGTAGGGAGATAGGCCATGAAAGGCCTTGAGAGTGAAGACAAGCAACTTATGTTTGATGACATGGAGAAGGGGGAGCCAGTGGAGGGATGCAAAGAGAGGGGTGACACGGTCAAAGCGATGGGCTAGGACAGTGATACTCAGACTGAGGGTCGTGAGCAGCAAGTGGCTCTTCAGTGTGTCTTCTGCAGCTCATTGCAGCACTTGATATTAAATACTGTGTGATTTAATCTATTAACCAGTCAGGATGCTTTTACTATGTTATTAAGTAGTTGTAGTTGATAAAATAATAATACTTTCGGTCATTCTGCTGTGAGAATTATATATATAAATATTTCCTGTCATACTGTTTAAATATAAATATGTAATATTTGAGTAAATGAAACAATGAATTCACTCTACTGTCGCCCTTTTGGATAATGTCGATTGCTAATTTGACTCCTGAACCACTGAGGTCGGAGTATCACTGGGTTAGGAGAATGGCCTTTGCAGCAGCAATCTACATGGACGTGAGCAGGGCAACATTGCTTTTGTCAAGGCCAGAGAAAAGGATTGTTCAGTGATTGAGACGTGTTGCTGGTTTTCCCCCTTCTAGATCATTTATTAAAGGTAGGACTAATGCATACTGCACCTCACTAAACATCTGCCCCACCTCTACATTGCCATTTCCCATTACGCTTTTTATCGTCCTTTAGGCCTTCTTCAATCCATGTGACAGGAGTCCTGTCCAAGTCTGCGTGAATGAAGTTTGTAAGATTTTGAGACTATCAAATTTTTCACTTATACTCCAGATATGACATCATCTTTCTGTGAAATGATATTGTGATTAAAAAATCATTCCTCAGATCCCTTGAGAAAGAGGAGTGGACATTACCCAATAAATTTAAATGTTACTGTTAAAATCAGAGAATTTAAACTTACAGCACTTTGTCATGGGGGATTTCATATTGAGATTAATTGTCTGAACAGTCAGTGCCTCTGTGGGTTCAGTTAACTAGCCTTCCACTATAGCTGTATAATTATTTTTAAAGAATACACATGTATACTGGTATAAAAGCTTATTTGGCCTTATGCTCCCCGCAGTTCTGAATTCTCTGTTTCATTACCAGTATCCACCCACTGACTTTCAGAAAGCTATTCCCAAATAGCAGAACTACAGCTCAGAATTTTAAATAAACCACATCTCCATTTATTCAAGGGACAGGGAAATTAGAGTTGCATGTCATGCATTTCCCACCTATACCCCTTTTCCAAAACTTATTAAAAATATATATTAGTACAAGATAGGGGTAGCTGAGGGCTTGCTTTTACTTCAGATTGGGCTAATTTGTCTTGGCTGCCTTAGCAGGGCAAAATAAAGAATGTAGCAAAGAATCCTTGACTCGTTAACTTGAACACAGCCAATATCCGATTGAAAAAATCCGTCAGGGACTTTGCTACTGTCAGCCTGAAGGGGCTGAGTTGATTTCACCACAGAGTGCTACAGTTATTAAGCAGTGGCTTGATTATCTGTCCAGATCTGTAATAACTCTCTTACCAGTGGGCTTAAAAAATATTGAGAAATATAGCTCTTTATCATTTTCAGTGAGCTATTTTAGTGTGCTAGAGTATATTTTTTTACCAGTTCAATATTAAGTAACTATCCTGGAACCATTAGAAAACGTGACACTTATCTCTTGCTTCTTCTAGTACTGTGTTTAAATTTAAAGTGTATACAACATAGAAGGTAATTGCTGTACTTCTAACATGGGGACAGTGTCCCAAAGGTTTTATCTTACTCTTGGGTAAAGCCTCAAAATCTAAGTTTAGACATTTCAGACAGCAGCAGAGACCTCCAGGTAAAGCTTTTTACTGTTTTCCATTTAGGAATTAATTTGCAGTGAAACCCTTTAAAATGTACAGATATAATCTTGGAGTCTTCTGTAAATCTGTTTAACGGAAGTACGAGGCTTATTAATTCCTTGAATGGAAGGGATGGGAAGTAGCAGATATTGTGTTGAGCCTTAATGATAGGGGTCCCTCTAACTACATGCTTCATATGCGGGGTATTCTCTTTCTCCAATTTCTGTAATCAAATTATGTGAAGTGTACAATTCTCAAGGTTTACTCTGCTGCTCTCTGTACGTTCTACAGTCTGACTTAAAAATTGTCCCATTTTCTAATAAGATACGCAAAAAAGCATCTACAATGTAAACCTCCCCTTTTTCCCAATCGTACTCCCACAAACTTAGCATATCAAATGTAATCTGAAGGGAGCAACTAAAGACTGAACTAAGACCCTGCAACACTTGAATAAAGAACCAGGAGTGAAACAAGTCAAAACAAGGTCCATATGTGTATTCCCTGAACTTCAGTTTCATTGTTCTACTTCTCCTCCAGCACAGAACTGGGCACTTCATCATAAATCAGTGTTGATGCTTCCCAAGTCTCTCTCTTCAAAATGGAGTATACGTTTTTCAGCTAAAGCTTGATTTTTGTTTTACTGCAGATATCTGTAAGTGTAAGCTATCTACACACCACAGCAAAGTCTGCTTCTTTTCCTAAGGATAGTGCCCCAAAAAACAAAGTGATCCAGAGAGAATGTGATTTTAAGATAATGCTGATTGGAAATTAAAGTAGTTGGAAAACAAATCAGCAATTTAATTTCAGAATCTACTCTCAAATGCATTAAGTAGAATATTTATCAAAATAGAAGAGTTTATACATTTTTATTCTTTACATTAATGACACAGCGACTCATGGAGTGACAGTCTCTCATTGCAAGATTACTATCATTAGGGACATGTCACCTATTCTATAGATATTCACAAACCATATTTTGAAGAGACAATGCAGAAAGTGTTTTGCTCAGTAGCAATCAGGATAGCTTTTCACAGCTCCTCCTTTGCTGCATCTGTGGTTTTGCCTTGGAAATCCTTTGATATTCCAATATCAATCGGATGCATTCGGTGGATGCAACTGATGAAGTGAGCTGTAGCTCATGAAAGCTTACGCTCAAATAAATTGGTTAGTCTCTAAGGTGCCACAAGTCCTCCTTTTCTTTTTGCGAATACAGACTAACACGGCTGCTACTCTGAAGCATACAACTCAGTATTTTGAGGCAGGAAGGAGCTGCCTGTTTATATAAACTTGAGAGCATTCGCAGAATTGTAATGTTACAGCTTGCCTACCCATTCTTTCCAATTAGTACAACATTTGAGTAGTTCAATAAATATGGGATTTCTCCCAGTGACTTCAAAGGGAAGCAGTTAGGCCACTGCTGACACTTTTCAAAGTTCCCATGTTATATGTACAATGTTGATTCGTGATTTTGTACTACACAAGCTGAATAACCCTGAGTCCTATTTCTATATAGAATTGTTGACTGGAAGGGATGTTGAGAGGTCTTCTAGTCCAGTCCTCTGCCCTCAAGGCAGTATTAAGTATTATCTAGACCAGGGATAGGCAAACTTTTTGGCCTGAGGGCCACATCTGGATATGGAAATTGAATGGCGGGCCATGAATGCTCACAAAATTGGGGGTTGGGGTGTGGGAGGGTGGGAGGGCTCCGGCTGGGGTTGCGGGCTCTGGGGTGGGGCCAGAAATGAGGACTTCAGGGTGTGGGAGGGGGCTCCGGGCTGGGCGTTGGCATGCGGGGGGCAGAGGTGAGGGCTCTGGGTTGGGGCTGGGGATGAGGGATTGGGGGTGCAGGAGGTGTTCATGGCTGGGACTGAGGGGTTTGGAGGGCAGTAGGGGGATCGGGGCAGGGGGTTGGGGAACAGGAGGAGGTCGGGGTGCAGGCTCCGGATGGCACTTATCTCAAGAGGCTCCCAGAAGCAGTGGCATGTCTCCCCTCTGGCTCCTACACAGCGGTGTTGCCAGGCGGTTCTGCAGGCTGCCCCATCCGCAAGCCCCTGTAGCTCCCATTGCCCGTGATACCTGGGCAGGGATAGGAGGCAGCGTGTGGAGCCCCCTGGCTGCCCCTACACATAGGAGCCGGAGGAGGGACAATGCCGCTGCTTCTGGGAGCCGCAGCACACGCGGAGCAGGACAAGCCCCCAACCCCATTCCCTGACAGGAACTCGAGGGCCGGATTAAAACATCTCCAGGGCCATAGTTTGCCCACCCCTGATCTAGACCATCGCTAGCAGGTGTTTGTCTATCCTGCTCTTAAAAACCTCCAATTATGGAGATTCCATAACCTCCATAGGCAGTTTATTCCAGTGCTTAACTACCCTGAAAGGAAGTGTTTTTTCTAATGTCCAACCTAAACTGTCCTTGCTGCAGTTTAAGCGCATTGCTTCTTGTCCTCTTCTCAGAGGTTAACAATCATATGCATATGTAAATATGCTTAGGTCTTACAGTGATTGGTTCTCTTTAAATACTACAGATGGATGGGATGCACGTGATATATATGTGATTGCATCCAATTGCTTTTCAGAACACCCCACCGTTTTACTTGTATGACCTCATCCCGTTCCTTACTTGATCACTTTACTCGAGTCTCTGCTCTGCCTCTTCTCTGACCTCTCTACTTTTGTCTACACTTGTCCTGCCCTACCTATTTTGAACACTTTCCATGACACAGTTCATTCCCATTCCTTAAACCTCAATAGCACCCCTCCTTTTAGCTGAACTTTCTATAAACTATTTTGTGACCTAGTGTGTTGTGGAATTTCTATTTTTTAGAAGGGTTTCAATGTTTTTGAGCACGAAAGTTCTAATTTTTATGAATGGAAAAGAAAACCTCCTACAGGTTATTTTTATCATTTTTTCATTGGCATCTATAAAACGTTTTTGGGAAGCTAATAGTTCAGTTTTACCGCAAAGAAAGTATTACTACTAGCCTTCCAAAAGCTGAGGAGATGTCACTCTATGCTTTGCCGATAAGCTGAATGTAAGAATCATATGGCATTCAGTTTCCCAGCTGTAACAACTTCCTTTAACCTCCCTGGATTACCATGGAATTTCTACACTGGATAAATTGCCCAGATCTATCAAGGGTCATCACAAACCCAGCATGGTACCTGCCAATCACTGGTTGTTACTATAGGTGCATGGGTTTGCAGCTGGCAGCTGTTTTTAGACAAGCATCTCCGCTGCTTGCACCTGTAACAGACAACAGACAGCTGGTGCTAGACTGAATGTTTGAGAAGGCTCTCCATCTTCCTCCACATTCATAAACTGAGCAGCTATTTTGGGCTCTAGAGGTTTGCAGTGTCCTTTCTGTCAGGTGATTTGGAAAGTGAGACAGTAATTCAGACTATTTTTGCTTATAAACAAGGTCAATCTTTTCTTCAACTAGCAACAATTCAGGTGGCCATTGCCTTATAACACATTTAACCTAACTGAAATCCCTCTATTAATCCATCAAAGGAGCTCTGTAATGCAGGTGCCTGACTACATTTGAACATGCATATTAACTGAATCAATTGGGTGTGTAAGTAACAATATGTAAGAAATTAACATTCCCAGATAAAGACAGGCATGACACTAATGGAAGTACATGATGGGCTAGGGGAGAATGCCTCCTACCACCAAACAAACTGTAGTGCAGGAGCCCTCTGTAAGATGGCACAATTGTTCAACGACAGTAGTAAGCAAACCAGTTTGACAAGATTTATTAGCATTTAAAGGACTACCATGAAGTAAAAAAAAAAAAAAAAATTCCAGTTTTACTAATCATACCTTAGATTAATATTTCAAGAGTTTTAAATACCTAGTTTAGTTTTCACTTGTGCTGTTTACTACCTTCATTTCATTCATCTTGGATAGTGGAGTTAGATTGGTATGTTTCATTTCATGAGAGAGATGGTAGCAACCTCATTAAATTACATTCTACTACAGTATGCTTCTTTTCTCACTCAGGGGATGGGGATGAGGCAAAGCAAACTGCTGAAAGTTTGGAGGGAGGGAGGAATGAAGGAATCTGCGGTGTACACTTCCCCCCCCCCTTTTGGGTTTGTCTTCTTTCCATTTCCCCTCTACAAATTGTCATCCTCTTATGATTGCCTTGAGAAGCTTACAATCTACATTTAAAAGGTAATGTCCTTATCTTCCTATTTGTCTACAGAGCACAGTGGAAACTAGTGACCCTATGTACATAAATTGTTTGTATATATTTTAAAAAAACAAAAATATTAAGGTTTCAAAATTAAGTACTTAAGAGTTAAAAAGATTCAAGATCATGCACATAACCTTAATTCTGCCCCATGTGCACGTGAATTCATTACTTCTGAATTTAATAATCACATATTCTCAAACATACCATACTATTTTAGCTATGCCTGCATAGCATTTTGCATTGTATTTCCATTCACACATACGTATACTATTTTCATTGTCATAAAAGTCTAGCATGCCATTGATTTAGACTTGTATAAAAAAAGTCTTTTTCTGTTAAGTATCTTAATTTAGTCAGCAGCCAAAGACTGCACATTTTCCTCCCAGCCAGCTACACAACCTTCTTTTCTTCTGACTTGAAGGACCTAAAGGATGTTAGCAAGGCTCATTTACCTAAGGTTGTAGGAAAAAGTGTATTTGAAAATCAGTCCATAAAAATGCAGATTGACAAGCAGTTATAATTAAAATGACATATTGCAGCTGCAACTTTGCTATATTCTGATGAGAGCTTAACCATGTATCTTTGGCTTGGTCTATACTAGGAATTTACTTCAGTATAGCTTGTGTCTCTGAGGTGTGAAAAATCCACACCCCTAAGAGATGTAGTTACACTGATCTGACCCCCCCAGTGTGGACCAGCAAGGTCAACTGAATTCTTCCATCACCCTAGCCACCGAAGAGGTGCGTTACCCATGCTGACGGTAGGTACCTCCTGTTGGTGTAAGTAGTGTCCACTGTGAAGTGCTAAAGTGGTGCAGGTGCAGTGGTGCAGCTCTGCCACTGTAGCATTTTAAGTGGAGACAAGTCCTTAAAGTCACTGAAATAGAGATTTGGGGGGTTTGGGGGAGGTTTCCTAGGTAAAAAAAAATTATTGAAGTAGAATTGTTTGGTTAGATTGTTTGTAACTTGTCCTGGGACCCACCTAAGAAGAGGCAATTCTTGATTTAGTCTTAAGTGAAGCACAGGATCTGGTCCAGGAGGTGAATATGGCTGAACTGCATAGTAATGGCGAACACAATGTAATTAAGTTTAACATCCTTGTAGGGGCGAAAGTGTCAAGGAATCCCATCACAGTAGCATTTAGCTTCAAAAAGGGGAACTACTGAAAACTGAGGAAACTAGTTAAATGGAAATTAAATGGAACAGTTACAAGGGTGAAATGCCTGCAAGCTGCATGGAGACTATTTAAAAAAACACCATAACAGGCTCAAACTATATTTATACCCCAAATAATAATTTAAAAAAAAAACAGTAAGAAGACAAAAAAAAAATGTTTTCATGGCTAAACAACAGAGTAAAAGTGGAGGTTAGAGGCAAAAACATACTGTAGAAAAACTGGAAGTCAGATCCAAGTGAGGAAAATAGAAATGAGCATAAGCTCTGGCAAGTCAAGTGTAAATAAAAGTATAACAAGGCAGGCCCAGAAAGAATTTGAAGAGCAACTAGCTAAGGACACAGAAACTGACAGCCCAAAAAAAAAAAAAGTACAGCAGAAGCAGGAAGCCTGCCTAACAGTCAGTGGGGCCACTGGATGATCAAGGTGCTTAAGAAGCACTCAAGGAAGACAAGGCTGTTTTTTGTTTGTTTGTTTTGTTTTTTTTTTTTTTTTTTTTTTTTTTTTTTTGGAGTGTTAATGCCAAGCTTTTATTCAATGCCCGTTACAGACTTTGGAGGGGCTGGGTGTTGGGGAAAAAGTTAAATGAATTCTTTGCATCAGTCTCCCCTACAGAGGATGTGGGGAAAATTTCTACACCTGAACCATTCTTTTAGGTGACAGATCCAAGGAAATGTCCCAGCTTGAGGGGTCAGTATTGGAGATTTTGGAATAAATTGATAAATTAAACAGTAATAAGTCACCAGGACCAGATGATGTTCACCCAAGAGTTTTGAAGGAACTCAAATATGAAATTGCAGAACTACTAACTGTGCTATTAACCTAACACTTAAATCACACTCTGTAGAGATGATTGGAGGGTAGCTAATGTAACAGCTGTTTTAAAGAAGGCTCCAGAGACAATCCTAGCAATTACAGGCCAGTAAGTCCAACTTCAGTACCAGGCAAATCGGTTGAAACTACTGTAAAGAACAAAATTATCAGACACATAGATGAACACAATATGTTGAGTCAACACAGCTTTTGTAAAGGGAAATCATGCCTCACCAATCTATGGAACTCTTTGAGGGAGTCAGCAATCATGTTGATATAGTGTACTTGGATTTTCAGACAGCCTTTGACAAGGTCTCTAACCAAAGGCTCTTAAGCAAAGTGTAAGCAGTTAGGAAAGGTCCTCTCATGGATCATGGTGAAAAGATCTAATAGTCAGTTTTCATATTGGAAAAAGGTTACTAGTGGGGTCCTCCAATGATCTGCATTGAGACCAGTGCTGTTCAACATATTCATATATGATCTGGAAAATGGGGTGAACAGTGAGGTGGCAAAACTTGCAGATGATACAAAATTACTCAAGATAGTTAAGCCTGAAGCTGACTGTGAAAAGTGACAAACAGATCTCACAAGACTGGGTAACAAAATGGCAGACGAAATTCAGTGTTTCTAAGTGCAAAGTAATTTACATTGGAAAACATAATCCCAACTATACATACAAAATGATGGAGTCTAAATTAGCTGTTACCACTGAAAAGGTGGTAATGTTAGGAACCATTAGGAAAGGGATAGATAATAAGACTGTAAATATCATCATGCCAATATGTAAATCCATGATACGGCTACATCTTGAATACTGTGTGCAGTTCTTGTTGCCCTATCTCAAAAAAGATATATTAGAATTGGAAACGGTGAAGAGAAGGGCAACAAAAATGAGAAGGGGTATGGAACAGCTTCCATATAAGGAGTGATTAAAAAGACTGCGGCTGTTTGTTTGGTAAAGAGATGACTAACGGGGGATATGATGGAGGTCTACAAAACCATTAATAGCGTGGAGAAAGTGAAAAGGCAAGTGTTGTTTACCTCTTCACATAACACAAGAACCAGGGGTCACCCAATGCAATTAATAGGCAGCATGTTTAAAACAAACAAAGGGAAGTACTGTCACGGAGTCCCCAGGCGATGCTCTCGAACTGCTCCCTACGAAGCCAGGCAGGACTCTGGTGAAGTCTCCTCTCTGTGAGCAGACTTTCTGCAGGGCAAGAAGCTCACACCTTATCCCACCACCTAGAGACTTAAGAAATGCCTAGGGGAAACTGAGGCACCCCTACAGTATTCAGAGGAAACATTAAGAACAGTCCCACTTCGTCACAAGTACTACTTCACGTAGTCAACCTGTGGAACTCCTTGCCAGGGGATGATGTGAAGGCCAAAAGTATAAATAGGTTCAAAAAAGAATTACATACATTCATGGAGGATAGGTCCATCAGTGGCTGTTAGCATGTAACCCCATACTCCAGGTATTCCTAAATCTCCAACTGTCAGAAGCATCTGGCACTGGCCACTGTCAAAGACTGGATACTGGACTACATGGACCATTCATCTTACCAAGTGTGGCCATTTTTATACTATGAGAACATCCTGTCCCAATCGCTGTATAAGGCAGGTGTGGGCAAACTTTTTGGCCTGAGGGCCACATCGGGGTTGCAAAACGGTATGGGGGGCCGGGTGGGGAAGGCTGTGTCTCCCTAAACAGCCTGGCCCCTGCCTCATCGCACTTCCTGTCCCCTGACTTCCCGCCTCAGAACCCCCGACCCATCCAACCGCCCCTGCTCCTTGTCCCCTGACCGCCCCCTCCTGGGACCCTCGCCTCCTATCCAACCCCCCCTACTCCCTGTCTGCCCTGACCCCTATCCACACCTCTGCCCCCGACAGGACCCCCGGGATCCCCGAACCATCCAATCCCCCCCTCCCCACTCCTTGTCCCCTGACTGCCCCCTCCCAGGACTCCCACCCAACCCCCCCCGTCTCCTGACCCCCTCTGCCCCCCTAACCTCTGCCACATCCAACCATCCCCTGTCCCGACTGTCCCCCAGGACCTCCTGCCCCTTATCCAACCCCCCGCCCCCTTACCATGCTGCTCAGAGCAGCAGGACAGGCTTATTGGAAAGCCTGGGAGGTAGGAGGGCGCAAGCCGCGCTATACAGCGGCATTGCTGCGGGAGAGGGAGGACAGCGGGGGAGGGAGCTCAGGGGCCGAGCAGGACGGTCCCGCGGGCCGTAGTTTGCCCACCCCTGGTATAAGGTGTGGAGGGAGAGATTCCCTCCTGCAAAGTTTAAGCCGTGTAGCTTTTACAGACTAGGCAGTGAATGAAAGGGCTCTGATAAATTTTTCACTGTGCTGCAGTTAGCCATTCACACATGAAGTGCAGCCTTCTGTAGTTTCCCTCCTGTTGAGCCTAGTGAGAGAAGGTCCTTTTCAAAATGTGCTGCGCAGAGTGATTTGTATCAGGTTTGGTCACATCAAACCAATTTTCACAATTAAACTCAGTCTCAGCTAATTGCCAGTGAAAACTATTTCCCTTTTGAAATTTTGGGTTTTTTAACCCCACCTTTTTTAGTGCTAAAGCAATTTAAAATTAGATCACCATTTTTTATAATGGAGGAATTTTTTCCCCTTACTCTAAACAGATTAATTTTGAGCCAAACTTAGTTAAACAAAGTCCCTCACATTCATAAAGAGTGAAGCCTAGAAATTTCAGCCCAAAAGATGAGTTTCACAAAGCTTATAAACAATAAAAACTGGGGTGGTTTGAATGAAAACTTGAAGTAAGTTTAAATATAGCAGTTCCTGTCACTCCTGCTATAATAAATAAGGTTTCATTTTCAGGTCAGTTTTGACCCAGTCCCCTCAATAACTTCTACATTTAAAAAAAACCTCTTCTGCCTGAAATTTTGCATATGTGATCTCCTGACAGATTTGGGCAGGGAGAGGGTTAGGAGAGGGTCAGAATTTGAAGTGGATTTGTCCAACTGTTTGAAAGGTGTGTCAAAAGACGTATTTTACTTTTGGAAAGTCTTCTAACAATTATTTAATTGTGTATCTAAAACAGCTTGGTATAGGAATTCCAAACTTGTTGCATTCAGTAGGACTCAGGACAAATGCATGTTGAACTGTTTTGTAGTTAATGTAAAAGTTATTTGTTGTTTCTGGGTGCTATCCAAAATCTCCAGAATGGTAATTTTCATGAGGAGTTCTCTATTTTATTCACTCCACAGAAACAGAAGAGGATGCATAACAGAGTTTTTGAGTTCTGCAGGGATTCCTGGAGAGTCTGAAAACATTAAGTTGTACAGGAACTCTCTATATAAGTTTCACTACATCAAGTTTTTTTTAAAATCTTTCCCCCCAAAAAACCCCTAATCAAGTTCTCAAAGTTCTAAAGCGAGAGGTTATAAACAGATATTAATGTGAATAATAATGCTAGAATACTGTAGTAACCTCAGAAAACAAATACTTAACAGGATGGGAAATTGGACTGTTCTATTAATATAGATGGAATAAAAGTGTCAAAGATTTTAACACGCTCCTATCACTGTCCAATGTTAAACACCGTTAAACAGGATTTGGGGTTTGGTATACAGAGACCTCAGCCTGCTTAGTACCATGACAAACACAACATTAAAAATTTACTTTAATCATTTATTAAAGATACAGAAAAGAAGGAAAAACAGTTAAAGCATTTGAAATATAAAGTATTAAATAAGGCTTTCATTTTAACAGGATCCCATGTTCCCTTTTCCGTTAGCTGGAGAGTTTTTTCTGTAGAAAGAACTCCCCTTTGTCTCATAGTCTCTGAGATGGTATGAAAGATTGTATTAACTGTCCTTTTGGGGAAAAGAGAGAAAATGCAGCTTCCGTCTCTGGTGTTGACTGTCACTTGCAACCTCTGCTGGAAAAACACAGGCATAGCACATGGTCTTACCAGCCACTCCGAGAACTGATAAACTTATACCAGCATTGGGCTGTTAAATCATAGCTTTTAGCTGCCTCTCTGGTCACAGGCTCACAGCAGTGTTGCAAAATACACAGTCTTGGCAGCCTAAGCCTGACTCTTATTAAACAGGTTTCAGAGTAGCAGCCATGTTAGTCTGTATTCGCAAAAAGAAAAGGAGTACTTGTGGCACCTTACTAACCAATTTATTTGAGCATAAGCTTTCGTGAGCTACAGCTCACTTCATCAGTTGCATCTGATGAAGTGAGCTGTAGCTCATGAAAGCTTATGCTCAAATAAATTGGTTAGTCTCTAAGGTGCCACAAGTACTCCTTTTCTTATTAAACGGGAGTTAAAAAATTAGAGGAATAGGAAAGAGAAGAAATATGGAAAGGAAGGAAAGACACACAAAGGGGATGGTGTGTGTGTGTGTGTATGTGTCAATCACAAGCCAGATGGTACTCAGGATTTAGCCTGAGCCACTGGAGGTGGTGATGTCATCTGGACAGACTCTGGTCAGGACACCTCTTAGGATGAGGATGACAAAAGCATACCAGTGTCATCCAGTGAATCCTGGGGTCCCAGGAAGAGGTGGGCTGGCGGCCATGATGGTAAATCTTACTCCTCTCCCCCTCTTTTCTGTCAGCAGTTATCCCCCTTTGTTTCATCTCCACTCATTTCCCTCCAAATGTATTTTATTTTTAAGAATCCTGAAAGGGAGTGATGGGTGGAACATTATTTTGTCCATGAATTAGGTCTAATTTTGACCACCAATTTTGGTTCACTGTCTTCTGATTCTGTGCTTTCCTTGTTTACCAGGCATAATTTAATATACTCCTGGAATTATATCAGGAGGCCTTTTTGTTTGAACTATTTCAGTCTCTGTCTCCATTTTCCACCTGTCAAGGTTGAATCCCCACTCTGGCACTTTGAGTACAGAAGGTGGGGGCCTGCAAGGATTTTAAAAATTAATACTGGCCACTCCAGGCTTGTATTTCATTCCCAAGGTTACAGCTTTTCTCTGACTTTGGCTTGGTAAATGCTGCCACCACCAAATGCAAAAAACCCCATTGAACCTAGGAAGGAGCACTTGTGAATTCCTCCCTGTGGGGTTACCCTCAAGCCCTTTCACCCCCCTCCAGGGAAGAGCTGAGAAAGGAAACAAAGGAAATTAGCTGTTGCCACCAGCTAATTAAACAACACATGCACTAACCGCTTAGGGACACAAAAATCCAATCCAGTTCTTAGAAAAGGTAAAATTTATTAAAAACAAAAAGAAAGGAAATACATTTGGAACTTAGGCTTTTTGGTAGATCTTAAAAGAAACCATTACAAAAATTAAGCATCAAGATAGCTGTCTTGAGGTTCAGCTTAAAGTTTACAAGCAAAACAAAAGCATCTCGGGCTAGCACAGAGGAGATCCACAAGCCAAAATAAAGAAATAAGCCTAATCGCGTTTATTTAAACATGCCCTGTCCAATGATTTCTTCTACGTATGGAAGATGAATTTTTATACCTGGTTCAAGACTTACACAGCATTCCTGCTTATAGCATTGCTGCTCCATGTCTCCTTCTCCAGAGAACAACAGACAAAGGGAAAGTTTTTCTCCTATTTTAAAAAGTTCTAGCCTTCCCATTGGCTCTTTTGGTCAGGTGGCCACTCCTTTTCTTTTACCAAAGGGCTTGTTAACCCTTTACAGGTAGAGCAAGCAGAGAACAGACCAAGAGGGATTTTACAGCTAACTGGCTGGCTGGGTGTCTATCAAAGGGAGCTACTCTTTCCCCGTCTCCCCCCTTTCATGTATCACACCACCTTTTCCCACCAACATTTATGGTTGTAGGTTATTGTGACACTTTATGAACTTTCACTCACTTTTCACAATTGAGCTCACAATTAGGGTAAATTTGTAGGCCCAGTTATCACAGCAGGACTTCTCATTAAATGTTAGTAAGGAAATGTGTTGTGGATAGGGGTTTACGAGCTACAGCCTAGAAAGATTGAAAAAAGTTGCATAAAATCGGAGTTGTCAGGATAATTTTATGTTATGGTAGGACTTTTGGATGGGCAATTTAATATGGAAGGTGTTCAGATACCACAGCTAAAACCTACATCTCTATCTAGAGTGCTAGGTCAAAGTACCAGAGAACAGTTATGATTAAGGAATCTGTGAAGACCCCAAAACAAGAACCAAAGATCGCTAGTTTGGTAAAATCTTGGAAAAAACTCTAGACTAGGTCAGACTAGGCTATTGTTACACAAACACTAAATTTGTTTAAGACATGGTGTATGGTATAGTACTTCTGCGTCGGTTTACTTTTAAAAAGGGCCTATCAGACACATGCAAATGAGCTGTTGGTGAGGGGGACAGAAGTGTAATAAAAGGCCATTACTCATTTGTTTCTAACTTTCTGTATCTCTACAGCCATTGTTCAATTTGTTGTTTGTATCTAACAGAAAATGTTTTGTTTTTGTTTTTTTGGTCAGAATTCTATGTTGTGACAACCATCTGTTTTGCAAATACCTGAAGGGTCACCATTCGGCCTTTCTACTTTGAGTAGGCAGTGAAGGCGAACTAATATAAATGCTATGTAGATACAGTAAATTCAACCCAAATGAAAAGAGGGAGGGCCCCATATTGGTTAAGTGACCTCTCCATCTAGAATTGCCCCTTTGACTTGCCCTACCATAACAGAAGCAGCCCTGATGGGTTCTAAAAGGAATTCCTTCTGCGTCTCAACCAGGATGATGTGGATCCTGCAGGGAGAAAAACAGGAGAGGATCCTCAGGACTCTGACGTGGACACCTGAACTCTATGGGGAAAACTCCTGAAAATATGTCCTATAGAAATCCAGGGAAATAAAAAGTAAATTGGTTCCTTGCTGAAATAGACAATACGAAGGAGTTGAACACCAGGATATCTGACCCGCTTTCAAAATGCAGATTCTGGTTGTGTGGGGGGAATATCATCCACAGTGTAATTACCAGGGTTTCAAAATAATTGTCATAATACATATAATAATAATAAATGTGACAATACATAATATGTATCAAAGGGGAGTAGGGGTTGGAGAAGTTGCTGGAGGAAATGGCTATGAATTTTGCTATGCTCCAGTCCTCTTGAATCGTTGAACTTCCATTGCTACAGCAAACACGCAAATACTATTTCAAACAGATGTGTTAACTTTAACTTCACTTGAAATATACGATACAGTTTATTTAAAGAAAAAGATTCTGGCAAATGCAATAGTAAAAATCAGGTAATTAGGCTGTTTCCTCTTAGATATTCCTAATGTGTAGTTCAGCATATCAGGAGAATGATAATCCCTTGCTTTAAGACTAGCTGAAAAAAACTGCCTATATTTCTCCAAGTCTCTGTTGTGTTTTTTACCTCTGACTATGCGGGGTTCTTTGTGGACAGAGGTTTTAACAGCTTATGCTCCTTTTTAAATGGTCTGAGGAGAGATAGCAGTGATGTGTGAGGGTTCATTAATTATTGCTCTTACCGATGTTTGCACAGGCAGTTGGGATCATAAATGTCAATCTGTCAGAATGGGATGGGTTCAAAAAAGCCTGATTGAGTTCCTCAAAAGCTGTCATGAAGCTAGAGATTAAACAGATTAATTTCTTTCTTAAAGCAAGCAGCAAGGGAAGGGATTTCCTTTCTCTCCTGCTTCTTTTCCTTCTCTTCCCCCATCCTCTACATTTTCCAAGCACTCACCTCTCTGCTGGCCTCACAGTCCCCTGGCAATGTCAGGAAAGAGCCACAGTGATTGTTAGTGAAGCCATGTATGCGCAGTCTGCAAACTCTGCTGTGGAAGGAGAGTGACTGGAAGACTGGGATTCAGTTCTGACAGTCCTGGCATGATTTATTTGGAAATTACGAGCTGGAGAACATAAGTAACGAAGACAAGATCTGTGACAGTAAGGAACAAATGTGAGTTTCTGTTAGAGACCAAACAGAATTTTTAAGAACATTGCTCTATTTGTTTTTCTACTCAACTCTCCAATTTAAAACTTGCTCTACTAAATTACCAATCTTCTCTCACTTTCAAATGAGTCTGACAGAGAAGCTACAATTAGAAGAATCTGCATCCTTAGAGGTAGATTAGAAAAATCCAAATTTCCCATCTCTAAATGTGGAGTTGCAGTTAGTGAAAATGGACGACAGAATGATGTGTTCCTCTGTGGAGGAGACTCCTCATGAAACCTTGGGATAGCTCAATTATTTAATTTTGCCTTCCTTCACGAGAATAAGGTTTTGTATTCTTACACCTGCAATTAAGAAACGGAAAGCTCTCTCCTCCCATTCTCTACCAGGCTGTGTTAGAAGTAGAAAAGAATTGACCTCCGGAATGAACATGAAAACTTACTATTTTGTTTTTTAAACACCCTTGTCTGTTGGTCACATGCCACCTTGTTTTGTAAGAACATGTCAACACCTGAAAGCATCCACTTTGTTGTAGCCCTTCTTGATTGTTTAATTGCTTTAATTAGAATTAACTCTTGACTTCAGTGGCTTCATCAGTTTTATCCAGTTCCTGCAGCTCCTCTAACATGCTGTTGAACGTACTTGTGTCTTGCATTTCACTATCCTGTCACTAAAACTATACGTAAACTATTTCCATTCATTGTCTGCTCCCTATACTTTACTGATGCAAGATTTCAGTACGTGTTTTACTTTAATCTTTTGGAAGGCAGGGTGATCTGGGGGAATGAACACCAAGTTGAGTCACGGTTCTGAATTCTAATGTCAACTCTTCCACTGACTGTGTGGGCAAGTCATTATCTCCCTGCCTCAGTTTCCTCATCCATAAAGTGGGGATAGTGCTTCCCTGCATTGCAGTTTGTCGTGAGGGTTAGTTAGTTTTTGTACAGTACTTGAGCATGTAATACTCAATATAATTTCTAAGTAATCAGATAACTGAGAAACGGGCTACTGTCCTTTAAAATTAGGCTAAGTAACCTCTCTGTAGTCTAACAAAATAGTGTTTAAACCAAGCAAGCCAGGAAGATATGGGCATCTAAAAGGCTTTATTTCTAAATCTTCTCTCATTTCTATTATGAGCCATCTCCTCTATATATTTGATTAGTCATTTATTAATCAACAGGAAATGTGTAATTTAATATTTGGATGTAGTTAATTATACAGTTGCAAGCCTGACCCTGGGCAGCTGTTTATCTAATTTAGGGGGAGCCTTTCCACAGGATTTGGCTATATTAACTAAATTGGATACTGCTTGGCACATGGATTTAAATTTCTCATGGAGACTTCATAATAAACCAGTAGGCCACTGTTTGTTCCATTAACTTAATTTAAAATGCAAAATTGACTGTTGAGAAGAACCAGAATGGCTTATTTTTCTCAGAGCAAAGATATGTGTGAGGTTAACCATTTGGGAACAGCAGTGTCGAATGTTGCTCTGAGTGATGAATCCTGGCAGGTAGGATAGTTCCTGTTATCCCCAACTGTTTAGCCGTGAAGAGGTGTACTGTAGTAGGCTTCATTATTAAACACAGCATGAACTGGGCTACTGTTCCTGTGGAAAGGAGTACTCCTAGCACATCAGGTGTATGTTACCCTCAGAATCCAGTATGCCCAGCCTAATATCATTAGGTATAGTGAAGACAGTGGAATTGATGCAGGTCTGCTGCTCAGGAGTCTGGCTTAGTTAGGATTCTTGGAGCCTGTTCAAAGAGCCTTTGTCATGGAACTTCTCCTACATTGCTGCATAGAGGTGGTTTGAGGTAAAATGGTGCCATTCGATCCATAACGACAAAGATCCATATATTCCTGAGGGTATTCTGCGCCAAAAAATTAAAAATTCTGCACACAGTATTTTAAAATTCTGCAAAACTCTGCAGATTTTATTTATCAAATAAATATGGAGGCTCCAGCATGGTAGTGGGGTAATGGTACTCTGCAGGGGGATTCAGGTGAAGGTAGTTGGGGCTAAGGGGGGGTAGGGGTCTGGGTTTGGGGTGGGGGATAGAGCTCGGCAGGGGGGTCTGGGTGTGGGGGCCTCATTGGGGTGGGGATCTGGGTGTGGGGGACTCGTCAGGGTGGTCCAGGTGCAGCGGGAGTGGGGCTTATCGGGTGGGGCGAGTGTTCGAGTGCGGGGCGGTGAGGCTCAGCGGGAGAGTCATGAGGGGGTCTGCATGCCTAGGGGTTGGGCGGATGGGGGAGCAGCTCCCTGTACAGGGATCCTTCCCCCTGCAGCTGAGGAGTGATGGGCGCAGGAAGCGGCGGAAGGGGTTGCGGGGGGGAGTTGGCAGAGCTTTCTGCAGCTGTGGGAAAAATCTGGGGGTGGGTCTGACCTGCTCCTGGATTCCATGCCGGGGAAGAGGAAGTCTTGTCCTCCCCAGCCCAGCCAAGACTAGCAGCTGAGCCTGGCGCAGGGTAGGTGCCACCAGCCAGGTCTTCCCCAGTCCCACTCCCTACCCCACAATGATTTACCTCTCTGCCAGCTGTCCTGGGCACCCAAAACATACTGCTGAAAAGGGTCTCATGACTGCTCTTGTGGTTTCCCTTTGCTTCCCTGTCAGAAAGTCATTTTTCTGCGGAAAAGCAATGAAATCTGCGGGGAATATAAATTCTGCACATGCACAGTGGCGCAGAATTCCCCCACGAGTAAGCATCCATTTCTCCATCTTCCCTGCTAGATTCTGTCATGGCCTCCTTCCTTGTGGTATCTGAGCGCCCAGAGAGCACTTGTTTGTTTGTTTGTTTGTTTGTTTGTTTATAACTTAAGCACCAGTCATCTATACAAAACAGATTAAAAAGACTGATACAGAAAAAAAAATGCATTTAGAAATCCAGAAGGAATCGCTTTAGGTAAACCTATTTAAATGTAATAAGTCATTCATTTGTGGGCCTCACAAAAGTGAATCTTTTGGTGGGATATGAATGAGCTGTAGGTCCCCTGTATACTGGTCTAGGAGGCAGGCACCTATGGATACTACACACAGAGCAGCATTTGAGGGCAAGAAAATAGAGCAGTTTAAATTGTATATGGTGGACAAGATGGGAAGTCATTGGTGCAAGTCAGAAGTGGGGTGAGATGGTCTAATTAGATGAGAGAACTTTGGCTAATGCATTTTGGACAGATTGGCTGGGAAGAGGTGCAATATGGAAAATAACAAGGGTGTGGATAACTGTTTACGCTGTTGTGCTAATCCTGTAGAGTGGCTTTGTTACTTGGGTAATGATTCGCTTCCTCACCCCTTTACAGGGTGTTCTGGCAAGCACAGGGCACTGAATTTGGTCCTAAAAATATTCTTGCTGATGAAAACTTTATTTTAAAAACTGGTTCAGCTCACACAAATTAAACACGTTTTCCATCATCATAGTGAACCCACAATAGCATTTTAAAATAAAGCTGTTTACAGGGCCAGGGTCCTGCCAGGAAGCATTGTTTGTTCTGTCTTGTTGAATGTATGTTTTTACAATTGGTGTCGCTACAGTAACATGGATTTTTCTCAGACCCCATCCTACACTAGGATATTGACCAATTTCAACACTGGCTTTCAGCAGTGGATCTACTTGAAATAGTACTGCAGACAGTTTGATTTGTAGGGTAGATGGGACAAAACCACTTTCAGGAAGTTATTGAGACTTGGTTCTGCTGCAACAGCACTGTTGAATTAGGGTCCCCCGCCCCCCTTATTGCAGGCCTGTAATGTTACAGCAGAGCTGCTGTTCAAAATATTGTCCACTTAATGTACCTTTTTGGAAACAAAAGCCTTTTGTTCCTGTGCAGGGAAAGGTTAACTTCTGAGGAGGTGGATGTTGTATCAAGGGGGACTGTGGTTGCAGAAATGAAATGGAAGAAGAAAAATTTGATTTTTGTTTTAAATATTATATTGTTTCTAGGCCTGGGGGTCGGGGGGAAAGGGTACCTCAGAATCTGACAATATTGGGAGACCGTGGTGTCTGGGAACGCCTGTTCTCTCTGAATCCTGGATTCCCAACAGAGGATTTTCTCCTGCACTATCTCACCTAAAACAAATGCTTACCTAACCTTTTTAGCCTGAAGGAAGTTGGTAGTGTGAAGAGCATCCCACAGGCAAGATGGCAGGTTTGAGAGTGGGATCCATTCATCCTGGACTTTTCTATAGTGCCAATCGCTGTGGTCTGACAAAATGTCGTGTGCAGACAATTAATTAGCTTCTCATTCTTACGACAGATACACTAACAACTGAAGCATCTGCGGATTTACATCCTCTAAGAGTAGCACGCTTTCTTATAAGAGGAAATGTATATGAAAAAGGTTATTAATGGAAGTAGTGTTGTGCCTAGTTTAGAGAGAGAATCCAGGAGTACTTGGAATCTATAGCATCCATGGGGTTAGTTTATCTTGGTGATGTGTAATCATTTACATTTAGATTGTTATCCTTGTAGAGAAAGGGAGGCACAGTATGATGCTTTTGTATTCCGCCTTCAGTTTTCAGAGCTGTAGCTAGCAGGCTGTGCCTTAAAGCCTCTGTTCTATCCAGCCAGGAAATAGGCTGAACTCGCTTTCAGTTGGCTTTCATCAGAAGCCTCGTTCAGTTGGTTTGTATAGGGGGAATAAAGTCATGTAGGAGAAACTAAATGAAGCTTACAATTGTTTAGGATGGTGTGCGTGCTACATGTGTCTGTGTACAACTAAGCTGTGGCCGGGAGGAGTTATCCAGTTTATTTGATTTTCAGTATTGTGAGCCAGGAGGGGTCCTTGTAGGGAACAAAGATAATTGCTCCCTTAGTTGGTGCCTGTTTTGACTGCTGAAGAATGTATATATGCAATAGAACAGGACGGAACATAATCCTTGCAAGTGACCCCAGATGCAAGTAATAGACCGTTAATCTTTCTAGAACAGGACCTCAAAAAGGAGGTTCTAACATTTCCCCCAAATGTTTGTTCTGAATATTACAGATTCACAGTCAGAGAGCGAGGCTTCTCCTGTGAAACGGCCACGGCTACTGGAGGACAGTAATGACAGGCCTGAGGAAACCAGTCGATCCAAACAGAAGAGCAGACGCAGGTGCTTCCAGTGCCAAACAAAACTGGAGCTAGTACAGCAGGAATTGGGATCATGTCGCTGTGGTAAGTACTGGTTGTCAATACTGTTAAAATTAAGCTTTCTGACAGAATGACATTAGGTACCGTTGCACGGATGGGAAAATGTAGCAGTCCTATTCAGACCTTTTAAAGATAAATTTGAGAGAGAGGATCTAGCTTTCATTGGTGGCAAAAGTTACAGTTAATACTGTCAGATCAATTTCCACTAATGCTCTGTCCTTATGTAGAGCCTTCTACCAAAGGAGCTCAAACCATTTAACACGCATAAATGAATGTAGCTTCATAACTCCCTGTGAGGTGGATGAATGTTATGCCCACTTTACAGCTGAAGAAGCTTGAAGCGCAGAGAAGGTCAGTTGACTTGGTGAAGATCACACAAAAGTCTGCTGCAGAACCTGGAGCAGAAACACAGGTCTTCCTCTGTCCTGTATGTAAATTACAAGACAGTCCTTTCTCCCTATATAAGAATCCTATCTTTAGATGGGTCTGTAACTTTCCAAAAAACCACCCCTTTCCTTTGTGCTGAACGTTTCTATTCTTGATGTCATCCCAAAGGAGACTGTTTCATAAGTTGAGGAAACTGTTCAGCTGTTTGAGGTTTTTTCGGGGTGGATGCTATTGCCTATGCTGACCACTAGCTTGTCTCATTCAGACTACTCTAAATCTATTGGATTTTGGAACTTGTATTATTACATGGACAAGTGATGAATGCGGTAGACACCATGGGAGAAATTGTCTCATCCACACAAATACAATTGTATTTGTTGTAATCAATTTGCAATACACTCGTTAGACGTGGTTACAACAAACACATGGTACTTTTATTTGCATAGTAATTTTTTTCATAACACAATCATGTATCAACTAAGTTTGTGCTTCCTGCATACCACACTTCCTAATCCTGTTGATGTTTATACATTTGGTGAAGTTTGCTACTTGTTTCATGATGCCTCACTACAGTAATTGAGTGCTCAGAGGACTTGTAAACACAATGACACCTGTGGCATTTGGACCAATGCACTCTGGGATGTCCTACTACACAGAACTGAGAGGAAGTATTGTCCGAGCATAGTTAGGGGGTCCTATCTTCAATATGAAATGTCTCCTGGAAGTAAGTGCTACAAAGACAACCCTGTACGGCCTAGAACTCTGGTAAGGATGAAACATGTTTAACTCCCTGGTATTGGGTATTGACCATAGATGTGTACAGAAACTACATGGAAAATCAGACAAGCCACTAACTGCTTATAAAATCAAAAGTTATGGTGTAGAGATTTTAATGGAAGCTGATTGAAAACGCAGTTCTGGACATGCACAATAAGGCATCTGGTGAGATTTTCAGCAAACTACTGCAGCCCTGCTCTCTGTGACATAGCTTGGTACAGTTTCTCTTCCCAGCATGATGGATGCAGAAGCTGCAGCTCTTAGGCTGCATTTGTCACAATTTGAATGAGGGAGTTTGTAAATGCCTGCCTGAAATACACACAGAAAAATCCTCCCTAACATCAAGGTCAAGAGAATTTTGCAAGTATAAAAATAAGTGGATTGTGTAATTTTAGATTCAGCAATTTTTGCTGTATTCTGCAAATTCTAAACTTCCATTTAAAAATAAGTTCTCATATGAAGATAAAGCAATCACACTGGCAATCAACATACTGTTGCCCTATCACTGCTAGTTTGGTAGAAAAGTATTTCCATCCAAACAATAGAAACTGCAAATGTGAAAATGTACACCTCCCCCACTATGGATATGTCAGTGGTAGAGATTTTATTGTCTAAGCCAGTGGTTCTTAACCAGTGGCAGTATACCTCTGGGATTATGCAGAGGTTTTCCGGGGGATGCATCAGCTCATCTAGATCTTTGCCTAGTTTTGCTACAGGCTACATAAAAAGCACTAGCAAAGTCAGTACAAACTAAAATTTCATAAGGACAATGGCATGTGTATATTGCTCTATATACTATACACTGAAATGTAAGTACAATATTTAACTTCCAGCTGGAGGATTTATAATCATGGTAAAAATGAGAAAACAAGCAACTTTTCAGTAATAGTGTGCTGTGACACTTTTGTATTTTGATGTCTGATTTTGTAAGCAAGTAGTTTTTAAGTGAGATGAAACTTGGGGGTTCACAAGACAAATCAGACTCCTGAAAGGGGTACAGAAGTCTGGAAGGGTTGAGAGCCACAGTATAAGCATCTTTGCACTGTCTGGTTAAACAAAAGCGGCAATTAGATGCCAAAATAAAAAAAAAATTGCAACATAAGCGACAATGAAGTTAAAAATCGTATTTTTTTAAAAAAAAGATCCTTCCTTTAGTTAGTAGCTTCATGTTATTAAAATTGATAAGTATTTAAATCAAAGGCCTTGTCTATATACAGATTTTGTACCAGTATAACTATTTCAGATAGGGATGTAGGTTTTTTTTACTGAAACAGTTACGTTGGCACAGTGTTCTCTGACTGGTTTTTGAATGTTATAATTCTTGACTTCTGATTTGTTTCCATTTATTCTTTTACGTAGAGACTGTCCGGTTTGACCAATGTACATGGCACATGATGGCATATATCACATTGGTAGATGTACAGGTGAATGAGCCTCTGATAGTGTGGCTGATGTGATTAGTTCCTATGATGGTTTCCCCTGTAGAGAGATGTGGACAGAGGTGGCAACGGGCTTTGTTGCAAAGATAGGTTCCTGGGTTAGTGTTTTTGTTGTGTGGTATGTGGTTGTTGGTGAGTGTTTGCTTCAGAGACTGGACAGTCTCTACTTAAAAGAATAAATGGACACAAAATCAGACATCAAGAATTATAACATTCAAAAACCCGTTGGAGAACACTTCAGTCTCCCTGGTCACTCGATTACAGACCTAAAAGTTGCAATATTACAACAAAAAAACTTCAAAAACAGACTCCAACGAGAGACTGCTGAATTGGAATTAATTTGCAAACTGGACACCATTAAATTAGGCTTGAATAAAGACTGGGAGTGGATGGGTCATTACACAAAGTAAAACTATTTCCCCATGACAGGTTTCAGAGTAGCAGCCGTGTTAATCTGTATTCACAAAAAGAAAAGGAGTACTTGTGGCACCTTAGAGACTAACAAATTTATTTGAGCATAAGCTTTCGTGAGCTACAGCTCACTTCATCGGATGCATTCAGTGGAAAATGCTGAAATTCCACTGAATGCATCCAATGAAGTGAGCTGTAGCTCATGAAAGCTTATGCTCAAATAAATTTGTTAGTCTCTAAGGTGCCACAATTACTCCTTTTCTATTTCCCCATGCTTATTTCCCTCCCCTACTGTTACTCTCACCTTCTTGTCAACTGTTAGAAATGGGCCATCCTGATTATCACTGCAAAAGGTTTTTTCTCCCGCTGATAATAGCTCACCTTAATTGATCACTCTTGTTACAGTGTGTATGGCAACACCCATTTTTTCATGTTCTCTGTGTGCGTATATATATCTTCCTACTGTATTTTCCACTGCTTGCATCCGATGAAGTGGGTTTTAGTCCACGAAAGCTTATGCTCAAATAAATTTGTTAGTCTCTAAGATGTCACAAGTACTCCTCGTTCTTTTTGGTGATACAAACTAACACAGCTACCACTCTGAAACCTATACCAAAAGAAGCAGCAAGGGTACAGTCTCCAAAAGCAGCTTAACATTTCTTCAACATTTACAAGTTGTCTTTTTCCCATAGTCACCTGCCCCAGCACTAGAATTAACACTAAACATGAGAGAGAGGTAACTGGAATATGCATGCCTTTTCTTTGAATTTGGGTGTTTCGTATTTTGTTGCCAATATTTTTTTAAAGAAAATTCTCCCAAAACGTTTGTTTTTTCTCTGGAAGGGTAGCATTAACAATGAACCCTCAAGAGACAACTCCTCCGAAACAAGGTGCCTGTGGTTTTTCTTTTGTGGTTACTGCATTTCCACTCGGATAACCCATGTGCTAGGGAGAGGATTTGTAATATTTGATTAGGCCATTGTTTCATCAAGTTGGGTATGCTGCCTCCAGCAGACTTGTTTGCATGAAGATCTGATGCAATACTGCCTGCTATTATCGGGCATGCACTGAGCAGTCAGATGAGCTGTATATGCAGTGATCTTTCCCCATCTACCCTGAAGTTCTAAAGCGAGCTGTGTCTATTTCTGAATATTTCATCCACTGAATGACTGTCTAGAAGCTCATTAGATAATGCTGTATGCTAAGCAAACACCTCTGCAACCCATTACCTCATGCAGATTTCACAAATGTGTCTTTCACAGTCTGCCATACCCAGGAACTTACGCTCTCAGAGTAACATTATTGCAATGTTTACATTCTGAACAATGCATGGCTTTACTTTAAGCAGTTTCTGGTGGTTTACAAATGCTTGTAAAATGCAGTTTTTGTATTAGCTTAGAGCTTATATGGCCTTGCTTACCAGTGTCATCTGAACTAGATATCCAGAGCTTACACCATAGTTTTACAGTTTCCAAGTCCTAACGATATGATGCTTCAAGCCTGTTACACCTCTCCAGGTGTAATCACTCTCCTGCAGGACACTGCACTTCAGAGAACTGGGGCCAGACATGCCCTTTATACTGCTCCATTGCTCCCACTGCCTCTCAGATAGCCAGGCATCATTGACACTACATGGAACTTCAGACAAATTTAACAGTGTGGTAGGGTTTTAGGGGTGGGGGGGAGGGAAACAATTTACTACTGAGAAGGGAATCCCAATAAAGATACTTTAAGCTCAAACACAACATTTCTCAGCTGTAGAAATATTGTTTTTTATATGTTCACAATCTTTTTTCATTCCCCTTTCCCTCTGTACAGCTTATTAACTGCTGACAAGAAATTCACAGCTCATAAATAATGCTTAAGAGCCATTGCTATATAAATTGAATGTGTTATGAATTGTGATGGGCCTTTTTGTAGCACTCTGTGCCTAAAGCAGGAAGAACAGAGGATGTCATTTTCATTAATTTCTAATGAGGTGCCAATTAAAGGCAAGGAAGGCGCTTAGAAGGGAAGAGTTACAGAGCTCCCCTGAATCCTCTACCCTGGGGCTGTCATATGAACACACTGCCAAGCTTTCTCTGAAAATTCCATTAAATTACAATCTCATCCAGAGTGCACACAGACAAATTCCGCTTCCCTTTGATCTTCAAAAGAGCAATTTGTAAGATGAGTTCTGAGCTTTCTCTCACAGTGAACTGGAACAGGTGATAGGAATTGTTAATTGCCAATGCACTTTGCAGGCTTCAGTGAGGAGGCGAAATTTGAAAATGACTTCTCATTCTGTGCCTCTCTGACGGATAACCTTTAAATTAACAATATCTGAGTAACACCAGTTTCCTATGAAACCTTTCTAGAAGCCAGTTACACCAGGCATGTGTTCAGACAGATGATTCTAGCACTGTGTGAATCCTTGAATGGTTTAGTTTCCCATGATGGATAATGATTGCATAAAAATACTGTTACTTAATATCTGGTTCAGTGGGCAAGTAGATCAGCTATTACGTTAGGAACCTTATCTCCCAAAGTGTATTTTAATATAAGCTTTCTGCCAAGAGTGTAAGCAACACAGAATTGAGCAGTGGGTCATGTCTGCTTTGCAAATCAAACTGCCAATTCAGTAGGAATGGTGAGCAAGGTTGCCAACCATGAGCAAACTTGTTGACTAAAATTAGAGACAGTAAAGTTGTCAGTAAAAATGGCAACATAACGTTGAGAGTTCTTCCTTTTTCCAATGTAAATTTCCCAACTGATTATTTGTAGAATGGATTCACAGGCTTTTCATTAATGATTTGATAAGATATATGTGGCCATTAACTGAAGCTGTACACATTTTCAAAAATACATTGAAATTATAATAATCTAAATTATGGAAGCTGTTTGCATAGAAAATATTGCTTAATTTTATGACCGTATTTCTCCACACAGCAGATGAATATTTACAACTAGTAAACTGTTTAGTCACAAAAAATTGATTCCTGGTATCACTTGATTTTTAAAGTCAAACCTTAAAAGCCTGTCAAGGTCTTTGTTAACAGTGTTAAATTTACAGTGGCTTTCTGGAGTGGTATAAAATCACAGGAACTGTGAGCTGAGCTTCTCTCTCTGTATTAAAAATCTCATATAAGACTTAAGGGGATGGCTTAGGGGATTGGCAGTAATGGGATTTCCCCTCTTTCACCATTTCAAATCCAGCCTTGGTCAGCAGTTAAAGAAAAATTACTACCATCCGCTGGCTGTTCTGTGGTCCCTGTGTGAAATGAATTAGTGCTCAGTATTCAGTTCCTAGTGGACATACATGTTCATATCCCAAGCCCTTCCTCCCCCCGTAACAACCGTCTTTCATTGGCATTCTGTTAGCAGTCCATGCAGAAGCTGTTACTGAATGCAGCTGAGACTGAGCTTCCCTTTAGCCCCTCGTGATGGTCCGTCAGACTAGTACTGCTGTTGCCTGTCCAATATCTTTTCTGTCAATAGGTGTCTTTAGTCTCCCTGACTGTCAATCCAGAACCTAGCCTTAAAATGGGGGCAGAGAGAGGGAAGAAATGTGAAAACCTTCCATTTAAGGCCCCGTCTATGTTTAACGATAACCATGAGTAAGCACTATTTTGAAACAATGTAAAGCAGTCATATAGAAGTAGTTTCTGTCCACAAAATTGAGAAAAAGACACGTTATAACCATTAGGACCTCTGTTATAATCAGTATCTAGGTAAAACATGGCTCCTTCCCATGGTTATAACATGTTTTTTCTGATTTCACAGAGGAGAGAAGATACCTTTTAAAATGTGCCTGAGTTACAATGGTTTCACAGTGTTTAAACAATTATTTTTGTAGTGTACTTGGGACAATATGGCAGGTATTGTATTCTGAGATATAAAACTAGAATGAAAACTGGCCCGAAGAGTAATGAGTTCTCTGGACTGCCAGGGTAGAGATTCAGCAGTGACTCGCAAATTCAGTGTCTGATGGCAAAAGCTAAATGTACTTTGTCATTCAAGTGCAACCTTATTTCTGTGTGGCAGTGGCAAGTTAAAGTCTGATAATTGACGTGTGGGTTTTAGAGTGATAGGATCATAAAAGCCAGGAAAGTAGAGTGCACATAGAGGTACACTACCCCTTTAAAAAACAATCAATCAAACAAAAAAAGAATGCACATCAGTTTTGCTTTTGGCATGCTTCATGTGATTATGAATCTGTCCACTTTTTGCTTCATAGACTCTGTCACTCTTGTTGTCTGTCAGAATCTGGATTATCCATTTAAACACTGGGCTAGAAGAATGTGTATTTAGCCCCAAACTGATAAATCATGTATGCAGCCAGGTGCAAACTTCTTGTGGGGATGCTACCACAGTAGAAAAGTAAACATCTTTCTGATGGCCTGTTTAGGGCTCTTCTCACGGTAGTACTGGTGTAATTGAAGTAGGAAATAGGTAGTATGCACACAGACTAAAAGATGATGTGATTCTGGTAATAATTTAAAAAAAAAAAAGACCATTACTTGTATTTTACCTACTCAGCAGGAGAGGTAATGTAGTGATCTTGAACATAGGAAAGGTAGGTGAGACCTTCTAATTTCAACTCTGACACTGGATCCTTTTGTGGCTTTAGGTAAGTCACTTACTCAGTCTGACTCATTTGCCTTGTCTGAAAAATGAGAGTTTCCAGGCTCCTTGCCACAGAGCTGGGAGCCCTGGATCCTAAACTCTGAGGCTTCTGGCTCAGCCATTGGCTCCCAAGGGTTTCTAGACTCTCAATTCCTTATCAGTCCACTAAGGCTGATAGGATGCCAGGAACTGAGAAGCCCTGGGAGCCATAGCTGAGCAGGGAGCTTAAGAGTTTGGGCTCAGGCATGTGTGTGATCTTGGTCTTATCGGTCACATCCTGAACCAGCAAGGGTTGGAAGTACTGTGTAAATTCAGCTTGCTTCTCAGGGAGGGGAAGAAAGTGATCTTTCATAACTCTACAGCTCTTTTTGCATACCTTTCCAGCACAAGTGGGCTTCTGAATGGAACTCCATCCAGCCTTCTTCTGCCAGAAGAAAGAGGTTACTATGACATGGATCCCTGAAGTAGGAGGCAGGAGGGAAAATCAAAGTGGCACTTGGAGTCCTCTAAGTGGGAGAGGGAAACAGAACATAAAATAGATTACACTGAGTTTTCAGCCTAAATTTAGAGCTTTTTGTCTCAAATGGTTTGGTCAGCAGCTTTGACTATTGTCAGGGGATTAATCAATTTACAGCAACAGCTGTAGACAGCTATTTAAATCCAGGGCATAAATAATCTAATTGAGAAAATGTGTTGCAAGTTAAAGCACTGGAGTCCTGATAGGCATGTGAAGGTTTAAGGTCAAAATACCTGGAGCCACATAAATGCCCTGGATTTATGCAGCTTGCACATTGCCTCAGCATGGAATCTTGTCATGATTTATTCTGGCTCTTTAATAGCCTTATCTGACTTCCATTTTCATTGGTTTGAAAAAAACAGAAGGTACACATACTTTATCAGATAACTTAGTATTGCTTGCTTGTTTTAATTAAATTATTGGATACACTTTGGCTTTTAATTGAATCCTCAACTTTTGGGAGGAGTGTATTAGTAGAGATTAACTTGGTGTGCAGAGACTTTGAGAAGTATGAATACTAAACCAGAGTCAGTGCAAAGTATGAAATGTTCTACACCCAAGAAGCCTTACACTTAATGCCCCAACACAGATGCTCGGGTGGCTGTATCCCATCCACTTTACCTTTCTCAAGAGATATCAAAGCCTTTGGCACATAGTGATTGCTACTCTATATGGGGCACAGACCCCTGCAATATTAGAGCACTACCAATTCAGTCATAGACTTTAAGGACAGACGGGACCACCAGATTGTCTAGATTGACCTCCTATATAACACAAGCCACCAACACCATCCAGCACCCGCACAATAAACCCAACAACCAAAATTAGAGCCCGTAGGAAGCTAAACTATTATGTGCCTCAGGCAAAGAATGGGAGGGATCAAGGTGTACCAGTGCCCAAGGACCCCGCAATGGTAGGGAAATAAATAAGTGAGAGATACATGCCAGGATTGTTTGGTAGATTTGCACCCATATGCTGCAGAGGAAGGCAAAAAGCCCCAAGGATTCTCCCCCAGGCTGGGAGGAAATTCCTTCCCAACCCCACATACAGTGGTCAGTTAGGTGCTGAGCATGTTAGCAAGAACCAGCCTGCCAAGCACATCTAAGAGAGAGAATGCTTGGTGCTACCTCCGAGCCCTGGCCCTCCCCAACGTTTCACAAGGAGATTTTTTTTTTAAATCCCCCAATGTATAAATTTCTTCATGACCCCCTGCTGGGGTGGCCAGATGAAACCCTGAAAGATGCACTTTTAGGAACATAAACCAGAAGTGAGCCCCAGGGCTGTTGAGCTCTGTCCCCTTCCATGACAAGCAAACCTGTCATACAATTGCACTCATGAATTTGACCTGTTCTCTCTCAAAACCAAGTTTTGCCCCCACAACTTCTTTTGTGGGCTGTTCCAGAACCTGACCCCTTTGAGGGTTAGAAACCTTCTTCTAAATTCCAGCCTTAATTTGTCCATGGCCAGTTTATATCCATTTGTTCTTGTGCCAACATTGTCCTTTAGCTTCAATAGCTCTTCACTCTCCCTGGCTTTTACCACCCAATGTACTTATAGAGAGCAATAATATCCCCGCTCAGCCATCTTCCAAGCTCCTTTCCTAAGAAAGGATCTCCATTCCCCTTATTATTCTCATAACTCTTCTCTGCACCTGTTCCAGTTTGAATTCAACTTTCTTGAACATGGATGACCAGAATTGTACATAATATTCCAAATGAATTTTTACTAGTGCCTTGTACAATGGCATTAATACTTGAGATGCCTCATTGCATTAGCCTTTTTCATAGTCACAGCACAGGGGTGATTATAGTCATCCTGAGATCGACCCACCTACCCAGGTCTCTCTCCTCCTTTGTTGCTTCCAACTGATGAGTCCCCAGTGTGTAGCAGAAATACCTATCAGACCCTAAATGCCTGACCTTGCACTTCATACTATTGAATTTCATCCCGTTTATGTCACTCCAGTTCATCAAATCCTCCTCTGCATTGACGATGTCCCCAACTAACTTTTGTATCATCAGCAAATTTCATTAGCACACTCCTACTTTTTGTGTCCAGATCATTAATAAAAAATATTGACAAAAATTGGTCCCTCAACATATCCTTGGGGAACTCCACTAGTAATCTCCCTCCAGTCTAATAACTGACCTTTCAGTACAACCCAATTACATTCTCCCCTTCAGTTTGTTCCTTATCCACCTTGCAATTCTTATACTGATCTCTACCTTCCCTAATTCGCCTAATAATTTCCCATGTGGTACCTTGTAAAATGCTTTACTGAAGTCCAAGTATATTAGATCTACTGTACTCCCTTATCTAAAAAATCAGTTATTTTCTCAAATAACTGGCATGATCTACTTCCAGTAAACGCATGTTGCTTTATATCCCCTTTACCATTTATCTCCATGCTTTCCTTCACCATTTGTTCTAAAACCTTGCATATTACTGAGATCAGACTAACAGGTTTGTAATTGCCCAGATCACTTTTCCCCCCTTTCTTAAGTAGAGGTACTACATTTGCTTTTCTCCAGTTAAATGGTAATATCACCAAATAGACAGATTTATTACAGATCCTGGCTATCAGACTAGCAATCTCAGATTCCAGTTCTTTCAGTATTCTGGGATGGAAATTATCCAGTCCCCTGATCTGAGTTGCATTAAAGCGCTTTAAGTTTTTCTTCCATCTCACTTGTGGTAATTTCCATTTCCATTAGCCATTCTGCTTTCATGCACATTTTTCGTTTTATCTTTATTGAAATCCGAGGCAAAGTATTTATTTAGTTTTGGGGCTGTACCTAGATTATCTTTAATCTCCTTCCCAAACCTCACTGCATAGCTGCCCAACTTCATCCATCCTTATTCTTTTTTTTATCCAGCTTGACTCTTGGCAATTCTCATTTTATTCCTACCTTTTCTAACCTCCACAATGTAGCTTTATTTGCTGATCATCCCCTTCTTCCATTCCCAATAGACTCTCTGATTACTCCTAATAACCTTTTTAAGGTGGTTATTTATCCAGCTGGGTCTCGAGCCTTTCTCTTTCTCGTGGCGAATGGGGGAAGTCCCGGATGACTGGAAAAAGGCTAATGTAGTGCCAATCTTTAAAAAAGGGAAGAAGGAGGATCCTGGGAACTACAGGCCAGTCAGCCTCACCTCAGTCCCTGGAAAAATCATGGAGCAGGTCCTCAAAGAATCAATCCTGATGCACTTGCATGAGAGGGAAGTGATCAGGAACAGCCAGCATGGATTCACCAAGGGAAGGTCATGCCTGACTAATCTAATCGCCTTTTATGATGAGATTACTGGTTCTGTGGATGAAGGGAAAGCAGTGGATGTATTGTTTCTTGACTTTAGCAAAGCTTTTGACACGGTCTCCCACAGTATTCTTGTCAGCAAGTTAAGGAAGTATGGGCTGGATGAATGCACTATAAGGTGGGTAGAAAGCTGGCTAGATTGTCGGGCTCAACGGGTAGTGATCAATGGCTCCATGTCTAGTTGGCAGCCGGTATCAAGTGGAGTGCCCCAAGGGTCGGTCCTGGGGCCGGTTTTGTTCAATATCTTCATAAATGATCTGGAGGATGGTGTGGATTGCACTCTCAGCAAATTTGCGGATGATACTAAACTGGGAGGAGTGGTAGATACGCTGGAGGGGAGGGATAGGATACAGAAGGACCTAGACAAATTGGAGGATTGGGCCAAAAGAAATCTGATGAGGTTCAATAAGGATAAGTGCAGGGTCCTGCACTTAGGATGGAAGAATCCAATGCACTGCTACAGACTAGGGACCGAATGGCTAGGCAGCAGTTCTGCGGAAAAGGACCTAGGGGTGACAGTGGACGAGAAGCTGGATATGAGTCAGCAGTGTGCCCTTGTTGCCAAGAAGGCCAATGGCATTTTGGGATGTATAAGTAGGGGCATAGCGAGCAGATCGAGGGACGTGATCGTTCCCCTCTATTCGACATTGGTGAGGCCTCATCTGGAGTACTGTGTCCAGTTTTGGGCCCCACACTACAAGAAGGATGTGGATAAATTGGAGAGAGTCCAGCGAAGGGCAACAAAAATGATTAGGGGTCTAGAACACATGACTTATGAGGAGAGGCTGAGGGAGCTGGGATTGTTTAGTCTGCAGAAGAGAAGAATGAGGGGGGATTTGATAGCTGCTTTCAACTACCTGAAAGGGGGTTCCAAAGAGGATGGCTCTAGACTGTTCTCAATGGTAGCAGATGACAGAACGAGGAGTAATGGTCTCAAGTTGCAGTGGGGGAGGTTTAGATTGGATATTAGGAAAAACTTTTTCACTAAGAGGGTGGTGAAACACTGGAATGCGTTACCTAGGGAGGTGGTAGAATCTCCTTCCTTAGAGGTTTTTAAGGTCAGGCTTGACAAAGCCCTGGCTGGGATGATTTAACTGGGAATTGGTCCTGCTTCGAGCAGGGGGTTGGACTAGATGACCTTCAGGGGTCCCTTCCAACCCTGATATTCTATGATTCTATGATTCTACAAGTTTTTCCCCCTTGCTTGTGGTGTAAATTTCAGATAGTTTCGTATAGTTCATTTGAAGAAATTCCAAACCTCTTCTGCATTTAAGTTGTTGAGCTCTTTAGTCCAGTTGACTTCTTTAACTATTTCCCAAAGTGTCTGGTCTGCCCTTTTATTTTTGAAATAAAAACTCATAGTTGATGTTTTGATTATCCTTCCATTTAATTTAAACTAAATCAACTTGTGACCACTCGATCCAAGGTTATTTCCTACAACCAGCTCTTCTGTGATGTCTTCACTACTGACCAAACCATGTCTAAAATCGCATCGCGTCTTGTTGGTTTGGGGCAGTTTGATGAAGAAAACTGTCTGTCACATCCAGGAATAACTGGGCTCTACCAGTATTAGTAGCATTTATTCTCCAGTCTATGTCTGGGAAGTCAGTCTCCCATTTACACAATTCTCAGTAGTATTTCTCTTTCTAATATTAGAGGTATCTATCCATATCTAAGTCTCACTCTGAGGGTCAAAAGCAGACTCCTAACACTATACTAATAGAACTTATTTTACAGTCTTTCCCCAAAGTGATTTTGACCCAGACTGACTGTTTTGGCCATTCTGTTACTTTGTATTTCTTTACAGTTTACTGCTTCATTGATTTGAGGTGCTATTTCTCCACACACAGCTTTTACCTTTATTCCTCTCTCTCCTAAATAGCACATACCCATCAATACCTGTATTCTAGTCATGAGTGTAATTCCACCATGTTTTTGTAATCCCTATAATATCTGTTTTGAACAGACTTCTTGCATTCATGTGCAAGCGTGTCAGTTGTTTCCCTCTGACCTCATGGCAGCCTTGCACCACTGATGGCTTTTTGCCTATATGTATGGTTGTGTGGGTTGGCTTAGGTCCTATTTGCAAGAGAGGGAAGAAAACAGAGCAAATCAGAAGGGAAACATGCTTCTCTTTCTCACTAGGTTCTTCACCTCTCACTCTCTTACACACCATCAAGGGTATCAGAAGAGACATATTTTCTATCCAGTATGAGAACTGCAAATCAGCAGTACTTCCTAACTATCCTGAGGCTCTGAGGCATAAACTTTCACTTTGCATCATAGATATCATGGCATGATATGCTTGCCATGTGAATCCAGGTTGAGACTTGTTTGCCTGCAGCCTAGTGGTGCTCCAGTCCTAAAGCATGAGTGGGAAGACTCAGAGAAATATTATGATGCATCTTACGCTCTCTGATGTCTTCCCCTTCTGCTGATTTCAGTTCAGTTATCACTTTTGTTGGTAGCTTCTAATAAGCACTCAGTTGAAAAGAACATCTTTAAAAAGACAAGGAAAGGCTAGCTACAGTGATCACAGGCAACTGTGGAATAAACAAGGTCACCAGCCCATCTGTTGGTGCTGTCTGTTTCCTGGAACATGTGCGGCTGGCTGGCTGTGTGTGTGTCTGTCTGTCTGTCCCTCTGTAGAGGCAAATTAACTTGGGATCACTTGATAAGCTCTAAGATGCTTTGCATTAATATCTAGAAACCCTGATTTCCAGCATTAAGGAGTTAGCACCCCCCCCCCCCCCCCCCAGTTCTGCTCTTGGAATAGAAATGATAGAAGGAACATATCACTATCTGTGGCAAAAACTGCCTTGGGCCATTTCTCCTGGAGTTTTAAAAATTATATTAATTTGGATAAAAAGCTTTACCATAATGTGACTCATCTCTCTTCTCAGGGCGAGGTGGATGTGGGGAGGGGTGACAAGATTCCCAGCAAAAGCATGTTGAATGCAAAAGTTTTACCTTTATCCCTAGCACTTACTCAGAGTCCCTGCCATTTATAAAGTTTGGGGAAACAGGAGATTAGTTTGGCTCATTCATTTCCAAAGGTCAATTTTTTGGTGAATTATTGTGATTTGTGGGCTTGTTGGGTTTATTTTTCTTCTTTTTGTACAATGTCATTAAAAGTGAATGTTGCTGGATTTGTGCAATGAAAGCAGACATTACCAGCACAAAGCAATTCCTACAGAAGAGAGGAAAAAAGGTAATTATAGTTTGTGCAAGGATGGAACTGTCTGGAAGGAGACAATAAAAAATGTCAGCAGAAGAGAATATTTTTTTTAAAATTTAAAGTGACAGTGCGCACAAATTGCATTGGGAGCTTCATTAAGCTGGACTGTAACACAATTTTATTTATTTCCATTGTTGGCTGTTCTTTTAGAGCAGTCTGATGGAGAGTATCGGGAATAAACTGGATCACAATGGCATCTATAGAGCAAGAGTTTCTCAAGTACTCTGTACAAGTCTCTAGAATGTTTGCTTTGTATCTTAGCTATTTCTTCTATTTTTACATTTGTCTTATCTGGTCCATTTTCCTTCACTTGAAAAACCAGCAGATTACGCTTATTTTAGGATTCCCCTAATGTTTAGCTGCTTTAATGCCAATAATATCTTTTAAAACAAATTAAGTCCTCTTTCCCTTTGTAAGGGGGAGAGTTGCATAAACACTCTGCTTTGGGGATTACTGTTACCTTGCTATGAATGATGTCTAACGATCTTAAACAGTACAGCAGCATTCTGTATCCGCAGTAGGAAGTAATCTCTTCTCTGCTGATTATCTGCCCTGACATGCACTATACTGGATAACAGGCCAGTCATTTCCAACCCTGTAGAGTAAGTTTAATTCTTTCTTAGCCATGTAAAGCCCAGGGATGGAGGAGAATGTAAAACAGATCTGTTTTATTCATGGAACACCTGCAGCTTCTCTGCCCTGCCATAGGCTTGATGAAATAAAATGTATTAAGATGCTTTAATATATCTCTCTGTTACAAATTCTGTCTTGGGCAGTGGGTCAGTAGACACAATGTAATCCAGGTATTTTTGCTGATGGAGTATGAACTGCTAATGCTTTCCAACAAACCACTGACTGTAACCACCTCCTGTTACAGACATGTACTTAAAAATGAGCTCTCTGGCCTCCTAGCTGTCCTGAGCTTCTAGGAGTTTCATTCCAGAATGAATCTATATTTTATATGTTTAGAGTTCGATATATATATATATTATCATTCAGCCATGACATTTGTCTCTGTGGATAGGAATTTTCATGTTTGTCAAAAAATTTGCTAGAGCAAAGCTGTTGTGCAAGCTGATTATTGTAGAGGAAGATGTGATCTCTAAATTAGCTAGGACCAGTCCTGTGCCAATTTGGAAATCAGTACAGTGAATACAACTGGGAGACAGTTTAGGGAATGGCAGTTGGAATTGTGTCTCTCTGGTAACTTGGCACCAGGCATGATTCATTTTGAAAAAGCTGTAGTTACCTCAGGGCATTTGCCTGCATTCCTCGTTAAAGAGAATTAATAAATTCCAAGGCCAGAAGAGACCATTGTGATCATCTAATCCAATCTTCTGTATAACACAGGCCATAGAACTTCCTCGAAATAATTCCTAAATCCTATATTTTAGAAAAACATCCCATCTTGATTTAAAAATTGTCTGTAGTGGAGAATCCACCATCACTCTTGGTAAGTTGTTACAATGGTTAATTACTATCACTGTTAAAACTTGATATCTTAGTTTCTCCAGTCTGAATCTTTCTAGTTTCATCTTCCAGCTATTGGAGAATGTTCAATCTTTCTCTACTAGATTGAAGAGTCCTTTATTAAATATTTGTTCCCCAGGTAGGTATTTATAGACTCTAATCAAGTCACCCCTTAACCTGCTCTTCATTAAGCTAAACAGATGGAGCTCCTTGAGTCTATCACTATACAGCTTCCCCCAAAAACTGCGGTAGTCAAGCCTGAAGGCATGAAAACATGGATCACAATGGCCAGATCAGTGTCTGGTGTGATTGGGGTCCAACAGTTTGAGTGCAGATACCTTCAGTGGTGGGTGTTGTAATGAGGGTGAGTTCTTCCAAGTACTACTTCTTCCCACCAACATCATCTCAGTCTTGTTAGGGTTCATCTTCAGTCAGCTGTTCTTTATCAGGCACTAATTTTAGCCAAACAAAACTTGGAGGAGATGATGGTAGCATCTGGTAAAGGAGGTATAAAGCTGGGTGTTTTCTATTAGCATAGAACATAAGAACAGCCATACTGGGTCAGACCAGAGGTCAATCTAGCCCAGTATCCTGTCTACTGACAATGGCCAATGCCAGGTGCCCCATAGGGAATGAACAGAACAGGTAATCATCAAGTGATCCATCTCGTCGCCCATTCCTAGCTTCTGGCAAACAGAGGCTAGGGACACCATCCCTGTCCATCCTGGCTAATAGCCACTGATGGACCTATCCTCCATTAATGTATCTAGTTCTTTTTTGAACCCTGTTAGTCTTGGCCTTCACAACATCCTCTGGCAAGGAGTTCCACAGGTTGACTGTGCGTTGTATGAAAAAATACTTCCTTTTGTTTTAAACCTGCTGCCTGTTAATTTCATTTGGTGACCCCTAGTTCTTGTGTTATAAGAAACTAACACGTCCTTATTTACTTTTTCCAAACCAGTCTTGATTTTATAGACCTCTATCATATCCCCACCTTAGTCATCTCTTTTCCAAGCTGAAAATTCCCAGTCTTATTAATCACTCCTCATTTTGAAGCCGTTCCATACCCCTAATCATTTTTGTTGCCCTTTTCTGAACTTTTTCTAATTCCAATATATCTTTTTTTGAGATGGAGAGACCACATCTGTGTGCAGTATTCAAGATGTGGGCATACCATAAATTTATATAGAGGCAATATGATATTTTCTGTCTTATCTATCCCTTTCTTAATGATTCCCAACATTCTGTTAGGTTTTTTTTGACTGCCGCTGCACATTGAGTGGATGTTTTCAGAAAACTATCCACAATGACTCCAAGATCTTTCTTGCGTGGTAACAGCTAATTTAGACCCCATCATTTTATATGTACATTGGAAAATATAATCCCAACTATACATGCATTTATCAACATTGAATTCCATCTGCCATTTTGTTGCCTAGTCACCTAGTTTTGTGAGATCCTTTTGTAGCTCTTTGCAGTCTGCTTGGGAATTAACTCTCTTGTATCATCTGCAAATTTTGCCACCTTACTGTTTACCCCTTTTTCCAGATCAGTTATGAATATGTTGAATAGGACTGGTCCCAGTACAGATCCCTGGGGGGGATACCACTATTTACTGCTCTCCATTCTAAAAACTGACCATTTATTTCTACCCTTTTTTCCCTGTCTTTTAACCAGTTACCAATCCATGAGAGGACCTTCCCTCTATCCCATGACAGTTTACTTTGCTTCAGAGCCTTTGGTGAGGGACCTTTGTCAAAGCCTTTCTGAAAAGCTAAGTACACTATATCCACTGGATCTCCCGTGTCCACATGCTTGTTGACCCCCTCAAAGGATTCTAGTGGATTGATGAGGCATGATTTCCCTTTACAAAAACCATTTTGACTCTTCCCCAACAAATTATTTTCATCTATGTGTCTGATAATTTTGTTCTTTACTATAGTTTCACACAGTTTGCCCGGTACTGAAGTCAGGCTTACCAGCCTGTAATTGCCAGGATCACCTCTGGAGCCTTTTTTAAAAATTGGCGTCACATTAGTTATCCTCTAGTCATTTGGTACAGAAGCTGATTTAAACAATAGGTTACAAACCACAATTAGTAGTTCTGCATTTTCACATGCGAGTTCCTTCAGAAATCTTGGGTGAATACCATCTGGTCTTGGTGACTTCTTATTGTTTATCAGTTTGTTCCAAAACCTTCTCTAATGACACCTGAATCTGCAACCATTCCTCAGATTTGTCACCTAAAAAGAATGGCTTAGGTTTGGGAATTTCCCTCACAACCTCTGCCTTGAAGCCCATGTTGTCTCACTAGCACTCAATGGCTCCATATAGGTATGGAATGGTACAGGGGAGAAAACTAAAACTTGAAGGGCCTTGTGTTGGAGATATAACTGTCCATAATGACTCTATAGCAGGGGTTCTCAAACTTCATTGCACCATGACTCCCTTCTGACAAAAAAAATTACTTCATGACCCCCAGAGGGGGGACTGAAGCCTGAGCCCACCTGAACCCCACTGCCCTGGGTGGGGAGGCCAAAGCCTGAGCCCCACCGCTCTGGACAAGGGGGCCAAAGCTGAAGCTCAAGGGCTTTAGCCCCAGGCAGGGGGCCTGCAACCTAAGCCCCACCACCCAGGGCTGAAGCCCTCAGGATTTGGATTTGGCCCTGGGCAGTGGGGCTTGGGCTTCAGTCGCGGGCCACAGCGAATCTAAGCCAGTCCTGGCGACCCCATTCAAAGCGGTTCGCAACTCACTTTGGGGTCCCGACCCACAGTTTAAGAACCACTGTTCTATAGGTTCAGACACAGGTTATGCTCATATGGTTCCAAATGCTCCTTTCTAGCAGAACTCAGAGAGTGATGATGGGTAACTACTTCTCTTCTCTGAAGGCCCTCACCTATGGGATCTTGCAGGTGTCCAGATTATCCCCTATTCTCTTCAATATTTACCTGAGACCATATTAAGGTAGAGTGAGAATTCATGGGCTCCAATGCCAATAGTATACCGACACCCAACTATACATCTCAGCCCAGGTCTACACTACAAACTTTTGTTGGTCTACCTATATCAGGGGTGTAATGAGGTGTGATCTCTGACTGACATAGCTGTGCTGGCAGAAGTGCCTAACATGGATGCAGTTATATGAGCAAAACTGCAGTTTTGCTAGTATAGATTATTTCGCCAGGAAGGGATGGTTTTATTATACAGGTTCAAAGCACAGTTTTGTTGGCATACACTCTAGGATCACTTTCCTGGTATAGTATCCTGGTATAACTAGACCAGCAAAGTGCTCCTAGCATAGACGTGACCTCATTCTCCTATGATACTACCACTACTAAGATTTAACAATTTCTACAAGTTCTCAGTTTCCGGATGAAACAGCAGCTAGCTCAAACACAACGCAGGCAACACAGAAACGATGCTGGTCAGCAGAGGGAAAAGCTTTGAAGAACTAGCTGAGACTCCATCTTCCTGCATCTACCTTTCCATTGAAAGCATACCGTGTACATTCATCGAAGTGGTGCAACGCCCCACAGTACTGTTTGACTATCTCATAGCTTGGATAATCAGGTACCATCTGACTCAAACTTCTTTTTACCTCCAGCTTGCTAGGAAACTCTGCCCCTTCCTGCCAGGAGAGGACCTGGCTCAGTCATCCATGCATTAGTCACCTGAAGGCTTGACTACTATAATTCACTATATCTGAAGCTGAATGTGAACACTGTAGAAAGGCCCCAGACAGTACAAAATTCAGCTGCCTGCCTCCTGCATAGTTTTGGTTCATGTGAGTACTTACAGCCCATCCTCTGGACCTGGCACTGGCTCCCAGTCTATTTTTTATGCAATTTAAAGCCTTGGTCCTTATCTGCAAAGAAAATCAGTGGATCAGATCTCAGCTCCACCTAAGAACTGCCAAGAAAGTTGTGCTCCTCTGTAATAACACAGATCACAAAACTCACCACATACTATGTGAGAGCTTGGGGATAAAGCTTCTCAATTGAGGGGCTCCTACTGTGAACCAATTTCCAGCGATTAGATGAATTCAGGGTCTGTCCTACTTTTAGAAAGTGCTTCAAAACCTTCTTTGATAAAGCTTTTCCAGAATACCCCTTCCCCCACCTCTACCCCCAAAAAACAAAGCTAAAAACTCCCAGAAAGCAGTTACTACCCCCAGCCAGCCACAAACACGTCGTCACTCAAAGCAGTTTTCTATAATCCAAAAAGAGAAGAGCCAGGAAATACATAAGTCAAATAGAGACTTTGCTATTGACCTTCTTTTTTTTTTTTTTTTTTTTTTTACGAGGAGGAAGTTCAATATTATGTTGATGAGCAGCAGTACAAAACCCTAAGATAAAAAAGAACTGAGACATCTCAGGGCAACTAGATTCATGCCTGCCAGCCTCTTGGAGAGTGTACTGGAATCTGGTGGCTTATAGTATCAAATGCCCCAGAGAAGTCCCGAAGGATGAAGATGAATGTTTTTCCATTTTAAATGGACAGGAGGCCATCCCCCACCAGAGCAGCAAGTGCTGTCTATGCTGTGCTCTGGATTGGGAGGAGTCCAGAAAGTGCAAAAGAAAGGTGGTACTGGAGACACATTTTTGGCTATCTTCTATACTAGTTTGATGGGGGAAGGATGGGATAACCAGATGACACTACATTTTACATGGTAAAGCTCACTTCCTTCCTCCCTCTGACCCACCCCCCGATAGGAGAGGGGAAGAAAAGTTGTGAAGGGTGGTCAATTGTTGTGGGAAGGGAAAAGGTGCCTTCAAAAGTTTACTTTGTTTATTAGTTTTAGGGATTACATGGGACGGAATTGCTGCAGTTTAGCTGTAATGGAGTGTGGTTTTGAGTTAAGTCAAGCGCACCTAGAGTGGCTGAACAATAACTCTTATTCTGTATAAATCTCATTGTGGATAAGAGGGGGAAGAGGTTAAAGAAGGAGTTGGTCTAACGTTTAAGTGTCACGTTTTCAAGAGCTCAGGACCTAGCAGTTCCCATTCATCTCTAGGAACCTAAATGGGAGTGGAGCTGTCTCAAAATCTGGCCCCCGTTGTAAGTGCTGAACATACTTGAAAATCCATTCCTATATGCTTTAGCAAAGATTGTGTGTGTGACTAAACTTCAGTGCTTCACACTAGAGCAACTCTTGATTTGCAAACTTTTTCTGTGTACTTATGATCTGGACATGCATACAAATGTACTGTCTGCCGATATAAATAGGTCTGTAATTTTGGTCCTTCAAAAGTATTGGTCTTTTTACATTTTGCAGATATTTTAACCTCTGTTTCTACATTTTATGCTTGCACATAATCTTTATATAGAATTCTATGTAAACACACTCACATGCACTACTAGAAAATACTGCATTTTGGCATGTAATTCTTGCAGTACCTTCCTCTCTAAGGCATCTAGGTATTTTTAGGTTCTGCTTGAACGTCTGTTGATTAGAATTTCAAATCAGCAGGAAAGTAAAATTTCTTGCAAGAGAGGTGAAAGAAGCCAGAACATATGGAGCAGAATTCTGCACAGGAATAAGTCTGTGGCTTTATTAGACCACTTTTGAAGAGGCTCCAAATAGAATATTTGTGAGGAAAAAAGTGTGTTATTAATTAAAATTCAGAAGTGGCATGAGCTGCAAATTCTGGTGGCTTTGAATTTGTGCCTTTTCATTCAGGAATAAAGCTGACAAACGACAGCAGTAGTGTGAAGCTAGGACTGAATTTAAAATGTCAAGCACTCTGACTTTGGCTGTGAATCTTGGCATCGCTTCCATTTACCTATCCAGGGAAGCTTCCCCTTCAAAGGCTGTAGGAGGGTTGATGTTGCATACATATTTTGGGCGGGGAGAGTCAACTTTCAGAATGGTTTGTGCATATGGCCACAATCACCGTGCATAACTTTGAAAACTAACAGGTTGCTGTTAGAACCGGTATTTCAGGAGAGAATTGCTCACTTTCGCTTTGACTAGTGAATCAAGTCTGAATATTACTAATGTTTTCAAATTTATGACCCAGAAAATACTGTTACAGTTTTTATAGCATTTTACAGTCAGGTATTTTGTAAGCTTAAGCTAACGAGGTTTTTGCAGTTCTGTGAATTGAGGTGTTTGGAAATACTAAAATAAAACCCCACTAAAGTGGAATTTGGGGTTTTGTCTTAACTTCAGTGGATGAGTCTACAACTCAGCACATTTGCTATGAAAACTTCAGGGTAAGTCTGAACATTTCTGATTTCTACAAAAACTAAATCTTAAAAGTGCTGAAAGTTGAGCAGTTATTCCAGGGTAGTTAGGTCAATGTGCAATTGCTTTTTTGCTAATTTAGGCTTAATCTTTGAGATGGGGCATTGTCTTCAATATCTTTAAATCACCATGCAAATTACGGCACTACATAAATATTTAATAAGAATAATCTTTGTTGACACTTGTACTTGAGCAATTTTTCTTTCTCTTGCTAGCTTCTCAAGACATGCTCATATCCCAAAAAAAAAGGCTCTTGTCATGACAGGTTTTTGGATTCTTAAACACAGGGATTGGCATTTGGAAATGTTTTCTCCCTTTCTGTTTAACATGCTAGTTAGTCACTGAAATCCTCATATAGATATTTATCAGGAATATCCCTGAACTTCTCCAGTGGACTCTACTACTGGAAGATTGAGGTCTACAGATCTGCCAAAAACCTGTAAGAGAATACCCAGTCCTTCTTGCTGTAGCTTTCAGTTGCTGGCTTGCAATGAGGGTAAAACTGTTGGCTTGCAGTAACACCTACAACACCTACTCTGCAAAAAGGGGCATGTTCCAGGACCATATTTCCTTCCATTGAGTTATCGTGACAAGAAAAGGAATTGAACTGAATTGATGCCATTTGAGGGAATTAAGAACCCTCCAAAACTCCATCCTGACTTTTTCCTAGTGAATTACTATGCAATTTATTTTAATTGTTTCTAATGCTTCATGTATTACTTTGCTGGTATTTTAGCAGCTAGCTGCTTTCAAAACTCAGAAGTCAAAACGTCAAGAAGAATTAAATGTGGGGTTTTTTAGCACTTTGGTGGAAGCTCTCAATAGTTATTGTTCCATATTCCTGTCTAGTGATGTGAACAGCTTCTTACCTAACAGGGACTCAGCAGCATTTCACTTTCACTTTCACACAGAGTAAGAACAGAAGTCTGATGTGCTCTCCCATCTTAGGTACATAGAGCTGCTTTAGTGACCTCCAGCTGAAATGTGCTTTCTCCAGCAGAGTCCTCAGGAAGAATGAAAAATGAAGGGCAGACTTCACAGCTGTTCTTTGCTGCCTTATAGACTTTCTTTGAATGATGCTTCCACCATTTTCAAGATCACTTGAAATGGCATGAGTACTCTAGAGAGAGATGTTACACCAGGTGCAGTCCTAGCTCTGTGTCCCATTGAAGTTCTAATTAATGTAGCAGAAGCCTCGTTTTGATGAATTCCAGAGAATAGCTCCTTACTGCACTTATAAGATCCCATAAGTAGGGCCCTACCAAATTCATGGCCATGAAAAACGCATCACGCACCATGGAATCTGGTCTGCCCCCGCGAAATCTTGTCTGTTGTGATTTTTACTTCATACTATACAGATTTCACAGAGGAGACCAGCATTTCTCAAATTGGGGGTCTTGACCCAAAAGGGAGTTGCAGAGGATCGTGGTGCTGCCTTCAGAGCAGGGGGGCCAGAGAGCGGCCGCTGTTGGCCAGGTGCCAAGCTCTGAAAGTAGCACCCTGCCAGCAGCAGCACAGAAGTAAGGGTGGCATGGTATTGTATTGCCACCCTTACTTCTGTGCTGTGGCTCTACCTTCAGAGCGGGGCTCCTGGCCAGCAGCCACAACTCTCCAGGTGCCCCGCTCTGAAGGCAGTGTCACCGCCCGCAGTAGCGCAGAAGTAAGGGGAGCTGTACCGCAACCCCTCCTACAATAACCTTGTGACCGTCCCACAACTCATTTTTGGGTCAGGCCCCTTACAATTACACCACTGTGAAATTTCAGATTTAAATAGCTGAAATCATGAAATTTATGATTTTTTTAAATCCTATGACCATGAAAGTGTCCAAAACAGACCATGAATTTGGTAGGGCCCTACCTATAAGGTATTAATGCCTCAGTACATCTTTCCACAATGCTGCATTAGATGAATGTAGTGTAGAGAGCACAGTACATAGCCTATTCCTGACATGAAGTGTAGCACATTGAGATCTGCCACCCAGAGCTGAAATCTTTCGTTTTGCTGTATTTTTGCTATGACTCTGCTTTTGCTAAACTAGCCTTAGCTGACAGATATTTTTCCCCAGCAAGAAGTTTTTTGCTTGTTAAAGTGGACTAGCAAAGGTACTTCTGCATTTCTGTACTATCCTTTAGGAGAGACAACCCATATCCAGTATCTTTCAGTAATGAACTTAACAGTAAATATACCACAAGAGCTCATTAATCTAACTCTGCTTTCTAACCAAGAGGGAGCTCCTGTTTCTCAGGAAACGGTTTCATCTCTAAATCTGAACAGGTTTTAAGGATAAGAGTAGAGATAAACATATTGGCCTTCTCTCCTAGTGCAATAAATTAATAATGTAATTGCTGTCAAAGTTGATGAGCCTGGGACTGGAATGGGCACTCCCACACACAACCGACTACGTAGTGCCCACCCTGATTCCCAAGGCTAGTGAAGCAGGGAGAGAATACAGAAGCAATAATACAACTGTGAACTAGTGAAAAATTCTTCAGAACTATGTTGTTATACAACCTAGCTTCGATAGGCTGATGCATGGCTCATTTAAGTTCTTAGGGACTTTCGATAATGTTATCCTTTACCTATCTAAAAAGCCCAATGCATAATGTAAAAGAAAAGCTAATAATATAAAAACTTGTCTTAAGTAAAATGTTAAAAATCCTGTATTGGATATTGGTTTTTTAATGATGGGATTTTTTTTTATGAATTCAGTTGTAGGCATTATCACTATTCTGTTTGAACAGTCTGTAAATTTTCCATATGGGTTTTTAAGGCATTGTTCTCACTTGCACATATTTATAAAAAGCAAAAGCCCCGGCAATAAGAGACAGCTGAAAATAGTTTAGATCATTCACTGGCCCACTAGAATAGTGAGACTCTAAATTAACAGAATCCACCCAAGAAAAGCATCTGGATACCTTTTGTGGACAGACTGATGAATTTCTGTTCAGTGTGCAGTTGTAGTTTTTTTTAAAAAACGTTAGGAGACATGAGGATTGAATGGAAGAATAATAGAGAAAATATTGATGGAATATCTTTATGTAGGATACTGTGTATATTACTGCTCACCTCGTCTAAGAAAGGATGTTGCAGCATTAGCGGGGTCTCAGAAAAGGGTGGTGAGAATGATTGGGGCTTAGAAAAACTGATATGTGGAGCATGAAAATAATGGGATTGTTTACCTTAGAAGGAGACAAAATAAGATAGGATATGATAGTTACATAAAACAATGGTCTAGAGCAGTGGTCTCCAAACTTTTTGGATCGCGCATCCGCCAGGGCCAGCTCTAGGGAAGCGAAAAAAAAAAAAAGAGTGGCTGCTGGCGTGCGGCCAAAGATGGGGCAGGGAGAGCTGAGCAGCCGCCAGCGTGCCACTGAGGAATCAAAGGTCCAGGAGCGCAGCCGCCACTGTGATGGCGGCATTCCGGCGGTGCTCCTCCTGCTGTGCACCTCACTTTGGAGACCACTGGTCTAGAGAAGATAGAGTGAAAGCTTCTGTTCTCCCTGCTTCATATCACAAGAAGAAGGAGACAGTCAATGAAGCTGAAATGTGACAAATTCAAAGCTGATAAAAGGAAATATATTTTCACACAATGCATAATTAGACTCTGGAACTCACTGCCACAGAATGTCATTGAAACCAAGAGTTTTAGCAAGATTCAAAGAAGGATTGGACATTTATATGGATAGCAAGAATATCCAGACTTGTTAGCTAATGATATAAAAAGAAGTGGAAAGGATATGAAACCTCGTATTGCAGGGTTTAAGGCAATTTCTAACAGGGATTAGGATGAAACTGTCATGGTGGGCAGATTATACCATATCTGTTAATGCATGGTTTCTTGCACTTTCCTGTAAAACATCTGATGCTTGCCACTTTCAGAGACAGGATACTGGACTAGATGGACCTCAGGTCTGATGCAATATGGCAGTTGCTATATTCCTATGCCATCCAATTGGTACTGGTTCAGCAGGCTGATGTCCTATTTTCAACAAATGGAGAAAGGAAATGCCAATCTCAGTTGGAGATGTTCCCTACCCCAGAATGTACAAAAGAGAATCAGGCAAGTAGCCTGTTAAGTTGATACCCAAGGGCATTCTTACTTAAACCATCTTTACCATCTGACCTTGGAAGTGCCTGGTACTTCCTGCATATGTCTGCTGTGGATCAGCAGTTGAGAATAAATGGGGAAAGGGATAAAGGTTTTATATCCTAATTTAGCTGAATCATTGTCTGTTTTGTTAAATAAGATACCTTAAGTAAAGGAAACTCCATTTTTGTTGCTGGTATCCCAAGAATACATGCTCTGCACAAGGTAAGGGTGTGAAATATAGCGAAGTTTGTAGCAGGTGTCATCGAAACTGCAAGCCAAAATAAATCCATTCTGTCTTCAAGTTAGTTTTGCAAAAATAATCCCTCATGAGATTTTTTTTTGTATCGGTTTTCTTAAGGATCTTACCAATGTAAAGGTAATCTATTGGTTCTTTCATTTCTATAGTGGTGTCTTGTAATATAGGTTTACAGCAGTGGTTCTCAAACTGTGGGTTGTGACACCATTTTAATGGGGTCGCCAGGGCTGGCTTAGACTTACTGGGGTCTGGGGTTGAATCCCGAGCCCCACCACCTGGGGCCAAAGCTCGAGCGCTTCAGCCCTGGGTGGCGGGGCTTCAGCTTTGGCCCCCCTTCCTGGAGTGGTGGGGGTTGGGCTTTGCCCCCACCCCAACCTGGGGCAGCCTGGCTCATGTGGGCTCAAGCTTTGGTCCCCCCTTCTGGGGTCGTGTAGTAATCTTTGTTGTCAGAAGGGGGTCATGGTGCAATGAAGTTTGAGAACCCCTGTTTTAGAAGCTTGAAATAATTGTGGTTTTAATCTGTTCTGATTGTTTATGGAGAGGCACTAGCTAAGTGTTCTGTGGGAGGCAGAATTATGTCCTTTGAGCTATCATGCAGGAGGGATATTGTTGGCATACATTATATTGTACTACTTTTCAAATGCAGTGGATTATGCCATCCTGGTAGCTATGTGCTGCTGTTCTGCCATACTGTATCAGCCTACTACTACTTACCATCATACAGCACTTTTCACTTGCAAAGGCCTTTAGAAACACTACTTACAATGTCCCTGTGAGGTAATTATTATCCTCATTTTACTGATAGGGAAATGGACGCAGAGAGGAGATTTGTTCAAAGTTACCAAGTATCTGTGTCAGAGACGGGATCTGAAGTCAAGACTTTTATACTCACTCTGATGTTCAGCCCACATCCCGAGATGAGAGTTCGGTTTCCAGTCTCTCCCTAGATTGAAAAAGACTAGGTGCTGAAGAGGCTTTATTCTTCCCCTTTGGGGGGAAAAAAGGCTGCCTTTTATCATTGAAGTGCAGGGCTCTGGATGCCTGAATGGTATTAAGTAGCTGGGAGAGGAAGGAAGGGAGAGAGAAGACTGACCCACAGTCAGAAAGATAATGGCATGACATAGCATCCTGAGGAAGGGAATCCTCTGGGTTCTGACAGAGAGTGAGGACACCCTCAAAAAGAGAATGGCATTCAGTACAAATAGACTGGGGAAATCTGGGTTCTTTTTCCAGCTCAGTCACAGGGTTGGTGGTGCTAACAGAGTCAACATTTTTAAAATAACTTCTGATTTTGAGTGCCATGGTATTTGGGTCCCCAAACTGTGACACCATGGACAGCATGCTCAGCACCCACAACTCCAAAAGAAGTCAAAGGAAGCTGAAGGTGTTCAATGCCTCTGAAAATCAGACCCTAGATATTTCCAGCTGGGCATCCAAAATCAGAGACTAATTTAGAAAATGTGGGTTTTACTCTGTCTCATCTGTAAAATAGGAAACTTCCTTCCTCACAGAGGGGTGGGTTGCAAGAATAAATTACTAATATATGACTCCAACTCAGATATGCCATAGAAAATTTCTGTAAATGTAGGTGTAAACTATGTTGTCTCCCATTGAATGTGTATGATACAAAACAGCATGGAATTTAAAGTTGTTCATACCAATATTTGTGACAATATCATGAAAACAAATGAAAACGTGAAGTTTTCATTGATCTTGAAACCCCACTAATCCCCAGCATAATGCTGTTCTCCTGGGTGACATAGGATTCAGCCATTTCAAGGGAGTCCTTAACACAACACATTCTTTCCTTCTCCTTGGCAGGTTATGTGTTCTGTATGTTACATCGCCTGCCCGAACAACATGACTGCACGTTTGACCACATGGGACGTGGGCGCGAGGAAGCCATTATGAAAATGGTGAAACTGGACCGGAAAGTAGGGAGATCATGCCAGCGCATCGGCGAAGGGTGTTCCTGAGTGCGAGACTCTGCAACCAAATGCTGTTCTTAGTTCACTAATGTTAGCCTTATTTAGGACAAAGTCAGCCAGACACCTTGTACTGGGCAAGTTTCAGACTACAGCCAATCAGTTTCCTTTCTTTAGCCAACCGTCCTGGTACTGTAGTTTAGGGGTTGATGGTGGTTGAAATTGATTTCTGGCTGGTTACAAAGGTGCCTGCTAGCCAATGTATAAAATTAAAACATGAAGAAATATTTTTTTGAGCATGGCTAGTGGATTTAAAACACAACAAAACAAAAAATCCAAAGGCTTCTGTTATTGCTGGAGTCAAACTCTAAAAGCCTTATGCTGGAAACCTTCCAGCTGCAGAGTTAAAATAAATAGCTGAGTAGAAGCTGGTGTAAAAGTTTGCTATGCACACGGCTTTCAGACAAACTGTGTTTAATGTGCAGCCTTTCACCTCTTCACTTCTAGTAAATCCTGAAGAGGTGAAACTCCACTAAAAGCAGCAGTGGTAGCTGCTAAGCCCGGAAGACCTGACTGGTCATCCGTGCCTTCATCACGTGTGGCTTTTGAGGTTAGGCAATGTCACCAGCATCAGGGATTCTGTTGGGGAGGGAACATCTTTCTGATTCTTCCCAGGAAGCCAAAAAGAGAGGAGGACAGAGATTCTTATGAAAAAAATTTATATCTAACTTGCTGCAGAGATCCTGTTTTTCTTCATTTAAATTATGGTGATCTCATTTTAAAGCTGGTTCCATCCTAGAGCAGTAAACAGTGTATATTCTCTACATGGCATCCATAGAATTTCTAAGCGTTGTCTGACCAGATTCCACGGTTGTTATGTATGCTGACCAGTGCTGCCATTCCCACCGGCCGAAACCTGATTGGCTCTTGTTTGCCTTTTGCTAAGTGCAGGTATCTGATAATTGATCAAATAAGGCTAATTCACAGCACAGTAGCCAAGGCTGGATTCTACAGACTGACTTTCTGTAGCTAGACATATATATTGGGGGGGGAAAGGACATATTGTAGCAAACAGAATTCAGTAACAGTATTGGGGAACAACCAGGAAAGCATCCCTCATCAGCTTGAGTTTTAACAAGATAATCAAATGGGCTATGTCAGCCTTGTTTCTATGCAGCTCGATGCTCTCATGAAAATCTCTGCCCGCATATATTGCAAAGCAAGTGAATGTGAAATGCATTACATGGAATAGAAAACTTTGGATCTGTTGTTTAGACTTATGCGCGCTTTCACACTGAGCCACATAGAGCTGAACTGCACAGATCTTGTTAGTTTGTAGCAGAAAAAAAAAGAGAGAAAAAAAATCAGCATGTCTCCTGCTGCAGACAAAGTTTATGCAGGTCAAGAGGATTCATGCTGATTTGTCTCAGTAGTCCTATGTGGATATGGTTCCCTGACCCAAGTTAGTAAAGCATTAACAATCAGGTAGTTTAGTAGAAAAACTGGGATGGGGGGGAGGATTTTGTATAGTTTTGAAAAATTGGGCTTGTGTAAAACTTCCAAGGGGTGAAGTAGCATATTGTCACTCCAATAATGGTGTGTGGGGAAAGAGAGCTTAAATAAGTCCTCCTTTTTTCTGCATGTGTTAAAGGTAAATAATTTCATACATGCCAAATTAATTTTTAGTTTGGTAGCCAGATCAAACCATTTAATGAGACTTTTTTTTAAAAATACACTCAGCATCAGACTGTATTAGTGTGATTTAATCATGAAGTAAATCAGAAATGTTCCATCATTTGTAAAATGCAAGCTGTGTAAACCAAACTATTTTTTTATTATTCAAGGTTATGGAATCAGCAACAAAATTTCCAGCTGTATTTTCAGGAAATGGTCCCACTCCATCCTGGTGACAAGGCAATCTGAGGATATTTTTAACACTTGCCATGAAGAGTTTAAAAACCATGGATTTCAGCTGTTGCTGAGATACGCACTTTCTTTTCCTCTAAAATCATAGCATAGTCTTTGGTGGACATTCTGATTGACACACAAGACTCCTCCGCATTAATACTGATGATGCTGTTTATCCCTCCTACTCCTTTAACCCTGTTATAAATGCACAGTTGGTTTCAAGGTGGCTCTTAAGAGAACACTACTCAAAGTTCATGTGGATTATGGGCAATATTCACTTTAAAAAAAAGTGGGGGGAGGGGTTGTTCCTTCTGCAGTATCTGTTCTGTGAAGTTTGTTAAACGTAAAGAAAGCTTAAGTTCTTGTATCTTTAAAGAAAATCTTATTTAACCCTTTTGTGTTCTAGATTTACTTACACATGTAGCCTAGTGCTCAGTTTTAGTTTAACATTGTGAAAATATTAAAAGACTCTTGTAACTTTATTCTTTTTCCTCCTGCTAAAAAAAAAAAAAAAATTAAACCAATCAGACTAAAGTTTGAATTCCTCTCTGACTATTCCAGCAGGTCATGTTGATCTGCACTGTTTCTGCTGTTTATGAAATGTGAATGGGGGGGGGGGACCTCAGCACTGGGCCAGTGATTTCAAATTGTGTTTAAAGTTGGTGGGAAGTGGGTAGTATTTTCTGCCAGTCATTGGAGCTAGCACTTCTGCAGAGTTCAAGTTTAGCAATTTCTTTTGTAAGCAACTCTAGTTTAACCTCACAAAACTTTATTTCCTAATATTGAGATTACAGTAGATTTGTCACTTTTATCAAACAAGTTTCTTTGCTCTTAAGTCCCATGCATATGGTACTGCACACTGCTACAGTGGTATGAGAAGTAAAGAATGTCCTCTAAAGTAAATGTATTTTGATTGATTCTTCACCTGCAGTAGCTGTATGCTGAATGTAAAGTTCCATAGTTATGAGATGTTCATAATTGGTAATTAGGAGCTAAACTATATAGATTAGATCTTACAATGCCAATAACAATGGAATGTGTTGAACAAGGAGACAGAGTCAAACTGGTACTATTTAAATTCAATTTGGAATTGAAATTATGCCTGAATCATGGGACATGTACCCCTATTTTTTCCTGAAATGAACACTGTACTTTCAAAGATAAAATTGTGTATTGTGGTTCTTGCACACCACTTCAGTAGTATAGCAAGGTTAGTCACACTTAGAGATATCCCAGCTGCTGTTGGTGTAGCTCCAAGGATTGAGCCAAGATTTCAGAAAAAGAGGGAGATCTCTCAGCTAGGATGAGCAGTCTTGAGCCCTAAGTCCAAAATCCTTTCTTGCTCTGTATCTGCAATTGTCTGACTTGCAACAATAAAGCTTTTTTAATTACAGAAAATGAATTTAGCGCTGGTGAAAGTGCTAGCATCATGCAAGTGTACACATGCAATTATACTTCAGTCTGAAGGTGTAACAGTCCCCTGGTGCTGTATCCTCAGAGCCAGTCAAAAATTCAATTTTAATTTTTCTGATGACAAAATTGGGTGATCTTTTTCTTGTGAAAAGTTTGTCAGTTTTTTGACCAACTCCAATCCTCTGAACCCTATTTCGACGTTGTGCTAAAGTGAGTTGACTTTGTGGCACAAACTAAATTACGGAGAATGAGAACAATCATCTCTCTCTCTCTTTCATGTGAATGATTTGTGCCTACCTCTCCAAGGGTGAAAGGTACGTGCACTCAAACCCAGTTCTCTGCCTTGCAATGTTTATTTTTAATAATGGTCTCCCAAAAGGAAGAAAACGGGAATCTGTTATAAAATGCAAATTTTATAATGGATTCCAGATGCTCCATCAGCAAAATCATTAACAGTACCCAGACAGCATGGTCCTTGGTACATTATTAAATACATACAGCCATCAATCAATGCTCCTTTGTCACTGGGTATATTAACTGAAATTGCCACTCAGTACAGTAAAAAAATGGAGAGAAGCTCAAACTAGAGCGTCAGGAGGTCTGGGATAGAACAAATCTTTAGAGCAGTGGTTTTCAACCTTTTTTCATTTGTGGACCCCTAAAAATTTTTGAATGGAGGTGCGCACTCCCAGGAATCATAGAATAACAGAGTTGGAAGGGACCTCTGGAGGCCATCTAGTCCAACCCCCTGCCCAGAGCAGGACCAATCCCAACTTAATCATCCCAGCCAGGGCTTTATCAAGCCTGACCTTAAAAACTTCTAAGGAAGGGGATTCTACCACCTCCCTAGGTAACGCATTCCAGTGTTTCACCACCCTCCTAGTGAAAAAGTTTTTCCTAATATCCAACCTAAACCTCCCCCACTGCAACTTGAGACCATTACTCCTTGTCCTGTCATCTGCTATCACTGAGAAGAGTCTAGATCCATCCTCTTTGGATCCACCTTTCAGGTAGTTAAAAGCAGCTATCAAATCCCCCCTCATTCTTCTCTTCTGTAGACTAAACAATCCCAGTTCCCTCAGCCTCTCCTCATAACTCATGTGTTCCAGTCCCCTAATCATTTTTGTTGCCCTTTGCTGGACCCTCTCCAATTTCTCCACATCCTTCTTGTAGTGTGGGGCCCAAAACTGGACACAGTACTCCAGATAAGGCCTCACCAATGTCAAATAGAGGGGAACGATCACGTCTATTTCCCTCGATCTGCTGGCTATGCCCCTACTTATACATCCCAAAATGCCATTGGCCTTCTTGGCAACAAGGGCACACTGTTGACTCATATCCAGCTTCTCGTCCACTGTCACCCCTAGGTCCTTCTCTGCAGAACTGCTGCCGAGCCATTCGGTCCCTAGTCTGTAGCGGTGCATTGGATTCTTCCATCCTAAGTGCAGGATTCTGCACTTGTCCTTGTTGAACCTCATCAGATTTCTTTTGGCCCAATCCTCCAATTTGTCTAGGTCCCTCTGTAGCCTATCCCTACCCTCCAGCGTATCTACCACTCCTCCCAGTTTAGTGTCATCCACTAACTTGCTGAGAGTGCAATCCACATCATCCTCCACATCATTAATGAAGATATTGAACAGGACCGACCCTTGGGGCACTCCGCTAGATACTGGCTGCCAACTAGACATGGAGCCATTGATCACTACCCCTTGAGCCCGACAATCTAGCCAACTTTCTACCCACCTTGTAGTGCATCCATCCAGCCCATACTTCTTTAATTTGCTGGCAAGAATACTGTGGGAGACCGTGTCAAAAGCTTTGCTAAAGTCGAGGACTAACACGTCCACTGCTTTCCCTTCATCCACAGAACCAGTTATCTCATCATAAAAGGCAATTAGATTAGTCAGGCATCACTTTCCCTTGGTGAATCCATGCTGACTGTTCCTGATCACTTTCCTCTAAGTGCTTCAGAATTGATTCCCTGAGGACATGCTCCATGATTTTTCCGGGGACTGAGGTGAGGCTGACTGGCCTGTAGTTTCCCGGATCATCCTTCTTCCCTTTTTCCAGTCGTCCGGGACTTCCCCCGATCGCCATGAGTTTTCAAAGATAATGGCCAATGGCTCTGCAATCACATCCGCCAATTCCTTTAGCACTCTCAGATGCAACGCATCCAGCCCCATGGACTTGTGCACATCCAGTTTTTCTAAATAGTCCTGAACCACTTCTTCCTTCACAGAGGGCTGGCCACCTCCTCCCCATGCTGTGCTGCCCAGTGCAGTAGTCTGGGAGCTGACCTTGTTCGTGAAGACAGAGGCAAAAAAAATTGAGTACGTTAGCTTTTTCCACATCCTCTGTCACTAGGTTGCCTCCCTCATTTAGTAAGGGGCCCACACTTTCCTTGGCTTTCTTCTTATTGCCAACATACCTGAAGAAACCCTTCTTGTTACTCTTAACATCCCTCGCTAGCTGCAACTCCAGGTGTGATTTAGCCTTCCTGATTCCATTCCTACATGCCTGAGCAATATTTATATACTCATCCCTGGTCATTTGTCCAATCTTCCACTTCTTGTAAGCCTCTTTTCTGTGTTTAAGATCAGCAAGGATTTCACTGTTAAGCCAAGCTGGTTGCCTGCCATATTTACTATTCTTTCTTCACATCGGGATGGTTTGTCCCTGTAACCTCAATAAGGATTCTTTAAAATACAGCCAGCTCTCCTGGACTCCTTTCCCCCTCAGGTTATTCTCCCAGGGGATCTTGCCCATCAGTTCCCTGAGGGAGTCAGTCTGCTTTTCTGAAGTCCAGGGTCCGTATTCTGCTGCTTTCCTTTCTTCTTTGAAAACCATTGTTGTATGGTAATTACAACCTTTTGTGGACCCCTCAGATAAGGTCTGCAGACACCCCCAGTTGAAAACCACTGCTGTAGAATATCAGATTCAATTCTGACTCTAAACTTAAACATGGGGGCACATCTACAGCAATGTAAAAAGAGAGAGATTTACACAAACAAGTCACCATTCCTTAGACTGAACTCTGCTTACTGCGGTCAGCATGTTTTGTCTTATTAGCCAAACTTTTGTCCGCTATGATGCTGCCCTCGTGGAAAAAAAAAAAAAACCACAAGAAGGGCATGTTACAGCCTTCAAATCAAAAGGAGATGTGAGAGGAAGAGCTCCGGGCTGTCTAACCAAGAAGTATTGCTTCTGTTTAACAGAGTGCACTGGGTGTGTTAGTTTCATTTGAAGGAAGTGAATTTACTTTTATGCAAACTCCCAAGGGCCTATCTGTTGATGTACTCTCCAAGTTAGCTGGATATGTGGAAGTAGTGTTTCGTGTTCTGCCAGAGCACACTCTTCTACTACACTGATTTGCAGCATTCCCAATAAGACACAAGATGTATCAATTCTCCTCTTTTTGCAACCCTCAGAATTTAAGATCAGGCAGGTTGAACCGGGAGCTGTGTTCTGTAATGTTCATGAGGCACCACAAGCATACAGATGGTGGCATTGCTCCAAGGACATCAGACACATCGTGGAGGTGTCCTGTCTAATCTGGATGTGGATTATGACTTTTTATAGACTCCCCTCACTCCTTTGGAGGTGCCAGACACCTACAGTATACCATGTCCTGCAGGCTGTAGATAGGAGTCAGCAAGAGGAAGAGTAGAATGAAACCAGAATAGAGAATGTACAAAACCTACATGCATATACAGTACTAGCCACTTGCACCTTCTGAAGTCCATGATCACAAAGGTTATCTTACACATTACCAAAGTGCCAAGCTATGGTGTGAATTTACTTTTTTTTAAAAGTACCTGAATAGTGTCCTGGTGTCTGATTCAACACCTGGAACTCCATTTATGTTCAAAGTAAAATGGGAACATGCTTATATTTGGTCTAAAAACAAATGTTGGTTTTTACTGTTTAATAGGGATTAAATTTTGCTACGAGTTTCCTGTTTTGCTACTGCACTTACAATATATTATACATTCCCTAATGGACAAACTATGCATAACTTTGGCAGATAAATTATATACCGAATTCAAAATAGAAAAAAGATTAAACAACTGAAATATTGGGGAAATGTTTGAAAATTCAGTAAGTGCACTCTAAAACATTTTTTTAAGATGGTGATAGATAAGCTTTGAAGGCATTGGTTTAATCACAAGCACAAAGTTTTTCTGTTGGGTCTGTTCAAGGGGTGCAGCTAAAACAAAAGGAAAATTAGCTACCCAAGGAAAAGTTTCCTAAATGAGCTCTTGGACTATTGAATATAGTCCTCTAGACAACTAGTGGAAGCCTGGCTGCTTAAATCTATTGAAACCAAACTGAATAAGGGCTTGGGAGGATTAGATTTTTATCTGTAAATGTTGATTTCACCCTACACATACAAACCAACAAAACTTCATAACTGAAATTTACAGATGGGCAAAATAAGAAAAATGCTGCTTGAGAACTTTCATTAGAGTTTGATTTAAGGATATTTACTTTGTATATTGACATGTGATGTTGACAATTTGTTTTAATGGTTATAAAGCTTTAAACTTATTGAATCTCAACATCTAATGTCATTAAATGATGATTGTTTGATCTCTTCTCTCTTCCACTGCCCCATAATTTTTTACAACTGTGAAAATTTAAAGCAATAAAAATGCTTAAAAATAAACACTGGTATTATCCATTGAAATTACTAATAAATAAATAAATAAATAAAACCACCCTGAATTCTACCTCGCCTAACTATATGGAATAATCCACTTGAGCTAGAGGACAAGTCTGATCCAATAGTTCTTTTCCATCTCTTAATTCCTGATGCACTTTGCTAATGAAGATGGGGAGCTAATCAAAGTCCTTGACTTTTTAGAAAGCTACTTTCTTAAGTAAGCAAACAAATTTGGCTGAAGGTAGAGAGTGCTAAGAGAACTGATCTACTGTGAATGAGAATGGAAAGTGAGAAAGATTTGTTTTATGTCTGGATAGTGTTTTTAGTCCATACTCTTCCAGTATTGTTCAGAATTTCTTAGTAATCCTACTTCCTTAATTTTTTAAAAAAACCAAAAACCTGAAACGAGTAGTTGCCAGTGCAGCATATTGTGTGTGGGGTTTAAAAAAAAAAACGTCTGTGTGATCAGCACTGCAAAGATAATCAAGATTTCTTTCTCTGAAATAAATGTTTCCATAAATGCTGAAATACCCAACAGAATGATCTGTTACTTTTCAAAGGAGAAAAAGCAAACTTCTGAGGGGAGAAATTCCCTGTGCTCAATGGGCTGGATTTAGAGATTATTTTAAATTCCTGTAATTTTACATCTTGGTCTGCCCCCTTCAGCATGTAAATTACCCCAATTTACATTCAGGCTCTCTAAAGCCTTATCTAGGCTAGGATTTAAAGGTGTGATGATAAAACATTCTAGCAAACATGTTAGTCTCATGTAAACAAGACAATGTGTACTTAAACTAGCTGGCTGAGTTAAAGCCTAAACTCCCGCTAGGGTTCATCTCTACCAGCTAATGCATGTTAAAATTCAATTTGCTCAATCTAAAGTTTTCAAAATGTTACTTAAAACAATTTTAGCTAATGCACCTTTTACTCTAGTCTAGACAAGTCCAGTGAGGGTCTTACCTTTGAGTTGGCCCAGAATACATTTCTACACATGTACAGTTTGTGCATGCTGAATATACAGAAAGGTAATGAAGGGGGAAACCCACATTTGAGATGTTTGGATGAAATCCTTATTAGTTAAGCATTAATTAATTGCTTACCCAAATTTATGTTCACAGCCACCAACCAGCGTGCATACTGTTTCTTTCTGTTCCTGGATCGCTACTGACTTGGCTCCAGGCAGTTTCAAAGGGGCATTCTTTGTGTGCTTTGGTTAGGCAAAGAAATGTTTGTTTCCTTGTAAAGTAGAGGCCTGAGTGAAGCAGGACCTACCTTGTTTGGAAGGAAAACATAAATTCATTATATTCACACATCCAATCACCAGCCCTTGTCTCAACAGATTTCCAGGTGGAAAGTGGCCTGCCAATGATTCCTTTGTCTTCCCTCATTTTTCTGCTTGCTTATGGCCTGTGGCTTCTTACCTACTACTATTGACCTCACTTACTGGAAGGGCCTGTCTGAGCTTTTACTGTCTTCACTCATCCAGGCCTGCACCTATACTAGAAAATGCTATACCCGTTTTAAAGTAACGGTGCCACTAGCAACTCACCAGTCACCTTCAGTGCCTAACAACCTTTCTCGGTGCTCCCCAAATCCGTCTCTTACTCTGCATGATCACTTTCATAGTAAACTATAGCTGAGGGCATGGTGATATACAGTCAGTCAGTCAGTCCTTAGAGCAGTCAATCATGTCCATTAATATCACAGCAGCAAGACTTTTATTGCCAATCAATCTCAATCTACTTGTAAATGAAGATCTTAATTCTTAAATGCTAAATTACTTAGTTGCTGCTCTTTAAAGGACGATGTAATGGTCCCTTCTGGCCTTGGAATCTATGTTTACCCCATTTTCAGAACTACATTAATAAATATACATCACTGAACTTATGAAATTCCAGACTGAGCTCAATCTGGCCCCTTAACTTTTATAATGTTTGAGCTTTTGGTGTGCTCAGAGCTAGCAGAGGGGCTGGTGCTCACCCCTTTGTACCCTGTACCCCAGAGATCTCAGTAGCAGCCCACCATCTAGGAGTTACAGTTTTATGAGCAAATGTAAAACACTGGGTTGAGCTTTAGTCCTTGTATATTATATTTGCAGTTTCTAACTAGGCACAGTAAGAGGTGTCAAAATATTTATGTGAAACACTGGGTTGTGCATAAAGAGGTAAAATGTATTAATCATGTTAAGCAGTACAACCCTGATCTGTGACTGGCCTAGCAGGGAACCTATCTGCTGCAATGCCTTTCCCCTGACAAAATGCTATCTGGCTGAAAGGAGGAGGAAACATGAGGAAATTAAATGGTCTACAACACTTCTGAGAATACACCACAATTGCTCATTCATGGACACAGTGTTCCTGCACAACTTATTTCAATTATCATGAAATGAAACTTAAATGATGCTATATCTATGCAAACTACATATCCCTAGCAAGGTAAAGTTAAATGCCGTCTAATGCAATCTATCATTAACTTGCAATGTGCGGAATCCTGAGTCAGTCACTTCACCTTTCTGGGCCTCAGTATCCCTGTCTATATAATAAGCTTATACCACCTCACAGGGTCCAGGGCAAGGACTGATTGATTAACATTTTTCAGCATTTTGGAGGTGGAAAGCACTATATGGTGCTAAGTATTTATTACTGAGTATTAAACAATTTGCTGCCTACTGTACCAGGCATGCTGGGCAAAAAGCACCTCTAGCATTGTGTTGTGTGTTGGGGTACATCAGAGCATTCCTTGAGGATTTCAGTTAAACAGGTAAATTGGAGGATTTAACGACATAATGAACAAAATCAGGATCACTGCAGCACAAAATACTGGGTAACAAAATAGAGACTTTTGACCTTATGTTTCTTTGCTGGCTATGGGTTCCCTTCACACTCTTAATGTTGATTTTATGGTGTGAATATTATGTTTTAGATGAATTAGTCAGGAAATGCAATTTGTGGCTGTAGTGTAATCACTGGGCAGTCTAGTTCTGACTATATTAGGGTATATAATGACTTTGTTAACAGCAGTAAAGTCACAGTGGAATGACAGTAAATTCTGTGCTATAATCCATGCTGGAAGTGTTTGCACAGGCTCCTTTGGGCAATTTAGATTGCAAATTTCTTAACTTTCTGGGTTTAAAATAAAATATTTTAATTGATGTGGGGGATCAATTACTTAACTTGAAAGTGTGAGCACTACGAACAGGGTTTGTGAGCATTTCAAGTTGGAAGTTAACCTAAAACTAAGGGCTTGTCTACACTTACTGGGGGATCGACACGCGGCGATTGATGCATCAGTGGTCGATTTAGCGGGTCTAGTGAAGACCTGCTAAATCAACCGCAGAACACTCTCCTGTCACCATAGAATCATAGAACCACTATACAATCAATAGTAACAGGTACGTCTGTTTCTTGCTCTCACCCACCGCAAATCTATTCTTTTGGTGATAACTTTAATCTATGACTCCATAGCATAGTGTGAACCCCGCGGTAACAGGGGCGGCAGGTTTGTATAATTTTTGGTCGTGCCCCAGAATGGGTCCAAGTCCCACCCCCTCCCCAAAGCTCTGGGAGGGAGTTCGGGTGTGGGGTCTGGACTGGGGAAGGGGGTTGGGGTGCAGGAGGGACAGGCCGGCCACTTCCGGAAGCAGAATGGGCAGGAAACTGCCTTAGCCCCATTGCACCGGCAGTGGGGGCCCCAGGCCCTTTTAAATTGCCTGAGGGTGGCAGGCAGGGCCAGGGTAGAGACCCTACTCCGAACTTTGGTGGAGCCGGGCCCCTATGCTCTCATATTAGTGGAGCATGGGCACCACACACCCATACAACTCGCTGCCCCTGCACGATAAGTAGATCTAAGTATGTCGACTTCAGCTATGTTATTCACACAGCTGAAGTTGCGTACCTTAGATCGATCTCCCACTGTAGTGTAGACAAGGCCTAAGACTTGTCTTCTGATTCTCTGACTCCCATCTTTGGAAGTGCTGCCATTTTAGCCTTCTAGCCTGCAGCCACTGTGTGTTGTCATTGGCTTTGCCTGTAAAGCACCCCCTGTAGGCTTATGGTGCTATAACAAGACATTTATGTTATGCTATGCTAGCCCTGCTTATTAAGTCGATTGCTTCTATCCAAGGATATTGTCATTTTAATGGACTTAGTCCACTTGATGTGCCTTTTTACCTTATTTTCAGAATGTCCGATTAAAGCTTTTGTCTCCCCTTGTACAATAAGGATGAAATTCAATAAAGACAAGTGCAAAAGTACTGCACTTAGAAAGGAAAAAATCAAATGCACAAATGGAAAATAATAGGCTAGGCACCAATACTGCAGAAAAGCATCTGGGGGTTACAGTGGATCACAAATTGAATATGAGTCAATAGTGCGATGCTAAAAGGACAAATGTCATTCTGGGATGTATTAACCAGAGGGTTGTAAGTAAGACATGGGAGATAACTGTCCTGTTCTATGCAGTGCGGTTGTGGCTGCAGCTGGAGTACTGTGTCCACTGTACAGTGCCACGCTTTAAGAAAGATGTGAACAAATTGAAGTGAATCCAGAAAAGAACAAAAATGTTAAGAAGCTTGCAAAACATGACCTATGTGGAAAGTTGAAAGAATTGGGCATGTTTCATCTGACAAGAAGGCTGAGCGGGGACATAAGTCTTCCAATATGTTATGGGCCATTATGGAGAGAATGACAATTGATTGTGTTTTGCGTCCACTGACGCTAGTACATGTAGTAACTGGCTAGTTCTGCAGCAAAGGAGATTTAGATTAGATCTCCAGAAAAATTTTGTAACTTAGTTCAACACTGAAACAGGTCACCTAGGGAGACTGCGGAATCTGTCATTGTCTAACCTGTTCTTAAAAACCTTCAAACACCTGTCAGGGATGGTCTAGGTATACTTAATCCTGCCTCAGCATGAGGGGGCTGGATAAGATGACCTCTTGAGGTTCCTTCCGCCCTACATTTCTATAATTCTATGAATTCATGCCTCTACCTGCATTTTTCATTGCTGTTGCACTCATACAATTGTACCCATCCTCACTTTGCAATTATTCAGTGAAAACTCAAAAATAATTTTCCTAGTACAACTAAACTAGAATTTCTGAAGTCATTTTACCATAGTAAAATCCATCATGATTAATTTCCTGCAGACCCTGGGAAACTAGGAAAGAACTATTAGCATCAGCAAAAAGGTCAGGAACACTAGCCTAGCATTTAAGCCAAAATGGCTAAAAGCTTGGTTTTGTGATCAGGTCTGTCACTCTTACAACAGGACCACAGAGAACTGTAAGGACAGAATTACACACACATATCCTCCCCCAAAACAAGGGAACTAGACAGAAGGCAGCTGCCAATTAGGTGGTGGTTGTTTTATTCACAAACAACGTTTTCCATAACCTCCATTTCTTGATGTCAACAAATGACAGTAATAGAGATAACAGCAGGTCTCTCTGAGCGCAGAGGTAGCATTGGGTCTCAAATGATGGACAGGTGAGTGGTGTGTGCCAGATGGCCTTAAAACCTGTGCTCGCTCTGTATGGCTGCTCTCTGCAGTGGTATGTAAATAGGGGACATCTACAAAGCTGTGCAGGAATGGGAGGGGTAGGGTTTGTAGAATGACTACTCTCTTTTTTCCCCTTGTACCAGGATTTGTGTGAACCTATAATAAAAACAAAGTTTAAAAAAAGCCCAGTCTTTTTGCACTTCCTTTGCCAGCTGCAAGCATGTTTCATTTCTATAGACTTCATTATAGACTCTATAGACTTTCATTTTCATTAGACTCTTCAAGGATGTCTGGTTTAGCAGAGCACTTGTGGGGTTGTTAAATAAAAAAATCAGGGCTTGGTGCCCCAACAGTTCCACTTTTGTCTTCACCAAATTACTTCTAGTGAGATCAATACACCATACACAGAATCACACTGCACAGATCTAATCAAATGGAGATGCTGAGCCAAGCACACAGAAGTGAAAGGAGGGTATTTTGAACTAAAGGAATAGACTATTGTAAATTGCAATCAAACCCTCCCCTCCCCCCTTTTTTTTTTAAATTGGATATTTGAGAGAGCTAATGTATTTTGAGGAGGCTGCTTTTTCCACAACTGGAAACATTTAATTGACTCCCCTTTGTAACACACGGACCCAGAAGGGTCTGTGATTTCCAGAGCTGAGCTAAGCATGCCAGCTACTCTCAGGCATCCATCCTTCAAGACTGAGCACTCTTTCTCCAAAAGGCTGTAGTATAACTAAAGTCAATCCATACATTTCTAATCAAACCAACCTACACAGCCAGCAGCCAATTCCATTTTATGTAAACACAAATACATTTACAAACGCTAATATTTTTTGCGGAGGAAAGCAGTTGGGGAGTGGTACATTTCCACCTAAACCAATGACCAACTGCTGGTTTTCCTGCTGGGTAAAAACATTAATGAAAAGTGATGCAAAACTCTACCCAAACCTAAATTGGTTTTATGACTTGAAGATACTCAAGTAACAATGAAACAAGGCTGTGGCCACCTAGCACTTCTTGAGTGTCTCTCTGCTGCAAATACATTTCAGGAGGATCTTCTGCTCCAGCGAAGGCCCAGTACATCTGAACTGAAGGAGAATTGCCTGTAGCTCACATTAAGCCTGCATTATTTTCAGTCATGGCGGACTTCACAGAGAAAGTTATATTGACTGTTTTGTGTGTGAGAGAGACTTTCCTTCTAGTGCACATGTTCTGAATGGCCTAGTCTGCATGGAGGACTCCTTTTTTCAGAAGTATATGAGGAATCAGCACTGTGGCAAAGGAAGAGACTCAGCATTAGAAGAAAGAGGACTCTTAGAGCAGTGTTTCCCAACAACCGGTCCACGGACCAGTGACAGTCCCTGAGATCTCCCTGGCACAGTTTAGGAAGGCAGCAAGCCGGTCCATGTTATCAAAAAGGTCGAGAAACAATGCTCTAGTCTAGAGGAAACTGTTAAAGCTCCATCAAGCTGAGCCCAGTGGGAATCCTCCGTTTCTTTCTTTGGGCAAGTCCTGAAATGCTTGCAGCTTCTTTATAAAGCCTAGTTTGGTTGATACTGGACATTAAAATAGCTTGCCCATAACATTTGCCACTTTGCTCTATGGAAAATGGTCCTTTTTTCAAAAGGCAAAGGCACAGGTGAGCATTTCTGTTCCAGAAAAGGCAGCACTACATGTGGCTCCTCTTTAATCTGAGTGGCTAGTTTAAAGTTCAGGGCCCTGAAATTGAACAAAGTCTAACTGGTCTACCCTATTTTCATGAAAAACTTCTGGTTTCCCAATCTGTCTAGGCTCTTTGTAATTGTTGCTCCACCAGGCCTGTAAGTCATCTTTGAGTCCTTTCTGGGAAACTTCCAGCTCTTGTTTTAGGTCGTCTTAAATTCATTTTGTGACATCTCCAGCTCCTGTTTTAGTTATTGCTTTTAGCCATCTTCGATTTCTGCAAGCATTGCCTTAACTTGCTCTAATTTAGTTCAACAGGAATATCTATCCACAATCTCTCCCTGGAAACCAGATCCCATGCTTCACACACGTGTTCCCCTTTTTAAACCGAGCAGCTACTCAAAGTTCAGGGCCCTGGGATGTTTCAGATGGAAGCAGAAATTGATGACTGAATCTGGTATTTTCTTTGGTTGTTCCTTGTAAATAAACATAATTGCATCAAAGCTCTGCTTCTCCAAACGAGGAACCAAAAAAAAAAAAAAAAAAAGACAGAGGACAGCTTCTTTGCTTATTGCTCCAAGTCTCTTTAACAAGCACCAGACCCAGAACCGTTCTCTAGGCTTCTCCAGGATCACACCACATTTACTGGCTGCTGGTTTACTTTTTTTCCTGCCTCAGGGCATGTCTACACTTACCTCTGGAGCATTTGATCCAGCGGGGGTTGATTTATTGTGTCTCGTAAAGACACGATAAATCAACCGCCAAGCACTCTCCTTTCAACTCCACTGGAGGGAGAAGCATAGGAGTTGTCGACGGGAGCATCAGCAGTGGACCTACCACAGTGAAGACATTGCGGTAAGTAGATCTAAGTACGTCGACTTCAGCTACGTTATTCACGTAGCTAAAGTTACGTAACTTAGATTGATTCCCCTCCTGCACCTCCCCCAGTGTAGACCAGGCCTCAGTCTGGGTCAGTTTCTTGTTTGCCCACACACTCACCTAGTCAGAACACACCCGCACACACGGTTGAAACCTCTGCCCACAAGTTGTGAGTTTCTGTGACGACTCCATTAATTCTCTTTTTTAGGTGTAGCCCCTTCACTGTCTTTTGCAACTACCTTGAATGAAAGGCATTATTCACGAATCATTTTCAATGAGGTTTTAAGTCAACCCATAATGCCACATGCAGACTAGCCAACTACCAGCAATATTGTTCTGCTCAAATCTGTTTATAACTAGGAACAGAAGCGCTGAAATTCTGTGTGAAAGACTCCTGGTACTGAGTCTAGCCTGGCCACAATGTGGAAATCCCTCCGAGAAAGTCTGGGTTCCCAACACTTCCTGATTAGAGAGGTGATAAACTGCTGCAATTTAGGATGATACCTTTCTCCAAACACTGAGATCCTCCCCTTGCACACATTATCCTATCCCGTTCCAGGGGTTCAGTTACCTCAGAGCACTAGCACCAATACATCTCGCTACCTTTTCACTGAGAATATCCCCAAATGGTCAGCCCACCACTGGGACATTAGTTCAAGACTTATCTTCACTCATATGTCATGCTTCTCAGAGCCAGCTATTTCTCTAAATACAATCCTCTTCTCATCACCTGGCTTGGTTTCTATGAAGTCAAAATGTAAACCATTTACATCTGTACAGCACCATCTACAGAAACTTTTCTGAGGATTATAACTCCTTTGGGTAGAGCTGTCTTACTGAGTAGCTTGTACAGACACAAGTTTATCAGAGTTTAAAAAAAAAATTCATGTAGAAAAATCCCCAAATGCTTTATGCATGGGGATTTTATTTTTTAGGGTTTATTTTTAGCATTTTTTTAGCTTTACACTGAAAAATTGTTTGTTTTTTTTCAGAACTCTCTTTAAGGTACCTTAGTGAACTTTAACGTAGTAGTGTTTCAAACAGCACTACGCTAAAGTATGCTAGGGAACCTTTACTGTCCACCAGCAAGGTCCACATGGACCCATTAATGCACAACATGTTAGTGCACTTCAGAAAAGTCACACCCTGCTAGTCCACATAATGGCTCTGGGCAGACAAGCCCCTTAGATACAAGTAACCATTTCTGGTGTTTACTGGATACACTTATATATAAAAAATAAGTGTTTATGTGAGTGTTTATTGGTTAGAACTGAAAATCAGAAGCCTCATTGATGAATTACACATAGATGAATCATGGAACACATCAGCTGTTTTACAGCACAAAACAACACTACACCTCAGTTTGAAATAGGAAAAAGCACACCCTGTCTAAATGAAACAGCAGGCACCACTCAGGGAAGAGTGCCCTGGGATTTTTAATAAGGATACGTGGACAAGACGTAAATTTCACTTCTCACATGAAACATGGCCTCTCCAGAAACACAGCGCCTCTCCAGGCAGGGGTAGCAGCACTGTATTTAGAGCAAGTTGCGTCACCTGCTGCACCTGGGTTTTCCTTAGAGCTCTCCCCTGTAAGTCCTGATCAGGCTTGACCCTGCTTAACTTATGAGATCTGAAAAGATTATAGCCCAAAGTGGTCTGGCTGCAGGCCAAGGCTCTCCCTAATACTACTGCTTATGTCTGCAGAACTTAAGTCGCTCGTGGGGGATGAACAAATCACCCCCTTGAGCGACATAAGTTACGCAGTCATAAGCACTGGTGTGCACAGTGCTAGGTCTCCTGTTGGCTTAAAGCAGCTACCTTAGCGTACAGTGGTGCAGCGACAACGCTGCAAAAGCGCCAATGTAAGCTCTCTAGCGTAGCCATGCCCCAAGTCAAAGTCTGCTCTCATTTGTGGAGTCAGACAGTATTCCCTAGCAACACTCGACTGTCTTTCAGCCTGAGGCTATGTCTACACTGCGCACCTTACAACGGCATGGCTGTGCCGCTAGAGCTGTGAGCAAGGGGCAGCTCTACCCACGCTGTCGCTGCCATGGCTATTGTTCTCAAGCTACTGTTACAAGAGCAAAGCTAGCTTGGGCAAACCAAGCCATGTGTCTTACATGCTGCAAATCGCACCTCCTGACTGCAGCGTAGCCATACTCTAAGTGCGGACTGTGCCACCCCTCTCCTCACACCCAAGCACCGGCACCCGCTTCACCACCACAAATGCAATGTACTTGTCTTCGCTTTTAAGACTCTCCATAGTTTAGCCGTACCCCTACCACTCTGAGCCATCGACTTTCCTTCACTCTGCCAACGACACCAGTCTTTAACATTCATTAGTCTAGGGGGTGGGCAAACTTTTTGACCCAAGGGACACATCCGGGTATGGAAATTGTATGGTGGCCATGAATGCTCACAAAATTGGGGTTGGGGTGTGGGAGGGGGACGAGGCCAGAAATGAGTTCAGGGTGTGGGAGGGGGCTCTGGCTGGGGCAGGAGTACGGGGGGTGGGTGAGGGCTCAGGCTGGGTGCGCAGACTCTGGGGTGGGGCTGTGGGTGAGGGGTTTGGGGTGTACGAGGGTGCTCCATGCTGGCACCGAAGGGTTCAGGGGGCGGGAGGGAGGGCAGGTCAGGGCGCGGGGTGAGGGTCAGGGGTGCAGGAGGGTGCCCAGGCTGGGATCAAGGAGTTTGGAGGGCGGGAGGGGAATCAGGGCTGGGACAGGGAGTTGAGGCATGGCACAGGGTCAGGGATGCAGGCTCTGGGCAGCGCTTACCTCAGGCAGCTCCTGGAAGCAGCCGGCATGTCCCCCCTCCGGCTCATATGCAGAAGTGTGGGCAGGTGGCTCTACGGGCTGCCCTGTCCACAGGCGCTGCCCCTGCAGCTCCCATTGGCAGTGGTTCCCAGCGCTTGGGGCGAGGGCAGCGTACAGAGCCCCTTGGCTGCCCCTACGCATAGGAGACAGAGAGGAAATATGCCGCTGCTTCCAGGAGCCGCACGGAGCGGGGCAAGCCCCCAACCCTGCTCTCCAGTGGGAGCTCGAGTGCCGGATTAAAACGTCTGATGGGCCGGACACAGCCCATGGGTCGTAGTTTGCCCACTCTTGCATTAGTTCAAATGTCCCTCAAACACCTTCATGCTTTTTCCTATGCTCCCTCTTATGCACGGGAGCAGTGCACTCTAAAATCTGAAAAGCCGTATACTCTAACTCCAGATTCCTCCTCACCTCTGCTATGCTGTCTACAAAACATGTGACAATAGCTGGACAGCTAGTGTGGTGGCTTTATCCCCTATCTCTCTTCTCCTATAGTGATGTAAGCTCTTTGGGGGCAGGGAGGTCTTATTATTGTGTGTACACAATACCAAGTACAATGGGATCTTGATCTCAGTTGGGTCTTTTAGATGCTATTACAATACGAATTCATAACAATAACTGCAGAAAGGAGCTAATACTCCTCCTCTATGTGACAGGCATGTTGGGAGGATTAATTGATGTTTACAAACCTCTTTAAGACCCACAGATGAAAGCCACTTTCTGATGCATAGGATTTATTATTCTGTGCTGTGCTTCAGTTCAGAATCCAAGGTTAGCATTTTTTCTAGTTGAAAAAGATTTTTATTGTATTGTAAAATGAAAAACAAAGTGAAACAATCAGCACTTTGTGCTTTATTGTGAAGGCACAAGCAGCTCAGAAATGGGATCACATTACCGAAATGGCTGTATCTGAAGTTACGTACAATAGAAAATGTGACCAAATTCAGTGATCTCTTATTCCATTTAACTGAAGTAATTAGTAACTGGCCTGCATAGGCTAAAGCAAATTTCTCTTTTTCTCTACTCTACATTTGACTGGCTTGCATCAAAACTGTGTAGGCCATTATAGTCCTGCGCAGACCTAACCAGCACTGGCAGTATGCACCACCGGGTTTTTAAAAAACTAAATAAAAACACTAGGAAGCCTGTGACATTCTCTGCATTTAAACTCCTCTAACTTAATCAGCCAATGAAAAATTAGGCCCATTCCCTCTCCCCATCATTTGCCATTATTAAGATGAGGTCAGTTCTTGTACAAACCTCTCCTCCTGAATCATCCACCACTGCTCTCCCGCTTAGAAGAGAATCCTTGGGTGAGTTTCTCCACTCTAGCTTGCAGAGCACAGAGGGGAGATGATGCTGTTTAATGATGCTAGTTATGCCATACATGGTCTTGCTGTTTCTAGGAATAGATACACTCAGACATCAATTAACATCTAATTGCTAGAATTACTCTTGTTCCTCTGCTGTAGACGCCACAGAGATCAAACCAGACCCATTTGCAGTTCTATTTTTAATTTAGTGGAATTACAGTTTTTTCATCCTGCAAAAAATAATTAAGTGACATGCTGTCCAGAGAATACACAGTTCAGGGATCAGGATGTTTATGAAGAAATGAAACAGGCAGGAGAAGCTCATAATTGTTTGTGCCAACGTGAAGGTTTCATTGTTATTGCAAGACTCTCCTATCCCATGCAACTCCCCCTACCACCATTTCTCTCTTCTCTGCCTTACAATCTGAACGATCTTCTCTGGGCCGAGATGGTGAAGCTGGGGAGAGTGGCCTGGAGGGGTTTGAAATCAGTTGTAAATTATTTCCCCTTTCCCTAATTCACCGGGTCAGATGGTGCACAGTGCTGCATTCCATTTTTGGTGGAACAATCTTTGATGGGAGGTGAAAAGACAAGGGAAGACATTTCTTGTACCTCCTGAGCCCATGAAACAGTCTCCCTCTTACCCTCACTCCCTATTGGCAGCTGCCGAGAGAAGCTATAAGCCAAAGCCACAAACCATTTCACATCTCTGTTATTCAGCTGCACTGGTGGACTTTCCCCCTGACTGACTGGGATAGATTGTCTCCTTGCCCAGACCAGTTTTGACCAGATGCACCTATGTCTTGTCAAAGCTCCCCATTTCACAGCATCCAAGCTGCAGTGGGGGCTCACATGCACCTGAATGAACAGGGAGTGGAGCTGGGCTAGGGAATTCGAAGTGCCAACAGATTGGATTATTCAGCATCAGAACATGAGGACATAGGGAATCCCATACACAGTGAGCATTCAGCAGGCACCTGACAGTCAGAGGTCCAGGCTCAGCTGGCTTTCTAAGTGGGACCCAGGGCCCAGGCCAGTGACTAAACCACCAACTGGGGCAGTGTCATTGCACCCTTTATATTTTAAAGCACTGAAGAGGGATATGGCCCCTCAGTCCATTTATAGTTTGGAGCCATGGGCTAGATTTCTTCTTCTATCAGAAGAAAACTTTTGCCCTGATGACTCCTCCAATTTCAGAGGAGGCTGAGCCACTGCTTCCCTATTATTTATCTCTAGTGACACCAAACACTTCCCCAAACTGCCCTGAAGAGTTTGCAAACTAGATTAGACATGAGGTCTGGGGCTGGAGGAGGGAAGATATATGCCATCAGCCAGAATGGGGTTACTCAGAAAGGCTTAGTGCACAGTATGGGAGGTTGTGGTGTTTGTTTCCAGTAAGTGGGTGTTTTATTGCCTAATCTCATGTAGGCATCATGGGCTTTGTCTGTAACTCAGCCATCAGTAGCTGGCAATTGGCATAGCTGCACTGGCGAAAAGCCAGGTAGAAACACGAATAGCCACAATTTGCACTGGCTGAGCATACTCCTGTCTGGCATCAGGATAAATGCTACTTCTGCAAATCACAGGTTTGCTTGTCTATGCTATAGGTTTCTACCGATGCAGCTACACTAGTTCCTGGATACCAGTGTCTGTATCTGTGTTGATCACAAGTCCACAGTCCTTATCTCTCCTGTCTGTCTGTCATCTCCCAAATCTGGCCCCTCAAATGATTGATAGCATCAGCCTGTTTCTTCCAGCTGCCAAGATCTAAATGCAGCAGTCACTCTTCACTGCCCTCTCATAGGGACAGATTCCCTCCAGGAACCCAGCTTGAGGGATGGGTGTGTGTGAAACCAGCTACCACTCATATGTTATTCTTTTCAAAGGAGCCAATTTGGAAGTAAGTAGAACAAGGGGGGTAGACACCAATCAGCTCCTTGTCAAAAAGGATAAAGAGATTCTCAAAACTAGACTGAACAAAACACCAGAAAATTAAAATAGAAAACACTTCTGCCTTGACATTAGATCTGGTAAAGAAATTTTCAACAGAACAGTTTTTTGTTGGTTTCAGAGTAACAGCCGTGTTAGTCTGTATTCGCAAAAAGAAAAGGAGTACTTGTGGCACCTTAGAGACTAACCAATTTATTTGAGCATGAGCTTTCGTGAGCTACAGCTCACTTCATCAGATGTATACCGTGGAAACTGCAGCAGACTTTATATATACACAGAGAATATGAAACAATACCTCCTCCCACCCCACTGTCCTGCTGGTAATAGCTTATCTAAAGTAATCGTCAGGTTAGGCCATTTCCAGCACAAATCCAGGTTTTCTCACCCTCCACCCCCCCCACACAAATTCACTCTCCTGCTGGTGATAGCCCATCCAAAGTGACAACTCTTTACACAATGTGCATGATAATGAAGTTAGGCCATTTCCTGCACAAATCCAGGTTCTCTCACTCCCTCACCCCCCTCCAAAAACCACCCCCATACACACACAGACTCACTCTCCTGCTGGTAATAGCTCGTCCAAACTGACCACTCTCCAAGTTTAAATCCAAGTTAAACCAGAACATCTGGGGGGAGGGGGGGAGTAGGAAAAAACAAGAGGAAATAGGCTACCTTGCATAATGACTTAGCCACTCCCAGTCTCTATTTAAGCCTAAATTAATAGTATCCAATTTGCAAATGAATTCCAATTCAGCAGTTTCTCGCTGGAGTCTGGATTTGAAGTTTTTTTGTTTTAAGATAGCGACCTTCATGTCTGTGATTGCGTGACCAGAGAGATTGAAGTGTTCTCCGACTGGTTTATGAATGTATAATTCTTGACATCTGATTTGTGTCCATTTATTCTTTTACGTAGAGACTGTCCAGTTTGACCAATGTACATGGCAGAGGGGCATTGCTGGCACATGATGGCATAAATCACATTGGTGGATGTGCAGGTGAACGAGTCTCTGATAGTGTGGCTGATGTTATTAGGCCCTGTGATGGTGTCCCCTGAATAGATATGTGGGCACAATTGGCAACGGGCTTTGTTGCAAGGATAAGTTCCTGGGTTAGTGGTTCTGTTGTGTGGTATGTGGTTGTTGGTGAGTATTTGCTTCAGATTGCGGGGCTGTCTGTAGGCAAGGACTGGCCTGTCTCCCAAGATTTGTGAGAGTGTTGGGTCATCCTTTAGGATAGGTTGTAGATCCTTAATAATGCGTTGGAGGGGTTTTAGTTGGGGGCTGAAGGTGACGGCTAGTGGCGTTCTGTTATTTTCTTTGTTAGGCCTGTCCTGTAGTAGGTAACTTCTGGGAACTCTTCTGGCCCTATCAATCTGTTTCTTTACTTCCGCAGGTGGGTATTGTAGTTGTAAGAAAGCTTGACAGAGATCTTGTAGGTGTTTGTCTCTGTCTGAGGGGTTGGAGCACATGCGGTTGTATCGCAAAGCTTGGCTGTAGACGATGGATCGTGTGGTGTGGTCAGGGTGAAAGCTGGAGGCATGCAGGTAGGAATAGCGGTCAGTAGGTTTCCGGTATAGGGTGGTGTTTATGTGACCATTGTTTATTAGCACTGTAGTGTCCAGGAAGTGGATCTCTTGTTGGAAAATGCTGATTAAACAAAAATGACACTTCACAAGTTGTGGTCAGGAATATTGTAACCATGTGGCCTTTTCATGGGAACATACCAGTTTTGACAAAAATTCGCTCACATCCAAGGTGGAAGTCCTGGTCAAAACCAGAGACAAAGATTCATTCACCCCAGTATAGCCTTGTGGTTAGGGAACTCAGCTGGGTGTAGGAGACCAAAGTTCAAACCCTTGCTCTGCCTGAGTCAGACCAGGGACTTGAACCTTGGTTTCCTGCATTCTACCTAAATTCCCTAACCACCAGGCTATTAGCTATTCTGGGTAGGTTTTTCTCAATCTCTCCTATTTATTGGAGCAAGGACTTGAAACTGGGTGCCTAGTTCTTCTTCTCTTATTTCATCCCAATGCAAAAGAGGAAAATCTTGAAAATTTTCAAGGGACAGGAAAATCATTTTCCTGACCTGCTTTAACTGGCCCCTGGATAGACGGATAGGGCTGGGATGCACAGTATCAGCTTTCCTATGGCGGGGAAGGAAGTGGAATGACTGTCCTTCCAGAAGATCAACCTAGATGGAGTCATCACTGAGCAGCTTGAGCTTCCAGGCTCAGTGAAACCAAAACTTGCTACACAGGAGTCTGGCATTGAAGGAAATTCACAAATTTGATCAAAAGAAAAAAAAAAAAAGGGCAGGGCAGGGAGGCATGTGAAGACACAGGTTTCTATTGAGATCATCTTTCCCTTCCCCCATATTGAAGACACCTCTCCTCTATTCTGAGGATCTGTTTCAACCCATTGTCCCCGTGCCCCCACAACACACACACTTATAAAAAAGTTATGGCGTGGTGCCCTTTAAACCCAGACTCCGAGTCCACCTCTCTTATGATGAGTAAGACAAGGATAAGATCCTCTCATACAGCAGAATAAGGGCCCTATGTGACCTCCTGCATCCTTGGACTGGGATAGCATTGTAAGATAGATTCCTCTCCTTGGCAGGACTTTCCTGGAAATGGGTCAAGTAAGTGTGAATATGCTTGTTCATGAAAGAGAGATGCAGTCTGTAATAATCTGCACTGAAACAACACATACAAAAAACAGGTCTGTGATGCAGATCATTAGGTACTTAATTTACACAACAAAGGAGTAGCTGTAAAATGTCCATCAGTTGCTCCTCCCAGCCTCCTTTTAATTAGGATCTTAGTCTTGGAATGGGGGGAGAGGGGGAGATGGCACCCAGAGCATAAATCAATTCCTAGCTCTCAAAACATTAAGCAGCTATTCCAATTCCATTCCAAGCCTCTATGCACTGCTGCCAATGCATGTCAATCCTGACCTACCACCTCAATACTGCTACTTCTCTTCTAGAGTCCCCCAACAATGCACCTTCAGTGCTGCCCTAAAGCAACCCTGTTCTCCTGAAGTCTTGGACCCTTCTTAGAGCACAGCCTTGCACCTCAGTACCAACCTGCTATACTCCACAACTGTATCACTGCTAATTCACGTCTAGTTCAATAATTCTGACTAGCAGCATCCATGCTCTTCCAAACTAGGGTTTCTCTGGAACAGGCTGATGTTACATGATCAAATGGAGACTTCAATGAGGCCACCCCACTGTACTTTTGTCTTCTCTCACAGAAAACATGCCTTCCTTTAAAGTCTGACATTGCAATGCAACAAGAACATTCAGAAAATGGAACCTTTTGCAGCATAAAAGTCTTAATGCTACATCCAGCTGTAACAGCCACTAAAATGCAGAAAGGAAGAACAGTTCTAATTGGACCAGCACTTGACTCACTAGGATGTCACTTTTCTATGAGGAAGTTTGCCACTGGTTGCCCGAAAATAGGTTTAGAGAAGAAAAAGAAGACTACAGAAAGGCAAATTTCAATACACTGTGGGTGTATTTAAAATGAAGCAATAAACTTTAGTGTAAATCCTACAAACATGAACACTGCTTCAAAGCAGTAAGCCACATTCAAATGTATTCCAGGGAATAAAAGCCAAGAGATAGAAGTCTCACTCCTCTACTTCTTCACAAATCCCAAAGACAGGAGCTGAGACGCTTGTGATTTGCAGATAATCACCTCAGTATTTCAGAAGAACAGAGATGGATCTGAACCCCAGACTCAGCACAGCAGTAATGTTAGCCAATGATGCAGGAGGTCACATAACCAGGAAAATTCTAAATACATGGAAGGAGAATTCAAATTGCAAGGAAGAACACTGCATAAAAACAGATTTCTTGTAGCTTATAATATGCATGGAAACAAGTCAGGCGGTGTAAACACTGGCAGACAGCATTTGAATGAGCATAAACATGATTAAATCACTTTACATAGCATTTGTAAACTATGAAGACGAAGCTTTTATGGAACGGGAGCAAAAGTTATGCACAGAAACAAATTTCTGCAATCTACAGGTTGGCACAGGGGATTTGGAGGGAGGACTTCTGAGTGCCATTCCTGGCTCTTCTCCTGACGTCCTAGGTGACATGTGATTTAACTCTTTTACCTCAGTTTCCCATCTACAGAACGGAGATACTGAACGATACTAATGTTCAGACACCTGTTTAAAGATATTTTACTAGGCTTGTCTGACAGGGGCCTACATTAATTTAACTTATTTTTATAGTCATTTCTATTGTACTTATCAATTGTATTTGAAGTCTTCACAATTTTATTCAAGACATCACAATCTCATACATTTCAATCACCAAGTGCAAATCATTATTATTTATTAATTGCTTGCCTCACTGCCTGTTGTGCACACCATTACCCAGTTGATATATGCAAATGCCGCTTACAAATGCAGATACAAGGTGCTGAAGGCACACCTAGTGCATGTACATTTGTGGGTCTGAAATCTTTGCACAGTAGCTTTGAAAACGCAGCCCTTAACTTTCATTACACTTACTTATGTTAGTGTAAGTCAGCATGAATACAAGTTTACCTGTCTTCACTAACAGAGAAAGCTGCAAGTTGTATTGTGAGAAAAAGTCATCTAGCCATTTAAACTGTGGGGCAGAATCATTGAAACCCACAGGCAACACATACATTAGAGAAGGGCATCATTTGCCTACTTGTGTAAATCCTAACTGAAAGATAATGTAGCAGATGGAATAAGTTTTAAAAAGAGCCCCAATAGTTTAGTTCCTACCCACTACCCCTCAAATTAACAGGCATCCTATTGTTCAACCATGTGTGTTGTAAGGAGTCAAGTCTGAGCAAAAGGCAAAAACATGAAAAATGACAGAAGACAACTAAGAGCTAGATCCACAAAGGGGATTTTGGCATCGCAATGCTTAGCATTGCAACCCCTAACACCTGGGAGCCTTGCTGTCCAATGGAATTCACACCCCTGAGATAGATTCCCAACACAATTTATGGGGAGAGTTAGATGTCTAAGAAATGGATTCACAGAAGTCAGCAAGCAAAGCATGGAGCTGCCTAAGCTAGCCAAAAGTGAAATGCAGAGGAAAGTGGCAGATCCACAAAAGGATAGGCACACCTGAATGAAGGGAGATGCCTATCTTCAGTCAGAATTCACAGCTGTGAATCTTCCCCGGGAGTTAAGTACCTAAACCAGTTCAGCCTTTGCTCATGAGGAAGAGAAAAAGAAGAAAAGGCGGGGGGGGGGGGAGGGGGAGAAAAGGAGAGACAACCCCTTCCCACAAACACACATCCCATTACAGCCAACAGCCCAGTGGCTAAAGCACTCACCCAAGTTGTGGGAGAATAGTTTTCAAAGTCCTTTTCTGCCCAGTTTGGAGCAGAGATTTGAACCCAGCTCTCCCACATTGCAAGAAAGTGACCTTACCTGGGCTACTGAATATTCTCAGGTGGGCTCTTCTCAATTCCTCCAGTTAAAGCTGTTCCACTTCGCATACATAATTAAATTTTCACCAGGGCGCCCAGAGAAAAAGCAAAAGATTGAGGGTATGTCTACACTGTCGACCACCTCCGCAAGGGGAATATCTACCAGAGCTGGGAGGGCGGCTCCCAGCACTGGTGCACTGTCTATACTGGCACTTTACAGCGTTGAAACTTGCATTGCTCATGAGGTGTGTTTTTTCACACCCCTGAGTGAAGAAAGTCTCAGCGCTGTAAGTGGCAGTGTAGACAAGGCCTGACTATATACCCAAGTGGTTAGGACACTCACCTGGGATGTGGGACAGTCAGGTTCAAGTTCCTGCTCCAATGAATATTTAGTTAGTTTAATTTTGTATAACTGCTTCAAAAAGAGAGACTCACGCCACAACACCCAATAGTCAGGGCACTCACCTCAAATGAGGGAGACCTGGATTCTTTTCCTTGCTCCAAATCAGGGAAAGAGAATGCAAAGGGTCTCCCACATTCCAGGTGTGTGCTCTAACCACTGGACTACTGGATGGACACATATGGACATAGACACACACGTCATTTGCACGGGGCCTGATTCAGTAGGTGGGTTCAGAGCATGCCTACTGTATCAGGCAAGAAAAGCAGTGGAATGCCTAATTTCAGAAACCCAGTAGGGCATACGCATGAGCTAGGGCACTCAGCTGTTTGATGGCATCAGGACTTAGGTGATTTTGCACATGCCCACCAGCAGAAATTTAAGTGCACACAGGATTAGGTGGCAGCTAAGCAGGTGGTCTGAGGATCTCAGTTATGCCTAAATGTTGGACTTAGGTGCCTATAGTGGCAGTAAGCCACTGAATTCCCTTTGTGGATCTAGCCCGAAGTCCAAAAGTATCTGCTACACCAGAATATAGATAGGTAATTCAGTCTATCATGTCTTTTGCAAGCAAAGACAAAGAGGTACCATAGTTCCTTGCTCTTCATTAGAAGTTAAAGGGAACAGCTAAACACCATCTTTGCAGCCAGGAAAACATTGCAATCCCTCAGAATTAAAACAAACAGATTTTTTTTTAAAAATGATCAACTGTTATGAAAGTCATGATTAGAGAAGCAAAGATAACAGATAAGAAATGAACAAATCACAGGGAATGTCTTGTAAATAAATGTAACGACAATGGAATTACTGTCAAATCAAATTATACAAATTACAGGTCGTAAACAGCAGCTCCAAAGCAGCCCAATTGATTACTCAAAATGAAATGAGAAACAACAAGAAGAAATCTCCAGCATACTAAGCACTTTCTTATCCCATAGGCACACTGCATCATCCTTCTGCAGCCGGCAAAAGCCAAAAAACACAATCTGTCTTCTGCACAGGAGGTGCCTGCCAATCAACAAGAGCCAGAGAGTCACCCAGAGCAAAAAGCCAGGGTAATGCCCCCGAAGATTATGTCTACACTGCAGCATAAACCTGTGTTTGAGCCCAGCCTCAAGTCTAACTCCCCTTCCGTCTACATTGCAATTGCACTAACCCAGTGCTCGGACCAGGGTCCCAGAACCCTGCAGGGCTGGAGGGTCCGAGCTCAAGTGAAACCGAGACCCAGGGTCAGAACTCTACTGCTTTGCAGAGTAGCTGCAGCCCTGCTTGACTCAGGTCCTACGAGTCATCCAGAAGTATCCCACAATTCCATGGGACAACTTCCTTACTCCTCTCTATCCCAACAATCTGCAATCCACCCTGTTGAAAATAGAAGCCATCCCCCTCCTTGGAGAACAGTAGTAGCTCAGGTCAGTGTTAACCCATTCTCTTTTGATCACCAATCTGCTCAGACAGCCTCCTGAGTTTGCAATGGGTTTGGTGGGCTGTTCAAACTTTTACTTTGACTCAGAGTCTGCAGACTACAGTGTGGAAGCCATAGCTCTGAGTTCAAGCACAGTTATATCTTGGTTTAGATACAGTGTAGACACTCAAGCCCAGGGTACCCTACCACAGGTCAGTTGACTCAAGTCTCACTAATCCTGGGCTTACACTGAAGTATAGACCTACTCATCGACACCCTCAACAACAGAACAAGATAATACACCATTAGCTTACAGAAAAGGTGTTACACTAAGGGCTGACTTACACATGAAAGTTGTAATGCTTTAACTATACCAGTATAGTCAAAGCAGTACAACCTGCAGGTGTGCGGACACAGTTATGCTAATATGAAAGTGCTTACATCGGTATAGCTTATTCCCATATGGAAAGGGAAATAAACTACACCAGTATAAGGCACCTTTACACCAATATTACGTCCCCCCAAGAAGTTATACCAGTATAACTATGTCGGTTAAAAAAAAATCACTCCCCTGACATAGTTAGTGTAAACCAGGCCTATGAGGAAGTGACAGGGCTTCCACTTACTCAAAAATTTGACCATCTTAAAAATTATTAGCCTAACAAGGAAACCTTCTGGAGCCTAAAACAACTATCTGCCCCTTCATCCATCTACAAAAAATTAACATATTTATGGTGATAAATTTTCCTTATATTCTTTCAAGGTACAAATAACAAGATACACACAAACCCTTGCCAAGCCATAGTGCCCACATTTCTCACTTGCACAGTAAAGACTATTTTAAGAGTCACTAAACTAAACTGTCCTTGGTCTGCGCTTGGTCAAGGAGGAGCCATTAATATGGAACAGGAGAGAAAAATGTTTGCAAGGTCCATCACGTGAAGGACCAATATAACCAGTCCCTTATCAGCAGGGCTACCGGATCCTCTGGAGCTCCCATCTGACTCATTCTGCAGGCCATTTCAAAAGAGAGACCAATCCAGAGACCATATCCCCAACCTCTTCCAAGTCCCTCATCTTTCCCACCTCCCAAACCCAACCAGCCAATTAAGGTCCTACCTTGTCAGCAGTCCTAGCAATCCTTGGTTCTCAAACCTTCCATGCTGTGGGTCCGACCACTGGCCATGGCCTGCGAAGCTACGACTGAAGTGTAACATCAGGGAGGTTGCTTGGCTGGAAAGGTTCCCTACTTCCTCCCCATGCCCTCGGTGGCCATTAAAAACACCCCACACAAACTCAAGGTCCTGCCTCAATTACTCTGCTGCCACCTGTCCAATAACATCTCCCCCCCTTGAGCTCATTCTCCCCCTGGTTGCTCTGCCCTGGCCAGCTCTTGCTCCCTCGCCACCCCCTACAACCCCCCTCTCTCTAGCGCCCCCCAGGTCCAGACTGCTCTTTCCTGCCCCCAGATACCCACGCTCCTGGCCAGGGCTGAGCTTCCTTCCCGCTCCCACCCAGGACCGCCCTTCCAGCCGCTCCTTCCCCAGCTCCCCGCGGCCCAGGAACAGGCTTCGCCTGGCCGCAGTGCACGCGCTCTCCCCTGGCTCATCACCCGGCTGGGCGGGGGGTGGTGACAGGCTGGCGCCTTTTGTCCCCCACCGGCTTCAGCTGCGCTGCGGGACGGAGCCGGCCGGAGGCCCAGGCTGCAACGAACGGCAGCGGCCACTAGGTGGAGCCGGCGCGCACCTTTCACTCAGGCACGGCCAGCCGAAGAGCTGTGTCTTGCACTCTCTAGGCATGCGCCGAAAGTAGTAGCTCAGCCCCTCTGCAGCCAGGCAAATGCTGATTTTGTTGCAGTTCGCTTCTGGCTTTACGGAAGTGAAGAGTCCCAGTTAATTCAGTGAGCGTTTAAAGAGCCCCAGCGATGTACCTAATACATCCTTGGCATTTCATTCATTAGAACAGAGCAAATCACACAAAAAAAACCCTGAAAAGGATTCACACAAACTTGACAAACGATTTTGCTTTGGCCAGGCTCACACCACTTTTCTGTTCATTTGCCGTGAAAACTCAAGAAATGGAGGCCTGCTCGCCTGAATGCTCATGGCACAGAAACTGTACACTAACCCCTCCACTCCCCAATAGTCACACCAGTGGGGTATATTCTATACCAGAGGAGCAGGCCCCTGACTCAGACAGCAAGGGAACATGGTTACCAAAACTGCTTGCTGGAGCCCTGGCACTTAAATGAGCCAAAATTATTTTGTGATCAGTGACGATGATGTTACAACAGATGACCTACTCTGCAGGAAGGTAAAGCAGGTTGCTGGGTTTCTCCACCCCTGCCTCTGAGGAAAAAAACAACACTTTAGGTATGGGGGAGAGAATTGTATGGTTATGATAGGGCTGGAGTGATGCTGGATACGAAGGCAATAGCTGGGCATGCTCTGAGAGGGGTTATGTATAGAATAATGAAACAAAATGAACACTTGGGCAGGAAATGTGGGGAGGCTGAGGCAGCAGCGTCTGATCACTTTATTAGAGAAGAGGTCTGTAGTCATGGGCCAGAAAGAAGTCTTAGTGAGGGGAATGGAAATGGGGTTTGAAAGTAGTGTTCCAACTTCCTATTTGCAAAACCCGAATGCCCTTGCCCCACCCCCTGCCCCGCCCCTTCTCCAAGGCTTTGCCCCCCATTCACTCCAACCCCCTCCCTCTATCACTTGCTCTCTCCTACCCTCGCTCACTTGCTCATTTTCACCGGGCTGGGGCAGGGGTTTGGGGTGCAGCACGGGATAAGGGCTCCGGCTGGGGGTGTGGGCTCTGGGGTGGGGCTGAGAGATTTGGGGTGCAGGAGGGGGGTCTGGGCTGAGGGATTTGGAGTGTGGGAGGGGACTTCAGGCTGTGGCATTTGGGTGCAGAGGGGGTGAGGGTTCTGGGACAGAGTTTGGGTACGGGAGGAGGCTCAGGGCTGGGGCAGTGGGTTGGGGTCTTGGAGGGGGTGCGGGCTCCAGGAGGGAGCTTGGGCAGGAGGCTGGGATGCAGGAGGGGGTTTGGGCTCTGGGTGGCACTCACCTAAGGTGGCTCCTGCAAATGGCAACATGTCCCTTCGGCTCCCAGATGCAGGGGCAGCCAGGTGGCTCTGCATGCTGCCCACGGCCGCAGACGGCACTGCGGAGCGAGCGCTCAGAGTGGCGCAGGGGCAGTGTGCAGAGCCTCCCGGGCCGCTCCTGTGCCTAGGAGCCAGAGGGACATGTTGCCGCTTCAAGAAGCTGCACAGAGTCAGGTAGGGAGCCTGCCAGCCTTGCCGACCGGACTTTTAACAGCCCGGTCAGCGGTGCTGACCAGAGCTGCCAGGGTCCTTTTTTGACCAGGTGTTCCAGTAGAAAACCGGATGCCTGGAAACCCTATTTGAAAGGACTGAGAGCCTAGAAAGCTGTTCCAGATAGATCCTTCTCCCATTTTGCCCTAACACACATTACAAACATATCAGAAGATAGGGATAGAATGAAGTTTGGTACTGGAGAGGAACAACAAGCAAGGGGCCAAAGCTAGCTTGCCTTACTGACAAATCAATGGATCTAGTGACATTATTTATTATTATTTGTTTATGATAGTGACCATGATGTGTTAGGGACTTTCCAGACATTTCAGTGAGCAGGCATGGGATGACATACAGCTGATTAGCTCTCAGAAGAAAAATATTCAGGAAAGGAAATTTTGTGCTGTTGATTTGGATGCCTGCTCCCACCCCTTCCCACCATCTCACTTCTCTCACCCTTCCTTCAGGTAGCTTCCTTTTGATTTGCCCTGCAATTGCTTGGTGATATTAATCTAATCTACATAGATATTTCTAATGTGCCCATGAGCTTGGTAATCTGGTAAGAATGGCACCTTCTCCCAGGACAGATACATCACCATTCTTTTTTACAAATACTCATATGTTGTATTTGAACATCTGTCCTGTCTAATAAAATAATCTGTTTTATTTTTTAATTCTGCCTGTACAAATCACACTGCACTGGTGCTGACAAGACACTAGCTGCTTTGGGGAAAGTGATAACCAAAGGGTAAGATTTAACACAAATACCAAAGGCTATCTCACAAACCGGTACTCAGTATAAGCCTGGCATAATTAATGGCAAGGAAGGAAATTAACTGGCCTTAGTACGTCAGCCACCAGTGGGGAGAAAGAGAAATTGCCCAAAGCACATTTTATAAGAGACTTATTCTGGGCTACAAGGAGTCCTGATCAGATTCCTTCTCCTTGTTTAGTTGAGGATCAGAGAGCAAAAAAATAACCTTAAGCATGTGATCATATTAAGCTAACAATGACAACCTCAATATATCACCTTGTCGTTTGTCTGGCAGAGAAGATAAAGATCAGAAAGCAGAGATAGTTAAATAATTGGCAGGATTTGTTTCCAACTCTTTGCTTGCACTGCACTGGGTCTGCATTTGTTTGTAATGTTCTGCAATAAATTATGTGAAAGGAAGAAAGAAAAACAAACACTTTCTACTTTGACTTCCTTAACAGCGTGAAGTCTGCAGTTCACTTAAATCTCCCTTTGAGTTCTCGGCCGGAAAAAGGTTATTTAACTCACCTCCTTTATTTTTTAATAAAATTGTCTTTAAAATATATGAGGCACATTGAAGGGGACAAGTTGTATGAGGACAGAAAGTGCAGAGTCAGCTGAATAAGCTGCTAAATGCAATAAATAAGTAACAAGATGAAGCAGAGGGCTTGGGAAGACGTGCTCACAAAGATGTGGAGAAAGCCCAGAGAGTTGTCTCACAAGGAAGGGAAAGGCTATCACTCTGGTCCCAGACTGACATCCAGTACCGAGAACGTGGAATAGAAATCTGCTACTTTCAGGGCTGCGGCAATAAGGCAAGTCTAACCGCAATCAGTTCTAAGACAACCAATCTTAATGTCCTACACTGGGGAAAGAGAATCAGTTTCAAGACACTACAGTGATAAGCATCATTTGACTGCCCTACACAAATAGATTAGACTCAGATTTTAGCCTTATAAAAAAAATACCACATTGTCCAATGATCACTAGCACCAATTCAAGCAAACCTGGGCCCCTGCAAAGCTATTAAATTAGATCCCCTGGTTGCAAGGTCTGAGTTTCACTATGTGACATTAGCCCATCCTTCCCCCTCTCCCCCCGCCCCCAGACTCCTATAACAAGCTAGGAGTTTAGACCAACAATGGGAGAGCAAATACTAATGTGTCCAGAACTATGTGTATGTTTGTGGTAGAAATGAACAGGAGAAGTGGGAGTGCACAAGTCCATGGGGCGGAGTTGGCGGATGTGATTGCAGAGCCATTGGCCATTATCTTTGAAAACTCATGGCGATTGGGGGAAGTCCCAGATGACTGGAAAAAGGCTAATGTAGTGCCCATCTTTAAAAAAGGGAAGAAGGAGGATCCTGGGAACTACAGGCCAGTCAGCCTCACCTCAGTCCCTGGAAAAATCATGGAGCAGGTCCTCAAGGAATCAATTCTGAAGCACTTAGAGGAGAGGAAAGTGATCAGGAACAGTCAGCATGGATTCACCAAGGGCAAGTCATGCCTGACTAATCTAATTGCCTTCTATGACGAGATAACTGGTTCTGTGGATGAAGGGAAAGCAGTGGACATGTTGTTCCTTGACTTTAGCAAAGCTTTTGACACTGTCTCCCACAGTATTCTTGGCAGCAAGTTAAAGAAGTATGGGCTGGATAAATGGACTATAAGGTGGATAGAAAGCTGGCTAGATTGTCAGGCTCAACGGGTAGTGATCAATGGCTCCATGTCTAGATGGCAGCCGGTATCAAGTGCCCCAAGGGTCGGTCCTGGGGCCGGTTTTGTTCAATATCTTCCTAAATGATCTGGAGAATGGTGGGGATTGCACTCTCAGCAAGTTTGCTGATGACACTAAACTGGGAGGAGAGGTAGATATGCTGGAGGGTAGGGATAGGATACATAGGGACCTAGACAAATTGGAGGATTGGGCCAAAAGAACTCTGATGAGGTTCAACAAGGACAAGTGCAGAGTCCTGCACTTAGGACGGAAGAATCCAACGCACCGCTACAGACTAGGGACTGAATGGCTCGGCAGCAGTTCTGCAGAAAAGGACCTAGGGGTTACAGTGGACGAGAAGCTGGATATGAGTCAACAGTGTGCCCTTGTTGCCAAGAAGGCCAGTGGCATTTTGGGATGTATAAGTAGGGGCATTTCCAGCAGATCGAGGGACGTGATCGTTCCCCTCTATTCGACACTGGTGAGGCCTCATCTGGAGTACTGTGTCCAGTTTTGGGCCCCACACTACAAGAAAGATGTGGAAAAATTGGAAAGAGTCCAGCGGAGAGCAACAAAAATGATTAGGGGACTGGAACACATGACTTATGAGGAGAGGCTGAGGGAACTGGGGATGTTTAGTCTACGGAAGAGAAGAATGAGGGGGGATTTGATAGCTGCTTTCAACTACCTGAAAGGGGGTTCCAAAGAGGATGGCTCTAGACTGTTCTCAGTGATAGCAGATGACAGAACAAGGAGTAATGGTCTCAAGTTGCAGTGGGGGAGATTTAGGTTGGCTATTAGGAAAAACTTTTTCACTAGGAGGGTGGTGAAACACTGGAATGCGTTACCTAGGGAGGTGGTGGAATCTCCTTCCTTAGAAGTTTTTAAGGTCAGGCTTGATAAAGCCCTGACTGGGATGATTTAACTGGGGATCGGTCCTGCTTTGAGCAGGGGGTTGGACTAGATGACTCCTGAGGTCCCTTCCAGCCCTGATATTCTATGATTCTATGATTTGTGACAGGATTCAGCCAGTGTGGTGTCCCTGGTCAGCATGAAAGAGCTCATCCACAACACCATACAGCACCAGACTACAACCAGCAAACATCATGGTGTTTTAATCTATAAACTGGGGCATGCATGTGACTAGGTTTGGCAGCACTGCATGAGCTAGTCCTGGTAGTCATACAACACCCTGCAGTTTCAATTTCAGTGATTGAGAGCATTATTGTAGAAAGCTGTACTACATTTACTGAGGCATTGCAGACATTGGGCTAGATCCTCAGCTGGTATAAATCAGTTTAGCTCCATTATTTGGCCTAATATTTTGAAAGAGGAACAAGGTGTGATACAGAGGTCCCTTGACCCCAGATGGCAAAGGGTTCCCTGTTTTATACCAGCAACTCCTAACAGGCCTGACCAACTCACTACACTAGCACACTGCTTTCACAGTGTTTATCTATAAAGAATGTCATGGAAGAACATAGGAAAGTCAGGATCACACTGGTATTAATATTATTGTGAAATGTATGTACTGACACTATGTAAAGAGTGATGTGTATATATACTGGAAAATATGTTTTAAAGTCTGAATCAAAGCAGGGTTGACAAACAGGTTCTTGCAAGACAAAGGACATATATTCACCTGTCTATCTCAGTTCCCATTAATATTATGCATTGTAAACCAACTCAGTGGCAGCCCAATTTACATATGAAGTCAAGAAAGGGATGGGAAGACACTGGAGACTAAACCACAGGATACTGTCCTGTCTCTGGGGGCAAAAAAAGAAACTTTGAAGAATGTACAAAGAATGCAAGGAGACATTTTGTTATCCTTTCACTGAGGAAAACCGTTGACGTGCTTCTTGAACACTTGGATCCTGGTTTGTCTGAAACCAGCTAGCTCTGCAAAAAATTGAAGCTTGGGGGAAGAATCTACTTTATTATATAGGAAAAGGAATCATTGATAAGTGTAGACCCAGGTTTGTGTTTTATGATTTTGTTTTATATGTTACCATTTCTGTTTCCATCATTAGCCTTTTTCACTTCTCTTAAATCTTAATCTTTGATAATAAACTTGTGCTTGTTTTCACAATAAATACAGATATATCTCCGTGCTGTGATATTTTATAGGAGTTGATCCTCGGTTGAATCAAACACACTCATGGGTACACTGTCCCCTTGGATATAGCAAACCTGCTACTACTGTGAGTGTTCAGTGGAGAAGGGGTTGGACACTACAGGGGAACTATTTAAAGGGGCTCAGGAACTGGGTTGCATCTATTTTTAACCTGCAATACAAAGTAAGAGCTGGCATTGCCCTAGGGAGATTTTTTGCATGGCTAACACACCAGAGGTGTCAGGGAGCTGACACCCATTTAAGCACAAGAAATTCTCCCTCTCACTGGAGGCAGGGGAGCAACAAGGTGATTCACAGTCCTGGGCACCCCAAGACCTGTATACTAGGGCCAAAGTTTTCAAACATGGCCGTCTTAAAGATAGGCAGCTAAATCAAAGTGACCTGATTTTCAGAGGTGCTGAGAATTCTCAACGTCCATCAAAGTAATAAGGGCACTTTTACTTGGGTGCCTAATGATGGAAATAGAACTTTAGGCACCCAAGTTTGAACATTTTGACCTGGATTTTTAAAATGCATCAGTTTGATACACAAGTTTCAAGTGGCATGTGGAGAAAATCCTCACTCATTTCCCCACTAATACTAACAGCAACAATGCTTTGTCTTAGTTCGTCTTTGTTAGCACCACAGGGTGCTCTGGAAATTAATGGGGCTGTTCTTTTATGTTAATAGCTGGCTGCTCATTAATAGAGCTGTCCCCTTTCTGTGCAGGGGGACGATTGATAGTTGAAAATTCTGACACTGGCAGTGGAAAGCCCTTTTCTCTTTTTCTCAAGAGGGAAAAGCCTATGAATAGATTTATTTTACCATGAAAACACAAAAGAGCCCATGGTGCATTAATTTTTCATACAGAGAGGATATAAACAGGTTGCATGTTTAAATAATTTACTTAGAGCCCTAGAAGAGGTAACATTTTGTTTTTATCTAACTCATTCATTTTTTTGAGAAGTAGGCTACTGCCAGCTCTGGAACTTTTTCCAGTGGGTATACTCATACAGACTTGGTGGAACCATTTGCCAATAAACTTTAACCAAATATGTGACTGATTAATAAATCATCATCACCATTAACCAGAGCTATGAGTTAGCCATACAGAATAATTCCTTTGTATTTAAAAACAAAATGGAGGTGTAATGGACTGAATTCTAATAGTTCTTCTCTTTTGGTCATCATTTTTTGTGGGGAGGAGGTGAACACTGATGAAGGATTCCCAAGCCTTGACTGGCTAAGCAATAAGACATGGTTGGATCTGATAATTTCTCTATTACCACTTATAGGATTAGAAATAGGCTAGAGTGAAAAACCGAACAAGAACAGAAATCCTTGAAAGAGAAAGAAAAGTTAAATATATAATAACATAAAATGAACAAAGTGGGAGACTTGTTTTATTTGCCCTATGTAACACTGGTCTTTGAACATCCTCCAGGGCAATCCCTTCTTTCAGAAATCTCAGCACGAACAACAATGCCCAGTTCCCAGGAAACATCTCAGTTTCAAGACTTGACTCTAGTTGGAGAGATTAAGGCAGACAACAAACTCTCCTGCTGCTTCCAGTAGGTCCCCCAACAAGAAACAACATCACAAAAGTAACAATGCAGCATCTCTTCCAAGACTGCACATTACTTGCACACTAAGAAAAAGAACTTTGCTTTGTGTAACAGCACCACTTGGTTTCAGAGTAGCAGCCGTGTTAGTCTGTATCCGCAAACAGAAAAGGAGGACTTGTGGCACCTTAGAGACTAACAAATTTATTTGAGCATAAGCTTTTGTGAGCTACAGCTCACTTCACCACTTGGTGACTCCCACCATAATAAGGATAGTAATAGTGAGGCAGCAGGTAGGAACGCGAGTGTCTTCAGCCACACTCTGTTAAATTAGACAGCCTAACCACATACAAAGTGCCTCTGTCTATCCTAATCATAAGACTAAGGGCTTATATCAGTGTCTCTTATTGTTTGCTATAAAATGTCTCGTTTAAAAGAACAGGATAGAAAAATCATGCGGTTTCAAGATCCCAGGCCACAACACCACATGGCAGATGGCACATGGCAGGGTGTGTGGTTATTGTGAGCTAACTGCATCACCTTGGTGAGAAAAGACCCCAGCACCCAGGGAGGGTACCTAGCTGTATGCCCACATGCTGTTCTGATGGGGATTTCACAAGTGCAGATTAGACATTAGCTATGTTCCCAACAATCACATGACCTATTGTGACCTACCATGTGACTAATGTGCCTAATCAAATAAGCCTGAATTCCAAATAGCAGATATTGCAACACTCTCAACCATAGTTTGTGAGCAATTCCCAGGCTGAAATATGTTCACACAAAACATTCGAGGAGTAATTACGAACAGCAGACTCATTTGTAAAAATTGTGATCCATTTGCAAGGAATTTACAAACAGAAGACAGGGCTAAACTCAGTGGATAAATAATTTGCTGCAAATACTTTGGCCAGCTCTAATGTGTCAGGCTGGAACAGCTAACATCACCCTCCTGTGTATCCACAGAATACACCTGTAAAGACACCTACAGCAGATCGAGATGCAGCAGAAACAGAAGGTTCAGTGTCCTTGGTACCGAGAAAGTTAATGCAGTGCCTTGTCAACTGATTCAGATATAAGACATGGACCTATGGGCAGGAAACAGAGAGCGATAATAGAACAAAAAGGCAAGCCAAACACTCTACATTTCCAAAAGAACAAGCACATGTATTTATAAACAAATCCGCTGTCCGGCTGGATCTGTTTACCACCTGCCTTATCTCAGAGTCACAGCTGAAATAACAAGGGATTTCAATGCTGGCAGGTAGTTTTAAATATGAGTCATTAAAAGCCAAGGTGACTTGGCAATGGGAAATGTCTGCTGTAAAACACACTAATGCAAGTATCGGAGACTGAAATGTAAAAATGTCCTCCGTTCTGGCTGGTTTGTTGTTCAGTGCTACAGCACTGATTGAGTTTGATGTGCTTAGCCCTGAGGAGGGGCAGAGAGGCAGATGGGAGGAGAGGCAAGGCCAGTATACAAACCCTGTAAGTTAAAGATGGAAAAGATCAGTATTAAGTCATATACTACATCCCCTGTGGGCCAGGACAAGACTGACTCTTGTTGGGGTGTCTGAAAGGAGCTGCAGCTCAGATGCAGGTGGGAGGAAGAACTTGTGCACAACATATCACTCCCCAAATTAAACAAGTACTAGCCTTTTGCATGACTTCATTTCTAGATCCTGGTAGATTCAAAGCCCCGGTGCCTGCTTCTCTCCTGCCAACTGTGCCTGACTGAGTCCTGTTCACAGATCCTTGCTGAGAGGGCTGCCACCTGCCTGGCAGAGGTGGTTAGTGAGAAAGAAAAGGGAGAATCTCCTCCACTGACCATTGTAGGCAAAGGCTGAAACCTCCACCAGCCCTCAAGGCAAAAAGGGGTAGATGCTGTAGATGCTGATTGGGGCGGGGGGCGGGGTTCACCTCTGACACCCATGATGTACACCCACCCTTCCTGAAGGCTACCATTCTCTTACATCCTCTGAGGAAAACCCACACTCATCCTCTGGCTCCTGGATTTTGCTTTTTCTCATAAACATAATAGAGCAGATAGATATTGAGTGAGATGGAGGATATTTAGCTATAGCCTGCCTGTTGATATTCATTCTAAAACCTTACCCACCAGGGTGAAGTAGCTGGGGGGAAGGAGGGCTATTTCCATTCATTTTTTCTCATATATACAATAATTGACTCTTCAGAGAAGTTGCACTGATACAGAGGTATCAATCTGGTTCCCAGTCTCTAAGGCCTGGTCTACACTACGGGATTAGGTCAAATTTAGCCGCGTTAGATCGATTTTAAAATGAATACGTCCACACAACCAACCCCATTCAGTCGAATTAAAGGGCTCTTAAAATCAACTTGTGTACTCCTAACCAGCGAGGGGAGTAGTGCTAAAATCGACCTTGCTGGGTCAAATTTGGGGTAGTGCAGATGCAAATCAACGGTATTGGCCTCCGGGAGCTATCCCAGAGTGCTCCAATGTGACCACTCTGGACAGCACTTTGAACTCTGATGCACTAGCCAGGTACACAGGAAAAGCCCCAGGAACTTTTGAATTTCATTTCCTGTTTGGTCAGCGTGGCGAACTCAGCAGCACAGGTGACCATGCAGTCCCCCTCAGAATCGCTCCAGCATGGACCAAAAGGGAGACACTGGATCTGATTCCTGTATGGGGAGAAGCATCTGTGCAGGCAGAACTCCAATCAAAAAGAAAAAATGCTAATATATTTGCCGAAATCTCACAGGTCATGTTAGAGAGAGGCTACAACAGGGACACACAGCAGTGCCGCATGAAAGTTAAGGAGCTGAGGCAAGCCTACCAAAAGACAAAGGACGCAAACGGTCGCTCCGGGTCAGAACCCTGTACATGCCACTTCTATGATCAGCTGCATGCCATTCTAGGAGGGGACCCTACCACTACCCCACCACTGTCCGTGGACACCTGCAAGGGGGGAGTCTCACGCAACAGGGAGGAGGATTTTGTGGAGGAGGAGGAGAATGCGCAGCAGGCAAGCGGTGAATCCATTCTCCCTGACAGCCAGGACCTTTTCATCACCCTGGAGCCAATACCCTCTGAAGGCAGGATCCCTGACTCTGAAGCTGGAGAAGGCACCTCTGGTGAGTGCACATTTCTAACTACACTACAGGGTTTAAAAGCAATAGTGTTTAATGTTTGATTTGCCCTGAAGAATTGGGAAGCATTCGCGGCCAGTACAGCTGCTGGAAAAGTCTGTTCACATATCTGGGGATGGAGCGGGAATCCTCCAGGGACATCTCCATGAAGCTCTCCTGGAGGTACTCTGAAAGTATTCTGGAATCATTGCAGCACAAAGCATGACAGCGAATGGTCCTGGGCTGTGGTTGCATTCAAGCAACATTCGGTCTTTATCTTTCTGTGTTAGCCTCAGGAGAGTGATATCATTCATGGTCACCTGGTTGAAATAGGGGAATTTTTGTAAGGGAACAGTAAAAGGACCCTGTTCATGCTGGGCTGTTTGCGCTTGGCTAAAACGGATCATCCTGGAGACTAGCCACACGGTGGGGTGGGGGGAGGTGTGTGCTGCACATCCCTCCAAAAACCACAGCCCCTCCTTTTAAATGTGAAACCCAACCCATTGCTTACTATGGGAAGGGATGGTGTTGCAGTTTGAAACCATCCCCACATGTTATGTGTAAGAAGCCAACCCCGCGTACACTTTGCCTTACCATGGCTGCATGGAAACCGAATTCTGTTGCCCAGCCGTGTGTGATGTGTCACCATACTGGCAGGCGTTCAATATAAAAGGCAAAATGCGACCTTGTACCTAAAGCACATATGCTGTCTGCTGTGAATTGCTTGATCACTGTGAAAGAGTCACCCTTTTGTTCTCAGAAATGTATCATCTTAAATTTTACTCTCCCTTTTTATCTCCCCCCAGGTGCAAATGTTTTAGGCTCCCCCTATCATCTCCGTCCCTGAGGTTATCGCAGATTAGAAGGCAAAAAAACGCACTCCCAATGACATGTTTTCCAAGCTCATGTAGTCCTCCCGCACTGATAAGGCACAGCTGAATGCATGGAGGCATTCAGCGTTAGAAGCTAGGAAGGTGAGTGCAAGGAGCAGGTCATTAAGTGAATGCAAAGAGCAGAGGCAGAAGCACGAAGAGGGGAGGCAGGAGGCAATGCTAAGGCTAATGGGGGAGCAAACGGACATGATGAAGTGTCTGGTGCAGCTGCAGGAAAGCCAACAAGAGCACAGACCCCTGCTGCATCCATTGTATAACCATCTGACCTCCTCCCCAAGCTCCATATCCTCCTCACCCAGACGCCCAAGAACGCGGCGGGGGAGACTCCGGTCACCCAGCCACTCCACTCCAGAGGATGGCCCAAGCAACAGAAGGCTGTCATTCAAACAGTTTCATTTTTGTTGTGGCTACAATAAGCAATGTGGCCTTGTCCTTCCCTCCTCCCGCACCCCACCCCACCTGGGCTACCTTGTCAGTTATCTGTCTTTTAAAAAAAATAACAAAGAAAGAATGCATGGTTTCAAAACAATGGTTACTTTATTTCGAAGCAGGGAGGGTGGTTGGCTTACAGAGAATTAAAATCAACAAAGGAGGCGGGTTTGCATCAAGGAGAAATACACACAACTGTCACACCGAAGCCTGGCCAGTTATGCAACTGGTTTTGAAAGCCTCTCTGATGCACAGCGCACTTTGCTGTGCTCCTCTAATTGCCCTGGTGTCTGGCTGCTCAAAATCAGATGCCAGGCAATTTGCCTCAACCTCCCACCCCGCCATAAACGTCTCCCCCTTACTCTCACAGATATTGTGGAGCGCACAGCAAGCAGCAATAACTAGGGGAATGTTGGTTGTGCTTAGGTCCGACCTAGTCAGCAAACAGCGCCAGTGATCTTTTAAACGTCCAAAGGCACATTCTACCACCATTCTGCACTTGCTCAGCCTATAGCTGAACTGCTCCTTACTACTGTCCAGGCGCCTATGTATGGCTTCATGAGCCATGGGAGCAAGGGGTAGGCTGGGTCCCAAGGATAACTATTTGCATTTCAATATCCCCAACGGTAATTTTCTGGTCTGGGAAGTCCCTTCTTGCAGCTGCTCGAACAGCCCAGAGTTCCTAAAGATGCAACTGTCATGCACCTTTCCCGGCCATCCCACGTTGATGTCGGTGAAACGTCCCTTGTGATCCACCAGTGCTTGCAGCACCATTGAGAAGTACCCCTTGCAGTTTACATACTGGTTGGCAAGGTGGTCCAGTACCAAGACAGGGATATGCATTCCATCTATCGCCCCACCACTGTTAGGGAAACCCATTGCAGCAAAGCCATCCACTATGACCTGCACATTTCCCAGAGTCACTACCCTTGATAACAGAACGTCAATGATTGCATTGGCTACTTGGATCACAGCAGCCCCCATAGTAGATTTGCGCACTCCAAATTGATTCCCGACTGACTGGTAACAGTCAGGCGTAGCAAGCTTCCACAGGGCTATCATCACTCGCTTCTCAACTGTCAGGGCAGCTCTCATCTTGGTATTCCTGTGCTTCAGGACCGGGGAAAGCAACTCACAGAGTTCCAGGGAAGTGGCCTTACGCATGCGAAAGTTTCGCAGCCCCTGTAAATCATCCCATACCTGCAACACTATGCAGTCCCACCAGTCTGTGCTTGTTTGCCAGGCCCAGAATCAGTGTTCCACTGTATCAACCAGTCCCACTGCCACCATGATGTCCCAACTGCCACATCCCATGATTTCAGGAACGTCTGTGTCCATGTCCTCATCAAAATCGTCCTCGTGCTGGTGTCTCTTAGCCTGGTTCTGCTTATACCCCAGGATAATGCATGAGGTGTTTACAATGCTCACAACAGCAGCGGTGAGCTGAGTGGGCTCCATGCTTGCCATGGTATGGTGTCTGCAGGAGAGCAGAGTTGCAGCGGAAGCAGTGGATGACAACAACATGGAGAAATTTGCTATTGAGACTGAGCTCATTTACAAGAGCAGGAGAGCAGAGTTACAGCGGAAGCAGTGGATGATGATGGTTAGCAGTCATACTGCACCGTCTGCTGACACAACAGCAGCGGTGACGGTGAGCTGAGAGGGCTCCATGCTTGCCGTGGTATGGCGTCTGCATGGAAAAAAGGCACAAAACGATTGTCTGCCGTTGCTTTCACGGAGGGAGGGGCAACTGACGACATGTACCCAAAACTACCCGCGACAATGTTTTTGCCCCATCAGGCATTGGGAGCTTAACTCAGAATTCCAATGGGTGGTGAAGACTGCAGGAACTGTAAAGGAGTACTTGTGGCACCTTAGAGACTAACCAATTTATTTGAGCATAAGCTTTCGTGAGCTACAGCTCACTTCATCGGATGCATACTGTGGAAACATAATGTCTGCTGCATTTTCCAGGGTATGCATCCGATGAAGTGAGCTGTAGCTCACGAAAGCTCATGCTCAAATAAATTGGTTAGTCTCTAAGGTGCCACAAGTACTCCTTTTCTTTTTGCGAATACAGACTAACACGGCTGTTACTCTGAAACCTGCAGGAACTGTGGGATAGCTACCCACAGTGCACCGCTCCGTAAATCAATGCTAGCCATGGTAGTGAGGATGCACTCCACCGACTTAATGCGCTTAGTGTAGACATATGCAATCGACTGTATAAAATCGATTTCTAAAAATCGACTTCCATAAAATCGACCTAATTTCATAGTGCAGACATACCCTAACAAACAATAGCGCTGGGGGATGTGTTTACCAAAGTGACCAGAAAGTATATGCCTCTGCCTCATTCTTTGTGTAACAGTAACCAAGCATTTCTGATATCAGATCTGACCTGCTTTTCTCCCTCATGTCTCTCTGAAGCAGAATATGCATGAGCTGAGCTGCCCAATTCCAGGGTTAAAAGTCAAGTTGAAAATTGAGAATAATGCTTTGCATTTCCAGCCAATCATCTCAAAGCACTTATCAAATATTCATTAATTCAGCCTCACAAACCTCTATGAGAAAGGGCAGAACCATTATTCCCATTTTACAGAGAAGAAAACTGAGGCGCAGAGAAGGGAAGTGACTCACACAGTGAGTCAGTGGGAGAAGCAGAAACAGAAAACAGAAATATAGGAATTGCCATACTGGATCAGACTGGTCCACCAAAGCTTGATACTACACTCATTGAATTCAACAGCAAAGCTCCCATTGACTTTAATGCTGCAGAATCAAGGCCCTAGTCCAGTATCCTGTATCTCTGACAGTGGTCATCACCAGGTGCTTCAGAGACAGATGTAAGAAACTCCACTATGGGTTATTATGGAATAACCTGCTCTCATGGGCAGCTTCTTCCTTGCCCCCTTCAGTTAATGATTTGTTTATGTTCTAAAGTATGAGAGTTTATATCTGTCACAGCTACAGGGCTAAGTGCACCTCTGCCCCTTTCTGATCTCCCTGAATGTACCCCCTCAGACATTGGTCCGCCTGCCTTTAAGTCTCTCTGGGTGGCATTTTACAGTTCTGCCACTCTGAGACTTGGTACAACACCCCACCTATGCCAACTGCTTATTACCCTGCAGGCCCAACTGGGTTCAGGCACCTGCAGTTCACCCCTTTGAAAGTCAGCAACCAACGATATATAGTGACCATCAGCCTTCTTAAAACAAAAGCAATAGGAACAGAACTTTAGGGGAAAAGGATTTTAAAACAACAATCTACACATGTGTCTCTCCTTAAGTTGTACCATCCCATGTTGATGACCTAGGCAGGCCTAGTTTCTCAAGACCCCCTAGGAATTCCTGTATCTGAGACAAGTTCCTGTCGTAGATTTCCCTCCCCCTACCAGAGTTTTTTGTTCTCCTGTGTCTGGTGGGTCTTCTTGGCCATTTCTGGTCAAGCCAGTTTTGTAGTGTGTCCATAGAAAGAACCATTGAAGCTAATAGTTCTGGCATTGTCCTTTACCAACTCTTAAGTGATAGCTACCTATCAGCAATCTTAAGCAATTCTTTTCCTTTCTGCCTGTATCCAGACAGTCACCTATTGAGTTAAATTATTATATCCATACAGTAAACACCATCCCAATATGGAGGCCAACATACAGTATTCACAAATTATCACAGTGAGCTCTATATCCATCCCAATATCCCAACTAAAGCTGTTATTTATCCTGTTCATTCTGGCTGTGAATGTTCTCATTATCAAAGCCTTTTTGAAAGTCCACATAAAGTTTCTCCCTTATCCATTATTATGTTGACATTCTCAAAAATTCTATATTAGAGTAGCATCATTTTCCTTTACAGAGGCCACTCTGATTTGCCCTTGTCATATCATGTTCACCTAGGTGTTTAAAAACAGAACTGTAAATTACTCAGGTATCCTGAATTCCGATCTGTGCCTTCACTATAAGACTGTTCTTTTTTTCACGGATTATATTTTGCTTAGTACTGGATTCAGATTCCAAAAATTCTAGAATTTGAATCAGCAGAGCAAGTTTTTGCTAATACACTTAGATGAGCCACGATGACAGTAATAAAATTTAACAAACCTGGTAGAGCAGTTTCTAATGGTGTCTGGAGAAACCATTCTCTTCCTGGTGGGGGGGAGGGGAGCAGAGGGGAAAAGGTACTTTTATTTTTAAGTGAATATTCTTCTGGTGAAAATGATAGACAAATAATCCTGGATGTTAAAGTCCTTTGAAGCAGTATAAGCTCTATCCATGCACTATCACGATCAATTGGCCTCAGCTCTGAATTGCAGGGACATACCTTGGTTTTTTAAAAGACAATTAGCATTGAATGGGATGGTATTTATTGTGATGTGGATACCTGCCCACCGGGGCTGCGACTGAGATTCACCAAGTCATTTCACATAAGCCACCAAACAGCCATCTGAACTAATGACTTTGTGCCTTTGAGGCTGGATTTTTAGTCAGGCTTGGTGGTGAAATGTGGTTTATCCTATTCCTAATCTCTCAGCCTTCCAGAAGACCTCCAGTTTATTATTCAATAGTCTCAGACCGCTGGTACTGAGGAACTATAGTAGTCTGGGGAGTTAGCCCATTCTATCCTGAATCTCATAGGGAAGGGAAAATGACAGAATTTGACTCTGTGTACATGAAAAGAGGAAACCAACAAAAACAGAGCAATAAAGTCCTATACAGGAGGAGAAGTTATATCTACAGCCTCTCCCTATATACGTTTTCCCGTAGCATATCCCCTGGTGCCTAGACTCATTTAATTTTGGATAGTTTAGCTTTGCCCCTAAGAGATAAATTTTTCCAGGTGATGAGTACAAACAATATTCCTCTGCCCTTCACTAAAGTCTTCCATATGAGGATCTTTAAACTTATTAGTGCATTATGCCTGATAGTCTCCCGGAAAGGTAAACCAGTATTATATCTATTTGTACAGAAGGGGAAAATGAGGCACAGAGAAATGAAACAATTCTGTCAGGGTGGGCAGGGCGAATAAAACCCAAGGGTACTGAGTTCTAGTTCCCACCTGAACATGAGACAACTCTCCCTTAGCTATCAGAGAACAAGTCTGTTAGCATTGCTGGCGTGAAAACTTTGCTTTCCTTGGCAATATGTAGAATGACAAAGCAGCTGTTTTAGAGATTGATTACTTATTAATTTTAATGGCTTTTCCCTTCCTTCTACAGAACAAGTTCCCTGTTAGTGTTTGTGTTAGCAGAGGAGGGAAACTATTCAGAACACTGTTGTCCCTGTAGTTTGCTATGTTCTCTCACAGAGAGAAATGTATCCTGGAGCAAATTAAATTTAGCTTGGTTCTCTCAAAATATTTGAATACCTTGGTTTTCTCTCTCATGCTTTTTCACTTTGTTGCCTCTAATCCAGGATACATATTTTAGTGTAATGTCTAGGGGTATATCATACCCTCCCACAGAAAATCCCAATGGAGATGTAGATTTACATATGAAATGCTGCAACTGGGGCAGGTTGGTGGACCCACACATGCGGCTGGGGAGAGGCACTTCAACTGCATCAATGTACCAAGATTGATGGAACTATGGGATATCTGTTGAAGGCCTGCACTTCAATGCTACATCCCAAGACACACTTGTAGCACAGCTCCCTCAGAGGCTAATCTCCCCTATCTCTGCACAGATGGAATCCACAGAAGTTAACCCTTAGGTTGTTTCCACATGAGTATGCCGGGGGATGATGCTATGTAGACTGGCTCTCCCGCATCTTCTGCCCAACAGGATTTCTGTGCATTGGAAGTGCAGAATATGGGAGCTGAGATCTGAGAATTTTGCCCAAAGAATGTAACTACAGAGACACAGGCACAAACTTTCTTCACATTTTATTGGCTACATTTCCCACTAGGTAGGGTTATTATGTTTCAAAGAGGACACTGCCAGAGGAAGTGGGAGGAGGGGTACAGTTGCGGAGTGCTGGAGAGGCGCGTGTGTACCTGGGGGGTGCTGGAGGGGCCTCACACTTGAGGTGAGGGGGCACTGTCGCTCCCTGTCATGGTGGCAGGCACAGACATGGGATGCAGAGTCAGCTATCAGTCAGCATGGCTCTCCCTCTCCCCCAGGCTAGGAGCTGCGGCCTGGGTGGGAAGGACCTGGCAGCTGTGGGGAACCAATCAGATGCGGAAGCCGGAGTGGGACCAATCAGGGCTCTTTCTGAGCTGGAATGTCTGCTTCACAAAAACCCCAGACATTGCCTCTTATTTGAAAAATCCGCTCCGACAGAGGATCAAAAAAGAGGCAATGTCCAGGAAATCCTGGACCCTACCACTAGGGGACTATCAAGATGAAAAAAATCCTCTGTTACCTCAACTCATGATGAATCATGAATCTTACAGACATGACTCTATCAAACTTCGCTTTGTTCTCTGCACATTTGTCATCTCTGGTGCTTCACTTATTTATACACAAATGAGACAGAGAGTTCCACTCTGGAGTGGAGCCAGTTTTACATTTCTAAGGGGTTTGGAAGTGAGCAGGCAAAGAGCCAGCACTGAGAAAGCTACCAGGGAGGCCAAACTGACATAGAGGGAAATGGGCCAGGTCCGTCCAGGGGAGGTTAAAATCATTAACTAGAGTTTATAATGAAAATGCATTTCATATACTTTGGATCCTAACTAAAATGACTTCAAGGAGACAGTAGCCTGAGGAAGGACTGTAAATCACATACATATAAAGGAAGCATAATACTTTGGAAGGAAATGTCCATAAAATAATTTTTTAAAAGTAACTTACTCTAAATCTCTCGGTTTCTCCACGTTTATTCGGTCATCCTTGTTTCTGAAATGCGCTGCCTCTTTTGCTGTGTGTAGTTTTCCTCTAGCTTATTTTGTTTTTTAATTCTCTTTTACGTTCACTTTCTCTCATACTTTTGTATAGCTGCCAAATTGGGCTTCTTTGCTTTTTGCCTTCCTGGCGTTCACTTTTTGCTGCAGCTTCTCATTTTTCTCTTTATTTCCTAAGGACACAAAAAATCGAGACCCTGACTCCTGTGCTCATTAAAAATCCACTTTTTGCAAGAGTTGGATGATAAAACTGGTTTCCTAGTCAACTTTCAGTTGCCATTTTCCCTATTTACTTCTCTCCAGATCTCTTCGCCTCACTCTATATTAGGGGTCTATACTGCTCCCCCTCACCATAATCTCTCTCCTTCTTGCATATTTCCCTTGTCCTTCTTCTCCTCTCTCCTCTCCTTTCTTCTCTCCCTCCCTTCCTAATTCTCCAGCCAGTCCCACAGCATGGCCTAAGAAACCCTTACCGCACAAACATGTTCAGAATGAAGAATCCTCCATCTAGCCATGTTTAGAGTGAAAAACACTCTTCTCCCTCTATCCCAATCATTGGCTGGGTGGCACAAGTCCCTCTCCATGCCACTTATGATTGTCACTTGCAACAGAAGAGACTAAAGAATGCCTATGGAAGGACACAGCCAGACTTATACAGGGGTTTTTGTTCACAGGTGAGGTCAGCTCCATTATCTGCTGCACTATGACTTTGCTGGGGCTCATAGAAGTGCTAACTGCCCAAAGGAATGATCTCAAGACACTGGACTGACCTTTTTAACCAGTCTTTAAATAGCTGCCCTTCCAGTGATGTTCAAATGACTAATTGACAGATAGCTTAGAAAACCAAGATAGATACACAGGCTGCCTTTCACAGATGGCAAAATTCAGGTATGGGGCCAAATTTTCAAAATGGTTCCCACCCTTTGACAAGTATAATTTGTATCTGCAAAACACGAGCTGGTATTTTTGCATCTGCAATTATATGGAACCCACAAATTGTACTTGACCCTCTAACTACCCTATTGCAAGTACCAGTCTGTAGTTAGACATGCAAATATGTTGTTTTGCTCCTTCAGTTCTCTTTGCAGGTGCTTCTCCTACCAGAGGGGAAGCCTGGGTTCAAACCTTTTGAAAATTTAACTCAGAGAGAGCATCAGTAACCTGCCTGATCCCCGTGCAGTGTTAGTCTATGGCAAAAGTAAGATTAGGATTCAGGACTTCCTGGCTTCGGTTTCTTGGCTTAGACCATCAGACCTTGCTGCCTCTTTCTCAAAGTCCAGATAATTCCACCTATAGGCCCTCATGTTGGTTGGTAGATTAGTTGACCTAACAGAAGATGAAAGAAATACAAAAGGGTGGTATTATGTTCTTAGTTTTTCTAGCTTCAGGCATTAATGAACACTAGCCTCACTGCAGTTATTCCAAGTCCATATTTTTACCAGTTGTTAATAACACTAGCAGTTGCCATCCCATCCTAGCTGTGATGACAGTTACTGTGCTAAGCTCCCTCTTTCTTTTAATGAATGAATGGGCACATTTGCCAGTTATGAATCTTCTTGCAAAGTCTCAGGCAGTCATGAATTTGGTAATTACAGCCCTAAAGACCTGGTCAGTCAAGTTTCACTGAACAAACTGAGCAATGCTGCTCACGGGAAAATACTTTGCCCTCATCTTGGGATATCGATATTCATTTCTCCTCGATAAATCAGATGGCAGCCATTTTCCTGGGAGAACCTAGTGTCTGGCATATGCTCTGCCAACGGAACAGTTCAACAGATGAAGTGGTTGTGTGTGCAATAAAAGGATCAGCCAGGAGAGCAATGGAAAGGGCCGGGAGTGTGTGGGGGATGTGGGAGCAGAGATGGCAGGAATATACATACGGTATATGCCCTGCTCTGAGCAGCAACACCCTACCCCTGACCCTCTACTTCAGCAGGGTCACACGACACCACAGACATCCCTTACCAGCCTGCTGTTGGCTTCCAGTTCCCATCTCCTGAACAGGGCAGATTTGGGCTGTTTTTTGGGGAAGCATAATCCCAGGCTGAGCATTTCACTCGTGATACAGCCTTACTTTAAACACCTTCATTATTTCCTTAGTAGAGTCAAAGTCCTGTTGTAATGGGACATTCTGTTATAAGGGACATTCAGAAGAAACAGAAATTGAACCACCGACATATTATTTGAAAGGCAGCCATCATAATCTGTTTTACCTCTAGATATGAATGAAAAAAAATTCAACATCCCAGCTAAGTAAGCTAAATTGTCAGTGAGCTGAAGAAAATCTATATGCAGGGCCAACCCAACACTGTGAGGACTGGCTGCTTTCCTTAGATTTGAAACTGAAATCATATCAGGATATTATGCAGGTAACTGGTGTTTGTTGTGATTCCTGTTGTCGCCTAAGAGATCTTTCAGTAAGTCATTTAATTTTTGTACAACTCAGTGACCCAGACTGTAACATAGCCTCAAAGACATACATTTATTTTTCATTATTAGTGCTTGTTGACTAACTATGATCTTACTATTTTCCCCCAATCCTTCCTTCCCTAGCACTTACCTACTACTTTGCTACTCCCTCTATGACCTCATGACTGAGATTAGATTGCAAACTTTTTGAGGCATGGACATGTAATATGATTTGCGTTGTCCAGGTACTTAGTACACTTTTGGGTGATTTAAAATAAAATAATAATAATAATAATATGATGAAGACGACAATGGGAAAATTATACTGATTTACAGAATATCACAGGGTTTCATTAATTAATGTTTCTACAGTGGTTTGCTTCTGGTACAAAGGGTTCTGGGGCATGTCTTGGAATTAAAGGTGCTAGGCTGTCAGTGGTTAAACTGTGAGCAATGAAGACCATATTTTTAAGCCGCAGTGTTGAGCTTTTAAAGTATTTTTTCTTATGTGTTGTTTGTTTTATGCCAATATTTAATTGTATTATATTTTAAAATATTAGTGCAGGACCCCATGCCCATTGGTGGGGGGAGGAAAGGAGGTGCTATACACATGGCATATATATCAGTATTTTTTTACTGAAGGAACAGGGAAAGGTAGAAGACTATGTTCTCTCTCCTGCTTTGATGGCATCTGCTAAGCAGCCACCTCTGTCACCCACCCGTAAAGATTAACCCCCCAGCTGACTGAGTATAACCACCTCAGCTTGTGTCATGGATATTTGAGCACCAGAGTCTCTTGTTCAGCAGTCTCTTCCTACTGTTTCTTTGGTCTTAATTACTTTAAATACCCACCCGGTGGTTTAAGGCTTGCAAGTGGATCTCTACCCACTGCTCCTAGGATCTGAGACCTTTTCTATAAACTGTACATACTCTGCTATATCTGGACCCTGGAACAGTGCAGTTGTGCCTTTTGTCAGGATGGTGGCATTTCCTCCTTTGTTACAGTAGTCTTTATTTTCAAATATTTTGTTTATTTCTACACTATAGACATTTCTGCACTGTGTTGACTACTTCATATCCTTTTAAGGTGCACCCTTATCCCACCTATCAAATCCATCTCCATCTGAGTGCCTTGACAGTAAACCACATAACAGGTTTCACTAAGATTAAATGGAATAGAAACAAAACAATGATGCAGTTACAATGAGATCAGACGCATCCCGCAAAAGCCCCTGGGACTTCACAATGACTGTTCTGCTCCTCTCATCACTTTTGCCAGGGTTAGTTTCCTGCATGACATGGGGAAACACAGAGCATGTGGGAGAAATTCTGAGCAATCACTGCCCTCTCCATTTCTGGGCAGTGGCGGCAGCAGCAGTGAGCCGACCTTATCTATCACTGATAGATGCTCCCCATAAATACATACAATGCAGGCAAGCGGCTGATATTGCAACTTCTTTGATAAAACTCCATGATTTAGTGTGTAATACAGTGGAGCTTACTGTGTACCTTTACTATAAAACTCAGGATTTACAATAGATCACATTTGTGCAACTTCACCACCAAACTCTGTGATTTATATGGGCGGAGGAATTGTGAGTAAATATAAAGCATGGTCTCTGCTGGCATGAGCTGCCTTGTCACATCTGTGATAGATATTTTGCCAGTCATCTGTGAGACTTGGGGAGCTGACTCATACAAAGCCCTCTCCCCATAAATTAATTTATTCATACAGCTGTATCCCTACTTGTCAAGAAAGGTGTGTGAAATGTTCCATTTGTATAGGCTTGTATAACAGTGGTGACAAGTGCAATACCTATAACCAACCAACTATTCCAGAAGAGACCCTCCGATACCGTCTTTCACTAGACCCTTGTTTTTATTTTGTTCTTTTATTCATGTGGTGTTTTAGAAAATGGAAGGACTGACAGAGAAAGAATGGGCTGTGACTATGCAAGTAGCCTAGCTCTGAGGCGATACCTCATTCCTGACCTGCAACACTTGTATACCCACCAACATTCCCAATTTCTGCAGGAGGCTCCTGGTTTATTTGGATGCTATCCCATTCCAGGATTGCCTAGGAAACAACGTACGATGCAAAACAATTTTTCTCATGCTGTCATTTCTTTCTTACGATGTTTTATCATTGCTGATATGCCGCACTGTATTGCCTGACAACCTACATGGTGACCTCTCTCATGGTGCTGTTTGTTGACATCAGTGATGCCATTATATAAGGCATCAAATGTATTCCCTTTAATAACTTTAAAAAAAAACAGGAGAAATTTTCTAGTCCTCATGCTGGCAACCATATGCCCCTGTAATTCCCATCCTGAGCAGATACCTCAAACCATACCATGCTGTATTGTGATATGTCTATTAATTATTTACTGGATGAACCAGTAAACTCATTTTTCATTGTGGTCTAAGCTGGGTTAAACCCTGTTCTCTAGTAGTGAAAAGTCATTGCACTATCTCAATGCTCCCTTCCCATCCGAAGTGCCTTAGTTGGTCTATCTTTCCTTGAATCCCTTTGTCTTGGAACTCATCAGTATGAATTGCTGCCTTTATAGGATGCTGCTGTATGCTGCTGGATCAGCTTAAAGCAGGCCTGTATATGCTCCCTCCTCTACTAGAATAAATAGCATGAGGTCATGTTGTTACAGCATGATCGAGCAAAGAACCATGTGTTCTTCAGGATGGACTCAGTGAGCCAGCAGGCAAATGCCCAGGTTTGTGAAGAGAACTTTTTATTACCATATTACAAGGAATTATATTTGAAATGATGTTTTCCTTTATTAAAAATCTTTTAAGCTCCTAAATTTGACAGTGTACTTTAGATACCCCATTATTTTCATCTTGTGTGGGTGGCACTGTAAATCAATCTCTATTAGGTATTTCTAAGGTCTCCATTATAGAATATCTGCACATTATTCTTAAGTGTGTATCATGCTGTAAGTATCCTAAACTAAAAGATTTGCTAGTCACTTCACTGGGGAGCCTTTTTACTATAATTCCCCAAGTTTTGCTGAGGAAATCTGTGCGTGGCAGTGACAAGCTGTCCTGCAGTGGCTCAAGGACATGAGCATCAACCTTAGGGCAGACTGTTAAGAACTAGGACACAAGCCCCAAATTGGTTGGGAGTGCTATACTTAGATATCACCAATTATCAACTCTTCATGCACTATCGCAGCCATAACATGGAGTCACAGACAGTTCCACTGGGTACTCATTATTCCCAGTCCCAAAGGACCAGTCACTTACCCCAGGTCAATTGAACTTTAGATCTCACACCAAGGACAACGCTTGTAGCCAATCCTATAATAAACTATCTAAAGATGTATTATATAGGAAAAGGAAATAAGAGAATCATTTACAAGGTTTAAGTGGGTGAACAGGCACACACAAATAACATCTAATCTTAAATTTCAAAAGGTAACAGAAGCTTCTATAATAAGCAATCTCTATATGTCCTTGCTTATGCCTAGGGTGACCAGATAGCAAGTGTGTAAAATCGGGACGGGGGTGGGGAGTAATTGGCACCTATAGAAGAAAAAGCCCCAAATATCAGGACTGTCCCTATAAAATCGGGACATCCGGTCACCCTACTTATGCCTAGAAAACCTTGCCCTTCCGAGTCCAAGCAGCATAGAGATGCAATTCCTTCTTGTTAGGGGTTTTTATTCCCTTCCTCCTGTGTGCTTTGAGCTGCAAACTCAGCTGATGTGAGTGATTCACTTGCTTGACTTGTTTTCATGGTGGGGAGGGAAGAGTCAGCAACAAAGTCTTTTGCCCTCTTTAATGTTCCACAATACTTTGTCTGGTGTTGATGGGTCTTCCCTGTAGGACAGGACGTAACACCATCTGTTGGAGACCGCATTTCACACAGCCAATGTCTCTCTCCTGTCTGGTGATTTACACAGTTACAGAGGCTTACAATATAAATGCTCAAATATTATCACATAACATGAGATACACATGTTGCAAATGAGATGAATGCAATCGTTTAATGAAGACTGAACCCTAAACACATTTTTATAATGCTAATACCTATTTTAACGATACTAACACACAGGTGAGCCAGACTGATTCCAGAGACGCATTTGTCAGTGTTCAGTTGAGACATGGGTACAGTGGCATGAGTTGGCACCTGGTCTGCTAGCCTCACAGACAGCTGTATTAATGGGAGGACTAAGCAGCCCGTTTGAGATAACTTGGTTTAGAATGCTCCTGTTCAGTGTTTGATGCCTTCTTTTCACTCTTTGATGTTTCCACAGCTTCTCATTGCTCAAATATTCAACTTTAAAAACTCTCAGCAATTTAACACAGCACCCCAATGCATTTATAACTAGGGGATAATTAAATGAACCAGGCACACAACACTGATTTGCTAAGGATATTCCCTGTGAAAAATGTTTGAAAAGCAAAAGATAAACTCCTGCTGGAATACTCAAAGCAGCAGCTACAAAATACCATATGGGGATTGTGATGTTGAATATATCAGAGAAATCAAGAAAAAATGTATCTCAGAATAAGTCAACATACGGCATGAATCAGCAAGGCTCAGGCAGTGCCCAGCTAGGGCTGTGTGGTTCCTACACAGGTCACAGAATAAATCTTAATGCCAGGAAAAAACAAATATATGGAAGATCAAAGTTTGCATGTGTGCTAAAAGCAACTCAACATGTGGCCACAACAAGTAATCCATGAAACACAATGAACAGCCCACTACAGTCCAGACTGATGCCTCTGTTCCCCAACTGAAACCACAGGAGCACAGTCACCTCAATTCCTCAGACTGCAACCAAGTTTTATGACCACTAATAATTGCAGTTAAGCATGCTAATAAAACGGTCAGCAGAGCTCATGCTTCATGGCATCAATTGATCCCTTGAGGAGGTAAAAGAGGCTTTTCTGCTTATTTAATATTTTTATACTATGCCCGTCACCATGATATCTATATATCTTAAGCTATATTTAAGTGTAAACATAGATCTCTCTTTGCTCCCCCTATTCTGTAGGGGATTGCCCCTGACATCCCTCCCGCTCATTGGCAGTACTGGACAATAGGCCAGGTACGTTACAGGAATCTTGCAGGTTCCAGAGTAGCAGCCGTATTAGTCTGTATTCGCAAAAAGAAAAGGAGTACTTGTGGCACCTTAGAGACTAACAAATTTATTTGAGCATAAGCTTTCGTGAGCTACAGCTCACTTCATCGGATGCATTCAGTGGAAAATACAGTGGGGAGATTTATATACATAGAGAACATGAAACAATGGGTGTTACCATACACTCTGTAACGAGAGTGATCACTTAAGGTGAGATATTACCAGCAGGAGAGTGGGGGGGGGGAAACCTTTTGTAATGATAATCAAGGTGGGTCATTTCCAGCAGTTGACAAGAACGTCTGAGGAACAGTGGGGTGTGGAATAAATATGGGGAAATAGTTTTACTTTGTGTAATGACCCATCCACTCCCAGTCTCTATTCAAGCCTAAGTTAATTGTATCCAGTTTGCAAATTAATTCCAATTCAGCAGTCTCTCATTGGAGTCTGTTTTTGAAGTTTTTTTGTTGAAGAATTGCAACTTTTAGGTCTGTAATCGAGTGACCAAAGAGACTGAAGTGTTCTCCAACTGGTTTTTGAATGTTATAATTTTTGACGTCTGATTTGTGTCCATTTATTCTTTTACGTAGAGACTGTCCAGTTTGGCCAATGTACATGGCAGAGGGGCATTGCTGGCACATATCACATTGGTAGATGTGCAGGTGAACGAGCCTCTGATAGTGTGGCTAATGTGATTAGGCCCTATGATGGTGCCCCTGAATAGATATGTGGACACAGTTGGCAACGGGCTTTGTTGCAAGGATGGGTTCCTGGGTTAGTGGTTCTGGTTGCTGGTGAGTATTTGCTTCAGGTTGGGGGGCTGTCTGTAAGCAAGGACTGGCCTGTCTCCCAAGATCTGTGAGAGTGATGGGTCTTCCTTCAGGATAGGTTGTAGATCCTTGATGATGCGTTGGAGAGGTTTTAGTTGGGGGCTGAAGGTGATGGCTAGTGGCGTTCTGTTATTTTCTTTGTTGGCCCTGTCCTGTAGTAGGTGACTTCTGGGTACTCTTCTGGCTCCGTCAATCTGTTTCTTCACTTCAGCAGGTGGGTATTGTAGTTGTAAGAATGCTTGATAGAGATCTTGTAGGTGTTTGTCTCTGTCTGAGGGGTTGGAGCAAATGCGGTTGTATCGTAGAGCTTGGCTGTGAATAATGGATCATGCGGTGTGGTCTGGATGAAAGCTGGATCTTGCACTTTCCTCTGAAGCATCAGGCATTGGTCATTGCCAGAGACAAGATACCAGACAGGTTAGACAAATGGACCGATGTGGTTGGGAAAATCTTATGCTCCTATGAGGCAGCAACTCTGTTCTGTTCTTTCTGGATGCAGTTCTGTAAGTTTATGAACTTGCACCATTTGCTCTGTGATTTGCACCAACCTATCTAACTTACTTCGACCTTAGTCCTTCCTGAGCAAGTGACACATTGGGCAGTCCATTTTTTCCATTTATTATGATCATTTGCTAGTTGTGGTAATTCTTTCTAAGTGATGCTAGCACATTCAATACCCTCTCTCACTGTCTTCTGCCAGTTTTTTCTTGGCCTTTCTCACTTTCAATATGTGCTTAGCATGTCCTCCCATGCTCCATACAAGGTATGTGTCCCAGCTACCTGAGCCTTCTTTCTTTGATGATACTTTCTAACATGTTCTGCTCTGTCAACTTCCTTACTCTCACATTTTGTCTTTTCATTAAATGCATAATATCTTCCTCAGGATCTGTGATGGGCAGCCTTCAAATCAATTTGTTAGCCACCGTCATCGGCCAGGTGTTACCTCCAAACAGTAGTGTGCTCACTACAGTCACATGACTGTTAGTTTGGTATGCAGACCGATGTTTGACCAGATGTTGTTCATCCTTCCAGAAGTGGTGTTTGCTTTCCCTAATCTTACATGAATATCTTCAGATGTCATCACACTCCCCACATAGCAGAAAACTCTTCTACCTGTTTGATTTTTTTTCTATCCAGGTATGCCTTTGCACCCTCATAATTTTGGTTTTCTCTGCATTTACTCTCAATCCAATTTTTGCTGCTTCCTGTTCTACCTCTGATGTATCTGATCAACATACCAAGGTGTTTATATGATGGAAGAAGATGTGCAGTAAGATTGGATATAGGCCTGGGCAAGTGGTTCGAAACGGTGACTGGAGTTAGACAAGGGTGTGTGTTATCATCAATTACTCTTTGCATTTGCAATAGACTGGGCGATAAAGCAGGCAACAACAGCTTCGTGGATGGTGAAAAAAGAGTTAGTGGAGACAAGCTACACAACCTTGACTTTGCAATGACTTTGCTTTACCTGCCTATCACTCAGAGAAAATGAATTGGCACTATCCAAGGCAACTCTCCCTCCTCCCCCTGCCAGCAGCTCTGACAGAAGCCCCTGGAAAAATAATCATTAAGCAAACATCTGTGCCTTTCCTTATCGATCAGCATCTCAACAGCCCCAATAGTGAGGGCTGACATAAAGGATCTGCCAATTTTACCAGAACCCAAACTTGGAGATGGCAGAGATTAGCGGAAACTCTGACACCAGAGTAATAAAGACCTAGAGATGCACCAAACTGTGTGAAGCAGCAAATTGCAGCTCTCCTAAATGCATTATGTGCACCCTGGTACAATATATGTCAATTTTTACAATAAGACTCTCCCTTGAGAAGTTGCTGTAGGATTACTATTGTCATCTGTCTAGTGTCATCTGTCTGGTGATGGTACTTGATCATTTTGGCAGATGACAACACTAAGTAAGCTAAAAACCTAAATATTTTAGCTTTCATGATAAAAAAATCCATTACACAAAGGATTTCTTTTTGTTAACAGTGTCTGTGCTGCACTTAAGTCATGTGCCTGTGGAAGAGAAGGGGAAAGAAAGTAGGGACATGGTTGAGCAGGAGACAGGTGAATAAAATTATTCCCCTTGGGAAAACTAGCTAACATTACATGACCTGCCTGTCAGCCTCAAAGTCAGAATCACTCAAGAAACATGGGCAATTTAATTTGCACGCAAAGAAAGAAAATTATGGTGAAGGCTGCTGTTCTAGGCTCCCAGAAGTAGAATTCATATGGGGACTGTTGTCTAATGTCTATATAGTGTTTTCTGAGGGACAGAACTCATCAGTAATAACTTTGCCATAAGATGGAGATGCCACTTAAATTATGGATCTCCCCAAACTCTATCAACGGGAGGCTAAACTGGAAACTTGCTAGGCTTCAGGCGGCTGCTCAGAGTTGGCAAAGTACAACCAGATTGCCGCTACCTCACCTTTCACATGGAGGTGGGACCTGTGGGGAATACAAAGCCCAGCATGGAATGTGGGCTCCACATGGCTCCACACAGCAATGAGTGCTGGCACCTGCTGTCTCCAAAATCTTCATTAAAAATGAGTGTTGACATGACCCAAATTTTGCTGCAGGCTGAAGTTTGGTCACATCTGACTGAGACAACAATCTATAATCCAAGATGAACTTGAAAAAAATTTGGACAGTTTGTGCTGGATGCTCAGACAAGAATTTCAAACTGAACAGAACCATCATATCACTTGAGATTTGCTCATCTGAGTGAGAACAAGCTTATTAAACACAGATCAGTGCAGGGATGCTTGTGTTTCATCAGCTCCTTTCAGCCTTAACTGCCTAACTCAATAAAAGGCCTTTACAACCATCACTAGAGTGTCATTCTGATTATGTATCATGCCAACCTAATCTAAAATGACCAGCCAAGCTCCCTTACAACTCTTCCACATGCAATGAGCTTGGATTCGCAGAAGCTCATAAGACTAAGGGATCGTTCTCTGAAGGATGGCAGAGGGTCTTTTCCTCCCCATCCCACCTTCTAACAGCTGAGATAAAATAGTTTGTGCCTGTTGGCATAGCTGTTCCCCTGTGATAAGCTACCACAGGGGAGTCATTTTCAAAGTAAATAAGTTAGAAAAGGAAAAAGAAAATATCCTGGCATACAAGTGAACATGAAGCAGGTGTTTATGTGACAGAGGTTGCCAGTATTAATACAGGCATGAATGGAACAGCAATATCTCTCTGTGAGAAGAGGATTTAATCACTCCAGCCATGTGCAGGGAACCACAACTGCTGGCCCATCATCATCAATGAAACAGATTATTTGTGAACTCAGTGTAAAGAGATAAAATTCTTGAACATTAACAGTCAGTCAAACCTCATCCCCACAAATGCCTGAAGAGCACTGGATTTCTTGCAGTGAGTCACAGGGTCTGGAACAGATCTGAACAGATAAGGAAAAGGTCATGGGGAATTAGTATTTCAGAGTCTAGGCTCATTTGTTTATGCTTGGGCCATTGCTTCCAAGACCACAAGAGTTGAGGGAATGATGTGCTCACAGATTGGTTTAATTTTGGGGCATTAGCACCACCAGAGTGTAACAGCCACAAAAATCTTCTCTAGCTACCTTTTAGAAAGCTGACCTTCGAGCCTGTATTTAGTCTACTCCATCCTGTTACTTCTGGTGGCCTCCAGACACAGGGGGATGGGGATGTTTGGGATCAGAGAACAGTACTTCTACTGCTAGGAAGTCCTTAGGATGAGGGTTACCATAGCATCCAGAAGAGGACATTTGCCATCCTGTCCAGCTTTCAGTAATACCACTATCCATGGGAGAAAGCTTTTAAGTATGTATAAGCCCCTGAAGAACTGTAAGGACACAATGACAGCAGAAGCTGTGATTTTATGGGGGTTTCCTTCTACCCACACCACTGTGTCCTTCACAATCATCTGAAAAGCACATTTCTTCTAACTGGCTGAGTTGCAGAGACATCACTTCCTTGTATAGAGCGAGCAAGCCAATGCCACAGCATCCTCTCAGTGGATTTCATCTGGAGAAAACTTATGTACCAGCAACAAAAGTATTCATTTCCATTTTCATATTATTCACTTCCAAGTCTAGCTGGGGCTATTATTTAATACTGATACCAATAAGCAGGGAAATACAAGTAAGACCATAGTCTAACTTGGACATTTGTGACAGACTCCTATTGATTTCTTACATGGAACCAGGCTAGAATGTGGCCCAATCTCCTTAACATAGTTTTTCCTTTACATTAATAGACGGTTATCAGGAAACATTTACTAAAGGTGAGATATGTTAGGATGTGAAAGTGTCTCCTAAAGGAAGAGGTGTAAGCTCCATTATGTTGGCCATTTCAAACTTGTGGGGCAAGACAATGAAAGAAACAATCCTGCGCTAGTTCCTCAGGACAGGAGACTAGAAGAGCTGATAGGTCTCTAACTAGTAAAAACAGTTTTCTCCCAGCAATCTATAATAAAACAATTTTTGTGCAGTATTCCAGAAAAGAGTATTCTGCTAAGAAAAACACAGGCCAGAGGTGCATCTATTTGTGCTATATTACAATTACTTATGGACAGTCTAATATATTTAGATTATGAAGTGGTTAGAAAACAAGACATTTTCCAGTTCCTGACACTGACATCAATTATGTTAATGCATCTCAATGATGCATTGATAGTTTACAGCCTCATTAAACTGAATGGACTTACAAAGCTTCTTAGAGCCTCAGTCTTGCCCTGGGTAGCTTCCCATTCCTCTGTCTTCTAGTTAGGTTCTTATAGAGCACCCATCACTAAGGTATGTGCACCTTCTGCTTGCACGCACGCACTCTCACAGACATTGTCTCTTATGAAATCAGGATGTCTGCTCAGCTGGAAACTTCAGAATGCAGCCTGGGCTCTGCCTTATGTGAAGTACCCAGAACTGGGTGTCTGGGATTACGTGATGATGAAAGACATTTACTTCTATATAGTGGCTTTAGACCAGTGATGCTGCCCATCCTCAACAAAGTTTATGATTTATAAACAACAGGCCAGATATTCAAAGTTCACAGTTGTAGGAATCATCTACGTAATTTAGAAGTCCAAATACCAAAACCTCACTCACAACAGACCATATGTGTATACACCTGATTTGCTCTTGCCCACTTGTGCATGCCAGGTCTGAACAAATGTATGTGTGCACCTGCATGTGCTTCACCTTGAAACTTGGCTCTAGACATACAAAGGAATAATTTTTCCCACCACCAAAATGCAGCTACCTCTTCACTGAAAGTGGCCACTGTTTACCAGTTTACAGAAGTACAGCATTCACCTGCACTTCCTCAATGTTGCTTTACACTGCTAAACAGATTTAGTCCTAGAGATAGCTGTATTTCAGTGTTAAGTCAAGCAGCCCCATACTATTTGCCTACCTCACCCAGGTCTTCTGAAGTTTAATATTCAGAAGCACTTTGAGACACTTTGAGACTGAAAGGCACTACAGATGTGCAAGGTTCTGTTAATACTTCAGTTAAAGCTTTGATCTGTGTACCGTTGCTGTGCAGGAGTTGTTTCTGCAGGCCAGGAAGAAACCCATGCAGCAGTCAGACATCTTGTGGCTGGTGGAACAGAGAATCTGTGTATTTCTTCTGTTTCTCCCTGAATGTCTCAGTAAAACAAGTAGAAATCAAAAGAAAGAAAAATCTTCTCTGCAGGTTGATATTGTAGTTAATTCTGTATCTGCTAGACATAGGCAACTGCCCAGTGATTGCTTTTCACCCAGAGATATTCCTGTGATGTGCCTGCTGTTTGTTAAAGGCCCCCTAGGACTCTGCCTCTATGTCCATGGCACTCTATTGCTGACTTTTAGAAAGTCATGGGGAAGATGGACACGTTTTCTTTTCTGGGAGCACTGTATATTGGGGGGAGGAGAGGGACTTAGGAAGATAGGAGACAGGCTAAGATCTTTATATGGATGGTTTCTTGATCCTACCTTGAGCTGTGATGCAGCCATAGCCCCTGTTATTGCTCTCCTGAAAGATATTAATTTCTTTAGTACAGCCCACAGGGGTACTTAATCGGCAACTAATAGAGGGTGAGCTACAAAATGAATTTGAAACCAAAAATGTTCCCTGTTTATGTGAATTTTGCTCTATATTGTGAAGGTAAAATTATGTTTCCAACAAGATCTGTACCATTTAGCCTTTCCAAATGGGATTCAAAGGACCTGTCATGATGTTGTTACAAGCTTAAACCACCACTGATTAAAATAGGTGAGTCTGTCCTTTAGAATTACAATCAAACTTTGGAAGAAGGCTCCAGGCTAGAGTTTCAAAGCTGACCTCTCCACTGTGCTGTCATTTGATAACTTAGCTGCATTTCCCCTGTATTTTCTGTTTGGATCCCTACTAGTAGATGGTGATCTTACCAGTATAAAGACCTTGGTGAGACTACTAGAGCAAGCTGGGATCTTCCCAGAGCAGTGAGAAATTGAGTACATTCTCCTCAGCACTGTCCTCGTTTAGGTTTCTTCCTCCTTTCATACTGAAGGATATTTTTGGTACTCTGTCTGCTAATACTCATGTATGCGATACTTGCGATGGGCAGCATTACATTGTATGAGCTGGGTGAAACCTTGTTATGAGTTGCATTAAAACGTTGTTGAGATTGATGGGCGTGAACACAGACTTCAACAAACATAACTGTAAGGATTAATTAATCAAAATCCCCCACCCAAGTCAAGAATGCTGGCTGAAAAGAAGTATGGGCCTGTAAGTTAAGAATCTACTCCTTTTGCTGTTGGTTTCTGCTGCATTTGGAGAAGCAAGACTTCGTACATTCCTTATAAATAAACAAGACTGCACCAAAGAAAATACCAGACTCCATCATCAATTTCTACTCCCAACTGGAACATAAGTGATGTTTGTTGAGCCCTGGTTGTGTGTAGATTTTGGAAGAGTAACATCACTTATCTTTTCCCCCTCAGTCTGAGCCCTGCACTATCTAGGCAACAGGGTTTGCACATTTGTGTACACGAAGAGAAGATAAAAAACTAGCAAAGCACACCACAACCAGTAAAACTCTTGAGTTCTTCATACACAGAGAGCCACCACTGACATAAGATACATGGAATTAAACACTGATGCTAGAGCATCAGTTGCTATCAGACAAAGGGCACTTTGAAATCCATTCAAAGCACACAAACCAGAATTTTTATATCTGGGGTTGCTAAGGTTAGGCATTTAAAGCCCTGTTTAGGGCTGCAAATTAAACTGGCCTGATTTTCTGAAGTTCTGAATGCCCAACAATTTTTTACAGTGGTCCAGGATAACTGTCACCTCTGAAAACGCAAACCATTTTTATTTAGGTCCAACATTTAGGTACCCATATTTGAAAATGTTCTCTCTCTCTCTTTTTTTTTTTTTGGTAAAATATAGAATATTCTTTTGTAAAATATAGAACATAATCTCAATTTCTTCTGCATTGTTCTCACACATTTTCCCTCCAGAGATTACAATGGTATGTTCTGGCAAGAAAAGCAAAAGTGCACTGAGACTGTGTACTACAGCTATTGAACTCAACATTCCCATTGGCTTCAGAGATTCACACTTTGATAACAGAATACTTTTATTTTGTGTTATATGCCAATACAGGCCTTGCCATTAATTTGGAATTCTGCCCAACTCTGCCCGACTATCTCCATTCACAGAAGCAACATGTAACAGCACCAGATTCTATTTGTCAAAACTGGTCATTATTTTCAAGAAAACTCCAGACGAGAGATTAAGCACAAAAGATCACTTTATTCCTAAAATCACATCCATATCACCTTGTAGAGGTGCACTTCTAGTTTTCAACACTGTAAATATATATCTTTTTTTTTTGTTTAACATATATATTTTAAAGGAAACAAACTAAGAAATAAATACAAAGCATAACAGTTTCAACTTTACATTTGCTTTGAGCATTGTCTGGTCTGGCATTCACTCTGAGGAGTTTTGCTCCTCTTTGAAACACTTAAAAAAAAAAAAAAGAAAGAAATCCAGAGCTAGCTCTCCAAAATCCTCAGGTAATCAGCTTTCTCATCCTCTTTCAATACAAAACATTCTGGAGCATGCTTGGATTGTCTTATATCAGTTTTACAATTCTAAAATCCTTCATTACTAATACACATGCTTTCTGGGAGACAATGTACAAGGATCAGAGTAATAGTCGTGTTAGTCTGTATTCGCAAAAAGAAAAGGAGTACTTGTGGCACCTTAGAGACTAATCAATTTATTTGAGCATAAGCTTTAGTGAGCTACAGCTCACTTCATCGGATGCATACTGTTTCCATCGTGCATCCGATGAAGTGAGCTGTAGCTCACGAAAGCTTATGCTCAAATAAATTGGTTAGTCTCTAAGGTGCCACAAGTACTCCTTATCTTTTAACGTACAAGGATGTAAATGTTCACAGAAAATTCCAGGTTACAAAATGTTCGTTTGGTAATGTACATGTCCACTGGTGAAGAGTTCCCAAAGCAGCAAGGAAATCAGTACTAAAGAAGTTTGCTGCTTTGATCGATGCGAACCTTACAAGACCAGACAATTCCCAAAGTTATTGATTGCATAACTGCAGGACAATCTGGGACTGGGGCTCTACATCAAATCTAATTAGTCAAAATGGTTAGCAATGCACATAAACTGCAGTATAAAATATGCCACCAAGGTCATCAAAGCATGCTATGGATGGAATTATTCTTACATGATCGGCACAGCTCACCACAATTGCACAGCTCTTTCTCGCAGCCAGGCATCAAGGACTGATACAGCAATTTTTATAAGGGTTTTACAGTTAAAGATGGGCTACAATAGTCAATTGCAGAAAATGTCATGTTTCTTCAAACACAGAGAGGAGATTGGATATGGCAAATGTTTTGCTTTGAATGTTCCATTGTCAGAAGCGATGCCCCTTAAAGGTTCCACTTGGAATGAGGGACAAGTATGGGACTGAATGGGTGTGGCTCTGAGCTCATCCAGTAAGTACCTCTTTCTGGGGGCAGTATTCCCAAAAATGAAATCACCGCGTGTTGGGCTGGTATAACTACATCTATATGGGCATTTTAAGAGCACCCAACAGCTCCATCACAGAGCAAGTATTTTAGCATCAGCGCATCTCTGTTCACAACAGGGTGTGAGGTAGTTTAGAACCAAGCTATGGAAGCCTATTCTCAAGAAACCTGGTAAAGGGGGAAAGATGCCAAAGGACGGTTAATGCACAAAACCACCATTATATAACACAACTGGCAGTCTCTGCTGGGGAGGAATGGGACCAGGGAGTCTGCTGCAGGTCAGGAATGAGGACCATTGACAGATGAGTGGAGAAATTCATAATAGGCCCCACATGCATTAAGCCTGGCCCTAACATTTCTTTCATGAGCTTTGAACCAAGGGCATTAAAATTTACTCCACAAAGAAAGCCCAGCTATTAAAAAAATTATAATAATGAAGTCAATATAGGAGAGAGGAACCCAAAATATTACAAGAACCTCGTGTCTCAAGATTCTCAGAGTAAGTTAGTAGAAATTGAGTCCTAAATGAATAGATTAGCTGTATGGGATGTTTGAATCTAAAAAAAATTATCTACTTTGTATTTGTTGCTCTGGCAAGACATGCTCAATGGATACTTTCTTTTGCCAATGCAACTGACTGAAAATATTCTCACAATACAATAAATGTATCAGTGTATTGTACTCGTGAATTCCAGGAGTGGAGAAATGATGGTAATGGTGCATGATGTAAACTACACAATCCCACACAAAGCCTGATCCTGCACCCCTTGAAGTCAATGGCAATCCCCTCATTGACTTCAGTGGTGAATGATCAGAGCCACAACGCATGCAGACAGTGAAAGCGGGTGCTTGCCTGGTGCCTGGATAGATTGGCTTAAACTTTGCACCTTAATAATTCTCAGCTTTCTACTACTTACAATGAAAGTTTGGATTCTAATGAATTGGGACTTGTATACATTACTCAGGTATGGGGCAGAGAGATGAACAGCTAAGTCCCTTCAGTTCATCATCATTCAGAAAAATATATGTTAGGTGCAGAAAGGAGAAAAAAAACAGGAGCAGCGAGTAGAGACAAAAAAAGAGGAGCTGGTAGCCCTGGGGCATCCCTGTTGAACCCTTCCCCTAGAAACTATTTCTGCATTGTTCTTTACAGTCTATTCTCCATGGCTTTATGTTCACTTTTGTTATAATCCTTTCCATAACAAAATCTAGATTATAAAATTCTTTAAATTAAAAGAAAAAAATATGAACGAGAGTCTAAGTAAAAATAAGACTCAAATGAATTTCAGGATTCTGGTGACATGGATTTATGAAACATCTACATATACTTTCTAAGTTATATGTATGCATATATGTGCATGTTTGCAACTACACGACAATCTCATCATCAGATGGCTCATTATGAGAGCACTTGCTAATATAAGATTGGTATACTTCGACTCTTAACCATGTTAAACCCCATACTCTTGTTATATAATCTCTCTTCATATCATTTAAAATATTTACTTCCTAATGCCTGTAAATTGCATTTTACCTGTACAACAGTCCCAAATTAGGAAATGTTAATAAAGTCTTTGTTATAAAATGAGTACAAGTGGACAAACACAAATGTCAAAGCAGAATCTTATCAACCCTCTGTATCAGATTATGAAGTTTTGGATTTCCCAGTCCTCCTACCAGCATTTAGCTTTAATCTGTTACTTGAAGCTCCCTTTGCACCCTAGGCTGCATCTCTGCCCACTTTTAATAATAATCCTATTTTTTCCAGGTCACATCTATATTTTCCTCTTGCACCACATAGTCCTGAAAGGTAGAAAGCAGAAAGAACCTGCTTCAGGTCCTTAGTAATGAAGCCATTTGTGATTCCTTTGAAAGTGTAGTTTCTGCATGTGTCAAATTCCTATGAGAAATTCCTGTGAAGAATTTAGCAGCTGAATTAAACAAAAAGCAACAAACATATGTAGAAGGTGCCAGACAACAGTTCTAGTGGCTGACTATACTTCAAGGGAAGTACAATATCTAAATGTTTTCATAAAAGGAGAATATTAATTGAAGGGGAACTCTTTATACCATCTATCTATACACATAAAGGTATGTACGTGCTAGGTATTTATCATAAATCACCTGCATCACACAGAGACTACAGGTATTTGTATAGTCTCAAAACATTACCAAGAAAAAGAACTACTCTATTTCCTTGTAGGTGTGTAAGTTTACTAGTGTTTGTTTAGGGAGACGCTTCAATAATTGTTATTGAGTCAGATTACATGGCGCACGGTCTCAAGGTGTAGGCACTGGTCTGAATAAGTACAATACAACCCTGCTTATCCAAAGGTTTCAGGAGACATTTGACACCTTCAGATAAACAGCATTTTGTTTGATAGGATATTTAAGTCAGTTCTGTATATGCCCCAGAATCCTCAGACAAACATACCATAGAGTGTTGCTGATGTTTCTGCCAGCTTTCATGACTCACCAGACAGCACTGAAAATCCTGGGAAACAAGCTTACCTTCTGTTAACTGGGGTTTGATTCATTGGGATTGCACACAAATAATGCATGGGCTGAGGTGATCAATAAGGAAATAGTTCTAGTGAAAGTTCTGGGGATACATTGTTAGTTTTTATATTGCACCAACAATGCAGTCCCACGGCACTTCCATTGCCTCTACCACAGCTCAGGGCCTGTAGCAACAGAGGGGGGCTCCTGTTTACTCCCTATATGAGGATTTTAGTGGTTTACCTGATGCAGTCTGAACTGCAATTCCCAGCACACTTATGTAAGGGATACAGCTCAATGCTCTGAAAAAAGTTATACTTATCATTCTATTAGACTGGGGGTGAGGAGGTGGGCGAAGAGATAATTCTCTGATTTCGCTAATAATGACTTATGCCAGCAGGGTATTATTACTCTGAGTAAGGTTTGTTATTCAGTTACTGCCACCATTCATATATGTTACAGTAATAAAATGCATGAGTAACTAAACATAAGTGATGTGTAACTCAACTTCCATCAGCTGTAAATTGTAGCCATCCTATGGGAAAATGGCAGGAATTTTCAGATTCCCCCCATGAGAATCCCATATATCACAGTTGTCATCTTGGATTCCCTTTGTCTAAGATAAGCTACATGGCAATTTCAAAAGTTTAAACTGCTGCTGAAGCATTTTAAATCTAAAACAAAGGACCCAGTTTTGCCGTGAGATGTGGGCACAATTCCTACTCATATCAGTCAAAGCTTTCTAATGAGTGCTTGTGGATTCCAACTGACACTCACAAAAATCACGTGTAGGAGAGCTGGCTAAAGTACAGCCTGCACACTTCCACAAACACCCTAATTTTTAATATGGACGTTCACTCCAGGGAGACAACAGGTCACAGCATACAAGGGAGCCAAGTGGGACCTGTAGTGTCTACAGACTGCACTATTGTCCTGAAGATGGAGATATGCAATTTGCTCTATTTTATGTGTGTTACTTACAGCCAAATTACAAACATCCCTCAACTGGGAACAACATGAACACCCCGGGCTTGAATGTCCACTGTTTCACACCTTGTGTACATCACTTTTAAGTGACCATAAAAAGGGTATAATATGCTACCAAATTACAATAGTAGCATTTTATACCCAGTTGCTCAGGTGCAAGGCCTCATCTAGACCAGAGTACCTGATTCTGTTGTAACTCAAGTTCATCAATTTACCTATTAGCCTAAGTTCACTAACAAAACTTTAAATGCTTTGTCTAGCTGCCCCAAGCTTTGGAATACACTGAGAGATCGGGACCAGAAATGAGCATTTGTATCTTAGAGCACAGGTTTTTGGAGCATCTAGATTAACTTTTACAACTGTCTAGGCAAGGTGGGTGAGGTAATATCTTTTACTGGACCAGCTTCTGTGGTGAAAGATACAAGCTTTTGAGCTACACAGAGCTCTTCTTCAGGTAGAGCTCTGTGTAGCTCAAAAACTTGTCTCTTTCACCAACAGAAGTGGTCCAGTAAAAGATATTACCTCACTCATCTTCTCTCTCTAATGTCCCAGAACTACCATGGCTACACCACCACTGCACTTTACAATTCTATTAGTTAATTCAAATTAGCAGGCAATCAATTAACTTACAAGATCAAGACTGTAGCTTGAATAAATCATTAATAGATACACAATTGGGAGGCAGTGGGTAATCAGGCCCTAGACTCTGGAACCTGTAAATTAATATTTCTAAAATATGTCCTTGCACCATGGCAGCTAATTTGACTTTATGCATGCACAAGATTGTTGTTTTTAACTGGCTTTGATGTTTCCTAATGGCTACAACCATCACTACTATAACTTCCTAAAAACGTATTCCAAACTCACCCCAATGGTATCTGAGCACCTTGCAAAACTTATATAAAGACAACAAATACTTCCTAAAAGGAAAATAATTACAAAATTCCCATTTGCCAGAAAAGTTCAAAAACTGAGTTAGTCTAGTCTCTGATTCCATATTTTATATTCTTGGGTGGGCATCGCATACATTTTGGTCCAACAGAACTAGTAGCTCTATCTAACAATGCAATAATAAACTCTAGTAACTTTACCTTCTAGTCTCTGCACTGACTCTGTCTATGCATAATATTGTTAAATGATCTGTAGTTATTAAAAGTTCATATTTTATCAATTGAAGAAACCCTGAAAAATCGGTTTCATTTACCTACAGTATTGAATTACCAACATCATGACTAAGGCCCTACTTAACTTGTGATATTGCAGACATTGGGGATTCTGCAATATAAGGTTTCCACCGCAATTTTGTCAGGCTGGCAGCTGACAGCGGAACCCGTCCATCAGATGGGCGCTGACAGTGGGAGCCCTGGCCCTCAGCCCCGTGCACGGCTGACAGCAGGAGCCCCGTCCATCAGCCAGGTGGCTGACACTGGGAGCTTCCACTGTCAATCCCACGCACGGCTGACAGAGGGAGCGCATTTTCCAAATTACTGCAAATAATATAGGCCCATTATTACTCTTCTGCAATTTCCCATGTCTTGTCCGCGACTCAACCGCAATTATATGACAATCATCCCACAATTCAAGTAGTGCCTTAATCATGACCTTTCACCTCCTTCCTCTATCAGAAGAGCCTACCAACTTGTCAAAGCAGATACAATACAGAAAATTCTCTAATTTAATGTTATAATAATAAAAATACATTAAGGTGAAGATACATTAACTGCATTAGAATTTTCCACAGCACTAATAAGCACTGAACTCCAGTGGGAGTTGTAGTCAGGACAAACATGCAGAATTGATTTCTAAAGAAAGAGAAATAAATGGAGCTCCAGAGGAAGCAAACTGCACTGAAGCACCAAGTTTCCTCTACATGAAAAAGGCTAATTTCACCTCTGTGCTAAACATCTCACATCAGCCTTGAATTCACTTGTTTTGTTATAGTTCAAACTGAACATGTTACTTTTGCAGAAGATAACGTAAAAATAAAAAGTACACACTGCAAATTCCTGGAAGAAAACAAATTTAATTTTCTTTGCCTTTTACCACATTGCTTCATTGTCAAAAGGAACTTCTTAAACGAAGGCTCATGAAATGGAAAACTGTGCCTCTGCATTATCAAATGTCCCTCCATGGAAAAATAAAAATACTTGCTTCTTTCAGTGGTACACTAGTTTCCTTTGCTAGAGAAAGACAAAATTATATTTTTGTTGCTTTTTAAATTAAAGAAAGTCTAAACTGATCTTTCAGGAGCTTGTTTGTAGGGTTATTTGACAATGGTTTGGAAAACAGAGCCGAGCAATTTTTGCTCAATTCAAAAACTCATTTTCCCAGAGAAATCAGTTTTACAAATACGGCCTGCTCTTGCTGAAAATATGGTTTGGTTTGGTGCCAGACGTTTCTGGGAATAAAAGTGTTTTTAATGTATTTGGAAGAAAGAGACACTTAATTAAAAAAGGAAACTTTAAAGGTAACTCTGCTGAGCACCACATGAGCTTGATGCTAGTCTAAACTGAAGCTAGCATTGGGAGAAAACAGAGGAAATGAAAAAGAATAAGGAAAAACTGAGGGTGGAGTTTATCGTTTTTAATGTCAAAGTCAATTTAAGTGCTAAATAGAAACAATGTCTCTAGAGTGAGAATATAAACAAATGCTATTAGCATAGAGATCTAACAACAAAACTCTTACAGTCTGACAGGAGACAAGAGAACATCTGGTCAGTCCTGTTCTATCTCAGTCACAGATAAAATATATAGTTATAGTATGCTATATAGTTCAGAGTACCTGTATATATCCCATCATCCTGAAGGGACACACTTTTTAATGGTACATCTAAGCAGCTCAACTATGCTTTTAGTTCTTTCCACCAAGAAACAAGCTAAAAACTCAGAGCAGGGTTGACAAAAATCATACATGAATACCAGAATTCCATTAAGCAGCAATCCCACAATGAAGAAAATCTATAAAAGAACTGGAAAAAGCTGAGGACATTTATACCAAAATATAAATTAATCCTCCTGCCTCACCACTGGCACATTATATTGGAAGAGAATGTTCATGGCAGAAGAGCATACCAGGCAATAAATAGATTTTGTGGGTTTTTAAAGACTGAGCAAAAATGAGATGCTCAAAACATACAACTCCAAAACCACCAACATTACTCGTTATACAAGACTAAAAGATCCAAACCACAAAATGGAAAGTGGTGGGGTTATTTTGGCTTGCAAAGGTTTGAAAATTCTGTGCCAACACAGACACAATGACTCACTTCAGAGACAGGTTCAAAGCACAAATAATTATCAGAGAGGGGACTAACAGGTGTGTGAAAGTGGCATGATGTGATGGGGAATCGTAATGTTAAAAAATTCCTATTTGTTTGTGAGGAAGGATGAGGTAATTTATCTCAGCTGTGGCTGACATACTTTTTTTGGATATTTGAAGTTCTACAGATCCTGTTGCTCTGCACTTTGAGAATTTCTCACATGTACTCTGCTATAGGTTAATCTTTCAAATTCTTCATGTCCCAAAACTGGGGTGAATAGAGGCCTGGGTGGCTAGTAGATGTAATAAGAAATCTAGAATATATAGATATCTTTGATCTATGAAGCCTCAGAGGGCAAGATCAGAGAGAATGCGAGAAGGAGGGGTGTAGACTGATGGCTTCTAAAGAGTCTTTTTTTGGCTCAGCAGCATTCTACAGAATAATTGTCCATGTCTGGGAAGTATACATTCAAAACCCTGCACTTTGTCTGTGAGAGTCTAAACCCAGGGACAATTGGTACAGATCTATTTCGTTCTTATGTTACAACACTCCCTACAATGGTGGCAATTAGAGCTAACAAAACTGGAAAATGATGTAATTTGTTTATTCACAGTCTGAGAATAGTGAAATTAGTTGTTAATTTATTTGTAGTCTCTTGCCAATGTCAACTCTGATGCTGAAGGTTCAACCCAAGAAAGACAAGGCAGGTTCCATGCTACTCAATAGGTCCAGCAAAGATTACAATTGTCAAGGGATTTTTGTTTGTTTCTTTTTAAATAAAAGTTTAGTCTAAAATTTTCTACCTCTGTACTTGAAGTTAATCAAAGAGCTCTGTACCCAAAACTTAGTCTGAATTCCACTATGCTAAATAAATGTGGTAATCAGCAGCCAGTGGTAGCTGATGGCTCATGAGCAATATTCCACATGCAGAGCACCACTACTAAGCACTATGAGCCATGACACCTAATAAAATGTATCACGTAATGTCCATGCATCTCCAATAAGAACCATCTTGATTCAGGCTATGGGGGCAAACGGTTTGGGGAGGGAATACAGGAGCTAACATGAGAAAGACTGAAGATGGGTCTGGCGATAAGGAAAAAAAGATAAAATTGCGAAAGTTATTCAACTTTACAGGAAATATATCAGAAAGAGGAAACATTTCTTTTTTTCTCTGTCAAGTGTCTGCTGTTTTGTAGCCACCATGCTATCTGTTCCTTCATGCTTTTAGCCCAACTGGTATTCAGAAAGAAATTCTTTCAGGTTAAGCAGTGTGATAGATTGATATACAACTCATTATATCATTATGTTCAAGCAGAGGAAAATCATATTTGACTTGACTAACTCTGACTTGTCATCTTGTTTTGCTCTCGCAAAGGTGTATTAGACCAACAGAAAAAAAATTCCAGGTCGATAAACTTGGACAGTAGATGCTCCAAAGATCATGTACTTCAGAAGAAATATCAATCTTTCCTAATTATTTTTGCCAATGACATCAATATTGTGTGTAAAAACAGAACCTCTTCTTCCCACACGGGCAAGCCCAGTGAGATGTAGAGCTTTTGCTAAGTCACATGGACTGGAGATTAGAGGATCCTGGTGATCACAATGTGAAAATGCTCAAGATTAAGAAAAAAAGCAGATAATCTGATCAAGTTACAAAGGACAAGTAGGACAGTTAACACTGAGATGTAAATTACTAAAGCAAGAACCAATGAAGAGTCAGATCAAACTACAATAGTTACATTAATTTTTTTCCATGAAGATTATGAGAAAAGTGTATAAGCGGCTTTTTAAATCCCTAGTTGAACACTGTAGTCTATTATTTTCTTTGAAATATTTTTGACTGCAAATTCTCATTTTTGTATTGCTGAGTCTGATCAGCAGCATGCCAGTGGTCAGCTGTAATTCTGCTTTTCTAAACACAAACACCACATTTGACAAATTTACAATAATTTTTGTAGAAATTTAAGTAAAACTTGAAGAGTCATCTTTGAATTAAGCAGATAGTTATCTACTTGTCAAACTGGAAGCTTGACTAGGAATTTCCCGCTTGGAACATAGATAAGAAATGACAATTTCGTAACTCAACAATTCAAGTAAAGTCAGAATTAAATACAGCATCCATGAATTGATTTGTTTTTATCATGAGGGTTTTTTCCTTGTCATACCAGGTGATACACATGCCTGTTACTTCCCTAATCTATTGTACTGTATGTACTACAGCCGAAAATAAGGGAAAAGTCGGACACCTAGTCAAAATGATTTAGAAAACAGCTTATCATTTACAAAGAACTATGGATTAAGAATAATTTAAAAAAATAAAAACAATCTATTTTCCCTAGTGATGTAATAAAGATCATCATTCTGTTTCCTAATCGGTGCCTTCAGGTAACAAGTACTTAATTTATATTCCTTCCAGTCTATGGTTCATATGCCATTTTTGTATTCCAATCTGGCTCTGCCTTTTATTTCCTTCCATTCTCCTTTCCTTGGTTAGATTAAAGAGGTAGGGTGTTAATGGGGAACTTGATATAGATTGAAGATCTATTTTATCCCCCCGGAGACCACCCTGATTTGAACAAATTGAAGAGAGTGAAGCAGCCCCTTTGTGTCCTTGCAAAGCCTTTTCCATTTCAGCATTTCCAGCTGGCAGGCATGGTCCCCTTTGTTCATTGAGAGAACAAGAAAAAAGGTGCCTGTACAAGAAGGTTGTGAATAATTTCGTATAGCATCATGGAGACTGCAAAAGCTCCTTTCCACTCTCCTTTATGGTTGGTGAGCATGTGTACGTGAGGTGGATCCAGTGAGGGAGTGCAGAGAACTGGTGCTTGAGGCTCGAACTGGGCGAGAAACAAGCTGTTGTGTGCCAGTGCCCAGTTCTGCTGTTGCCACTTCCTCGTTACTCTCTTCCTTGTGGGCACTGTTTTGTGCTGGACACTCAAAATGCACACAGTGAAACACCTGGGAAAAAAAATGAAGAGATAAGCAAAACAATTAACAGTAGCGAAAGTGTGAACAGAACTAAACAACACCTTCAGTGAAGCATGCAGGCAACGTGCCAGTGCCAAAGGGCTGATCCAAGCTAGAATGTTTCATCGTGGGCTTAACAGCCTGTGTTCAGAACCCACAACTGTTAGGGTTGAAACAAATGCGAGTAACAGCCATGTAGGGGGAGAAGGCCTTAGCCGATAAGCCTTTATGTCTGGTAGCCTTTAGTTTGAGGTGCTGAGCCTGAATTCAGTCAGATAGATAGTTCTGAGGCATATGGGGACATTTTGGTGATTTGGAAAAATCCTTTAGTTTGCAAAGCAGCATATCTATAATCTAAAAGCTATCAAATGACAATGAAAATGACTTAATTAAACTCCAGAAAGGCTGAACATCCACATTATCTATGAATTAAAGTGACATTGTAATGCAGATGATGTTATCTCATGACTGCCCTCTACTGTATTCAGCAACACCTCAGCAGATGCAATATTTTGCAGTACACAGAAATACAGGATTTGCCAGGTCCAAGGAGACCATTGCTTCATCAAATGCAGAATTCTGCTTCAAGTAGCAGCCAACAATTGATGTTTCAAGATGTGATCATTGTGCAAGCAGTACATAGGGGAACTCCTTCCAGACCCTGCAGGTGATTATCTTAGGCCCTAAAACAGGAAGATTTCCCTTTCAACATTTTTCACCATATTTCCTAGGTTAGTATAGCTGCTTATAGAACACCTGTTCATGTAGCTATTCAGTGGGTCCTTATAAATGCCACTGAACTGTTTGCTTCAATGATTTTTCCATGACAGTCAATTGCACAGGTTTACCACCAACTGTGTAAATAAATCTTTCCTTCTATTAATTTTAAATTTGCTGCCAATCAATTTCATTGAGTGTCCTCTTGTTCTTCTGTCACGGCACTAGCTGAAGAGGGATGCCTGCTTAGTTTTTACTAATCCATTCATTATTTTGTATGCTATCATGCTTCTTCTTATTCTCCTCTTAAACAGTCCAAAACATTTAAATCTCATCTCATAGCCACATAAACCCACTGAAACCTCTTCAAATCTTAGCTGTCCTTTCCTAGGCCTTTTAAGTTCAGCAACATCCTTTTTGAGGTCAGATGACCAAAACCAAACAAAGCACACAAAGTGTAGACAGATCATTGATTTATACAAGACCAGTATAATATTATCTATTATTTTCTACCCTGTCTTTAATACAATTTAGAATCCTATTAGTCTTTTTCACTGTGACTGCACATTGAGCAGACATCTTCATTGAACTGTCTACAGTAACCCCTAGATCTTTTTCCTGAGAGTTGCTAGCTAATTTAGAACCCAACAGCGTGTATGAAACCAAGAGAGCTTTATTCACAGTCATGTTCTCTGTAGCTCTCTTATTATAATTTCTTGTGTCTTTCTTGGTGCCAAAATTCTTGCAATTTTTTTTTGTCGTCTGCTCTGTTATTTTCTCTCCATTTCTAGGTGTGATATATATAATGTTAGCTTCTTTTGTAAACTCATCTCTGCATTTGCAATTGCGTTGCTGTGCTGTCTTTCATTAAATAGATTTCTCAAAGACTGTGATTACTTGCTAGGCTTTAAAGTTTTGAAGGTAACAGCCACTGTCATTTTTCTAGCTTCCATTACAAGTATCAGGATTTAAGGGAATGGACTATAGCTGATCAATGCATCTTTATAGTACACTGCTTTCCTAGCAAGGTGGTATGGTCAAAATGGGTAGGGCACAGGTCTGGAAATCGAGACACTCCATGCTCCCACAATGTCCTATGCAAATAGAGTTTCTCATTTAAAATTTCATCTTATATTTATATAGTGATACATCTTTTTATACAGTAGCTATTACTAACCATTAGCTGATATCAATCTATAAAATCAGAAAAACTTGTCTCCTAAATTATACCTTTCATTGTTACCATTTCTTTTTCATACCAGGCTGTAATGTTCACCTCAGAAGCTGCCACATTGACACTACTGTGGACTCAAGAGGTGTTTTATTATTGTTTCACTTTAACATATATAGAGCAACACTACTGAAGAGGGGGGAGGATTCAGAAGAACAATCCTGGATGTATCAATTCCACTCAGTATTTGATTTATATATGTAACCACAGATAAAGTAAAAACAAACAATGATGCATGTGCTTCTTTATAAAAGCAGGAACCAATAACTCAGTATTATCCTCTAATCTGAGGATTTCTTGTGCTTCTCTTGGGAAATTTGATGAAGTTCTGGCATCCAAATAAGGAGAGCCAAACTCCCCTACATTTGTTTGAGGACAAGAGGCCTCTTGCAGCAGACATGGCACTGGTCTATCAGGGACATCATCCAAAACTTTCAGTCACAATAAACCAATGACAAAAAGACCTGAGGAGAACAAATATTCTTTTTTCTTATTTATAAAAAAAATAGAAAGACTGACAAGTACAAGGAAAAAAGCCAATGAAAACTTTTTGTACTGAAATATACCAAAACCCAATATTTCATCTGAAATTTATGGCTTTCAATTCTGTCAACAAATGGAAAAAAACACAGGAATGGACAGAAGAGTTTATAATAATTAAATAAAAACATTTACAAAATAGTTCAATGTCACCTACCAACTACAAAAAACACTCAACCATCCACTGCCATCCTGAGAAAAGTGTGGAAAAAACACAGATTATGCTCTAAAAGTCATAAAATCCAAGCTCTGACAGACCAAGTAGGGAAGTACATCCTAGAGTTGAGGACTCCTCATTGAGAACAGGCTGTCAGCAGCCCATTTTGTTTAAAATTACACTGTTTCAATCAAGAAGTCTACTATTTACGGGCAAATAAATCTGGTCATCTGAAAAAGAATGATACACAAGCGGCATGTGCCCAGATTAATTTCAAAGCATGTGCCCAGATTAATTTCCTATGTAACTGAGATAAAATATTCTGAAGGAATAAAATGAAAGGAGCAGAATAATTTATGGCTTGAATATAGATATGATAAAGGCAGGAAGTGAATGGTAAGAATTTTCTAAAGAGCATCTGATCTGATTGATTAAAAGGATGAGGAAGTCATGTAACAAATCAAAACAGATTTGTGAAAAGAACAGAACAGTAACAACGAGATACTGCTGTGTATCAATAATCTAAACAAACTGGGACACATTAAACAGGGGGAATAAACTGAGTAACACATTTATATACACTATGATAACAGCAGCTTAGATGTGGCATGTTATGTAAAGGAAGGAAGTAGGGACCTAATTCTTCTCTCTGTGAAGTCAATGGGAGTTTGGCCATCAGACTTCAAAGGGAAAAGAATACAACCCTTTAAGAAGAGCAGTCATTGACTTCTGAGTAATAAAAGGACATGATAAAAACAGAATAACAAATTTTGGAAGACTGTGGGAAAAGGCTGGTGAAATCGGATCAAATAAAAAAAAAGGAAAGACCACAGGAGAAATGGGAAGTTTTCAAAAATATATTAATGTATGCCTGCCATCTAGTGATAAGCACAGTAAGAGTAGAAGAAAAATGCTAACATGAATGAACATGGTGGTATAAAATAAAATCAAGACTAAAGGAAGAGACACAAAGTCGGTGAGATATACGATGTCAAATTCAAAAGAGGATTACAAAGTGAAATTAGTGGAGAGATTAAAAATGGAGGTAGAGAATACAAGAAACTTTTAATAAGAAGTTAAGATAAATGAATGGAAGAGCAATTCTAAGTACATCAGGAACAAAAGGTCAGTGAAAAAGGTATTAGGGCCTCCAAGAGATAGCATTAGGGGAATTTGACAGAAGTAGTAAATTCTGCTAAAAATTTAATGAATTAATTGCCTTATCGTTCACAAAAGATGAGAGCCAGAAGTAGACACACGTTTCCCAGAGGAAGCAGATACAATGCTGAAGGAAATCAGGATCATGCTAAATAGGTAATTAAAACAAAATCTAACGTCCAAAGAGTAAAAAAAAACCACAAAAAACTTTACAGTCACATGCTTATAAAGACCAAAGCTCCAAAGGAAATGGCAAATATTCATGTTCTTCAGACATATCTCAAATCGTTTGGAAACAGGGAAGGTAGTGGCAGATTGGAGAGAAGCTTGTGCAATACCTATAATTAAGCAGGAATCAGATTCTTTATCTTTTAAGACACCTTACTCAAAACATACAGGTGGCAGCCTGGCTTGTACCAGGCTGCAATTCAAATTAGAGTATTCTTGAGCTCATAAGAAGTTGCATATCTTTGTATTTGTGCAACATTTTTTTACTTAATGCTTACTAATACATAGCATTTTACATTTTTTAAAAACATTTTATAAGCACTAACTAGGTAATAATCCTTACACACTTACCTCACAGGTATGTAAGTATTATTTACCCACTTTACAGATGAGGAAAACAGGAAGGAAGAGAGTAACTTGCCCAAAGCCACAAAACATGGAAAGGGTAAAGCTAGGATTAGAACACATGGAATGAACTCCCAGCCCCACTGAAATCAATGGCAGTTTTACCACTGACTTCCATGGGGCCAGAGTTTCATCTACCAGCTCTCAGTTCCTTTCAAGAACAAGGAATCCCAGCCTGCTCACCTGCTAGGTTAACTCCCAGGCAGTCTAACCAGTGCAGCTAGGTCCTAACAGAGCTGTCTGATTGGCCAAACCACCCAATTGCCTGAAGATATCAGCAGACATGCTCTTAAGACCCACAGCAGCAGCAAGGCACTAGCTGCTTAATGCATCCACTCACGGCTGTGATCGCTCCTTAGCCTGCTTGTTCCCATGTTCTAAACTCAGATCCGGCCCTGCTCCTGCCATGGACTCAGCCTTGCCTCACTCCAGGTAATCTGGCTCTGACCCTCAGCTCCAATTCCTGGCCTGACTCCTGCTTCAACCACTAGATCTGACTCTTGCTGCAACAACCAGTGTTTACTGCCTATTTCCCAGTCCCTAACTGTTTGATCAGTCCACCAAGAGGAACCCATCAGAGGAAAAGGGGTTCAGTTCTCTCTGGCTTAGATCCCACCATGACAAATGTTTTCCCGTCACAGATAGTGGGTGCAGTGTAGGAGCTGCAGGCTCAGATTGCTGCCCTGCAGGTGTAGAATGTGGCCTTGCAAGCACAAGCTGCACAACTTGCAGCTCTGTCCACTGCTCCCCATGAACCAAAGACTCCACTGCCAGATAAATTCAACAGTGACTGTAGCAAATTCTGTGGATTTCTGAATCTGTGCTGGCTTCTGTTTCTGTTGCAATGAAGAGCACTGACCAAGCCAAAGTAGAATTTATCATCCGCTTGCTGACTGAGGAGGCCCTGGCCTGGGCTTCCGCTGCTCATGGAAAAATCTAGCCCTCTCTTGGGTCAGTTTGAAAACTTTGTGCAAGCCATGGTGGTAATCTTTGATGACCCAAATCACATATGCACAGCAGAGGCTGCGCTTCAAGCATTGCGTCAGGGGGGCTGATTGGTTGCCAAGTTTGCCACAAATTTTCAGGGCCTGGTAGCAGACACTGAATGGAAAGAGGCTTGCAGTGTTACCACTTCCAGCTTGGCTGCCATGAAAAAAACGAAGATGACCGGGCACAGATGGAGTCCTTGCTTGGCCTGGACAGTATAATCGAACTGTGCATTAAGAGTGATCACCGTCTGACGGAGCAGTGCCAAGAGTGAAGCTCAGCCTCTTGTGGCCCATTGGTTTTCCTAACCCCAGTTTGCTAACCACAGGCTTTGTCCCCACAGACTGCCCATGCCCAGTCCTCCCTTTCCAAGGCTGAAGAAAAAAAAGACATACAAAATGGCAGGTTTATGCCTGTACTGCAGAGAACCAGGACACTTCGCATTGGGCTGTCCTGCCCCAGCAAATTCCATGTCTCAGCCCCAACAAAGATGCCTGGGTTGATGTTCTTCCCCTCCCCCGAGTACTTGATATTGATATTTGTCTGCCAGTACTTTGGCAACAGCTAACCAGAACCTGACACATTTCCGACTCTCCCTCTAACTTTGACACCCCACCATATCTGAGGTCCGCCTGGAAGCGCTGGTTGATTTGGGTGCTTCAGTAATTTCATAGACTTGGACTTTGCATGAGCACATGCAATGCCCATCCAGGTGTGAAAGCTCTCCATACTCGGTGGAGTGTATCGAAGGGACACTTCTCTTGTAGGGCCTGGTTACCCACCAGACTGCCCTCTTGGAGGTTACTATCCTCCAGTTTGGGCTCATCCAAGCACCACACTCTCAGATTATCCTCAGCATGCACTGGCTTGCCACCCACAATCCACATATCCATTGGCGGGCAGATGCAGTACATTTCAGCTCCCTGCATTGTCAGCAATCATGTCTCCCAATACTCAGCCCTGGACCAGAAGATCTCTGTGCTCACTCTGCCTCCTCAGAAAATCTGAGGCCATTAGTTCACAGGGAATCTCTGTACTCTCCGCATCCCTTCCTGCCACCTCAGTGATACCTGCTGAATACCAAGAATTTATAAGAAGAATGTGTACACCTTGCCACCCCATCCACTTATGACTGCTCCATTAATCTTTATCTGGAAGTGGAGATCTCTTTTGGTTATACCTACTCTCTTTTTGAAGCTGCCTTCAAAAGAACCTTCAAAATGATTTCATTCATCCATCCATATCTCTAGCTGGGGCACTGACCTTCTTTGTAAAAGAGGAGGATGGATCTCTAATGCCCTGTTTGGAATACAGCAAGCTAAACAAAGTTACCAAACAGAATTGGTAACTCCTGTCCCCTATCAGGGAATTCTTTCAATGACTTAGCTCTTCCATGGTCTTCACAAAGTTAGACCTCCATGGAGTTTATAACCTGGTAAGGGTTAGGAAGATTGACGAGTGGAAGTCCATCTTCCATACCTGGTAGAGACATTTCAAATAGCTAGTTATGCCGTTTGGCCTGTGCAATTCCCTGGCAATCTTCTAGCATTTCATCAATGATATCTTCAGGGACATGCTACACCATTTTGTATTATCTTAATCATAGAATATCAGCGTTGGAAGGGACCTCAGGAGGTCATCTAGTCCAACCCCCTGCTCAAAGCAGGACCAATCCCCAATTAAATCATCCCAGCCAGGGCTTTGTCAAGCCTGACCTTAAAAACTTCTAAGGAAGGAGATTCTACCACCTCCCTAGGTAACGCATTCCAGTGTTTCACCACCCTCCTAGTGAAAAAGTTTTTCCTAATAGCCAACCTAAACCTCCCCCACTGCAACTTGAGACCATTACTCCTTGTCCTGTCCTCTTCTACCACTAAGAATAGTCTAGAACCATCCTCTTTGGAACCACCTCTCAGGTAGTTGAAAGCAGCTATCAAATCCCCCCTCATTCTTCTCTTCTGCAGACTAAACAACCCCAGTTCCCTCAGCCTTTCCTCATAAGTCATGTGTTCCAGACCCCTAATCATTTTTGTTGCCCTTCGCTGGACTCTCTCCAATTTTTCCACATCCTTCTTGTAGTGTGGGGCTCAAAACTGGACACAGCACTCTAGATGAGGACTCACCAATGTCCAATAGAGGGGAACGATCACATCCCTCGATCTTCTGGCTATGCCCCTACTTATACAGCCCAAAATTCCATTGGCCTTCTTGGCAACAAGGGCACACTGTTGACTCATATCCAGCTTCTCGTCCACTGTCACCCCTAGGTTCTTTTCCGCAGAACTGCGGCCTAGCCATTCGGTCCCTAGTCTGTAGCGGTGCATTGGATTCTTCCGTCCTAAGTGCAGGACCCTGCACTTATCCTTGTTGAACCTCATCAGATTTCTTTTGGCCCAATCCTCCAATTTGTCTAGGTCCCTCTGTATCCTATCCCTACCTGCCACCGTATCTACCACTCCTCCTAGTTTAGTATCGTCCGCAAATTTGCTGAGAGTGCAATCCACACAATCCTCCAGATCATTTATAAAGATATTGAACAAAACCGGCCCCAGGACCAACCCTTGGGGCACTCCACTTGATACCGGCTGCCATCTAGACATGGAGCCATTGATCACTATCCGTTGAGCCCGACAATCTAGCCAACTTTCTACCCACCTTATAGTGCATTCATCCACCCCATACTTCTTTAACTTGCTGACAAGTATACTGTGGGAGACAGTGTCAAAAGCTTTGCTAAAGTCAAGAAACAATACATCCACTGCTTTCCCTTCATCCACAGAACCAGTTATCTCATCATAGAAGGTGATTAGATTAGTCAGGCACGACCTTCCCTTGGTGAATCCATTCTGCCTGTTCCTGATCACTTTCCTCTCGTGTAAGTGCTTCAGGATTGATTCCTTGAGGACCTGCTCCATGATTTTTCCAGGGACTGAGGTGAGGCTGACTGGCCTGTAGTTCCCAGGATCCTCCTCCTTCCCTTTTTTAAAGATGGGCACTACATTAGCCTTTTTCCAGTCATCCGGGACTTCCCCCGATCGCCATGAGTTTTCAAAGATAATGGCCAATGGCTCTGCAATCACAGCCGCCAACTCCTTTAGCACACTCGGATGCAACGCATCCGGCCCCATGGACTTGTGCACGTCCAGCTTTTCTAAATAGTCCCTAACCACTTCTTTCTCCACAGAGGGCTGGCCACCTACTCCCCATGCTGTGTTGCCCAGCGCAGCAGTCTGGGAGCTGACCTTGTTTGTGAAGACAGAGGCAAAAAAAGCATTGAGTACATTAGCTTTTTCCACATCCTCTGTCACTAGGTTGCATCCCTCATTCAGTAAGGGGCTCACACGTTCCTTGGCTTTCTTCTTGTTGCCAACATACCTGAAGAAACCCTTCTTGTTACTCTTAACATCTCTTGCTAGCTGCAGCTCCAGGTGTGATTTGGCCCTCCTGATCCGCAAGGATTTCACTGTTAAGCCAAGCTGGTCGCCTGCCATATTTACTATTCTTTAGACACATCGGGACGGTTTGTCCCTGTAACCTCAATAGGGATTCTTTGAAATACAGCCAGCTCTCCTGGACTCCTTTCCCCCTCATGTTATTCCCCCAGGGGATCCTACCCATCAGGTCCCCGAGGGAGTCGAAGTCTAAGTCCAGGGTCCGTATTCTGCTGCTTACCTTTTTTCTCTGTGTCAGGATCCTGAACTCGACCAACTCATGGTCACTGCCTCCCAGATTCCCATCCACTTTTGCTTCCCCTACTAATTCTTCCTGGTTTGTGAGCAGCAGGTCAAGAAAAGCTCTCCCCCTAGTTAGCTCCTCCAGAACTTGCACCAGGAAATTGTCCCCTACATTTTCCAAAAACTTCCTGGATTGTCTGTGCACCGCTGTAGTACTCTCCCAGCAGATATCAGGATGATTAAAGTCGCCCATGAGAACCAGGGCGTGCGATCTAGTAGCTTCTGTGAGTTGCCGGAAGAAAGCCTCGTCCACCTCATCCCCCTGGTCCAGTGGCCTATAGCAAACTCCCACCACTACATCACTCTTGTTGCTCACACTTCTAAACTTAATCCAGAGACACTCAGGTTTTTCTGCAGTTTCATACCAGAGCTCTGAGCAGTCATACTGCTCCCTTACATACAGTGCTACTCCCCCACCTTTTGTGCCCTGCCTGTCCTTCCTGAACAGTTTATAACCATCCATGACAGTACTCCAGTCATGTGAGTTACCCCACCAAGTCTCTGTTATTCCAATCACGTCATAATTCCTTGCCTTCACCAGGACCTCCAGTTCTCCCTGCTTGTTTCCTCATCTTTTCAGAAAATCAGGCCTTTTACAATCATCACGTATGCAACATCCTAGAGGGACTCCTTCAACATTGTCTGTATGCTAAGCCTGAGAAGTGAGAGTTTGACCAAGATACAATTGAATTCCTCAGGTATATCATCTGTCCCAAAGGGATAATCATGGACTAAAGATCATGGACTAAAGAGGCCGTAGGCAACTGGACTTCCATGGGGTACAGCAATTTGTGGGCTTTGCCAGTTTTCACAGGAAATTTATCAAGGGCTTTCCTAGTTTAGTCACCCTGTGATTGTCCTGCTAAGTAAGGGAGCCTGGTTCACCTGGTCCCTAGAAGCCCAATCCAACTTCAAGCAACTAAAAGAGAGCTTCACTATGGCACCCATACTGACCCCACAAAACTATTTACAATAGAGGCCCAAGTGTCAAACTTTGCTCTGGATGCAGTGTTGTCCCAGCCAGCAGATGACTGCACCCCCATGCCTTCTAGTCACATAAGCTAATTCATATGGAGAGAAACTTTGATATAGGGAAAAGGAGGTGATAGCCATAAAGGCAGCCTTTGAGGAACGGCACCGTCTTCTAGAAGGGCCCAGGTTCCCTGTACAAGTCCTCAGAGATCACAAGAACCTGGAATATCTTTGGACAGTCAGGCACCTTAACCAATGAGAGGTCTGCTGGTCCCTCTTGTTTGCCTGGCTCAATTTAATAATTACCTGTCATCCAGTGTCAAAAAACCTGTCCTGCAAGGATGAGTACCTTGACTCTGGCAGGCGAACTCCTTCAACAGTTCTTAAGGTGTCCAATTTTGTTAATGGGACAACAGACAGCAACCTGATGTCTTCCTCTATTCCTTGCAGCCCAATGACCCATTCACAGCTTAGATCCACCCATTCCTTGATGATGCCGGTACCCAGCCTGTTGCAGAGTTTAGAATACAGGATGATGTCCTCTTCCAGAAAGGCTGTATTCATGTTCTGGGGGGACAGCTTAGGCTTTAAGCCATGAATCACCACTTCTTGGTCACTTTGGCCACTTCAAGACCTGTAACTTGGTGTCAAGGACTTTCTGATGGTTGGGCCTGCACACCTCTGTCAAAAAGTGATAAAACACCCTGCAATCTTGGTGCCTGAACCAAGAGCCCATGCTTGAAACCGCTTGCTCTTCTCCAACCCCATCATATCCACTGTGGATCACCATGTCCATGGACTTCATAGTGGAGCTACCTTGCTCTCAGGGGTACACAACGATCTGGCTTGCTTTTTCCTAGAGAGAGTTTTTATTACCACAGATTGTCAAGAAGACCAGGGACCTCAGTTAATCTCCAGTTTCTGGCAGGAGCGTCTAATGCTCCTGGGCATAGAATCCCTCATCTCATCTATATACCATCTGCACACCAACTAGCAAACAGAATGGGTCAACCAGATCCTTGAACAATACCTTTGCTGCTTTTGAACTATCATCAAGACAACTGGGTTTCCCCTCTTCTCTATGTTGAATTTGTGTATGATAATGCCTCCAGCCAACAAAGTCCCTTCTTTGCCAATGATGGGTTTCATCTTTGTTTTCACCCAGCTATTCCTGCAAAGTCTCTTGTACCTGCTGCTGCAGATTTAACTTCCCACCTATGTCAAATACACCAAGAATCGAAGGAACACCTGACATCTGCTAAGGAGGCTTAAACCCCATGCCAACCAGGATTGCCAGGCTACTCCCACTCTTGCCATACACTACAAGGTTTGGCTACCCACTTGGAAACTTAGGTCAATGCGCCCGTTGGCTAAATTAGACCACCAGTATCTGGGTCCAAGATTCTGGAACAGGTCAATCCAGTGGCATTCAGGTTACAATTGCCTGAGTCCCTCTGGATCCACACAGAGTTCCATGTCTCCTTCCTCAAGCCTTATATCAAGAACCCATTTCTGCCCTGGTCCACCTCATCACCCCCACCTATCACTGTCCAGGGGCAGGAAAAATATTTGGTTTGACAGATCCTTGACTCCCGACACATCAGAAGGAAACTCCAGTACTTAGTGGACAGGGATGGTTATGGTCTGGATGAATGATCCTGGGAACAAGTGGAAAATATTCATGCCTTGAGTCTGCTTGCGGGAATTTTACAAAACCTTTCCTGACAGTTCTGGCCCTGATGCCCCTGGGAAACGCCCTTCAAGGAGGGGATACTGTCAGGAATAAGGTCCTGCAGCTAGCCTGTTTACCTGCTAGCTTAACCCTCAGGCCATATAATGAACCAGCTGAGCCCCAAGTGAGCTGCCTGATTGGCCAAACTGCCTGATTGGCTGAGGCGATCACCAGACCTACTCTTAAGACCAATAGCAGGGTGCTGGCTGCTCAAACATTTGCCCACAGCAGCTATAGCGCCTACACTTGCTTGTTCCCAGACTTGATCCTGCCCTGTTCCTAGCCTTGCTTCACTCCAGCTAACCCAGCTCTGACCCTCAGCTTTGATTCCTGGCCTGACTCCTGCTCAAGCCACTAGACACTACTCCTGCTCCAGCCAATAGGCAAGACTGCCCACATCCTGGTCCCTAACGGTTCCCAGTCTTTTGTTCATTCTACTAGGTCATTCTGCTTCCTTAGTTTGTTGCATTAGTCTTGTACATCCACTTCAACACCATAAAATATAATCATTTTGCCATTTTCATATGTTTTCCAGTAACATGGAGTATGACTGCCAGTTCCGACGGTGTCATGTGCAGCAACATGCTGTTGAAAACCTTAAACCAGCCCTACTAATAATCTAGGAACTATAGATTTGAAATATTAAGCTTCACAGTGGAGAAAAATAATGGAAATGTGAATCAGAGAGAATATGAGAACACCTGGAAAGGTGTGACTTAATGAAGCGTGCATGCATTCACAGAACGAAGATCATGTCAAACAAATACTATATTGTTTTGAAGAAATGAAATAGCTGATGGGGGAAAGGCAAACAGTAAAACTAATTTTTTTTGGTCTTGAAGAAAAGTTTCTGATAGAGTGCAACATGAAAGAGCCAGTTTAGGAAGAAAAGTTCAGAATGTGAGTGCTTAACATTTTCTTTCCTGATTTGTAACCATATGTAAAACACGGTACGTTAGCGGCTTTTATGAACTAAGAGATTAAAATAAAAGAAAAAGGACCTGATTCTCATTTACACTAAGGCCCATTTATATTGGTCTGGGAACATAAAGTGGCCCTAAAATGGATGTAAATTGTATTTGTGGTCTTAAACTTCGTGTAAATATAATTTACTCCCACTTTAGGGCCACTTTACACTGTCAGAGCAGTGTAATAGAGCTGTAGTGTAAATTAATATTAAGTGCCAACAATTAAGGTATATCCAAAAGGAGACAGTTAAAGGTAGATGGAGGAGGCTACTGGGTTAGAGGAATGATTTTACGCACTATACTGTATCTGTGACTTAGACAATTCATTGCATTTCAGTAAATGCAGAGAAATTTAAGATATGAAACTCAGGAGAAAACCAAAAAAGATTACAACCTCAATGATCACTGAAGATGTGGGGTAGTAGACAATAAGACTGTAGATCCTGTTGCATATGGCTTTACAAAAAATAAAACAGCGGGATCAAACACTATATAAATCAGAGAAAACTGCTTTGGTTTTTATTGAAGAGACTATTGAGGCTAGCTTTGGAATACTGTGCAATGTTCTGGCCATCTTATTATTTAAAAAACAACAACATAAGGGCTCACAACTTAATACTAGTGAAGAGGCAGGCAATACGGAATTTAGATGGGATTCTTCTGAGCAGTTACTTAATATATAGCAAAACAACCAAATGGATAGGTGCAACTCTCATAATATTGCTCTTGTAGAGTTTAACAGAAATAAAATAATTATTTGGAACAAAGTTGACTTTGGAATACAGTTCTTAGTGTCAAAAGAGGGAATGACCTAAATGGGCACCATGGTCTCTTTCCGACCTTTATAATACAAGCTACAGTGTGGAGAGCCAGAATGTGTAATGAATTTGCACGTACAGAAGGAATTTTCACCCCAGGCAATGTGCTCTACATAAACTACTATACAGCTCCTTAGAAATAGTACCAATTTCTACAGAGAATTGCACTAAAAAGCCCCCTGAGCGTCAGGTCTTAACCAACCTTTAGCTATTGGGGATCAGGATGAAACTTATCCTATGGGCAGAATAGCTCATAAATGCCTACTGCACACTTTCTTGGCCTTCCTCTGAAGTTTCTGATACTGGTTACTGTTGGTGACAGGATACCACCTAAACTGATCTCTGGTTTGATCCAGTACGGCAGCTCCTATGTTCCTAAATTACTGCAAACTTCATTTATGGTTTGCGGAGAATGAGAGTTATCTGCTTGATATTAACCTTCTGAAATGTCAGGAATTAAATCAAAGGAGTCTGTAAAGAATGAAACCCATAGGGAACAAAACAATGGCAAAGAGAAGGCTCCTTGAGGAAACAATGGGGGGAATGATGAACTGGAGAATATCCCGTCTGGCTCCATCCAAACTAGAATGGTTTACTCTTTCCAAGGCTGGGCCTAGGATCAGAGGGGATCCTAAACCTCACAAATGTTAGGAAAGAAAGGAGTGGTTACCCAGGTTGTGTCAGTGAAAGCTGACAGATGGACTGAGGCACACTGATACATAGCCTGTTGCTGCAGGATTGGCTGCTTTTCCTGCCAGAAAGAGAGGTAGGTGGCCTGAGAGGAATTCATAAACGATGGCAAGGAAAGCTGAAGGTGTAAGACAGATCCATTTGTGTTGGCCTTTTATTGTTTTTAGCCTTTGCTTTTCTTGCTTTTGTACCTTAAAAGGAATGAAAACATAATGTCTTGTTTTAGGTGCTGTTTCTGTGAACGTACAAACATGCACTGTCACATATGCTCCCGAAGAGAAACTCTGACAGGTACAACACCATGATTGGGAACCAGGGAGATTCCAGACCAGAAATCCAATCTAAGAGTGGTTGGACTGCACTGTTCCTCCCAGAGTGAGGTGCAAGAAGCCACGCCTGTCACCTAAAGGGTGCACTCCATGAGGAAAAAAGGGGTTTAAGATGCAGTTTTCCCTGTAGGCAGGATACTGTGCCTTTCATTGAACAGCTTTGTAAAACTGGACAAAGTATTCAGTGGTGAAAGTGAAATCAGTTAGAAATAAAAACAAGAAACGGGTATTGGAAATGATCATCCAAACTTATGAAATATTCTTTCACAGATACTCAGTCCCAAAACCAGGACATAATCACAGAGTTGATTCACAGCTTTAAAGTAAATTCTGCATCTGTAGCTCATCTATTGCTTTGTCACAGGAGCTAGTACAGATGAATTTTGGAGGGAAAGGGAATTGATCTAACTTTTATCACCATTTCAGGAGCAGTCTCCAAGACCAATGTAGTGTCACATTTATAATGTCCCCAGAATTCTAATGTTATAAGTATATGTATAGGAATAAATTTATATTAGTGATCTTTAGTAAAGAGATGACAACCAAAAGAGACTGACGAGTGTAAATATGATAGTCTACATAAAGCAGAAATGGAATAAGCTTTCATGGTGTACTTTCACCAAATCCATGGGAGGCAGGAAGATATTCTGGCTCCAAATTTCGGAGAACTCACTAATGAAAACTGAGCTTCACAACAAGACGTAAATTTTTAAAACATTTTTAGTGTTTAAAATATTTTTGATCTTTGTTTCCAGGGTGTACTTCTTCCCATTTCAGTCTCTTGCTCATTCTCTTTCCAACCTTCTGCTGAGTGTTGGCAGTGCTGATTGCTGATTCCGAAAGGTATGCATGATAGCAACCATTGCCTCAGCCATTTGTACTGACTTGACTTGTGAACTTTCACTCTATATACCTTCTGTTGCCTTGCCTAGGACAAACATCCCCATATAGTAAATAAAATCAGAACTCTTGACTTCTAGTACCACTACAGTTGCGAGAGTCCACCTGAAAGTCACATAACACACTTTACTGATTACTTATTATTATTTGAATCACCACAGGAGCCCGTCACGGACCAGGACTCTATCATGCTTGGCACTGTACAAACACAGAACAAAAAAGACCCAAAGAGCTTACAATGTAAGCACCGGACAAGAGACAACAGATGGATACAGCTAATTGGCACAGGAGAACAAGACAATATTGATCAGCATGATAGGCAGTGGTCTCAGCACACCAGCAGCCTAATCATTGTCAATTTTTTTGAAGGCAACACTGCAAAGGAGAGTTGGAAGGAGGAATCTAAAAAAAAATAATGAAGTGGCTTTGCAGATGTTGACAGGGAGCTCATCCCAAGCATGAGGGGCAACATGGCAGAAAGCCTGAAAGTGCTTGTTTGAAAATTTAACAAGTAAGTGATAGTGGCTGACATCATGGACTGATTGGAGGCAGGAGTCAACCTTACAGTACTAAATAAGAGATGACAGGAAGGGTGGGGAGAGACTGTGAAGGGCCTTGAAAGTGAAGACAAACGGCTTATGTTTGATACAACAGAGAAGAGGGAGTCAGTGAAGGGATTTAAAGAGAAGGGTGAGATGGTCACAATGATGGGATAGGAAAACTATCTTTGCAGCAGCATTCTGAATGGCAATGAGTGCTACAAGATAGCACCTGTCAAGTCCAAAAAACAGAATGTTGCAGTAACTGAGACACAAGATGATGAGAGCCTGGATGAGAGCTTAAGCTCTGTCGATGGATAGGAAAGGTTGTATCTTACAAATGTTATACCAAAAACATCTGAAAGACTTAGGCCTTGTCTACACTAAAGGGAAAAGTCGATCTAAGCTATGCAATCTGAGCTATGTGAATAGCAAGTCTTAGAGCCTGGGGATCACGGCATGCCCTGGTGACAAATTGGGGGGCGGGGGGGGAGGGGAGGAACCCACCGTAACTGAAATTTATAAGTGAACTAACCATGCTATCCTAACCAACTAGAACTATCTACAGCAAAACCCAAAAGTACTGCTAAGCCGCTTGACGAAGCAGAGCAAGGGGAAGTTCCAGCTATCGTCACTGGTGGTAAGAAGGAATTGAGGGCCCTTTATTGGGTGCCATGAAGGCACAACTCCAGGAGGTGCCTAGGCTGACCCCACGGATGTTGCTAGGGGAAAAATATTCCAGCTACTGTGCACATGCGCGCGCACACACCTGATTCAGAACTGATATGAACAAGTACTCAAAGAAGAACTGTTTCTTCTTCAAGGAGTGTCCCTATGGGTGCTCCACATTAGGTGGCTACCAAGCAGTTCACTCTAAGGTGGGTGTGGTGCGGGGTGCTTCAGAGTTGATTCCAGTACCAAAGAAAGCACAGCCGAGCTGAACACTCAGAAGCAAAGTCATGACTTATTGAGTAGTATTCAGCAAATGTACGTATAGATGCCCTTACATATTTCAATAATGGGCACATTTTTGAGGAATGCTGTAAAGGCGGAAATGGACCTCGTAGAGTAAATACATATGTTCAAAGATATTTGAATATTACAAGACTTGTAGCAAGAATTAATGCAGAAGGATATCATCTTGGAAAGACTTTGATTAGAGATTACAGACATTTTTAATCTACCAGCAAGCAAGACAAACAATTTCAGGGTCTTTCTATCCAGATGGAAGGCCAGGGCTCTTCTGATGTCAAGGGTGTACAACTGTGCTTCTTGATTATCGAGGGGAGGCATAGGGTGGAAGAATGGCAGGTGAAAGAATGGGTTGGTTAGTATGGAACTGGAAGAAATTTTAGGTATAAACATTTTGGATGGGATCGCAGCATGACCTTGTCCTTAAAAAATACTGTGAAAGGGGGGCATGCCATAAGGGCCCCTACTTAGCCATCACTTGGAAATCAGGAATGTCGTTTTCACTGACAAATGGAGCAGTGAGCAGGTAGCCATCTGTTCAAATGGGGGTTCTTGTGAGGCATTTAGGTATTAGATTAAGGTTCCAAAGAGCAGTAGGGTGCTTGACTTGCAGATCAAGGTTCCTCAGGGAACTCGGAAATCTCTCTGTCATTGGGTGGGCAAAAATGGAATAACCCTCCATTGGAGAGTTGAAAGCCCTGATGGCTGCTAGATGGTCTCTGACAGAGTTCAGTGAGAGTACAGAACTTTTTAGTGTTAGGATATAGTCCAGTATATCTGGCAGTGATGAGGTCATCGTTGGAATATATCTGAGGTCACACCAAAAGAGAAATCTTGTCCGTTTTTGAGAGTATGTGCAGCGAACAGACACTTTCCACCTGTGTAATAGTACTTTTTTTTTTTTTTTTTTTACACTTCCTCTGATCAGGTGGGTCTCTAATCCCATGAACCATCGACCAACCATGCTTTGAGACAAAACACTGTGAAACTGGAGTGAAGGATCTTCCTGCCTTACTGGGAAAGGAGATGAGGAGGGCATGAAGAGTGATCGGGGAGCAAACGGCCAATTATATTAAGTAAGGAATACATGTTAGTCTGGGCCACGTCAGAATTATTAAGATGACTCTGACTTTGTCTCTTTTTATTTTGAGGAGAACATTGGCTATTAGAGGAGTCTGTAGGAATACATACAGGAGATCCGACAACCCAATGAAGGTGAATAACATCCCTCAAGGATCAGTGACCCAGTCTGCCTCTCAAGCAAAACTGGGTACATTTATTGCTTAACTCTGTGGCGAACAAATCTGAGGAGTGCTGCATTGATGGAATATGTGGTGTAATAAGCTGGGGTCTATTTCCCACTCATGGTCTTTGAAAAAGTGCCTGCTAAGTGCATCCACAGTCACATTTTGAACCTCCAGGAGATAGGCTGCTGTGATGATGACCTAGATGCGTATGCACCAATTTCAAAGCTTGACATCCTTTGCGCAGACAGAGGGAGGGTTCTTGCTCCGCCTTGCCAACTAATATAAAACACGCATAATATGTTGTCTATCATGATCTTTATGTGTTTGCCCCTGATTAGAGGTAAAAATTGGAGACTCGTACCTGACTGCTCTGAATTCCAGGAGGTTGATGTGCAGCGTGGTCTCTTGCAACATCCATTTGCCCAGGGATGTGCAAGCATCTAGATGTATTCCCCACCCTAGTAGAGAGGCATCTGTCATTATGATGACCACTGGGAGAGGATGTGCAAATGGGACTCCTGTGCACACATTGTGATAATCTTTCCAGCAGTTGAGGGATTGTTTTACTCAGGTGGGTATGGAAAGAAGCACATTTTAACTGTGTTTGTTTGGTGAATAAACAGCCTGAGCCTAAAAGCAGTTCTTGACTGGAGTTTGGGAACTGAGTTGCATTGTACTGGCTATGTTGGAAATGGTCACAAACCTGTGCAGAGAAAAATAGGCTCTTCCTGTTAATGAACTGAGATGAGCCCCTAAGAATTCTAAGTTTTGCAGAGTGGTCAAAGTGGACTTTTGAATGTTGAACTGTAGGGCCTATTTGAGGAAGAGATCTATGGCTTTGGAAGTTGCCTGTGACGTTCAGGTAAGGGAATACTAAAATATATTTCCTGCAGTGCTGTGCTGCTACTACTGACATGACTTTCGAAAAGACCCTTGGGGCAGATGACAGGCCAAAGCGAAGCACCTGGTACTGAAAGTGGTCCTGACTGACAGTGAAACATGGGAATCGTTTGTGGGATGGATGGATCACTATGTGGAAATATGCATCCCAAAGGTCAAGGGCTGAGAACCAATCCCCTTGCTCTAGTGATGGAATTAGTAGCCTCAAATCTAGGATAAGTCTCCAACTGCCATTCTTTGCTGGTACCAGAAAATACCCAGAATAAAATCACTTTCATCTGTGTTGCATGGGAACTGGTTTTATAGCCCCCAAGCATAGGACAGAATCTATTTCTCGATGAAGCAAGCTCTTGTGACGGTCCCTGAAGAGCGATGGGATAGGGGGTTTGTTGGTGGAAGCTTAGTAAAGTGGATGGTGTGCTCTGTGGAAATAATCTCCAAAACCCACTTCTCTGTATGATTAACTCCCCAGCCCACCTGAAGCAAATGGAGGAAAGCAGGTGAATTGGTGCAGCTGGTAAGGAGAAGGAGAAGGATGGTAATTCAGGCCGTCAACTAGCCTGTCAAAATTGCTGCTTGAAGGTGGAAAGAGAGAGGTGGAAGGCTGAGAGGTGGATGGTTTCCTTTTCTGGAATCGATGTCTCTTCTGATGCGGTTCATATGACATCTGGAAGGTCAGGCATTAAGCAAGATGGGATCTCCAAGCCATCTGGGCCTTGCTGAGCTTTCTCTTGTGGGCAGGTGTATAGATACCAAGAGAATGTCAGGTAGCCCTAGAGTCCTTTAACATTCACAGAGTTTCAATCGTGCTGTCCACAAACAATGCAGACCTATCAAAAGGGAGGTCCTCCACCTTATTAGAATCATAGAATTGGAAGGGACCTCGAGAGGTCATCTAGTCCAGTCCCCTGCACTCAAGGCAGGAATAAGTCTTATCTAGACCATCCCTGACAGGTGTTTGTCCAACCTGCTCTTATCCCCAGTGATGGAGATTCCACCACCTCCCTAGACAATTTATTCCAGTTCTTAACCGCTCTGAGAGTTAGGAAGTTTTTCCTAATGTCCAATCTAAACCACTCTTGCTGCAATTTAAGCCCATTGCTTCTTGTCCTATCCTCAGAGGTTAAGAACAACAATTTTTCTCCCTCCTCCTTGTAACAACCTTTTATGTACTTGAAAACTGTTATCAAGTCCCCTCTCAGTCTTCTCTTCTCCAGACTAAACAAACCCAATTTTTTTCAATCTTCCCTCATAGGTCATGTTTTCTAGATCTTTAATCATTTGTGTTGCTCTTCTCTGGACTTTCTCCAATTTGTCCACATCTTTCCTGAAATGTGGTGCCTAGAACTGGACACAATACTCCAGTTGAGGCCTAATCAGCGTGGAATAGAGCAGAAGAATTACTTCTTGTGTCTTGCTTACAATACTCCTGCTAATACATCCCAGAATGATATTTGCTTTTTTTTTTTTTTTCTCAACAGCATTACACTGTTGACTCATATTTAGCTTGTGATCCACTATGACCCCCAGATCCCTTTTAGCAGTACTTTAGCTGATGGCTAGACATCCATGAGCAGATGTTAGAGAGATAGACTGAGATTTTAATTTGGATAGAAGAAGACAGCGTAAACAACAAGCACGAGAGGTGCTAAAGATCAATCACAACATCGCTAACATGGTAGGAAACTGCTTTTCATGCTTGAAATACAAGCCATGCCAAGAAGCAGAGCCACAGAGTCTTCATCCAGTTCCACAAAGGCCTTATGAAAAGGTAGGCACTGACTTATTTACCTCGCACTCAAAGGATCATTTAATAGTCACAGATTATTATTCTCTGTATTCAGAAATTTGCACACTGCACAGTACTAATAGTAAGTAAGTGACAGCAAGTGTGAAGGGTATCTTGTCCATACATGGAATTCCAGATGAAGTCTTTACTGATAATGGACCACAATTTTCTAGTGCAGATTTTAGGCAACTTGCAATAGATTGTGATTTTCATCACAGAACATCAAGTCCAAATTACCCCATCAAATGGATTTGTGGAAAGGTCTATATGGACAGTAAAGAGGCTTATGAAAAAGACTTTTGACAGCAGGGGTGATTTGTAGAAAGCTTTACTGGTTTACCAAAGTGCACCCCTGGAGAATGACTTTTCTCCAGTACAGCTGTTAATGGGAAGAAGGATCAAATCTAATTTACCAATTACTGATAACTTGCTGAAATCTCAGAACAATGAAACTATAAGGAAGATGAAAGAAAATCAGAAGTGGAAGCAGAAATATTATTTTGACAAAAGTACCCAGTATCCCAGGTGATAGAGTGTACCTGAGGAATCACACATGGAATATTTGGGGCCAAATGGGTACCATTAAAGAACAGCTGTATCCAAGGTCATATGTAGTCCAGACAGAACAGGGGACACATTTCGATGTAATATAAGGGATCTGTGAGTAATCCTAGAAAGTTCCAACACACTGACAGTACATGTGGACTCTGGTATTTCCCATCTGACTGATCCTTTATTATCAACACACAAAGGAGAAACTGTCAAGGAACAAGAGAACAACTCAGATTCTAATGAAAGAGTGATACTGAGAAGATCAGAGTGGAGATTAAGCCTCCTGAAAGACTCATAGAGACTTGCTAACCTGCCTGGAGAAGTCGTATTTGAGGAAAGTGAGTGGTAAAGACACTCCAGAGTGATGTACTGGTAACCTCTCCTCTCTAGGTAGTTGACAAATTGGGTTTATGGAAATGCACGACATGGGTAGAGAATTTAATGCATGTGTTATTAGATAATTGTTAGCTCTTTTTATATATGTGTATATATATGTGTATATAAGAGTTAATTTGTTTTTCTTTAAGATGAAAGATGTAGAGATGTGTTTGTAGAAGACTATAATTTAGAAACTTTCCCTCATAAGTGACAATATTATGAACATAGGAATTTGGACATGTGCTCTGGAGGCGGGGATTGAGAACACCACATGGCTGTGTGCAGCAGTTTATCAGATACACTCTCCAGTTTGTTTTATTAAAATTTTATTTCTTTCTCATTCACTGGTTCGTTACTTAATGAACCCCACATTGTTAGTGCTGAAGACAGCTGACAGGCCAAGGACGATGAGGATGGAGTACTGATTCTGAGACTTGTCTAGAAAAAGATAATTTGAGACTTTGGTGAGAGCGGTTTCAGGGGAATGCAATGGGCAGAAGCCAGACTGGAGAGAATCAAGGATGGAATTGAAAAGGAACTCCAGACAGTGATTGTAGACAACACATTCAATGAGCTTAGAGATGAAAGGGGAAGGGGTAGTTGGAGATAGAAGTGGGGTCAAGGTTGGTTATTTTTTAAGATGGGAGAGATTAAAACATGCTTGGAAAGAACCAGACAAAAGTGAGAGGTTAAAGAGAAGATTAAGGGAGAGGATGAGAGTGGGCACGAGAGTGATCAAGAAATGTGTGGGATGGATTCACGGGGCAAATAGAGGGGTAGGAGCTGGAGAGCAGATAAACTTCTGCATCCGTGACAGTGGAGGAGGAGAGTTGTCCTGGGGAAGGGAAGGGAAGCTGAGGGGAGGGGGAAGGTCACATTGTATTTTCTCTTGAGAGAAATCAGCAAGATCCTGTGCTGAGAGAGAAATGGAGGCAGGAGGAGTGGAGGGTTTGAGGAGTGAGTCAAAGGTGGCAAAAAGGCAGCTGAGATTGTGGGTGTGAGATTCACTTAAATTGAAGTTGTTTACCTAGGAAGATGGCAGAACTGAAGGAGGAGAGAACTAATTTGCAAGGGAGGAAGTCAGCCCAGTCACAGGATTTCCACCAGAGATGCTCTGCAGTGTGAGCGCAGGAAGCAGATGTTGGGGGTGGGCTGGGGGTTGACAGAGGAGACCTTGTGATGGCAGAAAGGGGCAAAACAGTCCAGGGTGGAGGAGAGTGAAGCATGGAGAGAATCAAAAACCCCATCAAAGGAAGAAAGGGAAGAGAGGGCTGAGAGCAGGTGAGAAGTTATCCACACTGATGGCCTGGAAGTCACAGAAAGACTGAGTGACAGGATGAGGGGAGTAGGGGGACTGATGGGTGATGCTGAAAGAGATCAGACAATGATCGGAGAAGGGGAACTCAGCAACAGGAGATCAGAAAGAGAGCGGTGCTTGGGCAAGAACAAGTAAAACGAATAGCCATTTTCATGAGTGGGACAATTGAACCGGGGCTGCAGGTCAAATGAGGGCTTGAGGGTGTGGAAACGTGTAGCTAAGGGATCAGCAGGATTGTCAACATGGAAGCTGAAGTCATCAATGTGGAGTGTGGGAGACTGAGAGGAAAGAAAGCAAGAGAGAGCAAAGAGTTGAAATCAGAGAGCATGGCTGATGGGGAGGAGTTCGGTGGATGGTAGTTGACAGTTAACATGGAGGGGGACAGGAGAATAATGTCGGATGCAGTGTTGCTCAAAAAAGGCAAAAGGGTGGGAAGAGGAGGTGTTGGAAGTGGCATGAATAGAAGAGAAGACCAATACCTTCACCATAGTCTGATCCAGGGAGTGTAAAAATCCTCTGTAAGAGAGGGCAGAGGAAGTGTCTGAATTATAGCTGTATTACAATAATGCTGAAAGGGCCATGAACACAATCAGAACCACATTGTGTGGCTCTGCAAACACACAGGAAAACATGGTTCCTGACCCAAACAGCTTACAATCTAAGACTCTGCTAAGACATACACATGTACTCACTTAACTTTACACATTTTGAGTGGCACCCCAAAGATAATTGCAGAAATAGGGTCTGATTTGAGACAATATGTAATCAGAGTCTCAAACTAGTGGGGAGGAGCAGGGTAACAACAGAAAGATCACATGGTTACATACTGCAGGGTAACTAGTGCACAACTTGATGTTTCTAAATATTCTGAATTAAAAATAAATAAATAAATAAAATCAGCTATCCTGATTACCACACAACATAGTCATTGCTGACTGATTGCTTGGCTCACTGACTTATAAGTAGAATAATCCTATTTATACATGATCGTCTTCTGGAAAATGAGACTTTTTATTATTATTTACAGGGCATCTTAATATTGTGTGATAAAAAAACAAGCGATCAGAGCCTATATTGCTTCCCCAATGCATTTATAATTGTGTGATCATTCCTAAAAATAAACATTTGTATGCTAAGTATTACTTCTAACTTACAGCAATGTTCAACAATGCCATGATGAAGGCCAGACAAACATTTTGGGCTTGTCTACACTACAAAATTAGGTCGGCTTAACTTCATCACTCAGGGCTGTGAAAATATTCACGCACTGTTGTGATGTAATTAAGATGACCTAAGCCCCATTGTAGATACTGCTAGGTCAACGGAAGAATTCTTCTGTCAACCTAGCTACCGCCTCTCAGAGTGCTACAGTGGTTTTTACATTTGGCTGTAAAGAAACCTGTACAGTCTGGAAAGATAATGACAAAGTGACCAAAATACTCTTCATTACTAGATTGCTAGAGCAGCAATAAACATAGGTACATTTTAGGCAGCATTAGCAGTTTACTATGGAAATAGAATGAAATCTGTATATTCAGCAAGAATACAATAGTTTTTCCTCTCTTAAAAACTGTCCCATACCTCATTAGCTGTGTTGTGAGTTCCAACTATTCTGATGAAGGATGCAGGTTGTCTGTCAAAAGTTATTGCTTGCCAAGATCTACAAAAGAAAGCAGAGGGACATACTGTATTAGGCAGAGTCACCATAGGTTGCAGTGAAATACAGAAAGAATCCATTGAAGTGACAAAACTGGCTGGCATTTAATGGGACCAGAAGGGGGACACACTTTTCATAGCCTGAATTTCCAGCAGTCTTGGTTCAGTTTAGATTTTTTAAGTGCCGTGACTCTACTTAGGTGTACTCCACACACAATTCAGTGCAAAAATTCATACAGAGAAGTTAAGCTCTAACTATTGTTAAAGACCTTTAAGAAAAATTGTAATAGAAAAAAATATTGGTCAGAATTCTAAAGCTCCTTTGAATTAATTTCTGACAGTATCAATAATAGAAATATACAGGAGGAAATGGATGTTCACATTAACTACCTGTAGAGACCAAAGGAATCACCAGGGCTGGATTAAGGCAAATCAGAGCTGTAGGCACATGATGACATGAACTCTCCACCTCTTGCATGGCTCCATCCCGTGGCCTCACCCCCAGCGCTGTGGCCTCATTCCCCACTTCAAATGGCAGTGGTGCCACCCTCCCTTTCTAAAGGCAGCAATATGGGGTCCCCTTCATTCAGCCAGGAGTGACAGGAGCAACTCCTCCCGCTGGGAACAGCAGGCCCCCACCTTTATCCTCTCAGAGGGGCAGGAGCTGGGGTGTAAACGTTGGTTAGGTGGGGAAAGACTGAGTTCACTGTACTCTTCTCCTGCCACACACACACTCCTGTTTTGGAGGGTAGGGAAGAAACTGAGATGCATAGGCTCTCTGCAACCATAAGGGCTAGAAACATTCTTCTGAAGTGATCACATGATTCAAGGTGCTGGGGCCCTAATATTGGTCTTTAGTACCTATACCTTTATCTGGCCCTGGGAACCACCCAAGTCTTTCAGGGTATGTCTCCACTGCAATTAGACACCTGTGGATGGTCTGTGCCAGCAGACACAAGCAGGCAGGGCTAAGGCTAAGGGGCTGTTTAATTCCAATGTAGGTGTTCGGGCTGAAGCCCAAGCTCTGGGACCCTCCCACCTCGCAGGATCCTAGAGCCTAGGCACCAGCCTGAGCCCGAATGTCTACACCACAGTTAAACAGCCTCTTCACCCAATTCAGCCCCAGGTTTTTAATTGCAGTGTATATACACTCTTAGTTACTCTTTGCTTGGTTGTTGAAAGTTTCAATCATTTGTCTGTGCATTTTTAGTGCATCCATGACCATGTTACCTTGGTCCCATAAATCCTTGATTAATATAATGATTATTGCAGTTTACACAGCATATTTCTAATCAGTATGTTGGCACCCACAACCGTAAAAATCACACAGTATTTTTATCTAAAAGATTTGCAGTCCATAATTAGATTTCTTTCTTCCACATCAGATAGTTGCAGACACATGTTTTTCAGTGATTATTGCTAATTACAAATGAAAGATCAAAAATTATTTATATTTAGATTTATGTCAGTTCATTGTTCTTTGGACCCTTTACTGAATCCTCACTCTATAAAGCAATTTTATAGAAAGAAAAAGACCACTTATTCAACATGTTAACTCAGTACTTATTCTTCATTACAACAAAGTGAAATATATCAGTTATTAAGAAAGGCAAGAGGTAGAAAATCATAGGGTATGTCTAAACTACAGTTGGGAAGTGTGACTGAAGCACACTCACACATACCGATACTAGCTTTGATCTAGCTATATCAGAGCTATCTCGAGTTAGAATAGAAGTGGCAGTCAATGGAAACAAGTTACTCTCATCTCACTTTTAGGGATCCCACTCATTACAAAATCTCAGAGAGATACAGTTGCCTTAGTATTATGTCAACGGTTTTATATGCAGCAAATTGTGTAAATTGGAACCTTAGTCAATTTATATTTTGTCCTCACTCTTAATCCTGTACTCCAGATGGTTTACTTACAACAATTAATAAAGAAACAATTGCATGCAATAGGACAAATTAGCTCCCATAAGGAAAGAAACTTTGTTTCAATTTTTATGATATACTGTAAAATCATCCCTGCATTGTGATTTTTAAAAAGAAAATTGCTTCCTCACCTTACTGCCTTGAAGTCTGACTTTTACATCATAATCCTTTTCTTGAACAGGAATATTTGATTTGCAAACAGTGTGGAGGTTGTAATGTTGTGTAGCAGACTTTGCATGGGATTGTGAAATCTCTACCTCCTAATAAAATAGAGCAGCATTACCCCAATAAACAAGACGCAAAGCACTCTGATTCCCACCATTCCTTCAAGCTCACATATCATGCTAAAAGTGAAAGAGGAGGAACAGGAAAGAAAAATACGATCTGAAGGTCTCAGTTTAAGAGCAATCTTCCATTATACTGGATTTCAGAGAGACAAGGTGAGTGAGGTAGTATCTTTTATTGGACCAACTTCTGTTGGTGAAAGAAATTTTCGAGCTACACAGAGCTCTTCTTCAGCTCAGCAACACTGCAATCATCATACTGGATTAACACTTAATTGCATTCAAATTTATTTTCAATAATACAACCTGAATGCTAGATACAAAATTAACCTTAATTAAAACTACCGTTACAAAGGGATTTGAATGATAAAAAAGTAATTAATACAATTTGATGAACTTCCCGAAGAGAAAAAAAAATCAGACATTTTCCTGAATTTATTCAGAATAACTTCAAATGTTATTCATAGAAGAAACAAGATAGCAACAGAAAAAGTGACAAGCACATCAGACCCTCCCAGTCCCTTATAACAGCTTTGCTGCTCACAGGGCCATTTGACTTGAACTAGAGTTTTATCCTGATAGTAAACTTTCGATCTCTTCTTCACAAAGATGGTATTACTGTGTCTAGGTTTTACTAGTTTTATTATCATGAGGTTGTATTCATTTAAAGGAGACTATCAATCTCAATCTGTTCCAATTTACACTAGTTTTACTGCATTGACTTCAGTGGAGTTATTTATGATTTATGTAAGTGAAATATGAATCTGTCACCTCCCCCCCTCCCGAGGTACAACATCCATCTGCACTCATGGCCTGCACATAATGTATTGTTTATTTGTATTCCTTATGGGGTTTGGGTCCCTCCTACTGTAGAGATCTGACTATCTCTTCATGCTCTAAATCAGTGTTTCCCAAACTTGGGACACCACTTGTTCAGGGAAAGCCCCTGGCGGGCCGGGCCGGTTTGTTTACCTGCTGCGTCCGCAGGTTTGGCCGAGCGTGGCTCCCACTGGCCGCGGTTCGCTGCTCCAGGCCAATGGGGGCTGAGGGAAGTGGCGCGGGATGTGCTGGCCGCCCTTCCTACAGCCCCCATTGGCCTGGAGCGGCGAACCGCGGCCAGCGGGAGCCGCGATTGGCCAAACCTGCGGAAGCTGCAGGTAAACAAACCAGCCCGGCTCGCCAGGGGCTTTCCCTGAACAAGCGGCGTCCCAAGTTTGGGAAACACTGCACTAAATGAACATGAAATCAGATAGGACTCTTTCACTGACTATCCCTATCTTTGTACGTCTATGGGAGTGCAAGTATGTTCTCAGTGGGGTATCTTTGCTTCTTGAGTTTGCTTTCCTTATTAGTCTGACAGAGCCTGAGTCAATTAACATTCAGGGCCTATTGCAAGTCCTACGTATTCACTTATGCTTTTGTATGAGGTGCAAACTGCCAAAGTTGAGTTTCTGTTTTATTTTGGAGAGTTGTGGCACTCTTACTAGTAATGACCCATCACTTCAGTTTGCATTAATGTATGTGCTTGCACATATAAGTATATGCAATTCATGTACTGAAAAATAAATATTTCTTTTTACAGACTGAACACTAAGAGAAGAAAAAGTGATATGGAAAGGCTAAATCTGCCTCTCACCACAGTGATCTGGAAAATATTCTAAAATTATGCTATGTGAAGGTGTTTAAATTGCTAGGAAAAGTTATTAGGAAGGGGCTATGTCTTTGTGGCTTCCCAAGTTAGGACACTTGTAGTTCTGGGACCAGGAAAAAGTTAGTTCAGGGATCCTAGTATACAATGTAAGTAGAAATATACCTATTTATAGCAATTCTGAGCACAGGTCAGATAATAGTGCCATCCTTCAATACAGATTCCCCCCAAAATGGGAATAAGTAACACAGACTGTCATCTCTCAGATGAAGTGGAGACAATGGGGCAGACGCATCCACCCAGTCATGCAGCAGTGGGATGTGACTGATATTAAAAGGCATTGAACAAGTGGTAGAAGTCCACTGAAGATCCTTTCAGTGACATTTTATGCAACTGCTTCCTGCAGATACCTCACAACCACTGCCATCACTGGCAGGTAGGAGAATCCTTATTGGCTGCCACAATGCTGTGATTGGAAAAGTACCACAATCACTTCTTTAGTCATATTGAAAGATGATGTAACAAATCTGAAGATTTTCTTGAGGATTTGAGATGTGAGGGGAGACAGGGTTTTTAACTTTTTATTAAAGTTGGTCCAGAGCATCTTTACTATTTTTTGGTACATACAACACCTATTTCCATGCTCGTTCAACACTTATTTACAACATTAGAGAATAAATTTCATAGTTATCAAACAACCTCCCAGTATCCACCACCATTTTTCCCCTAACCTACTGACAGACTCTAACACTGTGTGGCTAATTATAACTGGGAGGGCTGGGATAAGGATTCCTCCAAGGTAAGTTACTAATACAGTACAATCACTCAGCAAGATTCAGTTCCAGAACTGATATAAGAATCTGCTGAGCACGTCACCGTGGTGTGTTTCCTCTTTCCTCCTTGTTTTTTAAACTTTATGGAAGTGTTGATCTTTTTTTACCCTCGCACAGTGTCTGACTGGTTTACTCATTTTAGATTTTCTGCTCAAGCTGAGGCAGTCCTGGTCATCACTTTAACAGTAGACATAATCATTACCTCCAGCTGAGGTCTACAGCTTGAAGAAAAGACTAGGGACCAGCAACATACACTGACTTACACTAGGGTCCTCAAGCTGAAAGGCAGCAGTGCAAGTTGCTTGGTCTGCGGAATTCCCCTGGTACCATTTTTAAAAAGAAATTAGCCTTGTTACAGCCCTAAGGTGTTTTATTTAATACTCTACATCTCACCTCAGCCACACACCCCCAACTCTCTCATACTGCCTGACTCCCCTAAGGAGATGCAGTAATTGATAATTAGCATTCCAAAGCCAAGCTTGCATCCTGTGAGCCCGTCATATTTAATTACATTTTAACTATATTCGTCTTCAATAATAGCCCGAACATAATTTAGATAATTATCTCTCACTCTCTTATTCTCTTACTCTGTCTGTCTCACTTAAAGCTCTTTGCAACAAAAATCGCTTTTTCTGCTCAAACACACAAACAGACTCTCAGGCCAAGTGCTTTCATCTCTCCAACAGCAACAGCTGTCACTAGAAAACTCAATGGCTTTGCGCATCCAACAATCGACTCAGGAAAAAAAAAATCTTCATGTTTCTTCCTACTTCTTTATTTACTGGGGCAGGTGGGAGAAGAAGAATGGAAGAGGCATTACTATCCAGGCAAATTATAGCCTGTATCTCCATTATGGCACTTTACCTCTTACAAGGTGTAATGGCTTTTCTCACTGGTTTAAACTCTTGCCTGGTAAGTCATCTGAAAAGGTGCAGTCTTTCTAATATGATTTATTGTACATAATGACCTTTCCCCTTTTTGTGTTTCCCTCCAGAAGAAAGCAAGTTAAGAAAGAGGGAGAAACATATCTGTTACTGAGGTTTTCTAAGGATCCACTGACACTGTGAAGAGCTACTATATGACAGGATCTACTTACAACACAGTAGTGCTGGACGTGGTTAAAACCCAATTCATTCTTGTAGTGTAGAAAGAACTGAACTATACTTCAGAATTATGCTCCAACCGGGCTAATTCCAAGAGTTTAGCACGACACAAGAACACTTAAAATACGGTTTGGTTCTTGCTACACTGCAAGACCAAACCTATTTTAACTGTGTAAGATACTACCATGTTATAAGGAAGTCTAGCATTATGCTACCTTTCCATAACACAGACAGGGCCCAAGCAACAGCATTAATACACCTAATTTCTACGGATATCCACTAGCACAAATTCCCCTTTAAAATATGAATGAACACAAACTGAATTTACATCAAACATGGAGTTCTTTCATGGGTCCAGCTTATTTGCAATCTACGGTGCTAAACTGGAAATCCAAATTCTACTTATTCTCATGGAGGCAGGACAGAGGCAAAAGTGCCAGTCCCCAGGCTAGGTAGCAGTAGTGGGGATGGCAGTTTCATATGCTCTTCTAGATGGTCTCTGGGATCACAGGGAACCAGCCTCAAAAATTTGATGACTGAATCAATGATTGTGGCTGAGGTATGTACAAGTAGCTTCTACTGGAGTTGTGGTAATAGGGAGACTTAATGGCAAAAATGGACAATAGGATGAGTAAAAATTTCAAATGGCCTCCTGTCTGTGCACACATAAATCTGATAATTGCATTAACATTAAATTGGTCATCAAGCACCCAACTAGTATGTGCAAACTGCCATTTGTAAACACAAACGTGTGTATCACACAAAAGACAAGCCCATTGTGTCTACAGCAAGCAATGCAGCATGTTCTGCACAAGTAATATTCCTCCTGTATTATAACCAATACTATATCAATTTCTACTATGGAACAACTACAAAATTAACATGGATATGTGTATTAAAAATGCTATGAAAACAGTCATTGCAGTTCAACAGCAGCTAATTTTCAAATGTTAATAAGTTGGCAGTTTTTCTTTTCCTTTTTTAAATACCAAAAAAGACCAAACCATTTTATAGACAAATTGCCCGTAAATTTCCAGTTTATAAAGAAAGCTCATTTTCAGATACAGTGGTGCCAAATAAAATAAAATAAAATAATCCCCAATCTGCCCACCCTGGGAAATCTCTAATTTAGCACTTTAACATAAGAACAGGGGAGATCCAGCTAGCAGCTGCATGACCACATAAGGCGCCCAAGTTAAGGAACCAGCTCAGTCCTCTTCTCTAGGGGACCAGCAGGGTCTGGGTTGGGGCATAGGGAAAGGAGAAAATACTGTAAAGGGACCTGCATAATAAAAGCTAAGGCTATTTTAATTTTATTTTTTTTAATTAAAGTAAAACTCAGCATCCCTTTTCTCCTCACCTCCCTCAGTTAAGGACTATGAGAGCTTCAGCTCAGATTCCACCCATTTGTGATGTCACCGTTACAGTTTTCCAAAGAGCCTGGCAAAATTCTCCCACAAAAAGAGGACTGTCAAACCTAGTACTTCTAAAGGAGCAATAAGGATGCCAGCTCAAGTAGTTGTTTTTCCTCTGTAACTCTCTTTTCTTAGCCTCTCTTTGGTTAATTTATTTTTAATAGAGACAAAGCTAAAAGACATCTAATAGTGCATCTTTGTTACATTTATGTTATATTCCTTGATATGATAGTAATGAACAATGAAGAAAAGTAGAGCAAGAGGACTTGAAATGGCAATAGAAGTCTTTGAAGAAAGATACCATGAAATCTCTGAAGTAAATGCAAGAATAAGCACTACACATTAGTCATGGCAATATCTGTCACATAACTGCAGTATGTATTAACAAACAAACATGTTACCCTCTTTATAAGAAGTCCCTTAACTTTAAAATACATAAATACAAATTAATTAAAAACACCAACAAGACTGGCATTCCAGTAAACATTATACATCATTCCTCAGTGGCACTCCATCCAGGATACCAAAAGATCTATACTCCCTGAAGAGTTACCAATTAGCCTCTCTTTAGATAATTTATTTTTAATACACTTTATCAGACTCATGTATTGAGGCAACTGTCTGTGTTTAAAATACTCTGACAAACAACACAGGAAACAACGTTATTTATAAATGAACATAATATAAAAGCAGTCCACTAATTATCACTGGAGTATCTTTTCATCCAGAGTTCACTATGGCATTGTGAAGTGAATGAGAATTACTTCTGGGGGAAACCTGTGCCAAAAAATTAAAAATTCTGTGCACAATATTTTACAATTCTGCATATTTTTGGTCAATATAACACAATATAATCAAGGTGGTTTCAATTATTTTGGTAATTTATTTAAACTACAATACAATGCATGGAGAATGGCAGTGGGGAGCACTGGAAGAAATCCCCAAACTCCCTCTGTCTAATAGTAATGTTGCTAGTTGACCCTTTACTTCTAGTTATTAGTCAACAAATATATGCAGCTATATGCTCAGTGTTAGATCATAGGCAACTGAAGAGCAAGTGAGGGCTGGGGACTCAAAGTCACAATTTATATTGGCTACTGAGCATCTCCAAAAAGGTCAGTAACAAACAGTTCATGGAGCACATTTTGATAGGATATTTTTTCAGTCCAAAAATTTAGACCAGGCTCTAATCACTAAAGAACCACAAGTATTTATAAGGCCATACTGCCCTTTACAATAATGCTCCTTTACACCACTCTAGCAATGTAAAGGGGACTTAAAATTTGTACACCTGTTTTATACTCCTGGGGGAATTCACAAAGACAATGGGAACAATTCCCTACATTCTGCTCTGCCTGAGGGAACAGAGCCAGCCCTACGCCTACCTCTTCAGAAACACTGCCAAGCCCTGCCCCTACACGCTGAGCATGCCCGCAATAGTGAGCGAGAGGGACAGTGTCCCTCTCTCTCTCTCTCTCACAAGTATTACTGCCCAGCTCCTCCCCCCATGGTGATTTATGTCTCTACCAGCTGCTCTGGGTGCCCAAACTGACCTGCCTGCACTGCCAGGGAAGCGGTACATGACAGCTCTTGTGGCTTCCCTTTGCTTTCCTGTCAGAAGTAATTTTTCTGCGAAGCACAGAAATCTGTGGGGGCCATGAATTCTACACACGTGAAGCAGAATTCCCCCAGGAATAGAGAATGATGTGGGATGAGATGTTAATACACTCTGGACCTGGCCTAAAAAAACTGACAATACTGGACCCACACTTCTTCAAATTTTTACTTTTCTGCACATAGACTTACTGGATCCCAGGATACAAGTGTTGTGTGCTACATTATTTACATTTGAGGCTTCAAAACCAGAGGGTAATCACAAAACAGACAACCTAATTTTGGCATTCTGTCCAATATGAACTGGGCTTTCTAAGATTAAGTTACTGTGATCATTTCCTTATGGAGAAAAGCTTCTGACAATCCCCCAAAAGGTTTTTATTCTGAATATTTTTCCCCTGTGGAAGACATGCAATCCTGTAAGCATTTGCACATGGATTTGAAGCTATAACTCCTATATGAATTAAACAAAACAAAACAAAAACATCCCCAACTATTAACAAGGGATCTTTTAATGAACTGATATAAAGTTTTACAATGTGTGATTTACTGTAGTCATAAAACACCAACTTGATAATGCATATTTATTACAATAAAAAGACTGACTTATGAAAGAGATTTAACGAAGTCTATACTGACTTCCTGACATCTTTAAATGCCGCGAATGAAAAAATACATCTCTTTTTAACGTAATCTCTCCTTTCACAACTTCAGTGTAACATACAACAAAATAATGAATATTACAATAAAATATTTTTTTAAATGCAGCAAAGAATGTTTTATAAAATAGTCAAAGTAGAGCAATAGTAAAACAGAACCAAGTCACTAGGGAGCAGATTTTCAAAGATATTCAGACACCTAAAGATGCTGATAGATGCCTGGTGGGATTTTTCAAAAGCGCCAATGAGAGTTAGGCACCTAACCTGATTAGGAGCTTTTAAATATCTAGCCCGGTGTTCATCTGCATCTTTAGACACCTAAATACCTTTGAAAATCTGGCCCTAAAACCTACGGTTCCTGATTATGTAACTTTGTTAAACAAAACACTGGGAGTCAAATTTTCCAATATTGCCTCAAAACTTGTGCACACAAAACGTACGTATACACCCACTTGGGTGTCTGCAAACACAAACATATAGAGTGAGTATCCATCTGATTGGCACACCCCTGGTGCACACAAATTCTTGCAGGCAGAAAATTTGCAAGCACAATTTTGGAGGGTAAGCAGATCCCATATTGAACATTTTGTTGTATATATTTATTTCCACTATTTTGATGGATTGTGTACCTGTAGCCCATGGTTGTTCATGTAACCATTAAAAGTAATGAAGGGCTCTAATAAGATCATAATATATGCAGTAACACAACGAATGAACAGGATGCTGCTTATGACTTTTCATCCAACCCCCACTGTGGACCAAATCTTGATTATTTAACTTTTCAGATAACTAGAACAGAAAAGTTGATTGACAGAAAATTAAATAAATAACATTTTGGTGTGTGAGATAGAATCATGTTCCCTATTAATCAGTTCCTTTGTGGTGTGCAGGGTAACATGATATTTATCACTCTACTCTCACACACTCCTTTGGGGTGTCATTTCATGGCCTACCCATAAAAACTTCACATTTACAGGAACTGGCCCTCTATTACTGTCGATAACATCTAATTGACATGTCAAACTCCAAAGAATGTAGTAAATTGTAGTATCACTTCAAAGATGAAAATAAACTGGTAAAAAGGTAAATCATTATCTGTCTCTCTGTAACAACATACAAACATGCTAGAGATTGATAATTAAGGGAGAAAATTCTTCTTCCACTATTCTCACCACACCAAATTAGCTATTAACCTGATCTTTGGAAACAAGGCCACTCAGCTTGTAATTCAGTCTTGTACAATTTGAACAGCAAAAACACTGACCCAAGTTCATAGTGATTCAAATTTGAACTATTTTAGTCATGAAATATGGCTGTCCAAAAAAATGAGCGCAATTTTTGGTTTGCATCATGTCAGAGAGCAGGGAGATGATAGGTTATCTCCGTATGATTCTGGTGAGACTAAACTTTGAATACTCATTCAACTCCCTGCATCTCAACACCAAAAAGATATAGACATATTGGAGGGAGTTCAGAGAAGATGACAAAAATGATTTAGAGGCTGGAGGGATTGATTTATGAAGAAAGATTAAAAACTAAATATTAGCTAAACTTGTACAACTAAGGTGGTGGGAGAGACAGAATGACTGTCTATAAATATGCTATTTGAAGAGTGTGAAATTCAAGAAAGGAGAGTGATTGTTTAGTGTGATATAGGGGAAGCAATTAAGTAAAATTAGATAGGCACATTCAGACTGAATATCAGGAAGGATTACTAATGGTAGAAATCTACTAAATTGGGGAGTAGTTACCATCAGAAAGGGGTGAAAGCCCTGTCACTTGAGTCATAGGAAATTGTACTGACTGAATATAACTCTAGCAAATATACTGTAGGGAACAATCCTGCAGCAGCCCCCAAGGGATGAACCTGAAGACCTAATAATTCTGCTCCATCTCTGATTTCTATGATTCATGTATTTAATTTTTCCGGTACAAACTTTACTTGGAATGAATCAATAGTTTAATATTGTGAATGCGTTATAACATTTTGTGCCAGCCAAGTGGTATTTTCAATGCTATAAAAACTACACATGATTTGGTCAGCCAAGGCAAAATTGTGATTTTTCAAGGGTGTAATGAAATTAGATCCTGCATGTCAGCAATCTAATTAGGACAAATCTTTTCGGAAGAGAACAGAAATGCCACCTTTAGCACAAGATACATTAACCTTTGACTTGGTTTGTGTCTGTACAAGTGATTCTAACAGTCACTGTGGTTTAATGGCCACTTCTATAACAAAGGGCAGCTGCAAACACTAGCGGCACCAGGCATGTGAAGAGCAACCTATCACCTAGTTTGTGAACATTCAGACAGTTTCTATTAATTAGATAGCTAAATGACTATCTTATACAACAATCAACTCCACAGCAAATAAACACTACCATCAAATAAGAATTGCAACATTAGGTAGGCCTTCCCTTACACCACAGGGTAATCAACCCTCTCTCATAGGGAATGCCTGATGTTTGGATTATTATTTTGTGGTAACAATTACAATGGCGTTGGTTATGGGGGTATGTGTATTTATTTATATTCAGATGAAAAATATTTATTTTCAGAATACCACAGCTCAGCAAAAGCAGTTTCTCAAGATATGGTTGGCCATGAGATGCCTTACAGATCCAAATTTAGCCAAAACGTCATTATATAAAATATACAACCATGAAATGGAAGAAGAAAAGAAAAAAGTGTATTCATGAAAAAAGCCAATGATATAAAAAGACTTTTTAGGTCCCATCCAGGCCATTGTCCCAGGGATCAATGCAGGATTGTTTCTATTATATTTTCTAGTGTTTTGTCCAGTGTAGTTTTGAAGATATAAGAGCAGGAACTCCATTCAGTACTTTTCCAAACATTCAAATATGGGCAGGCAGTCACCAGTACTCTCCAACCCCTGTTCCACCAACTGTGAGTGTGCCCTTGACAAGGGGATGGGAAGCTGTATTAGTGGAAATGGTGTGTTCAGGTTTCAGGTGCATAGGTTTCAGTAACACGTAGATTAGTTTAGCAGCCTATTAGTATTTGTTAAGTTCACCAGAGTTGGCAATAGTTGCACAAGGTTTAGCAGACATCTCCAGAGCTGCTCGAGGCTGGGAGCCAAACTGAAATGTGATATGTTAAAGGTGCAACATACAAGTCAGTAAGATTCATATATTCATAGACTTTAAGGCCACAAGGGTCCACTGGGATTGTTTAGTCTGATCTATTTTATAGCACAGGTCATAGAAGTTCCTTGAATCTCCAGTATGATGTCATGATAAGTCCATGAGTCTAAGTTATTGTAATGTACATACTTAGGGGCCATGTGATGGGGCGCCTGCCCTGCACTGGCCCTGATAGGGTTAAAACCCAGCCTGAAGGGCTGCAAGGAACAGCCAATTAGGGCAGTGGCTAGCACCATGAACAGGGCTGCTAGGGCTTGCAGGCCCAAGGCCCTGGGAGGAGGGTGAAGGAGCCAAAGGCAGGAGCCAAAGGTGTTCAGGCTGTGGGGAAGTGGCCCAGAGAATTGAGACAGATTGCTGGAGAAAGAAAGGAGGGGCAGCGGGAAACTGTTGTTTACAGGGTCCCTGGGCTGGGGCCCAGAGTAGTGGGTGGGCCTGGGCCTTGGTCTCCCCCACCACCGGTGAAGAAGTGGCCAGGCTATGGACTGCCAAGCCACTGTGAGGAGCGGCTAGACTGTTGCAGAAGGAGTCCCCCGGAAGAGGGGAACCCAGATTGTGACATGGCCGGAGGGCTGTGATACAAAGCAGAGGCAGTGAGACTGGAACTGCAGTGGGTCTGCAAGTGGAGACGAGGACGGGAGAGCCACCACCACTGGAGGGCACACCCGCTGACCAGCGCTAATTCCGAAATGGCCAGCAGGAGGCGCCAGTGTGGTGAGACAGGCCCGAAAGTGGTATAGGTCCCTGAGGCTCCTTTACAGTATCTTATCCACTATCTCTAGATTTGGTCCTATGACTGTATTAAACAGTAAGGCAGGTGCAAAAAAACATAGCATGGTGGAATATTAAATTGATGGACAGTTGTGCCCTCTACAAAGCAAGCCCCAATCGAAAAAAGAATTTCTATAAAGAAATATTATTTACACTATAACTACAAACAAGAAATCCTGGACTAATGTACAATTCCATTTATTTTCTTTTTACACACAATTTATTGTAAGAATATTACAAATGTTTGATCAAACTGGAGATTGTCAATCACTAGCTATAGAGAAAAGGAAAACTAGAAAACTTTCTAGTTCAGAAAAATAGATCATGTGAGTCCCACGTAAGAGGAAAGGGTAGCTTAAGTGAAAGGACACCACCACAATAGTGGAAAGTCACAGAGGTATGGTACAGCAAGTCAACTAAGTTATGAAAACCAAGAGTATAGTTTTGAATTGGCTTTGGCTAAGGAGCCATCAGCAATGATGGAAGATGGCAAAAATATCTTGTTTCGAGTAATAAGAGAATAATCTGGCTGCCACACTGTGGCATTCCTGAAGTTGGAAAAGTAAGGATTTAAAAAAAAAACCATAACGAGGTAATTGCAATAGTTGAAATGAGAGGTAATTAAGACATGAATATAGATTTCTTGTCAGGACTGAGTAAGGATAAAATCTGGTAATATTCAGGAGATGGCAACAAGCAGACTAAAGCAGGAAAGATATGGAAGTATAAAAAGGGAAAAATCAAGGGTCCAGGGCAGGGTCCAAGTTTTCTAATTTTGGGAGTAAAGTTAAAGTCTGAGGCACAGCAGAATCAGATACACTGAACAAACAGGATGCTCTTTCTCAGTAGGAAAAAAAAAAAAGCAACAAGTTTTTTAAAGCCAACTTATCCAGAATAAATGAGTCAAGCATCTAATTAATGGCTTTTAGTCAGAGATGGCCACCATTGGAATAACCACAGAAATTAATGATTTAAAAATGTCTGAGATACTAACTTCCTTATAAAAAAAAAATTTCCATAACAAAAATATAGAAAAGAACACTGACAATGAGGAAGTGATTAGACATTATAAAAATAGCTATTAATAAAATGCAATTAGGAAATATGTAGAAAGTTTGAACACATACAGAACTGATTAATTTACACTAAGGCCCCATTTACACCTCACTGACAGTGAGAATCAGATCCATAAAAGTCTGGGTAGTCTATATCCTAAGCTATTAAGCAAGTTAGCAAATAAACTTACTACACACTACTAGAAATTAGTTTTGAAAACTACTGAAAAAACTGGGAAGTACCAAGAAATTGGAGAAAAGCATATCTAGTACTAATCTTCAAAAAAAGAAAGGATTCTAATTTCTGTCTTCAGTAAACAAGGGTAATGGGTGTGGTGGGCAAGGCCCCCTTACTCCCAAATGATTTCTGGGTGTTGAAATGGTCTGTTGGGGTGTCAAGGTTCCTCCCCCACTCTGAACTCTAGGGTACAGATGTGGGGACCTGCATGAAAACCTCCTAAGCTTACTTTTACCAGCTTAGGTTAAAACTTCCCCAAGGTACAAATTAATTTTATCCTTTGTCCTTGGAATATCCACTGCCACCACCAAACTCTAACTGGGTTTACTAGGAAACGCAGTTTGGACACGTCTTTCCCCCCAAAATCCTCCCAACCCTTGCACCCCACTTCCTGGGAAAGGTTTGGTAAAAATCCTCACTAATTTGCATAGGAGACCACAGACCCAAACCCTTGGATCTGAGAACAATGAAAAAGCATTCAGTTTTCTTACAAGAAGACTTTTAATAGAAATAGAAGTAAATAGAAGTAAAGAAATCACCTCTGTAAAATCAGGATGGTAGATACCTTACAGGGTAATTAGATTCAAAACAGAGAATCCCTCTAGGCAAAACCTTAAGTTACAAAAAAGACACACAGACAGAAATAGTCATTCTATTCAGCACAATTCTTTTCTCAGCCATTTAAAGAAATCATAATCTAACGCATACCTAGCTAGATTACTTACTAAAAGTTCTAAGACTCCATTCCTGTTCTATCCCCGGCAAAAGCAGCATATAGACAGACACACAGACCCTTTGTTTCTCTCCCTCCTCCCAGCTTTTGAAAGTATCTTGTCTCCTCATTGGTCATTTTGGTCAGGTGCCAGCGAGGTTACCTTTAGCTTCTTAACCCTTTACGGGTGAGAGGATTTTTCCTCTGGCCAGGAGGGATTTTAAAGGGGTTTACCCTTCCCTTTATATTTATGCCATGGGGCCACTGACAGCTGATGTAAGTTGCCCCATTTTATGTCGGGGAGCATCCTAGTGCCAAAACGTCTCCCCAAGTAGAGGCACGCACAGGTGGCTTAAAACCACCATTGTCCAAATCTCTCAAGCTGTGCCAAGTGCTCTTTGGCCACAACTCAGTATTTGGGCCTAAGTGTCCAATTAAAAAAGCTAGAATTTGACATTTCAGTTCATTGAGCCCATACAGAGTATTGTTCATAAACACTCTATAGAACAAGAATTATTCTCCAGAATTATTCAGTGAATATTTCTGAAAAATGATGAATTGAAGATCATAATCTGTTTATGGACAATTTACAAAATGAAGAGACAAAATTCATTTTCTACATTTTTCTATAGCAATTATTCACTCAGATTTCTGATATATTACTCCTAAAAATTAATTCCACTTGGCCTGGAGAAAAACACTATCACATGGATTGGAAACTGGCAAAAAGAAGGTAAACAAACAGTAAATGGCAAAATCTCAAGAATGGAAAAGGTTTCTTATGGAGTAACCCAGAGATCCATGTTTTCTCTGACCTTGTTGATGATCATGGGGTGGACTTTAATATCATGTTAAGGAAGCTCACAGATTACATCAGTTTGGGAGGAGATGCCAGTACCAGTGATGACCAATATAATACATCTATAGAAAAAATAATGCCACACATATATGTTTCCTGGGAAAGAACAGTGATACCAAAAGAAAACCAGGGGCTTGTCTACACAGCAAGTTACTGTGCAGAAGCATTTCTTTGCTCTTGAAAATGATTTGGTTGCAATTACAATCCATGTGTTGGTTGCATATAAAGAGATCACATCATATAATGGCTCCACACTGCACACTTTGAATATTGCACTCACTCTGGACACCTTGTTAATAAAGATATACTAGCAAATTGGAGAATGCTTACAGAAGAACAACAAAAATGTGGAGCTGGAGGGTTAGATTTTTGAGGAAAGATTTAAATATGCATAGCCTGCCAGAGATGACTCAAGAGTGGAACATGGTAACCGCTACAAATATCTGAAAGAGAGAGGAGATATTATTTAGTATGATATATGGGAGTATAACTAGAAGTAATGGAATGAAGTTAAGAAAGTAAAAAACTTACAGAAGGCAAATTGTATTAGATGACAGAAAAGTCTCTGAATGAGAACTAATGAAAATACCAACACTTAAACACATTTAAAGTAAATTGGCCACTGAAAATAATTCTACATCTTGAAAGACAAAATCAGTGAAAAATCCTGCGCCATAGTCCGATTTTAGTTTAGTTTTGAAAGACATAATTGCTGCCTGCTCATAAAGTGACCTATGAGTCTAATCTGGCTAGCACAATACCCACGAGACTTAGAAGATGTATTCATAATTTATTGTCATCTTCAAAATACCGAGCTGTACATGCCAAAAAGAGTTACAAAATATATGTAAAGCTCTACCTGACTGGCTATAGGCTAATATAAAAGGGAAAGAAGTATTCATGATGCAATTTACAAGAAATGTACAATTCCTTCCACCTCCAGATCACAAAGTACACTTCTATGAATTTCATATTTCTCCACAGGAGTGGTCTGTCCAGGTGGCCATATCAGTTTCTCAACATCTTAATTCTTTAATATCTGTAGAAATGGCCATATATTAAATTTCTCTGCTTTGCACCATTTCTTCAATATCCTTAAATATCTTTACCAAACTAGGCATTAAGGTCTTAACTACATTAAACCTCTGAGTAACATCTACAGAATGTTGATTTTAAATATAAGCCTATTCTCTAATGGCCCAGAACTGTGCAATGAGCAATCCTGAGAGTGATAAAGAATTAATCCAGTACTGTAAACCAGAAGAGGTTGAGTGCAGCAACACATTCAGCTGGGAGGGTGAGTCTTTCGCCCTCATTAGCTGATTAAGAAGCAAAATTGAGAGGATTAAATATTGAGGGGAAAGTTTTTTAAAAAAATCTCATACATCTTATTTTCATAACCATGGAAGAAGATCTAAATAATTAGAGTGAGAGCTCATACAGCAAAAAAAGAAAATGATGACTACAATAAGCTCAAAGTATTCTAAAATAGATCATTTCCCTACTCCAGCATTTGTTGCACAGAATATATAATGTTTTGAAAAGCCTGAGAGACTGCTAACAACTAAGTCAGAATCTCTCTGTTTAACGACAGATCAGCTGTACATCTGGCAGTCAGTGCATTAATCTTCCCTTCTCTAATGAACTGTGCATGCTACTGGCCATGATCTCTTGTGTGTCAGCACAAGTCATTTCTGCTTTCATATAGTTCTAATTCTTAGGTTATATTTATAAAATGGGAAGCTGTCTGGCAACAATGTGACAGCTATAGCTCCAATGGACACCATTGTGGGAACGCTATATCCATTTCTGCTGAATTTGAACTAGATAAGAATCAGTCAAATATTGGACTGATTAAAACATCAGGATATTTCCTTATTTCTGCAGTAGCTTCTGATTTAAGTTTTTGTAAAATCTAAATTTTAATTCAGAAAAAAATCTACTTTAACCAATTAAACAAATTCTAAAAGGGTGTGTGTGTGTATATATATATTATATATAAACTATTTATTTATTTAGGAATTTTTAACAAGCTTACAAATTCTTGCCATGTAAATATCAAAAACAAAACAATCATTACAACAGTTGTTTTTGTTTAAAGAAACATTATATAGGGATACAGTCATCAGATCTTTCTATTTAATGAGGTGTTACCACATTACAAAGTGAGCATCATTATGACACATATGTCACTTCAGGGATTTTATTGAGTGAAATCTCAATTCACACATATTAACAGAGCAGGCATGTCTATCAAATATTATTATTCAAAAAAATTGACAGGTGTGTTGGGTTTTTTAAGGTGAATGTACTATGTCTGAGTATTGAATAAAAATAACTAAATATTTAAGTATCAATGTCTGTTTTGCTCAGTACATAGTTAGCGTATTAATTTTTCTATAACCACAACCTCCCATATTTTTTGAACCATTCCTCTATAGTTGTACTATTTTTCTCTTTCCTATGAGAGGCTACCAATAGTTGACCGGTTACTAGCAGATGAAAGTAATTTTTCATTTCCTCTTGTCACCATTTCCACTAGCAAGCCCAAAGAAGATTACCAAAGGATCATTCGGTAATAAATATCCAACAATTTGTGATATTTGGTTACGGATTGCATCCCAGTACTCTCTAATGACTTGACATTTCCGCTATATATGCATTAATTCTCCTCTTTCACCACAATTTCTCCAACATGCATTCCCATTCAATCTATATATATATTTAACCTAACTGGTGTGAGGTACCACTGAATCAGAATCTTATTATTTTATTGTGCTATCTATTAAAGTTAGCTTTCCGTATAAAAAAGAAAATTTTTTAGAAATTTCTCTCTCTAGAAAGCTAAGAAATATAATGCCTGACTCAAAAGTACTGGAATTGGCAAGAATGGGCCAGTTGTAGTTAGTTTTGCTCTCTAATTAAGTTGGAAAATTTTCTCTACTGAATAGCTAGTCAACTGTGAGTGCCCATGATTCTCCCAATCTTTGAAGCTTTCTGGTTTGTGATACGGGTTAAGATGTGGATTATTAGCGGTAGGTGTCACTGGCAAAGGAAAAGAACTGATCTTATTTCTATCCCAAACCTACAAAGTAGCCTTTGTTAAAGGATGTGTGTAAATGATGTGTGGGCATGATTTTTTTTATTAATCCATACTAGCATAGTGATATTTACACTGCCACAATTTTCTTGTTCTATGAAGACCCAGTGTTTGGCTGGGTTAGCGCATTCCCACTCCACTTCTGCTGGCTTGGGAGTACCATAGAATATTTGGAAAAGCTAGTCCCCCATGTTTAATGGGTCTGTAAAGGGGAGATATTTGTCATTAAATGTGCTATTGTAATGTTACCCAATTACAGAAACAGATTTAATCAGTCGACAAACATATGTGTTTCTATATAGTTTCAGAACAGCCAATATTTTCAGCTGAAATTAGACCGCTTTCACCATCTTCCAAAGCTCTGGAAGCTTTACATGTATAACTGAGATTGTTTGATATGATTACGCACTCAAATGTCGAGAAATGTCAAAGGTAAGGTTATATTTGCAACTCTAACCATGCCAAAGCGAATCATGGCATACTCATGGTTAACTAGCTATTCGGTAAAGAAACTTTTCTAACTTAATTAGAGAGCAAACTGACTATAACTGGCCCACTCTCCCCTGGTACCAGTATTTTCAAGTCAAGCGTTATGTTTCTCAGCTTTCTAGAAAAGCTTTTTTATACAAAAAACTCAAATAAAGCCATATATCCTCCTGAAGTATTTCCAACAGCCTAAGACATACATGAGTAGCATCTTGTAATACCATTCATTCTTGCGTACTTTGCTTTCATTGTCATAATGGTCCAGTGTATCTTTATTGAGTTACACTTAAAATTCTCTTCTCTCTACAGTATTACATTTTAATAATTTACAGTTACAATGTATATGCTTATGCAACCTTAACTACGGCTGCTGCTGCTACATCTGCTAAAATAATCTAAAGAGAAAACAGGTTAAATCAAGAAATGAAAAAAAAACAACCCAGTATGAAGAGATATTATACCCCTTGAAAGCCTTTTTAACATTTTGATCTTCACTGTGGATATTTCAACTTCAAAAGCCTCATAATTTACATTGCTTAACATTTACAAATATCAAAAGAACAAAACAGAAGATAAAAGGTTGTAGGCTATATTTTCCAAAAGATCTGCTCATGTTGCAAATGTAAAAGCATCAATTATACCTTTAAACGGATGTGTGCAAGTTGCATTTAGGAGTGCTTTTAATTCTCTTCAGGTGACATTTAGTAGTAAAACTACTGTAACCCAAAAGAAGAAAGTAGAAATACGTGTGGGGAGGAGAGGCTGGGAACTGTCTATTTAAACAAATTACATATTTCAACCTTTCCCAACTGTGATTAGTCATTGAGTACCCAAATTTAGTTGAGGCTTCTGCATACATAATTATGATTTATTTAAAAGCACTCGTGGTAATAGTTTGTTCTCCATCACCTACAAATGAAGTTACTGAGGGAGACATTTGATTCTGAAATTGGAAAATGTTTTACTCATTATGATATGTAGTAAAGATAATCAGAAGGAGGAGACCCCCACCCCCTTTATTTTGTGTTAAGAGGGCAGTCAGACACTGGGTTATTTAAACTTTCAGGAGAAGAAGTTTCATAGACAGAAATTTGGCAAACTATACTTGATAAATATGAAAAGTTAAAAGTTGATTTGGTTAGAGGGGACTGTTTACATTTTGATATCCCTGTAATTAACGTATCAGCCTCTGAATTAATAAAATCAGGTTTTCACATTGTACTGATTTTCCTTTAGTCACAGAGACACTTGACTGAGTGAAGCGGACACCACGCTGTAAAAAGTGCAAAGAGGAGAAGCCAAAGATAATCCTGTGGTTAAAGCACAGAACTAGGAATGAGAAGATCACGGACTTTCTGTGAGAAATGGGGTATGTCACAACCTGAGGGTACTTCAGCATGCCCATCTATAAAATGCAGATGATAATAGTTACATACCTGACAATGATACTGTGAAGCTTAAGTCATTTAACAACTGTAAAGTAACTTGAGGTCTTCAGATGGAAGGTGGTAAAAATGGGCAAGTACTGTGTTCTAGTGAGAGAAGAGCAGTGATCAGGATGCAACTCTCTGTGTTAAGTTTTCTTCATCTATTTCTGGAAAAACCCCCATGTTACTTCACATATGTATCTGAGCACCAAATATGGGGTCATGTTCTTTAGGCTAACAGAAAAGTATGACTATTCTATATACTTGAGATATAGCCAAGAATTTCTGAATTCTTTTCAACATATTTAAAAAATAAAATCACATTGATATGAAAGACTACAGCAGTCAAATAGCTATCTTTCCATAAAAACTGACAATAGTTAGTTCATTAATAAACATCCATACTTATTTCAGGTCAGTAATAACATAAACCATACTTTTTTAGAGGGAATAAATATAATTTTAAAAATATTCAAGAAGACTCTCCTAGACTTTTGTTAGGGACCAATTAGTGTATGAAACTCATAATTTTATACAGTGAAAGATTAACCTCTTTGCTCTTTTTCAATGAACGATCTTTATTAGCCTCATGTTTGAGAACCTATTGCTCTTTAAAGGAAATGAGACCCTCAAATTTGAGATTTCTTGTTATACCTAAAATTTTCCCAGAATTACAGTTTGTAGATTAAATAAGCCATTTTCTTTGTGATAAAGGGAAAATGTTGCCTGGATGCATCAAGATTCTAACTTCCTCCATAGAAGGCTTTGGCTCTTTCATTTGGCCAAATCCAACAGTCCTTTACTCAGGTCCAGCTCCCAGAGAATTCAAGAGTTTTGCCTGTATGAAGATGGCAGTACTGACAAAGGTTAAAAATCACGGTCCTAACCCTGCAGTGTCTACTCATACAATATTTCAGACTTCTATGAGCGTTTTGTCTGAGTAAAGATTGGAGAATCAGTCTCCATATTTGTTGAAAATGGACACCTCTTCTGCTCTGTGCCTGCACTGAACATATTTTAATAAAAGATAGTTACCTTTTCCATAACTGGTGTTCTTCGAGTTGTGTTGCTCATGTCTATTCCACAATAGGTGTGCGTGCTCACCATGTGCACTGGTGCCGGAAGTTTTCCCCCTAGCAGTACCCATGGGGGGGAGTGCCCCAGCAACCCCTGGAGCGGTGCCTCCATGGCGTGGTATAAGGGGAGCTGTGTGCTTCCCCCACCGTCAGTTCCTTCTTGCCAAACTCCTCCAACAGAGGGGAAGGAGGGTGGGATGTGGAATAGACATGAGCAACACATCTTGAAGAACACCAGTTATGGAAAAGGTAACTGTCTTTTCTTCTTCAAGTGATTGTTCATGTCTATTTCACAATAGGTGATTCCAAGCTATATCTGTTGGAGCTGGGTAGGAGTTCACAAAAATTCTCAGGATGGAGTACAGCCCTGCCGAACCCGGCGTCATCCCTGGTTTGGGAGATGATGGTATTATGCGAGGTGAATGTGTGAACCGAGGACCACGTGGCAGCCTTACAAATGTCCTGGATGGGGATGTGGGTCAAGAAGGCAGCCGACGAGGCTTGCGCTTGAGTCAAGTGCACTTTCACAATCGGTGGCAGGGGGATACTTGCCAAATCATAACAGGTACGGATGCATGAAGTGATCCGGTTGGAGAACCACTGAGTGGAGATCAACCGACCTCTCATGTGCTCAGTCGAGGCGATGAATAGTTGCGAGGACTTTCCGAATGGCTTGGTCCGCTCGAGATGGAAAGCCAGCGTCCGTCGCACATCAAGCATGTGGAGACGGCACTCCTCACTGAATGTGTGGGGCTTGGGGCAGAGGACTGGTAGAAAAATGTCTTGACCCATGTGATAGGTGGAGACCACCTTCGGGAAGAACGCAGGGTGTGGGCAGAGCTGGACCGTGTCCTTATGAAAAACCGTGTATGGAGGCTCAGAGATCAGGGCCCTGAGCTCCAAGACCCGCCTGGCTGACATGATCCCGCCACCAGGAAGGCCAATTTCCACGAGAGGTGGGACCAGGAACAAATGCCTAGCGGCTCAAACGGGGGCCCCCGTGAGATGGCCCAACACCAGATTCAAGTCCAACTGCGGGACCGGGGGCCTAACATACAGAAAAAGACAGTCCAACCCTTGAGGAACCGGCCAATCATAACATGGGAGAATACCGTGTGACCCCGCACCAGCGGATGGAAGGCTGATATGGCCGCCAGGTGCACCTTGACTGATGAGGGTGTCAGGCCCTGGGCTCTAAGGTGGAGAAGGTAGTCCAGGATAAGCTGGATTGGGGCGGCCACTGGGGAAACGCCCCGCTCATCCGCCCATCTGGAGAACAGAGACCACTTTGCCAAGTAGGCGCGTCGCATGGAGGGCTGCCTGCTTTCTAGGAGGACGCGTTGAACTCCTTCTGAGCACGTCCTTTCTTCCCTACCTAACCACTGAGCAGCCACGCCGTGAGGTGGAGAGCTGCTAGGTTGGGGTGGAAGAGGCAGCCCCAGTCCTGGGAGAGCAGGTCCAGGCGAAACGGCAATGGCCACAGTGGAGCAACCGCCAGGCCCACGAGGGTCCCGTACCAATGTTGCCTGGGCCATGCTGGGGCAATCAGGAGGACCCAGGCCTTGTCCATCTTTACTTTCTCCAGGTCCTTGCTGATCAGTGGGAATGGGGGTAAGGCATAGAGAAACTGGCCTGACCAGGACAGGAGGAAGGCATCAGAGATAGCGCCCTGTCCCAGTTCCCCCCTGGAGCAGAATCTGGGATAGCGCCGAGTCTGCCGAGTAGCGAACAGGTCCACCTGGGGAGTCCCCCACACTCTGAAAAGAAGCCTGTGGTGGAGAGACCACTCGTGCTGAGAGAAGTCCCTGCTCAAGCGATCCACCCGTGCACCCAGTAGATGGAAGGCCTTTAGGCAGATCGCGTCAGCTATACAGAAATCCCACAGCCTGAGGGCTTCGCGGCAGAGGATCGGGCCCCACCTTGCCTGTTGATATAGAACATCAAGGCTGGTGTTGTCCGTGAAGACCCTGACCACTCTGCACTCTACGCGCGAGTGGAAGGCCACGCACGCCAGCCGTACCGCCCTGAGTTCCTTGACATTTATGTGTAGGGTCAGATCCTGAGCTGACCACAGACCTTGGGTCTGAACATTCCACACAAGGGCCCCCCAACCCAGGTCCAAGGCATCGAACACCAGTTCCAGTGACAGGGCCGTGTCCCTGAATGGGACCCCTTGGAGCATGTTGCTTGGGGCGGACCACCACCGTACGGAGGCAATCTCCGAGTCAGGTAAGGTGAGGACTTTGTCATCCTGTCCCTGGCCTGGGAGAACTCCGAGGCCAACCAGAGCTGAAGGGGCCTCATCCTGAGTCTGGCGTGACAGACCACGTACGTGCACTCCGACATGTGACCCAAGAGCTAGAGGCACGCTCTGGCTGCTGTCACCAGGAACCTTGTGGCCGTGTCGATGAGCCCCTTCAGGGTCTCGAACCTGTCCGGTGGGAGGGAGGCTCTGGCTGACGAGGCATCCAGGAGCGCCCCGATAAACACTATGTGTTGAACCGGGACTAACGTGGACTTGGTGTTGTTTACCAACAGGCCCAAAGCGGTTTACGTGGATGGGAGGAGCGTCACATGATCCCTCGCCTGCGGCTGGGAGCTGCCCTTGACCAGCCAATCGTCCAGAGAGGGAAAGATCTGGACCCCCTTGGCGCCTGAGGTAGGGCGCTACCACCGACATACATTTTGTAAATACCCTGGAGGCAGTGGACAGGCCAAATGGGAGGACCGTAAATTGGTAGTGTTCCTGCCCCACCACAAAATGGAGGAAGCGTCTGTGCCCCTTGAATATATGAATGTGGAAGTATGCGTCCTGCAGATCGAGGGCAGTGTACCAGTCCCCGGGATCCAGGGAGGGGATGATGGAGGCCAGGGAGACCATGCGGAACTTGAGCTTCACCATGTACTGGTTCAGACCTCACAGGTCCAGAACAGGCCTGAATCCCCCTTTGGCCTTCGGGATAAGGAAATAGCGGGAGTAGTACCCCTTGCCTTTGAACTCCCTGGGTATCACTTCCACAGCTCCTAGACCCAGGAGCGGCCCCACCTCCTGCTCGAGCAGAGCTTTGTGCGAAGGGTCCCCCAGGAGGGACGGGGGCGTGGGATGGTTGGGCGGGGAAGAAGTACACTGGAGGGTGTAGCCCTGGGAGATGGTGTTGAGGACCCACCAGTCCGAGGTCAGCTGCAACCGCTCTGGGAGGAAAGCACACAACGGATTGGAGAAGGGAATTTTACTGAGAGTGCATCCCTGATGAGAACTGGCAGGGTGCCCCCGAGTGTCCTGTCAAAACCGCTTTTTCCCCGCCTGCTTGCCCTTGGAGGACCCAGGTTGGGGGGCAGGCCAAGACTGCCTCTGAGGGCGCCTCTTATAGTTCCGCGACTTCTTATAGGAGGCCTTGTATTTCAGGTGGGTGGCCTGAGTGGGAGTCTGTTGCAGCTTTAACTTAGATTTAGCCAGAGCTGGAACACAGAGACCCAGAGTCTGGAGAGTCGTGCGGGAGTCTTTCATGCCATGCAGCCTTGTATCCTTTTGTTCCACAAACAGAGCTTTGCTGTCAAATGGGAAATCCTTCATGGAGGTCTGTGCCTCACTGGACAGCCCAAGAGACAGCCCAGTCCCTTGTCATGGACGCCACGGAGGTCATGGACTGCGCAGCCGTGTCTGTTGCATCCAAAGCTGCCTGTAGGGTTGCCCTGGCAGCCACTGTACCCTCCTCCACCAGCGCTTTGAAATCCTTCTTATTGCGCTCCTGGAGTGAGTCCTTGAACTTGGGCAGGGAGCCCCACAGATTGAACTCATATCGGCCCAGGAGAGCCTGGTGGTTTGCCACTCGTACCTGAAAGTGCGAGGACGAATAAATTTTTCTTCCAAAAGAGTCCAGCCTCCATGAGTCTTTATTTTTCAGGATAGGGGCTGGCTGGCCCTGCCGTTCCCTGTGGTTGACTGACTCAACCACAAGGGAGTTGGGCGCCAGGTGGGTGTATAAGTACTCGTGTCCCTTGGCAGGTACAAACTAGTTGCGTTCCACCCTCTTAGAGATGGGGGCCAACGAGGCTGGTGTTTGCCACAGGGCATTTGAAATTTTTGCCACCCCTTCATGGAGAGGCAAGGCTACCTTGCCCGGTGCCAAAGAGGACAGCACATTAAACAGGAAGTTCGAGGGCTTCTCCATCTCCTCTGCCTGGAGATGAAGGCTTGATGCCACCCTTTTTAAGAGTTCTTGGTGGGCCCTAAAGTCCTCCTGCGGGAAGGAGGAGGGCGGGGCCATAATCGCCTCATCTGGGGAGGCTGAGGAGGCCGGTGCGGTACTCTGGGTGTCCATTGGCACCAGAGGGTCTCCAGGCATGGTGCCAAGGATGTACGTCCCACCGACTCCTTCCTCGGAGGTCTGGAGAGGGAGGCCGATGGTTCTTCTGAGGCTCCGGCCACCGGGGGCTGTGTCAGAGGTCACGGTGCCCACTGGTACCATTGGGCCGGCCACTGGGCCTGGTGCCCCTGCACCTGCTGCGGCACCAGCAGAGCCAGTTGTTCAGCCTGGCTGGCATAGCCCATCAATGGACGACTACGAATGGAGGCCGCGCTGACGTACGACCTGCCACTGTCCCTGGACCAGGAGGAGCGGCAGTGCCGGAAGTGACGTCAACCACGGGACCATGATCGTGACATGGAGGACCGGTACTGTCGGTAACAGCTGCTCTGCGATTGGCTCTGACGGGTGTACCTGCAACGGCAGGACACCGGCGATAGACGCCCGGGGCTGTGGAGGCGATGCCTTGGCGGGGTCTTGGAGTGGGATTCCGAGTGGGAATGGCGTCAACACCCATGCCATGACTGGCTGCAATAACCCCTCTGAGACAAGGACCACTGGCGAGGTCTGCCTCGGTCCCGTGGGTATTCGCTCCTTGAGGTGGAGTGGTGCCGGGAGTCTCGGTCAGACGGAACCCAACCAGTCTGGTGGGAGTCGAGGGAAATCCACGTGGACTTTGCCCTGAACGGTCGCTGGGTGGCCAACGAAGTCGGGAACATTCCCTCGACTGAGACCAGTACTGAGCCAGGGGTGACTGCTGAGATCCCAGCAGCAGCTTGCCTCTGGAGCGTGGAGCTGACATCGGCGGTGCTCCTGGTACTGTCATGGACATAACATCCCGGGCAGCCTGCAGGGCCTCAGGCGTGGAGGGCATCCGGACATCTGGGGAGGCCTGCTCAGAATGGGCCGGGCTACTCCATTCGACCTGAGTCGGAGACCTAGAGGCCGGTGGGGATTGAGGACTGCCCGACATGGGTCTAGCCTCTGTCCTGGGTTTACTTCGGTGCTGCTGTGAAGAAGGCATCTTTCTAGCCTTCTTGGCATGCCCCGTGGATGGGAAGCAGTGTCAACTGGTCGATGGCGCCGGAAGGTCGCTGCGCACTGATACTGTGGTACCCAGTGCCGACTCGGAGTGGCGCGCTGGAGTTGGGGTCAGCGCCGACTCCATCAGAATGGCCCGGAGCCTAATGTCCCCTTCTCTCTTGGTCTGAGGCTTAAACAACTTGCATATCTTGCAACGATCGCTGATATGGGCTTCTCCCAAACAGCACAGACAGTTCGCGTGTGGGTCACTCCTTGGCACAGATCGCCTACAAGTGTTGCACGACTTAAAACCTGGGGTGTGGGGCATGCCCTGGCTCAGGTGCTCTAACTAACTGAACTAACTAAACAGCTAACTAACTACAGGTACCAACACTGAATGAACAAGCAGTTCTGGGGACGAGCTACAGAAAAGCTGGAGCAGAATAGTTTTGACGCACCTTCACTGGTGGCAAGAAGGAACAGAGGGTGGGGAGGGCATGCAGCTCCCCTTATTCCGCGCCATGGAGACGTCACTCCAGGGGTCGCTGGGGCGCTCCCCCCTTACGGGTACTCCTAGGGGAAAAACTTCCGGCACCTCTGCACATGGAGAGCACGCACACCTATTGTGGAATACACATGAGCGATCACCTGAAGAAGAACCTAATTTATTTTTCACCATATATATTATATATTGAGATTTATTTTAGTGGTCTCTGTATCTGAGGTCTGAATGACTCAACATCTTGGTCTCTCAGCCTTTCACCTCTGCATTTCTTATTGCAGCCATTGCATAAATCAAAGATATCACAGAATAAGTGAAATGATCTAAAATGCTGAGAAGTCTTACCTCAGACGTAAAGCATCAGAAAGCAGGTTGGATAAAATCCAATTACTTTTTTTAAGTGGGGGAAAGCTTTTATAAATTTAAATAGGATTTTTTAGATTGAAGTTAAACACATTTTCTTTGTAAAAATAAACCTATTTAAAATTTAATATGAAATTATGACAATCTATGTTAAGGCATAATTTTACCTCAGTCTATTAAAATTATTTAAATTGAATAAATATGTAAGATTCAAGTAGTACATGTTTGTTGCTGAAGTTTTAAAGAAAGTCAAACCACTGCGCTGGAGGAAGTCATTGTCTAAGCACCTGGAACCAGAGTTTGTTGAAGAGCTAAACCAGCTTTTGACAATAGTAGCTACTTCTACAGTGCAGAGAGAATATTTTTTTCATTTCAGCTCATAGTTGAGAAACCAATTGGGACTAGGCAATAAAGCTTGTTCTCCTCTTTCCATCTATGAATAAAAATGAGGTGTGAGAGGATGCAACCTACTAATTCTAAAATCTTGGAGGACATGGTGACTAGAAATAATCAGTTCAATTCACTATCTACTGATAACACTTCTTTTGTTTAATAAATCAGTTAGTTTTAAATGCAAATCATGTTTTGATAAACTTGCTTTTTCCCCTTATGTATCACACATGTGTAATTTAGTTTTACATATTTAATTAAAAAAAAGTTTAAAATTCTGGTTTTGTGCATTTTTAATTGAATTTAAATTTCCATCCAAATGCAGCCTGACACAAATCATGAGTAAACAAAATCTAATAAGCAATACATCATTCACCATTTTCTAATATAATATAAAAATGTAAAAATCAAGAATCTGAATGAATATATGTTCAGCTATATAATTGCTTAAATAAATGTGTATAGATGTCATGAATCCTTCTGATTCACAAAAAGTAGTACCAATTTAGTATAAAGCCTATATTTAGTTGCAAATCAACATGTTTTAATGGTTATCAACCAGTAAGAATCAATCTTTCTTCTGGAAAATAACTAAAAAGTACAAATGCAAAACAAGATTAAAATTGATTATTTAAATCAATACACCTAATGAGAAAGTAGAAAGAAAATGGAGTGAGGAAGAAGGTGGACATCCTGAAACAGCATAGAAAGAGGAGAGTATATAAATTTGCCTAATGTAGATGTGGACAGTATAGCGAGAAGCCTATAATATGGTTGGTATCTCACAGCTACAAACAAGTCTATCTTGTATAAAATCAAAGGCATAAGAAATACAATTGGTGAAGTAGTTTGAAATAAATGCAAATTCCTTATCTTATTTAAGAAAACAGAAGAGAAATCATAAGTCTCATAAAACTAACAAAAAAGCTGTTCTTTAAAAGCACCTGAATTCAGGCGGTCAAAGCAGAACTCTCTGCTGAATTATGAGTTTGAGAGAAAGTATTTAATCCTCACTTCTGTGGACAGTGATTGAGAAAAGTCACTAAGTCTGAAAGGAAGATAATGAGCCGTATACAAAGAAATAATAGAAGGAACAAGTTTGACTCTATAATCCACGATTTTGCTTTAAAAGGTTATCAGCAGAACATGGCCAACTCATACAAATTCAACGGATCAACTACATGTTGGCATAATACTTTTAAAAAGTCACAGGCATCAAAACAGCAGGCAAGAAATCTACAGGAGGGCCATGTACAAGACAGATAAACGACAGCAATGGCTTGTGATGAAAGCGCCATGGCATCTCATCTCATCATCATGATTTACAAGACTTACAAGGTAGCACAAAATCAACAATTCTGGCAGCAACTGGCCTTGTTCAAACCCAATAGGGATAAGTAGTTGCAAAGATGAATATATATATGTGAATGAATGGCTAATGCAGAGTGTGGCTATCTTGTTCTCCAACCCCTGACTATGTCGTAGGGTCTGAGTTGTTTTACAGCTTACACAAAGACATAACACTCCTTTTCTATTACAGAATAATTCTGTTCGGTGGGAGACAGTTTTTTGTTCAGAAATGCAAAGGGGTGTTTCTTGTTATCCTCCCCAGTTTGCATCAATACAGCTCCAAGATATGTGCTGGGTGCATCAGAACACAAGTCAAACTTTTTCTTCAAATCTGGACTGGCTAAAATGGGTGTCTTTGATCAAATTTGTTTCACTGCATCAAAACCCTTTTGACAGATGTCTAATCAAACCACTTTTTCTGCCTTTGTATTCTGGCATAAGTTTGTGATAGGACCAATGCTGTTAGTGAAACCTCTCACAAATTTTTGACAATAGATCTATGAAAGATTGAACCAGTTTTTAGTTTTGGGCCAATTCACAATAGCTTCCACTTTCAGGAGATCTGCGTAGATTTGGCCTCCACTCACCCAATGACCCTGGTTAAGAGATCTTTGCTGACCCCACCATACATTTTGACACCTTCACTGTGATGCCTACCTCCTCAAGATTTCTCAATACCTTTCCCTACTTGTGTTTTGTGTTCCTCTCAGGTGTTGCTAAATAGAGCAATATCATCTATGTAGTTTATAGCAAAGTCCTGGAACCCACATAATATCTGATTATGCCTATGGAATGTATCCTCTGCATCAGTTAATCCAAAGAGTAGTATCTTAAACTCCAAAAGTCCAAAATCAGTAATGAATGCAGACTTTTTCTGTGACTCAGTATCCAAGGGAACTTGCCAAAATTCCTTGGTTAAATCCACAGCAGTTAAATACTTAGCTAAGTGTATCTAACATATCATCCACACAAGCATCTGGGACTGTAACAGCATTACATTTTCTATAATCCACACAAAACCTTACTGTACAGTCTTTCTGTGGGACACTAGGATAATGAAGAAAATCCAGGGGGCTGTCTGAGACTGCTACAATTTCCATGTCTAGCATGCTGTGCATCTCCCCCTTGATCTCTTCCCTCATCCCTGTTGTCCTGTAAGCCCTACTGGTTACTGGGTGTGCTTCATTGGTGTTAATCTGATGTTCTCTCACGTGAGTCAGGCTAGATTTGTTAGAAAACACCCCTTTCTGACTTTGTAACACACTCATGACTTCTCTCTTTTCTAGTTGGGTTATCCTTTCACTTCAATTAACACTCTCTAACGGGGTCTCCCCCTTACTCTCAAACATTAAGTCTAAGAGAGACAATACTCTCATCCCTCATCTGCATACCACATCATGTTTACTATAGCCTCCCTATTATATTTTCAGTATGTTAATGTGAGCAGTTTGGGGTAAGCCCTGATAGTAGGTTTCTGTACATGCACTTAATTTAGTCTCTTTATCACCTCAAAGGATCCTCCCATGAGTTCTGCTCTTTTTCAGGGACTAACACCAGAAACAAATCACCTGTATCAGTGGTTCTCTACCTTTCCTGACTCCTGTACTCCTTTCAGAAGTCTGATTTGTCTTACGTTCCTCAAGTTTCACCTCACTTAAAAACTACTTGCTTACAAAATCAGACATAAAAATACAAAAGTGTCCCAGCATACTATTACTGAAAAATTGCTTACTTTCTCATTTTTACCAGTACTGGAAGAAGCAAAGACTTCAGTCCAGAAGTTGACTAATGAAGGCATTTATATTGAATCCTTAAGTGAACAGGACAAGAAGTGTTTGTTAAGACAACTGAAAAAGTACACAGACTTGATTCTTAAAAATCTACAACAGCGACTTCTAGATTCTACTCAACCTCTCCATAGCTTTTACAGATCCCTGTCCTATAAAACACCGACAGTTGAGTGGAGTGAGGCACTACCAGCAATGGGGCTGCCATGTGCTCAGGACAGAATAGAGAATTTGAACACAGAGTGGAATATCATACGACGAATGAATGAAGATTTGACTTCAACTTCTTTTTTTATCATCACTAGTAGCTTGACCTGATCTTTATGCTATGTTTCCTGGGCTGAAAGAAGTAGGAATTCATCTCTTGCTACTCCCAGTCACAACAGCTACAGTTGAGCGTTCTTTTTCATCATTGAATAGAATTTTGTGTTCTGAAAGAAGTCGCCTTCTGCCTGATCACATGAATGAACTAATGAGCATATTAACTGAAGGAATGGAAGTATCGGACACATGAGAAGCCACCAAAGATTAATGCATTGCATTCAAGAAGTTAATTAACAGAGTTGTGCAAAATTATAACAAGAAACCAAGAAAGATGTAGAGCTTCATAGAAGGCTTGAGTAGCCAATTTTAATTTGTGTGATGATTTTAAAATCTAATAAAATGATCATGAAGCATTTTTCAGTTTTTACTATGGTGCCATACAGCCCACCTTCACCCTCACGGTCTCACCCCTCATCGGCCCTGACCCCCCTGCCTGTAAATCTGAACACCCCCCGCCAATTTCAATTCCTGGGGAAAACACTGGGCTGGGGAATACCTTTCTGCTGCTCTAGTACTCAGATCTGTATTTCCTGTGCCTTCATTTGCTGCTTGTATGTTCTCTCTTCTATTTTGATTGCTGCCATTTGTCCTGTCCCTTGTAGTTGGCCTTGGCTACCTAGGTCGCCTCCATTCACCACTGGTGAACCCGCTCCTCTGCCTCATTGTTGGCTTTGGCTGCCTCGATCATCTCTAAGCACCGTTGGTGATATTCTGCTACCACTGCAGCTTTTCTTTTTTGTGCTGCAGCTCATGCAATCATCTCTCGGATTGTCATCTTTGCCATCTGCACACACAGGCCTCTGTCTCTGTGGAACTGCAATTTGGCCAGCTCTACCTGCACAGCTGTCTCCTGCAGGGGTTAATGTCTGGCTGGTTTCCCAACCCTGGGTCACCTTCCTCTTCCTCCTCCTGCTGCTGCTCAAAATACCGGATGAACAAGCTTCTCAAATCCTCTGCTGATCTCTCTTGCTCCGGAAAACCATATTTCAAACATTGGCTCCCATGCTGCTTTTTATCCACTGCGTCCAAGGAATCTGACTCATTTCCCTCCTTCTGTGTTGCATTTCCCTTAACCCAAAATAAACAAAAGAAAATAATAAGCCATAGTTCGTACTTTGCTTCTTCATTTTTGAATCCATTGGGGTCTGCTTAGCAAGTGTTTGGAGTGTGAACCTCAGTAGGCTGATATTGGTGTGCAACTCCTATAATGACTATACCACTGTGACATTTTGGAGATCACCCAGACTGGGAACGGTTTTTCATACAGCCTGCCCTGTAACTTTGGAGTTCCTTGGTGCCATGAGGCCACAATTCAACACCCTGACACCAGCAGCCTGTTTACAAGCACAAGGTCTCACCCTGGCTTCCACCAGCCTAGTTACTCCTTGCAAGGTAACACCAACAGCCCTTCCAGTCCCGAGTCTTCCTAAATCCATCCTCCCAGAGTTCTTAACTACCAGATACTTGGACCATTCCTCTCTGGTTCATCATTCCTGACAGGGCAAAACCAGTCCCCCAGTTATCAATTCATTTTGTGTCACATACACACAAAACATGCAGTCTGCACATCAGAGACCTGTTTCGCATAAAAATAAACAAAAAGTTTATTTAGCAGAAAAACCACAGATCTCAGGTGAAATAGTGAGGGAAAGCAAACATATACATGTTACGCAGAAAATAAACAAAGACGTGACTTCACGCTTTACCACTTTCATATTAGATAAAATCTCTTTTCTATTACAAGTCACTTATTGCCTTAAAACAGTTCCACATTGTACCCACTAGCTATAGGGCAGGATCCAGTGTTCACAGGCAGGGTCCCACTAAGTCTTTGTCCACACCAAGCAGCTTTTAGCGACATGGCTGTACTGCTTATGCCATGCTGCTAAAAGGTGCACAGAGTAGCTGCTGTTTGTCAAGCTCTCCTGCCTACAAAAAACTTCCAACCCCACGCGCGGCAGCAGCTTTGTCAACAGGAGAGCGCTCCTGCTGACAAAGCGATGTACACACCAGAGCTTTTCATTGGTAAAACTTTTGTCGTTCGGGGGTGTGGGTTTTTTTGTTTTTTTTTTAACACTCCCGAATGACAAAAGTTTTGCCGACGAAGTTCCAGTGTAGACAAAGCTTTAGAGGCTGTCCCTCAGTTTCTGGATGAAAACTTCACTTTCAAGCCTCCTTTTTAATAGGATTTCTCCACCTGCACCCACTTTTTTTCCTCTCCAGGTATGGTGACTCAAGGTTATTCAGAGTGGGATAAATTCTCTCTTGAGTTGATAGCCAGGATTTCTCAATGTCCTCCCGTTCACTTTAATGGCCCACCGTTGTCTTTTTCTGGGTTGTACGATGGATTGTTACTAGAGTGCAGTTTTGTGTAAATATGTGTCATGCGAAGTGCCTCTCCCTGTCTGGCCACTCATTGCCCTGCCTGCAATGAAGTCGAGCCAAAGATTATGGACGCAGTTCTCTAAATACACAAATACAAAAATTCATAACCACAGTGGGTATACATAACTCAAAATGACCTCGAAGTTCAGAACATTACAAGCTTTCATAAAAGACCTTACTCGATATACTTCCATAGTACAATAATATAGCATTCAATCAATCAGTTCAGCTGCTTATTTTTGGGGCCTAAACCTTCTGTTCTCCCTTTGGGATGTCTGTACTCTGATCATCACAAAGAGTATGCACCTATAAGTACTGCAGACAGATACCAAAGAGAGCAAGAGAGACAAAGCCATGCATATTCAAAACATGAAAAATAAATTCCTCACTACTCAAACCAAAGCATTATTATGCTTTATGAGCTAATGTCTAATAGGAAGTCAAAAAAGAGAAGAATGAGGGGGAGGAACAGAGAATGCATTTGTGTATGAGCAATACAATTAGGTCAGTATAAATATGTCTCTTAGGGGTCTGAAAAATCCATACCCCAGAATGAAGCAGTTAAACTGATCTAAGCCTCGGTGTAGACTGTGCTAGGTCGATGGAAGAATTCTCCTGTCAACCGAGCTATTGCCTCTCAGGGAGATGGAGTACCTACACCAATGGGAGAACCCTTCCCGTCTGTGTAGGTAGTGCCTTCACTGAAGCAGCGCAGCTGCACCACTATAGTGTTTTAAGTGTAGATAAGCCCTCAGCAGGCGCTAACTGTGGAGAGAGGGAGATAGTTTGTATTTAAGATATAATCTCTTGTAGTAAAATAAAAACAATAACTTGAGAGTTGGCAGTTTTATCATAGTAGCTGTTGAGCTGATCTTCAAGATTCATACCCCATGAGAGGCAGAAAGTCAAAGCCACTAGAGAAAGTTAAAGCTAGTTTAAGAATGTATAAAATGATTTAATTAAAAACATCTCCCCCTGAATATTTTTACTTTGTTTTTAAATGCAAAACTAAGCATTAGACATGCTGGACATATTTAAACTTAGCAATTTCTCATCAATCTTTGCAAAACATAGATTTAAAAATTCAGAATATTAGATGAAAAAATGCATAAAAATCTGATCTATTTACCACCATGGAAAGCAAGTACAAACCTCTTCTTATCAAAGACAAGTGGAAAACTACCAATTATTCTGCAGTATTACAAACTAAACATCCTGCTTATCCTGTTGCAGGACTACAACTCATTCAGTTCTTCCGGATTCATGTGGCTAAGGTTATTTTTGAAACAACAAAAGTAACAATAATGGCCCGTGGATTGATTCGATATTGTAAAAGCAATGTTGCCTATTACCACAGAATATTGAGCTGTTAGAGGGGCCCTGGGGGTTTCACTCTTGTGGGTCCAGAGGAGGAACAAATATCATTTTCCCCAGCCAGTACAGCTGCACTCACCCCAGCATCTTTTTTCAGTGGTGCTGTCCTGGGTAAATAAGTTATGTTCTCCTTTCCTCTGGGATATTAACTAACTAAAAGTTTGCTTTTCGTCATCAAAATGGAGTCCTTCTAAAAAAAAAATTCTGTGAATTTCAGTTCATGCACATTCCTTGTCATGAAACATTAAAAAAAAAAATGCATCCAGCCCACTTTCAGCTGTGATCTTGTCAGATTTTACAAGCTTGTAAGGGTAAGCCCAGGTCAGTGCTTGGGTGAGAGTAAAATCTAATACCTGCAGGAAATTGTATTTCTGATTCAGACAAGGGCCCTCTTTTCTCTGAGACAATATTGGACCAATACCCCAGCATGGTGCTAGGGTTACTGTGCTGTCTTTCAGAAGAGATATAAAACCAAGAACCTCACTACTTTTAAAGGTAATACTTTGCACCTTTATGCTGCCTTTTTATACTGCGCTTGCACAAAACCCACAAGATTTTTGTAGCTGAACAGCAGCAATCAAGAGTATTGGGTAAAAGCAGGCAATGAAAAAAACAGCATCTGAGACTGACCAGGGACTGGAAAACCTTTTCCGTAGCCTCTCTAGGTCACTGTTAGAGGACACAGAGAAAAAGAGCTAGATATTAACCACAACTGATTAAAATAAAAGCTATCAAATGCAACTTTAAACACAGAATATTCAGAATTCTGAGTGCCTCCTTAAGTACTGAAATATAATACAGGTCTATTTTTTATCTGTGAAACCTTATTATAGAATACCCTCTCCCTTTAATATACCAGGTACTTGAGGCTGGTACTCATTTTCTTTCCTTTTGCTTCCCTGAGAATCCTTTACAGTGTGAACACATTAGCACAAGGAACAGTAGTTCAGTACTCTATTGTTCAAGGATCTAATGTTCAATAATTAAACAAAGTGACCCCTTTATGCCTATCTGACTTGTTTCAACACAAACACTGCCAGTGGTGTAATGAACAGATTAATGAGAAGACTTTTTTATTCTTGTCAAGTGAGACTTGAATGTAAGCTAAGCACTGGGACAATTTCCCAGCTGTCTTGCTATAATTTGTGCTATTTTTTTTTTTCATTCAACAAACAAGGCTAACAGTGAATCTTCAGAATCTTGGGCAACACATTCTGGAGTACACAATACTGGGGTGAGGATAATTCAATGCAAAAAAGAAATAATTATGCTCCAAACCTACAATGTTTGACTCCAGAGGTCCAGGGCAGTTCCTCCTCTCCTGCTCCATTGGACTATAAGCCATATATGAGAATACATAACACACATGCAACACATGACTCTGAAACATGGATATCTGGGCTGTTTGTCTCCCTTTTCTCTGCAGAACAACAGAATTCATCATACCAAGTTATAGATTATAAATGCTTGGGAATTTTTGTTTAGAAATTAAATCCAAAATCCAGTTTTCAATAAAAGATATGTAACTAATAAGTATTTTTTTCTTCTTCTAAATATTTGAATAACCTGAAAAAGGCCAAACCATGTTTTTTGAAATATGGTTAAAAATTATGGCTTTTAGCCACTGACCTTTCTCCATTTCTTGACACATGATGATTTATTATATGGGGGAAAGGACAGAAAAGTGGAACACTGTAGATGGACAGATAACTTCATTGGGAAAAGTATACTTAAATCCCACTCTAGAAAATGTAAACTACAAAAATAATTGGACTTATGAAGTATCCTCCTCCCAACAGATTTTTACTTGGGATTCACTGATTCAGTCCTAATGGTGGCAGTACAAATGGCATCTACATAGGAAATGAATGCTGGGAGATGAGCTCAGAATTTGGGAAGTGGAATAGCTACAGTAAGCAGCATGCACATGTTGTAATAATAAAGAGGTCTGGAAACTTTTGAACATGTACCACCACAAAGCACTCTAGTATGGAAGACAAACAAAAGTCAAGTGGGAAAAAAAGGTAAATAACGACAATGTGCCTTTAGTTTTGCAATAATGAAACAGTACTTTCCGTTATGAAAAAGATAAAACTCGACTGAAATAGTCACACAGATAATTGGTGTCAAATTTCTAGGAATTGCATATGCATAAGCCATATGTTTGGTCTTATCTACAAAATAATTCCATGGATAGAATTTTCCACGGGGAAACCGAGCACTATAAAATAAGTACCATAGATTAGAATCCATTTCTCAATAACAATACAAAAGAGAACTTCAAAGATCAACATTTCAGGTGATATTAATCTTGGTGATAGTCTGTTTTGTTTTTTTTAATCATGGTACTTATTTTATCAAAAGTAAGAATCATTAACCCAAGGAATGATTCCTTCTGGCCTTTGGTTTCTTTTATTTTTAATATGAATTCTAGACTTCTTGTCAGTAAATTCTTCTAACAAGTACACGTCTCTATTGTTCAAAACTAACAAACTCAAGCAAACTTGTCACAAATGTCTGCCCTTTAAAAAAACAAAACAAAACAAAAAAAAACAAAAAAACCCAGAACCTGACTGGTTTTCATTACTGTCATACTGCGTAGAGAAAAACAGGGTTTAGTTTGAAAGCCGAAAAAATTTGCCTACATAGAGCATCTTTAAAATGACAATTACACAATAAGTGTGCATTAATTGGCTCCCATTTAAGGACAGCAAGCGTTCCCTGTGAAGACAACAACACCCCGGCTTCTCTTCCTCAATCCTCAGCCTTTTGAGACTGAGTGAGAGAGAAGAGGTTAGGAATAGCCTGTCACTGGAGGCTTTGAGCACTGAATTACTAATTCAGGCAAAATACTACATTAAAATACCATTACCCTGACCAAAGGCAACACATTCAGAGTTTAAAAGGAATTTTCACACTTGGGTAGACTATCAAATACAGTATATGCTACTTGAACAAAATTCAATTTACTTTCCCTTTGTTTCTTATTATTTTCTTTGACATTCTTACTGATCATCAAAGAAGTCTGCTGAAGTTTGAGTTTGCTACCTTTATAGTTTGTTCTACTCCTCCTGTTGGGAATCCAGCAGGCTAGTTTGGGGACCTCACAATCACTTTCAAGACAACAGTCTACAAAGGATTAGAATTTCAGTACAGGATTAGGCAAACAGACAAGCCAGGTTGCAAGGGAAAAAGCTCTTATCCAAGCACATCTTTAAGAACAGCAACAGGGATACAGAATATCTCTAGCAAAGTAAATTGTTTTGGTTTAAACATTCACCTTTTTTCCAACTCTGCGAGTCTGTCTCTCTCTCTAAAGCTGAATTTCATCCCTAATTCTCCCCATTTTCTTTTGCTATTGCAACATATGCTGCATTGTAAGAGACATCACTCATTTTTCTACGGTTCACAACAGTATTAGCTGTACAACTTGTGCTAAAGACAATAATTGGAGAATTTCAGACAACCATGAACATAAAACGGTTATATTATATAAAGCTTTCTGTAACTGTTATTCTTTGAGATGTGTTGCACATGTCCATTCCAATGTAGGTCTATATGTGCTCAGAGCACAGCTGCCAGAATTTTTTCCCCTAGAGGTATCTGTCAGGTTGGGTCCGGGGCCCTCTGGTGCCGTGCGCTCATAACACTGGTATAAAGGGCCCTGCTAATCCACTCTTCCTCAGTTTCTTCTTACCAACTGACTCCGATAACAGGGGTTGGAGGTTGGGTTTTGGAATGGACATGTACAACATATCTCGAAGAACAGTTACAGAAAGCTTAATAACCATTTTTTCCTCTTCAAGTGCTTGCACATGTCCATTCCAATGTCGGTGACTCACAAGCAGTTGTACAGGAGGTGGGCTTGAAGTTCAAGGACAGGCTGACTGCAAGACTGCACGGCTGCAGTTGGAGTCATTTCTAGCCTGCCGGGTGATGGCATAGCGCATTGAGAATGTTGCTGATCTGCAGATGTCCTGAATAGGAACTTGCGCTAGGAAAGCGGCCGAGGGGGCCTGTGATCTTGTGAAATAAGCAGTCATGTTAGCAGGGGCCAAGAGTTTGTAATGCCCAGATGCATGAAGTAATCCAGGATGAAATGGGAAGGCCCTTCTTTCTCTCTGCAAATGCTATGAACAGCTGAGTCAATCTGTGGAATGGTTTGGTAGTTTATATACAGAAAGCCAGAGCCTGTCTAACATTCAAAGAGTGTAGGCACTGTTCCGCTCTGCTCGCATGCAGTTTAGGATAGAATACTCAGAGGAAGATTGCTTGACTGCAGTGGAATTGTGAAACCACCTTTGAGAGGAACGACAGGTGTGGATTCAGCTGAATCTTATCTTTGAAGAAGATCACACATGGGGGTTCCAACGTAAGGGCCCAGATCTCTGAAACCCTTCTGGCCGGAGAGATGGCTACTAAGAAGGCCACTTTCCAGGAGAGATGTAACAACAAGCATGTTGCTAGTGGCTCAAACGGTGGACCAGTGAGTTTTGACAGGACGAGGTTTAGATCCCAGGGAGGAATGGGTTCTCTAACCTGGGGGTATATCCTCTCCAGGTCTTTAAGAAAACAGATAACCATCTTGTGCGAAAAAATGGATCGGTTGTTGACCTTGGGATGGAAGGCTGAAATGAACCTTAAAGTGAACCTTGACTGAAGAGAGGGACAGACCTTGTTGTTTCAGAAGCAGAAGGTACTCCAAAATGAGCTGTAGTGAGGACTGCATAGTTGAATTCTCTGTTGGTAGGACCAGATGGAGAACCACTTCGATTTTGCAAGGTAGGTGGCACTGGTAGAGGATTTTCTACAGCCCAGTAGGATTCTACAGACTTGCTCCTCATGATTCAGCCATGGAGCTTCCAGGCCACCAGATGAAGAGAGCTAAGTTTCAGATAGGAGCTGCAGGGTTGGTGCATAGGAGCTGGAAAAGGGACACGCCTCTGCTTCTGGGAGCTGCTTGAAGTAAGAGCTGCCTGGAGCCTGTACCCCTGAGCCTCTCCCCGCGCCCTAACCCCATTCCCCCAGCCCTGATCCCCCTCCTGCCCTCCGAACCTCTCGATCCCAGCTCGGAGCATTCCCCTGCACCCGAAACCCCTCATCCCTAGCCCCACTCCAGAGCCCGCCCCCCTCCCCGCCCCCCAAACCCCTACCCCAGCCCTGATCCCCCTCCTGCCCTCCGAACTCTTTGGTCCCAGCCCAGAGCACCCTTCTACATCCCAAACTCCTCATCCACAGCCCCACCCCAGAGCCCGCCCCCCACTACTGGAGCCCTCATTCCCCTTCCCCCGCACCCTACTCCCCCACCACAGCCTGGAGTCCCCTCCTGCACCCTGAACTCCTCATTTCTGGCCCCACCCTGGAGTCCGCACCCCCTCCCACAACCCAACCCCAATTTTGTGAGCATTCATGGCCCACCATACAATTTCTATTCCCAGATGTGGCCCTCTGGTCAAAAAGTTTGCCCACCCCTGCTTTAACTAGTACAAAGTATATGCGCTCTGTATGCTTTGCCGTAGGAGGGAGGGAGGCAGGGGTTTGCCACAGTGCCCTGACTGGGTCCATAATGGTCTTGTTGAGTGGTAGAGCAACACTAGAGGGACCTGCCGCTGACAACATATCTAGAAGTCTGTGTATTGTCTCCTTGACCACCTCTGCTTGTATACCCGAGTTTGAGGCTCCCGGCTTTACCAAGTCCTGATATGCCTTGGGTTCATCTTGCGGCGGGGAGACCCCTGCTGCCACCATTGCCTCATCTGGGAAGGAGGAGGAGGAGGCGATGACCGGCTTAGGAGCCTCTGTCACTTCCTCAGCGTCAGCCGAGGCCTGTGGGACTTCTTCCTGAAGGTTGGTGTGGATTTGGTACTGGAGTCTGGGTTGGGGTCTCTCAACGCAGTTCTGGGGGTGCCCTGGTCTCTGAAGCCACAGAGTATGATCGCTTTGAGAAGGTGCCCTGGGCCGGGGAAACCCCATGGGTTCCAAAATGGCCATTGCATAGGCACTGGTGCCCATGGACCTGGTGGCCAAGTGTTTGGCGGCACCCCTGTACTTGGGGCCACAGTAGTATAGGATTGGTCCGGGGAGCAGTGCATGTGGCTGTGATGATAGGGAAAGTAAGACCACAGTTTGGACTCTGATGAAGAGAATGAACTGCAGTGAGGAGACAAAGGCGGTGCCATTCCCTTCAGTGCCAGTGATCGTCATCATGGAGAAGATTGTGCAGGTGCTGCCAAATGGGGTTTCCCCTAGAAGGCGGTCACCATATAGGGCAAATTCCAGGAGATGGCTCTCTAGCTGCTCAGCAGGTACTGGCACTGCTGAGTCTTGAACATCCAGGGACACAAATATCAGTAGGGAAAGTAGGTCCATGACCACTGCAAATACCTGCAGAGTTGACAGTACCGCGAACTGGCCAATATATTGTCCGCGTGAGGAAGATGTCAGTGTCAGCGGAGCTTGCAGTGGTACTGAAGCTGAAAGTACCTGTTGCGATGGTGGGGAGGAAGAGCGGTCTGACGTGAGTCTCGCTCTATCCCAGTCCCCCTGCCTGCTTGTCTTTGGCACCGGGGATTGGCTCTTCTCCTGGTGCTTCTGGTGTTTCTTCTAAGGCACCAAAGAAGAATGGTGCCCGGACTCTCAACTGGTGAGAAGAGCACCCGGCACCGAAGCTGAGGTGCTTGATGCTGAGTCTGAGCATGGCTCCAAAGCAAGTCTTAGGGCTGCCTCCATGAGAAGCACCTTCACCTCGCTTCCCGGTCCTTCTTGGTGCAGGGTTTGAAGTCTCTGCAAACCTGGCAGTGGTCTTTTCTGTGAGATTTCCCTAAGCGCCTGAAGCAACTCAAATACGGGTCACTCAATGGCACTGACTTGCCACAGGAAGCTTGAAGCAGGGCTTGAAGCCTGGCAACCAAGGCATGCCCCAGCACCGAAATGTGAACAGCCTTGCTGACTAAGTGCACAGGCATTCAAAACTATCTATTAAAAATTATTAAACTATTAGAATTAACTACTAACTACTACAGTACAATAACTATTTACACTAAGAGGTAGGAAAAAGTCACTAGGAGAAATTCCCTGAGCAATGAGAAGTTCCAGAAACCGTCACAGGTGGTAAGAAGGAACTGAGGGAGAGTGGGGTCGCCAGCATTATGAGCACGTGTATACACCTACACTGAAATGGACATGTGCAAGCACTCAAAGAAAACCCTGCATTTTGCGCATGCGTTCTCTCTCTCTCTGTGTGTATATATACACACACACACAGATTGTGATAGGGTGCTGGGCAAAGGGTTGCAGATTCAGCCCTCTGTCATGCCCGCTCCTCATTAGAGGAACGAATTAGAGTGGGCTGGAGGTAACCTGGCCCTAATTGGGGACAGCAGGAGTAAAGGGAAAAGGCAGGGAATGGAAGCAGGGAGATAGTTCTCCCCTCCCACCTGCCTGCAGACGGTGAAGAGTGACTTGTACATGGTGAAATGGTGGTGGAAACAAGCCTGAGAATAAAGTGCACCAGTGATTACTAAACCCAGGGTCTCCCAGTAACTTTGTGAACCTAGCAGAGGTAGAAGCAAAGGGGGCCCTACCACGCTCTGCTACACGTGGGGGCTCGTCCGGGATCTCCTGTGCCAGAGCAAGTGTTTGGCAGCCCGGAGATGGAGGAGACTCTGCAATAGCTGGTCAAGCAGCAGGAGGTGCAGAAGGCAATGCAATGTTTTCAACAAGTCCACCATCTGGAGAGACAGGCCTTGCTCACCTGGCAGACAGAACAGCAGAGCCTGCAGGACTTCATTTGGGAGCAGGCCGGCATCCAACAATAGCACCTGCAGAAAGTGGTGAATCACACGGCAGGGGATGGTGCTTGGGCGCCAGGCCAAGGACTATGTAAAATGGGCCCGACAGATGATGCCGACACCTTCCTAGCTGCTGGAGCTGGATGGGACAGGACAACCTGGGCCGGGCAACTGGCTTCCTACATAGCTGGCAAAGCCCAAGCAGCCTACATGGCCCTAAGTGAAGGACAGGCCAGAAATTATGAAGTAGTGAAGGCAGCCATCCTGGATTGGGTGGGGCTGTCCGCGAAGTACCAGCAGAAGTTCCGGGCAGTGAGGTGAACGGCGGGTTTGCGGCCCCGGGCATTCACCCAAAAGTTAATGGACCGGGCCACCCGCTGGCTGAGGTCGGACACCCAGACTGTGGGGGAGATCACAGACAAGCTCGTCGTAGAGCAGTTCTTACAGGGCCTTCCCGAGAACATAAAGGTGTGGGTGAGGAGGCACCAACCGAATATGGTCGAGGCAGTTGTGAAATGTACAGAGGAGTAGGTGGAGGCGTCCTTTCCCAGGAAGGAAGGATGGCCAAGCAGGGATGTGGAGACCAGGAGAAGGCCCAGAGAAACCCCGCCTGGGAAGGGCCTGAGAATGAACGGGAGGACATGTGAGGGGCTCTCCTGGGGTCCTGACCGGTGGTCTGCTTGCAGTGCAGACAACCGGAACACACATGAATTGTGGGTGGGCGGAGTTGTGTGACTGGGCAAACACTGGAGGGCAGGGAAAGGAGCAGAAGCTGTCCACCATTCCAGTGATGATGGGGAGGAAATTCCAGCAAGGGCTGGTGGACTCAGCCTCAGCCTGCTCCCTAGTACAAAGGAAGCTGGTGAGGATGCACTGGTAGATTCCCAGGGCGAAGATGGATATAGAATGTGTCCACAGGGATAGGAGGCAATACACTATGGCCCAGGTGCCCCTTGAGGTTTGGGGCAGGTTTAAGCGGCAATGGGTTGGGGTAGTAAAGAGCCTATCCCATGGTAGCAGGTATGGACTGGGACCCCTTCCCAAAAGGGAAGGTGGGCAGAGGGAGAAGCCCAAGACAGGGAAAAGGAGAGATTCCCCTAAGAAGGGGCTAGAAACCCCCGAGCAGAAAACCTCTAGAGAACAGAGCACGAGAAGGAGGGGGAAGCTATGGGCAAGACATCCACCCTAAGGCCCTTGACTGGAGAGCAAGACCCGGTGGAGGCACTTATTAGCAGACCCCCAAAGGAAGAGACGCCGGCTCTGTTGGACAAGCGTGGGGGACAGGAAGCCCTGAGTGTCCAGGAGGGGGCCAGGACCAACCCCGAACCCTGATGGAAAGGAAGGGGGGGAAAACAGGGTAACACCCAAGGGGCTGTGAATCGTGCGAGGACCTGTGGGTCACGGTGGAGCTGTGGGGCCATCCACCCCCATACAATGTAGTTTCTGTGGGTGGGGGATGAAGGAAACCCACACGGAAAGCCCTGGTATTGACCTGAAAGAGGGGAAAAGACCTCCCCATAGAGGGCTCCCCCCTCCCCCAGGAGAGGAAGGAGAGGACATGGAGGTGTGAACCTGGCGGTTCGAGAAGGGGAGGAGATGTGTGACAGAGTGCTGGGCAAAGGGTTGCAGATTCAGCCTGTCATGTCCGCTCCTTGTTAAGGGAACAAATTAGAGTGGGCTGGAGGTAACCTGGCCCTAACTGGGGAGAGCAGGAGGAAAGGGAAAAGGCAGGGAATGGAAGCAGGGAGGTAGCTCTCCCCTCCCTCCTGCCTGCCTCCGAGTGACTTTGTGAAGCTAGCAGAGGCAGAAGCCAAGGGGGCCCCACCATGCTCTGCTACAGGGATTTACTTATTTTTAAATATAAATGCTCTTTCAGAATGAGAACTGATATGCCAAGTTTCAACTGAAAGTAAATATTTACATGTAGTTAATAATATAATACACCCTCGCTATAACACCCACTAGAATCCAAGTCTTTTGTTCGTTATAGCCAGGGATTCATTAGACTGAAAAAAAAAAACAATCAAAACGAATGATAAATTACTGGAGTAAGTTAATGAAGTTGCCTTGGATAAAGGCTTTATCATTATTAATTAATTAATTAAGCTAACAATAACCATTTGTGACATGCATCCAGTATTTTGTATTAATTCACTGAAGAACACAGCACAAAAAAACTCAAATCTCAAATTGAAATGGAACATTCAAAACCAGTCAAATATGAAAAATTTAAAAGTGCATCAACAAATTTTCAGTTTTGTTTCAATTCAAAAAATAAGAATGCCAAATGTTGATTTAAGTCTCAGTTCTAAAAAATTAATTAATTTTGCTTTCCTGCGCCGGTTGCATGGAAGCCAACATCAGCATTTGATGGAGTTGCAGGATTTTTACTGCCTCAACATCCTGTGTTTACATCAATGCAAAAGCAGTCTCTAACTGCGTTATTGCCTCAGATGCAAGTGGGGCAGGGGATGCTGGTTCGTCTGCCTCATCGATTTCATTTTCTTAGGCATCTGACCTCCCAAACACGTTGTTAATGATGTCTTCATCTGTCAGCATGATGGTAACTGCACACTCATCATCCATGTGAAGCCAGTCATTCACAACAGCTTCAGGATTCTCCACTCCATTTGGCAAATGAAGCATCTGGACATCCAACAGAAGTTGCTCATTGTCGTCATTTTCTAGTTGGAGCACTTCTGCATCATGATTGACAGTTGGCAGGGAGGACCTTAATGTCTTGTTCCAAATGTTTATGAAATTTCCTGAATGAATATCGGACCACGTGTCAGCTGCAAGATATATCAAATCTTTCAGAGTGAAGGATGTCAAAAAAGTCAGATAGCTTGTATTCCTTGTGACTAGGATTTCCCTCAGTAGCCTTTTTCTATACTGCTAATTGAATGCTGCAATTATCCCACCATCCATCAGCTCGATTTTTGACGTTGTGTTTTTAGGTAAGTAGACAATTTTTCTGGCAGATGTCACTAACTGGTGTGCAGGGAGTGCGCTGGGCAGTTGTCCAGGAGTAACAGGACTCTTCCATCTTAATGCACTCAATGTTGACGTTTCTTAACAGTAGGGACATAGTCCTCAATATACCATGGATTAAACATTTCCCGTCATCCAGGCTTTTCTGAGTTCTTGTAATTCACTGGAAGTGACTTCATATTAACGTGATGAAAGCATCGTGGCTGTCATGACTTTCCAATGAAAAGTGGGATAATTTTGGAACTTCCACATTTGCATGTTAACAGAACAGAAACATCACCCTTTCCTTCAGAATTCTATATCCCTGCACCATATCTGTTCTCTGGGACAATGTCCTGTCAGGCACACATGTCCAAAACAACCCTGTTTCATCGGCATTGTATATCTCAGGGGTTCTCAAACTGGGGTCACGAGGTTATTACATGGGGGGTTGTGAGCTGTCAGCCTCAACCCCAAGCCCCGCTTTGCATCCAGCATTTATAATGGTGTTAAATATATAAAAAAGTGTTTTTAATTTATAAAGGGGGGTCGCACTCAAAGGCTTGCTATGTGAAAGGGGTCACCAATACAAAGGTTTGAGAACCACTAGTATATCTGCTCAAGCATATAACCTCCTTCTAACAAAAGTTGCTTTAGCTTTGGGAGAAAGCTGTCTACAGCCTCATCATCACATGAACGGGACTCACCAACAATTTTCAGTTTCTGAATGCCATGCCTTTTTTCAAATCCTCGCAATCAGTCACCAGATTCTTTGAATGTTGTTTCAGGATTAATTTGCTGTACCAGGATGTTTGCTTTTTTGCAAATGATCGGTCCAGATACAGGATTACCACTGCTTCTGCACAGCTGGAACCACAAGACTGCTTCATCTAGTGCATCGTCATCGGATTTTAATTTATTTTGTGACAATCCTTTGTCAATCTTGACTTTATGGACAAATGCTTGGAGATTTTTCTGTTTTGTTTTTTTTTAATGTTCCAGTTGTGCTTTTTGACAGACCATACTCACATCAGAGATCTGCCTGCATTGCTCCTTTTTTCAAATGATCAATAATTCCTAGCTTTATTGCAACACAAATTGATTTTCGCTTTGGAGGCATGGCTCATATTTTAATGACACTTTTGTTTCAGAAGCACAATGTGACACTTCTGTTTTGGAAGCACAGCATGAACATATGGCACTGGATAAAAACTGTGCATGTATGTGCAACATCCTTTTGTTATTTATTTATTTATTTGTTTGTTTGTTTGTTTGTTTACAATACTGTAGTTGGGATCCAGGGACCAGGACTGTTATAGCCGAAGGTTTGTAATTATGAAAGGCATTCTAGAGTGTGTACTGTATCTTAATGGTCATCTGCTATTGTAGTGTAGTGTTGGTATAGAAGGCACTGGAATAATATACATAGCCCCAACACCCACCATCTGGTGACAAGTCTCTTATTTTCCTTAACAAAGGAGTGCAAACATACACCAGTTTAACTTGTACACCAGTGAGTAGTTCATTTTCTTCTCTTTGTTAAGATTTCTTTCCCTCATCAAACACTAACACCCTGTCCAAACTAATTTTCAATGAGGACAGCATGTCACTATTTAGTGCATAACTAAATGACTGGGTATTCTCTCAGAAACACTATTCTGCATTCAATGAAATTATTAGGAATTATCAGATAGGAACTAGTTCAGTGAAAAACTCTGAATACAATATTAATACCTTTCTGGGGTCTATTAACAGAAGTGTCAGATGTAAGATATGGGATGTAATTGTCTTGCTCTACTTGGCACTAGTGAGGCCTCAGCTGGAGTACTGAGTCCAATTCTGGGTGCCGCACTTTCAGTGAGATGTGGACAAATTGGAGAGATTCCAGAGAAGAGCAACAAAAATGATAATAAATGTTTAGAAAACCTGACCTATGAGGAAAAGTTAAGAAACTATGCATGTTTAGTCTTGTGTATTTACAAGCTTAAGATCTATGCTCTCAAAGTGAGATTTCCAGGAGTAGCTAAGTTACTTAGGCACACACATTTCAATGAAAATCATTTCTGCTTCTAAGTCAGCTCGGAACTCTTGAAAAATCCCACTATTTTTTTTAAAATTAAAGATAATTCAAGGGTTTTTCAGCTCTCCTGTGACTGTTTGCAAAAGAGAACTTGACTAAATGACTGAGTATGCAGGAAAGATAGTGAACATGATTGTACACAATGTCAAATACAAAATAAATTAACCGGAAAAAAAAACCCAGAAAAAATATTGCCCCTTCCCCCGTATCTAACTTTTTCCATGTATATTGATGTTAGGAGTTATTTGTATCTATAGTAGGTACAAACATTTCAGACAGAAAGGAGATTTTTCAAGTTGATGGTGTTTCTTTAAATGTTATTAACTCCATTGGATTGTACTGTTTTTGTATCCACTATGCTTTTGTAAGTTTGAGCTTCAGGGCAGAGACCTTTATTTGTTTAGCACAGATCATTATCAGGGGAGCTCATAGAACTGTCTATACTTAATGTTGCCCAACACTTCCCATTACATGACCTTTTTTTAGTTGATTATACCATTGCCAAACTTAAAATTATTCAGGCTGATATTTTCCATGCCAGGTGTCAGCTTCAGGTTGATGATTTCTTTTGGAAACTTTCAGCAAAAAAGGTTCAGCAGTTTCTGAGCATGAGAGTAGTGAAAAATACCCTGTTTAGCCCACGTTAAAACAATAAATCCATTCTTTGAGAACTTCTAGCACTTCTGTCCTTTGGATCTCGGGCTTGAAATTGAGTGAGAGGGGTGCCATGGAAGTGCCATTTGCTATTTCCATGTTAAAAAAAAATTCCAAATTTGGCCAAGCTATAAACTTTTTTAAAGCCTCACTTCAAACATGTTCACTAGAAACTTTGTTCAAGTTTGACAGCTAATATATCTGAAGATTCTGCTTGCTCTGACCATGGTCTTGCACAGTAGTAGTTCTTTCCTTGCAATTGCTCTTTCTGGCTGCGGTAGGGCTGCGTGGTGGCACGCACAGAGAATGAGAGCAGAGAGACTGCTTCTTCTGTGCTCTCAGTCTCTCAGTGCTTCCCTTGATGGTGACCAAGCAACATGGAGGATGATGCAGCCTGTCATGAATGCAGAGGGAACAAAAGCCAGGCCTGGGAGTAAAGTTGCCAATTTGGTTGGATGTAGTCCTGGAGGTTTCATCACGTCATATAATCTTTAATTAATCCTGGTGGGTTGGTAACCCTAGCTGAGAGCAACAGGTTGGTGGCAGAGGGAGTAGATTGGGATGAGGTACCTGGGGAAGGAAGGGGGGTGGGTAGGTGATAGGGAAAATGGTAGCAGATGGGGGGGTGGGGGAAAGACTGGGACTGAGAGCCAGCAGGGAACTGGGAGTTATGAGTGGGGGGGAGGAAGGAGACTGAAATCAGATGCAGAACTGGGGGCACTGGATGAAACTGACTGGGAGTGGCTGTGTCCAAGGGGTGAAAACTGGAATGAGGAGCAAGGAGCAGGACACAGGTCTGGAAGAGGGACAGACTTGAATGGTTTAAGAAAAACAGTATGTGATCATGTAATTAAAGACTATCATAATGCATATGCACAAGGGGAGAAAATTAAGGTTGCAAGAGCTTGACCTAGCAACCTTAATATTCTTTCAATGTAGTTTTAAAAATGTAATTTTGGTAGAACAGTAGCTATACTGTAGTTAAAGTTGTGCTACAAAGTTCAGATTTAATAGAAATTTTCAATCTTTATTTCGTAAAAATTGCAGTGAAATGGCAAAAACCTTAACAGAATATAAACTTTGAGCACTATTTAAATTTTTTATGGTGATTTGATGAAAAATGAATTGATATAGAAAGAATAATAAAAGTTCAAAAATCACCCTTTTTTTTCACTGGATTGTTCTCACTTTCACCCCTTTTAGAGGAAACACCACACACTGGGACTCATCCTTTGGCCACTATGTTGCTCCTCATGTGCTCATTCCAAGAATATCATTTATACATTTTTACCTATCACAGAAAATATGTGAGCCAAGGTGAATCTACCAAATTTTAATTTGATGACAAATTTGCTGTAGCATGAATGCTTGCACCCTCTCTCTCTCTCTCTCACACACACACACACAAGTTTCCTGAGCTACAAAAGAGGAGACCAGAAGTTCAGATCTCATTTCTTCTAAATGCTATTCTCATGCAATTCACTACCCTTATTACTGACTACAGCCATAAACTCCAATCTAGAAGACAGGGAAGAGATGCTGATCGCCCTTCCACACCCTTTTTCAAAAATAAATTAGCAAAGATATTATGCAAGATCACCGCAGGCAGAAAACCCAGGTCTCTAAAATGACAGTAACCAATCTAATCCACTACACTAATCTGCCTTTTAGAGGGACTAAACCAGTTTTAGTTATTCTTTCACTAAACATTATAAATCACATCCTCTATCCCAGAGCCAGGCATAGACTCCAGGATTCCTGATCACCAGTATTCTTCTGTTGACTAGTAAACAGTTACGTAACTCACTGTAAAAGTGTGTGTGAAATCCCCCTACCGTGTTAGGTCTAGAAAAGGTCTAGCAATTACTTGTGTAGCTCAAACAGTAAGGGCCTAAGATAGGGATGTGTAGGTCAAGGAATTCAAACCCTACTGCTGATTTATGTGGCGGGATGGTATGGTTGCATGTGATTCACACAGTGAAAAGGCCACTTTCAAACAGGGGTTGTAATTAAGAACCATCACATGACACGAGCAACATTAAGGCAAAATACTTTCTCAAATGCACGGATTATGGGACAGTCAGATGTGCTGATCTGTTGATATAATTGTTATAAAAACATATGAAGTCACTATCAAGGTGTTGCATTATAGGGTAAATTAGATTAAGCTGTGAATGGCGTATGTGTATCTGTTGGAGCTAGAAATGAAAGCCTATGGAACATTGGAGTGTATTATTGACAATGTGTAGGCAATAAGGTAGAAAGGAATGTACCAGTCTATCCCTTTCTTATTTCCATGTGTGACAGATTGTGGATATATCTTTATCAACTTGTAAACTTCAATTTGTTTTGTGAATCCTATTTTGGTTCAGAGGCTCTACTTTGTACTGTAACCTCCTTTGTGTATCCATTTTGTAGCCGGATGTAATGGGGTTTACAAACTCCACAATAGGCCTGAAGGGGTTAAAAGGCAATACTGGGCCCAAGTAGACCTGCTCCTCCAGGCCTGCTGAGCATGCTCCTACTGGAGAAGTGGGTTGAAAGGAGCTGAGAAGCCCATGCAAATGGTGATGGGAAGGAGGATGACTCCTCTGGGAAGCCAGACAAAAGACTGCCTGAGAGGGCACACAGATTGGGTAAGGCTCATAGACAGTGCCTTCTCCAACCACCACTCCCTTTGAGGTCCTGCAGAGCCTTGCTCCTTTGGTCTCTTTATTAACTGATTGACTGGTTCTAGAGGCCATGCCCCAAACTGAAGGGACATATAGGTAGGAAGTAGCTCAGGGCAGTGGACTTAGACTTGCTGCAGGGAGGATCCTGGTCTGGGACCCAGTGGAGTGGGAGGGCCTGGGTCTGGATCCTCCTACCACACCACTTTAAGGTCTGTTGCCCAGATGTGGGTGGAAACCAGGAGATTTCCAGCTTAGAGTCAGGAACCAGGCATCTATACTATCCTGAAAGAGATGCAAGGGGCTGGAGGGCCAATGGCATACCTGCTAGGCTGTCTGGTCTTCCAAGTGACCTATCACACAGGGGCTTGAGACCTTTGTCTGAGAAGCTATGACAGAACAATCAAGGGTCAACAACATAATGACTATTCCCTACTGGGTTTTCTATGGGTAGGGGCCCTGACTCTCAGCCCAGAAGCTGATAGGGGACATGGAGCCTGAAACTTTCCTAGGAAGAAGCACATGGGTAAATGGAGGACACAGGCTGTTTTAAAAGGGTGTTTTTCTAAGCCAGAGGCCAGACCACAATGACTGGCAAGACCACTGGGCTAAGGAGGGCAGAAAGGGCTACCAAGCCTAAGGATGCAGACCAAGCCTCAGACTCATAGGAGGGCATAAGGTCAGGCTTGGGGAGTGTGCTCAGGATTTTGCTGTTTTTCAAAGATCTGTAACTCTCCAGCATGTACTTTATTAAGAAGCAAGTGGTTAAGAAATTCTTTTGCTAGGCCAGTGTTCCTTGCTTTCCTGTACCTGAAGGGCTAACTGAGAAATCAGAGCTCCCACAGCCTGAAGGGATTGTGGGGGAAAGCATCTAATCAAGTGGGAGCTTGGGAGTGTTGTCAGACACAGGGTCTGTTTGTGGGAGTTTGCTGGAGAGACCCAGAGCTAGAAAAGTGATCAGTCACTACCCTGATAAAGGGCTCTTAGAAACTTAAGAGCCCAGAATTTGGGACACATTACAACAGACTGTGTCCATCCAGAAAGGTAGCTGGGCCAGGTTAAGACACCTTGCTTGTCAGGTTTTGGGTAGACAGAGTGTGTCCTACTGCAACCTTAACTGTAACTAAACATTCTTTTTGTTTGCTAATAAATATTACATTGCCAAACCAGTCTGGAAAAATGTGGAACTGGCTTGATCGGCAGCATCCACAAAAGTTGGTTTTGGTTTGAAAGAATGTCTCTTCATCTACACTTGAAGTCTCCACTCCCCAAAATCACATTTGTTGGGGTCTAGTCTCAGTTATTTGCAAGTTATAGGTATAATTCCAACCAGTGTTAGTGAGCCGTAACCATGTAAATCTCACACAGATCAATGGGATAATAGTTTGCTTAGTTTCTCCCATGGGCAAATAAGTGGAAAAAAATTAAACTCACTTGCAGGAAACTTTTGTTCGATCAGCCACCATCGTCCATTGCTGCTGATTAGTGGAAACCTCAATGTAGTAACTATAGCTCCGATCATCACAGTCCCAGAGAAGTAACCTGGACAGGGAGAAATAGAATATAGAAGTGATCAGTAAAATTACCACTAAACCAAGCTGCTCATTATTTTTTTTCAGTCTTTTCTATCTTCTCCTTAATCCTTATTTAGCTATACTCTTTGGTCTACAATGTGCCTCTAACAATCAGTGTTCCCTGTTGATACCCTTTTCCTTTCGCACATTATTTCGGGTATTCTTCTGAGTCCCAACTATTCACACTACTTTATGTTAACGCCAACAATCAATCTATAATATATTCCCTATAGTCATTCTACAATATTCATACAGTTTATTTTTAATTTATTTACTAATCTATATATACTCTATTTCAATTGCCAGGTGGAACTGCCAGTGTATCACTGACTTGAAGATCTGTTTGGATAATGTGGCTGTGTACAGAAAGCACAGCTCAAGGGCTAGAAATAAAATAAAGCAGATCCTGATTGTGTGGAATACTGTCTTCTTGCATATATTCTCGTATTGTGGCGCAAACACAAGGATTACTCACTAACAGAGAACTCAAGGCCTGCATATGAAATGGGAATTTCTCATCTCTATGGATCAAATTGGCAAAGAAAGAAAAAGTAAAACTGGCCTATTCAGGTCAGGTCAGGTCAGGTCAGGTCTTAAGAAGGACCCCTTCCTCTACTCATACTACCTAATGAGTGTGCTGTCCTTCAGGAAACACATTAAATGCATTGTTAAGGAGCTCCCTTCACCTTATCTTGGTTTTCCTGCAGTGTCCAGGACACAAGGCACCAGGAATATGGTTTAACTAAGCTCCAACTTTATCAAGTGAGACATCTGGGAACTATACGGCAATAGCTTGTCCAGAGCAGGTCATCCTTCCATTGTAACGTGTGCCACCTGGAGGGAGGTGGCCTTCAGCCTCCTACTCCTAAAAGTGTCATATGCTACCTCTGTGATTATTTGTACTGCATTTATGCCTCCTACTCCTCTGTTTCATCTGCTGTAGGGCTGTTGTCAGCTTCCGTTAACCTGTCTCGGAACCATTTCTGGGACTCCACTGCCCTTCCCTCCCAATATGAGGTTTAAAGGAGTGGGAAAGAGAGGGTCATCTCCTCACTGTACCAAACATTAGAAGCCCCATCCCCATTTCCCACCTTCTTTATGAGATATGGCTTCCTATTTCTCTTCTAGGTCTGGTTTATTAGGTAACTGAACCCCATGCTCAACGATTACCTGCACTGGGCACTTATGAAAAAAAATAATTTTACAATCTAACCTACCTACTAGGTCCCTGGGCTGTTCACAGGGAGATGAAACCACACCCATCTCAGCCCAATCTGGCAGTGAGATAAATTCTTTTCCAGCACTAAAAAGGCAACTAGCATGATGTCTACAACAAGGTCCACAAGCCCAGTCCTACCATAATGCCAAGGGGGGTGAGAGGGTGGAGCAGGAGCCCCCCCACCCCGCTGCAGAATGGTACCCTCAGACAGGAGGAAAGATTTATAGACCTTCCCCGTGGGTGCATGGGAGTCAGTAGGCCTATGCTGAACCCTTGTCCAACCAATGAGCCACAGAGCTCCGCCTCCTTCACTCTTCAAGCCTGAAGGAGCAGAGGGCGTGTATGCAATCCTTGAAGGAGCCAAGGGTTTTCTTTCCCCTGATATTCCAGACAAAATTTTCCCAAATCTTGAGGTGGAGTCTATGCTACAGGGACTAGTACACCATAGCTATGGCGCCACAGCAATGTCAGCATAATCCTGTAGTGTAGATGCAGGCTACAGGAATGGAAAGGGTTTTTCCATTGCTGTTGGAACACCACCTCCCCAAACAAAGGTACTGAGGCTGCTGAAAGCATTCTTTCATTGACCTACCTGCGTCTGCATTGGGGATTAGATCGCCATAGCTATGGCCCTTGGAGTGTGCTTTTTTTCACAGCCCAAGTACTGTAACTATGTCAACCTAAATTTTAAGTGTAGACCCGGCCTGAGGCTTGGGGGTGGTGGGAGGCAATCTCATTACATATTTTTCTTTAGAAGCAGTGAAGCATTTTTAAAAATTGATTAATAGATGTGATTTTGTTTATATCTTACATAAGTGCCTGGGCTGGCTGCATACCATTGATTAGCAGGGGTTTGGTTTACAACTAATTGCTTTCTTTGCTGTTGTTTTGATACAAAACTCAATAGCAAGTATGTTTTCAAAACTCTTATCTTTGCTGCTTGAGTTAGGAGTGACTGTAGACAAACTCAACAAACTGCACTTCCCTTTCTTCAAAATAATTGCTCTCTCTTCAGTCTGTGAACCAAGTTTTTAAATGGTAATATTCTAATTAGAAAGCCTGCATTATGCATGTTATGGCAAACTAGATTATGCTGAATGTGGTTTTTTTTTATCTTCTATTCATTTCCTTAAGGGATTAATTCTCTATCAGATTAAGAGTTACAAAGATTGAAGTCCTTTGCTTATTCACTGAACTGGGTGCCCTTTAAAAGCTCACAGAAAGTGCCTGCTCCATATTGTTTATGCAGTATGCCTAAATTTGTGCAATACCCTAGTGTAAATATTTCAGCCTTTGTGATAATTTGGCTAGCAGATTCTTGTCAGCAAATGTTGCTAACACTAAGGCTGGTGCACACTAGGAACTTATGTTGGTATAACTCTGTGGAAAATCCATACCCCTGAGCAACACAGTTATACTGACCTAATCCCTGGTGTAGACAGTACTATGTTGACAGATCGCTTCTCCTGTTAACGTAGCTACTGCCTCTCTGGGATGTGAAGTACCTATACAGAAGGGAGAAGCTCTCCTGTTGGCACAGATAGTGTCTTCACTAAGCACTACAGTGTCACAGCTGCACTGGTGTAAGTGCAGACAAGCCCTAACTGTAATGAACATTTGGTATATTTTGATTGCACCTGCTGTCTGCTATGAAATCTAGTGGGACCTGTTCCTACCACAACAATCAGAGCACAACTAACCAATCAAAAACAGCTAGAACTACATTGACCATCTAAATCACTATAAGTAGAGCTAAACATACAAGTAAAAAGAAAACTGTGGAATCTAGTTAGCACAATTAACAAAAGGGGCTAGTCAGGGTTCTTTCCTCAACTATGCACAGGAAACCCTTTTCAAACTACAGTGGGTAAGGATTGTTGCCTGTCACTGAAAATATCAAGAAACATCCAAATTGAGCCAGCTAGATTCTAAAAGAAAATAAACTTGGTCACATTTAAACACTTTTCCAGGAGCAAACTATCAAGCTTGTGTGTCTTTAAGGATCTCTTACCAGAATGCTTAAGTCTCATATAATTTCACTTCTCCCCAGTGAGACAATCTTTCTTGCTTTCAGCTGCTACCTCTGCTGTGACAAAAATTACTGTTCAAAAATTATTCCACTCCTCAGAGTTAAACAATGCTGCTGGTAGAGAGGTGAAAATGACCTAGCTGGGAGCTGAACAAAGAGCCCTTTTCCTTATGGGAAAATGCTGTCCATAGCTAAGCCTGCCTTGCTTTAGGAATTCATTTACTAGGAATATATGGGTCCAATCTCTGACCCAAGAATAGTGCTAAGGCCTCATGCTTCCATGATCCTGTGCAAATCAGAACCTGGTAAAACTTTAGGTTTAGCATTATATTTCCTATTTCTCAATCTCAGAAAATTTGGGCTCAGGTAGGCTGAACAAACAGATTTTACAAAGAGACTTCAGAATCTCTCAACTCAATCCCAAACCATTAATATTATTAATAAATAATAATTTAAGACACTAAAATAAAAGGCTTCCAAAAGAAGCCTTTTAGCTCTCATTAGTTCTGTCTATCTGCAAATTAAAAATTCAGAGCTGATTCTGTCAAATTCCCAGAGGCATCTTTTCAGGACTTGGTCAGAAGAAAGATTCAGCTATGAGAAATTCTGCTTCCTCAGATCCTCACTCACCCTGCTTTTCTACAACTGTTAAGGTTGTTTGCCAGCTCAAGACAAGACAGACTTCCGTGTTAAAAGTCTGACAACGTAAGGGTAGAATCCTAGATGTGACGAGTACTTATAAACAACAGATACTGAATCTATTTAACAATTTCTAATCGTAGGCTAAATCTTCTGAAGGATTATAAAGAGGGAAAAAGGCAAAAACATATGTAAATTGTTTTCTTTTATAAAGGCTGAAAAAAAAAGTACCTAATTACGTTTTTCAATGGATTTCTTTCATTATTGGGGACTCAATGCAGTTTCCTTGTGCCAGGTCTTCAAAGTTTTGATCAGGAGTTTAAAATTCAAATATTTCCAATAGCACAGTGGTAATTATAATTATTCTAACCGCTAAATGCTCTAATTAAAACACAAGTGGTGTGGATTGAGAGCAAAAGACTAAGTGGACATATCTCTTTTTTTGTGAGTTGCTCTCATCTCAGCAGTACTTGGCCCAGGTTAAACTACTTGAAAGAGGACATGGCTTTGGGTTATCATTAACAAACAGCGTATTAATTTAAGCCACTCCCAAAGAGATTTAACATGAATGATAAAAATAGACACTTACTCCTTTGGGATTTGTGAAAGATGCAAAATAAGAGTTTGGCCTTTGCCTCCACATTTTTTTTAAGAACAAAGAGAGAAAAGAAATACACTGTTTGGAATTTATTTGGCAAGAGCTGTCTTTTCAGAGAAAAAAAGCAAAAGCCTGCCAGGCACTTGCATGAATATTCACCAGTGCACACTGGGCACAAGGGCCACTTTTCATGCCACATGCACTAATCCTTCCAACGTATTCCAGGCAAGCTACTAGGGTAAACTTCTATAGAGGAGCTGTGCTTTGCTGTGATGAATTTGGGATGGCTGAAAGGAGAATGTCTAACTACAGAAGGCAGAGCTGTGTACACAACAGGAATACATCAGTCATGGGCAAAGCTGATGATGATACTGGGGCTTCCCATATTAGAATAAAATGTTACGTTAGCTTTCATTAGTAAATCTTGCCCTGTGGGCTGAGAGAGAAATGCTGAGTGAACTGAAGGTTCCTGCAGCTCATTCCTTGCAATAGCAGGAGCATTAAACATTTGTTTCTCTTATATTAACATTCCCAGAAGCCCAAGGCTTCCCCTATTATTCACTTAAGCACTAGTGTTTATTTAAATTACAAATTTGATAACACACTGCACTTTATAAAGTGCATTTAAAATACAGGTAAATATTTCCATGTTACAGGTGGGGGAACTGAGGCATACACAGATTAAGTGATTTGTCCTAGTCCATGCAGCAAAACCAGGTCAAAGCCTGGCCTAGAATCGAAGTGTCCTCTCTCCTAGCCTTGAGCATAGAGTAACCATGTTGCCTATCACATTCAGTAGCCCTGATATTCACTTGCAGCTATATGCAACATTCACTACTGGGTGTCTTAGCAAATGGCATGAGTCTGCTATGCCTTGTCCTCTAGCTCAAGAAATGTATATTGTAAATACAGTTATGCTGGAAGGTGTTAATGGCTGCCACCAAGCAGGCTGTTGATCTACAGACAATCACAGACCTGGTTAAAGCTGATATATATGCTAAGCACCCTTCTCTCAGGAGCCATAAAAAGAGCAATTAAGCCCATTTATGTAGTGACATAGCTGGAAACAGTAGAAGCTGCCACTCAAGGCAATGGGTCCTATGTTATGGCCTGATACTAAACCTACTAAAGGGTTCCCTGATTGCAATTGTAGAGGTACACACTTAGTAAATAAACAGCATTCCACCAAAGAAATAACTGAGTTGTATCATCAATTTCTCCTCCTAACGGAACAAGCGTGCAAGGCCCCAAATATTGGCTAACTATACAGGGCAAAAGAGGCAACGATACTTTTTTTCAAAACAGCTAAAAGTGTCATATGCTACCCCTGTGATTATTTGTACTGCATTTATGCCAGTATTTTACATTGCTGCTGCTCAGATTAAAAAAAAGCTGGGCATGTTTAGTCTTGAGAGGAGATGACTGGTGGGAGACCAGATAACAGTCTTCAAATATGTTAAGGGCTGTTATAAAGGGGACGGTGATCAATTACTCTCCGTGTCCACCAAGGGTAGGACAAATAATGGCCTTAATCTGCAGCAAGCGAGATTTAGGTTCGATATTAGCATAAATTTTCCAACTATAAAGATAGTTAAGCACTGGACTAGCCTTCCAAGGGAGGTTTTTAGGAACTGGTTAGACCAGGGGCGGGCAAACTTTTTGGCCTAAGAGCCGCATTGGGTTTCTGAAATTGTATGGAGTGCTGGTTAGGGGAATCATAGAATATCAGGGTTGGAAGGGACCTCAGGAGGTCATCTAGTCCAACCCCCTGCTCAAAGCAGGACCAATCCCCAATTAAATCATCCCAGCCAGGGCTTTGTCAAGCCTGACCTTCAAAACTTCTAAGGAAGGAGATTCTACCACCTCCCTAGGTAACGCATTCCAGTGCCTCCCCAAACAGCCAGGCATGGCCCGGCCCCTGCCCCCTATCTGACCCCCCCTGGGACTCCTGCCCCATCCAACACCCTCTGTTCCCTGACAGCTCCCTGTCCCAGTCCCCTGACCACTCCCAGAACCCCTGCCCCTAACTGCCCCCTGCCGCCCCATCCAACCGCCTCCTCCTTCCTGATTGCCCCCCCAGGACCCCTGCCCCATCCAACCACCCCTTCTCCCTGACCGTCCCCAGACACCTCGCCCCAACTGCCTCCCCACCCCATCCAACGCCCCCCTCTCCTTCCTGAGTGCCCCCCTCCAGGACCCCTGCCTCCATTCAACCCCCCTGTTCCCCACCCTCTGACCATCCCGACCCCTATCCATGCCCCTGACCACCCCCCGAACTCCCCTGCCCTCTATCCAACCCCTGCTCCCTGCCCCCTTACTGCGCGGCCTGGAGCACTGGTGGCTGGCGGCACGGCTGCACCAGGACAAGCAGCCACGCCACGCAGCACAGAGCAACAGGTCAGGCCGGGTTCTGCAGCTGCGCTACCCAGAGCATTGCGCCGGCGGCAAGGTGAGGCTGTGGGGGAGGAGGGACAGCAGGGGAGGGGCCAGGGGCTAGCTTCCCAGGCCAGGAGCCGGGCAGGATGGTCCCACGGGCCAGATGTGGCCTGTGGGCTGTAGTTTGCCCACCTCTGGGTTAGACAAACACCTGTCAGGGATGGTCTAGATATACGTGGTTCTACCTCAGTGCAGGGGGCTGGATTAGGTGACCTCTCAAGATCATGAGCAGCCCCATAATTCTGTGGTCCTATACTTCCAATCTGTCAGCTTTCTGGGGAGGATTTTTGTTCCCTGAACAGTATGTTCTGAGTGTGGTAAATAACTGGGAGCTGAGAAAATACTTAATAATAACGCACCTCACAAGAACATATCCCCTTCTTGAATACCTTAAAGGCAGTTCATGACACACAGATACCAGATTGTAATATGTCCATACAGTATGTGCAGTTTGCTAGAAAACCAGGTGTAGTTCAGAAAATATTCAAGCACAAGGTAACAACACTCTTAAAGAAAAATGTAATGAGCAAGCTTTAATAAACAGAATATTTTCATGGAAAGACACTTAAATTACCTACAGTTTCTGTAATCTCCCTTTCTGTTACTGCATTTATTTGTGTTTGAGTAGGTTTTCCTGCAGCCAACCAGTCCCTTTGCTGGATCCTGTAGAGGAGCCATAACCCTGCACACTTGTTTTGTGCTAGTATCATCCTTATTTAGACTTACGACTTCACTGCAGGATCAGGAAAGCAGAGAAGATTAGCAGTAAGGGAAGAAAGTGATAATTAGCAAAAATTGCATGGGATAATTGGAAATAGAATACGTGTCTGGGATGATGAAATACAGAGAAAATATTAACAAATTAATTCAAGAACCTTTAATGTTAGAAGGTACTTTGAAGATGAAAAGCACCATATATGTGCCTATTACTATTATTAAAGAGGGACAAGTAGTTAATATATGTTTACAGAGGTATAAAATAAGCCTATTTATTTTAACATGAGGAAGAAATTAAGATGCAGGCAAATACCATATGCACTGTTACAAATTATGTACTTGTGGATTGTCTTTTCTTCCCCTTTGGGAAACTGTAGAAAAAAATCTATAGGGTTATCAGCCAAATACGGAACTATAATATCATTAAAATCTCCAATTCAAGGATTGTTACAAGAGAGTTACAGCTACTCAGCTGATTTTGATACTGCAGCACTTTCATTACTAAAAACAATTTTAGCAGCTAAATAGGAAGGCACTTGCATTGCGTTTGCCATGTTAAATACACAATTTACCACATTTCTGCTCCTCATGGGATAACTTTTTTTTTTTTGTTACTGATAAGGACCAACCAGAGGGGAAAATGTGAAAGACATTTTTAGTCCAAGTAGAAAACAGAGTATGAGAAACTGGCTAAAAGGGACGTTTTATGTTCTGCATCAGCTACCTGCTTCAACTATATTATTATCTGCCACATGTGTGAGCCTTAACTTTTTCTTAGATAAACTTCATAAATGATAATTTTGTATTTTCCTATCCAAAATCTAAAAGATACAAATAAACTCATTTTCTTCTTTAAAAAAAATTCAAAATGTTTACAGGTCCTTTGTTGCAATGGCTGCTTACTATGAAAATATTTCTAAGCTTGTAATATTCATTAGAATTTCTTGCTAAATGTTTACATCTGGGAGTAAAGTGCTTCTCAGTTTATAAACAATCATTTGAAGGAGACAAATAAATTAAATCTGCAGTAAATCACAAGCACAAAACAGGTTCCTAAACTGTTTAACCTTCTGCATTTCCAATGCAGATAAGTTTCAACAGCCCTTCTGTTGAATTTAGTTGCCATAGTAATTTGCCCTAGTAGTTGCCATAGTTGCCATGAATTTAGTTGCCATAGTAATACTTTCTAACCCTGAAATATGACTTTAATGGAATTCCTTCCAGTTTCTGTAGACTACAAACATCTACTACCCTTTTTAAAGAATCACTGTTCTTGATCTCTTTGGATTTACCACATAATCTGAATATAGTAATGCTTATGAAACTCAAAACATATTTTCATTCCTAATCAATAGTTTAGGGCCCAGCCCATTGGTCTAGTAACAAATTCAGCTTCTGAAGGGAGGAGCAATTCACTCTATATTGACTCTCTATAGCCTACCTAAGAGAAGTGCTGCTGAACTTTGGAAGGATCCTCCTCTCCCAGCTGAAAAAATGGGATCACTCAAAGTGCCTTGAGGGAGATAGCTAAAGAATAGACAAAGATTGTGGAGGATCCTCCATCTTTCTCAAAAAAATGCAGGTTTAAATGAAGGGGAAGCTTAACTGACTGAATTTCTGTACTAAATTCAGCTTAATTCTGGTTTCTCTTTCGGGGACTCCTGATAATAGCAGCACCTTTGACCTTTCAGGTTTCACACTAAGGGAAGCTACTAGACAGCAATAGCAGCTAAACAATATGAGAACGGACAGCAATAGTGTAATGCTGATGTAGAAGAATGGTAACAAAAGAAGGCCCTCCACAGTCTATGTTTATAGTTATACTATTTAGGGACAAGACACCTTCACTAGTGACTAAGGCAGTATTTTGCTTCTTCAGCATTTGAGACTGAACATTTGTCTGTGGTTGCCTTGCATTACTTTGGGAGACAGTAATTTTTTTCGCACTTGTTTTAAAAGTCTGATGTTAGGTTTAATGCTGAACATTCATCAAGAGGTTAAAAGGTTTATGAACTGTGAAATAAATGCTGCTGTCCAGGGTGACTGAATGGACATTTCACTGGAGGCTGCTGTTAGGGCTGGTGAATCTTCCTGCAGTAGCAAATGCCTTTACATAAGCTAAACCCATATGTATCTGGTTTTAGTTTGGTCTATAAGGAGGCAGTGTGGTTTCTTTTGTCTTTTAAAGGGGGCGGGAAGATGGGAGGGGATATAGGTGGTGTAGCACTACCTCTTTAACGCTACACTACTCGAGGGTTCGCCTCTCTCAGAGGAATCCCTGGATGCCCCTTTAGAGTAGCTTTCAATCTGGTTTGTTCTGTTGCAGCAGCAAAAAGCTGGCAGAGTCCGAGTTGGGAACTGATCCCATGTTTTCACAGTTCACTCTCATTACAACTGACTAATAATTTTATAATATGGAATAATATACTTTATATTTTAATTTACGCAATTACACAAACCAATTATATAACCATCATTTTCTGGCCCCAAAAGCTACCATTCATCTAAAACTGTTTAATAATGAGAATTATTAAAATTGGTTCTGCTGGAAGACAATAGAGGGTGGCACAGAGCTTAATTACAGAAAATAGTCAATTTCTTGCACTAACCTGAAAATATTGAAAAGGATATAATGATTAGCCAATTGAAAGATGATAGGCAAAGGAACTATAAACTGAGAAAGTATATAAATTAGTGATTAGTCCCCTAATCTTTTATGTTGTCAGGCCTCTGCAGATTTTTTATTCTTAAATTTTAATGTTTTTTAATTGGTATGAAAATGATGTAATTACTTCTCAATCACCAACTTCTAAGACATTCTGAGTACTGTATTTTTCCTTTTTCTATGTAAGCTGTGATAGTTGGTTGAGGATATAAAAGCCCAAACTGAAGAGTGTGAACTGTTCACTGTACAAAGGTACTGACCGTAATATCATTGCTCATTGAACGTTCACCAGCAACATCTCTGGACTCAAATTCAGTGCAATTTCTATAGCAGTATTATCATAATTGCTAATGTTATGGTTAAGAATCTGTCAGGGTGTCTAACCCCTACACAGCTAACTTCAGTTTTATAATAGACATAATAGTTTTGTAGTTTCAGCTTGTAACAGACACAAGTTTATCAGGAGGACAATAAATATTTCCTGAAATTTATAAGGTGCAGGAGTACTAAACTAAGTGGTTCACCAATTCTGCACTCATCCAAAAATAGCTCCACTTCTAAAAAATGCAAATGTACAGACAGTTAGTGTATAATGTGAATAAGAGGAGAACAGGACACGAGAGAAAATCCTTAAGTCTCAGACCTTTTCCTTGTGCTTTTACTGATATTTTCCTTCAGGTTGGATCAAAGTCTTAAATTTTGTTTTAATTAAAAAAGACAGAAAAAAAGCATCAATTGTTGCAAGGAGTTTCAATCTCACTGGCTAATCAGTCAGGTACCTGTCTTAACAGGGAGAGGGCACAGATCTAGTTTCTAGCAATACATGCCTGACTTTGTAGATCAGGTTTCAGAGTAACAGCCGTGTTAGTCTGTATTTGCAAAAAGAAAAGGAGTACTTGTGGCACCTTAGAGACTAACCAATTTATCTGAGCATAAGCTTTCGTGAGCTACAGCTCACTTCATCGGATGCATACTGTGGAAAGTGTAGAAGATCTTTTTATACACATAAAGCATGAAAAAATACCTCCTCCCACCCCACTCTCCTGCTGATAATAGCTTATCTAAAGTGATCACTCTCCTTACAATGTGTATGATAAACAAGTTGAGCCATTTCCAGCACAAATCCAGGTTTTCTCACCCCTCCCTCCCTCCCACAAACCCACTCTCCTGCTGGTAATAGCTTATCTAAAGTGATCACTCTCCTTACAATGTGTATGATAATCACGGTGGGCCATTTCCAGCACAAATCCAGGATTTAACAAGAACGTCTTGGGGGGTGGTGGTGGTAGGAAAAAACAAGGGGAAATAGGTTACCTTGCATAATGACTTAGCCACTCCCAGTCTCTATTCAAGGCTAAGTTAATTGTATCCAATTTGCAAATGAATTCCAATTCAACAGTTTCTTGCTGGAGTCTGGATTTGAAGTTTTTTTGTTGTAATATAGCAACTTTCATGTCTGTAATCGCGTGACCAGAGAGATTGAAGTGTTCTCCGACTGGTTTATGAATGTTATAATTCTTGACATCTGATTTGCGTCCATTTATTCTTTTACGTAGAGACTGTCCAGTTTGACCAATGTACGTGGCAGAGGGGCATTGCTGGCACATGATGGCATATATCACATTGGTGGATGTGCAGGTGAACGAGCCTCTGATAGTGTGGCTGATGTTATTAGGCCCTGTGATGGTGTCCCCTGAATAGATATGTGGGTACAGTTGGCAACGGGCTTTGTTGCAAGGATAGGTTCCTGGGTTAGTGGTTCTGTTGTGTGGGTATGTGGTTGCTGGTGAGTATTTGCTTCAGGTTGGGGGGCTGTCTGTAGGCAAGGACTGGCCTGTCTCCCAAGATTTGTGAGAGTGTTGGGTCATCCTTCAGGATAGGTTGTAGATCCTTAATAATGCGTTGGAGGGGCTGAAGGTGATGGCTAGTGGCGTTCTGTTATTTTCTTTGTTCGGCCTGTCCTGTAGTAGGTGACTTCTGGGAACTCTTCTGGCTCTATCAGTCTGTTTCTTCACTTCCGTAGGTGGGTACTGTAGTTTTAAGAATGCTTGATAGAGATCTTGTAGGTGTTTGTCTCTGTCTGAGGGGTTGGAGCAAATGCGGTTGTATCGCAGAGCTTGGCTGTAGACGATGGATCTTGTGGTGTGGTCAGGGTGAAAGCTGGAGGCATGTAGGTAAGTATAGCGGTCAGTAGGCTTCCGGTGTAGGGTAGTGTTTATGTGACCATCATTTATTAGCACTGTAGTGTCCAGGAAGTGGATCTCTTGTGTGGACTGGACCTGGCTGAGGTTGATGGTGGGATGGAAATTGTTGAAATCATGGTGGAATTCCTCAAGGCTTCTTTTCCATGGGTCCAGATGATGAAGATGTCATCAATATAGTGCAAGCAGAGTAGGGGCATTAGGGGACGAGAGCTGAGGAAGCGTTGTTCTAAGTCAGCCATAAAAATGTTGGCATACTGTGGGGCCATGCGGGTACCCACAGCAGTGCCGCTGATCTGAAGGTATACATTGTCCCCAAATGTAAAATAGTTATGGGTAAGGACAAAGTCACAAAGTTCAGCCACCAGGTTAGCCGTGACATTATCGGGGATAGTGTTCTTGACGGCTTGTAGTCCATCTTTGTGTGGAATGTTGGTGTAGAGGGCTTCTACATCCATAGTGGCCAGGATGGTGTTATCAGGAAGATCACCGATGGACTGTAGTTTCCTCAGGAAGTCAGTGGTGTCTCGAAGGTAGCTGGGAGTGCTGGTAGTGTAGGGCCTGAGGAGGGAGTCTACATAGCCAGACAATCCTGCTGTCAGGGTGCCAATGCCTGAGATGATGGGGCACCCAGGATTTCCAGGTTTATGGATCTTGGGTAGTAGATAGAATATTCCAGGTCGGAGTTCCAGGGGTGTGTCTGTGCGGATTTGATCTTGTGCTTTTTCAGGGAGTTTCTTGAGCAAATGCTGTAGTTTCTTTTGGTAACTCTCAGTGGGATCAGAGGGTAATGGCTTGTAGAAAGTGGTGTTGGAGAGCTGTCGAGCAGCCTCTTGTTCATATTCCAACCTATTCACTATGACAACAGCACTTCCTTCGTCAGCCTTTTTGATTATGATGTCAGAGTTGTTTCTGAGGCTGTGGATGGCATTGTGTTCCGCACGGCTGAGGTTATGGGGCAAGTGATGTTGCTTTTCCACAATTTCAGCTCGTGCACGTCGGTGGAAGCACTCTATGTAGAAGTCCAGTCTGCTGTTTCGACCTTCAGGAGGAGTCCACCTAGAATCCTTCTTTTTGTAGTGTTGGTAGGGAGGTCTCTGTGGATTAGTATGTTGTTCAGAGGTATGTTGGAAATATTCCTTGAGTCGGAGACGTCCAAAATAGGATTCTGGGTCACCACAGAACTGTATCATGTTCGTGGGCGTGGAGGGGCAGAAGGAGAGGCCCCGAGATAGGACAGCTGCTTCCGCTGGGCTGAGAGTATAGTTGGATAGGTTAACAATATTGCTGGGTGGGTTGAGGGAACCATTGCTGTGGCCCCTTGTGGCATGTAGTAGTTTAGAAAGTTTAGAAAGAAGGATTCTAGATGGACTCCTCCTGAAGGTCGAAACAGCAGACTGGACTTCTACATAGAGTGCTTCCGCCGACGTGCATGGGCTGAAATTGTGGAGATCCACTTCTTGGACACTACAGTGCTAATCAATGATGGTCACATAAACACCACCCTATACCGGAAACCTACTGACCGCTATTCCTACCTACGTGCCTCCAGCTTTCACCCTGACCACGCCACACGGTCCATCGTCTACAGCCAAGCTCTGCGATACAACCACATTTGCTCCAATCCCTCAGACAGAGACAAACACCTACAAGTTCTCTATCAAGCATTCTTACAACTACAAGACCCACCTGCGGAAGTGAAGAAACAGATTGATAGAGCCAGAAGAGTTCCCAGAAGTCACCTACTACAGGACAGGCCTAACAAAGAAAATAACAGAACGCCACTAGCCGTCACCTTTAGCCCCCAACTAAAACCCCTCCAACATATTATTAAGGATCTACAACCTATCCTGAAGGATGACCCAACACTCTCACAAATCTTGGGAGACAGGCCTGTCCTTGCCTACAGACAGCCCCCCAACCTGAAGCAAATACTCACCAGCAACCACATAACACACAACAGAACCACTAACCCAGGAACCTATCCTTGCAACAAAGCCCGTTGCCAACTGTGTCCACATATCTATTCAGGGGACACCATCATAGGGCCTAATAACATCAGCCACACTATCAGAGGCTCGTTCACCTGCACATCCACCAATGTGATATATGCCATCATGTGCCAGCAATGCCCCTCTGTCACGTACATTGGTCAAACTGGACAGTCTCTACGTAAAAGAATAAATGGACACAAATCAGATGTCAAGAATTATAACATTCATAAACCAGTCGGAGAACACTTCAATCTCTCTGGTCACGCGATTACAGACATGAAAGTTGCTATATTACAACAAAAAAACTTCAAATCCGGACTCCAGCAAGAAACTGTTGAATTGGAATTCATTTGCAAATTGGATACAATTAACTTAGGCTTGAATAGAGACTGGGAGTGGCTAAGTCATTATGCAAGGTAACCTATTTCCCCTTGTTTTTTCCTACCACCACCACCCCCCCAGACGTTCTTGTTAAATCCTGGATTTGTGCTGGAAATGGCCCACCTTGATTATCATACACATTGTAAGGAGAGTGATCACTTTAGATAAGCTATTACCAGCAGGAGAGTGGGGTGGGAGGAGGTATTTTTTCATGCTTTATGTGTATAAAAAGATCTTCTACACTTTCCACAGTATGCATCCGATGAAGTGAGCTGTAGCTTATGCTCAGATAAATTGGTTAGTCTCTAAGGTGCCACAAGTACTCCTTTTCTTTTTGTAGATCAGCTATTGCTAACCTCTGAGGGTGCCAAGATTTCCAGCTTCATCCACAAGCACTGTAAATTTAGAAACCTCTCTTATAAAATGTCATATAAGACACAAATGCAGTTCCTGACAACATACAAGAACACTACCTGATTTTCTTAGGGCTTGTCTATATATTGAATTATTCCAAATAGCTATTCTGGGATAGTTCCATGTGCATACACTCTTATTCCAGAATAAGAGAGCCTTGGTCTAGTTCAGCATAATCCACTTTGAAAGTAGAATAAGAAACAGGAACAAGGCACTCTTATTCCAAAATAATGGAGTTATTCAGGAATAATTATTGCACTTTAGAAAAGAAATATTTGTGGCACCTTAGAGACTAACCAATTTATTTGAGCATAAGCTTTCGTAAGCTACAGCTCACTTCATCGGATGCATACTGTGGAAAGTGTAGAAGATCTTTTTATATACACATAAAGCATGAAAAAATACCTCCTCCCATCCCACTCTCCTGCTGATAATAGCTTATCTAAAGTGCGAATACAGACTAACACGGCTGTGACTCTGAAACCTATTGCACTTTAAATTCCCACCCTATCTTAATCCAAATTAACTTTCACATGTAGACAATCCCTTCGTGTGAAAACAATCAGCTCAATCGGGTAAATCTACACTGTAGGTAATAGTAAGCCTCCCACCCTGTGTAGACAGAGTCAGGCTAGTGGGGCTTGAGCTAGCGTGCTAAAAATAGCAGTATGGACATTGTGGCTTGAGCTGGAGCTCAGGCTCTCTAGCCTAGGGTGTCAGAATCCATCCTAACTCTGCAGTGAAGACATACCCTAAGAGTGGGCATATAATTTTAAGATGACTCTCTCCTTTCTTCAGTTGCTGCTATCATTTTTATCTAATAACATGAGTATTACAGAGCATCTAGCTGCTCCATAGTTAATGTTGAAACTAATTTTCTGTTTTAATACAGTAGACTTTTTTTCTGCTTTTTATAACTTTTTTTAAATCTTACTTTTGTATTTTGGTGCTATCCAAACAGATGTACAAGGCAGTCATTTGACATCATTGACAGGTTTCAGAGTAACAGCCGTGTTAGTCTGTATTCGCAAAAAGAAAAGGAGTACTTGTGGCACCTTAGAGACTAACCAATTTATTTGAGCATAAGCTTTCGTGAGCTGTAGCTCACGAAAGCTTATGCTCAAATAAATTGATTAGTCTCTAAGGTGCCACAAGTACTCCTTTTCATTTGACATCATGTAACTTTTACTTTTGTTCTGATATTATATTACTGTATTGAATTTGATAGATGTTGAGAAATTAAACATACTATGTTACATTGGAACAAAAATAAAAAACAAATAGATAAATACTAAAATATCCCCAATGATACAATTACTGACCAGGAAATGTTTCACATTTCAGAGTTGATTTACAAGAAAGCAATTTTATCTGTAAGGCTGCTGAAGCCTCATTGCTACTGGGTCTTTAGAGAAGAAGAATCCCCTTACCGTATTGATCCAATCATGAATGGCTGTGCTAGCTGTACCACAATAGCACCACTGCCTAGCTGATGACACGTGTACCCGGAATCCCAGTCATAATTCTTTGTATCTCCATTCAACAAGGCATTGCGACTTCGACTTACACCCTCAATCACACTGGCACAATCTGCAATTGTTGCAACATTTTCAGCGGGAACTGTAAATTAAAACACAATGAGAGCAAACGTGATCAAATGGACAGCAAATGAGTTATCCAGTGTTAACAATTTTTATTTCTGGTGAAGAATAAAAAATAAGCATAGAATTATCGCTAACACAGGGAGCTATGGATCTGTTTCATAGCATAAATTAAAAACACGTGTGATCTCTGAACCCAAGCAGTAAAATTTTTACAGCACTGATTCCAGCGTAGTCGTGTGACAAAATAAGTATTGATAACTAACATTCGGGGATAACTAACATTTGGGATATCATAGTTGGGACATTAACATTCTGCTTCCTTTCCTGTTGGTGTGAAAGGACCCTGTTGATAGTTTCCGCTAGACAAGCATGCCCAGGCAGCGTGAATGGAATGCCAATAACAGGAGCATTCCCCAGCTAATCAAGCAGAGGCAGGTAGGGGCAAAAATAAAATCCTGCATAGAAGTTATGTCTCTTGGCAAGGAGAGGAAAAAAGAGACCATATGGACCTTAACTTAATGGGAGTGGAGGAAAAGAGAGTAGATGCTATTTTCCCTCCTGGGGGTAGTGTTGCAGTATTATGAGATTTTTGTTTTCTTTTTTACACGGACTTTTATCCAAAACTCATTTTGGATCATGTGTCCATTTATATGTGACTGCAAAAATGCCACTGCACTACTGCTATCAAAAAGTAAAAGAGTTTACTGGAGAATATGGGGCCCAGCTAATACAATAATTATAATTATTAATAAAATACCTATCTCTTATGTAGTAGAACTGCAATTATTTGAATGTCACAGCAACTGTGAATAAGTTCAAAAAATTGAGGAAACCTTCATTGTAATGAATGGATGACTGAGATGACAACAGAGAGTTTCAGATAATCAAGGTTAGACTGCAATTCTATAACAAACTAAAAGCTGGAATTCGAATATTTTCTGTAACGTTTTTAGAGGTTTAGGAAGCTTACAAACTCATTTGTGTCAGAATAAAACAATGTTTGAGTATTAGGGGCATTTTCCTCTGATTCAGGAAAGACATCTTCTTAGAGATTGTTCCTTTGCATGGACTGGTTCTTTTCCTACTCATTCTATTCTGTTTAGGACTGCATGCTCAGTGGACTCCAATCTGTTTCATCCTTCTGAAACAGCTTCCCCACCTTTCCAGAGCAAACACAGCTCATTACAGTAACAGTTTATTTATGGGTAGAGGCCATTTAAGCAATTTCCCCAAAGATCAAAACAATAATAACGTGAAGGCTGTTAACTCCTCTCGGAGCATGTTGACAGGATGGGGTGGGCTTGTGTGTGCACGGGTGCTTTTCTCTACACTGTGTTCTACAAAGTGCTTTCACAAAAAGCTCTTATTTCTTGAATTCCCCAGTATTTACCTTAAGCAACGGTTAAGCGGGTATAGTGCTCTCTTAACTAGTTCCTTTCTATAATTCATTTGGCCTAAAAGCTGCTGTCAAGTTTTCAAACTTCATCTTGACAGTAAAGAGACAAATACATACACTTTTACATTTATAAAGATGGCAGAAATCCCTTCATTAAAGATATACTATTCAAGTCCAGTACCTTCTTAACAGTCGACACAGGAGTCTTAAGATATTCCCTCTTTCTTTAGCTAAACCTTTCATATTTTTATCTAACACCACTGCAAATGCAAAAAACAATGCTAAAGGAATGCCTGGATTGCAAAATGAAGCTCTCAAGTTTGGAAATGCAAAAATTAAAGTTGTTTGCTGAACCGTAACCATTTGCATGTATGTATTATGATACACAGTTTAATTATATGATAATATATTATTTTTGACAGGGCCATTGCCTCCTTTAGTATGCAGATGAGATATTACGCAGTGAATAAAGCAGCTGTTCAGTTTTTTATTTTATATATATATAGCCTCACTATATGAATAGGTGGTGCCTTGCCTTATTTACTGCACACAAATAACCCTTTCCCTGTTTTGCTACACTCAATCTAACATGTACTGTGAGTCCATATAATCCTGCATCCCTTCATAAGCATTTTCACTTATTATACAGCATGACGAATGCCTCTTTCCATATTCATCTTCATATATTAGTCCTGTCTTCACTGTAGTGTTAGCTCAACTTATCAACACTTGAGATAACTCCTCTTGAGTTAATCTAGCTCAACTGAGAGTGGTCACACTATAAAACAGCACTCAAATTGCACAGAGTGTTTAGATTAGCAGAACAGAGCAACTGTCAGCAGCTCTCAGCTTTAACCCATACCTTCTGAGAGGCCAGCTAGCTCAAGTTTAAAGCATCACTTAACTCAAACTAGAGATTTTTGTATGTGAAAAGGGGTCACCTTAGGGGGCAACATACTGAAGACTGTTCCACTGTATGGAAAAATGCTGGGCTTCTTCACATCCCTGCCTCATTCCACAAGTACCCTCACAAATCGTATTCCATATGTACATACACATTTAAAATAAAATATCTACACCTGACTTTCTTACATATTCCTGTGCATAAGCAATTGTTCAGAGATCATGTACTGCCTGAAAATTTTCTAATCTGTTTACATACATGTGTATGTGCAGTGCCAATAATAAATAATAGAAAGGATGTGCACATACACAAAATAAACTTTGTTAACTCTTACAACTAAAGCAAAGCAAAACTGACTTTTCTCAGACCTCTAAAAGGCACATCATGACCTAATGTCCCATTCAAGTTCTTATTTTTTTTTATTTTTTTTATTTTATTTTTTTACCAGCGCAGGCTGAAGTACTATACCTAAAAAAAAGGGGGAGAAGGGTGAAATGTTTCATAATGGCAAAAGTGTACAGTATTTCTTCAGTACTGAAAACAGTTGAACCATTTTTGCTCAGGCCTTCAAAACAAAAATTCAACCCAACCTATCCCCAATTCCTCACACTAGAACTAAGAACAAATGTGCAAAATTTCAACCCAAAGAGTAAAAACTAAAGTTATGGCAAATGAAAAAGATCCTTTAGAATTGGAGCACTAGTGTAACTATTGTAACACCACAACCTTAACTCTGCCCCACTAGGAATGCCACCTGTTCAGTGCCACCTTTTCCAAATTACCCCCTCCCACCTCAGCCAGGTACTTCCCTCCTCAACTTTCCCTTCAGCATGCTCCTTTCCCTCAAGTATCAGTTCCAAATATTATTAATTGTGGGTGTTTTATATAGGGGGTACTGGAAGGTTGGTGTCCCTAAGGAGACAGAGTTAAGATTGTGGCTTGTGATCGGTAGCATATTTTAGCTGTGGTGGTACTAAGATGTGAGCTTCGGACGGAGGAGTAGAGGTTGGCTATCTTTTCATTTCCTTGCTTTTTTGGTTTTGTGAGGTATATTATGTGTGTAGCAACTGCTTAACAATGAACAGGATCTGGTGAAGCCAAAGTGGCAAGTGTGGATTGTGGTTGGGGATATGAGGAAGGGCAACCCCAAGTATTGCCAAATGCAAGCATTTAACACCATGAAACAGATCCCCCAAAACTCATGAGACTGGATTAAACTGGTAGATGTATATTTATTTATTTTAAATCACATTTTTTGTTCGTTTCCTCTTTTTGAGTTGAGGACTATGTCTTCACTGGAGTGTTAACGCTGGTGGTCAGCACCTGGTCCTAAGTACCCACACTACAAAGCCACAACTGAGTTACTTGTCCTCACTGGTGCTGTGTACACACTTGTATATTTGCTAGGATATTTGGGAGGCGTATCCCATGTTACTTTGCACTGCTGCAAGCTCAGCCGCCCTATGATACTTTCCCAGGGAATTGTGGGAGCCTTGTCTGTTTTTCTGGGCACATGAGGGGAATTAAGGGAAGGCAGTGGATGACTATCAGCTCTCAGCTGATTTAGCCTGCATCCTCTCTGCAAGGTGGGCATGTTGCCTCACTTGGGCTTTAACTGATAGCCTCAGATGAGCCAGCAAACCCAGGTTGAAAACACCACCAAACTTGGCTGAGAGGGTTTGGTGTGTGGACAGGAGGGGAGGGATCAGTGCAAAACCGAAGTAAAAACTCTGCAGAGAAGACATAGCCTGTAGCGAGAAGTACCCACCCTCAGTGAGTCTGGGATCATTTCAGGCTCAAAAGCCAAATTTAAATGCATTAACGCAATCCTCCCTGTTGGCTACTGGAAGGGGGATTCAATTTACTGTCTTCTAATTCTGTCCTTCTACATCCCCTGTCCCTATAACTGGTTTCAGAGGAACAGCCTTGTTAGTCTGTATTCACAAAAAGAAAAGGAGTACTTGTGGCACCTTAGAGACTAACAAATTTATTTGGGCATAAGCTTTCGTGAGCTACAGCTCACTTCATCGGATGCATTCAGTGGAAAATACAGTGGGAAGATTTATATACATAGAGAACATGAAACAATGGATGTTACCATACACATTGTAACGAGAGTGATCACTTAAGGTGAGCTATTACCAGCAGGAAAGCGCGGGGGGGACGGACCTTTTGTAGTGATAATCAAGGTGGGCCAAGTTGTCAACTGCTGGAAATGGCTCACCTTGATTATCACTACAAAAGGTTCCCCCCCCGCCACTCTCCTGCTGGTAATAGCTCACCTTAAGTGATCACTCTCGTTACAGTGTGTATGGTAACACCCATTGTTTCATGTTCTCTATGTATATAAATCTCCCCACTGTATTTTCCACTGAATGCATCCGATGAAGTGAGCTGTAGCTCACAAAAGCTTATGCCCAAATAAATTTGTTAGTCTCTAAGGTGCCACAAGTACTCCTTTTCTTTTTGTCCCTATAACTGTCTCCCTTTCACCTGATCCTCCCTGCCCACCCCTTCCTGTCTTTCTCCCTAGTTTATCTTGTCTTCTGTCCCACTCATATGCCCTCACTATGATCTCCCATAATCCTGTCTTCCACATTTCTAATATCCGTTTACTCTGCAGAGGTGCAAGTTGGATTCACTCCTTTTCAGAAAAATGGAAGGCAGTGACCATCTTAGCTACCTGCAACATAAACTTTCTTCTGCACAGGCTTTAGAGAAACACAACCCTCTGAACTGAGGGCAGCCTGTGGTCTCCATCCACAGAGAACAATGTGAAATGGTAATCTTGTTGAAAAAAAAGCTATTTATTTTATTTTTATTTATTTTAATTTTATAGTTGCGAACCGAGTGAGTGGCGAACAGAGGACAGGCAAACAGAGGGAGTTTGCCTGGGGGTAGTTCCCACAGAGTGTTTTTGCCTTTCAGGCTTCTGTGAGCAGTGAATACAACATCTGAAGAGGCTCTTAGAAGGAAGACATTACGGATAGTGAGCGACCAGCTGTTGTGACCTGGACAGGATGTGCCATGTTTGTCAGAGGATAGAAGCAACTTCGTCTGTACGAAGTGCAAGCTGGTCTCGATAGTGGAAGACAAGATTAAAGGACTAGAGACCCAAGCATCAACCCTGCATTACATCAGAGAAAATGAAGACTTTCTGGATAGAAGCCAGCATTTGGTACTGCAGGCACAACATGCTGAAGAATCAGAGAGGGCAGTGCAGAACGGGGAAGAAAACTGGCAGCATATGACCTCCGGAAGAAGAAAGAGGAGAACCCATGTACTTCAATGAAGATAGAGGTAAGAAACTGTTTTCAGGCTCTCTGCACAGGTACTACGGCGGAGAATGGTTTGGAAGAGTTATCCAAAGGAAGGGATCAGAAGGAGACCCCATTGATCGGAAAGCATGGGATGCATTGTCCTAGGGATGGGGGTTCCATGACCACCACTCTCAAGAGAAGGAGACAGGTGGTGGTGGTCAGGGACTCCCTCCTAAGGGAGATGGAGTCATCCATCCGCAGTCCAGACCAGGAAACTCAAGAAGTGTGCTTCTTGCCTGGAGCTAGAATTCGGGATGTGACAGAGTGTCTGCCGAGACTGATCAAGCCCTCGGACTGCTACCCCTTCCTACTTCTCTACATGGGCACCAATGATACTGCCAAGAATGACCTTGAGGGGGTCACTGCAGACTACGTGGCTCTGGGAAGAAGGATAAAGGAGTTTGAGGCGCAAGTCATGTTCTTGTCCATCCTCCCTGTTGAAGGAAAAGGCCCAGGTAGGGTCCATCGAATTGTGGAAGTAAATGCGTGGTTACGCAGGTGGTGGCGGGGAGAGGGCTTTGGATTCTTTGACCATGGGATGTTGTTCCACGAAGAAGGATTGGGGGAAGGATTGCTAGGAAGAGATGGGATTCACCTAACAAAGGCAGGAAACAGCCTCTTCAAAGGCTTGCTAACCTGGTGAGGAGGGCTTTAAACTAAGTTTGGCAGGAGACGGTGACTTAAGCCCAGAGGTAAGTGGGGAAGTGGGACACCAGGAGGAAACACAAGGAGGAGGGTGCAACAGGGGAGGCTCCTGATTCATACTGAGAAAGTAGGGCAATCGACTACTTATCTTAAATGCTTGACACAAGAAGCCTGGGAAACAAGCAGGAAGAATTGGAAGTCCTCGCACGATCAAGGAACTGTGATTGGAATAACAGAGACTTGGTGGGGTAACTCACATGACTGGAGCACTGTCATGGATGGGTGTAAACTGTTCAGGAAGAACAGGTGGGAGAGAAAAGGAGGAGGAGTTGCACTGTATGTAAGAGAGCAGTATGATTGCTCAGAGCTCCAGTATGAAAATGGAGAAAAGCCTGTTCAGAGTCTATGGGTTAAGGTTAGAGGCGAGACCAACAAGTGTGATGTTGTGGTGGGCATCTACGATAGACCACCAGACCAGGAGGATGATGTAAACGAGGCTTTCTTCGGACAACTTACAGAAGTTTCCAGATCGCAGGCCCTGGTTCTAATGGGGGACTTCAATCACCCTGACATCTGCTGGGAGAGCAATAAGCAGTGCAGAGACAATCCAGGAAGTTTTTGGAGAGTGTTGGGGACAACTTCCTGGTGCAAGTGCTGGAGGAACCAACTAGGGGCCATGCTCCTCTTGACCTGCTGCTCACACACAGGTAAGAATTGATAGGGGAAGTAGAAGTGAGTGGCAACCTGGGCAGCAGTGACCATGAGATGGTCGAATTCAGGATCCTGACAAAAAGAAGAAAGAAAAGCAGCAGAATACGGACCCAGGACTTCAGAAAAGCAGACTTTGACTTCCTCAGGGAACTGATGGGCAGGATCCCCTGGGAGGCTAATTTGAGGCAGAAAGTAGTCCAGGGTAGCTGCCTGTATTTTAAAGAAGCCCTATTGATGACGCAGGAACAAATCAACAGAATATGCAGAAAGAATAGCAAATATGGCAGGCGACCAGCTTGGCTTAACAGAAAAATCTTCAGTGAGCTTAAACACAAAAAGGAAGCTTACAAGAAGTGGAAACTTGGACAGATGACTAGGAAGGAGTACAAAAATATTGCTCAAGCATGCTGAGGTGTAATCAGGAAGGCCAAAGCAAAACTGAAGTTGCAACTAGCAAGGGATGTGAAGGATAACAAGAAGGGTTTCTACAGGTATGTTAGCAACAAGAAGGTCAGGAAAAGTGTGAGACCCTTACTGAATGGAGGAGGTAAACTAGTGACAGATGATGTGGAAAAAGCTGAAGTACTCAATGCTTTTTTTGCCTTGGTCTTCACAGACAAGGCCAGCTCCCAGACTGCTGGACTGGGCAGTGCAGTATGGGGAGGAAGTGAAAGAACAAGTTAGGGACTTTAGAAAAGCTGGACATGCACAAGTCCATGGGTCCAGATCTAATGCATCTGAGGGTGCTGAGGGAGTTGGCTGATGTGATTGCAGAGCCATTGGCCATTATCTTTGAAAACTTGTGGCAATCAGGGGAGGTCCCGGACGACTGGAAAAAAGAAAATATAGTGCCCATCTTTAAAAAAGGGAAGAAGGAGAATCCAAGGAACTACAGACCAGGCAGCCTCACCTCAGTCCCTGGAAAAATCATGGAGCAGGTCCTCAAGGAATCCATTTTGAAACCCTTGGAGGCAAGGAAGGTGATCAGGAACAGTCAACATGGATTCACCAAGGGCAAGTCATGCCTGACCAACCTGACTGCCTTCTATGGTGAGATACTGGCTCTGTGGATATGGGGAAAGCGGTGGACATGATATATCTTAACTTTAGCAAAGCTTTTGATACGGTCTCCCACAATATTCTTGTCAGCAAGTTAAAAAAGTATGGATTGGATGAATGGACTATAAGGTGGATAGAAAGCTGGCTAGATTGTTGGGCTCAACGGGTAGTGATCAATGGCTCCATGTCTAGTTGGCAGCCGGTATCAAGTGGAGTGCCCCAGGAGTTGGTCCTGGGGCTGGTTTTGTTCAACATCTTCATTAATGATCTGGATGATGGGATGAATTGCACCCTCAGCAAGTTCGCACATGATACTAAACTGGAGGGAAAGGAAGATATGCTGGAGGGTAGGGATAGGGTCCTGAGTGACCTAGAAAAATTGGAGGATTGGGCCAAAATAAATCTGATGAGGTTCAACAAGGACAAATGCAGAGTCCTGTACTTACGACCGAAGAATCCTATACATTGCTACAGGCTGGGGACCGACTGGCTAAGCGACAGTTCTTGAGAAAAGGACCTGGGGATTTCAGTGGACGAGAAGCTGGATATGAGTCAACAGTGTGCCCTTGTTGCCAAGAAGGCTAACAGCATATTGGGCTTCATTAGTAGGAGCACTGCGAGCAGATCGAGGGAAGTGATTATTCCCCTCTATTCGGCACTAGTGAGGCTACATCTGGAGTATTGTGTCCAGTTTTGGGCACCACTACAGAAAGGATGTGGACAAATTGGAGAGAGTCCAGCAGAGGGCAACAAAAATGATTAAGGGGCTGGGGCACATGATTTATGAGGAGAGGCTGAGGGAACTTGGCTTATTTAGTCTGCGGGGGAAAAGGAGTGGGGGTGGGGGGGATTTGATAGCAGCCTTCAACTAACTGAAGGGGGGTTCCAAAGAGGATGCAGCTAGGCTGTTCTCAGTGGTAGCAGATGACAGAACAAGGAGCAATGGTCTCAAGTTATAGTGGGAGAGGTCTAGGCTGGTTATTAGGAAACACTATTTCACTAGGAGGATGGTGAAGCACTGGAATGGGTTACCTAAGGAGGAGGTGGAATCTCCATCCTTAGAGGTTTTTAAGGCCTGGCTTGACAAAGCCCTGGCTGGGATGATTTAGTTGGGGTTGGTCCTGCTTTGAGCAGGGGCTTGGACTAGATGACCTCCTGAGGTCTCTTCCAACCCTAATCTTCTATGATTCTATGATTAATTTATCTGAAATAGAAAATTTTATGTGCCAGCCCCTGATGAAGGACAAACTTTCAGTGATGAAGAGTAATGGCAAAATATTGTCCTTTATGCTAAATATTTATTTTCTGAAACTACCCTCTGCACTAGATCTACTCAAAATTCATTACTTTACCAATTTTGTGTAGCTAATAGTGGGGCGGGGGGGCTTGTCTCCCCCTCTTCCCCCCAAGAAATCCGTTGACTAAAAGGCTAAATGGTCAAAAATAAATTTCTCTTGGAGACCAATTTCAAACACTTCATATTAAAAATGTGTGAAAAGAAACCAAAGAAGAACTACACAGAAAATTCTGAGGGCATAATAAACTAACACTGAAATTTCACATGGAAAGACCACTAGAAGGAGGTAAAAACAGGAATTTATGCTATTTTAAGACCATGTCAGAACACACACAATTATAGAATTGCAACTGCTGCTTCTATAATGTTCTTTTAAAGTACTGCATTGTTTGAAAATGGTTTAAACACAGTCATGTGAAACTTGAGAACTACTCATGAAACTCTTCAGCTCTAAAAAATCATTGAGATCAATTTTAAATGAAGAGCATCCCTAGAATACCATTTTTACTATACTGCTCATGGTTTTCATAAAAAGGAGTGGGAATATGGCTTTTCTTATTGCTGAGACAACCCACCATATGCTGCCGAGACAAAATCAATCCCTATGCCAGAAAAGCACTGCACTAACCCTATGGTCCATGACAGAAAGCTACCAAGTACCATCTCATCATGTGCCATATCAAAAGCTACCAAGTGACCATACATGATATCCAAAAAACCATCTGGTCCTTAATGCCTGAAAACAGTTATTCACTAAATTTCTGATTTATAAGTAAAATAAATAAAATTGTGGCAAACATTGGAAATGTTTCAATAGGAAGGACTCAAAATGTGTTACTGTGAATAGACATGACAAAGCCTTGGCTGAGATGATTTAGTTGGTGTTGGTCCTGCTTTGAGCAGGGGATTGGACTAGATGACCTCCTGAGGTCTCTTCCAACCCTCATCTTCTATGATTCTAAGACATGAAATAGTCCTTCCCCCGACAGTAAAAACTGCAAGTGCTGGCACCAAAAAAGAAAGTTCTTTGGCTCTTCTTTCCCCTCCTTGCCTTGCAGACAGAGGAGAGACTTCCTTGGAATTAAGAAAACATATAGACTGCTGCTTTCAGTTTAAGGGGGAAAACTACTGACCTTTAGGTTAGAAAAGGGGCAGTGGGGCAATGCCAGTGTAACGATAATGCTTTCAGTTTGTGGTTTGAGGCTTTATATCCCATTCCTAGACGTTTTGTGAACTGTGCAAGACATTAATTTAGCATTGCACACCTCAACTCTATTCAAAAATTCACTTGCACACACCAAGCCCTACCCTCCCTCTGTTACACTGAATGATTTTTGAACTACTCCACAACCTCCTCACTCCTAAAAAACTATTACCTTGCCAAGCTGAACTTCCCAATAATTGCCCAGAAACCTGTCTCACTACACACCGAATGCAATACTGTGGTCCTTTTTATAGTGGTAAATTAAACAGTGACTCTAACTGCAACACACAGAAGGTGCCATATTGTTTTTGCTCCCAAGGGGAGTCTGCCACTCCCCATTTTGAATGTTCATTATCATCTTTCATACCCGCCTGATAAATTTATTAAAAACACCATCTGGATGGGACTCTGCTCTGTGCAGTATTTTCAGTCTTCTGGCTCTCTTCCTTTTCCCCCCTGGAATTTCTGCCTCAATTTGTGTCATTTTGTTTACAAAAATGCACTGCCAAAAACAACAGTCTAGTTTCTATCTATTTCTGTGTTTCTTTTTCTATGCTTCAGCTATCCAACTATTACAGTAACCCAAGCTGCAAGAAAAAGCAAAAGAGGAATGACTACATGGATGGGAATTACTTTTTTCGCCTTCTGTGCACATAGCAATTTTGCTCAGACAAATTTAATTTGCTGTTATGGAATGCAAAGAATGCATGTTAACAAAGTGTGAGCATTCAGTAAGCAAACAAAGTAAAAAATGACTCTGGCAGTGGATAACAGCAAGAAAATACTTATCTAAAAATGATTTTACTGTTCCCCACTCTTATGTTGCAGCATGGAGTGGTCAACAGCTTGCCAGTACATTTAAGGGCAGTGTTATTTCCAGGACATGAGCTGGGGGCCACCTATACCAACTATGTTTAAAAATAAGACTGACATGTTATTTAACTACCTTCCACCTCCGAGAGAAAGTGGTAGAGAAAAATGTCAGTCAGATATGTATATTTTCCCTTCTTTTTTATTTGGAGGTATTCTTTTTTTAAAAAACTATTTTTAACACCCAGTGTTTTCTGTAGGAAAAACTGGTCCCTAAGGTTACAGTTCTACTCTGAAAAGTGACTTTGCAAAAGTAACACTGTGGATTTCCATATTTATACCTCAGTGACTTCCATAGATGAGACTAAAGCTGGGTTCTTTCCATCTCAGGCATCACCACCAGTAATAAAGTCTGTTAAGGCCAAATTCTACCCTCAGTGAAACCAGTGCGTCTTTATTGCCTTCAGCTGGCTAGCATGGGTGTAAGCAATTGGTAATTAGCAATGTTGATGAACGAGAAGAAACAGATAGAATTCACCTGATTTTTGTATTGGCTCTCAGGGCTAACAGGAGTAATAAAAACATAATGTAGTTAATAAAATAAGTATATGACTCATACCCAGAGAAAGCAGATACATGTAAGAAGGTACCATTTTTATATAATCTATTTTCCTAAGAGAACTCACTTTTAAGATACTGCAGACTTTATCTGTTGGACATGTTTCTGATGAAATCTAGCTTTCCTTTCAACTCAACAATCTGGGTTTGAGGCTAAAAAGTTCAGTTAATAGAATGGATCACTCAGATTCCACAGAATTGTGTTGCTGATTTGCAGTCAGGAAGGTACACAAATGCTAGCAGGGGTTTCTCAGAGACAGTACCTGAATACATTTCAACCCATTGCAGATCTATTATTTCAGTTAAAAGAACTGTATGACTTTATTTCTCCACAGATTGGAAGGACAACAATCAACATCCAATCACACTAGAGGAAAGTGTTGCTTTTTTTTAAATGTGAAGTGACCATTCTTTCTCCTTCTGTTGCCTGTCAGACTGCCCATTTACCTTCCCTCATATCAGTGGCAAAATGATATTTTCTCTCTATTCAGCAGTAGGTTAAAGTTTCCTCACTGGCAAACTACACATGTAAACACTTAATGCTGAGGGCAAAGAAAAAGAAAGGAAATTAGGGTTGCTAACTGCTGTAACCAGTTTTGCTCTTTCCTATTATGTTACTTTAATCTTTTTCCACTTGGCAAACATAGGGATTTTTACCACTATTTTGGGTGGAGATTAAATGAACATCTCTTGTTCATTTTATTAAAAAATAAATAACATTAGGTATCCAGACTGTACATTTAACTACTGTATGAAAACATGTGTTCCTGTTGCTGTCACCCCCGTCTTTCCTGACTCCCACAAACAGGATTTTACACCCATCTGTTGTTACATCTGGTCCCTATTAAGATCATAAGCTCCTTCAGGCAGGCACTGGAGGATATGTTTGTACCTCACCCAGCACAACAGGCTCTGGTTGGGGGCTCCTAGGTGTGGCCCCTGTTGCAACACCACAGTACATAAGAAATTAACATAGTTGGTTTTGATATTTATAATAGTTTCTAATATTGTATTAGGCCAAAACATTTTTGAGCATGAAAATCAAAGATGCCAGCAAAGCTCTGGGGAGAGTGTACTTGCTACTTAACCTTTGCTACACAGGAAGCAGAAGGGCTACAATGCATTTTTTTTTTTTAAATAGCCATACAAAACAATATAGCTATTTGTTTGTTCAGAGTTGTTTTTTGTCTTCTGATGAAGGTGTAGATTTTGTTTTCTTAAACTAGCTACGTAGGGATAGATGGTGGCTTCTGCAACTGCAGCCATAGTGTGTGTGCGGGGGGGGGGGGGGGAGGGGGAGAGAGGAGACGACATGCAGCAGTCCCTGGAGGAATTCTGCTTAAAAGCTGTTGTGGCAGATGGAATATATCCAGGACACTGGGAGAAGGTGCTCAGGAACAGCAATGATTACATTCTTTTAAAGGGTGGAGTCTCTATTTTCTCCACCACACACAAACTTACTTCTCAGTAATAGCTGATGCAAAAGAGGCCAGGGTGCTGTCCACATTGTACCCAGCCGTACCCCTACTGAGGTGTGATATGCCATTCTAGTCTGCTTCTTCTTTCAGTCCAGGAATGTAAACACCCAAATTATGGCTGCTTCTGAATTAATTAAAAAATCACTTTAGTGTCAATCAACTTGTTCCTAAGAGAAATTTGATGTGGTCCCTAAAGCACACTTGAAACATACCTTGCAACCACACACGAAAGTGTACTCAAGAGGGAACAAATGTTGCAACCATCATTTAGATTACACCTGCTTAGAGCAAAGTTCAGTACAGTGTGGTCCTCAACTATGCCAGTCTCCATTGTGCAGTGCCAGTGTGAGCAGAGATAGATGGTGTATTAGTCCCAAGAGAGAAGCAACCAGGAACTTGGGTAACAGAAGGGAGGAACTAGAACTACTGATGCAGGAAGTGAAACCAGATGTTACAGGGATAACAGAAACATGGTGGAATAGTAGTCATAACTGGAGTACAAGTATTGACGGCTAGGTACTGTTCAGGAAAGACAGAAATACAGGTAAAGGTGGTGGAGTAGCATTGTATATTAATGACGAGGCAGACTGTAAAGAAATGAGAAGTGATGGAATGGATAAAACAGATTCAAAATCACTTTGAGGAAGAAAGCTACCAGAGGCTCCCCCAGGAAAGTGCTTGAGGTATGCCACAGACTCCCCCCCAGGATCCAATCTGGATATGGATGGAGACCTCAGATGCTTTTAATGAAATAAATACTACTGGGAATTGTGTGATTACGGGAGACTTTCATTTCCCAGATATAGATTGGAGGACATGTGCTACTAATAATGGTAGGGCCCAGATTTTCCTGGATGTGACAGCTGACAGATTTCTTCACCAAACAGTTACCAAATCAACAAGTGATGATGCCATTTTAGATTTGTTACCAGTTAGTAGTGGGGACCTCATAGAAGAGCTGGCTGTAGGGGACAATGTTTGCTAAAGTGATCATGAGCTAATTCACTTACAAATAAATGAAAGAATAAACAAAAATAGGTCTGCCAAAAGAGCAGACTTAAAAAAATTAAGGGAATTATTGAACTGGACTAGACTGAAGAACTCATGGATCTGAATGTGGAGGAAGCTTGGAATTACTTCAAGTCAAAGCTGCAGAAACTATCTGAGGCCTGCATCCCAAGCAAGGGGGAAAAAATTCAGAGGAAAGAGTTACAGACCAAACTGGATGAGCAAGCAGCTCAAACAGGTTATGAAAAGAAGGCCTACAAAGAATGGAAAATAGGATTGATCAGTAAGGAAAGCTACCCCCTTGGAAGTCAGAAAGTGTACAGAAAAAGTGAGAACTGCCAAAATCAGGCAGAGCTGGACCTTGTAAAGGAAATTAAAACAAATAGTAAAAGGTTCTATAGCTATATAAATAAAAGAAAACAAGGAAGGAGAAATGGGCCCACTAAGCACGGAGAATGGGTGATTAAAGATAATTTAGGCGTGACCCAAAAACTAAACAAATACTTTGCCTCAGTTTTTAATAACTGTAATGAGGAGTTTAGAGATAGTGGCAGGGTGGCTAATGGAAATGTGGATATGGAAGTAGAAATTACCATAGCTAAAGTGGAAATCAAACTCAAACAGCATAATGGGACCAGATTGGGGGCCCAGATAATCTCTGTCCATTAATATTATAGGAACTGGTATATGAAATTGCAAGCCCAAGAGCAAGAATTTTTAATGAATTAATAAACTCAGGGGTCATACTGGAGAATTGCTAATAGAGTGCCTATTTTTAAGAACAGTAAAATAGTGCTCTGGGAAACTACAGGCCTGTTAGTTTGACCTCAGTTGTATGCAAGGTCTTGGAACAAATTTTGCAAGAGAAAGTAGTTAAGGACATAGAGGTCAATCGTAATTGGGATTGTCATAAATATACAGCTAAGGGTAGCATAAAATCCCTCCTTACCTGTAAAGGGTTAAGAAGCTCAGACAACCTGGTTGGCACCTGACCAGAAGGACCAATGGGGAAAGAAGATACTTTCAAATCGGGGAGGGGGAGCTTTGTTTGGTGCTCTGTGTGTGTTCTCCCCAGAGACAAAGGGAGAGACCAAGCAAGTAATCCAGCTCCCACTGAAATGATACATCTAATATTACAGAAATAGTAAGTAATAGCAAGGAAATGTGTCAGAGTATCTTTTGTTTTAACTTGTGAATTGTCCCTGTGCTAAGAGGGAGGTTTATCTCTGTTTTTATAACTTTAAAGTTTTGTCTGGAGGAGAAATCCTCTGTGTTTTGAATCTTTTTGTTACCCTGTAAAGTTATCTTCCATCCTGATTTTACAGAGGTGATTCTTTTATTTTTTTTTAAATAAATTCTTCTTTTAAGAACCTGCTTGATTTTTCATTGTTCTTAAGATCCAAGGGTGGGTCTGTGTTCACCTGTACCAATTGGTGAGGATATTATTCTCAAGACTTCCCCAGGAAAGGGGGTGTAGGGCTTGGGGGAATATTTTGGGGGAATAGGACTCCAAGTGGTCCTTTCCCTGATTCTTTGTCTTAATCACTTGGTGGTGGCAGCACAGTGTTCAAGGACAAGGTGGAATTTATGCCTTGGGAAAGTTTTTAACCTAAGCTGGTAAAAATAAGCTTAGGGGGTCTTGCATGTGGGTCCCCACATCTGTACCCCAGAGGTCAGAGTGGGGAAGGAACCCTGACAGGGATAAAATAAAACATGGTTTTATAAGAGGTAGATCATGCCAGACCAACCTGATCTCTTTCTCTGAGAAGATAACTGATTGTTTAGACAAAGGAAATGCAGTAGACCTAATCTACCTGGATCTAAGTAAGGCATTTGATACAGTTTCATATGGGAAATTATTAGTTAACTTGGAGAAGATGGGGATTAATATGAGAATTGAAAGGCGGATAAGGAACTTTGTAAAGGGGAGACTACAAAGTGTCATACTGAATGGTAAACTGTCAGGCTGGAGGCAGGTTACTAGTGGAGTTCCTCAGGGATCAGTCTTGGGACCAATCTTATTCAACATGTTCATTAATGAATTTGGCACAAAAAGTGGCAGTGTGCTAATAAAATGTGTAGATGACACAAAGTTGGGAGGTACTGCTGATATGGAGGAGGATCGGAATTTCTTGATCTTGATGACCTTGAAAACTGGAGTAACAGAAACTGGATGAAATTTAATAGTGCAAAGCGGCAGGTGCACTTAGGGACTAACAACAATTTTTTTCTATAAGCTGGGGACTTATCAGTTGGAAGCGACCGATGACAAGACAGACTTGGGTGTATTGGTTGATCACAGGGTGACTGTTTCGCCAATATGATGCAGCCAAGAAAAAAGGCTAATTCAATCCTAAAATGCATCAGGTGAGGTACTTCCTGTAGATACAGGGAAGTGTTAGTACTATTATATAAGGCACTGGTGAGACCTCATCTGGAATATTGTGGGCAATTCTACTCTCCCATGTTTAAGAAAGATGAATTCAAACTGGAGCAGGTGCAGAGAAGGGCTACTAGGATGAGCAGAGGAATGGAGAACCAACCTTATGAGAAGAGACTCAAAGAGCTTGGTTGTTTAGCCTAAACAAAGGCTGAGGGGAGATATGATTGTTCTCTATAAATACATCAGAGGGATAAATACCAGGGAGGAAGAGGAGTTGTTTACATTAAGGGACTATGTTGACACAAGAACAAATGGATTTAAACTGGCCATGAACAAGTTTAGGCTTGAAATTAGATAAAGGTTTCTACCCATCAGAGGACTGAGGTTCTGGAACAGCCTTCCAAGGGAAGCAGTGGAAACAAAAAACCTAACTTTACTTCAAGACTGAGTTTGATAACTTTGTGGAGGAGATGGGATTATGAGACTGCCTAGAACGGCATGTAGCTGAGCTGTGACTGCTAGTAGCAAATATTCCCAATGGCTGGTGCTGGGACACTACATGTGGAGGGTTCTGAGTTACTACAAAGAAGTCTTTCCCTGGTGAATGGCTGTTGGGCCTTGCCGAAATTCTCAGGGTCCAACTGACGGCCATATTTGGGGTCTGGAAGGAATTTTCCCCCAGGTCAGATTGGCAAAGACTCTGGGCGGTTTTCACCTTCCTCTGTGGCCTGGGTCACTTGGCAGGTTTAAACTAGAGTCAATGGTGGATTCTCCGAAACTGGAAGTCTTTAAATCATGATCTGAGGGCTTCCATAACTCAGACAGAGGTTAGGGGTCTATTATAGGAGTGGGTGGGTAAAGTTCTGTGGCATATAATGTCCAGGAGGTTGGACTAGATGATCATGATGGTCCTGTCTGGCCTTTAAGTCTGAATTTATATCTGTGTAAACTAGATCACACCAATTAAGAGCTGAATGAGACTATTATAAGACACAACCTTTCTCCAGAAGTATCCATTATTACTGAAACCTAGTTTCCTCTAGAGTATCGATAAAGAGGGAGATGTCCAAAAGGCACAAATGGGAGTTTAGGGCCAAGTATCTGATTCCCATTGAATTTCAGTGGGAGTTAGATGCTTAATTCCCATTTATTCCTTAACAAATCTCCCCCCAAAACCTTACATTGCACTTAATAAAAGGCAGTTTCATTTTGTGGACAGAAGACCATACTCTGTGTCAGGAGACCTGGATTTTAAACCCTTAATGTGCCAGTGATTCACTGTGTGACCATGGGCAAGACACTTACTTCTTTGAGCCTGTTTCCTCATCTGTAAAATGATATTTAACCACCTACATAGAGCTCTTTGAGATCCGTATTAAGTGCTAATTATTATATTAGCAGTGTTTATTAATACTTAGCATGTATGTAACATAAATCCTCAACACGTTTGAGATAGGTATGTGTTATTTGCCCCATTTCACATGAGAAAAGACACGGAAAGATTAAGATATTTCTCTAATGTTACTCAGTGAGTAAATGGCAGAATTGGGATTAGAATTCAGGAGATCCTGGCTCTCAGTCTTGTGCTTAAGCCAGTAAATAATGTTGACTTTTTAGATTGTCAACAGTCCTTCCTACCTTTAAATATTGAAAACCCAAGATCTGACAAATTATCTGCTGTAGATGGCAATTTTTATGTTTACCACGACTAGTAGTTAGACAAGCCAGTCAGCACCCTGGGTATTACATGGGAATGTAAATTTTCCCATACACTCCTACGTAGTGGAATTTGCTACCTGGAAGAAAAGAGGGAGGAAGTTAGAATCAATAAGGTTTCTACTGACCTGAGAAAAACTAGTAACACTTGCTAGTGTTGCATGCAGTTGGCTGGTTTAGAATAACAAAAGAGAAGTCTGCTTTTTCTGGTCAATATCTGCTGGGGCTTGCTGTTTCTGACCCAACGAATCAGATCAAGATCATTCAAGTAATTAGAATGAAACAGACTTTTCACTAACACCATAGTGGCTATAGAGCTCTTTCATTAAACATGAGGCCTTCCTGCAGCCTGCTTTCAGAAACAGCAATTGCTTCAGAAAAACTTAGGAAATGAGCATTGTTTGCCGCAGCATTGGAAACAGGGAAGAAAGAAAACCTAAACCAGGGGAACAGATCTTTAGATCTACAGAGAAATGGGCAGCAGTAAATAAAACTAGGCATGTGGCTGTTTTTTACTGTAGAGGGAAAAAAATTCCCAGCAGTATTTAGATAATCTTAAAATTTTAATAATTTCCTAAGGGTATGCTTAGTGCAAAGCTGACAGATGTTGCTGGGAAAACCTGTTCAACTTTGAAAAAAAGCTAACCTTTAAAAAGGGGAGCAAGAACAAGATACGACAGCTTTGTGTAGATTTGACATTAAACTGGACAAGAAAACAGCACCTCTCACTGCTTCACCATGGGGGAGAGAGAGTAATATTTCACAAAGCCGAACTGCATTACTAGGAAATTGATTTGGCTATTTTCCCTTTGCTATATGCTTAAATGATTTTTTAAATAACTGCCATTGAGCAAAAGACAAGTGAATGATTATTTATTCCGTTTCTTTCTTTCCTTCCTTTTTTCTTTAAAACAATTTCTCATAAGGTACAGGATGGTCTGCAAATGAGGGTTCACAATGATTCATAAGTTTTGAATAGCATTCCCCAGAGGGTAACCAAGGGCATTCTATTTTTTATATCCATCTCCTACTCTTTACCCATTATTCACTGTTTTCCCCTGTTATGTTATGTAGAAGTAGAAAGATAGGCTGATAAATTGAGACAGGCCTGAAAAGCCAGAGATAAGTACAACATATAATATAGGCTTTCAGATTGTACTCCCAATGATCTGGACCAGACCTCAAGGTGAGGTGAGAGGTTGCTCCTACCCCCATGCTTGCATAGTCCTTGACATTCCCTAAGCAGAAGATGCCAATAGTGCCAGATTTGAGGATTTCAGTAACTCAGCCAGAGGTTAGGGGTCTGTTACAGGAGTGGGTGGGTGAGGTTCTGTGACCTGCAGTGTGCAGGAAGTCAGACTAGATGATCATGATGGTCCCTTCTGGCCTTAAAGTCTATGTGTCTAGTACAGCAGGGATATTATAACACTGACTACTGTCTCCTTGGACTGAGTTTAGGTGATCAAATTCTCTTCACTCCAAAGCAGAGAAGGGCAAAAGGAAACTCCAAGACAAGAAAAGACAACAAATGTATAAGGAAGCTCCTGACCTTTTGTAGTAGGCCCTTGTCACGGGGTAGTTAAAGAACACTAGCAAGGTCATCACATCGCAGGGTCCTGGACTCTGCATCCAAACTAGTAGTTCTGTCATTTGCTAAGACACTGGTATATTTTGCTTTACATTTATAAATAAAGTCTCAGACTTAACGCTGTTCAAAATTTTTGATGGTGAAATTCATGACAGCAATCACCGTGTCTCTTTTTTAAATTTTATGTTCTTGTTAAGCAAAATATTTATGTCAATACTATAAGGATGTATGTAGGGCTGTTTAACAAACGTATGCATTTACAGACTAACAACATGCCATAAGGAAAATTAAACCTCAGCCCAAACATCTGCATTGGGGAACAATTTCACAAGATCTCATTCATTTATATCACTTATCTTGTTTATCAGGACAATGAATTATAAATTGGCACTAAAACAAGCAGTGCTAGAAAGAGCAATTCCATCTAGCTTTCCCTTAAAACTGCTAGACAACTGCCATTAGAGCTTTTTGGATATTGATTACAGTACCTGTTTTACATCTCTCTTCTCACATTAACTTTTAAATGTCATACGTTGGGAGCTAATGGTTTTGACATGAAAATGTTGTATGTAAAACACAGTGACACAAAATTGCTATTATCAATCTACTACATGAAATTACACTTCACTTTTATTACTTGTTTGCCAGGCTCCTAATCTCCACTTTACAGCGATGGCCATTATGTAGACACTACACACTTGAAAATAATATGTCTGACAAATGTCCCTCCCTGTATGGAAAGCTACCTGATCCAATTGAATAAGTCTAATAAAGAGATTAAATAACATAGACTATATGCAGTTGCATGAGAACCCCCAAAAAGCGTCTCTCAGTGACCCAATTTTTTGTTATTTCTTTGATTGATGCTTTAAATAAGAGGACCCTTTTGTATCATTCCTGGCAATTGTCCAGGAAGTTGTTAAAGGTCACACAGCTCTTCCTAAAATGGCTGTGTCCCCCTGATGGACTAGCCAACATGCATTTTCTTAGTAAAACAGGCTCTTATAATGACTGCATTGTAATCTCTTGTAGTATTTAATGGCTGCCACACTGTCTACACAGTCAATGAAGTAACTGTATCTAAGAGCTAGTCTAAATAAACAGTGCACAGCAAGATGGGGTGTAAATCCACAGTGCACAAGTCTGCCGCACACTAATTGTGGACACTGCTATCATGCCCTAAAAGTTCCCTAGTGCACTTTGAGCTACTCCCATATTGAAACAGGAGGTCATAGAATCATAGAATATCAGGGTTGGAAGGGATCTCAGGAGGTCATCTAGTCCAACCCCCTGCTCAAAAGCAGGACCAATCCCCAATTAAATCATCCCAGCCAGGGCTTTGTCAAGCCTGACCTTAAAAACTTCTAAAGGAGATTCCACCACCTCCCTAGGCAACGCATTCCAGTGTTTCACCACCCTCCTAGTGAAAAAGTTTTTCCTAATAGCCAACCTAAACCTCCCCCACTGCAACTTGAGACCATTACTCTTTGTCCTGTCCTCTTCTACCACTGAGAATAGTCTAGAACCATCCTCTCTGGAACCACCTCTCAGGTAGCTGAAAGCAGCTATCAAATCCCCCCTCATTCTTCTCTTCTGCAGACTAAACAATCCCAGTTCCCTCAGCCTTTCCTCATAAGTCATGTGTTCCAGACCCCTAATCATTTTTGTTGCCCTTCGCTGGACTCTTTCCAATTTATCCACATCCTTCTTGTAGTGTGGGGCCCAAAACTGGACACAGTACTCCAGATGAGGCCTCACCAATGTCGAATAGAGGGGGACAATCACGTCCCTCGATCTGCTCGCTATGCCCCTACTTATACATCCCAAAATGCCATTGGCCTTCTTAGCAACAAGGGCACACTGCTGACTCATATCCAGCTTCTCGTCCACTGTCACCCCTAGGTCCTTTTCCGCAGAACTGCTGCCTAGCCATTCGGTCCCTAGTTTGTAGCTGTGCATTGGGTTCTTCTGTCCTAAGTGCAGGACCCTGCACTTATCCTTATTGAACCTCATCAGATTTCTTTTGGCCCAATCCTCCAATTTGTCCAGGTCCCTCTGTATCCTATCCCTGCCCTCCAGCGTATCTACCACTCCTCCCAGTTTAGTATCATCCGCAAATTTGCTGAGAGTGCAATCCACACAATCCTCCAGATTTATGAAGATATTGAACAAAACCGGCCCCAGGACCGACCCCTGGGGCACTCCACTTGACACCGGCTGCCAACTAGACATGGAGCCATTGATCACTACCCGTTGAGCCCGACAATCTAGCCAACTTTCTACCCATCTTATAGTGCATTCATCCAGCCCGTACTTCTTTAACTTGCTGACAAGAATACTGTGGGAGACCATGTCAAAAGCTTTGCTAAAGTCAAGAAACAATACATCCACTGCTTTCCCTTCATCCACAGAACCAGTAATCTCATCATAGAAGGCGATTAGATTAGTCAGGCATGACCTTCCCTTGGTGAATCCATGCTGACTGTTCCTGATCACTTTCCTCTCCTCTAAGTGCTTCAGGATTGATTCTTTGAGGACCTGCTCCATGATTTTTCCGGGGACTGAAGTGAGGCTGACTGGCCTGTAGTTCCCAGGATCCTCCTTCTTCCCTTTTTTAAAGATTGGCACTACATTAGCCTTTTTCCAGTCATCCGGGACTTCCCCCGTTCGCCATGAGTTTTCAAAGATAATGGCCAATGGCTCTGCAATCACAGCCGTCAGTTCCTTTAGCACTCTTAGATGCAACTCGTCCGGCCCCATGGACTTGTGCACGTCAGTGCGCACTAGGTCAGTGTGCACTAGGAAACCTAACATGGTGGCAGGGTCCACACAGACAATTAGTGAACAGCAGGCTAATGCACTGTATATTTACACCCCAGATTGCCATGCATGAACTGTTTGTCTAGACCAGTGGTCCCCAAACTTTTTACCTCACGCTCCCATTACCCCTATCTGCTCTTCTCCCCTGCCCCCAGAGCCGGGGCCGGAGCCAGAAGTGGGGCTGGCAGGGGGGAAGGGGACACAGACAGAGGTATGGGGTCTGAGGCTGGGGCCATAGTTGGGGGTAACGGGGGAGTGGAGCCAAGGTCGGCAGCTGGGGCCCCGGGCATCGAGCTGGCAGCTGGGGCTGAGCCAGGAGTGGAGCTGGGTGGCACTCTGTCCCTGACCAGGCCCCAGCTGTAAACCCCCCTCCCCGAAATGTTCCTCTGTGCCCCCCTAGACAAGCCATAACACATTGCTTCTGTAAGATATTTGAGAATGCAAGGTGCTATATGTAACCAAATTCTTTTCTAAACTATCCACTTTTAGCCTTAGTGCCCTCACACAGTTCTCAGAGAATAGTTCTTGTGGGGTCCTTCACACTCTGAGTTACTTGAACACTGCAATATCACTTAGAAAAGTGGGAGGCACTGAGAGATCTTCATTAAGCAGCACAGAAAGAGCTAAATCCTGTGCCAGCCCTCCCACCGGCATCACAAAGGCCTGGATCCACACAGGGACTTAGGCGTTACAATGCTGAGCATCAGGGCACGTAACTTTTAGGTGACTAGAAAATCATTGGAACACACAAATTTAAAAAGCCTGAGTCAGATGCCCAGGCTTTTATACAATGAACAGGGAGAGATGAGTGCCGAAGAATGTAATGCACGTAAGCCAGCACGCTAGGTGGAGAGATGCCTAAAATAGCCAATGGGAGATGCTGACAAGAGAGATGTGTCCTCAGCCCCTCCCCCTCTCACAGAGTTAGGCACCTAGCTCCAGGATGATGCCTATCTCGCTAGTGATCCACAACTAGGAACCCCTCCTCTGAAGTCTGGCAGCTTAGGCGCCTAAGCTGTTTCTTGTGAGAATGAGTTAGGCACATGCCTAACTTCACACAAAACACTGGAGGCAGCAGCAGCGACCTCCTTGTAACTTCTAGGCCAGTGGTTAGAGCACTCCGCTGAAAAGTGGGAGAATCAGATTGAATTTCCACCCCTTCGGCTTGATAGGATGAGAGGAGGCCAAAGGATTTGAACAGGCATCTCGTATCTCTCAAGAGAGTGCTCTAACTAGAGCCCTGCAAATCCGCGGATATCTGCAGACCATTTTTGCAGATAGTGGATCGGATACAGATAAAACCATGCAAGGCTCTACTCACCAATGGCACCTGGCCCGCGGCATCCGGCTTGGGCAGCCTGGGGAGCAGTTGGGGCCAGTGGCCGGGAGGCAGGTTGGAGTCGGGGCTGCCCAACATCCACTCACCATGCCACTTCCTGGCCAGCAGTTCGGGCCCCTCAGGCAACACCAGTGTCCCCACCCTGGCCGTGCTCCCAGTCCTGGGCCCAGTCTTCCAGCTCCTGGGCAACAAGGCCCACACCCGGCCATGGGGATTGGAACACTTGGGGCCCCAGCGCCCTACCCCTCCGCTCCACTGTGATGCAACACGTACTGCTGCTGCCGTGTGCTGTTGCTCGCAAGCCCCTGGGAGCAGCACAGGATGAGACGCCCCTTCCCCCCAGTTGCCTCCCCCCATGCTGCCCCTTCCCCTCGAGACCCTGCCCCCGCGCTTCCCCTTACCTCCAGTCCTCACCCTCGTGCTGCCTCTTCCTGCAAGACCCTACCCCCACACTCGCTCCCCTCTCCCCCCGCGGTCGCTAGCCCTTGTGAGATGGCTTGCTTCTGCAGGTGCGGCTACAGGTAAAAGACAGCTAGCGGATCGCAGGTTGGATCACGAGTTGCTACTGGCGGATGTGGATCCACATTTTTGTATCCGTGCAGGGCTCTAGCTCTAACCACTGACCTATGGGATAATTTGATCAGGGTGTTTCTCAGTCTGTGAAAGCTGTTGCACTGTGGATAAATGCCTAAACAGTTATTGGGTCAGAGAGAGAGAGAAAGAGACTGGCTCTCTAGCCTTGTGATTAGAACAGCTACCTGCAAGGTGCAAGACCCAAAGTCCAGTCCCTCTGCTCCAATCATTCTTTATTTATCAAAAGTGGAACAGCTTCAACAGGAAAGACTGAGAAAGACCCATATCAGAATATTTCATAGCTCAATGTTCAGAGCATTCTCCTGAGCCATGTGGGAGACCCTGTTCAAAAACTGTTTCCCCTTACCTCAAGCAGAGGGGGAACTGAATCTGGGTTTCCCACATCCCAGGTGAGTGCTCTGACCACTGGGCTAACAGTTATACAGTGGGAAACACCACTTCCTCCTCTGGCCAGATATTGAATGGGGCCTGATCCAGTAGGCAATCTCTGAGCCTGGGGCCCCAGACCCTTCTGAGCCTGGGAGATCATAGACAGGACCAGAGGTGGGCTTTTAAATCTGCGATGACATAATCCATGGGCTGTTACCCAGACAGAGGGGGAGTGGGGCAGCTGCAGGGGCAAAGGAAACGGTGTAGTTTCCTCTTCCTCTGCTTCATTTCAAATGACTGGAAAGCACAATCCAAAAACTTCATAAAATCTGGCCTGTGATTTCTGTAATGAGAAGCAGAGGACACATGATTGGGAAAGCATAAAGGAGCAGGAGTCTAAGCCTGTCCCAATGGATGCAGGAGAGATGTATCATCTGCAGAGCCTTCTGACTGAGATCTTACTGAAAAACTAGCCATCTTGAGCTCTGTGTTAAACTTAATTATTAATAAGATGCACAAATAAAAACCATCAAATTGCATTAAGTCACCCAGCTCTACCAAAACACACAACTGAAGTTAGACAGTGAGAGCATGTCCCCACTGTTCCAATAAAGCTTAGAAGAAAGAGTATGCAAATATGATTTAAATATTTCTGATTGAAACTTTAACATTTTTCAATTTTTTGTAATATAATGCATTTCAACAACCCTAAGAGATTCCATGGAAATTTGCAAAACATTAGAACAAATCTCAGGCTTCCTATGGTAAATATAAACATTTACACTTCAATTTATTGCACTTTCAGTTTTGTCTTATAACAGTAACATGGAAAACAAAGTCAATAAAGATCAGGCTAGTTATTCCTGTTATCATCAGGCTAGAATTCAAATAATTTCCTGGCAGAATTCTGTCATTTATATGCTAATTGTATCACAGATAACGGCATGCTTTCGATATACTGTTATTCTTTGCTAAAATCTAACTGTAACGTTAACAGGGTAACTTACCATTTAATGTTGCTATAAAAAAGATATTTAAGTCTTTACAACCTTTAGCAATGGAGATTGAGCAAAACCAAGAGTCTCCATCACTATATTTAAACTGAAATGCAACTGCTTTTATCAGGCATCCATTGACATGCAACTGCTAAAACAGACAAAGAAAGCAGCAACATGTCACACCAGAACTCTGCTAAAACCAAACCAAGTGTCAGAGAGATATTATCTGAAAGACAAGTGAATTAGGATCTAAGCTCAGACGTATACCCACACACCTTGACCCCCTTATTTGTTGGTCTGACAAAGTAGCCTTTAAATATTACAGCTCTCACCTCACAAGTTGAAAACAGTGTTACATGTGCCCTAAACTGTAGATTAAAAAACCCAAAACAGCACCCTAAATAATTCTTAAAATCCCAGCTCTACTAATACTATAATACACATGTATCTATTACTGATTTGCACACAGTAATAATATGGCTTTATATGAGTGAGCACAAGATTTCTGCACCTTAAATTAGCTAAGACCGTATTTATTTTAAAAGTATTTACTCCAACATGCTGGGTACTATTCTCTGTTGAGTAACTGCATACTCTTTTTGATATTGCACTTTTTCTTTAAATGCAATTCCTTCCTACACTGCCTGGATACAGTACCTTGCTGACATCAGATATGAGATTATTTTGTGAACTCCTCAGGGCACAGATAAGGTCTTTTTATCTGTATTATGAGGAGCCTTGCACACTCTTGAACCATGCCAAATAAAATTTAGAAAGACTTAACCTGACCTTTCATATATTTTTGTGACTGGCCCCTTTAAGAAAGAGTGGGTGTCCAGTGCACCTGCGACTGATTAGCTGTTACTCAATTGGGTTTAATTAAGTCAAGGCACATGGGCCTGAGGAGACGGAAGACAGGAAGAGGAAGGGGAGAACTGCCTGGCAGAAGCAAGGAAAGGTGAGGAAAGAACTGCCTGAGAAATACATAGAGAACAGCAGGTAAGAGCTACCTGGGAGGAGCAAGGGATAGCTGCCTGGGAGAGACAGGAAATTTCTGCAGGTATTACTTGGAAATAGGGAGGAACTGGCGAGGAGGCAAGTGGAAAGGTTAGCCTGCTGACTTAATATTTGAATATTTGAAGACAAAATATTCCCCCCCCGTATTAATACGTACTCTGGGTTAAATATTGGGATGGACACTGCAGAGAGACATCTCTGATGAACTCAGAATTTGGGGCTCACTGTTTACCACCTGCAAGATACGGTTTCAACTGGCAGAGTCCTGAAGAATTTGCTGACAAGACAGACAAGCTGGTGTGTCAAGGAGTTGTCACACAGCTTAGCTGTAGCACAACTCTCATTTTCTGAGGCTTGAGAGGGATAACATATGAGATGTTGAACCCCATAATGCTTTATGGGAATATGCTTATGAATGTATATATGACATAACTGGAATATGTTTTATGCTACATATGCCATGTAACATATCTCTATAAAGGTTATGATCTACTGAATATATTCATTCTATTTGTATGCATGTATCATTTTTGTATTCAAAGTTATCAATATTGGCTATGTACTTGTTTAATTTTGAATATTTGAATATTTGAGACTCAGTGTTTTTAACAATTTATGAGTTTATCCTGTATAAGCTTTATTCAGGGTAAAACGGATTTATTTGGGGTTTGGACCCCATTGGGAGCTGGGCATCTGAGTGTTGGAGACAGGAACACTTCTTAAGCTGTTTTCAGTTAAGCCTGCAGCTTTTAGGTAATGTGGCTCAGACCTGGGGTTGTGTTTGTAGCAAGCTAATGTGCCTGGCTCAAACAAGGCAAGGTTCTGAAGCCCCAAGCTGCCAGAGAAAACGGGCTCAGAGGTAGTCTCGGCACATCATTTAGAGGGTTTCTGTGATCCAACCCATCACAACACAGTAACTCACAATGCTGAGAATCCCAGCAGACAGTCACAGTAAGTCTTTTAGACTTGGCCTCTACTCAAAGCTTGAGTGAGCATAGCTATTCTGGGCAGAGATATGAAAAAAACACACCCCTGGCTGACAATTATGGCAACAAAAAGCCCCAGTGTAGACGCAGCCAGAAAAGTGCTTCTGTAAGCACAATGTTCTTTACGGAGGTCATATTCCTACATTCGCAGAAAAATTCCTTCTGTCAATGTATGCTGTGCCTACACAAGGTGGCTATGCAGGCATTGCTATGACACCATAGGCTCTGTAGTGCAGATACATCTTTAAAGTCATGTAGCCAACCTACAATGGAAGCAGACACAGGAATGTTCTTACAAACAAATGGGCTTTGCTTCTACTGGTATGAGTGGAACCCTAGGGTTGCAAAGACAAGATGAGTTCAGGCAATGAACCTGAAATGACTGAGAACAAAAGTGTCTTTAGTAATTTACATATAGTAGAGATAACTATAGAATTAAAAAACAGTTGTATTTCTTACCTATAAGACCTTTCTCAAGAGTGAAGGTTTTGTTCGTAAACATGCATTCAAATGCCACAATATGGAAAACTTTGTTCACTGTGTTGTGGGTGCCAACTATTCGGATGTACCTAAGAGAAGAGAGAAAAAACAAGTTAAAGACAATGAAGACCCACTTCCCAAGTTACCAATGATTCATTAGGATGCTGTCAGTGCTCTTGCCCTATCAAAGTATTTTGCCCAGCCACAAGAACCGGAGAATTGTTAAGAAGATTATGGATTTGACTACAGATATTGCACCTACTCAGAAATTCTGGCTCCAACAGAGCTTAGAAGAGTTACAGCAAATTTAAGAGCTGTGAAATGTATCAGAATTTTACAGGATTTGGATTAGATTTATCAAGAAAATCAAAACAAGACATCATCCAGCTCAAACATCAACTGTTTGTCCACAATACAACAACATTTGAGAACTAAAAATAGCTGCCTGATTCTACTAATGGCTACAGAGGCTAATTGACAACTTTCCACCACAATGAAAGATTTCATACACTAAAAATAAACTCAATAAATCAATGTAGCTTCCCTACAGAAGCCATAAATTCTCTTTTATTATAATGCTGCTTCTAATTCCAAATTGCTAAATTAACTCTTGACACATCAGACACCAACTTCTTTCGTGCAATACCTTTTATTAATTTCAGAGAAGTTATTTGAACAGTCAGGCTTCTGGGTTTCACTCTTGGTTATATAGCTTGCACTTCTGAACGCTAACGCAAAGTCACAGGCAGTGGCTGTTGAACAAAGTGGCCTATTCACCCTCTGCATTACCTTGGAGGCTTCACCTTCTACAAACAAGTATTAACCTTGAATCAATCTGCTCCCCTCATTTTCCAAAGGGATCTGACAGTTCAGAGGTTAATGAACAGTTGAAGTCATTATTATGAGTTCTGGAAAATCCCAAATGGGATACTATACGCTGTCTTGATGGATCTTAAAAAACAACCAGGAAAATGACTTGAATAGATAGCATTTCTCCAATTATGAATTATCCACACTGAAGGAAGGTGCATATTAAATGAACAGATTTCAATTAAGAGAAAGTAGAAGCTGTAAGACGTTAGCAATATCTTTCCCTCTGCTGTGTAAAATAACCTTTCATTTATCTAATGTAATTTTAGTTCTAACCTAATGGCTGTTCGCTAATACAGTAAGCTTGTCTCACGTTCATCATCACTGCAAGCTAACTAGGTAAAGTAAATGATGATTTTTTTTTTATCCCTTAACTAAGAAAGCTTTTTGTACTTAGGGCTATTTTCCCTTTTAGTTTTATTTAGGTCCCATCTACATACCAAAATGATTGTGTTAAAGGCACAATTCTTAAAAACTGCTGTTGATAAATGTTTCAACTAATACGTATTTTTCATTAGTGTAGGCAGAGCGGAATTCTTTAAAATGCTTTTAAATAAGTGGTTTACGAAATTTTTACTACATCCACAAAGGTGGCTAAACTATGTAAGCTGAAAACATTTGAAAGATCAACTTTTAAAATAAATCTCCTAATGTGATTTTATGTTGCAGACAGAATTTTAGTCTATCTTTAGGCAGTCAGCAAATACATTTATTTATTTTATCTGCTGACTGTTTCAAAGTGTTGACTTACTTAAAATTTATTACTAAATACACTTTTTGGCCAACTTATGTGACATGCTAAATCATACTGAATTTATGAACTTTCTCCAACAGGGAGCTGTAAGCCTCTACCTGCGCTACACTTGATGCAAAACATGTAATGTTAACTCTTGTGAGTACCACAACTTTGGTTCTTGCTGCTGGCAGTCCTGTAATGACAAAAAATTCAGTCATGTGATTTTTGAGGGAAAGAAACTCCTTCATACAGGGAAGGTGTACTATACTGCATGCCTAGAGACCAAAGTTCTAGTCCAAGTTCTTTCACTGACTGCTGTTAATATTTCTGAACCCTTCACAATCCTTATAATGAATCAAGGCTTCATGCCACTATGTTGGGGGGAACTATCACTCACCCATTTCACAGATAGATACCTGAGAGTACACACACAGCTGGGAATAGAATATAACAGAGCCAAATATTATACACTTTGCCTCACAGCATTTCAAAAGATCTTCTAGTTCTTTAGCTTAAGCGATAGAAGTTCATGCTTTTACATCTAGCAGTCCCAGGTCTGGTCCTTTCAGATTACCCAGAGGTATTGTTACATTTGACTTTGCTGACGACAACTCTCATATCACACTGCTCCCAGAGCCAGAGCCAGAAACCAAAATACTGTTGCACAGAATTTTACTGTAGTCTCAAAAATACTTGCAAAGTGTATGTTGTCTCCCTGTATAGGCTGATCCCCATAGAGAACAACAGAATGCTCTTTTCCTCCACCAGTTACTCCTAAAGTATAGTAGGAGAGGTCAGTGCTGTGAATCTGAAGGTTGTCAAACCCTGCTTATGACCCATGTGGAGGTGAAAAAAACATATACATTGTCATAAATATAAGGGGAAGGGTAAACCCCTTTGAAATTCCTCCTGGCCAGGGGAAAGCTCCTCTCACCTGTAAAGGGTTAAGAAGCTAAAGGTAACCTCGCTGGCACCTGACCAAAATGACCAATGAGGAGACAAGATACTTTCAAAAGCTGGGAGGAGGGAGAGAAACAAAGGGTCTGTGTCTGTCTGTGTGCTGCTTTTGCCAGGGACAGAACAGGAATGGAGTCTTAGAACTTTTAGTAAGTAATCTAGCTAGGTATGTGTTAGATTATGATTTCTTTAAATGGCTGAGAAAAGAATTGTGCTGAATAGAATAACTATTTCTGTCTGTGTATCTTTTTTGTAACTTAAGGTTTTGCCTAGAGGGGTTCTCTATGTTTTCTAATCTAATTACCCTGTAAGATATCTACCATCCTGATTTTACAGGGGGGATTTCTTCATTTCTATTTACTTCTATTTTCTATTAAAAGTCTTCTTGTAAAAGACTGAATGCTTTTTCATTGTTCTCAGATCCAAGGGTTTGGGTCTGTGGTCACCTATGCAAATTGGTGAGGCTTTTTATCCCACATTTCCCAGGAAAGGGGGGGTGCAAGTGTTGGGAGGATTGTTCATTGTTCTTAAGATCCAAGGGTCTGGGTCTGTAGTCACCTAGGCAAATTGGTGAGGCTTTTTACCAAACCTTGTCCAGGAAGTGGGGTGCAGGGTTTTGGGAAGTATTTTGGGGGGAAAGACGCGTCCAAACAGCTCTTCCCCAGTAACCAGTATTAGTTTGGTGGTGGTAGCGGCCATTCCAAGGACCACGGGTGGAATACTTTGTACCTTGGGGAAGTTTTGACTTAAGCTGGTAAAGATAAGCTTAGGAGGTTTTTCATGCAGGTCCCCACATCTGTACCCTAGAGTTCAGAGTGGGGGAGGAACCTTGACATGGTGGCATAGTGGTGGGATTAACCTGAAATCATTTTGAGATCCAGTTGAGATTTTTTGAACTAGAAATACAGATTTTAAAAAGGAATTTTTTTTTCCTGTGGCTTTGAAGCAGCTTTGAAACTGAAAGCATCTTGGGTTTTCCCTGCTTTGTGGCCAAGCAGAGACAAAAGGGGATTATCTTGTGAATTGCAGGTTTTCTTTGCCTGGAGGCAGGGTACTTAACTCCTGCAGGGAAATTCACAGTCTTCCAACCCAGAGGTTTTTTTTTTTCTTTTCTTCCTAAAAGTAAATAGGGGGTGTGTGTTCTACCCATTTGCTTTTTCTTTGGGCTGGGTAAGCAGGTTTCCAAGTAGTTTGGAGGTTTTTTGCTTTAAGTTGGGCCCAGAACAGAGACAAGGGAATTGTCTTTTTCTGTAGGCTGACAATCACTATCAGAGAATAGGTATTCTATTCCAGCACAGCAAAATTTTACAGCCAAGTTTTGTTTGTTTATTTCTAAACCTCGGGTGTAAAGTTAGTTAAAAACAGAGAGGTTAGAATGACCAAATCCTCAGCTCGACTACAGCTGGAATTAGCCAAATTTCAGGCTGAGGAAAGACAAAGGGAACATGAAAGACAGATAGAACTCATGCGGCTGAAGAAGGAACAAGAAAGGGAGGCAGAACAACACCAAGCGGCTGCTCACAGGAGAGCTATGGAAGCGAGGGACAAAGAACTGGAGGAGAAGGAAAAAGAGAGGAAGTATGTGGAGGAGATGGAGAAGATAAAGGCTCAGCAGAATATCCCAACAAACCCTAGTAATCCTTCTCCAAGTACCACTTCCCATCCCAGAAAGTTCCCCACCTACAAGGCAGGCGATGATACTGAGGCCTTCCTAGAAAACTTCGAAAGGGCCTGCCTTGGATACAACCTCTCTACTGACCAGTACATGGTAGAGCTGAGGCCGCAGCTCAGTGGACCCTTAGCTGAGGTGGCAGCTGAAATGCCTAAAGAACACATGAACAAGTATGAACTGTTTAAATCCAAGGCGAGAGTCAGAATGGGGATAACACCCGAGCAGTCTCGTCGGAGGTTCAGAGCCCTAAGGTGGAAACCAGACATGTCATTTACCCGACATGCCTACCACATTGTGAAACATTGGGATGCCTGGATATCAGGAGCAAGTGTTGAATCTCCAGTAAATTTGCCCTTCCTAATGCAAATGGAACAGTTCTTAGAGGGTGTTCCTGAGGAAATAGAAAGATACATCCTAGATGGGAAACCCAAAACTGTAATCGAGGCAGGAGAGATTGGAGCCAGATGGGTGGAGGTGGCAGAGAAGAAGAAAACTGGTCGCAGTTGGAGCGGAGACCAGAAGGGACCACCCCAGACCACACCCTATTACCGGGGGCCGCCCAAGGCCCCACCTACCTCCCAAAGAACCCTCCAGACCCCTTATCGTCCTGCCACCCCGTTCTCCAGCAACCCTCCTCGCCCCAGTGACCCGTCAGCTGGACGATGTTTTAAATGTAACGAGCTGGGGCATGTAAAGGCCAACTGCCCCAAGAACCCCAACAGATTACAGTTCATTGCACCGGAATCACACCAGAGGTCCACAGGCCCAGATACTTCCCAGATACCCTTAGAGCGGAGGGAAACTGTGAGTGTGGGCGGGAAGAAGGTCACCGCGTGGAGGGACACCGGAGCACAAGTGTCAGCTATCCATGCTTCCTTAGTGGACCCCAATTTAATCAACCCAGAGATCCAAGTGACGATTCAACCCTTCAAGTCCAACTCTTTCAATTTGCCTACAGCCAAGTTGCCTGTCCAGTACAAGGGCTGGTCAGGAATGTGGACTTTTGCAGTCTATGATGATTATCCCATCCCCATGCTGTTGGGGGAAGACTTGGCCAATCATGTGAAGCAGGCCAAGAGGGTGGGAACGGTCACCCGCAGCCAGGCTAAACAAGCCGTGAGGCCTAGCTCTGTTCCGGAAACTGCTATCAGGACCCAGTCAGAGGTGATGGACCTGGACCTTAGGCCAATGTCTGCAACAGCAGTAGTGGATCCAGTCCCAGAGACCCAGACGGAACCAGTCCCAGAACCGGAACCAGCCGAACAACCAACACCAGACCCTGTGTCAGCACTGAATCCAGTACTTGCAACCTCAACACCAGAGGGCCCCACTGAACCTGAACTGGCAGCAGCCGATAACCCTACACAAGAGGCTCAGCCGGAGCCTGAATCCCAACATAGTGCACCAGCGGAGAGCGGTTCACAGTCAACAGAAACAGCTCCATCCCCTATATTGCTTCCAGAGGGACCATGCCTAGGTCCACAATCCAATGAGGGACTGATGTCTCCAGCATCAAGGGAACAGTTCCAGACCGAACAGGAAGCAGATGAAAGCCTCCAGAGAGCTTGGACGGCGGCACGGAGCAACCCACCGCCTCTCAGCTCTTCTAATCGATCCAGGGTTGTTGTAGAAAGAGGACTTTTATACAAGGAAACTCTTTCTGGTGGATACCAGGAAGACTGGCATCCTCAGAGACAGTTGGTAGTTCCAACTAAATACCGGGCCAAGCTCTTGAGCTTAGCCCATGATCACCCTAGTGGCCATGCTGGGGTGAACAGGACCAAAGACCGTTTGGGGGGGTCATTCCACTGGGAGGGAATGGGCAAGGATGTTTCTACCTATGTCCAGTCTTGTGAGGTGTGCCAAAGAGTGGGAAAACCCCAAGACCAGGTCAAAGCCCCTCTACAACCACTCCCCATCATTGAAGTTCCATTTCAGCGAGTAGCTGTGGATATTCTGGGTCCTTTTCCGAAAAAGACAGCCAGAGGAAAGCAGTACATACTGACTTTCATGGATTTTGCCACCCGATGGCCGGAAGCAGTAGCTCTAAGCAACACCAGGGCTAAAAGTGTATGCCAGGCACTAGCAGACATTTTTGCCAGGGTAGGTTGGCCCTCCGACATCCTCACAGATGCAGGGACTAATTTCCTGGCAGGAACTATGAAAAACCTTTGGGAAGCTCATGGGGTAAATCACTTGGTTGCCACTCCTTACCACCATCAAACAAATGGCATGGTGGAGAAGTTTAATGGAACTTTGGGGGCCATGATACGTAAATTCGTAAATGAGCACTCCAATGATTGGGACCTAGTGTTGCAGCAGTTGCTCTTTGCCTACAGAGCTGTACCACATCCCAGTTTAGGGTTTTCCCCATTTGAACTTGTATATGGCCGTGAGGTTAAGGGGCCATTGCAGTTGGTGAAGCAGCAATGGGAGGGATTTACACCTTCTCCAGGAACTAACATTCTGGACTTTGTAACCAACCTACAAAACACCCTCCGAACCTCTTTAGCCCTTGCTAAAGAAAACTTACAGGATGCTCAAAAAGAGCAAAAAGCCTGGTATGATAAACATGCCAGAGAGCGTTCCTTCAAAGTAGGAGACCAGGTCATGGTCTTAAGGGCGCTCCAGGCCCATAAAATGGAAGCATCGTGGGAAGGGCCATTCACGGTCCAGGAGCGCCTGGGAGCTGTTAATTATCTCATAGCATTCCCCACCTCCAACCGAAAGCCTAAGGTGTACCATATTAATTCTCTAAAGCCCTTTTATTCCAGAGAATTAAAGGTTTGTCAGTTTACAGCCCAGGGAGAAGATGATGCTGAGTGGCCTGAAGGTGTCTACTACGAAGGGAAATGTGCTGGTGGTGTGGAAGAGGTGAACCTCTCCATGACCCTTGGGCGTATGCAGCGACAGCAGATCCAGGAGCTGTGCACTAGCTACGCGCCAACGTTCTCAGCCACCCCAGGACTGACTGAACGGGCATACCACTCCATTGACACAGGTAATGCTCACCCAATTAGGGTCCAACCTTACCGGGTGTCTCCTCAAGCTAAAACTGCTATAGAACGGGAGATCCAGGATATGTTACAGATGGGTGTAATCCGCCCCTCTGAAAGTGCATGGGCATCTCCAGTGGTTCTAGTTCCCAAACCAGATGGGGAAATACGTTTTTGCGTGGACTACCGTAAGCTAAATGCTGTAACTCGCCCAGACAACTATCCAATGCCACGCACAGATGAACTGTTAGAGAAACTGGGACGGGCCCAGTTCATCTCTACCTTGGACTTAACAAAGGGGTACTGGCAGGTACCGCTAGATGAATCTGCCAAGGAAAGGTCAGCCTTCATCACACATCTCGGGCTGTATGAATTTAATGTACTCCCTTTCGGGCTGCGAAATGCACCCGCCACTTTCCAAAGACTTGTAGATGGTCTCCTAGCGGGATTAGGAGAATATGCAGTCGCCTACCTTGACGATGTGGCCATATTTTCGGATTCCTGGGCAGACCACCTGGAACATCTACAAAAAGTCCTTGAGCGCATAAGGGAGGCAGGACTAACTGTTAAGGCTAAGAAGTGTCAAATAGGCCTAAACAGAGTGACTTACCTTGGACACCAGGTGGGTCAAGGAACTATCAGCCCCCTACAGGCCAAAGTGGATGCTATCCAAAAGTGGCCTGTCCCAAAGTCAAAGAAACAGGTTCAATCCTTCTTAGGCTTGGCCGGTTATTACAGGCGATTTGTACCGCACTACAGCCAAATCGCTGCCCCACTGACAGACCTAACCAAAAAGAAACAGCCAAATGCTGTTCAGTGGACCGGAAAGTGTCAGAAGGCCTTTAACAAGCTTAAAGCGACACTCATATCTGACCCTGTACTAAGGGCCCCAGACTTTGACAAACCGTTCCTAGTAACCACAGATGCATCCGAGCGTGGTGTGGGAGCAGTTTTAATGCAGAAAGGATCTGATCAAGAATTCCACCCTGTAGTGTTTCTCAGCAAAAAACTGTCTGAGAGGGAAAGCAACTGGTCAGTCACTGAAAAAGAATGTTATGCCATTGTCTACACTCTGGAAAAGCTACGCCCATATGTTTGGGGACGGCGTTTCCACCTGCAAACCGACCATGCTGCACTGAAGTGGCTTCACACCGTCAAAGAAACTAACAAAAAACTTCTTCGGTGGAGTTTAGCTCTCCAAGATTTTGATTTCGACATCCAACACATCTCAGGAGCTTCTAACAAAGTGGCTGATGCACTCTCCCGTGAAAGTTTCCCAGAATCAACTGGTTAAAATCGTCCTTAAGATGTGGAAAATATTGTTAGTCTTTATGTACTTGGTAGTATATTTAGAGATGCATGTGTCTTATTAACTCTGTTTTTCCTAGAGCTCCAGGAAGAAATCCCAGCCAGTGTTTCACCCTAGCTGAGATTTGGGGGCGTGTCATAAATATAAGGGGAAGGGTAAACCCCTTTGAAATTCCTCCTGGCCAGGGGAAAGCTCCTCTCACCTGTAAAGGGTTAAGAAGCTAAAGGTAACCTCGCTGGCACCTGACCAAAATGACCAATGAGGAGACAAGATACTTTCAAAAGCTGGGAGGAGGGAGAGAAACAAAGGGTCTGTGTCTGTCTGTGTGCTGCTTTTGCCAGGGACAGAACAGGAATGGAGTCTTAGAACTTTTAGTAAGTAATCTAGCTAGGTATGTGTTAGATTATGATTTCTTTAAATGGCTGAGAAAAGAATTGTGCTGAATAGAATAACTATTTCTGTCTGTGTATCTTTTTTGTAACTTAAGGTTTTGCCTAGAGGGGTTCTCTATGTTTTCTAATCTAATTACCCTGTAAGATATCTACCATCCTGATTTTACAGGGGGGATTTCTTCATTTCTATTTACTTCTATTTTCTATTAAAAGTCTTCTTGTAAAAGACTGAATGCTTTTTCATTGTTCTCAGATCCAAGGGTTTGGGTCTGTGGTCACCTATGCAAATTGGTGAGGCTTTTTATCCAACATTTCCCAGGAAAGGGGGGGTGCAAGTGTTGGGAGGATTGTTCATTGTTCTTAAGATCCAAGGGTCTGGGTCTGTAGTCACCTAGGCAAATTGGTGAGGCTTTTTACCAAACCTTGTCCAGGAAGTGGGGTGCAGGGTTTTGGGAAGTATTTTGGGGGGAAAGACGCGTCCAAACAGCTCTTCCCCAGTAACCAGTATTAGTTTGGTGGTGGTAGCGGCCATTCCAAGGACCACGGGTGGAATACTTTGTACCTTGGGGAAGTTTTGACTTAAGCTGGTAAAGATAAGCTTAGGAGGTTTTTCATGCAGGTCCCCACATCTGTACCCTAGAGTTCAGAGTGGGGGAGGAACCTTGACATACATATATGTATAAAAGCTAGTGAAACAACCCTGGAGTAACTGCTGGCATGATTTCATATTGCTAAACGTATTTAGAAGTGAATTTGGGTGTTGTATTGTTGTATTTCTGGTGTTTGTATCTTTCCCTTTAAGGATAGGGCGTGGTACTCTTCTGTAGAGTCTTTCAGATTGAGACCAAGGGGCAAGATATTTTGCTGGTGAGTCTAGAGAGGGGAAGAACCTGCCTCTGCAAACTCCAAAAAATTCAGAACTTACAATAAACCTATCTTTCAGAAGGCAAGCATTATTATCTGAAGTGTAACATCAGAACTTATGGGGGACTGAATATCTCAGGGCATTGCTAATGAACAAAGCTCTTCGCTGTTGGTATTTACTGATTTTCTCAAAAAAAATTCCGGGTTTTGAAAAAGCCAGTATTTGGGTTTTACTGATTTTCACCCAAATTTTGGCTTTTTGGGACCCATAAATGTTCTGTGGAAGAAACACACAGGGCTATGCTGAAGGGCCAGGGTTAGGAGGGTAACGGAAGGCTGCACTCCATGAGTACTGATCCCCCACCCATAGACTGAGGCTGACCCCAGCCCTTCGGCACAACCCTGTCTACTTCCCAGGGCCACGCAGAAGGGCTGGGGTCAGGAGTGGGTGCTGTCTGGCAGAGGAAGCAGATGGGCTCCTTGTGGGTGGTCTCTACTGCCAGGACCACCAGGCTCCCTGCCCATCTCGCTCTCCAGTGGTGCAGGTGCAGCAGCCATCAACTGGCAGTTAGCCTACTCTGTGCAGGAAGCCAGCAGGGACTCTGTGAATGGGGAGCTGAAGATAGGACCCTGGAATCTGTGGCAGGATGGTCAATGCTTCTGGCCCTTTAGCACAAACCACTCTGCTTCCTCTGTGAAGTGAGGGAGCGAGAAGAGCAGGGAGCCCATTTCTGGCAACTGAGACCACAATCACATCAGTAACCCCTGCCCCAGGCAACCCTTCTCTGCCCATTGCCCTTTGTTTTAGATTACTTACTTTCTCTGTTTTTAAAATTTAGAATAAACACTAATACATTCCCAGGAAATTTTGAAAAAAAATACCATAAATATCCAAAATGAAGGGCCTTACTAATGAGCTACCTAGCCTTTCACCTGCAGGTTGTCAGTTTGAATCCTAATTTTAATTTAATTTAATTTTAACTTTCAAAGGGCAAATTCATTGGTATACCAGAGCACTGCAAAGCAACCAAACTAATTAAGGTTCCAGAGTAACAGCCGTGTTAGTCTGTATTCGCAAAAAGAAAAGGAGTACTTGTGGCACCTTAGAGACTAACCAATTTATTTGAGCATAAGCTTTCGTGAGCTACAGCTCACTTCATCGGATGCATCCGATGAAGCGAGCTGTAGCTCACGAAAGCTTATGCTCAAATAAATTGGTTAGTCTCTAAGAAACTAATTAAGCTGGGTTTACAGCTGCTTCGTATCTCTAGAGAGACACAAAGCTACTGAAATCTACTGGTGAATCTGGCCCTTAATTTGCAACTGACTAAATGTTTTAGAGAGCTGTATTACATACCATACACTGATGCTGTGTGAAAAGAAGGTTGCTCGGTGCCTCATCCGTAGGGTCTAATGTCTCTGTGCTTTAAGGGGTAATGTCTCCCTGCTCTCCTGGCTCATTTGTGCTGCCAGTGGACCCAAACTAGCTGGGCCCTGGGGAACCTCCCAGCACTGATGCCCAAGTTACCATATGGTGAAGGAATCTTTAAAGAGCAATGACAGTTGGACAAGCGAGAACTCTTCTCATCTGTTCTGTCTCCCTCAGATCACTTACTGATTACAACCAAGAGAACTGCTGTGTGCAAATTAGCTGAAGATGAAGGGTGGTGATTGGTTGAGCTACCTCTAATGTCACAAAGATCACACTTAAAAGCTACTTAAGCAGTTCACCTTACCCTTTCTGTAGCTTACTTAAAAGCTTTTAGATAAAAAAATCAACAATAACATGGCTTAATTGCAACTAAATTTCTTCAAATATAGCCTATGCACAGGATTTCAATTAATTTTAACTAAGTGGAAAGTTTGGAAAGTTTTTACTTCAGTATGAAATAGTGTTTCTTTATGTATGAAAAAAACAGTGTCTCATATATATATATATATACACACACACACACACACACAGTTTTTTTAATACATAAAGAAGCTGAATCCCAGCCTTAAATGCAAAACAGAAGTCAACCTTAACTATGGAGTCACAGCCAGTGCCTCCAGAATACGTACAATATATTATACAAAATTTGGAAAGCTCTTGAAAATACTTCAAAATGTAGAGAAATATATAAATGAAAGATATTAAAGTATATTACCTTAAATGCATATTCTTACTACTACACTCACCTACCTTGTGAATATAATACCTATATTGGTCCATGTTTAATTATTCACCTTTAACATTCACTGTAATCTCAGGAAATTAAAATGTAAAATTCACAAAATGACGTATTTTAAAATAACTTCCTCCGTAAAAATAGATAAATACATCATTAATCCTTCACCAGTCGAACTGACCAAATGGAAAGAATATTTTGTAACTTGTCCAGCAGGAGGTGCTATATGAAAAACATCATCTCCATAAAAGATCAATAGCATCCCCACTGAAATATAGCCAGCCTATACAGCTCAGCACCTGAGATGCAAAATTCATGCCAGATCCCAAGCCTTCATCAAAACCTAAGTCTCATTATCCATTTACCCCTGAAATAAACCCATAGGTAACTCACAGCAATCAATAAAATGGTCTACATTTATTCTTATTATACAATTTACAGTAAAAAGAATGAATATTTTCAAAGCTTTCTGTTCTATGTCATGGCATAGGAACAATGACAGATACCACACTTTCTAGACAATTATTTTTGAATGAAAGCTGGAGGTTTCACTTGTTTCTCTTCCCCTTTCAATGTCATTTCTCAAATACATAGGAGGCTGAGATTTAAGCTGATAATAATGGCACTGCAGATAACTGACTTTATCAAGTCTGTAGAGGGATACTGCTGGAAAAATAGAATGGATGTTCCTCAGTATCTCTAAGGTCCTCTGCAAGAGCTTAGCCAGATGGAAGATAATTAAAACTTAAATAGGGATAGGGAAGATACACATGCAACAAACTGACCACCTCTGATGCAAATGAATGCTAAGGGCAGAAATCCTTATCTAGCTATCCAGAATTACATCTTTATCTTCCTCTTCTTTAACTAATTCTACACAATAACTAGGTTCGGTGCACACATGAAGATTAGGGTAGGAAAGGAATACAGTTCAGAGTAGACAAAAAAAGAAAAAGAGTGGACAGTACTTGAACTTTCAAGCTAGTTTAAATTATGAGGGGCAGAACAAAGTGAAAGTTGGAGTATCTAAATCACAGGTCAATCATCCAAAGACACATGTACTTATACTTCTCGCAGCCATATTAGTGACTGCCCCTTCCCTCCCTTAACAGAAAGCCTCTGTCTATGGTGTGCCATTTTGTAACTTCAGTCCCTGCCTCCTCCATTTATTAGTTTAAGCTCTAACATAAAATGTAGCTTTGCTTATCTAGGATGAAGACTGTGGTTTGGAGCAGCTCATACTTCATTACAGTTGAGATTGTACACAAAGTGAATGGAAAGCAGTGGGCACTCGTACAGATACTGGAAAAGCTTAAGACCCCCTGATCTAAGCACTGGGAGGCCTAGACTACAGGCATCTCTTTGTGAGCCCAACATGCAAGTCCTAATGCAAAGGTTATCATCAAAGTCAACATGGAACTAAAAGTGTGCCTGCCCTGCTCTGCACTCAGTAGTAAGCTTCCCTGTAGTCTGGAGGAACGTTTAGCTCTGGGAGTTGTGTTACATTTCTGCATATTAGCTTGAGCTTCTCTTTGGGGAATTACAGGTGCATGTTTTTTTGTACAACCTTGCAAATCAGTTTCTCTCCCAATTCACAAACACTGACACACCCCTTTACACAGGAAATAAATATTAGGACAATTACTCATGAAAATGACTGCCTATAATAATTTAAGTGTTCTGTATTCACTGAGCACTCAACTTAGAGTTCAGCAGTATTAGGGCTTCAATGTGGTTGCAGTGCACTATTTAATCAAACACATAGTCTCAGCAATGTCATCTTATAACCTGCAATCCTGAAGTGAAAATAACTGTACCTACTAAAATGCAATTCAAAATTGTCACATTTTCCATTTAGCTCGTGGAGGGGGAGTAATGCAGCACACTACCAAGCTGAAGATCTAGGTCCAGGGAGTGACCTTGAAATTCTTGTCCCTATGCCAAATGGAGATTGGTATGTTGCAGCTACATCCAACTCTGTCTGTGGGAAGAATGTGGCAATAGGCAAGAAATGAGGCTTGTACAGAATCCTCTCTAGGCTCATCAACAGAGCATTACTAATTGGGATAATCAGAAACCACAGATTCTGCTCCTCTGTTTTAAGAAATCTGGGAAAGGAAATAAACTAAACTAAAATAAGAGAAAAAGATTACATTGACATGAGATACTGCTTCACATAAACATGAAAATCCTTATTCTGTTTTAATTTCGTGCTATATAATATTTATCAAGCAATGCCATTAGTCAAACCTGGCAAAGAAAGGGAAAAACAGAGAAATTTCTTGCTCTTTATTTAAAAATATCAACTAAGTAAGCAAGAGAACCTCATAGAGTATCATGCCACCAACTCTGAAGAGTTTGAGATAGCAGCAGCAGCTTTAATATGACCCAAGAATATTCTATAGAACACAAAATAAATGGTTTGCAGTGTTCTCATTTGACAAGGGATAGGAACATATGTTATAATTACACACCAAAGAACGTATCGTATCTTGAATAATAGCTAAAAGTATTTCACACTAGTGATCATCTATAATAAAACCTATTCCATCAGCTAATAACTATATATTTCTATGTTAATCTTCATAGTTAGATTATTTAAATACTATTATCACAAAAGGTACTTACTGTGGTATTACTACAATAAGGAATTAATAATATAAGAACCCAGCCTTCCTCCCAATAAATCCTGTATTTTTTCCCCTCGGGTTTCTCATTAGGTTAAAAAGCAGCACTATTTCCTGCCTTAATCTTGCATTCTTTCATGTGGTAAGAATTTATTCTAGATATAAAATCATTAAATGCACAGCTTTAACAATTTACTCTAGCACCCTGATTTTTAAAATCATATTTTCACCTGAGGGGTATAAATTAAAGTCTATGTTTCATTTGATCCAAATGGCAAAAAAATGTCATTGCCTGACACTGGAAACATGATCTCCCTCCAAGCAAAGCAGAATGGATTCAGAATGTCTGGTACATCTTGGTAATGGACAAAATAACTATGTCTGAATGATAAATACCAACAATACACAGCTATATTCAACAAACAGATAGGCTTAAAAGCCTCTTATGAACACTTTTCAACCAGTTACACTGAAGAAATTTGCTTTCATATAAGTAATTGTAAACAATTGCCTAAACACTGGAGAGATGGTTCAGAAATACATCAATGATGGTGTGGTAATGCAACCATAGTTAAGGTTTCACAAAGATTTCCATTTTAAGAAGGAAAATTAAATTCTCTAAAATCTATTTAAATCACATTTTATAGTTAAAAATATTATCATCAGTAAATTATGATGCAAGGCAAGAAAATACAGGGGTTTCACATTTTGATCATTTGTCACATTTGGATTGCTCCTGACATACATCATCAGAACTGAAGTTAAGACATATGGTACTGACAACATAAGTTATGATGACAGAATGTCAGTTCTTTTTCTATAGGACTTGAAAAGATGCACTTGTAACCCACGCTAACACAGTGGTGGTTTTGGTCCTTTAGCTCAAGCAGTAAAGCTTCAAGTGGGGGATAGGGACAGGAGCTGGGATGGAAGGAGGAGTAATAGCAGAGGGGTGTGAGAAGAATAGCTTAAAAGGATGGAGACCCAATATATAATTTTTAAATTTTATATTTCATATGATAGTTTCATCTTGATAAGCTTTAAAGTAACTTTATCAAGATGTAGATGTCAGAAGATAAGATAGAAAGGTTACTGTAATTGCTTTGTTTCCAAGAATAAGAAACTGGAGGTGATGACACTGATCATAAGTTTGAACTTATTTTTAATTTAATTGATGAATGAATATTGAGTGATTGGATGTATCAGGGTTTTTTCCAATTAGCTATTTTTATAGGATTTTAATATTGAACTTTTCATAAACTGGCGACATAACATTATCTTAAGACCTTTCACTCGATAAGTCCATACTAGCCTCTTCAAAACTGGTCTCATGTATCTGGAATTTTCATGTTTTTGGGAGGTCACAGATAGGGGCGTCCACATTGTAGCGGCACCTTACCTCTCTAACTGTGTGCAACACAAAGGTCAGCTGTAGGCAGGGGGCGCCCTGAAGATGCTGTGCCTAGGGTTGCATAAGGGGTAAATCCAGCCCTGATGGCACAGTCAATGAAGTCTGCAAACTATAAGGATCAAGGGTAAGGCCAAGAAACTTCACCTACTGGATCAGTGAGCCATGTGAGGGAAGATTGACCTTCTTGAACCTCTAAGGCTAGCCACCTTGTGGAGAAGCAGCCACAACATCAATAAAAAAAGCTCTTGATTTTATTTTTGTGTGTTTTAATAAAAGTTATAAAAGAGATACTGAGTTAATTTCCTATGTTGCTTGATGAAAGAAATGTAAGGGCCTGGGGTGAATGCCAGCTGGTCAACCTAAAAGCCAGACCAGCTCCCGCTAATTAGTCTTTGGTGCTTGTAAGCAATCAGAGACAGGCTTGGGGAACAGGGGCAGAACAATCTATAACTGCTAGAACAAACACTCCCCTCCAGGATCTGGAACTGAATTGCGAATTTCCGAGTCTCAACAATCCCCTGCTCTCAGCACGTAGCTGTGAAAGCCACCGGGAAATTGTGTCTCTTATCTACCACTAGTGGCTACTCCGCACAGAGGGTGGCAACCTGCTACCAAATACTCAAATAGCTCAAGTGGCGGAGGTCAGTATTGTAGATCTAAAGGCTCCAACTGGGCTGATAATCTATGCTGGGGTCAATATGGCTCCCCACCCTAGAATTTCAGAGGATGGGTCAAACTTGTTGTTTGAATCTATGTGTTTTCTTTGTATAATTTCACATGTTATAAGAATATTAATAGGTTTGCAAAGTCAAGCATTCAGGTTAAGAAATAGAAGAATTAAGGTTGCCTATACAACTTAATTGCCCTCGCACCGCGCCCTTGTGCATATGCATTTAGGATACAGTCTTTAATTAATTATGTGATCATATATCATTTTTTCACAGAATTCCTGCTTCATTTAGTGCACAGAATGGATGTTGCACCGAGAATGAAATCAGGGTTGTGTTGTGAAGGAAGCTGTTGTCTGTAAATTGGAAAACGTGTGGTTAATGGGGCAAGGAACTTTAGGAATAGAAAGTTTGGGTCTTGTGGTTAAGGAACTGGAATGCCATCCTGGAGAACTGGAGTCTATCCTTGTTTCTGCCACAAATTCCTTTGTGATGCTGGGCAAATTGTTTACATCATTTTTTTTTTTTACTGGTGTCCTATAGTTCTGTATCCTTCATTTTCTGGGTGCTCACCTTGAGACATCTGGAGGCAAATTTGCAGAAATGCTGAGTGCTCACAACTGCAACTAAAGTTGATTAGTACTATGCTTTGAAAATATAAGGGGCTATAAAAATGCTAAGTACTCTGAAAAATCAGGCCCTAAGTGTCTGCCTCAAGTTGGGCACACAAAATTAGTGGTAAAATAAAATACCCTCTCTACCTTATAAGTGTGTTATGAAGATAAATTCATTAATGTTTGTGCAGTACTTAGATACTATGTTGGGAACATCATAGAAAAGTCCATGAAGAAAATAATGTTGCATTCAGTGGAAGGATCGGATGGTGAGTGGTAAAATAAGGTCAGGGGCCACACATTGAATGACGTACATAGAAAGAAATACTGAATGTCGACTACCCATTAGGTGAGCATGGTCCATCCTGTGCACTGAATGAGGCTAGACGTTCTGTAGGGGAAAACAAGTATGTGATCATATAATTATAGATAGTATCAAAACGCATGCTCTCAAAAGGGTTCAATTAAGGTTGCACAGGCAACTTTAATTCTGGCATTTATTAATTTTTGAGAACTTGATTTTAAAACCTTAAAGTTTCTTTTAATGTAGTTTTTTTGTATGTGATATACATATAAGATATACGACCTAACATTCAAATACACTGTCTTGGAAAGAAAGTTTATTTTTGCTTAACTTAGTGTTTAGTTTCGGTATTTCATTTATTTTCTTTTCTGTTTATTTTGGTTGTTTTCTGCATAGAACTTGGAAACAATAGGTGACGAATAAGCAGGGGTGGGAGTGTTGGGGACCAATAACTAATCCCTTTTCTGTATCCATTCTGTGCTATTGACAACAAATCTATCCATGTGGGAATACATTAAATCTTTTTTTACTGTTCAAAATATGTTTGAAACAATCTTACCTATTTTGAAGACTAAAAGTAAAATGTAAAAAGTTCAGTATTTGCATTTTTTTAAATTAATTACACTTTCATCAACTTAAGTATTCAGAACAAAAAATAGGTTCAACTTTAAACGAGGTAGCCTTCCCCCAGCTTATCAGATACATGTTTGCATTTGTTGTAGAGTTTTGAACTATAAGAAACACTATATTTTTAATTGATGGCATGGTGCCAGAAGTCTGGGACAGGTATCTTTTATCCTGCTTAAATCAACATAAGTTAATAGGTGTATTAATTATCACCTGTATCCATGCAAACTCATTTTTCTGCCATTCCCCATGCTTGATGTGTATCACTGGTTAAAATTTTCTCTCTCTCTTTGTACACAAGATCCTTGCGTAGACTAACTTGTGCATCCTGAATCATATGTTCCTTTAAAAGGTCTGATTCCTAACTGGGGATGGGGGGGGAGAGGAATCCTTACACTATGTGCTTGTGTACTCGAGAGTCATGTAAACTTGGGCATAACTGATTTGGTCTATGAGACAGGAATGGTAAAGAATGGAGTGTGCAGCCAAAAACCTGAGGCCAAACTGAATTTGAATGATGTCTCTCTCTTTCAGAGCAATGACAGACACAAATGAGGAGTATAGACACTAAAAACACTACAGCCAGTTTTCCCAATGAAATTAGAAATTGTTCACCTTCCTGTCAGAAATGCAGCATTTACATACAGCACATAATTTCTATAAATCTTCTTGTGGTTCAAGGGGAAAAGAACCACAGTTCAAGGACTGTATTAGTTCTCCTGTCAACTAACACCCACCCCCATCCCACCCCAAATACAAAGAAAAAATACTTCCTTATAAAAGGAAACCTGTATCACTTTGGCATTTAAAAGATGTTTCTGTAGTGAAGGGAACTGTACTGAACAACTAAATCTTTGCCATTTGACAAAACATTTAATTTTGCGGTTTGATCCTGTTTGAGAATAATGGATACTTCTAGCTGCCTATAAGTTATAAAGGTTTTGCTTGTATTTTTTTCAGACTCCTCTACTCCTAGTTGGTCACGTTCCATTTTTTCCACCAATTGCTATGACAGCAACGCCATGGAGGTCTGCTGTTAAAACTTTCCTTATTTTAATAAAACATTTGTTTCATGTTAATGTGAATACAATAAATAAGGTTTTATTTTAATTGCACAGAACAATTAAAGTGGTCTTCTGGCCACTTGGTAGAATATGTATCCATAAACAACTGAATGGACTACATGAACCGATATACACATCAGCGGTAGGAGGACAATCCCCTCAACTTTTACCTCTCACCCAAAAACTGCACATGCAACTATCATGACTTGCACACTTTATTGCAGATACAAATGCTTCTGATATTTTCCTAAACAACTGCACTGCATCTTACTTCTGCTGCTTTCATTTGTACAGTTGACCCATTTCATTCCCATAACAGCTGCTGCTGAGTACACTATAGATTAATTTAGCTGCGGATACCCTGGAGGACTTCTAATGCCACACTTCAGTCAGCTGCCTCAGAACAGTACTTGGAAAATGTGTGCTAAGGCACAAAAATGTACCTATTGTAGATCCCCTTTAATCCTTAGAGTAGTAACAGCAGCAATAAAATGGAGACAAACGTGAGTATTGCTTAGGCATAAATTCTAATCCCCTAAAAACAGTGAACAAGAAGACAATCTAAAAAGTGGAGAAGGCGTGAATGAGGAATATCTTGCATCAGTATCCCTTTCTAACTGACTGGCTAGTGCACTGAGAGCAGATAAAGTTTTGTTTGCCTTTGACAAAGTGGGTTAATGCCAAAGAAAAATAAATTTGATACATATAAAAAACAGGTCCAAGTCAATTTCGGGTTTCGTTTTCCATGCGTGGGACAATTTATGGAAGAATGCCACTACCAGGACTACCTAGCTCTTATCCCTTATAACTATTTAGGAACAAGTAGCATTCACATTCTGATCATTACCTTTCTTATCTTACAAAGCTCCTGCTTCAGAGGTGCTCTTCAGCTTATATCATGTACAGCCCAACAGACAAGGGCATTAAAAGGTCATTGTGTGTTTGTTTCTCACTAGAAAAGGAAACAGTGTCATTCACAATCATCTACACTTCTTTTTCTTGGCAACTCTGTCACATGCACAACCCTTCAAACTCACACAGCTGAACCAACAGACTCATGGCAAAAAGATAAAAGAATATAAGGGGGGAAAAGGCTTACTAGCCTTAAAACAACGTGCAAAATGGGAACATCATACCTTAAAAAGGTATGAAGCAGGAACAAATGTGAAAACAATACACTTGGAACAGAAAATCTTAAAAAATACACCAAGTCCATTTTACCTGACTGGAAATCCCTGCTACACAGATATGAAATAGCTCATAATGGCAGCGAACCACATAAAATGCTTACACAGAACTCAACCATTTAACACTTGCAGGCAAAACATATCTAAACCTGTAAACGTTGCACAGGACCAAATATATTTTCATCCAAACAGCTGTTCAGATACAAGCAGCAGTCTAATAGGTGGTTTCATTAACCTATGCATTCCTCCTAGTAGATTCACTACACTGTTTACCCCAACCCTTCATATTGCTGCTGTTGCCTGGTCAGTTAAGGGAATGAAAACATTGATGCAGTTGTGTGACAGATACATACAGTGTGTAGTTGCACAAGAAGCTACACACTGCATTTAACTGTCACCACACACTGTGCAACTGACATGGTTCTGGAGATATTTAAACAACTGAGCATCTGCACAGACAGAAGCATAATTAAGGGACAGAGAGTGGCATGACATAGTTTTCCATTTCCAAGTCAGAATGATGAGCTTGCAGGGAAATAAAATTTTTAAAAGAATTCTTCATTTCTAACTTTAGATTAATTTTCTAAATAGAAAAGAATAAACCTGCCAAATACAAGAGATAAGCCCAAATCATGCAATTTGCTCAAAACTGAACTTCCAAATTGTGTGTGAGAGCGTATGCATTGACATTCAAATCCTCAGATCTGAACCTGTCTCTGGCATTTTAGTTTCAGGTAAGATCCCAAAATGGAATGGACCTGTTCTCCTAATAACCTTTGGATGTGGACCAAAGAAGCAGAAGTCCTGTAACATCAGCTGATCTCATGTGACTTTTACCATTTGGGTGCAGAAATCTTGTAAAAGTGGCTAATAAGATCTGTATTTGAATCAAATCTGTATTTGAATCATAGTTCTGGTTCAGCACTAATCCTACATATAAAACCTCCATAACAGGATGAAATCTAACACAAATGCATCGAGAAGATACATATAAGATAGAAGGTTTTATGTGTGCACCAGCACAAACTTCATGCACACAAAGCGTATACACACTACAAATAAAATTGATGCATAACAAGTTTATGTGCATGGCATAGAGCACATAAAATTTCTCTTCTGGTAACAGCTGGCACATAAATTTTCAGTTACGACAAATAATGGCTTAAATGACCCAAAATTCAGACATTAAAACCCCCCTACATGTTGCACCATATCTACTGAGGAAACACCTCTCCACTAAATTTTTTCTAATTAGACATTTTTTTTTTAAGATATCAGTAAAAATGAAAGGTTGGATTGCCAAGGACATATTTCAGCCAGAGCCCAATTTTAAAAAAATCCCATTAAAATTATGAAAGTAATTAAATTAAACCTACAAAAAATTCAAAGGGTACAAAAAGTAACACTGTGTGAAATTTCATACTAATTGGCCAGCTAGTGTTGGACGGGAGAGGGGTGCAGGGAGAGGAACCAACCAACCGAAAAAAACCCAACCCTTCCTAAAAAAATCAAATTCCCCTCCCACTCCCTCCAAAAAACCCACCCAAGAGATTGTACCCTATTTTAAGCCCAGTTTTGAATACATTTTAATGATGAAATTGGTATTAGGTTCTATAAAGTTAGGTGTCACTTCACACTAGCCCGTATCATGACTGCAAAAAGACTCAGATTATTATAAATTATATTAAGCAGGCAATAAAATCTCAGGAAACTGTACCATACTGTTAAGTGACTACAGTTATCAACTGTACCAACTAAAGATGGGTCAAAGTCTTACCATGGACTTGGTGGGGGGGAGATGGGGCAAAGGTTCAGCCAAACACATGCTATGAAGTCACACTTTAAATTTACAAATCCCAGAATTTAGAATAGACAGTTGAAAATGAAGTCCATGCTCTTTGATAGAATAATCTGAATTTCCACTAAATACAATCTATACCCTGATCTCTATAAACTTTTTAAAATGTCATTAATTTATTGTATGCAGCGTACTTGTAGCTGTGTTGGTCCCAGGATATACAAGGTGGATGAGGTAATATCTTTTATTGCAGTGTTTCCCAAAACTTGGGACGTCGCTTGTTCAGGGAAAGCCCTTGGCGGGCCGGGCCAGTTTGTTTACCTGCCACATCCGCAAGTTCGGCTGATCGTGGCTCCCACTGGCTGCAGTTCGCTGTGCCCGGCCAATGGGGGCTGCGTGAAGCAGCGCGGGCTGAGGGACGTACTTGCCGCCGCTTCCCGCAGCCCCCATTGGCCAGATACAGTGAACAGCGACCAGTGGGAGCCGCAATCAGCTGAACTTGCGGACGTGGCAGGTAAACAAACCGGCCGGGCCCGCCACAGGCTTTCCCTGAACAAGTGGCGTCCCAAGTTTGGGAAACACTGTTTTATTGGACCAACTTCTGTTGGTGGGAGCGAACTAAAGAAGAGCTCTGTGTGGCTCAAAAGCTTGTCTCTCTCACCAACATAAGTTGCTCCTCTAAAAGATATTAGCTCACCCACCTTGTCTCTTCTTTGAACTTGTATGAGTTATATAACTGTTCATAAAGTATATTGCTTACTTATTTTCTCATTTTATAAAGCACTCATGTCCAGGGCTCTGTATTTTCATAATCCCTCCCCAAAACTGTGTATGCTAAAGAAAACAAAAACAGTAACTGAGTGCTTGTTTACAAACAGACACACACAAAATTAGCTATATATAATTTATTTTGGTTTTGCTTTTATCTTTTACCTCAGCCTTATTTTACCCAAGTTATTTATAAAAATGTAATACAAATATTAAAACCGCCAAAGTCCTCGTTTCCTATTGGTTGCCATACACCATCTCTGTGATACTGTGTAGTTTAACTCTTTATTGTCTGTTTCTATTTCGTATAGCTATTTTTAAGAGATTGAACTAAAGTTTTCAACTCCTCCAATAACTGCCAGTAAGTACCCTGCTTGATGGCCACTATCTCTTAGTAATTTTTTTTTTAAAAGCCCCAGTGCTGTAACTGAATTTACTTGGGTAAATTCCTATGCCTGTAGAGAGACCCATCATTGAAGTCAACAGGACTCTGCATGAGCACAAAGGTCTACGTGCATGGATCTGATTTTAAGACTAGGGCCTTAGTTTGAATTTGGACAAGAACTGTATCTACCTATGTGTTTGTGCAGCACCCAGCACAATCATTAACCAATCTTGAATGGGCCCTTTGGGAGCTACCTGAATAAATAAATAATAAAATCACAGGGACATAAAATTTGTTATTGGATCAGACCAATGGTGAAACAAGAGGTCTCAGACACAGGCCAGAAACATGAGCAGCAGAAAAAAGTAAAAAAACACTGTTAAGGGCAATTTTGGAGTAACCAGGTCGTAGGGGAAGTTCTTTCCAATGCTGGTCAGTCTGCGGCTGTCTTATACTCTGAAGCATGGAGGTTATATCTATTAAGTCAACACATGGAGGGGTTTCATTCATTTAATGGTGGACCTGTTCTGATGGTGGGGCTGATTATGATTTTTGAAAACTTAAAAAACAGAAAGAGCATGAAATTTGATAACTAACATCTTGAGAGAATGAATTTATGATTTTTTTTTTTATAAACTGGCTTCTTTTATTGTTATCAGATTGGATATTAGCAGCTTCATGGAAGAAATATGTAGTTTTGTACAGCTCTCCTTCAACAAAGATTTTTTTCACATTTGCAGATGAAAGCTGACAGCAACATGGAGCCACTAAGGAACCTCTTCAGTCCACAGCACTGCAGTTACCAGCCTTATTGACAAAAGCAGGATGTGACGAGAAATTTTGTCCCAGAAGTGTGTCAAATACATCCTGTGTTTCCTGGATGAGACCAGGGAGCATAAACCCAACATTGAGATTTCTTAGACCAAAACAACTGTGCTGAAGACTATGTCCTGCCTTAAAAGACTTATTTACAAGCCAATATTGTGACATTTTCATTCACAGAAGATGTCTATAATGCAAGTGCTTATGGTATGTTTCCACCAGCGATTATGCGGATTACCCTGTAAGAAGAATTTTTAGGAGAGTCTGACTGAAGTGTTTCTTGCTTCTAAATTGCCTGAGATGAACTCATTGACAGAGCAAGGTTGGCCTACTTTTCCATGAGGGGAGTAAATGAATGAATAAAAAAAATAAAAAAATAAAAAGCAGAGTCATAATACAAAGATTTCATTGTCTCAAAATAGCCTTTCATTCTACATGCAGTTTTAAATTTTCATCTCTGATATGTTTTTAACTACAGAGTAATCTTTTCTTAGAAGTTCTAAGAGAGTATCCTATCCCAGTTTGTGGTTAATAAACAAACCAAAGTCTAGACATTTTGTATGGCCATTTATGGTAACAATGGTAAAGATCTCTGGAAGTTTACAGAGTAGATAGTCATCTAAGATTTTTCTCAATAGATTATTGCTTTGATTTTGTGAACTTTGCTGTAAATGATCATAAATCTTGTACAGATATATTAAAGCTTTTTAAAATGAATTTAATACAGACAAATAATTTCACACTTAATGAGCTACAGTGTCTGGAAAGGCTGATCTTGCTTTCCCCTTTGCAGAACTTGCTGCTTACAGGTCAAACTCTCGCTGAAGGTTTTGGGTTTTTAAAACACAAAACGATCCATTAAAAAAAACAACATACTAACCAGATTAACCAAACTTGGTAAATCTGACTTTTTTGTTTTTTTTAAATACAAGTAGTTTAGAAAAGGATTAACAGAGGACTCAAATATATATGGAAGTATACATTACACACTGTATAAAATGGAGGCAAAAGTCATTATAAGCTATAAAAAGCATCCTTTTCAGATAAGCCAACCTATCTTTAAACTTCCAGAAGTCCTTAAAAATATATAAAAGAAAATATCAATTAATTCTTCTAGAGCTTTGAACTTCTGTGCCTTATGAAAGAAATTTGGCATTATAGCAATTTGTAAAATCATTGGCTACCTGTCTATAGTTTCTATTCCAGTTAATCAGTAAGTGTTTTGTAGTCTGTATTACTTTCCCAGTACACTCAAGAACTAGCTGCTAATTACTGCGGGTCTGAAAAAAGCAGCGCACAAATGACAAAAGGAATACATTATTTAGGGGGTTATTCATCAGATTCAGACAGTGCATTGGATTCAACCTTGAAAGTGTCATATGACCAGTTATTTTTAAATCAAATTGTATTTTACTGGAAATAATAAAGGTGGCATGGCAAAAGAGCACACTAAATTGACATGAACAGTAGGTCTATATTAATCTGCAACAAACATTTCCAGTTACCACAGCAAGAGCAGAAAGATGGCTGCATCTTCTTCCCAACCAGAAAGATGGCTGCATCTTAATAGTTTGTGAAGAGCTATATAAAACCCTTCCAAAATCCAACTCCTGGAAAACAAGTTGTGTGTGTTCGTGTGTGTATTATTACACACGAATACATATGTGAACACACATACACACGTGTGCGTGTGTGTATATATATATAAAATACACACGTACATACTTACGTGTATTAAAGTATTCTTCAGAGCACATATTCAGGAATAACAATTACTTAACGTAAAAGACCCTTGTCCTTGCTATTTATTTCTCTCAACTCAAATATCTCTCTTTCTCTGCTGCAATTCCTTTTATCTGTAGAACAAAATCATGTTTATCATCTACAGCTCATCACATTTCTCTTGCTGACTGAATGAAGGGTCAGCAAAAAAAACTAAGTTGATGAATACACAAAGGAAACAATTGGCACTGCCTCACCAACTTAGTGGATTATAATGGATATTCTTTCATTGAGGGGTTACTCACCAGGCTAAAATAGTTTAGTGTTTTGTGCATTGTACATGAGATAATTTTCTTTTGCTAAAATTCAACTCTGTGTCTCTACAACTCTAAAATATTCTAGCATTAAAACCATTTTAACAACATGTAGCAGTGAAACATGCAAGCACAGAGGTAGCCGACTCAAGTTCAGAAAGCACCTATTATCATAATCTGTTTGTATTACAGTTGCACCTAGATGCCAGACTGAGACTGGAACCCCATATTGTGGTAGGTGTTGTATACATTGCAACAAACAACCCCTGTCCCAATGAGCTACTGATCTAAATAGACAAAACCACCAAGGGGTGGGGGAAAAGTTAGTATCATCCTGGTTTTCCACATAGGGCAATTTACCTAATATCTCTGTTCCTCAAGGTCATATTGGAAATCTATGCAAGAACTAGGAATTAAACCCAGATCTCCTGAGTCCTAGAGCAGTGCCTTAAGCAAAAGATCATCTGCTCTCTCTACAAGCCACACCAATGTTATACCAACTTCACATGGCCAAATATTCTAAGAAAATGTTTTTAATATGTCATCAATATTCACTTCATTGTGAAGGAAGGGAGAGACCAAAAGGACTATTAATCACTGAAAAAAAGGGAGAAAGAATTTTTGACCAGAACACTCCTGTTTTGTCTGTAATAGGAAATAAATAAATTTATTAATTTTCTAATCTTTCTATGATTTGTTCACCTGCAGAATAATTACACTCAGGTTGTCCCACTTCAAATGTATATTAACATCACCCAGTCATTATCTAAATAAATTGGTATTGAGAATTAGCCAGACAGTTTCAGTCTGTTAAAAACATGTACTATGAATGAGAAGAGCAGAAGCTGTTAGGTTTTTATCAAAATTATGAAAATTAATGGAATACCTACTTTTGGAAGTCAGTTTGCCCTTGTCTGTGTCCTTGGTTGGCATCTCTTATTTTTTAAACTAATCACACACTTCTATTTGGTACAAATCTGTTGTTGGCCACAACTCAGGTGAAGCAAGACTGAGCATCTTTACCCATAGGTGCAATAAAGCATCAGTGAAATAAATTAAAATTTCACATGTAACGCCACATTAACGTAGCCTCCTTCAAACATTTACCAAAAAGCTTTTACTAACTCTGATAATGCATGCAACTCAACCCCTATAAGCCCATCTGTTACCAAAGGCACTTAGAAAAGGGAGGCGAATGAACAATTCCCCTTTCACTGTCTCTAGGCATTAAACCACAGAATTTCTGTTTGATAGTGTCCCTGTACAGCACTCATTTCCACTGGAAAATCAGGAAGTCTGACATTTCACGGAAGTTACAATATAACTTTGTTCCCTGTAAAAGAGGCTGGCTTAAAGAGTGTCACAAATTATCACCCATGTCACCAGAAAAGAATGTAACTCCTTTGGGGCAAATGCAGTAATTTGTCACTTACACCAATGGTTCCCAAACATTTTAGTACTGTGGCTCCCTAACAGCTATTTTGAAACTTGGTGGCTCCCCACAACCAAATGCTGGGTTGTGTTTTTTGGTTTTTTTACCAACTCACAACATTAGATTCAGGAGTTCAGAACACCAGAGTTTGGATGGTTTTGCAACTTTATACAACTACATACAGTTTATTAAATTATATAACCCAATGTATTTGGGTTTTTTAAATTATCATTTGAAAATAAGGATTTTTTGGCATGTTCAGACACAGTTGAAGATTTTAGTGAGAAGAATGGGCCTGTTTCAAACTGCATAATTGCGCAATGTTTGGTTGAATCTCTGATAGCACCACATGCAAGTTGCTTCCCAAGTTTAAACGATGTCTGTGTTTACAGTTCACAATATCATTACTGAAAACCAAGACACAGAGATAAATGGAAGCAGCACTTTCATAGTGTCATCACAGACTTCTTTGTATTCTTCTTTAACAAAAATCCAGAATTCCTGGCTTGTTAGATTTGAAAACTTGGTCTTCAGCATGTGATCAAACTTGGAATAGAGTCAACTCTTTGCCAAGAACGGGTTTTTAATCCAATTGGTACCTGGAAAATCTTGTTCCACTCCAGAAAAAATAGTAATCAAAATAGGAATACAATCCAGACAAATGAATTAATATTTGGTCTTTAACAGCATTTCTATCATTTTCACTCTGTTCTTTTAAAGAGGCTGATTACACTGGAAATATCTCGGTAATTCCCTTTTCAATGTGGCACCTCCAAAGCCAAAGCTTCTTCATTAATCCCCCGATTCTCTCTTTCATATCTAGTATATTGTATTCCTACCTTGAAATTTTACATTCAGTTTTCTAAGTGTGTCCACCAGGTAAGTTAACATACTCAAGAACTCCACATTACACATGTAATCTGTAAGATCTGTTTCCTCCAGGAATAAATTCTGATTTCATCATACAATACAGGATGCATTGTAACACTTTCCTACTAGATAACTTTTGCCTGACTTCACTGAGAAACGGAAGCTGAGTTTGGTCAGAGCCTATCTGATTGTACAACATGCTAAAACAATGTATTTTCACTGCCTGAGAATTTATAAAACTAACAATTTTAATAACTATGGAGAGGGCCTCATGCACTTCAGATTGCAACTTCTTTAATGCCAAAAATTAGCAAATAGTCATATAGTGTGCCCAAATTGCTGCTGGTGCCATTTTCTTACTTGTGATGCAACCTCACTGCTCTTTCTGGTCATGTCTCCTGCCCCATCAATGCACAGCCCCACACATGTAGCCCAGTTTAGACCTTCATCTATCATGAAGCTATCAAGGATTTGGTTATTTCCTCACTAGTTGTTTGGGTTGGGATTTCTTTGCAAAATAAGAGTTCTTCAACTATTGTACCTTCTTTGAAAAATCTCACATAACACAGAAACTGAGCTATGTAGGCTACATCTCTGGACTCATCAAGCTTCGCTACAAAATATTGACTTTTCCTAACTTGTCTCTCAGCTGGTCCTGGATGTTGTCTGAAGGTCACCTGTGCATTAACAGATGGTATTATTTGACATAGGAATGGTTTTCAGTACCATGGTTACTTGTTTCCCAATCATAATTCTATACATTTCACTGCTGTTAGAAGTAGAAGGGTCTTACCAATGGTGTGTGCTTACCTGCATTTTGGAATTCACATGGCCACAACCTAAAATGCTTCTAAGGCTTTTTGAGGAACAGCTAGTTCTCTAGGTATGACTTTTTTTTTTTTTTTGCTGTTATAATTCTTCTGGTTTCTGAAGGAAAAAATTGTGGCTTTTGTTTATGAATTCTGGGTGCTCAATTTCTAATTGTCTCTGCAGATTCCCTGGCTTCACATTTTAATTTACTAACACTTGAAAACAAATGACACATTGTGGCTTTGGAATTTCTGTAGTAATATCAAAACATGAAAATCCAAACATAATGTAGTTATAATTATTTTGTCTACTTTGTATCCTTGTCTGGTTAACTTTATTACAATCATCATCTTCTTCACCTGAACGTTTGCTACATACAGACTTAGCATTTGGTAAAAATCATTCCATTATAAAGATAAGACACACTGGTCTCTTCCTCAGACCCCTTCTCCTAACTCAGGGGCGGTCAAACGTTTTGGACCAAGGGCCACATCTGGGTATAGAAATTGTATGTTGGGCTATAAATGCTCATGAAATTGGGGGTTAGGTGCAGGAGGGGGTGAGGGCTCCGGCGGGGGGGTGCAGGAGGGTGGAGCTGAGGGGTTCGGAGGGCAGAAAGGAGATCAGGGCTGGGACAAGGGGTTTGGGTGCAGGAGAGGGTCGGGGTGCAGGCTCCGGGTGGAACTTACCTCAAGCAGCTCCCAGAAGCAGCAGCATGTCCCCCCTCTGGCTCCTACACGGAGGCACAGCCCAGCAGCTCTACATGCTGCCCTGGCTGCGGGTGCCGCCCCTGCAGCTCCCATTGGCCCCATTGGCTGACCAATGGGAGCTGGAGGGAGGTGCTTGGGGCAGGGGCAGCGTGCGGAGGCCCTGCCAGCCCCTACCCATAGGAGCCGGAGAGGGGATGTGCCGCTGCTTCTGGGACCTTGCGGAGCAAGCCCCCGACCTCAGTCCCCGGCAGGAGCTTGAGGGCCGGATGAAAACACCTGAATGGCCGGATGCGGCCCTGGGGTCATAGTTTGCCCACCCCTGTCCTAACTGCTAGTGCTGCCACTGTTGCTACCGGCACTGAGAGGCTCTCTTTGCCCTCTGCACCAGCAGGAGGCTTTCAGCCAACAGACTTTGTGCTTAAAGCTCCTTCTAGCAGGGAGACTCTGCAGGAGTGAAGAGCACAGTCTCCTGGCCCCAGCAGCAGCATAAGACACAGCAGACTTTTAAGCCTCATTTAATAGTCTCTTAATTTTGGGGGGGGGCCCCCCGAAAACAGCATATTGATTAACAGTTTTTTCTCCAAATACTTATGGCTCCTTGACTTACAGTTAAGGAAGCACTGGCTTACACAATGCCTTTGGGTAGGGTGACCAGATCGCAAGTATAAAAAATTGGGACAGAGCGTGGGGGGTAATAGGCACCTATATAAGAAAAATCCCCAAACGTCGGGACTGTCCCTATAAAATCAGGACATCTGGTCACCCTACCTTTAGGTTACCATAGCCTGACATGATATGCCATAGCATTAACAAAATTTTACAAAATATGTTGCAGTGGAGTGCACAATCAATGTGTGAACCTTTAAAAATAAAATATTACTAGAGTACCAAGCCCAGATAAAAGGAATAAAACTGCATATTTGTGTCAATAATATAAAGAGATCCACCTTGAATGATTTCTTTAGTACTGCATATTTCAACAGTCTAGCTACTCAGTGGCAGAGCCCTATGTAAAATCAAAGAGAACATTAATAAAGAGCCACTACCTGCCTGTACAGAAATATACATACAACTTTAAGGATGATTATGATGACTGCAATGAAATACTTCTGTTTCATGATAACTGAAAATACACAGTAATCATTTCCTTCCTCAGACAGCATAAACAATTAATTCCAGACAAAAATTATATATCCATTGTGAAAGATATGGCAATTTTGTGCAATATCCTGAAAAAACCTTATTGAATTACATTTAATTCAGTAAGGTTTATTTTAAGTATCTTTGGAATTCATTTTATTAAAAATGCAAATGTTTATGTATTACTGTGGAATTGTATGTAACATGTCGTGCGGGGGAGAAGATGTGAGTAATGTAAATACTGGGAAACGTTGAGTAGGGCACTATCAAATTCATGGTCCATTTTGGTCAATTTCATGGTCATAGGATTTTAAAAATCTTAAATTTCATGGTTTCAGCTATTTAAATCCGAAATTTCACAGTGTTGTAATTGTAGGGGTCCTGACCCAAAAAGGAGTTGTGGGGTTGGTGCAAGGTTATTGGGGGGAGAGGGGGGGTTGTGGTACTGCTACCCTTACTTCTGCACTGCTGCTGGTGGTGGCCCTGCCTTCAGAGGTGGGCAGCCGGGGAGCAGCGACTGCTGGCCAGGAGCCCAGCACTGAAGGCAGAGCCACTGCAAGCAGCAGCACAGATGTAAGGATGGCACGGTATGGTATTACCGCCCTTACTTCTGCGCTGCTGTCTGCAGAGCTGGGCCCTCAGTCAGCAGCCTCCACTCTCCGGCTGCCCAGCTCTGAAGGCAGCAATGCAGAAGTAAGGGTGGCCTGGTATGGTATTGCCACCCTTAGTTCTGTGCTGCTGTTGGCGGAGCGCTGCCTTCAGAGCTGGGCACCCAGACAACAGCCACTGCTCTCTAGCTGTCCAGCTCTGAAGGCAGCGCAGAAGTATAGGTGGCTATACCATGATCCCCTAAATTAATCTTGTGCCCCCCTCCCCCCTCCCCCCGCAACTCCCTTTTGGGTCAGGACCCCCAATTTTAGAAATGCTGGTCTCCCCCATGAAGTCTGTATAGTATAGGGTAAAAATCACACAAAAGACCAGATTTCACGGGCAGGACTAGATTTCACAGTCCGTGACGTGTTTTTCATGGCCGTGAATTTGGAAGTGCCCTAGTTATGAGCTTCAAAGGATTACTTGAAACAATTTACCAGACAAGAATAAACTTTTAAAGTCAAGTGGGTTTTCCAGAAATGTCTAGTGGGAGCTGTATGCAATTGTAACCCCTCTGGTTCTGCAAGAACTCAACCTTTTAAAGCTTCACCCTGAGGTGGGGACCTTTCTCTGCTGATCACTTGTTATATGAGGACAAGATCAGAGGCACAAACTGTATAAAGGAGTGACTCTCAGATTCATGAGTGTGCCTGTTCTGAGCAAAAGGTGTTATGAACTCATAAGCACAGAAAACTCCTGCGTAGGGTTTGAAGAACTGATTCCTACCAGAGCACTTGTTGGGGGTTGGGTGATTTCTGATAAGTTTATTAGCATGTGTATAGGTTCTTTTATTGTTTTAGTATGTTTTCTCCTGTATTGCTTTCACTTTAAGAATAAATGTTCTTGTTTGAGAAAAGCTGTGTGGTACCTTATAATTGTGGGCAATTACACTATTTACAGCCTCTGAGGAGAAGGCAAAACAGTGCTGCTTATGTGGCTCGACTTGCTGGGGTATTCACAGTGCAGGCAGTGAACTGTGCAGTTTGGAAAAATCCCAGTCAGCAGGGAGAGAGACGTGTGTCTCTATCCAAGAGAGGTGATGGCTAAGGAGCTTGGATCCTAAAAGTGGGTGCCCTTGCTAGACCACAGGGGGGAAAAACAGGTGTAGTTCCCTTAACTGTGCCACCCATCACAAAGAGTTCCAAGCAATCAAACAAATTTTGGCAATAACTTTTTCAGATGTTTGGCTAAGAAAGTAGTAATTTCAAGCAAAAGAGGAATGATTAAATGAACAGTGTTTAATCACTCAATACCCGCAACATTTATGACTCTGGAAATCTATATCCTCAAACGCATTAAATATAAGTTTGTTATGATATGACTACTTTGTTTAAGCAAGTTAAAATAAAAGTAAAAACAGAAATGGCAAGATTCCCTTCAGACAGGCAATGACATCTAATACTGAAAGGATACTTTCGGTAAATTCCTGAGCGGGACAATCTTAAATAGAAAAAAAATCAAACCAAACCCTGTTTAACACAAAAGCAGTAATTTGTCTCAGCTCTTTATTTGGAAATCATAGCTGGAATTTTTTCTGGATGCATACTGTCAAGAAAGAGGGATCTGTAAACAAGCACAAATAGTAAAAACAAAAACACTGCATAATGACCACATCCTTACTCGGACACCACCCTCCACAGCACAAACCCAACCCTAACATGATAATCTAGTGGAGATGCACTGTTACAATTGTCTTTAATGTGTGCAATGTCATAGGTACAAATAGAGTGTCTCACTATCCACAAAGAACCCTGGGATACCATGCCTGAAATGGCAGCGCTAATGTCACATAGCAGCAGCAGCAGTATGGACACAAGTATACACATGAACACAGCATTAGAGCTGTGTCCAGCACAACATAATGTGGGGAGCACGCACGAGCATGTGCATGGTCCAACACTTGAGTATGTGCGCCAGTGCAGACATAGCCTAAAAGACTTATCACAAATCTGTGCAAATTTAGAGTCTGTGGACTTCACCTTCATTAACATGTCATGTCTATTTTTCTGAATCTTCTGTATTACTTTTTTATAACCATCCTATTCATTATAGTGAGTCCACAAATTTTAAGTTTGAACTTGGTACTGGTTTATTTCAATATATAGATAAACTGAAGTAGAAGAGTTCTGTGCCTTGTATTCGTGCATATTAATTATCAGAAGACACATTTCAGCGGGCAGCTATTCATTGTTGTTTAATGTTTTATTCCCAGTGGTAATTGATGTCAGTTATGACAAGAAGACTATTATGAGACTACCACTATCTTTTCCATTGGAACATTATTCTCAGCCTAATGAAAAAATCCCTCCTATCTGAGTGCAGAGATACTCAATATTATTTATTGCCATATTTTGAATAGCTAACAATTACAGAATAACACTGGATACATTTCAGAGGGGTTATAAAGTTGTGATCAGATTATTCTTTTACTTCAGAAAGTGGGACCACAGCCCTTCTCTTGCTCCATCAGCTTCTTTGGCTTCCTATCTATCTCAGTGCCAGCTCAAAATTTCAGTTTTCATTTTCTGAACTCTGACTCGGTCTACTCTACTCCTCTGAACCCATATCCAGTTCCTCTACCCTTGGCTGGTCACTTATCTCCTATGATCTCCACCCTCTCCTCCCAGAAGGTCAAGTGTAAAGTAACGATCAAGCAAAGTTATCAAGTATCAAGCATAGATGATATGGTCAGAATGAATTATCTCACATCACCACCTTATATTAAATTTTGAGGTCAGTCTGAAGTTAATGTTTTACTTGTGTACCTTCACTATAACATTTACTAGACCCATTGCCTCCAAATTCAGCAGTTTCATTCTTGCTATGAAACCAAACCAGTCTAGTGTTCACAACTGTATGATTCTACTGTACCCACCTCCTCCTCAATTACCTAATCATAGAACTCTCTCAATCTCCACCAAATCCCTCTGAGATTATATCCATCAGCTCTCTCACATCCCAGTTCCTTTCATCCATGCTTCTAATTTTGGCTCCCTCTATCACCTCCCCATAATGTTTCACATTAGGGTCACTCTCAATTGTACAGTCACATGTGTTTGGAGATGCCACACAATCCTCTGGCCCAAATGAACCAATTTACCTCTTTAAAATGTCTCATTAACATCTTCCTATTCCCTTTAGTTTTCAAGATGTTTGTAGAGAGACTCAGTTGCAATCTAGCATATTAAACTATACACAAACAAAAAGCATTGTAATGCATAATATTTTTACTACCCTTCTACTGTATTTAACTTGTAGTACATTGAACTCCTAGGTTCCACATTTTGTATCTTCTGCCTCAATGAACAGTTCCTTGTTATGAAGAATTCAATAAAATATTAAAAAAGATAAAGATTGCTGTCAAATATAAATTCATTTTTATGTTTTCGGCAAACCCATGGCCCTTCACAAACTGTTCTATTATGTCTTCACTAGAAATTCTATCTAGTAGTGAACAATCATTCTTTTCCAAGTTACGAATTCTTCATAAGTGATGATACTGGAGTTTCTCTTTGCTGATGAATTAAAATGTGGTTAGGAGTTTTCAAAGTGTAAAATGGCTGTGATCTCATCCAATTTAAAAGGTATAACCTTAGAGCCCTTTCTTGATCTAGCTTTTCCTGTAGAAGAGGATCCTGAACATAAATTCCTCTTATTGTCTCTAGAAAATTTATAGTCTTCTATCTGAATTGTTGATGGAAACATTTTAAATCTGGTCTAAAGCAAAGATTCTAAAAGATTGATCCATATCTGAAGGGCATATGTCATTGTAAAATTATCTACTCTGCCTGTGAATTCAACAGTACTTGATTTTTCAAGGAGAATCAAGAATTACTTGCGTAGCTGGAACTGGACAAATTTCAACACCAATACTTCTGTATAACTGGAATAATAACAATCATTTACCCAAAGCATGATTTCTATCTTCTGTAATTATTTCAATTATCACTTTATACAGCAACTACTAAATGAAAATGTTTAAATAAAATCTGATTTAATGGGGTATATCTGTACGTAGGAAGCTCTTTGGGAAAAAGCATTATCCATTCTGCTGCATGTAAGTAACTAAAGAACTAGTGACTGTAAGACACGTTATCTATTAAAATATCAGAGAAGGTACCGGTCTTCAAAATTCAAAACAAGGAAATAGAATACAAAGAATCTGAAGTGTCAGAAAAAGGAAAATCCCACCAAGACTAAGCTTTGTTACTAATCATATTTGTTATGGTAGTGCCTAAGGGTCAACCAAGAATGTGCCCCCCTTTCACTAGTTACTGTACAATCACAAAGGGGGTAGACAGTCCCTGCCCCAAAGGGCTTACTATCTAAATAGATAGAGGTGGGGAGGAAAAAGTGAAACAAGCAGAGTAAACAATTTGGTGTAATGTATGTCCACAGCATTCCAAATTTCTCAGTGCCTAGGAGCATAGCTTTAATTTTAAAATACTTATGGTCCATATCATCTTGAGTTTATGTACTTGTCCCTTTCTCAGACATCCTTTCTGATAAACATCCAAAAAGGCTTGTGTTTTAAATGAAATATAATCTCAATGTTCAAAAGTCAATCATGGAAAAAATATTTTCCCCTATTTCAAATGAGATCTGATTTTACAGTCCTCCTTTGCAAAAAGTGACATTTTGTTAACATGTTTGGCTTTAAATTTTCATATGTTTACAGAATTTTGTGAAAAAAAGCCTTTCAGCAGAACTGTTTACCTCCTTTGGTACCTCCATTACCACAATGACCTAACATTTCACATTTTATTTGGTTGGAACCCACGTGCTGCGGGTAAATCACATATGTAGACATTGAAGGGGCATTCCTATACTTCTTTTATTCCTTATAACATAATAAAAACAGTTGTTTTCCTGAACCAGAAACGGAGTATAATTTGTACAATACCTGGACCAGACGTTAACAGTAATGTTTATCTGAGAAGCACTTTAAATATTTTTCTTATTACTTAGAAAAATCTATAGCTATAGAATGATAATTTGTAACAGGGAAAACCCTATGTTGACACTTTGATTTCTGCACCTACTGTTCCAGTTTTCTGCCATCTTTTCACTGCATTCATAGTGCCCATATATAAATAGAAAAGGAGAAATATAGGGAATTCCATATAGAAGGGGCATGTGTTTTGGTCCACTATAACTGGAGAACACTGTAACTGCATCTACACTATTGCTCAAAACTTATATAGTCTTTTTATATGAAAATGCCTATTCTACCCCTAAAACTTCAACCTTGAAATGATGCAGATTCTCATAAATACTAATCCCAAAGGCATGAGAAATATTTAAAATGGAATTCAGAGTAAAACTTTCCTGACTTTTGAAATATTAAAGCGTCATCATAAAAAATACATTTTAAAAGGGATTACATACGTTTTATTTTATGATGCATCCTGGTGTCCTTTCTAGAGAGTGAAATTCCTGTTTTGTATTTTAGTAAAAGGTTTGAGCTATAGATGGAACTTGCTTAAGCAAAGGCTGAGACTGGTAAATTAATGTTTTCTTTGGCCTGGGAATATACCACTCTTACTGATGTTGGAGGTGCAGTCTGAACTGCTCTCAACTGAGGAAGAGTTCATGCCTGACTAAATTGTCTGTCTCCTATTAAAATTATATAGATTAATACCGGAAAGGCTCCTAAACATATTTTGTACCCATTTTCTCTTGTATTTAGAACAGATTTAAGTAGTACAAGAAGACCACCCTCAAATTCCTCACTATGAAAGCAGAAAGAATAAATTTTATTCCCTTTAATGTAGCCAATTAAATATGCAATGTTTGCCTTTTCATCTGCCACGGGAAATCTGTTTTATATCATTCTTCTCTATGTTAGAATGAATCACTGTTACTGTGATGCCGGCAGACCAGGTGCCTGCCAAGACCCCTAGGTTTCAACTGAACACTGACCAATACATAGCTGTAGACCCGTCTGGCTCACCTTTGTGTTAGCATTGTTAAAATAGATGTTAAGTTTATAAGAATGTGTTCAGTGTTTAGCCGTGATGAAATGCTAGTAGGATGCTGCATGTAGTAATCTCACTTATAACATCTGTACCCCATGTTATAAGGTTATATTGAGTTTTTGCATTGTAAAACTCTAATTGTGTGAGTCATCAAACAGGTCATCAAATGTAAAATGCTGGCTTCCTACAGAAGGTTTAGGTCCTGCCCACCAAGAAGGTCCACTGAAACCAAATGAGCCACTGTGAAACATCAAAGTACAAAGACTTTGCTAGTTGCTCTCTCCCCACATCGATGAAGGGGAGACATACAAGTGAACTCATACCATCAGCTTGAACTCTGGGGAAAGGAATAAAAATCCCTGACAGGAGGAAACTGGATCTCTGTGCTGCTTGGACTTCAGGAGGGCAAGATTTCTAAGCACAAACAAGGGATTCCCCTGCTGCTTAGCCTGGGGTAGCCCTAGAGGACATACAGAGCTTGCATATTACAGCAGCTTCTATCATCTTTTGAAACCTTATGGCTGACTTAGAACCACGCTTCCTCAGCTCTCATCCCCTAATGCCCCTACTCTACTTGCACTACATTGATGACATCTTTGTCATCTGGACCCATAGGAAGGAGGCCCTTGAGGAATTCCACCAGGGTTTCAGCAATTTCCATCCCACCACCAACCTCAGCCTGGACCAGTCCACACAAGAGATCCACTTCCTGGACACTAGTGTGCTAATAAGTGATGGTCACATAAACACCACCCTATACCAGAAATCTACTTACCGCTATACTTCCCTACATGCCTCCAGCTTTCATCCAGACCATATCACACAATCCATTGTCTACAGCCAAGTTCTAAGTTACAACCGCATTTGCTCCAATCCCTCAGACAGAGACAAACACCTACAGGATCTCTATCAAGCGTTCTTAAAACTATAATACCCACCTGGTGAAGTGAAGAAACAGACTGACAGAGCCAGAAGGCTATATGTGTGCTATATATTCTGCTTATTGTATTTTTCACTACATGCATTTGATGAAGTGGGTTTTAGCCCATGAAAGCTTATGCCCAAATAAATCTGTTAGTCTCTAAAGTTCCGCAAGGACTTCTCGTTGTTTTTGCTGATACAGACTAACAAGGCTACCACTCTGAAACCTGTCATTTGTATTATGTGTTTACCTGCGTTACACTTGTAAATAACTCTTATTTCTTTTTCTTAGTTAATAAATCTTTAGTTAATTTATCACAGGATTGGCTACATGTGTTGTCTTTGGTATAGGATCTAAGGTGCAACTGACCTGGAGTAAGTGACTGGGAGTAACCCGAATATTATTGAGATTTTTGGTGTAAAGGGACCATCTATCACAAAGGCAAGCTTACCTGGGTGGCAAGATAGAATAGAGTACCCAAGGGGACAGTCTGTGACTCCATGCCAAGGCTGTTATAGTGCTTGAGGAGTTCACACTTGATACTTGGTTGGGGAAATGTAAGTAACACTCATAACCAGTTTGGAGTTTTTGCTCTGCTTCTTAATAGTCTGTCCTGAGGTTGGTACTCACACTTCTGAGCCACTCCAGACAGCATGACAGCCACATCATTAGTTCACAATTAATGCAAATGATCCAATGTTCTTACTGTATGTCAGATATGGTCTGAGAACTAACATTAAAGTAATCCCTCTTCCCACAATACTTGGGTAACTATACAGACTTATAAATATTGTGTACAGCCTTGGAGGTTAGTGTGATATTACATCTTAAAATGATGTCATTCAGGACATTTTATCACAGTTAGAACTCCACCTTCTAAATAGCAAATTCAGATATTATAATACAAAAATGTCCTTATAAAAGGAATCACATTTGCTATTCTACCTTAAAACAGAACATTTACAGAAGATTAAACATATATAAGCAAAGAGAGAAACAATAGTACATTACAGACTAGACTACAACTGTGGCTCACTGTTGCACAGGGTGCACAAGAGCAGGAAGAAGGCTTCTTAAATTCTTCTCCCTTCGGGAACGTAGATAAACTATAGTCTAGCTGTGACAGGTTTCAATTGGTCCACCGAGCCACTGGGGGGTGGTGGGGAGCTACTGCCTCACTGGCAGGCCTTGGTCACACCTTTCTGTCACTAGGGAATTAGCGGACGCGCCGGGGGAGCGCGGGCAAGAGTCAGTGGCACACCCCACAGGCAGGGGGAGTGCTGGCAAGAGTCTGTAGCGCATCCCTCAGGCAGGGGGAGCACCAGCAAGAGTCAGTGGCATTGTCGGGATTCTGCTACCCGAGGTGGGTTGGCCGGGGTAGGGGAACGCAGGCCCACCCAACTCCACTGCGTTCCAGCCCAGGGCTCTGATGCTGCCCTGACTGGGTTAAGGCCCCCCGCCCTTTGTACTTCCTGTTCCATCCCCTCCCCTTCCGGGGGTCGGAGTAAGCTTGGTCTGGCCCCGCCCACTCAGGCTGAGAGAGTGGCTCTTTACCCTCTGGTTTGGAGGGAAGCCACCCTGGCTCCCTACAGTAGCCCACAGACAAGTATCCTCATAAACCACTCAGACTTTGCTCTCATGCTAACAGTAAGGTCCTCAGAATCACCAGATATATTTCTAGTCATATTTCACAAAATGTTCCTGAGTTGTGTTTATTTTTGTTTAAATCACACCACTGGAGATTAGTTTCACTGGGCAATAGAATTGGTTTAATATTTTCCTTTTCATTCTGGAAAAGCTTGATTATGCTCAAAGAGGACTTTTTCAATCTAAAATAAAAAGCTCCTGTGGCTTTAAAAACCAGTCACAAGGACTTGTAAAAAACAACAACAAAAAACCAACAGTCTAAAATCCAAGATGGCATGTGTGAACTACAGTTCCGAACCTAAGGAGTTCAAAGGGGAGTGGTAATATTAGCACACCACTCAACTATGCAGTTTCCATGAAAAATCAAAACATAAGAATGGCCACGTTGAGTCAGACCAATGGTCCAGCTAGCCCAGTAGCCTGTCTTCTGAGATTGGCCAATGCCAGATGTTTCAGAAGGAATGAACAGAACAGGCAATCGAGTGATCCAGTCCCTGTCATCCACTCCCAGACTCTGGAAAACAGAGGGTAGAGACACTCAGAACATGGGGTTGCATCCCTGACCATCTTGGTTAATAGCCATTGATGGACCTATCCTCCATGAACTTATCTAGTTGTTTTTTGAACCCTGTTATAGTTTTGGCCTTCACAACACCCCCCGCAATGAATTCCACAGGTTGACTGTGCATTATGTGAAGAAGTACTTCCTTTCATTTGTTTTAAACCTGCTGCCTATTAATTTCATTGGGTGACCTATGGTTCTTGTGTTATGCGAAGCTGTAAATAACACTTCCTTATTCACTTTCTCCACATCAGTCAAGATTTTATAGACCTCTATCATATCCCCTCTTAGTTGTCTCTTTTGAAAGCTGAAAAGTCCTAATCTTTTTAATTGCTCCTCATATGGAAGCTGTTCCATATCCCTAACCAAATTAAAAATGTCATTAAAAAAATGACATTGGGGTCTTAATCTTTCTAAAGACCACATGTACGCTAAAGGACATTGGACACGTACAAAAAAAAATCCTACTGCATAGCTCTGAGGTCCTGGAGGGAACAAGACTATAATTTTCTCCAGTGTCTCCAATGACATTAAATCATCTGACGACATCCTAGTTGTGAAATACAAAATTTTATATTGTTGGTCAGATATTACAGTCAGAGACACATAAGAAATATAGTTAAGATAGTTAGAAATATGGATTACATGCAGGTTTCTCTGTAGTTTCTGAAAAAATACAAATTGGTGGATTCAGAATGCATGAATTTTATCACAGTACAGATGTATTAGTTTCTTCCAAACACACAGGGAGGCATAAATGGCACATCCTTTCATTTGATATTGTGATATAAATGTTATTGCTAGCTAATGTCCAAGTTCAATAAATTCTGAAAGCGTAGATGATGTACCAGAAGACAAAGTAATCAATCACCTTGAGTTTCACATAAGTTAACTCCATCTTCCCCAAAAATATGTTTTGCCTAGACTGAAATCCCAGAGGAGATGGATCCCTTCATTTAAAAAGAGCATCAAAACTAACAGAAAAGTTTCCAGATACTCAAGCTCTTTGTCTTCCTTCACTCCCACTCACATCTGAAGTGAAAACTCACATCTGAACATATCACAGTGAGCCAATTTAAGGATTGTTTACTAGGATTTTTTTTCAGTTAGATGCCTAACAATGAATGGTGTGGTGCAGCTGGACAGTGAGTAAGACTTTAATAGTGTACACTGGGGTGGGCAAACACAGGGCCAGGGAAGGCAGGGAGCCTGCCTTAGCCCCACTGCGCGCTGCTGCCACCCCGAAGCCACTCAAGATAAGCGGCACTGGGCCGGAGCCCGCACCCCTCCTGCGCCCCAACCCTCTGCCCGAGGCTCCTGCCACACCCTGAACCCCTCCTGTATTTTGCAGCCCAACCCCTTGCCTTGAGCCCCCTGCCATACCCCTCCTGCACCCCAAAACCCTGCCCTAAGCCCCCTCCCGCACTCCTCCCTGCACCCCAACCCCCTGCCCTGAGCCCCTTCCTGCACACCGCACCCCCTCCCACATCCCGCACTCCCTCCTACACCCCAACCCCCTGCCCCAGCCCTACATGAATGGCCCTGCATGCAATTTCCCCACCCAGATGTGGCCCTCAGGCCAAAAAGTTTGCCCACCCCTGGTGTACACTGAGATTGATTACTTGGAAAAAAAATGTTCCGAAAAAAGCTAGTGTTAAAATTTAAAGCAGACTCAACTCCTCCAAGTACATACAGTATACAACAATACATGGAAAATCCTTGTCATAGAAGCAGGACCCAGTGATTTTCAAATCTAAGGAAAAATAGTAAAGATCTTCTGATTCCTGATCTCATGAACAGAGAACATGATAATGATTGGTTCTTTTCAACTACACTTTTTTTTAACCCTACCTTCAACATCAATGTTGTTCTTATTCAATTCAAAGTCTCTGGCCTTCCAAAAATAAATAAATAAATAAATCTTTGCACTGCTGAATTTAATTGCCAGAACAGTGTCTGATCCTAACAGGTCAGCATTGATCTCTCTAAACCAATTGGCTCTTTCATTAGAGAGAAAATGAAGCAAAGAGAAAAGGCAAGTGAGCTCTTGCACATGCAGCTGGACTTCATCTTTTTTTACCCTGCTTCTCCCTCATTAACTAGCAGCCAATCGATCAGGAACCTGCTCAGAACCCAGAAAAACGATTCATCACTTCTGACACAGAATGATTTTAACATGTCACTAAAGTAAAGAATATTTGGGGTATCCCAACTCTATCTTTGCAGCCTGCCCCCTTTCACATATTTTTTTTAAAGAGAAGTCCAAATTCTACATCCTTTAACAAAGTCCAAATTTAAGCTCAATGTAGCACTCAGAATATGTCCCTATCAGTTAGTTGTCCTAAAACAGGATTTTTTGGAGCAGGGCACCTAATCTGAAATCTTCTCTATAGTGAAGAATTCAGTTTAATCAGGGAGAGAACCACATGGGGAAAGGCAAGAGAGAATATTCCTCCACTAACCCCCAAACTCATCACTGGCCTCACTATTCCTTAGCTCAGTGCTACCCCACCTGGGGGTCGTGAGCCCCTGGGGGTGGGGGGGCAAAGGACGGGTTTAGGGGTGCTGCAAGTGAAGGATGCGAATTAGGGGTGACAAGCAGCAGGGCAACTGCCCCAGGCCCCACAACCAAGGGCTCCCGCTGCCCTGGGCTGAAGCCCAAGCCCAAGCTCCTCCCAGTGCCTGGGGCTGAAGCATGTAAGGTTTGCAGGGACCCCTGTGGCATGGGGCCCCGGGCACTTGCCCTGCCTGCCACCCCTAAGGCTGGCCCTGAATATTACCCATAATTTACTTAATGATAATAAAGGTATGGGGTCTCAATTTTTTCAAGTCTTAGTGTGGAGGGGAGGGGCGGAGGGGTCCACAATTTTTTTTAAGTCCAAAGGGGGTCACCAGCACAAAAAGGTTGAAAAACACTGCCTTAGCTGATCAAATTCAAGCACCCAATTCTCACCTGCAAGGCTCTTCATAATCTCACTTCTAGCTACACCTCTGCTTTCATATTCCTTACACTACTACTTGCTCCCTAATACTCATCTCCAATTATCTCTCATCACCACTCCGTTGTTGTTCTTCTACTCCCAGCTCCATGTCTTCATTTATTCTGGCCCCATGCTTAGAAGAGTTCCCGGCATTTTATCTGCTAAATGCTCTCTGATTTGTCAAGTCACTCTTTAAAAGCACATTTCTTCCACAGATTTTACCTACACTAGGATCTTCACCGTTTAAAGCTCTCCACACGCTTTTACCTAAGCTGTTGTCCCATGCTTTGTCTTCTCTATATCAAACTTTAATGTCTGCAGAGTGTTTTGTCCCTTTCCTGTGTTCCCTAAAGTGCCATGCATATGCATTTCATGCAGTTCTCAATTCATATTCATACCAGCAAGACCATGAGGAGGGGAAAACAAGGAGACTAAGCATAAGATTGTACAACAGGAAGTAAAGGAATCAGGAAGAAAGAAAACTAAGGAAACAAAAAGTGGAGTAAGGAAAGGAGAAGAGAGTACGGGGAAAATAAAGGTCAGAACAGACAACAGATAACAAGGAAAAATGGAGTAAGACCACCACAGGAAAGGAATGCTGCTGTGGATTATAAAAAATTTCCAGTGAAAGAAATTGACAGTGACTAGACTGGGGAATATAGAAAGAGGAGGAGGAATGAGTAAATAAAACCAAAAGAATGAAAATGGAATAAGGCAATGGTTCTCAATTTTTTCTCCCTTTCCACACCAGAACTCCTGCCCTATTTAGCCAGAATATATACACAACAGTCTTCCAATTTAGCAAATAGGAAGGACAGGGTGGTCACGACTTCCTGACACCTGTTCGTCACACTCTACCCCATCCCCAGGTCAAGTGGGAATCTGTAGGATAGAATGGGAAGAAACAGACACTGAAAAGAAAAAATTATAAATAAAAAAACAAAAGAGAGAGAGAGACGAGACACAAACCATGTAGGGCAACAAAAATATTTTTGCTTATAGTGTTAATGGCTATATTCCATTGTCTGTCTCTGGAATGCTACCCACATAACTCTATTAATTTTGGGGATCCTGGAGGTGAAAGTATGTTGTCAAACTTCTGTCCCAACTGTTTAGCCTATAACTAGATTTACTGGGTAAATAACTCTCCTCCCTGAATTTTAATCTCTGACAAACACAACAATGGTTTACATCTCATGTGTCTGTAAAGTTCTCTTTTCTGCAATAGAAGCAAAACACAAGAGAGAACAACAGGCCCTTGCTAAAATTACTGAAAGTTCATAATGAAATCAAGCTTTTTACAGTTTTAAAGCCTCCAAGCACTCTGAATGCTGAACATCTGACTGATTTCTGGGAGTAGGCAGCTGATAGCTGGAAACAAGCACAAAGCTGGTACCCATAGGCAGCCATGTTTCTTTATTACTATTTTGATCTTCCTTGTTTTTTCCTAACACATCCTCATAATGCACCAAACATTATGAAATGTGCCTTTGAGATCTCTCCAAGGACATATCCACTTTACAGAAAGAAAATGAGAGAGAAGAAAGGGGATGAGGGGAATTGTCCTAAAATGGAAAAATTAGAAAAAGATGAATTTTCACATATTAACCTGTGTGCAATGATTTCCTTTCACTTTTTGTAATGCTTGCTTGGTATTACATCACTGATCCTTTCCACATGCAAGCCCAAAATGGCAAATTGCTTATCTCTAAGTCTAAGCGTATTTGTGCACAAACACTACATTAAAACAATACCATAAAAAAAAAAAAAAAACACCCAACCCAAACAAAACCAAAAACAAACCCACAACACTCTTCTACAGTATACATCTAAATACAATAAATTCTTCATCTGTATAGTCTTTCACATAATGGGCCAGCCTGACTGATGCTACCTACTTTAGTTCTGTCCCCAATCACTTATTTTTAATGAGATGTATGTTCTTTTGTTTTGGGCTTTTAAACCTATGAGTGAACCTATGACATAACACTATGTTTAAATAAGTTTAATTCATCCCACTGTGACTCATGTGGATGGCTGAAACATAACAGTGCAATGAATGTGACAGATTTCTAAGCATAAAAAGAGAACTGACTGCTCCAACTAACTCTCAATATTTCTTGTTTGAACAGAGAGTAAGTTATGTTTTCTAAATACAAGGACAGACAGAACTATTGCCATTCACTTTAGCAGAGGTGATGTGTCGGGAGGGGGGCAAACAGGGTCAAGTGCTTCCCCTCCCTCCCCCCCGAGCTGCTGGCCTGGGCAAGGAACGGAAGGGGCAGGATCAGAGCTGGAGCCGAAGGGGCGGTCCAGAGCCTCTTCTGGCCATGCTAGGATGCTGCCCAGTGCAGAGCAGCAGCTGCCTGGGAGAGCACTGGCCATGGCAGGCTGCCCCCCACCCAGGCTCGGCTTCCTGGCATAGCGGCTGAGCAAGCCAGAGGCTCCCCACCCTCCCAAAATGCTCAGCCCCTGTCCCTGGAAGTCAAGCCTGGGCAGAAAGCAGGCTGCTACTGCTGCCCCTCTCCAGCCAGGCTCTCCCCCAAGCAGCTGGCTATGCTGCACAGAGCAACGACCGGGAGCAGCTCTGTCCCACGCCCCTCCTGGGCCTGGTTGCCAGGGAGAGCAGCCGAACATTGGCTTCTGCCCCTCCCGGCCCCCGCAGATAACATGGGGTGGGGTGGAGGTGGGAAGAGCACAGGGGACCCGGGTTGGGGAGGTCATGTGTCCTCCCCTTTAGCTGGTGCCCTCCCAGTATGGGGAGGACCAGTCAGCTATGCTGAGTTTAGTATCTATGACACAACTGGCTAACCAATTTAATTTCACAGTCAAGAATTTAGGAGTTGTTCACAACATACCACAGCAATGGTCCATCAAGTTGAGTAGCCCATCTCTAACAAAAAGAACAGGAGTACTTGTGGCACCTTAAAGACTAACAAATTTATTAGAGCATAAGCTTTTGTGGGCTACAGCCCACTTCATCAGATGCACAGAATGGAACATATAGTAAGATAGATATATAGAGTGTATATATATACACACATACAGATAAGTTGGAAGTTACCATATAAACTGTGAGAGGCTAATTAGTTAAGATGAGCTATTATCAGCAGAAGAAAAAAACTTTTGTAGTGATAATCAAGATGGTCTCTTTAGACAGTTGACAAGAAGGTGTGAGGATACTTAACTTAAGGAAATAGAGTCAATATGTGTAATGACCCAGCCACTCCCAGTCTCTATTCAAACCCAAGTTAATGGTATCTAGTTTGCATATTAATTCAAGCTCAGCAGTTTCTCGATGGAGTCTGTTTTTGAAGCTTTTCTGTTGCAAAATTGCCACCCTTAAAACTTTTACTGAGTGGCCAGAGAGGCTGAAGTGTTCTCCTACTGGTTTTTGAATGTTACGATTCCTGATGTCAGATTTCTGTCCATTTATTCTTTTGCGTAGAGACTGTCCAGTTTGGGCAATGTACATGGCAGAGGGGCATTGCTGGCACATGATAGCATATACCACATTGGTAGATGTGCAGGTGAACGAGCCCCTGATGGCATGGCTAATGTGATTAGGTCCTATGATGGTGTCACTTGAATAAATATGTGGACAGAGTTGGCATCAGGCTTTGTTGCAAGGATAGGTTCCTGGGTTAGTGTTTTTCTTGTGTTGTGTGTGGTTTCTGGTGAGTATTTGCTTCAGGTTGGGGGGCTGTCTGTAAGCGAGGAATGCCTCCCAAGATCTGTGAGAGTGAGGGATCATTTTTCAGGATAGGTTGTAAATCTTTGATGATGCGCTAGAGAGGTTTTAGTTGGGGGCTGAAGGTGATGGCTAGTGGCGTTCTGTTATTTTCTTTGTTGGGCCTGTCCTGTAGTAGGTGACTTCTGGGTACTCTTCTGGCTCTGTCAATCTGCTTTTTCACTTCAGCAGGTGGGTACTGTAGTTTTAAGAATGCTTGATAGAGATCTTGTAGGTGTTTGTCTCTGTCTGAGGGATTGGAGCAAATGCGGCTGTATCTTAGAGCTTGGCTGTAGACAATGGATCGTGTGGTGTGTCCTGGATGGAAGCTGGAGGCATGGAGGTAAGTATAGCGGTCAGTAGGTTTCTGGTATAGGGTGGTGTTTATGTGACCATCACTTATTAGCACAGTAGTGTCCAGGAAATGGACCGCTTGTGTGGATTGGTCTAGGATGAGGTTGATGGTGGGATGGAAATTGTTGAAATCATGATGGAATTCCTCAAGGGCTTCTTTTCCATGGGTCCAGATGATGAAGAGGTCATCAGTGTAGCGCAAGTAGAGTAGGGGCGTTAGGGGACAAGAGCTGAGGAAGCGTTGTTCTAAGTCAGCCATAAAAATGTTGGCATACTGTGGGGCCATGTGGGTACCCATAGCAGTGCCGCTGATTTGAAGGTATATATTGTCCCCAAATGTGAAATAGTTATGGGTGAGGACAAAGTCACAAAGGTCAGCCACCGGGTTTGCCGTGACATTATCGGGGATGCTGTTCCTGACGGCTTGTAGTCCATCTTTGTGTGAATGTTGGTATAGAAGGCTTCTACATCCATAGTGACCAGGAGGGTGTTTTCAGGAAGATCACCGATGGATTGTAGTTTCCTCAGGAAGTCAGTGGTGTCTCGAAGATAGCTGGGAGTGCTGGTAGCATAGGGCCTGAGGAGAGAGTCCACATAGCCAGACAATCCTGCTGTCAGGGTGCCAATGCCTGAAATGACGGAGCGTCCAAGATTCCCAGGTTTATGGATCTTGGGAAGCAGATCTCTAACATCGGCCAGCAGCCAATGCTTCAGAAGAAGGTTCAAGAAATTTTTCAGGGGATAATTAGAGAATAATTAGCAGCCTACAGGAATAATTCTCTTAACTACATCAGTTAGTAATGGACTTGTGCCCATAGCATGAGGATTTATGGCATATCCATGTTAAATGTTTAATCCGTCTAATGAAATTGTGGATGTTCTCCCTATGCATCTATATAAAGGTCTCTTTTTAACAACTACATTTTTGGACTACAATATTTAATGGCAATGCATTCTACAGGTTAATTATGCATTATGCAAAAAATTTTCCTTATGTTGCATTTCAACTTCATTAGCTCTGCATTGTCTGCACTAAATGTCAGCCAGCCAGGCATTATCCCAGAGGAAATGGTTTGGCACTTGGTAAGCAAGAGAACTGGACCAACCAGATCCAATGATACAGAATTTAATTTAATTCATATACTGGTGACAATGCTACCCATATTTCCTCACTGACCCTACTAGTGGCCCCATATACAGTAGAACCTCAGAGTTACAGATACCTTGGGAATGGAGGTTATCCGTAACTCTAAAATGTTCTGTAACTCTGAAGAAGAGGTTATGGACTTCAGCCACACGGGGGGTTGGGGCTGCAGCCAGGGGAAGGGGGCGGTCAGGGCTCCGGGTGGGAGGGAGTCGGGGCTTCTGACCCACAGAATGCCAGGGCTCCAGGCAGGGGGCTCGGGGTTTCTGGCCCGCAGGAGCACTGGGGGACTCAGTGCTTTAGACCTGGGGAAAGTGCTGCGGCCTGGGGCTTCAGGGCCGTGGCTCTGCTCCCAGTTTCAGCCTCGTGGGGGTGTCAGGGCTCGGGACTTTAGCTATGGGGAGAGTGCTGGGGCTGAAACTAGGGCTTCCCTTGTAGCGAAAGCCCTGAGCCCCAGCCCCCCATGCGGGGCTGAAGCCAGGAACAGAGCCATGGGGCTGAAGCTCCGAGACCAGACGCCCCCATAAGGCTGAAACCGGGACTGGAGCCATGGGGCTGCAGCCCCAAGGCCCAGCACTCCCCCCAGCCTGAAGCCCTGAGTCTTGGTGCTCACAAGGGTCAGAAGCCCCTCACCCCTCACTCACACTCTGTGGCTGCAGCCTTAAGACCTGAGCCTCGGGCCAGTACAGTAATTGCTGCTTTTTTTGTGTGCATGTCTGCACTGCTGCCTGATTCAGGGCTTCTGGTTCCACAGCATGTCCAGTTGACCAGCAAGTCTGTAACTCTGGTGTACACATCTTTGAGGTACTACAATACATGTTGAGGGAGAAGTAACAGAATGGCAACCTGAATGATACGCCACCCAGGGCAAATGAACAATTGCCCGTGGGTTCTCATAAAAGGAATGGAACCGCTCTTGACGCCATCTACAAATTCATATGCAGATCAACAATACCTCTAGGTCCATAGTAAACAGTACTATAGAAAACTGATAGATCTTAAAAGTAAATAAATAAAAGGTCACCTGATCTTCATTCATCACCACATGAGATCAGGGAATGAAGAGGTATGGGGCAGAGCTGGTAGAAAAACAATTTTGTGGAAAATTTTAGTAGTTGTTTCTGTTCCACTGGGTTTGAATTTATTCTTTTTCTGTTTTTCATTATTTTTTAATATCTGTTTTTATATGTTTCAAAATATAACATTTAACAAAAACCTGGTTTTCACTAAGAAAATTAATTTTTAGTACATTAAAAATTTCAATAACAATTTAGAAAATGATTGATAAAATTTTAATGCAGATATGAATATGTTACTGACAGCTTTGTGAAACAGAAAATTTTGATTATGACCATTTTCATTAAAATTTTCATTTTCTTAAAGAAGCCATGTTTCAATAAATCATTCTGTGCTAAAAATTTCAACCAGCTCTAGTAAAGAGGTTTAACAACTTAGTCCAAGTGGAGAAGACTTGGGAATCTTCTCAGTCAACAGAACACTTAAGAAAGGGGGCAAAATGAGAGCAAGTGGAGCAGCAGAACCTGGTGGCATAATTACTTCAGTTGTAGCTCTTTATAAATGGCCATATCCCCCAAATATGGTTATTGTCTCTCAAGAGAAGAAAAGAACAAATTAATACTGATAATTATTTCAGCATGAACTGAACACACAGGAGTCACGGAGTACAGCAAACAGGAGTACATATCCATATTTTTGTTTTCTACATAATAGACATGAATATAGGAACCATTATTTCATTATTATTTCAGTTTAATGATATTTTCTCTTTTATTTTCTATTTATAGCCATTTACTATCACATCTATTAATTACAAAGTAAAATGAAATTGCTGGAGATGGAGATCTGAACTGATTCTACAAAGTGTTAGTACTTGCTCCCACTTCAATAAACCTCACAGCAGAAGACTAAAATGAAAAATAATGTGTTAGGATATAGATATTCAGGCCCGTCTGCAAAGGCCTGTACTTTAAGAATTTAGGTGTATTCTTATCACTTGGCTAGTTCTAGAGGTATAAAAGAAAGAATCAAAATCACTGTCTGCTGGTGTAAGGGCCTTCTCTTACTGTGACAGTCTGAGGCCCTGTTCTTAGGCTAAGGCCTTTGGCTAAGCAGCAGAGGCAGCCATAAGCTAGGAAGCGAACAGTCACATCCTCACATTCCAAACTAGTCACATTGAAATAAGGTGCTATTGGGCTGTTAGGCACTATCAGGACAGGATTGTATTCCTATCACCTCCAGAGAAAGGGAAGTGCCTAGAAAATGTAAAAGGAAACTTAGTTTGATAGCATCCTGTCTGGCAAGAACTCACTTATCAATAGCTGGGATGTGAAATCCTCACTTCTGTATTGTCTTGTCATTATAGTTCCCACTTTGCTATTGTTTGTCTGTATAATCTCTGTCTGGTTCTGTGATTGCTCCTGTCTGCTGTATAATTAATTTTGCTGGGTGTAAACTAATTAAGGTGGTGGGATATAATTGGTTACATAATCATGTTACAATATGTTAGGATTGGTTAGTTAAATTTCAGGAAAATGATTGGTTAAGGTATAGCTAAGCAGAACTCAAGTTTTACTATATAATCTGTAGTCAATGAGGAAGTGAGTGGGTGTGGGGGAGATGAGAACAGGGAATGGGGGTAAGGAAATTGGAATAATGTTTGGCTAAGGGCAGGAATGGGAACAGGGACACAGGTGTAAGGCTCTGTGGTGTCAGAGCTGGGAAGGAGGATACTAAGGAAGGAAACTGGAATCATGCTTGCTGGAAGTTCACCCCAATAAACATGGAATTGTTTGCACCTTTGGACTTCGGGTATTGTTGCTCTCTGTTCATGCGAGAAGGACCAGGAAGTAAGTGGGTGAAGGAATAAGCCCCCTAACATAATAAACATATTAAAAAATACTAAATATAGGAAGTTTCAATGGTGAAAATCAATTATAGGGCCTGATTATTTATTTTAACCCTTGAGTAACTGTTGTAGTAACTCTCCTCAATCCATTAGCACATACAAAACTTCTGAAAGGACAATAGCCTTACTCAGAGACCCCATCTTCTGCATATCATAACAAAAATGGAGCTTGGTCAAGAAATCTTCCATCTGGAGCCTGCATTTTTCATTTAGCAGTTGGTTATTTATTTTTTATTAAAGAATTGCAGCTGTAATTCAGGCCAGAGTTTAGTACGGAGGAAGGTCACTGTCATAATTAGCAAAAAGAAAAGGAGTACTTGTGGCACCTTAGAGACTAACCAGCTGTAGCTCACGAAAGCTCATGCTCAAATAAATTGGTTAGTCTCTAAGGTGCCACAAGTACTCCTTTTCTTTTTGCGAATACAGACTAACACGGCTGTTACTCTGAAACCTGTCATAATTAGGACACATTTCACTGTGCAAAAATGCCAGCACTTGTTTAGGAATATTTTTCATTAAATAAATTAAAATCTAAAAAGCCCAATTTCCTGGAGTTTTCAGTATTTGTCAGTACTTCACACTATGACTGTTAGCACTACATTACTGCCCACTTTGAAACTGGCTAGTTTATCCAGATTTTTAAGGAAGAATATAAAAACAATCAACAAGCATCTTGTAGGGTATAAACACCAAGGAGGAACTCCTTAGTGGTTTCCACTGAGGTAGAATCAAGACTAATGGAATGAAATGAAAGAAATGAATATATTAATTCACAAAAGAGTTACTAATGGTAAAATCTATAACACTGTACTAGGATAGTCACAAAAGTCCTATAAATAGAGTTATTTGAAACTCCACTAGAGAAAATATTGTAGGAACCAATCCTGATTCAGTCTCCCAGGAATGGGCCAGATGACTTAATGGGTCATTTCCAACTTGTGATGTGAAGCTGAGAGGGTGTAGAAAAGAGGAGCATCAGAATAGGTTTTGAGGAAGAAGAAATGCAGGACACAATGTCTACTGACAGTGATTATTCTTCAGCATGCTGTTACCAGAAATTATCAATTATCAACCTCACACCAAAAAGCTCTGTAGACAATCTACTGTAAGATATGATATCTATTTATTTTTTATGGTCCAAACTAGTTGCTATTATATCTAAATATTAGACCAGATGCTGTTTAATTTCCTGGGACCCAGCTCTATCACTATGTATTTTTTAATTACTATTTTTGCTTGCAAGAAACTGGTGGCTTACACATTCCCTCTCCCATGCCCCTCCCATCTCTACCATCAACAGTTCTTTGTTACTTAATAGTAAGATACTTATGGAATTTATTCAGAATTTGTAATTTTTAAATTTTATATTATACTATCTAGAAAAATAATTTAATATTAGCTGCAAGTAAATCATGAAATCCCTCTTTGTTCAAGTAAATGCTAAACATGTAAATTAGTATTATTTAGGATCAGAGATTGACAATAGTAAAAGTATACACATTTCAAAACAAATGAGAATGGCTATGCCCTGAAGATTACAATCTAGAAGGCACAAACAGGTATAGAACAGATACCAAGAAGAATACATAAAGTAGCACTGTGGACTATGTTTCTTTTTAGGAGTGACTTGAAGCACTTACTATTGTAAAGGAGACGTTTCAGTGAGAATCTTCTTCAACCTGTGGTAGTAAAACCTGGCTGTATGAGCCAGAGGTCAGAGCAAAGGACAGATCTATTCTAGATCAACCTGAGACCCTGACCTCAATGTGCAAGACTGGTTTGTGTCAAAAAATTCAAGTGCAACCCAAATGAAAAACTGAAGGAGGAGGTGGATGAAGGGGAGAGGACCTTAACTGAAAACTACATACTGCCTTCAAAATATGCTTTCCAGGGAAATATTCCTCCCCACAAAAAGACACAGAGCACTCAGCTATAAATACCAAGAAAAAATTTCTGCCTGTGAGCAATTACCTAACCATTTGAAAAACAGAAATAAGCAAAAACAGACCAATCCTGAAAGTCCACCACACTGGCATGGACTACACAGAACAGTCAATTACAATCATATTCAGCAATGATGTAGGTCAACTGAAAGCTCTGGAAAACTCTACAGATGACCTGTTGGCCTACATGAAAATATATTTGTGAAGTTTATCCACCATTCATGACAGAGTTCATGTTTTCTGCCTACAGACTTCATTTTAGGGCTATAGAATGCTGTACTGTATTTCAAATAGTCATTTCACACTTTGCACAATGGTGTTGTATGGCACATTATAAAAAGCTTGTAATAATAATACTTAAAGGGTGTTATTAAAAAAGAGAGGAAATTAGTGGTGGTGAAGTAATATCAAACATGCAGTACCCAGAATGAAACCATTTAGCTATGTAACCTTGATTCATTGTAAAAGAAACCAAACCAATTATGGTCTGGGGAAACTGTTCCCCTTGGAAAAGCCAAGGGTTGGGTGGGAAAAAAAGAGGCAAAGATACTTTGTTGTGTTCATTTGCCTCATGCAAATACCCCCATGTTCTTCTCACTGCAATTTCAAAATTCAGGGGCCCAACTGTAAGGAATGAACCCAAATCCTTGGGCTGTGCCAGTATAAGCAATCATTCCTTTTTCTATGCTTTACAACCAAGAATCGTGGGAGGCTTCACTTTTATTGATGCCACGTAAAAACACATTTAAAACCAGAATGCACTACAACTATTGAGTACCAGCAAATTGACTCTTACATTAAAGTACATCCAAAACATACAAACATATAGCTGTACTCATTTCATGTTAACACATATGTAACATCTGGGAAAGAGAATGGGATGATTTCCAATAATAAAGGCTACGATTTAGTCATAGGTATTTCTAATAAAAGTCAAGGACAGGTCACGGGCAATAAACAAAAATTCACGGCCTGTGACCTGTCCATGACTTGTACTATAAATACCCTTGACTAAATCTTAGCTGGAGGGCGACTGTTGGGGGGGGGGGGGTCCCAGCGCGAGCTGCTGCTCCAGGAGGCTGCTACTTGGAGGTGCCCTCAGGGGGCAGCTGCTCTGGGCAGGGTCCAGGAGGCCAGCAGCACCAGCTGCTGGGGCCCACCAAGCATCAGCTGCTCCAGCTGCCCCCATGTTGCCCACTTGCCATTGCTTCTGCCACCCCAGGGCCAGCTGCCTGGGGCTGCCTGAGTAGCAGCTGGCCCTGGGGCAGCTCCAGCAGCAGCCAGTCCATCTGGGTGCGGGGCTGTCCGAATGTCTGGCTGAAGAGCCGCTCCAGCAGTGGCCAGTGTGGCTGTTCCTGGCGCTGCCTGAGCAGCTGTTCCTGGGGCCAGCTACATGGGGGCCCTGGGCTCAGCCACACTGGCTGCTGCAAAGGTCACGGAGGTTGCAGAAAGTCATGGAATCCGTGACTTCCATGACAGACATGGATCCCTACCAATAATGCATTTTCAAACATAGTAACTCCTCACTTAAAATTGTCCTGGTTAACGTTGTTTCGTTGTTACGTTGCTGATCAATTAGGGAACATGCTTGTTTAAAGTTGTGCAATGCTCCCTTATAGTGTCGTTTGGCAGCTGCCTGCTTTGTCCACTGCTTGCAGGAAGAGCAGCCCGTTGCAGCTAGCTGGTGGGGGCTTGGAACCAGGGTGGACCAGCAGCCACCCTATCAGCTCCCCATTCCCTTAAGTTCCCTGTGCAGCAGCCACCCAGCAGGCTATCAATTGCCAGCAGTTCAGTTGTCCCTCCCCCTCACTACCATGTGCTGCTCCTTCCCTCTGCCTTGGAGCTGCTCCCCGGAGCCTCCTGCTTGCTGTGCTGTGTGTGTGTGTGGGGGGGGAAGTAAGGAGGGGAAAAGGGGGGCTAATGTCAGGGTGTCCCCCTCTCCCCTTCCTGCACCCTGCTTACCCCATCTTCAATAGAGCAGGGGGGGACACACAACAGAGCTCAGGATGGAGGGAGCTTCCTGGCAGTAGCTGCCTTCTCAACTTGCTGATTAACTTAAAACGGCAGTGTAGTTAGAGTGGGGTCAGTGTACTTAAAGGAGCAATGCACATCTCTCTCTCACACACAGGGTGTGTGTGTGTGTGTCTGCCATACCGTCTCCCCTCCCTCCGTTCGTTCTCCCTTGTAGAGTGTGAGGCTACATTAAAAACGAGTTAACCCTTGAGGGCTCAGCCAGTTGCTAGTTCTTCATTTAGCATCCCCTGGGAAATATCCCACCCTCTGACCACCACCTCAACCAAGCTTCACAATCATCATCGCTGTGTACCAGCATTAAATTGTTTGTTTAAAACTTATACTCTCTCTCTGTGAGAGTGTATATTATATAGTCTTTTGTCTGGTAAAAAAAATTTCCCTGGAACCTAACTCCCCCCATTTACATTAATTCTTATGGAGAAATTGGATTCGCTTAACATTGTTTCGCTTAAAGTCACATTTTTCAGGAACATAACTACAACATTAAGCAAGGAGTTACTGTATATGTAGAAAGAGAAAAAAATCCAAATGTCAGGTATTAAAAAGGCTGCATACGATTTATGGATGCATAGTGTGTATGTTCTCTATTCATTAACTTATTTCAATGCAAAGATAGTCTGACTCTAAATCGTCATGTCTTAAAACATAGGATCGTCCTCCAAATCCCTAAAATACTGATAAAAATAACAGAATATCACAGAAATTAAAGTATATACACACAAAGTCTGCATTTGAATGAAGTCAACTTAATTTTTCTATTTAAAGTTAAACTTAAGCATGAACATGCCATATGCTCTGTGTCTGCAGAATGTCCATCAACATTTCTAAGCAATAGCAGACACAGAGAAAAGGAAATTACAGTAGCAAGAAACTCTTTTTCATTGTCATTTCTAACGTAACAATCTTTAATATTGCTTCAATAGATACACAAGATTTATTATGCAACTTTTGCAAAGAAATACTGTACTGTATTTTTTTGTACATAGGTTATCTATATCTGCAAAGCAAAGGCTATAAAAAAGGTAGGCAAACTACGGCCCATGGGCAATATCCGGCCTGCAGGACCGTCCTGCTCGGCCCTTGAGTTGCCGGCTAGCCCACAGCCCCTCCCCTGCTGCTCCCCCTCCCCCACAGCCTCACCTTGCTGCGCCGCCAGCGCTCTGGCCTGCTGCTTCTGCTGGGCAGCGTGGTGGCGTGGCTGGCTCCGGCTGGGCGGCAAGCTCCTGCTACTCTGAGCGGCACGGTAAGGGAGTGGGGGGGTTGGATAAAGGGCAGAGGGTCCCGGGGGGGCAGTCAGGGGACAGGGGGCGGTTGGATGGGGTAGAGGTTCTGGGAGGGGGCGGTCAGGGGATGGGGAACAGGGGGGTTGGATAGGCATGGGAGTCCTGGGGGGGCTGTCAGAGGGCGGGAAGAGGGTGGATAGGGGTCGGGGCAGTCGGGGACAGGGAGCAGGTGGGGGGTTGGATGGGGGTGGGGTCCCGGGGGGTTGGTTGGGGCAGAGGGTCCTGGGGAGCAGTCAGGGGACAAGGAGCAGGGGGGGTTGGATGGGTCGGGGGTTTTGAGGGGGGCAGCAGCCAGGCTGTTTGGGGAGGCACAGCCTTTCCTATCCAGCCTTCCATATAGTTGCGCAACCCCGATGTGGCCCTCGGGCCAAAAAGTTTGCCCAACCTTGGGCTATAATAATTTTTAAGAAACTGTAATGTGTGTGGATAGCCTATAATGTAGGAAGAAACAAATAAGCAGGAACATAAGAGGAGTAATTAGAGTGCAACCTGAACTTCGAGTTGTAACCATTTGTCAGTTTTCACATAGGATCAGACCAATTATTTTATACTGAGCAGGCTGATAGCTTAATTTTATGTCTGAACATATTCACGAAGTAAATCAAATACTTTTAGGAAGCTTAAAGTATAATTACTGAATAATTACTTTTTTGAGCAGAACATTTTTTGTTACTATGATAAATAAGATAATTCCATGTTAGAATTATAAAGTTATTTGTGGTGATGATTTGTGTATGATTTATGAATTCTAGTTGCTATTATGAAGTTATTGCTGTGAAAACTGCTGTGTCATGTAATGCCTTCTGTGTGAATCCACCATGGACTGACAGGACCTAGCATGTATTCACCAGACTAGGGACAATGGAGATATTTAACTTTAATGAACACTTTGACCTGTCAGTAGATATGCTAAGGATATTTGCTGGAACTGGGAGATTTCCTACTTGTCTGCAGGAAGAGGAAAAGGAGTAAGTGGAAAGTTACCAGAAATAGGACAGACAGTGGTGACAATGGAGGGGTTTAAAGAGGGCTCACTAGGGAAAGGCTCAGGGACACACAAAAAACATTAGGCAGGAGAGAAGGGGATGGACCAGTCAAGATCAGAGAAAGTGAGCTGGGCTAGAGAAGGCTCCATGTTTCATAAAAGTCATGCACTGCAGCTGAAGGATCCTGGATGGCTCCAGATGACTCTGATACCACACCAAAGAATGTGGTGCAGTGGTGAGGAAACTGAGCCAGGGATAATGTGTGTAGGGTTTAATATTTTTGAAGAGAACTGTGTATTTCTTGTGCTATTAAAGCAAGAGAAATACCGTTGTAGAATTTTGTGTGAAGTGCCTGTGCATTTCATGTGTTACATTATTCATGTGCTCCTTGAAGAAGTAGACTGTAGACCCAGAACACCCCATGGCTGGAATTCTGGGAAAGCATGTGTTTAAGTTGGGGGGTTGGAGGGGGAGGGAAGAAGGGAACCTGAGGACTCAGCACAAGTGCTAGAACTGGGTATGGGGCTGTGTGGTCACAGCTCTCTGCAGGGGGGTACCAGATAGAGGTTCTGCACTCCAAGAGTGTGCCCCGAGGCCCTAAAGACAGTGGGAGTGAGTCGGCTCCATTCAGACGCAGGGGGTTAAAACACACAGGATCCAGCAGAGGGAATCCCCTCACAACAGTCTGGTGAGTGGCCAGAAGAGGTGCTCGGCTGGCTCTTTGACATTTGCACCCAAGAATCCATAGGTTAATAAAAAAAACCCATATGCGAGATTCTTGACCCAAAACCACCACAAGTGTAAGAGAGACCCAAACCACCAAATATGTAAGATTTTAAGAGAAACAATAAAAGTACACCTAATTGTTCACACATTTAACCAAACACTCTTCAGTGTGTAATATGAAACTCTAATGTCTAGAACTTCAGACATGACATACTGTATGCTTACTGGTAATAACATATGTCACAAATAGCAATATATAAAAAAATTCACAGACTAAGATCTCATCTTTTCTTACATTCCTTAGAAAATGACTAAGTACTCATTAGTAAGTCTTATCTTCAAATTACACATTGTATATTGATAGCAATAGTCACAGTAAAAGAAATATCAATGTTTCACTGAATTAATTCCTTCCAACAGGAGGAGTAGTCAATGCTTCTCTTATCTAAAAAGGGTTTCACTCGCTCTGTAATCCTGTTATTTCGTGTTCTCTCCGTCTTCTCTGTCTGGGGCATGAATCTATACATAAATTTCTAGGAACCCAACACAATAAAATGCTATTTAAAAAAATCAGCGCTGTAGAAAAAATGTTTAAACATAAAAATATCTGTTTGATCTGATGGCCTAACAGCCGTGTCCTATACCATAATGAAGGATATCTGGGTTTGTTTTTCTTGCACTGAAGACCAAGACTGCCATAGAGGCATGGTGTTTAGCCCTTGGGAAAAGGTAAATCTTTACATCAGCATCGCCAAAAATATGACTGAGGAGTAATTTTGAAAGGCTTTGAAGGGTAGTCTGTCTAGTCCTCTTCAGAGGGAAGGATTGTTGGTGAAACACACACTGATGTAGGGTGTGGATTTCAAATGAGAATAAGAGAAGAATATCTTTTAGGTTCCATCAGGATGCAGTGCACTACTCAAAACTAAAACAAATTAAAACATGCAGACAAAACTGTTCATCACCTACTTTATTATCAAGCTAAACCTGATAATCCAAAAAACTCTGGTTTTAAAAAGTAAATTACAAAAATTAAGTTACCATTGACAGAGTTTTAAAATAACTGACTCAAGAGTGGTCACTGCTAGGAACTTCAGCCAATTATTCTTATAATAGTAAGTGGAAAGAACAAGATTAAACACTGTAAACCAAATGTCTCAGGCAGAAGACAATCAATATTTTTAGCCAATCAATAAACTGCACCAAAGTGATGCCACAGAAAGAGTTCTGCTGATAGATAAACAAGTCAGCGAAATACATCTCATTAATTCATGGTGTAGAACTTCAGCCAGTCTATATAACGTGTTGCTTCAGCTCAGCTACTAGTAACTGGATCAAAGAGCCAAGACTAGGCTCAACGGACTTCTCAATCAAAACTATAACTAGCACCAAAAGGCATCAGAAACAAATAGTTCCAACCAAGGAGGAAACAACTTAAAAGTTATATTCTGAAATCGTGTCTGAGCTGATTGAAAGTCCAGTGGTATTCTTATGCCAGTGAAAAGGCATCAGAAGAAGAATAAACAAATGATGTAACAGACAGGAACAAGTTAGTACAGTGCTGGGGGAGCAAGGAATGAAAAATTCAAGGACAACTTTCAGTACAGATTACTTACAATACAACTCCACTCTGGCACCATCTCGGAGAGCTGGGCATCTTTTCTGAGGGGCCTTAGTAACAGGATGAAGGAAAAAACACCACGCAAAACAATGCTGGGAAAGGGAGAAACACTACCGCCCTCCCTCCTCAGAGGGGCATCATTCTGCAAAAATCTCACATTGAGCTGAGATTCTTAGTATTCCAATTCTACTGAGGGTATAATATAAAACTCTGCCAACTGCAAAAGCCAAGAAAGAAGTACAGCATATAAAGCCCAGAACAAAGCATACTGAAGCTCCGGTGGGCTTCACATAACTTTAGTTCAACAGCCCTGAATTTTAAGGTTACCATATTCTATATTTGTTTCATATAATCTTCTACAGAACTCAAATTACTTAAATTTACAGAATTATTCGCATGGAGTTAGCTGCTCCTATCTAGACCATTTACTGTGGAAGTGAATTCTAAGCACTGGACACACATACAATTAGCACCTTCAAGGTTTACACAGTCACTGATAATGAAACTGAGCAAGCAAACAGAAAGAAACAGTCTCTCTTTTCTTTTATTGACTCCTGATCTGTTTACAAGGATCAATTTGCACATTTTGTTCACTGTAACAAATTAGACCAAGCATAGACTTCAGCATCTTTTATTACAATGGTTCCCAACCTTTTCAGGCAACCATTAATTTACTAGACTAAAACTTTGCTTGTACCAGCCAGCCAGGCAGCAAGAAAATGCTACAATGATATCACTACTAGAGGAAAAGGGGGGAAAAAAAGCTATGTTCACTAATGAGAACTTGGGACTTAAATCAGGCCAAGAGAAAACAGGGCATTGAGTCAGACATGGAATTCCTACATATCTCTGTATAAATGAAATATAGCAGTTCACAGCAACACATGCATTATATTGGGGCTTAGATGCTAAAGTGACGATGGGCACCCATCACTAGATTAGATAAATAAAGAGATGTTTCAGTTGAACAATGAAGATTCTTGAATATGATGAATCTGCTGGTCACCCTGATACCTGATCATTTTTCTAGATACATAGATCATTCACCATATAAGGAAATATTTTAGTGATGAATACTTAGCTCTAGCATGATGGAGGAGGTTAATTATGGCACACCAGCATCAGATCAAAATACACTTTTGCAGATGGGAAACAGCTGGTTCTTACTTCTCAGATGGCCTTGAGAAACTTCTCAGCTGGCCTTTTTTATTATTTTTTATTCCCAGCTAGCTGTTTCTTGCTGAAATGATGAACTCTTTCCTCTTATCAGAGTTTACTAGTTGACAAGCCAGCTGACGGAGCTAAAGTGAGAGAGACAGTCGAGACTGAAGTCATCAAATGTAGAGACACTCAATCTTCCTGAAATTCTGGAAAACTTAGAAGGACCCTGCTTGTCAATGATGCAGCTACCTCACACTCTTTTTTCCTTTGATTTAAAGCAACAAAAACTCATGAAGGATTTTATGTAAATTATTAGAAAAGAACCTGTAATGAACCTGTCAGTAGTACACAATCCCTCCCCACCACCTTCCACCTTTCCTTCAGTCATTTTGTTTTATGGGGAAATGAGATAATAATTCAACAACACATGCCACTTTTTTTCTCTCTGAACACACACATGAATTTCTCAAGAGAAATCTTAACATGACACGCCTGAACACATTTTACCACTAAGCATTCTCTACACATTTCATAGTCAAACTTCACTCCTTTTCACATATAACATCAACTGAAGGGGCCTGAATAATACACCAACTGTAACATTTTATAAAATAAAAAACATTAAGTAACAAATTAATACCTTAGAGAAACACTTTCAAATAATCTGCTTGACAAAAAGTTTAAAAAGGAAAATCTCTAGAGATACATTGACATTTTAAGGAACTATTAGTGACACCAACCAAGTCCAGACTATTGAATTAAATGATATAATAAGTCCACTCCCTACATGAGATTCTGAAAAGAACTTTATGAGAGTTCGATGTCAGTGCTAAAATGAATAAAACTACCTAGCAAATAACTTGGAAACAATACCCAATTAATACATCCTTTACTGGTCATTTCTTCTTCCCCTGCACCAAACAGGGAAACTGAACAAATTCATTAATAGCCTATCCAGTATTGGGGTTTACTAGCAATATTACCTTTTTAATCTGGAATAAAGTCTATGGCTTTGATGTGCTAAAAGATAGATCACCAATTAATTTCTCTGGTCTGTACCTATCTTAAAGGTCTCTTTGTAATGTCCATCAAAATATCACCTTACTACTGATGCCTAGACAGAGATAAACCGAAGTGTTAATACGAAGTTCATCACACAACTTTTAGCAATAGGTCCCATTTACTGAGTTCCAGAAACACAGTACTTTGTTAAGAGTTTCCTTTTTAACTGTTCTTTCCAGGGAGGAACAAAAAGAAAGCGGGATTGCACTGCTTTTTTCCAAATACTTCTGTATACGTGAAGCTGATCTTTGATCCTTCTTAGTGTTATGTCCCAAAAGAAATTTATTTGTAGCTTCATTGTAGCACATATCTTTAAGCATTTTTATTTGTATTTCACAAGAGATTCCCCCCCCCAAAAACGATCACCTTTTTTTGTGTATATTATTTTGCCCTTACATAAACCCCTCAATTCTGCGAGGTGCTGCTGACATAATAGAAGTTGCTGGACCACCCTCAAACAGTATTGACTACACTGGGTGAAGGGAGACTCAGTATCTTTCAGAAAGTGCTCAGCTCTTCACAGAATCAAGCCTTTTATGAAAGGCTAAAAGCAACATAGGGATGCATAAGACAAACAAAGGATGCATCCACATTGCTGCTATACTGATTTACAGTTATAGCCATGAAACTTTGGTAGAGTTTGCACACTAAACAACAGATTAAATACTTACTTGAGATTTACATGTTAAAATGAGAAGAAGAAAAAAGAATTTCTAAATGTTAAACTAAACTGGTCTATTTTCTGAAGGATACACATTTAAAAAAATCTAATTTCAATGCAGCATTCATATTCATCAGGATATTTCATAAAATACTATGTACCACCAGAATGATGTGAGGTTAATTGGAAAGTCTGTGGAGAAATTCCATATTTTTTAAAAATATAGTTTGTTATCATGGAATCATAGAAATGTAGGACTGAAAGGGACATCCAGAAGTCATCAAGTCCACCCCTCTGCACTGTGGCAGGACCCAGTAAACCCAGACCATCCCTGACAGGGGTTTGTCCAACTTGTTTTTAAGAACTGGTGGGGATTCCACAACCTTCCTAGGAGTCTATTCCAGAATTTAGCTATCCTCATACTTAGAAAGTTTTCCCTAATATCTGTCCTAAATCTCCCTTGCTGCAGATTAAGCCAATTACTTCTTGTCCTACCTTCAGTGAACATGGAGAACAATCGATTGCCATCCTCTTTATAACAGCCATTAACATATTTGGAAAGCTGTACTAGGTCCTATCCCGCACCCCCGTCTTCTTTTCTCAAGACTAAACATGTCTGTTTTTTTTAACTTTACCACATAGGTCAGGTTTTCTAAACCTTTTATCATTTTTGTTACTCTCCTCTGGACTCTCCCCAATTTGTCCACATCTTTCTTAAGTGAGGTGCCCAGAATTGGACAAAGACTAGCGCTGAGGCCTTACCAGTGCTCAGTAGAGTGAGACAAGTACCACCCAAGTCTTACATATGACACTCCTGTTAATATACCCCAGAAGGATATTTGCCTTTGTCGCAGCTGCATCGCATTGTTGGCTCATGTACAATTTGTGATCCACTATAACCCCCATATCCTTTTTGGCAGTACTACCAGCTAGCCAGTCATTCCTCATTTTGCAGTTGTGCATTTGATTTTTCCTTCCTAAGTGAACTATGCTGCACGTCTCCAATTAATTTCATTTTGTTGAATTCACAACAATTCTCTAATTTGTCACGGTCATTTTGAATTCTAGTCCTGCCCTCCAAAATGCTTGCAACTCTTCCCAGCTTGGTATCATCTACAAATTTTAAAAGCATACACTCCACTCCATTATCCAAGTCATTAATACAAATATTGAATAGTACCAGACCCAGGACTGACCCTTGTGAGACCCGACTAGATATGTCCCCCCAGTTTGACAGCGAAACATTGATAACTATTCTTTGTGTAAAAAGAAAAGGAGTACTTGTGGCACCTTAGCGACTAACCAATTTATTTGAGCATAAGCTTTCGTGAGCTAAGCTCACTTCATCGGATGCATACTGTGGAAAGTGTAGAAGATCTTTTTATATACAAACAAAGCATGAAAAAATACCTCCTCTCACCCCACTCTCCTGCTGGTAATAGCTTATCTAAAGTGATCACTCTCCTTACAATGTTCCTCTTGTTTTTTCCTACCCCCCCGACGTTCTTGTTAAACCCTGAATATGTGCTGGAAATGGCCCACCTTGATTATCATACACATTGTAAGGAGAGTGATCACTTTAGATAATCTATTACCAGCAGGAGAGTGGGGTGGGAGGAGGTATTTTTTCATGCTTTGTGTGTATATAAAAAGATCTTCTACACTTTCCACAGTATGCATCCGATGAAGTGAGCTGTAGCTCACGAAAGCTTATGCTCATATAAATTGGTTAGTCTCTAAGGTGCCACAAGTACTCCTTTTCTTTTTGCGAATACAGACTAACACGGCTGTTACTCTGAAACCTATTCTTTGTGTATGGCTTTTCAACTGATTGTGCACTCACCTTATAGCAATTTCATCTAGACCACATTTCTCTAGTTCACTGATGAGCATGTCATGTGGAACTGTGTCAAAAGCCTTACTAAAAATCAAGATGCATCACATCTAGCGCTTCTCCCCTATATACTAGGCCAGTAACCCTGTCACAAAAGAAATTAAGTTGGTTAGGTAATATTTGTTCTTGATAAATCCATATTGGCTATTCCTTATAACCCTATTATCTTCAAGGTGCTTTCAAATTGATTGTTTAATAATTTGTTCCAGTATCTTTGTCACTAGTATTCAGTGAATCTGCAGATTATTGTTGATACTAAGAAAACCTGCCTCATTATATGGCTTATACTCACTTCTCTGTAAGAAAATGTACACAGAAAGCAGAAATAATATGGTAGTGTGTAACAGAGGGAGGGATCACCCAGCTCACTGAATTATGATCTTTGCTTTTTTTATTTTTAAGATATTTCATCTATTTCTGACCTCTTAATATCATAATCCTAAAATTGAAGCAAAGAGTTATTATTCATGAGTATGAGTAACAAGGTATGCAATAGGTATTAAAGAAAATCTATCACTTCCTCACACTGCTCACAAAGAAATTCCGTAAGAGAAGCATTTCTTCTTTGATCTTTGTGGTAACAGCTCCTCGTAAAGTGGAAATAGCCCTTCCTCTCAGAATCTCCTTTGCTATACCATTTGCTGCAAGTGTAAACTTGTATACACTACCTGCATATAACATCTGTTCTTCTTAATGCCAGAGAGAACTAACACTAATTATGAGAACTGTGTGTCCCCTGCTCCTCCCCCCCCCGCCCCCAACAATGCATTGCCTCTGCATACTTGCTACCAGGAGAGTCTACAAGGAGTCTTTAGCTGGATTACCAAAACCAAACTGGTTATTGTACTTTATGCATGACAAATAACAAAGAGAAGAACCTTGCTGCAAGCCACAATATAAACGCTTATCTTGATATTATCCAATAGCCATGGGCTCTCCTTTGATTATCTCTGTACAGAAAAGTTGGCCAAAATGTGGCCCCTGGAATTCCAAAATGCTACTCATATTCCTTCATCATTCATGTTGAAATCTAAACAATAAAGACTAAAATCATAGCAACGTAATCTCCATTTTAGGCTGCACTGCAAGTAGGGACCTGCAGTCTCTATTGCCTCAACAGCCGTATAAAAGTAATCTGCTGTTTTATACAAGTTAACTGCAATCTTGGCAAATATCAATGATGCCCTTGGTTGAGAAAACTTCAGACATCACTGCTTTAATGCTTCTAGAAGGCATGTTTCTGCTACCCTTATACTTCAAACCCTCTTATTCTGCTGCAAGGGTGACTAATGTGGCAGAATTGGGTCCACTAGGGAGTCACACACTTTGTTGCTACTGTAGGCAAAGCTCCTTTCACACACCAGGTGTTCCGTCATCACTCCATTCTCCTCCATAAGCTCCCTGTGAGCCACCACCCCATCTGCTTCTGTTTCAGGAAGTCCCTGCAACCCTGCCCCTCCCCCCACACATTCCAGGTGCTCTGTGTGCCTCCCCATTTCCCTGGTCCCCATTCACCCCCTCATGCCAGGGACTCTGTGTGCCCTATTTCCCATGTTCCCCATATGAGCGCTCCTATTCCCCCATATGAGGGGGTTCTCTGTGATGCCCTCATTCCCCCACATGCCAGAGTCTGTGTGTGCCACATTTTCCATGTTACCAGGTTTACCATGGTGCCAACATGCCGGGCGGGCCCCCACATTTGGAAGGGGCCCATAAAGAGACATCTCCAGCCCCAGCGTCTTGGCCGTGGGTCCGACCCCCAGCTGCTTCCATCACAGACAGGGCCTCGGCTGACCCCATAGAGAGAGAGAGAGCCCTCCGCCCCGGACTTCTCCACACACAGCTTCCCGGGGCCCCCCAGCCCAACCATCCCAGAACCCCCACAAGCCTAGCCCCACAGAGACCCACTGCCCCCAGCCCAGCCCCTCAGAGAGCGAGCGAGACTGGTCCCCCCACCCCTTCTCCCCACACACCGCTCCCTGGACCCCCCCCAGCCCAGCCCCACAGAGACCCACTGCCCCCAGCCCCCACCCCCTCCAAACAGCTCCCCAGCACAGCCCCACAGAGACCCACCACCCCTAGCCCCACACGAGACCCGCCCCCCAGTCCTCACCTCCATATAGACCCCCCTCACAATTCCTCCCCCCTTGTGCCCTATTGTCCCTGGCTGGCCCCTTGCTCTGGGAACCGCCTCTGCTCCCCCCGGTGCCATGTCCCATTGCCTCCAGCAGGCTCCTTGACAATGGGGGTCCACAAATATGTTTGGTGCCAGGCCCACAAAAGGTTAATCCAGCCCTGACTTTCCCCCATACCAGGGTAACCCATTCTCCTCTCCATCATGGGCTCTGAATGCCCTCCATCAGAGCTCCATCATTCTTTCCCTCATGCATGCCAGGGCTGTGTGCACCTCAGTTCCCCCCCACCCCCTCAAGATAGCTGAAGCAGATAGCTCTGCTAACCAGATGCCATGGGCTTCATGCGTTCTCATTTTTCCCCTCTCTTGGCTTTTCCCAAAATCAATATGGTTCTGCCCATTGAGATCTAGAATGATCCCTGAAAGTTTTGAATTGTTAGGATACAGCATTCTGAAGTTATGGCATTACACCCAGAGAAATGCCATCAAGTTGAGCGTAAGCCTCGCAAGCTCGACCAAGTACTACCACTCACCATGTTTAAAGTCCAGAACAGACCCTTCCCATTTCTTACTCTTTCAGAAGTAAAAACAACTTCAAAATGCCACAGAAAAGGAATTAATGCTCAAAATAGTTGAAAACAGTTTGTAGCTACACTTCCTATTCTTTAAAGCTGGCCATACAGAAAGATTGGAAGAGACCTAGTGTCTTACTCTTCTGTCTAGAGCACAGAAGACAGTAGTTCCTGTTTTAGTTTGTGCACTTTCAATATTACACAGAAAAATTCATCAAAGAACAGGATGGAGCTATGGGTGATTCTGGATAAATAATGCTACTAATATAGGGTCAAAGTCAAGCCAATATTAGCATCAAACTATGCTAAAATGATTCTCCCTCATTTATTTCCTTTTCTCTGAATGGTAGCTCTTCTGAAAAGCTCCTGCCTCAAAAAGACTAACTAAAATGCCAGTGGGTAACAATTTGAAATCCACAGCAGAGAAGTATTACAGTCACATTTAATTATATGATTCACTGCTTCTTCTTTAACATGCAATAAACAAGGCAATAAATTAGAAAATATTTTCTACAGTCTGTTCCATTAAAATTATTTTCTTTTTAAGCTTTGTGTCAACAAGAAAAATTCATTATTTCTATGGCATTTTAGTACTATTGAAACTTGCAAGAATATTACAAAACAGATTTATCTTTCATTGTTATAAATGTTTAACTGGAAACCAGCTGTGTGGATGTCAGTTTTAAGACTTCAAATTTCTGTATTATAGATTTAAAATAAAAAAAACCCTATGTTAATAAAATGTTAAGGTTGAAAGTTTAAACATAATGAAGTCTGGAACTTTTAATGTATGGTCCCCACAGTAATCATAACTCATCCCATTGCATATAGTATCAATCTAATTGGGTACTACTTTATTCTGCATAGAACTATAATGTGGCTGAGTTAACACTATTGTGGGAGCCATAACTTACAAATTTCCTAATTTTTGTGTATTTAAATTCTCAACTTCACTCTGGCATCAGCATACTTTTTAGCACTGAACTATCTTTAAAAGCAACTATGAACAAGAGAAAAGGTCTAGTATATTAAATGTAAAATGAATTCATATCAAAATGTGTGTTCTCCGGTGCCTCCTTGAGGTTTGTACCTGAGGTTGTAGGCCTAATGGGTTACCTATGTTGAACACTTTACGCAAGGAAGCTTAAATTTCTCAAGTATCATGCATAGTATGGGATCATGTCTGTGTCATAATATATATGAGCAAAACAGTCAAATTATGGTTGCACAAGCAACCTTCATTCTGACATTTTCCAACTTCTGACTTTTTCTGACTTTACTAATTTTCTTTTAATACTGTTTATGTGTTCGTAATTTCCTACATTTTAAAAAAATCCTAACTGAAAAAAATCAAATTCCATGATGTGGCATCATATTGACACCCACATGGGTCATCAGCAGGACTGGAACCTTTAAATCCATTGCACAGCACTCCACTGCTTGAACTAATGGATTAACTGATAGCAGCAGTAGGTTATCATCATCTATGTGGACCAGCTCTAGAGGCAGATGGGACTGGGAATGCCAGTGAGTTTCACAGATATTTGCCAAGAGCAGAGGAATTGTGAGACTCTGGGATCTTGGGTTTCATTCCAATCTCCGAAGGGAAATGTCACATCTGCCATTCCCATTAAGCATGACCTCTTCTGCCCAATCCACTCCACCCTGTCCTTATCCCAGTCTTAGGCCTGGTCTATGGGGTTAGGTCGAATTTAGCCACGGTAGGTCGATTTTAAAATGAATGCATCCACACAACCAACCCTGTTCCGTCGACTTAAAGGGCTCTTAAAATCAACTTCTGTACTCCTCCCTGACAAGGGGAGTAGTGCTAAAATCGACTTTGCTGGGTCGAATTTGGGGTAGTACGGACGCAAATCGACAGTATTGGCCTCCAGGAGCTATCCCAGAGTGCTCCATTCTGACTGCTCTGGACAGCGCTTTGAACTCTGATGCACTAACCAGGTAAACAGGAAAAGCCCTGGGAACTTTTGAATTTCATTTCCTGTTTGGTCAGCATGGCGAACTCAGCAGCACAGGTGACCATGCAGTCCCCCCAGAATCGTAGAACGTTTCTATGCTCTCCCTATCATCTCCGTCCCTGAGGTTATTGCAGATTAGAAGGTGAAAAAAACGCACTCGCGATAACATGTTTTCCAGCCTCATGCAGTCTTCCCACACTGATAGGGCACAGCTTAATGCATGGAGGCATTCAGTGGCAGAGGCCAGGAAAGAATTAAGTGAGTGTGAAGAGCAGAGGCAGGACATGATGCTGAGGCTAATGGGGGAGCAAACGGACATGACGAAGAGTCTGTTGGAGCTGCAGGAAAGCCAACAAGAGCACAGACCCCTGCTGCATCCATTGTATAACCGTCTACCCTCCTCCCCATGTTCCATAGCCTCCTCACCCAGACGCCCAAGAACGCAGGGGTGGGAAGGCTCTGGGCACCCAGCCACTCTACTCCAGAGGATGGCCCAAGCAACAAAAGGCTGTCATTTCAAACAGTTTCATTTTCATTGTGGCTACAATAGGCAATGTGGCCTTGTCCTTCCCTCCTCCCCCACCCCACCCGGGCTACCTTGTCCGTTATCTCATTTTTTAAAAAATTAATAAAGAAAGAATGCATGATTTCAAAACAAATAGTTACTTTACTTTGAAGGGGGGAGAGTGGTTGGCTTACAGGGAATTGAAATCAACAAAGGAAGCAGGTTTGCATCAAGGAGAAATACACACAACTGTCATACCGAAGCCTGGCCAGCCATGAAACTGGTTTTCAAAGCCTCTCTGATGCGCAGCGTGCCTTGCTGTGCTCTTCTCATCACCCTGGTGTCTGGCTGCTCAAAATCAGTTGCCAGGCAATTTGCCTCAACCTCCCACCCCACCACAAATGTCTCCCCCTTACTCTCACAGATATTATGGAGCACACAGCAAGTAGCAATAACTATGGGAATGTTGGTTGCGCTGAGGTCTGACCTAGTCAGCAAACAGCACCAGCAAGCTTTTAAACATCCAAAGGCACATTCTACCACCATTTTGCACTTGCTCAGCCTATAGTTCACAGAATCATAGAATATCAGGGCTGGAAGGGACCTCAGGAGGTCATCTAGTCCAACCCGCTGCTCAAAGCAGGACCAATCCCCAATTTTTGCCCCAGATCCCTAAATGGCCCCCCTCAAGGATTGAACTCACAACCCTGGGTTTAGCAGGCCAATGCTCAAACCACTGAGCTATTCCTCCCCCCAGCTGAACTGCTCCTTACTACTATCCAGGCTTCATGAGCCATGGGAGCAAGGGGTAGGACTGGGTAGGTGCGACTGTGCGGTGCTGCCGGCTGGGAGAGCAGCCTGAGGCAGAAGCCTCCAGCTCACATGATATTCCAGGCAGGACTGAATCTCCATATGACGAAACTTAAAGAAGAGAATGACCTTGAGTCTCTGGCTCCCATTCGATGCTCTAAGAGGAGACTAGCCATGTCTGTCCAGGCGCCCCTGATCAACCTCACTGAGGTCTGCCAGGAGCACCCAGGAGACATACGACAGCTATCAGTCCTACTGCATCATCTGCCATGAAGGCAAGGAGCTGCTGCTGTGTAGCAATGCAGTACCACATCTGCCAGCAGCACCCTGGAGACGTACGGTGACGGTGAGCTGAGCGGGCTCCATGCTTGCCATGGTATAGCATCTGAACGCCAGGAAAAGAGGCACGAAACGATTGTCTTACATTGCTTTCACAGAGGGAGGGAGGGGGGCCTGATGACATGTACCCAAAACCACCCGCTACAATGTTTTTGCCCCATCAGGCAACCAAGAATTCCAATGGGCAGCAGAGACTGCGGGAACTGTGGGATAGCTACCCACAGTGCACCGCTCTGTAAGTTGATGCTAGCCACTGTAGTGAGGATGCACTCCACTGACTTAATGCGTGAAGTGTGGACATATGCAATCAACTGTATAAAAATAGTTTCTAAAAATTGACTTCTATAAAATTGACCTAATTTCATAGTGTAGACATTCCCTTAGTTCTCTTTCCCATCCTGGCTCCTTGTCCCAGTCTTACTTTCTTCACCTAGCCAGTCCCCGTCTCCACCCCTCAGGCTTCTCAGTCCAGTCCATCGAGTCCTTGTTTCACCCCTTTGGACTCCCATCCCAACCTGGCCCCCACTCTCAGTTCCAGTCTCCTTGTCAAGCCATTCACAGTTTCCTTGTAACCCCTCACATCTCCTTGCCCCCAATTTCCTTACCTGACCACTGCTAGTTACCCCCCAGCCCCTCATTCCTTATCCCCAGTCTAAATCACTTCTAGTTCCAGTTCCTCCCAGCCCTGGCTCTTGATCTGATTCATTTTTCCCAGTCATTCTGACCTCCAGCTGCCCACATTCCTCATCCACACTTGCTCCTAGTCTACCTCTCCATGCTCTTTGTTCTGTCTCAGTGTCTCCCTACTTGACCCTGGCTCTTGTCCCAGTCTCTTTGCATAGCAGTTCCAGTTCTCCACCTAGTACCTAGCTCCTCATCAAACCTGTGTCCCTCCCCACTTACCTTCTTCCCCCATCTGATCTCAGCCTCCTTCCAACCTACTGGCTTCCAATCTCCTGCACTCAGTTTCCCTCTCGGCCACCCAGTCTCCTTGCCCAGCCAGTCCCAGCCTCCTCCACCCTAGGACCCAGTGTCCCCACATCCTTAACATCCAGTCTCTGTTTTCCCCTGTGCCTCATAGACTCCTTCTCCTGACCTTCTTCCCAGACCCCCAGCAGATCTGGCTCTTGTTACCTCTAAATTCAAATCAGGCAGCTTTTTCCTATGTTTGTCTCACTGTCTGAGCCCCCTGCTTTCAGTTCAGACACCCAGATCCAGCATGGGCAGTAGCAACCCACAGCTGCAATTTCATGGAAAGTCCTGCTCAGCCTTGGGCTGGAACATGCCTAGTGTAGACAGAATCTTCAGTGAATTTAGCTGTAAAGTTCTAGCAAGTCTCTACTAAGTATGGGTGGACCGTGCTTTTTCAAAGGTTTATAATTTGGTCAAGCTTGGGCAGATTTGTATGAGAAGAACAAAAAGCATATCGCTGACACAAAGGCCACCCCTCTGCCAAATTGCAAGTCTCTGCTCCAAAGCATAGGAACTCTAGAGCTTCTCAAACAAAGATTACCAGGATAGATATGAGGAAACATGAGGAAAACATATTTTTTCCTAAACTTGTTCTCAGAAATGACTGAACCATTTTGGCAGAAATTCTCCAAATATTTAGCCTGAAGCAGACACCTAATATGGAATATTTTACCCCAAATGGTTAATTTTCAAAGTTATAAGCAACTGAAAACAAGACCTTATAATTGGAAGTGTTGGGCAACCTTAATATCAGATGGTGCTACCAGCCCCACTTATAACACAGGTCTTTGAATGCAAGAGCTAAAACACGTGTGTCCACATCATTCTGGATAGCCTAAAAGGTCTTACACAAATGGATGGGAGAAATAACCTCATGAATGAAATCCTGGATCGTGTATGTACATTTCTGATATGTCTATATTATTTTATTACATATATGAGGGGTCATCAGCTCTGGAATAGGCTTCCCCACCGTATGAAATAGCACAAGTCTATCGACCATGCAGTGTACACCGAAATCCTATTTACATGGGCTGCTGCAAAGATGGACTTTTGAGAGAAATCAGAATTGTGTGTTCTGAGGGCAGCTTCTTTTTCTAATTTAGGGCAGGGATGCCTAGAGCCTTGAGTAGGATCCTTGTTGTTCTCTCTCTAAATCTAAATAAATAAATGAATGAGAAAGATCATACAGTAAGAGATGCTTCCTTTGTAACTTCAGTAAGGTCACTCTTTGTTTTTAGAGGAAATGGTACAAAACAAACAAAACTGATTTACAAAACTTTGTGTTATTACAGATTTATATTCAAAATTACCAAAAACTAAAGTATTAATCTTGTTTTTTTTTTAATTTTTGTTTTTTAGGTGTTGCTACTGGTAGGGTATTTTATCTGAATTTTACAAAACTGCTAAAGATAAGATAAAAAAAATTGACAATTAAGGTCCTGATCCTGCAAACACTTAAACAGGTATTTAACTTTATTCCTATGAATACTCCCATTGAGTTCAATGGGATTACATATGTATATAAATGTTTGCAATATCAGGGGCTAAAACTGTATTTTTATTTAAAAACAAAACACTTCTCTCAGTGGCATAAAATTTGGCACCTCAAAACAAAAATGCTTTAATGTTAACACTGAAACATTAGACTTTCAATACATGAACAAAATTACTGTGAACATTTTTAAACAGAACAACACTTTAAAAAATAGGAGCTGAAAATTAGGCCCTTCAGTCCATTTTTAGGCACCTAAGAGTGGGATTTTCAAGGGTACCTATGTGACTCAGGAGCATATATCCTATTGTCTTGAAACTGCATACCCTGATGCTGGTGTATAGCCTGGTGAAAGCATCACACATTTCTTCACTTCTGGGATTTTAATACATAGGAAGGTGTTGGGTTGTGGTGTTTGCAAATGCAGGCTGGGCTATATGCTTATCAAATTTTGTGTTAAGAGTTTGTGTTTTTCTCATAATAAGGATGCTAAAGAGGGCCTGGATTTGTGTTTTTTCAGCAAAAATTAACATTTTATGTGCAAAAATTCTTAGTAGTAAAAAAACCCTACATAAAATCTGAAATTCTATGAACAATTAAAAACTAATTAAAGAAATAAAGACAAAACATCCATATAATCAGTTTGAGACCATAAAATGGCAAGCAGAGAAATAACATGAAAATAAAAATCTGATTTAAATTAAAAAAATAGATTTATAAAAATAATCTGATTTAAATACGGAATCACAATTTTTAAAAATCAACTACTTTAAATAAACTTCTGCAGGTTATTAAGGCAAATAAGATTATTTAAAAAAAAATCTTAGTGAAAATGTTCATGGAAATAATAGTCAGCCATGAGAGTAGATGGGATAGAAATCAAAGGGCTATTCATACTTGGGAACATACACTAAACACCAACTGGAGTCAAAAAGAAATTCTCCCCATAGATTATTGCAAAATAAGGAACAATGCATGAAGTTTATGCTTTCTTCTGATGGGCATTCTATAGGTCACTGCCAAAGACAGGATATCTAACTAGACAGACAATTGTTGTGGGGAAGCAACTATGAGGTTCCTGTGAAACAGACAGTAACCCATCACCACTTTTAAGACAATAAAGGAAAATTTTACTAGAATAAAATTGCCTACAAATAGTTACACTGCACTCTAAAGAGTTAAGCTAGGCTTTGATCAGATGGTTTTGCTCCTTTATATTAAAATAAAAGAACAGCAATTAGTACGTTATTTAAATCCTGTTTGCCCTGATACTGTCCACATTACTTGCATTTCATGTCTTGCCAACATCTTTACAGAGTAAACTCCAATCTTACCAAGAGACTGGCCCGAGGGGAGGTGTGGGGGGGCGGGGGGAGGAAGCCTTTATGCTGAAAATAATGAAAATAACAAAGGAGCCATTTTACTGCTGCAAACTCTGACAATTTCCTCTTTGCATTAAAAAAGATAATAAGTGTCAAGCCCGTTATTAAAGCATATGACAGCTTTTAGAAAAAGGACAGCATACCCAACTCTGCAGTTAGTCAGTGTGGACACATGGGAAAAGAGCAAACAGTTTTTCTAACAGATTTTTTTGTATCAATGCCAATATGGCAACTAATATGAAAATGTTATTACTGTACTTTAATTCTTCTTCCAGCCTTTTTAATAACATTTTTCTCTAATTGATTCTGAGAAGCTACTTTGTGGACAAGCAGAAGTGTTTCTAAAAGATGTGGCATTAAGGACAAGACATGAGGTCAAATCAAGCTGTGACAACTTTTCAGACCCTTAAAGAACAGTTACACTGCTCATGGCATATCCTTGGGACTCATTTGCAGTCAGTGTAGCAAAGCACTGTTCTTAGGCTATGGAATGCGTCTCCCTGAGGAAATGCCAACCAATCTTGAGGAAGATGTTGTTCCTCTGCTGCTCTAATGTTTTGGGTTGAACAACAATTACAATCACTCCCACTCAATCCCAAAGTCAGGAGAGGAAATAGTGGCAGCAAGACTATGGCGGCTTCAGGAGATGGTTCTAGAGACTCATTTCTCTTATCAGCTTGATCATTATGAAGTTCTGAGCAAGGGGGGGAAGTGAAAGGATGAAGAGAAAGTAGAGCTACTCCACCAGCCTCTTTAACAGAGGGTTTTACAGAAAAGTGAATTAGAGGAATTTCCATTTCCTTTGATAACAAGGCTCCACAGATCTCATCCCAAATTTTATGTTGCTATTGAAATTCTGGGCTAGCTTTTCCAGTGTAACTGGACAAAAATACCCCACACCTTCAGAAGCATCAGCAAGTCAAATTCTTCATATGAACTTATATACAGCCTCTATATCACAATGAGGGAGAGAAGTTAGAAAATAAAAATGTAATGGGGTTGTCATCCATTGGAGAAAAGCTTGCTATCATTAAAAAAGGACAGTTAATCTGAGTTTTTAAAAAATGTGTATATAAAAAAATTGGCATTTTAAATAGATAGCATACCTGGACAGAGAGAGAGAGAGAGAGAGTGAGTATGTGTGCGCGCACGCACATGCATTTTAAGTTAACGGTTTTTCTGTACACCTGTTTAGAAGGCTCTTTGGGCAGATAAAAGAGAAACACAAAACAACATATTTAAGGCCCACCTTCTCTCCCTTCCCTTTTATCTCTGCACACAACTATCTGTGCTGCTTGTTTAGTTTCAACTCTGCTGCTCCTGTTTCCAGTGAAACAGGACCTGGGGAAAGATGTGCATCATCTACAAAATGGTGAAAGTGGATATTTACAAAGGAATAGCAAACATACAAAGTAAACAAAAGTGATGAAAGAAAAAATAAAAATGTTCACATCTATTTCACTTCATAAGGTTTATTTGTAACAACAGGTAGGTGCAAAGTTTTCAGATGGAAATGTGATTTTTTTTTAGTTGACTGTATACCTTTAATTAAAAGTAGAGAAAAGTAGATGCTGGACATACACTCACCTCACACACAGCCCCACACCCCTTGAGACATATAATTCATATATCATGAGAAAAAGAGTCATTGGTCAAGTGCTTCAACAACTAAAGGTCACTGCTTATTCTCTAGACAAAAAGAACCCAAAGAAGCTAAATTAATTTGGTTGTGTCTTGTGGGGAGGAGGCAGGACTGCAATCTGAAGACATTTTTAGCATGGAAAAGCACAACATTAGTCACCAGTTAGTCAGATATGAAACTAGAAAAGTCATACAGTACAGTGAATGGACCTGGGAGTTCATCCTAATAGAGAAGACTAGAGAGTATATGTGAATCATGTCATGAATACTCAGGTAGACTCAGTGGGTAGACAGCAGCAAGAGAGCAGCCGCCAATGTGGCATGGCTGTGAAAAAGGCTAATGAAACCCTAGGATGCATCAGGCAAGATATATCCAGTAGAGACAGGGAAATGTTAGTACTATTATACAAGGCACTGGTGAGACCTCATTTGGAATACTGTATGCAATTCTGGTCTCCTATGTTTAAGGATAATGAATTCAAACTGGTACAGGTGCAGAGAATGGCTATAGGATGATCAGAAGAATGGAAAACCTCCCTTATGAGAGGAGACAAAGAGTTTGGCTTGTTTAGCCTAACCAAAAGAAGGTTATAGGGAGAGAAGATTGTTGCCCATAAATACATCAGAGGGATAAACACTAGGGAGGGAGAGGACTTATTTTAGTTAAGGCTGGTGTTGGCACAAGAACAAATTGATATAAACTGGCCACCAGCAAGTTTAGGCTTGAAAGTAGATGAAGGTTTCTAACCATGAGAGGAGTGAGGTTCTCGAACAGCCTTCCAAGGGGAGTACTGGGGGCAAAAAACCTAACTGGCTTCAAGAGTGAGCTTGATAAGTTTATGGAGAGAGAGGTGGCATGATTGGACAGTGTGACGCTCTGTACCTCGGGGGAACACCTTACACCCCTATGTTCATCTTTATAAAATGATTGTGTGGTATCCAATGCAAAGTTTGTCATGTTGGGTGTCTTTGGAAGGCTCATGATGCACTGAGCATGGTTATTATAGTGATGTTATAGTAATTGTTACAGTAATGCTATACGTTATAATTTAATGTATGTAGTTATGAGGCCGAAAACATATCCTCATGGCTTAAAATAAGCCCAGGCAAAAATTCTCCAAGAGCAGAGAGGTAGTTCACATCTCATCAGGGCAGGTATGGGACAAACCTAGCCCAGCAAAACAAAAGATGTTGGCCTAGGCACCAACAAAAGAAACTGTTAGACTCTCCAGTGAGTCACCTCCCTTTCCTTTGGTCAGTTTGGAACTGCGATGAGTTAATGCTCATCTGACTCTGAAGGAGGGGAGGCAAAGCCAAGAGGAAAGAAAGGACATGAAAAAAGGGAGAGACATTTTCCATGCTCTCTCTCTCTTCCACCTACATCTACAGACATCACCACCACCACGTGACCGAAGCACTGATCAAAGGGGAGAGAACCTGGCTGAAGAGCAACCAGCCAGCCTGTGGTGAGAAGCATTTAAGTTTGTAAGGGCACTGAAAGTGTTAAGACAGCTTAGAATGTGTTTTGCTTTTATTTCATTTGACCAAATCTCACTTGTTATGCTTTGAGTTATAATCACTTAAAATCTATCTTTATAATTAATAAATCTGTTCGTTTATTCTACTTGAAGCAGTGCGTTTGGTTTGAAGCGTAACAGAGACTCTCCTTGGGATAACAAGCCTGGTACATATCAATTTCTTTGTTAAACTGACGAACTCATATAAGCTTACAGTGTCCAGCGGGCATAACTGGACACTGCAAGATGGAGGTTCCTAGGGCTGTGTCTGGGACCGCAGATATTGGCTAGTGTCATTCGCTTTGCAAGTAGCTGGGAGCAATTTACATGCCAGAGGCTGTGCATGAACAGCCCAGGAGTGGGGGTTCTCACAGCAGAGCAGGGTAAGGCTGGCTCTCAGAGTCAAGGATTGGAGTGACCTAGCAGATCACTGGTCCATATAACACAGAGGGGAATGTCACAGACAGATGTGGCCAATCCCCAGCTGCTAGTAGTGAATATTTCCGCAGTGGTCAGTGATGGGACACTAGATGGAGAATGCTCTGAGTTACCACAAACAATTCTTTCCCAGATGTCTGGCTGTTGGATCTTGCCGAAATGCTCAGGGTCCAACTCACCGCCGTATGGGAGGCTGGGAAGGAATTTCCCCCGGGTCAGATTGGCAGAGACCCTGGGAGATTTTCACCTTCCTCTGCAGCATGGGGCATGGGTCATTTGCAGGTTTAAACTAGTGTAAATGGTAGATTCTCTGTAACTGGTAGTCTTTAAATCATCATTTGAGGGCTTCAATAACTCATCCAGAGTTTATGAATCTATTACAGTAGTGGGTAGGTAAGGTTTTGCAGCCTGCAAAGTGCAGAAGGTCATATTAGATATTCATAATGGTTGCCTTCTGGGCTTGAAGTCTATGTGTCTATGCGAAAGGTGGAAAATCACAACAATGGCAATGTCTCTAGGTTAAAGAGAGATTAAAGAATTATAAAGCCCTTTACCTGTGTTTTTCCCGATAAGGTTTCTCATATAATATTTAATGGAGGCAGTTAAAATAACCTCTGATTTTGATATACCTTACACACAAACCTCCAGCTACTGTGGAACATTAATTTCAATGTGCATGCTGGGATGATGCTCGAACAGTCCTTTATGTCAAGGGCTGCTTTTAACTGCAAGCATATTTTTTCATGTGAGGCATCCAGTATAATGTTGAGAGAAAAACTTACATTTTTAATTTTATGGCAGACTCCACGCACACAGTTATCTGTTGGCGAGAGCTATTGGACACTTGTACATTCAAAGGCCCCCTTTTCTTTAGGCTACCCTTTAACTCAGTCCCTTCATCATGAAACTTTTTCTCTAAGACAGCTTTGAAACTGTTGTCAATACCTCTCTACAGACCAGGAGGGACAGGGTGTAAGTCATTTTCACACCATATTTGATATATAGTAGCCTGGAAAATGGTAGCCATGAAGTTGAACCCAGATCTTTTGGGTGACAGTGTAACATACTGTCGTTCTATATAATCAACTTTAGATATCATTTCTTCTTCAGTAAACACTTCCATTACTAGTGGTCCTTTTTATTTTCCTTGATTTAGCTTTGATCTGTTTTAAAGTTCATGACTGGCAAGATGTCTTCAGCTACCTGTTTACAAAACCTTATGTAAACAAAATTTAGGAATTCTTTTCAGCCGTAATTCACTTTGAAATAAATTCATTGTCTACCAACAACTCTTACCAGCATTTAAAAATCTCTTCTCATTTCTACAATAAGAAAACTTGTCATAGAACTTTGATATGTCAAGACACAAGATTTCCAACAGTTGACAAGAATGTCTGAGGAACAGTGGGGCGTGGAGGAGGGGAATAAACATGGGGAAATCATTTTACTTTGTGTAATGACCCATCCACTCCCAGTCTCTATTCAAGCCTAGAGTTAATTGTATCCAGTTTGCAAATTAATTCCAATTCAGCAGTCTCTCGCTGGAGTTTGTTTTTGAAGTTTTTTTGTTGAAGAATTGCAACTTTTAGGTCTGTAATCGAGTGACCAAAGAGATAGAAGTGTTCTCCAACTGGTTGTTGGATGTTATAATTCTTGACGTCTGATTTGTGTCCATTTATTCTTTTATGTAGAGACTGTCCAGTTTGACCAATGTACATGGCAGAGGGGCATTGCCACCTGCTGAAGTGAAGGAACAGATTGACAGAGCCAGAAGAGTACCCAGAAGTCTCCTACTACAGGACAGTCCCAACAAAGAAAATAACAGAACACCACTAGCCATCACCTTCAGCCCCCAACTAAAACCTCTCCAACGCACCATCAAGGATCTACAACGTATCCTGAAGGACGACCCATCACTCTCACAGATCTTAGGAGACAGGCCAGTCCTTGCTTACAGACAGCCCCCCAACCTGAAGCAAATACTCACCAGAAACCACACACAACACAAGAAAAACACTAACCCAGGAACCTATCCTTGCAACTAAGCCCGTTGCCAACTGTGTCCACATATCTATTCAGGGGACGCCATCATAGGGCCTAATTACATCAGCCACACTATCAGAGGCTTGTTCACCTGCACATCTACTAATGTGATATATGTCGTCATGTGCCAGCAATGCCCCTCTGCCATGTACATTGGTCAAACTGGACAGTCTCTACGTAAAAGAATAAATGGACACAAATCAGACGTCAAGAATTATAACATTCAAAAACCAGTCGGAGAACACTTCAATCTCTTTGGTCACTCAATTACAGACCTAAAAGTTGCAATTCTTCAACAAAAAAACTTCAAAAACAGACTCCAATGAGAGACTGCTGAATTAGAATTAATTTGCAAACTGGATACAATTAATTTAGGCTTGAATAGAGACTGGGAGTGGATGGGTCATTACACAAAGTAAAACGATTTCCCCATGTTTATTCCCCCCCTCCAACCCACACTGTTCCTCAGACGTTCTTGTCAACTGTTGGAAATGGCCCACCTTGATTATCACAACAAAATGTCCCCCCCGTCCCACTCTTCTGCTGGTAATAGCTCACCTTAAGTGATCACTCTCTTGTTACAGTGTGTATGGTAACACCCATTGTTTCATGTTCTCTATGTATATATATCTCCCCACTGTATTTTCCACTGAATGCATCTGACGAAATGAGCTGTAGCTCATGAAAGCTTATGCTCAAATAAATTTGTTAGTCTCTAAGGTGCCACAAGTACTCCTTTTCTTTATGGCATGAAAGTACTTCTTACTCCCATAGAGAAAAAATATGTTAAGGTTGAAAGTTTATATCAGTAACTTAAGGCTTAAATACATTACAGGTATGTTCTAGTAATTCAAAATCAAGCACTACAAATTCAGAATGAAGGCTATACTTAACAAAAATGCAGAATTAAGGCACCCACACAACATTAAACTTTGTCCTGTATTAATGTCATGCAATAACTATGCAATTACGATTAAAGCAGTAGTTCTCAACCTATTAATCATTGTAAGCCACATATGCAGCCCACAATGTGTTACCCGGGCTGCAGGTTGAGAATCACAGCACCCCTCCTCCCAAACCCTCCCCTCACACCACTATGTCCAGTGCCCCCAGCCCAGAGACCTCCTCCACAGAGTGGGGCCAGGAACAGAGCCCCGGTGGCGGGGCCAGGCGGCAGGGACCCCGGAACCCATTGTGCGAGGCCAGGCGGAAGCCCCGACCTGACCCCAACGCCAAACCTGACCCCAAACGCTCACTGTGTGGGGACCGGGCAGCAGCCCCGACTCTGGATCTTGCTGTGCAGGGCCGGATGGCAGCCCAAACCCGATCCCGCAGCCAACCCTGATTGCTGCTGTGTGGAGCTGGGTGGCTGCCCTGTCCTTGACCCCGGACCTTGGTGTGTGGGGCCAGGTGACAGTCCCAACTCCAACCCTGCTGTGCAGGGCGTGTGGCAGCTCCGACCCTGACCCTGCTGTGGGGGGCTGGCAGCAGCCCTGACCCTGGGCCCTGCTGTGTGGCAGTCCCGGCCCTGGACCCTGCCACGCTTTAGCATACAGCTGGGTTGCAGCTGTGTGCTAATTAAGCCACATGTTGCCTGTGGGCTGCAGGTTGAAAACCATTGGAATAAGGTATAATAATGTTTATGGCCCAGATCCCTAAGCCCCCATATTTTAGCTCTTATGATATTCCTATATCAATAGTGGGAATTTCCTTATTTTTAATTATTTTTTAAAAACTATCTTACATGAACACCAAACAAGAAACTGAAAGAGAATGTTACCATGCAATATTTCTAGTAATAGGATGATATGTAGTATCACCCTTAAATATTTTTTTCAAGCTTTAAACAGCAGATTCAATGAAGCACTGCAGAGTTGCCAGAGTGTCCGAGCCAGATAAACTGGATTTATAGCTGCTTTGCATTGCCAGTGCTGTGGAAGGTAGCTGAAGCATCTGGCAAATGTGGCCCTTAATATTAATTTACTTATAGATATAGATGGCTACGTTAATTGGCACAATGTGAAGAGAAAACCCCATCTCCAATATGTTTGTTCTTTATGGGTTTCCCCTGCACATCTGCCCCAGTTCCCCCACCACTGCCATCTCAATGCACAGTCGAGCCAAGGCAGTAGGGCCACAGAGAGCCTTCCAAGCACTGATAGTCAAACTAGTATGTGGACACAGAATCTTTAAACAGCAGAGCCAGTTGGGCCAAATAAACTACCAGTCAGTAGTCTTGAAACATGTCCAGTCTCCTCATATGACTGATTCATTACAACCAATAGAAATGTTGCACACAAATAAATTGTACTGAAAGGGTGGCAATTAGTTGAATTACCTCTGATGTCACAATGTCCCATTTAAGAGTTACCTGAACCAGTCTGTAGCCTATATAACCAAAGCAATTATATACAACAATCATTAATAACTTAGTTTAATTACAACCTAATTTTTTCAAATATAGCCTATGTGTACAATTTCAATTAACATTAACTATATGGAAAATTTTAAGACTCTGCCTTATTATTTTAAGATGGTTTGGACCAAAGAAAAGACTGACAGATGCTAAATTACTTAGACAATTATAACTAAATTTTTACTTAGGGACTAACAAATTTACTTGTAAAATCTCACACAACTGGGTACAGATTGAATCGTCTAAGTGCTGTAAGTATGGGGAGGAATACAGTATTTTTCATACAAATAAGAGATCGTATCACTGCTTTAAGTGCAAATTAGAGCTCAATCTTAAACCTGGAGTTGTGCTCAGTGCCTACATAATAAGTAGTACAAAGTAAATTTCATTACCCAAAAGTTTGGGAGTGAAGCCCCACTCAAAGGAAATTATATCAGTCATTCCCCCTACAATCCCTTTGTGCATTGAAGGCCTACTCATATTAATTTATAGATCTTCTGCATTTCCTCTTGCCCCCCAAAAGGTTGCATCCCACACTTTGGGAAATGCTGGACAAAACTTATACAACATGATAGACAACAAAACAAAACAGCAGTGAAAACTTGGTGGCTTACATAGGCTAGTTCAGAGCTAAATTAACTTGAAAGTTAACTTCCTTATCCCCTGAACTGGAATATTGCAGGGGCACTGCTGGTTGAAAAGAAAGCACATAGTAAATAGATGAATGCTGACTGAACTATTATAATACCAGATAGATAAGGGAACTTATGTAAAATGACTATACTACAGTATTATAATAACGAATGGAATATAATTAAATAATGAAAACAGACAGACATTACAAAATACTACAGAAATGTACTTGAAGCTGAAGAAAACATACATGATGTTGTATTGTATTATGTAAGAAACAGCATGTGAAGATACAATTGATGATTGCCTTGTAATTTTTTTAATGTATACATTCAGGGGGGCTTGAATGCTTGTACGTTCAAGCACAGCTTTGGTTTTTCATGATGAATAATTAAACATAGAAACAATACTTAAACATAATATTATCCCTTACCAAAAACTACCACCACCTTTTAGTTTTCCTTTCTTGTTACCACTTCAGTAGCTGTGTATCCTATATCATTTCAGTCCTAATTAAAACATAAAATGTCTTTAAGAAATGTTACGTCCTAATTTACCGCTTAATTTAATCTTATCGGTCAAACACTGCTAACACTGCATCTCTTAAACAGAACAAACTTATCTATTATCACACACCAAAAACCACATTAAAAGGAACCTTGCACTTCTGACAGATGATAGTAAAAGCAAGGAAATTTACAGTTAAAGAAGAAATACATCATACATCCTCCTGATACCTAATTGCAATGTGTTGCTTTAAGAGAACCATTACAGTGATGTTCCATAGTGCCTACATATGGGAGGATATATGACAAGTTTCACTCTTATCTTTGCTTTTATTATTTTCTCTCTATTCTACTTAGCAGTCTTTTAATATAAGGGGAAAGAAACACAAAAGGTCGTGCTGCAGTGCCCTGAACTCCTTGATGGGTGGGGAGACTACACCTTCATTGCGCAACAATGACCCCCTGCAGTAAATTAAAGAGTGACACTGATTGGCTCCAAAGGGAGTTCAGTAAAGGAGAACTTGAAAAAACAGATGATGGTTACCATTTGCGATCTTGAGAGTAGGGCAAAGGAGGAGTCCCTGAGAATTCTGATAGGGAGAGGAAAGACATTTACCGGTATGAGTGAGGTCATACCAAAGGTTTCAGCAAATGGGATAATAAAGCCATAGAGCACAGATTAAAAAACTGCATTTGGAAATTAATATGTAATCTGGCGATCAAAGATTCGCCTGGAGAGGCTAGAGGATTGCAGAGGAAAGAGCATATGCACTTGGACCTTTAAGAAGATTTATGTTGGGGGGCAAGTTACTGCAAGTAATTTCTTTAAACTTACAAAAAGAAGAAAAAAAGCATTATTTTTACCTCCATGAAGGAGAGCATGCAGTTAGCCCACATTACAGCGTGGATAAAAATCAATGACTTTTTAAAATAAATAAATAAATAAAAAATAAATCCGATTTTTTTGATAAAATGCGTTTTGAGAAAAAACCCTATCTAAAGATAGTTTTAATTAAGATACATTATAGCTCAAAGATATCTCATCATGGAATAGGGATTATAAATTTTAATTCTATAGTATGAGACAATATATTCATGTAATGTTTAAGAAAAGTTTTGTAAATGAGTTCCAATAGCTATTAGATTAGGGACCCAATCTTATGGGGTTCCAGAGGCTTCTGTATAGATTATTTAGGTTAATCTTTTTATCTACCCAATGGGACTCAGTGCTCAGTCTAGACGGCACCATCAGAGATGCTTAGTTTTGCAGTTCTCAAACTGTGGATTTATGTCTCTAGAGATAACATGTTTGTTAACAGCAAAAACGTTTATAAAAAATTATATATAGAGGTGAGAAATAACAGACCTCAACTCTATTGTCCCTCTACAAATTTGTGTACACAGAGTCAATACCTTACCTCTCTCTAAAAATGCAAAGTTTCAAAAAGTTCAATGAATAGAAGATTGCTGGGGGCAGAATAGATCTGGACAAGGAGTAAAAGTCTGGAGATAAATGTGAGAAGGGAGGGACAGGTAGCAGAAACAAAAGTGAAATTGTTTGAGCACCATATTCCAGATGTCTTGAGGTCTTTTTGAGTGTAGCCTTCTTTGATTTGAGATCTACCATACCATTCTCTCACTAGAAGGGAAAACCTATAATAGCAGCAGGCCATAAAAGAGACCCAGTTTGAGAATATTTTAATGAAGTTCCTCTACTTGTGGGTAAGACAGGCATGCATGCAAAATGCAAACAGTGAAACAAAGAAATGCAAGGCCTACTTGCCAGAATGAAACAATCCTGAGAAGTGTTCCTTCTCAGGAGGAAGCTGCTTTGAAGATGATGAAAGGAACATGTCTGAATATGCAGGATCTTCAGGTTGGTAAACTTTTTTTATTTCATACGTCTTTCTTAAGGACTGCCTTTCTTCCTTCTGGAGTATTCTTGAATTCTCATGTTTGAGCCAAAAATATAGTTGTTACTCTATGGTACTATCATTTTAGATGCAGTTGTGATAAAAAAATAAATAGCTGAAATAGGCAGATCTTCCTTTTACAATTTCACCTTTAAAGTAATACTGAGTGTCAGAGAATGCCATGAGTAATACTAAATTGGCAGTATGGTAATTATAATTAAATAACTGCATTGACTTATTTTGTTTAGGAGAATCCATCCTCAACATACAGGATTCTGAAGGCTATCCACCTTCAAGATCACCATCATTTTCTATAGTTTCAGAGTTATTATCTTACTACATGTTCCATTCTATGCGTCCAATCAAGTGGGCTGTAGCCCACGAAAGCTTATGCTCTAATAAATTTGTTAGTCTCTAAGGTGCCACAAGTACTCCTGTTCTTTTTGCAGATACAGACTAACATGGCTGCTACTCTGAAAAACCTGCCAATGATAGTGTTTCAGTCACATCATGTATGTCACATAGCCAAAGTATATCACCTGTAGCAAAAAGAAAAAAAAATCATTATCCAGAAACAACAATAGATAAGTTTGTGATAAGAACCAGCAGATTACAAAAAGAGATAATTGATGAAAAAATTGCCTGGTTTGTTGATGCAACAAACTCTCCTTTCCGTATGATTGAGAACCACACTTCATTAACATAGTTCAGTCATTAAGACCAGGATACAGTCCACCTAGCAGAGCAGATGTCACAGGCAAATTGCTGGATAAAGTGTATGAAAGAGAAATTGAGCAGTGTGCAAAAGGTCTAGAGGGTAAAATTGTTAACCTGAGTCTTGATAGGTGGAGCAATGTCCACAATGATCCTGTTGTATGTGCTTGTGTGACAACAGAAGAAGGGAATGTCTTCCTTACAGAAACAATTGATACATCAGGAAATGCACATACAGCATAATACTTACAAAAAGTAGCAGTAAAAGCTATAACAAACTGTGAAAAAAAAATTCAAATGTCTAGTATGCAGCTTGGTCACAGACAATACTACAAATGTATCCAAGATGAAGAAATTTAGAAGAGAGTCCCAAGCTAATAACATATGGTTGCACTGCTCATTTGATGCACCTCCTAGCCAAAGACTTCAGTGTTCCAGAAATAAAGGCTAATGTTGTTGAAATTGCAAAATACTTCCAAAACAACCACTTTGCAGCAGCTGCTCTGAAAAAAGTGGGAGGGACCAAGCTAACTCTCCCACCAGATGTGTGATGAACTCAGTAGTGGACTGTTTTGAGCACTATATCAAGAACTGGCCTAATGTGATGACAGTTTGTGAACAAAACTGTGAAAAAATAGATGGCACTGTCTCAACCAGAGCTCTCAATATTGGGCTTAAAAGAAACGTTGAACACATGCTAAGTACCCTGAAGCCTATTTCTGTAGCCTTGAGCAAAATGTAGGAAAATAGCTATTTAATTGCTGACACTGTTGAAATTTGGAAGGAACTGAGATAGATCTTAAAAAGAGAAATATGCAATGACAGAGTTAAATTACAAGCATTAAAAAAACAAATGGGACAAGCGCTATCCCCAGCTCATTTTCTTGCAAATATTCTCAATATTTGGCACCAGGCTCAAACCTGAACTGCTGAAGAAGAGGAGTTGGCTATGACATGGACATCCAGCAATCATACCTCCATAATGCCAACCCTAATAAACTTCAGAGCCAAGGATGAACCATTCAAGAAATATATGTTTGCTGATGATGTTTTAAAGAAAGTCACACTAGTGAACTGGTGGAAGTCACTTAAGCACTTGAATGCAGAGACTGTTGAAGTGATGATCTCACTTTTAACAGCAGTAGCTTCTTCTGCCGGTGTAGAAAGAATATTTTCTTCCTTTGGACTAATTCATTCCAAACTGAGAACTCGTTTGGGACCTGAAAAAGCAGGAAAGCTTGTTTTTCTTTTCCAGATTATGAAGAAACAGGAAAATGAAGGTGAAGATGACTGAGTTAGCTGCAGAAGCCAATATTTTAAGTTTCTCATGTTGACCTGGCTGACACAGTCTATCTAATTTTTTTTTAATATTTCATTTAACTACTTTAGTTTAAAACAATTTTAACAAAAACAAACCTGATTTTAAAAAACTTGAATGTTTAACTAAATTCAAAAATTCATATGCTTGTTTTGTTAAAATATTATATGTTTGCTGTTAAAGAAAAAAATCCAGAATACGTAACATTGTTGTTTTAGTTAAATAAAACAATTTAAATGTCTGTCTGGTGATGTTCCCCTCCTAATACAGCATGGCAAGAAAATCCTCCAAATATTAATGATTAACCCGTTCAATAGGAGATAGTTCACCTCCCAATGACTTCATAAATATCTGCTTCAATTACCTTTGGTAAATGAAATAACTAAACAATCATTCATTTTCTGATATAGCTGTTAAACTAATCTGAAAAGTTTTCAAAATAAATCACTTTAAAAATGTACAGTGTGTACCTTCTAAACATGAAACCTACATCTATCTCTGAGTTGTGAAGAATATGTATTAAGGTTAACAACAACCAACAAGAATGCACTTTTATGTAGAAATCCATGATTAAATCAAGTCTTCCTGACCAGTGATTTAAATCAATTTGATTTAAATCAAATCCACACTGCCACATTATAATTAATGGTTCCACACAAATAAGCATCTTAAGGATGCAACATTCCTATTGGCTAAAGACTCATATACAAATATGACATCTGTCAAAAATGAAATTTTTAATACTATAGTTATGATCTCCTGAAAACAGGATATTGTAATAGGAAGTGCTGAAACAACATTAACTTACTGCATTTCAAATACCAATACAATGGTCTTAGTTGGCTTCTCTATCACTTGTTTTATTTCACAGGGTAAGTTCAGACATTTGAAAACTACACAGTAAACTGCATTTGTACACCTTATATTATCTGGAATCTGTAACATATACAGCAGCAGCGCTGATGAGGTCTCTAAGCTCTAATGCTAAAGTTACACATTTTGTGACTGAAGAGGACAAATAAAGAACCACCATTGTTGGAGAAAGCAACACTTTATTCCCCTTATTTGGTAGTTACACTAATTTTGATATTTCAGTCAACATGGCATTTGCTTCGGTTCCACAGAAGGAGCACATAGATCAAAAATGTCTACAATTCTGCTTTGCAAAACTAAAATTTAGCAAGAAGGGAGGAAGGGAATCTGCAGTTAATCAACCTCTTCCTGAAATGGCAGCTGACAGTCCACTGAAACAGAATTAGTTAGCAATATAGCAAGGCCTTGGAAAAGGGAAGGGGGAAGGAAGAGAATAATTTATTCAATCAGAAAGTTTATTTAAAAAAAATCTTCAAAACATGTTTAACTTCAAACTTTTTACCCAAATAACCTCTCATTAAGAATGATCACAGAACTAAAACCACTGAGATTGGCTATAGTGTTTTAAGTTTAATTAACCACATTAATTAATGCTAAAAACAATGTTAACAGTGTATTATTTTGATCTAGTTAAATAAAGGATTATACACATTTCAGTAAATTATACAACATTAAACATTTAAGTAACTTGCAATGAAGCCATTACTGTCATTCAAATAAGTTTCCACAGTTAAAGGCTGCATGTTATGTATGAACTGATTTGGCATTACAAGAATATAAATCCTTTATCTGCTTAGTGAGAACATGGAATGAAGAGAGAATTTCTGTTCTTGAGTGAGAAGAAGTTTGCAGTTGCATAGCACGCTCTAGTGGCCAAAGGTATTCAAGATAACTAAGATCTCTGAAGTAAAATGAATAATTTGTTCACGTTCAGACTGAAAATATTGTATTATTTCTATTGAAGTAGTACCCAAAATGTGTTAGGTGCTTTTCAAACAGACAGGAAGATACCCTCCCTGCAATGCACCTTTTCTGACCATTTCAATACCGAATTCTCAACATCAGCTTTTGTTTTTCTCGGTGAAGGTTTACTAAATTTTTTAAATATATTTTAAACCATTTTTGCTATTTTCTACCAGGGCGAGTACATCTTCCCTTTCAAACCCAGCATAAATGGCAGAGCAGAAAGAATTTGTGTTATTAGAGTTCACATTCCTTTTCTTCATCAAGCACAAAGCACATGTATAGGAACCTCACTGAACCACTTGAAGACAGCCATGATTATGAACTGGTCTGTTTCCTTCTGATGCACACACTCAGCACTATGAATGAGGTTACAAAAGGTTACAGACTATGAATAAGGAATTGGACACAAATAGGTAACCAACTTCAGCCTTGTAATGTGATTATAGGATCATAGAATATCAGGGTTGGAAGGGACCTCAAGAGGTCACCTAGTCCAACCCCCTGCTCAAAGCAGGACCAATCCCCAACTAAAACATCCCAGCCAGGGCTTTGTCAAGCCTGATCTTAAAAACTTCAAAGGAAGGAGATTCCACCACCTCCCTAGGTAATGCATTCCAGTGCTTCACCACCCTCCTAGTGAAAAAGTTTTTCCTAATATCCAACCTAAACCTCCCCCACTGCAACTTGAGACCATTACTCCTCGTTCTGTCATCTGCTACCAAGGAGAACAGTCTAGATCCATCCTCTTTGGAACCCCCTTTCAGGTATTGAAAGCAGCTATCAAATCCACCTTCATTCTTCTCTTCCACAGACTAAACAACCCCAATTCCCTCAGCCTCCCCTCATAAGTCTCGTGTTCCAGTCCCCCAATCATTTTTGTTGTCCTTCGCTGGACTCTTTCCAATTTTTCCACATCCTTCTTGTAGTGTGGGGCCCAAAACTGGACACAGTACTCCAGATGAGGCCTCACCAATGTTGAATAGAGGGGAACGATCATATCCCTCGATCTGCTGGCAATGCCCCTACTTATACAGCCCAAAATGCCATTGGCCTTCTTGGCAACAACGGCACACTGGTGACTCATATCCAGCTTCTCATCCACTGTAATCCCCAGGTCCTTTTTTCAAGAACTGCCACTTAGCCAGTCGGTCCCTAGTCTGTAGCGGTGCATGGGATTCTTCCATCCTAAATGCAGGACTCTGCACTTGTCCTTGTGAACCTCATCAGATTTCTTTTGGCCCAATCCTCCAATTTGTCTAGGCCCCTCTGTATCCTATCCCTACCCTCCAGGTTATCTACCTCTCCTCCCAGTTTAGTGTCATCTGCAAACTTGCTGAGGGTGCAATCCACACCATCCTCCAGATCATTAATGAAGATATTGAACAAAACCGGCCCCAGGGCCAGCCCTTGGGGCACTCCACTTGATACCGGCTGCCAACTAGACATGGAGCCATTGATCGCTACCCGACAATCTAGCCCGATTGAGCCCGACAGTCTAGCCAGCTTTCTATTCACCTTACAGTCTATTCATTCAGCCCATACTTCTTTAACTTGCTGGCAAGAATACTGTGATACATGATATTCTGTATGTATATAAAAAAATAGTTATTTCCATTAATCTGCTTGAAAATGCTTTGAGCTATGGAAAGAAGTTTAATTATAAAACAAATTCAATCATCATTTTTCTTTATTAAAAATCATGCTATTGTTGCTGTACACATGATACACAAAAATTGTTTGCCTCATTTGGGAAATGAGAGATATAACACTGCAAGAAAAATAAGTACATTTTCTGATTTCTGCAAGAGTCCAATAGAGGTATCTATCTATCTTCAAATAAAGCCTTGCCTTTTTTTTTTTTTTTAAAGGTAGATTTTCAATTGGTGCGCCTCATCTCTGTCATGAAGCTTTTCCATTAAAGATGAGGGCCATACAGATAAAACCCCACATACAGTTTTTAAACGCAAGACCAAACCTCAGTGGCACAATTATGAAATAAATTAAGTCTTGTTCCTTTCAGTCTTTAATTCTAATGCTCTTGAAAATAAGTTTAATATACCTACACAAAACAGAACACACATACCAGTCTATTATATTCTGTGCTAACTCATTAAATAATGGCCCAAACCTGTTAATTTGCTTAAAGTTTATGGTCAAAAGTTTTCATTTATGATATAATTTTAGCCCAACACCACAAAATTATACTTGGCTGAAAGAAGCAACTTTTCTGATGGGAAAGCAAAATATTAGTTTTTTTTATTATCACAGTGTAAGAGGGGGGAAGTAGATTTTATACCTGGGTTGATACATTTTCATGACAATTCCGCAAAGGTGCTTTAAACCACACTTTAAAATTTCCACCCATTTAAATAATTTCTTCTAGTGTAATTAAATCACACAGTACACTCACTTTAAAAACGTAATTTAAAAAAAATAGAATACCAGACATTGTAAGCTTATCTATCTACCAGTGTGGTGGTGGTGGTATTTATTTTGTTTTTAAGGGGGTGGATTTCTCTTTCGAGCCAAATCATATATATTAAGCTGTACTGTCCATAAAGTTCATGGTACAACAAGAAAACCCAAAAAATATAAATCTGAGCTATGAAGGCTGATGAAGAAAACCTTTCCAATAAGACATCAACAACAAGACATATATTCTGTGGACATATTATCCTTTTCAGAAATTATTTACTGAAAGTGAATGTGTGAATTTATTCTCTTGAAATGCCATTATGACAACAAACAATAAGAAAAAAGTTATTTCATTCTCTTTTTTGCAGGGTTGATATGGTAGTTTCATAACTTAATCCTGGAAAATGGTATATTTGTAGTATGGTGATGCTAACTGGACTATTACACCTTAAACTTACATACCGGGAAAATAATTACACATCTTGTGCAATCCAGCATTACTTTTCACTTATCTTTATAACAAAGTGCATAATTATAGGCCACATTAGAGGACACACTACGGAAATGTGACCTAATGCATATCCTTATCTGTCTAAAATTCTACATATAAAGATACAACTACAAGGTCATGCCACAGATTGACATGAAGATAGGTTATCTTAAACTAGAATTTTAAGACTAGAGCATACAATTGTGCAGGAAAATCCATGGAAGAGGACAAAATTCCCAGGGAACTGCACAGAGTCTTCTCCTAATGCTCTCCATAGGATAAATGACCTGGGAACCACAGAGAGGGAAGAGATGTTGCTTCTTAAACCTCTGAAGACCAGGGACCAGTAATGAAATTTGTTCTCAACCTGTCACCATAGAGCCCTCTCCATCCTGGCAGAAGGGTTCCCTCAGAATCCACACCATGATTGGATTCTGCCCACTTACTGCTGCTTTTACCAACACCGCCTCTTGTTACTAGCCCTCTTCCCATGTTCCCTGCCTCATCTCCACCTATTCAATTACTGTAAGGTGGGTGCATACCAGTTGAAACACTGTACTCAAAGTGTAGATATCAACAGTTCATTGTCAAACTTGGGGGACTCACCTATTGGGATCCTGCAAGGGTCTGCGCTGGATCCAATACTATTCAACATTTTCATTAATGATCTGAATAATGGAATGGAGAGCATGCTTATAAAGTTTGCAGGTGACACCAAGCTGGGAGGAGTTGCAAGCACTTTGGAGGACAGGATTAGAATTCAAAATGATCTTGACAAATTGGAGAACTGGTCTGAAATCAACAAAATGAAATTCAGTAACAGAAAATTCAAAGTAATTCACTAAGGAAGGCAAAATCAAATGCACAACTACAAAATGGGGAATAACTAGCTAGGTGGGAGTGCTGCTGAAAAGCATCTGTGAATTATAATTGATCACAAACTGAATATGAGTCAACAACTAGCCTGCAAGAAAGGCTAGTATCATGCTGGGGTGTATTAACAGGATTGTCATATGTACGACATGGGAGGTAATGGTCCCACTCTACTAGGCACTGGTAAGGCCTCAGCTGGAGTACTGTGTCCAATTCTGGGGACCACACTTTAGGGAAGGTGTGGCTAAACTGAAGAGAGAAGAAAGCAACAAAAATAATAAAAGGTTTAGAAAACCTGATCTATGCATAAGTTTTAAAAAAACTGGACATGTTCAGTCTTGAGAAAAGACGGAGGTGGGGACCTAATAACAGTCTTCAAAATACGTTAAAGGAGGTTATAAAGAACATGGTGATCGATTGTTCTCGATGTCCACCGATGTTAGGACAAGAAGTAATGGGCTTAATCTGCAGCAAAGAAGATGTAGGTTAGATACTAGGAAAAACTTCCTAGCTATAAAGATAGATAAGCTCTGGAATAGGCTCCATGGGAGATTGTGTAATCTCTGTCATTTGAGGTTTTTAAGAACAAGTTAGAAGGCCTAAATATATGTATTCCTAGGTCAGTGCAGGGGGTGCACTCGATAACCTCTCAAGGTCCGTTCTAGCCCTTCATTCCTATGATTGTATTATTCTATGATTTTATGCTTCCTTCTATTTCCATAGTGGAGAATGTGGATTCACCTCTGCTTCAGAGTTCCCATTCCTCATATAACAAAATAAATAGACTAAACAATAAACTGACAGCAGACAATGGATTATATCAGTTGCTAATGGACATCTAGGATGCTGAACAACTATCTTGTGCACAGCATTCAAGATTATTATGTAAAATCAGAGCTCACTACGTTTCTGGAGGTGCATTTTAATCCTTAAACAAATGTTGGCTACAGCATGCACCCAACTGAAGGTCAAAGCAACAAGTTGTATTGAACACATTTTAATGTTCAGGAGACTGGCAAAATTTGCTGGAAACTATTTTGAGATTAAGGTTTTTTGATTATGATAATTTCAACATTTGATCTTAATTTTGTCAGTTGAAAATATCCTCGAACCCCCCCCCACACACACACACACTTTAATATCAGAAGATTTGAAAGCACTACAAATTCAACAACTCAGCAATTCTAAATTGTTATTATCACCGTCCACCTTTTGATTATCACAATGTTTAGGAATATATTCTTTTGACAAAATAAAAACTAAGCATCTGACAATCCTTTCTGGAAAAATAGTGGGCTGTGTAATGTACCTATTTTTATTAGCAATTATTTTACACATATTATGCTGAAATATTGAATTTCTCAAGGTAACGGATCTCTTCTAAACTGAAACTTTTTCAACATCTTTTTCCCTCCTTATTAACCATTATGATTTTGTATTTTATTGTACTTTCAAATGGTCTTAACATGCAATTCATGCGTCTTCTTTCCAGTCTGAAGCCTCACTTTTCAAACAGACTTAACATTCATCTTTATTACTTGGTCCTTTATCCTTTCTAATACAGATATTAACTGTGTAAACACTGGGATGAAGTTTGCATGAAATCTCTATCCATAGCTTTTTAACAAATCCTATCTTTATAACTTGTATTATCAAAATAGATATTTTTTAAGGGTCAGTATATGTGTGGTACCTGATTAATTAAATTCTCAACATTCTCAATTTTTTCTTAATTTTGTTAAGTAGACTTTTTGGGAAGTGTTTTAGATTAACACACTGCAATGGGTAAAACAAATTGTTCATTTCACTTCTAAAGAGCCTTTGTTTAGTCTTCCTGAGAATATGTTGAAAAGCCTTATACATTCTTTTTGCTCTCACTGTACATAATGCTCACACATATAGACTATTCTGCATTCACCATAAAAATCACTCTCTCTTGCCAGAAAGAACTATGGGGAGGGGAGAGGAGGGAAAAAGTTAAGAAAAAGAATCAGAATCAATTATGTCAAAATCTTGGGATATTTTAATTCTATGGTCTTTTCTGTAAAACAGTGGTTCTCAACCAGGGGTACACGTACCCTGGAGGTACGCAGAGGTCTTCCAGGGGTACATCAGCTCAACTCATCTAGATATTTGCCTCATTTTACAACAGGCTACATAAAAAGCACTAGCAAAGTCAGTACAAACTAAAATTTCATACAATGACTTGTTTCTACTGCTCTATATAGTATACACTGAAATGTAAGTACAATATTTATATTCCAATTTATTTATTTTATAATCATATGGTAAAAATTAGAAAGCAAGCAATTTTTCAGTATTAATGTGCTCTGACACTTTTGTAGTTTTATGCCTGATTTTGCAAGCAAGTAGTTTTTAAGTGAGGTGAAACTTGGGGGTACACAAGACAAATCAGACTCCTGAAAAGGGTACAGTAGTCTGAAAAAGTTGAGAGCAACTGCAGGTAAAACACAATATGTTGCCTTTGGAATATTTAAAATTTAAACCTCATTACTGGACTGTATCACACTACATGGGCCAGCAACAAGTCAACGCACAGCGCATTTAACTCCATTTGTCTGCTTATCCATGAGAGAAGTAACCATTTATATTTCACATAAACTGATATTCTACAGTAGTTTTATAAATGGAATAAATAACTTTTTATTCCATTTATCTTCCAAAACACCTTAGTTAGAGTAAGCGTATGCTTGGCCCTGTGCAGGTGCAGCCTCCTGTCTCCTTGCATCATGATGAAAGGTCAGGGACAGACACGGTCCTTGCACTCAGGATTACAAGGACTATACGTAGGGCCCTACAAAATTCATGGTCCATTTTGGTGAATTTCACCACAGTCACAGGATTTTTAAAATAGCAAATTTCATGATTTCAGGCATTTAAATTTGAAATACCATGGTGTTGTAATTGTAGGGGTCCTGACCCAAAAAGGAGTTGTGGGGTGGTTGAAAGATTATTGCGGGGGCGGGGGTGCAGTACTGCTACCCTTCTGTGCTGCTGCAGGCGGCAGCACTGTCATCAGAGCTGGGCAGTTGGAGAGCGGCAGCTACTGGCCGGGAGCCCAGCTCTGAAGGCAGAGCCGCTGCCCACAGCAGCGCAAGAACTAAGGATGGCATAGCATGGTATTGCCACCCTTACTTCTGCGCTGCTGCCTGCAGCGCTGGGCCCTGAGTTAGCAGCCGCCACTCTCCTGCTATCCAGCTCTGAAAGCAGCAGCGCAGAAGTAAGGGTGGCATAGTATTGTATTGCCACCCTTACTTCTGTACTGCTGCTGGCAGGGCGCTGCCTTCAGAGCTGGGCACCTGGCCGACAGCTGCTGCTCTCCAGCCACCCAACTCTGAAGACAGTACAGAAGCAAGGGTGGCAATACCATGATTCCCCCTAAAATAACTTTGTGACCCCTGTGCAACTCCCTTTTGGGTCAGGACCCCTAATTTGAGAAATGCTGGTCTCATCCATGAAACCTCTATAGCTAATGGTAAAATCACACAAAAAAACTCCAGATTTCATGGTGGAAGACTGGATTTCACAGTCCGTGATGTGTTTTTCATGGCCGAGAATTTGGCAGGGCGCTAACTACATGATGCTACCAACAGGGATTGAAGTGAGTGAAAAAGAGAGAGGGCAGGAGGGCTAACCCTACTGCTTCCCACCTCATCAGCTAGTGAAGCTCCCTACACTTCCAGGAAACATTTTTTCAGTGTACTTGCAGCACAATGGCTCCCAAATCTCCTCTTGAGACATTTATAGGCAGTCACAAATGCAAGATTATGCCTTTAAGAGCTCAATCGTGCCTTTATTCATTTTAATTTTATTAGCAAGTATAATAAATTATCACATACACATTCCCTTTTGCTGCAGAAATTCACTGTATACCTACACACTTTACAAACCGTACCAAGTCTTATGACTCTTCTGTAGTCCCATTATATACATCCTGTATTATTGTGTAGTCTAAAGAATTCCATAGATTACTTCTGCTTGCAGAGATGCTCTTAAAGTATTTTAATAGGAACAAGAACTTGAAATAGCATGTGATGTCTCAGAAGTCAACATAATATTATATTTACTCACACATCTTTTCCCTACTTTCAAACAAATGGATATGTTACATATGAACTGTCAGAACAACAAAAACTACATCAGTTCTCATGTCTAAACAGCTCTAAAATGGGAATACAGGCATGATGGGACTCTGTAATGTATATTTTTGTATAACACTGAAAGAGTAGCAATTTTTTTATTTGCTATATTCATTTCTAATCAATAAGCAAGTGGTATAAACACAACAGCTTTTATACTCCTAGCCCCTATACTCCTTTCCATGTGACAATGCAAATGGCCCAAGTTCAGCAGAAAACAGAAAGGTGTCAAAGAAAAGAGATAGAAACCCTTTCCTGAGTCCTTAATGAGGTCTCCAGAGCCAAAGGCAAACCAATAACAAATTGTACTTTCTACATAGTGGAGTGGGGGGGGAAGGGGGACGGGAAGGAAAGAAAAAATTAGAGCGAGAGAACCCTGGAGCATGTCATATGAAATTAATTGAACTTAGCCTTGCCAAGGAAACATTGGTAATAAACCCTCCCCACCTAAATTAAGTTTTTACACCAAGAGAAAAATAAAAATTTATGGCAGTAATTTCATCTTGAAAAACCTAGAAGTGCTTGCTGATTTTCTAGCACTCAGTAGAAAAATCCCAGAGGAGCAATGCAGACAGCAATAAGGCAGACTTCTAAAAAGATACCATTTAATTTCTCACTCCTCCCCTTGCATTATTACCACTATCCCACTTCTTTTTAGCTGACTATTAACTCTCTCACTGCAATATGCTTTCGTCAAGTTTCCAGTCATAAAGACTATAACCTCCATGGACTAACAGTTCAAAAAGAAGAAACTATATCTTTGCAGGTTCAATCATTCCTGTTATTCCATGAACAGCCAAATTATGCTAGACTTCGGATTAATTTGGGATTAACAAAAGGTGTCATAGACCAAAGGCAGAGACTGAAAATATTCTGTCTCAACATGGGCTAGAGGATTACCTTCTGCAGAACATCCGACACCAGATTTCTTAACTGTTTAAGAAGACTTACATGCTACAGAAACAAAACCATCTAACATTTGTCAGTTCTCTACTTCCACATCTTCATTCCCTTTTTTCTGTCTTGCTTCACCTTTATTTCCTACTTACACAGTATAGCAACCCATACTTGCCACTCTTCTATTTATTACATGGTTTTTTAGCCTTTGTTCATTTGAGTACTAGAAGTGAGAGTCTCCTTGTTTTGACTTGCTTTGTCTTAGTCTCAGGCAAGTTAGTATCTTTGTACCTCCATTTTTCCCATCTGCAAAATGGGGATAAAAACAGTTACATACCTTTTCATAACTATTGTTCTTCAAGATGCGTTGCTTATGTCCATTCCATTCTAGGTGTGTGCACGTCCACATGCACAGTCATTGATGATTTTTGCCTTAGGGGTATCCATAGGGTCGGTTATGGCACCCCATTGAGTGCCATGCTCATGCGCTGATACTAGGTGCCGCTGACCCTACGCCCTCTCAGTTCCTTCTTGCCAGCAACTCCGACAGATGGGTAGAAGGGCGGATAATGAAATGGACATGAGCAACACATCTCGAAGAACAACAGTTACAAAAATGTGGGTAACCATTTTTTCTTTGAGTGCTTGCTCATGTTGATTCCATGCTAGGTGACTCACAAGCAGTATCTCTGGAAGTGGGCTCAGAGTTCACAGCCTAGCAGCTTGCAGCACAGCTCTACCAAAGTCAGCATCGTACTGGGCCTGTTGGGTAAGTACGTAATGGGACATGTGGATGAATGACCAGGTAGCTGCCCTACAGATGTCCTGGATTGGCACCTGGGCTAGGAAAGCTGCTGAAGAGTTTTGTGCCATGGTTGAGTGAGCAGTGACAATCGCCAGAGGGGGCACCTTTGCCTGACTGTAGCAGCAGCAAATGCAGGCAAATTGATCCAAGAAGAAATTCTTTGAGTGGACACTGGACACCCTTTCATCCTGTCGGCCACCGCAATGAACAATTGCGTCGACTTCCAGAATGGCTTGGTCCTTTCAATGTAGGATGCTAGTGCCCTCCTGATGCCGAGGGAATGCAACCTACGTTCCTTCTCCGACTTACGTGGCTTTGGAAAAAAAACAGGTAAGTAAATGTCCTGGCCTGTATGAAACTGTGAGACCATCTTGGGCAGGAAAGCTGTGGCCACAGCTGGACATTGGCTTTGTAAAAGACAGTACAGGGTGGTTCTGAGGTAAGCACCCTAATCTCAGAGACCCGACAGGCGGATGTTATTGCAACGAGGAACACGATCTTCCAGGAGAGAGCAGGAAGCCAGAGGTTCAAAGGTAGGCTGTAACAGCACAAGATTCAGTTCCCATGGAGAAACAGGGTCCCTGATGTGAGGGTAGAGGCGCTCAGGGCCTTTGAGGAACCTGGCAGTCATGTCCTGGGTGAAAACTGACCTACCCTCAAGCGGCGGGGTGCAAGGCTGAGATAACGTCCAAGTGGACCTTGATAGATGAAAGGGACAGGCCTCGGAGCTTGAAATGCAGAAGGTAGTCCAGAATTAACAGCAACGAGGCCCACTTGGGCTGAATGCCTTTGTCCAAAGTCCAATAAGCAAACCGCTTCCATTCAGCCAGGTAGGTTGCTCAGGTGGAGGACTTTCTACTGCCCAACAGGACCTGCTGGACAGTGGCCAACCACTCCTGCTCCTCCACATTTAACCATGCAGCAGGCAAGCCGTCAGATGCAGTGCCACCAGGTTCGGGTGCAGAAGACTCCCATGGTTTTGGGACAGCAGTTCTGGCCTGAGCGGTTGCTATAATGGAACAGCCACCAAGAGTTCCAGCAGCATGCCAAACCAGTGCTAGCGCGGCCAAGGAGGATGAGGATCACCTTCACCCTATCCTGCTTGATCTTCATGAAGACTCTGAATTAGCGGCACTGGGGGAAGGTGTCCCCGACCATGGGAGCAGAAAAGCATCCAACAGGGAGCCTCCGTCAATCCCCAGAATTGAGCAGAAAACGTGGCATTTCCTGTTCTGCCTGGACGCGAACAGGTCCACCTGGGGAGTCCCCCACCTCTGGAAGATGATGCTGACCACTTCTGGATGGAGGGACCACTCATGGAGAGACAAGAAAGACCTGCTGAGGCGATCCGTCAAAGCATTCCTGGTCCTTGGGGAGGTGTGAGGCTATGAGATGGATGTCGTGTTATACACTGAAGTCCCAGAGCCTGAAGGCTTCCTGTCAAAGGGCAGGCGATCTGGCTCTGCCTTTCTTGTTGATATAGAACATAGCCGCTGTATTGTCCATCAGGACCTGGACCACCCCGCTTTTCATGAGAGGTAGAAAGGCTTGGCAGGCCAGGCGAACTGCCCTGAGCTCCCTGAAGTTGATGTGTAGGGAGCAAACAGACTTGATCAACGACCTTGTGTGCTGAGACTGCCCAGGTGAGCTCCCCACCCAGGTCCGAGGGATCACCGACGGGGACAAAGCCGGAACGGGAACTCCCTCCAACAACATGCAGGATTCTACCACCATGTGAGTGACAATAGTACTTGGCCCAGGACCCTGACCAGAGTGTCCATGCTGTGACTGTTGGGGACATAGACCAACACCAGCCACGCCTGCAGGAGCTTGAGGCGGAGCCGCGTGTGCCGAACCACATAAGAGCAGGCTGCCATGTGGCCCAACAATTGCAGGCACGTAAAAGCAGTGGTGAGAGGGTGGGCTTGCATGCACAAGATCAGGTCTGCCATGGCTTGGAACCGAGCCTTGGAGAGGAAGGCTCTAGCCTGAGTTGAGTCAAGGACCGTCCAATAAACTCTATGCATTGCACTGGAATTAAGGTTGACTTTGTCTCATTTATCAATAGGCTCAGGTCGCGATAGGTGGAGCAAACCAGATTGAGATGCCACCGCACAATCCCGGGATCAGCCCTTTATTAACCAGTCATCAAGGTGCAGATAAATTTGCACTTCTTAGCGCCGCAGGTAAGCAGCCACTAGAGATATGCACTTCGTAAACACCAAATGGCAGAGCCATGAATTGGAAATGGTGGTGGCCCAACATAAAATAGAGGAAACGCTTGTGCCCTGGGAAAATGGAAATATGTGTCATTTAAGATGAGGGTGGTGTACAAGTCTCCCGGATCCAGGGAAGGAATAATGGAGGCCAGAGAGACCATGCAAAACTTCAACTTTTGTAGAGACTTGTTGAGGTGGCACAGGTCGGGAATGGGTCTGAGGCCCCCTTTTGCTTTTGGGACTAGGAAATAGTAGGAGTAGAACCCTCTCCCCTTCAAATCTGGAGGGATCTCCTCTACCGCAGGCATAGGAGGTTCTTGAACTCTTGAATGAGTAGTGGCTCACGAGAAGGGTCCCTGAAGAGGGATGGGGGAAGGGGGTGAGAAGGAGGGTTGACCACGAACTGTAGGGTGTAGCTTGCAGATATTATGTCAAGAACCCAAAGGTCCAAGGTCAGCCACGACCAGAGGGGAACAAGGCAGTTGAGGAAAGAGCCGGGGGGACGGGGTGGATGGATGGATCCTGGGAAGTGACTGGGGCACCATCCTCGGGAGCACCCTCCAAGAACCAGGCTGGGCAGAGGAACAGGAAGATGAAGGGTGACGCCGTTTAAATCCTTTGTCTCTTCCTGTAGGAGCTGGACCTGTAAATCCTTCCTGTAGGAGCTGGACCAGGGGACACCCCAGGACCTTGACAGAGGCTGAGGGGGATGGAATGGCTTTTTAGCCTGCTTAGGGGTGTGTAGGCCCAAGAAACGGAGCGTGGCATGGGAGTCTTTAAGGCAATGGAGCTGTGCATCGGTCAGCTCCATAAAGAGCCCTGCTTACTCAAACGGGAGGTCTTGAAGGGTAATCTGCATCTCCTGGGACAGCCCAGAGGACTGTAATCAGGAGCTGTGCCTCATGACCACAGCAGAGGTGACCACCCTGGGCACTGAGTCCGTAGCGTCCCAGGCCATCTGGAGGGTGCCTGTTACCACTGCTTTACCCTCTTCCACCAAGGTGGCAAACTACTGGGCTCAGTCCTGAGGAAGGCTTCCTTGAACTTGCTGATGGAGTCCCACAGGTTGAAGTTGTACCTGCCTAACTGGACCTGATGGCTAGACATTTGAGCTTGCAGGCTGGCTGTCAAATACATTTTCCTGCCAAACAAGTCGAGCCTCTTGGCATCTTTATTTTGCAGCGTGCTGCTCACCTGGCCCTTTCGTTGACAGTGGACACAAGCAAGGATCCTGCTGGAGGGTGGGTATACAGGTACTCAAATCCATTTGCCGGCACATAGTACTTCTTTTCCACCTTCTTGTAGGTAGCAGAATGGAAGAGGGGATCTGCCACGCAGACTTAGCAATTTTTAGGACCCCTGGGTGGACGGGCAACGTGACTCAGGCCAGGGTGGAGGAGGGTATGACATTAAAGAGGTCGTCTGACCAGTCCACTTCCTTAACTAATTCCTTTAATTTTTTTAAATTTTCCCTTTTGAAATCAAGAACCCTAGTTGCAGACCTATTTTTGTTTATCCTTCCATTTAGTTTAAACTGAATTAACTCATGATCACTCAAACCAAGAGTTGTCCTCTTCAACCAGTTCTTCTATGAGGTTCTCGCTACTTACCAATACTAAATCTAAAGTGCCTTCACCTCTTGTTGGTTCAGTGACTATTTGATGAAAAAAATCTGTCAGCTGTCACATCCAGAAATATCTGGGCCCTAAAACCATTAGTAGCATTCGCCCTACAATGTATATCTGGTAAATTAAAGTCTTCCACAATCACATAACTCCAGGTAGAATTTATTGCATTAAAACAGAGGTCCCCAACACAGTGCCTATGGGCACAATGGCACCCTCTGGGGCAGTCGTGTGTGCCTGCAGGACACCGCGCCGCCAAAATGCCACTACGGAATATGCCTGCCGAAGAACCGCCCACCGAAATGCCGCCGAGAAGCGTTGCCGTTTCTCGGCAGCATTTCAGTGGCGACGCTTCTTGCCGCTGCCGCATCTTGGCAGCAGGCTGTCTGGTGCCCACTACAGTCTTCTGGGAATAGGAATATGCAATTCCCACAGAAAGGTTGGGGACCACTGCATTAAAATATTAAAGAAATCTCTATCCATATCCAAATGGGATCCTGGGGTTCTGCAGAAGACCCCAAGGACTATCCCAGTGGAGCCTCTGTTACCCTTCTTCCCCAAAGTGATTCTGACCCAAACAGATTCCATTTTAGTCACCCCATCAATTTTAATTTCTTTATACTCTACCTTGTCATTAATATACAATGCTACTCCACCACCTATACCTTTATTTCTGTCTTTCGTGAACAGTACATACCCTTCAATAGCTGTATTCCAGTCATGACTACCATGCCACCATTTTTCGTTATCCCTATAATGTCTGTTTTTACTTCTTGCACTAGTAATTCTAGTTCCTCTACTTTGTTATCCAGACTCCTTGCACTGGTGTACAGACATCTTAATTGTTTCTGCTTGGCTTCACCCAGATTCTTCACTCGATTAGGTACAGTCATTTTACTATCAGCATCGCCTACCTGACTGTCAGTAACAGCTGTACTGACAATATCTTTCCTCTTGTTCATTCTCCTACCCTCTGTTGTTCCTTTCTCCATCGTTGCATCTTCTAATCAGTTGTGCCAACCTCCATTCCAGAAGTTTATTTCCCTTCCTACTCAGGTGGAGTCCGTCCCATGAGAACACTCCTCTATCTGTGACTGCCTCCCATGCAATGTTCGACCAACATTCCAAAGCCCTCCTTACAGCACCATTGCCTGAGCCATCTCTTGTCCATCATAATCTTGTCTCACCTTCTCTCTCCTCCTCTAGGAACAGGCAGAATACTGAAGTTCACCTGAATCTCTATTTCTTAAAGCATCTTCCCCAGCCTAACAGTCTTCCTTGATGTGTTTAGGCAAGAATATAACATTAACATTTGTTCTCACATGAAGGACAATCAGAGGATTCTTTCCTGCTCCCATTAGGATCTTCTTCAGTCTCAGGTCCACATCCCATATTTTAGTCCCCAACAGACAACACACTATTCCATACTCCAGATCAGCTCTAGTGACAGGCATGTCTGTTCTTCTTACTAGGGAGCCCCTAGTCACGGAAACCTGCCTCTTCTTAATAGTGGTGTCATTCTCCGGCCTTCCTGCTTCTGTTTTTTTCTAATTGAAAGTCTTCTTGCCTTTTCTTCTCACTTGCAATCTTCTGTGAGTCATCTTCTATCCTCCTGCAGCTCCAAACTCTGACTATCTCCATGTGTCTTCCCCTTTTCTTGTAGGACAAGCTACTCTTCTCATCTTCCTGGCTCACTCATCTTCTGTTACTGCCTGCCTTTCCCCTTCATTTTCAAACTCAGCAAACCTGTTTTTCAGCTCTATTTCTCCTTCCCTAACTGGTCTTTTCCTCTGCCCTGATCTCATAGTCACATGCTTCCACTGGCCCATTTCCTCATCAAGAGGTCTACCCTCACAGTTATCTGGTCCAGCACGCATCTGCAAGTGTTGGGGTTTCCCTTTAGCCTCTTCTCTTCTTTCCGCTGTCATCTGCTCAAATCCCCTTCGAAACCTAACCATAGTTTCTAGCTGCATTTCCGAACTGCGGATCTTCTTGTCCATCAGATCCAACAGGCAGCACCTGCAAATGAAGCACCTTTCAGTTACCCTCTCCAGAATAATGTACATCCCAGGCCTTCCACATCCAGTCACCTTCACTGTCTCTTCCATTCTTTGGGTCACTACCACTTCTGCCTCTGTAGCTGTCACACTCTTCCCTTCTAACCTCCCATCAAGAAGGAAAAAACAGAAACAAAAAAACAGCACCCAAAACAGAAAAAAACAAAACAGAAACCCCACATATACCCTCCCCCAAACTTCTCCGGTTTTCAGCTCATGTATTACCGCAGTGCCTAGAAGGCTCAGTCATAGACTGGGACCTCATTGTGCTAGGTACCGTACAAACGAACAAAGATGGCCCCTGCCTCAAAGAGCTTACAATCTAAGTAGAAGACAAAGACAACAGATGACACAGAGAGGGGTTGGGGGGGCAAGGAAACAATGAGGCAGTACAGGTCAGCATAATAGGCAGTGCTATTAGCGTGTCAGCAACTTAACCATTATCAAGTTTTTTGTAGGCATCATGGCAAAAGTATTTTAAGGAGGGATTTGAAAGAGGATAATTAGATAGCTCTGCAGATGATTACAGGTAGTTCTTCCCAAGCATGAAGGGCAACATGGAAGAAAGCAAACAGGTGCTGATTTGAAATTTTAATAGGTGGGTGATGGATATAGAGCATTATCAGAACCTCAGTGAACAAAACTCTGACAAAGGCCAGTATTGCATTTTCTTCCTCTAGAAATAGCTCTGCCAACCCAGTCTAAGTTAGACTGACTTTATCCAGGAAATGTAGGACATCAATCTACAGAGGTAGATGGGTGATGGTAGTGATCCCAAATTTGCCCTTTGAAACCCGACAGAGGTTAAACACATGGACTACAGTTTTGGGTGGAGCACCACATATGATATCAAATGCAAATTCAAGTGAGCACCCTCAGTTCTTTAGCCTTCTTTCTGCTCATGGTGAACAAACCACCCAACTGAGGAAAGATGGCTAAAAAAGGAGCCTTCTAAATTTCTAATAATACAATACTCAGGATGATGTGTAAATCATGGATAACTGTTAACAAGGTTACCCAGCCTTGCTCCAAATAATATGAACTGCTGATTATGGTCCTTGACCGTTAATGCCTTGGGCTCTAAAAGCAAAACAACTAGAACTGGGAAATATTAATGACCTGTCTAGAAGATGGTTTCTTTCTACCTGGTCTCTATATGCCTAATACAGAGACTGAAGAGCCCAAACACCTGAAAATTGTCCCCTAAATCACCATCAAAGGTAGCTCCACTCAGTCCTGTCTGCCACTGTACAGTGGATATGAAAATCATGTAGCTGGCAGAGTTTAGCACACAAACAAAGACCCCTTAAGGTAAAGGGAAAAAATATAATTACTATAAATATCAGGACCCTAACTCATACATTCTACATTGTGACAGGATGATGCAGCCGCTGTCATTGACAGCTCCCTGATTCTCTGCCAGGTTCCAAGGAACTGTTCACCAGCTGTGGATTGCTGAAGTGTATTGTCCTCCAGGCATGCTGCTGAGCCCAAACCTCATTGCCATGACAAATTTCCTGCACCAGAGGGCTGTGGGAAGGATTATATAGGAGTTGGCTCTTTACCCATTGTGAAATCCCCATGTTGGGGGAATCCCAAGCCAAAGGGTTCCAAACACACTCTAATACCTTTGTACTGCTCAGATGACCCAGAAGGACTTATAAGGCAACTAGAAATGTCTTGTTATGTAATTTCCCATTGTACAATGGGATAACGTGGTTTAAGAAGTCTGGAAAAATAAGGGGTTTTTTTTAGCAGTAAAACAGTAGTTTTTGTGAAAATGATTAATACTTCACTTTTCCCTGAAAAATTACATGAAAGTTTTGTGCACTCCCATTCTTGACTGTAATTCAGAACTCATGAATATGTTTTTGCCTACTGTTGATGATACAATGTTCTCTTATTACTAATCTACAGTATGTCAATCCAGAGTAAGGGATAAAATATATTTATAGTTTTTAGTTTCAGACAAGAGAGAATTATTTAAATTTCATTCATTTTCACTCCAAAAATAGTATAAATTTGCTGTATTGCAACAATTTGTTCCCCCTTCATTCACACGCTTATCTGTGAAGGTGTAATGAAGTATGGTGTTGGAAAACATCTCCCTTTACAGCCTGTTATGCAATAATTTCTTCTCATCCTTCACTCTATTATAGATTCATAGATATTTAGGTCAGAAGGGACCATTATGATCATCTAGTCTGACCTCCTGCACAACGCAGGCCACAGAATTTCACCCACCACTCCTGCAAAAAACCCTCACACCTATATCTGTGCTACTGAAGTCCTCAAATAGTAGTTTACAGACTTCAAGGAGCAGAGAATCCTCCAGCAAGTGACCCGTGCCCCATACTACAGAGGAAGGCGGTTGTTTCTATTGCGGTTTTCTAATCAGATTTTACCAAAATATATTATAAATCCTTTTTTCTGATCTTTATAAGAAAAATGAAATCTAAACAGAAAGTGGTGCTTGTGTGTACACATACATACAACCTCCCACCCCCATGGTAAACTTAGGGCTTGTCTACATGGTATAGCAATGCGCACTAGAGGAGCATGAATTCTAAAGTGCACCAATGTGTTCAACACTCACTGGCTTGTGTAGACCCTGCTGGTGTCACCTAAAAGTTCCCTAGTGTGCACTGACAAATTAAGAATACTCAAGTGCATTTTTATCAATATAGTGGGGGGAAAGACATCAAGGAAGTCCCCACATTGACATTACACTAAATTAACATGCAAAAAAAGGTTAGTTTATAATCCCTCCCCCGCCAACACTATAATGCCCACACACTCAGCTGCCCAACAGATTTGTTCTTCTAATGATACTACAAGGGGAATAAGGTTATTAAAAAAAATCGAAACAGGTCTTTAAAAATTAGTTTTACCTGGTAACAAACATACTAATACGCACGAAAGCATAATTAGTTATTGCCTGGCACCACAGAGCATAGCTAAGGTTGTCTGGGTGCCTTAATACTACATTGCCACACCTTAACATGTTTGGATATGTAAAATTTCAACAGTAACTCTGAATTTCTACAATTTGTAACACTTGTTTTGGGATAATTAAAACACCCCTGTGATTTTTTTTACCTGTATGTTACTCATACATACTCTGAATCTTAACTCCATTTAAAGCAAGGTTTTGTTTTATTTTTGGTTATCTGACCATATAAAAATAGGACCAAGTTGATTAGGAAGCTAAAATAACTTCCCCCATGTACAAAAATCCTGAAGATTTGGAGAATGAAATGCTGCAAAAATTCCTCTGAGTCTGCAGAGAAATCCTCAAATATGCTGTCAAAAGTTCCTGCAGATTTCTTTTATCCATGATAAAGCTCTCCACATGACTGGTTACAAATAACCAAGAAAAAGCTTTCCCAGTCTTCAGATGAAAGGATAATAAATACACAGGATTTTAAAGAAAAATAATAACGAACTTCAGAATATTCCATTAATTTTTAAGTGATCTACTGTCTCCCTTGCTAATTAAAAAAGCATACAAAATGTACAGCTCAGGTTTTTAAAGACATTGTTACGCAATGTAAGAGGATATATGGATAATCTTAACAGACTGAGGTTGTAGAAAAAATAAAAATCAATAAATCACAGCTCTGTAAAGAACTCCAGAGCATCTACCTTTATAAACAGTGCACTGAATTTATCCAAAGAAATACTCCCAAATCCTGTTTTTTAAACTTAAACATGGTAAGAGTTGTGCTAAGGCTTCCAGTCTCTTGAAGGTCACATGACCACCTAAGTCCAGTAACTTCAGGAAACTTCAGTAGCCAAAGCAATTCTTCAGTTTATAGAGAACCATTAGTGCCAGAAGAAAAATGTCATCAGGTCTACACAGACACCATATATCTTGCTTCTAAGTAGCTACGAAAAGATCTCTTTAGGGCAGCTCATAAAAAAACACTGGGTTTTAAAAATGGTCGTCCAGTTGCTTTTTGTATGTATCATTTAAGAAATGTTTCAACATTAGAATCAATTTGTGAGAGCTATGTTTTTAATTGAGTTTCTATAAGCACACACAGAATAGGAATAAAGATATTTACATTATAGCAAATTGAATATATTAAGGCAGCATTGTACAGGTCTTCCATCTAACCGATTAACTGTTTTAAAGGGAAAATATACTCTAAATCTTATGTCAATAAAGAGTTCATAAGTTAATTAACCTCTCCATCTTACAACATGATAAAATTCCAATGTACAAATTGAATATTTCAGGGTTTTGTTTTTGTCTTTTTTAAAAAACATGCCTCTTGAATGAAACAGTGATTTTAATGCCAATGACTAGTAAAAAAATCTTTCATGATCTGCAGTAAAATAAGAGACCAGTGACACACATTGCCACCTAGTGGAAATATTGTTTAACTAAGAACATAGGAGCTGTAGCTCACGAAAGCTTATGCTCAAATAAATTGGTTAGTCTCTAAGATGCCACAAGTACTCCTTTTCTTTTTGCGAATACAGACTAACACGGCTGCTACTCTGAAACCTAAGAACAAAGGAACAGCCTTAGAAGATCAGACCAGTGGTTCTATTTAGTCCAGTATCCTGTTTTTAGCAGTGGCAGGTGCCAGATGTTTCAAAGGAAGGTGCAAGAACCCACTTGTTGACAGTTCTAGAATAACTTATCTATAAACAAACTTTCTTCCTAATGTCTTAGTCAGTGGTAGCTTACATCCTTGAAACATGATGGTATAGATTCCTCCTTTTAAAAAATGTTTATTTACCTCTACCTTATATAAATAATAACATCCACAACTGCATTAAAGTCAAAAACTTTTCTGAATTATTAGCATCTTATATCCTCGATTATATCTGTGGCCCTGAATTCCACAGGTTATTATGCAATGTATTTTTAAAAATCAGTTAATCTTATTGCCATTTAGTTAGCTGAATGTTGTCTTGAACTCATATTCTGAGACATGGCAACTGGAGCACTGATTTATCTTCTCCATGTCTTTCATTATTTTGTACACGGAAGCAAGCAGGCAGCAGCTCACTGGCTGGGAAAGTAGAATAAAGCTCCCAACAACCTCTCCAGCATTCGCAATCCCAAGCATTCAAAAAATCATGTTTTAGGCCCCCCCAAATAGAGTGAAGACTGGCTTAAAATCAGATTATCATAAATAACAAATTTGGGTTCTTTATATTTGCCTTCAGTTTTGAATTTTTATTACAGACTTGGGTCACATATTCAAGCTTTTCTCTACAACCACAAGGGCTAGAATCATATATACATCCATTTTATGAAAGCTGAAATCATGCAGTAATAGTATTCCAGAAGTCAGTGTTTTAAGAAAAAAAACAAACATCATGACAAACCTCACAAAAAACAGAAGAGCATTGCATCTAGCTCAAGACCCTTTCTTCAGGGCTAGTCTTATTTTCAAACAAAAGCCCAAAACAAGAGCACACACTCAAAATGCTAGATGATCATAATGGTCCCTTCTGACCTAAATATCTATGAATCTATTAATCATCTCAGGCTTTTCAAGCTTCCATTAAACGTGAGGAAAAAAGACATGTTCTCTCCCTGTATTAATCCTTTGTGGTGGCTAACATGGAGACTTCCATACTAAGACTCTGTGATCCCAAGCCTATCTGTTGCCACTGCCCCAGAAGCAAAGAGCCTGATACTTGGTTTCCTATAGATCACGTTGGATCCTACTCAAGTGCCCTGCAACTACAGCTCCAAGTTTTAAAAGAGAGCAAGGCCAAAACAGGCACACACAGATGTTCACATGCCCTCAAGGCCCACCGCCCTGTTACAGTATCTATCAGATCTTTTTCTTGCATGGTTACACCTAATTTACTACCTGTCTACATATGGAGCTATTCATGTACCACTGTTCCTGAACAACACTGCGTGTAGACACTCTTATGCTGGAAAAAAAAAAGGCTTTGTTCCTGTGTAGATTAAACTAAACAGGATCAAGGCCCCGCTGTTCTAGAATAAGAGTGCTAACAGGCAGAGATATTCTGGAATACCTGTTCCTGAATAACTCCATGTGGCAACAAATCCTCAGAACCCAGTAAAGTATATGAGAAGTTCAAGTTAGTCTTTCCAGTGTGCGTTATGTTGCATATCACCACTGAATTTCATCTGCCATCGTTCTACCTAGTCACTTAGTTATGCTAGGTCCCTCTGAAGTTCCTCACTGCCTTCTCGAGTCTTAACTAGCTTCAATTTTGTTTGTTGGCCAATTTTGCCACCTCAGCATTCACCCCCTTTTCCAAGTCATTAATAAATATATTAAAACACCAATCCTGCCGAGCATTTCACTGTTAACCTTTTGCCATGTTGAAAGATGACCATTTATTCCTGCTCTGTCTGTCTGTAATCCATGACTGTACTTTACCTCTCACCCCATTATTTTAGTTTACCTTTGTAGATGATTTTTATCAAAGACTTTTTGAAAGTCCAAATTAAGTCAGCCAGGTATTGTTTATCAAGTATATTGTTGCCATGCTCAAATAGTACTATCCTAGAGAAGCACAATTTTCCTTTATATAAATTATTTTAATTTGCCTATTCATATAGAATCACAGAACAGGAAGGGACCTTGAGAGGTCATCTAGTTTAGTTCCCTCCACTCATGGTAGGACTAAGTATTATCTAGACCATTCCTGACAGGTGTTTGTCTAACCTGCGTTAAAAATCTCCCATGCTGGAGACTCCACAACCTCCCTAGGCAATTTATTCCAGTGCTTAACCACCGACAGGTAGGAAACTTTTCCCTAATGTCCAACCTAAACCTCCTTTGCTGCAATTTAAGTCTATTGCTTCTTGTCCTATCCTCAGAGGTTAAGAAGAACGATTTTTCTTCCTCCTCCTTGTAATAACCTTTTATGTACTTGAAAACTGTTATCATGTCCCCTCTCAGTCTTCTCTTTTCCAGACTAAACAAACACAATTTTTTCAATCTTCCCTCATAGGTCATGTTTTCTAGACCTTTAATCGGTTTTGTCGCTCTTCTCTGGACTCTCTCCAATTTTCCCACATCCTTCCTGAAATGCGGTGCCCAGAACTGGACACAGTACTCCAGTAGAGGTCTAATCAGCGAATAGTAAAGCGGAAGAATTACTTCTCATGTCTTGCTTACAACACTCCTGCTAATACATCCCAGAATGATGGTGTTTTTTTTTTTGCAATAGCATTACACTATTGACTCATATGTAGCTTGTGGTCCACTATGACCCTCAGATCTCTTTCTGCAGTAGTCCTTCTTAGGCAGTCATTTCCCATTTTGTATGTGTGCAACTGATTGTTTCTTCCTAAAAGGGAGTATTTTGCATTTGTCCTTATTGAATTTCATCCTATTTACTTCAGACCATTTCTCCAGTTTGCTTATTTAAGCATGCTTACTTAAGTATAGCAGAAACCCATTTATCTGGTCTAATAGGAACAGGGCCAGATCAGATAATCAAAACTCCGGATAAACCGGAGAATAGGAAAATGCAATGCTGCAGCGCCATCCAGCAGCCACAGGAGAGATCACCCGCTCTGGCACTGGAATCCTGGTTGTTCAGTAAATGCAGAGTTAAGGGAGGGTCAGATAAATGGGATTCTATGATATTTTATAGTTCTATTGCTTCAGCACATTTTCCTCATATTGAAATAAGGTTCTCTGGTTTCTTTTTCTCAGAATTACTCCTCATGTCCTTTCAAAAGACAGGTACAACTTTCGTGAGACTCCAGTCCTCTGGAATAGTAGTTGATTTTAATGAGAGATTATATATTTTTGCTAGTAGCTCAGCTACTAGCCACCTTAAGTTTCTTCACAACTCTTGGATGTACCATCCAGACCTTGTGGCCTGTTGCTCTTTAATTTAATCACTTTGTTACAGCACCTCAGTCTCGACAGTGCCTAATCTTTATTACCTGAAAAGAGTTTAGAGAAAAGCTCCCAACATTCTGTGTGGCTTTCCATTTGTTTAGGGGTATGTATACTTTCTGTGATTCATCATATACCAGAATGGCTTCTATAACCTCCTGATTTTTAAAATATCCTTACTTTTGACTGTTAAGTTTTGACAGAGAACATTTGCGCTAGGGGTTAGCACCCTAGTCTAGAACTTGATAGACATGGGTTTAAGACTGTGGAGCCCCCCACCGAGTGGCACCTTCATGACGCTCTATATATGGTCCTGCCGACCTGACCCCCCTTCAGTTCCTTCTTGACGGCTATTCAGATAGAGGGGAAGGAGCGTGGGTATTGGAATGGACGTGAACAACACCTCTCGAAGAACAACAGTTATGAGAAGGTGAATAACCGTTTCTTCTTCACCTCGATTCCAATCAGGTGACTCCCAAGCTCCACCCCTGAAGTGGGGATTTAAGGAATAGTTGATTGGAGCACCGCTCTACCAAACGCTGCACCATCTCTGGAGTGTTGGGTGATCGCATAGTGCGAGGTAAACATATGTACTGATGAACATGTTGCTGTCCTGCACATCTCTTGTATTGGTACTTGGGCCAGAAACACTGCTGCTGAGGCTTGTGTCCTTGTGGAATGTGCCTTAATAGCCAGGGCTGAGATTGGTAGACCTTTCATCTGGTCTGCCAATGCCACGAATAGTTGGTTCGACTTCCTGAACGGCTTTATGAGCTTGATATAAAATGCTAGCGCCCAATGAACATCCAATGAGCGTAGCCTCTGCTCTTAGGTACTGTTGAGGCTTTGAATAAAAGATGGGTAGAAAAATGTCTTGGCTAGTATGTAATTGTGACACTACCTTAGGAAGAAAGGCTGGGTGGGGTGTTAGTTGCACCTTGTCCTTGTGGAAGACCATGTATAGAGGATTGGAGGTAAAGGCCTTTAACTCTGACACCCTCCTAGCTGATTGATGGCCACCAGGAAGGCTACTTTCCACAACAGATAGAGAAGGGAGCAAGTCACCAATGGTTCGAATGGGGGCCACATTAGTCTGGAGAGGACCAGGTTAAAGTCCCATGCAGGAACAGGCAGTCTAACCTGTGGATATAGCCATTTCAGGACCTTAAGAAAATGTCCTATCAAAGGATTAGCAAATAGAGAATACCCAGACACTCCTGAATGGAAGGCCGAGATGGCCGTGAGGTGTGGATGACGCTGCCAGGCTTTGTTGGTTGAGGTGCAGAAGGTACTCCAGGATGAGTGGTATAGATGCCTGGAGTGGACGTGTGTGTTGCTGGGCACACCAGTGAATGAACCTCATACATTTGGCTAGATAAGTGGCCCTGGTGGATGGTTTCCTGCTGCCAAGTAGAACCTCCCTTACTGGTTCTGAGCACAGGAGCTCCATGGGATTTAATCATGAAGCTTCCAGGCCGTGAGATGGACGGACTGGAAGTCTGAATGGTGAAGGCAACTGTGGTCCTGAGTGATCAGATTGGGGTAGAGTGGTAACACGATCGGGGTGTCCACTGACAGCTCCAGAAGCGTGATGTTCCAATGTTGATGGGGCCATGCTGGGGCCAGCAGAATTACCTCTGCTTTGCCCCTGCTGGATCTTGAGAAACACCTTGTGCACGAGTGGTACTGTGGGAAGGCATACATGAGGCGGTCTCACCAGGGTAGCAGGAACACATCCATGACTGAACCCGGGCTGTGTTTCTGAAAGGAGCAGAACATTGGGCACTTTATGTTGCTCCAGGTAGCAAAAAGATCGACCTGAGGAAACCCCCACCTTTGGAAGATGGAATGAAGGACATCCAGATGGATGGACCACTCGTGGTTGCAAAACGATCTGCTGAGGTGATCCGCTAGTTCGTTCTGCATTCTTGGGAGATAGGACACCTCCAGGTGAATGGGGTGGTCTACGCAGAACTCCGATCGGGGGAGGAGCAGGCTCCACCCTGCTTGTTGATGTAAAACATAGCAGTTGTGTTGTCCGTCATCACTGCCACGCACTGGCCTTGCAGCTGGGACTGGAAAGTTTGGCATGCTAGTCGCACTGCTCTGAGCTCCCTGATATTGATATGGAGGGAGAGCTCATCCTGCAACCACAGGCCTTGTGTTCAGAGATCTCCCAGATGCACCCCACAACCCAGAGCTGATGAGTCCATTACTAGGGACAAGGAGGGCCGTGGGCTGCTGAAAGGAACACCTTCACATTCCATCTGAGGGTTGAGCCACCAATGTAGGGGCTTGAGTATGTGTCCTGGCACCATCACTACCAAGTCCAGGCTGTCGTGTCCCAGGCAGTATACAGATGCGAGCCATGCTTTAAGGGGCCTGAGCCTCAGTCTGGCATGCTGGACCATGTAAGCGCAACCTGCCATGTGGCCAAGGAGATTCAGGCATCCCTTTGCAGTAGTGGTCGGGTACCGTCGGAGGCTTTGGATAATGTCTGTCATGGTTTGGAATCGGGTCTCCATCAGGAATGCCCTTGCCTGTACCGAGTCCAGCACCACTCTGATGAATTCTGTTCTTTGGGTCGGTGATAAGGTTGACTTGTTCATGTTGAGAAATCGTCTGTGCGCAGGCCGAATGGCTATGTGAAAGTACTTGTCTTTCATGTTGAGGGTGGTGTACCAGTCTCCCGGATCCAAGGACAGGATAACAGAGATCAGGGAGACCATGCAGAACTTCAACTTTACCATGTTCTGGTTGAATCCTTGCAGGTCTAAAATGGGTGTGAAAACTCCCTTTATCTTGGGGATTGGAAAACAGTGGGAGTAGAATCCCTTGACCCTTCGCTCCCAAGGAACCTCTTCCACTGCCCCTATGGTGAGGAGTGACTGCACCTCCTGGATAAGGAGTTGCACGTGAGAACGGTCCCTGAAGAGGGACGGGGAAGGCAGGGTGGAAGGGAGGGGAGGAGCAGAATTGGAGAAAATATCCCACTTCTACCATGTGAAGAACCCAGTGGTCCGATGTTGTAAAACCAGGCAAGTTTCTAGACAAGCTAATGTACCCCCGAGAGACCTCTATGTATCCCTAGGGGTACACAGACCCCTGGTTGAGAACCACTGAATTAGAACAAAGAATAGAATATAGCAACTCAGAACACAGGCTTCACAACGTGCTTTTGTTCAACAGAAAATATGAATTGCATAAAATTCTGCAAGCTACACCATGGGAATTCTACGCCTGTGAGAGGACATGTCAGATGAAGAGGAAGGATTGTTCAATGGTTAGGGCACGAGACAGATTCAAAAGATCTGAATTCAACTCACCATGAGCCACAGTTTTCCTGGTGTGATCTTGGGTAAATCATTATTATTAATTATTATTATTAAGTCTTTGTACCTCAGTTTCCAATTTGTAAAATGGGTATAATACAGTGGTCCCCAAACTGTGGGCCTGCCCCCTAGAGGGGCACAGTGGGTCCAGGCCAGCCCCATGGGAGGCGGGGAGAGAGTGCCACCCAGATCCACTGTACCCCCAGTTCCGCTCCAGACCCATTCCCAGCAGCCCAGACACAAAAAGTCTGGTTACCCACAGTAGGAGAGGCACAATCTAAGTAATAACTGATTCTTTTTGATGAAGTATTTGCCATGTGCTGCTTAGAAAAATATTTACTTCTGAGGTGAGAATGGAGATTTCAAAAATAATTTCTTTATGTTTTAAGTCCCAGAAAATACACCACACACTTCCCTCTTGATTATGCACTGCTTTTCTTACCACAGAAACACATAGTACAGTAAGCTGCAAAACCTCTGACACCAGTTCAGCTTTTGTATGTTCCCCACACTACAGAAGAGGGTGTGAAAATAAATCAATAAATTAACATCTGCCAAGAGAAAGAGCCGAGTCAATTTCACAGCATAACTGAATACAGCCAGCTGGGAATGGGGGTGGGTTCTATTCTTATCAGTTCTAAAGGCTTTCAAATGCAAAAGTAGGCCACAATTTGAGTGTATACAACTATGGAAGGAGGTGTAATGATGAGATTTGTGGGATCTTTCAAACTTGAATCCACACTGAAGCTCTGTATGAAAAGAGAGTGTAATACAGATTTTAAAATCAATATTTAATGCACTTACTGTATGCAGGGGTGTCAAAATGGGCAGGGAAAGAGCCCTGTCACCTTTTCAGCAGGAGCCTCGTACCCTTCCCCCACGAAGGCCCAGCCTTCCTGGCCAGGCCGGCAGCTGGAGCCCGGGCAGCTGTGGGTCACCACACTGCAGACCTTCCACATGCCTGGGGTCGGGGGGTGGTGAGCAGCCCCCGGCCCATGTCCCAGCCCTGTGGGCCCTGACCCTGCCCAGGACAGGACGATCCGCGGCTCCCCAATTCTGCCTGCGCGCAGCTTTTACCTGGACCCGGTTCTGACTGGGGGGCTGCAGCCCAGCCATGGTAAGAGCTGCACGGACAGCCGTGGGGAGCTACACCGTGGGGAACACAGGCCAGGGACTGCTCTTGACTCCCCCCACCCCATTCTGGGTAGGTGGAAGGTCCGCGACATAGCTCTTACCATGGCTGGGCTGCAGCACCCAGCTGAAGCCAGGTTGGGGTAAGAGCCAAGAACAGTGGTGGGGAGTCACAGATCCTCCTACCCTGGGCAAATGGTCTGGGGGGCAGGACATGGGCTGAGGGCTGCTCTTGGTCCCCCACCCTGGGCAGGTGGAGGTTCTGTGACTCCCAGCCCGCTGCACCTTCCACCTTGGCCGGGGATGGGGCCTTGGGCGGGGCCTCAGGCAGACAGGAGGGGCGGGGAGCCATGACCCCTGACCCCCCCCACACTTTTGGGCAGGCTCTGCTGCCCTTGATAGTATGTACAGTTATTCTCTCATGTTAACAATTAAGAATAGTGTACAGTGAAAATTTGTTAAAGTCACTGGTTTAAGTGTTTGCCATAATAATGAAGTGCCTTATAAAAATAAAAGAATGAATTTACCCTCACAATATCTTTATGAAGTAAGAAATTATTATCCTCACTTTACAGATGGAGAAACAGACACAAAGATTAAATGACTTAAAGGTCACACAGGAAGCGTGGCAAACAGAAACTGAACCCAGATTTCTTAAGTCTGAATCCAGTGATTTAACCAAAGATAATCTTTCCACTCCCTAGCAGGATACTGAAAGTACCAAACAAGTTGTTTCCAGTGGTAGTATGGGAAAATGATAAATTGTGCAAGGAAAATTTCATCACGTTAGCCCCCTCAACTGACCCACCCCCATCTTTAATATTCTATTCCTTTTAGCATTTTTCTGTAACTGAAAGGGTATGTTTTAAGCTAGCCTCGGAGAGGCACTTGCGCAAATCCTCATTATAACTGATTATTTTTGTTAAAGTATTTGCCATGTGTTACTTAAAAAAATATTTACTTCTGTGGTAAGAAATGGCATTTTCAAAACTAATTTCTTTATGTTTTAAGTCCCAGAAAATACACCACACCTGGCCCTCATGATTATGCAGAGCTTTTTTTTTTTTTAACGACTTCCTATGTTTCCTTTATGTTCTTCCTTTTCTTCCGTTTTCCTTTCCCTCACTAGTTTTCTTCCGTTAGCTGTATACCCCATAAATTTTTCATCCCTTTTTTTCCCCATTTCCTAAACACTGTAGAAAGGCAAGTCTTATTGTTTTTTCCATTTTTATTTCTCTATCTTTCGAACCTGCTCCTTTCTCTGACTTTTTCAGTGTTCTTTCCATTTCTCTTCTCCCCGTAAATTTCACCATTCTTCTTTATCGTCTTGCCCCTCAATCCCACCTCCTTTTTCTTCCTCTCCATCATTCCACTCACACTCGTTGTCCTTGCCCCAGGGAACACGCACACATGTATTCCCTCACCCCCATCTTCACAACAAAAGATGAATCCTACTTCTGCATCTGGAGTGCAGAGACATTCAGTCCAGTTTGCAGGCCAGGTGGACTGATTAGTTCAGTCGGCTATCCTTGATTTAGTCTGAGACAAGAAAGAGTGAGCCAAACTTCAATTACATGCTCAGCATACGTTCTGCCAGGACTAGGAGTGGAGGAGAAAGTTGTGGCAGTAATTTAGGGAGCTGCAAGGAGGATATGGCAATAGAGCCAGTGAGAGGGAATTGCAGCAAAGAGCTTTTTATATCCTCTCAGTAAAGCAACCTTAGACAGTCATATGGTCTTGTATAAAGTGGAGATAGCCCTCTAACCCAGGGGTTCTCAAACAGGGGGATCATGACTCCTCAGGGGGCAGCAAGGTGGTTACATGGGGGTCACAAATTAAATAAATTTTAAATTAAATAAAATTTAATTTTTATTAATTTATTAATAAAATTTAAATTAACCCTCCCTTCCCACCATTTTTAATTTAGAAGGGATGTCACACTGAGAGCCTTGCTGTCTGAAAGGGGTCAGCAATACGAAGTTTGAGAACCACTGAGTCTAACCACTACACTATTCTACAAGCGGACATGAAAGAAAGTGACTTGATACTGTGCTAAACCAGACAGCACTACCTAATCTGAACAGAGAAATTAAGAGCAATTGTAGTTTGTCAAATCAGGATTAGACTTCACACAAATGACACTAATGAAATCCTTAGAAGGTTCTGCTTCAAAATCTGTAGCAAGATTATAAACTCATAATCCTGTACATAGCACTTTTCCAACTTAAACCACTATAATATGATTTTTAAATGCAGCTGATTTTCTATTCAAGGGGAAAACAAACAGTCAAGTTGAAGTTTCTTGGGAGGAAAAAGTTTTGTTGTGTGTTACAATGCATTTAATGTGACACTCCTATTCACCATATTGGTTCTACCTTAAAAACAAAGAAAGGAATATATGTTTATACACAGAATGCGCCCTGACCCTTCCCAACAGGGAACCAAGTTTAAACACAATGGGCCAAATTTACTCCTAGTAATTATATCGTTAATGTCAACTGAATTACACCAAAGATGACTCTGGCCCAACGTTAGTTGACAGCTGGCTTTAAAAAACCTGGATCCTGAAACTGAAGAGCAAATCCACATCAATGTATGCCTCTGTTTTTGCACGTAAGATTTGAATATTCATAACAATCCAGAAATGGAATCGTTATCTGCTTTGCACTTCAAGTGTGATTTTTAACTGTGGTATAGTTTTAGATAAACAACAAACCATACCCATCATCTGTTTAGAAATAAGGAAAAGCATGTTTGCTTTAGACACTGACATTAAACAAATTCAACAGATGGCCCTCGCTGATCAGCCAACTGAAGTAAACTAGAATACTTATGAATCCAGCAAAATAGATTTCCTTTATAAAATTTTTCCTGTAAAATAATTAAATTTTAACAGAAACATCAAAACCTGTGACATACTGTAGAATTCTTAATATCTACAATATGTAAATTAATTCATTGGGTAACTAGAGGTTACTATACAAAAACTGATCATTTTGGTCCATATCACATTTCTTTTTCGGTTCAAATGGTCTAACAGATGCTACATTTTGAAGATTCCCAATGAATGCTCACAATTCCTATGAACATTAGAAATGAAACTCACAGCTTTTCATCATGCAAAATATGTATGGACTACATCATTTATAAGAATAATTATAACTCATTACAGTATAACCTGAAACATAATCAGACATAACAGAAAATAGTCCAACTCTATTTCTTTCCTAGATAAGACCCACCAAGAACTCTGCTGGTTTTAATATGATACCTTGGCCAACGGAAGTCAAGTATTTTCACACCAGCAAATCTATTTACAGACAATCTTATTTTCACATTGAAAGATTAAAATTTTCAGAAAGCGTACAGCCTGGCACATTGACTAGAGCTTTTGATGATCAATATGCAAATTGGTTTTTGTTCCTCCCCCGAGCTGACCATGTGTCAGTAAGAGCTCCCTCTTCTAAAGTATCAGCATAAGTTATGATGTTGGTTGATAAGGGACCTGACAAAGAAATCCTGAAGAAAGTTCTTGGTGATTGTTTTATTAATTATGATCACAGGCTTCAGAGAAATCTTCTTTTGATACCAGTGAGGTAGAAGCAACTCATTTGGAGCAGAAATTGAAAGACCAAGCCAAATATCAAATGTACACAAGAAGTCAGATGAACAAAGATTTTGTAATCAGTGAATACTTTCCTAGTCAAGGCTGTAACTTGCTTGAGCTTGTGGGTGTTTGCAGGGAGTCACTGTACCAGCTTGAGGACTGAGGCTATGTCATCACTAGGGCTCTGCGTCTGTCATCGAGGTCACAGAAGTCATGATTCTGTGACTTTCCAAGACCTCCAAACTTCTGCAGTGGCCAGTGTGGGTGACCTCAGGGCTGCCCAAGCAGCTAGCTCCTGGGCCAGCTGTTCAGGTGGCCCTGGGGACAGCCACACCAGCCACTACTGGAGCAGGGCCCCACAGCCAGCTGCACCGACCGCTGCTCAGGCAGCCCTGGCAGCTGGCCCCGGGACTGCTCAAGCAGCGGACAGTGTGGCTGGCCCAGGGGACCACCGAGCAGCAGTCCCAGGGTGGTCTGAGCTGCTGCTGCTCAGCAGTCCATGGCAGCTGGTGCCATTGGTCTCGCCCCCCCAATCAGTGCCCCCCCAGGCAATATTTGTTTATTGACCATGACTTGTCCATTACTTTTACTAAAAATACCCATGACTAAACTGTAGCCTTAGTCATCACCTCTGTTTTCCAAACTAGTTTTTGCTTTCTTAATGCTGAGATGGCAGGATGAAAAATAATAAAGTACTTACATAGTAGTCAACACATCCAAAGCACTGAACAAAACATGAATTAGTCTTCAAAACAACCATGTTTAACAAGTAATTCCCATTTCACAGATGCGGATACTGAGTCAAAGATGTACTGCCACCTGTCCAAGGCTCCAAGGTGAGTCAGTGGAAGAAAGACAACTTTGGTAAGCCTTTGAAGAAAAGTACAGGATTCCAGTGGCTGGAAAGACTAAGGCAACTGGGAGACGAAGGCAGTTAGCCAGCTGATATCGGGGGACTTATTCTTATTGCTACTGAATTAACTTGGGCAGCAAAAGTCCTATGGACATTAATGACAAGCCTTTATCATAAAGCTTTTAAAATCCCTTTGGGCTGTTTTGAGGTCTTAGAGAGCGCTCCTTGCCTGAAACTCCATTCCCATGTTTTTCAATCAGATCACAAATCTTCTAGAGAGGTACTATAAATTAAATCAAATCTCTTTTGGAGTGCTGCATATATTTTTCAAGTAAACACCACTTTCTACAGAAACAAATCACTTGCTGAATGTTACTAGTGCTACATCATTTTGTAGTCACTGCCTTCCTCCCCAAGTTCCAGGTTTGTTTTTAAATGCTTATAAAAGGTTCTCTAGTCCTGTGGAATTATTAGCATCCCTCAAAATATACTTAATTTGAACCATTTTCTTAATGCCTGTATATAAATTATCACCACTCTGATTATCCACTAGGATCATTGTACTAAAATTATGTTTGCTATACTTAAAGAGTACGAGAGCCCTAGAGATAAGAATGAAAGTGAAACATAGCTTCTTGAATGATAATTGCTTTGCACTGGCTCCCATAAGTAGAAGGAAAAATGACTGCACTTCACTGCAGTAGTTTCAGAACCTTCTCTGAGGTTGTTTGTCCAAGAACAGAAAGCATGGGGGGGAGGGGCAAGGGGGGGGTTACACTTCCTTTCTGGTCCATTCATAAAAGCCACAGCTTTTCACTGGAGGATCTGCACAGTAGATAAGGAACAATTACCTGGCATCCCAACAGTTATCTGCATTGCTACATAAGTATTTGCATCCCTTTCTATTTTGTTCTCTCATCTTTCTTTTCAAGGCCAGGGGGAGATAGAACATGGTCTTCCACTTAACTCATCTGTTGCAAGGCTGGGGCATAAAATGATTATTGGGGAATAAGCTGTGGAGGCATGAGACAAAAAATTCTTAGTTCTTGTTGGCCCATTTGTCTCATAATAAGGAAAGGAATGGAATTTCCGGTCAGTGGATAGATAGATTCTAATTTTTTAAATTTCAATATTTTAAAATTCAATATTTTGTCAGGTCATTTGCATTGCACCCATTGCCATAGAAGCTAAGTACCTTAATAAGAAAAATAAATCAAGGAGTACTTAATCATATGACATCTCCAAACCATCTGACATTTCAAAAGAAAAATAGCAATATTAAAAGAGATCAAAATCTAAATAAGTTGTCAAAATATGAAACAAGAAAAGCACATTTAAAACTATTTTCTGCAATTACATTATTTTCCACAACTGTCTGCATGCCATCCTTCAGCTTTTGTTTAATAAGGGCTTTAGTTATAGGACAATACCTATATAGAAATAAAGAAAGAATATTTACTTTCAATTTATGATCTGTTAAGCCATGTTTAAAAAAAAATCAGGAAAATGCTCAATACAAAAATGACTATTATATGAATAAGGCAATAAAATAGCAACATGATAGGGAGGAGGGAGGAGCAGGGAGACATCTTTCTACTTAACACAAACCTTTTTGTAGAGTCCAGAATTTCTACAAAAACTACACTATTTTCTATACTGTAAGTTTGTCCACTAGGACAATTACTTTTTTCCACCTTTTTTTTTCTCCAGTGTAAACTTTATTAAAACCCCCAAGATAGTGTTGTATTATGTTAAGAGAAGGGTCTGATAAATACTTCTGAGGATTTCATGCTGCCCTAATCTTCTGTCTCAGCCCTTTCTAATTTCTAAAGCAAGAGGACAAAAACAGAATGATTTTAGAAGGCTCTGAAGTCTAGCAAGGAAGAACCATATACATACAATAGTTTAAATACACTACTACATATACACATTTCAAAGGTTTCTGATCAAAAACAGTAAAAAGCAAACTACAAGTGAAAGAAAAGGTATACGATAGTGACACCATGTGGCTACATTTTGCTCTGAATTATTTTGGGACATTACTCTCAGTACATTTGTCACTGTCTTATAGTTTTCTTTTAAAAATCTAAACCCCAACCAAATTTCTTGCAAATCTGTGTGACAGAACAAACTAAAAAAACTTGCTTACAAAACATAAAAATAGAGATGGATTGAAGAAAATGCAATATCTTAAAAGGTGAAGTGAGTTGCTCTGTTTTAATCAAATCATCTATCCAAACTCCAATTCCCAAAAAATTTTGGACCACCATATACGGGATTATAGAAGAAAGTGAAAGTACATTAGTGTTCTGTCTGTATTTTTTATTATTTCCCATATCTATAACTAGGAGATGATTATCCACCAAAACAACAAATACTTACCTTGTATTTTATCCTGACCTAAAGCCTTACTGAGAAGGATCCAGAATACTGGCTACTGACACGTGGCACTGGATACTTTTTTTGCTAGCTTTACAATTAGCTTACTTAGAAAAAGATATTAGGCAATGTGTAGTAATTTGTAAGGTCTCTGGCATCTAATAATAGTTTTTTTAATACTAGTCAACCACTGCACATTGCAGCATGGATAGCAGGTTTTCTTTAAAGGATAAGTTGACAGTTTCTTTGTAGGGGTTACAGGAAACCTCTACTCCCTTTTTCCACCCAGGAAGAACACTGGGTCAGAATCACAGGTGCTGGCCCTGACGGCATCATTGCTTCCAATAACTACTGAATGTGAGAAGGCCCTACATTTTTGGAAGAAAGTCATTGCTCCTGGCCCTGTGTTTGGCTTATTGGCCTCACAAGCCAAAAAGAATACCCTCAATATAGATCCTCTCTGTGAATGTTGTAACAATTTTTCAAGATGAGATATGAACTGAGCACTGCCAAGAACATGGAGCAGACAAGGACCCTGCCCCAAGGAGCTTCCAATAGAACCAAAACAGAATTCCTCTTTTTTATGTGAATAGCAGCATTGTTTAGGGTACTGAATTAGTAATAAGGTGTGTAATAAGAATTTTGAGGAGAGATATGAAGGAGATAATAGAAACATTAATTTCTCAAGCAGAAAGAATGGATTACAAAAAAGATACCCACTGCACAAGTCTTCATGCCCAGGGATTTCTGCATTCTTTAACTGTTAGTGGAGGGAACTGTGAAACAGGATATCTGGGTTCTATTCCTAACTCTACCATTGACTCTGTTGTATAACTGTGAACAAGTCACTTAACCTGTTTTTCATTTCCCTGTCTTTGTAAAGACCTCACAGATCCGTAGATGAAAATGGCGATGTAAGTGCAAAGTATTATTATGAAATGGAGACAGAGATTGCTTGTTCTCAGGGAAAAGGAGATAGATTATTTAAAACAAATATCCCTGTAATGTATTTTCATTCTTATTTGCTTTTCTGCACAGTAAATGGTACATCTATACCACCTAAGTGAAGGGGATTGAACAAGTAGCAGTTAAGGGGTCAGAAAAAATATAATTATGGCAAAATGAGAAAAACTCAATGATAGTAAACAAAGAAAGCTTTGTATATGGTGACATTTCCCCAGTGCACAATCTGGATAGTTGAATAGCTGCGTACCCTTAATTCTCTAGCCGGTGGTGCCTTTACACTGCTTTGCTGTCAGAACACCCACCCCTGGCCTGTTTACAAAGCCTTTAGAATGCAAATTCACTCTCAACAAAACACTGAGCACTCTGACCAGTCACTCATGAATTACATACAGGGAGTAAATTCTTAGTCCTAGCATTGTCCTCCCAGAAATGTGCATCTTGTACTGCTCAGTACCCTTCTGAATTGTACAAGCTCATAGGAAGTTCATCATTTCATCAAGGGAAAATGATAACGCACAATCCTTGTTATCCCAAATACACTTTCCCACATACTTTAGACCAAACACCCTGGTTAAGATAAAACAAGAACTACAGAAAGATAGATTTTAAGTGATTACAAGTAATAATGCATAAAAGTCAGGATTGGTTACAAAAGAAATTAACAAGTAAAACGCAAGCTAATACCTAACCTAACAAGCTAAGTGAACTTAAGAGCAAAAGGTTTTCCTCACCATACTCTGCAGTAAATGTCACAGGTTGGGTCTCTTTCAGCCTGGAACCCTTCCCCTTTACTTTAGTTCTTTGAGAGTCATTAAGGTCATCAGCAGAAATGAAGGGAGAGAGAGGTGAGTTGGAAACCACGGTCTCTCATTCTTATGTTACTCTCCCTTCTTTGAGGATTACCACCAGCTGGGGTGCAGGCAACAAGCAGTTTCTTGTGGACGTGAGATTTAAGCTGTGACATACTGTGCCCCATGTAACGCCCTGTACCCACATATTTACCATTGTAATACGATTATGTTTTGAACAAAAGTATGCCTTGTGAAGTATCATTTGAAAAGTCATACTTTGCTAATCAGCAATGTCCTGTTAAAATGTGTGTATTATTGCATATAAAGTTATGAAATTTTGCTATATATTTGTTACTGGAACATGCTGAGAGTCTGGGAAACACCCACAGACTAGCTCCTTAGAAATAACAAAGGAACTATAAACAAAGGACTTACACATCATCCCCAGAGATACCTCAACTAACACGTAAACAGAAGGCGCAAGCAAGAATTTGCAATTCATATGAAGGAAACTTGGCAACTCACATACGCCATGGAACTGCCCGACTCCCATGACCCAGTAGAGACTTTTCCAGTAAAAGGCTCAGAGTATAAAAGTAGGGGAGAGAAGGGTCTCTAACCACCTCTCTCCTCCACCATCTGTACTGAAACAAGATTGCTTGAAAGCCTTTGAACTGGTGAGATTGGTCCCAAGTTGGGAAAGGATCCAGCTTGTGTACTAGAAACTGTGAACTGCCCGTTGCTCAAAAGTTCATCTTGTACCCTGGTGATGTCACACTGTCCCTGTGATGAAATGTAAATTTCTTATTCACACCGTCCCCTTGCTGGAGAATGGCCACTTAAGCAAGTGATAGCCCATTAACACCTGGTTGGGGCCAGTGTGTCTTTGCCTCTGAAAAACTGGTTTGTGGGTGTTATCCAGAATTACAGCATATTTCAGTAACAATCATACAGTAGAATCTCATAACTTCACATATAGCATCGCTACACATATGTAGGCATCGTTTACTGGGGGGCCTCTAAACTTAACTGGGAGTGTTCCACTTGGGAAGATCCTTAATGCTGCAATCCAGCCTTCAGGACTACAACTCCCATGTTGCCTTGGGGAAGACAGAGAGAGACTTCCTTTACTAGGGAATGCAGGGAGAACATGTGATGGGCTCCATTTTGGAGAGGAGCCGAGATTGCTCTATGGAGCTCTGTCCAAACCAGAAGCTGCTGCTAAACTGCTGCTAGAAAGCCAGAAGCTGCTGCTTAGAGTCTGCTAGGGCTTTGATCAAGCAGAGAGCCTCAGAGGCTGTTGATGGGCTTCACTGGAGCCAGGGCAGAGACAGTTGCTTTACCCAGAGCTGAGTGAAGGCAATATGGGTAACCACCACCTTTGTCTGGGAAAGTACTTGCAGAAAAGAGACTTTAAGGAGTTATCTGAGTCTCAGAAGAGGGAAAGAGGTCTTGTCATCTAACCAGAATCAGGGTTGCTGACATCTGCTTAAAACAACTCCAATCTTCAGAGGGGTTGGGCAGCTTGGAATGATTCCAAATTAGAATTGTTCTGCCCCTTGTTGCCTTGGCTGGACTTATTTACTGGACCAATAGAATGCTGTCCCCAGCTTCACAATCTTCAAGCACACCCATGCAAGCATTTAGAACTCTGAAATCCAGGGGAGTGTACACTCAGAGGTGGGTAAATGGTGACACTGTAAATGCAAGTTAAATATGTTTATTAATTGATTTATCCAACTGCCCCTGCTGATCTAAATTAGTAGCGACATTTAATCTCAGTCTACTATCCCACGTTTCCTCAAATTATTAAGTAAATGTGTGTTAACTCTAATCTAAGTGTATACTGGGTATATATTATTTATAATTGGTATTTTAGAGTTAGACCCATTGCACAGATTAGTTTAGGTTTATTCCTGGAGTCTCCAAAGGCTTGCCAGTGAGAGTGTACAGGCCCAGCCAGATGGAAGCACCGCTCATTTTAATGTCCTTAACAAGTAAAAGGACTGCAGCAGAGGGGTGGATAGAGGATTCCCACCTATCCAATATCATCACTGGGATACTCAGGATCTCCTTTACTGCCAACAATATCAGGCATCCAGGCACACAGGTGAGCGTTGCTTGCTCCCAAGTAACCCAGGGAGGAAAGGAGTAGGTTATACATATTTCAACAGTATAATGATATTCAGCAGTTTATGACTTTTCAAATGATACTTCACAAGGCATACTTTGTACAAAATTTATCATAGTCTTGCGAAAGCGGTGAACAAAACAGTATAGACTGTCACACATATATTATATATATATATACATACATACACACACACACACACACACACACACAAAGCTTCCCCTACTAAAAGAGACTATGATGACCTTCCCTTCACATTAAATGAACGTAAACATCTAAGATGGTGATCATATCCCATAAAGCAAGAGTAAAACATAACGTCTCTGTTTGCAAAAGCATAAGCAAGTTTCCCATTGTAATTTCAAAAAAAGTCACACTAGAGGGTTTGTTCACCATAGTTTTATTTTTAGTATATAATCAAGCCTTTCGTCAGGACAAGCAAAATTCTTACAGACCTAGAAAAACACCTACCATACATGCTTGAGGGAAAACATAAGTAGTTAGTGTTGAATCATAAAAGTATCACTGGCCATATTAAGTTACTAAGATGTCAAAGTATAACCAACCAGTTTGGACACCTCAGTGCACTGTCAACTGAGAGGTATTACGCATGAAGTACAACAGCACCCTTAGTTCACAAGTTAATTTGGATATTTTAAAATGCTATACAAAAACAATTTCAGGCTCTAATAGAGGCTACAATACATTATAAGTAATGTAATGAATGACTGATGAAGGCTGACTGAATTAGTCTATGTTTTTTGTGAAAAATTGTACATTTAAAAATTAACCTAACCAGAATTTGGGGGATGGAACACACATTCAACACAGCATGCTTTTCTAAATAAGCTCATATGAAGCTGGTATTGATACTGATAAACAGATTCATGAGTGAACAGATGCAAACTGAAGATGATGAAAAGTGAGCACAGAATGAAGAAAAATGCAGTTATGTGGAGAACTGGAGAATTTATTCAAACAACATTTACGCATAATGAAAGACTGTATATTTTCTTAAAACTCGGGTATTTGGTAGTCTCTTCTTGAAGAGCTCTCACTTTGCATGACTGATATTTATATGACAGATAACTCAGACAGCTAACCTGGCCAGTATTACAAGGTTAATAGTTTCTTTATAAGCTGCATTTTAACAATTTATCTGGTGTATTAGATACAAACATAATGTCCTTCATCATCAAGCATCGTATCTGTGTTGTTCAATTTTTTTTATTTATATATTTTTTGAGAGTAAAACCATAATAACTGCACCCAATGAACACATAACCCCAATCTCCACTTGTGCTTGGGCTCTTCTCTATCCATCACAAAGCATTCTTAGGTAATAGTGTTGTGAAGAGTCTTGCTCCAAATTCTCTTTTTTAAACCCATTTCAAGACTGTATGAATAAAAGAGTAATTATTGGAGACCTTGTGCAATTGAACTTTAATCCGTTCTGTTGGGGCCTGATATTGATTTTTTTTTCCACTTTAGCGCAAAAGAATACAGAGTCTAACTACTGAGATTTTTAGGTACCACCATTTAATGCATCAGGAACATCCAGCAGAAGCAGACTGCATTAAAGAAAAACTGCAGGCCTTTAGATAAATACTTAATTAAGGAACAGACTGAGTGTTTAGGTTCCACTCTCAGTTGGGAGCAGTGTGCTGCCTAGGTGTCCCTGTCAGGTTCCCTTCGTTTGACCCTTTGGCCCTACTCCTGTCCCTGTTATTTCATTAGTTGTCCCCAGGAAAAAAAAAAAAAGCCCTGGGAACCAATTGCTACTCAGAGTATGGTTTACTCTAGAACAGCGTGGGCAGGGGCAGAATAAATTACTGCAGTTCTTACTGACTGACCTCACAGGTGCTCCCCTCTGCAGGAAACTACTCTAACTATTCAACAGGGAGGAGCAGAGCATTCCCCCTGACTCTTTTAAACTCTTTCCTGTTCACTTGCTTGAAAAGGGGAATATCTAGACAGCAGGGGCTGTATTCTGTACCAGACTCATACCCACATTCTGGGTAAGTCTTACTTGCTGAGCAGAGGGAAGAGCCTTCCTCCCTTGCTTGGCTGTGAAAAACAAGGCCATAATCTAGCTCTAAATATACTGCATATTAAGAAATGAATTTCCAGCACAGTTTCTGAACATGTCAGTTTTTAAACATTTCCAAAAATATAAATCATCCTAGTGCCCAGGAGTGTTTATTTTACCAATACAACGTCAGACTGGATCCCATGTTGAAAGTATGCGTTAAGAGATCAGAAAATGCGGCTCACCATTGGAGTGCACAGGAAAGACATATACTTTTTTCAACTCCACCTTCCATATAAGTAAGGATAAGGCCTTTTCCTGTAGCCATATTAGGAGAGCAGCAGCCAATAGCCAAGAAGCAGAAAGTCACATCCTCACATTCCATCTAAATTACACTAAAACAATGTAATATCAGGCTGTTAAGAAGGCAGTCCTGTCCTACTAGTACCCACCATCACCAGATAAAGAAACAGATCTTAAGATGCTTAAAGAAAACTTTGTTTGATAGAACTCTAGCATTCTCTCTGGCAAGAAATCACTTAACATTTGTGATTGTTAAATCTGTACTTCTATTATTTTGCCTTTATGGTCCCTACTTCTCTGTTGTTTATCTGTATGGTCGCTGTCTAGTTCTTTGATTGTTTCTGTCTATTGCATAACTAATTTTGGTAGGTGTAAATCAACCATGTTGGTAGGGTATGATTGTTTAAAGAATTGTTTTACACTATGTCAGTATTGGTTAGAAAATTTAGTAATATTTTAGTAAAATGATTGGTTAAGATACTGCTAAGCAAGACTCAAATTTCACTCTATAAACTGGAGTCCAAAAGAAAGTTTCTGGGAATCAACTCCAGAACACAGCCCCAAGATCAGAGCTGCCAGATCTCACACCATGCAGAAGCTGGAGTCCTCCAGATGACCTAATCCTGACCAGCCAGCAGGAAAAGTTTGTCTGCCTTATTCGGAGTGGTGAGCATTGTATGCTTAGCGTGTGCATTCTGTTTTGGTGATTGTTAATAAATAGAGGTTAAGTTGGATATTACTATGTAAGGCTCTTTCACTGGTAAAAGACCCCGTCAACCTCCAAAAGATTAAGCCCTGAGGCCCTGAGTCCACAGGGAATGGGTGTTTGTTCTGAGTCCATAGGGAATTGGTGTTTACCTGTAGCCCACAGAGGGGTAAAGTTAGGCCTCTTTCCCCTGGAGCCCTAGTAACTGGGAAAGGGTGGGGATGCCTAAATCAACTGGGTTACACCTTAAGCCCTAGGAATTAGGTAGAGGTGGAAGCCTTGAGCTCCAGGAACTAGGTAGAGATGGGCTGTCCTAGAGTGTGCGGGCAACAAATTTAGGGTAAAGCTAGATGCCTTGTACCTGGAGCCCTAGGAACTGGGAAAGGGTGGGGGTGCCTAGACTAAAAGGTTTACACCTTGAGCCCACGGAAGGGTAAAGGTGGGTACCCTAGAGAGTGTGTGTAATCTTGAATTTTATGAGGGTAACATATAAAAACACCCTTTGAAGTTTTAAATAACGGTTTAAAAATCAAATAATTATTTTTTATAAAAAGTCAGCTTGCACCAAGCTTGAGTTTCTTGTTTTCTTATGCATTCAAACAGCAAGCTGTATTTCCTGTTGCTTATCCTAAATGAGACAGTCAAAATGGCACCTCCCTACTTGATGAATGATTTGGTCTCTTACTAGGCTTCCATTTTAAACTGTAGCCAACCAGTGAGAAAGGGAAGAAGAATAAACTGCACTCAGTGCTACGTCAGCTACTTATTTAAGAACTGAGTTCCTCCTTTCATTTTAACGTTTCTGAAGTAACTGCTGCTTTCTGGTTCAAACCCCCCACCACATCCCTTATCTCCCCCCGCCCCCCAAAAGGACATCAGAGGAGAGGGGGATAAAATACTCTGCTCCCAGAAGAGACTTATGATCCTTCCCGAACACCTCTCAAAACTACATTTCCAGGTTTTATTACTCTACTGTACTTTTTCAAACCTTTTTCATCTGCATCATACAAGAATAGTCATGGGTGCATTTTGGAAACCTGAAATACCTAAGGGGGGGAAGACCCATGTACTTATAGCAAGAGTGACAAATTCAGAGGAGGAAGAAATTATGCTTTTAAGATCTGAGTTTCTCTCTTTCAGTATCATTGCCTCTATGGTGTTCCCTACTAAATTGTGGGAGAATGCCAAATGGGAAAATTATATTTTCTTTGAATATGATGCAAATATCTGAACAATTAAACAAAAAAAGTATCTGATAGAGGATAAATAATAAAAGGAGTACTTGTGGAATGTTTCAGATGAAGTTTTATTTCATCTGATTCTATATATTTCTAAATTAGAAAAAAAAACACTTTTACAGTAGTGTTTTATCTGCTTTATAAGCTGGACATTTATATACCAACCATGTTTATGATAATTACCCAGTTCCTACGCTGGTAAACTATCTAGCTGTTTCTCAGATTGTTCTTTGACCTAATATGTTTAGAGGACTGTGTCTGACAAGCTTCCAAATTGTGATGGGATTTTTTGGTTTTTGTTCTCTATGTTTTCTTTAGAAAGTTATCACTGATGTTTAATTATGAACATGTAATATAAATAGTGTTAAGCTTTAGAAATTATTTATTGTTTACAATTAGATGCAGAGATTACAATATATTTTGAACAACATAACCTCACCAATGACTAGGAGACCCACTATGTTACTGGATCTTGCTAAATAGCAAGTGAATAAACAAAAAAACTAAGATACTTCATCACAAAATGTACTTAGTTCATCAGACAACTGAAGTTTAGCTTTAAATATTAATTATATCATAAAAGGAAATGTAGAATTTTTTAAATTAACAAAATCTTTATATAAGGCCTCACTAAAAGTGTGCTGGCTATTAAATCATTATTGAGCAGTGTGGAGAGATTGTTGTTTTGTATACAACAGCTGGAGAGTGTGTGCTAATTAGCAAAGTTCTACTCTATTACATCACAGTTTTGCTTTGAAAGAAAGTTCTTTCATACCTTTATACAAAACCAATTATTCTTATCCACCTGTTGACAGAGGCAGCTTCTTTGATGGATAAACCACGCAGTCTACTTAAAGCAGTACATCTGCCTTTTGCCAGACATGCATAATTCTTATTAACAAAAATAAGTATCATGTGCTGTGAAACGAGAATATACTCAGACTTAGACAGTAACCTTATTTGGTCAAAAGAGGTTCTCTCTGTCCATATTTTGAGTCTGTAGTGAAGAACACTGTTGGCCACACCTCATTCAGATGCCAAAGAACTTATTTATAGCTGAGGATTTATTGTCCATGTTTGTTTACTGCATTGCTCTGGTTGTATGGAGAATTGGTTTAAAAACAGAATTTAAAATGAGAAAAAAAGATGAGCAAGGTCTTATCTGTCATATCATCATAGAAGTGCTGAAATTACACAGTAAAGGAATAATCTGCTCCCTTTGCCTGCCAACGCAGGATTGCTCCCTTCATACAGTACATATACTAGTATGGTGTCCAGTCTGTTTTTAAAAGGTCTCAAACAACTGGACTTCCAAGAGAATGTCATGAATTTTACCCTGATATTTAGCTTAAGTTATCCTTTTCTTCTCCCTTTACATATACATCAAACAAAACAAAGAGAACAGTTATGTGCCTTACAGGAACTGTGGTTTGTGATGTGTTGTCCACAGAGATCCCACTCTTGGAGTTCACGCATCCTGTGCATGCAAGATCAGATTCTTTTGAAAATCATTGTTCATTAGAACCATGCCTGCATCCTGAATGCCCTCTTGCACGCCAGAGCTGAGAGCATAAAGTGTTCACCCTGCCCAAACCACGCATTCTGTTCCTTCATTGATAAGAATCCCATAGAAGTAGGACTCTGATCAGCAGGGAAGAAACCATTCTCTTCAAATGAATGTCATGTTGACTAGTCACCACCAAGGAGTTGGGAGTAGGGTGAGAAAAAGGGTATTTGGAGCCCTTGGCTGGAATTTTTCTTTTTTTAATTAGCCTTCATACACAGGGGTGCAATGGTGACAGGAATCTGCTAAATGTTATGGGCTGATTATAGGACAGCATCATTGACAGGCAGTGCTAGTTTGCCTCGAGATGTGGTGGGGAGGATATCCACTTGGGAGCATTGGAGCGCCTGTATTTCCTCCAAGGGAACCTATAAGGTCTTGGCTACACTATTCATCAAGTCCTGAAAAACCTTTAAATTCAATTGCATAGGATCATAGAGAGGGTCTGATAGCTTCATGTAGAGAAGACTAGGATTTGCTGGAAGGAGATACTTCCTCATTAGCTCTTGGCTGCTATTTCTCCTTGAAGTTTTCTTGATAATGGAGGCTGCCTGGAGAAGAGACTCATCTTGATGGGCCCACTTACAAAAAGACACCCCATAGAACTGGTCACCATAGAGAGGCCTAAGGATTCTATCAAGTCCAGTGTGCTGGGACATAAGGGAATGGAGCAGGACCCCAATACTGCCTGCCAGGGTTGGCAATGACTGGTTCCTGGAATGTCCTCCTCAGGGCTCATAGCTGAGGATGCAGGTTGGAAAGAGAAGGAAATCATGGATAAAGATGCTGGATTCTGAAGACATGTCCTCCACTGCATCCATTGGAGGAGCTCAAGGTGTTGGAACCAGCAGTCAAATCGGTACCAGTGGTCGAATGAGTACTGGCAGTTGGGTAGGCAGTGGCATCTGAATTGATACCAGTGACTGAGCTTTCATGGGCAGGAGCAGCAGTTCTGATTGATATGTTGCGTATATCAATACTGACAAGAACATCTTCCCACATGCAATTTATGCTTACAGCCCTCAAAGGGTGGTGAAGATTGGACAAACAGTCCATGTGACTGGAGGGCTCCAAGGGGAAACAGTCTGGGGCCTGAAAATTTCTTCTGAGTCCTTGTGACTGGAGGGCTCTGAAGGTCCTGAGAACTGTGCTGAACAGGACTGCCTACCGAGAGACTTCTCGGTATGCAGAATGGTAGCAGACCTTTTTGGCAGTTCCTGGCTCTTGGTAACAAAGGAAACTAAAGCCACAACAGTACACAGAGCAGGATGCAAGATTTCCTTAGATCTTAATCTCTGAGGCAACTTTTCCCTGTGCTTATAGTTCTCATCAGGGGACTGAGCGCCCCCCCACCTCCTTTTTTTTTAAGACGGTTTGGAGGTCTCAGAGGTTGATCTTAGGTCTTTGCTCACCAGAACTGAAGCCAAAGATGAGGAGGTCACTGGGATACTCTGCATGGCAGAGGACATGTGGGACCCCAGAAGTCCAGTAAGGAGAAGCTTAAGTTGTCTTCCGTCAGTTTCTGAGATCTGCTCTTAAATCCAGAGAGGCCTTGCACTTTGATGGGATGTGGAACTCTCCGAGGCAGCCAGAATGCCAATGGGAGAGGGGGAAGGACCTATAACAGGTATGAATTCTGGGGTTTGGGGCATAACCTCCAGAAAGGAATTTACAGTCGAAAAAGGGGCCAATAGATAGGAAGAGCCCAAACCAGGGCTGAAAAATTAAAGAAGGCACAAACTCGCACTGGGAAAAGACGACAAAATTGCTGGAAAAGGGAAAGATACTAAAAGAAAAAAAACACACAGAAAAGTCGTGTGTAGCTAGAAAGTCAGCAAACACTGCAATGCTCCGTTTCAATCCACAGGTGATTGAGAAGGAACTGGAATGGTGGCAGGTCCACCCCTCCCTATATATGCTCAGTCCACAGCGTGAGGGAGTCTAGGATGTGAGATTGACCCACATGCACTGCTGAAAAAAAGTCTCCAATCACAGAAACATCGGCACACACACATATAATGTGGAAACAACATCTGGAAGAAGAGCTCTTTTTGTTAATGTCAGCCAGCCAGCACCCAGACTTTCAGGTCCAGGTGCAGGATTCAGCCATTATTCTGCAGGATAAAATCCAGTAGGACCTGCATATTGACAAGTTCATGTGGTCCAAATAACAAAACTATCTGGCCCATGCTGGAACTATCACAATGATCTGACCCGCAGCCTGCTTGAGGTTCCTCATGACTCTGGGTATTGATGGAAAGGTGTACATCAAACCAGGAGTAGACAAAAATGCGAAAGGTGTCTGAGAGGAAGCCCAGACTCACCCCTCACTTGGAGCAGAACCCTGGACAGTTGTCCACCTGTAGGAATCCCAATCTGAAACAGACGTTTAGGAAGACCACGGTCTTGAGGGACCATTTATGCTTTTTGGATAAGTCTCTGTTAAGATGGCCTGCTAGTGTGATGTAGAGCTGCTGGAGTAATATGATGATGAATGAACCAGTCCCAGAGATGTGTAGCTTCCTGGCACAGAGGAGAGGATCTGGTTCCCCCTTGCCTACTGATATAGTGCATCACTGTGGTAGTGTCCCTAAACACTTGTATTGTCTAACAGATGAGGGGCAGGAAATCGCTACACGCCAGTCAGATAGCGCGAATTCCAGAATGTTTGTATATAGGAAAGCCTTGTGGGCAGACCACTTCACTTGGATCTTCAAGTGGTTAAGATGGGCTCCTCATCTGAGCACAAACATCTGTTTCTAGAGTCTTTGTTAGTTAAAGCACTGAAAAGCGTACACAACTGCACACCTGGGTTGGATACATCCACCAATCCAATGAGAATAGGGCTTCCTGAGGAGCTGTGACCACCTGATCCACGCTGTGCCTATCTAGTAGTTATGTTGATCTCAACCTCAATCTTGAAAGGGCGAAAGGTGAAGTCCAGCATACTGTATGACATATCAACATGCTGACATGTGTCCCCAGAAGTATGAGTCCAGTCCTCAGTAATGTTATCAATGAGTCTGAAGTTTATTATTAGGTTGAACATAATCTGAAACTTGGGTTAAGGGAGGTACACTCTTGCCTACTTGGAATCTAAGAGTGTCCTGATAACTCCACGGTCTGAATTGTGGTCAGTGTGGATTTTTCTTTGCTGACCTGAAGTCCTAATCAACAAAGAGGTTTAGTGTCTTCTGAAGTGAATCGGTCACTTGTTGGGAGATGGGATGGTAGGGGATTTCCCCCATATCAGCCAGTCACCAGGAGGGGGTACACTTGGATTTGTCTTCTCAGATGGGCAGCCACATATCTAACATGTTGGTGATTACCTGTGGGGCTAAGGAAAGACCAAAGGGTAGGACTCTATTGAGAGTGTGATGTTCCAACCAGGAACCTCAGGTGCTTTCTCTGAGCCAAATGTATTGAAATGTGAAAACAGGCGTCTTGAAGGCTGAGAGCCAAGCACGCTCCATGGAACGAGAAGAGACCATCACTACTGGGGCATTAGTACAGGACTTCACATTAAGACTTCTGGAGGAGTGAGTCTTAGAAGATGCTTTCTGTTCTGTCTGAAAAAGGGGAAAAAATAAATTGGTGCTTGCCTTGGTCCAGGGAGCAGTGCTCTTTTCAGGCCCTGTCTAAATGCATCACTGATGCAACTGAGGCACATGTGCACCACATGTGGAATCTGTGAGGACAATCACTCAAAGAAGAAACGTACCTGTATGTTGAATCCCTTTCCTCCATCACTTTTTAATCTCTCTTTTAGCAATGTATGATATGGCTCCATCAGTATCAAGATGCCACATAATTTAAAAAAATTATCTTCAACACCTCTGTGAGGTAGGGAAGTGCTATTATCTCCATAATACAATAAAATGAGTCAAAAAGAGACTAAGTTACTTCCCTAAAATTCATTCAAGAAATATGTGCAGAGTAGAGAACTGAACAGAGGTCTCCAAGGTCCCAGACTAGCACCTAGCCACTGGACCATCTTTTTTAGAGGTTGTAAACTCTTTGACTGAGGGACCATGTCTTTGTAGGTATTTGTACAGCTCCTAACACAATGGCCTCTCTCCTGCAGAAAAGCTCTACTTGCAGTAGGGAAAAGGAGGGCGAGAATTTTTTAATGAGGTTCCCCTGTGCCCAGTGACCTCTTTCCCTCCATTATCAGGGACATCTCACCACTAACGGCTGTCTCCTGGAGGGGGGGAAAAGAATCTACTTGCCGAAGCATAAGAGCCCTACAAGAAGGGACAGGCCCTTTTTGGGCTATCATTGTTTAGTTTGCCGTATGGTTCCACTACTTTACTTTGCATTTTTATATACAAAAGAGATCATTTATTAAAAAGATTTACAGTGTATATCATGAACATTTTAAAGCATTTCAAATTTCTCAGCAAATCACAGCTGCTGAGTGCTACTTTTATTGAATGAAAAAATACTAAGAGTCTTACCTCATTGGACTATAACTAGAGGAAGAGAAAAGAATACGCAAACTATTGTTCAACTGTGCTGTAAATATATTTAGAGAGAGAGAGAAGAGCACCAACGTTTTCAAACATGGTTCCCTAAAGTTCAGCAACTAAATTCATATTTATGCATCTACAGACCTAGTCTGATATTTGTAGATAAGTGACATCCACAACTTTCATTGAAATTACTATCAGATGTGGGTGCTCAACACCTGTGAAAATCAAGCCACTTATTTAGGTGCCTAAGAATTGAAAAGATACGCATACAGTATTATGCATATAAACTAACCTGCAGACACGGGCAGGAAAATACAGCTTCTGCCAGGACCGACAGAGATATTTAGAATGATCGATCACACGGATCCAGTCTAGCTCATCCATGGACACCTCAATATAGTAGGAATAAGACCTGTGGATTGCCAGAAATAATCATTAGAATAGAAGCAGTCAATACTCGTGAAATAACCTGCTTTCTGGAAGTTGGTGTTTATGTAAAAATATATTTTCACAAAAGGAACCCATATTCAGACTTCTGTGAGGAGGCTGCATTACAAATTGCTTTAAAAATAAATTTTAATGTAATCATATGTTAAAAGATATTTTCAGAACTACATAAAATGGTCAAATTCAGAATTCCCAGTAATAAGATGAGCTAAATTTAAAACCAGCACTGCAATTACTTCTACTGAAATATTAACAAGATATCAGAGAAAATTTAGCAGATCATAAATGTCAGCCTGAAACCCTTAACTGGAAAATGGAAGTTTATTTTGCGTCATGACATCTTTTTCATTGATTTTCTTCATCAGTCTTGACCTAGTTAGGTACAGTTGCTTCTCTTTCTATGTAATTTATCTAAGCTTTTTTTGAATTCTACTGTTTTTTTACTTAGTTGGTTCATATCTTGTTACTATTGGTCATTTATGCATTGACTAAAAAGTATTTCTTTAGAAGCTTTAAATCTGTTGACTTTCGGTGTTTCCAAGGGAGAAAGAAAAAAAACACAAATTCCAGTAGTTCTGAGTTGATGGAACTTTTGCTCAACAATAAAAGTTTAGCTTTTAAACTAACAGATCACTTCTAAAAAAATCAGTATATGTTATTCTGAAAGAACAATAACTGCACTTGAGATTATAAGTGAGTTTATTTTAAAGAATTAGTAACGTTAATATTTTTTATTCTAAAATAATGAAAATTGGTTACAAAAATCCAGTGGCAGGGTGACCATTTACTGACTATATATTGTTAAAGATCTGGGAATAGTTTAACACAAGGATGGTCTACGCTAGAAAATAATATTGAACCAACTACATCGCTCAGGGTGTGAAAAATCCACACACCTGAGCAATGTAGTTAAGTTGACCTAAGTCCCTATGCAGACAACACTAGGTTGACAGAATCATTTCAATGTAGAAAAGTTCATCATTGTTGTATATTAAATGTAATACTCTGTGAAAAACAAAAGGCATGAAAACTTTCCTCTTGCGTAACAGAATAAAGATATTTGCAAACAGCTGTATGATCTAGAGAACTATTAATAAAATTAAAAAAAAAAAAAACCCTTCCTGATAGCTAATATTAAATTGATATATTTTTGCTAATAGAAAATAAGGCTTGGAATTTCCAAAGTTACAGTGTCACCCAACTGTTAAACTTGTGTGCAATTTGATTCTTTAAGAACACGAAATAGCAAGAATAAAATATGAGGTAGGGTAGTTATATTAGTTAAGTGGGCAGTGATCATTCAAATTTCACACGTCTCCTTAAACAGGTCCCTAAGAACTATATTCATAACTTGGTAATTACCAGTCTGGGCAATTTTATTACACATAGGTTACTGTCACAAACCTAACACAAACAGAAAGGTTTTTCATTAAAATGATATTATTTTAACCAAAAGGATTCATTTTAAAATTCTCCTGCAGTATTGTCAACTGAAACACAAAAATATCATGTCACTGCAGGAGAACCAGAAAGTGAAATTGACCAGCCCAGTGTCATTATCTAAGTGCAAATGAGAAAGGTAGACAGCATAAATGGAGAGAAATGAATCACTTGTTTAAAATGATTTGAATAATTTAAGCAGCTATTAGTAAAAGAAGGAGTTTTATATATTTAAAGCATGTGGATGACTAAAATATTATGCATTTTAATACTGCAAAGTGAACGTGACTTGTTACATAAGTAACAAGTATGAAGCAAAAAAACCTCATAAGCCTATTCGAATGTTAAACATTAACATTTAAATTCAAGTTGTCAACGCTATCCCAACCATGATACGCTACTGAAACTGTGCAATTTATAGGCACTTAATAAAAGTTAATAATTCAATATTTTATCATTGAGGCAGGTCGGGTATAATCAGTTTTAATTTCTCTTAAATCAGGGTGACTTGTCACATACCGGCTATCTCTGTCCCAGAGTAGTATTCGTATGTGGTTGACTATCGATGGCTGACCTAGTTTAATTTCAATGCCAGAACGGCAGTCATCATCAATCGGGTGCCGGGAAAAACCATGATCCAAGTCGTAATTCTGTGTGTCCCCATCTAGCAAAGCAGACTTCAGCTCTCCTTTTACAACCTGGGCTCCATATTTCATAGTTGCAATGTTCTCACCTGGTACTAAAAGGGGAAAGAAAGAGTTGCTTACCAGTTATGATTTTACAACACAAACAAATTAGCAGAGATGATTTGGTGGCTACACAACCCTTCAGGTTGCTTCAGGGCTGTGAGCACCTAATCCAAAGGTCAATGAAGTTAATGGGAATTTATTGGCTCAATGGTCTTTGAATCAGGGCCTAGAACTTGGGCCCCTTGTCTGCCAAAGCAGCAAAATCCAACCTTTGCCACAGAATTGTGCCACAAAATCTAGTCTTATCAACACAGTTGGAGATAATGATCCTTAACTTCATTTGTAAAATACTGAGATATATGGTTGAAAAGTGTTGAGATAAAGTATTGTTTCTTTAAAAAACATGTTTCTATCCCTCATAATTGCAAAGAAAATGCTGAAAATATGACCTGAATGCAAAATACTGTGTTGTCTTCCTGATTCTATAGACAGGCTGACAATAGCTTTAGGGTGTACATTTTCCCATTCATTTCAATGTGGTGTTAGGTCTAAAACCTAGATAAGGTAAGTTAAAATGTTGACATTTTAAACATTTCATTGACGAACATGTTAGCAGAAACACCCAACTAAGATGCTGCCCCCATAATTACAAACAGCCTCCATTGCTTCCACAAATGCCAAAAGTCCCACCTGTCTTTTATCCACCTGTCACAACCTCCAGCTGGACTCACCCCACACTAATTTTGTACAATAGACTTATTGTCAATACAAATATTTACAAGCATATTGAAGACTAAACATGAGTGGACAGCATAAAAATAAACTGAACTTAGTATAACAGGCTACTGTTTCCAGTATTACTTAAGTTCATATTTAATTTTTCTAACTTGTTAAGATTTAAATGAAGCTGCTGCAGAATCCATGGAGCTTACTGAAAAATTTAGGTCCAGCTTGCTATTGAGTACATGGTGTCTCAGATCATAAGGCTGAAACATAGGTATTTATTGACAGGAGGAAGGCTTGTGTAGAACAAGGCAGCCTCTCCTTTGAGAGAATGTACATGGATCTGTTACAACCGTTGTCTTTCTATCCTGAACTGTTTGTGAAGTTCCTGGAAATCTGCCTATTCTCTAAAAGTAGTAATAATTAAGTGGGCTAACCATACACATTTCATGATGCATTATTTAATACTTTGAAGTGAATAGTTTTCTGATGATAGTTTACAGTTTAATTTGAACTTAGTACTTAAGGAAAAGCTACAGGAATTCAATTCTTAAAATAGCTACATTATTGACAGGGTGAGAAATCATGTGCTTCGGTGCCTGCTATCAAATGCTATCAACATGAATGCAGAGGATCAGTAAGGCCTGTAGTTTCCAAAGTGAAAAATCTGAAGGGACAGCTGCTAAAAAAAGCAGTTTCTCATGATGGAAAGCTCATCCCTGCATGATTTAAGAGACCACAATACAGAATATTCTCTAAGAGTATTCAACATTATTCTCAATTGCAGGGTAAATATTCTGTGCTATGTAAGCATTACTTTATAGCACACAAATGTTTTAATAAAACATTTGCCAACTGTAAAAGGTTAAAACCTAATTCACAAATGATACAAATAATCTAGTACAATTGTGGAGACAGGTTCCTATTACAGCAAACACAAGTGAAATGCTTTCCTCTCTTTTCATACCTAAAATGTAAGCTCTCTGGTGCAGGGACTGATTTTCATTTTACACATTACGTGCGCAAACAATGTAAAGAGGAAAAGAAAAAATCAGATACAGAATATTTTGAAACTAAACAGCAAAACTATTATTTTTATTACAAAATTGGCAATAAAAATCTGACAGATGTCTGCATTAAAGTTTGATTAATTTTTAGATATAAGGTTCTGCAAACGGTTTTTCTTGAGGAAAAATTAAGCATTTTGATAAAAATGCACTCTGCTGTAATTTACATGCTGAAGCGATATCTAGGCTATGTGGAGTTAACATATTTTGCTGATTTCCATTTAATGTTTGTCATCACTGCCATTGCAATTCTTCAGAAAAAGAGCAAATGAAAGTTAGGAAACTATTCCAGTTATATTTTTCATTGCTCTTTCTGCCTCCAGGTCAGATAAAAAAATTCACTCTCACTTAAAGCAATTTCAGATATTCCCAAGCATTCCCAAGGTGTTGGTTTAGGCATTTTAATTGTATAGGCATTTTCCAATTAGTAATATACCACCCATTTCTACTGGTAAATTATAAATCCATACATAGGGCCCTACCAAATTCACAGTCTATTTTGGTCAATTTCACGGTCATAGGATTTAAAAAATAGTAAATTTCATGATTTCAGCTATTTAAATGTGAAATTTCACAGTGTTACAATTGTAGGGGTCCTGACCCAAAGAAGAGTTGCGGGGGCCGGGGAGGGGGTGGAATTGCAACGTTATTGGGGGGGGGGTTACAGTACTTCTATCCTTACCTCTGCACGACTGCTGGCGGTGGTGCTGCCTTCAGTGCTGGGCAGCTGGAAAGCAAAGGCTGCTGGGTGGCAGCCCAGCCCTTAAGGGAAAGCCACTGCCAGCAGCAGTGCAGAAGTGAGGACCCCCAATTTCAGAAACACTGGTCTCTCCCATGAAATCTGTATAGTGTAGGGTAAAAACACACAAAAGACCTGATTTCACAGGAGGAAGCCAGATTTCACGGTCCATGACACATTTTTTCATGGCTGTGGATTTGGCAGGGCCCTCGCCATAGAACAGTTGCATTTTGAAAGTCCATCCTCAACAAGTTTAAAAAAATACTGATGCTCACTTAGCATGCCCCTGTAGTTGAGGTCCATGTCCCGACTTTCAGAACGGACTTTAATGGCATCCAGAATGGCATCAGGTGACAGCAATCCAGAAGGTCTTACAACATTTAGTAGCTCTGTCAGACTCATCAGGGGTAAGCGTACTGCCTGCATGATTTCAACATGATTCTCCTTGGGGTTATGTTTACACCAGTTCATCAAAGCCTGGAAAATATCCTTCTCAGGTGCTGCAAATGAATCCCTCAGCACAACATTTAGAAGAGCAGCCTAAGTAGAGAACATCCGAGAAAATTCATGTCTAAAACATAACAAAAATTAACAGATCTTTAACTAGTAAAGCTATAAAAGTTTTCAAAACTTGATTATACTAGTGGGACAGTGACTTTGTAGACAAACACCATGCTATTAAATAGCTTACATGTAGCCAGGGCATTAAAAAGTATTTTACTGAGAAAAGGAATTTTGGTCAGGATGTTGGTTTAATGCCTATCTAGCAGATGGCACCTCTAACAGAGCAACATTCCAAAGGAGTGAATGCCCAGCACTGTCAGATCAAAGTATAAGCCAAAGTCCTTATACTTGAATCCTAACCTTCTTGGTCAGAGACGAAAACACTACTGGCTCACTATGAGACTCTTACTGAGCAGCCTCCCTGGCCTTTCAGTTTTTATTTTGAGTATTGTACTCAGTTATAGCTTACTTGCTTTTACTCATTTTAATCACTTATGCAAGAATTCTAGGTTTTCTACTTACATAATAGGTTATGATTGTACCACCACCACCAGAACTAGGCTTAGAGTGTGTAAATGTCTCAAGCCACTCAAATTAATGGTATCTTTAAATTCTCGGTTCTGATGGGTCAAGGAGTAAATAAAGGTGATTTTTAGATTTGGCAGTATAGTGGGCTGCTAAAGTAAAATTTTGAACTTAGCTATATGATCTGACCTCTGAACTTAGCTATATGATCACTGGTGTGAAAATTAGATGCAGGTTTTGTATCACCCACTCCAAGCTCTTTCCCTCCTCTTTTCTCTTTTGGGGCCAAGCTGGTAACTGCAGAAAAGATTCACGAAACTCTATCTCCTGGACAGAAGCACAAACACGCATCTATTGCAAAATGAAACCTACCAGAATTGAACAACTTTTTGCATTTTCACTTTGCAGACAGTATAAGTAGGAATGAGCCTTAGAACAAGGAAGTCCTCCTGCAGCACTGGTTATGCCACAAATTCCAGTTACTGAAAGGAGGTAGCATGTTTCCTGGTCAATGGAGTCTGCTGATTTGTTCCATTCTACACTGATGTTATCCCCAGTGCATTCTTAGTTGACATATAATATCTGGCATCAAGCAGTTAACAGTGAGGACTTGAGTGTCAAAAGGGAGCGGAAGCAATTATAGTCTCCTTTGTAACCAGATACCAAGTTAGCTAGCTCTGTAAGGTCTCTGGTCCCTATTCGTAGAATAAATGTTCTCATTAAACCTGTCAAAAAAGTCAGTGTATTTTTTACAGTAAAAGGCACTTGAAATATTTTTCATACACATTTTAATATCCCTTTATAACCACGCATTGAAAGCTTGAAACTGAAACTTGCATTCTTACAAAAAAATTCTGCTACTTCACATGTATGCTGGTTTGAGTGCTGGGTTACTGGTACTGAGTTTTGAGGCAGATGAAACAGTATGGGAGCATTTACTGTAGAAGAAAAGACATCTAGGACTAAATCCTCTGGTGCAGTGTAGCCACTTGGCATTGTAACATCGATGTATCCAGCCCAGAAGGCTCACTCTAGTGCAGAGAGAACAGGAGTACTTGTGACACCTTAGAGACTAACAAATTTATTTGAGCATAAGGTTTCGTGGGCTACAGCCCACTTCATCGGATGCATGCAGTGGAAAATACAGGACGATTTTATATACACAGAGAATATGAAACAATGGGTATTACCATGCACACTATAATCATAGAATATCAGGGTTGGAAGGGACCTCAGGAGGTCATCTAGTCCAACCCCCTGCTCAAAGCAGGGCCAATCCCCAATTTTTGCCCCAGATCCCTAAATGGCCCCCTCAAGAATTGAACTCACAACCCTGGGTTTAGCAGGCCAATGCTTAAACCTGAGAGTGATCAGTTAAGGTGAGCTATTACCAGCAGGATTGTAGTTTCCTCAGGAAGTCAGTGGTGTCTCAAAGATAGCTAGGAGTGTTGGCAGTGTGGAGCCTGAGGAGGGAGTCTACATAGCCAGACAATCCTGCTGTCAGAGTGCCTGATCAGGGTTCCAGGGGTATGTCTGTGCGGATTTGCTCTTGTGCTTTTTCAGGGAGTTTCTTGAGCAGATGGTGTAGTTTCTTTTGGTAACCCTCAGTGGGATCAGAGGGTAATTGCTTGTAGAATGTGGTGTTGGAGAGCTGCCTAGACACACCCCTAGAGCCCCGAGCAGGGGTATTCCATCTGCTACCCAAGATCCATAAATGTGGAAATACTGGACGCTCTGTCATCTCAGGCATTGGCACCCTGACAGCAGGATTGTCTGGCTATGTAGACTCCCTCCTCAGGCCCTACGCTACCAGCACTCCCAGCTACCTTCGAACCACCACTGACTTTCTGAGGAAACTACAATCCATAAGTGATTTTCCTGAAAACACTATCCTAACTACTATGGATGTAGAATCCCTCTACACCAACATTCCATACAAAGATGGACTACAAGCCATCAGGAACAGTATCCCCGATAATGTCACAGCAAACCTGGTGGCTGACCTTTGTGACTTTGTCCTCACCCATAACTATTTCACATTTGGGAAAATGTATATATTAGCAGCACTGCTATGGATACCTGCATGGCCCCACAGTATGCCAACACTTTTAAGGCTGACTTAGAACAACGCTTCCTCAGCTCTCGTCCCCTAATGCCTCTACTCTACTTGTGCTACATTGATGACATCTTCATCATCTGGACCCATGGAAAAGAAGCCCTTGAGGAATTCCACCATGATTTCAACAATGTCCATCCCACCATCAACCTCAGCCTGGACCAGTCCACACAACAGGTCTACTTCCTGGACACTACGGTGCTGATAAGCGATAGTCACAACCACCACCCTATACCGGAAACCTACTGTCCGCTACACTTACCTACATGCCTCCAGCTTTCATCCAGACCACACCACACAATCCGTTGTCTACAGCCAAGCTCTAAGATACAACCGCATTTGCTCCAACCGCTCAGACAGAGACAAACACCTACAAGATCTCTATCAAGTATTCTTACAACTACAATACCCAGCTGCTGAAGTGAAGAAACAGATTGACAGAGCCAGAAGAGTACCCAGAAGTCACCTACTACAGGACAGGCACAACAAAGAAAATAACAGAACGCCACTAGCTATCACCTTCAGCCCCCAACTAAAACCTCTCCAACGCATCATCAAGGATCTACAACCTATCCTGAAGGACGACCCATCACTCACACAGATCTTGGGAGACAGGCCAGTCCTTGCTTACAGACAGCCCCCCAACCTGAAGCAAATACTTACCAGCAACCACCCACGAAAAACACTAACCCAGGAACCTATCCTTGCAACTAAGCCCGTTGCCAACTGTGTCCACATATCTATTCAAGGGACACCATCATAGGGCCTAATCACATCAGCCACACTATCAGAGGCTCCTTCAACTGCACATCTACCAATGTGATATATGCCATCGTGTGCCAGCAATGCCCCTCCGCCACGTACATTGGCCAAACCGGACAGTCTCTAAGTAAAAGAATAAATGGACACAAATCAGACGTCAAGAATTATAACATTCAAAAACCTGTCAGGGAACACTTCAGTCTCTCTGGTCACTCAATTACAGACCTAAAAGTCACAATATTACAACAACAAAACTTCAAAAACAGACTCCAAAGAGAGACTGCTGAATTGGAATTAATTTGCAAACTGGATACCATTAAATTAGGCTTGAATAAAGACTGGGAGTGGTTGTGTCATTACAAAAGTAAAATTATTTCTCCATGTTTATTTCCCCCCCCTGTACTGTTCCTCACACGTTCTTGTCAACTGCTGGAAATGGCCCATCTTGATTATCATTATAAAAGGTTGTTTTTTTTTTCACCTGCTGGTAATAGCTCACCTTAACTGATCACTCTCATTATAGTGTGCACGGTAACACCCATTGTTTCATGTTCTCTGTGTATATAAAATTATCCTACTGTATTTTCCACTGTATAAATCGGATGAAGTGGGCTGTACCCCACGAAAGCTTATGCTTAGATAAATTTGTTAGTCTCTAAGGTGCCACAAGTACTCCTGTTCTTTTCGTGGATATAGACTAACACGGCTGCTACTCTGAAATCTAGTGCAGAGGTGGGCAAACTACGGCCCGCGGGCCACATCCGGCCCACAGAACCGTCCTGACCGGCCCTTGAGCTCCCGGCTGGGGAGGCTAGCCCCCTGCCCCTCCCTTGCTGCCTCCCCTTCCCGCAGCCACGCTGCCGCATGGGCAGCGGAACTGGCTCCAGCTGGGCGGTACGGCTGGCAGTCCCGGTGCTCTCAGAGGCATGGTAAGGGAGCGGGGGGGTTGGATAAAGGGGCAGGGGGTCCCGGGGGGATGTCAGAGAGCAGGGGGAGGTTGGATGGGGCGGAGGTTTGGGGGGGGGGGCAGTCAGGGGACGGGGAACAGGGGAGGTTGGATAGGTGTGGGAGGCCCGGGGGGCCTGACAGGGGTCGGGGGTGTGGATAGGGGTCGGGGCAGTCAGGGGACAGGGAGGGCGTTGGATAAGAGTGAGGTCCGGGGGGGGGGGGGCGGTTATGGGACAAGGAGCGGGGGCGTTGGATGGGTCAGGGATTCTGAGGGGGGCAGTCAGGGGCCAGGGAGCGGTTGGATAAGCGTGGGAGCCCTGGGGGGGCCTGTCAGGGGTCGGGGAGTTGGATAGGGGGTGGGGAGTCCTGGGAGGAGGCGGTCGGGGACAAGGAGCGGGGGGGTTGGATGGGTCAAGGGTTCTGAGGGGGCAGGAAGTGGGAGGGGGTGGGGGCCAGGCTGTTTGGGGAGGCACAGCCTTTCCTACCCGGCCCTCCATACAGTTTCGCAAACCCGATGTGGCCCTCGGGCCAAAACGTTTGCCCAACCCTGTTCTAGTGCATGGGGGAACTCCAGTGGCACAGAGCCACCACAGAGATTCCTACGCACATTCATATACTACATCTAGTACAATGTAGGGGGTGTGACCAGAGGAAGGGACATAACTACACTGCAATAATCCAAAATTGTGGTTTTAGCCCGTTGGGACAATTAACAGCTGATGTAAACTGCAGCAGCCCAAAGGCTGCTCCAACTTATGCTTGGAGAATGATCCTGAGTGTAGGAGCCCTAGAATCAGGAAATGAACATAAACTGAGTTTTATGCCATCTTTGCAACTCCCTCCTCCAAACCTTTACTGCGTACACTTTGTCCAGATTTCAAACGCCAGACTACACTGTTCAAAGGACAGTGCAGACTTTACAAATATGTAAGAAAACATACAGAAGAAAAGAAGGTAAATATTTTCCTCCTACCCTTGACAATGTCCTGTTAAGAGTCACGTTTAAGTTTTATAATTGGTCACAATTGACTAGCTCAATAGATATTACATTTAGGAATGATCTTTAGGGTCTCTATTACCACAATGTTTATGTTTATAGAATTCTACAAAATATTACTTATTCATCTCATCTTGACTTGAGTAACTCCAGCAATGCAATTTCACTGCTAATTGACCTTACTATTAAAGTCTCTTATTACTTGGCCTATGCTTCTCTTTTCTTCATTTCAGACCACGATTAGCATTTTATCATAGTGTTTTTTGTAGACCACAACCAACATGCCTGAAAGAACTTACAAAGACGCACCTTAGAAAGTGACAGAAAGCCTTCGCTGGAGAGCACCTCTTGAGCATTTCTATCCATAAACATACAGCACATACAAGTCAGTTTAGGGAGTGAGTAGAGACTGGCAACATCAAAGGTCATACAAACGTTCTGAATATTAAGTATGGTGCAAAGATATTCAGAGGTGGAATCCTCCAATTCTGGGAATCCATATTTGTGAGCCAGGCTCAGGAAATCCAGGAGTACCTCTTCCTTCTCATCTCTTAATGTAGCACGGCCTGTGTAGATATATTTCAGCAGCATTGTAAATGCTTCTGCAGTGGTATCCTGAAGAGGGATTTCTGCTTCAGGCTGAGATTCTCTCATTCCACCATATAATAATGCTCTAGAGACAGAAAGAAAATGTGAGAAACTTGCACCCTCACAATAGGTGCCTTATTATATATATTTAAACAGTAAAGTAAATAAAGCAAGCATCCAAATGCCAGGTGAAAAAATAAATGAAGGTATATTTGCAATGGCTCCTCAGAGGAGACCACATAAAATGAAAAAGAATGGTCTTGAAAATATGAAACGGAAGCTGTGCAGACAGCTTAAAATTCAGCTCTACTCTGATAGTGTCTACGTAGGAATAGCACTGTGGGAGTCTCTTCATCATTATCTCAATTATTCTACATCAAGTTTAGTCAGTTTACAGGTAAAAAGAATGGGATGTGAGGTGGATTTTGTTTTTTTAATTTCAGCTCTGAAAATTCACCCTGGGATCTGACAGTTAAGTTAGGTTCTTTCCTACTCACACATCACCACCAGCAGTAAAGAGTTTTCAGAAAAAAATTATGTCCTTAGTGACACCTGCACAGCCCCACTGAAAGTTGAGGAAGCAGAAGTACAGACAGGTGAAATGACTTGCTAATGCTCTTACTATGAAAGAATAGCAGAACTGACAACAGAACCCAGGAGTATCAATCCCCATTTCATTGCTCTATCCACTAACTATGGCATAGGACAACATTGGAGGCCGAGGTGATGAGACTTGAGAAGAATCAAAAAATTTGCAACGTGTTTTCTCTAGATGATAGGTAATTTGTGCATTCTGTACACATACGTCTTAGTTTAATCACTAGCATCTCTGGCATTCATATAAGAGAAGAATTATCTTGAAATTTTACTAGGTACATTTTAAGAATGGTAAGTAGATCTGCTGTGTTAAAATGAGACATGAGTTTCAACGCAATTTTTAAACATACAATATTTTCCTAGTTCATATTGCAGCAGATAGACTCTTTTAAATGAGCAATTTCAGCAAGAAAGGCTAAAACTAAACATTTTTAATAAATAAGTTGTATACAAAATGGGAAATGACTGCCTAGGAAGGAAAGGGATCTGGGGTTCAGTGGACCACAAGCTAAATATCAGTCAACAGTGTAACACTTTTGCAAAAAAAAAAAGCAGACATATTTATGGGATGTATTAGCGGAAGCGTTGTGAACAAGACATGTGAAGTAATTCTTCCTCTCTACTCCGTGCTGATTAGGCCTCAACTGGAGTACTGTGTCCAGTTCTGGGCATCACATTTCAGGAAAGATGTGGACAAATTGGAGAAAGTCCGGAGAAGAACAAAAATTATTAAAGGTCTAGAAAACATGACCTATGAGGGAAGATTGAAAAAAATTGGGTTTATTTAGTCTGGAAAAGAGAAGACTGACAGGGGACATGATAACAGTTTTCAAGTACATAAAAGGTTGTTACAAGGAGGAAGGAGAAAAATTGTTCTTCTTAACCTCTGAGGATAGGACAAGAAGCATTGGGCTTAAATTGCAGCAAGGGAGGTTTAGATTGGACATTAGAAAAAACTTCCTACCTGTCAGGGTGGTTAAGCATTGGAATGAATTGCCTAGGGAGGTTGTGGAACCACCATCATTGGAGTTTAAGAGCAGGTTAGACAAATACCTGTCAGGGATGGTCTAGATAATAGTTAGTCCTGCCATGAGTGCAGGGGACTGGACTAGATGACCTCTCAAGCTCCCCTCCAGTCCTATGATTCTATGATACAAGCATGTTACCTGTATTTACACTTTTACTTTACAGAGGAAACCATCATCATATTTACATCATCCCATTTGTGTTCTGAAGTTTATTTCTTTTTAATCTGTAAATTGAGAGCCCAATTTAATAAAAGTCTAAAACATTATGATCTCATGGCATTTTCCAGCTTTTTACAGTTGGCCACAATGCTTTGATGCACTGGGAAGGACTCACACAAGAAAGGTCATGTTCAGTAAATAGTGGATTATGGAAGTATTTCTCTGAACTTCCTAATGTATATTTCATACACAAAGTTTCCTTTAAGCCTGACAAGAAGCAATACATCACCTGAAATAATGGCATCTGGCAGCCAGAATCACTCTATGTGCAGGAAAACGTTTCTTTTCTACAATAAAGGTAACATCACTATACTCCTCCCCATTCATTAGAGCACCAACATTCTCTGACAAAATGTGAACATGGTCAATTTCCCCCACAGCTGTGTAAGGACGGAGTGGGTGACTATTACTCATCTTGATGAAGTGATGGTATTGGCAGCCTACAGGAAGAAAGAAAAGAACCATAAGCATTTTTAAAACTGGGTACTGAAACTAACTCCAAGAACAAGTTACAATTACAAAAAAGCTAATGTAGATGGAATTTAGACAATTACAAGGGATAACAATTTAGTGAGGTTTCTGTTAAATCAGTTACAATAGGAACCCACCCAACGTACTTCAAAAATTATATTTCAGTTTGATTTCAGATATCTCCACCCTACTTTTATTCTGCCAATGCATCTGTTCTAAATCAACAAGATCCCATCAATCAAATCAAAGTATCTGAATGGGCTGTAAAACTTCTGCACTACTAAATGATTCACAAAAGACAAAACTGTGTATAAATTAAAATTAGTTGACTGACCAAGGATAGAGAAATCATCATCTGAGTAAACAGGCTTAGTCTAAATACTGAAATCTATGCTAAAGTGTTTTCATCAGTAATTAGCCAGATTATGGGTGTTCATGACATATTCTGCCTGGATCCAGATTAACGAGAACTGAAATAATTAGTGATTCTTAATTACTAACATATGAAGATTGTTCAGGCAGAGATTCTAGTAAATCCTTGAAAGACTTAGAAGAATCCACCGGGAAGCCATCTCCACCAAGTATATTTTCAGACTGAAGAGGCCTTATGAGAAAAAAGACCTGCTCTTCAATTGCAGAGTCTAAAAGATCTCTTAAGTAGAGAAATGGCATTTACAAGGCATATGGTTTAACTATTCATTTCACTTTGTGTGTGTACCCATGTGGTGTATAATTTGAAATAGCATTCCTTACACTTCAACTATCACTTGGGGAGAGAAATAACATGTTGTCTACATTTACAGAAAATATACCTCTGAATATTTTCTTCTTACCTAACAGACCAGAAACCTACCCCACTTGATTCTCTAGCCATATGCTTTACCGCTGGAAATCCACAAGCTTAAACAAAACGTGCAGACAGCCATAAAGGGTGATATATCCTTGACTGTAACAACATTATTATACGAAATTTCAATATTATACCATAAATTAAGTTGGTGATGGCCATTCCATTCTAAGCCTCAATTGTTAGTCTCCTGTAACTTCCCCCAAAAACCTGGGGGAGTAAATTTGTTATAAATATTCTCAGTCATTTTTTCAGAGTTTAAAGGTAAAATGGAGAGCAAACCCAGAAATGGAATTAAGCTCAGATTTGTGCGTTGAGCGTCCTCAACCATCAGGCTTCAGGAAGCATTCAGTTCAGAAATTTTTGACTAAGTTATTTTTCCTCTTTGATACTCTCTTAGAATCGCCCTGTTCACTGAACGTATCCAAGAAAGGGGCAACACAAATACCAGAGTTCTCATTGTAAATAAACACAAGCTGCGATATTTGTGATAACACAGAATGATGTATTCTGGGATACCTTCTGTGAACCAGGAAGTACCAAAATGATTTCACAGAAAGGAAAAGGGAATTTTAGAAATTAAAGTTCATTTCTGTGCAGTCCAGCTTGTGAGGACATGCAATGTAAAATATTGGGGTTTAATATTTATTCTTACATTGCAGTTCACTTAAGAGAAAGTCAGTTCAACGGTTTGACATTAGTGATGCAGATTTTACACTTCAAAAATATTTTCAGACACTTTTTGTGTTCTAGTAACCAGCTTTATTTAAAACGTTAAATTGGGTATGTGTGTGTGACAGGGTCAGGCCAGATGGCTATAGGAGAGTAACAGAAGACAGATATATTAGCCCCAGGCTAAGTAGGTCCATTTTCACTTGGTAAGGTAACAGGGAAGGTTCCAGAACAATCAGGAACCTTCTGGACACAATTAGGACAAGCTGATTAGAACACCTGCAGCCAATCAAGAAGCTGCTAGAATCAATTAAGGCAGGCTAATCAGGGCACCTGGGTTTTAAAAAGGAGCTCACTTCAGTTTGTGGTGTGCATGTGAGGAGCTGGGAGCAAGGAGCACTAGGAGCGGAGAGTGAGAATGCGGACTGTTGGAGAACTGAGGTGTACAAGCATTATCAGACATCAGGAGGAAGGTCCTATGGTGAGGATAAAGGTGTCGGGAGGAGGCCATGGGGAAGCAGCCCAGGGAGCTGTAGCTGTCGCACAGTTGTTCCATGAGGCACTCTAGACAGCTGCATTCCACAGGGCCCTGGGCTGGAACCCGGAGTAGAGGGCAGGCCCGGGTTCCCCCCAAATCCTCCCAACTCCTGGTCAGACACAGGAGTCGTCGACCTGGACCATGAATTCAGAAAAACGGCCAAGCTGAGGGCTGCCGTGAAGCTCCAAGGTGAGCAAATCCGCCAATAAGCACAAGACCCACCAAGGTAACGCAGGAACTTTGTCACAGTGTGCAATCCTCCATGAAGACAGAAGTAATTAAATTCACATACTGCACATATTCATTTCTGTAATAAAATAGTATGAAGTGTCACAAACTGAATGCATTCTCCTAGCTATATATGCTTTATGTGCACATTCTAGTAAGTGTGCAGAACGAAAAATACAACTGAGTTTAAATAGAGTATTTCTATTTCAGTACCATCTAGAAGCTCTGAGAACATAGCCTCACTGTGGTAGATACTGTACAAAAAAAGAGAATCCCTCCCCCCAAAAGCTTAAATTTAGACAAGACAGAAAGGGTGAGAGAGAAAAAAGCAGAAGATAGAAGAGGTGACTGACCCAAGGACACACAACAGGTCAGGGTAGCGAGGGGAACAGAATCCAGGTCTCCCATTCTGCCTATTACTTACATTAGGTGAGTGTTCTTGGTCAAACTCACTGCAAGTATAAGCAGAAACAACTCCAATGATGCCAAACAAATCGCTTCCACTTATGCAAATTATGAATCTGGGACTCTGAGCCTTTACTTAAATTTGTGATCCTATAGGTCCCCTCCATGATACATCAAAGAGGCTATGGTACTTTCAAGAATAATAAATCAAACACCCCCAAAAACAAAGCTCTCTATATAGTAGACTTTACCATAGTATCAATTAACATACCTTTAGCTGCTGAAAATTTGTAGACAAATTAGTCTTTAGGAAAAACCAGACGCATTTTATCATGTAATACCTTTTTACCAAAAGAACAAATAAAAATCTATAAATTATAACTAGGGCTGTCGATTAATCCCAGTTAACTCGCGCAATTAACTCAAAAAAAGTAATCACAATTAATCACAGTTTTAATCGCACTGTTAAACAATAGAATACCAATTCAAATGTATTAAATATTTTGGATGTTTTTCTACATTTTCAAATATATTGATTTAAATTACAACACAGAAGACAAAGTGTACAGTGCACTCACTTAATATTATTTTTATTACAAATATTTGCATTGTAAAAATGATAAACAAAAGAAATAGTTTTCAGAGTAACAGTCGTGTTAGTCTGTATTCGCAAAAAGAAAAGGAGTACTTGTGGCACCTTAGAGACTAACCAATTTATTTGAGCATAAGCTTTCGTGAGCTACAGCTCACTTCATCGGATGCATATTGTGGAAAGTGTAGATCTTTTTATACACACAAAGCATGAAAAAATACCTCCCCCCACCCCACTCTCCTGCTGGTAATAGCTTATCTAAAGCGATCACTCTCCTTACAATGTGTATGATAATCAAGATGGGCCATTTCTAGCACAAATCCAGGGTTTAATAAGAACGTCGGGGGGGGGGGGGGAGGCGTGGTAGGAAAAAACAAGGGGAAATAGGTTACCTTGCATAATGACTTAGCCACTCCCAGTCTCTATTCAAGCCTAAGTTAATTGTATCCAATTTGCAAATGAATTCCAATTCAACAGTTTTTTTCAATAGTATTTTTCAATTCAGCTCATACAAGTACTGTAGTTCAATCTCTTTATTGTGAAAGTGCAACTTACAAATGTAGATTTTTTTTTTTTTGGTTACATAACTGCACTCAGAAAAACAATGTAAAACTTTAGAGCCTAGGAGGCCACATACTCCTACTTCTTGTTCAGCCAATCATTAAGACAAACAAGATTGTTTACATTTATGGGAGATAATGCTGCCGGCTGCTTATTTACAATGTCACCTGAAAGTGAGAAAAGAAAAGGAGGACTTGTGGCACCTTAGAGACTAACAAATTTATTAGAGCATAAGCTTTCATGAGCTACAGCTCACTTTGAAAGCTTATGCTCTAATAAATTCTTAGTCACTAAGGTGCCACAAGTACTCCTTTTCTTTTTACGGATACAGACTAACTACTCTGAAACCTGAAAGTGAGAACAGGCATTCACGTGGCACTTTTGTTGCCAGCATTGCAAGGTATTTACATGCCAGATATGCTAAACATTCGTGTGCCGCTTCATGCTTCAGTACCAGTCCAGAGGATGGGCTTCCATGCTGATGTCGCTCGTTAAAAAAATAATGTGTTAATTAAATTTTGACTGAGCTCCTTGGGGGGTGGGGTGGAGAATAGTATGTCTCCTGCTGTTTTACCTGCATTCTGCCATATATTTCATGTTACAGTAGTCTCGGATGATGACCCAGCACATGTTGTTCATTTTAAGAAAACTTTCACTACAGATTTGACTAATGCAAAGAAGGTACCAATGTGAGATTTCTAAAGATAGCTGCAGGACTCGACCCAAAGGTCAAGAATCTGAAGTGCCTTCCAAAATCTGAGCGGGACGAATGTGGAGCATGCTTTCAGAAGTCTTCAAGAGCAACACGCCCATGCGGAAACTACAGAACCTGAACCACAAAAAAGAAAATCAACCTTCTGCTGGTGGCATCTGACTCAGATGATGAAAGTGAACATGTATCGGTCTGCTCTACTTTGGATTGTTATTGAGCAGAATCCATCATCTGCATGGATGCATGTCCTCTGGAATGATGGTTAAAGCATAAAGGAAGATATGAATCTTTAGCGCATCTGGCATGTAAATATCTTGCAACGCTGGCTACAACAATGTCATGCAAACACCTGTTCTCGCTTTCAGGTGACATTGTAAACTAGAAGTGTAAGCATTATCTCCCGCAAATGTAAACAAACTTGTTTGTCTGAGTGACTGGCTGAACGAGAAGTAGGACTGAGTGGACCTGTAGGCTCTAAAGGTTTACATTGTTTTATTTTTTAATGCAGTTATTTTTTGTACATTATTCTACATGTGTAAATTCAACTTTCACAATAAAAAGATTGCATTACAGTACTTGTATAAGGTGACTTGAAAAATACTATTTTTTTTTTACAGCACATATATTTGTAATAAAAAATAAATATAAAGTGAGCCCCGTACTCTGTGTTCTGTATTGTAATTGAAATATATTTGAAAATGTACAAAACATCCAAAAATATATAAATAAATGGTATTCTATTATTGTTTAACAGTGCGATTAATCATGTGATTAATTTTTTTAATGGCATGATTAATCACAATTAATTTTTTTGATCGCTTGACAGCCCTAATTATAACGTATCACCTAGTGGCAGATCTAGAATCTATATCCCCATCAGGATTTCCACATCCTACATTTTAGGAGTCCCTGCTTTTCACTTGAATTATGACTCTTAAGAGTAGAGTCAGATGAATCTCACCAGAACTGGCATAGATCTTCCTTCTACTTTCTCATCCTCATGGGAAGCTGGGAGATTCATACATGGCAGTTTATGGTGTAGCAGGATATTCGCTTCCCCCCCATCTATTTACTTCCATGTATCTGCCCTACACTCTGTTACATCCTCCTTTCCTTTTGAGATCAGTGTGTGGAGGGATGTGACCAAACACACACAATGGGTTAATTTTTCTAGGTGTGTTTGAAATCAAGTTGACAGAAAAGATTCGTCTGGCTCTCCACTAACTTTATTTCCAACATCTGTAGATGCTGCCTACACTGGTAACTGAGTGGGTTAAAGATGAATAGCCTTCATCTCAAGTCAAAACAGGTAAAAAACCTCTGGATTAGCAAGTGGCAGTTTGTATTCCTGCAAGAATCAATGTGTAGCCGCAGTACTCAGACTAAGGCTCACAATCTGCAAGTGGCCCTTTAATGTGTCTCCTGCACATATTAAAACCCTATGAGATTTAATTATCCAATCTAAGTTATTGACCAATCAGGACGCTTTTACTATGTTATTAACCAATTGCAGTTGATAAAATAATAACACTTGATCATTTTGCTGTGAGAATTTTATATATGTAAGCAAACTAAATATTTCCCATCATACGGTTTAAATATGAATATATAGTACTATAGTAAATGCAACAATGAATTCACACTACTGTGGCTCTTTTGGGTAATGCTGACCGCTAATTTGGCTCCTGAACCACTGAACTCTGATTATCACTGGTGTACAGGATGATAGGTAGAATCTGTTTGGGGAGTATTTCTGGGAGGCTTCGCCATTTAGACAATAGATGTGATTTGCCCTCTAAAAGGAACAATGTTGTGCTAGTCAAGAGTATGGACTACAACTATGCTGATTGCTGAAGACTTAGCGTTCCAAGAAATGGATTGGTTACTGGTGTGGGAGTTTTTCAAATTCTGTAGCAACAAAGGATTGAGATGACTGTTAACTTGATATAGATCAAGTGTTGGGGGTTTAGAATTTACCTTTCAACCTTGACTAGGGCATTGTAGGATACTAAAGCTGGTTTGAAATGGAGGTTCTGGTCACATTCAGTGCATAATCTGTTTGGAATAAGGCCAAATACCATAATTATTTAATCATAAATGGCACTGCCTGATCATGCCTGCATTGCAGACACACTGCAGGAAGTTGCCAATGATGCTATATTGGCTGATCTCTGCCCGGCTGGTTACTCCATTAGATATAAATCCAGGCAGGGACAGGGACAATATGTGCCCATACTTTTTAATGTTAAGCTGCAGCACAGGAGGTGACTCACCCCTGAAAATGAATCTGAATATACCCTAGTATCAAATTAATCTAGAGATCAAGGTGATATACAGGCCACCTTACAACTCTTAAGATTTTTCTCAAAATGATTCAGCTTTGCATTACAGCCATCAAAATTAACAGTCCTAGGAGATGTTACTACCAAGGATGACTCATGTATGCAATTTTGCAATCTCACCACTTGCACAACAGCTACAAGAGTACCCCAAGCAGTTTCAGGCACAAGCTGTATTGGTCAGCACACCTTTAATTTGATATTCAGAATTGGTTTGGAAACTAAGAACATAAGAATGATCGTACTGGGTTAGACCAATGGTCCATTTAGCCCAGTATCCTCTCTTCCTACAATGGCCAATGCCAGATACTTCAAAGAGAATTAATAGAACAGGACAATCATCAAGTGATCCATTCTGTCATCCACTCCCAGCATCTACCATTCAAGAGGCTGAGGGACATCCAGAACATAGGGGTGCATCCCTGATCATCTTGTCTAATATCCATTGATGGACCTATCCTCCATGAACTTATCTAGTTCTCTTTTGAATCAAGTTATATTTTGGGCTTCACAATACTCCCTGGCAACAAGTGCCTGCTGCCTATTAATTTCATTGGGTGACCTCTGATTCTTCTGTTATATAAAGGGCTAAAGAACACTTCCTTATTCCCTTTCTCCATAGCATTCACAATTTTCATAGACCTCATATTCTCTCCTCTCTCCACCACCCCCCGTTAGTCGTCTCTTTTCCAAGCTGAACAGTCTCCGTCTTTTTCATCTCTCCTCATACAGAAGCCATTCCATACCCCTAATCATTTTTGTTGCCCTTCTATGTATCTTTTCCAATTCTAATATATCTTTGTGACGGGGCAACCAGAATTGCATGCAGTCTTCAAGGTGTGGGCATGGATTTATATAATGGCATTATGATGTTTACGGTCTTATCATCTATCCCTTTCCTGATCCTTTTAGCTTTATTGACTGCTGCTGCACACTGAGCGGATGTTTTCAGAGAATTAACCAGAATTACTCCAAGATCTCTTTCTTGAGTGGTAATAGCCAATTTAGACCCCATCACTTTGTATGTGTATTTGGGATTATGTTTTCCAATACGCATTACTTTGCATGTATCAACATTGAAATTCATCTGCTATTTTGTTGCCCAGTCACCCAGTCTTGTGAGATCCCTTAGTAACTCTTCACTCTTCTGCTTTGGACTTACAAAATTACTCAAGAAGTTATCATCGGCAAATTTTGCTACCTCACTGTTTAGTCCTTTTCCCAGATCATTTATGAACATTGAACAGCAAAGATCCCACTACAAATCCCTGGGGGACCCTGTTATTTACCCCTCTCCATTCTGAAAACTCACCATTTATTCCTTCCCTGTATTTCCTGTCTCTTAACCAGTTAATGATCCATGAGAAGACCTTCCCCTATTTATCCCATGACTGCTTACTTTGCTTAAGAGCCCGATTCGGTAAAGGACCTTGTTCAAAGGCTTTCTGAAACTCAAAGTACGCTGTATCCACTGGGTCACCCTTGGCCACATTTGTTACCAATCTATTAGAATTCTTTGAGGGTGTCGAGGCATGATTGCCCTTTACGAAAGTCAAGTTGAATCTTTTCCAACAGCTCATGCTCATCCACGCATCTGATAATTCTGTTTACCAGTTTTCCTGCTACTGAAGTTAGGTTTACCAATCTGTAAGTGCCAGTATCACCTCTGGAACCTTTTTAAAAATCAGCTTTATATTAATCATTATTTAAATCAGCAAGCAGGAATCCTTGATTTAAATCATTAGTTCTGATCTAATTTAATGGTTGGTAACTGTGATGCTTCTTGGGGTATTCAAGGCGGTGAGTCACTTTGTAACCAACTACCTCCAGTGCTAGGGAGTCTTGCCTATGTTAGCTGGGTATTGGCTGCCTAACACAATTAGTCTGTCAGCCACTCACTCTTCTCTGGGCTACACCAGCTCTGTCTTTGCCTGGCAGGTTGACAATAGATTTACCTGAGCCTCCAAGTTCCTTCAAAGTGTATCCTTGTGGTGTCCAGCCCCTGATCACTGGATACTGAGAGAAATCCCAGATCATCTCATCCCAAAGGTACAGTGTACCACAGTTTACCTGTTTTACCTTAGACCACTGCTCCTACATCACACACAACACTGGAATCCAATTATAAACCAAAAGCGTATTTCTTTAAGAAAGAACAGAGATTCAGATCAAAACCAGTGTGAGAGATGGGAACAAATGATTACATAATAAAACATCATAACATGCATTCTAAAGACTAAACTAACAAGTTATCAGGTTTCCGAGTAGCAGCCATGTTAGTCTGTATTCGCAAAAAGAAAAGGAGTACTTGTGGCACCTTAGAGACTAACCAATTTATTTGAGCATAAGCTTTCCTGAGCTACAGCTCACTTCATCAGATGCATAACAAGTTATCGTCGTGTCTAAACCTAAGGAAACTGTCTACAGAAGTTTTTCTCACCCAAAGCTCTCTCCAGCACTTTCAACCAAGCCTTGCCGAGGTCCCCTTTTCATGAAGCAAACTTACTGCCAGTTTACTTCCTCGGTGAAGGATACCAGGGTCTATTTTTTCACCCCCAAATATACCACAACAGATCTTTGATGTTTACGTCACAAAAGGTACCATCCTCCTCCTCCCCCCTCCCCGCTGTTTACTTTTTCTGTTACTTTTCTTCTGAAGTTTCCACCAGCTCCTCATTAGCATTTGGTTTAGAATGCTAATACAATCCTATTGTATGACATACAATACACAATGGTCCCCACAGGAGATGTGTGTTTCCCACCCCTCTGTCTGGAGGAGTTTGTTTCAAGACACACTACCTTTCAGTGACCTGTTTTTAACTACAGATCTAGAGAACATAACTTTTAGTATAAAACACATAGTTCTGAACATATTTTCCAAACATACATCTCACAATGGCTATGAGGACCTGTGTGAGACATGCTTTAATGTCTTAATCCTTACACTTTCTTTCGTTGAACCCAGAGGATCCTATACCCCTATACACACCAGTGCCCTCTGCCAGTTGGCATCCAGAGTTTCTAGGGTCACAGTAACCGTTAAAACATGTTGATTTGCATCTAAATATAGCTTTTCCACTAAAACTGATATATTTTTGCTTACCAGGACAACATACTGTAGCTATACATATTTATGCAGTTATATAGCTTAACACACATTTATTCAGGTTCTTAATTTTTACATGTTTTATGATGTTTGCAAATAGTGAATCCTACCTTTTATTTTTTACTTATGATTTGTGTCAAGTTGCATTTCGATTGAAATTGGAATTCAATTAAAATGGGCAAAAAATAAGTTTTATTAGTTAAATAAAACTACTTTAAATGTCTGAATATATAAGAAAATAAACTGATCTGATTGTTTCTGGTTACCATATGCCTCAATATTTTAGAATTAGTAGATATCATCTTACAGCACATTTTAATTATATATTGGAAGAGGAAGACAAATTGTCCGGCTTTTTCAACTCCTAATCAGTATGATGGGATAACATGGTTTTGGTAATTAAATATTCATGGTAAACAGGCCCAATGGCCTGTGATGGGATATTAGATTGGGTGGGATCCGAGTTACCCAGGAAAGAATTTTCTGTAGTATCTGGCTGATGAATCTTGCCCATATGCTCAGGGTTTAGCTGATCGCCATATTTGGGATCAGGAAGGAATTTTCCTCCAGGGCAGATTGGAAGAGGCCCTGGAGGTTTTTCGCCTTCCTCTGTAGCATGGGGCACAGGTCACTTGCTGGAGGATTCTCTGCTCCTTGAAGTCTTTAAACCACAATTTGAGGACTTCAATAGCACAGACATAGGTGAGATGTTTTTTGCAGGAGTGGTGGGTGAAATTCTGTGGCCTGCGTTGTGCAGGAGTTCAGACTAGATGAACATAATGGTCCCTTCTGACCTAAATATCTACGAATCTATGATATCTTTGGTATCATCTGCAGTCTATATGAAAACCTTATAGATTCATAGAATATCAGAGTTGGAAGGGACCTCAGGAGGTCATCTAGTCCAACACCCTTCTCAAAGCAGGACCAATCCCCAATTTTGCCCCAGAACCCCCTAAATGGCCCCCTCAAGGATTGAACTCACAACCCTGGATTAGGAATATAAACAAAAATATTGTGTTGGTATACGTGATGTGACACTCCATATTATTTTTAGAAATATGCTTATGATATAAATATGGCAAAACTAAGATATTTTATGCAAGATGGCTCACATAAAATTATCATTGGAAAGGTTATGATTTACTGAATGTGATTATCCAATTTGTATGCATGTATCATTTCTGTATCTGGAGTTAGGAATATTGACTATGTAACAATTACAACTATGGTTATACTTGGAGATGCCAACCAGACAGTAAGCAATCGGCCTTGATAGGTCATTAGAAAAAAAATCTTTGAAGATGTGGATGTCCCATCTTCTGGAAGTTCCTTCCTGTGGACATTGCAAATGTAAGCAGAGTCAGGATGAGCTCTACCCTGACATCTGGTGGCAAGTCATGGTAGGTTGTGGAAAAGAACTTCAGGGGCTGATCTCATTTGCATAGGCACACCCACCCTGCCTAGATGGTCACTTTGGCTGCTGTAGGAGCCCCAGTTTCTCTGTTATAGGGGCAGGAATAAACTGTTATTATCCTGATTATGTGAATCAAGGACAGTGGAACTGTACTTGGCCTTTTGTTATGATGCAGGGACTCACCATCACCCAAGCAGCACTCGCTAGGCAAGGGTCATGGGATCCAAAACCCAGTGAATAGAGAAAGGCTGGGGACAGGAATTAATACTTGGTGGTATGGGCCCCTGGTGAGGGCCTTACATGCTAATTGCACTTCCTCCTCTCACCACTGTGGAATATCAGAGCTAATTTTGATTCCATCAGGAGTCTAGTTAGACTGCTGAGCCAAATTCACTTTGGGCTAATAGTGCACCAGCACTGAGGCTCCCCTACTACAAGCTGAAATCACAAGAGAGCTAAACTTACTAAGAGCTGAACTCATTGAGTGTTGTGTTAAGTAGTGGGGGAGCCTGAAGATATATTGGGGAGCAGTTTGCGGGACGGCTGGCAAGCAGAGCGGCTGGTGGAGCGGAGCAGTTTGTCGGATGCCTGGAGCAGCTCATGGGGGCAGCTGGCAGAGCGAAGCCCCATGGAGAGGTGGGGCAATAAGCTTTGGACCGTATTAGGTACCCCTTAACCCCCTCCATCTCCACCGAGGTTGCGAGGTAAAACTCTGCAGATAAACTTTCAAACTCTGGGGCTGCCCTGACCAGGGACAGAAACTTTTAGATTGTTGGACTTTTGGGACTTTGGGTGATTTTGGGTTGCTGGACTCAAGAACCAAAGGGAAAGGACACGCCCCAATTTGCTTGGGGTGGGTTTTTTGCTCATAGGTTGTGTTATGAATCCTGTTGGTGGTGTTTCCCCAACATAATGCCACATTGTTTCTCTCTGTTATTAAAAGGCTTTTTGCTACACTCAGACTCTGTGCTTGCGAGAGGGGAAGTATTGCCTCTTGGAGGCGCCCAGCGGGGGTGGTATACATTTGTCCCAGGTCACTGGGTGGGGGCTCGAGCCGGTTTTGCATTGTGTTATTGGAATGGAACCCCTAGATACTGAACCCAGCCCTTGTTGCTGCCAACTCTGATGGGCAGAAGGGTTACACAAATAAACCTGGTTTCATGGTTGCTTTGACACTGCAAGGTCAGGTGATGTCACCTGGTACAAGGAACCACCTTCGACACTACTGGTATTTTTCCACTGGAAACAAAGGCTTCCTGCCTTATGTAAATTCTATTTAAGGCTGGGGAGTAAGGCAAACAGGCCTCTTCTCCATGCCCTCCTGCCCAAAGAAGAAAGACTTCTGAAAGTACCTGAAGAGACAAAGGAACTGAGCTGTGGGAAAGGCAAGGGCTGAGTCCAAACTAAGACAGGAGTCTAGTCTGTAAAGAGAAATAACTGGAACTCTAAGCTACAGAAACTCTGCAACTTGACTAAAACAACATTCAGGGTGAGAAATTAAATTTTGTTACCTGTTTCTTGAGTATATGAAGCTTAGTTTGCATGTTTTGTTTTATTTGCTCAGTAATCTGCTTTGTTATGTTTGCTATGCCTTATCATCACTTAAAATTTATCTTTTGTAGTTAATAAACTTATTTCTTGTTTATAACATAACCCAGTTTGTGCAATTCATATGGGGGGGCAGAGGGAGAAAGAAGCTCTGCATCTCTCTCTCTCCATATTGAGGGAGAATTTTTATGAGCTTGCACTGGGTAGATCTTTCTATACAGCGCAAGACAATATTATTTTGGGTGTACTTTCCAGAGGGGAGCTGCACTTGAGTGCTGAGCAATTTCCTAGCTGAATCTTCCCATAGAGAGCTGCTTGCAGACCCTGTGAGTTTCTACAGCTGGTGCGTCCCTACCTGAGTGTGTGTGTGCTGTCAGAAGCCGAAGAGCCTGATTCAGCAAAACAGGGAGAGGGAGCCCAGGCTAGCGGAGCAGGCAGGTTCAATGAAACCCCAGTACATCAGGTGGGCGCTGAAAGGGGGGGGGGGCGGGGGGGTCCCAACCCGCCACAGTATAATTATAATTTTAATCAACAAGCAGTAAAAACAGATCAGATTATGTCTCTCCATTCTGCATGTACAGCATATAATTTTATCCTGATACATCCCTGCAATTACCATTAAGGTCAATTGGAGCTGTGCGCACATAACTGAGGATGTAACTGGCTCTAGCTAATGACAAGTAGTAAATCAAAGTAATCCATATAGTATGTACATCACAGAAGTTAAGACATTCTGAAATCTCCTGATTTCTGAAAATTAATGTAACAGTGTTACAATTTAAAAAAATGTTTTTGTTTGCCTTGCCCCCTACTCCCTTCTTGTGGGAGGGGGAAATTAAAGGAAAAAAAGGGATTCGCTCACTATTCTCTCCCCACTAAGCTGCCTTTTGCTGACAAAACTGTGTAGTGTAGACAAGGCCCAAGTGTCCACATGGGGAGTTAATGCGCACTAGTTATTCTGCACTAAATTTACAGCTTACTTTACTCTGCACTAACTTTCCCACATAGATAAGTCCAGAGCAGCTTTTTCTGAGTAGCAGCTATTCCACAATGTACCGTGGTAATAGATACTTAGACCCTGAAAGCACCTGTTAACATTACATATACACGTTGTTATTTATATTCCAGAAGCACTTAAGAGATTCCAACCAATGTTAGGGCTCCACTGTGCTAGGCACTGTACTGAATCACAGTAAGCAGCAATTCTAAAGAGTTTGCATTCTAAACAGACAAAGTGTGGGAGAAAGGAATGCAACATGTAAGCAGAAGTTGGACAACTGAGACACAGAGGTTAAGTGCCAAGAATTGAACTCAAGTCTCCTTTGAGTTCCATAATCTTTAGACACTATAGTAATTATATTTATACAATTCAAAGGCAAAAAACTACATTAACATGAAGTTGAGGTTGCATGGTGGTATGTTGATAAATGCAAAGTAATGCACATTGGAAAACATAATCCCAACTATACATACAAAATGACGGCGTCTAAATTCACTGTTCCGCTCAAGAAAGAGCTCTTGGAGTCATTGTGGCTAGTTCTCTGAAAACATCCACTCAGAATGCAGCAGCAGTCAAAAAAGCTAACAATGTTAGGAACCATTAGGAAAGGGATAGATAATAAGACAGAAAATACCATAATGCCTCTATATAAATCCATGGTACAACCCCACCTTGAATACTGCGAGCAGACCTGGTCGCCCGATTTTTTAAAAAAATACATTGGAATTGGAAAAGGTACATAGTAGGGCAACAAAAATGATTAGGGGTATGGAACAGCACAATATGAGGAGAGCTTAAAAAGACTGGGACTTGGAAACAAGACAAGTAAGGGGAGATACGATCGAGGTCTATAAAATCTTGACTGGTGTGGAGAAAGTGATTAAGGAAGTGTTATTTACTCCTTCACATAACATGACAACTTGGGGACACCAAATGAAATTAATAATCAGCTGGTTTAAAACAAATGAAAGGAAGTACTTTCTTTACACAATGCACAATCAACATGTGGAACTCTTTGCCAGGAGATGCTGCGAAGGCCAAAACTATAACAAGGTTTAAAAAAAAAAAAGAGAGGTTTCAGAGTAGCAGCCGTGTTAGTCTGTATTCGCCAGAAGAAAAGGAGTACTTGTGGCACTTTAGAGACTAACAGATTTATTTGAGCATAAGCTTTCATGAGCTACAGTTCTCTTCATCAGATGCATTACAGAGATTAAAATTTATTTGAGCATAAGCTTTCGTGTATTTTCTACTGTATGCATCCGATGAAGTGAGCTGTAGCTCACGAAAGCTTATGCTCAAATAAATTTGTTAGTCTCTAAGGTGCCACAAGTATGCCTCTTCTTTTTGAGAAAAAAAAAAAAGAGAAATTCCTGGAGGAGAGGTCCATCAATGGCTATTAGCCAGGATGAGCAGGGATGCAACACCATGCTCTGAGTGTCCCTAGCCGTGGTTTGCCAGAAGCCAGGAGTGGACGACAGGGGATGGACCACTCAAAGACTGCCTGTTCTGTTTATTCTCTCTGAATCACCTGGCATTGGCTACTGTCGGAAAACCGGATATTGGACTAGCTGGAGCATGGGTCTGACCCATTATGGCCATTCTTATGTTGTCCCCCTGCGGGAATGCTCAGTTGAGCAAAACTCAAATGTCTGAAACCAAGGAAATGCACAGTTAAGGCTGCCCATGGAACCTTAACCCTCCCTTCTTGGAGCAGTGCCCCAGTAGGTCTTATTAAGACCCATACCTTTGCTCTGCCAGTACCATAGTTGCTGAAATGTACAAGCTCTTCACCTCTTCTTACAACCAATTCACTCTCCCCCACAGGATTCCATCTAACGCTTTTAAAGGACATAAAAGTATAAGAAAAAGAAAGGAAAAAAAAGGTTGCCCATGCCATATCCTCCCTGGTCCCTTGGAAATGGCAGAGCCAATGGGAATTATTTGCATATACTCCAGGTACAATCAGTGTGTCAGACATTATGTGTACCTTCACTAAAGAGTGAAAGCAGTAGTTAGGTCCTGTTGGTAAAGGTGTGTTTGTGATAATAAGGACAGGTGTGGATTATCTTGAGGTGTGAGACAGACCTGTGATTATGCTCTGAAGAGATCTCTGTTTGTCACACTTCAGTGTATATGAGCAAAGAGAAGAGCTGCATGTGCACCTTTGGGATCCATTACGCATTATTTCAATACAGAATTATGTAGGTTATGTAAGTAGCAAGGCATAGGGCTTTTATTACAAGGATTATTGTCAGCAGTGAGGTGGAATATGAAAGGATTTTAATGTTATAATGATGGTATAGTGAAAGTGTAGGTTGAGAAGGTATCCTATGAATAAGTGTAAGGAGGTTGCAAAAGGCTGTGAAGTGGTTCTTAAATTGTACATGGGTGGTACTCTTTCTGCAGAGTTGGTTAAGTGTCTGTGTGAGGTCTGGATCTGGAACCTCCTGAATCTTAAGCCAGGTCAACACTACATACCTATACTGGTATAACTACACCACTCAGGGGTGTGAAAAATCTACATCCCTGAGCAACATGGTTATACTGACCTAACTCCGCGTGTACAGTGCTATGTCAACGGGATAGCTTCTGCTGTCAACATAGCTCCCACCTCTCAGGGAGGAGGGGATTAACCAATGTGCTGCAGCCACGCAGCTGTAGTGCTGTATGTGAAGACAAGCCTTTCTAGTGCCAAGGGCTAACGTTACTTGTGTCTATGTGCATACTGAGGCACTGCTTGAAGAGGGTAGAGGGAAGGTGGCATGGGCCACCTTCCTCTCCCACTCCCTTTATATCCTTTAACAGTATTAGATGGAATCCTGTGCGTAAGAGTGAATGGGTTGTAAAAGAAGCTGAAACATACATGCTCTTCACCAACTGTTGAAATTGTTCTTAAATACTATTCACTATTTGAGCCACCAAAAACTTAGTAGGTGCCATGCATTACCAAAGGTAAAAACTGACTGAGACCATTTTGACCCACATCACAGCAACAGTTGGATCTCTAGTTCTAGTACATACACAAAAAAAACCACCCTAGAAATTAAAAAAAACCCCACAAACAGCTATTTTATTCAGGGATTACATCTCCAGAAACCTTGGCTCAAATGACCTCCAATTTGGGTCACTAATCCTACTCTGCATTCCCACAAGGCCCAGCAAATTAAAAAAAAAAACCCATGGAAACATGTGGATTTTAAAGCATTGTCCTTTAAACAGGACAGATAGGGGGAAAGGGCTCCTCTACACATCCATCTGCAGCATATAAGGCTCTGAAAAGAGTGAATAAGAACATGCCATGGAGATGAATACAACCTGAACTAATAATTCAGGCGTGGTCTACACTGGAACTTCATGGGCAAAACTTTTTGTCGTTCGGGGGGGGGGGGGGGGGTGCGTGTGTGGTTTTTTAACACCCCTGAACGACAAAAGTTTTACAGATGAAAAGCACCGATGTGAACAGCACGTTGTCGAAAGCTGCTGCTGCTCATTGGGGTGGAATTTTTCTGTATGCAGGAGAGCTCTCTCCTGCCGACAAACAGCAGCTACATTGCTCACCTTTTAGCAGCATGACTGTAGCAGCACAGCCGTGTTGCTAAAAGCTGCATAGTGTAGACAGTCTCAGACATGAGAACCACTTCATTTATCCCAGTGGTTGTTCCCATGTCCCTCCTAAGTGTTTCAGAGCCTGTGATATGCATTAAGTATGCCCATTCTCAGCTCCCAACACAAAGAGCAAGCACTTCCCTATATCCTGGCTCATATGGGGACAGGAAGGAGATCAAACTCTCCCAAAAGGTCAAGCTGCCCCCATCCCCCAAAACTGGCTCACATGGAGCAGGGTAGGGAGGGGGGTGTCCAACCTCTGTATATGTGCATGGGCCCTGCGGATCTTGGCATACACAGACAGCAAAGAAAGGGGCTCAGTCACCCCAAGAGGAGCAAGCCCCCCTATACCCCTGCTTATATGAGGGGGTAGAGAGGGTAGCTCAGACCCACAGAGAGGGGCAAGAGGTCTCCAGATATGGGAACACACACACAAGGGGAGAATATGGCGCTGACAGGTACCCCAGCCTCTATTCTACACCAATCCTGCTGGCACTCACCCCCATGTTCCCCTTCTCAGTGTCCCACCCCTCCAAAACCCATAATCCCCAAGCCTCCCTCACCCCTCTTCTACTACTCACCATACTATTTATCCCCATCCATTTGCTAAAGATCCAAACCTCTCTCCCCCTATTCCCTCACTCCTCCATCCCCTAATACCACTCCCAGGAAGCATTCGTGGCTAATTTTTTCCTCCTAAAAACTTTGATTATACCCCCCCAAAAATGGAATTGCCACCACAATTATCCCACTCACAAGTTACACCAACCTTCAATCACTTAACCCATTCACTCCTTTTATCTTACATGGGGACTTGTGATTAACTTATCCTGTTATTAGACAAGGTGGGTGAACTAATATCTTTGATTTGCTCAACTTCTGTTGGTGAGAGACAAACTTTACACAGAAGTCTGAGGAAGAGCTCGAAAGCTTCTCTCTCTCACCAACAGAAGAAGTTGGTCCAATCAAAGATATTAGCTCACCCACCTTGTCTCTCTAATATCCTAGGACCTACACAGCTACAACATTAAGTTATTAAGCAAGGGAAGTTATCCTTAGTTATGTTAATTGAAGGATTAGTTCACAGCCAGTCTCAAAGAGGTCAGTGATTCATTCAGTCATTAGTACCTATCAATTTAGCAGTACAAGGCAACAGAAATCTTTTTTTGGGGGAGGGAGGTTGTAACATTGTAACCCTTGCTCAAACGATCCCAAATTTGGATTACTAATGCTACTTTGCACCCTCATGAGGCACATCAAATTTCAAAGAAATATGAAAAGGAGTACTTGTGGCACCTTAGAGACTCACAAATTTATTTGAGCATAAGCTTTCGTGAGCTACAGCTCACTCACGAAAGTTTATGCTCAAATAAATTTGTTAGTCCTAAGGTGCCACAAGTACTCCTTTTCTTTTTGCGAATACAGACTAACACGGCTGCTACTCTGAAAGAAATATGAGTAACCCTTTGGATTTCAGAGCACTTTACATGCTGTAAGACTCAAAGCTTGTAAATAGTGCCATTTTTCTGTACTGGTGCGTGCATGCTGTAAAAAAACAAAACCAAACCCCATCTTAAATACTTTCCTCAATTTGGGTTCCCCACAGACTTAGTAGATACCATGCACCAACTTAAGAAAAACTCAGATTGGGACCATTTTGAGCTGCATCACATCAATAGTTTGATCTTTAGCTCCAAGCCAAAAAAAAAAAAAAAGCCACCTAGAGACTCTCAAAAACAGCTACTTTTTTCTAGGCTTCTGCCGCCACAACCGCTACCTCAACTGACCCCCAAAATTTGAGTCACTAGCGCTACCCTGCACTCTCCTCAGACACACTCAACTCCAAAGAAATCCAACTAAATCCATCAATTTTAGGGTATTTGGAGAGGTCAAGCAGAAGTCATAATGCAACTTTAACTAGACTGGCACTGCCAGGGCACTAAAACAAGTGCTAGTCTCTGAAGTGCCACAAGGACTCCTCGGTTTTTTTGCTGATACAGACTAACACGGCTACCACTGAAACCTGTCATACTATGGACATTGCTTCCCCCGCACCCCTTTCCTGCTCCCCACTACAGGCCATTTCAGGTGCACTTCCTCCCTCGCACAATAACAGGGTTTCTGCAGCGGGCCCCCGTTTGTGCTCCCCAGTGCGGGGGACCACGAATTATCCCCTCACAGCGCTGTGCCGGGGTCGTATTCGCTGGCCCTGACATGGCGGCGGGCGGGTGCCAGCCGCGGCCGGAGGGGAGGCAGCGGCTCGGCCAAGGGCCGGTCGGGACGGAACAGCCTAAACACCGACCGCGGCGTGCAACCCTTGACACACAGGAGAGCAGGCACCCAGGCGCGGGAGCCGGCCCTAGCGCAGGCCGGGACCGCGAAATCCCCAGAGGACGCACAGAAGCCCTCAGGGGGCGGAGGGGCCCGCCCCCCGCTCACACGCGGCGAGGGGTGCGCGCCCCGCCACCACCCCTTGCCGGGGCTCCGCGCCCCCTTGGTGGGCGGGGACAGAGGACAACCCCGGGCGATGGTGCGCCGGCCCAACAACAACCCCCCAGGACTCACCGGCCGGAGCGGTGGTAGCGGCAGTTGCACCCTCCCCTTCCTCGGCTCGGCACCCCGGCGTCACTACGTCATCCCCCCTGCACGTTGAGCTCCCCTAGCAACGACAGACGTGCCCCTACGTGCTGACGTACATAGCAACAAGGGAGCCGGGGTGACTGGCTCTATAGCTACGGCCTCGGGACGCCCTAGGCTTGGGAGCTGTGTGCCAGCGCTGCGGGCCCGTTCCCATCAGCCCCGGCGCCCCGCTAGGATCAGTAACGAGCTGCGTCATTGAGCCCGGAGTCGCTGAGCACTTTCCCTCTCTGATACCCAACCCAGGGGCAGCGGAAACGAGTGAGATCGTGGAGATGGGTGGGGCCTTCTCCTCAGCCCCGCCCCCCGGCTGGGTTCCCCCCCCAAAGAGTTTTTAGTTTGTGTAAAAATTATTTCCTGATGGTAATTTCCCCCCTACTGTTACTCACACCTTCTTGTCAACTGTTTGAAATGGGCCATCCTGATTATCACTACTAAAGTTTTTTTTCCTCCTGCTGCTAATAGCCCACGTTAATTAGAACGAGCTGTACTTAGGGTACCTTAGAGACTAACAAATTTATTAGCGCATAAGCTTTCCTGGGCTACAGCCCACTTCAGGGGATGCATTCAGTGGGAAATACAGTAGGAAGATACATATATACACACACAGAGAACATGAAAAAATGGGGGTTGCCATACACACTATAACAAGAGTGATGAGTTAAGGTGGGCTATTATCAGCAGGAGGAAAAAATAAAAACCTTTAGTAGTGATAATCAAGATGGCCCATTTCCAACAGTTGACAAGAAGGTGTGAGTAACAGTAGGGGGAATAAATAAACATGGGGAAATAGTTTTACTTTGTGCAATGACCCATCCACTCCCAGTCTTTATTCAAGCCTAAATTAATTGTATCCACTTTGCAAATTAATTCCAATTCAGCAGTTTCTCCTTGGAGTCTGTTTTTGAAGTTTTTTGCGGTAGTATTGCCCTTTTTAGGTCTAATCGTGTGACCAGAGAGATTGAAGTGTCATTACGCTAAGTAAAGCTATTTCCCCGTGCTTATTTTTTCCCCTACTTGTTACTCACACCTTCTTGTCAACTGTTGGAAATGGGCCATCTTGATTATCACTGCAAAAGGTTTGGTTGTTGGTTTTTTTTCCAACAATTATTATCCTGCTGATAATACCTCACCTTAACTGATCACTCTTGTTATAGTGGGTATGGCAACTCCCATTTTTCATGTTCTCTGTGTGTGTGTGTATATATATATCTTCCTACTGTATTTTCTGCTGCATGCATCCGATGAAGTGGGTTTTAGCCCATGACAGCTTATGCTCAAATAAATTTGTTAGTCTCTAAGGTGCCACAAATACTCCTTGTTCTTTTTGCTGATACAGACTAACAGGGCTACCACTCTGAAACCTGCCACCTTACTTAATTACTCTCGTTAGAGTTGGTATGACAATCCCCATTTTTTCATGTTCTCTGTGTATATATATATATATATATAATCTTCCTACTGTATTTTCCACTACATGCATCTTATGAAGTGGGTTTAGGCCACGGAAGTTTATGCCCAAATAAATTTGTTAGTCTCTTAGGTGCCACAAGTACTCCTTGTTTTTTAGCGAATACATGTTTTTTATTGGCTTTTGTTAGTTTGTCATGTCAACATGCTTTTGTTAGTTTGTCATGTCAACATTTTAATAATTATTCCCTAAAGGTTTAAATGAGTCCCTGTTAATCTTCAGTAGCTAAGGTGGTATACGACAAATCAACAACAGTTAGACTTTGCTTCTTTCCATGAAGCAGAGATGAAAGCTCTCTCTCCTTCCTCAAATATTCAAGAGTGTGATCTTGCCATCAGTCACCTCAACTGCTATTTTAGTTATATTTTCATTTACACATATATTAGTCACCTAGAAGCCCAAACCACAGCATCTTCCCATGCATTTGCACAGAAACAATTGACTAAATGCATGTTAGTTAAAAATCATATTAACTGTCTCTAAACCCACTTATCTCCCACCTCTGCTCATTCAACCCCTTATGTCGTTAAACACTCAACAAAGCAGAGCAAGAAATTGTCACTCATCCCATTTGTGGAATAAGATATTGTTCAGTCCCTTGATTACAGGACTCCATACAAAATTACTCATTCGCATTTCCAGTCACACATATACTTTGATATGTAATGCTGTCATCCCTGATGTAATACTACATAAGAACAGTGCACCTACAATGTAAACTGTGCTCATAAGCATCTAATTTTGAAATATTAATAAGATTTGTCATTTTGACCTTGGTTAGGCTTTCCTTTGACTTTCACTTCGGATTTCTTTCTTTAGTACCACAAAAACTATGTAAATTAGTTCACTGTAGAAAACTCCACTCCCACCACTGGTGCAACTAGTGGACTAAATAATCTCCTAATGCAGTGCTACTCAAAGTGGTGGTCCGCGGACCAGTGCCAGTGTGTGAGCCATTGGCTGCCGGTCTGTGCGCACATTGGAAAAAAAAGATTGCCGGTCCCCCACATCAGATAGCTTGAGAAGCACTGTCCTAATGCACCATGGCAAGCCTGGAGATCTTGGAAATGCAGGGGGAAGAAGCCACAGTTAGCACTCCTATTTCTGTTATTTTACTCAAGACTCATTTAGAGCCGTGTTCTCATCATAGTAGCAGTGTGACAAGCTCTCTCTACTTTGTAATCAGATGTATGACAACAGCTTGCATAGGCATTCCTGTGCTAGCTTTAATCTAGCTAGAGTGACTAAAAATAGCAGCAAAGATGTGGTGGTGCAGGCTTCACCAGGGGCTGCACAAGCCTCCCTGGAGCCCTGAATACATGCTCACGCTTGCAACCTGCCTTGGGGTCCATGCTGCCACATCTTCATTGCTATTTTTAACCATGCTACCTATATTAAAGCTAGTGTGAGTATGCATACACCAGCTGCAATCATACTTTTGGTTGCAGAGTAGACACACCCAGGAACATGAGTATGCAAAACCACTGATAGTGTGACCAGATCATGCTTGTTCTGTTCAAAAAAAGGACTGAATTTGACTTTAGGGTGTATATGTTTCAAAAGCACCTAACTCCTATTTTCAAAAATGATTCAGTCACTTACAAGCTAAGTCTTATTGAAAGTTAATGGGACTTAGCTGCTTTTGACTTCTGTCCTTATTGTAAAAAGAAAAGGAGTATTAAGGTGCCACAAGTACTCCTTTTCTTTTTGCGAATACAGACTAACATGGCTGCTATTCTGAAACCTATCCTTATTGTGTTACACCCTATCTTGAAGCCCCATTCTTCTGCTTTTCTCAAAACTGTTTCCATGTTGTTTCCTATGCTTGTTACACACTCAGGTCTACTCTGTCAAGACACTCCCATCATTTCAAATTCCTCCTAAAAACCTTCGGTGATGCCTACAAAATGTGAGGCAACAACTACAGGAAAACATGACAACCACCAAAACGTATTTATGCCCAAAATAACCAATGCTTCCTCTTATTGCTGTAACCCTTATCCTTTTTGGCTACATCCCATTTCAATTGTTTATTGAACACTCTCTTCCCAAAATGCATCAGCCCACTTCTAAAGTTATTTTGTGAGCTCTTCAAATCAGTGATATCTTTTTTAAGTGTGTAAAGTAGTTAGCACAATGATGGGTGCTGTAAAAAATAAAGAAAGGAGTTTCAATTAGCACAGGGGAGGGGTAGTAGGATTGTCTTTCCAAATCCTAAATACTTGTTCCCTATGTCAGAGTAATAAGTGTATGACATAAGATGAGGTTGCCTAAGATGCTTGAGCCCTAATGACTGTTTTTAAGAGTTCTCTCAGATTGCCCTTTCTGCATCTCTCAAAATTAATCTAGAGGATTTGCTTTAAACGTGAACTTCGTGGCCATTGAATTGTTTCCTGGTATAAGGATCTAAAAGTTAACCTGCATTTATTTTTGTGAATATTGTTGAGATTGAAAAGGTAGGCACAGGTACAGTAGCTTTAATAAAGGATATTTTGCTGCATTAAATTTATTACCTACCATCTTGGAATGGGTAAAAATTATTCCAGGCTATTAAAAACTGGGCACATCTATGTTAGGAGTCACATAGCAATTTGTAATAGAATAAATTCTTCCAGATCTGCTGTCTCAAGGACATGCTGTAATTTTTTTATTTTAATTATTTATTTTTGCACCAACAGGGCTTGTTCATGTTCTAACAAGATGAAGTGTAGCTTCTTTCCTCTGTTCCCCACTAGTCCCTGGACAATAATTTTCTATTAAAACTTCTAGACCCAGAAAAGTAAAAGTAATATACAAGGTTATATTTCTTAAAGTCACCATTTCATTTCATTTTTGGCTCTTCTTACTGTCTCCCACAGTAGAAAGTCACCACACATCTCTGCTTATCTCTTATACAGCCCATAGTTACCATAGTAGCAGAGAATTGTAGAGAGGGATTTTGAAAGTTTTGCAGACACTTTATTTGGAAATAAATATTTTTATCTGATGCCACAGGGCTATCCAATTTAACAGTCACATCACTCAGGGCTGTTCAGTCCCAACAGGAATTATAAAGTGCTTATAGAACGCACTAAATACCAAGATGGTTTTGTTATGGGTTTTGGGCAGGCAGGGGAACGGGACGGTAAAGTGAGTATTTCAGTGCTACTGAAACACTTTAACATGAAACTGGCTCCATGTAAGATTTATAAACTTAAAGTGTTTTCCTGTTATTTACAACTTCAGTGTAACTGCAACCACTATTTTTTAAAAGGCAGATAAAAAGTTGTCATAACAGCAGAGAGTCATGGTTTCACAAACTACTAGGATTTTAGTTAAACTCCTATATCAAATTGTAGCTTGACATAAAAGATGTTTTAAATACACTATATTTAGCAGCACCCCAGGCATTACACACAATCACAGATAAGTATATCTGCCAGCTCTCAGCCACTGAACAAGGAATCATGGCATTTTCAGCTACTCCTTAGTTGTAAGCTAATTGCTGCATAGCCCTTGATTTTTAGAATAGATGTTCAGATTCTGTGCTCTTAAGATGCCCACTCTTGAGATCACGTGACAAGTCTGCCAACCTCCTCTGCCTACTTGCAGTCAACAGTCAGAGCTGCTCAAATGCAACACAGACTGAACTCTCTCCGTTGGCCTCGATGTGGCACTGCCATTAAGTTTCTAGTCTCAAGCAGCTTGAGTACCTACAAGTTGCAACTGAAAGTCTACTGCTTACTGACATAACTAAATGTACACACAAAGGTCCCAATCCTGCTTCCATTGAAGTCCAAACGAATTTTGCCACAGACTTCAGTGTAAGCAAGATGTGGCCCAAAAGACTAGTTTAAAGTGTTTTATCCCCTCTCCAAGTTTAACAAACAAAAAACCTGTCGCAGGTGGTAGACCTACATGACGTAAGATACAGCAATCTTCCTACTCACATATCCCACCCCCAATATACCAGTTCTCAGGCTGGTTCAAACATAGCTATATTGTGCAGCCAAAATTTCACTAACTCAATCAGCCCCGAAGGGGAGAATATACTAATTTTTGCATAAATGGTGAATGTGCATGAGTGCATTTTCAGAACACAGATGGTATTATGTTCTAATTAGAAACAGGAAGCAGTGGCATCACAAAAAAGAAAACAAAAGAAGAATACAAGGGGGAATTCAAGCAAGATGAGGTTTTAACAGGATTGGTAAAGAACTATTTGTGGGTGATGTTAATTTCTGTCAGTCAAGTATATGTCTCATGAATAGTAGAGTATGTTATATGTTTTCAGCCTCCGGGAGAAGGCTTGTACCTATTGTATAGTATGTTACTTTAAAACTAGATGAGGGTCACCATGTGGTTAGGATTCAAAATTTCAATCCAGTAGCCATCAGGATCCTGAATAAATGCAAGTCCTTTCATTTTACCTACAATAAAAAGATACATATTTTCAGATATAGTTAAGAACAATCTTAATAGTCTTTAAAGATTAAGATGCATATTTTACACTGACAAGAATGACACAGATTTATGGTTTCAAGATTGCCTCGTGTCTTTGCGTGGCAGACAGAGCAGGCAGTTAAAATAATGTGTTCTAGATCATATTTCATCACCAACCCCGAGGATCCAGTTCAGACTTTTAAAGACAGTCAGGGAAGCAGTTTACATGATTAACTTGTGCTTTAGAACTATGGGACAGATAGTATTTGTGCAAGTTTGCTCATTATCATATCATACTTGACATAACTGAAGTGACACTATAACCCTGTCATGTTGTAGTTCAGCCTAACTGCAAAAGTTGGAACCAATGTTATAAAATTGCCATTTTAAAATTGCTTTTTGCTTCACTGCTATGTCATCAGAGGCCTTTTCCAACCTCCTATACAAACAATGAATGTAAAGTCCAAACACTAGCTCTTCCTGGTGGCTGTTGTATTTTTGTGCTTTTGTTTGTTAAAGCCAAAATTCAGCTCACGCTTTTTTCCCAGGCATGGCTGATCCTAGGGTTCCTCCCTGAGGACTATTCAACTCACATCTAGATTCTCCCTTCCCCACTTTCTTTCTGCCCAGGTGATGGTATTGAGTCACCTATCTCAAAGTGAACAGCACCCACTTAACCCTTTCCTAGCAGCACCAACACCTGCTAACAAGGCGGGACGCTTCAGGTAAATACTGCCAGCATGTTATGTACTTCATGATTTTTTTAAATTTAAGTTTATCAGCAAAGACGTTTAATTGCCATTTGCTTTGACAGAGAAATTGACGAACTAGAAAAAAGGTTATATGAGGTCTCCTTTCAAACTCTTGTTCTTATACTATCTATCAGGGTATTTAAAAAGTTGATTCCCAGCCTCTGCACTAGGGTCACACATACCAATGCTAGTTCCAGCGAAAGAACCATAGGGCTTCAGTTACATCACTATGTGTGATTTCAGAAGATCTCTAGCACAGGTAGAGAGGGTCTATTTCTTCCTATGGTGAACAGAAAGTGGGGGTATCACAGAGAGAATAGCGTGCTCTGTGATGTTACACTCCAATTCAGGTAGGAATCAGTGCTCCAAAAGGAGAGCCATTTTCTTCCCCTGTTGGAAAGATGCTATCATGACAAAGTTTTCATGAAAGGCAGTTACTGACAGGAGCAACTAATAGAAGACAGGGAAAGTGAGTTCTGTCTTGGAGCTGTGAGGTCCCTTCATACAGGAATAGGTTTGATAATACAGATTTTTCTTGGTTCCCTGCCAGATTTTTTTTTAAAGCTGATTATGCAATGAGATTCTCTCTCAATATAGACCCCAGAGGAATATTTTAACACTCTCTCCACTGCATGAAATATAAAAGATTATACAATTCAAAGGGGAAAAAAAATATCCCTCAATAGTCCTATTCTATACCACAATAACTAGAAGACTGCTTAGGTTAGTAATGGATAAAAACAAGTTTTCAGAGGATTTAACAGCAGTAAAAAGAAAAGAAAAAACGTAACAGAAAGAGGAATCCAGGTAATCCAATTTGGTTCAGTCTGCAGTTTTGGTTACACCAATAAGCAGACGTAGGCACCACCACTTTGCACGACGAACACTTGACAAAATTACCGGATTTAGTCACAGACATTGGGGGTGGGGAGAGTTATGTCATTCAATCATTCAACCCATAAAATAGCACACATAATTTTCCACACTGAAAAAATACAGTAACCTAGCTAGCTAATAAATAATAAATTCAACTCATAATTAATGAAAAAATGTGTGTATATAGTATGAGATTACTACATGAGAAATGAAAATGAGCTTGCTTTGGGATTTTACAAGGCACTTACATCATTTAAACACATTTGGTACCCTGAATAATAATACTACTTCTTGCAAATCACATAAATAGGGAACCCATGGTCTCCTACCCTCACCTTATTGCAAAGGCACAGGGGTTATTGCTGCCCTAGTGCTGCAGAAAACCCTATGGGAAGAAGGGGATCAATTTATACAGAGGGCTGAAGGGGGAATAGGGGGACTCCCATAGTGCATTAATTAACACTTAATAAATATATAAATACATTACAGAGATAAGAACCTGGAGTGACAGGCTTAACTTTATGACAAGCTCCAGAGAAAGAAGACCCAGAGAGATTAATGGTAGGGGGAATCCTAGGGAGGCCAAAGGGGCTGATAGAGGGAGCGGACAGAACAAGGGTAGAGACAGAGTTACTGCTGGGTTGATCCAGGTCTTCTGGATCTCCCCTGTGGGTGGAAACACTGATAAATATCACTATAGGAGGGAACAATAGAATGGAATGCCCAGAAGAACAAATAACTTGAGGACAATTTCCTGAGGGGATCCTTACTCTTGCAGAGCTTTTCTAGCTCAGATATTTAAGCCTTGTCTACACTGCCACTTATAGCGCAGAAACTTTCTTCGCTCAGGGGTGTGAAATAACTGTAAAGTGCTGAAAAGTGGCAGTGTAGACACTGCTACAATGTTGGGAGCTGTGCTCCCAGCACTGGTAGCTATTCCCCTCGTGGAGGTGGTTTTATTACAGCGCTGGGAGAGCATTAACGTCGGCTGTGTAGACATTCCCACATAGGGTGGTTTGGCCCACAGAAATAAAAATCTGCACATCTTCCATGTGTTTTTAGACCAATGGAGGGAAAAAAAAACAAAAAAAAACCAGTGACCACAATTCAAGTGTCTTTTAAAATTGCCGATGAAACTGAGTTAACAAAATAAATGAGGTTATAAACAAGAAAATATACTTCAAGTGAAAAAACTATAAATGGACTTCTTGGCAACGAAATTGTAAGTTTTCTTACAGGAAAAGCCACAAACTGTCTGGAAAGGAAGAGCAGATTGAATTACTTGCCTCAGTGAAGTTAAATTCTCAAACAGAGAATTGTTGTGCCTGTGATGACGACAACCAACCGGGGCTTGCTCACCTGCGGCTTCCCCTCGGAGGTGCGGCCAGGCAGGTCTGCCTCTGCAACTCAGGCACAGCTCCCATTGGCCACTATGGCCAATAGGCTGGGAGCCTCCCAGCCAATGGGCTTGCGGGGGGGGGGGGCAAAAGGGGAGATTGTAGGGAGCTCGGGAGCAGGGGGCAGGAGAGCTGTCTCTGGGAGGTACAAAGGGGGGGTCTCAGGGTTGTGTGGGTCTCTGTGGGGTGGGGGAGGAGTGATGGAGGGAGCCAGCTGCAGCCCGGGTCTGCTCTGCCGGGGGGGAGGCGGAGTGTGTTGCTTTCGCCCATCCAGGAAGTCCCCTCTGTACTCAGTGCCAGCCCCGGGGTGCCCATTGCTGCTCCTTCCCCCACCCAGACTCCATTTGTCTGTCCCCACAACCCCCCAGATATTATATATGTGTGTGTGAGAAAGAGAGACAGACAGACAGACTGCTGCTGCTTTCTCTCTCTCTCTCTCTCTCTCTGCCCAGGGGCCAGGGCTGAGCTGCTGCCTGCGGCTCTCCCTTGCCCTCCTTTCTGTGGAGGCGCAGCCAGGCAGCTCTGGGAGCCAGGGAGGGGGACGCAGGCAGTGTGAGCTGCCCTGCCTCTGCAGAGACTCTCTTTCAGAGTCATTACAATCCACTTCCCCTGCAAGGCTGCTGTTGGAGGAAGATCAGACCCAACTCCAGGTACCTCCCCTGGCTGCAGGAAGCGCCAGGGCTACTGTCTTCCGAGCCCAGCTCGGAAGGCAACACAGAAGTGACTGTGGAAATCTCGCAACCCCCCTACAACAACGTTATGACCCCCTTTTGGGTTGGAACCCTCACGGTTACATCACCATGAAATTTCAGATGTAAACACCTAAAACCATGAAATTGACTATTATAAAAATCCTATGACCGTGAAATTGATCAAAATGGACCATGAATTTGGTAGGGCCCTAATTATCTAGAATTGATACAGCAGAAAGTAACCAGAATGATACAACGAGTAAAGTTTTTTATTTAAAAAGAGGACAGAGATAGCACATTTGTATCCTTTGGAAGAAAAGACAATCAAGAGGGGACTGTTAGCGTTGCAATGTATGACAAGTTGCGGAACCTTCCCAATTTTGATGGATAGATTATTTCGTTAGGCTTTTAGGATGTTAAAATGAAACAACACAGATGTTACATGTGAATTTGGCACATAGGACAAACGTTCCCCAATCATAGGATTGCTGCCATATGAAATTCTATATGGAATAGAAGAGATAACACAACACGGTCAATTGAAGTAGCAACAAAAGTGCACAAACTTTAGCCATAGATAGCTGACCAGATTTCCAGAAGTTACTCTGGGGCAGGCCAAATATAAGTTTTTCCTAGTGTGTAAAAGAGAGAAACTTTGATTGGCTCTAGCAAAACCTGAGGATGATGAATGAATTCAAGAAGTCACAGCAGCTATTAAAAACCCATATCACCTAACCTCCTCCCCTAATAATACATGAAAGAAAGATGAAGTCACAGTTTACTAGGGAAAAAAAATCATCAAGAATCAAATCATATTGATAAGATGACTTGGTGAAGACTTACCATCATCTGGTCTCTTCACAAATTTCACTCCCAGCTCTTCAAACCTCTTACAAGCTGCAGCTACATCAGGGACTGCAATTCCAATGTGACCTGTGCAACAGAGTAAGCAGAGGCAGAATACACAGTGCATAAATGAGCAAAAATTACAACAAATGGATTGTTGTTACAGTACCAAAATATGACAAGCACTTTACCCTATGCAAAGAGCTTCCAAGTTAGCTCATCTAAAATGCATCTTAATGTGTTAAAATAATTTACTCAAGGAAAGCCCTGTTTTAGTTTCTGGAAAAAAAAAAAATCTATTAAGGGTACTATCATTTTTGGCATTTTTATCTTCTCCCAGTAACCTAGCTGTTTCATAGGGTCTCAAAAGTTAAAACGTTTTGCAGAATACTCTAGTGACACAGTGATATACACAATAGAATCAGAGTTGAAGAAAAATGAAATTGAAAGGTAAAGGCAAAAGTGTTCATAAAAAACAGTAAGTCCAAGTATCAGGAAGTTTTCTGTATTTACAAAATAGGGTAAGAATTTAAACACTAATATTGTGTTTATAAAGGCAAGTACACTAATCACTTGTTCCCAGGTTCAGGGATCAGTTCAGAAACTTCAAATATCAAATTAAATAGTCTAGTCTAAAAAATGTATGTGATAAATCATACCAGTGACCTTTCAGACATTCAGAATATCCAGTCACAGAATTCCTCTGCACGTCAGGGCCAAATTTTGCTCTCACCCATATATCTGAGCGAAACTCAATCTTATATTTTAAAAAATTGAATGTTCTTCTAATTACACACAAAGTTCCAACCAAGATCCAAGTTCATGTTCTTTAGCTAAGTCTCAACACTGGGAGCAACCAGAGATAAAATATTATTTTTACTATGTTAAAATGTCTATCAGAAACAATGATAAAATTGACTCTTAAAGCAAGTGTATGTACAAACTACAACTGTGGCTTATTATTCTTAAGACAATATATTTACCCACAAGTTCTTATTCCTAATTTTCAAGGGTCTGTATATCGGAAAAACAGAGGTAAAAGTCCAGATTTCAAAATCTCTTCAAGTCTCCAAAATGAGTACTTTTTACTTAAACTAATCCACAATGCGAAGTCACTTCATCCACATAACTGTACAATAAAAATGCTATTAGTGTACAGTTATCATAACGAAGTAGTAGAACTGTTCCAATAACCTGTACACTTAACTTATGGCTCTATTTTACATATGAACATTTTCTCAATTCAATGGTCTAACGACTTAGAGACAATCAGACACTGAAAAGAAGAAAAATGACTGCAGTGCGTAACTTTCTCTAAAACATACCAAATCCCCGAGGATCTGAATTGCCATTGTGGTAAGACTGATTCTCATCATTTTCAGTGCCCCAATTACTATGAGAGAAAGGGAAAAACATAATTAATATAAAAGGAAGAGCAGCATGCTGTTTAAAAAAAAATTCTGAGAAGAATCAAAGAATATTTAGAAATATATGGCATTACTCACAGCCAAGAGTGCATTATAGTCTAGATCCCTACAGTTCAGGGACAGCTGTCCTCATTCATAGAATAATGCCTATCAGAACATTCTCCCAAAGTTACAGCATTTAGATACTACAGAAATGGATTAATTCAAAATGCATCTATAGATGGAACTCTGAATGCAATTTCCCCGTGTTTGGAATTTGAACATTGTTTGCAGAAGGATAACTTATATTTCCATGTTCTCATTGTGATAATTTAAAATGTTCTCTTTTGCCTCATCTACAAGCCACTTTACACCGCCGCAACTTTCTCGTACAGGGGTGTGAAAAAACACCTCCTCAGCACTGCAAGTTTCAGCGCTGTAAAGTGGCAGTATAGACAGTGCACTAGCCTTGGGAGCTGTGCTCCCAGCGCTATTCCCCTCATGGAGGTGGGGTGTTTTTTTTTTCGTTTAGTTTAAAAAAAAAACAAAAACAAAAAAAAACAGAAAACAAAAACCAGAGCTCTCTCCCAGTGCTGATGCCCCGACTGCACAGCCATGTTAAAGCGCTGCCACGGCAGCACTTCAGCATTGCTAGTGAAGACATACCCTAAGATAATTTTTTTTGGAGTTTGTGCAATATATGGACTCACACATAGAAACTAAAAATTTTATTAAAGTTAATGTTTAAAATCAAATTTACACAAGTTAAGGGGGAAGGTACTGTACATCTGGGGTCGGGCTTGGGTTATGGGGGATTGCAAGTATCGGTTACAAGGTTCACGAGGTACAAACATATCACATAAATCCAGATTGGGGTGTGGGAGTTTTTAAAAGCGTCAGTGGATAAATGGGCTGGGGTACGCCACCCATGGAATGTATTAAGAGTCCAAATCAGTACTGGTGTAGAGAATAAGTACATGGGTGGGGTACATCCCTTGATTGATTTCCCTGGTTGGCATTCATGGTTACTCAACCTGGTACTGGTGGTGTCCTGTGACGTGTTCTGTGTAGATGTCTCTGGACCACTACACTCATATCAAATAGTATTATATTAATTACGGTTGTGCCTGAAGACTCCAATCAGAGTTGGGGCCCCATTATATTAAAGTCTGACCAAACACACATTAAGAAACAGATCCTGTACCAAAGAGCTAAACAGTCATAATAGGCAATTCAACAGATGGAAATGGAGAAACAATAATATAAGAGGTCATACAATTATTCAGCTCTCATTTGCAAATCTTGTGGCTTAATACAAATATAAGCTGTAGGATGTTTTATAAGTGTTAACCTTTCACTAATTTTCATTCTATTTCTTCTGGCTCATTGAAACTGAATTCCTGACTGCTTCCTATTACTGAATTTCCCATCTTTCATTGTTATTAGACAACACTCCTGCCAAGAACACTTAAATATATTAAATCCCTTTGCCCTGCCCTCTCTCCACCATTCAACCATAGGGTACCCTCAGCCACTTTTCCAGAGTCATTACAATCCACTCTCCCAGAATAAAATCCCTTCCCTAGCACATGTTTGCAAATTGTTAATGATGTCATAGGTTGGCAGTAACAGTTCTGGGACTTTGAAGGTGTATTCCCTGCACTAGGAGGCAGGCAGACTGAGCCAAGCTTGCTTCCCCACTACTGCTGTGGCTCTAGCTGTGTCTGGATTCTGCTCCTCTCAAGGATTCAGGCTCAACTCTGGAAGGGTTGGGATGGGGCTCTAACCTCATATAGATTAGGAAGAGGGGGTGTTGCAGGGGTCAGCTCTCAGCTATTCACTGGGTGTGGAGGGAAGAGGGACCTGAAATAGCACAACGGGGGAGTACAAATTTGTTTTATTGAGTTTGTGTACTGGTCTATTTGGGAGGTTCTCTATGTCTCTACATAAGTTATCATAGCACCTATCATTACCAGCTGTCAAAACATTTAGGATACATTTTATTTCCATGTCAAAACACATGGTGGCACACTGACAAAATAGTTAGTCATTCTGTGTAACAATTGAGACTTCAAGCAAATTTCTCCCATCGCTGTAGTATTACATGATAAAGTGACATTAAAAGAGCCACATGCACTCAAAAAACAAAGACAAAATAATTTTACGTCCCTCTTCTATACCACTTTTAATCCATCAGTCTCAAAGTACTCTATACAGTGAAAGCTTAAATAGACTTTTCTAAGGTCACACAGTGAGTTAATAGCAGTGCTGGGGATAGAATCCAGATTGGACTCCCAACTGTATCCTCAGTCCAGTACACCACAACCGCCTCATAGCTGTTCTCTAAAATTCCTTTTCTAGTACACTGGACCCCTTCATCTTCCTTTTCACTGCTCTCCCTTAATTAACGTTTTCCTCAGGAAGCAGTTTCCCCCTCCTTTATGCTATGTTGGGGCTAGTGAATATTGAGAAAAAGCACAGTTCTACTTGTTCAGGTATCCAGCATCCATCTACTTGTCATTTCCAGCATCCAAGCCATACTTTTATGATGATATAAAAGAGGAAGTATTTTTCCACATTACGTTAATTGTACACAACCATGATCAGATAAAACAAAATACAATAATATAACCTAGTGCAAAGCACACAGTTGTAACTAATATCCATTAAATATAAGCAGAAGTGAACTGTAAAAAGCTGGAGTTAACACTTACTGTGTTAGTTCAAGTGTAGCCTTTCTAGAGAAAGTCCAAGCTGTTCTCTCTTTTGTATCTTTTGGGATATCATTTTTATCTTCATAAGCCAAAAAATAAAGTGAAAATTTCATAGTGGGAAAGTCACATTTTTGGAGCAATCTAAAAGGCAACAATTTTAAAAACAAGAGAGTCATAATTGATGGCATTTTTAAAGCGGCAACTAGACTGCAAGTCAACTAAAAAAAAAAATACCACAACAAACAAACAAACCACCACCCACTTTCTCCCTTTAGAGAATTATGACTATTCTCTTCCCTGCCCTCCTACAGCCCCACAAAGGTGGTTCAGTTTTCAAATATATGTCATGGAAATATTCTTGAGAGCTATATTCATGAACACGTTTGGAAAATAATCAATTAAAAAAAAACAACTTATGAACCTCTGAAAACTAGTAACTGTAGGTACACTAGAATAAAAATCTCAAGTCTGAGACTGGTATTCAATGCCTTGTGCATGAGAGTTTCCATAAGGGTGCTTATGTCCATCTTCCTTATTTATTTTTTTCACCGAAGACTTAACAGGCAATAAACTAGTAAGAGTATTTATTTTTTAAAACTCAATACAATTAATCTGTTGAACTCATTGCCACAAGATATCACTGAGGCCAGTGCATAGCAGAATTAAAAAAAAAAGAAAAAAAAAACCCACACCCAACAATAACATACATTTAGATGGATGAGAACGTTCACACTTACATTAGACAGGATAGAAAGATAGAAAAACAACAGGATACAGAACCTTCATATTTCATGGAACAAGCCAGCTGCTAGATGCCTTGGGTTAGGAAAGCCTGCCCATAAAGGAAGCTTTGTTTCTTTATTGGCAGTTACAGATATTCATGCACAGTCCTCTGAGGTATTTGGTATTAGCTATTGTCAGACACAGAATACTGTACTAGGTATAGACTACTAGTCTAATCTGGTATGGCATTTCCTGTGAAAATCCATTAGCTTCAAGAAAATAAATCAAGGTTTGTACTCAGAGAATCCATAATCAATTTTATTTGCCTTCCAGCAATAAAGATGTTTTAATGTCTCACTTTTCATACAATACAAAAAAAGCAGTATAGGAAATACCTGACTCAGTATGCCTGTTCACGTCTGTAATTCAATCTTTTTCAGCCAACACTAAATCTCCTCCAAGGAGACATAGGTCACTCAGACTAATATATACTCTGTTTCAATCACTTCTCACTAAGTAACAAATACAGTTTATATGAAATAGCTCAGTCAGAGATATTCATTAACTTCTCATTTCTGATTAAACCCACTGCTTCTTGAACCTTTCACTCGTGAAAATATTTGGAAAATATTTTCCTTATTAACTTTAGATGGTGCTTTTTCATAGGTCAGAATGTTTCAGATCTGCCAGAACTTTGTTTCAGGGCCCTTCTGCTGTGCTTGATGTTTGAAATGAATTTTAAGCACAAACAAAATGCCACTGCAGGGCACTAGCCTCCCAGCAACATTCCCCACATGAGTGGGCTGGGATGCCTACCACCTTCTGGGGCAAACACCTAAGAGCCGAGAACACTAGAAAGCTAGGGCAGACAGAGCAGCCCTAGAAATCTTTTAATAGTCCTAAGACTTCAGCTTCTTGTTTATCCTTCAATTAAGTCAGAGTATCGTGCTTAGGACAGAATTTTATTACTAAGAAAATTACTGCAATATCACAATTTCTGTATGATTATTTAACTGCAGCATCAGAGAGGAGAAAGCCTGTAAGCTTAAAATATATTTAAGACAAACCTTATCTCATGCAATTTTTACTCACGTCATTCCAAGAACTCTTGTATAAAAATCCAGTGACTTCTTAGGATCTTTTATTCGTAACATTGTCTGCTGCAACAGAAAATCCTAGAGAAAAATTATAGTAGTTATGCTACTCAGGAAAGCATATTAAGATGCCAATACAAATACATGAAGTTGGGCTTTTATTGTGAATCAATAATTTAGAAGGATATTGTCAAGATCAGTAGGACCAAAAAGTTATAAACATAAATACATACATGGTATGTCTATAAGTCTATTGCCCTGACCCTGCAAACACCTACAGGGCCTACATAATTATTGATAAAAGATATTAGTCTGTAAAGTGCTTTGCAAATTTACAGTACTGTGCAAAGTAATTGCAAAACGAAAAGGAGTACTTGTGGCACCTTAGAGACTAACCAATTTATTTGAGCATAAGCTTTCGTGAGCTACAGCTCACTTCATCGGATGCATACTGTGGAAAGTGTAGAAGATTTTTTTATACACACAAAGCATTAAAAAATACCTCCCCCCACCTCACTCTCCTGCTATTACCAGCAGGAGAGTGGGGTGGGGGGAGGTATTTTTTCATGCTTTGTGTGTATAAAAAGATCTTCTACACTTTCCACAGTATGCATCCGATGAAGTGAGCTGTAGCTCACGAAAGCTTATGCTCAAATAAATTGGTTAGTCTCTAAGGTGCCACTAGTACTCCTTTTCTTCTGGTGTATACCGACTAACACGGCTGTTACTCTGAAACCTGCGAAGTAATTGTTTTCCCTCACCAATGATAAATGCTTTGGTATTTTGTTACTTAAATTAAAAACCAAAAAAGCTAACATACTTTATCTTTGTTTCCATCCCTTTACACATAGTTACTCCATTTGAACCACTCTTGGGGGGCTCAAACTACACCTCTAGATGTATACCTCTTTAAACAGAACATAAGGACAGAAGGGACCATCAGATCATCTAGTATGACCACCTTTATATCACAGGCCATTAAATTTCACCCCGATAATCCTATATTATGCTCTAAAACAGGGATGGGCAAACTATGGCCTGCAGGCCGGATCCAGCCGTCAGGGCTCTGGATCTGGCCCGCAGGATTGCCACCCCTGTGGCACCACCGGAAGGCACCACATCCCTCCAGGAGCAGGGGGGAGAGAGGAAAGGGGCAGAGCGCTCCGTGCGCTGCCCTCGCCTATAGGCACCACCCCCTGCCCTCGCCTATAGGCACCGCCCCCCCATTGGCTGGGAAAGGGGAACCGCAGCCAATGGGAGCTTACGGGCAGGTACCCACAGGTGAGGGCAGTGCGCGGAACCCTCTCCCCTCCCCCAACCCCGCTTTCCCCAGGGGCCGCAGGGACATGGTGCCAGCCGCTTCCAGGAGCAGCACGTAGCCAGGGCGGGCAGACAGGCAGGGAGCCTACCCTGGCCCCGGTACACGCTACTGCCACCCTGGAGCCCACACCCCAAACGCCTCCTGCACCACAGCCCCCTGCCGTGAACCCCCTGCCGCACCCCAACCCCCTGCCCTGAGCCCCCTGCCACACCCCTACCCCCTGCCCTGAGCCCCCTCGTACACCCTGCACTCCTCCTCCATCCAAATCCCTTGCCCTGAGCCTCTTCCTGTACACTGCACCAACTCCAACACCCCAAACCCCTGCCCCAGCCCTACATTCATGGTCCTGCATGCCATTTTCCCACCCAGGTGTGGCCCTCGGGCCAAAAAATTTGCCTACCCCCGCCCTAAGACTTCAGTTAGACCAAAGCATTTCAGTCCACAAGAGATTTAACTGTTGCATGCCCCAGACATACAACACGAGAGGCTAAGGTACCACCAGTGCCTAAAGCCCTTGCAATAGCACAGAATTGATTAGGTGAGATATGCTCAGATGATCCCACCAGATGAACCATGACCCATTCTACAGAGGAAGGGGGAGGGGGTGGAACCCCAAACCAAGTACCTGCCAATCTGACCTGGGAGAAAATTTCCTCCTGACCCCAAATCTTGTGATTCTCTGTACCACTTCAGTGGCCTGGTACATTTTATCCCGTTGTCTCTCCAACTGGGACCAATCTCTGATGCTTCAGGGAAAGGTGGCAAAGGGGATCAAAAATCCTTCCTGATCTCTGCAGATGACCACTCAAAGCTCTGAAGCATGAGCTTTAATGTCTGGATAACATAGCAATACCCAGATCCTGCATTTTTCTGTCTCCCTCGGACTCCGTTCTTGCCTCTTAATGCTACTGAGTAGATTGCTTCTTTTTTTTTCCTCTCAATTTCTTCTAATTTGCCAATGCTTTATTTTAAATGTGTTGTCATCAGGCCACAGGGAAATTTCAGTTATTTTGTGGCCATAAGAATTCACTTTTTGATGTAAAATGGAAACAGTCCTCGGGAGTCTAGCCCTAACAAATAATTTACAAGATAAAATTCCATATCAAGAATGGTTCAAATATTATTGCATAGTCCCCTCCAAAACAAGGCAATCATGTAAAACTAGTCTATGGAGTTTTCTCCAGCCAATCCTTTTTCAGAATAAAAGATCCTGTAAAGTACTGTGCTAAACTGCAACAAAGATCTAAAAAGGAGTTTGTCTTAACTTTTACTCAAGGTCCCCCCGCCCCCCCGTGATTCAAATGCAGCACACTAAGAATATTTGAGCCTTTCTACATCTGATCCTGTTGCTTTGCTATCAGAACTGATTTATTATTATTATTGGCTGCAATTATAAGCTTTAAAATGGGAAGCCGATCCTTTCCGCACTGTCCTTGAGATAAGAAAAGTGACAGGGACCCATGTCTAAAAAGAGAAAGAAAAAAAAAGTAAAAAAAAAAAAAAGTAAAATCGGATAGATTTTTCTGTCAAATGGCTCCGATCCAGCCCCCGAAAAAAGTTTACACCAGCCTTGTTAAACGCAGTGAGTTATCAAGGATCGAAGAGTCCCTCTAACAGTGTGCGGGAGACGCCGTCCAACTGTATGCAGACTTAGTTACTCAACTACAGAGAAATCCAGGTGAGAGGGGAAACCACCATTGGGGCTGCATAAGGAGATCCTCCCCTTGCCCCATTAGGTAAGGGCGCCACAGGAATCTGCACTCTCTGCACTCTCCCGCTGCTCCCTTGAGCGTCTCAGAGGCCAGACTCCCTGTCTCGCTCACTGCACGTTCCCCACTCCCCCTATCACTTCACCCTCCTCGTCACCACGTTCTTCCTAATCCCCTATCTCCCCAGATTGCCTCTTTCATCAGCAGCTTCCTCCCCCAGTCCCCCGCTTACCTTGGTACTGGGATCCGGGTTGGAGCAGACGTGGTAGGCTGCTTCGTCGCTGAGGCCGCTGAGCTCCGGCTGTTCCGACATGTTGGAATTAGAATTGCTGAGCAAGGACTCGGGGCGATTAAGAAACGTATCTGTTACTACAAACACAAAGCACGGGGCGTTTTCTCATCAGCAGCCTCTACCAGAGTAAGAAACAGAGGAGCGTCCCAGCCAGTCACTGCAACCATTGCAAATTAGGCACGTCAGGATGATGTAATATTTCCATCAGGGTTGTCTCTGACTCTCTCTTACTACAATTCCCAGCATGCAATGTTTAATTTGCGATTAAACCACCTGAATCAGTCCACTTAAACAAAACAGCAAGTCCCACCTTTCAGTGCTTCGTAGTCGTGTAGCTAATACCGAACCGGGATATGCAATGCTACACTGAATAGAGTCTATTTATATATTGCACAATACATATGTGGAAGAGCTGCACAACCTTTATGGCAGAAGAGAAAGTGAAATCAAGATATTTGTCACTGTCCAAAATACCAAGGAGCGAGAGAAAGATATGTCCTCAAACTGTCAGATAGCATCGGGGTTAGCAACGTGTCCGTACACAGACACAAGTGTCCGTGATAAAAATTTTGAGGTCCATGGTAATTTTTCAAAAAATTTAATGACTGAATGATATAACCCCTTCCAATGTCCGTCACTAAGTATTGTAATTTTGTCAAGTGTATCGCACAACATGGTGGTGCTGAGCCCTGGATACTATAAATGATTGTCTATCTAATAAGGAAGAAATCAGTCTATATTTAATTCAGGGAGAAAGACAGCAATTTTCATGTGGTCCTCCCTGTTAAATGCTTCAGCAGGACCAATACCATCAATGTGGCCACTGAATGCCACTCAAGCACCTCGCAGTCTAAAAAGCAAGAAGTATCTAAAGCAACTCGGGGAGGAAAGAGAGCATATGAAGCATTATGCTATTTAGTGACCTACCACCAAATAAGAATTGGACAATACTACAAAAGTGACACATGATACAAAATTCCAAGCAATAATGCAAGACCCTTTTCCAGGAAAGCGTTTTGTGTGTTCTATCTGTCTCTGAAAGGCAACTCTCAGATTTCTTTTCACACATCAGTTGGCTGCCCAGATAGCGAGTGTGAAAAATCGGGACGGGGTGGGGAGTAACAGGAGCCTATATCAGAAAAAGCCCCAAATATCAGGACTGTCCCTATAAAATCAGGACATCTGGTCACCCTACATGTCAGTGCCTGTATATAATAGCTTGTTATGACAATAAACATTTGATTTGGAAACGATAGATTCCAGCATGATGGAACATAGTCTAGCCTAGAATTTGTGACTGGAGTTACCACTGTTGTTAGTTGTCCAACACAACAAACTTGTTTCTCATTAAATAATAAACTTGAGGAATTATGATTTATCAGCATATCAAGATGCAACATAAATTGTTGTTCTAAAATGTCATCATATTGAGTCAAAATGTCATCACATATCTGAAAAGGATATTTCATGGAATCTGAAAATGGTTAAAAATAGGACAAAGTAGGTTGCATTTTAGAACTCTATGAATAATATTTAACCTATGGGAACTGCTAGTTTTGTCTTGCCATAGATTGTGGATTTGGGAGAAGGTAAATATTAATGAAGTGAAGAGAAAGTAGAGAGAAACAACCACAACTTTTTTTCTCAAACTGATAGAGAACAAAAGGAAAGCCAAATATTGCACTAGCAGGTAGAACAAAGGCATACTGAAAATCAGTTGAAATTAGAAATGTTGCTCCCTTAACAAACAAACAAACAAACAAAACAAAAAACAGATTACCATATATCTTCCTGCAAAATATTGTAACAGAACAATTAAAGCTCACAGAGTGTAAATTTGTAATGTATGTATATTTTTATTGCAGAAGTTTCCAAGTCACAAGAGAGCTACCATCCAGTGGTACAATCCTTTTACTGTATGAGTGTTACAGAATATATGCAGAGCATGAAGAAAAATTACAATCTTTATATAACACAAAGTTTGAATATCACTTAAAAATATCCTCATTTCGTCCTGCATATGAACGTAGGCCCCAAACCTGCAAACACTCATGCATGAGCTTAACTTTACTATCATGAAAAATTCCTCTGACTTATATGGGACTATTCAGGGTAGTAAAGTTAAGCATGTGTGTAAGCATTTGCTGGACTGGGGTTGCAGAGTATAGTTCATCTGTCTTATCTTGTTATTAAATAAGTGGGAGGAATGGCCCTGCTTCCTTGCCTTTCCTAATTATTGGCAATGCAAAGAATATTATTCAAAACAGATAAGTGAATTAAAAAAAAATAAGGCCATAAGAGCAAAATTGAAAGACAAAATAATTTGTTATGATACAGGTTGCAAATATATATAAATTAAAGAGGAAAAATAAAATGAAACTGTATTAAAAAATTTGAAACCTAGGAAATGTCAAGTTGAGGCAAAATTTAAAAAACAAACAGATACAAAAATTGGAAAGTACTGTTAACGTATTCCAAGCATTCCACGTTGTGTATTAGATGGGTACCATATTTCCCTACTTTGCTTTAGATAGTTGCCCTGTTTCTCTGACAGGCTTTAGTGGGTGTGCTAGACAGAGGCCATTCTGTGCAGGTGTGCCAGAAAGAGGCAAGAGCAGCAGGAACTTTGTCTCTACTGTCTAGTATACTTGCATAGGGGACAGCCTTAATGTGGCTGCCACCACTTCAGAAACTGGGCATGTCTATACTGCCACGCAGTCCAGTGTATGAATAGCAGTGTGCACCAAAGTGCTGTACTATAACTCGCCCCATGTGGATAATGTGGGCATGAGCTGAAAGATCCCTAGTTCACTATATGGTGCTGCTTGCACAGATTTTATTGCAGGTGTGAAGCCCTAGTTTCTTTCCTTGACTGCTATATGAAGCAAAGGAAACTAAAATATGATTAAAATAGGAAAAAGTGATTTAAATCCACAAAAACTGACTGGGGACTCATGAGCAAGCATGGTACTTGAAAGTACTTTTGACTAATATTTTAAAATTGATTTCAAGTTGACAATGGTCCTTTAATGTTGTTTAGGGACCACTGTTTGACTTCAGGCTTGGGACAAAATGTATGGCTATAGTTAGAATATTTTTGATTTATTTATTAAGCACTGTTACCTTTGATATTCGTACATCACTTTCTGATCTTTGGGTAGGAGGTAGTCCATAAATATTCTTATTTTAAATTATTGTTTTTGGGCCAGACCAGGCCTTAGAGGGCATATGGAGAGGATGGACCCTACATAATTAAAGGATACTAGGAATGCGAGGGTGCGGTGGTGCTGCACTAAAAAATTGCAGGCAGAGGAACTATATGATTAAAGCTTACTGCCCTGATTCTGCTTCCTTCCAAAAGTTAGGGAAAGGATCTCTGCAAACCTCTCTATACAAGAGCTGTGAGTGGGGTCTAAAGAAGAAGCATGTTGTGTATGATTTTGCCTGGGGATATAGCTCATACCACATGCCCTATTCCCTCTGTGGGCAGAAACACTAAACAGGGAGAGACTGTGGAGTATAGTAGGTCACAATACAGGAAAGCAGTAATGCTGCCTTTGCAATGGCTGTGAAAGTTGCACCTGAGCATTTACCCCTTGGGCAGAATTTGGTCCATCAAATGTGCACATTTCTGGTGGTTAATTAAAGAGGGATCATTCAACTTGACAACAGAACAAGTCAGAAAATCGGTTGGCTAATGAAACCTGGCCCTGGGCACATGCAACAGGGGATCTAACCCTGAGACAGTGGAGCACCTACAGGCACAGCAGGAGTTTTCCTCATGGGAAGAGAGGGCTTCTAAGGCTACAGGGGCCATGGTTAGGGAGCAAGTTAGGGGGACGGACAGTGACCTGGCTGGCGCGGAGTTGTGGGAAGGGGTCAGTGGCAGAAAATGAGCGTTCAGAGACCAGGTACCAGGCCTTAGTGCGGCAAGTTAGGGCGCTGTGGATCGCCAAGCGGGGTGGCATCAGAGACAGCAGAGCAGCCGCACGCGCCTGCAGCGTGGCTCCCACCCCCCACGTTGGGCCGGGCCGCGCGAAGACTGCTTGGCTGGCTCGCGCGCCAACGATTCTCTCCATAACGGTCTGGTCAGCGGTTGCGACCTCCCCACCCCCTTCCATGTACCCTTCCGCAGCGCTGTCTAGTCCCGGCGCTCGAGCCTGGGAGCAGCGACGGCATCTTCGGGTTTCGGAAGGTGGAGGGATCCGACGGAACTCATTTCTCTCTCGTCTTGGGAGGGAAACCGTCGGCGCTTGGCTGAGCAGGTGAGTGTCCCGTTTCTCTCAAGAGGTCCGGCAAGCTGCTCGGTACAGGGCCGAGCCAGGTCAGTGAAGGGGGTGGCCTGCGATGGGGGAGGAGAGGCCGTCACCCACCTGCTCCTCCAGAAGGAGGCGCAAGAGACCGGACACCTCCTGAAAGCAAAAGGAGAGAAAGTTAAGAGCCAGACATACCCTCCCTCCAGAAACCGGCCACTCTCAGTGCCCGGCCCCGGAGGGAGCGTGTGAGACCGACAGCGGGAGGCCGCAAGAGACGCCGTTGTCTGTACGCATCACACCCAAACACAGAGTCCGGTCTGGGCGTGGTGGACGAGGCTGAGGCGCCCGCCCGCTTCTAATATTTGGGCTAGGCAGCAAAGCCAACCGTTTTCCCCGGGGAAGGCGGAGAGCGCTTCCGCTCCCCTCAGGAGGTGGGGAAAACTAAAGAGAGCCCAACCGAGCTGCAGGGATGAGGGAAAAGGGAGACCCCGACTCCCCCATTGACGGGAGGGGGCCTCCAAGGGGCGGGGAGGAGAGAAACCATCGCATTCGTCTCCGTCGCAATAGAGGGGCCGCCACTCCCTCTAGTTTTAAGGTAGGGAGGGAGTGGATGAAATCCTGTCTCCATTGAAGTCGTCAGGGTTTTGCCACTGACGTCAGTTGGCCAAGATTTCACCAACTTCCCCAGCCCTGTGGGGAGGGAGGCGCACTAACGCCCTGAATCTAGAGGGAGAGAGAGACTTACCGAAACAGCCGTAGAGAAAGAGAGCAACTGAGAGTCGTACAATTACCCCAGCCACCACTGGAGGTGGAAAAAAAGAGAGACTGATGCCTTCCAGCCCCTGAAAGTGGGGAGGGGGAGATGAAGAGCCTGACTCCAACCTCAGTAAGAGACGGCAAAGGTGGCTTTTTTGCCATATTAGCACTTCAGGGTTTTGGAGTCTGCTAGTGGTTGGTTTGGCCACTTACATATACCAGGTCTGGTCTATTTGATATTCAGGCTGCAACAGACCCCCAAGTAACTGCTTGGCAGCCCAGAATATCAAGAGAACTGATGCTATATCTCTTCCTCCCTCCTCTGACACATCCCTGTGCCAGATGCTGCAAGACTGTGCATGTCCTGGGTGTTGCAATTCGTGGGTGGAAAGACCTGGCATTATAGCATAAAAGGAAGAAACAAAGTTCAGGATTGGAGTCAGACTCCCCACTGTCATGGAAAAGAAATCCTGACCCCCTACTCCCTAAGGAAGAGGCCATCCTGTGATCCCTAAGAAAGAGACTGACTCTAACCCCTGAAGAAGGAAGAGCATGATTGCACCTATCCCTTGCTCCAGGCAGCATAGGCAGGGCATATACTGACACCCACCCTCAGGGGAGAGGAAGTAAAAATTTCCATGCAGGGGTGCTGGAACAATTTTTTTAGGGGGGGTGCTGAAAGTCATTGTACAAACTGTGCATCCTGTAAATGATGGAAGCCGTGCATCGGGTTGCTATTATTACTTCAAGCCAGGAGGTGTTCCATCCCCAGCACCTCCAGTTGCAGCACCCCTACTTCCACTTAGACCCTGTATGTAGTGAGCACACCCATGACCCTGTAGTGAAAGAGATATAAATACTCCCCTTCAGGAATAAGGGGAGATAGATCTACCTTCCGGATTCTAGGGTGTAGACAGACTGACCAATCTCAACCCTAGCCTCAAAGAGAAAGAGGGATACTGATGACCCTGGCATTAGGGACAGACAGTGAGACAGTTGCAGGAAGAGAGACAAAAATGTGGCTCTGTGCTCCTTCCTCCTAGCTCAGGAAAGCAATGAACAGGAGTGACCATCTCCCCTGCACCCTGTTGGGGGTGGGGAGAGATCCATCAATCTCTCCCATCTATAGGAGAAAAGAGATCAAATGAGGTTACCCTCCAGTCCTTGCCCAAGTCAGAGAGAGACTGCCGCTCCTCCTCCCTAATATAAGGGGTGGAGGAGGTAGATAGATACTTCGGCTCTTGGAAGTGGGATGGGGAAGAAAGTGAGAGCGTGTGTATAAGAGACCAAAGAGTTGATCTGGACCTCAGTGAGAGAGTGACTGATCCTTTGGTTCCAAGGGGACTGATGAGGGAGACTAACCCCCTCCTACACATCTGGGCACTAGGGAAGACACTATCTGAGATCTTCAGCTTCATGGGGAGGGGCTAGAGAGAGAAATAAACTAGCCAGTCCATTCGAGTGGCAGGTTCAGGTGAGAAAGATTTAACTCTTATCCAACGACCAGCCTTACACCGAGAAAGATCACTGATCCATTCCCCTCAGATACAGATGAGGTGTACTCCCATCGTTAGATGTGGGAAAGATTGAAATGGATACATTATCTGAAACATAAGGATAAAGATTGGGTGTGGGGCAGGGAGCTGAACTATAATCATGGGGTTAGGACTTCTCCCTTCTGATTTTTCTGCATCAGGATTTTTTTTTCAAGAAAGGAAAACAGCTTTGGTTCCGGAGGAGGTGATTGTATGTTAGATTCCATAGAACCTCTCAAGGACTGCTGTGTCAAGATCTTTATTTTCAAATTACTCTCTGTACAATGGCATTCTTCAGAAGTTTTTTCTACTTTCTAAAGCCCCCATCACTACAGTATTTAAATGCATCACAATCTTTATTTTGTCACAGCTGCACCTGTATTCCCCTTCTGTTGTCCCTCCAGGGTCAACCACTTTAGGTTCCAGCCGTTACCTCTCTTGCATAGAGACCTGTAGCTCTCCTCTTCCTGAGTGGGGTTTTTCCAGGCTGCATACTTCCCTGTTTACACTGATATCCTCAGCAAGCCAGACTGCCTAAACAGGCCGGTGTCTGTGCCTTGCTTTGCTAAGGCTACAAACAGCTGTAATTGCCAACAGTCACAAGTTACCACACAGCTCTTCGTAAGCAAGCACATTTGTTCTTAAGATAAAAGCATCACAGAGAAAATACATTAAACAATAAAAAACGTACAAAGATGCTCATAAAACTTACCAGAGATCATCACTGCCCCCCAGCTCCAACATGGGCTTTGGTAGGAGCCAGTCCTTCAAACCTCACCAAGCATTCTTTCTATGGTCAGTTGCAGCTCAGAACTAGTCTACCCCCCTGAGGAACAGATAAGTCATTCCTTTGTACAGCTTGGGCCTTTGATTTTGAAACTGGGAACAGGTAATTAGCAGACAGTGATCCTCTCCTCAGGGCATAGCTTCAGAAGGCTGGGTTTTTGCATAACCTGAGGTAAGGAATTTGCAGTATTCATGTCCCTCTAGAGCAGTGTTTCCCAAACTTTAACAGCCGGCGAAACCCTTTCACTAAATTGTGAAACCTCATGAACCTCCTCCTAAAAATGAATATTTCCAGGGATTTAAGTTTAAATTTCCTCTGCACTTCACACACTGTGGGGCTCCTGCTGCTGGACCCCGTTGAGCTTGGGCTGCAGGTCCTGCTGACTGCTGGAGCTCGGGGTGCCAGCCCCAACTGCCCAGGCCCGCTCTCCCTGGGGTTCAGGCTGCCGGCTCCCCCACTGATGGGGGCAGGGCTCAGGCTGTCAGCCCCAACTGCCCGGCCCCGCTCTCTCTGGGGCTCGGGCTGTCTGCCCTGCAATTGGGTCCCACCTGCTGCCTCCAATGCCTGGGGTCCTCTGGCCACCATTAGTGAAATTTTTCTGGCGAACCCCCTGTAATGTTCTGTGAACCCCTAGGGCTTTGCGAACCCCAGTTTGGGAACCACTGCTCCAGAGATTCCCCAGGCAAACCACTGGTTACTGTTTGAGCAAAAAGTCCATTCTCATCTGGCACATTTTCAGTTTAGTACCTTGAAGCTTATAACACTTCCCAGGGTTCACATCACATCTCCTTTCTAGAAAGAGGGGACATACAGTCCTGGCCCACAATAACACATAGTTTTTGCCTTTAATACAGTTCTTGCCAAAGAAACTTAATACAATAAATTTATTCAAAGTTATTGTGGGGAATTGCAATGTTTGTCACATCTATCCCTCAACACCCTTGTGAGCTGGGGGTTGTGATGGTGCCTCCCATAAGGCTTTATGGAAATATACTTATGAATGTATATATGACATAACTAGAATGTGTTTTATGCTACATATGCCACGTAACGTATCTCTGTAAAGGGTATGATCTACTGAATCTATTAATCCTATTTGTGTGCATGTATTATTTTTGTATTCAAAGTTATGAATATTAGCTGCATACTTCTTTGATTCTGAGTAGGTTTTAGTGAAGCAGTTGGTCAGCTTCCTGAGAAGACTATTCTCAATAAGTGTCCAACCAAGAAGCCCTTAAGCCAACAATGAACTTGGAGACACCAATCCACATCTGGGGTTTCCCAGGAATGTGGCTTGGCTGGTAAGGAGCTCAGTCATGCATAGACATGTGACTTGCCCAGGTGACTCTAAAACTCCATTTTGTAGCTGGACTTCACATAGGAGAGAGGAGGGGGGTCTCCACCCATAAGAGAAAGTCTATTTAAACCCCTGGGAGACCCTTCCATTTTGTCTTCAGCTGGCTAAAGAAAGGGCCTCTCCACCCTCAAAGATACCCGAAAGAAACTGGAACAAAGAACAGTAACTACAGGGGGTGTGAGTGATTGCTGGACCCAGACTAGAAGGAGATTAGTCTGTAAAGGGAAGCTTACTGGAACTGGTGAGGTTTTTATCTGTATTCAGTTTGATTAGACATAGACTTGCATGTTTTATTTTATTTTGCTTGGTAATTCACTTTTTTCTGTCTGTTACTACCACTTAGAGTGTATCAAAGCTCTTGACCTTATTCTTGATATTATTTCTGGAAAACATGTTGTCAAGGTTCCTCCCCCACTCTGAACTCTAGGGTACAGATGTGGGGACCTGCATGAAAAACCTCCTAAGCTTATCTTTACCAGCTTAGGTCAAAAACTTCCCCAAGGTACAAAATATTTCCCCCGTTGTCCTTGGACTGGCCGCTGCCACCACCAAACTAATACTGGTTACTGGGGAAGAGCTGTTTGGACGCGTCCTTCCCCCCAAAAATACTTCCCAAAACCTTGCACCCCACTTCCTGGACAAGGTTTGGTAAAAAGCCTCACCAATTTGCCTAGGTGACTACAGACCCAGACCCTTGGATCTTAAGAACAATGAACAATCTTCCCAACACTTGCACCCCCCCCTTTCCTGGGAAATGTTGGATAAAAAGCCTCACCAATTTGCATAGGTGACCACAGACCCAAACCCTTGGATCTGAGAACAATGAAAAAGCATTCAGTTTTCTTACAAGAAGACTTTTAATAAAAATAGAAGTAAATAGAAATAAAGAAATCCCCCCTGTAAACTCAGGATGGTAGATATCTTACAGGGTAATTAGATTCAAAAACATAGAGAACCCCTCTAGGCAAAACCTTAAGTTACAAAAAAGATACACAGACAGAAATAGTTATTCTATTCAGCACAATTCTTTTCTCAGCCATTTAAAGAAATCATAATCTAACACATACCTAGCTAGATTACTTACTAAAAGTTCTAAGACTCCATTCCTGGTCTATCCCTGGCAAAGACCCAGCATACAGACTGACACAGACCCTTTGTTTCTCTCCCTCCTCCCAGCTTTTGAAAGTATCTTGTCTCCTCATTGGTCATTTTGGTCAGGTGCCAGCGAGGTTACCTTTAGCTTCTTAACCCTTTACAGGTGAGAGGAGCTTTCCCCTGGCCAGGAGGGATTTCAAAGGGTTTTACCCTTCCCTTTATATTTATGACACATGTAGTGAATGTTCTACCTTTAAACTTTGATTGGACTGTCTTAAAGGGTTCTATTGATAGTGACAGAATAGCTGTGGTGGGACACTCTTTTGGTGCTGCCACAGCCATTGAGGCTCTTAGCAAAGAAGCTAGATTCAAGTGTGGCATTGGCCTGGATGCATGGATGCTTCCTCTAGATCAGTGGTTCTCAAAGTCGGTCCGCCGCTTGTTCAGGGAAAGCCCCGGCACGCCGGACTGGTTTGTTTACCTACCGTGTCCGCAGGTTCAGCTGATCGCGGCTCCCACTGGCCGCGGTTCACCGCTCCAGGCCAATGGGGGCTGCGGGAAGGGTGGCCAGCACGTCCCTTGACCCGCACCAATTCCCGCAGCCCCCATTGGCCTGGAGTGGTGAACCGGAGCCGGTGGGAGCCGCGATCGGCCAAACCTGCAGATGCGGCAGGTAAACAAACCTGTCTGGTGCGCCAGGGGCTTTCCCTGAACAAGCAGCGGACCAGCTTTGAGAACCACTGCTCTAGGTGATGAAGTTTATGCCAAGGTCCACCAGCCATTGTTGTTTATCAACTCAGAAAAATTCCAGTAGGCTTCAAATGTTCTAAAGATGAAGAAACTTTACTCCACTGGCACAGAAAGAAAAATGATCGCTATCAAGGGATCAGTACATCAGAGTTTTCCAGATTTTACCTTCCTGGTTGGTACCTTTGTTGGAAAGATTTTCAAATTAAAGGGAGAAATAGACCCAAATATAGCTATAGATATAAGCAACAAAACTTCATTGGCCTTCTTGCAGAAACATTTAGGTCTGGAGAAAGGTTTTGATCAGTGGGACGCTCTCGTAGATGGCGAAGGTCATAATGTCATTCCCGGAATCAACATTGATCTACCCTCAACTCGGCCTGAATCACTAGAATGAAGAAACTGATAATACCGTGTATACTAAAGCACTTCTTAAGTCTTCAACAAGATCTTACTTAGAAGTATAGTACTGGTGGCCAGCTACTTCCCACAGCTACAGCATATTTTTTTTTCTTACTTATCAAGACAGGTGACTGTGAGGCAGTCTTATTGCACACTGATAAGAGTTGCAGGGGTTTAAATTCATAACAGCCTATAAACTTATTATTTAAAATACTGTAATAAACTTTTACTTTCTACCAATTAAATACTAAATCATTTATTAGATAGATGTCTGGCTCTAAATTAGGAAAGAAGCAGTGTTGCCTAGTGTTTACATCAGGCGACTTTCATTCTGGCAAGAGTTTGGGCAAAATGTTTAACCTCTCTGCTCTTCAGCATCTCCATTCTTAAATGGAGAGAATACCTAACCAGCGTATCAGATGCTTTGAGCCCTCCAGCTGTAGAGTGCTACATAAGTACTGGAAAAAAAAAAAAATTACTAGAACGGAGTTAGCCTGACTTCAAGAATATCAAACGGGAAGCCCTGATTCAGTTTCTTAAGATTCTGATCCCAAATGGAGATATTTTGTAAAATCCATTTCCACCAGCACCACTGGAAGCCTCCTGAGAGCAGTTGTTCTTGGGAGGGTTCCTGTAAGATTTCTGGAAGTTTGGCTTTTCTTGTGAAGTTTCAGTTCCATCTTAACTGCAAACTGAAAGAAGGCTCCTTCTAGTTTTGGATTTGACCCAGAACCAAAATTGCAAGGACAGATTAGGATCTAGGGACTTAAATCACAGTCCTGCCTCCCAAAATTCAAACCAGTTTGGATTGTAGGTGCCACATACGGTATTTTTAGTAGTTAATAACTGATTCTGTTTTTTAGAAGCCACAGTGTACAAGCTTAAGCATTCCTGCCATTCTCTAGGAAACTAAAACTGCATACAAATTAGCTGAAATGTTTTCCCTCCATGACAGACAATGGAAGACTAGTAAAATTTCTTGTCAAGATTACAAAGCACATAGAGCACTTGGGTTGGATTTTCCAAAGCACCTAAGTGACACAGGAAGCGCAAGTCCCGTAAAAGTCAATGGGATTTTGCACCTTCTCTATGCAGCTTTTGCCTGCTTTGTAAACATCAGTTGGGGATGAGGCTGATACTGGAGAGAAAATTGAACTCTCAAGGCAATGTAGTCTTCATTTTTAAGAGTAATTATTTTGTCTTTATATACATTTTCCTGCTTTGTACAAATGCCATCTCAACATATTGTGACATGCAGTGTTACATTTAGGGATGCTTCTTTACATGCAAAGAAAAAGAAATCAGGGAGGGATAGCTCAGTGGTTTGAGTATTGGCCTGCTAAACCCAGGGTTTTGAGTTCAATCCTTGAGGGGGCCATTTCGGGATCTGGGGCAAAAATTGGGGATTGGTACTGCTTTGAGCAGGGGGTTGGACTAGGTGACCTCCTGAGGTCCCTTCCAACCCTGATATTCTATGATTTTACTTAATTAACCCAGAGTATGTATTAATACTTGGGGGGGAGGGGGGCAAACAGCTGTGCATATCCATCAATGTTATAGAGGGCGAACAATTCATGAGTTTACCCTGTATAAAGCTTTATACAGGGTAAAACGGATTTATTTAGGGTTTGGACCCCACTGGGAGTTGGGCATCTGAGTGTCAAGGACAGGAACACTTCCTAAGTTGCTTTCAATTAAGCCTACAGCTGTTATGGGACGTGGTTCAGATCTGGATCTGGGTTTGCAGCAGGCTAGCGGGTCTGGCTCAAACCAGGCAGGGCACTGAAGTCCTAAGCTGACAGGGCAGAAAAGCAGGAGCAGAAGTAGTCTTGGAACATCAGGTGGCAACCCCCACGGGGTTTCTGTGATCCATCCTGTCACAGGGGTAATAGTATTTTCCTGGTTTCAGAGTAACAGCCGTGTTAGTCTGTATTCGCAAAAAGAAAAGGAGTACTTGTGGCACCTTAGAGACTAACCAATTTATTTGAGCATGAGCTTTCGTGAGCTACAGCTCACTTCATCGGATGCATACCGTGGAAACTGCAGCAGACATTATATACACACAGAGATCATGAAACAATACCTCCTCCCACCCCACTGTCCTGCTGGTAATAGCTTATCTAAAGTGATCATCAAGTTGGGCCATTTCCAGCACAAATCCAGGTTTTCTCACCCTCCACCCCTCCACACCCCTGCTTTTACAGATGGGAAACAGAGAGGCTAAGGTATTTAGGTGCCTAACTCCTATTGATCAGTGGGAGTTAGGTGCCTAAGTATACTTGAGGATCCGGGCCTAAGTGACCAAGATCACACAAAAAGAAAAGGAGTACTTGTGGCACCTTAGAGACTAACCAATTTATTTGAGCATAAGCTTTTGTGAGCTACAGCTCACTTCATCGGATGCATACAGTGGAAAATACAGTGGGGAGATTTTATATACATAGAGAACATGAAACAATGGGTGTTACCATACACACTGTAACGAGAGTGATCACTTAAGATGAGCTGTTACCAGCAGGAGAGCACGATAGGGAAGGAACCTTTTGTAGTGATAATCAAGGTGGGCCATTTCCAGCAGTTGACAAGAACATGTGAGGAACAGTAAGGGGGGAAATAAACAAGGGGAAATAGTTTCTTTGTGTAATGACCCATCCACTCCCAGTCTCTATTCAAGCCTAAATTAATTGTATCCAGTTTGCAAATTAATTCCAATTCAGCAGTCTCTTGTTGGAGTCTGTTTTTGAAGTTTTTTTATTGAAGAATTTCCACTTTTAGGTCTGTAATCGAGTGACCAAAGAGATTGAAGTGTTCTCCAACTAGTTTTTGAATGTTCTAATTCTTGACGTCTGATTTGTGTCCATTCTTTTACATAGAGACTGTCCAGTTTGGCCAATGTACATGGCAGAGGGGCATTGCTGGCACATGATGGCATATATCACATTGGTAGATGCGCAGGTGAACGAGCCTCTGATAGTGTGGCTGATGTGATTAGGCCCTATGATGGTGTCCCCTGAATAGATATGTGGACACAGTTGGCAATGGGCTTTGTTGCCAGGATAGGTTCCTGGGTTAGTGTTTTTTGTTGTGTGGTGTGTGGTTGCTGGTGAGTATTTGCTTCAGGTTGGGGGGCTGTCTGTAAACAACGACTGGCCTGTCTCCCAAGATCTGTGAGAGTTATGGGTCATCCTTCAGGATAGGTTGAATAAAGACTGGGAGTGGATGTGTCATTACACAAAGTAAAACTATTTCCCCTTGTTTATTTCCCCCCTACTGTTCCTCACACATTCTTGTCAACCACTGGAAATGGCCCACCTTGATTATCACTACAAAAAGTTCCTTCCCACCCTGGTGCTCTCTTGCTGGTAATAGCTCATCTTAAGTGATCACTCCCATTACAGTGTGTATGGTAACACCCATTGTTTCATGTTCTCTGTGTATATAAATTCTCCCCACTGTATTTTCCACTGTATGCATCCGATGAAGTGAGCTGTAGCTCACAAAAGCTTATGCTCAAATAAATTGGTTAGTCTCTAAGGTGCCACAAGTACTCCTTTTCTTTTTGCGGATACAGACTAACACGGCTGCTACTCTGAAACAAAGTCTGTGGTGGACCAGAGAATTGAATGCTTGTCTTCCAAGTCATAAGCTAGTGCCCTAATCATTGGACAACTCCTGATGGTTTAAATACTAGCATCAGCCAATTAGTGAGCTATGAAGGGCGGCCCTTCAGCCCTTGCTGGGAATTATGTCCTGCAGAGCCTAGATTCATAGGGTTCCCCCATGGAAAGCTAGCCAAAGCGTTTAGTGGTTCTAACAGAAAAGGTCAGCAACTCACAATTCCTGTGTTTCTGGGTTCTAGTCTGCCTGGTTGTTACAAAAGTCAGATGAGACTACTTGTGTGCTTATAAGTTAAGCATTTGCATAAGTGTTGGCAAGAGTGGGGTCCAAAAATGTATTTATTCGGAGGCTTAATTGTTTCAGTAAAAATTGGGGAATGTTGTATTACTGATTTACTGGAAATTAACTTTTAAATCAAATTATAGTATATGTAAGATAGAATTAATCTGCAAAACTGAAACCAACTTGTGTTAAATGTTTTTGCTTTCCTGCATTTATGTTATACAACAACTGTATCAATTTTTTTTTTTTTTTTTTAGTGACTAGTAGTTTTTATCCCATAAACTATGACTAAGTCTCACTCATGTTAATATAGGTTGCTGGCTCTTCATTCTCCACAGTATTCTTCTGCACTGCTGAAAAAACAAAATGAAATCTGTACATTGAAATCAAACTTGTTTAAGTGCTATATAATAAAAATATACAGTAGGTAAAGGTTGAATAAGTTTCAGTAAACTAAACTGAGAAAGTTTCTAAACTGTATCTTCATCTGCACTTGTTTTTGTGTGTTGATTAGCAAAATAAGACTAGTTGTTTACATGTAGTCATTTTCTTAAATTAGAATGACTAGTACAAGTTTAGAAAAGATTCTCTGTACCTGCAGTAGATATTACAGAAGGAAAAAAAGCTGTTTTATTGCTTATGTCAACTATGTACACGATTGGCCAGTATTTCCATCAGTTCAGTGGTTCAGATTTAGATCTCAATTCTACAAACATACACAACTTCATGCATGAGTAATCTCATTGGAGTCAACAGGACTACTCATGTGCATTGAGTTAAATGTATGTGTGATGCTCTGTACCTCATAGGAACACCCTACACCCCCATGTTCATCTGTATAAAATGATTGTGTGGTATCCAATGCAAAGTTTGTCATGTTGGGTGTCTTTGGAAGGCTTATAATACACTGAGCATAGTTGTTATAGTAATTGTTACAGTAATGTTATAGGTTATAATTTCATGTATATAGTTATGAGGCTGAAAATATATCCTCATGGCTTAAAGCAAGCTCATGCAAAAACTCTCCAAGAACAGACAGGCAGTTCACCCCTCATCAGGGCATGGATGGGACAAACCCAGCCCAGCCTCACAGGAACAATGGATACTGGCTTAGGCAGCAACAGAAGAACCTTAGACCCTTGAGGGAGTTACCTCCTTTCTTTGGGCAGTTAGGGACTGCAATGAGGTAATGCTCACCTGACTCTGAAGGGGGGCAGGGCACATGCACAAAGCCAAGAAGAAAGAAAGGACATGATACAAGGGAGAGACATTTTGCCATGCTCTCTCTCTCCCACCTCCATCTGCATACACCACAACCACCAAGTGACTGAAACGCTGATCAAATGGGAGAGCCTGACTGAAAAGCCAGCCTGTGGTGAGAAGCATCTGAGTTTTTAAGGACATTGAAAGTGTTAAGATCAGCTTAGAATGGGGTTTGCTTTTATTGCATTTGACCAAATCTGACTTGTTATACTTTGAGTTATAATCATTTAAATCTACCTTTATAGTTAATAAATCTGTTCATTCATTCTACCTGAAGCAGTTCATTTGGTTTGCAGTGTGTTAGAGACTCCCCTTGGGAGAACAAGCATGGTACATATCAATTTCTTTGTTAAATTGACTAACTTATATAAGCTTGCAGCGTCTAGTGGGCATAACTGGACACTGCAAGATGGAGGTTCCCAGGATTGTGTCTGGGACTGGAGATATTGGCTAGTGTCATTCACTTGCAAGTAGCTGGGAGCAGCTTACATGCTAGCAGCTGTGCGTGAACAGCCCAGGACTGGGGGTTCTCACAGCAGAGCAGGGTAAGGCTGGCTTCCAGAGTAAGGATTGGAGAAGCCTAGCAGATCACCGGTTCAGATAATACCAAAGAGGAATGTCATAATGTGCTACGTCTGGGAGATTTGTGCATCAAAAAACTAAAAATTCTGCATATTTTGTCAAAACACCACAATATAATCATGCTGGTTTCCAGTTGTTTTGGTCATGTATTTAAACTACAATACAGAAAAAAGTAACACACAAAAAAGTTACAACTACTTGGTAACCAATACCCTACCCCTAATTCTGGATTTTCATTTAAATTACATTCCAGAACACCAAACAGCACAATAAAAATAAAATAGAATGTCATTTTAAATTGCTTACACTTTTACACAAGTCATTTTTGCTAATCATGGTCCTGCATTTCAGTACAATCCAGTATTCTAATTTAAATTATAGTACAGAAAACAAAGCCTTTAAGTTTTTCCTCACTTAGTGATTTCCTTTAGCAGAACGGATCAAATTGTACAGTGAAAAACTCTGCATCTGCAGAGTTTGAGACAGCATTTATGCAATTTGAGGCCAGCATTTATGTGACTGCATTTGTGCAGTTTGGAATTCTGTCTTTCACTGAAAGCCAAAACACCTGAGGGCTACAAAAATAGCTGCACTTTAAATAGCTTCAGGCACAATTTTTTCTCCTCTACAGTTTTAGCTCCTGTTCAGGTACCTCAGAAAATGCCAGGTATTGTTTATATCCTGCCATTTTTAAACACGATGAGAATCAAATCTACATGTCTCAGAAAATTCAGATCTTCTTGTCCAAATGAGAAATATTTGTCAATTTTTTCAGAAGACTGATAGCCTCTAAAGAGATCTAGACAGGCAAGTTTTTCCAACAGGAGATAAGTTTTCTGCCTCTCAAAATTTGAAGAACTCTGAGGTGCTTTCTGAAGAAAGGGAGCTCTAGATGTGAACTGAAATATCTGTAGTTCTTCCAGAAGGTCAAATGTGTTAACACTGCAAGGCTTCCTGCTCTCGAATGTCAGATTTAAACTGAGACTTTGTTCACATATCTCTGCTAGAAAAGTGATGTGTACTTTCAACAATGCATACTTAGCTGCGTCATTCTGTGTGAACTATTCAGAAAATGCTGAAACTGGAGAGCTGGTGTTGCACTCTTCATTAAAAACTTTTGTAGAATTGAAAGTTCTTAGATTGATACCGAACAGCATGGAATGAGCTGTTCCCGTGTGTGGGCTAGGAGGCCTGGATGCTTTTCCAGCTGGAGATTCTTGTAGTTTCTGGTTCATGAAATGGAGCTACCTCACTTTTGTACTACCCAAGTTGTAAAGTGCTTCAAAAACGTGTTCTATAAATGTTTCTAAATGCTTCACCAATACCTTCAACAATATGTCAAACAGAGGATATGCCCAGAATTCAGAAACAGTATTATCTAAGAAAAAACATAGAATCAAATGCCTTTTTCATGTAAGTAGTATTGTCAGTATCAATTACTACATTTTCATGATCAATCTGGTACTCATTTACAGCTTTGACTACAGCCTGTGAAACAGTTGAGTGATTATCATCACCTAAAAAACACCGTGTCCACCAAAAAAAGTAAACAAGTCAACTGCAATCAGGTTCTAATGGTGCAAGCAGTACATTCAGAACTGATCTCACCTCGTCACCACAACATTCAAAAATAACAGCAATTTTCTTGTCTTTAAGCTTCAGTTTTCTTTCAGGTACACTTCAGGTATGTATGTCTCAGTCAGTTGTGTCCAGGAATCGCACACCCCATTCCAGACCCTGCTGTCAAGAAATTCTCTCACAAGTGGATGGTCAGTCTTTGACAAGGGGATGTTGGCACCTGCTAGTGTCTTCACCCATGCTGTACAAATCTGAACGTAGAAGCAGTTAGATAAGTCTTGAATGAGGACAAATGTTTACTACCCATGTAATATTGTTAATCTAAGATTTATTCATATTATATTTAGTTCCGAATTTCTAGATTTTAATTTAGATTTAAAGTATAGTAAATCATATATGTAAATAAAATATTTGGTTTATGCCTCTAAGGAGAGGCACACTCAATAACAAAAATGCATCATCAAATCAATCAACTAAAATATCACATGAAAGTGCAAGTTATAGTGTAGAGCAGTGGTTTTCAAACTTCTTTTCTGGTGACCCAGTTGAAGAAAATTGTTGATGCCCGTGACCCAGTACTTCCCCCTGCCTAGGAGCCGGACCTGCTGCTGGCTGCTTGTGGGGCGCAGCGTGGTGTCAGAACAGATAGTGACTTGCCTGCCTCAGCTGGGCAGCACTGCCGCTGGGACTTTTAACAGCCTGGTTTAGTGGTGCTGACTAGAGCCACCCTGACCCATTGCCTTACATTCCGTGACACAGTACTGGGTCGCAACCCACAGTTTGAAAACGACTGGTGTAGTGTGTATTATTAAAGAGAAAACTGACCATAATCACTTAAAAAAAAAAAGTTAACAGAGCTGTATATTCAAGATCTTATAGCAAGTGAAGAGACCCTATCGCTATAGCTCTTCTAAGCTGCTACTTATATTTCAGTATAAGAACATTTTTTTGTATTTCCATTCACCTTCACATGTTCTTGCTTCGCCTGGGTTTTGTTTTTCCAGTGTACTTGTAATGGTCTTCTGATGTTTGTTTCTGCCTTTCTCCCTTGATTTTTTTTTTTTTTTGGGATGCACAATGATCCACAATTGCATACCATCAGTCATGATTGAGAACAACATTGCAGGATGTGCAAAATAAATTGTTCCCATCCACATGCAGTTTTATAGGGATTCTTGAGTATGAGAAGGTGGTGCAGCCATTTGTAATGCATGATGTGAAGACTGTACAAGTTGTGCAAAAGAATGAATATCCCTTTGGTCACTTCATCTGGACCTATCTGGCTACTTTGGGAACTGCTTGGTTCTGACTGTCCTGACAGTTTATTGACTGCTTGATACATATTTTATTTTCCCTCAAAGTCTTTTTTTTTTTTAAATGGGTAAGTAAAATAGATCCTGAGCTGTAATCTAACCCCATTATGCCACTCTGGCACAGGAGCAAAGCAAGAAAGCCCATAGACCTTCTTAGCTGAGGATTCCCTTGGTATGAAAGAGTCCTGACTGTCCTATGCCAATCCCTGTATAGGAAACAAGGAGGGCTGGGGAAAGGAGCACAGTCAGAGCATGCTACACTCTTGCCATTGTGAGTTGAACATGGCCCCCTGGGGACCCACTAGCTGGCATATTTTGTGGTAACAGCTTCCATCCTTGTACTCTTTAACCAACCAACAATAAATGTACTGATTGATTTAAAATCAAGCGCATACTTGACCAAAAAGGGGACTTGTACCACTCTAAAGGTCAATAAAGTTAAGCTATCAGCAAAAGTGCCTGAGAATGATCTCTGCTGTTCTTTGATGGTAAACGGTGAATCAGACAGGGATTCAGGTGAATGCTGAGCTGGACAGAGAATAGGAGTGAGGAGCATTGGAGGCAATCCCCAAACCTCTTTGTCTAATAGTAATGTAATTAAGTTTGAGCCTTTATTTCTAGTCATTAGTCAACTAAAGATGAAGCCATATGTTCAGTATGGCATCACAGGCAACTGAAGATTAAGTGAGAGCTGGAGAATCAAACTCCCAGTTTATATTAGCTACTGACCATCTCTAGAAAGGTCAGTAGTAAACAGTTCATGGAGCACATGGACTGAAAACTTTTTCAGGGGTCTGGGTGTGGCTGGCTCACTACAAAAGCAACTTTCCTTCTCCTGGAATTGACACCTCCTCATCAATTATTGGGAGGGGACTACATCCACCCTGATTGAATTGCCCCTGTCAATACTGGTTCTACACTTGTGAGGTAACTCCCTTCTCTTCATGTGTCAGTATAATAATGCCTGCATCTGTAATTTTCACTCCATGCATCTGAAGTGGGGTTTTTCCCGCAATGAAAGCTTATGCCCAAATAAATCTGTTAGTCTTTATGGTGCCACCGGCCTCCTTGTTGTTTTAATAAAAAAAAAATAGTTTTATTCTCTGATGCTGCAAACTCCTATGCACATGCTTAATTTGACCACTATAAAGTCATGGTCCTGCTTAAATGTGTGCAGGATCAGGTCCTTAATTTCAATATTATTTTTTGCCTATAGCAGTTTTGTAAAATTGAAATAAAATATCCTACCAGTAGTAGAGTGTGTTTAAAAAATAGCATTTATAATTTAGTTATATGTTTTAATCTAAATTTGCAGTGGTGCACACATTCAAATTTAGTTTAACAAGGCCTTAATGGATTTAACTTGCTTGATTTAAATCAGTTTTTTTTAAATTATGTTATTTACCCTGTCCTATGTACCTCTTTATGCAGTGTTTTCTGATATTTCTTTCAAGTGTCAGTAATTTCTATTTGTTTGTCCAAAACAATGTGACTAGACTTAAATATAGTCAGTACATCTTCAGTTGTCTTATATTTACTACTTTGGCAGTGATAGTAATATATGTTTTGTCACAAACCGCTTTACTAGTTGTCATTAGGATAGGTTGGGTTATTGTATATCTTATGGAAGATTAAGTGTTGAACCTCCTGTCTTAGGTGAAAATGAGGCAAAGTGGTTATAAACTGAAGTATTTTACAGTTTTCCATTATTCCTGGAGTATCTAATTTGAGTGAAAGATACATGAATACTGCAACATATGTAATGAGTTTCAGATTTGCCTCGTTATTCTGATTTATGAGATTTTTTCTTCCTCTGTCACATTTGTAGCTTTGTAACTAAGTTGTCCATGTGTCATTTGAATTTTTATTCACAGTTATAGGTTTTATCGCTACTTCTGTCAAACACTGATCAGTGAAGACATAGCATTTGTGTGTCAAAAATGTTTATTCCAAACATACAACTTGTAAGATGGTCACGGTGGGAGACCACACGCCCTTTGCTACAACACTTCTGGAGTGCTTCGGTTCAGGGGAAAATTAGCTCACAGTTAGTGTCCCAGGCGTGCAGTCACACTGAGCAGCGATAAGTCTATAGGCCCAGAGCCCTCAATCAGGGCGAAGCAACACACAGTTAATGGCTCTGGCTTGTGGTCTGGGAGACCAGCAACGAGTCTCTCTGCTCAGGTCCTCAGTCAGGGCAGTAATCCCGTAGGGGCTCTGACCTATGGTGAGTCATGCAGAGCAATAGAGAGCCTATTCCCCCAGCCCTCAATCGGGGAAGGGCAGCACTCAGTTCAGGAAAGGGGCTCTGGCCTTCAGTCCAGCAGAGCAACAGTGGGGAGATTAGCTCTCTGGTGTGAGACTCAGCAAACAATCTAGAAAAGGAGTACTTGTGGCACCTTAGAGACTAACCAATTTATTTGAGCATAAGCTTTCGTGAGTTACAGCTCACTTCATCAGATGCATTTGCCATCCTAGTTCAGGCAGGGTCCAGACCAATGCAGGCCTCCTGACCACAAAGTGGGGATGCTGCCACCCCTCACAGTGAGATGACAGGAGGACACAGGCCCTCCCGCTCCACTACATCCCAGCCCAGTGCCCTAACAGTGGTCCGCCACTGGGTCAGTGGGAAAAATCAAACCGCAACACACTGGCTGCTTGCAATCAGTCACACAGCCAAGCCCTATTTGGCTTCCCTAGGCTCCTTCCTACACTCAGTCCAGGTACCTGGGGTTGTTGTTGGTCTTGCTTGAGTAAACAACGAGCAGCAGCCCAAACAGCTCCTTGGTATCCCTGGCGTCCGGCAGCTCCATCCATCCTTCCAGGTCTCTGTAGTAGCTTCTATCAAGTCAAGGCTCCAGCAGCAGGGGAAAGACATGCTGCTACTCTGCACCAACTGAGCTAGAGGGCTGGCCTTTTATAGTTCCTGTTCCTGCTCTGCCCCTGTGCTTCTGGTGGAGTGGCCATGGGTTTGCCAGTTCTGCCCACCAGAGGGCAGTCACGGTTCTCTCCCGGTCTGTCAGGGAGGAAGGCAATGCCCCCTTGCTACACAACCGTATATTTTGATTTCACATGATTTCCATGATAAATGGAACATTGTGGATATTGCTCCACCAATCAAGACTCAGTAAGAGTTTTCTTCTCCAGGAATAGCGCACATGCTGTTTAATCTCATCATATACTGAATCCAGCAATCTTTCAGTAAATGTGCACATGCTTCATGTTGAGCACAAGAGTAGACCCAGTGCAGTCAGTGGGACTACTCACATGCTTAAATTCAAGTAGAAGCATAAGTTGTTTGCAAGATAGGGGCCTAAGTCATCAATGAGGTTGTCACAGTCCTCAAATTAGCTGCAACTCTGATCCTCCTGGTCTCCTCCAGTACACCCCACTAGGTCTTAGGCCTCCAGCCATCACCTGTCTCAGACCAGGGCCTTAGTTTTCAGATCCCTGCAATTCGTTATGATTTTGCCTGCAGTTCTGATCTCTCAGGGTAATGACACGGTTATCCAGTGATCAGTCTGTTTTTTTCAGAACCACTTTTTTAAAAAAATCAATAATACTTTGCTTTACGAAAGCAAACAGTTTATATGCATCCTTAGCTTACCAGGTGTTCACCCATCTTCAACATGGAGATCCTGGTAGGGCTAAAATACTTGAAGTCCTCCCACAGAGCTTGTTTTTGTTGATCACAGTCTCGTGCCTGTCAGTTCTGGATGGTGTCTCTCCCTGGATCAGGGCTGTTATTTTTATAAAATTTGAAGTTCCTTTTCTGCTAAGGCCTTTGAAACAGGTAAAACCAATCAATATGTGTGCTTTTTCCTAAGGGGGTGAAACTTCTGTTGTATGTTTGAATATAATAAGGCATGATGTCAAATAACTAACTCAGTTTAAGTTTTATTAGTAGTTAATACAGTGCTATACAGAAAGGAAAACATGTTACCTACTGTCTGTAATTGGAGAAGTGATGGGAGCTTATTTCAGTTCACTCCTAACTTCCCAAGCTCTTTATATACTAGTTTAGAACACAGAAAACCCTTTCTCGTGTTCTTTTTGTAGGGTGGTTTTGCTGACATTAGTTTATTTTGAATATTTTCTGCTGGTGCTAATCAATAAATTAATGACAGGTTTCAGAGTACAGCCGTGTTAGTCTGTATTCGCAAAAAGAAAAGGAGTACTAGTGGCACCTTAGAGACTAACCAATTTATTAATAAATGAATGACATCTGTAACCATATTTAGCTTTTAATGACTTAGAAATCAATCAGTGTTTCCTGTTACACTGATTACAGAATACGTCTGCTTTATCAAATATTCCTTGTCCATTTTGTCAATTACTTAATTTGATCAGTTACAGTGTAGTTATGAGTATCCCTTATCAGTTACACCATTTTGTCCATTACAGCATACATCTATAACAGGCATTCCTTTATATGCTATGTGTGTTTACAGAAAAGAGATAAAAAATGACCTATTGCCCTGTGAAGCTTTTTTTAATGATATCTGCTTTACTTAATTGATATGCTAAAAGCACCTTTTGATAGTTTTTTTTAAAATTATTATTATTATTATTATTATTATTCATTATTAATTACAGAAAACACCTGCCCCATATCAGTTACAACTGGTCCCTTTCTGGGCATTTGGACTAGGTCAGTTAAGTCAGAGTAAAAACCAAAGTGGATAATTAAGTACAGTCCTACTGATTACAGACATTTTTGTGAACACTAGTTTAACACAAATCATTAGGGTTAGCTAAAGTTCATTTTAGATTAATCTTAAATACAAAGAATTATAAACACAAGGCATAGTGGGACTTTGGTTCACCAAGAAAGAATCAAAAGGTTAGGGTAGGTTGAGTCATTTACTGTATTGTTTCAGTACTGGAGATTTGCATTCATTATCCCGCATTTTCAGTAGTTTCTGTAGAAAACATTCTTTATTTTATCCATTTAAGCAGGAATGCAATCACTACTAACAAGCCCATAAAGATACATATCATATTTATAAAATTAAAACAATAGTGTTTAAATATTCAGTGATTTCATATCATCTGTCCTAGAATCAAGACCTTTAACATATATGAAGGAATTTGAAAAATGACAAAAATAAATTTTAATTACAGTAAGCCAACTTGCTTGCTTGTTACTTTACTTCATTTGTCCAACTATACTAGCTCAAATTAATTTAACTTTTTTATTCGAGATATTAAAGTGCAAAAGGTACTTATTTTATAGTCTGAGCATCTCTACCCATGAATTAAAAATGCAATCAGTATAACAAGAAATTCTACAACAACCCCACAAATTAGAATAGAGCCATACAGCTCAAATGAATATATTAAATTCTTTACTTCACAAGACAAAATGAATGTAACTGTCAAGTTCAAAGCTTAGCACCCAAATTGGTGTAAAAGGGCTGTCAATCAATATTCTCTGGACATCTCTACATAAATTATGAAACCCAGCCACTCTGCAATATTTGATATATCATTAATGACAAACTTGTAATTTTCACAGGCATTTAAAAATAGACAAATTCAAATGAAATCGATAAACTGCTCTGATTTTCATTGTAACTCAAAAATGAAAGGAAATAGCATTTACGAACAATTAAGGTTAAATATTTTTCCAAATTCAGTGAAAAGTTTAGCATTTCTTACTAAAAGATCCAGAATATTCAAAGTGACTGACTGCAACAGCATCTTCAATTTCATCCTTAGTATCAGCAGCACAATTTTCAGAATGTTATTTGAGATTTGCCACCACATCTTTGTTGCACTTTTTACATCATGCATGTAATTCTTTCTTAACATTGCCAGCACTAAAGAGTTTCTTCAAAATATTTCCAGATGAGATCCTTGTTGCAATCAGGAGACACTGTCCATTTTCACACTAAATATCTAGTACTATAACCTTGTATAATAAAATTGTAAAAATTAAACATTTTTCTGCAAAAATTTATATAAAAAGCAACTTATTCCTAGCTATGCCCTGATCTTGCAAGCACTTATGTATGTGAGTACTCCTATTGACTACAGTGGAGCTACTCTTGCGTAAAGTTACTGACATGCATAAATGTTTGTGGGCGGAGGCCTTTAGGGCCTGGTCCAAAAGCCGATTGAAGTCAATGGGAGTCTTTGATGTGGTCAGCCCATGTGTGTGTGTTATAAACTGATGGATCCCGTTGCTTTCATGGATGAGTGTTCAGCCAGTATTAACTTAAGTTTTAGATTTATTTGTTTTTATGGCTTCTCACACGGGAAGCTCATCCAGTCCTGGATTTGCAGATGCAGTTACATGTCTTGCAAGTGTAGTCTTACTGAGAGAAGGGTTTGAGGCATTGACCTTAACACATGCTCTCTTCTTCTGCAAAGACCTTACACACTACTCCTCAAAAGTGGACATGGCCTCATATTACAGACCTCTCCATATGGATCTGTCCAGAGAAACTTTTTAACCAGGTTTTAATGTCTATGTTGCATACTTTGAGGCATAGGTGCTGACTCTGTCGATGCTCTGGGGTGGAGCACCCAAGGGAAAAAATTGGGTGCTCTGCACTCACCGGCAGCTCTCCACCCTGCCTCCCCAGCTCACCTCTGCTTCCACTCTGCCTCTGCCTCCTCCCCTGAGTGTGCCGCCGCGTCCTGCTTCTCCTCCCTCCCAGCGCTTGCGCTGCGAAACAGGTGTTTAACGTGGCAAGCACTGGGAGGAGGAGGAGGAACACTGCACACTTGGGGAAGAGGCGGGGGCAGGGATTTGTGGAGGGGTTGAATAGGGTCGGGGGGGGGAGTCGGGGCGGGCCTGAGGGTGGGGCTGAGGGCAGGGGGACACGAGAACCCACCGGCGCCAACGAAAGTTGGTGCCTGTGCTTTGAGGTTGGCCTTCAGTTGTCTTTGTATCTGAGGATTGATTGACCTTTAGAGTGGGTTCCCATGCTCAGTTGGCTATAGAACACTGCTTTTGGTATATGGGAAAGTCTCCATGCAGACCAAACGTCCTGACTCAGCAAAGCTGAGCACTGATGAGCGTATTCTTGATGCCAGGGGTTTGGCACCTCTCAAGGATTTAAGTGCTGGGGATCCTGTTCTGCTTCTTGATGTTGCAGATGGATCTTAAGCAGCAAAGGTGCCTTTAATTTACAAATTAAAGTAACCAATATAAATTTTAAAAAGCTTCTTTAATTTTTTTAAAAAATGATTGATTTTATTCACTCTGATATTTACAGGTAATTTGATATTGGGTAGAATAAAAGGCTATAATATTATATTTTAATCAATTCCAAATTGTTTAAAATATATGGTAAAACATTACTGAAAAATAAATATAAATAATTGGAAAATACTTTTTAAAATTGTCAATAATCAGATTCATGTAATGTTTGTGTTAAAGAAATCTATATAAGTTCCATAATATGTTATCTTTAACAACTTTGAGAGAACTTGACAGAAATATTAGGATTGTGTATTTGGTAAATGAGTTTAGAGGTCTACTACCTTTTTTTCCTACTCTCACTTGAGGATATAATTAAAGGCCTTTCTAAAGCATTGTTACAATAAGTGAATTGTTTGTAAATTGCAGGCTTCAAGATGGAGGAGGTGCCAGGGGATCAGATGGAAAGCCCAGACACTAGAGAGGAAGCTGGGCCCGGCCCCGCTCCGCCAGAGGAAGCTGGGCCCGGCCCCGCTCCGCCAGAGGAAGCTGGGCCCGGCCCCGCTCCGCCAGAGAAAGCTGGGCCTGGCCCTGTTCGACATGTGGCATCTCTCCGTCCTCCCCTAGAGTCGTTTAGCCCTTCTCTGGGTAACCGCAGGATGTCTAAGTTTCGTCGGAGTACTAGTGGAGTTCAATCTCTACAAGAAACTTTAAAAGAAAAACAGGTTTAGTATCAACTATTACAACTATAACAATGTAGTTTTCTCTCTCAATGTTCTGTTTCTTTTCTCAATTTATTATATCAATTTTTGTTAGGAAGATCTGCCTATTAGAATATGGCTGACTTTTTCTTGAAATAGTTTTTTGCAATATTTTCTTTTTTAATTTTAAAGTAATGAATAAAAAAGTGCAAAAAACATTCACAAATAACATATACAGATATATAGTTGCAGTCAAGCTATATTTGACTTTGGTCCTGCAAATATTTATGCATGTGTTTAACTTTATGTACTGTTAGTAATCCCACTGAAGTTACTGGTAAGTGATCTTTCTTTTTTTGTATTGGGACAACAATAATTGAAGTAGTGAATTATGGAAGGAGTGTACTAGTCAAAATATAACACACATATAGTAAAATATTCCGGGAGGTAGTTGTGGAGTATACTGTCCATTTAAGGGACACTCTGTAGCTTACAGCCAAGACAGCCGGGCTGCAGCGAAGGAATATCCTCCATCACTCTTGGGGCTGGGCAAAATAAACAGGAAAAGGAAGGGAGATGGAATCAGAAGCCACACTGAATTATAGGTTGCAGTCCCCCTCAGCACTAGGGCACTATGATGGGGGCCCTAGAGATTTTGGTTTTCTGATTGTAAGTTGGTTGCTCTGACTTAATGTTCTGAGGACTTAAGAACTTCGTTAAACTCCTCCTTCTTTGGCCTGATACCTAAAGAAAATGGAGAAATCCTGCCTGCTTCCTAGAATAATAAGAGAGAACTGGGGACTCTGCTGCTGGGGTTGGTTTGGAGGCCTTGATTATTTTTGTTGTTGTTATTAGTTTGGTTTTGGCCTTCACCATCTTGGATCTTCTACATGTAGCCTAGCTGACAGGATCTCTTGGGAGCCCCCTTCCTCTTAGAAGGGTCATGAATGGGAATCTCCGATTATTCCTGCAACAACAACAAACAGGTCAACAGAAACCGCTAGTTCCAGGAAGCACAGGTGGCTGCCCAGCAGCACCTAAAGGAAGCACAGGTAGCAGAGAGGAAACCAATTTCAGGAAGCATGGCTGGTGGCTCAATAGGAGATGCAGATAGCCACCCACAAATAACAACAGGATATGGTACATGCCAATCAGGAGTGGAACCACCAATTTCAGTCAGACATGGCTAGACTGCTCACCCCGCGGTCTGCAGGGGGAAGGGACCACCCTGGGAGGAGAAACTAGCTGTAGCATACATCTGAGCCTCACCCTGACCAAGCTGAGAGATGGTGATGGTAACCTAGAAGCCTATTTGACCATTGTTGAATGGGTTGATACCCCAGAGGTTCTGTGAGAGAAATACCTAAGTGGTACAGCTGTCCCCGTACATCACCAGGAGGCACAGGTAGCCTACTGCATGCTGAGTGAGGATTAAGCAGGGTCTTATACTGCACTAAAGATGGCTATAATGGATTGGTTCAACCTTTCCCCAGAGGTATGTCAGTGGAGATACTGGGGCTGAGGCATTTTCCACAAAAGCATTCCCATGTTTTGTGGCCCAGTGATTCTAGTATCTGGCCTCTTGGTGGCTGGTTCCAGAGACCCAAGTCTGTGGGGGAATTAATGAACCAATATTTGAACATCCTCCCAGATGTGGTGCAAGCCTGGGTCCAGTGCTTCCAGCTGCCATCTGTAGCAGTGTCTGTGGAAATCACTGAGATGTTCCTGGAGGCCACAGCATCTAGGAAGGAAAGTCCAGTCTCATGATGGCCTGCCTCGCTAGGAATTGTGGCAGGAGACAACACAGCTAGTGCCCAGCGACATCTGCCACCACAGCCCCAACCAGGACCGTAATTTTATTAAGTTCACAATCTTTACTGCTCCGTCTAACACTTAGGAAAGTTCTTCTGGCCATGTTTGTTTTGTTCTTTGACCTTGCTTACAAAATCCTTCACCTTGCCAATCATGGAGGCAGTCCCGTCTGTGCCAAACACTAAGACAGTTTTTCCAGTGTAATTCTCCCTCCTCGAGGTAGGCCATTGACACTCTGAAGATTTCCTCCCACATCGTGTGATGTGGCAGTTGTCTACAAAATAAAAAAAATTCTTTTATATAATTTCCATCAATACCTGACATTAGCCAAGAGTTGAGTATGACTTCTGATATCTGTTGATTCATCAAGATGCAGTGCAGATTTTCTGCTTGATTTGATTTTTTTTATCAGACCACAGTCTCAATGTCAGCTAATGTCATCAATGCAGTGACTTATCATATTATCTGAAAGGGAAACTTTTGCAATTTCATTGACTGCATTTTCACCTAACATTGTTCTCACCATTTCTTTGCATGCTGGTGAAATTAATGTTTCTGCGACTCTATGCAACTTTTTCATCTTTGCTACAAACTCAGCGACCAAGTAGCTTGGTTTCAGTGGTTTATCAGAAACTATTACACAATGTTTCATCAGATGCACTTGTTTTTCATTTTGATCCTTCAAATGCTCAAAAAAATATTTGCCTTTGTTGGCAGGGGACAGATGTTTGCTAGTAAGGTGTCGATTTTACTTACTTGGCACCACAGCATGGTTTGAGAGTTTCTCCCCACACATAAGACATTGTCAAAAAGAGTAAGATGGTTCACCTATAAATGAAAATCCAAATTGCAAATAACTCTCACAATAGCACTGGCTCACCACTTTGACTTTCTTATGTTCATGTCAGCTTCATCACTGAAAGTAGATGTGGAGGTGCCAGAATCTCTTTTCCTCAAATATTTGTCCATTTTTGAGTCTTCAATTCAAAATTCACTACTGTAACTTAATGGTTGATAAGAAAACACAGCTACCACATAATACCATGTGAACAGCAAGGTCATTTGAGCATAGTGTGTGTAATGTCTGTCTCACATGTACACTGAAGAGGAACAGCACAAAACGCAATTTGGTTATGACACTAATTAAAATAAAGAAACTTTTCTCCACACAAGTGACTTTTCCAAAATTCTGTGGCACACATGTTCATGCTTGATAGCACACCGATGTGCCGTGGCACACCAACTGGGAAACACCGCTTTAAGGGACAGTCTGGCTCTTACAGACAAATCAGCCTGGGTGCATTCAAGGAGCATCCTGCCTCCTCTTGGAGCTGGGCTATATAAAAAGGAAAAGGAAGCTGAGTAAGGGAGGGGGGACAAGAAGCAATGGTGGTAGCTACAGGTTGTGGGTTCACTCAGGCACCAGGACACTAGCTTGACCTAGACCTTCAGAGACTTGTTTTTTGACTGAGGACTGGTTTACAGAATAGGATAATGTGCTTTACAGGATTGTGATTTCTAAACCACACTAACGTGTTGTGCATTAATTGGTCTGATTAGATCCTGAATAGATCCTGCTAGTACCCTTTAATTTAGTACTGTTTGAAACAATAGTATGTTAAAGTGCAGTAGGGAACCTTGAGTGCACACCAGCAGGGTCTACAAGAACTAATAAATAGGGAACATGTTAGTGAGCTTTAGAAATCACACCCCCCGTACAGCGCATTAACTCACTGTGTAGATAAGTCCTAAGTTTGGTTGTTCTGAGGTAAGGGCCTTAGGAATTTGGTTAAGCTGCTCCTTCACTGACATGATGCCTAAAGAAAAGGGAGAAAGCCAGCCTGCCTCTTGCAACAATAAGAAAACTAGGAACTCTGCAAGCTGGGGTTGGTTTGGAGGCCTTCTTAAAGGGGACATGATTTTTTTTTTGTTGGTTTGGTTTTGCTCTTTCCCTTCTTGGATCCTGTATACAGATATTCTGTGTTTGCTTATCCTTGACATTCCCTCAGAGTTGACTTGTATATTTCAATGGTTATTTTTATTTTGTTCTCCAAGTAGTGTCACTGTAGGTACTCCACTTCAGGTGCGCATGCATCCCCGTGTGCCTTTGATTGGAGATTTTCTGTGGTTCCCATTTGGGCCCATGCATACACTTTACACATCCTCAGGCCCTGCACCAAGGATATATAGAGCTGCATGGGTGAACTACCCTTAATTCCTTCTCAAGTGCCTTTGGCCTGAGTTGGGAAGTCGAGCGTATCCGCTTCATTTAGATATAGGCAGTTAGCTAAACATAGTTTTCTTAGTTGTTTTCTTAGCTCAATTTAGTTATAGTATTTAGTTTGTGGGTTTGTTTGTTTCCCTGCCTGAAGAATTCTGGACTTTGATGCTTCTGGGTTATGCTGGGATCCCCAGGTTTTAAGCACTGTCTTTCCTACTGGAAAGCTATCCTGGTCAGTGGTGGACACCCATATACCAACCAAGTGTAAGATTTCCTCCTTCAAGAGAAGATCTTGTAAAAACTGGGACCATAACATTTAAATCTGTTAATGGTGAAACAAACCATAAGTCCAGTCTCCAACTCAGGTTCTGAGAACCCCACTGTGGACTGGCCTCTGAGCACACTTAGTGCCCTATGTGTGGGTCCTGGTCACCGAAAGCCTTCAGCTTCAGGTACCCCATCTGTCTCTGGGTCTCAGTCACCAAAAACATTGAGGGATACAGCAGAACCAAGAGTAAGACTGTGGGTAATGACAAGAGGAGCAGGAGTGGTTGGTCTCTTATTAAGAAGTCTTGGTCACCGACTCAAAAGAATGTTCTGGAGACCTCAGGTCCTAGTAGGAGTGCTACTGAGTGCTAGTCTAGGTGGTTCTGGTACTGTGAGACTGTCGAAGGCTTCCTATAAGAGTCACTCTTCCACTAAATTGAATTCAGTACCAAAGACTTTGCTGGCATCAGGTGGTCATGTCCATTCTGGTAGACATTTCACTTCGAAGAAGTCTGAACTATCCAACTTTTCTATACCTTTGATACCAACACTGGTATCCCATACTGCTACATCAGTACCACCTGAGTCTGGCTTCGGATGTACTCATTCAAAACATTCAGTGTCCACAGCACTGACATTTTTTGGACAGATCTGTGATTTGGTACTGATGCTGGCCTCCACAGGATACTCGTGGAGGAATTCTGCACCACTGTGCAAGTGCAGAATTAATATCCCCCACAGATTTTACTCTTTCCCCACAGGTAAATTGAATCACATGCCCCTCCTGGGCTGTGGTCCAGGGATATGGCGTCTGGTTCAGGCATCAGGCGCAGCTGGGGGAGATGCATCCAGGGAGGGGCAAGGCTGGGAACAACCTGGCTGGTGGCTCCCACCATGTGGTGGGCTCCAACAGATAGTTGCACTGAGCTGTGGGAGGGATGGGGACAGCACATCCCCTTCCACTGCACAGGCTGCTCCCAGGGCCAGGTCAGACCCACTTCCAGGAACCTCCCCCGACTGCAGGAAGCTCTGCACCTCCCTATCCCCACATCCTGCCCCCATTGCTCCCCAGCAGTAGACGGAGGGGTCACTGTTTGGGGAGTTGCCCCCTCTTTCTGCCCAAACCCCGTGAATCTGGACCCCACCCCAAATCCCCCCTGATGAGCCCAATCCTCTGCATCCAGACCCCTCACACACCCAGACTCCCCTGCTGAGCCCCAACCCTCTGCACATAGAACACCCCACTGAGCCCTCTGTATCTGGACCCCCATCCCACTGAGCCCCACACCACCAAGGCCTACTCCCCCAGCACCTGGAGCCCTCTGCTGAGCCCCCTGCCCTCAGACCCCTGTGAGCCCAATGCTCCCCCACAGCCAGACCGCTCCCTGCCAAGATCCAACCATCTTCTCCTTCACCCTCTGCAGAGTCCCATTCCCCCTGCACCCAGAATCCCCCAATGAGCCCCTGTGCATCCAGATCCCACCCGCCCCTAGACCCACCACTGAACCACCCGCAAGGGCTGACAAGGAGGTAACAGCTCACATAAACATTTCCTTGTCATCCATTACCAGGTTGTAACGCCTTCACCAGCTTTCATGGCAGATGAATTTAGACAATTTCTGGAGCTGTTGAAGTACATCACAGATATGCTTCAAATTCCTTTAGAGAAGCTCCAGGACTCTCCTCATAAGCCCCTGGACGTTTTACATACTTCAGCATCTGCACATGTGGCTTTTCCTGTGAATGGGGCTTTATTAGAGCCTACTACGACCATCTTTGTCATGGATTCAGTTAATGAGCATAGTAGACAATACCATATGAAGTCTACCCCTTACAACAAAAACCAGAAGTGACTGTTTCTTTGGCTGCAAGAGTTACTTGGGGTCTAAATTAGGTGTTACCACTTAAGAAAGAGATCTTGGAGTCATCGTGGATAGTTCTCTGAAAACATCCACTCAGTGTACAGCAGCAGTCAGAAAAGCGAACAGAATGTTGGGAATCATTAAGAAAGGGATAGATAATAAAGCAGAAAATATCATATTGCCGCTATATAAATCCATGGTATGCCCTATCTTGAATACTGCATGCAGATGTGGTCGCCCCAGCTCAAAAAAGATATATTGGAATTGGAAAAGGTTCAGAAAAGGGCAACAAAAATGATTAGGGATATGGAGGAGAGATTAATAAGACTGGGAGTTTTCAGCTTGGAAGAGAGATGACTAAGGGGGGATATGATAGAGGTATATAAAATTATGACTGGTGTGGAGAAAGTAAATAAGGAAGTTTATTTACACAAGAACTCGGGGTCACCAAATAAGATTAATAGGCAGCAGGTTTAAAATAAAAGGAAGTATTTCTTCACACAACGCACAGTCAACCTGTGGAACTCTTTGCCAGGAGATGTTGTGAAGGCCAAAACTATAACAGGGTTCAAAAAAGAACGAAGTAAATTCATGGAGAATAGGTCCATTAATGGCTATTAGCCAGGATGGGCGGGGATTGTGTCCCTAGCCTCTGTTTACCAGAAGCTAGGAATGAGCGACAGGGAATTGATCACTTGATGATTACCTGTTGATTCCCTCTGGGGCACCTGGCATTGGCCACTGTTGGAAGACAGGATACTGGGCTCGATGGACCTTTTGGGCCATTCTTATGTTCTTATTAAAACAGCTTTCTTGGTGGCCATCACTTCGGCTCGGATGGTTTGAGGCCTGCTGACTTTAATGATGGATTCCCCCCTTTACAGTCTTTTGAAAGGACAAAGTCTTGTTACATCCACATCCTAAATTTCAACCTAAAGTGTCTTCTGAATTGCATATTAATCAGATTATTCATCTCTCAGCTGTTTTCCTGAAATCATATCAGACTAGGCAGGAAGCTGCATTCCATACCTTAAATGTCAGAAGGGTATTATCCTTCTATATGGACAGAACCAAACCATTCTGAAAGTCTCCCAGGTTGTTTTTTTTCAATTGCAGACAGATGCAAAGGATCCACAGTCTCCTCCCAAAGAGTCTTAAGGTGGATTTCTGGGTGTATTGTCTCATGTTATGAATCTGCAAACATTCAGCCCCCTAGAGTGTTAGTCACAAGGTCTCAGTCTACTTCTATGACATTATTCAAGGATGTTCCAGTTGCTAAAATTTGCAGAGCTGCAACCTGGACTACAGTACATACTTTCTCCAATCACTATGCTTTGGGTAATGTCTCTAGATCAGATGCTGCAGCTGGCAATGCAGTTCTGTATTCAGTATTAGACTCTGCATCTAAGCTCCTTCCATCCTGGGGGATACTGCTCAGAAGTCACCTGAAGTGGAGCACACATAGGGACCCTATTGGAAAAAGGAGTAGAGGTTACTCACTTTGTGCATTAACTTGAATTCTTCAAGATTTGTATTCCTGTGGGTTCTCCACCATCTGCCCTCTTTCCTGGGATTCCTCTATGGGACTTTGTGGTAGAGAAGGGGTATTTGCCTGCATAGCATTCAGTATCCTTGGTACAGGACTTGAGGATATGTAGAACATACCTGTGGGCCAAACAGGTACTGCTACTGAAAATCCCTGCTCAAAGGCACACGGGGGCACACATACACCTGAAGTGGAGCACCCAGAGGGACACACATCTTGGAGAACTCCAATCAAGGGCGGCAGAACCTGCCCCAAAATATGGGGGGGAAGGCAGAGCCAGGGTCCCCCACACCTCCTCTTCTGCCAAGGCCTCGCCCCTGACCAAACCAGAAGCCGGAGTGGGCCAGGAGCCCTGGACCCTCCACCTGCCTGGGGTGGATGGGTCGAGAGCAGCCCCTGTCTTTTCCCCTCCCCACAGGCCTCCCACCCAGGGCGGGAGGGTCTGTGGCTCCCCACAGCTACCTGCAAGGCTCTTACCATGGCTGGGCTGCAGCCCCCCAGCTGGAGCTGGGTCCAGGTAAGAGCCACATGTGGCGCGTGGGCAGCTGTGGGAGCCGCGGACCCTCCTGCCCTGGGAAGGACGTCTGGGGGACAGGGACATGGGCCGGGGGCTGCTCTCAACCTCCTCAACCTGGGCAGGTGGAGGGTCCGCGGCATGGCGACTCACAGCTGCCCAGGCTCCCTGGTCCAGCTCCAGCTGCTGGCCTGTCCAGGGTCGGGGGGAGGCCTCAGGGAAGAAGAGGGGTGGGCCCCTGCCAAAAAGTGGGTGGGCCAAGCCTGTCCACTTTCAAAAAGTGGGAGAGCCATGGCCCTCTGCCCACCCACCCCCTATTCTAGCACCATTGACTCGAGTTGCTGCACAAGCTGAGTAACCTCCCCTTCTTTTAACCTATGAAAATATAGTTTATTTTTAAGGAGTAATTAGGGGAGTTTCACATAAACAGCAAACTATAATATTAGTTTCATGTTATGGGTCAGGTTAACAAATAATTTTGCAAACACTGCAGTTTTTAGTTTTTTTAAACTTTTTTTTATGTTTTAGGCACGATATAGAGATGCAAGGGAAGGTCGAAAAATGAAAATAGGTGCTTCATATAGATACATATTTGAAGTCCTAGGGGACAAACTTGGTTTAGATGCAACAACTGTGGAAGATATGATCTTGGATGGCCCTTCAGTAAGTCTGATTTAAACATTTTGTTTGTTTGTTATTGTTAATGTAGTTATATGTTGTTACCTAATTTATAAGTAACTTTTTTTTCTTTGAGTGCTTGCTCATGTTGATTCCATTCTAGGTATGTACACACCCATGTGTGCAGCTGTCTGAGATTTTTACCTTAGTGGTACCTGTAGGGCCAGCTGTGGCACCCTCTGGAGTGCTGTGCTCATGCCAAGGTATGTCAGGTACTGCAGGCCCTAGGCCCTCTCAGTTCCTTTTTACCTCCCATGGTGGTCAGTCGACGTTCCTTTCTTGCTTAGCAAGAACTAGTAGTTTCTACCATTCTGAACTTCGTGCCTTAAGGCTGTTGTATATAGTTCACCAGATCCCCTCGGCGCTACTCTCCGGCATGGGATTGATGCTCCCCTTACTATTACTGGCACCGCTCACTATCTCAACGGTCATCCTCTAGGCATCAGTCCCAATCACTGGCACAGTGGGAACGTTCCCCATCCCAGTACTGGTCTCCCCAGCACTGGTCGCACTGGTACCGCTCTCCACGCTACAGTTACTAGTCAGTTATGCCTAGGCAACAGTCACTGGTAGCCATGACCAGGAAACAAAAACAGGCATTGACGGCTCCTCCCGGGTCACCAGAAGGTGGTTCCTCCGGTATGGAGGGCCAGTTTAGCCCATCGCCAACACTTACTGGCGTGATTGGGCGCTGGAGCCTGCTCCCTCATCTGTGGCACCGCAATGGCAACACGTCCAGTGGCCAGCGCAGTGGCCTTATAGAAGCACGTGAGGTGTACCAGTTGTGACGATGCCTCCTTCGCAGCACTCCTTGGTCGCCATGATGGAGCATTGGGCAGTGACCCCACCAGCACTGGGCCCAGTACTGGAAGCCTGTTCTGAGGTCGGAGTGGAGGAACCTGTGCTGGCTGCAAAACCTCTTTCTCCAATGGTGGTCGAGACCCTAGCACCCCCACTGGTGGTCCAGTTTTCCTTGTCATCCCCAGACGAGGTGATCACGGGACCTTCCAGAGCTAACTGGCCGGATGACTTTATGGAACGTCAAACCCTTCTCTGGTGTGTGGCCGAGAACTTGGGGCTTGAGGTACAGGAGATGGCAGAGCAGGAGGACATCCTCTTCGTCCTCTCGGCCTTTACGCCCGCCTTGGTCACCCTGCCTGTACATGAGGAGGTCCTCAAGATAGGCACGACCTTTTGGCAGACCCCTCCTTCATCCCACCCACCTTGAAATGGGCTGAGAAAAAGTACTTTGTGCCAGCCAAAGGTTTTGAATACCTTTATACCCACCTGCCCCCGGGCTTGCTGGTTGAATCTGTGGCCAATGAAAAAGACAAGCAGGTTCTTACCTCCTCAACTCCGAAAAACAAAGAGGCTAAGAAACTCAATTTATTTGGGAGAAAAATTTATTCAGTCGCTAGCCTGCAATTTTGGGTGGTGAACCAACAGGCCCTGGGGGCCAGTACAATTTTAATCTCTGGGACAGTCTCAACAAGTTCCAGGAATCCGTCCCTTGGGTTTGGCCCAAGAGTTTGGCACTCTGGTGGAGGAGGGTACTGTGGTGGTGAGATGTTCCCTGCAGACGGCATGGGACATACAGACTCAATGGCAAGGGTGGTCGCAACAGTGGTGATCATGTGATCCAGCTCCTGGCTCCAGGCAGCGGGCCTCTCCCAGGAGATGCAGGCCTCAGTCCAGAACCTCCCTTTTGATGGAGTTGGTCTGTTCTCGGATCAGACAGATGCCAGGCTGCACGGTTGAAGGACAGTAGGGCTACCCTTTGCTCATTGGGCATGCACACACTGCAATCAGCCAGAAAACCCTTTCGGCCTCACCGCCGCCACCAAGAACCTTATAACCTTGTCAGGGATCTGCAAGAAGAAGGGATACCAGTTTTGATCATTGTCACCCTTCTTCCTCCCGATTTCCAGCCCATCCTGGGGCCACCAAACACCCAGGGGGCCAGAAGCAATCATTTTGAGGGTGTGCTTGAGAGCAATGCTGTAGCAAGGTGGTGTGGCTCCCCGCCACTCCGGAGAGGGTCGAGTCCCTCCAGACACCAGAGTGGGCGGAGCCAGGAAGCTCTGAGCCCACCCCTCAGAGAGACAGGAGGCGACCTGGAAGTAGAAAGGCACGACCCAGAAGTATAAAGGTGGGCCCTCAGAGCTCACTCGAGGACCAGCCGCAGCCAGCTTAGCCTGTGACTGGGAAAACCCCGCAGCCCCAGGTCCATGCCAAGACTGGCCTGACCTGCCCTGCGCCCGCTATCCAGGGGAGTACCGGACCTGCCCTGCGCCCACTATCCAGGGGAGTTACCGGACCTGCCCTGCGCCCACTATCCAGGGGAGTTACCGGACCTGCTGCCTGCCCATTACCCCGAGGAAACCATGGTGCTGGACCCCCCAGAGAACATCGCCGTGACCCAGGTACCAGAAGGAGGGGAGTTAGGAAGCAGCCTGCGGACAGCCGACCCTAGTCTGGCTATAATTCTGCCAGAACCCATGTCAGTGTGTTGCGGTCAGGATCCTCACTGACCCAGCAGTGGGTCATTCGCCGCTGCTAGGGTCCTGGGCTGGGACGCAGTGGAGTGGGTGGGCCTGCCTCCCCCCTGCCACCCAACTCGTGGGTGGCAGTCTCCCCCTCTTCCAGGTCCTTGGAGGCCTGGGCTAATTCACACATGCTGAGTTGCTCAGCCCTGCCTGAGGGCCTGAGCTATTGACTCTTCGTTGCCCCGCCCTGACCCAGGGCCTGGACTTGTTACCACTGAACTATTTGCTCAGCCCCTGCTTGAGGGCCTGAGCTACTGACTATTTGTTTCCCCTCCTTGACTCAGGGCCCGGGCCTACAGTGCTCATTCCAGTTACCGCAAGGGCTGTCGAGGGAGACTCCAGTGGCCGGAAAAATTCCCCAAAGTCAACTGTGTGTAGCAAGCCAGTGCGGCTCCCCGCCATTCCGCAGAAGGTTGAGCCCCGGCCTAGCCCCTTTACAGATGCCCTAGTCAGTCGACTGGATCCTACCCATCTTTTCCTCAACTGCCTCTCCCCCTTCTGCTCGGCCTGGTCACGGGTTATGTTGGACTGCTGGGTCCTGGATATAGTAGCTTGGGCTATATCCTGCAGTTCTTTACCACTCCTTCTTCCTGCCCTCCCCCATTTTCCCTTCCCTCTTCAGGGACCCTTCTCATGAGCAACTCCTTGTTCAGGAAATAGAGAAGCTCCTGGGCTTGGGAGCTGTGGAGGAGGTTCCTCAGGACATGGAAGGAGGAGGATTCTACTCCCGCTGCTTCCTAATCCCAAATGCCAGAGGGGGCCTCAGACCCATCCAGGACCTGCATGGCTTCAACAAGTCTCTCAAGAAGTTGACATTCCGCATGGTCTCCCTGGCCTGCATCATTCCTTCCCTGGATCTGGGAGACTGGCATGCCGATCTCGACTTAAAGGATGTTTACTTTCATGTCTCCATATTCCCGGGCCACAGGCGCTTCCTGCGTTTCATAGTGGCTGGGTGTCACTTCCAGTTCACAATGCTACCCTGTGGCCTGTACTTGGCTGCCAAGTTGTTCACGAAATATGTGGCGCCGGTAGCAGCTTACCTGAGATGTTGGGGAGTCCAGATCTTCCCGTATCTCGACGATTGGTTCATCAAGGGCAGCTCTCCGGAGCAGGTGCAACACAGCCTCAGTCTGGTGTGGTCCATCTGCAATGATCTGGGTCTGTTAATAAACACAGAAAAGTCCATGTTAATGCCAGTCTAACACATAGAGTTTATCGGAATGGTTCTTGACTCCACCTGAGTCATGTCCTTCCTTCCAGAAGCGTGCTTCCACGCCATGTCAGACTTGATTGCCCACATAAAGAGCCATCCACACACCACAGCCCACACGTGCCTGTGACTAATGGGCCACATGGCTGCCTGCATGTACGTGGTCAGCCATGCCCGAGTTCATCTATGGCCACTGCAGGCGTGGCTGGCCTCAGTCTCTATCCCCAGCAGAGTGGTCATGGACCCTGGACCGAGTGGTCATGGTGCTGAGCCACATCCTCTTGTCCTTGGATTTGTGTCTGAATCCAAAATCGGTGCTGCAGGGAGCTCCCTTCGTGACCCTGTCTCCGTTGCTTACCCTGATCTCAAATGCGATCTGACCCTTCATATCAATGTCAGGGAGCTCAGAGTGGTTCTCCTGGCCTGCCAGGCATTCTTGCCCCACCTGAAGGGCAGTGTGGTGTAGGTTTTGATGGACAATACAGCTCCTATGTATTATATCAACAGGTAGGGCGGCGCCAGGTCTTCGGCCCTGTGTTGGGAGGCACTCAGCCTCTTAGACTTTTGTGTGTGGCATGCCATTCATCTGGTGGCTGCCCACTTGCCTACAACCAGGAACTTCCTGGCGGTTCACCTCAGCAAGGCCTTGTAGTCTTGACACGAATGGTCCCTTCATCCGGAGGTGGTCAGTCTAATCTTCCGCAGGTGGGGGACTCCCCATGTGGACCTGTTTGTGTCCAGGCAGAAAAGAAAGTGTCACATGTTCTGTTCTCTGTGGGACAGGGACAAGGGCTCCCTGTTGGACGCCTTCCTGATTCCATGGTCAGGAGCACTGATGTACGCCTTCCCACTGGTAACGTTGATCCGCAAGGTACTGTGGACGGTGAAGCAAGACAGAAGGTGAAGCAAGGTTATCCTCATAGCCCCAGTGTAGCCTTGTCAACACTGGTTTGGCATGCTGCTGGGTCTCTAGGCAGCCACCCTGTTGCAGCTACCTCTTCAGCCAGATCTGCTGTTCCAGAACCATGGCAATCTGCTGCACCCGAACCTGGCATCACTGCACTTGACTGCTTGTGTGTCTGAGTATGGACAAATGGGAGTGCTCTGCTGGTGTCTAACAGGTCCTGATGGGCAGCAGAAAACTGTCCACCAGGGCTACATATGTGGCAAAGTGGAAGCAGTTCATGTGTTGGGCCTTTGACTGACACATTCATGTGGAAGAAGCCCCGCTGCAAGGACACCCTGGACTATTTACTGCACCTTAGGCACCAGGGTCTATCGCTATCTTTGATCAAGGTACACCTGGTGGCCATTTCGGCGTTCTACCCTCCATTTCAAGGCCGGTCGGTCTTTGCCCATCCCATGATGGCGTGCTTCCTGAAAGGTTTGGAGTGCCTTTACCTGCATGTCCGAGACCTGGTCCCCCTTTGGGAACTGAATCTTGTGCTATCGAGGCTCATGGGTCCCACCTTCGAACCCTTGGCTTCCTGCTCCCTCTGGCTTCTCTCCTGGAAGGTCTACTTCTTGGTCGCCATAACTTTGGACTGTAGGGTATCCGAGATCAGGGCACTCATGTCAGAGACACCCTATATGGTCTTCTATAAGGACAAGGTCCAGCTGTGTCCACATCTGGCCTTTCTGCCCAAGGTCATCTCCCAATTCCAAAGCCTTATGTGACGGAGGAGGAGCGCAGGCTGCATACCCTGGACGTCAGATGGCGTTGGCCTTCTACATTGATAGAACAAAGCTGTTATGTAAGTCAACACAGTCATTCGTTGCTGTCACAGACAGGATGAAAGATTGCCCAGTGTCAGCACAGAGAATCTTGTCTTGGATCATGGCCTGCATCCTCTACTGCTATGAGCTGGCAAAGGTGCTCCCGCTGGCGATCATAATGGCTCATGCGACTAGGGCGCAGGCGTCATCAGCAGCTTTCCTGGTACAGGTGCCAATCCAAGAGATCTGTTGGGCCACAACTTGGTAGTCCATCCACACATTCACGTTGCAGTACACGCTGACCCAGCAGGCTCAAGACAATGCTGGCTTTGGCAGAGCAGTGCTGCAATCTGCAATACTGTGAACTCCGAGCCCACCTCCGTTGATTCTGCTTGTGAGTCACCTAGAATGGAATCGACATGAGCAAGCGCTCGAAGAAAAAATGGTTACCTACCTTTTGTAAATATTGTTCTTCGAGATGTGTTGCTCATGTCCGTTCCGTTGCTTGCCCTCCTGCCCTTCCGTCAGAGTTGTCGGCAAGAAGAAACAGAGAGGGCATCGGGCCAGCGGCGCCTGATATACAGCGGTATGAGCGTGGCTCTGCAAAGGACACCACAGCTAGCCCTATGGGTACTGCTAAGGCAAAAATTTCTGATGGCCGCACACGTGGGTGCATGCACACCTAGAATGGAATGGACATGAGCAACACATCTCAAAGAACAACGATTAGGAAAGGTAGGTGACCGTTTTTTCTCCATCTTGTCTACTATTTGTGTGTATTATTGAATAGTTGCTGTGGTGATTAGTGCTTTGCAAGTCATTCAATAAGTGAAATAAATTAGTTCTTGAAGATGATACTATGGCATAATTCCTGTGAAAATACCAGCAATTGAAGTTTAGGGACTAAAAAAAAAAATCTATTAGGTTACCTAGTTCATCTCCCTGCCAGTGTTGGATAAAGTATTTATCATATCACCAAAACTTTGAACAGATCTCCAATTAAACGCTATATATTCTTTTAAGACAAATAAAAATGTAGTAATTTGACAGCATTTGATTTACAGTAACTTACTTTTTGATTTAACAGTTACAGGCATTTGATAATTTTTTAGCCAAAGATGGAAGTAGAACTTTGAAATTCTTATATCAAGAAGGAGAAGCACCAGGAGTAGGTACATGCTATTAATTTTTAACAATATTGTTATAGGTCGGGCTTATTGCACTGCCTGTTGTTCAGGTAGTCCATTATAAATCCCTATTTGCAGTTTATAACTTTGCCCAACTTGAACATTTCAGCGCAAATGTTTAATATTGTGTATCTGCCTCAGCCTGAATTGTTTTGGAAACCATCAGTCAAAAACAGTTCAATTGTTTTTGACAATGAGGATTGTGATATATTTGCAGAGGATTGAAGTTTGTATTTAGTTACTAATATCTTCATAAATTGTTCATGAACATTATTAGTTTTCGCCATAGAAAAAAAAACTATTTAATGATGTAATTTCTCAGTTCCTTTTAACAAATTATGTTCATACACAAGCGCTATTAAGGAAACTATCTGGGTTGTGCCTGACATGCACAAAAGGGAAAGAATAAATAAAATACTGAGTTGCAACTATTTTATATCACTGTAATAGTTTTAAACATTTTATGATATACATACATTTTAAAATAGTAATGTGCTTAAATTTATTTTCAGAATGTGGTCGAACAATTCCAGGAGTTGTAAAAGGAACTAAAATTATGAGATTATATTTAGACACTGCACCAGACAAATTCAAAGGACTCTGTTTATTTTTTGTTCGTTATAGGAATGACATCCCTCTAAATGCAAAAAGTATACATGAGGTATTCTCATTTTTTCCTGTTGCTTATATTAGTTTTACTCAAAATAAAAATTAAAAAGTTAAGAAATTGTTAATGTTTTGCAAAGGTTCATATTATTGCCACATTATAATTTTAGTCTTTCATATAAATTTTCCTGAGTGCTAAACTGAAGCACATACCTGTTTTACCATCCTGTTGTTGGGGAGCATTGCACAGTTACAGTGCTCCAAATGAAGCTTCAAAGTGGCATTGTGCCTCAGGAATGTACTATGTCTTTCAGAGTTCAGGTGAGAACAGCAAATGAAACATCGTAAAGGGGGGCAGCATTGTTCTTCCCCCTGTGCTGACCATCTCTTTGCCCCCTCTGCTTTTCTTGAAGAGGTTTAAGCTATTAGCCATGTTAGTGGGATCACTGAAATCTCTGAGCTTAAAGGCTCAACAGTTTGTGTAGCCCATTGCATGCTTTACACAATTATGAAGATACCAAACACAATCTTGCCCTTAGTAATTCATGTAGAATGCATGTTTCTGTTTTACATTGATTTTAGTGATATATGGCCCTGATTTTCATTTACATTAAGGCCCATTTATACGGCTCTGGCTCTATTAAGGAGCCTTACTATAAATGAAAATCAGGCCTATACTTTATCTATCTATACAAATCTGTTGTGATTTCAAATTCTTAGGACAGGAAATCTGTCATTGCTCTGTTGTAGTGTACTACTATACACACTATGGAATTACATGAGTAATAAATAGTAATAATTTTGTTCATAAAGTGATAATATTTATACTGTTAGTAAGTTTAGATTCCCAGATATCAAAAGGAATAATGCACCGGTGATGTATAAAATACAGAATCTTAACATGGTTAGTAGTCTCAGTTTTGGACCCAACTATTTTTGGGGGGAATTCCATATTTTGAGTTCATGAGGGGAAAAGGAAATTTATGGGAAGTTCTTCTAAAAATTGGTAGCTTGAAACTGCTTCAAAAATTACAATGATAAAAGTAGACATAGTTCAGACAGATTAGTGTCAGGGTACAGATGAGATGTTCAAAGCTAGTCAATGGCACTAAGTAAATGTAATTTATTATTCTCAGACACGGTGTCTTAAATGATATATCTTCAACACATATTGTAGCATTTCCCTAATCTTCTGAATGACAGAGAAATTGCATGAATATAATCTACAACCTTTAAATTAAGTGTTTTCAGATATGTTGAATCACTAGATAATGGCTTCTTGACTCTACCCTATTTTGTTGGAGAGAAAGTTCAGTAACATTAGTAAGTATTCTCATTGTGTTTTTATTTTATAAATATTCTCAACTTTTCTTAACTAAAGTTCTGCAAGTAGTTTCCCTATGGGTGCTCCAGTCTAGGTGTGCTAGCGCGCCCTGCACCTTTGATTGGAGATTTCTTATAGCAGTGTCCACTTGGCCTGCACATGCATGCCAGTCAACTTTATGCCTCATGCCATTGTTATACAGCACAGTGTGGGGGAACTGCACTCAGTTCTTTCTCAACTGCTTCAGCCTGAGACGGAGCTCTGGCAGTTGTTCCTGTTGAGATGTCCTCAACTTTGTTCTCATTTATTATTTTATTAGTTGTAGTTCTTAGTATTAGTGTAATTAATAAGCAGCAGTAGCTTTAGCTGCCTAGTTAAAAATAAATAAAATTCTCATATATAATTTAGATAGATATTAGTAGATAAGGTAGTTCTTGCCTACTGGGAGGTTATTCCTGGTTCTCCTGGTTTCAAATGCCAGGATGTCGTGCCAGGAGGCAATCCCAGTAAACAACAGGAACTCCTGCTGTGTCTGTTGCCTTGGGGAATTGCACATTGTACAGAAGTATAACTTCTGTCTTGTGCTGAAATCCAGAGCCAGAAAAAAACAGGTAGATAAAACTTTGGTTGCTGCTGATGGACAGCTCTTTACACCCAGATTCTGACCCCAGCTAAGAAAGACCATGCCATATGCCACTCTCCAAGCATATCTACAGCCTCCACTCTATCTGAGCTGCACTCCTCTAGGGCATATAAGAGGAAGCTGCAAGACCCCTGTCATAAGTTCTCCAAGGACCATGTTCTGGGATCACCAGGTGGAAAATGTACCTCTAAAAAGCTGAGGTTGTCGGTGTCTTCAGCCACTTCAGCACCATCCACTCTCCAGTTAGGTGCCTGTAGTGGGGCAACTGCCCCACTCTTGGAGAACAGGGATTGAAAGCAGCCAAGCTAGGCTGATTGGGGAAGCAGCCACAGCTGTGGCCAGCTCAATCTGGGCCCAGCCAGCCCTTATAAGAGGGCTGGGGGCCAGGAGCTGGAGCAGTCTCACTCTAGGCCTGGAGTGGGAAGAGCTAGCTGCCTGAGAGCAAGGTACCTGAAGTGGAGCAGTGCTGGGGAAGGGCAAAGGGAGCTGGGGAGCTCCAGGCTGGTGAACCCCCAGGCTGCAGGTCTTGGTGAAGGCCTACAAAAGGTACTGGGGCTGTAGAGAGGCAGCCCAGGGATAGGCAAAGGCAGCATCTCAACAGGAACCCCTTGCCAATGATGAGTGGCCATTACATACTGCAATCTGCCCCAGTGAAAGGGGGCTAGATGATGACTGGCAGTAGCCACTGAGGCAAGGTGGGGATAGAGGATTGGGGGTTCCCCTGGGACGGAAGACCCAGAGTGTGGGAGTATAGCAGGGGAAGAACCCTGAGGTAAAGGGCACTGGGGTCTGGGAGGGACCCAGGGCCGGAGGCAAGACACCGGCCAGCAGAGGGCGGTCTGAGTGCTGAAAGAGCTAATTCCTAAGACAACCAGCAGGAGGCACTGCACCAGTGAGTAGTCGCTCTGCTACAGTACCCAAGAAGCTGCTGGTTTCTCAGGTACCTGGGGCATTGCTAGACTGAAAGATGGCAAAGCCATGGGCCTGGAGAGATCATCGGTATCGTTAGCAGACCAAGACGGCAAAAAAAGTGCATCCTTTGCTTCCTCAGTACCAGAGAAGCCTGCTTGGGCTCCGACTGCACTTTCCTTGGCTCATCTGAGACCCACAGTACTGTCAGTGGCCTCAGCCACCAACACCTCGGTGCAGACCACAGACTCTGTACTCACAGCATGCTCTGCATTGCAGGCATTCTGTTTCCCCTGGGACCTGGCTGTATCAGAGACTTCCGATTCCTTGCTGCTCAGCTCCGACGTGCTTTCCATATCAAAGACATTGAGAACACCTGAAATGTGCCTGAAACTGATGGTTTCACCTGAAATTTCTCCAGGTGCTCCACTATTCCAGAGTTTGTGGAAGAGGAAAGTCTGATTCATAAGCTGCTTAATATCCTTCATTCATTCTCATCTGCCTGCATAGTTAGCTTTGCTGGTCAATGATGCCCTTCTGGACACAGTGAAGATCTGGCATGCTCCATCTACTATGCCTGCTACCTGAAGAAAGCAGATAAGTAGTATTATGTTCCTGCAAAAGACTCAGAATTTTTATTTTCTCATCCTCCCCAAATTCCTTGGTAGTCAACACAGTTAACGAACATGGAATGCAACACCACACCAAAACCACACCCCATGAAAAAGACCATAAGCATCTAGACCTACTTGGGAGGAAATCTTATTCGTCAACCTCCTTATAATTTAGAATTGCCAATTACCAGGCACTAATGGCAAAATACAATAATGTAAATTACATCAAACTGAACTGTTTTGTTGACCACCTATGGGCAGAACATAGAGAGCAATTCCAGACAGTCATTGTGGAGGGACAACTACTTGCCGGAACATCTCTACAAGCCTCCCTTGATGCCGCTGATACTTCTGCCTGTTTGATTGCTATATTGGCAGTAATGAGAAGGGCTTCCTGGCTCCAGCTCTCCAGGTTTCCAAAAGAAGTCCAGAATATGGTGGAGGATCTCCCTTTTGATAGGTCTAAATTGTTTGTGGACAGCACAGTTGAAACATTGTGAATGTGAAACGACTCTAGAGCTACCTGGCATTTGCTTGGTATCAAAACACCCGCCTACAAGAGGAAGCTCAGCAAGTCCCATATGGCTCAGAGATCCCATATTGCTTAATTCCTGAGCTTCCAGATGCCATATGAACCGCATCAAAAGGGACAGATTCCAGAGAAGGAAACCATCCACCTCTCTTTCCACTTTCAAGCAGCAATTTTGACAGGCTAGTTGAGAGCCTGAATTACCATCCTTCTCCTTACCAGCTGCACCAATTCACCTGTCTTCTTCCGTTTGATAACCATCTTTACTGCTTTAGGTGGGCTGGGGAGTTAATCACTACAGAGAAGTGGGTTTTGGAGATTTCCACAGGGAATACCATCTACTTTACTATGCTTCCACCAACAAACCCCCTATCTCATCGCTCTTCAGGGACTGCTCTCACAAGAGCTTGCTTCATCAAGAAATAGATTCTCTCTTATGCTTGGGGGCTATAGAACCAATTCTCATGCAACACAGATGAAAGGGATTTTATTCTGGGTATTTTCTGGTACCAACAAAGAATGGCAGTTGGAGACTCATCCTAGATTTGAGGCTACTAATTCCATCACTAGAGCAAGGGGATTGGTTCTCAGCCCTCGACCTTTGGGATACATATTTCCACATAGTGATCCATCCATCCCACAAATGATTCCTATGTTTCACTGTCGGTCAGGACCACTTTCAGTACCGGGTGCTCCGCTTTGGCCTGTCATCTGCCCTGAGGGTCTTTTTGAAAGTCATGTCAGTAGTAGCAGCACAGCACTGCAGGAAATGTATTTTAGTATTCCCTTACCTGAACGTCATAGGCAACTTCCAAAGCCATAGATCTCTTCCTCAAATTGGCCCTACAATTCAACATTCAAAAATTCACTTTGACCCCTGTACAAAACTTAGAATTCATAGGGGCTCATCTAAATTAATTAACAGCAAGGGCCTATTTTCCTCTGCACAGGTTTGTGGCCCTTTCCAACATAGCCAGTATAATGCAACTCAGTTCCCAAACTCCAGTCAAGAACTGCTTTTAGGCTCAGGCTGTTTATTCACCAAACAGACAGTTAAAATGTGCTTTTTTCCATACCCACCTGAGTAAAACAATCCCTCAACTGCTGGAAAGACTATTGCAGTAGTCCCATTTTCACATCCTCTCCCAGTGGTCATCATAATGACAGATGCTTCTGTGCTAGAGTGGGGAGTCCATCTAGATGCTTTCACAGCCCTGAGCAAGTGGATGTCGCAAGAGACCACGATACATATCAATGTCCTGGAATTCAGAGCAGTCAGATACGCCTGTCTCCAATCTTTACCACTAATCAGGGGCAAACACATACAGATCATGATGGACAACATATTATGCATGTTTTATATTAATTGGCAAGGAGGAGCAAGATCCCTCCCCCTGTCTGCGCAAAGGATGTCAAGTTTTAAAATTGGTGCATATGCATCCAGGTCATCACCACAGCAGCCTATCTCCTGGAGGTTCAAAATGTGACTGTGGATACACTTAGCAGGCACTTTTTCCAAGACCATGATAGAGAAATAGACCCTAGGTTATTACACCATATATTCCATCAATGGAGCACCCCTCAGATTTGTTCACCACAGAGTTAAGCAAGAAATGTACCCAGTTTTGCTTGAGAGGCGGACTGGGTCACTGATCCTTGAGGGATGCTATTCACCTTCATTGGTTGTTGGATCTCCTGTATGCATTCCTACAGACTCCTCTAATAGCCAATGTTCTCCTCAAAATAAAAAGAGACAAAGTCAGAGTCATCTTAATAGTTCTGACCTGGCCCAGACAAACATGTATTCCTTACTTAATATAATTGGCCGTTTGCTCCGCGATCACTCTTCATGCCGCTCCTCATCTCCTCTCCCAGGAAGGCAGGAAGATCCTTCACTCCAGTTTTGCAGTGTTTTGTCTCAAAGCATGGTTGGTTGATGGTTCATGGGATTAGAGACCACCTGATTAGAGGAAGTAAAAAAAGTACTATTACACAGGTGGAAAGTGTCTATTCGCTGCACATACTCCCAAAAATGGACAAGATTTCTCTTTTGGTGTGACCTCAGATATATTTCACCGATGACCTCTTCACTGCCTGATATACTGGACTATATCCTAATACTAAAAAGTTCTGGACTCTTGCTGAACTCCGTCAGATCCATCAAGCAGCCATCAGGGCTTTCCATTCTCCAATAGAGGGTTATTCCATTTTTGCCCACCCAATGACAGAAATTTCCGAGTTCCCTGAGGAATCTTGATCTGCCAGTCAAGCGCCCTACTATTGTTTGGAACCTTAATCTGGTACCTAAATGCCGCATAAGACCACAATTTGAACAGATGGCTGCCTGCTCACTGCTCTGTTTATCAATGAAAACGACATTCCTGATCTCCAAGTGATGGCTAAGTAGAGGCATGCCCCCCTTTCACAGTATTTTTTAAGGAGAAGGTCACGCTGTGATCCCATCCAAAATGTTTATACCTAAAATTTCTTCCAGTTCCATATTAACCAACCCATTCACCTGCCGTCCTTCCACCCTAACCTTCCCCTCGATAATCAAGAAGCACAGTTGTACACCCTTGACATCAGAAGAGCCCTGGCCTTCTATCTGGATAGAAAGATCCTGAAATTGTTTGTCTTGCTTGCAGGTAGATTAAAAGTGTCTGTAATCTCTAATCAAAGTCTTTCCAAGAGGATATCCATCTGCATTAATTCTTGCTATGGGTCTTGTAATATTCAAATACCTTTGAACCTATGTATTTACTCTGAGGTCCATTTCCACCTCTACAGCATTTCTCAAAAACATGCCCATTATTGAAATATGTAAGGGCATGTATACATACATTCTCTGAACACTACTGAATAACTCAAGACTTTGCTTCTGATAGAGTGTTCAGCTCGGCTGTGCTTTCTTTAGTACTAGACTCAACTCTGAAGCACCCCCCACCACACACACCTTAAACTAGTGAACTGCTTGGTAGTCACCTAATGTGGAGCACCTATAGGGACACTCCTTGAAGAAGAAATGGTTCTTCTTTGAGTGCTTGTTCATGTCAGTTCCAGTCAGGTGTGTGCACGTGCACAGTAGCTGGATGATTTTTCCCCTAGCAGCATCCGTGGGGTTGGCCTGGGCGCCCCCTGGAGTCACACCTTCTTACCACCAGTGACAGTAGCTGGAACTTCCCCTTGCTCTTGCTTCAGCAAATGGCTTAGCAGTACTTTTGGTTTTCGCTGTAGATAGTTGTAGTTGGTTGGTGTCAAGGTGCGGGACTCACCCCTGTGGTGCCTCCTACTGGTCTCTCAGGGAATTAGCTCTTCCAGCCTCCGGAGCATCCTCTGCAGGTTGGTGTCCTGCTTGCCACTTCCCCAGTGTCCCTCCTGAACCCCGGTGCCCCTTTTACCCAGGGTGCTGCCCCCTGGCAGTACCCCCACAGATCTCTGGGTCTCCCCTCCCTGGGGAACCCCCATCCACTATCCCCACCTCACCTCAGTCTTTGGCTACTGCCAGTCACCGTTGAGCCCCCACTCACTGGGGTGGACTGCAATATATAAGCCAATCATCACAGGCAAGGGGGGTTTGGACCTGCTGCCTCTGCCTACCCGTGGGCTGCCCTGTTGCAACCCCAGTACCCTGTCTTAGGCCATCTGCCAGGCCTACAGCCTGGGGCTTTTCCAGTCTGGAGCCTCCCAGCTCCTCTGGCCTTCCCCTGCCCTGCTCCACTCCAGGTACCTTGTCAAGCTCCCCAGCAGCCAGGCCCATCTCCCTCCACTGCTAGAGGAGACTCTCTGCTCCTGGCCCACTGCCCTCTTATAAGGACCAGCTAAGCCCTGATTCCCCCAATCAGCCTGGGAATTGCTTGCTCCCAGCCACAGCCCTTTCCTGGGCTGCTTTAAGCCGTTTAAGGCTGGAGCGGGTGACCACCCCACTACAGTTAGTATAGCGTAATTAGTTCACTTAAAAGTTTCAGTTATGAGGGGTTCCACCCCACTTTTCTCGCCCGCTTATTTGTCACCGGGGCATGCCGCAATCCCCAGGCTTCAAGACTTGCCAGGACTGCACGAAGCACATGCCTAAGAGTGACCCCCACACCTCCTGTTTACAGTGTCTGGGCAAGGGTCACCAAAAAGACCGCTGCAAGATCTGTTGGGAATTCTGACCAATAACTCTTAAAGCAGTGGCTTAAAATCCTCAGGGAGGCAGTTCTACAACCTCAGTGAGACCTAAGTGCCGGGGATCCCACTCCCAGTACGTCTTCTTTAGTGTGGATCACTCCAGCACTGTCTTCAAGAGATCTGGCATTGAAGAAAGACACTGCCAAGGAGACTCGGCGACATCATGGAGTCTCTCGGGGGCACTCCAGCCTTTGACACTGGTCCCAATTGCCGGCACAGAAGAAGAAGATAGAGTCAGATGCCTCTCAGTCAGACCAGCCAACAGTTGCACCTCAGTCGGGCCACAGTTCCGAGGCTCAGAGGGGGCTACATCAACTCCTGCCTAAGTGAGGCAGTCGAGTCCGGGCCCATCGCACTTGCCGAACCCCTTGGAGCACGTGCCACTCCTGTACACCCCGGAGGCTTTTGAGGCAGTACAGGACCTGCTGAGACTCATGGCGTCGTTCTTATCCCCGAGGCAGGAGGATGTGCTGGCACTGCAGCCTCCATCCTGGCACCCCATTCAGTCAAAGGGAAAGCCAGCGATGATGTCATGCCAAACCCCATCACCTGTGCACCCCCAGACACCAGTGCCTCCATCCAGGGAGCGCAGTCAGTTCCCAGGCTCCCGATGCTCTGTATCGAGAGGTGCAGCAACGCCCTGGTCCTCCTATGCTGAAACATCAGAAGTGGAGTTGGACTCGTACTGCTCTGACTATAGCAGGAGCAGAAGGTCCAACTCAAGGCACTGGAGGGGATCCTGCCTGATGCAGTGGCCCTCAGAATGGCAGAACATGGCTCCGTGGCCCTTTTGGACTCTGTGGGCTTTCTATCAAGGGCAGGGTTGGAGCCAAGGATCCTGCTCGGGAGCTGCATCAGTGGTGTCCGCAACGTTCCGCCATGACCAGCGACTGAGCAGTTACCTCAGGCGTCAACATTGTTGGCGGCAGCACTGTCACCGACATCGGCACTAACAGCAATGCTGCCCTCGACAACACCTTTGGCACCAGAGGCGTCAGTGGCTCATACTGCTGCCACAGTGCCGGCTGGGCCTTCGGCACCAACGACGCTGGCTGCGACGGCATTGATGAAGACCCCAGTGCAGATACTACACCAGGCATCTACACAGGCACAGGCATGAGACCCAATGTCAACACCAATACCCGATCCCTTCACGCCACTGGGACTGGGCCAACCGACCAAGGTCCCCCCGGGTCATGAGATCCCTCGGGTGGGGATGGTAGAGAGCAACCACCTCCTCTGGTGGGTGGCGTCCTCCTCCTCTTCACTAGATGAGGCACTGGCGGGCACTTCCATAGCCCCAGCTCTGGAAGACTCCAAGGTGTTGCAGCAGTTGCTGGTGCCAGGTCATGCAGGGTCTGGGCATTAAGGTGGAGGAAGTGGTAGATAATGCACACCCTGTGGTTGACATCCTGGCCCCCTCTGGCCCTTCCTGTATCACCTTACCATTTATAAGGACAATTACAGATATGACTAAGACGCTGTGGCAGACCCCAGCCTTGCTGCCACCCACTGCCAAGCATAACGAACACTGGCACTTTGTGCCCTCCAGGAGTTATGAACACCCCCATCCTCACTCTCTGGTGGTGGAAGCTGCTAACCAGTGGAAGAGGCGAGGTTTTCAGGGCCCTTCACCCAAGAATAGGGATGCTAAAAAACTACACCTATTCGGGCAAAAGGTGTACTCAACGGGGAGACTACAACTCCGAATATCTAATCAGCAGGCCATCGTCAGCAGGTACTCCTACAATACCTGCTCAGCGATGGCTAAATTCATGGAGTTGCTCCCCTCGGACTCCTGTGCAGAATTTTCAGCTTTGGTCGAGAAGGGGAGACTGATCTCCAAGGCGTCCCTGCAGGCTGCACTTGACAGGGCAGATGCTGCCACCAGGGTTATGGCCACAGGAGTAGCTATGAGAAAGGGTTCATGGCTCCAGGTTTCTGGTCTCCTCTATGAGGTCCAGCAGACCATACAAGACCTGCCTTTTGAGCGTGAAACACTTTTTTTTTTTTTGAGAAAATGGACAAGAGGCTAAACAGCCTAAAGGACTCCAGAGCCACCCTCAGGTCCTGGGCCTCTATACACCATCAACGCAGCAGAGACACTTCTGTCCTCAGCCTTCTCAGTGGTTCGGTCACCAGAACCGCCAGGTCAGGTCCAGAGGAGAAACAGGACCGGCAGGAGAAGGCCACATCAACCCTTTGGCCAGGGCTCGGGACAACCAAGCCTTCTGAAGGCACGGTCGAGGACTGTGTACCACACCAAAGAGTGGATCCACCTTGCCTTTCCTCTCATCCCGATTATCCCCTTTCTACTATGCATGGTCCTGTGTCACCTCAGACTGCTGGGTGCTCCACGTGGTAGAGAGGGGATACTCCATCCAATTCTGGGATATCCCACCCTTTCACCCCCCTTCCCTGTCCCTCTTCAGGGACCCGTCTCAAGAGCAACTCCTTATCCAGGAGGTGCAGTCACTCTTGTCTCTAGGGGTAGTGGAGGAGGTTCCTCTGGAGCACAGGTGTAAGGATTTTTATTCCCAGTATTTCCTAATACCGAAAGACAAAGGCAGCCTCAGGCCCATCCTGGACCTGGGAGAACTCAACAAGTTTGTGAAGAAACTCAAGTTTTGCATGATCTTGTTGGCCTCCATCAGCCCCTCACTGGATCCAGCAGACTGGTATGCTGCCCTCGACTTGAAGGATGCTTGCTTTCATATTGCAATCACTTAGCCCCGCAGGAAGTCCTTCAGGTTTTGGTGAACAATACCCACTACCAATTTACAGTCCTTCTGTTCGGCCTGTCAGCAGCACTTCAAGTCTTCACCAAGTGCATGGCAGTTGTTGCTGCGTTTCTGTGCAGGCACCAGGTATAGGTGTTTCCGTACCTCAACGACTGGCTGATCAAAGGCCACTCCAGGACCCAAGTGGAAACTCAAGTCAAATTCATCAGGGCCACCTTCGACAACCCGGGTCTCCTTCTAAACAAAGCAAAATTGACTCTGTCCCCCGTTCAGAGGATAGAGTTTATGGGGCAGTACTGGACTCGACCCAAGCCAGGGCATACCTGCCGGAAGCGAAGTTCCAGACCCTGGCCGGTATCATTCGAGGTCTCAGACAGTTTCCCACCACCACAGCAATAAGCTGCCTGAAGCTTCTGGGATACATAGCTGCCTGTACCTACGTGGTGCAGCATGCCAGACTCAGGCTCTGACCACTCCAGTCATTGTTAGCATTGCTGTATCGACCAGCCTGGGACAACTTGGACAGAATCGTGACCCTGCCTTGCCTGGTCCTCGACTCCGTCCTGTGGTGGCTTGACCCCGAGGAGGTGTGGTCGGGGTCCCCTTCGCCAGTTCACAGCCGTCTCTTTTGCTAGTGACAGACACATCAGACTTGGGCTGAGGAGCACATCTGGGAGACCGCAGGACAAAGGGTCTCTGGTCTCAGGCAGATCTGGCTCTCCACATCAACATCAGAGAGCTGAGAGAGGTGCACCTGGCTTACCAGACTTTCTAGGCATACTTAACGGGACAATGTGTATCAGTTATGACAGACAACACCATGGCAATGCTCTATATCAACAAATGGGGTGGGGGCACACTCCTCTCCCCTATGCCAGGAAAACCTCATGCTGTGGAAAGTCTGTGTAGAACATTCAATATGCCTACAAGTGTTGTACCTCCCCAGAGTACAGAACAAGCTGGTGGACTACCTCAGCAGGTCCTTTCACAGCCACAAGTGGTCCCTTCACTCGGACATCACAAATTCATTGTTCCAGAGGAGGGGATTTCCCCAGATAGACCTATTCGCCATGCACCGCAACAGGAAGTGCCAGCAGTTCTGCTCCTTCCAAAATCAGAGCCCGGGCTCCAGCAGATGCAGTGCTCCTCTCATGGGGAAGTAGTCTCCTGTACTCCTTTCCACGCATCCTGCTCATTCACAAGGTACTCAAGATCCAGAGGGAACAAGCTCAGGTCATATTGATAGCTCCAGCCTGGCCCTGCCAGCACTGGTACACATCTCTCCTAGACATATCCGTGGAAGCTCCAGTCACCCTGCCGCTCTTCCTGGAGCTTCTGACACAGGATCATGGTCGTCTCCAACATCTGAACCTCGGGTTGCTGCACCTCACAGAATAGAAGCTCTGTGGTTGAACCCGGTGGAGCTTTCCTGTTCAGACCAGGTTAGACAAGTCCCTCCTTGGCAGCTGGAAACCCTCTACAAGAACTACCTACCTTGCCAAGTGGAAGAGCTTTTCAATCTGGTCGGCACAGTGCCATTTGTTCCTGACGCTAGCCTCAGTGCCGCTTATTCTGGACTACCTCCTCCATCTGAAGCAGCAAGGGCTTTCAATATCATCAATAAGGGTTCACTTGGCTGCCATCTTGGCCTTCCACCTGGGCGTGAAGGGCTGCTCTGTCTTCGCTAACCTGATAGTCAGCCGACTTCTAAAAGGTCTCGACAGGCTATACCCTCATGTCTGGCAGCCTGTCCCGGCTTGGGACCACAACCTGGTCCTTTCTAGACTCATGGGACCACCCTTTGAACCCTGGGCGTCATGCTCCCTGCTCTACCTCTCTTACAAGGTCGCGTTCCTGGTAGTGATAACCTCGGCCAGGAGCATGTCTGAACTTAAGGCTCTCACATTAGAGCCCCCTTACACCGTGTTCTATAAGGACAAGGTTCACCTCAGACCTCATCCTGCTTTCCTACCAAAGGTTGTATCACAGTTTCACATCAACCAGGACATCTTTCTCTCGGTATTCTACCCTGAGCTGCATTCCAGGGGCAGAGAGCAGAGACTTCACTCACTGGATGTCCGTAAGGTGCTAGCCTTCTACATTGAGAGAACGAAACTATTCAGAAAATTGGTCCAGTTAGTCATAGCAGTGGTGGATAGAAAGAAAGGTCTGCCTGTGTCGTCACAACGCATTTTGTCATGGAACACGTTCTGTATTCGTGAGTGCTACAACCTGGCTGGGGTTCCTGCACCTCTAATCACTGTGCATTCCACCAGGGCATAGGCTTCATCAACAGCATTCCTGGCTCAGGTTCCCATTCATGGTCCTCCATTCATACTTTCTCCACACACTATGCGATTACCCAGCAGGCCAGAAATGATGTGGCGTTCAGACGAGCAGTGCGCCAATCAGTGGACAACTCCGACCCCGCCTCCTGAACTTGGGCTTGGGAGTCATCTGACTGGAACTGACATGAACAAGCACTTGAAGAAGAAAAAACAGTTACTCGCCTTCTCGTAACTGTTGTTCTTCGAGATGTGTTGTTCGTGTCCATTCCAATACCCACCCTCCTACACCTCTTTCGGAGTTGCTGGAAAGAATGAACTGAGGGGGTGGTGGGTTGAGAGGGCCCTTTATTGGGTGCCATGAAGGGACAACTCCAGCAGGTGCCCAGGCCGACCCCATGGATGCTGCTAGGGGAAAAATCTTCCGGCTACTGTGCATGTGTGTGTGCACACACCTGGTTGGAATGGACATGAACAGCACATCTCGAAGAACAACGGTTACAAGAAGGTTAGTAACCATTTTTTACTCAGTCTGTGCAGTAACTGTGGTTCTTAAACATGTGTGTCCCTACAGTTGCTCCACTATACCCGCCCTCTGCTTCAGAGGTATCTGTTATGATTCTTCGTGGTTGAGGAGGAACTGAGGGTGGTTGAACTGCGCAGTGCTGTATAACAACAGCATGGGGAATGAGGCTGACTAGCATGAATATATGGGCTGAACAGGCATGGCTAAGAGAAATCTCTGAGCAAAGATGCAGGGAGCGATAGTAAATCTAGAGTGGAGCACCCGTAGGGGGACACATCTCAAAGAACCACAGTTTATGCACAGGGTGAGTAAACATTTCTTTTTGTACTCAGAAATATAATGGATCTATATGGAAGATTTGTATGTTCTAAAAATGTGGTCATGTTTTCAGTATAATTGATTGCATTGCTAATAATCATTCTGTTGTTACATTTACAGGACATATACTTTTGTGTACTGGATGCAACGGAAGGACTCTTACGTGGTACTAGGAACGTGCTAGCAAATATTTTTCTACCAGCTATCCTTGCAACAAGTAATTGGGGTGCTTTAAGTCAAACCACACAGGGAACAATTGAAAAACAGAGTTTCATAGAAACCATTAATAGATATCTTTCATTTTTAGACGGTAAGAATCAGATTGAGTAAACAATCAGTCCGCTTAAAAATTACTTTTTAAAAACAGTAGAGTTGTTATAAACATGGGAAAACATTTCTTTACTTCTACAAGGAAGAATAAAAAGATAAAAACCTCAAGTATAAAAAACAAATATATTTGTATTTATTACATACTTGACAAACTTCAGTTTTAGTGATATAAAATTTTTAATGTAGGGGTCTAATTAGATTTCAGAAAAGCATGGTCTTTTGTGTGTGAGCCAGTAAAATGGCTATTATATTGCAAGACTAATTATTGGCTTATATTCCCAAAGTGAAGTGGTTCACCTTGGTAGAAACAACTGCTGGAGTATGTTCTGTATTTTAATTACTTTATTTTAGGTGCTAGAGTAAGCATAGAGGGAACTGTTGAGTTAAAAAAGATGGATCACATTGACTTTTCTAAACTTCAGTCCTTTGAGGAAGTGACAGCAGCAGCTGCTAATTCTGATACAGTTCGTCAACTAGAGGAAGTGCTTATGATATGGTATAAACAGATTGAACAAGTAAGTTGATTTAACATTTATATCCCCTGGTATAGAATTAAGGAGGTGTCTGGAGTCCATTTGTACTAAGTGCTATACAAGCACTTGCTATCTTTGTCACAATCTAATTAGAAACAAGAGTTTCTCAACAGTGAGTGTAACAAACCAGTAGAAAGGAGGGGACAGTAGGAAAAGAGAAACAGCAAGGAGGACATATGTTAACATAGGCCAGCTATGTCTACAGTCGGATGGCTTCAAATCTTTTAATATCTATCTGTCTGATACTAGTAGTGGAAGTGGATGTAGCTTTGATAATTTACACCCTAAGGATCTGTCCCCTGATATTTATCTCATCTTACTAATATTTTTATAAATGAGAAATATCAAGGAACAGATCTCTATTTATATAAGATATTGGTAACATAAGATACATATCAGAGGGCACATCCTCTGCTGTTATATATTGTCATTGCTCTGTTGACTTCAGTGGAGCTCTTTTATGATACCAGCTGAAGGTCTTTCCCCTGAAGTCCATATCAGCTATCTACTTAACCGTTATCAGTTGGCAGCTTACTGCAGGTGAAACAGGTATTGCAGCATCATCAAGCTGCAGTGCTTGCAAATTTCCTTGGTACATGAATCCCTAAATCCACCAGATGAGAGGAACCTTTCAAAAAAGTATTACTAATTAAAACAATCTCTTCCTCATTGTTTTCTCTTAAAATAAAAATAAATGATCAGTTATTTTCAAAACTCATAGTCCCTGATTCAGGAAACCACATAAACACATGCTTTCGTCCATTCTAATTTAGGACAGCACTTAAGCACTTGTTTAAGTCCCATTGACTTCACATCAAACATACGATTAGGTGCTGTCCTGAATAGGGATGCTTTCCTGAATCAGGCCTGTCTGTATGCCATTAGCAGTGTGTATGGTGTTTTTTTTAGTGTTTGTATTTTTGGAATGTTTGCCTTGGCGCTCTGTGGAATGCCTGATCCGGCCTCTAAAGTAATCATTAGTGTGAAATATAATCTTCAACCTGGCGATGTTTGTGATTCATGCCAGCTGGGTAGATGTTTCCATTATGAGAAACCAAATGCATACAAGAAGAGATTTTAGTGTTTCAATTTTAACTTTGGAATTAGAGTATCTGTATAAATAATGCTTAATCTTCAAGTGATTGTCCACATGGATTCACTCTTGATGAACATGTGACCCATGTGTGCAAGGTCAAATTTTTTGAATAGAAGTGTCAGTTGGAGCTGTGCCTGTGCCCATTTGCCATCCTGCTTCCTACAGCAGAGGGTATAAAAGGCAGAGTGGCTGCAAACCATGCTGAGTTCCCTTTTACTGCTTCTGGCTACTAGATGAAACCCACAGTATCCACATTCCTTTCTTTGCGAGGAATTAGAAAGTTTTTCAGGTTTAAAGTTTTAGTAGTTAGATTTTCTTTGCTGTTTGACTGGTTTTTGTTTGTTTGTTGTTTGTAATCTTAGTTAGAAGTAGAGGTAGGTTTTCTACTCTGTTCTGGGTCTTTCCTTGGCACATACCTCCCTCTATGAGAGGTTTCTACCTCTCCATGCCCCATGCACATACTCCCACTGAACAGGGGGCTACCCACCTGTGTATAGCTCAAATGGTAGATCCTAAGTTACTGGGCTTCAAGATCTGGCTGTCTTGTGATGCTGCCATCCCAGTCAATGAGGCCATACTTGGTGTGCCATGGCAAGGGACTTGTTCTGGCACACTGTTCTATCTGTAAGTCCTTTTCAAGGAGGACCCAGAAGGCCAAGGGGTGAAGGTGAGGCTGTTCCTACTGGAATGCTTGATGCAAGTGTCCTTTGACTGGGAAGATCCTCAGAGAAAATACTGACACTGGGTCTGCTGCACATGATCAGGACTCCAATTAGCCGTGATACCATCCTGAGCTCCTGTTCTGCCTCATGGAAGTCTTCTGCATCAGCCACACTGGAGATGGTACTGGAGTGTAGCCACAGGGAATATCACTCTAATGAGCAGAGCCGGTAACGACTCCCTTGCGGGGAACAGGGACAGAAAGCCTCTCCTAAGACTTGGGCATTGAGAGGTCTTAAGGTTGATACCCATACCAAGTTCTTAGTATCCAAACCAAAGTCAGCACCGACTGGCTCCTCTAAACATAAGGACCATGCTGCCACCAGCACAGAAAGAGGCCCCATGATCTTGGCACTGACTGCCACGTTACCAAGCACTTTGGCCCCAAAGACAACACCAAGTACTGTGACTGCAGTGAGGATTCTGTACTACCCATCTGGGCACCAATAGAGATTAGTGAAGACACAATTCTCCTTCACTGTCACTATTGCAATACACCACACCCAAGAGGAGATGTAAGGTGGTGGTGGTTGGGGAGTCCCTTCTGAGGGGGATGGAGGCATCCATCTGCCAACCTGACTGATGTTTCAGTAAGTGTGCTGCCTGCCTTGAGCACATATCAGAGACATCATAGAGAGGTTGCTGAGGCTTATCCCTCCTCTGACCATTACCCATGCTGCTCATCCATGTGGGTATTAGTGATATTGCCAGGTGTGACCGTGAGCAGATCAGCAGTGACTAGAGGGGTCTGGGAACAAGAGTGAAGGAGTTAGGGGTGCAGGTGGTGTTCTTGTCCATTATCCTGGTTGAAGATATGGGCCTAGGCAGGGGGAGACACATCCTGGAGATGAATGCATGGCTGTGCAGATGGGGTTGATGTTATGGCTTTGGATTCCTGGATCATCAGGATGCTGTTCAAGGAACAAGAATCATCACTTGATCATCGGCCTGGTTTGTTCATTCCCTTTGAAGCATCTGGCATTGGCCACTGTTGGAAGACAGGTTACTGGGTTAGATGGACCATTGGTCTGACTCAATATGGCCATATTCTTATGGGATGCTGTTCCAGGAAGGAGGACTGCTGGGAAGAGATGGGGTCCTCTTGACTAAGAAGGGGAAGAGCCTCTTCTCACACTGACAAGCCAACCTGGTAAAGAGGGCTTTAAACTAGCTTCACAGGGGCAGATGATGAAAGTCTACAGGTAGGTATAAAAAGGAGAACTTAACAGAGGGCTAGATGTTTGAGGGGGAATGGAAAATTATGATAGTCATGGGAACAGCAAGAGGGAAAACTGGGGGAATCTGTTAACAACTAGATGTCTGTATGCAGATGCAAGGACTATGGGGAATAGAGATGGAGAACTTGAAGTATAGGTAGACAAGCTAAATTATGACTTAACTGGTATTGCTGAGACTTGGTGGGTTAAATCTCATGCCTTGAATATTGGTATAGAGAAGTATAGCTTGTTCAGGATGGACAGATAGCAAAAAAAAGAGGCGATATTGCATTATACATCAAGAATATATACACTTGTTCTTAGGTCCTGAAGGGCGTGGGAGGCAGACCAGTTAAAAATCTGCGTGAAGATAAAAGGGGGGAAAACAGGGTGATGTCATGGTAGGGGTCTACTGTTGACCAGCAAATCAGGAGGAGGAGACATTTGTAGGACAAAGAACAGAAATGTCCAAAACACGAGACCTGTGTTTTAAGGGACTTTAACTACCCAGGCATCTGTAATAAAAATAATACGGCAAGACCCAAAATATCCAGTAAGTTTTTAGAATGTATTTGGGACTACTTCTTATTTAAGAAGGTAGATTGGATAACCAAGGAGGTGGCTATTTTAGAGTTGAGGAATTTTCTTACAGCCTTACCAACATTGGTCCATGTTAAGAAAATCTAGGGAAAAAGGAGTTCAGGAGTCCTGACAGTTTCTCAAAGAGACAATATTAAAGGCATAATATCCTGATATGAAGGAAAGAGAGGGAGAATAGTAAGAGGCCAATATGAGTCTATCTGGAGCTCTTTAATGACCTGAAAATCAAGAAGGCATCCTACCAAAAGTGGAAACAGACAGATTGCTAAGGAGGAGTACAAGAGATTAGTGCAAGCACGTAGGGGCAAAATTTGTGGGTATGTTTACACAGCACACTAAGCCCGGGCCAAGTTTAAGCCCTAGCCACCCTTCCATCCACAAAGAAATCAGTCTAGGATGACCAGATGTTCTGATATTATTGGGACTGTCCCAATATTAGGGGCCTTGTCTTATATAGGCAACTATCCCCCTCCCCCCGCCCCCCCCCCCCCCCAAAAAAAAAAGTATCCCGATTTTTCACACTTGCTATCTGGTCATCCTGAATCAGCCTGACTTGGGCCAGTAACCCCTCTGGACTTGGGCCCTTCGACCCTGCTAGGGGGGTTGGTCAGAGACCAAGTCCTTCTGTGATGTGGGTCAAAGCCCAGGCATTTTGCAGCATGGATGCAGCTCAAGTCCGGGTTGGCAGATTTGGGTCTGGAGAGTCTGTCATCACTATCCCATAATCCCCTTAGGTGTGCTTTCCAGCCCTTCCAGCCCAAAACTTCCAATTTGCTTCCCAGGAACTGGAAGCAATTTCTTGATTCAGATATAGCTGCTTGGTCTTTAACTCTTCATTTCCACATGGACTGCTCAATTGGAAACATAGTCAACCCTGACATATATTAGCTATGACCAGCACAAAGATTAAGTCCTGCATGAAGCATGCTACTAGGTGGCCAGAGGGACACAGCTTGTTTCTGGTTAACCTCTGGTGCAAGTTGAGCAAGACATTTGACTTCAGTAAGAACATAAGAAAGGATCATGTCTTCAAAGCTATATCCAAGTATCTGGAGATGTTGAGGATCGACTGGATAGCAGAACAATGCAGAAAGTGAATGAAGCATCTCAATGTAGACTGCTGCAAAGTTAAGGATGCTAATGGCACTTCTGAGAACTCCCTGTCTTCCTACCTCTTTTATGAGGAATTCAGCTGGGTTCTGGGAACTGTAGTGAGCACAGAGCTCACAGTGGTGCATGACAATCTGCTGAGCAGAGATGGCACTCTTATAGCCCCCCTGCCCTTGGTCACAGACACTGCTGGAGAAGAGCTAGTCACTGGAGGAAGGGCAAGAAGTGACCCTGATGCTGAGGCTGATAACCAGTGAAGCTATGCTGCTGGGACAGCTACAGCTGGGAAGCAGCTAACTTCAGAACAGGCATCAGAGGAAGAGCCTGGTAAGTTTCTGTCACCATGTTCGTTTTTATTAATATATGGATGTGAATGATTTATGGCTTATGGCCCTATGAAGTATTAATACAAGCCGTGGTTTTAGTGTGCTTCTGGTCAGGGAAGAACCTATGACATTCACTAGTACTCCCTTCTCTCTGACACCACGTAGGGTTCAATATGAACACCACAGAAAGGAAAAGGTTAAGCAGTTATAACATTTTTACTAGTTCCTCACTGTTGGGATTCCTTCTGAGACCTTTTTCAGTAGTCTTATCCAGAAATCTTGTCCACTTCTTGGAGAACACTTCATCCAGTTCTCTAGGATCCAAAAAACTCAGACTCCAGATTTCATCACTCAGGTTCCTTTATTTGACATATCGCAAACCTATGCTCAGTTGATCAGACCCAAGCATGGGTGGGTGTAAAATGTGCCACACATCCAACATTACATAGAAAACCTCTTCCTTTTATATACATTTACACATTACATTGTGTTTATTATACACTGTATTACACATTTTTGGATTGTCTTGATTACTTTGCAGGAAGCAATCCCTGTACAGCATGCTCCATTGCCACCTTCAGCTACAGCCCCACATCTTGAGTCCCCTTCCACGCTATTGTGTCCTGCAGACTATGCGGCCTTTCCTCAATTCGGGGGGTGCTGGACCATGTCACAGGCAATGAACACAGTAGCATATAGAACAGAGAAATGTACCCTGTGAATTCATCCAGTCCAATTGCAATCCACACATGCAAAACTCACCAGAAAGGCCAAGGAGACCAGGGGGCAGGGGAGACCCAGGAATAGCTGGACATGTCATTTCAGAACATGCACCTTTCACTGTTTTGGCACTGTTTGCTTGTTGTTTGTATGTGTTGTTAGTAGTCAATCTGCCTTTCTGGTTCTTACAGTGATATGTAAATATCTCTATAAAATAAAGCACACAAGGCTACAATAGCAAGTTTTATTATGTGTAATTTAAAAGTGGCACAAATCGTAATGAGTGACATCACATGTACAGTCTCAATAAATTTCATCATAAAAATTTACGAAGCTTCATCACAGCAATCCATAAACTTTGAGTTGCAATACATTGCCAGTGTTCATAAAATACTTATCTCCATACATTTCATGAAAGTGTTTACAAAATTCATAATACGTAATACCAATATACTGAAAAAAAATCCCACAGCTGCCATACACCCATCCGCAGCACAACCTCAAATACCATTTCATTCCCCCTCATGCATTGGACCATGCAAATCCAATATGTAGGAGCACAAAACATCCCTGATTTCTATTGTGCTTATGGATCTAGCACCAGTCATGAGAGGTGCTCTAACTGGCTGCATGTACCAGTTCAAATTAAAAGATTCCCCCTTGTACTTGCAGACATTGTGCAGACTGCACTGGCAACACTAGCATCCAAATGGTTTTAAAGGCAGCACCTATGGAATTTCAATCTGCCAAATGCACATTTCACCACCATCCTACAGCTACTGAGTGTGTAATTGAACATTCTTTGCCAGCTCTTCTGAAATCAGGATACAGTTTCATAAGCTATGGCAACAGGAGATAAGTGGGGTCCCTTAGAATAACAGTCGGGACAGTAACCCCATTTATAACAATGCCATTCAGTGGAAATAATGTCCTAGCTTGTCTTTAAACATAAAATCCTGATCTGTAGAGCACCTTGCAAGTGCATCTCATGTTAGTGTCCATGATTCTGCTCTGTGGTTGACAAGGGCTTGCATAACAATGGAGTAGAACCCTTTGTGGTTTATATACTCATGCAGTTCTTGTAGAGGCCAAACTATAGTCCTATTAGTGGCTCTGGAGCTGTTTGGAAAGCCCAATCTCTCAAAGCCAGCAATTATTTCAGGACCATTTGTGAAGCTCCCCACCTTTGGATATATCATAATCCTGATCAACTCACAAACCTCTGCCATAACAATCCCCACAGTTGATTTGCTAACTTCAAACTGGTTAGCCACAGATATGTAGCAGTCTGGGGTAGCCAGCTTCTAGATGGCTATAGTGACCTGCTTCTGGACCAGCATGGACTCCCTCATGAAAGTGAGTGTTTTGGTGCAGGATGGTTGATGTAAGCTGATCACAAACCTCCAGGAACGTCTGCTTCTTAATGTGAAAGTTCTGTACCCACTGTTGGTCGTACCAGGTCTGGATGATAATGAGATCACATAAGTCTGTGCTTGTAACCCTGCTCTAGAAGCACTGGTTTATGTAGGGGGAATCTGCAGCTAAAACAACAGGCAAGAGCAGTTTCAACTGTGTCACAGCTGGCATGTCAGCATCCCCCTCCAAGAGATGCCTTTGGCAGTTCAGAAACTGCTGCCGAAATGCCCACCAGCATCTTGCAGGACCTCCACCTGATTTCCAAAATCAGTCTAACAGCATGAGGTGGGGAAGTTCTAATTTGTGCTCTGCTATAGGTGCAGTAGCGTCCCTGTGCCTGGGATCGGAGATCTTTGGTAGCAATGCCTGTTGGGCTGCACATGCACTCCTCCCCATCTGACGCCATGAGCGGTGTCTATGTAGCACTGTGCAGTCCAAGCACTCTCAGTTCCTTTTCAACCACCCTTGGTCTTGGACGGAATCCTGAGAAGAGCCCTTCATACCTCTATAGTACTTTTAGTAATAGTAGTGTTTCCATTATAACTTCGTAGTTATTAGCTGTTTCCCTTATTTTTCTTTTTTCCCCCTTTCATTTTTTTCCCTTTGCTCTTTCCTCTCCATTATTCTTTAGATTAGTGTAGGTTTCCTTATTTCTATGCCCTTCCAAAAAGTTCTCCCTTCTCAGGGGGCTATGCCGAGATCCCCCGGGTTTAAGAGGTACTTCTCATGTTGTGAGGCCATCCCCATAAGCAACAGTCAGTCACTCATGGTGTGTATGTTGCGTGGGGTGAGGGGCATGTATCACAAAAGTGCCCCCACTGCCTCAAATTGAAAGCGCTGTCCAGAAAGGACCGTGAACTGAGACTAAAATTTTTATGAATGCGGAGTTCACTGCGACCAGCTTTAGACCCTGGTCTCAATACCTCTCCTGCGCAGTAGTCACCATTGGCACAGTCATTGGCTGACCCCTACATGCCGCACACCACTAACAGAAAATATATGTTCTCCCGCCCAGATGAGAAGAAAGGGGCCCTGAACTCACCCATCAGGGAGCCACCTCAAAGAAAGGCATCCCTTGTGAGGTTGGTAGCCTTGATATCTTCCAGGGCGAGACTTAGCTCTTACGACCACCCACGCATCTCTGCTACTGGCGCTAGGGAGAGGTCCAAGAGCCCTAAATGTGCAGGACCACATATAGTAACACTGTCACTTGGGAACAAGAAGGACAGTTCAAAGATTTTCAAATCAGCACTGACTGCCTCAACTGAAATGACTTTGAGTGCCTTGACACTGACCAAATAATCAGCATTGACCAAGCCGTTTGCAGTGGCCAAGCCCTCCGCACCAGCCAGGTCTTCAGCACCAACCAAGCCCTCAGCACCAATGCAACCCTCGGCACCGTCTACTGTTTGCTCTTCTTGGCACCAGCAATGTCCTCAATCTCTGCACAACCACTGGTACTGATGATGCTCCTACTGGTACCATAGAAGTTTCTATACCCAAGAAACCAGATTGTCCCTGACACTCCAGAGTCACTGCTTCTCTGTGCCAAGCTCCCCATGGCTCATACCTCTTCCCTGGAGACACAACACCGTTGTCCTTCACCACCAAGGACCACACAACCATTTCTAGCAAGGAGGAAGAGGTGGAGTACTCCATTGCACCTCGTACCCCACCATCATATCAAGGGCAGCCACACAAAGAATAATCTTTTAATCCTTGATACCCATTCCCAGAGACCAGAAGTGAACCAGGTTTCTGGTAGGGACCCCCCATGGATGCAAACCCATATGCCACTTCCCCCACATTGGCCCTATTGGGACCCTTGGGCCGTGTATAAGGCACACTTTCCCAACCTCCCACGAGCAGAGACACTCTCCATCCTCATCAGTCTCTAGATTGCCTGGCCCTCAACCAGAATTACTAGAGGAACAGTTTATGCCACCAGCCCACTTCTCCTGATGAGGCCATCATGCCACCACCACCAACATCAGCAAATGACTTTAAACAGTTCCAAGAACTGTTCTGCAGGATTGTGGATTGCCTCCAGATCCCCCTGGAGGAAGTCAGAGAGCAACAGCACAAGTTTCTCAACATCTTGCATGCTTGCACATTGGCAAAATTCACACTCCCGATCAACAACACCTTGTTGGACCCTGCCACCGTGATCTGGCAGACGCCAACATGAATACCACCCATCTGCAAGCCAGCAGAAAAGAAGCACTATGTCCCCACTAAGGACATGGAATTTCTCTTTTCCCACCCTACTCCAAACTTCTTCATTGTCAATGTGGTGCAAAAGAAGGGGCGACAACACCATTCTAGGACTATCCCTACGACAGGGACTGGAAGAAGCTAGATTTCTTTGGTCGCAAAGCACACTCCTCAGCAACTCTCCAGTTCTATATTGCTAATTATGAGGCACTGCTAGCCAAATATAATCACATCAACTATTCCAAGTTTCAGGAATTTAGCCAACACCTTCCAGAGGACAAAAAAGAGCAGCTCCAGGCACTGGTGATGGAAGGACAACTTCTGGTCCACGTGGCGCTGCAAGCCTCTCTGGACACCACGGATGTGGTGGCCCACTCTGATGATTAGATGAGCCTCATGGCTTCACCAGAGAGGTGCAGACCACTGTGAAAGATCTGCCCTTTGAAGGATCTAAACTCTTCGCTGAGTGCATGGATGAGTCCCTGCATTCTTTAAAAGATTCTAGAGTAATGCTGCATTCACTTGGTATACATGCACCAGCACCAGAGAAGACAGGAAGATATCAACATACCCCAAGGTCTCAACCTCCACATTTCACCCCTCAGTAGTAATATGACACAATGCAGGTGACAGAGACCTCCTCCCACACAGAGACACACACCAGTGCAATGGACTGTGCCCCTCCCCCCATCCAGCTCCAAACAACAATTTTGAAAATTTGGTTGAGGCCCCAAGATGCCTTCCCCTGATCCAGGTGCTGCAACCATCTCCAATAACCCATCAATTTGTCTACTCCTTGACCCACTTATACTCATCATGGTGACAAATCACCATGGACAAGTGGGTTCTGGAAATTGTCAACAAAGGGTATTCCATTCCTCTCTCTCTGCAGCATACCTACTCGGACACCAGAACACCATGGCAGATTCATTAAGCAGGAGATCCTCACAAGTCCATGAGTGGGAGTTAGACACAAGAACCGTACAATACATATTCAACCACTGGGGATTCCCAAGCGGTTGATCTCTTCGCCTTCACAATTCTGCTCAAGAGTGGATTTGGGTCACTGATCTCTGGGAGACAGCTTCCTCATACATGGGCTGCACCCTTACTCTACACCTTTCCACCCTTTCCCTACTGCTCATAGTACTTCACAAGATACAGATGGAACAAGCCAGAGTCATTCTCATAGCCCCATCCTGGCCAGGACAGATATGGTATCTTTACCTCATGCACACGATGGTCTGTCCACCAATCACCCTGCAGTTGACTTCACACCTCCTCTCGCAGGATGCAGGCCAAATCCTCCATGTGAACTGAGAACTTTTCCACCTGAAGGCATGGCTCCTTCATGGTTTCAAGATCCAGAGCTGACCTGTTTGGAAGAGGTAAAGGAGATTCTTTTAAATAGAAGACGTGCTACAACTTGCTATACTTATCTGCATAAATGGAAAAGATTCTGGACTTGGTGCGATACCAACCATGTCCCAGCAACGAACCATTCATTCTAGACTATATTCTAGAACTTAAAAGATTAGGACTGTTCACAAGCTCCGTTTGTGTACATCTGGCTGCCATTACTGCATTCCATCCCAAGATAGAAGTTCATTCCATATTTATCCAACCATTAACAAAAAGATTCCTTAAGGGCCCTCAAAACCTTTACCCTCAAATCCGAGACCCCACCCCACCTTGGGATCCCGGACTAGTTTTGTGCCGTCTCACCAGCTCTCTGTTTGGACCCATGGCAAAGTGCTCCTACATACATCTATCCATGAAAACAGAATTTCTCATCACCTTCACTGCTGATTCCTTGTGACTACATTGACTGGTTAGTCAGTTCACAGCATTTAGTTAGTCCTTGATGTCCTTCTTGGATGAGGTTTAGGATTTTTCCTCTCATTTCATTTGGAAATAAGATGCAGTCACCTTTCATCACAAGTCCACTTGGCTCATTTGTCCACATACTGCAAAGTACTCTTGTTACTTCCTTAATTTCCATTAGATACTTAGGCCACCCACCCCTAATGTAACTTAGAACTTCTTGAAACTGTTTCTGTCAATGTTGCTTATTGTAACTGGTATAGTCTATTTTCTGACACTGGTCTTTATGCATCCACATAGGCCTGTATGTCATTTTCAAGTTCACGGGTAGTTGAGTGTGATGCTGGGGTCCGTGACAGTCTTTTTGCTACTACCACATTTTCCACCAGGAATGTATTTAGCAATTGGGTTAAATTACATTAACTTTATCAGTAGACATTGGCATCTTAGAGGTGTTTGATCCAGGTCTTTTCCATTGATGAAGGTTGTAAGTGATTTATGGTCTGTTATCAGTGTAAAAGCATCCAATCCACACAGACATCTGTAGAAGTTTTGACATACCTATACAGTTGCCACACACTCCTTTTCAATCTATGCATATAGTTTGTCTGCTTGTGCGAGTGTGCAAGAGCAAAATGCAACTGCCTTCTACACAGATCCATGTTATTGCAACAGTACACCAGCTATGCCACAGCCGATTGTTTGGAGAATACTGTAGCTCCTTTCACTTTGAGAAGAAAGTCATGCAGTGTTGGGAGGATGCATTTTTCAGTCACAACTTTTTCATTTAGTCTTTTACGATCCACACAGATTTGTATTTTTCCATTTTTCTCTGTAACTGGTACTATTGGGGCACACCAGGGTGCTGGCTCAGATTTTCTCAGTTATGCCAATCCATTCCATTCTCTTTAACTCAGTTTCCACTTTATGAAGTAATGAGAATCCTGTGGTGTATGTACACTGTATGATTTAGCATTGCCTTTTACGGTTATTTGTACTGAGTCTCCTTTCAAAAGTTCACTATCACCAAATGTTCCATTGAATTCTTCCACCTTTCTCACAAGGCCCATCATAGCTGCCATGATGCAGCTGGGTAGGTTGTCGGTCTTTGATCTTTTGATCACATATGCTCTGAATACATAGCTTTTTGTCTTTGTAAATTGTTTCTGTGATGAACTGGCTTGTGCAGTTCAGAATATCTCCAGGGCTAGTCAAGGCTGAGTCATGATTTCAGCTCTGGGAGGCATTGAAAGTGATTGTAAGTCCCTTCTGAGATGATGGTCACATCTGCTCCTGAGTCAGTTTTAAAGTCAAATAGTCTTTTCAGTTCACTCTCCAGACAGGTTCTGTGTCATCATGGGTGATAGATTACAGAAACAATGGTTCTTGATTGTAATAAGCTGCAAAAATTATATATTCTATGCATGTTTTCCATATTTTACTTTAGTTGGACACACATCTTGAGCTGTGAAATTTTCTACTTCTTGTGTAATTAGTCTAAAATGCTTTTTGCAGTTTGCCTGAAATCTGCCCCTCTTAGTCTCAGGAGTCTTTTGGTAATTACTCTTAGCATCTACAGCTTCTAAGTGTGACAAAGCTCTGTCCTTGTCTCCGTGGGTCCCGCGTTTCCTGGCGGATTTCACAAGCCTCAGAGTCTCACTGTGACCCTCCACGTAGCCCTTCTCTCTCTAGAGGCAAGGGTCATAGCCTACTGAGCCATTTTCATCATAAGCCAACAAGGTGGGGTGAGGTGAGGAGAAGCTCTCCTCCCTTGCACAGTCTCTGTTGTCTACCAGTGATTAATTGGGGGGCAAAAGAGGAACCCAGGCCCACCCTCTACTCCGGGCTCCAGCCCAGGGACCCTAATAGTATCAGCTATGGTAGCTGACTTTTTAGAAACAGGACGCATACAATTCCCTGGACCACTTCCCCACAGCAGCCCCCACTTCCTCAAGATCCACTTTACCCTTACCTCAGGGCCTCCTTCCTTATGCCTGATATGGTTTGTACTGCTCAGTCTCTCCAACAGCGTGACTTTCTCCTACAGCTCCTGACACGCGCACCCACCTGATTGGCTTCAGGTGCCCCAACCAGCCTAGCTGTCCTCCCTGCCTTCTGGAAAGATCTTAATTGGCCCCAGGTGTCTTAATTAACCTGGAGCAGCTGCCATTTGCTTGTCCTGGTACCAGGGATTTGTTTAGCCTGTGGCTAATATATCTCTCTCCCATTACTTTACGATAGCCATCTGGCCTTGTCCCATCATATAAGTTAGTTTCAGATTTTTCAAGTTTGAGAAGTTGCCCTTGGTTTTCTGTTTTACTAGCTCAGACTGCTTTTCTGTTTTCTGTGTGTAGGGCCTATTTTTAATTGTAGCTGCTGTGAAAGGCTTTTGTCTGATAACCCAATAATCAGCCTATCTCTGATATTTACGTGTATTGCATTCACAGAATGACAGTTTTCAGCCAGTGCATACAGAATTCTTATAAAACATTCAACATTTTTACCTGGTTCTTGAATTCTCTGGTGAAAGCATGCTCTTTCATAAACTTTATTTCTCGGCGGTATAAAGTATGTGTCAAACATTGCCCAAACTCTTTTATAGTCATCTTTATCACAGTCTTCAGTAAAGGTGAATGATTTAAAGATATGCTCTGCCTGCTTCCCCATAGCAAAAATTAAAGAGCATACCTCGCTATATGTCCAGTTTCCTTGTGGAGTTTGTTTGCAATGTGAAATCTTGCAAAATATTGCTTTCAGTCTGTCTATTCTGAAGGTTTTGTCAAAACAGAAGTTCTGTGGGGCATTGAAGAGTAGCATGTTGATGAGATCATGCAAACTCTGTTGCTTTTCTTTCCTTCTGTCTGCAATCTGTGTTGATTTGTTCCTTCTGTTTCTGTTCTCCTCTTGTTCTCCTCTTGCACTACTTTACTTCTGATAGCATATCATGTATACCTTGTACACAGTACTGCAGGTCAAGCTTTTGTACCAGATATGGACTGGCTACAGAGCTTCCTTACCAGGGTCATACAACATAGATGTGTCCATGATAAGATCTTTAATGTAGTGCCAGGTGTGGCTGAGGTTAGCTTAAATAAGATATGTTATACTCAGTGCTTATAATACTGTTCAGCCTTCCATTTCATCTTGCTCCTGCAGGTATCCAGTGTCACCAGACCTGTGGCTGACCAAGGAGCCCTCTGCAGCTCTGCTGTCACAACCTCACTCTCTCCTTCCCTTGACAACAATGCTGCAGAGGGCTCTCTGAGCTGCTACAAGGCCAGTGACACCTGATCCCTGCAAATACAAGTATGGGGGGAGGCTGCACTTGTGCCTTCTGTTACCTATGGCTGTTTTTTTCATCCATTTCAGTGTTTCAGCTAAAATTGAAGTTTACCGACATCTGTTGATTTAAATTGAAGCCTGCCAAGCCTACCTATGAGAAAAGGTTAAAAAAACTGGGCCTGTTTAATCTTGAGAAAAGAAGGCTGAGGAGGGACCTGATAACAGTCTTCAAATATGTTGAGTACTGTTATAAAAGACGATAGTGATCAGTTATTCTTCATGTCCACTGAAGGTAGAACAAGAAATAATGGGTTTACTCTGCATCAAGGGAGATTTAGTTTATGTGTTAGAAAACTTTACAATTATAAGAATAAGCAAACACAGGCTTTCAAGGGAGGTTCTGGAACACCCATTGTTGGAGGCTTTTAAGAACAGGTTAGATAAACACTTGTCACGGGTGCTCTAGGTGTACGTGGTCCTGCCTCAGTGCCAGCGACTGGATTTGAGGACCTCTCAAGGTCTCTTCCAGAACTATATTTCTGTGATTCTATGTCCAGCTCTCTGTCCTGGCTGATTTAAGTTCTCCTTCCGAGGGATTCTAATTAACAAATGAACTAAGAGTGGGTTGTGACCTTCCCTGCCCTTTACACGCTCTACTACAGGAAGCAGGAGGGTGCTTAGGGTGTGGGCGAACCTCCAGAGGAAGCTGCCATTCCAAACAATCCATTCTCATGTTCATGGGGTGCATACACACCAAGAGTGGAATCTGTGGGGACAATATATCTTGAAAAAACATAGTTATTGTAGGATAAGCAACATTTCTTTACATAGAGTAAGAAATATCTAAACTAGAGATACAAACTTTGTTTTATATTGTGACAAAGCTCTGTCCTTGTATCCTTGGGTCCCACGCTTCCTGGCGGATTTTACTAGCCACAGAGGTTCACTGTGACCCTCCACGTAGCCCTTCTCTCTCTAAAGGCAAGGGTCACAGCCTACTGAGCCATTTTCATCATAAGCCAGCAAGGGAGGTGAGGAGACGCAACCCTCCCTCGCACAGCCTCTGTTGTCTCCCAGTCTCAGTGATTAATCAGGGAGGGAAGGGGGGAGCCAGGGCCCGCCCTCTACTCTGGGCTCCAGCCCAGGGACCCTAATAGTAGGAGCTATGGTAGCTGACTTTTTGGAAATAGGACGTGCACATTTCCCTGGGCCATTACTTCAGGGCCTCCTTCCTTGCATCTGAAATGGTTTGTACTGCTCAATTCCTCCAACAGGGCAGCTTCCTCCTACAGCTCCTGACACACACACCCAACTGACTAACTGGGAGGCTTTTAACTAGTTTCAACCAGCCCCTAATTGGCTTCAGGTGTCCCAGACAACTTAGCTATCTTCCCTGCCTTCTGGAAAGATCTTAATTGGCCCCAGGTGTCTTAATTGATCTGGAGCAGCTGCCATTTACTTATCCTGGTACCAGGGATTTGTTTAGCCTGGGGCTAATATATCTATCTCCCACTACTTTTCTACAGCCATCTGGCCTTGCCCCGTCACAATATTTAAAGTTATTTTATTGATTGCAGGTTCTTATTGAGAGTGAGCAGATGAGAAAAGAAGCCGACGATTCAGGACCATTGACTGAACTAGAACACTGGAAACGTATGTCTGCTAAATTCAATTTTATTATTGAGCAGATCAAAGGACCAAGTTGCAAAGCTGTCATAAATGTTCTAAATGTTGGACATTCCAAACTATTAAAGGTAATTCTTATTTTGTTCCTTTAAAAACTCCTTTGGTTGCTTTGAGCTAGATTTGCAATATTTATTTTACCTCATGGGTCTTTGAGAGGAGAAGTGGGAGAAGAAAGAGGAAAATATAGGGGAGGAGGTACAGTTCATAGTATATGGAGAGAAATAGCATGGGCTATTAGGGAATGTAGAAATAAATTACAATTACTAAAGCTAACTCAAGATAATTTCAGGGCCTGCCTTGACATTGTTTTTTCTGAATATCATTAAGTTTGAGTGATTGCACGTGTCAAATCTACTGTAGATGTGTGTGCTCCCTGTGCACAGAAGTCAGAGATTTTCCCCCTTCAACGGTACCCATTGGGGTGGCTTGAGTGCCTGCTGTCGCTGCGTGCCACTGTATGCTGGTATAAGAGAGTGGAGTTGCCTTCCTCCCCCTCAGTTCCTTCCTACTGCCAGTGACAGTTGTTGGAACAATTCCAGACTTGATTAAGTCAAGAACTTCCCTCATTCTTCTTTGCATATATTTGTAAGTTAGTTGTTTTAGTCAATTTTACGTAGTTTTAGGGCTAGGTGTCCTTTTTTCTCTTTCGGTACTGGGACCAATACCAGAATGATGCCTCACTTCCTGGGGTTTAAGTCCTGCCAGACCTGCTCAAAGCCTATGCCAGTCAACAACTTGTATCCAACCTGCCTGAAATGTTTCAGAGAATCTCACATCAGTGACAAATGTCACATTTGTAAAGGTTTCAAGCCTTGATCAGAAAAAGATGGGGTGGCAAGACTTAAGTGTTTGCTTATGGAAGCAGTATTTTGACCCCCCATTGGTGTCGTCACATGGGCAAAGCACACCAACTACATCAACTTTTTTACGGGGTGCACCGCTGGTGATATCTCTGGCTCTTTGGTCCCATTGCCTGATACTGAAGAAAAGACTCCAACCTTCCTCAGATTCTGCTTCTTCATCAGTATTGAAGTAAGACAGAGGCAGACACTCCACAAAGCAAGTGGGAGAGAGGCCATCCCTAGAACACTCATCATCTTTCATGGGGGATTGCAGCCTCCAGAGCTCGTTCCAGGTCTGTTGAGTCTGTCCCCTGAAGGACATTTGTAGAGCCAAGAGATGGTGCCAATCCCAACAACATCAGAGGCATGTGCAACTGCAAGAGACTTGCTTAGCCTCTTGGTACTGGTATCACCGGCAGTGGAAAGCTTGCAGTCGGTGCTGATGCCTGAGGCTCATACCTCACCGCTTCGAGATCCTGTAGTACTGTGATCCAAACCTCCTCAGAAGCCTGTTTTGTTGATAGGGAAGCCTCCTGTGATATCCCTGCTACCCCCATCCCTGGGCTTGGGCTATCTCTCACCAGTCCCATTGGGATTGGTCCCTCTTCTGTCAGAGGGATCCTCCTCCTCGGACCCAGAGGTGAGGTCCTCCTTATTATGTCTGGGAGATGGCACATCCCCCCATCAGATTTGTTGGGAGCATGGGCTGTGCAGCACTCCAGCAATGGTCCCCAACTTAACCATCAGTGGCCCTTTTGGTGACCACTGGGGCATTCCCCCTCCAGCCATGTCCTCCTTTCAACCTTCTTGGGTGCAGTCATGGAGGGTGAACCAGAGACACGAGCATCAAGAGAACCATTCCCTGGTATATGGTGCTGAGACCGGTATATGAGTATATGGGTATATGGGTATATGGGTATACCGGTATATGAGACCTGGTATATGGTGCTGAGACTGGTATATGGTGCTGAGACAGGCACCAAGATCACCCTTCTCTGGTACAAAGACTAGTACTGAGCAGCCAGAACTCACTTGGGCAGCCTCAGCCACTACCTTAGATATCAGTTGAATGTCTGTCTTCATAACCAGATGAGGCTACAGAGCTATGAAGTTACTCACTGGAGGACTACAGAGCCCACTGAGGTTTAAAAAAAAGGCCTCTGTACTTGATTTTCAGGCAGAAGAGTTGTCTGAGAGCTCTCACAAGTTGGTAGACATCCTGGTGTTGGCAACCCTGGCTAGGGAGGCTCTATCAACTAATGAAGCCATCATGGAACCAGTCAAGGCTCTTTGGCAGACACCCTCCTCCCTGCCCCCCGCCCCCAGCAAAATGAGCCAAGAGGAAGTACTTCGTCCCTTCTAAAAGTTATGAACATTTTTACTATCATCCATCCCCCTCCGGGTTCTTTTGTGATGGCAGCTGCCAATGAGTGGGAAAGACAGGGATAACAAGCTTCCATACCAAAAAGCAAAGACTCAGGGAGGAGGCACAGATACCAGCAAACAGACCTGAAAACAGGGGAGTTTAAATGGGAGTTTGTAAGAGGAGTTTGCGGGGGTGTGTGTGTGTGGAGAAACAGTGTGTGGTGTTCTGTTTTTGTTTTGTGTATGTGTGGTTGGTTTGTTTTTCCTTAATGGGAGCTTAGGAGGGAAGGCTGTGATGGCTACAGAGGCAGCAGTGGTAGTGACCCAAGAAATGGAAGAGACAATGAAGATGGCTGGATGTGGAAATGGCGGGATGTACATTATCCTGGACTGGATATCTGAAAGATGCTTTGTATGTAGTGCTGCCTGATAGATCTGATGGAAGAGACGATCTGAGGTTTGGAGGTGCAGGTAGAAATGATGGTTGAGTTTTGAAGAGGATTTGAACAGATAATGGAGGGAAGGAGAGAGGAGGCTGAAGGGAAAACTCAAATTTTGCAGATGCAACCTGGACTGGAGAACTGTGAAGGTAGAATGCTGGATGAGGAAAGTGGCCAGTGGAAGCTTGTGACTGCAAGAAGAAGGCAGAGGAAAAGACCAGCTAGTGAAGGAGAAATAGAGCTGAGGAACAGGTTTGCTGAGTTGGAAAATTAAGGGGCTAAGCGGGCAGTAACAGAAGGTAGGAGGACAAGGAAGAAGAGCAGCTCGTCCTACAGGAAGAGGAGAAGAGTAAATCGAGGTAGCCAGAGTTCAGAAACCCAGGATGTTAGAGGATAACTCACAGAAGATTGCAAGTGAAAACAAAAGACAAGAGGACTTACAACCAGAAAGAACAGAAGGATAAAGGCTGGAGAATTGTACCAACAACAGCAAGGTGCAGGTCTACATGACTGGGAACTCCCTATAAGAAGAACAGACATGCTTGTCACCATAGCTGATCCAGAGAACTACCGGAGGATGTACTGCCAGGAGCTAAGATGGAGTATGTGGATCTGAGTCTGAAGAGGCTCTCTAGCAGAAGCAGGAAAGAATCCACTGATTGTCCTTCACGTGGGAACAAATGATAGTGCTATATTCTGCTGGAATGCATCAAGGAGACTATTCCTGGCTGGGGAAGATGCTTACAGAAATGGAGGCTCTGGTGATCTTCAGTGGAACTCTACCTGTCCCTAAAGGAGGAGAGTGAAGGTGAGAAGAGTATGATGATCAACAGATGGCTCAGGCTATGGTGCTGTAAGGAGGGTTTTGGAATGTTTGGCCAATGGGAGGCATTCATGGACAGAGGACTGTTTTCATCTGACGGAATCCACCTGAGTAGAGAAGGAAATAGACTTCTGGAATGGAGGTTGGCACAACTAATGAAAAGAGCTTTTAACTAGGAATTTGGGAGAGACAAGTTGGAGATGCTCGTGTAATTGTCACACCTTATTCTAACATTGAGTGGAAGGAAAATCAAGTAAAAGAGGAGACAGCAATGGAGAAAGGAACAACAAAGGGTAGGAGAATGGAAATCAAGATGAAAAATAGTGCCAATACCAATGACACAAAGAGCCAGACAGGTGACACTGGCAGTAAAATGGCTGTACCTAGTTGGGCAAGAATCTGGGTGAAGCCAAGCAGAAACAAGCAAGATGTCTGTATACTAATGCAAGGAGCCTGGGTAACAAAGTGGAGCAATTAAAGCTATTGGTGCAGGAAATGAAACCAGATATTAGAGGGATAACACAAACATGGCAGAATAGTAGTCATAACTGAACTACAAGTATTGAAGGGTATGTGCTGTTCAGGAAAGATAGAAATCAAGGCAATGGTAGAGGAGTAGCATTGTATATTAATGATGAAGTAGAGTGTAAATAAATTAGAAGTGATGGAATGGATAAAATGGAATCTGTTTGGACCAAAATCACTTTGGGGAAGAAAGGTAACAGAGGCTCTTCTAGAATGGTGTTTGGGGTATGATACAGACCCCCCCATGTTCCAATTTGGCTATGGATAGCGATCTCTTTAATATTTTTGATGAAATAAATACTACCAGGAATTGTGTGATTATGGGAGACTTAAATTTCCCAGATATAGATTGGAAGACAAGTACTACTACTAATGGTTGGGCCCAGATATTCCTGGATGTGGTAGCTGACAGATTTCTTCACCAAATAGTCACCGAATCAACAAGAGTTGATGCCATTTTAGATTTAGTATTGATAAGTCGTGAGCATCTCATAGAATAATTGGTTGTAGAGGGCAACCGTGTTTCGAGTGATCATGAATTAATTCAGTTTAAACTAAATGGAAGGATAAATAAAAAGAGTTCTGTCTCTGCCCTTTTGAAATCAAGGACTCTAAACTTTAAATAATTTAAGGGAATTAGTTAGGGAAGTGGACTGGACTGAAGAGTTCAAGGATCTGAATATGAGGAGGCTTGGAATTACTTTGTCAAGTTGCAGAAACTATCTTGATCCTGCATCCCAAGCAAGAGGAAAAATGCATAGGGAAGGGTTGCAAACCAAACTGGATGAACAAGCATCTAAAACAAGTTATTAAGAGAAAGCTGAAAGCCTATAAGGAATGGAAGGTGGGTTGGATCAGCAAAGAAAGCTACCTCTTGGATGTCAGAAAGTGTAAGGAAAAAGTGAGAACTGCCAAAAGCCAAGCATAGTTGGACCTTGTAAAGGAAATTAAAACCAATAGTAAAAGGTGTTTTTAGCCATATAAATGAAAAGAATAGAAAAAGTGACCCCCCAGGCACTGAGGCTGGAGTGGAGATCAAAGATAATTCAGGTATGGCCCAATACCTAAACAAATACTTTGCCTCAGTTTTTAATAAGGATAATGAGGATCTTAGGATTAGTGGCAGGAGGGCTAATGGAAACAAGGATATGAGAGTAGAAATTAACATATCTGTGATGGAAGCCAAATTCAAACAAATCGGGGGCCAGGCACTTAGGGACTAACAACAATAACCTGGGGACTTATTATTTGGAAGTGACAGAGAAGGAGAAAGACCTCGGTGAATTGGTTGATCTTAGGATGACTATGAGCTGCCAATGTGATGCAGCCATGAATGCCAATGTAATGCAGGTCACATTGGCAGAGGCACTGTGGGGTTTTTTGCCTTTCTCTGCAGCATGGAGCATGGGTCACTTACTGGCTTAAATTAGAGTAAATGATGGATTCTCTGTAACTTGAAGTCTTTAAATCGTGGTTTGAGGACTTCAGTAACTCAACCAAAAGTTATTGGTCTATTACAGGAGTAGCTGGGTGAGGTTCTGTGGCCTGCGATGTGCAGGAGGTGTGACTGGATGATCATGATGGTCCCTTCTGGCCTTAAAGTCTATGAACCTATTAGGCTGGATATGTTTGCTTGCAAGCTTTTTTCTTCAGAAAGTGGGTAACTCAGGATTGCAAACTAGCAGACACGCCTGAGTAGATATCACTTCACCCTTTGGGAGATGTGACAGGGTCAGGCCAGATGGCTACAGGAGAGTGTTAGAAGGCAGATACATTAGTCCCAGATTAAGCAGGTCCATTTTCCCTGGGTAAGGTAACAGGGAGAGTTCCAGAACAAGAAGGAACTTGCTGGAACAAATTCAGGCAGGCTAATTAGGACACCTGGAGCCAATTAAGAAGCTGCTAGAATCAATTAGGGCAGGCTGGCTAATCAGGACACCTGAGTTAAAAAGGACCTCACTTCAGTTTCTGGCATGCGTATGAGGAGCTGGGAGCAAGAGGCACTAGGAGCTGAGAGTGAGATGGTGTACTGCTGGAGGACTGAGGAGTACAAGCATATTATCAGACACCAGGAGGAGGATCCTGTGATGAGGATAAAGAAGGGAGGAGGCCATGGGGAAGTAGCCCAGGGAGTTGTAGCTATCATGCAGCTGTTCCAGGAGACACTCTAGACAGCTGCAGTCCACAGGGCCTTGGGCTGGAAACCAGAGTAGAGGGCGGGTCCGGGTTCCCCCCAAACCTCCCAACTCCTGATCAGACTTGGACCGTGGGTTCCACCAGAGGGGAAGGTCTCTGGGCTGTTCCCCGACCCACATGGTGGATCAGCAGAGTCTGCGGGGATTGTTCTCCTTCCTTTTTCCCAGGCTGGCCAATGATGAGGTTAGCTGAGTGAGTGGCAGGTTTGAGCTACTAGCAAAAGTGGCCAAACTGAGGGCTGCCGTGAACCTCTGAGGCAAGCAAATCCTCCAATAAGCGCAGGACCCACCAAGGCAGAGGAGGAAGTTTGTCACAGAGAGCATTAAAAAATTCTACAACAAGTTACCAGAGGACTGTAGACAAGAGTTTTCAGTAAGACTGAAGAGGGTAAGTTGGTCACCAGGACTGCCCTTCAAAACAGTGTGGATAGCACAGATTTAGCTGCTTGAACCATGGTATCAGCCATTTGTATGAGAAGGTGTTTATGGTTACAGTTTTCTGGGTTACCCTAAGAGGTCCAACAGACTGTCCAAGACCTCCCTTTTGAAAGCCCTTCTCTTTGTTTCAGAGAAGAGGGATGACAGGATTCATAGTCTCATAGATTCCAGAGAGAAACTCAAATTGCTTGGAATCTAAACATTCAGCAATGAAAAGAAAGCAATTTCGTACACAGCAGCCATTCAGACACCAAAATTTAGCTTCTCAATTCCAAGATCTACCAAGGGAAAAGGGCAGGGGTTATAGGAGTCTCCCTTCACTGCCATCCTCTTTGGCATCAGTGGGCTCATCCCATCCAACCCTCACTTCCAAAAATACATTTTGAAGGGATAGCTGAGGATAGTGTACCACCTACTTTAGTTTCTTCTGTTCTCCATCTTTTATTTACCATTCACTTATCCCACTTCCTAAGTGCTCGGTCCTACATAACATCAGATCAGTGGATCATAAGCATGGTGGAATGGGGATATGCCATCCAGTTTATTTCTCCACCCCCCCTTTCTCTGTGTCCTCTTCAGGAACCACTCTCATGAGATTGCCGTGCAATGGGAGATCCAATTTTTTCTTCAGGCAGAGGCCATAGATGTTCCATTGTGCCTCATGTTACCAGCTTTGCCTGTTACTTTGGGGTATGCTCATTTATTAGGGTTACTCTTCAGGGAGGAGGGGCATTCTGTATGTTTATCAATGTACTGCTTGTATCATTTGTGTTCTCATATGGAGCTCTACTTCTCCCTGCTGCAAGTTCCCTCCCAATGGAGCTATCCTGGAGGACCTAGGTTCCCCAGGGCTAGGTTCTTCCAGCCCCAGAATCAGACTCACACACATTAACAGAGCGCATCTGAGAGGACCAGGTTAATCAGCACTTCCAAACTGACCCCTTAGATGTCCCTGGACTCAGTAGGCTGGGTCGAACAGAACCTCCAAGCCGATCACACAAATCAGGGCAGAAGGCTATACTTAGAGAGAGGTGGAGGTAGCTGAGGGTCTGGAGTGCTGGAGACAGGCAGAGCCCCCAGCATAATCAGTCAGGAGAAGATGAAGTCGCAATGGAACTGATTCAGATTTTGGATCCAGGCATCAGAACACTTACTTGAGCATGAATAGTGTTTTTTGCGGAGAAACAACAATGGTTCAAGGGAAAACACTAGATTTGTTTATGTGTAAACAATGAAGTATACCAAAGTTGTTTTGTTCAGGCTAGACATGGGAGCTGATCATTCCTGGTTTTGGGCGGTGTTCCTTGGAGGGAGCTCACAGTGCAATTAGGGAGCTTCACTATTTTGATTACCAATAAAGGATTTATTACTAGAATTGGTCTGATAACTACTGAGCTTGGTGTGCAATGCAGTTGAGGTTAGGGGAGTTTCCTTAATTCTGTCATCCTTATCCCAAGGGTTTAGGTGTGTCTCCCACTGCCTTTTCATAGCTTTTTGTAAATCTTTTTTCTGATTGGTTTTGGTTCAAGCAGAGGCGGGCGGGGTGGGTCCTTTCGTGAGTCAGACAGGCTGGGTACTGTACCCTGGTTCCCCAAGAACACAGAGCTGCTAGGTGACTTAACACTCAGAGGAACAGGCTTCTATTTCAACTGCTTCCTGTTTCCCTAAGTGGTGAATGGTTGCCATTATCAGTTCACAGTGCTCCTGTTCAGTCTGCCAGCTGCTCCTATGATGTTCACAAAGTGCATGGTGGTGGTGGTGGCAGCCTGTCTTCGAAAATTAGGTGTCCATGTGTTTCTGTACTTGGAGGACTGGTGGATCAGAGATTGGTCTAAGGCTCAAGTCCTGTGTAGCCTATCCACTGTCCTGTCCACATTCTGTACTCTGGGTTTCCTAGAAAATCAAGACAAATTCTGAAAACCCTCCTGGTGGTCACAGATGTGTCTTTTCTGGATTGGGGAGCTCATATGGGGTCCCTACAGATGCAAGGTCTTTGGTCATGTAGGTATCTAGATTCTCACATAAATGTCAGGAAGCTAAAAGTGCTATGTCTAGCCTGCTCGGCCTTCCTTTCCCACATAGTGGGAAAAAAATTGATCAATTCTGACACATAATTCAGTGACCATGTTTTCCATAAACAGACAAGGAGGAACACAGTTAAATCAACTCTTCCAGGAAGCAGTCCATTTCTGAGATTTTTGTATAATCCACCCAAGTGTTTTCAAAAAGAAAATGCCATCAATTCTGTTCCTGGGGAGGGCTTAGCCCAGGCTCACTGACAGATGTTTTTCTCGTGTCCTGGAAGAATTACCTCCTGCAAGCCTTCTCTCTGATTCCTTTACTGCCCAGAGTCTTATTCAAAATAAAATGAGACCATGCTAGCTACATCCTTATAGTACTAGTGTGGCCTCCTCACCACTTGTATTTGATCCTACTAACCTTGTCGATTGAGCCTCTGTCTCTCCCATTAGATCCAGACATAATCTCCTGTGACCAGGGGCATCTGCTTCATCCCAACCTCCAAGGTCTCTAACACTGTGGATGCTTCATGGCTGATACCCTTTGAAAAGTTCTGCTTGAAGAATGTGCAAAAAGTGCTTCTGAATAACAGAAAACTCTAAGCTAGAAACACTGACTTCACTAAGTGGAAGTGCTTCTCCATTTGGTCTCCTAGGAAAGATGAATCTCCAGAGTAAGCACCCTGCACCTCATACTGGACTATCTTCCAGGTCTAAAAAAAAGTTTGGATATTAACTCAATCTGGGTGCATCTGGCAGCTATTTCAGCCTTTCACGTCTGGGTGGATAATAGATCCCTTTTCTCCAACGCCAGCATCACCTGATTCCTAAAGTATATGGCCAAATTGTACCCTCAAATACGAGACCCCATCCCCCCTTGGGATCTGATTTTAGTCCTAACAGAATTGATGGTACCTCCCTTCAAACCCATTGTAACTTACTTTCTCCTCTGTGAAGGTGGCATTTCTGGTGGCAATTACCTCAGCCAGAAGGGTGGGTTAGTTGAGAGGTCAGGTGTCAGAACCCCCCATATACAGTTTTCCATAAAAATAAAGTTTATCTCTGCCTTCACCTGACATTTCTTACAAAAGTAGTCTCTAATTTTTGTGTTAAACAAGCAATCTATGTATCCACATTTTTCTGAAACGCCATACACTTAGAGATGAGGAAAAGCTTCACTTCTTGGATGTAAGAAGGGCTTTAAGTTTCTACCTGGAGCATGCTAAATCTCTACAGATCCTCTACACAATTCTTTTTAGCAGTTGCAGAGAGAGTTAGGGGCCCTCCAGTTTCCATTCAGACAATCTCATCCTGGATCTCTTGTGCATGGTCATCACTCCACACTTCCATAGAATCATAGACTTTAAGGTCAGAAGGGACCATTATGATCGTCTATTCTGACCTCCTGCACAAGGCAGGCCACGGAACCTCACCCACCAACTCCTGTAACAAACCTCTAATTTATGTCTGAGCTACTGAAGTCCTCAAATCATGGTTTAAAGACTTCAAGATGCAGAGAATCCTCCAACAAGTGACCCGTGCCCCATGCTGCAGAGGAAGGCGAAAACCCCCCAGGGCCTCTGCCAATCTGCCCTGGGGGAAAATTCCTTCCCGATCCCAAATATGGTGATCAGCTAAACCCTGAGCATGTGTGCAAGACTCACCAGCCAGACACCCAGGAAAGAATTCTCTGTAGTAACTCAGATCCCACCCCATCTATCGTCCCATCACAGGCCACAGGCATATCTACCACTAATAGTCGCAGATCAGTTAATTGCCAAAATTAGGCTATCCCATCATATCATCTCCTCCATAAACTTATCGAGTTTTGTCTTGAAACCAGATATGTCTTTTGCCCCCACTGCTTCCCTTGGAAGGCTGTTCCAGAGCTTCACTCCTCTGATGGTTAGAAATCTTCATCTAATTTCAAATCTAAACTTCCTGATGGTCAGTTTATATCCATTTGTTCTTGTGTCCACATTGGTACTGAGTTTAAATAATTCTTCTCCCTCCGTGGTATTTATCCCTCTGATATATTTATAGATAGCAATCATATCTCCTCTCAGCCTTCTTTTAGTTAGGCTAAACAAACCAAGCTCTTTGAGTCTCCTTTCATAAGACAGGTTTTCCATTCCTCGGATCATCCTAGTAGCCCTTCTCTGTACCTGTTCCAGTTTGAATTCATCCTTCTTAAACATGGGAGACCAGAACTGCACCCAATATTCCAGATGAGGTCTCACCAGTGCCTTGTATAACGGTACTAATACCTCCTTATCTCTACTGGAAATACCTCGCCTGATGCACCCCAAAACCGCATTAGCTTTTTTCACGGCCATAGCACACTGGCGGCTCATAGTCATCCTGTGATCAACCAATACTTCGAGGTCCTTCTCCTCCTCTGTTACTTCCAAGTAATGCGTACCCAATTTAAACATAAATTCTTGTTATTAATCCCTAAATGCATGACCTTGCACTTTTCACTATTAAATTTCATCCTATTACTATTACTCCAGTTTACAAGGTCATCCAGATCTTCCTGTATGATATCCCGGTCCTTCTCTGTATTGGCAATACCTCCCAGCTTTGTGTCATCTGCAAACTTTATTAGCACATTCCAACTTTTTGTGCCAAGGTCAGTAATAAAAAGATTAAATAAGACTGGTCTCAAAACCGATCCCTGAGGAACTCCACTAGTAACCTCCTTCCAGCCTGACAGTTCACCTTTCAGTGTGACCTGCTGTAGTCTCCCCTTTAACCAGTTCCTTATCCACCTTTCAGTTTTCATATTGATCCCCATCTTTTCCAATTTAGCTAATAATTCTCCATGTGGAACTGTATCAAATGCCTTACTGAAATCAAGGTAAATTAGATCCACTGCGTTCCCTTTGTCTAAAAAATCTGTTACCTTCTCAAAGAAGGCAATCAGGTTGAATTGACACGATCTACCTTTTGCAAAGCCATGTTGTATTTTGTCCCAATCACCATTGACCTCAATGTCCTAAACTACTTTGTCCTTCAAATTTTTTTCCAAGACCTTGTATACTACAGTTGTCAAACTAACAGGCCTGTAGTTATCCAGATTGTTTTTTTTACCTTTCTTAAAAATAGGAACTATGTTAGCAATTCTCCAGTCATACAGTACAACCCCTGAGTTTACAGATCGATTAAAAATTCTTGCTAATGGGCTTGCAATTTCATGTGCCCATTCCTTTAATATTCTTGGATGAAGATTATCCAGGCCCCCCCGATTTAGTCCCATTAAGCTGTTCGAGTTTGGCTTCTACCTCAGATGTGGTAATATCTACCTCCATATCCTCATTCCCATTTCTCATCCTACCATTATCCCCAAGCTCCTCATTAGCCTCCTTAAAGACTGAGGCAAAATATTTGTTTAAATATTGGGCCATGCCCAGATTATCCTTAACCTCCACTCCATCCTCAGTGTTAAGCAGTCTCACTTCTTCTTTCTTTGTTTTCTTCTTATTTATACAGCTATAAAACCTTTTACTATTGCTTTTGATTCTCTTTGCAGTGTGCAACTCTACATGGCTTTTGGCCTTTCTCATTTTATCTCTACGTGTTCTGACCTCAGTAAGGTAGCTTTCCTTGCTAATCCCTCCCATCTTCCACTCCTTGTAGGCTTTCTGCGTTTTCTTAATCACTTCTTTGAGATACTTGCTCATCCAGCTTGGTCTACAACTCCTGCCTATGAATTTTTTCCTCTTTCTTGGGATACAGGCTTCTGATAGTTTCTGTAACTTTGACTTGAAGTAATTCCAGGCCTCCTCCACCTTTAGATCCACAAGTCTTTCAGTCCAATCCACTTCCCTAACTGATTTCCTTAATTTTTTAAAGTTAGCCTTTTTGAAATAAAAAACCCTAGTCACAGATCTATTTTTGTTTATCCTTCCATTTAGTTTGAACTGAATTAGCTCATGATCGCTCGAACTAAGCTCATCCTCACTGCTCATGAAAACCAAATCTAAAATGGCATCCCGTCTTGTCGGTTCAGCAACTACTTGATGAAGGAATCCATCAGCTATTGTATCCAGGAAAATCTGAGCCCTATTATTATTACTAGCACTTGTTCTCCAGTCTGTATCTGGGAAGTTAAAGTCTCCCATGATCACACAATTCCCATTACTATTTACTTCTTTAAAAACATTAAAAAGGTCTCTATCCATATCCAAATTGGATCCCGGTGGTCTATAGCAGACCCCAAGCACTATCCTGGGGAGGCTCTAGTAGCTTTCTTCCCCAATGTGATTTTTGCCCAGACAGACTGTGTCTTATCCATTCCATCACTTTTTATTTCTTTACAGTCTACCTCATCATTGATATAAAATGCTACTCCACCACCTTTGCCTTTATTTCTGTCTTTCCTAAACAGCACATACCCTTCAATACCTGTACCCAGTCATGACTACTATTCCACCATGTTTCTGTTATCCCTATAATATCTGGTGTCACTTCCTGCACCAGTAGCTCTAGTTCCTCCATTTTGTTACCTAGGCTCCTCGCATTAGTGTACAAGCATCTTAATTTTTGTTGTTTGGCTTTGCTCACATTCTTTACCCGATTGGGCACAGACATTCTACCGCCAATATTACCTATTAGATTGATATGTACACTGCCTTTCTGCCTTATGTTCATTCTCCAACCCACAGCTGTATCCTTTCTTACTTTCTTTTCTTCCCTCTCAAAGAGAATCTGGCGTGGAGATTACCTGGACATCTCCCAACCATCTCCCCTGAATTCCTAGTTTAAAGTTCTCTTGATCAGTTTTGCCATCCTCTATCCTAGAAGTCTGTTTCCCTTCCTACTCAGGTGAAGTCCGTCCCGAGAGAACAGTCCTCTGTCCATGAATGCTTCCCAGTGGCCATACATCCCAGTGCCCTCTTTATAGCACCACTGCCTGAGCCATCTGTTGAGCATCATAATCTTGTCACACCTCTAGGAACAGGCACTATCCCACTGAAGATAACCTGACCCTCGATTTCCTTAAGCATCTTCCCCAGCCTGGCATAATCTCCCTTGATACATTCCAGCAAGAATCTAGCCGTATCATTTGTTCCCACATGAAGGACAATCAATGGATTCTTTCCCGCTCCTGTTAGGATCCTCTTCAGCCTCAGGTCCATATCCCATATCTTAGCACCTGGCAGACAGCACATCCTTCTGTTCTCTGGATCAGCTCTTGTTATAGGCCTGTCTATTCTTCTCAGTAATGAGTCCCCAATCACGTAGACCTGCCTTTTCCTGGCGATGGTGCGATTCTCCAGTCTATCTCCTGTTCCATCTGGCCGCAAGTCCTCTCGATTTCTATTGTCCCTTGCAATCCTCTGCAACCCATCCTGTATCCTCCTGGGGCTCATAGTGTGTGGTTATCTCCATTGACTCTTGCCCTCTTCCAGTAGGACTATCTGCTCTACTCTTCTTCCTTGGCCTCTCACCTTCAGTGACCACCTGCTGTGCCCCTTATTCATTTTCCAACTCTGCAGACCTGTTCCTGAGCTTTATTTCTCCTTCACTGGCCTGTCTTTTCCTCTGGCTGGTTCTCTTAGTCACATGCTTCCACTGTCCACCTTCCTCACCCAGCAGTATCCCCTCAGAGTTCTTCAGTCCTGCTTCCATCTGAAAGTCTGAGCTTTTCCCTTCAGCCTCCTCATGTCTTTGGTCCATCATCTGCTCGAACCCCCTTATAAACTCTACCAGAGTCTCCACTTGCATCTCCAATCCTCGGATCTTCTCTTCCGCCAACTCTATCAGGCGGCACTTCATGCAGACGAGATTCTTTTCAGGTACCCCCTCCAGGATCATGTACATGCCACAGCTTCTACATCCAGTCACCTTCATTGTGTCTTCCACTACTTGGGTCACTCCCACTACTGCCTCTGTGTCTGTCATAACCTTCTCACCTAAGTCCTATTAGTCGGGGAAACACAAACCAAACCAAAACACCACCACCCACAGCAAAACAAACCCCCAACGAGCACGAAAACACTGCCAGAACACCACACACTCTCTTCACTAGCCTGTCTGTTCCTTTTCCTGGCTCTTATTCTTCCCCCCAAACTCCCCTTACAAACTCCCACTGAAACTCCCCTGTTTACAGCTCTGATTGCTGGCTCCTGTGCTGCTGCAGCTGTCTGTGCTGCTGACTGACTAGCTGGCTACCATTATAGGACCCCTCATTATGCCAATTCCCATCAGTCCAGAGACAATGGCAGTTTCAGATGGGATGTCTTGCAATAACTGTTAAGATAGATTCTGAACTCAACTCCCTGTGTGTTTGCTTCTGAGTCACTTACAGTGGAATTGACATGTGCAATCACTTGAAGAAGAAAAAACAATTACCTACCTTTCTGTAATGGTTGTTCTTTGAGATGTGTTGCAAGTGTCCTTTTCATGACCTACCCAACCTGACCTCTGTTCTGGAGTCTGTCTGATACAAAGGAACTGAGGAGGACAGGAGTGGCTCCACTCTCTTCTATCAGCACGCAATAGTGCACAGCAACAGAGGGCACTCGAGCCACTCCAACAGGTACTGCTGAGGGAAAAAAAACTCCAACTTCTGTGCACAGGGGACACCCACCCACCTACAGTGGCATGGACATGTGCAATACATCTTGAAGAACAACAGTTATGGAAAGGTAGATAACCATTTTTTACAAATGTGTACATTCTGCACATCTATACATTGGCAATAATATATTGATATGTATGAAGTATTTGTAATCTTTTTCCCTCTAGATGTGGCGAGAGTTGGATGCCAGAATCACAGATACTGCAAATGAATCAAAAGATAATGTGAGATATTTATACACACTTGAAAAAGTATGTCAACCGCTTTATAACTATGATCTTGTAAGTATACCTTTTGTGATTCTCAGTACACAGTTTAAATAGTCATGTAGAATGCATAGAAAAACTTTAGGATAGAAAGTAGTAGATAGTAAACTTTAGGATAGAAGTAATCTTCTTTGTGGGATGTTCTACTTCAGAAAATGTATTTTTTCTAAATTTTTGTGTAACTTGTTATTTTTAAACCATTAATATATTGGACTAGATTCAATGAAATATTAATTACTGTACTTTTTTGCATAGAAATTAAGTCTAAATTCCTATAGGGTCCAAACATTTTTTAAATTTGTATTTTATTAACAATTGTGAATGTCCATTTTGTCTTTCTTGGAATAGTATATACGTTTTAAGAAGCTAAAAGAGAAAAAAATACATTTATGTACACTACAAAGATCATATAATTAAATTTAGTGGTTTTCATTAAAAATTCAGCATGTGCCAACAATAACCATACAATTGTATCCAAGAAACCACAGTTTCTCTAATACATGATGTGATGGGTTGGATCATAGAAAACCCCTTGGGAACTGCTGACTGATGTGCTGAGACTACTTTCAACCTGTTTTCCTTGCCAATTTGAGCCAGACACGCTAACCTGTTACAAACCCAGACCCAGTTCTGAACCACGTCCCCCACTGAAAACAGCTTAAGGAGTGTTCCTGTCTCTAACACTCAGATGCCCAGCTCCCAGTAGGGTCCAAACCCCAAATAAATCTGTTTTACCCTGTATAAAGCTTATACAGGATAAACTCATAAATTGTTCGCCCTCCATAACACTGATAGAGAGATATGCACAGCTGTCCCCCCCACCCCGCCCCGACCCGGTATTAGTACATACTCTGGGTTAAATAATAAGTAAAATGTGATTTTATTAAATACAAAAGGTAGGATTTAAGTGGTTCCAAGTAATAACAGACAGAACAAAGTGAATTACCAAGTAAAATAAAATAAAAAACGCAAGTGTAAACCTAATACAGTAAGAAAGTGATTTCAGATGAAATCTCACCCTCAGAGATGTTCTGGTAAGCTTCTTTTACAGACTAACCTCCCTCTAGTCTAGGCCCAGCAATCACTCACAACCCTGTGGTTACTATCCTTTGTTCCAGTTTCTTTCGGGTATCCTTTGGGGGTGGAGAGGCTATCTCTTGAGCCAGCTGAAGACAAAATGGAGGGGCTTCCAAGGAGCTTAACTAGACTTTCTTGTGTGTGGAGACCCCCTTCTCTCTCCTATCCAGAATTCAGCTCCAAGGTGGAGTTTTGGAGTCACATGGGCAAGTCACATGTCCATGCATGGCTCAGAACTTTACACATGGCAGCCATTGTTCACATGCTACTTTGAATATCCTCAGGTAGACTTCTTATGTGGATTGAAGACTTCCACGATCTATTGTCCATTAAATGTTTCTTGATTGGGCACTTAACTTGCAAATTTCCTTTCTAAAGAAGCTGACCAAATGCCTTACTAAGGCTACTTAAAATCAAACAAGTACACAGCCAATATTCATAACTTCAAATACAAAAATGATACATGCATACAAATAGAATGTATATATTCAGTAGATCATAATCTTTACAGAGATATGTTACATGGCATATGTAGCATAAAACATATTCCAGTTTTGTCATATATACATTCATAAGCCTATTCCCATAAAGCATTATGGCGTGCAACATCACACATGAAATATCTGTTCATTTGTTAACAAATGTTGCAAGGCTGCCTAAGAGTAGCAAGATAGGGGCAGAAAATGGTCCAAGATGGTATAATTTAAGAGGGAGGTGGAGAATTCATATGTGAGCACATACAGTGTAATCATCGGAAGAATATAATTTGAAAAGTACCTTTTTTGTTCCCATTGAATTCCAGATTTCTTTCTACTTTTGCAGATTAGTTGATCTTGTTTCTCATAGTAACTCTTTATAGGCAGCTAACACAGTTCTGTGTTTAGAAGAAGAAACAACCTCTGTGCCTGAAACACTCATTTCAATTAACACAGACAAAAAAGAAATAGCAAGTGATTCTAGAGGATCCACAAGCCTGCTACTAAAGAAATATATTCATCATGTTTGATTCAGTCCCATCAGTTAGTCGGGCAATGAATAAGATTCTCACACCCAAGCAATTTTATTGAAATTCACAGCTTTGCCTCTCTGCCTTTATTCCTTTTTGTTCTAGTTGGCAGGATATGTCAGCTAAGGTATTTGTACAGCTCCCATTATTGTCATATTTGAGCACCTCATAATACTTTGGTGAGGTAGGGGAATATCTGCATTGTACAGATTGGAAACTGGCTTGTCTGAAGTAACACAGGAAGTTTTTGGCAGAGTAGGGAACTGAACCTGCGTGTCCAAAGTTGCAGGCTCGCATCCTAACCAGTCTTCTTTCTCATACACTTTGTGATGTCAGGTTTCCCTCTTCCTCAGACAGCAGGCATGGAAGCTGGTCAGTCCATGTATAAAATTCAATTTCTTCCATGCCACTATTAGAGGGGGTTTTGTCCAACTGTTTGTCCCTTGGGCCCAGAACATTCTAGTTTCTTTTGGCCAAGGAGGTATCTGCCCAGATTCTCCCATTCTGAGAAGTAGGAATTTTTCCTCCTGTAATCCCTAATATACTCATACACAAGCCGGATGCAGGGGTTTCTATCCCATTCTTGTCCTCTACTTCAAAAGAGATCTGCCAGTCATGATTTGAGATAGAAACTACCAGGTCCACACTTCAGGTCATCCCATATCCTCTGTTCAGTGGACCTAAAAGATACAAACCTGCCATCATATCCCCATCTGTTAACGTTACCCAGGTCTTTCAGTGTCTACTCTCATTTAGCTCAGGGACAAAATCAATCACTATGCTATGAATCATGGATACCTAATCAATTGGGAGACAGACAGCATAAGGAAATAATGCATTTAGGAACATAGATAGCAAGGTCTTTCTTTTTCAAGTTTTATCAAACTCTCTTATCTTCTGTAGCCAGGTGTAAGAGCAATGCAAGTGTTCATAAATTCCTGCTGACTCATTGTGATGTGCAGTTTGTTGACTCTACCCAGGATGTAAAGAAGGTGGGATTGTCTCCTTGGGCGAGGTAACTAGGTCTGGGATTAGAGGCTCTATTGTGAAATTGTTAGAAACAATTTAGCCTGGAGGAGAAGGTTTAAATTGAGCTTTGTTTGGTATTATTTTTATTTCAAGTGACAAAAGAAGACATTTAGGAAGAGGGGTGAATTTGGGCATTAATCCAGAGTATGCATGCTCTTTTCTAGAGTGTGGTAAGGACTCAGCTTTTCCTGGCAGGGTCCTTTTCAGTTTCTTCCTCTCCAATCAGGTTGATTTTACAGCTCATGGACTGAGTGAACCTTATCCTGAAGGGTTGTTTTCACCTTTATTTTCTTCAAAGATTCCTCCTTCTTCTGTGGCATTCTTTCTTGAAATATTTCCTTTCTCTCCCTTAGCCTTTCATAAACCAGTTATGTAATGGTGCTGCTCCACTTTGGTTACTATGGTCCTGAGCTTCTTTTCCTACTCATCTGATTATATCAAAATGATACTCTCATTTTGGTCCCCATCTTCTAATACAAAAAAACATAACTTTTCTTGGTGTTAGACCCAGAGACAGATGATCCTTTCAGATGTGTAGTCTTAAAAAATACTGGTCTTCCAGCACCCCGTAGTCTTGTTTATCACCCTAGCTGAAGTAGCATATGTAAATAGATAGTGGTGAACACCTGGACCCATAGAGTTGGACTTCTCCTTATCTTCCCTCTGCATCTGGGTAGAGCCTCACCTTGTTTACATCAGAGTGGTTTAGCTTATGCAAAGAATACTTCATGGAGGATTTCAGAAAAATGGAGCTTACTGCTCCCTGTCTTCAAGGTCATGTGATAGCAACGTAGGTCTTCAACAGTTGATTAGTTCACTATAGTTCACTTTTTGTTCTTATATGACCTAGTAATGAAACCTCATCATGTCATAAATGCTAATAGTCTCAGGGTATGACAATATCTTGGCATGGAACTTTAAAATATCTGTCTTTTATATTTGCAAAGCTGTCAACTTGCTTTGTCTGTTGCTGTAGACTCAGTTTGACTGTTTGGTTTTCCAAGCCAAGTAGTCAAGCCATCCTTTGGGGTAAAAATGTATGTCCATAAAGACTGTTACCAGGGAGAATGGGAAAAGGAGGCACAACCAGGGAAAGTTACTCACTCTTAATCCTGTGTATCTCTGTTCTCTCATGTGATATCCCTCCTTCCTCCCTGTTCTTTTAAGTAACTTACAGTTTTCCTTCTTTTTAAGTTTTCACTGAGAGGAAGTGGGTGGATTGGGGTTTATATACTATCTATGATAGATAGATCTTTGCCTCCTGTTTGGTGGAGTCATAGTGTTACTATTAAAGGCTGTTGCTGTATTGAATGGGACAAAAGAGGACTGCCGCAAACAGGATTAACAGTGAGCAATCTTCCTTCTGCACCACAGGGAATCACCAAGTGTTGCCAAGTATCTTGCCTTCAAATTCACAGGTACGTGTGAACATGAGATTTAGATTGTCACTGGGGTTTCTTCCCCAGGGTGCCCCTTAGGCCCTAGACTTAGCCGCAGCACTCACTCAGGCCTCTGATCTGTGATGGCTGGGTGTTTTCCCATGCCAGGTCCACTCAGAAGGGGTTCAGCCAGAGGGCTGAGCCCTAGATAGTCCACCCCTTCCAGTGTTGTCAGTGAACTGAAGAAGGGGAATTAACACAAATGAATTATCCCATGACTGTGGTAAGATTCTTTTCCTTCAGAGAGCTCTTGTTGAGCTGCAGTCCCCAACTAAGTTCACAGGCAAATATAGAGGAATAGTCACCTCAAAAATGAATCAGGATCAGACCCTCTCTTCTTTCAAGGAGAGGCTAGTGGGCAGCAGCCATCAGAGGAGCCCCTTCCTTGTCAGCCTTCTCTCCAGGAGCTGAGGCCTGGAGGTTTCCTCAGCTTTCCTCCTTGGTCTGCCACCAAATGTGCTGGGATTTCCCCTTTTGAGCTGTTTCCTCCAGGTCCGACATCTCTCATAGGTGTGGTGGGGTGGAGCCATCTGCTTCCACATTAGCTCATTAACCCTAAATTGCCTAGTGTGGTGTTTTGTATACCGCATTACGCTGTTGTAGAGTAGATTTCAGAATGGTAGCCATGTTAGTCTGTATCAGCAAAAACAATGAGGAGTCCTTGTGGCACCTTAGAGACTAACAAATTTATTTGGGCATAAGCTTTCGTGGGCTAAAATCCACTTCATCAGATGCATGGAGTGAAAAATACAGTAAGCGGTATATAACAGCTCGTGAAAAGATGGGAGTTGCCTTACCAAGTTGGGGGTCAGTGCTAACAAGACCAATTTAATCAAGGTGGAAGTGGCCTATTCTCAACAGTTGACAAGAAGGGGTGAATATCAACAGAGGGAAAATTACTTACCTACATGCCTCCAGCTTTCATCCAGAGCACGTCACACAATCGATTGACCTCTAAGATCCAACCTCATTTGCTTCAATCCCTCAGACAGAGACAAACACCTATAGGATCTCTATCAAGCATTCTTAAAACTACAATACCTACCTGGTGAAGTGAAGAAACAGATTAACAGAGCCAGAAGGGTACCCAGAAGTCACCTACTAAAGGACAGGCCCAACAAAGAAAGTAACAGAACGTCATTAGCCGTCACCTATAGTCCACAAATAAAATCTCTCCAGTGCATCATCAAGGATCTACAACCTATCCTGAAAGACAATCTCTCACTCTCACAGACCTTGGGAGACAGGCCAGTCCTCGCTTACAGACAGTCCCACAACCTGAAGCAAATACTCACCAGCAACTACACACCACACAACAAAAACACTAACCCAGGAACCAATCCCTGCAACAAACCCTGTTGCCAACTCTGTCTGCATATCTATTCAAGGGACACCATCATAGGACCTAACCCGATAAGTCGCACTATCAGGGGCTCGTTCACCTGCACATCCACTGATGTGATATATGCCATCATGTGCCAGCAATGCCCCTCTGCCATGTATCCGGATAGTCTCTACGCAAAAGAATAAATGGACACAAATTAGATATCAACAACTGTAACATTCAAAAACCAGTTAAGATAAAAACCTAAGATAACTAGCTGATTGCCCTGCTTTCTCAGTATGAATCAGGAGGTCTCCGCTGTTGCACCCTCCTCTTTGTGTTTCCTTCCAGTATCCAACTTCCCCACTTACCTCAGGGCTTAGGTCTCCATCCCCTGGTGAACTTAGTTTAAAGCCCTCCTCACTAGGTTAGCAAGACTGCCTGCGAAGATGCTCTTTCCTCTCTTTGCTGGGTGGATCCCCTCTCTTCCTAGCAGTCCTTCTTCCTGGAACAACATCCCATGGTCAAAGAATCCAAAGCCCTTTCTCTGACACCACCTGCATAACCATGCATTTACTTCCACAATTCGATGGTTCCTACCTGTGCAGTAGAAGGATTTTATGTTTGTGTTTTGTATAAATTAGAATGAAGGATAAAGAATAATAATGTAGCATGTATTAAATGTATTGATTTGACCATATTCTGTCAGCCACCCTGTCTGAAATCAGAAAGGAATGGCCTACTGTGCCATTGGTAAAGATGCATCAGCCAGAATCTTGTGTCTGAAGTTGATTTCAAGGCAGTAATAGACCTTTAGGGTCACCACTCTGTTATAAGTTTAAAAATTAGCATTTTGAAATAAGTGAAAGAATGCAATGATTGTTTTCTCCTGCATTGCAATTTGATGTTCCTGTTCAAATGTTCTGTGTAAATCAATCCTGTTTTGTGTGTGAATGAGGAATGTGTGTGTTAGAAGATAGGTGTGAAGGCCATCACTGGACCAGATGTTCTAGGGAGGAATCAAGGACAGATGTAAAGGCACCAGGAGATTGCAACACACCCCATTGAGATGTCAGAGGAGGGCAGATTGATGACTCTAAAAGAGAAGGCAGGCACCTATCAGTGGGGACAAGATAGCTGTGATCAAAACCAGCATGGGATAACTCCCTGAGAGACTGATGAAAGAACAAGATAAAGAATAAGAAGAACAATTTAAGAAAACAAGCACTCGTCAAACGGCAATTGATTACAGCATGACAGTGCAAAACTCATTGGTCCCAATGAAGGAAGATCACTATATAAATAGGGTGCTTTGCCATTAAACTTTGGGTTGGTCCTGCCAAGACTTCCCCAGAGCATCGTGTCGCGACCGACAGAACCCGGCTCCTCCCTACCTGCGATCAACCTAGCTGGCCCCTAGGTTGCTCCTGACTCTGGACTGGTAACTATAACATTGACTGGCGGGATAGTGTGTGTGTGTGTGTGATTGAACATATATGCTAATTGTAGCTCCAGTAGATGCGGCATATTGCCTTTTCCCCTGAAAAAAGGTCCTGGTGCTGCTTATAAACATAACACCTGGGCCTTTTCCTTCAACAGGGAGGATGGATGAGTGCATGAGTTATGTCTCAAACTCCTTTATCCTTCTTCCCAAAGCCACATAGTGTGCAGTGACCCACTCAAGGTCATTCTTGTTAGTATTATTGGTGCCCATGTGGAGTAGTAAGAAGGGGTAGCAGTCCCAGGGCTTGATCAGTTTCAGCAGACAGCCCTTCACATTCTGAATTCTAGCTCCAGGCAAGCACCACACTTCTTGAGTTTCCCGGTCTGAATGGCAGATGACTCTATCCCCCTCAGGAGGGAGTCCCCAACCACAACCAAGCATCTCCTCTTTTTGGGAGTGGTGGTCATGGAACCCCCATCCCTAGGACAATGCATCCCATGCCTTCTAATTGATGGGGTCTCCTTCTGATCCCTTCCCTCAGATGACTCTTCCAAACCATTCTCCATCGTAGTACCTGTGCAGAGAGCCTGAAAATGGTTTCTTATCTCTATCTGCATTGGGGGTATATGGGATCTCCTCTTTCTTCTTCTGGAGGTCACATGCTGCCAGTTTTCTTCCCCGTTCTGCACTGCTCTCTCTGATTATTCAGCATGCAGTGCCTGCAGTACCAAACGCTGACTTCTGTGCAAGATGTGACAAGTTTTTTAAGACTGATAGACGTGAAGAAAAGTGTAATTTAGAAGTTGTGAATAGGAAACTTGGTAAGGGGAGAGAAGCTCACATAATTTTTTTAAAAATTTCTTTATTTTAGGTGTCTATGGCACATGGAATACAAAATTTGATTAATGCTATAAGAATGATTCACAGTGTTTCAAGGTATTACAATACTTCAGAGAGAATGACATCATTGTTTATAAAGGTAAGCACATTAATATCAAGGCTTCATTTATATAAACCGTGATGAAAGCAAACAGCTCTGAATATGACATTGCAGAAATTCTTGTTTTACTTCAATCAGCAGGATATCTTGGTGAAAAGTGGTAAGGATTTTATAAAGCTGTGATGCCCACTACTAAATATATAACACTTCTGTTGTCATGCTATAAAACAAATCAGGCATAAAGAAAACATCAGGCATTGCAACTGCAATTTATTTCTTATAATATTTTATATAGACTCACAAAGGTCTAGATTATGTCATCTTTATATTTAGTAGTCCCTTGCTCCACAAATACTATTTAACATGCAAAAAGAGAAGGAACTGTAGTGCTTCATGATGGACAAAACAGGTGGCAGGTCCAAGCATGAATGCTGTCTACTTCTTATCCTATGGGTCTGCTACTGTCCTCTAACTTCTCTCTCAGAACTTGTCTATGTCTGGCCAAATGATACCCCCTTGTCAGGTTACATTACCCAGCCTCTCCAGGGCTCTTCCCAGGTTCTTTCACAGGGTTATTCCAAAACTTTTCTTAAACTCTTTCTTTGTGGAGACCCAGAGCCCTGGCTTCTAGTCTCTCTAAACAGGTAGTGGCCTAGAATACCCCATCTAGAACTTCTGAGTTTTACTAGTGTGGCAAAGCTCCGACCTTGTCTAAGTGGGACCCACGTTTCCTGGCAGATTAAGCTAGCCTCAGAGGCTCACTGTGACCCTCTATGTAGCCCTTCTCCCTCTAGAGGCAGGGGTCACAGCCTACAGAGCCATTTTCATTATTAGCGAGCAAGGGAGGTGAGGAGAAGCCACCTTCCCTCGCAAAGTCTCTGTTGTCTCCCAGTCTCAGTGATTAGTCGGGGAGGGGAGGGGGGAGCCCAGGCCCGCCCTCTACTCTGGGCTCCAGCCCAGGGTCCTGATAGTAGCAGCTCTTGGTAGCTGACTTTTTAGAAACAGGATGAATATGATTCCCTGGGCCACTTCCCCACAGCAGCCTTCACTTCTTCAATATCTGCATCACCCTTACCTTCCTTGTGCCTGATAGGGTTTGTACTGCTCCGTTTCTCCCGCAGCCCGGCTTCCTCCTACATTTCCTGACACACACGCCTCCACCTGACTAACTGGGAGGCTTTTAACTAGTTTCAGCCAGCCCCTGGTTGGCTTCAGGTGTCCCAATCAACCTAGCTATCTCCCCTGCTTTCTGGAAGGATCTTAATTGGTCCCAGGTGTCTTAATTGACCTGGAGCAACTGCCATTTTCTTATCCTGGTAACAAGGATTCATTTAGCCTGGGACTAATATATCTGTCTCCCACTACTTTTCTATAGCCATCTGGCCTTACCCCGTCAAACTAGCTAAAACTCAAGTAGAGAAGAACCACATTTGTTTTCTCAGGACATTGCCCTTCACTCATGGATGCGCCCTGCACCCACGGATGGAGCCATTTCTAGTTGGAACACTGGATAGCCTCTGTGTATGTATGTTTAAAACATACAACAAACATGGTATCTTCTATTCTTGAGTTTCTGCTAGTGACATTCTGTGAGTATCTATATATTTTACACATACGGGTGGATGTGGGTATGGTGTGTGTAGATAGATAAAACACACCTGTAAGAATGATGCATGACTTCTAGTGGGGGTCCTGGCTCACATACTACACAGCTACCACATGAGTAAAAATTCTCAGAACTCTGGTAGTTCTGCTTGTCTCATGGTGGGAAACTAAGATCCAGGAGTGAGAATCCTGTTAGAGTGATCTTTTGAGAAGCAGAATTATGAGCAAACATCTTTTCCTTTTATGCCTGAGACTTGTTCAAATATTATTTCAGTGTCTAGAAGTATCTAAAATACTGTACTGTACTTAAGTCACATATGTTAGGATATTTAACGTAAATGTGATGGAAAAGTTCCAATTGCAGGTATATAATTTGTTTTTTTCAAGGTGTAATAAAAACAAAATTTTGGAGATCATTAACAAAGTTTGTTTTCGTTTATATGTACTAGGTTACAAATCAAATGGTTACAGCGTGTAAGGCATATATTACTGATGGTGGTTTATCTCGTGTATGGGACCAGGATACACCTGTAGTAATTAAAAAAATTCAGGTTTGTATAGTGGTATTTTGTTGTTTTCACTGGTTTAGATCACCTTCTGATGTGGGTTCTTATTTTACCTAGTAAGCACTGGCTTGTAGGACTGCACTGAAGTCCATCATTTTTATTAGAAAAGTATGCATTGCTTTGTAATATAAAGTTTTCCAGATTTCATATTAAATAAATTATTCAAAGCTGATTTATTACTGTTAAAAGTAAACATATAACACTATAGGATTTAAAAGAGACAGTCCCACTATTTAGAGTGTTCAATCTAAGGTAATCAGTCAAAGAACATAAAAGCAACAGAAAAAGGAAAAAGGATGATATTTAAAACAAGTAAAAATAAGTAATTACAGCATAGGGAGCTAATCATGTAAATTCTGATATTTTTAAATAGAAGTTGGGAGTAGCACAGAATGTGTAACTATCAGAGCCATGTCAGTCAAGAGGATTTAGAGGGACAGGATGGTATACAGGAGGAGGAATGTTATTCCAGGAATCAGGAGCAGTATGAGATAAGGCTCAAAGGCAAGAGTGACAGCAGTGTACTAATGGAGAAATGAAGCAAGAATGGTCAGAGTGCTGGGCTGATAGGTGATAATGATATGTAGGTAAAGGGAGAGTTTTAAAAATGATGAGGAGTTCCGATTTTATGTAGAAAGAGACAAGGAGCCAGTGAAAGCACATTAGAAAGTGAATTACATGCTAAGAGCAGCAGGAGAGTAAGGTTATTTTTACTGTTGAATGTTGGGTAGATTGGAGAGGAGATGGTCAATGGTTTTGATGAGAAAACTATATAGCATGAACCAGAGTTTTGTCAGACTAGGGAGAGATTTTGGAAACGCTAGTGGGAGAAGCAAAAGGATTTGGTGAGAACCCGGTGAGGAGAGAAGGAAAGGGAGGAGTCAAAGAATTTAAAGGTTGAGAGAGGGAGTGTGCATATATGTGGAGGGACTGTGTAGGGCACCAAAAATTTAACAACCTGTCAGAAGGTTGGGCTCCCTGCTTCATGGTAATAATGTAAGTTTATCCTTTGTAGAAAACCAGTTTGCAGGTTAAGACCACAATTTCCCTTTATCTTCTGTTGATCCCCTTTTCATGATCAATGATGAGTATTTAATGAGGTGGGACCTAATAGTACTCCACTCCACTTCAATTTGCATTGCTCTTTATCATTACTCTAAATAATCCTAATTCTTCAGCTCAGTTTTACTCTCCTTTGAGTTCCTGTACACGTATACATTCCATTTTAGGTGTATGTGTACTCAATGCACTTTAGTCAGAGACTTTTTCTAGTAGTACCTTTGGGGTAGTGGATGTGGTCTGGTGTGGTGGGGCGGTGCCCCACCCCCATGCCAGATTGGGCTACAACAGGCCAGAGCGGCTGCGCAAGGTGGCAGCCAATCAGGGAGGGCCTGTTAGGGAGCCAATCAGAGCCAGTATTACAGCCAGCCAATCAGGGCTACTCTAGTACCTATATAAAGGCTGCCCAGGAAGGGAGCAGGCAGTCTCTCCCAGGCCTTCAGAGGGTGAAGGTCTGTCTCCTGTGTGAGGAGACTAGCACCAGGGACAGCGCAGCGCAGCGCTGGGCAGGTGGGGGTAGCAGAAGGGAACTCCCGCCCGGTATCTGCTGGGCCGTGGGCCCTGAGGAAAAGGGCCTAGCCAGTGCAAAGGGGCCGAGGGGGAAACGGCCCAGGGAGAGAGACGGACAAAGAGAGAGAAGGAGGGCAGGCAGGAAGGCTGCCACCAAAGGGTCCCTGGGTTGGGACCCAGAGTAGAGAGCGGGCCTGGGTCTCCCCCCCTTGCACTTCCACCTGGCCGTTAGGAGTGCCCATCACGGACTGCACCAGACCCCTGCCAAAAGGGGTTAGACTTTGGGGTGTGGTTGGCCATTGTGGCTGGGGCGAAGAGAAGGACTGCTGATAACACCAAACCCCCGGAAGGGGGTGAGACCGGAGCAGTGGGCACTGCCAAAGGGCAGTGTCCTGAAGAAGACGCCGCAAGCTGGGAGCAACGTGGGTCGAGATGCCAAACAAGGGCGGGAGACGGACGGGACACCACTGGCAGAGGGCGCTCTGCATGAACTGAGCTAATTCCCTGACTGAGCAGCAGGAGGTGCTGCGGTGGCGAGTCCCAACCCCGTCACACCTGGATGTCCTTGTGATGCATCAGAGGGCATAAAGGGCAAGGCCACACTGACTCCCTCTCATTCTTTCTTACTGCCCATGGCAAGTACTGGAGATCTCCACTGCTTTTTGAGCTTTGTCATTTCTAGCCAGCTTTACATATTGAAATTGTATATAGTTGTAGATACTGTTAATAGTTAGTATTAGTTTAGTGTTAATTATATTATATTATATTATTATTATTTTCATTTTTCCTTCTGAGTGTTGCTCCTGGAGTCTCTCTGTTTACAATGCAGAGATCTTCAGGTTTCAAACTGTAAAGTAATGCCTGCAACTGATGGGCATCAAGTTGCTTGTTTTGTTTAGGAGAGGAACATGTTAAAGATAAGTGCTCCAATTGTAAGTCTTTTCTGTCGAGTACGAAGTATGAGAGAGATTCATCTTATGGCATACCTGTTAGAGAAGGCAATGTGCCCCTCCTCAGAATTTGATGACTTTGTTTGTCAGAGCTGAAATCTCTGCTACCCTGTAAAGAATGACCTTTTGGCTACCTCTTCTGCATATAAGGGAGAGAATGGGGGAAAGAGATGGTTATCTTTGTCCACAATGCTTCCTTGAAACCAAAGATGCTTGCTATTTCCTCCGAGTCAGACTCGAGACCAAAGAAGTTTTCCTTTTCAGCTCTCAAAGGTGAGACATCGGAAGGAACAATACGTTCTCTGGTACTGACTTGGGTGGAACATAAGAACAACGATGACCTCTGGTACTGTTAGAGGTGGCACTGTCAGATCTGGCACTAATGTCTCTGGTGCTTTCGAGACTGACATCTTCTTCATCTCACATGATAATGTCGACTCCGCTGTTTAATTCTTCAGAACTGTCGAGATCAGTGTTGTATACTTCAGCACCAATACCATCTACTTGGACTTGGGGGCACTTCATTCTATCTCCATACCTACAGTGCTTCAAGCTTTCTTAGTTGCTAAGGACTTAATATGTCTCTCAGTACCAGACTTGCCACTGCAGTCAGTATTGGTCGCAGTCATGTCAGCTAACATAGTCTCACTATACCTTTTATGGATCTGCCACCATTGCATGCTTCTCAACAGTCACTGGTACTGGTAACTACTTCTGCATCAGTACTTGCTACATTGGCTCTAGTACTGATGATAGTGCTGACAACATTTCTGTCTACATCTCTGGTACCACATATTTCTACCTCCCTTTACTCAAACTGCTATTGCTCCAAAATTTCCAGAGAACTGTAATATGTCTTCATCTAACTCCAGCAGCAGCTGGCCAGCTTCACCTGTTATGTCATTTAGATCTTGCTACTCTCCTGCTCAATCTTCATATAAATGTACTGCAAGGACATGATACTTGGCCACTTCTCCCATGTGCCTTCAGACAAGACTGAGATTCATCTGGAGACTTCTCTGCCTGGTGCTCATCACCTTGGTCTGTGGTTCCCTGTAACTTCCCATCCTGACCCTATTGGGCCATGGGATGCCTCTCAAGATATGAGCTTGGTGTCTGCCTCTTGATCCATATCCAAATCACTGCTCTGTTCCATCTTCTGCTACATAGGAAGCACCTCCCCTGGCTTCTGAGCAGGTGTCCCGCTTAGAGATCTTGGAAGAGGCGAGAGACAGGATGACACCACTGTCTAACTTCCTCTTATCTCATCATCCTCACCAGATGAGGTGATTACACCAGAAACATCCTTGCCACCTAGTGGATTTTTAAACTTTTCAGGATTTGATGAAGTGGTGACATACCCATAATGTGAATGGGCCAAGGTTGTTTAAGATAACCCTCATAAACTCCTGAAAATATTTGAAACCTTGGCTCCAGAATGTGTGGCTCTTCTGATCAATGAAACTCTTCACAATTCTGCTAAGACTTTATGGCAGAACCTGGCCTCCCTCCTGCTGGTATCAAAAAGGGCTGACAGTTGCTACTAAGTGCCCTCCCAAGAGGGTTATCGTTTTATCACGCATCCTTCCTTGTATTCTCCTGCGCTAATGGCTGTGAATGAACATACCAAAACAGTCACAGACAAAATCTAACCAAAAGATAAAGAATTGATTAAGTTAAACCTGTATGGCACGAAATCCTATACAACAGCCAGTTAGGAAATGGAAGTAGTAGGCTCTTCTGGCAAATATGTTTATTAATTGGAACTCTATCTCAAAATTTGGTGATAAATTGCCTGAGGAACTTAAGGAGCAATTTCTTGCCATCATAGCTACGGGTCACTTAACCACATTGACTCAGCAGTCATGGCTTTTAAATCTATGGCCACAGACATATCTATAAGCCATTCCTCCTGGCTTCAGGCCTCAGGGATTCCTAGAGAATTTCAAAACACAGGTGAAGATCTGCTTTTCAAAGGTCTAAATTGTTTTTGAAGAAAAAACTGCTATGCTTTGCTTACTCCAAAAGACTCTAGGGCTACATTATGTTCTTTGGAAGTCTACTCTCTGCCTCTAAAAAGGGACACTGTAAATCTCAATTTATCTGCTTAGACATGTGTACCCTTGTAGGAGATGCAGTAAGCCTTCGAGGTGCAAGCAGCTGCAGGATCTTCTAACCAGATGTCAGCTTCTTTAAAGCAGTAAATTTGATGGGCATATCAATGACAATTGACCAGTCACTATGTATCTGTAGTGGGGTGGTCACCCACTCCGGCCTTAAAGGGCTTAAAACAGCCCAGGAGACGGGTGTGGCTGGGAGCAAACAGTTCCCAGGCTGATTTGGGGAAGCAGGCTCAGATGTGGCCATGCCCCTATCAGGGCTTAGCTGGCCCTTATAAGAGGCAGTGGGCCAGGAGCAGACAAAGTCTCCTCTAGCTGTGGAGGGAGACGGGCCTGGCTGCTGGGGAGCGTACCAGGGTACCTGAGGTGAAGCAGGGCTGGGGAAGGCCAGAGGAGCTGGGAGGCTCCAGACTGGAAAAGCCCCAGGCTGTAGGCCTGGCAGATAGCCTAAGACAGGATACTGGGGTTGCAACAGGGCAGCCCACGGGTAGGCAGAGGTAGCAGGTCCAGACCCCCCTTGCCTGTGATGATTGGCTTATACACTGCAGTCCGCCCCAGTGTGCAGGGGCTCAATGGTGACTGGCAGTAGCCAAAGACTGAGGCGAGGTGGGGATAGTGGGTGGGGTTCCCCGGGGAGGGGAGACCCAGAGATCTGTGGTGTACTGCCAGGGAGCAGCACCCTGGGTAAAAGGGGCACTGGGGTCCGGGAGGGACACTGGGGCAGTGGCAAGCAGGACACCGGCCTGCAGAGGGCGCTCCGGAGGTTGGAAGAGCTAATTACCTGAGAGACCAGCAGGAGGCACCGCACGGGTGAGTCCCACACCATGACAGTATCTTCATACTAATTCCCTTTGAGAACCATTGGTAAAGATGCATCAGCCAGAATCTTGTGCCTGAAGCTGATTTCAAGGCAGTAATATACCTTTAGGGTCACCACTTTGTAGGTTAAAAATTAGCATTTGTCTCTCTTCCTCAGTGCCTGCACCTCCATAACATCAGACAAATGGTTCTGAGCACTGCTTAAGAAGGATATGTCATACGGTTCCAATCCTTCCTCCACCAACCTTCCCAGGGACCCTTTTCACAAGACTGCTTCAGAAAGTGCAGTCTCTCCTCTGTATGGGAACTATATTGAAAGTATCTCTACAACAAGGGGGGGAAAGGGTTTTATTCCCACTACTTGCTCATTCCCAGAACAGGCTGGTGTTCTGATATCCAGGTTTTTCCTTAGCTGGATGACTGGCTGATTTGAGGTCAGTCAAAAGAGCAAGTAGTGAGCAGCATTATTCAAATCCAGTTACTGTTTGCTCATCTGGAACTGAGAATAAATGCAGAAAAGTCAACTTTAATCCCAGTCCAAAAGACTGAATTTGTAAAAGCCATCTTCGATACTACTACAAAAAAGAAAAGGAGTACTTGTGGCACCTTAGAGACTAACCAATTTATTTGAGCATGAGCTTTCGTGAGCTACAGCTCACTTCATCAGATGCTACTACAGTGACTGCTTACTTATTTCAAGACAGGTTTCTGGCCATTGTCAACTTTTCAAGAACTTCAAAGCCAATCTCAGGACAATGGTATAATCCTGCCCATGACTTCTAGGTCTCATGGCATCATACACATATGCAATTTAGCATGTCAGACTTCACCTCAGGTACATGGAGTCCTGGCTCCATTCCACAACTGAGCAGACACTCTCTGGACATGCTGATTTATGTACTTGTATGAGTGCTTTTATCCCTAGACTGGTGAATGGACCCCAAAAACAGCTGTGTGGGAGTTCCCTTCTCCCCTTCAGAACCAGCAATGACAGTTGGCACAGATGCCTCCACCAAGGCCTGGGGTGTCCACCCAGGGGAGTTTCACAACATATACAAATCATAGAGTTAGGGGATACATTTAATGCAAGCAAGTGTTCCTAGCCATAATCAAAAGGCACACAACTCAGGTACTTATGGACAACACCACTGCCATGTTTTACCTGATCAGGCAAGGCAGAGCCAGGTTGGGTCACTTATGTGAAGAATCGATTCATCTCTGAAGTTTTGTGTTCAGAACATTACACTGAAGCCTTCCATCTGCTGGGATGAGAAACACTACAGTGTATTCCTTAAGCAGAAATGTCATTTATCACCAAGAGTTATCCTTGAAGATAAACATATTGGCCATCATGTTCTAGAAATGGGGACCACCCGCTGTAGATCTCTTTGCAACAAACCTAAACAAAAAGTGTTAGAGGTGTGTTTCAGGGTGGTTGGAGTCCAGACTCAGTAGCAGATATCTTCCTTCTTCCTTGATCAACCGATCTTCTCTGTGCCTTTCCACTGGTTCATCCTTGGAATCAAAGGATAAGGAAACTAAAATAAGACCACGCTACATTAACACTGATAGCTCTGGCTTGGCTAGGGCAGCATCGCTACATAGATCATCAAGAGCTCACAATCCAATCACCAATAACACTGCCATTTGTTGAAGGATGTTTGTCTCTGAATCAAGATCAGAAACTACATCCGGACCTACAGAATGTGCATTTCTGGGCCTGGATGAGATATGGTTGGACTCCTTGGAAAAATCTTGTTCTCAGGAGATCCAAACCATTCTTATTAACAGAAAGGATTCTATGAGATCTATATACTTAGCTAAGTGGAAGAGATTTTTCTATCTGGGCTGCTTCTCATCATCTTTGTCCCACTGGAGCCGAAATTCAGGACATCTTGTATATATACAAGACTTTTCAGTTAGCTCCATTAGAGTTAATTTAGCCACCATCTTGGCCATTCACCCTTCCATTAAAGGCTTGTAAGTTTTTTGTCACACCTGGAGGTAGTGAGGTGTCTTAAAGAGCTTGTTTGTGTATACTGTCCTGTCAGAGATCTAGTTCCATTTTGGGAGCTGAGGGTGTGTGTCTCAACTTCAAGCCTAAGTTGACCTATATTAGGTCAACTTACAGCCACCACAGTAATTACTGCAGTGGTTCATGTCCACACTACCCTCCCTGGGTTGATGGTGCATGTCCTCACCAGGAGCACTTGCACTGACCTAAGAGGGGCAGCATGGGGAGCTGAGAGCCCAGTCTCTCAGCTCTGCTGGCAGCTTCCTGCCAGGAACCTGGCTGCCCTATATGTTCCCAGGTTCCCAGCGGGCTGTGCTCCCCTCTGCTTCCTGTTCCCTGCTGGGAGTGGGGGGGAAACCCCCTGGAGCTTCTCCCCCATCGTTCCCTGCCGGGAACAGGGGAAGCCGCCTTGAGGCAAGTCATTCAGAGTGTCTCCTAGACTGTTTGTGCCCTACACAAAAAGAGTGAAGGGGAAAGCAATCTCAGCTCAGATATCTTCTTGCATAAGATCCCGTTACAAATTCACAAATGTAACTTCTCCAACAAAGATAACGACTCACTCTACAAGGGCTCAGGTTACCACAACAGCCTTCCTAAATAATGTACTGATTGTGGATATCTGTAAAGTGGCTACATGGTAATCAATACATACCTTCTCCAGACTATGCCATCAACTCCGGCATTGTGAATGGATGTAGACTTTGGTAAGTCTGTACTTCATTCCCTGTTCAAGTAGGTCCGAAGTCCCACTGCCTGTAAAGAAACCCACAGTGAAATGTACATGTACACAATCATTCAAAGAACTAAAAACCAGTTACTTACCTCTACAGTAGCTGCTGCTCTTCACCATAGGTTTGTGCACACATTGAGCTTGTCTTCACTACTGGGGTAAGTCAACCGAAGTTACTCTACTCCAGCTATGTGAATAACATAACTGGAGACAACATAGCTTAGGTCGACTTACCCCGGTGTCTTCACTGCTCTGCATCAATAGGAGACGCTCTCCAGTCCACTTACCTTACCTTTCTCAGGGAGCTGGAGTACTGGAATTGACCGGAGAGCACTCTACTGTCGAGTTAGCAGGTCTTCACTAGACCCACTAAATCAACACCCGCTGCATCAATTGCAGCAGTGTTGATCTCCCGGTAGAGAATACAAGCCAATACATTCCATGACCCTCCCTCCTTCTCTTCTAGTTTGGAAGTGTTTTCATTTGGAAGTGTTTTCATATTTCTGATGCAAAGGAACTCAGGAGGGTTTTCTTTAATGCCTTTGGCTGCATACACAAGGATATCGTAGGTGCATGCAGTGCCCCGACAGTACTGCTTATAAAAGTCTCTGACTCAAGTATTTTGGGCACACACATACACCTACAGTGGAATGTATGTATGCCCAACACATCTTGAAGAACAGTGATTATAGTAGAGGTACGTATCTGTTTCTTTCACATGACAACGATCATGTGCAGGTCAGTTTTTAGATTAGTTTTGTGAGTGACCTTTTGTAAGAAACATCAAATGCTTTACTGAAACCCGAATATTTTGCTATGTTTCCTCCAGCCACAAATTTTGTAATTCTAAGTGTACAAATTTGGGACAAAGCTGTCGTGTCAGTCTTGATAATAAAGAAAAAATTTCACAAAGGAAAATTATAATATTGTCTCTTTAAAGGCTCCAGCCTTCATATTTAACATCCTTTAATGCTGTGGCTTCTTTCTAAGGATATGGACCAGGCTTCCCTCACATTGTTTTCACTAAAAAAGTCTACTGCCACACCCGGGCAGGCTTCTTTTGGACCTTATAAACAAAGACAAGAAATCAAAAAGTCTTATCGGAGAGTCTTTTCAAGCAGAATGCAAACCTCAGGCAGAGACGAAGCAATCTTTTCTTCTGGGAGCACCAACCATTTCCACTTCCTGTTTAAATATCTGTTTTGCTGTCAACATGTGCTAAGATGGCTTGCAATCTGTCTCTTAATAACTAGTTGTATAGTTTTTTTTAAAAAAAATAAAATAATGGGAAACCAGGGATGTATTGAACATGAGGGATCTGTCATGTACCAAAGGACTGGGGGAACCTCCCCCTCCACAAAGGTCTTATTATATATTTTTTAAAAAGGACGGAAGAGTGGGGAAAGAGGGATTCTGGAAATTACTGATTGGTAAACATATAATGGATTGAAAATAAAGCACAAATATTTTTCCATCTGTAAGCACTTGGAGGATAATGGAACTATGGGAAATAAAGTTATTTCTTCAAATCACGGACTGTATGTTTTGATTGATAACATTGGTGGATGTAGGAAACATAGTGGTAATATCTGGACTTAAACACGATATCATGCCTCACATAAGCTAAATTGAAAACAAATTCAGAATGGCTGTGTTGAAGGCCCCATGACTTGCAAGCTTGGCCTAGATTCTGCAGCTAGATCCTATATTCTGTAGCACTCTGCTGAAAATTCTGCAGCTTCTTAAGAACAATTTTAAAAATTGATGATATATTAGAGAATTAAATATGAAAATGAATAATAAAATTAAAGTAGCTCCTAGGTTATTTATTTTAATATTAAATTTCCATTTATTTTACATTGCCTCCCCCATTTTCAGTATACTGCAGATTGTTATTTTTTAGGTTTCAGCATTAAGAACACTTTAATTTAATGGTGCATTTCAGACATTCTGAGCTATGTTTTCAGGCAGTATGACAACTCAGGAAGACATCAGTACTTCGATTTACATTTGGATCACATTTTCAAGCTTTTCTTTGGGACCACAAAGCCTAGAAACACAATTTTTTAAAATGAAAGCTGAGATCCTGGAGCAGCTTTTTGCAGAAAGCATGACTTCCATAACAAATTCCATGGAATTCCGGAATACATGGGACTTTGGCCATGTCTACACTACCACTTTTGTCAGTATAACTTATGTCATTCAGGGATGTGTTTAAAAACAAACAAACAAAAAAAACCCCACCCTCTTGAGCAACATAAGTTACACTGAAAGAAAAGGTGTACTTGTGGCACCTTAGAGACTAACAAATTTATTTGAGCATAAGCTTTCATGAGCTAAGGTGCCACAAGTACTCCTTTTCTTTTTGCGGATACAGACTAACAGGGCTGATACTCTGAAATAAGTTACACTGAGAGACATGCTGGTGTGGACCGTGCTATGTAGGTGGGAGAGCTTCTCCTGCTGATATAGCTACCACCGCTCATGAAGGTGGTTTTATTATGTAGATGGGAGAGCTCTCTCTCCTGCCAACATAGAGCAGCTACACAAGTGATCTTACAGTGGCACAGCTGCATTGGTACAGCTGTGTTGCTCTAAGCTCGCTAGTGTAGACATGGCTTTAGACTATGATTTGATTGCTGTCACTTATGACCCTAAACAAGGGTTACTGATAAGTTTGTTTTTCCTTCTTTAAATTGGGTTGAGATGACCAACAGAGTGCTTTAAGGGTTTGTGTTGATTTAACATAAAGCATCTATTATAAAACATTCTAGAGAATAAAAGCTTGAACATTTTGATTGAAGACTGGTTTGTTTTTTTGCATCCGCTGAACTGGTGCATTAATTAAGGTCTCAATTCAACAAACCACTTAAACATGTGCTTGCAGTTCAACATGTACTTACATGGCTTTTCTGTGGAATTCTACTCCTGGACAGCCAAGACAGGGTTTTTTACGTTAGGTATAATATTTGAAAGAGCTGCTGCCTAATTGCCGTCAACCTTTTTCCTCTACATTTTAAACTGGAAATGCTCATATTGGCATAGCTAGTTTTAACCATGCTGTGCTAATAGTATGGTTATAGGAAGTACTGTTTTCTGTTTTGGCTTCTTCTTGATACAGCCACTGTGTGTCAGAATCGTCTCATCTTTCTCCTTTCCCATACAACTTCTTGTCTTGTTCCTCTCTTGTTGAAGTATTTTTGCTAATTATTATTAGGTCAGTAGGTCTCAGAGGCCCCCCCAGCCATCCTTAGCACCCCCTTTTGTTAGGTGCTATATAACACATGGTAAAAGCCTCTGCTCTGAAGGGCTTACAATCTAGGGCCTTGATCCTGCAAAGGCTTACACACATGCTTAATTTTAGGGGTAATAATAATATTTGAATAATACTTAATACTTCAGCAAGAGGGAGGGAGAAATCAGTAGAACTATTCAGTGTGGAAAGTTAAGCGTGCTTAAATTTTTGCTGGATCAGACCTAAGACAAGACACATCTAGCAAATGTAAGAAAAGAAATCTGAAGGATCTGAGATGTTCAAGGGTAACACTGATATGGCATTTGGTAAAGATTAGCTCCCTGCAGCGATAGTTTTGAGTCAATTATTCTTAATCATAAAGTAAGATAAATACAGGAAATCCTTATTGGTCATCCATCTAACATTATTAGTTTGGTTTTTCACATTTTCTCCTCATCACTTTCTTCTTTTTGAAATGAGAATAGTAAGTGCTAAATAAGAAGAATTTGTCCATGTTAGTGCAGGACACAAGGAATAGGTCACAAGTCTGGTTGCAAAATTCTGTTTCAGTATCAAAATGATAATGTGGACTAATGACAAAAAATACCATTTTCTAAAATACAGAACAGCCAACAGAAACAACAGATTTTTTTTGTACATAAGAAATATTGCATGTTTCTTTCCATCTGATAGTTATTGCATTTGTTTCTCAACTTTTTTAGGACTGCATTTTTTTATTTAAAGAATATCAAAAATGCTTTCATAAAACAAGGAAACAGATTTTGGAAGCTCTAGGGGAAAAGACATTTGAAGTATCAGAGATGTATATTTTTGGCAAATTCGAAGCTTTTTGTAAAAGGCTAGAAAAAGTAAGTAACATTTTAAAAAAAAAGGTAATTGTGCATGTCTTTAATGAGAATTTTTGTAGATTGACTAAAGAATTGCTTAGTGCACTGTATTCTTAATTCAATATGAAAGATTTTTTTTCTTTAAAATGTGGTTGATGTTTTTGGATAAATACGGCATTTCTCTTGATTTCTTAGACCATCAAATTATTATGACTTTCACAAATAACGAAAGCTGTAGTTAAGAGTTGCAACTCACTTTTTTCATTTGCTCATAGCTTGTTAAAAAATTCGGTGTTTGGCTTTCTATGCTTGGTCTCAGCCTAAAATTCAGTTTTTTAAAAGGGTTCAGAAAAATCAATTAATCTGAACCTAAGCTTTGTCTACACTATGCAGCTTTTAGCGACATGGCTGTGCCACTACAGCCACGTTGCTAAAAGGAGCGCAGTGTATCTGCTGTTTGTCGGCAGGAAAAAGCTCTCCTGCCGACAAACTTCCACCCCGCTCAAGCAGCAATGACTTTGTGGGCAGGAGAGCACTCCTGCCGACAAAGTGCTGTTCACACCGGTGCTTTTCGTCAGTAAAACTTTTGTCGTTCAGGGTGTGTGGTTTATTTTTTTTTTTTCCCCAACTCCCCTGAATGACAAAAGTTCTGCCGATGAAGTTCCAGTGTAGACAAAGCCTAAGTTAGATGGACAGAGGAAAAAAAATAATAGATTTACATTTTTGCCAAAATACATAAGGCTTTCCCCCCCCAAAGATTATAAAAAGAAAGAGACCCACCACACACACATTGTACTTCAAATTTTCAAAATGTGATGTTTTTATTATTAATTTGTTTATTTATTAAGCTCCCATAGCATTATTTGTGTTGTACACGACAAAAAAATTAAGATAATTATGTATCCTAAAGAGTTAATAATCTATCCACACCCCATTAAAGTGAATGGAAAGAGTCCTGTTAATTTAATGGGCTTTGGAACAAACTGTAAAAAATAAAAAATGGAGAAGTGAAGAGTAGGAAACCCAAAGGGAGGATTGTTTTAGAGTTGTTGGTTGCTGGTGTGGTTTGTTTTTGTTTGTTTTTTGTTATTCTCTTCCTGTGGGTTTTGTAGAAGTGACATTTTAGGAGGGATTTGAACGTGGAAAGAGAGGGTGGTGGATTAGCTCCATGCAGGTGGCCTGATAACTCTTGACAGCCTTTTGTCTTCAGCGCCCTCTGGCAAACTCTTGTGCATGAGTCTTCAGCATTAATCAATGCATTTACAAAATCAGTTTAGGATCAGTTCCTCCAAATTGATCCCACTTGCACAGAACAAAATCAGAAAGAAGCATTTAAAGAATTCCCTAAGAAACCCAGGCTGGAGACTTTCATATCCTGGGTCCAAGGGTGTCATAAATATAAAGGGAAGGGTAAACCCCTTTAAAATCCCTCCTGGCCGGAGGAAAGATCCTCTCACCTGTAAAGGGTTAAGAAGCTAAAGGTAACCTCGCTGGCACCTGACCAAAATGAGCAATGAGGAGACAAGATACTTTCAAAAGCTGGGAGGAGGGAGAAAAATAAAGGGTCTGTGTCTGTCTGGGTGATGCTTTTGCCAGGGACAGAACAGGAATGGAGTCTTAGAACTTAGTAAGTAATCTAGCTAGGTATGTGTTAGTTTATGATTTCTTTAAATGGCTGAGAAAATAGCTGTGCTGAATAGAATGACTATTCCTGTCTGTGCGTCTTTTTTGTAACTTAAGGTTTTGCCTAGAGGGATTCTCTATGTTTTGAATCTAATTACCCTGTAAGGTATTTACCATCCTGATTTTACAGAGATGATTCTTTTTTACTTCTATTAAAAGTCTTCTTGTAAGGAAACTGAATGCTTTTTCATTGTTCTAAGATCCAAGGGTTTGGGTCTGTGGTCACCTATGCAAATTGTTGAGGATTTTTACCAAACCTTCCTCAGGAAGTGGGGTGCAAGGGTTGGGAGGATTTTTGGGGGAAAGACGTGTCCAAACTATGTTTTCTCAGGAACCCATATAAAGTTTGGTGGTGGCAGTGGAAGTCCAAGGGCAGAGGGTAACAAATAGTTTGTACCTTGGGGAAGTTTTAACCTAAACTGGTAAAAGTAAGCTTAGGAGGTTTTCATGCAGGTCCTCACATCTGTACCCTAGAGTTCAGAGTGGGGAAGGAACCTTGACAAAAGGCCATGAAGTAACCCGAGGTGGATCAAAGAGATCCTTAGTCTCAGATCAATTGATATTCTGTTTGTCTTGAAAGCAAGGCAACTGAGCTAGAAAATCTGGTGAATGGGCTATCTCTATAAGATAATCAGTTGGTGAACTCTTCCTCAGCTTATTTGGGGGTTAGACTGAGCCTTGCAGTCCCTTCTAACCGTATGATTCCACCATCGGTGCTACCTGCAAATGTCAGCTGAGATCCTCTGATTAAACCAATAAAGACTCCAGACCCAGATGCTCCCAATATGTTGAAAAGCTAGGCAGTGATTGGATCTAAGCCTCTTGCAACCAAGGAGGACATATTTCTATTCTTCTGTGCAAAGGGGGTAGACATCATTGGGGCATACCTGTCCTTAGAACATCTTGTAAAATGCAGAGATTGGCACTATGATTCTAGAGCACTTCTTCAAAACTTTTCACTTAAAAGGTCACAAAGCCTTTTTGTTAGTACTGTTTTTAAAGCACCGACAACGTGCTTAGTGATGAGCAAGATACAAAATGATTACTAGTCTCTGCCGTGAGGACAGTCCAATCTAAAAAATAAATCAGAGAACAAAGGATTCCATGGGAAGCCTAGCAAAGTGAGTAACTTGGACTTCTTTCTTTCTTTCCATAAACAGATGTAGTGCAATAGATGTGTAACCCAAGGCCATAGGTACAAGAAACAGGAAGAGGGATGGGGAAATAGAAACACCTAAATAAAAAAGTTGTCTCCTATTAAAATAGTGTCTCCTATTACTTAAGACATATGTACCTCTGTGGAAAATGTTTCTCTACCCTGACCCAATGTCTGAGTATGACTGGAGACTAAAAACTGAAGCCTATCCCAAAAACAAAGAAAAGTTGTCTACCCTACAAAGTTTTGTTGGCAAAAGTTATGCCACTTTAGTTAAAACCACTGTTGCATGTCTACATTATGCTCCTTGTGTGGGCAGAGTGCATCCACACTAGCAGCTCTTGCATTGATAGCCATGCGCTGTGGTATCTATCCCACTATGCAACTGTCCGCAGGGTGCTTTAGGAAGGGTTTGCAATGCCTCGTGGAGCAGGTACAGTGTCACATGATGCAGGTTTCTCAATCCCATCGTTCCATGGCACCCTAATAGATTGTCAGACACTTTTCAACTGAAGTGGGCAGGGGTGGGGGAGGGAGAGGAGAGTGGTGTGGGGGTGGGGGGGGGAGGAGACAGCAGGCTGTCTAACCTATCCTGAGACAGAGGGTGGGGGAATTCCCCCCATCAGCCCCCAGCTCTGCTCAGCACAGCAGTCTCTCCCGAAGCAGCCTGCTCTGCCTGCCTATGGCTCTGTGATTTCTCTAAGAGTTCTCCCACAACCTCCTCAGCTGTCAGAAGCAGGAGCGGCATCCTGCACAGGTCTGTGAGCTCTCCATGCTGAGGAATGTGAAAGCAGCACAGCAGTCCATCCATCCATCCCCACCCCACCCTCCGGCAGCAGCAGCCTGTCTTCCCCTGTGTTCCTAGTGCAGGGCAGAACAGGAGCATTCCACATAAATGATCTGACAGCTGAGCTTGCAGATGCTTCCCAGAAAGGGGAGGGACTCATGCCTGCAGGGCAGCAGAGATCAAAACAGTGAGCAGAGCCCTCAGGCATTGTGTTTTTCCTTGGTAATCATACAGTGCATATACTAGTTCTTGTGGTCTGTCTGTTGCGCTTGGAAATTCCTGTTTGTATGTCTTAAACATTGATGCTTCAGCTTTTGAGCCATTCCCCACCCTATCACTCAGATATTAAATGTAATTTAATGTAAAAGTTAACTACAGATAAACCTTCCTCAAGATACCAAGAAAAACAGAGCAAAAATATTGAAACGATTTAGATTAGGTTGAGTGATGGTGAGGGTTGGGGTAAGAAGTTGAGGGAGCAGTGTTTTGTTGTGAGTATTTAGATGAGGAATTCTGAGTGAAATAACCAATCAGAGCAGACTGGCCATTGATCTCAGTCTAGTCTGTTTAGCCCAGGATGTAATTATTCCTTTGTCAACAAAAAGCACCACAAGCAAACTAAATGAATTGAAATAAATTCATAATTTGATCTGAGTGTGAAAAATATTTTTTTATTTCAGATTACAGAGATGATTACTATAGTACAAACATTTTCTGCACTTAGTATGTCTACAATTGAAGGGATAGATATTATGGCAATAAAGTTCAAAAATATCTACCAGAGCATTCAAAAGAAACAATATGATATTCTTGACCCACGAAAAACTGAATTTGATGTAGATTTTGGAGACTTCATGACAAAAATCGAAAGTTTAGAGGTAAGTAACATTGTTATCTGTAACTTATTCAAGGCCATAATCTCATGATTTTTACATATTCAGAACCCCTTGGACTTCAGTGGGAGCTTTGACTGAAAAAGGACTGTATGATTTGGCTTTATTTGGTGAATGGTAGAGTTTGTTAGGAAAATAATAACAAATTTCACAACTTGTGCAAAGGCTTTTATATTTAACTGATCCTTAAATTTCTTGCCTTTCTTATGGTTATTTACAGATTATTAACTGCAGGAATATACTTGCCTACAGTTTTGTCAATGATATAGGTGTCTGTTTTCCAGATCTCGTGTACTCATAGCTCCCATTAATATTATAGGAGTTATGTTCTCACTTTGGGAAAATGTTTCACAAATGTAAGTTTTGCTATATACTGTGTACAGTGGACACCATTGAAACGGCACATTCATCCCCTGTGGTAGTTAAATTTACCAAGGTATCTGAGGAAGCATTCTAACTATAGGTAAATATTTCAAACATTGTGATAAAGATAAATATGTGGGTGTTGTAAACATTCCTTATTATTGACACCCACTGATGGGCAAGAGTTGGATCTCTTTCTGGGTTGATCTCTTGCCAGAAAAGAGAGGTTCTTCTTCAAGTGATTGCACATGTCTGTTCTACTTAGGTATGTGAACATTACGTGCACTTGAGTTGGAGAGCTTTCACTAATAGTACCCTGTGCTTACCTGTGTTTTCAGCTGTGGGTTTAAAGGCTGGAGCTGCCCTGACCTTCCCTCAGTTCCTTCTCATCTTCCATGGCTAAGAGTTGGAGGTCCCCATGCACTTTGCTTATGGTTTTTCCCGTGAGCTTTTTCACATCTTTTATTTGGTAAATGGTAGTTAGATTAGGATAGTTAGTAAGTAGTTTTGTGTCATTTTGCATTTTTGTCCCTATCTTGGTTTTTCAAGGCCTGAGATGCTTGGTACTGGCTTTAAAAGACAAAAGTCGTCATGCTTTAAACATTGCCCCTCCAGCCAGGTGGCAATGCCAACAAACAACCCACATACTCGCTGACTCTTATGTCAGGATGAGGGACACATCAGAGAAAAACGCAGCATTAGCTGTTTTTTGTTTTTTTTTAAAGAACACAAACATCCCGGGCAGCATATCTATTCATGCAGTCCCCCCATGCATCTTCTAATGCTGGCCCCTCACAAGTTCTGAGATTTGACTTTATACCAGCTAGGAGTGCTCCCACAGCTTTCTCTATTTCCCACTGTGAGAAGAGGAGGCACTCCCCTTCACCAGGACCTTCTCATAAGATGCCCCAAACTGTGACTACTTCAGATCAGTCTCTAGCTTCAAGACCCAGGAAGGGCTTCTTGAGCTACACAAAGGACCCTGGGGATTATTGTGCCTCAGATAAATCATCTCAGATGCTAACTGTACTAAGGTGAGTGTATGAGCCTTGGCTTGATGTTGCCTGTTAACATCCCAAGAGAGGCTTGACCCACCAGTGATGTTGACTCCATTACTGATTCTGTCAGTGCAGTTTAAATCAGTACCCACTAATCTGTGCATCTCTGCTACCAGCAGAAGGACCGAACTCATTTTCCCAAATCTCGATCAGCTTCAGTAGCCTTCCTAAACAACATAGAGATCATGGATGTGTAGAGCAGCCACTTGGATGTCCATACACGTTCACAAAACATTCCACAATAAACAAGGGTTTAAGATTGGACACATTGCTAGGTCTTACAGTGTTATCATCGCTTACACAAGCAATGCTGAAGCTCCTTCTGTCCAACGAGAGACATTGCTCAACAGTCACCTGAAGTGGAGCACGCACAGGGACACACTCTTCAAAGAAGAAGAGAGGGTTATTCACCCTGTGCAGTAACTGAGGTTCCTTGAAATGAGTGTCCCTGTAGGTGCTCCACTGCCTCCCTACCTCCCCTCTACTTTGGAGTTCAATTTCTGGACTCTACAGTAGAGAAGGAACTGGGGGGGGGTCTGGACACATACGCAAGGTAGGTGCCGACAACAGCACAAGACGGGGACAGCACATGCACGACCCAAATGAGCACTGCTGCTGAAATTCTTCAATCAAAGACGCAGGGATGCACATTCACCTGAAGTGGAGCACCCACTGTCTTCACCCATCTTGAAGAATCTCAGTTACTGCACAGGGTGAGGAACTTTCTCTTCCTCATCAAATAAGATCTGGTCACCAGAGACCTCAGGCCCTGAGAGGATTGCTAGTGAGGCTCTGAGCACTTTGGGTACTGTGAAGCACGTTAAGACTTCAACTAAGTCCCATACCTCAGTGGTAAAGGGCTTAGTATGAAAGACTGCTATGACCAAGAGAACGGATTCAGTGGAATCTTTTACCCAGTTGGTACCAACATCAGCACCTCACACAATGGCTTCTGTAACATCATCAGTGCTTTTAGCAAGTTCTTTTGTGCTCCTGGGTACTGCAGGAATTCCAGTACCTGAAAGACCTCAGGATACCAAATGAGCTTGAATCTCCAGTCCTTGTGACCTGAGTACTCCTCTCAGGATTGAGGTCAAGAGGGTCGTTGACTGCTCATGTTTTTGTGAGACCTACCTCTTCTCCATCTTCTACTATCCATGAGGGGTTATTACCTCTGATTCAATATGTGGAGGAGCATTTCGACTCAGTGTCTGAACTTCCTGTTCAAGACTCTCCAATTTATTCCAGGAGATGTTGTTATTCCCTAATGTGGCTGCAACAAAGACAGGACACCAGACCCCTGTCTGCTAATACTTGGTATGACCAACATTGGATATCTCCCCACATGCCTTACTGGGATTTATGGGCAATGTACTGCCAGTAATTATGAGAGACCTCAATTCAATCCTATAGGGAACACAGAAGACTTCATTCCCCAGTACTATTTATCCCTTCACTCCACTTTAAGAGTCCAAGAAGACCTTTGATGAGAAAGAGGCAAGGGTGGACAAGGAGGTTACCCGCCTTACAAACATCTCTTTGTCGTCACCTGGTGAGGCAGTAAAACCACCTCTGCCATTGTTAACTAATGACTTTTAAACATTTACAGGATCTGATGCAGTGGGTCGCTGACCCATGAAAGAATGACCCATTCCACTGAAGGAAATCTGGGTTTTCCATCGCAAGCTCCTGGACATAGTGCACAGCTCTTCCTCAGCACTGGTTGCACTGCAAATTACTGAATCCCTCCTTGAGCTAGCTTAGTCCATCTGGTAAACCCCACCTATGTCCTCCACATACGTGCAAGCAAGCTGATAAAAAATTCTGGCCTTGATTCTCTCACCCAGCACCAAATTATTTTGTTGTCGCCCCAGTCAATGAAAGGGGCAGGCAACATACCCAAAAAGCCATCCCTTATAAGGATCAGAAACCTCTAGACGTTTTTGGTTGTAAGAGCTACTCGTTAGCAACATTACAGTTGAGGAAAGGTAATCACCAGGTGCTGATGTCAAAATATGACTACCTGAACTATGAGAAGTTTAATGCATTTATTGACCATTTGCTACAGGAACATCCAGAACAGTTCTGTGTCATAATAAAGGAGGGTCAGCTCTTGGAAAAAACTTCACTGCAGCCTTCACATGATACTGCAACCAGGTCTGTTTACAGCAGAGTAGGGAGGAGATGAGCTTCCTTCTTTCCATTGTCTGGTATCCCTGTAAAATTTACTATTCGATGGCCAGAAGCTTTTTGCAGATTCCACAAACAACTCGCTTAATACCCTAAAGGGCTCCATGGCAACACTTAAATCTTTATGGATATACACCCCTGCAAATAATAAGTTTAGCAGGTCTCATTGGGCACAAAGATCCTACCCTACTCACTCTTCCACCTTCCGCAGGCCACTGGAACCACCAGCTAAGAGGCTGAAATTTTCAAAGAAAAAGCTGTCAACTACCTAGATTGTCATTCCAGCCTTTAACATTGTCCAAGCACCAGTTCTGATGATTCAGACCACCCAATGATCAGGTTTTCTCTGCTGCAATGCACAACCCCCCCTTCCTCAATGTGAGCACTAACACTCTCTCTTTCATCAAGTATGGGAGGCTATAATATCGGACAGATGGACGTTGGAGGCCATTAGTTTGGGTTGTATTGTCCAGTTTACCTCCATCCTGCCCTTCCAACCCCCTTCCCTGTCCCCCCTTGGGGATCCCTCTCAGATTTCTTTTGCTGACACAGGAGATTTCATCACTCCTAAGTCTAAGAGGCATAACACCAGTCCCACTTCAACACAGGGGAAAAGGATTCTATTCAAGATGCTTTCTGATACTCAAGAAAAACAGAGATTGGAAGCTGATATTAGATTTCAGACAATCGAAGAAGCATGTCAGACATCTAAATTTCAGGGTAGTGTCCCTAGCAGCTATAATTCCCTCCCTGAATCCAGAGACTGGTTTGCGATCCTCAATATCAAAAGTGCGTATATACACATAAACAACAAGCAGTCCTTGTGGCACTTAGAGACTAACAAATTTATTTGGGCATAAGCTTTTGTGGGCTAAAACCCACTTCATCAGATGCATGGAGTGAAAAATACAGAAAACAGTAAAAATATTACAGCACATGGAAAGATGGGAGTTGCCTTACCGAGTGGGGGGGGTCAGTGCTAACGAGGCTAATTCAAATAAGATGGAAGTGGCCTATTCTCAACAATTGACAAGAATGGGTGAATATCAAATGAGGAAAATTACTTTTTTGTAGTGCTAACAAGGCCAATGCAATCAAGGTGGACGTCACCTATTTCCAACAGTTGAGAAGAAGGTGTGAGTATCAGCAGAAGGGGAAAATTACTTTTTGTAGTGACCCATCCACTCCCAGTCTTTATTCATGCCTAATTTGATGGTGTTTGCAAATTAATTCCAGTTCTGCAGTTTCTCATTGGAGTCCGCTTCGTTGAAGAATTGCCACTTTTAAGTTTGAGTGTCCAGGGAGATTAAAGTGTTCTCCTACTGGTTTTTGAATGTTATGATTCTTGATGTCTGATTTGTGTCTATTTATCCTTTTACGTAGAGGCAGTCCGGTTTGGCCAATGTACATGGCAGAGGGGCATTGCTGGCACATGATGGCATATATCACATTGGTAGAGGTGCAGATGAACGAGCCCCAATGCTGTGGCTGATGTGGATGTACAGACTCCAAATAAATTTGTTAGTCTCTAAGGTGCCACAAGGACTCCTTGTTGTTTTTGCTGATACAGACTAACACGGCTACCACTCTGAAACCTATATCCATATAGCAATTCATCCTTCTCACAAAAGATTTCTTTGTTTCACATTCAATCACAATCATTACCACTATCAGGTCCTACCCTTCAGCCTGTCTTCAGTCCCAAAGGTGTTCTCAAAAATCATGGTGGTCGTAGCTCCTACCTCCGTTGTCTAGGAATAACTATCTTTCCCTACCTTGATGACTCACTCCCCAGGGGCTGGTTATATCAGGAGGTAGTTCAACCAACAACTTCTCTATGTCAAAGTCTAGGCCTGCAGGTAAATCTCGAGAATTTGATCTTACCCCCTACACAGTAAATTCTGTTTATAGAAGCATTTCTGATATTGATAATAGGTAGAGCTTACCTCCTTCTGGCTCTAAAGGACTTTATGCAAAGAGTACAGCTCCGTCCTCAAGTTCCAGTTAAGAACATGTCTGTAACTGCTGGGATGCATGGCACTTCCGTTTTTGTGGCATAAAATGGCAGGTTGCACCTTCAAAGTTTCCAGGGGTGGCTTAGGATAGTTTATGTAACTAACAAACACAATCTGCACAAATGGGTATCTGTATGAGTAATGAGTAAAGCAGTCACCTGAGTAATGCAGTCACCTGGTGAAGTAATCTGTCCAAGGTTTGTGGAGGATTCCAGTTCAACCAGAATCCCCCTTTGGTCATGTTAACATCAGACGCTTCCCACTTGGGCTGGGGAGCAGGTTTTTTAGATCCTCGTACAGTCGAGGGCAAATGGTTACAACAGGAACATCAATCTATTGGAGTTAAGAGTGATCAGAATACTTGGCTTCATTTTCTTTCCCTACTCAAAAACAAGGCCATCAAGATCCTGACAGACAACATAGTTTGCATATATTATATCAATTGTCAGGACAGAGCACATCCCCCCTCACTCTGCACCAAAGCAGATGAATCTTTAGAACTGGGAATTGGTGCAAAGCCAATCAGATAGTCATCTCAACTGCTTACCTCTTGGGTATACAAAACACCCTGGCAAACAACCTCAGCAGACACTTCCCTCTAAATTACAAATGTGAGTTGGACTCCTGAGTCTTCAATAACCTACTCCTAGTTTGGGGATTTCCAGAGGTCAACCTTTTTGCCATGGCATAAAGTGGAGGAAATTCTGTTCCAGAGGGGGACTCGATCCCCAGGCTCTGGGAGATGCTTTCTTCATTGCATTGACAAAAGGTCTTTTTTGTGCATATCCTCCAACTCCATTGCTCTTAAAGGTTCATATCATGATCGGACAGGACCAAGCCAAGGTAATTTTGATTGCAGCAACACAGCCAAGACAAGTTTGGTTTCCTCACCACATCAGACTCACCTTTTGCCCTTCATGGTGGCTCCCAATCAAGCCTTGACTGTTGTCTCAGGAGGCAGGTCAGATGCTTCACCCCAGTCTGAACATTCTGCAAGATAAGCATGGTTTCGCAAAGGTTCTTGGGACTAGAAGCTGCCGGTTCAATGGAAGTACAAATCGTAGATTCCTTTTAGCTGTGGAAAAGTACAAGACATATTTACTTTCAGAAATGGAGAAGATAATCGTTGGTGTAACCAGTGCCATATTTTCTCCTATCCAGTTGTCTCTTTCCACAGTCTTGGATTACTTGTTGGAACTGAAAATTTCAGGCCTTTCTATGAGTTCCATCACGGTTCATTTAGCAGTATAGTTTGTAAAGAGACCACAACTAAAACTCCTAAGTCGGTTGGTTTCTGATTTCCACCTTAATAGACTTCTGCCTAACTGTTTTCCTAAATCACACATAGAATCATAGACGATTAGAGTTGGAAGAGACCTCAGGAGTCATCTAGTCCAAACCCCTGATCAAAGCAGGACCAACCCCAACTAGCCAGGGCTTTTTTCAGGCCAGGCCTTAAAAACCTTTAAGGATGGAAATTCCACCACCTCCCTAGGTAACCCATTCCAGTGCTTCACCACCCTCCTAGTGAAATAGTGTTTCCTAATAACCAGCCTAGACCTCTCCCACTGTAACTTGAAACCATTACTCCTTGTTCTGTCATCTGCTACCACTGAGAACAGCCTAGCTGCATCCCCTTTGGAACCCCCCTTAAGTTAGTTGAAGGCTGCTATCAAATCCCCCCCCACTCCTTTTTCCCCACAGACTAAATAAGCCAAGTTCCCTCAGCCTCTCCTCATAAGTCATGTGCCCCAGCCCCCTAATCATTTTTGTTGCCCTCTGCTGGACTCTCTACAATTTGTCCACATCCCTTCTTTAGTGTGGTGCCCAAAACTGGACACAATACTCCAGATGTAGCCTCGCTAGTGCCGAATAGAGGGGAATAATGACTTCCCTTGATCTGCTGGTAATGCTCCTACTAATGCAGCCCAGTATGCCAATAGCCTTCTTGGTAACAAGGGCACACTGTTGATTCATATCCAGCTTCTCATCCACTGTAATTCCCAGGTCCTTTTCTCAAAAACTGCCACTTAGCCAGTCGGTCCCTAGTCTGTAGCAGTGCATGGGATTCTTCCGTCCTAAGTGCAGGACTCTGCACTTGTCCTTGTTGAACCTCATCAGATTTCTTTTGGCCCAATCCTCCAATTTGTCTAGGTCCCTCTGTATCCTATCCCTACCCTCCAGCGTATCTGCGAACTTGCTGAGGGTGCAATCCATCTCATCATCCAGATAATTAATGAAGATGAACAAAACCAGCCCCAGAACAAAACCAGCCCCTGAGGCACTCTGCTTGATACCGGCTGCCAACTAGACACTACCCGTTGTGTCCGATGATCTAGCCAGCTTCCTATCCACGTTATAGTCCATTCATTCAATCCATACTTTTTTAATTTCCTGGCAAGAATACTGTGGGAGACCGTATCAGAAGATTTGCTTAAGTCAAGGTATATCACATCCACTGCTTTCCCCATATTCACAGAGCCAGTTATCTCATCACAGAAGGCAATCAGGTTGGTCAGGCATGACTTTCCCTTGGTGAATCCATATTGACTGTTCCTGATCGCCTTCTGTCAAGGTTCCTTCCCCACTCTGAACTCTAGGGTACAGATGTGGGGACCTGCATGAAAACGTCCTAAGCTTACTTTTACCAGTTTAGGTTAAAACTTCCCCAAGATACAAACTATTTTTTACCCTCTGCCCTTGGACTTCCACTGCCACCACCAAACTTTATCTGGGTTCCTGAGAAAACATAGTTTGGACACGTCTTTCCCCCAAAAATCCTCCCAACCCTTGCACCCCACTTCCTGGGGAAGGTTTGGTAAAAATCCTCCCCAATTTGCATAGATGACCACAGACCCAAACCCTTGGATCTTAGAACAATGAAAAAGCATTCAGTTTTCTTACAAGAAGACTTTTAATAGAAGTAAAAAGGAATCACCTCTGTAAAATCAGGATGGTAAATACCTTACAGGGTAATTAGATTCAAAACATAGAGAATCCCTCTAGGCAAAACCTTAAATTACAAAAAAGACACACAGACAGGAATAGTCATTCTATTCAGCACAGCTATTTTCTCAGCCATTTAAAGAAATCATAAACTAACACATACCTAGCTAGATTACTTACTAAGTTCTAAGACTCCATTCCTGTTCTGTCCCCGGCAAAAGCATCACACAGACAGACCCAGACCCTTTGTTTTTCTCCCTCCTCCCAGCTTTTGAAAGTATCTTGTCTCCTCATTGGTCATTTTGGTCAGGTGCCAGCGAGGTTACTTTTAGCTTCTTAACCCTTTACAGGTGAGAGGATTTTTCCTCTGGCCAGGAGGGATTTTAAAGGGGTTTACCCTTCCCTTTATATTTATGACACCTTCCTCTCCTCCGAATGTTTCAAAATGGATTCCTTGAGGACCTATTCCATGATTTTTCCAGGGACTGAGGTGAGGCTGACCGGTCTGTAGTTTCCCAGATTCTCCTTCTTCCCTTTTTAAAAAATGGGCACTATATTTGCCATGAATAGGCATGAGGGGAGTCTTCACACACACAACGTCAGATGGGCCATCTCTTTTTACATAGATGGGATGAAGTTCTTTAGAACCGCACCTCAGCTATTTGTATTCTGTGCAGAGAGAATTAAGGCAATATCAGCTCAGAGGCTTTCTAACTGGATAACTGCTTGCATATCTTTCAGTTCTGAGGTAGCTTACACCTTACTTCCATGTAAGCTTTCAGTCATTTCATGAGAACCCAAGCTCCTTCAGTGGCTTTCTTAAGAAATATACCTATATTGGACATCTGCAGAGCAGCAACTTGGTCTTTAGTACATAGCTTTGCCAAGCATTATGCCATCACCACTGCCTCCAGAGCTGATTCAGACTTTGGGAAAGCTGAGCTGAAATACTCTTTTAAGTAGACGCCAGGCCCCACCAAAAAGTAATACTTGGGAGTTACCGAAGTAGAATAGACATGTACAATCACTATGCTTTGTGAGCTGTCATTTGAGAAGTCGTGATCTGCTGAACATTGCTATCTTGTTGAATAATTTGTTACCATTGTATGTGAAGTTACGAAGTTTTGCTCTGTGTGTTACTGAAATATGTTTTGAGTCTGAGATCATAGAATCATAGAATATCAGGGTTCGAAGGGACCTCAGAAGGTCATCTAGTCCAACCCCCTGCTCAAAGCAGGACCAATCCCCAACTAAATCATCCCAGCCAGGGCTTTGTCAAGCCTGACCTTAAAAACTTCTAAGGAAGGAGATTCCACCACTGCCCTAGGTAGCGCATTCCAGCGTTTCACCACCCTCCTAGTGAAAAAGTTTTTCCTAATATCCAACCTATCCCCCACTGCAACTTGAGACCATTACTCCTTGTTCTGTCATCTGCTACCACGGAGAACAGTCTAGATCCTTCCTCTTTGGAACCCCCTTTCAGGTAGTTGAAAGCAGCTATCAAATCCCCCCTCAGTCTTCTCTTCTAAACAATCCCAGTTCCCTCAGCCTCTCCTCATAAGTCATGTGTTCCAGTCCCCCAATCATTTTTGTTGCCCTCTGCTGAACGCTTTCCAATTTTTCCTCATCCTTCTTGTAGTGTGGGGCCCAAAACTGGACACAGTACTCCAGATGAGGCCTCACCAATGTTGAATAGAGGGGAATGATCACGTCCCTCGATCTGCTGGCGATGCCCCAACTTATACATCCCAAAATGCTATTGGCCTTCTTGGCAACAACAGCACACTGGTGACTCATATCCAGCTTCTCATCCACTGTAATCCCCAGGTCCTTTTCTCAAGAACTGCCACTTAGCCAGTCGGTCCTTAGTCTGTAGCGGTGCATGGGATTCTTCCGTCCTAAGTGCAGGACTCTGCACTTGTCCTTGTTGAACCTCATCAGATTTCTTTTGGCCCAATCCTCCAATTTGTCTAGGTCCCTCTGTATTCTATCCCTACCCTCCAGGTTATCTACCTCTCCTCCCAGTTTAGTGTCATCTGCGAACTTGCTGAGAGTGCAATCCACACCATCCTCCAGATCATTAATGAAGATATTGAACAAAACCGGCCCCAGGACCGACCCTTGGGGCACTCCACTTGATACCGGCTGCCACTAGACATGGAGCCATTGATCACTACCCGTTGAGCCCAACAATCTAGCCAGCTTTCTATCCACCTTATAGTCCATTCATCCAGCCCATACTTCTTTAACTTACTGGCAAGAATACTGTGGGAGACCATGTCAAAAGCTTTGCTAAAGTCAAGGAACAACATGTCTACTGCTTTCCCCTCATCCACAGAACCAGTTATCTCGTCATAGAAGGCAATTAGATTAGTCAGGCATGACTTGCCCTTGGTGAATCCATGCTGACTATTCCTGATCACTTTCCTCTCCTCTAAGTGCTTCAGAATTGATTCCTTGAGGACCTGCTCCATGATTTTTCTAGGGACTGAGGTGAGGCTGACTGGCCTGTAGTTCCCAGGATCCTCCTCCTTTCCTTTTTTAAAGATGGGCACTACATTAGCCTTTTTCCAGTCATCCGGGACCTCCCCTGATTGCCATGAGTTTTCAAAGATAATGGCCAATGGCTCTGCAATCACATCCGCCAACTCCTTTTTCACTCTCGGATGCAGCACATCCAGCCCCATGGACTACTGCTAGTCCAGCTTTTCTAAATAGTCCCAAACCACTTCTTTCTCCACCTCCTCCCCATGCTGTGCTGCCCAGTGCAGCAGTCTGGGCGCTCACCTTGTTCGTGAAGACAGAGGCAAAAAAAGCATTGAGTACATTAGCTTTTTCCACTCTGTCACTAGGTTGCCTCCCTCATTCAGTAAGGGGCCCACACTTTCCTTGACTTTCTTCTTGTTGCTAACATACCTGAAGAAACCCTTCTTGTTACTCTTAACATCTCTTGCTAGCTGCAACTCCAGGTGTGATTTGGCCTTCCTGATTTCACTCCTGCATGCCCGAGCAATATTTTTATACTCTTCCCTTGTCATTTGTCCAATCTTCCACTCTTTGTAAGTTTCTTTTTTGTGTTTAAGATCAGCAAGAATTTCACTGTTAAGCCAAGCTTTTCACCTGCCATATTTGCTATTCTTTCTACACATCGGGATGGTTGTAACCTCAATAAGGATTTTTTAAAATACAGCCAGCTCTCCTGAACTCCTTTCCCCCTCATGTTATTCTCCCAGGGGATCCTGCCCATCAGTTCCCTGAGGGAGTCAGTCTGCTTTTCTGAATTCCAGGGTCATATTCTGCTGCTCTCCTTTCTTCCCTGTGTCAGGATCCTGAACTTGACCATCTCATGGTCACTGCCTCCCATATTCCCATCCACTTTTGCTTCCCCTTCTAATTCTTCCGAGCTTGTGAGCAGCAGGTCCAGAAGAGCTCTGCCCCTAGTTGGTTCCTTCAGCACTTGCACCAGGAAATTGTCCCCTGCACTTTCCAAAAACTTCCTGGATTGTTTGTGCACCGCTGTATTGCTGTTTCAGCAGATATCAGGGTGATTGAAGTCTCCCATAAGAACCAGGGCCTGCGATCTAGTAACTTCTGTTAGTGGCCGGAAGAAAGCCTTGTCCACCTCATCCCCCTGATCCGGTGGTCTATAGCAGACTCCCACCATGACATCACCCTTGTTGCCCACGCTTCTAAACTTAATCCAGAGACACTCAGGTTTTTCTGCAGTTTCATACCGGAGCTCTGAGCAGTCATACTGCTCCCTTACATACAGTGCAACTCCCCCACCTTTTCTGCCCTGCCTGTCCCTCCTGAACAGTTTATATCCATCCATGACAGTACTCCAGTCATGTGAGTTATCCCAACAAGTCTCTGTTATTCCAATCACATCATAATTCCTTGACCGTGCCAGGACTTCCAGTTCTCCCTGCTTGTTTCCCAGGCTTCTTGCATTTGTGTATAGGTACTTGAGATAACCTGCTTTTTGTCCTGCTTTCTTAGTATGAAGCAGGAGCCCTCCCCTTTTGCGCTCTCCTGCTCGTGCTTCCTCCTGGTATCCCACGTCCCCACTTACCTCAGGGCTTTGGTCTCCTTCCCCTGGCAAACCTCCTCACTAGGTTAGCCAACCTGCTTGCGAAGATGCTGTTCCCTCTCTTTGTTAGGTGGAGCCCGTCTCTGCCTAGCACTCCTTGGAACACCATCCAGTGGTCAAAGAATCCAAAGCCTTCTCTCCGACACCACCTGCGTAGCCGTTCGTTGACTTCCACAATTCGACGGTCTCTACCCAGGCCTTTTCCTTCTACGGGGAGGATTGACGAGAACACCACTTGTGCCTCAAAATCCTTTATCCTTCTTCCCAGAGCCACATAGTCTGCAGTGATCTGCTCAAGGTCATTCTTTGCAGGATCATTGGTGCCCACGTGGAGAAGCAGGAAGGGGTAGCGATCTGAGGGCTTGATGAGTCTCAGCAGTCTCTCTGTCACATGCCCATAGCTGGCCTTTTTGGTGGCAACAAAGGAGCAACTAACATCCCCAAGACACATTTACATTAGGACTAACCAGCCAGGGGTTGATGGCCCATTAAGGAAAATCTACTCTCCCACTGGATCCCTTCTGAAGCACATAGACAATGGAGGTCCAGTGTCTCCGCAGGGCACATAGCACATATGACCTCTGACTCCATGTTTGAGACAGTATCTTTCCATGCGCATGGATTGGGGGGTATAAATTGGAGTCTGTAACATTAGCCAGGACCTCTCCCCTCCCACATCTATTCTGAAGGCAACAAAACCGCTGGGAAGAAAATGACTTTGAACTGTGGAGTCTGGTCCCAGACTGAGCAGGGAATTCAGCCTGTGTATTAATAACTGTGAATTGCTTAGAACGCAGAAAAACTGCTTGATTCAAATCTTGCTTAGTCTGATATAGCAATCTAAATTCTAAACTTTTTTTATTTTTTATTTCTCATGTAACCATCTCTGTCCTTTATGCCTAGCACTCATAATCACTTAAAATCTATCTTTCTGTTGTTAATAATCTTATTTTAATGTTTTATCCTTACCATTGAGTTTATTTAAAGTGCTTGGGGAATCTGCTCAGATTACGAAGGCTGGTCATGTTCACTGTCTTTTGATGAAGGGGTGAAGTAATTAATGAGCTTGCATTGTTCAAGAGAAAGTCTTGAGCTGCGTAAAATGTTATATTTCTGGGGTACAAGGCTTGGGGGTTGGGGGATTTGCTGGTGTCTCTCTCTGTATAGTTCATGAGTGGCTTAGAGAGCATTCATGCAATTTAGGTGGGTATATCCCTGCATGTTGTTGGCTGAGTGATCACAGCATTTGGAGAGGTTTATTGCTTATCACAGCAAGTGGTGTTGCTCTGCCCCTCCTTAGGAGGGTTTAATGGCTTTAGAATTCTAGCTAGGAGAATTACCTTCATTGATAGGGTGCCATCTCTTTAAGATCAGGACAGGTTGGATACCCTCCCCAGGATATATAATAAAGTTACCAGAGTTTTGGTGTATGTAAGACTGATAGGTACTGCAGTAATGGGCTTAATAAGGGAACTCAGTTTGGATGTAAGGGTTATGTCTCATTTTGCTGTTGTTATTGCTAATAAACTTGGCTTTGTAGCCCTTGAGTCTTAGCAGTCTTCAGGATCTGGGGTCCAGAAGACCCTATGTTGCACTTCCAGTCACACGTTAGGAGCATGGATACAGGAGTTGAGAACTATTTTATTAATAACTCACCTTTGGAGTATCTGTTGTTACAATTTCTGCTATCAATAAATACTCAGAGAAAATATTCAGAGAAAATTATTTATATGTTGAACATGCAAATATATATGATTTGAAACTACATAGAAACAGCAATGATTTCTTGTCATGATCTTCCTTGTTTTCTCTTTCTAGATTGTCATAGTGGTCTTTCTGTGCTTTTTTATTACATTAAGAAGGTACATTTATTGTAAAATACTCATTAAACATGTAGGAAAGCCATAGTAAATTAATACAGAAATATGTAAATTATTAGTCATTAGTCACATCCATAAAATGTAATATAGCTGGAAATATTCATATTTGTCTTAGGTGCAGATACAGACATTTATGAATACTTGTTTTGGAAGAATTTTGTCTTCACAGCATTCAGTTCAGCTACTTCAAAGGTAATGGCAATTATGCTTACAAAATATTTTTAAGCAGTAATGTTAATTTAAAAATGAATGACCTAGTCTACTACAATGCATTTGTGTCTTTATGGACTGTGCAAACTTTGAAAGCCCATGGATGAACACTGGTTTTCTAGCATATTTTAACCATTCCTCTGTTTTTTAGTTTAATGGTAATCTCAGACAGGTTTGGCTAGGACTTATCCTTTGGGCAATTTTTTTTGGTCACACTCTAGTTTTTGCACATTGCTCATATAACTTTATATATCCCAGAGTTTCAGCTTAGATTATTAGATCTGCAGAAACACAGTAAATTAAAGTGTTTTTCCTTTAAATAATATTTGATTATAATCTAATATAGGTTTCAGAAGCTGAATATGCCATGTCTTAAGCAGGAAATAGCACATACTGTTGGTCTTATTCTCCAGCATTATGTAGCAGAACTTGAAGCTACTAAAAAGGTAATTCTTTTTTTGTGTAATTAGATATTTGAAATAGTGTGTAAGTATAAAAATCTCCAATATTTAAATATATTCTAATCTAAAGAGTTCCTAGTTTATTTTTTAGCCATTTTATTAGTCTTGATTTATTATACTTCTTCCTGCATCCTGCCGAAGAGAACATCCTGTCTAAATGTGGGCACACTTTTCCTTTCTAGGCACATCTAGGGGAATGCTCCCTCATGAAAATTTTACAATTTAAAACAAACCAAAACATTATACTATTATTACTTAGGTTGGCAAAATGAAAATATATAATCATTTAGCAATAAACATACCTTGATTTTACACATCAGCTATTAAAACACAAGATCACATTAGATGTCAAACATATTTTGCCTAGGTATAACGTGATGTTTATAAATCGAATGATCATTTACACAAGGCTGCTTTATACTGTTCTGTAAAGAGCCCTGTGTCACTTTATAGATTAACAGACGTATTGGAGCATAGGCTTTTGTGGGTGAATACCCACTTCTGACAGTGTGGAAGGACTTTAATTATATTTACATCTGGCCCCTTGACATGACTAAAGTAGTGCAAATGAGCATCGGGCTGTAGGTGTCTAATTGAGTAAACTACTATCTACTACACAGACTGGTTATAATTATTAAATTAGTGTCACTGGTTAGCAATTTGATTGTTTTAAGGCAAACTATTTATGAATCAAAAAGAGCTTCCCAGTAGAGAATTGGGGGTAGGGAAGTCCATCCTTAGTTTGTCCAAGCCTAGAAAACATAGAATATGATCAAGTAGGGCCAGATTTTACTTATCTGTAATGTAGCCATGCAGGGATTAAGACTTCCCTCCTTCTCTGCTTTGGCACAAAAGAGAGCATGGACTGCATGCGTAGTACTACCTGCAACCAGAAATATGGGAAGTGGTGTGTACAGAGGGCACAGGAGATTTTTGTTATCAGTGCCCATTTGGTCAGTGTATGCTTTCTACTGGTACTGTTCTGTGTCTGAGTTAATGATGACTCACGATTGTCAAATAACAGGCTCAACTGGAATTATTTAATCAAAGATTACTAATCAGAGATTAGTGCAGCACTATACAGAATACACAAAGAACAGATACATTACCACCCTTTGATGTAATAAAGAACTGGATCTGTGTCTCTTCTTCACTGCAACCGGAGAGATCCGCAGTTTCATCCCTCAACTAAATTCTAACACAAATGTCATTATATAGGGTTTTTAAACAACGAAAACCTTTTTGCCAAAATAAACATATATTCTGGTATAATTTCTATACATTCTCAATTTACCTCATTTTTGTGTGAAGGCATAATTATTTACAGCTGAGAAGACTTTAAGATAATATCTTTCAGGGGGGTTTTCTTCCCTCATAATTATTCTTCCCTGTTGATTCTCTAATAGGAAACATGTACAGTAACAAGACTATCTACAGTTCTATAGACATGGAGATGCCATGGATTATTAGATGCAGCCTAACACACAGAAGTCCTGAATAGGATTACTTTTTAGTCAAGGACCAGTGTTCTGGGCCTTAGAATTCAACATACTCTTTGTTAATATCATAAAGATTCTAGAGAATAGTGGATATATACATGAATCAAATATACAGAAAGAAAAGAACTAAAAGAGTTAATATTTACTAAGAGTTACTAACACTCCCGACTCTGGTACTGGTTTGGTACGTGGTACCTGGAAATGAGGGTTTATAATGAGACTGAATCCCTTTTACTCTCAGGGAGATTGCATTTTGTACCAAGGTGAGACACGATGCCTCTATCAGTACTGTTCTCTTCCCTAGTACTGTCTGCAAGTTTGGGTAAACCTTAAACTAACTCTTTCCCTACTGCTCCATTTCTAGAGTCAGGGGTATGATATTCTTTCTTTGACTCCCAGCATAGTGGAAATGCATCATCTGAATATTCTCCCAGAGATCAGCCTCCAGAAGGGGCTCAGATAAATTTGAGGCATTGTAGTGTTCTAGATTTAGGCCCAGATTTTTAAAGGTATGTAAGTGTGCTGTGCTCAGCATTGCAAAGCCTATCTGATTTAGTAGCCTAAATCTCACTTTCAAAAGGGATTTAGGCATTTATGAGCCAAAATCCCATCAACAGTCAATGGGATTAAGATGCCTAAGTGCCTAAATCCCTTTTCAAAGTGAGATTAAAGATTTGTGTACATGGTGCCACAGACCAGTCCCCAACTCAACTTCTGAGGCATCAATTTGTAGGAGGAATTCCTTGGTGAAGTGTGGGTTGTAGAAAGCAAGCTCCCCACAGAGGTGATCCTTTAGGGTCTGAAAGGCCTTCTCACAGGTTTCCATCCAGAAGATCTTTCTCAGGCTGCTGTCGTTGAACAGATTGATGAGAGAGGCTGCAATAGATGAGATGATATCCCTGGCACAAACCAGCAATAGGATCCTGCCAGCCCCAAAACCTGGTTATCAGGGCTGGGGTCTGGGCAGCCTGAACTAGGGGTTAGTGTCAGGCATGGGTCCAGGGACCAGAAGTCAATTACCAGCAATCAGGTTGGGTGGAATGCCAGGAGATCAGAATCAAGGGACCAACTGGAGGGCAGGAGCTAGAAGGCAGTTACCAAGAGTCAGGCCAAGTCAGGATACTAGAAGGTCAGGATCAGAAAGCAGTAGCAGGTAAACACTAGACCAGCAGTCCATGGCAGGGTGAAGCCCAGTGTACAACTTCCTGTTTCCTCTTCTGGCTTAAATTCAGAAGCATTAGAGCTCTTCTAATCAGAATGTAGGGCTGGGGCTAGTGTCCCAGTTGGGCTCCATGAATCCCAGTCCCAGCTGCTGTCTGTGAGCTGCTGGGTGGAGGATTGGAGCATGAAGATTCACAAGGCCACTGCGGCCCCGGCTTCAAGACCCCCAGGGCCTGACACTCCTACTTCCTTGAGGTGGCAACAAGGCAGGGCTTCAAGGCCTGTGCCTTGTCTATAAGAAATTGCGGAATGGCCAGATACAATGTATATACCAGGTAAGTAGTTTTGTCTATGCCTATACAGCATTTTGTGGGGTTCTCCTTGAGGGACTGGAGTACAGCAGCTACCTGCTTCACAGTGTCCTCCTAATTCTGGCTATAGAAAGCAACATCATTGAGGTAGGCCATCGACATAACTATTGTGTGGCCAGAGGACCTGGTCCGTTAGACACTGGAACATTGGTGGGGCCCCATGTAGCCAAAACAGCATGGTCTGAAACTGATGTAGGCTGTGTGTGTGGAGGGGAAGGCTGTTTTTTCTCGAGACTCTAGAGTTAGTGGAATTTGCCAGTATCCCTTTGTAAGATCTAGGGTGGTAATATGTTTGGTCTCACCTGGCTTGTTGACGTGAAGTGGACCTCTTGAACTCTTGTGAGGGAGAACCCAGGAGGAGCTCTTCTTCAGGCCATTGACACTCCCAGTCCTGCCAGGTTTCCCATTACCTGGAGCCGATTCCTTCATTACAAGGGTTCCTCCATGGATGTTGCTGCATCTGTCCCAGCCACCTTATACCTCTCCATTAATTGGATTGCTTTGGCTACTGTCTTGGGCCAGTGCCATAAGTCTCAGTCCTTTTTCCGCCGGCTGGGTGTAACTGAGTAAATTGTTCAGGCAAAATCATTTCAGCCAATAGAAACCCTGTCCTTGTCTTGGGTTTTAGCCACTGCTGGCACAAGTCCTGCAGTTTCTGGGCCCCTGAGAAATATCGTTTTTCATGAAATTGCTGGTGGAACGTTTCTGGGATATCCAATGAGTCTAAAATGGATGCTTTGACTTGGGCATTGGGTCTAGTCCATGATAGGCAGCTTCTGTTGTCCTGGTCAAGTGTGGGGCCAGTAAGTCTGCCTATTACTACAGTGGCCAGTGTGCTGCTCTTGCCACCCAATCAAAAGTTTCAAGAAAGGCCTCTGGATCATCTTCAGGCCCCATCTTCATGAGTTTGACCAGCACCAGGGGTCCCACTGGGTATAACTCCAGCGAACCCATGGAGGAAGGCCCCCAGCCATTTCTCTTAACAATTTGGGCATTTAATTCCATGCAGAAGCTATATCTGTTCCAAATATATTATTATTTTAGTGAAGAAAGCATTGCTGGAAGCTCCATCATCTCCCTACATTTTGGTTAGGGAAGAGATATTAATCTGAAATATTAGAGAAAACCATTTTAATTTTTCAACAATTTTATAGCCTTGCATTTACTAATAGTGAATTTATTTCAGCTTTACCAGGCTCAAAAAGATGATCCTCCTCTTGCCCGAAACATGCCCCCTGTAGCAGGAAAGATACTGTGGGTGAGGCAGCTTTTCCGGCGGATAAGTGAACCAATCAACTTTTTCTATGTAAGTTGATCATTACTGATGTGAGGAAAAATTATAGATTTCATAAATAATCCATACTTGGTTTACTTGTGATCCAGTGACAAGACCACCTCTGACTCTGAACTTGTCACTTCTCATGTGTGAAGCAACATCAGTATTTGGATGTAAAATTGCTAGGAAAACACTGGTTCCGCAAGAAGCACTTCTGGGGATTCAGGAAGTGGTAGTATTTGACTCAGTATTAAACAAGTGCTCCAGCATCGTGGTAGCAGGCATTGAATTATTGGAAATGCAGTCATAAGAACGGAAGAATCGCCATACTGGGACAGACCAATGGTCCACCTAGCCTAATATCCTGTCTTCTGACAGTTGCTGGTACCAGATGCTTCACAGGGAATGAGCAGAGCAGGGCAATTGAGTGATCCATCTCCTGTCATCCAGCCCCAGCTTCTGGCAGTCAGAGGCAAAGGGACAGCCAGAGCACTGGGTTACACCCCTGACCATCTTGGCTAATAGCCATTGATGGACCTATCCTTCAGGAACTTGTCTAATTCTTTATTGAACCCAATTATATGTTTTGGTCTTCACAACATCCCCTAGCAATGAGTTCCACAGGTTGACCATGCATTGTGTGAAGAAGTACTTGCTGTCTATTAACTTCATTGGGTGACCCTCCATGTAGCCAGTGGTTCTTGTGTTATGTGAATAACTCTTCCTCATTCACTTTCTCCACACCACTTATGATTTTATAGACCTCTAATATTCCCTCTTAGTTGTCTCTTTTCCAAGTGTGCAGTCACAGTCTTTTTTATGTCTTCTCATATGGAAGCTGTTCCATATCCCCAATTTTTTTTTTTTTTTTTGCTCTTCTCTGTCCTTTTCCCAATTCTAATATATTTTGTTGAGGTGCGGTGACCAGAACTGCATGTAGTATTCAAGGTGCGGGTGTACCATGGATTTATATAATGGAATTATGATACGTCGTCTTATCTATTCCTTTCATAATGGTTCCTAACATTCTGTTACCCTTTCGACTGCTGCTACACATTGAGCAGCTGTTTTCAGAGAACCGAGTAAATGTTTTCAGGTCTTTGAATGAAGTATTATTTGAAGATATATTTCATCATTCCAATCAATAGCACCTATGAGGCAGGATGAGACCAGTCAGTAAGGAAGGACTTATGCTCTGCCCATCATCTAGCAAGGTGCTATCCTGTTTGGTTTTCAAATAATATAATGAAAGTTCTCAATCAAATTAAAAAAAACACAGCACCTTGATATTTGCTTAATAACTTTGTATGTGACATTTTTTGTAATCCAAATTATTTACAATTTGAAAAATTTAATTGCTTTTCATGTAATTATTTAAAGAAATAATAAAAGTGAAATTTGTGTGTGTTTAGCCTCAAAAATCTCCTTTATTCAGATTAATCCAAATCCTGAGTAGTGCCGAGTATCCATTTCAACAGAAGTTATAAGTTCTTTGCACAATAAAGTTGTCACTTTTTAATGTAGTCTTTTTAAAAATGCAGAGGTTTTTTTTAATTATTGCTTAGGTCAATCTCCTATTGATTTCAGCAGGCCATACATTTGGATCATAGTCTACTTGATAGCATGCTTTAAATATAAATTTAATTTGAGATTTAAAGCTTCAAAAATTCATAGTAAATCATTTTAAACAATTTTCATTTGACATCAAGTTAAACTGCTGTTTGATATGTTTATAATTTTAATTTGCAATGTTTTAATAGAAACATTCAGATATTTTGACAAGTCCAGAAGGTAAAGCAGTGGTTCGATTATTCAATAAAATTTCCTATGTATTGGTGGAATTTGAGGTACTTTATCACATGGCTTGGGTGAAGGAAATTTCACAGCTACAATATGGTGAGTAGTTAGGTATGTAAGACTTCTAATAAATGTGTGTAAGTTTTTCACATCAGCCTTGTTCTGCCTGTTATAATGTTTTATTGCAATTTGTTCTTATATGTTGTTGACAACTGCTAGATTTATAGAAAATCAACTTAAATATGTTTTTAGTATTTTAGCCTTTAAAATGTGCAAATGATAGTCTTGCTCCTGCAAGTATACATGATAGCACAGACCCCTGCCTCTGAATGACTTCAGTGGACCACTGTGTGGGTGAAGAGGTTTACAATACAGAACTACTTGCAGGGTGAGGCCAATGATTGATTTATTTGTAAAGCATAATCAGGGCTGGCCTTACCAGGAGGCGAACTAAGGCAGCCACCTCAGGTGCCAGACTGTTGGGGGGGGGGCACCACTAGGACCCAGAGTGTAGAAAATTATGTCTGCTGCTGGTGCATATGTATTCTCTCTGCTCTAGATGCACAGAGATGGTGGAGTGCTGTGTTGGAGGAAGGAGGGCACAAGAGACATAATAGGCAGGCAGGAGAAAAGGCGAGAGGGAATAACAGAAAGTAGCAGGCAGGGAGAGAGAGGAGGAGGAACCTCTTATGTACCTCTCTAGCATCCCCAGGAGCCTGGACTGATTAACACCAGCTTCTCAAGGAGCTTCCTGTTTCCTGCTGCTTCCCTGAACCCACTTGAGGAGAACAGGCAGTCAACCGAAGTAGTAGGAGCCAGTTAGGCCCTTAAGACACTGATCTCTTCCCTCACTCAGCCCCTGCTACCAGCCTGCTTTTTTGTTCCCTTCAACTGAGTGTTGAGAGCCACTATAGCTGGCACAGAACAGCAGTCATAAGTGAAAGAAGAAAATGCCCCTCTGGGGCAGCAGTCAGAAAAAGAAAGAAAGCAAAGGAAGCTTTTCTAGCTAAACAGGAAGGAGCTCTCCTGAGATACATAGACACAAATGTTCACGGTGAGCCTTCCGGCCCCAGTGAGGATGTGAGTGGTGAGGAGATGCCTGATCTTCCGGTTAGTCAGAGTGCAGGTGACCTGGCAGCTACTGCAGCATCCATATCTCCATCTCAAATGGATGTAACCATACACACTCCTGAAGAAAAGTGTGTAGATCAGAGAAGAGTGTGGTGGAGGCGCAAGAAACAGCTGCTGCTGAGTTTAGTTCCTTAAGTCTAGACGATCCAGGACTGTGGACCCATTTGAGCAGTAGCCTGAGGGACTTCCTTGTACTGCCTTGGCCACAGCAAGTGAAAAACTTCATGTTCCCCAAAGACAATGAAAATAGACATTTCCATTCAACACATTACTGGCGTGAAATCCCCAATGGTGACAAAGTGGAGAGGCCATGGCTTATGTACTCAGAACCCCAGAATGCTGCATACTGTTTTTGTTGCCAACTCTTCCAGTCTAATGTTCCAGCCACATTGGGTTCTACAGGAACAAAGGACTGGAAAAATCTGGTTAGAAATCTGGCATGCCATGAGAAGGTAGCAAATCACGAGAGAGCATTCCATAGGTGGAAAGAGCTTGAGATGAGACTAAGGTTAAAGGCCACCATAGATGATCCGCCTCAAGAGAAGATTGCATCAGAGTCTGTTTACTGGCAAAATGTTCTGAAAAGGCTCATTGCTATGGTGAGAATGCTTGCTACCCAAAACCTAGCACTGCGTGGCACTTCAGATCAGCTGTGTGTGCCAAACAAAGGAAACTTCATTAAAATTGTGGAGCTGATGGCTGAGTTTGATGCTGTATTCCAGGAGCATCTAAGAAGAGTCACCACCCACACACTACCTTGGAAAAACAATTCAAAATGAGATCATACAGTTACTGGCAACAAAAGTCAAGCAGAAGATTGTGGTAGATCCGAAGTCAGCAAGATATTACTCTGTTCTTCTGGACTGCACACCTGACATCAGCGATACGGAACAAATGACTTTAATGGTGCATTTTGTAAGAACAAGAGAACCTAGTGAAAATGTCCTGGCAATGGTGACTGTCAGAGAGCATTTTCTAGAATTTATTGACATTGATGATACTACAGAAGCTGGTATGACAAGTGAGCTTCCTAAAAAGCTGGAAGATATGGGAATTGCGATAGCTGACATGAGAGGTCAGGGCTACGATAATGGTGCCAACATGAGAGGAAATAACAAAGGAGTGCAGACACGGATCCGAGAGTTAAACCCTCGAGCTTTTTTTGTCCCACACAGTTCTCATTCACTGAACTTGGTGGTCAATAATGCAGCATCAACTTCCAGTGAGGCTGCTGAATTTTTTAATGTAATTCAAAGCATCTATGTATTTTTCTCTGCATCAACTCATCAATGTCAAATTTTGAAGCAACATCTGGGAACATCCTCTCTGACACTGAAACCACAGAGTGCCACATGATGGGGAAGTCGAGTGGAGGCAACAAAGCCTATCAAACACCAAATTGAGAAGATAGATGTTGCCATAGTTGCCATTATGGAGGATAATGCTATGACAGGAACTGTTCGTGGGGGAACAGTGGCAGCGGGAAATGGAATCACCAGAAACATATATAACTTCAAATTTCTGTGTGGCTTAGTGTTGTGGCATGACATACTGTTTGAAATAAATGTTGTAAGCAAGAGACTCCAAGGTGTTGACCTTGATATATCTGGAGCAATGGAACAACTGGACAGAGCAAAGTCATACCTACAGTCTTACCGGTCAGATGAGGGATTTCAAAATGTTTTGAAGAGTGCACAGAAGTTGGGAGAGGAACTTCACACTGAAGCTATTTTCCCACCCATTCAAGAATACAAGAGTCACCGAAGAAGAAGACATTTTGATTATGAGACACGGAATAATTCCATAAGAGACCCCAAACAACAATTCAAAGTTGAATTTTTTAACCAGGTGCTACATTGTGCAATACAGTCAGTTAAAGAACGTTTCATGCAGTGCAAGGAACACAGCAGTATATTTGAGATGTTGTATAATATTCCAAAACTCCTCACTATACCTGAAGAAGACCTCACCAGCAATGCTGGGCACTAGAGACATTGTTGACACATGATGACGTGCACGATATTGATGCAAGTGATTTAGGTGATGAACTGAAAGCCCTTTCAAGATACATTTCAGCAGGATCAACTCCAAAGGCTGTTCTGGAATATATGTGCACAAATAAAATGATCACCCTCTTTCCAAACGGTTTTGTTGCTCTGCGCATACTTCTAACACTTCCTGTAACAGTTGCCAGTGGAGAATGCAGCTTCTCCAAGCTGAATTTAATAAAAACACATCTACGCTCCACAATGACACAGGAGAGGTTGGTCGGCCTTGCAACCATCTCAACAGAGCATGAGCTGGCCCAGACTGTGGACCTTCAGCAGGAAGCAGTTCAAATCTTTGCAACCAAGAAGGCACGGAAAGCACCACTTTGATTATTCAAACAGATAAAAATGCCAGTGTTTACTATGCAGACAAGAAAAGTTATATTTGCTGTTCATGCGTTTGAAAGTTAAGTGGCAAAGCGTCCCGTGGCACCTTATAGGCTAACAGATGTATTGGAGCATAAGCTTTCATGGGTGAATACCCACTTCTTCAGATGCATGTGAAAGTTAAGTGTTACTTCAAATTTTTGAACAAGGCATTTTAAGTTGTTAGTTCTCCTTTATTGGGGTAGGTAGCAGAGCATACCATGAAAGGAGTAGAACAGGAAGAAGGCAGAATTGAGACGTTTCAAAGTTTTGGCCCAAGCAAAGGGGCATGGGGGCATCATTTGAGCTCCCCACCTCAGGTGCCAAAATGTTGTGGCCAGCCCTGAGCATAATTATCTTAGTATTACATTACATTTTTAGTTATGTAGGTTATATTGAATAGGAATTATAGTACAACTAGCTAAAGTAGTAATATGTAAAAGAAAATCTCCCAGATATACGATAACATGACTTTTTAGCAATTAAAACATTATTATTAATGTGTTTGTTTACCGAGTTTCCAAAAGTGTGTTAGGCACCATAAAGCAAACCAGTCATCTCTGAAGAGATTACAATGGAAGGCCCCGATCTTACAAAGACTTAAGCACATGCTTAACCAAATGGATCCTGCTCTGAAAAAGCTTACAATCATATTATAGATATGGTGCAACATGAAAGCAACAATTAACTGGGCTTAAATATATGACTATGAATCAGGGCACCTCAACATACTTTAAATGCCTCTAAACCATGTTGAGGTGTCCTGATTCATAGTCATATATTTTAAGCCCAGGAAGGATCATTGTGATCATCTAGCCCAAGTGTTCTCAATCTTCATTGCAGCATGATTTCCTTCTGACAACAAAAATTACTACACGACCCCAGAATGGGGGACTGAAGCCTGAGCTGTCCCGAGCCCTGCAGTCCCAAGCCCCACCGCCCGAGCCCCACCATCCTGGGCATGAGCAAAGCTGAAGCCCAAGGGCTTCAGCTTCAGGCAGGGGGCTTGTAACCTGATCCCTGCCACCCAGGGCTGAAGCCCTTGGGCTTTGACCCTCGGTGGTGGGACTCGTTTTTGGCTTCGGATCTGGGCAGTGGGGCTCAGGCTTCAGCTTTGGCCCTCAGCAAGTCTAATGCCAGCCCTGGTGACCCCATTAAAACAGGGTCATGACCCGCTTTGGGGTCCTGACCAACAATTTGAGAACCGCTGGTCTAGCCTGATCTCCTGCATAGCGCAAACAATAGCGCTTCTCTATATTAATTTCTGCTTCCAGTCCAATAGCTGTGCTTGAACTAGAGCATATATTTTAGAAAAACATCCAATCTTGATTTAAACATTTCCAGTGTAAGCTGTTCCAGTGTTTAATTACCTCACTGTTAAAATGTTGTGCCATATTTCTAGTCTGAATTTATTTAGCTTCAACTTCCAGTCATTGGTTCTTGTTATACCTTTGTCTGCTGGACTGAAGTTCACACTATCATCAACTTTGATCGTACAGGTTGCTATCAGAGACAGAAAATAGAACAAACCACTGGGCTTTAACTCTGAAAATGGATCCAAGCAAGTAGAATTTTGTGCTCACATGGAGCCCACAGAACTCCTCATGGAAAAAAGTGCCCACATGTGTGGTCTGATTGCAGGAATGGATTTTTCTATCCTTACATTTTGGGTTTTATCTGGCTTTGTTTTTCCTTAATCTTCCTATCTCAGTATTATCTTCTTCTTGGACTTGTTCCTGCAAGATATTGAGCAACTCCTGAAGGTGCTCAAGTCCTTGCAGGATTGAGCCCATAACTGCTTCATGCCCAATCATTCACATTTTCTCAAGTCTAATAAGGACTCATTATACAATAGAAACAACGGATAGATTGTTATGAATATTTATTTTAAAATATACTTTAATTTACTTGCAGCATTACAAGCTACACTACTGGTACGTCATCCTGAAACTGGGAAGTTGCTTGTTAATTTTGATCCCAAAATTCTAGAGATTGTCCGCGAGACTAAGTGTATGATAAAGATGGGTCTGGAAGTACCAGAGCAAGCAAAGAGGGTAGTAAAAATGGAAAATATTCTGAAGACAAACAAATTGTATTTGGAGGTAAGTTAAAAAACCCACCATTTCTTTTTAAAAGAAATAACTATTATTGTCTAGATTATAGTGCCATACTCTGCATACTGGTCTTTTAATACCACATTTTGAGTCCTGACTCTATATCAGTAATGTTAATTAAGAGGAGCCAGATTTTTTTAAAATAGAAAATGGGAAATCTTTCTTTGGCTTATCACCAATTTTCAGGAAAAAGGTTGGTGAATAAGACAGTTTGACAACTGAGGTGTTTTTGTGTTAAGGGGAAATTTGGTATTTGGAAGGTTTTGTCTGCTTGTGTGAGTGGTAAGATTGGGGATCATATAATTTAATATAGAGAGAATGGATTTGGTGGGACACATGAGTAGGAGGGGGTATTTATCTTCATTCATTGCAATTTTCCAGAGCCTCTTTCTCCCTCTCCTCTATTTTGGTTGCAGCTCCCTGATCTTTCTTACCTTAATTCTGATCTTGGGCCGAACTTTCTCAGTGTTGGTCCATAGTGCACTAGGCTATGTCATCTTTCTTTGAATTATCAGAGCACTACTGTACTGTGGATTATGCAATACAATCTGGAAAGCTTTATAATCATTTGTACAGTAGCATATGAAGAACACAGTGAGGAATGCCTGCAGACAGGGAAACAGTCCATTCAAGTTTCAGCATTAAGACATCTAGATTTTAGGCCTGAATTAAGGTGAGGATAGGGAAAAACGGAAGAGATAATAGAGAGCTTTTTCATAGGATAAAAGACTGTGGAGAAGTAGGAGAGGATGCCAGATAGCTGATTTTACTGAATATAGGAATTGCCATTCTGGATAAGACCCGTGGTTCAGAAGGCTATTTCCAATGGTATCTAGTAATGGATGCTTCAGAGAAGGTTCAAAGAACCTTGCCCATAGAGAAAGTTTCTTCATGACTTTGGTTAGAGTTTTCCTTATGCCCTGAAGCAAGTGTGTGTGTATAACCCTTCTAAAAACCTTCTTTTGTTTTTAATCCTTACTATTTTAATTATGGGTGTTCTGATTATCCATATAAATGAATAACCTTCTTTTAATCTTGCTAATTTTTTTGCCTCCATGATATCTTATGGCAGTGAGTTCCACTAGCTAATTAAGTACTGTGAAAAAGTATCTCATTTTATTAATTTTAAATGTGCAGCCTATCAATTTAATTGAATATCCTTCTGTTCCTGAGATTATGAGAAATGATACATAGGCTGGAGAAAATGCCTTCGAGTGAAAGTCTTATGGAGTTCAATCTGTTTAATTTATCAAAAAGAGGATTGAGAGGTGACTTAATTACAGTGTTCAAGCTCCTTCATGGGAGGAGAATACTGGGTACTAAAGGGCTCTTTAATCGAGCAGAAGGAGAGGTAACAAGAACCAGTGGCTGGAAGATGACACCAGATAAATTAACATTAAAAATTAGGCACACATTTCTAACCATGAGGTTGATTAATCACTAGAACAAACTACCAAGAGAAGTGGAGGGTTCTCCATCTCTTAATGTCATCAAATTATGACTGGATGCCTTTTTGGAAGCTATCCCTTAGTCAAACACAATTTATTGGGCTCAGTTTTGGGGTAACTAGGTGAAACGTAATGGTCTCTTGTATGCAAGAGATCAGAGTCCCTTCTGACCTTAAGATCTATGAAAATAGAAATGGTCAGTCAATCTTCTCCATACCTTTTTTTGTTTTGTTTTGTGTACGTCCTCATTGTGATGGATATGGAGATGCTATGTAATAACCTGAAAATAGTGAGATGTAATAATTTTATGACTACTGCACATGACTTGTTCAGTGAAGTAAAATTATTGTACATTCACTTCTTCTAGTGGCCTCTACATAATCCCATTCATGGGATGCACTGACTGGTGCTGCTTTAATGTCAGAAACGTAGCTAGCAGTGCCCGTTGGAGCACTTGCGCGCCTTTCTCCTCACTTCTCTGTTCCTAAAAGTTCTACAGGCAAGGCTAAAAAAGACGTATGTGTGGTGCTTCACCTGCTTCAGTTTGTTCCAACTGCTGTCAGTGACTGTTTAGCAAGCTCTCTGGATCATTGGTCCAGATCCTTCTTAGACGAACTAAATGCCAAGTTTTTAACACATCTAGATTTAGTTAGCCTGTATATAGTTACATAGTTAAGATTTTAGATAGGAACCAATACCAGGAAATGCCTATGTGGAAAATACTTCAATGGCCGATCGAAGATAAAAAGACCAGGATTTAAGTGTTGCGCTTCCTTCCCAGTAGCCTTCCTAACATCAGATGCACACTCACAAGGCACGTCTATGCTACAAAGTTAAGTTGACTTAATGTAAATTGAGATCCAGCTGCCACAGTAATTAAGTTGGTTATGTATGTCCACACCACGCCCATTGTGTCAATGGGGTGTGTTCTCACTAGCAGTGCTTGCATCAATGCACAGAGCAGTGCACCATGAGTAGCTATGCCACAGTATAACTAGCTGCAGGTGGTTTTAGGAAGGGCTTGCAACGCCTCATGGTACCAAAATATTGTCGCAGGGGGGAATGGGAATATGGCTTCAGCCTTCCATGATGCAGTTTCCTTCCTCCCTCCCTCTCTCCCTACCCTGATATCAATGGTAAACAACACATACTTTCTCATGCTTTTTTACAAAAGCCTGGCTTAGCCATGCATATGCCATAGCCCGAGAAGCATGGTCCCCACTCAGCTGTGCACTCTTGTGGTGAGCATTACAAATACCTCACACCTTATCCTGCAGTATTTCCAGAGCTGAGACAGGAACCACTGAGTGAAACGTTGCAATGTAGTTCAAGCAGTCCTGCTGCAAGCCATAGAATTAAACAATTTCCAGTTGCTTCTGGTAGTCGTACAGCCGCTGAACATGGTGGAGTGCCATTTCTGGTTCTGGGAAACAAGCACTGACTGATGGAATCGCATCATTCTGCAGGTATGGGATAATGAGCAGTGGCTGTAGAACTTTTGAATGCAGAAGGCCACTTTCTAGGAGCTTTGTGAAGAGCTTTCCCCAGCCCTGAAGCAGAGCAACACTAAAAAGAGACTTGCTCTGACAGTGGAGAAGTGAGTGGTGATTGCTCTTTGGAAGTGTGCAATGCCAAACTGCTACCAGTCAGTGGGGAATCAATCTAGAGTTGGTGAATCCAGTGTCGGAACTGTTGTAATGCAAGTATGCAGGGCCATTAATCGACTTTTGCTAAGAAGGGTAGTGACTCTGGATAATGTGCAGTACATAGTGGATGGTTTTGCCGCAATGGAGTTCTCTTAGCTGCAGTATGACAGGTTTCAGAGTAGCAGCCGTGTTAGTCTGTATTCTCAAAAAGAAAAGGAGTACTTGTGGCACCTTAGAGACTAACAAATTTATTTGAGCATGAGCTTTCGTGAGCTACAGTTCACTTCATCGGATACTCAAATAAATTTGTTAGTCTCTAAGGTGCCACAAGTACTCCTTTTCTCTTAGCTGCAGTGAGGCAGTAGATGGCATGCATCTCCCTGTCGCCAGGCCACCTAGCCAAAGAGTACATAAACTGTACTTGTGGCCAGGGTGGCAGAGCACTTCTCTGGCCCTGTGGCAGTGACTGGAACAGATTGCTCCTCTGCCCCCATGGCCGAATCCATGGAAGAGAGTTCCCGCAGGGCTGTGGCTGGCGCAGAGAGTTCCTCCAGCCCCGGCTGTGGCTATGGCAGAGGGCTCCTCTGGCCCTGTGGCCAAGGCTGGGGCAGATAGCAACTTGCACCAGTGGTTGTGGCCAGGCCAGAGAGCACCTCAGTTCCACGGCCATGGCCAGAACAGAGAGCTCTCCTGGGGTTGTGGGCAGGGCAGAGCCCTCCTTCATCCCCGGGGCCATGACCATGGGGCCATGGTGGAACAACAGAGAGCTCCTCGGCCCTAGGGCTGCGGGGGCAGGGGGAAGAGAGCTCCTTTGGCCCCAGGGCTGCGGTGGGGTGGCAGAGCACTCCTCCGGCCATGGGGCCACGTTGGGAGGGGGGAATGGGGGCGAGGGGACCACAGAGAGCTTCTAGGGGCTTCAGATGGGGCAGAGAGCTGCTCCAGGGCCATGGCCAGGGTGGTTATAGCACTCCTCTGGCCCCGGGGCTGTGGTGGGGTTACAGAGCACTCCTCCAGCCCTGGGGCTACATTGGGGCGGGACAGAGAGTTTCTTGGGGCTGCAGTGGGGTAACAGAGTGCTCCTCTGGCCCTGGGGCCACGGACGGTAGACAGCTCCTCCGGTTCTGGGGCCATGGGCAGGGCAGCAGAGCCCTCCTCTGGCCCTGGGGCTGCAGCGGGGTGGCAGAGCCTCCTCCAGCCCTGGGGCTGTGACTGGATTCTGTATTGTTGTTTTGATTCTGCGATTCCATCCACATTCTCATTCATAAGCCTCTATCTATTGGTGCTCCATGACCCATGCTCCTATCCTCTACTTCAGAGTTCTTAATGTGAGGGCTCCGCGGTCGAGAAGAGACTGAGGATGGTTCGCCCATGCAGTGCTAGTTAGCCTTGAGACAGAACACAAGGGGGAGAGAATGCATGTGTGGGGCAAATGGACACTGCTACCAAAGATCTCTGATCAGAAGCACAGGTCGCAGACACACCTACACTGGAGCACCTATAGGGACATACATCTTAAAGAACCATTGTTACTGTACAAGCTGAGTAACTTCTTCTTTTTAAGCATTTTTTTCTATTTAAATTTTCACAGTTGTGGGAAATTATGGGAGGGGTGTCAGATAACCGTACAAGACAGACAATTATTTAATGATAGAAGATGTTAAAATTCAAAAAGTTAAACCTTTGTATCCTTTGAAATACAAATTGTCAACAAAACATAAAAATGTACAAAATAAATATCTTTACATCAAACTCTAAGCTCTCAAACAGCATTTTTCTTACTTCGTATGTATCTGTAAATTTTAATTACTATCAATGGAGATTTTTTTTGTCAGTTCATATGCATATTTTGAACTCAACACTTACTGATAAAAATCTAATCCTTCCAAGCCTCTGTATAACATTTAATGTTAAGAGTTCTGATTTACATTATGGAGTTCTCCCAAATTCAGTCCAGTGCCTTAACCATAAAATCATTCTTCCTCTCCCTTTTTATTGGCCATGCCCCCTGTGTTGCTAATAGACATGAGGGGAGTAATGCTGGAGTCTGTATTCTGGCTGTGCAGCATCAGAGGATCATCTTTATACTGGGGCCAGATATCCCAGGCTAGTTTTTACTGATTTGGTACTGCATTACAACAGAGTTAAGTCAGTCGAACTCCGTTAAAAAACAATCCAGAATGGAGTTGCACTGATTTAAAACTGAAGTAACATAATGCTGAATCAGATCCTAATATCTTAATCTTAACCAGTGTGATAGATAAATAAAGTTGTCCTAAATTTCAGGTTGTTTTTAGGTCCTTGCTTGTTACAGGTTTTTTTGTTCAGTAGAACTTTACTTAGGAATTTCTGAGTTTCCTAATAATATTTGTGGGTTGCTTTTAGAAAACTGAAATGTTTAATTTTTTTGCTGAAAAAAAAATTGGTTCTTTAAACCAGTACTCAAGGTTAATTAATATTTTTGCTTGGGAATTTCCTTAAATATGTTTAAGGTTGTGTAGTGTCAGAATGCCTTGCAGGCCTTTTAGGGACTCCTACAGACCTGACAAACCATGCATAGACTTCACTGGACCTTTCAGGTATGCATGGCCCCTGGTGGATCTTGCTAGCTTCCCAGAAATGAACCCTGTTCTATCCCAGACAACTGCCCATCTCTGCATATTTACTTCCTTCTTCTTGTTTTCCATGTAGACATGCTAATTCCCCGTGTAATTTTTCCCCTTTTTATCTCCTTCTAGACTGGATCTGACAGCACTACAAGTGGTTCCCTACCTGACAGTCCTCCCATATGTGCAATGCATGCTTTGCAAAACATGCGATAAACAGATGCATGCATTACTATATATATTCTTTAAAAGATACAAGTATATACACCTTCATAAAATACAACTGCCTATTCTTTTAGTGGGGTTTTTAAGTGTATATATGTGTGTTTTATATTCTGGTGATATTTAAATATCTCTGCAATCTTTTTGTTTACTTTTTCAAAGGCATTTCTACTTGTTAGGGAGTTTTGGAGAAGCAGTTTGGAATTTTTATGTAAATCTGTTTTGGAGATATCGTGAGCCAAAAATGCAATAGGAAAACCTCTGAAAACTAAATATTGGGAAACCCCTAACTTCTTATGAGATTTGTTTCAAATTTGCCAGAAAACTTCTACCTTTGGGATGAGATGTAGTGTGTGAAATTTCATGATTGTTTGTTTTTTGTTGAAGATGGGGACAGGATGGGAGGGTGCTGAAAATTGGATTGATAGCAGGAAGTGAGTTTTAACTTTAACTACTATATGTAAGAACTAGGGCCTTTAGTTCAGTGTCGGAGAGGGCATGGTCCTGCCTCTTTCTGCTTCCTATGGGGAGGCTACTGCCACTTCTGGTACTAGTCTTGAGCAAGGACTGGTGTTTTGTGCTTCCTAAGCACAAGGACTGGTATTTTGACTGGGACATGTGCATAGGGACTGGAGATGTGAGGTGGGAAGTACCCTTTTTTTTCTTTCTTTCTCTTTTGCACTCACACACCTCACACAGGAAAACACAATCTTGCTGTTTTTCGTTGATGATAACAAATAGATAAATATTGTAAGTGTTCATGTCAAATTTTGCATTTAGAAATATTCTGGGGGAATATGTTCTGTACCATTGTCCTGTTTTCTTATGTCCATTATAATGATTTGTTTTTATTTCTACTGGTTTGCTTCTATGAAAATCTTCAATAAAGAAAAATATTTTAAAAAATATTGCTAATGAAATTGTCATGTTTTAATATTAACAGAATCTTCTCCAATGTTACGAAGATTTGTGTCAGGAAATACCAACAGCGTTCGTAAATTTGATGGCACCAAAAATGAGAAAGGTTGGTAATGCTAAATATATTTTTATTTGAATATACTGGAAGTTAGTGTAGCTTTAGAATTGTTTGTAATTTTCTTAACATTAAGATTCCAAGTTAAACAGTTCTGCACAGTATAATCTTACTGATTCTCACTAATGCCTGGGAGACCCATCGCAGATTATGTAATGTTGTGATTTAGCAAGTGAATAACACAGTGCGCCAGATTCTCATTTACAGTCAGGCCACTTTATACCAGTATAAAGATTGCTTACTCCCACTTTGAGGCTTATTTAGATTGCCAAAGCAGTGTATGTGTTCAGTTAGGAACATAGGCCTGGAAGGGACCTCCTAGGACGTTGAGTCCAGTCCCTTATATTGCAGGTGAGATGTGTTCCCCCTAAGCTGCCTGGTTGCGCAGCCGCCCAGGAGTGAATCAAGTGACATACACTTGATTAGCAGAGGCATGTACGGTGGCGTGTGTTCAGGTGCCCCTCTCCCAGATCTGCAGCCACATTGCTCCTGCCCTCTGCCTTGTGTGCTTTTACATTATACTATACAGATTTCACTGGGAAGACTAGCATTTCTCAAATTACGGATCCTGACCCAAAAGGGAGTTGCAAGGGGGTCACAAAGTTATTTTGGGGGGGGTTATGGTATTACCATCTTTACTTCTGCACTGCCTTCAGAGCTGGGCAGACAGAGAGCGGCGGCTGTTGACTGGGGGCCCAGCTCTGCAGGCAGCAGCGCAGAAATAAGGATGGCAATACCATACCATGCCATCCTTACTTCTTTGCAGCTGCTGGTGGCAGCTCTGCCCTCAGAGCTGGGCTCCTGGCCAGCAGCCACCACTCTCCAGCTTTCCAGCTTTTCAGCAGCTGCACAGAAGTAAGGGTAGCAGTATCGCAACCCCCCTACAATAACCTTGCGACCTCCCCACAACTCCTTTTTTGGGTCAGGACCCCTACAGTTACAACACTGTGAAATTTCAGATTTAAATAGTTGAAATCATTGAATTTATGATTTTTAAAATCCTGTGACACTGAATTGACCAAAATGGACCGTGAATTTGGTAGGGCCCTAGTCATAGACTTCCCCAACAGTCAGCGCGTGCGCGCACACACACACACACACACACACACACACACACACAGATTGTTTGTTTGTTTGTTTGTTTGTTTGTCCCTCTCCCCACACCTATGTACCCCCATGGAGCCAGGGTTGGGGGTGGGGCAGGGCTCAGGAGCTGGAGAGCTGTTGGCAGTTGCTGCAGTCTGAGCCTTCATACACTGTCTCTTTAAGGCACTCACCAGATCTCAGACTTCCCCAGCAGCCAGCATATACACACACAGTCTCTCTCTCTCTCTCTCTCTCTCTCTCTCTCACACACACACAGTCTCTGACACACTCACCTCTCAGCCCATACTTGTGTTGTTGTTACTTCTTGGTACTTCCTGCAATGTACATATATTCTCTGTAATTTTATTCTTTCAAAGTGCTGTTATTTTAGTTTTTTGACTAGTCTATGCATTTCATAATTTTATTTCTCTCTTATGCTTATTGAGTTCTAAAATGCTTAACCTGTCCTGATTGGAGTAATTATCCCTATGGTAACTTTTAAAAATATATATTATATCTAGGTTTTTTTTTGTTTCTACCGGTGGCACACATCCGCACATTAACTTGATATTGGTGCACCTAACAAAATTCATTCCTCACATGAAAGGAAAAAATTAGCAGGAACATTGCAGGTGACCCTGTCCTATTAATACAGTTCATAAACTGATCAAGCTCCATCTTAAAATTAGTTAGATTGTTTGCCCCCACTACTCCTATTGGGAGGCTGTTCCAGAAGTTCACTCCTCTAATTCTTAGGAACCTTATTCTAATTATCAGCCTAAATTTATTCATGACCAATTTATAGCCATTTGTTCTTGTGATAACATTGTCCTTTAGCTTAAATAGCTTTTCTCCATCCCTGATGTTTATCCGCCCCACCCACCCATGTTTTCGTAGAGAGCAGCTATTTCTTCTTCGAGTAGTGTCCCAGTGGGTGCTCCACTGTAGTTATGTCTGATTCCCTGCACTGATGATTGGAGAACTAGCAGTGTCTGTTGGACCCAAGCATGCACTGTCTCTCCTTCTCAACCACCTTTGGCTAGAGACAGAACTTTAGCTGTCCATTCGCGGATCATTAACTCCTTTACAGTTGCTAATTTTTAGCTTTCCTCAAAGCCTCTTTTCTTTATTATCTTTGTTTTTCCATTAGCCGTGCCTTAAAAAAAAGAGAGAGAGAGAGAGAAAAAGAAAGGACTTTGTTCTTTTATCAACCCTTGGTGTTGGGGGACCCCCTGACCAAGGGTATGCCCCAGCTCCCCAGGCTTCAAGAAGTGCTGCACTTGCAGCGAGGTGATCCCGGTCGCTGACAAGCACCCTCAGTGCATCTGCTGCCTTGGCAAGGGCCATGTCCAACAAAATTGTTCCCTCTGCCAGCAGCTCCAACGGAAATCCCTCAAGAACAGAGAACTGTGCCAAAAATTATCTTCATGGAGGCAGCTCTTCAATCTCAACCTCCCGGCAGTCGTGAGTCTCCCCCACAACCTTCAACCTTGAAGGGCAGTGAATCAAGGAAGCGGTCTGGGACTCCTGTCACAAGTCCAAAAAAGAGTCAGAAGTCCCCTCAGCAAGCCTAGGGGTAGCCGCAAGCAATCGCCATCTCGCTCAATATACTCAGCACTGCTGACATTGAGACCACATGGCACCCTCGCCTCATGGTAACCGTCAATATCTAACCAATGGACCCTTTGGGCATGGGCACCAAATCGTCATCACCAAAAGATAAGGGCAAACATCCTAGAAAGATGTTCCCGGTATGCGAGTCGACCTCAGTACTGTCAGCAACAGGAGTCCACCAGCACCAGAGAGACCAGTGATGGTTTCCTCTCCCCTCTGGCAACGACACCGGGATGATTGGTCTGATGGAATTTCACCAGTACCGGAGACCTCTGCATGCTAGAGGCATCCGAGTCTTCGCTCCTCCATACCGACATCATGGCACTGAGTCTTTGCCAGGCACGGGGGATATCCCCACAATCATGCCATGCCCCTCCATTGTCTAGTGAGGGGTTGGACAGTGAGCCAGAGGAGATCTCACAGTACTCCTGCGAAGCTCCATATGAGAACCACTATCAACAGGGTCCAAGAATGTACTTGCAGATGGCACCACCACCATCTTGGTATGGCCACCCACTGACATCTCCACCAGATCCTATACCACCACAATGGCCATACTGGTACCCTTGGATGGCACCCTGACAGCCAGCCTCGCAAGCATCAAGCATCACCCGACAAGCTTCCTGGCATGCTCCTTCAGCCACAGCATCTAGGGTCTCAAAGCCTCAAGAAATGGAGGAACAAAAAGCTGACACAGAGGAAGACATAACACCGAAACGCATATCCTCCTCTTTCCGGAACAAAGTGGTCATGCCTTCACCACCATCAATGGCAGATGACTTCTGTCTGTTTCAGGAGCTGGCGAAAAAAGTAGCAGATGCACTACAAGCTCATTGATATCCTTTACTTGTCATACTCTCTGAAGATTGCCTCCCAATTAATGAAGCCATCTTAGACCCAGCTAAAATGGGTCTAACCTCGGCATTGGTAATCTCGATGTACAAGAATGCAGGCAAGAAATATGTCCCCGCAAAGGAATCAGAGTTTCTTTTCTCCCACCCGCCACCCAACAACATTGTGATGGATGCCATGAATTTCTGTGGCCAAGAGCACCATTCCAGTTCAATGCCATACGGCAAAAATTGGAAGTGCCTTGATCTCTTTGGCAGGAAGGCGTATTCCTTGGCCACCTTACAATTCCGTGTTGCCAACTATCAGGCGCTCATGGTAAAATACAATTAGATGAATTACAGTAAGCTGAATAACTTTATTGTTAAGCTGCCAGAGAGTCACTGGGAATCCTTCAAGGCCATCATTCAGGAGGGACAACTAGTAGCAAAAACATCACTACAGTCGGCCCTCGATGCCACCAACACGGCAGCCAGATCCATCTCCACTGCTGTGGTGATGATACGGGTGTCATGGCTCCACTTGTCAGCATTCCTAAAGAAGGTGCAGACCACAGTAGAAGATCTCCCCTTTGAGGGTGTGAAGCTCCTTACAGAGAAGACTGATGCCTCCCTTCATAACTTGAGGGATTCCAGGGCCACTCTTTGGTTACTGGGAATCTGTACACTGGGGCAAAAGAAACGCTTTAGCTCCCCCAATCCCAGCACAGGCCATATATGACTCAATTCCCATCACAGTGCCATTATGAGTCACAATGGAAAAAAGGGAAAATTCCCAAAATGCAAACTGCCCAGTCCACAATCTTTGACCAAGCCCCCTGCCTCTAAGCACCACTTTTGATGGGCAGGTCAAGGTGCCGCAAGACAACTCCCACAAATGACTATGATTATGCAGCCATTTGGCCAATATTCTGCAGTGCCGGGGAGTGCATAATGTCATATAAATGGGTCTTAGAGATCGTCCAATTCGGATACTCCATGCACTTCACCTCTCTACCCCCTCCACAACACCCTTTCTCATCCCTCTTTAAGGGACCCTTCTCACAAGAGTCTATTATGAAAGGAGATTGCTCCAATTAGGAGCTATAGAGCCAGTACCTCAACATCTGAGGCAAAGGGTTCTTCTCTCATTACTTCCAAATACTCAAAAGAAAGGGAGATTGGGGACCCATACTGGACCTCAGAGCTCTCAACACGTTTATCGAAGCTCGGACGTTCAAGGTGGTTACATTATTGACAATTATTCCATCACTGGAACAGGGAGAATGGTTTTCAGCTCTTGACCTACAGGATGCCTACTTTCACATTTGAATACTACTGAATCACAGATGATTTCTCATAGTCTCTCTGGGACATGACTATTACCAATACAGAGTCCTCCCCTTCAATCTCTCATCGGCCCCGAGAGTATTTTCAAGTGTTCTCTCAGCGATAGCCTTTCATTTACACTTGCAAAGGATAATGATCTACCCATACCTGGATGATTGTCTCCTCAGAGCTCAATCGCTCCAAGAGGCTCATCAAGCCATCAACACCACAATGCACTTGTGTACAGAACTGGGCTTTCAGATCAACACCTAGAAGTCAACAGTCACGCCAGTGCCACACCTGGAATTTATAGGGGCTGACCTGGATATTCTACAGGCCAAAGCCTTCCTACCTCAACACATGTTCCTATCCCTGATCTCACTCATAGACACAGCTCAGCATAGTCCACAAATACCAGATAGATGCTGCTGTCTCCAACTGTTGGGGCATATGGTGGTGGGCACGACCATGATACCATATGCCAGACTCCACATGTGATACCTCCAACTATGGTTCAGTTCAGTTTAGACTGAACAGGGACAGGGTGGAGAAACCTCTGTCAGTATCTACCAGGATCAACAACTTCTTAGAGGTTTCAGAGTAGCAGCCGTGTTAGTCTGTATTTGCAAAAAGAAAAGGAGTACTAATGGCACCTTAGAGACTAACCAATTTATTTGAGCATAAGCTTTCGTGAGCTACAGCTCACTTCATCGGATGCATCCTTAGGCTGGTGGAAGGACCCAGCCACTATGTGCAAAGGGATACCCTTCTTGTGCACGTCACCATTGTTGCTCCTTACTACTGACGCATCACTCATAAGGTGGATCATGCACTTAAACAGCCTCACTACTAAGGCAAATGGTCACTTACAGAGATATCTGTACACATCGATCTCCTTGAACTGAGGGTGGCCAGGAATGGCTATGCCCATTTCTTCCTGCTGATAGCAGCATCACATACAAAGATCCTAACAGACAACATAGCCTGCATGTACTACATCAAACGCTGGGGCATAGGAGACCGCCCTCCATATGTGTGGAAGCAATGAGGCTATGGAATTGGTGCATCTCTCACAACGTCATTTTGTCAGCAGCTTACCTCCCTGGCATGCAGAACTCTACAGCAGACAACCTCAGTCGCAAATTCCTGCATGACTATCAGTGGGAGATGCACCTGTCAGTACTCCACACTCTGTTCACATGATGGGGAACACTGTCCATAGGCCTGTTTGTCACTTACCAGAACAAGAAGTGTCCGTGCTACTGTTCCAGCGCTCTCTGGGTGATGCTCTTCTCCCCTGGGACAAAGACCTTTTTTACATCTTTCATCTGTTTCCTCCTTTGCTGAAGGCTCTGCTAAAAATAAAAAGGGATGGAGCTCACGTTATCTGATCGCTCCTACTTGGCCGAGTACCCTTATCCGACACAGCTTGCGACATGCCTGACGATCTCTCTTTCGACTCTTCCACAACTCCTTTCACAGGCTGATAGGCGTACCCTACATCCCAATTTAGGGATGCTCTGCCTCAAAGCATGGTTCCTTCATGGTTCCAGCACTAGAAAATTTATGCTCAAAGGAAGTAGAAGAGGTCCTATTACACAGTAGAAAGTTATCCACACAAAATACTTTACCTGCAGAAATTGTCCAGGTTTCAGATTTGGTCTACATCCCAATAAATCTCTCCAACATCAATAATTCTTCCACGTATTCTGGAATATGCCCTGTGCTTTATAAAAATTGGGATTATCCCTAAACACTCTTAGGGTCCATCTAGCAGCTATCACAGCCTTTCACCAACTCAGAGGGATACACGGTGCTGTTGCATCCAACCACAAAAAGGTTCCTTAAGGGTATAATAATCCTTTTTCCTCACCTCGACTTCCTACCTCCATGTGGGACCTAAACTTGGTTCTGAAAGGGCAGACTAGAACCCCCTTTGAATCCATTGCCACCTGTTCATTAGCATACCTACAAGTGAAAACAGCCTTCCTGATACCAATCACCTTGGCAAGAAGAATAGGGGAGATAGCAGCTCTGATGGTGCATCCTCCTTACACAGTATTCTTTCCAAACAAGGTTACACTCAGGCTGCATCCAAAATTCATCCCTAAGGTAACCTCCCCATTTCTAATGAAACAGTCAATTCACCTTCCAGTCTTCTACCCCAAGCCTCACCAAGACAATAGGAAGGCTATACTACATACCCTAGACGTTAGGAGAACCCTGGCCTTCTTCCTTGATAAGACAAAGGCCTTCAGAAAATCCCCCAGATTTTTCCTCTCTGTGGCGGATAGATCCAAGGGCTCACCAATATCAGCCCAAAGACTCTCTAAGTGAGTCTTGAATTGGATCAGACAGTGCTATGACATTTGCAAATTGACCCCTCCAGATTTGATCCATACAAACTTCACAAGATCAGTCTCCTCATCTGTCGCTTTTTTCAAGGTTGTCCCTATCTCAGAGATCTGCAGAGTGGTGCATGGGCATCAGCCCACACTTTTGCAGAACACTATGCAATCACTGGGGACTCCACCACCAATGCTATCTTCAGCTCCACAGTACTGTCATTTGTAATTGACCCAACTCTGAAGTCCCCACCCTCCAAAAGGGATGCTGCTCAGAAGTTACCTACAGTGGAGCACCCATAGACACACTTCTCGAAGAAGGAGAAGAAGAAGTAGTTACTCACCTTGTGCAGTAACAATGGTTCTTCTTCAAGAAGCATCCCTGTGGGTGCTCCACTTTAGGTGAAAGGCTCTTTTCCTCTAAAACAGATGAGGTCGTACATACAATGAAGGACTCTGGGGCCACATTATGTACCTTAGGCATATACACCCCGCCTAATAAATGATGCTGATACACACCAATCAAAAAACAAGAAACACATCTTTCCACCACCAACAACAGTGGCATTTTGACCACAGCTGGAATAAACAATGCCCTCAAAGTCATAGAGCCCTGCAACATCAGACCTCATCTTCTCTACCATTGACAACCAAGCATCAATTTTGAAGTCTTGGTTGAAGGTCTGAATGACCTCCCCCAAACTATAGCGCTCCTACCGAAACTTTTGGCCACCACTTATGCCCATTCTGCCACGCTTGGGCAGCTATAACAACGGACCAATGGAGATCATAAGATCTGGTTATGCCATCCCCTTCCTCTCCATCCCACCCCACCCCTTCTCCATCCCTCTTCAGGGACCCCTCTCACAAGCACCTCCTACAACAGGAAGTGGACCACCTCCTACACCTGGGTGTTGTGAAACGAGTTCCAAATCAAAACAAAGGGAAGGGTTTGTACTCAAATTATTTCCTCACCAAAAAGAAAAGCGGTGGATGTAGACCCATCTTAGATCTTAGGAAGCTAAATAAATTCATATGCAACCACAGGTTCAAAATGGTCACAATAATACCAGCACTAGACTGCAGGGACTGATTTTCAACCCTCGATCTTCAAGACACATATTTTCATATCACCATACAACTGTCCCACAGACAATTCATGCAGGTAGGATCCAACCACTACCAATACTGAGTCCTACCCTTTGGTGTCTCCACTGCCCCTTGAGTTTTTTCAAAAACACTCGTGGTAGTAGCGGCACACTTACGTCGCAGAGGAGTGGTGATCTTCCCGTATTTAGATGACTGCCTACTGAAAGGTATGACCCGGGAAGAGGCGACATACATGGTACAAACAACCATAGAGCTATTCCACAAATGAGGGTTGCAGATAAGAACTCTCTAACAAAGAAATCAACTCTAACCCCGACACAACACCTGGAGTTCATTGGAACCTACCTCAACTGCGTACAAGCCAAAGCAATACTACCAAACAACAGGTTTATGACAATGAACACACACATTTCCATGATCACCACCAGTCCACAAACCTCAGTGAGGACTTGCCTTCAGCTCCTGGGGCATATGGTGGCCACAACGTTCATCTAAAGGCATGCAAGTTTCCATATGCGCTGTCTTCAGGGCTGGCTGAGCACTGTTTATATGCCCAGAAAACAAGGCCATCATGTCACTACACTGATGGATGAAATCAGAAAATGTCTTCACAGGGATCCCCTTTCAACAGGACCCTCCATCACTCTCTATCACAACGGACATGTCCCTGATAGGTTGGGGCTCTCATTTGGACCACCACATCACACAGGGCAAGTGGTCAGTGACCACTTCACATCAACCTCCTAGAGCTCTGAGCAGTACACAACTCATGCCGTCATTTCCTGCCAGTCATACAAAACAAATCAATTTGCATACTAACCAACAACATTGCATGCATGTTTTATATTAATCGACAAGGAGGAGCTCGCTCTTGCACTCTAGGCACAGAAGCCCTGAAATTGTGGAGGAGTTGTATCTGCAACAACATAAACATTACGGCATCTTACCTACCGGGATGCCAGAATACAACAGTGGGCACACTAAGCAGACACTTCTCAGAGGAACACGAATGGGAAATACGTGACAGTATCCTCAAAACGATATTTCAGAAATGGGGCTACCCATCAATAGAACTATTTGCATCAGCAACAAACTGTATGCATTCCCACCGATACCCCTAATCTTGCGAGCCATTCACAAGATATGGACCAACGGAGCACAAATCATCCTGATTGTCCCCACCTGGCCCAGACAGACTAGGTTCCCTTACATGTCGCGCCTGGCAGTGTGTGCTCCACAAATGCTTCCCTTGTGGACGGAACTTCTGTCAGAGAACAAGGGCCGAACACTCCATCCGAATCCAGAGAAGCTCCACCTCAAAGCATGGGTCCTACGTGGTTTCAACATGGAGAACTAGACTGTTCAAAAAAAGTATTGCTAAACAGAAGACGATCTACCAATAGAAATACTTACCTCCAGAAGAGGAAGAGATTCTCGATACGGTGCCAACAAAAAAAGACATGCAGTCATGGCACCTCTACCGACTATATTAGACTATATACTAGAACTGAAACAATTGGGCTTAACCATAAGCTCAATCAAAGTACATCTAGTGGCCATTATGGCTTTTCACAATAAGGTAGGGGGGCATCAGTCTTTGCTCACCCAATCATGAGACATTTCCTAGTGGGTATACAGAACATGTATCAGGAAGTTTAACAACCTACACCACCGTGGGACTTGAATCATGTACTCAAATGCCTGACCAGACGACTCTTTGACCCATTAGCGACCTGCTCTCTCCTACATATGTCAATGAAGGTCATGTTTCTGGTGGCCATCACATCAGCCAGAAGGGTGAATGAAATATGGGCACTGATGGCTGAACCTCCCTACAACTAAGGAGAAAATCATGCTATGACCACACCCAAATTTTTTTGCCGACAATAGCTACATCCTTCCACGTAAACCAAACTATACGCTTACCCACGTTTTACCTTAAACCACACAGGGATTCACAAGAGGCTGACCTGCACACACTTGATGTCAGGCGAGCCATAGCGCTCTATTTAGACAGAACCAAACCATTCTGTAAATCACCAAGACCGTTTATCTCCACAACAGAACGATCTAAGGGTCATGTTGTATCGACCCAGAGACTATCTAAATGGATCTCCACCTGTATTCAAACCTGTTACCAACTACACAATAAAGAACCTCCCTCAGGCTTCAGATCTCATTCTACATGTGATGTGCTACATCAATAACCTTCCTTAAGAATGTCCCCTTAATAGAGATATGTAGAGTTGCCACCTGGGCATCCAAGCACACCTTTGCTAAACATGATGCAATCCCCGAAGTGCTATGTCAGATACCATAATTGGCCTTACCGTGCTCTTGACCACTACACACATAACTCCAAAGCCCCTACTATCCACAGTAGGGCACTGCTCTACAGACACCTAAAGTGGAGTATCCACAGGGATACTACTTGAAGAAGAAGTTACTCACCTTGTGCAGTAACAATGGTTCTTCAAGATGTGTGTCCCTGTGTGTGCTCCACTACCCGCCCTCCTTCCCTCTACTTCAGAGTTTTTGCTATCAGACTTCGCAGTAGAGAAGGAACTGAGGGGGTCAGGTCATGCGTGCACTGCAAGAGGCGCCAATGACACTGCGAGACAGCTACTGCATGTGCACTCTCGGACCGAGCACTGCTACCTAAAATCTCTGATCTCCAGTGCAGGAATGCACCGACGCCTAAAGTGGAGCACCCACAGGGACATGCGTCTCAAAGAACCATTATTACTGCACAAGGTGAGTAACTTCTTCTTCTTTGAGATGTGTGTCCCTATGAGTACTCTACAACCTGCCCTCCTCCCCTCTGCTTTGGAGTTCTTGTTATGACCCTGCGATAGGGAAGGAACTGAGGACAGTTAGCCTGTGTGCACCAACTAGCGTTGTGGCGCAGCACAAGGAAAGACAGCGCATGTGCGGGCCCAATGGACACTGCTACCAAAGTGTCTGTGATCAGCAGCGCAGGGACACAGACACACCTACGTTGGAGCACCCATAGGGGCACACATCTCGAAGAACCATTGTTACTGCACAAGGTGAGTAACTTCTTTATCTCCTCACTGCCTTCATTTTGCTAGACTAAACAAGCCAAGCTCTTTCAGTCTCCTATGATAAGATAGGTCTCTCCATTCTCCTGATCACCCTAGAAGCCCTCCTCTGAACCTATTCCAGATTGAATTCATCTTTCTTGAATATGGGTGACCACATTGTACAAAATATTCCAGATGAGGACTTACTAGTGCCTTGTACAATGACATTAATACTTTACTATTTCATTGGAAATATCTCATCTCATATATCCCAGGATTGCATTTGTCTTTTTCACAACCACATCACATTGGTGGTTCATAGTCATCCTGTGATCGACTAATACATCCAGGTCTTTCTCCTCAAACCAATTAGCATCCCAGCATATAGCAGAAATTCTTGTTCTTTTTTGAGTAATGTCCCTACAGGTGCTCCACTTCTGGTAAAAGTGCACCCTGTGCACCATTGATCAGAGACTTTTGGTAGCAGTGCCTGTTTGGTCCAACATGCACCCTAGCTATACTTGTGCCTTATACCAAGGGTGTATAGGGCTGTGATGGATGAATCAGTTCCTTCTCTATTGTGAAGTCCAGCAAGGCAAAGACTCCAAAGCAGAAGGGAAGGAGGATGGATAGTGGAACACCCTATGTGGGACTAACGTCTCAAAGAACTCCAGTTACTGTACAGAATAATTAAATTCTCATTCTGTGAATAACGTCTTCATGGGCGCTCCACTTTGAAGCAATACTCCCCAAAGAAAGTGGGTGCTTTTGAGTCCTATCTAAGACTGCTTGTAGAACTGCAGTACCAAAGGGGGTGACTGCTCTAGAGGCATGTACTACAGCATAATATTTTAAGAAGGTACGGACCAAACCCCACGTGATAGTTTTGCATATTTCTTCAGTGGATGTCTCGCAGTGTCATCAGGGCTATGGAAGTAGATTGTGATTTAGTAGAATGCACTTGTAACAGGTCATGCTGTCATCGCCACGGTGCTTCCAGGAATTAGCTCATCCTAGCCTCGGAGCGTCTCCTTCTGGCCGGCATCTCTCCTGCTGTCGCTACTTGTCTTTCCATTATGAATCTTCACCCACTATACCTCAGGCCCCACGTCCCTCCTGGCCTGCGATGCCCCTTCTCAGGTACTGCCCCACGGCAGTACCCCAACACTAAAGGATCCTCCCCTAAGCCCACCTCGCCTCAGTGACCCACTGCCAGTCTTCATCTAGCCCCTTACTTCAGGAGCAAACCGCAGTCTGAAGTGGCCACTCATCATCGGCAAGGAGGTTGAACCTGTTGCCTCTTCCTCCTCTGGCTGCCTCCCCACAGCCCTAATACCTCTTCCGGCCCTGACAGCAAGGCCTCTGCCTGGGGGTTTGCCAGGCTGGAGCTCCCACAGCTCCTCCTGTCCTTCCCCAGCACTACACTGTCCAAGGAACCCTTTTCCTCTTTCAGGCAACCAGATCCATCTCTCTCCAAGGTTGGAGAAAGACTGACTGCCTTCCGGCCCTGCAGCCCTTTTATAGGGCCCAGCCTGACCGTGATTGACTGCCTCCCAGCCTTCTCTGATTGGCTCTGAGCCCTCTCCAAGGGCTGGCTTTTAACTCCTTGTAAATCAGAGCAGGGTGACTGCCCTGCTACAGCGCTATAACTAAGGCTGCAAGTCTGTCATGAACATCACGGAAGTCACGGATTCTGTGACTTTCCATGACCAATGTGACTTCTGCAGCGGCTGGTGCTGGTGCAGGGGCTGTGCGGCTTGGGCAGGCCCTGGGCCAGCAGCAGAAGTTTGGGTGTGTGGGAGGGAGCTAGAAGCAGGGATTCGGGGGGTGTGCTTACCTGTCGGGGGGGGGGGGGGCTGCAGCTTCGAGGGGGGGGCGGGTCTCCGCGCTGCATTCTGCTGGTGCCTACAGACCCCACCCCCACAGCTCCCATTGGCTGCATTTCCTGGCCAGTGGGAGCTGCGGCAAGCAGCACTTGTGGCGGGAGCAGCGGAAGAGCTCCTGTCCTGGCTCCTGCCTCTGCCGCCTAGAAGCTGCAGGGACATGGAGCCGGGTAGAAAGCCCCTGCCAGCCCCTTCAACCCTCCCTACCCCAGTACTAGCGGGGGTCCCGGGTCACCTCCCCCAGCACCCGCGGTGCCCCCAGATTGCCCCCCCAGAGCACCCACGACCCAAGTTTTAGTCACGGCGGATATTTTTAGCAAAAGTCATGGACAGGTCATGGGCCTGTGAATTTTTGTTTAAGACCCGTGTCCTGTCCATGACTTTTTTACTAAAAATACCTGTGAATAAAACATAGCCTTAGCTATAACCATAGGAGGGGGCTGAACATTAGCAGTGTTGTGGTAAGAGGGGATACAACCACAAACCCATTTCAGGAGAGCCTTTGGGTCAAAACAGGGGCCACTTTAATTCTGGCCATGAAAGAGACAAACAGCCCTCAAGGCTTTAGTCCTTTCCAAATAGAAATCGAACACTCTCCTGACATCCCAGGTGTGAAGAGCAGCATCTTCCCTAATCAGATGAAATTTAGAATGAAAACTGACAGCTGAATGACCTGATTGATATGAAAGTCTGAGGTTACCTTAGGCAAAAAATAAGGATATGGCTGGTAAGGAAAGCGAGGATTTTAGAAATAGTATAGGGATTGCAACAACAAGATTTACTGAGAAAGTGGATGTGATGAAAAAAGGAAAGGGAAGAGTCAAAAATACTGATTCATATGAGCTCCAGAGATGTGATGTCAATCTGATCACAGTGATGGAGAAGTGCAGCAAAGAACAGGGTTTAGGAGAAAACGTGGACAGTTCATGTTTTGTTTTAGTTAAAGGAAATAACATCCATAAGGAAATGTTAGAGGACCAGCAAGAGATTTGAGACTGGACAGGAAGAGAGAGGTCAGTGGTTGGCAGGTACATTTGAGAATTGTCAGCATAGTGGTGAATATGGCTGTGGTACACATAAAAACCTAAATAAACATCGAGTAAATCACTTCAAGGAAAACTGCAGAAACAAAACATAGATGCAAACTAACAGAATCTGTTTCTTTCAGTAATGAGCACAGGACCATTGTTCATTTTTATAATCATCAGTCCTGTTTGTATGTTATATTCCTAACATTTATTTTTTTCTATATTTAGTTATCATTTTTGTTTTGTTTTGTTTGTTTGTTTAGGTAGAATCTGTGTTGAGACAAGGACTTACTATATTAACTTGGTCATCTCTGACATTGGACAGTTTTTTTCAAGAAGTTGATGAAGTTATGAATATGTTTAAGCAGCTTTTGAAAAAGGTATGCATATTTGCCAAATTAATTAAAATGACATTTTTTGAAGAAATTTCAAATACACTTTCATTTGATTTTAGAATATTTCACAGCAAAAAATAACTTGTGCTTTAAACTCAATTAATGATTTGACTTCTATTCACATGTAAGAAACTTCTTAAGGCTTGTCTACATTACCACTGGATCGATGGGCAGCGATCCATCCAGCAGGGGTCGATTTATCATGTCTAGTCTAGACGTGATAAATTAACCGCTGAGCGCTCTCCCGTCAACTCCGGTACTCCACCAGGGTGAGAGGTGCAGGCAGAGTCGATGGGAGAGCCTCAGCCACCGACATACTGCAGTGAAGACAACGTGGTAAGTAGATCTAAGTACGTCGACTTCAGCTATGTTATTCACGTAGTGGAAGTCACGCAACTTAGGTCGGGCCCCCCTTCCCCCCAGTGTAGACCAGGCCTTAGTTAAGATTAACATTAAATTCTTAATAACTTTTAGTGATAACGTTTTGCAACATTGAAATATGTCTCTGTTTTTTTAAAGCAAATGTTGTTGTTCACATGCATTTCTTTTGGAAGAATGATAAGGCCCTGGTAGTTTCTCCATATTTACATCCTTGCTACCACCTTTAAACCCTAGATTTTAACCTCTTTTCTTCAAGTTGAGTTCGTATTAGGTCTCACCATTGTTTGTGACTAGCACTCTGATTTCTTGTCAGAAAGGGTCTCTAATTTTTGTCAGTGCCCTCCCCTTCTGGTTTGAAGAGCAAGGTAAGTATTTCTTATTTCTCAGACCACTACTGGGGTAACCGTGCCTGTCTACAGAGGCAACTGCATAATCCTCCCCAGCCTTTTCTAGGTTCCTCCTGCTGAACATGGCCAATACTGCATGACCCCCAGTCATTGCCTCCATTGGTGAATGAGAAGTATCTTCAGCTCTCCTTCTGGAATCCTTTCTTCTCCAAATCCTTTTTCTCCATGCTGAGAATTGCTTTGATAACTTTGCCTAAGGTTCAGGAATTCCAACTTTTGGTCTAAGCCATTAAGAACAACTTGGGAAGCCTGAATGTCCCAGTTGTATTCCAGCAGCTGTTGAAGCTTCCCCCTCTCCAACAACTCTATTCATTGGCCTTGCCTGCATCCATTATAGAAAAGAAGTCAGTTCAAGTGGGAGAGTGTGCAAAATCACATGACACTATCAGTTCTTCAAGTAGTTGCAGATGTGTATTCCACTCAGGTGTGTGTATGCCCAGTGCACAGAAGCCAGAGAATTTTGCTTAACAATACTTGTAGGGGTAACACTCATGTCTTCTGGCCACCTAGCCCCTCCTCTGGCTATTTAAGAGCAGCACTGCCCCAACTCTCCTCTGTTCCTTCTCACTGCCCAGGGCTAGAGTTGGAATGCTCAGTGTGCTTCTTACCTTATGCTGTTTCACAGAGTTTTTTTGTATATACACCTCTAGCCTGATATAATGCGACCCGATATAACACGAATTTGGATATAACGTGGTAAAGCAGTGCTTTGGGGGGCGGGGCTGCGTGCTCCGGCAGATCAGCATGTCTGGCTCCGACACGCTGCTCTGAGCGGCGCCGGGCTAGGGCCGAGGGGTTGGATAAGGGGCAGAGGGTCTCAGGGGGTGGTCAGAGGACAGGGAACAGGGGCGTTGAATAGAGCGTGGGAGTCCCGGGGGGCCTGTCAGGGGGCGGGGGTGTTGAGAGGGGTCAGGGAGTGTGGGGGGGTGTTGGATGGGTCGGGGGTTCTGAGGGGTCAGTCAGGGGGCGGGAAGTGACTATTAATAACGGAAATACTCGAGGCCAAAGCAAGTTCAATATAACGTGGTTTCACCTAACACAGTAAGATTTTTTGGCTCCCAAGGACCACGTTATATTGGGGTAGAGGTGTAGTTGTTAATTGTAGTTAGTTTAGTGGTGCCTATAGGTTTAGTTTTATTAAAAATGGTTGGATAGGATTTTGCCTGGTGTGATGCCCTCGCCAGCATTTGAACACTGCCCATCATGTGGGGTAGTTAGCTCTAATAATGAGAACCACACACTCAGTGTTTATTGTGCCTTCGGGAAGGGCCCATTAAAGAAAGGTCCTTCATCTGCAAGTCATTCAAAAAGAGAATGCAGGTGGACAGAGACTTTTATTTGAAGCAGCACCCTCAGGAACAGACCATGAGGCCAGTTTCAGCACTGGGGACCTTCACAGATTGTCAGGCCCCTCAGAGGGCATCTGAGCTGGCACAGGCTGCTGTTAGGCCAAATTCATATTCTTCTCCCCCACAGAAAAAAAGAGACAGTTCTTCCTCTGGTCCTCCTAGAAAAATTTATCACAAAATGGACTGGGGCTATTCCAGAACTCAGAGAGATTCCTCCTCCCCTTCCAAGAGGAGTGCAGATCTACATTGTGATTCATTCACGATAGAGCAGGGCTATTTGCTCTCCAGTGCCGAGATGAGAGCAACTGGACTCTACCATTGACTCAGGTACCATCCATGGGGCTTCCTCTGAGTCCAGTACCAACAATTTCAGTGTCAGCACTGACTGTTTCCACACCAGTGGTGTATCAGGCAGCATTGGACTTTCTTTGCCTGGCTGTTCCTGATCCTCCACTAACTGAGGAATGTTCAGCTGTGGAGGCTTCTTTAGTGTCCTTGGTGCTGTCTGGATTGGTTGCAGACCTGCCATTATTATTGGAATCTTCTTTTGCGCCTCTTCCAATTCAGGGTGCAGAGTTGAGGTCGCCTGCCTTTTCGGTACTGAGGGACTTGTCAACACAGCTACTATCTTCTGTGCTAATGATGATCCCAGCACACTGCATCTATGGGTTCAGTGCCAGCTTCGACTTTGGCACCAATATCTGCTTCAGTACTGAGTGTGAGTATGAGGCCTGTGTTAGTGGTTAAAGCACCAACTGCTTTACTGTTGTCAGTACTGATGCATCCTGTGAGCAGGACTTTGGATAAGGCTGGATGTTTGTTGGATGGGTGGCTCCTTCATTGCCTATGGACTACTCTGAAGGTTCCTCAGGTTTGGGCTCGGAGACCTCTTCCTCCTCTCTCCCGCCTTCTCAGTATCTCTCTCAAAAGTTGTTGAGACTTCCTGGTGATCACCAGTGGTACTGAGATTGGCACCACATGCAGAGTGTAATACATATCTGCATTAACATCTCAAAGAACAGCAGTTATCATACAGGTAAGTAACAGTTTTTTTATGTAATAGGGCACTTTTGACTCAGCTGCCCCCTCCACGTGTACAGAAAAAGCAGTGGTCTGGGTTGATCTCTGTGTATTTAATCTTGTGGGATGCTCCCCCTCAGTGCTGCAGAGTTTCAATGACCTTCTGCAAAACTGTCCATTGGGCTTGCTCAGAGAAATACAGATCTCAGCTTTGGAAGGCTTGTCTTGTGAAGGTCATGAACTCTTCAGTTTAAAGACTGACTCTTCATAGTAGCCTGACATCAGTCCTGGACAAAAAAATCAAAAAGCTGAGGTGGTTTAAATTGATAAAGAATTAAAGGATAGGAATAGAATTATTGCCAGTCAACATAATTATATGGAAAATAAGTCTTGTCAAATAATCCTGATTTCATTTTTTGGGATGAGATTACAAGTTTGTTTGATAAAGGTAAGTGCATAGATGTAATGTACTTAGACTTGTGTAAGGAATTTGACTTAGTACTGCACAACATTCTTATTAAAATTTAGCACTATACAATATCAGTAAAGCATACATTAAATAGATCAAGAACTGGCTAACTGACAGCTCTTAGAAAGTAGCTGATATTGGGGAACCATCATTAAATTGGGGTGTTCTTTGATTGCTTGCATATGTCCATTACACTGTAGGTGATTGTGTGTCTTGAGGACCAGTGCTGGGGAGTTTTCTCTGATGGTACCTATAAGGGCAGCACTGCTCATTGCCAAGCTCCTTGTGCTGCAAGTGAGAATATAAAGGGCTGAGTCCCTCTTTCAGTTCCTTCTTTCCATCTGTGGTCAGAGCATTTGTGTTCCTTGTGAACAAATACTTGATCTACCTAGTGCTGCTCAAAAGTCTTTGGACTTTTATTTTTTCTTTATTCATGTTATAGTTCTATTTTTATATGGCCTTTCTTTTGGGATTTTTCCAATATTGTGGGTCTCTAGACCCTGCCTGGAACTGAGAAACCTATGCCAAAGTCCCTAGAGTTCAAACTTTCATCGGCTGCAGAAAGCCTCTCCCTGTTAGTGACCCTCATTCATACTGCTGCAAGTGTTTGGGTGAGGGCCAGGTTATAGGTGCTCTCTCTGTTGCAGCTTCAAGACTAGAACTAAGAAGCTGAGGGAGGAGTGCCTCTAATATATCCAGATGGAGGCTGCCCTTAGATCAATGTCAGAGCCTGTCATAAATATAAAGGGAAGGGTAAACCCCTTTAAAATCCCTCCTGGTCAGAGGAAAAATGCTCTCACCTGTAAAGGGTTAAGAAGCTAAAGGTAACCTCTCTGGCACCTGACCAAAATGACCAATGAGGAGACAAGATACTTTCAAAAGCTGGGAGGAGGGAGAAAAACAAAGGGCCTGTGTCTGTCTGTATGCTGCTTTTGCCAGGGACAGAACAGGAATGGAGTCTTAGAATTTTTAGTAAGTAATCTAGCTAGGTATGTGTTAGATTATGATTTCTTTAAATGGCTGAGAAAAGAGCTGTGCTGAATAGAATGACTATTCCTGTCTGTGTGTCTTTTTTGTAACTTAAGGTTTTGCCTAGAGGGATTCTCTATGTTTTGAATCTAATTACCCTGTAAGGTATCTACCATCCTGATTTTACAGAGGTGATTTCTTTACTTCTATTAAAAGTCTTCTTGTAAGAAAACAATGCTTTTTCATTGTTCTAAGATCCAAGGGTTTGTGGTCACCTATGCAAATTGGTGAGGATTTTTACCAAACCTTCCCCAGGAAGTGGGGTGCAAGGGTTGGGAGGATTTTGGGGGAAAAGACGTGTCCAAACTACGTTTTCCCAGTAAACCCAGATAAAGTTTGGTGGTGGCAGTCGAAAACCAAGGGCAAAGGGTAAAATAATTTTGTACCTTGGGGAAGTTTTAACCTAAGCTGGTAAAAGTAAGCTTAGGAGGTTTTCATGCAGGTCCGCACATCTGTACCCTAGAGTTCAGAGTGGGGAAGGAACCTTGACAGAGCCCCTTCAGTCATCTGAGGGAAGGTCTTCGAAGACTCCTTCCCGAAGTGTTCCTTTGGATGTATCAGCTAAAAGAGGCCTCAGAAGATCCCTTTCTCTGGGACTGTCCTTTTTAGGCCCAGGGAATCAGAGTCCCGGCCTCAAAAGCAGAAACAGAAGTTGGCATTCGGTTCCTTGAAGTTTAGGATACGGGTATCTGTGATGTTTCCTGGGGTACCCAGAGTTGCAAGGCAGTTCATACCACTCCCCCTTAGCATGAGAAAACCTTGTCTGTGCCTGCCAGGAGGTCATCTTTCCAACTCCACTGGCCACGGTTAACACAAGCACTTCCCTGTAGGCCTTTGCAGGCCCTGCTGTTTCTCTACATGTTAGTGACAGGCAGATTACAACTGCTGAGCCCTCTGAACTTCTCCCAAGCGGGTCCAGCCCCTGTTCCACTGGACATTCATATTATTCACAGATCCGCTGCTTCCAAAGAAACAGAACACTCCAGCTGACCAGTTCCACCCCAGATTACCACTCTGCTTAACACACAGCACTTAGATGTGTTTATGGGGAAATCAAGTATAAATTTATTTAACAGAGCATAGAGATTCAAGAAATAGCACATAGAAGTATTGGAAACAAATGGTTATCTATCAGATAAAATAATAATGCATTCTAGAGCCTAGACTTTGTTAACAGGATACTTTCATGTCTAATAAAATATTGCTCACCAGTGCTTTACAATCAGGCTGGCTGTGACCCCCCCTTTTCATAAGACAAACATGCTGTTAGCTTGCCTCCTTAGTGAAGGATCCTGTGTGTTTCTTTGCATTCCCTGGTACACCAGACTAATCTTAATCATAAACAGGTTTTCTCTTGTAGATTTCCCAGTTTTTTGACTGGTATTGGCTTAGTAGGCAAATGGGCATCCATTGTAAGGCCTACAGTACAGAATACACACATAGTCGGACAAAGAGATAAGTGTCTGTTACCATCTGCCTGAAAGGAACTTGGACGAGGTCTGTGTCCTCTTGGTGATCTGTCTTACCTCCCATACTTTAAGAACATACTTTTTCACATAGATACACAATTCCTTAAATATTGTCCATACATACATTTCACAGGCATTATGATGATCATTGGCTTATTGGCTCTCATTAGACACCTCACATGCTACCTACTGATGGACAGTTATTACTCCTGGGGGAACTTTGTGCCACTGCACAAGTGCAGAATTAATGTCCCCCACAGATTTTACTCTTTCTCAGCAGAATAATTGATTTACATGCCCCTTCTGGGCAGCGGTCCCAACCAGGCTCATCTGGTTCAAGTGTCGGGAGCTGCCGGAGGAGATGAAAATCACTGACTCAGGGCAGGGTGGGGCTGGGCATGAGTGTAAGACTCTGTCCCTCTCGCTTGCTATTGCAGTGAGCCAGGAGTCTGTGTGGGGTCAGGGCTGAGGATGACCCAGCCAGTGGCTGCTACTGTGTGCCAGGCTCCAGCTTCTAGTCCTGGCTGGGCTGGGGAGGACGGGCTTCCTCTTCCTTTGCACGGGCCCTCCAGACCCACCCCCAAGAACCTCCCCCCGACTGCAGGAAGCTCCACACCTGCACCCTCCTCTTTCTGTCCCCATCACTCCCCAGCCACAGGGGGAAGGGGTCACTGTACAGGGAGCTGTGCCACTGTCCACCCAAAGTCCCCATGCATCCAAACCCCCCACAAACATCTAGATCCCTGCCGAGCCGCACCCCCTGCATCCAGACTCCCCCACCAAGCCCCACCCTCTCCACTCCTGTTGTCCTTCTAATCTATTGTCTGCAACAATTTCAGTTCTAGTCCAGTGACTGTATAGTGACATGCTGAGTATTACTTAGCTATGCCAGTGTCAAAGTCAAATTCAGGACTCTCATCATTTGTCAGACCACTCTGTTTATTAGCAAAGTGTTTTGCCAATGCACCCAGATATGTGAGCCCCTCTCTGAGGCTCAAGCTAACTTATTTATACAAATAAGCCAAAGCCAATTTAACATAAGAGACAAAAGGAAGCAGAAACTGACAAATATACATACATATCTTATTTGCATACTAATGTTTACCAATCTCCTAGCTCAGTAGGAGCTCTAAGTTAATTAGTTTGAGGACCCATTGCCTCACACTCCTTAATGTTTCTCTTCCTGACAACTATATTTCAACAAACCCTTCAAGTAGCATTTCTTTAATGAATTATAATTTCAATATAATTCATTCTACTTTCACACCAGTCACTGAGATCCCAATCTGGTAAAGTGTTAGTTTCAGTGGGGATACTCAGGTGCTGAATTTTATGCATATATTTAAGTGCTGTGACAGATCATGGGCTAACTTCACTCCTAAGGATGTGCCGCTCATTAGGGTATGTCTACACAGCAAAGAAAAACACATAGCTGGCCTGTTCCAGCCAACTCAGTCTCACAGGGTTTGGGCTGCAGGGCTGATTCATTGCTGTGTAGACTTCTGGACTGGGACTGGAACCCAGGCTCTAAGGCCATGCAGAGTGGGAGGGTCCCAGAGCTACAGCTCTAGTCTGAGCCCGGAAGTCTGCACTGCAATGAAACAACCACAGCAGGATGAGCTGTCAGCTTGCATGAGCCCACCATGTTTTTTCTTTGCAGTGTAGACATACCCTTAAAGTCTTCTTTGCTTGACATACATGGAAACATTAGTATTGTCATCTGCTCTGTGGAGACATACAGATGTGCTAATATGCCTAGTAAGGAATCTGTTTGTCAAAAAACATTTCCTGAACGTTTTTTGTTGTTGTCTGTATTGTATTGACATAAACTACCAAAATAATTGAAAATGGCACAATTATATTGTGTTATTTTGACAAATAAAATATGCAGAATTTTGCAGAATTTTTAATTTTTTGGTGCAGAATTCCCTCAAGAGTATATTATGCATATGTCTGATGCAGAGGATCCCTGAAAGATTCCTTTACACCTCCTGTGCCCTCTGCCAGTTGGCATCAAGAAGTCCCTGGGTCATAGACCCCTTCCACAGAGGGTCCATCAGGTAACAAAGGTAAAGCATGCTCTTTGGGCTCATTCAGAGAGACCTTAATCATTAACTCTGGTGCCCTCTCAGGGACTGTCGAGTCTGGCTACTTCTTTGATGGCAACAGAGCAGTCTTTCCTGATCACTGCAAGTCAGCAGCCCATGTTGGTACTGACTACACCAGAGGTTTACACTGTGGGTAGAGACTTAATATACCTGTTTGTACTGCTATCGTCTTTGCCTCAGGGTGAAGAATCTCATCCGGCACTAAAGCAGCCTTCTAGATGGTCTGCACTGGGTTGCTTGACCATGGCATCAAATTCCTCTGAGTTGGTACTACCACTTTCCACAGGACCAGCTCCAGATCCCCCACACCACATGTTACTGACAGCCAGGAAAATGTCCATGCTGTCCCTGATACCATGCTTATGGCATAGCTCCTGTTCAAGGTCTCCAAGGACCCCTCTCAGCACTGTATCACCCTGGTTCTCTGTGTACTCTGAGTTGTGATCAGATTCTGAAGATGACTCTCCTATTCCCTGATAGCCTTGGGCTCACTCATGTCATTGTTCTCATTGCGTGTCTTTGAGAAGAGTTTGTCCAGGAATTGGAACTCATGGGCCACACAAGCCAGGAGGCTGGTACTCTATCAGTCCCCAGTGGCCCTATCAGTCCCCTGGTTCCCTTGTGGGATGCCTCCAGCATCCACCTGTACACTGCCTTATATGACTAGATCTTTTCCTCCCAGCTCACAGAGGCTGGTAACAGTTCATACCAATCAGACTTCTGACTCCCGTGCACTCAGCTTACCGCTGCTGGCTCTGGAATATCTGCCAGTTCAGCTGGTACCAGTACCAGAAGAACAACCCAGAGAGTCATTTCCCTTGCCTCCATTTCACACCTCTTCTTCATCACCTGATGAGGCCCTGATACCAGAGACGTCATCCTGGGGCCCAGTACCAGATGATTTTGAAGGATATCAGGAGTTACTCAGGAGAATGGCAACATCTCTGGACAGCCAAATGGAGTTTGTAGAGGTTAATGTACACAAGATCTCCATCTCACTGCAGCAGGGAAGGTAGCCCTGCCTATAAAAGATGCTATCATTCAGACAGCCAAAATGATCTGGCAGACCCCTTCCTGCATTTCTTTGGTGGCCAAATGAATGGAATGGAAATACCAGGTTCCATCCCAGGGTTCTGAGCAATTCTGTCTACATGCCACCCCTGCTCATTGGACGTGGCTGCAGTGAATGAGAGATGTCATCAGGGCAGGAATAAGGCTGCCCCAAGGACAAAGATGCTAAAAAGCCTGATCATTTTGGCAGAAAAGAAAATTATTCCACGGCAAGTCTACGACTCTGGATTGCCATACATCATACCCTGTTGTCACAGTATGACTTCTCCAGTTGGGAAGCCATATCCCACTTTGTCATCAAGCTGTCTGTTGCTCATGGCTGAGGGATGCCTTGGCTCTTGTTCAGCACTGCAAGCTTCCCTGGAAATGGTGGACTCTGCAGCTAGGGCCATGGTGACAGTTGTAATGATGCACTGAACCTCCGGGTTGCGTTCCTGGTTGCATACTGTTCAAAACAAAGAAAAATCCTTTCTCATGCTCCATCTTGTTTTGAATCAATAAGTCAATGATATTTGTAACTAATTTATCACTACTATCACATCTGTGACCACAATTAGGTCTTAATGCTTAGACATCAATCCATACCTAATTGTTTTGCTGGCACATTGATTATAGAACACACCTGCTATACCACATGTGCCTTGTCTATTTTGTCATTTATTAAGTTAATCAATTACAGAAAATTTATGGGCATTCCTTATCAGTTACACATTTGGTTCCCTAATACATACACCTATAGCAGTGTAACCGTTCTGTCAGGTGGAGTTGGCAGCAACAAGGGGCAGGTTCAATATCTAGGGCAGGGATCGGCAACCTTTGGCCTGCCGCCCTCCAGGGTAAGGTCCCGGCGGGCCGGTTTGTTTACCTGCTGCGTCCGCAGGTTCGTCTGATTGCAGCTCCCACTGGCCGCAGTTCACTGCTCCAGGCCAATGGGGGCTGCGGGAAGTGGCACGAGCCGAGGGATGTGCTGGCCGCCGCTTCCTGCAGCCCCCATTGGCCTGGAGCGGCAAACCGCGGCCACTGGGAACTGTGATCGGCTGAACCTGCAGACGTGGCAGGTAGACAAACTGGCCCAGCACACAAGGTTGCCGATCCCTGATCTAGGGTTTCCTCTTAACAATATAAAACAGAACTGGCTTGAGCCCCTACCCAGTAATTTGGGAAAACTTACCACCACCCCGAGGTTCCTCTGATAAGCAATATTTCCCCACTCACAAGGACTGAGTCTGTGTATAGCAAAAGAGAAGTTTTATTAAAAGGGAAAGGGAACCCAGCATTAATTTAGGGAAAAAACGGTTATTAACCTTTTCATAGCTCTTGTTCTTTGAGATGTATTGCACATGTGCATTCCAATGTAGATGTGTGTGCGCTCCAAGCACAGTTGCCAGAATTTTTCTCCTAGTGGTATCCATTGTGTCTGCTCAAGGGCCCTCTTGTGCCGTGTGTTCAAGGTGCCAGCATAAAGGGCTCTGCCAACCCCACTTCCCTTCAGTTTCTTCTTACTGACTGCCTTTGATAAAAGGGGACGGAGGCTGGGTTTTGGAATGGATATGTGCAACACATCTTGAAGAACAACAGTTATGGAAAGGTTAGTATCTGTTTTTCTTCTTCGAGTGATTGCACATGTCCATTCCGAGGTAGGTGTATAGGAGATGGGTTTGGTGTTCAAGGACAGGCTGACTGCAAGACTGCATGTGTACCGACAACAAGGTTGTTGCTCCGAAGATGTCTAAAAAGGGACTTGCACTAGGAAGGCGGCGGAGGAGGCCTGAGATCTTGCGGAATGAGCTGTCAGATTACCTGTGGGCAAGATGTTTGTGAGTTTATAACGTGCTCAGATGCATGAAGTAATCCAAGATGAGATTCTCTGTGTGAAGATGGGGAGACGCTTTATTCTCTCTGCTATCGCTATGAACAGCTGACTAGATCTGCGGAATGGTTTGGTCCTTTGTATATAGAAAGGTAGGGCCCATCTAACATCCAAAGAGTGAAAGGGCTGTTCCTCTCTGTTCGCATGTGGTTTAGGGTAGAATACCATAAGGAAGATTGCTTGACTACAGTGGAATTGTGAGGCCATAGTATCTACATGGTGAACAAATTTAATAATGGGCTCTTCAATCTAGTAGAGAAAGGTATAACATGATTAAATGGATGGAAGTTGAAGCTAGACAAATTCAGACTCAAAATTAGGCATAATTTTTTGACAGTATGTGTGATTAATCATTGCAACAATTTATCAGTGGTTGTGGTGGATTCTCCATCACTGACAACATGTAGATCAAGATTGGATATTTTTCTAAAAGATATGCCCTTGGAATTATTTAGGGAAGTTCCGTGGCCTGTGTTATACATCAAGTTAGACAAGATGATCACAATGGTCCCTTCAGGTCTTGGAATCTATGACTATATGAAAGATCTGGTCCATGATTCTTGACCTGATCATCAAACTAGCTGCTTCCTTCCTGATGCAGCAGATGCTGATTCAGATGATAAAGAAAGCCTCTTCCTGGAGTATCGCAGCTTCTTAGATGGTTTATTAGATCTTTGGTATAGCTTCTGGACCTGAAGGAAGACTTCCTCTTTCTGGCAGATGTGCAAAGTGCAAGGAACTGCAATCTTGTCCTCGAGTCATCTACAGTATTCATAGATTCATAGAGTTTAAGGCCAGAGGGGACTGTGGTCCCCAAATCTTTTTCAGAGTCACTGCCTCTGAGGATAGAATCCCCAGTCCTGTAAGTATGGCCCAAATGCTTTGTTCCTAGATGTATATATTTACATTTAACCATATTAAAATACATATTGTTTGCTTGTGCTCAGTTTACTAAGCAGTCTGTATCACACTGAATCAGTGTCCTGTCCTCTTCATTATTTACCATTCCTTCAATTTTTGTGTCATTTGCAAACTTTATCATTGATGATGTTTTCTTCCAGGTCATTGATAAAAATTTTAAATAGCGTAAGGCCAATCCCTTTGGGACCCCATGCGAAACAGTCGTGCTCGATGATGAGTCCCCATTTACAGTTATATTTTGAGACCTATCAGCTAGTCAATTTTTAGTCAGTTTAATGTGTGCCAGGTTAATTTTATATCATTCTAGTTTTTTAATCAAAATTTTGTGCATCACCAAGTCAGATGCCTTGCAGAAGTCTAAGTATATTATGTCAACACTTTTATCTTTATCAATCAAACTTGTAATCTCATCAAGATATTCAAGTTAGTTTGGTGACATCTATTTTCCACAAATGCATGTTGATTTGAATTAATTACATTAGCCTTATTTAATTCTTTATTAATGAAGTCCCATATCAGCAGCTCCGTTATCTTGCCTAGGATCGACATCTGGCTAAGATGGCGTATAATTACCTAGGTCATCTCATTTACCCTTTTTAAGAATTGACACAACAGTAGCTTTCTTTCAGTCTTCTGGAACTTCCCCAATGCTCTAAGACTTATTGAAAATCAACATTAACAATCCAGCATGCACCTTGGCCAGCTCTTTAAAAACTCTTGCAAGTTGTCTGACCCTGCTGATTTAAAAATGTCTAAATTAAGTAGTTTCTGCTCAACATTCTCCAGAGATACTACTGAAATGAACAGAGTGTTAGTATAATCATTTGATGAGATTATATCATCTGTTTACTCAAATAGAGAACACAAATATTTAATGAACACTTCTGCCTTTTCTGCGTTGTTAGTGATACTGCTACCATTTCCATCCAGAAATGGACCAATACTATTGTCAGGAACTTTTAATTTGTTATAACTCTATAGTCTATTCCTTTAAAAACTCCTTGTCCTTAACTCTGTTGTCCACAGAGTTCTCCTTGTGTCCCTCTTCTTCCCTTATCAATTGTCTATAATTCCTGACCTGTGATTTATATTAATTACTATCAACTTCCCCTTTCTTCCAAATATATCTATTTCTGTATATGGCTGCCTTCACTTCCCTTCTAAACCAGATTGATTTTTTAATGAGCGTAGCCTTCTTCCTCAGTTGTAGGACTGTGGCTTTTTGGGCATCTAGTAAAGTGTTCTTAATTGATGCCCAATTATCATTCCTATTCTTCTGATTAAATTCTTTCTCCCAAGTGATTTGGTTTATATTTGTTTTCAGCTTTATAAAATTAGCCTTATTATAATACCCAGTATATGTATTATTGTTCTGGACTTTATTCTGCTTGCACATGTGATCAAGTAATGATCACTTGTACCTAAGCTACCATTAACTTTTAGTTCTGTGGTCACTTCTTCTGTTTCTGTTAAGACAAGGGCTAATAAGGAATCTCCTGTGGACCGCCTTACTTTTTTCACAAGTACCTTTCTTTATTTCCTTGCTGCATTGAGAGGGATTACCACAACCAGATTCTCAATAAGCAAACAAGATTACACCATCCAATTCCACTCCATGATGTCTTCCATCCCCCTTCATGGTCCCCGTCAGCTGTAATGTGGGTAATGTGGGATGCTCATCTGGGACTCTTAAAGACATAGAGCTGCAGAAAACCTCTACTCCCAAGAATCCCTCTGTAAAAATGTCCCGGAGCTCCATGAAATCTGTCTAATTTAGAAGGTATTTTTAAATCAAATGTTGGGCCCCTCTCTTCACAAATCTTGAGAGACAACACCACTATCATATATCATGTCACATAGCAAAGGAGGGCATAGTCAGCTCCTCTCTGCCTTGAAGCCTCAAGATTTTAGAAACAGTAGGTGACAGCTATAGCTCTTATCTGGGCAATGACCTGGCCAGCAACCTCAGGAGACAATCAGCCCACTATGTGTGGACCTCAAAGCATTTCTCAGGAGCACCAGGGGCACTTTTCCCTCAGCCCCCTAGAGAATTAGGCATGTCAGCACCCCACCCACAAATACATCCCAGCTGTTGGAGTAAGTATCTGTTTGGGTCTGTGGTCTGTGCCCATTGTATTCTTCTCTTGCTACACATCAATCTTTGGTGTGGTTTTGCCAGGCCTCCCAGAATAGTGGGTCTCAGAGTAAAACCTCCTTGAGATCTGTGGGAGAGTTCATATGTTTCAGAACTATTATTTCAGGTTATCTGCAGACTCATGTAGATATTGCTGTTTTGGTTACTGTGATAGGGAGCACAAACCTCACACTGGCCAGGATAGGTTTATCTTTCAGGGTTGTAGCTGTCCATACTTCTCTTACCCTTAGTTTATTATTATCCCTTGCTGTATTGTCTTATTTAATGCCTGATTCTGCAAGATGCTGAGTACCTCCTGAGAGAAGCTGTGTATTAATTTGGCTCTTATTAAAGTCAATGGGAGTAAAGGGAGTTCAGCATTTCTGAGCACTCAGCCCCTTGTAGGCTCAGCCCTTACGTTGTAGATTCGGGGGGGCAAGGAACTGACAGTATTTGTCTGTAAAACCCAGGGTATACTGATGGCATGATATAAATAATAATGGTGCATAACACTTTAGAGGTATAAATGTAGTGTTAATTACATTTTGCTTTTCTTTAGGTTAATGACTTATGTGAAATGCAGATTGATTTAATAATGAAAGACATATCAAATACTGTTTTAATTGTCCTGCCAGAGGATGGTCCTATCAAAATGGAGGATATGCTGGCACGTAATGAGGTATACATCATTTTACATTCTAAGATTGTGAATCCTTGTGTTTTGTGTACATTCGAAAATAATGATTAAATAATACTTTTTTTTATCTAGAAGAGGGATTTTCCCTCTCTGGAGCAACACAAAATAATGAATATTGTTATTTTTAATAAGTCTTAACCATACTTGTATTTTCTTTCTGATTAAAATATTTCATTTTGAATAACTTTGCCCATTTTGCAAAGGTAAATATATTCTTTTATAGTTATAGTCCTTGGTCTATGTCTTTGATCTACTGAGATTACAATATTGCATAGAATTTGAATTTATTTAACTATCACTAGTATATGGCATGCATACACCTATTTTTTATTGAGGTCTACAGCTACTAGCTTTGTCAACTTAATTATTTTTGTCATATGTCTGGTCTTCTCCACCTTACAGTAGAATCCTTACATTAAACATTATTATTTCAGTTATTGAGACACAAAGAGGGGCAAAGTCTTTCAATCAAGTTTTAAAAAAACAGACTTATCACTTTCCCTTTAGTCTTTTTACTTGTTCTTAAAGTACAAAGCCCCTATCAGTTCTCAATTCTAATTTTACTTCTACTTTTTTTTCTTTACTGTTCTGTAGTTAGATGTGTGAAGAAAAGAAGGCAGATAATAGAAGAAATGGTAGCATGAGGCAGTTACAGCTCAGGCATTTTAGCAGTACAGATTATTTCCTTGCTAGATCTGCAGAATCCTGAGTTGTTAACTGGAAGTTCACTGCATTAAACCTCATGTTGCCATTCCTTCTTTATGGCAAACCCATGCTTCAGATTTTGGTGCCTGTGAAAAAGTTGGTGTTGCTGCTACTTGTAATGATGGTTTCTGTGTAGTTGGTGTTGGCATGAGCTCTGGCAGTAAAGGCTCTCTCTTATCTCCACATTGGTGTATCATTCTTCAGGCCTGCTTGAGATGGAGACACACTCAAATTGGAATGATTAAAACTGATTTTTTTTTAAAATACGAAAGACACTAAGTATTCATAGATCAGAAAATATCCTTATAGTAAGAGGACAACAAGCATATCTGGCTTCAGTTTCTAGAATGGATCACTAGAGTCACTGGCTTTTCTTTATTCACTGTCAAGTAGTTCCTCCACTGAATATATTTGCAGTGCCTTTGAACCCTGTTCTGGACAGGTTGGTGAAAGAGATATGGCAACATCCTCATTCCATCCTGGACAGAGAAAAGGCAGTTGAAAATAATTATATTTTACCTATAGATACCTCAGCCCCATGAAAATTTAAGAATAGCCCCTTTCTGTGAGGCATTAATGCCTTTCAAGGATAGGCACACTAAGTGCCTTCCATGTCTAGGAGAAGGCCACATTGACAGGTGCTCAATTTGTAAGTCTTTCTCAAAGAGAACACCAAAAGCTAGAGGAGCACACCAGAAGATGTTTTTGATTGAGAAATCAATTCATCTGTCCTCAAGCCCTGGAGTCACTGGGGCTGAAAATCTGGAGCAATTGTCTAAAGTGCTCCACATCAGAGGACTGCACTGATGAAGTGACAGGAAGTCATTAAAATAAGCTTCCTCCTCAATTGGTAATGACTCGCGGTGCATGGGAATAAAGAAAAATTCTGACAGCTAGATCTCTTCCCTTAAGTCTCTCTCACAAGACTCTCAAAAAAACAGAGCTCCCACTTTGGCCTTGGAGAAGGATATCACGAGGCCCAGAAAGGGTCCCTTTGCAACTCACTCAAGCTTTGGACACTGAACCTTCGTACTGGTCTCCTCAGAGTGTAAAAAATTGCCAGGTACCAGTCGTGTGGAACTGAAGCATATGGTACTGATGCCTTCAGTACTAAATTTTCAGCCAAACCTGCAAATGAGAATTGCCAATTAGCAGGCATTATTGGGCAAATATGACTATTTTAACTATGACAATATCTCCAAATTCACTGTTAAAGTCCCACAGGACTGCAGGAAAGAATATTTAATTTCAGAAAGTCAACTAGTAGTACATCCTTCCTTTCAGGCAGCTCTTGATGTGTTGGATATAGCAGTGTTGATCTCCATGGTACAATCAGTTGGCTCCAAGCTTCCTGCATTCTTAGGAGATACAGGTTATGGTAGAAGACCTGCTGTCATAAATATAAAGGGAAGGGTAAACACCTTTAAAATCCCTCCTCGCTGGAGGGAAAACCCTTTCACCTGTAAAGGGTTAAGAAGCTAGGATAACCTCGCTGGCACCTGACCAAAATGACCAATGAGGAGACAAGATACTTTCAAAAGCTGGGGGGGGGGAGAAACAAAGGCTCTCTCTGTCTGTGTGATGCTTTTGCCGGGAACAGAAAGGAATGGAGTCTTAGAATTTAGTAAGTAATCTCACTAGATATGCATTAGATTCTGTTTGTTTAAATGGCTGAGAAAATAGGCTGTGCTGAATGGAATGGATATTCCTGTTTTTGTGTCTTTTTGTAACTTAAGGTTTTGCCTAGAGGGATTCTTTATGTTTTGAATCTACTTACCCTGTAAGGTATTTACCATCCTGATTTTACAGAGGTGATTCTTTTACTTTTTCTTCTATTAAAATTCTTCTTTTAAGAACCTGATTGCTTTTTCATTGTTCTTAAGATCCAAGGGTTTGGGTCTGTGTTCACCTATGCAAATTGGTGAGGATTTTTATCAAGCCTTCCCCAGGAAAGGGGGTGTAGGGTTTGGGGAGAATTTTGGGGGGAAAGACATTTCCAAGCGGGCTCTTTCCCGGTTATATATCTGTTAGACGCTTGGTGGTGGCAGAGATAAAGTCCAAGGGCAAAAGGTAAAATAGTTTGTACCTTGGGGAAGTTTTAACCTAAGTTGGTAAAAATAAGCTTAGGGGGTTTTCATGCAGGTCCCCACATCTGTACCCTAGAGTTCAGAGTGGGGAGGGAACCTTGATACTTGCCTTTTGAGAGATGTAATTTATTCAGTTCCAAGACTGATGAGGCCTTACATTCTTTGAAGGACTCCTGTGCAAGTCTGAGATCATTGGGAGTATATATTCCTGCTTCAAAGAGGAAGCCAGCTTGACACCACTCTTATCCAAGTGAATCTTATTACCTGCAACACAGATCTTCTAGCTTTCCAAGAAAGCTTCAGAGGTTCTAGAGGAGAAAACCCATCAGCATTCTCTGTGTCATCTGCACATCCAGCTACGTCCTCAAGGCAGGAAATTTGACTTGTCAGTCAGGAGTTCTGTGCAACTTTGAGTAGACCTACCTGTTATTTCCCTACCTTTTGGGAACTGCCTTTTTCATTTTCATGGGGTTTGGATTACCATAATGACAGACGGTTGGGTTTTGGAGATAACAGAACTGGGATATTTCATTCAGTTTCACACCTTTCTCACCTCCCACTCCTCTTTCCCATCCCTTTTTGAGAGCCTCTCTACAAAAGAATCCTATATCAGGAAGTATGATAGCTTCTAGCTCTTGGTGCAGTAGAAGTAGTTCCATCAGAATTTAGAGGGGAATGGTTTTACTCCTGTTTTCTGATACCAAAGAAATAGAGGGTCTGGTGCCCAATTCTGGATTTGAGACAGCTTAATGGCTTCATCCACAGACTCAAGTCCAGGTAACTCAGGCTTCAATAATTCTTTCCCTGGATCCACAGGACTGATACTCTGTTCTCTATATTCAAGATTTATATTTTCATAGTACTACTTCCATCCTGCCCACAGAAAAGATATCTGAGGTTTCAAGTCAGCAATTCCCATTACCAGTACAAACTTTTGGATTACGCATAGTAATGAGAGTATTCAACAAATGCCTGTAGTAGCAGACTACCTAAGAAAGTGAGAAGTCAGTTTATCCATACCTTGGTGACTGGCTCCTCAACGGGTGGTCAACATCATTTAACAGATGCTTAATTTTTTTGTCTCCCTGGGAGTAAGGATCAACCAGGAAAATTGATTCTAGTCCCCATTCAAAAAATACATTTCATAGGAGCAGTCCTGGATGCAACAGCAGCAAACACTTACCCGCCCCAGGAGAAATTCCATGATTTAGGAGATTTAGTCTTTGGCGAGCAGATGGATCTTAGAGACTGGGCTCTAACCTGAGCCTGAATGTCTACATTGCTATTTTTAGCCCTGTAGCATGAGCCCGGTGAGCCCAAGTCAGTTGACCAGGCACTGAGACTCACATCCACTAATTTTTTGTTTGTTTTCAGTGTGGGCATATCCTTATGCTTTAAGGGCAGAAGGGACCATTAGATCATCTAGTCTGACCTTATGTATATCACAGGCCACCTGTGTATTAATACCTGTGTATTAATCTCAACAACTGAAATGAGACCAAAGTATTCACAGGAGACTAGACTATTACGTGCCATAGGCAGATAATAGGAGGTACTGAGGTGCACCAGTGCCCACGGCGCTCGCAGTGGCAGGGAGATTAAGTGAGATACCCAGATAATCCTGGCTGGTGACCTGCACCCACATGCTGCAGAGAGAGGCAACCCCCACGCTCCCAGGTCACTGCAAATCTGACCTGGAGGAAAATTCCTTCCTGACCACACACATGGTGCTCAGTTAGACTCTGAGCATGTGAGCAAGAACCAGCTAGCCAAGCACTTGTTTACCAGGAAAGATCTTAACACAGTCCTTGAATTACAGTAGAGTCCTTTATAGTAGAATTATAGAGAAAGGTGAGACCAGTAATCAGTGGATCAAAATTGGTGTGTTGGAAACTAGGTTTCACTTGTGAACAGAATAATGAGGGGATAGGCTGTTCCATCTACTACCTGTTTGGGATCCTCAGGAAGAGACTTTGGGGGAAAAGCTGGCTCCACAGTGCTGTCTGTTAGGATCCCAACAAGGGCAGTTAGGGCTAAGGGTCAAAGCAGGGGCAAACCTGAGGCTAGGAGTAGCTGAGGGGTCCATACACAGTTCCAGACCAGGGTCTATACCAAGCATCAGAGTTGAAGTCAGGTTTCAGGGTCTGAGTCTTGAAGCAAAGGCTAAAACAAGCTGAGGTTAAGCTAGGAATTCAAGAACATAGAATAGGAACAGTCATTGCAGCTACAGAAGCTCCATTCTGTTTGTCTGGATGCTTCCTGGAATGCCCCTTGGGTTTATATAGGGCAGGGAGCCAATCAGGGGCCATGGGGCTGCTCCCCACCAAACCTTTGAAGTGGAACTTCCCATGATCTCTGTCCACAGCAAGTCATGGGATGTAGCACACAGATTGGGTACAGCTGCTGCTGGTTAGCAGCTTGGAGATGTTAACTGCCTTGTAGCTCTATAAGCCTGGGTCCTAGATCTATGGGGCCTTACACTGGATGGGGAAAGAGTGATCTTTATCATTATATCTGCCACCCCCCACTCGTCTTTTGGAACCATCTTAACATTGTCGTGCCTTTATCATTCTGATTCTGACCAAACTGGGCCAGAAAGAGGGGAAACCAGATGACATTGCTATCTTCACTAATGTTGACTAAATTCTGAACAACACTTGGCATGTGAGACTTTGTAACTCACCGTCTGCTCCCAGTGTGTCCTTTCCCCACACCTTATATCTTCTCTTTCCTATCCTTCTCCTTTTGCCTTCTGTCTAATAAGGGTCTGTCTTAGCCAGCCAGGACCTTATATTTTGCAACACTCCTGTAAGCTTCTGACTAGAGAAACACAGCTAAAAGCAATGACCTAAACACCTCAATACTGGAACAAGTTTGCCATGTTTGAGTGGCTAATAAGATCATGTGCCATGCCTGTTTCTCCAGGAGTAAGGTTACAAGTAAGAGTCAACACCAGAAATAGTAGCTGCATTTTCTATCTTTGCTGTTCTTTTCTCTTCCCTCTAGTGTGTATTTGTCTTGTTTTGTCTTCTAGAAAACAGGATCAGACTTCAACAACAACAGCAATGACAACAGCTCCAGCCCATCTCAACTAACGTCTCTTTCCTTCCCAAAGGACACCTATGACCATCATTAATATAATCTAAGAGACTGTTAAATAAGAGATTTTTTTTCCTTCTAAAGACTCTTTATAGCTGAAGGGAATGGGAATAAAGAGATACTGTTAAAATGAAAGCCTTACTTAATACTTTATATTTCAAATGCTTTAACTTTTTCCTTTTTTCCCCTATATTTTTAAATATGTTTGCCATGGTACTAAGCAGGCTGAGGTCTTGGTATATCAAACCCCGAACCTTGTTTAGCACTGTTTAATATTGGACAGTAAGAGAGTCATGTTAACACCTTTAATTCTGAGTCCCTATAATCCACATACATTAATACAACTTCTTTGAGAAGTATGCCCTTAGCAGAAATATGTAGGATGACTACTTTGCATTCAATACATATATTTACACAGCCATAGTAGAAATATTGCAATCTGAAACTTGTTTTGGCCTGGCCGTCTTACATGTTTAGGAGGATTAGGTTGCTACTTGTGACTCACCATCAATGAAATATATATATTGGGCAAGCACTCAAAGAAGAAACTGTTACTTACCTTACAGTTACTGTGGTTCTTCAAGATGAGTTGTCCATATATATTAGATGAACCACCTTTTTGCTTGCTACTGTGGAGACTGATTACACCTGAGAGGGTTCAGAGATGAGCCACAGGAAAGATTTGGTAGCTGGAAAAAAAATCTTTACATCAGTGTTCTCTAAACTTTAGAAAGCTGAGAAAATGAAACCAATCACAACCCCTTTCAGCCCTGACGTGGCTTTAATGACATAGCCATATTTTAAGTCTTTGTAATATGATGCATCCTCTCTTTTCTTACATGCTTTGAGCAGTGAAATAGTAAACAATGTTGATATTTAAAATGTCATCACTGGCACCTAAGTTAGCATTCATTAAAAGCAATAGGGCATTTCATGCCTCAGAACTATTATTCCAGGCTCTCTGTAAATTCAGGCACACATTGTTGCTTCCTTTACACTCAAGGTCTTGTTTTTAAGGTTTTGTCTGCAACCATAAAAGCTAGAGATTAAAAAAACTGAAAAGTGAAACTCTGGAGAATGCATAAGAGGCCTTGTTTGTATATCTTTAGGCAGGTATGCCTAATGCTTTGGGGAGCACTGCATTTCAATTAGATGTTTAAGGAGCACAATTTATTTAGTTTATAAAAAGAAGGTCAAGAGGTGACTTTGTCACTGCCTGCAAGTATCTACACAGAAAAAAATGTCTCTGTGCATTAACATTAATGTAAAGGCTATCACCAGCAGGAGAGTGAATTTGTGTGGGGGGGTGGAGGGTGAGAAAACCTGGATTTGTGCTGGAAATGGCCTAACCTGATGATCACTTTAGATAAGCTATTACCAGCAGGACAGTGGGGTGGGAGGAGGTATTGTTGCATATTCTCTGTGTATATATAAAGTCTGCTGCAGTTTCCACGGTATGCATCCGATGAAGTGAGCTGTAGCTTACGAAAGCTCATGCTCAAATAAATTGGTTAGTCTCTAAGGTGCCACAAGTACTCCTTTTCTTTTTGCGAATACAGACTAACACGGCTGTTACTCTGAAACCTGTAAAGGATTGTGTGATACATTCAGTTCAGGGATCAGTAATGTATTTATTTATTTATTTTGAGATTAATAACAGCACATGAAATACTGTTTAAGGTGTGATTTTTTTTCCAAGGAGCTTAAAGGAATCGGGAGCCCAAATTAAGTTCTTTTAAAAGTCCCAACCTATATTTAGTAGAAATCCTTACATTAAAAGGTGCATATATTACAAGTAACTTTTAGTTCTAGCATATAGTTAGTGTTTTATGATGGAATTAAGTTGTTTTGTTATCCAAATTTAATAAACTATTTCATATTTCAAACAGAACATGCTCTAGTAAATATGAGAATTACATTTCTCCATCCAATCCCTTGATTTCCCCCTCAAACCCTAGGGAAGATCCCTGCAGATCAGGGTTAAGGCACATGACAGTCAATGAAGAGAAGCTTGCACTGCTATTCATACATTCTTGTTTTGTAAAAAAAGAAAAAACTCTCCAATCTCTGAGGCTTTCAGTTGGCTAACATTCATTAGCAGTAAATACACTTTTAAAATATTTTCCTATTGCAATAGCACCTTTTCGAAAAGATGATCTGAGAGCAAGATAATTAATTTTGTGTGTTCCTTTACCCTTATTAAATTCATATTCAGTGTACTAAACATATGTCCAAGTGACAATCTGTATTAAGGTAACTGACTGTGTATATTTTAACAGACTTACACCAAAGAATGGGCTGAAATATTGAACCACAAAAGTATGCACATAGAAGATGCTGTCCAGGAGCTGATATCTATATTTGAGACGATTTATGAAATTAAAGATTCTAAGAAAACTTTAAAAAAGTATTCATTGCCAGGTACTTATTAGTATGTGTACTTATGTTAAGCAATTTCTACTCTAAGTTTTTGAGAAAAGAGAGAGTATCTGACAGTAGAATTTCTTTCCAGAGAAGAGGGTTATTTTAGACCTCTGCCTTCAACCCCTTCTTCTGTTGCATGGCTTCTCTTCGCATTCCTCACTAATGAGTTAATGTCCCCCACCTATTGAATTCAGATGCAGTCCAACATTTTTGCTCGGACTCCAGGACTAAGCCCCACCTTTCAGTTCAGACTGCCATACAAGTCCTTTCAAAACTGGAAACACTCCAGCAACCTATTATTATCATTAAGACAACAACTTGATATATTATTTAATGTTAAAACAATTATATGTCTAAATCTTCCTTTTGAGAAAAAATTCAGTTTGTATTCTGATTATTTACTGAACTACCAGGGTGGGTTGAATGAAGAGAGAAGTTGCTAACAGAATAAGATATTTCTTACTTGATAATTTTCTGTCTACCCAGCTTCTTTCCTCATTCATCATTAATGGTAAGTAGCATTGAATCACAGAGCAGAACCTTGGGCATTTTGCATTATTTTTTTGTGAAAAGATCTATTTCTGGGTGCCTCAGACAGCAATTTTTTTTTTGTCTTTTTTCAGGGACCATTCTTGTATTTCTTCCCCATCCTTGTTGAGATGATCTGCCAAATATTGTCTTTTCCTTCTAGATCAGGAGCGGGCAAACTTTTTGGCCTGAGGGCCACGTTGGGTTTCTGAAATTGTATGGAGGGCCGCTTAGGGGAGGCTGTGCCTCCTGAAACAGCCAGGCATGGCCTGTCCCCTGCCCCCATCTGACCCCTCCCTGCTTCTTGCCCCCTGACAGCCCCCCCCAGGACTTCTACCCCATCCAACCCCCTCCCTGTTCCCTGTCCCCTGATGGCCCCCCTGGGACCTTTACCCCATCCACCCTCCTTGCTTCCTGTCCCCTGACTGCCCCCGGAACCCCTGCCCCTGACTGCCCCCCCCATCCCATCCAACCCCCCCCCCCGACTGCCCCGCTGGGACCCCTGCCCCCATTCAACCCCCTGTTCCCCACCCTCTGACTGCCCCAACCACTATCCACCCCCCTGCCCCTGACCACCCCTCCGAACTGCCCTGCCCTCTATCCAACACCCCCTGCTCCCTGCCCCCTTACCACGCTGCCTGGAGCACGGGTGACTGGTGGTGCTACAGCCGTGCTGCCCAGAGCACCAGGACAGGTAGCCGTGCCGCCTGGCTGGAGCCAGCCATGCGACCACTCTGCAGCTGCACTGCCTGGCAAGAGCTCACAGCCCCACCGCCCAGAGCATTGTGCTGGCGGTGCAGTGAGCTGAGGCTGCAGGGAAGGGGGAACAACAGGGGAGGGGCTGGGGGCTAGCCTCCTGGGCCAGGAGCTCAGGGGCTGGGCAGGAGGGTCCCACGGGCTGGATGTGGCCCGGGGGCCATAGTTTGCCCACCTCTGTTCTAGATGGAATGCTATGCGTAAATGCTGTGATGAATGCACCAGTCCTATTATATAATAGCCTCCTTGCAGAACTGTAAAGAATGAGCTCCTCCCTGTTTGTTTATACAGAACATAGCTACCGCGTTGTCACTTACTACTTCAATTACTAAGTCTTGTAGGTGAGGTAGAAAAGATTTGAGACTTTGTTAGACTGCCCTTTGCCCCACCATGCTATGTAGATATTTCTCAAAGTGGTTCCAATGACTGTGTTCGCTGAACTGACCACCCCATCCTAAGCTGAATACATATGAAGTGATAGTAGCTGATGGAGTGGTGGATTGAATGACACGCTCCTCAGAATGTTGCTTCTCTGTATCCACCATTTAAATGAAAATAGCATTTCTTTTGGAAGAGACAACTTTATGCAAATGACTTGGCTGCTAATTTCTTGCTAGCCAATGCTGTAATAATCTCATTCTGAAGTGAGTGTATAGAGTTACAAATGTTGCTGAAGCCCTGAGGCCCATCAGTCTGAAGAGGAACATATCTATCTGGTTTGAGTCTCTTGGAGGTTCATTGGCAGACTGAATCTTTAGGAAATTTTCTTCTGGAGGGAAGGCTCTTCCAATTTGGAAATCTAAAATTGCTTCAATGAAATGGATCTGCTGTGTAGGAAGAGATGTGACTTCTTCCAACCTATTCTGAGATCTGGTTTCTCAAAAAGAATTAAAGCACAGTCCATGTTGATGGTCAGTGATTCTTTCAATTTAGGAAGAAACAATCAGTTGCACACATACAAAATGGGAAATGACTGCCTAGGAAGGAGTACTGCAGAAAGGGATCTGGGGGGTCATAGTGGATCATAAGCTAAATATGAGTCAACAGTGCAACACTGTTGCAAAAAAAGCAAACCTCATTCTGGGATGTATTAGCAGGAATGTTGTAAGCAAGACCCGAGAAGGAATTCTTCCACTCTACTCTGCACTGGTTAGGCCTCAACTGGAGTATTGTGTCCAATTCTGGGCACCACATTTCAGGAAAGATGTGGACAAATTGGAGAAAGTCCAGAGAAGAGCAACAAAAATGATTAAAGGTCTAGAAAACATGACCTCTGAGAGAAGATTGAAAAAACTGGGTTTGTTTAGTCTGGAAAAGAGAGGACTGAGAGGGGACAGATTACAGTTTTCAAGTATATAAAAGGTTGTTACAAGGAGGAGGGAGAAAAATTGTTGTTCTTAACTGCTGAGGATAGGACAAGAAGCATTGGTCTTAAATTGCAGCAAGGGAGGTTTAGGTTGGACTTTAGGAAAAACTTCCTAACTGTGAGGGTGATTAAGTGCTGGAATAAATTGCCTAGGGAAGTTGTGGAATCTCCATCATTGGAGATTTTTAAGAGCAGGTTAGACAAATACCTGTCAGGGATGGTCTAGATCAGTGGTTCTCAAAGCCAGTCCACCACTTGTTCAGGGAAAGCCCCTGGCGGCTGGGCCGGTTTGTTCACCTGCCGCGTCTGCAGGTTCGGCCGATCACGGCTCCCACTGGCTGCAGTTCGCTGCTCCAGGCCAATGGGGGCTGTGGGAAGCGGCGCTGGCCAAGGGATGTGCTGGTTGCCCTTCCCGTAGCCCCCATTGGCCTGGAGCAGCAAACCGTGGCCAGTGGGAGCCGCGATCGGCCGAATCTGTGGACGTGGCAGGTAAACAAACCGGTCCGGCCCGCCAGGGGCTTTCCCTGAACAAGCGGCGGACCGGCTTTGAGAACTACTGGTCTAGATAATACTTAGTCCTGCCATGAGTACAGGGGACTGGACTAGACAACCTCTCGAGGTCTTCTCCAGTCCTATGATTCTATGAAATGAAGCTATTAGCGAGTCATCCACACAGAGCTATATGTGAATCGTGCAATCTTAAATGCTCTGCCATGACTGAGAGGCATCTTGATACCTGACAAGCAGTAGAAAGGTCATAGAGGAGGATCCTGTACTGTTAGCGATCTTCCCCTACCAGGAAACAGAGGTATTTGCGATGTGGAGGTATGATCAATGTATGAATATATGCATATTTGAGGTCAAGAGTGCTGAACCAATCTAAGGAGGATAGCGAAGGAATTATGGATGCAAGGGTCACCGTGTGGAATCTGAACTTCATGACGAATGAATTAAATGTTCTGAGGTCTAAGATGGGCTGGTCTGCCTTCCTTCTTCGTATTAGGACACATATTTGGGCTTTCTGCATTCTAACTTCTTTCCCAGTTTGAGACATATCCATGTTATATCTCTGTTGCAGCATATCCTGGAAGTAGATCAAACTTCTCTATGAAGGCTCTGGGACTTGGCCACATGATTATCCACCTCCAGACCAGTAAATGAGGTCTCCTTCCTTTCCTTTCCATTTCCCAGCTTTTAAAGCCAAACTCTAGAAGTAGTACGCAGCATCACTCTCTTTGCCTTTTGCCTTTTCTTGAGGCAATTGTTTAAAAAAGGTTCTTTACTTGAACAAGGTGGAGTACCTTTCTTCCATTTTCATCACCTTGCTTGGAAGCAAAAAATGATAAGGTGCTCTATCTGTGAGGAGATGAACTCAGGAGCTCCAGCAGGGGAGCTCTGTCACAATTGTTCTCAGCCTATGGACCCTTGCATCGCTGGGACCCTTGCTTAGCTTAGCTCAGAATCTGGAGATTTGTGGAGATCTTTGTGTCTTCCCACACCAGCTGATACTCCTCCCATGAAACTGCCACAAGGACATAACAGTTCTCCTCAAGTTAGGGAGGAGTGTCAAGGCCATCTCCAGTCAGAAATCACTGGGGATTCAATTCCCTGAAAACTTTTTTTTCACCTCCAACTTTAAGAGAATAATATCCATAGTCCCTTCTCAAGTTGTTAAGTGGGTATTAAGAATCACATGACAAGGAGCCTGGTCTTCCCCTGTTTCCAGCAGAAGGATTTGGATCGGTTCAGGGGGAAGCCTATAGGTGGGCTTGTTGATGGACAGGTAGAAGTACGGTTTGGGGTGAAGGTCATGGTTTCTGTAGTTGACTATACCTGCTTGTATTGCAAAAATAAAAGGTGCCTTTAGTCTCTGTTATGCAGGAGGTCAGAGTAGATGATCACAGTGGTCCCTTCTGGCCTTAAAATCGATGTCCTTCTGTATTTCATTTCAACAAGGGGCACATTTTAGGGAAGAAGGAGGAAATATTTTGGTGGCAGGTTAATCTTTTAAAAATGATAGTTGTTTGATGGGATTTGGAATATTAAAATAAGCCCTAAGGAAGAAGTTTAGAAGGCCAAGGGCAGTGAGGCAATCAGAAATTTATGAAATTGCTCTGTAATTTAACAAATGGACATCACCTCACTTCAGTGTGTATGCATGTGTGTATATATATGTATATGTTGCCCTTAAGCTAACAAAGCACCATGTGCCATAGGTGTGAAGAGAAAATCAAACACCTGTTCCAACTCCCATTAAAGTGAATGGAATGATTTCCATTGACTCCAGCATGCTCTAAAGCAGAATATAATCTTCAAGTTACAAGAAATACAGTTAAATAATTTAATATTTGTTATAACTCTAGTCTATTCTAGTTTTATTGTCTTCTAATTGTTTTTTATTTACAGTAAAAGGGAAACATGTGGCATTTGGGGGTGATGGAGAGGAGGGAGATACTGATGGTTCTTCAGGTATTCTTAGTGAGGATGCTGAGGACAATGAGAAAGAAGATGAGTTTAGAAAGGTACTTCATTATAAAAAGAGAAAATGTATGAATTTCATAACAAAAGTTTTTAGAACTGAACAGAAAATGCCTAATTTTTAGTAACTGAGTAACTGAAGCCACCACACAACTTCTGAATGTAGTTCATAAGGTTAAAAATGTCTTATCTTTCAAAGAATGTATTATATGCTGCAGCATGGCTTTCATTAATCAGTTTTTCAGTAAGTAAGGGAGCCAGAGATATACTGGTTGGGCAACAGCACAAGATGTTGTGCTATAATAAGAGGCCATAACAGACAGGCTTCCTCTAGTGCAGGCAAACACACATTCTCCTCTTCCTCACAGTACAACCAACTACCCATCCTCCTCTTCATTTCCCCACTGCCTCCTTCATTTCAGAAAGTCCACCCCTATATTTTTCTGGCACCCACCTTCTTTTTCATCTCCCACTGTGAAGGGAGTTGAAGCTTAAGTGCTAACTTAAATGCTAATGATAGTTCCAGGAGTTACAGCTGCTGGGTGCAGGTGAGTGGTAATGTGTTGTGGTGAATGGTGACTGGGTTGTGTACAGGTGCATGGTGCTCATGGGTCCTGTGGATTGAATGATATTTTTCTATGAACTTCTTTAGTCCAGTACTGTTAGACTTTCCTGCCTTTGTTCCTTTCTTCAGAGATCGACACAAGATTCTTGTGATTTTTATCCCCAAAATGAATGCTGGCTCCTCTTGATGGCATCCTACTTACTGCAATCATATTGGGTATGTCTACACTGCGCATTAAGCCCAGGTCTTTGACATGTGGATTTGGTGTTTCCAAGCCTGCATATGAGCATCCAGACTACTTTGTAGACTGTGTTTTCAGGTGCTGGACACAGGTCTAAGAGCTGTGCTAATGTGTCTATACTGTGCTATGGAGACCTTCTGACTCAGGTCTGCTGCTTGACCTGTGTCCAGACTGCAAAGTGACAGTGCTTGGATTTGAATCACAGCAAGACTGAGTTTCTGACTCCCCGCTGCCCTGCAGAGTCCTAGTACCTGGGTTGTGAGTGCTTGCTGACCAGAGTCAGAATGATTTGTGTGTGAATGGAAGGGGGGCTTAGGCTCAAAACTGAGTCAGAGCCCGGGCTTAGTGTGCTGGTTAGACATACCCCATTTAGAGCCTGTTCTTATCAAGGCAAACTGAGTTTTCTCAGGGATTTATCTGTGTGCCCTCTTCCAAGCAGGGTGGGTGGGTTCTTTCTGTGGGGGTGTAGCGGGGGAGGACTATTTCTCTCCTCCTAGCTCTGGCCTAGCAGCAGTTCTGGAAGGGAGAGGCTATTTTGGAAGGCTTTCAGGAGACCAAGGGAATTCCTAATATTAATGCTTTCTGTAGCCCAGCATCTCCCACTTTTGTGGTACATATGGGCTATTCTTCTTTGACGGTTCACACTTATTCCACTCAAATAAGTGCATGCCCCAGAGCTGGAGAGTTTTCTATAGTAATATGCGTCAGTGTGGTGCATGCACTGTGTACTTCCTGGTGGTCCTTTCCAAGGCTATTTAAGCACAGCACTGCTTTGACACCTCTCAGTTCTTTCTCACTTCAAGTGGCCTGAGTCACTCCCCATGCGGTTTACCTCATGGTTACTATGCAGTGAGAAATTCTCTTTCTAAATCTGCTACTGTCATAAATATAAAGGGAAGGCTAACCACCTTTAAATCCCTCCTGGCCAGAGGAAAAAACCCTTTCACCTGTAAAGGGTTAAGAAGCTAGGATAACCTCACTGGCACCTGACCAAAATGACCAATGAGGAGACAAGACACTTTCAAAAGCTGGGAAGAGGGAGAACATCAAAGGGTCTGTGTCTGTCTGGGTGAGGCTTTTGCCAGGGACAGAACAGGAATGGAGTCTTAGAATTTAGTAAGTAATCTAGCTTGATATGCGTTAGATTATGATTTCTTTAAATGGCTGAGAAAATAAGATGTGCTGAATAGAATGAATATTCCTGTCTGTGTGTCTTTTTGTAACCTAAGGTTTTGCCTAGAGGGATTCTCTATGTTTTGAATCTAATTACCCTGTAAGGTATTTACCATCCTGATCTTACAGAGATGATCCTTTTTTTTTTTTACTGTTTCTTCTATTAAAATGTTTCTTTTCAAGAACTGAATGCTTTTTTTCATTGTTCTAAGATCCAAGGGCTTGTAAATTGGTGAGGATTTTTACCAAACCTTCCCCAAGAAGTAGGGTGCAAGGGTTGGGAGGATTTTTTGGGGGAAAGACGTTTCCAAACAACGCTTTCTCAGGAACCCAGAGAAACGTTTGGTGGTGGCAGTGGAAAACCAAGGGCAAAGGGTAAAATAATTTGTACCTTGGGGAAGTTTTAACCTAAGCTGGTAAAAGTAAGCTTAGGAGGTTTTCATGCAGGTCCCCACATTTGTACCCTAGAGTTCAAAGTGGGGAAGGAACCTTGACAGCTAGTATTGTTAGTTTTTCTAGTTTAGTAATAGTTTATAGTAGTGCATGTAGTTAGTGATAGTTTGGTAACTTTTGTTTTTTAGAAGAAGATAGTGCCTGGTGGCATTCCATCACTGGCTTCAAACATTGCCCATTGTGTGGGGTGGCTATCCCAAACAGTGATCCAGACATGCTCTGTCTCTTATGCCTTGGTGAGGGGCATATCAGAGAGAAGTGCGGTATTTGTTGCTCCTTTAAATGAAGAACACAAATCTCTAGAAACGTGTGCCTCAAACAGCACCTCAAGGAGCAGGTAGTATGATCTTCTTTGGCACTGAGGCGTATGGCAGGTCATTCAGCCTCACAACTGGCTTCTGAATGGTAACAAGTCTCAGACAGGCCTCTGACTCAGACTCCTCTCCACAGAAGAGAAGGGATCAATCCTCCTCTACAGGTCCTCCATGAAAGAGCTCCCATAAACTAGACAGGAGCGATGCCAAATCCAAGAGACTTTCATTCTAGCTGAAAGAGAGATTATTGAACACTGCTAAAATTCCTCTGGTGCATAGGGTAGAGCCCGGCCTTCATCCCATGTCTCCTTGGTTCCAAGGTGGAACCATACCAGTACTATACCATCGACTCCGACACTGTTACAGGGATGGCAGTTGAGTCCAGTACCAATAGACATGACTCCAGCACTGGTCCTTTTGGTGCCACCGCCCCCACAGCACTTTCAAGTGACAACTGGCCTGCTTGGCCTATCCCAAATTTTCCAATGGCACAAGAATATAACTTAAGATCTGCCTTCAGCCATTCTGGTTCCATCCAGTTCTGCAACCTCTACACACAGTCCACCAATGGTACCAGTACTAGTTTCCACACAGAGAGACAATAAAAATGCTTCCTCAGCACCAACTTCGGTACCACGGTTTACCAGATTGGTACTGTCTCTGACTTTGGCTTCTGTGCTGATGCTTTGTCCAGCGCCTCCAGTTTCAGGACCAAATTGGTCATCTGTTTTGATATCAGCACCAATAGAAAGGGTGTTCCTGGCAATTTCAGGTAATTTGCCACCACTGTTTGTCCCTCCAATCCCACTCCTTCACTATGATTTGCATATGTTTGAGACTCTTGGACCACATGGTCTCATTTATTTATATACTGTTGCATTGAGAGGCTGCATCTGCGCATTCTCCAAAGATGACTGAAGTTGGTCTACCAACTGAATTTCCATTTATTATATAAGTTGACCAGGGTTCCCCAGCTGGCTCTGTTGTCCCCGTGTCACAGCCAAGTCATAGGCAGCCAGACCTAGTGATTAGAGCTGGGGTCCACAGTCATGGGACAGGAATCAAGAATCAGCCAGGTCAGGATACAAACTTGAGAGGAAAACCACAAATTGGTAACTGGAGTCATGCCAGGTCAGGATACCAGGGGTCAGAGGCAGGTGACAAACTGGAAATCAGAATCATGGGCCAAGAGTCAGAATCTGAAGGTTTTTCAGGACCTCATGAGGTTAGCTGATACTTCAGACATCCCATTAGAGATAATCCAGAATAAATAGCACAAGGCATTGGACATTCTACAACTTGCTCGGTCAAGTAGACTAAACCTATCTATTAATGAAAGGCTGTTGCTCAGACCATATGACACATTTCTGTATCTATCTCTGAGACCTCCAAATGTGCAGGCAGGAGATACCAGGTACTGGTTAAGACTTAGGGATATTTTTTTCAACACTCCACTCACAGAGGTCCTGGGTTGTCCAAGTCGTACATGAGAGTCAAAAACAGCAGTCCAGAGAAAAAATTCCAAAGAAACTGGACCTTTTGGGTTGTAAAGTCTACTTCTCATGAGCCTTCAACTTAGAATAATTAATTATCAAGCACTTGCAAGATATGACTTCCTACTGTGGGACAGACTCCCACCCCCATGGACATGTTCCCTAAGGAATATCAAGAGCAAGTAAGATCAACTATGACTGAGGGTCAACTCAACAGCAGAACAACACTCCGGACAGTGATCGATGTCTCAGATATGGTGACAAGGACCACAGCTATGGCTGTGACAATGAGGCGGTCATCCTGGTTCCAGATTTCTGGCATCCCTTGTGAAGTCCAAGTGACTATAAAGGACTTAGCATTTCAGTGGAATGATCTTCTCAACCATATAATTAATTAAGAATTATGTTATCTGAAAAATTCCTGCATGACCCTTTGTTTACTGGATTTCCATGTTCCAGCTCAGAATCACAAGCAATAGCAACAACAGTGGCCTCAGTTCTCATTCAGATACAGGCCTCAACAGTTTCAAGAACATCTTTCAGAGCCACTGAGGAAGAGACAATGATTCCACTAAAGGCACTCATTGTTCTGCCCCTCGGCAGCCCCACAACAAGGGCAAGTGCCCAGAAACAGTACTGATGTGATTCTCGAGAGCACAGCTGGAGCATCTATGGATATGTCTCCTTCTACTCACTTTGGCAACTGCTTGTTTTATTTCAAGTAATCTTAGGTTGAGATTACCTTTGGCCAGTGGGTCTTCAAGGTTTGTGAACAAGCGGTATCCCATCAAGTTTCAGACTGAGGCCATGTCCTTCTTTCCTCCCTGTCCCAATCTCTCTTCAGGGACAGTTTTGCAACAAGAAGTCAACTCCTTACTACAGCTGGGTGCAATAGAGGTGGTACCTCAAGAATTCAGCTGGAAAGACTTTTACTTCCAGATTCTTAACCCCAAAGAAGAAAGGGGGATTTAGACGCATCCTAGACCTTTGATGTCTTAATCTCTTTATTCATAGTTTCAAATTCAGGATGGTTGCCTTAGCCTCTGTTATCCCCTCCTTGGATCCTTTGGACTGGTTCAGGGCTCTCATCTTGCAAGATGCCTGTTTTCACAGCTCAATAATTCTGGTACACAGAACATTTCTAGAGTTTATGGTAGAGATATCTGAGTACAAATACAAAGTCCTACCCTTTAGCCTGTCCACCATTCCAAGGGTGCTTACCAAAGTTATCACCATGATTGAAGCCCAGCTAAGAAGGCAAGGAATCCAGATTATTTTACCTACACAACTGGCTGATATGGGGCACATCCCTGCCGTAGTTCACTGGCTCCATTCAAAAGGCTCTCAGAACCTCTTTGTTACCCTAGGTCTTGAGGTCAACAAGGACTAGTGGACACAACTGGATCAGGTATGCACAGATGTTCTGTTCTTCTTATCCCTTCCATCGAAGACCCTAATCATGGATGCCTACACCAACTTCAGGTTCAGTGGAAATGGCTGATGCCCAAGACTTCCCTTCACATCAGTATGCTAGAACTCAGAGCTCTTTGGCTGCCCCTCCTATGGAGACTTACCAAAGCAGTGCCTACAGACAATAAGATGGCCGTGCATTACATGAATAGGCGAGGAGTAGCCTGGTTTTGCCCCGCAGTGTAAAGAAACCTTTCCTCTGTGAACTTGAAGTATTCGGCCTCATATCACCCTGACAGCTTTCCATCTTCTGGGTCTTCAGAACACTATGATAGATTGGCTCAGCAGAGACCTCTCAGAAAACCCTGAATGATCCCTCAAATTTTGTTGTCCAAAGTTCGTTCCACAGAAGGGAATACCAGGCGATAGTTCTATACATGATATGCCACAACAACAGATGCCAGAGGTTTTGCTCCAGAGGAGGTAAGAGCCCAGGATCCCTCACAGATGCCTTCCTCTTCCCTTGGACTGCAGACCTCATGTATATTTTTCTAACAATATCCATGATCTCCAAAGTCTTGTGGAAGCTTGGATAAGACTCAGACTGTCAATCTGATAGCCTCATCTTGGGCCAGGCAGCTCTAGTACTCAGACTTGATGAGGCTTTTGATTTAGAAGCCAATCACTTAACTGGCCTTGCTTGACTTACTGTTTCAGGTCTACTGTCAGGTCCTCCATTCAGACCCAGACTCTATATGTTACAGCCTGGGTCCTGACTGACTGATCTCTGCTGAAAGGAATTGCTCAATGGCAATCCTAAACTTCTTGCTTCAGAGTTGGAAGCCTTCCACAAGACAAATTTACTAATTCAAATAAGACCTTTCTCTGTGTAGTCTGAACAGCAGCACCTACACTTCTGCAAACAATGGTCCCAAATATATTGAACTGTTTACTCCTCACTGAAACAGTCGGGAATGTCTCTTAGCTTGATTAAGGGTCATCTCCCTGCTGGAGGGACACACATTGTTCTCTCAGTCTACTGTACTGAGATTTCTTAAGGGACTGACTTATGCCTTTCCACCAGTCAGAGAACCCCTTGCTCCCTGGGATCTCAGTGTAGTGCCAACTTGCTTAATGGTTCCTCCCTTCAAGCCAATGGCTCCCTTCTGATACTATCACCTTTCCATGAAGACATCTTTCCTGTTGGCCATAGCATGGGCCAGGAGAAAAGGGGAAATTCAGGCCCTCCTGGCAGAATCCTCCATACAGTCTTTCACAAGGATAAGATCACCCTGAGGTCTCATCCTAAATTCCTGCCTAAGGTGTCTCAGACTTTCACATTAATCAATCTATTAATCTTCCAGCCTTTTTTTCCCCACAGATCTCATTCTTACACGACCAGAGTAAAACTTCATACACTAGATGTGTTTAGAACATTGTCCTTTTCCATGGCCAAGATTAGATTAGTTAGACCTCACCAAGACTATTTGTTCTATTTGCAAAATGGAAGGGGAACAACCAAGTTTTTCACAGAGACTATCCAAATTGGTTTTGGACTTTATACATTCTTGCTATGGATTAGTGAAGCAAGGTTCACTTGGTCACATAAGGTCTTATTCAACCTGTGTTCAGGCAGCCTCTGCCAGCCTTTGACCAATGTTCCCTTGACTGAGGTTTGTAGAGCGGTAATTTAGAAATCAGTCCATACTTAGACAATTCACTATGCCTTGGTACAGGCCTCTAGATCAGACGCAAGCTTTGGTAGAGTGGTCCTTCAATTGATATTTCAGTAGGACCCCTCTTAGACATGTCCAAGAGCAGTGTACTGCTTGCTAGTCACCAAAAATAGTGCGGATAATCACTCTAGAAGAAAGTACAATTATTTATATCACAGTAACTCTGGTTCTTTGAGATGTATTATCTGCACATTTTCCATTACTTGCCCTCCATCCCTGCTAAATCAGAGTCCTGACACTTGGGATTCTTATTGGCAAAGGAACTGATAGGCAGTTGAGATCACCCTGCCCTTTATATCCTCAGCTGGTCACAAGGGCTGCCAGAGTGCAGGAATGGCCCAAAGTACACTGCTATCTCAAAATAATCGAATCTCACATATGTTGGGTACATCTACATCAAGAGTGGAATCTTATTTTTATTTTGTTTTAAGTGGTTTCGTCTTCATGGACTTTAAAGTAACTGGTTTTTATCAGATGATTCTGGTGATTCATTTTATCAGATGATTTTTTTATCCAGATGATTCTGGACTTCAAGCTCTTTGACTTATAGACCAATTCCCAAATAGAAAAATTACTGTAAATCCCTTGTTTTTGAGAAGGAACTGGAGGTGTTGAAACTAATAACTGATTATAAGTTTATTCAAACTTACTTTAAATCTTGCTGATGGATGAATGCTGAGTGACTGGTTGTTGCTAGATTTCTTTTTCAGTTAGCTATTTTTGTAGGACTTTTATGATGAACATTCTGCAATCTTGTGACCCAACGTCATCTCAGGTCTTTCATTCAGATAAAACAATGCCAGTTTTCTCAAAAGTGGTCTCATGAATCTGTATTTTTGATATTTTTAGGTGTTCACAGACATCAGTCTCTATGGTATTCAAAATACCAAATATTTTTAAATTACTAATTTAATCAGGACTTTTCCAAATCTAAAGATGACCTAATTTGAATCAGATTAGACCAGCTTGCATGGCTCCAAGATAGCCTTGCACCAGATTAGTTCAAATATCTTGGAGGGAGGTGCTGCAAGATGGCATAAGCAAAGTTTGCAAGTCATAAGAATCAAGGATTAGGCTGAGAAGTCCAGCCTTTTCGGTCAGTAAGTCACATGAGAGGAGACTGATGTTCCAGAATCTCCGAGATCTTGAGGAGAGGAAGTCACAACATCAACACACAGGCTATGCCAGCCTTTGACCAATCTTCCTGCAGCTGAAGAAAGTCTGCTAGTGAGAAGCACTGTGCCAGCAGAACATTACTGTCTGGCTTCTTGACTGCAGTTCTAGCTCTTCCTCTATGAGAGACCAGAAGACTGAGAGAACTGAAGAGGTTGCAACCCCCTATTATCTTAAGTATCTTAATTTTCCTTTTTCTATTTTTATTAGTTAAGAAACAGCCCAGCCATTTTATATTCTTTAATTTTAGGATGTGAAAGTGTAGTATGTACATGCACAGGCCCGCCGACAGCAATTCTGGTCCCCAGGGCAGAACAGTCAGTGGGCACTCTTCCAGCAAGGCCAGGGCTTCCACATGCCCACTTGGCTGCCTTCGCTACTGCTGATACCACCCATTGCATGCCTAGGAGCTCTGCAGCCCGCCAGGGCAATTTAAAAGGGCCCAGGGCTCCCGGGCCCTTTTGAATCGTCCAGGCCCCTGGGCAATTGCCCCTTTCCCCCTTCCCCCCGACCCCAACTCCCCGTCAGCAGGCCTGTACATGCATGTATGTCTGAGCACTCATAAAGACCACAAGGGGAAGGCACCATAAAAGGAAAGATCCCCAAGTTTAAACAGCCCTAAATATTGTCTCATAGACTATATGAATAGTTTTATCTTTAAAAGGCTTGATGATAGACTTTAAATTTTCTGTAATTTCTGGTAAATAAGAGTTGCCCAACCTTCTGCTTTTCAAGAGTATTTCATTAAAAATCTGTATTATAATATCTCTGTTGTGGAGAAGGAGGAAAAGGTTAGCCACCACATAAGAACAGAATTCTAGGAAGGAAGCATTATAATTGGCTTCTCAGGTTGTGGTTTAGACATTAAACCAGGGGTGGCCAGCCTGTGGCTCCGGAGTCACATGAAGCTCTTCAGAAGTTAATATGTAGCTCCTTGTATAGGCACCAACTCCGGGGCTGGAGCTACAGGCACCAACTTTGCTGTGTGCCGGACGGTGCTCACTGCTCAACCCTTGGCTCTGCCATGGGCCCTGCCCCAACTCCACCCCTTCCCACACCCCTCCCCCATAATGGCCTGTAGTGCCCTTGCTCTTCCCCCTCTCCCCCAGAGCCTCCTGAACGCAACGAAACAGCTGATCGGGAGGTGCGGGGAGGGAACAGGAGGCTCTGATCGGCCGGGCTGCAGAAGGGTGGGAGTCACTGGGAGCAGGGTGGGGGAGCTGATGCAGGGGCTGCTGATGTATTACTGTGGCTCTTTGGCAGTGTACATTGTTAAATTCTGGCTCCTTATCAGGCTCAGGTTGGCCACCCCGCATTAAACCATTTGCTTTTAAACTCTTGACCTGGTTTAAACCAAAGATCTGATAGACTTTAGTGTAAAAATCTTTAGTTGGGATTTATAACCAAATATTCAACCACCTTTTTAGAATCCTCTTTAGAATTTTATAAGCATTGATTTTGATATTCATTTCATTTAATTAATTTGATGGTTAAATTCCAATCCAATATTGAATCTAATTTATTGATTTGATTTTGATTTAATTGTTGTAATGTTCCATTTTTAGTTTAATATTACTATTAACAGCTTAGCTTTGATTGTTTTGTTGATTTTTCTTTTGTTTAAATTTTTAAATAAAATGATATTGAACCACATTTCTTTCAATAAGCAGTGTCGGTCCAGAACTTTTGAGGATCTTGTTGGGTGTTGGCTAGTTAAACTAAAATCCTGACCATAATTCCCCATAATTAGTCATTGATTCTCAGCTGGTGTAAGGGGGGACCGAAATGTCCCATTTCTGGCTGAGGTAACATTTCTTGTGGTATAGGCATTGCAGACAAAATTAAAAATGCAGGTACAATTATTTCAGATCATTAAAATGAGAATTTTTTTAAAAAAATGTTACTTCATTGAGTGACTTAGAATAATTTTCTCTCCTTTATTTTACCTTCTCCAGTTTACTTCTTTTACATTTCTTTTAACCTTTGGATTATATGAATAAAGGATCTAAATATTTTTATTTGTTGCAGGAATGTAAAGAGATAGTTGCATATTTCAGTCATCAGTTATTAGACAGTCTGTTGAAAGCCACCCGGCTATCTTTGGATACTCTTAAAAAAAGAATGTTTGTTTCAAAGTAAGTTGCAAGTGAAGTAGTACTTCAGTAAAACAGCTTAGAGAGTAATACTGAGGTAGTATTATGAAAATCCATTTGGTTTCTTTATCTTTGTTACCAAGAATTTATACGAAAGACTAAGGGGAAAATGCATTTATGTTCATTGATTGTAATTCTTTTCTTCTAGTACCAACAGATGCTACACATCCTTTTTCCATGAACCAAAGCCTTCTGCCTTTTAATATACCTTCCTGTTTTCAATAGACAAAATAAAGGGTTTTGGCAGTGTAACATGTTTCAAATTCATTATTTTTTGTTCATTTTTTCTAGTGCCACTCCCAATACACTAGGTGGTTTCCGGAAATTGGAGAAAGAATTAACCTTGCTTTACATAGCTCACATTCTAACAATGGATAAACAGATTAACAAAGGCTTTTTCCTTCAATCCTTCAACCAAGATTTTCCTTCAATCCTAAAGAAGGTCATCCTGGTGACAGTTTTGATAGCAGATGTATCTGTGAATGCCATGTGCTTTGACTTTAGAATAGTGAACTCAAACTCTGAAGCCAAGTGCTAGATCTGATTTCATCCACAGATAGCGAACAAACACTCTAAGCAAATATTTTGTGCTTCCAAGTTCAAAGAATCCCTACTTTTCTGAGAAAAGATGGTGAAACAATTGTAGCTTACAATGCCCCAACCCAAACAGTTGCTTCCTCTCTCAGCCAACAAACCAAGAAGAGAATAAAAGTTTTCCTCTACGCAGAGTCACTCCTTTTGCTCATACTCAGGGCAAAGGAGAAAGGAGAACACTTGCAGTGTGTTCTTGGATTGCAGATGCAATCCTTGGAGTAAAGTCTAGGATTCCAAGACTAGAGTTATCTCAGATGCCCCCTAGACATGGCATCAACTATCCACAGAGATTTGGGCCAGTTCTGTAATCGGAGCAGACACTTTGGGGAAACTGTCCTTGCTTAGGAGATTGGTCCTTCCCCACTTCATGCAGCAAAATGTGGGAAATATCCCTTTGGAAGGACTGGAGTTGTTCAGTGAAAAGACACAGCACTCTAGAAATTAAAGGATTCCTGATCAATCCTGGTCTGTCTACCAATCTTCCTATGGAAGACCCTTTTCCATTTTCAACGTAAGGGACAACAGTAATAGTAGGCTATGGTTTGGTACACAGTTTCCTCAATGAGACAGTCGTTTACTAGAAGATAAAGATCTAGACATTAGAAAAAAAAAGTCTTTATATGGTTCAATTTCTGAATCTTCCTCCAAGATGCAAATCTAAGGACACTCTTGAATTTTCTAAACTTCTGGATTTTAATTTCCCTTCCATTTCTTCTTGAGGAATCATGATTTTTTTCATGATGGCATGGAGTTGAACCTCAGACAAATGGATTTTGGAAATTCTCTGACGAGGCTGTGTAATCCAACTCCTACACATAACATCTGGCCACTGCCTACCTTCAGAGATCTTCCCATTGTAGATATATATAAAGCAGCTACTCTTCACATTTTTACAAAGCATTGTTGCTTGGGTTTGGCTTCAAGTTTCAGGTTTCCCATACCCAAGATTTATTTCCAAGGTAGGGAAGTCCAAATTCTCGCTACAGCCCTACCACCACTGCCAAGAAAATAAAAATTTTCAGGATGCGCTTTTTCTTTATTTGACCAATTTCCTTTCAGTATATTTTTTTCTTTCTAATTACTGTCTCCTTCTACAGACTTTAATGTATCTAGTTTCTTGTGTTGGACATTTAAGAGGTGTTCTATCATTGTGCTTATTGCAGCTTTATCAATTTCGGGGGAGGGGGAGAGGAATGGGGGACATGATTCATACTTTTGTCTGCAAAGTGAAATCCTGGCCCCATTGCAGTCAATAGGAGTTTTGGCTTTCACTTCAGTGGAGCCAGAATTTCAGCACAGATATCCTGCACAGTTGGAATCTTGAGAGAAGGAAATTACTTAGTAGTTTTTCTGGTTCACTAAATATATCATTTTGCAGAATTCTCACTCACCTAGCCACTGCATTTTAGGATTTGTAAACTGTCTGTTTTAACATGTCCTGATTCTTGCAACTTGTTTTCACTTTTTTTTGTCTTTGGGGGTATGTTTTAATCATGTGTTGATCATTTTGTAATGGTTTATCATCCTGGAAATTTCACTTTCCACCCTATTGAAGGACCTGATTGAAATGCTTGGTGAGCAGATTTCATTATTTTTGGAGAGCCTTCTGTCACACTTAAACAAGTACTGACTGGAAGGCTCTAAGGGCAGTGTCTAGGTCCAGGGTGACATGTGGCTATCTTTGGTGGGGATGGTGGTGCTCTTGGCTGCTACCACTACCCTTAGACATTAAAAACTTTTAGAACTAGGGGCATTCTGTCTGTCCTGTGTTACAGATCCTGGGGTGAGAATTCTCCAAAGTGATTTCAGAGATGCCAAATTTCAAGGGAAGTAATTTCCTTTTATAGTAACTCAAATGATGATGGCATGATAATTAAAAAGTTTTATGGTGAAGTATATATAATGTATTTCAATTTTATTTTCGGCACCAGCACCTTTGGACGAACAGCTTTTTTTGCTCAGGCAAGCAAATCTGAAGAAGTTGTTTCTTTCCTAAAAGCTGAAGTGCATCTTGCTATTCCTAATGTGGTAAGCACTATGTGATATTATATTTAGCAAAATAAGAAGATGTTATCTAAGAATTACATTTCCATATCCCTACTTGTGAGATGTGTGATACCTGTGGTGACCTTGAAACCATCTAAAAGAACAGTGACTGCTGGGGCAAGGCAGGTGTCCCCTTGGTAAAATGTGTTCACACCCCGACATCCTCAGTTCCCTCTTACAGTGGCTAGCTGCAGGCATCAGGACCATTTATAGAGTGTTGTAGTATTTGTCAGCAACTATATTTCCTATTTGTTCATTTCTGTTCTTTTTGATTATTGTAGTTGGCTGTTAATTTCTCCCTTATTTTTGGTTTTTGAAATGTTAGATTGGTTCTTTTTTATATTGACTCTTTGGCTGTTTTATGACTTTAGCCCTTGGTGTGGTTATGTGATTGTGTTGATAGTTTTTGTTGTTGTGGTGTTTTTGTCATGGCCACCATCTTTAAAGGCACATCACCTCACTTGTATTACGAACAATGGAAAATGGTGATCATTTGGAAAAAGAGAAATTCTTCGTAGGTTTCTCTGAAGTTTTTATGCTCCAGCCTGTGCTGACAGATAAACTTTGTTATGAAAATTAATGCCAAAAATTGCCATTAATATTAAATACTTATTTTCAAAAGTAATCCATTTCACCAGATCTATTTAACAGGGAAGGTAGATGGGAGTCGCAAACTAGGGTGTGTGCATGTGAGTTTTTTTAGAGATTCATGAGGAAGGTGGAGACTGGAGTATGAATATATAGGGAAGTTTAAGGAGGTGCAACAGGTAGGGGAAATTTGGAGTAAAGGAGGGAAGGGGTATACTCTCTAGCTGCTTTGCAGTGATCTGGCTAAAGAAAGTGGCTTTAAATCCTGCATAACTGGACAAATATGTTCAGGCTGTTTTATGCTACTCTAGAGTGGCATAAAGCAGCTGGAGCATACTGGTGAATCTAGCCATGAAAATTATATATTTAAAACGTGATTTGAGATTGATACTACTTATCTTAAAATCTCTAGAAATGTCACATGGTAGTATTCTTTGAATTTCTTATGTAGTGTTAATATATGAAAACTGTAATTAAAACCAAAAATTTACATTTTCTGACAAAACTGTGTTGAGATGGAGTTAAATACATTACAGGGATGTTGTAATTATCCCCAAACCAAATGTTGTTCTTTGAGATTTTTTTTTTTGCACATGGATCTTACTTCAAGGTGCATGTGTGCTCCATGAACATGAGATTGTGGTTTTTTTGATCAGCGGCGTCCACTGGGGTTGCACCTGCACCCTATATATTGTCCCTCACTTCTTTTTTTTTTTATCACCCATGGCAGCTGAGACGGAACTTAGGATATGTCCACCTGCTTCCCCACAATCCTTTATTATAGATTCAGTGTTTTGTGTAGTAGTTAGGTCTTTATTACTAGTTATGCTTATTGTTTTACTTTTATATAGCCAAAACCCACACATTTTTATTAGGTTTTAGTTAGGGCCAGGGCCTTCTCAACACCAAGACCTTTCAGCCTCATGGCAGAAGCTAAGTCCCCATGTTTTAAATCTTGACCACCTTCTTCAAGTGCTTGGCTATATATATTTCACTGTTGGTGTGCATGCGCCCAATGCACCTGAGTTCAGATTCTTTTGGCCAGCAGTGTCCGTTGATTCCAAGATTCTGACTTGTGTCTGTCTATACAGCTGGCTCACAGGAAGTACATGTGATTCCTAGTAGGAAAGACTTACTACCAGTGCAGGTTCACTAAGGGCCTTGCAGTGGTGGCAACACATTTAAGAAGGCGCGGCACACAAATTTACCCATGTCTCAATGACTGGTTGATCAGAGAGAAATCACCTCATCAAGTAGCACAGTTCAAACATTCTTCAGTCTGTTCTCACTGGGGTTCAGAATAAACAAGGCCCCCGTTCACTATAACCCTTATCATAGAATACATAGGGATGCTGCTGGATTCAAATTCAGCAAAAGTGTATTTCCCATGGTAAAGATTCCAGACTATAGTGGACTTCATTACCCAATTACAGGCTCATCAAAACATCAATAAGGATGTGCCTCAGGCTTCTGGGGCACATGGTCTTCTGAACATACATGACGCAGTTTGCTAGACTTCACCTATGTTCCATACAGGGGTAGTTAAAAATCAGTGTATTTTCCCAGAAAGAATCACATGGACATGCACGTGACCTTTGCAAATGAAGTTATCTTCTTATTAGACTGGTAGAAAGACCCACATCAAGTGGAAAACGGGTTCACTTCTCCTGGCTTCTGTCTACCAAGAATCTAGTGACAGATGCCTCCATTCAAGGATGGGAAGCTCACTCAGATTACCGATAAATACAAGACCACTGGTAGTTTTAGCATATTATTTCAATAGAACTACCAGTTTTAGGAAGTCATTTTGGTTATTTGTTTCTTACACTATGACCTTTATGATTCTTAGTATTTCTGCCCAGACTTTTTCCAGGAGTGTTAAACAATGTATCATTTAATGCTATGAGTGAGCAGTAGTCCCTGTGGCACTGTTGTAAGGTTTCATTGTACTAGGGCAGTGACAGTGTCTTTTGCTTGCCTTAAACATGTTCCTATTGAAGAAATCTGTAAATCTGCTCCTTGGAAGTCAGTCCATATCTTTAATAAATATTATGCTTTGGATTTGCCTTCAAGAGCAGATTTAGATTTGATGATGCTTCAAACTTTATTTAATTAGGACTCTTTCTACATCCTGAGTTTTCAGCACTGCTTGCCATACTACTCACAAGTGGGAATATGTGGAGCCACTCAAAGAAGAAATGAAGGTTACTTACTTGTAACTAATATTCTTCTAGATGACTCTGCATATTCACCCTTCCCTCCCACCTTCCCCTCTTTCTTAGAGTTATATAATGGTTTCTCTATGTTGGCAGTGGAATGAACTGAGGCAGAAAACATTGCAGAACCCCTATATAGACTCACCCTCAGAACGTTAAGGTACACTGAGGAGAGAGACAGGAGGGGGCATATGTGTGCTCTAATGGGTGCTGCTTGCAGACGGTTCTACCATTAGCCTGCAGTGGACAGCACGTAACCCGTAAGTGTGAATGTGCAGAGTAATTGTGAAGAACTCCAGGTATTAGTAAATAACCTTCATTTACTGCAATTTAAGTAACCTCTTTATGAATCCAACAAATTTAATAAATATTAAATTTAAAAGAAATGCAAACATACTGAGATATGGAAATGCACATTTAGGGCACCCAGATTACCTTAACTCTGCCTCATAGTGACACTATGGTGGGGAGGGGAGGAGGAGGAGAAAAATCTGCGTCTTTAAAAAGAAATTTAATCTAATCTGTGACCAAAAACATGAATATGCCTAAATCATAATCATATGATTATTGCATTGTGACACTACAATTGTGACACTACACTACAGGACATTTTCAGAAATGGTCTTTGTCAAGGTTCCTTCCCCACTCTGAACTCTAGGGTACAGATGTGGGGACCCGCATGAAAGATCCCCTAAGCTTATTCTTACCAGCTTAGGTTAAAAACTTCCCCAAGGTACAAACTTTGCCTTGTCCTTGAACAATATGCTGCCACCACCAAGTGATTTAAACAAAGAACAGGGAAAGAGACTACTTAGAGAAGTCTTCCCCAAAATATCCCCCCAAGCCCTACACCTCCTCTCCTGGGGAAGGCTTGATAATGATATCCTCACCAATTGGTACAGGTGAACACAGACCCAAACCGTTGGATCTTAAGAACAATGAAAAATCAATCAGGTTCTTAAAAGAAGAATTTTATTTAAAGAAAAGGTAAAAGAATCACCTCTGTAAAATCAGGATGGTAAATACTTTACAGGGTAATCAGATTCAAAACATAGAGAATCCCTCTAGGCAAAACCTTAAATTACAAAAAGACACAAAAACAGGAATACACATTCCCTCCAACACAGCGAATTTTACAAGTCAAAAAACAAAAGGAAATCTAACGCATTTTCTAGCTAGATTACTTACTGACTTTACAGGAGTTGGAAGGCTTGCATCCTTGATCTGTTCCCGGCAAAGGTATCACTCAGACAGACCAAAACTTTTTTCCCCCTTCAGATTTGAAAGTATCTTGTTTCCTCATTGGTCATTTTGGGTCAGGTGCCAGCGAGGTTACCTTAGCTTTTTAACCCTTTACAGGTGAAAGGATTTTGCCTCTGGCCAGGAGGGATTTTATAGCACTATATACAGAAAGGTGGTTACCCTTCCCTTTATATTTATAGGTTTCAGAGTAGCAGCCGTGTTAGTCTGTATTCGCAAAAAGAAAAGGTACACCTTTTCTTTATATTTAAGGCAGTCTTGGTCCTGGTAATGATGCTGAGGAAGTTGAGGTCAGCTTTGCAAATCCAGAAGTGAAGGTTTTTGAACCTGTATCTGTCTTTGTCAGCTCCTTCAAGGATTCCAGTCAGGAACCTTGGATAATTCAGCTTCTCTCATGGCTTCTCCTGAATTAGAAGGATCTGAAGTCTAGCCTGTCAATCCTTGCAATCCATAGGTGTTAAGGTCTGACAGATCTCACACTGGTTGGGGGGATGAGCTTCCTCAGACAGAATAGTTAGCTGGAGACGTCACCCAACTTCAGAAATATTCTTGGGCAGGAGGTGCAATCCTTTAATTTTGGGGGGAAGGGTCAGCACAAGCAATGGCATTGAGTAGTTGGACACAAGAAAGGTAATATTCTGTGGCTGGCAATGGGGCAATGTCGCACATATCCATCCTTGAGTAAAACAGAGCTCTGGACAATTGTGATTCAGAGGGGTGCTTCTGAGTCACAATTATTTTGAACTCCTACTGGGGTGGCACAGCTATGCAGCACCCTTAGCAAGGACTATAACAAAAGGCTCAATGTAGCCCTTGGAAAATTAGGTTATGGTGCATTTATTTAAACAACATTTTTTATATTTTGTGCAGGTAATGGTTCCTAGTTTAGATGATATACAGCAAGCCATCAATCGCATGATCCAATTAACACTGGAAGTAAGTCGTGGAGTCGCACACTGGGGACAGCAACACTTACAAAAATCTAGTATATTACTGAACAGAAATGTACCTGTTGTCTCCTCATCACCCAGTGTGGTAGCAGGGAAAACAGCCAAAAAAGAAGAAAGTAAGGTTTTTTGCTTACTTTAACTTTTTTCTTCTAATAAAATGTCTTTGCTTCTGAATATTTCATGATTATTCTCATTTGGTTTGAAAGGGACCTAGTGTGTATTCTTTTGGATTATCTTAGCTATTTTTACTTTAATTTAGTCAGTTGTATTTAACAGAAGTGCGTATTTCATACTCATGAAAGTAATAGTAAACTACATAATAATCAGATAAACTACTGCATTATGTAAATATTGTCACAGTATAGGTTTCCCCTTTAACTTCAAGCAACATAAACTCGTTAGTGGTACCTTTATGTACTGCTCCCACTTTCTTACTACTGAAGAATGTAGTACATCATGTTATTAGATAAAATAAAGAGTTGTGCAAACTTCGTTCACTGGGTCGTTAACATGGGAAAGAGAGGCAGTGCTGTTGTTAGGATTCAGGATTCACTAACATTACAATTGAAAGATTTCATTATTATCTGTATTCCTAAAGTGGACATATGCAGAATTGTCCTATTACCAGCATTATTAAGAGAGAGGAAGGATGCTAGAGTGGTTAGGGCACTGGGTAGGATTTATGAGACCGGGGTTCAGTAACCTGCTCCACCACAAGCTTTCTGTCTGTGCTTCAATTCTGCATCTGTAAATTCAGGACAGCAGTACTTCTGTAACTCACAGGAGTGTAGTAAGGATAAATACATTAAAGATTGTAGGATGCTTGGATGCTGAGGTGATGGTGGCAATATAAGTAACTAAGATAGGTGACTAGATTGTCATTTAAATCACGAGGGGCATATGTTGCACAGAATTTTTAGAGTTCAATTAATATGCCATGATATGAGAGAATGTAGAGATGCATAGAGCAATACTGGCAGGGCTGGCCTTAGGGCAGGGCAATGTGGGCACCCACCCAGGGCTCTGTAGTCAGGGGGCACCGTGGTGCATAGGCCAGGGGCTTGGGCTTCCCCTTGCTGCCTGTGGGGTGCAGCCTGGCATCGCAGGAGCGTTGCGTACACTTCCCTGCTCTTGAGCGAAGGTCACCTGCTCACTGCTCCATGTGGTTTCCCAGCCTGGCTCCAAGTCGTGCCTCCACACTCTGTGACTGCGAGCCAGGCTCTTCCCCGCGTCCTTCCCCCAGATTGTCCCAGTCCAATGGAAGGTGAGTGGGGTGTCTCGGCCAGCCAATGGGAGCTGGAAGTTGCCAGCCTCTTCCAGGTTGGGATGGGAAGGGAAGAGACTGGGAATTAAAACTGCAGGGCAGAGAGATCAGTAAGTCTTAGGGGGTCCTGACCCCGTGTCCCAGGTTCCAGCCCCCCACAGCTCCCAGGGGACCCCCTCTCTATGCCCCCATCTACAAGCCCTTCCATCTCCTGAGGGCCCCTTCCCTGTGCTCCCAGCTCCTAGCCCCCCCCCAGCTCTCAGGGAACACCTCCATGTGCCCCCAGCTCCCAGCCCCTCCCCCGCCCCCCAGCTTCCAGGGGCCTTCCCTGTGCCTCGATGGTCCCAGCCCTCCCAGCTCCCAGGGCTCTCCCCCGTGCCCCAAGAGCCTGGGGTACCCCTCCCTGTGCCCCTAGCTCCCAGCACCCCTCCATGCCCACACATCTCCCAGGAGGCACCTTCTTCTGCCCCACCAATCCCAGCCTCCCAGTTCTCAGCCCCTCCTCGCCCCATTCTCCCCAGTTTTCAGGGGGTCCCTCACATCTTCAAGGTTCCCCTCTTGCATGCCACACTCTGACCTCACAGTTCCCCATGCTCCCCAGCTGTCATGGACTCCCCCGTTTTCTTACTCATCCCAAAGGGAGGTATTAGTGCAGGTGGTTGGGGATATTTCAGGAGCCAACCTTCCGCCATCACCATCCACCCTAGCTACCTTCAGTGGACTGGAGCATTTTAACCTCTCCCTCCCACAATAAGCCACCTTCCCTGGGCTGAGGAGGGGCACTTCAATATTGTGGATGCTCAGTATTGGGGTGGGGAGAGATCTGCCCTTCTGGAGCCCCCATGTCACCACAACATTGTGATTCCATCTGTGCAGCTCCGGTTCCCTCCACCCTTTCTGGGACTCTCAGGTCACCATGCTACTCTGCCAACACCAGCCTTCTGGTGCCCTTCTGTGACTGCGCCTCCCCTTGGGCTGCCAACCCTCTGGGGCTCTGGCAGAGGAGCTGGATGCTGTGCTGAGTGGGAGAGTTTGGGAGGTGCAGAAGAGATACGACTCTGCCCCAGAGCCCGCTCACTCTGTGAGAATGCGGAAGACTGCCTACTATATTGTCTTGGCTGTCTTGCTCAATGACCAAATGAGGGAATTCCTGTAACACTTGCTGGGGGAGTCAAAATGACTTCTGTGGGGTTTCCTATGATGCCCATCACCATGGCATCCAGATGTGAATCACTGCAAAGCAAGACCGGCCCTATGTGTGGGCAATGTGGGCAGGGGCGGTGCTGTGGTTAAGAGGCAAGAAGCAGGGTGGGCCTGAAGTGTGAGGTCATAGAAGGGAGTTTGGGGCAGTGAGGGGTGGGGGGAGAGGCAGTGGGGGCAGGGGTGATGGGGTTGGGGTAGGGAGCCTGGGAAGGCAGCTGGCGCCAGAGGCGGCAAAATACAAGTTTGCCCAGGGTGCTATTTTCCCTAAGGCCAGTCCTGATTACTTTCTGAAAATATTTTTGACTCTTTTAAAGAAAATGTGAGAAAATAGCATAAAAATAATTGTCAACAAAAATACTGGGAATCACACTTTTAAAAATGTGTTGAATTGTATGTAAATTAGGGCTGCAGATTAATCGGAGTTAATCCATGTGATTAACACAAAACAAATTAACTAGATTAAAAAATAGTTGTGATTAATCACATTTTTAATTGTACTCTTAAATAATAATAAAATGCCAATTTAAATTTATTATAAATATTTTTGGACTTTTTTGACATTTTCAAATATATTGATTTCAATTATAATACAGAATACAAAAGTGTATAGTGCTCACTTTATCTTATTGTTTTTGATTACAAATATTTGTACTGTAGTGTAATCTCTTTTTATCATGAAATATCTTACAAATGTAGAATTATTATTTTTTACATAATTGCACTCAAATACAAAACAATGTAAAACTTTAGAGCCTACTTGTCCATTCAGTCCTCCCCTTTATTCAGCCAATTGCTAAGACAAACAAGTTTGTTTACATCTGTGGGAGATAATGCTGCCCGCTTCTTAATTATAATGTCACCTGAAAGTGAGAACATGCATTCGCATGGCACTGTTGTAGCGGGCGTTGCAAGGTATTTATGTGCCAGACATGCTAAACATTCATATGCCCCTTCATGCTTCGACTTGCAGGCTCTAAATTTTACATTGTTTTGTTTTTTGACTAAGGTTATGTAAAAAAGCCCTACATTTGTAAGTTGCACTTTCACGATAAAGAGATTGCACTACAGTACTTGTATGAAGTGAATTGAAAAATACTGTTCTTTTCTTTATCTTTTTTACAGTGCAAATATTTATAATAAAAAATAACATAAAGTGAGCACTGTACACGTATTCTGAAATCAATATATTTGAAAAGGTAGAAAAGCATCCAAAATATTTATAATAAATTTAAATTGGTATTCTATTATTGTTTCAGTGCAATTAAAACTGCAATTTATCACTACTATTTTTTTAATCTCACAATTAATTGTAATTCTTTTTTTAAATCATTTGACATCCCTAATGGACTTATATGTACTAACCTCTCACATGTAGAAATTGAAGTTAAAATGTTTCTCTTGGGCGACAAGTGACATTTACGGATCCTTAAACTACATATTTTGACTCAATTGGATGTCTGCTTAGAAAAGAGTCTTTCATGGAATAACAAGGGTGTCGCATATAAGAGATAAAATACCTTATATTGTTTGAGAGAACTTGTATGGTTAAATATTTGAAATATATGGTTTTAACAAACCTAATAAATATCACTTTACATAAAGTAACATCAAACCTGTGCTAGGTGTCCACTCTACAAGAAGAATGAAGACAGAGTCCCTGAAAATTTAAAATGCAAATGGGCAATATATAGATAGAGGAGAGGGGAATGGGATGCAACAACCCAAGCAGTAATGAAGTACAGGTTACAGGTTTTGACACTTCCACAATTTTTGGTTTAACTCTTTTGTCTTCTGTTTTGTTAAAAGTATATTGGGAGATGATTCTAGTTTTATGTTTTTGGAAATCTGAAGGGGGATTTTAATGGTTTGTTAACTTTTATGTAAATTGTTTATTTTACAGAAGTACTCGATGACAGCATTCCTGTAAGAAAGCTAAGAAATTTTTATCCAGGTGTTGCAGAACACAAAGATATTTCTAAATTAGTTGTGCTCCTCTCCTCGTCTGTAAATTCTGTAAGAAAAGCAGCTAGTGAAGCACTGCAAGACTTTCAGAAATATAAGGTTCTGTGGACAGAAGACAGAGATGCTAAAGTTCAGGTAAATTTATTGATGAGCATTTCTAGAGGAGTATCATCTATAACAGGGGTACACAAAGGTCTTCGAGGGGGCATGTCAACTCATTGAGATTTTTGCCTAGTTTTACAACAGGTTCTAGAGCCGTGCAGTGGGACAGGGATCCCACAGGTACCACAGGACCCACTGCCATAATACCAGGAGCAGGATAAAAATTCAACAAACAAGGCGGGAGCGGGTTGAAGTGGGTATTATGGGGTGGAAAGGAAGCAGGATTAAAATAATAGTGCTCCCTTGCCACAAACAACTTGAACGCCCCAGCCAGCAACCACTGCTTTCTGGTTGTCCAGTTCTGAATGCAGTGCCGCTGTCCGCAGCAGCGTAGAAATAAGGGGGGCAATACCATACCACTGCTATCCGGCCGCCGAATGACAAGGCTCACAAGTGAAAAACAGGCTTAATATCACACTGAAATGTAAGTAAAATATTTGTATTCCAGTTGGTTTATTTTATAATTATATGGCAAAAATGAGAAAGTAAACAATTTTTCAGTAATAATGTTTTTTGACACTTTTGTAATTTTATGTCTGATTTTGTAAGGAAGTAGTTTTTAAGTGAGGTGAAACTTGGGGTACACAAGACAAATCAGACTCCTGAAAGGGATATAGTAGTCTGGAAAGGTTGAGAACCACTTCTCTATAAGTCTCTTCATCTTCTAAAATAAGAAGACAACTGAAGAAGATTGGAGGAAAAGGATGTGGAAATAAATTGAATAACAGCTGAAAGAAATCACTATGACCTTACAGCAACAGGAGTAAACTATATATACTGTATTTTTCCTAAGCAGGAGCACCCCACAAGTGAGGTGAATTAGGGTATATTTACACTGTGATTAAACCCACCCACGACTGGCTTGTGTCAGCTGACTCGGGCTCACAAGGTTTGGGCTGCAGACTTGTAAAATTGCGGTATAGACGTTCAGGCTCAGGCTGGAGCCTAGGCTCTGGGACCCTCCCCCTTTGCAGGGTCCCAAAGCTTGGGTTCCAGCCATAGGCGGCAACTTCCCCTCTTCCCCGTGAGTGCTCGATTCCCCTCCCTACCTCCAGGCCCCGCCCCCACTCCACCCCTGGCAATTTGGCCATCCTGATGGCAATGGGGCAGGCTCATGCTGTGGAACACCTATTCTGGGCCCGTGAAACAAGCACAGACTGGTGGGACCAGATAGTGTTGCAGGTCTGGGATGATTCCCAGTGGCTGCGAAACTTTCGCATGCATAAGGGCACTTTCATGGAACTTTGTGACTTGCTTTCCCCTGCTCTGAAGCACAATAATACCAAGCTGAGAGCAGCCCTCACAGTTCACAGGTGAGTGGCGATAGCCCTCTGGAAGCTTGCAATGCCAGACAGCTACCAGTCAGTCGGGAATCAATTTGGACTGGGCAAATCTGTTGTGGGGGCTGCTGTGATCCAAGTAGCCAACACAATCACTGAGCTGCTGCTAGCAAGAGTAGTGACTGTGGGAAATGTGCAGGTCACAGTGGATGGCTTTGCTGCTACAGGATTCCCTAACTGTGGTGGGGTGATAGATGGAATGCATATCCCTATCTTGGGACCAGACCACCAAGGCAGCCAGTACATAAACTGAAAGGGGTACTTTTCAATAGTGCTGCAAGCACTGATGGATCACAAGGGATGTTTCACCAACATCAATGTGGGATGGCCGGGAAAGGTACATGACGCTCGCATCTTCAGGAACTCTGGTCTGTTTCAAAAGCTGCAGGAAGGGACTTTATTCCCAGACCAGAAAATAACCGTTGGGGATGTTGAAATGCCTATAGTCATCCTTGGGGACCCAGCCGACCCCTTGCTCCCATGGCTTATGAAGCCATACACAGGGAGCCTGGACAGTAGTCAGGAGCTGTTCAACTATAGGCTGAGCAAGTGCAGAACGGTAGTTGAATATGCATTTGGATGTTTAAAAGCACGCTGGTGCAGTTTACTGACTCGGGTAGATCTCAGCGAAGCCAATATTCCCATTGTTATTACTGCTTGCTGTGCGCTCCACAATACCTGTGAGAGTAAGGGGGAGACATTTATGGCGGGGTGGGAAGTTGAAGCAAATCGCCTGGCTGCTGACTACACGCAGCCAGACACCAGGGCAGTTAGAAGAGCACAGCAGGGCACGCTGTGCATCAGAGAAGCTTTGAAAATCAGTTTACTGTGTGACAGTTCTGTTTGTTTCTTCTTGATGAAAACCTGCCACCTCGGTTCACTCTACTTTCCTGTAAGCCAACCGCCCTCCTCTCCCGCCTTTGATCACTGCTTGCAGAGGCAATAAAGTCATTGTTGTTTCAAATTGATGCATTCTTTATTAATTCATCACACAAATGGGGGGAGAACTGCCAAGGTAGCCCGGGAGGGGTGGGGGAGGAGGGGAGCACGGGGTGAGGTGGGGTGGGGGAGGAGGGAAGGACAAGGCCACACTGCACTTCAAAACTTATTGAATGCCAGCCTTCTGTTGCTTGGGCAGTCCTCTGGGGTGGAGTGGTTGGGTGCCCGGAGGGCCCCCCTCCCCACCGCATTCTTGGGCGTCTGGGTGAGGAGGCTATGGAACTTGGGGAGCAGGGCAGTTGATTACACATGGGCTGCAGTGGCGGTCTGTGCCTTTCCTGCACCTCAGCCATACGCTGGAGCATATCAGTTTGATCCTCCAGTATCTTCAGCATTGCATCCTGCCTCCTTTCATCATGCTGCCGCCACCTCTCCTGTTGCTCCAGCCATCTGTCCTCATGTTCATTTTGTGCTTTCCTGGACTCTGCTATTGTCTGCCTCCATGCATTCTACTGGGCTCTTTCAGTTGGGTGGACTGCATGAGCTCAGAGAACATTTCATCGCAAGTGCATTTTTTTTCGCCACCTTATCTGTGCTAGCCTCTGGGATGGAGATGCTAGTTGCAACGTTGAAACATTTGCAGCTGTGTGAGGAAAAAAAGGGAAAAAATTGAAAAAGACACATTGGCCATTTAAAAGGAGGGGCTGATGTTTTCGGGTTAATGTGCAGCACAAACCCAACTAACCCCCCCCACCCACAATCCTCTGGGATGATCGCCTGCCCCCCTCCCCCCACCGTGTGGCTAATAGCAGGGATGATTTCTTTCCAGCTACAGGCGAACAGCCCAGGAGGAGCGGACATCTCTGAACGTCCCCCGAATAAAATTCCCCTATTTCAACAAGGTGACCATGAATGATATCACTCTCCTGAGGATAACACAGAGAGATAAAAAATGGATGTTGCTTGAATGCCAGCAAACACCGGGACCACACACTGCCATGTTTTCTTATGCAATGATTCCAGACTACGTGCTACTGGCCTGCCATGGTAAGGTGTCCTACCATGGAAGATGCAATAAGGCTACCCTCCCCAGAAACCTTTTGCAAAGGCTTTGGGAGTACCTCCAGGAAAGCGTCACTGAGATATCCCTGGAGGATTTCCGCCCCATCCCCAGGCACATTAACAGACTTTTCCAGTAGCTGTACTGGCCACGAATGCATCTCAAGTCTTCAGGGCAAAGTAATCATTAAACACGCTTGTGAGCTGTAGCTCACGAAAGCTTATGCTCAAATAAATTGGTTAGTCTCTAAGGTGCCACAAGTACTCCTTTTCTTTTTGCTTTTAAACCGTGTATTATATTTACAAAGGTACACTCACCAGAGGTGTCTTCTCTGCCTTCAAGGTCCGGGAGCCCGGGTTGGGAGGGTATTGGATACAGGGTGATAAACAGTTCCTGGCTGTCGGGGAGAACGGTTTCTCCGCTTGCCTAGTGTGTGCTGTCTTCAACATCCCCCTCCTCATCATCTTCCTCGTCCCCAAAATCCTCATCCCTGTTGCGTGAGACTCCCCCCTTGCAGGAGTCCATGTACAGGGGTGGGGCAGTGTTAGGGGCACCCCCTAGAATTGCATGCAGCTCATCATAGAAGCAGCATGTCTGGGGCTCTGACCCTGAGCGGGCGTTTGCCTCTTGGGTTTTTTGGTAGGCTTGCCTAGCTCCTTAGGTTTCACGTGGCACTGCAGCGGGTCCCTGTTATAGCCTCTGTCCTTCATACCCTTGGAAATCGTTTCAAATATTTTGGCATTTTGTCTTTTAGAACGGAGTTCTGATAGCACAGATTTGTCTCCCCCCTACAACGATCAGATCCAGAACCTCCTGTTCGGTCCATGCTGGAGCTCTTTTGCGATTCTGGAACTCCATGGTCACCTCTGGTGATGAGATCTGCACAGTCACCTGTGCTGATCAGCTTGCCACACTGGCCAAACAGGAAATGAAATTCAAAAGTTGCGGGGTTTTTCCTGTCTACTTGGCCAGTGCATCCGAGTTCAGAGTGTTGTCCAGAGCTGTCACAATGGAGCACTGTGAATTGCATCCACACTAACCCAAATTTGACCTAGTGATGTCAATTTCAGCGCTAATCCCCTCATCGGGGAGGAGTACAGAAATCAATTTTCGGAGCCCGTTAAATTGACAAAAATGGCTTCGTTGTGTGTACGGGTGTGGGGTTAAATCGATCTAACGCTGCTAAATTCGACCTAAACTCATAGTGTAGACCAAGGCTGATAATATGGTGAGCAGCACTAAAAAATGGCAATTTACTGCAGCATAATATTCTTTTACCATGACATTTACTTTTACGGTTGCATTTTCTATTATTTATATTTAGAATTAAAAATACCTCAAATACTGCAATTAATTAAACTACTCTGAGTAGTTAATGTCCAGAATTTTGTGGCACCCAGCATATTTAATGTTAGAGAAGGATATATATTTCTTGATAAAATAACATTTTGTAAGGATGTTTCTTGAAAAAAGCACAAAAGTGGGAGCGGCTAAAGAGAGGGATATAAATTAGACTGAGCTGTTATTGTTTCTGCTTTGTGTATTGCGAATATGGGCTCCTACTTAGGGAGACAGATGTTTCCAGGTGCGTTCAGATAGAACTCTGGAAAGTGCAGTGCCCTCTGGAACTACGAATGTACCTAGCCTCAGCTGTCATTTAGTTCCTCCTCTCCTCCGTCAACTTAAGGTCAGAAGTTCCAGTCTTCACATTCAATCTTTCATTGGCTTTTCATTTTAAAAATCTTCAAAATAATCATTTATATTGAGCTATTTTTTGTGTTTTCTCTGTTTTTATAATTGGGCTAGATAGATTTAGGTAGTTCCACACTGTTGCATAAGTCTCTGCAGTTGTCTTTGGCGCTATACCCTGTTATATGCTGGCTTGTTAACCCTATTCTTCAGTTCTTCTTCAAGTGCTGTCTCTGTGGGTGCTCCACTCTAGGTGTCGGTGCATCCCAGCACTGTTGATCAGAGATTTCGGTAGCAGTGCCTGGTCGGGACGCAGGCGCTCAGTTGATATCTCCCATCTCATTGGAATCTTCCTGAGCGCCTGCATCCCGCACCCCCCTCAGTTCCTTCTCAACCGTCCCCACCTGAAGATGGGACTCGGGGCAGTGCTACTTCTCTTCCCTGGTCTCTGTAGGAAAAAAGTAACAAAGAATATAGAAATAGTTATTAATTACATCCCAGTTGTTTCCCTTCCTTTAGTGTAGTTACATAGTTACTTAGTTAAAAAACAAAAACAAAAAAACTTTTCGCTTCAGGCTTGTCTCCTGCTGAGACACTTTCCGCTGCCGTTTCTAGTTCACAATGCCAGGGGCTTCAGGATACAAAAAGTGTGTTTCCTGTCAGGACTCCATGCCACGGTCCGATGGGCACTCACATTGTGTGAAGTGCCTCGGGGAAACCCACATTCCCGCAAAGTGCCTCCACTGTACGAGCCTGAAGTCAAGGGCTCGGCACGACAGGGACCTGCAGCTTAAAATGCTTCTGGTGGAAAAATCCCTGCAGCCGCTTTCGGAGACAGGGAATGTTAAACCCGCTCCTACATGCTCCCCGGCCAGATCTGAACTAATGGGGAGCATTGCTGCACCCTCTTTGGAACAGAGGCAAGAAGCACAGCAGTCTCATAGGAGAGACTCTGACAAGGGTAAAGGGTCTGCCGTGAGATCCTTACCCTCTGTGCGACAGCGCCACAGGCAGGCCCCTCAGCTCTTTCTAAAGCCTCAGCCATGGCTCCTGCAGACTGCAGAGGCAGGACATGACCTCCCGTACCGGGAAGGTTTCCACGGCACCGAGCGCCTCAGTGCTAAAAATAGCTGCGGTGCTGGCTGTGCACTCTGCCCCAGTGCCGACAAGGACGTCACCACCAACCCCCTCCGCGTTTAAAATAGCCGCAGTGCTGACGGCACGCTCTGCCCCGGTGCCGGGAAGAATGTCGGCACCGAGCCTGCCTCCTGCCCCAGCACCAGCAGCGGACCCCCTGCAGGGAACCTCCAACAGACCCGTGCACCGCTGACACTTTCACTTTCACTTGCTAATGTGCTACAGCACAGTCCAGGCTCAGCGCAGCCCAGGGAGGAGGAGCAACAGTTCCTCACTCAGTGTGACCTCTCAGTGCCACCTGAGCCTAACTCTCCGCTCCTGGATGCACAAGGCTCACTCTTCTAACAGCCCCTTTCACCACCTGGACTGGCTACCTTCACTGACAGCGAACCCGATATACAGCAGCAGGTGGAGTTCTCTCCACCTGCCTCTCCTCCTCCACCAGACCCTCTTCCACCTCAGGCTATGGTCCACAGCCACCAACCTCAGTTTCCCTACTTAGTTCCTCCCCCCTCCCCCCCGTGGACGGCACCTGGGTTCTCCTACCCTATGCCTTGGCCCCAGTGGTACCCTTGGCCACATCCTCCTACCACTCATCCTCAGACCTCTTCCACGAAACCACTACCTGCTTCTGTGCCTCGATCTCCAGCTCTGTCCACTTCTAGAATACCAGAACCCCTTCCTGAGAATGTAAGCTATGAACCATCTCCTGACTCACTGAACCCTAATTCTCCATCTGCTCCAGACGGAGCCCTCTCCCCCTGGCCTCCACAGAACATGGACGACTGTAAACAATTTCAAGAGCTTTTCAAGAGGGTGGCATTCAGTCAAGACATTCCCCTAGAAGAGGTTCAGGAGACACAACACAAACTCCTCAGAATCCTTCAACCCTCTGCACCCTCAAAGATCGCACTCCCTATAAATGAAGCACTCCTGGAACCAGCTGACACTCTCTGGCAAACTCCAGCTTCATTATTACCTAGCTGCAGAAAGGCTGAACTTAAATACTGTGTTCCTGCTAAGGATGCTGACTTCCTATTTTCTCACCCACAACCGAACTGTCTCGTCATAGATACAGTCACACAAAGGGCGAAACAGCCACAATATCCGCCCATCCTGCAAGACAAGGACCTTAAACGCCTTGACGTCTTGGATCACAGGTTTACAAGTCCTCCACTCTACAATTCAGGATTGCAAACTACTCTGCACTCCTCGCCAGCTATGACTTTGATAACTACAATAAACTTTTTGAATTTGCCTCCTACATTCCAGAGGATAGGAGAGCGGAATTTAAATCAATTCTGAGCGAGGGCCAATTGATTTCCAGAATGGCCCTACAAGCCTCTTTAGACATGGCGGACGCATTAGTCCGTACTACTGCAACTGCTGTGGTTATGCACAGATCTTCATGGTTTTCTACATCTGGCATCCCTAAAGATCTGCAGACCAAAGTGCAGGACCTCCCCTTTGATAAAGACAAACTGTTTTCCAAAAAAAACAATGAACTACTTCACGCTATGAAAGATTCTAGAGCAACACTGCACACCCTGAGTATTCACCCATCTCTTCCCAGGAGACGACGATACCAACCTTACCAAAGACCACACACACAACAATATTATTGGCCTCAACCCAAACCATATGATGTAAATAGGAATCGCTCTAGCCCCCTAAGCGCAGACAAAATCAAGCTCAAGCAACCACCTCCCACCCATCCGGGAATAAACAACAATTTTGAAATGTTGGTCGAGGGTCTGCACGACCACCCCTTGATTCCACAGCCTACTTGCCCATTTGGCCACCGTTTCCAGAGTTTCCAACATGCCTGGCAGCATATTACACAGGATCGCTGGGTCCTCGAAATAGTTCAGTCCAGTTACTCTATCCCATTCATATCCTATCCTCCTACTCTTCCCCCTTCCCCGTCCCTCTTCAGGGACCCCTCTCACTAGCACCTACTTCATGTAGAAGTGGTTCATCTTCTCCAGCTAGGCGCAGTGGAACCTGTGCCAACACAACATCGAGGGAAAGGGTTCTACTCCCTTTACTTCGTGACCAGAAAAAGACCGGGGATGAAGGCCTATACTAGATCTATGCCAACTGAACAAATTTTGAGGATACAAAAATTCAAGATGGTCACACTGGACACAGTAATTCCTGCACTGGATCAAGGGGACTGGTTCACAGCCCTCGACCTACAGGACGCTTATTTTCATATATCAATTCATCCAGCTCACGGATGCTTCCTATGATTCACGATCGGTCATGACCATTTTCAATACAGAGTTCTTCCTTTTGGCCTCTCCACAGCGCCGAGAGTCTTTTCCAAAACTCTAGCCGTGGTCGTGGCTCACCTCCACAAACATGGAGTCACACTTTTCCCCTACCTGGACGGTTATCTCATCAAGGGCAACTGCTATGGCGAGACACTTCAAGCTACTTGTTTCGCCATCTCCCTCTTTCACAGCCAAGGCCTCCAAATAAACATCCAAAAATCCACCCTGACACCTACACAACAGATTGAGTTCATCGGAGCTCATCTTGACTCAATCCAGAGCAGAGCCTCACTGCCATATCACAGATTCCTCGCTATCATGCAGCTCATACGCACGCTCTCTATTCGTCCCAAGACACAGGCAAGAATCTGTCCACAGCTCCTTGGTCACATGGCAGCCACCACCTTCGTGGTCCAGTATGCCAGGCTACACATGAGATATCTTCAGGGCTGGTACAATTCCAATTTCAAACCCAACAGAGACACCTTAGGGATGCTGCTAACTCCTCCTCCCAATGTTCTAGCTTCCCTACATGGGTGTACAAGACCAGAAAACCACTGCACAGGGGTTTCCTTCCAGCAACGATCCCCTACGCTCATGCTCACCACGGACGCTTCCCTAATCGGTGGGAGAGTGCATCTAGGTTGACACAGGGCACAAGGCTAGTGGTCCGCATCAGAGACGCACCGACACATAAATCTCTTAGAGCTCAGAGCAGTGAGGTGAGCATGCCTTCACTTTCTTTCCCTCATAAAGAACAAATCATTTCTGGTCCTAATAGACAACATAGCATGTATGTACTACATCAACAGACAAGGGGGAGCCCAATTACATTCCCTTTGCATGGAAGCCATCAGACTATGGAATTGGTGCATACAACATCAAATACAAATCATCGCTTCCTACCTACTGCCACAACACTACTGCTGACGCAGACACTTCTCAACAGAACACAAATGGGAACTGCATCCCGCAATACTTCAACAGCTCTTCTCCCTCTGGGGCACCCCATCAATAGACGTCTTTGCCACAACCCAGAATCGAAAATGTTGACTGTTTTGCTCCAGAGCGGGACTCGGGACTGCATCCCTAGGAGATGCGTTCCTCATCCCATGGCACAGCTCTCTCCTCTACGCCTTCCCACCAATCCCTCTGCTACACAGGGTTCTTCGGAAGTTCGTAGACGACAGGGCCTGGGTCATCCTTATTGCCCCAGATTGGCCAAGACAGACGTGGTATCCTTACCTACTCCGCATGTCCTCCCGTCATCCACAGGCTCTCCCCAACAGGCCAGATCTCCTTTCCCAGGACAACGGACGGGTTCTTCACCCCCAACTCCAAAAGCTCCACCTGACAGCCTGGTTCCTTCATGGTTCCAAACCCATGAACTAGCCTGTTCCAAGCAAGTCCGATACGTCCTCCTGCACAGTAGATAAGACTCCACTCATAAAACTTACCTGCAGAAGTGGAAGCGTTTCACCCTCTGGTGCTCACGTAATCACTTAACGCCCAATACTATGACCCTCCCTAACATTCTAGACTACCTCCTGAAACTAAAACAGGACAGACGTTTGCTCAGCTCCATCAAAGTACACCTGGCGGCCTTACTACCTTCCACGACCTGTTAGAAGGTTATTCACTCTTTACCCACCCCACGATAAAACGATTTCTCACGGGCCTGCAAAATCTGTACCCTGAAATTTACTGAACAGAAGCTACATGGAATCTTAACCTCGTTCTTCACACTCTCATGAAACCTCCATTCAAGCCTTTGGCTACCTCCTCTCTTCTCCATATGTCCATGAAGGTAGCTTTCTTAGTTGCAATAACATCAGCAAGGAGAGTAGGTGAAATAAGCACCCTGATGGCCCATCCTCCCTATACAATCTTCTCCAAAGACAAAGTCACTCTGAGACTACATCCTAAATTTCTCCCTAAGGTGGTATCCATCTTCCACCTTAACCAACCGATATACTTGCCTACTTTTTATCCCAAACCGCACAAGACTCAACATGAGGCATCCCTGCATACTCTCGACGTCAGGTGAACAATCGCCTTTTACTTAGACAGGACTAAGCCATTTTGTAAATCTCCATGACTCTGTCTCCATCACCAAAAGATATGGCTATCTCCAAACAATGTCTGTCCAAGTGGATCTCTGACTGCATTAGATCCTCTTACTGTATTCAAAATATTCAGCCTCCCAAAGGCATTAGAACTCATTCCACTCGAGCTATGTCGACATCCGTTGCCTTCCTACATAATGTACCCATTTCTGACATCTGTAGAGTGGCTTCATGGTCATGTGAACACATGTTTGCCAAACACTATGCTATCACGCAAGATACCATGGCAGACACCATAGTAGGCCATACAGTACTCTCCACAGTACTCACTGCTGCATCTCCAAAGTCCCACCGACCATGGTGGGAACTGCTGCACATTCACCTAGAGTAGAGCACCCACAGGGACTGCACTCGAAGAAGAAGGGGAAGGTATTCACCTTGCAGTAACTGAAGTTCTTCGAGATGTGTGTCCCTGTGAGTGCTCCACTCTCCACTCTCCTCCCCTCCACTTTAGAGTACTAGTATAATCGCTCCACGGTAGAGGAGGAACTGAGGGCGGTGCGGGACACAGGCGCTCAGGAAGATTCCAACGAGATGGGAGATACCAACTGAGTGCCTGCGTCCTGACCAGGCACTGCTACCAAAAATCTCTAATCAACGGCGCTGGGATGCACCGACACCTAGAGTGGAGCACCCACAGGGACACACATCTCGAAGAACTTCAGTAACTGCAAGGTGAGTAACTTCCCCTTCTGGTTTGTTCATTGATGTAATTAACATTATTAGATTTTAAAGCCAGAAGGATCATTAGAGCATCTAGTCTAACTTTCTGTATAATGCAAGTTATCAAACCTTACCCTTCCATCGTGCCAAGTAACTTGTATTTGACTAAAGCATGTTTTCCAGAAAGGCATCCAGTCTTGATATGAAGACATCAAAAAATTGAGAATCTACCAGTTGTCTTGGTAGTTTGTTCTAATTGTTAATCCCCCTTACTGTTAAAAATTTGTGCTTTATTTCTTATTTGAATTTGTTTGGCTTTAGCTTCCAGCCATCGGTTCTTCTTATGCCTTTATTTGCTAGATTCAAGAGCCCTTTAGTACACAGTATTTTCTCCCTGTGAGGGTACTTTCACCATAATACATCATAATCAAGTTACCTCTCAGTATTCTTTTTGATAAGCTAAACAGATTGAGGCCTTTACATCTCTCACTGTGAGGCATTTTTTTCCAACCTTTGAATCATTTTTATGAATCTTTTGTGCAGCCTCTTAAATTTTTCAACATCTGTTATAAATGTGGACACCAGAACTGTATGTAATATTCTAGTATCAATATCACCAGTGCTTTTTTCAGAGGTAAAATCTCCTCCCTGTTCCTATACACTACTCTCCTGTTTATGCATCCAAGGATTTCATTAGCTCCTTTTGTCATAGCATCACAATTGGAGCCCATGTGAAGTTGCTTGTCCACTTCGATCGCTAAATCCTTTTCAGAATCACTGTTGAGCAAGATACAGTCCCCCATTCTGTAGGTATAACCTACATTCTTTGGTTCTAGAGGTGTGACCTTGCACTTGTATTAAAATGCATTATGTTTGAATGGACCCAGCTCACCAAGTGATTCAGATTGCTCACTGTATGTAGGACCCTACCAGTTTCACAGTCCATTTTGATCAATTTCACAGCCAGAGGATTTAAAAATCGGTCAGTTTAATGTTTTCAGATGTTTACATCTGAAATTTCACAGTGTTTTAACCGTGGGGGGTCCCAATCCAAAAGGTACCTGGAGGTAGTCTGATTCCCCGCCCCCCAGAGGAGCTGTGAAGGGGAAGGACAAGTACTGTCCCTCCCCAGCCCAGCAGTGACTCGCAGTTAGGAGACCCTGGCTGGGGTCCTCCCAGCAGCAGTGGGAGATCGGACCCACCTCCACAAGCCTCCTCTGGCTGCAGGAACCTCTGGGGCTGTTTCCTGCAGAGTCTTTTCCTGTTTCCCCAGAGTTTCCTGCAGCAGGGGGAGGCACTATGGGGTGGGTCTGATCTCCCCCTGAGAGAGGCCATGCCACAGAAGGATAAATCCTGCCCCTCCACAGCCCAGCGGGGACTTGCAGCTAGGAGCCCTCAGCTGGGCGCTCCCAGCAGCATGGCGGGAGATCAGATTTCACAGGGAAGGGCTTATATCACAGTCTGAGACATGTTTTTCACAGCCGTGAAATTGGTAGGGCCCTAACTATATGACTGCCCTGTCCTTTTTATTATTTACCAATTCCACCGATCTTTGTGTTACCTGCAAATTTTATCAGCAGTGATTTTATATTACTTCCAGATTGTTGAAAATATTGAATAGCAATGGACCTAGTAGCAATTCCTGTGGAACTTCACTAGAAAAACCCAAATTCCATGATTATTTGCCATTGACAACTACTTTTTGAGATCTGTCAGCTAGTCAGTTCTTAATCCATTTAATATTTTGTGACAGGATCACCCCTGAGCTTGTGGCAAAGCGCTGCTGGGTCCTTGGGCAGATGTACAAGACAAAACTATTTTATTTGACTGTCATGCCCTTCTGGTGGGTACCGTCTGCAACAGCTGTACTGAGCAATAGCATGCAAGTCACTAGTCTTAAATCAAAATTATAATTCCATATGAGTCATATCTTCCCTCAGGGAGGCTCTCACAAGCAGCAGTCCTTCAAGCAATTCTTGACCATACCCAGGCATCTCTCACAGAGTGAGAGCAGGAGGTCTGGTCTCCCTCTCATCCACCTCTCAACTGATCTGGGTTCTCCCCACAAGCCTGACACTTATTGCGGCATAGTTGGGTTGGGCTGATTGAGTCCACAGAAGTGGCCAGGATGGAGATTTTATATCCCACCACATATGTGCTTAACAGAAATTGTATGGTGCTATGTTTTTAATCAGAATATTATGTGGCACTAAATCAAATGCCTTATCTTAGCAATATTTCTGTCTTGCTCCATCATGATAATCATGATGGAGCAAGATGTTGATCATGGATTAACATTCCTAGTATTTGAGTTAAGGTTATTCCATATTGGCACCCATTAGGACCAGTTAGTCAAGGCTTAAACTCCTTCTCTTAGAGAAAGTTTTAATGAAGCTACCTACCGTTAAAAAGCATATATGTTTAGGGTTAGGGTTAATTTAGAGCAACAAGACTATTTTGAAGACTAACTCCAAAAAGTCTTCAGGATTGAAGAAATCCAGAGGCAGTAGAGATGAGCTGAATTCAGCATTAATTACTTCTTCCTTGGTGTTGAAGAGGAAGTATGATCATTGCTCTGAGACTTGTTCAGAAAGCAAGAAAGCCTATGTTTTATAGTAAATTGACTGCTTCACTTTAAAGAGACTCAGTGCTGAACCTCCTTTGCTTTGAGCAGGATTGGGAGCAGAAGTGTGCTTTGATATTCACTTTGGTTTCACCCATCCTAATAGTGTCCTCTTGTTAATGGAGTATCCAGTACCCAATGACTGTGGGTCACTTCCCTTGGAAAACATTCTGACTGTGAGGACAAATCTGATTAGGAAGATGTGGGTGCTGATCCTGTCCCAGATAATTGACTGACATTAATTTGTCAACATCCCTAGATGAGGATGTAGCTATATTCTCAGTTTTTCCATTTGATGACCAAAACCAATTTCACTAGATGTCATCTAGGGTGGCAGAATGATTTTAGTGTGTCTCTTCAGGAGAAGACCCATCTTTTACTTGATGTTCTGGGATTCCTAGATTCACAGAATACAAGGTCATAAAGGACCACTATGATCTGACCTCTTGAATAATACAGGCGATTGGACTTCCCTGAATTAATTCCTGTTTGAACTAGAGCACATCTTTTAGAAGAAACGTGCAAACTTAATTTAAAAATTGTCAGTGATAGATAATCCACTACAACCCATGGCAAGTTGTTCCAGTGGTTAATTAACTTAAGTGTTAAAACTTTTCTATTTCCTTTATTTCCAGTTTGACTTTCTCTGGCTTCAACTTCTTCTTTGAGTTACTGTCCCTGTGTGTATTGTATGTGTGGGTAAGTGTGCGCACTGTGTGCCCAAGCCTGGAACTTCTTCATAGCAGTGTCTTTTGATCTGCATATGCACAGTGACTCTCCTTGTGCTCCCAACCGAGGGTATAAGAGGCAGTGGGGGTCAATGCTTCTCTAGTTCTTTCTTACAGCTGGATGGCCTGAGTTGGAATCATGTCATCCTTCGTTATTGCAGAATCTGAAAAATTTAATTGTACATAGTTTATATCTTACCTTAGGAATTTTAGTTAGTGTATAGTTTAATATAGAATAGAAAACTCCCCTTCCCATCTCCCCAGTTGAGGTGAAATCTTTCCTGGTCCCGAGAGTATGCCCAGGGTCCTGGGATTCAAGAACTGTGTCTCCTGCCCTCACTCCTTCTCCATCAGCGACGAGCATCACAGGTGCCTATACTCTCTAAGTGAGGCACATATCTTTGTGAAGTGCAATATCTGTAAATCCTTCTTGCCCAGAGCTAAAGATGCCTGAGAGCTGTGACTGAAAGTCTCTGATGGAAGAAGCTATGAGGCCCTGCTCTGACACAGGTCCAAGAGACCCCCTGTACATCTGCTTCAGCTGACCAGCAGTGCCTCTTCAAGCACAAGCATTGGAGCAAAGCCCTTAACAAACCAAGGGCTCATCACACAGGACTCCCCAAGAGAGTCAGAGACACTTGCATGAGCATAAGGACAGAACCCTGCATCGGATTGTCCAGGAGAAATGTGCTTCCTCCCCGAACTGGTCCAGGTTGGGTGAGACATTGTGTATGGAACCCTCAGAAGCAGCTCTGCCGAGACCCTCAGGCTGCAGGGTAAGGAGTGGGAAAAGAGGGATTCAACAGTGACTGACGGTGACCGGGGCAGAAAGACAAATACTTTCCAGTCCTATCTACGAGTGCAGGTATCATCTCGTCATTCCAAAGTCCGCCTGGCTCTGTCCCATGAACTGGGCCCTTTAGGCATTTGTACTGGAACTCCTTGGACTCTGGGCCATACAGAGACCTTTGTAATGCTGGAGGATATCTTCCTTCCTTACCTGCAGTCTCCACTCCTTTTGGGCCCTGCCCTCCTGAGAGACGTCCTTACCTCGGAGGAAGAACGGTTGCTGTTGTCTCAGGAGAGGCCTGTTTTCGATCCATTGGGCAGGAACTCCTCAGTACCAGCGGTACCATTGCTACCAATGCAACTGTCCTCAGAATTGGAGGACTGGAGAAGATAGCTGCACTAGTATCTCCGCAAAGGCTGAAGAGTCCTGACAGACAGCCAAGGCATTATTATCCCTCCAGTTATGAACCCCCACCCCGGGACACTTGGTATTGGTTCCTGCGGGGGGGTCCACCATGACCTATGGATTCTTCCTTCTGGCCTTATTGGGGCTCCCTGGTAGGAACTTCTCAGGAGTCATACCGCTTCTCCCCCTCTCATCAGCTGGTTCCGTCAATGTGTGAGGAGGAAGAACCAGACCTGGTTCCACTGGTACTGCTGGTTCTGATGGGATCTTCCTTATAGTCTCTGGACTCTGCAACCACTCCTTCATCATCCTCTCCACTGGATAAACACTGGCAATATCAGGAATTGTTGCGAAGGGTCACTAATGATCTACATATCCTGCTAGAGGAGGCTCAGGACCCTCAACATTGATTCCTGGACATTTTATAACCACAGGGACCAACCAGGAGGCCCTTCCAATCAATGAGGCCATATTAGAACCGGCCAGAGCATCTGGTACACACCAGGATCTCGTGCTCCTATGCCAAAAAGAGCCAAAAGATGCTATTTTGTGCTGGCCAAGAGTGCTGACTTCTTGTTTTCCCATCTGCACCTAAGTCGTTGGTGGTACAGGCAGCTATGGAGAGAGCTTGGCCACATTACCAAAAATCTACCCTGCCAAATAAAGGGTCAAAGAGACTGCACCTCCTGGGTAGGAACGTATTCTCCTTCAGAGGCCTCCAATTTCATATAGCTAATTACCACACTTTATTAGCAAAATACAATTTTAACCTACAGAACATTGCAGAATTTAAAGACAAACTGCCCATGGAAGACTGAGCCCAGTTTCTATCATCTCTGGACAAGGGAAAATTGGTAGCAAAGGTGGCTCTCCAGGCTGTGGTAGATGCTACAGATACAACATCCAGATCTTTGGCCAAAGGATCATGTGAAGGGACTTATGGTTCCAGTCATCCCAAGAGAGGCCCAAAATACTATACGAGACCTCGCCTTTGACAAGTCCAACTTTTTAAATGAAAAGACAGATGAGTCTCTACACTCTGTCAAGGACTCAAGATCCACCCTGCAATCCCTGGGGATTTACACTGCAGCCCACAGGAGAAAACACTAGAAACAGACCTTTAGACCACGAATACCCCCGTTTGCATACCCTGTACTACCAGTGTCTACCTGAACCTCCTCGTACATGACAAAGGATTTAGCGGTCCAATTTCTTAGCTCCCTCCACTGCTACACTCTCCAAACACTCCCAGCAACAGACCAGAGGCCCTTTTTTTGGCATGCACATCAAGACCCACGTACCACCACTGATGCCACCTACTTCTCTGGTCATCTTTCGAGACCATCTTACTTTATTGCCCACAGTTGGAACAAGATCACCATGGACACTTGGTTTCTGGAGATTATCCATGAGGGATACTCTATAGAGTTTCTTTCTTTCCCACCACACAAACCAGCTTCCCAATGCCACTTCAGGGACCCCTCTCACCAACTCATTCTTCACAGGAAGTGGAATCCCTGTAATGTCGGGTGTGACAGAGAGTGTCCCACTTCAATACCAGAGGAGAGGTTCTATTCCCCATATTTTCTAATCCCCAAAAAAGACAGAGGGTGGAGACCCCTCTTGGACCTTCAGCAGTTGAACATCTTTATCCGAAAGCTGAAATTCAGGATGATTACTCTGGCCTCTATAATCCCCTCCTTTCAGAAGGGAGTGTGGTTCACAGCTCTCGACATGAAGGACACGTATTTCTGTCAATTAGCCACTTTTTAATCCATTCAAAGTGTGCCATATTTTATATCATTCTAGTTTTTTTAATCAAAATGACACATGGTACCAAGTCAAATGCCTTATTGGTTTTCAGTTATCTGGTTTATTCTCCTTTCAGCCTGAGTGTTTGTCTGTAAGGCTACAGATTTGACAGGATGTTTGAGACCCTCAAATCAGCCATTGCTCCTGACCTTCTTATGGTGATCGTCTATCACAGTTTCTTGTATCGGGACATGGAATTAAAGACTTTTGGGTCCTAGAAACCATGATGTGTGGCTACTCAATCTAGTTCCACTCCCTGCTTCCTCCCAAGATATCTCTTTTAAGGGATCCCTCTAATGAGAAGATGTTGAGATCAAGTCTCTCCCCTCCTGAAGATAGTATCTGTAGAAAACATTGCAGAGGAGTACAGAGGGGGAAAAATCTATTCAGGGTACTCTTTTTGCGAAAGGATAATGGTCTTCACCCTAATCATGGACTTTGGAAAGTTAAACAGATACATCAAGAGTTTTAAGTTTCAGATACTCACTTTGTCTTTCATAATCCTTTCACTTTCCTTGTAAGATTGATTTGGGATTTTCAGTTTGAAAAATGTTTACTTTCGTATTGCAGTCAGGCCATTCCACTTTCAGTACCTCAGATTTTATAGAGTCATAGAAATGTAGGGCTGGAAGGCACCTTGAGAGGGACCCTGTATGTGAGGCTGAACCAAGTATACTTAGACCATCCCCGACAGGTGTATGTCTAACCTGTTCTTAAAAACTTTCTATTATGGGGATTCCACAACCTCCCTTGGAAGCATATTCCAGTGCTTTACTATCCATATAGTGAGAAAGCTTTTCCTAATAGCTAACTAAATCTCCCTTTCTGCAGATTTTACCCATTACTTCTTGTCCTACCTTCAGTGGACATAGAGAACGGTTGATCATTGTGCTCTTTATAGCAGTCCCTAGCTTAGATGAGTAATGAATTCAGCCATCTTGAAAAGTCTTAAAAGCCTCAGCAGAAGGAACTTGCAACCTATTTCAATCTGTGAATCTCCTCATACATTGAAAAAATCCTCAACGGTCCCATCCCAGGATCTCTTTAATTAGAGCCATTCTGGGCTAGATTCAGGCCAACACCTTCCTTCTGAAGTAAAAGGATTTTGAACCTCTCAGACCATATGTACTCTGTGTTGAAGCAGAACTCATGTCAGACAGTGAAATTTTGCCTCAGTTGCTGGGTCTCATGGCCTCCATGAAACATCCTTTGCTCAACTTTGGATGAGGCCACTTCAACACTTGCTAGTTCAGAACTTCAGGAGCCATTGTGGAATGTCTGTGAGCTTGACAATTACATCAGAAATCCTCTGGGTCTTCTTCAGGTTGGTTGTACATATATATTCCATTTGTGGTGCACATGAGCTGCGTACACTTGGGAGCAAAATCTTTTTGATCTTGCATATGACGTTATGCGTTGTATTGAGGTTGTAAAGGGAAGAGTGGGCCCAGCTGCCCCTCAGATCCTTTTTACCATCCATGGCTATGAGATGGAATCCCAGCAGTCTCTTTTGTCTTCATGCACACACTAAATCAGTTGTTGTGTATTTAATTTTAAATACTAATAGTTTATGTCATAAATATAAAGGGAAGGGTAAACCCCTTTAAAATCCCTCCTGGCCAGAGGAAAAATCCTCTCACCTGTAAAGGGTTAAGAAGCTAAAGGTAACCTTGCTGGCACCTGACCAAAATGACCAATGAGGAGACAAGATACTTTCAAAAGCTGGGAGGAGGGAGAGAAACAAAGGGTCTGTATCTGTCGTTATGCTGCTTTTGCCGGGGATAGACCAGGAATGGAGTCTTAGAACTTTTAGTAAGTAATCTAGCTAGGTATGTGTTAGATTATGATTTCTTTAAATGGATGAGAAAGGAACTGTGCTGAATAGAATGACTATTCCTGTCTGTGTGTCTTTTTTTGTAACTTAAGGTTTTGCCTAGAGGGATTCTCTATGTTTTGAATCTTATTACCCTGTAAGGTATCTACCATCCTGATTTTACAGAGGTGATTTCTTTACTTCTATTAAAAGTCGTCTTGTAAGAAAACTGAATGCTTTTTCATTGTTCTCAGATCCAAGGGTTTGGGTCTGTGGTCACCTATGCAAATTGGTGAGGATTTTTACCAAACCTTCCCCAGGAAGTGGGGTGCAAGGGTTGGGAGGATTTTGGGGGGAAAGACGTGTCCAAACTACGTTTTCCAGTAAACCCAGTTAGAGTTTGGTGGTGGCAGTGGAGATCCAGGGACAAGGGATAAAATTAATTTGTACCTTGGGGAAGTTTTAACCTAAGCTGGTGAAAGTAAGCTTAGGAGGTTTTCATGCAGGTCCCCACATCTGTACCCTAGAGTTCAGAGTGGGGGAGGAACCTTGACAGTTTATTTATTCATGTCATTAGAGTAGTTTTGCCTGTAGTCCCACAGGTTTACTCCTTACTATTTTTGTTTTTTAATTGTTTTGGTTTGAGAGGAAATATATTTCTCTGGTACCAGGATGTAGGAATGACTGAACCAAAGTCTCCTGTGTTCAATACTTCCCCTTCTGTGGTGAGACTATAATGTTCACAGGAGGATCACATAAGATTCCTCTTTTGCCTCAGAGAGGAGCATATCCCCAATAAATGCTTCATTTGCAAGTTTTTTTCAAAAAGGTAAAGAGAGGCTTGTCTCAAATTATTTCTCTCTCAGAGGGCTATGTGGCTCTCATCAGACCTGACCAAACATGAAAGTCTGAGTCCAGAAGTGCCCTAATGAGCTCTGGATCAGCCGCTAGCTCCATAAACAGATGTAGCCCTAACTATGGACAGTGGTGGATTATCGCATGGGCCAATGGGGCCTGTGTCCAAGGGCCCCGGCCAATTTGGGGGTCCCGCAGGAATGGCGAGAACTTTCCCCCCACTGCCCTGCTCCTCATGTCCCCCCTGCCCCGCTTCTCCTCTGTCTTTCCCCTGAGGCCATGCCTCCAGCCCAGCTGGCAGCCTGTGGAATGGCTAGCAATCCATATTTCCTCCACCCCCAGGCAATGCTGGCTGAGCAGCTGAGGTGGCCCGAGTCCATTCCTGCGACGTGCTGTGCCACGCTGGACGAAGCCCCATACATCCGACTGAGCATACAGAGAAAATTTCTGAGGAGGAACTTCCTTCTGTGGAGGAATACACTACACCAGCTGTCATCTCATCATTGTCCCAGACGAAGCCGTGGTTTCATGCACACCAATCCAGTTGGATGACTAAGACCTTTGAGGACTTAAACAGTCATATTGAGGAGTCTCTGGAAACACCTGTGGACGTACTAGAAGAGAGCTCCCACAATCTCTTTGATGTACTGCATATTTCCACGCCTGGTCAGCTACTGCTAGCTCTTAATGACAAAAAACATCTGGCAAACTTTGCAAGTGTTGCACCAATCTCTGAGAAAGAGGAGAAGAGGTACCAGGTGTTGTCCACTGGACTTGTATACCTGTCTGCGCACATATACTTGGTTCCATGGTGGTTGCAGCAGCACAGGAGAGGAACAAACAACATCCAAAAATGACACCATTGAACAAGGAGCCCAAACAGCTGGATTTTTTTTGTGAGGAAGAACTATTCACAGCCACTCTGAAATTAAGAATTGCTAACTATCAAGCACTGTAAGAGAGGTATGATTACCGAAATTGGCATAAGTTCTCAGACTTCATTAACAGACTTCCTCAATAATAACAATATCTACCTCTTATATAGCACTTTTAATCAGTAGATCTTCAAGTACTTTACAAAGCAGGAGTATTCAAATCTTTGATTACTGAAGGGCAGCTTATAGCTCAGATGACTCTCTAGGCTTCATTAGACACCTCCACCACTGTGACTCAGTCCATGGCAACCTTGATCACCATGAGGAGAGTATCTTGGCCTCAGTATTCAGGCATCCCAACGGAGGAGAAGATGAGAATTTAAGACATCCCTTTTGAGAGTTTTAAACTCGTAAGCAGAAAGATAGATGACATTCTGCATTTGTCAAAGGACCCTTCTAGAAACAGTGACAAAGCTCTGTCCTTGTCTCTGGGGGTCCCGCGTTTCCTGGCGGATTTCACTAGCCTCAGAGGCTCACTGTGACCCTCCATGTAGCCCTTCTCTCTCTAGAGGCAAGGGTCATAGCTTACTGAGCCATTTTCATCATAAGCCAGCAAGGGAGATGAGGAGAAGCAACCCTCCCTCACACAGTCTCTATTGTCTCCCAGTCTCAGTGATTAATCGGGGAGAGGAGGGAGGAGCCCGGGCCCGCCCTCTACTCTGGGCTCCAGCCCAGGGACCCTAATAGTAGCAGCTATGGTAGCTGACTTTTTGGAAATAGGACGTGTACAATTCCCTGGGCCACTTCCCCACTGCAGCCCTCACTCAATATCTCCTTCACCATTACCTTAGGGCCTCCGTCCTTGTGCCTGATATGGATTTGTACTGCTTAGTTCTGCCAGCAGAGTGGCTTCCTCCTACAGCTCCTGCTACGTGCGCCTCACTGACTAATTGGGAGGCTTTTAACTAGTTCCAGCCAGCCCTTGACTGGCTTTAGGTGTCTCAATCAACCTAACTATCTCCACTGCTTTCTAGAAGGATCTTAATTGGCCCCAGGTGTCTTGATTAACCTGGAGCAACTGCCATTTGGTTACCATGGTACCAGGGATTTGTTTAGCCTGGGGCTAACATACCTGTTCCTCACTACTTTACTATAGCCATCTGGCTTTGCCCTGTCACAAAACATATACATCAGCTCCTAAAAGGAAGCAGGGATGATTACAGTCATATTTTAGGCAGAGAACATTCTTGAATGCCTTTTACCATCAGTGGCTCTATAAACCTCCAAGAGGCAGTGCTTCCAAAACAGGAGACCTCTGACGTCTACATCAGCCACCTATCATGCTGTGACCACTTCAAAGCAATCCTTTTGGTGTGTTGGTCGATGGTTGTCCAGCAATCAGTCCACAAGACCTTTACCATTTCTTCCTCCCATTTGGGGACTGCCTTTATTATTTTCGAGGAGCATGAAGCCTTATAACATCAGACTGCTGAGTTCTAGAAATAATCTTGGTGGGGTAGTTGTGTACACTGCCTACCACTCACCCCCTTTCCCTGCTGTGATTCAGGCATTCTTCTCACTTCAATAAGTGCAATCCCTTCTTGATCTAGGAGCAAGAGAGGAATTTCCATTTCAGTACAGGGGGAAGGGTTATTATTCCAATTATTTTCTAATACGAAAGAAAAAGGGGATAGCATCATATCCTGGATTTGAGGTGTCTCAATGCCTTCTTTTGCCACTTCAACTTCAAAGTGGTAACTATGGGCTCCATAATTCCATTGATAGATCTACAGGACTGGATTCTAACTCTTGCTTTGCAAGATGCATACTTCCATATCTCCAGTCACACCTCTCATGGAAAATGCCAAAGGTTTCAAGAAGGAGAGCCTCACTACCAATTCAGGGTTCTACACTTTAGACTATTGACAGCACTGAGCATCGCCAAATGCTTATCAGTGTTAGTGGCTCACTTCAGAAATGAGGAGTAACAGTAACCCTGGTCCGAGGGAAGTAACATCAACAATTGGAGAATTCCATTCATCAAATTTTCTGACACTTTGTTGAGTTAGGCCTGAAAATCAACAACAACAAAAATTCCATGATAGAATCATCAAGGTCTGATGCTTCTTTTGGCAGAGTGGTACTACAATCTTTAAGTAGATTCCGAGCACCCATCTCCTTGCATCAGGTCACTGCTTATGAGACACCAAGAGCGGACTATATGTGGACAAGCACTTGAAGAAGAAATGGTTACTTTCCGTACAGTAAGTGTCATTCTTAGATGTGTTGTCAATATATATCTCCTACGACCAGCCATCTCCCTATTGTGAAATCCTGTAACACGGGTTCTGTCTTAGCAAAGGGATTGGGGGGCAGTTGGGACAGCTCCATCCTTTATGCCCATGGTACAGGACACAAGGACACGTCAGACACTGTATGACCCTGTCATAAATATAAAGGGAAGGGTAAACCCCTTTGAAATCCCTCCTGGCCAGGGGAAAGCTCCTCTCACCTGTAAAGGGTTAAGAAGCTAAAGGTAACCTTGCTGGCACCTGACCAAGATGACCAATGAGGAGACAAGATACTTTCAAAAGCTGGGAGGAGGGAGAGAAACAAAAGGTCTGTGTGTCTGTCTATATGCTGGTTTCTGCCGGAGATAGACCAGGAATGGAGTCTTAGAACTTTTAGTAAGTAATCTAGCTAGGTATGTGTTAGATTATGATTTCTTTAAATGGCTGAGAAAAGAATTGTGCTGAATAGAATAACTATCTCTGTCTGTGTATCTTTTTTGTAACTTAAGGTTTTGCCTAGAGGGGTTGTCTATGTTTTTGAATCTAATTACCCTGTAAGATATCTACCATCCTGATTTTACAGGGGGGATTTCTTTATTTCTATTTACTTCTATTTTTATTAAAAGTCTTCTTGTAAGAAAACTGAATGCTTTTTCATTGTTCTCAGATCCAAGGGTCTGGGTCTGTAGTCACCTAGGCAAATTGGTGAGGCTTTTTACCAAACCTTGTCCAGGAAGTGGCGTGCAAGGTTTTGGGAAGTATTTTGGGGGGAAAGACGCGTCCAAACGGCTCTCCCCAGTAACCAGTATTAGTTTGGTGGTGGTAGCGGCCAGTCCAAGGACGACGGGTGGAATATTTTGTACCTTGGGGAAGTTTTGACCTAAGCTGGTAAAGATAAGCTTAGGAGGTTTTTCATGCAGGTCCCCACATCTGTATCCTAGAGTTCAGAGTGGGGGAGGAACCTTGACAGACCCCAAAAGTGCCTGTGCACCAAGTAAGGAATTTCTACAACTCACCGTCAAGGATGATGTCCTTGAGAAGAAGCAGGGTTGTGCTCAGCCAAATTAACTCAAAGAGTTCTAAAACAAAAGGAGTACTTGTGGCACCTTAGAGACTAAACAATTTATTTGAGCATAAGCTTTCGTGAGCTACAGCTCACTTCATCGGATGCATACTGTGGAAAATACAGAAGATGTTTTTATACACACAGACCATGAAAAAATGGTTCTCTCCCCCCACCCCACTCTCCTGCTGGTAATAGCTTATCTAAAGTGATCACTCTCCTTACAATGTGTATGATAATCAAGGTGGGCCATTTCCAGCACAAATCCAGGTTTTCCCCCACCCCCCCAAAACCTACTCTCCTGTTGGTAATAGCTTATCTAAAGTGATCACTCTCCTTACAATGTGTATGATAATCAAGGTGGGCCATTTCCAGCACAAATTGGGGGGCGTGGGGGGAGAAAACCTGGATTTGTGCTGGAAATGGCCCACCTTGATTATCATACACATTGTAAGGAGAGTGATCACTTTAGATAAGCTATTACCAGCAGGAGAGTGGGGTGGGGGGAGAGAACCATTTTTTCGTGGTCTGTGTGTATAAAAACATCTTCTGTATTTTCCACAGTATGCATCCGATGAAGTGAGCTGTAGCTCACGAAAGCTCATGCTTAAATAAATTGGTTAGTCTCTAAGGTGCCACAAGTACTCCTTTTCTTTTTGCGAATACAGACTAACACGGTTGTTACTCTGAAACCAGTTACTAAAACAGTTAATAGTGTACTGGATCTCACAGAAATGCAGTCACCCAGAAACAGATTTGTTTGTCATCAATATTTATGTGAAATGTTCAAGAATATGATCGAGGGCATGATGGACATACATTTTCTCTCAGTAATTTTCCTTTAGAGTTGGAACAAAGCCTTGATTATTCAAGTAATTGGGAAAATAAAACAAAATAAAGCCAGAGTCCTTTTGGATACATCTTCACAGGCTGTGGCAGCCTGCAGCGTTGATCTTGGAAGTCAACAGCAAGCTGGCATGTTAACAGACTCACGAGGGTTGTGCTACAATGCAAAAAATAGCTGTGTAGACAGAGCTTTTAATTTGTGACATGGGCTGGAGCTTGTGCTCTGAAGCCCCCCTCTAACCTTCAGAACCTAAACTGCAATATCTACACACCTGTTTTTAGCACTTGGAGGCTCACTGCTGCAGCTTGTGTAGACATACCCTTTGATTGCACCAGGTTGGGCCAGACATTCAGTGTTCACAGAACTCCAAAAGCTGTCTTGAGAAATGGCTATATCTCCTTGTATCTCCTGTTGACTTAGCCTAATTCAACATTTCAATCTCAAATCTCTTAATTTAACTACTAAGACCATGGTGAGTCTAACTTCATCTGCCTTGCTTGTTCTGCTAATGTACAGCTTATACTTCTCAGTGTAGAAAATCATCTATATTAAAAATGCTACTTTCAAAAATACAAAATATTCTGGCTCTGATTTTTCAATCCTAGAATATATGCTTTACCTTAAATTGTTAAGTCTTTCCATATCATGAATTCATGTGCTTTTCTCAGCAATTTCTGTGTACTGTTTCCCTGTGGGCTGATGCTGTAAGGGTCATCGTTGATAGAATTTCTTCAAAGAACTGATCAATCTTTCCTCCATTTAAAGTCCCTGTTTTGATCTGGGATCTCAGTCGAATCCTCACGAGGATGAAGAGGGATAATTTGAGCCGTTGGGAGAGATCTCTCTGTGTCACATGTCTCTAAACAAAGCTTTTCTCCTCGCAATTGTATCTGCCAAAAGATTTGATCGTAGTGCAGGCTGACTAATCTTCCTTTCACAGACTCAGAGCTCACTCCACTAAGGCTAAGGAAGATTCCATGGCCTGCCTTTGTAACATCTCTACTAAAAATAGGTAGGGCTGCTATTTTGAGTTTAATACACGCTTCTACTCTGCACCACTGTCTTGACTTAGGGTATGTCTGCACTGCAATAAAAGACCCACATCATGACCACAGCTGGCCCAGGTCAGCTGACTTGGGCTCGAGAGGCTTGGGCTGTGGCTCTATAAAATTGCAGTGTAGATGTTCAGGCTTGGGCTGGAGTCTGGGCTCTGAGACCTCGCAAGGGCAGAGTCTCAGAGCCAGGCCTTCTGTCTCAGCCCAAACGTCTACACCAGCAGTCCCCAAACTTTTGAGGGTCGTGTCCCCCCTTACCCTGTCTATGCCCACCCCAAAGTTGGGCCGGGAGTAGGGCCATGGCTCCAGGGGAATGGGGATGCAGGGAGCTGAGGCTGGGCCCCAGCTGGGAAGTGGATCTGGGGCCAGGAGCACTGCTGTGGCCAGAGGCTGGAAGTGGGCACAGGAGTGGAGCTGCAGCTGGGCTGCTGTGGGGGCTGGTAGCAGGCCCGCAGCCAGGTGTAGCTCCACTCCCAGCCTTTGTCCCCAGCCTTGGACCTGGGCCAGGAATGGAGCTGTGGCCAGCAGCTGAGGCTGGGGGCTGGCATGGGGCTGGGTGGCACTCTCTCCCACCCCCACAGGGGCTGGTCCAGCCCCTCTGTGCCCCTCTGGACGTTGGTCCACGTCCCCCTAGAGAGGCGTGCCCCATACTTGGGGGACCTTGGGTCTACACTGCAGTTTTATAGCTGTGCAGCCTGAGCCCTGTGAGCCCAAGTCAGCTGACCTGGGCTCTGAAACACAGTGCAATGGATTTTTAATCACAGTGTAGAACATACCCTTAGTTCCCATGATAGATGTTTGTTTTGGGAGGTGAGTTTTTAGTCTCTATTCAACTAGTACTTCTCCATCCACCTCTTCTTGTGGTTTGTACTGCTAGCTAAACTCTCACAAGTAGTGGGCACATGCAGAGGGCGCTATGCAGAAGAAAATTTTAGTTTACACTAGTAACTGGAGTTCTCTGAGAGTGTTGCCTCTGCATATTCACACTACCAACCCATATCCCCGTCTTCCTGACAGTTCTTAGGTGAGATTTGAACTCTGAGATTTAGCAGAAGGAAATGAGATAGTTGGGGACTGCATCTCTTATATATAACTTCAGCCCTGGATATTTGGTAATGTGAGAGAGAGTTCATGTAGCACTCAATGGACACTGCTCTTTTAGAAGGTTCAGAAGTCCTGCAGCATCCAAGGACACATCCCACAACTGTGACTGTACAAAGACAACACTCTCAAAAAACTCCAATTATGATTAAATAAACTGTTATTCAAAAGACAGCACCTCTGTTACTTGTGATTGACTATTCTGATTTGAAAACTGAAAACAGAATAGAAGCAGAATGGAAGTGCAGTTAAATTTATATTCCCTTTAAATAAAACTGATACATTCTTTTTCTTTGCTGCAGAACATTTATCCTTATGACACTTTTCAGTTTTAAGTTATTAATTATAATTAAGACTGTCCAGTTTCCTAGAATAGATTGAAGGGAGCTATTACTAGGAAATACAATGAGTTTGGGTTTCTTTCAGTGGCACATTGAGCACAGTTGGGACTGTTGCTTAGAGACAGTCCTAACTTGCTTCATATCAATCCTGCTGGGAACCATTCCCGGTTCATGCAGCTTGTCTTCTCAATATGTCCAGCTTTCCCTCACTGCCTGTTCTGTATGCATTCTCATGCAAGGAACCTGCGAAAGAGAGGTGTCAGACATATGGAGAGTGTATTTCTCAAGAGAGGCTGGCATGGAGCCTAAAGTTGGTCTGTACTCAGATAAGAGACTGGGAGTGGAGAGAGGAGCTTTCATTACTTGATACTCAGTTGAGACAGGGGAGGGAAAAGTGGGACACTCAGCAGTGGGAAGGAGTTGGGGCCACTTCAAGAGAAGAGTTGGAGTATGGTTGTCCTCAGGACTCTAAAAGTAAAACCTTTCAAGCAGAATTTTTTGCTCAAATGTGACATAACAGTATGGTGTACAATGGCTAACACTGAGTTATTTTATAGCCTCATCTTGGTTTTTTTCCTTTTTTTAACAAAACAGTAATTATATCTCCAGCTGCACATCAAAAATTACATCTTTACGTTTTGTAGTCTAAGAAGAAATATTAGATAATACATCCACAACAACAATGAATATATAATTCGCTATTTTAGTGTACTGAGGGCCAAATTTTCAAAGGCCCGTATAATGATAAAACCAAACACATAGACAATTGCGGGGCAAAATCCTATAGGTGCATGTACATACTGATACTTGTGCATGGAATTACTCAATTTGTCCATACAGTTGTGGGAAGTACACATATATTTGATGCAGCTCTTTCATGGTGTGGTTATGATGGAGTGTTTATCCCTTACCAGTCCTAAAGAAGTAAAGGGGCCCAATAGGGGCCAATTAAACTAGAAAACTCCACCTGGAGGGACACTTAGGCTTAACTGACAAGCACTAATTGAAGATAGAGCCCATCTGGGCAGGAGTAGGTGAGGCTTGTATAAAGCCAGGAAGTGAGAGCAGAAGAGAGCTTCAATGTGGAAGTCTGCAATCACTTTCTTTGCCTAGTGAGGAGAGAAGAAGAAATCTCATGGGGGAGCAGAAACTCTGGGATTCTGACCCTGAGGGATGGGGGTTTACCCAAAGGGGTGGAGAAGGAAAGCCTGAGAAGGTAGGGTAGGAAGAAGCCCAGGGAAACAGCTGCCAAAGTCGATACAATCCCCATCTTGGCAGATGTTTCCCTGGGCTTCTTTCTATCCTGCTTTCTTAGGGTTTCTTTCCTCACAACTTCTCTGGGGTTGACCCTTCTTCCAAGGCTTGGATCCCAGGGCTTATTTTCCACATTGGGTTTCCTCCTCCCCACCTCTGCTCCTGGAGAATGACTTCAGACTCTCTCCCTGCATCCTCCTTCTATTACAAACCTCCTCTAATCATTTTCCATCGTCTCCCTCAGCTGGATGTCGTGCAATTAGTAATTATAATTCCCTGAGTCTCCTGTCAGGTGCAACTGTAGAGGTTAAGTGTCCCCTCCTTGACCACCTTAACCCCTTCAGGGCTAATGTGGGGTGAACACCCCATTACAGCAGAAATTTCAAAATTTGGCCTTTTAGGTTAACAACTTTGACACATTAAAAATGTGATATATAATATTAAAGTTGTTTCACTGATGAGATAAAAAAGACCATTTATTAACTGAGAGTTTAAACTACCCACAGCAATTTCTGGCTAGCAGTCCCTCTCTGACTGAAATCAGAGCAGAAATTCTTCATTATGCTACTTTTGAACAAGAGATTGAGGATTTAAAACCTACAATTATTGTGGGTCCAGTTGAATTACATACAGGTATGAAAATTTCTCTTTTTTCTTTGTACATAATATATGATATAATAAATTAATATAATATTTATATTTAGGGCCCTGACAAATTCATGGTCCATTTTGGTCAATTTCACAGTCATAGGATTTTAAAAATAATAAATTTCATGATTTCAGCTATTTAAATCTGAAATTTCACAGTGTTATAATTGAAGGGGTCCTGACCCAAAAAGTAGTTAGGGGCGGGGGAGATCCTCAAGGAGGGATTGTAGTATTGTTACCATTACTTCTGTGCTGCTGCTGGCAGGGCTCCACCTTCAGAGCTGGTTGCCTGGCCAACAGCCACCGCTCTCCAGCCACCCAGCTCTTAAGGCAGTGCAGAAGTAAGAGTAGCAATACCAAAAAAAGCGAGGCGAACTCTTAACAGTCATGATACCTGGTTCTCTAGGCTTGAAAAGATGTGACTCCTGCTGTGATGCAATGCCAGTCTCCAATGGCCACTCTATATGTGTCCGATGTTTGGGGGAGACACATATCCCTCAAAAATGTGCCCATTATAGTAACTTGAAAGCCAGGGCATGATGCAACAGAGACCTTCACCTCATAGAATCATAGAATATCAGGGTTGGAAGGGACCCCTGAAGGTCATCTAGTCCAACCGCCTGCTCGAAGCAGGACCAATTCCCAGTTAAATCATCCCAGCCAGGGCTTTGTCAAGCCTGACCTTAAAAACTTCCAAGGAAGGAGATTCCACCACCTCCCTAGGCAACGCATTCCAGTGTTTCACCACCCTCTTAGTGAAAAAGTTTTTCCTAATATCCAATCTAAACCTCCCCCACTGCAACTTGAGACCATTACTCCTCGTTCTGTCATCTGCTACCATTGAGAACAGTCTAGAGCCATCCTCTTTGGAACCCCCTTTCAGGTAGTTGAAAGCAGCTATCAAATCCCCCCTCATTCTTCTCTTCTGCAGGCTAAACAATCCCAGCTCCCTCAGCCTCTCCTCATAAGTCATGTGTTCTAGACCCCTAATAATTTTTGTTGCCCTTCGCTGGACTCTCTCCAATTTATCCACATCCTTCTTGTAGTGTGGGGCCCAAAACTGGACACAGTACTCCAGATGAGGCCTCACCAATGTCGAATAGAGGGGGACGATCACGTCCCTCGATCTGCTCGCTATGCCCCTACTTATACATCCCAAAATGCCATTGGCCTTCTTGGCAACAAGGGCACACTGCTGACTCATATCCAGCTTCTCGTCCACTGTCACCCCTAGGTCCTTTTCCGCAGAACTGCTGCCTAGCCATTTGGTCCCTAGTCTGTAGCGGTGCATTGGATTCTTCCGTCCTAAGTGCAGGACCCTGCACTTATCCTTATTGAACCTCATCAGATTTCTTTTGGCCCAATCCTCCAATTTGTCTAGGTCCTTCTGTATCCTATCCCTCCCCTCCAGCGTATCTACCACTCCTCCCAGTTTAGTATCGTCCGCAAATTTGCTGAGAGTGCAATCCACAGAATCCTCCAGATCATTTATGAAGATATTGAACAAAACCGGCCCCAGGACCGACCCCTGGGGCACTCCACTTGACACTAGCTGCCAACTAGACATGGAGCCATTGATCACTACCCGTTGAGCCTGACAATCTAGCCAGCTTTCTACCCACCCTATAGTGCATTCATCCAGCCCATACTTCCTTAACTTGCTGACAAGAATACTGTGGGAGACTGTGTCAAAAGCTTTGCTAAAGTCAAGAAACAATACATCCACTGCTTTCCCTTCATCCACAGAACCAGTAATCTCATGATAAAAGGCGATTAGATTAGTCAGGCATGACCTTCCCTTGGTGAATCCATGCTGGCTGTTCCTGATCACTTTCCTCTCATGCAAGTACTTCAAGATTGATTCTTTGAGGACCTGCTCCATGATTTTTCCAGGGACTGAGGTGAGGCTGACTGGCCTGTAGTTCCCAGGATCCTCCTTCTTCCCTTTTTTAAAGATTGGCACTACATTAGCCTTTTTCCAGTCATCCGGGACTTCCCCGGTTTGCCACGAGTTTTCAAAGATAATGGCCAATGGCTCTGCAATCACAGCCGCCAATTCCTTCAGCACTCTCGGATGCAACTCGTCCGGCCCCATGGACTTGTGCATGTCCAGCTTTTCTAAATAGTCCCTAACCACCTCTATCTCCACAGAGGGCTGGCCATCTCTTCCCCATTTTGTGATGCCCAGCGTAGCAGTCTGGGAGCTGACCTTGTTAGTGAAAACAGAGGCAAAAAAAGCATTGAGTACATTAGCTTTTTCCACATCCTCTGTAACTAGGTTGCCTCCCTCATTCAGTAGGGGGCCCACACTTTCCTTGGCTTTCTTCTTGTTGCCAACATACCTGAAGAAACCCTTCTTGTTACTCTTGACATCTCTCGCTAGCTGCAGCTCCAGGTGCGATTTGGCCCTCCTGATTTCATTCCTACATGCCCGAGCAATATTGATCCTCAAAATGATCCTAATGGAAAAGTCCCTTCAGCCTACTGATATGGGACCAAACCCAACATCAGCAGATGGCTCCCCAGGCAAAACCTCTGCTAAAGAAAGTGCTCAGTCTTCCTAAGTTTCTAGGAAGTGAGCTGCGACCTCCCCTCACAGGGACACGCAATAAAAGAAGAGGTCCCCAGTGAGGTTGCCGTCCTCTGTGCTGAGCTCAGCTAGAGTTAGCATTTTTGAGGCTCCGGGCACCTCTGGCACTGTCCCTTCATGGACCCCTGCTGAACCCCACCACACCGATAAGGAGTTGAGGCACAGACCCACCTTCTCTTCTATGGCACCAACCACCCCAGTGTTTGACACAGTACCGAGACCCGTACCATTGGCAATGCTGCCAGCACCGACGGAGTCATCGGCACTGACTGACAGACTGAGAATGGCACCGACTGTCCTGATGAAGGCTACATGTAAATCTGTCACAGCACTGACCAAATCTACAACAGTGGCACCGTTGACACCGAAACAGGCAACTCTGCAACAGTTTCTGCACCACAGAGACATTGCTGTCTCTTCAGTGCCACAATCATCCATGCTCAGCACTGATGGATCTCCAGGCTGAATATTGGAGCAGATACCCCGTTACCTGCTCCCCCACCCATCTCCAGTGATGATGATGGTGATTTTCATGGGAACCCCTTCGCCTCCGAACACTCCTCTCCCATGGAACATGGACCTCTATGGAAAGCCATGAAAACTAAGACCCGTCAGAGTCATGAAATGCAGCAATGGTATGGGCAACCCTGGATCTGTCCATCAATGCCCTGTCCTATGCAGTGGCCCCCCCCACCCCCCCGGGACTCATGAGTGATGTATAGGGCTCACTACACCAGACCGCTGACTCCAACCAGGGTGAAATCGGATCACCTCCACCATCCCCAAGCCAGGAGACATCGGAGGCACCAGAGGGCTTAGCAGAAGAGAGGGAAGAAGACACAGACCAAGACAGCATTTCACCTACCCAAAACTCATCCTCTTTCCCCGATGAAGCAATAATGCCACTGTCTCCAACCACGGTGAAACAATTCCAGGAGCTCTTTAAAAGAGTAGCCATCAGCCAAGACATACGACTGAAGGAGATGCAAGAAATCCACCACAAGCTGCTGCAAATCCTACACACATCTGCATAATCTAAAATAGCACTACCAATAAATGATGCAATAATGCTACCGGTGGAGAACATTTGGTAGAGGCCTGTGTCATAAATATAAAGGGAAGGGTAAACCCCTTTAAAATCCCTCCTGGCCAGAGAAAAAATCCTCTCACCTGTAAAGGGTTAAGAAGCTAAAGGTAACCTCGCTGGCACCTGACCAGAATGACCAATGAGGAGACAAGATACTTTCAAAAGCTGGGAGGAGGGAGAAAAACAAAGGGTCTGTGTCTGTCTGTATGCTGCTTTTGCCGGGGACAGAACAGGAATGGAGTCTTAGAACTTTTAGTATGTAATCTAGCTAGGTATGACAGGTTTCAGAGTAACAGCCGTGTTAGTCTGTATTCGCAAAAAGAAAAGGAGTACTTGTGGCACCTTAGAGACTAACCAATTTATTTGAGCATGAGCTTTCGTGAGCTACAGCTCACTTCATCAGATGCATACCGTGGAAACTGCAGCAGACTTTATATATACACAGAGAAGGAGGTGCTGTTGTCATCATGAATAGGTCGGAATATGAACAAGAGGCTGCTCGGCAGCTCTCCAACACGAGTTTCTACAAGCCATTACCCTATGATCCCACTGAGAGTTACCAAAAGCAACTACAGCATTTGCTCAAGAAACTTCCTGAAAAAGCATAAGATCAAATCCGCACAGACACACCCCTGGAAACCTGACCTGGGATATTTTATCTACTACCCAAGATCCATAAACCTGGAACTCCTGGGCGCCCCATCATTTCAGGCATTGGCACCCTGACAGCAGGATTGTCTGGCTATGTAGACTCCCTCCTCAGGCCCTACGCTACCAGCACTCCCAGCTACCTTCGAGACACCACTGACTTCCTGAGGAAACTTCAATCCATCGGTGATCTTCCTGATAACACCATCCTGGCCACTATGGATGTAGAAGCCCTCTACACCAACATTCCACACAAAGATGGACTACAAGCCGTCAGGAACACTATCCCCAATAATGTCACGGCTAACCTGGTGGCTGAACTTTGTGACTTTGTCCTTACCCATCACTATTTCACATTTGGGGACAATGTATACCTTCAGATCAGCGGCACTGCTATGGGTACCCGCATGGCCCCACAGTATGCCAACATTTTTATGGCTGGTTTAGAACAACGGTTCCTCAGCTCTCGTCCCCTAAAGCCCCTACTCTACTTGCGCTATATTGATGACATCTTCATCATCTGGACCCATGGAAAAGAAGCCCTTGAGGAATTCCACCATGATTTCAACAATTTCCATCCCACCACCAACCTCAGCCTGGTCCAGTCCACACAAGAGATCCACTTCCTGGACACTACAGTGCTAATAAACAATGGTCACATAAACACCACCCTATACCGGAAACCTACTGACCGCTATTCCTACCTGCATGCCTCCAGCTTTCACCCTGACCACACCACAAGATCCATCGTCTACAGCCAAGCTCTGCGATACAACCGCATTTGCTCCAACCCCTCAGACAGAGACAAACACCTACAAGATCTCTGTCAAGCTTTCTTACAACTACAATACCAACCTGCGGAAGTAAAGAAACAGATTGATAGAGCCAGAAGAGTTCCCAGAAGTTACCTACTACAGGACAGGCCTAACAAAGAAAATAACAGAACGCCACTAGCCGTCACCTTCAGCCCCCAACTAAAACCCCTCCAACGCATTATTAAGGATCTACAACCTATCCTAAAGGATGACCCAACACTCTCACAAATCTTGGGAGACAGGCCAGTCCTTGCCTACAGACAGCCCCGCAACCTGAAGCAAATACTCACCAACAACCACATACCACACAACAGAACCACTAACCCAGGAACTTATCCTTGCAACAAAGCCCGTTGCCAATTGTGCCCACATATCTATTCAGGGGACACCATCACAGGGCCTAATAACATCAGCCACACTATCAGAGGGTCGTTCACCTGCACATCCACCAATGTGATTTATGCCATCATGTGCCAGCAATGCCCCTCTGCCATGTACATTGGTCAAACTGGACAGTCTCTACGTAAAAGAATAAATGGACACAAATCAGATGTCAAGAATTATAACATTCATAAACCAGTCGGAGAACACTTCAATCTCTCTGGTCACGCAATCACAGACATGAAGGTCGCTATCTTAAAACAAAAAAACTTCAAATCCAGACTCCAGCGAGAAACTGCTGAATTGGAATTCATTTGCAAATTGGATACTATTAATTTAGGCTTAAATAGAGACTGGGAGTGGCTAAGTCATTATGCAAGGTAGCCTATTTCCTCTTGTTTTTTCCTACCACCCCCCCCCAGATGTTCTGGTTTAACTTGGATTTAAACTTGGAGAGTGGTCAGTTTGGATGAGCTATTACCAGCAGGAGAGTGAGTTTGTGTGTGTATGGGGGTGGGTTTTTGGAGGGGGGTGAGGGAGTGAGAGAACCTGGATTTGTGCAGGAAATGGCCTAACTTGATTATCATGCACATTGTGTAAAGAGTTGTCACTTTGGATGGGCTATCACCAGCAGGAGAATGAATTTGTGTGGGGGGGTGGAGGGTGAGAAAACCTGGATTTGTGCTGGAAATGGCCTAACCTGAAGATTACTTTAGATGAGCTATTACCAGCAGGACAGTGGGGTGGGAGGAGGTATTGTTTCATATTCTCTGTGTATATATAAAGTCTGCTGCAGTTTCCACGGTATGCATCTGATGAAGTCAGAGCCCTGGCTGGGATGATTTAACTGGGAATTGGTCCTGCTTCGAGCAGGGGGTTGGACTAGATGACCTTCAGGGGTCCCTTCCAACCCTGATATTCTATGATTCTATGATTCTATGATTCTAAGTGAGCTGTAGCTCACGAAAGCTCATGCTCAAATAAATTGGTTAGTCTCTAAGGTGCCAGAAGTACTCCTTTTCTTCTAGCTAGGTATGTGTTAGATTATGATTTCTTCAAATGGCTGAGAAAAGAGCTGTGCTGAATAGAATGACTATTCCTGTCTGTGTGTCTTTTTTGTAACTTAAGGTTTTGCCTAGAGGGATTCTCTATGTTTTGAAACTAATTACCCTGTAAGATATCTACCATCCTGATTTTACAGAGGTGATTTCTTTACTTCTATTAAAAGTCGTCTTGTAAGGAAACTGAATACTTTTTCATTGTTCTACGATCCAAGGGTTTGGGTCTGTGGTCACCTATGCAAATTGGGGAGGATTTTTACCAAACCTTCCCCAGGAAGTGGGGTGCAAGGGTTGGGAGGATTTTTGGGGGAAAGACGTGTCCAAACTACGTTTTCCCAGTAAACCCAGATAAAGTTTGGTGCTGGCAGTGGAAATCCAAGAGTAAAATAATTTTGTACCTTGGGGAAGTTTTAACCTAAGCTGGTAAAAGTAAGCTTAGGAGGTTTTCATGCAGGTCTGCACATCTGTACCCTAGAGTTCAGAGTGGGGAAGGAACCTTGACAGCCTGCGACAATACTGCCTACCAGCAAAAGAGCAGACAGAAAATACTTTGTCCCAGCTAAAGGGATGGACTTCCTTTTTTCACATCCGCAACCTAATTCCCTAGCTAAGGAAGTCGCCAACCACTGTGGCAAACAACCCCAATATTGATCCACTCCCCAGGACAAAGAACATAACCGTTTAGACCTTTTTAGCCAAAAAATATACTCGTCAGCTATACTACCATTCCAGGTTTCCAATTACTCAGCCCTCCTAGTCAAATATATCTTTAACAATTATGGTAAGCTGCAAGAATTTATTGAGGACTTACTGGAAGAAAAATGACCACAGTTCAAAGCTATAATGACGGAGGGACAGCTAATTGCCTGAAAAGTCCTACAGGCCTCTATGGACTTAGCGGATACAGCTGTGAGAATGATGGCCATGGCTGTAGTAATGTGCAGGGCCTCATGGCTGCAGTCCTCAGGTATCCCGAAAGAGTTCCAACTGAAGGTTGAGGATCTACTCTTCGATAGGGAGAAAGTCCTTTCCACAAAAATGGACGACACCCTTCACTCAGTGAAGGACTCACGGGTCCTTGCATATTTTAGATATATACATGCCACTTACCAGAAGGTGTCAGTACCAACCGTACCAAAAGGGCAGGGACACCTAATTCCACAGCCCACAAAAATGACAGTTCGAACCTAACAGGAACAAATAATGCCTGCAGAGATGCAGGACCCCTCAAAATCAGTCTTCGACTACACAACCAAATAACAGTTTTGAAGTTTTGGTCAAGGGCCTGAACAACCTCCCCCGCAACATGATGCTATCAATTACTTCCACCCACCCTTTTGGCCACCACCTGCACCCATTCTACCCTGCCTCGGCAGCATTAACAACAGATCAATGGATATTGGAGATCATAAGATCAGGCTACACCATCCGCTTTCTCTCCCACCCTCCTACCTTACCCTCTTCCCCATCCCTCTTCAGGAACCCTTCTCATGAGCACCTCTTACAACAAGAAATGAACCATCTTCTACAATTGGATGCTGTGGAGCAAGATCCCATGCAATACAGAGAGAAGGGTTTTTACTCCCATTATTTTCTCACCAAAAAGAAAAATGGTGGATGGAGACCCATCTTGGACCTTCGGAAGCTCAACAAATTTGTGTGAATCCATGGTTTGAAAATGGTCACACTGGCCGTGATTATACCAGCAGTTGACAGAGAGGATTGGCTTCAGCCCTCGACTTCCAAGATGCTTATTTTCATATTACCATACATCGTGCGCATAGGCAATTTCTATGATTCACAGTGGGAACCAATCATTACCAGGACAGAGTGCTACCCTTTTGCTTCTCCACTGCTCCACAGTTTTTTTTCCAAAATCCTTGCAGTAGTGGCAATCCATTTGCGAAAACAGTGGGTAATGATCTTCCCGTACCTTGACAACTGACTACTGAAAGGTACGACTCAGGAAGAAAAGACAAACATGGTGCAGAATACCATCACTTTGTTCCAGACTCTGGAGTTGCAAATAAATGTACAAAAATCAACCCTAACCCTGGTGCAACAACTGGAATTCATTTGAGACCTATCTCGATTCCACACAGGCCAGAGCATCGTTACTCAGCTCCAGATTCTAACACTAAACAACCTCATCACGACAGACACCAGCCCTCAAATGTCTGCCAGAACCTGCCTAGAACTATTAGGTCACATGCGGCCACAACATTTGTGGTAAGACATGTGAGATTGCATATACATTGCCTATAGGGCTGGCTGAAGTCAGTATAAATCCTCATCAAACACAATCTAAACAAAAGAGTAATGATACCATCAAGAGTCATATCCCTAAAGTGATGGACGAAACCTGAAAACGTCTGCACAGGGATCCCTTTCCAACAGGATCCACCATCACTAATAATTATGATGGATGCATCATTGGTATGCTGGGGTGCTCACCTGGACCAGCACACTGTACAAGACAGGTGGTCACCAATGGAAGCCCAACTTCACATCAATCTCCTAGAGCTCCTGGTGGTATACAGTGCATGCAAACATTTCTTCCGATCATATGGAATGAGTCAATCCGGATACTGACTGACATGTGTGTTCTATATCAATCACCAAGGAGGAGCTTGCTCCAATTCATTATGCACTGAAGCCATGAAACTATGGAATTGGTGCATACACAACAACATAACCATCTCAGCATCTTACCTCCCTGGGTGCCAAAATATGACAGCGGACATGCTAAGCAGACATTTCTCCAGGAACACGAATGGGAAATACACGACAGTGTCAACCAATGATATTCAAGAACTGGGGCTTTTCATCTGTAGACCTGTTTGCATCAGGAACAAACCACAAGTGCCCCCTTTATAGCACTCTAGTCACTAGGGGATGCCTTCCTCATCAAATGGGATGCAGCACTCATGTATGCATTCCCACCGATACCTCTAATCTTGCAAGTCATTCACAAAGTATGGACCAACAGGGCCCATGTCATATTGACTGCTCCAGTGTGGCCCAGACAGACTTGGTTCCCTAACCTGATGTGCTTGGCAGTGTGCACTCCATGAGCTCTTCCCTTGCAGGTGGATTTCCTCTTACAGAACAAAGGCCGGACTCACCAACCAAATCCAGAGAAACTTCACCTCAGAGCATGGCTCCCACATGGTTTCAACACGATGAATTAGCCTGCTTGGAAAGAGTGAAATGTGTTATTAAACAGTAAGAGATCCACTACTTGCAATACTTACTCCCAAAAATGGAAGAGATTCTCACTATGGCACCAACAAAAACAGTTAACTGCAGTCACGGCACCTCTCCCGATTGTAATGGACTACATATTGGAACTTAAAGAATTGGGCTTATTTATAAGCTCAATTAAAGTACACCTAGCGGCCATCTCAGCCTTTCACCATAACTTGGATGGAACATCAGTCTTTGCACACCCAATCACTAAATGCTTCCTCATTTGTGTACAAAACATTTACCTGGAAGTCCGACAACCTACACCCCCATGGGACTTGAACCTTGTACTTAAATGCCTCACTAGAGCCCGTTTTGAATCTTTCACTCCTCATATGTCGATGAAAGTTGCGTTCTTGGTTGCGATCACCTCAGCCAGACGAATCAGCAAGATTGGGGCACTGATGGCTGAGCCCCCTTACACCGTGTTCGCTAAAGACAAGGTCACATTGTGACCACATCCAAAATTTTTGCCTAAAATATCAACATCCTTTCACATAAACCACCTCATACACCTTCCCACGTTTTACCCAAAACCACACGGGAACTGACAAGAGGTCATCCTACTTATGCTCAATGTCAGTGAGCCATAGCGTTTTACTTAGACAGAACCAAGCCCTTCCAAAAATCTCCAAGGCTGTTTATTTCCACAACAGAACACTCCAAAGGATGCACAATATTAACCCAGAGACTGTTTAAGTGGATCTCTACATGTATCCAATTTTGCTATTGGCTGCATAACAAGGAACCCCCACAATCGATCCCATCGCACTCCACACATTCCATAGCTACGTCTATAGCCTTCCTGAATAATGTCCCTCTGATAGACATATGCAGGGCTACCACCTGGGCCTCTAAGCACACCTTTGCAAAACACTGTGACATCACCCAGTGTTCTATGTCAGACACTATATTAGGCCTTACTGTGCTCTCTTTAACAACTCATGCGAATCTGAAGCCCCTTCTGTCCACAGTGGGGCACTGCTCTAGAGTCACCAGAAGCAGAGTACCCACAGGGACACTACTTTGAATCAGAAGAGGAAGTTACTCACCTTGTGCAGTAACGAGGGTTCTTCAGATGTCTGTCCCTGTGGGTGCTTCACTACCCACACTCCTCTCCTCTACTTCAGAGTTCGCTAATTGAGCTCAGCGGTAGAGAAGGAAATGAAAGGGTTGGGTTGTGCGTGCACTAGATGAGGCGCCAACGGCACTGCAAGATGACTACTGTGTACATGCGCCCCAACTGAGCACTGCTACAGAAAATCTCCGATCTATGGTGCAGGGATGCACCAACACCTGAAATAGCACACCCACAGGGATACACATCTCAAAGAACCCTTGTTACTGCACAAGGTGTGTAACTTCCTCTTTGGTAGTAATTTGTCATGAAACCTGGCAAGGTTTTACTTCAGTAGACCCTTGAAGAAAGCATTCATACATTCTTATTTTCAAAGCTCACCAGAAGAATCTTGAATTTGCCCTCTGTAAAGAATACTAATAGTATTCCTTTTTTCTGTTCAGCCTTGAAAATGTTCTGGTTATGTGTCATGCAGTTGGCTGCTACCCAAGCACCCCTCATGATCAGAGGTCTTTCTGCAGTGCTTTGCCCATGTTGTCTCCTTCACCTGGTACCTTAAACAAATTCAAGACAGTCCAAAGGAAATTAAAATATTCCCCACCTGGGGTCCAATTTATTCACTCTTTAAGTATATGCTGGCTGAGCAGGTCTCGACCCCAGTTCAATGTCTCTCTCCCCTTAACTGGTGGATTCCTAGTCCTCTTTCCCAGAGCTGGGCACAGTTCAAAGTCTCTGCATGTGCTAATCTTGCTCCCTGAAGCCGTGTCTGTTCCAGCCAGCTATAGCTTCTCAAGCCTCTGTTCCTGGACATCCCCCAGCATTCTGCAGCAACCTGCTGCCCTTTATAGGGAGTTTCCTGATCCTACTCAGATGGGGCTTAACCTGTCATCAGGGTTGGCTTAGCCCCAGGATCTCTGCCTATGGGGCAAGCTACCCTGTTACATGGTGGCAGCGATAAAACCAAGGCTCAAGTAATCCCATATTTAGATAACTATCTGGTGAAAGGTTCAACGGCCACAACCACTTAGGATGCAGTATATCAAGTAATTCTTTATCTCTTCTGTATGGGATTCATGATAAACTTAGAATTTACTGAGCCCTTTCCAAAATTTCTCATTTGGGATCCCTCTTCAGCAGTCTCATGGGAGGAAGTTCATCTGAATCAGAAAAGGATTGAGAAGATAATTATCCCATACAGTATTCTGTTTTGTGGGAAAACTTCAAAGCTTTAATATATTAACAGTTCTTTAATTTCTAGGGCTAATGTTTATTTGAGCTGGTTGCTTAACTGAGACTGTTTTCCTTGATACTTCTCCATATTTTAAGGTCTTCAGTGGGATCAGTTTCCATCCTTTTGCTCATCCCTTTTCTCTTCATATTTTTCTTTTCAATGCTGGGGTAACCAGATCAGCGTATTCACAGGAGCATAACTATGCACAACATGCGTAAACATCAAATGTATAAAGAGAAAATGAAACAAAATGCTGATCAAGTACACAGAGCTTAGAGAACATAACTTTGAAGCTGGAGATCTCGTCTGTGTTGTCAACACAGAAGTGGAAGTAGTCTAGAAGTAGGTTAGAGAGCCATGGAGGAGACACAAGGTTTAGGAATTGTCTGAATCAGAACTTGAATCTGATTCTATTGCTTAAATTGTTGGTGTAATATTTAAATTAAAGAATTCTCTGCAACCTATGACTCTGCTTTTTCAGGAGTACTATCATAGATGTCAGTCTGAAAGATGGGGGAGCAACACTGAAAGCATGTTTTGGACACATCACCCAACAGGAACAAGAAGCAGTTTGCTGTGCCCTTTTGTCACTAAGGTCTGGATTCACAAAATCAGTTAAGCATATGCTTAATTTTAAGCATGTGAGTAGTCACATTGAAGACAATCTGCTTAAATGATTTGCTGACTAAAATCCTGAAATTTCTGGACATGATTCAGCCAGCACTATGGTTGTGGCATATGTAAATTTAAGGAAGAGATATTTAGAGAACCCTTGGTTAGAGAGCTGTTCCACAGTCCAGTTAAATAGACAAGCAAGAAAAGCTGAGATTTTTACACCATTGCAGACAAATATTATTTTAGAGATATTAGGATGCACAAACCAGAAGACAGAAGTCGAAGTCCAGAGGTAACGCCTGAAGAATATGTATCGGAGAAGGCAGAAGATGCAATTCTAACAGTCACGCTGCTTTTAATTTTCAAAAAGATCAGATAATATTTTCCAAGGGGCAAAACCCAACCAGCATCTTGGAAATCATTAAGGATAGTCATTAATTCTCTCTGCTGTAACTAATAAATGTCATCTCCTCACATATACTGACCAACCCAGTTAATGGAGAAACAATGAAAGTCCTAATGGTATGTCACTTGTATGTTGTAGCCATAGAAAATGTCTCAGCACTAGTTTTCAGGCATTTATTCTGTTTTTTTTTTTTGTATGCCCAAGAAAAATGTTAAAATACTGTCTGTTCTGGACTTAAAGAAGCTGAACCTTTCAGTAAAGATCAAACTAAGAATGGAATTATTAACTTTCAACTCTTCTCGTCCCTTGAAGACCTGGACTTCACAGATGATCTCGCTCTCCTATCACATACCCAACACCATAAACAAGCAAAAAAAACCCTGACTCAATACATTCAGCAAGCAAATCGGGCTGGAAATCAACTGCAATAAGACAAATGTCATGCACTATCACCATCACCAGTATGGATAGAGGATCACATTTTCACCCAGGTAGAAATATTCACATACTTGTGCAGAACCATCAGCCAGGACAGTAGAACAAGCCAGGACATCCGGAACAGAATCATTAAAGCCTGGAACACCTTCAGGAGCTTAAATATAGTCTGGCAATCATCAACAACACACCAAAATCAAACTCAAGATTTATCAGAGCTGCATGCTTTCAGCACTATTTTATAGTGCAGAATGCTGGGGAATAACAAAGTATGACCCGTCCAAACTGTCTTTATTTCATACAAACTGCCTCAGAAAAATTCTCTGTATCTTTTGGCCCAGAACAATCTCAGACCAAGACCTATGAGCAACATCATTGCCAGGAGCCGTTGGGAGATGGATTGGCCATGTGCTTTGGATGGAAACTGATTCCATCACCAGAATAGCAATAAGATGGAAACCTGAAGGCAGTAGGGAAAGAACCTTGCTTAAAGGTTTCTTTCTTCAGTAGGGAAAGAACCTTGCTTAAAAATCAGGTAGTCTTTTCAGGACTTAACTAGAGTTCATAGGGTGAGAGGCAAATTTCTGCCATGGATCAGAAACTGGCTAAGAGAAAGAAAACAAAGAATAGGAATAAATGGTCGATTTTCATCATGGCAAAAGATTCTCTGTGGGGTGCCACAAGGTTCCATATTTGCAGTGATGTTTTTAAATATATTTATTAATCTGGGAAACAGGTGAGCAGTGAGGTGGCAAAGTTTGCAGACAACAGAAAATTATTTATGTTTATGAAGACTGAACAAGAATGTGCGGAACTTCTGATGGCACAGGTGAAATTTGCTGTTAAAAAGGGTGAGCTAATTCATAAAATGAGAGAAATAATTTGAACTACATGCATTCTTTGCTCGGTTCTAAATTAAGTGTAACTGTTCAGGAAAAAGACCTGGACATTGTGGACAGCTTAATGAATCCTTCTGCTTATATAATCAGCAGCAGTAAAAGGAACCTAATAAAATATCAGCATGCATGAAGAATGGGATGGAATATAATACTGAAAACTTTACAATGGTGTGTATATATAAGTCAGTGGTAGGCCTCACCTGAAATATGGTCTTGAGTTCTAGTTACTCTACTTAATATATGAGGTGGATGAGGTAATATCTTTTATTAGATCAACTTCTGTGAGAGAGACAAGCTTTCCAGCTACACAGTGCTCTTCTTCAGGTTTAGGAAAGGTACTTCGAGCATCACAACTAAATACAAGAGGGAACAGATTGTTTAGCATAAGTAGTTAGCTCATATTCTAAGGACAATTCAAGGTACAGTGGGCTATCTTGTCACTCTAAGGTCCTGGGACCGACACGGCTATAAATACACTACACCATACACACATATATATGTATATAATATAGCAGAAATAGAGGAAGTGAATGATTGGGCAAAAATAATGAATTAGAGACCTGGAAAAAACTTCCATATACAGAGAAATTGAAAAATTGGGTCTGTTTATTTTAAAGAGAAAATGAACAAGAAAGGACAGGAGAAAGATATAATGAATGGTTGGAATAGAGAAGGTAGATTGGGCACTTCAATTCATCTTTTTGAATAAGGGACATTCAGTTAAATAGAAAGATAGCAAATATGAACTCATAAAAGAAAATATTTGTTGCACAATGAGCCTGAGGAACTCATTGTCACAAGATATTATGGAAGTTAATAGCTTGGTAGGATTAAGAAAAACCTGCAGTATGTATGGACCATAAGAACATTCAGCATCCTTGGTTCAAAAATGTAAGCCTCTTTCTAGAAGTTTTATCTATGATCATCAACATGCTTTTTCAGTTGTTTAGTGCTTGTATTAAAACATTCTGGCAAACATAATAGAAGAAGTAACTTATGTGCAATTCTTGTTTTATGAACATAATGATTATATTAGATTAGCAATTACTTATGTTCTATCACTAGAGTTCAGAAATGTTGTTTGTTGAAATTCTTATTTGTTCCAAAAATAACCAGTAATAGAAAGAGTCCTTGGCTCTTCTGCTTCTCTTTTGGGTGTGTGTGTATTATCTGCTTATGATATGATATAACAATTCAAAATTTTAGTTGTGGCATATTCCAGATGCAGTCATGTAAAGGAGTACAGGCCCAAGATGCCAAATTCTCAGATGATGTAAATCAGTTTAGCTCCATTGACTTTAAGCTATACTAATTTTACATGAAAAGAGGATCTTGTCTGTGAATTTGAAATGATGCAGTATAAGTGAATAATTTTCTCCTTTTGTTAGTTGTCTTATACGTTTGTTCTTTTAGTGAGATAAACTTATAAAGATGCTTTAAAGCTGATAAAATTTATAAAGCAACCAGAGATTAAGTGAAATAACTTTTAAATGATTATGAAACAATAGAATTAAGTAATTCAATTCACTTTATGTAGTAATTTTTCTGACTATAATTCTATTTTAAAGATATACACATGATTCTTTTGTATAAGTAGTGTAGTTGTCTTCAGAGCATTAAAATTTAGATGCAATTAAGTGTTGGGGTTTTTTAAACCAGGACCATTGAAACTCGCTTTGTCAATTGAAGCCAAAGCATGGAAGATGCTACTCTGTCGTTACTTAAATGAGGAATATAAGAAGAAAATGACAGACATGATATCATTTATAACTGAATATTTGAAGAAATTATCTCGACCTATTCGTGACTTAGATGATGTCAGATTTGCAATGGAAGCTTTGTCTAGCATACGTGATAATGAAATACAAATGGATATGACCTTAGGACCTATTGAAGTAAGACAGTTCTTAATTTTTGTTGTTTTGAAATAAAATAATTTATTTAGAATTTGGGATTTTTAAATAAACTTGGAGAACCCTAATGATGAGTATATGTTCCTCCAGTCTCCACTTTGAGGGGTGGGAAACAAAATACTTATTTTCTCCCCTTTTAGCTCCCTGCCGCAACACTTCTGTTGTTCTTGATACTCACCATCCTAGTCCTACCCTTTTTTGTATGCATAGATAGAGCCTTCTGCAATCTTATCTTTCTGCCTTCCAGATTCCCTGCACAGAGCCACTTTTCATTTAGTAAGTCACAGTACATTGTCAGAGGTAAATGCATAATTTTTCTAGTGTAAGTTCTTTTAGTTTTCCCAGTTCTTTTAATTTCTTTTTTTTTTAATTTGTCCATCTTTTGTGGAAGGAGGGAAAAGGCTAAATGCTAACATTCTCCATTCTGAAGACTGGTTATACTACCATGATACCAGAAAGATAGTGGTTAAATATTTCAAATGATTATAAAAGTACAAAAAGAACAAATATAAAGGCAAAGGCATAGTCAGGAAAAGCACATGCCAATGTAACAAAGTTCAATGTGCACCTGGTGGTGTATCTGGTGTTGTAATTTTGTCAGATAAAATAGACTGAATCTTTCTTTCATTGCTTTCTTTGATGTCAGTAGTTCTCTATGTTGGATGTCACTGACATTAAAGAATAAGAGTAATAAGAATTTTCTATATTAGGGAAATTTGCATTAGCATAATTGCATATTGTGTTCACAGTGAAAACCTAGTATTGCACCAGTACAGTGTGTCTACACTCGAGGTTTGTACCAATGTAACCATAGTGATGCAGTTACACTGGTGCAAATTTCCCTAATTTAGACAAGCCCCGTTTTTCCTAATTTAGACAAGCGCTGTGTCTGTTTTTCAAATTAGGTATACGAGTCTGTCAAGGTTGAGTCCCCAATCTGGCACTTTGAGTGCAGAAGGTAGGGTTCCGCAAGGATTCTAAAAAATTAATACTGGCCACTTCAGGCTGCATTAACCTCCCAAGGTTACAGCTTTTCTCTGACCGTGGATGGGTATATGCTGCCACCACCCAAATGCAACCTCAGGAAGGTTATTCTTGATGGAGCACTTGGGAATTCCTTCCTGTGGGGTACCCTCAAGCCCTTTCACCCCTGCTCCGGGGAAGAGCTGAGAAAGAAAACAGAGGAAATTAGCTGTTGCCCCCAGCTAATTAAACAACATATGCACAAACTTCTTAGGACACCAAAAATCCAATCCTGTTCTTAAAAAAGGTAAATTGTATTAAAAAACAAAAAGAAAAAAAATACATTTGGCACTTAGGCTTTTGCTAGATTTAAAAAACCCACTTACAAAAATTAAACATCAAGAATAACCTTCCTGAGGTCCAGCTTAAAGGTTACAAGCAAAACAAAAAGCATTTGGGGTTAGCACAGAGGAGTCTACAAGCCAATAAGAAAAAAACATAAATAAACCTAATTGTGTCTTTCTAAACATTCCTGATCTACTTACATATCTGCATTGTTAAATAAGTAGTTCTAGATATGATTTGATGATTTCCATATCTGGCCTTAAGCTTCTCACAGCATAACTGCTCCCTGTTCCCCTCTTTTCCAGAGAACCACAACACACAGACAAAGGGAAGTTTTTTCCCCATTTTAAAAAGTTCTAACCCTCCCATTGGCTCTTTTGGTCAGGTGCCCACTCCTTTCCTTTTACCTGTGGGCTTGTTAACCCTTTACAGGTAAAGCAAGTAGAGAAGAGCACCAAGAGGGGTTTTATAGCTAACTGGCTGGCTGGGTGTCCATAAAAGGAAGCTCCCCCCTCCCTCATTTATCACTGAGTCATTCATTGTCCTTCGTGTCATCCTGGTGGGCCAAGATTCTTACTTTCTTTTCTAATGATCCATTATCCATGAGTTCTAATCTATTTCAGATATGGAATTTCTGTTATTATAGCAGCCCAAAACATATCTAGTGTGAGAAAAGTTGTCTCATCCACACAGCTCCCTGATGAATTTAAGCTAGCAGCACTAATAGAAGCGGTAAATACCACCAACAGCAAGATTAAAAGAATAGGTAGAGTTTAGACAAGAGAAGTATGTGCACAAGTGGAGACATGGAACAGTATCTTCACCAACAGCAGTGGTTTTAGGAAAGTATAAGCCATCTTGTTCCTTAGTGGGAATCTACCATGCACCAACATCCAGTCTACCAGTTCTTGGGATTCTAGTACAATAATAAATTCTGATAGTAGCAGCAGTGTTCAACATATCTTCTAGTATAGCCAATTCATGTTGTTATAGATGTGTAGGGAAAATGTTACTGAATCTGATGAATATTTATTTTGTTTTATTTTAATAGCTCCATATGTATCCTACGTACTTAGAGAGGGGTGTAAGGATAAGGTCCTGACCCAAAGTGTTTACAGTATATACTATAGAGCAGTGGTTCTCAAACTGGGGGTCAAGAGCCCTCAGGGGGTTGCGAGATTATTACATGGGGGGTCGCAAGCTGTCAGCCTCCACCCCCCGCTTCGTCTCCAGCATTTATAATAGTGCTAAATATAAAAAAAGTGTTTTAAATCTATAGTGGGGGTCGCACTCAGAGGCTTGCTATGTGAAAGGGGTCACCAATATAAAACTTTGAGAACCACTGCTATAGAGTTTCCTAACATTTGAGTTCCACTCATGTCAGTGGGATTACTGACATGAGTACATCACTTTTAAATATAAATATTTTCAGGATTGTGCCCTAAGTGGAAAACATATAAACCAGGAATGTGATAAAAACCAGGATATAGAGTAATGATAATTAGCAAGTTACTTGTTAGTTCCATGTTTTTGTTTGATTTTTGTCCCCCTTACGCCCTCATTGATTTAATTAATGCTTTGTTGAGGGGAGGACTAGTTTTCATAAGACTTACTGAAGTGTGGGTCAAGGGAATACTTAGAAGAAGAGATGGCGTAGGCTTGGGCTGAGATAGGAAGAGGTTTCCGAGCATAGAGGGTTGCAGGAAAGAAAGAACTATGTATTCACAGGCAGTCGTAAGCTGTAGTGAATACACGCTACAAGTACACAACAGCAGGCAAATGACTTACATGCTTCACTCAGCCATTTGTCTTAGTTGGTTATAATTTTTAGTATACAATTAATAATCTACTTTGAAAAAATGTAATTAGCATGAAAAACGTGATATAATAATACATTTTTAGGTGGTTCTGTGAACATTAACACAGACAATGTCTAGTGTTTCTAAATTTGCCTCTAATATTTCATATAGCTCTGCTCATTACAAGATTAGCTGTATCTGTTGTGCTCAGAGACTGGCTCTTCTTCATCCAAACCCCTTTTTTTAAAAAAAAACAACAAAACGTATATTTTGGGCCTAAACTAAGTTGGCTGTATTCTTTTAAAGTATATTTTACAAACTTTGTATTCCTGCAAATAAATTTGAATTGCATCATAATTATTTTTTCTTCTTTTATAGGAAGCCTATAGTATTTTAAATAGATTTGAAGTTGAGGTGACAAAAGAGGAATCAGAAGGAGTTGATACACTTAGATATTCTTTTAACAAATTACAGACCAAAGCTGTAAGTATCTGAAACTGTCCTTTTGCTACTATTTATTAGAAGATAATATGAGTGATTAGGCTTATATGAGAGTAAGGGATTAATACATAAACTGTACTGCTCCAGGAGTAGCCAATGTAGGAATTGGTCACCTCTTACAATGATAGTGAGTGAAGTAAGTTACTTACCACATTTCATAGTGTCAGAATGCAGCTGAATCCTATCCTTTTGTTTTGTTCTTCCCTAATACTTTTTAAAAAAATCTCTGAATATGAACAATGTCCAGGTTTTGTTGTGTAGCTAGTTAGTTAAGTTTAGTTTGGTTTGACCACTCTGAATTTTCAAAGATGAGGAAGTTACAGCATCTTGTAAGAGAATAATGCATTGAAGGTGTTTGGATTTTTTGTTTGGATTTTTTTTAAACATTGTTTTCATATTTAGCTGTCTGAATAAAAAGCTATTTTTTGTCCAATGCTTCTGTAGTTTTTTTAATGTAACAAATCAACTTGATTATATAGAATTGACATCCCTTTCTTTATTACTATTTTTAAAGAAATAACTTTATTTCAATAATTTATTAATAAATGGACATTCATTTATATTTTAGGTCAGTGTTCAAGATGAGTTGGTTCAAGTTCAGCCAAAATTTAAGAGTAATCTGTTAGAGTCCGTTGAAATTTTTCGTGAAGATGTGGCAAACTTTGACACATCATATGACACGGTAATTAAGTTATCTGTTGGGCTTGTGGTTCAGTTCCTCGGAATATATGGCTTGCAGCAGTTGGGTGCCAAAATTTTGATCTGCTGAGTTGTCTCTGAGTTCCTGAGGGCATGGTAACCCAACAGACCTTCTGTCATAGTTACTAGGTCAGCTGTGCTTCAGATCCCTTTTAGTCCTTCTTAAGTGTACCCCTCAGATGATAAACCCGCCTTCATTAATCTCTCTCAAGGGTTGAACCATGCAGTTTTACCACTCCTAATCTTCATCTCTGTGCTGCAGCCCTGCTATTTCTCAATCATGTCTATTTGACAGACCAAACTGAGTTTAGTACCTGTAAGACTTTTCTCTGGGAGCCTGTGACCAACAAGCTGATTAATATGACTCAAAAACAATTTATTCAAAATAAAGTTTTATTTATTCTTTCACCCAAAGATATAAAATAAAAAAGGCCTATATGCATTTTCAGACAGCTCTTGTTCCTGGACACCCACCCGGCTGCTGGGTTTGGGTCCCACATCCCTGGGCCCCATGTACTTTAAGCTTCCCTTGGTCTGAACATGCTGCAGCACTGCCTCTTTCCTTGGTCTCAATGGCACACTTCCTGTGCATAGACTCTCTGTTATCCCCTCTTGGAAATGTATCTTTGCAGCCCAGCTAGCCTCTGCCCCAGGATTACTGTTGTGTCTCCTTTTCTCTCCCACAGATTCCCCAGTAGTTTAACCACACCATCTCCCAGAACTCCAACCTTATGGGCATTCTGGGCTTATAATTTAACTCTTTAGGGACATGTGATAGGTGAAGCATATAACACAAACAAAGGTTTCTAAACACAATTACTCCTTGCTTTAGATAGCAGAAAAGCTATACAGATCCAGTCATAAATAATAAATCCCTACATGCATTTCCTCACTTCATTTTCATTACCACTCGGGAGCATGATCTGGGTTTAGGTCAGAGTTTCTAGGGTGTTCAGAATCCCCTTCCTGCAGTTCATGGCTTCCCCTCCGAATCCTGGAGTCCCTCTGTCTCTCTTCCAGGTCAGCTTCCTTTGATGTTGGCTGGTCCCATACTCAAAAAAGTTCTCTGTTCTGTGAAACCATGCTCAGTTTACTTCTGCTCCTTGCCTCAAGCTTCCTGAGTGTAATCTGTGAGTTCTCCTGGGTATATAAATCCTAGCATTAACATCTGGCTTCTTAATTCTGTTGTTTAGGAATTTTCCAGCCTCCAAGCCCTCTCCCAGACAAACATAGACTAATTGGTTTCCCAGTTCTGGTAATCCTCCTTAGCATACCCGTTATTCAGTCAGAGCACACTTAGATACGTCTTGATGGAGCATCTTCCAGATAACATGAAACGATCGCTAAGGGTATTTTCTCAGCATTCTCTCCAAGCATTCTTCTGCTTCATGCTTCTGACTCCTTTAGCAAGTTCAGTGGAGACTGCAATTATGCTTCATTTGTGAAGCTACCCTGATTTTCACTAACTAAAGATCAGGCGCTAAACCTTTTATAAATGATTGATCTTAATGATCAGCTCATTTTTTCTCATATTACTGACGGTAACATTTTCAAAAGCACCTAAGTGCCTTAGGAATAGATCACAGTAACATTTTCTGAGATGAAAAATGCAGATCATGGCAATAAAAATGCTTTGTGAATTTGTGTTGAATTTGCTGAGTTGTTTTGGTCAGGAAAATAAAATTTGGAAAAAATCAAAACAATTTCTTTTGAAATGTTCTGAATTAAACGTTATGATTTTTTGAAACAAAACTACCTTTGTTTAGAAATTTACTTCAATTTTGTTTTAAAAAGGTTAGAAAAACTTAAAAACAGAATGAAATATTTCATTTTGGATCAAACAAAATGTTTTGCTTGTGGTGAAACAATTTTTTTTTACTACTTTGGTACACTGAAAAATGTAAAAAAAATGTTCATTTGGGTCAACCTGAAGCAATTTTTTGTTTTGTTTTTTGATATGACCAACAATGGAAAAGTCAGTTATTCACACATTTCTGTTTAGGGGCCTATGTCCCACTGATTTCATGCAAGGGCTTTTGAAAATTTTACCGTCAGTCTCATGGATGGGTCTCAAAGGAGAAATATAATTCTAGCTCTTCGAATATATTGCCTTCTTTGTTCTCCTTGCAAACTTCAGAGAAGTGGGATTTAAGTAGTGGAAAAAATGAAGGATGTTGTGTCACCAGAGCCCTTTGTTTCTTTGCTTTAACAGTCATGGGGGATGCTTTCACAGCCCTAATGGGCACTGCTTTTTTTTTTAAAGTGATTCCAAGCTCTGTGGCACAATGGGTTTGCATCCCATAATGCAGATCTACAGAGTCAATATACTTGAAATACAGTTACTGGTATGTTAATCTTTCTATCTTCCTCCCTTCCACTCCTAACACCTCAAGTTATACTTAACAAGAAATTATGTGCAGTTCTATAAATACCAGTGAAAGTAAGCTCTGTGAAAAGAAAAGAAATACATGGCAGATTGGGTATTCTGTAACTTTGATTATACCTTTGATAAAAGTAAAGAGTTGCCTCAAGTCACTTTTTGGGCATTCTCGCTTTATTTTTGACAGGATGAAAATATGTAAAACATGAAAGTATATTATCTACTAATACTAAATTTGATTAGACTACAGAAATTTCTATTTTATCTAAAATATTTTTTCCTTTGATACACTTCTGTAATTCTTTTGGCATTAGAGGGATTTATGGACACACTTCAGTGATTCATATACTCCTTACATATATCCCTTGACTATTTAAACAATTTTGTACATGCTGATGGTTTGTAAATATACAATTTGCCTTAACACACTTGAAGAGTTAATATTCACTTTGTTAACAATTTGTTTGCTTTAGGAAGGACCCATGGTTCCAAATACACCCCCACAAGAAGCTAGCAACAGGTTACAAATATTCCAGGTAAGAAAAAAGTAATTTTTGAAATGTTAAATTGAGAGTCATAGTTGTGAATCAAAGTGAGTTTAGAAAAAGATCCATTACTATCTATGGAACACGGGAATTGATGGATAAGCTTGAGCATTACACTGTAAATTACTTAGATCATAAACTCTTCAGAGCAGGGATTGTCTCTTACTATGTGATTATACAGCACCTAGCACTGTGGGCCCTGTGCTCAACTGGGACCTTGAAACACTGCTGTGATGCAAATAATAACAACAAGAAGAAGAACTTAATTTGTTCAGTGTGTTTTCTACAGACATTTTCTGCATTAGAAACAGAAATTCTCAGGGGATTTCAGGGACGGATTTCTGCAGCAAAGATACACAGTTGGTATGTACCTTTGCTTCATTCTGTTAGTCACAGTCAAATGGCCATATGTCTTTTCTTCAAAACCAACACCTCTAGCTCCCTTTAATCTTTTTTTCCTCATTAGACACTTGCTGCTGAGTTTGATAGTTTCCTAAAACCAATTTTTGGTTTATGCAACAGTGTTCCTATCCATGTCTGCTTGAATTATGGTAATTTAGAAACTAATATTTTGAGAAACTGTACCTGCTACTCCACTGCCCTGTATTTTGTATAGTCATTTGTGTCTGTGAAGAGTGAATGCAAATTGCACATAATGTGCTTCCAGATTGGAAGAGTAATGCTTTATGTTCAATCTGCACAGATACAAATGACTCTACAAGGTAGAGGTCCACTATATTTAATGCTTTTGTAAAATTCAAGTGTATTATGTTGGCCACTCTTACTTCTTCTGTCTACATTTGTTGTGCTGTCAAATAATGCAATCAAGGCTCAAATATCACAGTGATGGTATCGTACTTACTATAGGTTGAGTGATTTTTGTTTGGCCAAGTTTGTTGTTCATTGGTTATATGCTAAATATTTAACTTTTTTGCCATAATATTGATTCAATTATTTTTCTAAGGAAATAAGTTATAGTTATTGTGATAGTCAGTAGACAGGCTGTCCTTTGTGAGACCCTTTATAAGTCCCTTGATTTATCCCTTTCAAGTGGTAGGCCCATTCATCAACTTCTCTTTGAGGAGGGATCCTGCTAAGCAACCACTCTCTGACTGGCCTCCAGCTTACTACACCCTGGTTGCCAGCTAGGGTTGCCAACTATCTAGAAGCTGAAAACTGAACCCTTGCCCCACCTTTTCTCCTGAGGCCCCGCCCCCACTCACTCTTCTTCTCCCCCCTCTCCCCCATCGCTGGCTTTCCACACACACACACCCTGCTCATTCCCCCGTCTTCTGGGACTCACCTGCTGCCTGCAGAGCCGGGCTGGGAGGAGCTGATGCAGAGCCTGCCCGCCTGCCAAATTGGGGCACAGCGGTCAGACTCTGGCTCAGGAAAGGAGCATAGTTAGTGCATACGCAGCCTTTTAACACTCCCCTTTCCCATTCTTTCTCTTTCAATGTACAACTGTATTGAGCTTTTCCTGATTTCACTTAATATCCCCCATTGACTTATAATTAAATTAGAGCCTGGTAACATAGTACACAGGAAAATGAAGGTGAGATTTTATTGTTTGATTTGATCTGATCTGTGCAATACCATTTGCATAAACTGTGACAAAGCTCTGTCCTTGCCTCCGTGGGTCCCGCGTTTCCTGGCAGATTTCGCTAGCCTCAGAGGCTCACTTGACTCTGCACATAACCCTTCTCTCTCTAGAGACAAGGGTCACAGTCTACTAAGCCATTTTCATCATAAGCCAGCGAGGGAGGTGAGGAGAAGTTATCCTTCTTTGCACGGTCTCTGTTGTCTCCCAGTCTCAGTGATTAATCAGGGGGCAAAGGTTGCGGGGGGGGGGAGCCCGGGCCCACCCTCTACTCCGGGCTCTAGCCCAGGACCCTAATAGTATCAGTTATGGTAGCTGACCTTTTAGAAACATAACATGTACAATTCCCTGGGCTACTTTCCCCACAGCAGCCCTCACTTCCTCAAGCTCCACTTCACCCTTACCTCAGGGCCTCCTTCCTTGTGCCTGATATGGTGTGTACTACTCAGCCTCTCCAACAGCACAACTTCCTCCCACAGCTCCTGACATGCACACCCACCTGACTAACTGAGAGGCTTTTAACTAGTTTCAGCCAGCCCCTGATTGGCTTCAGGTGTTCCAATCAACCTAGCCTTCTCCCTGCCTTCTGGAAAGTTCTTAATTGGCCCCAGGTGTCTTAATTGACCTGGAGCAGCTGCCATTTCACTTATCCTGGTACCAAGGATTTGTTTAGCCTGGAACTAATATATCTATCTCCCACTACTTTTCTATAGCCATCTGGCCTTGCCCCTCACAAAACCCAAGGTAGAGCATAGAATCATAGAACTGGAATCATAGAATCATAGAATCATAGAATATCAGGGTTGGAAGGGACCCCTGAAGGTCATCTAGTCCAACCCCCTGCTCGAAGCAGGACCAATTCCCAGTTAAATCATCCCAGCCAGGGCTTTGTCAAGCCTGACCTTAAAAACCTCTAAGGAAGGAGATTCTACCACCTCCCTAGGTAACGCATTCCAGTGTTTTACCACCCTCTTAGTGAAAAAGATTTTCCTAATATCCAACCTAAATCTCCCGCATTGCAACTTGAGACCATTACTCCTTGTTTTGTCATCTGCTACCATTGAGAACAGTCTAGAGCCATCCTCTTTGGAACTCCCTTTCAGGTAGTTGAAAGCAGCTATTAAATCCCCCCTCATTCTTCTCTTCTGCAGGCTAAACAATCCCAGCTCCCTCAGCCTCTCCTCATAAGTCATGTGTTCTAGACCCCTAATCATTTTTGTTGCCCTTCGCTGGACTCTCTCCAATTTATCCACATCCTTCTTGTAGTGTGGGGCCCAAAACTGGACACAGTACTCCAGATGAGGCCTCACCAATGTCGAATAGAGGGGAACGATCACGTCCCTCGATCTGCTCGCTATGCCCCTACTTATACATCCCAAAATGCCATTGGCCTTCTTGACAACAAGGGCACACTGCTGACTCATATTCAGCTTCTCGTCCACTGTCACCCCTAGGTCCTTTTCCGCAGAACTGCTGCCTAGCCATTCGGTCCCTAGTCTGTAGCGGTGCATTGGATTCTTCCGTCCTAAGTGCAGGACCCTGCACTTATCCTTATTGAACCTCATCAGATTTCTTTTGGCCCAATCCTCCAATTTGTCTAGGTCCTTCTGTATCCTATCCCTCCCCTCCAGCGTATCTACCACTCCTCCCAGTTTAGTATCATCCGCAAATTTGCTGAGAGTGCAATCCACACCATCCTCCAGATCATTTATAAAGATATTGAACAAAACCGGCCCCAGGACCGACCCTTGGGGCACTCCGCTTGATACCGGCTGCCAACTAGACATGGAGCCATTGATCACTACCCGTTGAGCCCGACAATCTAGCCAGCTTTCTACCCACCTTATAGTGCATTCATCCAGCCCATACTTCCTTAACTTGCTGACAAGAATACTGTGGGAGACCGTGTCCAAAGCTTTGCTAAAGTCAAGAAACAATACATCCACTGCTTTCCCTTCATCCACAGAACCAGTAATCTCATCATAAAAGGCGATTAGATTAGTCAGGCATGACCTTCCCTTGGTGAATCCATGCTGGCTGTTCCTGATCACTTTCCTCTCATGCAAGTGCATCAGGATTGATTCTTTCAGGACCTGCTCCATGATTTTTCCAGGGAAGGGACCTTGAGGTCATCTAGTCCAGTGCCGTGCACTCAAGGCAGGACTAAGTATTATCTAGACCATCCCTGACAGGTGTTTGTCCAACCTGCTCTTAAAAATCCCCAATGATGGAGATTCCAGAATCTCCCTAGGCAATTTATTCCAGCGCTTAACCACTCTGACAGTTTGGAATTTTTTCCTAATGTCCAACCTAAACTGCCCTGGCTGCAATTTAAGGCCATTGCTTCTTGTCCTATCCTCAGAGGTTAAGAAGAACAAATTCTCTCCCTCTTCCTTGTAACAACCTTTTATGTACTTGAAAACTGTTATCACATCCCCTCTCAGTCTTCTCTTCTCCAGACTAAACAAACCCAATTTTTTCAATCTTCCCTCATAGGTCATGTTTTCTAGACCTCTATTCATTTTTGTTGCTCTTCTCTGGACTTTCTTCAATTTGTCTACATCTTTCCTGAAATGTGGTGCCACAATACTCCAGCTGAGGCCTAATCACTGTGGAGTAGAGCGGAAGAATTACTTCTCATGTCTTGCTTACAATACTCCTGCTAATACATCCCAGAATGATGTTTGCTTTTTTTGCAACAGCGTTACACTGTTGACTCATATTTAGCTTGTGATACACTATGACCCCCAGATCCCTTTCCGCATTACTCCTTCCTAGGCCATCATTTCCCATTTTGTATGTATGCAACTGATAGTTCTTCTTTGAGAGATGTCCCTGTGGGTGCTCCACTGCAGGTGTCAGTGCGCCCCTGCGCCGTCGTTCGGAGATTTTTACAGCACCCATACAGGTTGCGCATGCGCAGAGCCTGCCTTACATACCAGTCTTGTCTTAATAGTGCGCATTCACGGCCGATCTCCTCAGTTCCTTCTCTACCGTCCCTGGCTGGATTCAGAGCTCAGCAGACTCGTTAAAAACTTTTTCTCTTACTCATTCTACATACTCTTTTCCCTTAGTTTAGCACCCTAGTTACTTGATAAGTTCATCCCTAAAAAAAAAAAAAAAAAGTTCCCTCTTGTTCCTGTCATCCTCCAGCTGATGCTAATATGCCTGGCTCCCCAGGATTTAAGCGGTGCACTACATGCAGGGACGCCATCCCTATCTTGGATGGTCACTCCCAGTATATAAAATGCCTGGGGGGCCCCTTCATGGTGGCCTCTCCACTGAGGCTGCCTTGGATGGGGTTGGTTTAGGAGGCAATAACAATGGGAATTTTTGCCTCACTAGCAATGGGACTAAGCCCTCCTATTCATTTCCCAGTTCCCTGGGGACCCTCAGAGCTCCACCCAGACTTCTGAGAACCTTACTGGAAAATTGCATGGAGCAAGTGGGCTCTGAGCCATGATCCAGCCACTCGTCACAGTAATGCTTAGCACAGATCTAGTGCTTCACTGCCAGGGATCTCAAAGTACACTGTAAATGGAAGTGGATATTGCCATCCTCATCTTATGGAAGGGGAAACTGAGGCACGGAGCAGCACATGATTTGCTCAGGGTCACCCAGCAAGTCTGTAACAGAGCTGGGATTAGAACCCAGGAGTCCTATCTCTCAGTCCCTCTGCTGTAACCACTGGCCCAAACTCCCTTTCCAGCACGTGTGTGACCTATGCCCTTCCAAAGTATCCTGCTCCTAGACTGCAATCCTGCTCCCCAGGAAATCAATTCCCTACAGATGCCTACATGCCATCCTTGGGCTGGGGTCTGCCTTTCAGGGAGCTTTCCCCTGGCTGGTGGCTTGGTCCCTGGGACGCTGAGTGTGGACACAAAGCAGCCTGGTGAGCACAGGCCCTGTACGGGGCTCAGCCAGCTTTAGGAGCCAAGTGTGCTTGGCCTTTGTGGAGCTATAAATGAGTCAAGGCCACTTTTTCGGTGTGGCCCGTGAGCTGGAATATGGTGACAGGGGGCAGGGCCCATGAGCCACGGGGCTTTCTTGCCGGGTCAGCAAAGCAATCCAACTGCAGAGAGCGGCTGGGCAGCCCAGGCTCTCTGCTGCCTCCTTGCCCCATGTGCAGCTTTGCCTGTTCCCCCCTCCTTGCCCTGTATATTGCCCGCCTGCTACTGCTGCCCCTCCCCACCTGTTGCTCGCCCCCTTGCTGCCCTGCATGCTGTCGCCCCTCTCCCTGCCCCACCTCTTCTGGAACACCTGTTGCCTGGGCTGTTGCCGCCCTCTCCACCCCTCTTGTAGGTGCCTGGGCTGTTGTCCCCCATCCCTGCTCTGAGTACCCCCCCTTTCTTGCTCCGCTTGTTGGAGTCCCGGAATCCAGCTCACCATCAAGTGACCCAGCCAGGTCACGGCACTCGCGTCTCTCCAGACACTGCTGGATCCTCAGCAGGTCTGGGAGCAGAGAGCAGCTCCTCGTGGCTCCAGCCACAGCTGCTGCTCTTCCTGCCCCCTCAGTGGAAGAGGCTGGTTACTACAAGTAACCGGACTTTGAGCGCAGCTGTCTGGACGCTGCCAGGTTCCCTTTTCGACCGGGCGTTCCAGCTGAAAACCTGATACATGACTATATTGCCAACTGTGTTATTTATTAGCAATCCCTGGAACTTTGCAAGAGTTTTCCTTCGGGAGCCTGTGGAAAGCAACAATATGCAGTGAGACAGAAGCAGTTTCTTCAAAAAAAGTATGGTTTATTTGCTAAAAGATTCACATCACTCAGATAAAAAGATTTAAAATAACAGATCTCTGTGTATACTGTGTTACCTGTGCTTGGCATTCCCTCCAAGCCCCTAGGTAGACATGGGTTTGCCTCAGTGTCCGCTCTTCTCTTGAGGACCAAATTACAGTTTGTCTGCTGCAGATCCCTCACTCCCAGTCGGTGTATCTGGGTCAACCTGCAGCTGCTGAAAACTCCCCCCGCCCCTCCTTCTCTGTAGGGCATGTCTTTTAATAGACCAATGTTTTGATGTTCAGATTCTCAGCTTTGGCAAACAGTCACATTGCCAGGGTTGGAGCTGAGAAGTCCCTCTTCATGGCTATAAACGTAACTATTGTGTGTGAGGGGATGCTTCTTATCTAGGCTATGGGTTATCCTTTTCTACTTTCCTTCTCTACAGCCCCTCTTGATCTAACTATGCATTCAGGCAGGGTAATATCACCCAGATAAACTGAAAGGCGTATGTTAGTTATAAAAAGTAATACAAATATTTTCCAATTCTCTATACTTGTGGAATGGTAATTGTCAGAATCACTTATCCTTCCTTTTTTAAAATTGATTCTGTATTTGCTTTTTACCAATCTTCTGGCAGTAGTCTTTGCCTGACAAGTTATATAATTCTGCCTCTATTTAATGGTTTTTTCAAGTTGTGTCCACACCAGCTAATACAATGTTTAATTTCTCCTGACTGGATAATATAATGTGGCTTTAAGTGCGCATCCTTTTTTATAAAATATTCCTTCAGATCTTTGTTGTGCACATTTTCTCTGTTTAGCTGGAGCATATGTAATATTAAATGAGACAGTGTTTTAAAAAAATCTGTTCAATTGTAATCTGCTGCTATTGTGGCATTCCTTGTTGACACTAGAAAAAACATTCCCCACTGTAGGTAGAAATTGAACAGGATTTAAAATCAAATGTATGTCCTTTGGAGACCAAAAGATGTTACTAGATATTTCTTTGTATACATACTGCAGACTTAAGATAGCTTTATAATTGGACAGCAGTTTATGATAATTAGAGGATCTCTTAGTTACCAAATGTATATCCTGTTTGCATTTTTAAATTTTAATTTGATCAGGCCAATTTTGATGAACTCTGGCGGAAATTTGTCACTTATTCATCTGGTGAACAGCTGTTTGGATTACCTGTCACAGACTATGAAGTTTTACATAAAATCAGGTAATGGAAAATAGAGCTATCTTCAAGAACATGTTAAGTACTTTAGAAATGCTGTAGTGAATTGAAAAAGGGCATTTGTACAAAAGTATATGTACTTATCCCATCATTTCTGGCAGACCTTATGTGGTATAAAAGAGCAGGGTGCCTGCAACTCTTAGCAGAGGGAGGAGAAAAAACTGAGGTATAGGAAGGAAGGTGAAGACCAGCTGTGGTCTGGAATTAGAATGGAGTTGGAACTGGAGAGTCATGGCTGACTGGGTGCTCTGTCCATGAAGTGGGACTGGCTGGAAGTAAAAACTGCAATTGGGCTCTAAAGTGGTACTGACTGGAGCCAGGAAGTGGTGTTTCAGTTGGGGAGTGAGGAATGACCAGCATCTGGAGCCAAGCAGCAGGGACTAGCTGGGGATTCAGAGATGGAGACAATCTCTGGAGGGTTTGGGGAATTGGTATGACTGGGGAAATGATATAAGTATTACATGTACTCCAGGAAAAAAATTTGCATGCCTGTCTCAGAAACAGTTGAACAGTATTCAAGCTTCCTCTGGATGGCTCACAGAGGTTTTTGCAGCTGTAAGCTAAATTAAAAAAAGCAAAACAATCCACAAAGGGAGATCAGAACACAGAATCTTTGTTAACTTGCAGGTAGGATTGCGCAATTGAAGAAAAGATACACCGTTAAACATATCTGGAAAACCCCAAAGTATTAAAAACCATAGCAACTGAAAACTAAAGTTACGCAAACAATTCTGCCACTATTTTTAACACTCAGTACATATACACAGACCATTTAACATCGAAACAACTTTAACTTTGATCCTGTATCAAAATACAGAGGATCAGATCCTCAGCATAGCTCCTTTGAAAGATCAGGTCCAGAAATTTTAAAAGTTTACCCTTATTCATATAATTGTTCTAAAAAGTTGGCCTTTCATAGAATTCTAATTATAGTATATAATGAGTGAGTATATATATAGTGACTATGAACTCACTCATTTCTCTCTGTGTTTGCCTATTTGATATTTGTACAATATTGTATTGTATTGTCTTCTATTTACTCATTCCTTTATATTGGAATAATATGAGAGCAAGGTATTTTGTTTTTATTTAGGTTACTCTACCTAGATAAATGTATTGGTATGATATCATTTAAATACTAAATATAAATATTTCAGTCCTCCAGCTTTTTAATAATTTTTATTAATATTCTATGAATTCCATCCAATTTATTGAAAACTTTCTGGTATTGAGACAGCCAGAACTATATACAGTATTCTAACGGTTGTCCAACCTCAGCTATATAAAAAGCAACAATCATTCTGGTCCATGATACAATGCCTATACAAAGGCATCCCAAAATTAATTAGAAATTTTATTAATATAATCTTGCAAACTCATGTCAAACCCATTGTCCCCTGCTAAATCCATTTCTGCTATACCTATTCAAGCATTATTCTATAATTTGATAGTCTTGGGCATCCCCCTGCCTCTCATATTCCACAGCTTTTTGGTCAGAAGTTCATTTATCTGGCCTTTCTGTACAAACCAGTTAAGCATTTCCTCCAACTTAAACCATTTCAGGAGGGAAATATTAAAAGGCATCTTCAAATAAAAACTAAAATCGGGCAATACAGGCTTGTCTACACAGGGGGGTTAAACTGGGTTGAGTTGAGCTAATATGGTTTGAAAACACTTTCATGCACAAACACCATTCATTGTGATGCACTAACTGCATTTATCAAACTGTGGAGTCCTCTTTCAAAGTGAACTAAGTTTGATATGAATTGTGTTAGTTCAGTCTATTGTTTATGTTCATGCACTGCAGCTGCGCACTACTTTGGCAGTCCTCCAATTGCTATCCCATGCTGCTTTGTGGGTGACCATCACTGATTTGTCCATATACCTGTGTGCCCTCCACTGCTCTGGTGTCAAGTTGGCTGGATGTCCCCATTTGCTCCTTAATTCAAAAATATCTGCATTGCTGTCAGATTGCCTTACAACATTACTTAAGCAGCTGCCTGAAGCTATACTGAGACACTCGATCTTATCCACAATCTGGGAAGGAGCATCAATGCAGGAAGCTCTTGTGGCCAGGCACTGGAATAAAGAAGATTTTATGTACATTGCTAAGCAGATGTCTGCAAGGCACCAGAACCAGATCACCCACCAATGCAGAATAAAGACCAAACAGCCCAGGAGAATGTACATTAAAACCAAGGATACCAGGAAAAGTCCGGCAGTGGAAATGTGATCTGTCTATTTTTGAGGAGCTGGACACAATTTTGATCCATTACACCAGAAGTCGGCAATCTCCGGCAGGCAGCACATCAGGGTAATTTGCTGGTGGGCCATGCGACATTATGTGCTGACCACCGCTTCCCGCAGCTCCCATTGGCCGGGAACGGCGAACCGCGGCCACTGGGAGCTGCGTGGGGCTGTTCCTGCGGGTGGTCAATGTAAACAAAATGTCTTGCGGCCCGCCAGCGGATTACCCTGATGGGCCGCATGCCGAAGGTTGCCGACCCCTGCATTACACCACTACTGAAACTTACCTCCCTCTTTCCTGCCCCACTGCAAAGATGAGCAGCAAGAGTCATTGGAGGATGAACATGAGGAGCCTCCTGAAAAGCTGTCCCCAGCAAGCCAAGATGTGTTCAGGAGTCAGAACTTTGTTGCCAGGTAGAAAGTGACCCTGATTCCTGCCATGCAGGAACTGAGCGTGATTCCTAGCCAGTTTCTAGCCTGAAAAACAGGCCAGGGTTGAGGAGGCACATCCTATTGAGGAAAACTTGTCATGTATCTAACTGTTTTTAAAATGTATTATTATTATTATTATTATTATGCTATACTGCCATGCTACCTTCTGTTCCGGAAGCCTAATGGCCACAGCCATTTTAGGCAGATATGAACTAGGAGCCTTTCTGAGTCTCCAGCCCCCTCCTCAACTCCCTTCTTCATCCCATACATTTGGCCTCCTCCTGCCCCCCACCAATACATGTTTTCAAAATAGAAACTGCTCATGCCAGAAAACTGACCTGTCTCATGTTAAAGCCCTGATTATCGACCATTTTGAAGCCTACACCATGACCTATCTACCTATGTTCCTTTCCCCTCCCCACATCTGTCCTGCCTGGTGAACTCATGCCGCAGTATATCAAGTGCCGCCAGCCCATGCCCTCTCAGTTTCTTCTTACCGCTAGAGTGCAGGCATCCTCTGCAGCCTTCCTTGCTCAGGTCCTGATCCAAGAGTTTGTCGGGCCGCCACCTGGTCGTCTGTTCATACGTTTGCATTGCACTACGCACTGATCCAGCAGGCATGAGATGATGCTGGCTTTGGCAGAGCAGTGCTGCAAGCTGCATGACGGTGAACTCCAAGACCACCTCCATTGATACTGCTTGTGAGTCACCTAGAATGGAATCGACATGAGCAAGCACTCAAAGAAGAAAAAACAGTTATCTGCCTTTTGTAACTGTTGTTCTTTGAGATGTGTTGCTCGTGTCCATTCCATTACCCACCCTGCTGCCCCTCTGTCATAGTTGTCAGCAAGAAGGAACTGAGAGGGCATGGGCCGACTGTGCCTGATATACCACAGCATGATTGCGGCACTCTAGAGGGCACCACAGCTGACGCTATGAGTACCTGTAAGGCAAAAATCTCTGACGGCTGCGCATGTGAGCACGCACACACACACACACCTAGAATGGAATGGACATGAGCAACACATCTTGAAGAACAACAGTTACAAAAGGTAGTTAGCTGGTTTTTATGCACAGCATCACCTAGTGGCTGAACAGTATAGTACAGTTTAGCATTCCATTACAACTCCTTAAAGTTTCTACATTCCTATCATTTCCAAAATATATACTTAGGAGAGGCTCATATACCAGAGAAGTGTACCTTCTGTCAAAAATTGAAGGCAAGGACAAGAAAGAGCTGTGAACTGAAGCTGAGGCTCCTGATGATGGAGAGTTCTCTGAGACCAGCCACTGACCCTAGTCCTTGGACTCCCCCAGAGCAACAATCCCCGATGCAACCATCAACGTCCATGGCACATCATACTCTGGTGGCATCAAAGAGGAAATCTACTGATTCCTCTCACAAAAGCTCAGAAAAGAGAGCTATTCTCAGATTGAAGAATTGACCAGGAGAAAGAGATCCCTGGCAAAATCAGTGACCTTGGTACCAACAGAGCCGCAGCGCAGTACCCATGAGATATTAGGCTCCTCAACTACCAGTACCAGCACTAAGCCTAAAAACCAGAGGGGCACAGCTCAGTAGCATCAGTACCATCTGACAAGAGAAGTGGTAGAGACCAGAATACCTCTTCTAAAACGGCACCTCTGGAGACAAGGAAAGCCGTGGTACTGATCACTTCAATCAGAGACCTCTTCTAGCTGATCATCAGACAAAAGACTACAGCTACCACTGACTCCTTGATACTCATTGGCTATTCTAGACAAACTTTGTTGGTATCAATTACCATGGCAGTACCACAGGAATTTCGTTTCTCCAAGGACCTCTTGGTTTCAGAGAAACTCGAATCCCTGCTGCTTGGTATCGGTGGTGCGGTGCAGTACTGACCACATCTCGGTCTCTGGAATTCCCTGTGGTACTAGGACACTCACCACCAGCCTCTATCAAGTGAAAAGGAAGAGGACAATGATAACTTATCTTCGGTCTAAGTGCAAAGTTTCCCAGGGCAGTGTTAAGGGACCAGTCACCTAGAACCATGACAGGACTGACAAGGCCCACCCATTTGGTATGGATATTTTTGTGTACCATCACCCAGGCCCTTCACACCATCCCAGTGGCTGTACTGGGACTCATAGGCAGCCTATAGACACCAGTCCTCTAGGACCTCAAGTGTCTCCCATAGGATTAGAGTAAGATGATCTTCCTCAGCTTCCATTTCTAGACTCCCTGATCCCCAAGAGGAGACCTTTGAGAAGCAAGAGGCAAGGCTTGATCAAGAAATTACTCAAGCAATAAACATTTCATCATCCACTCCAGGTGAAGCTGTGATGCCTCCTCCACCATCTACGGCACATAACTTTGAACAATTTTTAGACCTCACTAGGAGAGTGGCAGAGACACTTCAGATCTGCCTTGAAGAAGTAAAGGAGTTGCAAAACAAGATGATGGACATCCTCCACACATCCTCACCAGCACGTATTGCATTCCTGATCAACAAGGCTCAGCTAGACCCAGCCAAGGTCATCTGGCAAACTCTGGCCATGATAACTCCCACATGTAAAAGGGCAGACAAAAATATTATGTCCCCTCAATGATTGTGGACTTTTTATTTTCCCAACCATCCCCAAATTCCCTTATTGTATATACTGTAAACACACATGGCAAACAGTACCATGCTAAATCAACACCCTACTACAAGAACTGGTAATGACTGGCCTTATTTGGCAGGAAGTCATATTCATCAGCAACCCTACCATTTCGGATTGCTAATTACCAGGCTCTATGGTGAAATATTATATCAATTATGGAAAACTTAATGCCTTTATTAAACATCTCCCAAATGATCAAAGAGAACAATTCCAAGCCATCATTGCCAAGAGCCAGTTTCTGGCAAGGACAGCACTACAGACTACATTAGACGCTGGAGACACAGCTGCCTGCTCCATATCAATGGCAGTAGTGATGAGGAGAGCTTCCTGGCTTCACCTTTCCATTCTCCCAAGAGAAGTCCAAATGACCGTGGAGGACCTTCCATTCAAAGAATCCAAACTCTTTGCAGAAAAGACAGATGCCTCACTACACACACTGAAGGACTGAAGAGCCACATTATGCTCTTTGGGGAGCTACACAGCGGCACAAAAAAGACAATACAGTAAGTCACAGACATCACAAAGATCCCGACCAGCCCAGTTTCCTCCACCTCAGAGACAATACAAACCCCAGCAGAAGACAACAGGTGCAGAAATGAAAGCCGATGGTTCCCCAAACTTCAACTGTACAGCCCTCAATGTTGAAACATCAGTTTTGATACTTTGATTGAGGTCCCAAAGAACCACTGCCATCATCAATTGCTGCAAAACTCGAACCATCTACATCCCTTTGGACACTGCCTTGTTCTTTTTCAACAAAACTGGGAAAAGATAACATCAGACAAATGGATACTGGAGATCATCTCCAATGGTTATTCAATCCATTTTGCCTCCGTCCCTCCTACCCATCCTCCCTCCCCACCCTCTTCAGGGACCCTCCTCATGAGAGCCTATTATGTCAGGAAATAAATCATCTCCTAAACCTTGGTGCTGTAGAACCAGTTCCAAATGAACACAGATGGAAGGGTTTCTATTACAAATACTTCCTAATATTGGGGAAAAAACAGAGGATGGAGGCCCATTCTCAATCTGAGAGCACTAAACAAATATGGAAAGGCACAAAGATGGTTACACTACCAGCAATAATTCCATCTCTAGACCAGGGAGACTGCTTCTCAGTCCTTGACCTACAAAGATGCTTATTTTCACATTGTGATTCAACAGAAGGTTCCTCAGGTACACTTTTGGTCAAGACCATTTTCATTACAGAGTACTTCCATTCAGCCTGTCACCTGCGCCCAGCGTGTTCTTGAAGGTCCTATCTGTGATAGCGGCCCACCTTCACAAATCAGGAAACATGATGTACCTGTATCTAGATGACTACCTACTCAAGGCATGATCCTTTGATGACACCCAGTGGCCACGCAAAAGACTATAGATGTATTCACACAATGGGGACTACAGCTGAACACTCAAAAATTGACTTTGACTCCTGGACACCATCTGGAATTCATAGGAGCCTATCTCGATGCAGTGAAGGCCAAAGCCTTCCTCCCACCACACAGATTCAACACTCTAACTGTCTTAATAGACACCATTCAGACCAACTCCCAGATCTCGGCCAGAAATTGCCTTCAATGCTGGGGTGGATGGGCTGCGGCTGGCCCCTTCCCCATGTCCTCTAGACCTGCTGAATTGGTCTCAGGCTGTCGGGATGCGCTAAACAAACAGCGATAAACAGACTAAAAAACGATTCAATATGGGTATAAAGATGAGCTGTTCGACCATTTCCATTGATATACAGGCAGTGTTGTAGCTGCATCGGTCCCAGGAGGTTAGAGACAAGATGGGCGTGGGAATATCTTCCATAGGATCAACTTCTGTGAGTGAGACAGACCAAGCTCCTGAAGAGACGAGCTCTGTGTAGCTCAAACCCGTGACTTGGGCACATGCATCCCACAATGCATAGTGAGGAAAAATCCCAGAATGCACACTGCTGAGCGGCGAAGCAAAGGACCATAAGATATCCTCAGAGAATGCCATGTGTTTAGTACACAGCAAGCTGCTACCATGTGAATGCAATGATACCAGTTGAAAGAGGGCACAGCTGACTTGTGTGCATGCTATTAAAGTGCGGCTTGCCTGTTGCATGTGAACTAATGCGCGTCAAATCAGTCTGGTTTGTCCCCCAACATCCCCCCACATAGCAAGCCCTGAATTAGTCTACCTGAAACTTTTGCAATATTGTTATTAATATCAAACAACTTGATTGTTGGGCAATTCATACTAGTACTTCACATTGTTTTATTACTTGATTGCTGTTATTGTTCTCTTCGCTAGAGTACATAGACACAGCTTTCTATCCCCAAAGGCTTGCATTCTAAAAAGATGTTAGTTATTCTTCTGTACTCATAATAAATGAACAGAAATTATTACACTGTCTTTCAGTACCTGATTCTAATGGTTGATATGATTTTTATCTTGTAGGAAGGAGCTTGGCTTGCTTCAGAAATTATATGGATTATATGATACTGTAATGAACAATATCAGTGGGTATTACGAGATACTTTGGACAGATGTAGATATTGAAAAAATTAATGCTGAACTTTTGGACTTTCAAAACAGGTATTTCTCCTAATATGAACTTTTTAACAGGTTAAATTTGAATATAAATAATGATAATTGCATTACAAATAACTTAGTATCTTTAAAGCATCTTGATATATAGATAAATTTGGGAAATTTGTTAATAGTGTTTGTCAAAGGGTGACTGGCTCCTTTGAGGGGATATGAGTCCCAGCCCCAACTGTTACTAATCAGGTGCCTCTTTGCTGAGGTTGTGCGGCTAAGTTCAGGTGACAACTGGAAGATTACCTGTTCTTTATAAAGGCCAACAGGAGCTTTGTGCTGGAAAACAGTAGGGGAAAGAATGAAGTTATTAGGTGATTTCTAGATAGATGGCTTAGGAGTGAACTGTAGGGAGTAGAAAAGCTGCTGCAGAAATCCCTGGCTCAGGGCAAGGATGGGGAGAGACCGAGAGAGGTGAGGGAAAAGCCACTGGGAACAGTAAACAATCTTGGGTGAACTATATATTGGGGTATTTTGCCCAAGTTTTCTGTTTAATCAAAAAACTGTGCCCAGAGACAAGGACCTACAATAGACTCAGGTGTTACTTTGATCCTACCTGGACTAGTGAGCTAGCTCACCGGCTTACAGTATTGACTATAAGATTAAAATTTGAGAATCTCTTGAAACATTGTATACTATTCTTAAAATATATAGGTAACCTAAAATAACTTGAGAAACTGAACACCTTTTACAGTAGGCGTTCCTGTTATATAATTAGTAGGTGTACTACTCCAGTATTCTTGAAAAATTTAAAATATTTTGATACTTTGAAGTCTAATGAGTCATAGTTTGCTCACAAAAAAGTTTTCTAATTTTTTTAATTTAATTTATTCTTAGTGATTTAGAAATTAGCTTCAGTATTATGTGAGGAAATATATAGCATGGAAGATGGGGGCTAGGTTTATTGGACAGAATAGATTTTTTTTTTTGTTCAGCATAGCTTCTTTCCTCTGTCACCACTAATGGGTTAATGCCCCCCACCTGTGGAATTTGTAGGCAATCCAAAGTTGTTCCTGGAGGCTCCAGGACAACGCCTCATCCTTCAGCTCAAGCTACCAGATGTCCAGCCTCTGGTGGCATAATAAATTGGTGGTTCAGTTTCTCCTGTGCACTTTGTTTTATAACTTTAATTTGTATTTGTTGTTGTGCAGCAGTAATTTATAATCTTTCTTCCATGTTCTCTTTCTCCCTTGGATTGGGTATTTGATAGTGTGATGGTTTCAGTCACCTAGATCTGTCACTGCTGTGCCTCCTTTCTGGGATTCCTCTGCTCGCCCTCCTCACAGGCAGTGCTCTCCCACAAATGTTGGGCTAAATCTAAGTGGTGTTCCCTATGTGAGGCAGCATGTACTGGCACTAGAGAGGGCAAATTATAGCCTACCTGTTCATAGCTAGCCAAACCTTCCATAGCCAGGGCACAAGGCTCAGAGTTGAACAGATATGTCAGGACATCACCTTCTCCCAGGAGCTGTGACTCCAATATAGAAAAGCCTGGAGGTTCTGAATATTTTGGGAAGAGGGAGGAGAAGGATGTTATCTGTCTAACCCAGAGAGTAAGTCCAGCATCAGAACTGGTCTGGAGTAGAAAACCTCCTGAAGGGATTCAAAGTCGTATCTCTACTCCACCCCAGTATTGAAGTGGGTACTTAGTTCCCTAAGGAAAAAAGCAGGCCTTCTACAAAGCCCTTTTCCTCCCCATGATGAATCAGGATTCTTATGATCCTCAGGGGTAAGGTGAAGAAATGGGTTTTCTTCTTCAAGTGTCCTCTGCATATTCCCACTCTGTAGATATGCACCAACTGGTGTGGTTGAATGGTGCAGGCTTCTATTAGTAGTGCCTGATTGTTTATGTGCCCTTCTCCGCCCCCGCCCTCAGCATCTGATCATGTTTTGAGGGCATGGCTGTAAAAGGGGGCATAGCAGTGGTTACCAGTCCCACCTCAGTTCCTTTTAACTGCTCCCTGGATGGATGTGAGCCTTCTTTGGATTCAATAGGTGCCATGTTTATTATTTTTAATAGTTAGATAGTTAGCACTTAGTGTTAGTATTAGTTACTGTTTGTTATTGCAGATCCAAAGATCAAGAAGCATGGTTTTAAAAGAAGTGGATTATGTCTGGCAGTTTTTCCAGAGTCAGATGCCCATGCTTGCTCGCTTAGGAGCAGGACATTCTCCTTGTTGTTGCTTGATGTATGTACTTTCACACCATGAGCTAGGAAGGACAGGCAAAACAGATTCCAAGCTCTCCTTATCAGTTAAAACCTCCAGATCTGAGGTGTCTAAGGTTTCAGATAATAAAAGCAAGAGGCCTGGTTTGGCTCCAAGTCCTTCAAGTTCCACAAAGTCTTTTGTGGTTAAACCACAAGGAGTCCAGTGGCACCTTAAAGACTAACAGATTTATTTAAACCGTCAATCTTGGCAATGAGCTCCAGTTCCAAAGTCCTCTGACCTGGCTGCAAAGAAGGTACCAGAGTCAAGGAAATCAGGTTTGGAAGATAAATGATTTATGCTTGAAAATTCTGTGGAACTAGGGCCCTCGGTTCTGAGGAAGAAAAAAGCCAGGTCAGAACACCTTTCCAGAGATTCATTGATTCCCTCAGATCATGAACATTCAGATCTGAGACACAAGGAAGGGGATTCTAAGAACACTGAGCACTTTCATTGGACTGTTCTAAGGAAGTCTACAGCCCAGATGTTATACCAGCACTGATAGCATCTAATGTAGGGTCCCTACAGGTGTCTGAAGAACTGTACTCCTCGGGTCCAGTTGATATTTCTATAGCAAAGAAAGACTTGGATAATGATCTGTCTCCACAACTCTTTTTGAGAAGAAGAGGAACTTAGATGACTCCTTGGTTATGTTGCCTCCACCTCCCAGGACACCTTGGCTCTCCTAGAAGAACGATATCTCCTGTGTCAATGTTAAGAATACAATGTTAAGAACAGGCTCAGATCCATATTCAGAGGAAGAACTGGCTTCAATGAGAGGACCTTTGTTAGACACAGACTATTACAAGCACGTGTACCCCCTGACTCTCACATACTACTGGACTGGACAAATTGGCAGGACTGGCAAGTACCTTCCTGGATTCCTTAGCTTTATTGGTCAGCTCCGGGCCTTCCATACCAACCTTCTTCCAAAGTCATGCCTCTGGTTCAGCATCAAACCAGAGAGGTTTTTGCGGGTCTACAGCATTCAGATCTAAGTTACACAAATTCAAGACACCCAGACTTGAAGGAATATTCTGATCAGAGATTTTTGGATCCTACACTAATGGATCTGAAAATGAGACAAGTCCCCTATTCTAATTCAAGATGTTTTATATGATGAGGAAGAGGAAGTTGAGGTTCCTGTACAGACAAATATTTTGCACAACCAGGACTTTATGGGCATATCCTCTCCAGACAAAAACATTTGAATTGCCTAAGCTGCTTCACCATCTGAGGATGCCATTAAATTCCAAGAATTAATCAGCAGAATGGCTTCTATGTTGAAATTGCCTTCAGTTTCATTGGAGGAAACTTTGCACCCTGTTTTTGACATAATTGAAAATACTTCTTCAAATAAGGTTTCTCTGCCCCTTTTGAATGGTTTATGACAATCAGCGAAATCAAAATGGAATACCCCATCTTCTTGACAGCCAATTGTAAGAAAGGTGGATACGCTTTACCAGATTCCGTCAGAAGGGACCAGGAATGGAGAGCAGTACAGCATTGCACAGACCACCCAGAATGTTTTTGGAGAGTGTTCGGCACAACTTCCTGGTGCAAGTGCTAGAGGAACCAACTCCGGGTCATACTCCTCTTGATCTGCTGCTCACAAACAGGGAAGAATTGGTAGGGGAAGTAGAAGTGGGTGGCAACCTGGGCAGCAGTGATCAAGAGAAGTCGAGGTCAGGATCCTAACAAAAGGAGGAAGGGAGAGCAGCAGAATGTGGACCCTGGACTTCAGAAAAGCAGACTTTGACTCCTTCGGGGAACTGATGGGCAGCATCCCCTGGGAGGCTAATATGAGTGGGAAAGGAGTCCAGGACAGCTGGCTGTACAGTAACTCCTCACTTAAAGTCATCCCGGTTAACATTGTTTTGTTGTTACATTGCTGATCAATTAGGGAACATGCTCATTTAAAGTTGTGCAATTAGGGAACATGCTCCACTATTACGTTGTTTGGCTGCCTGCTTTCTCCACAACTGGAAGGCTCCCTATGCCGCCCCAACACCCCACAGCACCTCCCGCCCTCCGGCAGACCCCACGGATCAGCGCCATCCCCCTCCTCCCCCCGCCTCCTGCCCGTAGCAGTCAGCTGGTTTGTGGTGTTTAGGAGGCAGGAGGGAAGGGGGAGGAGCAAGGACTCGGCGCGCAGGCTCCCCCACCCTCCCCTGTCTCCTGAACACCACAAACCAGCTGATTGCCCTGGGCAGGAGGTGGTGGGGAAGGGAGTGGGAGCCTGCGTGCCGAGTCCTCATTCTTCCCTCCTGCCTCCTAAACACTGCAAGCCAGCTGATTGCCCCGGGCAGGAGGGAGGGCGGAGGAGCGAGGACTCGGCTTGCCACCCCCTTCCCTCCTGCGGTGGCAATCAGCTGGCTTGCTGCATTCAGAAGGGAGGGGAGAGAGGGGGGAGGAGCAACGACGCAGCGTGCAAATTAAAGGGGGAGCAGGTGGGGGGGAGAAGAGGAGGGTCAAGGGTAGAGGCTTGGGGGAAGGGGTGGAGTGGGCGGGCTGAGGGTTGAATGATGATGATCCTGACAGGGAGTGCAGCTCCAAAGTGATTAGGGTAGTTGGTCACCTAATGACTTGCTATAAAGAAATTTACCAAGAAAAAAAAAGGAAAGCAAAACAACAAACTCTAGATTTGTTTTTTCGAGTTCAGAAAGTTCAGCAAGAGGAGCAGCTGGACAATCCACCCTCTTCCACTGTCTGACTCCACCACTCAGCCAAGCTTCATACTCAGCAATGATGATTGTAGTGTTAAATTGCTTGTTCAGGAGTCAGTGACCCATATGACTGCCGGTGCTGAAAGCCAAAAAGAAGCCACTGGCATGAAGAATGAAGTGCTCAACCCCAAGACAAAAACCAAACTTGTTTTTTGGAACGTACGGACAATGTACGAAACAGGGAAGCTAGCTCAGGTCACAGCAGAGATGAGATGCTACAGCTTATACATCCTGGGTGTCAGCGAGAGCAGATGGACAGGATCAGGAAGATTAACAACAGCCTTGGGAGAAACTTTGCTGTTTTCTGGACGGGATGATGGAGAACACCATGAGGGTGTTGCCATCCTTTTGAAGAAGGGAGTGAAGCATTCCCTGCTTGAATGGAAAGCCATCAGCAGCAGACTTATGAGGGCCAGACTGAAAGGGAAACATAATATCACTCTAATTCAGTGCTATGCTCCGACAAATGACAGTGATAAAGAAGTAAAGGACAAATTCTACCTTACACTATAGGCGAAGTTAGAGTGACTACCATGCCATGACCTAACTATCGTCATGGGAGACCTGAATGCCAAGGTCGGTAAGGACAACACAAACAATGACAGACCAATGGGAAGACATTGGTGTGGCACCATGAATGAAAACAGAGAAAGTGTTGTTGATTTCTGTAACATGAATGACCTAGTCATCAGCGGAACCCTGTTTGAACATTGTGAAATTCACAAGCTCACATGGTGTTCTCCAAACGGCAGAGGTAAGAACCAGATTGATCATATCATGATCAATGGCAAACGGCGACGCTCATTGACAGATGTGAAAGTGAGAAGGGGTGCAGATGTTGGCAGCGACCACCACCTTGTGACAGCCTCCATCAAGCTAAAACTGAGAAGTGTGGGTCCACCAAACAAGGGACATAGACGTTATGATATTGACAAGCTAAAGTCCCTTGAAATACAGAAAGTCTTCGTTCTGCAGTTAACTAACAGGTTTCAAGCACTTGCAGACCTTGATGAAGAGGAGGGGAACGCAGATGAGGAGATTAACAAGAAGTGGGACAAAGTAACAGCAATTTATAAACAGAGCAGTAAAGCCTGTCTAGGTTACAGGCAGAAGAGAAGGAAGGAGTGGATTACACACAGCACATGCAATGCCATAGAAACCAGATGAACCCTGAAGAAAAAAGTTTTAGACACAAAATCCCAGAAGCTAAAGGATAGCAAGACACATCAGGAGATCAAATGCCAAGTGAGAGCGGACAAACGGCATTATATTGATAATCTGGCAACACAAGCAGCTGCTCGTGGTGAGCAAGGAGCTGTCTACAAAATGATGCGGCTTATCAGTGGTAAACGCCAGACACCAACAAATACTCTCATCAGGAACAGACAAGGACACCTACTAACAACCGAAAAAGAACAAGAAATGCGCTGGACAGAGCATTTCAAAGAATTGCTGAACAGGGAGCCACCTAAAGAGGAAACAAACATCCAGGAGGCAGAAGAAGATCTTGATATTAACATAGACACCTCAACTAAGGAAGAGATCATTCAAGTCATCAAATCCTTAAAAAATGGGAAAGCTCCTGGCAAGGATAACTTGAATGCAGAAATGTTCAAGGTAAATCCTAAATTAGCAGCATCTATCCTGGCCCCTCTATTTACATCAGTCTGGGAAAGGGAAAAAGTGCCAGATGAATGGACGAATGGGGTTATAGCGAAGATACCAAAGAAAGGAACTCTCAGTGATTGTAATAACTGGCGTGATATCACACTTTTATCTGTGCCAAGCAAAGTACTGTGTAAGATCATAGTCCAGCGTATATCTGAGGCAGTTGATAGTATTCTTAGAAAAGAGCAAGCTGGTTTTCCGAAAGGGCATGGTTGCACATACTAGATCTTCACTCTACGAAACATAATAGAACAGTGCTTAGAATGGCAATGGCAACTCTACGTAAATTTCATAGACTTTGAGAAGGCTTTTGATAGCATTCACAGGACCAGCCTATGGTGCATTCTGTGTGCATATGGAATTCCTTTCCGTATAATCAATGTCATCAAAAGCTTCTATTTCAATTTTACATGTAGTCTTGAACACAGTGAGCTCAGTTTTGAAGTCAAAACAGGAGTACGTCAGGGGTGTGTCATGTCTGCAATCCTCTTCAATGTTGCTATCGACTGGGTAATGCAGCGTACAACAGAAGATGTTCCAAGAGGCATTAAATGGACACTCTTCTCATCCCTTGAAGACCTGGATTTCGCAGATGATGTTGCTCTCCTATAACATACCCAACACCATATACAAGAAAAAACAACTTGACTCAACGCATTCAGCCAGAAATTGGACTGAAAATCAACCTCAATAAGACAAAAAGAAAAGGAGTACTTGTGGCACCTTAGAGACTAACCAATTTATTTGAGCATGAGCTTTCGTGAGCTACAGCTCACTTCATCAGATGCATACCGTGGAAACTGCAGCAGACTTTATATATACACAGAGAATATGAAACAATACCTCCTCCCACCCCACTGTCCTGCTGGTAATAGCTTATCTAAAGTGAGCATCAGGTTAGGCCATTTCCAGCACAAATCCAGGTTTTCTCACCCTCCAGGGGCTAGATAAGCTATTACCAGCAGGACAGTGGGGTGGGAGGAGGTATTGTTTCATATTCTCTGTGTATATATAAAGTCTGCTGCAGTTTCCACGGTATGCATCCGATGAAGTGAGCTGTAGCTCACGAAAGCTCATGCTCAAATAAATTGGTTAGTCTCTAAGGTGCCACAAGTACTCCTTTTCTTTTTGTGAATACAGACTAACAGGGCTGTTACTCTGAAACCTCTCAATAAGACAGATATCATGACCTTTAATATTACCTCACCATCACCAGTACGGATTATGTTCTCACCAATGTAGAAACATTCACGTACTTGGGCAGCACCATCAGCCAGGATGGTGGAACAAGCCAGGACATCTGGAACAAAATTAATAAAGCCAGGAACGCTTTCAGGAGCTTAAATACAGACTGGAATTCATCAAAATACAACACAAAACCAAACTTAAGATTTATCAAAGCTGCATACTTTCAACACTACTTTATAGTGCAGAATGCTGCGGAATGATAAAGTATGACATGTCCAAACTGTCTTCATTCCGTACAACTTGTCTCAGAAAAATCCTCCATATCTTTTGGCCCAGAACAATCTCAAACCAAGATCCATTGACACCATGTAGCCAAGAGGATCTGAGCACCATCATTGCCAGGAGGCGTTGGAGATGTATCAGTCGTGTGCTTTGGATGGAAACTGATTCGATCACCAGAGTAGTAATAAGATGGACACTTGAAGGCAAGCAAAAACGAAGGTGCCCGAAAACAACATGGCGAAAAGCTGTGGAAGCCGAGCTGAAAAACCTGGGGCACAGCTGGGGAACCATTGGAAGACTTGCCAGAAACGGACAGGAATGGAGCAGCTTCATCACTGCCCAAAATGCCAGAGGTGTAATAGGAACATCATGATGATGATGATGATGATGATCTGATAAGGGTATGGATCCTCTGTCAGCACCTATTCAGTCTATATTAAGCTATATTTAAAGAATAAAGGTTTATCTATTGCACCATTAAGGGGGCATTTAGCTGCAATAGCAGCTTTTCATGTGCAAATTGATGGTAAATCAGTATTCTCACAGGATGTTGTTAAAGAGGTTTTTTAAAGAGTTACTAAATTTGTATCCCCCAGTAAGAAATTCTATAGTGCCATGGGATTTGAATTTAGTAATATCACAGCTTATGTCTCTACCCTTCGAGCCCTTATCTTCTGTTCCATATTTAATCTGTCATGTAAGAGTGCTGTTATTATAGCAATAATATCATACAGGAGGGTTAGTCAATTTCAGCTTTAATGGCTGACCCTCCATTTATAAGTTTTTATAAGGACTATGTAGTTTTTCATCCACATCCAAGATTCATACCAAATGTCATTTCTGACTTCTATGTCAATCAATCCATTATTCTACCCCAGTCTTTTTTGCCAGATCTCATTCAAATAATGGTGAATCAAAATTACACCGTTTGAATGCAAAATAATTTTATCATTCTATTTCAATAAGACTGAGGATTTTAGTTCTTCACAGTAATTTTTTCATATGCAGGCTAACTTTAAAAGGAATTCCATTTCTGCATAAAAATTTCCTAAATGGGTCAGAGTATAATTGAAAGTTATAAAAATGCATCACGATTTCCTGTTCAACTGAGAGCACACTCCATTAGAGTATTGGTGGCCTCAGTGATGTTTGGAAAATGTCCCATTAGTAGAAATTTGTAGAGTCACCACATGGATTCTATACATACATTTACAAAACATTATTTGTTAGATTTTGCAACCAAGTAGCATGCCAAGTTTGGTAGATCAGTTCTTCAGTCAATGTTTAGTTAGGACTCCTTTCCCACCATCTGGTTTTCTATATGTACTGCTGATTAAACTATCCCAAGAGTGGGAATATGAAGAGAACACTCAGGTAAGAAATTAAGGTTATTTACCTGTAACCAAAGTTCTTCAGGATAGACTTTGCACATTCATAATCCCTATCCTCTTTCCTCTTTTTTGTGGAGTACTGTCTTCCATCGGCTCAGCATTAGCAATGGAAGGAACTGAGACAATAACAGCTGTCATGCCCTCTTTTATAGCCATGCCCTTAGAATATGTTCAGATGCTGAGGGTGGGGACAGAGAGGGACATATGAACAATTGGTTAGGCACTACTAGTACAAGGCTGCACTGTTCAACAGCACTAATCGACACATATCCAAAAATGAGAATATTCAGAATCCATTTTGAAGAACCTCCATTACAGGTGTGTACCCTTCATTTCTTCGTGGTGCCGAAACCTTTCTGTTCAAAGTATGTTCTTTCCAAAATTCCTAGGAAATAGTTCTCCCTTCATTTGTTTTAGCCCTTGCCATGGATTTACAGGGTCTCTGCTATGTTCTGGCCTTTTAACAGCCTATTGTTAAAGTAACCCCTGTAGTGTACCAGATCCCAAGGGTGCACACTTTCTCACAAGGGCAGGCCACACAACCTCAACTGCTCCTAGACTGGGCCTTTGTGCTCCAGCAACCCCTGTTTCTCACTGTGAGCTCTTACAGTGACTCCACCTTAGTTCAGACTCCTGTGGAGACTTCTATATCTTCAAGAAGCAATGGAAATTGAGTATCTGTAGTGAAGGAGGGCAGCCTTTTCCGAACAAGGTAGCATTTCTTAGTGAACTGGAAGTCCTTAGTTTATCACGGTAAAGCAAAGCTCAAGTCAGAGTTCATATTGGTAGGAGCAATGGCTCCAAGATGCCATGTCTTCTGAGACCCATCTTGGTTCCAAATCAATCTGTGTGAGTCCAGTGGCATCCTTAAAAACAATCCCTTGACAATGTATCCCTTTCTTTCTAGCTGTGGTCTTTTCACCCTGCTTCTGTGCAGAGTGTTAGAGGAAGTAGCTAAACTTACTCTTGGCTGTAGGTCACTAGGTGTTAATGCCCTTGCTGTTGGCTTTGCAGCTGCCAGTGCAGGGACTTCCATTTATATGTATTTATTCTATTCAGTTCATGTAAATATACCTGGTTTCAAACCAGATCTTGTCTACACTATAACTTACTTTGGTATAATTGTGACGTTCCCCTGGTGTTATCTGGACCGGTGATCTGCTAAGTCACTGAAATCCTCGACTCTGAGAGCCAGCCTTACCCTTCTCCGCTGTGAGAACCCCCATTCCTGGGCTATTCATGCACAGCCTCTGGCATGTCAGCTGCTTGGATTGTGAACCCGAATGCCACTAGCCAATATCTCCGGTCCCAGACACAACCCTAGGAACCTCCGTCTTGTAGTGTCCCGTTATGCCCGCTGGACGCTGCAAGCTTATGTGAGTTTGTCAGTTTAACAAATAAATTGATATGTACCAGCCTTGTTATCCCAAGGGGAGTCTCTGACATGCTTCAAACCAAACGCACTGCTTCAGGTACAACAAACAAACAAATTTATTAACTAGAAAGATAGATTTTAAGTGATTATAAGTCAAAGCACAAGTCAGATTTGGTCGAATGAAATAAAAGCAAAACGCAGTCTAAGTTGATCTTAACACTTTCAGTGCCCTTACAAACTTAGATGCTTCTCACCACAGACTGTCTGGTTGCCCTTCAGCCAGGCTCTCCCCTTTGGTCAGCACTTCAGTCGCTTGGTTGTGGTGGTGTCTGTAGATGTAGGTGAAGAGAGAGAAAGAGCATGGCAAACGTCTCTCCATTTTATCATGTTCTTTCTTCCCTCTTGGCTTCACCCCCCCCCCCCCGGGTCAGGTGAGCATTACCTCATCGTAGTCCCTGACTGACCAAAGGAAGAGTGGTGACTCACTGAGAGTCCAACAGATCCTTTTTTGCAGTCTAGGCCTTTGTTCCTGTGAGGCTGGGCTGGGTGTGTGAACTGCCCCTCTGTTCCTGGAGAGTTTTGCCTGGGCTTGTTTTAAGCTATGAGGACACATTTTCAGCCTCATAACTATGTACATGAAATTACAACCTATAACATTACTGTAACATTACTATAACAACAATGCTCAGTGCATCATGAGCCTTCTGAAGACACCCGACATGACACACCTTGCATTGGATACCACACAATCACATTATAAGGATGAACATGGGGGTGCAGGGTGTTCCCCCGAGATACAGAGTGTCACAATAACTTAAGTCACTCAGGGATGTGAATAATCCAAACCGCTGAGCAAGGTAAGTTATACCGACCTAAGCACTGGAGTTGACAGCGCTATGTCGGCAGGAGAGCTTCTTCCGCCAACATAGCTACCACCTCTTGTGGGAGGTGGAGCAATTAAGCTGACTGGAGAGCTCTCTCCCATCAGCATAGGGCGTCTTCACCAGAAGAACCTCCGTAGCACTTCTAGTGTAGATGTAGCGCCAGATTGCATACATGACACCAGTCATGCCTCCCTCCCTTTTATGCTCAGTGTTATAGAAATACTGTCACAGGGTACCTGGTCCCTGTGAGTAGAGCTGGACTAAGCTCCCTTGTGTCAGAAAAGGTGAGCCAAATTCAGACAATTAAAGGTGATTGGGCTATACCTGAAGCTTTAAAGGGCAGGAAATGAAGGAGGAGAGAGTGATTGAGACAAGCTGTGCCTGGGGAAGATCAGCCATAGTGGAGTGGAGCTAACTCCAGTGGTGTGTCTCTGGAGCAAAGAGCCAGGTGGCTGGGGAAGCAGCCCTGGGGCTGCTGCTCCATGAAGGGAGGACAGCAGATTAAAACTGAGAAGCTGTCAGGAGCAGGAGTGCCAGAGATCCGTCTGAGGAGTGGCCCTGAAGTCTGAGACAAAGGAGAGAGTTAAAAGACGGTTTTCTGTTTGTTTACTTGCCTGTTTTAAGAAAATGAACCATCCTCAAGGAGATTGGGAGTGACAGTGTGTTCTTGAAAGCTGGGAAGAAGCTCCACCCTGTGACAAATACATAGTGAGCAGCTAAACTAAAACGAACATATGGATCATAAAAATATAACCAAAATTCTTACATTGATCACGCACCTTGGAAGGTGTTGGCACTGGTTTTATGACAAAAAGAAAAGGAGTACTTGTGGCACCTTAGAGACTAACAAATTTAGTCTCTAAGGTGCCACAAATACTCCTTTTCTTTTTGCGAATACAGACTAACACGGCTGCTACTTTGAAACCTGGTTTTATGACCTATTACAAAAATGTGTATAACATACCCTGCTATCTCCCAACCCCCCATTGTCCTATGACTGCAGAGGTGTTAACTGCCCACTTCAGTTTAAACGGGCTCCTACACCATGTGTGAACCCCTGATGCTTAAGAAGTCTGTCCCACCTTGTATTTATCTTGGACGCTCTGATTACCTTTTCCAGGTATGAAGAAGAGCTCTATGAAGTTCAAAAGTTTGTCCTCTCTACCAACAGAAATTGGTCCAATAAAAGATATTATCTCACCCACCTTGTCTCCCTCATATCATGGGACAACACATCTACAACAATAATGTGACACAAATGACATCCCTAGAAAGCTAAAGGTATATCTCAAACATTCAGAGTGCAGACCCTAATTGTTCTCTGCACATATCATTCCATCTAAAATGCCAGGGCCTTAGGGCCAGAAATTGCTTAGGCAAGATGTTAAAATCCTACACCAGTTGTTATGCTAGATATCTGGGAAATATTTCTGGAGAAGAAATTGAGACTCCGTCTACAAGTCTCTATTGGCATTGTTGGAAATAGTTTGAGGAACACTTGCTAAGTAGGTTTCCATTCTTCTACAGGCCATCCTTTGGTAGGAGGGTGTTACTGGGTTGGTTCCCAAATAATTCTTTAAATTCCAAGACTCTGGCTTTATATGGGGGGACACTTCCACTTCTATCTATTATACTAGTCTAATCATTAAAACTGCTTTTTTCTTTTCTACTTAGGGATTCACTGCTCACTACTTCCTATTAGTGAGGTGACAACCTGTTCTGCAGAATGTGAAATTTCTTATCTGCTTTTCTTTCTGCTAGCAGGTTCTCCTCTCATCAATCCACTGTGCTAATCTGGTAAACAACTGGAATACAATTTGTAACAGATTTTTTTCTCTAAAGGGAGAATTAGACAGACATATTTGCTTGACAATTAGCTGTAATATACCAAGTATGTCTTAATGCTACTAATAAGTTGCTGAAATGACATCTTTGGAAGAATATTACTGATTACCTGAATTGAAGGATTAAGTTTAGTTCTGAAGCATTCAGCAATTATATTGATCTCTCTCCAAATTTCAAATTAACCCATTAGTAATGAATGAGGGTAGAAATGGCTAAGAGAAAATTATCAGATAATAAATCTTGCACTTGCATTAGAAGATTACTTTCTTGGAGTTCTGTTTAATCCACCACCTGTGTGAGAATGGGATTGAAGGGATAACATTATGCTTTTTAGAACAGTGCTTACAATGATTTTTGCAGGAAAGATAGACACTGATATCACTGGTACACTATTTAAATGAAATTGATATAAGTCAACAGACTAATTGTTGAGCCATTGTTACTGAGAAAATAATTTTGGTGAAACAATGGTGTCTGTTTTAAATCGCCTGTTTTTTTTCAAATATACATTAAAATAGTTCAAGGTCCTTTTTGATAAAATATTAAATCAACAATATAAGAAGTGTACAAATGTATCAATTATTATTATTTACTGAATTAAAGGTGCCGCAAACTTCCCAAAGGACTTAAAAACTGGCAAGCATTTTTAGACCTCAAGAAAAGAATAGATGATTTTAGTGAGTCATGTCCACTGTTGGAAATGATGACTAATAAAGCAATGAAGGAGAGACATTGGAATCGCATTGCTGAAACAACAGGACATCAATTTGATGTGGAATCAGATTCTTTTTGTCTTCGAAACATCATGGAAGCACCACTTCTTAAACATAAAGATGATATCGAGGTAAGTGCATACATTGCTTTTGATCCTTCAATTTATATTTTCAGGAAAGAACAAAATATTAATTGTATAAAGGTTATATTTATGATGCATTTAAGGACTTTTTGATTATGAAATAAAACACTATTCTGAAACAATGCATGGTATGTTAAATAGTTGTTGTCCATTATAGAATCATAGAAATGTAGGGCTGGAAGGGACCTCAAAGGTCATCTAGTCCAATCCCCTCTGTGCTGAAGCAGGTCCAAGTATACCTAGATCATCTCTGACAGGTGTCTGACGTGTTCTTAAAAACCTCCAATGACTGGGATTCCACAACCTCCCTTGATAAGCTATTTCAGTACTTAACTATCCTTGTAGTTAGAAAGTTTTTCCTAATGTCTAACCTAAATATCCCTTGCTGCAGATTATACCCATTACTTCTTGACCTACTTTCAGTGGACATTGAGAACAATTGATCACCATCCACTTTACAACAGCCCTTAACATATTTGAAGACTGTTATCGGGTCCCCTCTCAGTCTTCTTTTTTCAAGACTAAACGTACCCAGGTTTTTAAACCTTTCCTGTACCTTTTATCATTTTTGTTGCTCTCCTTTGGACTCTCTCCAGTTTGTCCTCCTCTTTCTTAAAGTGTGGTGCTTAAAATTTGACATATTAATCCACCTGAGGCCTCACCAATGCCAAGTAGAGTGGAATAATTAATGCTTATCTCTTATATGATGCCCTTGGTAATGCACCACAGAATGACATTTGCTTTTTGCACAAATGCATCACATTGTCGACTCCTATTCAGTTTGTGATCCAGTAAAATCCTCAGATCTTTTTCAATAACAATGTTATTAGTGTGCTGCTTTTCCTTTGGTCTGCTTGCCCCTCTAAGGGTGTCTTCCAAAGTGCTAGTTAACACTGTTTTCCTCTGGCAAAAAGGGTTCATGTATACCAACGTTGAGATTGCCTGCTCAGAGCACCATTCCTGGAAAAGGCTCACAAAGCTGCGGTCCCACAGCTCAGATTCTGTTCTGAAGCAACATGTATTTGTCATCACCAAGAGCAGAATGACACCACATGGGTCAATATTACTTCTGGGAATAATCAGATATCAACCTCCACATATGTTTATTTCTGTCAGAGAGCAGGATTCAGAAGCTGGTGGCCACAGGGTGCAAAGTCATTCGATCTCCAGTCACATCTGTCAGGGCTTTGTCTGGGATCAGAATGATGGTCACTTGCACCAACATACTGCTGGGTCTTGAGAAATTAAATCTAGCTACATGAGATTTGAGAGGTAATAATTAATATAGGTTATTCAGATGCTTTTATCATATCTTTAGCCTTGAGAAAGTATACCCAGGGCCTGGTCTATATGTAAGGCTGTATATATATAGAGAGAGAGCTAAGTTATTAACATATAAGGATCCAGTCAAGACAAGGGCAAAGCTTTTATTTCTTTCTATGTTTTTTTTTTAATTTTTATAGTAAGTCTTAATATGAGCCAAAATCCTCAGACTTTAAAATCCAGATAATAAACATTTCCAGCTCACTAGAAATGCAAGTGGGTGCAGGATGTTCCTCTCTTCCGGACATAAGAATTCTTGGAGCTGCCTCACTTCTAATCTCTACACCAATGAGGAGAATTCCCACTTGGGATTAAAATCTTATATTAAAAATCCAGATGAAGCATCCCTTTGATCCCTTTTCAGAAGTGCCCTTAGACTTTTTAAAAGGCTTATCTCCTTTCAGTCATTTCAGTAAATAGCGTTTTCAGAAGTTAAGGTCTTATTGGGGGACAGCGGCTGTTCACCTCTTCATGAGGACATAGATGTACTGAGAGTTAATTCTTTATTCCCAAAATAAATCCAGTTACAAAAAATTATTTTCCCCATCACTTTTGCCCCCTATAAAAAAAACCTTTAAAAACAGAACAAAAAATGAAACAAAAACCTTCCACTCTTTTGGCATACTCTTGATGTCAAAGGTCTAAAAATCAACATTGAATGTAGTACCCAATTCAGAAAAATCTCTACTTCTCTTGGTCTGTATACCCATCATAAACAAATGAAAAACAAGCAAAGAAAAACAGAAGAAATATTGCAGTTTTTTTATTAGATGGCTAAGTTGGTGCATTTCAGATGCTTTCAAAAGTAGAAATCTTTTTTCCCCTTGAAAATTTGTGCTTATTTATTCAAAGTAATTGAAGATTCATATATAACAGAGAGAGATATCCAGTGTCCACCTGGTCGTGTTTCCACACCATCACTAAGATTAACCATTTAAACATGTAGGCTTCATCAGTCTCTGCCTTTGGAGGTAGGGATTTGCACATTATGCTCCCTTAAAAAAGGGAGACACGTCTACCTCCTCATTCGTTCTTTGTTTCTCTCCCCAATGATTCACTGTTATTGGACATCGCATTGCAGTGGATCTGTGGACTTTCTCTGTGAAGAACAGGAAAACTTAACCCAAAATCTCCTTTATTCTAGCAGGAAAGTCTGGAGAGAGCTAAGCCAACTGACAAAAGCATTATAGTTCTGAGGAAGGCTTAATCTGTCAAATTCGGCTCCATTTTCTTTAGAGGCATGATATATCTGTCCTCCAATATTTGAGGTGAAATTTGAAGTTTTCCCTGCTGGAGGAAGTGTTTTTATACGATTTTTTCTGTCTAATAACCTGAGAATTAAAGTTTAAAGGAATTAGCTCTACAAAGCAACTTTGGAAGTATTTCAGACTGAATAATGCAAGTATAGCCGCTTCAAGCTGTGATTAACAGGTCTGGGACCTTCCTCTAAAGAACTGCAGCAAGGGTGAGCCCCACTGTAATAGATCTATAGCCCTTCCCTCTAGAAGAAAGGAAAATTTTCAGGTAAGTTAAAGTTTTCCTATTCCTTATCTCCCCACAGTAGTCTAAACCAGTGGACAAATTGTTCTTCATTTGATTGGACTAGTCACAAAGCAGAACACTTTTTTCAGCCAAGAGACTCTAATTTCTTTTCTGCTTCCAGCTGTTCCATTGTTTTATGGAAGATGACAAACAGCTTTAATAGCTTCAATCACCACAGCCACAGAAATTTTCTCTCCAGATAGCAAGCTTTTCCTGTTTAGAGGCATGATCAACAGAGCCCACAGTACTTGTAATTTCTCTTTATCCACTCACTTTAATACTTCTGATAGTCATATTGGGGTTAGAAGTCTTTCACAAGTGGTGGCAACTTCAGACTCCAATTTGGAACCACTCAATCAGGTATACTTGGGCCCATAGCCTTTATAGAGGCACAAGGTTGGGCAGTCTCCTTTTAGAAGCCCAATACACTTCTCAATTGCCAGAAGGGAGAACATTGTGAACTCAGGAGCTATTCAGCTCCAGGGTGAACACTCCCTCAAACTGTCCAGTTCTTCTTTAAGTGATTGCATATGTCCATTCCATTTCTAGTGTGGGTACAACCTGCGCAGTCACTGGAACTTTTTTCCTTCAGTGATACCTGTTGGCACAGCTCAAATGCACTATGCGGCAATCACAGACAACTGGTGCCTCTCCATATTGGAAGCTCTGTAGCCAGCTGCCTGGGAGAGAGACAGGGGCTGACTCTGAGCATGCTGGAGGGAGGAGGGCTCTGGCTCGCTCGGCCACTCTGGAAGCCGAGCCTGGGCAGGGGGCAGTCCACCACCACTGCATCCAGGTGCTCTCCCAGGCAACTGCTGTGCTGCACCCCTGGTCCCGCCCCTTCTGCTTCAGCTCTGGCTCTGACCCTTGTGCTCCACACCTAGGTGGCTGCTGGCGTGCGCTTGACCCTCCATGCCCCCCGATGCGTCGCCTCTGGCTTCCGTGTGCTGTTGACATCGGTATAAAGGGACCAGCCAACCAAGAGCCCTCTTAGTTTCTTCTTACTGCTTGTGACAGTCACTGGAACTGCTCTTCTTGCATTTGCAAGTTCTCTGAGCAGACTTTGTTCTCTTGTATTGTAAATAGTTTGTGTTATTAAGGTTATTAGTATTTAGCTAGGGTTTTTTTTGTTTGTTTGTTCTTTTACCATCTCAGGGTTTCAGTTGACACCCAGTGCTGAGGGATGCCTCGATCACCGGGCTTCAAGTCCTACATTTCCTGAAATAAGGCTGTTCTTGTGAGCGACCTGCGCTCAAGTTGCAGTTAAAGTACCTGTGGGAGCTTGTATTGGAGAGAGCTGCCAAATTTGAAGTGACTTTAAGCCTCGCATGAAGAAAGATTGTGAAGCCAGGCTAAAGCTTCTACTCATGAAGGTGGCTTTGAGACCTCCATCTGAGTCAGGTCAGTCAGACTCTGCACTGACTGCCTTGACATCAGTAAGGAGTGTGCCTCCTGCTGTACCTGAGTCCCAATACCACTCACCATCCCCAATGCCTAAAAAGAGGCATAAAACTCAGACTGCTGAAAGGAAGAGATCCGCGGCACCGAAGTCTGCTAGGCATGGAGATAAGAGTAGAGTGCAGTCTAAGGCCTGGTCTACACTAAAGCGTTAGGTCAATGTAAGGCAGCTAATGTTGACCTAATTATGTTAGTGTACATACTACAGCCTTGCTCCTGCCGATTTAAGTGCCCTACTACACCGACATATAACTTTACCTCCACGAGAGGCGTAGGGCTTATGTCAGTGTAGTTAGGGCCATGCAGTGTTCCTGTACACACTGTGTTACTTACATCTATTGGCTGTCATTCTTGTAAATTTCACGGCTCTGCTGGAGCCATGAAATTGACAAGAAAGCTGGCTCCCAGTTCCCCAGCCAGATTGCTTCCCGGTTTCCACTTCAGGCAGGGCTGCCACCCAGGCTCCCAGCTCAGGCTGCTGTCAGGACTCCCTGCTCCCGGGACCCCACTTCCAGCTGAGCTGCCACCCAGGTTCACTTTAAGGTCAGAAGGGACCATTATGATCATCTAGTCCGACCTCCTGCACAACGCAGGCCACAGAATTTCACCCACCAACTCCTGTAACAAACCTCTAATCTATGTCTGAGCTATTGAAGTCCTCAGATCATGGTTTAAAGACTTCAAGGTGCAGAGAATCCTCCAGCAAGTGACCTGTGCCCCATGCTGCAGAGGAACACAAAAAAACCCCAGGGCCTCTGCCAATCTGCCCTGGTGGAAAATTCCTTCCCAATCCCAAATATGGTGATCAGCTAAACCCTGAGCATGTGGGCAAGACTCACCAGCCAGACATCCAGGAAAGAATTCTCTGTAGTAACTCAGATCCCACCCTATCTAGTGTCCCATCACAGGCCATTGGGCATATTTACCTCTAATAGTCAAAGATCAATTAATTGCCAAAATTAGGCTATCCCATCATAGCATCCCCTCCATAAACTTATCAAGCTTATTCTTGAAGCCAGATATGTTTTTTGCCCCCGCTGCTCCCCTTGGAAGGCTGTTCCAGAACTTCACTCCTCTGATGGTTAGAAACCTTCATCTAATTTCAAGTCTAAACTTCCTGATGGCCAGTTTATATCCATTTGTTCTTGTGTCCACATTGGTACTGAATTTAAATAATTCGTCTCCCTCCGTGGTATTTATCCCTCTGATATATTTATAGATAGCAATCATATCTCCTCTCTGCCTTCTTTTAGTTAGGCTAAACAAGCCAAGCTCTTTGAGTCTCCTTTGAGGTTTTCCATTCCTCGGATCATCCTAGTAGCCCTTCTCTGTACCTGTTCCAGTTTGAATTCATCCTTCTTAAACATGGGAGACCAGAACTGCACCCAATATTCCAGATGAGGTCTCACCAGTGCCTTGTATAACACCTCCTTATCTCTACTGGAAATACCTCTCCTGATGCATACCAAGACCTCATTAGCTTTTTTCATGGCCATATCGCATTGGCGGCTCATCATCATCCTGTGATCAACCAATACTCCGAGGTCCTTCTCCTCCTCTGTTACTTCCAACTGATGCGTCCCCAGCTTATAATAAAAATTCTTTTTATTAATCCCTAAATGCATGACCTTGCACTTTTCACTATTAAATTTCATCCTATTACTATTACTCCAGTTTACAAGGTCATCCAGATCTTCCTTTATGATATCCCGGTCCTTCTCTGTATCGGCAATACCTCCCAGCTTTGTGTCATCCGCAAACTTCATTAGCACATTTCTGCTTTTTGTGCCAAGGTCAGTAATAAAAAGATTGAATAAGACTGGTCTCAAAACCGATCCCTGAGGAACTCCACTAGTGACTCCTTCCAGCCTGACAGTTCACTTTTCAGTACAACCTGTTGTAATCTCCCCTTTAACCAGTTCCTTATCCACCTTTCAGTTTTCATATTGATCCCCATCTTTTCCAATTTAGCTAATAATTCCCCATGTGGAACCGTATCAAATGCCTTACTGAAATCGAGGTAAATTGGATCCACTGTGTTTCCTTTGTCTAAAAAGTCTGTTATCTTCTCAAAGGAGGAGATCAGGTTGGTTTGGCATGATCTACCTTTTGTAAAACCGTGTTCTATTTTGTCCCAATTACCATTTACCTCAATGTCCTTAACTACTTTCTCCTTCAAAAAATTTTCCAGATGTCAAACTAACAGGCCTGTAGTTACCTGGGTCACTTTTTTTCCCTTTCTTAAAAATAGGTTCCTAGCTCCCCGCTCCCATCCAGGCTGCTGCTTGGGCTCTCAGCTCCCTGCTCCCCTCCAGGAGCCTGGCTGCCCCCCTGGGCTCCCCATTCCCCACTGGGAGCACAGCTGCGCCTGATGGTGAGCTCCACACCTGAAGTCTGCTGCTGTGCTCACAGTGGGGAACTAAAACCTCGGGGTGGGGAAGGGCAGCCAGGCTCCTGGTGGGGAGATCTGAGCCTAGGGTGGGGGGAGCCAGGCTTCCGGAGGGGAGATCTGCGCCCATTGTCCAGTCGGCTGCCCTGTTGCTGGCGGGGAGTGGGGAGATGGGCGATCGGAGGGGAGCTGTGCACAGAGCTGAGAGCCCTGGCTCTGAGCTCCCCACACTGCTCCTCTTAAGTCAGCGGAAGAGTTTCTGGTGAGGACACACACCACCAACAGAAGAAAGGCAGTGTGGACATGAACCACTGTAGTAATTATTGCAGTGGCTGTAAATTGACCTAGCATAGGTTCACTTAAGTTTACAGTGTAGACATGCCCTCAGTCTAAGCACTCCTCTGCTTCAGTACCACAGAAGACAGCACCGTTGATTCTGGTCCATAGGCAGGTTCCATCAACTCCAGAGCCAGAAGGAGCTCCTGTCACACCTGTGGCACCTCACCATACCAACACTATCTCAGAACCAATCACACGGGAGGCAACTGTGGCTGCCAGGGCCTTCCTGCGTGTTAGGTTGATGTAAGCTACATTGCTCTGGGGGGGTGATTTTTTGAGACCCCTGAATGATGTAACGTATATCAGTTTAATCGGCAGTATAGACCAGGCCTCAGTCGTCTCTCCTGTGTTAGTGTCATGACCTACAGGCCTCAAACCTGGTCCACATGCACAGTCTCGCAACACCCCTCTACTGGGCTGCCTGCTAACAACTGCTTACCCAGGACCCATGAAGCCCAGCCTCAGTTTGAGCCTCTTATGTAAAATGTTTTTGGTTTTTGATGTCCCATTGGCACAGTCCTGGAGCAGCTGATTGGCCCTTTGGCCTTACTTAATCCAGCAACAGGAACAGGAAGCTGTTCAAACAACTGAGATCCACCCTGCTCTGGACTGTGTATCTTGTGGCTCCTGCTCCTCAAGCTTGACTTCCCAGCTTCCTGACGTGGCTTGACTCTGGACCTCTGACTTGTGGTTCTGACCTCTGATTTGTCACCTGCCTCTGTCCTCCTGATATCCTAACTTGGCTTGACTGTGATTACTGTCTTGTGCTTCTGATCTCCAGTCTGTCTCTGGCTCCTGTCCTCCTGGTATCCTGACCCAGCAAATTCCTGACTGTTGACTCCGGCTCTGACCAGTAGGTGTCACTGCCCACTACTCAGGCCTCACAGTCAGGAAGCATTTACCTATGGGAATTTTGCATAGCCCATTCACTGAACCTTGATGCCCGTTACCTTCCAGGGGTACAGAATGAGCTAGCAGATTGCCTGCTCAGGTCTTTCTCCAGTTACCAGTAGTCCCTTTGCTTGGATGTAGCCATATGCATTTTCCAGCAGTGGAGGACTCCCCAAATAGACCTATTTGCCAACAAGTACAACAGAAAATGTCACCAATTCTGCTCCCTACAAGGCTACAGTGCAGATTCCATCACAGATGCTTTCCTGCTACCCTGGATGGGAAATGCTTTTTATTATGCTTGTCCCCCAATCCCACTGCTACACAGAGATCCTACTAAAGATCAAGTGGGCCAACGTCTATGTTTTGTTAATATCCTCAGCATGGCTCCACCAACTGGTTCTCCATTCTACTGGACCTCTCAGTGGTGACTCCAATTTCACTCCTGTTGCATTTGGATTTGATGTCTCAGGATCATGGCTGGCTGCTCCACCCAAACCTGTGATCCCTTCTTTTAACAGCCTGGAAGCTCCAGGAAATCCCAAAGAGCAGGCTTGTTTGGAGCAAGTTTGCCAGATCTTACTAGGTAGCAGAAAGCCCTCCACAAGGGCCACCTAGCTGTCAAAATGGAAGCCGTTGTCTCTCTGGGCTTGTCAAACCAGAGTCTCACCAATGCATTTGTCCATCCAACAAATGCTTGACTATCTGATGTACCTGAAACAGCAAGGCTCACTGACTTCCTACTTCAAGGTTCACCTGTCAGCAGTATCAGCTTTTCACCCTGACGTGGATAACTCTTCTTTTTTTTCCTAATGACATGACAAATTACATTCCTTGAAGGCCTGGAAAGATTGTACCCTCAGCTAAAGAAGCATATTTTTCCTTGGGACTTGAACTTAATTTTGTCTAAACTTATGGGACCACCATTTGAGCCTCGAGCAATGTGCTCCTTTCTACACCTTTCGTGGAATATGGTTTTCCTAATTGCTGTTACTTCTACCAGAAGGATCTCTGAACTGTGCACCCTCACATCTGAACCATTGTACACAGTCTTCTTTAAAGATGCAGTGTATTTACACCCTCATCCGAGGTTTCTCTCTAAGTTTCAAATTTTCATATCAATGTACTTACTTTTTTTTACCCAAAGCCACCTGCAAATACAGACAAGCAGTGGCTACACACATTGGATGTTAGACGAGCACTGGTGTTCTACATAGACAGGGCCAAACAGTCCACTCAACTGTCTGTGGCCTGAGGGGACAGAATGAAAAGTCTTCCAACCTCCAGGCAGAAAATTTAATCTTGGATAACTTCTTGTATCCGCATGTTATGATCTGACAGGCTGCCAGACAAACTGACGGACAACTCCGTAAGATTGCAAGTGTCCTCAATGGCATTCCTAGCACAGATTCCTATCCTGGACATTTGCAAAGCAGTAACCTGGTCATCCATGTACACTTTTTCCTCCCATTACACCATAACTCCTGGGAGAGTGGAGTGGGGGGAAGGGGGAAAGATTTCCAAGTGAAAAATGGCAGGGTTTTCAGGAGTAGGTAACAACCCCCACTCTTCTCCCAGAGCCAGAATAAGAACCTGGGGGTAAGGGTTCCCAACTGTTTCAACCCAGGGAGCCTACTCTTGGCTCAAAGCTAACTATATTCTTTTCTTCTTTTCTTTCTTCTTTCTCTCAGTTTACTTAATTTGCTGCTAGTAGCCTGTACTTTAAACTGACCTCACAGGGTTAATTGGTTTCTTTCCACCTCTTCCTCCTCCTCTCCCCCTGCCTTTCCACACTTTTGTTTTTCTAAAGTTTTAATGGAGGGTACTTTGAATACTTATGTAAAATGTTTTTGGTTTTTTGAACAAAGTATGACAGAGGTCTGCTATATTCCTCTGAAATTTTTTGGAGTAAAAGATCCATGGGCATCCATAGAGACAAATGTTTTACTGCCTTTTTGAACAGTCTCAAGGTAAAGACAGCACAGGTTAAGGCAGCTGTGTGGCAAAAATTGTACTTGGTGGCTAAGTTGTTACAAACAAATTGCACTACCTTAAAGAACTAAAAGTAGGAGTAAGTGATTTAAAGAAGTAAGTGAAAAGTTACAAATACCTTTTACAAAAATTGATAATACAGGGTTTGGAGAAAAGTAAACATTTGAAAGTTGTAAAAATGGTAAAAGGTAACTATTGTAAAAATATTAAAAGGGTAACAGTTGTGGTGTTACAAAAAGGAAGTTTTTGGTTTAATAATAAAATCCAGTTATATAAATGTAACTGTATGTGCAACTCTGTGCAGTCACAGATGGATGGAAGCTTGGTAATTAAATTATACAAATGGGTCAGGTAGAGTGGCTACTACCACCACTCACTATGCTTCTGTCCCCAGAAGCCTTTACAGCTATTCTGAGGGAAAATGGGCCCTTTTCCCACAGAAATGGTCTTTAAGGGACTGCTGCAGGCAGCAGGCAAAAAAAAATCTGTTCAAAATTATTTAACTATTGGGTAATGTAATCAAAATTACGAAAGGAATGTAAGGGGTTTCTATTAAAACTTAACTTGGCTGCCCCTGGCTGTCTCTAGTTGTACAAGATGGAAGTATAAACAGGGTACAGTTGTGTAGAAAAAAGTAATTGCTGTGCAAGGGATGTTATTCAAAAGAAAATTTTGTATGTGTGCACTGGAAAAAGGGGAACAATGATGGGAACACTGAGCCTTGGGGTGGGTCTTAGGGATCGGACTGTCGCTTTAGTGTGAGTGTATGAAAACTCTGTGGGCACGGGGGAGGCGGTTACACCTTGTGTAAAATTAATATGGCTAATATAATGTTATGGAGGTTAAACTATGGAAGGAATGTGCATTTTCTCAGGACGTGTGCAGTGTATATTGGAGAAAGGGTAAAAGAAATGCAAACAAAACATGGTACTTAATTAAAATCCTATAAGAGCTCCAAAAGGAGCCATGTCCTCTGGAATGCTGGCCGAAACATGAAGGGGCATATGAATGTTTAGCATACCTGGCATGTAGATACCTTGAAATGCTGGCTACAAAAGTGCCATGCGAATGCCTGTTCTCACTTTCAGGTGACATTCTAAATAAGAAGTGGGCATAGAATCATAGAATATCAGGGTTGGAAGGGACCTCAGGAGGTCATCCAGTCATCCAGTCCAACCCCCTCCTCAAAGCAGGACCAATCCCCAACTAAATCATCCCAGCCAGGGCTTTGTCAAGCCTCACCTTAAAAACTTCTAAGGAAGGAGATTCCACCACCTCCCTAGGTAACACATTCCAGTGTTTCACCACCCTCGTAGTGAAAAAGTTTTTCCTAATATCCAACCTAAACCTCCCCCACTGCAACTTGAGACCATTATTCCTTGTTCTGTCATCTGCTACCACTGAGAACAGAACCTCTTTGGAACCCTCTTTCAGGTAGTTGAAAGCAGCTATCATTCTTCTCTTCCGCAGTCTAAACAATCCCAGTTCCCTCAGCCTCTCCTCATAAGTCATGTGTTCCAGTCCCCTAATCATTTGTGTTGCTCTCTGCTGGACTCTCTCCAATTTTTCCACATCCTTCTTGTAGTGTGGGGCCCAAAACTGGACACAGTACTCCAGATGAGGCCTCACCAATGTCGAATAGAGGGGAACGATCACGTCGCTCTATCTGCTGGCAATGCCCCTACTTATACATCTCAAAATGCCATTGGCCTTCTTGGCAACAAGGGCACACTGTTAACTCATATCCAGCTTCTCGTCCATGGTAACCCCTAGGTCCTTTTCTGGAGAACTGCTGCCGAGCCATTCGGTCCCTAGTCTGTAGCGGTGCATGGGATTCTTCCGTCCTAAGTGCAGGACTCTGCATTTGTCCTTGTTGAACCTCATCAGATTTCTTTTGGCCCAATCCTCTAATTTGTCTAGGTCCCTCTGTATCCTATCCCTACCTGCTACCGTATCTACATCTCCTCCCAGTTTAGTGTCATCTGCAGACTTGCTGAGGGTGCAATCCACACCATCCCCCAGATCATTTATGAAGATATTGAAGAAAACCGGCCCGAGGACCAACCCTTGGGGCACTCCACTTGATACCGGCTGCCAACTAGACATGGAGCCATTGATCACTACCCGTTGAGCCCGACAATCTAGCCAACTTTCTATTCACCTTATAGTCTATTCATCCAGTCCATACTTCTTTAATTTGTTGGCAAGAATACTGTGGGAGACAGTGTCAAAAGCTTTGCTAAAGTCAAGGAACAACACGTCCACTGCTTTCCCCTCATCCACAGAGCCAGTTATCTCATCATAGAAGGCAATTAGATTAGTCAGGCATGACTTGCCCTTGGTGAATCCATGCTGACTATTCCTGATCACTTCCCTCTCCTCTAAGTGCTTCAGAAATGATTCCTTGAGGACCTGCTCCATGATTTTTCCAGGGACTGAGGTGAGGCTGACTGGCCTGTAGTTCCCTGGATCCTCCTCCTTCCCTTTTTTAAAGATGGGCATTACATTAGCCTTTTTCCAGTCGTCCGGGACTTCCCCCGATCGCCATGAGTTTTCAAAGATAATGGCCAATGGCTCTGCAATCACATCCGCCAACTCCTTTAGCACTCTCGGATGCAGCGCATCCGGCCCCATGGACTTGTGCTTGTCCAGCTTTTCTAAATAGTCCCGAACCACTTCTTTCTCCACAGAGGGCTGGTCACTTCCTCCCCACGCTGTACTGCCCAGTGCCGTAGTCTGGGAGCTGACCTTGTTCGTGAAGACAGAGGCAAAAAAAGCATTGAGTACATTAGCTTTTTCCACATCCTCTGTCACTAGGTTGCCTCCCTCATTCAGTAAGGGGCCCACACTTTCCTTGACTTTCTTCTTGTTGCTAACATACCTGAAGAAACTCTTCTTGTTACTCTTAACATCTCTTGCTAGCTGCAACTCCAGGTGTGATTTGGCCTTCCTGATTTCACTCCTGCATGCCCGAGCAATATTTTTATACTCATCCCTGGTCATTTGTCCAATCTTCCACTTCTGGAAAGCTTCTTTTTTGTGTTTAAGATCAGCAAGGATTTCACTGTTAAGCCAAACTGGTCGCCTGCCATATTTGCTATTCTTTCTACACATCGGGATGGTTTGTCCCTGTAACCTCAATAAGGATTCTTTAAAATACAGCCAGCTCTCCTGAACTCCTTTCCCCCTCATGTTATTCTCCCAGGGGATCCTGCCCATCAGTTCCCTGAGGGAGTCAAAGTCTGCTTTTCTGAATTCCAGGGTCCGTATTCTGCTGCTCTCCTTTCTTCCCTGTGTCAGGATCCTGAACTTGACCATCTCATGGTCACTGCCTCCCAGGTTCCCATCCACTTTAGGTTCCCCTGCTAATTCTTCCCGATTTGTGAGCAGCAGGTCAAGAAGAGCTCTGCCCCTAGTTGGTTCCTCCAGCACTTGCACCACGAAATTGTCTCCTACACTTTCCAAAAACTTCCTGGATTGTCTGTGCACTGCTGTATTGCTCTCCCAGCAGATATCAGGGTGATTGAAGTCTCCCATGAGAACCAGGGCCTGCAATCTAGTAACTTCCGTGAGTTGCCGGAAGAAAGCCTTGTCCACCTCATCCCACTGGTCTAGTGGTCTATAGCAGACTCCCACCACGACATCACCCCTGTTGCTCACGCTTCTAAACTTAATCCAGAGACACTCAGGTTTTTCTACAGTTTCATACTTGAGCTCTGAGCAGTCATACTGCTCCCTTACATACAATGCAACTCCCCCACCTTTTCTGCCCTGCCTGTCCCTCCTGAACAATTTATATCTATCCATGACAGTACTCCAGTCATGTGAGTTATCCCACCAAGTCTCTGTTATTCCAATTACATCATAATTCCTTGACTGTGCCAGGATTTCCAGTTCTCCCTGCTTGTTTCCCAGGCTTCTTGCATTTGTGTATAGGCACTTGAGATAACTCGCTGATCGTCCCTCTTTCTCAGTTTGAGGCAGGAGACCTGCTCTCTCGCGCGCTCCTGCTCATGCTTCCTCCTGGTATCCCACTTCCCCACTTACCTCATGGCTTTGGTCTCCTTCCCCCAGTGAACCTAGTTTAAAGTCCTCCTCCCTAGGTTAGCCAGCCTGCTTGCGAAGATGCTCTTCCCTCTCTTCGTTGGGTGGAGGCCGTCTCTGCCTAGCACTCCTCCTTCTTGGAACACCATCCCATGGTCAAAGAATCAAAAGCCTTCTCTCCAACACCACCTGCGTAGCCATTCATTGACTTCCACGATTCGACGGTTTCTACCCAGGCCTTTTCCTTCCACGGGGAGGATGGACGAGAACACCACTTGCACCTCAAGCTCCTTTATCCTTCTTCCCAGAGCCACGTAGTCTGCAGTGATCCGCTCAAGGTCATTCTTGGCAGTATCATTGGTGCCCACGTGGAGAAGCAGGAAGGGGTAGCGATCCAAGGGCTTGATGAGTCTCAGCAGTCTCTCTGTCACATCGTGAATCCTAGCTCCTGGCAAGCAGCAGACTTCTCGGTTTTCCCGGTCGGGGTGGCAGATAGATGACTCAGTGCCCCTGAGGAGAGAGTCCCCGACCACCACCACCCACCTCCTTCTCTTGGGAGCGGTGGTCGTGGAACCCCCAACCCTAGGACAGTGCATCTCATGCCTTCCAATCGGCGGAGTCTTCTTCTGTTCCCTTCCCTCAGATGTGTCATCTAGTCCACTCTCCGCATTAGTACCTGTGGAGAGAACATGAAAACGGTTACTTACCTGTATCTGCATCATTATCTCCTGCAAATGTAAACAAAGTTGTTTGTCTTAGTGATTGGCTGAATGAGAAGAAGGACTGGGTGAACTTGTAGGCTTTAAAATTTTGCATTGTTTGTTTTTTGAGTGCAGTTATGTAACAAAAAAAGTCTACATTTATAAGTTATACTTTTATGAAAAAGAGATTGCACTAGAGTACTCGTGTAAGGTGAACTGAAAAATACTGATTCTTTTATCGTTTTTACAGTGCAAATATTTGTATTCTGTGTTGTAATTGAAATCAATATATTTGAAAATGTAGAAAGCATCCAAAAATATTTAATACATTTTCATTGGTTTTCTATTGTTTAACAGTGCGATTAAAACTGTGATTAAATTTTTTTAATTGCAATTAATTTTTTGAGTTAATTCCTTGAGTTAACTGTGATTAATCAACAGCCCTAAGTAGGATTACAGAAGCATGGTGGAATAGCACTCATGACTGGAATACAGGTATTGACAGGTATATGCTATGTAGGAGAGATTAGCGATAATGATAAAGGTGGTGGGACAGCATTGTACATTGACAAAGTAGTAAAGTGTAAAGAAACAAGAAGTGATAGTATGGACAAAACTGGATCTGTTTGGCTCAAAATCACTTTGGAGAAGGATTGTAAAAGAGGTTTTGTTGGGATAGTGTTAGAGGTCTGCTGTAGCCCCCAGGGTCAGACTTAGATATGGATAGAGATCTCTTTAATATTATTACTATTGGGAATTGATTTGTAATGGAAGACTTTAACTTCCTGAGCATAGATTGGAGAATAAATGTTACTAAGTTAGCTCAGTTATTCCTGGATGTGATAGAAGACAATTTTCTTCATCAAACTGTAACCAAACCAACAAGAGGTGATGCAATTTTAGACTTGGTTTTGGAAAATAGAGAGGACATCATAGAAGAGCTGGTTGTAGAAAATAACCCTTAGATCAAGTGATCATGAGTTCCTTCATTTTAAATTTAAATGGAAGGATAATCAAAACCAGATTCATCGACTGTGATTCTGGGTGTGAGAAAACCTGGATTTGTGCTGGAAATGGCCCGACTTGATTATCATACACATTGTAAGGAGAGTGATCACTTTAGATAAGCTATTACCAGCAGGAGAGTGGGGTGGGAGGAGGTATTTTTTCATGCTTTGTGTGTATATAAAAAGATCTTCTACACTTTCCACAGTATGCATCTGATGAAGTGAGCTGTAGCTCACGAAAGCTTATGCTCAAATAAATTGGTTAGTCTCTAAGGTGCCACAAGTGCTCCTTTTCTTTTTGCTAATACATCTGTGTTTTCAGTGGTAGTACAATATGACTGAGATTAGCTATCATTTTATCTATATTTAAGAAAAGGGAAAAAAGGTGATCTGGACAATTACAGATCTCTTATTCTGACCTCAGTAGCATGCAAGGCTTTAGAACAAACGGTGAAGGAAATAAAAATTAAACTTATGGAGGTAATTGGTAAAAGGGATGTAGTGCAACAGAGATTTACGAAAGGTATATCATTTCAGAATAACCTGATTTCTTTCTTTGGGAAAATAATTGATTTTTTAGATATGGGAAGTGTAGTGAATCTAATATATTTGAGTTTCAGTAAAGTATTTCACATGGTACCTCATGGAAAATTAATAGTTAAATTAGGGAAGATGTGGATTAATACAGCACTGTAAGGTGGATAAGGAATTTGATAAGGGGGAGAAAGCAATGGGTTATGCTGTAAGTGAATTATCAGACTGTAAGGAGATTACTAGTGTAGTTTCTCAGGGATTGGTCTTGAGACCATTCTTATTCAATCTTTTTATTAATGACCTTGGCACACAGAGTAGGAATGTGCTAATGAAATTTGCCAAGGACAAAAAGTTGGGAGATATTATCAATACAGAAGAGAATTGGAGCATTATACAGGAAGATCTGGATAATCTTGGAGACTGGAGTCACAGAAATGGGATGAAATTCAATAGTACAAAGTGCAAGGTCATGCACTTAGAATCTAATAGGAATTTCTGCTACAAGCTAAGTGCCCATCAGTTGGAAACTATAGAGGAGGACAGAGATCTGTCTGTGTGGGTGATCAGAGGATGACTGTGAGCTATTAAGGAGATGTGGCTGTGAAAAAAGGCACAGGGCACTGGTAAGGTAAGTTCTTGTTTGGAATACTGTGTACAATTCTGGTCACCCATGTTCAAGAAAGATGAATTCAAACTGGAACAGGTACAGAGAAAAGCTATGAGGATGACTGGGGAATGGATGATCTATTTTATGAGAAGAAACTGGAAGAACTTGGCTTGTTTAGTCTAGCAAAAAGAACACTGAGAGGGGATGTGATTCATTTCTCTCTATAAATACATTAAAGTGTTAAATACCAGGGACAGTGAAGAGCTATTTAAGCTAAAGAATGATGTTGGTACAAAACAAATGGATGTAAACTGGCCATGAACAAATTCAGGCTGGAAATTAGAAAGTTTCTAACCATTGGAAGGGTGAGGTTCTGGGAGTTGTGGGGGAAAACAACCTAATTAATTTCAAGAGAGAGCTGGGCAGATTTAGAGTGTGATTGTATGACAGGGTTGCTTGTGATGGTAGGGGGCAGGACTCAGTAGCCTTGGGGCTCAATTCCCATTTATATTGTATGTTCGTTAAGCTCTTGCTTCAGGCTTTCCACCAGCAACCAGCAGGTGTCTGGAAGGGATTCTCCCCAATTTATTCTTTTAATCTCCTTCCTCTGAAGTGGCAGTGATGTCCATGGCTGGAGCTGAAACACTGGGCAGCATGTGCCAGGGCTCTGAGGTGGCACTGAGCATTCTCTATTTCAAGTGCTTGGCTTGTCTAGTTCATGCTCACCTGCTCAGGGTCTAACTGATCACCATATGTAGGGCTAAGAAGGAATGTTCCCAGAGGTGAGATTTTTAGTAACTTTGTGGGTGGGTTCAACTTCCTTTGCAGCATATGGGTGTGAATCATTTGCTAGGATTATCTGTGTATATCTCATTTCATCATTTCCCTGCCATTGCAGGGGTTTTGGGCATTGATGCATCTTGTCTCTCTCCCTCACCACCCCACCCCCCTTTTCAGATAACACAGCTTTTACTGTATTAGGAAAGGTTTCACATCTGGATAATGAAGATTTAAAAACTGTTTTTTTTTACTTTGCAGGATATCTGTATATCTGCTATAAAGGAAAAGGATATTGAAGCTAAATTGTCTCAGATAATTGAAAGTTGGGGAGGCCAGAATTTGAGTTTTTCACCATTTAAAGCGAGAGGAGAGCTACTGTTAAAGGGAGCTGAATCAGCAGAAATTATTACACTTATGGAGGACAGTTTAATGATCTTGGGCTCTTTACTTAGTAACAGGTAATTCTTAAGTGAATTTTTTGTGGATTTGCTAATTTTTGTAAATGTTGATAATAAACACACCATAATTAAATTTTCAACCATGTTATTCGAAGTGGCAAAGAGTCCTATGACACCTTTTAGACTAACAGACATATTGGAGCATAAACTTTCGTGGGTGAATACCCACTTTGTCCGACGAAGTGGGTATTCACCCACGAAAGCTTATGCTCCAGAAGTGGGTATTCACCCACGAAAGCTCATGCTCCAATACGTCTGTTAGTCTATAAGGTGCCACAGGACTCTTTGCCACTTTTACAGATCCAGACTAACGCAGCTACCCCTCTGATACATGTTATTAGATTGACACTTAATCAGCAATAAATGTGGATGAAATGTTACTGTATTGTGTAGATGTTGGTACATTAATAATGTTACTACAGATAACTTCTTTCAGCTCACAAACATATAGCAATCTATTCTCTTGATACATTTGAATAAAATTACATTTGTTTATTCAAGTTTTTAAGAGATCATTTTTGTTCTCTAATTTATCCATATTTTGTTTCACTCCCTCTATAAATATTTTTCTTTATACTTTAATTTAAAGTTATTCTTATTTTTCATCCCTGGTTTCAGATATAATATACCATTTAAAAAAGATATTCAGAACTGGGTGTACAAACTGAGCACCTCCAGTGATATCATTGAAGAGTGGTTGGTGGTTCAAAACCTATGGATTTATCTTGAAGCTGTTTTTGTTGGGGGAGATATTGCAAAGCAATTACCTCAGGTAAATCTATAATACTTACTCATATTTATATTGTAAAAACTTAACTAAATACCAGTTTACAAAAGAATGTGTTACCGTGTTGATTTAAATTATGCTTAGGAAGCAAAACGTTTTCAGAACATTGACAAATCATGGATAAAAATAATGCAACGAGCTCACGAGAATCCTAATGTTGTTAACTGTTGTGTTGGAGATGAGACTATGGGACAGCTTCTGCCTCATTTACATGAACAGTTGGAGGTGTGTCAGAAATCACTTACAGGGTAAGAAATTTTTTTGAATACATGATTACGTTATACAGTTATATAAAGTCAGTAATGTTTTATTTTAATTACAAATCAAAGAGCTAAAAGTGTTAAACATAGAAGTTATTTTTATAAGGTTGTCACACACATTAATATACTGTAGTCTGTCTCTAGAAGAGCAGTATTGCAATCTTCATTTTATTATTTGTATTCAAAATTCCTTCAGCAATTGGGTGGCTAGATAATCTCCCAAGAATAGGAATCTGTACTAATAACATCCAAAGGAGAAAGTGTTACTACAGTAAGTATAGATATTCAGATAGGTTTAGACACCCAAACTGCCTTCCCACTTCTTTGAAGTATCATACATAGATTCTGATGTAAGGAACTAAATGAACACAGGACATTAGCTCTTGAAGTCCTGAATTCAGTTTAAATGATTTGCTGCACTGGGCCTGTGATCCTGTTATAAGTATTCTTTGTTGCCAGAAAGGCATTTGTGTGACCCCAGCAGTCATGGGGTATGTCTGTATTTGGAGTTGAAGGCGACATTTCCAACTTGCATAGACATCCTCGCTCCAGATGTCATCGAGGTAGCCCACTAAAAATAGCCTAGCCACTTTATCACAGGCAGCAGTGAGCTGTGACATGGGATAGCCACTCTAAGTGCACATCTGCCTGGACGCGGTAGGTACATACTTGTGGCTAGCCTCTGCCACTGCTCTCTGCCACCCATTCTACCACAGCTGCACTACTATTTTTAACATGCTGACTTGATGAAACCTACTTCTAGGATGTCTACACATCTTCAAAGTCGGATGGGAATCACACCCCTAGTTCCAAGTGTGGACATAGCCACAACTTTCCATATGTTTCTGACTTTAACACAGAGGGTATGTCTACACAGTAATTAAACACCAATGACTGACCCGTGTCAGCTGACACAGGGTCTCAGGGCTTGGGCTGTGGGGCTGTAAAATTGTGATGTAGACATTTGGGTTAGGGCTGGAGCCCAAGCTCTGGGACCCCTTGAGAGGTGAAAGTCCCAGAGCCTGGGCTCCAGCCTGAGCCTGAATATCTACACCACAGTTTTACAGCCTGAGCCCACTAGCCCGAATCAGCTGACCCAGGCCAGCTGCAGGTGTTTAACTGCAGTGTAGACATACCCTGATGGTCCAGTTGTGCCCAAGAACAAGAATCTGTACAACAGAATTTACTCAAAGAACTACAGTTATTGGTAAGCATCTTTCTTTCTAGGCATTAGCACAGAGCAGGGTGGAAAAAATTCAATTATGAAAAAAATTAAAATCTTATTTTTAATGGAAACACATTTTTCTTTCTAAAAAACGCATTTAAAATTAAATTTGAAATTGTCAACCTAAATCAAGACCTAAACTTAATAGATTATAGTAAAAGCATTTACATTAAATAAAAAATAATATTCAAGCAGTATGGGTAGCTGCTGAAATTTTAAAGTCAGACCACTGAACTAATGGAAATCACTGACAAAGCACCTGCAAACAGAGTTTGTTGAAGTGTCAAACCAGCTTTTGAAAGAAGCAGCTTCTTCTGTAGGCACAGAGAGAATATTTTCTTTATTTCAGTTTTTTTCAACTAGTTCAGTTCAATGACTAGTTCAAAGATGAGAAACTGATTGGGTGTTGAAAAAGCAGGAAAACTTGTTTTTCTCTTCTGAACTGTGCATGAAAGTGTGAGAGTATGAGATCTACTAGTTCTGAAGTCTTGAATGACCGGCTGACCCGAAGGAATCAGTTCAATTCACTTACTACAGATAATATACTTCCTTTGTTTAATAAATCAGTTTAAAAAACAAAACAAGTTTTGATAACTTACTGGTTTCTAATCTATCTAGCACATTTAAGGTAGTTTTATTCAACTGATAAAAACAATTTTAAATGCTGTTTTTTAAAAAATTAATGGAACTTCAGTTTGCATCCAAACACAGCTTGACACAAATCATGAGTAAAAAGTTAATCTAGTAAATAACAAATGTGTCATTTGCCATTTTCTAACATAATAAAAACTGTAAATATTAAGAATCTGAATAAATGTATGTTAAACTCTATAATTGCTAAATAAGTGTATAAAAATATAATATCCTCCTGGTTAGCAAAAAAAAAGCACCCATTTAGTGCAAAGGCTGTATTTAGTTGCATATCAACATGTTTTAATGGTTGCCAACCAATAAGAATAATCCTTTCTTTAGGAAAACAACTAAAAAGTAAAAATGCAAAACAGGATTAAAATAAATAATTTAAATCAATATTTCCTAATAGCCAATTTAAATCATGATTATAATTGGTGATTTAAATTACTTTGCTTTAAAACAGTTCACCCTGGCACATAGTATTGTGGCAGTGAGCTATGGCTTTTAATATTTTAAGCCCTGATTTGTGAAAGCTGCCCTATTCAGGACAGCACTTAACTATGTGCTTTAAATTAAGCATATGCTTAAAGTGCTATCCTGAATAGAGGTATACTCAAGCATTTGTTTAAATCTTTTTCTAAATTGAGTGTTAGAGTGATAGGTTTAGGAAGGATGAAGAAAATGGTGGGTTTTTTTAAATGATATAATATTTCACAGTCTGATTCACAATTTCATGTACAATACATTTTGTAATGAAAATCTTGCACAATATTTAAGATATTTAGAGAAGAAAAGGCTACTGTTTCCCAGATTCTTCTTTATCTCTGATCCTGCCCTTCTTGAAATTCTTGGACAAGCAAGTGATTCACACACCATTCAGGTAAGTCTTGAGTGACTATTTTAAAATTAGTACGCTACCAAAAAAAGCTTTGAAAGAAATATTTAAATAAATAAAATATGCAAAAAGCAAAGGCAAAGTAAACTGTAAATGTAACAAATTCTTCTTGAAAACCTCATTCAGAGCAAGATTTTCAGCTGCTTCTCAGACTTTAGATTTTACTGTAAATTTTACTGTAAAACAAACGCACAGAAAGTAACTTAAAAATTCTACATTTAGTGCATAATGACATGATCCTGCTACATAATCTGTGCAGTATAAAACTCCGTTTGTGAACTTCCTTGCAGGATCAAGTCAATAGTTATTTTTCTTATATGTCTGTTAATATTAAATGTTTACATTGAATTACTTTCTAAATTATCCTTCTAGCCACATATGCCTGCCGTATCTGACAATATAAATGAAGTGGAGTTTCACCCAAAGGATTATGATCGCATAATGGCAGTCATATCAAGAGAAGGAGAGAAAATTCCAGTAATACTGCTAATTTCTTCTCAATTTATTATTAATTTTAAATGTTTCATTGTTTATTTTTTTCAGTAACCTTATTATATGAGAAGCCATTCTTTTGCTGAATGCACACAAGTAGATGGTTAAACTAAGTTAATTATGAATTAATAGTTAATTACATGATTTCTTTAAAAAAAGATCAGAATAAACTCTACATATTTGGTAATATGTTTATTGATATTTAAAATCAAAACAATAACTATATAACATTTATAACACAGTAATAAATAATAGGGATTTGGTAGCTACATATAATTGTGTACATTTCACTTCTATTAAATTTTTCAGTTAGACACTCCAGTGAATGCAAAAGGACCTGTAGAACTTTGGTTGCTAGATTTGTTGCGCATGCAACAGTCTTCATTACACTGTGTAATTAGGGCAGCATATTATCAAATTAGTGACCCAGGATACCAGCTGCTTAACTTCCTTTATCACTTCCCAGCACAGGTAAGAACAGGGGGGGAATATATATGTCTATGTATGCATATATGTATAGATTAGAAGCAGCCTTCTGAGAAAAGCAGAGGTTGTACAATTTGTGGTTGGCAATTTTATCTGTTTGTTTCAGGTAGTCCTCAAAATGTGCTTGGTGTGATACAAACATAGTCCCTGACCTCAAAAGTTTATACTCTCAAAAAGTTGAGATGATGATGATGATGGGCGATCACTCGTTACCGGGTATGATCATCTTCCATGGGAGTTATGGGTCCTCAGGTGGCTAATAAAGCCAATCCTTTAACCACAAGTTCTATTACAATGAGGGCAGATGTTTTCAGGCTCAGCAGGAGGCTGTTGATCATGACTGGAAATCAGTCTCTCCTTTCTCCTGTGCCTCTTGTCCTCTTCGGCTTGTCGGCGAGCAAGTTCAAAATGCAGGGGACCATCACGTAGGACTTCACTCCATTTTAAGCGATCCTGGGCAAGTGTCTCCCAAGTGTCAATGTCAATATTACACTTTTTAGGTTGTCCTTCAGCAAGTCCTTATAACGCTTCCATTATGCACCCAGGTTACGATACCCTTTTTTCAGCTGAGAGAACATAACCTGTTTTGGGAGGCAATGATCTGGATTCCGGACAATGTGACCAATCCAGGGGAATTGCTGATGGATGGTCATTGCCTCGATACTGGTGGTCTTTGCTACTTCCAGAAGACTAATATTGGTGCACCTGTCTTCCCATTTGATCTTCAGAATCTTATGAAGGCAGTGTTGATGGTGCCTCTCAAGGACTTTCAAGTGGTGTCTATAGGTTTTCCAAGTTTTGGACCCATACAACAGTGCTGGGAGAATAACGGCTTGATAAATAAGGAGCTTGGTGTCTGTTTGAATGTTGTGATCTTCAAAAACCCTGTGGCGTAAACGAGAAAAAGCTACACTGGCACAGCTCAGGCGATGTTGAATTTCTGGATCAATTTCTGGATCAATTTCTGGATCAATTCTGCTAAGCCTGAACAGGTTTCCCTCCATTCTGTAAATGATTTCAACGCCAGCTGTAAACTTCCCAGAAATTAGTTAAAGAATGACAGCAGTAAAAACCACAAACATGGTTGGAGCAATGATACAGCCCTGTTTGACTCCTGTTTGTACTTTGAAAGGTTCACTCTGGGAGCCAGTGCTGCTCAGAACAGTCACTTTCATGTTATCATGAAGCAATTTTAGGACATCAATGTATTTATCAGGACATCCAATCTTAGAAAGTACAGTCCAGAGGGCACAACGATTCACTGAATGAAAGGCTTTAGTTAGATCAATAAAAGTCATATATAGTGGTCGGTTTTGCTCCTGACACTTTTCTTGCAGCTGCCGTGCTGTGAAGCACATATTCACAGTTCCACAGTATGGTCGGAAACCACTCTGTGACTCCAGTAAGATTTCTTCTGATAGGGGCAGAAGGCAGGTTGCAAGGATCTGTGCCAGAACTTTGCCTGCAAAGACTAGGAGGGAGATACCACAATAATTTCCATAATCCACTTTATCCCCTTTCTTGAAGAAGGAGACAATCTCCTCCTTTATCCAGATTTTAAGGATAAGCAGATAAAGCTGCCGAATTAGCTCTGGTCCACCATTTTTAAAGATTTCAGCAGGGATCCCATCTAGACCTGCTGCCTTGTCGTTCTTCATCTGCTTGGTGAAATTGTGTACCTCATATAAATTGGGAGGGTCTCCGAGCTCATCCCGAAATGGTCATTGCAGGATTTGCTCAAAGACTTCATCTGTAACCATAGAATTACGGTTAAGGAGATCTTCAAAATGTTTTTTCCAGCGAGCATTGATGGCTTCATTGTCCTTCAGAAGTGTGGTTCCATCTTTAGAGTGAAGAGGATTCATACCATGACAAATTGGCCCATAAACAGCTTTCGTGGCACTAAAGAAACCACATGTATTGTGGATGTCCATGAGATGTTGGAGTTTTTGCGCTTTCTCAGTCCACCATTTGTTCTTTAGTTTTACATTGTATTTCTGCCCTCACCTTGGCATGGGCTTCTCTTTTTATATTACAATTTATGTTGTTCTGCCAAGTGCGAAATGTCATTTTCTTCTCGTTGATGAGTTGCTCAATTTCAGTATCATTCTCGTCAAACCAGTTCTAATATTTTCTGGTTTGGTAGCCTATGGTTTCCTCACAGGCATTAATGATTACTGCTTTCAACTGGATCCAATGTTCCTCAATTTCTTCTGGAAACTCTGATGGGAGCTTTTCTTCTAAGACTGCTTGGAAGTGGTCATGCTTAATAGGGTCCTTCAATCTTGAACCTTCAACTTGCGCCTGACCTGCTTCTTTTGCAGCATCCATTTGGGAGCAATCTTAATTTTCATTGTGGATCGAATAAGGCGATGATCAGTGCAACAGTCATCAGCACTTGTCATTGTTCTTGTGAGAAGTACGTCACTACAATCTCGGGCACGAACTCTCGAGGAGATGCCAGCGCTTTGACCATGGGTGTCTCCAAGATGTTTTGAACTTTTCCTTTTGTCGGAAAAGAGTTTTCATAATAATAAATTCATGTTCAGCACACTTGGTCAGGAGTAGAATTCCATTTGAATTGTTTTGGCAACTCCTTCTTTCCTGATTGTTCCTTTCCACAGGTCTGACTCTCGTCCAATACGTGCACTGAAATCCCCCAGAAGGATGATCTTGTCTTCTGTAGGGGTCTCTCATAAAATAGTTTCCAACTGAGAATAAAAATCTTTCTTTACATTCTCATCGGCATCCAGTGTTGGTGCATAGGTGCTCACAATAGTTGCCAGTTGATTTTTGGTGAGCCTCAGAGTGTCATAAAGTGCTCAAAAAGAAAAGGAGTGCTTGTGGCACCTTAGAGACTAACAAATTTATTTGAGCATAAGCTTTCGTGAGCTACAGCTTCATGCATTTGATGAAGTGAGCTGTAGCTCACGAAAGCTTATGCTCAAATAAATTTTTTTGTCTCTAAGGTGCCACAAGTACTCCTTTTCTTTTTGCGAATACAGACTAACACGGCTGCTACTCTGAAACCTGTCATAAACTGCTCATTGATGCCAGCTGTTACCTCAGAGAGGCACCTTTCAAGCTTGTTCTTTATAGCAAAACCCACTCTATGAAATCGGGGTTCATCTACAGATTTTCCCTTCCAGAAGTAAGTATAGCCTCCTTTTTCCTCCCTCACCTGTCCTTCATCAGCTCTTCTAGTTTCAGACAAAGCAGCAATACTGATGTTAAACCGACTCAATTCACAAGCAATAATGCCTGTACGTCGCTCTGGTCGGTCATTGTTTGAGTTGTCCATCAGGGTATGTACATTCCAAGTTCCAAAGTTGAAAAGTTTCTTTCATTTTCGACTGTTGAGGTGGTAATCCTGCTGGATGCAGCTGTTCAGCCAGGAAAAACAAAGGCAAGACAATTTTTAGGGTACCTTTTCTAACCCCCTCCCCATGTGGGGTGAGCAGAGTGGATCTTAAAAAGGACTTCTCAGTCATGGATGCAGCTGCCAAGATGCTTGACCTGCCTCAATCCTCGAGCAAGATGACTGTATCACACACCCACCTCCTGTGTGTGGGTCTGTGACTAGGAACTTCTGGATTTCACTGTCCTGTTCCCATCATCACTTGCCTATCGCCACTGGACTTTTGACTTGTGCAAATGTTATTTTCCCCAAAACTGGAAGATGCCTGTGTGGGACTTCTTTTAAAGTGGTGAGACTGGTGCACAACAATCACCACACTATCCTTGACAGATAGAGGACCTGAAACCAATGGCATGGACACCATGACGATTGGAGATCCTCTGTCTGCTGCAGCCTTCATCCACCTTCACAGCTGTTGTAACATTACACAACAGTTTCATCTCCATTGTGCAGTTATCCTCCGTCTGCTCTGCTGCTAGGGACTTCTTGGATCACACTCTATCTGGAACCTCACCCTTGACTGTTCTGCCATGGGTGACCCTGAGGGAGTACATGACTCCAGGCAGCATTGTTCTCGGGGTCATTGAGACACACAAGCCTCTCCACCACTACAAGGTGGTGATCCATGGAGAGGGTAGGGAAAAGGGGAAAAAAATAAAGTGAGGTTATAACAGGGTGATCGCTACATCTTAATGACACAACAGTTTAATAAAACAATGGTTTTATATATGTAAAATAGATTATGTGTAAAATAGATTATTCAAAACTATGCCTTTATACTTACATACTTCATATTGGAGCTAGTGATCTTATCTCTTGTCATGAATTCTCTCACTCCTTATGTTAATGTTGTGACATGGACATTACAGGGACAGATATTTTCAAACAAAATCTCACCCTAGCTTCATGAAGCAGTTTTCTCCATCTGTTTGTATGAAATAATTTTTTCTTGGATCTTGTTCTCGGGGTCATTGAGACACACAAGCCTCTCCACCACTACAAGGAGGTGATCCCTGGAGAGGGTAGGGAAAAGGGGAAAAAAATAAAGTGAAGTTATCAGAGGGTGATCACTACATCTTAATGACATATGGATACTGCTGGCCAAAATACTCCAAATTTGAGTGCATGAAGTGCAAGGACACCTGTCAGCTGTGATGAAACCAGCCTTGTGCAGAAGTTCCACTTCATGCTGTCTATATCACTTCTTAACCTGGCCAACAATTGTTCAAATCAAATTAGCAAGAAAAAGGCAGAGTCTATAAACATAAAAAAGAGTCTTTAAAAGGCTCTTGATTATCTGAGCTTTTATCTTCATTTACCCCTTTGCCCCTCCAAAGGGGTTACTAGTCTCTCAGAGGCAGACAGGTGGAAACTTCTTTGGGTGGCTGGTAGAAAACCGTTACTCCTTAGCAATCCCTAGTTCTTCTGCTCCTTTTCTTACTGTTTCTCCCTCTTTGTAGTTAGGCTTGCCATCATTAGTCAGGCAGCTGTGGGTGTCTCTCCATAATTGGCATTTCTCACAGCTGAGCTGGGGTGTAGTTTGGCAGTCTGCTGGCAGGGAAGGTTCTTAATCCTTTCCTGCCTGTGTTTTGTGTAGGGTCTGTAGATCCCTTCACAGCATCCATTAATGAAATGTGCATATGGGAAACACATATTTAGTCTTGAGAAAAGAGTAGGGGGTCCTGATAACAGTCTTCTTCACAATCTAAACAGAGAAAGAGATCCTTCAAACCTTGGATGAAGACTAATGTAATCTTTGTCAAATGTTAGCTCACAGATCTGACATAAGGATTGAGAGGTGCAAATCAATCTGTGATTTACCTGCTTCCTAACCCTTTGAAGACCATCTGTCTCTTTTCTATGGACAACTGGATTTTAGAGATAATAAAGGAAGGTTATAGCATTCAGTTTGACAACTTTCCTCTTTCCAACCCTCCACCCCAACTTCTCCATTCAGGGACCCCTCTCAAAAAGGAGTGTTAAGAGCAAAAATCCATGTTCTAATACAAGCAGGACAATAGAGGAATTCCTGAGAGAGTTCAGAAGCCATGGTTTTTATTCCTGCTATCTTCTGATATCAAAGAAAGATGGAGGACTTTGACTGATGTTAGATTCAAGGAAATTAGACACATAGCAGGAAATTCCAGGTCGGAATGTTAACTCTAGCATCTATTATCCCTTCCCTTTCGACTCTAGTTTGGTTTTGCAACCATCAGTCTGAAGGATGTATATTTCTATAATATCATCACATCACAAGTATCTTTGGTTTACACTCAATCAAAACAATTTTCAGTACAAGGTTCTACCATTTGGTCTTTCCATTGGACACAGAATCTTTATGAAGTGTCTGTCTGCATTAGCAGCCCATTTAGGAAGGCATGGTATTTTCGCCTAACCCTGTGTCTGGAACTGCTTTCGTTGACTGGCACCCCATCATGGTGGGGTGTGAACATAAGAATGGCCATACTGGGTTATACCAGTGGTCCATCTTACCCAGTATCCTATCTTCCAAAAGTGGTCAGAGCCAGATGCTTCAGAAAAAATGAACAGAGCAGGGCAATTATCAAGTGATCCCTATTGTCCAATCCCTGCTTCTGGCAGTCATAGGTTTAGAGACAACTGAACAGGGGGTTACATCCCTGACCATCTTGGTTAATACCCATTGATGGATCTAGCCACCATGAATTTATATAATTATTTTTTGAACCCAGTTATCATTTTAGCCTTCACAACATCCCCTGTCAACAAGTTCTGCAGATTGACTGTTCGTTGTGTGAAGAAGTACTTCCTTATATTTGTTTTTAAACTGCTGCCTATTGATTTCATTGGTTCATGTGTTATGCAAAGGGGTAAATAACACTTTTACTCACTTTCTCCACAGCATCCATGATTTCATAGACCTTTATCACAATCCCTCCACTAAGTTGTCTCTTTTTATGAAGCTGAACAGTCCCAATCTTTTTCATCTCTCCCCCTAGGAAGCTGTTCTGTACCCCTGAACATTTTCTTTGCCCTTTTCTGTACCTTTTCCAATTCTAATATACCTTTTTTGGGTTGGGGGAACCAGAACTGCACACAGTATTCAAGGTGTGGGCATACCATGGATTTATATAGTGGCATTATGAAATTTCCTGTCTTATCTTCTATCCCTTTCCTAATGATTCCTAGCATTCTGTTACTCTTTTGACTGTCTCTGCACACTGAGCAGGTGTTTTCAGTGAACCATCTAAGATGATTCCAAGATCTCTTTCATGAGTGGTAACAGCTAATTTAGATCCACCATTTTGTATGTATAATTGGGATTATTCTTCCCATGTACATTATTTTGCACTTATCAACATAGAATTTCATCTGCTGTTTTGTTGCCCAGTCACCCAGTTTTATAAGATCCTTTTGTAACTCTTCGCAGTCAACTTTGGACTTAACTATCTTGAGTAATTTTGTATCATCTGCAAATGTTATGACCTCCTTTTCACCCCCTTTTCCAGGTTGTTTATGAATATGTTGAAAAGTACAGATCTTTCGGGGATCCCTCTATTTACCTCTTTCCACTATGAAAATGGATGATTTATTCCTACCCTTTGTTTCGTGTCTTTTAAACAGTTACTGATCCAGGAGAGGACTTTCCCTCTTATCTCATGACTATTTACTTTGCTGAAAAGCCTTTGCTGAGGGGACCTTGTTGAATGCTTTTTGAAAGCCCAAGTACACTACATCAGCTAGATCACCTTTGTCCACAGGCTTGTTGACACCCTCAAAGAATTCTAATAGATTGGTGAGGCATGGTTTTCCTTTACAAAAGCTGTGTTGACTCTTCCCCAACATACTGTGTTCATCTGTGTGTCTGATAGTTCTGTTCCTTACTGTAGTTTAAAACAATTTGCCTGGTATTTAAGTTAGAATTACCCAGTCTTTAATTGCCAGGATCACCTCTGGAGTGTATTTTTAAATATCAGCATTATATTAGCGATCCTCCAATAATCTGGTAGAGAGGCTGATTTAAGTGCTAGATTACATATCACGGTTAGCAGTTCTACAGTTTCATGTATGAGTTCCTTCAGAACTCCTAGTTGAATGCCATCTGGTCCTGGTGACTTCTTATTACTGTTTAATTTATCAATTTGTTCCAAAAGCTTCTCTATTGACACCTCAGTCTGGGACAGTTCCTCAAATTTGTCACCTAAAAAGAATGTGTCAGATGAGGGAATCTCCCTCACATCATCTGTAGTGAAGACTAAGGCAAAGAATTCATTTAGTTTCTCCGCAGTAGCCTTGTCTTCTTTGAGTGCTTATTGTTTTTGTGTCTTTTGCTAGTTGCTCTTCATATTCTTTTTTAGCGTGCCTAATTATATTTGACTTTCCTGAGTTTATGCTCCTTTCTATTTTCCTTAATAGCATTTGACTTCCAATTTTTACAGGACACGTTTTTGTCTCTATCTGCCACCTTTACTCTGCTGTTTATCCATGGCAGTATTTTTTTTGGTCCACTTACTAATTTTGTTTGATTCTGTTATGCATCTGGTTAGAGCCTCTGTTATGGTGGTTTTTAAAAGTTTGCAGGCATTTCACTCTTTTGATTGTTCCTTTTAATGTCTGTTTAACTAACTTCCTTATTGTTGTGAAGTTTCCCTTTTTGAAATTAAATGCTACTGCGGTGGGTTTCTTTGGTATTTTCCCTCCTAGAAAGATGTTAAATTGAATTATGTTATAGTTGCTATTACCAAGCAGTTCAGTTATATTCACCTCTTGGACCAGATCCTGTGCTCCACTTAGGACTAAATCAAGAATTGCCTCTCTCCTTGTGGGTTCCAGGACTAGTTGCTCTAAGAAGCTGTTATTAATGGTGTCTAGAAATCTACCTCTGTATCCTGTATTGAGGTGACATACACCTAGTCAATATGGGAATAGTTGAAATCCCCCATTATTACTAGGTTTTCTGCTTTTGTAGCATCTCTAATCGCCCTGAGCATTCACAATCACCATCCTGGTCAGGTGGTCAGTAGTATATTCCTACTGCTATACTCTCATTATTCAGCATGAAATTTCTATGCATAGAGTTTCTATAGTACATTTATAGTACAGTTTGGGCAAGTCTAACTCAGTTTTCCCTTTTTTTTGGGAATCACCATTTAGTCCCTTGTCTGGCAGTTCCTTGCTATGACTCCAACCCTCTGGTTGGTTCATTAGTAGTCTCCCCTCTTGGGGCAGGAAAGAGTCCAGTGGGTCAGGAAGCTGGCAACCATAGCGAAGGGTTGATAGTCTCTGGTCTTTTGGGTTTCAGGCCCCCCTTTTCTCCACAGTCTTTAATAATCCCTCTGCTGGGATTAGTAGGGGAACCCAGGCCCACTCCTCTTGGTTCCAATACATGAACCCTATATGAACTAGTTGGAACTACTCCCTATCCTTCCTGCTTCCTACTACACCTCTCTTGTACGCTATTTTGCAACTCATGCTCTATGATCCTCTTCATCTGGAGGTCCAGCTACCTAGGCAGCTTCTCGACAATCTGTTGCTGAAGGATCCTGTTCTCAATGGTTTCTCAGATTCCCTGGGAGCCATGGCTCCCTCCTGACCTAGAGCCTTTTTATCTCACTATCTGTTGCAGGGCCACCAGTCCTTCCAAGCTAAGGAGGCAGCTCTTCATTTAGCAGCTGGGACACTATGGGGTCTGGTCACCTCATGACACCTTATTTGGATGGTTGACTTCTCAAAGCCAGCTTGGGTCTTATAAAAGACAGAGAGGAGGGAAGCTCAAAGGGGGGCAGCAGAAGCAAGCAGATGGCCATTCTTAGGGGAAAGTACTGCCCAGGAGCTCATTGCTTGAGACCTACCACCACAGACCTTTACAAACATACAAAGGAGAGGCCGGTGACTGAGCATGTGGGTCAGAGACTAAACTGAAATGATTTGCTTTGGGAAGCCAAAGGAAGTTGGGGTAGGAAGTGGTCCTGGAGGCAGAGGCAGCTGCTTCACATCTCACTGTACCAGTTGGAGCTGCCCAACATTGGACCCTGGACCAGAGCCCAGTGAAGAGGGTGAACCTGGCTTACCTTACCCACTCCAAAAGGACGTTATCAAAAGAGCCTTCACCTAGGGTGAGAGGCCAGCTGGCAAAGGCTTTGACTGTTCAGGGGCCCAGCCCCGCAAATTCCTGTGCTAAAGGGGATAACTGGAAACCCTTAGGGTGGGGTGTTGAAGGACAACACTGTGTTTCAACTGGGAGATGACCTGCCAACCTGTTTTTAATTTCCTAGACCACATGCTCATAAACTAGATTACATAGTTTGCATGCTAAAAGGGCATTGTCCTACTACTTGAATAGGAAAAAGGACTTCAGAATCCCTCCTCAAGTGTTAATTTCTTCTGCTGAAAATTGTAAGGGCTGGGCTATTTCTGCTCAGTCATTGTCTACATAGGTCTGACAATGTATAGAGAAGCATTATAAAACTTCAAGTTCTCCCCCTGATAGAATTAAACCACACTCTACCAGAACAATGGCTGCCACTTTAGCATGTCTTAGACATGTCCTGCTTGTTGAAATTTATAGGGCTGCAACTTGGAGATTGAGTCATACTTTTACTAAACATTACACTATAGATTTGGGATCTGATGCTCATTTTGGGAGAGCAGTACTTCAGTCATTTTTTAATTAGGGCCCTTAGTCCCTCCATCCACTAAAGAATATTGCTCGCCAAACTATCTCAAGTGTGGGAATATACAGAAGACACTTGGAAGAAAAAATGGCAATTACTTACCTGTAACCAGAGTTCTTTGAAATGGACTCTGCATATTCTGCTCCCCATCCACCTTCCCCTCTTCTGTGGAGCCCTAATTAGCTCCTGTGGTTCCTGAGGCTGTGAGGGGGACTGCAGGTGGACAGCAGAGGTGGAGTGATGGTGTGTGAACCATGGATGCGGGGCCGGGAGGAGCGTTGGACTTGAGCTAATCACCAGAGTACCAGGAGAAAGTGAGCGATGCACCCTGTGACAGTACCACATCCCCTTCAATAGCCTTGCCCTGAAACATACTCAAATGCTGAGGAGAAGAGAAAAGGCTGGGTGCTTTAATGGGCCCTGTGACCAGAAGCTGCAGTGATTGGCATATCTCAAGCATGTGAATATGCAGAGTCCGTCTCAAAGAATCCTGGTTACAGGTAACTAACCTTCATTTTGCTTATACTTGGGATATGAATTAAAGGTGGTTTTAAATCATATAATTCCTTTGTATTCTGAGGCTGTGCAAGGGCCTTTGTTGTAAGTTAGAGCAGCCCTGAGGCTGTAATTTATATTGTTTCCTATGGATTCTTATGGTCCTAGGGAAGAGAAAATAATTGTAGCTCTGTACACTTGAGCCATGCACCCAAACATCTCCCCAATCCATCCCCTCCACTAGGGGCTGGGAGCAGGTCTGGTGTCAAATCCTTACACTAGATCTGCACTGCCTATGGGATAATTTCACAGTACCATTTCTACCCATTTTAAAGCCAATTTATGCTTATGCAGCCAGAGCAGCATAAAAGGGCCTTAAATGTAACTGAGAATCATGTCAAATATATCTGTGTACCTCACTATGTGACTGAGATTATGGTAAAATAATGTATACATTTATTTCTGGGTTTCCTTGAATGTTTGTGAAATATGATTTGATAGAAAAGTGCACCCTGGAAACCCTCTGATTGTCTTTCTATTGAAACAGGGAAATCCTTAGTGAGAAATCACTTTGAATCCCTCCAATAAGTTACCCTAAGATATACTTAGAAAGTAAGGTACCAAAGTCTTATAAATCTTGGTTTACAATAAATGTTAATTAATGTGTCAGTTTACTTGTTATATTTTATAGGTAGGGTTACTGGGAATTCAGATGTTGTGGACACATGATTCAGAAGAAGCCCTACACAATGCAAAAGATGACAGGAAAATCATGCCAGTAACCAATCAGAAATTTCTGGATATACTAAATACACTTATCAGCCAGACAACACATGATCTTTCCAGCTTCGACAGAGTGAAATTTGAAACCCTGGTTACCATTCATGTGCATCAGAGAGATATTTTTGATGACTTGGTAAAGTACAGATTTTAATTTCTGAAAGCCAAATATAGTTTCTGTCACAATGATACCTAGTGCTTATAATGACTACATAGTGCTTTTATCTGCAGGATCCCAAACTGCATTTGTGTGTGTGTTAATATGGTAACATCATTATTCTCTCTAGAGTTAAGATTGTATTTAGATTTTTGCTTGTGGTGAGACTTTTGCTTAATACAGGACTAAAATCCATCTGTTTTACACTCATTCTTATGATTGAATTTAGTCTCCAAATTTTTATTCTTTCTAAACTATTTGATTCTTCTTCGAGTAGTGTCCCTAAGCTCCACTTTAGGTGTCTGTGTGCCCCTGCACCTCTAATCGGAGTTTTTTGGTAGCAGTGTCCCGTTGAGCCCGGGCATGTGCTTCTCCCTCCTGCCTCGAGGCTATTTAGCACTGCCTGGGTGGAACCCCCCTCACTTCCTTCTCTACTGCCTTTGGCCTCTGACAGAAGGAGCAGTTGTCCCTTCCTTATCTGTGTCATTAGCATAAGTAGTGTTTGTTTTGTTACATTTGTTCTCCCTAAAAGTACTCAGGCTAGTGTCTATTTTATTTTATTTTATTTTATTTTATTTTATTTTATTTTATTCCTTTGGTTTAAAAAGAGGAAAAGGAAAAGAACTTCACTTTCCTTTCCTGTCTGGGGGCATTCCCTCCTCCCCAGGCATCTAGTAGACTCATAATTATTTTCTTTTTCAGATAAAAAAAAAAAAAGTAAATACTATGTTTTGCATATTCCTCCCTGCTAGAGGATGACAACCCCCTGCTCAGGGGCTTGCCTGGCTCTCTCTGCTCCAAGCGGTGCCTCTCCTGCCAGGAGTAATTTCCTGTAATGGCCAGACACTCACTGTGCCTGGGAGACCCTCACAGAAGTGCTTTACCTGCAACACCTAAAACTGCAGCCTCACAGGAGCTGGGAGCTGAAGTAAAAATTCCTCCCTATAGAGGAGGGAGGGAACTCCGGTGGGTGTTGACCCCGGATCATCCCTGGAGCCTTCACTTCAAAAGGGGTCGAGTGGTGAAGGGGGAGGAAGGGAGGGAAGCCACCAGCAGACTCCCCCTGGAAAGGCTCCTCCAAGCAACTGGCCAGCCAGGGGGGTGTTCCCCAGTGCGGCCATCTCCGCACTGATCCCCGAGCAACTGGCCAGCCAGAGGGGTGTTCCCCAGTGCGGCAATCTTGGCACTGATACCCGAGTAGCTGGCCAGACAGTGGGACTCCCCAGAGCGGCCACCTCAATAGGACAATACCAGCAGAGGAACCTCTTGCTGTGAGCTCAGCTGCCACTCTGGTTTGGCACAGAGCTTCCTGCTGTGAGCTCAGCTGCCCCACAGTTCTGCACCTAAGCTCTGGAAGCTGAAACCTGAGAAGGGGCTTTCTGTGCTGTGCTGCTCTGAGCTGTACTCTGGGCAACTACTGCACCTAGAGGGGATAAAAAGAAAAGGAGGACTTGTGGCACCTTAGAGACTAACAAATTTATTTGAGCATAAGCTTTTGTGAGCTACAGCTCACTTCATGGATGCATTCAGTGGAAAATACAGTGGGGAGATTTATATACACAGAGAACATGAAACAATGGGTGTTACTATACACACTGTAAGGAGAGTGATCAGATAAGGTGAGCTATTACCAGCAGGAGAGCGGGGACGGGGAAAAAACCTTTTGTAGTGATAATCAAGGTGGGCCATTTCCAGCAGTTGACAAGAACGTCTGAGGAATAGGGGGTGGGGGGAATAAACATGGGGAAATAGTTTTACTTTGTGTAATGACCTATCCACTCCCAGTCTCTATTCAAGCCTAAGTTAATTGTATCCAGTTTGCAAATTAATTCCAATTCAGCAGTCTCCCGTTGGAGTCTGTTTTTGAAGTTTTTTTGTTGAAGAATTGCCACTTTTAGGTCTGTAATCGAGTGACCAAAGAGATTGAAGTGTTCTCCGACAGGTTTTTGAATGTTATAATTCTTGAGGTCTGATTTGTGTCCATTTATTCTTTTACGTAGAGACTGTCCAGTTTGACCAACATACATGGCAGGGGGGCATTGGTGACACATGATGGCATATATCACATTGGTAGATGTGCAGGTGAACGAGCCTCTGATAGTGTGGCTGATGTGATTAGACCCTACGATGGTGTCCCCCGAATAGATATGTGGACACAGTTGGCAACTGGCTTTGTTGCAAGGATAGGTTCCTGGGTTAGTGGTTCTGTTGTGTGGTTGCTGGTGAGTATTTGCTTCAGGTTGGGGGGCTGTCTGTAAGCAAGGACTGGCCAGTCTCCCAAGATCTGTGAGAGTGATGGGTCGTCCTTCAGGATAGGTTGTAGATCCTTGATGATGCATTGGAGAGGTTTTAGTTGGAGGCTGAAGGTGATGGCTAGTGGCGTTCTGTTATTTTCTTTGTTGGGCCTGTCCTGTAGTAGGTGACTTCTGGGTACTCTTCTGGCTCTGTCAATCTGTTTCTTCACTTCAGCATTGTGGTTGTAAGAACGCTTGATAGAGATGTTGTAGGTGTTTGTCTCTGTCTGAGGGGATAGTTACCTTACCATCTCTAAAAGAGAGACACAGAGAAGCCCTGCTGTCAGCTCTGCTTCCGCATGGAGACACCAGAGGCTTCCACCCCTCATGCTCTGAGGCAACTGTACCATCCCCTAAGGAGAGGGGACAGTTACCGTAACATCTGTAAAAGAGCGGCATAGAGAAACCCTTTTGTACCTGATGCAACAAAACTCCCATCTTAGAAGTGTTCTGCACCTTCCCAACCATTGATACTGACTACAGACACTCCTCTGTGGTTCCACATGAGCCCATGCTAACACAGGTGCTCTGATACTCTGGAGACCTGTGGCCTCAGTACCCAGGGAGAGACAATTACTAAACCATCTTTAAAGAAGTGGCACCAACAAACTTTTTGTACTGGGCAAACTGTCATTTAGGTAGTGCTCTGCCCAACTATCGGTACTGACAATGTACCGTGGACCCTCCTCTGTGGTACCAAATGAACCCATGGTTCTGCATGGGCTCTGGTACCCTGGAGACCTGATGATTGGGGAAGAACCACAATCCTCATTAGTTGGTAGCAGGACCCCAGTATCAAGCACATCCCGGCACCCAGAATCGCTCTTAGCACTGGGCTGTATACTGCCAATACCCCAGTCAGTGGCACCCTTACACACTGACAAATCTGACACTGGCCAGGAGATCATTCCCTGGCCCCTCATGGTAGCCCACCACCACACTACAAGGGTCATCCCCAATTCCATCATGCCAACCGCCCATGCCCGCCTTCCTGCCTCTCCCTCCAAAGGCCATATTGTGACTCTTCAGCGATACATACACACACGTGGTGCGACCGTCTCCGGTGTCTCTCAGGGAGAGTCCACCAGATGGTTTGCTACAGTCTGGCACCTTAGCCAGGGCAGGAGAGCACCTGAGACAGGACAGGAGAAAGCTTTTTCAGAACAGGAAAGAAGGGGGGGGGGGAATGAAGAGGAAGCTACCTCTTCAGCACACTTCTCCTCATCTCTCCCAGATGAGACTGTGCTGCCCACCCCTCATCACTAGGTGAAGATTTAAGAACTTTCTGGATCTTACCAAGAGGGTGGTAGACAAGCGGCAGATTCCCTTACAGGAGGTGGCAGATACACATCACAAGTTGGTGGAAATTCTGCACACTACCTTCTCATCTAGAACTGTCCTCCCAATTAATGAGCTCTTTCTAGATCCTACCAAAGTCATCTGGCAGAACCAGCCTCCATCGCACCAACCAGCAACGGAGTGTAAACAAAAACAACCCTACATCTCTACCCAAAGAGGCAGACTTTGTTTTCAACATTCGCAACCCAATTCCATCATAGTGGATGTGGTTAATGCATGAAGCAAGCAACATAATGCCAAGTCAACTCCATATGATCAGGCTTCGCAAGATGGCGTATTCATCGACAACATTACTGTTTAGAGTAATAAATTACCAAACTGTTATGGCCAAAACAATTTTTTTAATGTTGGGAAACCCAGGATGTTTCTGAAACATTACTGGAAACACAAAAAGAACAGATTCAGACCATTCTTAGCGAAGGTCAGTTAATAGCCAGACTGGTCCTAGAGACACCATTGGATGTAGCTATTACAGCTGCCTGCCCGGTCTCCATGACAGTGGTACTGAGGTGGGTTGTGGGTTTGTTTGTTTTTTGTTCGCTCCACCTCTCTAAATTGCCCAAAGAGCTAGAGACTTCCAGTTTGAAGGGCCAAACTCTTTGCGGAGAAGACAGATTTTCTCTCCACATCCTGGAGGATTCTTGGACCGCACAATACTCCTTAGGAATCTACGCTGCGGAACAGAAGAGAAGATATACCTCTCAACCACACCACAGATCACAATCTTCTCAATACTCATCATCTCAGTGCTGTTATGAACCATAGTGTAAGAGGTCCAGGGCTCAAAAGTGAGAACAGTCTGTACCCCAGTCCATGACCTCTCAAACTGCCTCTTATAAGCACTTTGATGAGCTGGTCGGGGGCCTGAATAATGGTACCTTACAGCATCAGCTGCCATTTATACACCTATCATGCCACTCAAAAGCCACCTTACCTTACTTCACAGCAGTTAGGACCAGCTCTAGAGTAAAGAGATTGATTTCTAGCCCTGAACCTACAGGGTGCCAACTTCCATATCTCAATACAACCATCGTACAGATTTCCTACTGCTTACCTTTGGGGCAGGATCATTATCGGTACAGACTGCTCCACACAGGGTATTCTCCAAGGTTCACGTCATTGTAGTGGCATACTAACCCCAGTACAGTGACTGGACTTCATCAGCACCAACCTGATGCAGTATGAGTGAGAGCGCTCCTCTCACTACCCACATTCACCACCATGGGACATGTCTCCCTAATATTCTGGGGAGCTCACCTACACAACAAGATTCAGGACAAATGGTCTTCCACAGAAATGACCTGTATGTTTTGTATAAACTTCCAAGGAGCTGCCAGATCTCCCTCCCTCTACAAGACAGCATTCAGACTTTGAAATTGATGAACCTATCACAGTGTGCTCATCTCAGCTGTCTGTCTACAAGGGATACAGAATGGGACAACCAACAGTTTCAGTTGGAATTTTTTCACGACAGTGAGTGTATACTGAATTCAGAGGTGCTTCAAGATATAGCCACCCTTTGGGGAACCCGGCCTATGGATCTCTTTGCTACTTATCGGAACAAGAAAGGTCCTTGTTACTGCTCCAAGGCCTGTTTGGGGAAACATTCACTTGCAGTTGCCCTCATCTTCCCAGCAGACAGGGCCCACTTGTATGTCTTTTCCCAGTTTCCTACTCTATGCAAGATTCTGTTGAAAATTCAGTGAAACAAAGCGAGAGTTATTATGATTGCCCCTCTTGACTATGACAAGTCTGGCTCCCTTACCTGATGCAGATGGCAATATGACCTCCTGTTCCTCTGACATCAGCCCATTCCCCACCCGCTCTCTCAAAACAATGGGCTGACCCTTCATCCCAACCCATGGGTCCTCCGTCTCCAGGTTTGGATCTTTCTTTGTTCCAAGGCTTAGATGCAGAATCCTCTGACAAGCTGAAACACGTGTTGCAACACAACCACAAGTTGACCACTCCACATACCTATCTACAATATGGAAACGATTCCAAGTTTGTACCATTCCAAATCCACAGACCCAAACTCATCTTTCCTCCCTCTGATTTTGCACATTTTAAACTCTCACTCAGCTCCTTTAAGGTAAATATCATGGCGAAAATGGCTTCCACTTGGAGTTTGGTCAACCACTAATGCATAGATTCTTTAAGGGCACTGGGACTCTCTTCCCCCACGTAACACCACCTGCTCCAGCTTGGGGCTTTAATCTAGTTCTCAGGGCTTGGACTAGACCTCCTTCCAAGTCCAGGGCAACTTGTTCTCTCTTACACCTGTCCATGACGACAACATTTCTAATTGCCATCACCTCAGCTAGGCACATAGGAGAAATAGCGGCCCCGATGGCACACCTGTCATTCACGGCCTTTTTTTTTTTTTAAAGACAAAGTAACTCTAAGGCCATATCCCAAGTTTCTCCCTACTTTTTCTGCACTTTCCATATGAATCAACAGATCCATCTCCCTGTTTTTTCTCAAAACCACATTGTGACAACTGGGAGACAATTGTGCATATGCTAGATATTAGAAGGACATTAGCATTCTACTTGGACAGGACTAAGGACTTCAGGAAATCCCCTAAACTCTTCCTTTCATCCACAGAAAGATCCAAAAACTCTGTGATATCTCCTCAAAGACTATCCAAATGGGTCTCTAGTTGCATTAATCACTTAGCAAGTGTGCAACTTGCTTCCGTCCATATGCACTCCATAAGATCAGTTCCTACCTCAATCACATTCCATACGGATACCCCTATCTCCCCAATCTATAGAGCAATGATTGGGGCCTCTGTCCATACTTTCGCAGAACATTATGCGATCACTGAAGATTTGGCCGCTGACACCATCTTCGACTCCACAGTACTCTCTGTAGTAAAAGACTCCGCTCCGAAGTCCCAGCTTCCAGTGGTGGGTACTGCTCCAGAGTCAGCTAAAGTGGAGCACCCATAGGGACACTACTCAAAGAAGAAGAGGAAGTTACTCACATTGTGCAGTAATGATGTTTCCTTGAGATGTGTGTCCCTATTGGTGCTCCACAACCTGCCCTCCTCCCCTCTACTTCAGAGTTCTCTGTAGGGCTCTGTGGTAGAGAAGGAAGTGAGGGGGGTTCGCCTGTGCAGTGCTAAATAGCCTCGAGGCAGACCACGAGGGAGGGAGAGCACATGTGTGGGCTCAACAGGACACTGCTACCAAAAATCTCCGATTAGAGGTGCAGGGGCACACAGACACCTAAAGTGGAGCACCCATAGGAACACACATCTCGAAGAACCATCGTTACTGCACAAGGTGAGTAACTTCCTCATCTTATTTTTCTCTAAAAGATTTAGAAATTTTGGCAAAAGCATGTTTAGAATGTTCCTTTTTGGAATTGGGTTCTGACACACTCACCTTTTGTTTGTGACAGAAAATCTGAGCTGGGAAGGGGGATTGGATGGGTGTGTGGTGATGGTAAAAGAATAGTTCAGTTTGTGTTTCTGACCAGCTTCCCTTGATTCATCACAGGGGGAATTCTTATTTAATGAACCAAAGGAAGTTTGAGAGAGACAAGGTAAGTGAGGTAAGACCTTTTATTGGACCAACTTCTTTTGGTGGAAGGTACAAGCTTTTGAGCTACACAGAGTCTTCTTCAAGTTTGGAGAAGGAAGTGGAGTGTCTGAGCTAAATACTAGTCAGACAATTTGTTTTCTTCCCCAGAACTGAAGCAGAGCTCTGTCTAGCCTGAAGGCTTGTACCTTCCACCAACAGAAGTTGGTCCAATAAAAGGTCTTACCTCACCTACCTTGTCTCTCTGATATCCTGGGACCAACATGGCTAACCCACTGCAAACCAAGATGTTTGTCAGACTAGGACTGCAGCTTTACATTCCTTATGAAGCTGGTGGGAGCCCTCAAGGGGATTTGGGTGGGGAGGGGGAAAAAGATAAATGTTGCTTTGGGAGGGGGTTCAGACAGACTTGGCGGTAGGTATAGTCGCTCCACAACACTCCATCGCTCATGGGCTACTTCTTCCTCTCCCCAATTCAATGACTCTCTTGCTCATTGGCTTCTGAGGGCTTCTCAGCTTTCTGCAGTATTCTGCCAATGAAACAGCAGAGTTCTTGGGCTTATGGAGATGGAAACAATTAAGGGAGCAATAGGGCTGAGAGTGCTGGGAAGAGATTGGGCAAGTGAACCAGGATCTCAGGAGCTGGTGAGCCGAGAGGGAATAGAAACTGGAGGAGTGGAGGAACCAGGGGATGGAAGGAGGGAGACAGAAAGGGCTACTTTGCTTCTACCCCTTCCATCAGAGTTCCTGTACTTCCTACTCCCATAAGGCTGCTACTGGCCTGATGAGGGCAGTCAGTGGCAGTCCCAGTCTTATGTATGTTGGTTTGCCAGAAGAGGAGCTCTTCTTTGATGAACTATGGGAAACGTATTCGAGTGGGATTGCTACTTTGTCTTTATAAGGCTAGTGGAAGTTTTGAGGGGATAAGGAGAAAAAACAAGATTGTGGTAGGGGAAAGGAGGAAGAAGAGAAATTGGGTGAGGTGGAAAGGCAGGCTGGGCTACTGGACCCCTGCTCTTGGTGTTCCCTGCCCTACAAAACAAGAGGGCCCATAAGTCTGGAGAGACTGACAGGTAGCCCTCAGAAGCAAGGAAGAGAGTTGACAGTGGACTGAGTGATATGAAGAACCAAGGACACTGGTGATCAGAAGCTAAGGGTCACAAGAGCTGGTGGGTCAGAGAGGAATAGATAGCGGGGAGGCATAGGAACCAAAGAGGGTTGAGGGGTGGGCAAGAACCAGGTGAAGGAAAAACCTTTAATCATGGAGCCAGTGGCTTAGGTATAGCTATGGAAGACAGGACTCCATGCAGTCCAGCCTGCCTTCCCCACATCACCAGCACCACTTATTTCTCCCCACCGAACACAATACCCAATGATCCTTCCCCTTCCTCCCCAAACTCTCTGGCTTTGCAGTGTGGCTGGTGGTAGACTCACCATCTACAAGGACAACTTATACTGCAAAATGGAAGTGTTTTTGCTTTTGGGTTTGCCAACATAATCTTTCTCCATGAGACATCAATCCCTCATATGCTTGCACATCTATTTTTCGTAACCTCTGGTTTGTCGCTTAGTTCATTAAATACTTACATGGGTGCTATCTCTGCACATCATCCACCAATTCAAGATGGTCACAGGGTGGCTGGCCCCTGTGTTGAAAATAGATCCAGCTCCCTTGTACTAGAGTAGGTGCTTCCAGATGAGCTAATTGAAAGGGTGGGTCTATACCTATATTATAAAGAGTCAAAGGGAGTTTCAGTGAGGGCAGAGTTAGAAGGAGAACTGTGAAGTGAAGCTTCAGGGGGTGAGAGAGAGCGAGAGCGAGAGAGACTCCTGCAGTGGTTCCAAGAAAGGGAGTTGTGATTGAATAAGAAAACGCAGCTGAAAGTTTGTTTTGTTCTTCCTTTAGGAGAAGGCAGGCAGTCCAGGTCTTTGCATCTTCTCCAGATGCTCAGAGCAATAATGGACAGTACCCTTGGGAAGAGGGGCAGTGCCTAACTTAAGGCTGGGTGGAATTTTTTTTGTTTTTGGAACTTTGATAATAAAAAACAGACCCCAAGAAGGGCTGTGATTGGATGAGGGAGACTGTGTGGCTTTCTTAAGTGGCCCTGAAGAAGAAATTGAGGCAGGGTGCTGCAGAGCAATCTCTGATGTCTACAGGGTGCTCAGGATGCAGCCAGCCATGTTATAAAGACCACAATGTTTTGTTTTTGTTTTTTATTGTTTATGTTAAAATGTTTGTGAAAGGTCTTCTGAAAGTTTATTTTCCCCCTCTGATAAGACCACTTTCTCCATATTGGAATCTTAATGTGATACTTACCAATTTGTTGGGACCGCCACTGGAGCCATTAGCCTCATGCCCATTACTCCAGTTGTCTATGAAGACAGCAGTCCTCATTGCAATTACATTGGCATGCACGGTTTATGATTTGAAGCTCGTGTGAACCCTTCATATACAATTTTTCACAGCGATAAAGTTAGTGTGACCATAAATTACTTTCAAAAGAAATTCAGGGTATGATTTTCATTTAAATCAGTCCATTCACATAGCTTTTCCCCCCAAAGACTCATACAACCAAGGTTGAGGCTGTGTTACAAACTCTGAATGTTCTCTGAGCTCTGAATGAGTGAACAATATGCTGCAGTTGTGAAAAAGGCTAATATTCTGGGGTGTATTAACAGGAGTGTCCTATGTAAGACATGGGAGGTAATTGTCCCACTCTACTTGGCACTGGTGAGGCCTCAGCTGGAATACTGTGTCCAATTCTGGGCATCACTCTTTAGGAAAGATGTGGACAAATTGGAGAGAGTCCAAAGGAGAACAAAAATGAGAAAAGGGCTAGAAAACCTGAGTTATGAGGAAAGGTTAAAAAAAACGGACATTTGTTTAGCTTTGTGAAAAGAAGACTGAGGGGGGGCAGAGGGGACCAGATAACAGTTGTCAAATAAGTTAAGGGCTGTTATAAAGGGAATTGTGAGCAATTGTACTCCATGTCCACCGCAGGTAGGGAAAGAAGTAATGGCCGTAGTCTGTAGCAAGGTTAGATATTAGGAAATAGTTTCTCATTATAAGGATAGTTAAGCTCTGGAATAGGCTTCCAAGGAATCCTCAACATTGGAGGTTTTTAAGCAGATTGAACAAACACCTGTCAGGGAGGGTCTAGATTTACTTGGTCCTGCCACAACACAGGGGGCTGGACTTGATGACTTCTGGGTCCCTTCCAGCCCTGCATTTCTATGATTGGTTTTGTGCTAGCCAAAAATAAATAAATAAAATAAAAATTCAGGCAGTCCCTAGGCTATTAACTATGAAGAGATCCAAGGTTAGGCAGCCTCAAATCAGAAAATCTTGAATTGGATGTCACAGTCTATAAAGTCATGTGGTGGCCAGTTTAGAACTCCCAGATCATGTTATGTCACATTCTGCCAGAGCACAGGCCTCTTCTGCAGTCTGTTTTAGGGGAATGCCCATAGCTAGTATATGTAGGGCTGCTACTTGAAGTAGAATACATATCTTCACTAGCCATTACTCTCTCGTTTAGGCATCTCATTCAGATGCTCAATTTGGGAGTGCTGTGTTGTAGTCTTTGTTTATTTAGAGGAGGGTACTGCGAGTCTATCTATTACATTCTGCTGGAGAGTCACCAGAAGTAGAACATGTGTAAACAAGCACTTGAAGAAAAAAATACGGTTAGTAAATGGAGTTCTTTGAGATGTGTTGTTTGTGTTCGAAGACCTACCATCCTTTCCCCACATCTGCTGAGTCCAATAGCCTGGACTTGATAATTGCACAGGACCTGATGATTGGTTTGTTGCTCTGTTCCCTTGTGGAGGGAGAGGCTCGAGGACATCAGGAAGCAGGTGCGACCAACAGACACTGCTGGTTAAAGTGTTCTGATCTCCAGTGCATGAGGTGCATGCACACCAGTAGTAGAACACATGTAAACAACACATCTCAAAGAACTCTGGTTACTTAAGGTAAGTAATTTCCTTCTTGATGAGAGAGAAGTGGTGTGTGGCTGGGAACAGCAAAGAGCGTTCATCACTTGTGCTCTACTCTCTGGCACTGCCAGTCTCATGGGTTCCTACGTTGCATGTTTTGTGGCTCCCCATCCATTGTTTTTCAGATCTCCAGCACTCCCGCTACACATAGAGCAGTGGGGCCCATGGGGATAGGGACAAGGCTGAATGAGGACCATGTGCTGTGCAGGGAAAACAGGAGGCTGAGGAGAGGGAGTACTGGGAACACAGTGGGTTGGAAATCCAGGGGCCACAGGAGCCAATGGACTTGGGGGTTAGCAGAGATGGGAAGCAGAGGACCCCATGGCTTGTGGGGGACAGTGTCCGTTTAAAAAACAAGGAAATTCACACAAAATGTTGGTTCAAAACAGATAAGGCTTCCAAAATGATGCATGGCTCCTGAATGCAAATACACAAAAGCATAGAAATATGAAAGTAAGCCCACATACACATATTCTAGATACTCATTTTTTGAGGAGGATATTGGAAATAAATCTATTTGAAGGGAAAATGCCAATTTTTAAACAGGGCTAGCACCAAATGAGTGGGGTTAGAAAGTTGAAATTTGAGCATTATTTCATTCAGTATGCATCTGTCTGCTGTGTGAAACAAAGTATTTATACACACAAAGGTCAGTGTCAATAGAATATTGGTATACAATTATTTAAAAAAATTGTATCAGTCTTGTGTCCAGGCTAATGTTGCAGTAGAGATGTTTTTTAAATGCTTATGTCTGAGACCATAAAAAACCCACACATTTTAACTATCTCTATGCTATGCCAAATGTAAAGTTTTTGATCCCTTCTGCTGAGAACCTAGAACTGTCAATCAATTTTGTTATAATGGCAAAAGTTGGGTTTTTTGCCTTGTGGGGTTTTACATTCTTTTTTTATACCCATAAATGCCTGCACTATTTGTTCTTTTTCAAATTATTGGAACATTGACTGAGGTTTAATTTTTCTGAAACTTTTCACAAAACGATATTTTGGACTAGAATATTTACGCAATTTGTGTATTCTTGTAATATTTGCAAGAAAAAGTTTAAAATCACAACCTTAATCATAGGTATCTGTTTGTACTCCACCTGTGTATACACAAAATAAACCTTGATTATCCAAATGTCTCACATGATATCTGAAAACTTTAGATAGCCATTTCAGTTTATGAAATAAATATTTGTGATGAAGAAACAAATGTTGGATAATCCAAAATTGAGATAATCAGTCTTCAATAATTGTGGTTTACCTATGTATATATTATAGCACTACTAAGAATGTTAATTTTGGAGGATTCCATTTATAAGTAGACTCTCTTCTAAGACTTGAATAAACTTGCTTAGTAATATTGTTACCCCTTTTTTACCCAAGCATTTAGCTAATTTTCATGATCTAGTCAGTTTCCATTAGGAGGAGAAATTAATGTAGAAGGTATTTTGATGCAATCCTGTTAATTTATAAAGAATATACAAAGTCCTGTTTCCATGAACATAGCAGATATCATACAGGAGATAATTTCTTTGCTCATATTTCCGTGCCTTTTTCAGCCAGGACTTTACCCAAGAAGTCTCTTAGCGTTTGTTCCTCAGTGTCACTTTATCAGGACTTCTCTGGCTGTGTCTGGGGCTTCTTTGCTCTGTGTCCTTCTCTCTGTTTCTGCTGTTCCTCTCACACACAGATGCACAGAGCTCATCCAATCAAAACAGCAGCCCCTGTGTTTGCTATATCGGTCACCAGCAAATAGCTTTGGGCCACATGGTTCAGCTTCTACTCAAATTTCGGAATTTCATTGTTTCATTTAAAATGAATGAAAGGCAGCAGTTACACCTACCAGCTTCGGTGAGGTTTTGTCCAACCCTCCCCACCACCAGCATAACAATATGTTGTAAGTCCTCTGTACCTGTGTGGGCTAGCCTGAAGTATGCTGCTCCTCTGGCATGAACGATTTGTAATTTTAACCGGCCCACTTACTGAGGGGATTCTGCAGTGGCATGAAGCTGACATAGGGGCTCTTATACCATTTAGGGTGTGTCTGCACTGCAATCCAAAGTGTGGTTGCAGCTACTGAAGCTCATACTGCTGCGTCTACACTACTATTTTTATCCATGCTAGCCCAAGTAAAGCCAGGGATGCTGGGTGCAGCAGCACCCCATGGCTTGAAGTGGTTTCCATCATATACAGGGTTTACAGTTTTGTTCAATGGCTTTCAGCATCCCCACTATAAAAATTGTTCCAATGCCACTTGGTAAAGCTACTGTGTAAGTGTGCCTAAGCGTTCTGCAACCACACTTTGGATTGCAGTGTACATATGTCCTTACTGTTATTACTGTGCACATAGCAAGAGGAAGGAAAAAAGCATCTCTGGAGAAAAGAGGTGTAGGCCAAAACATCCCTGTGTCACACTGACCTCCTGCTGTGTTTTGGCCCTTATGGCAGTTGCAGCTTGGCCTTCAGACTGTTCTGAAACAGTGCAAGGGGAATGGACATGCACAGAGCTAATGACAATTTTTTAAGCCAGTTATACACATCAGCTGCTGATTTACGATATCAGTATTTTGTTTGTCCCTCATCGTCTTGCTTTGTGTGTTCCTGTTAAAGCAGTGGGAGCTTTACTGTACGTGAATAATAGGTTTCTTTTATGGATTCAAATTGTCAGAACATTTTCTGAATTATAAACTTTAAAAATAAATTCTTATGCAGTGCAGAAATGTTTTCAGTTTTACTCCTACCAAAGCTTGAAATAGGTGATCATGCAAGTATAGTGAAATGTTCTATCTTTATTATTCTAATGCAGTTACTCGTTATATAAGACATAATACTGGGATACTGTGCATCTGTAATTTATGGCTTATTTTTCTTTTTGTTTAAGGTAAAAATGCATATCAAGTCAGTAACTGATTTTGAATGGCTAAAGCAGAGTCGATTTTATTTTAAGGAAGATGTGGATCAAGTTTGGGTATCCATTACAAATGTTGATTTTATTTACCAAAATGAATTTCTGGGATGCACTGATCGTCTGGTTATAACTCCTCTGACTGATAGGTGAGAAACAATGTTTTTCTTGAGGTTGGGGGAGAAGCCCAAAAAATGTTTAACATGCAGAGTGGCTTCTTTTATATAGTATCTCCACAGAGTCATACTCTGGACTGCTGTAAATGTAAAATTGTACATTGTGTTCCAGAACATGTAATGAATGTCTACCTGTGTGTTTAAATAGGCATCCACACCTCTTTTTCGTTTAATAAAATAGACGCTCCCTAATCTACATACTTTATAACTCCTACAGAAATATGATGTCTTCACTCTTCTCAACAATGATTTAATTAACAGCAGAAATGTGTTTATATTAGTATAATATGTTATAATTTAGGAAGTATTATATTATATAATGATAACTTGATGGTAGAATTGGTATTTGAGGCCCAAGAGACTCCTAGACTTGGCTCAACAATTTGATGTGGGGGACCTAGAAATCTCTTCTTCCTTCTTGTTACTTCCCTATTCACGGTCAGCAATTTTTGTAGCTTTCTTCCAATACTCATGATTGTGCACCTGCCTGTCATGAAAACTGGTCTCTCTCTAAGGTCCACTGATATCTGGTCCATGTACTGAGTCTTTGGCCTCCTCCTTGGTGATCTTCCATCCATGATCATTGCAAGGATCCTCCTACCAATGTAACTTTTGGGTCTTCACTGGATATGTCTATACCAATGTATTCTCATCTCACTCACCTGTCTTCAATTGGGACAATCTGCATTAGGCACCTCCTAACCTCATTTCATTTTTTATCACAGAACATCGAACCATTTGACCATCTCAACATCTGAATTTCTGTGGTGGATGATTCCTTTTCTTGTGGCTGGCCACGTCTCTGTTCCATACTTTAGAGTGGGTTGAATTACAGTTTTACCTTCATGGACATCTCTTTATTACAGAGAACTGGGGTCAACTCCCACCATTTATACTGTGGCTTTGAAACAATGCTAGGCATCACTTAGGAGGACACCACTGTTACCAACCATTGATCCTAGGTATTTCAGTTCTTTCACTTTTCTAAGCTCTCTGCCTGTAATATCCTTTTATTGTGGGTCCTCCTGCCTAAGCTATCATAGCCTCAGTCTTACCAATACTTACTCTAAATCCTCTCTACTGAAAACTCTGTTGCCACTGTTCAAATTTGATTTGCAGGGTCTAGCAATCTTCTGTGCACATCACTAAGTCATCAAGATAGTTAAGACCAAAGCAGACTGTGAAGAACTTCAAAAAGATCTCACAAAACTAAGTGATTGGGCAACAAAATGGCAAATGAAATTTAATGCGGATACATGTAAAGTAATGCACATTGGAAAAAATAACCCCAACTATACGTACAATATGATGGGGGCTAATTTAGCTACAACTAATCAGGAGAAAGATCTTGGAGTCATCGTGGATAGTTCTCTGAAGACATCCACACAGTATACAGCGGTAGTCAAAAAAGCAAATGGGATGTTAGGAATCGTTAAAAAAGGGATAGAGAATAAGACAGAGAATATCTTATTGTCCTTTTATAAATCCATGGTACGCCCACATCTTGAATACTGCATATAGATGCGGTCCCCTCATCTCAAAAAAGATATGCTGGCATGAGAAAAGGTTCAGAAAAGGAAAACTAAAATGATTAGGGGTTTGGAACAGGTCCCATATGAGGAGAGATTAAAGAGGCTAGGACTTTTCAGCTTGGAAAAGAGGAGACTAAGGGGGAATATGATAGAGATATATAAAATCACGAGTGGTTTGGAGAAAGTGAATAAGGAAAAGTTATTTACTTGTTCCCATAATGTAAGAACTAGGGGCCACCAAATGAGATTAATGGGTAGCAGGTTTAAAACAAATAAAAGGAAGTTCTTCTTCACTCAGCAAACAGTCAACCTGTGGAACTCCTTGCCTGAGGAGGTTGTGAAGGCTAGGGCTATAACAGGGTTTAAAAGAGAACTGGATAAATTCATGGAGGTTAAGTCCATTAATGGCTATTAGCCAGGATGGGTAAGGAATGGTGTCCCTAGCCTCTGTTTGTCAGAGGGTGGAGATGGATGGCAGGAGAGAGATCACATGATCATTACCTGTTAGGTTCACTCTCTCTGGCATTGGCCACTGTCGGTAGAGAGGATACTGGGCTGGATGGACCTTTGGTCTGACCCAGTATGGCCATTCTTATGTCCTTATCAACGAACAACATAGTCCATGGTGGTTTCCTTTGAAGACAACTACAGACAAAAAACCACAATGCTAACCCCTGGGGCAGGCCAATATCGACTGGAAATTCTCTGCTGTAGCTCCATTTGGTTTTGACTACAGTAGTCACCATTATACATATCCTCAATAAGATGGACATTCAGCAAGCTAGTTCTTTTGGTACACAATTGTATGCCTTCTCCAAATCCACAAAGACCGTGCCCAGTTGCCGTTTCTTTTCTCTGTGCTACTCCATGAGGACTCATACAGCAATTATGGCATCAATTGTACTTCTTCTTGGCACAAATCTAGTCCAATTCCCTGCTCAAAGGAAGACGAATCCCCAACTAAATCATCCCAGCCAGGGCTTTGTCAAGCCTGACCTTTGGGTGGTATGTGTGGTATGTTTCCAATAAAGCACAACAATTCATTGAAAAACTCCTCTTACCTTTTGATCATCTCCTAACTGTGGTGCATACCCATTTACTGTGTGGATAGTCACTTCTTCTCACCACAGTTTAACACTCATCGGTCATTCTGGTAACGTCTATCACATGCCTCTGCATAGTTTCATCCAAAATAACTCCAACACCATTTCTGGAGGTTGAACTCACTGAATAGTAGATTTTTGTAACCCTCCTCCAGCATCTGAACTTTACAATCTCTCCATTTAGTCTCTTGTTCACATGTCAGATTTACTCTTCTCTAAGACCTCACATAGCTCCAAACTTCTTCCAGTTAGCATTTCCATGTTCCAACTTGCATAGCTCAGCTTACTCACTTCTTTAAATTTAGTGGCCCTAGTCCAGGTTACAAGTCAGGCAAGGCTTTTGTACATCACGTGCAGAGCTCACTCTGAGGTACACTTGACCTGGACATTAGTTCACATGAGCATATCTATTGGACAAGCTTTATGGATCACCTTCCCCTTCTTCTAGCTGAGCTGCCTCCCTAGGTTAGTGAGCTCATCTGCCCCAGCAAGACTTATTTTAAGGTGATCTTTAATCACCTTGATGTCCTTTTCATAGGACCAGTGTGGTATTTCATGGAAGGAGCCACTCCACCAGAGACCCAACACATCCTGCTGAGAGATGCCTCCAGTTGTTCTGAGACTCCTTATTTGGATCTTTGCAATTGTCTGGCATATGCAGGGATGTTCCCATAGCTGCCACCCAGGGATGTGCCTGATGGGAGTTGATCACTCATTCACAGGGTATGGGACATAAAAATCTAAAGGAAAAATACATCTTTTCATTAAGTTAAAGTTTCCAGCTCTTTTGCTTGTGAAGATTACCTTGGAAATGTAAACCAATATGAATTGATATAAACCCCTCACTACAGCTGAAGACTAGTTACTGATTTTTCGTAAGAATCATAAATGTAGGCCTGGAAAGGACCACAGTTAGGTCATTTAGTCCAGTCCCTTGCACAGAGGCAGGAATAAGTATTATCTGGACCATCCCCGACTGGTGCTTGTCTACCTGTTCTTAAAAACCTTCAATGACAGAGATTCCACAACCTCCCTAGGTAATTTTGTTCCAGTGCTTAACTACCATTACAGAAGGAAGTTTTTCCTGTTGTCTAATCTAAATCTCTTACTGCAATTTAAGCCCATTATTTCTTGTCCTCTCCTTGGTGGATACGGAGAACAATTTTTCACCCTCTTCTTGATAACAACCTTTTATGTACAGTTGACTCGTTTAGTTTGTGATCCACTATGACCCCCAGATCCATAGGTGCCAACTCTGTGGGTGCTCCAGGGCTGGAGCACCCACGGGGAAAAATTAGTGGGTGCTCTGCACCCATCGGCAGCCAAGCTCCCCGCTCCTCCCCCTACCCCAGCTCGCCTCCGCCTCCTCCCCTGAGTGTGCTGCGTCCCCACTTCTCCTCCCAGTGCTTGCTGCTGCAAAACAGCTGTTTCGCAGCGTAACAATCTGTGGGAGGGAGAGGGGAGGAGTGGGAATGCAGCGTGCTCAGGGGAGGAGGTGAAGAAGAGGTGGGGACAGGGCAGGGATTTGGGGAAAGAGTCCAATAGGGGCAGGGAGGGGGCAGAGTTGGGGCAGGGACTTTGGGGAAGGGGTTGAAATAGGGGAGGGGCAGGGGTGGAGTCGGGGTGGAGCCGGGGATGCTGGGGTTGTCGCCTATGCCCAGATCCTTTGCTACAGTACTCTGTCCTAGGCAGTCATTTTCCATTTTGTATTCGTGCTGTTGATCCTTCCTAAGTGTAGTATTTTGCATTTGTCCTTATTGAATTTAATCCTATTTATTTTAATTGGTTTCTCTGGTTTGTCAATCATCATTCTGAATTCTAATCCTGTCTTCCAAAGTGCTTTCAATTCCTCCCCGCTTGGTATCTGCAAACTTTATAAGTGGACTCTCTATGCCAGTATTCAAATCATATATGAAGATACCAAATAGAACCAGACCCAGGACAGATCCCTGTAGGACCCCATTTGATGTGGCCTTTCCACTTGACTCTGTACCATCGATAACGATTCTGAGTATGCTTTTCCAACCAGTTGTGCATCCATCTGAGTGCTATTCTACCATGTTTCTATAATATCCGGTTTGACCTACTGCACTAGTTGTTCCAGTTCCTCCATTTTATTTCCCAGACTCCTTGCATTCGTGTACAAGCATTGAAGTCACTTCCTTTAGTCACAGAGTTTTCTAGCTCTTGGTATTCCATTATCCCTTGCCATATCTTCAATTAACTGATTTTCCTGCTCCTGTGACTTGAAATCAGGCATGAAATACATGTTTCAAATTGTTGGAAAAACTGAGGCCTGTTAGCGCTTAGGTCCATTATGTAATCTTACTTTGAACATCCAAATCTGTGAGAGGGCATCTGCACAGCCCCTTCCTGATAAGTGGCTCTGATGGTACCACTCCCAAGAGTGTGAATTTGCAGTCAAGTATTCTCCTGGAACTCCAGGTACATAATTATGAACTAAACAATAAGAAAATTGCACATTGGTGCCAATTTGGGTGGGGAAAAAAATCTCTTCCTGAATTTTAAACAGCTTTGTGTCAACAGATTTATGCTGGATCTTCCTGAAGAGTAACTTAGTGGTAGAACTGAGCCCATTTAGATGTTTTATTTGTTTTTCTGGTTAGCTATCAATTTTTGAAAAAATTCCTAATAAGCAGATTTGTTATGTAATGACTTAAGTGAAAGGAAACAAACTTGATTATATTATTCAACACATTGTTCAGTAGTAAGCAAAAAGGAGCATTTTGGTATCATGTTGAAGACATTAATTTCAACTCTTTATATACAAAACATGTAATTAATTCCACTCCCCCATCTAAATACTACAAAATTAACAGAAATGTATCTTTCCGTGTTGTTGATGCTTTCTCGATGCTACTAGTATTAATGTATGTTCTGCCATAACTATATTGAATGATGTATCAAGCCCATAATAATATGAAAGGTTAACCCACTAACAATCCAGTATTCAGCAGCTGACTAGAATGTCCTCTCCATTTGTATCCTCATCTTCGTTATCTGAACTGTCCTCCATACTGTCACATCCATGTTATCACACATTTGCAAAATATGTGCTAGAGAGCATTTGAGTCCACGTGTAAGGCACTGGCAATCAGGTAATTTGCATTCTATGATGCATTTACAAGCTCTCAGCTGCAAGACTACCTCAGGGGCAGGCCAGCCTTTCATCCATTCTGTTGTCAGCTCACCCTTCTACATGAGGCAGTGACCATGAGATTGTTGAGTTCAGGATCCTGACACAAGGAAGAAAGGAGAGCAGCAGAATACAGACCCTGGACTTCAGAAAAGCAGACTTTGACTCCCTCAGGAAATTGATGGGCAGGATCCCCTAGGAGAATAACATGAGGGGGAAAGGAGAGCTGGCTATATTATAAAGAATCCTTATTGAGGTTGCAGGAACAAACCATCCTGATGTGTAGAAAGAATAGTAAATATGGCAGGTGACCAGCTTGGCTTAACAGTGAAATCCTTGCTGATCTTAAAAACAAAAAAGAAGCTTACAAGAAGTGGAAGATTGGACAAATGACCAGGGAGGAATATAAAAATATTGCTCAGGCATGCAGGAATGACATCAGGAAGGCCAAATCACACTTCGAGTTGCAGCTAGCGAGGGATGTTAAGAGTAACAAGAAGGGTTTCTTCAGGTATTTTAGCAACCAGAAGAAGGTCAAGGAAAGTGTGGGCCCCTTACTGAATGCAGGAGGCAACCTAGTGACAGAGGAAAAAGCTAATGTATTAAATTCTTTTGTATTAAGTGTATTTTGTATTCTAATGTATTAAAAAGCTAATGTATTAAATTCTTTTTTTGCCTCTGTCTTCACGAACAAGGTCAGCTCCCAGACTATTGCACTGGGCAGCACAGCATGTGGAGGAGGTGACCAGCCCTCTGTGGAGAAAGAAGTGGTTCCAAACTATTTAAAAAAGCTGGACAAGCACAAGTCCATGGGGCTGGATGCACTGCATCCGAGGGTGCTAAAGGAGTTGGTGGATGTGATTGCAGAGCCATTGGCCATTATCTTTGAAAACTGACAGCGATCAGGGGAGGTCCTGGATGACTGGAAAAAGGCTAATGTGTAGTGCCCATCTTTAAAAAAGGGAAGAATGAGGATCCGGGGAACTACAGGCCAGTCAGCCTCTCCTCAGTCCCTGGAAAAATCATGGAGCAGGTCCTCAAGGAATCAATTTTGAAGCACTTAGAGGAGAGGAAAGTGATCAAGAACAGTCAGCATGGATTCACCAAGGGCAAGTCATGCCTTTATAACCTAATTGCCTTCTGTGACGAGATAACTGGCTCTGTGGATGGGGGGAAAGCAGTGGACGTGTTATTCCTTGACTTTAGCAAAGCTTTGGATATGGTCTTCCACAGTATTCTTGCCAGCAAGTTAAAGAAGTATGGGCTGGATGTATGGACAATAAGGTGGATAGAAAGCTGGCCAGATCATCGGGCTCAACGGGTAGTGATCAATGGCTCCATGTCTAGTAGGCAGTCGGTATCAAGTGGAGTGCCCCAAGGGTCGGTCCTCAGGCCAGTTTTGTTCAATATCTTCATTAATGATCTGGAGGATGGTGTGGATTGCACCCTCAGCAAGTTTGCAGATGACACTAAACTGGGAGGAGTGGTAGATACGCTGGAGGGTAGGGATAGGATATGGATACAGAGGGACCTAGACAAATTGGAGGATTGGGCCAAAAGAAATCTGATGAGGTTCAACAAGGACAAGTGCAGAGTCCTGCACTTAGGACGGAAGAATCCAATGAACCGCTACAGACTAGGGACCGACTGGCTGGGCAGCAGTTCTGCAGAAAAGAATCTAGGGGTTACAGTGGACGAGAAGCTGGATATGAGTCAACAGTGCGCCTGTGTTGCCAAGAAGGCTAACAGCATTTTGGGTTGTATAAGTAGGAGCATTGCCAGCAGATCGAGGGCCGTGATCATTCCCCTCTATTCGGCATTGATGAGGCCCCATCTGGAGTACTGTGTCTAGTTTTGGGCCCCACACTACAAGAAGGATGTGGAAAAATTGGAAAGAGTCCAGCGGAGGGCAACAAAAATGATTGGGGGCTGGAACACATGACTTATGAGGAGACGCTGCGGGGACTGGGGTTATTTAGTCTGCGGAAGAGAAGAATGAGGGGGGATTCGATAGCTGCTTTCAACTGCCTGAAAGGTGGTTCCAAAGAGGATGGATCTAGACTGTTCTCAGTGGTAGCAGATGACAGAACAAGGAGTAATGGTCTCAAGTTGCAGTAGGGGATGTTTAGGTTGAATATTAGGAAAAACTTTTTCAGTAGGAGGGTGGTGAAGCACTGGAATGGGTTACCTAGGGAGGTGGTGGAATCTCCTTCCTTAGAGGTTTTTAAAGTCAGGCTTGACAAAGCCCTGGCTGGGATGATTTAGTTGGGGATTAGTCCTGCTTTGAGCAGGGGGTTGGACTGGATGACCTCCTGAGGTCCCTTCCAACCCTGATATTCTATGATTCTATGACCCAGCCACGCCCCATGGTATGGCTGGTTATGACTGGATACTTCTCCAGGCTCCTACAGCAGACAGCAGCCTCATAACTGGCACAAAACATTCAGGTAGAGGCAGTCTTTGCACAGAGGAAGCAGGCCATATTCAACATCTCCCTTCTTAGCAGTTCTGGTATCTTAGCTCATTTAGCTCTGTGATATTTGACTTAGCAACTTACATTGTACAGGTGAATTCCTGAAGATGGTGTCGAAAGGTCTTTAGATAAGACCTCTGTTACCCTAACTCTGCCAGTGCTCAGTAAATGTACTCTTTTCTGGTGATTAACTTTACACCAATATCTTTCCCACATCTTGCAAATGTGCTAACAGAATCATACCAGTGAATGCATGCATTCCCAACAGGGCTGAGCAGACTTATTTTCTTAGTGATGTGATGCCAAGTTTGGTTACATCTATATACCTTATTTGATTTTTTATGTCAGATCTGGCATAGATTTTTGCCAATGTTTCTGAAGAAAGCAAGGGTAAGAATTGGCACATCAGTGTCCTCAGATACAGTAATAACTGATTTCATGGTTCTTTGATGCATGCTTTGCATGTAACATTATCCGTGTGTGTGATTTTTGTGAAGAGGACAAGTCCAGAAAGTTTGGTAAGCTTGTTATACAGTACTCCTGGTATGTCATATACATTATCTCACCTGTTTTCTCCAGGAAATAAGGCTTTTTCCATTCATCACATAAGAACTTGATGAAAGAAGTCTTGCTGGTAGAACATTCAAGAAAACACCTCCAGTGTTTGTATCAGGCCAGAAGATCCAATATTCTTCAATAGAACTTCAGGGCCTGCTCTTTTATTTTCCATCTCTGAATTTTTAATGGAGATGTGTGGTAGGGTTTACACACTCCACACTAAGATTGAGACAGGAGAAGGACCGGAGCAGGACTGGGCTAGGAAAGCTCATCCCCTCAGGTACTGCTGAGCATGCTCCTGAGGAAGAGACCAGTATAAAGAGAGCTCTGGCAGCCAGGGATTGGGGGTGGGGGAGAGAAAATACAGAAGCCGTTTCCTGAAGGAGCACTACTCTGCAGCAGCAGGAGAAGAAACCGCTACTGTGGGGGTTCAGCTATGAGTCTTCCTCCCCACCCCTTGACACTACCCAAGAAGGAGGTAGAATGCGGGGCAAGGGCAACAGAGGGCTGCAGTCATCAGTCCTAGATGGTGGGGGTTTGAGGCAAGGACTGCAACCATATGCCAAACTGAGACACAAGGTGTGGTAGGACGTGGCCAATTGGCCAAATTCTGAGGGGCTGATCTCAGGCCATCCCAAGCTTCAACACTTTTAGGGCCCTGGGCTGGGACCCCTTATACCTGGCCTCCAGAAGGGCAGGGCAAGGGGTTACAGGTAAAGAGGCTGGTCCAGCAGGGACCTCAACCAAAGGGCCCAAGTCATATTGAACTGAGGGAGAGACTGATGTTGGCAGCCCAGACCACTAAATCTACTGGCTGACTAAACCACCCCACTAAAAGTTGTAATTGAACATATTGGAGATCACATCTATCCTGTCACTGTCAGTTGTAGTCTTCAAGGCTGACACATTCTCTGACAGATCACCATATGTTTTGTTCTTAATATTTATTTTGTGTATAAGACCCATTCCATCTATGGTGTAAGCAGATGGGCTAGGGATTATGCCAACTCTTTTCCTCAAGATTCCTTGTCAGGGCTGCTTTATTTGTCTTCCTCATGGTGCCATCAAAGATGGTGAGAGCCTGGGGCAGTGGTCCTAAGGGGTGCTGCAGTACTTCCCTTATGTCCAGATTCCTATTTGATGCATGTGGGATATGTGATCCACCTTTAATACAATCTCCTCATTTGAGACTTTTGTTTTCCTGGATTTCTTTATCACTGAATGTCTTTTGTTTTTGCTTTGGCAGCCTATCACAGGAGTTCTGGGTTGGCTGCACAGTTTCTAGTCTGTTATGTCTGAATGCTATATATGCACCTTCTTTTTTCTCCTTTGCATGTAAGAGATTGTGACAGGGTTGGGGGGAAAAACCCGTCAAGTGCAGGGCGAGTGTGTCCCACACAGCCTCCTAAACCAAAGTCAATATACTCACCCTGATAGCTGGGCAGTGTGGCCCAATGGCCAAAGTCAGTAGGTTCTCCCCTCTTAGCAGGCAGTAAGGTCCAGTTATCAGTCTATAGTGCTGACCCTCCTAGCGGGGCAGTAAGGCCTAGCAGCTACAGTCAGTAGATTTGCCCCAGGGAGACAGGGGCAATAAGGCCTAGTGGCCAGTAAGTAAATTCACCCTTGTCAGCAGGGCAGTAAGGCCTAGAGGCTAGGGTCAGCCAAGATGGGGGCCACCACGCACAGGAAAGGGGTATGGGTGGCCTGGGTAGGGTGGTCTGGACCCTCCCTCTCCGCCGGACCCCAGCCCAGGGCCCTGGTCGTGGCAGGGGTGCATGCCACTGAGTCGGAGGGGAAGGAGGGGTTTCCAACCAAAACACACTGACTCAAAAATTCCAGTTCACTAATCAGGCCCCTATCCAGGGGCGGCCCTAGACTAGCTGCCAGCAACTGGTGCCTTAGGTGAACCATGCAATCGGCACCCCCCCACCCCCAAACCCAAGGGCAGATTTAGGCTGAGGTTTTTAGTAAACTGGGAAATATTTTCCCCTTTTTTTCCTTTCAGTGTTTTTTAACCGTTTTTTTTTTTTAAACAGAGGGTTAATTATTCGGTTTGTCCATCCGTCTGTCCAGCCAATGTTTCTGAGATCAGATAAAATAGAGACACGACATTTTCAGAATAGATTTGTACACAACAGCTAGATGATATTTCAGTCTGATTTCAAATAAAAATGCATTAAAATGTTAATTATAATTTTTATTACTACAAATCCAAAATCATCCATTACGCTATCCTGCTTTAACTGCCATTACCACCACATCCAATATAGAAAGAAATAAGAAAACTCTTCAATGAACTTTAACCTGTATTTACAAAACACTCCAAATAAAAAACACTCTGTGCTCTTAAAACATGGCTTTTCTTGCTTTAAGTTTTGAAAATTCAGTCGCTAGTTCTTTTAGATCCAGTTTTCCAGCTATTTCATGCTCTATTGACATTGTGGCAAGTCCAACAAGTCTCTCTTGCACCATTGTTGAACTCAGATATGTTTTTATCAATTTTAACTTTGAGAAGCTATGTTCCTCACTAGCTACGGAAACCGGCAAAGTTAAAAGAATGTGTAGAGCTATAAAAATGTTTTGAAAGCTGTCTATGGGTTTATTTTCACAAACAAACTTCAGTACTTCTTCAGGAGTGGAATGTTCCTTAAGTCATCTTGAAAAAGCCTGAAGCTCATTACACATCTGTAGCATCAATGTCTTTTGAATTTTCATGAGTCAATGCCGACTCCAGTTTTATACAAATTCTCTTATCTGTTTTGCTGTTTCTTTTGCAAGCTGTGGATATCATATAGAAAGCCAAACACTGACTCTGTCTGCTGCATCTGTTGAAATCTTTCATCAAACAAGTGAATAGCAGTATCAAAGACTGCAAAGTAGAAATTCACTTTGAACCTTTGTTTTGGTAGTATGATCAGAAATTTCAGTTAGGGCATCATAAATGTTTCCAAGTTCATAGCGAAGAGGCTACAAAGCATCAATGTGACTCTCCCATCTTGTCTGACCAAGTGGTTTCACAGTTAGAGAATTCACATGGCGAGTCAGAATCTCCCAATGACGTGTTGAGCCTGAGAAAAACACATAAACGTGTTGCACCAGGTCAAAGAAACTGCTTGCCTCCAGACAGCATCTAGCAGCATCATTGACAACCAAATTCAGAGAATGCGCACTGCAAGAAACAAAAAAGGCCCTAGGATTGATTTCCATCATTCTCCTTTGCACACCATTGTCTCTACTCTTCATATTACTTCCATTATCATAGCCTTGGCCATGTACATTTTCAACAGATAATGATGTCGTTTCAAGCTCTTGTAGAATAATTTTAGTCATAAATGCTCCAGTCGTCTCCTTCAATGGTATGAAACCCCAAAAATGTTCCTTTATGAGCACTTCAACATTATCTTCATCTGCAGAGTTTCCAAATCAAGAAAATGAATGATCATCGCTATTTGTTCAACATGACTCACATCTGGTGTACAGTCCAGTATTATTAAAAGGTATTTTGCAGAATGGGCAGCTTCTACAATTTTCTTTTTAATGGCATTTCCTAGGATTTGAATCAGTTCATTCTGCATATTTTTTCCTAAGTAATGAACCTGTGTTCCATGATCAGTTATTTTACATAGATGCTCCTTCATGACTGGATCAAACAAAGCTAGGTATTCAACAAATTTTAAAAATTTTCCATTACCTGGAGTGTATAATTTTTCATTTCTACCACAGCCCCGGAATGCTAAATTTTGCACATCAAGAACTCTCACTACAACAATCAGACACTCTAATATTTGTTGCCAATATTCTTCTTTTTCCTTGATCACATGTAAATTTTCATTGATAGTTTTTTCTTTTTTCAATTGTAATTCAACTTCTTTCCAATTTTGAAAAGATTCCAAATGTTCTGTACTTCTTTCATGTGAAGAGAGAATTGAAGATATGTTTTTCCAGTTCTTCGAACCATTTTCAGTAAGTGATATACCAATTGTTTGATTTCTAAACAACTTGCAGCAAAAGCAAAACACAGTGTCCTTCGACACTGAATATTATAACCAGTTTTGATTAATTTCTTCCCCATTAATGAGTTTCCTCTTGTAATGCTGAGCAGAGAATTTTCTTTTATTTCCATTCTCAGGGAAGGGAAATTCATGAACTTGTTCGGGTCCATTTCCACGAGAATTTGCCGCACACTGTCATCACATCTGGGCCAGGAAGCTGGGTCCCCATACTGTAACTTGTTCGTAGCTTCCTCATCCTTTCTTCCTTCTACTTCATTTACTTCAATTTCTTCATGTGTCTCTGAAGGTGAATAAATTTTCTCCACTTCCATATCAGTCTGATGCTGTGAGCTGCCTTCATCTAGAAGTAAGTTTCTATCATGTTGAATTTCCAAACTCCTTTTTGTGGATGTGAGCTACCCTCATCTCAAAGTAAAATTCCTTCATCTGGATGCTGTGAACTGCTTCCTTTTTTATTTGGATTAAAGAGAAGATCTTTCAGGAAGGATCCCTGCTGTTTTGCTTGGTCCTTTTCCTTCTCAGCCTTTCATTACAATACTCTGCTTCTGAGGGTTTTCTTTTTCCTGTTTCTGCCATGGGGCATTTGAATATTGTTATGTACTGTGCTCCTGACTGCAAGCATTATAGCGTTAAGGATGGCTGACACACCCACCACGTGGTTGGCAATTTAAACCACAGTGCAGCCATCCCAACACGTCTTTTCACTGCTTAAAGGTTCAATGATTAGTAACATACACTCACTTACCTATTAAAACAGTTAGCTACAGCATTTACACAGAAACAAAATGACCTTTTTCTACATTATAACCTGACACTAGTTGTTTGGAAAGAAATCCCCTTCCTCACGGTTACCTGCTTGGAGTGTGATGACATCACTTTCGTAGTCTATTAAGCGTTAACGCTGTTACTTTTCTTTTATGGACCTTATTTATTACATGTGAACCAGTTATAACAAAGAAAAGTTCATAATTATACAGTCCGATAATAACGCTAAGGTTTAAGAACACTTAAAGATACTCACTCACATTTTGGATATATAATGCTGAAAGATGTTATTCTTTATTCTTTGGCACCAAGAAACACAATTTTCTACAGTATTCGCTCAATTCTTAACCATCTACCTGTGACATGTGTTAAAATGACTGTTTGACATGTATCAACTCGCAATATCTCCATTCTACATGAATTTCCAGCTATGCGACCTTGATGTATATTCGAGTTAGGTGTCACTGGCGTTGCAGCTCTTGCCGCTGGCAGATGTGTTTCATTGTGGCTGAGTTATTGCTAATCAAAATTGCAGAGTGGGTCATCTTGACCCTACATCACAAATTGAAAAAAAAATTCGGTAAAATATTATTTATTTTTGCAGTAAATAAAAGATTTGACATATTAATAAATTCTCAAATGTAGAGAAATGAATTATAATTCATATTTCCTCTGTATGCACACAGGAATTGAAATAATGAAATCTTCGTTATTTTATTTGTATTTTTTTTCACCTTTTTAATTTTTTTTTTTATTTTTTCGCTCAAATTTGGTGCCCCATTTAACTTGGCACTATAGGTGACCACCTAGTTCACCTATATGGACGGGCCGCCCCTGCACCTATCAAATTCCGCTTGGCTGCTTCCTACCATAGTTCCCACTGTCCTGGTCTGGGCATCTCTGTTATCGCCAGATTCTCTGTCTGTGCTGTCCCTGGTGACTCTGGATGCAGTGAAGTCTCCATGGGTACCTTGGTGTCTGCCTGGGTTGCGGTGTCTTGGGCTCCCACGGCCTTGGGCATCAGCTGATCCTTGGCAGGAGCCAGCAAAATACGTCCTTCCTCCCCAGCAGTCAGCCCCAACTGAGGTGAGCTGCTCCCTTTTATACCACTGCACCTGGAGCATGCCTAATAGAGTGAAGTGGGCATGGTTTCCTCAGCCCACAATGTAGAGTTAACCCTTCAGCATCCAGTGCAGAGCGAGTGAGCCCTGTCACACAGATCCTTGCTAACATCTTCAGGAGCTACAGAACAAGTGAAGAGACGGACTAATTAATTTAGTTCTACAAAGGGATTGACCCAGGTCTTCTCCAGTGTATCTGTCAGTGACTGACATCATTTTCATCTCTCTCTAACCTGGGTGGCTCAAGATCTGCATGAGATATGCCAGGTGTCTGGACCTGTACTGTTTGCCTTAGTTTTCTAAAAATAGGTATCTCTGCACTCCACAGTTAGGTAATACCTGTTCACTGCCCCAGACTGAGGACTTAATTCTTTGGTCCCATCTGTTGTCTGTGTGTCCTTATTGACAGTCTCCTGAATGGCCTGATCTACAGGAATTTTTCCAAAGGGTTTCATTACTCCATCTGTACAGAGAAGCTTCCGATTTTGAAATGATCACACACCTCAGGATGTTCTATCTCCAACCATGCCATTTGTATGAAGAACACTAGCAGATATCTTGTTTAATTCTGCTTGTCATCAGCCAAACCACTAAGGTATCATGACTCCGATCATGGTTAAGTGAAGAAACCCAGTCACCTTCTCTGGATGCTTGAGAAAAAGGCCAGGAACCACAACAACCATATCAGTTTAACTCATCCAGAATGTTGATAAGTCGCTGTTTTCATTACTCAAATGGTTCAGGTATGTGTTAAAAAGCTGAAATCCAAACACAGGATGAATGGTTGAGGATATCATTCAACTGGTTTATGTTGCCAAATAGCTTCTCCATCCAGATTGTGTCATGGAGGATTTGTAAATCAATCAAGTGGTGGTCCTCCATCCAGGTATAAATGCCCTTCCTGACTAATCTCATCAGGGCCTCGTACACTGATTTGAGTAGTCTAACAGCTGAGTGGTGCTTGGGTCCCTCCAGTACATCCCGATGGAACTTTCAGCAGTAATACTGGACTCCTAAATCATTGGAATCTTTTCCCAGTGATTGACATCATATTGCATATTTTATGAAATGCTCCCATTCTGATAATTATAGATTGGAATTTTATCATTTTTTTCTCATTTTTCTTTTCCTCATTCTTCCACAGGCATACAATGCCTCGTCAAAGACACACACTTCGTAAAATATAAATTGATTTTTTCCCAGTATTTTCAGAGTCTAATTAAGGAGTTTTTAGTCTGTGGACATCTAAAAGATTTTTTAGTCAGTGGTGCATTCATGACTAGCAAATATCCAACTTTGTCCTGAGTCATACTGACCTTGTTGCATGCTTGGATACTGAAGTCAATCCAGGAGCTGATTGGTTATTTACATCTGTTTGCCTGAGCAGAGACCATACTTCATTCTTAACATGAGCATTGTGAATGGCCCCTTCATAGTGTACCTCCACTGATTCCATCCAGAAGGGCCAACTCAGTTACCAGCATTATAAAGAGTAAGCAGTAGTGGTGGAGGAGTGATGCTGTTGTTTTTGACTTTCTCTGCATGTGGAGGCATCTTGGCTTGTCCAGTAGTTCGTACACTGCAATACCATTTAATCTTTGATGTCCCTGAATCACTGAGTGTGTCTCCTCAAGTCTGTTGCTGTTATCATATGCCAAAGTTGTAGAGATGCAGGGCAGAATGTTGGATGGTATTGACAAACCTGATTCCTCCTCATTAACCAGCTTCTGCAGACAGAGGTGAGTGTCCATTTCCTCCAGCTGACTATAAGATATCCATGATCTATTTGGTTGAGTGCCTGAAACAACTCCATATTGCTTGTGGGGGATATCCTGTTACCATGAGTAGTGAAGTGCTTTGCAGGGTTCTGCAAACTTCCACTAATGTCATATATATAATGTTGGGGAAAATAGACTGTATGAATCTTTGTACTCTCTTTTGTGTCCCCTGTTAACACCTGCAGGAAGTCCATGAGAGATTTTTGGCATTGGTGCATAATAATTATCAAGCCTCTCTGGCTGTAGATGCCATAGAATCATAGAATAGAATCATAGAATATCAGGGTTGGAAGGGACCTCAGGAGGTCATCTAGTCCAACCCCCTGCTCAAAGCAGGACCCATCCCCAACTAAATCATCCCAGCCAGGGCTGTGTCAAGCCTGACCTTAAAAATATCTAAGGAAGGAGATTCCACCACCTCTCTAGGTAACGCATTCCAGTGTTTCACCACTCTCCTAGTGAAAAAGTTTTTCCTAATATCCAACCTAAACCTCGCCCACTGCAACTTGAGACCATTACTCCTTGTCTGTCATCAGCTACCACTGAGAACAGTCTAGATCCATGGTTAATCAATCTTGGATTCCTTCACATTTAACTGCATGATCATGGCACATTGCTTCGAAACCTGATCAGAGTCTTCTGTCAAAAGTGAATCCAGTTCAGAGGCCATTCTTAGATTCTCATTGACTAACATTGCCTTAGATAAATTTTCTGGTATCACCATAAGTTTGCCATTATCTGATATCTCCAGGCTACGACTGAATTCTGCTTCCAGTGTTCTCCAAATGTTTGAGACTTGATATTTTTTTCAATACCTAGAGAGCTCACATTGGCCACCAATTTCTCTGGCATGTTCACCACTAATACAATATGAGGCTTTGAAAACAAATTAGGCTATTCAGTTATTCTCACTATCATATGTTTTTTTCTTTCATAAAGTATACACTGTCATCATCTTCACCTTGACAAAACTTCTGCTTTTCTGATGGTCTTATGTAGGCTCTAACAAGATCTGTGATCGTATGCTTCTGCTGCTACCATCTCCCTTGATGTAACAACCAATATCTTTCTCTTCTCTTCTCTTCTCTTCTCTTCTGTACATTCCTGTTTGACCTGAGATCTACTGCTCGCCACGGTGACACTCAGGACTTGGTCCCTTTCACATAAATGGATACCTTTGTCATAAAACATACAGACTTTTTTGTATGCTCTGGTGGATGATGCTCCCATTCCCCTTATTGATTTTCATGATTCATGACCAATTTCTTAACTACAGGTTTTGCCTCTTTTTCATGCTGTTGCAGAGTTTTCTTGTGTATAAAGATCTTTCTGCAGTTTAGGTGATAAAATGTGTGTTGCTTCATTGGTGTCTTTATAGTGCATAATGGTGGCACATTTTTGGATCTCTGTCTCTTAAAAGATTCTTTCATGATTCCAGGTCTCTTGGTTTGGTCAGTCCTGTGAAAGGAGCCTCCACATCACATATCAGACACATGTTTTTAGACCTTTTACCCAGTTTGTGAATGCTTTTTGGGAACCTCTGAATCAGATTAAATTGTTCATTCAGTAATCACAATAGCATCACAGTCAAATCTGAAGCAAACAGTACCTTATTTTATACAAAAACTACCAAAAATTGATTTTAAGTCGAGAAATCTGTGTAGAATCAAATCATTTTTCATGTGAAGCATGACCTCCGTTATTAGGTATTTGGTAGTTGCCATGTTAATGATTATGCAAATAAGACAATTTTTCATAGTATTCATTATTGTAATGTAAAAAAAGTAATTACCCAAAATTGGATGAAGATGTATTCATTTTTAGTCAAAATATTGCCTATACCCATTGTTCACCCAGTGTTTCTGCTTAGTAGTACTGTTACCATGGAAACAGGCATACCTCCACCTTTAAGATACCATGCAGAAAGGTCCACCACATATTTATGTAATATGTGTGCAAGAATATTTTTTAAAGTGGGAATTTGCCCACCCAGGTGGTACCAAAAAGTTGTCTGGCTCATGGACTAACACGCCAGTAACCTACTTTTGTCCCTTAATTGTTCAAATGTCCTATATTTTCTTTATCTCAACCCTAGAGAGTTCATGGAATCCTGCTCACTTGGGTTTAGATTAAATTTTTAGTCTTGGCCCTGAGCAAGGGTGATTTATACCTAACTGCTCCTCCATAGGAGTAGTTTTACAAAGGAATTGTGATTCAGAGAGGCACAGTCATTCCCTGGCCTCTGTGTAAATTACTGCAGCCCTTGAAAAAGTGCATCTTATTTATTTCTTGTGTATGGACACCTGTTCTGACCTAAGGCTTTGTTCACTCTGTCTCTCTCCACACTTTCCCATCCATTGTCTCACTGAGAGGAATATCCAGAGAACAGGGGTTGTGCTCTACAACAGACCCAAGTCTGGGTAAATCAAGCAGTGGGGTTGGGTGGCCTCCTTACTCCCCATGAAGTGTAACTTGGCCAAGCAAAGCAAAGTCACAAGTTAGCTTTTTATTAAAAAAAGGTTGGATTGTGTCTTTAACTGCAGTTGTCCCAGGAGGCAGTGTGGCTCAGAGAAATATCTCTGAGGCTCAATTCCCTCCCTGCTCCCCCTTTTCCTGGAAGTGGGGGAAGGGTAGGAGGATAATAATTTACTGTTGTCCTGTACTAGCCACAAATTACAACACCCCCTGAACTGTGCTGACTCAGATATGCTGACTGGCATATTGACGGGGCTGAGCCAAGACGTTCCATACCTCACCCATCTGCTTTGGAGGTGGTTCTTAATCCCTTTTTCTCCTCTGCATGGGCATTTAGTCAAGTCAATCTAGCCTAATGGGACTATATACCTGTGAGGTACTGCTTAACATGAACAACCATGGCAGAATCTGCTCTTCAAAAACTATCTGCTATGATAATTGATAATGAACATTCTTTATTGTGATACTGCAGGTTGTTTACTGCTTCTTTTTTAGGTAGCATACATTGTACCCCATCTAATACCTATAGTCTGTAGGTGAATCAGGTTAAGATTTATTTATGACATTAACATTTAAAGGCTATATTCTGCCACTCTCACTCATGTAGAGTAGTACCTTATCATGTGGGTAGTACTACCGTTATTATTGGGACTGCTCTCAGAGTAAGGTACAATTCAATGTGAGGGTTATAGCCCATACTTATTTCTTTATTATATGCATGTAGGTTTTATTTCTCATTTTCATCTATAGTTAATTATACATTTGAATTAACATTTACAGATGCTATATAACCTTAGCTCAGGCTTTGGGAATGAACATGGGAGGAGCTCCAGCAGGACCAGCTGGAACTGGTAAAACAGAAACGACAAAAGACATGGGAAAGGCTCTGGGAAAATATGTAGTAGTATTTAACTGTTCTGATCAAATGGACTTCAGAGGCTTGGGTAGGATTTTCAAAGGTAAGATTTTCCATGTTGCATGTACTGAGAAACAAAGAACAAATTACTTTTTTATTAAATTATAATAGTCAAATAGGATAAAATTTTACAAGCACTTAACCCCCATTTTCAATAGTGCCTTAGGCACTTAGGAGTTCTACTTGCTCCTAAGAGCCTAAATCACTTGAAAATGGGTAGAAGTTCACTACTAACCTGTGACTGCCTCTGAGCATAGGCATTGCTGCCTCCCTGTGGGCATCCAAATCCTACCTCCTGCCTAAGCCCTGGAGTGATTCACAAACCAGGGGAAGATGGGCATTCAGCAGCCTAACTCTTCTGAGGGGCCAGATTCGATAGATGTGTTCAGAGCAGGGACAGGCAAACTTTTTGGCCTGAGGGCCACATCGGGTTTCCAGAATTGTATGGAGGGCTGGTTAGGGGAGGCTGTGTCTCCCCAAAACAGCAAGGCGTGGCCCGGGCCCGGCCCCGGCCTCCTATCCAAACCCCCCACCCCACTTCTTGCCCCCTGACGGGTCCCCCAGGACTCCTGCCCCATCCACCACCCCTGTCCCCTGATCGCCCCCCTGGGACTCCTACCCCATCCACCACCCCCTGCTACCTGTCTCCTGAACACCCCCAGATCTCCCACCTCTGACTGCCCCCTGCCACCCCATCCAACCCCCCCCCCCTCATTCCTGACTTACCCTCCGGGACCCCTGCCCCATCCAACCACACCTTCTCTCTGTCCCCTGACCGCCCCCGGAACTCCTGCCCTTGACTGCCTCCTGCCACCCCATCTAACCTCCCCTCCTTCCTGACTGCCCCCCCAGGACCTCTGCCCCATCCAACACCCCTATTCCCTGCCCTCTTACCATCCCGACCCTTATCCACACCTCCACTCCGTGACCACCACCCCCAGTTCCCCTGCCCTTTATCCAACCCCCCCACTCCCTGCCCCCTTACTGTGCTTCCTGGAGCACTGGTGGCTGGCAGCACTACAGCCACGCCAGCCGGAGCACCGGGTCAGGCTGCGGCTCTGCAACTGTGCTGCCCGGCCTCCCAGAGCATTGTGCCGGCAGTGCAGTAAGCTGAGGCTGAGGGGTAGGGGGAACAACGGTGGGGGGGCCTAGGGACGAGCCTCCCAGGCCAGGAGCTCAGGGGCCAAGCAGGAGGGTCCTGTGGCCTGGTTGTGGCCTGTGGGCTGCAGTTTGCCTGCATCTGGTTCAGAGCCTGCCTACTGGATCAGGCCCCAGTAGATGAGCTTACACAAAATAGCTGGAGGGGTAGGACCTCTCTCATAACTTTTAGCGCAGTGGTTAGGGTGCTCACTTGGGAGGTGGGAAAGCCCTGGTTCAAGTCCCCTCTTGAACCAGGGATTTGAACCAGGATCTGCTGCCTGTCAGGTGACTGCTCTAACCATTGGGCTATAAGTCTAATATAGAGAGCCCTTCGGTCTCTCCTGTTGAAGCTGTTGCATTGTGGGTAAATAATATATGAATCATTGGAGCAGAGGGATTGGATTCTGGGTGTCCCACATCCTGGGTGACTGCTCTGTCAGGCTATAGAATCAACCTTTTGCTTGTATTCTCATTTTCACTTTCTTAGTCATTTTAAATAGTAATGCCTAGCCATACAAATATGCTTTCCTGAGGTAAATACTCATTTAGTCTTTTTCAATAATAGATGTATTACACACAAAGTTAAAAGAACATTATCAGGGTTGCAAAGTCAAGAAATCAAAGCTAAGAAATGCCAGAATTGCCTGTGTTCAGCTCCTTGAGTATGCATTATAATCTTTAATTACATGATCACAAGTTAGCTTATCCCAGTTACTGGTGACCTGAGATAACTGCAGTGAAAACATGCAGTCACAGCCAATCCGAAGTATCTGTACATGTTAATCTTCCAATCCCTTCCCACTAGCCCCCTGAGCATTTAGTCCTGTGTGCCATCTACCCATACTTTGACCCTTGACTGGAAGATCTGCTCAGCTCCTCGGTCCCATTGTTTGTGTATTTTCTGTAGCTTCATCCATCAACCACTCTAAGAAGAAAACATGATTACTTAGCCCTATTGTAGTAGTACTTCAAATTATGGTTCACATGTGTATTCCACCACCTACCCTATCTCCCCTCTGCACTGGAGTCTTCAGACACATTTCCAATGTAAAAGAACTGAGGGTATAAGGGGAGAGGGGAAGTTTGGGATGGCACCACACTTATATAGCCTTAGAAGTGGCCATGAGGAGGTGCAGGGTGCCTGTGCCACCTTGGTGGGTGCTCTAACAGAAAGCTCTCTGACTCCAGCTTGCTGGGGGTGCACACATTCCTGTGTGGAATACATAAATGAACCATATCTCAAAGAACAATAGTTGTAATACAGGTAAATAACCATTTTATCCTCTTTGCTAGGGCAGTTCTCTAAAAAGCGTAAATGATTGGACCACTCTTGACCTCCAAATCCGAAAAAGAAGACTGCTTCAACTTTCTCAGAGTCCTCAGTGTGAGATTTTTCTGCTCAGAGATTAGCCACACCTTTTGGCTTGCCACTCCCTGGTACTACCCCATACTGGCTCTCATAGAGCATGGCCTTTGATTTCTGTACCCATTCCAGGATGATCAAGACTGGCTACTTCATCAGTGGCAACAGTGGATCCACCATCGCTGCTGTTGGTAGGGCAGTGGACATTATTGGTACTGACCATGCCAGAGGCCTATATAGCTGCAAAAAATCTGCTCTTCCTCTTGGTAACACTTCACTGCTCATCCAAACTAACGGCACCTTGTCAGGACTGTCACATGCAGTGCAGACATCAGCACTGACATTGGGGTCTGTTACAGCAACTGTGACCACAGGTCAGATACAGTCTTCCTCAGTCTCCTTCGCCCAGACTGCAGGTTGTGCTTTTCCTCAGTGCACGGTACCAATAGCTTGGAAGCCCCTGATGTTGCCACTGGTATCTCAGTCCTATCATATTTCACTGTCCTGATCTCTGATGACACCTGCTGATACCATACTACCTTTGCCTTTGGAGCATTCTGACCCTTCTTGGAGTGTGAAGTGGGTTCCTATGTCTCCCACTTCAGGGAGTTCAGGGCATCCTCCAGGCCTTGTTCCTGCTCTCACAAACATCCTGCCCAGAGCAGGTTGAAAGACTAGAGTGCTTGGTCTAGGCACAACTGGAGTCTGATACCATATCAGCCCCATTATTGGCCCTAATGGGTGCCTTGAAGAATGCCTCCAGTGACCAGGTCTGCTTCCTCATTACTCTACAGAAACAAATCGCCAAGAAGGGAGGGTTTCCCACCTGGTAGAGAGAAGTCGCTTTCGATCAGTACAAAGCAGCTGCCATACACCCAAGAGCGGGACTTTCCACAACCTGCTTCAGACTTGCCATCTATATTTGTGGTGCAAGATCAGCCTCTGGAGTTTTCTACCCTGCCTTCTTTGAATATCTCATCCTTGTCACTGGATAAGGCTCTGGTGTTGAAGTGTCTTCTCTGGTACCAGATGACATTAAGCTCTACCCAAAGCTCCTGAAAAGGATGGATACTACATCGGTTGGTATCCAGATGGAGCTCATGGAGCAGAATCCTCATAATCTCATGGGAATTTTACACCCAGCTATATCATGGAAAGATGCCCTTCCTGTAAGTAAGACTATAATGCAGCTCATTAAATCCCTATTGCAAACCCCTTCATCAGTCATGCTTGTGGCAAAGTGCATAGAACATAAATGCCAAGTTCTGTCCCAGACATACGGACACTTCTATCAACACCTCCATGTCAGGCTCTCTGGTAATGGTAGATAGTAAATGAAAGACCACAACAAAGGTAGAGCAAAAGCTTCCCTCAAAGAAAAGGACAAACAAAAATTAATTTTTTAAAAAGGTATTATTCAGTTGCAAGGGTACATCTGCATATGGCTACCCATCAGACGCTCTTATCCTGATACAACTATTCAAATTTGGCTGCTATGTTCAAATTCCTGAACAAGCAACCTGAGGACTGTAGGAACAAGTTTCAGTTCCTTCTGATGGAGGGTCGTTTGATCTTCCAGGCTGCTCTTCAGACTTTCCTTGATGCTTCAGACTTAGCTGCAAGGGTCATGGTGACAGCCATAGTCATGCACCATTTGTTGTGGCTTCAGTTGTTGGGGATTCCTGTAGAGGTGCAGCAGACTCTTGAAGACCTCCTCTTCGAAAGCTGTGCTTTATTTTTCTTTAAGACTGATGAGGAAGTATACACACTGAAAGTCTCCGGGGCTGTGCGAAAGTCACTGGTCTTTATATGCCAGCCTGGGAAAGCACTATGTTTCAGTATCAGTTTCAGCTGAAACAGCAGTATTACCCACCCAGACACCTGGACCAGTCCAGGTACAAACACAGACAACTTATAAGGAGGCCTACTCCATCTACCTCTGTGGTCATTTTCATCCTGACAGCTGCAGGCTTCAAAGGAACTTGTTTGACTCCTCTGTCAAGGATAGCCTACTTGTCAGATCAGATCTCTGTTTCTCCTACTTCCTATGTGCGTAGCAGTCCATCACCTCAAACAAGTGGCTGCTAAGAACAATGGAAAGTGGATATACCCTGAAGTTTCTTTCTTTCCCCTCTTTGGCCCCCCTTCCCTGTCCCTTTTCAGGGACCTATAACCAACTCTGTACTAAGACAAGTGCAAACTCTTTATTCCTTGGGAGCTACAAAGGAATTGACCCCTCAGTACCAGGACAAGAGTTTCTACTCCCACTACTTCCTATAACCAAAACAAAACAAGTCTCAGGCCAATTCTAGACCTTCAGAACTTGAACAAATGCATCAAGAACCTGAGGTTTCTTGTGGTTTTCCTTGTACCTATTATCCCTTCATCAGAGCCAAGTGATTGGTATGCTGACTTTGATTTGTGAGATGCATATTTCCTTGTGGCAGTCTACCCAGGCCACAGAATATTCCTAAGGTGCATGATAGAAAGAGATCACTTCCAGTTCACAGTTCTACCCTTTGGCCTATCATTTGCATTGAGAGCTTTCACTAGATTCATGGTGATAGCAGCTTGTCTCCACTATTGGGATGTCCAAAGGTATCTGTACCTAGATGACTGGTTGCTATGGAGTTGCTCCTGTCAACAAGTGGAAGGAAGTATCTATTGGATGCTCTCTCTGTTCCAATACCTAGGGCTGGAAGTGAACAAGAGACATTGATCCTCAAGCTCTCCAGAGATATAGAATTTATTGGGACAGTTCTGGGGATTTCAGCTCCAACCCAGGTTGTTTCTTCTTTGAGACCCCTGTGTGCCATTCAGAAGCAGTCCCCAAATCTCAGTGAGGAACTATCTCAGGCTCCTGGGACCTATGGTAGCATGGACTTGTGACCTCTCCCTCCCCTATTCCAGACTGCATCTCAGAGGCTTGCACACACAGCTCAGATCAGTTACTGCCCTCATATGCACTATCTGGACAAGCTAGTGTTTATTCCAGGCAAGGGGTTGGTGGATGAATCCTGGCATGTAGGGGAGTCCTGTTCTCACCAACTCTCCCCTCTATGATCAGATGATGGATGCTTCTACCACGAGGTGGGGAGTGCATTTGGGTGATCTGAAGGGTCATGGCTTGTGGTCTCCCACAAGGTCCAATTACACATAAATGTTCTTGAGTTACGTGCAATATCCAGAGTGTGTTAGTTTCTTCCACGCATACAGGACAGAATCAAATCAATCATCCTGGTGCTCTCTGACAATACCACAGTAGTGTTTTTATGTGTACAAACAGGAGGGTGCCATATCAGGCAACTTGTCTCAAGAGGCAATCAAGCTGTGGGTTTCTGCGTATGGATATGGGTTTCTACATTGCTAACTCTCAAAGCATCTCACCTGCCAGGAGTCCAGAATGCCCTAGCAGACTGCCTGAACAAGTCATTCAACTTGGATCACAAATGGTCTCTCCAGCTGGCTACTCTAAGATCAATTTTTCAAGTAGGGGTTGTTTCTACAGTAGATTTGTTTAAAGAAAAGGAGTACTTGTGGCACCTTAGAGACTAACCAATTTATTTGAGCATGAGCTTTCGTGAGCTACAGCTCACTTCATCAGATGCATACCGTGGAAACTGCAGCAGACTTTATATATACACAGAGAATATGAAACAATACCTCCTCCCACCCCACTGTCCTGCTGGTAATAGCTTATCTAAAGTAATCTTCAGGTTAGGCCATTTCCAGCACAAATCCAGGTTTTCTCACCCTCCACCCCCCCACACAAATTCACTCTCCTGCTGGTGATAGCCCATCCAAAGTGACAACTCTTTACACAATGTGCATGATAATGAAGTTAGGCCATTTCCTGCACAAATCCAGGTTCTCTCACTCCCTCACCCCCCTCCAAAAACCCACCCCTATACACACACAAACTCACTCTCCTGCTGGTAATAGCTCATCCAAACTGACCACTCTCCAAGTTTAAATCCAAGTTAAACCAGAACATCTGGGGGGGGGGTAGGAAAAAACAAGAGGAAATAGGCTACCTTGCATAATGACTTAGCCACTCCCAGTCTCTATTTAAGCCTAAATTAATAGTATCCAATTTGCAAATGATTACCAGCAGGAGAGTGAGTTTGTGTGTGTATGGGGGTGGGTTTTTGGAGGGGGGTGAGGGAGTGAGAGAACCTGGATTTGTGCAGGAAATGGCCTAACTTCATTATCATGCACATTGTGTAAAGAGTTGTCACTTTGGATGGGCTATCACCAGCAGGAGAGTGAATTTGTGTGGGGGGGTGGAGGGTGAGAAAACCTGGATTTGTGCTGGAAATGGCCTAACCTGAAGATTACTTTAGATAAGCTATTACCAGCAGGACAGTGGGGTGGGAGGAGGTATTGTTTCATATTCTCTGTGTATATATAAAGTCTGCTGCAGTTTCCACGGTATGCATCTGATGAAGTGAGCTGTAGCTCACGAAAGCTCATGCTCAAATAAATTGGTTAGTCTCTAAGGTGCCACAAGTACTCCTTTTCTTTTTGCGAATACAGACTAACACGGCTGTTACTCTGAAACCAGTAGATTTGTTTGCAACTCTCCAGAACTGAAAGTGTTCCTGATTCTGTTCAAGTATAGGTCACAGTCCCAAGTCCATCTCAGATGCATTCCTCTTCCCACTGGACAAGGATCTGCTGTACATGTAGACACCAGTGCCTCTAATCCCCATGGTTATTGTCAAGCTAAAGCAAGAACAAGGCAAAATTATCCTCATTGTTCCAGATTGGCCAAGGACATTGTGGTACTCCAATCTACACAAGCCATCCCTTCAAGAACCTACTTCTAATAAAAAAATCTGATATCCTAGAATCATGGGCAGGTGTTGCACCTGAATCCTCAGTCGCTGTAGCTCATGGCCTACTTCCTCAGCAATTAAACCCAGAGGAGGTGCACTCCTCAGTACCAGTTTAGAATGTCCTGCTCAATAGTAGGAAACCACCCACGAGATCTACTTGCCTTAGTAATTGGAAGTTTCTTCTAACTGGGCAGCTAGTCATGGTGTGTCTCCTACACAATCTACAATTCAAAAGATTTTGGATTATTTGTTACACCTTAAAGGTCTGGCAGTCCTCTCCATCAAGGTACATCCGGCCGCAATACAGGCATAAAATGCTGAAATTGAGGGCATATCTCTAACCCTATGACTACCAGCTTCCTAAAAGCTCTAGAGAAGTTGCTCCCACCATCAGAGATCCTACTCCACTGTGGGTCTTGAATTTAGTACTGTCAATTCTTATGGGACCTCTGTTTGAGCCTTTAACCTCCTGCTTGTTGTTACACCTCTCAGCAAAGGCGGCCTTTTTAATAGCCATCTCCACTGCAAAGACAGTAGGGGAACAGTGTACCCTGACAATGAATCCTCCATTTATACAAGGACAAGGTGCAGCTTAGCTCACACACTAAGTTTCTTTCCAAAGTAGCATCTGATTTCCATCTCAATCAGTCAGTGTACTTATCTGTCATCTTTCACATGCTCACAAAGATGAACAGATGCACCACACTTCGGATGTTCGCCGAGCCTTGGCTTATTACTTGAATAAACCAAAGATCTTCCAGGTCTTTTCTAAACTTTTTTTACTTTGTGCAGAATGAATGAGAAGCCATCTTGTCACCAAATGGATCACCAGTTGTGTTGTCATGTGCTACACTGTCAAGGGTACTGTGCTCATAAGAAGCTGTTAGAGCAATCATCCCCAAACTTTTTACCTGTGCCCCCTCATTCCTGTCTGTGCCCCTTCTCCCACCTCCCCCAAGCTGGGGCTGGGAGGGGGGGATGTGGACATGGGTAAGGGGGCCAAGGCTTGGTCCACAGCTGGGGACAGGAGCGGAGTCTTGGCTGAGGGCCAGGGCCCCGGGTGTGGAGTCAGCAGCCGGGGCCAGTGGCAGGGGCCAGGAGCAGAGCTGGGTGGCTCTCCTGCCCTCCATGGGTGCTGGCCCGGGACCCAGCTGAGCTCCCCGAACATTCATTGGCACCCCTCTGGGGAGGGCGGTGCCCCCCAGTTTGGGGACCTCTGTGTTAGAGCATTCATCTAGAGCATGCGCCACCTCCTCAGTGTTTGTGGGGAAAGATCCATATCGTGGACATCTGCAGAGCAGCGACATAGTCCTCAGACCACATATTAGCTAGATACTGTATAATTATTGAGGCATCAAGGGAAGATGTGAATGTGGGCAAAGTGGTCCTGCAACCCCTCTTCCAATTATACTCCTAGTCCCCACTCCATTGAAAATGGTTTAGGAGTCCCCTACAGTGTAACAGACATATACAATCACTTGAAGAGAAGAGTTACCTTTTTGTGACTATTGTTCTTTGAGATGTGTTCCATATATTCATTACCCAACCCACCTTCCTTCCCCAATGCTTTGGAATCTAATTTCTAAGATTCTGGTATAAAGGAACTGAAGGATGGGCTAGTCGGCTCCACCCTTTATCCCTTCAACTCGGAGGATGTGGGATGCCAGGGCACAGGGTTGGCCGCCCTGCAGGTACTGCTAAGGAAAACTCTCTTGCACATCCCTGTACATATGTACAGTGTAATGAACATATGGAACACATCTCAAAGAACAACACTTACGAAAAGGTGAGTAATCGTTTCTTTTCCTTTAACCTTATTCTTGGAAATGGCTGAAATCTTCTTAAATAGTCAGACACGCAAACACCCAGCCTGGAAAATTTCAGCCCAAACAATTAAGGTGTGGCAAAGTTGTAAGCAACTGACAACCGGGCCTTTACAGTGTCTGCAACATTAATAATACGTGGTGCTACCAGCCCTGCCTATAATAATTTTGTTTTGAAAGCTTCATAATTAGGATGTTAGAGTCTTGTCGTTTAATAGAAAAGTGTCAAGATACTGTCTTTTTGGAACTCCGTGAATATTGTAGAGAGAGAGATTAGTAATTTTTTTTAAAATTACAATAGCAAAGGCCAGGAGGAAGTGTGTGAGAGCTGGAGAGAAAACATTCTTGGCTGAGGGGATCTGGGTATGGAATGAATTTCCACAGGAGATTAGGTGAATCTAAAGTGTTGCCAGCTTTAGGAAATACTACACAATTTTCCTCTTCCAAAACCATATATACTGTAGCAAGAATGACATTCACAACATTGACACCCTCATCTACCCAAACACTCTGCCCACAGAAAAAAAACACCCAACACCCTGAAAAAAACAGATAAATAAAAAAATAAAATGAAAATGTCATAGCCAAAGTAGAGATTTTACCCCCAAAAGAAGAGTCAGACTCCAAGAAGTCCATTAGGAATTTCAATATTGGTATTAATTTAATATGGAAGGTACTTAGATATTGCAGTAATAGGCAGACATATAAAACCCATAAATAGATAACATACAATTTAAAAAATTTCATTTACAAATCTATATGAAGTTATTCATGGTGAAAGTCTGAAATTTGGGAGCGGTGCTTACAGAAAGGGAAAGTAAGAGGACAGGAATACTAGTAGATACTGAGGAAGAGGGAAGCCATGTAGCTGTAAAAATGTACTGTTCAGTTTCTGAAGTTCTGATCAGAAAAAAGATGCAGAAAGTGTGACTGAGTGATTTTAGAAAGATAGATTACATACCAATAATCCTGATTACACAGTCCACTTTTTTATTCTCACAATTTTATCCTGAGTCTTGCGATTGTGTTCTATTTAAAGTCCCAGATACTGGAGACAAGTGATTACATGAGAATCTTAGCTTTAACTTAAAAAAAAAGTAGTAAAAGTTTCTAGACTTCATGGTTGCAGAGGAAAGTTTGAAAGTGTGACCCAAGTGCACACTGAAGACTCAAAAAATAGAAGGCAGATAAAAAGAACCCAAATCTCATTTTTTTTTAAATTAAGAAACTAATCTTTATACTGAATTATGGGTCCAACTGTAGGAAAACCTGTATCCAAGACCTGGCAATTCCCTAAAGAATTAAAAACAATTATTCTGATTGCGTTTCACTGTTAAGAAGTTTGTATACTGAAAAAACTGCCTGCAATATTTGCAGGAAGAGAGGTGCCGACCAAATAGCTTAGGCTTGTGGGCGAATCATTTCCAGAAACCGTCATCAGCCACATTTTCCTTTTCCATTGTAGGTCTTGCGCAGTCAGGTTCCTGGGGATGCTTCGATGAATTTAACAGAATTGAATTACCTGTTTTATCAGTTGCAGCACAACAAATTTATATTATTTTAACAGCAAGGAAAGAAAGGAAAAAGCAGTTCATATTTTCTGATGGAGATATTGTAGATTTAAATCCAGAGTTCGGAATTTTTCTTACAATGGTAAATATATGAATGGAAGAGTGTAATTTGGTAATCCTTGATAAGAGAAGACAAATTATACAGGTTAATAACATAGTAACTTGAAAACAATGCATATTGTTAATTACATTGTGGTATGTACATAGTACTGATTTTGCAAACAATAAGTATACAATTACTTACGACCACACTATCTCCTGAAAATGTTGTTTGAACTTTTTTTCAAAACAAAGCCCAGATATTTTTGCCTAAATGAATGCTGCTTCCTTCCGTATAATGAATCATGAATGTGAATTACCTATTAATGTATTAATAGTTTTGTTCCTTATTTCATGATAGTGATGGCTAGTCCTCTAAAAAGATTGCCACAGGTCTTGTGTGTGTGTGGGGGGGGGGGTGTGTGTCTTAATTTTTAATAGAATGCAATAAAATATTCTTGACGTGCTTCTCCATATATATTCTGCTTTTGGCATGCATACATCCCGAAGCACTCAAGATTGGAATAGTTGGGCCAGCAATGTCTGTTGGGCTGTGCATGTGTTTTGAGTGTCCTCATGACCCTTTCTTCTCCTCTCACACACACACACACACACACATGCACGCACACACACACATACACATACACACACAGCTGAGGGCATAAAGGTCAGAGTGGGGCCAAACAACCCTCAGCTATCTTTTACCTCCCATGGCTGCAAGATGGAACTGTAAGCCAGTGTTTCTTTGTCTTGTGCACATGCATACAGTAACTCCTCACTTAAAGTCGTCCTGGTTAACGTTGTTTTGTTGTTACATTGCTGATCAAGTAGGGAACATGCTCGTTTAAAGTAGTGCAATGCTCCCTTATAACTTCGTTTGGCAGCCGCCTGCTTTGTCCACTGCTTGCAGAAAGAGCAGCCTGTTGCAGCTAGCTGGTGGGGGCTTGGAACCAGGGTGGACCGGCAGCCTCCCTATCAGCTCCCCGCTCCCCTAAGTTCCCTGTGCAGCAGCCACCCAGCAGGCTATCAATTGCCAGCAGTTCAGCTAACCCTCCTCCCACTGCCAAGTGCTGCTCCTGCCCTCTGCCTTGGAGCTGCTCCCCGAGCCTCCTGCTTGCTGTGCGGGGTGGGTGTGTGTGCGCTAATGTCAGGGTGTCCCCCTCCTCCTTGCTCCTGCACCCCGCTTACCCCATCTCCGTAGAGCAGGGGGTTATACAACAGGACTCAGGGTGGAGGGAGCTTCCTGGCAGCAGCTGTGGTCTCAGCTTGCTGATTAACTTAACAAGGCAGTGTTCTTAAGAGTGGGTCAGCGTACTTAAAAGGAAAATCCGCATCTCTCTCTCTCTCTCTCTCTCTCTCCATTCCTGCTGCCTTCTAGAGTGTGAGGCTACATTAACAACGAGTTAGCCCTTGAGGGCTCAGCCAATTACTAGTTCATCATTTAGCAGTAAGGCATCCCTTGGGAAATATCCCACCCTCTGACTTCATCACCTCAACCAAGCTTCACAATCATCATTGCTGTGTACAGTATTAAATTGTTTGTTTAAAACTTATACTTTGTGTGTGTGTGTGTGTGTATAGTCTTTTGTCTGGCAAAAAAAAAAATTTCCTGGAACCTAACCCCCCCATTTACATTAATTCTTATGGGGAAATTGGATTCGCTTAACATTGTTTCGCTTAAAGTCGCATTTTTCAGGAACATAACTACAACATTAAGTGAGGAGTTACTGTATCTAAAACAAATTCATTGTATATAATTAACACTTTAGAATAGTTTTAGTAGTTTAGGATTACTATAGGTTTATTGGTTTCAGAGTAGCAGCCATGTTAGTCTGTATTCGCAAAAAGAAAAGGAGTACTTGTGGCACCTTAGAGACTCACAAATTTATTTGAGCATAAGCTTTTGTGAGCTGTTACAGGTAAATTTTTTCTGGTTACCTGCTACCAGGATTCAGCCTTTATGGATGAGCAAAACCTCAAATAATGCCTCTCATGTGAGGCAACTGTATCCCTCAGTGATGGTCATATAAGTTGTCCGTTAGACTTTTTGAGAAAAAAGTTTTATGAGGCCTGCCTCTGATCCAGATATGCAGGATAAACCCATATCTGAGCAGTCTTCCTGAAATGCCCTGCAGCCAGCTTCTGGACTCCTGCTCCCATGAAACACACTCCTTGGCTGCTCCTGTTGTTAAGTATTCATCACTGAGTGTTAGTGGTAGGACACGGAATACTTCTTCTAAAGCACAAGGTCTCTAATAAAAGAGGCAGAGTTTGCCTCGTTCCTCCTTAGTCAAGGGTAGTACAAGGCGTAAATTCAATCATTCAGACACTCATAAAGACTCTAGTTGCTGTACTTCAATATTAGCCATTGTCTCTGGCACAAGCTTCACAGCTCTCAATACTGACATTGGAGCTCACTCTAGAAGTACCAGCTATATTGTTATCATCATTGTCAGCAACTTCCACCCAGTGCTGTCATCCTCAAAATGTTGTTCACAGTACCAGCTGTCCTGACACTGAAATTCACAGTAGTGGGTGAATCTAGCAGTATCCACCCTTTCTGAGTCACCACTATTGTCTTTGGTACCAGATACAATCCTTGGTACTGACAAGCATTCTTCATCAGGCCCTGGGGCTCCTACCAAATCAGATCCTCCACTGGTAGAGAATTATTACTTTTCCACATCTGCTTCAGACTGCAGTTGTGGGAGAGAGGTCTCTCACATATTCCCCAAGATCTTAATGCATCTCATAGAGATTCCAGAGCACGAGGCTACCCTAGTAGACACAGGAGATATAAGATGGACATCCTCTTTGGTATCCTACACCACAGTCCCTCGTTCATTTCACTTCTGGCTCCCATGCTTGGCCATACTGGGCACCACAGGGTCTTCAACATGAAAACCCACCTCCTCTGTCCTTTCCAGGGCTAGATCTGCCTCCCCTTAGGGTTCAGCAACAACAATCCCAGATGTCAGTTGCGAATACTTAGCTATTACAAATTTCTGATGAGGAATTCCATCTGCCTACTGAACTCACCCTTGTTGCCATTTCATCATCATCACCTCATGAGGCTGTGGTCCCATCTACTCCATCACTTCCCAATGGCTGCAGGGCATTTCAAGACCTCCTTTGATGAAGGGCTGTGACATCAGAAAAAACATTTGATGTGGTGCACGACAAATCTCTCAAATTGTTAGCTACCATGAACTTCTCAATGCCAGCAACACTGGCTATGCTAATCAATGAAGGACAGTTAGAGACAGCAGAGCTCTTGTTGAAGAACCCCCATCTATTCCACTGCCTTTGAAAAAGGAAGAGAAAAGGTACCAGACACCATCATCAGGATTTCAGTATTTTTATACTAATCCACACCTAGATCTCTTGTCGTTACCACTGCCCAAGAGCAAGCAAGGCAATACCTAAGAAAAGGGAACTCAAGTGAATGGATCTCTTTGAAAGGAAGAACTACTCACCTGTCAGGCTCTAGCTTAGAATTGCCAACTACCAGGCACTCCTTTCCAAGTATGATTTCTTCAACAGGCACAAGGTATCAGACTTTACTGACTGGTTACAGCAGGAGTCTAGAGAGGAATTAAGTTCCTTGATCTCTGAGGTCTGATTGGGAGTACTGTGTGGCGGGGTTCAGGGAGGGAGCACCACCTCCACCACCTGACTCATCTTAGTAGGCCACACAGCCTGTGGGTCAGTGTCAATATCTGCTGCAGTTGTGCCGATTTCTGATCCCAGCAGCCTTCGTGCCCAGTGCTGCCTCTGCCCCCAGAGACTTTGGCCTGTGTCTTCCCCCACCCTGAAAACCCGAGGGGGAAGGGACAGGTATTGTGTCTATTTTTGTCTTGGCTCGGGGTGGGGGAGCAACCAAAAATTGTAACTTAAATGGGGGGGCTCAGCTCAAAAAGTTTGAAAACCGTTGCTCTAGGTATTAGAAGAGCATTGGGTTTTTACCTGGACTGGTCTAGGCCATTTATCTCAACTCTTTGTAACCATTTCAGATAGAGTAACAGGCCAAATGGTCTCCACCCAGAGGATCTCTACCTGGATTTCCAGCTTCATTAATTTATGTTACTAATTGGCCGATGTTACACCTCCAAATAGAGTGATGGTGCACTCAAACAGGTTGAGAGCAACTTCTGCAGCCATTCTGGCTAAGATTCCCATTCTGGATATTAGTAATGCAGTTACCTGGTCATTGCTCTCTATGTTTGCCTCTGACTATGCCATCTCTCATCAATCAAGGGACAATGCCAGATTAGGCCAAGTTGTCCTTCAGTCCATGTTCTGGTAGTTCAAATTGCTTGTGGGTCACCTACAGTGGAATGGACACTTACGATCACTCAAAGAAGGAAAAACGGTTCTTCTTTGAGTGCTTACTCATGTCCATTCCAATGTAGGTGTACACATGCACGTGCACCGTCGCCAGAAGTTTTTCCCTCAGTGGTGTCCATCGGGTCAGCTCCTGCACCCCCTGGAGTGGCACCCTCATGGCACGGTATATAAGGGCCTGCCGACCATCTGCCCCTTCAATTCCTTTTAACTGCCCATGACAGTCGCTGGAACATTACTGGTCTCTTGGTCATGCAAGTGCTTCCTTCAGTGGACTTTTGTAAATAGAAAATTGTATATAGTTATTACATTAGTTGGTAGTTAGAACAGTAGTTAACTGAGTTAGAATAGGTTTAGTTCCCCGCACACGGGGCTCACCTGCCCCGGCTCCAGGACATGCCTCGATCCCAAGGCTTTAAGCCATGTGCTCCGTGCTACAAACTGGTGCCGGGGAGTGACCCACATGACAGTTGCCTAAAGTGCCTCGGAGAGACACATTCAAGAGAGGTGCTGCATCTGTAAGAACTTTACACATAGGACCAAGAAGGAGAGGGACAACAGGTTAAAGTTCCTTCTGATTGAAGTGGCACTTCATCCCCATACAGAGCCGCAAGGGGAATTGGCACTGACCGCCTCAGGGTTGGTTAGGAGCGCCCTGGCGTCCCTTGTCACAACTTTGCTTTTCCTCCTCTGCACCAAGGAAGGACACTGAAAAGTACTGCTGGCCCTGTTATTCTCCACCAGTGCACAAGAAGATGATCCCTGCACCAACTCCTCAGCACCGCTCACCATTGCTGGTGCTGAAGAAGAAACAGCATAAGATGAACCATGGGCACTTGCTGACCCCAAGGCCTGAGGGCCATAGGTGCTCAGAGAGGGTGTAACCCGCACCAGGCCACTATGATGCAGCAGTAGAGTGCAATATTTCGTTGACTCCAGTGCCAGGAAGGGCATCATTGAGTCCAATGCAAATGCTTTCCCCGCTGAGGGAGAGCCACTGGGGAAACTCAGCTCTGGCTTTACCATCAACACCAAAGGCATTCCACGCAGTGAGGGACTTACTCTTCTTCCCGATGCCACCATCTCCAGTGCAGCATGAACAATCAACAGCAACCCCAGCACCGAGAGAGGCTATGGCACCAAAGCAAGTGCGTACCAAGGGCAAGCCGGCTATGATGCAATGGCACAGCTCTTCCCCAAATGGCACCACTCCACCTCGTGGGACCGATACACTTCACGACATTGGTCTATGTCGCAGCAGTGCTCTACCCTGCGACACTGTTCTACTTCCCAGCACCGACCCACTTCGGCACTGCACTGCTCATTGCCCCCACACCTCTGCTCGCTGGTGCTGACTGGCACCGCACCACCGTGGTCACCCAGGAATGACTTTCCTGAATCAGACTCAGAGGCTGAATCCTGTGCCTCAAGGGGGAATAAACATGGTTGGGCTACAGACACCGAGTGCTAGACATGGTTTAAGAGGTTGACATCAACACCATGGCCACCAACTCAATGGCAAATACCTATGCCGTGGCCAATTTGGAACCCGTGGGCATTCCAACAGCTCCAAGGGCCCCATTCAGAACACGCATACTTGGCGACTTTTAAAGGGTGAGCTCCCCCACAGTCCCCCTCGGATCAGGAGTTCCCGGTGCCAAGGTCAGTGCAGAGGCTGGTGGTGATGCTGGTACCGAGGAACGAGATACACCTTCACGGGACCCATCTACAGAAGAGACGGTTCCATGTCTGGTCCCTGTACCGGCTTCATCATCCTCCTCCCAAGATGAGGCACTAGTGGGGACTGCTGTGGTGCCCACCGAGGATGACTGTAGGGCACATCAGGAGCTTCTACACAGGATGGCCCAAAACTTGGGCATTCAGGCAGAAGTCGCTGAGGCTGCTCACTCCCTTGTGGACATATTGGCACCCTCAGGGCCGTCGTGAGTTGCCTTACTCCTGAATGGGGCTATTCTGGAGCTGATAAAGGATCTTTGGTAAACCCTTATGTTGATACAAGTAAGAGAACAGAGAGGCAGTATTTCGTTCCTCAAAAGGGTTGAGTTCCTATATACTCACCTGCCACTGGGCTCCTTGATTGTCTCTGTGGCGAATGAAAAAGAGAAGCAGGGACAGCAGAGGCCATCCCCAAAAGCCAAGGATGTAAAAAAATTGGATTTATTTGGAAGGAAAGTCTATTTCATGGGGGGCCTCCAGCTGAGGATAGCCAACCATCAGGCCCTCTTAGGCTGTGTCAAGGTTCCTTCCCCACTCCGAACTTCAGGGTACAGATGTGGGGACATGCATGAAAGACCCCCTAAGCTTATTCTTACCAGCTTAGGTTAAAATCTTCCCCAAGGTACAAACTTTGCCTTGTCCTTGAACAGTGTGCCACCACCGCCAAGCGTTTTAAACAAAGAACAGGGAAAGAGACCACCTGGAGACGTCTTCCCCCAAAATATCCCCCTCAAGCCCTACACCCCCTTTCCTGGGGAAGGCTTGATAATAATCCTCACAAATTGGTACAGGTGAACACAGACCCAAACCGTTGGATCTTAAGAACAATGAAAAATCAATCAGGTTCTTAAAAGAAGAATTTTAATTAAAGAAAAGGTAAAAGAATCACCTCTGTAAAATCAGGATGGTAAATACCTTACAGGGTAATCAGATTCAAAACATAGAGAATCCCTCTAGGCAAAACCTTAAGTTACAAAAAGACACAAAAAGAGAAATATACATTCCCTCCAGCATAGCTTATTTACAAGCCAATAAATAAAAGAAAATCTAACGCATTTTCTAGCTAGATTACTTACTAACTTTAAAGGAGTTGTAAGGCTTACATTCCTGATCTGTTCCCGGCAAAAGCATCACACAGACAGCCCAAACCCTTTGTTCCCCCCGCCTCCAGATTTGAAAGAATCTTGTCCCCTTGTTGGCCATTTTGGGTCAAGTGCCAGCGAGGTTACCTTAGCTTCTTAACCCTATACAGGTGAAAGGATTTTGCCTCTGGCCAGGAGGGATTTTATAGCACTGTATACAGAAAGGTGGTTATCCTTCCATTTATATTTATGGCAGGCTGCTATGGGTTTAATTCTGTGTCTATCTTGGAAAAGTTCAAGGAGCTCCTGCCTCTAGAATTGAGGGGTGAGTTTGCTGCTTTATTGGAGGAGGGGAAAGCAGTAACCAAGGGATCCCTTAAGGTGGCTCTGGATGGGGCAGATGTGGCTGCCTGAGTCATGGCCTTGACGTTGGTGATGAAACAATGCTCCTGGTTACAGGCCTTGGGACTTCCATATGAGGTCCAGAAAACCATCCAGGACCTACCATTTGAAGGAGGCTCCCTCTTCTTTGGGCAAATGGCCTTTTGAGGGTACACCTGGGGATGGCGTACCAGGACGTTACCTGGATCATATCTTCCCTTCATTTGTGGACCGGGCATGGTCCCGCATTACCACTGACCATTGGGTGTTGTGCACAGTAGAAGTGGGATATATCCTAAAGTTCAGTTGTTCCCCTCCTTTCCACCCATCCTCTTCAGGGATCCTTCTCCCATGAGATTTCTGGCCCAGGAGGTGCAGTCATTTCTAAGGGCAGGAGCAGTGGAGGAGGTTCCTCCAGAGCTAAGGAGCAGAGGTTTTATTCCCCTTATTTCCTGATCCCAAAGACCAACAGTGACCTAAGACCCATTTTGGATCTGTGTAACCTCAAGAGCTTCAAGTAAAAGCTTACATTGAGCATGGTCTCATTGGCCTCGATTTATTCCCTCTTCGTATCCAGGGGACTGGTTTGCCACCCTCAACCTAAAGCACACATTTTCACACTGTGATATTCTGAGGACACAGGAATATCTACAGTTTGTGGTGGACCAAAACCGTTATCAGTTCAGTGCTACCCTTTGGCTTATCAGCAGCACCAAGTGCATGTCAGTTATGGTGGTCTTCCTGAGGAGTTGGGTGCAAGTATACCCCTACCTGGCTGAGTGGCTGATTAGAGGCCAGTCCAGGAACCAAGTTGAAACTCATGTAGAACTGATACAGTTAACCTTTCAAGACTTGGGGCTATTGATAAACAAGTAGAAATCGATATTTTCACCAACCCAAAGAATAGAATTAATTGGCACGGTCCTAGACTCCACCTGAGCCAGGGCCTTTCTTCTGGAGAGTCACTTTCAAGCAATAGGGATGCTTATAGAAGATGTGGCAGAACACCCCATTAGTACAGTAAGGACGTCCTTGAAGCTGCTGGGTCACATTGCGTCATGCACTTATGTGGTGCAGCACACAAGGCTGAAGCTAATGCCGCTCCAGTGATGGCTAGTGTCAGTATACACATCAGGCCACCATCATCTGGACAGGGTGGTCTCCCTTCCCCCATCGATAATTTCAACGCTTCGATGTTGCAGGACCCAGAGAACGTGTGTGCGGTTGTTCCCATCTCAAGACCTGCTCCCATGCTGTCCCTAGTCATGGACGCTTCGAATGTGGGATAGGAAACCCATCTGGGGAGCCTCAGGACCAAGGCCTTTGGTCACAAGAAGAGCTGGCTTTGCACATCAGTGTGAGGGAGCTAAGGGTGGTGCACCTAGCCTGCCTGGCTCTCAGAATTTGTTAGTGGGAAACCAGGCAGCGATCCTCATGGACAACACAACACAACAGACTGACAGGCCCCCCGTTCGAGCCACTGGCAATCCTGCTTGTTAGGATATAGATATTCAGGTCTGCCTGTAAGGGCCTATACTCTAAGAATTTAGGTGTATTCTTATCACTTGGCTAGTTATAGAGATATAAAAGAAAGAAAGAATCAAAATCACTGTCTGCCGGTGTAAGGGCCTTCTCTTACTGTGACAGTCTGAGGCCCTGTTCGTAGGCTAAGGCCTTTGGCTAAGCAACAGGCAGCCATAAACTGGGAAGCGATCGGTCACATCCTCACATTCCAAACTAACCACATTGCTATTGGGCTGTTAGGAATACAATCCTGTCCTGATAGTGCTTATCACCTCCATAGAAAGGGAAGTGCCTAGACAATGTAAAAGGAAACTTAGTTTGATAGCATCCTGTCTGGCAAGAACTCACTTATCAATAGCTGGGATGTGAAATCCTCACTTCTGTATTGTTTTGTCATTATAGTTCCCACTTTGCTATTGTTTGTCTGTATAATCTCTGTCTGGTTCTGTGATTGTTCCTGTCTGCTGTATAATTAATTTTGCTGGGTGTAAACTAATTAAGATGGCGGGATATAATTGGTTACATAATCATGTTACAATATGTTAGGATTGGTTAGTTAAATTTCAGGAAAATGGTTGGTTAAGGTATAGCTAAGCAGAACTCAAGTTTTACTATATAGTCTGCAGTCAATCAGGGAGTGGGGGTGGGTGTGTGGGTGGGGGAAATGGGAACAGGGAATGGGGATGGGGAAATTGGAATCACGTTTTGCTAAAGGGGGAAATGGGAACAGGGAATGGGGGTAAGAAAATTGGAATCATGTTTGGCTAAGGGCAGGAATGGGAACAGGGACACAGGTATAAGGCTCTGTGGTGTCAGAGCTGGGAAGGGGGACACTAAGGAAGGAAACTGGAATCATGCTTGCTGGAAGTTCACCCCAATAAACATCGAATTGTTTGCACCTTTGGACTTCGGGTATTGTTGCTCTCTGTTCATGTGAGAAGGACCAGGGAAGTAAGTGGGTGAAGGAATAAGCCCCCTAACACTGCTCATTACTTTATCTGTCATGGAAGGCGACATTCTTGGTGGCTATCACCTCAGGTAGAAGGGTCTTGGAGATTCAGGCATTCACCTCTGCGCCATCATACACAGTCTTTTTCAAGGACAAGGTGCAGCTACAACCCCACCTGTCCTTTCTGCTAAAAGTGGTCTCTCAATTCCATAGCCATTGAGATATATTCCTCCCAGTCTTCTACCCAAAGGCCCATGCTAGCAGGGAGAAACAGTGCTCCATTCATTGGACATTTGATGGGCACTCGCCTTCTATTTAGAGAGGACCGAGCCCTTTAGGAAGACCATGGAACAGTTTGTGGTCATCGCAGACAGAATTAAAGGCAACCCAGTCTCAACACAGAGAATCTGATCGTGAAATCCATACTTGCTATGAGTTGGTGGGGGCCCAGCTCCTAAACTGATGGCACACTCTACAAGGGTACAAGCGTCATCAGCCACGTTTGTGGCACAGGTCCCGAAACAGGACATCTGTAGGGCAGCGATGTGGTCATTGGTACACACGTTCGTGACACATTATGCTATCACTCAGCAAGCCAGAGATAATGCGGGCTTTGGCAGAGCAGTACTCCAATCAGCATGTAAATGAACTCCAAGCCCTCCTCCAATGTAACTGCTTGGGAGTCACCTACATTGGAGTGTACATGAGCAACCACTCTAAGAAGAAAAAATTGTTACCTTTTCTGTAACTGTTCTTCAAGATGTGTTGCTCATGTCCATTCCAAAACCCGCCCACCTACCCCTCTGTCAGAGTTGCTGGCACTAAGGAACTGAAGGGATGGAGGATCAGCAGGTGCCACTCCAGGGTCACAGGAGCTGACCCGACGGATATCACTAAAGGAAAAACTTCTGGCGACGGTGCACATGTGCGCACACACTTACTTTGGAATGGACATGAGCAACACATTTTGAAGAACAACAGTTACAGAAAAGGTTAGAAACCGTTTTTACCTACCTTTCTGTAAATGTTCTTTGAGATGTGTTGCATATGTCCATGCCACAACCCACCCACTTCCCCTCTCTATCGGAGTGTTTTTGGTACTAACAACTGAGAAGGGACGGGGGCAGCGTAGCCCTTTATGCCTGCAGTGGTACAAGGTACCAGAAGGAGCTCACGTTGCCCTGACAGGGACTGGTAAAGGAAAAATCTCCAACAATATGTGGTGGAATGGACGTGTGCAACGCATCTTGAAGATCAACAGTTACGGAAAGGTAGTTACCAGTTTTTTCTCTTTCAAGTTCTCAGGCAAAATTCTGTGACAACATACATTCTTGTGGTATTTTGACACCAGAGGTTCTTGCAACAACTACCCAAAATATTTCAGCACCCTTAAAAGTATTTCAAACCGAAGAGGAAGATGGAGGATCTAGATCCATTCCTTTCTTAAGGCATTGCTTCTGATTAGGGCTGTTGATTAAGCACAGTTTTAATCTAACAGTTAAACAAGAGACTACCAATTGAAATGTATTAAATATTTTGGAGGTTTTTCCACATTTTCAATAATATTGATTTCAATTAAACATAGAACTCAGAGTGTGTATTATTTTTATTACAAATATTTGCACTGTAAAAATAACAGAAATAGTATTTTTCAATTCACCTCATACAAGTACCATAGTGCAAGCTCTTTATCGTGAAAGCACAACTTACAAATGTGATATTTTTTTTTGTTACATAACTGCACTCAAAAACAAAACAATATAAAACTTCAGAGCCTACAAGTCGACTCAGTCCTACTCCTTGTTCAGTCAATCGCTAAGAGAAACAAGTTTGTTTCTATTTACAGGAGATAATGTTACCCACTTCTTATTTACAATGTCACCTGAAATTGAGAACAGACATTCACCTGGCACTTCTGTAGCTGGCACTGCAAGGTATTTACATGCCAGACATGCTAAACATTCATGTGCCCCTTCATGCTTTGGCCACCATTCCAGAGGACATGCTTCCATGCTGATGACGCCCATTAAAAAAATAATATATTAATTAGATTTGTGACTCCTTTGGGGAGAATTGTATGTCTCCTGCTCTGTGTTTTACCTGCATTCTGCCATATATTTCATGTTATAGCAGTCTTGAATGACGACCCAGCATATGTTGTTCATTTTAAGAACACTTTTACTGCAGATTTGACAAAACGCAAAGAAGGTACCAATGTGAGATTTCTAAAGATAGCTACAGCACTCAACCCAAGATTTAAGAATCCGAAGTGCCTTCCAAAACCTGATTGGGCCGGGGTGTGGAGCATGCTTTCAGAAGTCTTAAAAGAGCAATGCTACGATGCAGAAACTACAGAACCCGAACCACCAAAAAAGAAAATCAACCTTCTGGTGATGGCATCTGACTCAGATGATGAAAATGAACATGAGTTGGTCTGCACTGATTTTGATCATTATCTAGTAGAACCCATCATCAGCATGGACACATGTCCTCTGGAATGGTGGCCAAAGCATGAAGGGGCATCTGAATCTTTACTGCATCTGGCACATAAATATCTTGCAACGCCAGCTATAACAGTGCCATGCAAACGCCTGTTCTCACTTTCAGATGACATTATAAACAAGAAGTGGGCAGCATTATCTCTAGCAATGGAAATAAACTTGTTTGTCTGAGCAATTGGCTGAACAAGATGTAGGACTGAGTGGTCTGTAGGCTCTAAAGTTTTACATTGTTTTATTTTTGAATGCAGTTATTTTTTGTACATAATTCTACATTTGTAAGTTCAACTTTTATGACACAAGGACTCCTTGCTGTTTTTATGATAAAGAGATTGCACTACAGTACTTGTATTAAGTGAATTGAAAAATACTATTTTTCTTTTTAAAGTGTAAATATTTATAATAAAAAATAAATATAAAGTGAGCACTGTACGCTTTGTATTTTTTAATCACTTGACAGCCCTACTTCTGATGCTTCCGCTTATTTAATCAAGGTACAGGCACTCTTAGGTTTTCCATAGCAGTATTATATGAGATCAGACTGAGATAAGCTCAGTATATTTATTTATATTAGGGCTGTCAATTAATCACAGTAAATGCAAGCGATTAATGCAAAACCAGTTAATTAGATTTTTAAAAGTTGTGATTAATTGCAGTTTTATGAGTTACTGTTAAAGCAAATGACTGCAGTTTCCATGCAGCATCAGTCAGGTGTACCGTGACTCCAAGATAGCTGTCATTGCTCAAGGACGTCCAGTGATCACCAGTCAAAGCAACCACTAGTGCATTTTTCAGAAGCTCCAACTTCGTAATCATGTTGTGATATAGGTCATGTATTTCTGATGTAATGGTTCCTCAGGAGCACAAGGTGTATGACTAACTGGCAGGTGCAATTTGAATAACATCCCTTAGCCCTCTGTGTTTACAATGTTGAGTGGTCTGCAGTCCATAGCTATCCACTTTCTAATAGCATTGGTTAAGCTGTTGCACTTAGTTGGATCCATGAGCTTGTAGTGATCTTGAAACTCTAAGTGTACTCTGTTGCAGCTGGTGAGATTCATTTGCTGTCAGTGGGTTATCCGTAGCAGAAGAACTAAAGGCAAAAGCGTGTTTAGCGCATAGGTGGTACTGCAGACTTGAAGTATTTCAATGGTATTGGAACTCAGCCTCGCAAAAACTACAGATAACCATCTTTTTATCCAGAGAACCATCTGGAAGTTTTTTTAAACTAAACTTCCCATTCAAAAGACCTGAACTTTTGCTGCTTTGCTCCATTAACTTTTTCTGATATTTAATCACTCCAAACCATGAGAACATAATAAAACTGTGCCAGTATCCACCAAGCGATGAAGTACAGTAAGTGAAGAGGGTGAAAACAGAGGTGTATGATTAATGATAGTTTAAAAAAACATTTGTTTGTTTTGTGTTAATCGCTTGCATTAAATGCAATTGACAGCCCTAAAAAAATAATTCTACATTTGTAAATTGCACTTTAATGATAAAGAGATTGCGATACAGTACTTGTACGAGGTGAATTGAAAAATACTATATTTTTATCTTTTTTACAGTGCAAATATTTGTAATAAAAATAATAATATAAAGTGAGCACTGTATACTTTGTATTCTGTGTTGCAATTGAAAACAACATAGTTGAAAATGTAGAAAAAGATCCAAAATATTTAGAGTAAATTTAAATTGGTGTTCTAGTGTTGGTTAACAGTGCAATTAAAATGACAATTAATCATGACTATTTTTTTAATCTCGTGATTAATTTTGATTATTTTTTAATCATTTGACAGCCTGAATTTAGATTAATGTCTAGTAATTCAAAAGTTGCTTTATTGCATATATTTGGAGCACCACAACATAGTACTGTACCTTCTGAACAGTAGAAAAATAAATACAACACGTAAATTTCTCATGCTTTCAGCTTCTCTTTTTGAAAATTAAATTTCTCCAAACAAGTAAAGGCATTTGTGTTTTTGGCAACTTAAATATCCATTTTTCAATTATCTAAATGGAAAAAATGAATATTTTCTTACATTAGGAAAAAAGCACCTTTGCAAATTTATAGAACTCAAATATTGGATAGGTTTTTATTAAACTTAACTAAAATATTCTGGAGTAAGGCTAATGAAGAAAAAGTTTTGCCCAATAGATATTTTATTCCATAAAATCGTATGCATTTGAAAACTGGTTTGTAATGAAAATGCATTTTCAACCATAACTATAGCAATGCTTTTACAATTGTAGCTGTTGGTCAAAATTTCTTTCATGATCTTTAATAATTAAACAATAAACTAACTGATTCTGATCTCACCATAATCTACAGTAATCTGGATCAAAATCAGGTCTTAAATATTTAAGTCATCATTAACATTCCTTAAGTAACTGGTCTGAACACTAAAAACATTTATTGTAGATACTGTAAGTAAGAATATTGTACAATATATGTTTCATGCATAGAATCCTGGGTATGCCGGCCGTCAGGAGCTACCAGAAAATCTAAAAATTCAATTTAGAACTGTGTCCATGATGGTTCCAGATAGACAGGTAAAACTAATTACTTGGCTAAAGAGAAACAAAGTATTTTAAGTTTATTTGAGATACATTTTTTAAAAATATGTGCATATTTAAAAAAAAATTAGCCCATTTCCCCTTTTTTCCTTTCCTTCCAAAAATTTCAGAAAAATTAATCAAATTCTTAATGCTATGTTATATTTCAGATAATTATGAGAGTTAAGCTTGCAAGCTGTGGGTTTATTGATAATGTGGTCTTAGCTCAAAAATTCTTCGTTCTTTACAAACTTTGCGAGGAGCAGCTCACTAAGCAGGTGTGTTTCCTAGTCTTACAGTATTTACAATACAATTTTTCCTTTAGGTTTTGATCTGAGCACATCTCTATTGGAATACAAATGTTATGTTTCTTTTAAAGTTGAAATATATTTCAAACAAAAAATCTCTTTATAAAGTGTATAGAACCTTTGAGCAAAGAGCAATCTTATTTTTCACCCCTTTAAACAGATTTATACATATTTTGTAATAATTGTTTATCAGTAATAATTTGTAATAATTTGGGTTCTTCACTCTCCTTAAGTCTCCTGCACAGATTCACACACATGGATTTGATGCTGGATCTGTGCGTGAACCAACAAGAAATTATTAGTATTTTAGGTTAATATCTTTATTACAGTAACACTTAAATGCCTCAACTAGGTTGGACCCCATGTGCTAGGCATTAAATAAGTATTATAGTGGTGCACCAGTTCTGCTATGTTTGGGGTTGTCTAGTACGTCCTGTTTAAAGGACAAAGCTTTTAAGTGCCCTGAAATCTGCATGCTTACTCATATTGTGTTGAAATGAGCTCTGCCTTATGTGGCATGGGATAGGGTTAGTGATCTAACTTTGGGATCAATTGAGCAATGTGTTCCCAAAATAAAGCCCTCCCCAAAAATAGCATTTCATAGAGTGCCCATATTCTACCAATTTGTTTTGCACCAACATGTGGCTCCAACCATGACTGTCATCACAGGACAGGACGGAACCTCGATAGGTCATCTAGTCCAGTCCCCTGCACTTAGCCTGTCTCAATTAGCCCATGCTAAACACTCATGCACATGCACCAAACAGATTGCAATGCATATGTCCAGAGAGAATAGCCAAGAGGGTTTCCAGCCATTAAATTTTCACATGGCCTGGATAGCTCCATACTACTGATCAAGGAGGCTGTTTTCAGCCCTATGAAGCTGCTGTGGCAGACCCCAGCATCCATCTCTCTGACCTGAAAACACAGTGACAAAAAATATTATGTTCTGGCGAAGGATGTGGAATTTCTATTCTTGCACTAAGAAAAGGAGTACTTGTGGCACCTTAGAGACTAACCAATTTATTTGAGCATAAGCTTTCGTGAGCTACAGCTCACTTCATCGGATGCATACTGTGGAAAGTACGGAAGATCTTTTTATACACACAAAGCATGAAAAAATGGGTGTTTACCACTACAAAAGGTTTTCTCTCCCCCCACCCCACTCTCCTGCTGGTAATAGCTTATCTAAAGTGATCACTCTCCTTACAATGTGTATGATAATCAAGGTGGGCCATTTCCAGCACAAATCCAGGGTTTAACAAGAACGTCTTAGAATCATAGAATCATAGAATCATAGAATATCAGGGTTGGAAGGGACCCCTGAAGGTCATCTAGTCCAACCCCCTGCTCGAAGCAGGACCAATTCCCAGTTAAATCATCCCAGCCAGGGCTTTGTCAAGCCTGACCTTAAAAACTTCCAAGGAAGGAGATTCCACCACCTCCCTAGGCAACGCATTCCAGTGTTTCACCACCCTCTTAGTGAAAAAGTTTATCCTAATATCCAATCTAAACCTCCCCCACTGCAACTTGAAGCCATTACTCCTCGTTCTGTCATCTGCTACCATTGAGAACAGTCTAGAGCCATCCTCTTTGGAACCCCCTTTCAGGTAGTTGAAAGCAGCTATCAAATCCCCCCTCATTCTTCTCTTCTGCAGGCTAAACAATCCCAGCTCCCTCAGCCTCTCCTCATAAGTCATGTGTTCTAGACCCCTAATCATTTTTGTTGCCCTTCGCTGGACTCTCTCCAATTTATCCACATCCTTCTTGTAGTGTGGGGCCCAAAACTGGACCTTAAATCTTGGGGGATGGGGGTAGGAAAAAACAAGGGGAAATAGGTTACCTTGCATAATGACTTAGCCACTCCCAGTCTGGATTCAAGCCTAAGTTAATTGTATCCAATTTGCAAATGAATTTCAATTCAACAGCCTCTCGCTGGAGTCTGGTTTTGAAGTTTTTTTGTTGTAATATCGCAACTTTCATGTCTGTAATCGCGTGACCAGAGAGATTGAAGTGTTCTCCGACTGGTTTATGAATGTTGTAATTCTTGACATCTGATTTGTGTCCATTTATTCTTTTACGTAGAGACTGTCCAGTTTGACCAATGTACATGGCAGAGCTTATGCTCAAATAAAGTGGTTAGTCTCTAAGGTGCCACAAATACTCCTTTTCTTTTTGCAAATACAGACTAACACGGCTGTTACTCTGAAACCTATTCTTGCACTCCAGCCCAAATTCTTTGGTGGCCAATGCAGTACAAGAGAGAGGCCATCAATACCAATCCTGTGCTAGTCATCCAAACAGATTGGAAACACCTAGACTTATTTGGACACACAGCATATTCATCAGCAATGCTCCAGTTTAGAATCTCCAGCTACAAAGCTCTCATGGCCAAGTGTAATTACTTAAATTACTCTAAACTGGAGGAATTCTGCCATGACCTGCCAAAGGCTAAGAAAAAGCAATTCCAGTCTTTTATATAGAAAGGACACCTTCAAGCCCGAATAGGCCTTTAAGCCTTGTTAGACTCTGCAGACATTGCTGCCCAGTCCATCACGACTGCTGTGGTCATGAGGCAAGCATCATTTTCCTAAAGAGACTTTCCTAAAGAGGTGCAAACCACAGTAGACGATTCTCTACACTCCAATCTCTTGGCATTTACCCACCTGTGCTGAAGAGATGCCTGGGTAAATATCATCTCCCCCCACAATCCTGACCACAGCAGTACATCCCTCAATAACACTATGACAGTCAGTGCCCAAGACAAAGGCCAGCTACCAAACGTAGGCAGCCCACTCCTCGAGGGGCTACCTTTCTCACCCCTCAATGAAGTAATAATTTTGAAGGAGTGATCAAGGACCAAAGAAGCCTCCCCTTATTTCAGTCATTCCCACCATCTTTGGCAGTCCAACCATTTGGCGACTGACTAGCTCTGTTTTTCCCATCTTGGAGACTAATCACCTTAGACAGGTGGGTTCTAGAGATAATCAGGGAAGGATACTCCATCCCCTTCCTATCCATCCTGCCCTGTGACCCCCTCTCCATGTCCTTCTTCAGGGACCCCTTTCATGATTCCATTCTATAGGGAGAAATAAACCATCTTGAGCAACTGAGAGCCATAGAACTGGTTCCTTCTCAGCACATGGGACAGGGTTTCTGCTACCACTGTTTCTGGATCCAGAAGAAATCTGGCAGCTGGCCACCAATCCTGGACCTTTGCAATCTAAAGAAGTTTGTCAAACTGCAACACTTCAAGATGGTTACCTTCTCCAGTATTATCCCAGCACTGGAAGAAGGGACTGGTTTTCGGCCCTTGACCTCAAAGATGCATACTTTCATACTACAATACACCCTGCCCACAGGCGATTTCTCTGATTCATCATGGGTGACAACCACTACCAGTATAAGGTACTGCCTTTTGGACTGTCCATGGCATCTCAGGTGCTCTGCAAGATCCTTGAGGTGTAGTTGCTGCCTACCTAAGGAAACAAGGAGTTCTCATCTTTCCATACTTGAACGACTGTCTCCTCAAGGCCCCATCCGAGACTGATGTTCTCTGAGCTGTCCGCATAACAATAGATCTGTTCACAAAGCTAGGCCTCCTTGTGAACCGAGAAAAATCCACTTTTAATGCTGGTACAACAACAAGAATTCATCAGTGCACAGTTGGATGCCATACAAGCCAGAGCCTTCCTACCACCTCACAGATTCTTGGCTATAATACACCTGGTATCCAATATACAAGTCTGCCCCCAGATCTCTGCCAGAACATGTCTCCAACTTTTAAGCCACATGGCAGCAGCCACTTTCGTGGTCATACATGCAAAACTACACATGTGATATCTTCAGGCATGGCTCTGTACAGTATATCTCCCCCACAAACACAACCTCCACAAGCTCTTATCCATGCCGATGAGAGTCAAGTACTCACTGCTTTGGTGGGCACAGCCCAACAACATCTGTGTCAGAGTTCCTTTCCTCCAACCAACACTGATCATGATCCTAACAACCAATGCCTCTCTAATCGGTTGGGGAGCACATCTCCATGATCACATAGTGCCGGGCCAATGGTTGTTAACTGAATCTGCCCTACACATCAATCTCCTAGAATTATGCAATGCCTGCTGACATTTCCTCTCTCTGCTCAAACACTACCATCAGAGTCATGATGGACAATCTTGCCTGAATGTATTACATCAACAGGCAGGGCGGAGTGAGGTCCCACTCTTCATGCTTGGAGGCATTCAAACTATGGATCAGGTGTATCAAACACATCATCACCATTTCAACAGTGTACCTCTCTGGACACCAGAACACCACTGCAGACACATTGAGCATGAGGTTCTCCCATGAAAACAGGTGGGAACTGGACATGCAAGCACTTCAGCACATCTTTAACTGATAGGAATACCCCACCATAGACCTCTTTGCCACACAGCACAATGCCTGCTGCCCTCAATTCTGTTTCAGAGTGGGACTGGGACACTGATCTATGGGAGACGCATTCCTCATAATGTGGGATGCACCACTTCTTTATGCCTCTCCCCCTTCCCCTCCTATTCTGAATACTTTGCAAGATACAGGAGGGCCAAGCTCATGTCATGCTTATAGCTCCAACATGGCCATGACAATTCTGGTATACTTACCTCCTCCACATGATGGTATACCAACTGATCTCTCTTTCTCAGGATGCATCTTCCATCCCAATCCACAGATGCTCCATCTCAAAGCCTGGCTCATCTGTGGTTCTAGGATTCAGAAATAACCTGTTCAGACACAGTCAAACAGATATTTTTGAATAGTAGGTGTGAAATGACTAGACACACTTACAAATGGACTAGATTTCAATGCTGGTGCGCCCCCTACCAAGTCGATGCAGCACATGTTCTGCTACCACTTATTCTGGGCTATATATGCTACACCTTAAACAATCAGGGTTATCTATCAGCTCCATTTGTGTACACTTGATAGTAATAACTACTTTTCACTGCCACATAGACAGTCATTCTGTCTTCACACATCTGCTCAAAAAACGCTTTCCAAAGGGTCTCCAAAATCTTTATCCGCACGTACGAGACCCAAACCCTGCCTGGGACCTCATCCTCATCCTACTTCCTCCGACTAGACCCCTGTTCGACCAACGGCAACCTGTTCTTACATGCATCTATAACGAAAATGGCCTTCCTTGTTGCCATCACTTCTGCCCGACGAGTTGGTGAAATTGCGATCCTTATGGCATATCCACTATACATACCCTTCTACAAGGATAAAGTTACACTATGCCCACACCTTTCCATCTCAACCAAACAATACACCTTCCTTGATTCTTCCCAAAGCCTCACAGTAACCAGCAAGAGGCAGCTCTACACACCCTGAATGTGAGACAAGCATTAGCGTTTTACCTGGACAGGACTAAACCTTTCTGAAAATCATCGCAGTTATTCCTCTCCACTGTCACACCCCCATGTCCCCCCCAATCAGAGGGTTCCCTGGGAAGGCAGATCAGCACTGTATGTTGCTAATGCTGTTGTAGGCATTGCAAAGTATTCTGGGAAGGGTGAAAGGTGTGCATGGGGAGTGGAAGATTCTTTTGCAGGCTGCAAGAGGCCAAAGGGTGAAGGAGAAAGAGAGCAGAGAACAGGTTAACTCAACACTTCAGCTAGCTCGGTCCAAAGATAAGACGCTGGCTCCAGCTCAAGGCCACAGCACACAACTGACACTCGGTGGCCTGCCAAGAAAGACGGGACAGACCTGGATTCCAACTCAGACCAGCCGCAAAAAAAGAAGATTGAACTGCATAAACCTGCAGCAGCTGCAAAACCGAGTGAGACAGTGAAGGCCAACGAGGGGGAAAACAACTGATGTAGCATCCCTGAAGCCAGAATGTTTGGGGAAAACCAAAGAAGCCATGAAAGGCCAGCTCAGACCAGTACAAAGAGCACGGGGGGGCAGAAGTCCCAGACCAAGATGCCCGCAAAGAACCCTAAGGTTTAAAACCCTCCCTTGAGCTAAAGCAAATTGGAGTTTGGCAGCGGACCCTGGATGACCTGTGCACACACAACAGAACTCCCGTGCACCCCTCCCCCTCTTCTTCTTCTGTTACATCCAGGCCTGGCCAGCCTCGGCTACTGTGGGTGTGAGTATGAAAGTGGGTTAGGGCTAGGGGCACTAACGCTTTCTTCCTTACTCTGAGTTATGTGGGGAGCACCCATCGCTCTCTGCTGTTATTTTATTATTTTCTTAATAAAGCTTCATAACTTAGACACTTGGTGTGTTCCATCATCTCCTCCCAAACAATCCTGCGGCTTCAGCCTGATCACCTGACGCCTCAGGCAGATTGGTAACAGAAATCTGTCACACCACCACCAAAAGATCTAGAAACACAGCCATACCTAAACAACACCTTTCAAAGTGGATTTGGCAGTGTATATATTTATCTTAAGAACTCCACAATAGACAACCTCCTACCACAGTCAGAGCACATTCCACACATTCATTATCCACCTTGATAGCATTTCTCAATAATGTCTCTATTGCTAAAATTTGCAAAGTGACCACATGGACATCAACAGACATTTTTTGCCCGTCACTAAGCTAGTACACATGATGCCACCATGGACACTCCTCATAGACTCTTAGATATTAAGGTCAGAAGGGACCATTAAGATCATCTAGTCCAACCTCCCGCACAACGCAGGGCACAGAATCTTACCCACCCACTCCTGTAATAAACCTCTCACCTATGTCTGAGCTATTGAAGTCCTCAAATCATGGTTTAAAAACTTAAAAGTGCAGAGAATCTTCCAACAAGTGACCCGTGCCCCATGCTAGAGGAAGGCGAAAAACCCCCGGGGCCTCTTCCAATCTGCCCTGGAGGAAAATTCCTTCCTGACCCCAAATATGGCAATCAGCTGAACCCTGAGCATGAGGGCAAGATTCACCAGCCAGATACCTGCCCCTACTTTTCCTACTGCTGGCAATGCCCTCGATCTGCTGGCAATGCCCCTACTTATACATCCAAAAATGCGATTGGCCTTCTTGGCAACAAGGGCACACTGTTGACTCATATCCAGCTTCTCGTCCACTGTAACCCCTAGGTCCTTTTCTGCAGAACTGCTGCCGAGCTATTCGGTCCCTAGTCTGTAGCGGTGCATTGGATTCTTCCGTCCTAAGTGCAGGACTCTGCACTTGTTCTTGTTGAACCTCATCAGAGTTCTTTTGGCCCAATCCTCCAATTTGTCTAGGTCCCTATGTATCCTATCCCTACCCTCCAGCATATCTACCTCTCCTCCCAGTTTAGTGTCATCTGCAAACTTGCTGAGGGTGCAATCCACACCATCCTCCAGATCATTTAGGAAGATATTGAACAAAACCGGCCCCAGGACCAACCCTTGGGGCACTCCACTTGATACCGGCTGCCAACTAGATATGGAGCCATTAATCACTACCCGTTGAGCCCGACAATCTAGCCAGCTTTCTATGCACCTTATAGTCCATTCATCCAGCCCATACTTCTTTAACTTGCTGGCAAGAATACTGTGGGAGATGGTGTCAAAAGCTTTGCTAAAGTCAAGGAACAACACGTCCACTGCTTTCCCTTCATCCACAGAACCAGTTATCTCATCATAGAAGGCAATTAGATTAGTCAGGCATGACTTGCCCTTGGTGAATCCATGCTGACTGTTCCTGATCACTTTCCTCTCCTCCAGTTCCTTCAAAATGGTTTCCTTGAGGACCTGCTCCATGATTTTTCCAGGGACTGAGGTGAGGCTGACTGGCCTGTAGTTCTCAGGATCATCCTTCTTCCCTTTTTTAAAGATGGGCACTACATTAGCCTTGGGCACTGTAGTTCCCTGGGTTCTCCTTCTTCCCTTTTTTAAAGATGGGCACTATATTTGACTTTTTCCAATCATAGAAACATAGAATATCAGGGTTGGAAGGGACCTCAGGAGGTCATCTAGTCCAACCCCCTGCTCAAAGCAGGACCAATCCCCAATTAAATCATCCCAGCCAGGGCTTTGTCAAGCCTGACCTTAAAAACTTCTAAGGAAGGAGATTCTACCACCTCCCTAGGTAACACATTCCAGTGTTTCACCACCCTCCTAATGAAAAAGATTTTCCTAATATCCAACCTAAATCTCCCGCATTGCAACTTGAGACCATTACTCCTTGTTCTGTCATCTGCTACCACTGAGAACAGTCTAGAGCCATCCTCTTTGGAACCCCCTTTCAGGTAGTTGAAAGCAGCTATCAAATCCCCCCTCATTCTTCTCTTCTGTAGACTAAACAATCCCAGTTCCCTCAGCCTCTCCTCATAAGTCATGTGTTCCAGTCCCCTAATCATTTTTGTTCCCCTCGCTGGACGCTTTCCAATTTATCCACATCCTTCTTGTAGTGTGGGGCCCAAAACTGGACACAGTACTCCAGATGAGGCCTCACCAGTGTCAAATAGAGGAGAACTATCGATCTGCTGGCAATGCCCCTACTTATATTGCCAGGAAAGAATTCTCTGTAGTAACTCGTATCCCACCCTATCCAACATCCCATCACAGGCCATTGTGCCTATTTACCATGAATAGTTGAAGATCAATTAATTGCCAAAAACATGTTATCCCATCATACCATCTCCTCCATAAACTTATCAAGTTTAATCTAGGACATGCTGTCCTATCATTGACAGTAAATGTCACTCCAAAGCCCCAGTCTTCCAATTAGGGGCACTGCTTTCTAGTCACCTACAAGTGGAGCACTCATAGGGGCATTACTCAAAGAAGAAGAGAAGGTTACTCACTCTGTGCAGTAACTGAGGTTCTTTGAGATGTGTCCCCCTATAGGTGCTCCACTACCCGCTCTCTTTCCATCTGCTTCATAGCCAAAAAAAGCATACTCTCTGTGGCAGAGAAGGAACTGGAGGCTATTGGACATACACTGCTATATATACGTCACATGCACTGCGCAAGAGAGGGGAGGTGTTCATGTGTTGTCCGATGTGCATGGCTGATGAAGATCTCCAATCCCAGATGCAGGGGGTACTGCCGCACCTACAACTGGAGCACCCAGAGGCGGACACATCTCGAAGAACCTCAGTTACTTCACAGGTTGAGTAACCTCATTTAATAGAACCAGACCCAGGAATGACCCTACAGGACCCCACTAGGCATACCCTTCCAATTTGACAGCAAACCACTGATAACTACTCTTTGAGTACAATACTCCCCTATACTAGACTTTGGGGAGAGATAAGTGCATCAGAGGGAGCAATCTGAAGTATAATCTCACTGGTGCTCCTCCTGAATGGCATGGTTCTGTCCTGCCCACTAGGCAGGGCTACAGTGTAAGTACCATAGCCTCGCCTTAGAGGTTATGAACACTGGTGAAATCATTGAAGCGGCACCAATTTACACCAGAAGAGAACTTTGCTGAGAAGGCCTAATTCTCTTTTTTTAATTATTTAAATGAAATCATTCTTCATTTACACTAATTTCGGTGAGAGTAGACTCATGCTATAGTCATTGTGCATTGATTGAGTCAGATAACACTAGTTTGACTAATTTTTTTAATAGGCCCAGGCCTGCATGGCTTAGCGCAAAACTGAGTATAGATCTATTGAGGAAATAAATCTGGAGACTTCCAATTGTTGGTATGTAAGCTATTTTTTCCCCCTTTTTAGGTTCATTATGACTTTGGGCTGAGGAATATCCTTTCCGTATTAAGGACTCTTGGAGCTCAAAAGAGGGCCAGACCAGATGACAGTGAATTGAGTACTGTTATGAGAGGACTAAGGGATATGAACCTCTCTAAACTGGTGAGAATCTGTCAGTTTAAGATTTCAGTAGTGTATGGGTGAATGTCCTGCCTTTTTTCACAGTTGACAGTTTTTTATATGGTTTTTTAAAAAATCTCAAACACTCCTAAACTTCATTTTTAAAATTCAGACTGGCAAGTAGCTCAATGAGCAGAATGTGCTTATCAAATTTGAAAACAATGCTTAAAATGCTTGAGATCATAAACAAAACACTACTGTGCTGTGCATGGGCAGTATGTTGTTTTCCTTACTAAATTAAGTGTGCACGGGGTGATGAACGTGGTATAAATGAACAGATTAACTTGAGTGCTCACTTAACTAGATTGCTCTTTATAGTCAGCCTGCTCAATGATGCATACTTGTGTACATGGGTACACATCTAAAATATACATAATTAGGCATACTCAAAAGTTGGTGTGCATCTGCTTAAATGATGTTCCTTCTTTTTTGGTAGCCTGAATTTAGGGGCATAATCAGCATGTTATTTTGAAATCAGCTACTAAATTGTTTAATGCTCATTATTGTAACATAATGATTCATTTTGACTTATGAGAAAAGAAAACTTTACTATGCCTAGTTGTGCTTTAAATTTTTTTCATTTTTTCATTTTTCAGGTAGATGAAGATGAGCCCTTATTTCTTAGTCTCATCAATGACCTCTTCCCTGGGCTACAGTTGGACAGTAGTACATATGCTGAACTACAGGCTGCAGTATCCAACCAGGTTGAAGAGACAGGATTGATTAATCATCCACCTTGGAATCTTAAGCTTATTCAGGTAGAGCATCTTATCTCTCAAAGCCTTCAGACAAGCTATAGATCGTAATAGATGCTCTTGAATTCTGTATGTGAATAATCTATTTTTGCACATCGCATTCTCCTCAGTTCATAATGAATGGGATATGCCTCTTCCTTGTGGAATTTGGAAGTAGTCCATAGTTCTTTCTGAGGGCTCTAGGATTAAATTGTGCCTTTCTGATTCTGAGCCTGTGGGTTCTCAATCTGTCAGGGAATAGGGATCTGTGTCTCAGAGGTGAGAAGGGTCATTGACCCATTTTCATTAACTGAACAGTTGAGCACAAGGAGTATATACTCACAACAGAGCCACAGAAGGGCTCCATTTCAATCTAGTTATACCATAATTGGTTTATACAGAGATAAGTAAGAAATCCTTTTCTGCAGCCCAGCATCTCCAGCACTTCTCAGATATATGGGTCTATTCCCCTCCTGTCTCCTGTTTCCAGGATCAGTTCAACACTGTAACACAGCCCCAGCTGATCACTCCCCCTTCTTTGGTTTATATCCAGATCTTCTGCCTCCACAACAACAATTCAGTGATATCATGGGCAGTGCATATCGTAGGCTGGGGGAGGCTAAGCTTCCCCAAACAGCCCTGCCCACACTCTGCCCTGAGGCCCCCTCCTGCTTGCTGCTTCCCCCTTGGCCCCAGCCCAGGCAGGCTGCTCCTCTTCCCGGAAACATGCTGAGGCTGGGGATGGGACAAAGGCAGATGGCTGGGAGCCGGGACTTGGGGTGGCTGGGGCTGCCCAGTGCTGGGGGGCCCCCAGGCACTGGGGCTGCACTGCCCGGCACTCTGAGGCTGGGGGCGCTGGAGCTGTGCTGCCTGGCTCTCAGGCTGCCCTGCACTGGGGCCGCAGATCCCACTCCTCTGGGGGCTGGGGCCACAGCAGCCGGTGCTCTGGGGGCTGGGGCTGAGGTGCCCAGTGCTCAGGGGGAGGGTGGGGGATGGGGGTGCTGGGGCTGCCCACCCTTTGCTCAGGGGAACTAGGGGTGCTGAGGCTGGGGCTGAGGTGCCTGGGTGCTCCAGTGCTTGGGGGGACTGGAGGTGTTGGAGCTGTGCCTGGTCTGTGCCTGTGGGGGCTGGGGCTGTGATGCCCTGTGCTTGGCTTGGGGGCTGGGTCCATGGCACCTGGCACTCGGGGGGGGGTTGGAGGTGCCTGGGCTGTCTGCCTTGTGCTCGGGGATGCTGGGGGCACTGGGGCCGTGGTGCCCGGGGCTCAGGGTGCTGGGGCTGCCAGCCAGGTGCTCGGGCCACCCAGCACTGGGACCTCAGTGTCCAGGGCTGGGGCCGCGGTGCCCTGTTCTCAGGGGGGCTGGGAGGGGCTGGGGCTGCAGTGCCCTGTGCTCGGGGGGCTGGGGCCATGGAGCACTGTGCTTGGGGGTGGGAGGGGGGCTGGAGGCGCTGGGGCTTCCCGCCCTGTGCTTGTGGGGCTGGGGGTGCTTGGGCAGGGCAGCCCGGGACTGGGGCGGCAGGGCCAGTAGCCGTGGGGAGCAGGGAGGGGAGCTGAAGGGGCGAGGAAGGAGGCAGAGGGGTGGCGGGGCCTCTGGCAGAAGCAGCGGGACCGGGGGATAGCCTCCGACAATGGCAGCTCACATGTTGCCCATGAGTGATAGTTTGCTTTGCTCCCAACTATTTCTATGCCAGCTTTGACTTTAATATATTTTTTTGAAGTAGTTGTGTGCAGCCATTAAATTTCCGTTTCTCCTCCTCCTCTCCTGGATCATATAAATAGCAGTCTGGTGGTATCAGCCACTCAGATGCATTACTTCAGGACCTCCGTACTGGACTCCTTGCCTCCCCCCGTCTCCCACCCTGGCATGGCATAGCTCTCCTGGAAACACCAGGCTAAATCAAAACAATGTTCCATGTGTGAGGCAGGAATTATGGGCTCTTCAGAGGGTGAATTATACTCTGCCTGATCACAGCCGGCCAACTTGCACAATGCCAGAGCAGGGTCTTAGAGTCGGATTTGTTGCCTTCCCACAAGGAGCCACAACTTCAGTGCAGAAAAACCTAATCAGGAAATACAGAGCATATCACAGAGACAATCCAAGGATGAGGAGGACACCATCTGGCCAGCTCAGGGGGTATGTCCCAGGGCAGAGGTGAGCTGGAAGAAAAATAACCTTAGGGGGCACCATGTCCACCCTCCCACCAAAGTGAGTACACAGCTCCCTGGGGGAAAAAGCAGGGTTCCTACAGAGCTCCCCTGCTTCCCAGTACAAATCTGGGGACTCAAGTAATGAGATTCCCATCCCCAGACAGGGAAGTGGGACCCTGAGGGGAGGACACAGTTGGAGATATATCCAGAAAGATCAAGACACTAAATAAAGAGAGATCCTATGCAGTCACAGCCAAGTGACAACTCCTGCAAAGTAGGTGAAAAAGTCCAAAAATCCCCAAAAAGAATTTAAAAAGTGTGGGGGGGACAAATCTAGATGGTATTTATCCTCTGACTCTGGAGCCATCTCCTCTACTGAGGAAGGAGTACTCTAAGATTCTAGCTCTGAGCAGGCCATAGAAAAAAGCTGCAAGGTTTTTTTTCTCCCTGATAAATTTGAGAATATGTACAGAAGGTTGTATCTGCCATTTAGGCACATGATGACAGGACTAAGGGTAAATACCTGCCTTCCAAATCTCTGCATGATATAGCCATCTTGCTGCACCCCGCCTTTGTTGGCATAATCAGTGAGGAATGAGAAACACCTAGTGGGATAAACACTTAGATACTATGAAATGTAAGAGCTCAAACAAGCCATCACAGAATAAACCAAAGGTCAATATTGTAGTGACATCTTTAGCAAAAGATACGATAATCCCATCCAAAGCGGGATTTTTTCCCAAAGAAATAACTGCCAAAAAAGTGAGAGCCACTCTGAGGCTTCCTCAGCCACCATTAGAGCATCCCTGGCCATTAGCTGCTTTGCGAGAACCACAGAATTCAAGCTGGATGACCTTAAATCAATGAAAGACAAGGGCCATCCTGACTTCTAGCCTACCCTGAAGAAAATATCCCTAGCAACAGCCTTTGTAGTAAATGCCTCAGTGGATGCAATGAGATTCTCAGTCAGGGCCACAACTTCCAGCTCAGAAGCCAGCAACCTCATTTGGCTACACCTCCAGACTGCAGACCCCCATGACACTCACATCCTGTGCTCATCCAAATTCAAAGGTGTCATGTTTTGGGGTGCAATTCAGACAAATGAGATGTTGTGTCACTGCTTGTCCCATAACCCTGAGTTCCTTAAAATGATCTGCTGCTGTAGTTCCTTGCCTGGACGCTCACAGCCAGCACACAAGCATACACTGAGGGTACGTCTTCACTACCTGCCAGCTTGGCAGGTAGTGATCGATTTATCAAGGATCGATTTATTGCGTCTCGTCTAGATGCGATAAATTGATCCCCGAATCGACGACTGTACTCCACCTCGGCAGGAGGAGTAAGCGGAGTCAACAGGGGAGCCGCCGCGATCGACTTACCTCCGTGAGGACGGCCAGGTAACTCGAATTAAGATACTTTGACTTCAGCTACGCGAATAGCGTAGCGGAAGTTGCGTATCTTAGTTCGAAACCCCTTCCCCGCCCCCAGTGTATCCCAGGCCTAAGTGTCTGTATGTTAAGCAAGCCTGGTTCAGCAAAGCTGACTCCAGCAGCCTGCTTGTTACACCACAACCAAAGTCTGGTCTCCACCAGCCTTTGTTACTGCTAGTCAATTGACCACATCACACCCCTAGTCCCAAATTTCCCCCAAATTGTCTGCCCTGAAATGTCCAGCCCTTTCCTGGAACTTTCAGAGGAGTAATAAGTTCTATTCATCCTTTTAAAGAAACAAAAGCAGTTTATCACTTTAAGTGGAGTTAATAATTACTTCAATTCAAATACAGCACTGCGTTGTTTTAGATCAAAGTTAAAAAAAAGTTTATTAACAAAAAGAGATGGGGCTTTAAGGGAGTACAAGGGATAAAGACAAAATGGTCACAAGCGAACAAAAGTAAAATACACTTTCTAGTGCCTAACACTTTACTCAACAAGCTGCAGCTTGGTTCTAGGTATATTTCTTACCAGTCTCTTTTTTCTTTCTAGCAATGTCTGACTTTCTCTTAGTCAGGTACTTACACAGAAGTATAATGTGCTGGTTTTCCTTGTCTTTCTAAGTGAAAGATCTTTGCCTTATCTGGTTTCTCACCTATATTCAGTTCCCAGAGACTTCATCCCTGTAGCTGAAGAATCCATCTTTCTCAGTTTTCAAGAACTCTGACCCCTTGTGTCTGTTCAGTGATGGATTCCAGGATGATTTCTTCTTCTTGTGTGTGCAATTCAGCACTTCTTCGAGTGCTGTCCCTGTGGGTGCTCCACTCCAGGTGACGGTGTGTCCTTGTGCCACTGATCGGAGATCTTCGGTAGCAGTGCCTGGTCGGGACGCACGCGCTCAGCTTCTGTCTCGCGGTCTCGTTAGGGTCTGCCTGAGCGCACGCATCCCGCACCCCCCTCAGTTCCTTCTCAACTGTCCTCAGCTGAAGACAGGACTCAGGGTAGTGCTGAACCTCTTCCCTGGTCACTGAAGGAAACAAGTACAAAGACATAGAAATAGTTAGTTAGAAACATCACAGTTATTTCCCTTCCTTTGAACAGTTACCTATTTGAAAAAAAACAAAAACAAAAAAACCCTTTTTTCCCCAAGTTTATCTCTCATTTAGACACACTCCCCTGGCATTCCTAGTGCAATAATACCAGGGTCTTCAGGATTTAAAAAATGTGCCTCCTGTCAAGAGTCTATACCACGGTCTGACAGACACTCACGCTGTGTGAAGTGCCTTGGCGAGACACACGTCCCTGCCAAGTGTGTCCATTGTACCAGCCTGAAAACCAGGGCTTGTCGTGACAGGGACCTGTTGCTGAAAATGCTCCTGATGGAGAAATCCCTACAGCCACCTGTGGAGATGGGCAATAACAAACCCTCTCCCTCATGCTCCCCGGCCAGGTCTAAACCAGTTGGGAGAGCAGCTTCACCCTCTCAAGCAAAGAGGCAGGAAGCCAAACTGTCTCCATCCAGAGACTTTCAAAAGGGTAAAGGATCTCCTGCGAGATCCTTACCCTCAGTGCTGACAGTGCTGAAGGCAGGCGCCTCTGACTGTCCCAGCACCTCAGCCACAGCTCCCGTGGAATGCAGTGTCAGGGACCCAAATTCCCATAGCAGGAAGGTCTCCTTGGCACCGGTCTCCTCAGCACTAAAAATAGACCCAGTGCTGACAAGAACGTCGGCACTGAGCCTGCCTACCATTCCAGCAGCTGGAGTGGACCTCCCGCAGGGTGCCTACAAACAGCCTGCGGCACTGGCGAAAGCAAAAACAGAAGTCAGTACGGGCTTCTGAGCACATATCACGCTCAGCAAGATCACAGCCCAGGGAGCAGCAGCAATTCTTAAATCAGGACATCTCAGTGGCCCCTGAGCCTGACTCTCCGTTCCTTGACACACCGTGCTCACTCTTTGACCAGCTGCTCTCCCTACCTGACCTGGCTACCTTCACTGACAGCAATCCCGATAGCAGCAGCAGGTGGAGTTCTCCCCATCTGCATCTCCTCCTCCACCGGAACCATTTACACCTCAGGTCATGGCTCACAAGCACCAGCTTCAGTTTCCCTACTTTGCTCCCCTGTGGGCAGGACCTCACTTCTCTTATCCCATGCTTTGTCCTCAGTGATACCCTTGGCTGGCTCCTGCTGCCACTCGTCCCCATGATTCTTCCACCAGACCACAAGCTTTTTCTGCGCCCCTATCTCCAGCTCCGTCTACTTCTAGAGCGCCTGCACCCCCCCCCCAGAAGAGGTGGTCTATGAACCATACCCTGGTTCACCAACTCCTAACTCTCCATTAGCTCCAGATGGAGCCCTCATACCTCATGCCACAGAAAGTGGACAACTTTAAGCAATTCCAGGAACTTTTCAAGAGGGAGGCACTCAACCAGGACATCCCTTTAGATGAGGTCCAGGAGACATAGCACAGACTCCTCAAAATCCTCCAACCCTCTGCGCCCTCAAAGATCGCACTCCCCATAAATGAAGCATTCCTAGAACCAGCTGACACCCTCTGGCAGACCCCAGCCTCTATCCCACCAACTTGCAAAAGGCTGAAAGTAAATATTATGTTCCTGCTAAGGATGTAGACTTCTTATTTTCCCATCCACAACCGAATTCTCTTGTAGTGGATGCAGCGACACACAGGACGAAACAGCTGCACTACCGGCCCATGCCGCAAGACAAGGACCTCAAACGCCTTGACCTCTTGGGCTGCAAGGTCTATACCTCTTCCACTTCGCAATTCAGAATTGCAAACTATTCCGCCCTACTTGCAAGCTACAACTTCGACAATTACAATAAGCTTTTTGATTTTATCTCCCATATCCCAGAGGACAGGAGAGCAGACTTTAAGTCCACCCTTGTCGAGGGCCAGTTGGTCTCCAGTATGGCCCTACAAACATCTCTGGACATGGCGGACACAGCAGCCCACACTTCTGCAACTGAGGTGGTTATGCACAGATCTTCCTGGCTGTCTGCATCCAGTGTCCCCAAAGACCTGCTGAGCAAAGTGGAGGACCTCCCCTTTGATAAATATAAGCTTTTTTTCCAAAAAAATGGATGAATTCCTTCACACTATGAAAGACTCTAGAGCAACCCTGCGCACCCTGGGCATCTACCTATCACTTCCCAGGAGACAATGGTATCAACCTTATCAGAGTTCACGCACACAACATCACCAGCCCCAGCCCAGACCATACGATATAGCCAGGAATTGCGCTAGACCTCCTTGGTGCAGACAAAACCAGGTCCAACCAGCTACCTCCCACCCATCGGGAAACAAACAACAATTATGAAGTGTTGGTTGAGGGTCTGCGCAACCACCCCTTGACTCCACCACCTATTTGCCCATTTGGCCACTGCCTCCAGGTTTTCCGCCATGCCTGGCAGCAGACCACACAGGACCATTGGGTCCTGGAAATAGTTCAGTCCAGTTATTCCATCCCTTTTATATCCTACCCTCCTACCCTTCCCCCTTCCCTGTCCCTCTTCAGGGACCCCTCTCATGAGCACCTACTTCGCGCAGAAGTGGTTCATTTTCTATAGCTAGGTGCAGTGGAACCTGTGCTGACACAACATCGAGGAAAAGTGTTCTACTCCCACTACTTTCTGACCCAAAAGAAGAGTGGGGGATGGAGACTGAACATATTCATACATGTACAGAAATTCAAGATGGTCACAACTGGGCACAATAATACCCACGCTGGAACAAGGGGATTGGTTCACAGCCCTCAACCTACAGGACGCCTATTTTCACATATCCATTCATCCAGCACACAGACACTTCCTGCGATTCACACTCGGACACAACCATTTTCAAAACAGGGTACTCCCTTTCGGACTCTCCACAGCACCGAGAGTATTCTCCAAGACCCTAGCTGTAGTTGTGGCCCACCTCCACAGACACGGAACCATGCTTTTCCCCTACCTAGACGATAGCCTCATCAAAGGCAGCTCATACGATGAGACATTACGAGCTACCTCTTTCGCCATCTCCCTCTTCCACAGCTTAGGTCTGCAAATAAACTTTAAAAAATCCACCCTGACACCCACAGAGCAGATCGATTTCATCGGAGCTCACCTGGACTCAATTCGAACCAGAGCCTCACTCCCACACAACAGATTCCTTGCTATTACACATCTCATACTCACACTGTCCGTTCGTCCCAGGATACAGGCAAGAATTTGCCTACAGCTTCTTGGCCACATGGCAGCCACCACCTTCGTGGTCAAGTACACCAGGCTGCACATGAGATGTCTTCAGGGTTGGCTCAACTCCAACTTCAAACCCAGCAGACACAGCTTCTGCATGATGCTAACTCCTCCAACGAATGTACTAGCTTCCCTACGATGGTGGACAAGACCAGAGAACCTCTGCATGGGCATTCCCTTCCAGCAGCACTCCCCAGCACTCATGCTCACCACGGATGCTTCCCTGATCGGATGGGGAGTGCACCTGGGGGGACACACGGCACAGGGCCTCTGGTCCCTGTCAGACACATCTGCACATAAATCTCCTTGAGCTCAGAGCAGTCAGACACACCTGCCTTCACTTTCTCTCCCCCATAAAGAACAAATCTATCTGGGTCCTTACGGACAATATAGTATGTATGTTTTACATCAACAGACTGGGGAGCACGATCGAACTCCCTGTGCATGGAGGCCATCCGGTTATGGAATTGGTGCATTCAACACCACATAGAAATTACCACTTCATACATACCCTGATGTCACAAAACAACTGCCAACACACTCAGCAGATACTTCTCTGAGGAACACAAATGGGAATTACATCCCACGATACTATGACAGCTCTTCTCCCACTGGGGCACCCCATCGATAGACCTCTTTGCCACAACCCAGAATCGCAAATGCCACCTATTTTGCTCCAGAGCGGGACTCGGGACTGCATCCCTAGGAGACCTGTTTCTCATCCCGTGGAACAACTCCTTCATGTATACCTTTCCATCGATTCCTCTGATACACAGGGTTCTATGCAAGATCAGAGATGACAAGGCCTAGGTCATACTTATTGCCCCAGCTTGGCCAAGACAGACATGGTATCCTTACATGCTACGCATGTCCATCCATCCTCCATGGTCTCTCCCCAACAGACCAGATCTGCTTTCTCAGGACAACGGCTGGCTTCTTCATCCGCAGCTCCAGAAACTCCACCTGGCAGCGTGGTTCCTTCATGGTTCCAAATAGACTGTTCTGAGCAAGTCCGGAATGTCCTCCTGCACAGTAGAAGAGACTCCACTCATAAAACTTACTTGAAAAAGTGGAAATGCTTCTCCATGTGGTGCTCCCATAAACGCTTGACGCCCCACATCGTGACCCTCCCTAAATCCTAGACTACCTTTTGAAACTAAAACAGGACAGGCTCTCGCTCAGCTCCATCAGAGTACATCTCGTGGCCCTCACCACCTTCCATGATTTGCTGGATGGATAGTCACTCTTTGCCCACCCCACAATAAAACGCTTTCTCACGGGCCTGCAAAATCTCTACCCTGAGATTCATCCATCGGCAGCCGCCTGGAATCTCAGCCTAGTTCTTCACGGTCTTATGAAACCTCCCTTCGAGTCCTTAGCTACCTCATCCCTTCTCCACATGTCTTTGAAGGTAGCTTTCTTGGTTGCCATAACATCAGCAAGGAGAGTAGGGGAAATAAGCACCCTGATGGCCTACCCTCCCTACGCAACCTTCTCTAAAGATAAAGTTACCTTGCGACCCCACCCTAAATTTCTCCCTAAGGCGGTGTCCACCTTCCACCTTAACCAACCGATATACTTACCTGCATTCTAGCCCAAACCTCATAAGACTCTGCACAAAGCTTCTCTACATACCCTCGATGTCATACGGGCAATAGCCTTTTATCTAGACAGGACTAAACCGTTTCGTAAATCCCCTTGGCTATTTGTCTCCACTACTGAGAGATCGAAGAGTGCGGCTATCTCTAAGCAACAACTTTCCAAGTGGATCTCTGACTGCATCAGATTCAGTTACCGAACTCAGAATGCCCAACCATGTGAGGGCATCAGAACTCATTCTACTCGGGCGATGTCAACATCCGTTGCCTTCCTCCAGGACGTACCTATTACTGATATCTGCAAGGTGGCCACATGGACATCTGACCACACATTTGCCAAACATTATGCTATCACACAGGATACCATGGCAGGCACCATCGTAGGCCACACAGTACTGTCTACAAGGTCACTGCCACAACTCCAAAGTCCCACCAGCCATAGTGGGTACTGCTTCACGTTCACCTGGAGTGGAGCACCCACAGGGACACCACTTGAAGAAGAAGACAAGGTTACTCATCTTGCAGTAACTGAGGTTCTTCAAGATGTGTGTCCCTGTGGGTGCTCCACTCCCCACCCTCTTCCCCTCTTCTTTGGAGTACTATTCTGACATCTCCACAGTAGAGAAGGAATCGAGGGGGCTGTGGGACTCTAAAGAGACCGCGAGACAGCAGCTAAGCACATGTGTCCTGACCAGGCACCGCTACCGAAGATCTCCTATCAACAGCGCCGGGACGCACCGTCACCTGGAGTGGAGCACCCACAGGGACACACATCTCGAAGAACCTCAGTTACTGTAAGGTGAGTAACCTTCTCTTCTCTCTCCTTATATCTTCCCAAACTCGCTGATTTGTCCCCAGACTCATGACCTCATGCTATTCTTCCCTTCCTGTAGACTTCCCATTCCCGTGTTGATTTGTATGTAAATGAAGCTTCCATTGTTTTTGATCACACCTTGCTTAATTTAAGTGGAGACAGACAGATAGATAGCTGCCTTCCCTCCTGTCTGGGAGGAAACCTGTTTCTCCCTTTGTTTGATCACAGACTTTATTCCTCACATATGATTAATACATCTTTACAATAATATTAATCGCAAATGTGTCATTAGATTTCACAAAAACCTTACTTGATACATTTTTATAATACAGTAATATTGTATATGATCAGTGGATTCAATTGCTTATAATTTGAGGTTCAGATCCCCGCAAAAGGCTAATCTCCCTCACTTGCTAGATTGAGGGCTCTGTTTATCATTTCTGTAAATGTGCCTTCTTTTTCTCTGCCTGACAGCAAGCTGGTCAGCCAAGCAAATACACATTCCATTTTCTAGGGCAGACTGGATTTATGTATTGCTTGCTGAACATAATTCTAATGCACATCCATAACTCTTTGTACACACCTCCAACATACATCATGCAAGAATAGTAACAATCAGTGAGTTATTAGTTTTACAATGATATATTACATGCCACCTTTTGGGAATATATCATGACAAGCGTGTTAGGTATAGTGAGTATATCAGTACTGGCACAAGTTGCTGACATAGAGTAGTGTCACAAGAGGCTCTCTCCTGTTTGGGGAAAAGTTGTGTAAGATGATGGCAGACAGTGCCAAACTGAAGCAGTGCCTCCACACCCCATGTAGCATATCAAGGAGAGTCTACAAGCTCACTAACACAGAGAAATATTCCTTTTGTCCATCCTCTTCACAAAAGTATCAGAGGAAAGACAGCAGGCTCTAATTTCACTGGGGAAAACCCTGGAATCGCGGATCAGAAAGCAAAGCCAGAAGTGGTACCACCACTGCCTAGGGTTTATTATGAAAAAGAGTGAATGTGCTTCTGCCCAGATCTGAATCTAGGAGATAGAATTTGCAGCTTCTCAGGAGAATGGTCTGTATTGACCACACACAAATGGCTGAGAGAGATAATGAGCTGCCAAAGGACAGATTCCAGAAAATCTAGAATCTGATATCTATGTTGGTAAGGAACACAAGGTCATCCATAGCTTAGTGTCTCCAACTACTAGGCCTTCTGGTTTTGTGCATAGGATTCACCCCGTGAGCAAGGTCCCATATCCGGTGTCTCCAGGCTTTTATCCTAAAAGTAAGGATCCAGTCATTGAAACGTATGCAGTATCAGGTGCTGGTCCCAAGCATGGTACTGAACTCCCTCAACTAGTGGTGAATCCCAGAGAATGCCTGCAAGGGTCTCCCCCTGTGCCTTTGACAACCACAGGTACTCAAAACAGGTGCTAGGCTAGTGGGGAAAGGAGCACACCTGAGACACAGAATAGCACAAGGCAATTGAAGCTCCATTGAAAGGAATCAGACCATCAAACTCTAAGAGCACAGAGCTGTCAGGCTAGCCATATGAAGGTTCCAGAGCTACCATAAAGGCCCAGGACATTTTGACCCAGTCGGACAACTCTACCACTGTGGTATACCTCATCAATCAAGGGGGAACTCAGAGCTCTACTTTGGGTGTAGAAGCAATTGAGATAAGATGGACTGTGCAGAGAAGAATCCCTCTTCCATAAGGCAATACACATCAAAGGAGAACTGAACCAGAAGTCAGACTGGCTCAGCAAACATGCTGTCAACAATTCAGAATGGTGTCTGAATCAGGAATTCTTCAATCTGATCTCACAGAATTATGGCCTTCTAGTGGTCAACCTGTTTGCCAGTCACAAGAACAGAAAGCTGCCAAAGCATTTCACTGGACAAGCAGATCCCAGATCACTGGGGACAGAGGGTCTCTCTAACAGGGCTTGCTTTATACATTTCCACTTCTTATGTTTCTAGAGAAGGTGATTCAGGAAATAAGATGAGAAGAAGGTAAGGGTTTGTCTCCACACTGGCTGAGGAGATCATGTTACTCAGATCTGGTAGACCTGGCAATGGAATCCCCACTGTATCAGTCAGTGAGACTGGACATCCATTACCAAGGTACTATCTTCCATCCAAACTCAAACCATCTCCAACTAACAGCATGGCTATTGAGAGGTAAGTGTTGATAGCCAAAATAATTGGGACTGTACTGTCTTCCAGATTATTTTTGATGCTAAAGGCGTACTCCTATATCCGGTCTAGGTTTAGCTCAGGGTGTCAAGAAAACAACAAAAAATCTGGTATTCCAGCTATTCTGGATTATCTTTATGATGGTGTGAACAAGGAGCTCCAGCCCAGCACCTTTGACTGGTGTTGGCCACAAGTAGTATCTTTATATGCAGGGTCCTCTGGTTCCTTGGCAGAGGATCGTCAAATCTCAAGATTTCTCAACTCAATAAGACTGGCTATACCTGCAGTCAGACCAGTCTTTTCTAAATGGAATCTACAACTGTTTATTGGTTGCTATCATGCCTCCTAGATGAGTTTAGGAGTCGGCAGCTTTATCCATGCAGGAATCTCATTATGTGTACTATGACAAGGGGGTAAAGACTTCCTTGCCAAAAGTGAATGCATCTTTCCATGCCTCTCAGGAGGTCAGGATGATCTTCTCTTATTTTGTCTAAAGCCACAGCATTGTACAGAAAAGCTATGGCATAATCTGGTGTTCTTAGACCACTAAAGATCTATCTTAAGCACATCATCTTGACAAGAAGATTGGGCTTCTTCTTTGCCTTCTTTTATCCAATGTGCCAAGTGCTCTGGACATCCAAACTATTTCTTTCCTTCCCAATTCACATAATTCACTGCTCACTGCTTTTTATTTGTCACAGATTGTGGGGGATACTATGTGCTAGAGTGGAAATTTTCTTACCCAATAATTTCCTCTCTAGTGGTAACATCCCCCATGATTAAGTAATTGATTCTTTTTTTGGAGTATGAGTTATGTATATAGGTAAAAGTTAGTTCAATTTTACGGTTAATAATGTTCTTAACTGACAGCTATATGAGTATCTCTACAGCTTGGGAATAACTCTCCAAGAGGCCTTGGGAGCAAAATTGTACCACTGCCAAATTCCACAGGGAAAAGGGATAGCCTATTCATAATGAATTGTGGGAGATGCTGCCACTAGAAAGTAAATTATAGAATAAGTAATTTTCCCTTTCTCGGCTCCTATGGGTAGCTATGACTGAGACTACCTCACAGAGAAAGTCTCCTTCTTGAGATTTTTAGGTAGCCTCTTAAGGAAACAGGCAAAAGGACTTGAGTCCCAGGCAGTTTATGGTGTCTCAGATTCAGTATTTACAATGTGACTATGGCTATGATAAAATACCTTTACTGGCTGTTTAGTTTGACCTTTGGCTCTGAAGTTCAGGCCAGGATTTTGGCTAGGTCTTTAAAAGAGTCTTATTTTAGTACCAAGATGGATGACACATTGTCCTGTCTTAAAAAGATTAGGGCTAAAACTAAATCTCAAGCAATGAATGTTACCCCACACAGAATATCAAAAGGTAAACAAGTATTCAGTTAATATTGATGATATAAGGGCTAGTATTACCATCACATGGTATATCCAAATCTTGGGGGGGAGCGGGAGGCGTTTTGGTTAAATCCACCTGTTTTTGCCATTGAAATCTCCCTGTGATAACAGAAATTCCTGTGATCACCAGGATACAAAACTGGAGGTATTCTTTGTTTATGTGTACTTTACACATTTACATTATTTAGAACTGCAATGGTTAACTATTCTCTTGCTATACCTTGTTTGTATTCACATTCATTTTTCTCTGTGAATAGCATTAAATTTCTTTTAAAAATATGTTATAGTAAAGTTATTTTTGAGCTGCTCTGAAGATGTCAGACAGGACTCCCCTCAAGAAACTATGTTTCACAATAAACACATTTGGCTTTCATCAGTTTAGGAGCTACAGGTTAGTCAGTAGCATTACACAAAGAGTAGCAATTACAAATGTATTTGACAGGTTTCAGAGTGGTAGCCGTGTTAGTCTGTGTCAGCAAAAAGAGCAAGGAGTACTTGTGGCACATTTATTTGGGCATAAACTTTCGTGTGCTAAAACCCACTTCATCAGATGCATGCAGTGGAAAATATAGTAGGAAGATATATATACAGAGAACATGAAAAAATGCAGGTTGCCATACCAACTCTAATGAGACTAATCAATTAAGGCAGGCTATTATCAGTAGGAGAAAAAAAAACTTTTGTAGTGATAATCAGGATGGCCCATTTCAAACAATTGACAAGAAGGTATGAGTAACAGTAGGGGAAAAATTAGCATGGGGAAATAGTAGTTTCCCCATGTGTAATGACTCATCCACTCCCAGTCTTTATTCAAGCCTAATTTAATGGTGTCTAGTTTGCAAATTAATTCCAGTTCTGCAGTTTCTCGTTGGAGTCTGTTTTTGAAGTTTTTTTTGTTGAAAAACAGCAACTTTTAGGTCTGTAATTCAGTGTCCAGGGAAGTTGAAGTGTTCTCCGACTGGTTTTTGAATGTTATAATTCTTGACGTCTGATTTGTGTACATTTATTCTTTTGCATAGTGACTGTCCGGTTTGGCCAATGTACATGGCAGAAGGGCATTGCTGGCACATGATGGCATATATCACATTGGTAGATGTGCAGGTGAACAAGCCTCTGATGGTGTGGCTGATGTGATTAGGTCCTATGATAGTATCCCTTGAATAGATAAGCCTTTTAAAATAAGCATGAATTTTTCAAAATTATTCACTTTTTTCTTATTAGTTATATGAAACTTATAAAGTACGCCATGGGCTGATGATACTTGGACCCAGTGGATCTGGAAAAACAACAGTTATAACTATGCTGATGAAGGCAATGACAGAGTGTGGGCGTCCTCATAGAGAAATGCGTATGAACCCAAAAGCTATTACTGCTCCTCAAATGTTTGGCAAACTCGATACTGCAACTAATGACTGGACAGATGGAATCTTTTCTACGCTGTGGAGGAAAACACTAAAAGCTAAAAAGGGTATGCAAATATATTGTATGTGATATGATCAAAATATCTCATCCATGCTGTGCTGAAAAAGTATCTAATATTTGCAAATGTGGTAACATACTCTCTCTTGAATGAAGAAATATAGTTATGACGAGGGATTTGAGTTCAGGTCTGTTATTAATAAGAGGTCAAATAATCAGGCTGAATCAATCTTTGATTAATAATCTTTGATAAATATTAATACAGCACAACACAGAAAGGAAGGCTATAGTTACCAAACCTATCTGGAGACTGGAAAAGTGACTGCAGCTCTGTTCATTCCCAACTCACTCCCAGGAACTCTGTTTTTTATATATTGCATATTCCTATTTATCCGAAACCCTATTATCCGAACCTCTGCATTATCCAAATCCCTTCCTTGTCTCCCAGCATGAGATCCATGAGATCCATGCTGCAGAGGACATGTGGAGGTTGGGATAATAGAGCAGGGGCCTCCAGCTGGCAGTGCGAAGAGGCAGGGGATGAAACCACCGGCTGCAAGAGAGGCCACTCTGTTGCTGAATAGCTCTTGCAGCTGCACAGGGAACCCTTTGCAGCCCTGTTGACATAGGAATGAGTGAATAGGGTCATGACAATGGAGCTACAGAGGGCTTCAGAGGCCCAGTCACTTCAACTTTCCAGTTCAGCACTGTTAATATGAATTATGCTTTGCTTTTGTAAAATTATAATCAAGATTTGTACGGATTAGTTTTAGTGGCTTTAAAATAACGTATTTTCTATTTTAATGTTAATTACTTTGATAGAATATATGGTTGCAAAATTTCTATTCCTAATAATATGTTTTTTGATCTCTAATTGAAACTATGAAATATTTTTGATGGAGGAAGGGAATCTTAGTTTCTGCAACTTTTGTTTTAAAATTTGGAATTAACGGTGTCTGAGAAAAACACAGTTCTCACTCTTAGGTTGGGTGCAGCAAGTCAGATACACTTTATTATCTCAAGCAATTGCACAGAGGGAGAGAGTGCACAGGGTTTCCCCCACCTAGACAGGTCTCTCTAAAGATAAACAATTAGAGCAAGTATTTATACCTTTATTACAGACAATAATAAGCAACAGCTACATATTGTTTATACATATTCCTTCATGACATCTTATTTTTCTCATATAGTCTACATTCTGTTCTTATCTAATACGAGGTCACAACAGCCTCTTTCACAGTTCTTTTCCAGTTGCTTCACACTATCCGCGCTTCTACACATCTTGCATTATTAAAGCTAGAGTTAGCCTGACTCCTGTTCTTTCCAGAGGCCTGCATCCAAATTCGCTTTATCTACTTCCACAATGGTAATATCATAAACAGAATTACAGGCCAACATTTTCAAGCTTGGGTGCCTAAAATTAGGCACCTACATCCATATATATTCACCTAAATAAAAGTGGTCCGATTTTTTTAGAGTTGCTGTTCACCCACAGCTCTTGTTGACTGAAGTGGAAGCGGTGAGTAATCCGCACCTTTTATTAGGCCACTTTTATTTAGCTGCTTAAATGTAGATAGTTTCCCCATTTTAGGCACCCAAGTTTGAAAATTTTGGCCTTTAGAACTATATAGGATATTATATGAAGGCAGATACTTGGTTTCGAGAGAAAAGTGTTTAAATTGCTGTTGATTTACAGTAGCGGTGCTTCTCAGCCAAGTTCAGGGAGTTCAGTGCCATCCAGTCTGCTACAATGGAACTGTGGAGGCAATGCCAGAAGAGAACAAGGTTTCTTACTTACAGTAACTCTTGTTTGCTGATCGTATTCCTCTGGTGAGCCACACTGACCCTTGCTTTTCCTTCCCTTTAACTTCGGAGCCCAACTCCATTGGGCTTCAAGAGGCAGAGAGGAACAGTTTAAAAAGTCTGGGTTATTTATAATTGCCTTTGTGATGTGGGGTTAGAAGACATGCATCTATCCCCCAACGGCCAGCTACTGCTTCAAAATTGGTTCCCTGGATAGGTATTCAATTCCTACAGCGGGGCTTTGTCGAGTCAATGCTATTGGAAGACAAGAGTTCTCCTTTTACTGATTTTCCATATGCATATTCCACTTACGGTGTGCATGCATCTCATACATCTGACATTGGAGTCTTTATGGCCGTAAGTGCTCCTTGTGGCTGAACATCCACTCCAAGTTTCTTGATGCTCCACACTGAGAACATGAAAGGTCAGAGCAGGCCAACCATTATTCAGTTACTCTTACCACCTCCTGGCTTCGAGACAGCTGCTCAGTCTGTTACAAGAAAAGGAGTACTTGTGGCACCTTAGAGACTAACAAATTTATTAGAGCATAAACTTTCGTGAGCTACAGCTCACTTCATCAGTATGCATCCGATGAAGTGAGCTGTAGCTCATGAAAGCTTATGCTCTAATAAATTTGTTAGTCTCTAAGGTGCCACAAGTACTCCTTTTCTTTTTACGGATACAGACTAACATGGCTGCTACTCTTAAACCTGTCAGTCTGTTACTTCAGTGAACTCCTATCCCCTTTTCTCTGTCTTTGTATATACATTTTATAATCAGTAGTAGTTAGCTTGTTGCCCATTTGGTATGTTATTTGTATTTAGCTTGGGTTATTTTTTAAGGAAATTATCTTTACTCTTGATACTGAGATGGCCTCTTTTAAGTCTCTCAGTTTTAAGTAATGCTCATGAATGATGAACATTGAGAAGCTGGATATGAGTCAACAGTGTGCCCTTGTTGCCAAGAAGGCCAATGGCATTTTGGGATGTATAAGTAGGGACATAGTCAGCAGATCGAGGGATGTGATCGTTCCCCTCTATTCGACATTGGTGAGGCCTCATCTGGAGTACTGTGTCCAGTTTTGGGCCCCACACTACAAGAAGGATGTGGATAAATTGGAGAGAGTCCAGCGAAGGGCAAAAAAATAATTAGGGGTCTGGAACACATGACTTATGAGGAGAGGCTGAGGGAACTGGGATTGTTTAGTCTGCAGAAGAGAAGAATGAGGGGGGATTTGATAGCTGCTTTCAACTACCTGAGAGGTGGTTCCAAAGAGGATGGTTCTAGATGATTCTCAGTGGTAGAAGATGACAGGACAAGGAGTAATGGTCTCAATTGCAGTGGGGGAGGTTTAGGTTGGATATTAGGAAAAACTTTTTCATTAGGAGGGTGGTGAAACACTGGAATGTGTTATCTAGGGAGGTGGTAGAATCTCCTTCCTTAGAAGTTTTTAAGGTCAGGCTTGACAAAGCCCTGGCTGGGATGATTTAATTGGGGATTGGTCCTGCTTTGAGCAGGGGGTTGGACTAGATGACCTCCTGAAGTCCCTTCCAACCCTGATATTCTATGATTCTATGATTCTAAAGTGCTTATTTTGTTTGGGAGAATTGCACATCCCTGGCAACTGTACAATTTGTAGGTCCTTTACTGATAGGAGGGAGGCTCACCTACAAATATTTTTAATGGGCAGATCCATGAAACCATCTTCAGAGCTGGGGTCCTTTGACCCTTCTATTTATGACCTGGTAAGTTATAGGAGTGCTCCAGGGAATAAGAGGTCTACAACATCTGAAATCCCATCAGCTGCTTCTTTAGCCCAGAATCTGAGAAAGACTGATAGTGTTCCTGCTGTGAAGAAGGGGCATGGTCAGGAAAATATGAGAGGCAGCTCTCCAATCAGTTTCTCCTCAGAAAAGAAAGTGGCTTCAAATGCACTGTTCCACTCAAGAGAGATTTTGCTGCCCCATGTGGCCTCAGCTCTGAAATACCAAGCGAAAACAGTGTCTAGTACAGTGTCATCTCATGTTTCCTTCTCACCGAGCTTGTTACCAACTACTGTAACTCCAACTCTGGTGCTATCTACTTCTGCTGCTCCAGTACTGCAGCCTTCATCACTTGCTCCAGTACCACTGTTTCTCCTAATTAATGTGCTTTACATTAATAACAATATACCTGGCACTGGAGGATCTACCCATTTTGCAGGAACAGGCTTCTCAGTCTGAGATCCTACTATGGAGTTGCCAATCTTTCTGCTGACTTATTGGGACCTACCATAATGATGTTGTCTTCCTTGGATGAGGCTGTGCTTTCTCCCATTATGCTACAGATAGATGATTTCAAGAGTTTTCAAGACTAGTTAAAATCCATTTGGAAGAGGTTCAGGAGCCTACTCATAACTCATTGATGTTATCCAATCCTTGTCTGCTGTTTCCAATTAATAAGTTGTAACAGGGAGCCATCTCTGATTAGTATGCTGCCCTCCTTTCCAGGGCTTGTCCTGTTGGCTGGGAGAGAGGAGAGACTTGCTGCACCCTGTAAAACAAGAATCCTGGTCCCAGGACCTAAAAGGAGCGGAAGCACAGGATTTTTCCCATACACTAATTGTTCCTCCAGGACCACTTCCTCTCTCCCAGGATCTGATTCTGCCATTTCATAGGCCCTCATATACATCCATATTCCTGTCATACAATGGAACAGGGGTTCTCTGAGGGTTCTACTACCCTCAAAGGGGATGGACCATCTCTGTTTCATGAGGCCATTATAGACCCTGCAAAAATTCTTTGGCAGATTCCCACTTCAGCAGCTTCAGTGTCCTGAAAATCAGACACATATCACATTCCCTCTAAGAGAGATGAACTCTTTTATTCCTACCTGGTGCATGGTTCCCTGGGTGATGACAGCTCAAATGAGAATTCCAGGCAACAATTCAAAACCACGCCGAAAGACTGGGAGCCAAAGCGATGAGATTTCTTTAGTCAAAAATCTTATTAGTTGGCCAGTTTACAGTTTGGGACTGCAGATTGTCAGTTTATGTACTATGTGACTGGCAGATAGATAATGTGACACCAATTTTTGAAAAAATCTCAAGAGGTGATCCTGGCAATTACAGACCAGTGAGCCTAATTTCAGTACCAGGCAAATTAGTTGAAACTATAGTAAAAAACAGAATTATCAGACACATGCATCAACATGATGTGTTGAGGAAGAGTCAACACAGCTTTTGTAAAGAGAAATCATTCCTCACCAAACTATTAGAATTCTCTAAGGGGGTCAACAAGCATGTGGACAAGGGTGATCCAGTGGATACAGTGGACTTGTAGTTGCAGAAAGCCTTTGACAAGGTCCCTCACCAGAGGCTCTTAAGCAAAGTAAGCAGTCATGGGATAAGAGGGAAGGTCCTCTCATGGATAAGTAACTGGTTAAAAGACAGGACAAAAAGGGCAGAAGTAAATAGTTTTTAGAATGGAAAGTGATAAATAGTGGTGTCCCCCAGGTATCTGTACTGGGACTAGTGCTGTTCAACATACTCATAAATGATCTGGAAAGAGGGGTAAACAGTGAGGTAGCAAAATTTGCAGATGATACAAAATTACTCAAGATAGTGAAGTCCAAACCTGACTGCAAAGAGTTACAAGGGAATCTCACAAAAATGGGTGATTGGGCAACAAAATGGCAGATGAAATTCAGTGTTGATAAATGCAATGTAATGCACATTGGAAAACGTAATCCCAACTATAAATACAAAATGATGGATCTAAATGATCTGTTACCACTCAAGAAGGAGATCCTGGAGTCATTGTGTATAGTTCGCTGAAAACATCCACTGAGTGTGCAATGGCAGTCAGAAAAGCTAACAGAATGTTAGGAATCATTAGGAAAGGGATAGATAATAATACAGAAAATATCATAATACCACTATATAAATCTATGGTATGCCTACACCTTGAATACTGCATGCAGTTCTAGTCACCCCATCTCAAAAAAGATATATTAGAATTTAAAAAGATACAGAGAAGGGCAATAAAATGATTAAGGGTCTGGAACAGATTCCATACGAGGAGAGATGAAAAACACTGGGACTTTTCAGTTTGGAAAAAAGATGACTAAGAGGGGATATGATAGAGGTCTATAAAATCATGAATTGTGTGGAGAAAGTGAATAAGAAACTGTCATTTACTCTTTCACATAACACAAGAACTAGGGGTCAACCAATTAAATTAATAGGCAGCAGTTTACAACAAACAAAAAGAAGTACTTCTTCATACAATGCATAGTCAACCTGAAGAACTCAGTGCCAGGTGATGCTGTAAAGGCCAAAACTATAACGGGGTTCATAAAAGAATTAGATAAGTTTCTGGAGGATAGGTCCATCAATGGCTATTAGTCAAGCTGATCAGGGATGCAACCCCATGCTCTGGGTATCCCTAGCCCCTGAATGCCAGAAACTGGGACTGGAGGATACAGGATGGATCACTCGATGATTGCCAGTTCTGTTCATTCCCTCTGAAGCACCTGGCAATGGCTACTGTTGAAAGACAGGATATTGGGCAAGATGGATCATTGGTCTGACCTTATATGGCCAAAATAAAATAACCTAAGAGTCTTCTGACTCAAACACTTCCTCCTCCACTGAGGAAGGGGAGCTCTCAGATTCAGGCTCTGAGCAGACCAAGAAAAAATATGAAGCAAAAGTTTTTTCCCTCCAGAAATGTTTGAAACCTGGTGCAAAAATGTTGCATAATCCTGAGTAAGTGGTAAAGGACAAGCCTAAAAGCAAGTACCAGCATTCTAAATCCTCACCTGAGATAGCTGTCCTGCTGCATTTATCCTTCCAGGATGTGAACAGAGAAGAGTGTGAAACCTCTGGGAAAGGTAAACGAATAAGCAGATATGCAAGTTGTAAGAGCACACACAGACTACATCTTTGGTGAATGCAGGGCTGGTTATGGTATGTTACCATCAAGCATCATCTGGATATGCTTCTGTGTGTACCTCCACTAGTACTCTTCTCCCTGAAACTCACAGTCATACCAAAGGTCAATGTCAGGCCTACTCCTCCATCTGGACTAAGTTAACTAATGGAATCAAGAACACAACAAAATTGCTAAGGATCCTGCTATTCCACTTTTTTTTTTGGACTTTCTTCAGGGAAGGCATAGACCAGGATATTCAGCCCAGCTTCATAGCACCAGTAGTATCCTATTTGCAGGATCCTTCTGGTTCCTTGACAGAGAACCTTGAGGTATCCAGATGTCTCAGAGCAGTCAGACTAACTAAACCTGTGGTTAGATCTATCTTTCCTAGGTGGGACCTACCATTGCTGTTAAAAGCCCTAACCACACACCATTTTAAGCCTCTGACATCAATATCTCCATTCTACCTATCCATCAAAAACTGTTTACTGGTCGCCTTCACACCTGCTAGATGAGTTTCTGAACTGGCAGTTTTATCCATGCAGGAATCCCACTGTGTGTTCCATGATGACAAGGTGATGCTAAAAATCCCAGAATTGTCCTTGCCTAAGATGAATTCACCTTTCCATGCCTCACAGGAGTCGTCCTCCCTTCATTCTGTCCAAAGCCATAGCACCTGACAGAAAAGCTGTGGCACACTTTAGAAGTTTGAAGAGCACTAAAGATCTATATCAAGTGCACCTAAGTGATCAGAATATTGATCTTCTTGTTTGGCCACTTTCATCTGAAGTGCCAAGGGCTCAGGTTATCTAAGCTATTGGTAGCTAAATGGATCAAGCCGTGCATCATAGAGTCATAGAATGTGTCAGATGCTCTTGTTCCAGACAGCATCAAGGCACACTTCACAAGATCCGTGGAGACTTTGTGGGAAGAAAGAGCTTGTGCTTCCACCACAAAGACCTGCGGGGCAGCAACATGGTTGTTGGTTTATATCTTTATTACACACTGTACAGTGGACATTTTGTCCTCTGCAGAGGCCTCCTTTGGCAGGATGCTGCTGCAGGTAGTGGTCTAGTAATAGCATTGCCATTTTAGGCAATTAACTCTGGGGGTCTTTCCTGTCTCATTCCGTTTTTCTTATCCCTCCCTACTTCTTTTCACTGCTCGCTACTTCTCATACATATCAAAATTATGGGAGATGTTGGGCTGCAGAATGGTAAATTTCCTAATTTTCTTTCTGCTAACATCATTTCCCACAATTCTACCCTCCCTGCCTGGCTTCCTAGGGACAGTATTTAATTTTGATAGTTTTGCTTTAGTCCATAGCTTACTGTACATAGTTCTCATTGAAATTAATGTTACTAATCATATTCTGTCGGTTTTACACAGCTTTGGAACGAATCATCTGGCAGCAGGCTGGAGAAGGGGCATGGCTGGCATTAGCTGTGCTACAGCTTTGAATTGCCTCTGGAAAATGTAGACAGGAGGAGACTAGCCCGTATGTATCACAATTGTGGCAGACATTGCGAGTAGAAATAAAATTACTAAGTAAGAAATTTACCTATCTCACTGTGTGAGAACCTGTTTTGAAGTGGCCAAAGTGGAACCTCCTGCTTCTCTCAGAACTCACTCCACCAGCCCTCAGGCAGTCTCAGCAGCATCTGTGAGGAATATTTTGATTATGCACATACGTAAAGCAGTCACCTGAGGTTTTATTCATACATTTACGATGCATTATGCAATCACTGAAACCTCCAGATCAGATGCTGCATTTGGTAAGACTTTTACAATCCCTATTCTCCTAAGACTCTGAGCCTCACCATAAGTAGAATATGCATATGGACAATCACTCAGAAAAGAAAGGAAAGTTACTTATCTGGGTAATTGGAGTTTTTCAAGTTGTGATGTCCATATCGATATTCCATGACCTGCCTTCTATTCCCTTTACCTTGGAGTTCTGTATCACTAGGATTCTGCAGCAGAAAGGAAACTGTGTAGTGATTGACCCATTCTGTTCTTTTATGCCCTTGGTGTGGGGCATGAGGACCCTCGGCATATATGTGTGGCCATAACAGGTACTGCTGGCCAAAAGACAGATCAACAGTGCCTGCACATCATAAGTGGAATATGCATATGGACAGCACATCACAAAGAATTCCAGTTACTGTATAGGTAAATAACTTTACTATAGGTAAGTAACTCCTTTTATACATATAGCTTAGCTATTTAAAATATCCTCCTTTGAATATATTTTGTTCCCATTTTGATGTAAAAATGTGAATTCTTTCTGTTTTGATTGTTTCCAGGTGAGAATATCTTTCTGATTTTAGATGGTCCTGTGGATGCAATTTGGATTGAGAATCTAAATTCTGTTTTGGATGATAACAAGACTCTGACTCTAGCTAATGGTGATAGAATTCCTATGTCTCCTACGTGTAAACTGTTATTTGAGGTTCACAACATTGAGAATGCCTCTCCTGCAACAGTTTCTAGAATGGGCATGGTCTACATCAGTTCTTCTGCCCTCAACTGGAGACCAATTTTACAAGTAAGGTTAAGACGGAGGGGAAGGGTATTACTTATTAATTTTATTTTGTTGTACTTTGTATGTAGACAAATTTTATGCTTTTTTATTTTATTTTGCAGGCATGGCTAAAGAAACGTACACCTCAAGAAGCTGATATTTTACAGAATTTATATGACAGAATCTTTGAAGAAGCATATACATACATGAAACTAAACCTTAATCCAAAAATGGAGCTTTTAGAATGTAACTACATTATGCAGGTAGAACAGATATTGCCATCTAAATTATTTTGTGTTTTTGCATGAATTCATTGTTTAAAATCAAGTATGCAGAAACAGCAAAAAGAACATTCACTTCCTTGAGTACTGATTAAAGTGGCAATAAAATTCCTTTTCAAAGGAATATACCCTGGGAGCCCCACATAGGCTTCTTCTATCTGTTGGAGTTGTATCTTCAATAAGTTCAGATGCTCATGACTGTTCTAGAACGATGTTTTCCCTATTATAACCATGCTTGCCATTCCAGTAATGGGTTTTCTTCTGCACTGTGTCTACAACATGTAGGATCAGACCTATTGATCACACTAAGTAAATTTCACTCCCTCTTTTGAGAAAAGTTCCTGTTCATTCAGCCTGCTGGCAGCTTCAGTATTATTTACATTTGTTGCCCCACGCTACACAGCAAATGAAAACTTTTAAAAGTTCTGAGTCAAAATACTTTTATCTTAAGGCTTTCTCTCCTTTTGGGGTACCAAGATCTCTTGCATGCAACATCTCTTCTCCTGAGCTAAGATCCAACATGACAGAAAAACCCTAGCAAATGAAGAGGAAAGCTGGAAGATGCCTCCCCAATTCAGTTACCGTCCAGGCTTGCTTAGTGGGGAAAATTTTGCTCCTTCTGCTTTAACAATGATTTTTCTTCATTTGGATTACCAAGTCCTTTGCCAGGGTTGCCACTGCTGCATCAACTGTAGGGAGGATGAACAGAGAATCTTTGGGTTCTAGAATCCTTCTAGAATTTCAAGGTTTCCCAAATTAGCTTCTCTTGTGTCAGGAGTTTCCCATTTATTAAGTTATTTGAAGGGTGAATATAGTAAGACAGCAAATCAAATTCTATTTTAATTTTGGATGGAAGGTATTCCCTTTTGTATTTAGCCTGCTTATCCTCTTTGTTTGACTTGCTGGCTCAGCATTATGATGATCTAAAACGGAGAGTTCCCCTTGTTCAGGGGAGAAGCTAGAACTCGTGGAACAAGATGGAGACCTAGAAAGGCTTTGGGGTTTTTACCCCATGTTACTGGGATCCCAGTAGGGGCCAGCTGTGGTCACTCAATTAGGGTGAACTGCAAAGAATGGGGCAGACAATCCCCAAAAAGCTGGTGGATATTCCAATACTTAGATTTACCAAGACAGCATAAAAAGCTTCTGTTTATACCTTACTGGTTACTCAGAAGTCCAAACAACACAGTTCCCTTAAAGTGATCCAGCCTCAGGCCTCCATCCAGGTACCTAAGTCAAATATGATGATTTCTGAAAATCTTATTTCATCATATAGAAGAAAAGGTTCTACCAATCCCAAAGGATCAGACACATTACCTCCCAGGTTAATGAATGTTTCAGATCTTACCCAAATACACGCAAACAGGCAATTCTTATTAACTAAACTAAAATTTATTAAAAAACAAAAGAGAGAGAGAGAGTACGGTTAAAAGATCAATATACATATAGACATGAGTTTAATTCTTGAGGTTCAGATTCATAGCAGAGATGGTGAGCTTTGTAGTTGCAAAGAGTTCCTTTAGAATGTAGTTCATAGGTTATGGTCCAACGTCCAATATCATTTCAGGGCATTCCACCTTAGGACTGGGATCTCGGTCCTTATGGCTTAAACTTCCCCTCTATGAAGCCTCAAGCAGATCTGAGATGACAGAATCAGGACCTTTTACAGTCTTTTATACAGTTTTCTAGCATCCATTTGACCATACAGTCCTTGGTAAGGAATAGGCTTTTGATGTAACCTTCTGTTTTCTAAACACCACCAGTAATTAGTTACACAAATTAACATAGGGTAATTTATTCATTAGGCAGTCTATTTCAAACTTGAAAGAGAAATATAGACAATGACATTATTTTACCCAAGATTCTTCTAAATGTTAATATTCCCTTTTGATCTCTGAATGAGTAGCTATGGTGACAGACAGGAACTGTCTGTTTACACTCTAAGATACACACAATTAGTATCACTTCTAACTTCTAACAATATAGGTTTGCATTTCAAAGTTCTAGCCTATTTAGCATGAATGGCCCTAATTACAATTCCCATACCTTTCTACATGACTTTAAAGATTGGCTTTGGGTCAGCCAGCCTGCAAGCTGTTTAACCCGTTCTGGCCATGAGTTATACTTTGTATAAGATTCGTTGCAATTATATAACAGTGGTAGCAATATGATTTGCATGGTTATATTTTAATCAGACAACGTCACAGCCCAAGTTTTTGGATTTTTTTTTTTAGCCTTTTGGAAAGAGGGTGGTCATTCCTGTTAAGTGACCAGTCTCTTTTCTTGTCTGGTGTTCCCTTGTGGGTTTCAGAGTAACAGCCGTGTTAGTCTGTATTCGCAAAAAGAAAAGGAGTACTTGTGGCACCTTAGAGACTAACCAATTTATTTGAGCATGAGCTTTCGTGAGCTACAGCTCACTTCATTGGATGCATACTGTGGAAACTGCAGAAGACATTATATACACAGAGACCATGAAACAACACCTCCTCCCACCCCACTCTCCTGCTCGTAATAGCTTATCTAAAGTGATCATCAAGTTGGGCCATTTCCAGCACAAATCCAGGTTTTCTCACCCTCCGCCCCCCCCCACACAAACTCACTCTCCTGCTGGTAAGTGGTCACTTTGGATGGGCTATTACCAGCAGGAGAGTGAGTTTGTGTGGCGGGGGGGGCGGAGGGTGAGAAAACCTGGATTTGTGCTGGAAATGGCCCAACTTGATGATCACTTTAGATAAGCTATTACGAGCAGGAGAGTGGGGTGGGAGGAGGTATTGTTTCATGGTCTCTGTGTATATAATGTCTTCTGCAGTTTCCACAGTATGCATCTGATGAAGTGAGCTGTAGCTCACGAAAGCTCATGCTCAAATAAATTGGTTAGTCTCTAAGGTGCCACAAGTACTCCTTTCCCCTTGTGGGTTGTAGCCCGTAGGGCAGAGGGTGAGAGGGTTAGGTGCTCTACATCAAGTAAATCAGTTACATACCTGAGAAAGGGATGGAACCTAGGAGCTTTTCCCTGTTTGAGGTGCATTGGAACACTGGGATCAGTGTGAGTTTTGGACTCACACCTGGGAGACTACTTGATTGGTGAGTACTGCCTAGTTTGTGAAGATGTTTGAAGGCTTCTCAGTTGGTGTGGAGGGAAGCAGAGACATCAATAAGTCATGCAGTCTTCTGGAACTTTTTTGTGCGTGCGCACATGCTTGTGGACACCTGCATTCTCTCTCAGGTGATTTGGCGCTTTCTCTCTTGTATTTTGGCACGTTTCAATGTATTTTTTTCTTTTAAAGATGGAAGGAGTCCGAGTGTTTTCAAACAATGTATTGATTTGTTTTTGGCAGAAAAATGTCTGTTACAGATGAGCATTATTTTTTCATCTGCTGCCATAGATTTAAAGATTATGACCTAGGAGATTCACAAAAGGTCTTAGACACCTAACTGCCACTGTGATTCACAAAACCTCCACTCAGCTGCTGCCAAACCCTGTGTGAGCACCTAAACTCACTCAGTGTGCAAATCTTTTGCTGTAAAAGTTCGCTAGGTGCCCATGTTACTGCCTCTGAGCATGCATGCTGCAGCCTCACACCTCTGCCTAACTTGCCTGAGGGACCTGATATAATAAGTATGCTCAGACCTTGCCTAAAAGATCAGTGAGCTTACACAAAATGGCTAGATGATAATGATGGGCCAGGAGTACTTGTGGCACCTTAGAGACTAACACATTTATTTGAGCATAAGCTTTCGTGGGCTACAGCCCACTTCATTGGATGCAAAGAATGGAACATATAGTAAGAAGATATATATATATATACACATACAGAGAATATGAAAAGCTGGAGTAAGAGGCTAATTAATTAAGATGAGCGATTGTCAGGAGGAGAAAAAAAATTTTGTAGAGATACTCAAGATGGCCCATTTAGACAGTTGCCAAGAAGGTGTGAGGATACTTAACTTAAGGAAATAGATTCAATATGTGTAATGACCCAGCCACTCCCAGTCTCTATTCAAACCCAAGTTAATGGTATCTAGTTTGCATATTAATTCAAGCTCAGCAGTTTCTCGATGGAGTCTGTTTTTGAAGCTTTTCTGTTGCAAAATTGTCACCTTTAAGTCTGTTACTGAGTGGCCAGAGAGGTTGAAGTGTTCTCCTACCGGTTTTTGAATGTTATGGTTCCTGATGTCAGATTTGTGTCCGTTTATTCTTTTGCGTAGAGACTGTCTGGTTTGGCCAATGTACATGGCAGAGGGGCATTGCTGGCACTTGATGGCATATATCACATTGGTAGACGTGCAGGTGAATGAGCCCCTGATGGCGTGATTAATGTGATTAGGTCCTATGATGGTGTCACTTGAATAAATATGTGGACAGAGTTGGCATCGGGCTTTGTTGCAAGGATAGGTTCCTGGGTTCGTGTTTTTGTTGTGTGGTGTGTGGTTGCTGGTGAGTATTTGCTTCAGGTTGGGGGGCTGTCTGTCAGTGAGGAGTGCTCTGTCTCCCAAGATCTGTGAGAGTGAGGGATTGTTTTTCAGGATAGGTTGTATGGGCCAATAATTCTTTTAGTATCTATCCACAGTGGAACAGCTTCAACAGAAAAGAATGGGGGAGCCCTATATCAGAATATCCTATAGCACAATAATTAGGGCACTCACCTCAAATGAAGCAGATCCTAGTTTAATTCTCTTCTGCCCCTCAGGTAGAGGGGGGACTTGGACAAAGGATCTCTCACATCCCCGCTGAGTACTCTAATCACTGGGTTAAAAGTTATTAGATGGGCATCACTACCACCTCCTCCTCGCCATCTGCCTGGGCTTCTTGCTGAAATGGGGTAGGTGCCTAAAGCCAGAACAGGGTTTACTGCTGAACATCCCAAGCAGAGGAGGTGCCTTTCTGCAGCCTGACCTTAGGTACCCATCTCCAAGAGAAGGGTGAGGCTTAGCACACACCCTTTAGCTTGGAGTCTCCCACAGCCTGTCTTAGGCGCGGAGCTGCATAGCATGCTGGCTTTTGTGAATCCTATTCGGAGATGCCTGTCTCTCCTCATACATTGTATAGGGAGCCTAGGTGCCAGACTCAAGCTGTCATAAATATAAGGGGAAGGGTAAACCCCTTTAAAATCCCTCCTGGCCAGAGGAAAAATCCTCTCCCCTGTAAAGGGTTAAGAAGCTAAAGGTAACCTCGCTGGCACCTGACCAAAATGACCAATGAGGAGACAAGATACTTTCAAAAGCTGGGAGGAGGGAGAGAAACAAAGGGTCTGTGTGTCTGTCTATATGCTGCTTTTGCCAGGGATAGACCAGGAATGGAGTCTTAGAACTTTTAGTAAGTAATCTAGCTGGGTATGTGTTAGATTATGATTTCTTTAAATGGCTGAGAAAAGAATTGTGCTGAATAGAATGACTATTTCTGTCTGTGTGTCTTTTTTGTAACTTAAGGTTTTGCCTAGAGGGATTCTCTATGTTTTGAATCTAATTACCCTGTAAGGTATCTACCATCCTGATTTTACAGGGGTGATTCCTTTACTCCTATTTACTTCTATTTCTATTAAAAGTCTTCTTGTAAGAAAACTGAATGCTTTTTCATTGTTCTCAGATCCAAGGGTTTGGGTCTGTGGTCACCTATGCAAATTGGTGAGGATTTTTACCAAACCTTTCCCAGGAAGTGGGGTGCAAGGGTTGGGAGGATTTTGGGGGGAAAGGCGTGTCCAAACTATGTTTCCCAGTAAACCCAGTTAGAGTTTGGTGGTGGCAGTGGTTATTCCAAGGACAAAGGATAAAATTAATTTGTACCTTGGGGAAGTTTTAACCTAAGCTGGTAAAAGTAAGCTTAGGAGGTTTTCATGCAGGTCCCCACATCTGTACCCTAGAGTTCAGAGTCGGGGAGGAACCTTGACACAAGCTTTGTGAATCCCAGTGTTTCTCTAGTCACCTAAAAGTTAGGTGACAACATTTCTTTGTGAATTTAGTCCCCATAAATACCTTTAAAAATCTAGCTGATTGATTTACAGGGAGACAGTCACTTTTGAAAATGAGACTTGGGCTCCTAAGTCACTTAGGTTCCTTTGAAAATTTTACCCATGGTTATATATATAGCTTTACTCTGTATTTCCTTGTTATAATTTTGAGTTTGACATTGTCCTTTAGCAACCTTGACTGGTTTTCAAAATGAGTTTTTAATGTCTGAATATATATGAAGCTAAAAACTGACTGTCATATTTTCTTAATGCTGTTTTTTGTATATTTCCAGTCTATTAATCTTTTGGAGGGTTTGATACCCTCAAAGGAAGAAGGCGGTATTTCATCTCCAGCACATCTTCATAAATTGTTTGCTTTTGGATTAATGTGGAGTTTAGGTGCTCTTCTGGAGTTGGATAGCAGGGATAAACTGGAAGCCTTCATTCGAGCAAACGATAGCAAATTAGATTTGCCAGAAATCCCTAAAAACACCAATCAAACAATGTATGAGTTTCATGTTACTGATTATGGTAAGAGAAAACACATTGACATTCTTTTTGATAATTAATGACATTTTCAAATAAATAAGGTTGGTTCAAAATATAAAAGTACTCTATAATTACATATTATTTGGTCACATGGTCAGAGCTTTCCTTTCTTGCTAAGACCCTATTGGAACACTAATCTTATGGAATCTGAATGCAAGTTATGTATGTGGAGGTATACAGTGGGGAGGAGTTGAGGTCTTTTTTGAATTAATAATAATTTTTTATACCTCTTGTTTTTAATTTAGTTTTCATGGATTCTTCCTATTGAGGTACCTTAATTAGTCTACAGCATAGGTAATTTTTGAGCATGTTATTTCTGTTAGATTAATTTTACTTTATCTTTTACATTTTTTCTAAAATAAACAGTATTGGTTCTCCTTTGACTTATTGTGCACATATACATTCCACTGTAGGTGTATGTACACCCAATGCATTCGAGTCAAAGACTTTTGCTAGTAGTACTACTAGGCAATGCATATGCCACTTCCTCATGCACTGAGATGAGAGTATAAAAGGGGTATGTCCACCCACTCCCTCTCAATTCCTTCACCCCCATGGCAAGAGTTGAAGCCCACTCATAGCATTTGCTTTGATTAACTAGCATTTCAAAATTCCTGTAGCATACATAGTTATAGATAGTATTTAGCGTAGTATAGTTAGGTTAATTGGTCGTAGTATTTAGTAGGTAAATACACCAGGTATTATGGAAAAAATCCCCAGGTTTCCAGCAGTGTGGAACGCATAGGGCTGTTTTCCCTGTTACAGAAAGGCATTAAAGCGGCTTGATTTGCTTTTGTGAGGACCATGTGAGGGACAAATGCTCCCTATGGCGCACCACTTATGGCATGTGGATGGCGCAGGGCTTCTGAAAGTGTGCTGGGCTTCCTGGGCAGCTCCTTACCACCACCCAGCTTTTGGACAGGCCAGGAGGCAGGGCCATGGTGGGAAGGGGAGGCACAGAGGGTGGGGCCCCATGACAGGGGGGATGTGGAGGGCCCAAATGTTCTTTGTGCATAGGGCCCCAATAAATCTTAATCCACCTGTAGTAAAGGGGCATATAATTGCTCCATCCATTGAGCCTGAAGGAGGGTGGTTATCACACCCATCAGCTTTTAAGGGGGGTTGTGACCTTCTAGCTGAAAGATTCTCTTGATGGCAGCCATTAACAGCTTCATAAAAATACAAAAGGAAACCTGAACATGAGGTCCAATTGGTTAAGCAGACAAACAGTAGATCTGTTGGAATGATTCCTCAACCAGAAAATATTTTATCAGATCTTAGACCAGTTGGGTGATGTGAGGCTCTGTCTATTGGCAACAAATAGAAATATCAAAGAACCAAGAAGCTAGCCAACCCCAGCTGCAAACTCCCATTCCAACAGTGTAGGGAACACATTTAAAAATGTAGCATTTTAAAAGTTATTCCTTTCTGCAATCATAGCTTCAAGTTGCTGCACCAAGAAAGAGTTGGTTAGCTCACCATCTCCTTTTGGTTTGTGGCAGAGACATGGAATAAATTTGAAGCCTTCCTACATACCCTGCATTTCCTTATCCTCTTGGTAGGAGGCACAGAAGTTAAAGGCTTCTCTTTGAGTCTGACAACTTCACTCCCCAGACAGCTCCTTCTGCTACTGAACTACCTGCTGCTGAGCTGTCTTTGGGTCTACTGCAGAGAGGAGAAAACACAATATTTTGACTAGTGGAGCTACTAAATGCAGACAGAGTATTATTAGGTACTATATTCTCCATTTGTTGCTCTCTTTAGGTGACTGGCAACATTGGAATAAAAGAGTTCAGGAATATGTTTATCCAACAGAAAGTATCCCAGATTATGCATCTATTCTGGTTCCAAATGTAGATAATGTCAGAACTCAGTTTTTGGTAGAAACAATTGCTAAGCAACACAAAGTAAGTACACTATTTCTTATTTAATTGCAAAGCTAATATATATGGCGTAACATAAAGAGGCTTCCTGTCATAAAACAGGGATGTGATAATCCCTCTTTATATTCTCTGTCTCTACTCAGATTTGGTCAGGTTGTACATTTATTTAATTGTATTTACATTATTTTCATTATCTACAAATTTGCCACTCACAAGCGTCTCTTCGTCCACATAAAACACTTAAAATAAAGCTCATTATGTAAAAGATCAATAGAATTAGTCATACACACACAAAAAAAATGTTAAATATAATCCAAATAATCCCTGCCATTTTTTCCTCTCAGGAAAAAGGCTAAAGGAGATTTTAACATCAGTTTCTGAGTATCAACAGACTAGTGCTCTCTTAGATGAATTGGGAAGGTGGATTTCAGAGTCAAGGGACATCCGCTGAAAACACCTTACCACCACCTTTGGTTATATGAAGTTCTTTCAATGGGAAAGCAATAGCTGATCCCAACTGTCATGAAAGTACAAAGGAAGAGAATGCTTCTCATTTAGTAACAATCTAAACCAGAAAAAACTTTCAAGAGCAAAATCAATACCTTGAACTACACCTAGAAATAAATAAATATTTGGAGTAGTAATATGGTTTATTTAATTTCAATGTGTAAAATGCACTTATCGTACACTCTGAGGGTTTGCAATAATAGTACATGCAGTTCATAACAAAAAGATAAACCAGGCATTGATCCAATGCCACTGTGATGGGTTGTTCACTCCACATCAGCCCTGTAAGGGTTAAGGAAGCTGAGAAAGGGCCAGTTAGGATAATATGCCACACATGAGTGGCTTAGGGCAGAAAAGCAACCCCTAATTGGAAGATGAAGCTCATCTAAACAGGTGTGGGCTGGGCTAATATAAAGCCAGGAAGCTGGCAACAGAAATGGGGGCAGTGTGGAAATCTGCAGTCATTGTCTGTGCATTAGAGAGGAAAGGAGGGAACCTAGGGAAAGAGTTAGAACCCTGGGAGCATGGCCCTGAGGATAGAGTGTTCCCAGGAGAGAGAAAGATGGAGAAGAAAGCCTGTGGGAGGTAGATAGGAAGCAGCCAGGGAGAGAGCAGCAAAGCTGGGGACTGAGCAGACCTTGGCTGCATGTTGTAGGGTCTCTGGGTTGGAACCTGGAGAAGTGTGTGGGCCTGTGTACTCCTACCAGCCACTGACAGAGTGGCAGTGCCTGGACAGTGAGATTCTACATCTTGGAAGGGGAAACGCCATGGTAACCTGCCCGAAGGGTTGCAGCTCCTGGAGTGAGAAAGGGGCCACAGAGTGACAGAGAGGACAATGAGAGGAGAGACCGCAAGAGGAGGTGTCACACCTGGAAGAGAGCTGTCAAGGTTCCTTCCCCACTCTGAACTGTAGGGTACAGATGAAAACCTCCTAAGCTTACTTTTACCAGCTTAGGTTAAAACTTCCCCAAGGTACAAACTATTTTACCTTTTGCCCTTGGACTTTATCGCTGCCACCACCAAACGTCTAACCTGTATATAACTGGGAAAGAGCCTGTTTGGAAACGTCTTTCCCCCAAAAATCCTCCCACACACACAGGTGGCCAAAATCCTGCACCCCCTTTCCTGGGGAAGGTTTGATAAAAAATCCTTACCAATTTGCATAGGTGAACACAGACCCAAACCCTTGAATCTTAAGAACAATGAAAAAACAATCAGATTCTTAAAAGAAGAATTTTAATAGAAGAAAAAGTAAAAAGAATCACCTCTGTAAAATCAGGGTGGTAAATACCTTACAGGGTAATTAGATTAAAAACATAGAGAATGCCTCTAGGCAAAACCTTAAGTTACAAAAAGACACAAAAACAGGAATCTACATTCCTTTCAGCACAGACTTATTTTCTCAGCCATTTAAAGAATACAGAATCTAACGCATATCTAGCTAGATTACTTACTAAGTTCTAAGACTCCATTCCTGTTCTGTCCCCGGCAAAAGCATCACACAGACAGAAAGAGCCTTTGTTTCTCCCCCCCTCCAGCTTTTGAAAGTATCTTGTCTCCTCATTGGTCATTTTGGTCAGGTGCCAGCAAGGTTATCCTAGCTTCTTAACCCTTTACAGGTGAAAAGGGTTTTTCCTCTGGCCAGGAGGGATTTTAAAGGTGTTTACCCTTCCCTTTATATTTATGACACCCCCCCCCAAATCACAGATAGGGTGAAACGCTGGCTGTGATTTCTTCCTGGAGCTCTAGGAAAAAACAGAGTTAATAAGACACATGCACCTCTAAAAATACTACCAAGTATATAAAGACTAACAATATTTTCCACATCTCAAGGACGAATTTAACCAGTTGATTCTGGGAAACTTTCACGGGAGAGTGCATCAGCCATTTTGTTAGAAGCTCCTGAGATGTGTTGGATGTCGAAATCAAAATCTTGGAGAGCTAAACTCCACCGAATAAGTTTTTTCTTATTTCCCATGGCGGTATGAAGCCACTGTAACGCAGCGTGGTCGGTTTGCAGGTGGAAACGCCATCCCCAAACATATGGGCATAGTTTTTTCAGAGCGTAGACAACGGCGTAACATTCTTTTTCGCTGACTGAGCAGTTGCTTTCCCTCTCAGACAGCTTCTTGCTGAGAAACACCTCAGGGTGGAATTCTTGATCTGGTCCTTTTGCATTAAAACTGCTCCCACACCATGCTCGGACGCATCTGTGGTTACTAGGAACGATTTGTCAAAGTCTGGGGCCCTTAGTACAGGGTCAGACATGAGTGTCGCTTTAAGCTGGTTAAAGGCCTTCTGACACTCTTCAGTCCACTGAACGGCATTTGGCTGTTTCCTTTTGGTTAGGTCTGTCAGTGGGGCGGCGATTTGTCTGTATTGCGGTACAAATCGTCTGTAATAACCGGCCAAGCCTAAGAAGGATTGAACCTGTTTCTTTGACTTTGGGACAAGCCACTTTTGGATAGCATCCACTTTGGCCTGTAGGGGGTTGATAGTTCCTTGACCGACCTGGTGTCCAAGGTAACTCACTCTGTTTAGGCCTATTTGACAGTTCTTAGCCTTAACAGTTAGTCCTGCCTCCCTTATGCGCTCGAAGACTTTTTGTAGATGTTCCACGTGTTCTGCCCAGGAATCCGAAAATATGGCCACATCGTCAAGGTAGGCGACTGCATATTCTCCTAATCCCGCTACGAGACCATCTACAAGTCTTTGGAAGGTGGCGGGTGCATTCCGCAGCCCGAAAGGGAGTACATTAAATTCATACAGCCCGACATATGTATGTTCCTTGGCGGATTCATCTAGCGGTACCTGCCAGTACCCCTTGGTTAAGTCCAAGGTAGAGATGAACTGGGCCCATCCCAGTTTCTCTAATAGTTCATCTGTGCGTGGCATTGGATAGTTGTCTGGGCGAGTTACAGCATTTAGCTTACAGTAGTCCACGCAAAAACGTATTTCCCCATCTGGTTTGGGAACTAGAACCACTGGAGATGCCCATGCACTTCCAGAGGGGCGGATTACACCCAGCATATCCTAGATCTCCCGTTCTATAGCAGTTTTAGCTTGAGGAGACACCCAGTAAGGTTGGACTTTAATTGGGTGAGCATTACCTGTGTCAATGGAGTGGTGTGCCCATTCAGTCAGTCCTGGAGTGGCTGAGAATGTCAGCACGTAGCTAGTGCACAGCTCCTTGATCTGCTGTCACTGTATACACCCAAGGGTCATGGAGAGGTTCACCTCTTCCACGCCACCAGCACTTTTCCCTTCGTAGTAGACACCTTCAGGCCACTCAGGGTCATCTCCTCCCTGGGCTGTAAACTGACAAACCTTTAATTCTCTGGAATAAAAGGGCTTTAGAGAATTAATATGGTACACCTTAGGCTTTTGGTTGGAGGTGGGGAATGCTATGAGATAATTAACAGCTCCCAGGCGCTCTTGGACCGTGAATGGCCCTTCCCACGACGCTTTCATTTTATGGGCCTGGAGCGCCTTTAAGACCATGACCTGGTCCCCTACTTTGAAGGAATGCTCTCTGACATGTTTATCATAACAGGCTTTTTGTTCTTTTTGAGCATCCTGTAGGTTTTCTTTAGCAAGGGCTAGAGAGGTTCGGAGGGTGTTTTGTAGGTTGGTTACAAATTCCAGAATGTTAGTTCCTGGAGAAGGTGTAAATCCCTCCCATTGCTGCTTCACCAACTGTAATGGCCCCTTAGCCTCTCGGCCATATACAAGTTCAAATGGTGAAAACCCTAAACTAGGATGTGGTACAGCTCTGTAGGCAAAGAGCAACTGCTGCAACACTAGGTCTCAATCATTGGAGTGCTCATTTACGAATTTACGTATCATGGCCCCCAAAGTCCCATTAAATTTCTCCACCAGGCCATTTGTTTGATGATGGTAAGGGGTGGCAACCAAGTGATTCACCCCATGAGCTTCCCAAAGGCTTTCCATAGTTCCTGCCAGGAAATTAGTCCCTGCATCTGTGAGGATGTCAGAGGGCCAACCTACCCTGGCAAAAATGTCTGCTAGTGCCTGGCACACACTTTAGCCCTGGTGTTGCTTAGAGCTACTGCTTCCGGCCATCAGGTGGCAAAATCCATGAAAGTCAGTATGTACTGCTTTCCTCTGGGTGTCTTTTTTGGAAAAGGACCCAGAATATCCACAGCTACTCACTGAAATGGAACTTCAATGATGGGGAGTGGCTGGAGAGGGGCTTTGACCTGGTCTTGGGGTTTTCCCACTCTTTGGCATACCTCACAAGACCGGACATAGGTAGAAACATCCTTGCCCATTCCCTCCCAGTGGAGTGACCTCCCCAAATGGTCTTTGGTCCTGTTCACCGCAGCATGGTCACTAGGATGATCATGGGCTAAGCTCAAGAGCTTGGCCCGGTATTTAGTTGGAACTACCAACTGTCTCTGAGGATGCCAGTCTTCCTGGTGTCCACCAGAAAGAGTTTCCTTGTATAAAAGTCCTCTTTCTACAACAAACCTGGATCGATTAGAAGAGCTGAGAGGCGGCGGGATGCTCCGTGCCGCCATCCAAGCTCTCTGGATGCTTTCATCTGCTTCCTGTTCGGTCTGGAACTGTTCCCTTGATGCTGGAGACATCAGTTCCTCATTGGATTGTGGACCTATGCTTGGTCCCTCTGGAAGTGATATAGGGGATGGGGCTGTTTCCGTTGACTGTGAACCGCTCTCCGCTGGTGCACTATGTTGGGGTTCAGGCTCCGGCTGAGCCTCTTGTGTTGGGTTATGAGCTGCTGCCGGTTCAGGTTCAGTGGGGCCCTCTGGTGTTGGGGTTGCAAGTACTGGGTTCAGTGCTGGCAATGGGTCTGGTGCTAGTTGTTCCGCTGTTGTGTTGTGTCCCAGAATTGCCCCCTAGTACAGCAGGTTGGCATCTGTTGTATGTACTTCATGATCTGGAGGGCAGATAGGAAGACCCCTGTGGATATTCCCTGGGATTGTCAAACTCAGAGATTTGAGTACCTGGTTTGGAATCAGCACCCAATCTTGCATGTGTTCTGGTGAGTGGTTCCACACAGAATTGCTTGAGATGGATGACTGGATGACCACTTGTCTGTGCTTGAGAGAGACAATTCTTTAAATGGCTGAGAAAATAAGCATATAATTAGACATGTATTTGGATTTTATAAAATGCAAGAGACAACAAATGACATTACAGAACTATCCAATGTAGATGCTGCATTGGTATCATTTATGAAGAATATTCTAATCCCATTGGAAGGGAATTTTCACAAGGACACAACAGTTAGAAAGGTGGAAGCCTCCCACAGGATTTATAGATTTTAATGCCAGAAGGGACACTATAATCATCTAATCTGAACTCTTGCATAACAGAGGCCATAGAATGTCTTCAGAATAATTCCTGTTTGAACTAGGGCATATCTTTTCGAAAAACATCCAATCTTGATTTAAAAATTGCCACTGATGGAGAATATACCACAACACTTTGTCAGTTATTCAACACAACACAATGCAGAGCACGTGGACCTCCAGAGACAGGAACAAGAGCATCCACTTCTTCAACTTCAAAGTGATGAAGAAAGTCCTCCAGAGGTTCCAAAGCCACCTTCGGGAGGATCACATTCTGCTCCAGTCAGAAAATATCATGACAGTGGCATACATCAATGACCAAGGAGGAACTCAGAGCTCAGTCCTGCACTTGGAAGTGAGGGAGATAATAGAATGGGCAGAGGGGAACCTGGCTACCATAAGAGCAATACACATGAAGGAAATCTGAATGCAGACTAGTTTAGCACATGCTTAGTCAACAACTCAGAATGGTATTTAAATCAGGAAGTCTTCAACCTGATCTCACAGAAATTCAGCCTCCTGGCAGTCATTCTATTTACAAGCTGGAAGAGCAGAAAGCTGGCACAATACTTGATCAGAAAAACAGTTATCAAGTCACTAAGGACAGATGTACACAGGTGGCCAAGGGACTTGCTCTACATATTTCCACCTCTTCCACTTCTAGGGAAAGTGATTGAGAAGATAAGGCAAAAGCAAGCAAAGGTGATAGTTCTGGCTCCACACTAGCTGAGGAGACCATGTTTTTCTAATCTAGTAGACTTGGCACTGGAATCTCCAGTGCATCTGCCAGTGAGACTGGACATCCTTCACCAAGGTCCCATTCTCCATCCAAATCCAGGCCATTTCCAACTGGCAGCATGGCTATTGGGAGGGAAGCAATAATTATACTGCGGTTATCCTCCAAAGTGACTGGGACTCTATTGGCCTTCAGACAAACTTCAGCGCTTAAGTCCTACTACTCTGGTTGGTCAAGGTTGATCTTATGTTGTCAAAAACTAAACAAAATCAGAAACCTCAACAATCCCTGGAATTCTAGCAATTCCCGATTTTCTTCAGTATGGTATAGACAAGGGACTTTGGCCCATCACCAGAGCATGTCAGGTGTCAGCCACAGCAGTGTCTTATATTCAGAGTCCTCTGGTTCCTTATCTGAAAATCTTCAAATCTCAAGATTTCTCAGAGCAACCAGATTAGTCTGGCCAAAGGTCTAGTCAGTCTTTCTTAAGTGGGATCTATCACTGGTGCAAAAAACCGTAATCACCTATTACTTTGAACTGTTAAGAGTTACACCACTCTATTTATCTGTCAAAACCTGCCTCTTGGCACATCCATTAGATGGCTTATGGAGTTAGCAGCTCTGTATATGCAGATTCTAAGGACTGCAGAATCTTTCTTACCAAAAGTGAATTCCTCTGTCCAGGCATGACCAGAAGTTATCTTCCCACTATTCTGTCCAAATCCACAGTATGCTACTGTAGAGCCATGGCATAATCAGAATGTATGTAGAGCACTGAAGATCTACCTCAAGTGCACCAGCTTAAGAAGAAGATCATGCTTCTTGTTTGTTCCTTTTCACCAGAAGTGCCAAGGTCTTCAGGCATCCACGCTATCTCTGGCTCGTTCAAATAATGTGAAACATATTCCTGAAGGAATCAGAGCCTATTGTACTAAATTTCTAGCCACATCATGAACAGAAAGAGCATGTGCTTCAACTAAGGAAATTTTCATGGCAGCAAGATGGCTTCTATCAAAACCTTTATTAAACCTTATAAGGTGGATTTAATATTCTCTGCAGAGGCATTCTTCTGAAGGAAGGAGCTGTATACTGTGATCAAAAAATAACTTGTTCTTCAGGCATTTACTTTCAGGTGGAGAATTCTTTATCTCAGTCTGTTTTTTTGGTTCCTCTGTACTTACATTTCACTGTTTGCTATATCCCACACACAACAAACTTGTGGGAAATGTTGGGCCTCAGAATGGAAAATTTATTGTACAATAATTTCCTTTCTTCTAGCAGCAGCTCCCACAATTTTACATCCCTGCTATGAGTTCAGTAGTCATAGCCAAGGGACAACATTTATTTTTATGTCTACAAGTTTATGGGCCTGATGAGCCCTACTGGACATAGTTCACTAGCTAACATTAAGGTTATTGTTTCTTATCAGTGTCTGGAGAGGGCAGATGGACCGAGCTGCAGGGGGTGGAGGGTCACCTGGACCAGCCAGATAACTTCTCTGAATCCCATGGAGCTGCCCCTGGCCAAGCTACTCGAGACCTGGAGCTTGCCTCCTATTTGCTGTGCAAAGCCGGGGGTGGAGGCACTGATGTTGGGGCGTCCCTCTGTCCCCACCCATGTACCTGGTCTCTGCTGAGCTGTGGTGGGGGTCAGGAGGAGCATGTCTGTGCTGTTGCCTCGGGGTTGGCAGTGGGTGCTGTCACCACTGCTGTTGAGGCTCCTGAATGTTCTGCTTAAAGAGACAGTGCACTGACACACTCAGATACACTCACATTCCCCCCAACACACATACACACTCCTGCCCCCAATGTACACACTTTCTCTCTCACACACTCCCCCTAACACACACATACACTCTCACACACACGTGCACACACACTCCCCCAACACACATTCTCACACACACGCTTCTCCAACATACTCTCTCTCACACACACACACTCCCCCCAACACACTCTCTCTGTCACACACACACATACACACACACTCCCTGTAACGAGGCTGGTTCTGGTGGACCCCAACTGCAAGTGCCAATTCAGGACAAATTGCTTAAAGCAGGGCAGTTACAGCCCAAGGCTGGGGTTTCTGTGCACACCAAGGCAAACCAAACCAAACCAGCCAAACAGAGAAGACTTTGATTTTACCCCACGAGCTAACCACAAGTCACACAAGCAATTCCCTTAGACACTCCAGTTTCCCAGTATCCCCACCAGTGCCACTCGTTATGGGGACAAATGGTTATGAAAACCAATACCCCAGTAAAAGAAAAAAGGTTCTCTCGATCCCAAAGGACCAAGCCCCAGACCTAGGTCAATATACAAATCAGATCTTACCCACAAATCACGCTGTTGCCAATCCTTTGGAGTCTACCATCTAAAGGTTTATTCATAAAAGGAAAAAAATATAGATGAGAGCTAGAATTGGTTAAATGGAATCAATTACATACAGTAATGACAAAGATCTTGGTTCAGACTTGCAGCAGTGATAGAATAAACTGCAGGTTCAAATCAAGTCTCTGGAGTACATCCATAGCTGGGATGGGTCATTCAGTCCTTCGTTCAAAGCTTCAGTGTAGCAAAGTTCCTCAAAAGATAAGAAGTGGGATTGAAGACAAGATGGAGGAGCTGCAGCAGCTTTTTATATTCTCTTGCCATGTGGTCTTTCTTTCTTTGTTCCAAAGACAAGCTCTCCATCACATGGCCTGGAAAAACCTCAAAGGTCTGTCCATAGGCAGGTCCCTGCATATCTTGCTGAGTCACAAGGCATGTCTGCCTTCTCTCAGTGGTCACATGTATAGCTGATGGTCCTTAATGGGCCATCAAGCAGGCTAGGCAGAGCTGACACCAACTTGTCTGGGGTGTCACCCAGAAGCATAGCATAAGTTTGGAATACAAACAGTATAGAGCCAATACTTATATCTTTAAATACAAAAATGATACATGCAAACAGATAGCATAATCCTAACCAGCAAACCATAACCTGTCTTAGATACCTTATTTGACCCCCTTTATACAAGATTTGGTGCCACTACAGGACCTTGGTTGCAACAATGTTCTATATGGTCCCAGTTCAAGTCAATAACGTCACACTCCCTCAACACACACACACTGTCTCTCACACACACACAGACGTTGTTGTTGTTGTTACTTCTTGGTACTTCCTGTTGAAATGCACAAGGGATCTATAATCTCTGTAATTTTATTCTTTCAAAGTTCATTAAGGATTACAGTATTGATATTTTAGTGTTTTGACTGGTCTGTGTATTTCATAATTTTATTTCTTGCTTATGCATAAATTTAATTCTTTGAGTAGTGAGTTCTAAAATGCCTTACCTGTCCTTGCTGTAGTAATTATCATTATTACTTTTATTGCCATATTGTACTTTGTCATTCATTACTTAAAGCGGTACAATCAAATAATAGTATCCTTTTAAAATGTAAATTTTGCTTGTACTCACCTTAGCAATTCCAGTTTAAAAAATATTAGCTAAACACATAATTTTAGACACTGTACAGATGAAGGACGCTTATTTTAAAATAGTATTTTTAGTTATATCTGTAAAATAACTTAATATTCATACAAAAATAAATGTGGTTCCGACTCTGATACTAATATTAATGATGGAGTCAAATGTTAGTGAGTCACACACATGATTGTGATCAATAAACATAAATGCCAAAATAATTAGATAAATAAATTCCTGTTCTTAATAAAAGAGAAAATAAAACCTTAAATGCATATGTTAAAATTAAGTAAATACATTTTTAGTGGAGTGAAAAACAATTGACTAAAATAAAGTGGGAGTAACACAGATTGTTACTGAAATTAAGCAGATTTTATTTATTTCTCCTAAATATAGTGTACAAAGTATCAAACTTGTGTTTCTGATATCTATGTTAAAGCTCCAGAATTGATACCTCAAGGTTTGGGATTGGGAATATTTTGCTGTATTATCTCTTGCTTGTTCTAAACTTACATATAAACTTAATATAGGGCTTTAATTGGTGTTTCGATATATGTTTTCTTTCTTTATATAGGACTTATATGCAGTGCTCCTGTCAGCTAATTTCTAAATTATTATCTGCAAAAAAGTCTAGTTTTCAGGTTAAAGTTGCGCCCCCCACCAAATCTGAAATGGTGCTCCTGGTGAGCCAAGAGTTCCCAGAGGGCTGCAGGATGGCCATGGGTTCTGGCAAGATGCAGACCTCATGTGACAGCACAGAGCCTGCCTTGAGCTGCAGGCTGAGCACCAGGCATCACAAGCCGCAGCAACAGTGTAGAAGTAAGAGTGGCAATACATCATATACCATGCTTCCCTTACTGCTACGCTGCTGCTGCTGGTGGCGTTGCCTTCAGAGGTGGGTGGCTGCCCAGGCAGTGCTTAATTTATGCTGGGGCTGAGCTCCTGCAACTCTTTCAATATAAATTAAGCACTGGGAGGAGGCAGCAGGGCCAGAGGTGTTGTGTGGGGTAGGGCACCTGAGGAACTTTTGGAGGACAGCGGAGATGGAGGACAGCGGAGATGGAGGGTAGGGAGCCATGGGGGCACCCACGGAGGCTAGAGGTGTCAACATATAAGTTTGCCCAGGGTGCCATTTTCCCCAAGGCTGGCCCGGACTGCTTTGACTAATCCAGTGCTGTCCTCCCCACAGCCATTTCTTGGAGGTTGAACTGCCCATTTTAAGGAGACTTTGGCAGTGATCGTATCAGAAAAATGGGATAAACTGAGACCACTGGATAACATTTGTAAAACTTTCTCCAGTACCCTTTTCCCTTCATTCCTTCCCTCTAACAGCCGAACTTCAGTAGTTAATTTGTGTCAGGGAAACCAGAAGGGACAGAAACCTAATAGTTTGTCAATTCATACAGTAGCACAGACAGGCCGCCAGCTTAATTACAGTAATAAATCAATACCGAAGTTTATTATTTTTAAATATCCTTTGCTTTAAAATAATTTTCTATACAGTAAGTCATTTAATTAGCAGTTTTATAATATCTGTCTTTCTAAAATTTTTATTACAGGCAGTTTTGCTCACAGGAGAACAGGGAACTGCAAAGACTGTAATGATTAAAGGTTATTTGAAAAAATATGATCCTGAAGAACATTTGTCAAAAAGTTTAAACTTTTCCTCTGCCACAGAACCATTTATGTTTCAGGTAAGATCATAGATCTTACACAGTACTAATGTATTTTTTTTGTATAAATATTTAAAATGTACTTTAAAGTTCTGATGATAAAGGCTAGGATTTTCAGAAGCTCCTAAATGATTTAGGAATGACTTATGCTGTAGGAATTATTTTGGGGAAGTTTCTTGGCCTGTGTTACATAGGAGGTCAGACTACATGATCACAATGGTCCCTTCTGTCCTTGGAATCTATGAAAGTCAATGGGTCTTGTTCTCCTAAATCACTTAGGGCTTGTCTACAGTACTTGCTGCATCGGCGGGCAGCAGTCTATCCAGCGGGGTTCGATTTATCGTGTCTAGTATAGACGCGATAAATCGACCATTGAGTGCTCTCCCGTTGACTCCGGTACTCCACCAGAACGAGGAGCGCAAGTGGAGTCAACAGGAGAGTGTCAGCTGTCGACTTACCGCAGTGAAGACACCGCGGTAAGTAGATCTAAGTATGTTGACTTCAGCTACACTATTCATGTAGCCGAAGTTGCGTATCTTAGAGTGACCCTGCACAGTACTGTAGACAAGCCCTTGGGCACTTTAGACAATTCCACACCAAATCACTTTTACAGTAAATTGATAATTCTGCTGCACAGGTTTCCTCATTCTTCATGAATGGGCTGTGCTTCTTTGCAGTGGAACTCTGAAACCATTTGCTGTTTTCACTAGGGGCTCCAGGACTAAGACCCACAGACCACTAGAAAATCCTATAGAAAAACTTAATGGTTTTGTTTCTCCCAAACACTTTGTTTTCTAACTTTATATTTCATTAATTTTTTTACAGTAATGATCTAACTTCAGCCTCTAGCTCTTCTCTCCTTTTCCTCAGTTGAGGAATCATTAGAGCATTGAGACTCAAATCTTCTGGGTCCTCTGGTGCAGCACTGCTCTAGCAGACTCCCTTTGTTCCCAACCATAGCTGCTGATAAACTATGGAAGCATAAAATCAAGTTCAACAGGTACTGTAGGGAGCATTTTAGGTGCTCAAGAGGGCAAGTGCTAGGCAAGCCACTGACACCTGCACTGCCAGGGCAACTGCCAGAGCTGAATTAGTTAGCTGGTGCTGCTGTCTCCGTGCTCAAAGCAGTGACACCATGGTGGAAAGCCTCAAATAGGAGCAAGGATTCCCCTTTGAAGGGTTCTTGAATGGAAGGGGATGTCAAACAGCCTGCTCCAGGGGTCAGTCTTGCAAACTCCATGGGCTCTGGTCCCAGAAAAGCCAAAATTAAGCACTCTCTTTTAAAGACCTAACTCATAACTTTAATGAGAAAATGGTATAAAAGTCAGGGTTTAGATCTTTTCTTCTTTACTTTCCCATACTGAAGGAATGCATATAGGATACTCTCACGGTACTCTGTATCAGGCTCTGTGGCCCTGCAGTCTGTCTGGGTATGTAGAGAAGGCTGTTATTTCTGGGAAGTCCTGCCTCAGGTTCTCAGCTCATGGACCCTTGCTTTGCCAGAGAAAGTGGCTCAGATTTCAGGCAGCAGTATAATAGGAATTATGCCTAACTGGTTCTCAGTCCCAAGGACCATCACTCAGCCAGGGGTTCAGAATCTCAAAGAAGTGAAGGGTCTCCTTACTGCTCTTCCTCCTTTCTGGGAAAATCCCTAAGTGGTACATATACAAAGATTAGCAGCATTCTGTGTCCAGGCACACTGGACTTCTCAATTGAATATTCACAGGTGTCAAGATTCATCAGAATGGCCAGATTAGACAAGACTGTGGCCTCTTTTTCTAGCTGACATCCCCTCCAAAAGGCAGGTTTCGGAATTAATACTTCCGTCTAAATAAAAACTCATGTTGCACTTCTAATGAGGAAAAGTTTATCCTTATGCATCTAAAAATCCTTTTGGCTCAAAGTAAATTCTTCTTGCTATGCTTCTTGGAAAATAGTTCTCCTGTCATTTTATCCAATTCCCAAGCATCTTTTGGAAAGACTGGGGCATAACTGAAAGTTTGTAGAGCTCTAAAGATATATCTCAAGCATACAGAGTACACATGCTGATCATAACCTGTTTCTTATTCAGTCCAAAATGGCAGGGCCTTTGGGCCTCAAAGTTGCTGCAAGCAAGATGCTAAAATCCTGTGTCATTTGGCTTACTAGACATCTGGGAAATGTTCCAAAGGGAATCCAGGCACCCCCTAGTCTAATGCACTGGAAATAGAAAATGTGTGAGCCTCAGGGTAAATGTGTAGAGTGGCATCATTATCTTCAGAAAATGCATATATCAAACTCTGCGAAGTAAGTTTCCATTCCTCTGCATAGACATCCTTTGGGAAGAAGATGCTACATGGGTTCCCAAATAATTCCCTAATTTAAAAAGGCTTTGCTTTATAGAGGCGTAATTGTATTTCTTCCTCAAGAGATGTTGCTGTGGATGCTCCACTCCAGGTCAAGGTGCATCCCTGCGCCTTCGCTCAGAGAGTTTTACAGCAATGCCTGTACAGGCCGCGCACGAGTAGTGCCTGCCTCGCACGCTGTCGGTGCCTCAATAGCGCATGCGCAGGCCAGACTCAGTTCCCTCTCTACCGTCCCCGGCCTGAGACGGAGCTCAGCAGTCCTGCTCATTCTTCACTTCTTCGATAGTTACCTTAGACAAATGTATAGTAATTAACTTAGTTATCTGAGTTAGGGAAGTTTTAGTTCTTATACTTACCTTCCCTGTTTAAAACATAAATCTCCCCTGTTTTACCTCAGAATCAGTGACCCCATAAAATGCCTGGTTCATCAGGTTTCAGGAGATGCACAATGTGCAGAGAAGCCATTCCCATTTCAGGCGGCCATTTTCAATGTGTCCGGTGTTCGGGGGAATCCCATGTTCCCCAAAAGTGTGCCCACTGTAACAAACTGAAGGCCAGGACATGCAAGGATAAAGACCTGAGGCTGAAGCTCATCCTCATGGAGAAATCCCTCAGACCCAGGCCAGCAGGCCTCACGGCAGAGTCCACCGCCAAAATCTTCCAAAGACAAGACACTGACAAAAAAAGTGGCCAGTCTCATTGCCTCATAGGGAGCAGATAGCCTTGAAATGATTGCCGACCAGGTCGGTCTCATCAGCACCAGCCGTTCAGTGGCTCAGCACATACAATGCTCCTGGCACCTCCAGCACCATCTCTGCTTCAGCAGCTGCCGGCATCCACAGTTCAGGTGCCAAGGCTGATGGCGCTGAGTTGCCTGCCTCCACTGTGGCACTGTCAGTCATAGCAAAGGATGTGGTGCCAACAACTGCTCCCGTGCCCGTGCCACAGATGACCATGACTGCTCCCATTGTGCCAACTCAGGTTACTCCAGCACCAGCCCAGCACACAGCGCTGCCCGTGTATTTTGTGCCTCACCCATCGGAACCGACCCAGCACGCAGTGCCTCCAGTGCATTTAGTGCCTCAACAATCGGCCCCGTCAATCTCCACACTGACCCAATTTATGCACCAGAGAGATCTGGTAGTTTCTTCTAGCCAAGAATCTCGTCTACTGGGCACCAACGTTTCACTGAGGCCATCGGCACTGTACTGACAGCTGTCTCCAATCCCTTCACACTTCTCCAGTGATGAAGACAATGATGTGGAAGGGTTTTTTTCTCCACACCACTCTTCCCCAGTCAGGATGCCTATTAGTGCTGTGCCACTTAGATCACAGTCCTCATATTCCAGAGACTTACCACCTTGGTATGGCCACCATTGGAGGGGGCCATCTCTGCCCTTCCTGGGACAATGGCCCTATTGGAGTCCCTGGGGTTCTTACAGAAGACATTACAGAAGTCATCCCAGCCCACGCAAGGAGGATGCTCAATCTCCTCCTCCACCTTCACACACTGCTATGGCTGTACAGGAGGAACTTACATTTCTAGAGGGAGAAGATGTCGCACCCAACACCTCTCTACCCAATAACAATTCATCTTGGTCACCAGACGAGGCTATTATGCCGCTGCCACCAACAACGGCAGATGATTTTACACATTTCCAAGATTTATTTAAAAGAGTCACTAACAAGCTAAAAATCGCTCTTGGGAAGGTGCCAGAGACTTAACACAAGCAAACCGACACTTTATAAACCTCTACTTCTTCCAAGATTGCATTGCCAATCAATGGGGCTATCCTGGAACCCACCAAGACCATATGGTAGACCCCAGCCATGATACCCCCAATGTGCAAGAGAGCTGACCATAAATACTATGTCCCTTCTAAAGGATTCAAATTCCTTTTTACACACCCAGCACCCAACTCACTGGTAGTTGAAGTGACCAATCAATGAAACAAACAGCAACATTTTTGGTCCAATGCATCAGATAAGGACAGTAAGAGGATGGACTTATTCGGCCACAAAGTTTACTCGTTTTCCATGTTACAAGTTAGAGTGCAGTCTATGCGACTCTGTTAGCCAAGTATGAGCACAGGAACTATGGAAAAGTCATGGAATTGTTAATGACATTCCTGAAGAAAAACAACAACAATTCAAAGCTGTGGTCTCTGAGGGGCAGATGATATCTCGTACAGCTTTCCAGGCCACATTTGATTACTGCTGATACAGCCACAAGCTCCACCGCTAAGTCAGTGGTCATGCATCGAACCTTATGGTTGAGCTCATCCTCATTCCCACGGGAGATACAGAACGCCACAGAAGATCTCCCTTTCAATGGCGAGAAGCTGTTTGCAGCCAAAACTAATGAAGTGCTGCACACCATGAAAGACTCACATGCTACACTGAGGTGTCAGGGCATCCACACACCTGCCACAAGAAGGAGACAATACAGATATCAGCCTTACTAACACTCACAATATCCAGCACACACACAAAAACATCAAAGGCCATCAGCAGCACCAACGCCAGAGAAATAGATCTCAATGGCACGACCCCCCCAACACCAGCAGCGTCTCAACCTCCTCCTCCTAATAAGCAGATTTGAAGCCTTGGTCGAGGGTATAGAAGACTGTTACGGGGCAGTGACTCACCCCTGTGTTCCTCCTGCTGGCTCTCTGGGAAATAGCTCTTTTTACCAGCTCTGGAGCACCCTCTGCCGGTGTCTTGCCGTCGCTGGCCTCCGTGTCCCTCCCAGACCCCGGTGTCCTTTTACCTGGGGTGTTTCCGCTCCAGGCAATACCCCACAGATCTGGGTCTACCCTCCCCGGGGAACCCCCCAACCTCTATCCCCATCTTGCCTCAGCCTATGGGCTACTGCCAGTCACCATCTAGCCCCCTTTCACTGGGGCTGACTGCAGTCTGTATAAGCCAGTCATCATAGGCAGGGTGGGTTTGGACCTGCTGCCTCCGCCTATCCTTGGGCTGCACTGTTGCAACCCCAGTACCCTGTCTTAGGTCGTCTGCCAGGCCTGCAGCCTGGGGCTTTTCCAGTCTGGAGCCTCCCAGCTCCTCTGGCCTTCCCCAGCCCTGCTTCACCTCAGGTTCCTTCGTACGCTCCCCAGTCAGCCCCGCTTTTCCTTCTCTGCCACAGTCCTCTCCCCGGGCTGTTTTAAGCCTTTTAAGGCAGGAGTGGGTGACCACCCCACTACAAAGACCTCCCACCTACTCTAGCACTCATATAAACCATCCACCCCTTTGGGCACTGTCTGCTCCCATTCTGTGCCAACTGGGTAGCTATCACTGCAGACAGATGGGCCCTAGAAGTCATCCGCTCTGGCTATACAATCCCCTTCCTGTCCATACCCCCCACCCACCCCTATCCCTCTTCAGGGACCCCTCTCACAACCTCTGACAAGAGGTTCAACATTTTCTGCAATTAGGTGCTGTGGAGACAATGCCAGCTCAGCACAGAGGGAAGGGGTTTTACTCCCACTATTTTTGATACAAAACAAAAGTGGGAGCTGGCGACCCATTCTTGGCCTCAGCTGACTAAACATGTTCGTCAAGAAGCAACAATTCAAGATGGTTGCCCTAACAGCAATAATTCCAGTGCTGGAGCTGGGAGATTGGTTTTCAGCCCTCGACATGCAAGACCCTTATTTTCACATCACTATGCACCCTGTCCGCAGACACTTTCTCAGATTTGCCCTGGGCTCAGACCATTACCAGTACAAGGTTTTACCCTTTGGCCTCTCAAAGCACCCCAGGTCTTCTCAAAGGTTCTTGTGGTGGTAACGGCACATCTCAGGAAAAAAAGGGATAATAATCTTTCTGTACCTGGATGATTGCCTGCTGAAGTCACACACCTACGAAAAAGCCATCCTATTCATGCAGATGACTATTGACTGCTTCCAGAATCTTGATCTGCAAATGAATATAAACAACTACATCCAACCCAACAACTGGAATTCATAGGCACACACCTAGACTTGATAATGGGGTTCGCATCTCTACTGTCAGATTCTACACCATAAAGAATCTTGTTGGCCAGTTGAGGATCAGCCCATGGGTGACAGCCGCTGACTGCCTGCAACTTCTAGGCCACATGGCTGCATGTACTTTTGTTGTCAAGACCGCACGCCTGAACATGCAGCGCCTACAAGGTTGGTTGGCCACCATCAGCAAACCAAACGTGCACAGACTAAACAGACTACTAACTATGCCGCCAAAGGTCAAGTATTCACTAATATGGTGGACTCTACCACACAACATGTGCTCCGGGGTCCTGTTCTTGCAGGATTCTCCCTCACTTATAATCATGACAGACGCCTCCCTCACTGGGTGGGGGGCACACATGGGACATCACACGACTCAGAGCCTATGGTCCTCTACAAAAACCACGCTACATATAAATCTTCTAGAGCTCTGAGTTGTCCAAAATGCCTGTCTCTACTTTCTCCCACTCCTCAAGAAACAAAGAATCAGGTGATGACCGACAACATCGCATGTACGTTTTACATAAACAGACAAGGGGGAGCTCGATCCCATTCACTATGCACCAAGGCTAGGAAATTTTGGAATTGGTGCCTCCAACACAACGTACATATCTCAGCCTCATACCTGTCCGGGTAGCAGAACACCACAGCAGACAAGCTCAGTCAATCTTTTCCCCTAGACCACAAATGGGAGATAAACAGTACCATCTTACACGGCATCTCCCACAGTTGGGTTATCCTCAACTGGATCTATTTGCAACTGCGACCATCACAAAATGCCCCAGATTCTGCTGCAGAGCGGGTCTGGGAAAGCACTCCATGGGGGACGCGTTCATGATCACATGGACCAACAACTTGTTGAATGCAGTCCCACCAATACCACAGGGTGATACAAAAGATATGAACAGACAGGGCCAGGGTCATCCTAATAGCTCCTACATGGTCCAGACAGGCATGGTACCCATTTCTAACACAATGTCCGCTTGTGCCCTGATCTCGCTCCCTCCCCTTCCGGACCTATTATCTCAACGCAGGGGCTAATTACACCACCCTAGTATAGCAATGCTCAACCTCAAGGCATGGCTCCTCAATGGTTCTCTACTGAACCCAACAAGATTGTTCCCAACAAGTCCGAACGGTGCTGTTACACAGCAGGACACAATCTACACATACTACCTATCTTCATAAATGGACTAGGTTCACCACGTGGTGTTCCACCAGGCACACCTCTCCTGCTTCTGCCCCTCTCTTACTTATACTGGACTGTCTTCTAGAACTTAAATTATCCGGGCTTTCCTTTAGCTGAATAAAAATACATCTAGCAGCAATCACAGTGTTTCACCAAAAAATCGATGACACAGTGATCTTTGCCCACCCTATCACAAAGAGATACCTCAAGGACATCCAAACCCTGTATCTGGACATTAGACCACCCACTCAGCCAGGGGACTTACACTTGGTCCTCAAAGCCCTGATGCACAAACCTTTTGCACCACTAGCAACCTGCTCTCTACTGCACCTATCCATGAAAGCTGCATTTTTAATGGCAATTACATTCATGGGAGAACTTGGAGCACTCATGGCTGAACCTCTGTACACTATCTTTTTGAAAGATAAAGTCACGCTTTGAACTCATCCTAAATTTCTCCCTACGGTGCATTCGTTCTTCCACCTCAATGAACCTATTCATCTACCAACCTTCTTTCCTAAACTGCATGTGAATCCTTGTGGAGCTGCAATGCACACCCTTGATGTTTGCAGGGTGTTATCTTTTTATCTGTATAGAAGTAAGCTGTTGAGAGCTTCCCCTAAACTTTTTATCTCAATATCAGAACACACTAAGGGCAAATCAATATCCACACAAAGAATATCTAACTGGATATCAGACTGCATCCACCTATGCTACCAATTAAAGCACATACAACCTCCAACTTCAGTCAAGGCACACTCTACTAGATCTGTGTCATCCTCTATAGCATTTCTGCATAACATCCCACTTGCAGACATAAGAACATAAGAATGGCCATACTGGGTCAGACCAAAGGCCCATCTAACCCAGTATCCTGTCTTCTGACAGTGGCCAATGTCAGGTGCCCCAGAGGAAATGAACAGAACAGGTAATCATCAAGTTATCCATCCCCTGTCTCCTATTCCCAGCTTCTGGCAAACAGAGGCTAGGGACACCATCCCTGACCATCCTGGCTAATAGCCATTGATGGACCTATCCTCCATGAATTTATCTAGTTCTTTTTTTAACCCTGTTATAGTCTTGGCCTTCACAACATCCTCTGGCAAGGAGTTCCATAGGTTGACTATGTGTTGTGTGAAAAAATACTTCCTTTTGTTTGTTTTAAACCTGCTGCCTATTAATTTCATTTGATGATCCCTAGTTCTTGTATTATGAGAAGGAGTAGCTGACACTTCCTTATTTACTTTCTCCACACCAGTCATGATTTTATAGACCATATCCCTCCTTAGTTGTCTTTTTTCCAAGCTGAAAAGTCCCAGGCTTATTCATCTCTCCTCATATGGAAGTCACTCCATATCCCTAATAATTTTTGTTGACCTTTTCTGCAAGGCTGCCACCTTTGCCAAAAATTACGCTCTCACACAGGGACCCCTGATGGACACTCAAGTGGGATGAGCTGTGCTGTCAATGGCTTTTTTACCAGATCCCAAGTCCCTACCATCCTCAGAGATGCTGCCTTTAAGTCACCTGGAGTGGAACACCCACAGGGACATCTCTCAAAGAAGAAGAGGAGGTTACTCGCCTTGTGCAGTAACTGGTGTTCTTCAAGATGAGTGTCCCTGTGGGTGATCCACTACCCACCCTCCTCCCCTCTACTTCGGAGTTTGGAGCAGGCTCCGTTATAGAGAAGGAACTGAGGAGTCCAGGATGCACACACACTATTGAGGCACCAGCAGCACATTGGGCAGGCACTGTGCATGCGCGGCCCGTATGGGCACTGCTGTAAAACTCTCAGAGCGAAGGCACAGGGAGTGGAGTGGAGCACCCACAGGGACACTCATCTCAAAAAACATCAGTTACTGCACAAGGTGAGTAACCTCCTCTTCGGCTTATTATTCTACTGTAATTTATAATTGAAATTCTAGTTTATTCTTTCTCATCTTGCTTCAGTGATTCCTTACTCTTTATTGCCCATTAGTGAATTTTGAGAGGAGAAGCTGTGCACCAGAACTGAAAATGTCTTAGTTGATCATTTTCTTTTTGTTAGCAATTCCTCTCCTCAATCTACCACCCTAGTAGTTTGTTAAATGACCAAAATACAATTCAAAACTAATTGTTTTTTTCTCTAAAGGGAGACCTCAACACACCTTAAGGATCATTAATATAATTTGAGATTATCATCTTAATGCTAATAATCAGTTGTTAGGAGTCTTTTTACGTCTTTGGAAAAATTCTTCTGGTGGCATGAGGTAATGGGGTTTTAGTCCTGAATCCTCCAGGAATAATTCCAGACTACCTTTGAGTTCCATGAGGGAGAGAGACAGCCTATTTGTGAAGAATGAGACAAGAAACTGCTGACAAAAAGAAAATTCTCAGATAAGAAATTTTCCATTATCTCAAGGCAACACGCAGTACATTTTAAAAAAACCCTTTCCAAATATAAATATAAAATGTTTAAAAAATATGCTGGTATTGTAGATACTAAATTCAAACTTTTTCTTTTTTCTTCAGAGGACAATAGAGAGTTATGTGGACAAACGCATGGGAAGTACTTATGGACCACCAGGCGGGAGAAGAATGACCGTGTTTATTGATGACATTAATATGCCAATAATTAATGAATGGGGAGATCAGGTATAGAAGAAAACTTCATATAAGAAGATATGACTAAAATATATTTTGTAGTATTTAACAAAAATATTTGAATCTCAGATTTTATAAGTCAGATTTTTTCTCATATACAGTAAACATTTTACTCCTTTTTACAATGCAGTGTTTTTATTAAACTGTAAATCATAGAAAAGTCATATGATAATGGTGTAATTATTAAATAAACATCAGGGAGTAGAATAGATATTCTGAAGATATATCTTGGACTTAGGAGTCATATTTCATATATCATCCTTAACTTTGTCATATTTTTAAAAGCTCTAATGAAAGCAGTATAATCCCCAAAACAGCATGTTATTCAAATGTTCAGCCTGATATTAAATTGACAGGACTAGTCAGTTTTAGTAAACCATACATTTCTGCAAAAAAGTTCTGTATTATTTGTGGGAAAGCCATATGGTATCTTGTACACAGACAAAGTAGTTCTTAGTATTGCTCCTAGAGTTATTTAAAATAAGAATATTCCATTCCACTTTTCCCTAGATATTGTACTCCCCTCATTCTACTGTGCTTATCCAAAGACAGTTCACACCACGGAAAACAGATGGCATGACATAGATGTGCAAAGAGCACAATGAATCTGTTTTCCTTGAACACAGCACATAAGAAAGACCCACAGCCTAGTATGTCTCTTGGCACCCAAAAAGCAAAGGAAAGAAGTCATGGAAGTTTCCATAACCAGATACGTAAGATATTGCCTTGTGGAAACATATAGGTGTTAGGAAACTCAGCTCCTGAGGGGATTTAGGACACACTCACTTCCCAAGGTCACCAGTAACCTATTGGATGGATACATTTCCTCATCAATGATTAATGGAGAAATTATGCTGGGGAATACTAAATATACTCATCTAATAATTTCCTTCTATTAATCTTTTCACCAGAACATCCCAACAAATGGGAAGACCAACTGATATAAATATTAGCATGAAGATATTTCATGAGCAGTATATGTAGCTAATTTTACCATTATTGTTTGTATTATGGTAGAGCTTAGGTCTCCAGACAAGACTGGATCCACTTGCTAAGCACAGTACATTCATATATTTAGAAGCTGTCTTTTCCCAAAAAGCTTATAATCTAAATAGACAAGATAGAGAAAGGTTGGGAGAAAGCAAATAGCAGTATTTTCCCCATTTTTCAAAATGAGAAACTGAGCCATTGAGAAATTAAGTGATTTGCCCAAGGCCACACAGAAGTCTGCTGCAGAGTTAGGAACTGAACCCATCTTCTCTGAGTACCAGTTCAGTGCCTTAACCACAAGATAATACTTCTTTATTTGGTCAAAGTGAGTAAGACAGTGTTTTTATTACATTTAGTAATATCTTAAAGCTCTAAAAAAAATTTCTGGTGGTTTGCCATGTAGGAGGTGCTGTGGTCTGTATCTAGACTAAGATAAAAACAAATTTCTCTGCGGAGTAGAGGAGAGATTGCAAGAAGAAAGAAAATTAGAAGATGAGCATATTTCCATTTTCTTCTTTTGAAATGGTAATTAATATTTGTTTTATAATCTTGTAGGTAACCAATGAAATAGTTCGTCAGATGATGGAAATGGAAGGAATGTACAGTTTAGATAAACCTGGAGACTTCACTACAATTGTTGATGTACAGTTAGTAGCAGCTATGATACACCCTGGAGGAGGCCGTAATGATATCCCACAGCGTTTAAAAAGGCAGTTTACTGTGTTTAATTGCACACTACCATCGAATGCATCCATAGACAAAATTTTTGGTATTCATATTTTTTAGTTATTTTGATTTATTTTACTGTAGACTAATACATGTAAAATTTATAAACTTGAGTCCTGATTGTCCTCTTACATGAATTTAGATCAGGAGTAACTCCAATGAAGTAACTGGAGTTGTATTAGTATAAAATTGTGCAAGTGGGAGGAGAATTGGGCCTTGCATTAGAATGAGACAGTCAGATTCATTTGATTTGTGACTTAAAGGTGAATTAAATACTACTTCTAATTTTAAATACACAATAAATCTTTTTAAAAGTTTTCCGTTCCCAAATCAGTTAGAGTGAAATTTGTCATATTGGAAAGGGCCCATTCAAGCTCTAGTTCACTTCTTAAGTCCCTGGTGAAGACCTGGTGTAGGCCCTCTGAAATTAGGTGAGTTCCACCCTAACAAAATATATGTGTAGGCTTCTGAATTACGAACAAACATATGTTAAGAAAAGTTAACAGTTAATTAATGCTTTCCTCTCTGACCTCACAATACATGACCAATATAATTTCCTCTAAAATAGTTGATGATATTGCTAACATCAAAAGCCATGTAAGGAGCATAGCTCCCTGCACTGGTGCTGTTCACAACAGGCATCTTAGCTCCCAGTGCACTGGATGGATTACCCCCTGTGCGAGGAGCATCACAAGGAATTAAGTTCTTGCTGGTGTTCCACGCAGCCACCTATGCAGGAGGATTCGAGATGCAATTTACTCTTTGGTTTTTTAAACCAGCGGTTCTCAACCAGGGGTACACATACCGCTGAGGGTACACAGAGGTCTTCCAGGGTGTACGTCAACTCATCTTGATATTTGCCTAGTTTACAATAGGCTATGTAAAAAGCAATAGCAAAGAAACTAAAATTTCATACAGACAACTTGTTTATACTTCTCTATATACTATACACTGAAATGTAAGTACAATATTTATAATCCAATCAATTTATTTTATAGTTATATGGTAAAAATGAGTAAGTACGCCATTTCTCAGTCTTAGTGTGCTGTGACACTTTTGTATTTTTATGTCTGATTTTTGTAAACAAGTAGTTTTTAAGTGGGGTGAAACTTGGGGGTATGCAAGACAAATCAGACTCCTGAAAGGGATACAGTAGTCTGGAAAGGTTGAGAGCCACTGTTTTAAACTATTTATTATGGGCCAGATTCTGCCATTTATGCTTATTTTGAGTCATACCTTACTTTGCAATTAGTCTCATTGAAAAAATAAATAATTAAAAAATAGAGAACCCTGAACTCAGGACTTTGCAGGTAAACAGCCTTTTAAGTTAATCTAAATAATTAAATTTGAACCCAGGATTTTAATTGTTAAAGTTTTTAATTCACTAACTCATAATTCTATTTACACCTGAGCATATCATTTTTAAGTTGAGCAATGCCTTTGTCTTTTAGCAAATTATCTGTCCTTTTTCCACTCTTTTCCTTTCCAATTTCTCTCCCAGTCAAATGTCTTCAGCTGAGTTAGAGGTTCTGTACCTATTATTCTCACCAAGCGTCCCTTTTCATAGCTGTCTGGTTTTGGCAGGTATGATCTGGTTGTGTCATTTGTGGAATTTGTTTGGGTAGGATACAGAATAAATTTCAGATCTCAGAATAGAATTTAGAATTACAAAAATGAAAATTGCATGTTAACAAGAAGGATTCTATATTATACTTTTCAAAATCTGTTTATTGAAAATAGACTTGCAAACAGTCATGATTTTCATCTTTCCTTCTGCCCCCATAAATCCCTACTAATTCACATGAATAGTAGAAAAAAAACCAGTAGACCCAACTTTTCTTAGGATGCAAAGGGAACATAAGGCCAGCTTAACAGGCTACTTGGGAAATCCTCCAGCCTAGGGGGACTCTCTGAATGCAGGTGCATTGGCTCTGCACTTCAACACTGTGCTAACTCCAGCATAGGGGCATGGCTGAGGGTAGAGGGTTTGCAGCTGGAGTGTTTCTATACTTCAGCTGGTTTTGGCTGCTTGAACAGCCCATTGAGGCCATAGATAAATGGGCATAGGTTAGAACAGTCCTGAAGTTGCACTGATTAAGTTAGGATTGAATGGGCCCCAGAGCTGGGGTGCTGCAAAGGTAGTATAAAGCCAGCTTTGCACACTACACTCCTACTCTGTGGGTCATGGGCCAAACTTAGTTCAGTTGGATCCAAGAATCAGGACCAGTGATGTTAGCAAGGCTATTGCTAGACACTTTATTGGGGTATTACAGTCATTCTATTTCTGTGCTCAACACAGCAAAATGTATACTACAAAGACTGCCCACTAGGGCAAAGAAAGTAGCCAGGACAAAAGAGACACTGAGTTCCATTTCTTCCTTGGCTCTGGAAAATTTTACCCTTCAGGGAAGTTACTCCTGCAAGTTCAGCTCCCCCAGCTCTGCTATCTTCTGCTGTGATTTTATTTGGTGGGCTCCTATATTAACTTATTTTTAACATTAACTCTGTCTCCTTAACATCACTTATCTTCCTCTTTCTTTATGACAACCTTTATGTTCATTATCACTTGAAAGAAACTTAAGGTTTTCCTGTTGCATATATGAATTAGAAATAAGGTAAATAATACATACATACTTATGGGCATAATTGTAAGCTTGTGATTAGTCCCATTTAGGTCAACAGGACTACTCATGTGCCTAATGTTAGGCATGTATAGAAATATTTGCACGACTAATTGCTGTGTTTGTACCTATTTTTTCTTCTTCAAGTGATTATCCACATGAATGTCACTTGGTGTGTGCATGCACCCCATGCTTCTAACATCAGATTCTTTTGGACAGCAGTGTCCGTCGGGGCTGCACTTGTGCTCTAAGTGCCCTTGCACCCCCCCACACCTGAGCACATAAAGTGTGGAATGGACCCAACTTTCCCTTAGTTCCCTCTTACCACACATGGCTGTGAGATGGAACTCCTACAATTCCACTCCTCTGCACTCTGAGACTTTACTGATTTTGTGTATATCTATCTATCAATCGATACATAGATATAAGTAAATAGTGATATTAGTGCAATTAGTGTAATTGTTTTCTTTTCTATACCTGTTTGCTATACATATATATATAAAAAAGCTTTTTATGAGGGCTAGGAACTTCCTTGGTACTGGAATTTAGCCACTATGATTGAAATGAAGTTCCTGAAGTTCAAAAATTTTCCCTCCTATGATGCGGTTATTTAGCTTAATGATGGGACTTGAGGTGCCATTTTTATCTTGGAGAGGGGCATATCCCTGATAGATGCTCACTCTGTTTCTCCTTCTCCAAGAGAACGTAGAAGGTGAGAGAGGCCTATCATATACTTTTTCTTCTGGAGTGCTCAATGAGATCCTCCTCAGAACCAGAGAAAAAAGAGCCTACTGGTCCTGAACAGGCTTCCTTGGCTAGTACTTCTGTGAATTGCAGGTCAACTCCAGGCTCCTTGGCTCAATCAAAGAAACAGTCATTCACTGAGACTGGCAGCACAGCTATGTTCTCCTTCACCCAGTCATCTGAAAAGGGTAGGATGGAACATCATTCCCAGAGTGAGCACAGGCCTAGGTCACCTTTCCTGGGATCCAGTAAAAGGAGCCAGAGATCTCCTTGGGCTACTCAGCCAAATGGTGTTTCATGGCCCAAATCAGGTCCCTCTGATACCCTGATAAAACCCAGTCACCAAACATGTATGGTAGTGTCTCAGGAAGAGGTCTGCACTTACCTGTTACCAATCTCTTGGTATGAACACACAGTGCCATGATTCTGGTACTTACTGCTGTGGTACAGATGTTTTCAGCACCAGCTTTCTGAGCATTGACTTTTTTTTGGTACCCAGTGATCTTACAGTGACTGGACAACCTGAGTCACTATTATTATCCCCACCTGTGAGAGTGTCCTATATGGCACAAGTAACCAGAACTATTATGATACTGGTCACCTCCCCAGTTCTGGTGGTGGGAGAGATTCAAGCTTACTCCAGGACTCTGGTTAGGGTTGCCCCACCATCAGAGAAGGAGTGCTCTTACTCTTCCTCCCCTTCTGAATTGTAGTAGGGAGGTATCCCCCACCACTCTCCTCATTCCCATTCATATTACCATGGTAGTCTGATTGGAATCTAGGAGCTGTCACTGTCAGCATAGAAACCTATGGACTCTAGGAAAGAACACCTACCCTGGGATTCACCCCATGGCCCCAAGCCCCTCACCCCTGTAACGTGCAATCTTGGCCCTATTGGACCTCTGGAGGGATGCAACCAGTGAAGAGTTCTACCTCTACAGCTGTCTATAGGGTTAAATCTCTCCTTCTTTCAAAATTCATACAGTTGCTCAAGAGGAACAGGTGGCACAGACTCTCACTGTATATTAGAAAGACCAAAAAAGTGAGAAAGAACACCTGCAAATGGAGCAATACCTGATATCAGTAGCCATCCCCTCTTCCTCACTAGACGAGGCAGTGATGTCCCCTTCTTCCATTCAACTTGGTGTTTTCAAAATGTTTCAGGAACTTTTGCATCAAATGGCAAATACATTAGAAATGCCTGTGGAGGTAGTGCAAGGGAAATCACATAAGCGTCTAGACCCTCTACGCTTTTCTATGCCCCAAATATTACCCATGTGAATTAATGAGGGGCTATTAGAAGCAATAAGAAATATATGGCAGACCCTGTCATCTGTGACACCTATCTCTACAAAGGCAGACGGGCTCATCAAGTCCCTTAAGTTTGGTATGAATATTTTTATGTGCACCAGTTCTTCTTCGAGTGCTTGTTCATGTCGATTCCAGTCAGGTATGTGCATGCGCATATGCACATTGGCCGGAAGATTTTTCCCTTAGCAGCATCTGTTGGGTTGGTCTGGGAGCCCCCTGGAGTCACGCCCTCATGGCGCCTAATATATAGCCCTGCCAACCCTCCACCCCTTCAGTTCCTTCTTGCCGCCAGTGATGGTGGCTAGAACTTCCCTTGGCTCTTGCTCAGCAAGTTTCCTCTCTCTTCCATTGTATATAGTTAGTTATCAGTAGTGTTCCAGTTAATAGTTTAGTGTAGTATAGTGTTGTTGGGGGTTTTCCCCCACTCCGGCCCCAGCACCGTGGCATGTTGCGGTCCCCGGGCTTCAAGAACTACATGGCCTGCGCCAAGCACATGCCGAAAAGTGACCTGCACTCGTCGTGTCTTCGGTGCCTGCGGGAGACCCATCAGAAAGATCGTTGTAAGATCTGCTACAAGTTCTGCCCGAGAACACTTAAAGAAAGGGAACAGCAGCTGAAGGTGATCCTCATGGAGGCAGCCCTATGCCCCGACTCCGACCCGGGCTCGAAAGACCTGACCCCTACAGTGTCGTCCCTGATGCAGAGTGCCCTGGTGCTGTCGGCGAGTTCAGCACCGAGGAAGAACTCCTCCACGGACGCCCGGCACAACCATGGCTCCTCACAGAACCCGTCATGGGGCCTTTCTGCTCCCACTTGCCAGTGCCTCAAAAGAAGAAAAAGCCGGCAACCATTCTCCTCCAGCTAAGCCTCGAGATGTGTGACCCCAGGTGGGCCACTCCTCGACATCTCCTTCCGGGGCCGTGTCGACTGCTGCCAAGGTGCAGCAGTCAAGTCTGGCCCCACCTCGATCACTGGTACCTACGCAGCAGCTGCAGCTCCTGTCCATGCCGGAAGCCTACCAGGCTGCTCGAGACCTCCTCCACCTAACAGCACCATTCTCGCCTGCCAAGGAGGAACCCTCAGTGCTGACAGAGCCGCGTCCTCTGGTGCACTCTAAAGGGAAGCCAGCTATGATGTCGAGGCGCACACCTTCGCCTTGTCCATCGGTGCCTACTCGCTCCGACAGAGAGCCTTCCTGCTCCCCGAGTTCTCGACGTTTGAGGCATCAAGGATCAGCTCCTCCATGGTCTTGTGTCTGAGACCTCAGAGTCAGAGCCCAACTCCTATCGCTCGAGTAGGAGCAGAAGCCGTAGAGAGAGGTCGGGCAGAGACAGAAGGGAACATCATGCGTGGCCTCCGCAGAGGTAGAATCCGCCTCAGTGGCCCTTCTGGACCCCCTGGTCTTATCACCTGAGCCAGGGAGGAACCCAGGGCCCTCAGTCAGTGGCATCTTCAGTGGCCTCCACCACTTTTGTACCGCCTTCCACTGCGCATCTGCCCCTGGCGCCTACAGTCCCAACGCCTTTGCCTCTGGCCCCGTCGTCAACCCCGGCACAACCTCCTCAAAGGTTCCAGCAGCAGAACTGCCAGGACAATTCCACATACCTGGCCAAGTGGAAGAGATTTTCAGTCTGGTCAGCTCAGCGTTAGCCCCAGTGCCCCAGATTTTGGATTATCTTTTCCACTTGAAGCAAGAAGGTCTCTCCTTGTCTTCTATAAGAGTGCACCTGGCTGCCATCTCGGCTTTCCATCTGGGGGTACAGGGCCGCTCAGTTTTAGCTAACCCCCTGGTCACCCGCTTCCTGAAGGGCCTCGACAGGTTGTACCCACCTGTCCGCCAACCGGTTCCTGCTTGGGACCTCAACTTGGTCCTCTCTGGGCTCATGAGGCATCCCTCTGAGCCTCTAGCAACATGCTCCCTGCTCTACCTTTCCTACAAGGTCGCGTTCCTGGTGGTGATAACTTCAGCCCAGAGGGTGTCTGAGCTCAGGGCTCTAACATTGGAGCCGCCCTACACCATATTTTTTAAGGACAAGATTCAGCTCAGACCCCCATCCGGCCTTCCTCCCGAAGGTTGTGTCGCAGTTCCACATAAACCAGGACATTTTCCTCCCAGTTTTCTACCCCAAACCTCATGCAAGTAGCAGGGAGCAGAAGCTCCACACTCTCGACGTCCGCAGAATGCTGGCCTTTTACATCAAGAGGACAAAACCATTCAGGAAGTCGGTACAGCTCTTTGTCACAGTAGCGGACAGGATGAAAGGTCAGCCTGTTTTGACACAGCGCATTTCATCATGGATTGTAACCTGCATTACTGAGTGCTACAATCTAGCAAGTATCCCAGCGCCCCCAATAACGGTGCACTCTACAAGAGAGCAAGCTTCATCAACAGCTTTCCTGGCTCAAGTCCCCACCCAGGAAATCTACAGGGCAGGTGACTTGGTCATCAATACACACTTTCGCTGTGCATTATGCGATTACTAGACAGGCCAGAAATGATGTGGCCTTTGGTAGAGCAGTATTCCAATCAGTGGACAGCTCTGACCCCACCTCCTGAATTTGCTTGGGAGTCACCTGATTGGAATCGACATGAACAAGCACTCGAAGAAGAAAAAACGGTTACTCACCTCTCGTAACTGTTGTTCTTCGAGATGTGTTGTTCATGTCCATTCCAATACCCACCCTCCTACCCCTCTGTTGGAGTAGCTATGAAGAAGGAACCGAAGAATTGGCAGGTCGGCAAGGCTATATATTAGGCACCATGAGGGCGCAACTCTAGGGGGTGCCCAGGCCGACCCAATAGATGCTGCTAAGGGAAAAATCTTCCAGCCAACAGGCACATGCGCATGCACACACCTGACTGTAATGGACATGAACAACACATCTCGAAGAACAACAGTTACGAGAGGTGAGTAACTGTTTTTTTCTTGATCTTTGGTAGTAGCGTCAGTGCAAGAAAGGTCATGACAGCAGGGATGCCCAAAAACAACTCCAAAAGATAAAGATTTGAAAAAAAATGTATTTAGCAAGAAAAAATACTCATCAAATCTGCAAATTCATATTGCAAATTACCATGAGCTCCTAGAAAAGTTTGATTGTCTTAATAGGGACAAACTGTCAGAATTTATTTAAAAACTCCCTCAATAAAATAGGGAGAAACTGAAATCTTTGTAACTGAGGGACAATTGGTGACTCATATATCACTGCATAGCATTAGATATGTTGGCCACTGCAGTACAATCAATGGCTACATCCATCGCCATGTTCAAGATTTCATGGTTACAATTTTCAGGCATACCAAAGGAGCTTGAGATAAGTGAGGACTTCCTATTAAAAAGTTGTTACCAGTCCAACGCTAGAACCAATGAAGACCTGCACTCTCTGTGTGATTTGAGAGCCACTCTCAGTTTCTGGCAGTTTACATGCCAGCCCGTAGAAAGCAGCCAGGTCACAAAGTTACTCTAGATAAAGACCTATTATTACAAACCACTAAAATCATCAAAGCCATTGGGGAAGAAATAGAAGGCCCTCTGTCTCTTCCTCTGCAGCTGCACATCCCATGTCCACCTCACAGCAGCAAGTTTGATGCCAACTTCAAGAGCCATGCGGAGACTTTTGAGTATCTATACCCTTCCCTCTATTTTTTTGACACCAGCTTTTGAATTTTTAGAAAGCCTGGAATTGAATTACCTTAGACAGTTGTGTTTTAGAGGTGATCAGTGTGGGGATTCTATTCAATTTCAGTCTCTTCCTATCTCCTTCCCCCCTTTCCTAGCCTCTTTGAGGGCCCTCTCATGAGATATTATTAAAGTAAGAAACATCTCCCTTCTAAATCTCATCACACTGGAAGACCTGCCTCTGCAGTTCAGAGGGAAAGTATTTTACTCACATTACTTTCTTATCCTGAAGAAGAAGGGGAGCTGGTATCCAATCCTTGATTTGAGGTTTATCAGCAAGTTCATCTACCATTTTTAATTCAGGAGGGTAACCCTAGGCTCAGTATCCTTAGATTTCTTAGACTGGTTTGTGGTTCTCAGTTTCTAAGAAACATACTTTCACCTATCCATTCACTTAGCACACAGAAAATACTTGAGATTCTAAGTGGGAACTTCCCACCACCACTATTGACTTCTGCCCTTTGGTCTTTCAGCTGTACATACCAGAGAATTTGCCAAGTGCATGGCAGTCATGGTGGCCTATATAAGGACCTAAGGGAGTCAGATATACCCAGACCTCCATGATTGCCGTGTTCAAGGAAGTGAATGTTCCATTCACAAAATCCTACATCTTTTCACCACACTGGGTCTCAGGAAAAAAAAAAAGGTCATTATTGCTGTTGACCCAGAAAAGAGAGTTGATTGAGGTAGTGCTGGTGGATTCCACATCAGCTGAGTTTATCTGCCATAGGGAAGACTCAAGACCATACTAGATCTCATCAGCCAGCTGTAGTCTTACCCATAAATGTCTGTAAGTGTATGCCTTAGACACCTGGTTCATGTGGCCTCTTAAGCGTACATTATACAGCATGCTAGACATCACCTACATTCCATGCAAGGGTGGTTGAAATCTGTGTATCTGCCCAATAGACATCACATGAGGGTTCAGGTTCCTCAAAAAGTCTTGTATCATTAAACTGGTGGAAGGAGCCTTTCCAGGTATGCAAGGAGTACTGTTTTCTCCTCCCTCCCTACCAAGAAACTGGTCACAGCTGCCTCCATACTTGGGTGGGAAGTTCACCTAGACTCCTCACAGACACAAGAGTTCTGGACTCCTGCAGATACTCACCTTCAAATAAAATTTCTGTAACTTAGAGCTATTTGTCTAGTGTGCACAACATTTCTTCCCATGGTACATAGACTAAAAGTTCAGATAATGACAGACAACACAAAACAATGTTTTATGTCAACAGACAGGGAAGAGCACGTTCATTCCTCCCACACCCACCCACACCCACCCACACATACACACTTTGCCAAGAAGTTGTTCATTTCTGGAACTAGTGCATTCGTCACTGAATCACACAAGTAGCTCTGCAACTACCAGACTTGCAGAATGTCGTAACGGACCAGCTCAGCAGGCAATTTGCAAATGACTGCAAATGGACTGTCAAAGACACCATCCTACTGAGCAGCTTTGCAGGTGGGGATACCTGACAGTTGACCTGTTTGCTTCAGATTGGAACAAGAAATGCCAAACATGCTGTTCAAAGGAAGGCCTGAGTCCAGGCTTCCTGTTGGATGCTTTGCTTGTCTCATGGTCTCTGTTTATCCACCAATTTCTTATCTACCATCCCCGTTAATACTTAGGGTACTCAGCAGGACTCAGCAGTAGTGATTGTGCTAGCCCCAGCTTGGTCCAGACAGCTAATTAACCTGTCAACTCACCCTCTGATAACATTACCTGTCTTACTTGATATGATCTGATCTTCCAGAACAAAGGTCAGATCCTTCACCCAAACCCAGCATCACTGCATCTGACAACATAGATATGGGCTGATCAATTACTGTCAAAAGAAGCTGCTCCTGCTGATATCCATGATACTGATACACAGCTGAAAGGACTCAGCTAGACTGACCTATTCAGCCAAATGGAAGAGATTCTCTCTTTGGCTCTATAATGCCACTTACCTCCCTTAGAAGCCCCATACCTACTATTCTGGGCTGTCTGCTATCACTAAAGCATTTAGGGCTATCCATCAGCTCCATACGTATATATTTAGCAACAATACCCAGTCACTGTCCTCCACCATATTTTATCACCCTATAATTGCTTAGATTTCTCAAGGATCTTATTCGTACATTTTCCGCAGTTCAGGGGCCCTCTCCTTCAGGGGACCTTAATGCAGTCTCAGCAGAACAATTTGCTGTCTATACTGTCTATCCATGAAAAGGGCCTTTTGTAGCTATAACATCAGCTCAAAGGGTAGGGGAGATTCAGGTCCTCATGGATGGTCCACTTGACATGGTGCTCCTTGAAGACAAAGTGACCCTGAAGCTTAACCCTAAATTTTAACCAAAGGTTGTTTTAGATTTTCATCTGAATCAGATAATTCACTGTCCAGTTTTCTTTCCAGGCCTCACTTAAACAAGGGGACACCAAAGTGCACACCCTTGATGGGGTTAGGGCTCTTTCATGTGATCTTGACAGAACAGGACCTTCAGGAACTCTACCATGCTGTTTGTAGAATTTGCTGATAGGATGAAAGGTCAGACAATATCCACCCACAGACTATCTAAATGATATCTAACTGTATTAGATCGTGCTATGAGTTAGCAAAATTAGCCTAGAGCCCACTCCACCAGGGCTCAGGCAACTTCTGCGGCTTCTTTGGGAAGCATATCAATTTCAGAAATGTTCAGGGCAGCTACATGAGAATCAGTGCACACTTTTATCCAGCACTATTCCTTAGCTGAGACCTCAAGATTTGACGTCCTCTTAGGCAGACCTGTCTTGCAACCATTATTAAAATAGGACTCCTAGCACTCACCTTCTGATTATGAGGTCCTTGCTTGCTAGTCACTAGAAGTGGAATCCATGTTGACAATCACTCAAAGAAGAAAAAATGATTACTTACCTAACAGTAACTGCAGTTCTTTTAGATGTATTGTTCCCATTGATTCTCTGACACACCTTCCTTCTCTGCTACTTCAGAGTCCTATATCACTTGAATTCTGTAATGGTAAAGGAACTGAAAGATGGTAAGGTCCATTCCACCCTTTATGTCCTTCTAGGGTGTATTTGCAAGGCCATCTAGAGCACAACCACAGCCCCAATAGACACTGCTGGCCAAAAAAATCCAATCTCACATGAATGGGGGGCCTGTGCACCAGACCAGAAGTGTAATCTATGTAGACAATGTATCTCAATGAACCATGGCGACTGTAAGGTAAATAACCTTTCTTTCTTAGGAAAGAATGAATTATATCTTACAATCATTGTGAACTTGTATATTGCATCTTATTTTTCAGGAATAATTGGCTGTGGATACTTTCATCCATGCAGAAAATTCAATCCTGAAATATGTGACATGATAAAGAAATTAGTTCCAGCAGGCAGAATATTGTGGCAATGGACTAAGGTACAGAATACAGGAAATAATGGAGTTGTATTCACTATTTATTAACAGGGTGCCTATTACCATAAGTTAGGTGCTTATTTCAAAATTTTAAAAACATATGTTTCATAAAACTACCCACAGTGGTTACCCACTGTGATCAGCGGTTAATGAGGTGAGAAAATGTGGGTGACGCTCTTCCAAACTATGCTCAAAAATAAGATCAACCCACATGAGATGCCACTCAGAGTAGATTACGCAAATGTTCCAAATGTGATCAAGAATGCTTGCTGGGCCCTTTGGGCTTGGCTTTCCCAAAATGGGATCTGCTTGCTCTGCTGGGCTCTTCGTACTGGGCTTTCCCTTGGTGAAACTCATATGCTCCACTGGGCTTCATGACCATGGCTCCTCTTAGAGGGGTCTCAGATGCTCCACTAGACTGTGCTAGGCTCTTTGGGTTAGGGCAAAGTGGTGGGGGAAAGTGGTGTTACTCCCCAAGTCCACTCACTCATGGCACCAATGAGCTGTTACTCACAATAGATTATGCAGCTCTTTATAATTTTATCCTTCCTCTTTTTTCTTGGGGCTTCTCCACACACAAAAGTTGTACCATTTTCACTATATTGGCATAGTTAAAGCTGTACAACACCACTAGTGTGGACACAGTTATATCAATATAAAGGTATTTTACACTGGTATAGCTATTTTGGTTAAAAAAAATTAAGTTATCCCTAACTAAAATCGTGATACTGGTACAAAATTTGTGTAGGTCAGGCCAAAAGTACTGACTTTCACTGCTTATCAAAGAGAAAGTAAACATTCTTATATTGAGCATCTGAGTTAGCACCCATTGAAATAAATGGGGTAGTTCACACCTCTAAAAGTTATTTCAGATTCTGCAAAAGCAAGTATACATCATTGCATCAGTTATACCCTGTTCACATTTTCAAGACACTCTCAGCAACCAAAAGATCTAGAAACTTACTTTTTTTGAAATTAAAGCTTAGTTCTAGTAAGAGACCAATATGGCTCTCTCAGGAGCTCTTTAATAACCTGAAAATTAAAAAGGAATCCTACAAAAAGTGGGAGCAAGGACAAATTGCTAAGGATGAGCATAAAAGAGTGGCACAAGCATGCAGGGACAGAATCAGAAAGGCTAAGGCACAATATAAGTTACAACTGAGAAGGGACATAAAATGCAATAAGAAGAGATTCTATAAATACATTAGAAGTAACAGAAAGATGAAGAAAAGTGTAGGTCCATTACTTAATGGGGATGGAGAGCAAATAATAGATGACACAAAGAAGGCTGACATCTTGAATACCTTTTTTGCTTCAGTCTTCACTATAAAAGCTAATTGTGATCAGATGCTTAACGTAATTAATATTAACAAGGGGGAAGGAACACAAGCCAGAATAGGGAAAGAATAGGTTAAAGAATATTTAGATAAAATAGATATATTCAAGTTGGCAGGGCCTGTTGAAATTCACCTTATAATAGGTCTGAACTACTTCACGATTATCTTTAGAACTCAGACAAGTGAGGTTCCAAAGGACTGAAGGATGGCAAACATAATACCTGTCTTAAAAGGGTGAAAATAGAGGACCAGTGGAATTATAGACCAGTCATCTTAACTTCAATACCTGGAAGGGTATTGAAAAAATTATTAAACAATCCACTTGTAACCATCTAGAGAATAATAAGGTGATAATTAATGGCCAACAAGAAAAATCATGCCAAACCAACCTAATTTCATTCTTGACAGTGTAACCAGACTAGTGGGTAAGGGCAAAGTAGTAGACATGACATACCTTGACTTTAGTACGGCTTTTGACACATTCCCATTCTGATCTGACATTCTCATAAGCATGTAAATACCATTAATATGTTATAGATTAAATTAAACTGGGAGGACATATCAAACAGGGTCACACAGGGGTCTGTCCTGGATATAGTTCTGTTCAACATTTTGATTAATGACTTGGATAATGGAGTGGAGATTACATTTATAAATTTTGCAGATGACACCAATCTGGGAGGGATTACAAGCTATTTGTAGAGCAGGATTAGAATTTAAAATGATTTTGACAAATTAGAGAATTCGTCTGAAATAAATAAGATGAAATTCAATAGGGACAAGTGAAAAGTTCTACATTTATGGAGGAAATCTCAAATACAAAATGGGCAATAACTGGGTAGGCAGTGGTACCGCAGAAAAAGATTTGGGTGTTATAGTGACACACATTGTCACTCTATCCCCCACAAAAAGTCACAAATTGAATATGACTCAACAATGTGATACTTCTGTGAAAAAGGTAAATGTCATTCTGGGATGACCTCTAGGGCACTCCTGTGGTGTGAGGAAAGGAGCCTCTCTCATCACAGACTTCCTTCTCTGCTGTCTGGGTTCCGAACCTCATTGTGTCTGAAGAAGCAGGCTGAGCAACTTGGTTTCTAAACAAAAAGGAAAAACAGAGTAAAGTATGGTTTCAGAGTAACAGCCGTGTTAGTCTGTATTCGCAAAAAGAAAAGGAGTACTTGTGGCACCTTAGAGACTAACCAATTTATTTGAGCATGAGCTTTCGTGAGCTACAGCTCACTTCATCGGATGCATACTGTGGAAACTGCAGAAGATTCTACTGCAGTTTCCACAGTATGCATCCGATGAAGTGAGCTGTAGCTCACGAGAGCTCATGCTCAAATAAATTGGTTAGTCTCTAAGGTGCCACAAGTACTCCTTTTCTTTTAGAGTAAAGTATGTCCTTCTGCTTCTCCAGAAGATCCAGCTTGCAGACGTTCTTCAGCCATTCTCCCAGTAAGCAGCCCCTGCTCTCTGAATGCGACCTTTTACTAAACTTGGATCATCCCATCTCTAGGTTTGGCAGGTTTCACATGTATGCCAGGTTGGGATTGACTGTGCCCAGAGGAGCTTTTTACCCTCTTCCTGACTGTGGTGGGAACCCATTAACAACTGTTGTAAGACACGGGATATAATTGTGCCAATCTAGTTGGCACTGGTGAGGCCTCAGCTGGAGCATTATGTCCAGTTTTGGGCACCACACTTTAAGAAAGATGTGTACAAACTGGAGCGAGGCCATAGGAGAGCAACAAAAATGACAAAAAGTTGGAAAACATGATTTATGTGGAAAAGTTGAAAGAATTGGTCATGTTTAGTTAGAGAAGAAAATGCTGAAGGGGGACTGGATAGCTGTCTTTAAAATATAAAAGATTATTATAAAGAGGATGGTGATCAATTGTTCTCCATGTCCACTGAGGGTAGGCCAAGAAGAATTGGTATATTAAGCAGCAAGAATGATTTAGGTTAAATGTTAGGAAAAAAACGTTTTTCACTGGAACAGATTATCTAGGGAGATTGTGGAAATTCCCATCATTGGAGGTTTTTAAGAATAGGCTAGATAAACGTCTGTGAGGGATGGTGCAAGTATATGTCAGTGCTGGGGAATGGACTAGATGACCTCTTGAGATCCCTTCTAGCCCTACATTTCTGTAATTCTATAATTCTGAAAGATAAGAAGGCACCATGAAAGAGGGGTCAATATGTGATAGAGGTCGAATCTGTGCCCTGATTATGATATACCTTCATCGCCAAGTCATTTCCATTTTCTTTGTGGGCCAGATTCTACTCTCATATGCTTGTACACAGAGTTTTTGAAATACATGACAGTGTGAACTGGAAATATGCATCTGAACTCATTAGAAATACTTTTAATAATAATAAATAATAATAGTATTATTCCTAAATCTTTAATAGATTTTGTGTATGTTTGAAAATCTTTCCCTCTTTCTCACCTGCCAAGATGTGAGTTCAGATTTCTATTTTTCTCCTGTTGGAGCTGATTGGGTTTCAGACATCTGAAGCGTTATAAGGAATGCAGTTGCCTTTTTGTAAATGTGTTTTATATTAACAAACCTTTCAGGAGAAACAGGACCATGAACATGCCACCTTGGCAGTCAATGAATCTTTGGGCCTATTTCCGATCTTGGTAGTACAAATGTAAATTCTGTAAACAAAAGAGTAATTTAAGAGGGATTCGGTGATTAGATCTGACAACATTCCACCCAACTCTAATACTAAAAAGCAAGACAACAGCAAGTTATGGGACACAGTTTCCACTGAGTAACAGGCAGTATCACAAGGAACTTTCTTCTGCCTCCAAGCCAAATGATAAGGAAGCCCTTCAGATAGCATGTTAATCTCTCTCACAATATAGCACACAACCTTAATTACATCCTCAGCAACTTTAACAAATATTCAGTATTCACATATGTGCACAAGTTAAGTGTGTAGTGGGTCATGTATTTGTGGGGGCAGCATGAGTTGTGATTAAGGTTTTGCATTATATTGTGAGGGAGATTAATGTGTTCTGTGCAGTGTGTCCCTTATCAGCTGGAGGCAGAAGGAAGTTCCTTATGACAATGTTGAGTTTGTTTTTTATTGTCTTATTTTTTCTTAATGTGGAACTGTGCTGTGTAGGCATTGTGGTACAGGTAAGAGGTGTCTCATAATTTGGTATTTCTTTTTTCTTTTTCTTTTCTTTTTTTTTTAAAAAAAGCTTTGCCTTGTGGGGAAATATGACAGAGTGCTGGGAATCAGCAGCTGAACCAGCACTCTGGTCACTGGTTAACCAGTTAGGCCCCAGCAAGGGCCTAATTAATGAGAGAAGTTACTGATTACCAGGTTGGATTGGGACTGGGATGCTAATGGGCTACTTAGCCCTTTAACAAGGAGACTGGATAAAACAGCACAGGAAGGAAGCCCAAGAGGTTGGGTGGGAGGAAGCAGAAGGAGGTGGGTGGTGGCAGGGAGGGAGGGACTGACTGACTGACAAAAGGGAGTTCTCTGGGCAGAGACACCTTTACTCCCTTTTTTAGGAGAAGGGGTAATGAAGCTGGATAGCATTGTAAATACCATGACTGCCCTGGTATATAAAGGTGGTGGTGTGAACCACTATAAATAAATTGCTTGGTGGTACCTACAAAAGGGAAGATTTCTGAGCCATTTGTGTGAAGCAAAGAGGATGGGAGTGGAGGAATTCTATCACAGGTGGGAGCTTGCCTGGGATCCAGCCTTTATCTGGACAAACAGAGAGTCTGATGGGGAAGCTGGTGTAAAGGTTCAGCAGGCTGGGAGATGGAGGAGGCATTGCAGTGGCTGGTTGAACAGCAGAAGGAAAAGCAGAAGGTTTTCCAGACCTTCCAGCAGTCCCATCACGTGGAGAGAATATTCTTTCTCACCTAAGCTGAGCGACAAAAAAGTCTTCAGGAATTTATAAGGGAGTGAGCCCAGGTACAGCAACAACTATTACAAAATGGTTTGAGCCCTGTGACGGGAGCGGTAATCGGGGTGGAGGGTGGACCTCAGCAGGATTGGCCCTGTGAATAACCCCAATGCATTTTTAGTTACTTTCGAGAGTGTGGCTGTAGATGCAGATGTAGGGACAAGGGAACCTGGGTCCTACAGCTAGCGCTCTAATTAACAGGGGAGGCTCAGGTGACCTATATGACTCTCAGTGGCAAGCAAGCAAGGGATTATGAAGTTGTTAAGGCAGCCATCCTAGATTGGGTGGGACTTTCGACAGAAAAGTACAGGCAAAAATGTCCAGCTGCAAAATAGACTGGGGGTTAAAGTCCCAGGCATTTGCCCAAAAACTGACAGACTGAGACACTTGTTCACTGAGGCCAGACACTCAAGGTGTGGGCGATATTATGAATGTTGTCATTCTTGAACAGTCCTTCTCTCCCAGAGAATATCTGGGTATGAGTCTATTGGCATCAACCCATTACCCTACATGCAACAATTAAACTAATACGACAGTTTGTAGAGGTGGACTTTGCTACCAGGGGGTGAGGGGGTGGCAGATTAAGAGGATGGATCTAGGGAGGAAGACTGGAGAAATTACATTCGGAAAGGCTGCCAAGAAGAAGGAGCCCAGGGGAACACTGATGGAGTCTCAGGCTCTTGCGTGTTACCACATGGGCATCAGGGACATATAAAAAGAGACCTGCCCATACCTGGACTGTGGGTTTACAAAATTCTGGGTTTGAGCCAGGACTCCGAAGAAGGGAAAAAGAAGGAAATTACTTACCATTTCTGTAATACTGGGGAGGAGGTATCAAAGGGATCTGGTAGACACTGCCATCTCAGCCTGTTCATTAATCAGATGAGAGCTGGTGAAACCCCACTGGATATTTCCTAGAGCAAGAGTGACACCCGAATGTATACATTGGGATAAGAAACTCTAACCTATGGCACAGATGCCCCTGGATGCTCACTGGAATTTAAATGGAAGTGGCTTGGGGGGAGTGGATAGGTTGCACCACCCCCTTGTGTAAGGCACTGACTGGAACCCCTTCCCACTAGGTGAGCAAAAGGGGCATCCCAGGGGGAAGGAGTGAAATTCACAGGAAAGGGAGAAGAGCTGTTAAATTTAGAAGGGTTGGAAAATATTATCCAGAAGAACACATGCTAGAGAGAGAATAAAGAAAGGGAAATACCCTGAGAGATTAAGGGAGAAGGAAAAAAGAAAAACAAGGAAATGGTTTCAGGGAATGAAAATAACCCCAAATTTGTTAATAGTGGTCAAGCAGTTTCAGATTTTCTGCTTTAGAATGACAAAGGAAGGGACCCCAAGAGCAGTATGGAGTTGTTGGGAGAACAAGTGACCACAGGTAGCCAGGAGGAACAGTAGCACAAGCAGACCCCTCCACAAAATAAAAGGGGCGAGAACGAAAAACCTGGCCCCCCAGGTTGCCCCCAGTGCAAGGACCTGTGGGCTGAAATGGAGTTATGAGGGCAATTTCCATCCACCAAATGTGATTTCTGTGGGTGGAGAATGCACACCCCTTACAAGGGGACTCTAGGTGACTATCCTGGGAGCAAAGAAAGATTGAAGCCAAATAGTGCCTCCAGTAAAGTGAGGAGAGCGAAGGGAATGAAACACCTTTCCAACAGGCAAGGTGCAGAGGTGTGTGATAGAGTGCTGGGAACCAGCAACTGAATCAGCACTTTGGTCACTGTTTAATCAGTTAAGCCCCAGATAGGGCTGATGTGGGAGATTAATTTGTGATTATCTGATCAGATTGGGGTTGAGAAGTTAATGAGCTATCTACTCCATTAACAAGGAGACTGGATAAAAGAGCACAGGAAGGAAGTGCAAAAGGTGGGTGGACAACAGAAAAGAAAGAAAGAAGGAAGAGGTTAGCAATGCATAAGAAAAAGGCGTTCTTTCAGTGGAGATACATTTAACCCCTCCCTCCACCCTTTCAGGAGAAGGGGTAGTGAAACTGGATAACATAAATACCACAGCTGCCCTAGTATGTAAAGATGGTGGCGTGAACCACTATAAATAAACTGCGTGGGGGTATCTACAAAATGGAAGGTCTCTGAGTAGTCTGAAGCAAAGAGGATAGGAGTGGAGGCGCCCCATCACAGGAAGTCACACTTAACCAACCTTAAACCTTTTAAACAAAGTTTTTGTGTATGGGATTTCCTGCAGTTTTAATACAGCAAGTTTAGGGGTTCAATGAAATTGAGAAAGAGATCTCCCCCTACTTTCTCTAAGGTGTTGAGGATATGAGAGTGTGGGGATGTTTGAGGTAGGAAAAGAGACACAGCAGAATGGAGAGGGAATGGAAGGGAGCTAAGTGTTTAGAAGGGCTCAGCAAATCCATATCGACCCTTAATGACTCCAGTACAATGATGCATTCCTGGGACGAGGGTGCTCTTCAGTGTAGTGTATTTCAACTGAATCAGGTTCCTTGTATGGGGGAAAAGGTGAAGTGAACAATCCCCCTCAAAATATACTTTAGCTGAATTAAACATGCAGTGTGTTGAGAGCCAGGAGACCACGAGTTCAAATCTTACCTGTTCTGCTCACTATTGTTTATATTTCTGTGCACTTCACAGCCTTGATTATTGAGCATACCTATACCTTAAGAGGAGGTCAAATATCAACTACTCCATTTGACACATTTAACTAAAAGGATGCACAAAGTAATTTATAGTAGAGCTGGGCATAGATACCAGCTTGCTTATATGGCCGACACTACACTGGCTCTCAGAAAGAAACTGTCAAACCTCTGTGTTTCTCTATGTAGTCTATAGCTACTGTTCTAACCACTAGACTACACTCCTCTCTGACATCCAAGAACAGAACTCAGGTTGTTCTTCGAGTGATTGTCCATATGTATTCCGCCTCTGGTGCATGTGCTCCATGTATGTAAGATCAGATCCTTTTGGCCAGAAATGCTTGGGGCCATGCTTGCACGCCGAGTAAACACCCCCACCAGTTACTCTGTGCCCAACCATTATTCTGTTTCTTCTTACTGCCCATGGCTGTGAGATAGAACCCTTAGCAATGTCTGTTTCTCTTGCAGACTGCGTAACCCAGAAAATTTTTCTGTAATACTTAGTTCTTTAAATTAGGTCTTAATATAATTAGGGTAGTGTTTGTCAGTTAGTTAGTGTAAATAGTGTAGGTATACACATTGGTTTTAACAAAAGAAAGAAAAAACCCTATATGTTTCTTCATAGTTTTAGGGAAATTTTTCCTGGTATTGGGATTTAGCCCTTGTGACTCAACCAAGGCCCCCGGAGTTCAAGAATCGCCCATCTTGTGAGGCATTTATGCCACGAAACAACTGTCACTCAAGATGCCTTTTTTGCTGTGGGGAAGGACATATGCTCTATCTGCTGTTTTTTCTCAAAAAGAATGCAGAAAACGAGAAAGGCTCGCCTTAGACTTTTTCTTTTGGACTTTTTTTTTTAGGCCTACCTCAGAGAAAATAACTCCCTGGGCCTGAACAGCCTTTGTGTAGGAATGCTCCTGCTAGTTCTGACTCAACCCCTAGTTCCCAGGCCTTTTCTTCTAAGAAAACCTTGGCTTCAGAGACTAGCAAGACTGCCAAGTCCTCCTTGGCAAAATCTTCTGATCGTCGTAGGAAGGAGCACTGTTCCTCTGTAGAACATAAGTGCAAGTTGCCTTTTCTGGGTCTTAGTGGGGGGAAAAATAGCTCACTTCACCTCACTCCCTCTAAGGCTGGTTCATGGCCTGGAATGTGTCCCACTGACACCCTGATGAAGACTGGTAGCTGACTGACAGTATTATTTCAGGAGAAGTTCCAGGCTGTGCCTGGTACCAGTTCTGTGGTACTGATGTCAATTCACTCTGTATTGATGACCTTCGGCACCCATGACACTGTGCTGATTATCTCTTTTCCACTCCTCTCAATTCTGACCTTCTCGGCACTGAAGTCATTTGTGGTACCAACTGACCTAACAGAGCCAACTATTTTGTGCCCTGTAGTAAAGGTTCCTCCTATGGACCAGCGACTGCCATGGTACCCAGCACTTCTTCACCACTGACGAGATCACTCTTTAGACCTCCTCCATCCCTGGAGGAGGAATATTCCTTTTCTTCAGTCTCTGAACACAGCAGTGAGGTGTCCCCTGTCCACTCACCAAGGTCTCATTCATATTACCTCTGTTGGTCTGTGAGGGAGTCTAGGGCCTGTTATTTTACGCACAGACTTAGGATCATGGATCCTGAAACATTCATGGGCTAGTCTCAATCACTGGGAGTCTACATGCCAGTGCCTAAGAGAAAGCAAGCCAGGCCTCAGAGTTATTCCACAGAGAGTCCCTCTGCATATTAGTACACTCAGCAGAGAGTCTCAGAGCCACCAAGGAAGAGACAAAGATTTCAGAGATAGAGACCTTCTGCCTCTGTGTCTTCTGCTACAAACCCTGCATCCACTTTGAAACAGCAATTTTGATACTGTGGTCAAGAGCCATTCTGTAGAACATCTGGAAGATCTATATTCTTTTTTGCCCCCTTTTGGAGACTGCCTTTGTTATTTTCAGGGAGTCTGGGACCCCATCACCTCAGACGATTGGATCGTAGAGATTTTCAGATTGGGGTATTCTTTATCATTTCAGATTCCCTACCTTCACTCCACTTCTCTGTCCTTCTTGAGAGACCTCTCTCACAAGAGACCTACTCCAAACGGTGGACAGACTTCTACCTCTCAGAGCAGTGGAACATGTTCATTTGCAGTTCAATGGGTGGGGTTTTTACTCACGCTGTTTTCACAAAGAAAAAAGGGAGATGGTGCCTGATTCTAGAATTGAAGTGCCTTCATCAGCAGCAATCTTAGCCTCTTGATGAAGGGAATATCTACCTTTGGGTGGAGAGGTTACCTGGATCATCATCAAATATGAGGAACTATGGACCTTTGAAGAATGCCTTTGCATAAAGGTGTCTGAACTCAGAATGATTTGTTTGGTCTGCCCAGCATTTCTTCTGATGATACAAGGACTGACAGTATGGCAGACTCTATGACAGTGATGATCCATGTGAACAGTCAAGGAGAAGCTCAGTTGTCCCCTCTGCCAGGAATCTGTTTGCCTTTGGGACTGGAGTGTTTGGCATCAAGTCATCCTGATAGCTCTGTATCTGCGAGGACTATTCACAACCAAGACATTAATCAATATATTTTAGAAGTTGGATTGAGATGTCTTTTATAAGTTATCAGTTTTATTTAATGAAAACCAAAAAATATATGAACTTTTGGTTACATGTTCTAAGTGTTGACATTTTACATACAGGGCTCAATCCTGCTCCCACTGAGATTTTTGCCACTGATTTCACTGGGAGAAGGAGGAGGCCCAGATTGCGATATATGAAAGCAAGTATCATTATTATTTTCAGTGTGTATTACTCTTCTTTCCTTTTAGATGTCTTTGAGTTTGAACAATAACTATATTTTCGGCTTTAGGTAAAGATGCTGCCCACACCATCCAAGTTTCATTATATCTTCAATCTTCGAGACCTTTCCAGAATTTGGCAAGGAATGTTAACTATCAAAGCAGAAGAATGTGAGGATATCACTACCCTTATGGCACTTTTTAAAAATGAGTGCAATAGAGTCATTACTGACAGGTACAATAATTCTATAATTTTGTATGTATTATAATATTTCGTACTATTGGGAGACCATTAATTCTTTTCACAGAAGCTCTCCATCTGATGTCAAGGAGAGGTCTGCACAGAGATCCATGTTAGAGTATGTCTTTGGTGTTGATTTAATAATTCTGTAATTTTATATGTTTTACAATATTTAGTAGTATTGGGAGACCATTATATTTATGGTCATATACTCTTGCTCTTTCTTCAGGGATGAAAATCAGCAATATAGGGCCAAGTTTAAAGATGTTTTATTTTTCTGCAACCATCCTGCCTTGTGGTTTTATCCCAACAAATATCAACTTAGGTCTAAATGGGCTAGGTCAGTAATTGGATTGAATAACACCAAAGAGCATATTCTAACTTGGATCTCAGTGCAGACCTCTCCTTGACATCAAAGAGAGGGCTGGTGTGAAAAGAAGGTAGTATGATGACCTACATTTGTACACTGGCCCACAGATCATAATTTAAAATGTAATTTAGTCCTCTCCACAGAATGAGTTTGACTGCCCTGTAATAAACCAATGGCCCCTTTCCCCCTGGGCATGTTCAAATGATTCATAAAACAGAGGTCTAGTTATTAAAGGTCCCATGGCACTATTTTCAAGAATAGGAGCATTAGCTCAGTATAACAAAGATGTGTGGCCACCCTCAGCGATTGACAGTGAGGGACGGCCAGATGCCCCCTGGTGAGTGGAACCAGGAAGGCCACGCTCATCACACCGGAAGCAGAGGTGCGGGACAGGAACAGGAAGAGTAAAAGGCAGGCCCTAAAGCTCAGCTGGGAAGCAGCAGCCAGAGGAGACGGATGCATTCTTCCCACTGCTGATGCAGAAGACTTCAGTTACCCTGAGGACTTGCACAAGCTACCAAAGCTGCCAGACCTAGCCAACACTGAGGAACTGTTGGGGTTGCCACTGGCAGTGTACCCTGAGGAGACACCAGACACTCACCACACTGAAGTACCATACCTGGGGAGAGTAGGAAGTAGCCCAGGGAAACTAGACAACCCTCTGGTAGAGTGCTGGCCTGATACAAACTCAGTGTGTTGCAGGTTGATCCCCACTCTTCCACTGTTAGGGCCCTGGGCTGGGACATGGTGGAGTCAGGTGGGCCTGTCTCCCCCTACCCTCTGCCACCCCACCCTTGGAGGCCCGTGTCAGTTTACTGCCTGAGTCCTAGACTGTGTTTGGTGCTCACCCCTGCCTAAGGGCCTGGGCTGTGGACTGTTCACTGCTCTACCCTGCCTGTGGGTTGGAGCCCTAGAGACAGCTAATTTCCCCCTTGTACAGACTGCCATTCCAGGTGCGTGACAGCAAAGAAGCGTGGCCTCCCTCAGAGATTGACAGTGAGGGATAGCCATGCACTCCTATGTGCCTACACTCAGGAATCATAGTAAAATTGTAGCTAGAGCAGAGGTGGGCAAACTACAGCCCACGTGCCACATCCGGCCCGTGGGACCGTCCTGCCTGGCCCTTGAGCTCCTGGACTGGGAGGCTAGCCCCCAGCCCCTCCCCTGCTGTCCCTCCTCCCCCGCAGCCTCAGGTCGCCACGCTGCCAGTGCTCTGGCCCACTGCTCCTGCTGGGGAACGCAGCGGTGGGGCTAAGAGCTCCTGCTTCTCTGAGCGGCATGGTAAGGGGACGGGGAGTGGGGGGGTTGGATAAGGGGCTGGAGGTCCCGGGGGCAGTTAGGGGCAGGGGGTTCCAGGGGGCAGTCAGAGGATAGGGAGCAGTTGGATGGGGTGGAGGTTCGGGGAGGCAGTCAGGGGACGTGTGGGAATCCTGGGGGGCCTGTCAGGGGGTGGGGGCGTGGATACGGGTTGGGGCAGTCAGGGGACAGGGAGCAGTGGGGGTTGGATAGGGGGTGGGGTCCTGGGCAGGTGGTTAGGGGCGAGAGGTCCTGGGAGGGGGCAGTCAGGGGACAAGAAGCAGGGGGGTGGGGGTCAGGCTGTTTGGGGAGGCACAGCCTTCCCTACCTGGCCCTCCATACAGTTTTGCAACCCTGATGTGGCCCTCAGGCCAAAATGTTTGCCCACCCCTGAGCTAGAGTATAGTGATCACAATTAAAAATCAACATTTACCCACAATTACTACTGAGATCTCAGATAATGCAGGTTTCAGAGTAGCAGCCATGTTAGTCTGTATCCGCAAAAAGAAAAGGAGTACCTGTGGTGCTGTAAGTACTCCTTTTCAGATAATGTAGTTGTTTCCTATTCTAATTCCCGAGGGAAATTCTTTCATATTTCAAATACCGTAGGTTAGTAACTATGAATAAATGTTAACTTTTTATAAACAGTTGTATATATGTTGTATTTCTTCATGTATATATTACAAAGTGAAAGTAGTAATGGTTTGCTACAGACACAACAGGACACAGGGTGTAATAAAGAATAAACTCTGTCTTGTCTTTCTTTCTGATTAGTCCTAAACTCAGAGGTCTTGAAATGGTGCATGCCCTGTATCTTCTTTTGTACATTTATCAGCCATATTTTCAGATCATATCTTCATAAGATGAATTTATCTATGCTAAAATGTTGGGTATATAAACATTACTGTTCAGCACAATAGATTTCACACACTGCTACATATCTACTTCCACTCTGGCAAAGCCAAAAGTATAAAAAATCTATTTCTTTCTCTCTCACACACACTTAGCCTGAGTCAGTGTAAGAGTTTCTGATGTACAAAAAACAAGATTCTTCTTCAAGTAGTGTACCTGTGGGTTCTCCATTTCAGGTGCACATGAGTCCTGAGCCTTTGATCAGAGATTTTTGGTACCAATGCCTATTTGACCTGTGCATGCTCCCTACATGTCCCTGTAGCCTGTAGCTAGGCTATATAGGGCTGTGAGGGTGAATGGCCCTCAGTTCCATCTCATCTGCCTTCGGCCAGAGACAGAGTTTAGTGTGTGCCTGTTTACTCTTTATATTAGTAGTAGTTCTTTATTAGTAGTAGGTTTAGTACCTTATAGTTATTGGAATGGTTAATTTAGCTTTTTCTTATTTCCCCAAAAAAATTATATACATTTTTTGTTTTTCCCCTTTGAGGGGTTCAAACAAATTTTCTTCTGTCTGGGATGCCAAGCTCCCTGGGATTTAAAAGGTGGCTCTCTTGTGCAGAAGCTGTGGTGAGCATTCCCAGTGCATATGTTTTTTTGGAGACGCTCATCTACTCAGCAAGTTCAAGATATGCACTTCTTTAAAGGGAAGATCCCATAAGAACAGGGAAATAACATACAGGCTCTTAATAACGTAGCAAGCCCTAAGACCAGCTTCAGGTGCAGAGAACCCCCCTCTACAGGGACCCTCCTCTTCTGTCAGTGCCCCGTTGAAGTCAAGGTCATGGTCACCAAGACTTTTCAAGGTAAAGAGAGCAGCAACGTTCTGGTCTCTGATACTTTCCATGAGTCAGGCCGATAACTGCACCAGCAGTACTGAGAGCTTCCCGCTCCAAGTCTAAGAAGGGGGATAAGAGGTGCAGAACAGAGAGTTCCTCCTCAAAGAAAACTCAGTCACTGGAGACCTCAGGCCCTGAGAGAGGTGCTAGTGAGGCTCTATGCACTTTGGGTACTATGAAACACTTTAGGACTTCAACTAAGTCCCATACCTCAACGGTAAAGGGCTCAGTACTGAAGACGACTGTTACCAAGAGAGCGGCTTCAATGGAATCCGCAGTCCCCTTGGTACCGACACCAATGCCCCAGACAACAGCATTGGGAACATCATTGGTGTACATAGCAAGTTCAGTTGTGCTAGTACCACAGGAGTTCCCATATCTGAACGACCTTAGGGTACCTAATGAGCCTGAATATCTCCTCCTTGAAACTTCCAGACACCTCTTAATACTAAGGCCTGCTTGGTCACCAATCACTCCTGTTTTGTGAGACCTGTCTCTTTTCCAGCTTCTAGTATCCAGGAAGAGGGATTTTCACCTCCTGTACAATATGTGGAGGAGTAGTCCAGCTCAGACTCAAAACTTTCTGTTCAAGGCTCTCCAGTTTACTCTGGGAGACATTATTCCCTGATGCAGATGCAAGAAAGGCAGAATATCAGGTCCCTGCCTATTAACACTTGAGATGACCAACTCTTGATACCTCCCCCCATGCCTTATGGTCTCCTCATTGGCTGTACTGGAATCCATGGGCAATGTACTGCCAGTAATTTCTCAGGGCCCCAATTAACTCCTATAAGGAATAAAGAAGGCCTCGTTACCCGGTATCATCCATCCCCTCCTGCACTGTGAGTCAACAGAGGAGACCTCTGAGGAGCAAGAGGCAGGAGTGAATACAGAGGTTATCCCCCTTACAAATATATCCTTCTTCATTAGCTGATGAGGCAGTAATGCCACTACCGCCATCAATAGCTGATGACTTTTGCCAGTTCCAGTACTTGATGAAGCAGGTTGTTGAGACCCTGCAAATTCCCTTCAAAGAAGTCCAAGATTCCCATCACAAGCTGCCTGACATATTGCACGCTTCTGCTTCAGCTTGAGTGGCACTGCCAGTTAATGAAGCGCATCTTGACCGAGCCAAGACCATCAGGCAAACTGCAGCAACAGTCCCCACTACATGCAAGCAAGCTGATTAAAAAAATACTACATCCTGGCCAGGCATTCTGAGTTTTTGTTTTCTCACCCAGCACCAAATTCTCTGGTCATGTGAATTAGGCAGGCAACATACCCAAAAAGTCACCCCATAAGAGCATAAGTGCCATTACAGTTCAGGATAGCTAATCATCAGGCACTGATGTCAAAATATGACTACCTGAACTATGAGTTTAATATTTTTATTGACCATTTGCCACAAAAACACCAAGAACAGTTTAGTGCCATAATAAAGGAAGGTCAGCTCTTGGCAAAAACATCTTTGCAGGCTTCACTTGATGTGGCAGACACTGCAGCCAGATATATTTTCACCACAAGAGCAATGAGACAAGTTTCCTGGCTTCAATTGTGTGGTTTTCCATTGGAAGTGCAATCCACGGTGGAAGATTTACCTGTTCAGGGTCACAAGCTCTTCACAGATTTCCTGGACGATTTGCTTCATACCATGAAGGACTCTGGGGCAACACCTGCAAATAAGAGAAAATTGGCACAATTTTCTGCCTTCCATAGGCCACCAGAACTACCAGCTAAGAGGTCAAGATTTTCTAAAAAGCAGCCTGCAACTACCTTGGCTGCATCATCCCAGCCATCAATATTGTCCAAACTCCAGTTAGGATGGTTTGGTCAAGAGTCCAAACCTCCCAATAATTAAGGTTTCTTGGCTGCATGACACAACTCCCCTTTTTCAGTTTGGGCATGGGAGGCTATAATATCAGACAAATGGGTTTTGGAAGCCATGGCATCAGTTTATACTAACCAATTTACATCCATCCTGCCCTCCCACCCCTATCCCTCTTTAGGGACCCCTCTCAGAATCATTTGCTGTCACAGGATATCTCAGTGCTCCTAAGTCTAGGGGCCATAGAACCAGTTCCACTTCAAGACAGAGGACAAGGATACCACTCAAGATATTTAGTGATACCCAAGAAAAAGAGTGGCAGAGGCCACTATGATATCTCAGACAACTGAACAAACATGTCAGATATCTGAAATTCAGAACAGTGTCCCTAGCAGCTATAATTACCTCCCCAAATCTGGGGCCTGGTCTGTGACCCTCAACCTCAAAGATGCCTACTCCCACGTAGAAATTAATCTCTCTCAGAAAAGATTTATTTGTTTCACATTCAATCACAATCATTACCAATACTTGGTCTGACCCTTTGGTCTGCCTTCTGCCCCAGGGGTGTTCTCAAAAATAATGGCTGTTGTAGCTGCCTATATCCTCATGTAGGAATAACTGTCTTTCTCTACCTGGGCAACTGGCTCCTCAGAGGTTGGTCTTATCAGGAGGTGTGGTTGGCAGTTCTAACAACAGCTTCACTATTTCGAAGGCTAGGCCTGCAGATGAATCTCAAGTAATCAATCTTGACCCCTATGCAGAAAATACTCTTTACAGGAGCATTTCAGGATTCAATAACAGGCAGAGCATATCTCCATCCTGACAGGTTCCTTGCTCTAAAGGATCTTATTCAAAAAGTGTAACTCCGTACTCAAGTTCCAGCAAGGGCATGTCTGCAACTGCTGAGACACATGGCAGCTTGCATTTTTGTGACACAAAACACCAGGTTGCACCTTCAGTGTCTCCAGGGGTGGTCAGGACAGTTTGTGTATGAACAAACACAGTCTATACAAGCAGGTATCTATACCCAGCCAGGTCCTACAGTCACTCACCTGATGGAAGAATCCTTCCAAGATTTGTGCAGGAGTCCTGTTCAGCCAGAATCCCCCTACCATCGTGTTACATCAGACACTTTCCTTTTGGGCTGGGGGGGCTCACTTGGATCCTCACACAGTCCAAGGCAAGTAGTCACAATAGGAACAATGCTGCACATCGATCTGTAGGAGTTAATAGTAGTCAGAAATGCTTGAGACCACTTTCTTTCCCTTGTAAAAAACAAATCCATCAAGATCATGACAGACAACATAGCTTGTGTGTATTATATTAATCGTCAGGGTAGAGCGTGTTCCTACCCCCCGCCCCACTCTGCTCTGAAAGGATAAAACTTTGGAGCTGGTTCGTAACCAACCAGATAGTCATCTCAGCATCTTACCTCCCAGGTATTCAAAACATCATGGCAGATGACCTCAGCAGAAATATGTCCCTAAATTACATATGGGAGTTGGATTCAAGTCCTCAACAAAATATTTCTTTTGTGGAGATTTCCAGAGGTTGACCTTTTTGCCCCAGCAGCTAACACAAAGTGCAGGAAATTCTATTCCAGAGGGAACTCAATCCCCAGTTTCTAGCAGATGCTTTCCTCATTACATGGACAAAAAGTCTTTTTTATGCATATCCTCCAATTCCTTTGCTTTTAAAGATCTTCATCAAGATCCGACTGGACCAACCCAATGTAATTTTGATTGCACCAACTTGACCAAGACGAGTTTGGTTTCCTTACCTCATCATACTCACCCCTCACCCTCTGTGGCAGCTCCCCTACCAAACCTCGGCTGTTGTCTTAGGATGCAGGTCAGATGCTTCACCCCAGTCTGAACATTCTTGTACAAGCTTGGTTCCTCAGTGGTTCTTGGGATTAATGGCAGCCTGTTCATCAGGAGTACAAAATGTACTTTTAAGTAGCAGAAAGGAATCTACAAGACACACTTACCTTCAGAAATGGAGACTATATCATCTCTGGTATAACCGGCTTCATCTTTCACCTGTCCAGTCATTTTTACACTGTCTTGGATTAGCTGCTGGAACTGAAAACATCAGGCCTTTCTATGAGTGCCATCAAGGTTAATTTAGGGCCTATAACTATGTGCCTGCTGCTACATCTGTCTCTGAAGATGGATTTTAGTGGCCATTAACCAAACTATTCACCTTTCTGTTTTCTTTCTTGAGCTGCATCAGTCTACACAGGAATCTGCCTTTCATGCATTACATGTTAAGAAGTCATTATCCTTTTACTTGGACAGCACTAGGGCATTCAGGAAGTCTCCTAGACTCTTTATTTGTATTACAGATAGGTCTAAGGGAGCCTCTGACTTCATTTTCTCACTGGATTTCTGGATGCGTTTATTGCCTATTATGGTTTGGCTGAGGTTGCACCTCCTCTACAAGTGATTGTGCATTCTACTAGAGCACAGTCTACAGCATTTCCCTACTTAAGGACATTCAGTTGCTGAAATCTGCAGGTCTGCAGCATGATCCTCAGTGCATACATTTTTCACCCATTATACTTTGGTTCACCTGCAAGATCACATGCTTCAGTATGCAACACAGTTCTTACTTTTGTGATAACCTCTGTTCCAAAATTCCCACCTCCGTAAGGGGTTACTGCCATGGAGTCGCCTGAAGTAGAACACCCACAGGGACACTACTCAAAGAAGGAGATTACTCATCTTGTGCAGTAACTGGAGTTCTTCAAGATTTGTGTCACTGTGAGTGCTCTACTATCCACCTTTCTTCCTCTCTGTTTCAGGGTTTCCTCTGTGGGACTTTGCAGTAGAGAAGGAACTGAGGGTGGTTTGCCTGCACAGCCCTATATAGCCTCAGTATGGGACACGAGGATATGTAGGGTACAAGTGTGGGTCAAATGGGCATTGCTACCAAAAATCTCTGATCAAAGGCGCAGGGTATCTGACGTGGAGCACCCACAGGAATGCACATCTTGAAGAATGCCAGTTACTGCACAAGGTGAGTAACCTCTCCTTCACAATGCTTGCCTCTGGTAGTCAAGTGGAGGCAGGCTCTAATTTTTATATTCCAATAATCTTCTGGTATAAGGAAGGCGATAAAGTTATAAAAGCTGGAGCTTTCCAAAATACTGACGACAGGATTCTGGTAATATGGATGAAGCAAAAACAGGCTAAATATACATTGGCATGTAGACTGCAGCAAATGATAGCTAAAACACACACAAAAAGTTAAAAGTTACACATTGAGCCTCTCTTTCCCCCATTCCCTCAGCCTGTTTTCCTTGTGTCCCTATTCACAGAGCTTGTCCCCTTTCTCTCCCCTGGTCCCTCTTGAGTCCACGCACCAGGCTGTCCTTCTGACACCCATCTCTTCTCCCATCCCATTTTCTGAACCTGTTCTCACTTGAACTGATCCCTCTAATCGTTTCTATCTAAAGCCCCTTATATAGCAAGCATGCTTCACCATGAGTCTCTGTCTCTGCCAGAAATGTCCTGAATCCATTGGCTGCTGCCTCTCCCTTCTCCCTAGGGAGCTCCACACTGTCTGAATGTCAGCAAGGGAGAACTCTGAGTGGAGGAAGGCAGACAGTTTCCCTGAGCTCAGTGCTGGTGCCACAGTAGCTCTTAGGGGGTAGGAGGAATCACTTAGTGGAAAAACCTGCTTAGTTCCTATCGCCTCTCTGGATGCACAAGATTCCAGCAGAGTTGAGGGAGTTCATAGAGGAAATCTAAAATTCTATGCAGCAATTTGCATTTTCTTAATTTTCTTAATCTCAGGATTATAAATGTAACCCTTCTGCCAGGCCAAGTTGATAGCAGCAAGGGCCGGGTTCAGTACGCAGGGGTTCCCTCTCATCAAAGCAAATGCAAAACTGGCTTGAGCCCCCACCCAGTGACCTGGGAAAATCTTACACACCCCCTGGGCGCCTCAAAGAGGCAATACTTCCCCTCTCGCAAGCACAGAGTCTCGGTGTAGCAGAGAATCTTTAATAACATGAGGTAAACGACATCAGCGTTAAATTGGGGAAACACCACAACTAGTGTTCATTAACCAAACCATGAGCAAAGACCCACCCCAGCAAATTGGGCCACATCCTTTCCCTTGGGTTCTTGAGTCCCAGAACCCAAACGTCTCTTGAGTCCAGCAATCCACAAATCACCCAAAGTCCAAAAAGTCCAGCCTCAGAGTTCAAAAGTTCATCTGCAGAGTGTTACTCTCCAGTCTGGCTAAAAATGTGCCTGTGTGTGGGGGGGGAAAGAGGTAAGGGGCACCTTACGTAACCTGAAGCTGACTGCCCCACAGGGCTCCACTCCTCCACGAACGGCTCCGCTCTGCACAGCTCTGCTCCGCACAGCTCCACTCCGCCATCTCACAAACAGCTCCGCTCCACACAGCTCCACTCCGCTGTCTCACGAATGGCTCCGCTCTGCACAGCTCCGCTCCGCCCCACCGTCTCACGAACCGCTCCACCGTCTCACGAACGGCTCCGCTCTGCACAGCTCTGCTCCACCGTCTCACAAACTCTCCGCCAGCCTATCCATGAACAGCACCACTGCACTCTAGATCTTCCAGCTCCCCACTACTTGACACAGTGCTCAGTGATTTCAGCTCATAGTAGTGGGAGCCATAGTGCTGGTGCACCATAAGGCCAAAGTGAATACAGCACAGTACCTGTAGCAAGACTCTTAATAGACCCAAAATTAGCTCTGACATTCCACAGTGGAGAGAGACAGAGGTGCAATTGGTGTTTCACGCCCTCACAAAGGGGCCCACACCACCAGGTACTAATACCTGTCTCAAGCCTCTCTCCCTTCACAGAGTTTTGGAACCCATGACCCTTGCCTAGCGAGTGCTACTTAGTTGATAGTGAGTCCCTCCATCATAACAAAAGGTCGAGTACGGTTCCAAGCACAGTTCCCATAATCAGGGTAAGAACAATTTATTCTTCCTGCCCCAATAACAGAGACACTGGGGATCCCACAGCAGCCAAAGTGACCATTTGGGCAGCTATGGCCTCATGCTAGGTGGGGTGGGTGTGCCTATGCAAATGAGATGGGCCCCTGAAGTTGTTTTCCACAACTTGCCATACCTCACCACCAGATATCAGGGTGGAGCTCATCCTAACACTGCTTACATAAATGGAAGTAAGGCAAGAGTTTCCTGCTCCAGCCAGACACTCTCATTGCGCCCATAGTATGAGAAAGACTACTCAACATAAATCAATTGTAGAGTACATTATCTGTTCATAAATTTCTTTGTGCCCTAAATTATGCTTACCGGTGCACATTATGAGAAACAAAAGTATATATTTGTACAGACATTAGTGCCTTGTTTAATGGAAGAAGAAAGATGACACTCAATTTGAATTTGAAGTCAGGACCATATCCATTCATAAATGCCATGAAGCTTCAAAATAAAACCCTTTTAGGGAGAGCCAGCTATAAAGCGAAAGACTTTACGTTTGGCATGCAATTTATGTGATATCAGTTTACTGAATATGTTCACATTCTGCATTGATTGGACAATACCAAAGTACATAAAGGGACATGAAAGATGAATGTATTTATATAATGTTCACGTATTGTCTTCTCCTACCCTGCTTTGGGTTCAACACAGCTAGTGTTATGGTGCCATCTGTCAGAATGCTAGTAGACTAATAATGAGATTTAGGGGTTATATACAGGCTGACTCCACCCCTCAATTCTTCAATATTTTTGCCTCCTCGTCCAAAAGCACAGAGCTTTGCTCACAGCTGTCTGATTTGGGGTTGCCCTGTTCTTTCCACCCCCCAATATTTCATCTCTGAGAAGGAGGAGAAAAGAAGGCTGTGAATATCAGCACATTTAAATATCTGTGATTCAGAGTTGTTCTTAGCTGCCCACTTTTCCCTTTTCTAGAACCTCTCACACTCTTATCTATCACCACTGAGCAGAGTGTTCCTAGCTGTTTCTTAAGAAATCACACTCCCTCTACTAAAGTAACTGCTTGCTAATTCTGTTAGCTTGTTTGAATCCATATGCAGGATAGAATCAAAGGAGAAGGTTTAACTAGGGAAAATTCCTCACCAGTAACTGTATCAGTGTTCTCTGTTTTCTCCCATCCTGCATTCCTCCCTTCCTCTCCTCTGTATTCTTTCTTCTTTGTTTGCCTTTCCTCTGCTATTTGTGGATTTTGGTGTAAGAGCAGTCTGAAGGAACAAGTTGTGAAATCAGCCTACACAGGTATATCCCCTCTTCTTTTCACTATTTTTTTGTTTCCTTGCTGTCTGAGAGGTGGCATCATGACTTTAGATGTACTGAATCCCAAACTAAGAGGGTAGAAAAGGTAGGGCTTTGATTAAGCACAGCTATCAGTGAATCATTTCCCCTTATTTAACTGATAAATTAAATGTTCTGTCCTAACTGGATGAAAGTCAGAAAGCTAAATTATTCTGTATTATAGAGATATGATACTGTACTTGTAAAACATAGTGGCACTTAAATTTCAGTGGCTATCATTATCTAATTTGTGTTTTGCTAAAGTTTTACTTGAGTCATTTCAGTGTTTAACTATTTTCATTCCTTTTTAGCTAAAAAGTTTTTCCATTCTTTTAAATTGTATTAATCTATGTCTTGTAGATTTGTTAATGATGAAGATGTAGCTTGGTTTGATAAAGCCACTACTAAAGCAATTGAGGAACATGTGGATCCAGGATTAGCATCAATTCTCCAGGCTGAACCATATTTTGTAGATTTTTTACAGGATATGCCTGAACCAACTGGTGATGAACCTGAAGATTTTGTATTTGAAGCACCAAAAGTTTATGAAATGGTATTTTATTTTACACCTTAAAAATTAGGCATTCAAGGGTTTTTTTTTTTTACTTATTAAATGTACTATATTGTTGGGATCATATTGAAAGTTTTATCAAATAAATGCACAAATGTTGGTTTAGGGAATACATTTTTAGGTTGGTCAAATTAGTTTACAGTTAATCATGTAAATCTACATCTTTAAAAAGCAATTTAAAATGTGGTAAACAATCCACCTGATATAAATATAGGCTGTTCATTCTCTTCCACTTCACTCCACTGTTTTCCAGTCTTAATGACATATTTCGGCTACACAGAATTAGTGAAACAGTTTTAAGAACCAACAGGATTGTGTGCTCCTGTGCAGCCGGCAGCATGCCCTTTAAGACAGCACTGAAGAATATCAGTGAAATTTTAAATCCTGAAGGATAAATAGAGGATCTAAAATCACTATTTTCTTTTGGGGTTGGTACAAACAATATGAGATTCTTCTTTCATGACACACAAGATAATGTTAATTCAGGAAGAGCAGCAGTGGCCGCGTGTTTTACTTCATTTGTAAAGAAAGTCATTGTCAAGGCCAAACAGGACGTTGGTGTTGAAGCGCGAAGTGAAAGGTACCTTCTCAAGCCTTGAAGCAGTCACTGCAAGACCTTCTAAATAAAGGGATGCTCAGCCTCCTTTCCACCTCAGTTTTACTTTTTTTTCCCCATCTGCCCATGACTTGGAGCTACTTGTGTCTGATGCTTTTTTAATGTGTTATAGTTCAAATGTAACTTTTCTTCGTTGGTTTTAAGTACATTTTAATTATTAGTATAGTTTATCTGTGTTTGGCAGAAAATTTTCTAGCTGGCATTTTTTCCCCTGCTAGAAAAAATTGACTTAGCAACTTTTTGTGGTAGCTTCCATTAGACAATGTAAGTCAGTTTGAACCTCTATGGGAAATATTTTCACGCAAGGCTGTGTTTTCAAAATAATGTGCCTGAATGTACATGTAAAATAGGCAATTGTATACCAATTGGGCCCTAAAACTTTTTGATTAAGTGGCATTTAAGAGTGTAAAACCAATCATACACCTAAGTGAAAGGAAAATTACAGGCAGGCCTGAGGGTTGACCATGTATTATATGCACAAATAAATTTTCAACATAATTATGGGCTGAAACTGTGATATTACACTTAGGTGATGGTTTTGCCCATTTAAAGAAGTAATAAAATAAGATCCATTCTGGAAAAATGCAAACATACTACATCTGGGGAAAATAATCCAATACACAGATCCGTGGGGGGAGATTCTTGAAAAACAGTAATGATGAAAGAGACTTGGGTTGACAGTAGACTGCAAATTTACTTGTGAGATGCCAACATAATTTTTTGCAGTATATAAAGAAACCTCACATCTCAAAGCAGAGGAGGCATTTGTCCCTTTCCATGTATGGCTGTTGGAACTGCACCTAAAATACTGTGTTCTGTTTTGGCAAGCTAATTATCATTAAGTTGTTGAAAAAATTGAATCAATGCAGAAAAGAGCACTATAAATGTAGGGATTGATTTATGAGGAAAGATTTTAAAAAAATGCATTTGAATATTGTTACTTTGGCCAACAGACAGAGACAATATAGTTGTGCATAAGTATTTGAAGTGTGTAAACCCCAAAGAAGGAGGTGGATTCTTTTGACTCATGCAAGGAGATATAATTAGGAATTATAGGTGAAATTAAGCAAAGAAATTTTAGATTGAATTTCTAGCAAATGTCTGATTCCTATCCCTTCTGTAGTGTGAGACATTTTGGTTGTACCTATCTTCCTGAAACTGGTGGACCACTTCTGTGCCAGTGATCTTTCAGCATTCTCCGTATCCTTTGCAATCCTAACTTTTAATGCTAATGTTGGGGCAGCAACAAGAAAATTATTTCCCCTACTCTCTGTTCTCCTTTAGGGGACAACATTTTTGGGCTTTGTTCTTCAAAGAAGATCCCCCCAACAAGTTATTTTTCTCCATGTATTCTCTCTCCCCCATCATGGTGGAGCAGGTCAAATGGAACAAGCCAAAGGTTCAGAGTTGTTTCATCTGTAATGAGACCTTCTCAGAAGCCGTGAAAGGGGAATACTGCCATGATTGTTTCAAGCTCATGTTTGCCATTTTTTCTAGCCATCAGTCTGCCAGAACAGGGGGTTGAGAGTTTAGATGAGTTGTTGGTCTCTGCATTCCTCTACACCAGCTGAGACCACTCCTGAGACTCCTCCACAAAGACGGGTTAGTCTTCTTCAACTCTGTGACTCAGCAAATTGAGCCCCTAAGATGTTTTAAATTACTTGCAGAACTGTTTCAATCCACAACTGTCCAAGAATCAGGGGAGCTGAAAACGTGGCTTTGAGCCACCTTTTCGTCTTACTTTCCTCAATAGTGCAAAGTGTAAATTCAGCACAGCTGAGAATCTGTCCCAATATAAATAAGCCACAAGCAAATAAATCCTGAAGGAACTAATAAGAATACCAGTGTTCTAGATATAAGAACAAGTGAAAAAACCAGGAGCCGACCGCAGGATTCCTTGTAAAGATGCAGTTTATGTGCCATGTCAGAGCCTGCAAGCCTATTTTAGTTCTAAATGCTGTTAACAGTTCCTGATTATATTATGAGACACAATTCTAAAAGAGAGAGTCTATGGATGCAGCAGATGCATTGATCTCAGGTAACTGGGAAGTAATTCAGTGAAGGAGTTTGCAAAAAGTTTGTCTACATAATTTTATTCAGATAAGTGTTTTTACCTCTGTAGTTACACTAATATGCTAGGACTATCTATAAATATTGTTATTTTTCTTGCTTTTTTCTCTCTCTTTCAGATCCCGAGCTTTGAATTTCTGTGTGAAAAATTGCAAATGTACCAGAGGCAATACAATGAAGCCGTTAGGGGATCATTTCTTGATTTGGTGTTTTTTAAAGATGCAATGACACATCTTGTTAAGGTTTTGTTTATACAGCATTTAATAATACATTTAATTTAGGTGACTGGACCTCATGAGTTATATGAATAGTAGAACTAAACTGACCATTTGAATTTGGAATTGTCAGGTAGGGGATAGAGGGTAGTTGTGTGTAAAAGCTAAATGTTCTTGGAAGGAAGCAAGGAGTGATGTTCAGAAGGCTTGGTAAGGGGACAGTCTTTTTCAATTTCCACATGTTATGTGGTGGATGGAGCAAGCTGCATAATCTCAAAAATTACCATGCAAAGACAATACAAAGTTAGATGTTAATATAAAGAAAGATCTGAGGAATATACAGAAGGGTTTTAACAGTATAAAGAAATCAGTAAAGAATGGAATATGAAAGCCCCTTTAAATAAATGTAAAACTATGCATTAAGAAGACAATATATATTGACTAACTGGATTAAAGGAAGCACTGAAGGCAGATGTATTATACAATAACAGTGAGTTATGGTTTCATTGTTTGCAAACAGCAAAAATGGCAGTCTTAGGGCTTGTCTATATGGGAAAGCTATTGTGAAATAAGCTAGAGTGTGAATTTAAACCACAATAGCTGTTCCATACTAACTGCCCATGTGTACACTATAGTACTAAGAGTGCCATTTTGGATAAAGCTAAACTGCAAAAAGGCACTCTTAGGCAATATCTCCACTGGCCAGAGCCTTTCCCACTGCCTCCCACCTCCAAAACCTCTTCCCACTGCCTGGAAAGCTACTGGCAGCTCTGTACTGCAGGAGTCTTTTCCTGTGGAAGGGAAAGGTTGATGCTGCAGGGAGTTGCCAGAACTTTTCCTGGTGTTGGAGCCCTTCTCTGCTTTAGGGAAAGACTCCAGCAACAGGGAGGCAGGGGGACACTACATTGCTAAAAATAGCAGTGCAGATGAGGGAGGCACTGCTTTGATGAGTAGGGTACATACGCTGGTATATACCCACAGGATTCAGGCATGTCCTTACTCTACTGACCTAAGCAGTGCCTCACCATCAACACTGTTCCCATGCTAGGGGTGTGGATAGTGTATGTACTCTACATACCACCAAAAGCAGAGTGCAGCATAGATGTACCTTTAGTGTGGAATAAGAGTGTCCACATGAGGAGCTAGTATGGAATAGTTATTGTGAAATAATTATTCTACAATACCTATTCTGGGCTATTTCCCTATGTGGATAAGCCCTTAGGATAGAGTCACAAATTAAAACCTTTTATCATGCAGACTAGATGCTACATATTATGTACAAAAGCTTACAAATGGAGAAGCATTACATTAGGAATACATGGACATTTATTTCAACCCACTATGCAGTACAACCTATGTAGATGCAATCTACTGCTACTGGTACACAACCTTAAGTGTGAGCCTGATCTGTTGGGCAAATTTCAATTGAAAATATAGAAATCTATTATAATCACTTGTGAGATACTTTGACAATTAAGAATATGTGATGTGAAAATATTTTATGTTAGTATATTGCAAAATTTCGATATTTACCATTTTTGCCACATGCTAAACAATTTCATTATTTCTGGGGAAAAAATATTTGCCCATGCAAAACTAATAATCATCTTTTAATACATTGTCATTTGTTAGCTTTTTGTTAAACACCACATTAAGGTATTGAAATTAACTTAAACAGTACAAACTATAGTCATGGTCATGCTGCACTGTTTCTGGAACTGTGCAAAAAAATGACACCTTTTCATGTTGGGTATCCTTGTTTCACCTCACCTACTGGCTTATTATATCTTTTGGCAGTTCCACATTATACCTCATCTAAATGTACATAATATAAGATTTTAAATTATATATGATGTCGGTGTGTGTAGGGTGGGTACTTTAAACTCCAAAATATGGCCCTTTTTGGAGAATTACCGCACACCAATATGGACAGACTGTAATTCTTGAAAGCTCATAACTTGGTCAAAGGAAAGCGAGTTTTCACCAGAGCACTGAAAGGCTCTTCTTTTCAGTGAAAGATATTTCCATACTCTATTTTCATTTCTCTACCTTTTAATCAAGAGATGTTTTTAGAAAAAAAATTGCAAACATTTCTATAAGTGTAGATGTGTGGGTTTTTTCACTCTTCTGCTAATTAAAAGTGGCTTTTGTGGTGTTGTCTTTTAAAGTCCCACTCATTAGGAGATTAAGCTTGGAAAATTTCAATCTTAAATCTACAATTAAACAGAAATCCTAAACATATTTATTTTAAATCCCACATGCAACTCATAAATTAGAAGCTATGTTCTTAAAATGCAGCCCTTTCACTTAAGTCACATGAATCTCTTCAGATACTATTGCTTTATTTGGAAGAAGGGGCCTTATTTTTCTCTATGGGAAAGGTCTTCAAAAGTACTCTCCCAGATAATATTTGGAGTAAAACAGATATTTAACTCTGCTAATCTTTTATAACTAGCTAAACACAGCACAGATTACTTGTATTTTTTCTGTATAGATTTCACGAATAATTCGGACTGCATGTGGAAATGCTTTACTTGTAGGAGTTGGTGGTTCTGGAAAACAGAGTCTTTCAAGATTGGCCTCTTTTATAGCTGGATACAGAATATTTCAGATAACTTTAACCAGGTAAGAAATGAAAAAATATTGTGTTATTTGTCTCTCCAAAACTAGAACCTGATGTTTTTGAGGAAATGTAAGTATTTTAATCTTTATTTTAAACACTATCTTTAAAAACAGTAAACAAAAAAATTGTTACAGTCTGATTCATTTATGCATCAGTGGCTGCTCACTAGGACCCTAATTCAGCAAATCATAACTACCCATCAAAGCTCTGAAGCACGTGCTTAAATGCTTTCCTGAATTGATCCTGAGTCTTTCAGTTTATTTCACGGGGAGATGGATCTTCCCCTCGCTGAAGTGTGTGGATATTATAGTCATGATTTGTTCTACAAATTATATATTAAATATAATTTGAAAAATTGATAAGATTCTGTATTGTGTATTAAGCAAATTTGTAATTTCTCTTTTTCCTCATAGATCCTATAATGTTTCCAATCTGACAGATGATCTGAAACTTCTATATAGAGTAGCGGGTGCAGAAGGAAAAGGCATCACTTTCATTTTCACTGACAATGAAATAAAAGATGAAGCATTTCTGGAATACCTTAACAATCTGCTATCTTCAGGAGAGGTTAGATCCTCAAAATGGCAGTATACTTTAGCAATAAAAAATTTCAATATTTGCTCTTAACACCTGATTGCCATTGATTTTTGTAATAATTAATGGGGCCAGAAAGGATTCAAATCCCAAATATCTCAAATTTGGGACATTTGGGGCCCCAACTGAATCTCAATATAAATTTCTGGATTTACGTCAGTACTCTTGCAAGAATACCTTTTGATGCTCATAAAAGTACAGTATTTCCTCATGCAGCCATGCTCCAATGTGAAATTGATTTGGACAGATTATGTAAGCATTAGGGAGAAAATAAGTGAGGAGGGTATTTAAAAGGCCACCATTACCAAAGGGTGTCCTTGCTAGTTTAGGGCTTTATTTTTCCCTAACATCCATTGTCTTTAATGAAGTTGCTCAGGGTGTAAATCAGGGAAGAATTTGGCCCTTAGTTCATCTAAATTGTTTGTGTGTGTGTAGAGACAGATAGATGGAAAGATAGATTACAATTATAAAATATATTATCATTCAGTTAAATTAATGCAATTTCTTTTCCTATGCATTTTGGTTTTGTACAAAGATTTCCAATTTATTTGCTCGGGATGAGCTGGATGAAATTACACAAGGATTAATATCTGTGATGAAAAAAGAGCTGCCTCGATTTCCTCCTACATTTGATAATCTTTATGAGTATTTTATATCACGGTCAAAGAAGAATTTGCATGTTGTTCTCTGCTTTTCTCCAGTGAGTTTTCTTTTTGTAACTATCTTGTTTATTTCTGTGGGTACATTCCCATATAAAACATGATGTGATCATTCAAGGTTTATAATTTGAAGAGTCAGGGCATATATCAAGCAGTGAATGCAGTTTTTCAGTATTTTAGGTTTTACTGAAGTCCTTGATTGTTGCTGGAAAAACAAGAGCCCTCAAAGCAGGTGTGAGTGGATGTCAAGCTTTTAATTGAAATTAATGTACAACTAACTGAAGTTTTAAAACACTAAGTAGCATTCATCTTTAATATGAGTTTTTTTCTAATGTTTTATTAATTTTATTGAGGATATCAAGATAATAAAAAAGAATAGGATGCAGATATAGGGTAAAAGCTATGCATGATGTTATAATGGTAAAACAGAATGAGAAAAAAATGCTTAAATTTTATGTACATGTTAATGTTTTGGATAAAATCAGATATGGTATCACACACACTATATTAAGCATTGTTTTAAAACTGTTACTTTTGTTAGGTTGGTGAGAAGTTCCGCGCACGTTCTTTGAAATTTCCTGGTCTGATATCAGGCTGCACTATGGACTGGTTCAATCGGTGGCCTAAAGAAGCCCTTGTTGCTGTAGCCAGTTACTTCCTTTCAGAATTTAATATTGTTTGTTCTTCTGAAGTTAAAGCACAAGTAGTAGAAACTATGGGCCTCTTTCATGATATAGTTTCTGAGAACTGTGAGAACTATTTCCAAAGGTAACATTTTGTACAAATTTAAAAATTGAGCAATCACAAAAAATATTATTACTATTTATGGAATAATGTTTATGGCATTGTAATATATGAAGAAATAGTGGTCTTTTACAGTTTATTAATACAGAAGTGAAGTTGGTATTTGATAAATTCAAAAGCCATCCATAATAATCACAAGTATGTGGCAACTTCATTACCCTATTCCCATTGTAGGATAAGAATAAAAAATGGTACAAGAAACTTTAATATAGCTTGTGTGGATAAGGACAGATGTAATTGCACATAAAAGGTGACATTAAGTATTATCGTTGTGAAGGGATGCTGTATTTTGACTGCATGAAATGCTTCTCTTTCCATATAATATTTGCTGTCTGTGTTTTAAAAAATAATTCAGTTGAAACTGAAGACCTGGACACTAGTGCGGCTATTTAGATCTCCAGTGAATACTATGTGAAAGTTATATATTAAATTATAATTTTCTTAAATTTCTGCCTTTCAGATATCGACGAAGAGCTCATGTTACACCCAAATCTTATCTCTCTTTCATAAATGGTTACAAAGATGTTTATTCTGAAAAGCTAGGAAACATTAATGAACAAGCTGAACGCATGCAAATAGGTAAGATGTATAGGGAATAAAAATAAATCTTAGATATGGTCCCAGATGACCTCTGTTTTATGGTTGGGCTTCTCATTCACAGATCATTTAGGATCACTCCCTTTTTGTATCACAGTCAAATAGCCCAAACCTGAAATGTGTATGTTAAACCTTATAATTCAAATGATGGTTACTTCAGAGTACTGTATGTGGCAGTAACGTCAATTGGCCAAGTCCCTTGGTATGATAAGAGTGGTACAAATACAGCATTAAAACTAGTTTAATCATCTATCTGAGCATTCCCTCTATTAAACATAAATATTTAATATTCCCAAATTAGCTTTTATAACAGAAAAGGGAAGTTGAAAATGGCTAGAAAAAACACCTGACTGATTGGCTTGAGGGTCGAAGAGGCAGCTCAAAACCACTCCAATCCTTTCTCTGAAGTTTCTGCATTAGCAGTGAGAATTCGGCATAAACTGTCAGTTTGCCTCCTACCCTAGTACAGTGTTGAACATGGCTGGAGAAGTGGTTGAGACAGGCAGAAGTGTGAGGGAGGTTACATGCTTTTTATGCCTGAACCTAGTGCTTGTAGTATTTTAAAAAAGAAAAAAGAAAAGCCGTAAGTTCATTCAATTGGAGGTTAGACTAGATGACCCTTGAGGTCCCTTCGACCCTATGATTCTATGATTACTGTAGGCAGAATTGGCAGTGCTGCCTATTATTAAGGTCGCCAGACACTTCCCATTATAAGACTGTGTTTTTAGTTTCTTATAACTTTGCCATACTTTAACTGTTTGGGCAGAAATTTTCCATGCTGGGTGTCTGCCTCAGTGTGACGGGGTGCACATGCCCTGCACTGTACAAGAGGAGTTAACCCCGTACTGTGGGCAAAGAAAGCCACCCCCCTCGCCCCTGCTGAACATGCTCCACTTTGAGAGCCAGTATAAAAGGAGGTAACCCAGCTCAGTCAGGAGGGATTGGTGAGGAGAGAGGAGACACATTGCAACCTCCCACCCAGGAGCTGCTGGAGCCCCAGACCAGGGGGCCTAAGCCTGCTGAGACCTGGGTAGATACCCAGCTACCCGTGGACACCCAGGAGGCATTGGAACAGTCAGAAGCTCCACAGGCTGGAGACCCAGGAGACACATGGACCATACCACTAGAAGACAGGGTAGGAAGTAGACTAGGGGGAGTAGTCATTGATCCAGTTGTAAGACCTAGACAAATTAGACAAATTGTAGGACTTGGACAAATTAGAGGATTGGGCCAAAAGAAATTTGATGAGGTTCAACAAGGACAAGTGCAGAGTCCTGCACATAGGACAGAAGAATCCCATGCACCGATATAGACTAGGGACCGAATGGCTAGGCAGCAGTTCTGCAGAAAAGGACTTAGGGGTTACAGTGGACCAGAAGCTGGATATGAATCAACAGTGTGCCCTTGTTGCCAAGAAGGCTAATGGCATTTTGGGCTGTATAAGTAGGGACATTGCCAGCAGATCAAGGAACTTGATCATTCCCCTCTATTTGACATTGGTGAGGCCTCATCTGGAGTACTATGTCCAGTTTTGGGCCCCACACTACAAAAGAATGTGGAAAAATTGGAAAGAGTCCAGCAGAGGGCAACAAAAATTATTAGGGGACTGGAACACATGACTTATGAGGAGAGGCTGAGGGAATTGGGATTGTTTAGTCTGCGGAAGAGAAGAATGAGGGGGGATTTGATAGCTGCTTTCAACTACCTGAAAGGGGGTTCCAAAGAGGATGGATCTAGACTGTTCTCAGTGGTAGCAGATGACAGAACAAGGAGTAATGTCTCAAATTGCAGTGGGGGAGGTTTAGGTTGGATATTAGGAAAAACTTTTTCGCTAGGAGGGTGGTGAAGCACTGGAATGCGTTACCTAGGAAGGTGGTGGAATCTTCTTCCTTAGAGGTTTTTAAGGTCAGGCTTGACAAAGCCCTGGCTGGGATGATTTAGTTGGGGATTGGTCTTGCTTTGAGCAGGGGGTTGGACTAGATGACCTCCTGAGGTCCCTTCCAACCCTGATATTCTGTGATGACCAGGAACTAAGTCAGCGTGTTTCGGTTGGATCCCCGCAGACCCAGTTTTGAGTACACTCACCTCTGACAGGGACTCTACCCTGGCCACACGCCTCCCCCCCCCCCCCACAACCATTAGGCCATCCAGCCCGGTGAGAGAGGGCAGCCATACTGAATATGGCCATTTGGCCATCCAGCCCTGCAGGAGAGGGCAGCCATATTGATTCTGGCCATTAGGCCATCCAGCCTGCAAGAGAGGGCAGCTGTAAGGACTCTGGTCACTAGGCCTTGCAGCACTGTGTAGAAGGGCAGCCATATTGACTCTGGCCATTAGAACATCTAGCTCTGCAGGGAACAGCAGCTGTATTGATTCTGGCCATTAGGCCATGCAGCCCTGTGAGAAAGGGCAGTCATATTGACTCTAGCCACTAGACCATACCGTCCTGAGGCAAAGGGTGGTCTGGTAGAGTCAGCCGCGAGGCTATAATGCCCCTTCCTCCACCCCAAAGGAGGGACAGAGTGCACTTACCCTGTGACACTCAGATTGAACTTTTTGAAAAGTTATAGTCAAAATGGGTCCACTGTTTGCAAGAATGAGATTAGAAAAAATAAATTATTTTGCCATATTAAAAAAATTCTTACAACTATTTCATTGAGAAGATCTAGTCCCCCATGCTTTGGAGTAGGGATTTGAAATTCAGCATGTGGAGTTACATTTGTATCAGGGATGTGCCCTTTGCTGTTCCCATGAAAAGTCTCCCAAATTGGGTCAAATTATAACACTTTGAAAAAACATAGTTTGCGTATGTTTAATAGGAATTTATTAGAGCTTTGCTGCTAAAATCTCTGAAGATTCCAGTTGCACTAACATGCTCCAGCCTATCTCAGCTCCTGCATGTAACTGAAGTGTGCATTTGCCATCCCTGGGCTACTGGGGGTGAGCAGGACTTTCCCTGCAATTACAGCTCATGGCTGCTGAGGCTGGGCATTGGAACTGACAGCAGGGAGAGTGTCTCTTCTGTTCTCTCAATGTCACCCCATTGGCATCTAGACAACATAGAGGAGGAAGGTGCCTGACTTGAATGAAGTGGGGACAAGAGCCAGACTGGGGAAAGGTGGGAGGAGCAGATTGAGAAAAAGGCCCTAGTGCGGAGAAGAGACTTGAAGTGGAGTCTGGCAGGGTGCAAGAAACTGGGACCTGGGGTTGAAATTGGCTGGGCAAGAAGACATGGACTAGGAGATGGGGGAGGAGAAGAGAGGGCATTAGGACAAGGACCCTGAGAAGAGTGAAGGGGAAGGAGACTAAGATTGGATGAGAAGCCCAGGGTAGGAGACTGTGAGCTAGTGGGCAGGTGAATGAGAGAGGGGAATAATTGGAGGGTGGTTGTGAGGGGGCAGATTGAGAAGAGTTAGAAATTATCAAAAATATAGCATTATTCTCCACCTTTCTGAACTGCCATGATTATCTTATATTTGATAGGTCTCGCCAAGCTGATGGAAGCCAGTGAATCTGTTGCCAAACTCTCTCTGAAATTGGCAGTGAAAGAAAAGGAATTGGCTTTGGCTTCTGTAAAGGCAGATAAAGTACGTACTTATTTGCTAAACATATTTGTGATCTAGATTCACTTTAATGTCCACTGGTGGCAAAAAAAAAAAAATAGTGTGGGAGAACTGTAGTAGTGTAAAAGGTCCACAACATCCTCTTTGTCAAGGAACTTGCAGGAAATGGATGTAACCCAAAACAGCCTGCTCCTGTGCAAGGAGGAGATGTGGCAAGGGAAGCTGTGTATGCTGCTTCAGCACAGGCTCCACAGTAGCCCTGCCAGTGAGGCTCCTGAGGAGCCCCAACGGAAACTAAAGCTGCCCTGGTGGAACCCACTGGGGAGGGAGATGGTGGAAAAACTATATAAATGCCGGGCCTGGCTTTCCCTAGTTTCTTTCCTCTGTAAGCAGCAGGTCTCATTGCTTGTTTCAGTGCTCTTTGTTGTAATACAGCTTGGTTTGAGAGTTATTCATAGTTAATTTTTAGTTAAGTTATATGTATTAAATTAAGATAATCTGTTAATATTCAATAGCTGGACCTTTTTAGTGTTAGTCAATTCTGTTCCATTGTGTGGTTCGTCTCAGCTTTAATATAGGAGGTCCAGAAAGAAAAATAAAAGTTTGAGTGGTTCTTGTTTTGCAACAACAAAGTAAAGAGTCCCTGTGATCTTGCACAATGCTGGTCCAGTGGATTGTGCATGTAAGCATAATTTTAAAAATGATGCTCAGCAAAGAGACCACAGAGGAGCCTGATTTGACTTTAATGAAAGTGTTTCTATAGGGAATCAAATTATTCTGGCGTAATAGCAGATGTAGCATCTTCTTGTCTCAAGGACACTCCACACTACTTATCAGCCTTGGTGATGGTCTCTTGGAAACTGACGTTAAAGAGGAAGGAGAAGAGGAATATGTTGATGATTCTAAGGCTGTTTCCAAAGCCTAGGCCCTCTTCCTCCACCTCACAAGACAACAGTATGCTTCCATTGCTTCCATTTAACCACCAGATAATTATAAGATTTGTGGAGTTTGCAGTTCAGGAAAAAAATTGTACAGACTGTTTGACATTTTGGAGTTTAAATGTAATGGCAAAATATTTCTCCCACAAACCAAGGGATACTTGTGGAATTGGCAGTCTTAGATAAGTCAGAAAAAGGAACTATTTCTGATCAGTGTCTGGAGACAGAGAATCCAGAAGGTTGGACTATCTAGGATACAAGAACTACTCTTCTGCAGTATGGTCTTCTGTTTATCAAATTAGCCCCATTTTTACCTCTCTGCAGTCATCTTTCTTTACTCCTTGCCTTATTTTCTTCACTGTCTCCTAGGCACAGAACTAACCATGCATGTGTCTGGGGGGTGGGGATGAGGCATATGTGTGTATAAATAAAAAAAAAACACCAAACAAAAAACAAAACAAAGCTCTTTGAGCCCAGGACTTCATTTTTTATTTGTCTATAAAGTGATTTGCATATATAAGTATTATAGAAGTAATTAAGATAATAGCACACAATAATGTCCAAGTACAATTTCTACACTTGGGATTAGATCCCTGGAACAGCTGCCTGAAGTAAAACACAAGGTCAGTATGCCTTTCATTTCCTTAGAGAGACACGATGGGTGAGGTAAAATCTTTTATTGAACTGAATAAAAGATATTACTTGACACCTTTTCTCTCTAATATCCTGGGACCAGCATGACTACAACACATTGCATTTCATTGTATAGTCTGATTCTGTTCCTGGGGAAGACCCAGAGCTTGTGAGATTTGTAGATAGAGTCTGGTTAAGGCCAAGCAAAGAACTACTGAGTCCCTATGACAGTTTTGTGAAACATCTGCAAAAGTGGAGCAACTTTTGGGACAGACTGAACTTTATTTGGCATGAGAGGGAAGTGGAACATGAGAGAAAAAGAGAGAAGCTTCCTCAAGACCTCACTCTGCTGCAATATCTGTCCCTCTCCTCAAGCGCTAAACATGTCAGAGTTGATATGACATAATCAAATGCCTCCTTTGGATGCAGACATATTCTGTCTGGATTATGTCAAAAAACAAAAACAAAACCCCAAATCCAACTCCATTATCCCCCAAAAAATTTGTTCAAGACTGAGGATAAGATTTACAGCAGTGATCATCAGACCTCAATGGTTCAGTAGCAAAATCAGCAACAACATTCACAAAAGAGCCACAGTAGTGTGAATTCATTGTTTCATTTACTATATATATATATATATATATATATATATTTAGTCTCACAGCAAAGTGACTGACCAAGTATTCTATAATTGGTATAGAAGATGCAGCTGCCCCACCCCAGGAGAGCAGGGGTTAAAAGCAGCCCTTGGAGAGGGCTGTGGCTGGGACCCAGTTAGACAAGTGATTAAGAGCAGCTGAAAGAGGCTGACTGAGTAGCTGGCCACAAGTGTAGCTAGCTCAATCAGGGCACAGTGGGCCCTGATATAAGGGCTAAGGGAGGTGCTAGGTCAGTCTCACTCCAGCTTTGGAGTGGGAAGGGCCTAGCTGCCTGGGAGTACAAGGGTACCTGAAGCAGAGCAGTGCTAGAGAAGGGCAAAAGCAGCTCCAGCCTGGCAACTCCCCAGGCTGAGGCCTTTGTAAAAGCCTAAAGAGGTGCAGAAGTGCAGCCCGGGGATAGGCAGAGGCACCTGGTCCAACCCCCTTGCCAATGATGAGTGTCCATTAAAGACTGCAGTCTGCCCCAGGGAAAGTGTCTAGATGATGACTGGCAGTAACCACTGAGGCAAGGTGGGTATAGAGGGATGGGGGTTCCCCTGGGAGGGGAGACCCATGGTGTGGGGGTACTGCTTTGAGCAGAACCCCAAGGTAAAGGGCACCAGGGTCTGGGAGGGAAAGAGGGGGCCTGCAGCAGGCAAGTCACTGGCCAGCAGGGGGCGCTCCAGGTGGTGGAATTGAGCTAATTCCCAGATGACCAGCAGGAGGCACTATGCCGGTGAGTCAGCGATCTGCTACATATCCAAATCCCAAATAAATCCATTTTACCCTGTATAAAGCTTATACAGGGTAAATTCATAGATTGTCTGCCCTCGATAACACTGATAGAGAGATATGCACAGATGTTTGCTTCCCCAGGTATTAATAACTTACTATGGGTTTACTAATAAACAAAAGTGATGTTATTAAGTATAAAAAGCAGGATTTAAAGTAATAACAGACAGAACAAAGTAAGTCGCCAAGCAAAATAAAGCAAAAACACGCAAATCTAAGTCTAATACATTAAGAAACTGATTACAGGTAATATCTCACCCTCAGAGAAGTTCCAATAAGCTTCTTTCACAGACTAGACTCCTCCCTAGTCTGGGCCCAGTCCTTTCCCCGGTATAGTCCTTGTTAGTTCCAGCAGATATCTCAGGTGGTAAGCAGGGGTTTTCTCATGATTGGCTGGCCCTTTTGTCCTGCTCCAACCCATTTTATAGCTTTGGCACAAGGCAGGAATCTTTAGTCTGTGTGGGTCCCCACCCCTCCTTCTAAATGAAAAAGTACCAGATTTAAGATGGATTTCATTATAAAGTGACATGGTCACATGTCACTGTAAGACCCCTAGTTTCCATTCCCCATGTACTGGCCACACATACACAGGAAGGCTTTCAAGTAACTAAGGCCATTTAGAGCTGATTGTTTCTGGAGCACCCTTAATGGCCTCCACTTAATATGTTTACACCAGTGATACAAGTTTATATCTTATTTTCCTAACTCCAGATCTAGAAATAATACATGCAAACAAATAGGATGAACACACTTATTAGATTACAAGCTTTCTAATGACACCATACAAGGGATATTTAGTGTAAAGCATATTCCAGTTATGTCATATTCATAAGCATGTTTCCATAAAGCACATGGACTGCAACGTCACAAATATATACACCTGTTCTGAGGTCCAGAAGGATGTGAGAGGCAGATCAGTTGAAAGTCTCTGTATGAAGATGAGGATAGTTAAACTCTGGAATAGGCTTCCAAGGGAGATTGTGAAGTCCTCATCATTGGGAGGTGGGGGTTAAGAACAGGCTAGACAAATATCTGTCAGGGATATTTGGTTTACTTGGTCCTGCCTCAGCAGAGGAGGTTGGACTAGACGATCTCTTGAGATCCATTCCAGCCTCACTTTTCTATGATTCTCAGATGGTGGCTGTTATATGGCTTGTCACTTGGTGTGACTGTTTTTTACTGTGTACCCTCTCTCTGTTATTTTCCTGCTTGCCATTTCCCAGTAATTCTCTCCAGATTGTAAGAAGGGCCATTCTATGAAAGTAGATCAAGTTTATCTTACCTGTTAATTGGAATGACCCTCTGCCAATTCAGAACAATCCTCCTTTGTGTGTTTTTCTTAATTATATTTCATGTTATTATTATTATTATTATTATTATCATCATTTCTTAATTATATTTCCAGCATTGGAAACTTTCTCTGGAAGTTTTAGTGACAAGCTGGCTTTTGTGGACCAGTGGCTGATACCTGGACATAGAAATGTGCATACTCCTGCCTCTAAAAGCAGTTTGGCAGAAAATTCCACTTCGGGTGTGCATGCACCCCAGGCGTTTGAGATTAGAATCTTTTGGTCAGCAATGTCTGCTGGGGTAGTGCCTTCTGTGTCCTTGTGCAGCTCCCTCCTCCCCCCACTTCTAATGCATAGATAGAGCCCTGCACAGATACAAAATTAGGATCCGCATCAATCCGCAAACATAGTCTGCGGATATAAAATGGATATCCACATATTTTCAGGGCTCTATGCATAGAGGGCGGAGCAGGGCCAACTGTTGCTCAGTTCCATTTTTTACCACCAATGGTTATGAGACAGAACTTCTAGCAGTGTTCACTTTCTCTTGTGTATTTTGCAATTTAATCTATCTAGTTGTATATTTGTTAGTATTAGTGTATAGTATATGTGTAGTGTTAGTATTATTCCCATTATTTTCTAATATCCAAGAAAAAAAGGAGGATGGTGCCCAATTCTGGACTTGAGATGGCTCAGTGCCTTTATTTGTTGATTCAAATTCAGAATGGTAACCCTGGTCCCTATAATCCCATACCTAGGTCCACAGGACTGGTTCATATTTCTCAACTGCAGAATGTGTATTTTCATATAACTATCCACCTGGCATACAGGAAATACTTGAGGTTTCAAGTGAGGACCTCCCCTTTTCAATAGAGAGTCCTATTGTTTGATTTGTCCACAGAACCAAGAACCTTTACCAAATGCCTTGCAGTCATGGTGGCTAATCTAAGACAAGGAATACAAGTTTATCCTTACCTTGGTGATTGGCTCATTTGAGAGAGTTCACCTCAGCAGATGAAAGATTCATTTAATTAGTTCTGTCAGCTTTTCACCATCATCAACAACAAAAATCATCATTAGTGCCAACCCAGAGGATAGAATTCATATAGGCAGTTCTAGATTCTACTACATTACTACAGCAAGAACATACCTACCTCAAGATAGTTTCAAAGTTGTGACAGATCTTGTTTTGAATTATAAAACTGTCCTCAAACTCTGGTAAGAATGTGTCTAAAACATTACATGGCCTCTTGCACATACGTAACACAGCATACCAGACATCACCTTCACTACATGCAAGGGTGGTTGAAATCCATCTACCTTCCAAACAAACAGCACATTGACATGAGAGGGCAGGTCCCTTGAGAAATCCTCTTATCATTAAATTGGTGGAAGATCCCAGTCAGATATTACAGGGGAATATCATTTTCGTCACCTCTACCCATGAAATTTTGCTACTTTACATTCCATAGTAAAATTATATATGTACCGTGTGTAGCTAATATTAACCAAGAAACAGCCCTTTTGTATTCTGATTTCATTATATTTGCAAATGTATTCATTTGTTCTCATATTTGCATATTTTTACATTTTATTTGTTTATATATTTATTGTTAATGCTAGGTGCTGGCAGAAGTTACAGTAAGTGCTGAGGCATCAGCTAAAGTAAAAAATGAAGTCCAAGGTGTGAAGGACAAAGCACAAAAGATTGTAGATGAAATTGATTCAGAGAAAGTGGTAGCAGAGACCAAACTGGAGGCAGCTAGACCAGCATTAGAAGAAGCAGAAGCTGCATTGAATGTGAGTAAAGTTTGTAGGTTTTCATCAGTCTACCAGGTGTTGTCTTCTATGATTAAAGAATGGCTAATACCAGCCAGACAAGGGTTCACCTCATGTTCATGGCCATCATTTGAGCTTGTCAGTTTTAGTACGCAAGCCTCTTGTTAACAGTTGTGGAGTCCATATTTTACTTCCAAGTGCATCCATATCTCTGCTTTAAGAGAGAGAAATAAATATCCCTTCATGTCCTGCTTCCATCTAGCCAGTTAACAAGTATAAAGGCTTAGATGTAAATCTTCCCAAAAGTTCTTTGAGTGATTGCACATGTGCATTGCACTCTTGATGTGCGCATGCCCCACGCACAGTCAGAATTTTTTCCCTCAGTGGTATCCATTGGGACAGCTCACCCTTTGAGCCTCTAGCAACATGTTCCTCCCTGCAACTCTGAAGGTGGCTTTCCTAGTAGCTATCACTTCAGCCAGAAGGGTGGCCAAGCTGTGTATTCTGACATCCAAACCATCTTATACAACCTTCTTTAAGAATAAAGTATACTTTCCCAGTCATCCAAGATTTTTCTCTAATGTGGTGTCTAATTTTCATATTAACTAGTCAATTTACTTACCTACTTTTTACCCAAAACCACACACCAGTAGGGAGGAACAATGCCTGCACACCAAAGATATTAGGAGACCTTCGGCACTCTACATGGACAGGACTAACCAGTTCTGTTTGTCAAGCCAATTATTCATGGCCATTGTGGACAAGGTGAAGGGTCACCAGGTCTCAACACAAAGAATTTAGTCTTGGATAAGTTTCTGCATTCGTATATGTTATGATCTGGCAGCAATGTGACAGCACATTACACAAAATAGCAAACAGCCTCTGCGGTGTTTCTTGCTCATGTCCCAGTCCACGAAATTTGTATAGCAGCAACCTGGTCTTCCATTCACACCTTCTCATCACATTACGCCATCACTCATTACTCTAGAGACAGTGCTAAATTTGGATGAGTTGTACTCCAGTCTGTGTGTACATGATCTCCGATCCTTCCTCTTACTTTATGACATGTGAGTCACTGAGTGTGAAATGCACATGTGCAATCAATCAGTGAAGAAAAATGGTTAGTAACCTTCCATTGTTGTTGTTCAAGATATGTTGCACATGTCCATTACATGACCTGCCCTCCTCTGCATCAAAGTTGTCCAGCAAGAAGGAACTGAGGGAACTCGGGAGTGGCTGGGCCCTTTATACTGTCATGCTGTAATGCATGGCAACAGAGGGCACTCAAGCTGCTCCGATGGCTACTGCTGATGGAAAAATTGCCCACAATTCTGTGGGGGCACACACACACACACCAAGAGTGCAATAGACATGTGCAACACATCTCAAAGAACAGCAGTTATGGAAGGTTAGTAACCATTTTTTTAAAGGTGTCAGTAGAATCTAGAATGCCTTCCAGTCTGACTTGGAAAGTATTCTCTTAGTGTGAGAATAATGCTTTTCATTATCTTGTTAGATCACTGACATCTTTCCATATTTCCTTAGCAAAAGTGGAGTCTGAAGGATGGATGCTCCCTCTCCCATTAATGGATTTTATGTATATTTTTCTGGAACTAAAGAGAAAGGAACAAAGTAGGTCAGAGGGATCATAAGAAGAGAAGTTCACAAATGACAAAGCATTACTGCATTTCAGATCTTAATTGATTTGTTCTGCTGTACTCTGAACAGTTGTCAAGCAGAGAATCATGGAGAAAGGAGGAAGTGGCGTAGAGAGATAAAAGCATCAGTATGTCTTATTGATTCAATCCATCTCCTGCTCCAGTTACTAATAGTTATACCAAGAGAAGGGTTCAGTCAATCACAAGCAAGAGAAATCAAGCATTATCCACTCAGAAACATTGAAGTCCACATTGGTGATAGGAAGGGCCAGACTTTCAAAACTCTTGCATGCATCTTGAAAATTCCATTTTGTAGATGTAATTACCTCTTTGCTTTGCAAATAGCAGCATGCATATATTTTGTTGGCACAAATTAGGCTGCTGGTTTTGATATGTTGACACAATATTTGTCTAATCACATCACTTAATTTACAGATAAATATTTATTCAAATGAGAAATCTATCTAAGCAGTGGTCTCAAAGTGACACTAATAGAAAGCCAAAGAGCAGCAATACAGGACTTTAATGCCTTCTCAATGACTCCATTTACCAAATGCCCAAGCAAGCCATTTTCTTGCCTTTCTATATTCTTCTGCCGGGAACATTACACTTTAAGTTACACCAATTTACAATTCATTTTTCATCACTGTTAAATATAACAGCTTAATTCCATAATGCCTGTATTATTTGTATTTAATTTTGATTTTCACAGGGGGATGGAGAAAACAGATAGGTGTTTAGTATATATTTCTTTAAATCAGCTTCGGGGCATAGAACTATAAAGTTTAGTAAAGTAATCCCAATAACTCATATATACTGTATGTTCATAAATCAAACTTCCCTCAAGCACAAAAATGAAAATTGGAATAATAATAATAATTAATATGATATTGAATGAAAAAATCTATGAAATGGTACTAAGCAATAAGTCCACTTTCCCTCGATATAGACTATCAAACCAGTGGATATTGCTACGGTTCGGAAACTTGCGAAACCCCCTCATCTAATCATGAGAATTATGGATTGCTGTTTGTTACTGTTCCAAAAGAAAATAGACGCAGTGACACAGGATCCAGAAAAGGCTTGCTGCAAACCATCCTGGGGAGAGTCACTAAAAGTAAGTAGAATGTCCAGGCAGCAAGTCTTGAACATTTTCTAAAACAATAAAAAAAATGAATATCAGTGTTTTATGGTGCTAAATCCTTGTTCAAAATAGGGACATACATCCTTAAAACATGAACACAAATATAAGCTTTTAGAGCAGCATAAATATGCAAACAAATTCTGCTTGATAACACAAATTTTGCTATGTCCTTAGTGGAAAGTGTGTTGCTTAAAGTTTTGATGAACAGACACATAAAGGGCTTTGTTCAATCCTTCAGAGTAAAACTGCAAGAAAGAATAAGTGAGGAAATGTAGTATTTCTGTAGCTCTAATTTTGTCTGACATAGAACCAGTTAGTTAATTTTATTGGGAACTCTAGGTGCTTTGCACCTCTGAAAATCAGGGTATTTTTATTTAGGGCTTGTCTACAGACAAAAGTTGAACTGCTTTAGATGTTCAGGTATAGTTAAACAGATACAGCCCCCCTAGTGTGAATGCAGTTATACTGGTATAAATGTGTATACTGGTAAAGTTTATTCCCACATGGAAAGAAGCTATACCAATATAAGAAACCTTTATGGTAGTATAACTGCGTCCACATTATGGGTTTTATCGGTATAACTATTTTGGTTAAAAAAATAAATAAAAACCTAACTGACATAGTCAGATCAGTACAAAAACTTTGTGTAGACCAGGTCTAAGGTACCTACATTTGAAAATGTTGGCCAATACCCTTGCCCTGAAAGGCTTACAATATAAAATAGGAATGAAAACAGAACAGAGAGGAGTTTAAACTGGTGTAAACCAGTGTAGCTCTATTGACTTCCATGGAGCTATGCATACCAGATGAAGATTAGGTTTACTGGAAGAACTAAACATCACAAAGCATGGGGGAGGGAATGGATAGTATAGTTGACCTTATGGTTGAGTCATGGAACTGGGAGCTGAGAGATCTGAACTCTGCTCCTACTTATTGAATACATTGGACCAACGGGTTTTTTCATAGCTGTTTGAACATGCTAGACAAAATGACTAGTCATCAGCTTCAAAGATACTGTCTCCTTGTCCAGCTGCACTCCTTCTCAGACTGACTTCTATGCTTTCTTCGGTTTATCTTCTGCCTTGGTGCCTCCTGAAGAGGTCAACCATTTTTATGAGCAAACAGTAACATAGATAATAGAATCATAGAACTGTAGGGCTGGAAGGAACCTCAAAAGTTCATCTAGTCCATCCTCCCCATGCTGAGGCAGGATTAAGTATACTTAAACCATCCCTGAAAGGTGTTTGTCTAACCTGTTCTTAAAAACTTCCAAAGATGGGAATTCCTCTTAACCAGGTCCTCTTAACCTGTTGCAGTGCTTAACTATCCTTATAATTCGAACGTTTTTCCTAATATCTAACCTGAACCTCCCTTGCTGTAAACTTACCCTCAGTGTACATGGAGAACAATTGATCACCATCTCCTTATAGCAACCTTTTTATATATTTGAAGACTGTTATTATGTCCTGGCTCAGCCTTTTCTTCTCTAGACTAAACATGTTTTTCCTCAAGTTTTCCAAACTTCTTATCACTTTTGTTGATCTCCTTTGGACTCTCTTCAATTTGTTCATGCACAAAACTGGACACGCTATTCCAGCTGAGTCCTCACCAGTGCTGAGTAGAGCAGAACAGTTACCTCTCATGTCTTACATATGACACTCCTGCTTATAAATCCTAGAATGATATTTGGCTCACACTGCATCACACTGTTGACTCATATTCATTTTGTGATCGACTATAATTCCCAAATCCTTTTCTGCACTACTGCTGCCTAACCAGTTGTTTGATTTTTCCTTCCTAAGTGTAATATTTTGTAGTTGTTTTTATTGAATTTCATCCTATTTATTTCAGACCAATTCCCTAATTTATCAAGATAATTTGGAATTCTAATAGCTGTGCCCAGATTCTTTCAGTGGTAGACTCATGATGCTAAAATTGTGATGCGTCCAACTCATCCTTGTTCTCTCTCAAGGCTGACAAGAAGCTCCCTTCCCTTTTAAGGCAGGCATAATGGTCTCTTATAGCAAAGTCCATGACAGTGGCACCAGACTGGGAGCACTAGTTCCCCGTTGTCTTGGGATTTAGCTACTGAGTTCGTTCCCTTCTGCCCAGCTCGTGATTTGGTCATCATTAGGAGCCCAGGTTTCTGCTCCCTGTTCTCTCAAGCCACCAACCCTTGCTCTTCCAAGGCGTGAGATTTGATACCAAGACCTATGTCCTGTTACCATAAGATGCTGATCCTCGCATTGTCAGGGCATGGGGCTTTGAATTAGACAGGTGTATAGTGACTTAGCTCCCACCCAGAGCAGAGACTCCACAATGGTAAGGCTGTGGTTTCCAGACCTTCTACAACTATTACAAGGAACCTGTCTCTCCCCATAACCGCAGATCCAGAAGAATGGTCAGATTTCCCACCCAGACCCACAATATCTTCAGGTGACAATATGAGCCATAGGGATCTGACAGACCTGGAAATATCCTTCTAAATGCCAGAAACAGTCAACCCACAGATGCTATGACCTTAAATGGAAAAACTTTTCTGTCTGAGCAAATAATATGTATGCAGTGTTGTTGTAGCTATGTTGGTCCCAGGTAACATAGATCCAGCATTAGTTTCCATCCATTCTATGTTGGAGTATCTGCTTTATTTAAAATGCATAGGACTGTCTGTATCGCTTGTAAAATGACAGGTTTCAGAGTAACAGCCGTGTTAGTCTGTATTCGCAAAAAGAAAAGGAGTACTTGTGACACCTTAGAGACTAACCAATTTATTTGAGCATGAGCTTTCGTGAGCTACAGCTCACTTCATCGGATGCATACTGTGGAAACTGCAGAAGACATTATATATACACAGAGACCATGAAACAATACCTCCTCCCACCCCACTCTCCTGCTGGTAATAGCTTATCTAAAGTGATCATCAAGTTGGGCCATTTCCAGCACAAATCCAGGTTTTCTCACCCTCCGCCCCCCCCCCCCCACACACACACACAAACTCACTCTCCTGCTGGTAATAGCCCATCCAAAGTGAACACTCTCTTTAAAATGTGTATGATAATCAAGGTGGGCCATTTTCTTATCACTTGTAAAGGTGCACTTAGCAACTACTTCTGTGCTCCATGTACTGATAACAAGACTATATTCACCCATGACAGAGTTAAGAGATTCATGAAGGTGCTAATGAATGTTACCCTCCAGTTGAAGAACCAAGCAACATGGGATCTCAACCTTGTACTTACTAAGATCATGAAATTCCTTTCAAAACATTGGGAGAATGTTCCTTATTTCACCTTTCAGTGAAGAAAGCTTTAATTGTGGCCATTACATCTTTTGTAAGAGCAAACAAGCTCTTATGAATGACCCACCGTCTACAGTCTTCCACATAGATAAGGTGGTCCTATGCCCACACCCTACATTTATTCCCAAGGTGGTAACAGAATTCCATCTCAACCAATCCATTAATTTGTCAGCATTTTTCACAGACTTCAGTCTCATTCGAGTGAGACAAAGTTACACCCTTAGATGCCAAGAGAGCTTTAGCTTTCTTTTTAAATTGGTGCCTGGAATTTAGGAAATCATCAAGATGCTTTATCTCTTATTGGGATAATAATAAAGGACAATCAGTTACATCACAGTGTCTGTCTAAGTGGGTTAGGTTTTGTATAGAGGAAAGTTAGAAACAAAGCTCAGTTCTTGCTTTTACAAAACACTACTCCCTAAGTCTGACATCCAGATTGGCTCTCAGTTTAGTAAGGCACTGTTACAGTAGTTGCTTAACTAGACTCAGGGTCCCACTATCTGGAGACCGGAGTACTGCTTATCACACTATTCCAAGAGTGGTAATGTGCAGAGGCATTGAGGAAGAAATGACTGTTACTCACCATTAATCAGAGTTCTTCAAGATGGATTCTGAACATTGACACACCCTGCCCTCCTTGCCTTCTTTCTTAGAGTCCTGTTTGTAACTGTAGATCTGAGGAGGTGATGGAAGGAAAGGAGAGGGCCAGGGCACTTCTCCTTTTATAGCCTCTCTCTCAGAACATCCATAGAAATGTAGGACTGGAAGGGACCTTCTGAGTCATTGAGTCCAGCCCCAAGCTTTCACAGTCAATCATATCATATAATCATGTTCATAACCTTATCAAGCTCCATCTAAAAACTACTTATTTTGTTCAGGAACAAGGAGTAGATGACTGCTCTTGTGCTCCAGCTGTCCAACAGGCACTACTATGAAAAGGTTCTATTGTCCAAGCTGCACCGCCAGTACATTCCCAGAGTGTGAATGTGCAGAGGTCATCTTAAAGAACTCTGGTTATAGGTGAATAACCTTAATTTCTTCAAGAATTACTTCTGTGCATTCACACTTTGCACCCACTGTCTCCTGTACCTTGGAGTTCTTCATATAGACAAATCTCAGTGGCTCAAGAGAAGGAGTTGAGATGATTGAGGCACTGCACTTACTTAAATAGATGGGGGTACCAATCGCTCACTACCATGAGGGATCACTCATGTACCCCCCAAAAGCCATGTCTTTGAAGAGAGCAGTTTGAGCTCATCACCAGGGGCCACTGTCCCACAAGCTGGATTGCACAGAGGTGACTCTTGAGGAACAGTTACTGGAAAGTAACCTCTCTTAATTTTAAAACAGTTGAAAGACTAGTTAAATAAAAATGTAGGAGGAGTTAGTAAAATAAAGTTTCTCCTCTTCATATTAAGTGTAACAGATTGCTCCTTCTGTACTTTAGGGTCATTTTCCAAACATTACTCAATCATGAAAGATTGAACTTTTCAATGTAGAATATCAAATAGTTACTAAAGCTGATTTTTGTTTTGTTTTTGCAGCTTATGAGTGGTCCATTCCTGCAGAGTCTCCAACAATTTGCTAAGGATAGTATCAATGAAGAAACAGTAGAATTACTACAGCCTTATTTTAACATGGAGGACTATACTTTTGAGAATGGTAAAAAGGTCTGTGGTAATGTGGCAGGACTCCTGTCTTGGACACTAGCCATGGCAACATTTTATGGAATTAACAGAGAAGTGTTACCTCTTAAGGTAAAATATAATCTTTGTTTTTGATACTTGCAATTAGTGAATTTAAATACATATACTGTTTTATTTTGTAGCAGAAATATACTATCAGGGTTGGTCCATTAAAAAATGGCATATCAAGAGTTGTTATGAATAAGAAAAAAACCTTCTAAATTGGCTGAAAATAGTCATGTGTTGAATAAATGGATTTTCACTCTCCCTCCATCAAAGACCCAGAGTAATCTTAACCTCCCGCATGAAATTGTATCTGCTACATGCCAGGGAGGTCTCTGAAATGTTAAAAACTCTAATATCCCACAGGGTCCTAGAGCGCAGGCTCCAGCATGAGCCCGGGATGTCTACACAGCAATGAAACAGCCCTGCAGCCTGAGCCCCATGAGCCTGAGTCAGCTGGCACAGGCCAGCTGCAGGTTTTGCTTTGCTGTGTAGACATACCCTATGAATCTTGGGACTGCTGGATTTTCAAAAGAAATTGTTTCTTTTCTCCATGTTTCCTTCAAAATAGGAGGAAGGCTTTTTCTTGTTTGTTTCTTAATTTAATTTAACTGAATTTAGTAGTGAGTAGCCAATTTTGTTATTTTAGAAATCTTAATTTCTTCAGACCTATTTGTCTTTAGACCATTATAATTAAAAGTGATAAGAAATCAGGATTTAAAAGGTGCATTTTATGCATGCAAAATTTCCCTGACAAAGAACACAATTTATGTTTGGGATGCCATGACACTCCCATAGTGGTGGTTTTCTTTTGGCTTTGAGGGCATTGAGAAAGAAATTTCAAAATCTTCTTTATAAAAGTGACTTTAGGCATGACATTTGTGTGAGCGATTTTGCTTTTTCTTGTTTTAATCATGGATCCCAGATCATCTTCAAAAACACCTGAAAAAAGGAAAAGAAGTAATTTGATTCATATCACATTTTTGGCAGAGACTACAGAGCCCGTCAGTGACAATCCTGAACTAATATGCTACTTTAGCATGATCCTTTCCTTGATCAATGGCCTTGATATTTAGCATCAGTTTGCTGAATCAGTTCCATCTCTTTTGAACAATAGGGTTTTCGTTTGACTTCCCGCATGGCATAATGTTTGGTCTAGCTTACAGAGCAAAATCATTAGTAACCTTGATCCAATCCAGGCCTCCAGTCAGTCTGCTCCCTAGAAGTTTCTTTCATTGCTGTAACCAGTGGCACACAGTATCAAGCGCTTCTGCTCCAAAAGCTTTAGTATTAAGCACCATCTCAGTAAATTAAATTAAAGTTGCCTGTTTTTACTGTGCTCCAGCTATAATACTAAAGCCAGAAACCCACAAGAGGAATACTTTAAAGCTAGAGACACAAGACAATAACTACAGGTTTCAGAGTAGCAGCCATGTTAGTCTGTATTCACAAAAAGAAAAGGAGTACTTATGGCACCTTAGAGACTAACAAATTTATTTGAGCATAACCTTTCGTGAGCTACAGCTTATGCTTATGCTCAAATAAATTTGTTAGTCTCTAAGGTGCCACAAGTACTCCTTTTCTTCTTAAGACAATAATTGTAATCAGGCAAAATGGGGGAAAGAATGTCATATATATCAGCAGGGAATTTAAGGAAAGAGTGTTCTTTTTTCCAGGGGTTGAGATAGGCAAGGGAAAAGCTTCTGGTGCCGCAGCCCTCGTTGATCAGAGGAGTTACTTTATTTTGATGTTACTCTTGAGTTTTGTGTTTGAAAAATCAATTGTCCCCTGAGGCAAGGACCTGAAATGGACTTGCGTGTGAGACTGGTTCCTTTCTGCGCCAGTGAGATAGCTTACCAGCTTACAGGTCTTCTTTTCTAAAAATTCTTTAGAATCTAATATGGAGGGATAACTGCACAGTGATTTCAAAACTTCAGCAGTAATCTTGCAGTCATTGATAGAAATATCACATCCAGGAAGAGCAACAGTATATTGCAGGCTGATAATCTAAAGAAAAATGACTAAAAAGTTTCCCTGTCATTAGTAAAAATATCTACTTGGCCACAATTGAGTGGCTTATTGGCCTACGGCTATGATTCTCAAGAATGTTAGGTTATCCTTGACAAATCTCCTAAACTCATGATTAGCTGCCATTGCAGAAAACATGAATTATAAAAATAAAGTAAAACAGAGCTGAACAACAAAGCCCCAGGGATGTTCTCTTTTCCAGGAGCCTGATTGTAATGTTCTTTTCAACATGCCTCTGTCTTGCTCAGTGAGGCATCTGACATCTTCCCAGACCAGAATATTATTTTAAAATTGGCACCCTGGAGCAGGAAGCCAATTTCTTACATTATTATGCTAATACAAATATCATAAGTAGAGATTTAAAAATATGGATTTAAGTGACATTGTTTGGAAAAGGAAATAATTTAAAATACATATTTCATGGTGTTTATTTAATAATGATATTGTGCACAGATTTGTATTCCTGTCCCGGTTGACTAACAATGGAGTAGATTTGAAATAACAGATTTTCTGTTGTATGCCATTATTGTCTAACCATGCTTTATTCTTAGTCTAATTTAGCAAAACAAGAAGGACGTTTGAAAGTAGCTAATGAAGAGTTAGCCACGGCTCAGGCATTATTAGATGAGAAACAAGCTGAACTGGATAAAGTACAGGCAAAATTTGATGCAGCAATGAAGGAGAAAATGGTGAGATAAAAATATTGTATGAATATAAAAAATGGTTTGCACACTGAAACTTTAAAGCGTTATATAGTTTGTGTTTACTGGTTCAATCTTTTCAGAATACAATGAAAGATAAATTGGAGAATAATGTGTAATTACTACAAATGAGCTTCATTTAACCCCTCTTCTTTATGATGCAATGGCTCAGGGACTATTTGCCCTTTATAGAAAAGTGATTTTTAATGCAACAGCATTTTGCTTATCTTAGTTTAATTCTGAAGGTTTTAAAACTTAGCTAGGAAACCTGTTTATTTTAAAAGCCAGTTGTGTGAAACACTGGGACCAGGAACCAATAAAAGCTGCATGTTCATTCAGGGTCTAGTGCCTTCTGAAGCTCCAGTAGGGGACTCAGATCTCGACTTCTTCAGTTTTCCTTTTTTTTTTTTTTTTTTGGTTGATCTCTCCATGCATAGGGTAAGTATTCTTGAGAAAAAATAGTTTATAAATTTGTAAATATAGTAAAGGTCTTTGAATAATAGAATTTGAAAATTTAATGAGACAGGAAAACTTGTCCAATTTTAGGACCTGTTGAATGATGCAGATGTGTGCAGGAGAAAGATGCAAGCAGCGTCTGCACTTATAGATGGATTGAGTGGAGAGAAAGTTAGATGGACTCAGCAAAGTAAGGAGTTTAAAACGCAGATTAACAGGTATAGTATCTGTTCAACAAAAGAGCAAGATGTCTATAAAATACAAAGACACTATTTGGCAATAAAATACCCTTCCATAGGTAATTTACACTGCACAAACTTTGTTAGTTATATGCTGTATATTGCATGGAAATTCCAGGTGTCTGAGTGTTTTCATTCTGAATTAGAGCAAAATCTCAGGCCTTGGAATGTCCCATGAAAGGGAATATTCTGATTCAGGAATGTACTAATGCCACAGCCCATCTCAGTCTCCCTGTCCCACAGTGCTGCTCTTTCCTCCTATGTCATAAGATGGGAGGAAGAAAGAAGAAAAACCTTTGGGCTGACAAGGGGGTGGGAGGGAAACTCCTAGGTTAATGATGGAAGAGGATGGGGTGGAAGGAAACCCCCCCCACGTTGATGATAGGAGTGTGTAGGGGGGAATGGAGGAGGGAAACCTGTGAGTGGTGACAAGGGAAACTCCTGGGCTCTAGACCAGTATCTCTCAACCTTTCCAGACTACTGGACCCCTTTCATGAATCTGATTTGTCTAGCATACCCCCAAATTACACCTCACTTAAAAACTACTTGCTTACAAAATCAGACATAAAAATACAAAAGTGTCACAGCACACTATTACTGAAAAATTGCTTACTTTCTCATTTTTACCATATAGTTATAAAATAAGTCATCTGGAATATAAATATTGTACTACATTTCAGTGTATAGTATATAGAGCAGTATAAACAAGTCATTATCCATATGAAATTGTAGTTTGCACTGACTGTTCTAGTGCTTTATATCTAGCCTGTTGTAAAACTAGGCAAATATCTAGATGAATTGATGTACCCGCTGGAAAGCCTCTGTGTATCCCCAGAGGTCTACGTACCCCTGGTTGAGAACCACTGCTTTAGACAGGGGGCTGCCCAGAGAGCCTCAGTGTAGGGAAGCCTGGGAGCAAGGCAGCTTGGCAGTCTGTGAACCAAACAGCCCAGGGAGGCTGGAAGTTTAGTGGACTGAAATAGTGCGTGACCATGCAATTAAATATTGTATCATAATGTTGTCTGCTTAGGCAACCTTAATTCTGGCATGTCCTAACTTTTGAGTTCTGATTTTGCAACCTTAATGTACTGTTAAAGTAGTTTTTCTGGGTGTAATTTATGTATAGGATACCAAGATACAACGGCAATAGGTACATTCGGAAAGCTTAGATTTAAAATAAATGTGGTAGAGACTTGCTTATAATTGGAAGAGGCTAAGAGAGTGCACGCTAGAACCTTATTGAAATTAAAATTCTCACTGTCTTTCTGGTCAGTACACCAGCAGGCACAGGTATCCAAAGGTTATGAATCTATGGAGAAAATTATTTCTTATGGAAATAAAAAATTTAATCAACTAACTACACAGGATTAAAACTGTTAATGAGTAGCAATAGGCTTATCCCATTTATTTGATATGATCATTCGATTGAGTAATGAAAATCTAAGTCTTGTTCATGACATTATCCTTCCTTTCTCTCTCATGTTATTTTACATAAAACAATTGTAAATAGTTCACAACTAGTTCAGATATTTATGTACAGTATACACTCAGTCTTAGAGTAAATTTTAGAGTTTTTCAGCTGTTTGTTGATCTTTGCTGTTTTGGGGTCTCATTAGACCTTACCTTAAAGTGGTGGTTTCATCTCTGAAAATAGGATATAAGAAGTGTTCCTTTTGTGCAGCTGTGTTCCTTGCTGTAGATGGGCTTGAAAAATGCCTATTATGCATTGGGAAGAGGCTCTCGGCTAAAAGTTTTGAAGTATGCTGCTGTACAGCTTCTTTCCTTGTTCATCACTAATGTGTAGTGCCTCCCATCTGTGGAATTCAGAGGTGGTCCAATATTGTTGCTGGTGGCCCCAAGATTAAACCACAAGATTTCCTGCCTCTCACAGAAGAACACATTGACAGTTCTTTTTCTCCCAACCATTTTGTTTTTATATTTTTAATTTTTATTTGTTTTATGCCATCCTGACTTCACCTTCAAACTTTATTAGATACATGGTTTCCCATAGACACCTCCTTTGAGGACATCGTACAAATTAAATGAGGACTTTTGATTAAAATCAAATGTTAAATATAAAGAGATTTCATGAGTTTTGGGAGTCTCAGATTGGTGCAGCAGTAGCTCCAACTGTGAAAGATGTAGTCACATCTTCATATTCCCACTTAAGGGTATTGCACATTCTAATGGTGCCTAATGGTAGAACCTTTTTCATATGGTGTCCATTACAGTGTTCTCATACCCCACTCTCCCCTCAGCACTTCTGAACATAAGGCTATATAAGGGGATGAAGCACCCTCTACCACCTCAATTCCTTCCAAGTGCTTGCCTAGATGGAAGTGAAGCGCTCTGGTCCATTCAGGTCCGTGTTTTTTTCCTTCAGTCATAGGGTTGTACTTCAGTAATGAGTTTAGGTTGTTAGATCAGTTCCAGGTTATGGAAGAACCAGAGAAGAAGAAGCTGGGATTCCAGAGATATGCTTCATGCCCTGCTGTCTTCCTGACATCTGATGTCCACATTAGGTGACTCAAGTGCTTGGGAGAGGACCACTCTTTTCTGGGTGTTCCATCTGCTGGACTTTTATGCCCAAAGCTCCCTAGGACAGGCAGAACAGATTACAGGTGCTTCTCCTTAAGGAAGTTCTTGAAGCTAAACCCTTTGGATCTGGGCAGTCATTGGATCCAAGGTCTAGGACACCAGTTTCAGCTCCTGTGACTTCTTCAGTAAGTCAAAGCAGTTTAAGGGTTCCAGGAAATCGGAACCTTTATCGGGTCCAGCTGCAGTTCCCACTGCTCCAGCAGTCAGGCCTTTGAAGCCGCCTTTGTTGGAACCAAGGGCCACATTGTCATCTCTGGCTGTCTCAGTACCAAAGGAGAAGTTGTCTAGGGAAAAGACAACCACTGTTAGCAGTGCCAGATCCCACAAGTCAGATTTATCAGTTACATCCAATTCTGACAGAACCTCTACAGTCACAAAAACAAGGTTGGTTCTGGTCTCAGTTTCAGGAGTCAATAAGATGGATTTGGATATTTAATTGGATCCTGTGCCATCCAAAGTCTTTGGCTCTGGCCATAATCCTTGCTCTGGTTCTGGGTCCATCTTCTAGTTCTGAAGAAGACTTTTACTTTAGTAAAAGTGCACTGTTCAGCTTCTGGGTGTTCCTTGGATCTGAGTGAGAATCCGAGAGTCCTGATAAAGAGATAAGCTTTGCCAGTTCTGAGTTTGGCATCTCCTTTGCCTGAGAAAAGAAGATCAGAAGAGATAGTTTGCCTTTCTCCTGGTTTGCCTGTACCTCGTCCTAAAACTCCTATCCGTTCTCCAAGAAGAGTTTTCTCTGTTTGTTTCTGCCCTCCCCTGGGTCTGTTGTCTCTTGTGCATTCCGTTGTGGATCTGAGGCCAGTTCTGTATCTAGATAGAATAAAAAGATGTGTTTCCTCCTGGTTCAGCACTTCTTTTGATCCTGCACCTGCAGGTTTGTTCCCAAATCCCAGTTGCTGGGAAGACTGGCAATCCTGGAATCCATGATCTTATTAGGGGTCACCACTGGAATTTTTCATATGTCTTCTGTATGGATGGAGAGGTGATGTTTCATCTGTAAAGGATCCAGTGATGGAGAACTCCTAGATCCGATTCCACCAGCTGCATCTGCATCTCAGATAGTGGTGCCTGGTATTCTGTCTGAAGAAGAGGATGAGAAGATAGCGCCTCTTTTTTCGAACAGGAGTATGCTGATGGAGACTATAATCCTGATTTGTCACCAAATGAGCATGTGGGAGTGGCTTCTGCTTCCTCCTGTTCTGGGAACACTCTGCCGTTTCATGATTTAGTGGACCATATGGTATCCACTTTGGATTTGCATTCAGTGCCTGGAGGAGACATCTCATTAGGTGTTTGACATTCTTTGGGGCTACTTCCAAAAATATGATGTCCTTACCAATGTTTTATCCAGCCTGCTAAGAGGCAGGAGTGGATGAAACAGTCTTATCAGCCTACAGCCAAGAAGGCAGACAAATTATTTCAGATACTCTCTGAGGGGTTTTCATATGTTCATACACACCCTGCACCAATTCACTGGTAGGGATTGGTGCGAGCAGCAGGTCAAGATCTGGACAGGCACATTCTTCCCCTGCAGACAGAGCGGGGAAGATTGATTACATAGGTAGAAAGGTGGTTCTCTTCTTCCTCTCTTGGTATTAGGGTGGCAAATTACCAAGTTATTATGGCTGGCTATCAGTTCCACCTGTGGGAAAAGATGGCACCATTCGTACAGGATTGCCAGATGACAAACAGAATTTGGCAAATGCAGTTCCAGTGGATGATCAAAATGTGGCAAAGAACTCTCTCTGTAGTTTGTTTGACACCTCAGATTCTTTGCTAGAACACTGGCGTCTGCAGTTACTCTGAGGAGACATGCTCTGCTTCATTCCTCTTCTTTGGCTCTGGATTCTAGAATTAAAGTGGAAAATCTCTTCAAAGGGGATGGTCTTTTCAGTGAAAAGACAGATGAGTTGCTGCTGGACAAGCTGGAGAAGACAAGATTGTTGGCCTGCTTTTTGGGCTTGATTACTTTTACTGGGAGGAGATCTTCTACCCCTTTCTGTTATCAGAGACAGTATTATCCACAATCTCCTTTGGCTTATTTATTGTCAATTCAAAGGAGTCAATAACAGCCTCAGCAGGCTATGTCATTCCAGAGCCTGCATAAAAAGAGATCTTTTAAATTGAGGTCTAAATCTAAGCCATCTGATGCCTCCCTGTCATCTTCATTGCACACCAGGCCTCAGATATGATGTGAGAATTGAGAGTCAAGAACCAATCAGCAAGGCCCTTTCCTTTGTCTGCTTCAAGACAAGCTAGCTCATTTATCAGCCAAATTAAGATTTTTACCTTGGACAGTGGGTCCTAGAAATTATAGAAAATGACTATGCCCTTCAGTTTGAGAAGCTACCTCATTGGTGCAGAATGTACTGCTTAATTCTAGAAAGCTGACTACCAGGTGGTACCATTTGAAATGGACCAGATTTATGGCTTGCAAAAGGGGAAAATCTGATTCTCCTGTTTCAGTTCTATACCCTGTATTTTAGAATATTTGATACACCTAGAAATTGAGGAGTTATGTAACTCACCTTTGAAAGTTAATTTGGAAGCTATCTCTGCTTGCCACTTTTTAGTTAATGCAAAATGCTGTTTGTGCATAATACAGATAAGAAGTCTATGAAAGGACTATCTAATATGTATCCCCCTTTGAGAAATCCCATCCCTCCTTGGGATCTTAGTTTGGTTTAGGTGCCACCTTTTGAATCTTTGGCTGAGAGTTCTTTATATTATTTATCTTTTACGATGGTATTCATTATTGCTATAACTTCAGCCAGAAATATGACTGAAAAAGACTTTACCCACTAGTAACTGTTGATCTTTGAGAGTCCCCTCTGTGCATTCACATTACCCACATGCCTTCTTTTCTGCCTCAGAGTTTATTAATACATCAGAATTCTGTGCTCAAGTTTGAAGGAACTGAGATGATCAGGGAATGAACTCACATATAGTGTAGAATGATGATGCCACTCTCATGCAAGACTGTTTATGCACCCTCCAATGGACATGTATTTTCAAAGCAGTTCCTCAGCTCAATGCCAAGGGAACTATGTCCCAAAAGTGTGAATGCACAGAGGCAGTTCTCAAAGAACAAATTTCTGGTAAGTAACTGTTTTTGATATACACATTTCAAAATGTCATGGTTTAACTGCATTGTATACAAATGGTACATTATCTCATAATTGTGATTTTATCCCTTTTCTAGACTTGTGGGAGATGTTTTACTCTGCACAGGTTTCCTTTCATACTGTGGCCCTTTTAATCAGATCTTCAGGAACCTTTTGCTTAAAGATTTATGGGAAGTAGAGCTGAAAGTCCGGAAAATCCCTTTTACTGAAAACTTGAACCTCATTTCAATGTTGGTGGATCAACCAACAGTAAGCTTTATACACTGTTGATTTATTTACTACTATAAGAATAAGATTATTCTCAAACCTTGCATGCAAATGGACACACAGCTTAACATTTTTCTTTGGAATTTTTATGTCCAGTATTGGTACAAATAATTCTTAATGTTGGAGAAAGTGTAGTTAGGACAGAAGTGTAATCACTGATGCTTGTTTCTCTGTTATTGCTCATCAATATGGTACAGCTTGACAAAGTTGTTACTGGTTGGTTCCTCCCATATATCACAGTACTGAGTAAGGTATAGACGGATAAATTAGACAGACCTATATAGTAGACAACTAGAAGTGATAGACATTACTGACAAGTTGGGTATGGGTGCTGTGATGGGATGTTTCCTCCACCCATGCCTTGAAAGTGTGTCTGGGTCATGGGGCAGCTGCCTTTTATGGGGAGTTAGGGCCTAGTCTGCATGTGACTGCCTTATGAAGGCCCTGCATGTGACTGCCTTACCTGGGAGTAATTGACTGCCCCAGGTGTCTGATTAGTAAACTAGCATCTAGGCTGGACCTAATAAAGGTTACCCAAGCTCAATTAGAGGGAACCCCAAAGGTGAGATCGGAAGATCCTGTGTAGAGGAGCTCCTAGGAGAGGCCTGAACAGGAAGTCTAGAGGATGAGCTCTTTGGGGAACCTATCACAATGGAGAGCCTGAAAGAGGTGGTCCTAGGAAGGAGAGCTTACTAGATGGGGGCTGGAGTCAGGGGCCATCCAAGAGGGCCTTGTCTGAGCCAGTGGTCTTCCAGACACTGGCCAGAAACCCAGCCTGCTAAGGATCACCTGCTGTTCCTGGAGAAGTGGATGGACATCCCCTGAATCCAGAGAAGGCTCTTATTCCAGAAGAGGCAAGAAGCCTAACACCAGGGGCAAAGACTGGAATGGAGAAAACCCCTGGGAAGGAGCCTGTGTAGAGACAAACACTTGACTCATTTGGGGGACAGATGAATTAATAATGACCCAGTCACCCAGGTGAAATGTTGGGGTGAAAGTTTTGTTTGTGGGCTGCATTGGCTTTTCTGTTAATAAATGAGATGCTCCACAAGAATGTGCTCTTTAGAGTCTAACATTCCGTTTAGACTTGTTGGTACCGTGGGTGAAAGAAAAATCAAGTAAGGGCTGATCTGCAACATATGCCTGCCTGCAAATGGGCATGCCAGGGCAGCCTGGAATGATGACAGCCTGAGAGACCAATTATCCTGCCTTCTCACATTTGGAAGGTGGGCCAGGACTAATTAGAAATAAAGCCCAGCTGGGGGAGATCAGAGCTTTTTTCCATCAAGAGCTGGGTGAGCCCAGTTGGGAGGAGGAAACCCAGAAAAGAGAGGGTGGGCAGTTCTTTCTTTCTCTGAGAAGCAGCCTGAAGGAAGGTTGAGAAGGAGAAAGGGGAGAACACCAGGGAGGCCTCCAGCTCACAGCTAGAGAAGCCTAATTGGGGTCTCCTGAACCCATGAGTAAGGAGAAGAGTGAGCCAGCCCCTGGATTTTGGGCAGGGTTAAAGCACAGAAGGACAGATTCATGCCTGATGAGATGGTGCTCGCTTGGCTGAAGGCTTGTTTTTTGTACATTTTTTAGTACTCTGGGAAAGGACGTTGAGGCCCTAAAAGAGGCAGGACTCTATAAAGTGTTCTAACCAGAGGGCTACAACACTTCTGTGGCTGGAATAGGCTTAAGGACAGTGAGGAAAAACTGAAGCAAAAGTTGGTGCAATGCCACAGCTAACCAGCAGTGGATATGTTGGAGTATCAACTTTGCCACAGTCCCATATCATCCTGATGTGAATGTTTCACAGTATCATTGTACTTACAGTATTGTTTTATTGGTAACTTTTGGTCATGACCACATTGTCTGGGTGTGGATTTCTGATCCCAAATCTATATTTAATACTGGTGATAACATGTCTGTGACCAAATAGTACAAAAAATAAGTATATTGTGCTGAAATGTCAAGTAATGAAAGTCAACACCCTGTCATTTTTTATTTACAGTGGAACCTCAGAGTTACAAACACCTCGAGAATGGAGGTTGTTCATAACTCTGAAATGTTCGTAACTATGAACAAAACGTTATGGTCATTCTTTCAAAAGTTTGCAACTAAACATTGACTTAATACTGCTTTTAAACTTTACTATGCAAAGAAAATTTCTGCTTTCCCAGGGCCAAATTTCCAATTAGGCACAGTAGGCACATGCCTAGGGTGCTGGCGTTCTAAGGGTGCCTAAAAGTAAAAAGTGGGTTAAAAGTTTCATTTTTTAAAGAAAACATGAAGGTCAGCTGTAGGCAGCGGGAACACTGAAGATGCTTTGCCTAGGGGCTTGTAAGGTGTAAATCCAGCCTTGTGTTTTCCCTTTATTTTTTATTAGTTTACATTTAACACCGTAGTTTACTGTATTTGGTTTTTTGTTTGTTTGTTTTGTCTCTGCTGCTGCTTGATTGTGTATTTCTGGTTCCAAATGAGGTGTGCAGTTGACTGGTCAATTCGTAACTTTGGTGTTCGTAACTCTGAGGTTCTATTGTACTAGAATTTTCATTACAGGTGCAACATAATTTCATAAGAAAGAGGTTGCATAGTTGTAGTCAGTTTGTGCAAGTCAAATTTGTATAATGTTTTTCTAATTATAAATTATTTTCACTTAATTCGGTTTGTAATCTTGTTGCAGAAAAATACAGTTTAAAAATTAGCTAAAAAGGTGTTTGGGGAGAAAAACTGTGTAAGAGCCCAGTCCTTAGGGTGGAGGAGAAATTATTGCTCATAGTAGTGTGATTGTCTCTGCCCATGTTGGGAATCCATTACTGTTGGGCTTCAAAGTGACCCATGTCCATTACTGTTGGCCACAGATAAAGCAATATCACGTGAGATCCTCAAAGAATGGATGCAAAGGATTCCCTGTGAAAATGTCCTCATGTCCATTGTGCCTTGAAAACCCAATTTTTTTACATTTAAAGAGCATAATAAAATGTGAAAAATGGTAGTTAAAGTGCAAAGTTTCCCAACCAGCTGATGCTGGTTTGCACATTGAAATATTTTTGTCAGCACTATACGATATCTCTAGGCTAACCCATTATCCCCATATTTGTACATTTGGCCCAAAGTTTCAGAATTAATTACGTTATGTTGATGATTTTCCTTTACCCAGATTAGTGAATGGAATCTGCAAGGGCTGCCAGGAGATGAACTCTCAATTCAGAATGGTATAATTGTTACTAAGGCAACCAGATACCCACTTTTGATAGACCCACAAACTCAAGGAAAAACCTGGATTAAACAGAAAGAAAAGGGTAACGAATTACAAGTAAGTAATAAAGTTTTAAATAAATATAATTGTATCATTCTCCCTCTACCCTTGTCATCTTAGACTGTAAGCTCTTTGGGGCAGGATGTGTATCTCCACATATGTTCGTATGTACATAACATAGAACAGTCAATTTCTGATGGGGCTTCTGAGAACTACAATATAGACTATTGAATAAATACTAAAACAGTCAATGCAGGATAAAATAACTAAGCTTCTAAATATACAGACTGAGTATCTCCCTGTTTACTAGGAAAAAGGTTAGTTGCCCACAAAAATATCTATTCTGGTAGATTCCCACCCTTTATTTCACAAAGCCCCAGTGGGTGCTCCCTGTGCTCAAAGTTCTGGTACATGCTGCTCCTGCTGATGTGTCCAGGCTGCTTACAGTAAGTATTTAGTTAAGCTGGTTCATTTTAAAACAGGAGTTGGAAATAATTGCAGAAGAATCCGGAAATTAAAGAGAAAGTAAAAAGAGCAAATCACAGAAGTCTTAGCTGTCTGGGTAGGAGGGAGGGAGAGTAGTAGTCTATAAGGATGCACATCTTTACAGAACAATGATGGGTAAGCTTCCTTCTTTCAAATATACCTATCTGGACATATTTTTGGTCTCTTTACTCTTTTCAGAATATCTCTGAAAGGAAAACAAAGACACTGGAACAAACAGAGAGCAATCAAAAGAGAAAGAAGTGCATGATTTTTAGTTTGTTGATTTTATTTAAATAGTACTATGCTAGACATTATGCAGACACATATAGACAGAGTAATGGGGGAAAAAACTAATAACAGAAAAGGGGAGAGAGAAAGGGATACACAGATTAATTTACAGGATTACTGGGAAAGCACACTACCAACACCATGTTGATTCCTTTTTTTAAATAAATAACCTTTTGGGTTTTTTTAATAAGGAGTTAGTATGGTATACAAGATCAGAGAGGTAATTCTATGTTGAGGGGACAGCATGGTGAAAGGGGTAACAAAGGAGTGTGAGAGAAGCAGTATTGGCAGAGGATAGAGTCTGAACAGAAGCAAGGTAGGCAGCCTTTGAAGAGATATGGGCAGAGGTAGAATTGTGCAAAGCCTTGAAAGTGTAGACAAAATGTTTAAAACTGATGCAGAAAGAGATTTGGAGCCAGAGAAGGAACTCATAATTAGAGCTGATGTGGTTGGAGTAAGTTGAGGTCAAGGTGATGAGGACCAGGCACACAGGCCAAGGACCTAGGTAGCCCAAAGTTATTAAAATGTAAGTACTCAAGCTAAGATGTCAGTTTATCAAAAAACATGAAAAGTAATGTTGATCACAATGATATCAAAGCTTAATATGAAACAATAGCTAAGCAAAGTAAGCTGAAGTAGCTTGGGTAGGGAAGCCTGTGTTTTTAAAAGGCTTAAGCTAGTGTTGCCAACTCTTACAGTTTATTGAGTTTCCTTATTGTTGCTACACTTGGGGGCTAAAGCAGAGAACCTAGTAAGGGGGCACAGAATAGTGACGTTGTAGCAGAGTTGAAAACAAACAAATGGTTGGGTGAAACATGGTAACAACTTAATTCTTTAATTATCTGCATCAGACTTATATTGGTGACCTAGTAGTGAAAAGAAAAGGAGTACTTGTGGCACCTTAGAGACTAACCAATTTATTTGAGCTAAGCTTTCGTGACCTATAGCTCACTTCATCGGATGCATACTGTGGAAAGTACAGAAGATCTTTTTATACACACAAACCATGAAAAAATGGGTGTTTACCACTACAAAAGGTTTTCTCTCCCCCCACCCCACTCTCCGGCTGGTAATAGCGTATCTAAAGTGATCACTCTCCTTACAATGTGTATGATAATCAAGGTGAGCCATTTCCAGCACAAATCCAGGGTTTAACAAGAATGTTGGGGGGCGGAGGAGGGTAGGAAAAAACTAGGGGAAATAGGTTACCTTGCATAATGACTTAGCCACTCCCAGTCTCTATTCAAGCCTAAGTTAATAGTATCCAATTTGCAAATGAATTCCAATTCAACAGTCTCTCGGTGGAGTCTGGTTTTGAAGTTTTTCTGTTGTAATATCGCAACTTTCATGTCTGTAATCGCGTGACCAGAGAGATTGAAGTGTTCTCTGACTGGTTTATGAATGTTATAATTCTTGACATCTGATTTGTGTCCATTTATTCTTTTACGTAGAGACTGTCCAGTTTGACCAATGTACATGGCAAAGGGGCATTGCTGGCACATGATGGCATATATCACAGTGGTGGATGTGCAGGTGAACGAGCCTCTGATAGTGTGGCTGACGTTATTAGGCCCTGTGATGGTGTCCCCTGAATAGCTATGTTGCGATATTACAACAGAAAAACTTCAAAACCAGACTCCAGCGAGAGACTGTTGAATTGGAATTCATTTGCAAATTGGATACTGTTAACTTAGGCTTGAATAGAGACTGGGAGTGGCTAAGTCATTATGCAAGGTAACCTATTTCCCCTTGTTTTTTCCTACCCTCCCCCCTCAGACGTTCTTGTTAAACCCTGGATTTGTGCTGGAAATGGCCCACCTTGATTATCATACACATTGTGAGGAGAGTGATCACTTTAGATAAGCTATTACCAGTAGGAGAGTGGGGTGGGGGGAGAGAAAACCTTCTGTAGTGGTAAACACCCATTTTTTCATGCTTTGTGTGTATAAAAAGATCTTCTGTACTTTCCACAGCATGCATCCAATGAAGTGAGCTGTAGCTCATGAAAGCTGATGCTCAAATAAATTGGTTAGTCTCTAAGGTGCCACAAGTACTCCTTTTTTTTTTTGCGAATACAGACTAACACTGCTGTTACTCTGAAACCTAGTAGTGAAAAGCTCCATATCCCATTACAACCAATCTCTTGAATCATCTTCATTAATTCAAAGTTGTATTAATACATTTCACTGTATACATGACAAAATATTTTTTACCACAAGAAGACTGATTGCTACACTAAGCCAAATGAACATGTTGCTGTCTTTTAAATGCAAAAGCAAGCAAAGCAATTTTGCTAGTAAATCCTGTGGTTTTCGAAAAGAACTTTGAACACATAATTCTGTATTTATAATAATGAACTGTTTCCTTTCAAAGGTGACAACTTTGAACCACAAGTATTTCCGCACGCACTTAGAGGACAGCCTTTCATTGGGAAGATCACTAGTGATTGAGGATATAAGTGAAGAGTTGGATCCAGCACTGGATAATATATTAGAAAAGAATTTCATTAAATCAGGAACCTCTTTCAAGGTTAGTTACCTAACAGAAGAATTATAATAGTGTTTATTTTGTGTTGAATAATATAGTTCTTTATTTAGCTTTCTAAAGCTGTACTAAATGGAACATATTTTATTTTCTATGGGGTAATAAAAATTCATTAAAAACAGCAAGCTTAAATAATAAAATGTGATGTTTGAGATGACATGTTGATCTAGTAGCAAAGTAACATGATGGTGTATGAGGAATCTGAGTTTAATTAGAGGTCACTCCTGAGGCTTCCAAGTCAGCAGTGAGTTGCATTAATCCTATTGAATGGTGGGTGTGCTTTCTATTGATTTTTAAGTGATGCCCAACTAGTCTCCACTAAGAATAGAATTAACAGGTGTCAGGGTTCCTCCCCACTCTGAACTCTGGGACCCACATGAAAGACCCCCTAAACTTATATTCTACCAGCTTAGGTTAAAACTTCCCCAAGGCACAAATTCCTTTCCTTGTCCTTGGATGGTATTGCTGCCACCACCAAATAATTTACACAAAAATTCAGGAAAGGGTCACTTGGAATCCCTATCCCTCCCAAAATATCCCCCCAAGCCTCTTCACGCCCTTTCCTGGGGAGACTTGAGAACAATATACCAACCAATTGCCTTAGCAACGGGGGCACAGACCAGACCCTTTGTCTTCAGGACACTGAAACCAATCAGGCTCTTAAAAGAAGAACTTTATTTATAAGAAAAAAAATAAAAGGATCACACCTGCAAAATCAGGATGGAAGGTAACTTTACAGAGTAAATAAAAAGATTTAAAACTCAGAGGATTCCCCTCTGGCTCAGCTTCACAGTTACAAAAACAGGAATAAAACTACCTCTGTAGCATAGGAAAATTCACAGCTAAAACAAAAGATAACCTAACTCATTTCCTTGCCCTACTTACAATTTCTGTAATTTTAGATGGAATATTCCAGGTATATTTTCAGGAAATGTTGTACCTGCCTGGCTTCTCCCTGTCCAGAGAGGGAACAAACAAAGAGAACAACAAACAAATCCTTCCTCCCCAGATTTGAAAGTATCTTGTTTCCTCATTGGTCCTTCAGTACAGCTGCCAAGGAGGGATTTTATGCTACTCTTTCCTCTATATTTATGACAACAGGCTTCAGAAGAAATGACATCTAACTATCTTCATCAGTGGGGTGATCATAACGATGCATGACCTTTAACTTTTTGGAGTGTGCTTTACTAGTAATAAGAAATATCTGTCCTCCTCTTGTGTCTTTTTATTCTTGTGCTCAAATGACTTGTGCAGTTCTTTTCCCCTTAATTTAGTTATATAACAGCACAGAGAGACCATTTTGATTTCCTAACGGAAATGAGGGAAGTGTCCATCTACTTTGTTCTAGCATACATTATGGCTACCATTTTTCCTCTGCAGTTCTCCCCACCACTGCGACTTTCTCTAGACCAAGAAAATTACCTTTATAAACTATAAAAGGAGAAAAAACGGAAGAATCCCCAACTAAAATAATTGTATCCTGTTTAATCTTAAATGACCAAAACAATAATTTGTCTTTGGGGTATTTTTATCTTTATTAATTTTCAATGTAAGTATGTATAATTATGTTGGAAGCTAAAGACTACTTGACAGAGGCTGTAGTCCAAATTATTGGTGGTAATGAGAATTGTCTCCTATAAAACTGTTTAAACATTCTTTGCTGCTATTTTGATTGAGTTGCCAGAGCAGGGTAGGCAATAGCGGTGAGGTGGAGATACCTCCTCACTAACCCACTCTCCCCAGGGTTAGTGTTTTTGAAGTAGCCCAGGTAAGCCTATGTGTGCATGACAAGGGAGCTCATACCCACTGCTTAAACTTCCTTGCACTTATACACACACACATGCAGTTTTTAGGGAATTTTGGAAATGATTTGTGGGTTTAAAACAACTGTGTGGATATGTAACTGATGTATGCAGTACTTTATAAAAGTGATTGAATAAGATATTTATTTTTGCAGAGGTACTTTAAATTCATCTTGTTGTGATAAGGATAAGACAAAACTATTTATTTATTCTACCTCACTTAATTCATTAATTTCTTCCTATGCTCCATTTGTGAAAGAAAAATGATTTCTGTAAAGATCAGCATTTTCTTAGGAAATGAGTCTTGAGCTGTGATTAGTTATGTTTGCGTTCAAGATTATAATGATAATGCCCTTGGAGTCACTGAAGCCCCATACTGGAAGTAGTTCCTGCATTTATCTTGAGATTAATACTACTTTTATAATATATCATAACTGCTAATCACTTTTTGTTTCTTGAGCTTTACTTATGGAGCTTGATTTTTTTTTCATAACTTGACCTGTGAAACAAATATACTAACTACAAGCCGTCAGGAACAGTGTCCCCGATAATGTCACGGCAAACCTGGTGGCTGAACTTTGACTTTGTCCTCACCCACAACTATGTCACATTTGGAGACCATATATACCTTCAAATCAGCAGCACTGCTATGGGTACCCGCATGGCCCCACACTATGCCAACATTTTTATGGCTGACTTAGAACAACGCTTCCTCAGCTCTCGTCCCATAATGCCCATACTCTACTTGCGCTACATTGATGACATCTTCATGATCTGGACCCATGGGAAAGAAGCCCTTGAGGAATTCCACCAGGATTTCAACAGTTTCTACCCCACCATCAACCTCAGCCTGGACCAGTCCACACAAGAGATCCACTTCCTGGACATTACAGTGCAAATAAGCTATGGTCACATAAACACCATCCTACACCAGAAACCTACTGACCTCTATACATGCCTCCACCTTTCATCCAGAACACATCACATGATCCGTTGTCTACAGCCAAGCTCTAAGATACAACTGCATTTGCGCCGATCCCTCAGACAGAGACAAACACCTACAGGATCTCTATCAAGTGTTCTTAAAACTACAGTACCCACCTGGTGAAGTGAAGAAACAGATTGACAGAACCAGAAGGGTACCCAGAAGTCACCTATTACAGGACAGGCCCAACAAAGAAAATAACAGAACGCCACTAGCCATCACCTTCAGCCCCCAACTAAAATCTCTCTAGCGCATCATCAAGGATCTATGACCTATCCTGAAGGACGATCCCTCACTCTCACGGACCTTGGGTGACAGGCCAGTCCTCACTTACAGACAGCCCCCCAACCTGAAGCAAATACTCACCAGCAACTACCACACAACAAAAACACTAACCCAGGAACCTATCCCTACAACAAGCCCCGCTGCCAACTGTGTCCACATATCTATTCAAGGGACACCATCATAGGACCTAACCACGTCAGCCACACTATTAGAGGCTCGTTCACCTGCACATCTACCAATGTGATATATGCCATCATGTGCCAGCAATGCCCCTCTGCCATGTACATTGGCCAAACCTGACAGTCTCTATGCAAAAGAATAAATGGACACAAATCAGTCATCAAGAATTATAACATTCAAAAACCAGTGGGAGAACACTTCAACCTCCCTGGACACTCAACAACAGACTTAAAAGTGGCAATTCTTCAAAAAAAAAAAAAAAAAAAAAAACCTTCAAAAACAGACTCCAATGAGAAACTGCAGAACTGGAATTAATTTGCAAACTGGACACCATCAAATTAGGCCTGAATAAAGACTGGGAGTGCAAGGGTCACTACAAAAACTAAAAACTAATTTCCCCAGACTAATTTTCCCCTACTGTTACTCACACCTTCTTGTCAACTGTTTGAAATGGGCCACCCTGATTAGCACTCCAAAAGTGATTTTCCTCCTGTTGATAATAGCCCACTTTAATTGAATTGTCTCATTAGAACTGACCACCCACTGGTAAGGCAACTCCCATCTTTTCACGTACTGTGTATATATATCTTCCTACTGTATGTTCCGCTCCATGCATCTGATGAAGTGGGTTTTACCCCACAAAAGCTTATGCCTAAATACATTTGTTAGTCTCTAAGGTGCCACAAGTAGTCCTTGTTGTTTTTGCTGATATAGACTAACATGGCTACTACTCTAAAATATACTAATTGCAATCTTTGTTATTTCAATGATGTAAATGTTTCCATGGTTTGTACACAGTCAGTCAATTAGCTTTACTGGTTAAAATCAAATTCATCTGCTGTCACTTGACACTTGTGAACTTTTTCTTCAGGTGAAAGTTGGTGATAAGGAGGTAGAGGTGATGACTACATTTAAACTGTATATTACTACAAAACTACCCAATCCTGCTTTCACACCTGAGATCAATGCTAAAACATCAGTTATTGATTTTACTGTTACAATGAAGGGACTTGAGAATCAATTACTGAAAAGAGTAATTCTTACTGAGAAACAGGTAAGCTAGCAAGATGAACAAAGAACTGCAATACTAATTGTGCAATAGTGGTACTTGTTTAGCTAACTTTAATATATGGGATGAAAAATGCAAGTAGAGAAGGGCAAACTGTCAATCTTTTTTAATGTTTTAGTAAGTTTCAGAAAGGAAACTTCTAAACAGAAATACACAGTTGTGAATTTTCTCTTAAGAGTGAGAACTTGTGGAAAAGAGGCCTGTCAATGTGCTAGTATCAGCATTAGAAATTGTATACTGCAATTTGGCATTTATTAAGATAATTGAAGCTGGATAAACACAGGAAAAACATGCTACTCAAACAAAGAAATAAAAAATGTTATAGAAATAACATTTATTTAAATGGGGAAAATATAAAATAACTGAAATAAAATATAAGCTCTAGTATCCTGCAGTATGGACAAGTGCTTTTTAAATATGATGCAGTGGTATAGTCAATAAACAGTTGTATCATTTTCTTGATTTCTGACACTAGGAGTTGGAGGGAGAGCGAATTAAACTCATGGAAGATGTAACTTTTAATAAGCGGAAGATGAAAGAATTGGAAGACAATCTTCTCTATAAACTAAGCGCAACTAAAGGTTATATATTAATGAATAAAAACAGGGATTTTTGTGGGGAAAGTAAAACTAATCAGTGTCAATATGGAAGGGCCTTTATGTGAACCATAAACAAAGCAAGAAGGAGTATATTAAACCACACTTACCTTTTATCAAAAGCTCATCTAAGGAAAGTGGAAGAAGGTGACTAGTCTAGCATTTGAGATGAACCCTCTAGACATGCTTGTCTATATATGTATGGGCATGAACTGGTATAGTTCCACTGGGGAGAAGCCGGATCTGGTGAAGTCACACAGGGGATCTTTACCATTTGCACAAAGTAAAGTTTCATAGAGGTATGGTTTGGTGAAAGGGAATATGAGGGAGGTCAGAGAAGGAGAAATCCAAAGATCTGCCATTGAAGCTGGTGTTGATGCTGTGGAATAGTTTCGGTGTTGAATCCTGCCCCAGAGGCCCTGGAACATCTGTATCTCCACTCCAGGGAGATCCTCCTCACCCAAATAAATTAATGAGGCTGTGGAAACTCTTTTGGCTCTGTGTACCATACATGGGGACTAGTTTCCCTTTTTGTCCTATTGCGGGACCTGTTCTCTTTAAGTCTGAAGGAGTGTTACAGCTAAATGAGGATCACCATATCAGAACCCTGACTCCTTATCTGTTGTGCTTCAGTATTGTATGTAGATGAAGAATACAATTAAGTCTTAGTGGTGACTTGGTAGGAACATCAGGAGTGTGTGTGGTGCTTATTATAGGTGTCTCTTTTGAGGGGAGATAGCTCTTCCATAAAGGAAAAAACTGTTTAGCTAGTATGTCACTGCCTCTATTGAAGGAAGAAGTCACTTTATATTGCTCTCGTAATCTAAAGGCATCTTAAATGGGGTATAATCACTTGCATGCCTTTTAAGGTCCCTTTACGTTGCTGGAGAAGTGGGGGTTTAACACCTACAGTGCAGTTATAGCAGGAAGAGAGACAAAACTACTTCAGCTAGGTACTCAGCTGCTGAAACTGGTGTAGCTCTGGAGTTAGTGCAACTAGGCACATTTATACCAGTCCATTGTGCAATAAAAACACAGGATTATGGAGCAGCTTTTTAAAATTTCTTTAAAATACCTGTCCTGGTTGGATATAAAAGCCAAAATCATTTTTTAGACTCGCTATGCACATGTATCTTAGTGGATTGACTCTCCTGGGAGTTGCCAGCAGCATGTCCCACTCTCCTGATATCTGAAAAAGAGAACAAAGAGAAAAGGACATTGAGCCCTTGTCTATAGGGGAAAGGATTTTTTAAGTATATCTTCAGATTATTATTTTTTGCATAAACTGCCTTGCATCCAAACACAAATGATATTTTGCATTATCTTGTGTCTTATCCCACTATAATTAATCTTCATGGAAGCAAGTTGATTCTAGTTCTAAATGAGACATAGTGCTGAAAACTTCATATAGGTACATCACCATTTCCTAACAGCTGTGGCACTGCAGGTAGTCCTTCTACTGCCCTTCCACACTGCTTTGAGGACCTGGGGAATTACAGACCAGTCAGCCTAACTTCAATACTTGGAAAGATACTGGAACAAATTATTGAAGAATCAGTTCGTAAGCATCAAGAGGATAGAGTGGTAACTTATGTCCAAAATGGGTTTGCCAAGAACAAATCAGGCCAAGCCAACATAACTTGCTTTGATAGAGTTACTGCCTAATGAATAGAAGGAGAGCAGTAGACATAATATATTTTGATTTTTGGTAAGGCTTTTGACACAATCTCACATTACATTGTCATAAACAAAATAGGAAAATATGGTCTAAATGAAATTACTGTAAGATGGGTGCACAACTTCTTGAAGAACCTACTCTGAGAATAGTTATCAGTGATTCACTGTCAAACTGGGAAGACATATGTAGGGTCTGTCCCTACAATACTTTCATTGGTGGCTTGGATAACAGTGGAGACTATACTTATAAAATTGGCAGATGACATCAAGGTGGGTGGGTTGCAAGATCTTTAGAAGACAGGATTAGAATTCAAAAGGACCTTGATAAATTGGAGAATTGGTCTGAAATCAATCAGATGAAATTCAGTAAAGACTAGTACAAAGTACTACACCTAGGAAGAAAAAAATCAAATGCATAAATACATATAACTGGAATAACTGGCGGGGCAGTAGTAATACTGAACAGGAGTTGTGAGTTATATTGAATCACAAATTAAATATGAACCAACAATGTGATGCAGTTGTGGAAAAGGCTGATATCATTCTAGAATGTATTAACAGGAATGTTTGTAAGATGTGGGAGATAATTGTTCTACTGTACTCAGTACTGGTAAAACCTCAGCAGGAATACTATGTCCAAGCCTGGGCATCACACTTTAAGAAAGATGTGGACAAATTGGAGAGAGAGAGAGAGAGTGCAAAGGAGAGCAACAAAATGATAAAGGGCTTAGAAAAGCTGACTTATGAGGCAAGGTTTAAATAAACTAGGCATGTTTAGTTTTGAGAAAAGAAGACTGAGGAGGGACCTGATAACAATCTTCAGATATGTTAAGAGCTGTTATAGAGGACAATGATCAATTGTGCTCCATGTCCAATGAAGGTAGGACAAGAAGTAGTTGGTTTAGGCTGCAGCAATGGAGATTTAGATTAGATACTTAGAAAAATATTGAAGCTAAAAAGATAGGTAAGTACTGAATAGGTTACCAAAGGAGACTGTGGAGTCCTCTCATTGGACGTTTTTAAGAACAGGTTGATCCTGCCTCAGCACAGGAGCTCTTGAAGTCCATTCCACCCTTACATTTCTATGCTTCTGTGATTGCTTCTCATTTTGATTGGTCTATTAGGTTACCTGTGCACTCTCTACTGCTTGGGGTCCACTTGACTGGATGTCCCCACTCTTTAAATACCAACACTCACCTAAGTGCATCTCTTTGCAAATCCAGCTTGTGACAAGTTCACAGACCCCAAAGCCCATTATAGCCATCATGCTTGTGTGTGCTTATATTAGGAGATCCTGCTGTGACCTCTGGAGACAGATAAGGACCGAGTTCAGTCTTTCCAATAGTCACTGGAATACAAAGAGCTACAGGTGTTTAGCAGAGCAAATATAGGCGGAGTATTCCCAGGACGCATCAAAGACAAGGAGCTAGGGCAGAATTACAAAATCATACCTCTGTAATGCTCCTAGTACACTTATATACTGTGAAATGCTTCCGCAGAATATTGAATCAAATTCAAGGTCTTGGGTCTTATCTTCAAGGTGCTGCATGGCCTGAGCCCAGGTTATATAAAAGATTCGCTTAAGCTCTGGGATGAACATTCTGGTTGACAACTTCATTTCTCTGACACAATGGAACTTTCTACAATAAGGTTAAACCTTGTCTGTTCAGGAGATGAGAACTTTCTCAGGAGCCACTTCTTTTTCCCTGCCTTCTCTAGTATACATAGATAGTTTTGTGTGTGTGTGTGTGTGTGCATACCACATTGCTCACTGCACCAGTGGAAGGCATTCAGCTACTACAATGATAAGTGCAATATAAGAACTAGAATAGAATAGAACAGATTTTTACCCAAGAGGCCACAACAAACTGCTGGTAAATGTTGGACAGTTTGGTCCACAATGAAGCAGTCACCTTTGGAAACCACACAGGCAACCATGGATCCCAGCCAGGAGGAAATTCCCCTAGACAGCTACAATCTTTTCAATGCTCCTTACAGCCAGTCAGAGACTCAACTGCAGACACCACTAGAGACCTAGCTGGTGAGCCAGGTTGACAGTACTGCAGAGGGAACCTCATCCAGTAAGTATTAAGTGCTACATTAAAATAATCTGTCACATTAGCATCTACTGAGGTGGATTTAGAAACTTTCTTCTGGGCACTGGCTGCACATCACCATGTCTGGTAGATATTACTACAACAAGCACCTTTAACACAAGACAGGTATCTCTCAGGGGTCTTCAGCCTTGTCATGAGATTCCACCTTCCTTCTATTCTTCCAAATGCATGCTCTGTAGTCGTTATGCTGCTACTCCAGGTATAGTTGAACAGCTCCTTTCTCTTATACAAGTGTCCCATAAAAGGCTTCATAAGTCAGAGAAGCAGAGGGTAAGCTTGGCCTCCCAGAACAACAGCTGGAACCACCCCAGTAATGTCCATAGTGGTTTGGGAGCAAAAGTTCCATTTTTCATTACATAAAACATAAGTGAATTTCCCCAAATCCCAGCATTATTGACCTTTCCAGACTACGCACATTAATGTTAGTGAACTTGCTAGGGTGATAAATTTCTAGGGCTTATGTGGAGGAATACCCCTTTCTGTTGATGAACTGCAAGATCTGGTAGGATGATGGCCACATGCTTCTTCATATTTTGGGGAACTTGCATGTTGTTGGTCCAACACTGAAGCTCTGGGGTAAGCTCTGTGCAACTTTTCATGAAAGTGACTGACTGTTCTGTGCTAGGCCGCAGGCCTATCAGGAGTGCTCCGAAAGAACGAGGCCTACATGCAGCAAAGCACTGAGTTATTGGCTTTAATGAAGGTAAGTGACACACCCGCAATGGGGACTCCAAGTGTTGCTGTCATGGAGGCGGGGAACCCAGTGCACCGGAGCTCTGCCTGGAACGGAGTCCAACACGTTCTGGCATTGATATATACGGGTGCGGAAGTCACCATCTTGCACTCCACGCAGACCCAGGGCCGAGCCACTGTCGTAAAAGGCCTCGGAGGAGCGGAGACCCCGGCATATGAGGTTATTGTCACCCTTACCCTGGGGAAGGCTCCTCCGTTCCAGGCCATGGTTCTGGCAGCTGCTATTGGAGAATACATACTGGGCATCGACGTCCTGTGGGGTTGTTCTGTGGATAACCAGTACGGCCTCTTCGCGTTTGGACATCCCCAGTATGTAAGCGCGACTTGGGTCCCGGAGGTACGGGTGTTGACAATCCTACAGGGCGCCCCCGTTGGGAGCCCGTGGTGTTGCCTCCCCCGACAGCTGTAGTATCAAAACAACAGTATCGCCTCCCTGGAGGGAGGAGGAGATTACCCAGACGATTAGTGTGCTGTTAGAAGCCAAGATTATGCGGCCCATCTTAAGCCCATACAATAGTTCCCCGTGGCCAGTGTGGAAACCAGATGGGACGTGGCGTATGACAGTTGACTATCGCGAGTTGAATAAGGTCACCCCTCCGCTGACGGCTGTCGTGCCGGACATGGTGACCTTAATAGAGCGTATCACGGCAGCTGCCCTGCCCTGGCATGCCATCATAGACCTCGCTAATGCCTTTTTCTCCATCTTCATTGCTCCTGACAGTCAGGAACAGTTTGTGTTCTTGTGGCAGGCTCGTCAGTACACCTTCTGTGTTTTGCCGTAGGGCTGGAAGCACTCCCCAACGATTTGCCATCAGTTGGTGAGTGCAGACCTTGCCCACCTAGGGCTGCCAGACGCGACCCGGTGTTATCATTACATTGATGATGTGACGGTATCCGGCCCCTCCCGCGAACTGGTGGCGGATGCGTTGCACGCAGTCGTTACGGGCCTGGAGGCGCGCGGATGGACTCTGAACCCGCATAAAATCCAGGGCCCCGCGCAGACGGTAGTCTATCTGGGTATCATGTGGGCGGGGCCAGAGCGGCAAATTCCCGGAAAGTACAACAAACGGTGCAGCGTTATCCCCCACCCCAGACAAAGAAAGAGTTGCAAGCCTTCCTTGGTCTACTTGGGTTCTGGTGTGCCTTCATTTCCCATTTAGCCTTCCTCATGCAGCCCTAGCAGGCCGTGGTACGAAAGGCGGCGCCCTGGCAATGGAAGCAGAGCCATCAAAGTGCCTTTTGACTTGTGTAAGGAGGCCCTGCACACTCATGCTCGGCTCCACGCTCCGCAGCCTGGGGTCCCCTTTGAGCTCGAGGTCACCACGGTGGCAGACGTGGTTTCGTGGGGGTTATGGCAGCAGGTAGGGGCCCAGCAAAAGGAACCTATCGGGTTCTGGTCCTGTACATTGAGGGGGACTGAACCCAGATACACCTCCCTGGAAAAGCAGATCCTGGCAGTGGTCTGGGCGTTGCAAGATACCGAGCGCATAACAGGCCCCACACTGGTCATTATGCGCATGCCCATTCCTCTGGGGCACTAGGTATGGGCAGAGCCGGCCCAAATGCAGACGGGTTGCACAGCTCACAACCCACTTTAAGCAGAAGCATTACTTGCAACAGCGCATGCTGCTGGGCTGGCCCTCCCTCTCCACCCCACATGCCCTGTTATTGGGGGCTGTCACTTTTGAGCATGTACCCTCCCTCACTGATGAGCTGCCCGCAGTGGAAGACCCTGTGCCCTCCTCCCCAGTAGGGGAGGTCCCCCCCGGTGGACCACGTGTCCACCAAGAGCAGGAATATGTACGGTTTACGGACGGATCAGCCTCCTATACAGCTCAGGGAACCCGGCAGTGGTGGGCCATAGCCTATACCCCCTATGCAGATATAGTTGCGATGGCTTGGGGAACGGCCGGCTCCAGCCAGTGGGCCAAACTGCGGGCCGCCACCCTTGCGATTGAGGGCGCCCCACCATGGATTTACCTATATACAGACAGCTGGGTACTGTATAAGGGTCTCCAGACCTGGATAACTGCATGGGAGGCAAAGGGTTGGGAAGTCGCAGGCCAGCTCCTATGGGGAGCTTCGCTTTGGCAGCAACTGCTACGCTACACCCGACAGGCCCCTCTGGCTGTGCGACTTGTGGACACCCACACTAAGGCGAAAACCTCCGAGGCCCACTGGAATGCGGTGGCTGACGATATGGCCCGAGGAGAGGTCTTGCAGCTAGCGGAACGGTATCATGTGGAGGGAGGCCACCGAGGAGCCCGAGCAACGCAAATTACAGCCCTCCGCCAAGGTGTCTCCCTACCCCTGACGGCGTGTCGAACTGTCCATGCCAGTTGTCCGGTCTGCTCCCGCTTGGCGCCCATCGCCCTCCTGGGACCGGCCGGTAAAATTTATCGAGTTACTGGCCCCTGTCAGGATTGGCAAGTGGACTGTATTGGCCCCTTGCCTCAAGAGTGACGCCAGCAGTATGCCTTCACAGCTGTCGATATGTATACTTGCCTTTTATTTGTGTATCCTAGTGCAACCGCTGCCAGAGCCACCACATTAGCTGCGCTGCAGCAATTGTGCTCCCGCTACAGGACTCCACGCACTCTGCAGAGTGACCAAGGAACCCACTTCACAGCCCAGGCAGTGCGAACCTGGGCTGCAGACGCAGCAGTGGATTGACACTACCATCTGCCCTACACGCCGACAGCGAGTGGCCTTATCGAACGCCTGAAAGGGCTCTTGAAGGACCAGATCCGTCACCTTACCCCCACCCATACATTCTACGGATGGTCTGGGGTGCTGGAACAGGCTGTCTGGCTACTGAACAATCGCTCACTAGGTAGCCAGACACCCTTCCACCGGCTGGTTTTTCCCCCTACCATACCTACCTTCCTACGGGTAAATTTGATACAGGCACGGGGTGTGATTGACCCAACGCTGGGCCTCATAACCCTATATGCACCACACCCCTATACCCTCCAGGCTGGACAAGAGGTGAGCCCTTGGCCCGCCCAAGCGCAGTTACAATGTGAGCCACCATGTCTGGTTTTCCTTACACCCGTTGGTTTCCGGCATGAGATTCTATCCCCCGTATTGGTTGAGTTCGGACTGCTGGTTAGGCGCCCTCTCGTGCGCCAACGTGGTAACAGAACCAGTGCACTGGGAGCGAGGGGAGGCCCTGTGTAAACTTGTTCCTTTACCTCCCATAGGTCTGGAAACCAGCGTCCCGAGCGAGGCCGAGTGGCACATGCTAACTAGCATGTGGTGGACGTTACCGCAACGTGAACCACAAGCCGCCATCGTCTTCACCACTGGGGAAGGATGGGTGTACATACTCCCGGAGGGAGAAGACCATCTCTGCATGGTCTAGCTCTCCCGCTTGTCACAGCGCTTGTTATGAGTAACACAGCTGGAGTAGCTGCCACCTCAGCCATGAACGCCCGGTTGGTACTAGCCCAAAGTGCTGTGAACGCGACATCGTTTTGTCTACTGCGTATATATGCCATGGGAGCCTTGATGGAGACCTGTTTCATTGGCGTCTGTACCGCACCGGCCCTTGTGCAGCACTACTCCTTACTTAAGACAATGAATAAGACTATTACTTATACGGATTTGTATGCCTTGGGTCCAGCCCAATATGATTTAGACGCGTCCATGTATTCTTTTCGCCTTGCCAATGTCACTTTTGCCTCCTCTTGTATGTCCTTTGTGAATGCCAGGCATGTTGCAGGAGAGCATACGAATATGGATTTGATTTGTAATGAACGTACTAATGTTTCATTTGCATATGAGCATATGAAACTGCCAACAGGATGGTTTCTCTTATGTGGCAAGATCGCTTATACCTACATCCCAGCCAATAGTTCAGGGGGCCCCTGTGCTCTTGGCCGAGTGGCCCCCCTCATCTTTCCACACCCCTCACAGTTCCCTGCCCACCACAGGAGAGATGCCATCCCCCTTGACTCCACGTGTAAAGCTGATGTAAGGTTATTTTCCGAGGCCGAGGCTGCGGCTCTTGCTTTTTCATTGGTTGTCATTCCTGGGTTGGTGGCGCATAATTATCATGCGGTGGAACACCTTGCTTGTACGGTTGCGAAAGCCATCAACCTGACCTCTACAGTCCTCGCACTCCTTTCACACGAGTTGGGAGAGGTACGTCAGGGAGTGCTGCAGAACAGGCTAGCTGTTGATTATTTACTGCTCCAACACGGCCATCCGTGCCAGGAGTTTGCTGGCATGTGCTGCTTTAATGTAACGGACACAGGGCCTTCCATTGAAGCCGATTTACAACACCTCCGGCAGTTGGTGGAGGGCATCCGCCAGCAGCAAGGGGACACCTGGCTTTGGTCCTGGCTCTCCGCTTTACGGGTTTGGGCCGCCCATCTTGTCCAAGGTCTCCTCCTTGGCCTTATATGCCTCCTTGGCTTGTATTTTTGCTGTATTTGCTGCCGTAGTCTAGTTTCCCACTGCTGTGCACGGTCTCCCCACCGCACCGTGTCCTCATGGTCCCTGACGTTGCTCGAGAAAGCGAGGGGAGGAGTGTAAGGGACTGCGGAAGACTTTGTTACAGCCTAGTTAGGGAACTTCTGCTTTCTTGGGGCCGCCAGGTCACTGTAGGACATGGAAAACCGGCTATAACCAGCTTCAGGCCAGTTTTGTCTGCCCTGCATGACCTTTTTGGAAAGTCCCTAATTATATATTCATGAGCTGTTTTTGAGTACTGCTTATTATGGCTCGCTGGTTGCCCCTTCGTCGGACTCCATCCCAGGCAGAGGTCTGGTGCGCTGGGTTCCCCGCCTCCGTGACAGCAACGCTTGGAGTCCCTGTTGCTATGTAATACTGCATCCTGGAATATCTACCCAGAGTGCTGTGTGGATATTTCAGAAAAAAGGAGCACTTTGTGCTATAACTCACAAGGGATGTAGCTTAAGTCACTTTATACAAACCAGCATGGACCTACTTTTTTGGTTTAGTAATACCTGTATAATTATAGTGAGAAAAACTTTCAAAAAAGTTTTCCAGTGTAGACAAGGCCTTAATTAAATATTACTCTGAATTTATCTGCTCTAGGGACTGCAGGATAAGGGGCAACATTTTAAAAGTGCCTAACTAATTTAGGAGACTAAGTCTCATTGATTTTTTCAGTGCAACCAATCCAGAGAACCTGAAATTCTTTCAACGAGTGCTGTGTGTAGATGTAGTAAACTGTATGCATGTGAAAGCAGACACACTGCACAGTTGTAGCTTGCATGAGTACAGTCAAATCTTCAGCATCAGCATCAGTGCAGTTCTCTAACATACTAAATACAAAACTAGGTATTTTGACGTTTGTATTTGTTTTGCTCGACCTGCATTTTTTAAAAGTTGTGAAACTCAATAAATCATTTCAGTTTAAGTAAATAACTTCTGTAATTTTCATTTTTGAGTTCTACATATAGGAAATTCTAAAATCTATTCTAAATATATTTCATATTTGCCCTTTTAGGTTCTTTAGTAGATGATGAATCTTTGATTGGTGTACTGCGAATAACTAAGCAAACAGCTGCTGAAGTATCTGAAAAGTTATATGTGGCAGCAGAAACTCAAGTGAAGATTAACACTGCACAAGAGGAATATCGACCTGCTGCTACTCGAGGAAGCATTCTTTATTTTCTTATCACAGAAATGAGCATGGTCAATAACATGTACCAGACTTCACTGGCTCAGTTCCTAAAGTTATTTGATCAGTCCATGGCCAGGTAAGAATATATAGATTTCTCTATCTTTGAAATTTTTCTCTTTCCGTTCCAGTTAATATTTATATTAACTACATTATTGCTTTGTATTTTGTTTTCCTGCTTTAGATCTGAAAAGTCTCCTTTGCCGCAGAAAAGAATCTCAAATATTATTGAGTATCTTACATTTGAAACATTTACATATTCTGTCAGAGGCCTTTATGAAGACCACAAATTTCTTTTTACCCTTCTTCTGACACTAAAAATTGATCTTCAGAGAGGGCAGGTCAAAGCCAAAGAGTTCCAAGCACTTATTAAAGGTAAAACATTAAAAAAAGGTGTTGTATTTAAAATAATAATAATTTGAATTTCCTTTGGTGAGTTATTGGGCTTTTTAAACTTATAAATAGTAGAAAGTAAACTTTGTTTTTATCTTCTGATTTACATTATTTCAAAGTGTGCTCTTAGGTGCACAGCTTCTACCATGATTCTTCACAACTGGGCTTTGCCTGTTCCCTGTGATATTTGAGGTGGTCCCTGGTTATTTTGAGCAACTCCAAGATTAAGCTCTATCTTCTGTTTTAGGCTATCGGAAGTTATGTCTCTGGAACAAGATGGTAGTTCAGCTCTTCCTAACCAGCTTGTATAGTTTTTATTTGTTCCTCAAGGTGTAGCAATCTCATTTTACCTCTGGCTCCTCTGCCCCTCTTCTCATACAGGAAATTGCCAAAGCATTGAGGCTTTCCTCTACAGTGGCATAGTAATCATGCAAGCATCAAGCAAAGTCTAAGAGGTACTATAATTTTAAGACCATTTTTGAAGAGACCAGGAGTCCTAGGCGTAGATGCCCTGTGGCTTAGTCGCCAAAGGGCGTCCTTTATGCTTTTCCCCAGTGCCTCTCATTGCCAGGGTAATACAGAAAATCAGAAAGGAGGAAGCAGATGTGATCTTGGTGGTCCCACACTGGCCCAGGACACCTTGATTTCTTGATTTTGTGAATATGCCAGTGGAGCCACCATTGTTCCTGAATCCAAGGCCAGATTTGTTATCCCAGGGTCCAGTTCTTCACCAGGATCCAAGCAAGTTAAATCTATCAGTTTGGGATTTGGGAGAAAGTTTCTAGAACCAAAGGGTTACTCTGTTGATCTCATTGAAACTATGTTAGCATGTAGGATTAAAATCAACAAATGGGGCTTACTCAAGGATCTGGTCTAAATTCAAAGCCTGTTGTAGAGACACTCCGCATCATGTAGCCAAAGTACCTCATGTTTTTACAAGATGGTTTTGACCTCAGTTTGCAGACTAATACCTTAAAAGTACATGTTTCTGCACTGTTTGCAATTTTGAGTGTATCCAGAAAACCTTCCATTTCCCACCAGAAGGACAAACTATTGCATCCTCCTAAGTTGCATATAGTTCCATCTTGGGATTTGAGCATTGCGCTTGATGCCTTAATGCAGGTGCCCTTTGAACCTGTAAAATCAGTTTCACTGTATTGCTAGACTATCAAAATTATCTTTTTGATCGCTATCGCTTCACCACGAAAAGTGTCAGAGTTGAGCGCTTTGTTAGTTGTTCCATCCTGCTGCATTTTCACAAAGATAAAGTAGTTTTGAGAATGGATCCCATCTTTATTCCAAACGTAAATTTAATTTTTCATCGAGCACAAGAGTTCTCATTCCCTTCTTTTTGTCCGCATCCTTCACACCCAAAGAAGCAGCTATGGCATTTACTGGATGTAAGGTGGGCCTTAAAGTGTTATCTGAAAACAAATGAGAACATAAGAAAAACAGCAGCTTTGCTGGTTGTATTTCAGCCAAAACAAAGATGTAATAATGCATCTAAATCATCAGTCTCTCACTGGACACATTGATGCATTGCTGAGGTGTATAGAGTAAAAGAACTCAATCCTCCAGAGCTCATTCAGTACGAACAGTGGTTATATCATGGACTGAGAAATGGCAGGCCCCTTACAGATGAATCTGTAAAGCTTCAACTTGATCATCCCTGCTTACATTTACCAAGTTCTACAAGATAGATAGTCATCAGCCACTGCAGCCTTTGGCAAGTGAGTCTTGCACACTGTGGTGATTCCTTAGAGTAAAGGAATCCTTTCTCTGACAGACAATTTGGTCATTTCTCTGCTGACAAAATCTCACACTGAGGCTTGGTGGACCTAGCTCTGTGAGAGAATGGGAGCATTTGTGGTTGCTTATCTGAGAAGTTTTGCTTTTTCGAAGAGATCAGTCCACAGATCCAGCACTTTCCTGAAAAAGGGAGATCTGTGAAACTTATTTTTGCAAGGTGCTGATGCAGGACAAGAGATTCATTTCGTGTTTCACGGTCCAGAGGGGCTAGCTTTGGAAGCATCTCAAAACTAAGGTGTGGGGGTCTCCAGAAGGTGGGGTCTAGTCCCTCATCAGCTGTTCAGTCAGCTTTGATTCTGCCCCCTATAACCACAGACGTATCCCTTCAAGGAAAGGAAAATTTGCAGATAAGTAATCATAAATTTTCCCATTCTCGTGGCCTAAAGTGGGGGATAGAGGTAGTTTTGGAGCCCCTGAGCAACAACACTGGAATACCTTCAAAATCTACAGAGAAAAAGCATTGCACATTTATGGAAAATCAAGGAAGAAGCTGCTAACAAAAAGGAAATCATGGTAAGAAATTATATTCTGTATCCTGATCCCTCTCCCAGTCTGTAACAATTGGGTTGTACCACTTTTCCTTCAGTTACATGTCAAATAGCCAGGAAATAATAAACCCTCCTTATCTGGGCCTTATGTTGATCTTCATGCAGGATTAGGCTCTTCAGGATGGTCTTTCTTCTACCTTTGCAAGTTTCTTCCTCCTTCCCTGGCTTTCCTGTAAACTCTGATGGATTAGTTGGTTAATGTCTGTACTTTGAACATGTAACCACTGCTGGTGAAGGATTGTTTTTGACATTATAAGATTCCATTTTATCTTTACTTCTATACTAGTCACAAAAAGGACTGTCTTGAGAGAAATTCTTCATAAAGGAATATTTCTCTTCTTACAAGTAAATGCAAAATCTACACTGCATCATCATAGATAAAAGGGAATTTTAATTTATTCAAAGAATTTCCTGTGCACTAAAATAATGTTAGTGCAATAAATCATTTTGTAATAAAATAAATATTCAAAACAGCAAGGTGCAGGGTACCCCTTGTAAAAAATTAAGAAAACCGATGGTAAATTCTAGATCTGAAGGATTGTGACATGGATCTAAGAATATGTCCTATATATGAACAAATATTTCAAGTTAATTATACAAAATTAATATTTAAAACTAAGTCAATTGTCTTTACAGCTGGTGTCAGCTCTGGCTGTGTACACTTACTGTTCTGCTCTGGTTGTGGTAATAGCTACATTATATTGTAGTGAGTATATAATAGTCACTCTTGAAAAATTTCTTTAATTTGAAAGATACTACTTGTTTCAAAGAGCAGGTCCCTTTCTTAACATAGGTGATATCTCAAAACAGAGATAACTTCTTAAGTGCAACCACTATATATTCTTGTTCAAGAGATTGAACAGGGATAACATTTTTGATTGCTCATCAGTAACAATACATACTTTCTTTAGGACTTAGCAGGAGGTTCTCAGATTTAAGGGCATGAGCTTCCAAAATAAATAATTTCATACTATGTTACCAACATATACTTTCAAACTGAACTGGTAAATATATTAAAGGGATCCCTGCATTCAGAAAGTGAGATATAGAAATTTAATCTGCAAGTGAACATCTTGGAGGAGTGAACATAGCTGCTCACATTTAAAACATTTAGAAATCTTAGACGATATCCTCCTCTTCCAATCTAAAAAGAAGCAGGAGAGATGTGAGCAGAAAAACTCTCCATCCCTTTTTTCCTCCTGCACTGCAATAATAATTCTCTGAGTTCCAAAGCGTATTTCAGCACAATAGAACAGAAATATCAAGCATGATTCATGTGTATTTCATCACAACAATATTCTGTTCCAGGAGGTGCAGCGCTGGATCTAAAAGCTTGCCCTCCCAAACCATTCCGGTGGATTCTTGACATGACATGGCTGAATCTGGTGGAACTGAGCAAACTTCCACAATTTGCAGAAATTATGAATCAGGTGGTGGTGGTGTTGTTACAATTATTTATCTTTATTGTATTAATACCCAAAGGTCCCAGTCAGGATTGGGGTCCCATTATCCTAGATGCTGTATAGACCCCTAAGACATGATCACTACCCTGAAGAACTTATCTTCTAAAAAGACAAAAATAGAAGAAGGCTGGGGAAAGGGGGCACAACATAGAAGCAAAGTGATATGAATAGTGATGGGCACATTGATTCTGTGTCTTTCCCTTTTCAAAAATATTCATTTATTTTTATTTATTTTTAATATTTTTGTATATGGGGTGTAAAGTTGGAGTGAGAAGGGATTGGGGGTAAAGGAAGTAATGGAAGGAGGGATATAAGGGATGAATGTCGGAGGAAAGAAGAAGGAGAGGAGGAGGAGGAAGGCAGAGGCGCATGAAGGCAAGAAGTATGACTCTAGCAGTGAAGGGATTATAAGGGAGATGTGGAAGGTGGTTGGGGCAAACAGGAAACGTTGTGGAGAATTCAAATTTTAGAAAACAGTCTGCTACCTTTGCTGATGTCTTTGGGCTGTGAAGATCTGAGGTGGAGATGGGGACCTTTCCCTGTCCTGCTGCTACTGCTCCCATCTGTTTCTGGGAAAGTACCTGCTGTGCCTGGAAGGCTTGCTTCATGCCCAGAATGTCATGCTGAGGCAGGATGGTGTCTGGTACCATTAGTGGGGATGTCCAGCCCTATAGTTCAAAATTAGGGGAAGCAGGGACCCTATTCTTTTCCCCACTACTACTACTTCTAGATGTGGCTGAGAAACAACCATGTAATATTTAGTATTACAAACAGAGAGAGATTAATTCAGAGTTCAATTATTTGGTTATAAGATCTGCATTTCTCTGGCTTACATGGCAGTTACATACACACAGAGCTATTTCTGAGCTGTTGTTAAACTTCTGGTTCCAGGCAATGCCAGATTGGGAGGGGCCCCCATAAGGACAAGAGTTATGCACATTTGCTCCTCACTCCTCCCTTTAGTCTGTATGAGTTGTGAGTGAGCAAGCTGTGCTCCCCCTGCCTCATGGAGATACAGTACTTCTGAAGTTTGAGACTGTCCAATGCCTAGTGAGCCAGCCAGACCTTTCTTCATATACAGTATATATACAAGTCTCAGCATGCCTCTTGTTTTCCTTGCATTGATCTTAGAAGCTTTGCTGTAGAAGACTTCACCTCTCAGGCTATGTCTACACTACACACCAGTGTCAGTGGTATGTAGTGTACACGTAGTTACATGATGCAGTGAAAAGCAAGCTGTGTGCACGTGTCCGTGAAAGACTTCATCAGACCCCTGCTGCTGGAGCCTTTCACTACATTGAGAAAAGTCTCTGGGAGCAGGGATGCAGTGGGGATTTCCCCCCACCCTCACCAGACCCATTCCCCTCTACTGCTGTCTTTCCCTGTGGTGGAACAGGGCTCTCGCAGTGGGCAGCTGGTGGAGCTTTTCCCCACTGCCTCTTGCTGCTTGAGTCTTTTCCTGCAGTGGGGGAAGGCTCCAGCAGTGGGGAGCTGCCCACGCTTTTCCCTGCTGTCTCCCCGCCTGCCAGAGTCTTTCCTTGCTGCCAGAAACTTTTCCTTTTACCGGGAAAGACTCCAGCAGGAAGGAAGGAGCAGGACACTACTCTGCTAAAAATAGCAGTGTAGACAGGGAGGCATGGCTTAGATGATTAGAGTAAAGACACGCCTGAAGGCTGTGGGAATGTACGCAAGTACATAGCTGAGTAGAGAGCCCTGTAGGTATGTACTTGTGTACATTCCCACGCCCTTCAGGCATGCTTTACTCTACTTGCCTAAGTTGTGCCTCACTGGTTACACTGCTATGTCCAAATGTACACAACACACTGCCAAAAGAAGCGTGCAGTATAGACGTACATTTAGTCACTCCATTCAGATCCCAATTCTGTCTCTGTTTTTTAGGTTTTTATATAGCGACCATCATCGTGGTCTCACTCTAGCCTTTATATCTCTTGACAGATATTTTAGGAGAGGTTTGATCACTCACTGGTCAGACTTATTCTCAGTTGGCATTTCAAAAGCTGCATAATATGCTGGCTGTAGGTTAGCATCAGCTGTTATTTTTGACTTGGGCATCTTTGACCATTTGGCCCATAGTGGCACATGTGACAGTTTTAGCTATTATCTCTTAGTATTTTATTATTAAGAGAGACATATCAATTATAATACTCTTCTTCCTCCATGCTTGTAGCGTAGAATCAGCCTGCTGAACAGATGAACTTCCTAGCTTCCTACATAGAATATAATTCTCTGTTTGGGTAGTAATCTATTCTAAAACAAATTATTTGAAGACTATATCTTAATATCACAATATTTTATTGTAATATCTTAATATTAGATTATCACAGTGATCCTTCCTAGCCCTGCAATCCATTAATATTACAGTATACGATTTGGGAATCTGTCTATACAATTTATGAATTCTGGTTGACATTATGAAGTTATCATGAGTTACTATCAAAACTGCTGATCATGACTGTCTCTCTCTCTCTGTATGTGTATCCACTATGCCTTACCTGCCTGAAAAGCATGTCTTCCTCACACTGAGAATGATAGGAAAGTATTTAACTTTAAATAATTGTGCTTTGACCACAGTAGTTATTTGAAAGAGTAACTGCATCCAAATGGAAAAGATACTTCCTCCTTGTCTGAAGGGAGAGGGGAAGAGGAGAGCAGTAGAAAGTTACCAAAAGACAGAATAAAAGAAGCCAGGTGTTAGAAAGAGGCACATAAACTAGGGAAATACACAAGAACAGGGAGCATTAGAGGTTTTGGCCCTTTGTCTGTAACTCAAGAGGAGAGAGAAGCACTGCAGCATGTAAGGGCCTACATATGGCAGGGACTTTGCCTTCCTTCCTAAGCCAAGATGCTCTCCCAAGGGGCACTGCAGTTAAGATGTTCATTGTTTTCTAAATGTTCTGTATTCTCTTGTGTTCAAAAGAGAAATTATGTTAAAATCCTGTGCAAAATATGTATGTGTTATCCGCTTCACAGTTACTACAAAAGTCTCGTGAGAGAGTTAAACAGTAAACAAGAAAATTCACACCTTGAGATGGAGTTCTGTAAGAGGGTGTCTTTAAAATATGGGAGAGTCCGAAGGGTCACCATTGCGTCCAGGGGCTTGGCAGCTGAACAGCAGATTCCAGTTCTCACCTTTGGGTGATAGATAAAGGGTCTGTGCCCCAAGAATGTGTCTAGGGTCCCCAAGATAGGGGTAGTGGCTGGATTCCATTCATGCCTTGTAGGTTTAAAATATCTAGTGATCCAGGGACCCAGAGGCTTGTATTCCCCTCACAGCAGTTTGGTGGATGGTCAGCCAGGGTATGCTCAAACAGATCTGTCACCAACATCTTAATATCACAATACATATATCTCCAGAAGTGCTACAGACATATATGTGACATATATTCTACTTAGCATAATAATATGAAGGATATTATTAAAACATAACTTTCTAAAATTACTGTGTACATTTTCTTATCGGCGAAGTTTATTTATGTGTTTACTCATGTAATAAATTTAGATATCCCGTAATGAGAAGGGGTGGAAAAGTTGGTTTGATAAAGATGCTCCTGAAGAAGAAGTTATTCCTGATGGATACAATGACTCACTAGATACCTGTCGCAAACTTTTGCTTATCAGGTGAGAATCATCATAGATTTTGGAGCACTGTTCATTACTGAGATAAGTTTCTTATTGCAGAAAATATCGAAGTGTATCATTGTGCTGTAGTTAATAGAATATGCACTGTATAATGTTTCTATATATGGTATGCAGTAATATTTAACTATTAAGATTCACTGACTTTACAGCCACTCACTGAAAAAGGAAACTCTTTGTTTGGAATCATCTACTAGTATATAGTTAATAGTTTTCCAGAAAATACCTTTCTTCAACTTTACCTTCAATATTAAGGAAGGATCACCATGCTAAACAGCAATAGGAAGAGAACTCTAGAGCTGGAGAGTACAGCTTATGGAACCCCCCCCGCAAAAAAAAAATTATTGAAAATGTTAAAATAATTTTCATTGTATATATTTTCAAAATGAATTTTTTTTATTTTTGTGGAAATTATCATAATTTTTATTTTTATTTTTTGTTTTCAAAATAACTAATTTTCAAAAATGAAGGGTTTTTTGATTTTAAAAAGAGATGGGGTTATTAAAAATACCATTATCTGACTACACTGATTAATTAAAACTGCCGATACAAAACATAAACCTAAAAAATAGGGTGGATTGCTTTAAATAAAAATCACCAATTTTAATCATGATTTAAATCAGAAAGCAGGAAATCTTGATATAAATAATCGATTTTAATCGTGTTTTGTATTTGTACTTTTTAGTTATTTTTCTAAAGAAAGGTTGATCTCGTTAGTTGGTAAGTATTAGAACGTGTTATATTCAAATAAACACAGCCTTTACATTAAATTTTAGTCCTTTGGTAACCAAGGGGATACAATTTATGTATAGACATCTATTTAAGCAATTAGGATCTTAATGTTTATGGTGAATGTTTAATGGTGAATGATGTACTTCGTATTTACAAAATAATTTTATGTGTATTGTGTCAAGAGCTATTTGGATGGAAATTTAAATTCAATTAAAATGCACAAAAACAGCATTTTAATTGTTTTTAGTTTATAAAACTACCTTAAGTGCTGGATACACAAGAAAAAACTTTATCTAAACATTTATCAAAACATGTTTTACATTTAAAATTAATTGATTTATTAAACAAAGGAAGAATTATCGGTAGTTAATTAATTGAACTGATTGTTTCTGATCATCATGTCCTTCAAGATTTTAGAAGGACAGTAGATCTCAACCTCTCACATCTAGTGTGATTAATAGATTGAAAGAGGAAAATAAGCTTTCCTGAGTTTTTTCAACTCCAAATTGGTTTTGTAACTTTGAATGAACTAATTATTGAACGGAATTAGCTGAATGAACTGAATGAAAAAAATACTCTCTGCACCTGCAGAAGAGGCTATTATTGACAAAAGCTGGGTTTAGCACTTCAGCAAACTGGTTCCAGGTGCTTTAAAACTGGGCAGCAAATATGTACTGCTTAATATTATTCTTAATTTAATTTAAATTATTTTAATATATTAGAATAAGCTTAGGCCTTAATATAGTTTGTCAGTTTCATATTTAATTTTAAGTAGATTTAGTTTTTAAAAATAAAACCATATTTAATTTAAATTAAAAAAAAGATTTAATTTTTTTAAATCTGTTTTTTCTAAAATAATTAATTTGTATCTATCCTATTAAGAAAGAAAGATTGCAGCTCAACTCAAAAAATGAAAGGTACAGTGGTAATAAAAGAAGGATTCAGTGAGCAACTCTGAAAAAAGAAAAGGAGTACTTATGGCACCTTAGAGACTGACCAATTTATTTGAGCATAAGCTTTCATGAGCTACAGCTCACTTTATCGGATGCATACTCCTTTTCTTTTTGTGACTACAGACTAGGCTGTTACTCTGAAAGTGAGCAACTCTGTTAAGTTTTATGTACTATTTTATTTGTTCAAGGCACCATATTCCCATTGGCATCAGTTATAGCTGGGAGTGTTCAGCACTTGTGCTCAAGTTGGGCACCCAGAAAATGAACTAAAATTTACTGACCACCTGTGAAAAGTTTGGATTAAGTGACTTGTCTTGTAGTACATCGGAGCTCTGTGGCTAAGGGAGGGATAGTATCCATTTCTCTGGGGCAGTATTCAGGTGCTTTAACAATGAATCCAGCCTTTCTCTACATACAATCCACTGCCTCATTCAATACATGCCTTCCAACTTTTGCAGCAGCTGGGGCAGGTATCTTATAAACAACAGCATTAATTACACAACCTCTATTCACCCCCCAGAGACGGTCCATCCTGTGCAGTGAAGGAGGCAGGGGTGCTATGGAAAAATAGTATGTGACAATCTAATTGAAGATTGTATCATAATGCATGTGCACAAGGGGCCAAATTAAAGTTGCTTAGGCAACAAACTCTAACAAATCCCTATTGAGCATATGCAAACTTTTTTCAAAGGCTTATACAGTAGAACCTCAGAGGTATGAACACATCGAGAATGGAGGTTGTTCGTAACTCTGAAGTGTTCGTAACTCTGAACAAAACATTATGGTTGTTCTTTCAAAAGTTTACAACTGAACATTGACTTAATACAGCTTTGAAACTTTACTATGCAGAAGAAAATTGCTGCTTTTAACCATCTTAATTTAAATGAAAAAAGCACAGAATGTTTCCTTACCTTGTCAAATCTTTTTTTGAACATTCCCTTTATTTTTTTAGTAGTTTACGTTTAACACAGTACTGCACTGTATTTGCTTTTTTTGTTTTTCGTCTCTGCTGCTGCCTGACTCCATATTTCTGGTTTCAAATGAGGTGTGTGGTTCACCGGTCAATTTGTAACTCTGGTGTTCATAACTCTGAGATCTACTGTAACTTGGCCAGATTAGGATGCTTTTTTTGTGAGAACAGTAAAAAGCACCCCTCTGACACAAATAGAAGCTGCTCTACTAAATGTCAAAGCATGCAGGCACTTCAGTTTCTCAGTTAAACAGTTTTAAGATTTGTTTTAATATGAGCAAAACAACTTATTTTCCCCTAATTGTGTTCTTGGACATGGCTGAACTGCTTTTGCTGAAACTTTCAAAAAAAAAAAAAAAAAATCAGCCTGAGACAGTTACCCAGAATGGAAAATTTCAGTCCATACAGTTAAAGCGTGCAAAGTTATGAGCAACTGAAAACAGGGTCTTAGAATGGAAAGTGGACAACCGTAAGTGTAAGCAGCACTGCCAGCTGTGCCCTGTATAAAAACGTATACATTCAGTAGTATTATATATTATGTAGTATGAGTCTCTACACAATTAAAGTTGCGTTTCTCATTATTAGCGAGTTCTTGACACAGCTTTAGTTTCACAACTGAACCAATCCAACTGATATAGCGTGTAGTAACATGGCTTCAATATATCTAGTCTGTTTACTATGAACGGAGCAGTGCTCTCTAGTATATCACATTTCTTGTTCCACTTCGACATTGAGGAACTTGTAAATGCAAGTTTAATTGGGGGGGGGGGTGTTAAAAAAATTTTTTTTACTAATGACTCCTCTGTTGCTGAGTTTGAAAACTTAACCATTTTTAAGGTCTATTAAAAAGAACTAGTTCAAAGTATTTTGGAATAGAATATTTTAAGTTATTTTACTGTCAATGTTTCCTTAACATGTTTTGTCTCCTATATAATCTCACAGTCTCAAATTTCCCTCCATAACCTTGAAATGAAATAAAATAAAGGAAAGAGATACTGAATTTGTAGCTCACTACATATGTGTATTCCCAGGTCTTGGTGCCCAGATCGCACCCTTTCCCAAGCCAGAAAGTATATTGCTGATTCGCTGGAAGAGAAATATACAGAACCAGTCATTTTAAATTTAGAGAAGACTTGGGAAGAAAGTGATACACGAACACCCCTTATCTGTTTCTTGTCTATGGGGTCTGACCCAACTATTCAGATTGATGCCTTGGCAAGGAAACTTAAACTGGGTATGAACATAGTTATTCATTCTCATCATAAAAAGGAAATATAACTTCGGGGATTTTATTCTAGAAAACTGCTTTGTTAAACCTGCCTTACCATTAGTTGTCCCTGAACTTTCTCCTAGAGATGGAGAAAGAAAGTAATCAATAGTTTAAATAAATACTGCAGTGCTGAAGATCATTCTTCAGTAATATGTTCTCAATGTTTACATTGCTTATTAGTTATCTTCCTTCCAATCCATGACATTATTCATTCTATAATTGTAAGTATTTATGATAGATACCTACTCTGTCTTATGGCTTGTCTACGCAGGATGTTACTGCGCAGCAAACCAGGATGTGAATGTACATTGCATTAGCTTGCAATGCAGTAACATCCTGTGTGGACATGGCTGTAGTGCACTAGAAGTTCTGTAGTGCACTTTGATGTCCTATCATTTCAAACAGCAATATATCCAAGCACGCTATACAGAACTTTTAGTGCGCAATAGCAGTTTCTACACAGGGCATTACTGTGTGGCAAGCTAGTGCTCTGTAGATTCACACCTTGGCTTGCTGCGCAGTAACACTGCATGTAGACAAGCCCTTGAGTTTTGCACAGCTGAGAGTGCTGTCTCTTGATTGTACAATTCTAAATATTTCTTGCTGCAGATAGCAAGATAATCTGCCATTTTTTTTATTTTCATGAAATTATTTCTGTAACAAAAAGGTACTTTAAAAAAAATTCTAGACTTTGTGTATATATTGTGTCTACAATATGTGTGATATTGTACTTACAAATTGAGTAGTTGCATGGACAAGTGGTTAAATACATTTATGCTAATTAGTCACATTAGAATGTGCAGTTACTTGATTTGTGTGGACAGTTGTAATTTTGCCTGCAAATCTGGTTGCTAGTTGCACATCTAAACTTCTTGAAAATCTTGCTTTGCATGTAATTAGGAGAAACTATTGTGTTCAAATTCCCATTGATAACAGTAATATGAGCCATATTTATTCCATTATAAATACATAGTATGTCTGTTAAATATACAGTTTCAAGTGCTTCATTAGACTTTTAATGTTTATAAAAAATTACGCTCATATTGAGAAATAATTAAATATTGAAGGCATACAAACTGAATAAACGGGAATAAAATGTATATATTTGTATGTTAAAATAGTGCTCCATTCCATTTTTCAGGAGTTTTTCCCAATATCATTTTGAACTAGTAATTTTAATTTCACTTGTTCTTAGCTGAAGAAGCTAACATATATACATTAATTAACAACATGGTGTTCCATCTGTTGTAGAATGTAGGACTATCTCTATGGGTCAGGGACAAGAAGTTCATGCACGCAAGCTAACTCAGATGTCAATGCAGCAGGTATGAAAGAACACTGAAATGCCAGTTAAGGTTCTGTGTTGCTTTTTCATGCCCTTTATACCCGTACCCTTGTGTCCTACAGTTTCTGTGTAAAATTGACTCTGGGTTTTACATGCTCATCTCACGGTCAGAAATATTTAAAAGTCCCACATCAGTTTAGTGTATTTATATCCAATGCTGAAAACGCAGTGCAGCACTAGATACAGAAAATCAGCAATAGCAATAGAAAACTTCTGAAAATCAAACCGGTTTTATCTAGGGAAGGGACCATCTTTTGTGTGTGTGTTTGTATAGTGCCTAGCACAGTGAAGTCCTGGTCCATGACTTGGGGTACTAGATGCTACAGTAATACAAATAATAATAATAATTTAGAAGAGTGACAGAGTTTAATTAAGCATCTTCCTCCCAAACTAGTAGAGACTTCTTAAAAGAAAAGAAATATATTTAATTATTTTCACTGTATTTCAGTTGGCCAAAATATATGAAATGGTGATAGAAATATTTTAATTAAATTTATTCATCAAATGTTCATTTGTATGTAAATGAACTAACACAAAATAGCAACTGTAACATTATAAATTACAATAAAACCCATGTAGGTCACTGGAATTAATTTAATAATCTCAGATATTTGTATTAGGCTTCTTTTTCTTCTTAACAAATAACACAGTTGAGGCTGAAAAGACTAATTATTTTAATTCACAAATAGAAGAAATTCATTCCTGTGTAGGTTGCCAACCCTTGAAATACAGCTTTTGTGGTACTTAAGGGATCCATAGGATTTGGGCAACCTTCTGCACAAGGCTGAATTTCATCCAAATGTTCTTATTGGAGATTAATTTAGGTTATCAGTGAAAATGTTTAATCTTCCCTCATCCTCTCTACAGTAACATTAGACTCTTTAACTTACAGATAATTAAAAAGAAAAGATGTGTGTGTTGGGTTTCAACTGGAATATTTTCACTCTTTGGAGACTTTTTGAACTGATAATGCAGTTGAGTCAATAGAAGTTTCTCTGGGTTAAGGAATGCCGGGTTTGGCTTTCTGTTATTTACTTTTGCCACTTGATGGCACTGCTACTTTACTTTTACATTGTGTCCAGTTATTTTGTTCTCTGTCTGAACTATAGCATATGAAAATAACTTCAAATTTATTTTTGCTAGCTGTTACATCTATGTCAATATCCAAATGGAATGATACTGTGTTGCCAAAAAACATACCAAACCTCCACAAACTCAGAGTAATTAGATGTATGTGACCAAATCTGATTCTAACGTAAACATGGTGTTTTTTCTTTTTTTAAAAATCACAAGATGGTTTACTGACTAAAAATTATTTCATAAATTATTTTTATACAGGGCGGCTGGGTGTTACTTCAGAACTGTCACCTAGGCTTGGATTTCATGGATGAACTACTGGAAACAGTTATTACTGCTGAGATTCTTGATGAGACCTTTCGAGTTTGGATAACCACTGAGCCACATGACAAGTTCCCAATTACACTGCTACAGGTTTGTTCAATACTTAGTTAGACCTAATATCATTAAGTGAATTTATCTAAATTAGGTATATGAAAATGAAATAATTAGTCAAACAAAATTCGAAGCTAAAAATATGGCACTGGAATGGAAGTTATGTTGCAAAATCTGAAGCATTCTCAAAAGTCACATGTTAACATTTTGAAAATACTGTACATCCTAGGACTTTAAATTACTGGTTCCAATATACATTCATTTTGTGTAGTTTCTGATCAGCTGAACTCAGCTACACATGTCTTGATTCTATGACTCATAACTTTACAAGTTGCAACATTTTAGATAGACCCTTGTTTTATTTTAAGAAAGTAAATCTAATTGTTTCACCATTTTTACATGACAGATTTCTATAAAGTTCACAAATGAACCTCCCCAGGGTGTACGTGCAGGTTTGAAAAGAACGTTTTCAGGAATTAATCAAGACCTGCTAGATGTCAGCAATATGCCTATGTGGAAACCTCTGCTTTACACTGTAGCTTTCCTACATTCCACTGTCCAGGTATTTCATATAGGTTTTGCATTCAACTTCATGTTAAGTGGAGTCTTTTTCACTGGGGTTCCTGATAAAAAGTGGATATTTGTATCTTTATTGTAATATGAAAGTCTCTTATTTCATGTTCCATGTTCATCCATTTTGCAGGACTGGGGACTCCTTTTCAGATGTACCTTACTGATTTAGTCTCTTTTAAGATGCAGGCATATTTTATATTCTGAGAATTTAAAACCTTTTTTGCTTTTATTAATGTCAATAGACATTTTCCTCCATTGACTTCAGTGTGAGCAGGACTCGGCCCATGTTGTGTAATTTAAAGATATAGTAGTTGTGAGATTTATATTCTAACGTTTTTCACTTTCTGAGTATAGATCCTTTTATCCACAGATCTCAAAGAACTTTATAAACATGAATTAAACCTTAAGGTCTCTTTTGAAGGCTCATCTACACTTACAGTGCTGCAGCGGTGGAGCTGCTCTGGTGCAGCTGCACCTCTCTACCGTTTAGTGAAGACTGTGCCTACCTCCCATTGGTGTAGGTACTCCACCACCCTGATAGGCGGTAGCTTTGTTGAAGGGAGAAGCCCTCCCGTGGACATAGTGCTGTCTACACTGGGAGTTCTGTTGGTATAACTGCATCCTTTGGGGTGTGGATTTTCCACACCCCTGAATGACATAGTTATACCAATATAAGTTTGTAGTGTAGAACACAGCTAAGCTGCTGATATTCTTGCTGTGGCACATGGATGCAGTTTTTAAAGGTCCCACCCAGGGAGGCAGGTTTATGCACGTATTTGCTCCTCACTCCTCTTCCAGCTCATAGGAACGCTGAGTGAGCAAGCTATGCTGCATGCTGCCTCATGGAGATACTGTACCTGTAGTGCTGGAGTATCCCAGGCCTATTCAGCCAGTGGAGCGGGAACTTTTTGGTAATACTGTAGCTATTCATCCATCCAGATGAGGTATTTAAAGAGTGTCAGTCACCATATTTATATAGGCACTGGTCTGTGTTTAAACTCACTATCCCCTGATCCCACAACGGTTCCATAGATAAGTATACTGTACTCAGTAATTCAGGAAAGTTTACAAAGAACCAGTATACTCAATCTTAAACTATTATGGGTTAATACTGCCTTATTTCCTCATAGTAAATAATATCTGACTTAAGAAGAATAGAAGGAAAATTGTTTGCAACCCCAATTGTTCATTGAGGTTATTTGCGTATTTCACAGTTTCAGTGGTATCTAACTGTTCTTTCAGTCCTTAATTCAAATACCTGTCCTTGCAACCTAAAACACAGGGCAAATTCTGCTCTAAGTTACTCTGCATAAATCTGGAGTGACTCTAGTCAATGGACTCGTTCTAGATTTACTGAAAGTAGAATTGTAAACAACTATGGAAACCCTTTTTGTGAGCTTCAACACAAATGTTAATTAGATTAAAATGTGAACATTTTCTCCACAAAACTCCTTTAATTGTTAATATTAAAAATAAGTTTTCAAAAGTGAAACCTCTGAAAGTCACATATATACAATATCAGGATAAAAGAAAATGACTTCTTCTTGCCTGTCAGTTTTTTCAATAAATAGGATTATTTCAAATGAAAGTCTATCACCAAATTATGTGATTTCTAAGACATTCAGAAAAAGCATTAGTCGTTTTAAATAAATCATAACTCAGTAAACAAAAGCATAACTTAAACTTGACTGCTTAATTACGTAACTAGTTATGCTGAAAAATGCAGCTATATTTTTAAATAGATTGTCAAACCCCCACCCCCACAAGTTCAGTTTGGTGTTTTGACTTTTCTGGTGCACGTTTCCTCTTCTGCATCTTAAAACAGAAGGTATCCTGACAGACAGTATATCTCCACCTATTAGGAAGCAAGTAGGCAAAAAGAACTGTCAGACATTGCAAATAAGGATCAACCTTTCAATGTTCTTTCTCCTCAATATTTTGCTCTTTCACATGTAAGCATAGAGCAAGTATCTTAGTCCTCCAGTTTTAAGCCTCTCTTTTTCTGTTGCATCGCTTCTCTCCTCATTCATTACTCTCAGGCTAATGCCCCTAACCTGTGGAATTCAAAAGCAGTCCAGTGCTGCTGCGAGAGGCACCAAGATGAAGCTCCACCTTTCAGATCAGGCCACCAGACTTTCTACCTCCAGTGGTAGAACAAGTGGGTGATTCAGTTTTTCCCAACCATTTTGTTTTTAAATCTTTACTTGTATTCGTTTTTGTGCAGTTGTGGTTTATAATCTTCCTCCTCTTCCTCCCCTGGATCAGATAAATAGCAGCTTGGTGCTTTCAACCACCTGGATCTGCCACTGCAACATCTCCCAGGTAGAATCCCCTGCCCCCACTCAGGCATGGCAGAACTGTCCTGCAAACACCTGATTTAAAGCAGTGTTCCATAAGTGAGGCAGCAATTACAGGCTCTACAGAGGGTGAATTATATCCTGACTGTTGCCTGTGAGCTGACCTTTGCCCTGCCAGGGTATGGGGGTTTACATTCTGACCAGCATGTCAAGTCCTCACCCTGCCCTGAGGAAAAACCCTCACTCCAATACAGAAAAGCCCTATCAGCAGCTTCTGAGCTTTTGGGATGGAGTCTAAAGGATGAGGAGGAAGCTAAATCCCACAACAGACTTGGGTTGGAGGGACAGGCAGATCCTAAAAGGATCCAGAGACTCCATCCTCATCATCACAGATACTGGCGTGGATCCTCAGGTCCCTGGGGAAAGAAGCAAGGATCCTACACTTCTCCCCTTCCTCCCAGTATGAATCAGGGGATTTTCATGATACTGAAGGGTAAAGGCCTGCAAATCCCAGAGATGCCCGAAAAGGCTAAAGCAAGTGTGTCCATCGCAAGGCAGTGAAATTCAGGGGTTTGATCCCTTCTCCTTTACTGCCTCCATTCCCTGAGGCAGTATTAGCTGTGTCTATTCTCCAGAATCTCTCTCTCAGTGCTGTGTGTCATAGTTCCTGCCCCACCCCCAGCCCCCCACAATATGTCTGGGCATGCAAAGAAGCCCGTTCCTCCTGTGCAAGTCTGCTTCAGGCTGCAGGTTACTGGAAATTTGGCCTGTCTGGCTTTCAATTTGAGGACCCTCACTCTGCTAGGGAGAGAACTCAGTTTTGAGGCAGCAGCAGAATGAGAGTTGTGCCTTCTGATCATCAGCCATAAACCCTCTGCCAGGGAAAGGGGCTCAAACTCTAAAAGATGAGAAAGGGTCTCTGTCTCCACTCCTCCTGTATATCATAGGCTGGCTCCACATTAAAGCCTTAGGAGCACTTCACGCAGTCTGTGACCAAAACAGAGGCACATGATGATTTCACTCCCCATGAAGGAGCATCATCGTGGGATTACAGGGAGGTAAGTGAGAAATCCCTTTCCATGTTCAAAATAATCCTTATTTACTGAGTAAAGCCCTGAGTGGTACTAGATTGCTCTTACTGTACTTATTTGTGTGCTAACCAGCCTGTGGGAGTAGGCAGGCAAGCTTTCAGGCTCCTGGGGATATCTACGAAGATACTTCCACAATCAGGGTATGTGTACCAGTACCCCTCCTCTGAATGTGTAGTCCTCATGCCAGGATGAATAGTATATTACTTCATCCCCTGTAAACAGCCAGGGGAAGAAATACCACACACATATGAATAAAAAAAATTAAACCGACAAGACTTTTCCAGTACAGGATGTCAATGGCTTGCAAAGAATTCCCCATCAAGCGTTATCAGATACATGATTTCCTGTTGATGCTTCCTCTGAGGGCATCATAGACTCCAAGTGAGGGCACCTGATTAATCCAAATGTTAAACTAAAACAAAAGTTATAAATGTTGGGAGTGTAAGGTTCATGCAGCAGTAGCTCCACCAATGAAAGACATAGTCACACTTTCAGAAAGGGACTTTGTTCCAAAAGACAACATAGACCATAGGACTGATGACAAACTGCACAGCAGTTTTAAAGCCTCAACTTTAGCCTTTCAGATGAAAGTGTTTTGTTTCATATATTTAGTAAAGAAAACTTAATTTGTGGCAAACAAGTGCCTCATTGTCGAGAGAGGTATGATCCTTGCTTGTAGTGACATGTCTCATGTTCTGTCCTGGTCAAACCCTTAATGTGATTTGTGATGAGCAATGGATTCCAACTTGGTGGCTACAAGTAAGCCATGTTACACCTGTGAATAGACATCACTCATCTTAAATGTATATTTTGTCCTACTCACACTTGCAGGTGAGCAGCTATTGGGAGAAACATTAGAGAATTACTAGCTATGATTGCAGAGAGGCCTCAGCCCTCACTGTCAAAGCTAGCACAGCAATCCATTGGTTGCTACCAACACCCAGGGTATTCAAGAAGGGACTGTTACCCTGGCAGAGGGAAAAATCTGGAGCAGATGCTTCCAAAGAAACACCGGTATATTTTCCTCCAAACCAAAACAAATCCTCAGCATGATAAAGACAAAGAACATTTGTATAGAAGAGCACCCTATCGCTGTGTAAGAGTCTGCCTTCTGATCCACTCTTTGCACCAAGAAACTTAAGTGGCTGTTGATCATCACAGCAAAGCACTGGTTTCATGCTACAGATCTACACTCATGCATAGATAACATGCCAATCAGTACACTGTCCAGAGAAACAGACATCTTCATAAATGAACAGCTGCTGAAAAGGATTCATAGCCACTGGTTCTTCAAAATCAAGAGTTTTTGAGTTCAATATGAAGAATTATTCACCCAGATGCCAAAACAAACATGGATCTGGCTGTAATTTTACCATAATGATGAAGATTTGCAAAGATCAAAACCTTCATTGCATCAATCATTTCCTGAGAGGTCATCACTAGCCAATTATTTCCAGTGGCTAGGATTGCTGGTGCCATGCTTCAGCTTCATCTGCTCCAAGTGGATTTCTCAAAATGCACCTGCTGAAATTACTTTTGAGGACCTAGAACCATGAACTTGATGCAATGCAAAATTGTGCGTCATTCTTGGATAACATCCAATGCCTCTTTTTAGGTAGGTAAATTAAAAAAAATCCAACTTTGACTCTGGATCCTTGAAAAAACAACGAGGAGTCTACCCCTCTGAAATCTAGAACCTTGCATACTCACTGTGAAAGAAAGCTTCCCTGGTAGACAAATTTCCAGAATCTCATTGTACACATCCTTTCAGTTCATTTCAATACCTCTGTCAGAGTGTATCTTAAGGGAGCAGAGGGAGAAAGGAAAATCCGCAAATGTGGCCATTTGGGTTTGGACCAATGGTCCACTGAGTCCAGTATCCTGTCTATGACGGTAACTAGTACTATCTGCATCAGTGGAAAGTACAAGAAACCACATAGTGAGCAATTATGGTACTTGCAGAGGCATGAGTGTTTATAACCCTTCTGAAACCAGGGTGTAACCAGGGGTCAGAGCTTCTCATGGCAGTAGAAATAATTTCCTGGGTACAGAAGAATTTACAGCCTTTTTAAGACAACTCACCTAAAGGACACAGAAGAGAGTAAAAGGGAGAGTTTGTGATACTACTCTTAGTCCTTCACTGGCCCAGAAGGCCTTTAGTACTTGCTAGATAGCCAAGGACGCCACATTATCTGCAGAAAACACCAGACCTCTAGGAGCATGGACTCCTTCATCAGACCGGGAACACCTACAGTTAACAGCATGGATTCTCCACTAACCTCTGATACAGTTTGGTATCCAGACAGAACTCAACCAGGATATTCATTTACGGATATGGTCAAATTTACATTTCTGGTGTGAGCGGAAACAGAAAGGTCTTTGGGACAGAGAATGCCTCTTTGTGCTGTGCCCAGCACAATGGGGACCTGACCTCTAGATACTATTGTGATACAAATATTATAATAATCCCAAAGGTCTGGTAATCTCAGCTACACTAGAGTTTCTGCAGGAGGTTTGGCTGGAATCCTGTAACCAAGCACTGTAGAAACGTGGGTACCAACCATAGCAACATTTTGTAGTCAGGCAAATTGGATCCTCCATATGAGTGTCATGTGTTAAATTTAATCACATTGACCAATTAGAAAACCCTATGGCTGGCCTTTCTGGTTGCCGTGACTTCTGAACGGCAAGTTTTGGAATTAGTTCCTATGTCCGTACAACCATCAACACTGCCTTTGTCATGTGGAAAAGGTTATTCTTGTAGCTCCAGAAATCTTTCAGTTCAAGATAAGTTCCTCTTTCTGCAATTCCTAGGAAATAGTTCTCCCATCATTTCTTTCTAACCCTTGGAAGGTTGTGGCATAAATGGGCATTCCTAGAGCTCTAAAGATATATCTCAAGCATATGGAGTACATATGACAATTGTACGCTGTTCATCTCATTCCAAAATGGCAAGGTCTTAGGGCCTCAAGGTTGCTGCAGGCAAGATGTAAAAACTTGGCACCAGTTGGCATGCCAGGCACCTGGGAAACTATTCACAGAAGTCCTTAGAAGCACTAGGGGAAAAGTGTATGAGCCTCATCTGAGGAAGACTTGCAAAGTAAGTTTCCATTCCTCTGCAATGGTATCCTTTGGTAGGAAAATGCTCCTGGGTTGGTTCCCACATAGTCTCTTAGTTTATAAAGCTCTTGTTTTATATGGGAGAAACTTCCATTGCTGCATATTATTCTACTATAATAATTAAATTCTGTTTATACTTTCCCTCCCTACTTCTGGGATTCACTGCTCGCTACCTCCCCTGAGTAATGAATGAGGAGAGAAGCTGTGCAACAGAATTAGAAATTCCTTAGCTGGTTATTTTCTTTCTGTTAGCAGCCTCTCTTCAAATTCAGCCCACTGTGGTAGTCTTGTAAATAACATGACTATAAATTGAAATCTTTCTGTAAAGGGAGAAATTATCATAAGGGTAATTTAATACATTATATCAAGTTGTTTTAATGCTAATAATTGGTTGCTGGAGTGTTTCTATAGCTATGGAAGAACTCTTCTGGTGGCCTGAGCTGAAGAGCAGAGCGTAGTCCTGGGCCTCCTGCACAATATTGGGCCACCTTTGAATTCCACAGGTGGGGTGCATTAGTTCATGAGTAATGAATTCAGAGAGAAATTGCTAGCAGAACAGAAATGTCTTATTTCCCTTTAAGCTCTAAACTAAACTGTTAGAAGGAGAAACTGCTTACTGGGCTCTGTTTAGGCTCTACTCAAAACCAATACTCTTCTTAATCTGAAATCTTGTGATTTGTTACCCTGGAATTGTCCTCTCTCTTTGCTATCATTGCTGAAATTTTCTTCTCTGCCCCATCCTCATTCATTTACACTTTTTGGGAGTTGATGGTTTTGGAACCTGGAACTTTGCCTCTGAGGTTATGACATAATTTTCTATTCTAAACATCACTATAGTCACATTTAGAGGTGAATCTAAGTCCAAGGGAAGCAAGAATTAGTTTAAATTGGTGTAATTTATACCTTCATTCAGGGAATGCAAATCACTTTGCAGCGTATCTCAGCCCTGACCTCAGAGGGACCATCTCTAGGAGTGTGACAAAATCCATAATTTCCTATCTGAGATTGACAAAAATCAGCATTCTTGTTGACAATGTAGGCCATAATTTTTTGCTGGGTGAATATCTGTCCACTATAAACTAATCTGAGACTACCAGTTTGTTACTTAGGCTAACTTCTTTTGGTCACAAGTGATCTAAAGAGAAATTCGTATTAGTGACATGAAGGTGAAAGTCTGATGTATCTTAACAAATTGCCTTTTCAGTCTAATCCCCTAGGACTAGTTCTTTTATACTGACTACAATGGGAAGCAGGGCCGGCCTTAGGGAAAAGGGTGCCCTGGGCGAACTTGTATTTTGGCGCCATTTCTTTGAGTCCAGGTGCACGGAGGTTGGGTGGACGGGGGAAGCTCCCCCGGCAGTGACTCCTCCCCCTGCATCTGCAATGGGGGCAGGAAGCAGGGCGGGGGGTGGAGAGCTTCCTGCAGCCAGGGGAGGTTCCCCGAGGTGCAGCCCGTGCAGGGGAAGAGGAAGTCCTGTCCCCCCCAAGCCCAGCTGGGACTAGCAGCTATAGCCCAGTGCACAATAGGAGCCTCTGGCTGGGGTTCCCCCAGCCCTATCCCTCCCTGGCTCTGAGCCCAGCACTCGGGAGTTAAAGGGGCCTTGGGCTGGCTGTGTTTGGAGTCGGGGGGTTGATCACAGCACACACACCCCGACCACAGTTCCCTGGAAAGTCGCCCCTGTCACCCACCCTTAAGGCTGGCCCTGATGGGCAGCTCTTTTGTCCTTATTATTTTCTGGTCATTGAAGACATACTGCTCTCTGCTCGAATGCTATTTTACTGTAGTACTGAAAGCATAAATAGACTCTAGTAAATACAATGACTGATAATTATTTATTTTTTCACAGCTATTATGTGATGTCAGTTGAAAATTGAAAGCATGTGCAACTGCAATTGAATGAACATTTAGATGTTATTTTAATATTCTATACAGATATAGCTATTTTAGAATTTAGTCCTATGTATAGTTAACACTTACTCTCATGATGAACTTTTAAAATAAGGTTGTACTTTGAAAGTGACTCTGTAATAATGGTGGTATAAAGTTTATCAACATTAGCTTTTTTGACATGTTCATTGTCTTTCAACAGTTTTCATATCAAAGTTGTTTAGATTACATATAAAAAGATGGTGTTTCTAACCTGCAGAACAGCAGATTCACCCCGAGGATTGAATGTCAGGCCATTGTCTTTTTGGTTATATAACATCATCAGTGAGAGAGATTCCATAGCTGTAACTTAGTTAACAATAACAATGAGGAGTTCGGTGGCACCTTAAAGACTAATAGATTTATTTGGGCATAAGCTTTCATGGGTAAAAAACCCACTTCAGATGCATGGAGTGAAAATTACAGATGCAGGCATTATTATACTGACACATGAAGAGAAGGGAGTTACAGGGCCAATTCAATCAGGGTGGATGTAGTCCACTCCCAATAATTGATGAGAGGTGTCAATGCCACGAGAGGGAAAGTTGCTTCTGTAGTGAGCCAGCCACTCCCAGTCCCTATTCAAGCCCAAATTAATGGTGTTAAATTTGCAAGTGAACATTAGTTCTTCAGTTTCTTTTTGAAGTCTGTTTTTGAAGTTTTTTTGTTCTTTTAAATCTGTTATAGAATGTCCAGGGAAATTGAAGTGTTCTCCCCCTCTGGCTTTTGTATGTTACCATTCCTGATGTCCGATTTGTGTCCATTTATTCTTTTACGTAGAGACTGTCTGGTTTGGCCAATGCACATGGCAGAGGGGCATTGCTGGCACATGATGGCATATATCACATTAGTAAATGTGCAGGTGAATGAGTCCCTGACAGTATGGCTGATGTGGTTGGGTCCTCTGATGGTTAGTCAACAATGTTATGAATGTGTGTGCAAGCCATAAAAGAATTCAGCTGACTCTCCCATAGCTACTTTGGCTTTGCTGTGTAAATGGGATTAAAGTGAGATAAAAATGTATTTGTCGTGTGTAGCTAGCAATCAATACTAAGGCCTCCTTTTCACTCCACACTTGAATTTACAGGCAGACACATGAACCAGAAGAAAGAAAAGTCTCCTGCTACAGGGGGTCTGTGTTATTTAATGCACCCTGGAACTAGTTTCCATTATGCTTCAGTGAGAAGCAGATACTGATGTATAGTTCTTTTTAGGAGCGCCTACCTCTCCCTGTTCCCCCAAAATGTCTGGAAACCATCCCTGAAAAATCAGAGAAAAAATATGAAAACATTTACTGACAGCTCTGTCTTCCCTGATCAGCTACAAGAAACAGAAGTTCTTCTTTGAGTGATTGCACATGTACACTCCACTTCAGGTGTTTGCATGCCCAGTGTACCAGAATTGGAAATTTTTCCCTTAGCAGTACCTGTCAAGGTGGTGCCTCATGTTGCTGTGCAATGTGTAAACAGCCAGAACCGCCCCAACCCACTCAGTTCCTTCTTACCAGCCGTGGTCGGAGGTCAGAACATGGTAGCTTGCTTTTGCTACTGTTCTCCCTTTTGGTAACATTGTTCTTCTTGTATATAGTTTGGGACTTGTTCATAGCTTAGTGTAAGTTTCAATTTTGGTGGTTTGTTTTTCATAATTCAGTTCCCACTTGTTCTGGGTGCCAATGCCTGGTACCAGGGAATGCCTTGGTTTCCTAGCTTTAGCCTTGCACTGGCTGCAGGAAATCCATGCTGGTGAGTGACCTCATTCTCAGTGTCTAAAGTGCCTTGGCGAGGGTCATGTCCAAGACAGATGCCAAATCTGTAAGCCGTGGCCTAAAAAGGCTAGGGAGCTGAGGCTATGTCACCTTCTCCAGGAGGCTGCCCTGGGTCCACCATCATAGCTTTCCTGCTCGAGGCAGGCACTGTCCACTTCTGCTTTATACAGAAGTACCCCTCCAGGCATTGCCACTCTCTTTCCCTGGTACCAAAAAGAAATAGCAGGGTGCTTTGAAGGACTCATCCTCTAAGATATCAAGGTCCCTAGTACTGTCAACCAGTGAACAGTCTGGGAAGCAGGGTAGAGTATCTTCAGAGAAGAGCCATTCCTGGGTGCCACTGGATCTCAGGCAGGATCATCAATTCTAGCATGTGTGCCTCTTCGATTGAGACTGACTGCTGCTAGCAGATCAACCCATTCTGCAGTATCAACGTCTTTAATGCAACAACAGCAGCATACAGGGGACCTCTCAGTACCAATAACCCCAGAGGCATATGGGTGCCTCAGAGTATCAGCATCTCCAGCAGTAAAGGAGACATCTCACCTGGTACCAACAAACACTCAGTCTGCATCATATCTACATGCAGGTAGAGGCCAGCTTCTGGTACCATAGCCACCTTTGGATATCCCTGCACCGCCTTGCCCAGTGCCATCCAGAGGCAAACCCGCTGTGCTCCCCTTGATACTGTCATCTCTAGAGTCTCAACAGCAGTCTTCAGCACCAAACATGACCACACATACCACCCATCCCACACATCAGATGACTCAGGCTCATTTTCAGAATCAGAGATTGCTGATATCTGTCTCAGTCCCAAGATAGGAGGCATCGCTTTCCATTCTTGAGGAGTTTTCACCCTTGGTGTCCAGCAGAGGTTCCAGATTGGTTGAGGGACATGAAAGAGGCCTGTTCAAGGGATGCACAAATGTTCTTACAAATAGAAGAAAATCTTCTTCTAAGTACTGTGGCAGAGCTCTGACTTTATCCCCATGGGTCGCGCTTCTAGGTGGTTTATGCTAGCCTCAGTGGCTCACTGCAACCCTCCACGTAGCCCTTCTTTCTCTAGGTCCAGGGTTACAGTCTACTGAGCCCTTTTCATCATAAGCCAGCAAGGAGGTTGGTGAGAGAACTCCCACAGTGTCTGTTGTCCCTAGGGGCTTATTTCAGAACAGTTTAGCCTCCTGTCCTGACAGGGGCCTGTCTTCCCCTCCCAGGAAGTGTTTCTGTAGTGGCAGGTTCGGGGGGAACCCGGGCCCGCCTTCTACCCCAGGGACCTTAATGGTAGCAGCTGTTGGCAACCGACCTTTCACTGCCAGAGTTGCTACATTTCCCTGGACCACTTCCCCACAGCACTCTCGCTTCTTCACCCTTACCTTAGGGCTCCCTTACCGATGGCTTGAGGGTGTCTTCATTAACCAGACCTTCAGCTGCACTTTCTCTCCTCTGGCAACTTTGCTCTCCCCAGCCTGACTGGAATGAGCCCTTTTATAGTATCAGAAGGGCCTTAATTAGAGTCAGGTGTTCACATTACCTTAATGACCTCACCTGACTCTTTGCAGGTTAATTGGACTCAGGTGTTCTCATTAGCCTGGAGCAGCCCCTGCTCTGGTCGGTCAGGGAACAGAAAACTGCTAATCCAGTGGCCAGTATATCTGTCTTCTACTACTTTGTTGTACCCAACTGGCCTGGGTCTATCACAGTACACTTACTATTGAACTGGAACTTGTGGTCTCATCAAAAAGGTGTTTCACCGTTCTGGTCTTCTATACAGCATGTTCTGAACTATTTATTCCACCTGAAATAGCAACATCTTTCCATTAGTTCCATCTGGGTTCATTCATTTAGAAACTATTGCCACTTTCCACCCTCCAGTTGCTAATCAGTCAGTTCTCTACAATCTCAGGTTCTTGAGGAGTCTGGGGTTATTTCCCCAAGTATTGGATCCTATCACCCCTTGGGACTTAAATCTGGTATTAACAAGGCTGATGGCTCCACCCTTTGAACCACAGGCTAACTCGTAGTTGCTTCATCTTTCAACAGGGCCGGCCCACAACATTTTGGCACCTGAGGCGGGGAGCTCAAATGATACCCCATGCCCCCTCGCTTGGGGCAAAACTTTGAAACGTCTCATTTCTGCCTTCTTCCTGTTCTTCTCCTCTCATTGTACTGCTCTGCTACCTACCCCAATAAAGGAGAACTAACAACTTAAAATGCCTTGTTCAAAAATTTTAAATAACACTTAACTTTCAAACGCCTGAACAGCAAATGTAACTTTTCTTGTCTGCATAGTAAACACTGGCATTTTTATTTGTTTGAATAATCAAAGTGGTGCTTTCCGTGCCTTCTTGGTTGCAAAGATTTGAACTGCTTCCTGCTGAAGGTCCACAGTCTGGGCCAGCTCATGCTCTGTTGAGATGGTTACAAGGCCGACCAGCCTCTCCTGTGTCATTGCAGAGCTTAGATGTGTGTTTATTAACTTCAGCTTGGAGAAGCTGCATTCTCCATTGGCAACTGTTACAGGAAGTGTTAGAAGTATGCGCAGAGCAACAAAAGCATTTGGAAAGAGGGTGGTCATCTTATTTGTGCACATATATTCCAGAACAGCCTTTGGAGTTGATCCTGCTGAAATGTATCTTGAAAGGGCTTTCAGTTCATCACCTAAATCACTTGCATCAATATCGTGCATGTCATCACGTGTCAGCACTGTCTCTAGTGCCCTGCATTGCTGGTGAGGTCTTCTTCAGGTATAGTAAGGAGTTTTGGAATATTATACAACATCCCAAATATACTGCTGTGTTCCTTGAGCTGCATGAAACGTTCTTCAGCTGACTGTATTGCACAATGTAGCACCTGGTTGAAGAATTCAACTTTGAATTGTTGTTTGGGGTCTCTTATGGGATTATCCCGTGCCTCATAATACAAATGTCGTCTTCTTCGGTGACTCTTATATTCTTGAATGGGTGGGAAAATAGCTTCAGTGTGAAGTTCCTCTCCCAACTTCTGTGCACTCTTCAGAATGTTTTGAAATCCCTCATTTGACCGGTAAGACTGTAGGTATGACTTTGCTTTGTCCAGTTGTTCCATTGCTCCAGATATATCAAGGTCAACACTTTGGAGTCTTTTGCTTACAACATTTATTTCAAACAGTATGTCATGTCACAACACTAAGCCACACAGAAATTTGAAGTTTTGTATGTTTCTGGTGATTCCATTTCCCTCTGCCACTGTTCTCCCATGAACAGTTCCTGTCATAGCATTATCCTCCATAATGGCAACTATGGCATCATCTATCTTCCCAATTTGGTGTTTGATAGGCTTTATCGCCTCCACTCAAATTCCCCATCGTGTGGCTCTCCGTGGTTTCAGTGTCAGAGAGGATGTTCCCAGATGTTGCTTCAAAATTTGTCGTCGATGAGTTGATGCAGAGAAAAATACATAGATGCTTTGAATTACATTTAAAAATTCAGCACTCTCACTAGAAGCTGATGCTGCATCACTGACCACCAAGTTCAATGAATGATATCTGCTGGGACAAAAAAAGCTCCAGGGTTTAACTCTTGGATCCGTGTCTGCACTCCTCTGTTCTTTCCTCTCATGTTGGCACCATTATCGTAGCTCTGACCTCTCATGTCAGCTATCGCAATTCCCATGTGTTCCAGCTTTTTAAGAAGTGCATTTGTCATACCAGCTCCTGTAGTATCATCAATGTCAATAAATTGTAGAAAATGCTCTCTGACAATCACCATTGCAGGGACATTTTCACTAGGTTCTCTTGTTGTTACAAAATGCACCATTAAAGTTATTTGTTCCATATGGCTGATGTCAGGTGTGCAGTCCAGAAGAACAGAGTAATATCTTGCTGACTTCAGATCTGCCACAATCTTCTGTTTGACTTTTGCTGCCAGGAACTATATGATCTCATTTTGAATTGTTTTTCCAAGGTAGTGGTGTGTGGATGGTGACTCTTCTTAGATGCTCCTGGAATACAGCATCAAACCCAGCCATCAGCTCCACAATTTTAATGAAGTTTCCATTGTTTGGCACATACAGCTGATCTGAAGTGCCACGCAGTGCTAGGTTTTGGGTAGCAAGCATTCTCACAATGGCAATGAGCCTTTTTCAGAACATTTTGCCAGTAAAGAGACTCTGATGCAATCTTCTCTTGATGCTGATCATCTATGGTGGCCTTTAACCTTAGTCTCATCTCAAGCTCTTTCCACCTATGGAATGCTCTCTGGTGATTTGCTACCTTCTCATGGCATGCCAGATTTGTAGCCAGATTTTTCCAGTCCTTTGTTCCTGTAGAACCCAATGTAGCTGGAACATTAGACTGGAAGAGTTAGCAACACAAACAGTACGCAGCATTCTGGGGTTTTGAGTACATAAGCCATGGCCTCTCCACTTTGTCACCATTGGGGATTTCACGCCAGTAATGTGTTGAATGGAAATGTCTATTTTCATTGTCTTTGGGGAACATGAAGTTTTTCACTTGCTGTGGCCAAGGCAGTACAAGGAAGTCCCTCAGGCTACTGCTCAAATGGGTCCACAGTCCTGGATCATCTAGACTTAAGGAACTAAACTCAGCAGCAGCTGTTTCTTGCGCCTCCACCACACTCTTCTCTGATCTACACACTTTTCTTCAGGAATGTGCATGGTTACATCCATTTGAGATGGAGATATGGATGCTGCAGTAGCTGCCAGGTCACCTGCACTCTGACTAACCAGAAGATGAGGCATCTCCTCAGCACTCACATCCTCACTGGGGCCGGAAGGCTCACCGTGAACATTTGTATCTATGTATATCGGGAGAGCTCCTTCCTGCTTAGCTAGAAAAGCTTCTTTCTTTTTCTGAATGCTTTCTTGTTTTCTTTCTTTTTCTGAATGCTGCCTCAGAGGGGCATTTTCTTCTTTCACTTATGACTGCTGTTCTGTGCCAGCTATAGTGGCTCTCAACACTCAGTTGAAGGGGACAAATAAGCAGGCTGGTAGCAGGGGCTGAGTGAGGGAAGAGATCAGTGTCTTAAGGGCCTAACTGGCTCCTACTACTTCGGTTGACTGCCTGTTCTCCTCAAGTGGGTTCAGGGATGCTGCAAGAAACAAGAAGCTCCCTGAGAAGCTGGTGTTAATCAGTCCAGGCTCCTGGGGGTGCTAGAGAGGTACCTCCTCTCTCTTCCTGCAGCTCCTGCTGCTTTCTGTTATTCCCTCTCGCCTTTTTTCCTGCCTGCCTGTTATGTCTCTTGTGCCCTCCTTCTTCCAGCACAGCACTCCACCATCTCTGTGCATCTAGAGCAGAGAGAATACATATGCACCAGCAGCAGACACAATTTTCTACACTCTGGGTTGTAGTGGCACCCCCACACAGTCTGGCACCTGAGGCAGCTACCTCAGTTCGCCTCATGGTAAGGCCAGCCCTGTCTTTCAATGAAAGTAGCCTTTTTGGTAATGATCACCACTGTGAGGAGGGGTAGAATTGTGAGCCCTGATAGCTGACCCCATTATACAGTCTTTTACAAAGATCCTACATCCAAAATTTCTGACTTAAGTAGTCTCTCACTTCCACATCAATCAGGCAATACACTTACCAACTTTCTTTCCTACGCCCCCCATGCTTATAAAGATGAGGAGATGCTCCATACCTGGGATGTCAGGAGAGCCTTAGCTTTTCACTTGGACAGGACTAACACTTTTAGGTCATCCTCACAATTGTTCATGGCAGTTGAGGACAGGATGAAGGATATTCCAGTCTCAACTCAGAGAATTTCATCATGGATTTCCTCCTGCATATATTTTTGCTACGACATTGCCAACGCCACTCTGACAGAGTGGTAGGACATTTGTAGAACTGCAATTGGTCATCAGTACATACCTTTGCATCTCATTATGCCATGTCTCAATCTACAGATGATGCCAGATTTGGATGTGTAGTCCTTCAATCATTGTTCAGTTAAAATCCAATCCCACCTCTGGATTGGACTGCTTGTGATGCACCTGAAGTGCATGTGCAATCTTTCAAAAGAAGAAAAAGTGGTTACTAATCTGTTCCGTACCTTTTGTTCTTCCAGATGTGTTGTCCATGTCCATTCCATGAGTCACCTTCCTTCCCCTCTATATTGGGGTCTGTCCAGAAGTAGAAACTATGGATGTCAGCGTGGCTCCACCCTTTATACCATTGCTCGGCAGCAGAGAGTTCGGTACTGCTAAGGGGAAAATCTCTGACTCTGGTACACTGGGCATGCACGTACATGAACTGGAATGGACATAGAATCATAGAATATTAGGGTTGGAAGAGACCTCAGGAAGTCATCTAGTCCAATCCCCTGCTCAAAGCAGGACCAACACCAACTAAATCATCCCAGCCAAGGCTTTGTCAAGCCGGGCCTTAAAAACCTCTAAGGATGGAGATTCCACCACCTCCCTAGGTAACCCATTCCAGTGCTTCACCACCCTTCTAGTGAAATAGTGTCTCCTAATATCCAACCTAGACCTCCCCCACTGCAACTTGAGACCATTGCTTCTTGTTCTATCATCTGCCACCACTTAGAAAAGCCTAGCTCCATCCTCTTTGAACCCCCTTCAGGTAGTTGAAGACTGCTATCAAATCCCTCCTCACTCTTCTCTTCTGCAGACTAAATAACCCCAGTTCCCTCAGCCTCACCTCGTAAGTCATGTGCCCGAGGCCCCTAATAATTTTTGTTGCCCTCCACTGGACTCTCTCCAATTTGTCCACATCCATTCTGCAGTGGGGGGACCAAAACTGGACACAATACTCCAGGTGTGGCCTCACCAGTGCCGAATAGAGGGGAATAATCACTTCCCTCGATCTGCTGGCAATGCTCCTACTAATACAGCCCAATATACTATTGGTCTTCTTGGCAACGAGGGCACACTGCTGACTCATATCCAGCTTCTCGTCCACTGTAATCCCCAGGTCCTTTTCTGCATGTGTGACACATCTTGAAGAACAGTTACAGAACAATTAGTGACCATTTTTTCCATGTGTGTCTGAAATGTGCAGGGTCAGACTTCCAGCCAAAGACCCAGCCAGCAGCAAGGTCTAATAAGGTAGATAAACTTTCTTTTTATCACAAATATGCTGTCTCCCTACAAACCCACTGTGTCAGTTGCTTCCTCTTCCACAGCCACTGTGTGTGTCCTCTAGATCAGTGCTTCTCAAGCTATCTGATGTGGGGGACCAGCATTTTTTTTTCCAATGTAAGAGAAGACCGGCAGCTGATGGCTCACGGACCAGCATCGGTCTGCGGACCACCACTTTGAGTAGCACTGCTCTAGATTCAGCTATTGCTTCCGCATGCTACTCTCAGCCATCTGACAGTGTCCCTGCTTGCTTTTTTTTTTTTTTTTTTTTTTTTGCCTTCTTAGATCTGGTATTGGTAGGCTGCCTCAACAAGGCCCTCAGGCCACAGAGGCTAGTCTCCCTCTAAATGTTGTAAGAAAACTAGTGACAGAAGGATGGAAAGAGCCATGATTGGACAGTTGATGAGCTGTAACTTCTGGTTTTCTGCTCAATTCTGTTCATTTTCTTATTGCATCCTCCCACCATTCCCCAATCTATTTGTTTTGACCTCGTGTTGCATCTTCTCTGTTATTTAGATTGTGAGCTCTCTGGGGCAGGGACTGTCTTCTTTATTACATGTCTGTATAGTGCTTGGTACAGGAGGCCCTGATCCTTGATTAGAATCCCGAGGTATTATGATAATACAAATAATAATAGTATTATAATAATAACAAGGTGTTTCATTTAGGGGGTAGAGAATCCAAAACATCTCTAAAGCTTCTTTGTCATTTGGTTGAGAAGGCACTGACCATGCAGGAGAAAATTTAAATAAATACATAAATAAATAAATTCATGCCATTTTAACGAATGACTTTGTAGCTGATGTTACAAATACTGTGGACATTTCAAAATTTGTAAGCGGCCTGATCCAACAACTCCCATTCCAATCAGCTGGAGTCTTTTCATTTATTTTAATGGAGTTGAATCAGACCCACCGTTTGTGTCCAGTGAAGTGGTGGCTCACATAATTCTCTGGCTTTCCCAATGGATTGTCAAGTTTCAGAATAAAGAAAAGGTTCTCTTCCTTGCGTTTTTGGGGAGTTGGACTTTTTGATAATGACTTAGATAAAGCAGTAAGAGGTTTTCTTTCTAACTGGAGTCTTTTTGTCAGCAAAGTAAAGAAAGTGCCAAATTCAACACTTCTGTTCAGAACCAGTGAGCTTCTTCAGACAATCATACCAACATTATACATCTAACATTTGCAGCTCAGGGAACTATATATAAATATCAGCGGGACAGAGGTCAGAAGGCTTTTGGAAGGTCCTCATCCTAGTAAATCCACACTGATTTCCTGCTGCTCTCTGAACCCATTCATTCTTTTGGGGACAGAGTTATCCTTTTTTTTTCAGAGTGGAAAAACATACCATTAGACAAATGGATTCTGTCATTCTAACTGTTACTATATAGAATATGCCTCACTTCTCAGGAAATGTTATAAAGAGTGATGCTAATATATTTATCATCTACAAGATATCTGTTTTTCTTCCTTTCCCTTCAGATGAGCTGAATGAAAGCACTTTCTCTGCTGTTGTTTTTAAGTGCCCAAGCATTCAGAAGACTTCACAGAAATCTTGACTCTCAAATGGCTTAACTGGCTTTTGGAGCATAGCAAATTCAAGAAGGAATTTCTTTAGTGTATAATAGAAGCTGTGCAGCAAAGAAAAGTTTTAGTATCCACAGTTGTGCGATACTCATATCTCCATATAAGTACTGCTACATTTGTCAGAAGTATCCAACGTTTAAGATCAACAACCAAAATTTTCAGTACACTGTCCTCCCTTTCAGCTTTGGTATGGCCTCAAAAATTTCCTCAAAGATTCTGATTGCAATAGTGTCTGCCCTGGGATGTTCATGTTTTTCTATATTTAGACGATTGGCTAATAAATGATAAATCTCTTCCAAAAGTTCAGATTGTGGTTACAAATGAATTATTGGGGTTTATCATGAATCTTCAAAAGAGTGTTTTAGAACCATCAAAGATTCTAGTCTATTTGGGATCTTACCTCATTACACAGGAGAGTTATGTGAATTTGTATCAGAAAAGGTTTCAGAGGATTGTTAAGCCACGGGTCTGTGCAAGACACAGTCAGGGAATAAAAAAGACCTTTATATTAGCATATTGGAAATGGAAGCTGTTTACTTGGCATGTTTACATTTCAAGACAGATTTTTCAGAATCCAGTTTTGTCTGTTCGGACAGTTCTGAGGTGAGGTCTTATCTCAATAATTAATGAGGGACTGAGAACATAGCCATACTCAGAAAGATGGTACCCATCTTGAAATGAACAGGAAAAGAAATGCTTAGTTCCCAGCACAATCCATATTTGAATTTTGGGAAATTCAAAATCATAGCAGGTTGGCTCAGCCACTCCAGTGTGCATCCTAGGGAATGTAGCATTAGCCCAGAAATATTTCATCTGATTTGCATGATATGTGGAGTAATAGGCTTATTTAACACAAGCCACAGCTGCAAATTACTTCTCTTCTACAGTAACAGGGATCTACTAGGAATAGACACAGTCTGTTCCTTGGAATTGCAGAGTTCTCTGTGCCTTCCCTTCTTTCCCCCCTCATTCTCAGAATGCTGTGAAAAGTATGAAGAGAAAAGGCAAAGCTGCATGGTTGTGGAGAAGCTTTCTTGTGGTCTTCTTGACCCTATTGACCTAAGCAAAGCCCATGAACTCTACAGCAACTTGCTGCCAAAAAGTGATTTTTTCACTACCACTAGTAATCCATACACCTACCTGATTACTATTATTTTAACCAGTTCCACTAGTGTGTTAATTCTAGGCAAATTGCTTTTGGTTCCAGTGTGCACTAACAACATTTTCGTCTAATTCATTTTACTGATGTCATTTGTCTGTCAAAAACAACAAGGAGTCCTGTGGCACCTTAAAGACTAACAGATATATTTGAGCATAAGCTTTCATGGATAAAAACCTCACTTCTTCAGATGCATGGAGTGAAAGTTACAGATGTAGACATAAATATACTGACACATGAAGAGAAGGGAGTTACCTCACAAGTGGAGAACCAGTGTTGACAGGATCAATTTGATCAGGGTAGATGTAGTCCACTCCCAACAATAGATGAGGAGGTGTCAATTCTAGGAGAGACAAAGCTGCTTCTGTAATGAGCCAGCCACTCCCAGTCACTGTTCAAGCCCAAATTAATGGTATTACATTTGCAATGGTGTTAAATTTGCAAATGAATTTTAGTTCTGCTGTTTCTCTTTGAAGTCTGTTTCTGAAGTTTTTTTGTTCAAGTACAGCTACTTTCAAATCTGTTATAGAATGTCCAGGAAGATTGAAGTGTTCTCCCACTGGCTTTTGTGTGTTACCATTCCTGATGTCCGATTTGTGTCCATTTATTCTTTTACGTGGGGACTGTCCGGCTTGGCCAATGTACATGGCAGAGGGGCATTGCTGGCACACGATGGCATATATAACATTAGTGGACATGCGGGTGAATGAGCCTCTGATGGTGTGGCTGATGTGGTTGGGTCCTCTGATGGTATCACTAGAGTAGATATGGGGACAGAGTAGACAATGAGGTTTGCTACAGGGATTGGTTCCTGGGTTAGTGTTTCTGTGGTATGGTGTGTAGTTGCTGGTGAGTATTTGCTTCAGGTTGTGGGGGCTGTCTGTAAGCGAGGACTGGCCTGTCTCCCAAGGTCTGTGAGAGTGAGGGATCATTTTCCAGGATAGGTTGTAGATCGTTGATAATGTGCTGGAGAGGTTTTAGCTGGGGGCTGTACATGATGGCCAGTGGTGTTCTGTTATTTTCCTTGTGGGACCTGTCCTGTAGTAGGTGATTTCTGGGTACCCGTCTTGCTCTGTCAGTCTGTTTCCTCACTTCCCTAGGTGGGTATTGTAGTTTTAAGAATGCTTGATAAAGATCTTGTAGGTGTTTGTCTCTGTCTGAGGGATTGGAGCAAATTCGGTTGTATCTTACGGCTTGGCTGTAGACAATGGATCATGTGATGTTTCCTGGATAGAAGCTGGAGGCATGTAAGTAAGTATAGTGGTCAGTAGGTTTCCGGTATAGGGTGGTGTTTATGTGACCATCACTTATTTGCACTGTAGTGTCCAGGAAGTGGATCTCTTGTGTGGACTGGTCCAGGCTGAGGTTGATGGTGGGGTGGAAATTGTTGAAATCCAGGTGGAATTCTTCAAGCGCCTCCTTCCCGTGGGTCCATATGATGAAGATGTCATCAATGTAGCGTAAGTAGAGGAGGGGTGCTAGGGGGCAAGAGCTGAGGAAGCGTTGCTCTAAGTCCGCCATAAAGATGTTGGCATAGTGTGGGGCCATGCGAGTACCCATAGCAGTGCCATTGACTTGAAGGATAAGTTGTCCCCAAATCTAAAATAGTTGTGGGTGAGGACAAAGTCATGAAGCTCAGCCACCAAGTGTGCCATGGCCTCATCAGGGATACTATTCTTGACAACTTGTAGTCCAGCTTGTCTGTCAATCACCTGTAGAGAGAAGAGAAGCCATGGATTAGTGGTCTCTCAGAAATCCATTTCAAGGTAGAGAAAATTTCAGTTAGGTCAATATATATAACTCTCAGTACACATAGGCAGCAGATCTGATAAGTAAGGTACCAATTTTTACATAGTTATTTTTCTGACCATAACCACACTTCAACATATTAGGTGACTGGCATGTTGAAGTCAATAGGAGTTTTGTCCATTAACTTCAGTGTGGCCAGGGTTTTACCCATTTACTGTTGCTAACTGGGAAGTTATGTTGTTTGAGATGCCTAATAAATGTGCTATCTCTGAAACTGATTTTAAAAAATGTAAGTACAGTATTCCACAGCTCCGTCTTTATCTTGTTGTATTTCTTTGCTTCTACATTTTTGACAGTTTTTAGAAGGAGCAAAATAGCATGCAACAGCCATTTACAAGGAGGGCACAAATGTACATGTTCATACAAAGGAATAAAAATAACAGACTAATACATATCTGAGATTCCTAGGAGCCATATAAGAAGATTGTCAGCAAATCACAGGCCTACACCACATGAGGAGTTTAAAATGTGGTTGTGAGGGATGTGAGGCTGTTCAGTGTTTTATAATGCCTTCATTCTAAGGATTACTTCTCCATATTTTAGAGATAACTATTTTTCTTTTTACTGGTAGATTTACACTTACATTTACAAAGAAGCATGCAATGTTAACCTGAAACATTAATAATGAAGGATCTGAGATAACATAAGGGAGGTAGACGGGCAGCCATACCATGTGTAAAAGTGGTAAGAACTTTGAAAGGCATCAGAAAAGGAATTAAGGCAAAAGGGACAAGCTAAGTGCACTTGAGCAACTCAGTGTCATAATATGAAACTGAAAAATTAAAACTACCTTTAGCAAATAGACCATATATAGAAAAAAAGAAAGATTATACCCTGACTGGCAGATGTGCTGAGTCTGTTGAAGTCAGTGGGAACTGCAAGTGCTCATCATGTCTGAAAATTAGGCCAAGTATAGAACTTAACATAACAAACTCTATCATCCTGATCTAGCAATAGAGACATAGGAGATTTTAAAACCCAGGGCTATTAAGATGATTGGGATGGGTAGTGATAAATGTTTTTGTTGTTTTTCCTTCACATGCTGTTCCAATATGCTGCACCTGAAACCCATTTTTAATTATTAATGCCACAAAGGAATGCATAATGGAGTATTTGGACTGGGTCATTTATTGACTGTAATCTTTAATTCCAGTTTAATTTCATCAGAAATAATAATGAAACAACACAGTGAGTAAATTTAAAGAAAACAGACTGACTATTTATTTTCAATGGTATTCTTAAGGAACGACGCAAGTTTGGCCCTTTGGGTTGGAATATTCCCTATGAATTCAACTCTGCTGACTTTACAGCCAGTGTTCAGTTTATACAGAATCACTTAGATGAATGTGACATCAAGAAAGTGAGTCATATTTATGTGAACAGTATCTATAATTGCTTCTACTTCATATAGTTCTGTTTATATTGTGAAAAATACTTATTCTTTCAGTCATACGAATAGTGACGAAAATGTCAATTCTGAAGCACAGTCAGTCTAGTACGGACACTATTATCCACATGAAAACTGTAGCAAAAAAAAAATTAAAATTAATTGAAAAAGCATTAAGTATTTTCTCATCAGTCACTATAGGTCAAATTCTGCAGTTCTTACTCAGCCCATATTCCCATGGACTACAATAGGAGTTCTGGTTAGAGACTTCAGAATTTGATCTTGCAATTTCAGCATTCTATCTAAAATATGACTGCCTTTGAACAATTACTGGTTAATGCTGATTCTGTTTTTAAGTATATTATATTATAGAACATAAAGAAACTATGCAGATAAACTACATGTCTATAGTTACTTGCATTTCAGACAAATTGGTTCAGTTTGTTCATAATAAAATTAAAAATGCCATTTAAGACTTCATCAACTGAGTATTTCTAATATTTCCTTTGATTCATAGTATCCAACTTTTTCATCCGTAAGGCCTACCTTATTGTTTCAAAGAGAGCAAGGGCAACAGTTCAGGGTAGAATCTCTACCATGCTCTGCTCCTTTTGTGATGCTTAGGCAGTGAAATCATCCACAAATCCCCTGCAGGGATTTTCTCTAGCACAGAGGAGTCTCTCGCATGCATAGAGCATGTTTGTTTCCTACACCTCCCTCTCCACAGTCTCTTGGATAGAACGGGGGAATAGTTAGAGCACACTGAACTCTGATTATCCCCAATTTGTATATAGTCTCTTGGGGACTACAGAGAGCCAGTACAAATAAGAGCAATCCTCAGGCTGCTCAAATCTGTGATGGGATTGGGGCAGAGAATCCAGGAGCTATAATTGGTTATTGTTTCTCATCTTCTCCTATTTTGCCCTCTCCTGGGGTGCTGTGGATGGCTGTGTCAGTGAGGGAAACCATCCTTTGCTGAACATTCCCTTAGGTTCTGACAAGTCAAACTTCTATCCTGTTCTCCTTAGGCTCCCAAGGTGTAGTGCACAGAAGCAGGTAGTGGAACAGCCATCTTCTGCAATGCATCAGGTGGCCAGTGAGGGAGTGGCTGAGAAACAAGGAAGAGACCACAGCTGTTCAAAGGGCTTCCAAACCACACCATATCTGCTTTTAGGACTACAAAGGAGGTGGTGGGAGGTTTTTGGGGAGGCAAAGCCTCCATGTCATGACAGGACCAATTCTAATACTTGAGTTTAAAAATTATAGGACATGGTTCAGGGAATATATTTGAAATTTGTGATTAAACTTTATCTTCTAAACACAGTCATTCTTGAGGGTCACAATTTAGAGCCTCAAGGACTACCAGGGTCCCCCAAACCTACTGGTTGGACACCACTGCCATAGATGGATATTGATTGTAACTACAGTATTTTATTTTATTTGTATCTAGGGTATATCATGGAGCACAGTACGATACATGATTGGAGAAGTGCAATATGGAGGTCGGGTCACTGATGATTATGATAAGCGTCTTCTTAATTGTTTTGCAAGAGTAAGAGAGCTTGAAAATACAGTTCTTTGTCATTATAAAGAAAATCTGGCAACAGTATCAATATTCATTTTTACTAAAATATATAATGTGATTTGTGATTTTTGCAGTTAGATTTCATGAAGTGAATATTTAAGTCAATATTGCAATTATATTATATGAAGAGAATCATCTAGAGTGTCAGAACTCTTGTTTCTGGTGGGTTTTTATCTCTTCAACACTCTACTTTGTAAAAGCCTTGCCTTGTGGGTAAAGTATACAAATTATCCTTCCTAGCCCATGAGATCCTCCTCCTTGAATAGCCCTCTTAAAATAGAAGCATGCACACTTTTTAATAAAGAAAAATAATTTACCCAACTTGAACTCAACTTTTGAAGGAATCACTTTGTAATGACACAGCCTTATTTTTGTTTTAGAGTAAAATGACTGGTTTTAGCCCAACTATAATTCTAACTTCTCAAGAAGACTGAAGAAAATAAATGCAAGGTTGAAATCCCTGTATGAAATGGCAAAGTTATCCAAAGTTTTGATTTCTCTAAGTGTGTCTTTTCTTTATTTTGCACAGGTGTGGTTCAGTGAAAAGATGTTTGAGAGCACATTTTGTTTCTACACTGGATATAAAATCCCAGTATGCAAAACTCTGGATCAGTATCAGGAGTACATTCAGACCCTCCCTGCCATGGATAGCCCAGAAGTCTTTGGTCTTCACCCAAATGCTAACATCACGTAAGTGGGTCTCAAACATTATGACGCTGAGGATTTTTCTTTTAATTTTTGAAAACAGTCAGAGCCCTATCAAATATATTTGAGTAAAAGCATACATTTTGCAGGGAAACTCTTGGGCCTGCGTGGAGTCCACTGCCTAAGGAAGCTTTTATGGACTCTTTGAAAACCACAGTTTTCAATTTAAAAACATCTTTTTCAAAATACCCCCTGTGGTAATGTACATATAGACTGAGAGCAGTCTAGCAGCTTTATGGCATATCTCTAATAACAATTTTACTTATTCTTTTAAAGCAATCACTTCCTTTCAAAAACAATGAAAGTAAAGTCATAGAAGTCTTTTTTGAATTCTGCTAACATTAGCTAACCTGTGTATTGTAAAATTATTCATGTTTATATTAATATGTGCATTCACTTACAGATACCATGCAATTCAACAATAAAAAGTTGGTAATGTTTGCATTCTGCTGCTCCATGCTTCCAATTCATATACCTTTTTTGCTCCTATACACATTTTTGCCAAATAATTCTTTGGGTGACACTTTCTTTACGGTATGCCTTTTGATGTAACAGTAACCTTTGTTGCCATCTCTCTTGTATATTTCCATAATTCCATTATTTAAAAGTGGCTTTTTGGCATCACTTAGTACCCACTCCGTTTTAATTTTTGTCTTTCACTTATTCCCTTTTTGATTCACAAACAATATATGCAACATCTTGATTTTTATTTTCTTCAACTAATATCATATGATCTCTAACAAGATATAATGAATCATCATTTTTCCTTGCAGTTCCTATAATTCTGTCATGAATTATGTCATTTGCAAGATATTCATACTCATTGTTTCTAGGGCTGTTATAAACTGCTCAAATGTTTCATTTGCATTTTTTAAGAAGTGTTAAACACCTGGTATTCAAATGTGATATAGTTCTATGAACCCAATATTGTCTAGAATTTTTGTTCAGGGCATGGTTTTGCACATTTCTTTATCCTCAGTTTTAAGGTGCAGATTCTTAGCCATTTTGTGCAGTCACTGAAGGCACAAATATGCACTATTGTGATTTTTATATGGTCCCATCACCACAGTATATCACAGTGCCAATATCACAGGAATCCTAGGAGAATGGCACACCACCTTAGAGTCCACTGATCCAGGTACATCTATAGAAGGAAAGGAGCTGGAAGAGAAGCAGCTATCTTCCTCTTCCATTCCTGCTCCAATGCATTCAGACCCCCTACAACTGGATAAATGGTCCACCAAGATGAGTTGTGATTTGCTCCAATCCAGAGCTGAAATAAGTCCTGGGGAGAACTACTTTGGATTTGTAATGGGGGAGTTAAAGAGAACTCACTCAGAAAATGAGCATTGACTCTGGCGCTGCTAGAGGGATTCCTAGAGAGACCTAAGCTGCGTATAGCTCTGTTCTGGAATCTTTCACTTCTCCCCAGCACTGGTTTTTATCCTCCTCTTGGTGCATCTTTTTCTTAGAGACTCCAACTAGCAGAGTGAGTGAACATCAGCCTCTGGTGACTTACCTTGTAAAATTTGGTATATAAAGATGGATAAGGTGATGCTGTGGACCAATCTGATATTTTTCTTCAAGGTGAAGTTGGAGTTCCATCTTAATGAGTTTATTACTTGGCCTGCATTCATTCTATGCCAGCATCCCCTTCTTCATAATAAAAAGGTCCTTGGGGATCTCTTTGGGGCAGATTAGAGTCTTTAGAAAGTCCACCCAATTTTTTGTTTCTTATGACACCGATTTGTTGGGCAGTCCCAGCACTGCCCAGCAAATCGGTGTCATAAGAAACAATGGGAGATGTCAAAATAGATGTCAAAATGCATCTCCAATTATTATAACCTGGCCAGCATGAAACAGGGAATGGCCAGTTTAAGGCTTACGCAATCAGAGGCAAGGCTGTCACTAATACTGCATGTCCTAGGGATGTCTCCATTGCAGCAACTGTACAACAGCAATATGGTCCTTTCCTACTAGGAGGCTGTCCTGATTAGTGATGGACAAGCTTGGTGTTGCTGGTGTTTGGGAGACACCCATGTGCTGGCCAGGTATAAGATCCATTCCTCACCAACTTCCATGGGACATGAATTGGTACTGCAGGAGTTTAGATATTCAAATGATTTTGTTGTGTCAGATCAGCCAGAATTTCCATTATGTACTGCTTCTACCTTTCCGCATCAAGATCTTCTGGCTCAACCTCCTTCTACCCTGATGTCGACCATTCAGGGTGAACAGTTATCACCCACCCACCCACACCCGGAATTTGATGACAATGAATCTTCTGATTTATAGATCTCAATTCAGGGTTCTCCTGTCTGTTAGGCAAGACAGCATTCTCCTACCTATTCTGAGAGAATGGAGGACAGATGACATTGTCTCCCATCTACCTGGGGTGACCAACAGTGGATGCCTCCTCCCTTGCCTTATGGGCCACCCTAGTGGTCTTATTGGGACCCCTGTGCACCACCAAAATTCCTAAGAGGGCCAAGTCACTCTCACAGGATGCATAGGCAGACCCATTCCTCTGAGCCCTCATTCCCAGTTCGCCAACAAGAGCCAGTGGAGGAGATCTTTGAGAAGCAGGAGGCAAGGGGTGACAGGGAAGTAATACCTCACCCAAGTATTTCCTTGTCATTACCAGGTGAGTCTGTAGTGCCATCACCACCTTCCATAGCAGATGACTTTAGACAATCCCAGGAGCTGATGAAACGTATCACAGATACACTTCAAGTCCCTCTAGAAGAGATCCAGGACTCTCATCATAAGCTCCTGGACATTTTACATACTTTAGCTCTGCACATGTGGTGCTCCCTGTGAATTAGGTTTTACTAGAGCCTGTTAGGTCCACTAGTTTTGATGGCTTGATTGAGAGCCCGAACCATCCACTCCATAGGAATCTACTGCTGCACTATCCTCCCTCCTTCCTTCCTTTGGATACTATCGTTCCTATTTCCAACCTCCATGGGAGAGAATACAATCTGACAAATATGTTTTGGAGGTCATAACATCTGGTTATTCCATCCTTGTCACTGCCATTCTCCCCCACCCCATCCCTTTTTAGGGACCCTTCGCACAATCGGTTGCTTTTTTCCACATTTACCGGTCATAGAACCAGTTTCAGTTCAGCAGAGGGATCAGGGTTTCTATTCCAAGTACTTTCTGGTCCTCAAAAAGACTGGAGATGGAGACCAGTATTAGAACTCAGACATCTAAACAACTGCATGAAACAGCAGAAATTCAGGATGATGACCCTTGCAGCTATAATTCCCTCCCTACTTTCCAGGGATTGGTTTATGACTCTTGACCTTCAGGACGTGTATTTTCATGTCAAAATTCATACCTCTCACAAGAGGCATCTTCATTTTACAGTTAACCATGATCACTTCAAGTGTCGTGTGCTTTGTTTTGGTCTCTGCTCTGCACCAAAGGTAGTCTCAAAGATCATGGTGGTTGTTGCTGCCTACCTACGTCAACTCATGATTGTCTTCCTTTATCTCTATGATTGGTTTCTCAGGGATCAGTCTTACCAAGAGGTCCTATTGGCAGTACAAATGACCTGGTCTCTATTCCACAGTTTAGGCCTCCAACTCAATGTTAAAAAGTTAAGTTTGACAGCAGTATAGCAGTATTTCACAGGAGCTTCTCTGGATGCTGTGACAATCAGGCATTACCTTGCTACGGACAGGTTCATATAAAAAAAAATCTCATTTCAAAGAATCAGATAAGTTCTCAAACCTTGACAAGAATTTGTCTTCAACTATTCGGTCATATGGCAGCTTGTACCTTCATAACCCAACATACAATTCATACCTTCAGTGCTTCCAGGGATGGCTCAGGACAGGTTGTGTACAGAACAAACACAGTCTGGACAAACAGGTGTCCTTGTTGGGTTCTGGAGTCACGCAGTTGGTGGAAGGACCTCTCCAAGGTTTGTATGGGAGTCCCTTTTGTTCAGGCTCCTCCTACCATCATTATAACATCAAATTCGTCCTTCTTGGGATGCGGGCTGAGGGCTGATGAATCTTTTTCCACAGATTAGAAAGCTTACTCCAATATTGGACTTAAAACTTGTCCTTAATTGCCTGAAGAAACATCCTTTCAAACCATTAGCTACATGTTTGTTGCTGCACCTATCCAGGAAAACAGCTTTCTTGGTGGCCATCACTTCTGCCTGGTGGATCAGAGAAATGGGGGTTTTAATGACAGATCCCCCTTTTTACAAAATTCTTCAAAGAAAAGATCACATTACAACCACATCCTAAGTTTCTACTTAAAGTGTCTTCTGAATTTCATGTTAACTAGACTGTCATCTCCTAGTTTTTTCCTGAAACCACATGAGACTAAGCAGGGAAATGCCCTCCATACCTTGGATATTAGAAAGGCATTAGCCTCTTATCTGTACAGAACCAACCCGTTCCAAAAGTCTCTCAAACTGTTTCAGTTGTGAACAGATCCAAAGCACCCACAGTCTCCACCCAAAGACCTTTGTGGTGGATCTCTGGGTATATTATTTCATGTTATGACTCTGTCAACATTCAACCTCCTTCTAGAGTGTTATCTCATGGTCTCAATCTACTTTTATGGCATTATTCAAGATGCTCCAGTTGCTGAAATTTTCAGAGCTGCAACCTGGACTCCAATATATATTTTTTCCAAGCATTATGCTTTGATTCATGCCTCTAGATCAGAGGCGGCAGTTGGCAATGCAGTTCTGTCATCAATGTTAGACTCTGCGTTTCAGCTTCCTCCTCCCTGTGTGGATACTGCTTGAGAGTCATCTAAAGTGAAGCAGCCATACCTTATTTGAAGAAGGAAAGATTGTTCAGTAACTGGAGTTCTACGGGATGTGTTTCCCTGTATATGCTGCACTACTGGCCTTCCTTCCCCTCTGCTTCAGAGTTTCCTCTGCAGGATTTTGCAGTAGAGAAGGAACTGAGGTCGGTTCACCAGTGCAGCCCTATATAGCCTCAGTACAGTGAATGAGGATGTTTAAGGCGCATGCGCAGGCCAAACAGGCACCACTACAAAAAATCTCCGATCAAAGACGCATGGAGCTGTCGATCAATGGTGCATGGTTGCACATACACACCTGAAGTGCAGCACCTGTGGGGGACATGTCTCTAATAATTCCAGTTTCTGCACAATGTGAGTAACCTCTCCTTTTGTTTTGATTTGGGGACGGGACATATTTTTATATTTTTTTAATTTTTATATTTGCAATGTATTATATTTTTAAAATATTAAATTGACATCATCAGAGCTTCATCTTCCATGCATGTAAAGGAACTGACTGCAATGTTGGGATAGTGGTACTTATAACCTGTTAAGAATGACATATGACGTCCTGACTCATACGCTAACCTTGTACCACTACTCTTAGGAGTCAGAATTCTTTAAAAACTTGCACTAAGAATCTAAGACGCAAAAGTAAGTATTTCAGTCTAAATGATATCTTCAGAAAAACAGAATAACAAGTAATTTCTCCTAGTTTTTCTCATTTATAGACTTTTTAAATTTTATTCACAAACTGTTTATGCTGAACTGCTATAGCTATTTTCTCCAATGTTATAATTTCTAAAAAAGCTTAGCTGCTTTGAGAGTTCACATACATCCATCTTTCAGCACAATCTTTAGTTTTATTTCTTATATAACTATATATGAGACAAACTAGTGGATGGAGATGGGTGTCATCTGAAAGTGGATAGGCAAAACTGACATGTAAAGTTATGCTCCGAGTCAGTGTACAAGTTCATGTGTATTTGACTTGGAGGGTAGGCAATGGCAGCCCTGCAACACCAGGACAGACTTCTGTTGGTAATAAACTGGTTTTATTCAGACTCTCTCTTGTACATCCTTATGACTACGTAGCAGTATAACAAAAGTACTTCTGTGACTGTACTGGTGTTGTAGGGCTGGCATTGACTACCTTCTTTTTGGATCAAATATAGCATATATTTATTCACTTCTTTATATTGTCTCAAAGCATAACCTTACACTAGCACTGCACATGCTGTATCTATTCTGTAGATAAGAGATTTTAATCTCCAGTGTTGTAAATCCAGAAATTTTTACCATCAATCCTGTAGTGCCTTGTAAAAGAATGGATTTACTATTTAATAAGGGCCTTTACATCTAGCCTTGTGTAATGGGAACAGTATGCATAGCTCTTCCCCACCTCACTCCCCAAGAAGCAGCCTGTTAAGGTTCCTTCCCCACTCTAAACTCTGGGGTACAGATGTGGGGACCTGCATGAAAGACCCCCTAAACTTATTTTTACCAGCTTAGGTTAAAAACTTTTCCAAGGCACAAGGTATGCTGCAGGGAAAAGGACCACTTGGAGTTCCTCTTCCCCCAGCTATCCCCCCAAGCTCTTACACTCCCTTTCCTGGGGAGGCTTGAGAATAAACAAGTTGAGCACAGACCAGCTTGCGCTTCTTAGGACCCTAAGAACCCAATCAGATTTTTAAAAAAACAGAACTTTATTAGAAGAACAAAACAAAGATAAAATAAACACTCTGTAAAATTAGAATGGAAGATAATCTCACAGGCAGTCAGATTTAAAACATTTCTCTAGGCAAAACCTTAAGTTACAAAAAGACACAAAAACAGGAATACACATTCCCCCCAGCACAGCGAATTTACAAGCCAAAACAAAGAAAACCTAATGCATTTTTTAGCTAGATTACTTATTAACTTCACAGGAGTTGAAGGGCTTGCATCCTTAATCTGTTCCCGGCAAAGGTATTACACAAACAAAAGCCTTCCCCCCCAAATTTAAAAGTATCTTGTCCCCTTATTGGTCATTTTGGGTCAGGTGCCAGCGAGGTTTTCTTAGCTTCTTAACCCTTTACAGGTGAAAGGATTTGCCTCTGGCCAGGAGGGATTTTATAGCACTGTATACAAAAAGGTGGTTACCCTTCCCTTTATATTTATAACACAGCTCAAGGACAGTAATTCTTGGCCACAGATCCTTCCCTTCTTCAAGCCAGCACATTGAGGGAGAAGATTCAAGGCTTTGCTCTCTCCTTACCCTCTTGTTAACAGAGTGGAATAATATCCCTGTGGAACCTGCTGTTCCTCCTATTCCTTACGTAGAAATCTGAGGTCACACAAAGGTCCCCTACCCTACTGCATGCTCAGTATGCTCAGCACTGGAAAACAATCTCTACCCTGAGGAGTTCACAATCTAGTTGATAACCTAATAGGTGTTTTCCATTTTCTACTTCTATGATTCTACAAAGCATAAAGTTTAGCTGTAAAGAAGCTATGTAATTTATGAAATATTCTTAATGATTTAATATTCCTCTCAGATATCAGAGTAACACCGCAGCCAGTGTTCTTAACACCATCACTAATATTCAACCTAAGGAAAGTGGAGGTGGAGCTGGAGAAACTCGTGAAGCCATTGTATTCCGATTAGCTGAAGATATGCTTGGTAAACTGCCTCCTGATTATATACCCCATGAGGTAAACTAGTCTGTTTTTTTTTTTATTTCTTCTTCGAGTGATTGCACATGTGCATTCCATTCTTGGGTGTGCACATGCCCTGCACATCGTCACTGGAAATTTTTCTCTTAGTGGTACCTGTCTGAGTGGTTCAAGTGCCCTCTGCCATGGGCGGCGAGTTCTATGAGCCCGTGGTGCCTGGGCACCAGGAATATTCCTGACCCGGGGCCCGGCTCCAGCAATGTCTGAGGCCAGGTCTCTCCCTCAGCCCCGTCTTCTGCCCCACGTGTCCCCCGGGCCATTTAAAACAGCCCGGGGCCCTCACTCACCACCAGCAGCGCAGCAGATCTGAGCGGTGTCCTGCCTGCTCGCGCCACGTGGCTACCGGCCCCGCCCTGCAGCCCCTGGGTGGGGTGGGTCTGTGCCCCGCCCCCAAGTACCCCTGAAGCCAATAGGAAGCTGCGGAGGCGGTGCCTGGGGGTAGCAGCACATGGAGACTCCCAGCTCGCCCTGCCTAGGAGCCTCAGTTAAGTGTCGCACCCCGCCACCTCTGCACCCAAACTCTGTCCCAGAGCCTGCACCCCTCACCCTCTCCTACACCCTTGCCCAAGCCCAGAGCCTACACCCAGACTCCATCCCAGAGTCTAGACCCCCCACCCCCTCCTACACCACCAGAGCCTGCACCCAGCACCCAAACTCCATCCCAGAGCCTGCACCTCAGACCCCCTCCCCCACCAAAACTCCATCCCAGAGACCAACCTCTCACCCGTCCTTCACCCCCAACCCCTGCCTCAGCCCAGGGCCTGCACCCCAGACCTCCTCCCCCACTCAAACTCCATCCCAGAGCCTGCACCCCCACCTCCTTACCACACACCCTCTCCTGCCCCCAAACTCCTTCCCAGATCCTGCACCCCAGCCCTCCGCACTCCCTTCCAGAGCCTGCACCCAAACTCCCTCCCAGAGCCTGCACCTCTGACCCCCTCCTGCATTCCCAGAGCCTTCACCAAGCACCCAAACTCTCACCCGTCCTGCACCCCAATCCCATGCCCCAGCCCAGGGCCTGCACCCCAGACCTCCTCCCCCAACACAAACTCCCTCCCAGAGCCTTAGGCAGGTGGGGGGCGGAGTTTTGGGGGGGGCGGGTTCTGAGCACCACCAGAATTTCTACAAACCTGCCACCCCTGCCCTCTGCTGCTGCATGCTGCTGGTGCTGATGTAAAGGGCCCAACCAATCCCGAACCTTCTCAGTTCCTTCAGATCACCTGTGACAGTCACTGGAACTGCTCTTCTTGTTTTTGCAAGTGCTCTCAGTGGACTGTGTTCTCCTGTATTTTATTGTAAATAGTTTAGTGTTTGTTTAGTTAGTTCAGTTTTTACCCCATCTGAGGATTTCGGTTGGTTCCTGGAGCCGAGGGATGCCTTAGTTACCAGGCTTTAAGCCCTGCATTAAGGCTATGTCCAGGAGTGACCTGCACTCAAGTTGCTTGAAGTGCCTCAAGGAAACTCCTACTGGGGTAGTGTTGCCAAACTTGTAGGGACTTTAAGCTGCACACAAAGAGAGACTGTGAAGCCAGGTTAAAGTTTCTACTCATGGAGGTTGCCTTGAGCCCCCCATTTGAGCCAGGTTGGTCAGATTCGGCACCAAGTGCCTCCTATCATGTTTGAGTCCCAGCACTGCTCACCATCCCCAGTGCCTAATAAGAGGCATAAAAAGCAGACTGACAAAAGGGGGAGATCCCTGGCACTGAAGCTAGGCACGGGGACAGGAGTAGATTGTGGTGGTAAAGCACTCCTCTGCTTTGGTACCACCGAAGATGGCACCATTGACTCCAGTGCCTAGGCACGTTCCATTGAGTCTGGAACCAGAAGGAGCTCCTTCCACCTCTGTGGCATCACACCATACTGACACTGTCTCGGTACTGACCATGCTGGAAGTGTTTGAGGCTGCCAGGAACCTCCTGGCTCTGTTCGTGCCTGTATTGCTGGCAGTACAAGAGTCGACACTATTAGTGCCAGTGCACACAGGAGAACCAGCAGAATCACTACAGCACTCAGAACCATGCCAGCCTCACGTAGTCCTGATGGCTCATTCTTCGGTACCATCAAAGGGAAAATCTGTAACGCCCGCCTTCTCTGCAGGCCTCTCTACCAGTCACCAGCACCATCTGGAATGGTGCCTCCAGGGCCAGCGGAAAGAGAATCATTGTCTTCCAAGTCAGAGGTCAGGTCCTACATTTCCTGTTCTCAGAGCCACTCTCACTACCCCTCCTCCAGAAGTTTCTACCCTTCAAGGGATCTGGTCAAAGGAGTACCATCAAGCGGTTGGCCAGGAGGTCATTGGGTGCCTATGCCCTATCCAGTGGCCTTTTGGAATTCAGGGGGCTTTGAGCCTATTTCCAGATCCTATTCCAAGAACTCCTATTTAGTGGCATTGGAATGGCGTGCACAGCTACCCACCAGGTAGCAACTGTCCCTGACTTTGGTACTGAGCCAAGTACTGGACAGCAAGAGCCAGCTCAACAGGACCGTGAAGATCAAGAAAGGGAGAAAGGGCATCCACAGGCAGTGCTGGCCGCCTCCTCCTCTTCCCTTAAAGAAGCAGTCTCGGGGTGGGGTTGGGGGGAACATGTTGCCTCCCCCACATGACTATAAGGTGCACCAGGAATTGTTAGAGGGTTTCCTTAAGGATATACATACAGGCGGAAGAAGTAAAAGAATCCTCTAATTTCCTGGTTGATATTTTAGCCACTGCAGGTCCTTCAAGAGTGGCCATGCCTTTCAATGAGACCATTATGGACTCAGTTAAGGTCTATGGCAGACTCCTACATCCCTTTCCCCAACTTCAAAAAGGGCCGAGCACAAGTATTATGCACCTGCTCAAAGTTATGAGTTCCTTTCCTCTCATCCCTGTACACCTTTCCCTCTTTCCCCCGGTAGTATCTGCTACCAATGAGAGAGAAAAAGCCTGGGGCATCTGGGCACAACCCTAAAATCAAAAGATTCAAAAAAGTTAGGCATGTTTGATAGGAAAGTTTGTTCTGTTGTGGGGTTCCAGCTCAGGATTGCAAACCATCATGCACTTTTGGGCTGGTATGACTCTAACATATGGAACTCCATGCTAAAATTTAAAAACAAGCCCCGAGAGGATGCTAGGCAGGAGTTCTCCTCACTAGTGGATGAGGGAAAGTCAGCGGAAAGGGCCTCGCTATAAGCTTCTGTGGATGTGGTTGGCTCAGCAGCCAGGCTTATGGCTTTCTCAGTGGCCATGCATAGGAGCTCCTGGTTACAGTCCTCTGGATTCCTGCCGGAGGTCCAACAGACTGGGCAGGACCATCACTTGGAGGGATCCTTGCTCCTTTTGGAGCAGACTGATGCTAAGCTCCATGGGATAAAGGCTTTGAGGGCAATATTAAAGTCCCTTGGGTGCACATCCCAGTCCCTTCCAGGAAGCAATTCAGGTCTCAGCAACCCCTTCAGTATTCTGCTCCAGCTGTCCAACAGGATCTGCAGAAAAAGAAGAGTAGAGGTTATAGGCATAGACTACCTCCTCCTTCTACTTCTGCATCAATGCGTGCCCCTCCTAGACATCCAGTTTGTTCCAAGCAGGCATTTTGATGGAACACTCAGAGATGCTGTACCAGTTCCCAGGATGCCAGACCCCATTCTTCTTTTGTCTGTAAACCACCTTTCCCATTTCCTCAGTGTTTGGTCCCATATGTTGGGGGTTAAGCACTGTGGAAGTGGGATAGATCTTCCAGTTTATTTCTATCCCTCCTTCCCAGTCCCTCTTCAGGGACACCTCACACAAAGAATTTCAGGTCCAGAAGGTTCAAAGTCTCCTTCAGGTTGAAGACATAGAGGAGTTTCCACAGAATTTAAGAGGGAAGGGTTGCTACTTCCATTATTTCCTAATCCTGAAAGCCAAGGGATCCCTCAGATCTATTTTAGACCTGAGTTGGCTCAACAACTATCTCAAAAAGATAAAGTTTTGCATGGTCACCCTGGCATCCCTTATTTCCTCTCTGGATCCTGTTGACTGATATGCCACCCTTGATTTAAGAGATGCATACTTTCAAGTATCAATATACCATGGGCAAAGAAAGTTCTTCATATTCATAGTGAAACACTGGCATTACCAGTTCTTGATGCTTCCATTCAGCCTGTCAGCAGCACTCGAGTGTTCACAAAACGTATGGCTGTAGTATTGGCATTCCTCAGGAGACTAGGAGTACAGGTCTACCATTACCTGGATGACTGTCTAGTCACGGGTCAATCCAAATCTAAGGTTATATCCAGCATGGCACTGTTACCACAAATCTCCAATTACAAGCACAGGATGTCAAGCCAGCTGAAGTGGAGCACCCAGAGGGACAGCCATCTTGAAGAACCTCAGTTACTGCACAAGGTGAGTAACCTTCTCTTCAGTCATGGCTTCAGCTATTGGACTGTATGAACCCATGTGCGTCACTGTCTTTGCTTACTTTCACTGTCACAAATGTTCCCCTTCCTCAAATTTCACCAGGGCCTTTTTGCCTAACTTCCTGCTTTGCAGATCTAAGAAACCATATCCTGATGATAACTCAACCATCTAAGGAGCTGTTACAAGATCCTTGATTATTTCTTGTCAGAATCTGAATCTCTTAGAAAAAGATGGAGTCAATAAGAATATTTACTGACTTCCCTTGCATCCCCCTTCCTCCTTCTAAAAATCCCACTGGGTTGTGTTTCCACAATCCCAAATCACAGGCCTCTCATTTATTTTTCTCAGTACTAAAAAAGCATTAAACTACCGTATACAACAATACTTGCAAAACTTCAAAATGTAATTGACTTGTTTTCTCTACACTTCCTATATTTTAGGTGAAAGCCCGTTTAATAAAGATGGGACACCTTAATTCTATGAATATTTTTCTTCGTCAAGAAATTGACCGAATGCAAAAGGTTATTACAATACTCCGAAACAGTCTGAATGATCTTAAGTTAGCCATAGAGGGAACCATTATTATGAGTGAGGTGAGTACATGCGTCTTTCTCATAAAAAAGTACTCATTTTATAACTAACACATTTCAGCTGTTACAGGTAATTCATTTATTATTATTTTCACTTTTTCAGAATTTGAGAGATGCACTTGATAATATGTATGATGCTCGAATTCCTCAACTGTGGAAAAGGGTATCTTGGGATTCTTCAACACTTGGATTCTGGTTTACTGAACTCCTGGAAAGAAATACTCAGTTCCATACCTGGATATTTGAAGGGAGACCAAATGTGTTTTGGATGACTGGGTTCTTTAATCCACAAGGTGCGTACTGTCAGGATTTTGCTCATGTTTATAGTACAGTGTATTATGTTTAATCACAGTTTGATGCATTTCACTACATATGTAATTGAATGTAGTAGATGAAATAATGAATAGTTGTTTTCTTCAATTCAGGAGTCTGGGTTATGGACCTAATGTAACAAAAATTGATAACATAGCTTCCAAAGAAAATATATTTTTATTTCCTGATTTCCTTATGACTTGTAACGTTTCATCTAATTTTAAACTGCAAGTTGCAAGTACTGGAGAGTTGCATTCTGCCGCAACAGGTAATTTAGCAACTGCACAGTAGCAAAAACAGATATGAGTACATTGTAAGGGAACCAGTTTTGTACATCGTAGAGAGATGTTATTTGTTGGCTTGTTTTGTTAATCTAGATCAGATTGGTTCATTATAGGTAGGAGGTGGAACCCTCTCTCTTTCATTCTAAGCTACCACTCTTACAATGTAAACTCTTTGAGTCAGGTAATATATTTTACTCTCTGATTTGTAAAGTGCCACATACATTTGCAATATTACATAAATAAACAGTAGTAATGAAAACCTATTATGTAAATATTCCACCAGGGACAAATCTTTTCTTGACTTCTCAGTCAAGGCACCTTCAACCACTATTGGCACCTTCAACCACTTCATACATCTTGATATCCTGTCCTCTATTGGTCAACTTCTCGCGAGGACATTGTTGCAAGCTTCACTAGATGCCACTGACATAGCTGCCTGCTCCATCTCAGCAGCACCGGTGCTGCAGGGGCTTCCCAGCTTTACCTTTCTGGCTTTCCAAGGGAGGTCCAGTCCACTGTGGAGGACCTTCCTTTCAAAGCATCCAGATTATCTGCAGAAGAGGCAGATGAATCCCTCCATACACTAAAAAAATTCCAGAGCCACTTTGCACTCGCTGGAAGTTTACACACTTGCACAAAAAAAGGAGCTATAGTAAATCCCAGATGGCACAGAGATCCCAGCTTCCTCAATTGCCTCCTCCCACGGGATGTACGTCCCTTCGCCTCTTCTCCCCCCTTGAACACTGCGGTCTCAATTTACACACAATTGCTGGCCTTGTTGGAGACTCGTACTGTTCGAGGGTACATATGTCACATGCCTGATGGAGGGTGCTCTGTCAGGACTTGCAATGTTATGTGCAACGAGGAAGGGGGACCACCAGTTCGCACTGCCTACCGCTCACGTACCCAGCCAGTTCTGGGCTTAACTCACGGCTGTTTGCTTGCTGGTGGTTTGTCCAAATGCTCCATAACACAGCCCTTAGTTAAACAGTATATAACCCTCTGATACTCGTCTCCCTTCCCAACTGGTACCCCTTTTTAACCCCTATGCTTGGATTACACGTGTCTAGGTTCCTTTTCACTTAAATTTTAAAAAGCAGGAGCAAAATGTGTCTAAAAGGGATGAGAGACTTCTATCCCTAGCCTAATGAGGTGGTAAATTCAACATACTAACCTCTCTTTGGATGTCAGTCTCTGGCTCCCAATCAGTTCACAAACTTGCATCCCATCCTCATCGTCATCTGAAGGAACAGAAATGGACACTGTACAGAGTCAAGCACAAGGGTTTATTACGCACAGCACTGGCAGAGTGTCACTTTGTTTATCAGGCTCAGCGAGACACTGCTAAACAATTGATTACAATAGATTATATAAGGTGCTTATGGGCGGAGAGAAGAGATGGGGTGGGAGTTCCCGAGACTCTGGATAAATTCTAGCAGCAAGACAAGATTAGCACAATAAACCAATAGTCTAAAAGATTACATAATGACTCCGCCCATAGCTCAGGTTAACATGTTGCTAATACACAGGTGTTTTCCCTCAAACTTTTCCTATTGCAATGTGTAGGTTAAATCCTGATTTTTGGGGTCTATCGGAATGAGGTAGTTCTTCAGGTTGGCCAACAGGTACATTCCTGGGGGTTTAAAGCAAAAAGACAGTGAAAAGCACGGGCAATAGATATTATCTTAGGGTTCACCATTTTGTTTCTGAGAACTAGAAGTGGCATCTGTAAGGGAGGATACATCTGTGGAAGGGAGGATGTCATATCTCATACTGACATGTTAGGCCTCTCCCTGAACTCTGGTTGGCATTTGGGGAGTTTGTCTGTATCTCCTTCCTGCACCGGGGAGTAGACTTTGAGGCTCCTCTCAGTGCATTGTGTGCCTGTAACTCATGATAAGGACACCCAATTACTGCTCACCATCTGGTGTTATGCTGACTCTGCTTATCTAGTTGAAACAAAGCAAGGTTGCCTCCTGTTCACTCAGGTTTCCTTTAGCCATATATTGTTCATTGTTAGCTAGGCTCCAGGCCTCTGACCAAGCTGTGGTATTTGGGCCTATATGAAAAGTTCTTAACAGAGACTGTGGTTAAGATCTTACATACATATTAATGGGGGTTAGCCCTTCAGATACAATGCTTTAAGATGGTTACTTTGGCAGCAATAATCCCATTTCTAGGCCAGGGGGTCTAGTTCTTGGCCCTTGACCTATAAGATGCTTACTTTGATATCACAATCCACTCATCCCACAGAAGGTTTCTAAGTGTCACTCTGGGACAAGACCACTTTCACAACAAGGTGCGCCCATTCTGTCCATCATCTGCACCCAGAGTGTTCTCAAAGGCCTTTTCTGTGGCACTGGTACACGTTTGCAAACAAGTAATTACGATATTCCTATATTTAGGTGATTGCCTGCTCAAAGCACACTCCTTTGATGATGATTTGAGGGTCACACAAAAGACTATGGACCTATTTCTCCAACTGGGACTACAATTAAACATCCAAAAGTCCACATTAACTCCATTTATCCGTAGGGGCCTACCTAGATGTAGTAGAGGCCAAAGCTTTCCTTACCTCACACAGATTCAGTACCTTAGCCAACTTAATCTCAACAGATCAGACCAGACCTCAGCCAGAAACTGTCTTCAACTGCTGGGACACGTGGAAGTGGGCACCTTTTTAATAAGTCACATAAGACTCCACATGCACTGCCTTCGAGGATGGCTCAGAACAGTGTACGTACAAGCACACACAGCTTAGCTTAAACTTTTATCGATGCCCTTGTCAGTCAACACCTCCCTCGACTGGTGGAAAGACCCTCACAATGTCTGCGCAGGTGTTCCCTTCACTCAGCCAACCCCAATGTTAATATTGGCAAAAGATACATCCCTATTGGGATAGGGAGTCCACCTGGACACCCATGCTGTTTAAGGCAAGTGGTCCCCACTTGAATCCACACTACATATCATTTACTAGAACTCAGAGCAGTCAGGAATGCCTGTACACATTTCCTACCACTGATTAGGGGCAACATATAAAGATTATGGCAAACAACATCTCATATGTTTTACATAAACCACCAGGGAGGAGTAAGATCACCTTCCCTTTGGGCTGAGGCAGTGAAACTCTGGAATTGGTATATCTGCTACCACAGCAACATCTCAGCAGCTTACCTCCTGGACATAGAGAACACTACAGCAGATGCTTTCAGTAGGAAATTTCCCAGGATCATGAATGGGAAATATACTCTATCATTCTTCACAGCATAGTTCTACGTTGGGGAGTCCCAAAGATAGACTTACTCGCTGAAGCCAGAAACAAGAAGTGCTCCCAGTTCTGCTTCAGGGCTGGCATGAGTTATCACTCTCTTTGAGATGCCTTTCTCCTACACTGGAACACAGGTCTCTTCTATGCCTTTCCACCAATTCCTGTAAAATCCAAGGTCCTTCTCAAGACAAGAAAAGAAAGAGTCAGGGTTATACTTATAGCTCACATGTGTTCAAGACAAACATGGTTTCCATACCTTACTCAACTGGCGACTTGCCTACCAATCACTCTCCAGCCTGTTCCTCATCTCCTTTCTCAGGATGCTGGTCGGATCCAGCACCCCATCTACAGGTTCTCCGACTCCAGGTGTGGCTCCTCGATAGTTCCAAAGGTAGGAAATGACCTGTTCTGAGGATTTAAAAATGGTGCTGCTACATAGCAGGAAACAAACTACTCATCACACGTATATTCAAAAGTGGAAGAGATTCCAACTCTGGTGTGAGTCAAGACACATTACTCCTACATCCTCTCCACTACTGCTTGTGTTAGAGTACATCCTAGAACTAAAAGGGTCAGGATTATTGCTAAACTCCATAAAAGTGCCTCTCACAGCCATCACAACCTTCCATCATAAGATAGATGGTTATTCTGTTTTGGCCCATGCTATAACAAGAAGGTTTCTCAAGGATATGAGTAACCTCTTCCCACAAATCTGGTGCCCTACTCTGGCATGGGACCTCAGCCTTTTCCTCAGGTGTCTTATGAGGCCTCCCTCTGAACTCCTGGCCACCTGCTCTCTTCTACACCTCTCGACGAAAACTGCATTCCTAGTGTCCATTACGTCTGCTCAGAGAGTGAGAGAAATAGGTGCTCTAATAGCAAAGACAAGGTTACATTACGACTGCACCCCAGGTTCCTACCAAAAATATCTTCAGACTTCCATATACATCAGCATATCCACCTTTCAGACTTTTTTCTGAAACCGCACTGGGACAAAAGGGAGGTGGCTTTACATACACTTGATGGCAGGAGAGCATTAGCCTTCTATTTGGCTAGGAGTAAACCCTTCAGGAAATCTCCCAGACTATTTCTCTCCATTGCAGACAGATCAAAGGGATCCTCATCTCTAAGGGTATGTCTACACTACCCGCCGGATTGGCGGGCAGCAATCGATCCAGCGGGGGGTCGATTTATCGTGTCTAGTCTTGATGCGATAAATCGATCCCCGAGCGCTCTCCTGTCGACTCCTGTACTCCACCGCCGCGAGAGGCGCAGGCTGACTCAATGGGGGAGCTGCTGCAGTCGACTCACCGGGGTGAAGACACCATGGTAAGTCGATCTAAGTACGTCGACTTCAGCTACATTATTCACGTAGCTGAAGTTGCGTAACTTAGATCGATTCCACCCACCCCCAGTGTAGACCAGGGCTCAACAAAGACTCTCTAGATGGATATCGGACTGCATTACCCATTGCTGTTTCACTCACAACCTTCAACCTCCCTCTAGAGTTTGAACTCTCTCCATGAGATCTCTCTCCACTTCCTTAGCCTTCCTCAAGGACATTCCAGTCGCAGAAATATGCAGAGCAGTGACTTGGACTTCTGCTCATACATTTGCTGAACATTATGCAGTCACCCACGACTCAGCATCCGATGCCATATTTGGCTCCACTGTTTTATCCTCAATCCTAGACTTGACTCTGAAGCCCCACCCTCTATTAGGGGCACTGCTGCAGTCACCTAGAGTGGAGCACCCATAGACACACTACTCGAAGAAGAAGAAAAGGTTACTCACCTTGTGCATTAACTCTGGTTTTGCAGATAATGTGTGTCCCCTGTGCGTGCTCCACTACCCATCCGCCTCCCGTCTGCTTCAGAGTTATTTCCAATGAGCTCTGTGATAGAGAAGGAACTCAGGGTGGATTGCCTGCACAGTGCTATCTAGCCCTGATGAAGGGCATGAGACTGGGAGAGCACATGTGCAGACCAAATGGATACTGCTCCCTAAAATCTCCAATCTGAGGCACAGGGGGTGCAAATACACCTGGAGTGGAGCACCCATAGGGACACATATCTCAAAGAACCACAGTTACTGTGCAAGGTGAGTAACCTTTTCTTCTGCCTGGGTAATCTTATCCATTCTCACAGGTTTGACTGCTAACTCTAAGCCAGTGATTCACAAATCTATTTTTCTGGACTGTTGACCTTTTCTTCCTTTATTCTGGCTGCATTTCAACTTGCCTCTATGACATCTCCATGTAGCTGTCTCACTGGTTGTATAAACCAAACATGGCTAAAAGTTTTCATCTTTCCTTCAAAACTTTTCCCTGTTCTTCCATTCTTAGTAACCTTTGACAACACTGCCATCCTTTTAGGAACTCAGGGCAGCTAACTTGGTAGCTATTAGGATGTCATGATACACTCGTGATAGTGCATCCAGACTTACAGCTGAGGAGTTATTGATGGAAACATTTGAGAAATTAATAGCTGAGACGACAGAGAGGCTTCAACTCTCTCATTGTCAAAGCCATCACAGCAGTCCATTGGTTGCTACCAACACCCAGGGTATCCAAGAAGGGACTAAGTACCCTGGTGGGACAGGAGGGGGGAATCTGGAGCAGAAGCTTCCAAGGAAACTAAGATAAATTTTCTATTCTCCCCTCTCCACCTAGAGTCTTAGGTGGCTGGTAGTAGTCACAGTAAGGCACACACTGCCACAACCCAGATTCTGAATCTCCTCCATGTGCATGGCTTTGCAGTAACACAAGGAAAAGCTCCCTGATTCACCTGACAAATGTAATTCACCTGGGAATGGAGACAGACATTTTGGTGACAAAGATCTACCCATCACTAGACTGATTCCAGAAGATCCAGGATCTAATATCAATGCTGGACAAGTGAATGAAGCCAAACATAGCTCAATATCTTTAGACATTAGGCCTTCTGGTCTCATACATATGAGTCTCCACATGGGTAAGATCACATATCAAGTGTGTTAGGGGGCTTATTCCTTCACCCACTTCCTTCCCTGGTCCTTCTTGCATGAACAGAGAGCAACAATACCCGAAGTCCAAAGGTGCAAACAATTAGATGTTTATTGGGGTGAACTTCCAGCAAGCATGATTCCAGTTTCCTTCCTTAGTGTCCCCCTTCCCAGCTCTGACACCACAGAGCCTTACCTGTGTCCCTGTTCCCATTCCTGCCCTTAGCTAAACATGATTCCAATTTCCCCACCCCCATTCCCTGTTTCCATTCCCCCCCCCACACACATACTTCCTGATTGACTGCAGACTATATAGTAAAACGTGAGTTCTGCTTAGCTATACCTTAACCAATCATTTTACTGAAATTTAACTAACCAATCCTAACATATTGTAACATGATTATTTAACCAATTATATCCCACCACCCTAATTAGTTTATACCCAGCAAAATTAATTATACAGCAGACAGAAACAATCACAGAACCAGAGATTATACAGACAAACAATAGGGAAATGGGGGCTACAGTGATAGAACAACGAAGAAATGAGGATTTCACATCCCAGCTATTGATAAGTGAGTTCTTGCCAGACAGGATGCTATCAAACTAAGTTTCCTTTTACATTTTCTAGTCACTTCCCTTTCTCTGGAGGCGATAGGCATTATCAGGACAGGACTGTATTCCTAACAGCCCAATAGCACTTTATTTCAGTGTGACTAGTTTGGAATGTGAGGATGTGACCGGTCGCTTCCCAGCTTATGGTTGCCTCTGTTGCTTAGCCAAAGGCCTTAGCCTAAGCACAGGGCCTCAGACTGTCACAGTAAGAGAAGGACCTTACACTGGCAGACAGTGATTTTGATTCTTTCTTTTATACCTCTATAACTAGCCAAGTGATAAGAATACACCTAAATTCTTAGAGTATAGGCCTTTACAGACAGGTCTGAATATCTATATCCTAACAGAGTGTGTCCCGGCATTTCTTCTGAGAGTGTGGGACTGTGAGGAGCTGCACTTACCAGTGGTACCAAATCATGATTAGGTGGCTGGATCATGATTCTCCTCCATCTCTAGAGTCCTCTGCAGGTGGTGGCTCTGGCACAGTGGTGGTCTCCTTTCCAGTAGACAGTAACTCAGCCCTCTGGCCAGGTCACAAGTTGAGTCTGCCCCCTTCTGGTGATGGTGGGATAACAGTCCAACAAAATATGTAAGTCCAACATCCCCAACAAAAGAGCCTTCAGCCTACATACAGGGTTCTGGGGGCTGCACACCCTGTCTCAGAGCTTACAATGTCTCTATCCCCCTTAGCTCAGGGGCCCTTTGCAGGAAGTGAATTGGTAGGGGAGCCCAGGCCATCCCTCCCAACTAGGCTCCAACCCAGGAGCCCTATGAAAGGCAGTGATATCGAACACCCAGGAGTGCTTCAGAACTGCCTCCTTTGGTCACTTCCTGCAGCTTACACACCGAGTCCAGGTTGTGGTCAGAAAGCCTCACAAATGATTCACCAGACAATGGAGTGAAGGGTTCCGTAGGGCTTAGGGAATGGCTGGTCCTCCCCTAGGGGCTGGGGTAGCTGTTGCCTGTAGACTTCACTCCTGCAGCTGGGCTTCAGCTGGGCCCTTTCTCAGGAATTCCCAAGGTAGGACCTATCCTATCTGCCCCCTTCTGAGCTATCTGGCTGTCTTTTAAGCTCCCCCTCCAACTGGACCAACTCTGCAGGTGTGGCAGGGTGGAGCCACATGGGCCCAAACTGCTCCTTTACCCTTTCTATTCCAGTGTAGGGTTTATATAGCTCATCACAGGGACCATCCCCCGGAGTGAATGCAACACCAGGTGCTGGTTCCCAACCTGATGCTGGATCCCCTAAGATGATGGACAGTTCCACAGAATGTCCCATATGCCTTCCAGGTCTGCAGGTTGTCACAACCACACACCAGTCTGAAGGAATGGGGAGCACTTCTGGGACCCAGAACAATGTTGAGTATCTGGAGCTCCAGGAAAGGAACCACAGCATCAAGTTCTTGGAGGTCACAGCTGTCAAACTAGCTCTGCTAAGATTCCAAAGCTGCCTACAGGGCAATCCCATCTTGGTCCAACCAGACAACATGTCCGTGGTTGCATACCTAAACAACCAAGGGGGAACAAGGAGCATAGCTCTACATGCAGAAATAGTGGAGACAATGGAATGGGTAAACAAGACTCTCCCTTCCTTAAAGGTGAGACACATAAAGAGAGAGCAGAAACAAAAGGCAGAATGGCTCAGCAGATGCAAAATCAACTACTTGGAGTAATGCCTGAACCAGGAAGTCTTTACTTTCATCTCGCAGACTTTCGGTCTCCCCTATCAACCTTCTTTGCCAAATGCAAGAATGCAAAATGGCCAGAAGTCTTCACCTGGGAAACAAACCCTTAGTCCATGGGGACAAATGCTTTGTTGCACAGATGGCTGCAAGGCCTGCTATATGCCTTCCTGCCCTTCCCTCTCGTAGGGAAGATGATCCAAAATACAAGGTGAGAAAAAGCAAGGGTGATAGTGCTAGCTTCATACTGGCCAAGGAGACCCTGGTTCTCTTATCTGATAGAATTCAAGATGGAACCACAGTTAGATGATAATATCAGACATGTTTTTTCCAAGGTCTGTCCTGCATTCAGTCCCAGATTGTCCTGCTATTGAAAGGAAAGTGTTAGTTGCACTTGGCCTATCTTTCAAAGTGATCAGGACTCTGCTCTCATCCAGGAGAATTTCCATGCTAAAAACCTATGGACCAAGTTCAGTCTGTGGTGCCAAGAGAACAACAGTGATCCAAGGGATCCTGGAATTCTGGCCACTCTGGACTTTCTTCAGGAAGGTGCAGATAAAGGCCTTCAGCCAGCACCGTAGCACACCAGGTATTAGCCCTAAGTAGTATACTCTTTGCAGGATCCTTGGGCTTCTTGGTAGAATCCTCAGGTATCCAGATTTCTCAGAGCAATCAGACTGGACAGACCATTGGTCAGACTGATCTTCCCTAAGTGGGACCTACCACTGCTGTTGAAAGTTGTAACCACCCATCCTTTTGACCCTAAGACTTCCTTCATTCTGCCCACAGAAACAGCACCCAGCCAAAAAGCAGTGGTGCACCCTAAATATCAAAAAAGCACTGAAGACTTACATCAAGCATACAAAATCCACAAGGAGATCAGGCTCCTTTTTCATTTCCTTTCAGCCTGAGGTGCCAAGGATTTAAAGTATCCAAGCTGTCCAAAGATGCTGTCATTTGAATATGAGACCTATGATTGCCCTTAACTGTGTGCCATCTGTCAACACCTCCAGGAATCCAGGTTGTTTTTCCATAGATCTGTATAGCTCTTGTGCTGTCTAAGAGTAAATTGTGTGTGTTTAGAAATTCCTTTTTAGAATCTGTATGTTATTTGCTCATTCTGTCCAATAATCCCCAAAGAGGGAAATAGTGAACCAAAGGGTCCATAGCTTTGGTGGAACTTTGTGAGCATGCAACAGCTACTGCGGAGGCTTGAGAGAACTGGCACTAGTTTCAAGACCTAGGCAGAGCCTCACTGCCAAGAGGGGTGTCAAACATAGGGTCTGTACCTGATGTGTGTCCCTAAAGGCCCAGAGCCAGTGCCTAAATTCTGCCTAGCCCCAGCAAGCCAAGAGCAGATGCGCCACGTTTGGGTCCAATCCAGTAGCCTGGGGAGTGTCCACTAGGTGGACCCCATCCACCTTTTTGTCAGTTCTTTTGCTCAGATGAGTTACACTAAATCCTGTGGCTTGACTTTTCAGGATTCCTGACAGCAATGAGACAAGAAGCAACTCGAGCACATAAAGGCTGGGCATTAGATACAGTTACAATACATAATGAAGTTTTAAAGCAATCTAAAGAAGAAATCACAACATCCCCTGCTGTATGTATGACATATGAAGATATTTTTGTATTCAATTCTGTATTTAATATATATTTTTTCATACTTAAGGCATTTCAAATGGCTAGAAGAAAAGTTGACACTGTACTCGCCTCACAGTATTTATCCATTTTACAAGTTAAAGACAAATCACAGAAAATGTGAGGATTCTTACTTTCTCTTTTGCAGCTTATAAATATAAGTTTTATTAAAGAAATATTCAAATATTCACACTAAGCTACACTAACTATCTCTTAGGTTCTGTGTTGAACTGAAATTGAAAACATCTGTGCTATTTGCTAAAAAATGGGACAAAGGTGCACCTATCAAAATGTATCTATTCTTCAGCCATGGAATAATTATGGCATATTTTTATCATTTATGTAAAGTACTTCAGAATGAATGTTAGGTAGTATCTTCTATTTGGTGAACTCACTTACTCAACTAACTAATCTCCACTCATTTCAATCACATTATTCTCTGAAGGTTTTTCAAGTTATTTAATGTTAAATTATAAATTCCCTTTTTTCTTATTGCAGATCCTTCTAACTATAATACACAGGCTTATTTTGAGAGGTTTAAATTAATTATTCATTCTGTAAGTTAAACCAGATAACATATATGCATAACATATCTGCTCACTCTCCACACAGGAAGGGGTTTATATTTACGGACTGTACTTGGATGGAGCAGGCTGGGACAGACGTAATAGTAAACTCACTGAACCTACACCAAAGATTCTCTTCACAATACTCCCTGTGGTGCACATATTTGCTGTTAACACAACTGGTCCCAAGGATCCCAAACTCTATGTTTGTCCTATTTACAAGAAACCCAGGAGGACGGATCTGACCTACATCACTGTGATCTATTTAAGGACAACCGTATCTCCAGATCACTGGATACTGAGAGGAGTGGCACTCCTGTGTGATATCAAGTAAACCCTGTCCTTCAGACTATGACAGAAACTTTATAGACTTTGGCACATGTAACCAGTTATACCTATCCTAAGCTGCCTTTTTTCTAATGGTTTAATAGTTTGCCCATTTGCCCATTATATTAAATCTTTTAAATGAATAATTTAAATGCAAGTTCTAAGAATGATTCTTTTCTCCCTAAGTCTAAAGAAGTAATTGAACTGGTGATGGAAATTATTATTTCACTGGTGATGTTTTTAAAGTCAAGTATCTCAGTAACTGTAACATTTGAGAGTTTGCATAACAATACTTAAAAGCAAAGTAAAGATCGTTTTAAATAATAAAATTAGTGGAAGATGTTATTAAAAAGAAAAACATACAGTTGTTTTCTCATTATTTCTGCTTCCTGTTATTCATATCAGGTTTCAGTGAGATTAGAAGAAAACAGACTGCAATAGAAAACATTACAAAATGAAGCTTTATTTTACTCCAGATACAAGTTTTAAAAGCAACACTAGACAGCAAATCATAAATTTGAATATTAAACATAAAACTCTTCTGTCTAATGTAGAGAGAACTTGACCCATACTTTCTGCAGGGATGTTTCATGGTTCATTGCACAGTGCTAAACAATGTAGATGTAGCAAAACTGCACTCTGAGTGTTTGTAAGCGATCCTCATGCATTTCCCTTTGGGCCATTGGACAGTGAGCAATATGTCCTGTATTCAGTTTAGCTGATATATGTGTTGAGAAAAAAGGAGTCCTGATATGTGTAGAAACAAACCTGAAGAATCAGAGTAGAGTGCAGATTGGTTTACTGTCAGTGCTGCTGTAACTGAAATACTGGGCCAAATTATGTACAGCTACTGTTACCTCCCTTCCTCCATCCCAGTTTAACACTTTGCTGATGCATAGACCAGAATGCTTGGAGTGCAGATCACAGTGTTCCCTACTTTGCCTGGTGTACATACATGAGTGCAGTTAACACTGAGAGTAAAAAGACCATCAAGATGTCCAATCTAACCAACCCATTTAATAACCCAAGCAGATTTGTGCTTGCCCGTAAGACTTTATTTTGGCTTGCACAGCTTCTTCATTCATCTTCCACAAATGTGCTATATCTCTTCCCTATGGAATTCAGGGGCAATCCGGTGCCATTGCTGGGGGCTCTAGGACTAAGTCCCACTTCTCATAGCAAGCCACCAAAAGTTCTGCCTGCAGTAGTGGAACATTCTGGCAGTTCAGTTTCTCTGGACCAGTTTGTTTTATCGTATTAATTTTTTGGGGGGGTTGACAATGGCATTCTCATTTCAGCTTCTGGCTCCTCTCTCCCTCCAGTCAGCTGAGGAATCACCAGAAAACTGAGGCTCTAATCTTCTCTGCCCTCTAGTATAGACCCTCTTTTGTAGGCTTCCTATGCCCCACCCCTGCAGTAGCAATGTAGTCCTACAAGCATTGAACCAAATCCAAGACATGCTATATTTTTAAGGCAGCTTTTCAGGAGCTTCTGAGGATGAGCTATGCACTGTCTGCTGCTAGTCAGCCACCTTTGCTTTTCACAACACAAGGCTTTGAGTTCAACTGGCATGTTGGGACCTTGTCTGCTGGGAAAGCTCAACCAGAGGAACCAGAATTCCCAAGGAGAGGACCCTACACAGCCTGTTGGGGGGTAAAATTTGCAAAACTCCATAAATTCTAGGTCTAAAAAGGCAAAAGCAAGCAATCCCTTCTTAAGGGGCTGTTATGTGATTTTATTCAGCTAGTAATATAAAAATCAGGTTTTAAATAATTTCTTCTTTGCCTTCCCACCCTGAAGGGCTGTTTGCTAGGTGTTTTCTCTTGCATAGGGACTTTCTCTCGGTACTGTCAGGTTCTCTGCCTCTCCACAACTGGCAGCATGTCTGGACATCAAACTGTCATCAAACACAACAGTCTACTGTTGTACCAGCCACAGTGACCACAGTTGATGTAATTGCACCAGGCATCAAGCAGTGAAGTTCCCAGATCTGGCTCAATCCTGCAAATCCATGAATCTCTGGGGTTCCCGGGAGAGTGGTGCCAGGTAAATTCAGGGCATGCACCCCTTTGAACATCAATGTAGAGTTTGAGAACACAGTATGTTAGGGTGTTCTTCTCTATTTTAGCAACATGGCCAAAGAGCATGTAACACCACTTTTGAGTATAATGAACGACTGAAGGAATGTCAGATCTCTGCGAGACTGAAATTTTGCACAAAGTGAAACCACTTTCTGCTTAGAATTTGTTGCTGACAGCACCGGTGGAATGCCTCTAGCCACTCCAACTCTCCCTGTAAGAGGGATCCATGTTTCTGATCCGTATAGCAATACAGGTTTGAATGATCCTTAACTTTGTCTCAGCACAAAGACATTTTTGCATCATCACCTCCTGCTTGAGGTCCATGTCTTACTTAGGGGCATCAAAGAAGCACTCCAATTTAATGGTTGCTATCTGTGAAGACAAGGCTGATTCAAAGCACTCTGTCTCCACCCATGTCTGTAGCCTAGGTGAACCTACTGTAAAGTGGGTGTACAACTGGCTGGAAAAGCATGTTCAGAAAGTACTTATCAATGGCTCACAATCAAGCTGGAAGGGCATATTGAGTGGGCTCCCACAGGGATCTGTCTTGGGTCCGGTTCTGTTCAATATGATAATAAATGGTTTGGATAATGGCATAGAAAGTATACTTATAAAGTTTGCAGATAATACTAAACTGGGAGGGGTTGCAAGTGCTTTGGAAGACAGGATCAGAATTCACAATGATCTTGACAAACTGGAGAAATGGTCTGAAATAAATAGGATGAAATTCAATAAGGACAAATACAAAATACTACACTTAGGAAGGAATAATCAATTGCACAAATACAAAATGGGAAGTGACTGCCTATGAAGGAGTACTGCTGCAAAGGATCTGAGGGTTATAGTGGATCACAAACTAAATATGAGTCAAGTGTGTAATGCTGTTGCAAAGAAAGCAAACATCATTCTGGGCTGTATTAGTAGGAGTATTGCAAGCAAGACACAAGAAGTAATTCTTCCACTCTACTCAGCGCTTATAAGGTCTCAATTGGAGTATTGTGTCCCGTTCTGGGTACCACACTTAGGGAAAGGTGTGGACAAATTGGAGAAAGTCCAGAGGAGAGCAACAGAAATTATTAAAGGTCTAGAAAACATGACCTATGAGAAAAGATTGAAAAAAACAGGTTTGTTTAGTCTGAAGAAAAGACGACTGAGGAGGGACATGATAACATGACTGCAAGTAGAAGGTTGTTATGAAGAATAGGATGATAAATTGTTCTCCTTAACCACTGAGCACAGGACAAGAAGTCATGGACTGAAATCGCAGCAAGGGAGATTTAGGTAAGACATTAGGAAAAATTTCCTAACTGCAAGGGTAGTTAAGCACGGGAACAAATTATCTAGGGAGGTTGTGGAACCTCCATCATTGGAGATTTTTAAGTATAGGTTAGACGACCAACTGTCAGGGGTGGTCTAGATAATACTTAGTTCTGCCTCAGTGCAAGGGACTGGACTAGATGACCTACTGAGGTCCCTTCCAGTCCAACATTTCTATGATTCTGTGAAATCCTGGCCCCATTGAGGTCAATGGGAGTTTTCACCCATAGTTCCCATAAATTTTACTTATATAATTTTAAGGTGTTTTTTTTAAAATAGATGTAACGCATGGCTAGAAAGGGTTAAACAACTTGCAGGCTGAATGACCCAAAGCCCACCTTTAAAGTCATGTTAGAAAGGTATGCGAATGATAATTAGGGCCATTCATGCTAACTAGGCTAGAACTTTGAAATGCAAACCTATATTGTTAGAAGTAATACTAATTGTCAGGTTTCAGAGTAACAGCCCTGTTAGTCTGTATTCGCAAAAAGAAAAGGAGTACTTGTGGCACCTTAGAGACTAACCAATTTATTTGAGCATAAGCTCACTTCATCGGATGCATACTGTGGAAACTGCAGAAGACATTATATACACAGAGACCATGAAACAATACCTCCTCCCACCCCACTCTCCTGCTGGTAATAGCTTATCTAAAGTGATCATCAAGTTGGGCCATTTCCAGCACAAATCCAGGTTTTCTCACCCTCCGCCCCACCACACACAAACTCACTCTCCTGCTGGTAATAGCCCATCCAAAGTGACCACTCTCTTTAAAATGTGTATGATAATCAAGGTGGGCCATTTCCAGCACAAATCCAGGTTTTCTCACCCCTCCACCCCCCTCCAAAAACCACACACACAAACTCACTCTCCTGCTGGTAATAGCTTATCCAAAGTGACCACTCTCCTCACAATGTGTATGAAAATCAAGGTGGGCCATTTCCAGCACAAATACAGGTTTTCTCACCCTCCCACCCCCTTTTTTTCAAAAAACCACACACACAAAAACTCACTCTCCTGCTGGTAATAGCTTATCCAAAGCGACCACTCTCCCTACAATGTGCATGATAATCAAGGTGGGCCATTTCCAGCACAAATCCAGGTTTTCTCACCCCCCCACCCCCATACACACACAAACTCACTCTCCTGCTGGTAATAGCTCATCCAAGGTGACCACTCTCCCTACAATGTGCATGATAATCAAGGTGGGCCATTTCCAGCACAAATCCAGGTTTTCTCACCCCCCCAACCCCAAACTCACTCTCCTGCTGGCAATAGCTCATCCAAACTGACCACTCTCCTTACAATGTGCATGATAATCAAGGTGGGCCATTTCCAGCATAAATCCAAGTTTAACCAGAACGTCGGGGGGGGGGTAGAAAAAAACAAGGGGAAATAGGCTACCTTGCATAATGACTTAGCCACTCCCAGTCTCTATTTAAGCCTAAATTAATAGTATCCAATTTGCAAATGAATTCCAATTCAGCAGTTTCTCGCTGGAGTCTGGATTTGAAGTCTTTTTGTTGTAAGATAGCAACCTTCATGTCTGTGATTGCGTGACCAGAGAGATTGAAGTGTTCTCTGACTGGTTTATGAATGTTATAATTCTTGACATCTGATTTGTGTCCATTTATTCTTTTACATAGAGACGGTCCAGTTTGACCAATGTACATGGCAGAGGGGCATTGCTGGCACACGATGGCATATATCACATTGGTGAATGTGCAGGTGAACGAGCCTCTGATAGTGTGGCTGATGTTATTAGGCCCTTTGATGGTGTCCCCTGAATAGATATGTGGGCACAGTTGGCAACGGGCTTTGTTGCAAGGATAGGTTCCAGGGTTAGTGGTTCTGTTGTGTGGTATGTTTGTTGGTGAGTATTTGCTTCAGGTTGGGGGGCTGTCTGTAGGCAAGGACTGGCCTGTCTCCCAAGATTTGTGAGAGTGTTGGGTCATCCTTCAGGATAGGTTGTAGATCCTTAATAATGCGTTGGAGGGGTTTTAGTTGGGGGCTGAAGGTGACGGCTAGTGGTGTTCTGTTATTTTCTTTGTTAGGCCTGTCCTGTAGTAGGTGACTTCTGGGAACATAACAGTGGCTGTCGTTCGATATCCAGATTATCTTTAGCGTACAAACCCTCCAGGATAGGAGTGAATGCATTTTTCAAAGTAAGATGACTAAAAATGATTTTTAACAATTTTCTTGTTTCTAAGACAAGGAAATATGAGCTTCATGTTGAAATTAAGTATTTCCTTTGAGCTAAATCTTGTCCTCTATATTGCCATTGCACAGAATAAGTTTCCCAATGTCCACAGGCTACAACACCAGACACAGCCATTCACATTCATTATATAATTTACAAAAGTGTAATATAAAACCTTTATAGTCATTTCTTTTCTGTCATCAAGAAATGAATGGCCAAAAGAGTACAACCCATATTGTCTGACAGTTGGCATTTGAAATTCTAAACCATCCATCTTGCATGAGTCCCATTCATTCATTCCTTTGACATATAGAATACTTAACATATTGCCAGTCCTCTGGAACTTGAGCTGCAAATTATCAACTAATCATGCTCATTCATTCTAAAGTCTGCAACAAGGTTTGTGTGCTCCAGATTATAAAAAAAAACAGGACGATTTCAGCTCCTGCACTGCTACAGTGTGTAGCAACAGATATAAGAACATTTCATCCAAGGATGATAATCTCCACGAAGTGGCTGGATAACTTTATAACTAATAATTCTATTGATAGTTAGGAATATTAAGATAAGGAGTAATGAGATTTCATGCTTCAGGGTATAATGCCATCATGACCAGGATCAGAAAGAAATTTCCCCCACCCCCACCCTAATGCATTTCACAATTGTCCAGTTACTTTAAGGGTTTGCTCCTTCCTTTGCCATTTGAGATATTACCATTGTGTGAGGCAGAGTCAGGAATTTAGGAGTGACATAGGAGACAGGAATCATTGCTTAGAGGGTTTATTATAATCCTTATGTGTTTATTGCAGCTGGATTTTAAAAACATAAACTTTTTTATCTCCAATGTTTTTGTCTCCAAATGTCATGAATGCTATATAAATAATAGATACCCAAAATAATATGTTGCTAGCTAAGTCACAGTCCCCAAAAATCCAACGTTTGAAGCTGAAATTCAGACCATTTGGTTTCCAACTGTGGAAAACTGTAACAACATCCCCTGGAGCACTCCATGGCCCAAAGAAAACAGTCGCACCAGGACCTAAAGACCAATGGACTTGTAATAATAAAAATTGAAGTTTACTCATTCTATGGGACACTTATTGTATAGTATTGCTATGAGCTACATTTCTCATGCAGATGTGCATAAAGATTTGGCTCTGCTGAACTTGTCTCACTTAACAAAATATCAGTAAGAACCAGACAGTCTCCCCAAAACCCAAACCCAGTAATGATGATTCAACAGTAAAATCCTTCTGCTTCAGTTCGTAAATATATATTTCAGTTCTCTAAATGATTTGAATAGCTTCAGTAATGTGCCCCAAATCATAGGCCATGGCTCCCATATGAGGTGTAATGGCATTTAGGGATCTTTGAGAGAACTGGGCATCATGGGCAGCGGGTGAACCCCTGCTTTGGGGAGGCTAGCCTGACGGCCCTGCCCCTTCTGTCCAAGGCCCCGCCCCCCCACCCTGTAAAAGAAGAAGCCCTGACTCTGAGGGGGCCCTGCAATGGATGGATGCACTACAAGGTGGGTAGAAAGCTGGCTAGATTGTTGGGCTCAACGGGTAGTGATCAATGGCTCCATATCTAGTTGGCAGCCGGTATCTAGCGGAGTGCCCCAAGGGTCGGTCCTGGGGCTGGTTTTGTTCAATATCTTCATAAATGATCTGGAGGATGGTGTGGATTGCACCCTCAGCAAGTTTGCAGATGATACTAAACTGGGAGGAGTGGTAGATACGCTGGAGGGTAGGGATAGGATACAGAGGGACCTAGACAAATTGGAGGATTGGGCCAAAAGAAATCTGATGAGGTTCAACAAGGATAAGTGCAGAGTCCTGCACTTAGGATGGAAGAATCCCATGCACCGCTACAGACTAGGGACCGAATGGCTAGGCAGCAGTTCTGCAGAGAAGGACCTAGAGGTGACAGTGGACGAGAAGCTGGATATGAGTCAACAGTGTGCCCTTGTTGCCAAGAAGGCCAATGGCATTTTGGGGTGTATAAGTAGGGGCATTGCCAGCAGATCGAGGGACATGATCGCTCCCCTCTATTCGACATTGGTAAGGCCTCATCTGGAGTAGTGTGTCCAGTTTTGGGCCCCACACTACAAGAAGGATGTGGAGAAGTTGGAGAGAGTCCAGTGAAGGGCAACAAAAATGATTAGGGGTCTGGAACACATGACTTATGAGGAGAGGCTGAGGGAACTGGGATTGTTTAGTCTAAGGAAGAGAAGAATGAGGGGGGATTTGATAGCTGCTTTTAACTACCTGAAAGGTGGATCCAAAGAGGATGGATCTAGACTATTCTCAGTGATAGCAGATGACAGGACAAGGAGTAATGGTCTCAAGTTGCAGTGGGGGAGGTTTAGGTTGGATATTAGGAAAAAAATTTTCACTAGGAGGGTGGTGAAACACTGGAATGCATTACCTAGGGAGGTGGTGGAATCCCCTTCCTTAGAAGTTTTTAAGGTCAGGCTTGACAAAGCCCTGGCTGGGATGATTTAGTTGGGATTGGTCCTGCTCTGGGCAGGGGGTTGGACTAGATGGCCCTTCCAACTCTGTTATTCTATGATTCTATGACCAGAGGAGCCCCAGCCCACTCACCGCAGCCATATCAGGCCGATCCGCTGCTGCTGGCCTCTGCCCCTCCAGCCCCTCTCCGACCACTGCCTCCCTGCCAGAATCAGGTCAAGCTGCTGGCCTCCCCAAACGTCAGGCCGAGCTGCCGGCCTCCCCCAGCCCCAGGCCAGGCCGAGCTGCCAGCCTCCCCCAGCGCCGGGCCGAACTGCCGTTCTCCTCCAGCACTGGACAAGGCCAAGCCGCCAGCCTCCCCAAGTGGTGGCCTCCCCCAGTGCCAGGCCAAGCCACCAGTCCCCCAGGCATCTGAGTGTCTGCTGGGCTGAGCCGCCAGCCCCCTAGTGCCAGCTCCTCCTGCCCCTGAAGACACCCGCCCCGTCCACCGAGCCGCCAGCCCCAGCCCCCAGCCAAGTCTGCTCAGTCCACTGGCTGCTGGCACTCCACGTCCCTCCTTCTCCTCCGACTCGAGTAGGAAGGACACGGCGAGCAGCAGGGGCCAGGGTGGGGGGGGGGTGGAGGAGGCAGTGGGGTCTTGGGGAAGGACCGGGGCCACCGCGCCCCAAGTGTCGTGTGGTGGGTAGGCGGCAGAGCCAGGGAGGAAAAGGCCTTCCATGGCCTATTATACCCACTGCCCATGCTCTGCATGTAGTTCTAGTTGTCTCTGCAAGGACTGAATTGAGCTGAAATTCAGAATCATATGATGCTGCCACAGATGCCAATTACAGAACATGAGATTTTTCTTAGTATCAATATGAAAGCAGCTCCATCTGAAAGCTCCAAACAGCTAACACTATTTAAAGTACCTGGGCTACACTTTTAGAGCCACTGCTTGGGACAGCAACTCCCTCACCCCCAAATTAAATCCTTTGGATCTAGATGGCCTGCAGCTTTGCACTCGGCAACCTCAGAAGTATGGATTGTTGGGTTGCGGTGGGGGTGGAGGTGAGGGTGCGGGAAGGGATGTAGTTTAAGAGTTTGATTATCCATTTGTACTGTGGTAACACAGTGGTTCTCAACCAGGGGTACGCGTACCACTGGGAGTATGCAGAGGTCTTCCCGGGGGACATCAGCTCATCTACATATTTGCCTAGTTTTACAACAGGCTACATAAAAAGTACTAGCGCAGACAGTACAAATGAAAATGTCATACAATGACTTGTGTATACTGCTCTATATACAATACACTGAAATGTAAGTATAATATTTATATTCCAATTGATTTTATAATGACATGGTAAAAATGAGAAAGTAGACAATTTTCAGGAATAGTGTGCTGGGACACTTTTGTATTTTTAAGTTTGGTTTTGTAAGCAAGTTGTTTTTAACTGCAATAAAACTTGGGGATACACAAGACAAATCAGACTCCTGAAAGGGGTACAGTAGTCTGGAAAGGTTGAGAGCCACTGACCTAGAGGAACTGACTAGGTTGGGACCTCTTTGTGTGAGGCCCCATACAAACATACAGTAAATGAGAAGGTAGTTACAATAGCAAAGACAATGTCATTCTTGCTCCTTTTTGGTTGTAGATACTTTACATGCCACTCAGGAGCATAATATACTTGATTCCTAATGGAAACAAAGAAGGATAATTAGTATGTTATTTGGGGAAATGTCTGCCATCCAGCTAAGGTCATAGTAATGCCACAGTAATGCAGGTTCCCTAACAAACAGCACTTTCCTTTTTTTAGGAGCTTTTTGGGGTGAATGTGGAGAACTTCCTGTGGAAAAACTAAGTTGGATAAAATAATTTTCCACTTGTTTGTGAATGCACTGAGGTTAGTGCTCACTCTTATTTCAACTAGTGTTGAGCTTTAGAGCCTGCGAAAGCTCTAGATTCTGTGAAAGCACAGGTTTCAGAATAGCAGTCGTGTTAGTCTGTATTCGCAAAAAGAAGAGGAATGCATCCAATGAAGTGAGCTGTAGCTCACGAAAGATTATGCTCAAATAAATTGGTTAGTCTCTAAGGTGCCACAAGTCCTCCTTTTCTTTTTGTGAAAGCACAGTCTCTCTTATATTCAAGAATTTCATAAGAATGGCCATATTGGGTCAGATCTAGCTTAGTGTCCTGTCTTCCGGCAGTGGCCAATGCCAGGTGCTTCAGAGGGAAGGAACAGAACAGGGCAATTTATCAAGTGATCCATCCCGTGTCATCCACTCCCAGTTTCTGGCTATCAGAGGCTAGGGACACCCAGAGCATGAGGTTATGTCTCTGACCCTCTTGGCTAATAGCGATTGATGGACCTATCCTTCATGAACTTATCTAATTCTTTTCTGAACCCCGTTATAGTTTTGGCCTTCACATCATCCCCTAACAATGAGTTCCACAGGCTGATTGTGCATTGTGTGAAGAAGTACTTTCTTTTGTTTTCAACGTGTTGCCTAGTAATTTCATTGGGTGACCCTTGGTTCTTGTGTTATGTGCAGGAGTAAATAGCACTTCCCTATTCACTTCCTCCACACCAGTCCTGATTTTATAGACCTCTGTCACATCCCCTCCTAGTTGTCTCTTTTCCAAGCTGAACAGTCCCAATCTTTTTAAGCTCTCCTCATACAGAAGCTGTTCCATATGGTTGCCATACTCTGTACCTTTTCCAATTCTAATATATTTTTTCTGAGATGGGGTGACCAGAACTGCACGCAGTATTCAAGGTGTGGGCATACCATAGATTTTATATAGTTGTATTATGATATTTTCTGCCTTATTTTCTATCTTTTTTGTAATGGTTCCTAACAGTCTGTTAGCTTTTTTGACTGCTGCTGCACACTGAGCAGATGTTTTCAGAGAACTATCCACAGTGACTCCAAGAGCTCTTTCTTGAGTGGTAACACCTATTTTAGACCCCATATTTTTGTATGTAATATTGGGATTATGTTTTCCAATGTGCATTACTTTGCATTTATCAACAGTGAATTTCACCTGCCATTTTGCTTCCCAGTCACCCAGTTTAGTGGGATCCCTTTGTAAGTCTTCACAGTCTGCTCTGGACTTAACTATCTTGAGTAATTTTGTACCGTCTGCAAAAGGTAACTTGGAAAAATTAATGTTCCATTTGTTTGTGAATGTGCGGTTCGTGCTCCCTCTTATTTCAAGTGGTGTTGAGCTTAGTGGAAGTTCTAGATCCTGTGAAAGCACTGTCTCATATTCAAGAGCTTCCCTCTACTAGTCATCAGCTATATTATTCTCATGACACATAGTTGTTGTGGATGCTGAGGCAATTTCTCAGGCAGCAAAAGCTGTTCCTGTGCAGATCTTTGAATATCAGGACTAAGACCTTGAATTGGACTTTGTATTCAATGAGAAGCCATTGCAGAGTAGAGCACTGAGGTGATACTTTCATGGCAACTGGTGTTACTTAGCAGATGGGCAGCTGTACTTTGTACCAGATACAGCTTTCTCAAGATGTGTAGTTTTATTCAAAATTATAATGAGTTACAGTAATCAAGCCTGATGTCCAGATCTGTCTTTGAAATGATGGGGCACACTCTTCCGGCTAGTCACAGATGAAACAAAGTGCCGAGTCCATGGGTGCTCCGTGGCTGGAGCACTCATGGGGAAAAATTAGCAGGTGCTTCGCACCCACTGGCAGCCAAGCTCCCCCCGCCTCCTCCTCGCCTCCTCCTTCCCCGAGCATGCCTCCTCCCTGCTCCTCCACCTACCTCCCAGTGCTTCCTGTGCGGCCACCACCAAACAGCTGTTTGGCAGCACTTTGGACTTTCCGGGCGGGAAGGGGGAGGAGCGGGGAGGAGGTGGAGAAGAGGTGGGGCAGGGGTGGAGACTTGGGGGAAGGGGGTGGAATGGAGGCAGGGATTTTGGGGAAGGGGTGGAATGGAGGCAGAGTGAGGGTAGTGCAGGGGTTCTTGTTCTCTTTGAATTCTTTATAAGTTCTCAGAAAGATGACCCTAGGAAGAAGGGACCACAACTAATTGAAGGCTGCCTGACTCTTATTTCACTGGCTAGGAAATCAGTGCACCAACTTACAGTCTGACATAGAGGCAATGTAGAATAGGCACAGATGACATTTCAGCCTGTGTTTTGTCACCGACTTCCTCAATGGTTTCATGTAAACATTGAATAAGAGAGGGTACGGATTCTCAAACTTTTTCATGTTATGGACCATCAACTTGCCCATTCATAACTGCGTGTACTATCTCCCCTCTTATTCATGATGCCACATCCTCATAGCAATTACAGCAATTGCCTGCATGTAAAAGTAATAGGAACTAGCACCATGTGACAAGCCATCTCTCCACAGCACATCCCTGAGTTTTTAATGGACTATAAATCTGAGATAGGAGACAGGCCTGAGCCCTGTGGAACTTTAAGGTGGATTCTGTGAAGATGAAAGAACTGTTGTTGACCATCACAGTCGTGGAGGTGCAGTCTGAGTCAAAGGGCTCCAGACATTTGAGGACGTTTCTGCGGCAGTTTTACAGCCAACTGGGTGTTCAGTTTTGTTACTGAATGCAAATGCGGATTTGCTAATTAACACAGGTCTGAACTGGATTCCAGATACTGATCCAAGATCTGATCTCAGAAGGATCAGCAAAGTTTATATACCTCAGGCATATATATAGGCAAAACCAAACCACCAGATTAAGAACTGCTTTCCTTACAAAGCATAGCTGTCTTGAGTTTTACTCTGTTCTAATTTGAATGTTAGAGATTTTACATTACATGCCACTTTTCCAATACAAACACCTACAACTGCTTTCCAGTTGTTTCTTAACAGAAGACATTAACATATCTATTGTCAGTGCAAAACTGAAGCGATACCCTCCTCCCATCATAAATCTTAAGAATTTTGAACTAACTCAATATTCCACTCAAGAGGGAAAATATTGCATCTGCCCAAAAGACTTCAATTATTAGATCATATTTCTCAAATAAAACTAGGAAAGGGCCACCTCATCATTCATTTGGATATTTTGATCAATCTTCTGTATCATTTTTCCCAGCACAGCACAATGCATCATCTCTAATGCTTCATTTGGATCTCCTCAATAAAGTTATTCTTCTTCCCCTTACAATAATTCTGATGTGAGAGATTAAGTTAAATTTCTAACATCAATAAATCCAACAATAAATGCAGTGAAGCTCTAACAGAAACATCTACTCCCACCTCTTTAGAGATGTCTTTCATCACTGCCTCCCAAAAGATGTTTATTATTGGACAGGTTCCTTACCATTTGTAGGAAAACACCCTCTGTTGTACCATGGTGATTTAAGATAACTGGATTTGTGCAGTATTCTGAAATTGGATAAGGGTTACTTGACGAACATAATAAAATGTAGCTGTTAGTGTTTAATGTTATAAATAATCCTTTTAGCTATGGTGAGTCAAAACATGTCATCTTTCCTCACACCATCTTCCACATCACCTTCCTATTTTCTCCATATTTTCCTAAAGGATATCCATTATCCAACAATAAATAATCATAAAATTCCTTTCTCTTTCAAATAACTAATTTACGTAGTCTAAATGCTGACAAATGGAAATAAATTTACTGTTTCTCCAGCAACACATACTTTATTTGAAAATGAATTTAATTGTAGAGATTCCTTTTTTCCTAGCTGATGAAAAGATTTTTTTTTCCAAGTACATGCCACATACATCTCCAAGAACAACCAATACCACATTTACCACATCAGAAATTGTATAGCTGGAAAACTGGATTATACCAAAGTGATCTTTTGATGGATATTTTGATTTATTTTAAATGTGTATATACAACAGCAATTGTTTTGTTATTTTTAATTTATTAATTTATCTATGTTTATATTGCTGTAGCACTGAGAAGAATCTGGGCTCCATTATGCAAACAATATTTAGAGTTTCCTTGTGAATTCTATTAGTTTTTGAATGCTCTATTCCTTTTCTTTTAAATACTGTATCTAATCACACCAAACTTGACTGAGTCAATAATGGTTTTTGCTTCTTCAAGTGGTTGCACCTATGTCCACTTCAGGTATGTGTACGCTCAGAGCACAAAACCAGAGATCTTTTTCCCAAATTGGTACCTGTTGGGGTGGCACATGCACCCTCCACACACTCATCCTGTTAGCCAATAGTCTAAAGAGGTGGAGCTGCCCTGAGTCTCCCTCAGTTTGTTCTCACCGCCCATGGACAATAGTTGGAACCTGTGTGCCTACTCGCTCAATCTGTCTTTTCTTCTCTTAGATAAACTTTATAAAATGTAGTAAATAGTTAGATTAGTTGTTTTAGTGTTAGTTTGGATAGCAGTACTCACTTTTTATAATTTTTTGTTTTGATTGTTGGACTTGTACTTAGCATCATCGACCTTCGATACCAGGGCATACCTAAGTCCCTGGGCTTTATACACTGTTCTGGTTGTAATAAGTCTATGCCAGTCAATGACCTTCACTTCCATTGTTTGAAGTGTTTGGGTGAGGGCACATTTGAGAGAAGTGTCCAGTTTGCAGGGGGTTCAAGACTAGGACCAAAAAATTTAGAGAGGTGAATCTTCATCATGTACGGCTGGAAGCTACCTTGTGGCCTCCCTCGGACCTAGCTGCTCAGTGTGCAGACCCATGGGCTCTGCTCCATGAGGGAGCATGTCTGTGGACATTGCTGTTTCCCCATGTCTGAGGGATTCAGAAAGGAGGCATCATTCTTCCTCCACAATACTGCACAAGAGAGAGAAAAAACAAATCATCTACTTGCTTTGAAGTCAAAGAGATCTTCCTTGTCAACAAGCCTTGATCCCCAGTGGATCCTTCCATGAGTAAGTCATGTGCAAGAGTAAGGGGCCCAACTCTAGCTAGGCGCTCCCCAGTAGCACATACTGCCTTGGCTGCTCAGATAGAGTAGTTCTCTCCAGCACTGTCCTCAGTACAGTTGAGACTGACTCCTTTGCCAGGGCTGTCTATGACATCATCACTCCAGCATGTGGCATATGGCACTCTTGATACCAACAATGCTGGAAGCATATGCAGCAGCCAGTATTGGGTTTACCGTGGTGCCAGTGGCACCGGTCCCAGAGTCAGGAGGGGCCCCGGCCAGCCTGATCCCTGGCCCCCGCCCCTGCTCCACCCCAGCCCCGCCCCTGCTCACTGGAACTGCCCCGCACCTCTTGGGCTGATGGCCATGGTGTCCACCTGTAGGGTTTCAGGCTCCACTCCGGCCACAGCAGCCATCAGGTGTCCCAAGGGAGCCCAGCTAGCCTAGGGCTGGTGGGTACAGCGGCGGTTTAGGGGGAGGAGAAGCCCCAACCCCAGCAGGAGCTGCGGCACTGAAGCCCCCAGCTGCCCTAGTGGCAAAAGCTGCAGAGCTGAAGCCCTGAACCCCCTCTGTGCAGAGCTGGCCTAAGCCCCTCTCTCTCCCGTTTCCCCCTATGTGGAGCTGGCTCTCATTCTCAGGCTGTGGAGAAATTCAGTCCAAATCTACCAACCTTGGTATATTCATTTCTCCCATCATGACACAGCCATGAATGGATTTAGCCGAAGAGGCAGGGTCAGCATTAGCCCCGTTTGGCAGGTGGGATCTAGGGCTGGGATCCAGAGGTTAAGTGACTTTCCCAAGGCTAAGCAGTGAGTCTGTGACAGAGAACCAAACCCAGAACACCTGGCCCCCAGGCCTGTGCCTTAACCACCCACTGGCAAAACCAAAAGTCATCACCTACGATGGGATGGGGAAGAGAAGGGGATAGGGGAAGTGGGGGCCCAGCATGCGGATTCCCTTGGCAGCAGCTGGGGCTCCCCTCTTAAGCAGGCCTATCAAACCCTCACCCTGACAAGCCCCAACTCCTCTGCATCTATACCACCCTGATGAGCCCCCCCAGATACCTTCCCCCCTGAGCCCCAACCACCTACACCTGGACCCCCACCCAAATGAACCCCACCTCTCCTGCACCCAGACACCCTCCCCCCAACCCCCGAGCTCCAACCACTTTCACTTGGCACCACTGCAGACTCCCATTGCCCCTTCACCTGGAACCTCCCTGTGCATCTACATCCCCCACTGAGCTGCCCGCACCTAGACTGCCCCGCACAGAACCCTCTAACCCCCATCTGGATCCCCCCACACTAAGTCCCTCTGCACTTGGATCCTGCTGCCGGGCTGAGCCACCCTGCCCACATCTGGTGTGCCTGGCACAAAAGGAGCAGGGCCCCAGGGTGTTTCTGTGGCAGGCATGGCCCTTGTGCTGTATCAGGGTCAGGTTCAGCCTCACTGCCAAGTCCCTGTCCTGGGGGCAGGGGAGGCTTCAGGATATTCTCCCACTGCAATGGCCTGTGCTCCCCACTGTGATGGTGGAGCTTCCACATTTATTTATTGTAAAAAAAAAAAAAAAAAAAAAAAAAAGGCAGAATTTTAAAATATTATGCACAGAATTTGATGCAGAATTCCCTCAGGAATATGGGGCGCTGTACAGCTGTGATGGTGGGACTGTGAAGGGGGTCCTGGACAGTAGGGGATCTTTGGGTGGGGGAGCTGGGCAGGGGGTATGGTATGCAGAGTGCTGTGCAGTTGTGGTGGGGGGGGTCAGTGGGAAGGGTCTTTGGGCAGAGGGTGCTGGGCATAGAGGCCTGGGTAGAGACTGTCGAATTGTGGAAGTCAACTAATGGCTACGCAGGTGGTGTCGGAGAGAAGGCTTTGGATTCTTTGACCATGGGATGGTGTTCCAAGGAGGAGGAGTGCTAGGCAGAGATGGGCTCCACCTAACGAAGAGAGGGAAGATCATCTTCACAAGCAGGCTGGCCAACCTAGTGAGGAGGACTTTAAACTAGGTTCACCGTGGGAAGGAGACCAAAGCCCTGAGGTAAGTGGGGAAGTGGGATACCAGGAGGAAGCACGAGCAGGAGTGCACGAGAGGGCAGGGCTCCTGCCTCAAACTGAGAAAGAGGGACGATCAGCGAGTTATCTCAAGTGCCTATACACAAATGCAAGAAGCCTGGGAAACAAGCAGGGAGAACTGGAAGTCCTGGCACAGTCAAGGAATTATGATGTGACTGGAATAACAGAGACTTGGTGGGATAACTCACATGACTGGAGTACTGTCATGGATGGATATAAACTGTTCAGGAAGGACAGGCAGGGCAAAAAAGGTGGGGGAGTTGCACTGTATGTAAGGGAGCAGTATGACTGCTCAGAGCTCATGTATGAAACTGTAGAAAAACCTGAGTGTCTCTGGATTAAGTTTAGAAGCGTGAGCAACAAGGGTGATGTCGTGGTGGGAGTCTGCTATAGACCACCGGACCAGGGGGATGAGGTGGACGAGGCTTTCTTCCGGCAACTCACAGAAGTTACTAGATCGCAGGCCCTGGTTCTTATGGGAGACTTCAATCACCCTGATATCTGCTGGGAGAGCAATACAGCGGTGCACAGACAATCCAGGAAGTTTTTGGAAAGTGTAGGGGACAATTTCCTGGTGCAAGTGCTGGAGGAACCAACTAGGGGCAGAGCTCGTCTTGACCTGCTGCTCACAAATCGGGAAGAATTAGCAGGGGAAGCTAAAGTGGATGGGTACCTGGGAGGCAGTGACCATGAGATGGTCGAGTTCAGGATCCTGACACAGGGAAGAAAGGAGAGAGCAGCAGAATACGGACCCCGGACTTCAGAAAAGCAGACTTTGACTCCCTCAGGGAACTGATGGGCAGGATCCCCTGGGAGAATAACCTGAGGGAGAAAGGAGTCCAGGAGAGCTGGCTGTATTTTAAAGAATCCTTATTGAGGTTACAGGGACAAACCATCCCGATGTGTAGAAAGAATAGCAAATATGGCAGGCGACCAGTTTGGCTTAACAGTGAAATCCTTGCTGATCTTAAACACAAAAAAGAAGCTTTCAAGAAGTGGACGATTGGACAAATGACCAGGGATGAGTATATAAATATTGCTCGGGCATGCAGGAGTGAAATCAGGAAGGCCAAATCACACCTGGAGTTGCAGCTAGCAAGAGATGTTATGAGTAACAAGAAAGGTTTCTTCAGGTATGTTAGCAACAAGAAGAAAGTCAAGGAAAGTGTGGGCCCCTTACTGAATGAGGGGGGCAACCTAGTGACAGAGAATGTGGAAAAAGCTAATGTACTCAATGCCTTTTTTGCCTCTGTCTTCACGAACAAGGTCAGCGCCCAGACTACTGCACTGGGCAGCACAGCATGGTGGGGAGGTGACCTCTGTGGAGAAAGAAGTGGTTCAGGACTATTTAGAAAAGCTGGACGAGCACAAGTCCCTGGGGCTGGATGCGCTGCATCCAAGATTGCTAAAGGATTTGTGATTGCAGAGCCATCGGCCATTATCTTTGGAAACTCATGACGATTGGGGGAGGTCCTGGACGACTGGAAAAAGGCTAATGGAGTGCCCATCTTTAAAAAAGGGGAGAAGGAGGATCCTGGGAACTACAGGCCAGTCAGCCTCAGCTCAGTCCCTGGAAAAATCATGGAGCAGGTCCTCAAGGAATCCATTCTGAAGCACTCAGAGGAGAGGAAAGTGATCAGGAACAGTCAGCATGGATTCACCAAGGGCAAGTCATGCCTGACTAATCTAATTGCCTTCTATGACGAGATAACTGGCTCTGTGGATGAGGGGAAAGCGGTGGACGTGTTGTTCCTTGACTTTAGCAAAGCTTTTGACACGGTCTCCCACAGTATTCTTGCCAGCAAGTTAAAGAAGTATGGGCTGGATGAATGGACTATAAGGTGGATAGAAAGTTGGCTAGATTGTTGGGCTCAACGGGTAGTGATCAATGGCTCCCGGTCTAGTTGGCAGTCGGTATCAAGTGGAGTGCCCCAAGGGTCGGTCCTTGGGCTGGTTTTGTTCAATATCTTCATAAATGATCTGGAGGATGGTGTGGATTGCACCCTCAGCAAGTTTGCAGATGACACTAAACTGGGAGGAGAGGTAGATACGCTGGAGGGTAGGGATAGGATACAGAGGGCCCTAGACAAATTAGAGGATTGGGCCAAAAGAAATCTGATGAGGTTCAACAAGGACAAGTGCAGAGTCCTGCACTTAGGATGGAAGAATCCCATGCACCGCTACAGACTAGGGACCGAATGGCTCGGCAGCAGTTCTGAAGAAAAGGACGTAGGGGTTACAGTGAACGAGAAGCTGGATACGAGTCAACAGTGTGCCCTTGTTGCCAAGAAGGCCAATGGCATTTTGGGATGTATATGTCGGGGCATTGCCAGCAGATCAAGGGACGTGATCCTTCCCCTCTATTCGACACTGGTGAGGCCTCATCTGGAGTACTGTGTCCAGTTTTGGGCCCCACACTACAAGAAGGATGTGGAAAAATTGGAAAGAGTCCAGAGGAGGGCAACAAAAATGATTAGGGGACTGGAACACATGACTTATGAGGAGAGGCTGAGGGAACTGGGATTGTTTAGTCTACAGAAGAGAAGAATGAGGGGGGATTTGATAGCTGCTTTCAACTACCTGAAAGGGGGTTCCAAAGAGGATGGCTCTAGACTGTTCTCAGTGGCAGCTGACGACAGAACAAGGAGTAATGATCTCAAGTTGGAGTGGGGGAGGTTTAGGTTGGATATTAGGAAAAAAATTTTCACTAGGAGGGTGGTGAAACACTGGAATGTGTTACCTAGGGAGGTGGTGGAATCTCCTTCATGTCAAGGTTCCTTCCCCACCCTGAACTCTTGGGTACAGATGTGGGGACCTGCATGAAAACCTCCTAAGCTTACTTTCAGCAGCTTAGGTTAAAACTTCCCCAAGGTACAAATTAATTTTATCCTTCGTCCCTGGATCTCCACTGCCACCACCAAACTCTAACTGGGTTTACTGGGAAACGTAGTTTGAACACGTCTTTTCCCCCAAAATCCTCCCAACCCTTGCACCCCACTTCCTGGGGAAGGTTTGGTAAAAATACTCACCAATTTGCATAGGTGAGCACAGACCCAAACTCTTGGATCTGAGAACAAAGAGAAAGCATTCAGTTTTCTTAGAAGACTTTTAATAGAAGTAAAGAAATCACCTCTGTAAAATCAGGATGGTAGATACCTTACAGGGTAATTAGATTTAAAACATAGAGAATCCTTCTAGGCAAAACCTTAAGTTACAAAAAAGACACACAGACAGGAATAGTCATTCTATTCAGCACAGTTCTTTTCTCAGCCATTTAAAGAAATCATAATTTAACACATACCTCGCTAGATTACTTACTAAAGTTCTAAGACTCCATTCCTAGTCTATCCCCAGCAAAAGCAGCATACAGACAGACACAGACCCTTTGTTTCTCTCCCTCCTCCCAGCTTTTGAAAGTATCTTGTCTCCTCATTGGTCATTTTGGTCAGGTGCCAGCGAGGTTACCTTTAGCTTCTTAACCCTTTACAGGTGAGAGGATTTTTCCTCTGGCCAGGAGGGATTTTAAAAGGGTTTACCCTTCCCTTTATATTTATGACACCTTCCTTAGAAGTTTTTAAGGTCAGGCTTGACAAAGCCCTGGCTGGGATGATTTAGTTGGGGATTGGTCCTGCTTTGAGCAGGGGGTTGGACTAGATGATCTCCTGAGGTCCCTTCCAACCCTGATATTCTATGATTCTATGATTCATAGCAGGTCCTGGGGCACTGGGCATAGGGATCTGTGGGGGAAGTCTCTGGGTGAGGGGGTGCTGGGCATACGGGCAGCGCACTGGGCAGGGGGGCAGTGTGGAAGGGGCATGCTGGCCGTGCAGGGCTGGGTGGGCCAGTATGTGTCTAGCAGTTGTGAGTTTGTAAACAGTGCCCTTGTGCTGGGCTGAGTGGGGCCACTCCTGCTGTGCTCACCTCATTGCCCCCAACCAGCCCCTCGCTCTGTGGACCACCCCCCATCACATGCCCTACTTCCCCAATCACATACTCATGCCCTATTTCCCCAATGGGGGCCCACAAATATGTTTGGTGCTGGGCCCACAAAAAGTTAATCCGGCCCTGGCAGCAGCTAAAGACTTATTTTGCCTTTTAGTCCCAGACTCCCTGATTTTACAGGAGGTTGAGTTATCAGTTCCAGCTACTTCTTCAAAAACTCCAGTACTGTCTACATCTTTGCTGCTGTACCACTCGACTCTGGCTTTGGTGCAGCAAATGTCAGTACCAACAACGAGCAATACCTATGTGCAGCTGCAACCTAACTGTTTGGTACTCTCCCTGGATAAGCCTCTGATGCTTCTCCCTGTACCCACCACATCTGATTACAGATCTCAATTGCCAATCTGTTCTACATAGCCTGGCACTGCACCTCCATAGCCCTCTGACTATTCCTACTCTTCTTTGGAGTCAGAGTTGGGATCATACACAACCCAGTCCTGTTATAGGAAGTCTCATAATTCACCGTCCCCCTCGTGGAGATCTAGATCTTGGTACTGACGCTCTATCAGGAGCAAGTCTAGAGACAAGGGCCCATAGGATATTTTTAACTAGGATCCAGTACCTTATTAGTGGACATTCTGGAACCCATATGGGGCATGTCACCAGCTTCCCATGTTTCCCTGGTACCTTGCTTGGCTAAGTTACCCCTGAGGAAAGGAGGGATGCCGATCGAATTCCAGAGCTCTTATGGCCGGATCCAGGCCCAGCTGACTGAGCCTCATTGCACTCACCTGCTTAACAGGGGAGCCCTAGCTACTGCCAAGGGGATCCGCATGCTGGGCCCCAGCTTCCCCTATCCCCTTCTCTTCTTCATCCTCTCTGCAACAGGGTCAAATTGTCATTTTCAATTCAGGATGATTATAAGACATACTGTAAATGGGGTGAGCTACCCTTATGCCTCTCCTCATGGCCAAGTGTGGCCCTGTCTTTTCAGAGAATATCCTTCTGGATTACATCCTGTATCTTCTTATGCTATGAGACTGCTAAGGTTTCCTCAAACTGAGAGTTTCAGAACATTTTACAAGAGCACAAGCATTCTGGGTTAGGTGATGTTTTCAGGGCTGTAACCTGGTCATTGGTACATATTTTCACTAACAATGTGCTATCTCCCAAGCAGGGGCAGCTCTACCAATTTTGCCGCCCCAAGCTGTCGCCGCCGAATTGTCGCTGGCCCAGAAGAGCGGTGGAGCTGCCGCTGAATTGCCACGGGAGGACACACACTGCCGCCCCATTCTCAGTGCCGCCCCAAGCACCTGCTTGGAAAGCTGGTGCCTGGAGCTGACCCTGCTCCCAAGCCTCAAGAGTTTATGCCAGATTTGGGAGATCTGTCTTGCAGTCCTTGTGCAGGTAGACTCTGAAACCCTCCACCTTGTCAAACTGCTTGGGAGCCACCTGAAGGGGAATGGATGTGTGTAGGACATCTCAAAGAACAACAGTTACAGCACAGGGTTTTTCTGTCTTCTCAGTCAATCCAAACTGAAGAGGTAATGACAAAAATTCAAACAGAATGGGCAGGAAAGTTACACCACCCTTCTGCTAGGTAACTAAACTCTCAAGTCTGCAAAAACATACACTGGGACTACTCATGTACTTAAAGTTTAGTCTGTGCCTGAGACTTTGTAGGATCAGAACCCTAGGTCAGGATACAAGTATAACTCCAGTAGTGCAGATAATAAACCAGGAATCACATATACTGTAAAAAATTCAGACCTAACACAGCTATAATGTGATGACCGACAAAAGAAGGCGCCCAACCTAGCCAAGGCAAGGGCAGAGTTTCTGAACAGAGGGAGGAGCTTTGCTCTTACAAGGTGAAGGGGAAACAGTAATAATTTATGCTGATGGTTTACAGTCAAACGATCCCTCTGGTTAGCGAAACGACCCGCCCGGCTTTACTACGCTCCACCCACGAACTCCACGCTCCGGCTTCGCGCTGCGGAGCCCAGGCGAATACAACCAAGCGCCTCGTTTCGGCCTCCGCAGACGATTGGATGGACTCGCGGTCACAGCCCAGTGCGCCCCGCCCCTTCATTCAGCGGAGTCGCCGCCCGGCAGCCGCGCGCCGCTCTCGCCCGCTGAGGAGCGCGCGCCGCTGGGTGCGTGTGGGCTGGGGCAAGCACCCGCCGTCCGGGGCGAGCCCCGCTCCACAGCCTGCGCCGAGGCGCGAGCTGCGGGCTCCCTCCCCTGGGCTCGCCCCAGCAAAGGCTCCCCGCGCCCTCGCTCCAGCAGCCGCTGAAGTTCAGTCCAACTCTGCCGCGCCTCCTGCGGAGCCCGGCCGGTCCCTGCGCCCCTCGCCGGGTGGGCTCCCTCTGCAGGCGCGGCGCCCCGGTCGCCTGCTCCCCGGCGGCCCCCTGCAAGGGAGCGGGTGCTGCCGCGGTCCTCCCTCCACCCCCAGTCTCTCCTCAGCCCTCAGCCCGGCCCGGCTGGGTGCTGCGGGACATGAGCCTCTCCTCGGCGCCGGCTCCTTTCGCCTTCGCTTTCGTGCTGTGCTTGGCCGCGGGGCAGTCGGTCCCCATGAGACAGGTGGGTCCGTCCGCGTCCGTCCCGGCCAGGCGCCCCCACCGGCTGGGGCAGGGGGCGCGGGGCTAGCTGCAGGGCAGGCGCTGGGGGGGCTGCGGGGGCTCTCGGCGCTCACGCGCCCGCCCCCTGCCCCCCGGGGTATTCGGGGACCCAGCTCGTGGGGGAGTCGCGTAGTTACAGTTTCTTCCCTGATCCTTTTGTGGCCCCCGCCTCAGAGCGGCCACTTGCTGGGGGGATGTGGTGCGTCAGCGGGAACGGGGGGGCTCTGCTTTCAGTCCCATCCCTTTGCTAAAACTGCCTGAGTGTACACAAGGAGTCAAGGGTCCTTCCCTGCATCCCCGCCCAGGGCTGGCCCTAGACCAAATGGCGCCCCCCCCCCCCGATTTGTTAAACTTTTGAATACCTTATTTTTATTGCATTCACGACTTTGATGCACGCTTTACATGCATGTTTTAGCCCTGTCATATAAGATGATAAATTTCCCTTTTGTCGCTTGCAACAAAAACAGCACCCCGAGCCTAGTATCCCAGATGGTCGCCTGCCCCTAAATCCAACCCTGTCCCAGCTGCTTGGTGCCCCTTGGTTCAAGAGAAGAAGCCACATCGTTTCCTTCAGCCATTGGATGGCAAGGAAACCCGACCCCTCTGCTTCTTAGCTCAGTGCTGACTTATTCACCGCTCCCTTGGTTTGTCCAGAGCTAGCTTTCCATCAAGTTCTGTTCATTCTTCCTTGTGGCTGTGTGCATTGGGATGTGCCTGGGCTCAGTGTCCACAGACCTAAGCCTGGCTACTAAGGAATGACTGGGAGGTGGAAGGGAAGGTGAGTGTGGAGTATTCTGCCTTGTTATCCAGTGGAGGAAAACTTTTAGCGGTCTCTTGGGGCTTGTCTTGCAAATTGGAGTTGAAACAATTAAATAAATTGTAATTCACACCTCTAGTTATTTTGGTGCTAGTCTCCCTGAGGACACTCTTATTTCAGATTAAGAATGCCAGCTGTATTTCAATGTAATTTAAGTAGGTAACAAAATTGATTTAAATTATATTTAGGCTTGGAAGGGTAAGATTTTTATTATCTGTGGTGTTCTAGATATGTTGGTCCCAGGATAGTAGGGCTAGTCTACGCTGGCAATGCTAAAGCGCTGCTGTGGAAGCGGTTTAGCGTGACTTGTGTGGTCCGAGCTCAGCCCTGCGAGAGAGGTCTCCCAGTGCTCTTTTAAAAAAACAAAAAAACTCCACCTCAACGAGGGGTGTAGCTCCCAGCGCTGGGGCAATGTTTACCTGGCGCTTTACAGCGCTGCAACTTGCTGTGCTCAGGAGGGTGTTTTTTCACACCCTTGAGCGAGAAGGTTGCAGCGCTGTTAATTTCCAGTGTAGACAAGCCCTTAGACTTTATCTACACTGCCAATTGAACAACACAACTTTTGTCGTTCACAGGTGCTTAAAAAAGCCCCCCCCCCCCCCCCCAAAGACACAAGTTTTGCTGTGGCAAGGGGGCAGTGTAAATGGCTCATTGTCAGCAGGAGTGCTCTCCTATCGACAACGCAAACCCCACTCGTAGGAGGTGGAAGTATTTTGTCTGAAAAAGTGCCGACAAACCACTTTTACACTGCCTGACTTTTAATGACGCGGCCATGTCACTAAAAGCTGTGTAGTGTAGACAAACCCTAGTTTCCCAGACCTGAAGGAAGCTTATCTCTCTCACCCAGCACAAATTTTTCCAATAAAAGATATTACCTCACCCACCTTATCTCTAAGATTTTTACCAGTAAGCTTCAGTAAATATCAATTTCACCACACACACACAGACTGATGAAAATATATTTAATTATCAAAATGTACAGATAAGAAATAAATTAAAAAATGTAGCTTGAGAAGTTATTAGTTTGATTTTAAGGCTATTTACTTTGCCAGTGTCACATGCCAAAATACATAAATTTGTGTTGTAATGGTTATAAAGCTTTAACTTTTTAAATGTTATCATCCATTATTTTAAATGTTATCATCCATCGCACTATTGTCTGGTTCCACAAAAAATTTTTAACCGTGAAAATGTAAATAGATAAAAATGCTTAAACATAAGCATTGATATTATCCATTGAAATTATAAAAGAAATCAAATTCTGTCAAGTCTAATTATATTGTAATAGGTCACTCTTAATCTGATATACAAGTGCCCAAACACAAATTTGCACCAAAATAACTAGAGGTATGAATTGCAACCGATTTAATTGTTTCAGTTCTAGGTTGTATGTAGATAAATCCTTAATCCATCTTTATAGCCATAATATAGTACTCCTATTGTGACATAATTGAAAAATAGCTCCTGTTCAGATTGTAAAAGGGCAGGATCGGAACACAGGACAGGAACAAGTGATATTATTACCTTATTTGCACAGTCCCAATGTTGTATTTTACAGATAAAGAAAAAGAAGATCCAGGTCCTGACAAGCTTGCAATCTAAATGGGGTGAAAGAGATGTAACAGAGAAGTAAAATGACCAAGTTAAAATCTTGTTAGTCCCAGGGTAACTCTTTATTCCACCCTACTCCTGGATTAAATATATGTTTATGTTGTGATATGAGCTAAATTAAACCATCATCAGGTGATGCATGAGAGCAGGGCTGGATTGTTAGCGGTGGAAGGTCCTGAAAGAAGTGAGTTTTACAGAGGGATGTGGTAGAGAATGAGACTGCTTGAGATACTGGAGGGTTTCGAAAATGCAAGTAGGAAACTCTCTCCCTAATGGTGAGGGGTGGCTGTGGCACTGGGCCTGTGATTGATACATATCTCAAATATTTTTCTTTAGAAAAGAAAGTGTAGCCGTTATGTTGGAGACCTGAAAATTGACCTGATGCAATGCTGTCTTCCTGAGTCTCCAGTCAAATTACTCTAGCTCGTCTTCTGGCAACAGCAAAGTGAAGTGGGTGAAGTTCTGTTTGGTTTTGCTGCTGATGTTTAGAACCCTATGTGCAGCTGTGAAAATGACGATCATGTTAATCTCTGTTCCGTGGAACAGCTCTGAACAGTAGTTGGGGCGAGCTCTGGAGCTCGGTACTGTGGTAGACCCGGTGTAGGCAGGACCTGCGATATGCGGAACTCTGAAAGTATGGATGAGGAATTAATAAAATGCAGAATAAAATGAGGCAAGTGGTGGGACAAGAGAGCAGGAAATAGGGGGTGATATTATTGAAGTGACGAACAGAATAAATTACTGCAGCATGTTGAAGGGACAACAGAGCGGGGAGAAGAGGCTGGGGAGAAGAAGGCTTCAGTAATTCAGGTGACAGAACGAGGGCATGTTAGCAGTAGGAACATAAGGGATACAGTTGGTAAGAGGTTGGATGGGCGGAAGAGGAAATGAAGATGAGATTGTGAGCATTCATGGTAGGGAAGAGTGGAGAAGAATAGAAGTAAGGAAGATGCTTTGGGATGGAAGATGTATGCATTTACTGCAGCTACTCAAACTAAGTGTGGGGCTTTTCTTCAAAGCAGAAACTGAAGACTCTGTGCAAAACAACTCTCTTGCCACCCCAGTAATTGGATTGTCCTGGCCATTATTTAAGGCTTTCCCCCTAATGAAAGCCTGTATATAAACACACACACGTGTATTACAACTTTTCTCTGTAATCTGTAGTAGCAACTGAACTTCAGTTTTCCTCTCTAGTTCTCCTACATCCTGATACAGTATTTGGCTGCTGCTAGCATGTAGTACAGGATGAGGGAATTTAGTGCATAACTGCAATACTCTGAGAAATGGGAGAACTCATAATGCCACAGGGCAAGACTGAGCTTGTGAGCAGGACATAGATGGTAGAGAGGCAAAGTGAAATGTGTGGTTCCTTCAGAATGAGTCAGAACAAATTCTCATTGGGCTGGAAAGAAATGGGGTTGGTTTGGGAAACCAGGTATCACTGGTTTCCTCTTGGTTGCCCATTAATTTTAAGGTTAGTAACATTGTCTGTCAAAACATGCATGTTAAAAACTTAAGCCCTATTGGGTTCCATCTGGTCTGACCCCAGGGCAATGCAGGATATTTCCTGTTGTACACTTCCTCATGTTGTGTCCAGTTCTAAATGTCCACAACTGTGTGGCTTTCACAATTTTCCTTGGCAGACAGTTCCATTACCGAAGATTTTGCTGCCATGAATCTTTCCTGATTGATATTCAGTGGAAATGTTCTCTTTAACTCCATCCCATTACTCAGTTATTTTATTTTGGTAGTGCCTAAGGACTGACTGAAAAGGGGTGTCTGAGAGCTAGACATTGTACAGACACAGAGTAGTAGGCAGTGCCAGTCCCAAAGAGCTTACAATGTAAATAGACAAGATAGACCCAGGATAGGGAGACTGAGCAATTTGATGGTGCAATCATCATGGCAGTGTCTTTGTTTATTTTTTAAGCTCTTCTTGGTTGGGGTTTTGTTAGGAGGGGGATCAGCTAAATGGCAAGATGAGAGAGGAGGGAACAAGGGGGATAGTACAGTGGAGAACAGAGAGGAAGCCTGTCCACTACCCTAAACGCTTTCTCGCCATCTTATTCTTGAGACCTGTTTATTTTTTTTCTGTGGCATTGAATGTAGTGAAACAGTAAGGAGCTGGTACTGAGCTTCTACTGTGAGTGGCCACTTTGCTATCACGTACAATCCTGCATCACCTGCAGATCATTGCTGTCTGAGCAGATTACAGATTCATAAAGTCACAAATAGTTTGTGTCCTGAGTCCTTCAAAGACCACCTTCTCTCCCCCAGGTAAAACCAGGTGAAGCCAATGGTCCTTTAGGGGCAGGGCATCTTCAGGGAAGTGTCTTTGACTCTGGCACACACTTACCTGTAGATTCACTAGAGCCCAGATCGGGGGTGGGGGGCTGGGAACAGGGCAGGAGGGCTATACTGCAAAACCAGGCTTTTTTAGGGATGGGTGGTAGACTGGGTGGGTCTCGGACCTGGACACTAGCTTCCATTTGTATGTATTTGACAGATGCTCTCGGTTCTGGGCAGGGATAGATCAAATAAATGAAGTGAGAATATTAAGCAAATGTCTTGAGGAAGCAGAAGGGGAAACTGTGGCACTAACATTAATCCTTTCCATCGTCCTTTTCAGTCAGTGATTCTGTGCTTCAACCCATCCTGGCATCTGTATTTGTAACATTTAAATGTGTTTGTAAACTCCTGGAGAGATGCATGTAAACACACAGTATAGTTCAAGTGAAAGGTTACAGATCTTGTTCTCTTCTCTGCTCTTATTCCTGAGGCTCCTTATGCTGAAACAGACAGGCATGCTGCGTTAGTATCAAGCTCCACATTGCCTTAGTAAGTCAAAACTGGGCACATGGTACCTGTTGTTCTGCAGCTCCTGGGATTTCTAAGCCTGATGTCTGGTTTGGAGGACTGAGCAGCACCTGCTCAGCTCCAGTATGGCTCCATGAAGAGACTGATAGTGGGTGCAGAAGTAGTTAGTGCTTGCCACTCATCCCTCCCTTCCCACCCCCCCAAAGACCACCATTTAAACTATGATCCAACAGCTTGCTAACCCAGTGAGCACCATCCATCTCTGCTTTAACTGCAGCGTAGGTTTCTAGTTGCAGGTAGGTTTTATGAACATCCCCTCTCTAAATCTTGACATTCCACTGGTAGAGATGCAGCTTTTAATGAAGCTATTTAAAAGTTGCATTGGGATTTGATTTGGGCAACACTTGATGCAAAAATCCCAGTTGTACACTTGCATGAGTTCCTGAGTTCTGTCACATTCACATTTACCTTCCCTCCCCGAGAACTGGATAAGGAGTCTTCCCTTCTCTGTGTGGATAAGTAAACTTCTCTGATTGCAAGACACACTCCTGCCTGCTGCTGGTTCCTGGATGGATGAGCTGGTCAAAAACCAGTAAAAGGGAGTTGGAGTGCATGGGCTGGAGATCGGGGAGGGTTTTCAGGAGCAGGAACAAAGTGCAAGACTTGCTCCCAGCAAGAGCCTTGACCAACCCTGTCTCCCCCTTGGCGAGAATCACTCTACACTAGCAATTTTCTTCAACTCCCACACTGCAGCCTCACTAGTGCTAGTGTACACTGGTAACCAGTGCCTTAATTATTGTGGACTGGTCTACAACAGTGCTCCCCTCGTTACTACCACCAGTAGAGCTACATGCTGGCAGTGGGGCAGTTTTGAAGAAAAAAGCTAGGGTGAACCAGGCAGGGTGGATAAAAATTAATCATTTTAAAAATGTGTTTTTTAATTTTAAATTTGACTTTTGGTTAAAATTTAAATACAAGTTTATTTTTTAAAAATCAACCTTATATAAAGGCCTACATTTACTATTGAAATCCCTTCAATTAAATACAAAAATAACATTAAGCAGTGTATGTTTGCTGCCAAGTAATAAAGAAAGTCAGACCACTGAACTGATGGAAGTCACTGATTTATCACTTCAACAAATGCTGGTTCCAGGTGCTTAATCAGCTTTTGGTATCGGTAGAGAATTATGCAGGTACAGGGTATATTTTCTTCATTTCAGTTTATTCAGGTAGTTCAGTTCAATGGCTGGATCATTCAAAATAAGAAACCAATTAAGAGTTGAAAAAGCAGGAAAACTTGTTATCCTCTTCCAATCTATGAATAAAAACTAGGCGTGAGAGGATGAGGTATACTAATTCTCAGTCTTGAAGGACATGGTGACCAGAAACCATCCAATCAATTAACGAATTACAGATAATACTACTTTTGTTTAATAAATCAATTAGTTTTAAATGCAAAATGTGTTTTGATAACATACTTTTTTCTTGTGTCCAGCACATTTAAGGTATTTTAATTTTTATTAATTGTAATTTAAATGTGTTTTGTGAATATGTAATTGAATTTGAATATACAAATCCAGCTTGAGACAAATCACAATTTAATCTAGCAAATAAGAAATGCATCATTTATCATTTTCCAACACAGTACAAAAATTTAAAAATTAAGAATCTGAATAAATGTAAGCAAAGCTATATAATTGTCCAAATAACTGAATATGATTATAGTGTTTCCTCCTAGCTAGCGAAAAGAAGCTAAAGTTTAGTGTAAAGGCTATTTTAGTTACAAACCAATAGTTTTTAATGGTTACCAACCACAGAGAATCTGCCTTTTTTTAGGAAAATAACTACAAGTACAGATACAAAATGCTATTAAAATCAGTTATTTAATTCAGTGTTTCAAGGTCTCTGATACTCTGTCCTGTTTCTTACTTATCTATATCTAAAGAGCCAGTTCCTGGTTGATGTTCCTCCTTGGAACCAGGCACTTTCTTGGGAGTTAAACATTCTTTCACATTAAAGTATTTATATAACACTTTTAGTCAGTATAAATCTGATGGTACTGTTACTTACAAATGACAAATCCACATATGAGTTAATGCATGGCATCCTGAAAGAGGGTTAACTGAAACCTTTATGCTGAACCTTAATGTATTCTTTATCTCACTTTTTACAGAAACTATATTTTAGTGATGTTTTGGAGAATTTACAAAAAATTACCAACAGCATATTTGTGCCGTGAAGCCAGGTGCTTAAGAACCACAAATTCAATTTGTGTAGGCCTCAAAGAGAAATTATAACTTAATGTTTTAGAAATTTCTGAAATTGCCTGAAATAGTTTTTCTATTGTGACTTTTTAAAAAGAAACTCCTGATATCTTGGGTCCTACAAGGATTAGAAGCAAGTGCAGTGTTTCCTGTAGGAGATCTTGAAATTGCCCCGTTCTGTTGATATCTATCTCCCATTTCTAGTCCTAATGAGTAGCAAGTTATTGTACTCTAAATCTGTCACAGGATCAGACCTGTATTTCCCATCCTGCTACTTGGATCTGTGTAATGAGTGAAAGAAGTAGCAAATGCTTTGTATATAAATTGGCAGGTTCTTAAAGCTGTTCAGAAGTTGGACATGTTAGAAATAGTCCTGTTTGAGATGAACTAGTGGCAAAGTACAGGTGATAAATGTACGTTCTGCAATGGATTACATGGATATTTCCCTCCTTCATATAGGAGGTATGTATTTTGGGGAAAGGGTTCTTTCTGAATGACTGTGGAAATGAAGTTTTGATGGATTGAAACCTCCTGCTCTGGGAAGAAGCTATCGGTTCAGCTGCTGTATAGTTTGGCTAAGCAAACTGAGTCTGAGTTACAGGACAAGTATAAGGGTTGGTTACTGATGGCTGATTAAGTTTTAAATGGTCCTGTATCACGTCCTGTTCCTGTGAGCCAGATTAGCTAAATGAAGCTTTAATTTGCTGTGTTGATGTTATGTCCTCCAAATAGCTGGCTATTCAGTAGGAGCTGTTATCTCTGACATCACGGCATCTTTATTTGTTTATTGCTCAGGGCAGTCCTTGGAAAAGGGAATGTTTCCTTCTGCAATGTCCTAGGTTGCCAACCCAATGAATTAAAGTATTCCATCTTTTTGTGTTCAGTGTTTATAAACATATAATGGTTTAATAGAGACGGGGGTATGGAAACTTTATTAATAGGGTTGTCTCCATGCATGGTATCTTGAGGCAAGGTATTAGTTCCATTAGTCTTAGGCTTAATGCAGGTAACTTTACACAGTAGCAAATACCTTGTTGCTAGAGGGAAAAGGTGGATGAGGTAATATCTTTTATTGAACCAAAATCTGTTGGACTAAAATCTGTTGAGAGAAACATGCTTTCAAGCTACACAGAGCTCTTCTTCCTACCTGGGAAAGGTACTAAGGGTATGTCTATGCAGCAAAGGAAAAACATATAGCTGGCCCATGCCAGCCGACTCGGGTTTGTGGGGCTCGGGCTACAGGACTGTTTCATTGCTGTGTAGACTTCTGGGCTCCAAGCTCTAGGACCGTGTGTGGTGGGAGGGTCTGAGAGATTGGGCTACAGCCTGAGACCAGAAGTCTACACTGCAATGAAACAGCCCTGCGATCCCAAGTCAGCTGGCATGGGCCAGTTGTAGGTTTTTCTTTGCTGCGTAGACATACCCAAAGAGCATCACAGCTACATACAAGATTGAACAGATAGAATATGTGCTAACTACTTAGTATAAGGGACCATTCAAGGTGAAGTGGCCTGTTAACACCCCAGTAGTTTAGGGCAAAAAGAGGGTTAGTGGGTTACAGATGTCTGTAATAGAGACACTGGATTTATGGCTTAAGACTGTGATTTTTAGTATCTAGCGAAGTTATGAATTTACGCTCCCAGGCTCATCTTTTGAAAGTGTTTGTGCAGGTTTTCTTTGAGGATGTGGACTAGTAGGTCAGATATAGAGCGATCACTTTGTCAAAAGAAAAGGAGTACTTGTGGCACCTTAGAGACTCACCAATTTATTTGAGCATAAGCTTTCGTGAGCTATAGAAGTGACCTATAGCTCAGGAAAGCTTATGGTCAAATAAATTGGTGAGTCTCTAAGGTGCCACAAGTACTCCTTTTCTTTTTGCGAATACAGACTAACACGGCTGTTACTCTGAAATTTGTCAAAAGTGTTCACCCACAGGTGATAGTGGTGTTTTTTTTTGTTTTTTAAATAATTTTCCTATGTGAGTTCATTATTGCTAGGAAAACTAACCCAGTCAAAAGCTAACAAAAACTGCATCTCAGAGACATCCTGCATTACCTGTTAGTGAGTGATGCTGAATAGTGTTAAATTCAGCAGCTGGACCCTAACTCTGCTGCCCAGGGAAAGGTCTAACCTCAAGACTTGCATTCCAGATGCTCTCTGCATATCCCACTTCTAATGTCTTCAGTGACCGTATAAGAACACACAAACTTTGCCCAGTCAAGTACTGAAGGTGCTTCTTGCCACAAGCCAGAGGTCACACTTAATTTGCATGCAATAGAGTAGTTTGCAGCTACCCTCATTTTAAATACGGATTTTCAGCCTGAGATGAGGATAGGTCCTGATGTGATACTCCATCTTGATTGGAACAGCCTCTGCTCAGCACATGTCAGAAACTGTAGGTTGTACATCTTGGTGTAAGTGAGGGCAAATGCAGACTGCACTATAAAGCTCTGAGCTACATTTGGCTCCTAGCTGCACTGTAGCCATCCCTGATGTACATATACAGGACAGGATATAAAGAATATCATGAATTTTTAACAGATGAAAATAAACTTATATAATATGGGTTTGGTACTTTTTTTTTTTTAATGCACACTGGTTGGGTTGCCTTGCTCTGTATTTCACGTACCTAGGTTTGGAAAGCTTTGCTTTCACATACCCTGAACAAGGAAATTAGGTGACCCCACTTTCAAATGTGCCCCCGGGTGTCTTGGTCTGAATCTCCCTGGTTTTTGCCTCACTAGCAAAAGAAAAAAGAAACCTCCACCCAACTCTGTGAGGAAAATGTCCAGTATTCAATAGCTTGATGAAAATGGAGCAACCCATAAAGGTATTGCTTTGAAAGACCAATTCTTGTGCTGCAGGTATTCTCCCCGGTAAAGGCAAGCTGATGCTTATCAAGTTTCCATTCTCTGGGGTTACTCTTCTGGTTATTTTCTTTCCATCTAGCTGAAGTTTGGTAAGTCCTGATGCAACTCCTTATTAGTGTGTGTGTTTTGTCTCCATGGAAGTTTTTAAAGATGTTACATTTTGAAGTATAGAGCAGCAACAAACACCTAATACAGACTTTTCATTCAAGTAGAGCTTACTAGGATGGCCTTGTGAGCTACTCCCCCAAAGTTTAATCTGTCACTTACATGAAGGCTCAAATAAATTGGTTAGTCTCTAAGGTGCCACAAGTACTCCTTTTTCTTTTTGGTTAGGGATAGCGGTTGCACAATGTAACGCAAGTTTAGTTCAGAACAGTGTAGTGAGTACAAACAGAGCTAAATAATGGCGGATAGAGAAACTGTAAGTTGCAAATGTGGGAAAGGAAAGATCCATTAGCTATTTATTGCCATTTGACTACAGTCTTACTGCAATTGACCATTGATTGATTTTTTTTTTTTTTGCCTGTTCACTTCTCTCTGCTATAAATTGACTCCTATCTCCTTGCTATTGATTACATTTCATTGTGTATGAGTGTGGGATAAATAGAAGCAATCTGCCTCTTAGTTTTCCCACTTGAGTCTAGACCTCCCTGTTCTTTGCTGCCTCTGTACTGCCACAAGACTTTCACTTCCAAACACGTCCCAAACTGATTTAGGCATTGCAGTGTTGAGGTCTGTTAATGCAATTACATTGCTCTGCTACATGAGACATACAGAATGTGGCTTACGGCTGAGGACCAAGAAGTGCAGCTAAGCCAGGAGGAAGCTCGCTTGCTGGAGCTGCTGTTGGCTGAGCCGGGGGGCCTGTGGTGTGGTTATTTACTGGATGTGTCCCGGAAGGAGTTGGTCCACTTCATAAAGGACTCCACTGCAGAGTGAGCCTGGGTGCTTGGTGCCTGGGTGCGAGCTACCACGCTGCAAAGCCGTACCAGAATTCCTGTCTCGCTGGTGCTGCACTTGCCTGTGTATGTCACTGGGACTTCTGGGGGCATACCTCGTAGTTCTTAGTGCTGCAGTAAGATGAACTGCTCTAATTCTTTCCCACAGAATTGTGGGAGAACTTGTCCGTCTTCTGGGCATGTGTTGGCTGGAGGGAGGAAATGTGGGAAGGGAATGGAGGGCTATCAGCGCTGAGTGATTTAGCCTGTGTCCACACTGCAAAGTGGGTGAGTGTCATTCAGGCTAGTAACTGGAACCTGGGCTCTAACCTGTTTCCCTACTGTGCCAGCTAGCCTGGGTTGAGAGGGATTTTTTTGGATGGGGGGAGGAAGGAGCAGTACCTGAGTATGAGCCCAGGCTAACTCTGCACTGTAGACACTGACATACCCTAAAGGGTGATAGTTCTCTGGAGAATCGGCCTCCTGCTGGCAACGATGCCCTATACAATGAAGTGCAATTTTCTGTTACATGATCATTATGGTGGCAGTTGTGCCTGGCTCTGGCATGTTTCAGTGTGGTTTTGATTGCTTCATGCTGTTCTGCTCAGGTAGCATAGCATCAGGGGGTATACTCATTCCTTGCATTATGTTCCCATCTGGAACTGAAGCTGCCTCTCTTGCTATACCACATATTGCTTTATTTAATTTCAATCAGATTAGTTTAAATTAATCAAATTGTAAATGTAGCCTGAGAATTGTACTGTTTGCTGTCCTGAAAAACAAGATTTTCATTTACGCACACAACCCCCAAACCCTAACTCGGCTGATCACACTCACAGCAAATGCTGCAATGTTGTGAGCTTAAATAACCTTGGACTCTGCAATGACACTGTGACCAGGGTCCGGGGGTGGGAGGCCCAGTCGGGTTACTCAGTTAGGTCAAACTGCAAAGAATGGAGCAGACAATCCCCAAAGTTGGTGGTTACTCCAATACTTAGATCTACCCAGTTAGCCACAAAACAGTTTCTGTAATACCTTATTGGTTATACAGAAGCCAAAACACAGTTCCCTTAAAAGCAACCCAGTCTGTGGGCTCCCTCCCAGACAGCCAAGTCAAATATGAAAGTTCTACCAATCCCAAAGGATTGGACACATTACCTCCCAATTTAATGAATATTCCAGATTTTACCAAATACCTGCTTACAGCCAATTCTTAACTAAACTAAAATTTATTTAAAAAAAAAGTGTATTGGTTAAAAGATCAATATACATACAGACATGTGTACAGTTCTGAGATCAGTTTCATAGTAGAGCTGGTGAGCTTCGTAGTTGCAAAGAGTTATTTCAGAATTAGTTCATATGTTATAGTCCAATGTTCATATCCAAGGTGATCCAGATGGGACTGGAGATCTGTCTTATGACTCAAGCTTCCCCTGCATCAAGCAGATCTGAGATAAAAAGGATCAGGACCCAAGCAACCTTTATACAGTTCCAGGCCTTGTCTTGACAGCACAAAGTCCTTAGGTGAACAATAGGTAATCATCTAGACTTTGAAGTAGACCTATTTCTTAAGCATCATCAGTAATTAGCTACACAGATTAACATGAGGCTTTTGCCTGTTTTCCACCATTTGCAGGTGATCTGCTGTATACTTCAAAGGGAAATCAGTACAGTGATATCACTAAATTTACAGTTCATTTAAATGTTAAAATCTCCTTTTGGTCTCTGAAGTAACAGAATACAGCAGAGACAGGAACTGTTTGATTACATTGTCCATCTCTAACACGTTATATATAAACAACACACACAAACACAAACCTCTACCAATATGTCTCTAAAGTTTGAATTTAGGTCACTTATCATGCAGGATGCTTAACTCTTTCTGGCCATGTGTCAGACACTGGTAAGTTGTTTGGGACAATTACTGAAGTATTGTAGCATATACTTATAAGGAAGGGGATGGAAATATGTAACTCTAGACATTAAAGTATATCCTGACCTTTTAGTCACTATGACTGGCTGGGCTAGGCCCAGAGGCCCTTTGCTGGAGGACTCAGGGTTCTGCCACACTTATCCCAGGAAAGGAGTAGTGGACCTAAGTCCTCCAAGCTGCCTAAAGAGACTGGGAAGGAACCAGCCAATCAGAGGGTTGCAGGCTAGTATAAAAGGAGCAGCAGTGCAGACCAGAGTCAGAGGACTGCAGGTGGTGCTGCTGGCTGGCCAAAGGAAACTGTAGCACCATGGACTGCTCAGCACTGGCAGGGACCTGGGGGGGAGAGAGCTCCTGGCTGGCTGCTGGGCCTGATTACAGAAGAGTCCTGAGCCCAGCTTCTGCCCTCTGAGAGGAGGGGAAAGAATGTAATAGAGCATTCTAAGAGACGGCTGCTAAAGCTCTTCCCAGACCTCCTGAGTAGGAAGATGGATGAAGACCTGTAACTCTTTTATACATGGTTCAGATGTTTAGTAAGAGAGGTGGGATAACCAAAGAAGCAGCTGCCTAGGGTTCCATCTAAGTGGCTCCTCAGTAACACTGGGGCCATCAGGGCTGTTTCCTTATAAGACAATTTGAAAATCTCTCCTGTTTCCAGCAGCTTCTATCTAACTGGTTTCATCCCTATCCCATCACTGCCCTCAACTGAGCAGATGGGAATGCCTTTTCAGGAGGAGGAGATGGTAAGAGAGAGGAAGGAAGCAGAGCATGACTGGAGGATTTGTGCGCATGCCAAGTCTCCATCTAATGCCCCAGTTCGCAAGGGGCTGGGTCTCATGAAAACACCACTGTAACAGCAATCCTATAATGGCAAAAAACTTCAAAGGAGAGGCTCAAGATCCATCCTTGCTCTGCCTGAACTTCCCGGTACAATGGGATCCGGAGAGTCATATGCTGTTCCATGACCTTTGCCTAACCTGGCCAAAATTAACAATGTTTTAGCAATAGCTGTTTCCTCATGTTAGAGGGTATGTGTTAGACACTTAAAACATATGCACACACTCAAGGTGACATTATCACTGCTCCTTCCCTGGTTGGGCGAGGGAGTATGTTTTCTGTTTTTAATGCTGGAGAGAAAAATAAGGGGAGGGATTGTGGGGACAGAGGACCAAAATAGAGTGTGTGTGTGTGAGAGAAAATGTGGAAATTATGGTGCACTGAAGACAGGATAGCACCTTTACAATGGTGGTGTTATGCACATTATATAACTGTTCAGTGCTCAGCTACCAAGGTGACAGGTGCCTTAGAAACACCTGATAGCTAGAGCGAGGAAAGCAGAGAGCACTGGGCCCCCTTGCTGAGTCAGAGCAGAAAGAGCCCCTGGCTTGTTTTCTGACCCTGCTCACAACACCAGACACTGTGAAGCCAAGCAACTAGTGAGTCAACAGACCTCCAGATCCCTCCTCGGGAAGCAGCTCTGCATATTTCACTGTCCCATACAGCATTCAGTGGCTCTTCTTTAGTGCAAACCTCTAAACAAGGAAACAACTAATTGCTAGGCACTTTTTAGTTCAGAATGTAAATCCTCTACTGTTGTCTTCACCTCTCCTTTTCCTGTTTTATCCCTTGGCTGTGGATTTTGTTGAAGAGTTCTGCATCTTATCTCATGTGGTGGCTCTCTTCTCTGCACTATAGTGTCTAGCTCAGTGGTTCTCAAACTTTTGTATTGGTGATCGCTTTCACCCAGCAAACCTCTGAGTGCGTCCTCTTCTTCCCCCTCCCTCCCAAAATTAAAAACACTTTTAAATATGTTAAACACCATTATAAATGCTGGAGGCAAAGCAGGGTTTGAGGTGGAGACTGACAGCTCATGACCCCCTGAGGGGTCCCGACCCCCCAGTTTGAGAACCACTGGTTTAGCTCAGTGTTTCTCAAATGTGGCCACCAGGGGCTTTTTGTGTGGACACAACAGCCTTCTGGGCAGTGATTGGGAGGGAGGGGGGAAGCAGCAGCCCCGCCCTCCTTGTTGCTCCTGGGTGTGACACCCTGTACCATCTCTGGGCCACCAAAAAATTTGTTGAGAACCCTTCTAGCTATCATTTTCAATCTGTCTGGAACAACGTAAGCATGCGACAGCTTGTGATCTAGCCCAGAAGCATTCCTTCCAGTCCTCTTTACTCTAGGATCTCCTATTCTGTTTGGATTGCTTTGTGTAATACTTGGTTTAAAAAAGAAAAATCGGAGCATCTAAAAGCACTTTATAGAGAATGAGCCTCCAGCCCTCTGAGGTAGGTACATAAATATCATACTAACTTTATGGCTAAATGATATATCTACTAGTCCTTGGCCGAGCTGGGAAAAGTACTTGGGAATTCTGACCTGTCAGAAGAGAATGTGATCTAGTACTTGCTCAAGCTGCACCCAGGCAAGATGGTCATTTCCTTAGTGATGCTATTAGGTGCCTTGCACCGTGGGATTTTGGTCCTGGAGTAGGGATCCTGGGCTTTAGGTAATATAAATAATGAGAGGAATAATAGGTGGCCTTTGTGTACGCTTTACAACTACATCCTGACTTAGCTCTTCTCTCCCCCTGCTCCTTGCTGAAATTTTTGGAGGAAAAGCAGCTGTTGGAAAGTGAACACAACAGTAGTTTTTGTTACACTGTTGAGATTGTGTGCCTGCTCAGTGAACTGGGATCACCACAGAGGAAAACGTTTTAGTCCTGATTGGACAAACTGCTGCCTACTGGGTTCTGAGAAGATCTGAAAGTTGCTGCTACAAACCCTGTTCAGTGTCTGAACACTGTCAAATACATATTGGTAGGAACTGAAATGCTTGGGTTCCAACTATAGCATTAAATCAGCTGCATGGTGCATACTGTATGTTTTATGGTGCAAACTGGAAATCTATCCATTCAGCCAGGATTGGAAAGCATTACTGTGTGATCTTGGGCAAGCCACTTTACCTTTCTGTGATTCCTGTTTTTTCTCCTCCCATCCTTTTTCTGCCTTATTTATTTAGGGTACAGCTGGTCATAAACTTTCCAAAAACTTCCAGACTGAAAATAAGGTGTAAATTTTTGACAGTGTGGGTAACTAACCATTGGCACAATTTACCAAGGGTTGTGATGGAGTCTCCATCACTGACTATTTTTAAATCAAGATTGGATGTTTTCCTAAAAGCTCAGCTCTGGGAATTACTTTGGGTAAGTTCTGTGGCCTGTGCTATACAGGAGGTCAGACGTGAGGATCATAATAGTTCCTTCTGGCCTTGGAATCTATGAACAGAGTCACAGAAGCATGGGCTTAGAAGGGGCCGCAAGGGTCATGTAGTCTAACCCCCCCCACCAAGATGCAGGTTTGACCCTTTATTTCTGGTTAATAGTCAACAAATATATGCAGCCATATGCTCAGTGTTACATCATAGGCAACTGAAGAGCAAGTGAGGACTGAAGAATAAAACTCACAATTTATATTGGCTATTGACCATCTCCAGAAAGGTTAATACCAAACAGTTTATGGAGCACATTTTGATAGGAATTTTTTTCAGTCCAAAAATTTAGGCCAGTTCTAATCACTAAAGTACCATAAGAATTTATATGGTCATACTGTCCTTTACACCAGTGATTTTCAAACTGCGGGTCGTGACCAGTACTGGGCCATGGAATGTAAGGCACTGGGTCATGGCAGCTCTGGTCAGCACAGCTGACCAGGCTGTTAAAAGTCCCGTCGGCGATGCTGCCCAGCTAAGGCGGGCTAGTCCCTACCTGTTCTGACATGGTGTGGTGCTCCGGAAGCAGCCAGCAGCAGGTCTGGCTTCTAGGTGGGGGAGCCACGGGGCTCCATGCTCTGTCCCCACCCCAAGCACCAGCTCTGCATTCCCATTGGCCAGTTCCTGGCCAATGGAGTTGGGGGGCTGGTGCCTGTGGGCGAGAGCCATGTGGAGCCGCTTGCGTGTGCCTCCACCTAGGAGCTGTACCTGCTGCTTGTCACTTCTGGGGCACAGCGCAGTCTGTCGTGCTAGGACAGACGGGAAGCCTGCCTTAGCATCCCCACTACGCTGCTGACCAAGAGCCACCCAAGGTAAGCCTGTGCCCCAATCCCCAGCCCTGAGGCCCTACAAACCCAGAGCCCCTTTCTGCACCCCAAACCCCTCATCGCTGGCCCCACCCCAGAGCCAGCACTCTCAGCCCAGATCCCTGACCCCCCCCCGCATCCCAAACCCCGCAGCCCTTGCCCCTGCCCCCCAACCCTCTGCCCCATCCCTGAGCCCCTCCCAAACCCCTCATCCCCAGCTCCATTGGGTTGCGAGCATCAACAATTTTCTTCAACTGGGTCGCTAGAAAAAAAAGTTTGAAAACCACTGCTTTACACTACTCTGGCAACATAAAGGAACCTTAACTTTTACACCTGTCTTATAGTCCTGGGAGAATTCACAAAGAGAATGGAAACAATTCACTAAGGCAGGCTGGCTGCTACATTCTGCTACGCCACACGCCTCCCTCCTCAGAAACACCCCAAAACCCTACCTCTCCATACCAGTCATGCTGCAATAGTGAGCAAGAGAGTCTCTTGACTGCTCAGCCCCTCCCACCGTATCCCAGTGGTGATTTATGTCTCTACTGGCTGCTCCAGGTGCCCGAAGCAATCTGCCTGCGTTGCCGGGGAGGGGCACGTGACCCCTGCTCTTGTGGGCTTCCCTTTGTTTCCCCATCAGAAGTAATTTTTCTGGGGGGAACATTAATTCTGCGCATGTGCAGAGACACAGAATTCCCCAAGGAGTATGAAACCAAATTGCATTTGCTTCTCTTTTTGCAACAGCATCTTGTTAACTTATGTTGAGGTTGTGATCCACCACAGTTCCCAAATCCTTCTCAGCAGTGCTGCTGCCAAGCTAGTTATCCCCCCTTCTGTATTTGTGCATTTGGTTTTTTCTTCCCTAGGTGTAGCACCTTACGTTTGTCTTTGGTGAATTTTGTTTTGTTGTCTATAGCCTAGTTTTCCAATTTATCAAGATCCCTTTGAATTTTAGTTCTATCCCCCAAAGTATTTGCAATTTCCCCCACATGCCCAGCTTTGTATCACTTGCAGATTTGATCAGTATGCTCTCTATTCCCACATCTAGGTAATTAATAAAGATGTTAAATAACATTGACTCGGAACAGATGGCTGTGGAACCCCTCTTGAGGCCTCCTTCCAATCTGACATCATTCCATTAATAGTCACTCTTTCTTTGCAGTTGTTTAACTAATTATGTATCCACTTAATGGTAGTTCTACTGAGCTTGTATTTCTCCAGGTTACTTATTAAAATGTTATGTGGAACTGTCAAAAGCCTTGCTAAAGTCCAGGTATATTATGTCCATCGCATTTCCCCAAGACACAAACCAGTTACCTTGTCAAAGAGTGATATCAAGCTGGTTTGGCAGGATTTGTTCTTAGTAAATCCATGCTGTCCAGGAGTGATCACCCCTTCATCCTCCAGGTATTTGCAAATTGAATATTTTATACATTGCTCTAGTAACTTCCCAGCTATCAAAGTCAGGCTGACTGGTCTGTAGCTCCCAGGCTCTTCCTTTTTCCCCCTTTTATTAAAGGGAGTTAGTTCTCTGTTTGAAAATGCTTAGTTACCAGAATAGAAAGTCTTTTATTCCGTTAAAAATTGAAACTTTCAGCCAGCCACTAGGCAGGCTGCCTGAGCTTCCCCATCAGCAGGCCAGCTCCCTGCCTGGAATATTTTGAAAGACTCCAATTCTGTGGGAAACTTCATATTTCTGATTTTTTTTGTTGCTATTTGGAATGAAAAACACTTCAGAAACATTACATTTCGTGCATAAAAGAAAGTCCTGTTCCCACACATATGTAACTTAGATATAAGATTTTAGGGTAGGGACTGATGCTTACTACGAGTTTGTACAGTGCCTAACTGTGATGGTATCAGGGTTGAGAGATCTTGCTACCGCCTGTCCTGACACAAGGAAGCTTTGTCTGTGCCTGCCACAAGTCCGCTCCCCAACTCCACCAGCCATGGGCAACACAATGTAGAGACCAAACCCAAATGATCCCTGTGCCCTTTGCCAGTTGGCACCAAGAGGTCCCTGGCTCATGCTTGCACAATGAGGTCCTGATCTCAGGGCCTCTAGGCCCGACTGTAATAGTTTTTGTTAATAATGAACCATATCCGTGATGTGGAAGATTCCAACAGCAGCGTTAACTCAGCATCTTTTCACTTCCAGGTCTTAACTATGCGACCTTATTGTTGTGGTGACATTTTTTGTTCATTTAGTAAATGATCGTCGTTATGCTCGTTACTGCTGATATTCTACCAGGATGATCTGAAGAGGGGCTTTTCTGTTCAGGGGTTGGAAGCACATCTTGCCTTTTCTCCCACCTGTTGCTTCCATTGTACATTGTGAACTGGGCTGTAGACTCTGAGGCTCTTGATCACATCTTTGTCTCCTGTGCTTGAGGTCTCCTGTAATGTTATCCAGATGCTATAAGGAACATTCAGGGTGTGAAGGAGGATTCCATGCAGGGGCCTTTGTGTGTTTCCTTTGAAATATCGGCTCCTTTGGAAATAGTAGGTTGGGTGGTTTTGGTCAGTTCCCCCCCCCATTCTCTCTCTCTCTCTCACACACACACACTCTGTTACTACGTGTGTTTCATCCTTAGTGGAATTAGGATTGGTCCATTAAGTTCAGGACGTCTGTATCTGAATTGCCCCAAATTGGTGTGGGTTGGTCCAGATAACCAAATGGTTTCATCTCTAAATATTAATTCATATAAGCTATTATTAAAGCCTTCCTAGGATGAAATGCTTGGGATTTTTCCTTCAAGTGTTAGAGATCAAGCATTACAAATAAGTCTGGGAATATTCCTGGCTACCTCTCAGGCTGAAAGCAAAAGTTTGGGCTCAGTGAGACCGAATAATGAGAGGAAGAGAGAAGCTGTCCAAGTGAATAAATTAAAATAAAGCAAACAAAATCTCTTTCAATCATATTGCAAGGACATCTCCCGGACAGCACAGTAGGGATCGGTCTTGAGGCCAGAGTTGGAGAGTGTCTGTTTAGGACTAGAACAAGTGGCCCGTGTTTCTGTATATGATGCTTATGGAAAAAGTTCTCTCTCTCTCAAAATAATATATGTTGTATGTCTGTAGCACTCATAAAGTATGATGAAATACTCATCATAACACATGCTAAATATTATTCCCAGTGTCACAGGTATGTATGGAGGAAATGAGGCAGAGGGATGTAACTTTCTAAGGGTCACACAGTGAATGAGTGATAGAAGTCCTGGCAGACTTCCAGCCCGATGATGGAACTAGTTTCTCAGTGTTAATGCTTTTGTGTGAATAGAGCTAATGGCCTCTGCTGTTGTCAGGGTGAATAAAACATGTTTGGTAATTTGGCAAATTAAGTCCCGGAAGTGCCTTGCTGTGCTGGCTAGCAGGAATACCAAATAGAACTTTCTGATTAAATCAGCAATAGCTCTAAAAGTATGAAACAGAACCTGCCATTTTTCTGTGGGCAAGAGGGGCTGACTGTCATGTATTCTCCAGGTGAAAAGAGGGGGATAGGGACTAGAACATCAATGGTGGGAAAACCTGGGCTGAGGCAGAGGGAAGTGCAAACAATTTCTCCAAGTCTATATTGCAGCTGTTACAAACGGAGACTCCCCTCCACCTGCATCGGGACAGCCAAAATGTGCCCAAAGGTGGAAAAGTGCTTTACGTTCTAGATTGCCTACTGTCTACCGCTGAACAGGACACCCCTAACTATGAGGACTTGTCATATAACTTGCTGAGAAGATCACCTAATCCATGAAAGTTTTTAGAGGTCTGGACTCAGAGATCATATGTAGGGCCAGTATCACAACAGTGTCCTTTATAGAATTTCCTTTATTCACATAATAGAAAGTACTGAATATACTGAAGGAAACACAAGCCGTGAGCTGATGATGTAAAACTGAAGGAAGAAAATTAGTGAAATTGAATGGGAGGAAAAATTTTAATATAAAACTGTCAATAATTGGGCACTGTTATAAGAATGCAGAATTCTGGGGCATCTAATAAAGCAATCTCATAAGAAGGCTTCTTAGGTTAAAAACAAAAAATGCACTTTCATTTTTTTTTCTATTTTTATATTGTGACAAAGTTCCTCCTCTGCCTTGGTGGGTCTCGCACTTATTGGCGGATTTGCTTGTCTTGGAGCTTCACAGCAGCCCTCAGTTTGACCGTTTTCATGAACCCACAGTCCAGGTCAACTCCTCCTGTGTCTGACCAGGAGTTGGGAGGTTTGCGGGGAACCCGGGCCCGCCCTCTACTCCGGGTTCCAGCCCAGGGCCCTGTGAAATGCAGCTGTTTAGAGTGCCTCCTGGAACAGCTGTGCGACAGCTACAACTCCCTGGGCTACTTCCCCATGGCCTCCTCCCAACACCTTCTTTATCCTCACCATAGGACCTTCCTCCTGGTGTCTGATGATGCTTGTACTCCTCAGTCCTCCAACAGTATGCATTCTCGCTCTCAGCTCCTAGTGCCTCTTGCTCCCAGCTCCTCACATGCACACCACAAACTGAAGTGAGCTCCTTTTTAAACCCAGGTGCCCTGATTAGCCTGCCTTAATTGATTCTAGCAGCTTCTTGATTGGCTGCAGGTGTTCTAATTCGCCTGTCTGTCTTAATTGTCGCCAGAAGGTTCCTGATTGTTCTGGAACCTTCTCTGTTACCTTACCCAGGGAAAAGGGACCTACTTAACCTGGGGCTAATATATCTGCCTTCTATCTCTGGCCTGACCATGTCACCATACATACATACACACACACATACATATATTAAATTTTAAAAAAGGATTTTCAGATTAAGCAGGGAAGTGAAAGTAGCAACTAAAATAATTTTACAAACCCAATATATAACATGTTGGCTCTCAGGAGTCTGATTTGTCTTGCGTACCCCCCAAGTTACACCTCACTTTAAAAACTATTTGTGTACAAAATCAGACATAAAATTACAAAAGTGTTGCAGCACACTATTAGTAGAAAAATTGCTTACTTTCTCGTTTTACTGTATAATTATAAAATCAATTGGAATATAAATATTGTACTTACATTTTAGTGTGTAGTATATAGAGCGGTATAAACAAGTCATTGTCTGTATGACATTTTAGTTTGTACTTTTTTATGTAAGCTGTTGTAAAACCAGACAAATATCTAGATGAATTGATGTACCCATTTAACACCCCTGCATACCCTAGGGGTATGTGTACCACTGGCTGAGAAACATTGATACAACAGTGGAAAGATGGGGAAGTTGATAGTAATGAGTACTAATTGGCAGTTAAGAAATGAAGACAATTGATGGCAAAATTATCAATGGTGATACAGAAAAGGAAAAAGTATTTTAATATTTCTGTTCTGTATTTGGAAAGAAGCAGGATGATGTATTCATATCTTACTGTGACAAGATTCTATTCCATCAGTAACTACAGAAGTTTAGTATCCTTCTAAAGTGTCAGAATTGGATAACTTGCACTCAATCCTGCACAATATCCACATGCTTCACTCAGTAGTTGCTTAATCAGATTTAACCTTGCACTGTTCCTTAATAAAGGGACACTTTTCCCCTTGATCCGACTTTGTATTGCAGTTTCCTCAGTTGTGTGATTACTAAGAGAGGCAGGAGGACATAGGAGCATGGCAAGGGTTCTGGACTCTACTTTGCAGGAATCAATCTGCAGTGTCTCAGTAGACATTATCATTGAGTGATGATGCAACTTGTGCATTGATTGCCAGGATTACCTGACAGGACAGAAATAGGCAGTAATGTCTGTCTATTGTATATGCATGTCTATGGTGCAATTGTGGTGATTGGTCACTGGGGTAACATCACACAGGAGATTTTTGGGAGTTGGGTTTGCGGGGTAGCCAGCTAACTTTCATACAGTATACTGACAACTGGAGTGTACCTTTTTGCTGGATTTACACCTCGAAATGAAAGATTTGAGGGGCACTTGTTGCAGAACATGTTAACTCAGGCGTTTGTAGCTAGGATCGATGATATGAGAACTATAGACTTATTGCATACGACCACACTGCACAGAAAAACTGCAGTGTCAATTGGCTTGTGGCTCAGGCTGCAGGGTTAAAAATAGTGTTTGTAGACATTTTGGGCTTGGGGTGGAGTCCAGGCTTTTGAGCCTGGCGAGGAGGAAGGGTTATGGAGTCCCAGCTCTAGCCTGAGCCTGAATGTCTACACTGCTATGTTTAGCTCTGTGAGCCTGAATCAGTTGACCTGGGCTCTGCTATTTGGTGCTGCGGGGGTGGTTGGTTGTTAGGTTTTTTTGTGTAGACATACCCATTGGGGCAGCTAGTCAGGCTTTTAGGTTGAGCAGATGGTATCCTCCATCCCAGGCCCTCAGAGGCTCTAGACCCACATTGATTATTTGAAAAAAACATTACTTCACTAAACGTCAACAAAATTTACTAAAACTCTTCTTAATTTGATTTTATGGGGTATTTTTAAGAAAATAATATATTACCAAAGCTAAATTAATATTCAACTAAAAATAAAGCCTTGTCAAATGGGAATCTAATCAAGATCAAAACAAACAGGTGAGTCTCAATATTAGATTGGAGTTAAATCATCCAATTAAATAGTCAAATTTAATTAAACTGTCAAACTAATACAAAAATAATCCATCCTTAAATTCTTAGATGCATTCTAAAAAGGTGGCTGGCTGTTTGGTTGTAAATCCCAACTAATCAACTCTATAACTTAGGAAACTATCTGAATATTGAAACAGAACGATATCTAGATTCCTATTTTTGAACTAGACTACAGATCAAAAACAGATTCCAAGAGAAGCTATCTTGATAGAAAAGTTTTATTTTAAGGCTTATCATTTGAAACCGAGTATTTTAAATATTCTTTAAGCTCTATATATACATGTGACTCAGGGAATTGATGTTGCATTTATCTCTTAAGGAACACACACAAAATAGCGGTTTGGGAGTCAGAATTCCCAGATTCCATTCTCCCTTCTGCCACTTACTGTGTGACCTTTGGCAATTCCCTTAATGTTTCTGGGCCTTAATTTAGCCCTCTATGAAATAGATAAATATTATTCCTATCTGACAAAAAGGTATTGTGAGGCTTCTGTTTGTAAAATGCCTTGAGATAGGAATTCTGACAAGTCCTAAAAGCCCAAGTGGTCCCCGTTGTGATGCTGCTGCCCAACACTTGCTGCACGTAAAGTCCCAGGGTGAGGAAAGCCTGTGGGTCCATTCTGACTTGTCTCTCCTTTCTCTAAGCCACCTCATGCAGCGAGAGGTGCTCTAAGGGTATGTCTACACTATGAAATTTGGTCAAATTTATAGAAGTCGGTTTTTTAGAAATCGGTTTTATATAGTCGATTGTGTCCCCACACAAAATGCTTTCAGTGCATTAACTCAGCGGAGTGCTTCCACAGTACCAAGGCGAACGTCGACTTCTGGAGTGTTGCACTGTGGTAGCTATCCCACAGTCTCCACTGCCCATTGGAATTCTGGGTTGAGATCCCAATGCCGGATGGGGTAAAAAACATTGTCCCAGGTGGTTCTGGGTACATGTCGTCAGGCCCTCCCTCCCTCCCGCTGTGAAAACAGCAGACAATCGTTTTGCGCCTTTTTTCCTGAGTTACTTGTGCAGATGCCATACCACGGCAAGCATGGAGCCTGCTCAGTTCACTGTCACTGTATGTCTCCTGGGTGCTGGCAGACACGGTACTGCATTGCTACACAGCAGCAGCAATCCATTGCCTTGTGGCAGCAGACGGTGCAATAGGCCTGAAAACCATCCTCATTGTGTCCGAAGTGCTCCTGGCTTCCACAGTAAGGTCGGTCAGGAGCACCTGGGCAGACATGGGTGCAGGGACTAAATTAGGAGTGACTCGACCAGGTCATTCTCTTTAACCCTGCAGGCAGTCCTATTGTACTATCTTACGGTGAGCAGGCAGGAGATGAGGATGGCTTGCAGTCCTACTGCACCGTCTGCTGCCAGCCAAAGATGTGAAAGATAGATGGAGTGGATCAAAACAAGAAATAGACTAGATTTATTTTGTATTCATTTGCTCCCCCCCCCCCCCCCCCGGTGAAATCAACGGCTGACAATTGTTTTGTTGAGGTCTCTCAAGGGCACCTTGAAAACTTTAATGGAGATTCAGTCCTGCCTGAAATACCAGAGGGAGGGATAGCTTAGTGGGTTGAGCATTGGCCTGCTAATTTGAGTTCAATCCTTGAGGGGGCCATTCTGTCTGACAGCTGTTTTTGTTTCTCCTTGATGTAAAGCCACCCCCTTTGTTGATTTTAAGTCCCTGTAAGCCAACCCTGTAAGCCATGTGGTCAGTCGCCCCTCCCTCCGTCAGAGCAACGGCAGACAATCGTTCCACGCCTTTTTTCTGTGCGGGCGCCATACCACGGCAAGCATGGAGCCCGCTCAGATCACTTTGGCAGTTAAGAGCACATTAAACACCACACACGTTATCCAGCAGTATATGCAGCACCAGAACCTGGCAAAGCGAAACTGCGCGAGTAGGCGACATCTGCGCTGTGACGAGAGTGATGGGAACATGGACACAGACTTCTCTCAAAGCACGGGCCCTGGGAATGCGGGCAGCATGGTGCTAATGGGGCAGGTTCATGCAGTGGAACACCGATTCTGGGCCCGGGAAACAAGCACAGACTGGTGGGACCGCATAGTGTTGCAGGTCTGGGACGATTCCCAGTGGCCGCAAAACTTTCGCATGCGTAAGGGCACTTCCATGGAACTTCTTTTCCCCTGCCCTGAAGCGCATGAATACCAAGATGAGAGCAGCCCTCACAGTTGAGAAGTGAGTGGCATTAGCCCTGTGGAAGCTTGCAATGCCAGACAGCTACCGGTCAGTTGGGAATCAATTTGGAGTGGGCAAATCTACTGTGGGGGCTGCTGTGATCCAAGTAGCCCACGCAATCAAAGATCTGCTGATATCAAGGGTAGTGACCCTGGGAAATGTGCAGGTCATAGTGGATGGCTTTGCTGCAATGGGATTCCCTAACTGTGGTGGGGCCATAGATGGAACCCATATCCCTATCTTGGCACCGGAGCACCAAGCCGGCGAGTACATAAACCGCACTTTTCAGTAGTGCTGCAAACACTGGTGGATCACAAGGGACGTTTCACCAACATCAACGTGGGATGGCCGGGAAAGGTACATGACACTCGCATCTTCAGGAACTCTGGTCTGTTTCAAAAGCTGCAGGAAGGGATGTTATTCCCAGACCAGAAAATAATTGTTGGGGATGTTGAAATGCCTATCGTTATCCTTGGGGACCCAGCCTACCCCTTAATGCCATGGCTCATGAAGCCATATGCAGGCAGCCTGGACAGTAGTCAGGAGCTGTTCAACTACAGGCTGAGCAAGTGCAGGATGGTGGTAGAATGTGCATTTGGATGTTTAAAGGTGCGCTGGCGCAGTTTACTGACTCAGTTAGACCTCAGCGAAACCAATATTCCCACTGTTATTACTGCTTGCTGTGTGCTCCACAATATCTGTGAGAGTAAGGGGGAGACGTTTATGGCGGGGTGGGAGGTTGAGGCAAGTCGCCTGGCCGCTGGTTACGTGCAGCCAGACACCAGGGCGGTTAGAAGAGCACAGGAGGGCGCTGTGCGCATCAGAGAAGCTTTGAAAACCAGTTTCATGACTGGCCAGGCTACGGTGTGACAGTTCTGTTTTGTTTCTCCTTGATGGAAACCCCCCACCCCTTGGTTCACTCTACTTCCCTGTAAGCCAACCACCCTCCCCTCCTCCCTTCGATCACCGCTTGCAGAGGCAATAGTCATTGTTGCTTCACATTCATACATTTTTTATGCATTCATCACACAGATAGGGGGGTAACTGCCAAGGTAGCCCGGGAGGGGTGGTGGAGGAGAGAAGCGCCAGGAGGGGTGGGGGAGGAGGGAAGGACAAGGCCACACTGCACTTCAAAACTTATTGAATGCCAGCCTTCTGTTGCTTGGGCAATCCTCTGGGGTGGAGTGGCTAGGTGGCCGGAGGCCCCCCCACTGTGTTCATGGGCGTCTTGGTGAGGAGGCTATGGAACTTGGGGAGGAGGGCGGTTGGTTACACGGGCTGTAGCGGCGGTCTGTGCTCCAGCTGCCTTTCCTGCAGCTCAACCATACGCTGGAGCATATTAGTTTGATCCTCCAGCAGCCTCAGCATTGAATCCTGCCTCCTCTCATCACGCTGCTGCCACCTTTCAGCTTCAGCCCTGTCTTCAGCCTGCCACCTCTCCTCCCGGTCATTTTATGCTTTCCTGCACTCTGATATTGTCTGCCTCCACGCATTTGTCTGTGCTCTGTCAGTGTGGGAGGACAGCATGAGCTCGGAGAACATTTCATCGTGAGTGTGTTTTTTCACCTTCTAATCTTCACTAGCCTCTGAGAAGGAGAAGATCCTGTGATCCTTGAAACACATGCAGCTGGTGGACGGGGGGAAAAAAAAAGGGACAGTGGTATTTAAAAAGACACATTTTTATAGAACAATGGGTACACTCTTTCACAGTAAACCTTGCTGTTAAGTTACATACCTAGCACATGTGCTTTCCTTACAAGGTCGCATTTTGCCTCCCCCCACCATGTGGCTAGCCCCTCCCCCCTCCCCTTGGCTAACAGCGGGGAACATTTCTGTTCAGCCACAGGCAAACAGCCCAGCAGGAATGGGCACTTCTGAATGTCCCCTGAAGAAAAGCACCCTATTTCAACCAGATGACCATGAATGATATCTTACTCTCCTGAGGATAACACAGAGAGATGAAGAATGGATGATGATTGAACGCCAGCAAACATACACTGCAATGCTTTGTTCTACGGTGATTCCCGAGTACGTGTTACTGGCCTGGAGTGGTAATAAGGCTGGATGGAATAAAGCTGCCCTCCCCAGAAACCTTTTGCAAAGGCTTTGGGAGTACATCCAGGAGAGCTGCAAATGCCAGGGCAAATTAATCATTAAACATGTTTGCTTTTAAACCATGTATACTATTTTAAAAGGTACACTCACCAGAGGACCCTTCTCCACCTGGTGGGTCCGGGAGGCAGCCTTGGGTGGGTTTGGGGGGTACTGGCTCCAGGTCCAGGGTGAGAAACAGTTCCTGGCTGTCGGGAGAAGCGGTTTTTCTGCTTGCTTGCTGTGAGCTATCTACAACTTCATCATCTTCCTCATTCCCAAAACCTGCTTCTGTGTTGCCTCCATCTCCATTGAAGGAGTCAAACAACACTGCTGGGGTAGTGGTGGCTGAACCCCCTAAAATAGCATGCAGCTCATCATAGAAGCAGCATGTTTGGGGCTCTGAACCGGAGCGGCTGTTTGCCTTTCTGGTAGGCTTGCCTCAGCTCCTTAAGTTTCACGCGGCACTGCTTCGGGTCCCCGTTATGGCCTCTGTCCTTCATGCCCTGGGAGATTTTGACAAATATTTTGGCATTTCAGAAACTGGAACGGAGTTCTGATAGCACAGATTCCTCTCCCCATACAGCCATCATATCCTGTACCTCCCGTTTGGTCCATGCTGGAGCTGTTTTGCGATTCTGGGACTCCATCATGGTCACCTCTGCTGATGAGCTCTGCACTCTCCTGCAGCTTGCCACGCTGGCCAAACAGGAAATTGAAATTCAGAAGTTCGCGGGCCTTTTCCTGTCTACCTGGCCAGTGCATCTGAGTTGAGAGCGCTGTCCAGAGCAGACACAATGGAGCACTCTGGCATAGCTCCTGGAAGCCAATACAGTCTAATTGTGTCCACAGTACCCCAAATTTGACCCGGCAAGGCCGATTTCAGCGCTAATTCCCCTTGTCGGGGGTGGAGTAAGGAAATCAATTTTAAGTTGAAAAAAAGGGCTTCGTCATGTGGACGGGTGCAGGGTTAAATCGATTTAATGCTGCTAAATTCGACCTCCACTTCTAGTGTAGACCAAGGCTAAGAGGGTGTTGCAGGCTGGAGGGACTGTGTAGAAGCTGTGAAGCAAACTGACACAGAGGGCTCTTTTTGTTTTTAATCCTGATTGAATTTGCTGCTGTCCTAATTTTGACAAAACAAGTCTTTGGGGTGTAGAAAATGTAGCCGTGTGGCTTGCGTGTTGCATAGTGTATGTGCTTGCCTGTAAATTGTAAACGCTGCATGCATCCAAACATGTGAAATCTAGTGTACGTGCTCCAGCATATGCAAAGCCTGGTCAAGAGTCTGCGATGCTGTTCTGCCTTGCTTGCAGGTACAGTAAACTCATGTCACTATATACTGTAAGGGCTAGCCTGCACTGTTTTTACGTTGAGGAGAAGTACAGTGGAAACATCCAAGGGGATACTTCTCATTAATAGAACCAAGAGTTTGAGATGAGTGTAGTTTGGAGAGTTCTGGTCCTGTGGGCTCAATTCTCAAGTCTTGTAATTATGTTCTTGGCTGAAAATTTACAAAGCCACTGCATATAGACAGTCTTGGGAGAGGGATGGTTAACAGAGTGTGATACAGGAGGGCCAGGGAGTAGTGGTAGAGTGCTAGAGGGGAAATATATAAACCCAGGGCTATTTAAGGCTTGGTTCCCTGTAGACTAGGGAGGGTGGCTACTGGTTAATTGGAGCACCTGTATTTCAATTAAGGCCCTGTCAGGAATCTAATAAAACCCCATGCTTCAGGCAGTCAGGAGGAAGGAGAGAAGACTGGAGTTTGGAGGTGTGCTGTGAGACTTGAAAGATCAGAGAATTGAAGTAAGGGAGACCCTGCCCCAGCAGGTACCCCACCCAAGGGGGAAGAGGGTAAGAACCCACAGGGGTTGAGAGGGGCTGGGGCTCAGAGTGAGGAGCAAACCCAGACCCCTCCCCCGCTTTCCTCCTCTACCACCTTCCGGGGCCACTAGCGGGGACTTCTGTGGCCCAGGGGCAAGGGGTGGCATCTTAGCCCCCCTGCCAAGAAAAGCGCAGGACCCACCATATTAACATCAGCCATCTTGTCCCAAGGAAAAGGTCAATACAGCAGATAGCTGGACAGTGGACCTTGAATATGGTGACAATGAGCTGCTAACGAGTTACACTGCTATTGGTTAATTAAAACAGAAGTAACTAGTTTCCCTGAGTTGGAACTCTAAAAACTATAGAGGTAATCGCATTCTTCTCTTGAATTCAGTTATGATTAGGAAATGCAGGAGCCATGAAATTATGTATCCGATTTCTTGAATAGCTTTGTGATTATTATTTTACTGTCTCAAATCACTTGTTTATATTGGAGACTAAGTTCATATCAGTGTATCTGAGCATACAGCAACAACAGAGGTAGAATAAAGTGTTCCTATCAAAACTGGTGACTCAGCTCTGAAGATTCACTCTTGTTTTTAAGACAAATGTGGCGGTGTCTATTTAGGATGGTGGAGGGGTGTTAAGGTTTTGATGTGGGTGTGTTTTTGTTTTGTGGCTTTTTTAATCTTTTATCACTAGGGATATAACTGTCTAGAAATACCAGTAAAAGGCTGAGACCTGGTTTCTGTTCCTGGTTCTGCTGCTACAGTCTTGGGCAAATCACTTAACCTCTGTGCATCCCTTCCTCTGTCTGTCTAAATGGGGATATTGCTTATCTTACAATGGTGTTTGTGAGACTTAGCTAACTAATGGTTTGTTAGACTGTTTGAGACTCTTAATAAATTGAGGGCCCTTGTTCTGTTAAATCACCTTAGGCATCTGCTGCGTGGCCTCAAGGTGTCAGTTCTTGGAACTGAGATGCATGTTGTCTCCTAAAGGAGATGCTCTTTTATTCTTGAATCTTAAATATCTTCAAGGAATCTTCCCTGCCCCACACCCGATGTCCCAGTTTCATAACTACAGGGGTTGGTCTGCAGCACATCATTTTATATTCCTTATCTGTTCTTGTTTTGCCTATTCCCTGGTGGCCAGCCTGCTCGCCTGTGTCACTTTACAAATGAACTAATCAGCATAGAGCTTTTCTATGTCCATGAGTGAGGTGCTTTAAATATACCTGGTTCAGTAGGTATTGGGTTAGATATTTCCCTGGTGTATGTCCATGGAAGTCATCCGGGGTTAATTTGACTCACCGCATTTTTAAACCACAGCAAAAAGAAACAAAAATCCTACTTGATTAGGTGAATCCTTCCCTCTCTGTATCACGTGAAGCTGCTGACCTCTACGTCACCGATCTCTGCACTTCACAGCACCTCTGACCATACGAGGTTCATCAATCTTTTCCCTTTCTCCCTCTTCCCTTCCTCACCCCTTGAAAGATTCCATGTTATAACACCCCTTCTTCTGATAGAGGGCTGGGTTCACCTCCCTCTGGTGTATTTGTGTGAGAGAGACTTAAATTACAGCTCTCCTAACCTCTGACAGCCCTGTCAAGTGAATTGGAGTAGAGGTCTGATTTCTCCCCATCTTCTTCCACAGTTTTGCTAGCTGTACTGCCTTGGGCCAGCAAAACTATGCAACTCATTTAAAATAAGAATTACAGTGCTGGTAAAAAGAAAAGGCGTACTTGTGACACCTTAGTTTGTTAGTCTGTAAGGTGCCACAAGTACTCCTGTTCTTTTTGCGAATACCGACTAACACGGCTGCTACTCTGAAACCTGTCATAGTGCTGGTAAAGTACTCCATAAACCTTGTCTGTGGATAGCATTACTGAGCTGCACGTGGCAGTATAATCTAGCTTATTTTTATACAGAGTCTGTATCATCTTGGTCTCTCTCCCTTTTGAGAGGAGTGCCACAGAATTGTCCAGCACTCTGCTAGAATCATGGGGCTACTTCCTGATTTGGAGTTCTTTTATAGCTGTGGCTGCATTTTTATTTATTTATTTTTTTAAACTGAGCCTTTTTGTCACCAGAGTCCAAGGAAGGGGGTTTTTCTTTGTGCCTTTGCTTAGGAGCATAGTTTTCTCATGCTGGATTTGTAACTGACCCAGGCAGTAAGTCCTGCGCAGGAACATTTGTCAGAACAGATGAAAGAAGCTGTAATGAAAAGAACATTTGATAAAATGGCTGTCAAACTAAATCTGTGTCCACTTGAGCTGGAAGCATGTTGACTATTGGTTCCCCCAGTGACCAGTGGGCAGAGCTCCATCCCAACCTAAGTGCTGGAGGACATTTCAAGGAGCAGGAGTAAAGACTGCTGGTAATTCTTCTCCATCCCATCCCTATCTGTCACTGAGGACAGGTGTAATAGAAAATGCCACTTCCCCAGTACAAAGCCACATAGGAGAGGAAAGCCTTTTTACAGCATCTGACCTACCAGAGGAGAAGCATTCCATGCATCGATTGCTAGAGGATCTCTCTTAATTCTAGACACTGCTGAAACTGAAAGTGCAGTTAATAAGAATGCTTTATTAATGTGCCATTCCCGCTATGGCCCAGCAAACTAGTTCAGGAAAAATAAGAATGATGCTGAAAACTGAAACTGAACGTTGGTTGGTTTGGTTTTTGTTTTGTTGAGAGTCTTAGCGTTCCAGATGTGTTGTCCCTGATCCACCAACTAATCTGGGACCAGGAGATAGATCCCATGGCAAAGGATACCTCATGGAGGCCCAGTGTGCTAGGGGAGGGAATAAAAGACTAAATGCTGGAGAAATGGTGAGCAGCTGCTGCTGCTCAGAGAGAGGCCAAATGGCAGGTGTGTGCAGGAAGCTGCTGCAGAAATCTCTCAGTTACTCCTGCAGTGCTTTCCCTCCATGTGTTCATCAGTTACTGCTCCCAACGAGAGAAGGGAGGAAACTTAAAAAGGGAGAACGTTGCGGGGGGAATTTAGCTCTCCAGCCTGTTGAGTAATTTTTTCTTGGTTACTAACGAACCAGAAACATTGTGTAAAACATTCTTGAAAGCTGGCAGTAAAGACTTTTTTCTCTGAATGAAGGGCTGCTCTGATTGTGTTTGCCATTTCCGAGGGGTTTGTCCAGAATGACCCAGCTGCCAACCGAGTAACTTGTAAAATATGAGTTGGGAGGCATAATTAAGGCGAGCTCATTTGATCAGTGAAGCAGTTGCCAAGGCAGGGTAATAATAATTACTTCATCTCAGAGGGGCACTGCGGCTTGCCTAAATCAAGAAGACCACGATAAATTGGAGTGAAAATTGAAATTGGGCATCATAACTCCAAGTGGAAAAAAAACTGAAGGAAAGTCAAACTTGGGGAAGAAGGGGAAATAATAAACTGTGGAAAACTGTTTTCTAAAATGAAAATATGCTTTAAAAGCATATGAAAACATGGAAAACCACAGTCTCACAAATGCCCTTGACTCTGCCCTGTATCATCACCCGAAATTAAGAGACAACATAGTCCTCCGACAAAACAGCTCTTCAACACACAAAATAAGAGCTACAGGACTGCACTTTATCAATGGAGTGTCCCATAGTGGATTTATTATCTGTGTCTATAGGGCACCCTGTGATTCACCTTCAATCTGCCAAAGGAATGTGAAATTTGGCATATAACAAGTCCCATGAATGAGAGCAAAGTGGTCAAAGTATTGCCCTCCCCAATACCACTTCCAGAAATTCATAGATTCCCAGGCCAGAAGAGATCATTGTGATCCTCTGGTATGGCACAAGCCATAGAACTTCCCCAAAAATAATTCCTGGAAAAACATCCGATCTTGATTTTTAAAAATTCAGTGATGGAGAATCCACCGCGACCCTTGGTAGATTGGTCCAATGGTTTATTTCTGTCACTGTTCACAGTTTACACCAGATTTCCAATCTGAATTTATCTAGCTTCAACTTTCAGCAATTGGATTGTGTTGTACCTTTCTCTACTAGATTGAAGAGCCCATTATTAAATATTTGTTCCCCGTGTAGATACTTATAGACACTAATCAAGTCACCACTTAACCTTCTCTTTGTTAAGTTAAATTGTTCCTAGATGAATACATTTACGTTTAGCTATATTAAAATGCATATTGTTTGCTTGACCCAGTTTACCAAGTGATCTAGATCTCTCTGAATCAGTGACCTGTCCTCTTCATTATTTACTACTCCCCCAATTTTTGTATCTGCAGACTTCATCTCTGAAGATTTTATGTTTCTTCCATGTCATTGCCTCTTTTGGTTTTTCTCAGACTTTCAAGACCTATTATACCCTGGCAGAGGAGCACCCTAACCAATTCTCAGGGATTCTGGGTACCTTTTCATGAAAGGTAAAGATGTGGAGGCAAAATCTGCCTTATTACTGAAATTGGAGGTCAGCCTTACCTATGCTGTCACTACAGTGTCTTCAGAAAACACCACTGCCACCTTGATTTCTCTTTCAGATAAATTTTAAAAATCTTGAGAGAAAAATAATAATCTTCAGGTCTATATGGGACAACACCACATTAGAGAGAAACTGAGAACTGAGTCAGAGGCTGACTCAGGGGACTAATAATGGCATGCTGACACTCTTGCTTTCAAACCACTGGATTCAATCCATTATATCCTAGTAGTGACTAAAAGCTGTTACTGGCTGGAGGTTGTTTGGTGCTCTGTGTGAAATGAGTTGGAGTGAGGAGGGATGTCAATCCATGTCCTGGGCAGACAGACACAACAAAATTCCACCACAAGATGGACGCTTACTGTGACCGTTATCTGAGAAGCCATAGACAGAAAAGAACCAGAGGATGAATCACTTCCATGCTCAAAGAAGCAATGTCTATGTCTGGGCTGAGGCATATTGTTGGATGAGGAGCACTTTGAGGGAAGTTTGCGCTAATGCTGATGTGTCTGAGCCTGGTCTGTGGCTTGAGGGACTGTCACCACCAAATTCACTTAAACTTGAGAACTAAAATGAAACCTGACAACTGCCCTCCCCAGAGAGAGGAGATTCTCACCCCTTGTGGATACAAGGTGATAGTTGTTTACAGAGGACTTTCTGGGGTTTCAGTGCTGTACTCTGCTCCTTTAGGGCTATGATCAGAGGACAAAGCTCAGTGTTGTAAATTCAAGCCTATATCTGTTGTTCATGGAATCAAATTGCCCATCCCGGGGAGTGGAAGCTTCTCTAATGCAGACCCTTAGTTTAGTGACCCTTTCATTAGACTCTTTATTCTGGCCCGTCATTCTTTGCCTCTTTTCAAAACCTAACTAGTAATAGGCCAATCTCTAAAAGGCTTTCAGATAAGATCCTCAGTCTCCCCAAGCCTGGGATTCTGATCCAGAGCAAAATAGCCTGGAAATTAGGCATTGCTGGGAACCAATTTTCCAGGAAGGGTAGTCATATTACTACTGATTTATTATTAGCACTTCACATCTACAAAGAACTGTAGGAGCATAATCCTATATGGATCTACACAACCCCACGGTGACGTAAGTACGATATTGTACCTGTGTCACGGAGAAACTGAAGCAGGAAAGTGAAGTTACTTGCCAGAGTCATCTGGGGAGTCACTTTGGGAGTTGGGATTAGAATTTGGCAGTTCCTAGATCCTAGTCTTTGTCATCACAGTTGATTAGATTTCCAGATCATAAGGGACCAGAGTGATAATTTAGTCTGACTTCCTACATAAAACAGGCCATAGAACCTACCCACAATAATTCCTAGAGCAGATCTTTTGGAAAAACATCCAATCTTGATTTTAAAATTGTCAGTGATGGAGAATCCACAATGATCCTTGGTAAATTGTTCCTATGGCTAATTACATTGTTAAAATTGTACACTTTATTTCCAGTCCAAGTGTATCTAGTTTCAGCTTCCAGCCATTGGATCATGTTATAGCAATTGAGTCCTTGGTGATAAACTGGGGACATTACATATTCTGGAATGGGACACAGCTGAATGGATTGGGCAAGCTGAGGCCAATGTAGAAGGAGAACTTTTGTTTTCACACATAAGGCTGGGGTAGGGGAATGCATGGACAAGAAGGGAGGTAGCTCAATAAGGTTCTGAGAAACAGCCACATTTTTCCAAGCTGTATCAGAGACTGGGAGAGAACTTGCCACGTGAGTTCTGTGAAGTTCTGAGCAGCCTCCGCTTCCATTGACCTCCATGAGAAATGAGGTGGTTGAGCACCTTGCAGTTTCAGGCTCTCGTGCCATGGAACAGCACTTGTGGAGCAAGGATTGCGTTGGGGTCAAATAGATTAAATTACCTGGTATTACAGGAGTAGCCTCCAGGATATAGGAAAATAAGTGCTTTTTTGTGCAGTGAAAACTGCTAAGATAGTGTGAGATCATGGTAAGGATTTCATATGAAGGTGTCGCTGATTTCTAAAGAAGTCTTTCCTGAGACTTTCTGAATGGGATAATTTATCACCAGAGATTAATTGCACTTAATTATATTACTACAATGAATGGCTCACTGCACTTGTCTCTTTTAATTCTCCTGAATCCATTTCAGGTCACCCAAGCTGCATCTCTGCTTGCCTCCTTTTGTGCTTCTCCCACTTGTGCCTCATGCAGCCCCTCGTATGCCTTGAAATCCCACTACCTCAACCTAATCTGCCATGCCTCCGTCTTTCCTTAGTACACATCTCTCCTGCAGGGAGGCTATTTACCTTTTAGTGCATCTCCTCTCACTGCTCAGTATTTAGCAAAGAACTGAAAATAATCATTGCAAGATGGCAACAAACTAGTGATTTAAAAGCATGATACTTACAAAACGTGCTTAACTACACTATTTGTTTGAGTTACTTGTTGCCTTCCGCAACCCCGCCTCCTGCCTATGGATCGTCCATTTAGGTGTAAGCCCTTGGGAGCAGGGGCCTTGTCATGTTTACCTGTGTATAAAGTGTCTAGCACACGGACACTATACAAATAGTAGTAATCTATTCACTAACTTAGTGTCTGTAGTTTGAGTAATTAATTACATTGCCCATCTATCGTGCTATATAAATCATACTGATTATTGTTCACCTGGTATTAAATCCCTTCGTAAAAGGGTAGGTGGAATGTATAAAGTGTACATCCGATGACTAATTTGGTATTCACCTGAGCAACAAGAAATGGTATTCAGATTAATCAGATTATAAACTGCTGAGTGCATAGAGCAATAAAGATACTGTACAATCGATTATGGGGGTTTTTTTGGTGTGTTTTTTTTTTTTTGCAGCAGGATATTGGTGGTAAAAGTAATCCCTCAAATGAGTCTTCTTCACTAAAGAGAACATGTCTGATTATTTTCCTAATAATAGTTTGCTAATAATTGTATTACAGTTGCTTTAGCACAGGATGAGAAATCATTGCAGATAGAACATCTACTTCTGATTAAACAAGTGGACAGAGATTTCAGTTTTCCCAGTCATTATTAAAGGCGGTTATTCCTATATGGCTATTTAAATCTGGTCAGGAAAAAAGACACCTTTTTTTCTTTTCCAAAAATTTTTTTTTAAACTAGTGTATTCTGGAAAATCTAATGACCTTAATGTGAATAATCTTGGGTTTATATAATTGACTACAGCTATTTTTTAATTAAAAAATGACTTACACATGTTTTTCAGTACAGTATAAAGGGGTGAATTTGGTTTGCTGTGATTTGTGGGGGGTCATGTTTACTAAATATTCCATGAAAATATTTGTGAATCCAAATTTAGGGCAAAGGATTATTGTCCAAAAGCTTATCCTGGACGTGCTACTTTTTTTACTGTTTCTAAAACGTTTCCCATGCAGTTGGAAATAAATAAAACAATACCGTGTGACTTAAGTGGCCAAGCATACAGGAAGAATAGTGACTGGTTACAATGAACAACCTGTAAACAACCTATAGTCTGAAAATGACTCGTTCAGCAGGTTATATGGTGAATATTCAGGAACAATTAATCCAATTGAAGAAAATGAGCGCTGGCTTGTGAATGACTTTCTAACCTAATAAAGGAGAAGGCTAGATTTTTTTGACTTTAGGCACCCAAATAAGTGGTTTGATTATTTTTTTCCAGACATCAGGAGCATGTAAGCTCCCTACAGGCTTCTGTGTGTTTATAGACACCTGTATAAAATATGATTGAATTCTAGTCCTTCAGTCAGGACTATGGGTGAAATCTGACTGGCAGTGCAGCCCTAGTTAGCAAGATGCAGACCAGAGTGCTTTGTATCAACTAGACAAAGACTGTAACTGCTATTAAAATCTACACTTAAATACAGGCACTTAATAAATGTCCATGTTGTGTTTAGGCAAGTCAGTCCCACTCCTCATTAGGCCTCCCGAGAGTATCTTTATGAATGAACATGATGATGATAGTGTTACTTGCTGCTCATTTGGGCTTCTGGGACATTTGTCACAGGAGAGTAACTCATTTGCTCGTCATCAGAAGCTCAGCCTGATCAGCATTTTGCTGGTTTTTGTCATGAGCTCTGATCTTCACAAACCTTACTAATATGTTAGTCAAGAGCAGAGGAGCACCTGGAAGCATGCGTTGGCCAATAAGGTCCGCAGGCCCTCACATAGCTCATGTTTGTGAGAGCAATATTGTCATGCTTGTATGTCTGAGCATGGTTGTGATGTGCTCCCATTAGTGACCCCTATTTTGGGTGGGTTAGTTGCTCAAGGCAGAGGCTTGATGTGCAAATTTTTCTTCACAAACATTTTAAATGTTTCAAATTATTGGAAAGAGTACAGTGCTGGCAGGGGGACCCTTAAAGCTCCGTGTTAAAGAAGTATAGGGTCTAATTCTGTTCATGCTTACATTCGTGTAAAATGCACGGCAATTGAATGGGCTTCAGTTGAGTCACGTTGTAATGGAAAGAATCCAGCCCAGTTTTCTTTAAACTCTTGTATAATTAAAAACGGCTTCATTTTTTATTTTATTTTTTTGCCAGTTTAAAATGATACTTTGTAGGCCCTTGGCTTCTCCCCACCCCCACAAAAAGGATTTAGGTATGTGAAGGGATAAAAAACAACAAAAGGGGCAGTTAAAGCAGCTAGGATAAAATTACAAGGGTTATTTAATCCTCATTCTTCAAAGCATAAACATCAATAGCTGGGGTTAGATGACTTTTTCCCCCACCGCATGTTAGAGTATTGCACAATTAGGTTCATGCTGCTGGTTTTATGCCTTCTGAAGCATCCATGCTGGGCCATTCTGAGACAGAATGCTGGGCTAGATGGACCATTGGTCACTTACAGGATGGTAATTCTTATGTTCATAATTCAGCTTTTGCTAGTTTGATGTTTTTAAAAGACCACAAGGGAAAATGCAGGCAACAAGATGGGCCTGTCGGAGCCACCTAGGATGCCTACTACTTAATTCACTTGGCTTCACTATGGTCACATTAATCATCAGTGACCAGATGTAGAAACTTTTCTCTTCCTGAAACTCTGAGTAGCTGGCAGTAAGTGTCTGTGCAATGTGCAGAGGCAGATCCTTGCCTTCTCACCCCCCTCCCACCAAGAGAAGTGTGCTAGATGTTGGAGCAGCTGCCACCCACAAGAGACCGTTAACAAGGGGAAAGTTTAGTCCCTGCTTTGGAGGAACACTTGGACCGTGTCAGCTGAATGCGCTCGGTTTTCTTGGCCTCAATTTTGGGATCACAGAAGTTGCTGTTGGCTAGAAGTCCTTTTCCAAGGAAGCTCACTGATGTCCCAGCTCATTGAAAAGGTTTGTTTGGAGGTAATGAATCAGATAATGAGCATCACTCGTGACCATGACCTTTTCATGGAAAATCTCCATACCATGTCAGACAGGTTGTGTGTTTTGCATTGGCCACGTCCTTGGTTGTCCTGAAACAAGCATGCAACATATGCTCTTTATGATCATGAAACTCTGTATTTCCTTCTCCCTCTTTATAGGCGGTCTTGACAGGGCTGTTCTAGTACTTGCAGCTGTAGCCCAGTTAGATCTACCCTGCGTTTTTATTTATCTAGAGTGTCTGTGAAGCAGCTGGTTTGGCTCTTAAAGTACCTGAGACCTTTCTCTTGCAGAGCGCATATGGGTCCCTCGCTGAAGTGATGCAGAGGTGGAAAGAATATCAGCTCCAGTGCCTGAAGTATCTCTATGAGACGCCCCCTCTTGTGGCAGGTAAGCCTGCTCGGCAGGAATGGGATATCTACTTCTGCTAACTGTGGCAAGGAACTCTTATGGGCTTGAAAGTCCTCCCTCTCCATAACTCCATTTCCATTCTCTCCAGCTCACTGCTTGTGTTGGGCTGCTTCCTGGGATAACCGCTTTCCATGCAGGCAGTGGGAGAGGAGATTACATGGAATGGATCAGCTATAAAATCATTCATCTCTATGGCCCAAAGTATCTTGCAGTGCTATGGCTCATCTTTGGTTCTAAGGCAGGTGGTATCGTCAGTGCAGCCTGCAGGATGAATGCCACCCACGGAGTTCTGCAATGTGCCCTGCAGCCTTTAATGTGGAGGAGCAGCCCGAGGGAGACTATAGGTCCTAGCAAGGAGTGTTCTACAGGAATCTTCAAGGAGAGTCCTGTATTCAACATATAAGTCCATATACATTCGGTCCCTTTTAATTTACACCCATTTTAAGGGCCCTTTATCTGTCAGAGTGATGTAAAGCGGCCTTAGTGTAAATGAGAATGCAGTTCATGGTCTCTCTAGTCTGAAATCTTCTGTTGAAGATAAGGCCAGCTGCAATCTGTTCAGAGTTATGCTTGGCAAATTGCTGAGACTTGCTGACAATGCAGCCCACAATTGAACACAGCCTGGGACCTCCTAGAGTGCCTCTGTGCTACAGTGAAGCTCTGAAACGGACCACGCAGGTCTCAAATTACTTTTATAAAACACTGTTTTTAAAAATGTTGTTTGTTTCCCCATAGCTGCCTCTTGTTAGATGTATTGCTACAATGGAGTGTATAGTGATAGCAGTAGTGGGAGGGAGACATTAATCTCCTTTTGTGCCATTATGCATAGAATGACGCCCTCCAAGACTGACGGTTTAATAAATGTGAAGCTGTAGCATTAGCACATTTATGGTCATTGTGTGGGTATATTAGCAATGTATCAATGTATTTAGAATTCACAATGTCATGTCAGCAACCAGTTCTCAGGGAAAGATTATCTACAGCATTCATAACAAGAATGAGCTGCTGAGAACCAACATGAGCGACTGGGCTACACAAAGGCAGAGAGATGAGAAGGATACCTGGCACCAGGGCAGGATGGAAGCCTCTGGCTGCAGGTATTGTGGCATCATGGCGTAAGATCTTTGCAATGTCATCTCTGCAATCATCCTGCCCATTTGTTCAGTCAGTGAGAGAGCAGCCTGGCAGGTTCAGTCCCTTTCCTTTATTCTTATAAGGGGTGAGGATAAATGGTATTTTTTTCCCCTTCCTAAAATAAAATAAAACCTTTTACAGTTATGTGGTGCAGTTGCTTCACCTTCATTCCTCCTGTTTTCCGATGGTTGCTCTTCACAGTCGTCATGGTTCAAGGGCAATGCTTGATCCCATTCTCCATCTCTCTGCAGAAGGCAAGTTCTGCAGCAGGACATTGGATGACTATGCCTGCTGGCCTGATGGGCTACCTGGGTCCTATGTGAATGTAAGCTGCCCTTGGTATCTTCCTTGGGCCAGCACAGGTAAGAGTCTGTCCTTTCTGGGCAAATCCAACCCCAAATGTGAGATGTTTGCCTCTCAGCAGCCTGTTTAAACTTACGCAGCCATTGCATGGCACTGGGACTGTGTTGTGGTCACCCTGTGATAACGTTTATGGCTGCTAAGAACCAAGGTATGACTGGCTGCCTGCAGCACACACACAGATAAGAGTGACTTATATGCTGGAGGCTGTTTGTGAGGAGCAAGGCATTGTAAAGGGCACCCCAGCTTACAGGGCAGGGGTAACACAGCTACTCATTACTCTGGATTGTACCCCGGTATGCCACAGCAACCCACTACATGGCAACAAAAATAATTTGCAACTCTGGGCTGTTCAGGCAAATGGAATGGAATCTGATCACATCTCCCCACCCCTCTTCTGGACAGTATGAATATGTTGTATCTGTTATTCCTATAAGGGTATAATATGTGGTTACCCCAAAGGGAGTTACCCAGATATTTCAGCTTGAACGTACTCTATTTGATTAAAACAAGTTTTAAAATTTCTTTGTAGTTGTTAATTAGTACAAGTAAAGAGGTATAAATGTCAGAAACGGTTATAAGAAAAAATAAAGAGAACGCTTACTGGTGCCTAATTTAACACACTACATTTAGAGTCAAAGCAAAGTTTTCTCACCACATGCTTTCAGCAGTGTTATTGACCAAATTCTTTGTCAGGACCCCTCTCCCAGAGTCCAACACCTTCCTTTGTCTCTTCAGGTGCGGTGAATGTGATAGGAAGGGGGAGGGAGGATCCCTAGGAGTGTTCGTCCTTCCTTTTTATAGTGTCTGTTCCCCTTGTAGAAAAACATTTCTAGCTGAGAACAAGGAGTCAGTCTATGTAGAAGGATATTCCCTGCTGTTTTTTTTCCACCTGTTTGAACTTCGTTTGTGTTCCCTTCCTGCTTGATGATGACCGTGTTTACTGCTTAAATGCAAATTAAGCAGAGCACACATTTCCTTTGTTTAGGACAGACCTGTTTGCCAGCTTCTGTTTGGGCGGGACTGTGGAGTTTGAAACATGTGGTGTTAACACCATAAAGTTGCATCTTAGAACTTCACATACAATGTTGCCACACCTATTTTACAGGACAATACTGATCAGCAAATTGAGTTTTCAGATGATACCTTAAAAGGCATACCTTATACCAAGATTATTACAGTAGAGGTATATTCTGTCACAGCTGCTCACTCCTTTTTCCCTTGCTGTCTGGAATGACCCTTACACTTTTCACATTACTCCTTTACCAGTACCTTGCTCACACTAAATACCCATGTTGGAGATAATTTTTTCCAAGATGTATGTTTTGCATTTGTCCAAGGTGAATAACATTTTTCTTACACTCACTTTTGTATTATTTCTCTGCTGTTGGTAGCAATTGTCAACTTGATATCATCTGTGAATTAATATTCTCTTTGTTTATCCCCTCCAGATCATTAATAAAGATATTAAATCTTTCAAGCTATTTAAAGATTTTCTCTTACTAATGCACAAATGTATTTTACCTTCCAATTACTTGACTTAAAAGCCCATCAGATGCTCCAGAACTCTTCCCAATAACTCTAATCTTTTTGGATATCTAATAACCTACTTATAGGATTAAACTCCTTCCCTCCAGCAAACCCATTTATTTTCAGTCTTTAAGACTCTACGTGCAGTTATTTGACTGCTAACAACACTTGAAACCATCACTGCAAGAGAGAGTCAGAATTTAATGCAATACTGTGGGGTACTAAGTTATCAGAATGTGCAATATCTTTCATATACTTTTGCAAATAAGTAAAAAATGAATTGCCCTGAAAGCAGAGTATTTGAGTGAAAATAATAGCAATGCTTTGGACTTCTATAGAGTATTGCCCAGGAGGATTGCAAAAGCAGTTTAGACACAAATTAAGCCTCACAATCTCCTTTCCTCTTCATTGCTGGTTAGACCCTATATTGTCCCTATTTGACAAAGGGGAGTTGGGGGAAGGAAGGGAACAAAGAAATGAAGTGATTTGCTGAAGATAACACACAAAGTTACTGTGAGAGCTGGAAATGTAACCCAGGAGTCTGAATTTCCGTGGCCTGACTCATCACTGCACTGCACCTTGTGGAGTCATTTACACCACTGCCAAGTGGGTATAAAATGCTGCCAGACTAGATGAGTTGCGTCCTTACACTGTCTTTTCCCTGGAGGAAAAATCTTTCAAAAGATGGAGCACAGCAGTGAATTGAGCCTCCAGTTCCCTTCTATAACCACACTCACATTGTTTGTGTGTTCTTACATAGCAATGCATTCCCATAAATCCAAAATAGGGTTTGACACTGCTGGGTGTGGACCCCTAATTTTCTGTTCTACACATGCTGAAAAGGGAGACAAAGTTACAAATGAGGCTTTGTTCAGGAAGTATCTCGAAAGGCTCTTTGGTGAGGTCTGATGTTACTGAGTGAGAAGTGCAACAGTTAAATGTAGCTTGAGAAGTGTGACTCTTAAGCTATGTCTTCACTAGAAATGCTGCCGTGGCACAGCTGTAGCGTTGCAGCTGTGCCCCTGTAGTACTTCAGTGTAGACACTCACTACAGTGATGGGAGGCGTTTTCCCATTGCTATAGTTGATCCACCTTCCCAAGAGGTGGTAGCTCGGTCAACAGAATTCTTCCATCAACCTAGCACTGTCTGCACTGGGGGTAAAGTCCAGCTTAAGTACATTGCTCCGGAGTGTGGATTTTCACACCCCTGAGTAACATACCTGGGTTGACCTAATTTTTTAGTGTAGACCCGGCCTTAAGAATATGCTTGACTTTATGCCTGGGGGTCATCCCATTGATAGAGGTTAGGATATGCCTACACTTAAAATGCTACAGTGTCACAGCTGTGGTACTTCGGTGTAGGCACTTGCTACAAGGACAGAAGGGGCTCTCCTGTTGCTGTAGTTAATCCACCTCCCTGAGAGGTAGTAGCTATGATGGAAGAATTCTTCCTTTGACCTAGCCCTGTCTACACTGTGGGTTAAGTCAGCTTAATTAAGTCTTTAGCGTGTGATTTTTTTCACACCCTGTGAGATATAGCAATGCCGATGTAACTTTTCAGTGTCGACCGCCCCTTATGAAGTAACTTCTCTTGTCAACAGGTCAGTCAACTGCAGGATTTTCTGCATCTTCCTCTCAACATCTGCTATTGGCCACTGATCTGGTGTAGCAATTCCTGTGTTCCCAATTTGTGCAGTGAGGCTGTAGCCATTGCAGATGCTGTGGAGAGTGTGACCCGCCGCTCCTGCTGGGGGTAGAACATAGAAAGCAAAGTAAATGGAAAAAACCTGTTGTACTGTTTGGCCTAGATAGTTATCACATTAGGGCTTGGGATAGATGTTGTTGTGTGTGTTTTTTTTCTCTTCCCCCAAGTAATTGCTTAAAATGATCATTTTGTGTTAAAAGGTAATCAGATTCCATTTAGCCAGTTACATTAACAAGCCTGAACTGGTGCCAGTTGGATTAGAGGGCTGGAAAAAGAGCCCATACTGTGAGTGCTTGCAGTGAGAGATTTTGTAATGCAGGAACTCTTCTTGTTCATACTGCAGACTTGGCCAACTTTGTATTTGAGCAGCTACTTTGTCTTTCTCATTCACAGGTCTCATTCTCCCTCACTCTATTCTGATGGGCTATCAGTCTTAGCACCAGCCTGACTCATGGCTTTGCTGACACATGTAGCTCCGCAGGGTGACTAGCAGGACAGGAAGCTGAAAATGATTGTTTTTTCATCCACTTAGCCATTAGTCCAATCCCTGATGCTGTCAGCAGTCTCCCCTTCTCTCTGTCTGCAGCCACCAACTTTTCTCAGGGAGGTATAACTGTGTCCCACAGCGTGGTAGCTTCTGAAACTCTGCCTGCATCAAACTGCTAGCCTATGCTTTAGTGCCCTGACCAGGGAGGGTCCGAACAGGCTACTCTCCTATTCTAAAGTAAATGGGAGAATTTTCTCTTACTCCCCCTATCTTTGAGGGGAGGCAAATGCCTGCATTTTCAAATCCATGTGCTTAAAATTAAGCACTTAAATTCATATTTAGGCATCAAGTCAGGAACTTTTGAAGGAGCTGAAGAGAACTAGGAACCCAGTTCCAGTGAATTAAATAACAATGACATGAATCTGAGAAGTGCTAAGTCATACTTCATATCAGCTTTTTGCCCTCTGCCAGACTTAGACGAGTGGTTCCCCGCCCCAAGCTGTCTGGGCTGACATGTCTGTTGATCAGCTAAGGTCCTGGTTGAATCTGCTGTAACCAATAGCAGGGGGTTGGTCACTCATGGTCCTGAGACCAGAGGAAGCACTAGCCCTTAGGGTTTAGTGCTAGTCAGGGACTTGGGAGATCTGGGCTCTAGTCTGTATTCAACTACAGACTTCCTATGTGACTTTAAGCAAGTCATGCAGGCTTGGATCCACAAAGGGACTTAAGTGTTGTGACACCCAGTGTTGCAGTGCCTAGAAGATCACTGGTACAGTACTGTAATCTGCAAAGCCTGAGGTTCCCATACAATGAATGGGGGAAATTGGCACCTGAAAATGCAATCCACCGTAGCCAGCATGCTAGGCAGGAAGTCACCTAAGCTAGCCAATAGAAGATGCCAACAAGAGGGGTATGTCCCAAGCCCTGGACCTCTCAGGGTTTGGCATCTATCTTTGCTTTCAATCCCCAACCAGAAACCTCTCTTCTGGAGTCAGGTGGCTTAGGTATCTAGTTTCTTGGGAGAAGGAGTGAGGCATCTGTGTTATGCCACGCTAAATGGGAGGGGGTTATTGATGCTTGCCTTATGACTGTTAGCCCAGTGCTTGGCACACTCACCTGGGATGGTGATGAATCCAGGTTCAATTCCCCACTGTCTGCAGAAGTGGGAGAAAGGGTTTGAACAAGGGTTTGAACACCTGTAACGAGAGCACTTCAATCACTAAACTATGGGATACTCTGAGGTGGGAGGTTTAGGTTAGGTATTAGGAAAAACTTCCTGACTGTCAGGGTGGTTAAGCACTAGAATAAATTGCCTAGGGAGGTTGTGGAATCTCCATCATTGGAGATTTTTAAGAGCAGGTTAGACAAACACCTGTCATGAATGGTCTAGATAATTAGTCCTGCCACGGGTGCAGGGGACTGGACTAGATGACCTCTCGAGGTGCCTTCCAGTTCTGATTCTATGTGGTGCTCCCTCAGTCTCTCTCGTTGAAGCTGCTCTACTTTGGATAAATAATTAGTCACTGGACCAGACAGCATGCAAATGACTCTATAGCTTGGTCGTTAGGGTACCCACCTAGGAGGTGGGAGACCCAGGGTCCAATTCCTCTGCTCCAGGATCTGTTTAATTATTGATACACAGTGGAACGACTTAAACGAGACAGTTTGAGGGACCCTGTGTCAGAGTATCCCATAGCTCAGTTGATTAGGGCACTCTCCTGAGAGATGTGGGCTTCTCCTCTTTGAGTCCTTTCTCCCTTTCAGGCAGAAGGGGAACTGAACTTAGATCTCCCACATCCTACCTGAGTGATCTAACCACTGGGCTACAAGTAACAAGGAGGGAACTACCACCACCTCCTCTGTCTCAGGCTGCATTTTGAATGGCCATGAGCCAGTAGGTGCTCAGGGTTCACTTACCAGACTAGTTCCCCCAGGAAATGTAGGCATTTGCCTGCCTATCTTCCCCTGGTTTGCGCATAGCTCTTGAGCTTAGGTGGGAGATAAGTGTCTGGATGCCTGGAGTGAAGCAGCAGTGCACATGTGCATACTCAGAGGCAGAAACTTAGGCACCTAGGGAATTTTTACAGCTGGAATTTAGGTGCCAGGTGAGTGTAGGCACCTACAGGCTTAGTTAGCAGGTGAGCAGGGGCATACTGGATCACAGTGGAGCCTAAAACTGGAACTTAGACGCCTAAGTACCTTTGTGAATCTGGGCTGTAGTGTTTCTATACCTGTTTCCTATTGGTAACATGGGGATGGTAGTGCTGCCCTACCTCCCAGGAGGCTTGTGAGGATTAAATGCATTAGATTGTGAGGGGGTCAGATGTGGTGACGGAAGCCATACAAGTTGTCAAGGTTCCTTCCCCACTCTGAATGCTGGGGTACAGATGTGGGGACTTGCATGAAAACCTCCTAAGTTTACTTTTACGAGCTTAGATTAAAACTTCCCCAAGGTACAAACTATTTTACCTTTTGCTCTTGGACTTTCGCTGCCACCACCAAATGTCTAACCGGTATTTTTTTATTAGGAAAGAGCCCGTTTGGAAACGTCTTTCCCCCCAAAATCCTCACCAAAACCTTGCACCCCCCTTCCTGGTGAAGGTTTGATAAAAATCCTCACCAATTTGCATAGGTGAACACAGGCTGAAACCCTTGAATTTTAAAAGCAATGAAAAAAATATCGGTTTCTTAAAAGAAGAATATTAATAGAAGAAAAAGTAAAAAGAATCACCTCTGTAAAATCAGGATGGTAAATACCTTACAGGGTAATTAGATTCAAAACATAGAGAATCCCTCTAGGCAAAACCTTAAGTTACAAAAAGACACAAAGACAGGAATATCCATTCCATTCAGCACAGCTTATTTTCTCAGCCATTTAAACAAACAGAATCTAATGCATATCTAGCTAGATTACTTACTAAGTTCTAAGACTCCATTCCTGTTCTGTCCCCGGCAAAAGCATCACACAGACAGACCCAGACCCTTTTGTTTCTTCCCCCCCCTCCAGCTTTGAAAGTATCTTGTCTCCTCATTGGTCATTGTGGTCAGGTGCCAGCGAGGTTATCCTAGCTTCTTAACCCTTTACAGGTGAAAGGGTTTTTCCTCTGGCCAGGTGGGATTTTAAAGGGGTTTACCCTTCCCTTTATATTTATGACACAAGTACCTTAGCTAGACACTGTGGTTTAGAGCAGTTCATTCTTCACTGCATGTTGAGTGGGAGGTCAGCAGCTGCTGTGCACCACATCCCAGCAGAGAGGCTCAGCATCACAGTAGGGATGAGCAGGCCAGTGTACCAGTCACTAAAGTACTACCTTATTCCCGTCTTCATTATATGAGGTACCAAACATTTGCGTCCCCTGGTACTTCAGCACAAGCTGGCACTGTGTGTGTACTGCAGTTGTTTAGATAATGTTTCCAGGACTGCATCTGGCAATGACCGCAAGACGTACTTTGGAGGATGCTTACCTGTTTTCTGTTCTTCTTGTGGGCAAGTCTCAGGGCATTCTGCTATGGGGAGCATTTGCTGATTGCAGCATTTCAGTCAAAATACTTTAAAGATGATGTGAAAATTATTTTTTCCTGTTGAGGCTGTGTAGCAAATGTGATTCACATGAAGCAGGCCTTTTATATTCCTGCTGCATGAAGTTCAGATTGGGGAACCTGACACCATATTGAAGTCCTTCTACCTAACTGTTTAGTTGCTTTGATAATCCAGAACCATTTCCATTGCCTCTCTGCCTTAGGTACTTATATGTGCTTCATCACCACAGCAGCTGAACACCTCGTGATCTCTAAGGGAGTTATCCTCACAATACCGCTATGCCCCAGGGAAATACTATTATCCCCATCTTACACATGAGGAACTGAGGCACAGAGAAGCCAAGGTCACACAAAGTCTATAGCAGAGCAGGAAATTGAATCTAGGTATCTCAAGTCCCAGCCTAACATCCTAACTGCTGGACTATCCTTTCTCCCTCCTGTCATTCATTTTCAGTGCTCGTGAACATGACCTGTTCGTCTGTTCAGGAGCCCAGTAACACAGTGCTTAGCGAGCCACTTTAGATAAAATAAAGCCTAACCTGAACTGGTGCTCAAAACTTAATCTTCAAAGTCTGAGGACACTGAGGTACATGTTTCTGTTTTTTATTTCCATAGTAGTGTCTGCATCTCCTGGTCTCAGACAGGGCTGTGTTGGAAATGTTGGACATATGTGAAACAGTTCTGTCGTGGTTTTCCTTAGTCCTGACAGATGTTCTAGAGGACCTGTTCCCATGAAGTTTCCAGCCTACTTTTAGACCAACTCTAAAGCCCAGAGAAGCCAAGGTAAAGGCTTTCAGTGACTCCAGTAGGCTTTGGATCAGGTCTTTTGTGAACACAAAGGCTTCAGAGGAACTTCTGCCTTTCTGCCTGAGCCAAAGCTGTTGAGATTTGCTCACTAGTAAAACTACAGAGTGACGTTTTGCACTCAGTTACGTACAAGTAACCCTGTGGAAATCTGGTAACCATAAAATATGGCTGAAGATATTGTGACTTTTTGTATGCACTGAAGTCAGTGTATTTAAATGGGTGCAATTGAGGGCAACTGTGTACCTCGATGTACCATCAGTTAGCAATATTAAAGGAAAATAGCAGTGCCCCTTTGAGAGAAAGCATCCAGTTACTGTCACTGGCTATGCATCTCAGTATTGTTACTTTTTTAAAATTTAAGGCCAGTTGCCAATAATTCTGTATGGACCTGGAAAGCTTGGAGCCGCTAGTACAATTCATTTTACACTTATGTCCTTTGGGGTTCTGATATTTTATTGTTTAATGGCACTAAATCCTCTTAAATAGAAAATCTTCCAGAGATAGTGGTTCCAAACACGACGTATGTGCACAGTAACCACATCAGTTGTTTTTATGTATACTGGGGCATATAAAGGTTAGCTGCAGCCTGGTGGAGCATAGCCATAGCTCAGTACCCTATGACAGCTAATATGTTCCCTCTCTTCTTATTGTTTCAGGTAGCTCGGAAGTTAGTGGCTGTGGGGGGTGTGCGTCTGTTGATTTAAATTACATTATTTGAAACATAAGCATTAAGTAGATTATAATGAAACACCATATCCAAGATCTTTGGTTGCTACTGATACCTACATTTAGTAGCTATAAATAGAGATGACACCAGCTCACAAAATTCAGATCTGGCGCCAAACTCACCTGAAGTTTGTGGATGTTTTGTGTCCAGGGTTTTGGTTCAGGATCCATCCCTAGCTGAGGTACCTGCTGTCTGATTCAGCTGGCCTCCTAATCCACTATGATCCTGGATAACTTTCACTTATTTCAGTGGGCTGCCCAGTAGCAGCGGGCTGTGCAGTGGCCTTGTAACCAGTCAAGACAGTGGTCCCCAAACTTCTTCTGTCACGCTCCCCCGCCCCGCCCCCAGTAATAGAATCTATCCATGCCCTCCCCCTCCCCCCGTGAGCTGGGAGCCGAGCCACAGCCATGCTCAGGACCTAGGGCATGGAGCTGAGCCGCGGTCCGGGCTGGGAATCAGGCACCCAGGCTAGGGTGGGGGCATAGCAGGGCTGGGTGGTACTCCCTTCCCACCTGCCTTGGGGGCTGGCCTCACCCCCCTGAATGTTCCTCTGTTCCCCCCCCAGGTGGGGCGCACCACAGCTTGTGGACCTCTGAGTCAAGATGATGCCATAAAAACAGAACTCTCACACAGTCCCTGTTAGGTGTCTACTGCATAAAAATGTTCTAACAGATTCCAAATTGTGGGATTGAAAGGAGCAGGGTAATTCCCCCAGAAGTTTCTTTGGTTTAGGCCTCCACAGCAGTAAGGTCTCCTTCTTTATTACATAAACACCCTCTAAAAGGAGTTTCATTTAAAATATGGTATAAAGTAAAAGTCAGCAAGAGGGTTCACTACACTTTCTTTCCCTCTTACACCAAAATTAAAAGTTTGTAGTAGGCTTTCAAATGTTAACTTGATCTTGAACGGGGCCAGATTATCTCCCCAGAAGAGATGTTAATTTGCATTTGCCAACCCCATTAAAGCAATTCAAATTTTAAATTTCCTTCCCTGGACTAAAAGTTGTCTCAATCTAATCAACAAATTCACTTTGCAAATAATATGAAAACTCACTCACTGACAGGAAGTTTACCTCTGACTTTATCAGCCTACATCTGTTTATAAGATGGTAAACTCTAGAACATATGCCACTCTTGTTTCAAGGACAAAAATATGGACTGTTGGAATAAACAGTCAGAAATTTCATTAGGAGGTACACAATGGAGGTATATATGTGTCAAGCTCAGGGCAACTGTCCCAGCTTGGTGTGTGTAGGGCATGGGGAGGTGTTGAAATGTCAGTACTTTCTTATATACTTGGTAGGACTGTGTTGTTATCCAGGATTTATTTATTTATTTATTTATTTTATTTTTGGTCAGAGTGGCCTTTCCAGTTAAAATAAATAGAAATATATTATAGTTATTATATTATATAGAAGTACAACTCCCCACCGAGGTGTTTTTTCATTAGAAGTCTCAGGTGAAGAAATATATAGCATCTCATTACAGGGGACTTTACATCTTTTAATAGAAACAAAGTATGCTCTTGCTAAGTATTGATGAAAGAGAATGTTAATCCAGTCATTAGTTAGTAACTAAAGTTCTGAATTAAGCATTAATCTTGTATAGCAAGTGTTTTGCTGAAAAGGGACTAAGGCTATTATCTGAAAGTTACCAGCTAGTTGGAAGATTCACATTCCAAGCCCCAAAGACTGGATTTTTTTTTTTTAATTTAGGTAAATTTAGTATTTATCAGCAGTGTTTCAGTTTACACTATTGAATTCTAAGAGTTTGTCTTCCTCTGAGTCAGACAGACAGAGACACACACATTCTAATTCTGATCTCTTTGGTGTAAATCAGAAGTACTGCCATTGAAGTCAGGTAGAGTTACATACATGTAAGAGCAGAATCAGACCCCCTGTGAATATAGATTGCCAGGATTGAATGAGTTTGGAACTCTTTGCCTTTTTTATTTATTGTGGTGTTCATCTTAATTTTTGGATCCCTTACATATTAGTACATAATATTTATTGAAAAATACAAAGATTTTCTGAGACCAAATTTCACTTTTCATAGAAAGATGTACACAGACTTATATGTATGGACAGTCTAGGACATCCTAGTAATAGTTTTATTTTATAAAATATATATATATATTTTAAAAATCAATCCCCCTTTCATTTCAAAACAGTTTCACAAACAGTTTTAACTTTAAAAGTGCTAGGCTTTGCAAAATGGCTGCAGTTTTCCTTTAATCTCACACACAGACTCTCTTGTTTATCTGCATTGTTACCCTTTCCCTCTAATTTGTTGCTGTGCACTTCCCCCTGAGAGTTTTCTGTGATAGCCAAATCCTCCACCTCCCACCCTCCAAGAGATCCTGTCGCTTATTCTGGAATTATGGCAAATAAAAACTCATCCTCAAACAAGCTCCAAATGTTGACTTTTAGAATTTGTATTCATCACCTTAAATTTTGTTTGAAAAAGAAAAATTTTGTTTGTTTGTCCTTATGGGTGGCATGTTTATGAGAAAACCCAGTTTTATGGCTCCTTCCATGAAGATAATGACCGTGGTGTTGGCTTGTTGCCAGCCTCATTTTCCCTTTCTGGAGCTAATTTATTCTGCTTTCTGACAATCAAAATAACAAGAGGTGAGTTAGGGAAGAACAGGAGCAAGTGCTCAATCAGCATAATTGGTCCTACAGGAAAAACTGACTTGCATACACAAAACCTGCTTGATGACTGTCCCTAGAGCTTAGTGAAGTGGGGCAACAATCGCTGTCAAGTGAATACAAATGGAGAGAGACTCCTGTGAGATTGTCCTCACCCTCACTGTGGATGAGTGACAAAGGGCCCTTCCAAGTTTATACACATGAGCAGTCAATTAGCTGTGGATTTTGATGTTTAAAGAGAGGATTTTAACCTCAGCAGGAGAAGAGGAGCTCTCAAACCCATAAAGAGACTAGTTACCTATAGACAGTGAGGGACACATGAGAGGAAAGGCAGAGAATGTGGGATACACTGACTATAGAATCTTTTAGGAGAATCGAATCTTAGGATTAGGATATGGGATGGAAAACTTCAGTGAGATAGGTTTGAGTGTAGTAAAGTTGGGTTGGAAATTAAGTTTGTAATGGATGTGTTAGTACCTGTCCATAACTGTAGTCAGCCAAGGTAGCAATACCTACAGTTAAAGTTGCTTGATGCTTCCGAAGATCTGATATTCAATTGTTTCTAACTTTGCCAAACTTTAACTGTTTGAGCTGAAATTTTCCGTGCTGAGAAGCTGCATAAAACTGAATTATTTTTTGGAAGTTTTAGCCAAAAAGCTTCTGCTTCTTCCCATATTGAGATTAAGGAAAATGGTGTTTTGCCCCTATTTAAAAAAAAAAAAAAAAAAATCTGTACAAACTTTTTGGTCAGAAGCTTTAGCATCTCCCTGCTTTAGAGGATGGAGTTGAAATTTGGAAAGGGGTATTTGTCCTGGCGTCAGATGTGCTTTTTGCTGATCCTGTGACAGACCCTGAGACCTCTGCCTGCTTCAGCGCGCATGATGGATGGTATTCTGGGAATTAAATCAGGGTTGTGTAGTGAAGGAGACTGTTTGTAGGACCCTACTTTGCTTACTGCAGAAGTTGGAAGGTGACTAATGAATGAGGCAGGGGAGTGCTGTAAGAGAGAGGACAATCTCATGGTTTAGGCAGTTGAATGCTGCAGTGGAGAACTGTCTCTACCACAGAGTTCCTAGGTGATGCTGGCAAGTCACTTCAGCCAAAATGTTCACAGGTGACTGTTCATTTTCTGGGTACCTGAATGGGGATGAAGATAATGCAACCTCACTTCACTGGGGTATTGTGAAGGTTAATGCATTGGTCTTTCTATAGAACTAAGATACTAAATGAGAGCACCATAAACAAGTCCATGAGGAAATTACTAATTCTGTGTTCAGTGCAGAGGTTGTGTGGGGTGGTTAAATAAGGCCTAGAGCCACACACTGAGTTGTAAGGATAAAAGAAATATGGAATAGCGACCTATTTTGTGAGCACTAATCATCCTGGGCACTGAATGAGGCAGGGAGGGCCTTGTGGAAAAATAGTGAATGATCGTGTAATTAAAAATTGTATGATGATGATATATGGACAAGGGGGCTGAATTAAAACTTTGCATTGGCAATCTTAATGCTGGCATTTCCTAATTTTGAAGTGCTTGACTTTCTACCTTTAATGTTCTTAATGTAGTTTTTGAGTATAATAATAAATATTGTCTGCACATATAAAATACAAGATCCACTGAGGAACCAAAACTGCATCCTGACATAAAGGGAGTTTGATGTGCCATTTATGGGGAACAGGGTTAGTACAGTTAGAAGCTTACATAGAACAGAGAATGTTCCAGCATGGAGCTCCACGGAACTGTGGAGGAGGCAGTGCTACCTTTTATCCACAGCAACCTCCTCTTGATTATGCAGCACGATTCCTTTCTGCCTGTCACCCTCCCCTTTGGAGAAGAACTTTATTCTGTCTGTGTATTGTAAATAGAATACAAGATTCAGGGGAAAACAAATGCTTACTGGATATTTAAAGCCAGAAATACGTGATGGGGAAATTCCTGATTGGTTATATGATCAGTTGCACCTCTGTTGACCAGTGGAAGATTGTTCCTCCGCATCTGTTCAGCCCAGTTTTAAATATCCCTGGTGCAGGAGCTAAGAATATAATTTAGGATACTGTGGTGATGAACCTACTGTAAATATATAGCTGGGTAAATAGGTTTGCAGGAAAAGCTGGAACCCCCCTTCCCCAACAAGTTGAGACTGCTCATGGGTTTCATGGTGCCAGCTGCAGTTTGTACTTCAAAGCCAAACGTAAGATTCCTGGACTTAGTACATTTTTGTTGTGAAGAAAACCAAGCCTGGGAGTGAGACATTTAAACATTAACTTCCCCAGCAAAGAACTGACCGCATAATCCAGCGAGCTATGTGCTCAGGCTACATTGAATGATAAACTCAGCTAGGAATGAGCTGAGATGAGCTCTTCAGAGGAGGAGAAACTCCTCCGTTAAAATGCATTGTCTTCCCCATTGAAGGTCAAGTCACTTGGTCAGGGAACACGTCAATCTGTGGCAGCAAATCATTCTGTTGGTATTCATTCACTACAGAGTCACTGCTGCCTTCAAGAGAAAACTGTTACCTTTTCCAGAACATTGGGAATTAATGAAACTGGGTAATTCTAGAATGTTACGTTCTTAATGGGGGTTTAAATAATGAAAGGCCTACTCTGCAGTTCAGAAGTGTGATTCCTCAACCTGGGTAGGCAGATTCACATGAGCTCTGCTTGAGCTAGTATGCTAACATGAGTGTGTACGTTGTGGTATGAGTGGCCCATCAAGGTAGCCTCCTGAGTTTGGGTTCAGAGGTGTGCGTGAGCTTGGATGCAGGCAACTAGCCCATGCCACCACCAGTGCCACAAATGTCCATACTGCTATTTTTTTAGTGTGTTCCCGGCTGCAATGTAGACATACCCTTATTGATCTTAAATTCTATATAATTAATTACAGTACAAAAAAACTGGATCCTGAAGAAGCAATAAGGGACTGTCATTTAGATCTAGCTTTTTTTAAAAGATAGTATATTTCGCTTTGGGTCAAGGCTGATCATTACAGACTTGGTTTCATAGACTCTGCATCCCCCAGCATGTGGTATTAAAAACAAGAGGCACCTGGGCCTCTTTGTTGGACTCCTTAGCCTCCTTTGGCCTGTGGATGCATCTTGGTCACCCCACATTTTAACTCCTCATCTTGTAAATGGTTTGGGTAGAGAGTTTTACAATAAGCCAGTGAGGTAGACACACTGCAGCTGAAGTATGAAGGGTCGTATGGTCCAGATTGGCTTATTGCTGCATTTTGTTTTGTAATATTTTAAAGATGAACTTGTAGCATCTTAAAGGTGAACTGCTAAGCTGGCCTTTCATTTCAGTCCAAGGTTACTAACGCATTCTGGGTAGATTTCAAAGCTTTCCTTTATTTCCGCCATTATTCTGACTTCTGGAGTAGATTTAGTGGCTCTAACATTAATGTTCTCTGCAGCAATTCAGCTGCCTAATGTGTCATCCACTAAATCTTGAGGAAAATTAACCCTTTATGTTCACTACTGTTCACCTAACAAGCAATCTCTGGCAATGCAGCAACATCCCCTACAGTTTTCACAGGTTATAAATAAAGGGAGTGAATGATGAAGCATTCAAATAAAGTGGTTAATGAATATGAAATATATTATATGCACAGGCCTCCTCTCTTTCTTTCTGTCTTTTGTAGACACAGAGAGAGAGACACACTTACTGAAGAAAATTCTCTACTAGCTTATAATTTTATAGAATAATATAACTATAATACTAAAAACAAAGTACTAAATCAATGACCTATTATGGAACACCAATTACCAACAAGCAAACCAGTTACCAATTTCACTACCAGTTGTTAGGGGGCTTATTCCTTCACCCACTCACTTCCCTGGTCCTTCTCGCATGAACAGAGAGCCACAATACCCGAAGTCCAAAGGTGCAAACAATTTGATATTTATTGGGGTGAACTTCCAGCAAGCATGATTCCAGTTTCCTTCCTTAGTGTCCCCCTTCCCAGCTATGAGACTACAGAACCTTAACTGTGTCCCTGTTCCCATTCCCCCCCACCTTAGCAAAACATGATTCCAATTTCCCCACCCACACACTTCCTGATTGACTGTAGACTATATAGTAAAACTTGAGTTCTGCTTAGCTATACCTTAACCAATCATTTTACTGAAATTTAACTAACCAATCCTAACATAGTGTAACATGATTATTTAACCAATTATATCCCACCGCCTTAATTAGTTTACACCCAGCAAAATTAATTATACAGCAGACAGAAACAATCACAGAACCAGACAGAAATTATACAGACAAACAATGGGAAATGGGGACTACAATGATAGAACAATACAGAAATGAGGATTTCACATCTCAGCTGTGGATAAATGAGTGCTTGCCAGACCGGATGCTATCAAACTAAGTTTCCTTTTACATTTTCTAGGCACTTCTCTTTCTCTGGAGGTGATAGGCGTTATCAGGACAGGAGTGTATTTCTAACAGCCGAATAGCACCTTATTTCAATGTGACTTGTTTGGAATGTAAAGATGTGACCGTTTGCTTCCCAGCTTATGGCTGTCTCTGCTGCTTAGCCAAAGGCCTTAGCCTAAGAACAGGGCCTCAGACTGTCACAGTAAGAGAAGGCCCTTACACTGGCAGACAGTGATTTTGATTTTTTCTTTTATACCTCTATAACTTGCTAAGTGATAAGAATACACCTAAGTTCTTAGGAGGCTAGGCCTTTACAGACAGGCCTGAATATCTATATCCTAACACCAGTTATAATACCAAATGCCAGTTAGAATACCAATTTCCAATTACAATACTTATTACAATACCAGTTACCAAGGCAATTATGAGTTACAGTGCAATCACTAATTATATTATTTTGTATTATAAGTTTAAATTTTTAAAACCTAATTTTAAAATCAAATTGAAAACTGAAACATTTTGGTTTTATCAGAACTCTTTGATTAACCCCAAATTATTTGTTTTTGTTAATTTTGTTTTACAGAAAATGTTGACTTTATTTTCCAATTTGGAACTTAACTTTCTTTTTTTAAATGTCAGAATTTCCCACAGAACAGAAATTTAGAGTTTTGATCCGCTCAAATTTGTAGTAAGCAGGAAACTGGTTGGCTTGGTATATTAGCAACAGGATATAGGTTCAATCCGGATCAAATTGATAGTGAAAGCTGTAATAAAAAGACTTTTTGATGACTTATGTAAAATGAATTAATGCTCTCAGGTCAGTTTCTAGTGGGTACGTGTCCATGTCACACTGCTGTCTCAGCAAAGGGCAGGAGCTGAATTGGCCATGGTGATCTAACTATGGTACCTTCTTAACCAAGAGGTGGTTTAGATTGAGGCTGAGGCATTTTTAGCAAGCTACAGTGTTTAGGAAGCTGCTGCTGTACCTGTTTTGTGGATAAGTGTTGAGTCTCCAGCATGTTTGCATACCATAATGAGAAAGTATATTCTAAATACATGGATAAGACTTTTACCAGCACAAAGTTCCCTGTACTACAATGTATCTGAAAGCTCTCCACTCTGCCTACTTTTATTTTGCTGGTTCAGTATAGTTCTGTTTTATTTTATGCCTTTTAATCTTTTCTCTTTTCATAGCACTAGACTTCTAACAGCCTCTAAAGGGCTCTTGATTTGTTGTTGGTTTTACTCTCTTTCTGTCAGTAAAAAATGTGTGGGAAGCTTAGAGAGATTTGTGCTCAATTTTTAGAGCAGAGGTTTGTCCAAGCATACACATTTTTGTGTGCTCATCTTTGTATACCCTTCTTGAGTGTTCCCTGTTACCACTCTTACTAATTTTGGGACTAGTATAGGCAAAGAGAGGAGGGTATATGTGGTCTTTGTGTTCCTCCATCTCCTGAGCAAATATGGGTATTTGCTTACATTCCTGGTAAGGCAACTTTGCCTTTTGTAATGGCTCAGCTTACAGGGAGACTTTGGCAGGAACCTGCGCATATGCATACCTCCTACAGATGAGCTTAAGTCACAAAGTTCAGGATCAAACTTTCCTAAAGTTCTGGGGTGTTTGAATCTGGGCATTCAGTTTAGATCCATTTCTTCTCCTAACAAAATACATGCAGTTTTCTCACCAAACAGAGGTTTGTTTTCAGCCACAAACTCTGTGGGTTGCTGCTGCTGCTGCTGAACAGTTGGAGTGCTCTTTGGAGTACTTTTTGTAATGTTGTTCTTGGAAGCCATACACAGTTGGCTGTGAGAATGAATGAACTGAAGTGTTTGTTACAGGAAAGGAGCACGGTGAAGAACAGCTGTAATAAGGTGACAGGTGAGGGGAGAGGTTATGCTAAGCTTCGCAGTTGTTCTGTTCTTCTCCCCTGTAAGTCTGTGTTCTTTCCCTCCTTGTCGTTGGCAGTGCTCCATGGACAAGTTTACCGTTTCTGCACTCCTGAGGGCACTTGGCTGCTGAAGGAGAATTCCACCCTGCCATGGAAGAACATTTCTGAATGTGAGGCATCAGATGGGGTAAGGGGAAGAGGTTTTGCCTATAAAAAACTGTAATAAGTCAACACTTAAATATTATTCCTACTGAAATCAGCCTTTTCAACCTGATCTCTCTAACTGGCCCCAGTGAGCATTCGTATTTTTTTAAAGAGACGTTATTAAGGGCACAAAAAGCAAATGATACCAATGCATAGGAAAGTTAAGAAGTATGGTAAGAGGCCACCTTGGCTTAACCAGGAGACCTTCAGTGACCTGAAACTAAAAAGAGAGTCATTCAAAAAATGGAAACTAGGTCCAAGGATGAATATAAAAAAAAACAACACAAGCATGTAGGGACAATATTAGAAAGACCAAGGCAAAAAAATAGATTAAACTAGCTAGGGATATAAAGAGTAAGAAGAAAACATTTTACAAATACATGAGAAGCAAGAGGAAGACCAAGGACAGGGTAGGCCCATTATTTAATAAGGAAAGAAAGAGAACAGAAAACATAGCAATGGCCAAATGCCTTTGTTTTCACTAAAAAAGTTAGCAATGATTGGATGACAAATATAGCAACATCAGGGAGGTGGTGGAATCTCCTTCCTTATAAGTTTTTAAGGTCAGGCTTGACAAAGCCCTGGCTGGGATGATTTAGTTGGGGATTGGTCCTGCTTTGAGCAGGGGGTTGGACTAGATGACCTCCTGAGGTCCCTTCCAACCCTGATATTCTATGATTCTATGATTATGATCAGTGTAAATGGGGTAGGATCTGAGGCTAAAATAGGAAGTGAACAAGTGAAGAATTACTTAGATAAGTTAGATGTCTTCAAGCTGGCAGGGCCTGATGAAATACATGCTAGACTACTTAAGGAACTGGCTGAAGAGATCTCTGAGCCATTAGCTGTTATCTTTGAGAACTTGTGGAGGATGGGAGAGATCCCAGGGGACTAGAAAAGGGCAAATCTAGTATCTGTCTATTGAAAAAAGGGAATAAGGACAACCCAGGGAATTATAAACTGGTCAGTTTAACTTTGGTACCCAGAATGGTAATGGAGCAAATAATCAATCTGTTAAGCACCTAGAAGAAAATAAAGAAATAACAATCAGCATGGATTTCTCAAGAACAAATCATGTCAAATCAACCTAATATCCTTCTCTGACAGGGTATCAAGCCTTGTGAATAGGAGGGAAGCAGTAGATGTGATATATCTCAACTTTAGTAAGCCTTTGATACTGTCTCACATGACCATCTTGTAAACAAACTAGAGAATCCTAGCTTAGATGAACCACTATAAGGTTGGTGAACAACTAGCTGGAAAACTGTACTCAGAGAGTAGTTATCAGTGAGCCACAATCGAGGTAGAAGAGCATATTGAGTGGTTCTTGCAGGGATCTGTCTTAGGTCTCCTTCTATTCAACATCTTCATAAATGATTTGGATAACAGCATAGATAGAGAGTGCTCTTATAAAGTTGGCAGATGGTACCAAGCTGGAAGGGGTTCCAAGCACTTTGGAGGACAGGATTAGAATTCAGAATGACCCTGGCAAACTGGAGAAAATGTCTGAATTAAACAGGATGAAATTCAATAAGGACAAGTGCAAAGTATTACACTTAGGAAGGAATAATCAGTTTTACAAATACAAAATGGGAAATGACTGTCTAGAAAGGAGTACTGCACAAAAGGAGTTGGGAGTTATAGTGGCTCACAAACTAAATATGAGTCAACAATGTAATACTGTTGCAAAAAAAACATGCATCATTCTGGGATGTATTAGCAGGAATATTGTAAGCAAGACCTGAGAAGTAATTCTTCCACCTTTATTCGGCACTGATAAGGCTTCCACTGGAGTATTGTGTCCAGTTCTGGGTGCCACATGTCAGGAAAGATGTGGACAAATTGGAGAAAGTCCAGAAGAGAGCAACAAAAATGAGTAAAGGTCTAGAAAACATGACCTACGAGGAAAGATTGAAAAAACTGGATTTGTTTAGTCTGGAGAAGGGAAGACTGAGGGGGGACATAACACTCTTCAAGCATGTAAAAGGTTGTTATAGAGAGGAAAGTGATAAATTTTTCTCCTTAGCCACTGAGGACAGGACAAGAAGTAATGGGCTTAAATTGAGATTTAGGATTGACATTAGGAAAAACTTCTTCTGTAAAGTTAGTTAACAAATTGCCTAGGGAGGTTGTGGAATCTCCATGGTTTTTAAGAACAAATTAGACAAACAACTGTCTGGGATGGTCTGATAATACTTGTTCCTGCCTCAATGCAGGGGACTGGACTCGATGAACTATTGAGGTCCCTTCCAGTCCTACATTTCTATGATTTATGCTCTCTGTCTACTTTAGCTGAACTTGGTCAGCAAAGTTAGACTGGTCAATTTCACTTCCTGGCTGTAATGCACTAGACCTTGGGAGAAGTTAAGAGCTCTCAACATGCTATAGGACTAGCCCTTTGCCTCTGACCTATTTATTGAGTGCACAGTCCCTGTTTCAAGGAGCTCCGTGCTCTAGTATAGACATGGACAAACGATTCAGATATAGGAGATGCCCAAAACTGTCAGGGGTTCCTGTTCTCCTAGAATTCCCTGTTCTGCAATGCCACAACCCTTCATAGGGAGCAGGAAGATTGCAAATTGGAAAGGGCTGTGAAAGGGAAGAAGAGAAATTCAACACATCTGAAGGAAAGTTTAGGAAATGTAAGCAATCCCCTAACTTGCAGCCCCACCCCTTGTCCCACTCCTTCAAAGCTCTGTGGCATCAAGAGAGCTTTAGCCTAACACAGACTGCATGCCTGGTCATTTTTTATTCCACTTGCAGTTTAAGGCTTCTTCCTTAACTATATGTTGAGAGCTGCTAAGCAGACAAATGCCTTTTGGCAGCACTTGGCCATTTGATACATATCTCATTTCCATAAAATACAGTGCTTCAGGGGGCAATTATGTTAAACCCTAAATACACTGTGTCACCTCCTGATATGGAAATTGCTTGCCATGTTTCTTTCTATTTTCCACTTTAGCAGATGCAGAACTCCTAATTGCTTGCTTTTCAGATATGTTTATGCATTTGTATTAATGTAGATGGAATATATGGGCTAAAGGTGTTAACCCAGTCAATGTCCAACATTAAACTGTGTTTAAAGAAGGTGTGGGTTTGGTTTGCAGAGACCTCAGTCTGCTTAATACCCTGGCAAACACATAATTAAAAATCATTTTTACCTCTTATTGGAAATAAAGAGAAGGAGGAAAAGCAATTAAGGCATTTGAAATGTAACGTATTAAGTAAGACTTTTATTTTAACGACATCCCTTGTTCCCTTTCTCTGTAGCTGGAGTGTTTAGAAGGAAAAACCCTCTTGTTTGACACTCTTAGAGGGTATCAGAGATTGTAATAACAGTCCTTCTGGGGAAAAGAGAAGAAGTTAGTTGAGATGGGCTGGAGCTGCTGCTGCTGCTGTTGTTGGGAATCCTTAAGAAAGGGATAGATAACAAGACAGAAAATACCATAGTGTCTCTGTATAAATCCATGGTACGCCCATATCTTGAATACTATGTGCAGATGTGGTCACCCCATCTCAAAAAAAGATATAATGGAACTGGAAAAGGTTCAGAAAAGGGCAACAAAAATGATTAGGGGTATGGAACAGCTTCCATATGAGGAGAGCTTAAAAAGACTGGGACTTTTCAGCTTGGAAAGGAGGCAACTAAGGGGATATGATGGAGGGCTATAAAATCATGACTGGTGTGGAGAAAGTAAATAAGGAAGTGTTATTTACTCCTTCTCATAACACACAAACTAGTGGTTACCAAATGCAATTAATAGGCAGCAGATTTAAACAAACAAAAAGAAGTATTTCTTCACACAATGCACGGTCAACCTGTGGAACTTCTTGGCAGAGAATGTTGCGAAGGCCAAGACTGCAACAGGGTTCAAAAAAGAACTAGATACAAGTTCATGGAGGATAGGTCAACCTGTGACTTTTAGCCAGGATGGGCAGGGATGGTGTCCCTAGCCTCAGTTTTGCCAGAAGCTGGGAATGGGTGACAAGGGGTGGATTATTTGATGATTACCTGTTCTGTTCATTCCCTCTGAAGCATCTGGCATTGGCCAATACTGGGCTAGATGGACCTTTGGTCTGACCCAATATGGCCTTTCTTATGGTCTTATGTTAAAGTCCGATCCTATTTCATATCAGATGGTGTTTGGGACTCAGCTGGAGCTGGTAAGGGTGGCAGTGTCATCTGAGTCTTTCTCTGAAACCCAGTCTGGTCAGGATATCTCTCAGGATCAGGAGGATGAAGGCATGGGGTCCCAGGAGGTGGTGATGGTGATGGTGAAGCTCACTCCAGTAGCTCATTTTTCTTCCCAAAGTCTCTTTCTTAAGGACCCCACCAAGGGAATGGTGGGTGAAATAGCCTATCCCCTCATTATTTTGTCCACGAGTTAGGCATAGTTTCTGAAACATGAGTTTTGGTTCAGATTTTTGGTTCCATGCTTTTCTTGTTTACCAGGTATGATCTTAACACAATCCTGAGTTATATTAGTATGCTTTTTTTGTTTGGACTAATTCAATCCTTCTGTCTCCCTTTGATACCTTTTCCCATCAGTACGTGGTGTTATAGGTTATTGTGACATCTTATGAACTTTTATGTACTTTTTACAGTTGAGCTCACAATTAGGTTAAATTTTTAGGCCCAATTATCACAACATGTATCCAACCACAGGGGGTTTAGTTTGAGTAAAAATCACTGTCATGTTGTGGGCATCCCCCAAACACAAACCCGCTAGGAATGTCTGAGGGAGGCTCTGCACAAAGATCACAAGGAAATACTGTTTTGCCATCACCCTAAAGTTTGTTTTAATGTAACATCCTCCAAGATGAGAGAGAAGGCATCATGTCCTTTAAACATTAAACATCAGTTTGGGCTGCGTTGATGTTTCAAACTGTTGAGTCTCAGAAGTTGTGCCAGGCTGTGACCCTGACAGTCTCTCCTCCTGGACTAAGCAGTCTTCAAATCCTTCCTTTTAAAACACTATTATTCCACAAAACCTGTCAGTGATGGCCTCTGCACTCAGTCTGAATCCTCACATGCTGTGCTGTGTGCCTGTGAATGGTTTTACCTATTTCTGAAGCTGGGAGAGTGTCGTCTTTGGTATAGCACAGTGCACATTGCTCAGTAATTGTAGTGTCATCAATCCAAAGTGGAAAAATAAAATGGATGAGTCTTGGAAATAGATTTGTGATTAGAGGTGAGCCAGAATCAGAATGCAGGATCTAAATCCTGCCCCACAACCCAAACATCATGATTCAGGCCTATCTCTTATCTATTGTATGTTCTACAAAAATCTTTTCTCCCCAAGATATGTACCAAAATTTTCAAACTTGGATATGAAAGGAGCCACTAAATATGGCATTAAGGAATATAGCTTTAGGCATCCCCGGTTGAAAATGCTGGCTTCAGAAATTTTATCTGCTGTTGCAGAACTGATGTGTTGATGTGTGTGTCTGTATGGCAATCTAGATAGGAAGGACAGTGTTCCTTGCATTTGGAATTCACTCCTTTCTCCACTCCCTTCAGCCTTGTTCTGCAATAGCCCCATTTTATTGACTTTCTGGACTTGCTTCAAAGCCCTTGTATTTGAATGGGAAGTTGGGGTGGGATTTTTGTTTTTGAGGAATGTGAAAAGTGGAAGATTCTGATTTGTAATGTGGGCCTCTGAGCACCTAATAAAGGGGTGGAAAAATAGTAGGTTTCATCAAAGTAGGGTTGGCGGGAAGGTGATGGGGAGATGGGAGGAGAGAAACAGGTCCAATGAGTGCTGTCTTTTCTTTCCTTCTATGCTGTCAGGACGCACCAGAGGAACAACTCCTCTACGTGTCGGTCATCTACACCATTGGATATGCTCTTTCATTCTCTGCCCTGGTAATAGCGACTGCCATCCTTCTTGGATTCAGGTAATCCTGGTGCAGTTCAAAGCAGAGTGGAAGCAGCCATGCTGTTCTCCCAGTCTAAATAGCATCAGACTTTGAAACATTCAGCTTCTCCCGTCTACCATCTCCCCGTTCTACTCCTTTTATCATCTCACCCTTCCCTGCTCCCTTCTTACACCTTATCTCTCCCAAACATATTTAGCTTCTAAACTACTAGGAGCGCTAGTTGAAATATTTTTGACAAAATGAAAATTTGTCAAACTATGCCGTTTCAGTGAAGCTGAAATGCTTTGTGGAGGTGTATTGGTTTGACAAAATTTTCATTGGAAGGCAGGGAGAGGACAGACTGACTCTGTCATACGCTAGGGTGGTGAGGGCATTGGCATAGGAGGTAGGAAACCCATGTTCAAGTCCTTGTTCTGCTTGATTCAGAGAAGAGTTTCTCATCCCAGATCAAAATGAGATCAGAATCAGGGACTCGAACCTGCCAGATCAGCCTCCCCACATGAACACCTCAAGGTTTTGATCTGAAGATAGATACTTTAAAGCAATTCCATTTTTGCCAAAATATTTGAAAGATTTTTGTTCTACTGTGGAACAACCCCCCCCCCCAAAAAACAAACAAACAAACAAACACTGCTAACAATGCTATGAACAGAATTGCCATCCTCCAGTCAGCTCTCTCTATTAGTTCCTTCTAGGTATGACTCCATCAAATTCTGTGGAAGGGCATAGAAATTAACAGAGTCTGGCGACTGAGAAGCCATTGAAAGGACCCTGGAACATACGTTAGATTGCTTAGGTTTGATCAAAAAATGCTGGCAGCCTGATCTAGATCATACATCTCTGCATAAATGCACCATACATGCCTGCTGCAATTTAATTGATTCTAGCCTGGTTTGTCTGAATTTTGGGGATTCTGAGCACAGCAGGTGCAAATAGGGGGGCATTCAGAATGACATCTAGAAAGTGCAGGAAATGCAGAGATGTGATCCTGGTCTATTGTATTCTATCTTTTTCCAGCTGAGAAACATGGGACCAGTGACTACTCTTTGCATGCCAAAGAAGGCTTACAATGACTACCGCTGAGTTGAAATTTGTGGGAAACCCAGAAAGACAAGATCTGCCTCCGTCAATGCCATGGGAGTATTATGATGATTCACATGTTTAGGCATTAGTACAGATTAGGGATTCAGAGTCACTGCTCTCTGGCTACCACTAAATTACCCCTGCCAGAGATGACTTCTCCCCAGAATTCATAAAAATACTCCTGAGGAGCAATTTATTTTGCTGTGGAAATGGCGCAGATTGAGACAAAATGGCAGGTGTTTTCAAAAACTTCCTGGAGGAAGATGTCCAAAACTCCCAACCACAGTTCAAATCCCTGCAGCTGAGCACCGTGTTCGGCTGTCAATCCAAGAACAAATAACTTTAGTATCAAAAAAACAGTTAAGGTGTTAAGTGACAAATGTATTTGCCTTTTGCCTAATTTATAAAACCTGAGCACTGTAACATAAGAAAATGAAAAATTGAATAGCATCAATGTTAGAGGTTTCACAAAAACATTAAAAAGGAGCCATTTTAAAGTCCTTTAATTTCAAAAAATGTTCGACTTGTTCATAATTATCAGGACAAATTCTAGTTGTCAGAAGGACTTAACCCTAAACATTTGGAAGCATGATTTTTCTTTTTCCTTGTAGTTAACATCTGCATTGTAGTTGGACTCTGACTGCAGCCTCTGCTTCTAATTATCCATAGCAACCTTGCATGCTTGCAGAGCTGGGAGTAGAAACCTAGTTCCAAAACAGATTCTCCACCTTGAGCTAAAGGAACATCTCTGTTAGCTATAGAATATCCTTTATATTAATTCTAAGGTGCAACCAGCCAACAGAGGGCAACATGCTCATAAACAAGTAGTGCCCAGTCCTGCTCCTACTGAAGTCAGTGGTAGAAACCTTCTGTATTCAACAGTTGAAACAGGATAGTCCCCATACCTCCCATTGAAATCAATGGGAGCGATATTGGGCACCTAAACTACCCACGGTGGAGATAATCAGTAACTGTATTTACTTACAAACTATTTTCTGGTGTATGAATTTTCAGGCAGATTTAAGAATATGGAAAGTTTGCAGCGGTAGCAACAAGCTAGTTTTGAGATAGATGGTGACCAAAGTTAAACATGGTTAAATTGTGAAATGACCTGTAACTCAAAAGTGGCTTAATGAATCTTCTTCAGACTTCGCAGAAATATTCTTCTTTGCCTTCTGAATAAATCTAGAAAATTTCAGGCCAAATCTATTTCCTAAGCCAACGTTGCAGGGCTGAAAAGTTAGGACTTTAAAATATAGGTACAACTGTTTCTCTGTAATATGCTCAGTATATTTTTTTCAGAAATAAAAAATAATCACTTGCAGCAGAGCGTAGTTTAATATGAATTTTCCAAGTGGCACTGCCTACTTTCTTGATCCTAGCTGTGAGAATGTGTCTTTGTTTAAATGGAAAAACAAATTAATAGATTTTCCCCCATCTCTCCCCTCCGCAGCACGTGTGCTTCTGCTTACATGTGGAGTTTGTCACAAGCTGAGGGAGGAAATATTAGTGGGAGAACTTTGGTAAAATATTGACAGCACTTCATTGCTGAGTTTCAGTCACACAACTCCCGTTTCCTTTGCCCGCCCAAAACACATTTTGACAGGTAGCAATTTTGTTGTCTGTGCAGCTGGCTATTGAAATTCACGAAGATGATGATCTTTCGTCATTGTTTTTTATCATCATCACAAAGGTGAAAATCATGTTTCTTTTAGACTCATGGAAGATGTTTGCGATCCTCTCAGGATGCTGTTGATGAATGTAGTCCTCTCTTGTTGTTGTCTAAGTGATAATTAATATGTATGATAATTTCCCTTCACGGCGACTGATACTTTAACATAGTCTGCTGCTGTGCTGCACACCAGCACATGAACCCTTCCAAAGTATTCCTGTTGCACTCTTGTTTTCTTTGCTGAAGGATCACTTAAATAGTTTAGACGGAGCATTATGTAAAAAGTCCAGTCCTTTAGATCCCTCAGCTGTGATCACTGTAATTAAGGTTGTAAATCATGTTTCATTATAACTCCCTATTTTTCACACACTCCAATTATTTTTCTGAAATATTAACTTTTTGGGCGGAAATTTTCCAGGTCAGGTTTCTGCCTAAAGATGAATATTTCTTACAGAGAGTTTCAGATCTCCACAGCCATTCGCAAGTAATGAGTTTCCAGTGACTCATCTGAATGGGTATCCACTGATTTTGAAAAGAATCTATCAATTTCACTCTCATTGATACCCGTGGTATCATTGCAGCCTACACGCACTCACTGACTCAGGCTTTGCTTTTTTCTTACAGGCATCTGCACTGCACTAGGAATTACATTCACCTGAATCTCTTCACTTCTTTTATCCTACGTGCTGTATCTGTCTTCATTAAGGACTCTGTGGTGAAGTGGATGTACAAAACAGCTACGCCTGAGCACCAGTGGGAAGGACTCATCTCCTACCAGGTAGGGGCAGGAGTCATGCTGCTTCTGAGGTCAGTGGTCCATCAGCTGCATGAAACTCTGCAGTTTCACTTTCTACTGGGGTTTGTCCAAAATATTTTCTTCACTTCCACAGGGTTTTCCTTTGAATCCCTTGGCACACTTTATACAGTTCTAGTCATGCAATCCCAGTTTTGTTACCTATGAATAACTGCTACCCCATTTAAAAGAAAAGGAGTACTTGTGGCACCTTAGAGACTAACAAATTTATTTGAGCGTAAGCTTTCGTGAGCTACATTCGATGAAGTGAGCTGTAGCTCACGAAAGCTTACGCTCAAATAAATTTGTTAGTCTCTCAGGTGCCACAAGTACTCCTTTTCTTTTTGTGGATACAGACTAACACGGCTGCTACCCTGAAACCTGCTACCCCATTGTGTTTCTTGTCCTATTGGAGGTTTGTCCCCATGGGGCAAAGAAAACATCAAGAGAAGGGGTTTTTTTCCCCCTGCATGTTGGTAAATGCTTAATACCTCTCCCCCTCACTACACACTCGCCATTTCCAGTCATGACCACAAAATATTCTGACAGATGTTCCACTGCAACAGGTGATATTGTCCAGCCAATCAGGTGATCCAGTGAGCTGGTCATTCTTGGGGTACTTTATAGTCCTGCTAACTATGGTGATTTGATTTGAATGCAAGTCCAAATCTGGAAGGAGCTCTACAGTAACATGTCACTTAGTATTTAGTCTGAATATAGAAAGTATGCAAATATTCTGTGACGATGCTGAAACCAGAGAACTGCTTTCTCTCCCCCCTTGAGTGCTGGTATGTAAAATGTAACCAAGTTGTGGGAGACAGTTATTTGGAAATTTAAATGGGAGTAGATACTTATCTGCTGTGATTCTAGGTGATATGCAGGGGGTTAAAGTCACTGGAAAATGTAAAAATCAGGAAGGCTTTTTAATCTGTCTTTGAGCACTGTGATAGGAACCTTAGGCATTTTTCACCTTCCACTGAAAGGGGATCACCTGTTGTGACCAGATGGGTGCATCCCACATGATGATCAGTTTCTTGTAACATGCAGACTTCAGGGTGCATCAACAAGCTGATATAAAATCATAAATGTGAGGATTGGCAATGACCTCCTGGATTGTCAGTCAGTCCCTTCTGTCAAGCAGGGAGGGCTGAGTACTTCTGCATAGTGTGTAAACGGTGCTGTGTAGTTCAGATTTGTTTCATGATTTGATGGGCAAATGAATTAGTTAATTGTATTTGTTTAGATTCCTGATTGCTTGTAAAATTCAGAGAAATGGCCAGGAGGGTTTTGCAGTCAGATATGATGCATCAGGGCAATACTGCTCTGGTATCACACATCACTTGCCTTTGAAGAATTGGCAGCATTGTGGCATCAACTGTGTGTTCTGGAGTAGTGGAGTTCTTATCTGTAGAATACAGTATCTGTGGACCAGAAATTTTTCATTGGCTGATTTCAGTAACTGGAGACGATCTTGTAGCTACTCTTCTCTTCTCTTACCTTCTCCTCCTATACTGTACAGGCAAACTACCACTTAAGGTGTACACGGGGGAATATACAGAGCAGTAGATGTGTAAAGAAACAAGGGAAAATGTTCTTTTATACAGTTCTCTGCTGTGTTTTTGAAGTACAGTAGCTGATCCTTTGTTATCCCAATGGTTAGGTGTGATCTGTTTAGTCGAGATATTTTTTTGACTGGTAATAGGGGCGTACAGTTAATCCTGTTCTTCTGTTTGTGTTACTAGAACTTCTGTGGGGTTTTTTTTTGTCTCCCTTTTTCACCACCTCTGGTACATTCACTGACCTGTATTTTCTGCTCTCTCAGGAGTCACTCAGCTGCCGCCTGGTTTTTGTGATGATGCAATATTGTGTGGCTGCAAACTACTACTGGCTGTTGGTGGAAGGCATGTACCTGTACACACTGCTGGTCCTGTCGGTCTTTTCTGAACAGAGAATTTTTCGGCTTTATCTCTGCATTGGCTGGGGTAAGTCAGTCTCGTGTTTTCTTTCTCATATTATTTACAGGTTGCTGAGTGCACTTGCCTGCACAGTCACTGTGGTGACTACCCTATCTCATACTTTGGGACAGGTGAAATAGGAAAAGCTGTCTGTTTAAGCATGTTCTCTTCTGTAACTGTTGAATTCAAGTCCTGCTTCCCGTTCCTTTTCTGTTCTTAATATCTGACCCAATGCTTTTAAAATCCTTTATAGATATTATGCTATTTTAGTTTCTTGTATGAGAGCCTTTAGCTGAAAACAATGACTATGTATAAATCTCGTAAATGCATACATTAGGCTCCATGGGACATCTGTATAACTCCATAAACTCACCGAGACCCTGCAAAATATACTAACACCCACAAACTTCTGTAAACTGGATGACGGGCACACAGTGCTTTACCACTGTATGTTAGTTGCTTGATGTGAAAGACCTTTGGGCTATATAAGTGTAATAAAATGGAACAGGGCAATCCAAGAATAGCCCTCATATCAAGCATCTCACTTTACATAACAGCTGTTTGTCATCTGAAGACAGCAGCACCTACAGGAGGAAATGCTAGCCACTCCTGGGTGCAAATGAGTGTATTTCCTTGTACGTACAACGCAGGGTTATAGATTTTGATTGCATGAGCTATGTGGAATATTACTGGGGCTGCTAAATGAAGGTAATGATAGGTCAGCTCTACCGTATGGGCAGAACAATTGGTTATCTTCTGGAGAGCGATGGAATGTTCAGTGACTATTGTGCATGTGCGTGAGAGATTAGGGGTTGTGATGGGTTGGATAAGTTTCAGTCCCTTGAGTCCGAGCTGTCTGTAGTAGAAATGCTAAAGCTCTGAATCTTTCTCTCTCCAACTAAGCTTCTTTTTGTTAAACTAAATAGATTGAGCTCCTTTTGTCTGGCACTGGTAAGGCATGTTTTCTAATCCTTTAACCATTCTTGTGGCTCTTCTGTGAATCGTCTCCAATTTATCAACAGCTTTGATTGTATTACATAGGAACAAAGAACTGGAAGGGTTCTTCTGGGTTACTGAGTCCAGTCCATTCCTCTGCTATCACAAGCAGCCCCATCATGTACTCCTGTTCATAAATTTATCAAGCTCCATCTGAAAACTAATTAAGTTGTTTGCTCCCACAACTGCTGTTGAAAGACACTGTTCTTCCCCATTTTCTGCATTTGCCTTCTGTGAATATGCTAGCAAATATGTTTACTGGTAAAATTCATATAAATGATCCATTGCAAATTACTAACTCACCTGTATTGAATACGTAGTGAGATATGAATGGTGAAAGAGTTCTGATGTGTTAATGGGAATAAATAAATATGAGAATAACAAATCTCTGCTGGAATGTGCTAGCCAAAAAAGTGCTGCTGTAACCCTTTCTCTATCATCTTAGTGTGCATAGCAACAGCAGCTACATGCTGTGTAATCCATTATTAAAATCATACATAGCTCAGATCCTGTGAGCAGTCCTGCCCCTCATAAAACTTATAAGGCATCCAACTCACCAGGGAGCAAAACAGAACAGAAATAAAAACAAAATTATATTCCGCAAAATGCCAAAATTCCTGTATAAGAAATAGTGGAGAGGGGTGGTATTTTGTCCGAAAAAGTTCAGCCTCTGGTAAGAACAAAAGATGAAAATGATGAAGAAAAATGACACAGTCCTGTTTGTTCTCCCTCATCTTTCAAGTTTTACTACTGTCAAGAGTTTGTGAAAATGACTGGCAATGCCAGAGTCTGGCATGCAATGTCTAGGCATCATCCACACTTCCTGCCAGTACTGTTGACTCCTGACCTGCGAAGTCCCTTACTATTCCAACCCTGAGTACTTACACAAAACACTGCCAATGCACCTTCATTCTCAAATACAGCAGCCTCTACAACTCCTATCCTGGGAAGTGCCCTCAAAAGTGTTCATAACTCGTTCCTACATCAGACTTAATGATTGTGAATGTAACTACTGGCAAAATGAAGTAAGAATAGCTTTTCTTCCTGTCTCTCTGTCTTGCTCATTATTCTTTCTTCATGAATATGTAACCCTGGTTCAGATCTCTTTATGCCATGAATGCTCAGAAGGTCTTCTGAATAGACTGATTTTTCTCAATGTAATGTTCATGTTTGCTCCAACGAAACAAGATGCTCCTGTTCTAGGTGAAAGAGTTCTGTAGCTTGAAATAGTTTCAGTTGTTAAAAGATCACCCTAGCGACAGAAAGGAACTAGTGGATTGAAAAAGAAACAAAACACAGAAGTGATGATGTGTTCAGTTGCTAGTCCCTCATGTCATCCATCTAACAATGGGAAGTTATGGACATGGGTCATGGACAGGCAAAGGCCTTAAGGACAAAGATCTCAAAGGTTGCCATTATCTAGCAGTACAGTGCCCATTGCATATGATGAATCACACCTGATAAAGCTGGTTTTTACCAGAGCTGGCTGAATAATTGATTTGACTTCCACTAATTTGTTCACCACTTGCTATTGTTCAATGAATGTTTTTACATCAAATTTCGGTTTGTTATGAATATTTGTTTATTAACTACTTCTCCCTTTTCTTTTGTTATAATTGAGCCATTTGATTGGTCACAGAAGCCTCACGGTATTGTTTCTGCTTCCTGGTTGGATAACACTAATTTTTCTATGTGTGATCACATGTATATGGGTTTGAGCTTCTCCCAGACATCCACAGGAACAGAACCATTGGAGTGTTTATGAGCAACCACTGTATCCAACTTGCTGGTTTCGTTCCCCTGAATGTTTGCAAATACTCGTTTTTGCAGCATTTGCCCTGCTGTAATTGTTGTGCTTGGCAGGTGCTGTGCATGAAGTCACAGAACAAGTAAGAGCTAAATAGGCTAGGCCAAATTCATCCTCACGCATATGAAAATAAAGGAATTTACACCCTAGATAAATTTGACTGGCAATTTAGGGGCCAATCCTCAGCTAGTGTAAATGGTTGTAGTGAATCTGCCCCAGATTTTAGGCCTAAATGCTGAGCTTTGTTAAAATTTGTCATAAGGTGGGCAGCAGCAGCTAACACACACACGTTGTTCCCAGAGATGTACTGACATGAGTCAGCGAGGATGATTTGAAACCCATGCAATTTCTGGGTGATAATATAAAGAGGTGGTTGTTAAATCAAAACTACCATGTTCGTTTAGTTTCTGTTCAAAACCTGGGGGGGTGAAACTGCTTTTTTTTTTTTCACCCCATTTGGAAAGCGGTCTCATTGGGGTGTTTCTCTGTTGTGTCTCTTGGCAACATTAACATATAACAGGGAGTAAAATGCTAAATTACAAAATATTTTAAAAGAATTTTCCAAGTACATTTTAGCTAAAGATTAATAATTGACTATTATGTAGATGGATTATTATTGTTACTATTTCTATTTATTAGGATGTACTCCATTCACGTCAATGCACATTTGAGTTTATTTTTCTTTTGCAGTAGAAATAAATAATTGATTTTTAAAAATTCTGTTCAGTTCATTTTTATAAAAGAAATACCCATGTAGCAAAACTGGAAAAAATGTAAAAACCTTTCCTGAATGATCTAAGTAAATTAATGTAGGGCAAAATTTCACCCCGTTTCACAAATCAGGAGTCATTTATGTGAACATCAGTTTTATATTCACAGGATTCCACAAGCATCCCTGGATTTTTTGGTCAGGAATCTCCATTTTTTTTCTGGCTACATCCTTGTAGAAAATATTGGGGAAAGTGGAATATGTAGAGAGGGCAGTGTTATATTTTTGCTTGTTTCGAAGAATTATTATTATCTGGGTTACCTTAGCACCAAGGAGCCCCAGTCATGGACCAGAACATGGTGGTGCTGTACAAACACAAAACAAAAGACAGTCCTGACCCCAACGGGCTTACCGTCTGAGTTGTGCAAAAGGTTTTGTGATTTCATACAGGCACGCATGTAATGTATTGTGCATGCTATGTAAACCAAAGCCCACATCTTCCCTTGTTGCCAGCATTTGCAAAGCTGCTAGGAAAATTATACTGTATCCAGAACAGAAACAGTGGCAACAACAAAAGAGGCCATATTGGGCAAATGGCAGGGCAGGTAGATGAGTTACTCCCTTCAGTCTAGAGTAGCTAAGCAGAATATTGACTCAGAAGGAGTGGGCTCATTTGCAGTGGAAAAGAGAATGTTGTTGCTATTTATTTCTTATACTGCCCACAATGAGCTGAATGCTCCACAGATGTTGGAGCCCCAAAGCACTCTTGCTCCACAAGAGACAAAACAGACATGGAATGCAGGGGGAAAGGAACACCACATGTAAAGTGGTCATGGTGATGATAAGACATTGGTGTTTTTTGTTTCTTAAAATACATAGATTATTCCTAGTTACAGCATTTAAGGCAGCAAGGCATTGTTCTTTTAGTCTGAGTCTGAGAGAGCAGGCACTGAACCCAACTCACCCCAACTAACTATATCAGCACTGTATAAAATAGTCTAGTCTATGAGAACAGCAGATTACACTTCAACCCATCCATACGCCCACCAGCAGCTACTGGAACAGGGAACTTTTTACATTCTGAAGAGGAGGAAAATGATGATGTTTGAGCAACATCCCACAATTGCAGTGTGCAGGGAGAATGACACAACTGGGCAATGAGCTGCACTCAAGACTAACAGGAATATATTAATAAAAAGCCAGACCGATTCTCTGAGCTCCTACAGCAATTTTACACCCAGCTGTGCTCACAGCGGGAAGCTGCCAACCAGAAAAACTGACATCCCAAACCACCTCCAAGGAAGAAAGAGCTGTAGGAATGAAGCTATCAGTGTCTAAAGCCAGATTGCAAGGAAGATCCAGGAAGAACACTTTCTTTCAAAGTCTTGTATAGACTCGGTATAGCAATTAGATGTGTTCGTTCCATTAGCCATTTCCTTTTTAACTTGCTTCTTCAAGTAAAAGTCTTTGTTAGAACCAGGGATATCAAGAGCCTTACTAAAAAAACTGCAGCATTCTACACTAGTGGCCGCAAGCCCTGCAGTACATACCGCTGTTGCAAGCTGCTGCGTTTTGGACCATTCCTCTTGTTGCTTCAGACTTTCCAAACAGATATGGGGATTGAGACACATTGAAGTTTTGTGTGTGTCTAAATCCCCTGGTTGAGTTTGAAACTCTCAGCCACTGGTAGTTGTTTTTTCTCTACCCAGAGTAATTGGAAACTTTTGTATCAGAAGGGCCTTTGTTTTAGATTAAGGGCATGCCTACACTGACCAGGGATGGCCAGGGATGACGTGCTATGGCAGAACTGTGTGTGGAGCCCAGGAATAGAATAGCTGGGGTGGGTGGGAACGTCAGGCTGAAAGTGGATTGGTGGAAGTGTGCGTAAGAAACTTTCATAGCTTAAAGCGCTTAGCACAATGGCACCTGATCTATTACTGGGGTTCCTAGGCTACCTGGTAATATAAATAAATAACAATAATACTCAACCCCGTGCTATAAACCCCTGTTTCATGAGCACCAAATTGATGGAAACAGTTCAGAAAGAAAAATTAACTGTGTCAAATGTGGTTAAATTATGAGGTCTATTTTGGGAGAAAAACTTTTGTCTGTAGCAATGCAGATGTCAATGTAAAGTGTAACCATGAATCTAATAAAAGATACCATTGACCTTGTTATCTCCATTTTAATATAATTTGCTGTCATCTTATCCTGTGGTTGCCACTTAAAAAGTCATAACATTAGAGATACCATAGTTTTTCCTCTGAATTGAGAATAGATGGTTGGTAAATGTTGATTTGCTGTCATGGCATACTGTGATGCATATAATCTTAGAAATGTGTGGATAGAATTAAAGATCTGCAATTTTTAGATCCCTGATCCCAATGGATATGGCGGGGGGGAAGGAGAGGGAGAAAAAGATATGTTCCCTGTGTTAATACATTACCAAATCCTGAACTCACTTTGACATCTTTTCTTAGTCTAGCCAAACCACTGTACATACACCAAAATACATTATGGGTTTGTTTGACAAGGAAAACCTCTCCATTGGGTAGAGGTTTCTGAATCATGTGAAGTTATGGTTCCCTCCTATGAACATGCTCTCTTGGTACAGTACACAAAAGTTACCCTAGACTGAGTCTTAGAGCAAACCACGCATGCTTGGGGTGTGTCTAGACTAACATTCACAATCATGTAAATTAACTCAAGTTAATTAGCAATCAAGACCAGGATCACAAACTCTTGACCAGACAAAGCCTTTGTGATCTTTGAAAACTAAATCCTTTAGGAGATGCTGGAGACATTGCTGTTTTTTTGTGCTATAAATCACAAGAGAGACATTACTTCAGATTATACAGTCCATTGTAAACAGGATTTATGTGGATTAAGTAATGTCGTGGGGACATACCCTGACTAGATTCCTGACCAGGACGTTGGAACAAGAGACTCTATCCCTCATAGCCCCGCTACCCTGAGAGTCTGTCCCAGATTATATACTGAGCCTAGCACCTCCTGGAACAGAACTTTTGAAGTTTGGTCGGTGCTGCATGTATATTCACGCAGTACAGACTATATCAATTAAAACTCATAAATTTCCACAATGCTGTCAAATCTCAGGGCCTTGGATTAAAGTGCAGTGACATGAGACGTGACTGATGTAGCAGCGCAGGCACTGGATAGCAACTGGGAGGAGACGCCAGTCACCATGTTACCCTTAATTCATTTAGTACTTTCTAATCAGAATACTGAAGTTGTTCAGTAATGACAGGCTTTGTCTAGTTTGGCCCTTTTAAAATATATCACTAATAATTTGAATCTCACTGAATCAAAAAATCAAGTAATGCAATTAAATATGGAGAGATTGCTGATGTATCCAGGCTATGGAGAGCTCCACAAATCATAGCACTTATCTCTCTAAACCTCTGTTCCTTTCCCGAAATATATCGTGTTCATGTTTCATCTTGTAAATTTTATATTAGGGTGACTTTTAATCCAGCCTTAATTCCCTGCAAAGTCAAGAAGGGAAAAATTCAGTCTAATTTAATAGCTTCCATGAATCAAAGACTCATTTGGGATTGAAAGTGATCTGCAGTGGGTCGCCTAAGACACTTCCTAGGCGTCCTAGCACAACTGGGAGCTTGTCTAGCTGGCCCTGCAGTTCGGACGGTGTGAGTGTTAATTGCATCGTACACTAGGGTGCATCACTGTAACTCCCCGATGTGAATGCTGTGCGTGCAAACGAACAGGTACCTAGCTTACATTAATGCAGTCCTGTTTGAAGAGGACTACGTTAATGCAAACCAGGTATCTTGAGTTTGTGCCCGCAGCATCCATAAGGGGAAGTTACAGGACAACACTTCAGTGCACACTGTAATTCACCCCCCAGTTGTCTGGGAGGTGCTCTGTAGCCCAAACTGTGGGGCCACATAGACAGTTCTCACTAGCCCATTCTGATAGATGGCTGCGTGATCCGAGGATTGAATACCTCCAGTGATGGTGATTTGGCAACCTCCCCCTGACCGGCTCACTCCATTGTCCTTATGATTAGTTATAAAACGCTTCAGAAAGTTTCCTTGCTGTTGCTGCCTGTTACTTCTCATTCTGTCGTTACTGACGAGGGAGGATAACTGACCCTTTGTCTCTTTGTAACAGCCTGCTCTCCTGGGTGGCTGTGAAAGAATACAATACAACACAACTGAAAGTTATTACAGCATAATTCACATTGCAGATACTGTTTTGAGATTTCCAGACCACTGCAGATCATAACACTTTTATTACTTTCACACACCCCCCCCCACATCCCTTTAAATACACTCCATGGATTGTACACCACCTTACTTGGCACTAATGTGGGTAAAGAACCTGAAAGGGTGTGCAGGGAGGGACAGATTCACAGAGAAATTATGGAAATGTGACACCTTGGGACAATGTTTCATCCCGCTCTGTCTAATGAAACATTCCCCCCTTTGCATTGTTTCTGGACATTTCCAGCACTATCAGTTGACAGATGCACTTTTTAAGTGTAGATTTAAATGTGGGCGAACGTAATGCAAGTGAAGGATGTTGGATTGATGGACTTGAGTCTGAATAACAACAGAACTGCAAGCTTCCCCAACACAACACCTCCCACTCCTCCCTCACTGTGACCTAGCGGGAGCTCCCGAATTCGGTCTCCATGGCCCATTCAATGAAAGCTGCCAACAAGAGGTTCAATTAGTGCCAGTTTTGGAGGTGTTTTTTGTCACATGAACACCTATCCACTTGGAACTAGACTGATCCCCGTAACTCATTTTATATAGGCCACTAAAGGATGGTAACTTAGCAGCATTGTTGACCTGGAACCGTGTTTGGTAGGTACACTGGATGGGAGCTGCAACCCTGTCACTGGCTGGCTATGTTGCTCTTAGTCATATGATGTTTTAGTCCTTCTTGCTTTTCCTTGTTTCTGATTGTCAGTATCTATCTTGTCTCCTCTCTTCTCAGGTGTACCAATGCTGTTTGTTATCCCCTGGGGAATTGTCAAGTACCTTTATGAAGATGAGGGGTTGGTTCAGTTCTAATATCTAGCTGATATTTCATTTGTGGTGCGTGTGTGTTGGGGGGTCACTTTTGTTCGGTTTGATTGCTTTGGCAATGGCTGATGTGCTGAAATCCTATGTAGTTGCTTGTGTTGTGTATGATGCTCTTGCATAACATTTCTGAAAGGCACACAAGCTCATTCCTGGTCAGAATTTTCCATATGTCTAAGGTTATCTGTTCCTCTGCAGGTCAAAGAGAGGTACATTTGTATCTCTTTTTCAGCAGCTACCATATCTGTTATAGAGGTTGTCATACCTTATCAGACTATCTTTGATAGTCTGCCTCTGGCAGTAGCCTCTCCAGGATTCTTCAGAGGAAGACAAAAACCTCCCACCAGTGTTCTCTGTGTTATTCCTTCCTGACCCTTGTTGTGATCGTCTTATGCCTTGCAGCAGAGATCTGATTATCCATTCTTTTCTTAGCTTCCATTATTCAGTCCTTTATAAAATACAGCCATGTTCTCTGTCTGGCTGTCCTTGCATTGCAGAGGATTGCACAGGTTGACTGCATCGCATAAGGAAATGCTGTAGAACTTGAAATACTTGTTTTCTGTTAACTTTCACCATAGTGAAAAATCAGTGGCATCATTTAATCTTACCAAAGATTATTTCTAGCAACAGGCTAGTAGCAGCTTTCCTCTAATAGGGACTGGCTGGGAGCATGGAAATAATGTAATGCATGGCCAACATCCTTTGCGCTGATAAACAATTCTACGTTATTTATTTTTTATTCTGTTTACCACCCATTGGGCCCTGTTGCCACTCAGCGTACACACCCTGCTGGCACCTTCCTAGAAAACCCTGTTTAAACACAGTCCTTTGCTAGAGAGGTACCAATATGGTGTGAAAATTCACTGTAGTTGGGCCCAACATTGTATCAACTCTCCCCTTGACAGAGTAATCAAAGGATGGGATATCAGGAATCAGTTTTTATTTGTCTTTCATAATACAAAATGGTTTGCTCAAGTCTTCTTCTTTCCAGGCTAAAATAATCCTATGGTTTTCTGACTGTTCTGTCCAGGTCTGTCTCAACTATATTCTGTAATAAGTAAGACCTTGGCTTATCTGTTGCAAGTTTTGTCCAGATGATCGCTATAGCTTTAAAGAACTTGAACAGTCAGCGCTCCACAGGCCTATCTTTCCGTTGGTGTGGAAAATGTATTCAAAATGCTCTCCCTCAGCCTTCTGCATTATGCAATGCTCAGAGCTGACTTATGATTTCTATTAAAGAAAACTGTTTCTTGCTGCCTTCAGCAGACCCTAAAAGGGGCAATTTTGCATCTTATTAGGTTTTCTAAATCTTGTATAAATATTTGTAAAATACTGTAATAAATCACCTTGTGCAGCTTCCTCTCTGAAGGGCAAGATTTCTATGCCTCGGGCCTCGGGATGGCATTTGTTAGTGCGTCTAGGGATATCTTTCATGCCATTTGCCATAGTGCTGCCGCTGTGGATGTGCAGAAGGCTGTAAATTTCATTTGTGACTCAACTATCTCCCCAGTTATGAGGCATAACTAGAAATAAATAAGGTCAGGGCTACAATGGCTCAATGTTCTAGGCAATCCTGAGAATGTAACCACTCAGAATCAAGGATTGTAGCCTGCAAGGACAGGTTGTCTACTTGCAAACTGTCTCCTTCCTGCCTGACCAGGATTGCCACAATTGTGGCTTCAACTGTGAAGTTCCCCTAAAAACTGCCATTCATTAAAAAGAATTGATGTATTACAAGAAGACCTTTTCAGCTCCCCTGTTTTTTAAAATCTCTCTCTCCATTTTTGTCGGTCCAATTATATATGGGTGGAAGTGAAGACAGATTGTTTCTTAATTATAGGAATGCACCCACAAGTCTGGTACTAACATTCATCCCCCACACTCACGTCTGCATCATCAGTTAATTGCAGATGCAAAATGCAGGGACTGGTTTGCAGCTTTTTTTTAAAATCAGACTGTTCAGTTGCACCAAACCAAGACAGAAGTGCACTGAAGATGATTTTTTTTAAAGGAATACAAACTTGGGATGAAAAAGCAGAGTTTTTACAGCGGTATTTGGTTAGTTGGATAACTTCCCCACTAAGGACCGAATGCTGGGAATTGCTAAACATGGTCTGAGAGGCAGTGAGCATACTCAGTTGCCAGTGAATAGATCCAGGTCACAATAGATGGTGATGTTTCTATTACTGTAACAACTCCAGAAAGTACAAATAGACAAGAAATCACGTACCGATGTCAGTTTTATTTTTTGGACACTTTAATTGTGCTGGTACACTAATTGCATTGTAATGGTGTTGTATAAATTTAAAAATAGTTAAAGCTGATCTGTGCTGTGGAAACCAATTAATGCATGTATAAATGTAGCAGAGCTAATGTAAAGAACCATTTCTCAGTCTTTGTCATCACTAGGAACTTTAAAAATTGTCTCTGTTTCTACTGCAGCTACTCAGAGAAATTAAAACTGCTTCTAGTCATGTCTCAGAAGTATCCACATAAAATTAATTTTAAAGGCTACATGAAGTTGGTTCCCAGTCACTCATGCCAGTGAAGTGGTTCTCCTGTTAACACCGTATTTTCATCTGTTGGGTTTGATAAGGACTGGTGCCTTTGAATAATGTTGAATGGTTTGATAGGAGATTAATAAAGTTATTAATTCCAGTTTATGCAAATGTTAGGAATCCTGCATGCTACTTGCTCATAACTTTTTCTTTAAAATTTCTTTGGGACTGAAACCTACATATATATTGAAAGAACTGGATATGCCCTTTTTCCTGATCTCCGTTAAATAGCCCAGGTTGGAGTGAGTGAACAGGTGCTTTTAAAATATAGATGCTTAATCTTAACACTGAGTGGGGGGGAAGTGAGAGAGAGGCTGGAAATCTGACCAACGCAATGCAGTTCCCTTCTATAGCAGCAATTCTCAAACTTTAGCAACCCGAAGGCCCACATTTTTATTTAAATTTTTTCAGGGACCCCCAAGTCCCGCACCTATGCTCAGCCCCAGGCCCCGCCCCCACTCCATCCCTTCCGCCAAGGCCCCACCCTCACTCCATCCCCCCTCTCTCCGTCACTTTCTCTCACCCACCCTCACTTACTTTCACCAGCCTGGGGCAGGGGGTTGGGTGAGGGACAGGATGTGGGCTCTGGGAGGGAGTTTGGGTAAGGGATGGGATGTGCGGTGCGGGCTCTAGGAGGGAGTTTGGGTGTGAGCTCTGGGCAGGGGGTTGGGGTGTGGGTTCTGGCTGGGTGGCGCTTACCTTGGGCAGCTTCCGAAAGCCACCAGCACATCTATCTGGCAGCGGTTCCTAGGCGGGGGGGTTCAAGGGGTTTCCGCACACTGCCCCTGCCCACAGGCACCGCTCCTGCAGCTCCCATTGGCTGCTATTCCTGGCCAGTGGGAGCTGTGGAGTTGGCACTTGGGGTGCAGGCAGTGCACAGAGACACCCCCCCCCCAAAAGAGCTGCAGGGATGTGCCGGTCTCTTCTGGGAGCCACGCAGAGCTAGGGCAGGCAGGAAGCCTGCCTTAGCCCTGCTGTGCCATTGGACTTTTAGTGCCTAAAATCTCTGTTTGGCTTCAGTAGCCTCTGGGAGATAGAGGGAGGAGGAGAAGGAGTTGAGGGAGGGAGAGGAGTTGATCAGCAGAGCCTGTGGATCCCAGTTTGAGAAATGCTGTTCTATAGGATATTCATAAACAGCCAAGTAACAAGATTTGACTTCGGCACTTATAAGATTTAATAAAAAAAAGTTGAATAGAAAGATTAGGGTAGCTACCATGTGGGCAAAATATTTGATTTTTTTTTTTTAACGAATTCTTGCTCAGCCAGATGTCATATTTGGACCGTTGATTCAATTCTGTAAATCTTCACAATGATAGAAAATTATGTAGGGGGATTAGTCATCAGATTGCAAGAGAGACAGGCTAACAGCATCCAGTTGGGTGCTGTAATTTAGAATGAGGCATTCAAATGTTTCTAAAAACCACAAGTAGCAGCATCTGTTTCCATGTCAGCATGATGTGCTTTTCTGGTATCTAGTTCTCATCATCTGCATTGCCGAGACGCGTGATGAGAGAGGAGAGACTTCATGCATAGTCTTAGCTTTTTGTTTTGTGTTTCACCTCTCTGCTGCCTCCCCAGTTGCTGGACCAGAAACCAAAACATGAATTACTGGCTGATCATCAGACTGCCCATTCTAATCGCCATTGGGGTGAGTGACCAGGAGCAAATACAGGGATTCAGCATACATGTAATGAGACAGATGGAGAGACCAGAGCAGTCAATGCTGGAGAATATACTTTTGCTTAACAAAGCTATCATACAGCAGCTCTGCTCTTCACATGTAATAATGGGGAGAAAACTACAAGGAGAGTTTGGGAGCCAAAGCTGAGAGATTGCATGGTGGATGAATTAATGGTAGAGACAGAATGTGAGAGTCCGTATGAAAGATGTAATGGTGATGGCCACTGTCCTATAGGAAAACTGGGGAGTTCCTGGTCCTCACTTGAGTTCAGAAACATGATCATGTGAAATCAATTCTGTTTCTGGCAGAAAAAACAATGCCAGACACCTGGCTACATGCTACAAATTCCATGGTATTTTAAAAAAATGCTAGATTCCTGAGTCACAGAATTGTGGAGACCACAGGGCACCAATTGGGATGAATAGGACCATTTATACTACTCAGAACTCCTGATTCCAGTTGTCTGCAGACTCAGGCAGGCATCACCTCTTTGATTTATGCTCAATTTACCTATTAAAGGTGAACTATCCAATCGTAAAAGCTAGAAACAGATTCTGGAGCATGATTCTGTGGCAAGAGCTGAATTCCATAGCAAATTCTGCAGCTGCAGAAACGTGGAATACACAGGGCCCTGTCTATAGATACCTTGACACAATATATGTTCATCCATATGTTTTGTCTTGCAAATATACTTCCTGATGATTATATCAGCTACTTCTTTCTTTTCTCCAGGTGAATTTCCTGATCTTTATCAGAGTTATATGCATCATCATTTCCAAGCTGCAAGCAAATCTGATGTGCAAAACTGATACAAAATGCAGGTAAGTTATTTGGTGAGCTAGCACTTGCTGTGCCCTTTGAAAAGGGAGACACAAGCAGGAGTGGTGTGCCATAGGAGATTAAAGATTTCAGGCACTGGGTGGTATGTAGGAGGCATTGCACATAACTATGATAGTCCAGAACAACTGACCACAGATGAAGCCCGCTGGTGGGTACAGAGCTTATGGTAAACCTGCCCTATCAATGCCTTTGTTGTACCTGTTCTATGGATTAAATGGAGGTCTTGGTCTTCTGGGGCTGTCAATCCAGAATTTACCATGAGCACTGAAACAAAAAATCCATTAGGCAATTATTTTTAAGAAACAGGGAGAAAAACACTGTTGTCCTTGTTTCCATCACTGCTCTTACTTCCCATCTCCACTAGTTACTGTGCTCTCTTATCATGACCTATGTGTCCTAAGTTTTCTGAGCATATTTGTGTGACTCTTTGTCTGGTACAGTATGTGAGGCTTACTGCATGAGTTTAATTTTTACCTTGCAGACTTCTTTGCATGTGGACTGTTCGTGGCTCACCTAGACAGCTGTTCACACCACCAACATTCATGGGCATATTCTTCATCCCTTGATTTCTCTGTCTTTGGGGCTTTAAGATCCTTCCCCCAGATGAATCTTGGTCGACACACAAAGTTGTCCCACCTAATGCTGTGCATATTGTGACACTGCATTGGTGCATGACAGCTTGGGTCATCACAATACCCTGTGACCCACTGTCGTCATGTTTTGGTGGAACAGTATGATGCCTTGATTCAAGGGCCCAAAACAAGGACCCACTAGTCTGGATTTGCTCTGGTATGTCACAGACACCTTAACGTAAGACCCTCACCTCCACTTACAGAGGACTCTCTCTAAATGTTGACATGATGGATAGCTAAGTCTAGGACCAAGGGAACATTAAAACCTTGCCATTGTTAATCACATTTTGTTCTGTCATAACAAATTCACCATAGCAATCGCTAATCTCTGCCTGTCTTTGCACATGAAATAATGGCTGTCTAATGGGTATTTGGTGCTCAGCATGGGAGAAGGGGGCTCCTTTTGGAGGGTTGAGAGAGATAAGATGGACGTGGGTCCACTTTATCTCTCGCTATCACAACCTCTGTGACCCTCATGATAGGGAGGTTTATGAATCTTGAACTTTGATACAGTGGAGCCCTCTCTGAGTGGTGATTGGTTTTGTGGCAACACACCCCAAAAAGCTTCACTATAAGCAGAGTTTCACTCTAACAGGATTCAGAGTAACAGCCGTGTTAGTCTGTATTCGCAAAAAGAAAAGGAGTACTTGTGGCACCTTAGAGACTAACCAATTTATTTGAGCATGAGCTTTCGTGAGCTACAGCTCTCTAAGGTGCCACAAGTACTCCTTTTCTTTTTACTCTAACAGGAGAAGACTTGCCTGGCAAAAGATCCTCTCCTTTTCACCCAGGAATACTGAAGTCCTGTAGCCTATCCCTGCAGCTCGAAGGGCATTGACAGTTGTTAGGTGGGAGCCCTGAAAAGTTCCATCTTCACTCCAAGAGCCTAGAAAGATCAGGCTGGCTCCTGTGATGAGAACAAAACTGGAGGCCAGGGATTCCTCTCCACTCTTCTCCAAGAAGTTAGTGGTAACTTCTCCTTTCTGATGTTTCCTGAGGAGGTGGGGAGGGAGTGAAAGGCATTGATGCAGTTCGAAAGGTCTCAAGCTTTTGCTGTGTTCTTTATAGCTGTTGTTTGGTAGTTAAATACACCAATGCTAGGTGCCCTAGAAATGCACTGGATTAGATTCAAGAGTATTTGGAAAGCAATTGAGCCGATCTGTGCTGGTGTCAGGCAGGATACGTTCTCCTTATCCCTCTCAGTACTTTCTCTCTTGTTGATGGAGATCTTGATGGCACCAAATCCCTTTTCCTGTGTGGAGGAGCTGAGGTTGTTGGGAAACTTCTTGCCTGCCTCAGAGAATTTTATCTTGGGAGACTGGCCCTTTATTCCCCACAAGGGTATTTCTCCCACTTTTGCAAGACCTTCTGAGTAGAGCCATGTTGGGACTCCCTTCTGAACCCATTAGCACTGTTGATATGCCAATCAGAGGGGCTCTGCACAGCCACACGAGGTGCCTCTCCCTTTCCCCCATGAGTGTCCCCAGAGCAAGTTGAGCTTCTGCTATATGAGGAAGCAAGAGGCTGACCCTGGCTTCCTCAGGTGGCAGTGGAGAGCACTAATTGCAAGGCAAGTGTGGCTGCTAGATTTCCTTTTTAAACCACCCTCTCAGCCACTCCATGGAATCCCCTGCCTAGGTCCATTGGTGATCCTGCATCTCCCACTTGCCTGTAAGTGCACACTGATGTAAATAGCTGCTTTGGTTCTCCATCTCTCTGCTTGCATATCACTTTGAAACACAGCATCTAGGGTGCCAAGCTAATCAAGAGCCTGCATTCAGTAGACTTTGAGAGCCTTGAGACTCCATTGGAGCCTCTGCTTCCCATTTACTGGAGGAACAGCTTGCATCTTGTCTGCAAATGACAACTCCTCACAAGATGCTGATAACATGTTAGCAGGTTCTCTGGCCCCAGGCAGCCTAGGAATTCCCATCTTAGGGATCTGGCATCTTTCATTACCAGGTTGTGTTGCTCAGTGCCTTACTCCTCTCATCAGTGTTAAGAACCTTTGTTTTGGGAAGCATTCTTCTCCTCCTGTGTATTCATATCTCTGCTCATTGCTCTTGCACTGGGTTTTGCCCTCACTACCCAGGTCCCTGGTCTTTGGAGCTTGCCTTGAAAACATCAGCAATCATTCCCTTTTACTTTACGTTCACGTCTCTCATTTGACAAAGCTCAGTGACTTACAGTTATAGTGCTTTGAAGATGTAATGTGCTATGTAAGTGCTAAGGAATACTCAATAATCCTTTGGCCTTTGCTGGCGCTTTCAGTCCAGTGATCTCGAAGCACTGTACAGTCAGCACTCCTCTTTATACAGTAATTTATAGTATATTTACTATACTATAAATATACTATACTATATTACTTTATACAGTAATTTATAGTATATAGAATTTATAGTATTCTGCATGCCTACAGTGCCTTTGAGCCAGCAATCTGAATGTGCTTTGCAAACATTGAATTAATCCTCACAACCCCATATTGTCGTGTGGAAACATCATCCCCCTGCTGTCCATGGGGGAAACTCCAGACACACTGTGGTAAAATAACTTGCCTGAGGTCACCCGATGACTCCGTGAGTCAGAAACAGACTAAGGAGTCCTAACTTCCAGATTTCTGTGCTAAATCAGTAGCGGCTATACTGCCTGCTATGACTTCCCTTTCTTTATTACTTTAGATTGGCCAAGTCTACATTGACTCTGATCCCGCTGCTGGGGACCCATGAGGTCATCTTTGCCTTTGTTACTGATGAGCACGCCAGAGGAACGCTACGCTTTGTGAAGCTCTTTTGTGAACTGTCCTTCAACTCCTTCCAGGTAACACCCAGGAAACACACATTCAGCCCAGTTTGTATGTTCAATGCTGCTGGAAACCAGTTTGTCTTTCATGGCAGGTACCCTAAATTTCTTTCCTAATTCAGCTCTTGATGTTAGAGGATTATGAACCTAGGAAAAGTAGGGTAGCCAGAGTGCTAAAATCAGGTGGCCAGTCCTGGTCCTGGCATGCCACACACTCTCCTTTTTAGTGCTTCCTAGATCTCCAGCAGTGATCTGGCCCTTATATCTGCATGTTAATTTCTGTTTTATGTGCAAAACCTAAAAACAAAAATTGTCCATGGTCTCCTGGGAAACTATAATGGTGTCACCCAGGGCAAATTATATGGCTTCTACGATGCTTTTTTGGAAATCTGACCCTTGAAAGGCACATCTGTAGGACTATAACTGTGCATGTGGGGAGGTAGTTAAGGAGTATGGATAGAAAGGATATGGGGGATTCTGTAATGATTCTTTTTCAGCTGTTGTCTCACGTGACCTCTTTTATAGGAATTTCCCCATTTGTGGTGGGTGACCATTATTCTTCTAAACTTCCCACAGGCATTTCAGCCTGCATTTCAATGTCCCCATGAATTGCTGATGTATGGAGTAATTATAGGCCATGGTCAGGGAAAGGGGAGAATTTTAAGGCGCAAGGGTTGGCGGAACCTAAAAACGTTTGTGTCCTGTGGGAGCTGTTTGGGGTCATGTCATCAAGATTTTTCTCAGCAGAGAGGAATAAACTCTCATCCACTTTTCTGTTTCTTCCTCTAACTATGGAGCATTCCATGTTGGAATGAGATTCTCCTCCCCCTGCAGGTTTGACTAGCAAAACTTGGAGCATTTCTGTGGGCTGTTTTTCTGACTGTTGTTCTGTTGTCTTGGTGGATTTCAGGGACTCATGGTGGCAATTCTCTACTGCTTCATCAACAACGAGGTAAGAGAGACACCAAAGCAGCTCCAGCTTGCCATATCACCATCCACTGCAGAAAAAGAAATCGAAAATGGTCTCGAACTATTAATTGTATCAGTTCAGGTTTGTTCTAGGGTTTCTGCATACAGTAATGACCCACTGGAGGAAATTAGAGGATGATTTCTCATCACACAGACTATGGGAAAGGATTCAGGGTTAGCTGCAGGCAGAGTCCTGCGAGTTTCTTTGATCCAACCTTTTCATAGATTCCAAGACCAAAAGGGACCACTGTGATCATCTAGTCTGAACCTCTGTATAACACAGGCCATAGAACTTCTCCTAAAACAATTCCCAGAGCAGATCTTTTAAAAAAACATCCAGTCTTGGTTTAAAAATTGTCAGTGATGGTGAATCCACCACGACCATTGGTAAATTGTTCCAGTGGTTAATTTCTGTCACTGTTAAAAATGTATGCCTTATTTCCAATCTGAATTTGTCTAGCTTCAACTGCTAGCCATTCGACTGTGTTGTACTTGTCTCTGCTCAGTTGAAGAGCCCATTGTTAAATATTTGTTTCCCATGTAGTTACTTAAAGACTATAATCAAGTCATCCCTAAACCTTCTCTTTGTTAAGCTACATAGATTGAGCTCCTTGAATCTATAACTATGGAGAACATTTTCTAATACTTTAATCATTCTTGTGGCTCTTCTCGGAATTCATCAGTATCTTTCTTGAAGTTGTGGACACCAGAACTGAATGCAGGATTCCAGCAGTGGTTGCACCAGTGCCAAATATAACCTGTCTACACCTACTTGAGATTCCTTTTTACGCATTCAAGGATCACATTAGCCCGTTTGACCAATGTCACACTGGGGAGCTCATGGTTAGCTGATTATCTGCCATGACCCCCAAACCTTTTTCAGTCACTGCTTCCCTGGATAGTGTCTCCCATCCTGTAAGTATGATCTACATTCTTTGTTCCTAGATGTGTAGTTTTACATTTAGACATATTAAAATGCACATTGTTTGCTTGCACCCAGCTCACCAAGCAATCCAGATTGCTCTGCGTCTGTGACCTGTCCTCTTCATTATTTGCAGCTTTCCCAATTTTTGTGTCATCTGCAAACTTTAGCAGTGATGATTTTTGTTTTCCTCAACATTATTGAGAAAAATGTTAAATAGCGTAGGGCCAAGAACAAATTCCTGCAGGATCCCCTAGAAATACAACTATTCAATGGTCATTCACCTTTTACAATGACATTTTGAAACTTATCAGTTAGCCTATTTTTAATCCATTTAATATGTGGCTTGTTAACTTTATATCGTTCTAGTTTTTTAATCCAAATGTCTTGTGGCACCAAGTCATACACTTTACAGAAGTCTTGATATATTACATTGACACTGTTACTTTTATCAATCATATATTTTTTGATAACATTACAGGTGCTGTTTGATGTGATCTCTTTTTTCCATAACCCCATGTTGCTTGGCATTAATTGTATTACTGTCCTTAATTTTTTATTAATTGAGTCTCATATCAGCGGCCCCGTTATCTTGCCCAGGATCAATGTCAGTCCGACAGGCCTATAATTATCTGGAACGTCCTGTTTACCCTTTTTAAATATTGGCACATGAGCTTTCTTCCAGTCTTCTGGAACCCAGTGTTCCAAAACTTATTGAAAGTCAGCATTAATGGTCCAGCATGCTCCTCGGACAGCTCTTTTAAAACTCTTGGATGTAGTTATCTACACCTGTTGATTTTTAAATATCTAACTTTAGTAGCTGCTGTTTAACATCCTCCTGAGCTACTAGTGAAATTGAAACAGTGTTATATGGTATGATCACATTGTGTTTTTCCCCTCAAATACAGAACAGAAATATTTATTGAACACTTCTGCATCATTGTTGATACTTTTCTGCATCATTTTCATCTAGTAATGGACCAATATCATTGTTAGGATTCTTTTTGTTCCTAATATATTTAAGGACTATAAGAAGGATGTTTTTAACAATGCTGACCGTAGATTTCTCCTTGTGTTTCTTTGCTTTCCTTAGCGATTTTCTACAATTCCTAGCTTCTGATTTATTATTCATTACTATCAACTTCCCCTTTCTTCCATTTGTTATATAATGGAAATAAACTGGCCATCAGGAAGTTTAGACTTCAAATTAGATGAAGGTTTCTAACCATCAGAGGAGTAAAGTTCTGAAATAGCCTTCCAAGGGGAGCAGTGAAGGCAAAAGACATATCTGGCTTCAAAACTAAGCTTGATAAATTTATGGAGGGGATGATATGATGGGATAGCCTAATTTTGGCAATTAATTGATCTTTGACAATTAGCAGTAAATATGCTCAATGGCCTGTGATGGGACACTAGATAGGATGGGATCTGAGTTACAACAGAGAATTCTTTCCTGGGTGTCTGGCTGGTGAGTCTTGCCCACATGCTCAAAGTTTAGCTAATCGCCATATTTGGGGTCAGGAAGGAATTTTCCTTCAGGGCAGATTGGCAGAGGCCCTGGGGGTTTTTTGCCTTCCTCTGCAGCTTGGGACCTGGGCCACTTGCTGGAGGATTCTCTGCACCTTGAAGTCTTTAAACCACGAGTTGAGGACTTCAATAGCTCAGACATAGGTCAGAGGTTTCTTACAGGAGTGGGTGGGTGAGATTCTGTGGCCTGCCTTGTGCAGGAGGTCAGACTAGAAGATCATAATGATCCCTTCTGACCTTAAAGTTTCTGAGACCCCCATCAGTTTTCCTTAAACAGTGTCTGCTTTATTTTGAGGAATTTGGAAGCAGAACCATTGCCTTTTTGTTCCAAAAACTCAGTTAACGTGCAATTGGTACCTCAGAGAACAACTCTTTTAACTAACCCCTCTAGTAGGTTTCTTATCCTCTCTGTGGCCCAGGCACTAGAGGACAACATGACTCATTCAGACACACTAGTCAAAACTAGTCCATTACAGTGGACATGGGATGGCGGGTTTCATGCATGCTAAGCTTCCACATCTGGATGTGCCATATTCTGGACCCATGCTTCTATTTAAGATATGACAATTAACTGATGTATGAAGGTACTAGGCACAATGGTTTATTTTATGCAGATAGATTTTTATGCTTAACTGCAGTGCATAATCAAAGGTACTGTATAATGTCCTTCAATATCTGGTGTAATGCTGTTTGGAAGGACACGGTCAAGGTATTTTTCATCACTGGCATTTTTCTTTAACTCGCTATTGTTGTCAAGAACCTATTGGAAGCTCAAAACTCAGATTAGGGTTTCTATTGAATTTATCCTTTATGATGCAATTCTTGAACCTGCTGTTTGCTGAAGTAAATAGTTGCTATTTCTTTGCCTTGTGGAATGAACATGTTGAAAATCCAAAGGTCCAAATTCATCCAAGATGTAATACCACTTAAATCAATGGAATTACACAGGGATGAATGTAGCCTCAGATCTTTAAGTGTTTGCAGTCATAAAACAAGGATGGAAAGTTAGCTCCTGGTTTACAATACAAACTTATGTCAGTATAACTACATTGCTCAGGGGTATGGAAAATCCACATTGTTATACCTACCAAACTCCCTGTGTCGACAATGGACTTCTCCCTTCGACATAGCTACTGCCTCTCAGGGAGGTGCGGTACCTACACCAAGCAAGACGCTCTCCCATCAGCATAGGTAGTCTTCACTAAGCGCTACAGCGGCGCTGTAAGGGTAGACAAGACTGGACACTTTGGCTGTGTTTGCATTAGGAAAGTGTATTCATTGCTGACAATGGGTATGTGCAACAGTTGCTGCTGAATTGGTGCTAAAAACTAACTGCAAGTAAGGACAGGGCCAGACCATATTTAGAACAGTTTCAGAACTGCAGCTGAGCACTGCTTGGAGCAAGGTAATATAGACTAGGCTTGCTGGTGCTGGCTGCGTAGCATAAACAGGTTTATTTATAGAGATAAGAGTAAGTGCTGTCATTATTTTGCCTATGAAATAATGGTGTGATGGACCAATAAGGTAATTAGGGAGACTATTTGAAGCAATAATAAGGGAGCCTTAAAACCTTGCCAGTGTCCTTCAGTGAGATACGTTATATTTTTTCCTGTCCCAAAATGGGATTATTTCAAGACTTGATTATTTCCTTATTAAATGCCTTTGTTTCCTCCTTTGCTCGTGTAAGGTTCAGACAGAGTTTCGGAAAAGCTGGGAACGCTGGAGACTGGAACACTTTTATGTCCAGAGAGACAGCAGTATGAAACCACTGAAATGTCCAGCCAACAGCCTCAGCAGTGGCGGCACAGTGGGCAGCAGTGTCTATGCTGCCACTTGCCAAGCCACATTCAGCTAGGATTGCTACAGATTGCCCAAACTGAACTGTAGGAGGCACCTGAAGACCCTCAAATACCCAGGCACGCAGCTTAAAAATGTTTGCTGGACCCAGAGACTTAACCTTCTATTGCTCGTTGCTGGAGGCAGCTGGACAAGGCTTTCTAAGGAAAGCAGTCTGCTAATGTAATCAACACATCAGAAGATAAATTGAGCATGTCTAAAGTAAGTTTTAAGAGTTTGTTCCTGTTAATACATGAGGCCTCCAGGTGTCCAAAACTTAAGCAGTGCATTGATCCAGTCACAAACCACAGGGTCAATGGCTTATTATTGTAGGTGGGCGAGCTGAGATCCACTGATTAAATTACAAGAATACAGAACATGACTATTGACAATAAACCATGTTTGTACTTTTACTGGGAAAGGTGAGGCTGATATTCACTATTTTTAGAAAGAGACATTAGTGGAGTTTGAACATATTTCTTTGTGGCACAGTCACTGGGCCACAACAGTTAAATGGAAAGAGCATCCCTAAATCAAGGTTGGAGGTCTGCTTCACTGCTTGATGCGAAGGGGCAAATATGGGGCATTCATAAAGCCTATAACTAGAAACAGTAATGTGCACACTACTGATTATTTTTTTTAAGCTTCATTTGGAGAAGTATGTTCTTTGTATATCAGGGGCCTATCCTCCCGTTAATGAGTATGGGTTCTTTGGGTTAACGCTGATAGTGTAACACCTGAACATTAATCTTTTACACAGCACTCTGCACTGTCAGTTGGCTACACAAATATTAATATGGATGGAAGTAATGAGTTGCACCTCAGAGTAAGTGGCTGACCATGGATGTTTTCTGTGGATGGTATGCTCCGTTTCTTGGGTGTACAAACATGCAAAAGTTATACTGTGGCCATTACACATCTTGCAAAATTTTCTTCACTTTGAAATAACAGAATTCTTGGAGTTCACTCGTGTACTCTCTCAATTTCCTTGTCTCTTGCCTTGTTTGTTTTCTTTTGGCATGATGTATCTTCAAGGCTCTTTTCTCATGATGCCAGGAACTAAAATATTGTTCTTTGAGTTTATTTGGTAACTACACTTTTAGCACTGAGGACAGCTCCCTGCTGTACTTTCTCTTCTGTGCTGGAGCTATTTAAATGTATACTCTTAATGAGCCTTTAAAATGTCACCATTTACAATGTTGCAAGATGAAAGGAAATATTTATGTAAACTCAAAAGTTTTTTCTAAAAATGAGTGAATCCAGTCCAGAGGACCACTCAAAGTGCTAACTGCTCTCAACTCCTGCTGAAATCTACAGGAGCTGAGTGCGCTCAGCACTGTGAAGGGCAGAGCCTACATAAGAAGATTAAGAGAAGCTATATACCCCTTGCCCCAGTTGCTTGGGCTAGAGCTACACTACACACTTCAGTATAACTACCTTGCTCAGGCATATCAAACCTCTGAACAACATATTTATTATAACAACCTTAACCCCCCACCCCTCCCATGTAGACAGCACTATGTCAGCAGCAGATCTTCTCCTGCTGACATAGCTACTGCCTCTTACAGAGGTGGAGTAACTAAGCTGACAGGAGACGTCTCTCCCATCGGCTTAGAGCATCTTCACCAGAAGTGCTACAGCACTGATGCAGCTCCACCAATGCAAGTTTGTAGTGTAGACCTGCCCTTAATGTGAAAGGACTTACTCCTGTGGTCCTTATTCAGGCAAACTGCCCAGTGAAGTCTGAGAACTTTGTGTAAGGACCAAAGGATCAGGCCTACTGTTTATAGGATTCAAATAGTCTAATGACTTATTTCACACTGTACTACTCGCAAAATACTCTTCCTCTCCCTACATACCACTCTGATTGGTATTTCTCTGTCTCTTTGGGTGTAAATAAGCTTTGGTTGTAGTGGTTAAGACCAAAACTTTGACTCCTAGTTACCTTAGAGGCCTGCCTCTCTTCTCATGTTGTTTACTCCTAGTGGAGTTCAGCCAAGGTACTCAACCTAATACCTATCTGGTGTAAATGTCCTGCAGGGCCTTCTCAATCTTTGAGCTAGAGTCACAAGGTGAAAAGTAGTAATAGTAATAGAACCAGCCCCCCATAGTCTTTATTGCAGTGGTTAGAGCTCCTAGGATGCTGGAGACCCAGGTTCAAGTCCACTCTGCCTAATTGTGGAACTGAGTCTCCAACTTCCCAGGAGAGTGCCTTAGCCACTGGGCTACAGAGTCATTTTCTCTTTGGTTCAATGACTATTTATTTAAAAAGTGGAACAGCTTCAACAAGACAAGTTCAGTGGTTCGGGTACTCAGGGTGGGAGACTCAAATTCAAATCTCTACTCCACATCAGGTGGGGGAAATCAACTCTAGGTCTCCCACAGCCCATTAGTAGCCTGGGAGCATGTGGGGTAGCTGGGCTCCCAGCAAGAAGCTGCCAGCAGAGCTGAGAGACCAGGCTTTCAGCTCCCTGCACTGGCCCCCTTAGGCCAATGAAAATGCTCCTGGTGAGGACTTGCACCACTGCAGTAATTACTGAGGTGGTTGTAAGTCGACCTAATATAGGTTGACTTAAGTTTTTAGGGTAGACATACCCTCTGTCTCTCTGGTTGAAGAGGTTCCACTGTGTATAAATACTCAAATATTCATTGAGCCAGAGAGGAAGAAAAAGTGAGAGAATGAATTTGTAGGCTGGTGGTTGGTTAAGCCATGTTCCTGGCATATAGGAGAGTCTGCTTTAAGACTCTGTTCCAATAAATATTTAATTAATAATATGAAATGGAACAGCTTCAGCAGGAGAGATTGAGAGAGACCTATCCCAGGATATCCAACAGCCTTGTGGTTAGGACACGTACCTACAATATTGGAGACCTGCATTCAAGTCCTTGCTTCAAATCAATCAGGCAGAACAGGGATTCAGAGCTGGGTCTCCCACCTCCTTGTCCATTGGTCTGTTTAGTATAATGACACACAAATATGCCTGGCAGCCACAACAATGCTTTGAACTGTTGACTCTTTTTTATGCGAGGCCTGAACAACCGGTAGGCATGCACCTAATTTGAGAATCCCACCAGAATTAGGCATGAGCCAGAGTGTCAAGCAGCTCAGCTGTCATGATTTGGGGGGGGGGGGGGGGGTTGCACATGCTCACCGGTAGAAATGTAGGTACTATGGGAATTTAGGCACTTACAAGTTTAGATAGCAGCTGGTTTGTGAATACCATTGGGACCTAAAGTAGCAGTTAGACACCTATGTCCTTTGTGAATCTAGCCCTTAGACTCTGCTTTCTCTCTCCTTCTGCTTGTCTGCAAACCAGAGTCTGTTGAGCTCAGGACATGCTGGAAGGCCCATATATTTGCTTGGACTTTTTCCTGAGGTGGGAGTAGTTCAAGGAAGTGGAGGTCTCTACTGTGGTGAAGATTTTACCAAGTCCTGTCATGCAGTTTATAAATGAACATGAATCAAATTGTTATGATTTAACTATATTTAAGTTTCAGACCCATAGCTGATAAGTACTCTTTATATGTCCAAATAATTCAGTAATTTAAGTCATCTACAACCATGCAGTGAAAAAATAAAATATGGCAAATTTCCAAGAAAAGTTTTAGGTTGAGCTGCAACTGTCTCCCTTTACACAGTGACTGTTACTTCCTGTGACTAACAGATTTTTGAAATGCGTTTTAACATAATGCAAATTTGTATGTACTTTATTAATACACATTTGTTTACATGCCTATGGGGAATTCTCATCCTGAAAGAAGAGAATGGACCCTATTTTCACCATGATAAAAGGTTAACAGTGGGATGCTACACGTTTCCATGTTCGGACCTGTGTTTAATATATTTACCCATGAGCTGAAAAAGAGAGGTGGTAACAATATGTTGCAGTAATGCAATTGTTTGGGTTAGTCAAGATAAAGGAATTACTATGTCAGATCAGACCACTGGTCCAGTACAAGCCAATACTAGATACTCCAGATAAAAGTGCAAGAAACCTCATATCAAACAACTAAAGAATAACTTCCTCAAAGGGGAAGTTTCTTCAGGTTAGCTTCACAAAGCTTACTTTTAGATGCCTACAAAAACGTAGGAATGACACTGCGATTCGCAGAGTTAGGTGCTTAGGCTTGCTATACAATGAATGGGGTGAGAGAGGCACCTCAGACTGCAATTCATAAATAAGTTAGCAGGTAGGGAGCAGCCTATCTAATAGATGCTGATGACAAGGGTGTGGCCTAACTCTTGCTCTTCTCACTCTTAGGCACCTAAGTCTAGGTTGCAGGGAGGCACTTATCTCAGCTAGCGATCCACAGGCAGAACTCCTCTCCTGGAGTCAGGCAGTTTAGGTGTGCTTAAGGTGTTTCCTGTGAGAATGAGCCAACTACTAGCTGTGGGACAGGCATGTAGGGACAAGGGAGGGTGTCTCTGGTTAAAACTGTTCTGCTGGGGATAAATGAGTGTCATTGATGAGAGAGCTTGGAAGAATGACTCTGTATCCTGGCAATTAAGACATCCACCTAAGGTGGTAGAAGACCCAAAGTCTAGTCCCTCCACTCCAATGACATTCTTTATCCATAGTGAAACAGCTTCCACCAAAGAAATCAAGGGATCTGTATCTCCTTTTTCCTCACCCCACTACACTGGAATATAGCCTAGCTCAGTTGACTAGGGCATTCTCCTGAGAGGTGTGGGAGATCCCGTATTTAAATGCTTTCTTTATTTCAAGCAGATGAGGAATTGAATCTGAGTCTCCCACATACCAGGTTAGTATGCTAACCACTGGGCTAAAAGTTATAAGTTTGGCTGCTCTTCCTGTTCAGATTCTGAATGGGATCTGATCTGGTAGGCAGCTTCTGAGCACATGTACTGAATCAGGCCCTGCATGCGACTAATTTGGCCAGATATTTGCCTGCCTTGGTTTGTAAATTGTTCTGGTGCTTAGCTGGGGAGTTAGGCATCTGGACACCTAGAAGGAAGCAGCAGTATACCCACCCTGAGGCTGAACCTTTAGGTGCCTAAGGAATTTCTAACATGTACATACCAAATGAAGGTATGCCAGTGTTTGGTGGCTTGCACTGGAACCAAAACTGGGCCTTAGGCACCTAACTATACCTTTGTGAATCTAGCCCTTCCTAATTTCTTTCACATAGGTATTAGCTTACATCATGTGGTAATAGGATATATAAACCTTTTTTTAAAATCTTATCCAATGTAATTGGTTATTCCTATAAAAGCTCAATAGTATCTTGTGAGCATCAGTGTCAGAGATTAATTATTCACTATCCGTTTTAAATTTGTTGCCTGTGTTACTGCTCTTGTATTGAAAGGGTAAATAGAAGCACCCACTCTACTTACTGTATACCTCTGTCATGTCCCCTCTTATTTTAATTCTCTGAAAAGTGGGGGATTGTTTAGTTTTGAATCTCTCCTCATATGGAAGGCCCACCGTGCCTTATTTTCATCACCCACTCTAAAAGCCCTGTGAGGAACCTTAGAGACCTAACAAAGGCTCTGATTCAACAAAGTGCTTGCTTAAGTGCTTCGATAAACAGGAACAGATTGACATGAAGGCCAAAGCTGTAGGATACCAGTGAATGGGCAGCATCACAATAGGTAAAATTCATGATCAGCTGTGCAGTATCTTGCATTTGTCAAAGGGATAATTTACCTACTCTCAGCCATGGCTGGGTTCTAATTTAACTGTTATGTCTCATGACAAAACTTGGCTATTATTATGGACAGCTCAATGAAGACTTGAGCACGTTGTACAGAAGCCATTTAAAAAAAAAAGTTGGGACATTTACAGAGTAGGTAGAAAAATTGTAGTAAAAAAATGTTATAATGCCATGATCTAATTCAAGAGCTGGTCAGCTGCCTTGAAAAATACATAGCAAAACTGGAAAGGGTCCAGAGATGGGTGATGAAAGTGATTACAAGCATGCAGAGATTTGTGTTTAGCGCAAAAGGATGACAGACAGTTGGAAGAAATGTGCTTCATCAATTAAGGGTTGAAAGTATCACAGACACTTCTCTTCCTGTTGCCATTAAAGGGAGCACTCCAAAAACCCCAGGAATACCAGAAAGCATGCCTAATACTTCTATGGTAAAACACAAACAAGAAAAATTAATTTTGGAGGAAACTTTCAAGCATCCTCTTATTTGCCATAAAGTAGTAAAGGAAAAATACAAGTTCTCTATCCTTCACCTCTTGTGCAGATCATCTTTCAGAGAAAAAAAAATCACTGCGGTCAAATACATGAAGTTAGTTTTGTGAGAAGCTGCTGGTAAAACAAATTACGATAAAAAAAAATCCTGGTTCTCAGTGACCCACCATGTCAAAATATTTAGGCTAATTTATTCAATCCTGCCTTTGGAAAAAATAAACATTTTTCAGACAGGGCCTAGAAGACAGTTTTCACACATTTGATCAGCATCTTCAATAAATCCTTTTGCTGTCTGACTGCTAACTATGCTTCAGAATTTGCAGTATCTTTTTAACCTGCATTTGTGAATGTGTATTTTTGTGCCTTGTAGCAACATGCTCACTCACTGTGATAATTTATTTCGAAGTGTTTGGAGCCAGACTTTAAATGCACACATAGCAATTTTGGTGAGTGAAAACTTTGCCTATTTTTGCTGCTACAAAGAGTATGTACTCTTTCATGAATGTTTAAATGTTAATATGTATTTGAATGTGATTTCTTTGCATGTAAAAACAAACAGGCAGCTACAGAAGATGTATATGTAGACCATATATGCTCCCTGTACCCATTAAATGGATGTGTAGTTTCCTTATTTCTCCTTGGAATGTAATTCCCTTGACACATAAATCTGTTGTTACTGGTGTGGTTTGTTTCTTCTGGCTACTTTTTACAGTTCTTGGTGGAATATTTTCAAGGAGACTTAAGTGACAAGTTATGATTCACTCAAAGAAACAGAAAAGCCTTTATGGAGTGGATACTAAATCATTTGAGAGTTTATGTCCTCAAGCAATCTGCCTAAAAACCATCTTCTACTTCTGCAGTGTTAGCAACTTTCTTGATCGCCCTTATAGCAACAGCTACTCCATTAGAATACCTGGTGAACAGTAGGACCCCCACTAGAATCAGACTGGGCATCTAAATTAGTGTTTTGAACAGATGACTGTCCAAATCAGAAAAGATGTTTTACTTGGTATGTGTTTAATTCTTTCTAAGAGACTGATTAGATTTGCATGAAATTTTAGTGGTGCCTCAGTCTTTAATTATCAGAGCAAACCATCTGAAGCTAGAAGGCTAAGCAGTAGCTGGAGAGCTGCATAAAGATCCTCAGTAGATCAAGTATGATTGATATCCTTACTAATATTGTCCTTTCACTTTGATTAAGTCAGTGAGAGCATCTCACTATCTGAAGCACTTCTCCTCTATCTATTCCCTTCCCACTTCATGCTGGTAACTTGGACTGCAAAGTGTCATTTATATATCATCATTACACAAAGGGAATAAATTACAATCACACTAAAAACATTTGATTTTTTTTTTATGGGTATGATCCCATCATGATACAATACATTTGAGGAAAACCTACTAACATTAGTCAGTATTGAAAAGCCATGGCACGGGTTATCGGAGTAAACCCTTCCATGGAGACTCGTACTAGAGAAACCTCTCATAGTTTAAAGGATAGCATCTGCCAGAGGCAAGAACCTCCAACAATTCAAGTTGAATACCCAATGATGATAAAAGTTGTCTGTCCAGCCAGAAATCAAAATAGTTTCTTGGAACAGGAGTTAATTATACATATTCAATAACCAGGACAAAATAGCATTGTATTTTTTCCTGTGTTAGAGCTCACCCATCTACAGCCGTGAACAGCTCAATAACTATAAAGAGATCACTGCTCATTAAGTAGGCAGTCTTGGCAGAGTTTGAAGCTCTAATGATTATTTTTCATCTCCTGAAGCCTACATTTTACCTTGAAACCAGAATAACTCTTGGATGGGATTCTAAAGCAGGATAATTATTTTACAATAAATCACATTCCCATAAGGATTAAGTAAGAAGATGGAAAATCAAACCTTACATTACAGGCTGTAAACTTAACTTGGCTGAGTGCAGACTATAACCCATCCTCCATGCAGCATTACAAAGGAGTTCACAGGACCTGTGGGGTGCTGGGCTCAATACCTCTTCTGTTGAAGAGTTTATTCCTTAATCTGCATAATTAGGAATATTATGAGAAAATTATGGATTCCAAGTCAGCTGACTTTCCCTCACCATCTCCAGTTCTCTGCCTCATTTATCACCATCATCTCTTTATAAATGGCAGGACTAGCAGCCTGCCAAAGTGCAATTACAGTGATAAGGGCGAGGAAAAACAGTTATTAATCATACTATTAAAAGCCTCACTAGAGCCAAATAAGATTCTCCAGCAGCTAAACTTACCCCTTGCTGCAAAACCACGTTCCCAAATTTCAACTTTCATTTAAAAAACAGATTTGGTTTTGGCAGAAAGAACCTTGAAACCATAAACTGAATTTAACTCAGAGGTGTAAAATACCCTATTCATTACAATCAGGGCCCTGGGGACTCTGCAGTCCTGTAATTTGGAATTTTTCCCCAATATCTACCACTCAGCATTTTTCTTGGGGAATTTGCTTTGCTGTTGCAGCCAGGTGCCCATACAACATGCCTGCAGCTTCCTCTTGATCTTCAGCTTTCCCCACAACACAGAAGTAACTGGATTATAGTCCATGTTCCCTGCACTGTCCCATAGACTCGAATGCGCTCAGTCCATGAAGAACTGTTGGTTTTGAAGTGCCAGGAGGATACAGTTCACACCTGGCTTGAGGAGTGCGCCTAAGGCAGGGCAGCGAGCAGGGGCAGGACAGGGGAAGCGCAGGCAAAGCAGCCTGAGGTGGCGCCAGCTCCCGGAGCGGGAGGCGCGCCCACAGCTACTGCGAGGCAGGCTGCGCCCCCAGGTCCTGGCGCCAGCCGCTACCTCCCGGCCGCGGGTCCGTAGTGTAACTCTCGCTCCAGCTGCTCCGCGGTGAGCGTGCCCTGGATGGGCTGGCAGCCCGGGTTGAAGACGGAGTAGGCGCTTCTCTCCCCCGGCCGCCTCTCGCCGGGGCCGCGCGTGCCGGCGTAGAGCCAGTAGAACAGCGACAGGACGAAGCAGGGCAGCCCGAACTGCAGCTCCGCGGCCAGCCCCAGCAGCACCAGCCACAGCAGGAACTTCAGCAGGGCCGTGTGGGCCAGGAGAGCCCGGGCGCCCCACGGGGCGGCGGCACCAGCAGCCACGTCCCGCGGGGGTCCCGGCCTGCGCGCCGCTTCCTGAGGGGCAAGAGCAGGCGGGGTGTGTGGGGGAGGGGCCCTGCGCCGGGCTGCCCCGCTCCTCCGGAACCCCAACCCCAACCCCGCGCCCGGCGGCCTCCCAGACACCGCCCGCCCCCGGGGTCCGCGCCGCCTCTGACCGGCGGCGGGGACGGGGGTCAAGGGTCACCCCGCTGAAGGTCCCCAGGAGCACGAGCCACGGCACGTGGTACCGGCAGCAGCGCTGCGGTCCCGGCGCCACCCCGCGAAGGGCGGCGCGGGGCAGGGCAAGTCTAGGCCCGAACCCCCTCCCCCACTCACCTGGGCGGGGCGGTCCCGCGGGCCGAGGGCGGCCTCCGGCCCTGCTCGCTGCTCGCTAGCTGGAGCCGCCACCGCCTTTGCCGGGGCCGCTGTGGGTTGGGGGGCGCGGCGCGCGGCTCGGAACTGCGCCAGCCTCCGCTCCATGGAGACCAACGGCCCCGGCCCGGCCCGCGCCGCGGCTGCACGTCCTGACGCAACCGGACCCTTCGCCCACAGGCCCCCTACGTCACTGAGCGCTCGGGGGAGGAGCCACCCGCCGCCCCGCCCCCAGCCTTAGGGGGCGGAGCTAGGATTCCTCTTCTCTGGTTCATTCACGTTAGGGGGCGGAACCCAGCAGCCGAGGGGGAGCCAGGCTTACTCACTGGGGGCCAGGGCCAAGGGCTGTTGCCTCAATCGAGGCCGATTTAAGGCCCAGCCACAGACTGGCAGGGCCCAAGTGCCCTGATGCACAGGGGTGGCGCAGATGAAGGACCCTCCCGAGGGGAGGCGGATGGATGTGACCAGAGGTGGGGCCCATCCCCTTCTTCTGCAGGGGCCTGGCTGGCGCTCAGCCCCACACGTTTGCAAGGGGGACGGGGCACCTGCAGCTCTGATCAGGGTTTGAGTTGAACTAAGCTGTTTGCCAGAGGGCGAGCGCCATGGATTAAGCTGGTTCCTTTGATGGGTTTTACAGTTGTTGCCTTTCACTGATAGACCCTGGGCTTTATGGTATGAGACAAGGCATAGGGGACGTTAGCCAAAGCCTTTCTTTTTGTAAGGACTAACCTTACAAACTTCATTTCAGGGGGAGGGGAGGGGGGATGTTTATACAAATGCCATTTTCTTTTAGTAGTTCTAGTTTTGCTGCATACATTGTTACCCATAAAAATATTAAAATAATTGCGTGTACTTACATTGTTAAAAAGATCATCCTCGCTCTCTCCATCCTCAGTGGTTTCTATTGCCTCACTGTGATACATTCCGATGCTGAACTGTCGAAGCATAGCCTGGTATGGGACAAAAAATTGGAGCATAGGCTATGTCCAGTGGGCAGGCCAGAAAGTTCACAAATTTTGGTGTGTTTTCTTAATTGACAGAGTAGGGATAGAAGGATTCTAAAATGCTAAAGATGCGCATGTACATTGACCCTCCCGTCAATCACTAAAAATACTCCTACAGCCATTTTTAAACTATAACTTTGTGTTCAAGACACCTATAACAAAAAAAAACCCCACCCAAGTAAGCGACCTCCAAATAAAACAATCCTTCGCCTCAAAATATTAAAGCAGCTTTAAACAAACAAAAAAAACAAGCCCAATTCAACTGGATTTTGTCTTGGAAGAGGGCAGATGCTCATGGGATGCAGCCTTCTGCTCCTCTCCTGCTCCAGTAGGGAACGGAAGGCTTCTTCGACTTCCTCATAGTGCGTACCTTCCTCCCAGTGCTCCCACAGATACTGCATCCTTTCAGCCCAGGCCTCCTTAGAAAGAGCGGGGGCATGCAGGGGACATGAATCTCCAAAGGGGCTTAACAAAAAAAAGTTTGGAAACCACCAATCTAATGAGAAGTGCCCCTTAAATGCCTGGAAGTGATCACAGCAAAGGGAGAGAGAAAGACAGTAAGATATAGATGTTAATTTAATAGCAGTGGTGGATACTGGAACAACTGAAAACAACACTTGTAGTAATAGGTGTTAAAGAGAGGCCCTTTAAATACTTCAAAAACAGAGTTTGAAACACAGCTTTTAAGATAGAAAGCAGCGTGTAGGCATGGGCAGCAAGTATAGGCCAGGGGAGGCTAAGCCTCCACAAACAGGATGCGGCGCACCTCCCTTTGGAGGCACACCACTAGCCTGCCACCTTTGGAGCACCACTGCCGAAAAGGCGCCTGTGGCCTTGCCCAAGTTTCGCTCTAAAACCCCGCTCCTGCAGCCCGCTCTTCCCCGGTAGCCCTGCCCACACTGCTCCTCTTCCCACCCCTGTCTGCCTCTTCCCCCCCGAGGCCCTGCACTCACTCCACCTATTCCCTTATACCCCCCACCCACCCGTGCTTCTTCGCCAATTAACTCCATGGCCCCCTGCTCCCACCTCTTTGCCCCTTGAGAGACAGAGAGGTGTGGATGGTGAGCGGGGGGGGGGGCCAATCGAGGGAGGGAGCAGAGAGGCGGCAGGTGCGGGGGAGGGGGGGCAAGCGGGAGTGGGGCCTAAGATGGAGTGTGAGCAGGGCCTCATGGGGAGGAGGCAAAGCGGGGGCAGGCCTCAGGGCAGAGCAGGGGGCAGGACCACAGTCTGGACCCTGGTGGCCGCCCCTACTTCTAGGGAGCTTCAGGCTGTCAGGCCCAGCCTCCTCAAATGCAAGAGTCACGCACTGCCCATGCATACAGGTTACGCATAAATGGCAGCAAAACTATTTTAACTGACGGAAGCCTATAGGATTACAAGACCAATTAGCACTGTCTACAAACTGACTTTTTAGACCTAGTAAAATTGAGCTAGCCTTTTTTTTTTTTTTTTAAATACAACTTAACAGCATGGAAAGCTGGGTCAGTCATTATTTCAACTTTCTGCTGCTGTCATTACACCTCTGAAATACAAACTAGCTTATAGTAGCTGGCTGTGGGTTTATTATCGCTTTGGCAGTAATGCTCTGGTTACCAATGAGATATCACTTCCATGCTATTCTGTAATTTCCAGTTCCTTATAGCTCTTTCAGAAATGACCTGGGGCGGGGGTGGGGAGGGCTGAAATTTCTCATGCTCAGTGTTTGGAAAATTAAATACAAATCCCTGGTGCTGTTTTTGAGTTATTTTAGGGTGGGAACATTTTTTATTTTTCAACTAAGACAGTTCTCAGCTGCATATTTTACACTCAATTACAGATCAATTTTATTTTAAACTTTAAGCGTCACACCTGTGCCATGATGAATCAAAATGTTTCCCTTGTTTAAATAAACGTGGTCTGGAAATAACATTCCAAATGTTTTAAAAAAGCATGCATAGGACATTGGTTTGCTGCCTGATGTATCTAGTATGCGGGATAAAATGCCCTTCTGGTGCTGATGAACATATCAAATAGAGCACACTTGAAGCACTGACGTTCGGACAAAACCACAAGCACTTAAAGAGATAAGTCCACACGTACATCAGCAGTAAGTGGTTAGTATGAGAAAGACACATAGTAAAGATTAATTATATCTGTACATATGACTTACGAGTTTGGTATTGAATTTATAATCCTTCCTGTCAAATTCTTCTCAAAGTCTATATAGTATATTTGTTATGCTGTGTTCTGTTGATATGAGGCAACTCACTTTTCTGACTGTTAAAGACAGAGGTAAGGGTGCTATGAGAACCTTAACTTTGAATGGCTTAACTTTTGTGCAATTGTAACTTCATTCTTAACTGTATATTACAAACACACAGACTTAATTCAATCCGTACGAGTGTCCACCCACGCTACGTGACCATCCCTAAGTAGCTCTTCAATGTACCCAACAACTGCTTAAAAATAGTCCCCATGGCAAAACAACCTGGGCCACGTCTATCCACAGTTATAATGACCATATGGCCTGTGCAGCCCAACAAGCCCTAACACTGGATCCTCAGACAGGTTCATTTAAAGCAAGAAACTGATATGTAGACTTGCCAGAAGCTGGAGCATTGTTGCTGGGAGCTTTGTCAGTTTCCATAAGTCCAACATGTTTATAAACATAATCTGATTAGCTGTTCAAAGTAAACTAAGCATTTTTAAAAGGCTACTCCTTTAAGAGACTTAAGAATAGTTGCTTAATATCGTTTTCAAAGTATGCTTATGCTATACACACACACGCAAGCATGGCAAGATATGATCAGGCTATGTCTGATTTAGTTCAATGTGAATCTCTTATTCTTGCTGCAATCAAAGGATCTGTTTTTAACTTAGTTTCTTGGCTCCTGTTCCTTTCTTATATCTTTGGCATGTCATTCTTAATAGCTACTGTCACATGGACAGATCAGCTCAGGCCATCGCTATAGGCCAATTCATTTATATGTGAATATCAAAGGAGTTAAATGTATTAGTATATGTTCAGGCCAATTCACTTGTATGTTAATAACAGCTCAAAGGAGACATTAATTGTGTTGTTTTCACTATCTCTAGCCTGTTGTTTACTATTACATTATATTTACATTATGCATGCCTGGTAATTAATAGCGTGTGTTAATGTAAGAGTGTATTCAGGTGTCAGAACTTCATGAAAACTAATGGAACATTACTTGTGTTGTTTTCACTTATCTATTCCTATTATAATGTAATGGTAGTCATTATATATATCCCTGTGATTACATAACTCATCAAATGGAAATGAAGAGGAGTGCTAAATGCAAAGCAATTGACCATTGTGTAAGTACAGACACTTGTCAGCTTGTTGTCTGTGAAAAGAAGCTAGAAGCACTGATTCAAAGAGCTCCTTTGGCTCTGGACTGTTTGGATTCTAACAGGACAGAATAACTGAACAAGAAAACAGAGATCCCAAAGTTATTCTGGGTAGCCCGGAGAAGACTTTGGGGAAACTGGCAGATTACTAAATCTCTGCTGCCATTTTGGATTTACAAACCTTGACTTACCTGTTAACGTACCTGCTTTAACCTCTCAATAACTCTAATTTCTTTTTCTTGGTTAATAAACCTTTAGTTTACTAGAGAATTGGCTGCCAGCATTGTCTTTGGTGTGAGATCCAGAGTACTAATTGATTTGGGGGTAAGTGACTGGTCCTTTGGGACTAGGAGAAAGCTGATGTGGTGTGATTTTTGGTTTATGTGACCATTATCACTAAGTCCAGTTTGTCTGTGTGGCAGGATGGGCGGAGAGTCTAAGGGGACTTTATGGTAAAACTAGTATAGTGATCCAGGAGTGCAAATTTGTTACTGGCATGGTGAAATCTAATTATAAATTATACCACCAGTTGGGGGTGTCTGCCCTGTTTCCTGGTGAGACACTGCAGACAGCGTGACAGCTACAATAATATATGACAGTCCATCTGCGTTCAGAAACAGCAGATCATTGTAAGAACTTGGATTTACTTAGCTTTGTGCCAAACCATGACTGCTGTGTCCTATAAATGCAAAGCAGCACAGTTACCGATTTATTTTTGTCCAGGCAAAAAACAAGTGAAATAGAGGAGACTCTCTTATTCTTCAGACATTTTCAATGCTCAGAAATTCTGCAGGATACCTGTGCCCCTAACCAAGTGTGAACATCTTCATACCTATGATGTAAAATAATCTTTACAAAATCAGAGTCACATAGGTCATTAGAACAGGTGGGAAACTGGCTGCATTTTGCTTCATTTTCCCTCTTCAGGAACTTCTAAAACTAGCACCATGCGTGGCTTTGGACATCATATACAATCTGCAAAACAGCAGGAATAAATTCCGTGATGTAAAGATTGACAAAATAAAAATCTACTCCAATTTGTGTCCAAAATGTAAAATGAATCTTTAAGTGATTGCACAAGGGTCATTTATTTTTTCATTTTCACAAGTCTGCATTTTTTAGTTCCTTCTGGAAGCAGAAGGGCTAGAAAATGAGTTGAAAGGCTATTCTTGAGGTATTTTGAGATGACTGGAAGCAGGACGCAATAGAAATTTCACCAGAAAACCTCTTCTTAAAAAATTTGTATCCTAATTTAGCTGACCTAAAGGGATGGAGAAACATTCAACCCCCCTAGGCACATATTAGATGTGATCTTTCTGAAATTGGCACATCACTCAAACAGGACTACCACACCACAGCACCAGCAACCCATTTCTTCAATAATAAAGCCTTAATCAGAGCTTTTGTCCAATAGAAGTCAAATTTTAATGGAAATGCTGCTCCAAAGCTCTTTCAGCCTCACAAAGTGTCCATTCTATCCATTTTTGTGCATGCCATACTATTCTGAAATAATATTGATGATCAAATTCCATTAATTCTCTTGAGTACAGATGTATTCCTCTCATTAATTGATAGGAACTTTCTCTTTCACGACATTAACATCCGCTCATACGGACTAGCTAAGTGCCATTAATTCAGGCAAAGGATTATTAATGTAATGATCTGACTTCATTAGTTCTATGGAGCTGAGGGAGAAAAGGCTGCAGTAGCTTTAGTTTTTGAGAATGTGTATTAAATGGAATGGAGTGGGTAGACTTGGACTTGTCTAATTCCTTACAGAGGTTTTTGCATATTTAGCGCTGATTAGTAAATGGAGAGAAGAGACACTTGTTTTGTAAAACTTGTAATTTAGATTAATTTTTCCTCCTAAAATTCTAACATAGGAGAATTAACTTTTAAAGACACAGAGTGAAAATTGGTTCCTTTTTATTAGATTAGAACAGAGGTCTCAAACTCCTGGCCCGTGGGCCATCTGTGGCCCGAGAACCTTCCCAATGTGGCCCGCGGGGCTCCAGCAATTTTGGGCAGGGTCTCTCCTTTGGCCCCGCCTGCCGCCCCTGGATGCTCCCCACCACGCGCGTCCCCCAGGCAATTTACAATGGCCTGCTCACGCCACGTGTCTGCTGACCCCTCCCTGCAGCCTCAGGCCGGGGCAGGGCAGTGCCTCCACACACTGCCCCCGCCCCGAGTGCTCCTGCAGCCAATGGGCAGCTGTGGGGGTGGTCCATGCGGCGGCAGCGTGCGGATGCAGCCTGGCTTGGCCCTCCCCACCTTGGAGCCTCAGGCGGGTGCCACACACCCCGACCCTCTCCCAGAGCCAGCACCCCAACCCCCTTCCCCCCAATCTCTCTCTTAGAGCCTGCATCCCCTTCCCACACACCCCCTCCTGCCCCAAATTCCCTCCCAGAGCCTGCACCCCTCTCCCTTTCTCCCTCCCAGAGCCTGCACCCACACTGCCTTCCCCAGCCCAGAGCCTGCACCCAGCACCTAAACTCCATCCCACAGCCTGCACCCCCCCGACTCCCTCCCTGACCCAAACTCCCTCCCAGAGCCTAACCTCTCACCCCTTCTGCACCCCAAACTCCTTCCCAGAGCCTGAACCCCAATCCCCTACCCCAGACCTCCTCCCCCACCCAAACTCCTTCCCAGAGCCTTAGGCAGGTGGGGGGGAGGCAATATATTCATGTAATGTTTAAGAAAAGTTTTGTAAATTAGTTCCAATAGTTCATGGATTAGGGGCCCAATCGTATGGGGTTCCACAGGCTTCTGTATAGATTTAGGTTAATCTTTCTATCTACCCAATGGGACTCAGTGCTCAGTCTAGAAGATACTATCAGAGATGCTTAGTTTTGCAGTTCTCAAACTGTGGATTTGTGTCTCCAGAGGTAACATGCTTGTTAACAGCAAAAATATTTCAATAAATAAATAATATATAGAGAAATAACAGACCTCAACTCTATTGTCCCTTTGCAAATTTGTGTACATAGAGTCAATCCCCTATCTCTCTCAAAGTGAAAAGTTTCAGAAAGTTCAATGAATAGAAGATTGTTGGGGGCAGAACAGATCTGGACAAGGAGAAGAAGTCTGGAGATAAATGTGAGAAGCGAGGGCTATATGCTTTTTTTGTTAAAATATTATGTTTGCTGTTGAAGAAAAAAATCCAGAATACTTAACATTGTTGTTTTAGTTAAATAAAACAATTTAAATGTCTGTCTGGTGATGTTCTCCTCCTAATACAGCCTGGCAAGAAAATCATCCAAATATTAAGGATTAACCTGTTAAACTGGAGATAGTTCACCTCCCAATGACTTCATAAATATCTGCTTTAATTATCTTTGGTAAATGAAATAACCAAACAATCATTCATTTTCTGATATAGCTGTAAAACTCATCTGAAAAGTTTTCAAAATAAATCACCTTTAAAAAATGTATAGCGTGTACCTTCTAAAAATGAAACCTACATCTATCTCTGATTTGTGAAGAATATGTATTAAGGTTATAATAACCAACAAGATTGCACTTTTATGTAGAAAACCATGATTAAATAGAGTCTTCCTGACGAGTGATTCAAATCACATCTACCCTACCTGCTGTGCTCTTGCCCCGGGCCCTTCATTCCCCAGGGGGGCCCACAAATATGTTTGGCGCCAGGCCCACAAAAAGTTAATCCAGCCCTGAGTATGGCAATAATAAAAAGAACAAGATCAGGGCCAAGCTGAGCCTCCTCCTAGCCAAGTCAGCAGCAGCTGTGTAAAGTCTTATACAGAAAAGAAACTCTTTTAAAGTAAACCTCTGTAGATGGTTTTCCTGCCATTTAGTTCTAACATCCCACCTATGTACAACAAAATACAGATCTCCCAGATGCTACAATATGTATGTCCACAAGGTGGCAGTGGTGGAGTATTATTGGCAAGGAAAGTCTGGTTAAGAGTATCTCACAGAATTTCAGAGCCTGTTCACCAGACCGAGAAAAAAAAAAAGTTGCTTACCTTCTCATAATTGTTGTTCTTCAAGATGTGTTGCTCATATTCATTCCAATTAGGTGCGTGCACACCGCGTGCAGTTGCCGGAAGGTTTTTCCCTAGCACGGGGTGGGCAAATTATGGCACGTGGGCCGGAGCCATTTTAAGCCGGCCTGCGATCTCCTGCTGGGGAGCGGGGTCAGGGGCTGCACCATGCAGCTCAGCCCCACTCCTGCCAGGGCAGCACCCGGCTGGGGTGCTGGGTTGGGGCCACGCCACAAGACTCCCAGAAACTGCAGCATGGCCCCGCTCCAATGGCCCCCTCCAGCCCTCCAATGGGAGCTACAGGGGCGGTGCCTGCTGATGGGGCAGCGTGTAGAGCCTCCCGGCTGTGCCTCTGTGTAGGAGCCGTAGAAGGGACATGTCACTGCTTCTGAGAGCTGCTTGAGGTAAGTGCTGGTCGGAGCCTGCACCCCTGAGCCTCTCCCCCTGCCCCAACACCCTGCCCCAGCCCTGATCCCCCTCCCGCTCTCCAAACCCCTCAATCCCAGCCTGGAACACCCTCCTACACCCCAAACTCCTCATCCCCAGCCCCACCCCAAGCCCTCACCCCATCCCACACCCCAACTGCAGTTTTATGAGCATTCATGGCCCACCATACAATTTCTATTCCCCGCTGTGGCCCTCAGACCAAAAGGTTTGCCTACCCCTGCCCTAGCAGCACCTGTCGGGTCGGCTGGGAGGCCCCTGGAGTTGCACCTTCATGGTGCCACATATAAGGCCCTCCAGTTCCTCCTTGTGGGATACTCCGACAGAGGAGAAGGCGGGATTTGGAATGGATATGAGCAACACATCTCTAAGAACAACAGTTATGAGAAAGTAGGTAACCGTTTTTTCTTCTCCAAGGGCTTGCTCATACAGATTCCAATTAGGTGACTCCCAAGCCTTACCTAGGAGGTAGGGTCAGAGTTCATAGAATCACTGACTGAAGCACAGCCCTGCCAAACACTGCATCATCCCTGGCGTGCTGAGTGATGGCGTAATAGGAAGTGAAAGTGTGAACCAAGGACCATATTGCCGCTCTATATATCTCCTGGATCGGGATGTGGGCAGGAAGGCTGCTGAGGATGCCTGAGCTCTGGTGGAGTGTGTAGTCAGAACGGGGACAGGGACCTTTGCCAGGCTGTAACTTGCCTGGGTACAGGACGTGATCCATGATGATATCCTTTGCGTGGACACCAGGGCACCTTTCATCCTGTCTGCCACCACAACAAACAGCTGGTTCAACTTGCAGAATGGTTTAGTTCATTCAATATAAAAAGCCAGTACATGCTGCACGGCCAGGGAGTGGAGTCTCTGCGCGGCTATTGGCATGAGGCTTTGGGAAAGACTGAAGGGAATAGGTCTTGCTTGGCATGGAAATGTGAGACCACCTTCGGGTGGAATGCCAGTTGATTTCAGTTGCACCTTGTTCTTGTAAAAGCTGGTATATGGAGGGTCGGATGTGAGGGCCTTGAAGTTGGACACCCTCCTGCCTGACATTACTGCAACCAAGAAAGCCAAGAGATGGAGAGAGTGAGCATGTCGCTAGGAGCTTGGACGGGGGTCCCCATCAGCCGAGACTACCAGGTTAAGGTCCCAAGCTAGGGTCGCCACCGGCTCTGAGGATACAGTCTGTCCAACCCTTTGAGGAACTGTCGCACCATTTCGTTAGTGAAGATGGAGTGGCCATGTTCTCCTGGGTGAAAAGCTGAGATGGCAGCCAGGTGAACCTTTATCAATGAGTGAGACAAGCCCTGCTGTTCCAAGTTTAGGAGCCCTGATCCCCCTCCCAAGATAAAGGGAACGGATGATTGTGTTGGAGGGATACGGCTCTGCGAGCACCAAATAACAAATCTTTTTCACTTGGCCAGGTAAGTAGCTGTGGTTGATGGTTTTCTGCTACCCAAAAGAACCTCCCTAATGGGGTCTGCGCATGAGAGCTCTAGTGGGTTTAACCACGCAGCTTCCAAGCCGTGAGGTGGAGAGATTAGAGATCGGGATGTTGAAGATGGCTGTGATGTTGAGTGATGAGGTCTGGAACTAAATTGTAGAGTGATTGGAGTATCTGCTGACATCTCCAGTAGCATGGTATACCAGTGCTGATGTGGCCAGGCTGGTGCCACCAGGATCACAGAGGTTCTGTTGCACCGTATCTTGAGGAGGACCTTGTGAACCAGTGGAATAGGAGGGAATGTGTAGAAGAGGTTGTCCTTTCATGGAAGAAGAAACACATCTGCAAATGAGCCCGGGCTGTGGTTCAGGAAGGAGCAGAATTGCAGGCATTTCCTGTTGCCCCTTGTGGCGAACAGATTGATCTGGGGAATGCCACAGCATTGGAAGATATTGCTTATGTCTGGGCGAATAGACCACTCATGATCGTGAAAAGACCTGCTGAGAAAGTCTGCTAGCTGGTTCTGAGACCCAGGACAATAGGATGCTTCCAAGAGTATCTAGTGTGCTATGCAGAACTCCCAGAGCTTGAAGGCTCCCTGACATCTGTTGATATAAAACATTGCTGTTGTATTGTCTGTCTGGACTTATACCCTCCAGAAAAGGCCAAAAAGTCTGATATGTGAGCAGGACTGCCCTGAGTTCCCTGATGTTGATGTGACATCAGTTCCTCTGGAGACCAGAGGCCCTGAGTTCTGTGCTCTCCGAAGTGCATCCCCCACTCCATGGCCAAGGCATCGGTGGTCAGACATAGTGAGGGGTGGGGTTTGGAAAATGCGATCCCTGAACATATCAAGTGCGGGTTGAGCCACCACTGAAGAGACTTGAGAACCCCCAGTAGAAGGGTAACTACCTTGTCTAGGCTGTGCCTGCTTGGCAGATACTCAGATGCTAACCAAGTCTTGAGAGGTCTGAGTCTGAGCCTTGCGTGTTGCACTACATACATGCAAGATGCCACGTGTCCTAGGGGTTTCAAGCAACTCCATACCGTGGTTATAGGTTCATCTGAGGTCCTGTATGATGTCGTGAACGGCCAGGAAGCGGGACTGAGGTAGGAACGCTCTGGCCTGTCTCAAGTCTAGCACCACCCCTATGAACTCTATTCTCTGTAGTAGGGGTGAGGGTTGATTTTTGAATGTTTAGGAGAAGGCCCAATGCATCTACAGTGGATCTTATGAGGGTGACCTGTTAATCCACTTGTGTCCTGAAGCGGCCCTTGACTAGCTAGTCGTCTAGGTATGGGAATACCCGAACCTGCCTTTTCTGCAGAATGTCGGCCATGAGCAACATACATTTGGTGAACACCTGAGGTGCTGATGATAGGCTGAACGGCAGCACTGTAAATTGGTAGTGGGTGCCCCCAACTACAAACCTTAGGAAGTGCCTGTGGGGCAGGAATATGGAAATGTGGAAATATGCGTCCTTCAAGTCGAGGGTGGCATACCAATCTCCTGGATCCAGAGAAGGGTTAATAGTGGCCAAAGAGACCATATGAAACTTTAGTTTCTTCATGAACCTGTTGAGATTGCACAGGTCCAAGATGGGTCTGAGGCCCCCTTTTGCTTTCAGTATTAGGAAATACTGGGAGTAAAACCCCTTTCCCTTGAGCTCCAATGGAACCTCCTCCCCAGCCCCCATTGATAGGAGGATTTGTACCTCCTGGATTAGATGTGAAAAGGGTCCCTGAAGAGGGACCGAGAAGGGGGATGGAAGGAGGGGGTGCAAAGAGAATTAAAGGGAATATCCCATTTCTACCATGAGGAGGACCCAACGCTTTGAGGTGATTTGGGACCACGCCCAGTAGAAATGGGATAGATGTGCTGAAAAGGGGAAAGAAGGATCCAGTTGATAGGTTGGTATAATGCCCTTGGGCACATCCTCAAAAGGTTTGCCTAGGGCCCGGTGGTTGCCTGGACGACGCAGATCACCGGTTGTTCGGGGGTTGGGGTTGGCAATGGCCATTTTGATTTCTGGGTCGTCTGCAGTTCTGGTCCTGTCCAGACTGCCCCTGATATGGTCAGGATGTGGGCTGAGGCCTAAATTGTCTATGCTGGGTGGCAGGAGTGTGTAGCTCCAGCGATCTCAGAGTGGCTCAAGGGTCTGTCAAACTGTGGAGTCTCAAGTCAGTTTTCTCAGAAAATAATGTGGTGCCCTCGAACGGGAGATCCTGGATAGTCTGTTGAACCTCCCCGGGGACGACCTGGCCTGCAGCCATGAGCAACGGCGCATTGCGATGCCTGAAGACATAGCTCGCATTGCGGAGTCCACAGAGTCTAACACCATTTGCAGTGATGTCCTGGCGACTGTCTTGCCCTCATCCATGAGAGCTGAGAATTCCGGCTTAGAGTCTGGCAGGACAAGGTCTGAAAATGTGGATATTGCACCCCATGATTTAAAGTTATATCAGCTAAGGATTACCTGCTGGTTTCCAATCTGAAGCCGGAGCTCTCTGTTGGAGTACATCTTCCTCCTGAAGAGGTCCAGCTTCTTCACATCCTTAGCTTGAGGGGTAGGCCCTTGCTGCCCTTGCCTCTCCCTCTGACAGCTGCACCCACCAACGAGTCTGGAGCCAACCTGGTGGGTCCTGCCGGGGATAAAATGTCCACCATTGGGTCTGACACCTCGGTGACCTCTTCCATCTGTATCCCAAGGTTCTGAGCGACCTGCCTCAGGAGTTGAAGGTGGGACTGATCATAGCACCTGTGCCAGATGCCATGCTGGTCCTGCTGTCAGTGGCAGGCACGGTACTGACGGTGACGCTAGAGGCGGTACCAGTGGCTGATGCTCAAAAGAGATCCCTGGCCCTGGACGCAGTCCTTCTCTCGGAGGCGACCGAGAAGGAGCATCCCGAAACAGACCCCTGGGACTAATGGTAAGCCCACTGGGTCCAGAAGGGCCACTGTGCCGGCATCTGGGCTGGTACCTGCCATTATGCTGGGCATGGCACCGGGGGAAAGGTCTGCATCATCCCCACAGTCTGTGAGTGTCAGCAGCTACAGTGCCAGTTCTCTGAGACACATGGGAATCCATCTCTGATTCAGACTCCGAGGAGTCTGCGCGTGGAGACAATGGCAGCGCTGTGCCAGTCAGTGCTGGGGAGATGGAGATCAGTGCCGAGTCATAGCTGGCTTTCCCCTGGACTGCATAGATGGCCTCTGTGTTGCCTGGATCCTCGGCCAGTGCACTGTCACTGTGATCGGGAGAGTGCAGACCTGTCAGAGTTATCAGGTCCTGGGCCACCTCGTAAGTCTCAGGTGTGAAGGAAGGTCTAAATACTCCACCTGGATCTCCTCTGGTGGTACCAGACTCAACGGCCCCTCCTGTGAGTCCGGAGTCAACAGTGCTGGCTGTTGAGCAGGAGGGGAGGTGTGGTACTGCAGAGGTGACCCTCCCTTGGGCAGCTCTCATTCCGCTGTTTGGGACAGGGAGCGCCCCTGTCCGTCTTCCTGTGCTTCTTCCTTGGCACAGGAGACTGATCAGTGCCGTGACTGCTCCCATGCTGTGGTCTTCGGTGCCAGAGCTGAGGGTCTCTTACCTCAGAGTCCTTCCTTGGCACCTCCTGGATCGAAGCTGGTGCACTGCGCACCAATGCCAAGGAAGCATCCAGGCCAAAGTCCTTTTACAAATTTTCAAAGGATGGAACAATGAAGTGTTTTTGGAATGTAAAAGTGATTGTTTAGGTCTACCAGGGTCAAATGCTCCTTTTGCTGGGAAAAGTTTACACAAGGGAAAGTTACAGCAGAAGTTGTGCATCTTAAGAACTTCCAAATTTCTGCCAAGAAGGGGACTTCTTCCTTGGGAAAGGAGTAGTTCAAAGGCCATGGCAGGGACAACGAAAAGTGTCTTTTGTAACTAGAGACATCTTAAAATCCACTAGGAGATCCTTTCATACCGCTCTTTTAGCCCCTTTCTCCCCTATCAGTCCAGTTCCCTAGGTACATTGTTAGATGTACTGAAAGGGGCTGTTCCTGTAACAGGCCCCAGTGTTTTCGGGGGCCTCTGGCCTCACAAAGGGTAAAATCAGCCCTATGAGGCATTTTGGAAAAGGTTAACAAAAAGAGCAGGACTGAGCCAGTTCATGTTGCTCTAGAGGCCCCACGGTTTCTGCAGAATTTAAGCTTTCATTTTAAAATAGTTAGTTTCTAGTCCTTGTGAGTATGAAGATCTTGCTCTGAATTGGACAAGTGACTAGGCTGAACCTGCAGACAGGAACAAAACCTCTAAAGAGCTCTTGCCTCATCAAAATGGCCATGATTCAACTGTGCAGCATGGGCAGGCAGTGCAGGGGGATTCCGAGGAGTTTGGTGCACAGTTGTCAACTTTCACGCGGTAAATAAGTACCCCGACTTTCACAATAAGCCAAAAATCAAGCTAATCGCATTTCAAAACAAGGCCAAAACAAGCCAATCCCTTAGATCCCCCCAGCATGCAGTCTGGGACTGTGGTGGGCCCACTGTGCACCCTTGACTCTCTCCCGCCTTGGCCCTGCTTGCCCGTTTGGCTCCCGGCAAGGGGGGGGGGGGAATCAAAAAAAAAAAAAAAAAAAAGAAGCAGCAGCAGCAAGCTACAACAAGCAACTCACAAGCCAATTAAGCCAAAAACAAGCTCAATTTCTGCATTTTTTTCACGGGTTTGGCATATCTGGTTTGATGGCATGGCAAGGGCAGTGCTAAGGAGTTCCTAGTTGATCCACCGCTACATGGATCCACAAACCTGATCCACGTACCTAACCCTCCCTGCCACCTCCAATACCACCTGGGGCATAGTAAAATCCCAGCTAATATTAAAGCTCAATAGAAGTGGTAGTATTCCAAGCTGCTAGGTTACAAATAGGTTGGTGTAATTCACACCCATGCTTCAGCCCCTTAGTGTGTAAATTACATCATCAAGTTGGACTTTTTTAGACCATTTTACCAATTTGCAACTTACACCCCATATAACCCATCTCTGAATTTGGCCCTTATAGTTTATCAGAGGGTGAAAGGGGTGGCCGTGGGGGGTAATTGTTAAGAACAAAATATGGTTGGTTCAAAAGCAAAACATTCAGAAACTGTCCTAAGCCACCAGACATGGCAATCCAAATGACACCTTCCCTCCCAGAGGCCGTTTGAACGTTTGCCTTACAGGCAAGGCAGAAATCACACACTTTCGCTGACCTTATCGGGGTAGTATTTTCATAAGGATAAACTGTTCTTGAACAATTTCTCCAGTGTATAACCACAAACAGGCCTCTCTTGAGCATCAGGCATTCCAGGCTTTCTTCACATATTTACTTTTTGAACAAACCCATTTTATCTGGCCTATGCAAAAAAAATCTCTGGTTCTTTATGCCCCTTCTGCAAATAGGTACATTTTGCTGCATGTGCCTTTCCCCAGATAAATAATGTAAAGAAGACACTCTCAAACACCAGTCTCTGTAGCAGTCCCACTTCCCTGCTATAGGATCTGTAGTCATTCATCACTGCTCCCTCTCACTTTGGTTATTAACCCAGCTCTTTCTCCATTTTAAGATTTCACCATCAAAAGCATGATGTAATTAACCTCTAATACATTTATATGGTGCTATGGTCAAAAGGCTTCCTGATGTCTAATAAAAGTGAGTCTTCTCTGGTCACCTCTTCAAAACTAGTGTCATTTGTTGTTATATACACGTTCTCCCTGGGAAGACAGGTAATAGGGTATGGCGCTTTTAACCTCTAACATGCTGGTTTGACTCTAGCCTTCTTCAGTTGCTACAATCTGATGGCTGTTTGACCATCTAGCCACCAGCCCAACAGGAACTAGTATGTCCCCTATCTCAACACAGAGACCAAGTAACTGGAGACTGAAGATAGATGAATTCAGACTAGAAATAAGGTGCACAATTTTTAACAGCAAGTATAACTTTTGGAACAACTTACCTATGGAGGTAGTGGGTCCTCTCTCACTTGAAGTCTTCAAATCAAAACTTGATGTCTTTCTAAAAGACGTGCTCCAACTTAACCAGGAGGAGAGGTTACTTACCTTACAGTAACGTGAGTTCTTCAGAATGTTTTGTTCCCGAGGCTGCTCCACTGTAGGATGTGCATGGACCTATGTGCTTTTGACTAGAGATTGCAAAGTAGCATTCGCGGGCCTGCACAGAACAGCACCTCAATGTTCTGAACAAGGGCATATAGGAAGGTGGAAGCCCGCCGCCACTCAGTTTCCTCTCGACCATGAAGCCTAACTGCACAGCAAGGTAGTAAGCAATATCTCCTTTGAGTATACATCCCGATGGATGCTCCACTGTAGGAGACCCCCCCGAGCAGTAACTCAATGAAGAGGTGGGTGCTGAGGAAATAAGACCTAGACAGTTTGAAGGATTACATTACCAAAGGCAATAAAATCTCTGGAAGCAGGTAAGATGGCATAGCATTTGGCAAAGGTAGGGATTGAAAACTAAGTAGCAAACCTACAGATCTCTGCTATGGGAACATCTTGTGGACTGAGCTCTAGTAGAATGTGCTGTCACTCCTTGATGGGGGTGTATCCCTGCATTCTTGTAACAAGTCCTGTTACAACCCAAAACCCACATGGGACAGCCTTTGTGTGAAAATCAGTTGGCCCTTCATCCTATGTGTGATTGATACAAATAGTCTAGGAGAGGCATGGAATGGTTTAGTCCTGTCCAGGTAGAAGGCAAGGGCCCTCCTGACATCCAAAGAATGAAGGCTTGATTCTTCTCTGGAGGCATGGATGTTTTGGGTAAAAAACTGGTAGGTGAATTTTGTTGTTAATGTTATGTTCCAAGGAGACCTTTGAGAAAAAATGAGGATAGGTACATATTATAGCCTTGTCTTTGTAGAAAGTGGGTGTATGTTGTGGGTCCACCATAAGTGCTCCCAGCTCCTACATTTACCTTGCTGAAGTGATGGCAATTAGAAAAGAAATTTTGAGGGAGAGGTGGAGGAGGGAGGTGATCACCGTCAGTTTGAAGGGGGGTTTCCTTTGGGTGTTCAAAACAAGGTTATGGTCTTTCTGGAGGGCCAGTTGTTGAATAGAAGGAAACAGGTTGTATTGTCTGGAAGATGTTGCAGAAGATGAAGACATAACCAACCAAAAGACATAATCTGTGATAGTGCCAGGGAAAAAAAGCACCCATTATTGGGTGAACAGCACGTCACCCTTTGGTCTCATCAAGAGGGTGCACTCTTTGAAGGGGCAGGGGACTAAAACAATTGAGGAAGCTTTTTGAGGACATCTTCTGGGGGATAGAGAAGCTCTTGTCAGAGTATAGAATAGAGCTGAAAAGCCCAACTGTCTCCGAACCATGCCCCTAGGAAAGTTTCCCTCCTGTTAAGGCAATGGCTAAAAGAGGTGCTGGATAGGTTCATTGGTCTGGGAATAAAAGTGGAAGAACCAGCACAGTACACTCATTGGACATTGTATGTGTGGGTGGAATGCTTCCTTTATGTATAGGCCCAAAAGAAATTAATATGTAAAAAGAGAACATTTTCCACTACCAATAAGGGAGACATTTTTGGGGAGATGGCTGATGCAAAATATAGGAGCTCAGCAGGGCTGGTATAGTTAAGGTTGCAACATGGCTTCTGTTTAAAGGCTGACCTTTCTAAGTCCTCTAAAATTGACATGCTTAGTTGGATTCCTTTGAAATTCGATGTGCCTCAGAAGGGTAAGGTTAGTGACCCAATTTGGGGTGACTTGATGCAGCGGTTGGAAAGATATAAGCCCAGAAAAAATAAATTTTTTTTCCCAAAGAGTTTCTAGATTTCATTTTATTTTATTTCTGCAAAGAGCTAGAGGTCGAACTATTGATGTGACATGGGTCAAAATGGTCTCAGTCTGTCAAGTTTTACCCAAGATAGTCCATGGCACCAAATAAATCTTTGGGGGACCCACATTGAGAATGGTATTTAAGAAAATGTAAATTTTACAGTGTTTATATGCTGATACAGAAAAATGGCCAAAAAGTTTCCATTCTCACCATTTTATATGCTTTTAAATCTAAATGGTTAATTGGATTTCTTTGAAATTTAGCATGCCTCATGGGATAGCATTAGTGATCTACAGTTTCGTTCATTTGACCAAGGGGGTTCCTGAGTTACAGGTCTCCACCCCAAACTATTAACCTGAGAGGTACCAAAGACTGGATGAATTAGATAGACGGGTGAGTTCACCGCCATCAAGTTATCACAAACTCCCATCTAAAGTCAAAGGAGTTTTGGACATAAATTGTTGGAAGTTGTTAAAATTTGAGAGTCATGGATGGCAATTTTATGGGGGTGGGGGGATTATAAATGTAATCAAAGTTTTGGGGAGAAAAAATTTAGACATCTGAATGTTTCCTGAGAGGAGGGGTTTGGGAATGTAGCAAGGAGAGAGGGATTGTGGGGATGAATGGAAGGGGTGGGAGGCTTTGCACATCCAGCTCTGCCTGTGCACACCAATCCCCTGCACCTCCCAGTTCTGCCCGTGCATGCCAACCTTCCTGCACACCACAGCTCTACCAGTGTGCACCCCAAGCCCCCTGAACTCCCACCTTCCTGTACCTCACAGCTCTGCCAGTGCACCCCAGCTCATGCACAAACCCTGCTCCCATCCACCAATTCACTTGGTTGTATGCTCTTTGGGGCAGGGACTGCACCACTGTAGTTAAGTTTGTATCACAACTTCTGTGTAAAGGCTCATGCAACTGTACCTCTGCCCTCTTTCAGCAATGCCCCAATATGTCTCAAAACACACACACCTTCACTCTGCCAATCCCATAGTTGCTGAAATGCACAAGCTCTCCACCTCCTTGTACATCCCATTCCCTCTTGCCCATAGGATTCCATCTAACATTATTAAAGGAGAAAAAGGCGGGGAAAGATTGCCCATGCCACCTTCCCTCTGCCCTCTTCAAACATTGTCTCAGTGTGCACATAATCACATTGGCCCTTGGCACTATAAGATTCAGGAGGTTCCAGATCCTGACGTATACTCCCTGACCCACTTAGCCAACTCCCCAGAAAGAATACCACGTGTACAATTTAAGAACCACTTCACAGCCTTTACAACCCCTTTGCACTTATTTAAAGGATACCATCTCAGCCCTACATTTTCACTTAACCATCATTAGAGGATTAGAATCCTCTCATATTCCACCTCACTGCTGACAACAACCTTTGTAATAAAAGCTCTGTGCCCTGCTACCAACATAGCCTACACAATTCTGCATTTAGAAATTATGCTTACTGCATCCTGACAGTATATGTGCATCTCTTCTGTTCTGTCACACGTGAAGTGCAAAACACAGATCTCCTCAGATCAGTCACAACCCTGTCTCATACCTCAGAGTAATCCACAGATCTTGCAAACATACCTCCACCAAGCAGAGCTAACCACTGCCTCCACTACTCAGTTCCTGACACAGAACACACTCACTTTACCTGGAGTGCACGCAGACAATAAATGACTAGACTGCTTGCTATTGACAACATCCTTTGTAATAAATCCTATGCCCTGCTAATTGTACAACGTACACAATTCCGCATTGAAATGATGCGTACTGGATCCTGAAGGTACACATGCAGCTTTTCCCTTTGCTCACACACATCAGAGGGTGTAAACCACAAATCTCCTCAGATCATAATCACAGCTCTGTCACACAGCTCAAAGAAATCCGCACACATCATTGGGGACTCACAGGTGTATAAAGGGACAGATAAAGCAAAATTAAAAAAAACAACATAATTTGGGGTCCCAGGAGCTGCCACCACTTCATGAAAATGATGCTGTGTACCTCTCTGATGGGAAAAAATGGTTGTTAACAGCAGTGGTGTCACAAGAGGTTGCCCTGCGGCCATATGAGGTTCTCACCCCAGACAGAGTCATACTATGGAGGAATAGGTGACACCTTCTCCAAATCACAGAAGGGAAGGAGATAAGGAGCACTGAGTCTGCTGTTTTGCCTGAGAGGGTCTCAGACAAGCAACCACTACAGCAGGTTGAGGTAATGGAGGGACATGGAACCACAAAAACAAGTGGACTTGCTGCGTCCTGACAGCAGTAGTGCTGAGGTTCCAGGGGAGCCCTCCAGGTCCAAACGATAGCTCAGGGCACCTCAAAGGCTCATAGAATGTTGTTATTGAATTTAGTGATTGGGCTGGTTATAAAAGTGTTTGTAATTATGTGCTATATGAATATGGGGTTGTAAGTGTTTTTGTTATTAACATTTGGCTTGGAAGGGAAGATGTGGTATTGGGGACTTTGCCTTTAAAGGCTGAGCTTCCCAGACAGAGTCTGGGCAGGGCGCTGTGAAGCTCTTGTTATTATGCACGGCAAGCTGGAACAGGACACAGGATAAACCAGATCTCTCGCATGCTCCCTGAGCACTGAGTGATCATATGACAGGACTGGCTGCAACAACAGAATGTCCCAGGTAGCCCCTGCCAGTCTTACGTTCTGTGTTCCTAAAGGTGATCTCTCCAAATCAGGGCTGAGGCATATAGGTGGAGTGGTGTAGCTGGGGGAGGGTGCAGGGAGGGGAGATTGCTTTGTTATTGCCTGTACTGTACCTGTTCTGTGTTAAATAGAGGATTTTATTCTCCAGGGCTACCAAAATCCAGTACCTTTTCTTCAGCAGCAATAAATTCACATGCATTCTCCAGGACTGCATCCCTCTCCCTCATGATAAATCTGCAACTGACAGGTCTGTACCTCCAGCTGTCCCTTGTTCTTGTCACTAATTAATGCTGTCTGCCCTTTCCCACTATGCAGGGCAGGAGTACAGGTTTGTAATTGCAAGGTTGTCCTTATAAATGCAATGCAACCTTGATCAGCTGACACCTGAAGCTTTTGGCTAAAAAAGGATTTGAAGAATAGAGGCTGGCTCTGAGTGTAGAATTCGAGATCCGCAGAGCCTGCTCAATTAACTGAGCAGAACCAAGCAAGCTTTCTAAACAAATGAGGAGAGGAAACAGAAGGATCTAACATTGATTAAAAGGCCTTTAAGGGTTTAGCACAAAACAGGAGAGGACAACAGTTGAGCCAGGTGGTGCCCTCTGCTCCCCCATGTATGAAGTTATAGATCACTTCTCTTCGTTTCTTAGTTTGTCATCTCTTTTAGGCCTGTGGGATGCAGGCCATGTTCTATGGGAATTCTCTCTCGCTAGTTGCTCTGATGTCTTTTTCACCTGCTGTGTGTAGGACCCTTAGTTTTAGTAATTCATTTTCTGTCCTAGGAAAATGTCTTTGATTCTGGCAAGTTTCCCCTACTCTTCCTAGTGAGCTTTGAGGCAAAGAAATTTTTCAGTTTCCCAGCATTATCTGCTTCTTCCATGACCAACTTCCTCTCTTTTCCCCTTGGCTCTAGCAGTCTCCCACAGACCTTTTGTTCCAGCATAATTGTAAAATCCTTTGTTTGTCTTCATGTGTTTTGTTGCCTTTCCATCATTTTTGCTCATGGCTTTGCTGATTGTTCTCTGCCCCCTCCTACCTCAATGCCTCCCTCCCCCCCCACTCTTCTCTAACTTTGTGCTTTGATCCAGTTCCTGTTGTTCATATATTTTACTGTGTCTTTGTGTTAACTCCCTGCTCAACCCCCCGCCCCAAGGTAATGGGTCATTTTTTGCTTGCCCAACATTTCCATCTTGATAGTAAACATCTTGATCTCCATGTAATTTACCTTTTCAATGTTTTCCATTCATTCCAGTTGCACAATGTGTTGCACACAATAAGGCCTGAAACCTATTCTCAAAAATCAGCGTAATGTTTGTGTATTTGAAGGCAGAATTTGGCAGCTTTACATTCGTTTTCCATAGTACTTTGTGGCAGCATTAGCTCTTTGTATTTCTATTGTGAGGACTTTGCCTGAACCTAATTTTAACTATAATTAGATTAAGGACACTTATTATTTTAGTGACATGGGCTTTTCTATTTATTCAGATGATTGAAAATTCCAAAATACTTATTTTCTTGTGAAATCAAATCCTGCTTGCATTGAAATCAATGAGATTTTTACTAGGAAGATTTAGGGGGTGGTGGTTTGAGAATTTTGCGCACTGCTATCTTGAATATCTGATCTTGTCTCCCTTAGCAACATTCTGATCTTTAGTGCAACACTAGATATTCAGAGATATACTGAGACATTCAATATTTTACTTTAGAGCACATAATTAAAATCTTACCTGCAATTTTACATGAATGACATTTTGTTTTAAAAAAGCAAATTGTCTAGTGACAAGGACTGGAATCAGGGGTTCTGGATCCTGAATCTGGCAACACCTCAATGTGTGACACCTGGAACACTTTAGAAATGTGAAAGATTAGTTTGTAAAGTGCGTTGAGATCCTCAGATAGCTTGTCTCTGCATCAGACCTTCCATCTGAAGAAGATGAGGAAAATCTGTATTATTTTTATGAATAATAGGCATGACTCAGTTTCACCCACTAACTTTTGTATTGTTACCTACTGGGATTGAAGGAAAGGGTGCTGGAACAGGGGCTAGAGGGGCATGGCCCCATCACTTTTTACCGGCCGTAAGGGCAAGCGGAGGCGGAGAGGAGTGGGAGTGGGGAGGTGGTGTGAGAGCAGGGCCTCAGGGAGAAGGGGTGGCGTGGGGGGACAGGGACATGGTTCGGCCACCACTGGCCCCCCACTTTCAGGGAGCTTCCATTGCTCCTAATTGAAGGGTTTAATGTATTTCCTGGGACAGGGAAATAAGAGGGGTTTTGGTCAGATAGTTCATACCAACTCAGACATGCCTATCAAGAAAATGTACATGGAGGTACCTTGAAGAGACAATGGAAGACTATGCCTGAAGAGACAATGGGAGCTTTTCTTGACTGCTGCTCACAAACCGGGAAGAATTAGTAGGGGAAGCAAAAGTGGATGGGAATCTGGGAGGCAGTGACCATGAGTTGGTTGAGTTCAGGATCCTGACACAGGGAAGAAAGGTAAGCAGCAGGATACGGACCCTGGACTTCAGGAAAGCAGACTTCGACTCCCTCAGGGAACGGATGGGTAGGATCCCCTGGGGGACTAACATGAAGGGGAAAGGAGTCCAGGAGAGCTGGCTGTATTTCAAGGAATCCCTGTTGATGTTACAGGGACAAACCATCCCGATGTGTCGAAAGAATAGTAAATATGGCAGGCAACCAGCTTGGCTTAACGGTGAAATCCTAGCGGATCTTAAACATAAAAAAAAGCTTACAAGAAAAAGTGGAAGGTTGGACATATGACCAGGGAAGAGTATAAAAATATTGCTCGGGCATGTAGGAATGAAATCAGGAGGGCCAAATCGCACCTGGAGCTGCAGCTAGCAAGAGATGTCAAGAGTAACAAGAAGGGTTTCTTCAGGTATGTTGGCAACAAGAAGAAAGCCAAGGAAAGTGTGGGCCCCTTAATGAATGAGGGAGGCAACCTAGTGACAGAGGATGTGGAAAAAGCTCATGTACTCAATGCTTTTTTTGCCTCTGTCTTCACTAACAAGGTCAGCTCCCAGACTGCTGCGCTGGGCATCACAAAATGGGGAAGAGATGGCCAGCCCTCTGTGGAGACAGAGGTGGTTAGGGACTATTTAGAAAAGCTGGACGTGCACAAGTCCATGGGGCCGGACGAGTTGCATCCGAGAGTGCTAAAGGAATTGGCGGCTGTGATTGCAGAGCCATTGGCCATTATCTTTGAAAACTCGTGGCGAACAGGGGAAGTCCTGGATGACTGGAAAAAGGCTAATGTAGTGCCAATCTTTAAAAAAGGGAAGAAGGAGGATCCTGGGAACTACAGGCCAGTCAGCCTCACCTCAGTCCCTGGAAAAATCATGGAGCAGGTCCTCAAAGAATCAATCCTGAAGCACTTACATGAGAGGAAAGTGATCAGGAACAGTCAGCATGGATTCACCAAGGGAAGGTCATGCCTGACTAATCTAATCGCCTTCTATGATGAGATTACTGGTTCTGTGGATGAAGGGAAAGCAGTGGATGTATTGTTTCTTGACTTTAGCAAAGCTTTTGACATGGTCTCCCGCAGTATTCTTGTCAGCAAGTTAAGAAGTATGGGCTGGATGAATGCACTATAAGGTGGGTAGAAAGTTGGCTAGATTGTCCGGCTCAACGGGTAGTGATCAATGGCTCCATGTCTAGTTGGCAGCCGGTATCAAGCGGAGTGCCCCAGGGGTCAGTCCTGGGGCCAGTTTTGTTCAATATCTTCATAAATGATCTGGAGGATGGTGTGGATTGCACTCAGCAAATTTGCGGATGATACTAAATTGGGAGGAGTGGTAGATACGCTGGAGGGCAGGGATAGGATACAGAGGGACCTAGACAAATTGGAGGATTGGGCCAAAAGAAATCTGATGAGGTTCAATAAGGATAAGTGCAGAGTCCTGCACTTAGGACGGAAGAACCCAAAGCACAGCTACAGACTAGGGACCGAATGGTTAGGCGGCAGTTCTGCAGAAAAGGACCTAGGGGTGACAGTGGACAAGAAGCTGGATATGAGTCAGCAGTGTGCCCTTGTTGCCAAGAAGGCCAATGGCATTTTGGGATGTATAAGTAGGGGCATAGTGAGCAGATTGAGGGACGTGATCGTCCCCCTCTATTCGACATTGGTGAGGCCTCATCTGGAGTACTGTGTCCAGTTTTGGGCCCCACACTACAAGAAGGATGTGGATAAATTGGAGAGAGTCCAGCTAAGGGCAACAAAAATGATTAGGGGTCTGCAACACATGACTTATGAGGAGAGGCTGAGGGAACTGGGATTGTTTAGTCTGCAGAAGAGAAGAATGAGGGGGGATTTGATAGCTGCTTTCAACTACCTGAGAGGTGGTTCCAGAGAGGATGGTTCTAGACTATTCTCAGTGATAGAAGAGGACAGGACAAGGAGTAATGGTCTCAAGTTGCAGTGGGGGAGGTTTAGGTTGGATATTAGGAAAAACTTTTTCACTAGGAGGGTGGTGAAACACTGGAATGTGTTACCTAGGGAGGTGGTAGAATCTCCTTCCTTAGAAGTTTTTAAGGTCAGGCTTGACAAAGCCCTGGCTGGGATGATTTAATTGGGGATTGGTCCTGCTTTGAGCAGGGGGTTGGACTAGATGACCTCCTGAGGTCCCTTCCAACCCTGATATTCTATGATTCTAAGACTAAGGACTGGTCACTAATGACTGCCAGCCAAGAGAGACGGAATGTGTGAAACCAGAGTGACCGCTACTTGAAGTAAAGAACTGAAGCGTGAGCAGACTTTTCAATCCTAGACATTTTGGGGCAAAAGAGGCAGGTTGTTTTGCCAGTATGTGCAGACATGTAAGCTTTCTTTTTCCATTCTAAGCAGAGAAACCTACATACTGTATTCCAGTTGACTAACATAAATGCTGTCGACTTTACAAAGACTGTTCTCTATCACAGCAAACATCGGCTGATTGCATTGTTTCTAAAGAGGTAAAGTCTCCAACAGGGATTCAAGCTCTTTTGTACTCACTGAAGGAGCCATGGTGAGAAACCAACAGGAGTGTTGAAGCCAGAGGTCCAGTCTCAGAGTAGCGAGCATAGACTCCCCCTTGCAAAAAAGTGCAGGCCTCAGACCTATGACTAAAAGGGGTGCCCCCCAGAAAGGCTGTCAGAGGCAAGTTAATCCTGTGTATCGGTGACAGGCTGCTATTTTCTTTTCAGTTTAGACTAGACTCTCAGGAGAGACATATACTGTGCTCTCTCCTCAAGCTTTACTTTTGCATTTTCTTGTTTTGCTATTTCTAGTTGATTGTGTTTCTGTTCAGACTTTACTCAGTTTCACTTGCAAGTTCTCATGTATAGAAGGGTGGACTCATGACTGGCATGCTACCTCATAGCTGGGCACAGCCTAGCAGCCCCTCTCTCTTGCACCTCCTACGGACAGTCCATCCAATCCCATGGTGGTATGACTTGGCCCTTGGGCCCTTCGAGGGTAACAGAAAGTCCAACCAATAATTTGATGTCCATACAAAATATCTTTCACCCCAATTCTGACCTCATGGACTTCACCCCCTTCTCAGGGTCTTCATGCCACCTTACTAGTGGGTGTTAGGGGATCCCAGGCCCACCCTCTGCATTGAATTCCAGACTAGCAACTGCAGGATAAGCAGTCAAGGTTCACTCCACCAGACTCCTTGCTGCTACTTTCCTGTTCTCCTTTGTAACAAGCCTGTGAACAGCCCCCTCAAAGTTCACCCTTCTTTCAGGGCTAGGACACATGGGACTCACTCTGGGAATCCCCTAATAAATCCCAAATCAAAAGGGTAACCTTAAACCACTTTCTGCCCCCCTCAGGCTTGCTATTTCATCCCTTTCTATTCCTCAGCTGAATGCCTCCCAGAGCTCTCTCCACCCTGGTGGCTTCTCTCTGACGCTCCTGGCTTCTTACCAGACTTTGCTATGCAGGAGAGGATTCCAGGGCCAACTTTCCCTAGGCTTCTTCTTTGACACCAGTCTCTCCACATACTAGTCCCAGAGCATAACTGTAAAATTCTTCCCTCACCCCTTCTGCCCCAGACTCCCTGCCTTTATAGCAACCACACAGCTCTTCTCCCAGCTGGGACTCATCTTTAATTGGGGCTGATCCGTATTCCAGGTTTAACCAGATGGGTTAATTGGCCTCTCAGCCCACATTAATCCCTTTTAAAGCCAGGATGGGAGTATATACCCCATCAGATAACCCAATGTTGCCATGCTTGGGTTCCAAATACTGCAGGGGATATTGATTTTTTTTTTTTTTATAAAAGTTTGTTAGAATGAAAAAAACCCAAACATTCCTATTAGTTTTAGGTTTTGTAAAATCTTGTTTTTACAAAACCAAAATGTTTCTACCTAGTGTGACCTGACAGAGTCACATAACGAAGTATCTGTGACTGCTCTGGTTTCTTGTAGAGCTCAGTAGTTATTGTATTTCTATAATATTCTTTTCTGGGACTCCTTGAAACACATGCTAGGTCAAGTTACTAAGAAACACCTCAACAAAATACAACAACCTTATTTTTAGGTGAAGTATTATTTGCCCATCCAGTAAAGACAAACAACATTGGAATGTACACAAACCTGGAGTGAAATGTTCTTATCTACCCTGTACTGTGACCAGAATTTATATTTAGAAACAAGAAATCATGACTGAGATTACAGAAAGTGCTTCAGAATTGTGACAACATCCCAGAGAACATGTACAAAGCCTTAGTCCTACTTGAAAGAAACGTGCTAATGATTGGGGTCAAATTCTCCCTTGCACAGGAAAAACCTGAATAGGGGACAGGAAACTCCATGAGCTTCAATTCAGAGGCTTCCACCTTATCTTTTTATTGGAGAGGGTGAAGACACTTCTTTGCCCTCTATCTACGGATCTTGGGACACTGAGCCTGTACCTCATAATTGCTTCAGGAGGCATGCTCTCATGTGGTCCCTAACAGCCACTGCCCCCAGTTTCCTCCTCAGGTGGATTTACATAGAATAGGATACAATAAAATTAAATGTTGGATGGGTCAACATGATCTTATGTAAATTACCCCCACAGAGCTAAGGCCAGGGGTGAAGGTGAGGAATAATGTCTCAGAGAGCAGCCATCCCCGCACCCTTGGAATTTGAAATCTGCAATGCATTCTTAGAGGAGTTTCCAGAGGATTACAGAGTAAGTATTCCTCTCTTCCACACAGCTCAGATGTGCCAGGTCTGGGTTCTGTCCATGCACAGAAACACAGGAAACACTCAGGCCCCAGCTTTTTATAAAACAGGGCACAGAAAAGCTACTAAAAACATGAACTGTAATGGTAAGGAGGTTTCTATTTGGGGTTTCAAAAAGCTTGCAAACAGTTGAGACACAGTTTTCAGGAAAACTACTTTCAGCAGCACAACCCTATGTGCAGGATATTATGATAGTGAGGGGAAATCATTCCATGCCTAGTGTCCTAAAATGGTATAATGAGGTGCTTTTTAGCCTGTAGTCCATGGACCCCCAGGAGTCCGCAGACTATTTCTAAGGAGTCCGTGAAAGGTTGTTGTTACCATAGAACAGTGGTTTTCAACTTGTAGTCTGCAGACCTCTGGAGGTCCATAGACTATATCTAAGATTTCCAAAGGGGCCCGTACCTCCATTTGAAATTTTTTAAGAGTCCACAAATGAAAAAAGGTTGAAAAGCACGAGTATAATGCAATATTTTAATGTATTCTGGGATACCTTTCCATCACTGAAAATGACTGAGATCCAGTGAGATATTAGCCAAACGTCCTAAGCGTATTAGTGAATACTGAGGAACAGTTCAGTCAGCCACATTTTTACAGACTGCTCTGTTAACTATCCTGAAGGCAGCAAGAGGTATTTGAATGACAGGATCCCACTTCTGAATCCTTTTGAGTGAACAAAACTTCTTTGTATATGAACATTTTTTCCCCAAAGACTCCAGATGTTTTCCTGGGTTGTTTATGGGAATGGGTAAAAGGTCAAGTTTGTGTTGACAAAGAGTCTTGCTTGTTTTCTCCCAAATTGCCACTTCTTCAGTTCACAAGCAGCAGTAATATTTTAAGGGAACTCAGTTTGTTTTGCATTACATAGGGCTTGCTTACACAGGGGATTTTTGCACCAGTGTACTGCATCACTGTGGCTACACTAGTGCAACCTTGAGTGTAAATGCACTGCTGTGGTGTAATAAGTCACTTGCACTGGTATGACTTACCCATACAAGTCACTTTTTACACAAGTGCAGAGCATCAATGCTAGGGGGTTGCGCTGATGCAGCTTGTTAGTGTAGTACGCTGGTGAAAAAATCCCCAGTGTGGACAAGCCCTTGGAGCAGGTTGGGCTCATACATTGCTTGGAGGGTTGATGAAGTTTGAGGAGCTAGTTGTGGATTTACCATGATGCTGGGCTTCAAAAAGCTTGTTCTTTCCTGTTATTCCCCACTCCCAAGCCTCTCCTGAATCTCGTTGCTGATTTCCAGCTTGCCTTTACAGATCTCTGCCTGAAGAGGCAGAGATTAACTTAAACCTATGGACCTAAAATCCCCAGACCTTTGGTGAATTTTGGACCCAGATCCAAATCCAAACATTGCAAGCTCTGGCCCATTTTTACTGGGAAAAAAAATAGCAAAAAACAGTGGCACCAGAGATCTCTTAATGAAGATCAGCACTGCAACCCAACTTTGTAAAATTTAACTGTTTTCCCATAGCGTATGCAACACAAACACTGCCAACTGGTGCTACGCCTGAAGACCTAGAAAGTGGAACTGACTAGTTATACTGCCCAGCTAAGTGAAAGGCAGAATGCCAACAAACAGCACAAAACGGTGACAATGAAATTCATTTTCTAAACATCAATAATCTCAGATATGAATAGCATGTTGCTACTAGGCCTTGACAACTCACCCTCTGCGCCTACCATGTCCACTTGGAACTTCAGGGTGAATAGAATTCAGATCCGCCTGTTCAAAACAAACCAACCGTATACACCGAAACCCAATTTATAACACTTAAGCAAAAAGAGACTCTCCATTCGCTATTTGCAGTATAGCGGCTAACATTTATGTAGTTCTGAATCTAGCCCAAAGAGGGCAGCCACTCACTATTAGTTCATTACAGTATAAATATGATTTATAAGCTCTGCTGCTAGCATTAATGAGATACTGATTTTAAATGTAATTTTAAAACCTTGTTTCCTTGATATGCCAAAGAAAGTAGGCTTCTAAACATACATTGTTCCAAATAAAGACAAAAACCAAAGAGAATCTTGTCATCCCCAGGGAGGAACTCAGGAGATTAGACTAATTGAGTAAGGTCTCATTTTTCACTTAGCCTTTCACTGGAGGCAGCTGTTTTCCTCACTACAACCTCAATTACCCTCTGTGCTCATCATTTACTTCTGAAGCTTTTAGGAAAAATAGCCAAAGCACAAGACAAATTGCTCCCCCTAGCAGGAGACTGAGCATCTCCCCATGACAACATGAAGTCCCACAGGCTGAAACTAAGCAAGAAGACAAAGGAAGGCTAAACGAGTTGGGGATCTACCATAATTTCAGACCCTTCCTCAAAATTTCACTCCCGGAGAGATTTTCCCTCCTCGTAACCCCAGACCTCTGGGGACCCTTGTTTAGGATGACCAGATAGCAAGTGTGAAAAATCGGGACAGGCGGTGGCGAGGTGGGGGGTAATAGGAGCCTATATAAGAAAAAGCCCCAAATATCAGGACTGTCCCTATAAAATCGGGACATCTGGTCACCCTACCCTTGTTATCCTTCCATTCCTAAATCCTCAATCTTCCTTCCATGTGAATCAGCCCACTCATTCAGCCCCTGGCAGCCAAACAGCCTGCTACAATCTCTGCTGCCTGATAATCAGTCTCTGACTCAGTGCTCACTCCAGGGCCCCTCTAACCTTGAGGCCTGGATCCCAAGGATCCTACTTCAATCTGCCCTTACCCCCAGGATTGCTTCCACTCATTGTGCATCCGAGTGCTTTTCTTGGACAACAGTTGGAACTCCCAGCCTCAGGGACTCATCACTGATGTAATCTCTGAAAATATTTGCAAAACGCCAGAGATGTTTTGAATTCTTGGTGCCTGAGCAATCCAACAGCTATTGAACCATCTGTGCAGAAGTATCTGCCTAGGATGGCTCAAGCTTTAATATATTGCTAGAACCACAGTAGGTTTATTATTATTTGTATTAGAGTAGCATGTAGAGTTCCCAGATGAAACCCCATGTGCGAGGTCCTGTACATAACACATTAAGAGTCAGTTCCGACCCCAAAGAATTTACAGTCTAAATAGACAATAGTTGGGAGTGGAAACTGAGAGGAAGGGACTTGCCTAAGGCCACATAGCACATTGGTGGCACAGCTGGGAATAGAACCCCTATTTTCTGAGTTCCAGCCCAGTGCCTTATCCACTAGACTATGCTGCCTGTCCATGCATTTACTAATATATCAAGCAGACTGGCAACGTGACTGTCATGGCAGAGTGAGGAAGTGGATTTGGTGAGCTCCCACTCTCCCCTTCCTTCATCACCTGCAAGATTTACAATGAAGCCCCCAGCTAGACCCTACTCCTCCAACTAGACTCTGTTGCGGTATCCCTGAAGAGCAGAAAGCTGGTAAGAATAAGGCAGAGGGGCAGGAGCAGAGAAGCTGCTGAGAGCCTCCGACACACTACGAGTACAATGTCAGAAGCAGGCTGGCTGAGAGGCCCATCTGCCTCAACACTGGTGTATACATAGCAGTATTGCCAACCCCAAAGGCTGAAAACTCATGAAAGTAAAAAAAAGAAAAAAGGAACCAAACACAAAAAATAATCTTATCTTTTGATGTTTGAAATCCCCCCTGTCCATCACAGTGTATGCATGTGGCCAATGCTCCCAAATTTGTTAAAATGATTTTGGCCTCCACTGCAGGAGATCTCACCCTCATATCTGCCTGTTCTCCCACTCTCCACATCAGTTCTGCTCCCACAGCCTCACCTTTGCTCTTGCAGCTCCAGGGGCTCTTCACCCCTCTTTTCAAAGCCTGCAGGGATGGGATTGTAGGCAGTGTTGCCAATGTCAAGGCTGGAGTTTTGGCAAATTGCATGAGGCAAATAGCTGCTAAAGTAGCCAAATGACAGATATGGTGAAAATTTGGGCTTTTTGAACCATTCACAATCTTTGCGTTCCAGACACTATCCAGCAGGAGGGTGTTCATTTGTGTAAAGTAAAATACTGATATTAGAAATTTAAAAATAAAAAACAGGAATATTTCTATCTGCCTCAGGTTTTACAAATATCTTTCTTTTATGAAATGTAAGTTTGGAGGCAAATGTAACCTGACAGGGCAGCCATTTAAATCATAGCTACTGACAAACTCAGGGTCTGCCTCATCATGGTGAAGGCCCCGGGCAGGGGGCTGCAGTGGGAGGAAGGGAAAGGGGCCAACTGATCTGTGCTTCTTTTCAACTCCTGGCACTGGGTGAGGGGAGTCCCTTGTCCTTGCGCTTCCAAAAATCACTCCCCAGCAGCACCCCCACAAATGCTCTTTAACCCCCAGCATACTCGCCCTTGTTCCCCGCTTCCCCAGCAGGGCCCCCCTGCCCCACACCAACCCCCAAGTAGGGGTCCCCACTTGTACTTCAGCAGCTCCCACATCCCCTCCCAACAGCGAGCTCTGGCTGCTCCCTGATGCCAGCCCTCAACAGGGTGCCCTGACTGTCACCCCACTATCCCTTGCCAGGCACCAGATGGCATATGGAGTTTGAGACCCCTCATATCAGCAGGGTGTGGTCCACAGGAAGGGTTACCCCTAGATCATATGATGAAACCCCTTAAAGAGCCAGTCCAGGATCTCACAGAGGAGGGGGGTGCGATACCCACCATGTACTCCTGGAGCTCATTCGCTGTTTCTGGCTTTGCCGCCTCACTTCTTGTCATCACCACAGAGACAACGCACACTGCTCACTTCTGCTCTCTGCTCCATCCTGTCAGACATGGCCCAGACCTGGCTGCACTCTAAGATGGTGCTGCATTGTATCTGCCCGCTATAGACCCTGGTGGTGTGCTGTAAAGGAATCTGTTACAGTCATGTGAACGTGGTCCCCTTACAGTACACCAGCAGGGTCTATACGGGGCAGTTACAGAGCAGCTGAACATTAGGGAGGGGCACGTAGAGTGGTCTGACACACAGCCGCTTTGTTGCCACGCCGCTGTGTAGACAAGCCTTAAAAATTGCCCTAATTTTGGCAGAGGCAACAATTTTCACCCCCAAAAGTCACCTGTTGCTGATTCCAGAGATTTTCTTGCTGAAGCCTTCAAAAAGCAGTCTAACTGTCAAAAATCACCAAAGGTTGGGAACACTGGTTGCAGGGACGAGGGAGGAGCAGAACAGCCATACCTGTTGGTCTTGGGAGGAAACGTGCAGCTGCCCTGAGTAACTGGGCTTTTTCTTCTCCCTCTTCCCCCATTCCCTCCTGTGACAATAGTGTCAGCTCCTGATTGCTGCAGTAACTCTGGTTGGCTGCTCTTTCCCAGGAGGCCAGACAGTAGGGAAAGCAGCCAATCAGAGGGGTCTCTCTCCCAGGCAGGTCTGAAATTTGCCAGAAGGCTGGGGCCTCTCGCATCATTGGGAGCTTGACTCCAACCCCTCCTGAAATCCTGTGACTCACAAAGAAATCAGCAGAGCTGCTAGCACTGATATAGTGAAAGGCAGTGGTTTTACACACACACTTCCTTCCTGCTCTGCCTTCCTGAATGCACTGTCAATGTGGCAGCAGGAGATTGACTATGCTTTTGATACTGCCAGAAAGTTGAAAGAAATAAAAGTGCAGAACAACCAAAGTAGTCTCATGTTAGATTGCTTTATAGGTGTACAGAGGAGAAGGGCTGAACTGCAGAAGTCCACAAGCAGCTCCACAGGAAAGAGATACTTTGATTTGCACAAATATTCCCAGTACTGCTACAAATATATCAGACAATTCAAGCCACTTTTTCTACAAGCTGGGGGAAACCCAGACGTACCTGACTTCAGTACTTGAACCAAAACTAAGTAAACCAAGAAGTAGTTAGACTGATGAGACTCAGAGCTGAGAGCTAATTATCAGGGAAGGGGAATGAAAATACAGTGATTATTTGTTGTAAGACAAATGCTGCCTCAGCAGAAGTTTAAACAATCATTTTTTTTAAGTCTGTGAAGCTATTGCTAAGCAATAGTTTTCAACAAATCATGGTACATGATGATACATGTTAAAGTCTGTCTATTAATAAAGGATATCAGAAAATATAGTACAAAGTATAAGGAGAAAGTGAAAATTAGAATGTTTACAATGGTTTAAAGTTTTATGTTATAATTAGAGATGATATTAAATATAATGGTAGGGAAGCTGACAAATACTGTATAGATTCAAATATCTGGGGGCTGTGAAACATATCACATGGTAAAGACAATACTAAATCTTCTAAGAAATGGGTGAAAAAAAAGAGAACCAAGAACAATCTCGTGCTCCTGGAACATCTGGGTTGTGTCAACATAGCATTTTGGAGTGAGTCTCCTAGCCTGGGTCGACAGACATGGGCTAGCCGGGCATACAGCTGTATAGACAGTGCTTTGAAGTCGTGACTCAGGCTGGAGCTCAGGCTCTGAAGTCCATCCTCCTCTTTAGGCTTGAGAGTCAAAGTTCCAGCCCAAGCTGCAACTTCAAAGGACTGTATATATAGCTTTATAGCTGTTTTTAGAGTGCTAGCACGAGTCTGGGAGTTTCACTCCAGAAAGTGGTGTAGACATACTCTAGGGGACTACACCACCCAATAAAACTGCTTTAAAAAAAAAAAGGAGAAGGTATCAATGGCAATGCTTCAGGAAACCTAAAACAAAACAAAAATCCACCTTAAAAGGGAATGGGCATCCCATGTGTACAGAACGTCTTTCAGTTCCCATAAGAGGAGTGTATGTATACTAATAAGAAAACAAGTGCAGGATCAGGTAGAAGGATCAAAAGAGATTTAGAGGGTTTACTGGTTTGTTGCAGGGATGTACAAGTCTGTTATACTACATGACATATGCCCCAAATGAGAAGGATACCCTTTTCTTCAATAATATTTTTTGAATGATTGCAGAGGTCCAGAACTCATGGGTAACTGTGGCAAGTCACTTAATCTGCTGTAGGGTGGTCTACCAGAGAGGCAAGAAGCTCCAGGTTATTTAAAAAAAAAAACAAAAAACTCAAAATACTGGAATCAGCAAATACAGAACAGGACATGATGGCTATTTGGAGGTTTGCTACACTCTATGGGGAGGGACTTCACTTTTTAACCCAATCTGCCAAAACATGTCATAGAATAGTTGCTACAGTAATACAACAAAAACAGATTTTTAAATCAAGAGCCTTCTACACAAAATCCTTAATGTAGGAATTTAAATAATACATATCTCTGACTATGCACTTATATTCATGAAAATATAGTCCAATTCAGGATGAAGACAGAGAACTGGAGATTTGGTAATATATTGCTAGAAGACAAATATTTTGTGAATAAAATGGAAAAACATATTGATGATTATATTAAGGACAATCCCTTATAGGATATATCCCAGGGAACTAGGTGGGAGGCCTTTAAAGCAGTAGCAAAGGAACATTATCTCATACAATGGCTATTTGGGGGGGGGCAAGGGAGGAACCAAAGGCAAAAAACAGGCAAACTTAAAGAAACTAACTTATGGTTTGCAGAAGCAATGCAACATGACTAATAACGTAGATCTGCTCCAAGAGATTAAGAATGTGAAAAGAGCATTAGAGCCACTGATAACAGAAAAACCCAGCCAGCTCTCCTATTTGCCAAAGGAAGGTTGTACCAAGGGTTGTGATGGATTCTCCATTAATTTTTAAATCAAGATTAAATGTTCTTCTAAAAGATCTGCTCTAGGAATTATTTTGGGGAAGTTCTATGGCCTGTGTTAGATGGGAGGTCAGGCTAGATGATCATAATGGTCCTTTTCTGGCCTTCGAGTCTATGAATCAAATGGGGGCACAAGTCGGGCAGATTACTAACCAGACTGATTTCTAATAGAAGACCCAGAACAGCTATGGGCTACTCAAAAAACCAACCCAAAAAAACCCAAAAAACAACAACAAAAACACAAAAAAACAGCCAAACAAAAGAATTTACAAGATACTAACTAAATAATTTTCAGAAGATATATAATTAGCTGATATGTAAACACAGAATACTGTACTGCAGGATCTTAAACTGTCCAGACTCACACATAATGACAGAGAGCTACTAGGTAGCCCATCAATACAAGAAGAAATAGAGATAGCGATTTCGTTATTGAAATCAGGGAGCAGTCCTGGACAAGATGGATACATCTCTGAATTCTGTGAAGTATTTAAAACATAGGTAACTCCCTCATTAGTGAGTGCACTTCAGTTTGAGGCAACAGAGTGCTTATGGGACAGCTTATCAGGCAGCTGTAGGTTTGCCACCTAAACCAAATAAGGATTTACCAGTTCCAACATCTTATAGGCCTCTCTCTTTAATAAATATAGATAGTAAGGTTCTGACTAAAATACTGGCATCCAGATTAGTGACAATATGCCTAAATTGATGAATCAAAATCAAACTGGCTTTATAAAAGGAAGAAACCCCTTAAGTAGTATAAGAAAACTTCTACAATGTGGTAAGCACTCCAGGAGCACTAATAACAAGACCTACATTCTAAGCATGGATACAGAAATGGCTCTTGACTCAGGAGAACACCCATTTCTATTCAGAATGTTGGAGAAATATGATTTTGGGGAACACATTCAGAAGTGGATCAAGTAATCTATAGATATCCTAATGCATGTAGCTGGCAAAATGTTGCAAAGAACTGAGCTGATACCACTTTGCAGAGCAACAAGACAAGCATGTCCCATATTACCTTTGTCATTTGTTTTGAATTATTGAACCATTATCACAAAAGATCAGAGACACTGAAAGCATTCAATGAATAGGTGTATTGGAAATAGAAAACAAAGTATCCTTTTATGTTGACAACCTTCCGCTTTTTATACAAGATATACATAAAATATGGCCATTATTACAAGAAATAATTGAAGTTTGGTCAGGAATCAATGTACAGACTAAACTACTCTGAAATCAGATACTATGGCTCAGCTCCAAAAGATACTTATAAGATGATAAATGCCTACTGAAAGTAATGGATAATAAAATTAGGTACTTAGGCATTAACGTATCACCTGTAATGGGTGAGCTGTTTAAATTAAATATTGAGCCATTAATGAAAGCTATTTACAATGACTGAGACAGGAGGACATTATTGCCATTAGAAAGACATGGGTGAGGTAATATCTTTTATTGGACCAACTTCTGTTAGCGAGAGAGACAAACTTTCGGGCTACACAGAGCTCTTCTTCAGATCTGGGGAAGGTACTCAGATTGGGCTAAATAAGTACTTATTAAGATGTAAGGGCAAATACCACTATAATAAGTGGAAGGAAGGTTGGAAAATCTTAAAACAAAGCAGATGTAAGCAATATATTAAAAGAAAAGTATAAGCTTATATTGCACAGATTGCTTATTTTACTTAAACAAGCTTCCAGAAAAGAAACAAAACCACCTGCATTAAAAAACATTATACAAGGGTTTGAAGTTTCAGCAATAAAGATTGTGTCTAGAGTGTATAATTTCATGGCTCTCTTTTTAAAAGACAAACTGCATAAAGCTATTAAGTTATAGTGTAGAGACTGTAAATATGAAAACAACAAAAGATTGCTGAGCTGTTCTGTCTGGTTCACAGAATGTATTTTTCTCCATTTCTGTATCATGAAAATACATATCGCCTAGATGTTTGTATAAAATGCAACACATCCAGATCTTCTTTCATGCTGGATAGTAGAAACATATTGGAAATCCCTCCTAAAAGAAATAAAAAGCACTAGAGATAGAACTTGAACAAGACTTAAAACCATGGGTATTGGGCGTTGGTCTATTAAAAAGATCTGAGCCGGGAATAAGGAAGCTACTTTTATTCTTGCTCTTTATAGGGGTGGGGAGGGGAGGGAGGGAAAACGAACAGCACTCCTAAAGCTGTGGACCCAGGCAACACTTTTTACTCTGGCTCCTGGAAAAAACTGTTAGTGGACTATTCAGTAATGAAAGACAACATATTTTGTGAGAAAAATGCCAGACAAACTTCACCCTACCCTCTCCACGCTCCAAAAGGGATAAAAGTAATAGTGTACCCTGCACAGGAAAACACCACAATAGAAATCCTGAAGTCATTGAAATGCTTTGATATGTGCACAATAATTGAGAAGGGCATACAGAGAGGACATCAAAGAAGGAGGAGGATGTAATTCAGTTATGTTTTCATACTTCCTATCTTCCCCTGAAAATGGTAATCTTCACAATAAAGATTTTAAAAAGTGATTGTGACTGTTTAAATATACGTATAATCAAATTATGGTTGTTTAAATACTTTGAAAAGAGGGGAAAGGGAAATGATATAACAATATATAGTCAATAAAGAATATTGTTAATTTTATAATAACTGGCTTATTGTACATGTCACAACAACGTATCAAAAATATTTTATTGTAAATGCCCAGAAATGTCAAAAGTCTTTTCCCTATCAATAAACAAATTAAATAAAATCAAGCTGACTGTGCTTTCATAGGACTTACATTATGATTAACCCATGTTTTTATTAACAACAAGGCCTGGCTTTCTCCCCAAAATACTCAGCTTTGTCACAAGGTGAATATATTATCTGACCACTAGTTGGCACTGTTACTTCACCAAAATACATAGCTTTTAAATGAAGATAGCGGAATAATATAAATAAATTAAATAAACAAACTACTTCCTCAAAGACTTTTGAGGCTTAGATTTCATTCAGCTACATCTAGGTTGAGGGATGTGTGTGTGAGCACAACTGTAAAATCATCCTCTTCCCCTACCAACCTGTTTCAGTCAACTAATCAACTCGAGCAGGTAGGCCAAACAGTGTTTGCTGAAGGAGAGAGGGAAACAACAGTCCCAGGTATAATTTGTCAGGAGTAGTATAGTCAAAGGCACTGAAGAGGTCAAGACCAGGCTGGGAATCCAGGCTCTGGAGATCTCTCTAGGCCAGCGAGCTTAAATGGCAGCAGTATTTTGTTTTCACTCTCAGCAGTTCATCGTGTACATTACCCTGGAGAGCTACTTTTTCCTGCCACAACCTCTCACTGCCAGAGAATACAATATTTGAATATTTGCTACTACCACCAAGATCTGCACCTGCGGCGGCTCCACCCGGGCCCACGCCCTAGGCTTCAAGGCGCACCGCAGCGGCCCTCCTACTCGTTGCGGCGCAGCCCCCGCGGCTCTCATTGCCGGCGACGGCCGGGTATGGGCCCGACACTCCAGCGCCATCCATTTTCAGGACTAGTTGATTCGGCAGCTGAGTTGTTACACACTCCTTAGCGGATTCCAACTTCCATGGCCACCGTCCTGCTGTTTATATCAACCAACACCTTTTCTTCGGAATGGTGCTCGCTTATCTCTTAGGACCGACTGACCCATGTTCAACTGCTGTTCACAGGGAGTCCTTCTCCACTTTGGCCTTCAAAGTTCTACAATAGAGACTCTCATCCTGTTCTGACTCTTGCAGAGTCTGCCTATAGCTATAGGCAGATACCACTACTTTCTCCTTATAGAGCTTCCTCCATCCAACTCCATGGAATATGCATGATGTCTGACTTCCCCACCCTTTCCAAATCTATGTGGATCCCCAGTGATCACTCTGAGGCACAGGACATCTGGACAAAGGCCGCGTGTCTCCATACTGGCTCCAAGTACCCCTGTTGGCTCTCTGGCAGTCACACAGGACCTTATTAAAGGATGCATGTAGTGAGGCCTAAGGTTGCGTTAATTTTTTTGGTTGATTCCCTGTGAGGCTTGGAGAAAAGGACATAAAACCCCCTGGTTCTGCTGCCCCTGGCTCTTCTCCGCATACTGATCCCCTGAGAGACCCTGCACAGGTTCTGGGGTAGGAGATGCCATGAGAGATCTTCCACATAAGAAGATGGACATCCATGAGTGGAATACGCCCTCCACACCTAGTTCCTGGGGTGGAAATTTTCACCCATAAGAGTCTAACTTCTGTGACTGATCCTTTATAGTGAATATCTTGGTCCTGCTTTAAAGAAAATTCACTGTCAGACAAAATTGGGGCTAACATTTTAGTTGCATAACAATAAGCTTTCATGAAACCTAGAACCAATAGAACTGTTTTCACGATCAAAAGAAAATAAATAGAAATGGAAACAGATTTTAAAATAAAAACAAAAATATACACCCCCTGCAATATTTCCAGTACTGTAACCCTTATGGTTGTCAACCCTCCAGGATTGTTCTGGAGTCTCCAGGAATCAAAGGTTATGTCATGTGATGAAATCTCCAGGAATTCGTCCAACCAAAGTTGGCAACCCTAGTAACCGTGGGCTACTGCATGAGAACCATAAACTGAAATTGACTGTAAACTAGAGTGAGCATCAGAATGGAAATCAGAAAGTTCTATATTTAAATCCTGTCTGTGCTACTGGGTCACCATGTGGCCTTGAGCAGGTCACATCACCTCTCCATGTTTCAGTTTCCTCATCTGTAAAATATCATCCACCTTGTGTGGCACTGTTAAAATTTAACTAATTATAAAATGCTATATAAATGCTAATTATAAACAAAAGTTGGACTGGCTTGTCTATTTTCATGACACAAACTGGAAAAATATGAAAAAAGTAAACAAACAGCATAACTGGTAGAAAAATCCTTCCATTTTAATAACCTAATTTGAAGAGTTGTTTGAAGTAGAGAAGAAATTCGTTTTTGAAGAGTGCTTTTAACCTGACAGCATCTGTTTAAGAAAGTACTTTAGGTTGATCTACAGGAACCTCATAAAATTAAACTTTATGTGATTGCTTTTTACATGTACTTCATCGGCACCATTTTCAAAGATTCAAGATAGCAAAAGCTGATCCCAAGACATCCAGGGTTGTTTTAAGCTATTCACACCACTGATTGGGTAGATATTATACCAAAATGCTCTCAGTAGTTTAGTGGCCACTCTGATCATCCACTATCATCAGATCTCTTTGGGGTTGTTTTCTTTTGAAGATTCTCACCATTAAACAACTTGATGCACTGGAGGAAACAGATGTAAAGTTGCTTTAAAACATATGTAATATATAGAATAATGTCTCTTGTTTCTTCACACTGTAAAGCAACTGAAGACTGGATAACATCTCCAAGTTTGTAACAGAGATTGCCTCCTGGTATTCAATTCACTTCATTATCACAATCTACAGAAAGCCTGTCCCTTATTCCACATGAAAAAAGTTTCCATTCTTTAAAGATAAATCAGATTAACAAGCTTTTAAAATTGGTAATGATGTAAGGCTTGAGGAATATCCTTCTGTGCAGCATAAACAATGACTCTGCTAATATCTCATGCCATTGAGGAAGAAAGATCACTAGCAGACCTAAGCCAAGATGCTGTGGGAAATAAATAGAAGACAACAACAGCTGGAAATATTTGGCTCCTATAGTAAGGCTTTGCAACCCTTTGGACGATGGGTTTCAAAGCCTAGTTTCATGCGAACCATGTAGTTAAAGCTTGCATGAGAAACCAAATTAGTAGTATAGTATACATTAGTAAATTAGTATACATTGCATCAATGTATGCAACTATATACTGCGGGACTTGGTTATTCTGTCACCTGAGATGAAATGTATGAAAAACAAAATCTTCCCATAAACAAGTTAGTCTCCCCATCTGTAAAATTCACAGATGACAGAGAAATGCAACTCAGCTCCAGAGTTAATGTCATATGCATGGATCTGAAATGTAGATAGCTACTATACTGCAAGAGCGTTCTTGTTTTTGTTCTGTTCCAATGGTTCCCAACTTTTTCCAGCATCAAATCTATTCACTCACACATTGACATGACCACATCACCACATTAAGGTGGATAAGGATAGTGAACAAAATTATTTATTATTTGTATTGTGGTAGCACCGAGGAGCCCCAGCTACAGATCAAGGCCCCATTGTGCTAGGCACAATACAAATACAAAATGAAAAGATATTACCTGTGTCAGGTCTTTGAGACAGGGACTATTTTACTTGCCTGTCAAGAAAAAACAAACAAATTTTTATCTGGAGTAAATGGGTGCATAGAATTTTGCAAGGGTGTAATCATAACAACAGTTCAAAATACATAGGCTCAAAAGTGAGAAAAATAAAGTAAAAAAAAAAAGTCCCAGTAGTTAGCAATGAATTTTCCTACCTGAGCCTAGAGCATACACACTAGCAGGCCAAAGCAAGTACTTTAACCAGTTGTCTCTATAGGAAAAAGGAACTGGTCATCACTTACTAAGATTATATAAATTGGTAGATAAGTGGATGATTACAGCTCTATGAACTATCATTGAGTTTTGCTAGGTAAAACTGAAAAGCTGAATAAAAAAAGCACCTAGAGAGGAAATGTGTAGACTAACTATTTCTGCCCCTTCCTTCTATTTTCTATGAAGGATGGTCAATCACAGTTACTCAAAGAATTTCTGCCATTATGGTTGTGTAATGCTAGGATACAACGAATATTTAAGAAATCCAGAGAATGTTCTTCTCCCATGGTATCATTTGATGAGAGACTTTCAGAAAGTTGGAGAGAGGACTAACTGAAAGAAAATAAGCTGTTTGTATTCATTTAGTACAGCATGGAAATTGGTAAGTTGTGCCCCAGACCTTTACTTGAATAAACAATTATGTGTCTCATTAAATGTTCCAAACAATAAAATAAATAGTCTTTTAAGAAGTAAATCATCTGTGTAAACAGGGAATGGGAAATGCTACTGAATTGCCAACCATTTTCTGAAGAAAAGAAAAAAGAAATGATCAAGAAATCAGCTTCTTGTGCTGTTCCAGAGATCAAAATACAAACATAACCTAGGAAGTGCATTGTAGACTCAGGATGGTGAATGGCTGTCCTGACTCCCATTTCTACATATGGAGAAATGGGTTTGTGGAACATTCTAAATAAAATTAATCAACAAGAGCCAGACACAGTAGGCCAGCTTTGGAAATGTAGCTACCAATATACTGGGCTTTTCCCTCTCTGACCATCCTCTCACACCTTCTTTTCCTCACCATGGGCAAACGGACTTCTCCCACTAAACAGAGACTGCAAAAAAACCCTGGGTATTACTTTTCTTATAAAGAAAGAGAGACAGATGCACTGACTTTCCCAGTGGAAGGGAGGTCGTGGTCATTTTGAGATGCTGCCGCCTTCCCAAATGGAGACTTTCCACTTTGGGAGTCTTGTGTTTGGGGATGTTTTATCCTTTTAATGTCTTTACTGTAATATTGTTCAGTGTCCCAGGCATTTACATGGTGAGGTTGGTGTCTAGAAATAAAATATTATTTTATTTTACTTTGGGGTGGTAACATTTTACAAAAGAACTAGAGGAAACCCATGTTGCACTCATGAAGCTATCAGACAACGGGGCCAAATTCTCCCAGACCTGGTCTACACCTAAAATATATATTAACCCAGCTACACTGTTCATGGATGTGAACAATTCACACCCTGAGAGAGAGACATAATTAAGCCAATCTTAGCCCCAGTATAGACAGTGGTAGGCTGGCAGAAGAATTCTTCTGTCAACCTAGCTACCACCTCTCGAGGGAGTGGATTTACTACAGCAAAGGAAAAATCTCTTCTACTGCTGCATTAAGTGTCCATACTACTGCTGTACCACTGTAGCACCTGTAGTGTAGACACAGACTCAGTTATATGAATGCTATCTCACTGACTTTGATGGAGTTGCACAAGCATTAAGTCAGAGGAGAGTTTGCTCCAAAGAGAAGTGCGCGAGACACTGAATCCAAGAACTAGCCGAAACTACTAAACCACCACATATGCAGCTAATCTGGGATCGGATAGTGCTTCTGAGCACCTGTTGTGCTTTTTCTGCTCCATTATGGGCCTTCAGAGATGTATGCAATATTCTGTGCCACTTTGTAAAGTCAACACTGAATGTGTGATTAGCACACAGCCTGATTAAATTGTTTCACAAGATTTAAGGATTACAAAAGTACATGACTCACTCTGTAATGGGACATTAACATTTAGTGGCTCACAATAGGAGAGATTCTTGTGGTTGCAAGTAAATTGGGAGCGGGAAAAGGCAAACAAGTTAAAACTGCCAAGAGGTAATCATTTCTGCAAGCAAACAAGTGGCTATTCCCACTATAGAAGAGGGAAATATACCTTTTTTATCCCCTAGATAAAAGCACTGTTGGAACAATTCCAATTATTGCAACAATCAGCAGGCACAGCAATGATACAGAATGAGAGAAAAGTGCAGAACTCTGAGATTTGTGTCACCAGTAGGATTTGTATTAGATCCTCTTTCCCCGGTTAGGGAAAATGTTATGCGGGACAGCTGACTTTCTGGGTCAGTTTGCAACTGAGCTCATTCCATCTAACTACAATACACTTAAGAGGGTCGATGACAAAACACTGCTGTCTTGATTACAGTAAAGAGTTATGCAAACTAGGGGTGGTCCGATTTATCAGACCACCAAAGCAGCTTCTGGAAATGAACATGCATCTGTTTGCACAGGACAGTGAAAACCACCGGGAGAGTATGGCAGATACGGGCTCATACATACCCCGGCTCCAAAATTAAACCAAAAACCTTCTTGCATTGACATTTTGGCTCAGTGATTGATAGCTGTTTTCCCTCTTCCTGACCTTTGGTGGACAGGTGGGGGGTGATTCAGTGGGTAAGAGAAACATCATTGTTCAAAGTGTATTAAAGGAAAGCAAGAGACTCCAAAGGAGCTAGCTACCATCTCCATGGTGATCTTGAACATTGCCATGAACCTCAGTACAGGAATAAAACACAAGAGGCCAGATTCAGACCGTGTGTAAATTGGCACAACCTCATTTAAGTCAATGAGTCAGAGCCCAGAGATGCACCAATTTATATCAGCTCAGGATCTGGACAAAGATTAGAGAGTCTTGGCGGGGGCGGGGGGGAGAATCAAGGCAAACAACATACACTCCATTTTTAACAGTTGTGAGAGATGTGGAATGGAGCGTGTCTGCCTTAAAGATCCTAACTTGAATGAGACTGACTAAGGGTACATCTACACTGCAAAAAACAGGTCAAAAAAACAAAAAACAGGGCAGCTCATCTCAGAGCCTAGGTCAACTGACTTGGGCTTGCATGGATTGGGCTATGGGGCTAAAAATAGCAGTGTAGATGTTCTCACTTGGTCTAGACGCTAAACTCTGAAACCTACCCAACTCACCTGGTTTCAGAGCCCAGGCTTCCACCTGAGTGGCAATGTCTACAGTGCTTTTGTAAGCCCCATAGTTTAAGCCCTGTGAGCCCAAGTCAGTTGACCTGGGCTCTAAGACCGACTGCTGCCGGTTTTTGGTTTGGGTTTTTTTTTTTTTTTCCTTTTTTCTTTTCTTCTCTTCAGTGTAGACATACCCAGGGATGTAAAGTCACAGATGAAACAAATGTGTGACAAACAAGAAGATCTGAACAGCCAAGGAGGAAGAAAAACGTTAAGGTCATAGGAATTCCTGAAAGCACAAGAGGTAAAAACCCAGTGACATTGTTTGAATGCCCCCAGCACAACAAGATCAAAGATTGAGAGAGCTCATTTTATAGGATATCAATACGCAGACTAAAGACTGCCAGTTGCCAAGCTCATACACACACTTGTAGTATTGTATCCCAGTAAGGAATGAATCATTTGATTAACTGATTTCAGAGTAGCAGCCGTGTTAGTCTGTATCCGCAAAAAGAACAGGAGTACTTGTGGCACCTTAGAGACTAACAAATTTATCTGAGCATAAGCTTTCGTGAGCTACAGCTGTAGCTCACGAAAGCTTATGCTCAGATAAATTTGTTAGTCTCTACGGTGCCATAAGTACTCCTTTTCTTTTTTTGATTAACTGAACTGTTCATTTTTGGATTTTTGTTTTTTGTCGTTGTTGGGTAAGTATGCAAATATATAAAATGCAGGAAGCAAATTTCCTGTAAAACAACTCCACTTAACTTCAAACATATGCTGCAACTCACAAGGTTCTCCAGAGAAACATGTAGCTTTTCCACCCCTCAAAAAGATTAACAATCAGGAGCATACCAGAGACATTAAACTAAATGCAGAGAAGGGCTGGAAATAAATTTTTAGCTTTGTGTCACTCTTAAACCTCAGACACTCCCTGTTTCTGGAACCTGACAGTGCAAAGTAAAAGTGATGTGTCATAGGATGCAAAGGATTGCTTTTAAATGAATGCAGATACCTAATTGTCCACAGCCTACAGACAGGTAGTGACCCAGCAGTCTCAAAGGCTCTGTTGTGGCTTTTCACCACAGCCTTATTTTGGGGATGATGCAGAACAATCCACCTGAAAGGGAGCCCTGGGAAGCATAATGCCTCTTAGAGCAAACTGGTTCACAAGTGAAGTGTGTCTGTGTTGCACCGGTTATCCCTTTCAACCCAAGTAGCCAATCACCAGGATTTTGCAAGTTGTTTCCAGTAGGAAGAGAAAAATTATTGTTGGAGTCAGGCATTTCTTTGATGCAATCCTGTTTATTTACAAATAATATACACAAAGTCCTGTTTCTCTGAACACAGTAGGATTCATACAGCAGGAGACAGGTTCTTTGCTCACAGTTGCAAGTCTCTTTCCTGCCAACACTCCACTCAAAAGCTCTCTTTGTCAATGGTCTCTCAGCAGCATGCTATAAGTGCTTCTCTGGCTGTCCCTAAGCTTCCTTCTATGTATGCTTCTGTGGTGCTGCCTCACTATAAAACAATATCCACTCCCCCTCCCCCAGCATTTGTATTCAGCCCCCAGACAAAACCTCCACCCACATAGCTAAGATTCCTCAATGGCCTTGCATGTGGCCTGTGTTTTGGGTGGTGGCTCCTAATGTTTCAGTTATCTGTTCTGTAAAGGGGGAGGGATAGTTCAGTGGTTTGAGCATTGGCCTGCTAAACCCAGGGCTGTGAGTTCAATCCTTGAGGGGGCCATTTAGGGATCTGGGACAAAAACTGGGGATTAGTCCTGCTTTCAGCAGGGGATTGGACTAGATGACCTCCTGAGGTGCCTTCCAACCCTGATATTCTAAGATAATTGCCTTTTTACATTTATTCTGAATGAAGGGAAGTTATGACCAGAGCTGGAGAAATAACTGATTTTTTGGTTTGCTGGCAGGTCTGACCAAAAAAAATATTTTAAAAAGATCAGTTTGACCCAAATCAAATCTAAAAAGTTACAAAAAATAATAACAGGTTTCAGAGCCATAGCTCACGAAAGCTTATGCTCAAATAAATCTGTTAGTCTCTAAGGTGCCACAAGTCCTAGTTTTCTTTTTTAAAAAAATAATAATAATCTAGCAAATTGAAACAAATCCATATTGGGTCACATGAATTGACTCTGAATGGATTCTTCTGGGTGGCAGTGACTTTCCCTTTATTACTTTTAGCTCAATGGTTAGAGCACTTGCCTGGAATGTGGGAGACCTCAATTCAGTTTCCCCTCTCTGCCTGATGTGGAGAAGGCATTTGAACTTGGGTTTCCCATATTTCAGGACAGTGGCCTCACCACTGGGTTAGAGAGTATTCTAGGGAGGAGCTCTCTCCATCTCTCCTGTTGAAGCTGTTCCACTTTGTAAATCATTAAATAGTCATTGTGGGAGACCCACATTCAAGACCCAGATCCAACAGCTATTTAATTATGTATACAAACTGGAACGGCTTCAACAGGAGAGCCGTCTAGTGTGGCCAGTGGAGAGTGGGCTAGGGCTATGTCCCTCCTTCCTCCCTTGGGATGGCTCATGCCCCAGGAGCACTAGCAAGGATCAGTCCCTGTTCTCAGGAGGGAGCGGGGACCATGACTGGCCATTGTGCTGGGATGCATGTGCAGGGCAGGCTTCTTGCTTCTTCTCCTTCCACTGTGCACTTGCACAGGGGTCAACCTTCAGGCTCAAAACACTGACATGGATGGAAGTAAAGATGGGCCCAAATAAAATAAATAAATAAATAAATAAAAATACCAACTCCAATCTTATCATTTGGAACCAACTGTAGACACAATATCTTAAGGTAGTAACATGCAATAAAACATTTAAAGGTGCTCCAAGCACATGCCAGAGTTCTCTGATGGGAATTTCCTACATTTTTATTTTTCCATTTCCTTACATTCAAATATCAAAGAATACATCTTAAGTGTACACAGCTTTGAAGAAAGCAGCCAAGCAAGGAGTTAACTATGAAAGAACACACAGCCATCTGTAATGTGACAATTACATTAAATCCTCTGAGAATTGGTCTTTTGTATCCATACTCTGTTGTGTTGTTGTTGTTGTTGTTTTTCTTACCAGCCAACAGTAATTACCAAAGGAAAAATAATTCTTGGGAAAAATTATTTTATTAATCAGTCAATGTAACATTTAACTCAGTTACAAGCTTAATGTTTTACATTGCAATACCCTGTGGTCTGTTGTGATCCAAGCGCTGGACATGTATTCCACAAGAGACTCACTCCCCTAGGACTTCTTGGGTTGGAAGAAAAGGCATTTCTCTTTGTGGATGGAGTTACTGATAGACATACAGCATTAAGGTCAAGCTCTGGAAGTTAAAAATTTGTTATTTATATTTAGAAATCAAAACAACAAAGTGCCTCTCCCTGCTGCCCTAGAGGCCCTAATGCCAATTAAAATATATTTTTTAAAGCATTAAAGACATTCCCATTCAGCAAACCCCAACAAAAATAATCAATCCAATCAAAGCAACAAACCACAGAAGTCCTCCATCATATAGCAGAATCTATTCTCTCCCTACCCTCACCATCTCTAAATGCCAGGGTAGCAGTTGATGGCTATTTCAGACCAAGGTGGGAAGTGAACTCTAGAGTCAAAGGGTCCTCATGCAGAGTGCTCTGCAGAAAGTGCCTAGTGTTTTAAACTCAGGAGGCTCCAGCTCAAGCACCTTCACTGACTGCATCTGTGGCAGAAAGGCATTGCAAAGAGACAGTCTCCAAGGTACGCCAGTGCCAAAACCAACATCTCAAGCTCCATCTGGAAGCCAATAGATAGGCAGATCAGAGTGGGATACCCCCATCTAAGCTTCCAAATCAATTTAAGGAGTAACCCTATGTAGGGTGCATTGCAATAGTCTAACCTCAAAGCATGCATGATGGTGCAAGGTCTGAGGGAAAACGTCATACTCTGCTGGCTCCACATAGATGGGGGTGGGTGGAGGGAAAGAGTGACTACAGATGCTTCTGGCAAAAAGATATGTTAGAAATGGAAAAGATACAGAGGCGGGCAACAGAAATGGTTAAGGGTATGGAATAATTTCCATCTGAAGAAAGATTTTAAAATTTGGGACTGTTCAGCTTGGAAGAGAGATGACTGGAGGAGGAGGGGGAAGATGATAGAGGTCTATAAAATCATGAATAGTGTTGAAAAAATAACCCATTATTTACCCATTCACATAACAAAAGGACCAGGGTCACCAAATGAAGGTTTAAAAACAAACATAAGGAAGTACTTCTTCACACAATGCAGGGTCAACCTGTGGAACTCATTGCCAGGAGGTGATGTGAAGGCCAAAAATATAACTGGGTTCAAAAAAGAATTAGATAAGTTCATGCAGGAAAGGTCCATCAATGGCTATTAGCCAAGATGGTCAGGGATAGAACTCATGATCTGAGTGTCCCTAAGCCTCTGGTAGCCAAATGATGGGACAAGGGAAGGACCACTTGTTAATTGCCCTGTTCTGTACATTCTCTTTGAATCATCTGGCCCTGCCCACTGGTGGAAGACAGGATACTGGGCTAGATGGGCCATTGATCTGACCCAGTATGACCATTCTTATCTAAAAGAACCTGTTGGTCTAACTAGGTTACCAAATTGCAAACTTGATTAACAAACAATGAACTGAACAGTCAACTTGACCTTCACTCAAGGGAGGCATTAATATAATCACAAATTCCATTTGCCTAACTGAATATACCTGCACAATTTCAGAGCAGCACGACTGACTTGGTTTACTGTCCTTGCTTTTCAAAGAGATGTGGGAGAGCAAGCTGGATTGTACTTTGTGCATCATCATCAAAACACTACTTGCTGATGGTTGTATGGCCACAACTAGGCACTGCAGGATTTGGGGGTAGGAAGAAGTCCTCTGTTTGCATGCAGTGTGAAATGGCAACTAAAGTAAAAATGGGTAAAAAAAAAATCTTTCCACTTTTCAGAATGTTTCTAGTGTTTGACCTATTTCCATATTAAAGAAAAACAATTTTTTTAAATTTCAGAAAACTTAGTTCCTAGTCTGAAGTGAAACTGGAGTCCTGAATGTCTTCTCTGATCTTGGTCCATCAGTAAAAGGGATTTCAGATGTATGTTCTTAACCAATGTTTTGATGGGGGTAACTTCCAATATGAATTCAGAGCTTTAATGTTTTGTCTCCATTAGTGTGTCCCCTTTAATAAAGTTTTAAATTAAGTAAGCAAAAATCAGGTCACAGAACTCTATAAATAAATTAGCCTCTTCACAGAAATGTTTCTTCACTTAGCAAGACTGCTGAGCGTATTGAATCAATGGATGATCAATAAACAGAAGTTGGGGTAATTCTTACTTAGGTCAATTGTCCCTTTCACAACAACGCCAGTGGGATGTTATTTCGATGTTGTCCTGTTATCAGAATGGTGCATCTTTTTTTGCTAAGAGTTTGAGTGTGAAAAAGGTGCATTTGCTGCAAGACATGTACGCATACTCATCCACTGCCACAAGATATATCCCACTGAAAAATCAACCAAGCAAAATTCAGCAGCGTTTATGGGTCAAGTTCTGCTCTCATAAAGACTGGTCTGAATTTGGAGTAAACTGGCATGAGCCAAAGCAGAGCTTGGCCCTCTGACTTAAAGGAAGAGACTTTTTTTTTCTTTTTTTTTTTAAAGCATAAATAGTCCTTGGCATTTAGCAGTGTATGGTGTCTGATTGCGCACATTAGCAAGTAACAACAAATTTGTTATGCAGTAATTTCTCTTCTGCGCTCCTTCCTTGCCCAGTTTGTCTCTTATGATGCAGTTAATCAAGTTTGCAATTTGGTGATCTAGTTAGACCAACAGGTGCTTTTAGATAAGAATGGTCATACTGGGTCAGATCAATGGCCCATCTAGCTCTGTCTTCCACCAGCGGGCAGGGCCAGATGATTCAGAGAGAATGTACAGAACAGGGCAATTAACAAGTGGTCCTTCCCTTGTCCCATCATTTGGCTACCAGAGGCTTAGGGACACTCAGATCATGAGTTCTATCCCTGACCATCTTGGCTAATAGCCATTGATGGACCTTTCCTGCATGAACTTATCTAATTCTTTTTTGAACCCAGTTATATTTTTGGCCTTCACATCACCCCCTGGCAATGAGTTCCACAGGTTGACCCTGCATTGTGTGAAGAAGTACTTCCTTATGTTTGTTTTTAAACCTTCATTTGGTGACCCTGGTCCTTTTGTTATGTGAATGGGTAAATAATGGGTTATTTTTTCAACACTATTCATGATTTTATAGACCTCTATCATCTTCCTCCCCCCCTCCAGTCATCTCTCTTCCAAACTGAACAGTCCCCACTTAGTAGAGCACAGGAACTGCCATACTGAATGCCATATCGGATCAGATCTAAGGTCCATCTAGTCTAGTATCCTGTCTCGGACAGTAGCCAGTGCTCCATGGTCAGAGGAAGGTGTAAGAAATCTGCAGTAGGCAGCTATGGGTTAATCTGCTCCTCACATTAAGTCTCATCCTGATCTCGAATAGAGATTGGGTTAAGCCCTGAAATATGAGGTTTAATGTCCCTTCCACAATGTTTGTTAGCATTAACTATTATACCTCCCTCCTTCAATGTCACCCTTCCCTCCTCTGGGCTTGTCTTGGCACAACCAAGATGGCGTACAGCTATTCTACAGGGAACCCCCTTACTCTGGAGATATTCCCTGTTGTGATGATCTGGCTGGTATCCAGTCACTGCAGTAGCATAAAGGGGCGCATGCAACCCAATTGTGGCCATTATTGTAAAACCTCGCTGTCAAGATTCATGTGTATTCTGGCAGTAGAGAAGAGGTTAATTGTAACAGCCCTGGAGCGTGTGACCCCATGACTGCAGCTCTAACAATTAAGCCCACTATAAAATGTCTCAAAATATTTCTTGTGACTTTCTCATCTTTGGGTTGGGGGGGGGAAGGTTACTCCCCTTGTATGCAAAAGAAAATAATAGCTCCAAGCAAAACTTTTCCAAAGGAGAAAGCTTCCTGACCATCTGTTTTTAACTGCATTAAAAACATCAGTTTTGCTGCCGAATATCAACAACATCCTTAGATATAATTTCATTCAAGGTTAAACTTTCATTTCCCTCACCCCCACCCAACCCGGCACCTGCTTGGAGCTGCAGTATTGTTCTGGTGTAAGCTGGTAGTTTTCCACTGTCTTTAAAATAGTTCAGAAGCTACATTTTTTCTTCAAAATATACAATTCATGACTTTCCAAATGGAGGGTCTCATTCTGTGTAGTACCCAGTACCTAATCCTGGTTGACTTGAGTGGGAGCTGCAGGTATTCAGCATCTCTCAGGATGAGATCCTGGATGCATATTTATTCAACTTGTCCAAGGAAAAGAAGTCCTTTAAAGTAACTGACCCCACCTCACCCCTACAGCCTCTTACAGAGATTAACGTTCAACCTCTCCTGTAGGTGTCAAAAATGCTGCCATGTTCATGTGAAGTCGTAAGAGAATGACTGCCCTGCACTTTCGATTACACACAGGGGTCCCATTAAGAAAATATTTTCAGGGACAATTCTTAAATAATATGTGGTTTTGGGGGCTGCAAATTCCCAGATGCTATGGGGAGAGGAATGTTATGAGCATCTTGGTGAATTTGAGGCAATTCTCTCCATAGAGGAGAAGGACAGAGAAAATAACTTTAATATTAAATTAGACACTTAATCATTAGCATCCTCTAAAAACCCTGATTACTTAAAAAATGTCCTGTATCTCAAAACTTTTCACCCTTCCCCCGCCACCAACTCCTTCACTTCTTCCCTTCCATCTCTAACTTCCTGTCTCAGCCAAAATGTTTACCCTGCTTTGCTACTCACCCACACCAAGGGTCCTCCTTGTATTTTTCCTGATACTGTTTTCCTCCTCTTCATTTGCACAGAGTGTGGACTCAGTCAGCACAAGGTTCTGGTAGCATGGCACTCAGTTGCACATAGAGGGTCTAGTTCATTATTGTATGCACTCTGCATTAGTGTAAATGACTATACAGGCACGGGGGAAAGTTGGTATAAGGAGCTACCAGATCAGAATGGTTTGTTTTGCACAGATATAGCTGACCGCACAAGGTGCAGAAAAACAATTAATTGGGTGTAGAAAAAAGTAAGGGATTCTCTTGAAATCCCAGAATTTAAAGTCATGGAATGATGTATTTTAATGGACTTCTCCTAATGGTATGCATTAGATATAGTCAGAAGACAGAACCAGCAAGCTTCAAGAGATAGTCAGAGGGGGGAATTTTTTATTATTTTTTTTAAACTAACCTGTCAAGGTTCCTTCCCCACTGAACTCTAGGGTACAGATGTGGGGACCTGCATGAAAGACCCCCTAAGCTTATTCTTACCAGCTTAGGTTAAAAACTTCCTCAAGGTAGAAACTTTGCCTTGTCCTTGAACCCTATGCTGCCAACACCAAGCGTGTTAAACAAAGAACAGGGAAAGAGCCCACTTGGAGACGTCTTCCCCCAAAATATCCCCCCAAGCCCTACACCTGCTTTCCTGGGGAAGGCTTGATAAAAATCCTCATCAATTTGTACAGGTGAACACAGACTCAAACCCTGGGATCTTAAGAACAATGAAAAAGCAATTAGGTTCTTAAAAGAAGAATTTTAATTAAAGAAAAGGTAAAAGAATCACCTCTGTAAAAATCAGGATGGTAAATACCTTACAGGGTAATCAGATTCAAAACATAGAGAATCCCTCTCGACAAAACGTTTAGTTACAAAAAGACACAAAAACAGGAATATACATTCCATTCAGCACAGCTATTTTACCAGCCATTAAACAAAAGAAATCTAACGCATTTCTAGCTAGATTACTTACTAACTTTTTACAGGAGTTCTGAGCTGCATTCCTGATCTGTTCCCAGCAAAAGCATCACACAGCCAGACAGACCCTTTGTCCCCACCAGCTTTGAAAGTAACTTGTCTCCTCATTGGTCATTTTGGTCAGGTGCCAGCAAGGTTATCTTTACAGGTGAAAGGGTTTTGCCTCTGGCCAGGAGGGATTTAAAGGTGGTTACCCTTCCCTTTATATTTATGACAAACCTTTAAGGTATTTTTATTGTGAATGCCCCTTGCAGTCAGGTTAGAGGGGGCATTCAGAACAGAAATCTAAGTTTAACTTCATTTGTATATTTCCTTTGTAATTTACTGTTAACATCTTGCGTCTTGACAGAGAGATAATTTCCTCTCCCTGTGCCTTTGGCTTCATTGACTTATTTTGCCACTAGACCCTTTTTCCTGGCTGGGTCCATTCTTTCATTTAACCCAAGTTACCCAACACTGCGAGGAAAGGTTAAACTACTGCTTCTAGTCTTTCTGTACCATCATCTTAAGGCGTACCCACTGCCAGAGAAAACTCACAGTTCAGGGGCTTGTCTATCATGTGCCTCTCTTCTGGTTGTAAGGATCCAGCCTAAAAGCAGCACGTGCCAGTGAAAACAGATTCAGACCACAGTGACAGTACAATGGAAATCTTGGGTAACTCCTTTCAACTTCAACGGAGTAAGTCCAGATTTGTACCAGTGTAACAAAGCAGAACTTCACTCTTTCTTTGTTCTAATGCAGAGGAACAAATTTACAATGATTTTTTCCTCCCTTTTCACTCAAAATGATACTTAAAACCCAGATAAATATTCAGAAGTTTGAGACACTAAGAATCCACGTTGGAAGGATTTGGGTTTATATCTACTTTTAACAAACATTTGTTCTTAATAGCCCTCCATGGAATTCAAATTTCTAAGATAGCTGCTTATTTTCTTTCCTTATCTGGAAAAGGGTGGCAAGGAATTTTGCTGTCCAGTAGGCCTTTCCACAAAGCCCTTTGCAAAACACCAGGTATTCTCCCCAGGTCAGAAATAAGGGCAGTCCAGGCCTGGTACAATATGGCTTCCTGCACATCATGATTGAGGTGCATCATCAAAGCTGTATGTAGGCCCATAATTGACTAGGGTGTGTATGGAGGGCAAGGGAACACCAGTGTGTAGGTAAGTATATGGATGTTCTGTCACAGCGGTATGAAAGTGTTCAGCATATCTCCTAGTTCTCAGTCTCACTTGCATGAGCACAAAGTATTTATTTATTTTTAAGAAAGAAGCGGAGCCCAAACAAAAAGCCTGGTGCCTGCAATATAGACACATGCCTGCACAACAGTCTAGAGCACTGCTTCTCAAGCTATCTGATGTGGGGGACCAGCAATTTTTTTTTCCAATGTGTGCGCAGACCAGCAGCCAATGGCTCACGGACCAGCACCGGTCCACGGACCACCACTTTGAGTAGCACTGCTCTAGAAGGCTTATTAATACTCCCAGATCAATTAAGTACTAGGAACTACTCCACCCCCGGTCCCCCCTTATTTAATTGCATCAGCTGTTCATGAACTGAGAGTGGGGCTTTCTCCTCACTTAAGAAATTGTTTCCTGGGAACAGGACTCTGATCTGGAGTCAATCTAGTGTGGCCCTCCCTCATTCCTTAATCAGAGGCTCCCACCTCCTCCCCCAGCCCCTCTGCCTTGGAGAGTCTGCCAGCCCATTCGGAAGCGTAAGGACACTTATGAATGGCAACATACTGCAGTTCTAACATTGTGACTGCTGACAGAGGTGGGAGACAGACTTTGCAGAGTCTGATGAGAGGTGCACAAAACCTGAACCAAATAATAAATTACATGACATCAGGAAGGTTTGGGCTGGCTCTGAGTTCAGAGCCATGGTCCCAGAATTCTAGCACTTTATTAATGATGTATTAATTTTATTACATGATTTTTTTATACAACTACATTTTTGTGGGAAGATGCGAGAGTTGTTTTTATCCAATGAAGTGACATCACTGCTATAAAACAAGGGGTCGTAATGTCACAGCTGGTAAATCTTGAAACAATCATAACAAAATATTTTTGTGTTGCCAGTTCAAAAGCTCTGCATTGCTAAAGAAGTTTGCACTGAAATGAAACTGCCCAAGATAGTTGGCTCAAGGTTTTTCTGATGAGAAAACCCATCTTTCCATGGATAAATTCTGAATAGGATTTGATATCAAGATGGGATTTCTAGAAATCAAAACTGGCACGTTCATTAGCAGTGAAAACAACCATACTAATGGCATCACTTCATGAAAGATCAGCATCAGAGACTGTAGCCCACTTCCATCCAGCTCTAATGCTGGGAACAATCAAAGGCAGAGCTATATTATTACTGCATTGAATATGTTCTTTACAGTTTTCAGAGTATAGATGTTTTTCTTTGTGCATGTCTGTGAAGTGCTGGTGAATGGTGCCAGTCTATTTCATGACTGAGATTGGTGAGGGAAGGGCCACAGAACCGAGACATTAACAGAGTACGGGGGACAAAAGAGAACAGCAGGGATAACTGCAGGTCACAGGACCAAAGTGAGGGAACCAGAAAGGAACACTGAGCAAAGAACCTCAGACAACACTCACTACTATGAGAAGAGTTGAAAGAGATAGTGGATGCAGCACAGAGGAACTGCCCTCATGTGTGCACAAACAAACAAGTGATGGGAAAAAGGTCCTGTGACGGGGTGTGCATACCCCACACTAGCCACGACAGGGTTAAACCCACATTATGGACAGCAGAAGTCCTGCTCCCTAGGCCAGACTGGGCATGCTCCAGATGATGCAGCAGTTCAAAGGGAGGGAGCCCAGCTCATTTGGGGCTAGATTTTGGAGGGAAGGACCTGTACGGGGAGCTCCCACTGAGGACCCTGTCTGCAGAGACCAGAGGACCCAAGGACATGCTTGGACCCCTGTGACCAATGGAGCCTCAGGAAGTAACCTGTGCGGTGGAGCCTGGAGACCCCAAAGCCTCATGGACTGCCACACGAGACAGTGGTAGGAAGTAACCCAGGGAGGGTAATGGCGTCGTATCTCCTACCCAGGTAAGCTCAGTGTGTTTTGGTGGGATTCCCCACTGAGCCAGTAGTGGACCACTCTGCCACTGCTAGGGCTCTGGGTCGTGGACTGGAGGAGTTGGGTGGGCCTGGGCCCCCCTGCCTGGGCTGCCAGTGCCCCGACCCCTTTGCTGGTGACCGCTTGGGTTCTGGCCATTAGGCCCCACTGCCGCTCTGCAAAGGGCTGCTCTGTTGACTCTGGCCGCTAGGCCCCGCCGCTATTACCTTTGCTCTGGTCCTTAGACCTTGGGGTAGTGAGGTTGGTGATAGACAAGCAGACTTAATAGCGGTGTCCACATACTCCCTGCACCCCCTTTTTGGGACAGGGTGTGCATACACTGCCACAGGCCCCATCACTGTAAAAAAAACAAAAAAAAAACACATTTAGCTTCTTCCTCCTGGACTTATAGATGGCCACTCTGGCCAATGCCAGGAGGAGGCTGAGGAGAAGTCTTTGGATTTTTTTGGTGCGATGGGTGAACAGCATGCAAGAAAACAGGTATGGGGGAGATGTACTGCAGAATGGGCAAACATGAGCTTCTCAGATACTTTCTCCTGCCAATGCACCTCAACCTGGCATTGGAGGAGTTACTTGAAAGGGAAAGTTTAGCCTCCAAGGCATCATCTGTCCAAGTCTTGTCCTTTCTGCTGAGCTTACCAACAAGGGGACCAGTTATGAGGATGGTTTTGTGATACTGCCATCTACCTACTGCAGATATTGAATTCCACCACCAGATTCAAACCAGATCCTTATAGGTCTACAGCTTCTTATCTCATTACCAAAGTCTGAACCATCTAGTCCTCCTAAAATTCTGTTTCTGACTAAAGCTCAGCTTCTGAGATTAGAAATTTTCTGGAAATCATTGACACTATATCTACATTAGAAAAAAAAAGTCACATTCAACCTTGAATAGCTCAGACTCCTAGAAAAGCCTCCAAAGATCGCGCAAAACCATATTTCCTGTAGGATTTAATGTTCCAGCTCAATCAATCTGCAAAATCATGGCTAATTATTAAACAGGCAGGAATACTACTGGAGAAATTTCAACATGACCCAAAGGAGGAAATGTGCAGTAATTACCCTCACTCAAAAAAAAAAAAACAAAAAACCAACCCTTTATGTGGAAGACAAAAGGCACTGGAGCATTTAACTTTAGGGGCAATCCCGGCTGCCTGAAGAACAGAGGGGAACATTCGAAAGCAGGATGGTATTGCTGCCACTCACTGTCCTTTTAAACCTTAACTGTGTGATCTCACTGGAGTTAATGGTGCTCATCACTCCACAGCATTAGAGCCAGTTTGTGTTCCCCACAGACCTCCATCTGCTGAGTCTCTTTTTAATTCTTCTAAGTTTTGATATCATAATGGTGAAGCTAGTGCTAAGAGACACTGAAAATTTGTCAGTTTGGATGGAATTTAAGTACCCAAAGCTGGGCAGCTGAGAAGTCCTCCTTACTCCTTTTGATGGGGCTATGTTCTGCTCCTGTCCTCTGATGCCCCAGAAACTGCTATGACCCATTTTTGTCTTGTGGGCAGGCTGTATTTTATTCTAAACCCATCCTTCAACACCAGTACCGTGCAACCTCAGTTTTAACTTCCGCTTCTTTCAGCCCTTCTTGTTAGGGCCCTAGGAGGAGAGGAGGCCTCCCTCTCTCTAGGGAGCACCTTTATTCCAGGCTCAGTTAGCCCTGTCCTCCTCCCTCTAACATTTCCTTCCTGGCTTCTTCTCAGATGGGCCAGCTGAGGGCTAATTAGTTGCTTACCTCCCCAGCCTCTCCTCCTGATTAGCTAGTTATTCAATCAGCTGTTAGTGGGGAAACCAATTGAGGCTACAGTGATCAGAGTGCTGACTCACCTGCCAGACCTTAGCATCCTGTCACTCTCCTATTCCTGATCCTTTTCCAACAAACTACTCTTTCTCCCTTCACCTGAAGTCTTGTAGTTCTTATCTGGATCCTGTCAGAGTAGCAAATCAGTTTGTATGAGACCCTTGAAGTGCAGACAGAGTCAGGATCCAGAAGTTTACTTTCTTTCCTTATAAACTTAAATGCTCTGTACAAAGTCTTCCTCTCGTATCAAGACCTTGGTATGTCAGGTACTGTACATAGACCCAGGAAGAGCAATTTCCCCCCTCTCCAAGAGCTTACAGTGTAAATAGGCAAGACAAAAGGGTCAGAGGAAGGAAGCATCATTATCCCTCTTGTACAGCCAGGGAAATGAGGCACAAAGAGGGTAGGTCATAGACAAAGTTTGTGTCAGAGCTAGGAAAGGAACCCCAACCTCTCAAGTCCCAGTCCAATGGCTTAACCATAAGCCCATTCTTGTTCTCAACACATTTCCTCTCCTCTGGCAGGAATGTTCATGGGGAAGAGGAAAATGTGGGCATCATGACCCACCTTGCATATTTGAGATAATTCTGCCTAGTGGATACACTTCAAAGGAGGATTATCAATTTAAATACTGCATTTTCTAAAACTAATAAGCTCTAAAGTCTAACTTTTAAAAGATATTTAGGCATTGCTGCTCTCGGCATTGAAAGCCAAGCTGATTTAAGACCTAAATCTCACTTGCAAAAGGGTGTTAGGGATTTAAGAGCTTAAATCCCATCAACTGTCAATGGTATTTAGGATCTTAAGTGCCTAAATCACATTTGAAAATAAGATTCAGATTCCTAAATCAGTTAGGGTTTGCAATGCTGAGAGCAGCAGTGCCCAAATATCTAAAATTGTGGACCTCAGACCCTATGATAAGCTCTGATACACAGATCTGTGTATCAGCCAGCTGCCCTCAGCCCAGGTAAGTTTGTTTTCTGAAAAGAAAGTGGGGGAAGACATGGTTACTTCAATACAGCAGGATATTCAGAAGAAGCAAAAGAATATTTAGTTTCAAAAGGCCATTCTCCTAGTATAACAGTATTACACTGTATTAGAAAATATACCCCTTGATCTGTTACATATTTTAAAAAAATCTGAAGTTGTGCAAAATAGCTAAGACATATGGGAGTCGGGACATTGAGCCTCTAAACAATGCCCTTTTCGTCAGTATCCACAATGGGTTTTCACAAAGCTGTTTGGAAAATGCCTGGCTATTTCTGTTCTAGAGCAATTCAGTCATGGAAAGTTTTCCATGTACCACAGCAAGGCCATAGAGCAAACAATTTATCATTGCACGAACTGAGCTTGCACAATAAAAACAAACAGGGAGTGATACATGACAAAACCTTGAAAGCAGCATTTTCGTTCTTAATTACCTGGTTAGAAGCTCTCTGTGGAGCAGTTTGTGGGGGCTGATAACTTTCCTGTTTAGAGAGTGAGAATAACTGTGACCATAAAGCAAATTTTGTGTGGACTCTAATCTTGGTTTTCTGAGGGGGTGGCTATCAATGGATTTTTCCTCTGGAGTTTCTGTTTCTCTATATAGAAAAACAGAAATAATCCATTTCATTTTCTTTTAAGACAATCCTACATGACTTAGCTGCTTCCTGTGTGGTAGATTTGGTGCTGAAGATAAAGGGATTAATTCTCTGTTATATTAATGTCCCTTTATGCCATGCAGGCACCATAAGGGGCCTTGAAGTGGGAAGAACAAACCCCCTCAGAATACCTTCTCCACAAAAGGCCTCCCTCGATGGTGTAGAACTGGCCTAAGGCCTAGACACTGTTGGTCCCACTCCCAGCCTTCAGTTCAAAGGACAGATCGAGGGTGGGGCAATAGAGCTCTACACTATAGTTACTCTCTGCTTCTCAGGATTATAGGGCTGTTGGACGCAGAATGTAAGGGTATGTCTAAACTGCCCAAATTACAGCATGGCTGCGCTGGGACATGGGTAGTGTAGACATGCTTTATCACTGGGGGAGAGCTCTCCCAGCAATTTAAAAAAACAAACAAAAAAACCCACCCACTCTGAGGTAGCGATGGTGCTCCCGGTGATAAACCATGGTCCGTATTGGTGCTTTTCAGTGCTAAAACTTTTGTCACTTGTGGGGTGGTATATTTTTCACACCCATGGACAAAAGTTTTATCGCTGAAAGTGGCAGTGTAGACACTGCCTAAGTTAGAGCAGTTCTAACTTTTACTGGGGCACAGACAGGCCTCTGCCTGGCCCCAGAATACAGGGAATGCAAATGGGGCTTGCCCAGCTCCACACTCCTCTCCAAAAAGAAGTCACCTACTACAGGACAGGCCCAACAAAGATAACAGAACACCACTAGCCATCAACTTCAGCCCCCAACTAAAACCTCTCCAACTCATCATCAAGGATCTACAACCTATCCTGGAGGATGACCCATCACTCTCACAGATCTTGGGAGACAGGCCAGTCCTTGCCTACAGACAGCCCCCCAACCTGAAGCAAATACTTACCAGCAACCACACACCACACAACAAAAACACTAACCCAGGAACCTATCCTTGCAACAAAGCCCGTTGGCAACTGTGCCCACATATCTATTCAGGGGACACCATCATAGGGCCTAATCACATCAGCCACACTACCAGAGGTTCGTTCACCTGCACATCTACCAATGTGATATATGCCATCATGTGCCAGCAATGCCCCTCTGCCATGTACATTAGTCAAACTGGACAGTCTCTACATGAAAGAATAAATGGACACAAAACAGACGTCAAGAATTATAACATTCTAAAACCAGTCGGAGAACACTTCAATCTCTCTGGTCACTCAATTACAGACCTAAAGGTCACAATATTACAACAAAAAGACTTCAAAAACAGACTCCAACGAGAGACTGCTGAATTGGAATTAATTTGCAAACTGGATACAATTAACTTAGGCTTGAATAGAGACTGGGAGTGGATGTGTCATTACACAAAGTAAAACTATTTCCCCATGTTTATTTCCCCAACACCACCACTGCTCCTCAGACGTTCCTGTTAACTGCTGGAAATGGCCCACCTTGATTATCACTACAAAAGGTTTTCTTCCCCCTCCGCCCCCGCTCTCCTGCTGGTAATAGCTCATCTTAAGTGATCACTCTCCTTACAGTGTGTATGATAACACCCATTTTTTCATGTTCTGTGTGTATATAAATCTCCTCACTGTATTTTCCACTGAATGCATCCGATGAAGTGAGCTGTAGCTCACGAAAGCTTATGCTCAAATAAATTGGTTAGTCTCTAAGGTGCCACAAGTACTCCTTTTCTTTTTGCGAATACAGACTAACACGGCTGCTACTCTGAAACGCCTCTCCAAGTGGCTTGCGCTGCTCCAATAACAGCAATGGAGTCACTGAGAATCAGGTGCAATATTCACAGGTGACACATTAAGACCTTTCCATGCATTCTTTTGGTTTTGTCATCCCATCTTCACTGAAATATCCAGGAAAGGGCCATCTTTTATCCCATCATAAACATTATCTGATACTTAAGACTTCGTCAAAGCAGCACACACACTGGACCAAACCCAAAGTATCTCACCCAATTATGATGCGGTTAGTCCCAATGGAAAATATGCTGGTGGAATGTTTACTACTGCTGGGTGAAAGGGGGTGGTATTCCTGACATTTTGTTCCTGTCGTATCAAACCATGTTTTGTAAATGTGCCTTCAAATTATTATTTTCTCACCAAGAGTCCTTTGGATATTCAAAAATAGGGATGTTACTTATTCCCACACATTCAGCATCTCCATGTCACACACAGATAATTTCAGTTAGTAGAAAAAACAAGGAGTACTTGTGGCACCTTAGACTAACCAATTTATTTGAGCATAAGCTTTCATGGGCTAAAGCCCACTTCATCAGATGCATGCCAGTTAGTAGGTAAGCTATTCCACTAAACCTACAGGAAACAATATCTGAAAGAGCAAAACTGTCTATGACTTAAAGCTACATACAGTGTCAAAGATGATGGCAAGCTGGAAGCACACACTTAGTACAGGGTAGTCTATCTTGCTGTAGTGAAGGTGCTTATGTTTAATTTTATGTATTTATTTCGGTAAAAGAGCAGACTGTGTTTTCTAACAAGCCATGAACAGACTATGAATACTAGGCATTTCAGGAGCATCTTTCATCCAGAGAGCTGAAAACACTTCAAGTCAATCCCTCCTCCCTGTCAGGTCATTCATGATCCCCATTTGAAAGGACTGGAAGCTGAGGCAGCAAAAGTTTAGGTGATTTGCAGGAAACCAGAAGCAAAGCCACGAGTAGAACCCAGGAGTCCTCAAATGTGTTTCTTTTCTCTAACCACAGTATCAAATGCATCTTTTATAAAAGGAGGGCAAAACCAAAACACACACACACACACAATTTCTATGTGGAACGGCCCTCAAACTCCACGGTCACAAGGAAATACACAAACCATTACTGCTGAGCAAATATTAAAACATTTGGAGATTGTTTGACTAAAAATCCAAAAGGCTTATGTTGTGTTATCCTGATTTCCAGAAGTAAGGGTAGCACTTCAGCTTTTGAAGATTATTCTAAACAGAACCTTCAAATATTTGGAGATAAGAACGGTCACTGTGAAAACACAAGAGAATCTACAAAGCGCATCATGACTGATTTTGTCCAATTAGGGTTTTAAGAAAAATGGTAGAAACATACCCTTGTGGGTCATTTCTAACCTGGCCTTCCTAACACAGAGTAATATTGGAGTCTAAATCCAGGAGAGCAAAAGTCAGCTTGTGGCTTCACCAAAGTGCCTTCACTCTGGCTAGTCTCCAGAGGGCAATCTCTTGCATTAGACTCATGGAGTGGTAAGGTAATTTTTCATTAAACAGTTTTAAAAAACTGCTTGGAAAAGCACTAGAGGGAACAATCCCACACTGGCCCTTGGTTTATTTGTTTGTGATCATGAACCTGAGTACCCACTTCATGATTCTTCAATGGAAGAATTCAGCATCACTGTCCATTATCCCTGCCTTTGGTCTGATGATTAAAGTCTTGGAAAACATATCCTCCTGAGCAGTTTCTGTTTCGGAAGCTTATTGCAGCATGTTATAATGAGGTTGGTGACCTGTACCTTCCCCCAGAGAGCTCAATGCCCCTTTATTCCAATCCTTGGTTGTTCAGTTATGCTAAATTTATGGATGCCTTTGCATAAAGTTAATAGACTCATTGAGCCAGATCTTCAGTTGGTGCAAATCAGCTCCATGAAGCGAAGCTAAATTGTAGCAGCTGAGGAGCTGGCTTTACAGATCAATTATTTGCATTTCATCATTTTTGTTTTTTTAATAATTGTGATGTGTTGTCACAGGTGATGGAAAAGCCACACCATGTCACTTGTGACAAAACACCTATTGATTTCCACAACTGCCCCATGTACGCATCTAAAAGGAAAACTACATTATATATAAGCAAAAGAACAAATGTCACACCAGTGTTAATCTGAAGTATTTCCATTGACTTTACTGGAACAGCTCCAATTTATGCAGGTGTCTGATTTAGTCCATTGCTATAGTAAAGACTATGACAGCCATTTCTTGTGAACATTGCTCTAACAGGTTTCAGAGTAGCAGCCGTGTTAGTCTGTATTCGCAAAAAGAAAAGGAGTATTTTCAAACCCTGAACAAATGGGTTTGAATGAACAGGAATGTGAGGAAGACATTCTCACACTTGCTTCTAAAAATGTGCTACAAAAATTACAAGCAAAGCAGACCATTCATGTAAACCCCTGCACATGGGCCTACAAATCAGTATTTGTTCTGTTTTTATGGACAAATTCAAGGCAGATAGAGTGTATGCAGATAGCGTGCCACCAATGTCGGCAGACACAGGACTTTTAGAAGCCTGGTTTAAAAATAAAAACACTCGGCAAAGCCCTGACAAAGGATTTTTAAAGTGTATTGTACAATATTAGTTTCCTCTTTCCTCGCCAAGTTAGGATCTACATGGCAGATCCCAGCTGTAAATTCTGGTTTCCGTACATGCCTTTTAGGCAATCTCTAGACTATGAAAAGACATTGTGCTTTAAGATGTGTTAGCAAACACATTGTAACCAGCATGATGTACACAAGATTATGCACCCATGGGGGTTGATCAAGACCAGCTGACTCTTTTAAAACACAATTTATCCTATTGACATTAGGTGCAAAGTCAGCTATAATATTGTGTGAGTTGTGAGCCAGTAGATTTTAAAACATAGCATATTTTCCTACTTTAGCCATGGCCTCAGATAAAAGTACACGTGTGGGAGACAGAACACTGGAGTTGAGATCCACTCTGTGGTTCTGAAAGGAGGATGTTGGCCTTATGTTTTGTTTAGCACCAGCAGTGTGCGGAACGGTGTTCAAAACGCAAAGACCAAAACAATACCTGCCCCCAAAATCTTCCATTCAAGCATACAAACACAGAGGAGACACAACTATTTTAATTTGTTGTTATGAACTCACTGCTTGGGGGGCATAGGGAAGAAGTGAGTTTTTAGAAAGGATTTAAATAATACAACAAGGCATAGATTATCCAACAAGTTTATGGAATACATTTAAATCAACTTTTTATTACAGAAGGTGGATAAAGCAACTAGGGGAGATGCTGTTTTAGATTTAATTCTGACAAATAGGGATGAACTGGTTGAGAACTTGAAGGTGGAAGGCAGTTTGGGTGAAAGTGATCATGAAATAAGAATTCACAATTCTAAGGAACAGTAGGAGGGAGAATAGCAGAATAAAGACAATGGACTTCAAGAAGGCAGACTTCAGCAAACTCAGACAACTGGTAAGTAAGATGCCATGGGAGACAAGTCTAAGGGGGGGTGGGTTGGGGAGGAGTCCAGAAAAGTTGGCAGTTTTTTAAAAGATACAGTACTAAGAAAACATGCACAAACTATTCAAATTCTTATCTTTCCTATGTATCATAGTAAGAGGCCACCCTGGCTTATTCAAGAGATCTCAAATGATCTGAAACTCAAAAAAGAGTAACACAAAATGTGGAAATGAGGTCAGATTACGAATGAAGAATGTAAAAACCAACATAAGCATGTAGGGATAAAATTAGAAAAGCCAAGGCACAAAATGAGATTGAACTAGTTTGGGATGTAAAAAATTAAAAAAATAAAATAAAAAAACTTGACAAATTCATTAGAAGCAAGAGGAAAACCAAGGACAGGGTAGACCCTTTACTCAATGAGGAGGGAAAGACAAACAGAAAATGCAGCAGTGGCAGAAGTGTTAAATGCCTCTTTTGCTTCAGTTTTCACCAAAAAGGTTAGCAGTGATCGGACAACTAAGACAGTGAACATCAATGGGGTACAATCTAAGATCTTGTCTCACTGCCACTTTACAGCGCTGCAACTTTCTCGCTCAGGGATATGTTTTAAAAAAAAAAACCCACACACCACACCCCTGAGCACCGCAAGTTTCAACGCTGTAACGTGGCAGTTGACAGCGTGCACCAGCGCTGGTAGCACCTCCCCGAGGGGAGAAGTGGTTTTTTTTGTTTTGTTTTGTTTCTTTTACAGCACTGGGAGAGCTCTCCCCCCAGCACTGGTGCCGCGTCTACACAGCCATGTTAACGCCCTGCCACAGCAGTGCTTTAAGGTTGCTAGTGAAGACATACCTTGAGGCTAAAATAGGAATAGAACAATTCAGCAGGGCCTAATGAAGTACATCCTAGACTACTTAAGGAACTGGCTGAAGAGATCTCTGAGCCATTAGTGATTATCTGTGAGAACTAGTGGAGGATGGGAGAGATCCCAGAGGACAGGAAAAGGTCAAATATAGTACTTATCTATAAAAATGGGGAATATGGTCAATCCAGGGAATTATAGACCAGTCAGCTTAATTTCTGTACCTGGAAAGATAATGAATCAAACAATCAATCTGTAAGCATCAAGAAGAAAATAAAGTGATAAGTAACAGTCAAGAACAAATCATGTCAAAAACCAACCCAGGTTTGGTTTGACAGGCTAACACTCCTTGTGGATAGGGGGAAGTAGTAGATGTGATATTTTGGTCAGGCTTTTAATACTATCTCACATGACCTGCTCATAAACTAGGGAAATATAGCTTAGATCAGGGGTCGGCAACCTTTCAGAAGTGGTGTGCCGAGTCTTCATTTATTCACTCCTAATTTAAGGTTTTGCGTGCCAGTAATACATTTTAACGTTTTTTAGAAGGTCTCTCTCTATAAGCCTATATATTATATAACTAAACTATTGTCATATGTAAAGGAAACAAGGTTTTCAAAATGTTTAAGCAGCTTCATTTAAAATTAAATTAAAATGCTGATCTTATGCCGCCGGCCCGCTGAGCCCGCTGCCAGCCTGGGGTTCCGTTCACCTAGGCCGGCAGCAGGCTGAGTGGGACCTGTGGCCAGGACCCTGGCTGGCAAGGGGCTGGCAGCCAGAACCCCAGACCAGCAGCAGGTTAGAGTAGACTGGGTACCTACCTACATAGAGTGGGTACCTACCTTCTCCCTGGTTCTAGCCTATTCCCTTCCTCTCTCTCTCTGCACTGAGCTGAGGGAGGGAGTGCACTGAGCATAGGGCTGGGGGTGAAGGAGCAGGGTGGGGGTTGGGGTGTAGCGTCTGGCCAGGAGCTAGAATGAGGGAGGGGGCTCGGGTTGGGGTTTGGGTGTGGAGTGCTTACAAGGGCAGCTCCCATTTGGTGCAAGAGGTGCAGGTGGGAATGTGGGGGGTGCAAGAGTCAGGGCATAGGGTGTGGGGGGCTGCGTATGTGTGGGGGGTACTGGAGTCAGGGCAGAGGGCTGGGGGCATGTGTGGGTGGTGCTGGAGTCAGGGCTGAGGTCATGGGATGGGTGCAGGGGTCAGGGCAGGAGGCTGGGTGTGTGTGAGGGGGGTGCAGGGATCAGGGCAGAGGGCTGGGGATGTGGACTAGGGTCCTGGGGGTGCTCCCAGCCCCCTGCCCAGAGCGGCTCAGTGGGTGGGGCTGGAGGGGATATGCCCTGATTCCACACACCCCCTTCCCCAAGGCCCTGTCCCCACCTCTTCTCCACCTTCTCCCCGGAGCAGCGAGCATGCTCAAGCTCTGCTTCTCCCCCTCCCTCGCAAGGGCCATCAGCTGATTGGCGGCAGGGAGGGAGAGGAGGAGGGGGCAGGAACCCAGCACGCTGAGGGAAGAGGCGGGGGAGGGGAGAGCTTGTCTGCCCTGCAGCAGCAGCCGGCAGGACCAAGCTTCTTCACCCTGCCCCCACGGGAGGGGCGGGGAGTGGAGAAGAGTGGGCGGGGTGGGCAGGATTTTTAATGGCATGCTGCTGCCTGCCGGCGTCCCAGCCGCCAGCCCAGCTCAGCCCAGAGCCGGCCTAGGTTTGGCAGCAGGCTGAGCGGAGCCGGCGGCTGGGACCCGGCAGGTAGCAGCGTGCCATTAAAAATCTGCTCGCATGCCGTCTTTGGCACGCGTGCCATAGGTTGCTGACTCCTGGCTTAGATGAACCTAGTATAAGGTGGGTGCGTAACTGGTTAGAAAACCATACTGACAGTAGTTATCAATGGTTCTCAGTCAACCTGGAAGAGCATATCAAGTGCAGTCCTGCAAAGATCTATCCTGGGTCCAGTTCTATTCAATATCTTCACAAATGATTTGGATAATGGCATAGAAAGGACACTTACAAAGTTTGCAGACGATACCAAGCTGGAAAGGGTTGCAAGTGCTTTGGAGGCCAGGATTAGAATTCAAAATTATCTTGACAAACTGGAGAAATTGCCTGAAATAAGTAGGATGAAATTCAAAATGGACAAATGAAAAAAGTATTACCCTTAGGAAGGAATAATTCATTGAGTAAATACAAAATGGGAAATGACTGCCTAGAAAAGGATCTGGTGTCAGGAGCTTAATGTGGATCACAAACTTAAAAAAAATACAAGTCAAAAATGTAATAGCTGTTGCAAAAAAAAAAAAAGCAAACATCATTCTGGGATGTATTAGCAGAAATGCTGTAAGCAAGACAGGAAAAGTAGTTCTTTTACTCTACTCAGGATTGATAAGGCCTCACCTGGAGTACTGTGTCCAGTTCTGGACAGCACACTTAGGGCAGGATATGGACAAACTGGAGCAACTCCAGAGGCGAGCAACAAAAATGATTAAAGGTCTAGAAACATGAACTACGAGGAAAGATTGAAAAACATGAGTTTGTTTAGTCTGGAGTAGAGAAGATCGAGTGGAGACATAATAGTCTTCAGGAATGTAAAAGGTTGTTATAAAGAGGAGGATAAACTGTTCTCCTTATCCACGGACGACAGGACAAGAAGTAGTGGGCTAAAATTGCAGCATGAGTGGTTTAGGTTAGACATGAGGAAAGCTTCCTGGCAGAGTAGTTAAACACGGGAACAAATTACCTAGGGAGGTTATGGAATCTCCATTAATCCAGGCTTTTAAGAACATGTTAGACAACCACCTGTCAGGGATGGTCTAGATCAGTGCTACTCAAAGTGGTGGTCCACGGACTAGTGCCGGTCCGCGAGCCATCGGCTGCCAGTCTGTGTGCACATTGAGAAAAAAAAATTGCCAGTCCCCCACATCAGATAGCTTGAGAAGCACTGGTCTAGATAACATTTAGTCCTGCCTCAGTGCAGGGGACTGGACTAGATGACCTATTAAGATTACATCTAGTCCTACATTTCTAGGATTCTATTGTGCGTTTGCAAGTAATTTCCCCACTCTGTGCCTCTGTTTCTCAATAGAGAGGCTTAACTCCTCATTGCTGGTAAAAAGAAAAGGAGTACTTGTGGCACCTTAGAGACTAACCAGTTTATTTGAGCATGAGCTTTCGTGAGCTACAGCTCAGTGAGCTGTAGCTCACGAAAGCTCATGCTCAAATAAACTGGTTAGTCTCTAAGGTGCCACAAGTACTCCTTTTCTTTTTGCGAATACAGACTAACAGGGCTGTTACTCTGAAACCTGTCATTGCTGGTAAAGTGCTTTGAGATCCCTAGAAGGAAAACATTAATGAAATGCAAGTCCTACTCATAAGATTTCATCTAACTAGCCTTCCCCATACAGTAGCAGACAGGTGGATACATCACAAAGTTGTTTTCATTTTGTGGGAGAGGAGCTGTACAATGTCCCAAGCTGATTCAAACATGAAAGGATGTGGGGAAGGGAGGAGGAAAAAACAACTGGAAGTTCTAGCTTATTTCTCCCCTTTCCTCCACAGGCACGTTTGCTAAGCCATAGTGCAAAACTAAACCTTGGTGGGGTGCGTGGGCTCTTTCTATCTAAGAGTGCAATGGTCCTGTGGGGAAAGGAAAGGGAAGACAAGGAAGCATATTTCTCTGAACACTCACAGGATTCCACACTGGGTGCTCTGTGGTACATTTTTCTACACATTTCTAGGAGAGGCTACAAATTTGTCCAAGCTCATTTATGCAATGTTCAGTGCAAATTACTATGCATAGCGCCAACTGCCTGATTGGTTTTACCAACATCATCTGGTTTAAATCTACTGGTACCTTCTGGAGGCTGGTCAAAAAAATCAAAATGCAGGATCCTTCCTCTTTGTTGTTTTTATTATTATTTTAAAACTTTCATCTCCTCTGGGAATTCACTGTGGTTGAAAGAACTGCCACTGTGAAACCAAACTACATCATTTATAAAATCAGATTCACTGCATTCTCCATTTCCTTCTTGAGAACCACAGCTTAATTATTAAATCAAGAGGAAATTCATAAGGATATTGTGCTAATTAATTTGAACTTCCTCTCACTGTTTTAACAACTGCAGAGCTGAACTGGCCTGTCATTGATACTAGTGTCTGCATGCTTAACAAATGACATGCAATGGCTCTAAGAAAAAAAAAACAAAAAACTGCCATCACATTGTGTGTGTAACCAATATAGTTTTTTGCTTTAATGGACATACAGGCACTAATAATCACGTTAGCCTGATGGACTCCATGAAACCTTAGTAACTTTTACTAGACCATGAAGGCAGCTTGGACTGTAGTAGGATGTAAAACAAAATTTAAGTGTTTTCAGGTGTTGATTTATAGCAAAACTTCCAATGGCAACAAGCATGTCAGACTGTATAGTAGTCAAGGCATGGACATGGCATTGTTAGATCAAGAGCTGATGATAAGAGTGTCTCAGAAAGAGGAGACCTGAAAAGGAATGATGGCAATTTGCTAGCAGAATAACTGAAGGGCTATAAGGATCTTGAAACTCTGTCTCTTCTGGTCTCTTACTGACTAGGAGATTATGTTCTGCAAACACTTGAGGAAATGAGGTGGAGGATAGATTAAATTTAGGCATAAAACATCCCTTATAAAAGGAAATACTACAGTATTCTGCAGTTATCACACTGTACTGTCACTACTGTAAGCTGCTATGTTTTGAGACAGGACTTTAGAATGCTGCAGTCGCATTTTACAAGGAATTATGTGTGTCTTTAAAATATAATGTGTTACCAGTAAATCAAAATACTCTCTTGATAGCCAAGTGGGCAGTTTTACAATCAATCTCTGCAGGTCCAGGGGTATAATCTTACATATCCCAAAACCATAAACCACTGCTTGTTCCTTAAGATCCCATCTAAAAGAAAGCTGTGCACATCGGCATCAAGACTTACTCTTGGAGTCTGATCTAGTGAATCAATGCCATCCAAACAAATAGGATTGATGAAAGACTGTGCAGGGACTGGCATCCTAGGAAGATTTTGCAATGAGTCCCCTGAAACACAGAAAATAGCTGCTGTTTAAAGCAATCTGACAGGTTTCAGAGTAGCAGCCATGTTAGTCTGTATTTGCAAAAAGAAAAGGAGTACTTGTGGCACCTTCGAGACTTACAAATTTATTTGAGCATAAGCTTTCGTGAGCTACAGCTCACTTCATTGGATGCATTCAGTGGAAAATACAGTGGGGAGATTTATATACATAGAGAACATGAAACAATGGGTGCTACCATACACACTGTAAGGAGAGTGATCACTTAAGGTGAGCTATTACCAGCAGGAGAGCAGGGCGGGGGACCTTTTGTAGTGATAATCAAGGTGGGCCATTTCCAGCAGTTGACAAGAACATCTGAGGAACAGTTGCGGGGGGGGGGGGGGGGCGAATAAACATGGGGAAATAGTTTTACTTTGTGTAATGACCCATCCACTCCCAGACTCTATTCAAGCCGAAGTTAATTGTATCCAGTTTGCAAATTAATTCCAATTCAGCAGTCTCTCCTTGGAGTCTGGTTTTGAAGTTTTTTTGTTGAAGTATTGCCACTTTTAGGTCTGTAATCGAGTGACCAGTGAGATTGAAGTGTTCTCCAACTGGTTTTAGAATGTTATAATTCTTGACATCTGATTTGTGTCCATTTAGTCTTTTATGTAGAGACTGTTCAGTTTGACCAATGTACATGGCAGAGGGGTATTGCTGGCACATGATGGCATATATCACATTGGTAGATGTGCAGGTGAACGAGCCTCTGATAGTGTGGCTAATGTGATTAGGCCCTATGATGGTGTCCCCTCAATAGATATGTGGACACAGTTGGCAACGGGCTTTGTTGCAAGGATAGGTTCCTGGGTTAGTGGTTCTGTTGTGTGGTGTGTGGTTGCTGGTGAGCATTTGCTTCAGGTTGGGGGGCTGTCTTTGTAAGCAAGGACTGGCCTGTCTCCCAAGATTTGTGAGAGTGATGGGTCGTCCTTCAGGATAGGTTGTAGATCCTTGATAATGCGTTGGAGAGGTTTTAGTTGGGGACTGAAGGTGATGGCTAGTGGCGTTCTGTTATTTTCTTTGTTGGGCCTGTCCTGTAGTAGGTGACTTCTGAGTACTCTTCTGGCTCTGACAATCTGTTTCTTCACTTCAGCAGGTGGGTATTGTAGTTGTAAGAATGCTTGATAGAGATCTTGTAGGTGTTTGTCTCTGTCTGAGGGGTTGGAGCAAATGTGGTTGTATCGTAGAGCTTGGCTGTAGACAGTGGATCATGTGGTGTGGTCTGGATGAAAGCTGGAGGCATGTAGGTAGGAATAGCGGTCAGTAGGTTTCCGGTATAGGGTGGTGTTTATGTGACCATTGCTTATTAGCACCGTAGTGTCCAGAAAGTGGATCTCTTGTGTGGACTGGTCCAGGCTGAGGTTGATGGTAGGATGGAAATTGTTGAAATCTTGGTGGAATTCCTCAAGGGCTTCTTTTCCATGGGTCCAGATCATGAAGATGTCATCAATGTAGCGCAAGTAGAGTAGGGGCATTAGGGGACAAGAGCTGAGGAAGCGTTGTTCTAAGTCAGCCATAAAAATGTTGGCATACTGTGGGGCCATGCGGGTACCCACAGCAGTGCCGCTGATTTGAAGGTATACATTGTCCCCAAATGTGAAATAGTTTTGGGTGAGGACAAAGTCACAAAGTTCAGCCACCAGGTTTGCTGTGACATTATTGGGGATACTGTTCCTGACAGCTTGTAGTCCATTTTTGTGTGGAATGTTGGTGTAGAGGGCTTCTACATCCATAGTGGCCAGGATGGTGTTATCAGGAAGATCACCGATGGATTGTAGTTTCCTCAGGAAGTCAGTGGTGTCTCGAAGATAGCTGGGAGTGCTGGTAGCATAGGGCCTGAGGAGGGAGTCTACATAGCCAGACAATCCTGCTGTCAGGGTGCCAATGCCTGAGATGATGGGGCGTCCAGGATTTCCAGGTTTATGGATCTTGAGTAGCAGATAGAATACCCCAGGTCGGGGTTCCAGGGGTGTGTCTGTGCGGATTTGTTCTTGTGCTTTTTCAGGGAGTTTCTTGAGCAAATGGTGTAGTTTCTTTTGGTAACCCCCAGTGGGATCAGAGGGTAATGGCTTGTAGAAAGTGGTGTTGGAGAGCTGCCTAGCAGCCTCTTGTTCATATTCTGACCTATTCATGATGACGACAGCACCTCTTTTGTCAGCCTTTTTGATTATGATGTCAGAGTTGTTTCTGAGGCTGTGGATGGCATTGTGTTCTGCACGGCTGAGGTTATGGGGCAAGTGATGCTGCTTTTCCACAATTTCAGCCCGTGCCCGTCAGCGGAAGCACTCTATGTAGAAGTCCAGTCTGTTGTTTCGACCTTCAGGAGGAGTCCACCAAGAATCCTTCTTTTTGTAGTGTTGGTAGGAAGGTCTCTGTGGGTTAGCATGTTGTTCAGAGGTGTGTTGGAAATATTCCTTGAGTCGAAGGCGTTGAAAGTAGCATTCTAAGTCACCACAGAACTGTATCATGTTTGTGGGGGTGGAGGGACAGAAGGAGAGGCCCCGAGATAGGACAGATTCTTCTGCTGGGCTAAGAGTATAGTTGGATAGATTAACAATATTACTTCAACAAAAAAACTTCAAAAAAAGACTCCAACGAGAGACTGCTGAATTGGAATTAATTTGCAAACTAGATACAATTAACTTAGGCTTGAATAGAGACTGGGAGTGGATGTGTCATTACACAAAGTAAAACTATTTCCCCATGTTTATTTCCCCCCTACTGTTCCTCAGACGTTCTTGTCAACTGCTGGAAATGGCCCACCTTGATTATCACTACAAAAGGTCCTCCAGCTCTCCTGCTGGTAATAGCTCACCTTAAGTGATCACTCTCCTTACAGTGTGTATGGTAACACCCATTGTTTCATGTTCTCTATGTATATAAATCTCCCCACTGTATTTTCCACTGAATGCATCTGATGAAATGAGCTGTAGCTCACGAAAGCTTATGCTCAAATACATTTGTTAGTCTCTAAGGTGCCACAAGTCCTCCTTTTCTTTTTAAAAACTGACAGTGGATGCTTTTGGTGTTACACTGTAGCACAAATACAAGCAGAATAAAGCTATGCACCAGCAAACAGAATCACTCCCACTCAATGTTCTCAGCAAAGGCAGCAAAAGTAAACAAGGGTTTGATATCATAAGACAGTCATTGTTTGTTCTTGGATAAATTTAAACTCTTTGGGCCTGATGCTGAGAGGCACTGAGGATTTTTAGCTCCCCTTAATTTAAGAGGGAGTTGAAGGCACTCAGCATCTCTCAGGGAGGTGCTCAACAACCCACAAGATTGATCCCTTTGATTAGTATTTTGCCCCTTCATTGCCACTGGTGTGGGCATGGGTTTTGACAGCAGTTTTACAAACAGCTCTGTGGACTGGCCATTCAACTGCCTGGAATGTCAAGGGCAGGCTGGTTCTCTCCAGATAAGTGCACTCAGTAAGGGCTTGGAGTTGAGGGTGCCCGGCGCAGGGCCGAGCTCACTGGCTCAGGCCTGAGAGACACGTGAATTGGCCCTGGTGTGATAAGTGCTGTGCCCAAGTAGGGCCTGAGCATGGAAACAGTTAATGTGCAGCCTCAGTAACAGTAATTGATATAGAGCATCATAAGAACATGGCACCTGACGCTATTTACTGTAAGTAACATGGCAAGAGACAGATTGTAACCACCCAATAGCCACATAACGTGCAATTTGGCATTGACTCGAGAACAGTTATTAAAAGCTGTTTCACCACAAACAGGAACTTAGTTTCTGCCACCACAAACTTGCACTCACTTTCCAAAACAAGGGATAGTTGCACAGTGACTGTGCTCTCATGCTGGAGAAGATGGGCCTGGCCTAATGGCCTGTCCACTTTTTGCCATGGGCCCAGCCTCCTGTCCCTCCTCTTCCCCTGAGCCCTGTGCCCTGGCCTGGTTGGAAGCTGGAGCCTGACCTGGGTAAGAGCAGCGCAGGGAGCCTGGGCAGCTAAGGGGAGCTGTAGACCCTCCACATGCCTGGGGGGGGCGGGCCCAAGAGCAGCACCTGATCTGTGTCCCCACCTGCCGGGTCCCCTGCCCAGGGCAGGTGGAGGGTCCCTGGCTCCTTACAGCTGCCTGGGCAGCTGTTACCATGGCCCAGCTGTGGCTTTTCGTCCCCCAGGCCAAGCCAGAAGCTGGAGCCAGGTCAGGGTAAGAGCCGTGTGGGGAGCCACCAACCCTTCACCTGTCCAGTGCAGGGGGCCCAGGGGCAGGGACACAGGTTGGGGGCTTCTCTCGGGGGGCCCCCCACTCTGGGCAGGTGAAGGGGCCTGGGCTCCCCAAACCAGCTCTGGCTTCGTCTAGGGGTGGGTGCTTCGGGGGAAGAGGAGGGGCAAGGCCATGAAGGGGGCAGGGTCTCATGACCCCCCCACACTTTTAGAAAGCGTCCGTCGCCTCTGCTGAGACCCCCCCCATTCCAAATTTACTAGTTTGGTCTAATTCCAGTTGTTGGGTTTAGTGTGAAGGTGGAGTTAGTGGCCTGTGATATACAGGACATCAGACTAGATCAGTGGCTCTCAACTTTCCAGACTACTGTACCCCTTTCAGGAGTCTGATTTGTCTTGCGTACCTGCAAGTTTCACTTCACTTAAAAACTATTTGCTTACAAAATCGGTCATAAAAATCCAAAAGTGTCACAGCACACTATAACTGAAAAATTGCTTACTTTCTCATTTTTATGTTATAATTATAAAATAAATCAACTGGAATATAAATATTGTACTTAAATTTCAGTGTACAGTATATAGAGCAGTATAAACAGGCCTGCGGACAGCAGTTCCAGGCCCCAAGGCCATCCCTAGGGGGTGGGGGCAGAAATGACAAATTTGTCACTTCTGGGACTGACAGCACTGGTTGATCATGCCGGCCCCTGGGGCCCTGCAAAGCGCGAAGCCTGGAGCAATTGTGCACGCCTAGGAGCCCTGCAGCCCACCCGAGCAATTTAAAAGGGCCCAAGGCTCCCGGCCACCGCTACTGTGGCAATGGTCAGGGGCCCCAGGCCCTTTTAAATTGCCTGGGCCCCTGGGTAATTGCCCCTTTTGACCTCCTCCTGTTGGCGGGCCTGAGTATAAACAAGTCATTGTCTGTATGACATTTTAGTTTGTACTGACTTTGCTACTGCCTTTTATATAGCCGGATGTAAAACTAGGCAAATATGTAGATGAGTTGAAGTACACCCTGGAAGACTTTTGCGTACCCTCAGGGGTACATGTACCCCTGGTTGAGAACCACCTAACTAGATGATCTGGTGGTCCCTTCTGGCCTTTAACTCTATGGGCTTGTCTACACTGGCAAGCTTTTTTCGATGAAACTAATGTCGCCAAGGAAAAATTGACAAAAGCAAAGTCGCCAAAGTGTGTCTACATTTTCTCCCTCTGTCGACAGATCGTGTCCACATTCGGGGCACCTTTGTCGACAGTGAGAGCAATGGACTGTGGGTATGTATAGTGCCTGGTGACACCATCAGTCGCTGGGTGTTGTGGGAATGAGGAAATGGAGCGCAGCGCATCCTGGGATGTGCAAAATGTACCGTCATGCACTGCTTTGTGTCCCACCCCTCCAAAGGTCTCTGGCTTCCTTTCGCACCATTTTCCCAGCTGTCATTCTTTTGTAGTGCGTGCCAGCATCTGCAGTGAGAGAGGATGGATCCCGCACTTCTCTCCCATGTGCTGTTAACTGTCGTGAGGACATCGCTCATGGCAGCACAGTTACTCACAAAGTTAGCGGAGGATGAATCACAGGTACCCGAGTGGGATATGGACGGCAGCAACTTATCAGTGCTTTGTGCATTCACAGAGCAGCTGCATACGGTAGAGCGTCGCTTTTGGGCTAGGGAAACAAGCACTGACTGGTGGGATCGCATTGTCATGCAGGTGTGGGATGACGACCAGTAGGTCCAGAACTTCAGGGTGCGTAAAGCAACCTTTATGGAGCTATGTGCTGAGCTGTCCCCCGACCTGCGGTGCAAGGACACCAGATTGAGAGCTGCCCTTTCAGTAGAGAAGCGTGTTGCAATCACTGTGTGGAAGCTGGTGAATCCAGACTGCTAGATTGGCACAGTCGCAAATCAATTTGCAGTAGGAAAGTCCACTGTTGGGGCTCTATTACTCCAAGTGTGCAGGACAATAAATCACATCCTGCTGCATAGGACGGTGACTCTGGGAAATGTGCATGAAACAGTGGATGGATTTGCAGAGATGGGTTTCCCTAACTGTGGAGGGGCAATTGATGGCACGCACATTCCAATTTTAGCACCAGACCACCTTGTCTCTGAATACATCAGTAGGAAGGGATACTTCTCCATGGTGTCGCAGGCGCTTGTGGATCACCGGGGCTGTTTCACAGACATCAGTGCAGGCTGATCTGGAGAGGTGCATGACACATGCATCTTCAGGAACAGTGGCCTGTACAGAAAGCTTCAGGCAGGGGCTTCCTTTCCAGGCCACAAGTTCACAGTTGGGGATGTGGAAATGCCCATAGTAATCTTGGGAGACCCGGTTTACCCCTTACAGCCCTGGCTCATGAAACCTTACCCAGGGCACCTGGACAGCAGCAAGGAGTGTTTTAACAACAGGCTGAGCAGGTGCTGCATGGTAATTGAATGTGCCTTTGGCCGTTTGAAAGCTTGCTGGAGGTGTTTAAATGGCAGGCTAGATCTTACCAAGGAAAATATTCCCGTGGTCATAGCCGCGTGCTGCACTTTGCATAATCTGGGTGAAATGTTTGCTCAGGTGTGGAGCACTGAGACAGAGCGCTTGGTTGCATAGTTTGAACAGCCAGATGCTAGGGCTGTCAGAGGAGCCCAGAGGGCTGCTATTAACATCAGAGTGGCTTTGAGGAACCACTTTTACAATGAGGGGCAGAAACACGTCTGCTTTGGAATTGCTTCCCTGATGCATCCATGTACAATTTCGGGGCCCAAGATCCATGCAACACAATGCTTTAGAAGCCTGTTCCCGAGAGTGAATTGATCGCTATATGCTTTTGTAGAACACAGAATAAAAACGCTGTACCATTAAATACCTTTTAGGCTTTATTTACTGTGTGTCGCTCCAGCTATGATTGTGCAAGCTGTGAGAGGGGGTGGAGTGATGGGGAAACTCAGGAGTGCTGTGGAGTGAAAAGGAATGTGTGGGCTTGCGGGTGGTGGTGGTGGGGGAGGTTGGCAAAGAACTGTGCATTTGCTGCAGTGGTGCTCGAACTTGGATCTGCTCAGTCTGCAGCTGTATCAGAGACTTGAGCATCTCTGTCTGATCCTCCATCACTATTATCATCCGCTCTGTCGCTTGCCTAGCAAAAGCAGCAGTCTCTTTCCTGTCCTGCCTTTCGGGTTCCCAGCACTCTTTCCGTTCCCTGGTCTGCCTCTCATCGCGCTGTAGCACCTCGTGGAACATCTCTTCTTTGCTGCGTCTAGGTTTTTTTCTTATCTGCCGCAGCCGGTCCAGGGGGTGTGTGTGGTGTGTTCCTCAAGGTCTGTGCTGAACAGAAGAGGGATTGTCACATTTCAGCAAATGACTGAAACATTTTAGTAAAAAGGGCATTTTGCTAATAGAAATCACTTTCTCTCTGAGACTCTAGGCAGGCACACAGTTCCACGAGCGCCCCAGTCATGGTGAGTTTTGGGAGCCGGGGAAAGGCAGTTGTGCGTACGGACAAAAAGCTCACAGCTTGCAGGGCAGCTTTTCAGGGAACTCATTCTAAAATTGTCCCACAATTTTTCACAGGCAGCCAACCTGCTGGCTGACATCTCGCTGCTGAGGGTGACCAGAGAAACCAGGGCTCAGCTGCTGAATGCTTGTGGCTTTCACCCCAGTCTATAAGCAGCTCAGCTATGTGCTGCTTTGGTCCCAGCTCCAGTGATTGCTAAATGGCATGGTACAGTTTCTTACAATGGGGGAACTAACAAGGCTGCAATCCCTTGGAATCTGCGGCAGAGGACTAACAAGTACCTCTTGGAAACTTTCCAGAGTCTCTCTCTGGAGTATTCCCTGCAGGTCTTGATGTCCATCAACACCCTGCTTGGCCATGCAGATTAGCTACATAGGGCAATGTCCAGCTCACAGAAAACACTACCTGCCTCCCACTTTTCGATTCCCTACACAAGCCACACCACCTTACTTGGATTCTCATCTGCTTCCTGTTCCCTGTTGAGCACTTCTGGAGTGGAGAAAAATTCCTGGCTGCTGACCCCACTGGGAGCTCCACATCCTCTTCTAGCTCAATTTCTTCATCCACAATTTCAGCCTCTGGGTTACCTCCTCTTTCAGCTGCATTGTGAAAGGGCAATGGAGGTGGGGTCACCACCGAGGATAGCATTCAGCTCCTTATAGAAGCGGCAGGTGTTAGGGGCATCACCGGAGCAATGGTTCGCCTCCCGCGCCTTATCGTACGCCTTCCTCAGCTCCTTTATCTTCACTCTGCACTGCTGTGTGTCTGGAGCATAGCCCTTTTCACACAAGCCTCGAGAAATTTGCCCATGTGTCCCGATTCCTACGGGTCACTCACAGCTGCAATTGAACAGACCCCCCCCTCCCTATATACTGATCAGATCCAACAACTCAGTGGTGGTCCAAGCGGGAGCGCATTTGGTGCGATAGCCAGCCATGCTCACCTGGGAAGCTCCTCTGGAAAGCCTGCAAGCAGGAAATGAGATTGAAAATTCCCAGGGCTTGCAAGCGGGTGGGGCGGGTTCGCTGCAGGGCAGTGGAGTTGGAATCGCTGACCAGAATTGTGGGATACTTTCTGGGGGCCCAATAAAATCGAAAAAAACCTGTGGTGTCTACACGGGCTGTTTGTTGACAATAAAGGGAGGGGAAAAGACAAAAGTCTCTTGCAGGGGTGGACGTTTTTTGTCATCAAAACTGGGCATTTGTTTTGGAAAAAAGTCACATTGCAGTGTGTACGCTATCGCTGTTTTGTCGCCAAAAGCCAGTTTTTGGCAACAAACCTTGCCAGTGTAGACAAGCCCTGCGACTATGACATTCCAGAAGGCTCTCTTTAACAAAAGCCACCTTCAAAATGACTTTGGGCAGCCTCCATTCAGCCTATGCCTAATGTACCTCAATCTGGGGTGTGGGAGGTATGACTGAGAAGAGTTGCATTTTAGGAGAAAGTCAGCCAGCTAGAGCAGGGGTTCCTTAGAAGATCCCTGCCAACAGTGGAATAAGGACCAGCTGAACATAGAAGATTTATGTATTCCTGGAGCTACTCTCCAGAGCTGGAAGAGGCGGGGCCAGAAGATTCTGTGCCCCGGACTACATGCTGGGAACATGGGATGTAGGTAGAGGCTACCTGTTTAGAAAGCATGTACCCTGCTCTCGTGAGGGAGAAGGGAAGAGAAGGGAAATGACCTATGGTTGGGAGCCTGCCTTCTTGATATGAACGGGGCACCAAAAATATATTCTTGGGCACCAACTGTAGCTACCATTCTTCTTGGACTATTTGTTGTCTTTTCTTCTTGCAGCTCTTCCCATTTCTGCCTCTTGCCACTAAATGTCTCCATGGCGTGGGTATTTAATTTCTCTCTTCCCCGCTAGTGATGTGTTTGACTTCTAAAATAGTCATTTCCTCCTTTTGCCCCCACAGAATTTACAAAACAATTTGTGGTTCTCTCTCAAACCTTCCCAGCATCCCACACATGTGCATCCAGAAACAATCTGACACCCACAGATTTTTTTTATTAATGCTCTCCCCCTACCCACCCCATCACATGTGAATTTGTTTCAAGCAGCTGACCTTGAATTTGCAAATAATTCTTAAACACTTCAAAAATAGCTTTTCTAAGTGGTTTACTGCTGGTGAAAGCTGCTGGACTGAAAGCATTGTCGAGAGTGAAGGCTTCTGGTCATCCAGAGACTAGGTAGACCATGGGCAAGCAGTGCAAGCTTCTCTCTCTCTCTGACACAATGTGCCTTATCACAGAGGGATCAGTTCAAAGGATGAGAGTGGAGTTTAGACTCTTTTAATCCTCTGCTGAGATGCCCAGCAAGGGGACAAACTCGTGTCAGTTTTGTAATTTGGACATTTGTCCACCGCAGACTGGATTAAAACCACAAACCCAGTCACACAGGGTGCCTACGAGTATGTGTACACAGCCGGCGGCAGCGAGCCTCAGCTTGGGCTAACAGACTTGGGCTCATGCTAGCACTCTAAAAATAGCTGCATGGACAGCGCTTTTGAAGTGGGGACTTGGGCTGGAGGTTGGCCTCTGAAACCCAACCGCCACCCTTGGCTTCAGAGCCCAAGCTTGAACCTGATCTGCAACTTAAAAGCGCTGTCTACACAGCTATTTTTATCGTACTAGCACAAGTCCCGCTAGCCCAAGTCTGTCAACCTAGGCTGGGAGACTCGCTGCTCTAGGCTGTGTAGACGTATGTTAAGAGTCAGTGCTTTCAGTCACTACTGACCTGGGTTATGTTCAAACTGGCTGCTTCCGTTTCTGTGAGAATGTTTGTTCACAGCATTATGGGTCACGTTTTCTTACTGCTCAGTGCTGATTTCTGTCCCGAAGAATGGACTAGAGTAATTTCTACAGAAATGACTGACTTAGCATATCATCATATTATGAAGAAACCCACAAGCAAAAAATATCTTTGTGGTTTATTTGAGCAATGATCTGCTCTGGGCCTTATTCTGTGTTTCCTTATGGAGGCAAAACTCTCATTGCAATCTTCCCTCCTCAGTCCCTTCCCTCCCCTTCAGTGGGAGTTTTGCCTGCATAAGGATCATGGAGCTTAAGTTTTTTATGGGGGATTTTTTATTTCCAGAGTAGCAGCATTGCTATGGGGAAAGTCTGTAATAAGGCTGGTCAGACCAGAACTTGTGAACTTCATCACTCAACCAAAGGGCATTAAACAATAATTTAAAAGATTCAAAACCAGGGTATATAGTAAAAAAAGAAAAGGGCCTCTTACCTGACCCTTATGGACTGGCTCCTTTCTACAGTGGGGCCTAATGATGGCTTTGACATCACAGAACAGTGAATTCTGCCGCATCACAGTAGAGATGGAGACACACCCAGCATGATTTTTGGGAACCTATGGGGTTAAAATTAAAGGTAAGCTTAGAAAAATATTCACAAACCATAGCTAGTGACAGTAAAGGTCGTGGCAGGACACACCGCTTCCAGCCAAGAACTTAAAAGGGATCGACAAAGAGAAAAGCCTCTGGCATTCCTTCCACCTTCACATTGCCTACAATGATGTCAGTAACACTCCAATGCTCTACATAGTTTTCATTTTTATCTCCAAGAGATACCCAAAGAATGCATACCCATGATCTGTCTTTTCTGGGAATGACCAGCTGCCTTCGGTCTGTAAGGGTATGTCTACACTGCAATTAAACACCTGTGGCAGGCCTGTGGCAGGTGACTTGGGCTCGCAGGGCTGTAAAATTTTGGTGCAGGCATTTGGGCTCAGGGTGGAGCCTGGGCTCTGTGACCCTCCACCTTCATGGAGTTTGAAATGAACTCACATGAAAGCTAAATGTGTTTCATGAATGGATTCTGCCTCAATGGGCCTGACGGGCTAAAATGGATCTTGGTCCCAGAAGTATAAGAGTCATGGTAGACAATATTTATATTACGTTACTGCCCAGTTTCCAAAACGTGCTGTATTTCACACTGTTCTCCTACAAAGCAGAGAAAAGCTACAATCTGCTTCCGAAATGAGCCTATTATTTCAACAGAGGAAAAAGCCCCTGTGAAAATATGGAGACATGCACAATGTCAGGAAATAATATTCAGGCAATTAAATCCTCAAGGGTGGGAGATTGTGAAGCCATCTTGTTATGAAGAATTCTGCTGTGACATAAAGTTTGCATATGAAGAAGTCACTTTGCATTATGTGAGAACTTGTTCTGGTGTGTAATGGAATCAGACAAATTCTCTCTCAGTCAGGAGCTTGTCTTGTTTCCCATAATAAAGAGGAACTATTGCTGCAAACACTTTCTATCTAGGATCAGAGGGGAACAGAGCAGGAAACTGCCTGGAGTGGGGATGCTTGTTTGCTTTACCTACTTTGCAAAGCCCTGAAAATTACACAGAAATGTTGACAAGAAGGGCAAACACAAAGTAGATGGAATTTTCTTTTTATCTGCAAGGACCAACAAGAGTCGCCAAAATCAACACAAGGAGCAGTTTTTAGTCATAGAAATCCTGAGACTGTTTCAGTGGTTCGGGATTTTTTTTCCTTCTCCCTCAGATTTTTACCTTAGGCACTTGCAAGTAAAGGAGCAGGCATACCTGGGCCAGATCTGTTAAGCAGTTGGAGGACTATGAGTAGCATTCTAGTTTTATGTTTCCACACATCTCCATTCACATCTATACCAGAGTACAACCCTGCTGTGTACCATGCAAGGATTTGCAGGGCCAAGATCTCAACGGGGATTGTGGCATTAATCTCTAATGAGAGCTCATTCGTCTTATGTAGGATTGGGATCCTAAGACAATGGCTACAAGGAGAGGAATTGGCTCTGTTTATATTAAAGGAGGATAGTGGTAGGGCTTGTCAAAAATTTTTATGGAAAATTGGGTTTTTGATTAAACCAAAAAAAAAAAAAAGTGTGTGAAAGAGAAGTGTCTGGTTTCCATGGAAAATTTTGAGTTTTCAAAAATATTTCAGCTCCAAAGCAAAAAACATTCAGATTTTGAACTGAAGTTTTCATTATTTTTTTTAAATGAAAAGCTGAAATATTCCATGGAAATTTTTGATAAAAATGATTTTAAAAAAAAATTTTTGTTGACATTCTCAGTGGAAAAAACTCCTGTTTTCCAACCAGCTCTAGCTCCTAGCACTCTTATTTGCAAGAGGATCTAACAAAGCTGATGTCCTGTTTTCTCTGAACTGCACAGCTTGGGTTTGTGCCACTTCAGTAGACAAGCCCCATGCAAAGCTAGAGGGGAGCCAGAGTTGAAAACTGAGACCTCAGGGAAGTATTTGCGTCTCTCTGACCTACGTATTGGCCACAGTGGCACTAGTGCCAGCTTGAAATGGATAAAGATTAATCTCCCACCGTAAAAATTGCTGATTATTGAAAAGAAAATATCTCAGATGTTGATGAGATTATCGGTCATTAAGGTCCATCGAATACCACATTGTGTAGTTGGGCCCAGACTAGGGAAGGTAAGAGCACATAGAGAAGTTATTGACTCAGTAATGGAAGAGACATTGACAGAGAGTTGCGATCTTGCATATCTTGGCCTCACAGAGCTGTTCAGATTCTGGTTTGAAGATCCAATTATGTAGTACACTGCCACTGATAATGCAGAAACACAAGGTGGGGGAGGTAATATCTTTTACTGGACCAACTTCAGTTGATGAAAGAGAGAAGCTCTGTGTAGCCTGAAAGTGTCTCTTTCACAGGGGTGAAAGTAAGGCGGTATGGGTCGGTACAGCGTACCGGTAAAAGGTAGCCGCCGGTACCGGCCCGTACTGCTGAATTTAAAGCATTGCCGCAGCAATGATTTAACGTCGCTGCCCCTTTTGCCTCTCCCCCGTCGGTGGCTGGAGGGGGGAGGGGGGGCAAAAGAAGTAGCTGCCCCAGGGCCATGATTTAAAAGAGCCCAGGGCTCCAGCTGGCGCTGCTGCAGAGTGCCAGGCCCTTTAAATCACCACTGGAGCCCCAGGTGGCGCGGGCCAGGGAGCGCAGATGAACTGACTGGGAGACACTGACCCCCCCAGCCCCGCCCCTTCCGCCCAAAGCCCCACCCCTTCCGGGGAGACCAGAGCTGCCCCGTATCGGTAAGAGCTCCATTTTACTTTCCCCCCTGCTCTTTCACCAACAGAAGTTGGTTCAGTAAAAGATATTACCTCACCCACCCTGTTTCTCAAATATTCTGACTACATGACTACAACAAAACTGCAAACAGTAATAATGCATTGATTACAAAAAATGGAACTCACCTAAAACCCCTCAGAAAAGAAAGTTTAATCAGGATAGGTTTATTACTGAAAGGGAGCAGGGACATTGGAACAGATGAGGAAGAAGCATTTATACTACCATATTGTGCATAGACTATTCTCAAAATATACCAAGGACATCTCATTTTATTATTTTACTTTCCATGCATGCAAAACTCTAAAGAACATTGATCAAACCCATTCCCACATTACTAATCTGTGAGTTGCTGTTGTACAACCCCACTGTAGGGAGCATGGCAGAGACAGAACCACAGAGCGTTCATAGTGCGGAGTGTTATGAAGATCCTGTGCAGTAGCCCAAGACAGACTGAGGTCATAACACATCTTTGTTCCCCACTCCCTGGATTATAACCCCTATAGGGCACCGTACCAAATCTCTCTAATTTTAAAGAAATGTATATCTGTATTATGCTGGATCCCCGTTGTATATTGCTGCGATGCAAATATAACTCATAGCATAGTAGCATTTGTTGGGAACATATTGTTCAGCCAGAAACTTGTATGCTTGAATTTTAACCTAATATCCTTGCCATTTCAATGCTAGGGATGCAGTGATGAATCGTTATTAGCTCATTTTTTCCATTATGTTTTGGTCTGTCTCTTTAATACATTTGGTGCAACATTGGTAAAAGACAACAATGAAATCACTCAGAAACAGTCAGTGTTTACAGATCTGAGACAAAACCAGTGCTTCAGTCATTCCAGAATCAGATACCACTCACTTAGGGACCCAGTTCTCTGAGCTATTGAATGCACTCAACTCCCACTAAAGTCAGTAGCGCTTGAGGGCACTAAGCACCTAACAGGACAGGATCCTGGAAGGGATCCCACAATATTTTGGACCAAACCTATAACTGCCCAATAAAAAACAAAAACTTGCACCGAAGAACAATAGAGGAATAGTCTCATTAACTCCATGAGCTACAAGTACAGTGTATACATGTTTACACTAATATTTTAGGGTTTGGGGACTGATATTTCAGGGTTTGGGGCACCCCTCACTACCATCCTTACTCGCAGTTTCATGACTGAGCACTACTCCTCATGAGTCAGGCCCCTCATGATGTTTAGTGGTAATCAGCTGCTGCCCACCTCCATTCGGTGATGTTTGATCACAAAACTGAGGGTTGGAGGATGTAGGACAAAGCATACACAGTTAAATAGGGAATGGTGGGCACTGGCTTTCTTAGTATCATGAACTGGCACTGGTGTCCCAAAAGGTGACGAACAAGTAGCATAGACTATTCCTGGACCACTCACTCTTACTGTAAAGGTTGAATCATCCCCACCGCTAAGTAGCATTTGTCATTTTTTTTCCAAGTCTTCCTCAGCCATTGTGTTTCATCAACAGTGGGCTTGCTTGGATTGCTTCAGTGCAAAGTATAATCCAACTTCTTCACAGTGCCCAACCATCATTCTTAGCATTTAGCCTCCTTCAGAAATAGACGCTTTGAATGAAAACTCTGTGTAACTTCCTGTGAGATGAGTTTTCAGACTTGCAGTTCTTAGAGGAATAGTATTCTGGGTGAATTAGACTTCAATTTCCTAGATATTTTGAAAAGATAATACAAGTTTCTTTCTCAAGTTCTTAATGGTGGAGAGGGATCTCATCTGCTGAAGGTGACACATGGAAGAGTTGTATGAAGTCTTGTTGTAGCTGTGCTGGCTCCAGGATGGTAGAAAGACAACGTGGGTGAAATAATATGTTTTATTGGACCAAATTTTTGGGAGAGACAAGCTTTTGAGTTTACACAGGGCTCTTCTTCAGTTGGTGCAATAACAGATATTATCTCACCTACCTTGTCTCTCATGGAAGAATTGACATATCCTGCCTTTGGATTCCTTAACCTTTTCACACTGTTATACAACTGTTCTTTTAAGTTTTAAGAGTCATCTAAGGACAGAGCACTTACTCTTTTTGAGCTTTTTATGACTCAAAGCTTTTCTTGTAACAGATTAGGAATACTCAATTAAAAGAGACAATTTCAGTTTCTTACCTATTCTGTTTTCAGGCTGGCCTAATTATTTGGTACAGGTCCAGCAAACTACATTCATTCCCTAATTATGGCAGAACTTTACAGCAGTATTTTCTAAGGGCTCTTCATTCCATGTGGATGTTTACACAGTAAATCTACATTTCAGATAGAACCAGTTGGGAATTTGGCAAAGTGTTTTTCCATCAGACAATTTGTCAAAATCAAAACTTTTCATGGGAAATGATCAGTTTCAACAAATATTTCAACTCATAAAAGTTTCAAAGTGTTTTGTTTCTAAGTTTTCAAAATAAAAAAAATCAATTTTTCTGGTTCAAAATAACTTTGTTTTGAATTTAAGCTAAAATAGTTTATTTTAAAAAATGAAATTGCAAGTACACATTTTGAAATTATTGAAATGAAATGTTTCATTTGACCTCTACTAATTTCCCCCAGATTTTCAGTGTGTGACTATTTTTGAGATTGACTTGTCATCCCGAATTAGGACAGGACATTTTTTTGATATCACAAAAATGTACATAGGATTGGAAAACTGTTTTTCACCCACCTCTAATTTCAAGCTAGATCCAGCAATTCCATCTTTTAGTTTTATTTCAGGTTTAAATGGCTTTCCTTCCGAATAGATACAAATCTGGTCTTTGTTTTAAAAGCTTGATAGCGATATTTTTGGCTGACAAAATTAGTCCCTTGGACAACTCCACTGAAGTCGCTGGAGTTACACTAGGGATGAATTTGCCTCATTTTTTTGAGTTGGCCAGTTGTTAGATTAGGGGGTTGCGCGGGTGGGGGGGGGGGTGTGACTCCTGTGGTCTACTCCTGGGTCTGGCACTGAAGCGCTGTGTAACCTTGGGAAACCTGCCTGTGTCTCTTTTACTCTAAAATGGGACTAATAATGCTTACTTATAGGGGTGTTCTGAAGCTTCATTAATGAATATTTGTAAAACACTTGTCCATCCTTAGATGAAAGGTGATAGAGAGAGTCAAAGCATTCAAGAACTTTGCATTCTTTCTGTCTTCTGCAAAAATGCCTGCACCCTGCATAAATTGGTTACATCTGTGAGTTGAAAACTTTGTCTGTCTGATAACACTGTGTTAACCATAGACATTCTCCGCTGCAGTGTGAGATATCCGTATACCCACTTCCAGGCTTTTCTTTGTTTAAACTAGTGATCAAAAGGCACATTGCGCTGTCACCATGCTGTGAATCACCCTCACCACAGAACAACCACTCTTTCCATCTGGGTGGAAATAATATATTCCTTGGAAGGGAGTGAGGTTTCTCTACAGTAATTAGTGAGTTGAAAGAGGCTATTCTATATTGAGGAAGGAGAGGAAAGAAGGTATAGGCATAGATGATATTTATCTATTGTCATTGCATTACTAAGATTACAGTGGAAGTTACGCTCTAACTTCTTCTTCCAAAGCAGCTGCAGAATGGGCAGGGGGAAAGTGCATTAGAATGGGAGGTACCAGTCTACCCTGCAAAACACATATTGCTCCTCTCATCTCTAGTAAAACAAATGGAAACCTCTCACATGCATCTTCTTGGTCCTTACATTGCTTCATTTTCCAAAGTAAAAACTTTTTCCATTAAAACACTGAACTGTTTTTATTTTTGTTTTTTGTAAAGCTTAGGGGCAAAAAATCAGTAAAAATTATATTTTTCCTGGTGGCAATTGTTTTTGACTCCAGAGGTTGTGGGGAGGAGGGGAGTCACTCAAGCTGCCTGTCAGATAGGTCTATGATTAGTTGCCTTAGAAATGCCACAAGAGAACCCACATTGCAAAATTCAGATCTGGATTTCAAATAGTCCAGTGTTTCAGGGGGGGTTGGATCTGGGGGTTGGGGAGTGGGTTCGTAATCCTATCATAGAGACAGGTGTAGAGTGAAAAGTTTATATCCAGATTTTAACCCATCCAACTCAAACTTTAAAGGGAAGGGGGTTAGGAACCAGTGTTTTGGCTCAGGCCTATCTCTGTGCATAACATTAGCTAGCTTAGCCTGTTAGCAGTCAGGCTGGAGTTGACCTTGGTGACTTTACCTCATGATAAAAGTGCCTTGTCTTCGCTGTGATTTTAACTTGGGATCGCTCACGCACGTGAAGATAGGTCTACACTTGAAACTATGCTAGTGGCAAGGTGTCTTAACATGCTGTTGGCTTGCAATGGTAATGAGTGCCTTCAAGAATAATTTCATGGTAATTTATATTTTGGCTGGAATATGGGTTATAGTTACCTTTCTCATTAATGATTTTTAATAAAAGCTGCTGTAAAGTGCCGCTTTGATTTTTTTTTTTCCACCTCCCCTTGTCTGCCATTTTGAACTGATCACTTGGGAGCGGTGGATAGCAGGGAGGGCTGTAATGGTGCTGAGATGAACCAGCACCTAGGGCTGTACGGTAAGCGCCTAACCAAATATTTTGTAATATCCTTCATAACAACAACAATAATGGTAGCCTCCATCTTACCAGCCTGAGCTGCTGTCTTCCAGTGCTTATTCAGTTTGGGAAACCTCCACCGCACTGTGCTCTGCCCGGGTCATCAAGGAGAACAGTTCCTATGAATTGGGGACAAGCTCTTCTCTGGGACTAGCGTCTCTTCCACCTTTCTTCTCCTTCTCCCTCTCCCTGCTCGTTGTCCAGGGCAGCCTGGGTTGGATCTTTGCAGACATCCAGGTTGTTAACCCACACTCCACAGATGAGTCCATACTGAAATGGGACTCTGTGCTCATGGGTTCTCGGAACACAGTCCAATTAATCATATAAGAAACAGGTTGTTGGGGCACCCCTGGTTCTCTTATTCTTATCCTTGGCCTTCTACTAGCTCGCCTTCAGCCCCTTTAGCCTCTCCCTGAGATGCTGTGCATGTCCACTTGATCCCATGTTCTTCCTGCAGCTTTTTAGATATACCTTCCCACAATTCTTTGTATTGTTAAAGTCATGGATTGTGCTCACGTTGGCTCAAAGTTGCCCCAACTTTCTGGTGTTCTTATAGTCAGGTGGATGCACAGTGATAAACAGTCTTATCAGGGGCCATTGTTCTGCTGCTTCAATGACTAGAGATGGCCAAGCCTGGAGATATTGCAGGCAGGGTGGGACTGTGACATCAAGCAGAGGGATATAACCACTTGGTCAGAGGCAGAGCCCCTAAAATGGATCATTCAACTATGTTTTTTTTCCCTCTTCCCTTAGAAATATTTGTAATTGTTTCTACTTTTTATGGGGGGAGGAAGTTGTTGGATAATCTCATCACCAAGTAAATCTTTAACTTGGCTCTGTTATTCACAGTGGTTACTTGGAGGCTTGTCTTTCTCCCCCCACACCCGCCCCTTTTAAAAAAAAATGCTTTCATTACACAGCACTGCATGTGTCTTGGGTGTGGTGAAGGAAACATCAGATTAAAAAGAGCACATTGTGTTTCATTTAATTGCCATTGAAGTTCAATATTTTACCACTGATTTGCATATGAGTGCTTCCTGGAGGAAGAATAAATTTCAGCAAATAAGGGCATGTTACTTATGAATGAGAGCATCCACACAGGACTTTCATGCGATTTAATTTATGTGCCTTAACTTCCACACTTTTAGTTAATTCATCTTAACTTTCCTGCATGGCTCCATGTAGACAAGCCCTAAAACATTTGCATTGTAACCAGCGGCAGGCACTTATTTAGATCAAGGACCTGTGTACTCTGCCACAAGCTGAATCTAATTTCTGCAGTAAGGTACCTGATTTCTATAGCATATCAGTGCAATAGATGAGAAAATCCATCCGCAGATCAGTTCAAAAAATTGGAGATCTTTACTGAAATCTAAAACTGATTTTATGAGTATAATATTGCCTGGGCCATTTAATTTGATATTCAATTGGTTTTATACTGCCCCTACATTTTAAAATGTACAGACTGCTAAAGAGTTTTGTATTGAAAATACATAACCACATTGCAGAAGTTATTAGAGTGGAGCTAGAGGCTTTGGCAGCTGTCTAGTTAACAAATGGCATTTTTGGCACTTGTGGAGGCACGGGAGGCAATTTGGGATTGTGGGATAAGCGGATTAGTTGGAGTTTGCTGTTAAAGTGATCAGTTGCAAAAAAAATAACAATGGAATCTTTGTCATTATTAGGTTCCAAAGTCAACATCCCTTTGAGATGAATTAGGCAGCTTTCACCACCCTGCTTGCTGTTTTTCTGGTTGGCAGACAGTTTATACTCAGTTGACATTTGGAAAGTTTTCTTTGTAACCATAAAGGCTAGAAACAATTTTTTAAAAAATGAAAGCTCAACTTCTGGAGCATGTTCAGTGGCAAAGGGTAAATTCTGCAGCAAATGGCCACTGAATCATGGAGTACATGGGACCCTGACTTAGATGATTGCAAAAGTCTTCCTGAATTACCTGTACTTTTTTGTTTGATGACAAATTTGCCTTTTCTTGAGAGGTAATGTTATCTAAGTTCTATTGCAAGGTCTGCCACTGACTTGCTTGACCTTGGGCAAAACATTTAACCTCTGTGCCTCTGTTTCAGTACCCACTTTTGTAAAGTGCTTAGTTATGCAAAGTTTTACTGTGATTATCTCCTGCTCTCTTCTATTCTCAGCATGAGCACACACTTCACTCTGTGGTTCCCAGCTTTACTCAAAGCATTAGTTTCTAGTCCTGCTCCTGTGAGTTCTGTGTAGGCACTTCTCTCCAGGAGTATCTATAAAATACACAAAGATATCAGTGAAGAGCACCTACAGTCCTCCTACCCTTCTCTGCATCCCTCCTCCTTCCCCATTCTCTGTTACTGCCTGTTTCCACAACCCCTAGGCTCCCTCAACAAGGTATTACCATGCTTGATAATGCTGCCCCATGCACAGAGCCACACCCACTCTAAGGGCCTGTCTACACTGGGAAATTGCATTGTGCTAGAACACAGTCTTAAGGAGTTCTTATAACGACAATGATGTTAAACACACTGTGGCACTCAGCATGACATGGACTGTTATGTTTAACATCATGACAGCTGGTATGATTAGGGTGACCAGATAGCTAGTGTAAAAAATCGGGACGGGGGTGAGGAGTAATAGGCGCCTATATAAGACAAAGCCCCAAATATTGGGACTGTCCCTATAAAATCGGGACATCTGGTCACCCTACCTGGGATTAACCATGACCAGGGGAGATGATGTGAAACACAATGGTCCCTGTCTACACTGAATGTAACATCATGCTAGTTACCGTGACTCCTCAAAGTTGTGTTCTACCATGATGTAATTTCTCAGTGTAGACAAGACCTGGAAGGCTTTCAACATTCCATAGCTATTCCTGAAAACCTCTCCCTAGCAGGACCCAAGCATGGCCTAATCCCTCTTTTCCTTAATCTCTCCCCAAACAGTCTTTTTACATCCCATTCCCTTCACTAGTTCTCAGTGAACCACCACTGCCATGCTCCTGGAATGCTATAATCTGCCTTCTCTCTAATCTCTCCTGGCTGGGGATCTCTCACAGCCTCTGCAGAGAGAGACTATTCAAACTCAGAGTTGCTGCACCCAGCAGCTGTCCCTTTTACGGCTTTCTCTAGTTCATTCAGTTGTCAGACTTTGGTTCAGACCCAAAATCATTAGTCTCTCTCCTTTGCCTGTTCTCAAACTATAAGAAAACAAATAATCAGTTAGTGAACAGAAAGCTCTCTGGTGCTTTTTGTTCTTGACAGAAGGTAATCGGGAATGTACTCCCATGGTAGGAGGGAGCTTTATCAGTTTGGAAAATGACCTTGCTCAATTCCATTGAAAACACAGCATTGTTTTATGTCCATCTATTGTGAAGAGTTTGTTGAAGAGCTAAACCAGCTTTTGACAGACTTAGCCTCTTCTGCAGGTGCAGAGAGAATATTTTCTTCATTTCATTTTGTTCAACTAGTTCAGTTCAATGACTAGTTCATTCAAAGTTGAGAAATCAATTGGGAGATGAACAAACAGGATAGCTTGTTTTCCTCTTCCCATCTATGAATAAAAATGAATGTGAGAGGATGAGATCTTCTAGCTCTAAAATCATGAAGGACATAGTGACCAGAAACAATCAGTTCAAGTCTATAATATCTACAGATAATATTTCTTTTGTTTAATAAAGCAGTTCATTTTAAATGCAAGACATGCTTTGCTAAACTTTTTTTTATGTATCTAACATGTTAGGTAGCTTTTATTTAACAAATGAAAAACAATTTTGAAATGCTGTTTTTGTGCATCTTAATTGAATTCAATTTCCATGCAAATGTAGCTTGACACAAATCACAAGTCAAAAATAAATCATCTAACAAACAAGAAATGCGTCATTCCCCATTTTCTAACCTAATAAAACAGGTAAATATTAAGAATCTGAATAAATGCATGTTTGGCTATATAATTGCTTAAATAATTGTGTATCGTTATGGTGTATCCTCCTGGTTACCAAAAAGAAATACTAGTTTATATCAATCAATGAGAATCAGCCTTTCTTTATGAAAATAACTAAAAAGTACAAATGTAAAACAATACTAAAATCCATTATTTAAATCCTGGTTTCCTCCTTGATGATTTAAATCATGATTAAAATTGGTTATTTTAATCACTTTGATTTAAATCACTCCATGCTGGTGTGCTTGCAGGTAAGGAGTGATACAGGACCCCACCTAAAAAGTTCATCCACAGTTACCCCATGAACACTTCCTCTGGAAGATAAATGGCAGGTACACACCATATTTAAACTAGCTGTACAGTTTATGGTGGTAAACTCACTATCTAGCTATCATTTTTATGGTACCTATCTGTGCTGACATAGGGGATGAAGAAAACTACATAAGTTTTCTAAAAACTGTTACTTTATTTATTTCCTTTTCAATATCATCTTAAGAGAAACCATATGAGGCTGCATAGTTACACCCAAGGCAGATGAGTTCCTTTTTTAAATTATGAGATTACAGTAAATAACTAGGGAATTAACTGGCATTAGCTTCTCACTGTTGCAAACATTTTATACTAACAAACTGTCCCATGCCATAGTCTGTTTCTTTTTACAGCATATCTTATATCTGGGAATTGTATCTAGTAGACATGGCCCCAAACCAAAAGCTAGGATCCAGAAATGCTTCCAAACTTTGCTGTAGGGTGGGAATGGACAGAGCTTTCAATCTGAACTGGGATCTGTCTTTTCACAAAAAACAGTGTCCTAACCCCTGTTATGTATACTCACGCGATTCTACTGTCAACTTAAATTACCCGTGTGGTTTCACATGGATAAGAATATCTGCTTTCAGTTCTAAACCGCTGTGTACTGTTGCTGCAGGCTATTAAATAGCAGCTGCATTCCACTCTAGGCACTTCATTTCAGCTGTGAGTGCAGTGATCCAAGTGTACAGTTTGTTAAAGCACTTCGGGATCCTTCAGGACAGAAAGTGCTATCTACAATTATTGATCTGTTCTCACATACATCTTGAGTCATGCAGGTCATTGACCCAGATCTCTCTGTTTTACCATCACATTAACCAGTAGGACTGCATTATGCAGACAAAGGAACGAAACAGTATGAAATATGACTGACAGTTAGGTCTCACCAGCCAGCAATAATCTGTTCCTAACTAGCTTGTAATCAGACCTCACTATTTCAAAAAAGACCCACAATTTTTCTCTTGTCGAAACCTGAGCAGGGTTGGGGGAGGAGCAGTTAAAAACTTCCTTGTTCCATCCCACGACAGGGAAATGAAACGAGGGCTATAACAAGTGCCAGGATTCTGAGGACATCACACCAGTTGAACCAAGCTTTCTTCTCAGGATTGTCATTCCGGATCCCAAGAGAGTGATCTCATAGTGGACAGCTCTCTAAATCTCCTTGCTCTCTCTGTCTCTCTGACACATGATTTTGAAAAGCGAAATTATTGGCGCTGTTGCCCTCATTGCTTCTTGTAGTTATACAGGATTCCAGAGGAGGGCAGACCGTTCCAAGTGAAGAGTTTATGCTTGATATGAGACTGAGAGACAAGGTGGGTGAGGGAATAGCTTTTATTGGGCCATCTGTTGGTGAGAGAGACAAGCTTTTAAGCCACACAGAGCTCTTCTTCATGATCAGATGAATACTTTTACTTGCAGAATTGAAACTCATGAGTTAGCTTCTCAGAGTAATGGAATCACATGGAAGGGGTCACTTTTTCTGGGGAAGGCATTACTTCTTCCCAGGAAGATGACAGAAGCATAAATGTTGGGGAAGTCTGGAGATGGATCTGAATTCTGTGTGAAAACCCAGCCAGCTCTCCTTCCCCTACCCTGCAAAAATTGCCACCCAGTTGGAAAATTCTCCACAGCTCCAGTAAGTTATTGTGACAGGTGAAACTGACAATTCTGAGCAGTGAGCAGTTTCTTGAGGCAGGTTTTCTCTAGTACTTGATGGAGAGGGCACCCTCTCCTACTGCTCAGTTGTCTTTAAAAATCAGCTCAAGCGGCAGGGTGCAGATTTGGATTCTGAACAGCTCAGAATTTTGGGGTGTTCAGACTCAAGGTAGTGGCTTGGGTCTGCCTCTAAAACAGTTGGAATATCCTGGCACTTACCAGCAGTAGTTATATTTTGCTGTGTGTTTATGTTTCATGTTAAAGTACAAATGTCTCAAGGGAATAATGCATGTAGGAACTTCTACAGGAGCTAAAGTCCAACATCAACCTCTAGCTAGTATTATAAGAATGAACAAACCTACTTTGACAAAATTTATAAGATCGTAGGACACTAACCTAGGGCCTGATCCTACTTAGCAGAGGGTGAGCATTAATTTAAAGGGACATCTATTGTTTGATGCATTCTGTTCAGATTCCTGTAGGGAATTATTAAAAACCATTTGATCTGCTGAAAAGTAGAATATGTTTTCAAACAACGCTCCTGCAAAGGTTCATTCACTGTGATGTAACAATCAGATTTTGCACTATGAATAAAAACACTGGGAGGTGCCACCTCTAAAAAATAACTGTCAATGTTTTTTTCATACGGTTATCCTTCATTTCACGCAAATCTTCAAAGCCTCTCTATGTAACTCCTGCAGATTTTAGTGTGCTTGCAGAATTGGCCCTCTAATCCTAACCATACTGATGAAAACACCTTTTGTATGTTTGTCTCATTGTCTTTTAGACTGTAATCTCCTGGAGTGAGGGGAAAGGGGGGCAGGGGAGTGCTGTGTTCTCTCTTTTATTTGGGAAGTTCCTAGCTAATTGTGGGCACTACAAAAAACAAATAATAAATGCACTGAATTGCAGCAGGTTACTAGACAAAGGGAGGTTGGATTCTCTTTTTCCTTGTGATAGTAACTTTTGTTCATTGACTATGAATGTTAAATGTGAATTATTCATGAGTTAGGAGTAATAATGAGGTATTAAAACAATGAGGTAATTAGGCTGCACTAGGTAGGCCCTGACTGGACCTTGGCATTCAACTCTTGGCACCACATTAAAGAAAAAAGTTTTGCTGTGAAGAGATGAGAGGCAAAACTATCAGTGGTTTGAAAAACATAGTTGCAGGAAAAGTTGCAAAATCTAGGCATGTTGCGTTTAGGCCTTATCTTTGTCGCAGACTTATCTAGAGTTAAGGAGAAAACCCACTGTCAAACATGGTCCGCTCTCCCACATCAACAAGCCTCTATTTGTACCACATGACAAGGCACCCACCATGCCCTGAGGTACAGGGCAGACCTTGAGTGAGCTTATTCCAGATGTTGCTAAGCCCTGAGATATCTGCAGGGAAAACACAACCGCGGCCAGTCACAAGAATAGATACTTCATGATCCCTCAGTTACTTCCCATAAGCCTCCTGGGCACCGTCTCCTGCGTACTATCTTTGCCATTTACCTGTGGTCTGATCCCTGACTGGAAGTGGTCTGCCTTCATAGGCCTCTGCTCACCATCCTTTAGCTTCATTCATCTCCAGTGTTTAATACAGCAGAACGGTGCCTACTCAGATGCCCAGGTATCAGTGTGTAGTCACCTGGCAGGAGAATCAGACCAGAATGTTGATACAGCTCTGGGCTGAAGCAACCAAAACCGCTGACTTTTAACTCCTCAAAGAAGAACCTCAAGGTTAGGTACCAGAAGGCCAATCCAGGACTACCTGACAACATGTTTATTTCATGAGGAACTGGACCATGTTCTGAGAAGCATGCTGTGTATAGAGCCTGATTTCAGCATGGACTTAGCTGTGGAGCCAGGATGGGTGTATGTTTAGAACTTAGATGTCTGAGAAGACATGCTCCACCCCACCAGACAGCCCTAAAAGGGTTGGTGGGTAATGACACTAGGTTGAGAGATGATCTCAACCACAAATCACAGGAACTCTTTCCTGACCCAGACCAGGAAGAGCGCAGTGGAGTGGAAAGGCATCACACAGAAGAACTAGGAGAGGACGTAGTCTCTCTGCCAAGTAAAACGGGCACAGACAACTCTGTTGTTATGAAGGATATTACAAAATATTTGGGTGGATTTTACCTCTAATCCTAGCTGCTGCTTCAGCTGGGGGCAAATGCTGTCATTACACTTGTCCATCCATCCATCCATCCATCCTGACTATGCTGCTTAAAATGGTGTGCAAGTGAATTAAAACCCATCTGCAAACCAGCATCTTATAGCAGCTGAATGCAATAATATTTTCTTAATGAAAAAACATTCATAGGAAAGTAAAAAGCTTCTTGACTACACCTAAGTCCCGGCAAAATGTAGCTTGCCAGAACACACTACCATCCAAATATACCTGCATGTTCAGGCACATTCCCACTAGCGTAGAAGTCAGTTTATTGCTGATCTGCTTTTTGGTCCATTCCTGGAGGTTCCTCCCTCTCCCCCCCCCGCCTCACTAAATATTACAGGCAGTCTCTGAGATTCCTTGGTAAAACAAGCCTCCCTCTGCCACCATTATAACTTGCAATCCCTGTCCAGTCACTTATAAGTTTATCTGTCACAAGAAATAGGAAGATTTCCTTTGCATGTAGAGAAAGTCTTCTCCCTAAGGAATAACTGGGCCCTTTTCCATTCTGGAATCTGAAGCAGCATGGTGTCTTGTAAGGTTGCAGCTGCCTGAAAGACGTTTAATATAATCCCCATTGCCACTCTGTCAGCCAGGACATGGTACTCTCTCCTGTGCCCACCCCCCACCCTCCTTTCCCAAAAAGAGGTTTTTTGGGAGATTTGAAAAATAAAATCAACTCCCCATTTAATTTTCTGAGAAAATTCCTTTAGAAAGATTCACAGCTTGCAGGCGTTTGTTGCGTGAAAGAACCAGAAAAGAGAATGGCATTCTTCTGAGGTAGCAGTTGCTACTTTTTAGTTGTGGCTGTATACACGGAGTGTGGAAATAGGGAGTCAAGGACATGCCCAGTCTTTTCTTTCCTCGCTCAGGACCAAGTAAGACAGAAATAGTCTCACTGAGGGATGGGAGGCCAACTAGGAGACCACTCAGTGTCAGTGACAGGCTTCAGAAATTGAGTTCAACATCATGGAGGACCAGAGATGATGTAACAATGGAGGTGCAAAAGGACTGCTCCATCTGATCAGAAAAGCCAATGGAGTTGAAGGAGAAGCAATAAGAAGTTGGAAGAAAAACAAAGAAGGAGAATAAGGTGTCTGAGGAGAAGTTGCTGGCGGAGTATCTCCACCATGATTGTGAGATGAGAGAGCAAGACATAGAGTTTCAAATGGGACATATTTGAGAGACTATTTGGGCCCATGAACCAATGGGGGTGAATCCACATGGTAGGGTCTCCTTGTTGAAACAGTCCAGACTTCCAGAAGATCATGGATCCTTATGCATCCAATGTAGGTGTCCATGAATATGGTGCAGTGATCTACAAGGATCTGCATAATGAAGGAATAGTATCCTTTCCTGTTAATGTACTTAATTCCTTGACATGGTGAGCATAGGATGGATATATATGAGTCCCATCAATCACGCTACATAGTTTGGGAATCACATCTGTTCAAACCCCAAAATTATTTCAGGATTATTTCCATTTTTTTCCACCCCGGGGGAAAGCACAGCATTAATTGCCTTGAAAACCTCCAGCACCATGGATTCGTCTACCCTGAACTGATTACTGGCAGATCTGTAACAGTCTGGGGTTGCCAACTTCCACAGGGAGGTAGCAACACAATTCTGGATTGTTAGTGGCTGCTGCTCTTGCATCTGGAAGTTCTGCTGCTCCAGGGCTGGGGCAATCTACTTACACAGCTCCAAAGAGAGTGGCTTTTCATATGCAAAAGTTCGGGTCCCACTGCTGCGCATCCCATGTTTCCATCAGAATGCAGTCCCGCTACTGTGTGCTTGTGCTCCTGGTTCAGAAGAGGTGGTCTGCATTGGGAGCATCTGCCATGGGAACCTGCCTCTGCTCAGTCCATCTGTTCATGGTCCCCATCTCTTATTGTTGTGCTCCTGCTGCCTCCATCTTCTCTGGTCTAAAAGCAGCCTCTGAAACACCTTCCACCATCTCTTGGCATCTCTCTGTGAAGGCACAAAAAAACCCCATTGCCTCCATTGAAAGCTGCAGCCGTTGGTCTGGGTTACTGGGGCAAGGAGGAGCCAGACCTTTGACACGTAACAGCACACCACCACACCAGTTGGGTCCTGCCAGGAAATGAATTTCCTGTACCTAGTTTATTTTCTCTCTCAATCCCCTGACTGGGCAGACAAGTTGCCCCACAACACCCTGTGAATGAGAACAGAGAGCAACACAGCGAGTTGTAGCACTATCAATCTCAGGAAATGCACCCAGATAGTTGTGTTCCTTATCCCAGCCACATACAGCACCAGAGCGGATGAAAGACCTAACAGCAGAGTGCTTATATCAACCATATGGTTATATTAAAGTCAGTTATGCAACTACTTACTGACTAACCCTCAATCACTTAACCAGCGGGGACCTAGCCTTAGACAGACTGAAATATACTGGGGGCAAACTTGATATTTGCCTACACGTACATTAATGAACGTTAAAGCTACACAACAGGACCTCACAGCTATCTGTCAGAACTGGGCACAAGACATCTTATTTTCTTTTAAGAAGCTGGGTCATCCACATTGTATGTTGGAGAACAGAGGGTTGGAGCTTGAAGGGTTTCTTGTTCCTGATCTGGGATCTGTATTCAACCATGCTGCTTTGTTTTGATGAGTTCTGTTTTTAGTTCCTTATTGTTATGGTGTCCCGACCACTCCAGGCCCTGGGCAGCCAGAAACTGAAAGATATAATTATAAGAATGAGGACAGGAACCAATTATTTCCCCTTTCTAACAAGGTCAGGAAATGGTAATTAAAATAAACTTCAGTTAGAAAAATGGAGTTTGCCTATTAGGAAATACTTAAGAACAATTTTACCTGTTGGAAAAACCTGCCAAGATCACTGGAGTTAATCAAGGCTAAGGTTGCATCCTCATGGTCAGGGCCATCTCAGAGAGAACCCATGGTTGCAAGGGGTTGTGAGTTGGGGAGGGGTCACTCACAGGGAGACAGCCTGACATGCTCCTCACTCCTCCAAGTCCCATACCACCTCAGTCTGAGGAAGCGGAGCCTGTGCTACACTTCCTGGATCCTAAGTCTGCTTGTTTCCAGACTCTACCTAGACTCTAGACCTGGCCTAAGAAAGTCTCCACCCCACACCAGTGAGAGGCAAGGCAGGTGAGAAGGAAGTGGCTGCAGGGAAGGAGATAATTTGATGTTTTGTTTTGGGAAGTAGTGGTGGGAATAAGGGTCCTTTCCTCAATGGCTCCCAGTTGCCTTACTTTCTCCCTACTCAGGGTTTCTTTTGTGCCCTTCCCAGCTACTTCCTCCTGTTCCTCGTCTCCTTTACAGGTGTTCTCCAGGCTCCTCCCCACCCTTCCCAGCTGCTGCTGCTTCCTCTGGCTCACTCCTATTTTGGCCACTTCATGCTGAACCTGATATGAAGCTCCTCAGGAACCACTATCTTCATGCTACTGCTGCTTTCTGTTCCTGTCCCAGAACTCCCCTCCCTTCAGGTAGCCTCTCCTCAGTCAGTCTGCCCTGTTCCCAGTCTACCCTGCACCCTCTCTCTTCCCCAGTCACAGGCAACCTGACCTAATCTGTGGAAGTTATAAGTATTTTCGTTAAATAAATAAGACACTATTTGAATGATAAAATGTGAGGGTCAGCTAAGAACCATTTCTTAATAGGACCCCAAATGAGGTGGTCTCCAGGGATATACTTGAACTGGTTCTGTGCTCCTTATTTAGGGATACTGAACTCTGTTCTGCCATGAAGCATGAGAGATAACTGGCTAACCCACTGGAACCCCCTTCCAACGGACTCTAACTGTGCTGATTCCCTGCAAAAGGAAGGTACATCCTCTATGAAGAGCATACAACTCAGCCTTTCATTAGAAGTCTGGTTAGTGGAGACATTCAGCACAGGAATGCGGGCTTGATATCGTTTTCATTTCACCCTGAGGATTAAATTTAGTGTCTTACGTAGCACAGACCACAAACAATTCCTGACATCCATCCAAGGGATCCCTAAAGGTCCTGTTACATTGGCATGTATAAGAAATAAATGCAATACGGAGGGGAAGTATCGGTGGGGTTTTCAAGCATCGTACAGAATCTTACCACCAGTATTTCATAGCATAAAAGCTCGCAGTGCAAATTGACTGGGTTACGCTGGCTGCTTCTGACTCTCATCTCTTCTCTTTGTTTTCATTCTCTAGGTCATCCTGTCTTCAATGAATAAGCAGGCACATTTTGCTCCGTTCATTTTCTTTTCCTTTGTTGAATTGCTGATTTGGAGCCAAAGGTTTGTTTGTGCAGGTGACAATTTAGCTGCCTATTTTGTGCTACAAAGACACCAATTTAGATCCCATCCACACTACAACTGCAATCATGTCAGCAGAGCTGAATACAAGGTAGTTCAATGTACCCCTTTCTTGAGCTTTAGCATGATTCTTAAAATAGAAGTAGGTCTCATCTACACTCCAGAAGGGGAACTGTGCTTTAAACCAGGTTGGGGCTGAGGTGGTGGGAGGAGGGAGCCCTGTGAAAGAGAGGTGGTGAGGAGTTCAGGTTTGGTGGCAGACGGGGGCTGCAGGGGGATGGAGCAAGGGCAAGTGGGGCTGAAAGAGAAGCAAATTCACTCAAAATAGGCAAGGCCCTTCTGTGAAAGCCATTTCAGGTAACACCAGACCCACTGGCAAATGATTAGATGTGCCCTTAACTCAGTTGCTGGCCCGGTGTACATAGGGTCCAAAAAGTCAGAATATGTCTATGCTATCTTTTCTTAATCATGAGACTGCCAGAATCAAACCCACAATGGATAAAATAACATGTACGTGCATCGGTGTCCTTAATGGAGAGAACCCCAAAACTGTTCAGCTGTGTGGCATGGGCCGCATATTGCTAACAGAGAGTAGCCTCTGATTCAAGCAGTAAGATCCTGTGCTTTTAGAACAGGAGAATCCAAGTATGGGCTCTGCTGTCAGTGTGCAATGCCAAGTGGCCATGGTGGGCTGCATAATAGGGACAGTTACTAGAGACAAGATGGGTGAGGTAGCATCTTTCAGGAGATCAACTTCTGTTGAAAGAAAAGGAGTACTTGTGGCACCTTAGAGACTAACCAATTTATTTGAAAAGAGGCTGTGAGTGGGTCACAAAAATTAGTGTGTGTTACAAAAATCTGTAACCCACTAACCCTCTATTTTTGTCCTCTGACTGCAGAGGTGCTAACGGGCCATTCCATCTTGAATGGTCCCTCACAACATGCGTTATTTACTTGTGCTAAACAATCTGGTCCACAGCATTTAGCTGTGATGCTCAGAGTACTTTCCGAGACCTGAAGAAGCTCTGGGTGGCTTGAAAGCTCGTCTCTCTCATCAACAGAAGTTGGTCCAATAAAAGATAGTACCTCACCAAGCTGTTTCTCTTATATCTTGGGACCAACATGGCTACAACTACCCTGCATAGGGACAAGCACGGCATACTTATGCAGAAAAAGAACAGGAGGACTTGTGGCACCTTAGAGACTAACCAATTTATTTGAGCATAAGCTTTCGTGAGCTACAGCTCATGAAATACATCACTTTGGATGCATTTTGTGAGCTGTAGCTCATGAAAGCTTATGCTCAAATAAATTGGTTAGTCTCTAAGGTGCCACAAGTCCTCCTTTTCTTTTTGCGAATACAGACTAACACGGCTGCTACTCTGATACTTATGTGGTTACAGGAATTGTTATAGGATAGGATAAATGCAGCACAGCAGAGGAAAGGGAAATTAGGATGCACAGGCAAGGGGAACATATTGATGGGAGCTGAAAGAGAAAGACAGGGGCCTTTGACAGCAGTAATATCCCTCTTTAAAGAAGAGCATGGGTTATTACTGCATGAAGTCCACACGTAATAGCTTTTGGAAGCGGTCACTGACCTCTTAGTCCTAGGTCTTGTGGTTTTTGAAAGAATGAACATTTAAAGTAAATAAACTTTGACAGTCTCTGAGCCTTTTCCTCCCTTTCCCCTTCTCCTTCTCTTGGCCAAGGGAAGATAAGTTTATCACAAACATTTCCAAGACGATACATTGTATGAATGCACAAGGTCACATATTGTGTTGGAAAGCAGCAATTTATAAAGGAAAGCAAATTTTAAGCTTTAATCCGTTTTTTCCTCTTTTTAAAATCTCTAACAGATCAAGTATTTTGAGATAGAAAACAACGTCTCTCATGCCTGGGCATTTTTAGGGATTGGCAGTGTCACTCTGCCTGGAATGGCTCACGACCATGAGTGCCTACCACAGGGCAGACACCCCACACTGATGGTATGTTCTATAATTAGATTTCCGCAAGCCAGTAACAAATGTGAACTCCTGAATCACTATAATAGTCTCACCGTTCCCTTACCCCAGACCAATCTGAATCTTAGATCTCACATGAAAACAACACCTGTGTAGCCACTCCTGTAATAAACTAACAAAGGTTTATTAACTCAGAAAAATAAAGTGTTATTTACAGGTTATAGCAAGCAAACACATCTGTGATTCCTAAAGATGACAGATGTGTTAGTCTATCAATTCAAGATGTCTTTCAGGGCAGATCCAGGGGGTAACTTTTGGGGATCTTTGTGTCAGGTTAGAATCTCTGGCCCTGAGAGTTCACCCAGCAAAGGGATGGGAAATTTTCCTGATGTCTTTATTTTATTTCCTTTGTTCAGCCTCCAAATGCATAGGATGAGCTTCCTTGCACATAGCATTTCCAAGGTGCGATAGCCATTAACCAATCCTTCATACTGTGATGTTCCTTGATGGCCCAGATGATTTTGATAGCTCTTCAAGTGATGCTCCCTATTGTATTCCACTGAGGGTTATGTGCATGTGCCATGTGGCTGGAGTTGGACCTTTTCAAGGTCGTAGTGTCCGTAGGGCCACGAATGTGCCCTTGCATTGCTTCATGGTTTCACCAGAGGTGATAAAGGGTAGGGTGGACCGACCACATCTTCAGTTCCTTCTCACTGCTGCATAATCTGAGTCAGAGCTTTTGCTTTTCTCTCATCCTTGGTGACACACTTTCCAAACTTTCCAGAAAAACTGTTTTTGTTCTTGTACATAATTAGGATTTTACTGATTTTGTGGTAGCTTTAGTGTTCATAGTAATCTTTGTAGGATTAAGGATTTTGGGATGTCACTTCAGTGGTTCCCCCCCCAATCATCCCTCCCCTAGAACTTGTCTGGGTACTGGATTATGACGACAAGATTCAAGGTCTGCGCTTCCTGCCCTGATGTCCTTGCTCTTTTTCACTCATTGACTAGCATCAACGCTGTCTGTACTGCTTGGGGGAAGCCCACATCACGTCCAGGTGTAGTATCTGCCTCTCCTTCCCTGCCCTACACCTTAAGAAGCACCTCATGGAGGTTGCCATGAGGCCTCAATCAGATCCTGGCCAAGGGACCCCCTCTGGACATCGGCCTGAGCAGTCCAGGAGTGCACCTCCTACCACCGAGTCCCAGTCCAGTTCCGCTGATACCAGCGCTATAGATCCCATGTTGGGGCCTAGCCATGAACCATGGAAGGATGCGCACAATTATGGCAGTAAGTCGTCTTCCATACCCAAGAAAGACACTGCACCATCCATGAGTTCCGGCCACCCAGGAGGGGTGTGTTCCAAGGCTCACAAGAGCAAGAAGTCGTTGCATCATTTGCCGGATCCGCTGGTCCCAGTTCCTGAATCGCGCACCCCTCCTACATCAGCTCGGCCAGCACTGTGTGAATTGTCAGTCCCTAGGCAGGTCCCCGTACTGGCTCCGGTTCTATCTGTGGACTGGGTGCCATTGATGATTTGCCTGCTCTGCTTCTGTTTTAGTTACTCTATTTAGCTGTATTTCCACCTTTCCTCAGCTCAGGAATCAGCTTCCTTTAAATCTCCTATGATGTTGTATGCTGGGCTTATAGCACAGATTCTCTGACAGCTTACTTCTGTGAACAGCTTCATGTGAGACACGCCCTCCCCCCTTCCATGCACATGACCCCTCTCAATCCTCCCCTCCCCCCCCCCCTTGGTTCTAGAAAAGCTTTCATGTGGCCCATCAGGAAAGGCTCCACAGAGTACAGCCTAAGAAAGGAAAGCAGGTCTTTGATCTCATGAATTACTTTCCTGTTCCTCACTCCTTTCTGCTTCCTCAAGTACCTCCTGTCTCTTTTCCCATTGGTGGTTACAACATTCCCTACTAGACTTGACCCTTAGCTGCTTATTTCTACAGACAGGCAGGCAAGCAACTATAGGAAAGAAGAGTCATAATCACATGACCAGCAAGCATGGTGTGGTATGTGCTTTGAGAGCCTGTGATCTATCCCACCTACCTGCCAATACTGAACTGTTCTCCATGGTATATTTATTAGTCCAGTCTAAGTGGGTTTTTTTGTTTGTTTGTTCTATGACTCAAAGGATGGGGCTTCCACTTTCTGTTGGGAAATCATGGAAGAGAATAGCAGGTCTCTCATAAATCGCTGCTTCTTAGTTTTATCAGAGCCCTCCTTGTGAACCCTTCTGATTTGCTTTGGGGTAAGCCACAACCACTGCATCACTTTATAACAGCAGATGGCCATAAAATTAGTCACAGTAAGCAGTGTTCCCACACAAATGCTCAAGGCATATTGCTTATTGCTAGTTTTTCATTCATTTCCCATTTTAGTCAGAAATGAAAAATCATGTCAATTTCCTTACTAAATTTGCCTTCTTTTCCAGCTGTGCCAGAGGTGAAGCTGGCAGTGGTCCCAGCCTGAAAGGAGTAGAAAAATATTGGAGGAGGCTGTCTGTGCCTGGAGTCTCGAGCTGCGCCCCCATTTTTCCACCGACTGCAAACATACAGGAGATAAGCAACAGGTCTGGGGGTTGCATGGGAAGAACAGCCTTGGCATTATAAATGAAACCCTATCATCTTACCTCACAGGGTGTGGAGGTTAAATCCAATCTGAGAAATACAGCATTCATTTCTGGCGGTAAAAACATAGCCAGCCACATGCAGGAAGGCAAAGAGGAAGTTTTCATTAGGTGGTCTCTGCTTTTTTTTTTTTAATAGCTGCTTTCTAGTTTTTATGAGACTTTCTGTAGACCTGCATCCAGGGGAACAAATTGATTCCCTCCACACTTTTGACCATACATATTTTTTTGTCTCGTCCACAGACAGGGTGTATGGTTGGGATAAGTGCTTCTCTGACCCCAGCATAGTTTTAAGCATAAGTATAGGCAGTGCTCGGCCCATAGATAGGCCCAAGAGTTTTTAAAAGCTGTGATCTGAAAAGCATTAGAAAATAATTACAATATTTCCTTATAAACCCAGAAACTGACTAGAAAGGTGTAAACAGAGATGCAATCAACAAGTGCCTTAAGCCATAGAACCTATAGGACCATGTAAGGACTCTGATCAGGGTAGATTGGCACTCCTTTTTTCAGTGTAGGCCTGTGCTCCTTTGAAAGAAGTGGTGATGCATTGAGTACAATTAAAGGCAGAGTGTGTTGTACTGCAGTGCACTCAGGCTTAGGCAGAATGAGAGATAGGTTTGGGGATTCTTTGTTATTTCTCAAAAATAGTAGACTTGGCTGGAAAAAAAAATCAATGTTTTTCTCCCACGAACAATTATGGGGAAAATGCCCATTTGAGTTTTCTCAGTAAAAAAGATGTTTTCTCTGAGAAATTTTAAAACATTTTTAAATGGAACGTTAAATCAAAATGAGTGTTGTTTTTCAATTTTTGGAAATCAAAAGATTTCAGTTTTACCTTTTCAGATTGCCTCCCCCGAAAAAATCCAAAACCTGAAAATGGAAAACTCCTATTTTTTTCGCAAAAAGAAAAGGAGGACTTGTGGCACCTTCGAGACTAACAAATTTATTTGAGCATAAGCTTTAGTGAACTACAGCTCACTTCATCGGATGCATTCAGTGGAAAATACAGTGAGGAGATTTATATACATAGAGAACATGAAACAATGGATGTTACCATACAGACTGTAACCAGAGTGATCAGGTAAGGTGAGCTATTACCAGCAGGAGAGCAGGGCGGGGGGGGGGGGCAACCTTTTGTAGTGATAATCAAGGTGTGCCATTTCCAGCAGTTAACAGGAACGTCTGAGGAGCGGGGGGGGGGGGGGGGAAATAAACATGGGGAAATAGTTTTACTTTGTGTAATGACACATCCACTCCCAGTCTTTATTCAAGCCTAAATTAATTGTATCCAGTTTGCAAATTAATTCCAATTCAGCAGTCTCTCCTTGGAGTCTGTTTTTGAAGTTTTTTTGTTGAAGAATTGCCACTTTAGGTCTGTAATCGAGTGACCAAAGAGATTGAAGTGTTCTCCAACTGGTTTTTGAATGTTATAATTCTTGACATCTGATTTGTGTCCATTTATTCTTTTACATAGAAATAGTCCAGTTTGACTACAGCCAAGCTCTTTGATACAACTGCATTTACTCCAACCCCTCAGACAGAGACAAACACCTACAAGATCTCTATCAAGCATTCTTACAACTACAATACCCACCTGCTGAAGTGAAGAAACAGGTTGACAGAGCCAGAAGAGTACCCAGAAGTTACCTACCCAGAAGGTCCAACAAAGAAAATAACAGAACGCCACTAGCCATCACCTTCAGCCCCGAACTAAAACCTCTCCAACGCATCATCAAGGATCTACAACCTATCCTGAAGGACGACCCATCACTCTCACAGATCTTGGGAGACAAGCCAGTCCTTGCCTACAGACAGCCCCTCAACCTGAAGCAAATACTCACCAGCAACCACACACCACACAACAAAAACACTTACTCAGGAACCTATCCTTGCAACAAAGCCAGTTGCCAACTGTGTCCACATATCTATTCAGGGGACACCATCATAGGACCTAATCACATCAGCCACACTATCAGAGGCTCGTTCACCTGCACATCTACCAATGTGATATATACCATCATGTGCCAGCAATGCCCCTCTGCCATGTACTTTGGTCAAACTGGACAGTCTCTACGTAAAAGAATAAATGGACACAAATCAGATGTCAAGAATTATAACATTCAAAAACCGGCTGGAGAACACTTCAATCTCTTTGGTCACTCAATTACAGACCTAAAAGTGGCAATTCTTCAACAAAAAAACTTCAGAAACAGACTCCAATGAGAGACTGCTGAATTGGAATTAATTTGCAAACTGGATACAATTAACTTAGGCTTGAATAAAGACTGGGAGTGGATGGGTCATTACACAAAGTAAAACGATTTCCCCATGTTTATTCCCCCCTCCCCCCCACTGTTCCTCAGCGGTTCTTGTCAACTGCTGGAAATGGCCCACCTTGATTATCACTACAAAAGGTTTCCCCCTTCCTCCCTTCCCGCCCCACTCTCCTGCTGGTAATAGCTCACCTTACCTGGTCACTCTGGTTACAGTGTGTATGGTAACACCCATTGTTTCATATTCTCTATGTATATAAATCTCCCCACTGTATTTTCCACTGAATGCATCCTATGAAGTGAGCTGTAGCTCACGAAAGCTTATGCTCAAATAAATTGGTTAGTCTCGAAGGTGCCACAAGTACTCCTTTTCTTTTTGCGGATACAGACTAACACGGCTGCTGCTCTGAAACCATCATATTGTTTTGGTTTCCAAAAACTGAAAGAAATTTCATTTCTAAATTATCCAAAAATGTGTTTAATTTCAAAACATCAATTCAAATTTAAAAAAAAAAGTTTTGAATTTACACAGTTACACCGTTATTCCAAACAACTATAGACTTTTCCAGTAAGAAAATTAAAATATTTCATCAAAATTTTCCTGTAGAAATGCCAGTGTCAACAAAAACTACATTTTCTCATGGAAGTTTTTCAGTCAACTTTTTGTTTTTTGATGATCTCTAATAATATCTGACAACTAGTCTGATCAATATTTTTAAAATAAAATAGTTTTTGAAGATTGTCATATCTGAGGTCTTATACCATTCTTGACACCATTGTATTTGAGTAGCTAACACCAGCAGAAGATAAAACAGGTGTAAACCCACAGTCCAGTTTGTCAACAGGATTCTGTCCATAAGTAATAGCTCAATTTGGAAATGTGAACATCAGAGAAAGGGCTTCCAGCCTGGAGTGGCTCAGCTTGTTTTCAAGTTCTGTTTGTGGGAGATGGTTTCTCTCTGAACTCTTTCTGCTCCCACTCTTCCTTCTGGGATTATCTTTTACCCCTTTTTATCTGGAATTGTTAATTTCTATGGGCACTGAGCCCAGTTTTTGTATACATTTATAGCTGAAGTTTGTATTAGGCACAATACTATGCCCTGAAGACAGGATTTGTTTTCTGTCTAGTTATGATGTGAAACAAGGATATCCCATCCTGGTGCTGATTATATGATGGGACTTTTAATATCCACTCCATCCCAGCCGCTTTGGTGGACTTCTACTCCTCCCTCCCCCATGGTGGCCAAAGAAGCTTCTTTCAGTTTGCTTTTCTTGAGAGTTTAGGGCAGGGGTGGGAGGAACGAATGCCCACTTGAGCAATGTTACACAGGCAACCTCTGTTCTGCTGGGAGCGGGCCTGCACATGCGTCAGCAGAAACGGCGCCAGATGCCAGGGGCAGGCTGGCGTCTGCCAACAGGGAACCTGAACAACGCTCCCCCAAATACTTTAAACATCCCAGGCTGTGCAAAGTCTACAGGTAATAATTGAATCTAGACACCACAAGGTAAACAGCCAAAAGGACTCTAGGGGAAAGGAGGGGCTGAAAGCCTAATATCAGTATCAAGGGATGTACACTAGGAAGGGGCAGGGCAGACCTCCCAAGAGTCCCAGGTTTCATGGGATGGTCCTGCTTTGACCCACAAAATTCTCTGTCTCGGTTGAAGTGGCTCTTGTCCCGGAGAGTTGGCTAAACTCAGCTGCCCTGTGCAGCCAGGCCAAATCTGTATGTGCTGTGTTCCCATATATCGCATCGCAATGCCTTGAACAGGGAGCTGAGCCCAGCCAGTCCTGCAGGACTAAAGCTGCTGTAGTGTGGGGTGATTTGCTCTGCAACTCTCCTCCTCTCAACCCCCCGCCAGGCCTCCCAGCCCCAGATGGCAGGATCCCTGCTGCCTTACCAACTTGAAATGTTGAGAGTAATGATAGGCTCTATAGACTCTTCCTCCCCTCCTGCCTATATTCATGGCTGTCAGGGGTAAGACAGCTCTACAAGTTACACGTCACAGGAGCAAGTGTGTCAGGGGCCAGGGGATGCTCCCCTCATTTACAGTGTCACCAACTCTCAGGATACCTTTGCAAGTCATGAGATTTCAGCCAGAGCTGAATGGAGCCAGTCCAGTGAGGACACCAGAAGCTCCAGCCCTGTGGAGCATTACAGCGCTGGTCAGGAAGATGGGGGAACCCTCTGACTGGCTGGCTTCTCCACGGCCCCTGCCTCCCCCTCCTCTGCTCTCAGGAGCCAACACCATTCTTACAGAGGCCAAGAGGGGAGAGGACTGGGACACTGTGGGAGGGAGGGAGAGCGAGGGACCTGCAGCACGGGTGGAGGGGGTAGTGTCACACCCTGCCCAGGACGCAGTGAGAGCTGTCAGTCACAGCCACCCCAGGGCTGGAAGCTGGGCAGGATCCAACAGCTGTGGTTGCAGGGAAATGGACCTGATGCTGATGCAGGACAGGGACCAATTGGGAAACGGACCAGTGGGGGCTCTTTCTGAGGTGCAGCCTCTACTCTGCAAAAACCCTGGATGTTTCATGTTATTAGAAAAATTTCCCCTAGACAGAGGCTCAAAAGAGAGGCTATATCCTGGAAAACCCAGATGTATTATAACCCTAAGAGGGAACACAAAGAGCTCTCCTCCCTATCCTGTGAGTAACGGGGACAGCACCTCTCCCTTCCCTCCCTGCAACACCCACCCTGAGAAGCGGCAGAGGGGACCTCGCTGCAGCCCTCCTGCCCCTCCCCTGACCTGGGAAAGGGGGGTTAAGCAACCCTGGAGCTGCAGGAGCAGAGAGGAGGCGGAGAAGTGGGGGAAACGGGGGCAGGATTGATTTGGGGGTGAGAGCTTCTGCCTTGGGGGGGATCAACATCACCTTACCTCAATACCTGTGGGGGAGCCAGCAACACGAATTGACTCCGACTGGGGATGGGCTGCCGGAGTTCAGAAACTAAAAACACAGACCCAAAGGCCCCCCCCCCCTTTTTTTTTAAAGTCTCATGATTTAAGCTGGCTCATGATTTTTGAGTGGTTGGAGTAGGCAATACCACATCCCCTTTTCTTTCATTGTGCCCCCTCCTCAAGCCTGCCCTCAGCCAGACACCCTGCAGCAGGCACCTCCTCTTCCTCCCAGCCAAGTAGGAGCAGGAGCAGGAGACAGAAAAAGGAGGCAGCCTGGACACTTGTTCCTCATCCCAAACCCAAGAACCCCAACTACTCTCCCAGGTGCCTGGCAGCTTGTGATGGGAGACCCTGGGGAGCAGAGGGAGCCTGGGGTCAGCACTGGGCTCCTCACCTTGGGCCACCACTACACCACTCCCTCCTGGCTGCCGCAGGAGCGGAGACACAAAGGGCTGATGGATATCTGCACAATGTCCCCACGTGGCCGGGAGGCACAGCCACAAGCCGGGTGCCTGCCCACTGCTCAGCTGGATGGATGCATGCCAGAGAACCCAGCTGAAATGCAGGCAGTTGCGAGAAGGCTGTCCAAGGTGTGAGTTTGACAGGCCATACAGGACACCTGCCAGCCCTGTGTATTATGGGCAGGGTTAAATTTTCCTCCCGTCTCCACTCATAAAACCACATTCCTCAGTAGTTACACAGAGTCCAGGCATGGTATGTAGGATCAGCTCCCTCATTCACACACTGACTCAGAGTGTAATTCCACCCATTTGCAAGAGAGAGAGGGGCAAAGTCTAATAAATATTGCACTTGCCTAGTAACCTTTCATTCAAGGGGTCTTATAGCGCTATGTATCATCCATGTTTTACAGGAGTGTAAACACTGAGGCAAAGAGGTGAAGTGACTTGTTCAAAGATATATGATGAGTCAGCAGCAATCAAATAGAAACGAGACCCATGGCCCCGTTCTAGCCACTCGACAACACTACCTCATAGCAGCAGGGATGCTACCACATAAAAGCTGGCAGGAGCACATCCCCAAACTTTCAGGCTCAAGGCTGGTTAGGGCCTTTTGGGGAGAGCACTCAAAGGAAATCACCGGTGTTACAGGCAGTTGTGTCTGAGATCCGAAAAGGTAAAACTTATGCTCACGAGTCAGTACTGAACAGTGTCCCAGTCTGGCACTTCCTGCCATCAACTGCTAGGTGCTAAATAGCTGGAGAGTCAAATTGGCTATGTACATATCATACACATACCTATTAGGCCACATTCAGACTTGGGTGCCTAAAGTTAGGCATGTGCAGTAAGTGGCCTGATTTTTCTCAAGTGTTGGTCACCCCATCTCCCACTGATTTCTCTGGAAGCTGCTGGTGCTCAGTACATTAAACTGCTGGAAACAGAAAAGTGCTGGTAGGTCTTCTAGCCCATTCAATGGCCACTGGAGGATTGTTCCTACAGTTTTAATACAATTTTTTTTGTCATCTACCTCCCATTCAGACATTGTGGAGTGAAGGATTTGGAGAACGGTTGTGGGTACACAAGCATATCCATATGACCTTTTGGCTAGCCTTCCAAATGCTGACCTCTGTTCCAACATGCCTGTCCTTTTGACAGACTTTGCTCCCTCAGAGTACAGTGTGTTAACTTACAACTTGCTGTATCAGGGCTGTAGCTTTTTGGAACAAGACCAACCTTGTCTGTGAACTGCAATACAAATGTCTTGGTATCATAGAAATAAGACTCAGTTCCTTGATGACCTCTCTACTTCCCCCAATTATGTCTGAAGAAAACAACTTGTACAATTCACGTTTTATTGCAAAATATTAAAATAAATTACATTTGACACAGAGTTATCCAATATTTACATACATTGTGATTCCAGTGACCATCACCAAACAAACAAAGAACAAACAGATGATTTATTTGTTCATGTGACGGAGTGACAGAAATGAGATCACCAGGACTGTATAGACTTTAAAAATTAGGGACTCTTTCTTATATATATATATATATAAGTTAAATGCATCACAATCAGTAGACTGAAGCCTAGAAAGCAAGAAGAGTATAGAAAAGATAGAGCTCTCAGGCTCCTATTAAGGTCAACAGGCTTCTGTATTACTTTTTTGTTCCTATTTTACTGAGAATGTTGATATATTTTTTATCTGTACCACTCAAATCAAATAGAGAAAAAAAATCACATCTTATGCAGGATGACAAGGTGTTTGTCAGTAAGCACTTGTTTTGGTTTTATGGCATCCATTAAGTTTTGTGGCGTCCATTGGCAGCAATGGATTCACGTAAGCCCCCAGCACTGGAAGAACATGGCTCTTATTGTCTATTACTCAGCAGTTTCATACCAATGTATCAGATTTGTTAGTCTGCCTGCCACAAAACACACACCCCACTGAAGTCCATTTAGTCACCCTCAAACCAGTCTAATTGGCGTGAGACAGAGGGGAGAGCTAAGTGGAAGATGAGGCTGCCTTGTCTTTTTAATTTGGATGTAGGAACAAAATTTTAAACATAACAAAGACCTGGCTGCAACTGCCAATGCCTTTGACAGCATTGGATCATCTTGGCAAATGGAAATCAGGCATGAAAGGGGAAACCATGCTCAGATATAATGGCCCAGAGGTGGCTGGAAATAGGTTAGCAGCCATTAGTCAGCTGGAAGGATATCCCCCCCTCCCTAAGTCTATATCTACCATAAATTTGGTTTTTTATTAAAGTTAGCCACTGACCACATAATCCCACCTATAAAACTGAAATTACTGAAGAACCAACCACAACCTCAGTTCACAAACCCCAGTGAAATTCTAAATGGTGGCAAACAGTAAAGTTACATTTCCTTGAACTACTTCACATTATACAGAATTTTCCCCAAGCAGCATCTGGGAATTGAAACTAGCTATAGGCACTTTTATGTTGAAGAGCTAAAACACTGAACACGCTTCTGGTTCGCTACATGAGAATCAAAGGGCAAGAAGACAATGCTAGTTAAGGCCCCAGGATGTTGCTTTTCTTAAAACGTGGAAGACAGGTGGACAAAGAGGGATGGCTGGCTTAGAACTCAAGCAATTCTGAGATGGCACCAGATCTGAAAAATACTTGGGGGTGGAGGGAAATCACCTCTTCGCTTTTGTGCTGGCCCTCTGCAATGTACCAATTAAATCCCAATTAATCTTCAGGTGCAAAGCAGGATTTAATTGGTGCATAGCCCTTGTGCTGGCCCACTGCAAAGAGGCGAATTTTGCCCAGTAGTGTTACAGTAAGGCACATGAATGGGTTGTCTTGAGTGAGGTGTGTTTATGTCTCCAAAAAAGAATTCTGTACTTAGTTCCATGGAAAGTTAATCAGCACCTGAAAATCCATGGTGTTTATAATGTAGGCTTTTATATTCTATGTCGGGAAAGTCCAAATGAGGGCCATGTCAGCAGCTTGGCAGAAGGCAGAGAGCTGCACCTAACTTGATAACATGGAACAGATCACATCCCTCCACACCTTTAAAGACATAGCTGCAGTTTGATATGGAGATTGTGCAACATTCCATCTCAGTCAGAGCAGCCAAGAGAAGTGTCTGGGTCATGTAATTTCTATATTAAAGAGAAACCACATTCTAAAGCTCCATGGACCACACTTCAGCTGCTCCTCTTCTCTACTTAACACGGAATACCAAGATGGACTTGCTTCCTCCATCTTTTTCAGTGTGCCTTTCTCCCCAACCCTAACCCTGTAGTTAACTGTCACTAAAACTTTGCTCTTTGTGTCAACAATGGAAGACAAGCTGGAGAACAAGAAGAGTTTTTTGGAGTGGTGGGTTTTTTTTTTCCTTTTTCTTTTAAGTGATATGCATTTCTTTAATGAGAATATTAGACCTGCCACAGTAAAAGTCACACCTCTATAAACGGAGCCCTGCCTCCCATTTCTTACGGTTGAAAACAACAAACAATAACAACAACACAGTGGCATCAAGATACAGTTATCACCCAAAACCCTCTACACAAGGAGGCATACCTGAGGGGCTTGGAGTCATAATGAAAGGCTGTGAAAAGAAAACCTATTAGAACTCATCAAAACCTTCCTAGTACAGACACTCTTTTGCAACTGTTGCAAATCTGATCATCTAGTCATCAAGACTCCAAAAAGCAGTAAAAGTATGAAATTACACCTTGAGTTAGATTCTCTCTTCAGCTATAATATTGTAAAGGTGGAATAACTGCTGAAACCAATTAAGTTAATTTCACATTTTTCCAACATTTTTAACAGAGCAGGATCTTGCCCTTGTTACAATTAGGTTACACACCTTCATGAACATAATACAATTATCCAAAGAGCAACCAATACAGACGTTCCTTGTTTTACAGTAGGTGGCTTCAGAACTTCTTGTCAACATGATATCTAACTGGAGTGCTGGGTTCCCACAGTTTCTCCTCCTAATGTGGAAGGAGACTCCCATGATTCAAGCAGCAATGAATATTTACAGTTATTAGTAAATTTAGTCCTTCAAGGTTAGGGTTACAAAATTCCATACAATCCTTCTCACCGAGTTCTAGAGGCAACAATATTTATGTCTCTCCTTCCCAAATCCATATATTGCAGTTTTAACTGTTCTCTGAACTTTCAAAATTTCTAGGGCATCTTGGAATGATTTAGATACTATAAAACAAAAACTTGCCATTTTAAGTCCAAAGGTCTTGACAATTCTCTGTTCTAAAAATACTTTGGATACTGGGACACTGTCCTTTCCCCTCCCACAGCACACCCTCCTCTGCAGTGTCCCAGTATCCAGAGTAGCAGCACCTCTTGCCAACACGTAATCAAGAGCCTCATTTGAAAGAGTTTTACATGGTGTATGTGTGGATCTCTTTTTTAAAAAAAGGAAAGAAAAACATATTACCGTTTTCTTTTTTACTCAAAACATCTGGGGTTAACATTTTAAAAAAACACCCCACATACCCGACAATCAACCAAAAGCTCTAATTAGAGGCAAGAGGTAAAAATTTCAGATGTGCTCAAGTGACTTAGGAGCCTGAGTCACTTTTGGAAAAAAGGGACTAAGGGCTTGTCTACACAGAATTAGCATGCAGCAAGCCAGGGTATAAATCTACAGTGCACCCGCTTGGTGCACACTAACTGGTCAAGTGGACCCTGCTACAACACACTAAAAGTTCCACAATACGCTTTCATATGGGAATATGTCAAAGCACACTAAAGAGATTTTAGTGCATGGTAACGGGTCCACATGGCCAGTTAGCATACAGCAAACTAGTACACTGCTGATTCACATTCTCAACTGTTACGCACTAATCCTCTGAGTAAACAATCCCTAAGTCACTGGCACTTCTGAAAATTTTACCCAAGGTCTACCATTACACAACCTTCTTGGAAGTGGGGCAGAACAACCATTGAATACCCAAGTGAGTTATGCTTTTAAAAATACCATAGTCAAAATGTGACTGTTTTTAAAACCATCTCAACTTCAAGTCTAATCTGAAGTACCAAGTTGGGGAGGTACAGCAAGAGTTTCTGAAACAGAGATAGTGATCATACTGTACAGGTTTCTGTAGCAGTTCTTCAGGTCCCTTTGACAGGCATTGCAACATTCAGACAGGATTTGCTACTCAAAAGGTGATTTTACTCAAAAGGACAGTTTAACTAAAACTTCATCTGTACAGACAAAGTGTATTCAAGTATTTTCTCTAGAATACAGACAGTGGAAGGACACTTTCCATGTAAAAAGTCTGTCATATCCTTTGTGCTCCTCTTTACTTTGATCAAGGTGGCTTCCCTCCCACTTCCTTCTTGCACACTTCTTGGCTGCTGGACACAGTGAACTTTAGCCACAAGTGCTTTTCATGCCCCTAAAGATGATTTCATTCCAGGCAGGTTCTTGTTTGCTAAGCAGGCTCTCTTTAAGCCAGTTCCTTCGGTGTTTTTTAGTTTAATATTTTTGTTCATAAATTCACTGTTCACCATTTACTAACAGCACTGGCATAACCCAGAGAAACATCATGGTAGCTCTGAAGCTTCTTTACTCACCTCTGCCAATGCACCTCAACTCTGACCGTAAGTACATCCTGTTATTCCAGTCCCAAGCTTCTCTTGGAGATAGACTACCGGTTATGCCACATCTAGTGGTAGCAAGTTGGTGATGTGTGGCTAGGATAAGACCCCAAACTTATTTTCACTTGTGAGCTACGCAGAACTTGAATCCAGCTTTCTAGAGGTGAGAGGCTAGTGCAGTAATCTAACATGTTCTATATGCCTAAACCAGTTTGTCTGCAACTGTACAGTTTTACACCCAAATGAATTCTCCCATGAAAAGCATAATAAAAAAAATAGGTCCAGTGTAACAACTTTAGTCATTTCCTCCCGCTTTCTTCAAGAACTACAGAGTCCCAAGAGGAAGCAAGATACCTCAAGCTTTAAATTGTCATCTTGCAACTGTTCTAACATAGACAAGCAAAGCTGATTGGACTCCAAAAAGCAAACAACTGTTGATGACGTTAAGACATAGGAGGTTTTTGGTTTGGGTGTTAGAAACAGGAGGTGCTAGTAATGAATCTGCCTTCTTCCTGCATAAATTTTGAATGACAGTATTAACCACCTTTAAAAAAACGTTGCCAAAATGCATGTTGCGTCACGTTGTAGCCGTTACATTGTTTACTGTGTTGTACACATTCATCAGTTGTTCATAAGGCACAGAAATCTCCGACTCTTTACTGGCAAAGGTAGATTCGTCAGAGGACGGGAACTTCACCAGTTTTTTGGGAGTCTCTGGATCCTCTTCAAGATTGTCATCCATGGAGGACTTTGAAGTTTCCTCATCATCTGAAAGATCTTCCTCATTGTCTTCTTCCTCATTTGCAAAATTTATATTGGCACTCTCAAAGATTAAGGGTCGGTAATCCCTGGAGTCCCAAGCTTCCCCTTCTTCCTCGCTGATCCGGTCCAGCTGGTTTACAAATATGGTGCCCTCAAAGGGGCTGTCTCCAGTGCATTTGTCATTTAGGTGCCTCATGATGTGACAGTTTTTGAGTCCTAGGGAAACCTTGTCATAATCGAATGATTTGCTCTTTGTGTATGTCACCAGGGCATCCTTGTGGGCATTCTGGATATTTGGTTTAGCATTTTCTGCTTTAATCATTTTGTCATTGCTTGTCTTCAGAGCCTTCTTCCCAATCTGCTTGATGAGATCATTGTAGGTCTCTTCCTTCTTGGAAAGGAAGCTGAAGATGTTCACATCCTTGGAGTTGCCCATCTGAAGGGCTTTTTTAGAGGGAGAGTGATTTTCAAAGGACTCTTTCCTTTTTTTCCTCCGTTTCTTGATTGCTTTGTGGACTTCCACAAACATGCTGACCTTCCAATTGACAAAGAGTGAAAGCCAAGCTAGGCCCAGGTAGATCCAGAACTCCACAAAATATCTGTAAAGGGCATGGTAATTCACGTCCGGGTTTACACCTATAAAGAATTCAAAACAAGAAAGGTTATATAACAAGAGTATACAAAGTTTAAAGAAGTTTTAGTCTGGATATAACTTGAAATCCAATGAAGAATCTTCAAGAGTTTTCAGACCACCATTTTCACACCTGTCTTCCAAGAGCAAAGCTGAAACAGAAAACATGTGGAGGTTTGCATTTAAACTCTCCTAGAATGAGCTACTGCATATGAATGATCTTTCTTTAAAAATGGGTTAGGGAGAAAGGACAATCTAGTTATCTAAAGCAGAAGTCAGTAATCAAGATTCTAGATTCTGTTTCAAACTCTCCTGGATGGTTTTGGACAAGCTATGCCCAAATTTTCAGGAGTGCCATCTAATTTAGGGCACTGAACTCTAGATATCTTGGGCTCAATATTCAGAGGTGCCGGTCACCCAGAGCTGCCACTGACTTTAGTTAAGTTATGAGCGCTTGGCACTTCTGGAGAGCAAATACAAACTCACCAAAGCAGAGCCTAGGTGGCTGAAGTTGGGCACCCAAGATTAAAGGTCACTCCTCAAAGATTAGGCCTCAACAACTCTGTGCCTCATTTTCTCTCATTTGAGAAAAAGGGACAATGCTTGCCCCAGTGATGCTATGAGGCTTGTTTCTAAAAAGTTTTGATTGCTCTAAAAGGGTGTGTGTGTGAGGGACCGTGACCTAAAAGTTAAGGGCTCCATGGTTTCCCAGCTCTTTGGCCTAACCCAAGACTTTTTCCACTGATGGGGTTCGATCACAAGCCCTCTGGGTCACTCCCCACATGATGAGACACTTAGCAAAATCCTGTCCTTGCTAGGACCAGTGGAAGTAAGGGCAGTAATGGAGCAGTGTCTCCCACTTCACAATGCCGAGACAACTCTCCTTAACCCCACGCCCATCTGCTTCCCCCAACCTCTGCGGAGCACTGAGCTCAGGGTCTAGGAAATGCCATTTTGAAAAGTTGCAGGGCTAGCTCCAGAGTCTCGTGGAGTAGTGCTGATCTTTAATAAAAGCTTCAGTAATGCAAAAGCCTCCAGACGCACCCAGATCTCAGGAAGTTGAACCCCCCCCCCCCCCCCCCCCGAGACTATTGACATTTACACTGAAGACAGACACACCTCAGGCAATATACAAATAATAAAATAGGGAATTAACTGACCAGCAACAAAGTCTCCAAATCCTATGGTGGTGATTGTGATGAATGAGAAATAGAGACCTTCAATGTAGTCCCAGCCTTCAGTCACCATAAAGACAAAGGGAGGAATGACCAGATGGACTAAGACTCCCCAGACAATGAAAATGGCTGTGCATGTAATTTGTGCCATTCGCTGTGAAGGATGAAGAAAAAAAAATAATTCAGACACACAAGTCAAGTTTTCTTCCACCCCAGCGCATTTTACAGTGTCCATCAATGTTAGCCCGAATACTGCAGCCCACGAGCATATCACCAACCCTGCACAGTGGCTGCTGGAGCAAAAGATAAGGCGTGCTCTGATAGTAAGGCAGGGGGTTGCAAAAGGCCGGTGCAGGTAGGGGCACAGCTGACAGAAGAGGAGCAAGTGATCAGTGAAGGAGCACTATGGGGTTGACAGGAGATAGCACTGGAGGGTTCAAGAGAAAAGGGAGAGCCAGGGCATGTTATGTGAATTAAACATACAGTATTCTGAATTCCTAGGCTTCAGTTCTATCAAAGGGTTTTGGGAACTACACAAGTTGCACTAAGGTGTAGGTGACACCACTAACGCCTTTGAGAGAACAGCAGCCCTGTAATGGACATCAGCCTGTTAAATCTCTATAGGCACAACTCATTCTGATGCAGAGAGGCAGAACTTGGCCCCCACAGCACTTAAGCTCTGTGCTGGAGAGATGGGATGCTGTGGCTGGAGAAGCCACAAGAGTGATCACCATACATACTGAAATTCATGGCAGGCGTGGAGAGAATTTTAGCACTTTCCTTCCCATTCTCCACCAACTCCTGCACAAAACCCATTTACTTGCCTGCGTACATACGTTTATTTCACCCTCAATAGTTTACTGTACCTGCTTGGTTTTACTGCATTAACACTCAGTTATATACACCGATTATACACATTTTTGTAACACTGTTTTGTAAATGTCTCCATATTCACTACAATATTATCAAATGTTTGTATTACCATATAACCCAGAGGCCCAATCAGGGCCCCATTGTGCTCCATGCTGTACAAACTCTAGTGGTCATGGATCCTGCCTCAGAGAGCTTACAAACAGGGCTGAGTTCTTTTCTCCACTCAACCCATGTAATCCTATTGGAGAATATGGTCCTTAAGAGCCAAGTACACTACCTAGATTAGCAGATAGCCGAAGAACTAGAAGTTCAAGTCACACACCAACCACACCCTGTAGGAGGAAAAAGAAGCAGAAATCCATACCAGGCTTACTCCTCGCTTTGTTAGGAACTGGCCCAGCCTCTTGGCACGTCCACCGAAAAACTTCCCCAAAGCACTGATCCATGTCAAGCAGAGAGGAACTCCAAAGAGCCCATAAAATATGCAGAAGACACGTCCAGCGGGTGTCTTAGGAGCAACATTTCCATAGCCTGAAAGAGATAAAAGACCATTTACACAGATGCCAATTCAAGGCAGTGCAGCATATACATAGGGAGTTGTTCCCTGACATCTGCTGTACGAGAAGCCTCAGGTAAGACGCCCCAGGTAAGACATGTCGTTTATGAGATCCATTATGAACATCTAAGCCTTGCCCTGGTATTTCTGCAGATAAAGGAAGCCTGGTAGTGAAGAGGTGGAGGAAAGGTTGTGATAGAACACGGTGCCTGGGTCAGGGCTTTGGCCCTCTGATGGCAACAGAGTTTAGCAAATATTCTGAGCACAGCCCCAGTAAGGACAACTAGTCCCATTTCTAACCCTCTGCTAGAATTTTCTTAACTTCCAGTAAAAAGTTCAAGAACGCAAAAACTGGTTTAAAGAACAATGAAGTAAGGCTTTTTTCAAAAGGTTTTTAATAATAGTAACAAGCAGAACATGGTGCTGTATTTGGTTTCACAGTAAGGTTTCCATCTCCACTGGTCAATTTGTATGTGCAAACACTGCGTGTTCCTTGTAAGAACAAACAACAAACAGTGTCCCTGATGTTTTCCTGCATCTTGCAGAGCTCTCTGGACATATCAGCAAAGACCTTCTGTAAAAGCAAAGGCAGATTTTTGCAAGAGAGCAGCAGCTGATTTTGCAAGTTCTGCAGCACAGTCTGTCTGCATAGCCGAGATGAGGAATAAGCCGTACGGTGCAATAGGGTTCCACATGAACAAATCAGCAGTGAGATTAAGGAGAGCACATCAGTTCTGCCCAGCTTTCTGCAAGAAATACAAGAGACACACAGGAAGGCCTTCAGATCTGTCTCTTTCACTAATGGCAATGCGTTTATCAACAGCTTGTTTGGGAGTGTGTGGGACGGTACAGGATAGGAGAGTTTCACAAAATCTCAGGCATGTGTGGATGTGCCAAGCTCCAAGAATATTCCTTTAAGTTAAAGGCAACACTCTACACTAAATTTATATCACATAGACTTGCAAGTGTAAAACTTGATTGGAACTAAGAATACATTAATCCCACCTTTTCAGCACACAGGATTGTATCTACTCAGCAAGGGAAACATTTCTATTATGTAGTTCAAGGATTTGAGTGCTGTGGACACAGAAATTGAAAAAAAACTGTCATCACCTCACCAAATGTGCCTAAAAGATCAATTTTCTAAGGTTTTTATTGATTTGTATACACTTCCTATAAGCCTTTATCTTCCTTTCAGTGGACAGCCAGTTGGACAAGAGATGGTACCAGTCCACTGGACTTAAAGGCCAGGAGACTTTACATGCTAAATACCCACCGATTGTTGTGATTACTGTAGCAGCAAAGATGACAGCATTAGGCCAATTCCAGTTGTTGAAGGTTTTGTTCCCAGTGATTGCAACCCCTTGCCCAGCAGCATCTGACACCACCTACAAGGAAACAATTTATAGATAAAATCATCTGGATGTAATGCCCAACATGAAGCTTGAAGTAGAAAGTTATACTCATCAAGTCTTCCCCTTAGTTCAACCTTGAAAAATGGTAATGAAATTTTACTGGACACCAGGCACAAAGTTTACTCTCCCATCCTTGCTAAGACTGTGGGAAGAGAGAGAGAAGGAGATACAACCAACCATATGAATGGCCATAGTGGGTCAGACCAATGGTCCATCTAGCCTAGTATCCTGTCTTCCGACAGTGGCCAATGCCAGGTGTTTCAGAGGGAATAAACAGAACAGGCAATCATCAAGTGATCCATCCCCTGTCGCTCAATCCCATCTTCTGGAAAACAGAGGCTAGGACACTTCAGAGCATGGTTTTGCATCCCTGCCCATCCTGGCTAATAGCCATTGATAGATCTATCCTCCATGAACTTATCTAGTTCTTTTTTGAGCCCTGTTATAATCACAACATTCTCTGGCAAAGAGTTTCACAGGCTGACTGTGTTGTGTGTGAAGAAATACTTCCTTTTGTTTAAGCCTCCTGCCTATTAATTTCATTGGGTGACCCATAGTTCTTCTGTTATGCAGAGTAAATAACACTTCCTTATTCACTTTCTCTACACCAGTCATGTTTTTTTTAAGACCTCTATCCTATCCCCCCTTAGTCATCCCTTTTCCAAGTTGAAGAGTCCTAGTCTTAATAATCTTTCCTCAGATGGAAGCTGTTCTTTACCCCTAATCATTTTTGTTGCCCTTTTCTGTACCTTCTCCAATTCCAATATATCTTTTTTGAGATGGGACGACCAGAACTGCACACAGTATTCAAGGTGCGGGCATACCATGGATTTATATAGAGGGAATGTAATATTTTCTGTATTATTATCTATCCCTTTACTAATTCCTAACATTCTGTTCGCTTTTTTGACTGCTGCTGCACATTGAGTGGATGTTTTCAGAGAACTATTTACAATGACTCCAAGATCTTTCTTGAGTGGTAACAGTTAATTTAGACCCCTTCATTTTATATGTATAGTTGGGATTATGTTTTCCAACGTGCATTACTTTGCACTGGGGGACACCACTATTTCTCTCTCCCCATTTTGAAAACTGACCATTTATTCCGAACCTTTGTTTCCTGTCTTTTAACCAGTTACTGATCCACAAGAGGACCTTCTCTCTTATCCCATGACAGCTTACTTTGCTTAAGAGCCTTTCGTGAGGGACCTTGCCAAATGCTTTCTGAAAATCTAAGTACACTATATCCACTTGATTATCCTTGTGCACATGCTTGTTGACCCCTCAACAAATTCTAGTAGATTGGTGAGGCATGATTTCCCTTTACAAAAACCATATTGACTCTTTCCCAGCAAATCGTGTTCATCTATGGGTCTGATAAGTCTGTTCTTTACTATAGTTTCAACCAATTTGCCTGGCAATGAAGTTAGGTGTACTGGACTGTAATTACTGGGATTGCCTCTGGAGCCTTTTTTAATAATTGACATCACATTAGCTATCCTCCAGTCATCTGGTACAAAATCTGTTTTAAATGACAGGTTACATACCACAGTTAGTAGTTCTGCATTTTCACATTTGAGTTCCTTCAGAACTCTTGGTGAATACCACCTGGTCCTGGTGACTTATTACTGTTAAATTTATCAATTTATTCCAAAATCTCCTCTAATGACACCTCAATCTGGGACAGTTCCTCAGATTTCCCCAATCCATTAATGAAAATGTTCTTGCCTATTAAAAAACTTTTCTCCCCACAAGTAGAGTTTTGCAAAACTGCAGCAGTGTTTAAACAGGTTTACTTGGGAATAAGCTATAGCTAGAGTTACATGACTCCACACAGCTCATGCGCTAACTCCCACATTATATTGGTGAAGTAGTAGTCAGCTGGTGTCTAGCACAGTTACTGAATATGGTTTAGTGGGGACATATTCTGCAAAACAGTCAATCAAATTTTAAAACTTTCAAACATTGTTACAAGGCCTAGAATAGCTTGGACATGAACAGGGCCAAATGGAATCCTCTGGCCAAGCGACACAAATGCAAAAACAAAAAAGCACAGGCAAGTGCTAGTTCACCTGCTGTCCCTGGCAAAGGCTGATGAGCCAGCACAAAACTGGGCTCCTTTTGGTTTGTTTTCCTTTGCTTAACTCTTCCAAGTTATTTCATGCTATCCGGCCTCTAGTTTCTTGAATCAGCCCTGCTTCTCATTCAGCTTTCTTTCTCATAACATGTCTTTGTATTAACTGAGCTCATTTGAATGCTAAATGTTTTTTTTTTTATAACATTTTGCGGCGGGAAGGGTCAATATTTTTGTTTTTCAGAACTAGCAAATCATCAGCTCAGGCCTAGAGGGCACTGAAGGCTCATGAAGAATCCTCACATTTGTGGGGATGATCTTTGGAGGTATTTTAGCCTAGACCAGCGTTTCCCAAACTGAATCACAGGGAGGTTGCACTAGAAACAACACCTAAGCACAGTGGCCACAGATAATGTGTATAGAAGTTTACAAGGTTTTAAATAAATAAATAATAATGCATCTGACCACAGTTGTGATATATACTTGAACCTTCCTCAGTAGAAATGGTTGGTTACCCAGTTCACTCTTCTGCCCTGTCTACACTAGCGAGCTTACAGGAGCATAGCTGTACCAGTGTAGCTGCACTGCCGTAAGATCACTTGTGTAGCCACTCTGTGCCGACGGGAGAGAGCTCTCCTGTCGACACAGTGCTCTCCACACCGGCACTTCTGTTGGTGTAACTTATGTCACTCAGGGGTGTGTTTTTTCATGCTCCCTGAGCAACATAAATTATACCGACTAAAGTGGTAGTGTAGATATGGCCTTAGGATAGGTCTTCACTAAACTTTTGATTGCAATTAAGTCGAGGTAGTTAACACATTTGTAAAAGCTGGCATGCGTACTCCCCACACATTTGATCCTGGCTATAAATGTTTGTTCTTTACCTTTTAATTGGCAATCAATTATCTCAATTAATTCAAAACTCTAGTGAAGACAAGCCCTTAATAGAAATCCATAACTGATTAGTTAGTCCTTACTCTGCAATTCAAAATGCAATTTAGGACTTCTCCGGTTGCACTCCAGGCACTTTTAATGTAGGCTAGTCTAATCTAAGCACAGAGAAATGATCTCTTCTAGGGTCAGACACAATACATTGTATGCTGTGTGTTCTCCTTACACTGGCCAGTACCATGCAGGTTGGTACGTAGGGGGTGTGTGTGTGAGATGTGGATCAGATACTGTACTTAGCACAAAGACCCAAACCCCATGAATAAACATGCAGAACTAATTAAATAAATATAATAAAACCCAGGTTATTTAATTTTGAGCCCTAACACATACAACTACCCTTCCTGCAACAACATTGTCCTCAAAGTGAATTTATTGGGTATGTGGTAGAGAAACACAATTAAAAAAAATTAAAATGCATTTCACTATTGGAGCCCATTTAGAGATAAAAAGAAGGGAGCTTTGGAGTCTGGATGAAGGAATAGGACTACAGATCTCTCTACTGGGGAAGTCTGACAAGCATGCAAGATTGTGTACAATATTTGTTGTAGGCTAAAGGCTATAGCTAGAGGCGCAGGTAGAAAACAGGGCTGGCCTGCTGAGCACTCTTATCAGTTGATAGAAACCACAAAGATGGGTGCTGCTGTAGGCAGATTTGTTGAAGCCACAAGTGCCCCTAGAAGGGGCAGGTGTTATAGATACAGCAAGGTTGATGGAAGAATGCTTCCATTAACCTAGTTACTGAGGCTGGAGTTCCTACAGTGATAGAAAAACCTGTTCTGTCATTGTAGGAAGCATTTGTGTTATGGTGCCACAGTTAAGCTGCTGTAGCCCATACTATACACATGGCCTAAGTCTTTCAATTGCAGCAGCCAGTCAGGTCATACAAAATAGAAATACAGAGTCGAATGCCAGCTGACAGCCCATACACTCCTTCTATGCATGTTGAGCAGGAAGGAAATGAGAAAACTAAGGCCTACATGAGAAAGTTGCATTGGTATAAACTAAGGTGTCAGTTTAAACTGATGTAGTTAAACTGCGTGTGTGGACACTTCTTTGATGCAAGAATGGCTTTTCTGTTTAGTTTAAGTCAGTTGGGAATAGGTTTAAGATAAACTGAAATAAGCTACTCTTGCCTCTTGCACCAAGATCAGCGAATGTCCATACCTACATACAAAGGTACGAGTTTCAGTTCAACAAGTGTGCTTTCTCTGTGTAGACAAAACCTCGGTGAAATCCCAAAATGAGGAAACTCTTGGAACAGATGAACAATTGCTTACACAACCCTCTGATCTCTCCTTTTTTTGGGGCGGGGGTGGGAGGGAGGAAATGAATGGAGCCATTCCAAAATGGACTTCATCAACTCTTGCTAGGGACTGCAGACAGCTTCAAAACCTCACAAATCAGTCGTGTCCAAGGCAGCTGACAGATACGGGGAACTCTGCATGGATGCCTGAACTTCATCCATCACCTGGAGAAGGAGATGTATATTAAAACTGCACTAGATGTTGGTCTAATACCATTCACGCTCCAATTACATCCCATTCTCCAAAACATACTGGATTAGTTTAATTCCTCACAAGACAATTGACCTCAAAATACACACTAAATCCTACATGTTGAAATTTCAGTCTTCATTGACATTGGGCCATTATATCATACCACATTACTGCACCCTCAACTTGAGCTAAGGAGCTCTGTTTACCAGTCTGTGAAAGCAGTTAAGAGCACTATCTGCAAGTAGCGGTGGTTTCAGTCATGTGAGGGAGACACAGCTCAAGAGGAAGAAGGCAGCTAGAATGGAAGAGAAGCCCACACCTGGCTTAGTGCCCTTCACAATGATTCAATTAATGTCCTAAGACAGACACAGGGCCAACAATCTTCTCAATGCTGTGTAAACACTTCAAAATTTAGATTAATAGACTTCCCCCCTGCCAAAGCTACAACTCCCTCTTGTCCACAATGACATGCAATTATCTATGAGCTGCAGTCTTGCCTGACGGTCTCAGCTTTCATCCTTGTCTTAGTACCTTTTGGCTGTAATAAGCCTGTGTGCCACAAGGCACATTCAACATATACAACCCAGCTGTAGGAGCAGAAGATAAAACATGCCTTTCTTCCCTCTCCCACTTCGTATAGAACTAACGTCCCTTAAACAGCACAAGTTTCTTGGTAGGGACCAAAACTATTACTATTGATAGGGATCAAAACTATTACTTGGTTAAGGTTCCTCTGTAGGAAAAACGTGCAGCCTTGAATCTCATGCCATGTGTTTGATCATACCAGCATGAAATAAAAACACAGGAGATGAAAAATAAGTTAATTTTGGTGCAAAGGGAAAAATATGTAGCAGTTTTCTAAGCAGAGTGCAACTTCTTGACTTTTTTGAAACAATTATGTCTTTTTGACATCAGCAGATAATTCAAGCTGACACTAATAGAATTAAACAGCAAATACATTTTTTGTACAGAAGTTTGTTAGGCTGCTAAAATCTTTTTGAATTCAAATAGATTGTGTCAAAGACATCACCAACTTTGCCATTCCCCACTCAAGTATATAATTTCCTAGACTCTTGGAGTTATTACTGAACATAAACAGGGATTCTAGAAATGGAATCCAAGAAAGGGAAGAAACTAATACATCTTTCAATTATATCAACTGGAATACGAACTAGAAGGCAAAAGATCATTCCAACATAATCAAGATGACAAAGTTCTCTCTCTTTCCAAGGTACTTCCCCAAGATAAAATAATGCTCCAATGCAGCCTCAGGTTTCCTTCAGTGACATCTTAACTGTTAACTATTAATGACTGACTTGACTGAGGATTTACCTCAAAGGTCAAAGTGCCAGTCCAATAACTTTCTCCCCTCTGCCCAAGGCTGCATATACAGGAGATTATCCATGCTAATGTGCCACTTAGATTGTCCATCAAAATAAGGATATGATTGCAAACAAGAACAAAAACATACATATTTTTAAAAAGACAAATTAGTTTTCAGGAAGATAAAAGGGTGAGAAAAAAAGAAAAAAGGATAGATGGATCTCTCTCCTGACATCTTCCTTTTCTGCTAGTATGGAAAGGAGGGGAAAAGAAAACTCGGAGAGCAAAACAAGAATGTTTGGAAAGGCTCAGCCTTCTTACACAACCAAACCATATGCACATATACTTTGGCTGTGCCCACACCCGCATTTTCCCTTCACATTTACTGCTACTGCAATATCAGCACAGCTCCAGTGCTAGCAAAGATGAGAGCGCCACTGAAGACAAGCCACCTACATTTCAACTTTCAGGCTGTCAGATTATGCTCAGAGCAGGTCTTTATGGAGGGTCTGTCTCAACTGTTGCCAGACCTGCTCTTAGTGCAGTGGTCAGAAATTTGAATAAAAATGGTATTGTGGAGAAGACTTCTGGGTCAGTGAAAAGGGGACAAAGGAGAGCATGCACCCAGCCCTCTGAGAAAAGAGCAAGAGAGTGGTGGGGGCTTGGATGAAGAATACAACCGTAGAATGACGAGCAAGCTTGGCCACAGAAACACCCCCCCCCCGCCCCGCGCTTGTCTATGCTATTAATTAAAAGCACCTGACCATGTTAAATTACAACTATTAAACAGTTGGGCCCTGCCTGTGTGAACAGCAGTGAGCCATACTGTAGCCAGATATACAAAAGGCATGCCACTTTAGCCCTAGTTTTTAAACTTTAAAAAACAACAGACTTTTACATTTTGTCTATGCAAATAAACCTGTACAAGGTCCGTGGTTTTTTTTTTTTCTTCCTTCTTTTTAAACAAACCAAACATGTAACATAGTTATGGTCACATCCACAGCAATAAGATGCATCTTTGTTAAACAAATATAGTCAATTTTGCAACACAGCGGGCCTGTACAACCACAGAATACCATTCAGGAGCAAATGGACACTTTATTTTATGAAAGTCTGATTGCACATACATTAGGGAAAAAAATCCACAATACAGCTCTCCTCACAAGGGAGAAAAAAAATTGACATTGGTCTCACACACAGTCTCCTTGTTTAGACACCTGCAGTGATTTTCTGGCTCATCTCCCATCCAGGTAAGTTCTTTAATTGGCGTGTTATGGCTGTAACTAGCACAGCATTATCTGAAGATAAGTCAGTGCATTCAAAACTTTAATCTGCCCAGATAAGGCAGAAGAATGAGATGTACATTATGACGTACAGATTTCCGGAGCATTAGCTAGGTGGGAGAGCTGAATATGGCAGGTAACTACAGGGATGCTACAAGCCAGAATAGTTCACCCTGCCCAACAGGCACTTTATTTCTGCCTATAAAGGAAAGCAAGAAACCACTTGGCCCAAAGACTAGGTCCCCCTTTAGATTAGCTGCATTTCATCTCTTTGCATAAACCCAGTCAAGTCATTATCCAAGTCATGCTGGGCAGATGTGATCACATAAGCCAGTGGCAGTTGCATAGATAATCTCTGCACATCCTTTCTTACATTTACCCATTAGATTCAGTGGCTCTTAACTTGCAATTTGTTTTATGTTGCGCTCATTGAACAAAACAGTTCTCCCAGTTTCTCACTTTCATGGCATTTTAAAACCCCGCAGTGGGAACAATGATCTTGTCCTAATATGAAATAATTCTCTTTAGTCAGAGAGGGTCGGACTAACTGAATCCTTTAAGCCTAGAATCAGCGCAGTCAGCTTTCTTTATACTCTCACCATGGCAGCACCATATTTACTCTATATGCAACAGTGGTCAGTACTGAATCCTGCATTTGAGAGCATACTCTATTGGTTAAACCAGTAGTTGCTGTTCCCTGTCAGTAGCCCTTTGCTCTGTCCCCTGCTCTGACCCCAACACTGAATAACCATAGATACGTTAGGCTTTGTCGACACTGGAACTTCATTGGCAAAACTTTTTTTGTTCAGGGGTGTTAAAACACACACACACACACCCCGAATGACAAAAGTTTTACCGATGAAAACCGCCGGTGTGAACAGCAAATCCTTTTCCTGATCAACTACCTTCTACATAATATGCACTTAGTATTTGGCTCCTTTACAGCAGACTCAGTTAATATTTACTCGCCCACGTCACCAAAAAGCTCTGAATTCCCATAACCTGCTCATGTTTCTTTTCATTACTTGCTGTACCTCAGATTTTAACTGAGATCTCATTTTTCATGCCTATATCCAGAGACTTGAACGTAAATTTAAAGATAGAAAACACTATGGATCAGTTATCTAATCACAGGTACATGCAACACCAACAATTTAGCCAATTACAATAAAATGTCCAGAAGCATAGGGTTTGCATTTATAATCAGATGAAACTTCACACTGCTATTCCTCTTTCAGCAGCAACAGAGTGAAATAGCAGAAGACAACTAATCCTCAGGCAATCGGCACCACAGTCACATCTTTGATTTTACTTACATCCCATTTCAAGAGGGGAAGGGAGATCAAGTCAACAAACGTGAAAGGAAAGAGTCCCAGGGCTAGATATGCTTGTATGTATGCATCCATAGGGTAGCAATGGCTCAGGCTAAGGGGAGAGAAGTCTCCACCTGTACCTACTGAAAGAGAACTTCCATCCCTCTTTTTTGTCCCTGGTTGTCAGGAAGGTCTCTGTAGTAAAAGCATTCATGTAGAAAGAACCTGAAGTGGGCTGCAATGGTAATAATGGAGCAGACTATGGTGGAGGGAGTTATATTCAGAGGGGGCAAAAAATAAAATAAACTTACTTGGAAAGCGCTTACTCAGACCCCTCTAGAAAGTCCTATATTAATGCAGGTGAGCATATGTACATTCCCAAGAAAATAAGAGACCCAATCCCAACATGTAGGGCAAAGGAGGTGAAAGCAATTCACGTTGCATTATCTCCATATTCAGCTACCTAGAGACAGAGGCCTAGTCTATATTCAGAGTTGCATCAGTTTAACTCTAGGCATTATTTATGGAATTGAGTTAAAATAAAATCAATATAAACCAGATTATTAACCTAAATTAAACAGAAATAAGAGTGTTGGCACAGGATTTTGCACAATTTGAACTACTTTGGTTTAAAGCCACACCTAGTATTAAACCTGCGCAGCTATTGAACATGGGTAAGCCCAGAAACCAAGAGACAATATTAGAAGGATGCAAAGCCCTTTGTATGCTAGTAAAGAAGTAAGTGTTTGGCCCTGAAAATAATCAGAGTTCATACATTCAGTAGCTTGAATATAATAATATCGTGACCTTTGCAATATTAAAGAAGAAACTGATTCACAGGTTCAGTTATTCACTAAGGCAATCTTCTTCTGGGAGATTCACAGTTGGTGTGAATGAGTTTAGGCACGTTACATATGATGGAGTTAAAGTCTGAAGATTTCAACAAACCTTGAGTGTATCAGTACTAGCGGACAGTATTCCCCACTTGTCTGTAGCAGACAGAGATTGTTGTGTTAATTTTTAGCAATGAAAGTTTCATTTTATGAACTCTCACAATCTAGCCTTTGCTATGTGACCTGCAGTACTACAAGAAAGGATTTAAAGCCAACAGAGCCCTTTTATGTCCTGTGACCTGATACAGTATACAGGGTAAAATAAATATTCTCATCTGTAAACACTCTTGGGCCAGGGGTGGAAGAGAAGGTGATTATCTGATTAGTGGCCTTATCAAAGTGTAAACTTAGACATTAAACTGTTTTCTGCCTTTTCCTCTTGATAAAAATTTATTTCTACACAAGTTTTCCCCTCTCATGTCTGCCTAAAGGGGCTCAATTTTATACTTTTCCCCTTATTTCTGAAAATAACCACTCTACAGTAAGGTACCCTTTGCTTGCCACCATCCTTGCTTCTGCTAGCCAAAAAACCAAAGTGGCATGGGACCAGAAATATGGTCAAGAAATGGAGAGAATACAAAAGGTTACAACAGAAGGCCTGTGTAGCAAAAATGCAAGAATGGTGGTGAAGGGGGAGGTTATAGCTCATGACTTCAGGGACAGCTGAAAAAACTGCAAAGGAAGGAACCAAAGCACATGTAGCAGTGTACAAAACAGCTGCATCCTTTTAAGTCTCTCCTTCTACTTTTGTATATTTCTCCCAGTCATTTGGTATGAGGCAAGTTGTTCATGGTATGTGTGTAATGTACGAATTCTCAGGAACACAGGACAACGGCTCCTTCCAAATGGATCTAAAATCAGCAGGAAAGCACACATTTTTGGTTATTGCCCATCCCAGTTTTCCGTCTCAGACATAATGACAGCATCATCCTGATTGTTCACTTGGCCCCTCAATCCTCAGCTGCTTGAAACACGCTGGCACATGACCAGGGTCAGTGTGCACAGCCAAGCAAGTGAGCCGTTCAGGAAGCCTCAGGCACTTGATAAAGTGTCTATGGGACTCTGGAAATCAACAGGACTTAGGATGGTTGACCTTTCATTTCCCCTCTCTCTCAGCATTATCTGGGGCTGGAATATGATTTTGATGTTCATCAGGATAACAGTCATGCCAGATGAGAAAAAAAAGTGTTTAGGAGAGTCCTGGATTTCCTAGTTTGCTTTTGTGGGAATGGTGTGTGACCTTTTTTTGTAGAAAGAAAAATAAGACAGGTTAATCACATTGTCTCAAGCTAACAGGCAACACTCTGGTGCCTTACAAATCTGTGAGAACTTAACTGTCATTTATGATCTATGTAGCATGTAGTTGATAGGAGGCGTGTGGGGCAAAGCCTCCAGGATATGAGTCAGCAGCAGCATTCATTTGCACCTGCACGAGGGAAGGATGGCGAGTTATAAAGCAAGTGAGAAATAAATTCCAGATTTTAAACAAGAGACAGCTGTTGGCTGCACAAATTCAATTCCTGCTCAACTGAGAGTGTTGTAAACAGACCCTCAGTTAGACAAGATGCTTTGAGAGGTGTCTCCTCCCAGGCATCTAATCCCAGCACTCCAGATTTCAAGGTTCTCTGCATATCCTAGAATTTCTGTAGCAGTTTGATTCTTCCCAAGCAGAACATTAGCAGAATCCCATCTAGCAGCACCACATGATAATCGCTTTGAATAGTTTATGACACAAGGGAGCCAAAACCAGTAACAAACTGTTGAAATTTGCATGCAGAGGCTGCAATGTATTTCAAATAATCAGATGTCATCAAGGTATAGGAATTAGGTGTTGAAAACTGCAAATAAGAATAAGCCTAATAAAACCATAGTCAACAATACCTGAATAACTAATTAGTAACACATATTTAATATCACTGGAGAGAGAGTTCCTCCTCCCTCACTATGGGGGAAAAAAAATCGCAAAGAACAGGTGTTAGCTACACTGTTTACATTCCCAGATAACACATTTACACATAAAAAATGTGTATGGTCTCTTTTGTAGTCATATACTGCCTTTAATAAAAGGCTGATTAAATAGTATCAGCTAGCAACAATCATTTCAACTATTGTTTTAACTGATTTTTTTACCTTAACAGATTCCCACAGCAGGCCAAAAGCAAAGTTAACTAAGTTTCAACTGCTCTTTTCCCAGTCTTATTCAATGTATAGCTTCGTGAACTACAGTGGAACACTAACAGGCTTTCACTTTGGGATGCATCAAAAATAATCTAGTAGTGGGTGTGTCAACATTTTAAATTACAATTCTGAAGTGTGCACGTGACCTGCTCAGTTTTCCTCAATCCTCAGAAGAAGGGGAATGTCTTCTCTAAACAGGGGTCAAGTCAACATGACGTGACAAAGTTTTAACAAGATGAGCGCCAACTGGTGCTAGCTACGCTAGCAATTCTTTTAAACAAACCAGAGTTATCTTTACAGGCAGAACATGAAGCTTTAATGAGCCCTTAGACAAGTCATATGCAATTTAGTTATCAAATAAGATTAAAAAATAAAAACAAAGAACTTTGGCTCCATGGTACCTAACACCGGTAAGTGGTTAAGCTAAAAAGCTCCTCCTTTTCCATTTGCCCAGTCAGTTTCTCAGCTTTTCATGCTAATTATGCAACAGTGCAGCTCTGCACATAGATATTTGGAAGATCCAAGTTACGCTACTTATACTTATTGCTCCTAACTTTACTCTGTCCACAACCAAGACTTAAACTGAGCAAATTTCTCCTTACCTCATAGAGAGCGTCCAGCACATATAGAGCCTCCAGCTTCATACAGAGATGTCCCTGCCTCTGAGCCTGATATTTGAAGCATACAAGTAAATAATGCATGCCAGGTTGCTGCTTTGCCTGTTGCTTTTGAAAAAGGACAACAAGATATGATTTGGGAGATGGCAGGCCAGACTATTTTGCTGCTGTTTTTACAGCCTAAGTCTATTAATTAATTGCTCGGTATCTTCAGAATTCAACTTTGGGTTTTTAGAAACCACTAATGGGGATTTTTTTCTTCCTTTCCTTTGCCATTTCTACTCCTTGCAATACTGCTTTATCAGCAGACTGGCTAATTTTGAAGAAGGAAGAGAACACCTAACCAGCTTGCACTGCACAGGACTTTAGAACCAGTTAGGTTCCAAAGAAAGCAATAAAGCATAGATGAGGAGGGGAGGCTAAGGATCAGTGCTGGAGGTTCTTCCAAATTCACTTATTAGCCAGAAAAGAAAACACAGAACAGATTGTTCTAGCATAAATACATGAAGACCAAGATGACAAACATAGCAAAGCATGTAAAATACTAAGAAACCTAATATGATATGGCAAAAATATTCTTCCCTCAATTACTGTACCACCCACTCCTTGCCTTGAAGAAGGCCATGTTTAGTTCCAAAACAAAAAACAACATGGTTATCTAGAACAGGGGATAAAAAGAAAAAAAAAAGCCATGCTCTTGCAACACAAACATTAACGTTATTGTGGCCTAGGGGAAGTTAGTTTCAGGTCTTTGTACAGGTATGAAGAACAACTAAGGGAGATGAGCAACAACTGACAAGGCTTTGATCTTCAAGAGTATTTATTCTGGGTGCCCAAAACCACTATGATACATATCATAACTGGGCTAAGGGAGATACAAATGTGAGTCAGTTGTCCAGGATTCCATCCTGCAGCCTCTGACTACATGAGCACTAGCCCCAGTAAAAAGTTATTGAAAGGGGTTCAGCATCAACCTCATACAGACACTGCTATTTGCATCTCCACTGAACTTTAGACCTTACTGCATGGTCTATAGACAACAAGCAGAAAACATGGGAAAGGAACCTCCTTTCAGTTCTACATCATTGTATTTGAAGAAAACTTTTGTTACTTCTTTGACTCTGACCAATACTAGCCATTTCTGGTTAATAAGTTACAGATCATCCTTGAAGAGGCTCAGGGGTGCAGGCTCCGAGTGGCACTTACCTCAAGCGACTCCCAGAAGCAGTGGCATGTCCTTTCTCCAGCTCCTATGCAGAGGCGCCGCCAGGTGGCTGTGCACACTGCCCCATCTGCCGGCACCACCCCTGCAGCTCCCATTGGAGCACTGGAGGGGGCCATTGGCATGCATAGGAGCCGGAGTGGGGCCATGCTGCAGCTTCTGGGAGCCGCGTGGTGCGGCCCCTGACCCTGAGCTCTGGCTGGAGCGCTGGAATGGGGCTAAGCCACGTGGTGCAGCCCCCGACCCAGGCCGGAGCGCCAGAGCTGGGCAAGCCCCAGACTCCCACGGGCCATAGTTTGCCCACCCCTGGTCTAACGAGAAAAATATTGTCAACAGCACCTAGGAGGAGGAAAATAAGACCTATTTAAGAAATTCTGGAAACAGAATGGTAGCAAATCGGAGTAGAAAAAACCACTAGATAAGTAAGTCTTTCCCTTCTGCACCTCTACAAAGGTAGGATAGATTTCTAGGTGGTTACTCACAGAGAGATAACATTTTCAAAAAGCTCCTAGATTCCATTGACTTTATGGGATTTAGGAACTGAAGTGCTTTTGAAATTTTTACCACGAGCACATTTACATGGGGACACTCAGGGTAGGTCTACACTACAAGCGCTACAGTAGCACAGATGCTTTGCTGCTGTTATAGTGTAGACACTTAATACAGTGACAGAAAACATGGTTACTAACCTTTCATAACTACTGTTCTTCGAGATGTGTTGCTCATGTCCATTTCATTGTAGGGGCTCGCCACATGCACCGGTGCTAGAAATTTTTCTCTCAGTGGTATCTGTAGGGGACTGGCTCTGGCAACCTCCGGAGTGGCCAGCTCCCACCCCAACTCCTTCTTGATAGAACTCTGACAGAGGGGAAGGAGGGTGGGTCATGGAATGGACATGACAACACATCTCAAAGAACAGCAGTTACAAAAGGTTAGTAATCGTTTTTTCTTCTTTGAGTGATTGCTCATGTCCGTTCCATTGTAGATGACTCCCAAGCAGTACCTGGAGTTTGGGCAGGAGTTCATGGACGTGTCAATTGCAACACAGCTCTGCCAAATTCAGCATCATCTCTGGCCTGCTGGATAATGGCGTAACGTGTGGTGAACATGTGTCCTGAAGACCACATCGTGGCCCTGCAGACGTCCAGGATAGGGACATGCGCCAGGAAAATAGCTAAAAACACCTGAGCCCTGTTAGAGTGAGCCTTCACAATTGGTGGAGGCACAGCCTGCGCCAACTTGTTACAAGTGCAGATGTAGGTGGTGATCCAGTCTGAAATCCTCGGAGGACACCGGAAGGCCCTTCAATCCTGTCAGCGACTGCAATAAAGAGCTGAGTCAATCTGCAGAAGGGCTTGGTGTGCCCCAAGTAGAAAGCCAGAACACGTCTGACATCTAGAGTGTGCAGGCGTCTCACCTTGCTGGTTGTGTGAGGCTTTAGACAGAACACTGGGAGGAAGATATCCTGGTTGACATGGAAGTGCAACACCACCTTTGGCAGGAAGGCCGTACGGGACCGCAGCCGAACCTTGTCCTTGTAAAACACCTTATACGGGGGCGCCGAAGTGAGGGCTTTAATCTCGGAGACTCACCTCACCTCAGTAATGGCTACGAGGAATGCAACCTTCCACGACAGGTGGGAGAGGGAACAAGAAGCCATAGGTCCAAAAGGTGGAACCGTGAGCCTGGAGAGGACCAGGTTACGGTCCCACTGGGGAACCGAGCCCCGGATGGGCGGAAAGAGTCTTTTAAGGCCTTCCAGGACCCATGTGAGAATACAGATCTACCCTGGATGCAGGGATGGAAGGCAGATATGGTTGCCAGGTGCACCTTGATTGAGGAAAAGGTGAGGCCCTGGTGCTTCAAGTGAAGCAGGTAATCCAGGATGAACTGCAAGGATGTCTGGGTCGGGGAAATATTCCACTCTGACACCCAGCAAGAGAAAATGCTTCCACTTTGCCAGGTAAGTCACTCTGGTGGAGGGCTTTCTGCTGGACCTGACTAGTGCAGGCTTGTTCTTCTAGGTTCAGCCTCGCAGCATCCAAGGCATGAGGTGGAGAGAGGCGAGCTTCGGGTGCAATAGCTGACCATGATCCTGCAAGAGTAGGTCTGGGCAGCTAAGGAAGTGGCCATGGGTGCGCTATGGCCAGGTCCATGAGCATACTGACCAATCCTGGTGCGATCATAATGACCCGCACCTTGTCCCTCTTGATCTTCAAGAGAACCTTGCTGATGAGCGGAGTTGGTGGGAAGGCGTACATCAGGTCTTCCAACCACAACAGGAGAAAGGCATCGGAAAGCGAGCCTCTGCCTAGACCTTGTAAAGAGCAGAACTGATGACAATTTCTGTTGTGTCTGGCGGCGAACAGGTCCACTCGGGGAGCTCCCCACTTCTGAAAGAGCATCCTGATGACCTCCAAATAAAGGGACCACTCATGGTGAGAGAAGAAGGACCTGCTAAGGTGTGTTCCGGATGCTGAGGAGGTGCGAGGCTACCAGGTGGATTGCATGCTGAATGCAGAAGTCCCATAGATGGAAGGCTTCTTGACACAGAGCCAACGAACGAACTCCCCCCGCCTGTTGACGCAGAACATGGAGGCTGTGTTATCTGTCAACACCTGCACTACCCAACCGGACAGTTGGGGAAGGAAGACTCCGCAAACCCGGCGGATGGCTCTGAGTTCTCTGACATTTATATGTAACACGAGCTCCTCCCATGACCATAATCCCTGAGTCTGCAGTACACTGAAATGCACTCCCCACCCGAGGTCGGACGCATCTGAAATCAGGGAGACAATGGGTCGTGGGTTCACGAACAGCACACCTTCCATTACCAGAGTTGGATCGGATCTTTACTACAGGGAGATAGGGGAGATCCTGGATGGATTGCTGGACCTCTGCTAACAAGCCTGACGACTGCAACCAGGATGTCCGCCTCATTGAAATGGCTGAAGCCATAGACCGGGCCACAGAGTCCACCGCATCTGAGCTGCTTGGAGGGCTGCCTTACTGCTCTGCCCTCTTCCAGAATAGCCAGGAATTCCTTCTTGGGCTCCTCAGACAGCAACTCTGTGAACTTGGCCATGGATTGCCAGATGTTAAAATCATAGTGGCCAAATAGGACCTGATGGTTGGCCACAGAATAACTCTTTCTACCAAAAAGATCGAACCTCTTTGCCTCCTTATTCTTAGGGGTCAATCCTGGTTGGCCTTGTCTATCACGTTCATTGTCTGCTGACACCACCAGTGAGCTTAGGGCAGGGTGTGTGTGCGCAGGTATTCAACCCACTTAGTGGGGACATAATACTTCAGCTCCATCCCCTTAGAGATGGGTGGCAGGGTGGGTTTGCCAAAGGGCTTTGATCAGTGTCACAACTCCCTTGCGGACTGGTAATGCCACCTTCAAGAGGGCTGCTGCACTCAGCACATTGAACAGGGAGTCCAAGGACTCTGCCAGCTCCTCGGCTTCCAGCCTGAGATTCGATGCCACCCTCTTCAAAAGCTTCTGGTGGGCTTTTGCGTCATGCTGGGGGACCATGCGAGAGGGCCTCACTATCGCCTCGTTGGGCGAAGAGGAGGAGGAGGCAGGTATAGATGGGCCTGGTAACTCCACTGCCTCTGCCTGGGGAGCTTCAGTTGGAGCTGGCTGTCCCTGGGGAGCTTTATCTGACTCTGCTTCGAGTCAGGGGGCAGGCAGGAGACTGTGGCTGACCATCTTTCTGATGCTCCTGAGACTGACTAATGCCCCTGCAAAGGTTGGGGAAATGTCCAGGTGTTCCACAGGTGCCAGGGTGTTGGCCATTGGCCTTGCGGCCATGCAGCCTCTGGGGGACCAGAAGGAAATGCCGATGCCCTCAGTGGGTGGCCTTGGCCCATGGGCAGTTCTTCCTCCTCACTTTCAGAGCCTAAGGAGGGGGAGGCTTGTCTGGGGGACCAGGACGGGACTGATGTCGCCTGTCTACCCCATTCCCATCGGCTTTCTCTGCGAAGCTCTGCTGGGGAGCTGCAATGTCTCTCAGTGCCGCGATTCCGGTGATCGGTGGCTGCGTTCGTCAGATTGGTGACGGTACCCTGGAGATTGATGCCTCATGCTATGAGAGCGATGGCACTCCGTGGACCGGGAGCAAGAACGGAAGCTAGAGGATCAACATTTTGGAGACCGTCTATGCACCCATGGGGATCCGTACTGGCAAACCTGAGACAGGACTCCAGGGACTGGCATACCAACCCTCCGGAATGGTGCCATAAGCCTGGAGACATATTTGGACGCTCCAGGTGCTGAGACTCTGGAGACACGCCTGCAAGGGTCTGCACCAGGCAGCCGGCAATTGACACTGGAATCCCAGTGAACACTACTAGAGAGCGGGGAACAACACTGGGAACTCTGGCAGGTATGCTGACCCACATCTGAGGGGTGGTGGCGCTGTTCAGGTAAGAGTTGGCAGGGCACCCGCTGTGGCGGGGAGCAGTGCCGCACTGATGAATATGGCTGGAAGGATCCCAAGGCGGGTTTTCCCATTGAACGAGGCACCTTATTAGTTGGTGTGGGCAGCACTGGAAGGAACAATATGTCCTTAGCAGCCTGAAAGTCCTCCGGCATGGATGGCACTGTCAGGTGCCGAGAGCCTCTGCCGCTTTCCGGGATAGCGGGCAGGTCTCGAAGGGGGCTTGACAGCTCAGTAGGTGCTGGAGCCCGGCCACCATCTGCAGAGAAAGAGCTGCCCCTTGGGGTCTTTGCCGTCCTCTGGCTCTCTCCTTCCCTTTGGGGGACGCAGGTGAATGCACTCTCCCAGCCTTTGTTTACTTTTCAGCTGGTACCAGGGATGGGGATCAGTGCCAGTCTGAAGTCAGTGCCGGCAGCATGCTCCGCACTGAGGCCGCAGTGCTCGGAGCGGAATCCAATCTAGTCGGCCCCGATGCTGGTATGAGGGGCGACTCCATAAGGAGCGCTTGGAGACGAATGTCCTGCTTCTTGTTCGTTTGTGGCCTGAAGCTCTTACAGATGCGACACGTGTCACTCACGTGGCTTTCCCCCAAACACTTTAGATAGCTTTTATGGGGATTAGGGACTGGCATAGGTATCTTGCAGCAGTCCCAAGGCTTTAAGCCCAGGGACCGTGGCATGCCCTGTCCCTAGGATAAGTCCCGTACGGGACTAACCAACTATTACTAACTCTAACACTAAGGGAACTATAGAAGTTTTTAACAACTATACACAAAAATTTTGCAATTAGACACAGTTGAGAGAAGTAAGCTTGCCGAGGCAAGGAGATGTTCCAGAACTGTCACTGGCGGTAAGAAGGAATTGATGGAGGAGGGGCTGGCAGTGCTCCTTATACCAGCACATATTTATGCCACTCCAGAGGGCGCCAGAGCCAGTCCCCTACGGATACCACTGAGGGAAAAGCTTCTGGCATCGGTGCATGTGGCGAGCACACACACCTGCAATGAATGGACATCAGCAATCACTTGAAGAAGGAGTTTTTCTGTTGCTGTAGTAAATCCACCCCTCGAGAAACGGTAGCTAGGTCAATGGAAGAATTCTTCTTTCAGCTTAACAGTGTCTACACCAGGGCTTAGGTCAGTTTAACTGTCTCTCAAGGATGTGAATTTTTCCCACCCTTGAGCAACACAGCTAAGTCAACCTAACTTTTAGGCATAGACCAGGCCTCATGAAAGTTATACTGAACTAGCTGAAAGGTATGAATTTAAAGTACATTAAACCCCATGTACAGATGCTCTCATTCAGAAGTAAAGTGGCCTTAGATCCAACTATATACTAGAAGTGTTCTGCTGGTATAGTTTATTCCCATCCCCCGAGCAAAATAAATCGATACCACCATAACTGCATCTATACTAGGGGCTTTTGCTAGCACAGTTCTGTCAGTCAGAGATCAAACTTCATTACACCCTGACCAAGATAGCTATGCTGGCAAAAGTTTGTATTGTACACCTGGCCTAAGGCTACTTTACTTATGAACGACAGCATCCACACAGGGGTTAAATGCACTTTAGATTCAGACCCTTAGTTAATTTGTCTTAAACTTCCCTGAGTTTCCCTGGACAGACATACCCATAGTTTCTAACAGCATGTCTACACTATGAAATTAGGTCGATTTTATAGAAGTCTATTTTTAGAATTCTGTTTTATACAGTCGATTGTGTATGTCCACACTAAGCGCATTAAGTCGGCGGAGTGCATCCTCACTACCATGCCTAGCATTGACTTTTGGAGTGTTGCACTGTAGGTAGCTATCCCACAGTTCCCGCAGTCTCCGCTGCCCATTGGAATTCTGGGTTAAGCTCCCAATGCCTGATGGGGCAAAAACATTGTCGCAGATGGTTTTGGGTACATGTAGTCAGTCGCCCCTCCCTCCGTGAAAGCAACAGCAGATAATCGTTTCACGCCTTTTTTCCTGGGTTGCCCGTGCAGATGCCATACCACGGCAAGCATGGAGCCGCTCAGCTCACCATCACCGCTGCTGTTGTGGGCAAGTCTACTGTGTTATGTTTATGTTCTGTTATCAAGGGTAGTGACTCTGGGAAATGTGTGGGCCTTTTTAGATTTTAGGTGCATCATAGTCCTGTCCTTTGTTGCTGGTGAAGAAGTCTTGCAGCCGTCCGTTCCAGTCAGGTCGGCGCTGTAACACCCCATAGCACTTCTGTGGTTGTCACATTTAACAGCTCCGGGGCTCTTGCTCTTTTGCCTTGACATCTTGCTGTACCAGGACCTCCAAGCACTCGACACAGAAGCACCTGCAGCAGCTGGCATTGCTACACAGCAGCAGCTCCTGGGTGCCTTTGTAGCAGACGGTGCAGTAGGACTGCTAGCCGTCCTCGTCCATGGTGTACGGCTCCACCGCTTCCGCTACAACTCCGCTCTCCTGCGAGTGGAGGCTTCTGCCTCAGGCTGCTCGCCCAGCTCACAGCACCGCGCAGTCGCACCTACCCCAGCCTACCCCTTGCTCCCATGGCTCATGAAGCCTAGACAGTAGTAAGGAGCAGTTCAACTATAGGCTGAGCAAGTGCAGAATGGTGGTAGAATGTGCCTTTGGACATTTAAAAGCTCACTGGCGCTGTTGGTCAGACCTCAGCGCAACCAACATTCCCATTGTTATTACTGTTGGCTGTGTGCTCCATAATATCTATGAAAGTAAGGGGGAGACGTTTATGGCGGGGTGGGAGGTTGAGGCAAATTGCTTGGCATCCAATTTTGAGCAGCCAGACACCAGGGCGATTAGAAGAGCACAGCAAGGCACACTGCGCATAAGAGAGGCTTTGAAAACCAGTTTCATGACTGGCCAGGCTTCGGTGTGACAGTTGTGTGTGTTTCTCCTTGATGCAAACTCACCCCCTTTGTTGATTTTAATTCCCTGTCAGCCAGCCACCCTCCCCCCTTCGAAATAAAGTAACTATTGTTTTGAAACCATGCATTCTTTCTTCATTAATTTAAAAAAAAAAAAAGAGAGATAACAGAAAAGGTAGCCCGGGTGGGGTGGGGGAGGAGAGAAGGACAAGGCCACATTGCTTACTGTACCACACTAAAAATCAAACTGTTTGAATGACAGCCTTCTGTTGCTTGGGCCATCCTCTGGAGTGGAGTGGCTGGGTGCCCAGAGCCTCCCCCCGACCACATTCTTGGGCGTCTGAGTAAGGAGGCTATGGAATTTGGGGAGGAGGATAGGCGATTATACAGTGGATGCAGCGGGGGTCTGTGCTCTTGTTGGCTTTCCTGCAGCTCCAACAGATGCTCCCCCATTAGCCTCAGCATCGCCTCCTGCCTCTGCTCTTCGCGCTCACTTAATTCTTTCCTGGCCTCTGCCACTGAATGCCTCCATGCATTAAGCTGTGCCCTAACAGTGCAGGAGGACTGCATGAGCTCAGAAAGCATGTCATCCCAAGTGCGTTTTTTTCGCCTTCTAATCTGCGATAACTCAGGGACGGAGATGATGGGGGAGCGTAGAAACATTCTACGCTCTACGATTCTGAGGGGACTGCATGGTCACCTGTGCTGCTGAGTTCGCCGCACTGACCAAACAGGAAATGAAATTCAAAAGTTCCCGAGGCTTTTCCTGTGTACCTGGCTAGTGTATCGGAGTTCAAAGTGCTGTCCAGAGCGGTCACAATGGAGCACTCTGGGATAGCTCCCGGAGGCCAATACCGTCAATTTGCGTCCACATTACCCCAAATTCGACCCAGCAAGGTCGATTTTAGTGCTACGCCCCTCGTAAGGGAGGAGTACAGAAGTCCATTTTAAGAGCCCTTTAGGTCCAAGGAATGTGGTTGGTTGTGTGGACGCAGTCATTTTAAAATTGACCTAATGCAGCTAAATTCGACCTAACCCCGTAGTGTAGACCAGGGCTTAGTCTTGTCTACACAAGAAAGATATTCCACAATAAGGCACAGGGTGAATTTAAAGCAGAATAGTTATTTTGAAATAGCTCCATGTGTGGATACTTATTCCAGAATCACAGTGTCTTTTTCAGGTTTAGTTTAATTCATTTTCAAAGTGGATTAAACCAAATCAGAAAAGGGATGCAGTATGGCATAGTGGATAGAGCACTGACAGGACTTAGAATACCTGGGCTCTATTCCTAGCTATGCCACTGACCTGCTGGGTGACCTGGCGCAAGTCAGTTCCCTTTTCTGTGCCTCAGTTTCCCCATCTGTAAAAAGGGGAGACTACTGACCTCCTGTGTAAAGTGTTTTGATATTTACTGAGCTAGGTATCATCATTATTCTGGAATAAGAATATCCAGAAAGAGTTATTTTGGAACATCTATTATTCCAGAATAACTCCATGTTTAGAGAAGCCCTGAGTGGTTGATTCTTAACGTGTCATCAGAGGCGACTTGAAGAGCTAGTTTGTATTTGACTTTAAGACATTATTTCTGCAGCACCATGCATGCACACAGACACTGCTTTATACATAAACTTCCTGCCTTGGAGAGCTTACAATCAAAGTTAGGCACAGGATAGCAAGGGAAAGTGCACGAGGTACGGAAGAGATGAGCAATATAATCTTGGGAATTTCCAGTGTGCCCATTCTCTGCATACTTTTAAAAATTATGTAGTCTAAATACAAAAGAGCAAAGTATACCCCATCCATATCAGACAGTTATGTGCTAATTCCCTTAATAGTTCATGTTACCAGATGCTCCTTAAAATAAAATATGTACTTGGATACAATGCATTCTAAGGTATCTATATCTCTTCAGAGGGACAGTGTCCTTCAGTGCCGCTGTAAAGTAGTCTAAACTATTTGTTCAACCAGCATTAGGTAGCATCTCCAATAAAAATACTCTGGCACCACCAGTTCTGATTGATGCTGGTATTGTTCCCAGAGTGTGTGTGGGGGCGGGGGTGGGGGTGGGGGGGGACAGGGGACGGTGAACAGAAGTTTCAGGGAATTCTGTGACATTTCCAACTATCACATGGAAAATTACAGCTGAACAAGAAGCATTAATGCAGTGAATCTGGCTGAGGACAGGATTCTTCCTGAGACATAAATGCCCTCTCTCTTTTTTGTTTTAATTTTTGTCCCTTGGCAGAGAGAACAAGGGCTGAGAATTTTAAAGGAAATGGAAAATATCTTGGGAAATAATGATCATTGACCTGACAAGAAAACACTCTCCTGTGGGACATTATCTTATTACAAATAAACAGGCAGAGAGTAAGCGAATCTCCCCTCACTTAACCCTCCCAACCCCCCTTTTCATTAAACTTCAAACACTGCAGAAGTCACAAATTGAGAAACAGGAGTCCCAGGAGGGGATTTTAACTGCACTTACGCCACAGACGTATTACTAAGTGATGGATGTTACACACACACGCACGCGCGCACAACAGTATTTGCCAATGGAAATGTGCCTGTCCAGGTAGATTAACATACAGAAAGACAAAAACAGACCCGCTGGGAATCCAATTGACTTGGCTTAATTCTGTCCTTTCATAGAAGGAAGAAGGCTCAGGCAAGATGAGACTTACAAAGTAGACAAATGGGTACAACTTTTCTCTTGCTGGTCAGAGACAGAATCAAAGTAGAGAAGGAGATGTCAAAAACTCCATCGCTGTTTTGGGCTTTAAAGCCAATGAGAGTTTTGCCATCAACTTCAATGGGAAAAAATAATGTCCTTAATTTGTAGTGTACTGTTTTAAGATAAGCCACTGCAGTCCTTCTGTAAGCATAGAGGTAATGACAGAAGCAGACAGCAGGCATGTTGGATTTACCTTTCCGCAGCCCCCTCAGCCCATGCCACTTCCCACAGCCCCCATTGGCCTGGAGCGGCGAACTGCGGCCAGTAGGAGGCGCCATCGGCCAAACCTGCAGATGCGACAGGTAAAGAAACCAGCTGGGCTCGCCAGGGAGCTTACCCTGACAGGCCGCGGGCCAAAGTTTGCCAATCCCTGGCATAGAGCATACATGGAACATCCAACAATCATACCTTTCCACCAGCAGGTTTCAAAGATATGCAGGAATTCTCCCTCAAGGGCTGCCAAAATATTACAAAGGTGTGTCAGAACAAAGGAAGGCCAAAGAGTGAAAATCACCTGGGCACCTCACTGTGGAGATAACGCAGCTAATAAAAAACAAACGAATACAGCATGCAGTAGAAACGTGCTCATTTGCATTTCTGTCTGGGAGACTCTTACAAGATGCTAACTCTTTGGGCAAATTTAAAAAAAAAGCAAGGAGCATGAATCACAAGATATATTTTCTTCCCTTGACATGTGCTTCAGTGGTGTTCCAAAACTGATACATGATGTTTTATGAAGTCTTGATAGTACAGTATAAACCTCTGCTATTAAAAAATAGAACCAAACTGCAGATTTCTTTTTGCGATAATCTGCACGATTCTTTACTTGTACAAAGTGCTGCATTATCAAAAGTTTGGACACATCTGATACAAAATACAAAGCTGTCCTCAGATTAAGGAAAGTGTGCATGCAAATATTTTAACTTGTTAATGAAGATAGGATCAAAACCAAGGTGTATAGTGCAACTATAAAAAAAGGAATAAAAATAAAAAAAACAAAAATCAAGATATCCCCAAGCTACACATTAAACAAGAGCAGGGTGTTGTCTACATAGTTGTTGTGGCAAGAAAGACACCAATTTCATTACTTCCACTTTAAGAGATTCATTTATAAACACACTATATTTTGAGTTTATAAGGAACAGTTCAAGAGATGTTTAGTCAACATGTAAATCCTTAAAAAATATCCCCACTTTGTAAACAATAAACCTGAGTTGCACTCTGCCGAGTTCCAGCTTGGATTTCTGCGTATGGATTTTAGTATTCCTTTTTCAGATTCACTTGAAATTTGCAGCAATTATAGAGCCAGCCTTTCTTGCCACACAGTCCCTACACCCCTTCTCGCCACATAGCCCCAAAAAGAGATTTAACTTTCACAACAGTGAATTCCAGAATGATTTTTTATAATCTTCCTCATAAGGATGCTCAGCATTAGAACCAGGGTTAGTTTTTGTCCCCTCTCTCCCTTTTAAAAGGGAAGTAGAGACCAGACCACTGCTCTTAGGCCATATCTACACTACTAGGACTATGCGGGCTTAGCTATGGTGCTGTTGCAATGCCGGCATAAACCCGCAGACACAGCCTACACTGACGAAACGCCATTTCCCCAGCCAATGATAGCTAGATCAATTAAAGGATTTTTCTATTGACTTAGCTGCATGTTCACCAGGGGGTTAGATTGGCACAGCTAGGTCATTCAGGGTCATGGACTTTTCACACTCCTGTACAATGTAATTTAAAAGTGTAGACCAGGCCTTAGTCTCTTACTTTTGCTTTCTAAAAGCACGAGTTAGCATTTTTGTTTCTTGTTTAATGTACTAATAAACAAGACATGTGAAAAACCATTATCATATGGGATGACCATAAAAAAAAAAAAAAAAGAGGTGGGACTGTATTTGGGTTCCTAGATAAGAAATAGCAATTGTTCTTTCAGTGCATGATTCTGTTGCCTCTTAGAAAGTTGCCACTTTCGTCATTTTTTCAGTTTTACTTCACATCATGTAACTACTGTGTCCCTGCTGGAAGGTACAGCAGGACTGAAAGAGGCACCTTTATGGCTAGAAAACAGTTTCAAAGCTGTTGTAAGGCAAGTCTTTAATAGGGTCAAACTAACCAATTTTTTAACAAGACAAGACCAAGGATCACATTCTCTACTCTATCAAAAGAGACAGGATGGTAAGAGAAGGCAGGAAATTTTGCATGTTTCAGCCCAGCCAGGTGTCCTCACACTGTAAACTATCTGGGGCTGAGACCACTGTTCTTGTAAAGCATGATGGGGTCCTGATCCAAGACTAGGGTTCCTAAGTGCTACAGTAATACAAATAATACATAATAATGCCAGCCCCATGGAACAGGCAAAAGATTCAGCCTCCTAAAGCAGAAGACAGCCTGCAGGGTCTCCAGTGCCTCAGAACAACCTCCTCTGCTGCCCACCTTTCCCTGTAGTATTATAGCTCCTTAAGAAGTCATGCTATTGTTGGTCCCAAAATCTATGCAGTAGCAGCCATGAAAGGGATATAATGATTAATACTTCTTGGAACAACAGAGAAGTAAATTCTACCTCTAAAAATAAAACAGTAAAGTTTAGAGTATTTGCCATTTGTAAGATGAAGTGTGAACGTGACAGTAAAAATCATGTAAGTACTTAGGAAGCCAGAGAACACTGCCAGGAGAAAGAAAAATGAAATGTAAAGGGAAGGTTAAAACTTGGAGCTCTGCTTTCATTCTGCATTCAGCACAAATAACTGGATACGTTACTATCCTCTCTGGGCAAGAATTCTGATATGTTTGTGCATTTATCTCTTGGAGGCATGTCAATATTTTCACAGAAAGTACTGTTTAAGATCTGCTTGTGTATGAAGAATACCAGACAGTTTAGTTTTCCTATAAAGCCATAATTCATAGGACAGACAAAAAAAAAAGTGAGGGGTATTAATGGGATGAGAGCAAAGAGGTGATTTCCTCTTGTACTTTTCTGCAGAGTTAAACAATAACTTGCTGAATTATGAGTTTTAGTTGGATGGAACTGTTCTGTCATTGCAGTAGTGAAAACTGGAACTTACCACCCCCGGCACTCACAAATCCCCTGTGTAGATCTATATATCAGCCAGTCAAATGCTACTTCACTTAATACAGAATTTCCCTCATTTGCTTGTGAAGTACTTTAAAAGGGCTGTACCCTCTATATAAGCCATTAGCATCTTGGTCAGATGACACAGACTACACAGTTTAAGGGCCGACATCGACTATTAAAAACAGACACACTCACTCTCACCTAAAGATGTATGCAAGAAGGCTAGGCTTTTTTACTTGGGCCTGGTCAACACCGAAAAGCTAGTTTGACCTAACTATGTTGCTGAGGATGTGAAAATTTACACCCCCAAGAGCTGTAGTTAGGTTGACCTAACCCCTAGTGTAGATGCAGCTAAAGTGGATGGAAGAATTCTTCTGTTGACCTTACTGTAGCAATGGAAAAAACCCTTCCATTGCTGTAGGAAGAGTCTACACTACGGTGCTACAGTGGCGCAGCAGCAGTGCTGTATCTGTGCCATGATAGCGTCTGCAGTGTAAACAAGCCCTAGATCAGAACTCAGTTTCAGAAATTAATGCTCTGAGTTGCTATTTAGTGCCTCACAATCACTCTGTTTTTGTGATTAAGAAGCAGAGGAAACTAAGGCTGCATCTACACAAGAAAGGGTTTTCTGGTAAACTTATACTGGCAAATCCTCTTAGCGTAGATGCAGCTTATGCGGGCAAGAGTGCAGTTTTGCCAGTATATAGTTTCCTGAACAAAATAAGCTAGACCAGCAAAAGAGAGTCAGAGTCTTTTTGCTGGGCTAGTGGTCAGCTAAGGGTGTGATTTTTCATAGTTAAACTTAAGTGTTGACCAGACCTAGTTTTCATTAACAGAGTTGGCTGACCCATGACAGCAGGAGACAAGAATACAGAACCCTAACAGGGCTTTTCATTCTCTTCTGTACAGAGTGCTCCAGACTCCTTTTCCTTAGTCAGCACGTGGGACCTTTACTTAGGCCAACTCTATACTAGGTGTGCTTTGTCATTTCATTATACCGATATAGTACCAGCACAATGCTTTTAGTGAGGACGCTACTTATATCAGAAAAATTTCATTTTTGCCAGCATAGCTTATCTAGTTCACCTGAATGAAATAGCAAAACTATGCTTTTGCCAATATAGGTTAGTAGAACTGTCTACACTAGTGATTTTTGCCAGTACAGATATGTCAGTCACAAATCTCATCTCGTCGTATCCCTGACTGACACAGCTGTTCCACAAAAGGTTGCAGTGTAACCTTACCTTAGTCATGATCAGGACAAGAAAAGATGAGGCATAATTGTGTGTATCAATACCTCTTAAGGCATGTAACTTAGGAAAATTAAGCTGAATTAACTGTATGTGTAAATTTAAAGGTTTCAGAGTAGCAGCTGAGTTAGTCTGTATCTGCAAAAAGAATGAGGAGTCCTTGTGGCACCTTAGAGACTGACAAATTTATTTGCGCATAAGCTTTCGTGCATCCTACGAAGTGGGCTGTAGCACACACTAAAGGTGTGATTTTAAATTGATTTTGGTTAAACAGGTGCAAACCAGTATGGAGAGTTATTTCAGTTTAAGAGTGGCTTATTTCAATTTGGCTTAAGTCTATTAAAAATCAGTTTAAACTAAACTAATAAATGCCTCATTTAAACCAAAACTAAATTGATCTAAAAAAAAAAAAAAAAAAAAAAAAAAGCAGCACACCTTCCGTTCAAGCAGCACACCTTTCTAAAGCAGACAAGGACTCATTAGCTCTTCTTGACTAGCACCCCAGTGTTAATTTCACTGTACCACTTTACCCATTTGCAAAATGCAGCTACACAAGTGTCTGTAGGAAAGGAAGTAAAATTGAAGAATAAGCTTCCCCTTGTAATTTCAATTGGATACAATTAAGCAAAATGAGAAAAAGTTTCAGATGAACAACCAAGCTGTCTGGCAACTTACCCTACAGAATTCTAAAGACCCCTTAGGTCACTGAATGTGTTGTGGTATAAGCTACTTAACACATTGATGTTTCTATCGGTCAACCTCTCACTTTACTATGGTAACTAATATATTATACATAGATCATACCTTAGTGAAGGCTACTAGAGGTTATTTGAAAGAGAAAGATGATTTAACTTTCATGTGAAAGATCTAACACAGCTAAAAGTAAAAAGGTTAAAGATTTTACTTGGCTCAAGTTAGTTTTGAAGGTTAGCAAAATTTAGCCATTATTGTCAAGGTCTTGCTTCGTAGGAAGAAAGCTGGAAGATACTGTCCAGATATTTTAATCAAATAAGGATTGATTAACATTAGTTGTCCCACTTTAAAATTACCAAGATATGGCACAGTTAGGAAGTTAACAGACAACAACTTACATTAAGAATTTGCTCAGTTTACAAATCCAAATATGATGTTTTCCTAATGCGTGGCAACCTGAAACCTATAGCAGGATGAGCCAGAACATTATCAAGGATTTGAAAGTCAAGCCAGTGCTGTTGGTTTTTGTTTGTCTGTGGATGGGGGACTGATATCTCCAGTAACTGTGTCTGGAGAACAAAAATATTGGCCTAACAACTGTGGAAGAATAAAATCCTGCTCTTCTTCAACAGCTGCATGGGTGCCACAAGGCTAACAGGAGTAAGATGAGCAGATATGACTCAAACACACACAGAGTGCACAGGTGCTGAGTAAGGTGATGGCATTTTTTACTGGGTGACTTTTTGGACTACAAAACAGAGGCAGATATTGCATTGCAGGCTATACAGGTGTCCCGATGCAGTACCTTTACTAACTTTTAACTAGTTAACTACAATGGAAATACTTCTGCTGAAAACCCAAGCAAAAGTCTTAAACACATTAGTTTCTCTTCTGCTCTGGAACATTTCAATAAATAAGAGAGGGAAGCAGGGCAAGTTTCCAATGTCAACGACAGGATGCATTTTAAGAGCAGCGAGGTGATAGTTTTATTTTAACAGGAGTAGTGGGAAAGTAATTCCACAGAAAAACTATGGCTACATCTATACTACAAACACTAGAGCCGCACAGCTGCATTGACGGAAGGGGTTTTTCTGTCGCTGTCGTTAATCCACCCCTCTGAGAGGTGGTAGCTAGATCAACAGAAGAATTTTTCTGGCGACCAAGCCATATGCTCAAGTCAGCTTAACTACATCTCTCAGGGGTGTACATTTTTCACACCCCTAGGCAACATAGATGGGTCAACTCAAGTTTTCAGTGTAGACAAGGCTAACTTTTCTTTGAGACTTCAGTTACTATGCATCCAGTTTAATGAATGTCCTGACCACCACACCGTGATGACCCCAGTTTTCCCAACTGTTAGAACAAAATATTGTCCAATATCCACCACAGTCCCATCTCTTGTGTCATGATTCCCTCCAACACAAGTTCCGCACTCAGCTCTGGACACTTTCAGAATGAAAGAGGTATTGTGTATCTTGGATGAATGTCTGTGAACAAGTAAAAAAAACACAAAAAAACCCACACAAAATGTATACTCTTCTGCTGCTCTCTTACTATGTCCAGCACAATTGTGTTATTAACAGTGTGCTCTGTGGTGTTCAGTACACAGGAATAAAGACATTCCCTGCCCCCAAAGAGCATCCAATCTAAAAGCCAGATGCACACACACGAAGAAAGGATGCACAGGAAAATAAATTTGTTTTTCTAAGCAGTTTCTTGTCAGTTTTGCATCACATTCAGTCCTTGGGCAAGAACCCATTGTAAACAAGTTGTCACATTTAATTGGGATATATCCTGTGGAAAATATCTTGAATAAATAAATAAAAAGCCATTTTGTTTGACTGTGACAGCTTTAGCAAACTTACTTTCACAGCTTGAGTTCAGCTTTAAAGTTTGGCCTATAATTGTTTTTACTGCTTTATTAACAGTTCTCAGTGGTTAACTTGATTATATCTTCATGTTGAGCCTTAGAAATACAAAGTTCTCACATACCGGTTTTAACATGCACTCCTACCGTCAAAGACAAGACTAGATTTGTTCGGGTTTCAGCATGGCAGTATCATGCAAGATATTTCAAAGTTGTGCCATCATGCAAAGCTGCATCGTTATGTCCCCAGATGTGGTGATGATATCAACACATTTCACAATAAGGGCAATTTTCTAATGTACATTAAGTGAGACAGTCAGCTTCCAGACTGGAAAAAAAAAAAATCTGAGGGGGACGGAGATAGGGAATCCCTAAGGGACAGGGGGAGATCATGACCCTTCCTTGCCTGAATCAAGAGCTTAGAGCACAGGTGGCCAAACTTGCTGGCCCTCAGAGCAGGAATATGACAATCTTCAGAAGTTCAAGAAATGGGGTGCAGATGCTGGAGCTCAGGGCTTCAGCCCCGCCTTAGGCAGCTGTCAGGGCTCAGGGCTTCAGCCATGTGGGGAGGGGGGTAACTCGGGGCTTCAGCTCTGCAGGAGGCACATGCCGGGGCTCGGGGCTTCAGCCCTGCTCCTGCTGAAGCCCCGAGCCCCAGCAGGCACACCCCGCAGGGCTGAAGCCCTGAGACTCCACTCCCTGCTGGACAGAAGAACTCCCTATCCCCACCACAGGGCAGAAGCCCCAAGCTTCCCCCCGTCCAGTCTGGTAGGTGGAGAATAGGAGAGGGAGCATAGGGGGCTCTGTGAGCTGCAATTTTAACGGTAAAAGAGCTGCAAGTGGCTCACGAGCCACGGTTTGGCCCCCCCTTAGAGTGTACAGTAGTCAAAATCCCAGCTTCAGTTCATTCAAGCCACATAAGGCAAACGATACACAAACAGGGAGAACGTGTCTCTCACTATGGTTTTGCAGTGAATGAGAACCATCTCACTCCGGCCTAGCATACCCTTCTGCTATTCCTTGGCAGAATTGTTTGACAACATAGGTATATTAGGAGCTCTAAATATTCTTGAAAGACAAATATTTAAAATCCATTGGCTCTTTGTTGGAAGCTTTCTGAACATCAAGAATGCAAGCCACTATCCCCCTACGACTCTAGAATTCTTGGGCCTTGATTCCAGTCTGACACTGGTGTAGCTTAATGGAATTACATCAGAGATCATGTGACCAGATCCACTCCTTTAGTGCTTGTTTTATTAAAGAATCCACAGCTTGTGGCATAATTGTGTGGGTAGGAACGAGGAAGTCTCAGTGGCATCTTTCACATCTATACTTGCAAATATTCCTCAGCAGAAGGTTAAACATCACACCCCTCCCACCTCAGAAATAAGCTAATTTCTATAGTTGCCTTTTGTGCTTGAAATTGGTTTGGTTGAGGATATCATTTTGCTCCAATTTCTCTTTAAGAGCAGAAACACACTACAGCAGGTCGGTGTTTTCCATGCTACATGGCCCAAGCTGACTGTTCTATGTACAGTCGGAACAACTTAAGAACTTCACAAGTGTTTTAAAAAAATATCAGAGAACATTATCAAAGGCATGGAGGTGGAGTCCTTGGCTGCTAGAAGGAGCTGAGATGAACTTGCTCATCATGCTACTCAGGTCGTAAAAGGAAGTCATGCTGCACCTCTCTATAATGAAAGCTCCAATTTAATTTTTAATCTCACTGAGAAGCTGGGACATATGTGTCAAGCTTATTTTGATCTATATCCTCCCAACACTACAAAAGAAAGAACTATATTTAGTTCCTTGAAAAAAAGGAGGTAATAATTAAGTGAAGATAAATTTGTTCTAGTTTCCTCATTTCCGCTGTGGACTTGTGAAGTACACAGTACCTCAAGGCTTCACAAAGCTTTTCACACTACGGACCTCATCTTAAACAATAAACTGCCTCATGAACACTTCCTTTCCCAATTGCTATCTCACAGACCACCTCCACAACCCTTCACAATTGCATAAGATCCCCGTAGAAACTAGAGGAATTTGTTAGTTTTATACATGAGGTAAATATAATTTTTAAATAACCCTACAGCTACAATTCCTGATCTCTCCTCTCAAGAGGAGTCAGCAGGTACATACAAAAAAGTAAGAAATCCAAGGAGCTAACTGGAAATTAACCCACAAACATTTTAAATAAATTTCCATATGTCTCATATAACATCACAAATAGTCAAACCATTTGCAAAGAAGTACTAGGTGTCAAGAACATTTGAGATTACACTCAAATCAGCAGTCAAAACCCACACAAATTCACAGGTCTAAGATTTCACTAATGACTCCACTTCAGCTAGTGGACTTTACAACACAGTAAAGTAAACCGTGGGGCAGTAATCAGTTAATTTCGAGAGCACCACTTAGCATAGAACAGTTTCAGTTTATTTGGAACAAGTCCAAAATGTCACATGAGAGTTATTGCCTGTTGAACTGTGTGCACTTCTCCACCAACAAGATAGTTTCTATGTATTTGCAGCATATTCTTACATATCCAACAGATTGCTATTGGAAGCAAAAGGCAATACTGATATTTAGGAGCAAGGAGCACAGAAAAAAACCCCGGAGGATATGGAAAGCTGAGCCACACTTGAATCTTCTAAATGAAGAAATGATCAACTAGCTAGCACAATTACTGTGAAGTTCCAGGCTTCCGTTTACTATCCTTTCTCTCCTTCCTGTGCTCCTGTAACAAGACTCAGCAAGTGTCTCTATTTACTCCTCCTTACATGCCACAGGATAAAGGAAGTCATTGCTCAATTAAATTTCCCTCTTTGCTATGCAGAAACATCTTTAGCTTAAGAGCTGCTCATCATCAGGGCACTTCGAAGGTCATCAGAACCCTAGAAAAATTATAATCAGATGAACTACACACCCTTCGTCTCAAAGGACACACAAGTTCAGTAAAAAGAAAAGGAGTACTTGTGGCACCTTAGAGACTAACAAATTTATTTGAGCATAAGCTGCGATGAAGTGAGCTGTAGCTCACGAAAGCTTATGCTCAAATAAATTGGTTAGTCTCTAAGGTGCCACAAGAACTCCTTTTCTTTTTGCGGATACAGACTAACACGGCTGCTACTCTGAAACACGTTCCGCAGTAAGTTTCTTTCTAGCATCTAGTCTGAAAGTGCATTACAAAAACATTCTTCAGCCGGAAAAGAGAAAGCAGCTGTTGTGATATCTGTCCAACTGACCAGCTGGCCATATCACCGCAAAGCTGAGTATGCATTCTTAAGTGTGTGCCAATAAAGCCAGGATGCTCCAAAAATATAATCTAAATCTTACATTTAACAGAAGTCAAACTAAGAAGTGTATCTACACTAGTTTTACTGAGTAAGATGTAAGGTCTAGGACCTTCCAAACAGATACTGTAGAGCAAAGTTATCACAAATGGACCAAATATACAACACACAGGTAATGGGTGTAGTATATTTATTATTTATATTATTGTAGTACCTATGACCCTCAGTAATAGACCAGGACCCACACTGTGGTAAGCACTGTTCAAACACAGAACAAAAGACCCAATGGTCTTCTCTTACAATCATGCCTTGAAAATCTAAACCTGCTTTACAATTTACCTACAAAGGGATAGAGTGAACTTGATTGTGGCATTTTTTGCTGCTTTAAGGTAAAGATAGGCAGTCAAGAAGGCTCCCACATTACAAAATAATTTAAAAGCAAAACCCACACAGAGTTAGACTCTGTCCTGTGGCCAAAGAAGTGTCGCTATCAATCATGTTCACCTATCTTAAGAGACCTTTCCAATTATATTATGTCTGCACTAAGAAAAAAAGCTGCATTTTTAAAATATGATAGTTTAACATCTTTTAGGGCAAGCAGTAGTTGTGTTAGAACTCTCAACCTTCAAAACTTGTCCGTTTGCCACACAAGCCATCAGAAGGGGACAAAATGACAGAAGCATGCAAATGCAACTCCACATTTGACAAATTATAATTGCTTCACCATTAAACCTGTTTTTAACAATGGATAAAAAACCAACCAGATTTGCATTCAGTTACAGATGTGTTTTTGTGTATGGAGGCAGGAGTTGCTGGGGAAAGGTTCCTGGCTAGGCTGCTGCATAAGGGGGTTCATGGAGGGAGAAGTCAGACCTGTCCGGTTAGTTTAGGCTTGACTCTACCTCTCTGAATGGCTCCTTTGCTGCCTCTGTCCCCAATGCCCTCCTGAGGTGGGATTCACAAGGGGGACTTGGGTGCTGCAATGTTCAGCCAAGCTTTTAGGTGCCCAGGCACTTAGTGAAATTCACAGGCCTGAGTTAGGTGCCCAGCCTCCCTATACAATGCTTGGGGAGAATTAGGCACTTAGAAAACACATTCACAAAAGCCAGCATGCTGAATGGGGAGGTGCCTAAACTAGCCCAATAGGAAATACTAAGAAGTGGGGAGTGGCCTAAGCCCTGCCCCTCAAAGGGAGTTAAGCACCTAACTCTGGGCTGGAGGGAGGCCCTTCCATCTACTCAGGATTCATAGCTGTCAACCCTCTTCTGGAGTCTGAGTCAGGGCAACCCTTTCTCAAAGATGCAGAGAGAAGCCTCTGAGGCCCATGGCAGATTCACACCCTGGCTTGCACAGTAAGATGAGCCTTGAATTGGCAGTATTGGGACCCTGAGCTGGCTACAACTTGTAACTTATCACAAAATGTTGTACATTTGAGAACTCTGTTCTAGTTTTCTCCCTCTCCCATCTTACCTCACTGGGGTGTCAGGAGGCTACATTAACTACTAGTTAGTGTAGTAGTTTGCACAGGCGCCAGCTTCCTCCAGGCCCAGGGGGTGCTCAAACTCCCGTTCCGCCCAGGCCTGACTCCCGAGCAACCTCTTCCCCAAGCACTCACCCCTGTTCCACCCCAGGCCACGACCCTACCCTCTCCCCGGAGCGTGCCCCATCCCCACTCCTCCTGCTCCCCCCGCCTTCCAGGGCCTCCTGCACACTGTGGAACAGCTGATCGTGGCAGGTGGTAGGCACTGGCAGGGAGAGGGAGGAGTTGATTGGCAGGGCTGCTGGCAGGCGGGAGGCACCGGGGGGAGCAGGAGGAGCTGGCTGCCGGTGGGTGCTAAGCAACCACGGAGGTATCACTTATGGTAGTTTGTAAACTATAGAGACTGTCAGATGAAAGCTGCCTTGGGAATCCAAAGTAGCATTAAACAACAGATAAATACGTAGAGCCTTGTTGTGACAGACAGCCAAGATTCATATTTCTAAGATAGCAGAGGAAGTTTCCCTTGATGGAGCCAACTCAGACATATCCATTATCTAATTTTATTAGAGTATTGCACCTGCTGCGACTTCAAAAACAAGCTGGTTTATATATACACATCACGCAGACACACAAGTCTGAAAGGCTTGGATTTTATTTCTGAGCAGCTGGAAACTGGTTACACATACTCGTGGGAGGGTACATTCATAAAACACGAACAGAATCCCTTCAGTGTTTGCCGGTTTCTGCAAACATGCCCAGCTCTTACCTCTCTTCTAAGAAGGCAACACGATCCTCAGAGCAAGGGTTCTCAACCTTCTTCTTTCTGAGGCTCCCCGCAACATGCTACAAAAACTCCACAGTCCACCTATGCCACAACATCTGGTTTTCTGCATATAAAAGCCAGGACCAGCATTAGGGGGTAGCAAGCAGGGCAATTGCCTGGTGCCCCCAACCACAGGGGGCCCCAGGCAATTATCTTAGGGAAAAGGAAGAAACACCCAAAACTTAGTTGCTCAGGCTTCAGTGTCAGTGAGGGCCCCATACAGTGGGGCTTCATCTTTCTGCCTGGGCCCCAGCGAGTCTAATGCTGGCCCTGTTTGACAGATGTCCTGAAACCAGCTCACAGCCCTTCCTCCCCAGTGGGCCCTGGAGCCCTGGTTGAGAACCACTGCCCCAGAGTACAAGTTACTGTAACACTAACCCCACAACAAGGGCTAAGCCCAAGTGAATATAGAGAAAACTCTACAGACCTGCATGGTGATGGAACAGGAGCTTTTGAAATATCTCATGGTGTGATAGATTCAGCCTCTTCTGAAAGACTATGATCCACAATTTGTTTATATTGCTTCCATGCCCCTTCCCTCTTTATGCTGTTTTCTTAGGGAAAAGGAAGAAACACCCAAGGTCTTTGAACTAGCAACAGCTTTCAGAAGCTAATGGACAGTCAATTGCTCCTTGGGTCACAGGAACTCAGGGTGGATAAAAATCAATGATTTAAAAAAAAAATAAATTAAAAAAAATCAGATTTTGATAAAATGCTTTTTAAGGAAAAAAACCTATCTAAATATAGTTTTAATTAAGATACATTATAGCTCAAAGATATCATGGAATAGGGATTATAAATTCTATAGTATGAGACAATACATTCATGTAATGTTTAAGAAAAAGTTTTGTAAATGAGTTCCAATAGTTCAATTTGATTTAAATCAAATTCACCCTGCAGGAACTTATGCACCCGACTGTGAGAGTCAAATAGGGACAGATGTGAAAACAGAGTTGCTCGGGCAGAGTGCTAAGGAATGGCTTATCCTGCTGTTAACACAGATTTTTAAACTTTTATTTAAATACATCATTTATGCAAATATATCCAGGGCTACAGTTATGCCACATTGTAAGAAAATACTGCCAAAATGTATGGAGCACAACTCTTCAGAACACAACTCTTCGGAAACTGCAATATATATCCCAACTACTGGTTAATCAAAGAGGAATAGGAGCACTTCATACCAATACCAAGCTAACCCACCAGGGTTCTGCCATGTCCTTGCTTAACAAACCTGAACCTGAGGTAGAATGGAGACTACAGAAGACCAAATTCTGCCCTCAGACCACCAACTTCAGTGAATTTAAGGGCAGAATTTCTCCCAGGGTATTTAAATAGCTCTGTGATAAATGCTCACCATTCTCCTTATTTCTGCTACCTGGCAGATCAAACCAATGAAACTGAAGTGAAGTTCGCACATGCAGGTTTGTAGGGATGCGAATAGATAAAGGCACTTGCATCCAGATTCAGCAAATCATATGCTTAAGTCCTGTAGAAGGTCAGTAGAATTTAAGCATGTGTTCAAGTGGTTTTATGAATTGGAGCCTTTTTGCTTAAAATGATGAGAACTACTTTTTAAAAAAAAAAATTAGTCATTAATCAAGGTCTTAAGCCAAGGTAGCTGGGAAAAAAATTCAGATATAGTTAGTCATATGTAGGACACGTGCCAAAAGAGTTTGTAGCGAGATACTAAAAGATAGGTAATGAGCATTCAAGAATTTCCCATTTTGCATTTGACAAAATTACATTTTGAAATTCCAGTTTCTTTTTGATGAACATAAAATCCCCTATAAATGTTATTATTACATTAAAAAAACCAAACCACTGCCACCCAAATCAATTCCCCGTATATATACACTCCACTTAATAGTCAAAATTAACAGTCTTAGAACATGATCTACATCCTTTAGAAACCAAGTCACCTGGATTTTCAGTTGGGTTAGTATTTTTAAAGGAAATTTACTGCACAAGGATATCCCTCTAAGACAGTAGTTCTCAACCAGGGACACACCTGCCCCTGGGGGTAGACAGAGGTCTTTCATGGGGTACATCAACTCATCTAGATATTTGCCTAGTTTTATAACAGGCTACATAAAAAGCACCAGGAAAGTCAGTACAAACTAAAATTTCATACAGACGAGGACTTATTTATACTGCTCTACATACTAGAGCTGACCATATTTCCCAAAGTAAAAACAGGACACTGCGTAGGGCTGGCCTGAGCTGCCAGGTGGCGATGCTTGCCTGATCCCCATACTTGCCAGGGGCTGGCCTGAGTCCCCCCACCACCACCCCTGCAAGGTGTTGGCCTGAGCCACCTGGAGTCTCTGCTCGTACTGTGCTGGCCATGTCTGGGGCTGACTGCCCAAGGCCCACGCCGTGCAGGGCTAACAGCCTGAGGCCCGGTGCGTCTTGTCTGTGCTCACCATGCCCCTGAATGTTCCTCCATGCCCTCATAGGGGGGCACACCCCACTTTTTTGGCAAAAGTGGGTATTTGTCCTATTTGCTCTTGTCAACTGATGATCATTTTTGCCAAAAAGGTGGGGATGTCCAGGACAGGGCTTAAAATGGGGACTGCCGTGGATAAAATGGGATGTATGGTCACCCTAATGTAAGTACAATATTTATATTCCAATTGGTTAATTTTATAATTATATGGTAAAAATGAGAAAGTAAGCATTTTTTTAGTGCTGTGACACTTTTGTATTTTTTGTCTGATTTTGTAAGCAAATAGTTTTTAAGTGAGATGAAACTTGGGGGAACGTAAGACAAATCAGAATCCTGAAAGGGGTACAGTAGTCTGGAAAGGTTGAGAGCCACTACTAAGAAACTACTATATCTGTAACTACTAGCCCCCCAGGAAGGCTACCACATGGTTCAGTAAAAGGAGGGCCAGCCTTACAGAAAATGGCACCCTGGACAAACTTGTATTTTGGCTCCCTTTCTTTATGGTGTATCTGTACTTAAACACACAGTCACATACCTTGAGTTTACTGGAGAAGCTTTTAAGTTACGGTAGGGACAGTGTGCACCTACAACTGAGACCAGTGCAAAAGGCACTGGCACTGCCTGGCACTAGCAGGCAGAATGCCAAGCTGGTGACAGTGTGACGTGATGGGAGGATAGGGGGGTGGCAGCTCTGCGAGCCACTAACTGAAGCTCAGCACAGCACGTGCCCAGCACAGGATCTGCTTCCCTGAACTACCATGAACCAACCCCCAGGGAGCCCCGCTGCCTCCGCTCCTCAGTGCCACTCAACTTCAGGCACTGCTGTGTGCTCCTAGGAGCACTCGCCACTAGCCCAGGTGCACTCCAGCCACCCCTGCTCCACGGGCATTTGGGGGCAGGTGAGCAGCTACCCTGGCTAGAGACTGCGCCAGGCAGCCCAGTGTGAGTGCAGGAGACACTGGGAAGAAGTAGCTCTCCCTCTAGTGCTCTCCTGGCCCCCGGAGTCCAGTGCATGGCACAGCCACAGGTGCAAGGCTAGCCCTGGCTCCAGCCTGCCCTGCAGGGCACTTCCCTGGGCCCACCGGGGCTCCCCTAGCTCATCCCTCGTCAGGGGCAAGTTGCAACAACCTCCCCACCGCAACTTCAGCTCCCTCCCGCACCTGGAAGCTGGCCCGACCCACCCGCTCGCTCTGCTGAGCCGGGACATCACACGGGGCAGGGGTTACCTACCCGGGTGCCGGCACCCTTTTGACCTCTGCACCCCACCCTTCCCAACAATGGTCTCCTAGGCAGTCACTCATGTCACCCATCCGTAAGGTCAGACCTGAGTAAAAGCATTTTTAAAGACAGCACTATGTTAAGAACTCCGTGAGAGGGCTACAAATGCAGTACTTTGTTTAAAGAGGGACTAAATATGAACTTTCAGCCATGTGTCCCAACTATGTCTATTTTGTTTGGTTTGGGGCTTGTTGCTATTTAAAAAAACCCAACAAATGTTTTAGTTATTTTCTAAAGAGACTGCACAGTTGCTTGACTGCTAATGTCAGTTGCAACGTAGTTTGTTTCTGGTTGTCTCTCTATTTTGTTAGTATGTTTGTTCTAAGGATTTAACAGCATTGTGGGAAAATAAATCTAATTGAAAACAAACTGAACTCTTATTTACGGTGAAAGTAACATTTTGTTCCAAAAAGGAGATCAGTGAAAAATGGAATGCAATCCTGAATTTTTACAAGATACAGAAGCAAGGGGGGTGATGCAATAGCCGTATGGTGGCATGATGTTATGTATTATTTCCTAAAATAACCAGGGGAAGACTACGTTAGCCGCACCTAAGGCTGAGTCTGTGCTAAGAAAACTGACAGTGGCAATAGGGGAGGCTGTAGCACTGATAGGGTTCAGGCATTTTTCCACCTTGCCATTTAACCCTACTCCAAATAGGATTAGACAATAAAGCAACTAAAAAACAAAACAAAAAAATCCCACAAGACACCTAACCCTTCACCACCCTCCACCTACCCATTCTGAAATTATCTAAACTACAGAGTATTGCAGTGCTGTCTTCTACTGGTGAATTGTGGGTCTCAATTTTCCTAGTATAGATATTGCCTATTAAGCAGTGTAATCTAGTAGTTAGAGCAGGAAGACTAGGATTGACAGTTTTAGTTGGATGTATTCTTGGAGGTTTCATCACATGACAATCTTTAATTAAAGATTAATCTTTAATTCCTGGAGACTCCAGGGCAATCCTGGAGGGTTGGCAATCCCAAAGAAGATAGGAGTCCTAGGTTCCATTCCCACCTCTGCAACTGGTTGCTGAGCAACCTCAAACAAGTCAATTAAGGCCCAAGTTCCTCAGTTCCCCTATTTCTAAAATATGTAAAACAATATTTACCTTTCAGGGATAAGACTTAATTTGTGCTTTAAAACTTCTTGGGCTCGAGATATTAACAATGATTATATTTTCCCTGAAGAAGAATTTTGTATTAGCAATCTCCTGTCCCATTCCTGTGGAGGCGGCTTGATTTTATTTTTTTTAACCATGTAAGATTTGAAAATATTCCATGGATTTAAACTATGTTGCATTTTGCTTTGGGACAATCAGACAGCCTGGTGCAAACTATGAAGTTCAGATTACTATTAAATTCTGTCCCCTCCCCTCAATTCTTTAGACTGTAGCAAATCAGGAAATCAGGGCAGCTGTGCAGTTTGTGACACTATGTGACCAATTTACATGCAACACAGTTCTTATGAAAATATGCCAATGGCACCTTTCAATGAAGAGCAAATCAAATTTGATGATTACTTGGAGGGGAATGAATCACCACTAAAAATCGCTACTCCCTTTACTGAGTGTTGAGCAAGTGGAGTTAAATCTTAATTGCCTTTCAAGTTTTGGAAAAGTAGTTTACAGATGCTCTCAAACCTGACAAATATTGTATGCAAAATTAAACCTTAGGATGTTAACTTTGAAGTAATGAACCCTGGATATAGAGCATTCAAAGAAAGTATTTTATTTCTTTTATAAGAAGTGCAAATGAGAGGGAAACAAAACAAATCAACCACATGTACAAGTCTGGTATTGAGACAAAATCCTTAAATCCTGACAGAAGTTGTCAACTTCTATATCTTCCTGTTTGCATACTCTCTGAACTCCCTTGCAGGTATTTTTCTTCAGAAAAAAAACAAAAAACAAAAAACACACACACACACACACACACAAAAACCCCATGCACACTAATCTGAGCTCTCCTTGAGGTTCTCTAAGCACTTCTTCATAGCACTGGGCTCTGGTCCAAATAGTCAAGCTACCTGGTTACTTTAGATATATTTTAGCCCTTCTGTTTATAATGGTGTAAGATTTTTTAATAAAGACCTTAGTTATTTGTTCAAATACCTAAAGGAAGCAAACATCAAGAGCTGGAACAGGCAGTTTTTCTCTTCCTTTTGTATGCTTTTCTCCCAAAATAAAAAAGTTTTCTACACATAGCTCTGAATTCTTTCTTTCACTGCCACCAGCAAAACTTTCTGGCGTATCAAAGAGAAGTATTTTGACTGCCCCCAACACCGCCAAAAGAAAAAGTTTCCAATAAACAAGGTCAGTAAGACTCATCGCATGAGTATAGTTCCCAATCGTTACCTCAGTGTTTCACAAGCTGGGTGGGGCAATAAAGAGCAGAAGAAAGAAATTGGAGTGAAGGGGAAGACTACATAGCCTCATATCTACCCCTGCTCTGAAAATGCACTCCCACAACAGAGGAAGAAAAACAGTGGGAAGGTCTTCAGAAGTCACCACCACCAGATGCAACTGGCTGCAATAGTAGGTTGTATGTACAAGTTTGCAGATTTCATTGTCTGCACACAAAAAGTTGTACCCCACTAGTGTGGATGCAGTTTTATACTGGTAAAAAAGGGTCCATTATTGTATAGTTATTTCCATACAGGAACAGGAATAAGCTATACTGGTATAAGGCACCTTGATACCAGTATAACACCATCCACAATAGTGGGGTTATACCAATACAACCATACTAGTTAACCCCCTCCCAACATAGTTATACCAGTACAAAAACTGTGTTTTAGACCAAGCCTTATGCTACTATCCCAGCAGTTCTCAAACTCGGTCATGACCCTGTTTTAATGGGGTCGCCAGGGCTGGCGTAAGACTTGGTGGGGCCTGGGACTGATGCCGACGCCCGAGGGCTTCAGTCCTGGGCAGTGGGGCTCAGACTTTGGGTTTAGCCCCCCACTGTTTGGGGTGGCGGGACTTGGGCTTTGCCCCCCTCCCCGCCCAGGACAGTGTGACTTGGGCTTTTGGCCCCGCCCCCGGGTGATGGGGCTTGGGCGGGCTCAAACTTCAGTCTCCCCTCCTGGGCTCCTGTAGTCATTTTTGTTGTCAGAAGGGGGTCGCTCTGCAATAAAGTTTGAGAACGGCTGTAAACTATCCCAAGCTTCTCTTCTATGCTCCTGTGGTGGCCAGCTCAGCTGCAAAATCATGCTGCCTGGCCCCGTGATGCTAAATGACAACCTTCCTCACCGGAAACAACATGCAACTTTCTGTTGAGTTAGCCCTAGAAGATTTAGAAAGCAAAAGACTAAAAAAAAAGTTTCTCAAGGGCATTTGGGGCCCTCTACTTTGTTTGTGCGCATCATTTGTTGGTAATTTAGTTAACTGTAAATTACAGTTATTCCAGATAAATAACCAATTAACGTGTGTGCTGTTTTGAAATTGCTCAGAATCTACTTGGATTTGGAAAATTACACAAGGCATTTCAAGAAGTCTTGGGAGTGGACCCTGAGACACCAATTTCCACCACTGAGTACATGGGTGCCTCCCCACCAATCCCCAACATCGCCTTTCAGGCGTGTGTAAAGTTGTCAAAATAAAGACACACAGGGTTTGATCAGAGGAAAACTGAAACATGGCTTAACTGCTTTATCTAGAAGCATAGCGTCACCTGACTGAAAGCAGCCATTTACACTACCTAGAGACTCACTGTGCACATTGGTATAATTCTACATGCCTCAGTGAGACACACTTCAAAAATAGCATTTGTGAATCCTTAATAGGGAACAAGCATCCTTACCTTTATTACAAACACTACATAAGGTTATTAGAAGAGTAGTTTATTTTTCACTACATGATTTACTTTTTGCATTTCTCTCAGTGCAGGTGGTGAAAACAGACTGGTTGGATTCATTTGCAAGTTCTCATGCTCTAGCATATGCTGCAAGGTGTCACTCGTAAATTCTGTAGGAAATGTTTGGTACCCTGTTTCCATGAGAATGTATTTTAATTTGGTGCATTTCTATTATTAAGTGTAGCGAAACCTTGTTTTCCAGAATCTAAATTTTAGGCCAAATTGACCTGACACTGTCCCCCTTAAAAGCAATTTTAGTCTGTTAATAATCAACCAATCAATCAATATAGAAATACTAGTCTAAATGGAACTTGACAAGCAAATAAATTGATAAGGTCCCTGGCTCCTTGGAGCTTAAGATCATAGGACCAGATTCTGCAAGCCACTCCACAAAAAGAATTTCCATTGTTCCTGAGCCCAGTGTGTCTACTTAATTGGACAGTAAATCAGAACACAGCGTGCTGGGTATGAGACAAGACAGCATGCAGCCCTGCTCTTGGGACAAAGTCATTTCTTGTTATTTTTGTTTTCTTTCCCACCATCCTGTTACATAAAGCAGGTCAGCAGAGCTAACATTTTTCTGCATGTTTCTTGTGGTTTCTTGGGGTTGATTATTAGAAGGCAAGGTAAGTTTGGTGGACATTTGTTGAAAGGCTTCACAGAGAAGTGGGTTTTTAGAAGGGATATTGAAGAAGGGAGGACAGTCGACTGACACACACAAGATCAAGAAGGCTATTCAAAGCCTCATGGGGCTGCATTGCAGAAGGCAAGTACCGAGGGGAAAGGATACAAACGGAGCAACCAAGCAGAAGGCTTAAGAGGAGTACAGGGAGAGAAGGGAAGAGACAAAAGTAAAGATGTGTGTCTGGAGTCATGCAGGACCTTGAAGACAAGTTCAGGGAAGGAAATGAAATGAAGGGACTCAAACAGGGGCATGGCAGTTTGAGCAGTAGGAGAGGAAGATAATTTTGCCAGCCTAGTAGTTTTGGATGTGCTGGAGGGCGAATACATTGACAGGTGGTTCCAGTAGTTAAGGCAGGATGACCAGAGACAGACGGAAAAAGGATGGATTTTAGAGATGTTATAAGAACCAGCAGGAATCAACAAAAGCATGGATACTGGTTGGGGGAAAGAAAATTTAAATATGACCCAGACTGTAAGTGATGCAGCTACCATGGGTGAAATCCTGGGCCTCAATGAAATTAATAGGATTTTAATCACTGACTTCAATGGGGCTGGATGTCACTCCACGTTTTCATTCTCTGTGAGAAATGCCATGCACATGATGACATTATATACCATAGTTTAACAATAGTGACAGCAATATTGTAAGCCTAGATGACCTGGAGGATAGCAACATTATCATCAGCTGCTACCAAGAGGGCTGAGAGAAGGGAAAAATCAGCGTCACATTTTAGCCATGTTGAGTTTGAGCTTGCAACGGAACACACAGGAAGAGTCATCAGAGAGGTGGGACTAGATATTGAAAAGTGTGATTATTTTCAAAGTAGTCAACATGGAGATGGTGAATGAAGCCATAAGAACTTGAGGAGGTCTAACAAGGATAAGGGTGTAGAGCAGTGGTGGGCAATCAGCGGCCCGCAGGATGCATGCAGCCCGTTAGGGTAATCCGCTGGCGGGCTGTGAGACAGTTTGTTTACACTGACTGTCCGCAGACACGGCTGCCCGCAGCTCCCAGTGGCATTGGTTCACCGTTCCCAGCCAATGGGAGCTGCGGGAAGCGGCGCGGTCTGCAGGGACGTGCTGGCCGCTGCTTCCCGCAGCTCCCATTGGCTGGGAACGGCGAACCACAGTCACTGGGAGCTGCGGACAGTCAGTCAATGTAAACAAACTGTCTTGCGGCCCACCAACAGATTACCCTCACACGTCGCAGGTGTAGAGAGATAAAGGCATAGAGGGGGATAAAGGACAGAAACCTGAGGGGCAATAGAAGAAGCGTGACTGGGTATTGTCTTCACTGCACAGCTGGCCAAGGTGACGGGTGCCTGAGTGAGGCTAACCTGGGTGTGAACATTCCCACAGCAAAGCCTACCCTTGTTACTGTGTCCTCACTGTTTCTGCATTCACCTATGTGTGTCTGGAGATGTATCCCATAGTTCTTTTTGCCAAGACACTCTAGAATTCACTCCCAGTCAGTCGTGGGAGAACTTGTCTGTCCTTTGAGGCAGTGTCATCAGTTTGGAGGTGCTAGGGGAGCTAATGCCCCCCACAAGGTTTTTGCACTTGCTTAAAGTTCCATAGGCTACAGAGCCGGCAGGGGCCCTGGCCCAGCCACTTTTAAGCAGTGGTCCTGTTCTAAATCAGCACAGCTGCTGCCAGAGCATTGCTCCAGCTGTGTGGTCACAATGCCACTAAAATTTGACCCAGCCAGGCCAAACTTCAGGAAGTGGCATTGCGACTTGGTGCACAGGGTCGCAACACTGTTCAAATTTGCCCTGCCACCCCTCTGTCCAGACAGAAGGCCAGCCGGGCCCAATGGTGTTGCAACCTGGTGCATAAAAAGTCTGTTCCTGTATGTTGAAACACAGGGGAGTCCAACGAGAACCCAACTTGCGGCAACACAGGCTCATGTACCATGTGGATAAGAGATGGGAGACTCCCCGACTGGGAGAGACCTGGAGTACCTGTGGGAGGAGAGTGGGGAAGACAAATGGGGTTCTTGCTGGGGGGGTGGAAGGGGTGGGCAGAAGGGAGGGAAGGATCAGAATTCCCGCTCTCCCCCACTTCCTAAATATCTGAATTCACACTACTGCTTTGAGAGGAATTGTGGAAGGGCATTGGAGGACTATTGGCACTTGAGTGATTTTGCCTCCATCCCCATTGCAATATGGGTGGGTTTGAGCGAGCCTGAGTTAAAGAGCAGTTTAGTCTGTAAGCTACAACCCAGCCATATAAACTAGTCCAGGGTTTAAACACCTCTAAACTCAGGTCAACGTTTTCTCTGCATGGACGGTAAGGATGGCTGGGCTAAAATGAAGGCAAGAGTCTGGGTTAACTATGCAGAGAAGACATACCCACAGAGGCAGATGCTGAAGGAGCATTACAGAAATGGAATGAGATCTCAGTAAGCACAGAATCATAAAAGCACAAGGAGGAGAGCCCGATCAACTGTGATAGAAGTAGCAGGCTCTTGTTTTCTTTGTCTCTGCGTCTTTACACATACCCACACGCATACTTAACTTTTATGGATCACTTAACACTCCTGAGCCTTCATCAATCCTCTCCACTATATCCTACAAGGATATGCTTCATAGGTAGAGCCCTACCAAATTCACAGTCCATTTTGGTCAATTTCACAGTCACAGGATTTTAAAAATTGTAAATTTCATGATTTCAGCTATTTAAATCTGAAATTTCATGATGGTGTAATTGTAGTGGTCCTGACTCAAAAAGGAGTTGTTTTTTTTGGGGGGGGGGATGGGGAGGGGTGAGTCGCAAGGTTATTGTAGGGGGGTTGCAGTACTACTCCCCTTACTTCTGCGTTGCTGCAGAGCTGAGCAGCAGCTGCTGGCCGGGAGCCCAGCTCTGAAGGCAGAGCCGCCACCAGCGGCAGCCCAGAAGTAAGGATGGCAAGGTATGGTATTGCCACCCTTACTTCTGCGCTGCTGCCTGCAGAGCTGGGCCCTCAGTCAGCAGCTGCCACTCTCTGGCCGCCCATCTCTGAAGGCAGCAGCGCAGAAGTAAGGGTGGCCTGATATGGTATTGCCACCTTACTTCTATGCTGCTGCTGCTGGGAACGCACCTCCGGCTCCAGACAGTCTCTGCTTCCCACCACCTGTGGGGCCCCACCTGTCTCCCTGGAGCTGAGCCGCCTGGGACCGGTGCAGAAACCTGGCCAGTCTCTAGCAATCGGGGGGAGACACACGACGGTGTGCGGGGCTTGGCTGGGCCCCTCCAGGCAAGTGGGTCCTGAGGGAGTCTGGCCAGGGCAGGCCCTGGCCTGGATGATCGCACCTCTCCTGAGATGCCGGAGTGATTCCCTGCCCTGGGACCAGCCCTGGCAGCTCAGCCCGGCAGACACAGTCTCTTCCCAGAAGGGCTGGTGAGTGTGGCCAGGAAGCAGGGTGTGGATCTCTGGGAGGCCTGGGGGCGTGTCCTGGGCTGTGAGGGGGCAGGGAAGATCTCTGTGTGTTGGGGCTCTAGGGAGTAGAGGTTCTGTGTGGGGTGCACAAAGCCTTGGAAACAAGCAGGGAGAACTGGAGGTCCTGATGATGTCAAGGAACTATGACGTGATTGGAATAACAGAGACTTGGTGGGATAACTCACATGACTGGAGTACTGTCATGGATGGTTATAAACTGTTCAGGAAGGACAAGCAGGGCAGAAAAGGTGGGGGAGTAGCACTGTATGTAAGGGAGCAGTATGACTGCTCAGAGCTCTGGTACGATACTGCAGAAAAACCTGAGTGTCTCTGGATTAAGTTTAGAAGTGTGAGCAACAGGAGTGATGTAGTGGTGGGAGTCTGCTATAGACCACCGGACGAGGGGGATGAGGTGGATGAGGCTTTCTTCCGGCAGCTCACGGAAGCTACTAGATCGCATGCCCTGATTCTCATGGGTGACTTTAATTTTCCTGATATCTGCTGGGAGAGCAATACAGCAGTGCATAGACAATCCAGGAAGTTTTTGGAAAGCGTATGGGACAATTTCCTGGTGCAAGTGCTAGAGGAGCCAACTGGGGGGGCGCTTTTCTTGACCTGCTGCTCACAAACCGGGTAGAATTAGTGGGGGAAGCAAAAGTGGATGGGAATCTGGGAGGCAGTGACCATGAGTTGGTTGAGTTCAGGATCCTGACACAGGGAAGAAAGGTAAGCAGCAGGATACGGACCCTGGACTTCAGGAAAGCAGACTTCGACTCCCTCAGGGAACGGATGGCCAAGATCCCCTGGGGGACTAACATGAAGGGGAAAGGAGTCCAGGAGAGCTGGCTGTATTTCAAGGAATCCCTGTTGAGGTTACAGGGACAAACCATCCCGATGAGTCGAAAGAATAGTAAATATGGCAGGCGACCAGCTTGGCTTAATGGTGAAATCCTAGCGGATCTTAAACATAAAAAAGAAGCTTACAAGAAGTGGAAGGTTGGACATATGACCAGGGAAGAGTATAAAAATATTGCTCGGGCATGTAGGAATGATATCAGGAGGGCCAAATCGCACCTGGAGCTGCAGCTAGCAAGAGATGTCAAGAGTAACAAGAAGGGTTTCTTCAGGTATGTTGGCAACAAGAAGAAAGCCAAGGAAAGTGTGGGCCCCTTACTGAATGAGGGAGGCAACCTAGTGACAGAGGATGTGGAAAAAGCTAATGTACTCAATGCTTTTTTTGCCTCTGTCTTCACTAACAAGGTCAGCTCCCAGACTGCTGCGCTGGGCATCACAAAATGGGGAAGAGATGGCCAGCCCTCTGTGGAGACAGAGGTGGTTAGGGACTATTTAGAAAAGCTGGACGTGCACAAGTCCATGGGGCCGGACGAGTTGCATCCGAGAGTGCTGAAGGAATTGGCGGCTGTGATTGCAGAGCCATTGGCCATTATCTTTGAAAACTCGTGGCGAACGGGGGAAGTCCCGGATGACTGGAAAAAGGCTAATGTAGTGCCAATCTTTAAAAAAGGGAAGAAGAAGGATCCTGGGAACTACAGGCCAATCAGCCTCACCTCAGTCCCTGGAAAAATCATGGAGCAGGTCCTCAAAGAATCAATCCTGAAGCACTTGCATGAGAGGAAAGTGATCAGGAACAGCCAGCATGGATTCACCAAGGGAAGGTCATGCCTGACTAATCTAATCGCCTTTTATGATGAGATTACTGGTTCTGTGGATGAAGGGAAAGCAGTGGATGTATTGTTTCTTGACTTTAGCAAAGCTTTTGACACAGTCTCCCACAGTATTCTTGTCAGCAAGTTAAGGAAGTATGGGCTGGATGAATGCACTATAAGGTGGGTAGAAAGCTGGCTAGATTGTTGGGCTCAACGGGTAGTGATCAATGGCTCCATGTCTAGTTGGCAGCCGGTGTCAAGTGGAGTGCCCCAGGGGTCGGTCCTGGGGCCGGTTTTGTTCAATATCTTCATAAATGATCTGGAGGATGGTGTAGATTGCACTCTCAGCAAATTTGCGGATGATACTAAACTGGGAGGAGTGGTAGATACGCTGGAGGGCAGGGATAGGATACAGAAGGACCTAGACAAATTGGAGGATTGGGCCAAAAGAAATCTGATGAGGTTCAATAAGGATAAGTGCAGGGTCCTGCACTTAGGACGGAAGAATCCAATGCACGGCTACAGACTAGGGGCCGAATGGCTAGGCAGCAGTTCTGCGGAAAAGGACCTAGGGGTGACAGTGGATGAGAAGCTGGATATGAGTCAGCAGTGTGCCCTTGTTGCCAAGAAGGCCAATGGCATTTTGGGATGTATAAGTAGGGGCATAGCGAGCAGATCGAGGGATGTGATCGTTCCCCTCTATTCGACATTGGTGAGGCCTCATCTGGAGTACTGTGTCCAGTTTTGGGCCCCACACTACAAGAAGGATGTGGATAAATTGGAGAGAGTCCAGCGAAGGGCAACAAAAATGATTAGGGGTCTAGAACACATGACTTATGAGGAGAGGCTGAGGGAGCTGGGATTGTTTAGTCTGCAGAAGAGAAGAATGAGGGGGGATTTGATAGCTGCTTTCAACTACGTGAAAGGGGGTTCCAAAGAGGATGGCTCTAGACTGTTCTCAATGGTAGCAGATGACAGAACGAGGAGTAATGGTCTCAAGTTGCAGTGGGGGGGAGTTAGATTGGATATTAGGAAAAACTTTTTCACTATGAGGGTGGTGAAACACTGGAATGCGTTACCTAGGGAGGTGGTAGAATCTCCTTCCTTAGAGGTTTTTAAGGTCAGGCTTGACAAAGCCCTGGCTGGGATGATTTAACTGGGAATTGGTCCTGCTTCGAGCAGGGGGTTGGACTAGATGACCTTCTGGGGTCCCTTCCAACCCTGATATTCTATATTCTATGATTCTATGGGTGCTGGGCAGTTGTGGTGGGGCTGTGGGCAGGGGTGGTGGTGGTGTGCAGGGCACTGTGCATTTGTAGCAGAGTCTGAGGTGGGGGTGCTGGGCATAGTGGGTCCAGGGGGCTCTGGCCATAGGGAATTGGGGGGAGAGGGGGGCATTCCAGTGTTGGGCGGGGAAGGAAAAATGTGTGGCGTGGCAATGGGCCCACCCCTGAGGGGAAGGGGCATGCTGGCAGCACAGGGCCGGGCGGGCCATTGTGCATCTGCCAACTGTTGGTTTGTGAATAGTGCCCTCACACTGAGCTGGGTGGACATGCCATGCCCCTGGCTGGCCCCTCACTCCAGGGACCTACCCCCAATGCACCATGCTCCATTGCCCCCATGGGGGCCCACAGATATGTTTGGCACGAAGGCCGTAAAAGGTTAATCTGGCCCTGCTGGGATCAAACATATGGCCAACCTCATTTTCTTACTTCTCTATTCCCCACTGCTCACCTCCATAAACGGCTGCCCTGAGTGTACAGTAACTCCTCACTTAAAGTTGTCCCAGTTAAGGTGGTTACGTTGCTGATCAATTAGGGAACATGCTCGGCGGAAGAGGGGGGCTAATGTCAGGGTGTCCCCCTCCCCCCTGCTTACCTCATCTTCCATAGAGCAGGGGGGACACACGATAGGGCTCAGAACTAGGGCTCAGGACTGGGACGGAGGGAGCTTCCTGGCAGCAGCTGCCCTCTCAGCTTGCTTATCTACTTAAAAAGGCAGTGTACTTAGAGTGGGGTCAGCGTACTTAAAGGAGCAATGCGCATCTCTCTCTCACACAGGGTGTGTCCCTCTCTGTCTGCCATGCCGTCTGTCTCCCCTCCCTCCATTCTCCCCTCCCTCCATTCGTGCTGCCTTGTAGAGTGTGAGGCTACTTTAACGAGTTAACCCTTGAGGGCTCAGCCAATTGCTAGTTCATCATTTAGCAGTAAGGCATTCCCTGGGAAATATCCCACCCTCTGACTTCACCACATCAACCAAGCTTCACAATCATCATCGCTGTATACCAGTATTAAATTGTTTGTTTAAAACTTATACTGTGTGTGTGTGTATATAATATAAATAAGACAATATATAGTCTTTTGTCTGGTGAAAAAAATTTCCCTGGAACCTAACCCCCCTATTTACATTAATTCTTATGCGGAAACTGGATTCGCTTAACATCGTTTCACTTAAAGTTGCACTTTCAGGAACATAACTACAAAGTTAAGCGAGGAGTTACTGTACGTGTTTTTTACATGTAAAAACTATTGCATAGGCTCCAAAGAGCCAAACTACATGCCAATTAATGCACACACTAGATGCATAGCAAGACACTAACAGTTTAGTATTACTGTGTGATCTGTTGAGTCTTATTAAGTAGCTGTAAAGAGGAGTTATACATACAAGGAACGCTTCTCCCTTCCACCACCAACCACTCCTTATGGTTAGGAAACGGTCCAGTGCTATAGATGTAACAAATCACGGAGGTTAAGTGAGATGCAAAGAATAGACTTGCTATATATTACAAAGATTAAACTATACACTGCATTTACTCACCATATTATAAAGGGGTTCTTTAGTAATTGGTTATTAAAATATCTAGTATTTACCCCTTCAAATATACTAAGCTTCATACAAATGAAGCTCAAATTGTAACCCTTCCCACCCAAACAAACCATACAATTTTGATTGGGAAAAACTTGGATTAAGGGGAAACCAGACCAAGTTATTAAAGTTAAAACACAGATCCCAGGCAAACTTTTCAAAGTAGAACTTACTAAGCACGTAGAAAAAACAAACACAGGCCAAACAAAGAAGAGGATCAAGCGCACCAATTTCTTGACTTCATCTTTTGTTTCCCTGATTCTCATGCCACCACCTAGGCTCCAGATATCCAAAAGTATCCACACAGAGATAAAAAAGAAGAAGGGGGAATCTGTTAGTTTTGGTGGCTCAGTTAATCTTATTCGTTAAAGAGTTGCTACAGTAATGCATCAGCAAACAGTTCAGTAGTGTAATTCCACAGAGTAGTACCTTATTGAGGCAGCCTAAGGAGGAGTCAATACATTTTTGAAACCTAGGGAAATTAACACACACACACACACACACACACAGAGTTAAACTGGTAGTTGAAAAGGAAACTTTTACACCGTTCTGGTTAAAGGTTGAAAAGCAATTTTAGAAAACGGATTTAATTAGACTCTAACCACTGTTCGACAGACAGTAAAGACAAATTACACTTACAGTAAACCAACTGTATTTTAAAAAATTAGCATCTCTCCCTTTGGTGGAAAACCTCACGTTTTTATTGTAAACTCAACTATTCCTTTCAGTTAGATGTGTTTTAAAATTATACAAGATACTACATTGTCTTAAAAGGACAAAAGAAAAGGGAAAAAAAAAACCTACCACGCACATCACCTGTTGATATAAACCCAGTCTGCTGGCCTGTGCCCCAGGGAAGCCATATGCCCTGCCTGCAACTGGCAAAAAAAGCTGAATGCTCAGTACTATGACTTTTGCAGTGTGGGAAATTTATAGAAAGTTGATTCAAACTCAGTACACCAATTAAGAGAAAGTATTTGTCAAACTCTCTTTTCTCATGTTAAAAATAAAATTCTTCATGAAATCTCAAATGTCAAAGACACCCCCCATAGGTATGAATGAAAATACTTTGTTAGAAAACCAAAGCTATTCCCCTCCCCCTTCCTTAAAGACAGGCATACACCTCTTTTAACTGCACCCTACTTTCAAATGGGATTTGCTCTCCAAAACACACATCCCCAGGAAGAACGGCCCTCCCCTGTTAGAGATCTCTCCCAGAGGTAAACTTTGAGATACTTAGGACCTAGGTTTTGCATGGCAAGTGTCCCAGCTAAATCAGGAACCTGCTTGGGGCAGGGACTTCTAAAGAGGCTCGTAAGACATTTACGGGAACACACAGCACTATCCCGATAGACTTTCATTCAAAGTTTTGGCGCGGGGCCGGGGTAGGGGGGGGGTTAATCGCATGACACGCACACGTGTCTCGTTTTTGGGAGGATGTTGGTTAAGGAGACATCAGCCTTAGCTCTCCCTGTCTCCGCGGCGGGTTACTAAGGCTGTCTTGCCTCACAGGGAGGATTTGTGAAGCTCTCTTAACCGCGCTTTGAGATCCTCACGTTCAAAGGGTCACACCGGCCAGCCCGCCATAGTCACCCCCGGAGCAGCCCGAATGGGTGAGGGGAGGCAGCTCCCCGCACTTACCTGCAGGATCTTCTCCAGCCCCTCCTGGCCCAGGCAGGGAAACTCCTTGAGCAGCTCAGTTTTCTTGTCCTTGTAATCTTCCGTCGCTGCTCGCCAGTTCGGCTCCTCCAGGACCTCAAAGATAGCTGCCCCAATGGACAGGTAGAAGATGATGGCAGAAGTCAGCAAGGGGCCCCTGTCTACCATGGTGCTGGAGGGGGCGGCTCGGGGACAGTGACAAGCAGGGCGCTGGCAATGCCTTGGCGAGGCGCAGGGAAGGGAACAGCAGCCTTGGGCTCCCTCTGGAGAGCGACTGAGAGACGCTGCTCTTACCTCCTCTTCTTCTTCCTCCTCCTCTTCTCCTGCCTTGCCTTGCTCTCCCTCCCCCCACACCTTTCTTCTCTCCCTCCCTTTTTGTCTGTGTGGCTCCCTCCCGCTGGCCTCTCGCTCTCTCTCCTCCCACCGTCTCCTCCCTCCTCTTCTCCCCTCTCCCCCGGGCTGCCTCCGTCCCCTCTTCCTCCCCCCTCCCGCCTCGCTCCTTCGGCGGCTGTTTGAATTGGTGCCCCGACTCTCCCCCGCCCTTCCCGGGCGGCGCATGCGGGGCGGCTGGAGGGGAAAGTTCCCCGCCTCGGCTGAGCAGCTCTGGGGCAGGTTCCCACCCCGGAGACCCAGGACGGGGAGGCCAGGGGGACCTGCGTTCAGCCGCGCTTTGCCCGCTCCGTGTGCCTCTGCGACCCCGCTCCGCTGGGCTGCCTCCCCCGCCCCGGCAGCCACGTGTGTGCGCTCCGCCGTGCAGCCCGCCACGGCGGCCCCGAGGAGGGCGACCAGAGCCCCGGTAGAAAGAGTCTGACCTCCGCCTGTGCCCTGTGTGTGAGAGAGAGACACCCCTTCGCCCGTACTGTGTGTGTGTCTGTGTGTGAGACACCCGTCCGCCCCTACTGTGTGTGTGTCTGTGTGTGAGACACCCCTTCGCCCGTACTGTGTGTGTGTCTGTGTGTGAGACACCCCTTCGCCCGTACTGTGTGTGTGTCTGTGTGTGAGACACCCGTCCGCCCGTACTGTGTGTGTGTCTGTGTGTGAGACACCCCTTCGCCCGTACTGTGTGTGTGTCTGTGTGTGAGACACCCCTTCGCCCGTACTGTGTGTGTGCCTGTGTGTGAGACACCCCTTCGCCCGTACTGTGTGTGTGTGACACAACCCTCCGCCCGTACTGTGTGTGTGAGAGAGACACCTCTCCGCCTGTACGGGGGGGGGGGGGGGAGGTCAACCCTCTGCCTCTATTGTGGGTGTGGGTGAGAGAGAGAGAGTCCCCTCCGCCTGTACCCGGGGCGGGGAGGGGGTGAACCCTCTGCGTATACTGTGGGGGAGGAGGGTGTGAGAGAGTGTCACCCCTCCATGTGTACTGTGGGGGGGGGGGAAGAGAGAGAGACATCCCTCCACCTGTACTGTGTGTGTGTTGGGGGGGTGAGTCACTCCTCTGCCTGTACTGTGTGTGGGTGAGTGAGTGAGTTAGTGAGTCACACCTCTGCCTGTATTGTGGGGGTGTGAGACATCCCTCTCCCTGTACTCCTGTGTGTGTGTGTGAGAGAGAGAGAGAGACCCTTCCACCTGTACTGTGGGGGTGTGTGAGAGCGTTACCCCTCCGCCTGTACTCTGTGTGTGTGTGTGTGAGAGAGACACCTCTCCACCTGTACTGTGGGGGGGGGGTGAGAGAGACACCTCTCCAGCTGTACTGTGTGTGGGGGGGGTCAACCCTCTGCCTGTACTCTGTGTGTGTACTCTGTGTGTGTGTATGAGAGAGAGAGAGAGACACCCCTCTGCCTGTACTGTGGCAGGGGGTCAACCCTCTGCCTGTACTGTGTGGGTGTGAGATACCCCTGTACCTGTGTGTGTGAGAGAGTGTCATCCCTCCACCTGTACTGTGGGGGTGTGAGAGTGTCACCCCTCTGCCTGTACTGTGGGGATGAGATGCCTGTACCCTGTGTTTGTGTGTCTGAGAGAGACCTCTGCTTACCCTCTCTCTGTGGATGTGAGACACCTCTGCCTGTACTCTGTGTGTGTATTGTCATAATCTGTGACAGGTAAATGGGGATTGGAGCACAAACCCCTATTTAAAACTAGTAGTGTCAGGGGAAGAAGGGTGACCCATGTTACTGGAGATCGGGTGAATCTAGAAGACAACTGATGTTTTTGGTGCCTGGGGGCTCTACACACCTCTCCCCATATATGTGAGTGACCACCCATGTTAAAGGGGTGTGAGATCTGATCCTTTTTTCTCCTGGAGCTGAGCAGGGGTAAGAGGATGCAGTTCTCCTCATTTCTCCTGAGGAGGGGATAGACTGTCACAAGTTTTTGGAACATGCCTCTAGTTTTCATCTGAGCTGGCCAAAGTGGCGAGGACCAATAAAATGGGCAAGGGGCCAAAAAATGGGGAAAGGAGCCATGCACAGCTTCCCTTTCACCCATTTCCCTTGTCTGTGTAGATTTTAAGATCTTCAGGAAAGGAACCGTGTTGTCCTGTGTGGTGGTAAAACCCCTAGTATATTTCGTGCCTTTAATAAATAATGCATATGAAAGAGAGACCCCTGCCAGTGTTTTTCCATAAGACATTCAAAAACTCCCAGCTTGAGATAGTCCAGCGTGGCTTGTTCATAAAGCCTTGCCCAGGAATTGAATTGACCTTTACTTTTAAAGAAGGGGTTAAAGAGAGAGGAAAAGCTGCAGCACTGTGTTGGATGAGAGTAGTTGGAAATGTGAGACAGTGGGAGGGTGAAATGTACTGAGAAAAAGGGTGGAGGGGAGAGAAGGGAAGGGAAGCTGGAAAGAAGAGACAGTGCAAGAAGGAAGAAAAAGGGAGCAAAATGAGAAGAAAAATGTGGAATAAGATAAAAATGAGAAATGTGGGGGGAAATCCTGCCTTAGGTGTGGGTGTTCAGTTACTGGTGTGTAAAACACAAAGTGACGTCAAAGCAGTGCTCTCATGAGACTGCTTATAGAAAACTAAATTGCTCCCTACATAAACAGCCTACTCCAACAATTAATACATTCATCACAGGCAACTATAACCTATAGTAGGTTCTCTTTTTTTCAAGCTCAGCAGTTTAGTAGCAGGGTGAGAGAAACTACTAATGAGGGATAGGATAGAGGTCTATAAAATCATTAATGCTGTGGAGAAAGTGAATAAGAAAGTGTTATTTACTCCTTCACATAACACAAGAACTAGGAGTCAACCCAGTGAAATTAATGGTCAGCAGGTTTAAAACAAACATAAGGAAGGACTTCTTTGCACAATGTACAGTCAGCCTGTTGAAATCATTGCCAGGGGGTGTTGTGAAAGCCAAAAGTATAACTCAAAAAAGAATTAGATAAATTCATGGAGGATAGGGGGTCCATCTCTGGCTATTAGGCAAGATGGTCAGGGATGCAACCCCATGCTCTGAGTGTCCCTAAATCTCTGACTGCCAGAAGCTAGGACTGGATGACGGGGGTGGATCACTCAATAAATTGCCGTGTTCTGTTCATTCCCTCTGAAGCATCTGGCACCAGCCGTTGTCGGACAACAGGATACTGTCCTAGATGGACCATTGGATTGACCCAGTATGAGAATTCTTATGTTCACTAAGAACATAAATCTGTCAATGTATTGATTGTTCAGTATCTCAGTCTTCTCTTGGGAATCCCCAATTATATGCAGGCTTCTTTAAAAGGGGCCACAGAACCATGGAAAAACTTCCATATGAAGTGATATTAGAAATATTGTGTTTGTTTAGATGAGAGATGAGACAAGAAGGGAGATGATAAACACAGTGGATGGGATAGAGAAAGTAAATCAGGCAAGTTTATTTGTTTTCTCTCCTAAAGCACGAACAAGAGTACGTTTAATGAAAGTGGAAAGCAGCAAATTTAAATCTGATAAAAGGGAACACTTTTTTCACGATGCACGTTTACCACGAGGAACTCTCTGCCACGTGTCCTTTGGACTAAAAGCTTAGTATAATTTTTAAAAAGCACTGGATGTTGATGGATAATGAAAACATCCACAGTTACGTTACACAGGATTTAAAAATAAAATTGAAAGGAAGGATCTGGGCAAGTTACTGTATAATTGCCTATTTTGGGCTTTTGCAGTTTCCTCTGAATTATCTATGAGCCACTGAGCTAGATGGACCACTGCTCTGATCAAGTTATAGCCGTTTTGTGTTCATAGATTATAAAGCCAGAAGGTACCACTGTGATCATCTCATCTGACTTCCTGCGTAACACAGGCCATAGAACTTCTCTGAATTAATTCCTGTTTGAACCTGAGCATACCTTTTAGACAAACATCCAATCCTGAGTTTAAAATCGCCAATGATTGAAAATCCATCACATGTTCCTATTTTCTTGTTCTTGCACATCTGTGCCTCTTTACCTAGGGGTATTTGATATTTGACTGCATTTTTGAAATTGTACCTCTCTTGCTGACTACCTATAACTCTTTACATAGCTGAAATAACCATATTAAGGGAATAACGTGAACATCCCAGAACACAGTGCAGATTTGCAGAACAAATAGGAATGAATACAGTTTCAACACAGTTATGGAACATATGTTTAAGATTGGGTAGAATCTTTCTACTTTCCATCTCAAACTCTACCTCGACTATTCTGCTGAATCTTTCAGGAAATTGAGTCAGTTGACATTTTGAAATATTACTACACTTGTCAGACTGCTTCTTTGGGTTTTAGAGCGGTAACCCACACAAGAAAATAGTTAACCACAATTCAGTGGGAAGCAAATTCTACCCTCTAGAAGCAGAAGTGATCTTATGAGTCTGTCAGTTAGCTCCTGACTTCAATTTTCACTTCAATTTCTTTTGTCTGCAGCAGAACAAAATACAAGGCACATTTTCATACTGCACTGAAAGTGAGCGTAGCAAGAAAGAATGTGTCTAAGTCATGGATGGTTTTATTTGATACTTATAGTGCGGTGCTTTTTGTAAGTGGTTTTCCATAGCTGGCACCTCTCTTTGTTGCTTTTCTTGACCTCCTAAAAGATCCAATCTCCTTTTATCCATGGCCCTTTTTACTCGCTGTCTCCCTCAGATTAAACAGTGCCCCTATTGTTCACCCGCAGCACCTGTCACATGGGCCCCACAGCTTCCCAGGCCAGTTGAGATAATGAAAAGGCTGAGATGGCTTACTCAAAAGCTGAAACATTTCAGGGCTGAAACAGCAGATAGTACTATTGTGAGTGAAACCACAAGTGTCAACCGTTTGCACTGTTTGCAAAAGTCATCATCATTTCAGGCTTTCCAGTCCAAAAAGGAAATCCCTTTCAGCCAAGTTGTATATCTAAGACACATTTGCTGTACAGATGTTTCCTAGAACAACCCTGAAATGAATAAATAAATGTTAAAAAATGTTTTAGATTGAGCACATGAAAATACTTTATGGTAAAGGAAACCTGTTGCATAGTGACAAGTGCTGCAGATTTTACTGAGTCTGAACTGTGAAAGGTGCAATTAACTTCAGGCATCTATCTTCTCAGGCTGCATCACTTCTCACCTGGAAGTCCTTACTTTCCAATTGTTTCATGATCTCATTCCGGGTGATGTCCATCAACTCTGCATCTCTCACTCTTTTAACAAGCTTTGACCCATCTAGATTTGCTTCTCCGCTCTTGTTGCAAATCTTGTCTTACTTTTTTGTACCTAGAGAGGTGGAGGGGGTTGTAATTTGTTGCTTTGCTGCCTAAATACTCGGTTGAAGTTTCTTTTTTCAGTGGGGTAGTTTTTAATCTTCATGAGCAACTTTCTCATGAGGGAACCCAGATATCTTAGTTTATTATCTGTGCATGTCATTGACTGTCTTACTCCTCGCCTATCTACAATAGCAATCTGACCTTCAACGTTGGACAGTGTAGTCCTGTTTCTCTCAAACTATTGCATGAAGAAACTCTAAACTTCTTCCATCTCACTTCAACTCTTGCAGACAAACATTGATAATACCAATTTCTTATTATAAAACTCTTGATTTTAACATTCATATCAACCTGGAAAAATCTAAATCATGGCTATAAAAATCAATCAATTGCAGTATTTTCAGTCCTTGTATTCACTTTCTTTTTTTAGTTCACCATCATAATACCCACAAAACTTTGGCAGTCAGGCCTCATAATCAGGTTTAGTGGGACATTGTGGGAGAAAAATGGTGAAAATTGCCAAATATTCTGCTATTGTTTGTAATATAAAACATCTAACCTCCCAGTTGCAGATGAGGGCCCAGATAGGGATATGTATTCTGGAGATGAATGCATGACTGCACAGATGGTGTCAAAAGGAGGGCTTTGGCTTCCTTGACCATGGGATGCTGTTCCAGGAAGGTGGACTGCTGGGAAGAGATGGAGTCCACCTGACCAAGAAGTGGAAGAGCATCTTCACACACTGACTTAACAATCTAGGGAGAAGGGCTTTAAACTAGGTTCACAAGGGGTAGGTGGAAAAGGCCCACAGGTAGATATACAAAAAAGTGACCTTAACAGAGGGCTCAGTGTTGTGGGGGAAATGGAAAATTACGCTAGGGTTACAGAAGCAATGAGAGCGAGAACAGTGGGCGAAACTGCTCAACATCTTAGATGTCACAAATGCAAGGAGTCTGGGTATGGGGAATACACAGGATAAGTTGGAAGTCATAGTACACAAGCTAACTTATGCCTTTATCATCATCATTGAGCCTTGGTGGGATAACTCTCATGACTGAAATATTGGTATACAGGTGTATAGCTTGTTCAAGAAGGACAGACATGGAAAAAAGGGAGGAGGTGTTATATTATACATCAAGAATATATACACTTGTTCAGAAGTCCAGAAGGAGGTGATAGGCAGGCCGGTTGAAAGTCTGTGGGTCAAGATAAGGGGGGGAAACGGGTGATGTCATGGTAGGGTCTACTGCAGACCACTAAATCAGGAGGAGATGGTGAATGAGTCATTTCAAGAAAGTAGACTTTAACAAACTCAGTGGACTTGTAGGTAAACTCCCAAGGGAAGAAAAATCTAAGGGAAAAAGGAGTTCAGGAAAGCTGGCAGTTCCTCAAAGAGACAATATTAAAAGCACAACAGGAAACTATTGTGATGCAAAGGAAAGGTATGAAGAATAATAAACTAATAATAAGTTATGGCACATAATGAGTACACTTAAGAAGGGATGTAAAAGTAATAAGATGAGATTCTAGAAATACATTAGGAGCAAGAGAAAGACGAAGGAAAGTGTAGGTCCTCTACTTAGGAGGGAAGAATAGCTAGTAACGGTATGACATCAAGAAGACTGATGTGTTTAATGCCTGTTTTGCCTCAGTTTTCACTAGAAAAGGTTAATGGTAATCAGATACTTAATTAATAACAACAACAAGGAGGAGGAAGGAACGCAAGCCAAAATAGGGAACGAACAGGTTAAAGAATATTTAGATAAGCTGGATATCTTCAAGACAGCAGGGTCTGATGAAATTCACCCTAGGATACTTAAGGAACTAGCTAAAGCAATCTTGGAACCATTAACAATTATCCTTGAGAACTCCTGGAGGACAGGTGAGGTCCCAGAGGACTGGAGATGGGCAAATATAGGACCTATTTTCAAAAAGGGGAACAAAAAGGACCTGAGGAACTATAGACCAGTCAGCCTAACTTTGATACCTGAATGATACTGGAACAAATTATTAAACAATCAGTTCATAAGCTCCTAGAGGATAATAGAGTTATAAGTAATAGACAACATGGATTTGTCAAGAATAAATCATACCAAACCAACCTAATCTCCTTCTTTTATAGGGTTGGTGGATAGTGGGGAAACTGCAGGTGTGATATGTCTAGATTTTTTTAAAGGATTTTGAAACAGTTCCAAATGATATTCTCATACGCAAATTAGGGAAATGTCAACTAGATGAACTTACTATAAACTGCATGCAAAACTGGTTGAAAGACCATACGAAAAAGTAGTTATCTATGGTTTATTGTCAAACTGGGGGGACATAACTAGTGGGATCTTGCAGGGGTCAGTCCTGGGCCCCATACTATTCAGTAATTTCATTAATGATGGATAATGGAGTGTGGAATATGCTTTATAAAATTTGCAGATGGCACCAAGCTGGGAGGGGTTTGGAGGACAGGATTAGAATTCAAAAGAACTTTGGCTAATTGGAGAATTGGTCTGAAATCAACAAGATGAAATTCAATAAAGACAAGTGCAAAGTACTACACCGAGGAAGAAAAAAATCAAATGCTCAGACACAAAATAGGGAATAGGCACTAGTACTACAGAAAAGGATCTGGGGGTTATAGTGGATCACAAATTGAATATGAGTCAATAATGTGATGCAATTACAGAAAAGGTTATTAATATATTAACTGCAGTGTAGTATGTAAGTCATAGAAGGTAACTGTTCCACTCTGCTTGCCACTGAGGCCTTAGCTGAAGTACTGTGTCCAGTACTGGGCACCACACTTTAAGAAAGATGTGGATAAACTGGAGAGAGTCTAGAGGAGAGTAACAAAAATGAAAAAAGATTTAGAGCACTGGCGGTGGGTAAACATGCCCTTGGGAGAGGCTAGCCCTCGGCCCCTCTGCCCAAGGCCCTGCCCCTCCCCTTCTGCCCCCCTTCCCCGCCAGAGCACAGAGCACCACCAGCCCCAGCACCTGGCAGGCAGGTAGGCAACACAGCTGGAGCGTCCCCAGCCCTGGAGCACTGGGTGGGCTGCGCGGTCCCAACGCCAGACAGATGGGCAGTGTGGCGTGGCCCCAGTTTTAGGGTCTTGTGCGCACCACGGCCCCAGCCTGCTTACCCCAGCCTCTCGGCCACACAAGGGAACAACAGGCAGGAGGGGGTCTGGGGTGAAGCGTGGGTGGGGCCACTCCAGGCTGTTTGGGGAGGCACAGCCTTCCCCTGCCTATGCTACCCGCTGCCCATGATTTAGAGAAACTGACCTGTGATGGAAGACTACACTAACTCGACATGTTTAGACTTGTGAAAAGAAGACTGAGGGGGGACCTCATTGTAGTTTTCAAATGTGTTAAGGTCTCTTATAAAAAAATATGGTGATCAATTTGTTCTCTATGTCTGCTGCAGGTAGAAGAAGAAGTAAGCAGCCTAATTTGCAGCAAAGGAGATTTAAGTTAGATATTAGGAAATTTTTTCTAACTATAAGGATAATTAATCTCTGGAAGGGCTTGCAAAAGAAATTGAAAATCTCCATCTGTCTTACCTGTTTCTAAGAACAGGTAAGACAAACACCTGTCAGAAATAGTCTAGGTATACTTGGTTCTTCTTCAGTACAGGGGGCTTGATTAGATGACCTCTCGAGATCCCTTCCAGCCCTACATTTATATGATACTATGGTTGAGGAGTCTGTGTAATTAGTTTCCTAAGAAACTGTTAATTTCTGTTTGTTTCTAATAAACAGTATTACTGTAGTAAATATATAAATCTGCAAAAACTGTCAAATTCCATTGAGATTTTAATCCTCAACACTGCATAATTCTTCAGTTTGTTAACCTTATTTTACAAGCATTTAAAAGGCTTTTCCAGTGCCAAAATGTCTGTTGAGCGTTGTGTGCAGATTTTGGCTGCTCATAGGATTCCTTGCTATTGTAATAGCTCCCATTCTCCTCATAGAAGCAAATGCATCAGACTAATTCCTGCAGGAGAAAATGAGACAAAGTTGGTAGCTTTTCCTCTTTACTGTTTCAGGTTAATTAAATCACTTTTATCTGGCCTTCTAAGGATGGTCACCCATCCTGGGAAGAAGAACCCCCCAAAACAAACTAACAACAAAATCAGGTTTTCATCATCTCCTATTCCTTTGTCCCAAATCCTGCAGCAACATCTTGTGATCTTATACGAAAATGGAGTTACCGCCGTACAGTTTAGTAGGACATAGTGTTTTACACACTGATGATTTGTCATGATGTTGGAGATACAGTGAGATGAAGCAGCATCAAATTGTCATGATACAACACGAGTTGTAATGCAGACATCAAGGAGCTGTGGCAAAATGAGGGTAACGGGCATTGAGGATGCTTAGCACCTTGCAGAATAGAATCCTATAATAGAGGATAGCAATTAGAAGGAGCAGACTATGTATTAAGTCAGCCAGGCCTAATAAAGCTTGCCTCCCGCAAAGGTCTCTCAGTTGCCTATAGAAATGTCATCCTCAGGAATTTAATGGAAAAAAAGGAGTTGATACTATAAGCAGGAGGGATATTAAGAGGGTTTGAGGGTACTTAGATTTCAACGTTCATTGTGTCACACTGCTTCCTTCAATTGCATACCAAGATCAGATGCAGAGGTAGCAAGCAAAGTTCATTAGTTGATATGACTCTAGGGAAGCAACTTGCCATACAACTGGCTAACATGCTGACAAGTTGGAAGACCGGAAAGAATCCATAAGACCCATTGCTTCAGTTAAAGACTAGGCTTTTGCCACCACTATAAAGATCAAAGCTGCCTGGAAATTTTAGTTGACCATAAGAGCAAGTTTGCAGGGTGCTGAATGCTTTTGACTCCCATTGACTTTGGAAGAAGTCTATAAATTGGAAGTCTTTGGAAGTCTTTGGAAGTCTTTGGAAGTCTTGGAAGTCTTTGGAAGACTCTATAAATTGCAGCATATTCAATTATGCACCCTAGACCTGTTTGGAGGGGACTCTCCCTAGTGGTTTCTTCCCTTCTGCATAGAAGTTGTCAGCTGCTTCTTTAGCACCATCTCCCACACATTCTCCAGACCTTGCAGAGGCCTGTCTGTGCCAGAGAAGGGAACAAAGACTGGGCGGATTGGGGGTGATTGGGTCTGGGCTGGGGCACATATCAATCATTTATCTTCATTCTGTGTTACTGCATAGCCCTACAAGGAATCCCTGGTTATAGAGTTCCAAGATAGCCACAATGCCAGGGATGTGGTTGGGGAGAGAGGCCTGCCAGCCAGGAGCCAGAGCCAGGGCAGAGACATCTGCATGGATAGCACTAGTCTCCCACAAATACCTGGAGATCTGCCAGATTTGGGATGGTCCTGGGGCTTTTTCTATGCGTGGGGAGTCCTCTCCCCAATAGGATGATGTAGCAGGATTCTCAGCAAGGGAATCTTAACAAGAGATTTCCTCCCTCAGGGTCCCCTTCCCTCCAAGGTGGATTATTAGGGCCAGGATCAGATCTGATGTATATATCACGCTAGCAACAAGGGTTATGAAAACTAATGATTATCAGACTGTCAGCTATATCCAATAGAGATTTCACAACTTATTTCCTTTTAGTGTTAGACTTTTCTGTTGCCAAATAGGAAAAAAAGAAAATAAAGCTATGCAAGGTATTTCACATGTTTCAAGTGTCTGATCCAGTTGGGGACACCAATGAATTCAGTCTTGAAGATGGCACTGCTATTAGAACTGAAAATTAAATGTTTTCCCTAAATGTGACTAAAATTCATTTGGTACAAAGACTCCCATAAAGATTATAGGTCCAGTCTGCAAACTGTTGTTTGTGTGAGTAGCCTTACTCATATATGCAGTCCCATTGACTTCAGTGGGATACTTACAACAATAAAAACTCTTCACATGAATGATGTTTTGAAGGATCTGTCTTTATATCTTTTTTTCTGACTTTTGCAACTGGGTATCAATCAGAATTAGTAAAGGGTGTGTCTGTGGGTCTGTAGTTCACTTTGCAACATCAGCCTTGATGATGCAGTTTAAAGGAGAGAAAGGAGTGCAAGATTTCATTTTACCCAAATGAGAGCTGCATTGGCAACATACCAAGAGCCTGAGAGTCGTACTCATCTTTCATAAAAGGAAATCGATTGCAGGTAGCAGCCCATATCTGAATATGGAAGTGTGTCCTGCAGATACTCCAGACCTCAGCATGCACTGTTTCATCTTGCTTCAAAGGGAGCTCAAATTGAGAATTGCAGGCAGGGTGCTATAATCTTGCATTGCTGCCATTGTTTGTTATTGATGGATTGCCTTGAGCTGTGTTGTAAAGCTTTCTGGGATGCACGGCACATGCATCACCCACCCCTGCAATGGAGAAAATATCATCTCACTAATATGAAACATGAAAATACTGATCTCATTAAGCAGAAACTTGACAGGTAGATTTACTATGTTTTATATTATTTAAATGTGTGCCTATATAAACAGATGACAATTGAACTTGCACTTTGACTGAAGGAGCTGTTAATTGTTTTTATAGCTCTAGATCAGTTAACAAATGAGTAATGTTTGCCAGTACAATAAAAGAACTAAGACGTGCACCTTTCACCTATTGCACTGTCTAGCTCAAGTAAAGCAACCTTTTCTTTGTAATATAAACCTAATTTAGGCTATGTCTACACTTAAAATGCTACAGAACTGCAGCTATGCTGGGATAGTACTTCAGCGTAGACACTCACTACAGCAATGGGAAGGGTTCTCCCATCGCTTTAGTTGATCCACCTCCCCAAGAGGTGATGGGTAGGGTGACGGAAGAATTCTTACATCGATCTAGTGCTGTCTACACTATGGGTTAGGTCGGCATAGCTATGTCTCTCAGGTCTGGTCTACATGGGGTGGGAGAGGGGAATCGATCTAAGTTACGCAACTTCAGCTATGTGAATAACATAGCTGAAGTCGACGTACTTAGAGCTACTCACCGCGGTGCCTTACCTACAGTGAGTCGACTGCTGATGCTCCTCCGTCAACTCCGCCTGCGCCTCTCACTCCGATAGACTACCAGAGTCAACAGGAGAGTGCTCGGTGGTTGATTTGTCATGTCTATACTAGAATGATTTATCTATACTAGATGTGATAAATCGACCTCTGCTGGATTGATTGCTTCCCGTCGATCCAGCGGGTAATGTAAACAAGCCCTCAGGTTTCTGAGAGACATAGCTATGCTGATGTAAGTTTTCAGTGTAGAGCAGCCCTTAGATGTATAATCATCTCTATGCTAGTCTCTTGCAGACACACAGGGCCAGATCACTACACTAATGTACATCAGCGGAAGATCTGGCCCCCAAATTTCAGAGAAGTACAGTCCTTCCACATAATGATGGGAAAGATCCTAGCTACATAATTATAGATTAATTAGTAATACATATTTATTAATTCTCTACAGTGGGTGGTAATCTCTTTAGGAGTCTAATGGGAGGGACTCAAGACACTTTGGTGATAGATAGGCAACCTTATGAAAACCAAGATATATCAAATTACTTTGCCCTCCTTTTCAAGATTGACCATTAGCGGAGTATGCAGGAGTGCTGGCATTGGAATCCACTTGGAGAACTGTGTGGAAAGCTTAACACTGGAATATCCATTATCAGGGTAATGTGTAGAAGGCTGGCAGGAGGGATTTTACTGGAACACACTGGTAAGATAGGGTGGAGAGCCTGGCACTTAAGACCATTGACAAGACAGTGTAGGAAAGATGACACTAAAGCCCATTGTCTAAACCAGTGGTCCGCAAATTGTGGGGTGTGCCCCCAGGGAAGTGTGGAGGAACGTTCGGGGGGGGGGCTATGCAAGCCCAGGCCAGCCACCGCAGGGGGCAGGGAGGGAGTACCACCCAGCCCTGCTCTGGCCCCAGGTGCCCCCCCCCGCCCCGGCCACTGCTCTGGCCCTAGCCGCAGACCCCAAATCTGCCTTTCCTTAGTTTATCCCATCTGGCTTTGGATAGAATCCCCAACATTTATGTATCCATTTAAATTCAAACCTCCTCCTGTCTTTTGCTCAGTTGCCCACTGAATGGAAAACACCTGTGAATAAGTTAAGTATGGGTGAGAGACTGTTAGCTTGGAAGTTTCTTGTGACATCTAACCAACAATTTTCCAGATCCCGGCATTCTGGTGTGATCATGGCATAGATTAGATTTAAAAAAAAAGCCATTCCTGCTTACACAACAGAATCTAACACTTTCACACAGTAACATAGTCAAAGTCCTTCCAAGCCAATGGCACATCTAGGTGATATGGTTAAGGCATATCAGTTTCATAGTTAACAGAACACAAGAGAGTGATGTGGCCAGCAACCTGTCCGACTGCCTTCAATAACAGATCAGATAACCGTTATGCAGCTGGATGAACTGTGGGAAATGAAGCAAGACTCCAGCCCCATAACCATCAGGATTGTAGTCAAGGGCCTTAACCACTCGGCCACCATACCTCATAGTACTATGCCCCTAGAACACTATATAGTAGTGTAGAAAGAGAGAAAATAAAAAACACTGGAATATGTACTACACAGGGTACAGACTGTCTTTGGCAGGGAGCTGGACTAGATGACCAATAGGTCTTTTCCATTTATGACTTCTGTTCTTCCAAGCCATCTTTTCACAATGGCTCAGTTTTCTAATCAGAGCCCTTATGCAGGGATAAAGAATAGCTCATGGCTGATCCTTAAAATATGCCAAAGGATGCATCCCTGAGAGAGTCACTGGACTGAATTATGGTTTCACTGCTACCCAAAAAGGTAAATAGCAAATAATTCCAAACTAAATAATTCCCTCCTCCCCCACACACCCTCCCTTCAAAAGAATATATTGTACCATGCAGTTAATGGGAGCGTTTAAGTGTTTTGATAACAATGAAAAGAATGATCAGAGAATCAATCCGTGCTGAGCTAACCGCAAAGTGCAAATCCAGCTCTCTGCCTTTTTTGGTCAGTATCTTTACACCATTTATCCCTATTTTTTAAATAGAGTAGCTAGGACAATTGGAGAACCCTGCACACCTGACCCAGTCTGTTTGTTTTTCACACTGAGATGCACAGAAAGAAAGGCATTATGGGGTTCTTTCTATTTTCTGTTACAGCAAGGAGCTGTGGCATCTCCACTCCTCTCCATGCATTTAAATTAAGTTTGTCCAAATGTGATCACTGTGTGAATGCAGGTTCAAATGAAAGTGAAAGCTTAGAAATTAACTGGAGTGCTGGGTGCAGGGGGTCAGACCCACCAGTTATGATATGCATTGTCTTTGGACACTGTAGGCTATTTAACATTGTTAGAGAACTTATTCCTTCACTCTCCCACTTCTCTGGTCCTTCTTGCATGAACAGAGAGCAACAATACCCAAAGTCTGAAGGTGCAAACAATTCAATGTTGATTGGGGTGAACCTCCAGCAAGCTTAAATCGAAGTTCCTTTTCCTTATTTTTGAATCCCAACTTACTTCCTGTTTGCCCTAATTTGTATAGTAATATTCCTAGCTATACCTGAACCAATCATTCTACTGCACCTTCTCTCGTATGGGCATACTACACCTATTCCAATTAGTGTTCCAGACTTCCCATTATAGTGGGTCCGAGGAGGTTGGGTCCAGGTTGTCTAGTACATGGGGGAGGAGGGGGAGGAGCTTACTACATTACTTATAGGTTATAATTAGTGGCTGTTCTCTAGGGGGTTGTGCCCCCTTTGATCATGTTTAGGATATAGATATTCAGGCCTGCCTGTAAAGGCCTATACTTTAAGAATTTAGGTATATGTTTATTATTTAGCTAGTAATAGAGATATACAAGAAAGAATCTGTGTAAGGACCATCTCTCACTGTGACGGTCTGAGGCCCTGTTCGTAGGCCAATGCCTTTGGCTAACAAGCAGAGGCAGCCATAAACTGGGAAGTGAATGGTCACATCCTCACATTCCAAACTAGTCAATCTGGGGCTGTTAGGAAGGTGATCCAATCTATCATCTCCAGAGAAAGGGAAGAGCATAGAAGATGTAAAAGGAAATTTAGTTTGATAGTTTTTTGTCTGGTAAGAACTCACTTATCAATAGACACAGCTGGGAAACTCTTATGTCTTTAGAGATGTAGTTGTGAAATCCTCACTTCTGTATTGGTTTGGCATGATAGTTCCCACTTTGCTATTGTTTATTGGCATGGTCTCTGTCTGGTTCTGTGATTGTTTCTGTCTGCTGTATAATTAATTTTGCTGGGTGTAAACTAATTAAGGTGGTGGTTACATAATCATGTTACAATATGTTAGGATTTGTTAGGTAAATTTCAGTAGAATGATTGATTAAGGTATAGCTAGGAATATTACTATATAAATTAGGGACAAACAGGAGGTAAGTTGGGATTCAAAAATAAGGAAAAGGAACTTGGATTTAAGCTTGCTGGAAGTTCACCCCAATAAACATCGAAGTGTTTGCCCCTCCGGACTTTGGGTATTGTTGCTCTCTGTTCAGGCGAGAAGGACCAGGGAAGTGGGAGAGTGAAGGAATAAGCTCTCTAACAACATTCCCCAGGCACCAAATCAGAGAACACAAATGCACTTGGAAGTGCTGTCAAAAGTACACTGATACTGAAAGGTAAAATCCAATTCAGAATATTTGCATAAACCTGGTAGTAATCTGTAAAGTGCAGTATCATCAGGTTTACAAATTACTACCAGGTTTATGCAAATATTCTGAAGGTTAAATGCTCACATTCATATAGTGGAAGTACAAAGGCCCCAGGATTATTGTTCTTTCTTGGGTGGAAATGGGGCAACATCTCACTCCCATGGAGCTCTGAAAAAGTTAAAGTTGGGTTTGAATAGGGACTGGGAGTGGCTGGATCATTACACATATTGAATCTATTTCCTTAAGTTAAGTTTCCTCACACCTTCTTGTCAACTGTCTAAATGGGACATCTTGATTATCACTACAAAAGTTTTTTTTCTCCTGCTGATAATAGCTCATCTTAAATAATTAGCCTTTCACAGTTTGTATGGTAACTTCCGCCTTATCTGTATATATATAGATATATCTTATTACGTGTTCCATTCTATGCATCCGATGAAGTGGGCTGTAGCCTATGAAAGCTTATGCTCTAATAAATTTGTTAGTCTCTAAGGTGCCACAAGTACTCCTGTTCTTTTTGCAGATACAGACTAACACGGCTTCTACTCTGAAACCTCCCATTCCCCACATTCTCTATATAGCCAATCTTGCAGCCACTAGCTTTCATAGTGGTCCCAACACTTGCTGGACCAAGTGGGGAGCTGATGGACTGGGGATCTAGGACAGAGCATTAGCACTAGAGCACTGGGCTGGGCAATCCCTTTTTCCCTTTACCATTCTCTCTGAGTATTTTGTAGCGGGTGAAATTTACCCTATGCAGAGGGCCAGCACAAGGCCTGTGCAACACTTAAATCCTACTTAAGCCTCAAGAGGGACTAAGTAACGCATAGCTCTTGTGTTGACCTTCTGCACAGGATGGGAGTGAATTTCATCCTGACAGAAATTGCAGGTTTGTTCGTTGTGGCAGGGTCTTTACTTTTGTGGCTGTAAACCACACAAGCCCTTGGGTCTGTAGAAAAATATACATAAAGAATAAAAGTTGCAAAACAATAAAGCAGTGAGAACCCCTCGCACCCTATTTAGTTGATTATCTGCATGCTTTGCTAATGGTTGGAGTGTTATACCAAAAAAATAAAAACCAACAGGATCTTATTAAAGGGAATAAGGCAAAATGCCACATTTATTGTGAATCCAGAAAGAATCATAGTAAGCAGTTAGTTATAACTATAACATTCCATTCAATTTCATATTTATTCACACATTCATTCATACACATACACACACACACAGGTTCTGCAAGGTTGTTATCATAGTTACAAGCCTTAGAGTTGCTCATGCCAAGCCACTGGCCAGGTGGCCTGGACACGAGGAGGGAGCAGGGCCTTGTCAGATGCTCATCTGATGCTCCTGGAAGTTGGTTTGCAGAATCAGACTCCACAGTTCTCAGTTTCTAGAGTCCACTTTTATACAAATTTATTCCTAAGGTAGTCTATGGGAGGGATAGCTCAGTGGTTTGAGCATTGGCCTGCTAAACCCAGGATTGTGAGTTCAATCCTCGAGGGGGCCATTTAGGGATCTGGGGCAAAAATTGGGGATTGGTCCTGCTTTGAGCAGGGGGTTGGACTAGATGACCTCCTAAGGTCCCTTCCAACCCTGATATTCTATTCTGTTCCTGAATCAATCAGCTGATGGCACATTCCTGGTGGCTCCATGCTGCCAGATGTTATCTTGTTCTTCGGTTCTCCCATCCTTGAGGCTGTTGGGTGGATTCCAGTTTCCACTTGATGCCTTCTTCAGCCAATGGACACTGGATTCTTAGGCTGGCACCTCCCTGATCATTCATTTATTATCCACACCAAGCATCCATCCACATACATCCTCTATCTCTATTTTAATCACAATTGTTAACAAAGCGAGATAAATACAACAAAAGGGCGGGGAGTCTCTATGTGCTGTTTCTGTTGTTACAAAGTATCGCTTTGAGTCTCTCTCTGTGTGAGTAGTTGTTGTTACAAAGTATTGCTTTCAGAACGGACTCTGTGTTAGGATGTACTAACACATTTAGCAGCCAACAACCAAGAGACCTCTCTCTTAATTAGTAATACCCTGGAATTTAAACTATGGGGAATCAAACTCGTTTGTGATTTTAATACAGAACTTCTTTAATATGATTCAACAGCAGTCCGCTTTCTATTCAGAAACATTCCTGTTTGCGTGTCTGCGCCATAACATGCTTGATGATGATTAATAAAACATTGTGTCAGATTCTTTCCTGTGTACAATACATTGTTTTCCCTCCCCAACCTACTATGCAAGAGCTCAGAATGCCATTAAAGACAGCGGTTGTGCTATCACGGTTCAAGGCTCCCAACTGCACTTGCCGAGGCAGGGACATGCCTGGCTTCTCCAAAAATAACGCCCCAGAATAGAACAGAAAGCCAAGCGGAAAACAACAAGAGTTTCAATGTAAAAAAACAAAACAGAAACTCAGTGACCCGTGTTTTTCAGAAGTCTCCTCTCCTGTTAGATAGCTCCACACAAGAACCTGCTGCTTAATCCCTGAGGGTGAAATTCACTCTGTGCAGCCAATCAGTATGAGTCCTATGTACCACTTAAGCCCTGAGGGACTTCAGTGGTGGACAGGCTTCCTGCTAGTCCTCTTCACAGGGGTGAATTTTACCCTTAATCCCAAACCAATTCAGCACACCCACCCCAGGCAGTCTGTGTCACTGTCCTCATATCCACATCAATAATGCATCACGCTGAATGTTTCCCTTGTTTTCTTATGTAGGAATCTCATTTCATAACAAAAAGTAATTCCAGGCAGCATGTTTCTTGGGTATTATTTCACTTCCCACGTGGTCAGAGTCACTCAGTTTTACAGCTTCAGCCCAAGGCCCTTGGTAATCCCCCCAAAATTGTTCTGCCTTGTGTCTTATTTCTTAAATATTACTTCCTGTATGCTATGTTGGAAAAGGACCATGGGGACCTGTTATCAAAATATTTGCTAAGTCCCTGGTAACTTTCTTATACAGTAGAATACTGTTCTCATTTCCCTATGGAGTCCTATCCTGAAAACCTTTGCAAGTGCCAAGGGATAGGTATCTTTAAAACAAACAAACAAACAAATTAATTAATATTCTGCTGTGCAGCTCAGAGGATACACAATTTCCCTGGTTCCTGTATTCAGGGCTGACACCCTGGAAATGGCTCTAAACACTGTTAGATTCCAATACACAAACGAGAAGGCTTTCAGCACCACCAGTAGCTAAAATAGAGTGAAACAGGAGTGGGAACTCTCATTGCACCAGCCAAGAGGTGTTGGGAAGCCATGGAAGGAATGCTGCTTCCCTAAGTCAAGGAGAGATCCCCTCTGTTTTTAGCAGAATGAGAGAAGCTGTGCACCTTCTTGATCCCTCCTTATTTTAACCTCTGCATGCCACAGAAAATAGGTGTCAGGGGGCCCAGGTGATGGTGGTGGAGGGTTATTTTCAACCTTCTTAACCTCCATAGTCATGGAAAGTTCATTAAGGTGCAAGTTCATTGACAGCAAGCTATCACTCAAGGTAAAAATGCAGAAAACAAGTTGTGAATAGAATAACCATAAGTATTTCATTGTTTAAAACCGTTTATAACTCATTTGGTTTTGAAAGCCAGGGAAAAATGTCAGTAAAGAGTTTTTATTTAATGTGGTGAACTTTAACCATTGTAAGTTTGCACAGGCTGTATACACATACCCACATCACAAACACACCACACACCAAACAAAATATTCCAAACCTTGCAGAAAAGTGAAAAGAGAAAAACCCAAGTGAAAAGTTATCATATTAGAAATTCTTTAAAGCCCTTGTTCAAAGTTGGCTCCAAAATGTATGTAGGTGGCATAAAGCCAGATGCTGATTGAGCAGTCACTATAGCAATACTTTGCATTTACATTGCACCTTTCATCCAAGGGTCTTAAATTGCTTTATAGACATTATTTAATCCTCACTACATCCCTGTGAGGTAGACAAGTATTTTCACAGGTGGGGATGTTTAAGTGACTTGTCCAAGGCCACAAAGAAAATCAATGGCAGAGCCAGGAATAAAACCCAGGAATTTTGACTCCCAATACTCCCTCCAACCAAAACCATTCATATCAACCATCTCATCACCAAAATATTTGGCTATACATTATCATAAATCCTACTGGAATATGATATTTTTGAGATGTATTGTTTTAGTTCTTGAATACTGTGGGACATATTGCTTACCAGGAAAGATCAGGGTTAAATCATAGGGGATCTAAATCTTTCCACACAAGCAGTACCACACTGTTATAAACACACATGGTTCACAAATATGTTACAGAACAATTCTTTAACATGGTTCGATATTGTAGACAATCCCTTAGAAAAGTCTGGATGGCCATATATCTTAAGTATACTAAGCACTGGGCAGTTGTGTAATCTTTTAAATATGTGTAACTATTGTAGCATATGGTTGAAATATAGCTGTAATACATATTATGAGACAAGTGCAGTGTAGAAGGGTGGTTTTATTTTAAATTGCTGGACTGCGGCTCACGAAGCTGGGTTTAATTCGTGACTAGGCCGTAGATTTTGTGTGTGATCTTGAACAAGTCTCCTTCTCTCCATGTATCGAGTTTCCTATCTGTCTAATGGGAATGCTAATTCCCTAACTGATATGAGTGCTGTGAGGATAAATACCTACAAGATTGTGAGATGCGGAGATACGATGGTGAGGGGGCCCTGCATGTAGATAGAGAGTTCTATGGGAAATATATGATATAGAAATAAAAAATAACAGCTATTTAGCAAGGAGAATTTGGAGAGCTCTGCAAGTGAGAAAGGCTTTGGCCATATGAGCCTGGAGAACCAGTTCTTGTGAAAAAGATGCTTATATAGTTTCCCCACCCAGTGTGGGCTGGGCCAAAGTATTTGGAGTTAGTTGGTATAGAACCTGTTTCTTGACATAAGCAGGCACTGAAGTCAGGTTTCAGTGGCTAATGCTGATCTTGCCAGCATTTCTAGTTAATGTGTTTGTACTGCAGATACACCGATATGAACAAACTTAAGTCAATGTTTAACTCTACTGTTAAAAGCAAGGAGAATAGGACGGGGGAGTTGATGGCTTAAAGGGGGCTTGATAGCCAAAGACTACTGTCCTTGCAAAATTGATAAATAACAGACAGTCCAAATTTTTGTAAGAGCTCCAAGGTTTCCTGTGGGATTTCTTTAGATAAGAATTTGAAGGGCGCTGGTCATTTCTGAAGGTACATTCCCCGCTCAAGGTCCAGCATACGAGAAGAAACAAAGCTTTTTTAAAAAAAAAAACAATAAAACAAACTATTTGTCCCTTGCTCTCAGAGGGATGGACTGTTTACAGGTTCTCCGCGGAAGCCTGTCGCTGATGGGTCATGCAATAGGAGAAAATTGTGATGAGGAGTGAAAACATAAAGAGCAGCGGAACTTTAAAAACAATTCCTCCCCCCCCCCCCCCAAAAAAAAAAACAAATAAAAAGCTTACCATGTATTGCCCTTTAGATTAGCATCATGTCCTAAACATACAGTACTGCCTGAAAGAAGTGGGGCACATAATATTTATATTTCTAAATACCTGTTTAGCTCATACTTGTGAAATATTTTCCCATTATGATGTAATATCCCTGCACTTGTACAGTATGTTACTTTGATGGTGAACTATGGGCCAATCCCTCAAGATACTGAGCTCATCACCTTACAGGAGGTGCCGAGATCCCACTGGGCTCAGGTCAATGAGTGCTGCAATGCTTAGTCTCAAATCAACCAAGTTCAGAGCAGTCTTGATAGATTATTTCATAACTTTGTTTTGAGATTTAGGGCTTTTCTACACTACAGATGCTACAGTTGCAGGACTACAGTATAGACACTTGCTATAGTGACGGAAGAGTCCATCACTGTAATTAATCCACCCCCACGAGAGGTGGTAGCTAGGCTGATGGAAGAATTATTCTGTAGACCGAGTGGTGTCTATTCTGGGATTTAGGGTGGCTAACCTATGTCTCTCATGGGTTTTAATCTTTCACATTCCTGAGCAACATAGGATCATATTTTCAGTAGGGTTCCTTAACTGTGCCCACACTGCCTAAAGGTGAATTTGAAAATAATCTCACATCCCATCATGCAGGTCTCGTAACTGCACTCAACTAATGCAATTTGACTGTGGAAATGAGTTTTGCATTCACAAATTGATCCAGGTATGTATTGTGGGCAATTAAGGGAGATATCTGAAAATCTGCTCTGTACCAAAGTGGTTTTCTCCTCCCCTCAGCCCCGCATTTGCTTTATAAAAGTTGAAGTACAAGCAGCCACTTAGTTGTTTTAAATTAACTTCTGGATTTGTAACAGTACTAAAACTACACAGAATGGTACTGTGGAATATTGTATATTGATACCCTGTGGTTGTCTCAGAGCTTGGGAAAATGAGGGAGAACCCAGCATTGCCAACTGGCGCTGGTTGTACTGGAGAGTCAAAATAGCTGATTTATTACATTGGATGTTTGTATTTTAATTTGCACATCACTGCAACTTTTACTAATATTTTAAATGGAAATTTTCAGTTTACATGACAAATTTAAAATAATATTTAATCACTGCTGAAATTCTTTGAAAACTTGAAAGGGAAATGTATTTCCTTACTAGTCCCATTCCCTCTGAGCACTCACATTTGCTGACTTGGCGGTGGAGAGTTGCCCATGAGGGCTGGGTTGCTGGCACTGAATTTTTATTTTCTTTAGAAAATACAAATACGGGACATGGATTTTATAAACAGATATAAGGACCTACAAAGTCTCTGTCATCTTTACTGCCACTTTCCAGAGCAGTGCTTCCCTTTCAACAGTTTAGACACAGAAGCAAGTTCGTTTATACACATAGGCCAGAAGGAAAGCTGGAGGAGTGGCATCACCAGCACTTTCTTTGGACATAGAGAATTCAGCTTTCACAGGTTTCCAGGGAACTCTAGTCACCTTCTAAACCCAGAGCTAGCTCTCCGTTACAAATAGGCACCAACTACAGGGGTGTTGTGGGGCTTGAGCACACATGGGGGGAAAATGGTGGGTGCTGAGCATCCACCAGCAGCCCCCCTGATCAGCTCCTCCTTCTCCCCCCCAGTGCCTCCCACCCACTGGTGGCCCCACCAATCAGCGCCTCCCCCTCCCTCCCAGTGCCTCCCACCCGCCGCAATCAGCTGTTTTGCGGCATGCAGGAGGTACTGGGGGGAGAGGGAGGAGCGAGGGCGAGGCACAATCAGGGGAGGGACGGAATGGGGTAGGAAGAAGTGTGGCAGGGATGCAGAGGGGCAGAGTGGGGACAGAAAGAGGCAGGATGGGATCTGAAGAGGCACGGTGGGGTGGGGCTTTGGGGGAAGGGGTGGAAGGGGGGCGGGGCCAGAGGAGGGGTCAAGCACCCCCCAGCACAATAGAAAGTCAGCATTTCTGCTTACAATACCCCCCTGCCCTCAATATGTGTTCTTGTTTCCAGAGCAGCTCTCCACTGTTTTGTAGCTTTTATTAGGCTAAGTGAGAATATATGACATCTCCCTGGAAAGGTCTTTCAACAGGACGTCCTAAATCTTGTTTTTAAAGAGCAGACTGAAGCTCAGATAGTAACAGTGCCTCTGGCCATATATTCTTTTGCTAGTGGCTGCAGATTACATTCTGGGTAGTAGCTATGAAACAGACTGGCTGGGCCTGGATGCTTGTGGGTAAGGTTGTCAATATTCTACTTTTATTTTTTTTATATAATTTTGATGTTTATTTTTAAGATTTTTTTTAGATATTTATTTTCACAGTTCCAGAAATTATGGGGGAGAGGAGTCAGACAACTATATAATGTCAGTAGATGTTAAGATTTAAAAAGTTAAAGCTTTATAAACTGTTAAGCACAAAACTGTGAACATCACATGTCAAAATATACAAAGCAAATACCCATAAATCAACCAATCGTACCAGTTTTACCATTCATTTGCTAGTCCATTTGTAACCAGCTGAATTCAGAAGTCTAAATCACTTAATTTTGACTCTAGTAAGTCCAAACAGCATTTTTTTCTACTTTGCCCATCTGTAAATTTTTATTATCATTGCTGAAAATATTTTTTCATTGGTTTGTGTGTCCAGTGAAATCAGGGTTCACTGGTATTTACTGAGAAGAATCTATTCCTTCCAAGCGTACTTATGGGTAACAAGATTTGAGAACTCCCCATAAAACAGAAAAAACACTGTGAAATATTCTTCTTCTTTCATATGGCTTGGGTAGGTAGCAACAGCTACTAATTAATATCTAAGTTTGATAGCCAGCACATTGCTGCAGCAGTGAGCTGGTGAATGCCCTTCAGGCCCCTGGCGAAAGGACAAAGGGGACATTTAGATATGATGTGCTCTATTGTTTGTGCCTGGTGACCACAGTCGCATACAGGTGTTTGCCTCATTTTCCATTTAGAGAGGGTTTGTCCACTTCTCCCAGGAGATGTCCTGATGCGACTCAATCTGCGCCAGTCTTTCTGACATAAATCAAAACCTGATGGTTCCTCCACAGGATCAACGACGAGCTGTTTGTTTTGAGCAGTCAAAGTGCTCCGTGTGACTCTCCATTGAACCTCAGCATCAAAGCTGGGTGTAAGGATCTTGATACAGTTTCATAGTGGGTTGCGGGATTTTAATCTTGTCTTTGGCGGGTTCTGCAAGTCATGGTACAGTGGGATCCTCATATTTGCACTGACATGATTAAGAAAGAGAGATGTCTGAGCAGCTCTTCTAATCTGTGGAGGATGGATGTCTGATAGGACCGGGAGTCAGTAAACTGGAGTAGATTTGAGCATGCCCGACACTGTGTGCATAGCATTATTGAGTTGAGTGTCGAGTTTAGTATGACTGCTATGAGACCACACTGGTGCACAATATTCAGCTGCAGAGTATACCAAGGCAATTGTTGTGGTTTGTAAGGTCTGTGGACTGGAGCCCCTCCAGAGACCCCCCGCCCCAACCACCCCTCCCAAGACCCCACCACCTATCTAAGCCCCCCTGCTCCTTGTCCCCTGACTGCCCCCTCCAGAGACCCCCCATCCCTAATTACCCCCAGGACCCCACCCCCTACCCAACCCCCCTGCTCCCTGTCCCCTGACCCTATCCACACCCCCCCCCCAATAGGCCCCCCGGGACTCCCATGCCCTATCCAACACCTCCGTTCCCCATCCCCTGACTACCCCACCCCCAGAACCTCCGAACCATCCAACCCCCCCTGCTCCCTGTCCCCTGACCTCCCCCTGAGACCTTCTGCCTCTTATCCAACCCCTCGGCCCTGGCCTGGCACCCTTAACATGCTGCTCAGAGCAACATGTTGGAACCAGACACGCTGACGCTCTGATCCACCACAGCGCGCAGCCCCGCCCCTGAGAGTGCTGCTTTACCACGTTATATCCACATTCGTGTTATATCGGGTCGCGTTATATTGGGGTAGAGGTGTACCAGAGAAACACTTTAGGAGAAAATTAGTCTTTTTAAACAAAGACTCAACATCCCTGCCCTCATCTCTTCAATGAAAGGCTGATAAAGCTCACAATCCAAATCCGAATCCTTACCCTCCAAGGAGTCTACCTGCAAAACCAGAGAAGACCAGACTTGACATTCCTGATCAAAGTTGAAAAACAAAACAAAACACACACACTTTAAAAAAAACACTGCCTTTCTGGACCTCACAAAGGAAAAAGAGGGCACAAACTATTGTTTTCTCTCTGCAGATCACTTTAAGGTTGGGACAAATTCCATTGAAAGTTTCATCTTTAAATAAAGAAGATGTCAAAAAGATTACTAATCTCATCAGCTGAGTATTCCAGAATGCCTGCTGTTATGATACTCACTGTCCCTTTCTGTTACTTGGTTGTTGCCAGCTGCCCTTGCCCTTACCTACTGTTGAAATATAGCCTTTATTTTATCATCTTACAGTGTTATACTGCAGTTTCCTACCTGTGTGCTCTTTTTTCAGCTCTTCACCAACTGCCTACAATTTGATTAGACCAGTATAGTTACAGGAGTACAACTTTTGTGTGTAGATAAGGCCTACATGCTGCTTCTGCATGTTTCCTTTTAAAAAACCTGAAAGCCTTAGCTAGTGTGTGTAAGCAGTGTCAGGATGAGCTCCGCCCTGACATCTGGTGGTGAGGTGTGGCAAGTTGTGGAAAAGAACTTCAGGGGCCGATCTCATTTGCATAGGCACACCCACCCTACCTAGAATGAGGCCATAGCTGCCCAAATGGTCACTTTGGCTGCTGTGGGATCCTCAGTGTCTCTGTTATTGGGGCAGGAAGAATAAATTGTTATTACCCTGATTATGGGAACTGTGCTTGGAACTGTACTTGGCCTTTTGTTATGATGGAGGGACTCACCATCAACTAAGTAGCACTCGCTAGGCAAGGGTCATGGGTTCCAAAACTGTGTGACTTGAGAGAGGCTGGGGACAAGTATTAATACTTGGTGGCATGGGTCCCTTACATGCTAATTGCACTTCCTCCTCTCTCCATTGTGGAATATCAGCTAATTTTGATTTCATTAGAAGTCTAGTTACAGGCTGCTGAGCTCACTTTGGGCTAATAGTGCACCAGCACTGAGGCTCCCCTACTACAAGCTGAATTCACCAAAGAGCTGAACTGACTAAGAGCTGAAATCACTGAGCGTTGTGTTAAGTAGTGGGGGAGCCTAAAGATATATTGTGGAGCAGTTTGCGGGACGGCTGGAGTGCCTTGTGGACAGGCTGGTGGAGCAGTTCGTAGGACGGCGGGAGCTGCTGGTGGGACGCGGAGCAGTTTGTGGACTGTAGCTCACTTCATTGCAGCTTATGCTCAGATAAATGTGTTAGTCTCTAAAGTGCCACAAGTCCTCCTTTTCTTTTTGCAAATACAGACTAACACGGCTGCTACTCTGAAACCTATGAGCATATAGACACTTGCTCTCTGCACTAACTCTCAACTCTGAGTACAATTCACCGTATTTGTTACTATGTGTGAAGGCCTGAATGGTCTTTTCTTGATAGCTTGTCTCTGCCCTACTGTCTTACCAATGCACTTTCAGTTTTTCTTGTCATAAGTATGATATTATTTATTATTGGTATTATCATAGTGCCTAGGTTAGTTCCTATAACATTCGGGGACAGGTTGAAGGGCACTCTTAATTAACAGCCTTCATACCAGCAACTAGCTCCCTCTGACTAAGCTATCCTCATGCACCAGGGGTAGGGAAAGTTAAAAAGGCAAGAACATCTTCTGACAACATTGTGTAATACATTGATCAAGAGTGGACTGAACATGGTTCTCCTATGCAGTGTTGTTGTAGCTGTGTTGGTGTTAAAGAATTTCCTCACCCCCCCTTGTCTCTCTAATCATGCTCCTATGACCTGCAGCTTAACAAGCACAACTTCCTTTCCTCTCCCTCTGTTCTCTTTATATATTCATTTAATTTATTTAACAAAGGGAATTTTCTAATTTCTCCCTCAAGAGTTGGAGCCTCAATTATACCTTGTGACCCAGATTCCGATCTCAATCTAAATCTTGAGTAAATCCATTAGAATTTCACTGGATTCACATCAGTGTAACAGTGATCAAGATGTTTGTACAGGACTTGACTCTAAAAGTAGTAAACACTGAAACAGCTAATGACTTACTCATAGGGATTTTATGAATTTAGATTTAATCCTAAAAGTGGTACACAGAATCTGGTCCAAGAGGTGAATGCAGGTAAACCATTTGGTAAGAGTGACCATAATGTAATTCAATTTAACATCCTTGTAGGGTGGAAAATACCAAAGAAACCTATCACAACAACATTTAACTTCAAAAAGGGGAATGATGCAAAAATGAGGCGCTGGTTAAATGGAAATTAAAAGGAACAGTCACAAGAGCGAAATGCCTGCAAGATGCATGGAAACTTTTCAAAACCACCGTAATAGAGGCTCAAACTATATGTATACCCCAAATTAAAAATAAAATAAAATAAAATAAAAAAACAGTAAGAGGACCAAAAAACCGCCATCACAGTTAAACAGCAGAATAAAAGAGGCAGTTGGAGACAAAAAGACAGCCTTTAGAAATTTGAAGTCAAATCCTATTGAGGAAAATAGAAAGAAACATGAACTCTGGCAAGTCACGTTTAAATGTATAATTAGGCAGGACAAAAAAAGACTCTGAAAAGCAAGTAGCAAAAGACACAAAAACTAAAAACAATTTTTTTTTCCAAGTACATCATCAGAGCAGGAAGCCTGCCAAACAATCAGTGGAGCCAGTGGATGATAGAAGTGCTAATGGAGTAAGCAAGGAAGACAAGGAGAAGCTGAACGGATTCTTTGCACCAGTCTTCACTGTAGAGTATGTGAGGGAGATTCCCACACCTGAGCTATTCTTTTTAGGTGACAGATCTGAAGAGCTGTCCCAGATTGAGATGTCAGTACAGAAGGTTTTGGAACAAACTGATAAATTAAACAGTAATAAGTCCCCAGGAGCAGATGGTATTCACCCAAGAGCTCCAGGGGCTCTACCTCCCTCTCCCCAGGCCGGGTATTGCCAGGATTGCAGGGTGGGTGGGAGCAGGCTGATTCATTGTTCCCAGGAGTGAGGTGGCAGAGCTGCCCTGAGGGCTGGGTTATTTCTTCTCCCGCCTCCCCTAACCAAAAACAGCTCTTGGTTCTTGAGGCCAGGGGACGGGTGGAGGAGGAGTGTTCTTCTATCTGCCTCCTGCAGCAGACCTGGCTGGCTGCTCTTCCCAAGAGGCAGACAAGTGGCTGCTTTCTCTACTCAGAGGGTGGTTTCTCCTGTGCAGAGCTGAAATTCATGAGAGGGCTGGAGCTTCTTGCATCATTGCAGGATTGGCTCCAGCCCCTGACAAAATCACATAACTCATGATGAAATCACAAGAGTTGGCAACACTGGGGATGTAAAATAATAGTAATGAACATATCAAAATGCAGGAAGATCAGCATGAGGTAGAATTTAATTTTATAAATCACCTCACTTCCCCAAGTCACCATTCCTGATGTAAATTTACAAAAGTGAAACCTATCTCAGCTTTTGTTATAGGGCTCATCACCCTGATACATAGACCAAGACACTCAAAGGTATTTAGACACCTAGCTGCCATGGAGGATCTGGGCCCGATTATCTAGTTAATACAAGATACCAGATGTAGGTGGGATGGAGATAAATTTGAATCTTAAAGTGAGGTGTGATGAGGGAGTGTTGATAGACACCAACATCCAGTCCTGGCCCAGCTGCCAACCAGACTCTGGTACCTTTAATCCTGGGGAGTGGTTGTTTATTCCAAATAGTTGAATGATTGTGCTCCTTTCACATCAGCTCCTGTAGGAGTAACTTTCACAGCTATCTAAAGAGATGATAACAAACAAACAAACAAACAAAAGACAAACGAGGAGTCCTTGTGGCACCTTAGAGGCTAACAAATTTATTTGGGCATAAGCTTTCGTGGGCTAGAACCCACTTCATCAGATGTATGAAGTAAAAGATACAGGAGCAGGTATAAATACATGAAAGGATGTGGGTTGCTTTACCAAGTGTTAGGTCAGTCTAATGAGATAAATCAATTAACAGCAGGAAACCAAGGGAGGAGAAATAACTTTTGAAGTGCTAAGAGAGTAGCATTACAGACAGTTGACAAGAAAGTATGAGTAATAGTAGGGAGAAATTAGTATTGGGGAAATTAAGTTTAAGTTTTGTAATGACCCAACCACTCCCAGTCTTTATTCAGGCCTAATGTGAGGGTATCTAGCTTGCAAATTAATTCCAGTTCTGCAGCTTCACATTGGAGTCTGTTTTTGAAGTTTTTTTGTTGAAGAATTGCCACTTTGAGGTCTGTTATTGAGTGACCAGAGAGACTGAAGTGTTCTCCTACTGGTTTTTGAATGTTATGATTCCTGATGTCAGATTTGCATCCATTTATTCTTTTGCGTAGAGACTGTCCAGTTTGGCCAATGTATATGACAGAGGGGCATTGCTGGCACAGAATGGCATATATCACACTGGTAGATGTGCAGGTGAACGAGCCCCGGATGGTGTGGCTGATGTGGTTAGGTCCTATGATGGTGTCCCTTGAATAGATATGTGGACAGAGTTGGCACCGGGGTTTGTAGCAGGGTTTGGTCCCTGGGTTGGTGTTTTTGTTGTGTGGTGTGTAGATGCTGGTGAGTATTTGCCTCAGGTTGGGGGGCTGTCTATATGTGAGAACTGGCCTGTCTCCCAAGGTCTGTGAGAGTGAGGGGTCGTCCTTCAGGATAGGTCGTAGATCCTTGATGATGCATTGGAGAGGTTTTAGTTGGGGGCTGAAGGTGACAGCTAGTGGCGTTCTGTTACTTTCTTTGTTGAGCCTGTCTTGTAGTAGGTGACTTCTCGGTACCCTTCTGGCTCTGTTAATCTGTTTCTTCACTTCACCAGGTGGGTATTGCAGTTTTAAGAACGCTTGATAGAGATCCTGTAGGTGTTTGTCTCTGTCTGAGGGATCGGAGCAAATGCGGTTGTATCTTAGGGCTTGGCTGTAGACAATGGACCGTGTGATGTGGTCTGGATGAATGCTGGAGGCATATAGGTAAGTATAGCGGTCAGTAGGTTTCCGGTATAGGGTGCCGTTTATGTGACCATCGCTTATTAGCACTGTAGTGTCTAGGAAGTGGACCTCTTGTGTGGACTGGTCCAGGCTGAGGTTGATGGTAGGATGGAAATCATTGAAATCTTGGTGGAATTCCTCAAGGGCTTCTTTTCCATGGGTCCAGATGATGATGTCATCAACGTAGCTCAAGTAGAGTAGGGGAATTAGGGGACGAGAGCTGAGGAAGTGTTGTTCTAAGTCAGCCATAAAAATGTTGGCATATTGAGGGGCCATGTGGGTACCGAGAGCAGTCCCACTGACCTGAAGGTATACATTGTGCCCAAATCTGAAATAGTTGTGCGTGAGGACAAAGTCACAAAGTTCAGCCACCAGGTTTGCTGTGACATTATCGGTGATACTGTTCCTGACGGCTTGTAGTCCATCTTTGTGTGGAATGTTCTTGTAGAGGGCTTCTACATCCATAGTGGCCAGGATGGTGTTTTCAGGAAGATCACCAATGGATTGTAGTTTCCTCAGGAAGTCAGTGGTGTCTCGAAGATAGCTGGGAGTGCTGGTAGCGTAGGGCCTGAGGAGAGAGTCTACATAGCCAGACAATCCTGCTGTCAGGGTACCAATGCCTGAGCTGATGGGGCATCCAGGATTCCCAGGTTTATGGATTTTGGGTAGCAGGTAGAATACTGGAAGTGGTTGGGTCATTACAAAACCTAAACTTAATTTCCCCAATACTAATTTCTCCCTACTGTTAGTCACACCTTCTTGTCAACTGTCTGTAATGGGCCACTCCCTTACCGCTTCAAAAGTTATTTCTCCTCCCTTGGTATCCTGCTATTAATTGATTTATCTCGTTAGACTGACCTAACACTTGGTAAAGCAACCGACATCCTTTCATGTATTTATACCTGCTCCTGTATCTTTTACTTCATACATCTGATGAAGTGGGTTCTAGCCCACGAAAGCTTATGCCCAAATAAATTTATTAGTCTCTAAGGTGCCACAAGGACTCCTCGTTTTTTTTGCTGACACAGACTAACACGGCTACCACTGAAAAGAGATGATGACGACAAGGAATTTATCTTGAGGTAGTTTCCAGATGGATCCAGTACATAAACTACATTCCTGAATCCACCATCAGCAGATGAAAGCCTGACGTTTGTGACTCATAGGACACCTGGTACTTATCCAGGTGTAATTAGTGGTACTGATAGCAACTAGGGAATTACACAGCTCCAGTGATAATGCCTTGTGGGCTAGCCATGCAAATCATCTTCTCGCTTTGCTGATTGCTATGATTATACCCATTGATTTCTTCATCTATTTAAAAGACAACAAAACAAAGACTCTCAGGACAATCCTGGTCTGACTTCTAGGAGGCCTGAGCTGGTTCAGGCAGGTTATGGTAATTTGTCTGTTGACATTCTTCTGACGGACAGAAGTGTCTAGTTTATTGCCTCTTTTGCTTTAGTGGCTGCTAGCCAAGAGGGCGCATTGAGATTCTGGCTGTAAAAGTATGCGCTGCAGCTCCAGAGCTTCACTACTTTACAGAGCAGCTCCAAAGAGCTTGACAGAAAACTAACTGAACAACCAGCATATAGAATAGTACATGTTAGGAAGAGAAGTCACCAAAACAATCCTGGGAATCAGTTGGGGAAAGGAAGGGGAGCACGGGTCGACATACCTTGGGATAAATTCACCCCTCTGTAAAAGGGCAACACAAGGTCTGTGCAGCATTTAATACCACATAAACCTGAATGGGATTTATGTGGTCCATAGGCTTTGTGTTGATCTGCTGCAGAGGGGTGAATTTCAGCTCTTGAGCATTTTTGAGGCCTCACCCTTATCTAATTGGAGACCAGACAGTAAGGAGATTGTGACTACTCGTTGTCTTGGTCTGCCTGCAATGTTAATAACTATCGCACAGTTGCAGTGTCCATTTCATCTCAAAGGATCCCAAGATACAGACAGAGGAATCATGCCATCCACCACCAAGTCCTTGTTCAACTAAAATCAGTTTTTAAATCAATTTAGTTAAACCAGTGCAAGCGCCTATGTGGTCACTTTTATAGTAATTTAAACCCAATTTATATCAATTTAGCTTCAACTGGTAACCAAATTTTGTGTACAGAGAAGGCCTCTAGTATAGCTACCAATGGTATGGAGTGAAGTAGCTGTTTAACAGCATGAAGTCATGCTATACAGTGATTTGAGACGGGGAATGAAGAATTCCACAGCCAACTGAAAATAGCGGCATAGTTCAGGCTGGCTGAATGTAGTCAGAGTTGGAACTGGATCAGAACATGGGGGTGAACACTTAACTCTGATAAAAAGGGCATTGGACATGGTCAGAACTTTCAGCACTTGGCTTTGGGTCGCATCCGCAAGACCCCAAAAACCATGCTTGGGCTTTTAATTTGTAGTGACTCAAACTGAATGACGGCCTACTCACCAAAACCAGTATCTCTTCCTGCAGCACGTTGTGTTTTGTGTTTTCCCTGGAGGCCTCTCATCCAAGCACTGGTCAGGTTCATGTCTGTTTAGCTTGTATGAGCCAACAGCATCTCAGGCTAAAATGGCATCTCTGAGAAAGAGTACCCTACATTATGCTATTTGGATTGTACTGACATATGCTAGACTAATATTGTATGACTGTTGTCCCACTTCGTGAAAGGGAGATGTGACTTATGAAGCTATCCTAGTGAGCAACATTTTAAACCTATTGTTCCAAAATAGTCCATGGGAGCACTTGATGGGAATAGGACCCAAGGCTAATTCTCTCACCTACTAGTGTAACTCTGTGTTAGTGCCACCGAAGCCAGTGGAGGTACCCTGATACAGAATGGGCATAAATGAGATCAAAATCAGGCCCAAATTCTGAGGCTTTATATCCTGTGTGATCCAGGATGTGTGTTTTGCTTCCAATTTTTTGCCAGTGAAATGAAGATGGTAGAAACTCTCTTAATAATACCAACCGAGTCTTCCCCTTTAGGTAAATGTTTCCCTTTAAGTGGATGTGATTGGGTGTACCAGGCATTCACTGCCACCTGCCAGAGGCCCCACACTTTTGCACCCCATCAGTCCCAAGAAGGTGTCCTGCTAGAAGGGAAGAGGACTGAGTTCAGATCTGCAGGGGTACTTGTGGCACCTTAGAGACTAACAAATTTATTTGAGCATAAGTTTTCGTGGGCTAAAGCCCACTTCATCAGATGCATGCAGTGGAAAATACACTCTCCAGTGCATCATCAAGGATCTACAACCTATCCTGAAGGACGACCCCTCACTCTCACAGATCTTGGGAGACAGGCCAGTCCTTGCTTACAGACAGCCCCCCAACCTGAAGCAAATACTCACCAGCAACCACACATCACACAACAAAAACACCAACCCAGGGACCAAACCCTGCTACAAACCCCAGTGCCAACTCTGTCCACATATCTATTCAAGGGACACCATCATAGGCCCTAACCACACCAGCCACACCATCTGGGGCTCGTTCACCTGCACATCTACCAATGTGATATATGCCATTATGTGCCAGCAATGCCCCTCTGCCATGTACATTGGCCAAATCAGACAGTCTCTATGCAAAAGAATAAATGGACACAAATCAGACATCAAGAATTAAAACATTCAAAAACCAGTTGGAGAACACTTCAACCTCCCTGGACACTCAATTACTGACCTAAAAGTCGCAATTATTCAACAAAAAAAACCAGACTCCAACAAGAAACAGCAGAACCGGAATTAATCTGCAAACTGGACCCCATTAAATTAGGCTTGAGTAAAGACTGGGAGTGGATGAGTCATTACATTAACTAAAAACTATTTCCCTCTGCTAATTTCCCCCCTACTGTTACTCACACCTTCTTGTCAACTGTTTGAAACGGGCCATCCTGATTATCACTACAAAAGTTTTTTTTCTCCTGCTGATAATAGCCCACCTTAATCGATTGGTCTCATTAAGAGTTGGTATGGCAACGCCCATTTTTTCATGTTCCCTGTATGTGTATATATGTATCTTCCTACTGTGTTTTCTACTGCATGCATCTGATGAAGTGGGCTTTAGCCCACGAAAGCTTATGCTCAAATAAATTGGTTAGTCTCTAAGGTGCCACAAGTACTCCTCATTCTTTCTGCTGATACAGACTAACATGGCTACCACTCTGATACCTGAGCTAAGAGGGCAGTACATACTGCAAATAGCATGAATTATACTCAGGGGCTAACGGAGGGGTGGGCGGGGAGAGAGGCAGGATAGGATGGCATGCAAAAGTCTAGCCACAGATAGATAGTAGTACTCCTAAGAGGCTTTAAATTTCTCTGAGACAAGAACTTGCTTTTCTGGTGGGGTTCTGTAGTGTAAGGGATTATGGTCCTACCTCCTCTCATTATCTGCCTATTGTTGTCACACTTGGAGGCAGTGAACCTGGAGAAATTTGCATCCTCATTTGAATTTTGGCAAATATATGGAAAAAATGGGTTTTCTGGATCTTCGCGAATAAAGCTGGGTGCCATTTTTTGAACAAATAGGGTTTTTTTTCTGCTGAAAAACACGGTTTTGGTTGCCTGGAAACAATTCTTGAATTTGACATACATTTGCCAAATAGTTTCAGCCAGACATTTTTTTAATGAGGTACCAGATTCACAAAAGGACTTTGGTGCCATTCAAAAAATGGTGGCAGTGAAAACAGAAGATGGTGGTGCCGCCCCATTCCCAGCATAACTTTTAGCCCAATGCCTAGAGCATTCATCCAGGATGTGAGAGTCCCAGGTTCAAGTCCCCACCCTGCCTGATGTATACCAGGGATCTGAGTCCTACATGAGCACCCTAACCACAGGGCTCTAGGTTATCCTTAGTGGTTGTCACAATCAGGCTTCAGACACTCCAAGTGGAGAAAAGAAGGTTTAAAATCCCCCGAATGAGCAGTTGAACCACCTGGTTGCATACTGTATTATAAAAGTGTATTGAGTAAGGTCTTTTATAAAAGCTTTTGATGCTCTCAACTGGATGGTCATTATGAGATACAGATTCGTAACCACAACCTGACTACATGTATCTGTGTATATAGAAAACTGTACTCATAATTTCAACTACACCTCACAGCAAGGAGGGGCACAACCTAAGACAGGTGTTTACACAAAACCAGCTCCAAGTATATATCCATTATCCAGCCCAGGGAAAGACAATGGTGAACCGTTGGAAAGACATTGAGACAACTTGAAACTGAAAAGAAAATTCCAGTCTTCGGAAACCAAGCAAGAAGGGAGTTTTCCCTGCCATGAATATTGACAGTGACTGAAGACCTCCCTCCTGCAAACTGCAAACCCTTTAGAATGGAAGGGGCTTGAAATGAAAGCCATTCAAGAAACTGAGGCCTGGTCTACACTAGAAAATTAGGTCGGCATAACTATGTCGCTCAGGGGTGTGAAAAATCCACACCCCTGAGCAGTGCAGTTAAGCTGACCTAAGTCCCCATGTAGACAGTGCTAGGTCAATGGAAGAATTCTCTCCACCTAGCTACCGCCAGTCAGGGAGGTGGATTTCCTAGGCTGACAACAGAATCCCTCCTGTCAGCTTAGGCAGGTAGTGTCTACATTGAAGCGTTATAGCTGCGCTGATTTAAATGTAGACAAGCCCTGAGGGGCACCTTCTAAGTGGGAAGATGTGAAATGCTGGATCCCTCTTAAGTTAGGGGCTACATGGGGAAACTGTTCAAATGCAATAGGTAACTTGTATTAGCAAAGGGATTTTATCTAATATAGAAGTGTAAGGCCTGAAGTTGTGTTTTTATGTTTATTCACTGTGTACCTTGAATATGTTTGCTCATCTTTGAATCAGTGGTTTTTCAATTAAACAAACCTTTGTTTGTCCGCCCTCTCCCCCGCCCTCAGTCTCTGTTATGCAAACTGTGTGGAATGTGCGTGCCAAAGAAAGCTGGTGCCTGGAAGGCTGGCTTCACGCCTAAGGGGTGACAAACCAGAAGGGATGCATCTTCCACGGAAATTTCTTTCTTTGCCCTGAGAGAGGGAGAAGAAAGAAGAAAACAGAAAGCTGCCAGTTAGAATGGATAGGAAAAGTGAAGTGCATTCACAGCAGCACAGAATGTCAGCATCATTCAGGGACTCGTGCACCAGGCACTCGTGAATTCTAATCCCGGCTTGGGCATGGATTCGCTCTGTAGCATTGGCCAAATTGCTTAACCTCCCTAAATCAGTCTCCACATCTGTACAGTGAGGATAATAATACTTAGAAAACAGCCTTCCTCACAGGTCTGCAGTGAGGATTCCCTAATGTTTGTGAAACACTTTGGCCTGGTCTACACTTAAAAATTAGGTCAGCCTAGCTATGTTATTCAGGGCTCTGAACAATTTCATGCCCTGAGCACCATAGTTAGCTCCATACTTCTGCTCAATAATCTACTGTGACACAGCCATCCAGTCACCTGGAAGTTGCATACACACCCATCTGTCAATTTTGGATGTTTATGCAGATTTGGGAAGGGGTGGGGAAAATCAGATCAGCATTAACAATGAAGATCATGGTCCAGATATTTCAATGGAGTTGACTTACACCAGCTGTGGATCTGGTCCCTGTTGTGTTTTTACAGAACCTGCTTTCTAAAAAAAACATTAAAAATTCTCATGTCTTCTTCTGTCTTTTTGGCATTAAAGATTGATTAATTCCACATTAAAATACTAGATAATTTCCCACTCTCTTTCATGTTACCTAGAAAGGAAAGGAGGTTGTCATCCAACACCGTAATTGTCTCCAGGGTAATTTTGCTGTGAGATCAGTGTATAAGATATTAATGGTGGGTAGCAAGTTTACTGCCATGGGAGTGGTATTTATATACGTTTGTAAACATCTACCTATCAAAAAGTTCAGGCACCAAGGGCCAACAGCTAAATAGTATCTACAGTTATACAGTATGTAGAACAGGTTTCAGAGTAGCAGCCGTGTTAGTCTGTATCCGCAAAAAGAAGAGGAGGACTTGTGGCACCTTAGAGACTAACCAATTTATTTGAGCATAAGCTTTCGTGAGCTACAGCTCATTCATCTGATGCATTCAGTGGAAAATACAGTGGGGAGATTTATATGCACAGAGAACATGAAACAATGGGTGTTACCATGTAATTCTGAAAATACTTGATTTGTATGTGTACTAGTTAATTAACTCAGACGTGAAATTGCAAAGAGCCCTTGAAACATGGCCCTTTTGAAAAATCAGTCTCTCAAAAACTGGTCTCAACGTGTGGCATCCCTTGCTATTCCGGTCCTGAGCCAAAGTGTGTAAGCCTTAAGTAATGTGCAAAGCATTGCATAGTGCAGGGGTGGCCAACCTGAGCTTGAGAAGGAGCCAGAATTTACCAATCTACATTGCCAAAGAGCCACAGTAATACCTCAGCAGCCCCACATCAGCTACCTCCACTCCAACCTGCAGTGCCTCCTACTGGCCGGCAGCCCCACCAATCAGTGCCTCCCGCTCCCTCCCAACTCCTCCTGCCCACCGCGACCAGCTGTTATGCAGGAGGCTCTGGTGCGGTGGGGGTGAGAGCGAGGGCATGGCAGGCTCGGGGGAAGGGGTGGAGTGGGGGCAGAGCAGGGAGCTGAGCACTGAGCACTCCCCAGCACATTGGAAAGTTGGCATCTATAGCTCCAGCCCTGGAGTCAGTGCCAATGCAAGGAGCTGCATATTAACTTATGAAGAGCCACATGCGGCTCCGGAGCCACACGTTGGCCACCCCTGGCATAGTATATATGCGCAGCAAATGACCACCAAACTCATTTCACTTGTGACACTATTCCTTTTTCTAATGCAGATCTCTTGAGCTGGCAATGTAATTGTTTGATCTCCTGTGCCCCTGAGCCACCTGATACACCAGCCTGAAATTCTCTATAACTCTCTGCAGAATGGATCAGAGCTTTCCGAGGACAGTTATAACCAAAGCATTGGCCACAGCTATCCCATCTTTCACCCGGTTTATACTTGGCCCTTCTCCCCACACAGACACTTCTGATCACACCAACCCTCCCACGTCCTTCCTGTCCTACTCAAATGCATCCAATTAGCCTCTGGAATAATTTACCTAGAGATTACCCCTGTAGAAGCAGTGCAGTTATAGCCTCACAGCACTCCTCTTCAGTGGGAAGAAACAACCAGCAGTGAGGTTATAATTATTCCGCAGAGACCCAGACTTGCTATCAAACATACTATATAAAGAGCCCCTTTTATGATAGGGAAAGGAGACTTAGTGACTCCAAAGTGCTTCCTTTAAGCAAAGATTTTCAATCTTATTTGGTTTTTCTAACCTGCAGCTGGCCCTCTTTCTCCTTCTTCAGCTAATCCTGTCACCAGGTCCCTGGGGAACTTAGAGATAAGAAAAACCTTGATGAAAACAAACCCACTGTGGTCAGTTTCCTCTGACCAAGAGGTGCATCAGTTGCTCTTTGACTTGGTGAGATTTTTAAAGCAAATTTCCCTATGGAAAAATCTCTCTACAAGGCACATCTCCATAGACAGCAAGGTTCAGTCTGCACAAATAGGCCATTCCTGGTACACTGAAGTCAGAGGGTCAGCTTTATGCTATTAAACTTAAGGCACAGACTGTGTCTTTCTTCTGTTTCATACAGCACTGAGCACAACGATGTTGGTGAAATTATAAATTAGGGGCAGAAGAAATCAGAAGGGAATGTGGGCAAAATTGGCAGAGTTATCCCCTGATTTGTAGGACTTCATCAAGGATTTTAGCCAGGAATTTAGTTTGTTGACTCTATTCCTCGATATTAATTTCAGGTCTCACTGTTAAGAAACAAGGAGAGTCATCAAAACTGTTTATAAGTTATTATTATTATTATTAAGTGATAAAGTGTTTTAATCTAGTAATATCCCCCCCAACCTGTTACTTTTGACATTCATAGCCGTAAGGGAGAGTGATTTCCAGATATTTCTGATGGAGACATTCAGAAAGTAAGTAAGTATACGTATGACTTCTTGTTGTAGAGAAGTAGCAGTTTTTCCTAGTGCAAACCTACTCCGATTTGATCACTCCCTTTTTAAAGTTACAAGCAGCGAGTCACTGGTCTGGTTAAGTGTGTCCTGCAGAGGATGGTGAAACTACTCTCCAGCCCCAGACAGGTAAATTGCAGCATAATTACACCACCTGGCAAGATTGTGCGTACCAGAAATATCAGCATTGAGGCCAAATTACTATGAAATCCCCTAGTTTCTATAACCCAGAAATCATAATTTAGTACATACTAGTTCCCCCCATTTTCCTCTCTGTAAAATAGGGATGATAATGCTTTTTGTACCTTAAAAGGGGGAATTAATGTTTGTGAAGTGCTTTGAGATCCTCAGATGGAAGAATCAATAGAAGGGCAAATTACTTGATGCATATTCCTGAGCTAATATTTTTAATCTTCAAAGAGTTTTACAAAAGGTAACAAACTGAGCCTTAGTCAATATCTTAAAATCCTTCTGTAACCAAAGGTCACTCTGTGGTGAGTCAACCAACCTGAAGCTGGTTTCCTCAGTTCTGGGTCTTTCTTGACCAGAGACTGTCAAGCATTCACAATTATATCTATTTATGGACTGTTTTGAAATGTGGTTGAACTGAGACTAGGATCTGAATAACAGATGCATGTTCACTTGCAGCCTTATCCAGCACTTGAATCCAGGTCTCCCAAAATGAAAGTGCTGGAGTAGTTTCATTACCATCAGTTATTTGTTTGGTGCCCCCAAAGTGTCCTAGATGCTGCACTGCTTCACAGAACAAATAAAAAACTGATCCTTGCTCTGAAATGCTTCCAACCTGGATGTTAGACAAGACACAATAAGCTCATCTCCAGAAGCAAGCTCCCCACAGACCATCATACACCACTCAAAGCAGCACCAGACCCAGCCAGAACAACAGACACAAAACCTGCAGACATAACTCCACTGATACAATGATCAACATACCCCACAACACACCTTTCAAAATCCAAGGGTCCTACACATGGCTATCACAATACATGGTGTACCGGCTCCAGTGCACTAACTTCCCCAACAACAACGCTCATAGTAACAGCCCTGTTAGTCTGTATTCGCAAAAAGAAAAGGAGTACTTGTGGCACCTTAGAGACTAACCAATTTATTTGAGCATGTCATAAATATAAAGGGAAGGGTAAACCCCTTTGAAATCCCTCCTGGCCAGAGGAAAAATCCTCTCACCTGTAAAGGGTTAAGAAGCTAAAGGTAACCTCGCTGGCACCTGACCAAAATGACCAATGAGGAGACAAGATACTTTCAAAAGCTGGGAGGAGGGAGAGAAACAAAGGGTCTGTGTCTCTGTCTATATTCTGTCTTGGCCAGGGATAGACCAGGAATGGAGTCTTAGAACTTTTAGTAAGTAATCTAGCTAGGTATGTGTTAGATTATGATTTCTTTAAATGGCTGAGAAAAGAACTGTGCTGAATAGAATAACTATTTCTGTCTGTGTATCTTTTTTGTAACTTAAGGTTTTGCCTAGAGGGGTTCTCTATGTTTTGAATCTAATTACCCTGTAAGGTATCTACCATCCTGATTTTACAGGGGGGATTTCTTTATTTCTATTTACTTCTATTTTTATTAAAAGTCTTCTTGTAAGAAAACTGAATGCTTTTTCATTGTTCTCAGATCCAAGGGTTTGGGTCTGTGGTCACCTATGCGAATTGGTGAGGCTTTTTATCCAACATTTCCCAGGAAAGGGGGGGTGCAAGTGTTGGGAGGATTGTTCATTGTTCTTAAGATCCAAGGGTCTGGGTCTGTAGTCACCTAGGCAAATTGGTGAGGCTTTTTACCAAACCTTGTCCAGAAAGTTGGGTGCAAGGTTTTGGGAGTATTTTGGGGGGAAAGATGTGTCCAAACAGCTCTTCCCCAGTAACCAGTATTAGTTTGGTGGTGGTAGCGGCCAATCCAAGGACAAAGGGTGGAATATTTTGTACCTTGGGGAAATTTTGACCTAAGCTGGTAAAGATAAGCTTAGAGGTTTTTCATGCAGGTCCCCACATCTGTATACTAGAGTTCAGAGTGGGGGAGGAACCTTGACAGAGCATAAGCTTTCGTGAGCTACTTCACTTCATCGGATGCATTCAGTGGAAAATACAGTAGGGAGATTTATATACATAGAGAACATGAAACAATGGGTGTTACCATACACACTGTAACCAGAGTGATCACTTAAGGTGAGCTATTACCAGCAGGAGAGCCGGGGGGGGGGGGTGGTGGAATGTTTTGTAGTGATAATCAAGGTGGGCCATTTCCAGCAGTTGATAAGAATGTCTGAGGAACAGTGGGGGTGGGAATAAACATGGGGAAATAGTTTTATTTTGTGTAATGACCCATCCACTCCCAGTCTCTATTCAAGCCTAAGTTAATTTTATCCAGTTTGCAAATTAATTCCAATTCAGCAGTCTCTCGTTGGAGTCTGTTTTTGAAGTTTTTTTGTTGAAGAATTGCCACTTTTAGGTCTGTAATCGCTTGACCAGAGAGATTGAAGTGTTCTCTAACTGGTTTTTGAATGTTATAATTCTTGACGTCTGATTTGTGTCCATTTAGTCTTTTACGTAGAGACTGTTCAGTTTGGCCAATGTACATGGCAGAGGGGCATTGCTGGCACATGATGGCGTATATCACATTGGTAGATGTGCAGGTGAATGAACCTCTGATAGCGTGGCTGATGTGATTAGGCCCTATGATGGTGTCCCCTCAATAGATATGTGGACACAGTTGGCAATGGGCTTTGTTGCAAGGATAGGTTCTTGGGTTAGTGGTTCTGTTGTGTGGTGTGTGGTTGCTGGTGAGTATTTGCTTCAGGTTGGGGGGCTGTCTGTAAGCAAGGACTGGCCTGTTTCCCAAGATCTGTGAGAGTGATGGGTCATCCTTCAGGATTATCACTACAAAAGAAAAGGAGTACTTGTGGCACCTTAGAGACTAACCCCCCCCCCCCCCCCGCTCTCCTGCTGGTAACAGCTCACCTTAAGTGATCACTCTCCTTACAGTGTGTATGGAAAGTTCATCATTACAGATCCTCCTGGCAAATGCTTAGAATCCTGCTCCAAAAGAAAAGAACCCCCTGCTTCTTCACCAAAGGGAGCCGAATATGGCTCGGTTGTGATGCTGCTGAGGGGAGCTGCTGTTATCTAGCGCAAAGGTTCTCAATCAGGGGTCTGGGGCTGCCTGAGGGGGTTGCAGGCAGGTTTCAGGGGGTCCTCCAAAATAAACCAGAGAGCATTAGACTCACTGGGGCCCAAGGCAGAAAGCCAAAGGTCAAGCCCTGCTGTGTGGGGCTAAAGCCAAAGCCTGAGCAATTTAGCTCCATGGGGCCCCCCTGTGGCACGGGGCCCAAGGCAATTGCCCTGCTTGCTACCCCCTAACACCGGTCCTGGCTTTTAATCTACTGGATTAACAGAAAACAGGTGCTGTGGCGTGGGTGGGCAATGGAGTTTTTATAGCATGTTGGCGGTGGGGTGGGGTGAAGGAGGATGCTCAGAAAGGAAAAGGTTGAGAACCCCTGATCGAGTGGAATGTTTGCACTGCAAAGGCCCTGTAAATCCCACCCTCTCCATGCTATCACTGCTACAATGCTACCCAGAAGAGACCAAGGCTGAAGGCTGCAGAATTTGTGTATGGTAACACCCATTGTTTCATGTTCTCTATGTATATAAATCTCCCCACTGTATTTTCCACTGAATGCATCCGATGAACTGAGCTGTAGCTCACGAAAGCTTATGCTCAAATAACAACTTTGAGTGAAACCAGACAATCGCTACACTCTCAAATGAACTCCCACAGGAAAATAAGGCAAAAACACCACACCACCTGTGGGTGGACACTTTTCACAAAGCAATCACTCTATATGTGATCTGTCAGTCCTCATCCTCAAAGGAAAGCTGTACAACACTTTCATGACTTTGAAAGACTCTAAAAATCATGGACTGAATAGAGACACTGGATTTATTGCTTATTTCAACAACCCATAACTCACTAACCCCCCTTTTTGTCCTGTGACTACAGGGGTGTTAACAGGCCACTTCACCTTGAATGGTCCCTTAGAACAGTGGTTCTCAACCTTTCCAGACTACTGTACCACTTTCAGGAGTCTAATTTGTCTTGTGTACCCCAAGTTTCACCTCACTTAAAATCTACTTGCTTACAAAATCAGACATAAAAATACAAACGTGCCACAGCACACGATTACTGAAGAATTGCTTTCTCATTTTTACCACATAATTATAAGATAAATCATTGGAATATAAATATTGTACTTCCATTTAAGTGTATTGTATATAGAGCAGTGTAAACAAGTTATTGTCTGTACAAAATTTTAGTTTGCACTGACTGCGCTAGTGCTTTTTTATGTAGCCTGTTGTACAACTAGTCAAATATCTAGATGAGTTGATGTACCCTCTGGAAGACCTGTGCATACCCCTAAGGGTACACATTCCCCTGGTTGAGAAACACCGCCTTAGAATAGGTGCAAACTACTTCTGCTAAACAATCTGTTTGATCTTTTGTTTAGTTGTGACACTCTTACATTTCCCAGACCTGAAGAAGAGCTCTGTGTAGCTCAAAAGTCTGTCTCTCTCAGCAACAGAAGTGGGTCCAATAAAAGATATTACCTCACCTACCTTGTCTCTCTAGGACACAACAAGTGTAATAATCAGGCAAGGAGGGGAAAGGTAGGCCAAGGGTGACAATAATGAGATGACAAGTTTCAGAGGAACAGCCGTGTTAGTCTGTATTTGCAAAAAGAAAAGGAGTACTTGTGGCACCTTAGAGACTAACCAATTTATTTGAGCATAAGTGAAGTGAGCTGTAGCTCACGAAAGCTTATGCTCAAATAAATTGGCTAGTCTCTAAGGTGCCACAAGTACTCCTTTTCTTTTTAATAATGAGATGATATGGCCAGGGCCGGCTCAAGGCACCAGCAAAGAAAGCAGGTGCCTGGGATGGCCAATAGAAAGGGGCGGCACTCCGTGTGTTATTGGGGCAGCACAGCCAGGTCTTCGGTGGTAATTCGGTGGTGAGTCCTCCATTCCCTCTCTTCCTCTTCGGGGGCAATTCGGCGGTAGCTCAATCGTGGGTTTTTTTTTCTGTCCCCCCACCCCCCTTTCGCTGCTTGGGGTGGCAAAAAAGCTGGAGCCGGCCCTGGATATGGCTACCAATTTAAGGAATATGTATAGCTAAAGGATTCTCTCTCTTGCAGGAGTGAGACTTTGGAAGGGATTTGAAAGAGGAGACTAGTGTTTTGGCAATCAGGGACCGTGAAGGGTGTTCCATGCACCAGGGCGACGCAGAATATCACACTAGTGATTTTTCACAGCAGAGATCAGCATTCACCTTGTATAAGCCACTGTCTGATTGTTACAACTCATTTAGGTTCAACAGCCAGAGCTTTCTTTAATATGAGTCATGTAGTTTATGGAGGAGTCTTAAATATACATGCTCATCATATGCTAAAAATGTACTAGAAATTAATTAACTAACTCCAAAGCTATGCCTACACTAGCACTTTTGTCGGTAAAACTTTTGTCAGTCAGAGGTTTGAAAAAAAACACACCCCTGACCGACAAAAGTTTCACAGACAAAAGTGCCTATGTGGACAGTGCTATGTCTGTGGGAGAGCATCTCCTGCTGACATATCTACTGCCACTTGTTGGGGGTGGTTTAATTAAGTTCTCTCCCGCTGGCATAGAGTGGCTACACAGGAGATCTTACAGCGGCACAGTTGTGCCACTGTAAGGTTCATTGTGTAGACCTAGCCTAACTCTTGACAGAGGCAAGGATTCTATTCCAAGATTCTATAAGGATAGGATCACAGATTCTGGTAGAGGTGCGTGAAGCAATCCTGATAAAATAAGAAACCCAAGTCATCATTCATTGTTAGAACAACTCAAACCAATCCTCAGATTCTGTAACATTTGCCTAAACTCACTCCCACCCCATTCCTTCCAGGGCTCTATTCTATTTAGGTACATAGGTGGTTCCCCATCACCATCACCTACCAAACATTTACAAACAAAAACAAGAACACCACTCTTTCCTTCTTCCTTCTCCCAATGCAAAAGGAGAACAAATTCCATTGAAGTCAATGGAAGACTAAGGGCCTGGGTCTCCCACGATTAGAGGAAGTTCTAGCGGTAGTGTACAGCAACAGCTGCTGGGTGCTTAACAGAAATGCCGATGACAGAGGCCCTGCCCCGAGGATCTTAGTCCCAGATCCTTAAAAGTAGTCAGGCTCCTAACTTGATTTTAGTGGAAGTTGGAGCCTAAGTATCTTTTGAGGATCTGGACCTTAATGTCTAAACAAACAAAGTACAAATGGAGGATGGAATATAACAAAGCAGTGAACTGGGTTGGGTAAATACTGTTTAACACTGTAGCCAGCACAAATGTAGATCTGAGATTGCACAGTGAAGTTGAACACTCCTCATACTAGCTCCATGATTTTGATATATTTGTCTTTTTGCAGTGCAGCACACTTGAGAGTTTATCAGCATCTTGGAAGAGGTGTGGGCTTTAAGGACAGACCGGAAGTAAAGGGGTAAAGCATGTCATACCAGGTCAAGAAGTGAGCTGCGTGGAAGAAATCCAGAAGACAGAAATGGAAGGAGGACCTGAAGGATGGGAAGTCTAAGACTGGGCACATGTAATGCTATGAGACAGCCTGGCCTTAAAATACATATAGACACAAGACATTAGATAGTTTGACTAAGCTTCAGGTGGGCATCTGAACTGCTGAATGTTTATCTGAACTGAATCCTTGATACTCCAGGTGAGTTTTGCCTGACCTAGAGCAGGTCTACACTTAAAATGCTGCATTGAGGCAACTGCACCGGTGCAGCTGTGCTGCTGTAGCACGTAAGTGAAGGTGCTTCTATACTGATGGGAAAGAGCTCTCCCATAAACGTAATTAACCCACCTCCGCAAGAGGCGGTAGCGACGTCGACAGAAGCTCTCCTGTCGACACAACGCTCTCTATAGGGGGGCCAAGGTCGGTATAACTACGTTGCTCAGGGGTATGGCTTTTCAGAGGAAAACTAAGGATAGGTTATAATTGTGATGCTGGCACATCAAGTGCCAGTTTTTGCCAAGACTACAGAGAATTAGCTGTGAACTAACAAACAGTGGCGTAGCTGGGGGGGGAGTGGGGCAGCAGCCGCTCCCCCACTGAGCACAAGTGGCGCCTTGTCAATGTTTTGGCGCCTTTTAAATTTTCCCCCGTTCTCACTCCAGGTCTTCGGTGGCATCTCGGCAGCAGGACCTTCACTCACTCCGGGTCTTTGGCACCACCTCAGCGGTGGGAACTTCAGTGCCACCGAAGACACCCGGAGCGAGTGAGGGCCGGCCGCCAGAGCGCCGCTGGGTGAGTAAGAGCGCCGCAGCGGGTGGTGCCTTTTTTTTTTTTTTTGGATTGCTCCCCCTGTTCCCTCCACCTGGCTACGCGGCTGCTAACAAACTCGGAACTGGAGATCAGGCCAGATTGTTCATCTCTTTGCTGTTTGAACTCTCACAGGGCCAGAGACACCAAACTAAAGCCAGACATCCCCAGGGCAGGGCAGGCTCTAGGACTTTTGCCGCCCCAAGCAAAAAAATTTTTGGCCACCCCCGCTTTTTTGCATGCCCTCCCCCCCCGGCTCTGCCCCTTCCCAGTCCCTTCCCCAAATCCCAGGCCCCACCTCCTCCCCCGGGCGTGCCGCATTCCCGACCCCCCATTGCTTCCTGCGGCTCCCCCCTGCAACCTCCCACCCTAGCTCACCTCCGCTCCGCCTGCTCCCCTGAACATGCCACAGGTCCACTTCTCCCCCGTCCCTCTCAGGCAAGGGAGAGGCAGCGTGTTCAGGGGAGCAGGCGGAGCGGAGGTGAGCGAGGGTGGGGGGGAGCGCAGGAAGTAAGGGGAGGTAGAGGAACTGCTCCCCCCCCGCCCAGCTCAGTTCCGTTCCACCACTGCCGCCTCCCCCGAGCGCACCGCCACTTGGCTTCTCCTCCCTCCCTCCCAGGCTTACTGCGCCAAACAGCTGTTTCACGGGCAGCAAGCCTGGGAGGGTGAAGGGAGAAGCACAGCAGCGGCGGCTCGCTCAGGGGAGCAGGCAGAGGCGGAGCTGGGGCGGCGGGGCAGACTTCTAGGGGCAGCGTTGCCGGAGCCGGAATGCCGCCCCTAGAAATGTGCCTCTCCAAGCACCTGCTTGTTCTGCTGGTGCCTAGAGCCGGCCCTGCCCCAGGGACTGCCTCCTGGGTCACCTCTGAAAGACACTTTGAATTGACAGACACTATAACTTTGTCACTTTTAGGCTTTAGATTGCAACTCATTTGTGCATATGTTTGCTTGCTCTTTCTATGCCTCAGGTTCTTTCCTTCCTCCAAGAAGTGCGAAGAACAATTTACTTCAGAGGGGAGTGCAAGGCTATATTAATTAATCTTCAAGCACTGTGAGATTTTCCCATGGAAAGGGCTGGAGAAGTATAAGGTATTATCACAACACAAATACCTGTGCAGGAAATCACCTAAAAGTCCAGGTTAGTAGTTTGCTCATGCCCTCTTAACTGTGTCTACAGGCTTAAGAGGAATAAAAAAGACCCAGCAAACAAGCAGAACTTGTTAGTCACTAAAATCAGCAGATGTGCCTCTGAATACATACAGGGAGCAGATGTAATAACATTTTTAAGAAGTCATCTCTCAGAGTAGAAACATACTTTAAGGCACTATATAGGGCAAAAATAAATAGCTCAGAGACCAATGATATATTAGATGTTAGAACTGAAACTGTATATTGATTATCAAACAGATACCTTATTGTGTCATTGAAGGTGACTATGAGCTTGATAGTGCTATGAAATCCCCAGTGAGCACAAGACCATTGTTGCCTTCCCTTGGTGAGCTCCTTGATGTTGGAGCTGGCTCTCATGGAAGCATACTCAGGCTGAAACTTTTGTGCCTGGGAAGGGGTGTGTTCTTTGATGCTGGGCCTGAGGTGTTCTGAGAAATGTAGTTTAAGAGTCAGGTGATCATTTTTAGAATCATAGAATATCAGGGTTGGAAGGGCCCTCAGGAGGTCATCTAGTCCAACCCCCTGCTCAAAGCAGGACTGTCAAGGTTCCTCCCCCACTCTGAACTCTAGGGTACAGATGTGGGGACCTGCATGAAAACCTCCTAAGCTTACTTTTACCAGCTTATGTTAAAACTTCCCCAAGGTACAAATTAATTTTATCTTTTGTCCTTGGAATATCCACTGCCACCACCAAACTCTAACTGGGTTTACTGAGAAACGTAGTTTGGACATGTCTTTCCCCCCAAAATCCTCCCAATCCTTGCACCCCACTTCCTGGGAAAGGTTTGGTAAAAATCCTCACCAATTTGCATAGGGGACCACAGACCAAACCCTTGGATCTGAGAACAATGAAAAAGCATTCAGTTTTCTTACAAGAAGACTTTTAATAGAAATAGAAGTAAAGGAATCACCTCTGTAAAATCAGGATGGTAGATACCTTACAGGGTAATTAGATTCAAAACATAGAGAATCCCTCTAAGCAAAACCTTAAGTTACAAAAAAGACACACAGACAGAAATAGTCATTCTATTCAGCACAGTTCTTTTCTCAGCCATTTAAAGAAATCATAATCTAACACATACCTAGCTAGATTACTTACTAAAAGTTCTAAGACTCCATTCCTGTTCTATCCCCAGCAAAAGCAGCATATAGACAGACACAGACCCTTTGTTTCTCTCTCCCTCCTCCCAACTTTTGAAAGTATCTTGTCTCCTCATTGGTCATTTTGGTCAGGTGCCAGCGAGGTTACCTTTAGCTTCTTAACCCTTTACAGGTGAGAGGATTTTTCTTCTGGCCAGGAGGGATTTTAAAGGGGTTTACCCTTCCCTTTATATTTATAACAAGGACCAATCCCCAATTTTTGCCCCAGATCCCTAAATGGCCCCCTCAAGGATTGAACTCACAATCCTGGGTTTAGCAGGCCAATGCTCAAGCCACTGAGCTCTTTGTTCCTGATGTGTCTGTTTGCAGTTGATTACATTTAAAAAACAATTTTTTTTAAATGTGTACATTCAAATGAGGTGATGAGTCAGTTGGCTGGTTTGCATCCCACTGGAGTAGATGGGATGGGAGTGGTTTTAATGAGCAGCCAGCTGTTAATGCCTTTAGGTGGGAGAATATGAGTAAGATACTCCTGTAAAAGGAGGTAACCTTCCTCACTTATTCTGGAGGGAACATAGGAGCAGGTAGAAGTCTGGCTCTGTCGGGGAGCTCTAGGCCAATGGATCTCAACCAAGGTATGTGTATTCCTAGGGTTACTAAGAGATTTTCTAGGGGATACATCAACTCATTTAGATACTTGTCTAGTTTTACAACAGGCTACATGAAAAGCACTAGCAAAGTCAGTACAAATTAAAATTTCATAGATAGTGATTTATTTATACTGCTCTGTATACCATACATTGAAATGTAAGTACAATATTTACATTCCAATTGATTATTTTATAATAATATGGTAAAAATGATAAAGTAAGCAATTTTTCAGTAATATTGTGCTTTGACACTTTTGTATTTTTACGTCTGATTTTGTAAGTTTTTAAGTGAGGTGAAACTTGGGGGTACACAAGACAAATCAGACTCCTGAAAGGGGTACAGTAATCTGGAAAAGTTGAGAGCCACTGCTCTATCTTATAGGCTTTTATATTGATTTTTATATAACTGATAGAGAACTGACATTGGGTTGGCATTGTTTGGGGTTTTTGTATTTGAAAAGTTTCTCCTTATATTTTTTTATTTAAACAAAGAAGTTTTACAGAAGCTATCCCTGCTTCTTCACTAACAGACCTATCATAGTGCCTTAAGTTCGCTTTCAGGAAGCCTTTCCTGATACTGTGGATTTCCTGTTCTTCATTTCACTCCAGGAATCCTCCTTGTACCAACCCTAAATAATTCTCTCCTTCCTGGATTTGGACACCCTGCAGATAGTTATAGATCATCATGGTTCCAGTCCTTTAAGTTATCATTTATCCAGGCTATACGTGTTTAAAGCCTCTTAATAAATCAGCCTTTTCAGCCCTGGATCGCTTTCTAAAAGCCCTCCAATTTGTCAATATCATATCATGATGCTTAGGCTGGAACACAATATTCACGGGTGGTTACTTCAGATTCATGTAGAGGAGGATAATATGGAGAGGGGTACAGTACAACAACCTGAATAGACTAGAACAGAATGTCACCATTCTATCTTCAGACATGGTGCCTCTGAACAAATGCTGCCCAAAATTGCTTTGGTCCCTTTTTTGCAGCCACATTACATTGCAAATACCTTTCTAATTTGTGGCTTTATTATTTGGTGTGAAAGACACAAAGGCATAGAAGCAAAAACATTTCAGGAGGGGGAAAGCTAACTGAGCATTTCAGCCCTTCCAAAAGGTTTGGGATTTGATCTGAAAATGGGCAAAGTTGCAAACTTTTTTATTTTTTCTGAACTGATCATAAAGCATTGTGAGATCTTCCCATGGAAATTTCTAGAGACGAATAAGTACAGTCAGCCTAAGAAAAATTACTTAGGCAAGTTTGCCATTTCTACTGTGTCTATCTCTAGACGTATCAATACTGCTCCAAGCATCATGGCATGCAGGAATAATGTATAGCTGTTACTGATTTGCTGGAGTATATCAGGGACATGTGACCTCTTACAAGATGGAGAGGAATGATTTGATTTGGTTCTGTCTTCCCTCCTTCCCCAACAAATATGATGTTTACCTATTCAGTTTTGTCATTACCACATGGAGAATTATTCACAGCCCAAACCCTCCCAGAACCTTCCATGAATGGCCTATGTGTTGGTGATCTTTGGAAAAAAAATTAAATATAGGCCCTGATTTTTCTGTTTTGTGAGAGACACCACAGGTCTCATTCTAAACTTGAGGGCACTATTCTGCTGTAATTAGGCCTCAGGATTCTTAGAACTATAATGCATTGTTCCTTCATTTAGAACCCAGTCCCAAGTGCCCACATGAGGCCACCCTGGCATAAATAAATTATTCACTGTGGGTCTCTTCTGACTAGGATTTAAAGGTATGCTTTAAATTAAAGTGTAGACAAGGCAGTGTGATGTAGACCAACATGCTAGATTGGTTAAGCTGAAGCCTAGGCATTTGCATGAGGTTCTCTGGACTGTATTATGTAGGATGTAAGACTAGAGGATCATAACAATCCCTTTTGGCCTTAAAATCTATGAAACCATGTTAGTTACAATATGTGAGATGGTGTTAACCAACAACCCACCTTGAAAGCCTATTCAAGACAAACTCTTGTACGGGCTGGGAAGGGTTCAGGAAGCGGAAAGGCCATGCTAGGGGACAATACTCTAGCCTGAATACTGTGGCACAGAGCTCCAGGACAGCTCTAGGAACTGGCACAGAAGTTAGTAGGGACATGGAGGATGGGGCAGAGGTGCCCCGATCTATAAAGTCACAACCCCATTAATGGGAGGGGAAGGAAGAGGAAGGATGAGTTTGGTGTTCCCCCATATCCTGTAGTAGCTGCCACAGCCTGGCTGGGTGTGGGTTACTGCATGTTGGTATCAGTGACACTGTTCTGCAGCCCAGGGCCTTTGTGTGCATTCTCCTGTATGCACAGTTTACTTGGGCTACGTGCCTGTTTCCAGGGTTTGGTCCATTACATATAAAATGTCGACCATCATAATCTTTGGGAGGATTATCAGCCACATCTCAAGTTATATTTATTTCCCTGGGAGCACAGGAAAAAACACACACCTAAGAAAAAATAGGTGCACACAGTAGGGGAGGGAGGACTGATGCATGTTTTCAGTTACAAAAAAAGTCATTTTTGGTCAAAAATCATAGAGCATTGAGTTTGACCTCCATTCACTCCCATAAATTCAAGTCCAATGGTGTCCTTCAGGAGCACTAGAAGTGTTTGCACGGCTGCCTTGGGTTCTGCAGGAGATTCTCTCTTTCCCTCGCTTCATGGATCCACCAAGTTTTATCTAACCAGTGAATTTATCTCATTGCAGTGTATGCAGCAGTGTCTCACGACAGCATGACGGATAACCTTCAGAGCCTGCATGTTGCAAGGAGCAGGAGGTGGGCACCTGATCCTTGGATGATACTTAGCAGGTGATTGCAGGCTGTTACCATCTAGCCTTCTGTAGATGCAAGATATGAGCATACAGCGAGCCAGCAAGACACATCTTGAAAGGCAGGGAGAGTAAAGTGGCCAAACCTCTGTCCCTCACCAAAGGCAACCAAGGTACAAGCCTATAATTTGGAAAAAACTGGCTGAGTGGGGGCATCATATGGATTTCCCAATTAGTGAGAAGGGCTTTGTCCCTTTTCTAATACTAAAGCAGCGTTAGGATATGCCACCCTCAGTGCAGTGGCAGTACTTACAGCTAAGGCTCTTGCTAGCATAACAATTTGGTCCCCCCACCTTAGGACGGTCAGAGGCCCCAGAACCACTAGGAGCTTTAGACATGCTTCGAAAATTCCCCACGCCCAGTCCTCTATGTATGTATATTAATGAAGAGGCACTCTATCACCTGCAGTTTTCTGTCAAAGCCTGGGAGGAGGATTAAGCACACTAAAAGAATCCCAATGGCAGAGCATATTATGTTATGGTAAAAGTGCTTTTGTGGATCTCAGGCTGCACTTGATACAAAAGAGTTGATTCAGCATGTATTGGACACCACCGAAGTTAAACACGATGGTGGCTTTATCCTCTGGTGTGTGTTGGTGCTGGATGGAACAAAGGAAAAGGGATCCTGGTGCACATGCTATGGGACTGTCCAACAGTCAGGCAGCTGTGGAAAGGAATGGCCACAAGAGTTAAAACAGGGCTCAGCTGGAGCAACCAAAACGTGCTGGATGCCCTTCCCGCAGCCCCCATTGGCCTGGCACAGCAAACCGCGGCCAGTGAGAGCTGTGATTGGCTGAACCTATGGACGCGGCAGGTAAACAAACCGGTCCGGCCTGCCAGGGGCTTTCCCTGAACAAGTGGCGGACCGGCTTTGAGAACCACTGCTCTAGAGTATCTACCTGCTAAACTGGGTTTAACTCCACCACAAAGACTCAAGAACTGCAGTGATCATCACATGCATGAATTTTACAAAAATGGAGGAGGACGTGGCTTCTTCCCAGAATAGAGCAGTAGTATTTGGACCTGTCTGAGTTAGCAGCCAAAGAAATATTATCTTATTGCCAGAGGGAGTAATTATACAAATTTTAAGAACTTTTACACCCCATTTTTAGATACATTTGGATAAAAATGTTGAGAAGACTCCAAGAATGCCAGACCTCCATTCCACTTAACCCCTCTTCTTCTACCCCATCCTCCCCACCGGTCTCCTTTCTCTCCTCCCCCTATTCATGCATGTCTTCTATTTTATCATATTTCCCCTCCCTGCATCCCAATATGCTGTGTCTATGTAGTGTTGTCTGATTTTCTATTGCCTGGGTCGTGCAGCTTTGACGAGTTGTAAAATTGCATAATTCTACTGGAGATCCCATGAAGCGTGCAGTATTTGGAAACATACACGCTGTAAGTCATTTACCTTTTTGTACATTTCATTGTTTGTGTCTGTATGAAAATCAATAAAAAGTAATCACAAAGACAACCAAGGTGATTGCTGGGCGAGGCGGGGGTTAAGATGCCGCCTCTATTTAAGATGGTGTTTGTGCTGGAGGAACTTGGGGCTGTTGGAGAAGGGGAATAACTTAGATTTTTGTACACAGAGGTCCAGTTATGGATCCCCAAATATAAATACCATCCATACCTGAATTCTGGTATATTTAATCCATCACCGTTCCAAATCCTTGCACATTTTTGGTTTCCCTTTATTTAGGATGGGTAGGAACAATACTTCCCCATCTTCACACCACAGACTTGTGGTTCTGACAGGGATCACACTGGGATTTCCAGACCTACTTCACACACGTAGGATCCTGAGCCAATCAAATGTCTGGCAACAATAATTCGCTTTCATATTCCCATTTTCCTAATACATTTCACATTCTGTACATTGAATTGCTTTGGACTTCTCATTAAGTTTCTTCCAGCAAACAAAAACAAAGATATTTTCCATATGTCAAACGTCAAGTTCAAACCTTATGATTTGTTATCAGCCACATCTTGGGAATATTCAAAGAAATTTCTATTTCTGTTCTAACTAAACTAAAGTTGAAACATTCTGTTAATTATTTCAAGGATTAATTAATGTCTAATCACTCCCATCAATCCTTATATAACTCTGTTTACTGAACCAATACATTATTGTAAATAACATATTTAATAATTTGTCTTTCTGTTTGAGAACTAACCATGAACAGATTGGTATTCCCATTTATTCATTATTCAAAATTTGCCAAATAATTTTGGGGAATAATTCTTGGTCTGAATCCCCTACTCCAGGTGTTTGTGGCAAGTATTTAACACTCAGTTCTCAAACTGATTTGACTGGAGATATAGGACACCTGATATGTTTTTTCATTCCCTGATTGGACAACCATAACTCAGGTGTGTGAGATGGGTTTTGCATTTTCAGTTTAATTTCCCCTTAATATTCTCCTACATTTGCTGGAAATTCAAAACGTTTGAACTTGCTCATGAGACTATTCAAGGAAAGCAAACACCAAAAAGGTACAGAGTAAATTAGTTTAAACAGCCACATGAATATTTGTGGAACATTTTTTGGCTCTCTTCTTCCAGCCCTGGTCTTTGATGCAAAATATGCTATCCAGCTAAAGAAACCAAATCTATTTCAGTTCACAAGTGATATAAATCTTTGTAGGACATCTTTTTAAATAATGGAAATTTTCTAATTGCAATTGTCCCTATATTAGCTAAGACGCATTAAATACTTTCCTCATATGACTTTTCAATGCAAGTTATGCCACAGGGATGTTATGTGATTGCACATGGAGGAAGGCAGTCTGTGACATTCTTTCTCTGAATGTTTTGTGGACATGTTGCTCTTAATCTCTGTTAAGAAGTAGTCCACACCATGGAAAACTGGAGATCCCTAAGATTAGATAGATAAAACTTCAGTGGGAGATGAGAGTTCACAGCACCTCTTGTCCTTGTCTTCAGCTGCCACAAACAGCTCTCATCACAGAACCTTATCTGGAATGGCAACCTACAACAAAAGAAACTAATCAAACCTCCCAACCTCTCTTGGGTGTTATGAGTTAAGTTATTAGTGTTTGCAAAGTGCTTTGAGAGCTGGAGATATAAAAAGGCCCCACAAAAGTAGAAAACAGAATTGCCCTGTAAATAAGGCCAGCAGTTCAAGAATAAGATTAGATGAAAAGGATGGTATAGTGGGTTGGATTTGGATTTATAATGTGTGGTAGGAAACAAAGAGGAAGAAAGAAGGTTGGTTTCTCATTACTAAATACCATAGCAATGAATAGGAATGGCCCTTCCCATTTCTATGCTCCTAGTACTAGTTCTCATTTGACTTTACTTTAGTGTTTGTTTCTTTTGATCATTACCGGAGGAATTATCCGGCTGCCAACAAAGTCAAAAAGATTATTCCTTAAGGAATAATGGTCCAGATCCTCCGCTTTATGGATTTCTAAAAAGCTACACTGATCTACACCAGTGAGGATCTGGCCAAACATTCAGAACAGAAATCCAAACAGCACAGTTTGGAGCTTAATCCAGTCCTGGAAGCCCAACCGTTCTAATGGTAATCTCCCTCTTCCTTTCCCAAAAATGTTAGAGAAACTTGCACCATTGTAATTGTATATATCAGTATAGTTCTATCTGAACCAACCCCTAACTTGGATATGCTGCACCAGTGTAAAATGGGATTGACACCTATATGATTTACTCTAGTAATTTACTGGGTTAAATGCTACTCAAATAGGACTTTGCTAGAAAAGTTACACACTAGAAACATTGGGTAGGAGTGTGTATGATTTTTAACTGAGCTAGGGTAAGGGAGGGGGCTCAGGGTTGGGGCAGGAGGTTGGGGTGTGGAGCACTTACCTGGGGCAGCTCCTGTTTGGTGCAAGGGGTGCAGGTGGGAATGGGGGGGGGGTGCAGGAGCTCCCATTTGGTGCTCAGGATAGGGGTGGAGATATGGGGGGGGTGCAGGGGTCAGGGCTGGTGGGGCATGAGGGGGGCACAGGGGTCAGGGTGGGCAGAGGGCTGGGGGTGTGGGCTGGGGTCATGGGGGTGCTCACAGCAGGGGGCTGGAGGGGGTATGTCCCGATTCAGCCCCTTCCCCAAGATCTCACCCCCACCTCTTCTCCTCCTCCCCTGAGCAGCGAGCATGCTGAGGCTCCACTCTTCCCCCCTCCCTCCTGCCAGCAAACAGCTGATTGGCGGCAGGGGGAGGGGAGGGAACATAGCACGCTCGGGGAAGAGGTTGGGGAGGAGCTTGCCTGGCAGCAGGAGCCCCAGGAGCCAGCAGCATCAAGCTTCTGCCCCCACAGGAGAGAGTGGGGGGCGGGGTGGAGAAGAGTGGGCCAGGCCAGGGCCCCTTTGAACTGTGGGCCCGGTGCCATCGCGCCATGGTAAATCCGGTACTGGTCCACACCTAAAATTTAGATAGATATAGCATCCATAGTGTAGACATGTCCTCTGATACTAACTTAATTTATTAGCAGCTACTTACAGCCATCAAAATTGGGGGGGGGGGGGAGGGGGAAATAGATCTGTCTACTATTCAAGCAGCAACAAGCAAAGACAAGGAATGCTGTTTATTTGGTACAATGGGAAAGAATGAAGATGACTGCCTTCTTTTATCCCTTTCTGGAATCCACCCCATTGTTATGTAACAGGAAAACGATGCTAATAATTTTCCACCTAAGTGGGCAAGCAACTCATTCCAACTCAGGGTGAGCAGGGCAGACAGCCAGGGTGCAAAGCCGGGGGGTGGGGAATGATGCTTGCTTGCTCGCTCCTAGTGTTAAAATGCTTAGTTACATCTCTGTTCTTACTGGCTTATTTCATGCAGCCAAACTGCGCAGGTGGAGGATGCAGCCTGTTTAGTGATCCTAGTCTCTAGCATGGCTAAAGCTTTGTCTACACTAGAGACCTTCCAGCAGCATAGCTGTACTGATGCAGCTGCGCCACTGTAAGATCTCTCATGTAGCCGCTCTATGCCAACAGAAGAGAGCTCTCCTGTCGACATAATTAAATCACCCCCAATGAGCATCGGTATCTGTCAGTGGGAGAAGATCTCCTGCTGACAGAGCGATGTGCAATACTACCGTTTATGCCAAAGACACTTACTCAGGGGGGTGTTTTTTTACACCCCTAAGCAACATAAATTTTGCTGACATAAGTGGTAGTGTAGACAGAGCCTTAGTTTCTGTACAAATGCCAGTGTTCCAAAGGGAATTCAGGCAGCCCTCAGAGTTAGGACAAAGATGTTCTGTTGTTGGGTCATTGTGGAGAGCTTTACACTACATATTTACACATCACAGTGCAAAAAGAGCAGTGACCAGCGAAATACACTGATGAAGGATTTTCCTCTTGGTGGGCAGACCCAGGAGCTACTCATGTGGGAGTGTGGTGGGCCTAGATGAGCCCTTTAAATTTACTGGCACCAAATCCACGTGGCCTGGCTACCAAAGTCTTTCAAAATTACTTTAAATTCAAACCTTGATAACCAAAGACCTTCCTCTAGGGTTCCTTCTGAGTTGAGTGGTTTATCGCTCCTCTCCTCAGATGAAAACTTAGGCCTGGTCTACACTTAAAATGTAAGTCAACATAACTACACTCCTGAACACTGTAGCTATGTTGTCTTAACTTTCTATACAGATGCAGCTAGGTCAATGGAAAAATAATGCATCAATTTACTTTGCTGAGTGATGGTAGGTCGAGTTCCTACAGCAACAGAAAACCCCTTTCACACTGTAGTCTACGTCTACACTTTGGCCAGGTCTACACTACAAAGTTAGATTGACATAAGTTGCCTTGCATTGGATTTTTCAGACCCCCCAGTGACTTAGCTGGCTTGACCAAACATTTCAATATAGACCAGCCCAGAGCAATGTGCTCTACAAGGTAACAGAGAGTCTACACCATTAGCTTATTAGGTTGGGGAGCTTGGCCTAGTGGTCACAACTGCAACCCCTGACTGCCAAGGGAGTTGTGGGGAGGGGAGCCCAGGCCCTCCCATTCTACCAGGGTCTGACCTATGGCCCTTGGGGATACCAGTGGTCTGGCAACCAAGGTTGCTTAAGTCTGTCCTCTCAGGGTCACTTCCTATTGTTCTCCTTCCCAGGTCAGCTTAGTCCAAGACTTTTCCTTTTTGGGGAAGTCCAAACCAAATAAGTAAGCGGGGGTTACCAATGTTCAGGGTCCACAGGCAGGGGAGAGGGGGATACTTCTCTCTCTGATTGTCTCTGGGGTGAGTTCTCCCTTCCCTCAGGGAGGGTCCCTTTGGGCAACTATCTCAGCGCCTTTAAGCTTCCCTCTACTCTGTGCTGCTGTAGCTGTGAGCCACAGGTCTGTTCACCTCCAGCACTGCCACTTACATAAGCTAATTCCCTATCTTTTAATTCCTTCAGCAGATGGAGCATTTGCAGCAGGTGTGGTGGGGCGGGGCTGGCTGAGCCCAAAATAATTGCTTAACTCCTTGTTGCCCAGTGTGGGGTTTGTACATCCCATCACAATGAGGATCTGCAAACCATGCTCTGTGGAGCACTTGCTGGTGGTCTGCAGGGAACTTCCTGGTCAAATGGTGCTTCTCATTTTCATCCATTAAATCATGTTAAAAGCAGGTGAAAATACACATAGTTTCCTAATATTACTTTTTCATTTGAACAGGTACAGTAGCTGGCAAGCACAGAAAATACTGAAATTCCACTGAATGCATTCCGATGAAGTGAGCTGTAGCTCACAAAAGCTTATGCTCAAATAAATTGGTTAGTCTCTAAGGTGCCACAACTCCTCTTGTTCTTTTTGTGGATACAGACTAACATGGCTGCTACTCTGAAACCTGTCAAAATGGAACTCAGTTCCTCCTGTTCCAAAAAAAGTCATCAGTGCTAGCCAATTCTTCATTGCTGACCAGCCAGCCCTCTCACTCGCTATGGACTGGGGCATGGGTTCATCACTGCTAGCTGGTTAGCTTGTGCCTGCCTTTGCTAAATAAAAGGGAAAGAGGAAGGAGGCAAGTGCTAACAATTATCTCCAAAGCATTTAACACCTATTGAGGATAAGAGGCCAGACACAGAGGTGCTAAATCCTGTTAATTACTTAGCCTGGCTATAATTACCTTCATTGTAATCTGAGTGCTACATCATTAAAAACAGAAGGAAACACCATTAACAGTTTGGGGATTGCATTCCACTTCATTGCAGGTGGAGTTTCACTCTGAGGCTATGTCTAATCTAAGCCAACTGCCGCAGTGGTGTAGCATTTCAGGATGCAGACACTTATTACAGTGACGGTAAGAGTTCTCCATTGCTGGAGCAAGAACTCTTCTGTCAACCTAGCTCCTGCCTCTGAAGGAGACGGATTACCTCCAGAGACAGAAGAACCCGGCCCGTTGCTGTAGCGAGCGTCTACAATGAAATGAGACAGCAAAGCACCTGCAGCTGTGCCACTGTAGTGTTTTAAGTGTAGATGCTTTGTCTCTAATATCCTGGGAACAACATTGCTACAACAACGCTGCAAACACCATATAATGAGACACAAACAGATCTGCTCCAGGCTTCAGAGATTGGCCCTATGAACAATCAGCACACCAGGGTATCAGAGATTGAACTGAATGGCCTGTTTTGCACACTACAGGGACTATGACAGCATAACCATGGCATTGTAGCTATGCCAGCATAACCCTGTAGTGTAGGCACAGACTACAGCAATGGAAGGAGGTTTTCCTTCACTGTAGGAACACCACCTGGTCAAGCAACAGTAGCTAGGTTGACAGAACCATTCTTTCTTCAACAGATCTGCGTTTATACTATGAGCTAGGTCTGCAGAGCTATGGCACTCGTGGGTGTAGATTTTTTACACCCTGGGTGCAATAGCAATGCCGATCTATGTTTTAAGAGCAGACCAGCCCTAAGATGCTCAGGGATGGGGCATTAACGGGGTAATGTTGCACTGATTGAGTTAAACTGGTGGAATATTGTGTGTGGACACTTACATTTGTTCAAACCAGGTTTACATTGAGTTTACACCATATAAACCAGATTTAAACTAATGTTTAGTGTCAACACATACAGTTGGCCTGGTTTAACTCAGGGCATGGCTACACTTGCAGATGTAGAGCACTTTGAGTTAAACCAGCCTTCGGAGAGCGCAATAGGGAAAGTACTGCCGTCTGTCCACACTGACAGCTGCAAGCGCACTGGCGTGGCCACATTTGCAGCACTTGCAGTGGCATTGGGAGCGGTGCATGATGGGCAGCTATCCCACAGAGCACCTCTTCCCATTCTGGTGCTGTGGCTTGTGGGAAGGAGGTGTGGTGAGGTGCGGGGCATTCTGGGTCCTGTCCCAACGCCCCGTGAGGCATCAGTTCGCATCCCAGCAATCCCTGTGCTTCGTCCACATTTGGCGCCATCTTTCAACATTTTTTGTACTGTGCGCTCTGTCCTCCCTTTCGGTCTGTGGGAATGGAGCCCGAACTGCTGAGGAGTGTGCTGACGAGTCTCACCAGCATGTCACGTTTGGCAGTCGAGTTATTCCTTAGGATCCAAACTGACAGTGAGGACTCCAACGATGATATCAACTTGAGTAACGCATACAACACGAGATTGCTTGTGGCATTCACGGACATGCTCACCACCGTGGAACACCACTTTGGGGCTTGGGAAACAAGCACTGAGTGGTGGATCACATCATCATGCAAGTCTGGGATGACGAGCAGGGCTGCAGAATTTTCAGATGAGAAAAGCCACTTTCATGGAATTGTGTGATGAGCTCGCCTCCACCCTGCAGCGCAAGGACACAAGATTGAGAGCTGCCCTGACAGTGGAAAAGTGGGTGGCTATTGCAATCTGGAAGCTGGCAACTCCCGACAGCTACCAATCGGTTGCGAACCAGTTTGGAGTGGGAAAATCAACTGTTGGAATCATTTCAGAGTAGCAGCCGTGTTAGTGTGTATCCACAAAAAGAAAAGGAGTACTTGTGGCACCTTAGAGACTAACAAATTTATTTGAGCATAAGCTTTCGTGAGCTACAGCTCACTGCAGGGCCATTAATCGCATCCTGCTCAGAAGAACTGTGACTCAGGGTAACGTGCATGAGAAATGGGTTTCCCTAACTGCGGAGGGGCAACAGATGGGATGCATATTCCAATTCTGGCACCAGCCCACTTGACAGCAGCAAGGAGCGGTTCAACAACAGGCTGAGCCGGTGCAGAATGACTGTGGAGTGCGCTTTTGGCCATTTAAAGGGCCACTGGCACTCTCTGTATGGAAAGCTGGACCTGGCCGATAACAACATCCCCGCGGTTGTATCCGTGTGCTGTACCCTCCATAACATTTGTGAAGGGAAGGGTGAAAGATTCACTGAGGCATGGAACTCACGGTTCAACACCTGGAGGCTGAATTTGAACAGCCAGAGAGCAGGGCTATTAGAGGGGCCCAGCACAGGGCTGCAAGGATTAGGGATGCCTTGAGGGAGCAATTTGAGGCTGAAAGCCACCAGTAAGGTTTGATGCCCTGCACGGGAGTGAAGTGCAGTGGTTCCAATGTTAGTAGGAATCTGTGATTGCTATGCTGACTTGCAGTGACTGTTGCTTTCCTGGGCTAAGGTATCTTTTACTTCATGCAATAATAAAGAATGTTTTCAAAGCTAAAAAATCTATTTATTGAAAAGAAAATGCATTTATTGAAAAGAAACACAACTGCTTGGGAAACAGAAAGGGCAAGGGGGTGGGGTGGGGAACGGTACAGTCACAGATTTGTGTATGTCCTGTTATACTCCTGTCTGGAGTGCTGTGCAATGAGTGCTACACTTCAGGATGGCGACACTGCACGGTGATGGGGGTTGAGTGCCGTGGGTAAGGGTCGTCGTTTTCAGGGCTGGGTGGTGAAGCTACAGGTGTTGGAGGCAGCTGGTGGCGATAAGAACCCGGATGTTGGGGAAAGTGGGTTGGAGGTGACATGGGGCCACAAGGGAAAGAGTTTTGGGACAAGGTCTGCAGGGGGGGCGCGGGCATGGTAGTGCTCTGCCTGCATGGCTACAAGCACCTGGATCGAGTCCGCTTGGCACTCCATGGCTTTGCTGCCAAAGCTCCGTGCTTTTGTGCCCGTGCTCCTCATTCTGCTGGCGGATCCTCCTTTCACTCTCCCTCCACTCCTGCGCTTTTAGATTCTCGTTAAGGGACTGCTGCGTGACTGCATGCAGGATGTCTTCTTTGCTTCTGCGTGGCCTCTTCCTAATTCGTTGGAGTCTTTCGGCCGGTGATAACACGGACGGCTGAGATCTCAAGGTTGCATCTGTAAAGGGAAAATGCAACACTTAACAGAGGCAGCATTGTTCACACCAGACAGAGCAATGATTCCCCCATACTTAAGGGCAAGCACAGTCTACACAATAGCATAACTTGCCCGTCCCAAAGCGAGCACACATAACCCAAAGGAGCCCCAAAATGGTGAGTAAGCGCAGGGTCAAGGGGGACTGGTTGTTTCACGGCTGTACTGTCCTCTGGGTTTCTGTGCTTTGGGGAGAGCCAACAGCTGCAGGGGGCCCCTTTGCCCACATTTTCCACAGGAGTTCGTCCTGGAAGATATCTCACTGCTGAGGGTGACCTGGGAAGCAAGGGAGGGTCTTCTACTACAATGCGTCTTCCGCCCTTGCCCATATGCAGCTTGCCTGTGTGCAGCAATGGTCCCCCCGCCCCTCATGGCACAGTGGTGAGGACATGTTAGCCTGACTGGGACAAGGACCACAGTGGCTCTCCCAAGAAACCTGCGCAAGCGCATTGCCCAACTCCTGGATGAGACCTTTAAGAGCTCACTGAGGCCGATTACCGTGATGTGAGAGAGCACATCAATGCCCTATTCCACATCTAGGCATGCATGCAGCCCTAACCCTCCTTGCCCCAAGAGCCCACACCGAATAACTTTCTTCCCAAAATAAAAGCCACTTACCGGAAACCTCTTCTGGTGTTTGTCCTTCCCCAAGCACTGGCCGCCGCGACTGGTTACCTTCCTCCTGGCTTGAGAACTGCTCCTGGCTGCATGCATCTAGGGATGCCAGAGTGTCTTCCTCCACCTCAGCACCCTCGCTCCCGCTTTGCTGCTCCTCCTCCTCCTGCCTTGTTGAACTGGGCTCTGAAGTGTCCATGGCGGTCCTTGGAGTGGAGGTTGGGTCGCCCCCCCAAGTATTGAGCCCAGCTCTTTGTAGAAATGGCAGGTCGCGGGGGCACCACCGGAGCAGCGGTTTGCCTCGCAGGCTTTGCAGTAGGCATTCCGCAGCTCCTTCACTTTAACCCTGCACTGCACTGCGTCCCGGTCATGGCCCCTTTCCATCTTGTCCCTTGATATCTGCCCTAAGGTATCATAATTCCTATGGCTGAAGCATAGCTGGGACTGGACAGCTTCTTCCCCCAAAACACTGATGAGGCCCAGCACTTCGCCATTGCTCCATACTGGGGATCGCCTGGCACATGGAGGGAGGAAAGATTTGCTGAGAGCACTCCACACCTGGCTGAGCAAACAGGAAGGGGATTTTCAAAATTCCCAGGGAATTTAAAGGCAGGGTCTGACAGTTGGTCACCTGAGGGCAGGGCAGTAGAGTTCAAAGTGATGACCAGAGTGGCTAGAACAGGCATTGTGGGACGCTTGAGGCTGATCAGAGCGCATTATCAGATCAGGGCATCCACACTGGTGCTGCGGCACTCCAGCGGGGGTGCAGCAAACATTATTCCACTTGCCGAGGTGGATTACCAGGAGCGCTCTAGCTGCGGAGTCCGGGCGCTCTACATGCCTTGCCAGTGTGGATGCGGCGTGAGTTAGGGCACCCGGGGCTGCTTTAATGCGCTCTAACTTGCAAGTGTAGCCATGCTTTAGTCAGTTCAACCTCACACCTCTAGTTAAAGCACTACAACTTTAGAGGTGGAGACAAGCTCTATTGACAGACATATATTTTGGCTTCCATCTACACTATTGGGACCTACCATATTGTGGGATCTGGCTAGGTCTTCATATGGTTTGGTCCTGCAGCATGGGTGAGTCGGAAGCCTGTTTGAACTGTGTCCCTACATCTTGGTACCACCTTGGCAAAAACCACATCTGTAGCACAATTTAGGGATATAAAACATAGTTCAGGACCTGCAAGTCTGAAATTGTGTTGTGTGATAAGTGGGTAATATTATATGGTAGATTTCTATGGCCTTTAATAAAACTGAAGAGAAGTGGGTGAGCAAACACTAGAAAGCATGGGAAGGAAGCAAGATGGTGTTTTGCTTGGTGGTCAAATACAGACCAGAAGCTTTAGGGAAAATACACAGGACCATGCAGAAACTTCAGGCCTAATGAGGTGAAGTAATTAGGAGATGTCATCCAAATCTCCAGACACCTTTTAGGATCCATGAGGGGTCCTGGATCCTCTGAGCTAGGCTTAGTGCCAAAGAGGGTCAGTAGAAGAGAAACTCTGATACAGCACAGGTAGAAGTATGAGAAAACAAGAGAGAAAGCTGCAAAATTATTCTGCTTGGATGGTGGCCCTGAGGTCAGAAGAGCTGGGTGGTCTCTGTCCACTTTACAGTCCTTCTCTGTATCCTGAGACAGGTGGACCCAGACCAGCTGTTGGAATGCTAGAAACCCCTGGAATATGCAATATAGGAAACTTACTTTGATTGAAAATACTTGTCATCAATACTTGTCAAGCATCCAGCATGTAATTGCAGTGTCTCTAGAGCTGAATTTGTTGATAGTGGAATTCAGTGTAACTGGGAACCAAACCCTGCTGGCTGTCTATCAAAGGCAGCCTCATGACAAGCCTTTCCTGTGATGTGGCTTTTCTCTGTGGAACTGCTGATCGTCAGCCCCTATTGCATCATCATTTGGGCATAAATCAGCATCTGCTTGGAGGCAAAAGAGAAGAAGCTGCCGTCAGAGCAAGAGAAGGGATTGTCTATTTAAATGATGAAAGTGCTACTGAAGTTAATAAAAATAATAATTAACTATATTTATAAAGAGACCCTTCTAGTCCCACACTCCTGGCACTGGGCAATTAAAAGTAAAATAAAATAACCATTTTAAATGCAAACAAGCAATGAAGAAAGGAGAAATGGGAATATTTATGGAGCCATATTCCAACACATCTTGAGAAGCAAGCAATGCCCTAAGACAAATCCCTGAGAAGAATGAGTGCTATATGCCAGGCCACAACTTCAGATAGAATAGTGATATCCCCGCATAGCAGGTGGTGTTTGGGTGCAGATACCAGTCAGCACAAGGTTCTTGGACCAGGTCGAGAACAAAACAAGGGGCTGCTCCATTAACAGAATCAATCTGCAACTTTGTAGGGAGCCAATATAGAGTTTGCAGGGCAGGTGTAAAAACTGTCATGATCCCGCAAGCTGGTGAGCAAACATGCTACTGCATCCTGAACTTGTAGCAAGAGATGACAGTCCTTTGAAGGAGAAGTGACAATAACTAAGCCTCGTGCTCACCAGCACTTCTGTTGCTTACAGATAGTTATGAGATAGAGAATGATGCAGCAGGTGCAAACTTCCAGCAAGTGAGAGCTTTTTATGTTGTTAAAAGCGCACCGACAATTCTTGACCTGACTCCCTCTTTCTGAACAAATCCTCCCAACAAATGGAGACATGAAGGCAGAGCAACCCTGCTTGAGTCAATGATGTCTGTTCAACATTGCAAGACTTCTGTTTTCTCAGGGTTGAGGCTGGGATGGCTCGGCACATCCAGCCAAGCCTTCAACCAGAGCAAAGAGGAAACATGTCGCGTTCCTAGGCAAAGAGATATACAGTGGTGTGCCATTCACATAGTGAATACTGTGGCAGAGAGAGCAGTTCCTTGAGCATTCCAATTTAGATCCTGGAAGGGTGCCCCTCATAAATCCTAATGATGACACAAAGTTGTCCATCAGCACTGACTAACTCATCTTTTATGTCTGACAGGAAACATAGGAGGGCAGCTCCTGGCACACTAGCAACAATTACTAAAACCAACAACCTATGTCACTTGAATTAAGTCCACTGAGAGGTCGGAGGTAGACACTGATTTAAAATCAGCAGGGGATCAGTCATCTTTACACTGTGGACTCACCAATCTACTTCTCCCCTCCTGAACAGGCCTCTGCCAATCAAATTAAAATTTATGCCAGTCGTTCTAACATCTTCTGGCATATGTCCAACTGCCAATTTAAGTGTAGCAGGGCCTGAACTTATCTCTCAGTCCTTTCGCCCAATCTCTCCACACTGTCTCACCACACTATCCTTCCTGTCAATCACACCTGTAATCTGGGTATTATATTTGACTTGATCCTTTATCATGGGCAGCATGTGAACCATGCATTGAAGGAGGCTAGCCCCCAGCCTTGCCCCTTCTGCCAAGGCCCTGCCCTTCTCCTGCCAGAGTGCCAGGTGGTGCTGCCCCAGTGCCTCCAGCCCCAGAGTGCTGGGCAGGCAGCTCAAGCACTGGCTCCAGCTGCCCTGAGTCCCGGGCCAGGGCTGGCCCGCACTAGCCCTAGCCTTAGCCTTGGCCACAGGGGGAAGAGCAGGAAGCAGGAAGGTGCTTGGGGCAGAGTGTGGCTGGGGGCCACGCCTGGCTGTTTGGGGACGCTCAGCCTCCCCTGGCTTGTGATACCCACTGCCCATGCCCTTTGTAGATCCTTGTATCCAGGATCAGATTAAAGCTTGTTGATTCTTCCCACAAAGCACCTCAATAATCTGGCCTTTTGTTTCCATTCATACAGCTAAAAATCTCGACCAGGCCTTCATCATCTCACATGTTGACTTTCACAACCTCCTCCTTTCTGGCCTTATCAAATGCCACCTTGCCCTCTCCCTCAAATCTCTTCAAAATGCTGCTCACAGGACCCCCTTCCTGGGCTGTTGCTTCAGCCATGAGAGTCCCCTCTTTGCTTCCCTCCACAGGCGCTTCCTTTTCTTCCACATCAAATACAACTTCTCTTTTAAGACCTTCCATGGCTTGGCCTCACTACACCTGTCATCTCTGATATGGTGTTGTGCCATCCACAACCTCTGCCTCTGCTAATAAGGCCAGCCTGTGGCTATGTCTGCACTGCAAACTAGGGGTGTGACTCCACGGCTCATGTACGTCTACTAGCCCTAGTGCTCATTGAGCCAACACAAGTACACACAGCAGCGTAGCCTCTGTAGCCCAGGCAGCAGCAGTGGAGGCCTGGCTGAGCACCTACCCATGGGTTTCAGGCAGAATCACACCCCTAGCTCGTAGCAATAGTCTATATCTGTTACCAGATGCGCCCGTTACTTTGGGGTATGCTCATTTATTAGGGTTACGCTTTTGGGCGGGGGGGTTCTGTAATTCTATCAACGTACTGCTTGTGTCACTTGTGTGTTCATATGGATCTCTACGTCTCCCTGCTGTAAGTCCCCTCCCAATGGAACTATCCTGCAGGACCTAGGTTTCCCAGGGCTGGGTTCCTCCAGCCCCAGAACCAGATGAACACACACACACATGCTCACTAACAGAGCAAGTCTGAGTGGACCGGGTCAATCAGCACTCTCAAGCTGACCCTCTTATATGCCCCTGTACTCAGTGGGCAGGGTCAAGCACCACTCTCAAGCTGACCCCCTTATATGCCCCTGGTCTCAATAGGCTGAACCAAGCAGCACTTTCAGCTGCCATCCTTATATGCCACAGGTTTAACATGTCCCTATCCCACTTTCACATCACAATTGTACTGGCAGTAACCCACTTGATGGGCAAACCCCACAGTATTTTTGGGTGCTACAGGGATCTTTAGCTTAGATAAAAGAATCGTTGCTGCAGAGTCAATGGGGAAGCTAAAACCACAAAAGAGTAAAGTTCAGAGAGAGGGAGAGAAACAACCAGCTTAACCATAAAAGTTATTTATTGAATAATAGTGATAACTACTCAAGGAGGGCTAAACAAACATAACAGTTACATTATTAAAGGTTAATACCTGAGGTAGAAAAGAAAACAGAGAGAGAGAGAGGGAGGGATCTCACCCACTCCCTGGGGCTTGAACTGGTTGGGGTTCCCAGGTGATGGTGGTAGCTCAGGGTCCTGAGTGCTGGGGACAGGCAGAGCTCCCAGCACAATCAGTCAGGAGATGGAGTCCCAGTGGAACTGATGCAGAGGTTGGGTCCATGCATCAGAACACTTACTTGGGCATAGGTAGGGGTTTTTGTAGAGAAAATACAATGGTTCAAGGGAGAACACTAGATTTGTTTATAGATAAACTGATGACTCAAGGGTTTTCTTTAGGCTAGACAATAGGAGTTGATCACTCTTGGCTGTGGGTGGTCTTTTCTTCCAGGGAGCTCACAATGCAATTAGGCTGCTTCAGTATTTTGGATCTCAGTCAAGGATTCATTACTAGAATTGGTCTGATAACTGCTGAGCTGGGTGTGCGCAGGTGTAGGTTCATTAACATCTGGAGCAGAGATCCCCCATGATGCAGTGCTTCCCTGCTTTTCTGGTCCCCGAGTTCAGTGCGGTTCTCTGTTCTCCATTCTGTATACTAATGGAGATGTCTCCCTGTCCCAACTTTCATACAGATGAGGCTAGGGGAGTTGTCTCTGTTCTCCATTGTGTATGCTAATGGTGATGCCTTAATCTTGTCACCCTTGTCAGGAGGGGTCTAGGTGTGTCTCCCAACTCCCTTCACTGCTCTCTGCAAGTCTTTTCTCTGATCGGTTTTGAGTCAGACAGGCTAGATACTGCGCCCTGGTTCCCCAAGAACACAGAGCTGACTGGTATCATATCACCCAGTCATTTTCCTTCAAATAACTTCAAATTGTTTCCCAGGTCAACCCTCATTCATGGGAGAAGCTGCCCATGTATACCTGCAAAGACACTGCATTATTGTCTTTCTAAATATCACCACCTTTGCAATGCTGACAAAACATTTGACTGAGGCTAGACAGTCTGGTGATGAGATGGCTGGTTATGATGACAGTCATCACTGGTACCTCGTGCTTTCCGTTTGTTGTTTCCGCCAAATGTCCAGTCAATAAAAAACCCATAGTCTGAGTTCAACTGAGCATGAAGGATTATTGTGCCATATTCAATGCTTGCTTTTATTCATACCTCTGAATGCTCAATGCTTGGTTTTTAAGTGGCTTTGTACCCATATATTCTATACTGCAGTGGTTTTCAAACTTTTCGTCTGGGGATTCAGTTGAAGAAAATTGTTGATGAACAGAGCTGGGGATGAGGGCTTTGGGGTGTGGGAGGGGCACAGGGCTGGGGCAGAAGGTTGGGGAGCAGGGGTGAGGGCTGAAGGGTGGAGCTGGTTTCCACTCTGATCATGTGGCTGATGTGATTAGGCCCTATGATGGTGTCCCCTCAATAGATATGTGGACACAGTTGGCAACGGGCTTTGTTGCAAGGATAAGTTCCTGGGTTAGTGGTTCCGTTGTGTGGTGTGTGGTTGCTGGTGAGTATTTGCTTCAGGTTGGGGGGGCTGTCTGTAAGCAAGGACTGGCCTGTCTCCCAAAATCTGTGAGAGTGATGGGTCGTCCTTCAGGGTAGGTTGTAGATCCTTGATGATGCGTTGGAGAGGTTTTAGTTCGGGGCTGAAGGTGATGGCTAGTGGCGTTCTGTTATTTTCTTTGTTGGGCCTGTCCTGTAGTAGGTGACTTCTGGGTACTCTTCTGGCTCTGTCAGTCTGTTTCTTCACTTCCGCAGGTGGGTATTGTAGTTGTAAGAATGCTTGATAGAGATCTTGTAGGTGTTTGTCTCTATCTGAGGGGTTGGAGCAAATGCGGTTGTATCGTAGAGCTTGACTGTAGACAATGGATCGTGTGGTATGGTCTGGATGAAAGCTACAATCCATCGGTGATCTTCCTGAAAACACCATCCTGGCCACTATGGATGTAGAAGCCCTCTACACCAACATTCCACACAAAGATGGACTACAAGCCGTCAGGAACAGTATCCCTGATAATGTCACGGCAAACCTGGTGGCTGAACTTTGTGACTTTGTCCTCACCCATAACTATTTCACATTTGGGGACAATGTATACCTTCAAATCAGTGGCACTGCTACGGGTACCCGCATGGCCCCACAGTATGCCAACATTTTTATGGCTGTCTTAGAACAATGTTCCTCAGCTCTCGTCCCCTAATGCCCCTATTCTACTTGTGCTACATTGATGACATCTTCATGATCTGGACCCATGGAAAAGAAGCCCTTGAGGAATTCCACCATGATTTTAACAATTTCCATCCCACCATCGGCCTCAGCCTGGACCAGTCCACACAAGAAATCCACTTCCTGGACATTATGGTGCTAATAAGCGATGGTCACATAAACACCACCCTATACCGGAAACCTACTGATCGCTATTCCTACCTACATGCCTCCAGCTTTCATCCAGACCACACCACACGATCCATCGTCTACAGCCAAGCTCTACGATATAACCGCATTTGCTCCAATCCCTCAGACAGAGACAAACGCCTACAAGATCTCTGTCAAGCATTCTTACAACTACAATACCCACCTGCTGAAGTGAAGAAACAGATTAACAGAGCCAGAAGAGTACCCAGAAGTCACCTACTACAGGACAGGCCCAACAAAGAAAATAACAGAACGCCACTAGCCATCACCTTCAGCCCCGAACTAAAACCTCTCCAACGCATCATCAAGGATCTACAACATATCCTGAAGGACGACCCATCACTCTCAGATCTTGGGAGACAGGCCAGTCCTTGCCTACAGACAGCCCCCCAACCTGAAGCAAATACTCACCAGCAACCACACACCACACAACGGAACCACTAACCCAGGAACCTATCCTTGCAACAAAGCCCGTTGCCAACTGTACCCACATATCTATTCAGGGGACACCATCTTAGGGCCTAATCACATTAGCCATACTATCAGAGGCTCATTCACCTGCACATCTACCAATGTGATATACGCCATCATGTGCCAGCAATGCACCCTCTGCCATGTACAGTGGTCAAACTGGACAGTCTCTACGTAAAAGAATAAATGGACACAAATCAGACATCAAGAATTATAACATTCAAAAACCGGCTGGAGAACACTTCAATCTCTTTGGTCACTCAATTACAGACCTAAAAGTGGCAATTCTTCAACAAAAAAACTTCAGAAACAGACTCCAACAAGAGACTGCTGAATTGGAATTAATTTGCAAACTGGATACAATTAACTTAGGCTTGAATAGAGACTGGGAGTGGATGGGTCATTACACAAAGTAAAACTATTTCCCCATGTTTATTTCCCCCCTCCATCCCCCACTGTTCCTCAGACGTTCTTGTCAACTGCTGGAAATGGCCCACCTTGATTATCACTACAAAAGGTTTTTTCTCCTCCGCTCTCCTGCTGGTAGTAGCTCACCTTACCTGATCACTCTCTTGTTACAGTGTGTATGATAACACCCATTGTTTCATGTTCTCTATGTATATAAATCTCCCCACTGTATTTTCCACTGAATGCATCCGATGAAGTGAGCTGTAGCTCACGAAAGCTTATGCTCAAATAAATTGGTTAGTCTCTAAGGTGCCACAAGTACTCCTTTTCTTTTTGCGAATACAGACTAACACGGCTGTTACTCTGAAACCTATGGTTAATCAGATTGCCTTGAAGTGTGGGTGCTTCATGGGGCCACAGGGTTCTGTTAGTGATCTAAATTCACGGTCATTTGACCAAGGGGTTCCGTGAGAGACTGCTTTTCTTAAAAAGAAAAGGAGTACTTGTGGTACCTTAGAGACTAACCAATTTATTTGAGCATAAGCTTTCGTGAGCTACAGCTCACTTCATCGGATGCATTCAGTGGAAAATACAGTGAGGAGTGTATTTTACTGTAGCTCACGAAAGCTTATGCTCAAAAATTGGTTAGTCTCTAAGATGCCACAAGTACTCCTTTTCTTTTTGCAAATACAAACTAACACAGCTGCTACTCTGAAACCTGCTTTCTTAAACTGATTCTGGCAATCTTTTTTGCTCACAGATAGAGATCAAACTGGGACTCAGATTTGTTGCAGCAGATTCTCCAAGGCTCAAGTTCATGGCACGCACCAGCCATTTAGGGGAAGTCAAATTAAAATTTTAGTTGCAAAAGAAATTGCTTCTCCTGTCAGGCGCATCAAGGATTACACGGAGCATGCACAGAGGAAGAGGCTAAGGATCTGCAAAACTCTCTCTCTGCATCACGGGATCGGAGTGGCTCTGAGGATATGTTACAGTCATTGAATCTGAGCCGCCCACCTCACGCACTGTGCCAACCCAGGGCAGAAAGCTGAAGTTTTAAAAAAAAAAAAAAAAAAGGCAGACCCATTGTTCCAAACCGCCTCTCTCAAAAGGGGGATTTTTATTTTGGGGAAAAGTAATCTGAGCACAGCAGAATATCCAGAAGGTGCTGAGGTGATTTCTGAAAAGAAAATTGTAGGCGTGTAGGCTTGTGTGGCTGTCCCTCGCTGTCAGTCTCCAAGGGCGGCCACGCCTCTTCGCTGTCACGCTCCTGGAACAGCAGTCTGTACAAAGGGGGAATTAGCTGTCTCAAACCCGCAGGCAGGGGAGAATAGTGCACAGTTCAGTGCCAAGGCCCTTAGGCAGGGCGGGGCACCTTGCAGTCCAGTGCTCCAGCCCTTGAGCAGGGGTTGAGCGCCCCGCAAGCAGCCTAGGGCGCCAGCGGGGGTCAAGCGCAGAGCGCAGGCCTCCTGACCTAAGGAGGAGGAGTACTGCCACCCCGGGGTGAGGTGACAGGATGGACCTGAGCCCGCCCAACTCCACCGCGTCCCAGCCCAGGGCCCTAACAGCGTGTGTCCGGCAGCAGCCAGACGGTAGTGTGATTTCCCTGGGCTGCTTCCTATACTCCCCCTCGAGTGTACTTTCCAAGGGTCATCCTCCATTACCCCGTGGTACACTGCGAGCGGCAGTCCCAGCAACTCCTCAGCATCAGGCGTGTCTGGCCATTCGAATAGCTCGGGGTCCTTCTCAGGGCAGCAGATGTCTTCTGCAGGCTCCTGTGTCCGCAGTGGGGAGACCACATCCATCTCCCTTGGCAGCTGCTTCTCAACTGAGCCAAATAGCAAGTGTGAAAAATCGGGATGGGGGTGGGGGATAAGAGCACCTATATAAGAAAAAGATCTGAATATTGGGACTGTCCCTATACAATCGGGACATCTGGTCACTCTAGCTAGAGGGCCCGCCTTTTATACTTCCTCTTCCTGTGCCGCCCCTCTACTTCCAGTGGGGAGAGAATGGCTGTCCTGGTTCCGCCCACCCGGGGGCATCTGGGCGTCCCTCACTGTCAATCGCTGAGGGCAGCCACGTCTCTTCGCTACAAAAATAAATTGCACAGGACAGGGGAGAAAGAGGCAGGGCATCCGTCCGCCCCACATTCCCTTCCCATGCATGCACCACAATCTGGGACCCCCAGCCCATCTACAGGAGTCTGACCCCCACTTTCTTGCCTCCCTTCATGTGAGTTTCTGTAGGGCTGTAAGCCCCTCTCTTCACCCCCACCCCTGTGTGAGCTGAGATCTTGGCATCCTTGACCCCATAGGGGGTTTCTGAGCCTTGCTCCCTGCCCCCCATGTTTGTGCCAGTTTTGGGGAGTGGGGTGGAAGGGAGCTGCCCATCTATTGCAGTCTGACCCTCCTCCCTTCCCCCATCATGCGAACCAGGTTCTGGGAAGGTGCTGCTTTTGTGGGGGGGGTATCTGAACCCCTCTCCTACGCCCCCCCCCCCCCCCGCATGGCGACTTGCGATCTGGGGTGCTTTGTCCCTCTAAGGAGATCTGAGCCCATCTCTGTACCCCTCCATCGTCGCTGTGACCCAGGATCTGGGAAAGCCCTGCCCCTCTGGGTGGGGAGCTTAGAACAGAGGTGCTAGGTGCACGCACAGAGAACACATTGCTGAGGCTATGGGTGCGCAGTTACACTTCAAACGCTGCATTGGTGCAACTGCAGCGATGTAACTGTGCCACTGTAGCACTTTAATAAAGATTCTCTAAGCTGACGGGAGAGACGCCTCCCTTTGGAGTAGTTAATCCACCTTCCCAAGAGGCAGTAGGTGCGTCAGTGGGAGAACTTTTCCCACCAATATCTGTCTATACAGGAGGGTGAGGTTGGTACAACTATGTCGCTCAGGGTGTGGATTTTTCACACCCCGGAGTGAGATGGATAGACCGATATAGGTCTTAGTGTAGACCAGACCTAAGTCTTCACCAGCGCCACTAGAGTGGCACAATATAGTGCATCAGTGAACACCCTCATCACAGCAATAGGTGGGGGTCTCACCTTTCTGAGCCTCCACTTTTGAAGTTTGAAGTACACCCTTGGCAGAAGCCTGGGAAGAAGCTGTCAACATTTGGGGGGGGCGGGAGGGGGGGAGTCAGTCTCTGTCCAGGTCCGCCGTTGCTGATTTTTTGTTTTCTTTTGAGAAATGCAATCTGAGCACTGCAGACTATTCAGAAGGTGCTGACACCTTTTGAAAATAACATAAAATTACACACGACTGCTGGTGGGAAGGGGGGATTAGGAGCATAAGAGTAAATCATAATAGGACTTTGGGTCTGCAGTGAGGGATGGGGGTATTATGGGGAGGGAGATAAATGGGGAGATAGCTGGCTATGTGGATATGGGGAAAAGCAGTGGACTTGATATACCTTGACTTTAGCAAAGCTTTTGATTCAGTCTCCCACAGTATTTTTGCCAGCAAATTAAAAAAGTATGGATTGGATGAATGGACTATAAGGTGGATAGAAAGCCGGCTAGATTGTCAGGCTCAACGGGATGGGTTCAACGGCTTGATGTCTAGTTGGCAGCCGGTATCAAGCGGAATACTCCAGGGGTTGGTCCTGGGGCCAGTTTTGTTCAACAACTTTATTAATGATCTGGATGATGGGATGGATTGCACCCTCAGCAAGTTCACAGATGACACTAAGCTGCGGGGAAAGGTAGATACGATGGAGGGTTGGGATAGGATCCAGAGTGACCTACACAAATTGGAGAACTGGGCAAAAAGAAATCTGATGAGGTTCAATAAGGACAAGTGCAAAGTCCTGCATTTAGGACGGAAGAATCCCATGCACCGCTGCAGGCTGGGGACCACCTGGCTAAGCAGCAGTTCTGCAGAAAAGAACCTGGGGATGACAGTGGACGAGAAGCTGGATATGAGTCAGCAGTGTGCCCTTGTTGCCAAGAAGGCTAATGCCATTTTGGGCTGTATAAGTAGGGGCATTGTCAGCAGATCGAGGGATGTGATCGTTCCCCTCTATTCGACATTGGTGAGGCCTCATCTGGAGTACTGTGTCCAGTTTTGGGCCCCCCACTACAGAAAGGATTTGGACAAATTGGAGAGAGTCCAGTGGAGGGCAACAAAAATGATCAGGGGGCTGGGGCACATGACTTACGAGGAGAGGCTGAGGGAACTGGGCTTGTTTAGTCTGCAGAAGAGAAGAGTGAGGGGGGATTTGATAGCAGCCTTCAACTACCTGAAGGGGGGTTCCAAAGAGGGTGGAGCTCGGCTGTTCTCAGTGGTAGCTGATGACAGAACAAGGAGAAATGGTCTCAAGTTGCAGTGGGGGATGTCTAGGTTGGATATTAGGAACCACTATTTCTCAAAAGCTTGTGCTCAAATAAATTTGTTAGTCTCTAAGGTGCCACAAGTACTTCTATTTCACTAGGAGGGTGGTGAAGCACAGGAATGGGTTACCTAGGGAGGTGGTGGAATCTCCATCCTTAGAGGCTTTTAAGGCCTGGCTTGACAAAGCCCTGGCTGGGATGATTTAGTTGGTGTTGGTCCTGCTTTTGAGACATAGACCAAGGATTTCTCTCATTGGCCCTGTTAACAGCTATACATTGCAAACATTTCAATGCACGACTGTTATCCTCATTCCATATAACAAAAAGTACAGGAGGGAGGATGAACACTGCAGAACACATAGCAATGGTGTGGCTTAGGGGAAGTCCACTGTACTGGGACTATTTCTGGCCGGCTGGGTGACCTTGGGCAAGTCACTTCCCCTATCTGTGTCTCATTTTCCCATCTGCAATATGGGGATCATGATGTAAAGTTATTTTTCATCTATTGTTGAAACAACTATATAAAAGCTTGGACTTTTGATTCTTACCTAGCCACAGTAGCAAATTAACAGATCAAGTCTAGCGGAGACCTACACCTGTCTGAATGACCACTAACTCCTACCAGCAAACATTTCATTCTCTCTTTAAAAACCACTAGGAAATGAAATGGCAAAAAACTTTGTTAATACAGTCAAGGTTGCCTCGTGATAGCTCATATTCTTCCACAATGCCACATTCAGCCAAACTCAGACTTCTGAAAAACCAAGAAATACAGAGTTAAGGTAAATGCCCATACAAACGTAACTCTACAAGTCGACTACAAGCCGTCAAGAACACTATCCCCGATAATGTCACAGCTAACCTGGTGGCTGAACTTTGTGACTTTGTCCTTACCCATAACTATTTTACATTTGGGGACAATGTATACCTTCAAATCAGTGGCACTGCTATGGGTACCCGCATGGCCCCACAGTATGCCAACATTTTTATGGCTGACTTAGAACAACGCTTCCTCAGCTCTCGTCCCCTAACGCCCCTACTCTACTTGCGCTACATTGATGACATCTTCATGATCTGGACCCATGGAAAAGAAGCCCTTGAGGAATTCCACCATGATTTCAACAATTTCCATCCCACCATCAACCTCAGCCTGGTCCAGTCCACACAAGAGATCCACTTCCTGGACACTACAGTGCTAATAAACAATGGTCACATAAACACCACCCTATACCGGAAACCTACTGACCGCTATTCCTACCTACATGCCTCCAGCTTTCACCCTGACCACACCACACGATCCACTGTCTACAGCCAAGCTCTGCGATACAACTGCATTTGCTCCAACCCCTCAGACAGAGACAAACACCTACAAGATCTCTATCAAGCATTCTTACAACTACAATACCCACCTGCGGAAGTGAAGAAACAGATTGATGGAGTCAGAAGAGTTCCCAGAAGTCACCTACTACAGGACAGGCCTAACAAAGAAAATAACAGAACGCCACTAGCCGTCACCTTCAGCCCCCAACTAAATCCCCTCCAACGCATCATTGAGGATCTACAACCTATCCTGAAGGATGACCCAACATTCTCACAAATCTTGGGAGACAGGCCAGTCCTTGCCTACAGACAGCCCCCCAACCTGAAGCAAATACTCACCAGCAGCCACATACCACACAACAGAACCACTAACCCAGGAACCGATCCTTGCAACAAAGCCCATTGCCAACTGTGCCCACATATCTATTCAGGGGACACCATCACAGGGCCTAATAACATCAGCCACACTATCAGAGGCTCGTTCACCTGCACATCCACCAATGTGATATATGCCATCATGTGCCAGCAATGCCCCTCTGCCATGTACATTGGTCAAACTGGACAGTCTCTACGTAAAAGAATAAATGGACACAAATCAGATGTCAAGAATTATAACATTCATAAACCAGTCAGAGAACACTTCAATCTCTCTGGTCACGCGATTACAGACATGAAAGTTGCAATATTACAACAAAAAAACTTCAAATCCAGACTCCAGCGAGAGACTGCTGAATTGGAATTAATTTGCAAATTGGATACAATTAACACAGGCTTGAATAGAGACTGGGAGTGGCTAAGTCATTATGCAAGGTAACCTATTTCCCCTTGTTTTTTCCTACCCCCCCCCGCCCCCAGACGTTCTTGTTAAACCCTGTATTTGTGCTGGAAATGGCCCACCTTGATTGTCATACACATTGTAAGGAGAGTGATCACTTTAGATAAGCTATTACCAGCAGGAGAGTGGGGTGGGGGGGGAAGTATTTTTTCATGCTTTGTGTGTATAAAAAGATCTTCTACACTTTCCACAGTATGCATCCAATGAAGTGAGCTGTAGCTCACAAAAGCTTATGCTCAAATAAATTGGTGAGTCTCTAAGGTGCCACAAGTCCTCCTTTTCTTTTTGCGAATACAGACTAACACGGCTGTTACTCTGAAACGTAACTGCCCCCTTTGAGCAAAGCTCCACAATGCCTTTAAGACACATATTCACACTCTACCTTTTTCCTGTAATGGACTGGAGCTACCTGCACCTGCCCTGTGCTCAAACACTGAGACCACTTCAGTGTCAGAGTATCACACTTATAAAATTTAACAACCGCTTCACACCCCTTTACAGTGTCTTCACACTGGCACACATGATACCACCAAAACCTATACTTCCCCTACCCACCATTAAATCCAGACTGCTCTCCTATCCCATTTCACTACTGACAGTACCCATCGCAAGAAGACCCCAATGTCCTGCTACTAACACAGCCCACACAATCCTGTGTTGAAATCATGCAGACTGGATCCTCAAGGTACATATACACCGCTTTTCTCTGATAACACACATGGTGGGGAGGGTGGGAATTGAGACCCAGATTGCCTCATATCACAATCATAGCTCTTCCAAACTGCTTCCATTTTACTCCTTTGCCATTCAGTACAGCTACACCTAACACTGTGAATAAAGTTGGAGTGCATGCAGACAATTCCCAGGCCTGGTCTACACTTAAAATTTAGGTCGCCTTAGCTAGGTCTCTGAGGGGTGTGAAAAATTCACACACCTAAGTAATGTAGTTAAAATGACAATCTCCTAGGAAATAATTCTTCTGTTGACCCTATCTCCTGCCTCTTGGAGAGGTGGATTAAATGCAGTGACAGAAAAGCTCCATCTGTCGCTGTAGGAAGTGTCTACAGTGATACAGCTGCTGTGTTGTCATAGCACCTTTAGACTAGACATAGCCCCAGTGGGGATAGAGTTAAGTTGTGAGGGCATTTGCCTTAACTCTGTATTTCCTGGTTTTCAGAAGTTTGAGATTTGCTGAATTTGACATTCCAGAAGGGCACGAGTTGTCACTGGGCAACATTCACTCTGTGTAAATGAAGTCTTTTGCCATTTAATATATCCTTTCCGTGACAAGGTCCCACCTGAGCACAGCTTCAGTGTGGGGGGGATGGAATAGATGACCACTTGAGATCTCATCCAGCCCTACATTTCTGTGATTATATGACAACGACCAGCCAATGAGAGCAAGGACTGAACATTGTGATCCGAGATGTCACAAGTCCCGTGATTTGTATAATCCAAGATGAGCAGCAGCCAGATGGGGAGGGAACTGGGCTCTATTCTCATACTGTGTTGCCAGCCAGAGACGGACAAAGTCCAGAGCAGCTGCTGTTGTGCAAGACGTCTGACTGGGATTTTGCAGCTTTATGTGCAGAAAATGTTTGTAGCAGTTTATGGGCCAAGTGATAAAGTGAACAACAGAACGCAGGATTAACCTTTTATTAGAAAGAGAAATCATTATGAAGACAGGAGCTTGGTAGAGGGGTGTTCCTGGATCTCAAAATTGTGTATTATAGGGTGGAATAAGAAGGGTCACATCAGCCCCACTTCAGCTTAGCAGGAAGAAATGAGGGATGGTGTGTGCGCGCACGCACATACATGTGTGTGCTGGGGAGGGAGGAGGCCTGGTCTACACTTAAAATTTAGGTTGGCATAGCTACATTAGTCATGGATGTGAAAATCCACACCCCTAACCAATGTAGCTATGCCAACCTAAATTTTGGCCATGTCTACACTATGGGGCTACAGCCGCATAGCTATAGCACCATAGCTTTGCCGGCATAGCCCTGTTGTGTAGACACAGCCTACTCCACAGAATGGGTTTTCCCATTACTGCAGGAACACCAGCTCCCTGAGCGACGGGAGCTAGGTTGACAAAATCATTCTTCCTTTGACCTAGCTGCATCTACACTGGGGGTTGGGGCGCCATAGCAATGGTTCTAAGGGCTGTGGATTTGTCACACCCCATAATGCCGTAGCTATGTTGACCTAAGTTTTAAGTGTAACCCAAGCTGAAGCTACGGGGATAGAAGAATGCATCTGTCGACGTAGCTAACGTTGTGCAGGGTGGTGGGTCTCCTTCTGTTGGCATAGGCTGCAACTTTACTTCAGGGTTATGCAAGCATACCTGTGGTGATATAGCTAGGGCACTATAATCCCTGTACTGTAGACACACCTGGAGCCTGTCGCTGGGAGTTGCTCGGGGCCCCACGCCCTTTAAATGAGTGAGAATTTTTAAGAGAGTGACTTATTAACATTATAGGCAGCCCTCAGGAATTCTCATATGATGGAGTGAGGTTTCTGGCACTGGACAGCCAGCAATGAATGCAGATCTGGCCAGCCAGAAGGGCGTGAGAGATGGGAGGAGGTGGGCGGGCCCAGACTAATGAAGTTAGAGAGAAACTCAGCTGGGCTGCTAGCTCTGAGTACTTCATGTGAGCTACAGCTCAGTGTGCAAGGGAAGGGCCTGGGTGCCCTTTGCAGATCTGGTCACCTGTGAGATCTGCCTCTCCCAATAAGAAAGTGTTACCAGATGTGCCCGTTACTTTGGGGTATGCTCATTTATTAGGGTTACTTTTCACGGGGGGGTGGTTCTGTAATTCTATTAATGTACTGCTTATGTCACTTGTGCGTTCATATGGAGCGCTACTCCTTTCTTCTGCAAGTCCCCTCCCAATGGAGCTATCCTGCAGGACTTAGGTTCCCCAGGACTAGAACCAGATGAACACACACACACACACTAACAGAGCAAGTCTGAGCAGACCAGATCAACCAGCACTCTCAAGCTGATCCCCTTATATGTCCCCGTACTCAGTGGGCAGGGTCAAGCAGCACTTTCAAGCTGTCAACCTTATGTGCCCCTGGTCTCAATAGGCTGGGCCAAGCAGCACTTTCAGCTGCCCCTCCTTATAGGTCACAGGTTTAACACATCCCTATCCCCACTTTCACGTCACAATTGTACTGGCAGTAACCCACTTGATGGGCAAACCCCACAGTATTTTTGGGCGCTACAGGGATCTTGAGCTTAGGTAAAAGAAACATTGCTGCAGAGTAAGTGGAAGAAGCTAAAAACACAAAAGAGTATAGTTCAGAGAGAGAGAGAGAGAAGCAACCAGCTTAACCATAACGGTTATTTATCGAATAATAGTGATAACTACACAAGGAGAGCCTATACCAACATAACATACATTATTAAAGGTTAATACCTGAGGTAGAAAGGAAAACAGAGAGAGAGGAAAAAAACGGATCTCACCGCTCCCTGAAGCATGCACTGGTTGGGATTCCCAGGTGATGGTGGTAGCTCAGGGTCCTGAGTGCTGGAGACAGGCAGAGCTCCCAGCACAATCAGTCAGGAGATGGAGTCCCAGTGGAACTGATGAAGAGGTTGGGTCCATGCATCAGGACACTGACTGGAGGGTGAGTAGGATTTTTGTAGAGAAAATACAATGGTTCAAGGGAGAACACTAGATTTGTTTATAGATAAACTGATGACTCAAGGGTTTTCTTTAGGCTAGACAATAGGAGCTGATCACTCTTGGCTGTGGGTGGTTTTTTCTTCCAGGGAGCTCACAGTGCAACTAGGCTGCTTCAATATTTTGGATATCAATCAAGGATTTATTACTAGAGTTGGTCTGATAATTGCTGAGCTGGATGTGTACAGCTGTAGGTTCATTAACATCTGGAGCAGAGATCCCCCATGATGCAGTGCTTCTCTCCTTTTCTGGTCCCCGAGTTCAGTGCGGTTCTCTGTTCTCCATTCTGTAGGCAAATTGAGATGTCTCTCTGTCCCATCTTTCATGCAGATGAGGCTAAGGGAGTTGTCTCTGTTCTTCATTCTGTATGCTAATGGAGATGTCTTAATCTTGTGCCCCTTGTCAGGAGGGGTCTAGGTGTGTCTCCCAACTCCCTTCACTGCTCTCTGCAAGCCTCTTCTCTGATCAATTTTGGTTCAAGCAGAGACTGGTGTGTGTGTCAGGGGGTGTCTTTCAGGAGTCAGACATACTAGATACTGTGCCCTGGTTCCCCAAGAACACAGAGCTGACTGGTATCAAACCGCCATACTGGGTCAGAATAAAGATTCATCTAGCCCGGTATCCTGTCTTCTGACAAAAAGAAAAGGAGTACTTGTGGCACCTTAGAGACGAACAAATTTATTTGAGTATAAGCTTTCGTGAGCTACAGCTCACTTCATCGGATGTATTCAGTGGAAATTTTCCACTGAATGCATCCGATGAAGTGAGCTGTAGCTCATGAAAGCTTATGCTCAAACCACTGAATGCATCCGATGAAGTGAGAAAGCTTATGCTCGAATAAATTTGTTCGTCTCTAAGGTGCCACAAGTACTCCTTTTCTTTTTGTGATTACAGACTAACAAGGCTGCTACTCTGAAACCTGTCTTCTGACAGTGGCCAAGAATCACTAGCCCATCAGTGCTCTACAGGGTTTTGGCCAAAGGTGACCCAAGGCATCTCTCCCCCTACATCCCCTCAGATGCTGTACATTGTCCCCCTGCAGATCTTCCAGTTCCTGCTGGGCTGCAGCAGGAGCCCAATCTCATTAGCTAGGCAAAATCTCCTTTTCCAAGTCAAATATGTTCCCCCCCCAGTCAGATATTCAAGAGGCAATAAGGAATGGGGTTAGGCTCCAGACACTTGGGCTGTATCTGAGACTTCGGGGACATACTCCCATTTTTGTATTAATGCTGGTGCAAGCCTCAGCCTTGGACACCAACATCCATACTTGGAAGCACATTATACTGTCACTGCACTGGCTAGTCCAACCATCCTGACTGGTGAAGTTGATACTCTTATAAAAGTGCCGTCACCCCAATCATCCTAAGTAGAACATTTTACTCTATGGGTTATAGATATAGGAATGGGTAGCTAAAAGAATTACAGGATGCTTCTGGAGCTCCTTGCAGAAGGGAAATTTGGAAGTGGTTTAATTACCCCACTATGCAAGAAATTAATGGAAATATTTTAGAAACAGAAGATTTTCCATAAACATTTGCAATACATTAGCATTGTTTTCACTGGATTAACATGACTGTTTCGCTGGCAAATGTCATTACCCAATTGATGCTGTAGAGTTTTTAATAAATAAAAGCAGCCTTTATGTCTTCCTCCCCATCCCGCCACAAGCCTGCGACCACACAATCAGACACTTTCACAGTGGAAAGATCAAAGCATCAAAGGAGGACGTCAGAAGAATCATTTTATGTGGATTCTTGGGTTTTAGAGACACTTGCTAAGTTTTGGAGTTAAAAGAGAACAGCTCAGCTTAATGATGCAGTGAAATGTTGGAACGGCATGATCAAGGAGCCCAGCAGAAGGCCAGTGCACAGACATGTGTCAGAGGATATTATATTCCACATATTAGAAATCATTACCTCCTCACTGGGCCAGCAGCAGCAACATTCCGGATATCCCTACATTTGGAAGCACTCAGACATACTTGGGATACATTCAAGCCATTGGAATTATCACAAGGATAAATTTAGCCTGCTGTTAAAAAGCCACGGGATGCCTCATGGAGAACAATCTATTTTATAATAATGATACTTAGCACTTATTTAACATTCATATTTGTAAACATCAACCAATCTTCACAATGGCCCAGTGCGGGAGTTAAGAATTATTATTCCCATTCCATAGGTGGAGAAAGTGTCAGAGAGGTGAGGGGCCCAAGACCACATAACAAATCAATGGCAGAGTTAGGACTAAAACACAGGTCTCCCATCCCCCAGGTTTGTCTTCTTAGAATCATAGAATATCAGGGTTGAAAGGGACCTCAGGAGGTCATCTAGTCCAACCCCCTGCTCAAAGCAGGACCAATCCCCAATTAAATCATCCCAGCCAGGGCTTTGTCAAGCCTGACCTTAAAAACCACTAGCCAGTGCTGCCCCAATTCAGAAACAAACGTGTTTGAATCACCATTATGTTCTGTATTTCCCTCATTCCTGACTGGTGAGGATATTTGTGTGGATGCAGCACTTGTTCTCCCAGGAGTTCATCTTTTATTCTTGTAAGAGCTCACTTTACAACCCTCTGTGGGCTACCCAGACTGTGAGTCTGTGGGGCTACTCCCCCATTTAATCCCTTTCCAGAGCAGGTGGGGAACTGGTGAAGCTTAGCCCCATTCTTTACTCTCTGACTGGGGTAGCTGAGCTAGTGCCTGCAAGGCTGGGAGGAAAAGGGGGGCAGGAGGAATTTACTGTTGGTATCAGTCAGCAGTAAATTACTACCTGCTTGGAGCAGAGAGAAAGCAGGAAGGGAAGTGCATCTCTCTGTGTGTCTACACTGCAGCTGGAAGTGTCCCTCCCATTCTGGGTAGACACACATTCTAGCTCTGCTTGAGCTAGTGTGATAAAAACAGCCGTGTGTGGATGTTGTGGCAAGGGGGGTCATGCCCAGGCTAGCCCCCAGAGTACGAACCCACAGGCTTAGGCAGCCAGCCCATGCTTCCACATGCACCACAGTGTCCACACTGCCATTTTGAGTGTGCTCTCTTGAGCAGAGCTAGCATGTGTCTGTCTGGGATGGGCGGCATGTCCCCAGCTGCAGCGTAGTCATACCATCTGAGACACAATATCTCCCAGGGCTACTCCTGGGGTGGCACAGCTTATAGATCACTCCTTGCTCGAGACTGCCCCTAGTCACAGTCCACTCTTTCAGGTTAAGGTTAAGGATGCATCTCCCATCAATGCAATGAGTACAATCTAGGAAATCGCGACTTCACAAGACATTAGCCTCCAGCCACTCACAAGCCACCTGTCTTCACAAGCACGCATAACTACGCCCAGCCTCAGTCCCATCCCACAACAGACCTAAACCCACCCACAATGCATACATCCACGTGCTCCCAAGCAAACAGGTCACCTGGTGCTGAAAGGCTGGTGAAGACATAATTGCACTTTTCTGGAATCCCGTTTTGGGGCGGGGGGGGGGGGAAGAGGAGGGAAGGTCAGTGCTCTTTGTGAGAGGAAAAAAAGTGAACAACTAGAGTGGAATTACCCGGACCTGACCCTGGGAGATGTGGAGCAGCCTCAGCTCCCATTCATTTCAGTGGAAGTTGCATGTGCTCAGTGTGTCACAGGAGCAGACCTACAGAATATTTCTCTGATATAGCAGTTCAGAGGCACTAATCAGATTAGCGGTTGGGTTACTGGGCAGTAAAATGGTTTACTCTGTGAAGAATTGAGAAAAATGAGCTGAAGTAGAGAAATTCCAGTAATGGGCAGGACCCGTGGAGGTTTCACTTTTCCTTCGTGGTTGCTTCAGTTTATCCAGGGAACCACATCACATCACTGCAATGCAATAAATGGTCTCCCTTTGAGACCAGGGAAATGGATCAGGCGTATCTCTTTTATGTGCTTTATCATGGTTTGTTTTACGCACCAGCAAGGAGATATTTTCTAACCTCTTCGGGGCTGCTAGTTCCACCACAGCACTTCTAGCACAGAATTTTCCCTTGAGATTATTTAGTCCTGGGGTGTGGGGGTGGGGGGAGTGGCAGGAAAACCACACTGTATTTTTAGGAACTCGGAAGTATTGCTCCACTGGGGGCACAGTTTGCAATCAATCAAAGTGCCTGAGGTTTGCCTCTGGGAAAAGAGCAGGGGATTGAGAGAGATAGGGATAAACATTTTTGGTTGAACCAAAAATGAGTAGGGTTCATTGCAAGTCCAGATAGCCCTTTTCACCTCATAAAATGTATTGTGTTCTAACTTACCACTGAGAAGTTACCACGACAATGAGCATGACATTCGGGCCTAGGTGGACAGGTAGAAGAAAGGAGCCACTCCATAAAACACTGGGGAAGAATATTTATCGATGAGGAGGGAGGAAAATCCGCAAGGATGTCTACACTTTAATCTCCATAAAGCAACCTATGCATAGGATAGGGGCAGTGGGGAGGATGGTATTTAACTCAGGAGGCTCAGCTGAGCTGAATGAAGGTAGAACAGGCCTAAATGTGAGAATGAGAAGCAAGATCTGGAAAAAGGGGATACTCCTACTCACAAACTGACCCCTTATCCTATGGGATCAGATATGGGGCTAGGAAGGCCTCACCTCTACCAGTAACCCTAATTCTGTGCTCCTCCTGCACACGTTGGTGAACTCTCACACCCCTCCCCAAGGAGATAGGTAGGAAAATAGTATCCCTTCCATTTTACAGAGGGGGGTAACTGCATCCCGGAGGCTTAGGCCCAGAACTGTAAAGATATTTAGGCATTGTTCCACTCAGTGTTGCAAAGCCTAAGGGCCAGATATTGAAAGGGAGGCACTTAAAGATGCAGACAGGAGCATAAATGGTGCTTGATTTCAAATTAGGTACCTCACCACTTTTGAAGACCCAACTAGGTGCCCATCTGCATCTTTAGGCAGGTACCCACCTTAAAAAATTTGGCCCCAGCTGCCTTTGATGCCTAAATCCCATTGAAAGCCAATGGGGCTGAGGCTCCTAAGGGTCAGAGTTTTAAAAAGTATTTAGATGCCTGAAGATGCAGACATGCACCTAACACTCATTGCCTGGGCGCTTTTGAAAAGCCCAGGAAATGCCTTGAAAAAAATCTGTCTTTCAGGGTCTAATGCCCAGATAGTTAAAGGTATGTAGGCATTGCTGCACTCAGCTTATGCCTAGCTGATTTAGGGGCTTAAATCTCATTTTCAAGGGGGATTTAGGCACTTGGGATTTTTGCTCCAAAGTGCCTAAATCCCTTTTGAAACCGAGATTTAGTCTCCTTAGTCAGTCAGGGGTTGTGATGCTGAGCATAGCCTTGCCTAAGTATCTTTACATAGTGGGGCCTTAGGCCTTGAAAAGCTGAGTGGAGCACCTCCTAAATAGCTTTAAAAGTCTGGGCCTAATGCTCCAGCTTTGCAGAACACCCACAGCTCCCCACTGATTTCAGCTGGTGTCGTAGTTGCTCAGCACTTTTGAAAAAAAATCAGATCCTAATCATGACTTACTCAAGTCAAATGCGAAAGGTGGGGTGGAGCCAGGAGGAGAACCCAGCCCTCTGTTGTAACAAATGCGGCCACCAGGGGCTTTTGTTGCCTCCACAGCCTCCTGGTGGGGACTGGGGGATGGGGGAAACAGTGTACCCTTCCTCAGGGCCACCAGCAGGGGTTGGGCCCTGCCTCCCCTCTGGAGCCACAAACACTGGAGGAGCAGGCAGCCAGTGAGTTCCCCGCCTTCCCGGGGGCAGTGAGGCTCAGGCTTCAGCCCTGGAGTGGCGGGCAGCAGGCTCTGGTCATGGGGCTTCGGGTTTTGGCCCTGGACCCCGACCGCTCGGCAGTGGATGCTGGCCCTTGGCTCACCACTCCCTCCGCACATTGCCACTGGTTCCCACTTCCTCCATGGGCCCCCCCCAAATCCCCCAATCCCTCCCCCCCCACACACACACAATTACCCAGCTGTCTCCCGACTCACCTCCCCATCCAGGGCTTAATTTGACCCCTGGCTTGGCAGGCCTGAATAAGGCTGCTGTGAAAATTGATATTTGTACTTTTGTTAATATCACTTCACAGCCTCCCAGCTTGCTAGTAAGTCTGCTGTGAAAAGTGATATTAATAAACATATAAATATCAATTGTTGAGCAGCAGACTTATTAGCTAGCAAGTCGTTTAAAAAAAGCAACCAAAAAGCAAAAGACACACCACCAACAAAAGACGAGAACGTGCAATACACCTTATTTGTGTTTCTATTCTGTTTAGGTCCAGTAAAAAATAGAAACCACTGTACATTCTTTTAATGATTGAGTTTGCAAAAAAACCCAACCTTCTCTACATACATAAATTACAATGATTTGGACACGTATATGTCCATATTTGTTTTTCCTAAAGTTAATTAAGTATTTTAGGTAAAATTGTCAGAGAAGCCAGAAGCAAGAGTTGATGGCCACACTCTGAGGTCACCAAAAAATTTGTCGAGAACCCCTGTACTAAAGTCTCATCCACTAGACCACAGCTCCTCAGGAAGAGCTGCTTCATATCTATGAACTTAGTTATGCTACCTGTAAAATGCGGGTCCCCAGCTCTGCCAGGTACTTTAAGATCTAAAAGGGGTAAAAGTACTATGCTATTACTAGCCGTCTTTTGCAGCTTGGAAATCTTACACGTAGGAGGGCTGATTAGCTAGCACTGTGGGCTAGCAAGCTAAGCCTTTGCCCATGAGCCAATAGTCCTGGCTCTGACACTTTAATTTCAGGGTCTATCACATAACTCTTGCGTGCCCAGTGTATTAATCCTGTTGAAAACCCAAAGGATAAATTTCGTTCCAGTTGTTGAATGGAACAAGGGCACCTACAAACAGATGCTTTGTTGTATGGTAATTGCATGTCTTTTAGAACTTGGACTACTGAGAAATAAAAGAGTTCAGTTAGACAGCAAGGGTTCCAAACTGGCATGGTTTTGCTAAACAAGAAAACAGCTTGGCGCAGTTAACATTATCTGCGAGTCGATCCTTCCTGAAGTTATTTTTAACATTTTGTTAAAAGGGGATAATGTGCGGCTAAGAATAAAGATTCTAGGGGTGGGAGCATGTTAATTATCACTAGCCCCCTACCAAGATAGCAAGCACGTTACAAGTCTCCTTGTAATTAGCTTATAAAATTACTCAGCACTCATGGGTAGCTGACTATTACAAACCAGAAACCTTAATCGTCTCTTAAAATCAGTTCTTTGTATGGAACAAACACAGGTTTTGATCTGCATGTTGGTTTTCCTTATTATTTACATTACAGTAATGCCTAGGAACCCCTATCAAGGATCAGGCCCTCACTATGCTATGCTCTATACACACAAATAAGAATGGTGACAGAGAGTCCCTGCCCCAGACAGTTTACACTGATCTACACTTAAAGTGTCCTGGTCGACACTTAAAGTTTAGGTCAACTGAGCTATATCACTCAGGGTTGTGAAAAATTTCACGCCCTGAGCACCATAGTAAGTTTAACCTCACCCGCAGTGTAGACGCGGAATCGGTCGACCTAGCTACCGCCCCTCAAAGAGGCGGATTATCTATACTGACATAAAAACCCCTTCCGCTAATGTAAGAAGCTACTACAGACACACGGCTGCAGCACCAAAGCTGTAGTGCAGACATATCCTTAATGTCCGATAGGATGCCAGAGGTGGAAATATTGCTTAGAGCTATTCTGGCCTCTTGGCTAATTTTATATCTCGGCGGGTACAAAAGGGGCTCTTTCAGTCTGCTAAAGTGAAAGAGCTTTACCTGGGTAGAGAAGGGGTTCTGTTCATACATACAGTGCAGATGCTGGACAAGATGGTTTAAATTATTGATTAACTACAAGCTACAAGTAGTTATCAAGTGCAGCCACCTTGCCACCTCCCTGCACCTCTCATAGTTTGAAGGGATTGTCTACACTACAAGCAGCACAGCTGCGGGCACTGAATTCTGAATTCCACAGGTGTGTTGCTGTAGGGTAGGCTCTTGCTACAGCAACGGAAGGGGATTTTCCATTGCTGCAGTAAATCCACCCCCTCAAGAGTCGGTAGCTAGGTAGAATTTTTCCGTTGACCTAGCTGCATCCCCAGTGAGGGTTAGGTCGACCTAACTACATTGCATAGAGTGCAAATTTTTTCACAGCTCTGAGTGATGGATGGCTGTAGTGCTTCAGTGTAAACACTCACTCCAACGACAAGAGGGGTTCTCCCATGGGTGTAGTTCATCCACCTCTCCGAGAGGTGGTAGCTAGTTAGGCAGAAGAATTCTTCCATTGACCTAGCGCTGTCTACACCAGGAGTTAGGTCGGCTTACCTGTGTCACTCAGAGGGGGTGGATTTAACTTTTGAGTGTAGACCTGGCTGTAGCTAGGTCAATCTAAGATTTAGATGCAGACCACTCCTCATGCATTGCCACAAATTACATCCACTTGCCACAGGTTGGCAGTCTGATCAACATGCACTTCTCAGACAAAAGGGCTCTGTTCGGTGAGGTTCTGCACCGCCCTAAGTCTTTGAGCTTTGCTCCTCTTATTAAAATGAGCCAACTCAGTGCATAACAAGACCTCACTCAGCCCAGGCTGTACTTTGTTTTGCTGGCAAATAATTTGTTATCAGCATTTCCAGTGCAAGCTTCTAAGCTCACCTGTAATCAGGTGAAAAAATAACTGAGCTGTTCACTTCATATCAGGAAGCAGTAATTACTGTAGGCACCAGAAAGTCTGACTGTGGGTCAGTAACTGGTAGTTGTGAATGCAAGCAGCTATCATTTGGGTTTGTTATGGGTTGTGCAGCTTTGCCAAATAACACTGCCTGATTGTGGCTTTGCGATACATGAACAGGTTTGTGGCATCAGAGCCCATTTTATAGAGCTCATCCTCCACATTGGTGTTGGAACTCACTGTGTTACTTATCCAGGGAGGACCTTACGTGTTAACATTATCTGATAGGGACCTCCTTCTGTGGTCAATACATTACAGTGTGAGGACTGATGCCAACTGCTATAATGAAGGCTGCATAACTGTTTCCAGTCTAACCCCCTGTTTTCAGTCACTAATAGCATTCTGAAACTTTTACCATTCAGAATACAATCATCCAGTTTGGGTCTTTTCCCCAAAGTAACCTATTTTTTTGAAAATATGAGCAAAAAAGGTAAGACTGGAAACCACAAAAACGTCCTATAATAAACAAAATCTTTAGTGGCAAACTTTTTTGGGATCAGCTCAGTAACTGAAATGTTTGGGGGTAGATAGTTGAAGTTTAGCAGGGTGCTAGCCCTCCTTGAGGCTATCTGACTTAAGAGCTTTGCAATGTAATTTAGTTTACATTCAAGCTAATTATGGCACTGTGAAAATCTCATGCCACACAAGTACACTTTGTATGGGGCTAAGGAAGGCTGCACTGCACATGTACATGTGACCAATTTATTTGTGCAGTGGAAATATACTGAGGTGTGAAGAGATATGGGAGGGTTCCTGGGTAAGGCACAAAGGGTACAATTTTCAAAAACACCTAAATGACTTAGGAGACTATGTCCCATTTTCATAAATGACTTAAGGTATTTAGGTGCCTAGCTGCCTCTAAGTTCCTAAATCCACTATTTAGACACCCCTGACATTTTCAAAACTGCCCCTCTGCTGCTGCCTAACCCCATTGGTGCCGATGTTTTTGCCAGTGGGCATGTGCACAGATGCCTAAGGCCACATCTATACTATGGGTGCTACAGCGCTGTAGCCAAGCTGCTGTAGTGTAGATGCTTCCTACAGTGACAGAAGGGGCTGTACTACAGTGACAGTCACTGTGGGTAATCCACCTCTCCCAGCGGCAGTAGCTAGGTTGACAGAAGCGTTCTTCCATTGACCTGGCAGTGTCCACACCAGGGGTAAGGTCAGCTTAGCTACAAAGTAGCTATTTTTAAAAAAAGCTATGTTGATCTAAATTTTAAGTGTAGACCAGGCATAAGTCCTGATGCCCCCCTGAGCTTAATGAGCTACTCAGAACTGTAGCTCAAGCTGTACCCAGCATGGCTCAGCTGTGCCATCTCTGTTACTGTGGCTATGCCACTATTTATACTTGAGGCAGCTCTCATCGAGTTACCATAAGTGTGTGTACACGAGGCAGGAAATCACACTCCTACCTCAGAGTATAGATGTAGCCTAGTTACAAACCCTTAAGACCCAGACTAAGGAACTATACTCCCTTAATCAATGCAGTGGTATCAGTGGCCATGGGACATCCAGTTTCACAAGTAACGAACACAGCAGGAGAGTACCGCCTCTCCACACCAAAGAGTTAATTTCCTGGATATACCTGGGAAGGTGGAACCATCTGTCAAGAACCCAACTTGTCCTTTGCAAGTGAGTCCATTTATGCATCTTCCCCTTTTTGCACAAATCTTCTATGCTTGTGATAAGTGTTAGCATCATAGAAGCTAGGAGGATTGAATTCTCTGCAGAGAACACAAACAAAACCAACACCACCAGGGAACTTCCTGAATAACACCTGGAAAGGAATGAGGAAACATCACTTATTTTCTTAACTCCCTGGACCTCGTTCAAGTACTCAGGATATCGGTTAAACTATAATCCAGGGCAAATTACCTTGAAAAGAATGATTGTCACACAAACAGAGCTGTGGTAGAGCTCTCCCTCTGGCTGGACACTCCACAGACTGAGGTGTTTGGAGCCTACTTCTCTGGGCCAAATGTGCTTGTAAAGCCTCTGGAGTCTGAACTCCATTCTTGGTTGGGGGGGGTCTCTGGGCTCACTCTTGGGGTACAGATCCTCTCTCTAGTACCCCCTTCTGAGAGCTGGGGCCTTGGGATCCTACAGCCTATCTCCTGGGACTAGTTCACCCTCCCCCAGAACTCCAACCATGTGGATGATTAGGAGTCATAGGTTAACTTTTCAGAGGCACTGAGAGAGACAGACTTTGCACAGGATCCTAAACACCATTACTGTTTACTTAGCAGCATGAGCGATAGACAGATCTAGACAAAGTAATAAACATACCTACCTGCTTTTTCCCTGCCTCAGGTTCCTCACTCCTCTGGAGAGTTCATTGGGCTTGGACAGAGTCCTCTGAGGGATCCAGGATCCTTCTCCTACAGTTCATGATTCCTCTTCCTAAACATGGAGCTTCTGTAGGCCAACTAGCTTTCTCTAACCTTGGCTAGTCCTGGAGTTAAATCAGGCCCCCTGGCTGCACAAACCTGCCTGTTTCTTCCCCTGTCTCATCCAAAGTTTCCTGTGTGGCTCTGTGAACTTTTCCCTGTGATTTTTCAAGGCTAGCATCAATACTTTTGTTTCTTTGTGCTACTGCTAGAAATTTTCCATTCCCCGCTTTTGCAGCCCCCTGCAGAGAAACTTGATCCAACTGGTTTCCTTAGGCCTCACCCAGCCTATTGTCCCAACGTGCTTTCACCTGAATAGATAACCATTTAAGGTACACCAGTGACCTATATCTGGTCTTGCAGAGATGTGCTATAGCCCTGGTCATCAAATGCTAGATTCCACATCCACAGAGAGACATTCCATGATCCAACAATTTAACAATAACAACATAAATTGTATGTAGTCAGATTCCCCAGATCATCAGTGAGTCATCCCTCCAACCCTTGTCTCAATAATAGAAATTTGTTTCCTTGGTGGGAGCACAACATTACTCAGATTAATATGCAAAGTAGCTTGAATTATTTAGGACTCCATTTATGGTGCTAGGGAAACCACAAGGTGTTGCCTTTAGTTAAAGGGACTTTGACTGAGTTATGGAGAAGACAGTACCTGAATGATTTCATCATTCTACAATAATCTCAACACTCAACTTCCCAAAGCTTGACTCCTAACTGAGCAGCATATAGGCCCAAACCCTTCAATAATCAGCTAGGTCAAACAGAACAGGCCCAACCTCCTGGCAGCAATTCTGAAAAATGCAAAAGAGTATTTTCCAGTCCAGTGACATAATTAAAAATACCAAGTGAATGGAATCAGCCAGAGAGTTAGTTAATGATTAAAAAATTAACTTCAAAGAGACATTTTGTCGAGTCAGATAAACAAAAATAAGGGTCACAAGGTAGAAAATAATTCACTGTGTGGTGAGTCTTGTTTTGATGAAAGTCTCTGGGAAGTGATGCTCCTCCCACACTGATTCAATGCCAGCAGTGCTTCTATGACCAGCAGGGTGCATAGGACAGGTTGGGATCCTCTTGAAAGAATCTCAGTTTGGAATTGGGGTATTGCAGGGGTGGGAGGCTGTGTTTCCCAGACAAAGTCTGGGCAGGGTTCTGGTAAGTCATTGCAGTACTGTGGCCCCAGTCCTGGAAGTTAGGAACCTAAATATCTTTAGGTATTCTCACCATAAATACTCACCAGCAACCACACACCACACAACAGAACCACAAACCCATGAACCTATCCTTGCAACAAAGCCCGTTGCCAACTGTGTCCACATATCTATTCAGTGAACACCACCATAGGGCTTAATCTCATCAGCCACACTATCAGAGGCTTGTTCACCTGCACATCTACCAATGTGATATATGCCATCGTGTGCCAGCAATGCCCCTCTGCCATGTACATTGGTCAAACTGGACAGTCTCTACGTAAAAGAATAAATGGACACAAATCAGATGTCAAGAATTATAACATTCATAAACCAGTCGGAGAACACTTCAATCTCTCTGGTCACTCGATTACAGACCTAAAGGTTGCAATATTACAACAAAAAGACTTCAAAAACAGACTCCAACTAGAGACTGCTGAATTGGAATTAATTTGCAAACTGGATACAATTAACTTAGGCTTGAATAGAGACTGGGAGTGGATGGGTCATTACACAAAGTAAAAATATTTCCCCATGTTTATCCCCCACGCGCCCCCCCTCCACTGCTCCTCAGACGTTCCTGTTAACTGCTGGAAATGGCACACCTTGATTATCACTACAAAGGTTTTCTTTCCCCTCCCCCTCACCCCCCCCCCACCCCGCTCTCCTGCTGGTAATAGCTCATCTTAAGTGATCGCTCTGGTTACAGTGTGTATGGTAACACCCATTGTTCCATGTTCTATATGTATATAAATCTCCCCACTGTATTTTCCACTGAATGCATCCAATGAAGTGAGCTGTAGCTCATGAAAGCTTATGCTCAAATAAATTGGTTAGTCTCTAAGGTGCCACTAGTACGCCTTTTCTTTTTGCTAAATATCTTTGAGGCTCTGGGCCTGTGTGATCACTGGACACCGGAGGGATCTTCACATTACTTTGGCACCTGGAGTGCTTATTGTGATGAACAGTTTGGAAGACCAAGGTTAGGACCATGTGGGGAGTTGTCTCCCAGGCCTCTCACATCAGTATGGTGCCTGAGGTGCTACCATGACCAGCATTTTGGTTTGTCCAGCACCCCTAGTCTTTCCCTACAGGATACAAGTAACTGAGTCAGTAGAAGTAACTATAGCACAGTTCCCAATCTGGGACCCACAATCTCAGGTAATGTCACCCAAGAAGCCGAGAGGAGAAGGGCCTGTTCATCTAGGATTCAGGCTGGGACTGTTTTTTTAATCCCTCTCCATCCCAAGACGGCAGGGGACTATAGTGTAGGAAATTCCCCTCCATTTCTCCCATCTGCCTTTAAGGCTCCCCCTCTAAAGCAGCCATAATTCTTTCAGGCCAGGAGAACTAGATGGGATTCCCTTGCACTGACGCAGCACACCAGTGCTGCATCTTTACTGGCCAGAGGGTTTGCTCAGTAGTGGTGAGCTGCTCACCTTAGTCCGCGGTCACTAAACATGCTGCCTTCACAGCACTTCCAGCCCCCTGCAGTAATTCCTATTTCCTAGTTAGGGTTGCCAATTGTCTAATCCAGGGATGGCCAACCTATGGCTCCAGAGCCACATGTGGCTCTTCAGAAGTTCACATGCCGCTCCTTGTATAGGGACCTACTCCGGGCTGGATCTACAGGCGCCAGCTTTCCAGTGTGCCGGGGGGTGCTCAACCCCTGAGTCACTGCTCAACCCCTGCCTCTGCCATCAGTCATTATACTAAAAAAAAAAAAAAAAAATTAATAGAACTGCAATTTGTGTTTCTTACATATACCAGATAATTCCACCTGTATTCTATATTTTCAGAAAACTGTTTTTTTTAAATGCACAAAAAAGAAAAAAATTGCTTTTATATGAACATTACTCACTTTCTGAGGCTGAAGTGAAATTTGAGATGCATTAAAACACGAATCCCATATAGGTCGTTGAGTAACCTCTGTACACCAGAAGCAGTTTAATGGAGTATGTTTAGCTATGTAAATTTAAAGCGCATTCAAAAATCAACCACAAAGGGTGTGGGGGCCAGGGGGGTTTGCGCACATGGAATAAGTGACACGGATATTTTCAGTGAAACGTAGTCAATAGTTATTATATGTTTTTATTTTTTCACAAACTGTAAAAGCTAAAACGCTGTAAAGAGGCAAATTCCACATTTTTCCCATGGCAAATGGATTTCTAGGATCCCGGGTGATAAAATAGGAGACAGTGTACATGAATAGGGAAAGCAGAGACAGGGAGGGAAGAGGTGGGGTTAGTGGAATGGAAGTCTGGCATTCTTTGAGCCATCTCACCATTTTTATCCAAACGCATCTAGAAATGGGCTCCAAATTTCTTCAAATTCATATAATTGCTCGCTGTGGTAATGAGCTACTCTTTCTGTGACTGTCCAGAGGCACCAACTCCTTGGGTGCTCTAGGGCTGGAGCACCCACAGAAAAAAATAGTGGGTGTTCAGCACCCACTGGCAGCCCGACCAATCAGCTCCTCCCCCTCCCAGTGTCTCCTACCCACCAGTGACCAGCTGTTCGGCGATGTGCGGGAGGTGCTGTGGGGGAGGGGTGGAGTGGGGGCAGGACCTGGGGCGGAGTGAGGGTCAAGGATCCCTGAGGAAATTACAAAGTCGGCACCTCTGCTGTTAATGCCAAATACCACTAGGTCCAGATACCGCTGTTCTATTCTGGGCAGAGGCCTACTCCTCCAGTTTTGTAAAACCAGGCACTTGGTGATCACTGCAGCTCTCAAGATACAAAGTCTCTGTGGTGGCATTAAGCCCAGGTAACCAAGGGCATAATTTTCAGCTGAGGTTTTGGTTGCTGCAGCTGAGCCCTGTTTTAACTTTTGTGGCCACTTCTTTCCACAGCTGCCTGACTGTTGGACAGTCCCATAGCATGTGCACCAGGGTCCTTTTTCCTTTGTTCCATCCAGCACCAACACACACCAGAGGATAAAGCTGCCACCGTGTTTAACTTCTGTGGTGTCCAATACATGCTGAATCAACTCTTTTGTATCAAGTGCAGCCTGAGATCCACAAAAGCACTTTTACCATAACATAATATGCTCTGCCATTGGGATTCTTCTAAGGGCTGTGCTTAATTCTCCTCCCAGGCTTTCACAAAGAACTGCAGGTGATGGAGTGCCTCTTCATTAACAAAGTATCTTTAGTGGCCATGGGCCTGGGGAGTTTAAAGCGGGAGAACGGAAAGTGATTTTGAAAATGATGAACAACCTCTTCCCTGCCTACTGTTCCAATGAACAGTGTTTTCTGTCCCTCGTTTCTCACGCTTTGGAATCCCTGAGGCCAGGAACAATAAGAAAATGGGATAACAGCAGGCCCGAATCTGACAGTGATGAACTAGGTGACGAGGAATGAGAGGTATGTTTATGGCATTTACTATGGGAACTATTCAAAGGGGATCCAGGAATGTCACTGGCTTTTGTCTTCAGCTGGACAATGCTGTCAGCCTTTTCCTTCCCCACTCAGATAACTTCTAAAGCCTTCAAGAGGTCAGGGTGAACCAGACCTAGCCACTGCCAAATGAACTTTAATGAGCTCTGCCATAGTCCTGGCTTCACCTGCTTCTGATCTGATGGCTGTACAGCTGATGGCTTCACGCAAGGCAAAGCATCCTGCTCCTGTTCAGGAGGTACAGGATGTGGGAGAACTGGATGCATCATGGCTTCAGCCAGGAAAGGGGTGTTGTGGTGCTGACTCTTTGGCTGGGAGTACCCATTCTGAGGAGAGAGGAGGGTCTGCCCTTGCAAAATAGAATTTATGCTAGGGGTTGGAGGTTTTTAACAGGGATTTCCGCCAACCACAATTATAGGGAGGGGGCCTGTAGCCACCAGGTAAAGGGGAAAAGGTGTCAGTAAGTTGAGAGGGAGGAGTCTAAAGTTTCAGGTGCCCCCCATCCAGTGGGTCCTTTGTATCCCTGCATATCTGTCATAGGTTCTATGGCAGGGGTTCTGAAACTGGGGGTTGGGACCCCTCAGGGGGTCATGAGGTTATTATGTGGGGGTTGCAAGCTGTCAGCCTCCAAAGCCCACTTTGCCTCCAGTATTTATAATGGTGTTAAATATATAAAAAAGTTTTGTTTTTAATTCATAAGGGGGGTCACACTCAAAGGCTTACTATGTGAAAAAGGTCACCAGTACAAAAGTTTGAGAATCACTGTTCTTTGGTAGTCTCCAGTGCAGCCCTGTAAGTCGTTCACTTAAATGTAAATGCAGTGAATGTTGTACAGCTGTCTGCATGCTCCTTGCCTCTTCCACCAGCTCACTCATCCCCCTGCCCAGGTAGCCACCTGTTCACTCAACTGGCCTCCCACCCCTCTGTTCATCAACCTGTTCACTCACCCACCCACTTACAGTAAACCAAAAAAGTCACTCTTAACCCCAAACCAGATTGTTTGCAAGGGTTTAAACACATCAGTTTAGATTCACACCTTGGGGCTGATTCTCACCTACACTAAGGCCGCTTGACTCTGCTCTGACAGTCTGAGAATCAGATGCTTCTAGTTAAACTGGTGCAAACCTGTGCATAGACAAATACCTCATTAAGACTATTTTCTCCTGCACTGCCCCTGCCTGTCCTCTCCCTGGCACTTTTCACCAGCACTAGAGCTGTGTTGACAATATTGATACATAAGTGCACCAGCAAACCAAAGATATTGACTTGTGCACTCTCCTGCATATACTAGGGAAATGAACTGTTAACAATAGGGTTAAAAACAGTTTGGCCTCTAATAGGGGCAAAACCATTATCATTATGAAGAGTATGGTTGACCTCTGGTAGAAGGAAGTGTCCATATTCTGCATCTGAAGCTGCTATCTGAATACATTCTCTTTCCTCTATCCGCTACCATATCATGGAACCATCATCAATGCATCTTCCTTATCTATACAGAAAAATTCAAAGGCCTTCTTGTCCTCACTGAGGGTTTTTCCCTGTAAGATAAGCCCACATTTAAAAAAAAAACCCAGTGGCAAAACTTTCCACAAAGCACACAGAAAACCCATTCCACCCACAAGCAACAATCAACCATCTTTAAGTTTCCAAAATCACAGCTCAGCTGTACAATAGCATGGGTGAATCATTATTTGGGTAATAAGAAAAGGAGTACTTGTGGCACCTTAGAGACTAACCAATTTATTTGAGCATAAGCTTTCGTGAGCTACAGCTCACTTCATCGGATGCAGTGAGCTGTAGCTCACGAAAGCTTAAGCTCAAATAAATTTGTTAGTCTCTAAGGTGCCACAAGTCCTCCTCTTCTTCTTTTTTTAGTAATATGACAGTGTAGGTGCAGCCTTCATTAAAGCAATTTACACCACTTAAGGATCTGGCCTGTTCACTTCAATTTCACACCAACTGAGGATCTGGCTTGTATGTTTAAGATCATTTTCCTATGTTACTCTTTAGACCCTTTTTCAAAGTATGCAAATTCCATCTGTGAACTGCCTCACAGATAGATCTGGCTTGTTTAAGAGTTTTTAAATGGGGAAATGGTTACATTGATGTTTGACTTCCTGCTTTTTTCTTAAACTTAGGCTTTGTTTATAGTCAATGCAGTATTTAAACTAGTCCCTGCTGATATCATCTCAAGAATGTAAGAAGCACTTTACCTTTAAAGTCACTTCAAAAGGACAGCACTCCAAGTTGCAAGGCAATTGAGAGAAGTGATAACAGTATCAGATGAGCTCCATGTTGTCTGCTGATGCCTAGAGGATTGGGTTAGTGTAATTTAGTTCAAAAATTCCCAAGTCAGCAGAAACCAAACAGAAAAAAAACATCAAAAAGTTCTGGGTTAAAAGTGGTAGGAAAGAGTTTTAATATGTTAAACGTAGCTGAGGCCTGAAGTTTGCATTTTGGGTTGGGCCAAAAGAAAGTTTTACAACACTTAGTATTAAAATATTGCTTTTGAGCTTTTAACATTTTGTAAAGAAAATAATTGGCTTGGATTGAAGCCTTCCCCTGGAGCATTTGCAAACTAAACATTGTGGCATTGGGTAAGTGCCTGAAAACCAAAACATGACAGTGACCTAAAACAAAAGCGAAAATGACTGGTATATTTCCACTGATGTAGAAAGAAAAACAACATAACTGGTAAAAATAATAAAATGAAAGTGAGATTTTTAATATTTCCAGGACCAATAAAAGCTCTGCTGATGGACAAGTGTGAGCAAAAGCTGAATATGATTCTGTCTAGATCCCTGCTTGGTCACTGATAATTCTAGAGGTTTGTTTATGCATTATTTGCCACTGGTACTGTTTTGTACCAATCTTTAGGACTCCCTATCTATGCATATGTAGGCTAGATAGACCTTAACATCAGCTGCCTGCTGAAGTTTCTGGTGCACTCTTATTTTTACAGCATTGAAACAGGTGGAAACTAGATTACCATCTCAGACACTGGCAGCCATGCAAATGTCTCTGTTTCTTCTCAGCAGATGGTTGGCTACTGTAACTAATAGGAGACAATACCCCGTTTAATTGATTGTGTGGGAGTTTATGGTTTATAGGAATAGTGTCCCTAGCCTCTGTTTGTCAGAGGGTGGAGATGGATGGCAGGAGAGAGATCACTAGACCATTACCTGTTAGGTTCACTCCCTCTGGGGCACTTGGCATTGGCTATTGTTGGTAGACAGGATGCTGGGCTGGATGGACCTTTGGTCTGACCCAGTATGGCCATTCTTATGTTCTGCTAATAATACTCAGCAGCCCTTATATAGTGTTTTAGAGATCTCTGACCACCCCCGCCCCCCAAACACTTAACTAATGAATCCCTAGAACTCCACCATTAGGTAAAAAGAAAAGGAGTACTTGTGGCACCTTAGAGACTAACCAATTTATTTGAGCATGAGCTTTCGTGAGCTCATGCTCAAATAAATTGGTTAGTCTCTAAGGTGCCACAAGTACTCCTTTTCTTTTTGCGAATACAGACTAACACGGCTGTTACTCTGAAACCCACCATTAGGTAGAGAAGTAAGAATTAACTCCATTTTACATAATGAGAAGTTGAGACACAGAGGTTAAGGGACTTGCCCAAGGCCATAAACTGAGGTCTGGGCTAGTCTTAAAAGTGTTACAGGCATAGCTACATCAGTTAGTAGTATGAAAAAAAAAAATCACACCCGTAAGCAACATTGCTATGCTCACAAAACTCTCATGTAGATGTAGTATAGCTTACTTTGTTTAGAGACCTGTTACAAACTATCCTGGCAAAAGCATTCTGTTGCTGTATAAACAGTGCCTCCACTAGGAGGGTAGCTGATATTGTAGACTGGCAAACCCTTTCTGATGAAGATAAGGCCTGAGTCAATTGCAGAGCTGGTACTGAAACACAGGGATTCCTAGCACACGGTCCTGTGTTCCATCTGCTGGACTTCATTGTCTCCCCCATACATGATATGAATTGCATTTGATATGGTGTGTAAATTTGGGTGGGATTTGCAAAGAGAAATCAATGGGTGTTAGGTGCCTACATATCTTTGTGAATCCAACCCTGTGTGTCTAATTATCCTGTGTGTATAATTTCAAATAATACCCAGCATATGCCTGATGAGAAACATTTCTCACTCACAAGAACTTCCAGAACACTACAGGGAGTAGGGTTGCTGCCTGTCCATGTTTTCCCAGGATCATCCCTTTTTCTGAGGTATCTGTCCTGGGAAATCTGAAAGGGTGCTCAGTCTGCACTGGCAGTTGGCCAGTTTTGTGGGTTCAGGATCATCCCAGATGTCTCCCTTTTCTGGTACTACAGAGGTGGCGACTCTAAAGTTTAAAAATGTGCTCTAAATAAAACAAATCTTATGTCTGGTAATGAGCGGACCTCTTGTTACTGACTTGAGGTCAGCAGGTGTGTCTGTTAGTGAGAGCAACTCAACACATCATACAATGCTGTTCTTGTCTCAAACAGGTGTAAGGTCAGTAACCTCAGATTCTCCTGCTTAATCAGCTTGGCATTGCTGAGCATTTGATACGGGAGGGCAAGGATACAAGACTCAGCGCCAATTGGTGCATTCTGACAGCTCCCCTTTGACTGATGAGCAAACAGTATAGAAGGATGTGGATAGACAAAGTTGCTTACCTAGCCACATAGTGCCGAACATCACTACCCTCTGTTTTCCATTTGAGTCATGAGGCATGATGGACCAGCACAACTGTTTGAACTGGATGCTGGCAGCTAACTCCATTATGCCTAGCCAGATTAACGTGTAGTGTAACTACAGTGAGTGTACTCAGTGGAATTACACCAAAGATGAATTTAGCCCACTGTGCCTTGGCAACAGTTCTATGTCTGTTAAAATATTTGGGGTACTTCACTCCTAGTTCACCAGAATGACTCTTCCACCCATCTAAGGTTCTGATATGGCCCTGGGACTGAAGGCACCCCCGTATTCACACCCTGTTCCACAGGCGTGCGCAACACATTACATTAGGGTGTGCACCCAGGGAGCCCCACCCTAGCCCCACCCCATCCACTCCCTCCCACTTTCCGCCCCCTGACTGCCCCCCTCAAAACCTCCAACCCCTCCTGCGCCTTGTCCCCTGACTGTCCCTTCCTGGGACCCTGCCCTAACTGCCCCCCAGGACTCCACCCCCAGCTAAGTCTCCCTGCTCCTTGTCCCCTGACTGCCCCTTCCTGAGACACCCCCCCCGTAACTGCCTCCCTAGGACCCTACCCCCTACCTGTCCCCTGACTGCCCCGACCCTTATCCACATCTCCACCCTCAGACAGACCCCTGGGTCTCCCACACCTATCCAACTGCTCCCTGTCCCCTGAAAGGACCCCCAGAACTCTCGACGCATCCAACTCCCCCTGCTCCCTGCCTGCCCCGACCCCTCTCAACACCCCCCCCCACACAGTCTCCCCCCAGAACCCCTGACCCATCCAACCCCCTCCCCCTGGCTCCTTATCCCCTGACAACCCCCTCCAGAGACCCCATAATCACCCCCCAGGACTCCACCAACTATCCAACCCCCCCTGTCCCAACTGCCCCACCCCCTAGCCACACCCCTGCCCGCTGACAGGCCCCCTGGGACTCCCACGCCCTATCCAACGCCCCTGTTCCCTGTCTGCCCCTGAGACCCTCTGGCCTGTATCCAACCTGCCCAGACCCCTTACCACAGCGCCGCTCAGAACAGAGTCCCCACCAAATCCCACCCTGTCAGGGTTCCCTCCCCACTCTGAACTCTAGGGTACAGACATGGGGACCCGCATGAAAGACCCCCAAAGTTTATTCTACCAGCTTAGGTTAAAAACTCCCCAGGCATAAATTCTCCCTTGTACCTTGGGTTTAAGTAACGCTGCCACCACCAAGTGATTTTAACAAAGAACGAGGGAAAAGGACCATTTGGAGTTCCTCTTCCCCCAGCAATCCCCCCAAGCCCTTACACCCCCTTTCCTGGGGAGGCTTGAGAATAATATGCTAACCAATTGGTTACAAAATGTTCAAAGACCCAAACCTGGGTCTTGGAACAATGGAAAAAATCAGTCAGGTTCTTAAAAGAAGGATTTTATTTAAAGAAAAGGTAAAAGAATCACCTCTGAAAAATCAGGATGGTAAATACTGTACAGGGTAATCAGATTCAAAACACAGAGGATTCCCCTCTAGGCAAAACTTTAAAGTTACAAAAAAACGGGATAAACCTCCCTCTAGCAAAGGGAAAATTCACAAGTTGAAAACAAAAGGTAATCTAACGTGCCTTGCCTTATTTACTTACCCTTTTTGCAATATCAGAGACTTGTACAGGATGGTTTATAGGAGAAGGAGTTTTTTTTGATATGATACTTTTCTGCTTTCCCCAGAGAACACACCACAAAGCCTTCCCCAAGATTTGAAATGGACCATCTTTCTCCATTGGTCCCTTTGGTCAGGTGTCAACCAGGTTATTTGAGCTTCTTAACCCCTTACAGGTAAGGAGGGATTCTAGGCTACCCTTACCTGTATGGTTATGACACACCCCCTGGACATCCCCTTGACCAATGATGTGATGGCACTTACGGGGCGGGCACACAGAGTGCCAACCAAGCTGGAGCGCAGCGGTGGAAGAGCGCTGTGACTGACGTAAGTCAACAAAGGTCACGTGTCGCGCTGGGGAGGCGGCGATTGGCTGGGTGGCTCCGGGCGGCCGGGGGGGTTACGGTAGCAGGGTGGGGTTCGCTGTGTGACACAATTACAACAACTTTGTGCAGCTGTTGGGGAAGTTTGTACAGGCAACAAATACATCTGCACAGGCGGGCGGCAGGGTCCCTGTCACCAGGGGTGGAAGGTTTGTAGAAATGTTGGTGGTGCCCAGAACCTGCCCCTGCCCAAACTCCGCCCCAACAAACTCTGCCCTCCACGTGCCCAAGGATCTGGGAGGGCGTTTGGGTGGGGGAGGTCTGGAGTGCAGGCCCTAGGCTGGGGCAGGGGTTGGGGTGCAGGGTGCAGGCTCTGGGAGGGAGTTTGGTGATGGGAGGGGGTGCAGAGGTGGGGATGTGGGGTGAGGGCTGTGGGGTGTGGCTGCAGATGAGGGGTTTGAGTGTGGGAGGGGCTCAGGGCGAAAGTAGGAGTGTGGGGGGTGAGGGCTCTGTCTGGGTCTGGAGATGAGGGGTTTGTGGTGTTGGAGGGGGCTCAGGGCTGGGGCAGAAGGCTGGAGTTCAGGGGGATGAGGGCTCTGGCTGGGACTGGGAATAAGGTGTTTGGGGTGTTGGAGGGGCTCAGGGCTAGGGTAGAGGGTGCGGTGGTGGCGTGAAAGCTCTGGTTGGGGGTGTGGGCTCTGGGGTGGGGCAGGGCTGGAGATGAGTTTGGAGTGCAGGCAGGCTGCTCCGGGACAGGGGCCAAAGAGGAGGACTGCCCCCAGCCCTTTCCCTGCCGGCAGCAGCGAGCTCTGGGGGAGGAGCCCCCCTTTCCTGCCCCCCCTAGCAGCACACTCACCCCCACCACTGTCACTGCATGTGCTCCTAGGGCCCCTCTCAGGTCCAGGAATCTCCCTCGCCTCCCCTGTGGTGGGTGCCGGGGGGTGCTGCGTGCACCTCCTCCCCTGCTGTTGCCCCTGACTGTAGCCTCACTAGGGGTGAGGGATGGGGCTGCCTCCTTGCCCAGCGTGGGGCAGGAGCGGTGACTGTGGGTGGAAGGGAGCGGGGAGCCCTGTGCTGGTGGAGGGTCCCACCGGAAAAGTGAAGGGTCTGAGTTGGAAGGGCAGGCTCAGAGTCAGTGTGCCCTGGCAGTGGATATGGGGGGGGCACTAGGACCCTGCGGCAGCAGTTGCTGCAGGGAGGCGGCATGGAGCTGCATGGAAGAGGCAGGGACGCTCTGCTCCAGGGCCTGGGGAAGTGCGTGGGGGCAGCAAGACGGGGCATGGGGAGGGCGGCAGGTGGGGCAGGGGCCCCAAATATTGGTGGAGCTGGGCCCCTGGGCCGACTCCACTCACCTCACGCCGCTGGGGCCAGCAGCGCAGCAGCAATGTAAACAGGGCTCTGCTGCCATCGCTGCCTGCAACTGCTGCAGCCTCCTCCTCTTCCTCCTCCTCCCCCCCCCGCCCCCACCTCCGAGCCTCCAGTGGGGGAGGAGGGAGGAGCAGCCTTCCCAGCCGGAGCTCAGGGCATTAGGGTGTGCCTGGGCCTCTGCCCTGTTCACTGTTGTAATAATCTTTGTCCAAACTCTGCCTTGTGAGGTGTCATTTGAAACCTAATAACTTACTGGTCAAGAATCTGATGGTGAAATGTATGTATCACCATTATATGCACAGTTATGAAATCCCCCTGTATGGTATTATTAGGACATGTTCAAAACCACGCAGCCCTGCCTCGGGAAAAGCTGTTAAACAGGTCTGTCCTAAACAAAGGAATGTGTTTACCTCAATTTACATATAAATCGTAAACAGGGTCCTTGAGACAGCAGGGGTAGGAGACAAAGCAAATTTGCATTTCAAGAAGCACAAGTGAGGAAAAAAAGAGCATGGAGCATCCTTCATCACCACACTCCATGGCTGTGTGAATAAACTTTGCTTTGAGGGGTAATCTTCAGAAGAATCCACTTCAAAGGTTTACTGGACTATAAAGGAAAGGGGCAGAAAATCCTAAATTCTCTGTCACCTGGGAAGACAAAAGCACCACCTCTGGGAGAGATCCTGACCAAGGAAAGTGTCAGTCATCGTCTTGCTGGAAGACTGTAGGTGAGAAAGGCCATCTTGAACAAAGGCCTTGAACCAGAACTTGCAAGATTGAGTTATAAACTTTTAGATGCATGTTTCCACATTTCTAACTTTATTTCTTATACTTGAATTCACTTAAAATCCTATTTTCTTTTGTTAATAAACTTGTTTTATTTTTAATCTAAACTCATCCAGTGTTGTGTTTAAACTGAACTGTATGGTAACTCCAGTTAAAGTAACAAACTGTCCAGGAGCAGGCTGGACATTGTACAACACACATTTTTGGGAACATGCAGGGTGACCCCAGGACACTCCCAGTCCTGAATGTGGTAACCAAAGCTAGTGGAAGCCAGATTGTGACTGGAGTGTTGCTGACAGGCTGCTGAGGTCAGAGCTGCTGGACCAGGGCTACAGCTATACACAGACACTCAGGGCGCGACCTGCAGGCTGTTTGTGAATGGCCCAAGTTGGAGCTACAACAGCAAAGCATTGTGAAGCACCCAAGGTTGCCTGGCAGGCAGTGCTGCAATGTTATGGACTGGGATATAGGCAGTTTGGACTAGTGGGCACAGCAGGCATCCAGGTTGGGGAACAAAGCCATGAGTCAGCACTAGAGTCAACTGCTAATTACCAGAGCGAAGGGTTAGAGCCAGACAGGTAACTGACAGTCAGAAGTGAGACATAAGGGCAGGAACCAAAGTTAAGGCAAGGATCGGGCACAGAGCCAGAGCATGATGAGAACAGGGGCAGGGGCAGAGCAGGAATCAGGAACAGACTTGGGTGCAGGAAGCAGGCAGAAGCAGGGTCCAATGAAGCCACAGCACCCATGCAGGAACAGAGAATAGGTGCGTGTGTGTGTGTGTGGGGGGGGCGACTATGGAAGAAGGTGACTTTGTGCTGCCACAAACTTACAGCAACCTCAAGGCTGCTCTACTTGCACGTAGCTCTCTATGACCACAAGGGATCATTCTGGTGGCTAGGAATAGCCAGAGCACCAGAGACACTCTGGCCATATCTCCTTTTTTGCTGGAATGTTTCCTACACCAGAAAACCATGATAAACAGAACGCCAAGTACCTAAACTCAAATTCTGAAAAGGAAATAGGCTTTGGCATTCATGTCTAGACAAAAATTCCATCCATGACTTGTATCTCAAATGAGGACTTAGATTAGGACCTTAAACCTGGGATCTCAAATAAGAAACCCTGTTTGCTCAGGGTTAAAGATCTCAGGACATTTTTATTCAGTTTCTTTGGACAAAATTGCTTCCCACGCTGGTGTGCGGTGTTGCTAGCTGGCTGCTGCCTTCCTCCCTGGAGGTGGCTGCAATTTAGTTGTGCTGTAAGAGCTGTTGTATCACACTTTGGGATCCTTTGGACTACAAGGGATGAGAGATCATCAACATTGTCTTCAAGGTTCTAATTTAAAATATGCATTTCAGTGCAGCTCTAAATAAAACAACAAAACCTCTGGACTTCAGCCCTGAAAGATGAGACCATTCAGAGTTAGGGACACAACTCCATTGCGACACCTGCGACACCTTTTTCCTATGTGTTTTTGCACAGCAACCTGAAGCAAGTCTGGGGTGTCTGCCTAGATGTTCAACTTCCTTTTGATTTGGGGGATTTGAATTACTTATATGAAACATCCGGATTTCTAAAAAATAAAATAGTGCTTGGCAGCAGGTGTGGCAATTTTTTGCCTTAGCACCACCTGACACGTAGCCAGTGTTACTACTGTAAGTGATGTTACCGTAGCCACTTGAACTGCTGAGTCATTCAGTGGCGGGAAAGATCTATTAGGGTATGTCTACACTACGGAATTAGGTTGAATTTATAGAAGTTGTTTTTTTAGAAATCGGTTTTGTATATTCGAGTGTGTGTGTCCCCACAGAAAATGCTCTAAGTGCATTAACTCGGTGGAGTGCTTCCACAGTACCGAGGCTAGAGTCGACTTCCGGAGTGTTGCACTGTGGGTAGCTATCCCACAGTTCCGCAGTCTCCGCTGCCCATTGGAATTCTGGGTTGAGATCCCAATGCCTGATGGGGCTAAAACATTGTCGCGGGTGGTTCTGGGTACATATCGTCAGGCCCCCGTTCCCTCCCTCCCTCCCTCCGTGAAAGCAAGGGCAGACAATCGTTTTGCACCTTTTTTCCTGAGTTACCTGTGCAGATGCCATACCACGGCAAGCATGGAGCCCGCTCAGCTCGCTGTCACCGTATGTCTCCTGGGTGCTGGCAGACGTGGTATTGCATTGCTACACAGCATAAGCAACCCATTGCCTTGTGGCAGCAGACGGTGCAATAGGACTGGTAGCCGTCATCGTCATGTCCGAGGTGCTCCTGGCCACCTTGATTATCATACACATTGTAAGGAGAGTGATCACTTTAGATAAGCTATTACCAGCAGGAGAGTGGGTTTGTGTGGGGGGGTGAGAAAACCTGGATTTGTGCTGGAAATGGCCCAACTTCATTATCATACACATTGTAAGGAGAGTGATCACTTTAGATAAGCTATTACCAGCAGGAGAGTGGGGTGGGAGGAGGTATTTTTTCATGCTTTATGTGTATAAAAAAATCTTCTACACTTTCCACAGTATGCATCCGATGAAGTGAGCTGTAGCTCATGAAAGCTTATGCTCAAATAAATTGGTTAGTCTCTAAGGTGCCACAAGTACTCCTTTTCTTTTTGGTACTTAAAAAGACACATTTTATAAAAAAGTGGCTACACTCTTTCAGGGTAAACCTTGCTGTTAACATTACATACATAGCACATGTGCTTTTGTTACAAGGTCGTATTTTGCCTCCCCCCCCACACCGCGTGGCTACCTCCTCAACCCTCCCCCCTCCCCGTGGCTAACAGCGGGGGAAATTTCTGTTCAGCCACAGGCAAACAGCCCAGCAGGAACGGGCTCCTCTGAGTGTCCCCTGAAGAAAAGCACCCTATTTCAACCAGGTGACCGTGAATGATATCTCACTCTCCTGAGGATAACACAGAGAGATAAAGAACGGATGTTGTTTGAACGCCAGCAAACATACACTGCAATGCTTTGTTGTACAATGATTCTTGAGTACGTGTTACTGGCCTGGAGTGGTAAAGTGTCCTACCGTGGAGGACGCAATAAGGCTGCCCTCCCCAGAAACCTTTTGCAAAGGCTTTGGGAGTACATCCAGGAGAGCTGCGAATGCCAGGGCAAAGTAGTCCTTTCACATGCTTGCCTTTAAACCATGTATAGTATTTTAAAAGGTACACTCACCGGAGGTCCCTTCTCCGTCTGCCAGGTCCAGGAGGCAGTCTTGGGTGGGTTCGGCGGGTACTGGCTCCAGGTCCAGGGTGAGAAACAGTTCCTGGCTGTCGGGAAAACCGGTTTCTCCGCTTGCTTGCTGTGAGCTATCTACAACCTCATCATCATCATCTTCTTCTTCGTCCCCAAAACCTGCTTCTGTGTTGCCTCCATCTCCATTGAAGGAGTCAAACAACACGGCTGGGGTAGTGGTGGCTGAACCCCCTAAAATGGCATGCAGCTCATTATAGAAGCGGCATGTTTGGGGCTCTGACCCGGAGCGGCCATTCGCCTCTCTGGTTTTCTGGTAGGCTTGCCTCAGCTCCTTAAGTTTCATGCGGCACTGCTTCGGGTCCCTGTTATGGCCTCTGTCCTTCATGCCCTGGGAGATTTTGACAAAGGTTTTGCCATTTTGAAAACTGGAACAGAGTTCTGATAGCATGGATTCCTCTCCCCATACAGCAATCAGATCCCGTACCTCCCGTTCAGTCCATGCTGGAGCTCTTTTGCGATTCTGGGACTCCATCATGGTCACCTCTGCTGATGAGCTCTGCATGGTCACCTGCAGCTTGCCACGCTGGCCAAACAGGAAATGAGATTCAAAAGTTCGCAGTTCTTTTCCTGTCTACCTGGCCAGTGCATCTGAGTTGAGAGTGCTGTCCAGAGCGGTCACAATGGAGCACTCTGGAATAGCTCCCGGAGGCCAGTACCGTCGAATTGTGTCCACAGTACCCCAAATTCGAGCCGGCAAGGCCGATTTATGCGCTAATCTACTTGTCAGGGGTGGAGTAAGGAAATCGATTTTAAGAGCCCTTTAAGTCGAAATAAAGGGCTTCATCGTGTGGACGGGTGCAGATTTACATCGATTTAACGCTGCTAAATTCGACCTAAAGTCCTACTGTAGACCAGGGCTTAGAGTATCAAATCTGTCCCTCCCATTTGTCAGGGCAAGATGAAGGCTTTATACAGTTGTTACTTTAAAATCTTAGGCCTTGAATACTCTGAGAATTTGCCATGATTTCAGTCATCAGTACAAGACATTGGTGTAGCTGCAGAGTGCAAACCCCTAGTATTGACAGGGTACACTGCAATAAGCTGTGCTTTGCATTGGTGAAGCTTACCCTGACTTGAAACCAGGATCGGGAGTCTGGCTGGAGTGCTGAATACACTTACTTGAAGGCAATCGGAAATGAGGTGCTGAGAGCCCTTGCTGGAGCTTCAATATACATACACAAAAATGGTGGGGGCAGATTCAATGGTACACTCAGGCTATTAAACTGGGTTCAAGGCTGATTTACATCTCTGGAGCAGCACAAAGCAGTCTGAGCATATTGGTGAATGCAGCCCTACCCTACATATATTTGGTTGTACCCTCTCCAGACCACCTTTCATAGGTCATGCTTCTTAGATAGTGAGCTCTCTGAGGAAGTGCTTGTGTTTGTAAAGTGCTTAGCACAATGGGGCTCCAATCTTGATTGACATCTCTGGGCACAGATATAGCATAACTAGTTCATTAATCACAATATAAATAATCTGGCCTTTATTTCCCCCAAAACACAGGGCACCAGGGGATGGTGAATAACAATAGTGACGCACTAGGTTGAAATCACTAATGGAAACTGTACAATAATTTGGGCAAAGACGAGCATGTTAGATCCACCAGGACCTTTCCGTGGAATTAAAAAAAAAAAAAAAAGCAAAGAACGTCTGTAATTTTCCAATGAAGATTATGGAATATCCCAAGTCAGCTGTGACAAGAGTGATGACAGCACAGTGGTTTTGTTTTTTTTATTTACCCTTGAACAGATAACCTTCCAGATTTTGGTAGAGGAGTCTGTTTTCTTAGACACACTGGTGATGATGTTTTTCACTATGTTACAAAACTCTCCCTCCCCCCCCTTCTTCTCTTCCGTCTGGGAACAAATTCATCCATGTCATTTGGCCAGAGCACAGATTTGCAGCGAATGCTGCAAAGGCCAAAGGCTTGGTATTTTGCAGGGGACTTTTAAACTATGATGATGGACTTCATCTGCATTGAAAGCTGTCTGAAGGACTGTCAACTAAGAGTACTAATAAGTGACAATATGTTGAGTTGGGGGGGATGAGATCTAATGGGGTGCTAAGGGGAGATGCTCAGGTATTATGCTGGTGGAGGGAGCCACAGACGTACCCAGACAGGTAGATGGTATTTGGTCCAGTGTTATCTCATATCTACATTAGTGATATTAGAAGAGCGCTTCCAGGCACTTTGTCACTAGAAAGACACATGGAGGGAGTTCAGAAAGACCAAGAAAGAGGAGCGAGAGAGAAAGAGAATGATTTACAAAAATAAATTAAAATAGCGTTAAATATGAATAGATTGGCCTGCCTGCATGGTGACTTGGAATATGGGCGTGCAGGACATAATACAGTCACAAGGTGGGATTTCTGAAAGTGCCTAAAGGAGTGAGGTGCCCAACTCTTATTGAAATTCAGTGAGATATGGGTGCCTAACTCTCTTAGTTGCAAGTCTCACCCCCAGTTGGTTATGATTTGAAGGAGGGATTGGAAATATTCTGGGGCGGTGAAGGAGGATAACTAGGAAAAATGGAATAAGACTGAGAAAAAAGGACATTTAAAATGAATAGCAAGAAAATCCTCTTTAGACTGAACTCTCTTAGGCTGTGGAATGGGGGTAAAGGTGGAAACTCCAGATTCAAGAAAGAGGTAGGACAGTGGTTCTTAACCTTTTCCACGTGGGATTCCTCCCATTGTCTTCCACCCATCTGGCTTTAAAAACAGCAGTCAAATATATGGGGAGTTCTGCACTTGGAAGAAGGGGAGACCAGACTCTTTTACTATTTGACATTCAGCCAATGTCAAAAACCTCGACATCCGCCCATCAATGAAAAGATAAATAAATAAGATAAAATAAATGAGCAACACAGAAAAGTCAGACAGACAGCTTCAAAAGCTGCCATATATTTAGCCAGTGTCCAATCAATTTGAACCCACTCAGTCAACACCAGATTCCCAACTATACATTGAGGTTTCTTATAGTCCCCTCTCTTGATACTCCAGCCTGTTGAAATAGTACGTCAGAGAACATTGCCATGGAATCTCTGGACATCAACCTTCTGCCAAACAATCCAAGTTCAGCCTAAAGGATTCCTTTCCTGAAGTTCCTCATGACACTGGTGCCATCACATACCAGCACTCCTGACTGTCTTACTGTAAAGCTGTCTATTCTGACACTCAGAATAATAGAAAGGGACCTTGAGATGTCATCTAGTCCCCTGTGCTGAGGCAGAACCAAGTATAATTTAGACTATCCCTGACAGGTGTTTGTCTAACCTGTTCTTAGACCCTCCAGTGATGGGAATTCCACAACCTCCCTTGGAAGTCTATTCCAGAGCTTAATTACCTTTATAGTTAAAAAGTATTTCCTAATATCTAACCTAAATCTCCCTTGCTGCAGATTAAGCCCATTACTTCTTATCCTATCTTCAGTGGACATAGAGAATAATTGATCATTGTCCTCTTTAGAACAGCCTTTAATAATATTTTAAGAGTGTTTCCTCATATGTCTGGTTTTCTAAGCCGTTTATTATTTCTTCATTCTCTTCTGGACTCTCTCCAATTTGTCTGCATCTTTTTTACAGTGTGGTGCCAAGAACTGGTCATAGTTCTTTAGGTCAGACCTCAACAGTGCCAAGTAGAGTGGTACAATTACTTCCCATGTCTTACATAAGACACTCCTTTTTACTCACTCCAAAATAATGTTAGCCTTTTTTCAACTGCATCACATGGTTGACTCATTCAACTTGTGATCCACTATAATCCCCAGATGCTTTTCAGCTGTACTACTGCCTATCCATTTATTCCCCATTTTGTATTTGTGCACTTAATTTTTCATTCCTAAGTGTAGTACTTTGCATTTGTTTGTATTGAACTTCATCTTGTTGATTTCAGACCAATACTCCAATTTGTCAAGGTCATTTTGAATTCTAATTCTGTTCTCCAAAGTGCTTGCAACCCCTCCCAACTTTGTGTCACCCAAAGATTTTATAAGCAGACACTCCATTCCATTATCCAAGTCATTAATGAAAAGATTGACTAACACCAGACTCAGTACGGACCCCTGAGAGCCCAACTAGATACATTAGTTCAGTTTGATAGCACTCTTTGAGTGCAGTCTGTCATCCAGTTTTGGACCCAATTTATAGTAATTTCATCTAGACCACATTTCCCTAGTTTGCTTATGAGATTTTCATGTGGGAGTGTATCAAAAACCTTAATAATATCAAGATATATCATATCTACAGCTTCCGCCACATCCACTAGGCCAGTAACCCAGCCGAAGAAGGAAATTAGGTTGGTTTGGCATGATTTGTTCTTGACAAATCCATGTTGGCTATTACTTATTCTTCTAATATTCTCTAGGTGTTTACAAATTGATTAATTTGTTCCAGTATCTTTCCAGGAATCAAAGTTAGGCTGACCAGTCTAGAATTCCCCACATCCTCTTTGTTCCCCTTTATAAGGATAGGTACTATGTTTCCCTTCTCCAGTCCTCTGGGACCTCACCTGTCCTCCAGGAGTTCTCAAGGATAATAACAGTTCCAAGATTGCATCAGTGATTTCCTTAAGTACCCTAGGGTGAATTTCATCAGGTATTCCTGACCTGAATACATCTAACTTATCTAAATATTCTTTAACCTGTTCTTTCCCTATTCTAGCTTGTGTTCCTTCTCCCTTGTTAGTATTGTGTTAACCATTTGGTGATAATTAAGCTTTTTAGTGAAGAGCGAAGCAAAATAGGCATTAAATACCCCAGCTTTATTGCTGACATTCGTTATTAGTTCTCCTTCCATGCTAAGTAGTGAACCTACACTTTCCTTCGTCTGTCTCTTGCTTCTTCAACATATTTACAGAACCATTTCTTATAGCCTTTTATGTTCCTTTCTAGGTGTATCTCATTTTGTGCCTTAGCCTGATTTTGTCCCTGCATACTTCTACTATTCTTTTGTAGTCATCCTTAGCAATTTGTCCAGGTTTCCACTAGGGCTGTCAATTAATCGCAGTTAACTCACATGATTAACTCAAAAAAATTACTCACGATAAAAAAAAATTACTCATGATTAATTACAGTTTTAATCACACTGTTAAACAACAGAATACCAATTGAAATGTATTAAATATTTTGGATGGTTTTCTACATTTTCAAATATATTGCTTTCAATTACAACACAGAATACAAAGTGTACAGTGCTCACTTTATATTACTTTTATTACAAATATTTGCACTGCAAAAATGATAAACAAAAATACTTGTATTAGGTGAATTGAAAAATACTATTTATTTTATTTTTACAGTTCAAATATTTATAATAAAAATAATATAAAGTGAGCACCGTACACTTTGTATTCTGTGTTGTAATTGAAATCAATATATTTCAAAATGTGGAAAATATCCAAAAATATTTATATAAATAGTATTCTATTTACTGTTTAACACCGTGTTAATCCCAATTAATTTTTTTAATCGCATGATTAATCACGATTAATTTATTTTAATCGCTTGACAGCATGGCTTCCCCTTTTTGGAAGCATTCCAGGACCTTTGACCCTGGGAGACTGTGAACAACTCAAGTGTCTGTATTGTCATGCTCCTGGCCCTCTATATTTCTAAATGCTGAACCCTCTACCACAAAAGACTACCTTTTGCATCCACCACATTCTCTTCTGCCCGTTGCTTTTCTTGAACATGGGTCCCATGCAGATAGTGGGTGACTCATCCAAAATCTCAAACCTGACCTAAAAGACCAGATTTTCAGAATGAATGATTTCGGATGCTGGTAGCACAGCAGGGAAAGACTGAATGAGAAGACTGGGAATGTGTATCCGAAGGGTACCAGGCACTAGAATCCATAAGCTCTTTTAAAGCAGCACAAAGGATTTCTGGGGAGTTATTTCAACAGGAGACCCCTTGATCAGTCTCATGAGCTTGACAGAATGCCACATGAGCAGTTCTAGCATTCCATCCATCGGGAGGTACTAGTGCACATGCCAGGAGGCTAACAGGAACACACAGACCACTGTGGTCTTTATGCCATGAGAATCTCTCAACAATTTTCTTTTTCAGATTTTCCCATTTATCAAACTATTTACAATCCAGTCTGTGTCCAGATCAAAAGAAGACTTTGTAATCATTGGGATGGAATTACGCCCTGGAGCCACTGGCACTAAAAAGTGCTTTTGGTTTTCCCTTCCAGCTCTCAAAACATGAAAAGGCAACATTTTGTTTCTATCACTTGATTCACAGCAGAGTCTCCCCAAACTCAATTCTGCTGTCTGGCTGAACTCCACGACAAGCATTCTAAGCATAACAGTGCTACAACTCCTGGCACACCAAAGAGGACTAGCCCATCAGATGTTCCTTCTGCACAGCTCACATTGTCTCAGACAAGCTCTGTGCGCACCATTCACTTTGTGAATCTTCAGGTTTTGTGTCCTTGCTGCTGCAGCTCTCCACGTCATCAGGTCTCGGGCTGCTATTTTTGTTGCCGTCCATTAACTCCTGCTCCAGCTCTTTGCTCTTCTTCTTGCCGCACTGGCAGAGGTCACTAGAGTTCTCTAGCAAGGTGATGCACAGGTTGATGACCAGGGCCAGCCAGGCCATCCCAAAGAGGATCCACACAGATACCAGGTTCTTGTACCAGCAAGGGTAGGTGAGGTCTGGGTTCATCCCTGGAAGAGAAATACACCAAACATTTACAGACATTGGGCCAAGAGTGCTGTAAGAGAAACTGTATAGCTAAAGCTAAAGCAGAGGCTTGGGTTGAGGAGGACTGTTGGTGTCTGCTCATCAGCAACCCTGGGAAAAGCCATGGATCCTTTACATCCCTCCAGCATGGCAATCATAAGCGCCGACTCCATGGGTGCACCGGGGCTGGAGCACCCATGGGGAAAAAATGGTGGGTGCTGAGCACCCATCGGCAGCCCCCTATCAGCTCCCCCCCTCAGCATCTCCTGCCCACGGATCAGCGCCTCCCGCCCACCGCAAACAGCTGTTTTGTAGCGTGCAGGAGGCTGGGGGGAAAGAGGGAGGAGTGAGGACATGCCCTGCTCAAGGGAGGGGGTGAAATGGGTGGGGCAGGAGTGGAGCAGGGGCGGGAAGAGGTGGGGTGTGGGTGGGGCCTTGGGGGAAGGGGTGGAGTGGGGACGGAGCCTGGGACAGAGCTGAGGTCAAGCACCCTCCCGGCACTTAGAAAAGTCAGCGAGTGTGACGGCAAGAGTGGTGTTCAGATACTACAGAGACGGGTGCGCTATAAAATAGATTAGATAGAAATATGGGACAGCTATAACTCTCCATGCTGGCTGGTGTAGCCTGGTGGAAATATCACAGAATGGTACTGCTCCCTGTACAAAATGTGAACATGCCAGCTATCTCGTGGACATGCCAGCACTGTAAAACACACCTGTTTCATGGCGATGTCAGCAACAGCTCCACAATGCACGGTGAATTGTAAATATTACCGTAAAGAAGAAAAACCAAACCAAAATTAGATCCACTTTCAAAATGAAATTGCTGACAGGCCCATGGATGTGGTTACATTTATGTAGTCCCATTTGCCTCTGTTTTTTGCTAAGCACTAAAATACTGTCACAGGATGGCAGTGTTTGCTTGAAATACCCTATCCTGTTAAAAGAAAAGGAGTACTTGTGGCATCTTAGAGACTAACAAATTTATTTGAGCATAAGCTTTCGTGAGCTACAGCTCACTTCATCGGATGTAGCTCACAAAAGCTTATGCTCAAATAAATTTGTTAGTCTCTAAGGTGCCACAAGTACTCCTTTTCTTTTTGCGCATACAGACTAACACGGCTGCCACTCTGAAACCTGTCCTGTTAATAGGTGTTCCTGGCTGGGAGAGGGCTAAGGGGCTTCATAGGTGCCACGTTGAGCCACCTGGCATATGAGTGAGGTGAAAGTGAGCCTCTGAGAGAGAGGGGGATCTAAGGTAAGGACTGAGCAGTCCTCTGGGAGAAACCCTAGGAGCAGACAAGCCTGGGGAGAAGGTTTGAACTGAACTTTACCCAAGAAATCAACCAGAGGCAACATACTTAGATTGTAAACTCTTTGGCCAGATACCATCTGTTTGTCAAGGGCTCCTAGCTGCTATGGTAATATAATAAAGCCAAACCCCAGAAAGAGGGTGAGTTTGGTTTCTACCTCCTGCTTGGACTGTGTTGAGAAAACAGTTTGGGAAAGGCATCTGCTCAGTGACACAAATATACACTAGATAAAAATCACAAGCAGGAGATAAAGTGCTTGCATTAATGTTTTATTCATCGCCGCTTGGCTCCTAGCATTCATTTTTAATGGGAATGTTTGTCATTTTCACCACGGAAAACCCATGGGCTGTGCAAACATTACGGAAAAGGATACAAAAGGCAGAATTAAAAAAAACATACTAGCACAGCAAAGTTGCCAGGCAGCTCTCACCTGGTGCCAGGTCATTTATAATCTTCTTATTTATTTAATGGTGAGTAATCTCCACTGGTTTGTAAATAGCCCAATTCTGGTAATAAACAAGCTTGCCACTTTGCCTACATTCTTCCCCTTCTGGGCATAAAGGCTGCAGTTCAGCCCTACACAGAGATGAATACAAAACCTTTGCACCACCTACGTCCCACTTAAGCATCGGGTTTAAGTAACCCATAGGCTTCACACCAGCTTTCTGCACAAAGGTGAATTTCAGCCAGAGACTCTTGCAGGCTCCTTGGCTGTCAGTCAGGGACCTTTCACCAGTGCGAACTTCATCCTGAGGTTTAACAGCCATTAGCAAAACGGCTTCTACAAAAAGAAGTGAAAATGGCAATGCGATGGACCATTCGATCCTGTGGAAGGGAAAGCTTTCTCCATGGAGTTCACCTGATGGGTAAGGTGTTTGAAACGACCCAGTTAGACAGAGGAGAGGATGTGAGCCAGGCTGCAGCATCTGTACAGCAGGAGGGTTGATCGGGAGTGTACAGTTATAGATTTTAAGGCCAGAACACACCATTATTGTATAAGACAGGCCATAGAGTTTTATCCAGTTACTCCTGTATTGAGCCCAATATTTCTATGGTATTAGGCTGGTTATGGAAGGCAGCTTACAGAGCTCCTCAGCAGTCAACCCTCTGCAGAAGATGGGGAGTAAAATCTGATTGTCTGTCTCTATGTCTGAGGGGCCCATCACTAAGGTAATTAAGCACCAAACAAGAGTTATGAAGAAAGGGGGTTGGGGAGGGAAAGAGTCTATAAAAAGGTATTTTCCTCTTTCTCTTTCCCAGGCCTTTAGGGGTGTGCATGTTTCTATATCTCGTGTTTTCAATGGGAAAAGCTTTATGAAAAAGGCGTGCCCTGTGTTTCAACATGAACACAGTCAGGGTTGGGCTCTGGCAAAGGGTTTTCCTCTGGCAAAGGGTTTTGGAAGCTGAGAACACTCTTCCCCTGCTGCCTGACAGTCAAAACCTAGGCGTCTCTCTTGGATTTGAGAGAGGAGAAAGTAGCGACAACCTGTTTGTAGAGTAGGATCAGGACGAGACAAAATGCTCTAGGTGTCGAGGTTTTACGTCGCAATACATCACATTTTAATATCAGACTTCACGATGAAGGCTATAATGCTCTGACTAGTTCTGGTCTCACAAGGCGCAGGGTGGCTAGATGCAGAAGGACTTGAAGAGATTTCTTTCCACTTCCTGCCATACAGAGGAGTCACCATGCATGACCTGGCTATCTCAGAAACCATCTCCACCTCTATGACCCCTCCAACTCAGCGACCTACCAGTGCATTTGTCATCAGTCCTGGGAATCATTAAAGGGTTAAAACTGCCAAATGGGTCTCCAGTATGCCACACACTTTTTATTGGCTTCCACTAGGTGAGAGTGATGAAATCCCAGCTACTTACCAATCACATAATCTCCAAAGCCTATTGTGCTGAGGGTAATGAAGGAATAGTAGAATCCTTCTTCATAGGTCCAGCCTTCTATCACAGAGAACAGAAATGGGGGTAGCAGGAGGAACAGCAACAAGCCAGTCACTAGCGCACAGGTCCTTGTCAATATGGTTGCTGCCTCCTAGTCAAACAGAAAAGAAAAACCCACCAGATATAAGGCTGGAAGATTAGAGCAGACAGCAAACAGAGGGCTCAGCACTTCTTGAGCACGTTGCGAGTTGACAGACACGTGCTGTCAAGACAAGATTAATGATCTAGCTCAGGCACTGCATCCAATGGCATGAGTGGAGTTGGCTGGGCCAGAACCAAAGGTTTTTGCCTTGTCCAGGCCAGGCAAAGTTCACCCTGTGCAAAGGGACATCACAAGCCCTTTGCCCATAAGTCTTGGTTAGAACCTCTTAGGGCATTTTTCTCCTTTTATTTACAGGATGACAATGATACCATTCACAGAGCTACAGAGCAAGGAGCTGCAAACATTCTCTCCTTGGAGACCAGTTGTTAATAAAGAGATTAGCTTGTGGACACCTCCCTTCATGGTCACAGTCATGTGGACCACCTCCCATCCCATTTGTGATCAGACACATGGGTGAAATCCTGACTCTACTGATATCAACCCCCCCATTGTCTTCAGTGGGATCAGGATTTCACCCAACATCTCTGTGGCAACTACCACTATTACATCCATTACTATTATGGGATATTAGAATTACGGAAGTATTTAATGTATTACTAGCTTCTTTTATTGCAGCTGAAGACAAGGAGTGACAACCCAGGATAAACCAGCTTGCTGTGTATCACCAGATGTCCCTTGATCACCAATGGAGAACCTTTCCTGTAGAGAAGGCAGTATCAGCACTTCTGTTACCAGTCAGTTTTCAGGGGCGTACAGAACAGCCTAAAGTTGAAATGTGTTAGTAGCATGTGTCTCGGACAGAAATTCTCTCTCACCTCCAAGAAAATACATGTATATTTAAAAATGTCTGGGCATGCAATGTATATTTCTGAGTTCCATGTCAGGAATTCAATAGGGTGAACAGTCCCTGTATGTCAGGGAGGAAGTGCTCCTTTGAGATTAGCTAGTAAATAACAGAATAGAGAAACAGTGGAGGGAACTCTCTTGTGATAGAGAGAATCAGACTGTATTTGGAATTGCACATGCTTAATGGAAAGGTGCTATTAGCTAAATTCTGAATGAGACATACAGAGGCAACATAAGTGAAATAAATAAAATATTCAGCACATACCCCAGCTTAGATAAAATGAGGGTGGGAATCTCAGTTCATTCATATTTGTGCACACCACTGAACCATATATATTGGCTCATTTCAGCATGATGGGCAATCTCTACAGAACAGAGGCTGAGAAGAGGTACAGCAGGGGGTGCTACAGGTCTGGAATGGGGTGTATCCTCAAAAGAGGAAGGTGGGGAAAGAATCAGGCCAGGTCTGGAATAGCAAGGTTTGCTGCAGATCAGGACTGAGATACAATAGCACAGCTGTGGAGGGAAGACCTACACTTTACCTGTGTGCATAGTGCCCGACTCAAGCCAGTACCTCACTTCTGTGAGCACTAAATTCAGAGCCGTTTTCAGGTTTAATCCACAAATGCTCCCTAGTAATTCTGGAGTGTAATTCTGACTAAGACTAATGACAAGCAGATCAAATGTTCAGGCAATGTGAACTGCACCCACAATCTGGCATTTTTATTGTTATAGGGCAGGGGTGAGCAAACTACAGCCCATCAGGGCTTCGGATCCGGCCTGTGGGATTGCCAGCTCCATGGCACAGTGGGGCTAAGGCAGGCTCCCTGCCTGCCCTGGCCCTGCGCTGTTCCCGGAAGTGGCTGACACCACGTCTTTCTGACCCCTAGGGGAGGGCAGAGGGCTCTGTGTGCTGCCCTCGCCTACAGGTACCTCCCCCGAAGCACCCAGAGTGCAGAGCCCTCTGCCCACCCCTGTTCCAGGGGCTGCAGGGACATGGTGCCAGCTGCTTCTGGGAGCAGTGCAGGGCCAGGGCAGACAGGGAGCCTGCCTTAGTCCCGCTTTGCGCCGCTGCCACCCCGGAGTTGCTCCAGGTAAGTGGCGCCAGGCCAGAGCCCGCACCCTGAACCGCTCCTGCACCCCAACCCCCTGCCACACCCCACACCCCTCCTGCACCTCAACCCCCTACTCTGAGCCTCCTCCCGCACTCCAACCCCCTTTTCTGAGCCCCCTCCCACACTCCACACCCCTCCCTGCACCCCAACCCCCTGCCCTGAGCCCCTTCCTGCACTCCGCACCCCCTCCTGCACCCCAATCCTCTGCCCTGAGCCCCAACCCCTTGCCCTGAGCCCCTTCCTGCACACCACACCGCCTCCCACACCCCACACTCCCTCCCGCACCCCAACCCCCTGCCCCAGCCCTACATTCATGGCCCTGCATGCAATTTCCCAAAACATTGTGGCTCTCGGGCCAAAAAGTTTGCCCATCCCTGCTATAGGGGAAGCTGCTCATCAGAACAGTAAGTAAAGCTATCAATTAACTAACAGCTCTTTGTGATATCAGTACAGATGATTCGGCTCCTATAAACCAAAGGTTAAGGTAGAGTAATCACTGCTTCCCTTATTGGATAATTCACCCCATCAAGCAGACAACCCTTCCATCTTAATGTGTGGATCAGACACTTATGGCCAGACTGCTTACCTGCCAGTGCAACTTCTCCCCCAGGCGCTTGGCACATCGCTGAACCCCAGACAGCATCAGCTGCCCAATCCGGTTCAGGAGGATGAGGTTCAAAGGAATCCCAAAGAGGGCAAAGAAGATGCAGAAGATCTGAGCACTCATAGTGCTGGGGCTCAGGTTCCCATAGCCTGGCAGGAACGGAACAGAGAGGGGTAAATTCTGATGCACTCCTCCTCCCCCACAGAGATAGACTTCCATTTTTTACACTAGGAATGGGAGGTCGCGGCTCGAAAGGGCCAATGCCAGTCCCCCCACCCCCATGTATAATTTTAATTACTCCCCATTGTTTGTAACATCCTCTCAGAGGCTGGGAAAAAAATGTCTTTCCCTGCCAAATTTTTTTCCCTGTTTCCATTTGCCAGTCACTGAATTTCCTCCCCTTACGCACTGCCCAAGCCAGGGATTTGACAGGAATATTTACTTCTTTGTTCTGGAGTGAGTATTATTGACGTCAGTGTGGCACTGGGAATAGGATTTGTTAGACAACTGCTGATACATAGCCAGTAGAAGACTATCTAGACCATAAAACATTGCTTGTCTTTAAGACACTTCATAAATGTTGGTCTTTTCTTTTGAAGGGTGACTCAGAAACAAACACAATTAGGCTTGTGCACTTTTTGCTTCGTATACATTATAAAAAAGAGGAATAAAAATTACACGCAATTTTTGTTTCTCTTTAGAGGATGCCTTTAAGTTAAGTGATGGGGTGGCATAGAGTAACATTTTCAAAAGTGCCCAAGTGGCTGATGAACCTATGTCCCATTTTCAAAAGTGACCTTGTCACTTAGAAGCCTAAACGGCATTGAAAGTCTTTATCTCCCTGCAAAAGAACCAATATTCCCCCCCCACCCCCGATCTTTAGTATCTGGAGGACATGCCCCTCTAGGGAATAGTTTTTGGTCTGAGGACAGGTCTATGCAGCAAATGAAGATGTGAACGTAGCACAGGTAAGCACACCCATGCTTGCTTTAATCTAGCATGTGCAGGTAACAGCAGTAGTGAAGATGTGGTGTCAACTGCTTCAGCCTGGGTTAGCAACCCAAGTCCATATCCACAACTTTGCTCTGTTGACCCTGAATCACTTGTCAGGACTGGCTTCTAATATACACCGCACTTAACACCTTCTGATATTTCACGTGAAGAACAGCTCTTCAAAGGGCTAGCTCTACAGTTCTGTCCCTGGCAGGAGGCAGGGGTCTTGGAGAAAAAAAAGGAGTATGTGATCATCTAATTAACGACTATCACAATGCACACGCCCATGAGTGCTGCATTAAGGTTGCACCGGCATTTCCTAATGTTTGGGTGCTTGACTTTGCAACCTTCATGTTCTTTTAACAGAGATTTTTTTAAATGTAATTGTCCATAGAGTACCCTGCACAAGTTGTAGCTCTGTACAGAGCAAAGGGAGTAAGAAGTTAAAGAGGTCCAGGCACATGACAAAAGAGGGTGCTGGATAGTTTGGGCAGGGTAGGCTACTTATGAGATAACATGTGTGGTGTTTCTATGGTTGGGTCTGTTCCCTGGGTGTGTTGCACTCCTGTGGGATTCTGACTGTTTCCAGATTCTCTCCTGGACATTAGACTCAGGGCATTTTCCAGGTTCCTTTGGTCCTGAGGGGACAGAACTGGGAGGTATTTATCCAGGAAAGCTGAAACTCAAACAGGAGTCATGCTGACCCAACGCGTATCTATATAACCAGCCAGCTATGAGTTTCCTCTCCTATCCTCTGTTTAAAATGAACAAAGGTTGCGTATTGGCTTGGGCTGCTTTTCCTTTTCCTCCCTGATTTCTCATTCCAGCACTAAAGTTTTCCACAGCCTTAGTGCTGCGTGGGCAAGAAAAGCTGGCAAAGGTAGGAAGAAAGGACCCTATTGTTAGGATCACTTTGGGAAACAAAACCCAAGAGGAGGCTGATCCTATCTCAATGTTCACAGAGATCAGACCCACCTTTCCCTTTGGGTTTGGCTATACTACACAAATTATAGTACATCATCGTATCAGTGTAAACACAGCCATGTAGTTATATGGTGCACCCTGCACCAGTGCAACCTGGGACTCACCCCAGTAAGCAGGTTGCACTAGTGCAAGCTCTGCCTTACACCAGAGCAGTGCATCTACATGGGGGTTGAACTGGCTCCAAAAACAGACCTAACTGCAATCTAGACAGGTCCTTTGTGTCACCCAAACCTGATGCTGTCATCTCGCTTAGGGCATGCATTACACAGTGATACTCAGGAAAGCTAAGTGAAGAAGGTGTGCTGTTAAAGTGCCTATATTAAAGCCCTGGGGAAGCTCTCATTCAGAAGTGGCTTTAGCTTAACTCACTTCATTCCCTGAATTAAACTGAAGTGGTCTAAGGCCACTTCATTTCAGAGTGAGAGTGTCCACACAGGGGTTTAATGTGATCTAATTTATCTATTTTAAATTCACATTTTCAGTTCATCCCGCTTAACTTTCCTGAGTGCCCTTCCCCCACTGACCTCAGAAATGCACAAGCACTGAGAGCTCTTTGACAAGGGGAGGCTGACATGTGGCCCCGGGAGCATTGCTATGCAAGTCCCTTATCTTCAGTGCACAAACCAGCTTGTCACGCTCCAGCTCAGTCAGGGTAGTGGCACCTCCATCCTGAAGGTGACGGGCGCTGCAGCTGGCTGTTTCATGTAGTCTAGCTGCAGCTTTCAGGCTCCTAACAAGTTATCAGTGTGCCCAGTCTAGCCTGGATGCCTCCTTACAGACAATGGGGCTGATTTTCAAAGGCTCAAAGGGCAGTTAATTGTCCAGCTGCCACCGAAAGCCTAGGGGAGTTGGATGCCTAACTCTCCTTTGCGCCGTTGAAATTCTGTCCCAGTGTCAATCTCACCATTTTTTAAAGCTTTCTGTGTGGCTTTTCGCCACGTGTCTACCTGTGCCAAGTCTGCAGCAACAGGAGCAGCAGTTAGCATGTAGATCTCAAAGTGTTTGCCAAAGGTGGAAAGTTGTGATTATCGCCTTGTATAGGAATTGGTGGGGAACAAAGGCAGTGAAGTGACTGGACTCTAGTGGCAAGCTGCTGACATGTACAATTAAGAAGATTGTACTGGATTTTTTAAACTCAGAGAAAGCTGACAGTTGTGGGGAGCACATGGTTTAGACAGACACCTCCCTTAGGGGAGGATTTATTAAAGGGATACTCTATATCCTAGTAAGGAGGAGAGGATAGAAGTTAATAAAGTACAAGTAGGAGCTGAAGAGAAACAGTCAAACAAAAGAGTCCCATTCAGTTACATCACAGGAAGGCAGACAACTAAATATTGACAAATTCTATAAGTGCTTGTATACAAATGCCAGAAGTCTAAACTAAGATGGGGGAACTTGAGTGCCTGGTATTAAATGAGCGTATTGATCTAATAGGCATCACAGAAACTTGGTGGAATGATGATAATCAATGGGAAACAGTAATTCCAGGGTACAAAGCATATAGGAATGACAGAGTAGGTCACGCTGGTGGGAAGCAGCACTATATGTGAAAGAAAGCATAGAGTCAAATACAGTAAAAAGCTAAGTGAATCAAACAGTACCATAGAATATCTGTAGATAGAAATTCCATGCTTGAATAATAAGAATATAGCAGTTGGAATATACTACTGACCACCTGACCAGGATGGTGAAGGTCATTGTGAAATGCTCAGGGAGATTACAGAGGCTACCAAAACAGAAAACCTAATAATGGAGGATTTCAACTATTCTCATATTGACTAGGAACCATGCCACCTCAGGATGGGATGCAGAGATAAAGTTTCTAGACACCATTAATGACAGCTCCATGGAGCAGCTAGTCCTGGAACCCTCAAGGAGAGAGGCAATTCTTGATTTAGTCCTAAGTGGAGCACAGATCTGGCCCAAGAGGTGAATATAGCTGAACTAATTGGTAATAGCTTTTAATATCCATGTGTGTGTGTGAAATACCAAAGAAACCCAACACAGTGGTAGCATTTAGCTTCAAAAAGGGAAACTGCACAAAAAGGAGGAAGCTAGTTGAATGGAAATTAAAAGGAAAAGTCACAAGATTAAAATGCCTGCAAGATTCATGGAAACTTTTTAAAAGTACCATAATAGAGGCTCAAACTATATGTATATCCCAAATTAAAAAAGATAACAAAAAACAGAGGACCAAACAAAAAAAGACACTATGGCCAGTTAGAGACATAAAGACATCTTTTAAAAATTGGAAATCAAATCCTACTGAGGAAAATAAAAAGCAGCATAAACTCTGGTAAGTCAGTATAAAGGTATAATTAGGCAGGCCAAAAAAAGAATTTGAAGAGCAACTAGCAAAAGACAAACTTATTTGCCAAGACGGTCAGGGACGTAACCTCATGTTCTGGGTGCCCCTAATCCTCTGACTGTCAGAAGCTAGGACTGGACAATAGGAGATGGATCACTTGATAAATTGCCCTGTTCTGTTCATTCCCCCTTGACCATCTGGCACCGGCCACTTTCGGAAGACAGGATACTGAGCTAGATGGACCATTGGTCTGACCCAGTATGGCCGCTCATATGGTCTTATGTTTCAGTTGACCCAAATCAGCCTTTTTTGGCCAAAATTTTTTTCTTTTTTTTTGGACAAAACAAGTCCCAGCTCTAACTGGAATACTTCCGCTCATTGGGGAACTCCACTACCTGCTGGGAAGCCCCAGGAAAACAGTCACATATACACAGACAAGCATGGAGGAGCACTTACTTTTTTTTTTCCACTGCATGCATCCGATGAAGTGAGCTGTAGCTTATGCTCTAATAAATGTGTTAGTCTCTAAGGTGCCACAAGTCCTCCTCTTCTTTTTGTGGATACAGACTAACATGGCTGCTACTCTGAAACCTTACTTGGCACAGCGTTCCAGAGCTGCCAGGAATTCCATGATTCCACAGATCTGAGCTGGCCTTTCACAGTCTGTGGCAAAGCCTTAAAATACCATCTCTGACTGTCCTCTTCCTGCAGCCCGCTTCTTATATCTGTCTTTGGGGCATTACGCTGTGTCAATGAGCACTGGGAGGGGAGCAGGGGAGGACAGAAGGGATTTATTTTGATGTACATTTGCAGCTCTTCCCTGACGCCTGAGATGGGAGTGGGGAGAATGGACAAAGGGCACTTTCACTGCATCCATCTTATGTTTAAAATGTCTCACTGAAACTCATGCATAACATCGCTTACCTTTGTGAATAGAAAGTGTAAAGGAAGCCCTGGGTAAGTGCCCCCCAACCTGAGACAGCACTGCATCCTAGAGCTCTGGGATCCAGTGGCACATGGTACCCTCACTGCATTCAGTGAATAAGAGGTGCCACAAAGGCTGACACTGACGTACCCCAAAATTCACTCTCTCCTCAAATCCCTTCACTGGCTTGGTTTGCTTCTTCGGCATCAAATTCAAGCTTCTCATCTTCACCTTCAATACACTTCCCCATTCCAAACCTGCTTGAGTGTTTGTATACAGCCCATAGGTACAAGGTCCCTGCCCTGAAGAGCTGACAGTCTATACTGATCCTGGCAAGAAAGGCCATGGCGGGAGAGGTGTGGGTAACATGAATGAGGAGGGAGGATGCACCACACAGAACTGGTTATAGAGTTGTTTGGGGGATAAGGTTTGTTGCATTAGTCCTTTTTGTATGATCATGTATTTACTGCTACGGTTTTTAAAGGGATCTAGAGAATTATTGTTGGAGGATTTGAGAAAGGGAGGGGATTTGAAAGGATCTGAAGGAAATGGAGGCTCTGTGGAAGATCAAGGACATTCCAGATGTGAGAGACAGCAGGTGAAAAGGCCCAGAGGTACACAAAGGGACCTAAAGGATGACAGGAGAGGTGGAACTGGCAGAGTGCCAAAACTCTCAACCACAAGCATTCAAAAACCATGAGTCAGATGCCATAAAAATCACAAGATTGGCCTAAGAACAGGAGATTCTAAAAATGAAAAAAATTGAGGTGGTTCTTATCTCCCTTCTGGTCTTTGAGCCGGCAGGGATCAGACTTTCAAGCTTTTCTCGGCAGCTGGAAGAGCTAGAAACTTACTTTGTCTTTTTAAACAAAAGTTGAGAGTCATGAGACCCTGGGATGGATAAACAGGGGAATCTCAAGTAGGAGTAGGGAGGTTAATTTACACTGTATTGGGCATTGGTATGACCACTCCTGTGACTCCAGGAACTGAGACTGTAAGGAACTCACCAAATATCCCAAGAACTGATAACACTGGCGTGCAGGGTCTGAACAGGAGATTTTTGAGCAACAGGGATGAGAAGCAGAGGGTTCTGAGCTGGCAGAACTTTGCGTAGGGGGACATGGTGTTTGAAGTAGGTGGTGAAGATGATGCAGAGTCAGAGAAGGGACGTACGTGTGTGTGTGTGAGCGAGCGAAACGAACAGAGCTGTGGGTGAGGGCAGTGGCATTTTGCAGACTGGAGGGAAGCCAGGGAGCTGATGGAAAGGCCAGAAAGATCACAAGGTGGGAGACAATCAAGGCAAGGACAAGGGCATGGGTAGCAAGGGTAGAATGTGAAGAAGCTGTGGAGGAAGAAGCAGGAGGCTTTAAGCAACAGCCTGAATGTGAGGGGTAAATTCCATCCAACTTCTCCTCTCACTCTGTACCTATGATTTCTTTTATACTGCTGCCTATGCTGGGGACAACCTCTCTCTTGTCTTCCAAGCCACTCCTAAACCCCTCTGCACTGATCTCCCATGACTGCATCCCAGCATGGTCCTGCATCAGAACCATCATCCTGTACATCACATTTCTCTGAGCCTGACTGCAAGTTCTTTGAGAAAGGACCTTGCCTCTTTACATGCTTTGAAGAGTCAGTCTCATTCTTAGCTATGCCCTGAGGTCTGGGACCATGCTTCCTTCCTAGTAACACCTTCTGATGTCTCCAGAACTTGCATAAACACGGACAGGGCTCTCCAACATAGGGGCTCTATGACTGTATTTTCCCCTTAGACACTATACTGCCATCTAGTGGGCATTACTAGAATAAAATGTACAGTACCAACAGGATTCACAGAATTCAATGTCAAGCACTTGATCCTGCAAATCCCCACTCGTATGAGTAACTTTCACCGTCTTGCCATTCCCAAGCATTCAACAATCACAAAATTGACTTAAAACTCATGAAATTTTGACTGATAAGTCTCAAAATGTCAGAGGAAATGGGGAATCATGAAAACATAAAATCATCACTGATAAAATTTGCAGATGGCACAAAAACTTGGGGAAGGGTAAATAATGAAGGGGACAGGTCAGTGTTATGGAGCAATCTGTATTGCTTGGGAAACTGGGTACAAGCAAACAATATGAATTGTAATATGGCTAAATGTAAATGTATACATCTAGGAACAAAGAATGCGGGCCATACTAACAGGATGGAGGACTCTATCCTGGGGAGCAATGACGCTGAAAAAGTTTTGGGAATGGTGAATAATCAGCTGAACATGAGGTGCCAGTATGATGCTGTGGCCAAAAGAGCTCATGAGATCCCGGGATGGATAAACAGGGGAATCTCAAGTAGGAGTAGGGAGGTTAATTTACACTGTATTGGGCATTGGTATGACCACTGCTGGAATAATGTGTCCCCTTCTGGTACCCACAATTCAAGAAGGATGTTGATAAATTGGAAAGGGTTCAGAGAAGAGCCACGAGAATGATTAAAGGATTAGAAAACATGCCTTATGGTGACAGATTCAAAGAGCTCGATCGATTTAGCTTAACAAAGAAAAGGGTAAGGGGTGATTTGATTACAGTTGGCATGGAGAAAATATTTAATAATGGGCTCTTCAGTCAAGAAGAGAGAGGTGTAACATGATCCAATGGCTGGAAGTTGAAACTAGACAAATTCAGGCCGGAAATAAGGTATAAATCTTTAACACGGAAAGTAATTAGCCACTGAACCAATTTACCAAGGGTTGTGGTGGATTCTCCATCACTGGCAATTTTTAAAATCAAGACTGGATGTTCTTCTAAAAGATTGGATCTAGGAATTATTTTGGCGCAGTTCTATGGCCTGTGCTATACAGGAGGTCAGACTAGATGATCACAATGGTCCCTTCTGGCCTTGGAATCTATGGGTACCTACACTGCAATTAGAAATTGTAGAAATCACAGAATCATAGAACTGACCTCGAGAAGTCATCTAGTCCAGACCCCTGAACTCAAGGCAGGACTAAGTATTAGACACTTGCAGCTGGCCCACGCCAGGTGACTCAGGCTTGCAAGGCTCTGGCTAAGGGTTCTTTAATTGCAGTGTAGATGTTTGGGCTCAGGGTGCAGCCCGAGCTCTGGGACTCTCCAAACCTCACAGGTCCAAGAGTCTGGGCTCTAGCCTGAGTCCAAACGTCTACACTGCAATTAAACAGCCCCTTAGCCCGAGTCCCATGAGCCTGCTGACATGGAACTTACTGAACCCTAAATCACAACCTGCCTTGCTTTCCTGCAATCATAGCTATGCTGGTAGTTCTGTGCCCCCCAATTATCATAATATTGGCCCCATGCAAATGTACCTTTAATAAAAGGAGAAACATTCTGACACTGCTCAGTCCAAATTCTGCATTACTAAGCCCAAAAGGTACCTGCTTAAAATACAGCAGAATTAGGACATTAAAAAAAGCCCCCCCACCCCAAAATTATAAAACCTTCCCCGTGATTAAAAATGACCAGCAGGACACCCCGAATTTATCCTGGGGCTCCTCCACACCATCAGGCCACAGTCCCCAGCCAGGCTGTAGATGGGACATCTCTTCTGTCATTCTACTCTCATTCATAAAAGGAGAATGGGTAGCAGATTTGGATTTTTAGACAGTCTCTTGAGTGGTATTTCTGTGCTTCAAACAGAATGTAATGTTACAAGGCATTAGCCTCCTAAGAGGAGCCAGTTTAAACTAACTGGTTTTGGTCAGTCAGGTTAAAACAAATGTTAAAGGTTTGGTTTTTTTTTAAATTGTTCGTGCATACCAAGCTCACCTCCCAACTGCTTTGGTTTCTATTTAACAGTGGTCCATCCATGTTTTGTAAGTAGAAGAACTACACTGACGTGGTCTATCTACCTAAGGTACTAATATGCCCCCCATCGTCATAACATCTAAGCACTTCACAGTCTTTAATGCATTTACCCTCACATGCCCCGGTGAGCTTGAGAAGTGCTGTCGTTTCCATTTTACAGATGGTGAGCTGAGGTAGCAAGAGCATGAAGAACCCAGACCTCCCAAGTCCTCAGGTACCACACAAACCACTGGACATCTCTAAGCCTTGAGGAATGTGTGTGGGGAAGGGAAAAGACAGAGACAGACAGACACGCACATGAAATGTCACTGGCTTCATTGTGAAAAAAACAAAAAAGCACTCTGAAGTCTGAGTCTCCCGATGGGACTGCCATTATAAAAACATTCCAGCTAGCATGGTTGTACCCCTCAGCAAAGCCAGGGCATACGCCTTAACAGCACTAGAGTCTAAAACCCTGTTGACACTACAAAAAAAGACCTTGCTAGGAAATCATTTTTAAAAGACAAGTTAGTTTTGCCTGGAGTGTAGCTAAGCACAATGTGGCTAAAATGACTTTGGGGAAACAGAGTCACTCCAGTTGGCTTGGAAAGGATGTATAATGAACTATGGGAGTAGGCAAATGTGCTCTGAGCAAGTAGTTTGGTTTTAAGTCAGAGCTCAGAGCACCTAGAGTGTCCAAACTTCTCTGCTCCATTGGGATGACTGAGCACCTGTAGAATCTTCTGTCTAGATTCTAGAACGAGGCTACACCGCCATCCTGTGGTTTATTCAGACACAAGTGCGTGCAGCGGTTCTCAGCTTTCTCAGATTCAAAGCACATGAAAAGAAAACCAGGGTGTCCAGGAAGAAGCCAGTAAAGTCATGTGGGTGTCTTTTCTTTTTCTCAGCTTGTAGAAAAACTAACTATTGTATTATTACTGCTATAATTCCTGATTTCCAGGGTCAGCATTTCTGACATCAATGCATTTTCAGTACTAAGCAGAACAGTAAAAACAATTCCCCGTCTGCACGACATGTAGATAGATTTGGGTCTGAAAAATGACTCAAAGATCAAAGAGGGCTGAAAAGCTGGAAATCTAGAATGACCCCTAGTCAATTCCTTTGACAATCAGTGACTGATGCTCTAAATCCCATATCAGAGATATTAATATATTGGCACATACACGAAGGATAAGATTTCAGAGCTACTGGCTAGACAATGGCTAGACAGGGGGCCACGGGCATTTATTAATATTATATATATGAGCGACTCCATGTAACCCCATGTGCTTTTCACTGTTACCATTCTCTTCCTTCCATTCCCTTCATTTCTGTGGAGCATCCATTTGTTGCAGCTTGCCTTAATTAGGCTGTAAATTCTTCAGGATAAAGACCATCTCTTACTAAGTATTTGTACAGCACCCAGCACAAAGGGGTCCCAGACCTCAGTGGAGCTTTTGGGCACTAACACAATATAAATAAATAATCATTGGAATGCAGAGGAAGTCATGGTAATTTTTACATGCCAGCTCCAAAGTGATTCGTTAAAATTTGGCTCCAAAAAAATCTCTCCCTGATTCCCTAGTCCCTCATTATTCCCCATTTCCTCATTAGTCCCACATTCACTCCACCCACAGCCCAGATACTCCACAGTATGGGGCTTAGAGATCAAACTGACTTCACCAATACCAAACCAGGTGGGTCCTTGACTGCTACGCAGATCAGCAGGCCCTCCACAAAGCTCAGCTTGGGAGTCAGGCAAAAGCTCACGAGAGACAAATAGGCTTGGAATCTGCATGCAGTTTGCTTCTATTTGAATACCGGTGGCTGGGAAAGCCAGTGTCTCAAAAGGAGGGAGCAAGGTGTGTTCCTGTGATTATTCCCATGCCATCCATGTTCCACCCAGGTTACCCACAACAAGCAGCAGAGATCTCCTACCGATGGTGGTTATCGCAGAGACGGAGAAGAAGAAAGAGCCAACAAAGTTCCATCTTCCCAGACTGGTAGAGTTTCCCTGGAGGGTGAGGCCGCTCTTATAGGCCTTGATGATACCCTGCAAAGAGATGGCAGTGAATACAGGTGAGACCATCAGCCCACGAGGAGGTAACTCGAGCTGTTCTTTGTGTAATTGGCCTTTGCAGTGCTGTGTGATGATAATTGAAATTATAACCCCCATTCCTCCTGCTGCTTCTCTCTTAGGAGATGTCATCAGTGTGAGGTTAGGAGATCCATGGGCTGAGAAGTCAGGGAGGCTAAGGTCATCGCCTGTTTATCATCTGGTAAACCCTGACAACAGGCTCTCTCTGGGCTGTAAAAGCTGGTGGAGACAGTCCCCGTCCCCAAGAGCTTGCAGTCTAAGGCCTGGGTTCTCCTGGTACATTGAATAGTACCTTAGCCAGGCCTATACGTATGGGCGCTACAGAGCGGTAGCTATGCTATTGTAATCCCATGCAGTAGATGCAGACTACAATGTTGGAAGTGATTTTCCTGTTACTGTAGGAACTCCACCGCACTGAGTGATGGTAGCTAGGACGACAGATACGTTTATGCATTGACCTAGCTGCATTTACAGCAGGGGTTAGGTCAGCATGGCTATGGCATAGCAGAGAGGTGGGTTTTTCACACCCCTGAGTCACCTAAGTTTATAGCGTAGACCAGGCCTAACAGAAACTATGCTGACTGTAAGCCAAGGGAACCTACAGAACAAAGGGCCTGGGGAAGGATTTTAGGGCCAGCGGCATTCCGTAAATCAGTCACAAGTTACCTAGACTGTGTGGGAGAGAGACAGGAAGATAGGAGGTTCCCAGATAAGAATCCAACAAGGGTTAATCCACGTAACCCCAAAGCAAAAGCTCCTGAAAGGGGTCTGCACATTGCAGGATCCATGAAGCAATAAGTAAGCCTTTACATGTGGATGACACATACCAGATCCCTTCCCCACACTTGGGAGGAATGCATACAGTATAAGAAAGCTCTGTACAACTGCGAGAAGGAGACACACCATATAGCAGGACCAGTCTAATAATCCAGGGCAGTCACAACAGAAACTGAGCAGTGCGCCAGATGTACAGACCCTGCCTCATCACTGTTGTTAAACTGGTCATCTGCACAGAGACTTGGGGCCTGATTCTGCTCTCGCTTACCACACTGTAAATCTGGAGTAACTATGCTGAAGTCAGTAGCATTACATCAAGGTGGGCCCTTGATGAGTTAACTGTGCCAACACCTGCGTGCCCTCTGTCATACCAATAAAGTTACTGATGTGGCAAACTTGATCTGAAAATAGCACTAGTCTTAGGACCTACAGAAACCACTTTACAACCTTAACTAATCCTCCTGGCACCCCTGGGAGATGAATTATTCTGCAATGCAAAGTTGAATCAAGAGCACACTGAACCTATCGCCTCGGAGCAAAGCCGAGCAGATATCTAGTAACACAAGCCCCTGCCTTGCTCAGTCACTGTGCTAGTGATAATGCTCTCATCCTTCACAATAAGGAGTCACTTTCAGCTCGAATTTGCCCCCAAATCTGGGTTTTGTAAAGATAAACTCTTTTAAACTAATAATCCACTGAGGTACTTCAGGGACCACCAGCACTGTAGGATCCAAGAACCGACCAACAGATTTAAGGAGTGGGAGGTAAGGAAGTATTAGTGTCCCATTTTACAGATAAGGAAACTGAGGCACGGAGATGGGCTATGCCTTGTCCAAGGCCACAAAGGAAATCTGCAGCAGGGCTGTGACATATAACCTGGTCTCCTGAGTCCCAATCCAGTGCCTTAACCATGAGGTCTTCCTCCCTAAGATCAACAGAAATGTTTCTGAATCCTTTTTCAAATGACAAAAAGATTCCTTTTTCTCTCCTCCCCCCGGACAAATAAACATGGCTCAGCATGATGCCATTGAACGAGCACCAAAAAGTGACATTAGGGAGAAAATAAAATCGCAAATGACCCGCACGTGACCATTGTCTGTCTAAGGAGAGAGCAACAGGAAAAAAAAAACAAGCAGAACAGGTGGTGAACAGTAAATTCAGTGCTGAAAACTGCAGGAATGCAAATACTCTCCTGTGTTGCTTGTATGGAAGGTAAGTAATTTGATTGGCAATTTTTCACCTTTTCAGAGGGACACCATCCCACAAAAACACAGAGAAGAGATTCTTTGAAAGGTGAAACCCTGTGTGAGGAAAGATTGCCCCTCCCTCTCTGAGAAGACAGCATTAAGCATCCATGTTTGCCCCCATGGTCTTGTTTACATTAAGACCCTACCTACAAGAGGGACAGTTTTGAAAAATTCCCCACTGTTGCTCCTGCTGGCTCAGTTCCTCTGGTGTGAGCAGCACTTGGAGCCCTAGTGTAGCGGGCTCTCTCCCACCCCGCCCTGCTCCGCATTTAGCACTGTGTAGGTTAGACCAGCAACAGTGCAGGGTTCAAGTATTTTTACCACTGTATTCTGACAACACATGAGCCCTGTATGCTTAAACCAGTGGTAGCAGTAATAGTGTAGAGAACACACTAGCTCTGACACTGTAGACAAACAGCAGCTCCCAAATCCATGCAGCTGCGTTTCCCACGGCACAAATGTGGCTTACAAGCAGCATGTTCAGAGGCACGTCTTCTGTTTACCCAAACTTCAAGCTCGTTCAAGGCAGATGAGTCACATTGATCACCTGTTAAGCCCTGACAACGTGCTCTGTGCTGTACAAGATGCAGGAGACAGTCCCTGGGCCTGTCCCAAAGAGCTTGCAATCTGAGGGCCACATTGCCCTCGCATATTGAGTAGTACCTTACCTATGTTTACACTATGGGCAATAAAGAGGCATAGCTATGGTGCCATAACTATGCTGCTGTAACCCTGTAGCATAGGCTGCATCCACATCGATGGAAGGGTTTTTTCTGTCACTGTAGGAACTCCGCCTCCCTGAGCAGTAGTAGCTAGGCCAACAGAAGCATTCTTCCATCCACCTAGCTGTGTCTACACCAGGGGTTAGGTTGACATAACTATAGCATTTTGCACAACCCTGAGTGCCACAGCTATGTCAACCTACATTTTAAGTGTAGATTAGTCTTTACTCTGTGAGTAGTCCCATTAATTTCAAGGGACAGCTCACAGAATAAATTACTATTCAGCATGCGTAAGGTTGGTAGGCTCTGGCTTTATGTGAAGAAAAGGAGAAGACAGGGCACGGTGGGAAAGGATTAACTTTCTCTGCATCAACGTTGGGATTTATCAGGCTGCAAGGGATCTAGGCTCTAATCTTTAATATGCCCTGTTATGCCTGATGTACGGCCTCTTGAACTGCGGTTAAGAAAGGTGTGGATAAGAAGCATTACTGGCAATGGTCTGACAAACTCACTACGCCCAACACATGGCTGCCATAGTATTTATCTATAAAGAACGTTGTGTGAGATATCAAATGAAAGCCGGTGACACACTGGTCATTAAGATCATGCACAGATGATAGTTTAAAAGTTATGTGTTATATGCTGCAAGTGTATCAAGGTCTGAGTCACCAGCAGAGACAGGTTCTCTCTCAGACTGGAAGTGTTTGTCCAGCTAGCTAACTGACACATGAATTAATCATTGTAAGCCATACACAATGGGAGCCACAGCTGCATTCCAAATCAATATGAGGATGCAAAATCAACGTGGGGGTCAGCACACTGGAGAACAAGCAAGGGGGGAGAAGCGTTTTCCTTGGGGGTGCACTGCAAAGGGGTGTAGTTCAAAGGTTTATTGGATAACAAGAGGAAGGCAAGAGGACTCCACTTCATCCATCATTGAGAGAACACAAAGGACGGTTTCACATGTAACCAGTTATTCTTACTATCCTTGCTCCCTGTCTCCTGAAATCATAACCTTTGTTAATAAACCTTTTTGTTTTCACTATAAATAAATGACAGCACTGTGTTGTTAAAAGGGAGCTGAGAGCTGACTCAAGTAAGCTTGTGTGTGTGTTGTCCTCTGGGAGAACTTACCTGGTCATTTCTGTAAGTTGCTATGCCAGGGGCCAGATGCCACTGAGCGGGAGGCTGGCAGAGGGGCTCAGGGGTTGCCATTTGTCTGTCACTAGCCTGCACAGAGATGGCGAGGTCTGCGGGGACCTGCAGATAGGTGCTTGTCGGTGCCCTGAGGCTGTTGGTTTCAGGGAGCTGAGTTACAGAAGGCATCAGGCAAAACTGCTTCATGCTAAGCGCAGGTGGTGGTGAGATGCCTCACAGCCCTGAGTCCTAGTATCAGCCCAGCCCAGGACTCTTAAGGTGTCTGGAGGCTTTTTTTGCTCAGCTAATCTAAAAAGAAAATATATTACAACTTCTCTGCATGCTGCACACCTACTTCCTGTTCTCTGTTAAGCCTCACTTTGGTGTAAGTTCAGCTGTAGTCAAAATTGCACATGACACCAAGTTTTGAAAGCAGTAAACACTCGGGGACAGAACCACCCTGCAAAGAGCCCTGAAGAGATGAGAGCAGAGAAGGCTGCAAGGAACAAAGGGATATTCTACACTAATAAATGGAAAGTGCTTCACTTAGGGAGAGGAAATAAACAGCCCAGACAGGACATGACAAGAACAAGCAGCACATCAGAAAGGACAAAAATATACTGTTGTCCTTCCGTTCTGCAAACACACCATCTAAAATATCATCACTGAAGCGTGACTTTTCTCCATTCATCTCTGGGGCAGGGGAGTTTCTAACCTAAATCCACCACTCAAAAGTAAGCATTGGGCCTGCTCATGCAAGGTGCCAAGTGCTCTTACCTCCTGGGAGTTTAGGGCACTCAGCCCCCTTGCATGAGGTGCTCAGCACCATTAAGCATAGAGCCCAGGGTTAGCCACTTCCCTGTTTTGCCTTGTTATCAGAAGCATCCAGATGACATGCCTCTCCAGTATGCCCCGTTGTACTGGTCCCAACCTGCTATCCCATTCATTGGATAGACCTGAAAATCCAAAACCTTTCTGCTAGAATATCTGGTTATTCAAATGGCAGGAGTTTGTGACTGCCCTTAAAACTACAGGCAAAAGTGGTATGCTTACTTTGTAGCCAATGTGTAGGATTCTTGGGTAGGATAGAGATCAGGATATAGGAAGTTTTCTATCCAGATGCAGCCAGAGTTCATTGTAATAAGACAATATTTATTTAATAAGATTGATTTATTGGTATCTGCATATAAAATATAGAGACAAGGAGAACAGAAATTAGAAATAACCTCACCCAATATCCACATACACAGATATTCTACAGATTTAAGGAAAAAAGCCCAGAGCTTTGGCTAAGGATTCCTGTTGCCCTCACTTAGAACAGGCATTTATCAGATAGCTTTTTCAAGACCCAACACTTTTAAGATCGACTAATAGATATGAGTGTTCTGCCTCCAGTTATTCAGAGTCAAAGGCTGGTCCAAGAACTCAAATGGTTGACATCAGTCAGGCCCAGTCAATACCATCAAACCCTGGAGGGTAAGTTACTTGTAGAACACTTGAAATAAATACGGAGCCAAGGTGGGTGAGCTAATACCTTTTATTGAACCAACTTCCGTTGATGATAGAGACAAGCTTTTGAGCCACACAGAGAGGGATAGCTCAGTGGTTTGAGCATTGGCCTGCTAAACCCAGCGCTGTGAGTTCAATCCTTGAGGGGGCCATTTAGGGATCTGGGGCAAAAATTGGGGATCGGTCCTGTTTTGAGTAGGGGGTTGGACTAGATGACCTCCTGAGGTCCCTTCCAACCCTGATATTCTATGATTCTCCTTCTTTGAAAGCTTGTCTCTCTCACCGACAGAAGTTGGCCCAATACAAGATATCTCCTCACCCACCTTTTCTCTCTCATATCCTGGGCACAGACACGGCTACAACTAAACTGCATGAAATAAAGACACTCAGTCATGAAATTGCTGTGCTTGGACCTGATATTTTGAGAGCTTGGAAAGGTCACATGTGTAAGTCAAAGGACAATATCAATCAAAAGAGGAAGTACAAGGAGAAAGCAGAACCTTAGTGGTTAAACCAAAAAACCAAGTCAGATATAGATTCTGCTCCCGTCTCTCCTGAGCGACTTGCCGTGTGACCCCAGGGAAGCCATTTGACTTCTCTGTGCCTCATGTTCCCCACTAGTAGCAGCGGGATAAGAACCTTTCCCTAGCTCCTAGGGAAGTGTTAACGTCTGTAAGTCGCTCTAAGCTCCTCAGACAGACAGCTCTGTAGAAGTGCAAAGTGATTATGGTAAGATTCATCCATCCATCCAAGTGGGATCTTTTGGATTTCCATACCCTGACGTATCAAAATGTAACTTTATTTAGAAGCTGGCTTTCTCCTCACCACCTAGCCTCATCTGTTTCTGCGTGGCACCATCTGTGATGCAAACCCCACTTTTACATACTCTTACGAAACCTACCATGACGTCCCAATCCGGTTTTCTCAGATGAGGAAGGTGCAGGCGTGGCTTTCACAGTCAAATTGCTTTATCTAAAAGCAGCTTTCTCTCCCGTTGCCTTCCTGGCCTCACAAACACCACATTGCCCAGCAGCACAAGCCATGCCCTGTGAGGTGAGTGATCCTGGGAAGGACCTGCATCCATGTCGCTCAGCCCTGCAGCCAGAAATTTGCAAAGGGAACTGGTGCCCTTGGCAGCAGTGGCGCTCCATGCAGGCGGCTCATCAAAGCCAGCAGTACTTCAAATCTTTATTTCCTGATACCAGTCACTGCCCAATCTTGTGCTTCCTTCCACACATCACGGTCCACAGCATCACCTCCTTTAACTCCAGCCCACTGGCAGCCCATGGAGGGGTGGTAGTGTTCCTTAGTGCTCGCTCACTTAAAGAATACTTGGAGGGTACAGCCCCCATTTCTCTTCCCAATCAACACTAATGAGCACAGCCCCTGTTGTCTCTTACTGCTTAAGCTTCCAAACAAAGCAGCATTCTGGCCTCCTGTCCCAGCATGGCCACCTTCACTGCTCCAGTCTGACTTTCAGCCTGTCACACTTCTTAGAGTACCTCTACACCGCAGAGGGTACCTGGATCCAGGAGCCCAGGCAAGCGTACCTGAGCTTGCCAAGCCACTTGTGAGGGTCCGTATTGCAGAGCCACATACAATCCATACCTGTGTGTAGCTGTATCCACAGTGGCACTGTAGTTACCTGGGTTTGGTGCTGGGATTTTGAGGGGGGCGGATGGGGAAGTATCCCAGAGGCCCTTAATTTGAATCTCTTAAGAAACTGTTTTGATGTAGTGTGTTAGAGCAGAATTTCTCTATCCTTCCCAGTCCCCCATGTGGAAGTGTTCTTAGCCTGCCGACACATTGAGCGGAGCCACTTCCAGCTCTGCACGTTTTTCACTTCCGTGCCCTCCAGCCAGTGCCACACCAGGGGTCCAGCACAGGTGGATGAGCTGTTCCTGCTTGGTGCTGAATTGTTATCACAGCAGGATAAAAGTAGAGGGTATGGGAGATGGTAGAGGGCATTTTCGCAGCTGTTTCTGACCCTCAGAAAGCGGCAGTGGATCTTGAAGCTTGAACATGCTGGATGCTGACATAGCAGAGCAGAGACACATGCTGCAGCAGCTGTTGGGTATTTCCCATATGCAGCCCAGCACTTCTGGTGTAGGACAACTAGAACAGAGTGGTGGGATCACATCATCATGCAGTTCTGGGGGACCTCAGAAGCTGCAGAACTCCTGCATGAGGAAGGCCACCTTCACAGAGTTGTGTGAGGTGCTTGCCCTGATCCTACAGTGCCGGGACACACAGCTGAGGGAGTCCAGAACAAGACTGCTATAGCCATCTACACGCTGGCTACCCCAGCTTGCAACAGGTTGGCGACTCCTCGTTTGGGGCTGACAAATCAACTGTTGGCGATGAGGTTTCTGATGCGGTTTCTGAGGCGTTTTTTGCTGTAGCTTCCCCACACGTGACGGACACTGCTTAGACATCTGAAACAGCAGCGGGCATGGAGAGAATGGGGTTCACACGCTGCACTGCACCACCAATGGCACTCATGTGCCCATAGTTTGCTCTCCACAAGGAGCACATGAAGGTGTCAACTGCAAAGGCTCCCGCTCAAGTGTTGTGCTGGGGTGGGCCGACTGCAAAGGCAAGTTCATGAACACCAGTGTGGGATTCACTCGCAAGGCGCATGATGCCAGAGCGTGGAGGAGATCTGGCTCTTACCCACTTAGACAAGCAGGGACTTTATTCCCACTAAATAACATGGTTAACAACATGGCTGTCTGTGCCCACTGTTATTTTAGGAGACCCCACTGAGCATCTACTGCCCTGATATTTGAGCACTCAGCAGAACATTTCATTACACAGATAGTGATTGTGGGATAGTGGTAGACTGTGCATGTGACCAATGGAAGGCAAGATGGCTCTGCATACAGAATTGTCTGGATGCCAGTGTGGGCAATGCCACCCGTATGATCGAGACGTGCTGTGCCCTGACCCATGCCTGCGAGGATAAGGGTGAAAATCTTGGCCAAGAGTGAGCTCAAGCCACTGCTAGTTTGCAGGCCTGGTACAAGCAGCCGCAAAGTGCATGTGGGACTGGGTGCAGGTGAGCAAGGGAAATAAGGGTTGCCTTGTGTGCCCACACCCTAGCACCACAGGGTGACAGGCATGGGGGAATGGGATATTGTGTACTACTGTGGTACACACATCCGTTTGTTTGATATTGGTTTTCTGTGATTATAAGGGTGTTGGGTACTTTATTAATATCTTTGGATACAACTTCCCGACTCTTCCTTCTTTCCCAAGCACTCACATACCAACGTACTGTACAACCAAAAGAAAAAGTATTAAAATAAATACTGATTTGAAAAGCAATGCAGGCATCGCAGCTACCTGGAAACAAACAACAGTGAAAATAAAAACAGTGCAAGAGTATGCAAACCTGTGCTATTAGATAAAGTGCGAGCACGGCAGTCTCACTAGTAGTGGAACTGGGTGTCAGAGGTGTATCTGTTCTCCCTCTCCCCGGCTGTAGAGGCATAGAGTGAACAGGGAACATCTGCGTATACCAGGTCATGGAGTGGTTCATAATCTATCCAACTCTTGAATTGCCCAATGGCTGTACTGGCTACAGGATGTGGTAGCATGGAGGAGGGTCTGCCCATGTTGTTGCTGGTGCTGGAGTTGGTGCAGGAACTGGGTGCTGCAGGCTAGTAGCCACTAGGGTGAGCAGCTGCTCAAACTTCTCCTTCTGCTGTGCTCGGACATGCTCCATCATCCTCCAGTCATGCCAGAGGTAGTATGCGAACATTCTCTCCTCCTCCTCTGCTTTCTGCCTCTTCCTTTCCATACCCTGCTCTTCTTTCCCTCTCCGATTGGCCTGGTGTGTGATCCATGTCCAAAGTCTTGATGTATTTCATAGAATCATAGAAATGAAAGGCTGAAGGGACCTCAGGAGTCCAGCCCCCTGCACCCTGGCAGGAACAAGTATACCCAGACCATTCATGTAGTGAGTCACCCCAGAGCCTTTTCCTTTTCCCAAGCTGGTTCAGGATCCTCTCCCCAAGAGGCTTGGGTGGATGCCTCAGTTCAGCAGAAGTGGAAGGTCCTGCCAAGGAAAGGAAAGAAGATATTTTTTTGTACATGGAAAGGAAGAGGAGAATTCCCCCGTTTTTGTTCTGTGTCATGGCAAGACAACAGTTTGATACTTTTATCTACTTGGAATGACTTTATTTCACCACTACACCTCAGCCAGTTCAGAAGCTCCTGCAAGCCAGGTTACCAGCCCACATATACTCTATGGTAAGAATTCCAGATTTAATGCATTAAAAAGAATAGGACATTTTTTTGGACCTGGGATGTATGTCTGTGGGGCGTGACTAGCGACCTGCTACAACTATTGCTTTTAACATTATTCCAGGCCAAGGAATCCTTAGAGGATGTTAATCAGCTGGAGTTCCCTGAATAGGAGAGAGAGCAACTTCTCCAGGCTAATGGAGGAATTCTCTCTATCTCCGCAAAGAAAATTTTACATCATCTGCTGAACGAAAAGGAGTGAAGAGGGTTTATAAGCTACCAAGACAGATGTTGGAAGTTTGTCCTACCTGGGAATCTCACTGACCATCTTGAGTTTATCCTATATGAAAAATTCTCAAGCATCACCAGCCAGGAGCAGGGGGAAATTCAGGTGAACATTAGAAGGATGGTGAATCAGGATGCAGAGGCCTGCTAACAGCAGAACTGTTCCCCTGACTCTGGCCTGGAAAGTGTGCTACAAATGGGAGCCCCGGAAGGCTAAGTACTGCTGCACCAAGGAACTTTTTCAACTTAATACAGCCACTGGGATTTATAATCCAGGATGTCTGGGCCAACGCTGCAATGCTGCTATCGCTATAATTCTACAATATGCTACTTGTGTCACAGAATTACGAAGAGCTGTATATGCTGACATATGCACTTCTGCTTGCTAAACCTGTAATCCCATTTTTTGATATATATTTTAAATAATCAGCGTAAATTTAGTAAGAATGACTCACTAGTTGCATGTTTAATTGTTTCCCCCCTACTTGGACTCCATCTTGGATCACACGTGGTGGTTGGGGGCTTAGGGTGGAGGAAGGGGGCCAGGACAATGGCATGGCTTTTGCCCTAAGCTGAAGCTAAGGCCAGCCTCTAGCACATAATATCCTTCATAGCAATAATTTTACTGGCCATCAGCCAGAAATCCCTCCCATTCAGGGTGCAATTTCCCCCCATAATAATGACAAAGATGGCGGCGACAGCCACTTACCCAGCTGTGGCTCCGGCTCCCGGTCTAATGCCACTTCCTCTCCAGGCTGTTCCTTGGGACAGTCCCCAAACAGGTCTTCGGAATATGGTCCCAAGACATCCCACATCCGTATGGCCTACTCCGGAGCTGTTCCAGCACCATGGTCTGCTCCTGCTCTTCCACCTCCTCTGCCACGGGGGCCTTCTCCGGTGTTATCCCGGTCCTCTCTGCCTCCAGTATAAAAATCATACCAGCCCCTCTCAAAAGCCTGTCGGGCACAACTGGGGGCTCTGTACACCAGGTGAGGGCGAGCACCTGGTCCAAATCCTTGTAGCAGACAGAGTTTCCAGAACCTTTGTATTGCAGGTAGGCACTCTTTAGGATTTTAATGCACTTCCAACACTGGGCAGCCATATGCTTGATCCCCACCTCCCTCAGCCTCTTCAGGATGTTATCATAACAGTACAGATTTCGTGTGCATCTCCCCAAATCATGTTCTTTTCTGCACTCATACCAGAGGTTAACTAGAAACCTGGTGGGGTCCTCTGTCCAGCGAGCACATGCTGGGATGGCATCTTATAGGGTTGTCTGGCTGAGGTGAGCTGCGTATTGCAGAAACAGAGCAGGCTGCGTGGAATGAAGAGTTAAACACTGACCAGGTGGATATAAACCAGGTAGCGTCTGGTGCACCGGAGGCAAGTGGGAAATGAGTTGGTAGAAGGGCTGTAAAATACAGGTCTGGGGAACCATGGGATGACACAGGAGGACGGTCAAAAGCTGAGTTCCACTACCCAGGTGTTAGATACATCCACACTGCAAAGTGGGAAGATCAGAGCCCACCTTAAAGTGAAACCTGGGCTATAACCTATATCTGCAGCAGGGCAAGCAAGCCTGGCTTCAAAGCATATATAAACCTGAGCATAAGGGTTTTGTGTGAGGAAGGCTGAGGTCCACTGAACTAAAAACTTGGAGGCAGCCCGGGATAAGCCTGCAGTGTAGAAATATCCCGACTGCCCTTCCACAGAAGATTAATGACTTGGTCTTCATCCAGCCTTTGAGACTGAGCCCAGGACTATACGACAAACTTTTGCCAGCCAAGCTATGCTGGTCAGGGATGTGATGAGTATAATCCCTGACAACATAGCTGTGCTAGCAAAAGCCCCTAGTGTAGACACAGCTATACCGGCAAAAAAGTCCTTGTGCTAACAGAGCTGATTTCGTTTGGGGAACTGGTCAAAGCTGTGCCAGCAAAAGAGTTCTGTAGAAGCTGCATCTCCATTTCGGGGGTTTGCCGATGTAGCTATGCTGGCAAACCCTTTCTAGCGTAGACAAAGCCCTAGTGTAGACCTGGACTATGGAGCACAATTTCTCCATGAGATTTCCAAGTAAGAAGCTGGTATCTCCAGTGCTCTCTTCTTTCCTTTCTGGTGGTTGCTGTACAAACCCCTCCCCCCCCCCCACACACACACTCTCCTTCAGCTATAGAGGTCTTCTAGGTTCCAACCCTGATCGCGCCCCTTGTCTTCATCTCCCTTCTCTCTTTCGGCACATCTACACCGCACAAATCCTACTGTGGTGTGTAGAGTACATGCACTATATGCCCCACAGCATGGGTAGTAATAGGAATGTAGACAGTGAGGCACGGCTTAGGTAAGGAGAGTAAAGACATGTCAGAACCCTGGGGGTATGTGCCCTACATGACTCTCTACAGGCCCAAGCAGTGCCTCCCCCATCTGCACTGCTGTTTTTAGCAGCATAGTGTCCTGCTGCTTCCCTGCTGTCAGAGCTTTCCCCATCCCAGGGAAAGACTACAGCTGTGGAGAAAGGCTCTGGGGGCAGCAAAAGGCTCCAGCAGCGCCCCGCTGCAGGGAAAGACTCTGGCAGCAGGGAAAGGCTTTGGCGGTGGATGCGGAGAGGCAATGGGGAAAGACTCTGGTGGAGGGGGCAACAGGGGACATTGCTCTCTCTGCTGCCTTCCCCCCGTCAGAGCCTGTCACTGACATGTACAGCGCAGTGTGGATGCAGCTTACTTTTCATGGCTGTGTGTGGCTACACATACCCTACACACTGCCACCAGCGGTGAGCAGTGTAGACGTAGCCTATGTATTTCTTAGTGCTAACTTTAGCCTAGGTTATCATTTCTGAGCACACAGCAACAGCCAATTCTACAGCTCCCTCCACTCACCCCTTAGGCTCTCTTGTCATTTGTGTGCGCCTCAACCATCAGTTTCCAGCTTCACTACAACTTCCTATTGCTGAGAGCTACAAAGAGTCTTTACACGGCATCTTGGATTCTGTTTTCCCTCTCTCTGAGCCCTTAAGTTTGCTCCCGAAGCCAGAATTACTTAGTTGTCACCTAGGGCTCTTCATCTGTAGACCTCAAAATGCGATACAAAGGAGAGTACGTATAATGATCTCCCTGTTTAATAAATTCATAGAGTTTAAGGCAAGAAGTTGGATCATCTAGTCTGACCTCCTGTGCATCACAGGGCACAGAATTTCACCCAGTTACCCCAGCAGCGAGCCCAGTAACTTGTGTTTGACTAAAGGCATCCAGAAAACAAGACCAGAGAGTGTGCATGCGTATGAGATGCTGCCTTCCTTAAAAGCATGACCTTATCAGGCACCTAAGCTTCTACTTCCCTCTTTAACAGTAGCAGGAAGGGACAAAGCACTTTGTATAAACAACTGATAATCGGAATAGTCTCTTCTTCATTCAAATCCACCTTTTCTCTAGTCCTGGGGAGAAATGGGGGAATGAGGGACAGAGATTCTCACTAACTTCCGCTGAGGAACCTAAATACCTTTGAAAATTGGGCAAAAATGACTTTCCTGAGGTCACACAGCCAGTCACTGGAAGAACCAGGAGTAGGTCTCCTAACTTCCATGCCAGCACCCTTTCCATTGGACTACACCTTAGCTGTCCTTCGGCCACATTTCCAGAAAAGGACAATCATCCGCCTGCACATGTTGGGATATGGAAGTACTGTGGAAGCTGACATGTAACGTCCCTCGATAAACCCAAACACGGGTCAGTTTTAGTATCCTGTGCTTTCTGATCGTGGCATTTTAGCCAGTGCTCTTTCAACATGAAGTGTTGCTTCTCCCTGTAAAACTGAGAGTGTCTCAGCGAGGTCCTCAGGAAAGGCAAAAAGAATGAGTATAAGGATTGGATTGGAAAGGGGGAATCTCACCTCCCAGTTTGGTTGGTTGGCTTTCACACCTTCACATGAAATCAGCTTGTCCAGGAAACCGAGACTATGGTGACTGTTTACCTGGTCTCAGAAACTCCCATTCTTTCCCCAATTATCAGTGTGGGAGAGAGGCATTTCAAAGTCACAGGACCTCTGATAAGGGATTAATTAAACTTTAAATGAGTTTCTCTCTGCTATATACTGGAAATTCTTAAGATTAATATGTACAACTGCACAGTTCTTACAGGATAACAGGAGCAATCAGACAACATTGATAAGGTTCACGCTACTCTCACATTAGGAAGACAAAGGTTAATTAGCTTCAAAACAAAAAAAGCTCTGTAGGTCACCCCACTGTTATTTATTGGCACACAGCCCCAGTTCCTGGCTGAAGGAGACCCTGTATTTGAATTCTGACTAAAGCAGAGACGATGTAGGATGGACTAGAAATTGAGTAGGAAACAGCTGCTGCCTCAAATTAGTACCACAGAAGAAACCAAGACCTGATTAATTGACTTTCCTAGTAGCTTCCTTCCCACACCTGAAATAGCATACATTAGGCCTAATCTACACTAGAAAATGTTTGCCAGTGTGGCTATATGGATGTAGCTATGGCAGCAAACCCTACTAGTGGCGCTGGTCATACTGGGGGGGAAAAAAAGTGATTTTGCAGGTATATTTTAAACCAGTTCCCTGAACAAAAAAGCACTGTTATGCCAGTAGAACTGTTTCTACACAAGGGCTTTTGACCAGACCTTGGTGCACTTGCACAGAGTCTCTGTCTCAGGGGCAGGCCCATCCACCAGATCTACCTATCAGCTCACCAACTGCCCAGCTGCCACTCCTGTGCTCATGGCTAGCTTCTCAGGTGAAGCATGACACACACCACGGGATGCTGTCGTGGTCTCCTCAGTCCTCCTCCTAGCAGTGAGAGCCAGTGGGCCAGAGCAGCGAACCAGGCCCAGGCCAGCTCTATAGACCAGAACAGAGCCACCACTGCCTGGGCTCACAGTCTAACCCCTGTTCCCAGCCCAGCAGGACAGGCGCAGAGCCACACTGCCTGGGATCACTGTGGGGTGGGCTCGCTCTCATTCCTGCCCCCACCAGACCTCCTCTCTGCACCAGGCAGGGGTAGAGCCAGGCCCAGCTGCAACAAACAACATTTTCACCTTCCATCAAGGCAGTTTGTGCTGGTACAGCAGACAGAGCTTACACAGCCTGGAAAACCATGCAGCCCCCTGACTCCAGGGCCATCTGCTCTGGCCAGTGGAACTGTTCCTAGGTCTGATAGGTCGGAGAAACCCCGAAGTGCCTGTGCCTGAACAGAGCTGAATAAGCCCTGCTGTAAGGAACAGCATTTATTTATTTTTCAGAACAGATCAGTCGGGTCAGGTCGGAGCTGATGACTTTTGTGGCGTCAGTGTGAAAACAGGAAGGGAGAGAAGTTTTCTTCCAGTTTTACTTTCTGAGAGTGCGATGCGGAGTTGCAACCAACCATCTGTGAGAGGGAACTATGTCCTTCACAGCTGCTTAAAAACAATATAGAGATGGTAGGCCAGATTTTGACATGGATTAATGCCTTTTTCCAGGGTGTTCGGGGAAGCCATACCTAAACAAGGCCTCTGCTCAATAAACCATCTTGGGACATTAATTCCCATCCTGTCTCTGACCTGCCTTTTGTTGGACAAGTCCTTGAGAAAGTGGTGATGAGCCAACCCCTGCTTGCTTGATTTATTTAATCTCCATAGTTGGATTCAGATCCGAGTCCAGAACCGAGGCTGCAATATCATCTGTGGTGGCTGATCTTGTAGTTAGACGCCAGCATAAGCGGTTTCCATGCTTACTCAGTTAGAGTAATCAGCAGCTTTTAATACCACTGACCACAAGGTACAACGGAACTCATGCGTGGGATCTTATGGGCAAGAAGGAGTAGCCCACAGTGAGTCTGCTCCTTCTTTTCAGAAAGGTCCCACAAGGCTGTGCTAGGCAATTGCTTGTCCTCCCTGAGGGACTTCATAGGTAGGTTCCCACACATTTTTACTTCACCATATTTTCTCTTAAAGGTACACAGGAGGCCACCAGAGCAGAATTCCAGGTGCACTAGGCTGCATTCTCATTAATGTATAAATAATCCTCACTACTAATGAGCTTTTTAATGAACAGCTTCATTACCCTCCCAGTGGCAGATCAAGATAGGGATCTGGATGAAAGTGAATTGGCTGTAGCTCAGCCCAGAGAAGAAAGGGATGCTTGTTACTAATAAGGAAGCATTGGAGGAATGGCCAGAGGTGGTGCTTGCACCAGCTACTGTGAGTCTATGACTGCCTTTTCCAAACTCCCTTTCATAGATCCGCAGTGCTCCAGTCTGGTGAGATTCAAGGAACAAGGCAAGATGTATTTATTTTATTTATGTCTTCTTTGATTTTCTCCTTCTCTATCATGGTTTGTGCAATTAACATGCTTCAAATAACACAGCCCTGCAGCAATGCTAGGGACTGGGCAGGCCAATCCAATAAATACAGGAAACAGCTGCAGTAAGGTATTAGGGCTACATTGTATGACATGAGAGGGGTGGGGGAGCAAAGAGATGGGGGAGGGGGAGAAAAGGGAATCATCCTAGTGACCCCACTAGGAAATCATACATTTACATTGGAGCAAGGCTCCAAACAAGGAAGCTCAAGGCGCCATGGCTGGGATACCGATTCATAGATTCCAAGGCCAGAAAGGACCATTGTGATCATCTAGTCTGACCTCCTGTATAGCACAGGCCATAGAACTGCGCCAAAATAATTCCTAGATCCTATCTTTCAGAAAAACATCCATTTTGATTTTAAAAATCTCTGATAGACTGAAGAGCCCATTATTAAATATTTGTTCCCCAGGTAGGTACTTATAGACTGCAATCAAGTCACCCTTTAACCTTTTTGTTAAGCTAAATGGATTGAGCACCTTCAGTCTATCACTGAATGGTTTCTAATTGTTTAATCATTCTTGTGGTTCTTCTCTGAACCTCTCCAATTTATCAACATCCTTCTTGTATTGTGGACACTAGAACTGGACACAGCATTCCAGCAGTGGTCACACCAGTGCCAAATACAGAGGTAAAATAACCTCTCTGCTCCTACTTAAGATTCCACCTTTTATGCACCCAAAGATCACATTAATTCTTTTGACCCCAGTGTCACAATGGGAGCTCACGTTCAGCAGATTATCCACCACAAGCCCCAAATCTTTTTCAGAGTCACTTCTTCCCAGGACAGAGTTCTCCATCCTCTAAGTATGGCCTACATTCTTTGTTCCTAGGTGTAGACATTTACATTGAGCCACATTAAAATGCATATTGTTTGCTTGCGCTCAGTTTACCAAACGATCCAGATCAGCCTGTATTAGTGACCTGCCTCTTCACTATTTACCACTCCACAATTTTTGTGTCATCTGCAAAATTCATCAGTGATTTTATGTTTTCTTCCAGGTCAGCAGGTTTAAAACAAATAAAAGGAAGTTCTTCACTCAGCGCACAGTCAACCTGTGGAACTCCTTGCCTGAGGAAGTTGTGAAGGCTAGGACTATAACAGGGTTTAAAAGAGAACTGGATAAATTCATGGAGGGTAAGTCCATTAATGACTATTAGCCAGGATGGGTAAGGAATAGTGTCCCTAGCCTCTGCTTGTCAGAGGGTGGAGATGGATGGCAGGAGAGAGATCACTAAATCATTACCTGTTAGGTTCACTCCCTCTGGGGCACATATCATTGGCCACTGTCGGTAGACAGGATACTGGGCTGGATGGACCTTTGGTCTGATCCAGTATGGCCATTCTTCTGTCATTGATAAATATGTTAAATAGTGTAGGGCTAAGAACTGATCACTGCAGGAACTCACTGGTAACACACCCACTCAATGACAATTATATTTTGAGACCTATCTGTTAGCCAGTTTTAAATCCATTTAATGTGCACCATATTCATTTTATCTCATTCTAGTTTTTTAATCAAAATATCGTGTGGTACCAAGTCAAACGCCTGACAGAAGTCTAAGTATATTACATATTCCAGGGACTCTGAAGAAGTTCAACAACTGTAGCTGCAGCGGAGCCCGCAATCCTGGCCTACACCACAGCAAAGGGAGTGAGAGAGTCTGGAGAACGAGTTCAGCTCAGGCAGAGCAACGCATCCAGCCTACGTGGCGAACAGCCGCTGAGGGAAAGATTTTCTTATGCACCATAAATGAAAGAAGGTTTGTTTCAGGTGTTCTCAAAGCCGGAAGGAAAACTAGGCTTCTTCAAAGTTCAGGATGCTTAGATCTGGGGCCTTGGTTTGAATGGCTCTCTACAGAAACCTTCCTCTTAGCTATAATGATTTGTCCCACTCTTTAATAATTAAAAATGTATGTCTGATCCGTGTGTGTGTGATTGGCGTGGTGGGTAGTTGGATGTGCACACGGAACAACTTTAGATCAGAAATAGACAACTATTGTCTGTGGGAGAGGAAAGGGTGGGCTCCAAGATTCTGATATATTAGACCCACAAACACAACCCAGCTTTATTGCACCAGTGCTTGTCTTGTGCTGAGAAATGTAGTGCAGAAGAAGGGAGAAAAGTAGTCTGACAGGATTGGAAAAGGTGGTGAATACACTTTCAACAGAATGAAAACAATCAAGGGGACCGGAAAGCAACTAATAGTTTATATAACACCAGGCTTAGCCACCTAACACATCCTCTCCTGATTACAGAGCCTTTCTCATCTGTCTGAATCCATCAACCAAAGTTGTTTCTATCTATTGGCTGATTGGTGGTTTGTGCAACATGAGCTGCTGCTCTCAGTCCAGTTCCTTGTGACCAGGTGTCCACATCCCACACAGCACCTTTGCTTACAGTCTCTGAAGTATGGCCAAGGATTAAATAGACCAAGGACAATGCACTTGTTTCTCCCCCTTAGAGGTTGTCTCTCCAGGGTACAGCAGAGACACTTTGGAAGGGAGTAGCATGTGGGCAAAGCCTGCTCTGCTGTTGTCCAAGCTGTACCTGTTCTGGGGATATGCAATAAACGTTGGCCTTGAGGGCTGTTAATCCAATACCTTTTATGAACACTACCTAATTTATGAAACTAAATGGCTGCCATCAGACCTCTTCTGAACGTTCTTGCCCCTGTGCGCTTTGACTGTTTGCTCCTACCCTTCCTGCCCCTCCCTTCCTTTGTCCTTCCATCTGGCTCCTCTCATCATTCCACTGAATGATTTACATAAAAAATTAAAAAAAAAAATCACTGAACTAACATAACATTTGCAACCACCACATTGCATTGCTCACTCTGCTTGTACGTTACTTTCCCCCCACCCTGTGTCTGTCTTGTCTATTTAGACTAAGCTCATCAGAGCAGGACTGTCTACTAGTGTGTTTGTACAGTGCCTAGCACAATGGAGCCCCCATCTTGGTCGGTTACAATGCACAACCATAATAAACAGGATGAAAAATAGTACTAAATTAGATGTTTGTACAGTGTTTAGCAAAATGAGACTCCATCCTCTGTCAGCCTCTACTATAATAAATGCAATGAATAATAATGTTTAGAGTTAACCCTAATGAAAAAGCTTTGTATATAAACAATGCTAAAGAACTTCACAGACTGTGAAATATGTCAAAGTAATTAAAAAGCCCAGCCACTGCTTTTGCTTTTACATAACCACTGTGTCCAGCTCTTTCCTAATTTGCAAGTAATCAAATTATGTGTCTAGAATACCAACATGATAGTGAGATAGGACCGATCATGACTTTGCCAGGTAACCAGTGGGTGAACAGATGACTAAGGGAACAGGTCATTTTATTTGTGTGTATGTACACCACACACAGTATCCAAGCAATGCCACAAAGGAAACTGGAAAAGGAACTGAAAGAGAAGGGGGCTCTTGTGTGATTTGTTTGGGTTTTTAATTAAATTCATCATGAAAACCTAACAAATAAAAAATATATAGGGCTATTCAAGATCAGGCCAGGGTTTCACGTAGCAGGAAGTCCAGCCAGCACAATAACCTTCTAATTTAATAACAAGAGTAAGGAAAAAACCCTTTAACTTCCTTCTCCCTCTAGTCCTCTGTAGCCCATACAGTAAACTTCTTCATTGCTTGTTGCAGCCAATCTCTGGTCAGGGAGGACGGGACTGGGTCTCAAACTGCCTTCCGCACCACTGCAAATAGTGAGAAGTCAGAGTTCAGAATAGAATCTGGGTCTCCCATTGTAACTGCATATGGTAAAACAAATCAGCAAAAACACACCGGAAAGGCCTTTTGGTTCTCTGTGACAAGCTTATCACCGATCCCTTTAACTGTAAACTTTGTCCTTCTTCTCCCATCCCCCATTACTGTTTGTTACTCTCCTTCATCTAAATATTGCCTTGTAAGCTCCTCAGAGCAAAGGCCATGGCTTTGTATTTATTCTGTAAAGCGCCCAGCACCCATTGTGGGATGTAGCAATGCTTCTCGTATATAGCTGCTTATCTACACTGCACTCATCACTCTAGTACTGGAGCACCTTCCAGTCTTGAACAAAGGAACTGACATCTGTCAGATGTTGCTCATTCTCTCAAGGATAAGAGTGAGACTTTGAACTTGGATGTATACTGTGAAATGCAAAACTGGACTCGTCAGCTTTATTTTGCACTTCCTCTGGCTAATTAGCTCAACTCAAATTTTACACTAGGTTGTTTGTGCAGTTAGCACACAAAGTGGATGATGAAAAGGAGTACTTGTGGCACCTTAGAGACTAACCAATTTATTTGAGCATGAGCTTTCGTGAGCTACAGCTCACTTCATCAGATGCATACCGTGGAAACTGCAGCAGACTTTATATATACACAGAGAATATGAAACAATACCTCCTCCCACCTGGGAGGAGGTATTGTTTCATATTCTCTGTGTATATATAAAGTCTGCTGCAGTTTCCACGGTATGCATCTGATGAAGTGAGCTGTAGCTCACGAAAGCTCATGCTCAAATAAATTGGTTAGTCTCTAAGGTGCCACAAGTACTCCTTTTCTTTTTGCGAATACAGACTAACACGGCTGTTACTCTGAAAAGTGGATGATATTATTCATTCTATTATGGTACTGCCTAGGGGCCAGAGTAGGTATCAGGGCCCCACTGTGCTAGTCACTGTACTGCATATAATAAAAAGACAGTCCCTGCCCCAAAGAGCTTACAGTCTGTCGCTTCTGGGGGTGAGAGAATGGGACAATCAGCATAATAGTGTTTCACAGCATTTAAGGCCAGAAGGGACTATTAGATCATCTAGTCTGACCTCCTGTATATCACAGGCTATTAAATTTCACCCAATTTACCCTATATTGAGGCCAATACCTTGGATTAGACTAAAATATTTCAAGTCCTCGAGAGACTAAACTGTTCTGTGCCACAGGCATAGAGGCCAGTGTAATTGATTATATGAGATATGCCGAGATGATCCTAGACGATCCATGCTGCATACTGTAGAGGAAAGAGGAAAAAATCCCAAAGTCTCTGCCAATTCCACTTGAGGGAAAATTCCTTCTTGACCCAAATCTGGCAATCAGTTTGACCCTGATCACGTGAGCAAGACTTGATACCAGCCAAGTATCTGAGAAAGCAGATTCTCTGCATCACCTCACTACACTTGTCCACCTGGTGTCCTGTGTACAGCAATGGCCAATCCCTGATGCCTCAGAGGAAGGTGAAACTCCCCTGTATCCCTTTCAAGAATACATCTGGCCAATTGTGAATAGGGGTCAGGAAGAAATTTCACAACCCCTGACCCCTGCAGGCCATGAAGTTTGGTTACGGTCATTGTCTTAATGCATGAAGTTTGGTTATGGGCATTGTCTTAATGCAGAGCTGCAAGTATTATGAGCATGTTAAGGGCAATGTAGAGCTTCCTGTTCTCTCCATGGCACATGGAGAGAGGGATGAACAGTTGGATTCATAGATTCACAGCCTCCTAGGCCAGAGGGGACCACAATGACCGACTACCCCAACTTCCCCACATCTCTCTGCTGCCCTTGGCTGTAAGCTTCCTGGGAGAAATTCATCTGATCTCACTTTAAAGACTACAAGCAATGGTGAGTCCACCACCTCTCCTGAGGAGCTGTTCCAGTGTTGCTGCTTCTTCCTGCTACGAAATTGCATCTCATTTCAAGGTTGAATTTATCTAACTTCAAATTACAGCCATTGGATATTGTTATATCTTACTCAGTAAGATTGAAAAGTCCCCTCCCTGTCAGCTACCTTTTCCATGTCAATCCTCACAATCTCTGCTAAGACTCTTAACAAAGCTCAATTGTGATGGTGGTTTTTTTTGCACAGATGAAACAAAAATGCAAAGATTTACCCAAGCCCCACTGAGGTCAGGTAGGATGGCACTACCATCCAAACCACCACGAGCATTTGGTTTGGCAAAACCCAAGTCACCTATCTGAAACAGAGATGGGCCCAAACAAGAACCACTTATCCAGTCTCTCACACCCTCCTGAACCACAGACGTTTAGATCAAGTGGGACTCGCATCCAAATCACTCCTGGGTTGGATTTTGGGTTTTCCAAACCAATACCTGTCTGATGCGGAGGTTCTGCAAAACCAAAACTGCCCCTGTTTTGCCCATCTCTTTTGTACATGTGTGGCCTCTAGGGGTTTCAGCAAGAATATATTTGCCCTATTTGGGCCTTGCACAGTTGTCATGGAAATATCCTCAGCACCATTTACACGCATGTTTTTTGGACTGGGTTGTTTGACGCTTGTTCTTTCAAATAATGAATAGAAAACCAGAAAAAAATTATACTGGTGGAAGACGCCAATTAAACTTTCTGCAAAGAAGTTTCGTACGAATTATTATATGACTGTTATCACTGGTAAGATCGTCTAGGCTGTAATGCATTCTGATTCGCTGCTACATGAAGCAATACAACCTGCAAGTAACCCTTAGAAAACGGCCGAGGCTGTTATAATGAAAAATTCTACCACTGCCTCTATTCTACCAAGCCAGGTGGCTTAAAGACTGACAGTTTACTCAGGATAAATGCGGGGAGAAAGATATTTAGGAATTTTCATAATAAAGAAAATACAGCCAGAGATACCTGGACAATAGACACGTTAAAAGCAATTGCAGAAAAATTACGGTGACAGAATGGCTAAATTTAAACATACTGGGGAAAATAAATGTTAATAAAGATTGAGGCAGCCCCACAATTCAAAGATTGCTCCTAAAAGTGCCACTGGAAATGTCAAAACATCTACTTCATTAATAACAATATTTTCAGCAGTCAGAAGCAAATGGGGGGAAAAAGAGCAAAATTAAGTAAAAGGACACACCAGTCTAAGAAAAGGAGGGATGAAATGGCTACATTTTAAGAGACATAAAATGACTTAAATATGACAGACTCTGTACAGGTATAAAATGGAATACAGTTGCCTTGATGATTTGGAGAATACATAGGATATTACTCGCACTGGACAGGTCTGCCTAATTCATGTGCAGATTTACAAATCTAGGGTCCAGCTGATAGCGTGTGGAATGTGACTGAAACCAATGGGGCTCCCTAAGACACGCCATCCATTACAGGAGCCCAGCGCTATCTGTAACACGGGTAGGGACAAGTTCCCAGGTGAGGTGTGGGGGTGTGTGAGATACACATGGGTAAGCAGATGGAAGGTGGGGAAAGGTACACTTTGAAACAGAAGGTGTGATTCACATCCGTTTAGTCCCACAGAGTCAAGTACATGGCTCAACAAAACTGCCCCCTGCCAGGCCCTGCAGCCTTTAAGGCAGGAGTAGTCAATAGACAGACTATGGGCCAAATCCAGACAGCCAAACACTTTCGAACAGACCCCGAAATCTTTTTATTTACTTATGATCATTATTGTTATTGCGATGTGAAACATGTTTCACTGGAGTCTGGATCCTGAGCAAGACATTTGGACCTTGACCAAAAATCATTGACTACCCTTACTTTAAGGGCTAATTGCTCAGCGAAGCCAAACAGGCAGCAGGAGGCTAAGGAAAAGAGGACACAGAAAGAAACTTCCAAGAAGCAGCTTTCCAAGAAAGGCCGATTGATAAGAAGATATCTGAGGGAAGAGCCTGCATCCTAACCAGGCGCCTGCCAGCCAAGGGATGGACACGCTGATCTCTTCCAGCAGAGACGAAGTGAGCTGTAGCTCACGAAAGCTTATGCTCAAATAAACTGGTTAGTCTCTAAGGTGCCACAAGTCCTCCTTTTCTTTTTTCAAGCAGAGAGAGTGCCAGCTGTATATGGTGGGTGCCACCCATGCTTTGGTACTGCTCCTGCAGGAGCTCCCCCAGGGAAGGGGAACCACTCACTCAACATCTCCCCCAGCTGCCCCCTACTCCTCAGGGACCACGTGCCCACCCAGCGGCTATGGCTACTTGCCCCTTCGGGGGGAAGCGCGCACAGCCACCTCCCCTTGGGAGGGGCTCGCCAGACCCTCTGCCCCCGTCCCCAGCCCCCTACCTGGATGAGGCGCTCCAGGGCCGGCCCCTTCAGGCACGTGTAATTGCCCAGCAGCTCCCACTTGTCCTGCAGCAGCTGCTGCGCCGACTGGCGGCTGGCGGGCCCCTCCAGCGCCCAGAACGCCGCGCTGCCCAGCAGCAGGTAGCCCACGTAGGCCAGCAGCAGCAGCAGGGTCCCGGGCAGCCGCCAGCGCCGCCCGGCCACGGCCTCCCCCTGCGCCCTGCACATCGCACCGCGCCTCCCCGGACTCCGGCCGAGCACCGGCCGGGACCGGAGGCAGGCAAGGCGGGAGGCGGAGAAAGGGCGCTGGGGGCGGCTCCCATGCAGCCCAGGGGCCTCCCCGCTCCAAGGGGGCTGGGGAGAGGGGCCACCCCGCCTCCAGCTCCCTTCAGCGGGGATCAGGGGGACCCAGCCCCCTCCCGGTGATGAGGGAATCAGGCGCATCTGGCACCCCCGGAAGTGGTGGATCAGGGGCACCCAGACCCCAGTTCAGTCTCCACGTGCCCCCCACTCTCTGGTACCACCAAGGCCTGACCCATGGGGATGTCGTTCGTTTGTCCTGTGGCCAGCACAGGAGCAGCAGGTCTGGGGCACCACCACAATTTCCCAGGGGCCAGGTGGGAAAGGCTCCAGCTGATCTTACCAGTCCCCTGAGCCCTCTTTGCCACACCCCTGTAGCCCTTTTCTGGGCTGTGCCTCTGGGTTTCCTTTCGGAAGGGCAGCGTCACCATGTGCTCCCCAGCTGCAGACTAACAGGCTCTTCAAGAGTGGGTCTGGCCCTCTGTGCCTTGTTGCCCTCAACCAGTCAGTTTCTTCATGGTTTTCCATCCTTGTCCTACGGTATGTTCCACAGAACCAGTATGTTTAATGTGCATCCCATCTGACTATTCCTGACCACCAATCTTGTTATTTCACAGATAGTCCCCTAGCAGTGCCCACCTATCCAGGTCTTTCTGTGCTTGGTTCCTTACCTCTACTCTATTTGTTGGCCAATCATAGAATCATAGAATATCGGGTTTGGAAGGGACCTCAGGAGGTCATCTAGTCCAACCCCCTGCTCAAAGCAGGACTAATCCCCAACTAAATCATCCCAGCCAGGGCTTTGTCAAGCCTGACCTTAAAAACATCTAAGGAAGGAGATTCCACCACCTCCCTAGGTAACCCATTCCAGTGTTTCACCACCTATGATTCTAGTGTCAATCTAGTGTCATCCACAAGCCTGTAGCCCCTAGTAGTGAAACCTTCCCCTGAGTTCTTTATACTTGGGAATGAAATGAGCAGGCCCCATGCCACTTTCTGAGGGACTCCACCATCATCCTCTTCCACCAGAGGAAACTGACCTTGATCGTTTAATCCAGTGGCACGTGCCCTGTGGTCCGACAGGCACTTTATGGTGATCTGCAGAGAACTGGCTTCCCTCCTTGTCTCCTGCTGCTAAATCACATTAAAAGGTATTTAAAATATTTTCTTAACATGACTTTTCCATGTAAGAGGTTGATGAACTTGCCCCAGGGCTGATAAGTGAAGGTTAATGGGGAGGGAACGACAGATTGTGACCACGCAGGGAAGTAAGAGCCACCCCTTAAATCCCTGAGAAAGCTACCCAGACCTTGTGTCTGTTTACTCCCCAATGCCCAGAGCAGCAGAAGTGGAGGAGCAAAGTGGATGGATCCTTGGCTGCAACCATTTACCAGTACAGCTGAGCTGGCAAAGGGGTTGTTATAATTTGCTGCTGGTACAGCGGGTGGAAAGGAGAGCTTCAGGGCTGTGCCTAAAGGTGCAATCTAACCCTTTACAGTTAAAGTTGCTCAGATGCATTTCCTCATAACACAAATATTACAGTCAAAGGAATGAGTTAAGGCAACATTCACATTCAACATACAAGCAGTCTCCAAGCATTAAATCACTACCACAGTGATGTTCAACCACACCATCAGTGTAATAGTCTCTTTCACATGCTCACTTTCAGTTCAACAGTAGTCACCCGCAATGCATGCGTCAAAGAACTGAAAATTGCAGTGCACAGCCTTACCTCTTACTTTCCAAAGTAGCGTTATTTAATAATCACATGTGAGTTATAATCTTAAAATTAGATGTCTCCAGATACCATATGTCAGAGGGACAAAGGAGGAAAAGATGGTTACAGTCTGCATTTCCTATCTCATCAAAAACACAGATACATTTCTACTATATTTTTACATTATGACCGTATAAAAACCAGATCAGCTGCACAATGCATACTACAAAACGTAATCATGCACAAAGATTACTGACTTACTTAATTACGCTATTTAAAACATATATTAATGATAAGGTATATAAAACAACTTCACAGGTGAGAGTTCAGGTTTTCTGTCGAGAACTGAGCCCATTTTCAAATCTAAATCAGGAATTCCTTTGTTAGAAGGAACTGGGGGGAAGAAAAAGATTAGGCTCACCCCAAAAGCTCCTAAAGGGGGACACTTAAAATACCAATAATTCATAAACTAATTAACAGATTAAAATGAAAATCCACGGCAAATTCTTTCTGCACTCAAAGAGTAAGCATTGTAAGTTTGGGGAGGATACACTGTATTAGGGATTTTCAGCCTTCTTCCATTCAGGACCCAAAAAACACTTCCAGTTTCCTCTTCAAGATCCACCTAACATCCCACAATCCACAAGATTCCGAGATTGGGGCCTTGACAAAAAATTGCGGGTGGTATATTGGTGCTCCGTGCTCAGTGGTATACTGCGGTGGGATGGTGCAGAGACTGCCAGGCTGGGGGGAGATCTTTGGGATGGGTGGGTTGGTGGACTTACTAGTTAGAGGCTTGGTGCCGTCTTGGTGGCCTGGTTGGGGATGCTGCTGGTGATTCTCTGCTCATGTATCCACACAGTGCCCTGCTCTGTGGCAATCCTGTTTACACAGGCTGCAATGCCAGCTCCACAACTTCAGGAGTGTTGCTTCCCCTGCACCAGAGCTGAGCACTTTGCAGGAAGCTGAGAGACCTCCACTCTATACAGGAAGCAGAGATTGCACTGTTAGCAACAGGAATAGGGAGAGGGCAAAATGCTCCTTTCCTGTCCTCTCCTGGCTCCTTAGTGACCATACCATAATAATGCCTGGCCTGGCTCTTATATAGTGTTCTTCAGCAGTAGATCTCATTGCTTCTGCCATTTTATTTTCCTCAGCTGGCAGGTTGTGCCCCAGCACCCATCCTCTCAGAACTCACCCGAGGTTCAAATTGCACCCACTGAGAAACACTGCACTCTTATTCATACATAAAGTATTTCGTCCCTGCTTTAAGTGCAAATCACAATGTAACCTGAACAACTGAGCTGTTATGGCATCTCTGTGATCTCTAGGCTCTTGTCCAGGGCTTGAAAAATCCACTGGACAGTGATGAAAAAGAAATTTTCCCCCCTGGTGAGTGTGAGGAGCCTTAAACCATCAACATCTGCAGAATTTAAGATTTTTCTTTCTTTTGTAATTTGTTTTCTAGCTATTATGGTTGTTAAGAAAACCTTTCAAGTGTGAGCTGATACAGCACTAATGTATCTTCCTGAGTCTGCAGACAGACAGCTCCAGAATCTCTGCAGCTACTTGGAACATTGTCAAAACCACCAGCAGCAGCACTGTGAATGTAAAAAGTCTCTGGATGCTTTCACTTTTACTATTCAGACTAGGGTCAGTGGGGAATTTTTTGAAGAATCATTTTGTGTGTGTGCGTGTGCGTGCGTGTGTGTGTGTGTAAAAATGCAAAGTCATCAAAACCAAAACTGTTTGTGAAGCAGCGTCTGTTCTGATGAATCTCCTGACTCGAAAAAACATTGAAAAAAAGTTTTGAAATTGTTTAAACGTTTCTTTGACGTTTACAAAACAAAGAATTTCAATGTACTGGTCCGGAATGACTTTTTGATTCAAATTTTAAGCTGTTAAGACTAAAAAGAGTTAATCAAAGGGGAAAAAAGGAAACAAAACGTTTAAAAAATCATTGCAGCAAAATGTTTCAATTGGTCCAAACCAATTTTTTTCCCCATTTCATGAACGTTTTTGAGATTTTTGTCCCAATTGGGGACAATACAGATTTTCAAATTCTTCAAAATACTTGTGGGATGGGAAAAGCATTTGCTGCCCAGCTCTATTCAAAATCCTGTGGGTGGCACTGGAAACTGACAAAAATCATGTCAGTGTTGCTCTGCTACTGTTTGGCAAAGCCAAGGGCCGACAGTGGAGCTGTGCGCTTATAGGAGGACTGGGTTGAGGAAGTGGAGACTCCAACTGCAAGCTGCCAGGAGGCGGAGGGGGGAGAGGGGGAATAGAGTAGCAGAGAGCTCTCCAACATGTAATGCACGTGTTATATCCCCGGTCTAGTCATCTTTGCACATGTTTAGTGCATGGTGTGTCAGGCAGCACAGTGAAAGGTATTTTGTACACCTGGCTAAAGGCACACATGGTCTGGCACACATGGTTTGTGTTGCCTAGGAAGGTGTGGAAGACTGGAGGGATTGGATGGAATCTGGATCATATGCACAAGTCAGTACAACTTTATTTGGTACCTGATCATGTCCTTCATACCAACTGCAGCCCACAATGTTTCATAGAGCTAGATAATATAAAACAGAATATAATATAAATTACAAAGACAGTGGTGTAAAGACAGCATCTAATGACTACATGTGAGCATTTGGTCTGAGGGAGGGAAAAGACTGGATATAGGTAAGAGAGATTTTCAGATGAGAGTTGCAAAAATATGGAGAGCTAGCTAACTCACAGAGATACAAGGCAGCTGTTCCAGACCGCAGAGGCTACAGAGCAGATGGTTCTTGCACTCATTTAGGAGATTGTGTGAAGGGACAGAGAGGAGATCAGTGCTAGGAGAGTGGAGATAGACAAGAGCTGTAAGGTAGGCAAGTAGCAAGATTAGAATGAGGTGTAGAATGGGGTGATGATGTCTCAGGCCTTACTGAGTAAGCCCAATAACTGGGAGCTGTCCACTCTTATTTCCCAGCATTTCAGACTTGAGCACCCAGTCTGGGGTCTCCAGGTTTCAACCATCAGTGGGAAAAACAGGTACCAGGTAACATGCAAGATCAAGTCTTTGTTGTGATTCCTGAGAACAGAGAATCCAGCAGAGCAGATGTGTGGGATGACTTTCACACCCTGTGCACTCCTTCTCCAGGCAGCACAATTTGTGGCAGATTTTATAGACATCTTCCCCACCGTGAAATATCAAATTGCTAGGTGAGAGACTGTCATATGGTGAACTGTAATCAATAAATCATGGGCCACTGCTCGTTAACTCTGTCAGCCAGGTTGTATTTTGGGCACACTGTACATGAAGGTTCCATTTATAACAGGTTTATAAAGGGTTAATAAGTTATTAATATATGTTATTAGAATGTCACATACAGAAGTAGCATATGTCATAATGGTTACAAGCTTATCTGTAGAAGACGTTATTGATTAACTCTTTATAAAGTTTGTTGTATGTGGGACCCATATTTCTATGGTTCAGTGACAGGATTGTTCCAGACATGTGTGGCTTTTGTTTTGCTTTTCCACCTCCTTGACTGATGTAAGAGCTGTTACTCTTGGTTGAAAGCAGTTGTGAGAAAATCAGACTCCCTGTTCTCACCAACTAATGCTATGCATGTAACAGAGAGCAGGATTTGGAATGGGAGGAGTCGGCCAGTTTTGCTTAGGACTGAATGGACAGTACCGACTTCACATAGTCCATGAGAGTTTCTTAATGAATGGGCCTAAAGCAGGTACCACACATTGGCAAAGGATTTCTGAACTGGCAGGAAATAAGGAAGTCTGCTTGCATCAGTAGTCACTGAGCAAGGGACTGGTATTATCAAGGGACTTGGGAGATCAGAATTTGCTCTCAGATGCCTGTTTATTCCAGATGAAGTTCTTACAATGCAGACAGCTCTGGAATGGACACAGTGTTTCTAAACAATTTTAAGGCAAAGCTTTTCAGCCCAGCTGGACAATGATAGAAATGTAATCACTGAACAATATAGGACAAAGCCTGCCAAGAGGTTTCAGAAAAAGCTTCATCTGATTAATGTGGTTAAACAGGTGGCCAGGCCTGGTCCTGTTTTTCTCATTGTGTCTCCTTGGAAGTGAAATTCAGCTCAGCTCTCTTGATGTCAGATATTCCCACCCTAGCTGTGAGGCAGTCGCTATGGATTTCTGAAAGCCAGAGATCAACAGAATTCAATTCCAGTAGCTAAAGATCAAATCAGAGGGATGGTAATTAATTATTTCAGGAGAACTTGCACCAGGGGGTCGTTGAGTGGAAAGTGAGTGATGAATACTGGGATGTTTGTTTTACAGTCCCACTCCCTCAAAGGTTTTTATTCAGCTGCTGCCTTTACACTATGAAGGGCTTTCCTTTCTTCTGAAAATATCTTCTCCCTTGGAGATAGTCTGCAACCTGTGGTTTAGATCCAGCAATCTCTTACCCAGAAAGCTTGCTTGGTGTGTCTGAGGTAGGAGCAGGGGAGCCTTGCTTTTTCTAAAGTGTTTTCCATGAGCCTCTCTCAGCTAGGTATGTGGATTCTGGGTTGATCAGGGTCATCCTCCATCTTGGTAATGGCTTCTTCTGCTGTGCCAGGCTTGTGCCACTTTAGCTGAAGGAATTTTTCCATCAGGTCGGCTCCCAAGTTAAAGACCAGAGCGAGCCAGGCCAAGCCAAAAACAATCCAAATTGCTGCCAGGCTCCTGTACATCGAGATGTAGTGCTTGTTAGGATCTGTGCCTGAAAAAAATGTGAAACTTCATGTTAGACTGGACCCCTGGGACTGGCAAACAACAGGTCAACCAGATACAAAACACACATAATCTCATGCAAAGATCTACTGTGAGGTCATGTGAGCTACACAGATCCCACATACGAAATCTACTGTATGTGGGCATATGTACTAGAATGATTCACTTGTTTTCTTGCTCACGCCTGGCCTACACTAGAAAATTAAGTCGGCATAACTATGTGGTTCAGGACTGTGAAAAAGCCACACGTCGAGCAGTGTAGTTAAGCTGACCTAAGTCCCCGTGTATCCATCAGAGGAATTCTTCCGTCCGCCTACTACTGCCTCTCGGGGAAGTGGATTACCTACGCTGATGGGAGAACCCCTCCTGTCGACTTAGGTAGTGTCCACACTGATGTGCTACAGCAACACAGCTGTAGCATTTTATGTGAAGACATATCCCCAATGTCTGAGATTCGGCTTGGAGTAGATGGGATCAAAATTGTAAGGCCCATCTGCACACAGAACCGCAGGCTGGGAACGTGCTGCTTTATTTAACTGCATCACAACACAGTGAGGGGAAAACTCCCACTGACTAAACAAGAAGTAAGAGTGGCACGGAGCATAGCTCCATCCTAAACTACTCTGGGTAACCCATTTAACCCTATCATGACCACTTGACTATACCTGCTATACAGCTGGTAAATAGGACAAGAAAGTGATGTGACTGATTCACTCAATTTGTGGCATCTCCATGCAATCAAGCTGTTACTTTCATCAAACTTCAACTAACATGTAGTGTTTAACCTTAACCAGGGCTATGTAAAATTATTCATTTTAGCCCATGTTGATGGGAAATCAACCATGTTATAACCATATTAGAAAAGCAGTTTTATTCTACATCTGGTTCTCTAACATGTTAGAATATTATTTTAGCCACACCCATGGTTTATTACACCCATTGTTTTTTCTGTAGTATGCACTATGCCTGAGTTCTGAACAGAGAGGACCAAATATTATTTGCTGAATACATTACCAAGCAAATAGTGTCATGTGCGTGTGTAGGGGGTGGGAGGGTGTCACTGATACCCATATGGCAGTTCTAGTGAATGAATGGTCAGTGCATCAGCTAAGCAGTGTAGTCAGTACTCCAGTCAAAAACTTTGCTTAGACTTTAAGGACCAAATGCATCACTGATCTCCACAGTGTCACAGCCAGGCCTTATGGCAAAGAGGCTCTCACAATGCACACACAAAACTTCTGGGAAGTTTGGGGAGGATAAACCCCAGAGAAAGTGACAGAACCTGTTGTTCTTTCTACACATGTGGACATTCTATACCTCGTACGTTAAGTGTAGTGCTTAAGTGAGCTGGTGCAGAGAAAGGCCTCCTCTCTGGCAGTGACTCTAAGGCACAGCCAGTTCCCCTGCGGATTCTATGCTGCCATCTGGTACATTTTCTTGTAAGGGCCTCTGCTTGCTACTAGTATTCACCCTGTAATTGTAATCACTGGCAGCTCAGTATTAGACATGAGTCCTAAAAATGGTTGATAGAGTTTCTTGTGTACTCCATACGTGGGTGACACTAATTGGGATTGGATGGCTCGGAGGATTAGTAATGGGATATAGAGTCTTTCACCTCTACGTCTGTGGCTCACTCTAAACCAGATTGAGAACAGTTACTATCTAATCGGTGTTCAGTGGCCTGTGTGAAATGAATTTGGTGGGTCTTAGTCTAATTCTCAGTGGACAAGGATCCATACCCCTCAGCACACCTGGCAATACTTAACCGCCTTGATGGCAATCTTAGTAGAGACATAGGGCCAGATTCTGATCTCACTTATGCCAGACTTGCACTGGTGTAACTTGTTAACTTCTGCAGAGTTACTCCCAATTTACAGTGGTCTAAGAACACAGGCCTATAAAATTCATCCAACCCCACCCTGTTCATTACCTACTACATAGTCCCCAAATCCAATGGTGCTGAGGGTGATGAAGGTGAAGTAGAAGCCTTCTCCATAGCTCCAGCCTTCTACATAACTGAAGATCATAGGTGGGAATACTAGAAATAGCAAGGTCCCAGCGGTCAGAAAAAGGGCCAATGCCAGCGTCTGCACTACCTGTAGGAGAGAAGGAAAATGGCAGCTCAGCGGCATTGAGTGTCTGTCGTGGGGTGGTTGGTGGATTTTTTTTATTGTTGCTGGATTGTAGAAGATACAGTACCCCACAGAATCCAATTATTGTGGGTACCAGTGGACAAGATGGAAGGGAGAAATGCTCATCCCCTTCTATGAACTGCAATCTGACCTGGTTATATTCTCTCCCTAGAGATACTAAAGCACTTCTAGTAATGGATTCATCAGCAGTATTGCTAGTGCCAAGCATTCAAAAATCATGATTCAGGCCTCAAAAAATTGTGGAAGTTTTAAAAAAGAATACATTAGGGGTTCTTTTTATTTGCCTTCTAGTTTCTGAGCCTTTTGGGGGAGCTCAGATCACATTTTCAAACATCTGTCTGCAACCAAGAGGACTAGGAACTAATTTTTTTTAAATGAAAGCTGAGATTTTCACATGACTCTAGGAGCTGGACCTTTAACAAAAGCACCAAATATGTATGGCTCGTGATAAAATGGTGAGAGTTGGCAACCATTGACGTCAATGGCCTTAGAACCAATACATGACTAATTCTGTGCATGCATTTGTCTTGAATGAACTCACAGTCATGACTACTGAATTTGCAAGTCTGAAAGCGTGGGCCTTATTGTCTCTGCCTCAGTTTCCCCCTAATGTAAAATAGTTCATTACCTATCTCCCAGGGGTATTGTGAGGATTAATAAGATAATGTCTGCAGACAGGTTTGAACAGAAAAAGTGCTAAATATTACTATTGTTCATTCATTCGGGGGTCTGGGATGTAAGAACTTTATCACACAAACCAATAGGGTGGGGGAAGGTGACTAGCCAGGAATGTCTAGAAAAAATAATCAATTAATTTCTTAACACTAGTTTAGAGCTAACCTACTTTCCTGGTCTGTGACTTTCTAAAGTGAATGAGCAGTTAAAGCAGGTCCTAGAGATGAGCGGTCCAGAGAGACAGACAGGCATAGAGACTCCACTTTGAGAAAACAGGATGTGCGAGAGGCTCTGAATGGGCCATAGATTCACCAAAGGGGCATTCATAGATCGGGTATCTGAGAGTCTTCTCTAATCTCTCTTTTCTTTGATTTCAGGGGCCAGCCACACAGTCTTTATACAGAAACATGGAGAACAAATTTTCTCCATTTACCTTGTTTTCCAAAATATGGATTGACTCAGACTGGGTAACCTACTGACAGGCCTTACCCACAGAGAGTGAATATCTATCTTAATTTAAACAGAGAGTAACAGAGGGAAAAGAATTAAGTGCCGAGTCGCTGGTCCAATTAGTGAAGGGATGTCAGATTAGAATGGACCAATAAAAAATGAAATTGTCTTGGCATACAGTAGAGCCTTAGAGTTACCAACGCCTGAATTATAAACTGACCGGTCAACCACACACCTCATTTGGAACCGGAAGTACGCAGTCAGGCACCAGCGGCATTTAACTATGTTAAATGTAAACTACTAAAAACATAAAGGGAAAGCAGCATTCTTCTTCTGCATAGCAAAATTTCAAAGATGGATTGAGTGAATGTTCAGTTGTAAACTTTTAAAAGAAAACCACAACCTTTTCTTGAAAGTTATGAACATTTCAGAGTTACAAACAACCTCCATTCCCGAGGTGTGCGTAACGTTCAGGTTCTACTGTAGTTTAAAACTACTAGGGGCTGGGCACCAAAGGCCTGATTCAGTGCAGCACTTAAGTACATACTTGTAGTCCATCAAAGTCAATGGGACTTGGGCCCATGCTCAAAATTAAGGCCATGCTACCATGTTTTGGGGAATCGAGGCTTAAGACAGGCAAATATCGTTTCCTTCAGACAAGAGCAAATTACTTCAAAGTCATCATCTATAAATGTGACATGTTAACTTCCTGATATAGAAAGGACACATGATTATTATGTCCCAGGAGATACACACAAATAGGCAGCAGCAAAGCCGGAGGTGCCACTTGTCTCAGAAAACCAATTAGCTTTAAAACAGAGGAAGACCAATAATAAATTAACACTGTACCCGTGCACGGCCTGGCTTGTGCACCCATCTCTCCAGAGTGATCAGGTGTGCATTGAGTCCTTTCCCCAGCTGATTGAGAAAGGCCAGGTTAAGCGGCACCCCAAACAAGGCATAAAACACACAGAACACCTGCCCAGCCACCGTACTGGGGGCCAAGTTACCGTAACCTGCAGTGAAGGAGAGAAAAAAGGGACAATTACATTAAAAGGCTTTACAGTCAGTCTATGGCCATGGGAGAACCTCCAAAGGCTTGGAAGCTCAGTTTAGTTCAGTTCCATTAAGGCCCAGCTTATCCACACCTTTCCAGACAGAATTCTGGCTGGAGAAAATGGCACAGCTGCTGATTGCGCCTCAAATCTTTGTCACTATCAAAAGAACACTGGACATGAAAAATTATTATTTAAAAATGTCTTATCCTTCCACATTAGGGGTCTGATTTTCAACCCAGGTCTCCAATTTTGTGATGAATGCAACTAACTTGGTTTGCACAAGCAGATGCAGTACCTGTCTTGCACACACAGCGCAGTCACCCAATCTGCATATGCAAATGAAGGCTTTGCAGGTGCAAAATGGGCATGTGCCCACTGTTGAAGGTGCAGTAAGCTGGGTGTGCAAAATGAACATGCAGAATTGGAGGCTGGCTGAAAATGTGGCACTTTAAATATGCCCCACACTGATACAGACTCTCCTGACAGGTCTAGCCTATCCAGCTGTCACTAGTGATTCAGTCTTTTACAGGACAGTTGGAGGAAGCATCTTTTGACAGAGGAAGAGGTCAATAGGAAGAGAGGCTATCTCACCTATAGTTGTGACAACGGTTCCTGCAAAAAAGAAAGAATTGCTGAAGTCCCAGTTGCTGGGGTTGGTAGAATTTCCTTCTGGGTTGACCCCTTTCTCCCATGCTTCCAGGATGACCTGAAGCAGAAGAAGAGCAGAAGCAGCACAGGTGAGCAGCATGTATAGGCTCATGACAAAGAGATTGTCAGGTAAAAGGATGGACAGGTGAGTGTTGATGGATGTCTCGAGCAAGCTTAGATGTATAATAGGCAATGGAGTTTCTAGACAGATTAGAGTTTGACCAGAAGGACCTGATAAAGGTCTCTCAGTGGCTCAGCAAAGGCCTGAGGAGTAGAGCTGGCCAGGGGCCTGTGCCCTCCTTAGAGGAGAACAGGAGCACTCAAGTATGAACGTTTCAATAACTTGCTGGAGGATGAAGGGAAGGGAATGGAAGGGGACCTGAAAGTGCTTGAATTAGGGAAACAAAGTGATGATATACCATAAAAACAAAGGTTGCTCCTCCTCCATCCCTCCCACTCTCCATCTCATCCCAGACTTATGTGTGACTCATGCATGTTTGTGGGTGGAGCGGGAGGAGTGGCTGGTTCACCTCAACGTCCTGAGGACTAGTTCTGTTTTTAGTAGGGTGACCAGACAGCAAATGTGAAAAATCGGGACGGGGGTGGGTGATAATAGGAGCCTATATAAGAAAAAGACCCAAAAATCGGGACTGTCCCTATAAAATCGGAACATCTGGTCACCCTAGTTTTTAGCTATAGCGTCTCAGTATCTCCACCAATCATCTCCAGGCCTTTCCTTTCTGTCTGACAGCTTGGGGTTAACTAATGAGACGTCCTGTGCTGCTCTAGACTGCTCTCACCTGCTGGGTGTTGCAGTGGGCCAAAGTCAACATGGGCAAAGGGAGTGCAGCTCCCCAAATTCAGTTGTAATGTGAAATATTTTACTTGTCTGTCAAAATCATAGAATCCTTGGGCTGGAAGGGGCCTCAAGAATTTGTCTAGTCCATCCCCGTGCACTGCTCAGAACTAACTATACCTCGACCATTCCTGGCAGGTGTTTGTCTATCCTGGTGTTAAAAAGCTCTAATGATGGAGATTCTACAACCTCCCTTGGAAGCCTATTCCAGTGCTTAATTACTCTTATGTTAGAAAGGTTTTCTTAATATCTAACCTAACTCTTCCTTACTGCAGATTAAACCCATTACTTCTTGGCCTACCTTCAGTGGACATGAAGAACAACTGATCACAGACCTCTTTATAACAGCCCTTAACATATTTGAAGACTGTTATCAGGTCCCCCCTTGGTCTTCTTTTCTCAAGATTAAACTTCGCCTTTTTTTTAACATTTCCTGATAGGCCAGGTTTTCTTTTATAATTTTTGTTGCTCTCTTCTGGACTCTCTCCAATTTGTCCACATTGTTCCTAAAGTGCGGTGCCCAGAATTGGATGCAGTACTCCAGCTGAGGTCTCACTAGTGCGGAGTAGTGTAGGACAGCAACCTCCTGTGTCTTACCTACAACACATACACTGCAGAATTATATTAGCCTTTATTGCAGCTGCATCACATTGTTGGCTCATATTCAATTTGCGATCCACTATAACCCCTAGATCCTTATATCCAACTAAATGCCTCTGGGTAAATAGAATGTCACTTGGCTGCTGTAATATTCCCTCCACAGGGCAGTGGCATCTGGTGGAGTTGTGAGGATCTGTTCTATTTTCCTCTCACCACTTTTGAGCTCCAAGGTCCTGGCCCTCACCCTTCCACCAGGTGATTGAATGAACCTCATTTGTGCACCCACCACCCAGCTCCTTAATCAGCAGAAAGGGTTGCTTCTAGCGTGACACAAGATCCACAGGGGCTGAGTGTGCTGCCCCAATAGCCATCTCAGCCTCAACAACCCAACAACCATGAGATCAGCACTGAAGGTTGGGGGATGATCATTCCAAACCCAAATCCTTGACTGCTGCTGGGGGCGTTATCTCTGCAATGCCTCATTCCAGGGCAATGTGGATGCACTGCTTCTGAAATGTTAGCTGAGCTGATGCACACTGAGTAATACAACTTTTGGTGGTTGGGATTTAATACCTTGCATTGTTCTTTCAGTAACAATTCTTACAGCATCCAGGAATCTGCAAAGACAGTTAAGACTGTTCTGCATCTGGCCACATTCGATTCTCTTATAGTAGTGTTATTCACACTTTTCTCCCTTCTGTTACCAAATAGCTTTGTTCTGGCCATTAAAAACCTCTTCCAGGAGTTTGACAAATCAAAATATCCAAAATTACTGCTGTGTTTTTAAGTGGGAATGAGGAGAGAAGAATGACATTTCAAACTGCATTGAGGTACCAGTCACAGTCCTTTGCCACTCAGAATACCTAAAAGAACCTCAGCTCTAACCCACGGCCCACAAGGAGCAACTCTCTGTTCTCCGCAGTTCAAAGCAGAAATGCTCAGAAGTATAATCTCCACTAAGATGCACATGCCAAGTGCAGAAGGAAAATGCCATGCATTTTTAAAACACCTTTTAAATACTCCAGCCATAAACACCCTCTCTAAGCCATCACATTCATATCCTGACACTGTGGGTCATATCTTCTGGTGTGGTCTGGCTGCTTTGTGACTCCAGCTTGCAGGGTCTGGCTGTGGCGGCGACATATCCAGACCCAGCCGGATCATTCCAGTGTAAGAAGGATCCTCTGGGACAAAACGTTAACAGAATGGCTTCTACCTCCTTCCACCCCTGATGCTGGGGTAGTGGGGTGTGGCTGGGGAAAAGGTGTGTAGCTGTTATGCTCCAATGCTGCACCAATCTGTCGCTGCCTTTTTGGTTCTCTTGGGACCATTAGCACCCAATGTAAATTAGAGCAGCCCTCCGTAAGGGGACCAGCCCTGTATAGAGCTATCACAGGAGCTGAACAGAGCAAAGGTGAACTTTATACCACTTTTTATTCCTTCCTCCCCACATGCACTGCATTCTCCTTAGCCATAGCCGAGGGTTTGGCCCTGTGTGTCAGGATTGATGTTATCTGACAAATGGCTGGAAGCGTGGGCCTGGGCAGAAAAGTGACTGTAAAAATGGCTCCTCTTTATGCAGCTGTTCTGCTTCCTGTCTGTATCTAGGGTCAGCTCCACTTCATTTTCTGACACAAAATACGTTTTTACCAGAGATGGGCCCAGGTCACAAAGTTTTATGTGAATTTCCCGATGTTCTAGGCTCTTCAGATCAGGCCAGTCTCAGTGTTTCTCCTTCTAGCCCTGCAGAACCAACACCGTTAATGGAGATGGAACAACAGGAATCTGCTTCTTGCAGAATCAACTCAATTGTTAATGGAGGTCAAGTCCAAACATTGTTACTGGAGATAATGTCTGAGCCAGAAGCAACGCTAACTTTTGACTCTCAGATCCCAGGGGGTGGAGTTGCAGGGCTGGGAGTCAGAAAGTCCAGCTTTTCAATTTAACTGAGCAAAGCCAACCCCGTGACATTGGCACACATTAAGCATGGAGCTGCAACAATGCCTTTTACACAGTCACTTTTCAGAGTAGCGCAACACTTTAGATTGGGTAGACCGGTGCCTCATGATTGAACAGGTAGACAATAAAGACGACCGACAGGTGATGATGGCTTCTTAGCAGTACTCTCAGAGCTAGGGATTCAATTTTGGAATAATTTTATTCCTTCTTATTAATAATAGCTGGAAATGTGTCTAAAAGGCGTTGTGAGGGATGACACACAGTTCTCTGCTTGTCCTTCAGAGCTCTCCCTGTGATCTAGTGAGCTGTTTCTGAGTGAGTCCTTTCGAGTCTGATACATGATATCTGATACTTTGGTGCCCTCTGCTGGTTCTTTCCAGAACAGCTAGCAGTTGAAACATTCTTTGTGTTCAATACAACCAGAGGCTCAGCAAAATTCTTCTCTCAATGACACCAGTGCAACCCCTTTAGTTTGAATATAGTTCTATTGGTGTAAGACAGGAGAATTTGGCCCCCAGGGAGCGTCCTAGGTTATTAGGGACTGAACTAAGTAACACATTATCCCAGTATACCAATTGGGATTAGAGCTGGAGTCATCATTTCTCTGTATCTGGGCATCAGGGCTCTCTTTTGTGTCATGTTCTGTGCTGTGCGAAGCACTCAACAAGTAATACATCATAGTATTAGTAATTACTCAGTGGTCTTAATGGAACAAGGTTCAGGCAGATTCATTCACTTCCTGCTACCTTTGTGATCTGTACTTCACTCTTCTATCAAGTCCATCTACTATGCCTGCCAGGCTCTTTGTTGATCCAGGAATTGATCGGTGGAAACCCATCAGACCAAGAGTACAATGCAAACAGCCATCCTGTTTGGAGTAGTTTAATGGCCTTACTGAAATGGTTAGCAGAAGGAAAGGCTCCCAGTCTGCGGATGGAGAAATTGCAAGCCCGAAGAAGAGATCTCATTGATTCAAGGATTTCTTATTGCCCTGTCATTGCATACTACAACCAAGGAGCACAGCTTTCAGTAACCTTAGAGGGTATTGCAGCTGGTCTTGAAACTGTTTTACGTTTAAAACCATTTATTTAGAGTGCACATTGGACCAGATGCAAGTATATGTTGTGCTGGTTCCTCTAAATGACAAAGTAAATGAGTTAAAAGATCTCACTGTACATGCTTTCACTTCTGTAGACCTGGTGTCAAATACTGCCTGAGATAACAAATGAAATGGAGTTACACATCTTAACCTGGTACCTTGTGGACATTTACCCACTCACCAAAAACATAGAACAATATGGCACAGCTCATGGCATTTGAAAGGGCTAGAGCTGGAACAGGCAGAGACATGCAGGGACAATACAGGTCTGGGCTGAGGTGCATCAGCAAAGATGCCTTTCTTCCTTAAGGTTTGCAATAATGTTTATCAGTGCAGTACCAAAGGGCTGAGCTGGGCACAGGGCTGGGAGAGGGGAATTATGGTGAGGCAGCTCTGAGTTGCATCAGAAGAAATGTGTGTTTGGGGAGCCTCACCGTGGAAAAAGCAAGACATGCTGTAGGTCAGGATTGAAATGGCAGAACTGTGTGGAGGGAGCATCTGCCTTTTTTTAGACAGCTAGTTCTTTAATTGCACAGATGTTAAATTGACCTACGCATTTTTAGTAAAAATGGATAAACCCTCCAAGACCAAACTGAGACTTGAGCTCAGAGCTGGGCAGCCTGCTCCTCTTACCTGCACAAACTGCTCCAGGGCTTGCTTGTCCAAGCACGTGTAGTTCTGCAGGAACTTGAGTTTCTCCAGCTGGAATTGGTCCCGACACTGGGCCTCTGCCTGCTTCTCCAGCAGCTGGAACACCATGGCCCCCAGGAGGAGGTAAAAGAGATACCCCAGCACCAGCACCAGAGTCCAGTTGATCCGCCGGCCGCGCACCACGAGGTGGGACATGCTGCTGCTGTGAGGTGGCAGGCAGCTCTCCCTTCTGAGCACTCACTGGGTTAATGTGCCGCGAGGGACACTGCCCCCAGCACCGAGGAATCACACGGTCTGTTTAAACAGCTAAAGGGCATCAGGCCTGTATGAAATGAAACGAGTGCAAACAGCGTTCATCCCCCTTCATCTTGTCTTCAGCCAGGAGTGTACTAACTGGCGAGCCCTTGCTAGGTAACACGAATGTTAAGCAGAACGCTTTACCCTTATAAAGTATCTTTTCCTCCAAGAATCTCAACAGGCGTTACAACTCTTGATGGCTGAAGCCCCACAAAACCCCTGTGAGGTGGGCAGCAGTCTCCTCATTTTCTAGAGCAGGGAACTGAGGCCAGAGGTGGTAAGTGACTTACCCAAAGTCACACAGTGAGTTGATGGCAGAGCCAGGAAGAGACTCTCACAGTCTTGACTTCCAGCACCCTGCTCTAACCACTAGACTTCAGTACAAGGCAGTGCTATAATCTCTCTAGTTAGAGGAGACTCCCCAGAACAGAGAAGAGCATGGAGCTGAAGGCATTGAAAAGTCAGTATCTGTAGGCTGTACCATACAAACATTGGTGGCATCACTGAACACAACAGGAGGAAGCTCACAAACATGCTGAGTAAAGCTTGGTCACAAAGCAGAGTGTCGAGCAAGTTCAGTCCTCTCACTGCCTGGCTTGCTGGTTCCAAACTCTTTATCGGTGGACTCCACGCCTGGAAAAGCCCTTAGTCTGTAGCTTCAGGGAATGATTCACTCATCTTTGCTGCTGCCGCTCTCCAGGTTGCCCTTTTAATCCAAATGCACAAGGGGAAGGAGGGCTAAAGGTTAATCGTTAGCTAAAACGGTCCCACAGACTTACTCATGGGAGTCTTAATGATTTTCATGCACTGGAAGGGAGCTGGAGTTTTGTATTTTACAGGAGAGCCAATGGCATCTTGGCCAAAATGTGGCTGAAAGAAAACACAGCCAAGGCAAGAAAGCCACGTCTGGTGCTGTGGTTTTGTTATCAAACCTCCTTTCTGTTCAAATGCTCTGGATAATGGTTTCCTTCCTTTGCTTAGTGGTTAGGGTTTTTTCACCAGCCTTGAAATGGTGCTTGGGGAAGTAAACTAAAGGCTGTGACGGGTCACATCCCCTTCTGGGAGAATCTTCACATGCTTCATTTGAACGGCTGTTTGTAAGAGCCAAATCCTGTTGTCCCGTGTCAGAATGAGGGTTGGCTGACTGGCAGCAGACTGGGTGTAGCTCAGCCTCGGAAGCTCCTGAAAAGCTGCCTTACGAATATAGCACCTCTTGGACTTGGCTCAGAGCATAGGTGGCTGCTCTGTTGCTGGGTGGCTGAGAGGGGAGGAGGGGGCCTGGTAGAGAGACGCCACACTAGAGGACCCTCCAGAGGGTTAGAGTCTCAGTTCTCTGGTGAGTCCTCAGCTGAGGAGAGGGAGAGAGGAGCCAGAAACTGAAGTGAGATTGAGATTGCCAAAAAACAACAAAACCTCCCAATGCAATGGTAAAGCAAATGGTCTAGAGACACTGAACCGCTAGCCTGCTCCACCACTGGAAGCAGAACTTCTGGTGGCTACAGTGAGGGCCCGGGCTTAGTCCTAGGGAGGGATAGCTCATGGGGGGAGGGATAGCTCAGTGGTTTGAGCATTGGCCTGCTAAACCCAGGGTTGTGAGTTCAATCCTTGACGGGGCCATTTAGGGATCTGGGGCAAAAATTGGGGATTGGTCCTGCTTTGAGCAGGGGGTTGGACTAGATGACCTCCTGAGGTTCCTTCCAACCCTGATATTCTATGATTCTATGACCCACAGCAACAACCGCTGTGTTTTCTCCGTTTGCACACAGGAGATGCACAGCCCATTTGTTATGGATTGTGGGGGCTGTTGTACACACGTGATCTGGGACCAGATTATGTGAGAGATTGCCTGTCAGAGTGGCTGCAAAGCACTTGTTACTGCAAATCTGCATACTGAATATCTGATAGCTGGGCTCTTTCACTTCAACAGAGCAGGAGGCTGTGCTCTCTCACCAGAGGGGCCCTTGCCTCTGGGAGCTCTTCCTCTTGGCAGAGCCATCCAAACCTAAAGTTAGCAGCTTTCTGGGATTGCTGCCAATCCATTTATTTTGCTGAGCATTTGATGAACTCAGTTGAATTCCCACAATTGAAGAAGAAGTCATGGTGAAATGTGTGACAGAAATTAGTTAAATGAATGACTAATGAAACAAATGGTCTACCCAAACCAGTCTAGAACCTTTCTTCGGTTAGAAAGAGTTCAGAGATGACAATGACCCATGTTCCCTAACAGGCCTTGAATTCTTTTCAACAAGGGGACCCAATTATCAGACTTTAAAGCCTAAATCAATATGTCCTGGGAGAAACATCTGGCGATGCTGGTGGAGGAAAGATGGTCGCATGAGAAGGAAAAGTCCAAATAGGTATGGCTGTTATGGGTGAGACTCTTAAGTGTCTGGGGCTTTGATAAACTGAACCTCCAAATTTGTTGAGGTTTGTTCATCACAATACTTGAGACACTTGTAGCTGAACTGCCTTATGCATGCATCAGAGATGGACCCCATTTGTTTGGGCCGAATGAAAAGATTTCTAATGGCCTTTGATAGGAGGTGATATTATCTTTAATAATTAACTATTACTTAAAAAGCATTTCCAAAAAGTAGGCACCAAAAATCAATTAATTGAAAATAAAATATACCAAGCAGCTGTGGCAAAGTTGAAAAGAGACCTGGAACATATGATAAGAGATGTCCTGAGGATGAGGGTTTCAGTAGGAAAAAGAAAAAAGCAAATCGATTGCGTGTGCGAGAGAGAAAATGCAGAGTAAATACACAGTTGGGGATGAGGCGCTTTCTGGCTGAATGAGCTTGGAGATAAGTGCAAGGACAAAATTGCACAGCGGCCATTTAACAAAGATATTTTCACATGCATACACAGCTCCATGCAAGTGAACAGAACAGTGTGTTCTGAAACTTGTCGAATAAAACACGAGAGAAAATGGTCACGCTGTGTCTGCCCCTGTCATATCCTCCCATGGAAAAATCACATTTCTGATGAGGAATCGATTAGAGATCTGTCCCCAGCAGAGACAGTTGTAGGGCTTAAGGAATGCCTCTTGGATTTGTTGCTTTTGCTCTAGAATCTGTAAATGTCAATGTATTTCTTTTTTCCCCTTGATCAGAATAACCTCCCCAGTTCCCAACCAATTGTTACCACTGACGCATGGATTTTCAGTTTCAAAATGTTTTAAAGAGACTAAAAATGGAGTGAGAAAACCTGTGATTTGAAACTTCTCCCATTATTAGAGACAAAGGATGGGAAAACTCAGTTGCGTTTATCATTTATTGGTTATAGTATCGTAGCATCTAGCAGCCCTGGTGACGGGCCAGGACACCACTGTGCTAGTTGCTGTACAAACACACAACAAAAAGATGGTCCTTACTCTAGAGAGCTTAAATCTCTAAGTAAACCCTCTGGATCTTTTTTTTTTTTTTTTTTTTTTTGGAGGGGGAGAGTTGCGGCCCTTTTTTTTTTGTTTGTTTTTTTGGGTTTTTTGAGTTTTTCAATACAGTTTTCTCCTAGATTGAAACCATTGTTTTCCAAGGGAAGCTCATGCAATGGAAACTGTAAAGAGTCTCATTGGAAAGGTCTTCTTGTCCTAGTTCTAGGTTACACCAGGGTGAACAAAAACCCAACCCAAACCAGAAGTCCCCAATCAGCAGCTCAGAACTCATGTTTTGCTAGACCCAAATGGAATTCAAACCTACAATTTTGGAGTTTAAACTGAGAACTCATGATGTCTGAGTGAGTTCTGAGTTTGATAGAATGAGCTCACCACAACCCTCTTGCCCCAAGTGAGACCAAAATATTGTAAAGCCTCCACATGATAAGAATTCAATAAAGGAATGTGCTAAAATAAGATTGGAAACCTCCTTCTGATGACCAGATGAAGTATAAGGTCTAATCCCACTTCTTTTGTTGTTCTTTGTGTACAGATGTTTTTCTTAACCACAGCTAGCTGGGATGGGAACAGATTAACCTATCACTGGCAAACATACACTTCTGAGCCTCTACCTTCTACTATACATTTACCATAAAAACTGAACTTGGGAGGCTCCCAGCAGAAATCTCATGAGAACGACTCGTGCAATTTCAGAGCTGTGGGTCCAAACTCTGAGCCCTGAATCCTTGCCCAAATCTAACTTGGATCCAGATCTGAATGTTTCCTTCTTGGCTCATCTCAACTACTATTAATAATAGACCTTCGCTGTTCCATTTTGGCGTGAAGGATCACTGACCCCAAGTGGCCCAGCCTATGACACAGAGACCGTGAGATCTTCTGCAAAGCATGGACACCTATATGATTTCTAGGGTTGTGATCCACTTGACAAATCACGTTACACTAGCTACACTAAACAAATCAAATCCCCCAAATCCCCCAATTCTGTTGAGTCCATCTCTGGCATTGCTCTCAAAATTCCAAGTCCTAAACATGGAACACGGGCTTTCAAAATATAGGACAGCTACAAAATAAAGGACACACCTAAAAAAAAAAATAGCCAAGGAAGCTTAAATTGATGTTTAATGTTAGTTTCTTTAAGGTAAGTAACACTGCCCATAACTTCACTTTCCTGATTCCGCATTTCCAGTGCCAAAAGCAATACTGTAATGAAAAGCGGGATAACAGCAGGCCTGTGTGGGACAGAGGTAAATTTGGGTCTAAAATGAGTAATGAGGTGCAGCTGACAGTTATGTTGGCTGATTCTGTGTGGCTCAAATTGCTGATGTGACAGGATGCTTATGACTAGTTTTCTGGCACAGGTTTCTCTGAACAGAGCACGAGGTGACAATCTGCATGCAAGGATACAGTGGTTCAGTGGGGTTTTGCTTCTGGCCAGAACAACTATGCACATCTAGTTGTTGAATTGTTTCAATTTTCCTTTTATGATTAGAGTGGTTTTTATTCCCTCAGGCTTTGTCTACACTAGCAAGTGTTTGCTGGTACAGCGATAGAGGTAGGGCTATACTGGCAAGCCCTCCTTGTGTAGATGCAGTTTATACCAGCTTTTGCTGCGATAGCTGAAACCAGTTCCTCAAACGAAATAAGCTATAGTGGCAAAAGCACTGATTTAGTCATACCCCCAACCAACATAGCTATCATGACAAAACTTTTAAGTGTTGACAAGGCTTAAGTTTCACAGCAGGAGTATGAGAACCTAGAGAGCACTCCTTTGAGGTGCAATAAACATGAATATCATGAACATACTGATTCTTCATGCATGACACTGTCCTCTGGCAATTCTCTGGCCTGGATTTTGATCTCACGTCAGTTTTATACTCATGCAATTTGATTTACTGATGTGTATCAATGCAGGTAGGGGGGAAGAGGACCCTCTCTTTTCGAAGAAATGGATGAAAGAAGTGGCAAAGTTTTGATTATGCTTTTCTCACATAATTTCCACAAACAAATACCTGTTTCCTTAAATCTTACTGTTGCTCTGTCTCTGAACATTGGATCAGGTTGTTTCAATTCCTCACAAAGATAAACTCTTAAAACTACAAAGTATCTTCAATTTGTGCAAGGCATCAATACACAGCCCTAAGTGCAAGTATGCTTATTATAGCATTTGTGTTGAGTAAAGAGCTTCAGATATTGAAGGACATGTCTAGAGGGCCATCTCAACTGCAATGCCCCTAAGAACAAAGAAAAGTAGAGGTAGACGTTAAGAATTCCTAGTTTTATTGTGCTGGCCTCAGATCGAGTCATTGGTAATAACTAGTATTATAATTCTGTGTGATGCTGGCCACACTGGTGAGGTTCCATAACAAATATTAGAGGAAGTGAAATGGAAAAAATTGGAAAAAGACCATTTACAATTATTTAAACCAAACCCAAAAATGATTAATGTAAAATCATATTAAAAATAGAAATTGGATTTTTTGGTGTTATTAATAAAATGAACATGGAAAAGAAATACATTCTATATAGAGACATCAAATGTGCCTCAGAGCACAAGTCATGCCTGGAGTTTCATCTTGTCAACATCCATATTCTCCAGTTGAGCAGATAGAACAATTAGCATTTACAAAAGCTTAACTCTTTATTTGAAATGGCTTCAATTTATACTATTGATACTAAACACTTCCATTCTAAGATTGGCTGAACTAGAAGAGTAACAACTCACAGAGAGAGGATGCTACAATCCATACTGGTGATGCCATATGTGTGAATCTCAGTATTTGATACCTAGGCCTATGTCATCATGGGTTCAATCCTCTTTACAGGAGTTGCTGAGCCTGCGGCGGTATCATCTTTTCCTCAGAGTTCCTGTAGCTATTGTGGCCAGGAAGCAGTGGAAGGGGGGTGACCAGGGGTAAGAGTTGGAGAGCACAAGGCATCCACATGGGTGTCTCTGGCCTCTGTGTGGAGCCCTGGGGATTCACCACAAATGGGAGCAGGCTTTGTGGCCCTTTCCATGAATGTGTGGACACACTTTGGCCCGACCGGAAGTGATGATGCTATTGGGGAGCTCAGTGAAGATCCATCTTCTCCTCTGGTAAAACCTGTGGAAGGGAATGCGAGTGTAGAAAATGTCTGTGTTGTACCACAAGAGGGGATGATGTGGCCCCTGGTGCTTGGCACAAGGTCCTCCTGGGAACATCTACATGGCACCCAGCACTGTACTGCTACTGCCCCAAGACATCTCTGCAATCAAGGTCTTTCGATTTAGAAGACAGCTTGCTCTGGTTGGAGACGTTAAGTAAACAGAATTTACTATATCTACAAGTTTGCATAACCACTGGCTAGATATCACGGTCAACAGACAGTACTCAGTCATGCACAAAAACCTCTTTACTTAGAAAAACTGTTTAACAGGTGGCTAGGCAGGCTCAAATCCAAATATAAACGGATGCCACTGACTGTACCTTCCTCTTGGTAAACACCAGGGCCCTTTCCAGTGACTCAGGAGATTATCTGAAGAGGGACTATCAAGACAGGTAGCATTAGTATGCTACAGTCAACCCAACTGTCATACAGAAATAGGAGCTATCTAGAAGGTGCAGTCTTTATGGGGTGGTCATTGAAAAAATGGTGGACAAGTAATTTTGGATTAATGAGTAAGCACTTAACATGTGCAACTTTTTGTGTTTTGGGTCCTCCAGAGCAGGAAGAACTATGTCCCTTCTGCTACAAGTTATCAAAACCTCAACCCCCCACTTCCTCGCTGATGATGAATAACCATAGACTTGACCCCCACTTCAGCTGGTGCTTGCTAAATTCTTTGCAAAACATACTGATTTCTGTGGCACTCCTGTTGATTTTTGCAGTAAATGGAAATGCATGGAAATACACTGCTTTTTTTTAAATAATAGATTACATTATTGATCATATTTTAATTGTTCATTTGATGAAAACCTGTGGCTTTGAGTATTTTCCAATTCATTGCATAATTTTCAGTTGCTACAAAATTTAGTACCATTTGAAGTTGAAGTTTGTGCCCTAAAGAATACATGACTCCTACCAATCAAGTTATCTGTATTTTGTACATGAATAACAAAGAGATTTCAGATTTCATTACTGCAAGTTGCTCAATAGCATGAAACACAGTGGTTTCAGTCTGAAACTATGTACATTTTAGAAACTAAATTTTGCTTTTATGTTTTAGATTTGCTTGAATCTGAAACTGAAAGTGAGACATGGGGTTGCAAAATGAGATTATACAAAGAACAGTATTTGCAAGAAAACATTAAAACTTTACATTTACATTTTCATATTTTGTTTGGATTCTGCAAAAATTGCCTTGATTTTACTTTAAACCTGCAAGATATCATTGTTTTGGTTTTTTTAAACCTTGACATTTTGTGGACGATACATTTTTACATTAAATTTAATGTATCCAAGTGAAAGACCTAACATTTCTGGAAACTTTGATTTATGAAATTTCACTTCAATGCAGATCAGTTTTCATATTATAATTCGTGATCTCAAAATTTCAGGTATTTTGTATGAAAACTGCCTTTCTCACAAAAAACAAAACAAAACAATAAAAGTGATGTGCTGGCATTAATCAATGGTCCTGAATAAAACTACTAAATTTCATGACCCAAATATTTACTATTTTTGCACAGCACAACTGTGAAACCCACCTGAATCAAACCCAACAATGTTTGTACAAACACCTGTGGACAAAACTGTTGAATTTCATATAACTATATTCATAGGCTTCCAAAGTACAATCAGAAAAAGAGAAAAAACTGCATCAGCAGCAAAGAAATGTTCCACTTATAGTAGTGATGGAAAAGTGGTTTTAAAAAGTGCTAACTAATTTTGATGTTTTACAAAATAACCATAACATTCCCAATAAACAAAACGTTTTTTTTTTCCTGTCTCATTGCTTCAGTTGGGCTTGTTCTTTGTCCATGCTGAAGAGATGATTGCACAGGTGTGACATACACAAGTCACTCTTTTTTCTCAGTCAAGCTGCAGACCCAAAGTGGTGAGCTGTTCCTAGTTCTTAAAGAGAGAAGGTGGGGGAAGAGGAGAGATTTTTGAATTGTCCATTTTTCTTCATTTACAGGAGGAGTATTGGAGTGCAACAAGAAATTCACTTGTTCCCCAAGCCTGAAAGCAGATAAGGACACTGTTAATCAGACTGTAGTTCAAGACATTGTCATCAATTTTAAACCAATGGCTACTCTACAGACAAAAACAGATGCAGGGCAAGAAGAGGTCTGAATCCAAGAGTTTTAGGCCAGCATATCATTGACCTGCCAACTGTTTTGACTTCAATATCCCAAGAATGAACGGTGAAACAAATGTTTATGCTCACAGAGCAGCCCTTTGTAAGTAACTTTACGAGCTATGTTTAATGTTAGCAACCCCAGCAAGCTACTCCAAGGCGGCTTGATGAACAGAGAGATATCCAAACGAGCAAAAAGTACTGCATGTGTGCCTGTTTAATTAATGTCTGTTTGTAAAGCTGAGAGACATGAATGGCAATGATCTGTGAGCGCCTAACTAATCTCCCCCTGGGACCCCTTCAAAGAGGCCATTTTCCACTGTATTACTTTCATTAAGGATGTTGTGCATTCCCACGCTGATGCTTTTTCTATTTATGAAACTTGTTTTCCACACCATTGGCCTCTGCACACATTTTATCCTCTCTTTTCAGCTAATACAAAGCAGAGCCTTTGATGTGTTTCTGGGCTATTGATATCATGGAGCAGTTTCAAAGGGCCAGGGTCATTGAGGGAAGGGAGAGGAAGTATGATGACATTTTCCAGGCCTTAGCAGACTTTGGTTTGGCTCAGACAATGTTTTCTGCTGGAGTCACCTGCAGGGATTTCCCATGAAGAAAACCAAGCTCCATGAGTGAAATGGAACAGTCTTGGAGAAAGCACCATGATGGAAAAGAGCTCAAATGTTTACAGAACGGATAAGCCTAAAAAGGTTTGGACTCTGGGTACGCAGTATGGCTTAGTGGATAGAGCACTGGGCAGGGACTCAAAACACCTGGGTTCCATCTCTGGTTCTGCCACTAGCCTGCTGGGTGACCATGGGTAAGTCATTTCACCTCCCTGTGACTCAGTTTCCCCATTTCTAAAATGGGAATAATGATACTGATTTTCTTTGCAAAGTGTCTGAGATCTAAGAGCTAGTTATTATTATTGTCCACTTTCCCAAAGCACTCACTTTGAGCAACTCCCTCGTCCTGCCTACTCAGCTTCCTCTGAACTTTACCTGAGATTTCTTTACCTAATAAACACTGCTCTGGGCCCTCTCCTTTTCCTTTGCCCTGGGCCCAGCTGCTCTCAAAATCCTCTGTTAGTTAATCCATGAACAGTTACTACAACAGTCACTATTACTGTCTACTGCCTTTAGCCTGAATGCATGTGCGGTTAAGACTTCCTTTGTATTGAGAAGCACTGGTGGTGAACGTCACGAGAAGCAATGGAGAACAGAGATAGCAGGAGCATAAGACCAGGGGCTGTCGGAAAGCTGGGGGGGTGTCTGAGGGATGCGGAGAACTGAAATCATTTAGGGCCAAATCCAATCATAGATTCATAGATATTAAGGTCAGAAGGGACCATTATGATCATCTAGTCTGACCTCCTGCACAATGCAGGCCACAGAATCTCACCCACCCACTCCTGCGATAAACCTCTCACCTATGTCTGAGCTATTGAAGTCCTCAAATCATGGTTTAAAGACTTCAAGGAGCAGAGAATCCTCCAGCAAGTGACCCTTGCCCCATGGTACAGAGGAAGGCGAAAAACCTCCAGGGTCTCTGCCAATCTGCCCCGGAGGAAAATTCTTTCCCGACCCCAAATATGGTGATCAGCTGAACCCTGAACCCATATGGGCAAGATTCACCAGCTAGATACCCAGGAAAGAATTCTCTGTAGTAACACAGATCCCACCCCATCTAACATCCCATCACAGGCCATTGGGCCTATTTACCATGAATATTTAAGGATCAATTAATCCTGTGTAAGAAGGGTGTGCTGGTCCTGGGTGAGAAGTGAACAGAGGCCTCCACCTGGCTTTTGAAGGAGAGCTCAGAGGGGGACCCATCTACTGCACCTGGTGGACAATCTGCTGGCTAGGAACTTTGCTAGGCCCCAGTGCATATACTGTAATGTACAGTGCTTGGCAGGCTGTACACGTCTGTAAGTCACACTGTACCTTCTAAGTCATCCTACCCTGCACTGCCAGGCTGGTTGTGGTAAGCATCCTGCACGTGGTACCACACTTATCTCCATAGTGTTTATAACTGAACTTTAACACAGTTTAAAATGTGTTGACCATCCTCTGTTCTGCAGGCATCTCTTTCAGACACAGGTGGGCCTGAAACTTAAGTTTATCAGTTTTGGTAATGCCTAGCCTTCTTTGAGATCCACACATGATTCTACATGATAGCCTATAGACAAATAACAAGCAGGTTAGGAAAGGCAGCTGACAGATTCATTCTTGATGGGCTTTCAGAAATTATTTCATGACAAATTGCGCCCTTGTAATTCAAAGTTCATTTTTTGTATGTTACAAACGGGATGAATCTTGGACCTTCTAAAAGCCTTAGATGTTTGCTTTAAATGTTGCTTTTTTCTGTAGCCTGGCTCGTAGGTGAGCTGCCTACAAATTTAACTTTAACGTCTCCAGAAGAAGCTTGACAACAGCCTTACTAAATTAAGACAAAAGGGAACCTAAACCCTAAGTGTGCTGAGTGTTTGCTTTGGATGGGCATAAGGTGGCTGGATTTGCAGCCTGTGTATATTTACCTGAGAGTTATTCCTGATAAGCAGAGTGATACTAAAGCACCACTCTGTGATAATGCTAACACCATCTGCCAGGGGCTGATAGCTTGCAGAGTAATGCTGTCATCAGCACTTGAGTGGTGATGGAAAGTTATTGCTTCAGTAATCACTGCTGCTTTCATCTTCTCTCTAATTTGCTACTGTCATTAAAAACTGTTGTAAAAAAAAAAACAGAGAAGAAACTTTTGTCTTTATTGTGATGAATTACTTCCAGGCCACCTCTGGGTGCCACTGCTGTGTGTTTACTGCCTTCTACCTACTGCCAGTTTTATTTACTCACACTGCAAAGTGAAATTTACTGTCCACCTATGACTACTCTTACCCTCTGATTTAGTGACAAATACCCAAAGGAGATTTATATTAGCATTGATATATATATATATATAAACTGCTGTAGCAGAGAGCTCAGTTTGGCCTAGTACAGTTAGCAGAGTTTACCTTTCTTCTGTAGGAGATTCTGTCTGGCTTTAATGAAAGCAAGAATGTCAGCATCAGTCTGGCTGTCTCCAGTGAGCGGGATAGATGAACTTGAACTCCAGGGGGTCCTGAAATAAACAAGTATATTCAGGGACTCAGCTGAGTAAGCAGATTGATTCTATGTTCTCTATTCCTGTCCCCTTTTTTTCTGTTTGAAAAAAAGATAGATTTAAGGGCTTTCGCCTGAGGTTGTGTTGGCAGAAGCCAGCCTAAGTTAGGGCAAAATCAAGGCCACGGTGTTTAAACTTTCCGATCTGTATACGCTTTTAAAATACACCGGGATTCCCATAAATCTAACAAACTGCAACCTGTTTAGTTATTACATGCTCTCCTCTCACACACAAAGGGTTAAAAAATATTTTAATGTCAACCCACAGAAAATTACTGTCAAGCAGAGTTAAATAATGCAATGAGGTCACTAGAGAAATACTGGGTGTATCTATGCAATGCGACTCTTTGCTACAGAACTGATGCTGCTATTAGCATTGGACAAATCTGTTGCACCTGTGCCTCCGAGAGGCAAGCTGAGTGAGCGTTCCATGGAATAGCATGTCAGCATGGATGTACATGTAGAACGAGATTGTGGATCACATGATGTTCATGACATTTGCCAGCAGTCACTGCAACCAGGACAAGTCTAGGGGATAAACAGCAGCTTACTGCAATATCTTTTTGCCTATTTAAGTCCCAATCCTGCACTGAGTCCCTGTGCCCATGTGGTTTAGCCAGGACCTTACATTATAAATTCTTTGACACAAAGATCATGGGTCAGATCTTCAGCTAGTATAAATGGCATGGCTCCATTGATGTAAATTTACTCCAGCTGAAGATTTGGCCCTATGCCTTCACATTGGTTAATAGATGAACTAGTCCATAACTGGTACCATAATAAATACTACTAACATTTTCCAAATAGAAACTATCATAATCAAAGCACAATAAAAATATGGAAAGGAATCATGATTATATAGACATTCTACTTTTTAAAAAACTCTTTTCTAATTTTGGTTTTCTCGACAGCACTTAAGTAACTATTATGGCAGAATATAATCTTGGCTGATATAGAACAGATGTCTGATACTGTCCTGCTAATTAAGTCTCTAGCTGGTAAGTGGTGGTCTGCTGGCACAGAACCAAGATGGCAATTGTACAGAAATTGTTACAAACTCCACAAAATGTCTATTTTTATCTAATTAACAAGGATATTCTAAAACTCCAACAGAGCACTATTTCTTAGGATGATCTTTCTAGTAGCTATTAGTGGAGACATCTCTATAAAAACTATAAGGACTGAGTAAAAACTGAGGACCACAGGGGAGAGTCAGATATTCTCAGTTAAGGAAGCAGATTACAACACACTTTGTCACATGAAAGTCAACGTCCTCCTTTATGACCTGGAGTTACTGTTGTACAGCATCTCATGGGTTCAGACGCAGGCCATCAAGGAGCCATTATCAAGAAATTATTCAGCACAGTATAGTAACTAATTCATATAAAAGTTAACTTTTCTGTATCTTCTGCTAAATTTTGATTAGCAGCAGTGTTAACAGTGAAAAATGTACAGTACATAAGACCAGGTGCTGCCTAACTTCCATTTTTTCCATTCCGTTTTTCCTTTCTCATTTCACACACACACACACACACACACACACACATTTCTGAAACACTGATCTTTTGGGAAGAAATTTTCCATGCTTTGCCTCTTCCCAAAAGTGGATTATTTTGGAAAATTTGAGGAAAATACCTTCTGCTCTTTTTCCTATTGTAAACAAATAAATAAATAAATGCTAACCACATCTTCTTAGATACGGCTATAGTAAAAAAACAGCTCAAGTGTTAAACTTGAAGCACAGCAGGGTTAAAGCTAGTTCTTTTCTGGAGTGGGGGGGAAGTGAACATAAACAAAAGTGATTCCAAAAAATCTCAGTAGCCTCTGCTAACAAATTCGTCGAGCATAAGGCAGCTATGCCTCCTTTGAGAAAACAATACAAATACTCACTACCCAGCCTGACAGACACAGGGGTTGTTGTTCTCAGTTGTTACTGGCATAATTTGCACAAAGGATAATGTGAATGTCTTAAGGAAATACACACAGCAAAATCCTATTAAAAATTCTGCTGTAACACCCGGGGCTGGGGAAAAGCATGGTGGTGAAAAATATTATGGATCTCTTGATTTTAAGGTCTCTGCATCCTACGTTGGTCTACAAATTCTAAGATCCCCATTTAAAAACAAAAGAATATAAAAAGAGCCTTTTATGTTGTTATGGTATATATTTCACAATATGAACCAGCAGAAAACTGCCTCCAGTCAAACAGTAAGTGCACGAAACGTGGGGAGTCACCTCTCAATATGGGTGCATGGGGTATAAGTGAGGATATAGCCTTACCTTTAATTATAAAGTCAGATTCAAAATGAGCAGCTTCAGTATATTATTAAGAGACACGGAGAGATGACAATGGAACATTCAGGATTCTAATGCACTGGAGACAAAATGCCAGCCTACCTTACCCTCTGAATGGCACCAACATGCTCCCTACCTTGTATTTGAAGCTGAGTTGCTGATCCTGCTCAAGTTGTTTTTCCTACCACGATCTTCATTGGGGTTGACTCTACTGGTATCTGAAAAACTGGAGGTGGAAAATGGAGGGATAATTAAGAGTTTATGTGGAGGAAACTTCTGGATACATCTGAAATGACTACAATGAAGCTGGTTTTTAGAATGGTTTCAGAGTAGCAGCCGTGTTAGTCTGTATTCGCAAAAAGAAAAGGAGTACTTGTGGCACCTTAGAGACTAACCAATTTATTTGAGCATAAGCTTTCGTGAGCTACAGCTCACTTCATCGGATGCATTCAGTGGAAAATACAGTGAGGAGATTTATATACTCACAGAACATGAAAAAATGGGTGTTATCATATACACTGTAAGGAGAGTGATCACTTAAGATGAGCTAATACCAGCAGGAGAGCGGGGGCGGGGGGGAGGAGAAAACCCTTTGTAGTGATAATCAAGGTGAGCCATTTCCAGCAGTTAACAAGAACATCTGAGGAACAGTGGGGGGTGGAGGGGGGGGATAAACATGGGGAAATAGTTTTACTTTGTGTAATGACCCATCCACTCCCAGTCTCTATTCAAGCCTAAGTTAATTGTATCCAGTTTGCAAATTAATTCCAATTCAGCAGTCTCTTGTTGGACTCTGTTTCTGAAGTCTTTTTGTTGTAATATTGCGACTTTTAGGTCTGTAATCGAGTGACCAGAGAGATTGAAGTGTTCTCTGACTGGTTTTTGAATGTTATAATTCTTGACATCTGATTTGTGTCCATTTATTCTTTTACGTAGAGACTGGCCAGTTTGACCACCGTACATGGCAGAGGGGCATTGCTGGCACATGATGGCATATATCACATTGGTAGATGCGCAGGTGAACGAGCCTCTGATAGTGTGGCTGATGTGATTAGGCCCTATGATGGTGTCCCCTCAATAGATATGTGGACACAGTTGGCAACAGACTTTGTTGCAAGGATAGGTTCCTGGGTTAGTGGTTCTGTTGTGTAGTTGCTGGTGAGTATTTGCTCCAGGTTGTGGGGCTGTCTGTAAGCAAGGACTGGCCTGTCTCCCAAGATTTGTGAGAGTGATGGGTCGTCCTTCAGGATAGGTTGTAGATCCTTGATGATGAGTTGGAGAGGTTTTAGTTGGAGGCTGAAGGTGACGGCTAGTGGCATTCTGTTATTTTCTTTGTTGGGCCTGTCCTGTAGTAGGTGATTTCTGGGTACTCTTCTGGCTCTCTCAATTTGTTTCTTCACTTCAGCAGGTGGGTACTATAGTTGTAAGAATGCTTGATAGAGATCTTGTAGGTGTTTGTCTCTGTCTGAGGGTTGGAGCAAATGCGGTTGTATCGTAGAGCTTGGCTGTAGACGATGGATTGTGTGGTGTGGTCTGGGTGAAAGCTGGAAGCATGTAGGTAGGAATAGTGGTCAGTAGGTTTCCGGTATAGGGTGGTGTTTATGTGACTATCGCTTATTAGCACCGTAGTGTCCAGGAAGTGGATCTCTTGTGTGGACTGGCCCAGGCTGAGGCTGATGGTGGGATGGAAATTGTTGAAATCATGGTGCAATTCCTCAAGGGCTTCTTTCCCATGGGTCCAGATGATGAAGATGTCATCAATATAGTGCAAGTAGAGTAGGGGCGTTAGGAGACGAGAGCTGAGGAAGCGTTGTTCTAAGTCAGCCATAAAAATGTTGGCATACTGTGGAGCCATGCGGGTACCCACAGCAGTGCCGCTGATTTGAAGGTATACATTGTCCCCAAATGTGAAATAGTTATGGGTGAGGACAAAGTCACAAAGTTCAGCCACCAGGTTTGCCGTGACGTTATCGGGGATACTGTTCCTGACGGCTTGTAGTCAATCTTTGTGTGGAACGTTGGTGTAGACGGCTTCTACATCCATAGTGGCCAGGATGGTGTTTTCAGGAAGATCACCGATGGACTGTAGTTTCCTCAGGAAGTCGGTGGTGTCTCGAAGATAGCTGGGAGTGCTGGTAGCGTAGGGCCTGAGGAGGGAGTCTACATAGCCAGACAATCCTGCTGTCAGGGTGCCAATGCCTGAGATGATGGGGCGCCCAGGATTTCCAGGTTTATGGATCTTGGGTAGCAGATAGAATACCCCAGGTCGGGGTTCCAGGGGTGTGTCTGTGCGGATTTGTTCTTGTGCTTTTTCAGGGAGTTTCTTGAGCAAATGCTGTAGTTTCTTTTGGTAACCCTCAGTGAGATCAGAGGGTAATGGCTTGTAGAAAATGGTGTTGGAGAGCTGCCTAGCAGCCTCTTGTTCATATTCCGACCTATTCATGATGACGACAGCACCTCCTCTGTCAGCCTTTTTGATTATGATGTCAGAGTTGTTTCTGAGGCTGTGGATGGCATTGTGTTCTGCACGGCTAAGGTTATGGGGCAAGTGATGCTGCTTTTTTGTTTTAACTACCAAAAACACCTCTTGCTTACAGGAATAAGGGAATTTTCTATCCAACTTATGTGATGATGGCACTAGCATAGTGAATATGGCCACAAAAAAGCACTCTTAGGACTTAATGTTTTAGAGTGGCAAACAAGGGGGTAAAGAATCAGAGGACAATGCACCATTTCACTTTCTATGAAGGAGTTTTAATTTCACGATGGAGGATTTTGGTGTATTTTAGAAATACATTTTGTGAACTCTCTAAATTAATACTGAGCCAAACATTGAGGCCTTAACTCAGTTTGTACCCAGCCTTTACTCAGGCAAAATTATTACTGAAATCAAAGGGAGACTGGATAAAAACTGAGCAAGGACCTATGGATCTGGCTTGTTGATCATAGCTTTGCTTATTGCAAAAGGGTGTAGCACATTCTGCCCCTGGAGAGATGCCATTATCAAGGGATCTCTCAATTAGGAAGGCAGATTTTTGCCATAGATGTCAATTTCACTTTGTCCAGCAGCTTTCCTGTGTCTATGGGGTTAGTATATACAGCAGTATTTCTTATGTCAGTACTAAGAGAGAATTACAACATGGTGTTATTCAGGAGCAGTGTGTTTCCGCTAGGTGGTGGGCTTGGTGTATTCCTGCTTTTTTAACCCTGCAGTAGTTCATTCACTTTGGCTTATGAATTGATATTTCTGGCAGAGAACTTGAAAAAGGAAAGAAATTTATTACTAATATTTCACTGTGTTACATCGTGCCAGGTTCAGTTTTGCAGAATATACTGTGCCCAAGAGTGTAAGTTATTTTCAAATGAGAAACTCATAGGTTATGGGGTTGAACATTTCTCTTTAACTCCTGAAGTCCTATACCATTGGTATCTGCCTACTGCATTGAAATGACACTCACTTTAAATTAATTAAATACAAAATGCAGCTTTCAATAAGTGTTTAATACTTCATGCTTATCTCACACCATTGTGTCTGGGTGTTAAAAGGGCCTCAAGAGAATGGGTAATGTATGACATATTATTACTGTGATGCAATAACTAGGCACAAAGGAGTTCCACTTTTCTTCAGAGCTATCAGATCAATACAGGACTTTAGAACTTGAGTAAAATTTTCAAAAACATCTGAGTGACCTAGAGGTGAAGTCCCACTTTCAAATGTGACTTAGGTACTTAGGAGTCTTCTCTTTGACTTCCAACTAGAATTAGGCTCCTAAATTCCTAAGTCACTTTTGAAAATAGAACTTAGGCTTCTATATCAGGTGCTTTTGAAAGTGTTCCCTACAGTTTTCACTCTGAACATACCTCAGGTTTATTTGGGTTGCATTAGAAAATTATTAGCCTCCTTTCTGACAGGGTCTTGGAAGGCACAGACAGGCCAAACTGCTGATTTCAAATCTTGTGAGTTACAGGGTTTCTGGGGAATTGAAGGGAGCGAGGTATTCTGTGTAGAGTGGGCAAAATATTTGCAGCAAGATTCAAACTGCTTGAAATTTGAGCATTTTTAGTGACTTGAGTTTTGTGGGTGGTCTTTTCCCCACAAATGAGCTCAAATGGAAATTCACCAACAGAGGATTTTTTCCTCAGAGACAAGGTGGGTGAGGTAACATTTTTTATTGGACCAACTTCTGTTGGTGAGAGAGACAAGCTTTCAAGCTACACAGAGGTCTTCTTCCGCAGACACATTATAATACCCACAAATGTTCCGAATTGTGACATTTCAAGGGCATGAAAAATGGACAAAATGGAAAATGCTACAGAAACGTTGTGAAAATATTTCCCCAGTTTCACACAATACCTATACAGCGAATGACTCCTGCAATCCAGGGAAAGAAATGTAAAGACAATAGCAGGTAAGAAGTCATCAGAGAACGTGCAGGACCTGAGATTATCTCCTGTGGAATGTAAATTGAAAGTAGGGGGCCTCAAGGACAAAGCTTGAGAGTTAAAGGGTCTGTTGAGGTCAAGGAGAAAGATTTGGATGTCCATGGAGTCTGTTGGAGTTGGAGAAAGGGAGTTGGGTGAAGCAAAAGGGATTGGATAACATTAAGAGACAAAGATCCGACTGAGCTGGAAACAGAAGTGGAGACAGAAATGGGAGAAGGGAACCCTCCAGAGCTTCTGAGAAGATTTGTATAAGAACCAAAACGTTCTAGACTCAATGAGAATGCACCATCATGTGAACAGTTCCATCCTTCACTAGCAGTTAATCTAAATATTCAGCGAGTAAAGTTGATAATACAAGAATCTGATAAACTTCCTAAATAAAAACCAATGTGAGAGAGGAATCGTGGAATGTCTATCCACCAGGATGAACTGAATACTATCCTTGTGTTTTGGTGTGGAGCAGCAAAGGAGTACTGAGCCAGAATTGTACAATTTAAGATGTTTTACAGAGTTAGTAGGATGCCACAGACAGACACACGCACACCCACACAATTGCAATTAACTCACAGCTTTATGCTGACGACTGTGTGGATAAGTGAGTGCATTCTCTTTCTGATGCTTTGGGAATTTCATCAGGTATATTTTTTAGTAAAATAGTCTCTTGTTTTCTGTATTTCATATTGCTCTCCCCTTCACATTATATTTTCACTCTGCGTTTGTTGAGATATTCATAGACCTTTTTCAGTCTGGAGAGATGATCAGCCTTTCTCTGTTTTCTCCCCATTGCAGAGTTTTTCATCATTGTGACTAAATTAATTTCCTTTGAATGGATTGGATTTGCTCCTTCTAACAGCCTCATATGACACTTGTTAGGAGCTGTTCACATGTTGCATTTGCACTAAGTCTAGAAATTTTGGATATATGAGATGATAAATTTAATTTAGATTTGAAAACTTTTATTAGAAGATCTAGGAGGATTTACAATTAGTATCACTTCATATGTACTCTAAAGATCTTATTTGAAGCCTTATGCTCTTATTAGGTAACATTTTTTGTTCTTATTTGTATGCATGGATATTTTCATTATACGTCATTAAAGCTTACACAAAACCTAAGAAAATGGAACAAAAATTTAATATTATTTTTGATGTCTCTGGCTGTTCTTCCTCTAACTCATCAGATGTTGTTGACCTTTTTCTTAATAAGTTGCCCGTACACCCCCATCGCTACCAAGAATTGCAATCACTGTTTGAAATCTCTTTTGGCCCTTATGTTTTCTGAACATTTCAGATTACTGTTTGCGATCAGAGAAGGCTATAAAATATTCAAAACTACCTAGCATGAAGCCTTGTCCCAAGAATGGCAGAGCAAGCAAGTTTCGTTTTGTAACTAATGTTTCTGGTTAAGCCTCTAGAAAATGCCTGGTATAAATTTCAGCTATCTGAAATACATCAGAGATGGTAATATGAGTAAGGCAACACTAGCTTACCTGTGTAACACAGCACTTTTCCTATAGGAAAGTAAATCTCATGTAGAATACATTGAGAATGGCTTGTGTGTAAGTGTGTGTTTATACAAAACAAACCACAAGGTACTAAATTCTGTTCTGCTGCTATTGAAATCAATGGGATTTTTGCCATTCACTTCAGTGGAAGAAAGATCAAGCCAGTGGTTTTGGGTCTTTAAGGCCTGATCCTGTGAGGTTCTAAGTTCCCTTGCTTAGCACTTTATAGAACTGACCCCTTAGTAACACAGACTAGTTCTGTGTGAGTTGCTAAGGGCTGAAACACTGTTTTATTTAAAGGAAGATAAATATTTGGCCACAAATTTGTTAATTTTGTCCATTTAAACCTAACACGGATTACCAAACTGTTCTTGGACTTAAGTTATAAATTGACCTGATACATTATGCGGGGGGAGGGATAGCTCAGTGGTTTGAGCATTGGCCTGCTTAAACCCAAGGGTTGTGAGCTCAATCCTTGAGGGGCCATTTAGGGATCTGGGGCAAAAATTGGGGGATTGGTCCTGCTTTGAGCAAGGGGTTGGACTAGATGACCTCCTGAGGTTCCTTCCAACCCTGATATTCTATGATTATCATGTATTACTTGGGGATATCTCTTCTCTTTCTGAGACCTGATCATCTCTGCTAACCTCTAATTAATGACATTCCGAACAGCCATGGCACAAATTAAGTATTTTATTATTCTAAAATGTTTGTAAAGTGCCCCATAAACAATAATAGTCAACATAAACTGTGTATTACAGACTTGTAAGATGACCAAAGGGTTTTCTTAGAATGAATATATAGATTTTGAGAAAGGTTACCTTAGCCAAATCCCTGAGTTGTATCCTGGGATGGTGAAATGTGCCAAGACAGACATTCTATTACTTCTAATCCTGAAGTCTGCATTTACCTCTGTTCATACCAAGGAGCTAGTTTGAATGGTTTTAGTGCGTGCTTATTCTGTCAGTGGTAGTCTTACATTTCTGACAGTGAGCCCACTAAGTGTTAGATTTTATGTCCATTCAACATATCTTCTAACTGTATTCCTTCTCGGATATGGCTCCCTGTTTCCACTGATCTACATACAACATTATATGGTATATAATTCATATCAGCTTCTACTTGTGACCAGTCTGCCGGATGGGTGATGATGGTAGTATCAATTTATATGAACATATTACCAGTTTCTTGGTGGATTGGGTAACAAGGGGCCATTTGTGAACCAGGACTATGTAACAGAGAGGGGAAGTTATAGCCAAAGTCTCATCCTACATAATGTAACGTTACTGAGTCTACTGGGTACAAGGGAATCCTTGGACAATGAGCATTCTGCTATTATATTCTGAAAGGTTTCAGAGTAGCAGCCGTGTTAGTCTGTATTCGCAAAAAGAAAAGGAGTACTTGTGGCACCTTAGAGACTAACCAATTTATTTGAGCATAAGCTTTCGTGAGCTACAGCTCACTTCATCAGATGCATAAAGTGGATCCGATGCATCCAATGAAGTGAGCTGTAGCTCACGAAAGCTTATGCTCAAATAAATTGGTTAGTCTCTAAGGTGCCACAAGTACTCCTTTTCCATATTCTGAAACTGTGTGAAACTGGAAACTTTCCCTCTAAAATGTTAAAGCCTCAACCAGGTTCCAAAGAGCAAGAGTACATTTTCATGCACAGTGGGATACTAAGCCTGCAGCTCCCCCTCACAATAAAAGAGCCGTGTTTCTAATTGTGTGTGCATACACTGAAAATATACCTGTGTGAAATTGGTTTAAAGAGCTTAACATAAAATAAGATTAACTCTCCATGAAACTATGAGAAAAGAAGAACAGTGGACTTCAAAAGGTCAGTACAAAAGTAACTTCAAAGGTGAAATTAGATACGGGAAAACAAAATTACAACTACATTGGCTCCTCATAGAACATCACATCAGTTCAAGGTCTCTGTCCTTACATTCAAGATGCTTAATAATCTCAGCCTAGGATACATAAAAATCACCTAAAACTCCAGGACCAGGACCACGGTAAATAGCTAAACCCTGGCACAATGGAACTGTCTAGTGTAAGGGTAAAGTTTGTGCAGGAGAAATCATGTTTTCCCTATTGTTTTTCTTCAGCTTGTTCATTTCAGCAGCCCTTTTTTCTTTACCCTCAAGACAAAATGCTGTAAGCAGACTTGAAGGGGTAAGGAGGGGAGGAGGGGAGTACCTCCATTTGATGGACACCCAGCCAGCCAGTTAGCTGTAAAATCCCTCTTGGTCTGTTCTCTGCTTGCTTTACCTGTAAAGGGTTAACAAGCCCACAGGTAAAAGGAAAGGAGTGGGCACCTGACCAAAAGAGCCAATGGGAAGGTAGAACTTTTTAAAATTGGGAAAGAAACTTTCCCTTTGTCTGTTGTTCTTCGGGCTGCAGGGACATGGAGCTGTAATGTTGTAAACAGCTTTAAGCCAGGTCTGATTATAGATTATCAATTCATACCTCGAACCTACTTATCTGGAGCCTCAGATATGTAAGTAAAATTAGGGAATGTCTAAAAAGATGCAATTAGGGTTATTTCTTTTATTTATTTTTTGGATTGTGGACTCCTCTGTGCTAACCCCAGATGCTTTTGTTTGCTTGTAACCTTTAAGCTGAACCCCCAAGAGAGCTATTTTGGGTGCTTAATTTTTGGAATTGCTCTTTTAAAATCTAGCAAAAGCCTAAGTTCCAGATGTATTTTCTTTCTTTTTGTTTTTAATAAAATTTACCTTTTTTAAGAACAGGATTAGATTTTTGGTGTCCTCATGGGTTTGTGCCTGTTGTTTGATTAGCTGGTAGCGACAGCTAATTTCCTTTGTTTTCTTTCTCAGCTCTTCCCTGTAGGGGGGTGAAAGGGCTTGAGGGTACACCACAAGGAGGAACTCCCAAGTGCTTCTTCCTGGGTTCAAAAGGTTTTTTTTTTGCATTTGGGTGATGGCAGCGTTTACCAAGCCAAGGTCAGAGAGAAGCTATAACCTTGGAAGTGTAATACAAGCCTGGAGTGGCAAGTATTAATTTTAAAATCCTTGCAGGCCCCCACTTTCTGCACTTGGAGTGACAGAGTGGGGATTCAGCCTTGACAAAGACATACACTGATCACTTACAGCAGTTAAATGAACTGTGGTATTTGTAATATTCCCCATTCTAAATACTGCCAATACCATGATAAATGTATTCCTATAGTACAATATATGCTAAGATTTTAATGGCACCCACTGCAGGTAGCTGTAATAAAGCCATAACGCAAATTAACTTGTCTCACAGCCATGGGCATACCACGATATTCAATATTTAATGGCACACGTGAGGTAATTTGGGTGGTTCCAAAGCTAAGTACATTGTTGACGTACAGTATCTTTATAAACCAGGGAATAAGGCCATCTCTAGCAGGGGATGAGAGAAGGGGCTCAACGCCACTAGAAATAGGTTAATCTTTTCCATCGGTTTAATCTTGGAACATGAAAACTGGTAAATTCATGTGTGAACTAAGCCTCTCTCTACATATGTGCAATGACATCACTCCACAAAATGGATGGATATGAGAGATTTACCTTCTCAGCCTAAAATTGTAGGCTGTGAAATCAGAAGTGACAAATGACAGGATGGAGAAGATGGCTGCCTTTTCTAGATACAGGGAATGCTTCCCTATTCTGAGATATCAGACTTGCTATCAAAATCAAGTGAAGAACAATAACTATAGCAACAGAAGATTTTTCACAGTAAAACAAGGTTTCACACTACAACTAGCCACCCTAAATACTATAGCAAATAATAAGTGAAAGATAAAAATATTTCTTTTGTATCTATTTGTCCATCAGTCCATTTCATGCCCAGCACTGTGGTACCTCAGCAATACATGATTACCCAGGTGCAACACAATTTTTACGAAGCTGTTTTCCACAGAAAATGTCTGCAACCTACAGAAGAACTGAGAGGCAATAAGCTCCAATTAATGCTGTTATCAGCTGCATAGATGGGGAAGTAAAACATTCAGCTTACCTGTTAGTATACAGATGTTGCTGGGATTCAAGAGACTGGGGGGAAGCCCTCAAGGCACTTGCTGAATTGCTCACTGGTAGTTTCTCTTGCTGGTCCTAGAGAAACAGAAATGTGCAGGGTAGAATTTTTAAAAGCTTTCAACATCTGCCTAATTCTGCTCCCATGAAAGTCAATGGGAATTTTATTATTGACGGCAATAGTAACAGAGTTAGGCCAATCCTCAGTGCCTTTGAGAATCACAGCCAAAGCCTTGTATCCAAACAATGCTTTCCAGTTTAGCTGCATCCTCCTGCTGATCTTATCGTTGTCACAAGAACTCCTGTAGGCATTCCGAGAAAGTGTTTAGGAGTAGTTTAAGAATTTTCTAGCTCAAATTTCAGGTTTTCAAAATGTCTCAGCAGCTGACCTGAATTACTTAGTGTGTTTAGATCTATAGATAGGTCAAGGTTCAAGGTATCAAAGTAATTATTTAGTCCTGATTTCTAAAGCTTCCATTGATGAATCATGAGAGGCTGATCTTGGGCCTCTCCTGTGGACAGACACAGAAGACATCCTCCAGTAGGTACAAGGATTATACTTCACAGCTCTCTGAAAGGCTGTGTTTGCAGATAGCAAGGCCATTAATCCCCTCCCCATTGCCACCCACACAGTTATAATGTTTTACTTGACATGTGTTTTGCTACCAAAGCTTGCATTTAAACTAGTTAAGTTGCCTGATGCCATATCAAGATAACAAGTTCATGGAAGTCAACTGTACGTTCAATACATTTCTTTATAATGTTTTTATAAAACTACAGCTTAGTTATTAATATAGATATTTTTGGAAGAAAAAGGAATATTGGCTGAACATGTTAAAATTTTATTTACTTATAATTTTTTACTCAAGGAGTATATATGGTCTTCCACGTGGTCACATAATACTTGGATTCCACATTCTTTTTAATTTAGGCTCACATCTCATCATTGTTATAATTAGTTATGACATGCAGACATGATCTCAAATGTTTGGGGATGATCTTCTACTAGCAGACATAATGGGGCTCCCTTTCAACATGTTATTGTCACCACCATCTATATCTTAGCGAAATCCTGCCAGGAAAGACTTTTAGAGAAGTGACAATGAGAAAGCCTATGAGAATGATATCTCTTGTGATGTTTTTTGCCTTTGTGATATCTCCTGTGATTGTGAAGCCCTGTATCTTAGCTTGTTTCACTGTGGTACAAACTTTTTAACATATTATTTTAAAATAAACCTATTTAGTGTGTTATAACTACAATTATTAAGTTGGGGACTCTGCGTCTGTGGATTTCCTAAAGTTGGCTACAGTCTCAGTTGTGGAAGTTGGCTGGAGAGCCAGGAGATGTGCTGGCATTCTGAGCTGAGAATAGGTGAACCACAAGGGAGCTTAGAAATTCTGTAGGGCTACAGGGGTCATCAAAACCAGGGGAAGTTGGAAATCAGTTGCCTGTGTTGGCTTTCATGGATGTGCTACTGGTGGTGGCTGCCATCTTCCAAACCCCATGTAAATCGTAAAGCAGCATAGATTTTGTGAGCAATAAGAGATAATCTGGCCCTAAGTCTCCCCTGGTCACTTTACATTCTTTAAAAATTCATTGGAATCGAATGCATCATTCCAATGTATTCAGTATCCTCATGAACATCTTCCTGAGCAGGCCTTTCCCCATCTCAGAACAGGCGGGTGCAATAGATGTCACCAAGATCTTTCAATTCCATTTGGAATTCCTCAGGCAAGTGTTTCTGAAGTAAAACGTTTAAAAAAAAGTTAAAAGATATTGAAAACATGATTAACATGTATTGTTTCTGAGTTAGGTTTTATGTGAAAATGACTTCTTTGGAAGATGTTTAAGAAGGTGCCAAACTAGGGCACACAATGGGGGGGAAAAGGGCTTGATAGTCCTTTCACCTGCACTAATTTTACACTAGTGTAATTCTATCGAGTTCTGATTTACACCAGAGTCAGAGTGAGAAAAATCAGGACCAAAGTTTCAACCATAATAGTCCCCTTCCCATCTAATCAATGGTTTCTTTAGGCAACAAGTGCAGATTTAATTTTATATTTGCATAGCGTTAAAGGAGACATTCCGATACCTGCAGATTTGATGCCTCCTCAGACCACCAGACTTCAAAGTCTTTTTGCAGTTTCACCTTGGCTTTTTCCATAAGAAGCTGCAAGTGTTCAATCTCTATCTTCAACCCTTTCAAGCGATTGAACATTGTTTTATAACTGCAGTGAGAAAGGAGAAGAGGGTTTGTTCAGAACAGAGAAGTTTTGTCTTTGGCTCTGGGAAAACATGCTGACAGATCATTAATGTAGTTTTATGCTACCCATGGCAGTTACCAACCCTGAACTTCAAAACAATGTCTCAAAGCCAGGGATGGGGGAGCATCTCATATTTTATTAGAGCTTCTATGGGCAGCAGATACAAAAACCCGACCCTAGCAAATCATTTATTGCTCCTGAAATGGCCATGGGAGCAAATAACAGATGGATAAGTATGTTGTCTTGGTAGCACTCCCAGCCCCTGCCAGCTTAGGACCAAAGAGCAGATTTCTAACTCTGATCCCAATGAATAAATTGCTAACTCTGATCCTCAGTACTGTAACATATTGCACTATGTTTAGACTGCCAGACCAGGCTTACAGATTTCCCATTGATGTTCTATTATATTTTACAGGAAACTAGCTGACATTTTAGACTGAAAGTGGAAAGTTAATAGTGAACTGGAAAGATGGCATATTTGTAATAATGTCAAAGCAAAGCAGAGGTTAGTGGTGAGTACTGAAGTCTTATTGGGACACACTGCACATATCCAGATGTCATTTTAATTTGATATTTGAAGTATGTGATGAGGCAGAAACAACACCTTTTTTTCTCTTCTTCAATTTGTGCTCGAAGCTTCTCTTCCCCGGGATCAGATTCATGTAGATCTTCAGAAGGACTGGCAACACCTACAAGTAGAGGTTATCAGGGGTTAGCAACGATCATACAGAGCAGGGAAATGCATTTTAATTAGAATAAGAACAGCTTGAAAGGTGCTAAGTAGTACTATGGGGTAGTGCATTAGTCTTTCCCCTCTGGGGATCTGGGTTCCAAATCCTAACTTAGGCCTTGTTCTGATTTTCCTCACATGAGTGTAACTCCAGTGACTTCAGTGGAGTTAAACGAATGCAAGATCAGAAGCTGGCCCTTACTGTGAATTACACATAAAAATTAGCTTGGCTGTCTCTGCCTAGTCACCTGTAGATGTTTGTCTACATCTTAAAACTAACTCAAAGTTGATACAACTGGCTGTCTCTGCTAACAGAGGTGAGGACTGAAATAGCAGAGGTGCTGCAAGTCAGGACAGAGGTCCAACAGCAGAGGTGGAGGAGCCTGGGACTGGAATAGCAAAAAGGAGTATTGAGGTACAAACTGTGGGGAAGATTAACTTTGATACGCACTAAATTCAACTACTGACTATAAACAAGGGGAACTGCTTGAAAGTTGATGTGCTGCAAGAGGTTGGAGGAGGCAAAAAGAAATGTGAGGGGAAATACTGCCATAGAATAGAGTCTAAAATGCATGGAAAGCAACTTAGGATCTTTTTATTCTTCACTTAACTTTGTTAACCTGATCCTTGCTGCTAGACAGTATGTTTGCGCTTCAGCAGCAGTTTTCTCAACATTTGCTGAAAGTCAAGAGGTAGAAGATACATTAGGTCAGACTGGAGGCCCAAGTTCCTGGATGGTTTCTACATCACAATGCCAGAATGTGTCTGATCAGTGTGATGCTGGCAGACTAGATGCCAGCTCATGCCAAGGCCCTAGGTCTCAATTGAACACTGACAAATACAAGCTGGAACCAGTCTAGCTCACCCGGATGTTAATACTATTAAAATAGGTATTAGAATTATAAGAATGTGTTTAGCGTTTAAAGTTTATGAAATGGTTGTAAGTTGCTGCATGCAAATATCTGTATCACGTTATAAGGTAACATTTAAGTGTTTGCTTTGTAACTGGAAATCACCAGACAGGAGAGGTATTAATGAGTGTGAAATACTAGTTTCCAACAGTAGGTGCAACTCTTGCCTGACAAAGGAGTCCTATCAACACCGGATGAACTATTGTGGAAGATCAGGGGACTCAGAACTTCGTTGATTGCTCCTCTCCTCCCCATGAAGAGGAAATGTGCAAGTTAATTTGTCCCAACAGCAGAATTTGCAACTTGAAGCAGAAGGGGGGAAGGAATAAAAAGCCCTAAAAAGGAGGAACTGTATCTCTTTGCTGCTTGGACTTTTGGGGGGCAAGATTCCTAGGCATAAGCAAGGGATTCCTCAGTGGACATATAGAGCTGGCTTATTATAGAAGCTTCTATTACTTTTTGAAACTTAAGATGAGAATTCATTTGTGTGTATATTTACTTGATTTAATCTTGTAAATAACTCTCTTATTTCCATTTCCTCTCTTATTTCCTTTTCCTAGTTAATAAATCTTTAGATAGTTTATTTTAGGATTACAAGTGTTGTCTTTGGTGTGAGATCTAAGGTGCAATTGACCTGGGGTAAGTGACTGGTCCTTTGGGACTGGGAGTAACCTGAATATTGCTGTGATCTTTGATGTACGTGACCATCTATCAGAAAGGTAAGCTTACCTGGGCGGTAAGATAGATCAGAGTTCCCAAGGGAACTGTCTGTGACTCCATGTTAAGGCTGTTATAGTGCTTGAGGAGTTTACACTAGATAGTTAGTTGGTGAAATCTAAGTATAGAACTCACAACCAGTTTGGGGTTTGTGCCCTGCTTCTTAACAGTCTGCCCTGAGTTTGGTATTCATGCTCTTGAGTCATTGCAGGACAGGTTGACAATCAGAATGGGCCTTAGAACTGAACTTCCACACACTACAATATTTTCTCGTTCTTGGAAACAACCTTCCCAACAAGGATTAAAGTAACTGGGCTCAGTTCAGAAATGAAAGGAAATGTCCAGTTACCTACTAATAAAGCACAACAATTACAAAATCACTTTCTATTTCTAGGGAGTGTCTTAAGGTTCCCAAAAAAACAAGTTTTGCCTTTGTAACTAAAGAAAAATTCAAGGAACAAAAGATTTGCTGTACAATACACTTTGGTTTCCATCTCAATTATTATTTCAGCCAAGAAAATAAATTATATGTCAACCTTTCATTAGGCCTAAGGAGTGTACCCTAGCTTCAAGGAATGGAATTCTGGCTGGAACACGAGGGTAGTAATGATCTCTCTTTGCCTGCCAGTGCTCCAGCTAAAACCATTAATCTTTTGTTGTTACACCCTCTAGATTAATCAAAAATGAGATTGAAACATATTTAATTTCACCAAAAGTACATAAGGTCAAGTGTGTTAATACAGACTGAAAGTGAACAAAAACTGCACACACAACTTCCATTCCATATAAGCAGACTATAAGAGCAGGGTAGGGCTTAGTGGGGCAGTCTGTGGTGGAGTGGGTGCTCTAAACACATTAAGAAATGAAACCCTTTTGGATGTTAAAACAAACAACATATGAGTCAAAAAAAGTGTCGGATTCATGGCAGAAGAGGTATCAAAATTAGTGGTGTTATATGAATACACTACAATAAAACACAATAGATAATGACAAAGCTTTAGTGATCTTGGGTGAAGTCCTGGCCCCACTGAAATAAATAGTAAAACACCCATTGGTTTCAGTGGGATCAGGATTGCACCCCTAGTCTCCTCCCTTATCCATCCATATCTCCAATGGGAGTTATGCCAAAATACTGTAGGGAGAACAAATCTAGTGGGTCAGATTGCTTCATTAAGGTACAGGTATACATTGGAGAAAATGCAGCAAAGGACTCCTGATGCTCTTGAGGTGCAGGGTGAGTGTTCCCTGTGCACCCCTTCTCTCCCCTTCGGAATTTGTAGCATTCAATCAACTCCATTGTCAGCAGTTCTGCTGGTCATGGTTCAGTGAATCAAAGAATTCATGGGGAAACTGATAATACTTACCTACCTTTGTGAAGCATTGTGATAAGCAGGGATGAAAAGCACTATTTTCAGTAAGTGATACATACTGTTATCATCAGTGTTACCATGGCAGACTTTATAGTCAACTGACTTGAAAAATTCTGGCTTATTTTTGTCCACAATCAAACTGAAGATCAATTTTGTAAAGAAACTCTCTGTGACTTTGAACTTTAATCTCTCTAGGGAGCCCATATATTACTGGCCCTGAATTTGTTCTAGGAGTCAAACATTCTAGAGATTTATTGTCCTAGTACCTCAATTAACATTACGTCCTGCCCTTCAGCTGTACCTTTGCAGTCAAAGCTTTTCATTTCAGCATCAGACAATCTTGTGTTTAACTACTTAAATTTATAGTCACTTAAAATAATCACAGTTAGAGCTGACTTCAGTGTCCAATTAATCTTTATATTGCTTTTATTTATCAGTTCTGCTACTCTTGGCAAACTCAGTCCTGAGGTTGTTGTGCTATTAAGCTGGAGCCTACAATACTGTTTGGGTTGGTTTAAAAAGAATCCCCCTTTCTTTTTGTTTGTAGGGGGAGTGGAGTTACTCAGGCTTTCTCCTTATTTTTTGATTCCTCCCCTAGGCCAGTTCAACCTGTCTCGTTTGATTAAGGAGTGGATGTGACTTTCTCCAGGACGGCATTATGGACACATTTTATATAAAAATAGAGATGGACAAGAACTGCGAAATGCAGATCTAGATTCAAACTTTCCCAAAGGTTGAAGTATTTGGATTGGGGGTTTTGAATCAATCGTACCACTAATTATTTTCTAATATGGTGTTTAAAACATTTTACCAGGTGGTAAGTTCTATGCATTAAAATAAAACAATCGTCTCATCTTCAACCTTTGAAAACATTAAATTTATGGGTTTTTTTTTTAAAAAAAGCCACATCCATTATGTTGTCTCTTATTTTGAATTTTAGCACAGATGCCAGTAAGGCCGTCCATCATTGTGTTGCTTTGCTCTGTATGATTTTATCATTGGCCTCACACGCTTGTGTAACTTGTGTTCAGTAGCATGATACCTGGAATATATGGTCTAGCTTTGGTATCTCTGTTAGGAGTTCTTCTGGTTAAATACAGATTTCTATTTTTGTTTTCCACTCATTGAAGACTCTTGTTTGAAACATGTCATCATATTGGGTTGCTCCTCAAAATACCTGGCACATGGAACAAAAAGTGTTTCCAATTCAGCTGTACTCAAGCCACAGGAATTTCTGAAACCAATGTGACTAAAACTTTGCCAATGGTTTCCAAATGTACAAGTAGTAAATATTGAAAAATGCAGGTGAATAAGTCCAAATTTAATGTGTTCCACACATGCCAATCTATCTAGGGGAATAATATAACACCTGAGACATGGTCAGAAAACACTCACTGATCTAGAAAGTCGACTAAGTTTATTAACTGAATTTTGCCACTAGATTACATAAGGTTTTTGTCATCAGTTATCTTGCCCATTTTATTACCCAGAGCCACACTTGACAGTTGAATGATGGTATTATTCTCTTTCTAGATCCATTAAATGGGCACATGGCGTGTCATCCATCCATTTTAAGGTTCCTATACTGCCCTTTACAATAACATCTAAGCGCGTCCATGAAAAAGTCTAGTTGAAAAGTTTGGAATAAACATTTTCAATACAAAAATAAAGTGACAGAAATTACTTTTGAGCCTTCTCATTTGCTTTTTAGAAGAGTGAGATGTTTGAACTGCAGTGTCATCAGGATGCAAATGACAGCTGGATCCAAATGGTTCAGTGTTTTTCCCCCCAGTGGCCTGGTCAAGATAAGAGCTTGGATGACAGGAAGGTAACAGAAATTTAGTCAGGGTGAGACAGAGGTGATGTTGATGGGCTGGTTGGAAACATTCAGAAAAAAAGGCCATGATATCTGCTTCCTCTTTTGATGGGATATGCCTGCTTGTCTCTGTGAGCTTCATAATGTGGTCTTCTTGGATGCCCAGCTGGACGAGGCAGCAGTAATTAGTAAAGGTTTTTCCATGTATGTTTGGATAGCACATTGTAACCTTTCCTCTTCGATGCAATCTATAAAGCCCTATATGGTTGGATCCTGACTACCATAGAGGCCATCTCTCTCCATGTGCACCTTCTGGACAGTTGAGACAGCAGGGGCACTCTCACCAACAGCTCCTAGAACTTAACGTCTTGAGGCTTGATGCAGGGTGTTCTCAGTGGAAGATGGAGTGTTTGGTTCTGGAATCTGCTTCCATCCATAATCTGGCAAAGTGTGAGGTTATCCTGCTGAGCGAGGAGAAGATTTCCCACACTGTGAAAGTTTTTGAGATTTCAAAAAAATCCCTTTCTGCACCAGGATGAACCTGAGTCCTGCTAAAGTTTTTTGACAGGAGGGAGAGGGCAAAGGGAGAGAACATGGGACCATAGAACAGCCAATAATTCAGAGGTTAGAGTACTCTGCTGGGCTGTAGGTGACTCATATTAGAATTCTTGCTCAGTCTGATTTAGAACAGTGACCTAAAGCTGGGAAATAGGAGGACTTGGTTCAAATGCCTGATTTGGAGTTGGGTCTCCCCCATTACAGGTGAATACCCTAGCCACTGGGCTATTGAGTTTTTTGCAATCTCTCTTGTCGGTGCTGTTCCACTTTGTAAAAATAAGTAAATATTGAATGTATGAAAGATTGACTTTATGGCATAGTAGTTATAGCACTCAGCTGGGATGTGGGAGTTGCAGGTTCAAGTAACCTCTTCTCACAGAAACAATTATTTATCAAACAGCATCATCTCTGACAGGGGAGACTGAGACAGACACATGCCAGAGTAACCAATAAACTGGTCAATTAAAGTGAAATCAAGATTAGGCTCCCTTCACTGATATGTAGGTCAAACCCAGATAGCTGTGCTCAATGGCAAGGGTATAGGATTAAGCTGGAGTGGTGTCTCCCAAAGCAGGAAAGTGAGACTTATTACATTTGGGGGAATAACTGTCAATTGGGCTTGTTTGAGTTAGGGAATCTACATTATAGATGAACTTTGTAGCCGGCCCTGGGGAGTCCTTATTTGGGCAGTCAGCTGTTGCAGCTCTTCAATGGCTACCTAAGGGTGGCTGAGACGGCTGAACAATATTGTCTCATGCTGGAACTGTAGAGATCTGGCAGAGAGTTTGGTGGTGAAGGTGGGGGTCCCTTGATGTCTGTGGTAGTAGGCAAGGGAAGACAAGAAAGGAGAGGACTGAAAGTAAAGCATAATCCAAAATCAAGATCATTTTGTCTCAGTTCCATCGGTTTCACACTTAATTAGCTGTCAGAAGATTGGGATACCAATGAACAAGTTTTTGGGCCTTCACTTCATGCTGATCAATGCAAAGTTAGTGATTAATAAAGCATCAACTGTCTATAATTTGCAAGACACGTGCTGGCCAAGTTTTGGTGCAGCTGACTTTAGCCATATGCTCAGTTCAATATGAATCAAAAGGAAATGGGTGAGGATGTCTGGCCATGCTGTTTGTATCCAGCCTGTAATGCAGATCTTCCACCCCAAAACTAGACTAAATACAGTGGGTGCAATTCAGGCCCTAATGAAGTCAATGGCCATTGACTTCAATGGGGCCAGGAATTCACTCAGTGTGCTGATCTTGTCTGAAAGTCCTGGGATGAAGTTAAGACAGGACTGGTAGTTAGTACTGCAACTGTTCTGTAGCACTGCAAAGTCACTGCATGAGGTATTGAGATTCCTTCTAGGAGGAACCAAGGCTGAGAGTACTCAGTGACTTTAACATCTATGTTGATGACAATTCTTTTGGTGCGGGATTTCACAATTACCATGATGTCCACTGGTTGCTACCTCAATTCATATAGCTGGCCAGATTTTTTATCTGTGTTTGGGTTGGGACAGGAGGTGGGCTAATAGCGCTTCTGCCCAGATCATGCTTGGTATATGAGGTTGGGATACATGTCTCCTGATGGGATGAGAGACCTGTTTGATTTCTGTCCTCAGAGATTAATGGAACCTGAGCATTTCTGCAGGATTAGGAGGGACAATATTGTTTCTTCGGCAGACTACTCAATCAAGGGAGTGGTAGGACTTTATTTTTCTGTCCTCAACCATCAATGAAGTGGCCCATATCAGTGAAGTGATATTCACTTTCCCAGCTTCATCCTGACAGGTCATCAAGGTTTACGGATTATCTGAGACAAGTGAAGGGGGAAGGAAGACAGTTAGAGCCCTGGCAGTATAAATCCCACACTGATTCTTACCAAATGCATCATAAAGATTTCTTGAAATGTCATGTGGTGGCTGTGTGGGTGGCAAAGAAAAGTTCCCTTTCACCCCAACAGAATCTTTAAGTCTGGATCAGCAGATTTATTTAAAATTAATCCAACCTGTCTTCATTTGATGGCTGATTAGAGACTCGTTCCTCTTGTAGAGGACATTCAACATCATTATGTAGATAAGATGAAGTAGGTTTGGACTGAGCTGTCTGCATCCATAGGTGAACAGCAATATCTTAAGGAGACAAATGCCAGGTCTTCTCTGCTTGACTTTAGGTCAATATTGGTGAAAACATTCTCAGTATACCTGGTCACTTCAGATCACCTTGATTCTTGTCATTCTGAGTATGACCCTGGGTACTTCACAGAGCTGCAGAGAAAGCTTTTGTAGATGCCTTCCTCCTTGTGCTGGATAAAGACCATGTATCCCTGTTGATATTGTTGGCTTTATAAGTTGTCTTCAATACCATTGATTATGAGGTGGAGTTAGTTCATCTGCTAATGCGAACACAAACAAATGGTGCAGTCTTTTGGTGGCTTTGCTCTTATTTCTTGGGGAGATTCCAGAGGGTACTTTGGGGCAATTGTTCTTCTGCCCTGAGGTGCTTTCAAGAGGTGTTCTGCAGGGATCCAAATTGTCCGCCCTCTCATTTAATGTGTATATGGGATCTTTAAATTGGATGGTGAGAAAGAATAGGCCATGATGTTTTCAGTAAGCCAATGAAACCCAAATCTATTTCTCTCCCTTATATGATCCAGCCAGTACTATCAAATGTTTAACCCTGTGTTTGGGTGAGACTGGGGAATGGATGACACCTTGGTGGCTGAATTTCAATCTCGGTAATATGAAAATCTTCGTAGGCTGGGAAAAGTAACTGGAAGATGTGGTGAGGTTTTATCTACCCCTTTAACTGAGTTAATGTAGACATTTTTAGCCTTTTTTCACTAGCTCTTACAATCTGGGAGTGTTGTTGGTCCTACAGCTGCTGTTGGATGATGCTGTAACAGCAGTGTTGAAGAAGACTCCAATTCCCCTACCACTCTGAAAGTTCACTGCTTATGCTGAGCTCTCCCCAGAAAAGAAATGTCCAAAAGGGATGACAACCTTGTCCGATCCAAAATTGCTCCCTCTGAACAAATTTCTGATGGCTGTTTATGTGCAGTTATTTTAAGAACACGTTTATCTGTTACTATAATAATTTTGTAACCACACCAGAAGCCTTGGAAAGTGCAATCAACAGTTCTTTTAGTTCAGACAAACTCATTTTACATCATTTCGTTGACTAGCTTTGATAAGTTGTACAGATTTTGACTAAGGAAATCAGGAATGCAAGTTATTTGACTGTTTGCATTAATACAACTACAACTGTAAATAAAACTGGTCAATCTCTCAATTATCCAGCATGTTCAAATTAATGGTGATATGCTTAGAGGTATACATGTAGAAAAGACAGTGAGACACTGGCCAAATTGCTGCTTTCTTGCCTCCACGAAAATGCTCTGGATGTCAGTAAAATTAGTGAAGTTCTGGAGCAGCCTTCAAAGGGGAGTTGTGGGGTAAAAAAACCTAACTGGTTTCAAGACTGAGCTTGATAAGTTTATGGAGGGGGTAGTATGATGAGATTTCCTACAATGGCATGTGGCCTGTCAGCGACTGCCAGTACCAAAAATCCCCAACAGCTGGAGAAGGGACACTAGATGGGGAGGGCTCTGAATTACTACAAAGAATTCTTTCCCAGGTATCTGCCTGGTGGGTCTTGCCCTCATGCTCAAGGTCTAACTGGGGTCGGGAAGGAATTTCCCCCCTGGCCAGATTGACAGAGACCCTGTGTTATTTTGCCTTCCTCTGCAGCATGGGACATGGGTCAGTTGCAGGTTTAAAGTACTATAAATGGTGGGTTCTCTGTACTTGAAGTCTTTAAACCATGATTAGAGGACTTCAGTAACTCAGCCAGAGGTTAGGGGTCTATTTCAGGAGTGGGTGGGTGAGGTTTGAGATGATCACAATGGTCCCTTTGACCTTAAAGTCTATGAGTCTAAATTAGAGGCCAGGGTTAGGATGGGTGCAATATCAGTGCAAATAATCATATAAATGCACAAGATAGTTTATTTTGTGCTCTATACTAAATGTATGGTGAAGTTAGTTGAAAGAATATTAAATAAAACACCCATACTTGCAGCTTTTTTGGTATTATGAGTCAACTGGACACATTTTTAGAGGTTTCATATGCAACTTCCATAAGGTCTTTTGGGCCATGCAAAAGGAGTTGCATCAAGAGCTGAATACTTCCAAATTTGGAAATCATTTGAGTAACACAAGTGCATTTTTGGAGTCAGATCATGCCTAAGCAGCATCAGCCAAAACTGCTGGCTGGGGCTGTCAGCTGTAATGCATTAATGGAGAGTTCTCCATCTGCAAAAGAGAAGTAAAGAAGATGGTGGGAGGGGAATGTGATGTTGCACTCTATATGATTTTATGAAAATATGCTAATGAGTGTGAATATAATGTAACTAGAATATGCTTCATGCAAAAGGTCTCTTGTAAGGTATCATTATAAACCTTATAATCTACTGAGTGTGGTCATGCTATTTGTATGAATGTATCACTCTTGTACCTGAAACTAGAAATATGAAATATAACTCTGAGGGCCTATTGTAATTATGCAAAGTGTGGGCCATTAATGGTGGTTTGGAATCTTTATGGCTCACATCAACTAGGACAATTGACTGTAGATGGCTATGTTTACTTGTAAGTCTTCCTGTATACCTGTGTGCTGGTAAGTGGGTAATGAAGTTTTACAGTGACGTGATCATGTCAGCTGAACTGGAATCCACCTTTAACTTGGTGCTTTTCCATTTAGAAGGTGGGGTGGGAACCCAGAGAGAGACAAAGGATTCCTGCCTTGTGCAAAATGTACATAAGGGGGTAGAAACGAACAAAGGGGGCTGCAATCATGAGAAATCCCCTAGCTACCATCTGAGCTGGAACAAGGGCTGTACCAGGGGGAAGGGTTGTGCCCAGACTAGGAAGGCGTCCAGTCTGTGATAGAAGCTTATTGAAACATCTGAGGGTGAGATTTCATCTGTAATCACTTTCTTACTGTATTAGGTTTAGACTTGCGTGTTTTATTTTATTTTGCTTGGTAATTCACTTTGTTCTGTCTGTTATTACTTGGAACCACTTAAATCCTACTTTTTGTATTTAATAAAATCACCTTTTACTTATTAACTAACCCAGCGTATGTATTAATACCTGGGGTGGGAGGAGAGGGGCAAATAGCTGTGCATATCTCTCTATCAGTGTTATAGTGGGCGAACAATTCTGAATTTACCCTGTATAAGCTTTAAAAAACAGTAAAACGGATTTATTTGGGATTTGGACCCCATTGGAACTGGGCATCTGGGTTTGGAGACAGGAACACTTCTTAAGCTGTTTTCAGTTAAGCCTGCAGCTTTTGAGGGACATGGTTCAGACCTGGGGCTGTGGTTGTAGCAAGCGAGCGTGTCTGGCACAACCAGGCAGGGTTCTGCAGTCCCAAGCTGCCAGGGAAAATGGGCTCAGGGGTAGTTTCAGCACATCAGCTGGCAGTCCCAAGGGGGTTTCTGTGACCCAACCCATCACAGGGGAAGACTGACAAAAGTATTGCTAGTATTGCAGCATCCTTGATGAAGTCAATAGATTTTGAATTTGGGGTTGCACTATGTGTGACATCCAAATCTGCTCAGTGAAGAGCAGATGGCTTCCAGACACTTGAAGAATAAGAAAAATGAGACAGCGAATGTGGCAACAGCATCGGCAGCAACAGACGCTTTGCTGGAAGGGATCCGAACAAAGTGTTGGGAAGACAATTTTATAGCTTCTTTCCAAAAGGTCTGAAAACTATCAAATTCAGTTGAGGTTGACTATATGGAACCACATTGTTTCTAGACATGGAATCACACTGAGCTAACAAGACAATAAAAACTGGGAAACATCCTGTGGAAATAACCTTCGACTATTCTTCTCTCATACTGACAATAAGCACACTCACACATTGTCAATGCCTGACAATTCTATTTACTATGACAACAGGCACTTTAGAAAAGCAGATGATCAGATAATCAGACATTTCCAGTTGCTCTAATGCAATGTTTTTCAATCTTTAGAAAGCTAAACCCTCTTTTAGGGGAATGAAACCGATTGCATACCCCTGGCAATCAGCCACGTTTTGTTAAAGGCCTACACATCTTAATTTATACACCTTCTGTGTGCCTTGGTTAATCCTTCAGGGTGCCTACTTCAAGAAACATTGGTGTAGATCTTAAAATAACAGAATCTCAGAAATGTAGGACTGAAAGGGATCTTGGTAGGTCATTTAGTCCAGACCCCAGTACTGAGTCAGGACAAAGTATTATCTAGATAATCTCTGACAGGTGTTTGTCTAAGTGGTTCTTAAAAACCTCCAATGATGGAGATTCCACAACCTCCCTAAATAATTTGTTCCAGTGCTTAGCTACCATTAAAGTCAGGACATTTTTTTTTTTTTAATGTGTAGCCTAAATCTCCCTTGCTGCAATTTAAGCTCATTACTACTTGTCTTGTTCTCAGTGGATAAGGAAAACAATTTATCACCATCCTCTTTATAACAATCTTTTACGCACTTGAAGGTTGTTATCAGATCTTCTCTTCTTCAGACTAAACAAATACAATTTTTTCACCCTTTCCTCATAGGTGATATTTTCTAGACCTTTAATCATGTTTGTTGCTCTCCTCTGGACTTTCTCGAATTTGGCCACATCTTTCCTGAAGTCTGGTGCCCAGATCTGGACAGAGTACTCCAGTTGAGGCCTTATCAGTGCCGATTAGAGGAAATGAATTACTTCTCGTGTCTTGGTTATATCTTTCCTGCTAATACATCTCAGAACAAGGTTTGGTATTTTTGCAACAGTATTACACTGAAGACTCATATTTAGTTTGTGATCTACTATAACCCCCAGATCCTTTGCTGCAGTATTCCTTCCTAGGCAGTCATTTCCCATTTTTTTGTTCAACTGATTATTGCTTTCTAAGTGTAGTATTTTGTATTTGCCCTTACTGAATTTCATCCTATTTGTTTCAGACCATTTCTCCAGTTTGTCAAGATTGTTTTGAATTCTTATCCTGTCCTCCAATGTGCTTGCAATCCCTCCCAGTTTGGTATCATCTGCAAACTTTATAAGTGTACTCTCTATGCCATTATCCAAATAATTTATGAAGACATTGAATAGAACTGGACACAGGACAGATCCTTGTTGGACCTCACTCAATATGCCCTTCCAGTTTGACTGTGAATCATTGTTAACTCTTCTCTAAATACAGTTTTCCAACCAGTTATGCACCTGTAGGATGGGGAAATTTTTGATAGCCCAGAATGCAGTACCATGCCTAGACCATTGCCAGCAGCAGGAATACCAATTGTTATGCTTAGTGCTGAAAGCAGCTAAAAGGAAGCCTTTCTGAAACCTTAGCACAACTAACAGACCAGGAGGGGAGCGGGGAAGTGAGTGACCACAAGTAGTAAACATGACCCTGTGCCCTCCTGACTTGAGCTTTTTGCCGAAGCATGCGGTTTTGCAAGATGGAAAGTCTGGCAATAGTTAATTATTACTATGTGAAATACAGCTGGTTAACTGATGGAAAATTCCCTGCCTAACAGGCTGGAAAACTCCACACTTAACTTCTGCCTGGCAGTTTTTTTGATGAACAAGCTATGTAATACTAACACATTGCATATAAAAAGAGGAAGAAACCTGAGCTCAGTGGACACTTGAACACCTTCAAGTTCCGCTGCAGATGGAAGGCTGACTGGACATCTACAGAAATCCACTTAAGACCTCCTTAAGACCTTGGGTAAATACTAATCTGGGGTTCATTTGGGGTGCTCTACTAACCTGTTGCGGACGTGTGTACGTGCTGGAGACTAAATAAAGTAGAAGCTTTGAGTAAAAGCACTTTTGTTTGCCTGCTTGCAACAACTATCTATTGGTCAGACTGGCCGTGTCCCCATTGATTTATTTCCTGCCACCGCCTTGGAAAGAGCAAATTTACTAAGAGCATTGGGTTCAGCAAAACCCCTAGTAACAGACCCACTTTATACTATGTTCATCTGGGCTGTATTTCCCTTGGTTGCTTATAAAAAGGTCGTGTGAGACAGTATCAAAAGCTTTACTAAAGTCAAGATATATCACATCTACTTCTTCCCTCATCCACAAATTCTTGACAAATCTGTGTTGACTGTTACTTATCAGTTTATTATCTTCTAGGTGCTTACAAATTGATTTGTTTGATAATTTGCTCCATTGTCTTTCTGGGGATGGAAGTTAAGCTGACTGGTCTATAATTCCCTGGGTTGTCTTTATTCCCCTTTTTACAGATAGGTATTATATATGCCCTTTTCCAGTGCTCTGGGATCTCATTCATCCCCCATGAATTCTCAAAGATAATCACTAATGGCTAGGGCCCTACTAAATTCAGTCCATTTTGGTCAATTTCATGATCATAGGATTTTAAAATTAGTCAATTTCATGGGCAGATGTTTACACCTGAAATGTCAGGTGTTTTAACAGTGGGGGTCCTGACCCAAAAGGGGATCCTGGGGGTTTGCAAAGCTTTTGTGGGGGCGGGGGGGTCACAGGATTATTATCCTTACTTCTGCGCTAGGCTGGGCTTTGAAGGCAGCAGAGCTGGGCTCTGAAGGCAGCAGCCACGGAGCTTGCTGCAGCCCTGGGAAGTAGCCAGAGGTGGGTTTGATCTCTCCCTCCCCCGCGAGAGCGACTGTGCAGGGGAAGGGCTGTTCCTTCCCCAGCCCCGCCCGGACTAGTAGTTGGAGCCTGGTGCATGCCCAGCCCGCCCCTCCAATAGCTAGATTTCATGGAGGGAGATCTAATTTCACGGTCTGTGACGTGTTTTTTCACAGCCATGACATGGTAGGGCCCTACTAATGGCTCAGAGATCTCTTCAGCCAGTTCCTTACGTATTCCAGGATGTATTTCATTAGGCCCAACTGACCTGAAGACATCTAACTCATCTAAGTAATTCTTAACTTGTTCTTTCCCTATTTTAGCCTCAGATCCTATCCCACTTATACTGATATTCATGATGTTAATCGTCCAATCACTGCTAACTTTTTTTGGTGAAAACTGAAACAAAGAAGGCATTTAACACTTCAGCCATTGCTGCATTTTCTGTTATTGTCTTTCTCTCCTCACTGAGTAATGGGCCTACTCTGTCCTTGGTCTTCTGCTTGCTTCTAATGTATTTGAAAAATGTTTTTTGTTACACTTTATGTCCCTAGGTAGTTTGATCTTGTTTTGTGCCTTGACCTTTCTAATTTTGTCCCTACATGCTTTTGTTTATTTTATATTCATCCTTCAGAATTTGACCTAGTTTCCATTTTTTGTATGATTTTTTTTGAGCTTCAGGTCTTTGAAGATCTCCTGGTTAAGCCAGGATGGCCTCTTACCATACTTACTATCTTTCCTGTGCATTGGGATAGTTTGCTTTTGTGCCCTTAATAATGTCTCTTCCTATCAACTCTCTCTTGGACTCTTTTTTCCCTTAGACTTGCTTCCCATGGATCTTACCTACTAATCTCTGAGTTTGCTAACATCTGTCTTCTTGAGGTCCATTGTCTTTATTCTGCTGTTTTCCCTCCTATCATTCCTTACAATCATGAACTCAACCATTTCATGATCACTTTCACCCAAGCTGCCCTCCCCCTTCAAATTCTCAACCAGTTCCTATGTCAGAATCAAATCTAAAACAACCTCTCCACCAATCACACTTTCCACCTTCTGTAATAAAAAGTTGATTCCAATGCATTCCATGAACTTGTTGGACAATCTGTGCCCTGTTGTATTACTTTCCCAATAGATATCTGAGTAGTTGAAGTCCCTCATTACCACCAAGTCCTGCAATACTTCCTCTTTTTAACTTACGTGCTTTGAGGATGTGGTTAACAACATGTAAAGTACCACCATGGGCACCTGCGTTAGCACCCATTGCAGTGAAGGGGGTAGTTCATACCTTTTGTTTCAGGCTTTCTGCTGACTCAGGGAAACACTGAGTCACATTTGGGTCATGTTCTGAAGGTTTTCTTCACAACCATAGCAAGTAAAGACTTGAAGCTGAGACTCTAGAGAACAACTGAGAGCTTTGTCTGTCCAAAGTGGAATAAGGGCAATTAAAGTGATGGAAGGTGTCATAAAAATAAAGGGAAGGGTAACCACCTTTCTGTATACAGTGCTATAAAATCCCGCCTGGCCAGAGGCAAAACCCTTTCACCTGTCAAGGGTTAAGAAGCTAAGATAACCTTGCTGGCACCTGACCAAAATGACCAGTGAGGAGACAAGATACTTTCAAATGGGGAGGGGGCAGGAACAAAGGGTTCGTCTGTCTGTGTGATGCTTTTGCCAGGAACAGATCAGGAATGCAGCCTCACAAACTCTGTTAAGTTAGTAAGTAATCTAACTAGAAATGCATTAGATTTCCTTTTGTTTAATGGCTGGTAAAATACGCTGTGCTGAATGGAATGTATATTCCTGTTTTTGTGTCTTTTTGTAACTTAAAGTTTTGCCTAGAGGGATTCTCTGTGTTTTGAATCTGATTACCCTGTAAGGTATTTACCATCCTGATTTTACAGAGGTGATTCTTTTATCTTTTCTTTCATTAAAATTCTTCTTTTAAGAACCTGATTGCTTTTTCATTGTTCTTAAGATCCAAGGGTTTGGGTCTGTGTTCACCTGTACAAATTGGTGAGGACTTTTATCAAGCCTTCCCCAGGAAAGGGGTGTAGGGCTTGGGGGGATATTTTGGGGGAAAACGTCTCCAAGTGGGCTCTTTCCCTGTTCTTTGTTAAAGTGCTTGGTGGTGGCAGCATAGGGTTCAGGGACAAGGCAAAGTTTGTACCTTGGGGAAGGTTTTAACCTAAGCTGGTAAGAATAAGCTTAGGGGGTCTTTCATGCAGGTCCTCACATCTGTACTCTAGAGTTCAGAGTGGGGAAGGAACCTTGACAGAAGGAGAAGGGAGCTGTTGGCTTTTTATGCCCCAAAACAATCGAGATACATTTTCTGTTATGTTATGGACCCTTTGCACAGCTCTGTGCATGCAAAGGGTCTGTACAGTCAACTTAACCATCTACCTGGTACACAGGCTGTGATGGGGAATCATCTCCTTAGACCATGTCCCCTACTGATCAGAACACTGGCTAGCTCTGCTACCTAGTGGTCAAGTCCGGGGTTGGCTGCAGCACCTAGTCTATCAAGACCAGGGTGGTTGGCAGTAGCGCCTTGTGGTGCAAGTCCAGGGGTTTGGTGGTAGGAGAACCTAGGCCCTCCTATTGTTCCGGGATCCAACTCAGGGTTCTGGGGCAGGCAGTTCAGATGTGCAACCTGGGCTAGGGTATTATCCAGCCTACTCCCCGGGTTACTTCCTACTGCATCCCAGCCTCTCCAGAGGCATGGTGAAGGCCTGGCTTACAGCCCAGAAAGCATCCCCCATGGAAGGGGGTCAGGAGATTCCTTTTCCCACTCACAAGCAGCTACTCCACTGTCTCTTCTGCGGGGGGTTGCAGCTCTGAGTTGAGGTTGGCTTCAGGGCTGTGTGGGGCTCCTGCTGGATTCCTGCAGGAGTACCAATGCAGGTCTGCTCCTTCACACTGAACACCCTGACTGAGATGTGTTGTGCCCTTTAAACTCCATCTCCACTGACGGCACACGCAGCAGACGAGGTTGGGTGGAACCTCCTGTGACCAGAGTTGCTCCTTAACCCCCTGTTTCCCAGCATGGAGTTCATATGCCCATCACACTGGCATAGGGGAAATCCTTCAATGGTATAGAGCCAGCAGAGCAGCTGTGCACACCCACCACTTATGGCCTCTAGTGAAGAGGGTGAAGTCTAGGGAGAATGGGATACAGCTGGAGCACCCCTGTACTTCAGCTATTCCTGGCTACTTTTACAGCTCATCAGGGCTACGGGCAGAGGCTACTCTGATTTAAACTGGGGCCAATGCAGACCTGCCCAGCCCCAGAATCAGTGAGCTGCTAAAATGCCAACGAGCCAATTTTATTTCCACTCTGCAGCTCAAACCCTGCACAGCTTGACTGGACTTAAGAATCAGGGTCTCTAACTCAAGAATCTACCAATGCTATTACCAGCCATCCCGGGGAGTCACTGAATAATGAAGTAGTCCACACTGAACGTCCTATTTCTGTACTATTTCAAAAGAAATGTCTATTTCAAGAAAGCTTGTGGAGACTGCAGGCCACTACAAAGACAGTGAAATGCTGCTGGATGCCAGCACAGTTGAGCTGCACAAAAATAGGCAGTTGTGATATCAAGATGTTTAACAGGCAACAGCTCAGAGTTTTAACTATGAGCCATTCTGAATTGAAACATTAAGTAGTTTGTGGATCCAACAAGGTGGGTCTGTTACAATGTGCAACTTTACAATTGTCTAATATTCAGAGGCCAAATTCTGGTCTCTCTTACACTAGTGCAAACCTGGAGTAACTCCACTGACTTCAGTGTATGTTCGGTACTACAGTGATGAGAGAAGTATAAAACACAAACACACAGTATTTGCAGAGGAAATGTGTGTGTGTTAAAAATTCACCTTCCATGAATATTTCTAATATCTGTTCAAAAGTTGCTGTTTCTGCAAACATTCCTGCCAGTAAACTAATTTGCTACAACAGCCAAGGAAAGCGAATGCCAAAGGAACGTGAACACAGCCAACATAAATTCCATTTTTTTATCCAAGCGAATATTCATGGAATGTTTTCTGAGGTGTTCGCCCAGCTTTACTATTGATATCCTTGTGCTAGGATTAGTGGAAAATGGATGCTTTTAAACAAACATAACCTGATCCACCTCCTTTCAATCTTAGAATTCCAAAACCAGCCCTCAAGGCTAAGCATTACCAATTGTTTTCCATGGAACTAATAGAAACCCTGGAGAAATGAAATCTAGCCATAAGAGAAGTGGCCTTAACGCCACTAGAGGTCACTCTAAGAATTAAGTCAGTACACTGCATGCTGCTAGTAGTAACTGTGAACTCTTAGAGAAATAGATTGTTGTTGCTTCAGCTTTCAAACACAAATATCCAGAGGAACAGAACATACTGTAATATTGTAGCATAATCAAAATTGTGCAATATTAAGAGAAATTGCTCTTCTGTACCATTTCCATTCATGCCATCATCCCTAGGACACTCGGTAGCATTACACACTGACTGAGCAGACTGCTTCTGTTTTGCTTAAAAATCAGTGAACTTTAAAGACTGAAAAACTCAGTTATGTGTAAATATATGCACACACACATCCAAATATATAGGAGGTACCAAATTACAAGGCCTTCTTCTGACACCTAGCTGTACAGGACAGACTTTTTTTTGGTTATCTCCTGACACTGAGGAGAAAATAATACTTAAACTTTTGGACTGTTTAGGAGACAATAGTTGGATTGTTCCTGTAGGAGCCTTTAAATAGTTTATTCATAAGACATTGACTTTCAGAGCCAGAAATGATTATGTTAAATCAGCTCATTTTTATTTCAATTAAAGCTGTTATCCTCTATGGACTGCCTTGGATCTGTGTGGGAAAACTCAGACTACCACTTTTCTCAGCTCTTGCCATTTTGTGATTGAAAACACTTGTGTGTCATTCTGTCATGGCATTAGTACAGATAGAGAACTTGTTTCTTCACATGAACAATTTAAAATGGTTTCTCAGTTATGAAAAATAAGGCGATGGAAGAAACCGAGTTCAGGTTAGATTGGGGGAATAAGCATGAGGTAAACCAGTGTTTCCCAAAGTGTGGAGTGTCCTTTCGCCACAGGAGTATGGGAAGAACTAGTTGAGAGAGTCATGGACAGACCTTTCAACTGTTCTCCAGAGTATTTAAAAACTAAGGCTATCTCTAGTTGCTATGACTGCAGAGAAAACTTCAAAACATGATCTAAGTATAACTGAAGCAGCAACCTCTGCCTGAGTTTGCAGAGACCTTGAAACAATAGCTCTGAGGTGTGAACTGTCCTATTCATGTCAATGGATGCTAATTACATCTGGGAGTATAACTCATATGGTTCACGGGTAATTCCTAAAACAAAGCAAGCAAGCGAACAAACAAAAACTAAACAATATGACCACAACAACCAACCAACCACAAACACACAACCCAAAAAACCAAAACCAATCTTTTTTTAAATAAATTGGCAAATCAAAAAGGTGGAAAATAAAGGTGGGGGTCAAATTAAATGTTTTGTTTACATTTTGACCTTTTAAAAATGTTTTTCGTTGTTTCATAAATAAAATTAAAGGAAATTTTGAAACAAAAAATAACGTTGAACCTAAAAAATGTAATAATATTTTGTTTTAAAATGTCATAATGAAAGATCTGGAATTTTTAAAGTCATTTTTGAACAAAACAATTTGGTGAAATCAACACAAATTTGCAAAATGTTTCTGGGTTGCAAAATCTGCATTTTTCACCAAAAAAAAAAAAAAAAAAAAGCTTTATGTGAAAAATGTCACCCAGCTCTAGTGCTAAAATCAGATCTCAATGATAGTACTTTAAATGTCAGCACTGTATATTATTTCACTGTCCATCAAAACATTTATGAAAGGACAAGCAGCTTCATAATATGCCTTAAGCATTACATGGTAGGACAAAAACAGGGGTGCAATTGGTTCCATTTTCTTAAAGGGATGTTCAGTTTTCAAAAGTCCAGGAAAAATGATGTAAGCAAAGTTACAGAGTGTTATGGCAAAGGCCACATACTCCAACCTGCATGATCATGTCCCATCTTCATCAAATGCAGGAGTAAACTGCACTAAAGACTCCTGCTAACAGCCTATGCCAGAGCTGAGAGCTCTGAATCAAACATAGGAGATGGCAGTTGACATCTGGTTGTGGGGACCCAAGGAGATCAACAGACAATGGGAAATTAGCTAACCATCTCTGATTCCCCGAGCCGTTTCACATAGGGTGGGGAGTGGGGTTCTTTAAAAAAAAAAGTTTTGCTCAGCTGCTCAGTGAGATTGGAGCATGCCTCCTTCAAGACTAGAGCATGAACACCAAGTTTCTCATCAAACCTAGTTTTGACAGCTAAGTTATAAATCCTGGGAAAACAGAATTTTGTAATAAGAACGCTCACAAAACAAGACACTTTTTGACTCTGAAATTGAAGATAGATTCCTCCCTGATAGCCAAATATGCCACCCTTACTCAAATTAAATTGGTTTCAGAGTAGCAGCCGTGTTAGTCTGATCCGCAAAAAGAAAGGGAGGACTTGTGGCACCTTAGAGACTAACAAATTTATTTGAGCATAAGCTTTTGTGAGCTACAGCTCACTAAAGCTTATGCTCAAATAAATTTGTTAGTCTCTAAGGTGCCACAAGTCCTCAAATTAAATTGTACCTTCCTCTGCAAGCAGCCCTACTGAAAACAATGGTATCACTCACAGAGATATATACTACATAATGACCATAAAGGTGGTGGAATTGGGCCCTAAATGAGTATCCCTGGAAGCAGCAGCATTTCTCATTCACTGACTAGTGTTGCTATTTCCTAATATGTTCAGCGGGCTCTTACCAAAACAGGTAGCTCAGTGGTAGAAGGGATTTAAAAACATATATAAAAAACAAAGGTAGAAAATTGGGATGAAGAATGGGAGAAAAGAGAAGGTGAGAGAAAAGAGAGCAAATGGAGCTGGTTGAAGCTAATGAGGATGCACAGAACTTGTCAACTCTTTTATTGTACGTGCCAGTATTGGAGAGAGAGAAACAAGTAGGTTCCATGTTAGCTGAGCAAGTGAGTTAGCTGCTTTTGGTGTGTTTCTTTGTTAAGTGGACATCTAAGTGCTATCGGTGGGCCATGTCACTCCAAAAACTTTGAAACCCTAAACTCAGAATATGCCTTTTACTGCAATCTAGAGAGAACATTTAAAAAAGCATCTGTATGAGTGTGACACTCTATAGGGAAAGCTGGATGAGACAGGTGGAAGGTGTGACACATATGACAATATCCTGGACAAACCTTAGTGAATTAAGTCAAAGTATCTTAGAAGGTCATTGTATTAAAACACAAGTATTTATGTATTATTGTGGAATGGTATGTAACGTCTTTTAAGGGAAAGAGACAGGACTACTGTAAACACTGCAAAGTATTATGTTCTTCAAAGAACTCTCTTGAAACAGTGGACCAGACAAGATTGAGCTTTTAGCTGAGTGGGGGTTCCTAAGAAATATTAGGAAGAAGGGAATGCAAATTACTCACTTTGAGAGACATCCACTTGAAGCTGCACCTTGAAGAGAAACTCACTGTATGGCTGATTACCTATTCATGGCCTCTTCAAAGCCCAAACTGGATAAACTTACTAACTCACTGGGATGGTGGTTCTGAGCTGAAGCTATGCTGAACTTGTGATCATAGGTAAAACCCCTGTGAGGGGTTTGAAGGGTTAAATCACCCTTGCTGGACTTGGGGGTGATCTCTGGTAAGCTTATTAGTATGTGTGTAGGTTGTTTTATTTTTTTTAATATGTTTTCTCTGTAATGCTTTCACATTAAGGCTTTTAATGCCTGCCCACTTTTTAATATGGGCATAGTTTGGGGAGCAGTGTTGCCCCCACAAACTGCATTCCTCAGGCAGGCACGGAATGGTGCCAGTAGGGGCTGTGCTTTGCAGCAGGGTATCCACTGCGAAACACAACCCATCAGTGGTGCCAGCCTCTTCCTGGTTGAAGGGGGTGGGGGGCGAGGTTGTTCTTAGACTCCCCTTGCCACAAGGTCTGGCCACTCCGTGGCCCTGCCCTGCTCCTTCTCTTCCCCCTCAGGCCCCACCCCTGGCCAGGCTAAAAGCCAGAGCCGGGCTATGGTAAGAGCCACCTAGGGAGCCTGGGCCGCTGTGGGGAGCCCGGGACTCTCCACCTGCCCGGAAAGCACACCCCAGGTGCAGGGACACAGGCTGGGGCTGCACTCAGGCCCCCTGCCCAGGGCAGGTGGAGCGTCAGGGGCTCCCCAGGGCAGTCTGGGATCCCTGGGTGGCTCTTACCGTGGCCCGGTTCCGGCTTCCGACCTGGCCAAGGGGTGGGGTTTCAGGGGGGCAGAGGAGGACCAGGGAGTGAGGCCATGGAGAGGAGCAGGAACTCATGGCCCTCCCACTTCTACCAAGGTTCCAGTGCTGCCGCCTTAAGAATAAATATACCTGCTTATAAAGGGCTTGTAACTTAACTGTGGCAACTACACTGTGTCCTATCTTGGAGGAAAGAAGTGAAGCAAGCCTTCATAGGCAGTCTGTCTTTTGCTGTGGAGATCACAGTATAGTCAAGGAACTGTTCAGCTGGAAATTACCCAGTCAGAAAGGAGAGAGATAGGTATCTCCTCCCAAAGAGGTAATGGCTGGGGAGCCGGAAGCTGAGAGTGGGTGCTCTTGCTGGACCACAGAGGGGGAATACAGGTGCAGCTACCCTGAACTGTCATAGAAAGCACTTGGAAACTGGTGCTTTTACTAATGTAATTGGTACCAAGCCTTAAAAAAAAAAAAAAAGGAAATTTACATGCAGAAAAGGTCTGGTTGGAAGACAGCACTTATTTCATAGCTGCTGTGCATTAACTGACATTGCTCACTATTTATAATTGTTTCACCCACAACATCTTGGAATAACAGACTAAAAGATTATCTAGTTTCACTGTGGCTTTTATAAGTCACCATGGGCTTGAATCTCTGTGTTACTCCAGCTTTATGTTAATGCAGCTCCAGTGGTTTTATTGACTCCAGGGAAGTTACAGCTGTATAAACCTGGAGTAACATAGAGGGGAATGAGACTCTATATTTTACTGGAATTTCATTTGATAACATCTTGTGATACGGCTGCCCACTGAATCACATCAGATGCCTTCTACAGCACAGCGAACTCAGGGGAATGCTTTTCCTTTTTCTATAGTAATAGAAGCATACTAGTGTCCCATGCTAGGTTGTGCTACTTTAGGACTGTAATCCTGTGTACACTCATACAAAGGCATCCACGTGTAAGAGACAGATCTAAAAATGGAGATTTAACATGAAACAGAGAGTGAAAAAGTAGAGCAGAGAAAGACAGTAGAGGGCTTGAGAGATAGAAAGTACAAGAGCAAAAGGGTGGTGAAAAGAAAGAAAGGGAAAAAAAAGAATGGGAGAGGGAAAAGGAGTCATCTGATGCTAAGTTTACACTCCAGCTTATGTCGGCAAAATTTATGTAGCTCAGGGTGTGAATATTACACCCCACTGAGTGACATGAGTTACACCGATATACGCATTGGTGTGCACAGCACTATGTCATTGGGAGAGTTTATGCTGCTTGAAAAGGTAGTTTTTATGCCGATCAGAGAGGTGGAAAGGGAAAAAGGAAAGCAGGAAGAATGGAAGAAGAGAAAAGGAAATGTTAATCTGGTGATTTTGGACTTGATTCTGCCACCCTTTGTCATGCTTAGTTATACCCTACTCTGTGAGTGTTCCTATTGAAAAGAATGGAATTATTTGCATGGTAAAGTCCTACTGAGTGCTCGTAAGGATGGCAGAATTAGGCCTTTTTGCAAATGCACTTTCTTCTTTTACAGAACCAGAAGATCAGAACAATCTGATGTTCTTTGTCTCCACTGAAACTCCCCATCTGTCTCTTTGAGTGCTTTGTCAATGTAGAAAATGGTGATTTAAAAGATGAGACAGCTAAGAACAGTTGGCTGAGCAGGGAGGTTTCCTTCAATGAGAAATCCACATTTGAAGTGAGCCTATTAGGGGAAACAGATCATCAATGTTTAAAATCCAACTAAAAGAGCTCCTTAAAGAGTTCTGATCATAAAAGTGCTTTGAGTAAAAAATAAAATAAAATAGAAGAGCAGCTGGAAGATGTTAACTATTGGATTCTAATTGAAATGGTATGTATTATTTTATATAGGGATTTCTACCAACTCTTAATGAGGCTTCCTACCAAGCAGTTTTCCTTCAAAAAGCTCTTGATGGATTTATGGTCATCAAGAAAGATTCTAGGAGAGTTGAGACCTGCTATTCTTTGGAAGAATATATGTCGAATAAGATAAGCAGGCTAATGAGGTGCCCCAATTCACAGAATAAACATTAGATCAAAATACACAGAATATTTAAAAGGCTCAAAGAATGAAGGAAAAAAAGTTTGGAAAATATTTTGTGTGGTCCAGATTTAGTGATGATAAGCATGCAGCAATGTTCAAAACAAAAGCCAAAATCCACTGGCTGCACATTACATCGAGGAAAATTGATGGAATATTCACAATGCTGTGTGTAGCTGGCAGAGTCGGTGCTGTGCTTTTTACCCTGGGGCCTTTAAAAAAAAGTCCATACTTACCTTTTTTATGAAAATCAGCTAAATAGTTATTTAAAATAGCATTTTCCCCATTACTTTCTATGTACAATCAGGAGCCATTAAATGTTTGAGACAAGGCCAGATGTTACAATCCAGACTGGAACACACAGTTGGAGTGTACACATTTTTTATCTCTTTGAAACACTGCATAAGGAATTCTCATAGACAGCAGTGTCATGGGTTACCTTGGAACAACTTTAAATGCAACATATTGAGTCAGATGCTCCGGTAGTTCTACTGAAAGCAATGGAGCTAGGTAAATGTACATCACCTGAAGATTTGACAAAGTGAATCTACTTTTATTAGCTGAGGATCTGGTTCATTGCGTCTTACACACTCTGTGTAAACACTGGGAAGTGCCCTCTCTTCCAAATGCACTATTTATTATTCATACAAGAATATTCTGCTCTTACCTAGAGCTGCCCTTTGCATGTGCCGCTGGGTTATCTCTCCTTTCAGATGGTCTGTGAAAGACACAAAGTGAAAATGGTTAAAGAGCTTTCAAAATCTCAGAGGTTAATGAAGTCATACTTGCCTCTCACCATTTGAAATTTCCCATGAGGCCAGTCAAATTACATTGGTCCACAGGATAGGAAGTGCCTCCTCGACTTCTCTACTGTAGCTAAACTGGAGCAGGTATATTTCGGTCCCATATATCCTAAAACATAACTTTGTTCAATAAGAAACACAGGAACTTAAGCTATCTTCTGTCAATGAAGTCAAGCACTGTCACAGATAATGGTCTCCTGCTACTAAATACAAGAGAAGGCCTAAGAAGGCAGATAGAGAATTCCAAGTAGTCATCCAAACATTCTTAGAGATGCTAGAGATGGAAAAGAGCTCTTAGGTCATCCAGTCCATCTCTCTGCCAGTGCAGAACTGGTTCCTCATTGGTTTTCTCATGTTTTGTTTGGACCAATTTTAAATGTCCCATGTGATAAAGTTTCTACAACTTCCACCCCTTGATACATCTCACTATCAAGATGTCACATATTCACAGTCAGAGTTTTCCCTTTCTTAATTTCATTATCTCATTACCCCTAACTATGTTCCCATGCCCTATACAATTCCCCTTCACGATTCTGTTATAAAGTGCCCTTTGATCCTGTGACAGTGGTTTAGTGCAACAATTATTTCAAACCATAATTAGATTGCTGGATGAATAACCATTATTCATTGATAAAAGTTTAACCAATTAAAAAAAATGCAACTTCAGCCAGTATGTGTGTTTTGAGAACAGAAGGGATTTTCTGTTTTCCCAAGATTTCAAATTAAAGCAGTTTCTCGGCAGAGATTTGAACATGTACTTTACTGAGCTGTACCTCTGGATACTGGGAAAAGGAGAATGCAAACTTGAGGATGGATTTAGTTTTTCCATGCTGACCATAATGTCTAGTATGACTGCATCTATTTCAAGATAAAACGTATCTTTAGAATTTAAAAGCAATTCTTTATAAATGTGCACATATATGCTATGCTAATCGCCGCAAATTAACCCATTAAAGATGTCATGCATATAAGAGGAGTGTCTTAGCAGAGGAAAAAGCAAAACGTGAAAGATCTTTAGCACCAGGTAGCTCCATTGCCTGAGAATCAGTAAACCATAAGAAGTGAAATGTCTCAGAGAGTTAACATAATAATTCTTAAGTATTTAATAGTATTATTACAGTATGCACTGTATGCAATATTTTAGATTATAACAGCCAACCTACAACATATTCTGTGGGTATGTCTCCACTGCAATCACAGGGTGTGACTGCAGCTCGCATAGACATACCCAAGCTAGGTTTAATCTAGCTAGTTTGGATACCAAAACAGTGAAGCCATGGCAGCATGGGTTTCAGAGTAGATTGCACTAACCTGCCCAGAACCCTGGGTAATTACTTGGGTGGTCATGCTGGAGTTCCTGCTGCCACAGCTTCACTGCTCTGAGACCCAAGCTAACTAAATTAAAGCTAGTGTGTACGTCTTCACAAGCTGCAATCATGGGTGTGATTGCAGTATAGACATACCCTATATGTTTCTTGGGATTTCAAATACACTTTCCCATGCCTTGTGTGAACAAGAGAGACCATGAAGTCAGACTCCTATGTTGTTGTACCGTGCAAAGCTTTACTTTTTTCAGTGTTTTCTAACCAATCTATAAGCAGAAAGGTTATCAATCCACGAGGATGTCAACGTGTGGTGATTCTAGGGAAGGGAGTAGTTAAAAAAAGATATTTTAACATTTATGTAGAAAGGAAGAATGGTAGCTAGCAGTACTCCACTCCCACCATCCTCAACTGATCACAGTGAGAAAAGTTTGTAGTACATTTGATTGTATAATACGTAATGGTTACTTTGAATAAGGTTCAAAGATGCTAATAACTCTTTTGAACTAAGCATCAAATTTTGAAATTTTTGTTGAAAAATACAAATAGTTGACTTGTCCCAGAGCTGAACAGAAAGGAGTGTTTATGTTAGTTGGGTTTGGTCTACATTTAATAGTTTTACTGGTATAACTATGTTGGTAAAAGCTGTGATTTTTTTTCCACTGAAATATTTATATGAGTAAAAGCCCTAGCATGGACACTCTTATACTTGTATTAAGGTGACTTAGACAAGGTCAACATTACAAACTTCTGCCTGGATAGCTATTTCAGTGAGGGGTGTGATGTGGTTATGATTTGTGACTAGCAGATTTGCGCCAGCAAAAGCCCATAGTGTAGACACATTTATCCCCGCAAAACTGTACATTTGCTGGTATAGCTTGTTTCACTCAGGAGGGGTCTGGAAAGTGCATTTTTGCTCATTTAGGCGTATCCACACAAGGAGGCTTTGCTAGTATATTATACCAGTATAACTATACGGGCAAAGCCTTTCAAGAGTAGACTTGAAACTAATCTTGTACTAATACAGATATTCCCTTTCTCATATGGGAATAACTATGCTAGTATAAAGCACCTTTATAAATGCATTCACAATGAAGAGGTTGTACCACATTAACTATACTGATATAGGTAAAGTAGAACACTGTCCAGTGTAGACAAGCCCTCAGACAGTTAGTAGCACTTGGGACGGATCGTCTGTTTCCTGTGAGCCCAAAACTCCACATGAAGCCGCTGAGGGAAGGAGAGCCCACACTGTGATGTTCAGTGCCAATGGAAGTTTTCAGTACACAAAGGATATAGGACTGGTCCCTTTTTTGCAAGCGTTTTTCCAAATTTGACAAGGGCCCCAGACTCTTCCTGTACTAAATATTCTTCTTAAAATTACCAAACAAATATAGATCTTTAAGTATTGAGAAGCGGATTAATTGAAAGAAATGCAAAAACCACCAAAACAACCCTCACCCCAGAAACCCAAACCCTCAATCAAGTGAGCTGCTATTTTCAATACTGATTTAACTAGAGATAGCAGATCACAGTGAACTGGTTGTTATGGATAAAGATTCAGTTAAATGATTCTTCAAAAAAAAAGTCTTTTGTGCTTTGAAATCCTTAGAATACAACTCCGTTGGAGACACTTCTCAATGAAATGTGATTAAACAAATAATTGCTTTTAAAAATTAATTTTTACTACTTTGAATATTTAACTACTCATATGCTCTGTATTGTGTCCTATTAGGTGATGTTGATCACACTGTTCTGAGCTAGGCAGTACATATACCACAATTTATAATATGATCTGACTAACGTGTTATAATGTGATTAACTCAAAGCAATGCCTTAAATCCAAATGTTTCTGGAAACCAACTGTGGATGTGGATAGATTTAATTGCTGTCCTTATATAATCTGAAGAGCCTATGGTGACCAGATAGAGAGTGTGAACAATCAAAATGGGGGTGGGGGAAATAGGCACCTATGTAAGACAAAGCCCTGAATATTGGGACTGTCCCTATAAAATCGGGACATCTGATCATCCTAGAAGAACCCTATGCATTCCTTTCTCAAGGGTAACTCAGAGATTAGGAATGATAATTCCGTTGTCACAACATGAACAAGGTCTCCTAAAACAATTTGAATATACTGTTCATCAGCAAAAATAAAAAGTCCTGATGACAATGGGGATTAAAGAGGAAACAAACTCCCATGTCTGATTTGTGGTTTTAGAACAGTAATTACTCTCTGACTTTGCTGAAAACAGACTAGAAAGATTCAAACTGCTGTGCACTACCTTAAAGAGCCACCAGGGGAGTGACAATGAGGTCAATTGAAAAACTGAAACAAACAAGCAAGCAAATCAATGAAGTAGAGATCAAATTGGCAGAAGACAGCCTGAAATCAATACAAATAAATGCAAGTACAAGACATCAGAGAATGGGTTTTTGAATTGCAGCCAAGGGGCTCAATCTTCAGGTATCTTGAGTTTACTTTCAGCACTGCTGGGGGAGGATGGTAAAGGGCATCAGGTGGATTTAAACCACCTTGCCGTGTCACCAATCTTGAGTTGGCCAGAGGCCGATGAGGCTCTCCATCTAAGAGAATGTCTACACAACAGCGATTGATTTCCAGCACAAATAGATGTACATGTGCTAGCTTTGCTGAAGCTAATGCCTAAAAGTAGCAGTGTAGTCACAGCTGCATGGGCAGCGGCTCAGGCTAGCTGCCCAAGCACAATCCCTCCCAACCCCCTGGATACATACTCCAGTGACTAGCTCAAGCCTCCGCGGTCACCCTGCTATTTTTAGTATGCTAGCACGGTAGGGTGACCATATTTCCCAAAGGAAAAACAGGACATCGCGTGGGGCTGGCCCAAGCCCTCCCTCTCTGGGGCTGGCCCAGTGCCCCCCTCCTCCCACGGGGCTGGCCCCAGCTGCTGGCCCCCCACTCGAAGCTGTCAGTGGTTACTCGAACCCTGCCTGGTCCCCGCCTCAAGGCTGTCACTGGTCATTTGATCCCTGCTGTCCCCCCCAACCCGCTCAAGGCTGTCACTACTTACTGGTCACTCAAACCCTGCCCTACCCTGCTGATCACTCGAACCCTGTTGGACCCCGGCTTGAGGCTGTCGCTGGTCGCTCAAACCCTGCCAGGCCACCCCACACTGGAATCCTTCCTTACCCTCCTTGATCAGTTGGCAAGAGCAAATGGGACAAAGGCCTGTTTTTGCCAAAAAAGTCAGGAAGTCAGGGACAGGGTTTAAAAAAGGGAGTGTCCCAGCCTAAATGGGATGTATGGTCACCCTATAGCATGAGCAGAGTGAGTGTACGTATAAATTTATCTAAACTGAGAAATTACATATCTCAGCTGCTGTGTAGGAATACCCTAACTTAGAGGAACCTTAGGGTTGCTCTAAATTTTTCTGGCTGCAATCATCTCTTGTGCCAACCAAGGATCTGGCAGAGTGCCATATTCTTTGCCTCACTCCCTCCCATCCTTAGTACACCCCCTGTCCACCTCTGATATGACCCCTGCATGAAGGTCTGGGGTGAGGTGGTGCAGAGATTTCTACATCGACTTCACAACACACAATGATTCCTATGTTAAGGGGAATCTTTTGCTACTTCTTTATGGCAGCTTTCTAGCAACACAGAGCAGGGTGGAACAGCAGCCAAGGACTGAGCCCAAGATCTTTAATTATAAATATTGTTCATATAAATCCTTGCATTTTTTCCTATTTATCCATGTCCTGGAGCTCAACAGACCCAGAGCCAGGTGTTAAAAAAACTATCAGGGATTAACAATGGAGGAGCAGGATGCATAGTTTATATTCACTGGGGCATGTCAGTTTGAAAATCAGATTTTCTAACCAATAAAAAAGAGGACAGGGACTGTGAGGAATTGAGTATTCTTTTCTCCTCCTTGCAGTGTTCTTTCTCCCACCTTGATTGTCATAATTATCAAGGCAAATCCCAAAAAGATGTAGACTTCTTCCAGATCAAGCACCATGTGGATCAATCTCTAACTAGGTCCTTAAGGCAGTCTGTCTGGTTATTCAGTCTATGTTCATCACGCGTGATCTTATCATACCACTGAAGCTTTTGGCAATCACCTGCCATATAATAGCATTCTTTGGTAAACAGGCATAATATGATGGTCTTTCATCCTAATAATATGTCAGTACCAAGAAAGCTTCCAAAACTGAAACCGTTCTGATTGAGGTGGTTGGTGGGTTCGGCTATGGACATTATTATTGCTGATTTTGTCCTGCCACTTAATATGGAATAGCTGTCTAAGATGGCAAGCTGGCAAGAATTGAAAACTTCCATCTATTGTTCTTCAGCCTTCCTCAAGGCTCACATTTCACTCCCATTCAATGAAGTTGGTATAACCTTGGTTCTTTAGATTCAGAGCCTCATAGCAAGCCATTTTCTCAAAAAGCTGTCTCCAGGTAAAGAGCTGGTTGGCAGTGGAATGAACAGGTCTAAAGCCATGCTGAATATCCAGCCTTTACCACAAAATTCATCGCTGATTCGAGTCATTTACATGGAATCAAACACTTTTCCTGGGACTGACATCAGTGTAATACCTTTTTGAACAGAGGCAGAACAACACCCTTCTTCCAGTCATCAGGGATGACGTTAGTGTGCTAGATAGTCTCGAAAAGCCTATGCAACAATGGTACTACAGTACTCTCACCTCTCTGCAGCAACTCAGGGGTGATGTTACAACCTCCTGGTGCCTTCCCAGACTTTAGTTTAGGGCCTGCAATCCAGATTTCTTGTTGGTTGTAGGAAGGTGGCTCTATCTGAACTTCCTGCTCCACTTCAAGCAGAAGAGGGGCAAGAGGCAGTGGACAATTGAGGAGCATCTTCAAATGACCTTCTAATTGATACAACTGATCTTGCAGACTCTGCCATCCTGATTCTGTACTGGACAAGCTGGTGCCACCTTTCGCCACATACCCTGAACGGTTGCATAGAGGCTGCAGAGATCATGCCTGGTGGCAGGCTGTTTGAAACTGGGTTGCCACAACTTCATTTGTTTCCCTCTCATTCAGCCTGAGCTTAGGGCTGTGCTAAATGTTCAACTCTAGCTGCAAGAGAGTTCAAAATCAACCTGGGTTTGAAAATGACCTGTCATTGCGAACCAGGTTGATTTGTTAAAACAGGTTTTGTGTTGGTGAATCATCCACCAAGGCTTTGGGTGAGCTTTCCTACTCTATCTGGATATCAGTGTATGTTCACAGGCTGCCATTTATTGTTGAATGTAGAGTCTGAACCATATCTGCCAGGAAAATCACACAGGGTAAGTCACAGGGTATTTTCCAGTATGGCCAATAGTCAGCAAGTTTCAGCAAACCCACAAAATCATCTAAAACTAAACCTGGCCTATAGATTTACAGCACTTGAGCATAAGAAAGGCTGGTTTGTTCAAACTCAATCCTTTTCAAAAGTCAGGGCCTGAGAATGGTGGTGTATTTGATTTTTAGACACTCAAAACTTTATGAATATTTTCAAATTATTTTCAAAGGGTTCAAACAGTTCCAGACATAGTTGTGGTAACACTTACTTTGCTCTCTCCTTCCCATCAAGATGGTGGAAAAGGACACTTAATTAGGGCAGGTCCCCTAATGGTCTGATCTGTTCTTCATTTCTCTAATAATAGTGATAGCATCCTCTTCATTCTCCTAGCAGACACAGGAGTTTTCATTCTCTTTCATGGCTCATTGACAGCAAGAGGAAGAGTGGAATTCATTTGGTTTCAGGGACCCAAAACAGCATGTGACTTCTCAAATAGCAAAAGTTTAACTTATCTCCAAGCAGCAGAAAACTTTGAGGGGAGATTGTAGTGTATCATGGGAGACGAGAGTCTGGAGGGAGCCTCGCCTATAGGGGAAAATGGTGGCATTAGGCACCCGAAGTTCAGTTCCCATGAGGCACTGTGATGGCACAGGCAGACATGGTTTAATGTTGGTCTGATCTGAAATGAAGCATTTTGATTTGGTTTGACAAACTGAAATATTTCAGTCTGATCAATCTGAGCAAAAACTAGATATTTTGTTTTGATTTTCCCAAAAGAAACTTTTGGGTTTCAAGTGAAAATTCTTGGTTTTCGATATAAAGTTGTAATTTTGTGTGGAAAAGTTTTGATGAAAATGATCTCTCTTTGGTTTTCATTTAAATTTTCAGTGAAAAAAAATTCTGACCACTTCTACTTATAACTGCCCTAGAACACAGGTTATCCTAAGGCAAGTCTGAAAGTTCATTAGTGACAGAATTAGGGGACAATTCCAGTACTGTTGCTTGTACAAACCTTTCCCTATAAATAAACAGAAGATTTCAGCCTCTAGTACTGCCAGTTCTATAATCGTCACAAACAAAAATATTTACCCGAAGAACAATGAAGAATCACATGCTCACACAGAAACATGTCTCCTGATCCCAATAATGTAAACTTGCAGACAAGGTAGCTTTTAAATGTGGTTTGCAAAAATTGAATTTAAGACTTGGCGTACATCTCTCTCCATATGGCTAATTATGTTTTCTGAAGTCTCACCAAACAAGCAACTAAAAATAGCCCTGCAGCGGATACCAAATCATTTTTTCCAGTGGAGTCATTCTTCATTTGGAGATAACAGTCCCAATAAAATATTGAATGCTGCAACTCCACATGTTTTGGCAAAAAAGTAGTTTTGGGGAATTTAAGAATTCACTCAGCATGCAGCTCGCTGTCATTAGGGCTGAGATAAATCTGTTGGTTTTGGCCTCTGTTTTTGGACATATGTACCATCCTGAGGTATGGAAAAGGGATGGAACAGTAACAGAAAACTCCAGCCTTGTGACAGGAGTCAAAAGGCATGGAGGGGAATGGAGAAGACAAACAGAAAAAGAAAAGCCAAATGAAGAATAATAATCTGAAGCAGGGGAAAAGCTTCTTGCATGAGAATACTGCAAATTAAACATCATATTCAGTGATTTAAGGGGTATAAATCTCTTCTCAAGTTACATGTAATTAACTAGCAACTAGTGTGAAAACAAAGTACTCCGCCAGGTTTTCTTTCAGCTTCCATTTTGAGCAAGTCTGTTATTAAATGCTTGCATGAGTAAGTCAGAGAGCCCCTCACCAAGGAAGGTGCTATTAAATGGGAATGTTTTCAGCGTGGATGTGTAGTAGTTTAAATACAATACCAAACTTATACAATCTCAGCTGAATTACAGTACTATGTACTCCTCTTGCCACCTTCTATAGCTAGGATCTGGAACCTCTTTAGGAATTTCCCTTCTAATGGAGGGTAATATTTACGCAAGGTGAAAATCTACTGTAACATTTTTTGTCTTTAATAATGTTCCTTCAGATCCTTCCAGAAATATAAAGGGAGCTGTGTTCCAAAATACCACAAACAAATCAAGCTTTGACCTATGCAATGGAATTTCCAAAAGTTTTAGTTTTGGAAAAGTTTTGCTTTGTAATTTTAAAATTTTGTGTTGGAATGTCAAAATGTTGTTGCAGAATTTCATTTTGTTTTATGCTTTTTTCATTGTTATATTCATTTTTATTATTCTTACAGTATTTCATGACATGTCAGTAGTAGTATTGCATTATACAAGAACAGCAGCTGGGGCCAGATTTCCAAAACGTCCCAGCTCTCATTAGATCCTTATACATGGGGCAGATTTTGAAAACTGCTCAGCATTCAGTAATTCTCAGTGTGACACTTCTGGTCAGATTTGCAAAAGAGCTGACACAGTTTGCTGTAATGTTTTTTGGTTTTTCTTTTAAATCTGGCCTCAGTTACATCTCACAGTAAATAAGTGTCAAACTCAGAATGAAAACCAAGGTCTTTAGGTCATAGACTAAACTCTAACTCAACAGCCCATAATGTGGATCAGGGAAGTCATTTTGCCTTACTATAACTCAGATTTTCTGGTTCAGATCCTTGACCCCATATATTCCATTTGCACTGCTATCATGGTGGCAAAGGGGCACAAAATGGAATAACCATTTCTAAGAGGAGTCCCTCTGTAGCGAGAATTCTCCTGACGGTATAGAGTTGGTGTAGTGCTGCAACACCACTTCTGCTTGGCCAGAGCACCCCATACTCCGGTAATCCCCAACTCTCAGAACAGCCCCTTGGGGTTGTGGGTAACTAGGTACAACTTAAAGAAGTCCCTTGGAGGCGCCTCCATAGGATTGACCACGACCAACTAACACATTTTTAAAGGTGTTAAACCCTGCCCATACTAGTCTTTAAAAATGTGTTAGTTAACATGCTTTAACCAACACATTCTAAAATATGACCTGTTTTCCTAGCCTAGACAGGACGTAAATGAACACTCAGATTTTGAAGCGCAATCCTATTACAAATGATGAATTCCACAGCAAATTCCATGGCTGCAGAGTCACGGAATAAATGAGGCACTGAGCATACTAATCACAGAGATTTTCAGGTGCCTTATCGTTTCCCAGTGCCCTCTGAACTCCCACTCCAGCTTAGAGATGTTAACAAATATACACATTTTTTGGTGTCCAAATTTGAAAGTGTGCTTTCTAGAATGCAAGAAAATGCATATTTTGAGGTTATTGTTTTAGAAGTGTCTTGTGGGAGCATGCCCTTGGACTTCACTTGCTGTCTTAACACAGATTGGGGTCTCACCCTGCCACTGCAAAGCCCTAACTTACTTTGCATGCTCGAACTGTAAGCATACCTATCTTCCTCCATATGTTGGAAGGTATGCAGGGAACTGATGCACATCTGGAAGTTGTCACTCAGTTGTTTATCGCATCTATTTGTCCATGAATTAAATAAAGAGCTGGCCCATTACTGTAGTTGCAAACCAATGCCATATGGATACCCTATAAACCAATCCCATCTTAATGCTGATACTGCAGGCTAGTCTTTAATGCGCATGGATGCTTCTAGACATGACCAAATGCAGTTTGTGTGTTCACTAATTCTTAGGAATTAATGTAAGGAGGTACAGTAAAGGAAATAAATTAAGAGGAACTGGTAGTGGTTTGTGCTTCTCACTTTTTCAAATGGCCATAACTGAAAAAGCACCATACACACATGAATAGGTCAGCAATTCATAGACAGGTAAATATAAAGGTATTTTCTTTTTCTGACCAAATTTCTGGTCATCTTATATTGATATCAATTCATATTCTGAGTTGACTGTAACCACATCCAAAATCAAACCAGACAGAAAGGCAAGTTTTTGTTAAAACACTGCGTTTGGGGCTTTGTGCCATTATTTTATCTGTGTACTTACTTGCAGTCTAGTTTCATCTTGTGCTGTCCTGTCTGGCCAGTAGCTGCCCAGTAGAAAATTACTAAAAAGTTCTAGGCCCTTATTGCAATACACTTCACTTTCAACCAACTTGATTTAAAATTATAGGGGGGGCACATGACCCTGAATCCCCCAACGTGCCCCCAGTATATTTGGGAGCCAATGCCAAGTAGGATTAAAGGACCGAGGGTGGCATGCTTTTTGATTCCTGCACTTTTCCCATTTACTGTAGAACCTCAGAGTTACGAACACCTCGGGAATGGAGGTTGTTCGTAACTTTGAAATGTTTGTAACACTGAACAAAACGTTATGGTTCTTTCAAAAGTTTACAACTGAACATTGACTTAATACAGCTTTGAAACTTTACCAAGGCAGAAGAAAAATGCTGCTTTTAACCATCTTAATTTAAATGAAACAAGCACAGAAAGTTTCCTTACCCTGTCAAACCTTCTTTTTTAAGCTTTCCCTTTATTTTTTTAGTAGTTTATGTTTAACACAGCACTGTACTGTATTTGCTTTTTTTTTGTTGTTGCTGCTGCTGCCTGACTGTGTACTTCTGGTTCCAAATGATGTATGTGGTTGATGGATAAGTTTGTAACTCTGGCGTTCATAACTCTGAGGTTCTACTGTACCACATACACACTGAACCCTTGAGAAGTGTCTTTTTGAAGGTTACATGCATATTAGCATCCTGGTGAAATCTGAAACAGGGTCCTTTGAAAAGTAGATACATGACATACACTTTGTCAAATAGGGTATCTGCTAAGTCTACCCTGACTCCTTGGGCAGCACAGCAATTTTCAAGCCAATCTGACTATGCATATGGATTTTAGGGCACTTTGATTTGACCAGCTCTAAGCAGAAAGCTCTACTCAACCTTAAATATACACTGTTGTAGATTGCTCTACTGCTGTAACATACAAAACTAGCTGTGTGGACACCATGAATCCTACCTGATTAAAAAAGTAATCAAATTAGAAAATGGACAATGTTATATTTTACTACAACAGTTGCGTGAATGCTGCCAGGTCAGCAAATGAGTCACGTGACTCTATAAAACATTTTTTTTAAAGGGCATGATAGGGAACAATCCATATCTGACAGAGAGAGAGACAGGGAGCTAACATCTCCAATGTCTGTGGGCCGGATTCCGCACTCTTGAAGTCTCACTGGTGAAATGAGTTATATTAGTGCAAAGCTCGTGTAAATGGGATGGAGACTCAAGCCCTATGATTTATGCTAGGTCCAGAACTAAGACAAAAACAATCAATGTAAGCCATCCAGCTCTCAGTACAGGCATGCAAAAAATGGAAAAAGGAAAAATTCCTATGTAAGAGACTGTTGCAGATTTTAAAAAACAAACAACACGATGTAAATTAACCTATTGAAATGTGATAGATCCTTTGCTGTGCCTCCCATTGTGTTAGCTCTTAGCCATCACTTAGCATCTTCCCCCCCAAGAGAAAAATTTACTAGATTGAACACACAAGACCTTGATTATTAACCCGATAAAGCAGCAAAACACAGTGATAAAATGCACCAAGGACTTCACTTTTTCCATTTGCAGCATTGTAGTCATGTTGGTCCCAGTATATTAGAGAGAAAAGGTGAGCGAGATAATATCTTTTACAGGACCAACTTCTGTTGATGAAAGAGACAAGCTTTCAAGCTACATAGAGCTCAGCCCCGAAGAAGAGCTTGTCTCTTTCACCAACAGAAGTTGATCCAATAAAAGATATTACCTCATCCACCTTGTCTTCACTTTTTCTGTCTTTTATTCTGCAGCTAGCCTAGGAACTGAAAATTTTCCATTACTAAAAGGTCTTGGTCCAAGTTCATTGTTAATCCATTGATGTTGGTACAGTTACCTTGGTTTACACTAGTATAACTAAAAGAAAAATTTGTTCATTGTTGTTTCTACTGAGCCTATTTTTTTCCCAAAAAAACATTTTTGTTTGTAAAGACTGGATAATCATTTGTAATAAAAAGGAAGCAAAGACGCTTCTTTTTATGATTAGATTGTAGCTCAACCTCGAAATGACATTCTAACTCAAATCTGAAACAAACACTAAAAATCTTAGGCTGGCATTGGATATTCAATTCAATGCAGTATTAAGTTAATAAGGGCCCTCTGTTTAAAGTACAGCAGAGCAAGTCGGATACATTATTTAATTCATTTTGCTATTTTTTGCTGAATAATTTACCTGACAAATAATTTCTTCTAATTAAAAGAATGCATACAGCATGCACACTGTCCCCAACATGAGTCGCCATTTGTATAAATGTCAGAAAGAAGTTGTAAAAGTTTGTATTTTAAAATTACTTTACTGTAAGCTATAATCAACTAACAGACCACATTCTGCCTCAGTACAGGAAGGAACATTTCCTACTGAAATCTGGAGGACTTGCACTGGCCAAAGCAGGCCCAAATCTTCTAGACTTTCCAGACGCTGCTCTTAAGACATTCCACACCAGGACAGATTTGCTGCTGCATCCAGCTTCCATTAGGAGCAGCAGAAATGGGGAAAGGGCTGTCAGAAAGCCTGTTATGGTTCACTGATTCTGTAACCAGCCCCAGCTCTGGGTGCGGGCTAGGATAATGGACTCCATATGCCAGCTGGGGACTGATGGAGCACACTGCACCCAGACTTCTCCTATTTGCTCTGACATCCCCTCAAAACATGCCCCCTGCAACCATGCAAGGTAGGAAGCATGGAAGGAGATTATGTCTGCTGGGGAGATACCTGTACTGGGGGAATCCCCAGGCTTGGGGCTTGAGGTCAGTCTGCTTCCCTTTGCATCACCTGAGTGGCACAATGGGGTAGAGCAGAGCCAAGAATCTGGCCCACAATGTGTATGGTAATTAAAAGAAGCAAGAACAGATGTTGAAGTTTGCTCCTGGTTTGAGAAGGGTGGAGCAGTACTTTACACACTGACAGAGTCTATTTTCTTGTCTGTTTTCCCTATTTTCTTGTTGTTCTGCTTACTATTAGTTTTCTAAATACAGCCATTTATCTGAGGATAGCAACATTATTTCATTATAATAGCCCCTCTGGTTGCTAAGAATTAAGATGCTAATTGAGTGTAACCTCACAACTCCAGCACTGTTCCCACATGTAATACTGCTTCTGAGCTACTTTGTAATGTCCTTTACATGGAATTCTAGGCATAAATTCCCACATAGTGAGATAAATATAACTAAAAAACAAACAAACAACTCTCCCAAATCCAAAAGCGTTGGTTGATTAAAGACAATTCTGCACACTGGGACTTCTAGGCACCAGGCCATGTTGAATAAACTCCCAGGTGAGAAATTACATCTGGGACTATTTGCCTCCGTAGCCTATTGGTCTCTTTTGTCTCTTTGCAGAAATTCAGGGCTTGTTTACATGACGAAGACTATAGGGGCACAGCTATGGTACAGTAGCTTTGCCGCTATAACCCCGTAACAGGAATGCAGACTTCAACAAAAGAAGGGTTTTTTCTGTAACTGTAGGAACTCCAACTCCCTAAGCAACTGAAGCTAGGTAGGAGAAAGCATTCTTCATGTTAATCCCCTAGCTACCCTGGGGGTTAAATTGGGCATAGCTACAGTGCTCAGGGATATGTATTTTTCACACCACATAGAGCTGTAACTATGTCAGCCCAAGTTCCTTTGCTTTTAATCCTATCATTTCAAATATCAAGATGTAACATTTTAGAGTTAGACTTCAAAACTGCAATCACAAGGGCATGGCACTTAGAATGTTATACAAAACAAATACACATTGAACTATATATTTTCCAACATTATGTTGAAACTACCAGGCCAAGGAAGTAATGAGAAAAAAATCTGAAGATTGTCTGCCATCATGAATGACTTCAACTCTAACTGACTACTGCTACTTTTGATGGACACATAACCATGTCTGGTTTATTACAAAATGACTTTGAAACTAGCCTAGGGATCAGAAACAGACTGGGACTTCCAGGCACCAGGCCATGTTCAATAAACTCCCAGGTGAGAAATTACATCTGGGACTATTTGTCTTCGTAGCGTATTGGTCTCTTTTGTTTTTCTCAGATAGTAGCAGATTTCTCAGGGATAATATGCTTGACTATGTTAGTCAAAAGTGATAGTCCAGAAGAGCAAACAGCACATTGCTTATCTCAGATTATGTATGGTAACATATGCTATCATTATCCCTTCTTCTGACATTAGTATTCTGTTCTGACACCAGTGTCACCCCTCTGCCAAGCAGTAGCAGACATCCGGGACCTTGCAGGTTAGCTTCCCCAGTGGAGGAGACATCAGTGATGCACAGTCTGGGTATACGCCTAGTGTAACTTGCTTTATTTATGCGTACACACCAGTCCTCAACAAGAGCTGGTCAAAGAGCATGCAGGCAATCTCTTCTTTCAAGAATCTCAGTTCTACACTAATGCCAGGCTCCCAGAGAGCCATTCCATATCACAGATTGATTCTAGATGAAAGCAGACAGCAAACTCCCCTGATGCTCACAAAGCTCCTTCTCCAAGGACCACTGCCTCTACATAGAACACTGCAGAACAACTGCTAATAAAAACATGGCATGTCTTCCTATGGCTGAAAATTTGCTTGCATGCTAGGGAAGAGACCACCGCCATGCGGGAAAACCTACCTTACCATTAGCAAGCACCAACTCTGCTGAATCTGGAGTATTAGAAAGTCTCTGGAAAATACTGATCTTACAACTCAGAAACTTCAGTCTTCCACCTTTACCACTGAACTCTCTGTCCTGTATCTTTCTTATCAATAAGTTCACTGACCCAATGGCCCCTCCTATATATAAATTAGAAATTAATAGTTTTAACCCCCAGTCCATAAAAGGACAGTTTTTACCTTCTGGTGTTTTGACTCTGCCTGATTATGAAGGCCATTTATAGTAGTGCTGGAAGTTTGCTAACTAGAACCATGTTCAGATTGCCCTACTGTATGGCATAATTTTGTAAGAAAGTTTATTACACTGTTCACTCCTGCCTTTGCTGCACAGTTAAACCATGGTGCTGTTATTATTTTTCTATATTACTAGAGCCCACCAGTCGGAATGAAAGCCTTACTGTGCTAGATGCTGTACAAACACAAAGGAAGAGACAACCATTTCCTTGAGGAGATTACCATCTAAATAGACAAGGCAGACAAAGTGTAGAAGAAAGGAAGGATTATTATTCTCATTTTATGGATGGAAACTGAGGCACAGAGAGATCAAGGGACTTGCCCAAAACCATGTATCAAGTCTGTGACTGAGTTAGGAGTTGAACCTAGAGTCCCAGTCTAGAGTCCTAACCTTCCTCTCTTTCATTATTGCTCTGGCTAACAGTATTAGTGCAAGAGTATATATGGCATTAGAGCAGTGGATCCCAAACTTGTTCCACCACTTGTGCAGGTTTCAGAGTAACAGCCGTGTTAGTCTGTATTCGCAAAAAGAAAAGGAGTACTTGTGGCACCTTAGAGACTAACCAATTTATTTGAGCATGAGCTTTCGTGAGCTAATCCCCTGGCAGGCCGGGCCAGTTTGTTTACCTGCTGTGTCCGCAGGTTCGGCTGATCGCAGCTCCCACTGGCCGCGGTTCACTGCTCCAGGCAAATGGGAGCTGCTGAAAGCGGCCCGGGCCGAGGAACGCACTGGCCGCCACTTCCAGCAGCCCCCATTGGCCTGGAGCAGTGAACCATGGCCAGTGGGAGCTGCGATCGGCCAAACCTGCAGACGCGGCAGGTAAACAAACCGGGTTGTCCCGGCAGGGGCTTTACCTGCACAAGCGGCGGAACAAGTTTGGGAACCACTGCGTTAGATAAAGGGCCAAGAGAATCTGCTGATCAAAATACTAACATAGTTGTTTTATTCTAGAAATGAAAATTTAATCTCACACTAGAAAGCTGATCGAGGTGACCTTTTAATGATCAGTCTTTTTTGATCAGTTTTTAAAGACCAAGGATGGAAATATTTCATATTAAATAAATGAAAGAAAAAAAGGAAGAGGGGATCTGGCCTTATTTATGATATTTATCACCAGAGTATCTAAGGTCCCAGTCCAGTGGTTCTCAACCTGTGGCCTGCGGGCTGCTTGTGGCCCAATCAGTACAGAGCTGCAGCCCATGTGACATCCTCAGGACCATACAGGTAGTACTGGATGCTACCCACATAATAGTAAATAGGTTGAGAACCACTGGTCCCAGTCAAATTTCCACTGAAATTAACTTCAGTGGGAGTTGGATGAGGTCCTCAGTGTTTTGGGTAGCTTGGGAGCCTTTGCCCTCCAGACCATCAGTTTAAGTACCAGTCAGGATGACTGTAAGTGAAAGAGATTACTATCGGAAAGCTATCTGGTAGTCTATGTGAAATTAATTTGGTGGGTTGAGTCCAGTTGCTTGTAGACAGATGTTCACATAATAAAAAATACTGTCACAATTGGCTCCAATTGCCACTCTTCTTAACAGTCTCAGCAGAAAAGCCAATAATTAAATGAGCATGGAGACTAAACTATCCTTAGTGACTGACTGCTGGGCCCCTTTGGAATAGTTTAACTTAACCATCATTTAAAATTGTACAGAATGACAGATGCACATGATCGGCACTATAAAGTCAATGAAATAAATAATGAACCCTCCCCCACCTCAGAAGTAGTCCATTTTTCCCAGTGTTTATAGATTATTATACCACCGTCCATAGCTTAAGTATTCTATAGAGAAATGGAGGACTGTGGTCTCCATAAGGAACAAACATACGAACAAAAAGAATGAGGAAAAGGAGAGAGGAAAATGAGAGTAGGGATGAGGAATTTACTGTACTCTCATGCAATTGTGCTAGCACCTCATTGACAAACAAAGACAGGATTCTCGTGCTGCCTTAAGAAACATTAAATGTGTTACTTTGCTGACTGAATTTCCCCTTTGCTTGTTTTGGGGTGGGAGAAGAGAGAGGGGAGAAATGCAGTAACACCACCAAAACTGTGATCAAATTATTTATCTGCATGGTGGCAAAAGGAAACAATGCTGTTGCACCCTATTGCCAGCAAGCAGGGGGCACAGTTCAACAAAGAGAGACTGAAGGCCCCAACCCTGCAAACACACACGTTTAACTTTATATACGTTAGTAGTCCCATTCAAATCAATGGGACTACTCATGTTTGTAAAATTAAGCATGTGTATTAATGTATTTGAAGGATTGGGCCTTTGTTTACTTTTATGATTTCAAAGAGGTAAGATTCAAATTGAAGATCACAGAATCCCTGTGAAAAAAAAACGAGGAGTACTTGTGGCACCTTAGAGACTAACAAATTTATTTGGGCATAAGCTTTCGTGGGCTAAAACCCTCTTCCTCGGATGCATGCAGTGGAAAATACAGTAGGAAGATATATATACACAGAGAACATGAAAAAATGGGTGTTGCCATACCAACTGTAATGAGACCAATTAATTAAGGTGGGCTATTATCAGCAGGAGAAAAAAAACCTTTTGTAGTGATAATCAGGATGGCCCATTTCAAACAGTTGACAAGAAGGTGTGAGTAACAGTAAGGGGGAAAATTAGCATGGGGAAATAGTTTTTCTTTGTGTAATGACCCATCCACTCCCAGTCTTTATTCAAGCCTAATTTAATGGTGTCCAATTTGCAAATTAATTCCAATTCTGCAGTTTCTCATTGGAGTCTGTTTTTGAAGTTTTTTTCTTAGAGAATTACAACTTTTAGTTGAACTTTTAGTTTAGCTGAAATTGATTGACCAGGGAGGTTGAAGTGTTCTCCAACTGGTTTTTGAATGTTATAATTCTTGATGTCTGATTTGTGTCCATTTATTCTTTTGCATAGAGATTGTGGGCAGAGGGGCATTCAAGTCAGCGGCACTGCTATGGGTACCCGCATGGCCTCACAGTGTGCCAACATTTTTATGGCTGACTTAGAACAATGCTTCCTCAGCTCTCGTCCCCTAACACCCCTACTCTACTTACGCTACATTGATGACATCTTCATCATCTGGACCCAAGGAAAAGAAGCCCTTGAGGAATTCCACCAGGATTTCAACAATTTCCATCCCACCATCAACCTCAGCTTGGACCACTCCACACAAGAGATCCACTTCCTGGACACTACAGTGCTAATAAGCGATGGCCACATAAACACCCCACCCAATACCAGAAACCTACTGACCGCTATACTTATCTACATGCCTCCAGCTTTCATCCAGACCACATCACACGATTCATTGTCTACAGCCAAGCTCTAAGATACAATCACATTTGCTCCAATCCCTCAGACAGAGACAAACACCTACAAGATCTCTATCAAGCGTTCTTAAAACTACAATACCCACCTGCTGAAGTGAAGAAACAGATTGACAGAGGCAGGAGAATATCCAGAAGTTACCTACTACAGGACAGGCCCAACAAAGAAAGTAACAGAATGCCACTAGCTGGCACCTTCAGCCCCCAACTTAAACCTCTCCAGCGCATCATCAAGGATCTACAACCTATCCTGAAGGACGATCCCTCACTCTCACAGATTTTGGAAGACAGGCCAGTCCTTGCTTACAGACAGCCCCCAACCTGAAGCAAATACTCACCAGCAACAACAAAAACACTAACCCAGGAACCTATCCTTGCAACAAAGCGCGTTGCCAACTCTGTCCACATATCTATTCAAGGGACACCATCATAGGACCTAATCACATCAGCCAGACCATAAGAGGCTCGTTCACCTGCACATCCACCAATGTGATATATGCCATCATGTGCCAACAATGCTCCTCTGCCATATACATTGGCCAAACTGGACAATCTCTACGCAAAAGAATAAATGGACACAAATCAGATATCAAGAATTATAACATTCAAAAACCAGTCGGAGAACACTTCAACCTCCCTGGTTACTCAATTTCAGATCTAAAAGTTGCAGTTCTCCAAGAAAAAAACTTCAAAAACAGACTCCAATGAGAAACTGCAGAATTGGAATTAATTTGCAAACTGGACACCATTAAATTAGGCTTGAACAAAGACTGGGAGTGGATGGATCATTACACAAAGTAAAAACTATTTCCCATGCTAATTGCCCCGTCCCCCCACTGTTACTCACACTTTCTTGTCAACTGTTTGAAATGGGCCATCCTGATTATCACTACAAAAGGTTTTTTTTCTCCTGCTGATAATAGCCCACCTTAATTAATTGGTCTCGTTACAGTTGGTATGGCAACACCCATTTTTTCATGTTCTCTGGGTATATATATATCTTCCTACTGTATTTTCCACTGCATGCATCCGATGAAGTGGGTTCTAGCCCACGACAGCTTATGCCCAAATAAATTTGTTAGTCTCTAAGGTGCTAAAAGTACTCCTCATTTTTGTTTTGCTGATACAGACTAACTCGGCTACCACTCTGAAACCTGTCAGAATCCCTGTGGCAACTCTTCAGGGTAAATCCTGATCAAAGCCTGAATATGGTTCAACAACCAGGCCCTGCTGGCAAATGGAATTTTGCAGGAAAGCAGCCATGAATAGAAACACACTTGTGACAAACTGTGCTTTAACTGAACTGAGATCAGGGGATCTGCATTGCCTCCTCCTAATCACGTGAAAGCTGTGAAGGTGTCTGAATGACCTACAGAGTCCCATCCAAGCTTTTACAGCCGGGAAAGACAAGCAGATAGACTGCAGTTATCAGAATGCAAATTCAGTGCAATATGTATGTTTCACAAAATAAGTTTTTAATTTTTTTTGTTGTATTAATAAACCTAATGTTTGCTGTTCATTACCAATTAAAATAGTAATCATGGAGCCAAATGCAGAAGTCTTTTCAGAGTTTTTATTCGATCCTTAATTAAGCAGAACTCCTACAAATGTCAATAGGTGTTTTGCTTGAGTAAGAATCTCACGATTTGTTCCATGGAATTTACAAGTCTCAGCTAGAGATAACAATTCATACTATGCTACCTGAAGGAGGAAACACTGTGTAGTTGTATTTTCAGTGGAATTATCTGTTCATTAAATCTTCATACTGGATTCATTTACTTGTGAACTGCTTGCTTCTCATTTGATCTAGGTTTTGCCTCTGGAATGTAACATTTTTTTTCTCTTTGAGTTTCCCAGTACCCTTTTAATCCTAATTTTACAATTTTTGTTATGCACTAGTCACTTCCAATAAAATTCATTGAATATATACATCAGATATAACACTGGAAAAATACTTGAGACTTTCTGGAAGGAAACTAGAACAGTGAATTACAACTAATCAGCAGCTATGAAGTTTCAATGTTTATTTCAATAAAACAAAATGCATTTCAGAATCCTGTGCCAGAGACTGGATATGCATTCCAAAACTGGACAATTCTTTCCTGCTTGCATTCTCACTTCCTAAATGGCTGGAACAATTTATGTCCAGTGAGCTAGTGTTTTGACTTAGAACTTTTACATTACCAGGCAATCAATAAATAATAATACTAATAATGAGCTTCTAGAAAGCAGTAAGGTGCTTTGGGTGAAATTCATCCCCGTATAGAAAGCCAGCACAAGACTACACTCCATTTAAGTCACACTTAATGTCAGGAGTTCAATGCTCCATAGGCATTGTATTGTCCCTCAACAGAGGGTGAATTTCACCCTTTGTGAATGTATATGCCTTTCCACTACGAAGTTAAAAATGCTTTTGGCTCACACCTGATTTTCCGCAATGATTTAAATCCATATAATATTGACATAACATAACATTCCTACAATCTTCCTTGGGATTTTGTTGACTAAGTAATTAGTTCTCCTTTCTCAAACTCTGTAATTTATGCTGGCAAGTGAGGTTAAAAAACCCTCAAAACTGATTTCTTCAACTGTAACTCCAGACATTGCCGCAGCGGTGTTTCGCAAAATCTCTGTCTTGAGAAATCTGATTGTTTTAATCTTAGTTAAGGCCTTATCTACACAGGAAAATTTTATCAGTTATACCAACAGTTATGCCAGTATAATAACTATACCTATAGAGATATAGTTATGTAAGTATAGCACCCTTCCCTTCTTCCCATCTCCAGTGGACAGTTATCCTGGTACCTGGGTAGGGTTTTTATTTTTTTTGACACATTCAGGGTGACATAGGGTGAATATATTCAGGAAAAACAACGAGGAGTCCTTGTGGCACCTTAGAGACTAACAAATTTATTCGGGCATAAGCTGTTGTGGGCTAGAACCCACTTCATCAGATGCATGGAGTGGAAAATACAGGAGCAGGTATAAATACATGAAAAGATTGCAGTTGCCTTACCAAGTGTGAGGTATTTTCCACTGTATTTTCCACTCCATGCATCTGATGAAGTGGGTTCTAGCCCACGACAGCTTATGCCCAAATAAATTTGTTAGTCTCTAAGGTGCCACAAGGACTCCTCATTGTTTTTGCTGATACTGACTAACAGGGCTACCACTCTAAAACCTGTATTCAGGAAATTATTCTTCTCTACCTTGATGCTCCCACAAGAAAGTTGCACGAATGCAGCAAGATAAGAATAGGACCTTTAGGCATTTTGGACTAGACTCCCATTAACTCTTACAGGACCAGGATTTGACTCTGATTCTCTCTTCATGAAGCACAGCATGCATCATAACACAGTTTTTCAGGCCCCCCCCTCTGTTGTGATAACTATGCCAGCCTCAAATGCATATTTGCCTGTTCTCCCACAAGTTTCCATGCTTTCTTCCACAACTTCCATGAGCAAAACTTTAAGACCACAATTCTATCACCCTTCAAAGACTTATTTCTCTTGTGACATCTACAAAAACTCAGCCATACAATAATGGCTAGGTTAATGTGGCAATTAGGAATAGCTGATTTTATTAAGTTTTTTAAAAGGAGAGATGATTTCATACCATCAAACACCATCGAGCTGTGCAATCACGCAGCTGTCTGAGCTTATTTTCATTACGCTCAACTTCTTTTTTGCTTTTCCTTTTTTTGTTTGTCATATTCACTTGCTGTGTCTTGATTAAGCTGCCCTTCAGAGACACTATTACTAACCAGAGATTTAAAGAAAATATGATTTTCTTCAGATGTTTCATGTGCCAGGTGGATGAAAAGAGACTGAAGTCTTGGCAATCCCCAAACAGGATATTAATAGCAGATGAGGACACCTGGGATTCATTCTTTAGGTGTCCTTGACTTATAAAGCACCATCTTCTCTTTGAGTGAGAGTATGTGTGTGCATATGTGTGTGTGTGCAGTGGCAGGGAGAAGGGAGAAAATGAATATGCTGATGGACCTCAGGCTAAGAAACAGCAGCTCCAAAAATAAAAATACAATATACTTAATATAGTGTTCGAAACCATTAAAACCAACAACATAAAATTTTAGAATTACGGTATTACTCCATCCCTAACTCAGACAGAGTACTGCATCTGCTAAGGGATGCAGGAGTTCTCCTGCCAGATGAGACTATGTATTGCAATACCCAGGAACAAGGGTAATCTGACTGGAATAGTAGCCTTAACCTTCAATGTTGTTTCTTTGTGGGTCTAAACCTTACTATTAGTTGAATAAAGCTTTTTCTAAGCAATAGTTCTGATTTTCCATTGTCTTGCAACTTCTGTCATCATTTTCACTAGTGCAAAGTGGGTATAAAACCCTGCCACTGGTGTGAGTGGAGAGATCTGAGGCGATAGTGTTTTACACCCACTTTGTACTCACATAAAAGGCTGTGTAAAATGTAAGGCATGGACAATCTTGACCAATACTTTATTCTTTGCCTCCTCTTATTGTTAGCCCTTCACACTTCTTCTTGTGCTACTGCCCTCACACAACTCTCACTGCCTTACTCTATCATTGGCAGTATTACAATGTATTGTGAAAATGATATGTGTTATGTATAAAAATTAATTATACTGTAATTTCATTTTCTAATAGTAGCACTTTGGCCTCACTGAAGAGTATGATTGCCTTGGATATCATACGATCTCATGCATTAATCAGCTTCACCATAACTTCAGAGAAGTTTCAGAGAAGGCAGACCAATGAAACATCACAACATTCCTGAGGGTACGGTTGCACAGTCAACATCACATGCACATAATCCACCCACCTAGCCTTTTTCATTACTAGAGGGCCTGTTGTTTGCTTGCACAGCTATTACTCCCACATGAGTTTGCCTTTCCTCTCTCAGCTTCAATTATAGCGTTAGCTGATTTCTGGACAGACTAAAAGGAACAGCTGCCTCCCTTTGGGCTTTCAAATACCATTTGGTCTAAATTTTTCCTCAGGAAAAATTAGACCAAATAGTGGTATAAACATCCCAAGTAAAACAGACATGTATAGTGAAGCACTGGAAATCTTTACTAATCTTATATGCGTCTACTGGTACATGTGCCTATTGCATGCTTGCGTGTGAGCAGCTCTTTTAATCACTAAACTCAGCAAGAATAGACCCAGCTTAATTTTCCTTGTACAGAGCATATTTTCTAAAGTCTCCTGAATGGGCCAAATTCTTCGCTGTTCTAATTCCACTGAAGTAGTGCTCCCAGCCTCTTCGCTACCACTTGATTGGGGATTCTGACCAGCAGTTTGTGCAGTTGCAGACCCTCTCACCCTGCCCCCGAAAATCTTTCACAAAAGAGTGGGAGAGAACTGTTGTGCAGCACTATTTTTCAGTGTGCTGGGAAAAGAGAATTCCTGCTGTGGGGATTCTCTGTGGATAGGATCCCCTGTGCAGTGGAATTGTGATAGTATCTTGGTCTTTGAGGTTTTCTAGTAGGGCTTCCAGACTTGACCTGGAGGATACTCCCTCCCTCCCTCCCTAAACTGTACTATAGGTGCTCATCCTATGCCCTGAACACCTCATCCATAAGTTAAAAATCAGAATAAACAAGGAACTGCACATAACTACATCCACCTTAGATCAGCCTCTCCTCGACAACCTTGGAGAGGAGAGAAAATCAATGGCCTTTGCAGCATGCCCAGAAGGTTAATAATGCTGGGCTCTGGCAGACCAAGTGGGGAGCAGGTTCCAAAGCCAAGGACCCCTCACAGATGGAATCCTGCCAGCAGCTCCTTCTCATTTATATTAAGGTAGCTCCAGCTCAAATACGTCTCCTGATCTCATTTGTGGTAGCATACTACAGGCACAGAGGCAATCTCTCAAGTGACCAGATCCCAAACCATTTGGTGCTTTATGAGTTAAAAAACCCAACACGTTGAAGCCCATCTGGAAGCTTATTGGAAATCAGTGCAGATCATGGAGTAGTAAAAGAACAAAAGGTTAGAAGTTTATAGAGATTCTTGCACTCAGAGGTTTGGACTATATGACCATACCCTACAGCTTTATTAATTATTATTATTATTATTCATTATGGTCCAGATTCTGCCTCCTCTCCTCATGTTGAGTACCACCCTGCAATCAGTGGAACTACTCACAGAGTAAGATACTATTCAACATAAATCAGGGTGGCAGGATTTGATTCTCTGTGGTGCAACTGCAGAGAGGAATTAAAATAGAGGAATGCTAACTGCAGTATCTTATTACTGATATTATAGTCATTCTGCAGTTAAACTCCCACTGACTCCTAGGATGTTTTTCCTTTATCTTTTTGTGAAATCAACAACAGCAACCACAAAAGCCTACCAGCAAAAGTCACATTGTGAATTTCTTTGCTCAGTTCCAAGTGCCTTATGTGTTTTTCAAAATGCTGATGTATTTGGGAAGTGGTTGCAGTATTTTGCATACCTTCTATTGCAAAATACTGCAATACTTCCAAAAGAAAGTTAGAATGAGAGGGTAGTTATGACACACAGGATACAAATTTAGGTTACAGCCAACTACTGTCAATATCACTGTATATAATCAAACCATGTGAAATGGGTTTTACATTGCACCAAGTGGCTTACCAGGAGGTTTCCCCAATGACCTCTGTGGTGCATAGTTTTATATTATTAAGTGTAACTTGGAAATAGAAGAAACTGATATTGATGGGATCTGTTCTTCATTTTGCACATCAGCTCAGCCAGGAATGTTTTAAGGAAACCAAAACAACAATAAAAGTGAATTAAAGACCTAGCTGCAGGCCCAGATGACTATTATTGCCCCTATCAGGTTTTTCAGTATAATTTTGGCAGGTCAGTAACCTTACGTGGCATCATTAATGTTGTTCTGTCTGAATATGCAAACTATGAATTAGCCAGGCTTAACTGGAAAATTGTTTCAGACTGCTTAACTATGTAAAGTGGCCTAATTGCTCTGATTTAGCTACAAAAACCAGAATGTAACTTTCTTGACCCTAGGGTTTTAATAATTGTCTGAGAGGTGCTAATAGGCAGGTTTATTAATAGAGGTGATCTGAAAAGGCCCTGATAGGCTGAAGGAATAGCTCAATATAACCTACATTATAATACCACAGTACTAGACTTCATATGCCCAGTATGTAGTTATTAAAAAAAAATCCTTCTGGGAAAGTGGTTTTGCACTATAATCTCTCTCTTAAGCCTCCGGCATTCTATTAATATTTTAAAACTATTAACAAAGTAGCCTAAGTTACAGCCTGTGATCCTGAGTTTATGAAGCGATCCATGAAGGTGGATGCTCCCATCAGCGTGGAGTTCAGCTGTGTACACTCACACAGATCCTTTTATAGGATTGGCTCCTAGAAGCCTAGGCAATACATGAAAAGCATTTATAACCACAAAATGAGAGTTTGTCTGCCTATCACTTGAAAAATACCAGATCAACTGAAACTAAAGTTAGTACAAATTGATACTATTAAAAAACCAAACCAACAAAAAACACACCTAAAGTGAGGACTTGATTTCCAAGTTTCAGCCCAGAGTGAGTTATTAGGAAAAGTTCGTTGTATCTTAGAGAAAACTGCATTTACAGTGAATTGGAAGCAGATTCTAGACTAATAATAATAATAAAAACAGTAACAACAACAGTAACAATAATAATAATACTATCTTGGACTTTCATTCAAGGATCTCAAAACACTCTACAAAGATGGCTATTATTCCCATTTTACAGATGGGGAAATTGAGGTGAGAAGTTAGATGTCTTGACCAAGGTATCACAGTGAGACTGCAGTAGAATCAGGAAGAGAAACCTACAGCTCCTTCATCCCAGTCATCCACTCTAATCACTAGAACAGCAACATTTTCACAGTAATCAAACTTTAGGCAACTAAGTTTGTTTACAAGACTGTACTTTTTAGTAATGGCAGTGACTTTGCTTTAGAAAAAATTAAAGCTTTTAGAAAAGAGTTTTTTTAATGAAAAAATCCAAAATCTGTATGTTTAAATCATGCTATGTCACAGGAAATTTAAAACAAACAACAACAAACAAACCAGTAAAGTCTTCTAAAGGGTGTCCTTGGAAACAGGTAGAGGGAAAAGGGATTTCTGTTCTGATTTCTGAAAGGAGCCTTTTGGCATCTTTATGGATGTTTATTATCAGAATTACCTGCGGATTGCAGGTATGTATCTTCAAGTTCAGCACAGCTCTACTGATCTGTGCATAGTGGCAGCCAGTGATCGAAGGGCTAGCTATTTTCTGCTACTGATCCATTCACTTCTATGCTTTATACATGATAATGGACACCAAGTGATGGTGACATTCTTCAGTGTTAATATTGAAACAGTAAATAAAAGCAATTTTGATTACCTCAGTACAGGGTTTGATAAAAAAATGATTTAACAACAAATGTTTGTAAAAGCTGCAAAATCATAATTCTGTTCGTGTTTTTGTCAACAGTTTTGGGAAAATGAAAAGCAAACAATACTGCAGTCAAAGCCAACACTTTCCTCTAGATTCTGCTGGGATCCACTAAAACAAATTAAACATAGTCTCTCAAAGAGTGCGGTTCTCATTTTGGGCCTGTAAAACAGCATTTTGCTGGTACATACTGCCTAGCAAGATACTCTATGGGCATGTGCTACATGGGAATACTCAGGAAATTTAAGCTGAATGAACTAAAGTTGTGAATTTAAAGCACCCAAACCCCAGCGTGGATGCTGTCATTCAGAAGTAAAGTGGTCTTAGTCTACAAGTGGGAGTTCTACCAAAGCTCTGAAGCTTAAAGCTATGGCAATGCTCTGAGTGATTATATTGCCGGTCTGTAGAAAAGGATTCTTTCTCTCAGGACCAGTGAAGATTTCCCCAGAATATAGCCTGGCTGTTTGGGCTGAGAACTAGAGAAAGCATTTGCTCCCCAGGAATATTAGAATCCTACAGTGTAGTTTCTTCTGAAAAGAGCTAGACAAAAAGGTGTTTTCCTCCTGGTGCAGAGGGATTTCTCTTGAAACCCTGAGATTGTCTAATTTTGTTCTTTTGTTTAACCACTCACCCTTCTCATATGAGTCTCACATTCCTACTTATTAATTGTACAAGGGTGGTGCACAAAGGCCCGATCAGTACTGGGGCCCTGTTGTGCTAGGTCAGAGGTGGGCAAACTACAGCCCGCGGGCCACATCTGGCCTGTGGGACTGTCCTGCCTGGCCCTTGAGCTCCCGGCTGGGGAGGCTAGCCCCTGGCCCCTCCCCTCCTGTTCCCCCTACCCTGCAGCCTCAGTTCGCCACACCGCCAGCGCTCTGGGCTGTGAGCTCCTGCCAAGCAGCACAGCTGCAAGAGGTGCAGGCCTGCCCTGGTGCTCTAGACTGCACGTCGGTGTGGCTGGCTCTGGACGGGAGGCGCAGCTGCCTGTCCTGGTGCTCTGAGCGGCATGGTAAGTGGGCGGGGAGCAGGGTGGGTTGGATAAGGAGCAGGTGGTCCCTGGAGGGGGCGGTCAGGGGACAAGAAGCGGGGTGGGGTGGGTGGATGGGTTGGGGATTCTGAGGGGGCAGTCAGGGGGTGGGAAGTAGGAGGAGGTGGATGGGGGTGGGGGCCAGGCTGTCTGGGGATGCACAGCCTTCCCTACCTGGGCCTCCATATAGTGTCTGAACCCCGATGTGGCCCTCAGGCCAAAAAGTTTGCCCACCCCTGTGCTATGTTCTTTACAAACACACAGGTAAGCGCACTCCCTGACCCACACAGTTTACAATCTTTCTAAACCACACAGTATTTGGATATTTTCCCCATCAGATTCTGGATTGCAAATTCTAAACACCTTTCAACAGGGCTGTGTTCCACTTCAGATAAGTGACAGCTATTATCTAAACCCCCAAATGAAGAATATATTTGGCTTTCACATTATGAAATTTCTAATAATCAAAGTTTGTACTTAAAATGACCAGATCTCCTGTCATCAGCTGGGAACTAGTCTTAAAGGGACTTTTATTAGTAATGGGTTGGCTAATTTTAATCAGAAAACAGACTCTTGTTACATGTCCCTGGTGTGTTATGAATGTATGTTAAAACCAACAATTATTTAGATAGATAAGGAAATTAAAACAAATCTACTTACTTATTTTATTTCTTACTTCATTTACTTTTTCTCCGAGAGATTTTGCTTCAGCAAACCTAATGACAGAAACAGAGTAACAGGTGGAGTTACTCAAAACTACAGCTAGAGGTATTTGTTGAGAATAAATTTTCTAACAAATCAAGACTGTATTTCTGTTTGCAAATTAGCTGCAAACTCATTACTGTGAACAATTTATGATCCGTAAGTAGAGTTGGTCACATTTTTTTAGATGGAACAGATTTCTATTGCAAAAGGCAATTTTGTTCAACTTGAATGTGTCAATTTTGACAAAATTTTTGACTGAAAAAAGTCTAAATTAATCATTATGACTTTCTTGTTTTGTTTTGATAGTGTCAAAAAGTTTCATTTAATTTTGTTTTGACTTTTATATTATATGGAAATATTACTTTTAATATTACATGCAATATTTAATATGGTAATATAACACAAAAGTAAAAACAAAATGAACTGAAACAATGTCAAACTGAACTGTTTTTACTTACTGAAACAACATGCTTTTTACCTTATCAAAATTAAATGATTCGATGGTCACAAACTGAAATTTTGTGGCTTCTTTGTTTCATAAGAAGTTATGAAATTGTAGCTTTTCATTCCAATTCAGAAGAATTAAAAAAACAAACAAACCGAAAATGTCAGAATATCTTAGGGAACAGAAATTCCGATGTCTATTTGTAAAGATTCACTGAATAGTTTGGATGAAAATTTTTCAGTTTATGAGCAGTGTGCAAACTGCTGACATCACTATTCATTATTTGTGATGTGTAACTGGTCACCCAAGTCACATAGTAAGGCTCCCTAACAAAATTTTAGACGGGAGAATAAGAAATGATGAATAGTGGAAATTATTAATACTCGTTTGTCCACAGATACCCTTCTTTGTATGCAAATGCAGGTATTCAAACAAAAAACCCAGCCAGAATCCAAACATTTGTTGAACTGAAACCCATCCATATGAAAGCTTTCACACAGTTAATGAAAAGGGGCCTGAACATGGTGGAACTGAATCAATGACTTCAAAATTCAAATCAATGTATGGAAACATTATTTTTGTAGCATTCAACCAGCTCTATGCATAGCATGAAAAGAGGTTTCAAATATGTGACATTTCCCTCAGTTTATTTCATACTCTGTCAAGGATTATAACTGATAAACACCCATAAATTAAATACCTTTTCTTTCAAGCAAATTTTTGTCCTTAATTTTCTTTTGCACTGTTCCAGTAATACAACATTTTCCTTTTACTTAATACTGCACATTTGTACCCTCCTTATACTGGCACAGATTGAGGTCTTCTAGTGTTACCATCTTGGGATAGTGGTTTGACGGAAAAATTGACCTTGGTCAATACTTGGACGGGAGACCAAGGACAACCCAGCCAGCTGCAGGAAGTGGTGTTGGTGATTCAGTAAATGGCTTTTCCCTCTGTTTTTGTACTGAGCTAATTAACCCTCATGTTTCTAGGGAGTGTTGAAAAAGAAAACTGAGGCTTTGACCACTTGTGGTAATTAAAGATCCCAGGGAACTTTTCGCAAGAGTAGGGATGTTAACCCTGGTGGCCTGGCCAAGTTCTAGAGCTGGTAATAACATTCCTACAGCAAGTTTCAATTGTTTTTAACCTTAAGTCCTAAACTGGTGTGTGGTATTTCTATGTCTGCTTAAATTGTCACTTTATTCTGTCATGAAGATGACTGCATTTCAGCGGCAGGTGAGTGATTCCTGCATGTGTAACATATGTACAGCTATTTTGGGCCCTTCTGGATGTGATATCATAACACAATGAATAACACTTTTAGTGCTGTACATTTCCAAAGCACTGTACAAACATTAACTAAACAAACCCTATAACACCCTTTGGAGGAAGGTATTGGCACCCCAATTTTAAAGGTGGGGAAACTGAGGCACAGAGCAGTTACATGAATTGCCCTAAGCCATGCAATGAGTGTAGTGCAATTCATAAGTTCCTAGCTCCTAGCCTTTTGTTCAAGCATCTATACCACACTGTCTTCATGTAGTCTTCACAGTAGCTTCTCCGCATAAACGTACAATGGTAGTAGTTTAAGTCATGTAAACAATGGTAAAATTAGTTGACTGTTGGAGTGACAGGTGAGACTGTAAGCTCAATGAGGCAGGGGATATCTTTTTGTTCTCTGTTTGCAATGCATAGCACAATGGGTTTCTGGTCCATGACTGGGGCCTTTAGGTAATTACTATGGTGACACAAACAAACAATTTCCTTATTTCTTATTTCATGAAAGATGACTGCAATGCTTAACTAATAACACTAACAATGTTTCTAAATTAACTAAGTTGAAAAATTCCTTGTTATCCCCTAAGGATCACATCCTCATGTATTATTCAAAATAATCTGCAGTAATTGGTTTCTGCAATCTGCAGTGGTTTCTGTTCAGCCAGAAATGTGATGTAAGGCAGTATTCCTTTTCCAAAAAACTAACAATTAGCATTCTCAACAAACTTGCTTCATCTATATCCTTACAAGGTGCCCATCACCATGATATCTGAGCACCTCCCAAAAAGAGCAGCCAAAAGATAGGATCCAGTAAGTGGACTAAATTTCTCCATCTTCCCTAGGAGGCTGCTAGAATTTTCCTACCCCCTGCTTCCTTTGCCCTTTCTGTTAAACAGGTTGCAGTATCCCAGGCTGTTTGTGCTATTACTGCATCAGTTGACAGAATCACTAGCCTGCCAGTATCTAACCCTGCAATTTGTAAAGCTATTTAGGGTACATGGTATACAAAATACACTCTGTAACACCAAATTTAATCTATTTTCATGGTAAAGGAAATTATCTCTATATTCAATGGAACAGTTGAAAAAGTCCTGAGGGATTTGAGGTATATTACAGGAAAACTCCATTGTAATAATCAAAGAAGGAAATAAATACCAGAGGGGTGATTTGCTGTATCAAGGTTGTTGTGGTGCGGCACTAGACTTGTTGTGAAATTCTGAATGGTTACTTAGATGTGTATAGTGATTCCTTGCAGGGTTTGGAGGCAAAACTACTGTACTTGACAGTTAACGGAGCCTTCCGCTGATCTGGATGAGCCCTGCTCTAGCAGAACCTGCTGCGGAAATCCACAAGTTGTATTTCTGTCTAGCTCAAACAGCAGTGGTGTAGAGTTAAGAAATATTGCTTTCCCACGAGGGAGATGTGGTTTGGGTAACTGCCCCATCTTAATTAGTCAATTTCCCCCTCAGACTAAGTATTTTGGACCACCACATTCACATTTGTTCATGCTCACTTACTGTTAAAGCTGAATTCAGCATGGATAAGTATCCTCTACGAGAAGGTTCCTTGACACTTGCTATTTATGACACAAGTAGGGAGAAGCCTTAGAAACATTCACTTGCCATCTTCTGTTTTTATAAGCTACTGTATTTCCATGAGCATTGACTTAATACAATCAAAGGGATCTCCTGCAATCTGGGCAGAGATCTAAGAGAAACCTCCAAATGGCCTCTTTCTCTCTCTCCTCCCAACCCTTGGGCCAAATCCTGAGTTCCTTACTCACTGTTTCTTAATCTGTACTCAGGTAAAACGCCTATGATTGAGTAAAAACAAAACAAACACTTCTGGGGTCAACCCACTCATTGAATTATGGAAAAAGTGTAGTTTCTGATTTTTTTCCAAGAAGAAATCTAGCATAAGGGTGCTCTCAAGGGAGATTGATCATCAGTATGTGAACATTAATGTTTACTGGTCAGTTAAGCAACTGTATTCGTGCAGTCCATAGGAAATTCACATGTAGCCTGAGTGAGTTCCCTCACTCACAGTTCCCTCAAGAAGACTGTTGTTGCTGAGACATGGATTTTAGTTGCCATCATAAGTAAAACTCATAGGGTGAAATCTTTGTCCCATTGAAATGAATGGGAGTTTGGCCACTGACTTCAATGGTGCAAAGATTTCATCCTTAAAATGCAAATATGACATATCCTAAATAATTTTTTTTGAAATATAAGTCTCTGTTTAATTAGTCAGTGTAAGAGCTGACTCTCTTGGAGGCCATCAAATGGGAGAACGAACACACTTAATTTAGCACTCATTTATTACAGGCTATTAGGTGGCACAGCTCGATTCCGTTAAGGATTATTCCAGACTCAATCACCATGGGCCAAATTCAACCCTTGGTAAGTACTGACCACAACAGTTAAACCAGGAGTGAATTTGACACTGTGGTATCAAAGCATATTAACAAAAGCTTGTCAGTTGAGGAGAAAAGGCAAAAATGGCCTAAGTTGGCAGATTGGAAAGTTGAGACTTAAAGAGGAAAATAAGTGGAAAATCTGATGTAGGAGAACGAAGAAACTGAGAGCTTGTCTACATGGTGTGTTTCAAACGGGACCACCAGCAGGGTCCATACAGCCCAGACAGTGCAGGGCACACTAGTGTGCACTAGAATTTACACCTCTGTGGCACACATTAATGAACCATGTGGAGAAGCCCTCAGACCAGCTTTACATTATACCTCTAAATTACAGTGAGATCTTGTAATTGAAAACATATGCTGGGGCTGGGTTTAGAATGTCTGGTGCAGCATGGGAGGCTAGATTGTAGTGGTTCAAATGGGATGAGTTTTCATGCATGTTTCACTGGAAAATGAGATTTAAGATTCTTCTTCACTTCAAGGAACGGATGCTAAGCAAAGCCTCTCCTCTCCTCAATGCCTTGGAAGGCACAGACATTAGTAAGCTTTTTGGAGGTCTAGCGTAGGAAGTCAAAGGCCCGGAACTCTGCCTCTGTGTGGTTACAAATATAGGCATTTAGGCAGTGCCAGTGGGCAGCAGCAGTTTTCACTTTAGAGGACAGAAATGAATAGCAACTGTTTTGTGCCAGATGCATACATGTCTGCAGGAGTGCCCCTTCTACCTCATGAGGCCACTTGTTTAGTGTTCCCCAAGGCCAGCTGAAGTGAAGGGGCAGCTAAAGTCTATTGAAATGAAGAAACCCTACATTCAGTTTCTCACTTGAACAGTGACTCATTGTGTGACCTTCATCAAGAAACGAATCCTTCATTTACCTCAGTTTCCCCATCTGTAAAAACTGGGGAAAGACATAGTGACACACCCTGGGAAGTTCTTTGTGGTTTACAGATGAAAAGCAATATTTACAAAGTTTAAAATACATATTTCCCTTATGCACCTTGTTTTAAAGGAGCACCTGATTTTTCTTGTATTTCAGTTACACGAAGGCACCTCTAGAAAGCATCTATATAGCTGGCTCCCAGTGCCCAAAACATTTGAATTGTTATAGTTAGTGTTACAGTCGAGCTTTTAATTTTATGTTAACTCACAACCAACACAAATAATATAACTAAAATGGAAATGAAAAGAAAAGAAAATTCACCCAATATAAGGTAAAAGTGAGGGGAAAAACAAGAGAAAAAAGAGAAGAAAAAAGCAATTAAAATATAAATACATTTAATCAAATGCTGCCATGATATGACAGAAGTGGTTATGCTACTGTTCACAAAACTATGAGCATGAGAGGCTTGCATATACGGGAAAGGTATGGTAACCTTTAAATATGTGTTGTGCATAAGATCTTTACTGTGCAATTTGCAACTGGTGGTTCAGCAGCTGCATTCCAAATTACAGACTTGAGATGAATCCATTTTTAACAAACGTAATAAACTTTGAGCTTCAAATCTCGTTTGCTAAAGTCCACTGCAAACAGCATGAGAAATGATTTCCAAATGCATCAAGAGTCCCACAGCACTTGTGAATAATGACAATTGCTATTTATTAGAAATGGGGTACCCCAAGAGTGTGGGTCTGAATTCCCTTGAAATTTGGGGAAATATGAATCTGGTACCAAACTTTGTGGTTTGGGCCCATCTCTACTATATATTCAGAATATAAAAGGAAATATGCATTTTCCCTCACAATGCTTTATGTCAGAGAAATTGATAAAAACATGCATTAAGTCCAAGAAATCATGGTCCGGATTTACCACTGTGTTACTCCAATTTTATGTTGATGTAATGCCACTGAAATCTTTATTTATAAACTGTTTTATTAGTTCTTGAAAGGAAGAGATGCAAGGAATGATCACATTAAATGAACAATTTGATCTATTTATCATCAGAATACAGACATTTCTAAACAGGATAGTTCAAATAAATACTTATCTACTTCTTACACTCCCATCATCTTGGTACTTGAGCGTCAGAGAATAGAAAATGTAGACATAAGAATGAAGTTATGCAGTTCAGAGAAGGTGAACAAAAAACTAATAAACAGTGAGTTTCAGAATAAAATGCAGAGAGGAGAAGGAGATAACCTGGGGCCTGATTTTCAGAGATAATCTGAAGTTAATGGAAATGGCAGGTGCTCAGTGCCTCTGAATATAAGGCCTTTGGTGCACAGGAGGTGGGAGACCACTCTAAGGATGAAGCCAGGAAGGGGAGGAGATAAAAGGAAAAGTTGGGAGAGAGACACAGGAATATAAAAAGTGAGAAAGGTATTATAGATCCACCTTCATACCTCTGATCACCTCCCAAATGCCTTGTTTGTCATTGAACGCTGTGGGTATGCTGTGTATATATGCCACATGCAGAAGTGGGAATGACATAACACTGTTGGCCGGTTGGCATTATCTGATATGTGCTATAATTTCCAGGATTATCACTGTCTTCCTTGCTGTGGATTACTACTTTTAATATGCTGCTCTTCTCTAGTCCCTTCCATCCGAAGAGCTCAAAGTGCTTTACAACATTAATATGTGCGGGAGGAAAGTATTGTTATTTCTATTTGAGAGAGATCGGCACAGAGAGGTTAAAATGACTTGGCCAACAACACACAGAAAATCAGTAGTAGAGGACTAGAACACAGGTTTCGTGAGTCCCTTTGGTATCTTAATTCAGTGCCTGAGCCTATAAAACTCTTTCCTACAATGGAAATTATATTAATGAAAGTAGTGGTCACATGACTCCAACTTCCTTTACATAATTCAAAACTATCAATGCCATCCTGCCATCTATATTCTCTAGGGCTTGTGAGAGAAGAACAGTAATGCTCTGTGACCAGCCTGATTGCTCCTTATATTCTATTCTATTCAGGTTCTTATATAATGCCCCCAGTCACCTGATGGGCAATAAATCTTTCCCGCAGGCATAGATTGCTGCTGCCCCAAGTTTAAGTTTGAAGCTTGAAACATAGTTCACAAGAGTCATTGTGAGCCTTTAAAGCCATGGCTGTGGCTGTATCTAAATGTGACACTCACTCACCTCTGTTTAAGAAGCTGTTTGTTGTCCTCGATGGTTATGCTGTCCACATAATCCCTCTTGAAAATTTCAAAAGCCTCCTGACGTCCAAGTGACATTTCTCCTCCTGATCCTGCCCACAAAATAAGACAGAACTGGCTCAGTGGCAGCTGAAGATAGTTCACATTTGCTTTATTACTGTTGCAGACAAATATTACAGCAAGCCAGCATACAAGTCCTTTAGCAATCAACAGTCAGTAACCAGACTCCAGCTTCCGCCAAGAAAAATGGTATTTTGGAAGCAGGTAAATCTTTTACTGACAAATTTCATTGATTTACTTCATGTGGGCATCTTCAAACCTGAATTCTTAATTTTTCAAAATTATTTTAATGCTGCCTTAAATAAAACCAGAGTCTAAAAAAAATCTAAGCATGGCAAACAATGGCAAGTGAAAACACTGGTATTTTCATAATGGCAAATTGCAAATTTTTCTGCGTTCCTCTTTCATCCCCCATTGCTGGTTTCCAGTTACCATTACTATGCAATGCCACAGAGCACGTTATGTCACATTTTAGCGCAAAGACCACACACTGAATATTTTCAGTTCACATGTGGAGAGAGACTTTGGGCTTTATTTAACTGTACATAAACGTTAACTTCCTTCAGTGACAGGTCAGGTACTGAACACACAGAAATGGGCTGAATCCTGCACAGCACAGTTGCACTATTGAGTATATAAGTGTAAGGAGAAAAGAGAGGAGGACACAAAACACCAGAAAACTATGCATGATAGCGTGATGCCTTGTCTCTGCAGACATGCACATTCTCTGCCTTTGCTCTAACACTTTGTCCCCCTTTTTTGTATATGTCCTACGCTTTCATGAATAAGAAAGCAGGAACACAAGAGGGTTGAGACTTACTACACTACTTGCCACACACTATTTGCCCCTAAGCATAGCTCCAATTACACGTGTATCTGAATACAATAACCATGCTCCCCTGTCTGTCCATCAGAGGGATCAATACGAATTTAGCATCCAAAGCTGATTTCTTTATAAACACTATGGAAAAGTCTCATATAGAAACTGCAAATCTGCCATAGTAGCCAGCTATTACACATTAGCTCTCAGTGCTAATTGGCCCACAGCTCCCTATAAGCAGTTACTGAGCTTGGTATCACCTATTTAGAAATTCAAAGTTTTAAGGTGATTCCAAGCTGACATAATTATCTTATGTTTATTTATTTATGTGTCAATAAATACTAATGAAGACAGGGTGAGATTCCCAGTGAAGCACATGAGAACTGTGCAGGGAATGGAGGTGAAGTGGAGGGGATGGAATCCAGCACCCACACTGTGGGAAAGACACAGATTAGCTAAGCAACCTCTACATCGCTACTAATCCATCCTCTAGGTAGGAACAGGGGCTACAAGCCCTATACATTCCCTACGGGGAGGCTTGTAGCCACTTGATACTCTTCACTTGTGTCTTTTCTCTGGCCCATCCTCAATTCCTCCTCCTTAGTGGGTCATACAGAGCTAGCATGAAGCCCAACTCTCTTACGTATAGAAGATGTGGAGCCTTCTGGAATGCCTGTTCCAAATACCATCCAATGAAGTATGGAAGTTCTGCTGCATAGCAGTCTTTCAGAACACCTATGATACTGGGTTAATATCACCTATTATATATACACATGTAAAATATCATGGCTGCATGCTTTGTTAGTTACTTTGATTTAAATGTAAGGGAGATGGACATCATTGAAACTTAAGTCTGAACAGATCTTGAGACAAGCTGAATTAAGTGTATTTGAACCCAGCCCAGCTTGCATGGAAAACCTTTGTATTAAAATTAGCTGGCCCTTATTCTGATACCCCTAATCATGCTGAGTATACCTTATTCCATGATTACTGCCTGCAGACCGAGGCGCTATTTAGCATGAGAGAAGGTAACAGCATCTACCTCTCAGTGATGAACAACCAGGACTAGGGTGACCAAATGTCCTGATTTTATTGGGACAGTCCTGATATTTGGGGCTTTGTCTTATATAGGCGTCTATTGCCCCCTTGTCTTGATTTTTCACACTTGCTGTCTGGTCACCCTAACCGGGACAACAAGTAAAAAAATAAAGTTTTCACTAGAAGTATACTCCAAAATATTGTCTTAAGTTTTAATCAACATTAACAGCACATCTGCTGCTAATTTAAAAATTTGCCTTGAAAAAATAGCCCCAGAAGGAACATCTGAATGGCAAAGCATGCAGAAATGCACCACCTTTTTCAAAAAGAGAAGTTAAAACGGAGAGACTCAGTGCAATCGACACATCTGTACAGCCCAAGTGAGCAGAAGGGGATACAAAGGGATATTTTGTATGATAGTGACCTGAAATGATTGCTCCTCTTTCATGTCTGCCTTGAAGCAGCAGTTTAGTTTTACAAGTGAGATTTTATATTGTTTTCTTCCCATCGCCAGCACTAAATCTAACCTGCAACCTGAACTGGATGCTAGATCTGCTCTTTTTTTGTGCGTGTGTGTGTGTGCAGAGCTTCAGTGTGCTTGAGTTAGGCGCAGCAAGCCTCCATGACATGCACAGCTGAGTCCAAGAAAAACAATGCCACATCCTTACTGTTGGGTACTGCTACAACCTAAGGACCTCAGTCCCTCTTGCAACACCCCCATCATTGCTCCAGATTGTATACCCACCCCATCACTGCCAAACTCACATGAAAAGAATCATCATGGTCACCTGGACTCTTAAACAGAGCTGATTTGCAGGAAAACTGTCTTATTAGACAATCTCTTTTAACATAAGTGAAAACTAGTTGCCCAGGATTCTTGGGAAGATCAAAATTTCTGGTTTATTGATTATTCTGCCATAATAAAATACAGAAATATATTCAACAGTAAATAATTGTATTCTGAAAATGGTGTCCAAAGAGAACTATTAGGAGATGGGACAAGCCATTAAGGCTTGGACAGAAAAACCAGGAGTGTAGGAAATAAGTGTCTAGACATAATGCAAGCAGAAGACAGTCTGCAGAAAAATGCTGGGCCTGAGGAGAATGATGGAAAGACTTTTGGAGGCAGGGAAGTGAGGGAAATACAGCAGAGTCAGCAGAAGAAATCAAGAAACTGCAAAGAACATGGGGAGCTTGATGGGCTGGTAGAAAGATATTATTCCCTCATGGCTGAGCTTTTGTTCTATTCAGTAATGAAGATGAATATGGTTTCCAAGTGGACTCCTTTTCCCACTCCTGATTCTGTGTCTTCTTCCATGCTACCTGTGATACTCGGAATGAACTCCAATTTCACTAAGCAGTCTCCCACTCTACTTTCACTTCCATGAGGAAAAGAACCCGATCATTGCTGGTATGGTATCCCTGTTCGAGATTGCAGACTGCATAAGGCATTGCTTTCTGTTTTGTAGATTTTTCCCTGATGTAAAGTGGTATGTACGTCTATATCAATATGTTTGCAATATTGTTGTAACCACATCGATCCCACAATATTAAAGAGACAAGGTGGGTGAGGTAATATTTTTTATTGGACCAGCTTCTGTTGGCTGAAAGAGACAAGCTTTTGAGCTACAAAGAGGTCAGTGCAGCTCATCAGCTTGCCTCTTTCACCAACAGAAAGTGGTCCAATAAAAGATATTCCCTCACCCATCTTGTCTCTCTATAGCACAATGCATAATAACAATACTAATAAAAACATAACTGGGAGAAAAAGCAGTCCATAATGGTAAACTATTGCTGACAAGTTAACTAAACTGCTCAGTTGTAACTACTGATGATGTGGAAAACAAGTTCTTTTACTGTTACTAGACCAGTTGTTCTCAACCTTTTTTCATACTATGACCCGATATTTTCCCTTAGAACTATAAAGAAAGGGAGGGTGGTCACAACTCACAGGTTGAGAACCTCTGTACCTATGTTGAACAAATCATTACAATGCCAATGGGAGTTATGCAGTGAAAGCAACAAAAACAGGGGTTGAGATTATCCCACAAGGGTCTAAAATTTGCCCTTAGATATCTCCATGTAATTCCACTGAGAAAGTTCCATTGACTAAGGACAGAATTTGGTTCAGGGGTTTTTACATAAACCATCTAATCTGTATGATTTAGACTTGATGTTTTACACTTGGAGATGGGCCTAAGCCCTACAGCTGAGGTTCACAGCTCATACACATTTTTTATTAGCAAGAAAATCATACATTCCTCCGAAATTTGGGGAAGTTCAGACTTGGGTCCAGATTTCAAATTCCAAAGATTGGGGGTGTACGAGTCCACGGTTTTGGTTCTGCTCATTACTGTTCCAGATCTGGAATTTGGATTTGGGGTGTTGGTTCTGGCCCATCTACATTTCTGATGCAATCCAATTACATGTTTGGTACATAAATACAAATTCTTTCAGCCAAAGAGGTTCCCCTCCTTAAGAGTGCAACATGAAACAAGAACTGAATTAAGCAAGAACTGAAAATTTTGCTGTATGCTAGTTCATCCTGGGACAAATCCTTGAAGTCAATGGTAGTCCTTCCTCAAAACAGACTGAATAAAATTGAGTAAGGCCTCAGGTGCTGGTTCATTATCTCTTGAAATGATGCCAAACAATAAAAATGATTCTAGCACTCAGCCACGTCTATATAAGTCAGCGTTCTACAAATACTGTTAGTCAATAAAGCCTTATTCAGATGACATAAATCCAGTTTTGCCAATCAGGAAACTAATTTAAAGATCAAAGTTTCTTTATGCTATGACGACATATATCAAATGCTACTCACAGCACTACTAAACAGCAAGTACTTGGCCCCGTGGTCAAATAAAATATGGATCACAACCTCCAGTGGGGGAGATGTTTTAAAATAATGCGCAAGTCATCATCAGTGCTAATACCAACGGGACACAGCCTCCTTGCAAATCGAGCACCACCCAGATCAATCTCTGGCAAGGTGCTTAAGGTGGTTTGGTTGTAAATTCAGTTTATATTTATCGCTGGCAATCTTCTTGTGTCACCAAAGCTTTTCATTCCCACCTAATCACTTGCCATGTAACAGCATTCCTTGATACACATGCTTCAGAAATTTGTTAGTTTTCTGTTCTAATAATTTCCATACCAAGGAAGCAGCTGAAATTGAACCAGTGCTGATGGAGATGGCTGCTGGGTTCAGCTTCTTAAATCCTCATTTCTGATCTTGTCCTGCCACTTGTTTTTGATATGGAGCAGTTGATGAAGACTATGAGAACTGAAAATATCAATCCAGTGTTCTTCAGTCTGCATCAGTGCCCACAGTGTCATAGATGGTGCTGGAGGATGTTCAAAAGATGTGGATGCTTGTAAAGCAGCAGCAGCAGCCATGTCTTGGGCTGTTCAGTTGGTCTCCAGCTTGCTGTGAAGCAGTGGATCTACAGAACCACAGTTACACCAACTTTGTAAATGTGGGCATTCTGGTGCCCATGTGCTAAGAGCAAAATGAGCTGCCAGCCTTATTCATGTTGACTGGTATCCATTGCGACTATTTAAAGAGTAAGTGTGAGTAGGTGTGTGAGTAAAGTTAACAGAGTTGAATGCCTAGTTAATGGCCAAAATTTCTAAATATGGACGATAAAGTTAGGCTTCTAAATCTGTATTTAGGCATCTACATAAGCAGCCTGACTTGCAAAGGTGCTGAATGCTAATAAATCCTTTTGAAGCCAGTTTTAAGGGCTCAGGTTTGAAAATGTGGTTTTGAAATGTTTAATTTCTTTCAGTGTTGCCTTATAGGACTGTAAAGATTGTCAGAATTAGGAAGGCAACTTCAAGAAGCAACAGAGAAGCACATTAGGGTGCTGAGTCATATCCACCAGCTTTAAAACGAAAAGGAGAAGTTTATGTTCTATAATCACAACAGAAGGAGCTTCATAAAACTGAATTTGTGAATTCAACAGAAAACATTTACAGGCCCCTTTAGCTAATTTGGAAGGTTTGCTAAATGACAACATGGATAGATGTTGTGGAATTGAGTGAATGAGATGCAATGAAATTATCTACTGCCCCAGGGGAACTTGCTTTTAAATCTAGCACAACAGAAAAAAGTTTTCAATTTAGATACTAAATAATGTGCCTTCATCATATGCTTAAACAACAGTTTATAGTTTTAAGACCTCTCTCCTAGGCTGGAAACAAAATAAATAAGAAAAACAAAACATTCACCCCAATAAAACAAAAAAAAAACCCACCACCAAAGAAAACAAACAAAAAACCACAACAGGCTTTTCCCCATTGCTATCACATGTAATATTTTATGGTGTAATAGGATATCCATATTTTTTACTTACAAGTTAAAATTAACAATTCTATTTCCGTATTTGTATAACACCTACTATGATGGCATGTTGGTCCATGATTAGGGCTCCTAGGTGCTACAACAATACAAATAATATGGTAATAGAATTAATAATAATAAAAAAAATAATAAAAGTGATTTCAATTTAATTTTCAGGTCACAGGCAGGAGAAAAGAAATTTAGAATGGATATCTGTAACTCTCCTCCACTGCTTTTGCAGTATGCTACGTAACAGAATGGCAGTGTTTGTTTGAAACCTCCCACCTGGTCATCAGGTATTGATTGTGCTAGGAGAAATTGAAGTGGGTTCTGCAGACTCTCTGAATCAGGCTGCTTATTATCCAGCCTGGATATGAAAGAGATGGAAGTGATTCTCTGGGGAGAGAGGTTCTTGGGTGTAGGCTAAGCCATCCTGATGGAGGAACCCTAGGAGCAGCCAAGACTGGGGATAAAGTTTGAATGTATGTTGTTGTTAATTTGTTAAGAAAGGCAAACTCCAGGAAGAGGGTGAGTTTCTGATTCTTCATATGCATTTATTGTGGACTTTGGTTTAGAGAAGGTTGAGAAAGGCATCTGCTCATGCATCCCTTTTGGAAATTGGGCGAAAAGTATATTTTGAGCCTAAATCTTGCCATTTTTACCTATTGCCCAATCCTTGAAGTCAATGATTGCCAAAGTTTTCACTGGTTTCACTGAGTTTTCACTGAGATTAATAAAACCATAATTTGCCTTTGATTCAGGCAAAACACACATTGTAGGGAACATGGGCGCTGCCTGAGTAAGGATTACAGGAAGGGGCCCACTTCAAATCATTAAACTTCCTTCTGGAGACAGTTCAAGTGATGGATCTGTTCTTGCCATTACACATTTACACTTATCAAATACCAACAAAGGAACTATGGCCACTTTTCAAAGTATGCTGAAGACAATTTGAAATGTCTTTTATAGTCAAACAGAAAGTGTTAGACATGTTTGCACATAATGTTAGACATGTTTGCATGTAAGCATAATTCATTGCATTGCCACAAGGATCCCTTGGATATTATCATGTTTATCTGCTTAGCATGCAAAATAGTAAAGGTTTTACTGAGCTGGAGAATAATGAACCAATAAAAAATAAATACTTTATAAAACAAAAAACTAGCAGAAATATTCCCCTGATGTAAATCTCAGCTCGCTTCTGCATGAAGAGCATGTGTAATACATCTGGTTACCTTCACTGGGCTACACTTCAAAAACAGGAAAGACATGAACCATGGTACTCCGGAAGTGGTATACAGCAGAACATGGAGTCTTTATTAAAGTTAAAAGCATCAAATGACAGTGCCCAGACACAATGAGCTGAATGAAACTCGGGCACAATCTAATTTCACTGACACCATTGGCATTTAATCTGCTTATATGTGATGATAATTTCAGAGTGGGGGGAAAAAAGATCAGCTTCTTTAGATTGTGATCACATATATTCTGGTATAGCAGTTTTGATACAAATGGCTCCAAAGCACTTCACAAATGGATGAAAGTCTTCCCTTTGCAGAAGGCCAGCACAAGGCCTATGCATAACTGAAATCCAACTTAAACCCTCAAAATAGGCTTTCAGTGGGATGTAAGTGGGGCATAGGCCTTTGCACTGGGGTGCATTACACTCAGACAAAACTGATTGTACAATCCAAAGTCTTTAGTATATATAAGAATCATTAAACCCACCATCAAAGTGAAGCCACCTCAGAATGAAACAGTGCAGCTATTTGTCAGCAGACGACACTAAAGTATATAACATCCAAGAAGTGAAGAATAAATACAATTTCTAATGGAAAAATTTGTGTGAACAGCATGTGATTACCCAAGCTGGAATCTGGCCAAGGTTACCAGAATTAAAGAGACACCAGTTAAATGAGCAACAAAAATTAGGTTTTGTAAAAATAAGCTTTTACAAAGATTAAGATCAATAGAAATGCTTCAATGAAAATTGTTTACAAAAACTCCAGCAGAAACATTTTTAAAAAAAACAATGAGTATTCCTTCAGAGGGATTGTAATCCAAATATTGTAGTGATTATGAACCCGAAAGTTGAATTGACCACAAACTGACTTTAAAGTAAAGCAAAACTGACTAACCTCTTTTCATTTTCCAAGATGAGAGTGTTGTAAAAAAGTAAACAAACAGCATTCACAGTGAAAAGCGTATTTGATCTTTTAAAAATTCCTTCAGTTTTATTAATCTAAGTCATTGCTAAGGGAATTTATTTTAGAAACTAATCAGACAATACCTCTTTAACATCCTAACACAACTCTTGCAACAAAGATCACATAATTCTTAATGTCCACAGAGGGCCAGGACTTCAGTTTTATGTATCATCTAAATGCTGGCACCTCTACTAGCATAGTGCTCCTTAACATCACCCCAAGATAGTAATTTAGTATCAGCCCTGAAAGACAAGTGTTATGAAGACAATTCAGCTCTTTGTCTCAGTTTCCCCACCTGGAAAACGGGCATATTAGTTTGTCTACCTCACAGATGTATTATAAAAATTAGTTTTTAAAGCACAATAATAAGAAGTGCTATATAAATGTTAAGTGTTTTTAATAACTAATGAATCATCAAAACTACTTCCTGGCAGAACCCTACATTTTTCCCTAGGGGCCTTTGATCCAAGGACTACCTTGGTCTGACTGTGATTAGCTTATGTGATCTGTCAAGTTCACAGCTTGAAGTGGTATGGCTGCAAGATGCTACTGAATATCTGTTCTAACATCAAGGATTTACAGTGTGGCTACAGTTAATATATAATGTTGTCTAGCTATGCTTTCATGTTTTCTTTAAAGAGCCAAGGGATAGCATAGCTCCCAAATTTGAGGTGGGGGTGGAGGGACAGTAAGGGCATAGAATCTGAGAATCAAAAAACCACTTACCATAAAAAAAACGTTTGCAGATGTCAACAGTGAAGTAGGGTATTTGTTGGTACACACAAGTTTGGCCAAACCATGTTTCTTATGTTCTGATATAACTATTACTAAGGAAACATTTTACCTCTCATGCATCAGAGTTTGCATGGTTCAAAGGAGTTAAATGAAAGACTCAGACTAAGCCCTTCATCTATTATCTGCTGATCAATTACTTGATCAAGGCTGCCTATGAGTTTACACACTTGCCTTCACACACACACACACACACACACACACACACACACTAAAAGACAGCCCTTAATTAGTAGGTACACAGAGAAAGACTGAGTTGGGCTAAAGCATGGCAGGCTTGGCAGAGGCTCAGGGGAGTGCATACAAAGGAAAATCTGAAGTCAAACCCACAAGAACTTTAGGAGACCCACCCAATGGTGCTACCACATCTAAATAAATAAAAAGGATTCATGTTTGCCTGTGCCAGAAATCACACATTTCACATAGCTTCTGACAAACAGGATCTATATCACACACCACGTTGCTCAGTTTATATTAAGGGCTGGACATTAAAAACAGGTTGTGTTTTTTTCCTTCTTAGTAACAGAGTCTAAGTCTGCTTTGCTCCACTGTTGATGCTGTTGCAAAGTTTTTGCTGGAGCAGAATAAGAGAGAGCTAATGTGTAAGACCAGTGTATTCAGACCCTGTGAAACTAATCCTTATGTGCAGCCAGATGCAGGTGCACTTAAAGATATGGTAGCAACCCAAGTTATTTTCCAAATTGTCTTGCAAGACTTAGCAACGTAAATCAATCTTATTCAATGGTGTTACTATGTAAATTCTCAGGAGTTATTGCAGCCCAACTCAGAAATTAGCTTGCACAATATTTGTATTTGGTGGTAGGGCCAGATTCAGGGCTCCTTGACTACCGTTCAGGTAGCGTAGCATCATCAAGGAAAAAAAAGTTTGCGTCGTAATGTAAACCTCATTTTGAGGGCTTGCTGATTATCGTCCATTAAAAATAATGATTTAATATTTATATAATGGCATACCCAGAGGCTCCAATAAAGACTGAAGCCCCACTCTCCATCCTGTGAAGAGCTTTCAGTCTTAAGAAACAGGGTGCAACTGAAAAAGATGAGAACTTGTGGAAATCCCATCCTCATTACTACACTGGCTCATACAGTCTCTAGTGCAAGAGGGAACTGGTCACCTATCTATGGGACTCTTTTGTTACTCAGATAAGAGACACAGTAAATGGAAAAAGCAGTTGTATGTCTACTGTTCTGGCAAAAGAACAATATATTCTACTCAAAAGGAATAAAAGAAGGAAGACACACAAAATTAATTCCTACTTAGATGTCTATTCCCTGAACAATGAGCTGGCAGACAGTGTCCCACACCACTGAAAACCAACACCATGCCTCAGCTAGTGAGAGGAACAATAGTGTATCACAGTCAATTTTTCCAAATGCAAACTGAGTCTTCCACCTCATCTGCTTCTGAAACTAAGTCTAACATCAGCCATACATGTACTTCTCCAATGAGACCCAGAAAAGGTTAAAGCTGGAGCTCTTTTCAGTTTATTCTGACCTGTTTCCATTCAACTATATTTTTGGGCTTTAATGTTCAAGCTACATCATAACTGCTGATCTGACACATTCATCCTTTGCATGGTACTGGGCCTATTCAATACTGGACCTTCTTACTTAACTTACAAGAATGCCAATCAGAGATGCATGTGGGTGTGGCTTTATATCATCTGGATGTAAGACTCTTTCTTCTCTAGTAGCAGACCTATACTTAAACCTATATCACACGTGATCATAGAATCATAGAATATCAGGGTTGGAAGGGACCTCAGGAGGTCATCTAGTCCAACCCCCTGCTCAAAGCAGGACCAATCCCCAATTAAATCATCCCAGCCAGGGCTTTGATGTAGATGAACACTGCGTTTTTTTCTTAACATGGCAATGATGGGATTTTTACCATTACAACTGCAGCTGAAAGGCTTAATTTGAGTTTATACCTTACCTCTCAGACCATGAACAGCAGAATTGTAGAGAATATCACACAAGGGAAATGCTGTGCTTCACAAAATAGGTGACTGCTGAAGTAGTTTAAGACTGTTCTCTCTGAATATAATTAACATTAATTTAAAAGAAGGTTGTTTGCTGGTCAGCTGGACCATCTATCACCTTGTATTAGACTACATACCGTTAGAAGAATGGAAGACAGCAAAGCAGTACGATAAAAGTTTAAAATTCCTATAATCAATTAAATAAATATAGACGTTTTGACATTCTGCATATATTTTGTCATGTTTAAGTAATGAACACTGCCTTTAAATACTTGCATGACAAATGAGGCTAATCTCCTGCCTTTCCACATAATATCTCTCTCGATCCCTGGAAGATTACTCTGAATGATGGGGTAAGAGTATTTCAGAAGCCCTACAAAATGACTGCCTGCATCAATGAAGTCATGACAGATTGGATCAGAGACAAGTTAAGTTTTTCCCCAGAGACAGCTGCATGAATCTGCATGTATTTTTGGGGCCTGGAGAGCCGGCTTCAACACCAGTCTTGCCGGTAACACTAGAAACCACAGAAAGGCGTATTTAGTCTTCAGAGAAGTTTGGAGTCTAACAGAGGAAAAATGACTTGTTATAAATATGTATTTGGGTTTGGAAACTCACTGTACTTTAAATTCCAAATTATTTCTGTTCTCACAATTTTGTTTTGCAACAGCTCTTTTCTTTATTAAGGTCATTGAGATCTTCTGCAGTGAAATGCTATATGTCCTGCACCTCAGGTAGACAAGTAAAGACAGCTTGGAGGACATACTGTACGTGTGCTGACAGCAGCACATAAAGCTTTCTGTAGGAGATTCTACTGTCTCTGCGGAGTTAAGAGTAGATGTAGAAAATACAGACATGAGATACCACATTTTTGTGTGGGAGCAGGAAACAAGAGGCCAAATTAGACTGGAAAGAACTGGATGCACCCATTGATGTCAATGGAAATCTCATCTCCTTATGCTATAGCTGAACATGACCCAGAGTTGCCATGAATGAGTCTTCAGATGAGCATTTAGATATATTTAGGTCAAATTCAGCCTAGGCGTGCGTGATAAATTCACTGACTTCAAAGATTTACTGCGTCCTTTCAGGTAGGCTGAATTAGTCCTGCTTCCTTTTGGCTGTGGAAAAACAATGGTCAAGAGACTAGGAAAACCCAATGCCAGAGAATTAACTTTGGCCTTTGGTTTGTTGAAGCATTAGTTCATTTGTTGAAGCAGGAGTTAGCCTCTGAGAAGAAAGTTGATTAGCTATTAATATAAACATCAGAAGGCCTGCTTTTCAGAGGCTCCAGCCACCCATAGATTCAGCTGAAGTCAATGGGAGCAGTAGGTGCACAATAATTCTGAAAAGCAGACCTATCACCTACTAGAGGCTTAATCCTGCAAGGTGCTGAGTGCCTACTGCTTGGCACTGAGCATTCTCTATTGCCATTGAAGTAAATGGGGATTGAGCGCACTGAGGGACTTAGGTGTGGTAATGTTTAGTGTAACTTTTAGGTGCCCCACCACCCAATGGAATCCTCAGCCCCAAACTGTGTGTCCAGACTTTCTCTACAATGCCCAAGGAGAGTTAGGCACCTAAGAAAGGGATTCACAGAAACCAGCAAGTTGAGTGGGGAGCTGCCTAAACCAAGGAAAGAGGGGTGGCCTAAGTTGCACCCCTCAAATGTACCTTACTCCTGATGGAGGTTAGCCGTGAACTCAGGGGCTGAGCTGCTTGGTTTCATCAGGGCATAATTGGCTTTGTGAATGCCCAACAGCAGAAACTAAGGTGCCTTGGGAATTTAGGCACTTCCAGGGTTAGTGGGCTTTTGAGGAGTAGGGCTTTTGACGATCTTGGTGGCTCCTAAATGTTGGACTTTTACAGCTAAAATGGCAGTAAGGCCATCCCTTTGTGGATGTAGCCCTTAGTGCCTCATAAAATGAGCTCAGCACCTTGCATTATCAAGTTTTTTCAGTACTTGGAAAGCAACCACATACCTGGCTCTTCTATCTAAAAAGGATATGAAATGGGAGCTATAATAAAAATAGGGGACAAGATGACAACAAATCAACAAAGTGAACATGGATTGTACCTTTGACTGTATAAAAGAAGTATCCAAACTGGGTAACTGCTGTCCTGAATTTGCCACTATATCAAATCCCAGTCTAACTATTCTTATACAACTTTTAGCTGTCTTGGCATAGGCCTCCCTCAGCTGCTCAAGAACTTTCCATCCTTCTTTTTTTACCCTCTTTTGGCCAGCTATCTTGAAAGCAGTAATCTGTTCCCCTGACAAAAGGAATTTTAAAGAGAACGCAAAAGACTTTGGTATGTTGTCAAAAATAAATGGATTCTGAATGTTATAGACATCGCTTTTATCCCTCATCTTCACCCTGTTACTAACAACCCATTCTTGAACAAGTGTGCGCTGTACTCACCCACATATAATTAGGATTCATGGTGCTCTCACCATCTGACAGAAGCCAGCTGAACTTTAAGCAAACAGTTTCAATTTGTTAGCAAACTGTTTGATGAACCCTGACACACCTACTTTTTTTTTTTTAAAGAACATCTTTATTAAAAGAACACAATTTGCTAAAAGAGAACAGGATGAACTATTCTTTCCAGAACATATGGACAAAAATGTAATCCAATCCTACTTACAGCCAAGAAAGAAAGGTATCGACATACTACATTTTAAACATGGGATTACAAAACACATCAACACACTGTACTTTTATATTATACAAATAAAATCTTAAGATCTATAGAATTCTGCAGCTAAAAATTAATTTTAATTTGAACATACTGAAGATACCATAGAAGATTCAATTCAGGTACTTGGCTTTATGTCACAACCATGAGCAAATCTTCTTTCTAGCATAAGAAGTTCCAACTCCATGGCAATCATTTCTGATTGATCAAAATGTAAAGTGTTTTAAATAGTAACAACCCTTGTGATAAACAAAACACAAAATGGCTGGTCAAATGTCTTGCATAGCTTTCAGCAATTTGGAGACCTTTGGGGCGCATCTGAAACCTGTGACTTAAAGGAAGTTGCGAATTATTCCTATTCAAAGTTGCTTCATTGTTCTTTGGGCAGGAGAGAATGAAGTAGTTTTTCCCTTTCTTTTTAAACTATTTTAAGATCTTCCTTCCCACCCTGCCCCCCAACTGAAATCGTTGTTTGCATGGTGACACCACCTGGTACCCTTATTGACTACATATTAAACTTGTATACACTAAGCAAACATTTTCATTTAACTTATCACTTACTATGTGTTTTGTGTCTTACTGCAGTATTGTACTATGTAAAATAATGCATATAATGTAACAGTTTGATAAATCATAAATGTATGTGATTATCTTTCAAACAGGTAAAACAACTTCCTAATCTGGATTAGGGAAAAATGTTATTTACAAAGTTTAGCAATCTAGGAACTGATCCTACAACCAGATCTGCCTTCAGTGGGGCTCCCCATGTGCATGGGGGTCCATAGTAGCAAATCTGATACAGAATCAGGGCCTTATTTGTCATGTCCCATACTCCTTATGGAACTTCAGAATGCAGCACTGAGACTTAAGAAATGGGTTCCACTGAAATCAACACCCCACAACGCGATCAAAAAGACCATGTTTATGGCATATATTATTTTGGGTTTATTCTTCCTAAGATACATGTTTGCAAGTCTTAACTCAAGATTTTTGGAGTCACACAGATAGATGTATGACTATAACCATTGTGATGCCAGAGTTTCTACTTGTTAGAGCAGGGCACTGAGAGTCCAGAGACTTGAGTTCTACTATTGATTCACTGTGTGACCCCATGGCAAGTAGTTTTATCTTTCTATGCTTTAGTTTCTACATCTGTAATAGAGGAATAATAATTCACTTTTCAGTTGTTTGGATCTGATGAATGATATAAGTGCAAAGTATTGTTTGTATTAATAGGATGCTTTAAAGTCACCACACTCCTTAAAGGACTAGTGGCTTTCCTGTCTATTCTGGAAACTCTTCAAACTTGGAGTTTAGCCTAGACACAATCAAGAATAAATATTCGGCTTTTTTTTGGTCCTGTGTTATCCTGGAAGTTTAATAAAAGTCATTGGTAGGATTTTTGTTGAGGAAAGCAAGCATAAAGTGCTTTTTTATATAGTGGTAATGGAAAAACAAAATATTCGTTACATCTATTAAAGAGATTGTCTACCAGACAATTTTAGAGCATCTGCATTTCCAGTATGAATTTAAAACACATTTACTTTGGCTGTACTTCATCTGAGAGATAATGGGATTTGTGTGCATATGTAACTCTGAGCCATCACTTGGAAAAAATGACCCCAAAAAGTCTCCTATCTGCTTCAGATTAGCTAATGTGTTATAGTATATATAAACTGTATAATAACTTAAGGCTTTCAGACATGATTTTCAATTGTTCCTCAGCTTGGAACAAAATTTAACTCCTTATGTGGATCCCTTTTTGATTACTACAAATTATTTACATTTGAGATGCTGACTTGGGACACAGGAAATCAGTGAAAATGCGTTATGGAGAAGAAATTCACCCCACAGAATTTAAAGCTGCTTTGTGTACAGTTTTTTTCTGCACTATGGTTTTGGTTTAGTCTTTAGTAGTCACAGTACTCTGACCTGAGATATAAAAGTGAAAGTTTGCCTCTCTTCCTAATCCAAAGCATGTAGGATGTAGTTACTCGAGTGGAGGACAGAAAGGAGGGCCCAGTGATTAGTGCTCTGCCATAGGCTTCCTGTGTGATCTTGGGCAACTAAAAGTTAGTCTTTCTATGCCTCAGTTCCCCATATGTAAAAATGTAACATAAGATAATAGCAGTTCCCTACCCTCCAGGAGTGTTGTGAAGATCAATACATTTAATATTGTGAGATGCTCAGATGGTGTGATGATGGGGGACATAAAAGTACCCAAGATAGATAGACAGCTGTACAGATCAGCCATTTTACTTGAACCTCATTCAAACTGCATTTCTCTTGTAGATACAATGCATAAAAAACTATCCCCAAAACGTGAGGGTGCAACACAATCTTTGCCTCAGAAAAATCTTGGTAGATGTTTATATGTTTATAATGCTTATCACCAAACTTTGCCTAATCCTTGCATTTATAGTTTGGTACAGAGCTAATACATTTTTATTGTCTTTGTTTTAAAAATAGTTTTAAAACAAAAACTCCTAGACATATATAACTCAGAGGAAGAGGGCGGAGGGGGCATGGAGTGGGCAGATCAATGGATCCATATTCCCTCCCACTCCCCAGTATGCTGGACACAGTTGGGCAAGTATGAGGGGGAAGTAGATTTTAGCTGCAGTCAGCTGCAGTCAGTTACTTCCCCCTTGGAGCAGAAGGGGAGCAGGGAGCAAACAGGAACTATCTGAGTGACAGTTCCATTCTGGGGCTTCTCCCGAGGCGGCACTGTGCCCTTTCCCTTACTCAGCAAGCAACTCAAACATGAGAGCTCAAGAGCAGTGCCGTACTTGGCTCTCTTGAGTTGATTAATATTTCAAAGACAGAAGCACATCCCTAAATGCAACATACTAAACTATGAACATTTAAGTGGGCAGGAAAATGAAAGATTTATTTTAGGGCTAAAGAAATACTATGGCAAAATTATGGCTCCCCTGCACAAAGGCATTAGGGGCTTGATGCAGGATCAAGCTGTAGAAGAGAGAGAAGATGCAAGGAACCCCTTTTCCTCCATTGATAGAAAGCACTCATAATTTGACTTCAAAGCACTACAAGCAGGGAGGCAGGGAAGCATTCTCTGCACTGTTCTAGGCCCCAGAGTGGGCATGGTTTTGTATAGCAGGCACTAACCCCAGATGTTCACCCTGCTAACAAACCAGCAGATGCAGAGTTGTACTAGGAAAAGAGAAAGAAACTGAGAAAGAACGAAAGACCCATGCCAAAGTAGCCACAGCCCAGTGATTAGGGCACACATCTGTAATGTGGAAGACACATCCTTGGATCTCCTACAACCCTAGTGAGTGCCCTACCCACTGGACCATAGCACCAGTCTCTCTGGTACATCAACATTTTATTATTTATACCAAGTGGAACAGTTATAACAGAAGAAAGGGCAAAAAATCCTGAAAGAGTCCATAGCATGGTGGTCAGGTCTCTCATCTGGGAGGTGGGAAACTCAGGTTTAAATCCCTGCTCCAAATCAGCTAGGGCAGGGACTTGAACATGCATTGCCCACATTCCAAGTGAGTACCCTTCCTAACTGCCTATTCTGGGTTGGGTCTCTTTCTCTGACCAGAAATTTCATCATGGAGCTGAGAAACTTTCCCACAACAGTTGCATTAAAAGCCATATATTCCCTTAAAAAGTTTCAGTTTCAACAAATTGGTACCATTTTGTTAAAAAAAATTCCTGACCAACTCTGCTCCTGACAGCATCATGCCTACTCCTGGCTGCAGCTAGCATAGTGATTGCAGGGGCGCTCACGTGAAGAGTATGCTTCATCTCCCACGCTTCCAACATGGCTCCAGCTCAAGGAGCCTTAACTTTTCTTATATAATAGTTCATTCACAATCCCTCAAGCTTACAATTACATCATGTGACAAAGGGTACTAGAATGTATTGTCAGACTCTACGTATCCATCAGACTATGCAGATAAATGGCCACGTATGCTGATTTCAGATATTGGCTCACAACAAAAATCAAACTTTTCCAATTAAAATATTTTTCTGTTCCAATATTTTAATAAACTCTCTCATGCAATGGCCTAAAAGGCATGCCTTAGTAAGAGACCCCATATATCTCCCAGTGCTCCACTGCTCCACTTGGGGGCAGCAGAACTATTCAAGCTGGAGCCAGTTTAAAAGAAGGGGGGGGGGGGTATCAGGATGCATCCCAAAAGGGGCCTTAGACTTTGGAATTCACTCTTTTCTAGGGCCAAAACTGCTTGAATCAGTTGACCTTCCAAACATGCTGCATACATTTTGGGGACTAAAGGGTGAAATATGCACAGGTATTTCTGGGTGGGGTTAGCCTAGGCTAGGCTATTATTTGGCTGTGTTCTGGGTTTTTTCCCAGTTGATATTTCCTGGGTTTAGAATGAGGGGATGCTGCTGATTTTATTGTTTTATAAGTCTATATTCAAAGATGTATCAAAGGCATCTAAGGCCCTACACAGGTGCTTTTTCTTTTCTGGTGATATTGTAAATCACTAAGAAAGGAATGGAAACTACAGGATACCCACTTACATGCTTCACAATTCCTTATATGTTAGAAGAACATCTATTGGCTTAGTTCTATCAGCAGCTGAATTATCAACTGATCCACCTCTTTGGGGTTTCTGCTTGCTACTGTCTGTTGTATTTTACATTTTGCATTGCAAATTCAATCAACAAAGACTAAACAGTAACCAAAAAACAAACCAAACAAAAAACCAACACACAAACAAACAAAAAAACACCTTCACAAATCTAAAGCAAAAGTGCAATTGAAAGTTTTCTGTATGGAAATTAAGAAAATTATTTTTCTTTCAGTTAACAAACAGATTGAAAGCTCAAAACATTTACAACTGCCTGTCACCAATGTAGATCAAGTTCTGAACTACTTTCAGATAACTAGGCTGTGTGGGTGCACAGCTGGGAAAAGGTAATATTCAATATGTGTGAATCTCAGTCCTGTGCAGAGGGTCCGTACAATCCTGTGCACCAATTAAATCCTGTTTAAGACCTATATAGCTTTATGTGGGGCTTAGCTGATATGTAGGCCTGGTGTTTGCCCCCTGCATAGGGGTGAATTTCACTCTGTGTGAATTAAATCATGTAAAAATGACATAAAAATAATAAAAAGATGTTTGTGCTCATGTAACATCCCTGGTTTAGATTGTTCAAATGAAATAATCAAGAAGTTTTTGTGAAATGTTATGAACGTCCACAAATATTCCTGGCATTCCATTAACTATCCCAGATTATTCCTCTTGGGCAAAAGCACTCATCACAGAGGACCTAGAAATATTTGGAAAAAAAAACCCCAACTAACAGGACTATAGCAATTAATCCATATTTTAAACCAGTATTTCAAATCCTCTGAAGCTTAAAATGGGACCTTTAAATCCAGTTCAGGGATCTTAATATCCTCAACATGCATTGTCAATGAGTTTGGAAATGTGATCTTAATTTAAACTCAGTGCATTTTCTATATATCATTTTTCATGACATTTCATTGCTGTGAATTTCCATGTGTCTATTGATATAAAACAGCAGAGAGAGGGGGACTACCATTTTAAAAAGGCTCAATATGATCTCAAAGATGCTTGTTTCATTTTACATTTTAACTGTGTCCAATTCTAGCAGAGTCACCTCAAAATGTAGAACTGAGAAATGAGGGTGAAAAGCTGGCCAGACTGAAAATGATGGCAAAGCTCTCTTTGATTTCAGTGGGGCCAGGATTTCATCTGGAGAGTCTAAAAAACAGAATGGAAAACTGAAATATAATCCTTTATTTAGAAATATCAGTGTGCAGGCATCCTCCTAAATGAACACACGATCAGGGCCAATCAGAGGAGAGGCCAGGAGGGCCATTTGGCCTGGGCCTCAAGCTCAAAGGGGGCGTCAAATTTAGATGCTTGTTAATTTTTTGGCATTTTATAAGTTTTGCAGCTTGTTTTTATGCGCATCCCTATCAGACCAAAATGTGACACACTCTCTCAGCTTAGAGCTGCAAATTTAATCAAATAAGAGATGTGATTTGGTAAAAGACAATTTTTCTGTTAACTAATATAGATTTTGTCATATAAAAGCATTAAAAATGTTCAGAAATATTAATTAAAATATATCAGTTCTGATGGCACAAGATTAGACCGTGATGAATGTGTCTTCTCAGATCAGCTCATTATATATAAACAAACCACTACTAGTGGCTGGTGCTGGATCAAGTGCGTGTTGAAAGGTAGAGAATTGTTACAATTTAGTGTCTTTATAGTTTTACGTCTAGTTGACTAAGGAATTATTTTTGTGTGAGAATTCCTCATTATTATCTTCATATGGTAGCTAAAAGAGGTGACTGGTTGGTTGGTTGAGCCCTAGCTTGGTAGCTGGGCCATCACCATAGGCTTTCATAGTCTATAGGCCAAGATTCAAGGTGAAAATTTATGAGTACAATCTTGTACAGTGAGTTTCGTGAGGACAGAAGTTTGAAATTTTTGGACAGTATTCCTCTGTCTGTATTTGTGTCTATGTTTAATATATGTCATCCCTTTGTCTTCAGCTCAGCCTGTTATATTATACCTTGTGTGCTTGAGTTTTGATTCAGTGATAAGGATAATAACCTGTCTGACTGTTTCATTTTGTGTTCTCAATTAGTATTTCTTTGTTCTAACTCTTTTCAGCATTTGGGTACCATTCAGCATTTGTGTACATGTTTACAGTAGAAGATTTCAAGTGTAGATAAGCTACTTATTTACAACAGAATATTTCAAGTGTGGAAAGGCTACATATTAACCAGATAGATCACTATAAAGAGGAGATTTGAAAGTGGTGCAAGCAAGAGACGGTGAAAACAACTGAGCGAAGCAACAGCTAAGAGCTCAAAGCCAATAACTTCGTTTCTCAAACCACTGGAAAACACACCTTACCCAACAAACAATGCTACAGATAATGAAAACTCCGCAACTGCAACAGGTGATATTTCAATGCTAATACCTGAACGTGAGGACAGTAGTCAGGAAGGAGATGTGCCAACAGTAACAGATGCAGCAGAAGATCATATGTATGGTCAAGAAACTCAACAGTAACAGGAAGATGTAGATCTTATGCAGCAAGAGCAATTCATGAGTACTACAGGTTTGACTGTGACTGACATTGGAAATATTGACAAGAGCAATGTTGCCCAAATGCAATCTTTTCTTCACATTAGTTGTTTTGAAATTCCAAGTAACATTCTACAAGATGCAGATAATCATGCTTTCCCTACTCATCTGCTGACAAAAACTCTTCCAAATGGTGAGACCTGCACAAGAGACTGGTTATGCTGGAGTACGGAAAAACAATCTCTGTACTGTGCACCCTGCTTCATTTTGAACAAAAGTACTGCAAATACATCTCTCTGATCAATCAAGATGGATCATCAACAGAGGTTGGAGGAAGTTGAAAGACCGAATACCATCACATGAGAGTTCAACGTCACACAAAGAAATCTATGTTGCATGAAAATCAGCCAGTAGGGCAGCATTAGCTGAAAGTTCAGTTGAGAATTTACTGACTGAACTCTCTACAGAAACTAATAACTGGAAAAAACTTCTTGAGCGCATCCTGAATGTCATCCTTTTTCTTTCTGAGTGGGGATTGACTTTCTTTGGTTCCAGTCAAAGTATTGGTGATCATACAAATGGAAACTTTCTAGACATAGTTGTCTTCTCAGCAAATATGACCCACTTTTATCAGATCATGATAAACGTGTTTGAGAATTGCAAGACAGTCAAAAGCACACGCAAGTCCATTATCTCTCCACATGTATACAAAATGAGTTTATTGAGCTATATGGGTCATTCGTACAAACAACAATTCTTGATGAGATTTGAAATGCCAAGTATTTTTCAATCATTGTTGATGCCACTCCAGATTGTTCTCACCAGGAACAGACTACTGTGGTTACTCGATATGTTAAAATTGTAGCCAGGTTTATTTTGTTTGATAATTTCATGAGAAAAACTGGAAAAGAAATTGCTGCTCGAACACTAGCAATTCTAGAAGGTTTTAAGTTAGATTTTCAAGTCTGCATTGGTCAAGCCTACGACAATGGATCTAATATGGCTGGGAAGTACAAAGGTGTACAAGCAGTTCTGCTTGAGCATAATTCAAACTGTATTTTCTCCAGCTGTGGAAACCACACACTAAACACCTTATAGGTGTTGACTGTGCTGAATCATTCAAGGAGACAATTACTTACTTTGGAACTGTTCAGCAAATGTACAATCTCTTCAGTAGCAGTCCACGAAGGTGGGAAATTTGAAGCAATATCTTCCTGTTTTACTGCATGGGATGTCCAAAACTAGATGGTCTGCATGGATTGATGGTGTTCAACCAGTTGCACAGTATTTGAATTCAGTGAGAAAGGCTTTAAATGAGCTGGAATCTCTTAATCTCACTGCACAGGCTCGAACTGAACTTCAGTCTATTCAGAAGCACAAGTCCAAATTTGAATGCATTCTGATGTCATCTTTGTGGATGAAGCTACTAATCTGGTAACTGAAGCACACAATGCTACACTTGATGTTGAGAGGGATAACACTGAAAGTCTTATTAATGACATTCAACAGATTCATGAACAATGGGATGTGATCCTGACTGAATCCAAAGTAGTAGCACAGAATATTGACATTTCATCTGAGTTCTCCACCAATCTCAATTTACCTACTGAATCCGATGCTGAGCAGCATTATAGGGTCAATATCTTCTTTGTCATCATTGATTCTATTCAATCAGGTCTTACAGGTCGATTTCAGTCACTGCGACTAATTTGTACCTTTTTGGGTTTCTTTGGCAGTTCAACAGACTGAGTAATGAAGATCTACTTTTGCACATGAACAATTTCAGCAACAGTACGAAGAAACCTCAAAAGATCTCAGTGATGAGGTCATCTTTCTCAAATGAATATATTCCACGAACTTTAAATTGGATTGCAAGCCAAAGGAATTGCTTCAAGAAATACTTGAACTTGGACTCTCTGGGGTGTTTCCTAATATCACAATTGTATTGCATATTTTTGTCAGTTTCTATTCATCAGTGGCTTCAGGTGAATGCACCTTCAACGTGTTGAATCAGGTAAAGAACTATCACCATTCAGCTATGGGACAAGAGTGTTTGAATGGGCTTGCCATGCTTAATATCAACTGTGACATTGCACGAAAGCTAGATTTTTCCTCAATAATTAGTGCATTTGCACAGAAAAAGGCTAGAAAAGTATTTGTTAAATAAAAAAATATTCATATTATGTCTCACTCTTTTTTGGTGCCTTATTTTGTTTTCATGTGTCATCATTTTTTATTTTTATTATGGCTACGGGCCTCAAAAGCTGGAAGTGGCCCAGGCCTCTCTGGACCTCTGAGAGGGCCTGCACATGATAAGGGTCAAAGTAATGACTTCTTGTCCCTTCTAATGTGAATTTTTAGCTCCCTCTCTAAGTAGTCAAACATGGGGCTCTCCTTGCTACACAATGCAACATCAGGTTTCAGAGTAACAGCCGTGTTAGTCTGTATTCGCAAAAAGAAAAGGAGTACTTGTGGCACCTTAGAGACTAACCAATTTATTTGAGCATGAGCTTTCGTGAGCTACAGCTCACTTCATCAAGTGAGCTGTAGCTCACGAAAGCTCATGCTCAAATAAATTGGTTAGTCTCTAAGGTGCCACAAATACTCCTTTTCTTAATGCAACATCAGTAGCTCTGAGTAACTAGGTTCTAAAGGTTCCACACCTCATAATGGGAACTCCCCTGAACTCGTTTCCCCTTGTACAGCCACTGCTAGGATTCCCATCATCCATTCTAGGATAATGGCTGAGCAGCATTTTCCATGGCTAACTACTGCACTGCTCCATGAGTTAATCACGAGAAGGAACACATATATTAAAAAATCATCTCCCTCTCATCTTCAGGCCAAGTGCCTCAGCTCTGCAACATCCTTCAACTCTACTGGTCCATGCCACAGAGGCCTGAGGCTAGCAACAAAACATATATCCTACATTATACTAATTATTACTGCTGCTAAACAACTGAAGTAAGATTTTTTTCCCCATCTGTATGTTATTATAGAATAGATGCAACATCTGGGGGGGGGCGGGGCTGGGGGGGGTGGAGGGATAAACTATGTTTTGAATTACAAAAAGTTTTGAAAGTAAAAGACATAAGCATTCTATACTACTGGGAAAAATACTCCCAGTAGAGCTTCTATGCTCTAAGTGTGAAATTCACCCCTGTGCAGTGGGCCATCACAAGGGCTATGCACCACTAAAGCCCTGTTTAGTGTTTCAAAGATCTTCTGATAGTCCTGTCCCATCCAAGATAGAATGAAGTGAAAGAGTTGGCTAACATTTTTTCAGAGTTGCTGCTGAACTGACAAAAAGGTCTGTGGTATTTAAAGACTGAAATGTCTCTTATTTGGGCATGAACACTTTCAAATTATGTGCTCAGAGCCAACACTAAAGATAATCTTACTTTGGGGTCTATAAATATAATTTCCAAATAAAAATGCTCATGTTACCTCTGAGATTAATCCATGAAATGATGGTAGGGTAAAATTAATTCAACTTTGTGATAGGGTTTCCAGTTTAAATTGACATTAGTGCCAGGAAGCGTCTTCTACCCTGTAGTTATGGGCTTGTGAAGTCTATCCCATTAACACTGTGTCTTGCTGCCATAATGATAAATATCCACATGCAACAAAATAATCACTCTTCTTTTTCATGTGAAGCACCCTTCCCCCACAAAACAGAGCCAGTAAGCAATCTGATATACCCACAATGTGGTAAAATAAAGTCTGGGGCTTGGCAGCATCCATTTGTTCATCAAAACCTGAAGGATGTTTGTTGCCTAATAAAATATTAGCATATCTTTGCAGGTTTTTTAGCACTGGTCCCTAGTTGCTGCCTCCTATGGTAAAGCTCTGCTGAATGACTTTTTCAAACAATGCAATGAATGCAACATCTTTTCCACTATCTCACCAAAGATTCAGTTTGCAGAAGTTAACTTATAGGTGTACTAAGAATCATTTTTATCTAACAGCTCAGGGTTCTGGATTCCTATAATTGATGACATTACTAACACCCAAAACAATGAAGACAGAAGCATTATCTGCAATGCTTTAGGTGTTAGAGGTGTCAGCAACTATTGCAGGAGAAACCCTAGAACTTGAACTCATCTCTTGGAGCTCGCTCAGTCCTTCAAGGTGTTGAGCACATTGGATCCAATCCACCAGAAAACCTGTCTTATAGTGATAGACTCCAGGAACTAAATCTATTTAGCTTAACAAAGAAGAGGTTATGAGGTGACTTGATTACAGTCCATTGGTACTCACAAGGGGAACAAATATTTAATAATGGGCTCTTCAATTTAGCAGAAAAAGGTATTACACAATGCAATGGCTGGCAGTTGAAGCTAAATAAATTCAGACTGGAAATGAGGCATAAATTTTTAACAGTAAGGGTAATTAACCACTGGAACAATTTGCCAAGGGTCATGGTGGATTCTCCATCATTGACCATTTTTAAATCAAGATTGGATGTTTTTCTAAAAACTCTGCTCTTGGTATTATTTTGGGGCAGTTCTATGGCATGTGTTATACAGAAGGTCAGGCTAGATTATTGTAATACTCCCTTCTGGGCTTGGAATCTGAATCTACGAATCAAAGCACTTCAACATGTGCCTAACTTTAAGCACATAGCAATCCCAAAGGTCAATTATTTTAGGAATAATTTAGATTAGCATCAGAGTGGAAATCACGGAGCGACAATAGGCAACAGTAGTGGAAATCAAAGAGAGAATATGACAAACATAATAAAAAGCACTTTCTAACAAGTTAGTGCATCCTTCCACTAATGTCATACACTATATTATTAATATTCAGTAAAAACTCATAACCAATCAAAACCATCATGGGACAAATGCTAAGAGAAGTTGAAGCTGCAATGCAGTGGTGGTTGTGGGTTTTCAGCAGGCGCTTGGGTGCTAGAGGTCAAACCCTAAAGGAGTTATAGTCTCTGTCAGTGTGTAGTTCTCATGACCCAAGGATTCCCACTTAGAGGAAGTTTTGTCTGTGGCAAAAGTTTTGGCACAACAGTATGTAACAATATATTTTAAGTGTCAGTAGATCTGACACCAAACTACACACCAACATGAAGGTCCCCAAAAAAGAAATGACAAAACTTAAAACAGGTCACCAAAAAGGAAAGTAAAGTCTTCACTGAACACTGGAGGATGAAAAGTGAAGCACAAAAACAAATTCATAGCTGGTGTAGAGAAGAAACAGTAAACAAAGAGGCAAAAGACGGAAGATGAGACCTTCACCTAACAGCAGACTGATAGCATAGCAGCAGCTGTTTGTGACTTAATATGGAGAGTCTTTGCCAACTGGAAGAGGTGCATACAATGATTGCCTGTGTTTATTCTTTCCTTAATTATTGCTTAGAAGAATCACTGTTTCCAAGATATTTTTTCTTGTCTACAGTACAACTATTAAAAGCAAGACAGAGTTTAAATGTCCTGAAAAAGATTTGAGAGAAAACTATAAATACTCAGACTAAACAATTTGGTAATGCTCTATTCTTTCAGTAACAGTGACTTCTCATCAGGTAGCACCAGAATTCATTTTTTATTTGTCCATTACCTGTGAACTTTATATCATTTTTACATACAAGACTTTTTCTGCATTAAAAAGCATTTACTTTCTTCTCTAAAACTTCTGATTTCTGCAGCCAAATTTATAAGGAAACAGTACTTTTTCAAATTTTTCCACCTGATGTACAACACTGTGGTTCATTTCATGGGGTTAGTTCTTTGTTCAATGCCAGTTTTTCTCTTCTAGCATTTTTAAAACAGGCTTTCACTTGCAATAACTCTTTAAAATCAACTGATGTAAAACAGCTTTCCAAGCAGTACATTTCAGGCATCTGATAAAGATTTAGGATTTGACCCTAAGATTAAGGGCACAAGCACATAAAGGCTCTGATGATATTACAGGCAATTACCCAGCACTGTAAGGAAAGTTTCAGAGGATGTTATTGTAATATCCAGGATATTAGCCTTAAAAAAAAAGGGGGGAGAGAGGGAGAAGGAGAAAAAGAAACAAACAAACAACAAACCAACAACTGATTTGAAAACAAGAAGATGGACTGGAAAAAGCTTCAGTGTAAAGGAACAACAACAACAACAAAGGCATCTTATTCTAGAGGCTGTGGGATCCTATTAATTTCAATTATTTAAAAAGCCTAATGAAATTCTGATAGAGGACGTTTAAAGCAAAAAATTACTGTGTGTCCCTTCTGAGTCAAAATTATTGCTGATGCTATTATTCTCTTTCCATTTTCCTTGGTTCTTATTATCTGTATATATAAAGGGTTGTTAGGCCCAAGTCATAGGCCTGTACAACCTATAGCTCAAACAGGCTGACCCCTTTTATCCACAATTTTGGTAATAAATATATTGCTTACTGGTTGCCTTACCAATAAACAAACTTTCCTCTTTTCCAGGATCAAAATCTCTACACATCATCTAACAAATTTTAAGATGGAACCTGGTTAAAACAATAACGGGAAAGGGTAAGCACCAACTATTCTCAAAAGGGTTTTGGGGGTTTTTTGAGGAATCTACAAACTAGAAAAATGAACAGTGTTATGTTATCTTGATTAAGTCTTAGAAAATAGATTAAGTCTTTTGACAGTTGGTCTCAAACTGTTTTCATGCACTTTTTGGGCATGAGTCTTCTTCTCTCCCCCCGTTTAACATCCCCTTTACTGTTTTCTTTCCTACAATACACATTTACAAGAATCAGATTCCAGAAAATGAAATTACTTCTTTAGATACCGATACCAATGCCAAAGCCACTTCCTGTGCCCACTTGGCAGAAATGTATAGGTAAAAAGTCCTTATGACAATTTTCAGTCCAACCAAAATGAGCATTCCATTCAGCAACATAAAAACCCAATTTATCCTCCCATCTGTATGCCAGAGTTATATATTTGAATGCTCAGTGTACTGCAGCCCTGTAATATTAGAGTCAATTTTACATGTTGTTAGGTAAAATAGCAATCAACAGGTTCCAAACAACAAATGGAATGACTGTTGCCTTTTTTTTTTTTAATCTTGTGTTAGATATTACTCCAGTTCAGTATTTCACTTCTTCCTTTCTTTTCCTTTCAGTAAGGCCAATCATGTACATGATCTGGAAAGAATAACTTATAAAAGCACTCTTAAGAGATCTTTGACTGGAACATGGCAGATACTAACATAGTCATCATTATATCTGTCATTAATACACTACAAGTAGTTCAGTGGAGGCTAAGGATAGAAAGAAAGCTCTGTGAAAAATGGAGCTATACTGCCTCTCCACATAAACAGGTAGAAAAAACACCTGAACTGGTGTGAAAGAAAAGTATGAAACACCAGATATCTGTAAAACGGATCAATGCGCTAGCTGGCAGCAAGCAAGTGTATTTCAAAGTGTTGGATCATAATGCTTTGTGTTTCACAGTGAGTCTTGATCACAAGATTTTGCCCTGAACAATTTCTATATTCACAAAAGTATCTAGCTGACCACAAAATGTATATACAAGTTGGCTATAAAGTACCTGGAGGGAAACTTGTTTTCAGTTATTCTGGCCACTCTGCCATGGACCTTTAGTGTCCAACCTTTTCATCTTACAGATCAAAAATATTATTTCAAATTGTCAAGGGGCCACAATCAGTAGAGGTGGGACTTTTTCTCCTCCAGCCCCCTCTCTCTAAGTTCTTAAGAAACTGAATTGGGAGCCTGAAACACCACATCGGGTACTTAAAACATTGAGTACCTGACACCAAAGTTTAGGTTCAACAGCTTTTTCAGAGTACCAATTAGGTTTAGAGATGGAAGTGGTGCCTTCCTTTTTCAGCTCCTGTTTTTATTTTATTCCTTTGTAATTCAGAAACATTCCATCTCTACCTCTTTCCTCAAACCATCCCCCGTGAAAGCACACTCTGTGTTCCCAGTCCCTGAAGAGAACATGTTTCCTTCCCCAGGGACTCTCACCCTTGCTTTCCTCCAACCAGATAAGGAACTAGGTCCATCTCTTCCTGTCTTTACCCCCAGTATTTTCAGGAACACACCCTAACCCCCAAACCTTTCCCTCCTTTCCCACCATGCTCCACAAGAATGTCTCTGGTCCCACCAAATCCTTCCCTTCTGCCCCTGAACCAAACCAATTTTTCCCCCTCTCTTAAATGAATTAATTAATTACTCAGGCCCCCAAGTCCTCTTAAAATCAGTTATGCTACCCTCTACTTGTTTTTGTGGAACACCTGTTGCTGCTGCTACTCTTGCTAGTGCTCTTTTTCCTGTGAGCTGCAGCTTCTCCTTCACCAACTACCTGCTGTGCTTGTTTGCTGTACTCTTCATATGAAGTCTAGATGGCTCCAGTCATCTGCTTTCTCACTATCTGCTCCCCTCTACTGAAAGCAACAGCAGTTTAGAGGCTGCACTGCTTCCCTCCCCCTTCCCTACTGAAAGAAAGTTATTGGAGAATACATTTGCAATTTGTAATCAAATGTAAACTTTCTTCTTAATACAGAAGCCATTAAGGGATCCTAGCCTCTAGGCCTGGTGATATGAGAAGATGCAAAGAGGCAGTGAATCAGGAAGAAACCAAAAGTCTAATACCTTTCTTAAAAAAATTCTTCTATTTTCCACTGCTCTATGCACTGTCACAAAAATGAAAACACATAATATACAATATGAAAATCAAACTACACAAAAGACCTCTACCATTTCTTAGATATTAATTAATTCAATACTATTATAATTGTATTGCCAATCCTAATTATGTCCTCCCACATCCCTCACCTCACCCACATCCCTCACCTTGAGTCTCTGAGATGGATTTTGCAATATGTCTGCAAGGTTAACAAATCTGAGCTTTGGTGAGCCAAGGACGGAAGCAAGTTGCAAGACTGAGGACCCTTCACAAACAACGGTCTGGCTGCAACATCTTCTCATTTGTGATAGAGGCTCTAGTTATAGTGTGGTTTCTCAAATGGACAGGCCACAAACTATTTGGGAATTTATAGCCTAAAACCAATACCTTTAGCTTTACTCAGAAACCGAGAGGCAGCCATTGAGGACCACGGAACACTCATGTCACGTCTTCAAAGCAAACAGCTCCATTTAATAGACAGGCAGCTGCATTCTACACTAGCTTCACTTTCCAAATATTTTCAAGATTTAACCCAATGCAGAGTGCATTACTGTAATCTAACCTGAAGGCAAGAAAGACATGGAACACTGTAACAAAGTCCTACATCTGAAAGAAAGGATCACACTCATCTTGTCAAACGCAGACAATATATAATATTTTCAGTAACAGCTACAACCTAAGCACACAGGAACAACTTGGGATCTAATAAATCCCCACATTGTGAACCTACATTACAAACTATGGGTGCACTTTCTCAGTCAAGGATGTTACCATAAATCCTCCCCAGTTCTCCTAGTTGCTTTCCCCAACATACCAACATTATCTTAGATTTACCTAAATTGGGTTTCTGCAAATTAGCCCTCATTTAAAACCCAATCTCAACTTAAAGGGCCATACTGTGAACACTTTGATCAAAATAGTTAACAGTTACTCACATGAATAGTTCTACTGAAATCAATCAAGTGACTTGTGTAAGTAACTGCTCATCAATGTCAGTAAGGGGTTTAAGTCTACATCGAGGGAGAAAGGCAGGTTTTCTTTTTTCCTGGTAGGGAACTCAAAGTTTTGGCAGATCCAGGCTCTATTTAATCCTAATTTGCCCACAGACATGTAGTTAGATAGCATAATGGCCCCTTAGGGCTGAGTTCTGGAACCTATGTCGAAGGAGTTCTGCCTGAGTACTGACTGCAGAAGCTGGGTTCCGTTATTGTAGGATCATGTATTGCCCTCATATCTATGTAAAGCCCTCAGTGTTGTGAGCCAAATTAATTGAAGAATTTAGCTTTCAGCATCTTTTGAAAGGTAATAATTATATAAGACAAAGCAAAAGGCTAATGTAGGACTGAGCACCATGTTAACCCAAGGGATAGTCCACTTCTCACCATTTGTAATACTCTCCCTCCACACCAACCTCAGTAAATCTGTGTGCTTTCTCTCCTGAGCTCATGTTCTACTGTAGGTACATCCTTACTGAAATGCTAATATTCACTTAAAAGAATGCTGCTGTGCTCTGCTGCAGAACAGTGGCCACAAATGAACACAACAGCGGAACCATTAAAAAAGATACTTCATATATAAAATCCTAGGGGGAAAATTGTGATGAATGAACTACAAAAGCTTTGTCTTAACTGGAAGAAGCACTCAAGAGTTCAAGGGCCAAATTCTCTCCTGATATAAATGGCCATGGCTCCATTACACCAGCAGAAATTTGGCCCCAAATATTTGTCAGAATCGTATCTAGCCTGCTTGGTTTGTAAATTACTCCAGAAAGCGAATAAAATCAAGTTTTCAGGGGAAATTTCCCATAATTTATAGTTTTGGCTTATACTGAAATACACTGAGACTAGCTTCTCACATGACTTCTGCTTTTGGACCTGCTCAAAACCAGGAAGTGAAAAAGGCATTTCCAAGGGTACAGGCACAAACATAAAAAGTTAACCAAACAGCTTCTGAATCTTCCATTACTTTACAGCATTAGTGCTCTGCTCAGAAAGATCGGAAGAGTGACCTAATAGGAGAGGGGGGCCTAATAATCATCATCATCATCCAAACTATTTACACACATAGACAGAGGGCACTAAATGGCACTACAAGAAGGTACTGCTGTCTCTTTGGCAGATGCTTATGTCACAGCAATATGGAAAAAGTTTCACAGATGCCTGTGCCAAATCTGACTGTCAATAAATAACAGAATTCAATCACCCTTTAAGCAAGCACAAACTTCCAGAATATCAAGAAATGCCAGGCTTCTTTCACTCACAGAAAAGGAAAATGATCTCAAGGGAGTTAGTATATAGAATCCATCAGTTACTTAAGATGGCCAAAGTATGGTTAATGAATCAGGAAGCCAGGAAGATCTGAAACAGTACAGAATTCACAGGAAACACTAGGTTACAATTCAGCAGGCTAATCTGGATAAGAAAAGAGTAAACTAGCACAAAAGAACTGGAAAGTTTTCCCATTTAAACTGACTCAAAAGTAAGGCAGCGAAAGCTGCCAAAACCATTTTTAACGAGCTTCCAAACATACGTTACGCATCAGAAGAGACTCCCAGCTGAGAAGTAGAGAGGAGGACATGATGGCCATCTCAGACAAGCCAAAAAACTTTTGCAAAACTAAACAAATGTGGAATAAAAGCTGTTGATTGCCATTTAAGAAATAAGTGTTTTTGCACAACAACATTTTCAATACATGAGATAATTGAGTTTCAACATCTCTGAAAAAATAATGAAGTACTGTAATGATATTTTTTCCCCAGCAAACCCTTCTAAACTACAAAACTAGCCTTTGATGTTGCAAATATAGGTCTAACTCCAAAAGGCACAATCTGGGCTGCATCTCCTAAAAATAGCCTTATGTCCATATTTATAGAATCTTAGTTAAAACAGTAGAAAATTCTTTCAGAGGGCTTCCTCTTAAAATGCTGATTCCAAGAGCACTTACCTTTAAAATTTGGATGCAATCAATACATGTCTATATGTTAATATTTTTTTCCTAATAAAAATATGAACAGTTGTTCTGTAGTTTCTTTAGATGGATTTTCATATCCGATTTATTCCTTCTCAGGACATTTACTTTTTCCGATATTCATAAATCACAATGGGCTCAATCCAATGTCCTTATACATGCAAAACTCCCACTGAGGTCAATGGGAGTTGACTAAGTAAAGACTTTGGATTGGGCCCAGAGTGAAAAATAAATTATAAATAGCACCCACAAGAAATGAGGACAAATAAAAACAGCAGGTTGATCTCAGTGGGAAGTTCAGTTTAAAAACTAATAGCAGGATATGCCTCCAGGTAATTATTAAAGCCAACATATATTTTAAAAAAATCCACATCAGAGATGGTAAAGTTCTAAGACGAGTTCCTTTCTCCTTGTACCTTTTACTAAGGGAATGTCTGCACTGCAATCATAGGTGTGAGTGCAGCTGTGCAGACATATGAAGACATAACCAAGTTAGCTTTAATCTAGTTAGTGTGAGTACCAAGAGTAGAGAAGACATGTGGCATGGACTTCAGCATGGGTCATACAAGCCTCACCAAAACCCTGTGTACTTACTTGGGTAGCTAGCCCAAGTTGAAGCCTGTGCTGCTGTGGCTTCACTGCGAGAGGTACTTGTACTAGTTAGATGAAAGCTAGCTTGGGTTTGTCTACATGTGCTGCCATCACACCTCCGACTGCAGTGCAGACATACCCTGAATCTCTCTCCATTTTACTTTGATTTTCAGATAGTACAAACAGGAAACAAAGCAAGCAATCATTAAGCCGGTTGGAGATGTTGCTAGGATTCACAGTTCTCCCTGAAAAGGCTCTTTATACTTTCTTTTTATTTCTGTCATGAGACTGCATACTGTACTGTGCAGTAAACAGTTTACTAGCTATAAAGATATAACTCTGTATCAAAGGGGAACCGTGGCCCATTTTTCTTTTTGTCAGTAATACACAATATAAAAAACAAAATAAACATATAAACACAAAATAAAAATATAAAATAAACAAACAGAAGGCAGAAAGGGTGTATTGGTGACTTTACAGCACCCAAGCATGTACTGCACTGAAGCAGTGTGAACTTTGCAGTTTCCTTTGGATGACAGATTCTTGAGCTAAGGTTTGTATTAGCAATTGCATGTCTATTATATGGGGTAAAAGGGTACAAGAATACAGTATATTCAATTCTAAGACTATCTGCAAAGTTTGCATGCATCAGTGACTATTATGGGTGGGGCTAGTAGCTCTTCCTATTACTACGGCTGCCACTGATACTTTCCATTATAAGGCCATGTTTTAAGTTGTTTATAACTTTACTGAACTTTAACTGTTTAGGCTGAAATTTTCCATGCCAAGTGTCAGGCTGATTTTTTTCTGAGGAATTTTCACACAAATTGGTTCAACCATTTTGGAGAACAAGTCTAGGGGAAATATGTTGTTTTACCCATGTTAAAACATTCTGGAGACTTTTACTTTCAACTGTTTTAGCACCCCCATGCTTTGTTGCAGGGATTTGAAATTTGGCAGAGGGGTAGTCTATATGTCAGGAAAATGCCTTTTGCTATCCTTATGCAAATCTTCCCATGTTATAAGCCTTTGAGAAAATCGCTGTTTGCATATGCTCAGTAGAGACATTAGTTTATAGCAGCTAAATTCCACAAAGATTCTGTATTCAGGGAGCATATCCATCCCCTCACAGCCTCTATGCGTGACCAGCCTGTGCATGTGCCACCCCCACAGAGTTATTGAGCATGTTCCAGTCCAGGGCTACAAGGGCAAAGACAGACTTCCCCTGTAACGCCTGCTCCCAGCTGCTTGGAGTCAGGGTGGTGCCAGGTACTGGAGCTGAGAGCAATGATCCCTCTGCTGGTACTGGGCAGTGTGGAGGAAGAAGCTGTCTGATCTGAATGCAGAGCATACAAAAGCCAGACCAGGAGGAGTGAAAGGAGTAGATAAAGACAAGGATGGGTGAGAGGGAGAGAATCTGTCAGGGCACGGAGACTAGGACTGTGAGTAAGGGAAGGGGAAGCTGGGACTGGGAGTTGGGGAGGAGAGGAGAATTGAACTTGTTGGGCACGGAGACTGAGACCAGAGGGAGGTGAGGCTGGGATTGGGAGCCAGTTGGCTGGGATAAAAACACTGAGATTAGATAAGGATCTCAGGGAAGACTGGGACAAAGAAGCAATTGCTGTTCCAGGAAGGATTGCTAGGAAGAGATGGGATCCACCTAACAAAGAGAGGGAAGAACATCTTCACAGGTGGGCTGGCTAACCTAGTGAGGAGGGCTTTAAACTAGGTTCGCTGGGGGATGGTGACCTAAGCCCAGAGGTAAGTGGGGAAGTGGGATACTGGGAGGAAACACAAGGAGGAGGGTGCAACGGGGTGGCCTCCTGATTCATACTGAGAAAGTAGGGCAATCGGCTAGTTATCTTAGGTACCTGTACATGAACGCAAGAAGCCTGGGAAACAAGCAGGAAGAATTGGAAGTCCTGGCACAGTCAAGCAACTGTGATTGGAATAACAGAGACTTGGTGGGGTAACTCACATGACTGGAGCACTGCCATGGATGGGTATAAACTGTTCAGGAAGGACAGGTGGGGGAGAAAAGGTGGAGGAGTTGCACTTTATGTATGAGATCAGTATGATTGCTCAGGGCTCCAGTGTGAAACTGGAGAAAAGCCTGTTGAGAGTCTTTGGGTTAAGTTTAGAGGCGAAAGCAACAAGAGTGATGTCGTGGTGGGCGTCTGCTATAGACCACCAGATCAGGAGGATGAGGTAGATGAAGCTTTCTTTAGACAACTAACAGAAGTTTCCAGATCGCAGGCCCTGGTTCTCAGAGGGGACTTCAATCACCCTGATATCTGCTGGGAGAGCAATACAGCAGTGCACAGACAATCCAGGAAGTTTTTGGAGAGTGTTGGGGACAACTTCCTGGTGCAAGTGTTGGAGGAACCAACTAGGGGCCGTTCTCCTCTTGACCTGCTGATCACAAACAGGGAAGAATTGGTAGTGGAAGTAGAAGTGACTGGCAACCTGGGCAGCAGTGACTATGAGATAGTTGAGTTCAGGATCCTGACAAAAGCTGAATACGGACCCTGGACTTCAGAAAAGCAGACTTTGACTCCCTCAGGGAACTGATGAGCAGGATCCTCTGGGAGGCTAATATGAAGGGGAAAGGAGTCCAGGAGAGCTGGCTGTATTTTAAAGAAGCCTTTTTGAGGGCGCAGGAACAAATCATCCCAGTGTGCAGAAAGAATTGCAAATATGGCAGGTGACCAACTTGGCTTAACAGGGAAATCTCTGGTGAGCTTAAACACAAAAAGGAAGCTTACAAGAAGTGGAAACTTGGACAGATGACTAGGGAGGAATAAAAAAAATATTGCTCGAGCATGCAGGGGTGTAATCAGGAAGGCCAAAGCACAATTGGAGTTGCAGCTAGCAAGGGATGTGAAGGGTAACAAGAAGGATTTCTACAGGTATGTTAGCAACAAGAAGAAAATCAGGGAAACTGTGAGACCCTTACTGAATGGGGGAGGCAACTTAGTGATAGATGATGTGGAAAAAGCTGAAGAACTCAACGTTTTTTTTGCCTCGGTCTTCACAGACAAGGTCAGCTCCCAGACTGCTGCACTGGGCAGCACAGCATGGGGAGGAGGTGATGAGCCCTCTGTGGAGAAAGAAGTGGTTCAGGACTGTTTAGAAAAGCTGGACGAGCACAAGTCCATGGGACCGGATGCACTGCATCCGAGGGTGCTAAGGGAGATGGCTGATGTGATTTCAGAGCCATTGGCCATTATCTATGAAAACTCGTGGTGATCATGGGAGGTCCCAGATAATTAGAAAAAGGCAGTTATAGTGCCCATCTTTAAAAAAAGGAAAGGAGAATCCAGGGAACTACAGACTGGTCAGCCTCGCCTTAGTCCCTGGAAAAATCATCGAGCAGGTCTCCAAGGAATCCATTTTGAAGCACTTGGAGGAGAGGAAGGTGATCAGGAACACTCAACATGGATTCACCAAGGGCAAGTCATGCCTGACCAACTTGATTGCCTTCTATGATGAGATAACTAGCTCTATGGATATGGGGAAAGCGGTGTACTTGATATATCTTGACTTTAGCAAAGCTTTTGATACAGTCTCCCACAGTATTCTTGCCAGCAAGTTAAAAAAGTATGGATTGGATAAATGTACTATAAGGTGGATAGAAAGCTGGCTGGATCGTTGGGCTCAACGGGTAGTGATCAATGGCTCAATGTCTAGTTGGCAGCCGGTATCAAGCAAAGTGCCCCAGGGGTTGGTCCTGGGGCTGGTTTTGTTCAACATCTTCATTAATGATCTGGATGATGGGATGGATTGCACCCTCAGCAAGTTTGCAGATGACACTAAGTTGTGGGGAAAGGTAGATATACTGGAGGGTAGGGATATAGTCCAGAGTGACCTAGACAAATTGGAGGATTGGGCCAAAGGAAATCTGATGAGGTTCAACAAGGACAAGTGCAGAGTCTTGCACTTAGGACGGAAGAATCCCATGCACTGCTATAGGCTGGGTACCTACTGGCTAAGCGGCAGTTCTAGAGAAAAGGACCTGGGGATTACAGTAGATGAGAAACTGGATATGAGTCAACAGTGTGCCCTGGTTGCCAAGAAGGCTAACAGCATATTGGGCTGCACTAGTAGGAGCATTGCCAGCAGATCAAGGGAAGTGATTATTCCCCTCTATTCGGCACTGGTGAGGCCACATCTGGAATACTGCATCCAGTTTTGGGCCCCCCACTACAGAAAGGATGTGGACAAATTGGAGACAGTCCAGTGGAGGGCAATGAAAATGATTAGGAGGCTGGGGTATATGGTTTACGAGGAGAGACTGAGGGAACTGGGGTTATTTAGTCTGCAGAAGAGAAGAGTGAGGGGGGATGTGATAGCAGCCTTCAACTACCTGAAGTGGGGTTCCAAAGAGGATAGAGCTAGGCTGTTCTCAGCGGTTGCAGATGACAGAACAAGAAGCAATGGTCTCAAGTTGCAGTGGGGGAGGTCTAGATTGGATATTAGGAAAAACTATTTCACTAGGAGGGTGGTGAAGCACTGGAATGCTTTACCTAGGAAGGTGGTGGAATCTCCATTCTCAGAGGTTTTTAAGGCCCAGCTTGACAAAGCCCTGGCTGGGATGATTTAGTTGGGGTTGGTCTTGCTTTGAGCAAGGGGTTGGACTAGATGACCTCCTGAAGAGTCTTCCACCGCTAATCTTCTATGATTCTATGATTCAATGTGGAAATGAATGGGGGAGTTGGGGAAGAGGAAACAGATGTAGGCCTCAGTTCAGAAAGTTATTTAAGCATGTGCATAACTTTAAGCACATAATTAGTTCCACTAAGTCAATGGTACTATCCACGTGCTTAAAATTAGACTCATGCTTAACTACCTTGCAGAACTAGAGCCTTTGTGGTAATTTTTTTATACCAGAAAAGGTATACCAGAAAAGGACTTTGTAAAGTCTGTCAAAAATGCAGTCCAATTAAATAGGAACAAAACATTTAGACCTGTCAATAGTTGCCTGATTTATTTTGAAGGGCATTCCTGAAGAGCTTTATATAGAGCAGTAGAGAGTCTGGTAATTTCCATCTAGTCCGTAAACAAGAGCAGAAACTCACTAGTAGCAAATAACTGATTGTAGTACTCAATACTGTAGCAAATTCAAGTTACTCAGAATTGATAGTACCAAACACATAGTTTTCATTTTTGTTAATTACAAAAGATAACAGAGAAAATAAAATGTTCATTGTATCCTACTAAGCATTGGGAGAAGTTCAGATGGAGTCTGAATTTGATGTAAACCTTCCTCTGGACCTGGAATTGAGAATGTGGCTCATGTACTTTCACTGTCTTCTTGTAATAATGCTACACAAAATCTAGTAAAGGTCAAAGCCCTAAATCACCAAGAAGCTGTTTTCATCTGACCCAATAAAATGGCTATCTTTGGTTGATGATAAGTCTTGAGCATGGTGACTGAAGCATCCAGAAATAATACACACTGGAGAGCTTTGTGCATGCTATTTTCCTCTACACAACCCAGAGGTATTAACTACTGAAGGGAGTGTCTCAAATCTGTGGAACTCTCTTTTATGGGAGGTCCTGGAGCAGCTGTGGGCACAGAAACTCCTGAGTTTAGTGGAACTACATTGTTAGGGAGCAAGGATGAGCTGTAGGCCCAAGATATGGTGCAGAGGTATAGGACGTCCACCACATCCTTATGTTTCATATACCTCTCAAGGTACATATGTGGTGAACCCCTGATTTTTCCAGTTGGTGGCTGCAAACCCAAATTATCTGAATGGAAGAAGGTAGACTAAATAATGCTGCAAACTTGAAAGAATTTTCTTTGTCCTAGGGGACCTTGCTGTGCATTCTTCTTCAGGAGCAGGAAATCTCTCCCCCAAGTTATTACATTAATGTATTAAATAAGCCAAGAGAAACATTAAAACTAAGTCTTATGAAAAGAGGAGTACATTTAGAGCAAATAGCAGCTAGTGTACTATGACCACTGCTTTTCATTCGGTTAATCATGTTGCTACCTTGTGCTTATCCCATCTGTTTCCTGTACCCATCGGTTGTCTTTCATCTCATACTTAGATTGTAAGCTCTTTAGGGCAGGGGCCATCATTTTCTTATGTGTATGTAACAGCACTAAGCATGATGGGGCCCTTATCCCTGATCTGGAAGTATGGTAGGCAGGCTGTGTGTGAAATTCCTTTTTTAGAACAGCCTTATTCTAAAAAATGCATTGATGAAACAGGAAACTTAGTCAAAAAGTGACCCTAATAAGGTCCCTTGTGAGAGCAGAGCAATCTATCCCAAATAGATTAGCACATTCAACCATTTGAATATGCTAATCTATTTGAGTTTAGTTTCTCAGTCCAATGTCAAAATGTTTACACTATTTTCTGGTAATCAGATTATTTACTTTTTGAGAGGAAAACAAATCCAGCAGGGGAAAAAAAAAGCCATCAAACAACAATCAAAATGACAGAATTATGGTGCAAACAAGCAGTAGTCTGGGTTCCCTTTCAAAAGGAAGATACAATAAACTTATTGTTCTTATATAATAAAATTCAAGTTTAACTCAATATCACTTACTATAGTGACATGCATAATGAACTCTGACTTTTCCTCTACGCTTCCCAGGTTTTTTCATGGCTCCATCTCCTCTAAAATCACCAAACCATACTGATGCTCCCATAATCAATGGGAATTGTTCTATGCAGCTCTATATTTAAATAAGGTCTTCATATATAAGAAATCTATCAGCAATAAAATGTAAATATAACTAAAGCTATAGAATAGGCTTTATACTGTGCTAATTTATTGTCTGATTTAAAATAAAAAGTTGAAGACTATGTAAATCTCAATTTATGTCTGTAATGTATCTTTGCGTTTTATGGATTGTTCATCTGAAACATAAATTAAGTTTGTAGCCAAAAGGTGTGTGTATTTCAGATTTATGAAAGATATTACAATGCAATAAATAACAGTAGACACCCAGTACAGCTGTTGAATATGATCAAGTGTTATGTTCACCCCCCTATGTCTTCATGTTTTTATAGATTTATGATTTAGAGTGTGCTGTATTTAGAGCAGGTATCGTATAGTAAACTCAACCTCTTCAATAGTAAAATAGTTGGACTAATCTAAAAGTTTTAGTGTGCTCACTCTAAACTGACTCTCTTATGCAATCTGTAAACGTTCCTCAGTGACAGCAGCCAGCCTGCCAAAATGTCAGCTGCAGGACAAGCTCCAATATAAACAGACAACATTGTGCTGCTGACTTACTGAATTAGAGTTAGAATGATACCCACCATTCCCTCCTAAAAGGGGACTCTTGAGATCCAAGAATAACAGATCTGTCAGCACATAAATTGGTATAATTTTCAACTAGAGACGCCAACGCCGTTTAACCCTATTGTCATTACCCATGTCTAACTAGGACATTACAGTTTTGTATTTCTCAGCTATATCCTTTCTTTGGGCTCTCCAGCTTAGCTGTGGACACTATGACTAGGGCTCCTAAGTGCTACAATAATACAAATAACAATTAATAATAATAATAAGTAGAAAACTCTGGAGTCGACAGTAAGATATGTAGAATACCACAATATGAAGGATGGTAAAAGAGTCCATGCATTCAGTTGTAAGCTCGCTTGATAGTGGATTGTTAATAGAGTTACTCCTGATTTAGAGCCTGATTCAGAAAAAAAAAGTAAGCATGTATGTTAGCCTCTCTCTGTTTAGGAAAGCACTTAAGTACTGACTCAATAGCAGTTTATTACTATTACTACAAAGGCCCCCAGTTAGGATTCGGGCTCCATTGTGCTAGGTGCTGTGCAAACGTAAAAAAAGAAATGATCCCATACAAATCCAGTTCAGCATGGCATAATGAGTAAGGCACACAGACAGTGAGGGGGGAGAGGAGGGGAATAAAAACAGGTGCTACCACAAAGAGTTACATATCTTGTTTGTGTACCCGCATGCATGTGTTGCCTTTCTTTTCCCTCACTGTCCATAGATTTCACAATAGAAAATGAGATTTTCTGAGGAATTTGAAAGTGTCTGAATATTATTTATTACTTGTATTACCGTAGTGCCTAGGAGCCCGAGTTATAGTCTGGGTCATCACTTTGGCAGGTGCTGTACAAAAAGTACAAAAAGATTGTCCCTGTCCCAAAAAGGTTACAATCTAAGTAGGTTTGGTGAAGGTTTTACAGAATGAGAGCGTATCAAACCAAGAATCAAAAAGAGGAGAATAAAGTTATTATACCCTCTATGGCTGCACAGAAAGGGTCTGCTTCTGAACAAACAAATAGTTATACAGCATATCCAGTGTATAAAACATGTAAAGTAGTAAGTTCAATTAATATCCCATACGAAGCCAAGTATCAGCTACGGCTATGTCTGCTCTTATGGAGGCCTGTTGAATACAGGAACTATGTGTGTAGCCACACGCAGCAGTGAAAGGCTCCAGCAACTGAGAGGCAGTAGGGAAAGGCTTTGGCGGGGAAGGCAGCCGGGAAAAGCTTGGGCAGCTAGGAGGAAGCAAGTAGACTTCGGAGCAGGGGCGCTGGAACAGTTTTTTTTGGGGGGGGGGAGAAAGAGGAGTGAACTGGGGGTGGGGTTTTGAGGGGAAGAGGCAGTGTGGGAGCAGAGCCTCAGGGGAAGGGGTGGTGCGAGGGCGGGGCTTGGGGGAAGGGGCAGCATGAGGGCAGGGCCTCAGGGGAATGGGTGGCGGGAGTTCAGGGAGAAGGGGCTGTGTGGGGGCAGGGCCTTGGGGGTGGGAGAGCATGGGTGGATGCGGCCATGGTTTGGGTGCCTGTGGCCCCCCCCATCTTTAGGGCACTTTTACTGCTCCTGCATTGGAGGCACTGCTTGGGAATGTAGAGAGCCATGTAGGGTACATACCCTGGGGGTACTCTACTCTCCTAAGCAGTGTCTCACCATCTACATTGCTATTTATATTCATGCTAGCTGGGCATGCAGTGTCTGTACACACAACCGGAAGTATAGATGTAGCCGTAGATCTCCCACAAATGTGCAACCAAACTGAAGATTTTTTTTCCATATACCTTTTTGCTGATGGTTTAGTTTAATTGTTCTCAGGCTAAGGCAACGGGATAGGTGAATGGAAAACATAATGCATTCATCTGCACATCAAAATGAGATTAATGTTGGCAAATAAACTTAATTTTAATCAAATTTATTCACAAAGAGGCAATGATTAGAGTGAACAAACTTTGTAAAGGTTTAAACAATGTCATTTTGTGTTGCATTAAAACAAGGCCAATTATGCAGTTGAGACTATGCAAATCTCAGTTAAAAATGAAACCAACTGAATTGTTAAAACTGTTACAGTGCATGTGAAATCAACTACGTACTGTAAATTTAAATAATCATAAACTGAGTGAGGTATGGAAAATGTTTAAATGGTGAAGTGTGGCTTTCACAGCATACTAAAGGCTCTACTTGGGAGTTCTATATTATTGGCTCCAACACAAGATCTTTCTCACACCTTTATCAAACCCATAAAATCTATAGACAAGGACATATATGTGTATATATAGTTCAGAAAGATTTTAAAAAAGGATTAGATAGCTTTATGACTATCAATATTATTTGCAGCTAGAAGATTTACACAAAATTTGCAGCACAAAGGCTCAGACACACACTCTCTCTACCGCTCCCCCTGCTCCTCCCCTGATGATAGATCGCTGCACAATTGACAAGGCGAAACATAGGTCCCTCACCAATTTTCCTGTGAAGCATCAACCCTTTGCCACTGCTCAAGACAGGTTATCAGACTGAATGAACCAATGATATTAGTTGGCATGGCAACTCCTACTTTTACATACCACTGTAGATAGGCAGAAACATGTCAACTCACACTTGCAGGGTAAGAGTAGAAAACTAATGCACAAAGTTTACTAAAATTTAGGAGGATGTTCTAAGATTTAAAGGACACAGGATAAAATGTACTGCATAAGGTGACTTTGTCAGACCTCTGTTGATAGTGTATAGCTATATATTTCTTTTGGGTCCACATATACTTGAGAAAATCAAAAGCTCTGTGCTATGAAAGAATTATACAATGTGTTCAATGCCATAATGACACCAAACAAGTTAATTATTCCTACTATATTAAAAGTGAGGGGTGTGATAAAAACACAGTAAAAATAAGGTGTAGAGTGAAATCTTCATCTGCAGAGGAGATACAGAGATAAGATCAGGACAGCTGAGGAGTCTAGGGTGGAGGGAGGCAGTGCAAATGAAGCATTACATCACTGGAGTAGCTTCCCTGACTTATTTGTCTTTTTCTAAAGTAAAGAATTACAATCTTTTCAATCTTTTGTCATATAAGAATTTTCCCAGACACCTGATTATTCTCATTGCTCCTTCCGATGTTCATTACTCTGCATTTATCAACACTGGATTTTATTTGCCATTGTATTGCCCATTCACCTAGTTATTAAGGTATCTCTGAAGTTCTTCACAGTACTCTCTGGTCTTGACTCTGCTTAACAACTTTGTGTCATCTGTACATTTTGCTTTCTCAGTATTCACCCTCCTTTCCAGATCATTAATAAATATATTAAACAACAGAGGGCCTAGAACAGACCTTTAAGGTACCCTGCTATTAACTTCTGTCACAATGAAAATTGACCATTTAATCCTTCTCTTTGCTTCCTGCCTCCTAGCCAGTGTTTGATCCATGACTAAAAGTGGAAGTGAGAGCAACTGTGGCACGGGCTATCACATGGGCTGCACAAGCAAGTGCCTGTGTGGTGGGGTGAGGTGTCAGGCTTGTGCAGTCCACGCTGGGGCCTATGCCACAGCATCCCCATTGCCATGTTTAGTGAGCTAATTAGAGTACAGCTAGTGCGGATTAGGTACATCTACAGGAGTTGTCATTTGCACCCCCTATTGCAATGTAGACATACACTCTCTTAGGGTATGTGGCAAGTCAAAGAGAAGAGTTTTGCATTTTACTTCTAACAGTAGTGAGGTCAATGGTAATTATCAACTCTTGCAGGAGTAAGTTCCATAGCGTAGGTCTAGCTCCCATGAAAGTTCTTTCTTTTTTGATCATAAGCCTCCCCTGTCATTTTACAGTTTCATGATTCCGTTGGACCTTAACTGTCATAGGAAGACATGCTCATGGTGGAGAGAGGCAATCTCCTTGACAGCTAGGACCAATCCCATCCAGGGCTCTGACTGCCAGGACAGAGAGCTTAAATTAGACTACGTATTTGGAGGGGAGCAAAGTACTCGGCTGGTGTGCTCATGGCCACCTGTTTTGCTAAGCAGGTTGGCTACTATGTTCTGTACCCATTGGAGCTTTTTCAGGGTGAGTTGCTTCATTCCTAGACATAATGAGTTGGAATAATCGAGCCCGGAGAGTAAAAATAAGGCAGGATCACTGTGTCCAGGTCTGAGTCCAACAGGAAAGGGAGCCATCTCCTAGCTACTAGCACATGGAATTGGGTGTTTATTGCTGCCATGGAATGCACAAACATCTCTTTGCATTGTTACACTTGAATAATAAAATAATGTACTACTACTCCTAATTCGAACTTTTATAGATCTTTGCAGCCAAGGATCTCAAAACACTTCATAAACATTAATTAATTCAAATAACTTCCCTCTCAAGAAGGTGGGCTGACTTATAAATGTGGGTACATTCTTTCTGCTCATATGACATCCACCCAACCATACTGTAATTTGTAGTCTTATTGTTCTCATATTCTCTGGCAGGGATCACTTGTCCTGGTGCCGGCTTTCTCTGTGCTGCTTATGACCCTAGGGAACCTTTTCTTCTTGACAGTCCTCTCTGGCCCTCACTGGAAACTACCACTGCCTGTTCTTAAATTGCTGTTTTCTTTTCCCCAACCTTTGGATCAGCATCTGTTATCCATTTGTTTTTTATTTTCTTCCTAAATCTCAAATTGTATCTTAAATAATCTTAAAGAACAAAAAAAAGCTGTAACAAAAAAATCTCTAGGCAGTCTAGTACAATTTTATTTAATTTTAGCATTAGAGGGCTTATCCTATAACAGAACTATAAATATATATAAGACCTGCTGGTTTTATGTACACTGTATACAACTACACAGACAGATCCTGATCAGCACCCACTTATGAAACCTTTGGGCACATTTTCAAAGTGGTATATGGGGGAATTTTGCTAAACCACTTTTCCTGACGTAAGTGGGAATCCAACAGTGAAATCTCTATGGGCTGACTTGAAAAAACATACTGTACATAGTCTATTCTCCTTAGTCCCCTTTAATATAAGTTTAATACAGAGCCAAATACTGAAGCTCCTTAGAAAGGGAACCTTCAGAATCCATACAAAAGAAAGTAAAAGCAAAATACCATGATTAGTTCACTTAAGAAAACAACATTGGCATTCTCAGTAGAGAGGTCAAGGAACGAAACAGCATGGATACTCAGGAATAAGCTTGTGTTAAGTGGACCCTCCAAGTCACGGTTGAGGCATATTGGCAAGGCAGTATAGGCAATATACAAACCATGCTGTCCCTGTTAACTCCTGAGAGCTGTCAATCTGGCACATTTCTGAAGCACAATATTTACACACAAGCTTCTTAAAACAAAACCACTATAAGATATTATTATTATAACTGCTGTATATAGCAGGAGAGTAGAAGTCCAAATGCTGCCAACATTACTATCTGGGCAGGACATGTGAGAGAAAGTCTGACCACTTTAGGGAGAGTGCAAACTAAAATATAGAGCAAAACATTCCCCACAATCTCTCTCTCTCTCTCTCTCTCTCTCTCTCTCCCCATCTCCCACAGCAAGATGGTCAAGATTTTCAGAAATGGGTGCCTAAATTTAGGCTTCTACATTCATATTTAAGCACTTTGGGTTTCTAAGACTTCATGATTGATACTGTGATATTAACTATACCTATATTGAACTTCCCAGAAGCATAGGAGATTGAACAAGATCTGCCTGCTTCCAAAGCCCATGGTTGATACCTTCAAAAACAAGTTGGGGGTTTAGCCATGTAACTCCCAATAATTTCAATGAGAATTGTGTGGCTAAGTCCCCTAGTTGGCTTTGAAAATCTCGACACAAGTCCCCACCAACTGAGTTAAAGGATAATCTCTTTTGGCTGATATTAGTATAGGACAGTGACTGGGTATATCTGGTCTTTGAGGCTACTTACAGGACACCCCAGGGTCCTAGTACATCCTGCAAAGCAGCAAAGTCTGCAGTAACAAGTATGTGATTGATGTGCCTAGGGTCCCTAGATTGGAACCCGGATTAGTGGGGGGGCCTAGATTCCCCTTCTGGCTATGGGTAAAGTGGTGTAATCACAAGAAGAGGACAGGCCTTAGTTATGAGTCAGAACAAAGGTCTGAATTTAAAGGGAAGAAAGCTGGGGCTGAAGACCCTACGGAGAGGAAACAGACTGCTTATTTGTTGGACTCTTTAATACCCTGCAAGGGGTTCAGTTGTTCTTTGTGACTCAGTCGGATGGCCAGCCATGGAAGACCTGCCAAGTCAGCTGGCAGCCTGCAGGGGACGCTAGAGATGAAAAAAGGACTACAATACTTGACCCTGTTACTTGGAGGCACTCCAGAGGTGAGTGCCCCATTACAAGGACCTATGGAACTATTTAGCACTTCTGACACCAACTAGGAGAGGGCAGTGGCTCACCTGGTCATTAGCCAGTTCATTACAATACAAAATAAAAATAGCTAATGAAGCAAAGTAATGAAAACTTGTCTTATTAAATGCATAGAGGCTTTTTCCCATTAACCTTTAAAGACCAGACATTAAAATGGATCAGCCTAAGAAACCAAACCAGTTCCAGGGCACTAGACATCTTTCAATACAACATTAAAAGATTAAGCAGGTTCAGTTCATGTGGTCCAGTTCATGGCAGAACATCCTTAAGTACTTCATACTGTAAAAAAGATTAGTGAGGGTCACAAGGAAATAATTCCATAAGAGTTTTGATGACACCATAAATCACAAGAGTGCCATTCTATTCAACTACATTACAGCTGATTCAAACTATTAACACAAATTCTATTAAAATAAAATTGAAGATGTCAGTCACTCAGTCACTATATTAGTTAAGGTTATTGAGGGCCAGTTTTACAAATGTAGGTACTTGCATTGTACTCAAATTTCCATGCATATGCAAAAATTCCCGATGTTGTATTTAGAAACCTAGTTCACCATGTGTATACACAAATTCCTGTACTGAATGTAGACTGGAAATCTGTGAATAAATTGGGTGCATGCAGGAGGTAAATGTATGCATGCAGTTATGCACACCTAACTTTAAAAAGCTGGTCTTTAAACAGAATTACTACACTATGTATTCAAATATTATTAATACTAATGTTATATTAAAAGAGTCTCATTTTCTGATCACAGCATGATTAAACTTTTTAGATCATGTCTCAAATACAATTATTGAAATCAGCCATGAGGTACATTATAATACAACCCCATCCCTTCTGAGACATACATTTTTCTATGCCAAATTATTATTTTTGTTGCAAATAGAAACCTTAAAGTTTAAAATGAAAGTGCTGATAGAACCATAACAGCAGTGTAACAACTGTAACAGCAGGATACAATATGACCATTGTTTCTTAACACATGATGGAGTCCAGATACACTATATTCACATGATTCTTGCAGTTTTCAACATTTTGGGATAGTACATTAAGTATTTTGCTTATATCACAGCCTAAACACCAAGGGATCCCCGGACCTAACTTCATTCCTATAATTCTTTACTAATCTTCCTCCACAAGTCATCTTTAATCCACATGTGCACACACATTTCTTCATACTACTATAAAATGACTGCAGCATTAATCCCTCAGTTCATTTTCAAAGTCAAGCGGCTTTAGAGGAACCATTAATTATCATTTACACAACAAGCATCACAATAGCGTGGGTATTTTTATGAAAGCTTCCAACTCTGACGCAGTTTCAGCTCATGATGTACTTTTAAAAAACTGCTTTGACATCACTTCGGAGGATGGTTTGGTTTTGTTAGAATCTCAAACAGTTAAAGGATGCAGTGAGTCATCTGGGGACTTCTGGAAAACTGAATAGTTCCAGGTGACTATTTGGAACACACACTCAAGAAACATAAAAACACTAAGACCATTGCTATGTTAAAGAGAACAGTATGGCCCCTTTCAGCATTAGAATTGAACATGCAGGCTTTCTCATTATTTCAATAAAACAAAAACAGACATTTAACCAAAAAACAAAACAAAAAAATCCCTAACCTTTCTCTGGCTTGGTTGAATATTTTAAAGAGCCTAGGCACTACACAAATTCTCCAGTGAGCCATGAATTCCATTTCATTTTGCTTTTTCAACAGAAATAGGTTGAAAGAAGATACGTTAACCAGAAAAAGAACTTTTTAAAATCCCAAGTAATATGGTGACTAGTTTCTAGGTGAAAGAAGGATAAAATACTCATCATCCTATGCAAACAATGGGGATATTTTCTCTTCTTTAGGTAATTTATAGCAGTATGTAAAGCTGGGATAAAACAGATATTTTCTAAACTCACACTGACCATTTTGTTGCACGCAATATTATTGACATTATTTTGCTGGTTCTAAAGTAGTGTTATAAACTTAATGGAACACGGAAATTTAAATTTTTGCTTTTGCAATTGTTCCTCTAATACTCTAACCGCTATGAAAATAGTAATATTGTAATTAAAAAAAATGCTTTACATCCAGATTGCTGTTTGTCTTTGGTCTGAGGAAGAGTGGAAAGAAAGAATCAGGCTCAGAACCATTTGTGGGAGAAGAAAATACTGTTTAGATGGTGTAATTTATATTCTTGTACCAAAGGCCCTATGCCAAACCACTACCCTCTCCTCAGGCATTTGCCTCCTTAAGACTCATTCTTCTATGACGCTCACAAAAAGTGAGTCAACAATTATATTTATTTTTATTAATTAAAAAAACCCAAGACATTGGTCCATCATGACACGCACATGCCCTAACTAAATGCCATCCTTCTATCTCCAGTAAAACAATAATATTTTTTTTAAAGTAATTGCCTTTTTATGTGCTTATAGCCAAGGGAAACACCTTAAGATGTGAGTGTACAAAGAGTCCTTTGGAAAACTTCCTCACCAGAAGAAAGTATGGAAATAATTGAATTAGCTTCACTAGGAAGGGTTTGAACTCTATATAAGTGCAGATGGACAGAAACTGCCCTTCTCCTGAAAATGACATTATCTATCACATGCTTAAACTGTATTTAGTGTACAAGCTATGTTAACCAAATACAGTATTTGTGAATTCAGCCGTTTCCTAATCTCCTTTGGCAAGGGCTGAATTCTTGAACACTCCTCCTTCCCCATGGTGATTTAAATGCTTTTTCATAGAAAGCTCCAACATATGAAAATATAAGCATTCTGCTTTTGTTCTTATAAACCAATGTCCCAGTTCAGCAAGGTTGTTAAGACTTCAGTGGAACTAGTCACATGCTTCAAGTTAGTTCCCTGCTGAATTAACTTGCTAAACAGAGGTCCAAGTTTGATTCCATTAACACTGTAATGATAAAAATCATTACAATGGTTCATTAAAAATAAGCATGTTCTATATAATGTGAAACACTGAGATTTACTTTGAAAGGTTAAGCTCTGAATCTTGTGTAGTGCTATATAGCTGGAGACAGAACTAATCAATGTTCTTTTCACCTGAAGAGAGGATTACTTTCCTATTTTGAAGGACTAAATGAGAGAGAATTTGAAACCTACTTTCTGGCCCTTGCCACTAATCATATCTGAATGAACTTTCTTCCAATATTAACTGTTTATCCTGTTTCAGTTAAGTCAGTAGTTTGAGCTTCCATAGGAAGGATGTCATCTCCTGGATTATATTACAAATGAAGTCCTCCACATTCATTTTCATTTCCAACATTTGAGTCCTATCAGTATATTAAGTTACCTGTGCATTGAGGTGGCCTGAAATCAAGGTATTTATATTTGTGAAGTGAAGGACAAAAGCAAATGAGCACAAGAATTCTGATGCTGAAAGTAAAACTCCCCTGTCCTAGTCCACACCTAAGAATGATACATTTAAAGTTATAATGTGAGAACTGGACACTTGCACATATAATTCATTTCACTAACCTGTTTGCCTGGGAAGAAAAGCAGTTCTATGTACTGAGGAGCTGAAATCTTGTGTATCTTTCACATTAACACAGGCAGATGGCCTCTGACCTTCTTCCAAGCTTATAGAAAGGGAACTCTCCGAGACTGCAAGACCACTAAATCCAGCGCTGAGCTGAAAAAGGGCATCCTGTGTTTTCTTTTTTTCTTTCTTTAACATACTTACTAGAATATCTGCAGAACATTTTAAGGAAATTAACTGGGATCTCCTTTCCATAAATAATAATCCACTCTTTCTTTAGGCCACTTGCTCATACATGTAGTCTTGTAGAACTGAATGGAACTAGTCACATATGGAAGGCCTATTCATGTGAAAATGGATTGCAGGGTTAGGCCCATATGTTATGTCTATATATTCACATTTATCTTTCCAAATAACCAACTCAATTTGTCCTGAGCACTAGCAAGATGACATTAGTGAGTGGTATAAAAGGCTATGGCCAATCCATGTTTGGATAAAAGCAATAAATACTGTGAGGTTCTGTACAAAACCAGAAATGTTAAATTCCAGTTACACTTTCAAAATGGGTGACATTACCTTTATTAAGTTTGGTAACATTACAACACCAATTAGACCCTGCAAATTTTCCAAGTCAAATTTAAATCGTATAAGTCAGAAATCTTAAACTTTATAGGAAGACTGTCAAGCACACCACAATAGAAAGGATTATAAAAACACAAAACAAGGTTTTAAAGAAATTCCTGCCAATTACATACATATTCTTTAGAAAGACCTTTGACATAAAAACACTTTAAATGAAGGAATACAGGGGTTTTCTGATGGAATTCACTACACATTTAGCAAAAACGAAGAGGTAACATAAAGATGATGAGATACTCTCTGTATGTTTTTCATTTTGTGTCTAATTTATCTGATAAAGACATGGAAAAAATGTGGGCAAGGTGTGAGGAATTAGAATTATCAAGTTGATTAGGTGGCAAAAACTATTTGTCTTACAAATTGGTTCTTATCATGTCTCTCATAGCGTGCATAAAGACAAGGAGCATCTCTTACAGTTTATGGCAGGAGAGCCTCCAAGTCCTCAGTAGTTTTATTGCACCAATCATGATGTTAATTTTTAAAAGTAAATTGTAAAATTATTTAGGCTGCAAAATCCACTTACAGTTCCTTGCATGCTAGTTCTGATTTTAACTTTTAATATTTCAATTCCCCATATACAGCTCTAATTAAAATTGATGGATGCAATGAATGTCTTCCTTTCACTTCCATAAACAAAGCCACATATGCATATCTGGTGCGAGTGCATCGGACTCTATGAACTGTGCATTTTGTTGTTTTATTACAAATATTCTATCAACTTAATGATTTATTTCAAGAAGACTCTCTTCTGAGGGATCCAAAGGTTGAGCTAAAATAAGAAACTTTTAAAAGGTGTTATATGTCAATTTTATAGCCAAATTAACTAAACAGTGTTCCTTTCAAAATAAACGCCTTGGCTCCTGTTATGGATGCAGCAGACTAAAAGGCTTCCCTACCACTTGATTTCATCAGGGTAAAGCAAGCTACCAGTCTGAAGTACAACCCATTCACACTTAATATACCAAATCTGTGAATAATTGTTGAACAGAAAGAATGCAGTTAATCTTGTTTTTAATAATGCTAAAGAATCTCTGCTCTCTATAAACTTGAAAGCTATTTGTCAATTTTCTGCCATTGTTCAAGTTTTGTCCACAGATCATCCACAAACTCAGGGACATGGTGACGCTGTGGTCTGCCTGCAGTTTTGTCAGCCAGCTAAAAATAACTGCCCTTTCTTCATCTTGCTCAACTACAGCTACTCATATGTTTCCCATGAGGCAGTAAAATGGACACAGCACATATGAGTAGTTTAATTTTTGTTATACATACACAATATAAAGGCTCAGCTTTAATTTAAATTTTAAAGTTGGATGTCGAAAGCACACATTTTACATTTAATCTAAAAGAAGAGAGTCCAGTAGTCCCTGAAGCAGCATTTCATTTGGCTAAAAATAACAACACAGGAAATTCTATTCTTTGTGAGGTAATAATCTGTTCTTTATATAGCATCACAGTTTTCTATGCTAGATCCAGTTTTTCCGTTTGCTGGAAGAGAGTTTACTAAACATGAGCCTGAACCACAACTTTTGGATCTGGATCAGAATTTCCCAAAACTCCAGGGTATTTGGATCCAGGATTTTGGTTCAGTTTATTACAGAAACAGGGACCAAGTGCAACAATGGGATTCTGATGAAGAGTGGTAGGAGACTCTTAGATTAAGAATATGGATTGATACATCAGTCTGAAAGGGAAGAAATTCTTTGCAGATCACCATCTCCCATTTCATACACACCCACACCTCAGATTGCAGCCAGATTAGTTAAAATCCAGATAAATCCTGTTTCATAAAGGATATTGATTTCATTATCTCTTTGGTGCAGAAGGTCTCTCAACTTCTTTAGCTCCTCTTTCTTCTCTGGGATATTAGTATCCTCATCTCCAGTGATGTCTGGTGAGAGCAGACTTCTGTCAGGAATGTTTGTACGATTTATCAGTTGCTATGAAATAAAATAGAAATAGTTCTGGGCCCTTGTCACTCTTTCCTCATCCCATTCATTTCCCCCTATCCCTGTGTGACTATTTACCTATGCTAGCTGATTTGAGAGCCTCTTCAGGATTTCTGAAAAGCAAAATCCCACCACTGGTAGACTGCAAAGCAATAAATACTGAGTCAGCTATGAGATATCTCCTAATTTCTACTGATCACTTTTCCTCAGTAAAAATATCTAAGCCCTACACATCTCTCTCTGGTAAAGAACTCCCACTGTAGTAAGGAAAAAGCAGCATCAACTGGGTACTAATTCCTCCTCATCTAGAAATCAAATTCAGGGACAATGTTTTACACTTTACTGTATTAGAAAATTGCGGAAGCCTTTATAGCAGAGCATAAACAAAAACAAAAATATACCCCAGGTTCAATTTCTTCCCTTGCTACTCCTCACCCCATATATATCTTGTGTGCATAATATCCCAGCATAGCATATAACCAACACAGTTGATGCAGCTGGTTCAGTGACACAAACCCTCTTTTCTTACTTCTCCCTAGTCTAATGTAAAGCTCCTTACTAGCTGCATATATACCTGGATATACTCTCTATCCATTTACAGATTACTTCAGCACAGCAATTCCTGTAAATTTCAGTCCTCTCCATCACTCCCTCCACCTCTAATACCCTTTGGTCATTCTTTTTAGCTCCTTCAGATTCTTGCTATATATTTTCCGGTTATTATTCAAATCCATTCCAGTTCTTCAAGCATTTCTCAGACCTGCTGAGGCCCTGTATACACTCCCTTCTTCTCCACAGCTTCATGGTTGCTTTTCAGTTCTCTCTCCCCTGTGTCCTCTAATATTTCCTGTTCATTCTTAGGGCCCTCTGCACTTCCTTGTACATGTACAGAATATACCTTTATGTAATTGAAACAGTGCTTGATCTTGCGCATATCAGCTCCAACATCCAGCGTGCTCTCAGGATCAGGATCTTCCAGAAAAGTTTTAATGATCTCATTAAGCCTGAAAGGACATAATAGGCAAAAATAACAAATATAATCTTTGAGGGAACATAAAAAATCTCATAAGAACTGGCAACATTGACTCAAGATAGGAATGTGTTTCAGAGTTGCCCAGATTACTGCTTTTCCCGGTAGACTCTTGGTTTGGGGTCCATTCTATTAGTCTACTTGAAAACACAAGCAATCAACTTCTTTCTCTGGTGCTAGACTCTGGGCTTAACATGGAGGGATCACAAATGATTCAGATAATGATTTATGTATGCTAATAAATAGTTCTGGGACTAAAATGTTTAAAAGTAATCTTCTGTTTTCCTGATTTCTCTCATAATTTAAATTATCCATAAGCAGTTTCCCCATGCTTTCTCAAAAGACATAATTCTAAGACTAGTGCTTTGGATGCTTTGTGCCCGTATTTTTGCTAGCAAGTATATGACACTTAATAATTTAGATTGCAATTATAAAATTCTCAGCCCCCACCATCATGTATGGCAACGTCATTTTTTGGATCTCAGCTTCTCTATATACCCCAAAGACCCATTATTCCTCTTCCTATTACTGAAATGTATTAAACATTTTATTCATTTATTGATAGGGGGATGGGCCTGCAGTCTTTAGGCAAGAAAAATACTCATTGAAGTCACTGTGTATGTTGCCTACATTAGGACTGCAGGACTAGGCCCATTAAAAAAATCATCTGAGATACAGAAACACTCCATTGCTCTTTTAGAGACAAATTATGAGCTATGGCAGGAAAACCAGCATATGGACAATGAAACTCTGTGAGTTACAATTCTTGGAATTTCTATAATAACCATGCATCAGCAGATGAGCTTTACACACACCTCTCCCCCCCACTCACCCACACTCCTATAGATCAGGCAATGCCTGAGACCCATATTTCTGTGCGTATCCCAAGGTAGACAGGATTTTTGTGTGGAATCTTCAGAAGATTGAAGATCACGAGGATCTCAGCATGGACACCCGGTGATTCTGCCTGGACTACTGACCTAGAATCTCTCTCTCCATACAGGAGCACAGCTTTAGAGCAGCCATGATTTCCTACTGGTGGCTGATCGAGAGCCCCCTCTGAGTAAAGGGGGTTCACAACACATGCAGGAACAGATTCAGCATTAGCTTCAGCAGTAAATGCCTGAATGTTTGCAGGGCGTGGGGCGGGCGTGGAAATTGAGGAAGATACCACAGACAGTTACTGTCACCTAGGTCCACCTCTTCCTGACTCCTCAATAGCAGCAAAGCCTCAACCCTGTGGAGTGGGAGCAGTAGGGTTTTTATGGGGTCTGCAGAAAGAGGGCAACATGCTCTAAAGCCACTGCTCCCAAAACACTTCTGTAAGCCTGGTCAGTTTCAGATAGGTTTTTCTTTCCTGTTTCCATTATCAGAGGAGAATATATGGGCAGAATATTTAGTGTATATCATTCATTATCTACATGGTCACTGACACCAAATGCTTGGCAAATGGACCTCTACAAATTCAAGAAGAGTTCTCTTGTTAGCTTAATTCTCAACCTGAATCAAATTACCAATAACCAACAGAGCCTCAAAAAATGCAGGAAAGAGCTACTTTCTCTTCTAAATTCATGTATGTCTGAAATTTTTCTAATTCCTCTGCTCATCCATAAAATTAAGCAACCATGTTAATGGAATTAGAGTTTGTGCCCTGAAAAAGAACAGTTTATTGCTAACAAATACATGCTGAGACACAGTAAGGCACACTCTTAGATCCCATTAAACCAAAATGTTGGCAGGATCCTGAAAGTTCACAGAACACCCACTGACGTCAGGGTGAATTGTATGTGCAAAGAGCTTAAAGGATTGGGCCATTTAAAAAGTCTATTTAAATTAGTTAGAAAAAAGGTGTCCCTGGAATTACAGGTATTTGTTTCTCAAGATGAAGCAGAGCAGAGAAGAGATTATTGGGTAATAAAGACCAGAATATCAGTTTTTATTATTGCTACATTTATCAGTCGCGTTGAATAAGCATCCAATCCCACAAGTGTGAACCTTGCTGGTAATTTCAGCAGATAGGCCAAGGAATAAACGGGCATGGGAACTATCCCCTCACACCTACAAGTAGCCTCTGTGTGTCATGACTGGGAAATGTGGAGAAGTCTGTACTGCCACGGCCAGTGCTATAGCTAGTCTACGGATAAACAGAGGCATTCAGCATCTAGCACTAAGTCTGGCACTATACTGAGCATTACATTAACCACATTTAATAAGAGAAAAATTCTAAAAGTATTTTCTCCTCATTTTAAGCACCAGGGTCAGATCCTCCATGTGAGGTCATTTAACGCTACTACAACATGGCAGTAACCTTGAACTGTAAACAAAAGAATAGGCATTTCAGCTATATCCTGATTGCCTCAGTTGGCAGAGACTTAGGTTATGGGAATCAATCCAAAAACATTTGTCAGCTAGAAGCTTGCAACAAGACTATCGTCAAGTTAACATTGCAGGGAGTTACTAAGAATATTTTAGGAGAAAAGAGAACAGTAAGGTAAGGAAGAAGAGAGAACATGAATTTGTCCCAAGAGACTGTTGGCTGTCTAATTTAGTTTCCTATTTACAAATTAGGTGAGTAGTAAATATGAATGTGAGCTGGTATTTTCTCCCTCCTTCATTACCTGTCACGCACTTGAGATTTCCAGCATTTTGAAAACCGCAACTGCCCAATTCATTTTTTGTGGCTTGAAGACCACACATTGACTAGAGCCAAAGTGGATTTTAGTGCCAGATGCACTGATTCAACTTTGCTGTAGCAGAACCTAGATTAGAAGTGGTTAACCAACTAAGCCTTTTTGCCACTTCTAAAGAACAGTACTTCTTCAGTGTGTTTTAATATAGACCTTTATGCCAAAGAGGAAGAATTTCCTGAACCAAAAATGAAAGGGAATTTTTGGCCAAGAGGGAAAAAGAATGGAAAAGGCCCTCAAAACTCACAAGTAAGCACAAGAACTAAAACAAACTTTCAGATATATATTCTGACTATTAAAGACAAACAACATCATGAATATTAATTTCTGTGCACACAGCACAGACACCTTTTAACAGGAGAGAATTAAAGGACCAATCTTCTTAGGTAAGCATATAGCCTGATGACAAAAAGGATTGAAATCAGAACATTCTGGGAGTTCTGCCAGTGGATTAAATTATTAAACAAAGGTAAAAATAAATTGATGATGCGATGCAGATACAGTCTGAGATTTCTCTTCCTGCTGAACATATCTTAAGTCCACTGAGCTAAACTTTCAGAAGGATTTATCAATGAAGGGATCACAAAAATAATTTAAACATTCTAATACTAGTTATATAATGCCATGATTTAAGGCTTTACAGAGGAGACAACAAAGCTATTCCTTCCCCCCAAGGCGCTCACAGTTTAAATGAGAAAGATAACACAAATAATGACAACAGAGCACAGGACAACAGGAGGGAGGAGAAGAGACAAGAGTAAATAAGGAGAGAGAGTGGGATACTGACCTTAAACCAATAAACTTTTGTACAGTAAATTTCTTTAAAAAAAAAAGATATATATGTATGTGTTTAAATTGTCAGGTAAGAGCTGGAAGGTAACTCTTGTCAAGGTAATCCCCAAAAAGAGGGGTCAGAAGCAGTGGATAAGTTATGGCACAACAGCTCCAGCTTTATTTAATAAACATTAAAAATGTAAATAAATGAATGAAGGGAATGAATATGTTTTTTGCAACAAAGAGTGGCGGTAGCTGCTCAATACAACCATGAGCCACCACTTGTCTGGCCACCTAGTCAAAGATACTCTCTTGCCCATCCTATACCTGGATATGTCTCTGCTGGAGCATCTCTCGGCTCCAGCTACACACTGAAGTCTACAATTCTAGGAGATATATACCCTCCCTATGGCCTAGCCCCAACAGCTGAATAATTTTATCCTCCTCCAAAGAGAGTCTGTCCGCAAAGCCATGATGCAACATGGAACTTGTGAACATGATTCTGGCTTGACCCAGAATGAAATGAAATGAAAATGCAACATTTAGTTAACATAACATACAAGCGACAGTTACATACCCATATGGTATCTCAATGCAAAACACCACTTACTCCCCTAGCACAGAGGTAGATGGGTGGGAGGGGAAACCTTGCTGCAGTAGGAGGAGAGCCGGAATTGCTTTTTGGTCCTGCAAAGCTCATTCTTGACGGGGGCTGGTACTAGCTGTCCTCTGGTCATAAAGAAGGCTCCTTAGGGCTAGAAGAGTGGCCAAAGGCAGACAGCAAGGAAGGATGGTCCAGTGGCTAGTGTGCTAGCCTGAGAATTAGCTACAGACTTTGTGTGACCTTGAGCAAGTCACTTAATCGCTGTGCCGCAGTTGCCCAGGGCTAAAATGGGCATAATAGCACTGTACTAGTTCACAGGGTTGTGAAGGATAACTACATTAAAAGATTTGGAGGCCCTCAGATGTTATGGTAATGGAGGCCCTATGAGTATGACAGACAGATAGATAAAATGGCCCAGCCCAACACAAAGTTGGGCCATGGTGCATCAGGAGGGAAAGGATCCCCTAGCATCCAAGCAGGAAAACCCCCAGCAAATCCAGCCTAGCTGGCCACTGCCACATAAGGTAGGTGACTGAGCTGAATTAGCACAGAAAGCAAAAGGAAAGTCACCCCTGACCCTTTTTTCAGGGCAAAGTTGATCTCAGTCAGTTAATTATAGTTAATAAAACATCAGAATATAAAAGAGAACAAAGTTTCTCAGCTCAGGGTTTCTAATTCAGCCCCGGGCTCAGAGACCAGCCTTCTCCCAGGCAGTCTCTGTCCTCTTGTTCCTGGAGCAGCTAACTTTTACAGCCCCTCTGTGGAGCACCTGGGTTAGCCTAATTTTTATTAACTTCTTATTTGCTCAGGTCAGGGTAGTGTCTGCAAGCTGCCCCAGACAACAGAAAGTGTCAGAATAAGGATTAGTGGTGAAAAGCTAGACAAAGGAAGAGAGCTTTGAGAATATATTTGAAGGCAGAGTGAGGTTGCTTGGCATGCAACACATTTTAAATAAAAAGTACATTTTGCAATTGAGCTGTTCTGTTTCACAATGTCTGATCCACTGCTATGTCCCCTCCAACAGCTCCTTCAGTGTTTGTGCAATCTCTGTGCAATCTCTCTCCTGGTCAATTCATCAATACTCCAGGGAAAAGGCTGTGCTTTTAAACATATGACATAAAACAGATCAAATCAGGCAAAAGGTACTGTCAGAACATTATTTTTTTCAGGAATAACATTGTTGCTGACTTCTTCTGCACAGGAGTCATTCAGAATGAGATTTTTCTTCTATACTTGACTTGTATTTATCAAGATACCATCGAGGAGTACAGGACTTTAATGTTTCCTATCTTTGTAAGAGACTGATTTGTCAGAAACTCCTGCTTTTTTCTGTATTCTCTTTCTTTCTTTCTTTCCTTCTTTCTTTAAAATGAGCCAATCACAAATTTCTGGGCACTTTTCCATCAATGATAAAAAAAATGTACCAAATCAGTTGATTTGCATTAACTAAAATTAAAGAGAATCAACCCCCAAAGACTAATACAATAATAGCAACAATAATTTCTTACTCTGATCCCCATTCAAGCAAAAGCCTGAGGTCAGAGATAGACTCTCTACTACTGTCCCCTGAAAGCCAAGGAATTGAGGACTTCTCATATTAACAGGGGAAGTCAATTCCAGAGTGGAGAGTCCTCCACTGAAAACGCATTGCCCATAGCCTGCCTGATGTTCAAATTTAGGATGCTCAAGTATATCAGCTGCTCTCAACTCCCATGGCAAAGCAAGGATAAGGAAAGACACTCTCAGGTAACTGTGACTCAACTTATATAAGGGCTTGTCTACACAGCAAATGAAATGAAAAAACCTAGATTAGTTGTACTTCCCACCCTTAGTTATTTCGATGAAAGTTGGTATGTCAACACTCTTATTTCAGAATCAAAGTGCCCTATTCCAACATTTGTCAGTAAAAAAAGTGACCAAGCTATATCAAAACAGGACCCTTAGAACACTCATATTCTGAAATAAGTGTCCTATTTTTATATAATTTGGTCATCTGATAAGTTTTGTTGGAATGGGGCAGTCTTATTCTGAAATAAGAGTGTCCACCCAGATTTCCACTGAAATAACTAAAAGCATGACTTACAATTGACTTAGTTATTTATCATGTAAGATCCTTTTCTCTGGTCTTCACAAACACAGTCTTGCCTTGCTGATATCCACTGAGAATGCTGCTACTAAGATAATATTCCTAGCTTGTCTCTTTGACCATGTCGGCACTCTCTGCATCCCTTCACTGGCTTCCCTTTCTCTATTGTATCAAATGTAAGCTACTGGTTTTCACTTTTAAGGCCTTTCATGGCCTATCCTCCCGCTACCTATCAATTCTCATTCAGTACTGAAAGGTCAACTCCTGCCTGTGATTGACCCATGATGCCAGTCTCTATTGTCCACTTATTAAATTTTCAAACACACACCTATGTGCTTTCTCCCATGCTGCCCCTCACACCTGGGAGAAGCTCCCTGTAAATATCAGCAAATCCTACTCAATATCCTCCTTCAAAACCCTTCTTAGGACTCTCCTTTGCCATGAGGCCTATAAAAAACTTGACAATGGCTAGGCTACTGGTGTGCTGAGACAGCTACCTGTCCTGCTGACCAATACTGTCATTTTTTCCCTTGTACTTTCCCATCTCTTTGTATCTCTCAGTTGATTCTTGTATTATACTCATATTGTAAGCTCTTTGCGGCTCTTTCTACACCCTCCAGGATAAAAAGGGACCTGGTCCATGACTGGAGCTTCTAGGCCTTATGATAATACAAATAATATCATTATTTCAGTTCCAGTCCTTGTGTACATAAGCTCTTAAGTTTTAAGGGTCAATATCAACACACACTGAATTGCACCTGGAAACGAATAGGGAGCTAGTGCAATCTTTAAAGCTTAGGTAACAGATTCCCTGTAATTAATACAATAAACAAGTAGGCTGCCACATTCTTCATTAGCTGTAGCTTCTAAGTGATCTTCAGGGGTATCCATGCAGACACATTATAGTGAAGCCACCTGTAAATCCAGAAGTGTCCCTTATGTATTTTTTCCCCATTTGTTGTTGAGTAAAGGGATTGTCAACTATTAAAACTCGACCAGTTACCGCTAACCTAGTAGCTGCGGCCAGCTCCAAAAGGAGATTTTCAAATCACGGCAGTCTTCCCTTCAGGACTGTTGGGTTCTGGCCTAACTGCAGCAGGCCTGGCTCACACTGTTGGAAGCTAGAGTGTGCTGAAGTCAGTTGCCAGAACTCTGCTGCCTCAGGAAGAATAGTTTTCCCCAATAGAAGCTCCCCGGAGGAGGAAGAAAAAAATAGTAGCACACAATAGCCTTTTTCTTTATGAAAAACAGCAGTAAACAAGAAAGAGTTTCTCTCGCTTAATGATCATCCAAGAAAAATGAACAAACAGAAAACTCAAGTTAGTAAGAATTCCACCCCCCCTCTCACCTTCAAATCATCACTTTCTAAACACTCGGCAGCGATTAAGTTTAGGGCCAATTTATAAATTCATTTAAAGTTGGTCCAGTTACAAGATAGCATACATGAAGTGAAGCATAGGAATGCGGCATGAAGTGTTTAAGACAGCGAAAAACAACAGCGGCAGCAACAACAAAACGTAGGTTATACTTCACTGAGACAACAACTTGTCTTTAAGGTGAACTACAAAACAAAAAATAAACAAAATAATCTTCCTGCCTGGTGTATAAAGAGGCTCTGGATTGTTTTTTATATCTGGTTCTTGTTTTTTCCAGTTTAGTATCAAGAATATCTGGTCCTAGCTTTTCACTTTGGCCTTTTTTATAAATTTCTCACTGTTGCCAAACTGTATTTCCAATGGTATTAGTAACATTGTGTAGATGACTAATTTAGCATTGTGTCAAGCATTAAGCAGTTTTAGGGATGTGTACACTGCAAATGAAGGTGTGATTGTAGCACAGGTAGGTATATCTGCACTAGTGTTAATTTAACAATAGTGGTGTTAAAATTGTAGTGTAGGCCAGGCAAGTTGCAGTTCTAACATGAATTAGCTGATGGAGGTAAATCCTAGGATAGACCCCTACCAGCTAATATTTGTTAAAATACAGATTGCTCTGTCTACAGTAGGGTTTTAGCAGGTACTACCCAACACAATTCCCAGTGTACACACAGCCAGAGGGTGGAGAGGATGCTGAATCGTAGCCTTGGGAGAGCTGCAGCTCTCATGTGAGAGGATCACTGAAGTCTTCCAAAAATATTGCAAAAGGCCTTGTCCTCACACCAAAATAAATCATAAATAAAAATAGAAAGAAGACTGGATCTGATGTTCTGAATGTACAAATAAAGCAGAAAGTTTTGGATTTATTTTGGATTTTTTTGTGTGAAGAAAAAACAACAAAACATTTTATGAGACTGTCTTTATAGGTCATAAAGGAGCATCACAGGGGCACAGTCTTTTTTTCCTCTTCTTTTCAGTTTGGTTTCAAAGGACTTGAACTGTTTCTCATGATAACTAAAGTGATAGCACTAAAGTGAAAGTTTTGACAGAAACAGAAAGTCCTTTCTAATTACTTCATCTTTTCCCCTTTGTCTTGTTTTTCTTTTGCCTTTTTCCCATCCTATGCCATTCCTAAATCCCATATTTTTTTACAAGTATTAAGACATAGTAACTCTTTGGTCTTTTATTACCCTCTACTTTATAATGCTCTTATGTTGTAAATGCAGACATTTCTAACCACCCAGCAGTTACAGACAGATTTACAATACCAACTTTACCTCTGTTCTACCACCGTCCATGCTCAAGCCTGCCTATCAACACCTTAGTCATACGACACACAAAACCACAAAAGCTGCCTATCCATATTACCTCAGATGGGAGGCAGATTCTATGACAGTCCAACTGAAAGACGATCAGCTGATATCTGCTATACTGCAGTGTTTACTTCTTTAAACAATATTCAATATGCATTTCCAGTTCTGAACCAGTAAGGCATGTTTTTATGAACCAGGATGCAAATGACACAGCTGAAATACATCAGAGAAAGCACCATCAGCCAGTTTTTACATGTTTTGTTTTTAAAGTTTAGAGCTTTCAACAATATGTAGCATGCAGGGTCTCAAAACACAGGGGCAAGAATTCAAGACTTCTAGGGATTTTGGAAGCCCTCATTTTGCCCTTGCCTTGTGTGCGATGATTCATTTATGGGAGCTCTTGCCTTTTAACCACAGACCACTGGTACCGTATATCACATATAAAAGTGGAGTTCAGTTAAAGAACAATGAATTCACAATTTAGTGTCAGCTGTGGACTCCATGACATGTGAACCTGAAATCCAAGACTATAAAAATTGCTGTAAACAAAAGAAGCTACTGAAACATTTTTGAGATCATTAAATAGGTTATCTTCACAAAATCTGCTAAGAGGAGAAGGCAGAAATTCAGTTTGTTCACTATAACCTTTGCAGTAGGGTCTCTGGCCTGCTATTGTTAACTCATACTATGCCCTTCTAGTCCATTGTGGCAGAGAATTCTTTCTAAAAAATGTTTTAAGGAACCAAGAATTCAAGTCTGACCATGTAATTTAGTTTGTGATTGAACTAAACACTAGGGATGTAAACACATTCACTAAACACTAGGGATCTATTTATCCACTGGTACATGAGAGATTGAAACGTAACTGCCATCATAGCTAATAGAAGCTATCCATGTAAGTTCTCTATGCATCAATAAGAGAATAAAACCCCCCAGGGTCTCTAACCAGCTAATTAACGGATGTTCTTATGAAAGACTAGTGAGAAAATGGAAAATACTTCCAGGCATTGTTGCTAACGTTACGACAAAAGAGATAAAGTGTATAGTATATATCTCAGCTTACGCTGCAAAATGCCACTATCTATACCAAAAGATCCCTTTATGACTAAGCTGCAGAACAAAAGGCACTCAAGCAATGCAGTCTGTTCTTAATATTAAACAACACAAAGGAGATTAATAAGCTATGAGCCTGATTCAACCCCATTTTAGTCCATGTGAGTCTTTCCATTGACTTTACTGGGAGTTGGATCAGGCCCTATGTATAAGAGTTATATTGTTATTCATAACCTTTAGTGGGCTCTGGTTTCAAATGAAATGTCTCAGCATGTTTTTTGCAAAAGATATTTTTTACCTTGTAGTCTAAAAGCATTTAGGCCTCATCTACCCTTGACTATTTGGGGAGGGAGTCTTCCACCTTTGAACTAGCGTGAAGCACTAGTGTAAACGGCAGCAGTTCTGTGTCATCCAGATTTGTTCTGAGCAGAGTTAGACCACACGGTGGTAAAAATACCAATGTGCTGTATACACCGGCATTCTCACCTTGCTGCCACCACTGGAGCTGCAACAGTGGTGAAGCAGCCAAAGTAGGGACGTTTGCACTGGAAGACAGGGGGTAAAATGGGGCCCAGCTGGGGCCACCCCTGCTGCCAGGACCTTCTGACCCAGAACTGTGCAGGGAAAACTGCCCCATTCTGGGGGCACTAGGATCCAGACGGTGCCTTCCCTTCCCCCACTAATGTAGTCTTGGGGGAAAACTGAAAAAAACAGCCAGCCAGAAACTCCAGCAGAGAGGAACAGAACCAGCCAAGGCAGAGATCTTTGGACATTCCAGTCAAAAGCACAGACCGTTCTGACTGTCTCTACTCTGTGCTGATTTGTTGTTTGCACCAACCCTCCCCTCTCTCCTCCAACCCCCTCAGAATCTCTTCATCACAGCTTCACAGTGTTAGGATATAAATATTCAGGCCTGTCTGTAAAGGCCCATACTCTAAGAATTTAGGTGTATTCTTATCACTTGGCTAGTTCTAGAGGTATAAAAGAAAGAATCAAAATCACTGTCTGCCAGTGTAAGGTCCTTCTCTTACTGTGACAGTCTGAGGCCCTGTTCTTAGGCTAAGGCCTTTGGCTAAGCAGCAGAGGCAGCCATAAGCTGGGAAGAAAACAGTCACATCTTCACATTCCAAACTAGTCACGTTGAAAGAAGGTGCTATTGGGCTGTTAGGAATACACTCCTGTCCTGATAATGCCTATCACGTCCAGAGAAAGGGAAGTGCCTAGAAGATGTAAAAAGAAACTTACTTTGATAGCATCCTATCTGGCAAGAACTCACTTATCAATAGCTGGGATGTGAAATCCTCACATCTGTATTGTTTTGTCATTATACTTCCCACTTTGCTATTGTTTGTCTGTATAATCTCTGTCTGGTTCTGTGATTTTTTCTGTCTGCTGTATAATTAATTTTGCTGGGTGTAAACTAATTAAGGTGGTGGGATATAATTGGATACATAATCCTGTAACAATATGTTAGGATTGGTTAGTTAATTTTCAGGAAAATGATTGGTTAAGGTATAGCTAAGCAGAACTCAAGTTTTACTATATAGTCTGCAGTCAATCAGGAAGTGAGTGGGTGTGTATGTGTGAAGGGCAGAAATGGGAACAGGGAATGGGGGTGAGGAAATTAGAATCATGTTTGGCTAAAGGGAGAAATGGGAACAGGGAATGGAGGTAAGGATATTGGAATCATGTTTGGCTAAGGGCAGGAATGGGAACAGGGACACAGGTGTAAGGCTCTGTGGTGTCAGAGCTGGGAAGGGGGACACTAAGGAAGGAAACTGGAATCATGCTTGCTGGAAGTTCACCCCAATAAACATCTAATTGTTTGCACCTTTGGACTTTGGGTATTGTTGCTCTCTGTTCATGCGAGAAGCACCAGGGAAGGAAGTGGGTGAAGGAATAAGCCCCCTAACACAAAGCATACTTACCCCTCTTACCCTCTCCTCCCCTGACCTGTTCCCTTCACCCCCCTGCCCTTCTGTTCTCTTTCCATTTAGCTGATCCTCTCCTAAATTCCATTGAAAACCAAGCAAATAAATAAATCATAGAACATGACGTTTTCCACCATCACATTGTTCACTCTGCTTGTGTGCTCTGTCCCTCCCACCACCATGTGTCTGTCTTGTCAATGTAGACAACATTGTCTCATTGCTTCTTTGTACTTTCCTATCCATCTGGATGCATTTGTTGTCTCTTCTGTTGTACTCAGTTTATAAGCTCTTCGAGGCAGAAGCTGTTTTTTTGTTCTGCGTTTTGTAGAGTGCATAGCTCAATCGAGTCCTGGTCTATGATTGGGGTGCCTAGGTACTACGGTCATACTAATACTAATAAGCAATAATAATAATAATAAATTTCCTAAAAGAGGCTAATGTAAAAATAGCTTCCTGATCCAAATATTGCTTGGCTCACTGAGGCAAGTAGATGATTCCTTTTTAGGTAAGCAGAATTTGGCCCTTACTGTAATAGAAAACTATAGGTGCTAATTACTGCATATACTGACACATGCTTTTTTTAGCCACCTTAGATAATTGTATTATGTCCTGAGTACTCAAATGCTTCAATAAAAATATAAAATATAATTAATAAAAGCTGTAGACCCCATTCTAGTATCAGTTTTTATGTTTTCACATAAATCATAGAATCATAGAATATTAGGGTTGGAAGGGACCTCAGGAGGTCATCTAGTCCAACCCCCTGCTCAAAGCAGGACCAAGTCCCCAATTTTTGCCCCAGATCCCTAAATGGCCCCCTCAAGGGTTGAACTCACAACCCTGGGTTTAGCAGGCCAATGCTCAAACCACTGAGCTATCCCTCCCCCCAAAACAGAGTTCATGTAGCTTTGCTGTCTAACTATTTCTGTTGAATGATAGAAATTCAGATCTGATAACAAAGTGCATCCCAGACTGGCACAGAAGTCTGTTTATTCAGGTTATAGTTTGTCTATACTTTGCTCTGACATGGAAAAAAGCAAACAAACCCAGCATTGGTAAACTATATATCATAAATTGTTGCTGAGGTCCAATTTCTTGTAAAGTGAAAATGAGGGATACGTGAGCTTGTGAATTATCATGTTTCATTCAATTACTGCATTACGCTAGCACAGCCACTGGTAGATTTAAAAAGAGTAATGTGAGTGAAATCCTGGCTTCATTGAAGTCAATGGCAAAACTCCAGTTGCTTTAATGGAGTCAGGATTTCACCATTCCATGTTTAAGTGTTGGTCCTGCTTTGAGCAGGGGATTGGACTGGAGGACCTCCTTAGGTCTCTTCCAACCCTAATATACTATGATTATCAAGTAGACGGATACACAACACAAAGTCTTGCTACAATACAATGTTAACACATTAGAAAGAAATATTCAAGCTTTGTTAAAGGTCTTGTGACTTTATATTCTTTAAAAGGTAGACTATTTAGTAGTATAAATAGAAGTCTAGGCATACTTAATCCTGTCTTAGCAAGAGATTGGACTGGGTGGCCTCTTGAACTCCCTTCCAATCCTACATTTCTATGATTCTGTATTAAGGCTATGTCTACACTACACAGCCTATGCTGGCACAGCCCTCTAATGTAGACGCAGCCTATATGGACAGAAGGAGTTTTTCCTTTGGTGTAGGAACACACTACACCAGTACCCTGAATTATGTTAACTACGCCAATAGAAGCGTTCTTCAATTGACATAACTGCATCCTTACTGTGGGTTCTATCAGCACAGCTATACCCATCAGGTGTGTGGTTTTTCACACTACTGACCACCACAGATATGCTGATATAACTTTTAAGTGTAGATGAAGCCGAGGGCACCTGATTTTTCCAGCCAGAGTTCTTAGTTTAAAAAGCCAAATCCTGCTTGCTTTACTCCTGAGAGCGGTCCTGCTGAAGTCAATGAGACTTCTTGCATGACTAAGGCAAACTGGATTTAGCCCTCATTTTGGCCTAGGTCATTGTGTGATCCATGTCTAGAAGGAGAACTTTTCTTTCCTTTTTTAATAACATAGTTACTAACTATGTAAAGTCACAAACAACCCCTCTGTTAAACATAATGTCAGATTCTGAGATGTGCTGTACATCTCTCAGGATCAGGCTTCAGTGTTGTAGCCTGTTAGACAGCAAGAAGACAGATTTGATCCTTCTGTTTTTCTACTCTGTTCTAAGTAGATCTTTCAACTATCTAACTGGATACCTGCAAGGAAAAGCTGAAATTGTCACTGAGGCAATGGGTAAGCTCAGGTCATGAACAAGAGAAATCTGCTGAAAACTGATAAAATATACAGATAATCTCCCTTCTTCCCTGCCCCATGCTATATGTGGAAGTTCTGAGGGGACTTCTATTTTTTGTTTTTCTCCTTTGCATTTTTTCTTATATTTTAATACTAGTGTGAAAAAGTTCTGTCCTTGTCTCTGGGGCTCCCGCATTTCCTGGTGGATTTTGTTAGCCTCAGAGGCTCACTGTGACCCTCCACGTACCCCTTCTCTCTCTAGAGGCAAGGGTCACAGCCTACTGAGCCATTTTCATCATAAGCCAGCGAGGGAGGTGAGGAGAAGCTATCCTCCCTTGCAAAGTCTCTGGGCAAAGGAGGGGGGGAGCCTGGGCCCGCCCTCTACTCCGGGCTCCCTAAGCCCAGGGACCCTAATAGTATCAGCTATGGTACCTGACTTTTTAGAAATAGGACACATACAATTCCCTGGGCTACTTCCCCACAGCAGCCCCCACTTCCTCAAGATCCACTTCACCCTTACCTCAGGGCCTCCTTCCTTGTGCCTGATATGGTGCGTACTGCTCAGTCTCTCCAACAGCACAACTTCCTCCTACAGCTCCTGACATGCGCACCCACCTGACTAACTGGGAGGCTTTAAACAAGTTTCAGCCAGCCCGTGATTGGCTTCAGGTGTCCCAATCAACCTGGCTGTCCTCCCTGCCTTCTGGAAAGATCTTAATTGGCCCCAGGTGTCTTAATTGACCTGGAGCAGCTGCCATTTGCTTATTCTGGTAATAGGGATTTGTTTAGCCCGTGGCTAATATATCTGTCTCCCACTACTCTACTATAGCCATCTGGCCTTGCGCCGTCACACTAGATTATAATGAGACACAAGACGGTAGTGGTGGAGAGATGATGGGATCTCATTCAATATATCTAGTGGATAATACACCAGACTGGAAGTCAAGAGACATGGGTTCTATCCTCAGCTCCAACACTGACCCACTGTATGACCTTGGGCAAGACACGTCACCTGTCTGTGGCTCAGTTTCTCTATCTGTAAATTAGAGATAATTATGCTTTCTTTTGTAACACGTTTTGAGATCTATGAATGAAAAGCCTTATGTAAGCACTAAATATTATTATTACTACTATATATCAGTTTATTAATGTGAACCACCTACCTGGCAGCTAGACCTGGTTTTCTAGAGAACACATAAAATCCTCAAGTTGCAAACAGAAGCTCCAATATTTTTAAGCTATCAATGCTACAAACTTTGGGCCTAATCCTTTGAAGTGCTGAGTCCCTTCAACTTCCAGTGAAGCCAACTGGAGTTGAAGATGCTCAGTCCTTTCAGGTTCAGGCCAATTGCTATTATCTTAATTTTTAAGTAAAGCAACAAATGCCTCCAGATTTTCCAAATTGAAATAATTTTTGATTATTTTCATATTCAAAGGTTGTGTTGCTGTTCCCAAAGAAAGTTCATTCCAAATGAAGGAAACATCCAACTGTGACTGATAAGTACAGTCACAACAGACAAAGGTATTAGCTGGATATTTAGTCTGCTAATCATTTTGAGCAGAATGGCAAACTCCCATTCACTTAATTGGGAGCATAATCAGGCCTTAATCAGCAGTGCCAAAGCTAACAATGTGACTCTTAAGCAACTATAATTAGGCTTTATAATTAACATCCAATTAAGATGAATGGAGGAAGTTTGGCACTTGACTAGACTAGAAACTTAAACCAAACTTCTGAAACTTGGATGACTAAAATTAGGCACCAAAATGCTTATTTAGGAACCTAAATATGTAGAGCCCTGCAAATCCGCGGGTATCCGCTTTATATCCATGGACCATTTCTGCGGATAGCAGTGCGAACGCGGATACAAATTTTGCATCCACGCAGGGCTCTGATGGTAAGAGCCAAGTAAGCAGCTTGAGGAACTGCGGCACAGATCCTTCACCTGTCCTGGGCAGGGGACCTGGGGGGCAGGGACACTGGGTGGGGGGCTGCTTGGGCTCCACGTCCAAAGCAGGTGGAGGGTCCGCTGCGGCTCTCCACAGCTGCCTGCCTGGCTCTTACCATGGTCCCTCCACCTGCCCTGGGTGGAAGGGCTGGTGAGCACGGACACTGGGCAGGAGGACTGGGGGACATGGACACTGAGTGGGAGGCTGGGACATTTGGTGGAGAGGTTGGGGGGGCAGGGACATTGGGAAGGGGGTGGGGAGCAGGGACACGGGCTGGGGGCTGCTCAGACTCCCCGCCAGGGCAGCTGGAGGGTCAGCCACGGCTCTGCACAGCTACCCACCTAGCTCTTATCATGACCAGGCTGTGGCTCCGAGCCACTCCCCTCCCCGGCTGGAGCTGGGTCTGGGAGAGCTGCGCTGGTCTCTCCACCTGGTGGAGGTCTCTCCACCTGCCCTGGGTGGGGGACTCTGACACTCTCTGGAGGCTGTTCGGGCCCCCTGCCCAGGGCGGGTGGAGGGTCCACTGCAGCTCCCCACAGCTGACAGTGTGGCTCTCCCCGAACCAGCTCTGGCCAGGGAGGGGGGTGGCTTGGATCTGCAGCCCGGAGCTGCAGCCTGGCCACGATAAGAGCCAGGCGGGGAGCTGTGTGGAGCCATGGTGGACCTTCCACCTGCCCTGGGCAGGGAGCCTGAGCAGCCCCCAAGCAGCTCCACAGGTCTCCCTCCTCCTGCCAGACCAGCAGCGGACCCTCCACCTGCCAGCGGTGCAGGGGGTGGGGGACTGAGAGCAGCCCCTGGCTGCACCCCCGCCCCCGAGGCTCCCCGCCCGGCCGAGGGCAGGTGGAGGATCTGTGACTCCACGCGATCTCCTCACAGCTGTCCATGGCTGTCCCCGACCGGGCTCCGGGGGGGATGCCTCGGAGCCTCAGCCCGGCCCTCAACATAGAGCCCTGCAAACGCATGGATAATTTTTGCCGATAGCAGATCAGATGCAGATACACATTTGTGTATCCACGCAGGGCTCTATAAATACGTGCTCTGATTTTCAGAGAGGCTGAGCACCTGTAGTTCCCATGATTTCAGTGGGAGTTATGGGTGCTCAGCACTTCTGAAAATAAGGGATATGTCCTCAAAAGTCCTTAAATTAGTTGGGAGCCTAAGGGTACCTCTACAGTACGAAATTATTTCGAAATTATTCTATTCAAATTTTCAGAAGCTATTTTATATATTCGGTCTTTTGTGTCCCCACTAAAGTGCATGAATTTGGCGGATTGCATCCATAGTACCAAGGCTAGCATCGAATGTCGGAGCGGTGCACTGTGGGTAGCTATCCCACAGTTCCTGCAGTCCCCGCCGCCCATTGGAATTCTGAGTTAAGCTCCCAGTGCATAAGGGGGCAAAAATTTCCCCCGCGGGTGTTTCTGGGTGTGTGTCGTCAGAAAGCTATGGCAGACAATCATTTCGCGCCTTTTTGGCGCGCAGACGCCATACTGCTTTCAGCAGACGGTGCACTGCTGCTCTCCTGCTACTATGAATCCACCTCTTATTTCCTTTCATTTTCCTATGTAATCTCTACTATCTACTCTTTCTCTTCGTCATCGAACGCTTCCGCTGCCAGCTCTGCTCGGCCATCGTGAACCGAGCAGCACAGTTTCCGCCACCAACTCTGCTCTCCCGCTATTGCCACACTTCTGAGCTTCTCCATGTTGTCTGTCCTGGGCTCCCACCTCTGTGAAAGCCACAGAAGACAACCATTTTCAGCCTTTGTTCAGCTACCGTGAACCAAACAGCACAGCTTCCACTGCCACTCTGCTCTCCTACGTTTCGTGCCCTTTTTCCAGGATTACCCATGCAGGCGCCATAGCCATGGAGCCCGATCAGATCTCCGCTGCAGTTTTGACCATTGTAAATACCTCACGCATTATCCAGCAGTATGTGCAGTACCTGCAAAATCGGGCGAGGAAGCGACAACAGCGTGATTACTATACTGATGGGGACATGGACACAGATGGCACAGCATGTGGCGATTGGGAGATCATGGTGCAGTTGGGCCAGGTTCATGCTGTGGAACGCCGATTCTGGGCCCGGGAAACAAGCACAGACTGGTGGGACCACACAGTGTTGCAGGTTTGGGATGATTCCCAGTAGCTGAGAAACTTTCCACTTTCATGGAACTTTGTGACTTGCTGTCCCCTGCCCTGAAGCGCAAAGACACCAAAATGAGAGCAGCCCTCACAGTTAAGGAGCGAGTGGCCATAGCCCTGTGGAAGCTTGCAACACCCAACAGCTACCAGTCAGTCAGGAATCAGTTTGGAGTGGGCAAATCTACTGTGGAGGCTGCCGTAATCCAAGTAGTCAATGCAATCACTAAGCTGCTGCTATCAAGCGTAGTGACTCTGGGAAATGTGCAGGTCATAGGTCTATCGCCTAACTGTGGTGGGGCGATAGACAGAACGTATATCCCTATCTTGGGACAGGACCATCTTGGCAGCCAGTACATAAACTGCAAGGGGTTCTTTTCAATGGTGCTGCAAGCACTGGTGGATCACAAGGGACGTTTCACCGACATCAACGTGGGATGGCCGGGAAAGGTGCATGACACTCGCATCTTCAGGAACTCTGGTCTGTTTGAACAGCTGCAGGAAGGAACTTACTTCCCAGACCAGAATATTACTGTTGGGGATGTTGAAATGCCTATAGTTATCCTCAGGGATCCAGCCTACCCCTTAATGCTATAGCTTATGAAGCCTTACACAGGCACCCTGTACAGTAGTAAGGAGCAGTTCAACTATAGGCTGAGCAAGTATAGAACGGTGGTAGAATGTGCTTCTGGATGTTTGAAAGCACGCTGGCGCAGTTTGCTGACTTGGTTAGATCTCAGCACAACCAATATGCCCATTGTTATTGCTGCTTGCTGTGTGCACCACAATATCTGTGAGAGTAAGGGGGAGACATTTATGGTGGGTGGGAGGTTGAGGCAATTCGCCTGGCAGCCAGTTTCGCACAGCCAGACAACAGGGCAATTAGAAGCGTGCAGCAGGGAGCGCTGCACATCAGAGAAGTTTTGAAAGCCAGTTTCATGACTGGCCAGGGTACAGTGTGAGAGTTGTGTTTGTTTCTCTTAAAGTTACCCGCCCCTATATATGTATAGAAGGAAGTAAAGTCACAATTGTTTAAAAACCATTCTTTATTATTTGTTGCACAAAACACTGAGAGAAATCAGAAGCTAGACGGGGGAGTTGGGATATTGGGTTGGGGCGTGGAGGAGGAGGGAAGGACAAGTCCAGAAACCAAATCAAAATTCAGGATATGTGAGCTTTCTGCTGCTTGTGCAATCCTCTGGGGTTGACTGTGTGGGTCCCCGTAGCCACGTCCCTCCTCTCTTCGTATTCATGTAACTCTTTATGCGACTCCGCAATTGTTTGCCTCCACGCATTCAACTGGGTCCTGTCAGTGCGGGAGGACTGTATGAGCTCAGCAAACATGTCGTCGCGAGTTCATTTTTTCTGCCTTCTAATCTGGACCAGCCTCTGGGATGGAGTAGATAGGGGCCACATTGAAACATTTGCACCTGCTGCAGGAGGAGAAAAAGGGAGGGTAGTATTTTAAAAGATACATTTTAGAGAACAAAGTGGACACTGTTCGTCAGTGAAACAGGCAATTCATAGTACACAACACATGTTCTGAAGTGCCTGCCACTTTGATGTGAGTAAGCCAACACATGTGGCCAGGCAACAGAATTCAGCTTGCAGGCAGCGGCCAGGCAACAGAATTCAGCTTGCAGGCAGCCTGCAGGCTCTCTGGGATGATCGCTTCACACAACACCCTTCCCCTCCCCCCCCCGCGACACCACGTGGCTCCGATGAGGCTCTGAGCAGGGATGAGCCCTTTAAACTAAACGCGAACAGCCCAGCGTGGCTCCGATGAGGCTCTGAGCGGGGATGAGCCTTTTAAACTAAATGCGAAGAACCCAGCGCTGCTGGGTTTTCCCCCACCCCCCACCGCGTGGGTCTGATCGAGCTTTCACTCACCAGAAGTGCCTTCTCCAGGGTCATGGTCCAGGAGCATGCTTTGGAAGTAGGGGGAGGCTATTGGCTCCAGCATTAAGAATAATTCCTGGCTAGGGGGGAAAAACAGATTCCCCCCTTGCCGCCTGTGCACTGTCCTCCTCCTCTTCATCCTCCAAAAACTCATCCTCCTCGCTCCGTCTTACTCCCCCCTTGCACGTGTCCATGGACAGTGGTGGGGTAGTGGTGTCGTCACCCCCCATAATTGCATGCAGGTCATGATAGAAGCAGCATGTATGGGGCTGTGACCTAGAGCGCCCATTTGCCTCCCTGGCTTTTTGGTACTCTTGCCTGAGCGCCTTGATTTTTGTACGACACTGTTCTGTGTCCCTGGAGTAGCCTCTTTCCGTCATGGCCCTGGAGACTTTAGCGTACATATTTGCATTCCTTTTTTTGGAACGCAGTTCTGCCATAACAGATTCGCCTCCCCAACATGCAATGAAATCCAGTACCTCCCGTTTGGACCATGCTGGAGCTCATCTGCGAATCCAGGACTGTGTGTTCTCTTGAGATGGTGGACTCTGCATGGTCGCCTATGATGGTGGACTGTGCTGATGGTCACTTGTGCTGATGGTGACCAAACAGGAAATTCAAAAGTTCCCAGGGCTTTTACTGCCTACCTGGCTAGTGCATCGGAGTTCAGAGTGTTGTCCAGAGCAGTCACAAGGGAGCATTCTGGGATTGCTCCTGGAGGCCAATATTGTTGAATTGTGTCCACAGTACCTGTAACCCGGAACTGCAATCTCGATTTTAGCGCTACTCCACTTGCCGAGGTGAAGTACAGAAATCGGAATAAAGAGCCCTTTAAATCGAAAAAACTGGTTTGGTCATGTGGACGGAACCAGTTTTATTTCGAGGTAACTTGTCTAATTCTAAAATAACCGTGTACTGTAGACCAGGCCTAAGTCAATAAAACTACAGTGAAAGTCAATAAGACTTAGGCCCAGATTTTAAAAGGTATTTGGCATTGTTTTGCTCAGTGTTTCAACACCTAACTGATTTAGGAGCTTTAATCTCATTTTCAAAAATTATTTAAGCACTTAGGTGTCTAAATCCCATCCACTGTCAACAGGATATTGCACTTACGTACCTAACTTATATGGCCCTAAGTTGATGATCATAAATGTTGTAGGTTGACTGGTGTAGACAGAGCTAGGTCGATGGAAGAATCCTTCCATTGACTTAACTGCTGCGTTTCAGGTAGGTGTACTTACTACAGCGATAGAAGAACCCCTTCCGTTGTAAGTGTCTACAATAAAGCGCTACAGCAGCACAGCTGTTTCAAGCGTAGACATACTCCCTGATTCTATAGAGCTAACAGGAGTAAAAACCAGTAAAAATCTTAGTCACTGAAGCAGCAGATTTGACCCATACACCTAGAGAGTGGAACTGATGAGTAAAAATGGCATTTTCTTACACAACTGCTGTTCAGAGTAGAACAATCATTTAAAAGAAATAATATATGTCCAAATCCCACAACTGGACAATCAAACAGGCACTTTGATGTGTAAATTCTAATTTAAGCATCTGAATTTCTCCATTTTTCTTAGGTGTCCATATCTGAAAAACAAACTGTTCTTTTATTTTTTACACTATTAAAATAAAACCAAGCATATATTTAATCTACAGAAATTAAGCAGAACTCAGTTTTTTGCCCTGCTGATCATACGAGAAATAAGTTACATTATTAAAAACTGTTCTTTAGTCCATTTTGTACCAAGCTCACATATTGTTTGAAGCAGTTTTGAAAACAGTCATTTCAGAAATGTCAGCATTTCAGGGAAAACACATTAGTAACACTTTCTTCACTAACATGCATTCCAACACTCTTTAAAAAGTCAGTTCACCATAAAAGAAAAGCTTTCACTTTTCTGAAATGTTTTTACCTCTGAAAAAGACACACACCTCAATGACTAAATTAGCTGTTGCCACTAAAGAGATCTTGGAGTCATTATGGATAGTTCTTTGAAAACATCCACTCAGTGTTCAGCATCAGTCGAAAAAGTGAACAGAATTTAGGAGCCATTAGGAAAAGGATAGATAATAAGACAGAAAATATAATCATGCAATCCCTGGTAAGCCCATACCTTGAATACTGTGTACAGCTCTGGTCGCCCTATCTCAAAAAAGATATATTAGAGTTGGAAAAGGTACAGAGAAGGGCAACAAAAATGATCAGAGGTATGGAACAGCTTCCATATGAGGAGAGACTAAAACGACTGGGATAGTTCACCTTGGAAAAGAGAAGAGTACGGGGGATATGACAGAGGTCTAAAAAATCAGAAATGGTGTGGAGAAAGTGAATAAGGAAGTAAGTGTTATTTACCACTTCACATAACACAAGAACCATGGGTCACCCAATTAAATTAATAGGTAGCAGGTTTAAAACAAACAAAAGGAAGTACTACTTAACACAATGCATAGACAGCCTGTGGATCTCATTGCCAGGGGATGTTGTGAAGGCCAAAAGTATAACTGGGTTCAAAAAAGAATTAGACAGGTTCATGGAGGATAGGTCCATCAATGGTTATTAGTCAAGACGGTCAGGGATGCAACCTCATGTGCTGGGTATCCTAAGCCTCTAACTGCTAGAAACTAGGAGTCGATAACTGCCCTGTTCTGTTTATTCCCTCTGAAACAGCTGGCATTGGTCACTGTTGGAAGACAGGCTACTGAGGTAGATGGACCATTGGTCTGACCCAGAATTGCCGTATTTCTATTCTTATGTACTGGCCATTTTAAATGTAGGTGCTCAGATACCACAGTGAAGGGCTGCAGTATGAAACTAATATAAATTAATCTGTCCATCAAACTGATGCAGCTTTCAAGGATAATTTTGTGGAAGTACAGAGCTCCTGCACACCTAGAGCTATGTCACCAGCCTGTTATGCACTCAGTTACAGTCAGGGGAAAATATGATAAAGATTTTTTTGCACATTGTTATTCTGACCTTTCATAGCTGTCTTGATATGAGACAAGGTAATTATACCCTTTGTCCCCTCCACCTCGCAGTTGATATGGACTCGATATAAGCCAATATGAGCTCTTGATCTCCATTACCCTTTTTGTGAATGAAAATACTATCTGCATTGTTTGTATACCATCTTAAGCCTTGTGTGACTGTTAAAGCTCCATGTTTTATCACACAGTGCAATACTGTTAGTACTGTGCTAGCATAAAGATGTCAAAATGTTGAATTGGGAAAATAAAAGCCAGAAGGGACTAATGACAAGTCCAGCACTTGAAAAAGATGAACAATAATTGATTAAGTTAAAAATAAAAAGGTCTTGCAATAGTGTGTGTACCTGAAAGAAGTAAGTTAAAGTTATTAATAGACTGAAGTGCTAGGCCAGCATTTCCAGTCCTGGGTGTAGAGAGTTCCAACTGGCATGGATTCTGGAAGCGTGGGTGCTATGGAACACAAACGTTTTGATTTGAAATCCTGATTTTCTGGGCATAAAGCTTAGGTTGCTAGTGAGCTCACTTGGAGAAAGAAATTATACCGACATCATTCAAACAAAAAGGCCTCTCCCTTTTATTTCAGGCATGCTACTTACAGAGAAAAGGAGAAGGATTCCATTTAAATGCAACTTTTTTTAAATTTAAAATTATATTACAGAAACCTGTGAGTATACAATTACCTTCTAGTGGGTGTACTCATGATGCTATTTTATACATGTTTTTTCAAGTGTGCAAAGGGTTCCAATAATTTTTTCTAAACAAGGAACTAATTCTCTAGCTCCAAGGAACATTTAAGGATCGGCCCATTATAGTTAAGGAAGCGGATTGTGAGATTCAAAGGAAGCAACTCCTATTTTGAGAGCATTTTATGAACTCCATTCTGAACCAGGCAATCTAGCAGAAGATAATATTATATATTTAAATAAACTAAATGAGAGCAGCAGAACTCTCACATGTTTAACCAAGTATAAAAATAATACAACCATAAATATAAAGAAATAAGGTAAATGCTACCTACACAAGATAGAATTTAAGTTTACAATTCCAGAGGCAGTTGTAGCTTTATTCTCAAGACCTGTGCTGTGTAATAATGCACTATACACTAGAAGAGTCAAACTCATTTGTTTTTCATTTTGTTTTGAATGTTGTGAAAAACAATGTGACGATGTAGCATTATGTGGCCTCCCTCAGAGATATTTTTTTCCTTTCCACTAATTAAAAAAACAACTGGAAGATCCTCCCTCTATTTGAATAAAAATAGTAAATGAAAGAACCAGCTACAGAAACATTTTCATGCACTGGGCCAAACACTACTCATTTTACTCAGGTGAATAGTCCATTGACTTCAGTTGGGCCTACTGGCAGAAAGTAATGAATCAAGTAATATGAAATGTAATAGTTATACAGTATAGCTAGTTATATTTTCAGAACACTCGAATATTAACTAATTAATTCCTACAGCAAACCTAGGAGACAACAGTCAGAAGTATCACTATGTCCATTTTACTGATTAGTCTTGAGAAGAGGGGAGAAGTAAAGAGGTAGAGAAGTAGTATCACCACTTTCCATGTGCACCCCGTTAATGAGAAAGAGAGAGAATACAATCTTTCTGATTATTTGGATGCTTATTTAATTTTTGTTAGTGCTAAGATACATGGTCATGGACACATTATAAATTTGATTAGATTAGAAAACTATTCCTGGCTCTGAGCTCCATGGCTTCTCCACAGGCCCTAGCTACATTTTTGTATCCCTCCTCTACTGAAAAGAGCCTAACTGAAATAAACAATTATACAAAGATAGCAAATGAAGTATTTGGTTAGTGCTTGAAAGATTTTAGCTCAGGTATTTTGTACTTGAATGTTTCTTTTGGGTATCTGTAAGCACCAAACTAATAATAAATTGATTACACCACATAGTACAGAATGCCTTTAAAAGTCTAATTTTATTTTGGTCTTCCCAAAATTTAGGCGAAGGAACGCAATGAAACTGCTAAAATATGAAGGTCTAAATATGTCCAGGACAAATTTGTTATTCACTTCTCTAGTTAAATACCTGCTCCTGATTTATAATATACTACATAAACCTTAAGGAAAGACCACAGAAAGACTTCTATTAAAGTTTAAGAATTTTGAAGGAAAAGAACTACAAATACTCTGAATATTTCAAAATATATAGTTTAGATACAGATCATTAAAGGTCAATGGAAGATGTGTTAACACAGTAGAAATTTGCAAATAAATCCGCACTCCACAGTAGATGTTAGTTATAATTTCCTTTGATAGGATAAGTAGCCACATCTAACAAGAAATGCTAGTCTGGCAGAGATTCCTAATGTTTTAGGCCAAACAGGCTGCCGCTATTCTAAAAGAATTATTCATTGTGCCTCTGAGAGCCATTATTGTAAGGTGACTCCTAATTATGGGCAACTCTGCATGCTGCATCAGCCTATATACAGGTTTCAGAGTAGCAGCCGTGTTAGTCTGTATTCGCAAAAAGAAAAGGAGTACTTGTGGCACCTTAGAGACTAACCAATTTATTTAAGCATAAGCTTTCGTGAGCTACAGCTCACTTCATCGGATGCATTCAGTGGAAAATACAGTGAGGAGATTTATATACTCACAGAACATGAAAAAATGCGTGTTTATCATGCACACTGTACAGAGAGTGATCACTTAAGATGAGCTATTACCAGCAGGAGAGTGATGGGGGGGGGGGGAAAAACCCTTTGTAGTGATAATCAAGGTGGACCATTTCCGGCAGTTAACAAGAACGTCTGAGGAACAGTGTGTGTGGGGGGGAGCGGGAATAAACAAGAGGAAATAGTTTTACTTTGTGTAATGACTCAACCACTCCCAGTCTCTATTCAAGCCTAAGTTAATTGTATCCAATTTGAAAATTAATTCCAATTCAGCAGTCTCTCGTTGGAGTCTGTTTCTGAAGTCTTTTTGTTGAAGAATTGCCACTTTTAGATTAGAAATTGAGTGACCAGAGAGATTGAAGTGTTCTCCAACTGGTTTATGAATGTTATAATTCTTGACATCTGATTTGTGTCCATTTATTCTTTTACGTAGAGACTGTCCAGTTTGACCAATGTACATGGCAGAGGGGCATTGCTGGCACATGATGGCATATATCCATTGGTAGATGTGCAGGTGAACGAGCCTCTGATCGTGTGGCTGATGTGATTAGGCCCTATGATGGTGTCCCCTGAATAGATATATGGATACAGTTGGCAATGGGCTTTGTTGCAAGGATAGGTTCCTGGGTTAGTGGTTCTGTTGTGTGGTGTGTGGTTTCTGGTGAGTATTTGCTTCCAGTTGGGGGGCTGTCTGTAGGCAAGGACTGGCCTGTCTCCCAAGATTTGTGAAAGCGATGGGTCGTCCTTCAGGATAGGTTGTAGATCCTTGATGATGCGTTGAAGAGGTTTTGGTTGGGGGCTGAAGGGCGTTTGGTTGGGGGCTAGTGGCGTTCTGTTATTTTCTTTGTTGGGCCTGTCCTGTAGTAGGTGACTTCTGGGTACTCTTCTGGCTCTGTCAATCTGTTTCTTCACTTCAGCAGATGGGTATTATAGTTGTAAGAATGCTTGATAGAGATCTTGTAGGTGTTTGTCTCTGTCTGAGGGGTTGGAGCAAATGCAGTTGTATCGTAGAGCTTGGCTGTAGACAATGGATCGTGTGGTGTGGTCTGGGTGAAAGCTGGAGGCATGCAGGTAGGAATAGCGGTCAGTAGATTTCCGGTATAGGGTGGTGTTTATGTGACCATCTCTTATTAGCACTGTAGTGTCCAGGAAGTGGGTCTCTTGTGTGGACTGGTCCAGGCTGAGGTTGATGGTGGGATGGAAATTGTTGAAATCCTGGTGGAATTCCTCAAGGGCTTCTTTTCCATGGGTCCAGATGATGAAGATGTCATCAATATAGCGCAAGTAGAGTAGGGGCATTAGGGGACGAGAGCTGAGCAAGTGTTGTTCTAAGTCAGCCATAAAAATGATGGCGTATTGTGGGGCCAGCATCTCTTCTCCTCTACTGTATGTCATAACTATCTTCCCCATTCCTAACCTATTAAGTAATCCTATTTAGATTAAAATGTAGGAGAACCTGATGCAAATTTATAACAAGAGGTTTCACAGTCACACACTCAATAGCAGATCATGATGCTGCCACCCCCCTATAGGACTGTCCACTTATATTTGTTCCCTAGTTTATGGTTGTTCCTGCAAACTTTCTCTCATGTGAGCAGTCCTTCTCATGTGGATAGTCTCAATAAATGGGATTAATCCTGTGAGTAGAGGTTTGCAGTATTGGGCAGATAGACACTAAATGAGGGCTGTACTCTTAAATGCCACTTCTTGGTGTTCATGTACCTGCAGATATAGTTACACTCATGACTGGCTATGCAAATATATATTCTGCAAATACAGTTCAGTTGCATCTTTTTCACAATATATGTTTTTAAAGAATTTTATTTCCTACAGTGTAATATATACTAAATAGTCTCCAATTATTTACACTTATTATTTTATCAGAACAAACAGAAGAAATGTGTAGAAGTTCAAACAAATATAGAAAGTCATTTTCACTAAAGCACAAGCTTTATAAACTTTCATTTGGCTGTTTAGTTCACTTCCAGCTGTTTTGCTACAGAGTGTATGTGGAAAAACACACAAACTAAACAAATAACTAGATCCTGACATTAGAAACTTTTCCCACTTTAATCATCCAAACTTGGGTTTATTATCATTATAAACTGAATGGAATGTTGAGATTCAAGCAATTTGACTTGCTTGTGTACAGGGAATCAGTTCTCTAGCAATGCCTTTTACATACCCTTTGAAACGACATTAACCATTAAAAAAACCCCTATATGTCTATTTTTGTTTGCCATTTTTGGTGTGTAATAGCAGTAATGACCTTGGAACAAGGCAATTCTTTGGGGTTAATGTCTCGCTGGGGTTAATGGCCAGAGGCATTCCTTGTTGATTATTAACCGCCAGGAAATGTCTTGTATCTCAGTCATTGGGACTTAAGTTTGGCTCTCTATCTTAATTACAAAGCTCTTAGTTCCATCAAAGAATAATTTTTAAAAAGGCAAATATCCACATTGCACAACTCTGAGCTAATTGTAACTAAAAGACCAAGTTAAGAGAATGTAGAATTTTATGGTCTATACTCCAAAAATGAATTGTCTTAATATAAGTAAGGTCCTGCTCAGAGTTTTGCTTTATGCCACTCAGTGTTCATTAGTGGCAGACAATCATCTCCCTACTTTGCTCTGAAAGGATTAGAATGAGAAATTCCGTGCCACTCCTTTCAGAGGCAGCCATGTTACCTTTTCTGAGAAGTCAGAACGGACTGCTTTTGTATACCTTATAGCAGTGATTCCCAAACTTGTTCCGCCGCTTGTGCAGGGAAAGCCCCTGGCAGGCCGGGCCGGTTTGTTTACACGCCGCATCCGCAGGTTCGGCCGATCGCGGCTCCCACTGGCCGCGGTTCGCTGTTCCTGGCCAATGGGAGCTGTTGGAAGCAGCGTGGGCCGAAGGACGTACTGGCCGCTGCTTCCAGCAGCTCCCGTTGGCCTGGAGCAGCGAACCAGGGCCACTGGGAGCGGCTATTGGCCGAACCTGCGGATGCGGCAGGTAAACAAACTGGCCCGGCCTGCCAGGGGCTTTCCCTGCACAAGCGGTGGAACAAGTTGGGGAACCACTGCCTTGTAGGGTTAAGATAAAAAGCAATGACATAACAGAACAACACTTAATTTCTTTCAATTCATGTCCTTCAAAACTTGTGCATTTGTATTCACACATTGCTTAAAGTAGGTTTTCCAGATGCACACAGCTACCATATTGTACCACCATACCTGACTGTCAACCTTGGGGAAGAGGATAGCAGAGGCAGGAAATCTCAATAAGTGGGATTTGTGATCATGACCTCAAAAACAATTAAAAGAACCAGCATCACAGAACACGACAAAAACCCTTTAGCAGACAAGCCGAGAGTGAAAAATTGATGTAATGCATGTAACATTTCACATGTCTACTTGATACCAAAATGTTGCCAAACAAAGAACATTTTGGTGTTTTCTCATGCAAGTCATATTCTACCAAATGTCAAAAACCATAAACTAATAAGGAATCTAAAAACAGACCCCAAAGACAAAAGTGAGAAAATTTAAATCTTTAAAGTCAACATGTAGACAAGATGACTCCTTTATTCAGCTTCTTCAAGACTCACTTCTGTGATGCCAACAAGAAATTAGCCAACAAAGAAATTCCTTTCTTCTATTAACAAACAAAAAGTTCTTTACTCCACTATGCTGGCCATTAGCACTTTTTGAATAACCACAGTATCCAACAGATGTTAACCCTGTCTTTCAGCTCTACTATCTTATTACTTCCTCATTATGTCATATCTGATATTAGCTTCTAAGGTATTTGGGGGCACAGATCATGTTGGGAAAGGGATACCTCCCATTTTTTTTTGGCAGAATGATAAATTAACAATCTAGTAAAAACTGCAGAGACATTTTAAGTAGGCAGAATATAATTGCCCATGTTGGGAATGGTTCAGATCTACTTTGCAAGATTTAACATTTACAGATTTCTGTCTGGTTCCTCATCCTCAATACACACACCGATTGAAGTTTTTGGTTTTTTTTAAAATTGCTAACCCAACCACAAAATGCACATTAATGTCTCTGGTGAGGGTTCAAGCCACTAAAATTTGCCATTGCTCCTGAATGGAGATTGTTAGTACTGCTAATCCTTCTTTGGATGAGTTTAGTACTAATTACATATTAATAGTAATAAATATTTAACATTTAACATCAAATCACTTCACTGTTAAATAATTAATTAATCCTCTCAACACTTTGTAAGATGGGTATTAATTTCTTTTTACAGATAAGGCATAGAGAAATTAAGTGAGTTGCCCAAAGCCACATAGATAGTCATTATCAAAGCTGGGAATAGAGCAATGGCTCTCAACATTTCCAGACTACTGTACCCCTTTCAGGAGTCTGATTTGTCTTGCATACCCCAAGGTTTCACCTCACTTAAAACTACTTGCTTACAAAATCAGACATATGAATACAAAAGTATCACAGTACACTATTACTGAAAAATTGCTTAATTGCTCATTTTTACCATATAATTATGAATCAATTGGAATATAAACATTATAATTACATTTCAGTGTACAGTATATCGAGCAGTATAAACATGTCATAGTCCAGGGGTTGGCAATCCTTCAGAAGTGATGTGCCGAGTCTTCATTTATGCACTCTAATTTAAGGTTTTGTAAGCCAGTAATTCCTTTTAATGTTTTTAGAAGGTCTCTTTCAATAAGTCTATAATATATAACTAAACTATTGTTGTACGAAAAGTAAATAAGGTTTTTAAAATATTTAAGAAGCTTCATTTAAAATTAAATTAAAATGCAGATCTTATCAGTTTAGTGTGATCCTGGTCCTTGCTTTTCCTTGCTGAGTTTTCCAGTGTCTTGCACGTATTTGGATACTTTAAACGGCACACAGGCTTCTGAGTGATCAGTTGTTAACCAGCTCTGAGAGGGACAGAGGACAGATTTCATGTGTGAAAATACCTGTTCACACAGGTATGTGGATCCAAATGCTGAAAGCATTGCAAATGCAATTTTCTTCAAATGGTTATATTTCACTGGCAGGGACGTCCAGCAGGTCAGAATAGAGGCCCCATGATCTCTCTCGGTAGCTTCAAGTGCACTCCACAGATCTCCAAACTTTGATGCCTACAATTCTGAACTTTTTAACTGAATGAGCTGCATTTCAAAATCTTCAGCACCCATCCACTGAAATACAGACAAATCCAAGTCGCTTTCATTGAACTTTTCAGGTTTAATTAGAACAGAAAGCATTGGGCCAAATCACTGGAAATCTTGAAATCTGTCAGAAAATTCTGATTCCAGTACTTGCACGTACATTCTAATCTCAACGTCAAACGCAGTGCGCTGTTCCACGTGGCATGATGGTGATGTAAGCAGTAAATCAGGACTTAAAAATATCCCAGTACAGTGGCGCTGGAACAATTTTTAAGGTGCGGGTGCTGAGCTGCGCCCCTCTTGCCCCTGTCTGCACCCCTCACTGCCCCAGGCTGGGGCCAGTGGGCCACAGCTGGGGGTGGTTGCAGAGCCCCGGGCTGGTGTCCGGGAACCCAGGCCAGCAGCAGAGCCCCCCGGATTGGGGGCTGGGACCTGGGGCCGGCAGTGGGCTGAGTGGGGCCGGCAGCCGGTACCCCAGGCTGACAGTGGAGCCCCTGGGACCGGTGGCCAGGAGCGGGAGCCGTCAGCGGGCTTAGCAGAGCTGGTGGATGGAACCCCAGCTGGCAGGGGGCCGGCAGATGGTATCCCAGGCCAGCAGCAGAAACCCTGGGACCCCAGGACCCGGGCAGTGAGAGTGCCACTGAAAATCAGCTCGCGTGCCATAGGTTGCCTACACCTGTCATAGTCTATGAAATTTTAGTTTGTACTGACTTTTCTAGTGCTTTTTATGTAGCCTATTGTAAAACTAGGCAAATATGTAGGTGAGTTGATGAATCTCCTGGAAGACCTCTGCATAACCCTCAAGGTACGCGTACCCCTGGTTGAGAAACACTGGAATAGAGTATAGCGGCTCCAGACTATATTTCTAGACCAGGCACAGAACTACCTCACATTATGTTCTACTGTTTTATTACAGCAAAGTTATATGCTCCCAAAACACTTATATGTATTAAACATGCTCTTTGAATACTATGCTTGATAAAATTCTAAATGTTTGGCTTTTAAGGCACAGATGTACTATGTATTAGTATCAGAGTAGCAGCTGTGTTAGTCTGTATTCGCAAAAAGAAAAGGAGTACTCGTGGCACCTTAGAGACTAACAAATTTACTTGAGCATGAGCTTTCGTGAGCTACAGCTCCAGCTCATGAAAGCTTATGCTCAAATAAATTTGTTAGTCTCTAAGGTGCCACGAGTACTCCTTTTCTTTTTACGTATTAGTAGTGCAAGTTTTCTTTGATACTGGACAAACACACTGCAGCGAGATACTTCTCAACAGAAAGGACGGTTCTTGAATTCTTTTCAGAACTTACATCCAGTATTGAGAGTGTTTGGGTTTTTTTTACTTTGCATTATTATACAACAGTTCTCAGCTGGGATCTAACGGATATTCCCATCCTTCACATTCTCTTTTCTTTACTTTCTCAAAGCTGAGGCTATGAAAACACTGCCAGCAGCCTAGTACAGCTTTTCATGGAAAGTTGTCACTCTAACCTGGCGCCTAACTGCACTTTATTATTGTCTCCAGGGAATTTAACGCTTTGAGGTCACTTGGACTTCATTATGCCAACAGAGAAGGTAACAAAAACTTTCACTGTGAATGTAGAAAAAGAAAATATTAAGCATTACTGAAGTAGCTCTTCTTGTGTGAGTTCTTCTGTTCTTTGCTCCCCAGTTACCATGGCCAGCTCATCCTTCAGTTCCTGGATCACCTTCTTCAGCTGGATAATCATCTACAAATGGCAAGGCAATAAAACAAGCATCACCTTCTGATTAATGGGTAGACCATGATCTTTGCATTAGAAACCTGAGATCAATAGAACATTACTTTGTGTGTGTTTTTTTTTCACTCTCATTTTACAATTTCCTTTTTTTCAAATAGGCCAAAATGACTAAATATATTCCACTTGTCTTTTCCATTTATAAAAATGGAAAAAGCCTTCCAAATTCAGTAAATTGTATGTGTTAGAAGACATGGATGTACAGCATGATTTTAAAAGATTATATATAAGAAAAATAATTTGTCATTGGAGTGGAAGAGAATTTTATGTCATTACTTTTACTTGTTATTGTATCTTTGCCAAAAAGAGTAAAAGATTGGACAACCACACCCCAAAGCTGGATCATTCTTTTCTTCTTTAGCAAAATAAGTTTCTAAATGAAAACTAAATTTTTAATGTAGAAGTTTTTTAAAATATAAAAATCAATGTTCTCAAATATAAAGGTACACTGTGCTTCATTCATATACAGCCAATAACCAGCAAGTATTATGAATCAACATAATGAGAAGTAATTAAACCACATTAATAAGTAGAAGTAATTGAGGAGGTAATCTGAATATCTATATTGTGTTTTCTAATTTTGTCACTATTGGAACCTGAATCTCATTGCTTTAAAAGAGAAAGTTTGTATGAGGAGACTTCTGGCAATACAATATCCTCCTAGGAATAAATCCTGTGAGGTGCTGACCTCCTGCAACTCCCCTTGACTAAAATATGAACAGCAGGTACTTGGCACCTCTCCGGATTTGGCCCTTTTAATGAATTAACATCTTATGACGGGTTAGAGAAATATCAAAAGTACATTATTTTTCAAAACCCTTAATAAATATGAAGGCCTTGATTCCACATACAATAGCTTTAAAAAGGCAGCCCTTTCAAATGTTACATGGCATGGATTTCAGGCAAAATTAAACATATCTGATTGTATATGCTCCTACAGTTAAGATTCTTTGGGTGTTCTAATCATGCATTAAAATCCTTTCAGATATATGGATTTCTTAACCATAAATTTAACTGTAACTTTGAATTTCCTGCATTTCTGATTTTTTTAAAAATAACTAAAATACTGTTGAAAGTTTTTTTTAATGTTTACATAACTGGGACCATAGGTACTTTGAAAGTTTTACTGCAACTCAACAAAGTATTTTATATGAGAATTAAATATGCTGATAAATGTCTCATTACAAACTCTCTGATTACCACCATGAATGTACTGTATTCATAGAATCATAGAATCATAGAATATCAGGGTTGGAAGGGACCCCTGAAGGTCATCTAGTCCAACCCCCTGCTCGAAGCAGGACCAATTCCCAGTTAAATCATCCCAGCCAGGGCTTTGTCAAGCCTGACCTTAAAAACCTCTAAGGAAGGAGATTCTACCACCTCCCTAGGTAACGCATTCCAGTGTTTCACCACCCTCTTAGTGAAAAAGTTTTTCCTAATATCCAATGTAAACCTCCCCCACTGCAACTTGAGACCATTACTCCTCGTTCTGTCATCTGCTACCATTGAGAACAGTCTAGAGCCATCCTCTTTGGAACCCCCTTTCAGGTAGTTGAAAGCAGCTAGCAAATCCCCCCTCATTCTTCTCTTCTGCAGGCTAAACAATCCCAGCTCCCTCAGCCTCTCCTCATAAGTCATGTGTTCTAGACCCCTAATCATTTTTGTTGCCCTTCGCTGGACTCTCTCCAATTTATCCACATCCTTCTTGTAGTGTGGGGCCCAAAACTGGACACAGTACTCCAGATGAGGCCTCACCAATGTCGAATAGAGGGGAACGATCACGTCCCTCGATCTGCTTGCTATGCCCCTACTTATACAACCCAAAATGCCATTGGCCTTCTTGGCAACAAGGGCACACTGCTGACTCATATCCAGCTTCTCATCCACTGTCACCCCTAGGTCCTTTTCCGCAGAACTGCTGCCTAGCCATTCGGTCCCTAGTCTGTAGCGGTGCATTGGATTCTTCCATCCTAAGTGCAGGACCCTGCACTTATCCTTATTGAACCTCATCAGATTTCTTTTGGCCCAATCCTCCAATTTGTCTAGGTCCTTCTGTATCCTATCCCTCCCCTCCAGCGTATCTACCACTCCTCCCAGTTTAGTATCATCCGCAAATTTGCTGAGAGTGCAATCCACACCATCCTCCAGATCATTTATGAAGATATTGAACAAAACCGGCCCCAGGACCGACCCTTGGGGCACTCCACTTGATACCGGCTGCCAACTAGACATGGAGCCATTGATCACTACCCGTTGAGCCCGACAATCTAGCCAGCTTTCTACCCACCTTATAGTGCATTCATCCAGCCCATACTTCCTTAACTTGCTGACAAGAATACTGTGAGAGACAGTGTCAAAAGCTTTGCTAAAGTCAAGAAACAATACATCCACTGCTTTCCCTTCATCCACAGAACCAGTAATCTCATCATAAAAGGCGATTAGATTAGTCAGGCATGACCTTCCCTTGGTGAATCCATGCTGGCTGTTCCTGATCACTTTCCTCTCATGCAAGTGCATCAGGATTGATTCTTTGAGGACCTGCTCCATGATTTTTCCAGGGACTGAGGTGAGGCTGACTGGCCTGTAGTTCCCAGGATCCTCCTTCTTCCCTTTTTTAAAGATTGGCACTACATTAGCCATTGGCATGTCAGGATTTTTAATCTGATATTAGGACTGGTTACTCTACTGTTACTTTCTGATACTGATCCAGTACTTGGTACAGACTTTAAAGTGAAAATTTAGGCTGGAAGTATAAAAAGGCAGTGTGTGCAGCTGACTCTCTAGTTAGCGATTTCAAATGTTACAATGATTAACATTTATCTGATCTATATTTGAAATGCAATCTACAGGGTAGGAGTAAAATGTTGATTTTTTAAAAACAGTGTTAAAAATAACCAAATAACCATAATTATAAAATACTATTTGTGACACTCTTTATCTCATAGGGAACACCCTGCACCCCCATGTTCATCCTTATAATATGATTGTGCAGTATCCAATGCAAAGTTTGTCATGTTGGGTGTCTTAGGAAGGCTCATGATGCACTGAGCATTGTTGTTATAATAATGTTATAGGTTGTAATTTCATGCATATAGTTATGAGGTTGAAAATGTGTCCTCATGGCTTAAAACAAGCCCAGGCAAAACTCTCCAGGAACAGAGAGGCAGTTCACACCTCATCAGTGCATGTATGGGACAAACCCAGCCCAGTCTCACAGGAACAAAGAACACTGGCCTAGGCAGCAACAAAGGATCTGTTGAACTCTCAAGTGAGTCACCCCCCTTCCCTTAGTCAGTCAGGGACTACGATGAGGTAATGCTCACCTGACCCTGAAGCGGGGAGGCAAAGCCAAGAGGGAAGAAAGAACATGATAAAAGGGAGAGATGTTTGCCATGCTCTTCCTGTCTCTTCCACCTCCCTCTACAGACATCACCATCAAGCGACTGAAGCGCTGAACAAAGGGGAGAGCCTGGCTGAAGCGCAACCAGTGAGCCCGTGGTGAGAAGCATCTACATTTGTAAGGGCACTGAAAGTGTTAAGATCAGCTTAGAATGCGTTTTATTTTTATTTCATTTGACCAAATCTGACTCGTCGTGCTTTGACTTATAATCACTTAAAGTCTATCTTTTGTAGTTAATACATTCGTTTGTTTATTCTACCTGAAGCAATGAGTTTGGTTTGAAGCATGTCAGAGACTCCCCTTGGGATAACAAGCCTGGTGCATATCAATTCTTTGTTAAATTGACGAACTCAAATAAGCTTGCAGCATCCAGCAGGCATAACTGGACACTGCAAAATGGAGGTTCCTAGGATTGTGTCTGGGACCGGAGATATTGACTAGTGTCACGCAGTTGCACAGTCCAAGCAGAGGCTGGCCAAAAGTGCTCACTCACATAGCTGGTAACAGCTTACGCGCTAGAGGCTGTGCATGAACAGCCCAGGAGTGGGGGTTCTCAGAGCAGAGCAGGGTAAGGCTGGCTCCCAGAATCAAAGATTGGAGTGATCTAGCAGATCAGAGGTCCAGATAACACCAGGGGAACGTCACACTATTATTCTAAAAAAAGAAAAGGAGTACTTGAGGCACCCTTAGAGACGAACAAATTTATTTGAGCATAAGCTTTCGTGAGCTACAGCTCACTATTAATCTTTTTTTGATTAGTGCCAACAGTATACTAGATTCAATTGAAGCTCAGCGTTTGGTTTTTAGTTTGAACTAAATCCTACTTTTGTCTGGAAACAGAGGTAGTCAAAGCTAAACTGCTTTAAAGAAGAAGAGAAGAAAATGGGCATCAAAAGATTCCACATCTATTGGTCAGTTTAGCTGAGATAAACAGTGAAAAACATACAGTAACTCTCCTTATTGAGGGATAAAATACATTTCAGGGTCAAACTTACCTTAGTAGCACTAAGGTGTTATGCACTCCCTTTGTATGACCTGCACTTACAGTAAAGATGATGAATCATGAAACTAGTATGGTGTTTAATTTTATGTGCCAAATCATAAGCCCAGCACACACAGCTGTGCACTGGGAAGATAACTGTGGTAGTCATGAAGGACAAGGAATCCCCTTAGGCCACAGTGTGGTCATGGAACCATGTAGCCTCTATGGTTCCTGTGCTTTATCCCCTTACTCCATGGGAGGGAATGGCCAATCGATTCATAAAATCACAGATCCACTAACTCCATTTCTAACCCTCCCTAGTCCAACTATGCTTTGCTCCCCAAACACCACCTTGCAGATGGCAGCACACTGAACATGTGGAAGGAAAGCTCTGCAGTATGTAGTAAATGTTGGGGGCCCTGCATGTGTTTCACTGCAATTAAGACTTCTGGGGCCATGAAAAGGGTGTGGCAGGATTTAACCCTATATGGTAAAAAACATCTCATGCAATGTTAAACTTCTTTTATTATCCTTCAACTTGCCTCTCATTTTAAGTTTTTTTAATAGCTGGAGTTGTGGGAGAAAGAATTTATAGCAAAGTGTGAGAAGACCCAGCAAGGATCACTCCTATCCCCTCTGAACATTAAGACCAAGTTAAAATAAACACAGCCCCATTAACAGTGGTGGCTGAAATGTGTTAGATAACAGTAAATGTCAGTCAGAGTTAGGATACTCATTAATCAAAAGAAAAAAACATGCCTGAGAAATCAACTGCCTCCTATATCATATAAAACCCTTTCTTCATTTTTTTTAAATTAACCAATTATGGGTCCACAGAAATACAAAATATACAATTAAAATTAACTGTGTCAGACTTCAGAAATTATAATGATTATTTTAGAGTATTAAAAAGAATTGATTATGGAAGTTATGCTGAACAAAAAAGGGACCCAAAATAGTTTCAACTAGAATCATTTAAATTCTGTGTTCTTCAAAGATGAAAAGCAATGGTCCAGTTTTCAAAGATAGCCTCCATTTCTGCAGTTTTATGCCCACTAAGAATTATGGGTTCCAATACTAGTAGTTGGATATCAACAAAATAATACAATGAGATTTTATCTTGAACTTATACTCCTTCTTAGATCTTTGTTGTTCTCTATATACTGCAACACATCTATCACTCTTTCCTCACTGCATCCAAGCTTTCTCCCTCTGGAGAAATTTATGTAACATTACCCAAATGTTGCACTGTGTCGGAAGAGAATATCGTTTGATGTTCAATATGCGGCCCACTTGCTGAGACAGCTATTATTATGTGCTGTAGTGTATTGAACTGATCATTCCTTAAAATGATGCTCTCTGAGTTTTCAAAGGAAACAAGTTATTGGTTATGTAACCAGTGCAGAAAATTACTTTTTATTTTACTTCCTAATATACCAACTTTCAGGAGTACAGACCTTCTCATCAAATGAAGTTAATATGCAGTGAATCTGGGTGTTGCATATAGCATCTTTTAATGGAAACAGTAGCCACAAGTCAAATAGACAAATGTGTATATTCTAATTCTGTTACATACATCAAAGGAAGCAGTTTTTTTGTGGCAAACTTTCCCTTTATGACTGTGGATTATTACCCATCTCCTCTTCTGGAACTTCCTTCTCAGGCCCCTGCTCTCTTCCTCAATCCTCCCTGCTTCCCTCAGGAGCTGAACAAGGTCTACTGCCTAACATTTTATCATAGAAATCCCATTTCTATTCGATTTAGTCTTCCTCCTCCTTCCTTAATGGGAACTGGAGCAACGGAACCTCTTTTCCTGGATAGAGAGAAGTACAGCAGACCTGCGTGAAGATTGCTCCAAGAAACAGTTCCAAGCCTTACATCATACTAAGCGCTGGATTAAGCATGCCACCTCAGTAGCGTACCTTATTTCTACAGAGCTATGAAGCCGCAGCTATTTTATCACTAAGACAGCTATTGCCACCCTTTTTCCCTTCCATTTCTGCTGAATGCTTCTAAGTTTTAAATAGCCCATCTAAATAAACATGGATCAATAATTATTGTTACAGGAAACACAAGATTAAAGGAAGCCAAATTTAAGTTTAGAAAGGATAGTTCATTTCTAAAACTCAGTACAAGTTCTCATCTCTGCCCACCCTAAGTATAGTGAGTTCTACCTTGCATTGCTATCTCTGCCAGTGCAAGGACCAAGTGTTTGAAAGAAACAAGACAAATGTAGATGGCACGCCCACTGTTCTTTCTCCTGAGACCCAGTGAATTGCTTTTATAACAGAAAAGTGGAGAACTAACTCTGAAATTCTTATTTCAGATAGCTGGAAAAAACTTTACTTATATTTAAACTTCTAATATGCTAGTAGAAAAACCCAATAATGGATTATAAAAAAATAATTAAAGCTTACAGCCAAGATTTAAAAATGTATGGTGAAAGTTAGATTCCTAAATCCTTACTTAGATGTCTAAGTGTCCTAATTTTCAAAAGTGCTGAGCACCTAGCAGAGCCCACTGAAGGTGCTGGATGCTCAGGACTTCTGATTTTTTGGATAATTATACTGTGCAAGTGGCTATAAGAACCCTCACTTCCCTATGCTAGGAGTTTTATATAGCACTAACTGTAGCATAGAAAAGTAAATTCTATTCTTGTAGTATTTATGTAACTGAACTTCTAAATGATCAAAACTGTATACATGGCTTAAATGCAAAGTTTCAGCATTAACAGATACCATAAAGAGACACATTGTGTCTAAAAAAATTAAATCAAAATGATAAGATGGTAATGTTAATGCCACGGGAAAATATGTCTGCATTAAGACGTTTTTCTCAGCTAAAATGTCAGGATGCTTGTGGTACTAAATGTGGTGTACCATCTTCCTACTAGATTATGCCATTATTAATCAGGGCAGACAGATGATGATATATACATGAGGATTACATTTAGAATTCTCTGATCTCAAGCCATCAATATGAAACAATAAAGTATCCACTGACACAAATCCTATCAATGTTCTTGTGTGTACCAGATGTTATTTTTTCTTCCCTTTTTTATTCTTCCTAACCATCTTTAATAAGAAAATTATTACTTATGGATGAAAACAAAATTAGAATAAAGAGAAATATAAAATAGACAAGCATTCACACATACTGACTTTGTGAACAGTAAGAAGCAATAGCACATGGCAAGCAGTACATAGGCAACTGCAGCACACTTGGGAAAGGTAAGGTAGAGAAAAGCATGGGACTGAAAGTTAAATTACTTTAGCTACTGTGGCAAATTGCCGGCACGATTATGATGGGTCCCGCGCTTCCTCTTCTTGTGGGTAGGGGAGGGGGGGGTTTTCAGGGCACAGTTTCCTGTCTCTGAACTAGGGTATCTACTGTCCCACTAGTATCCCAGAGAAGCATAGTGGCAAACCACTTGAACTAGGGCTTCCTTCCCCTGGGCTACTTCCCTCTCCTGCTCTTCAGCTTGTGGGGCTTCCTGCCTTCTCTCTCGCTGCACAAGCCGGGTGTCTCTTTACCTAGGGCCTTGGTCTTCTAGCCAGCCACAGCAGTTCTCCAAACTCTCCTCTACTTCAACTCCTTCAAACTGCTCTCTGCTCCAACTCCTTCCCCTGGCTGATTGAAGCAGGGGGGGAGGTTGTCAGGTGACTGCCTTCAGGTGCTCTAATTGGCTTCATGTGCTTTTAATTAATCTATAGAAACCTTTCTTCCCTCTACAGGGAATAAGGCTTCTCCTCATCCTGGGACTTACATATCTCTACTATATCACTCTCCTGCTGCCTTCTGGCCATGCTGTATCACACTACACAGGAAGTGCAATATGCACACTGAAACACGTCACAAGAAGTACTATGTGCTATTGTGGAAAGGAATTTTGGCAATGAAATATGAAAAGTAAACCAATCAGGCTAGAGTATTTACTGGACATCATAGACTTGGCTACTACATCAATGGCAGCCATTTGGAAAACTCCAGTAGAAGTAACACCTGTAAAGCCATTTCATGTTAATTTTAAACGTTATTGTTCTGGAAGCTGGACTTTCTTTGCATTTAAGTTTTGTCTCAGTTTTTTTTTAAATGAAATCTTACGCAGTCAGGAACCTGCTACTGTCTATATTACATATACAAGACTACTCTGTTAAAAAACATTAAGTTTACAAAGTCAAAGACTCAAAAGTTAGTAAATGTCAGAAGTAAAGTTGCCTGTGCAAACTTAATTCAGCCCTCTGTGTGTGAACTGTGATACACTCTTGAATTACTTGATCACATACTGTTTTTTTTTTTTTTTCCCCACAAGAGCCCTGTTGCATTCAGGGCACAGGATGGACAGTGCTCACTTGATGAGCAGCTATTCAATATTTTATTTTCTACTAACAGTTCAATTTGTGGCCTGTGCCTTACTTACTGCACGCTATTCAAATCCTCCTCTGAAGACAGAATTATTAATTTTTCAATCAGATTTTCTTTTGTGCTAATTATAGTATCTGAACTCCCAGTCCCAATTTTCCTCTTCCCACATCCAACAACCTCCTATCCTACTTTCAACTCCCCTTCCCCCTAAGGCTCCTTGTCCCAATCTACTCCCTCTATTACCCTCACCCTGCACTTCCAGCTCTTGTCCCCTCTACATTCAAATCAGGCAGCTTCTTCCTTCACACTGCCTGGGCCCAGTAGAGGGTCACTGAGGACACAGGAAAAACAAACTCCTTCCTTCCTAGTTCAGGTTTCCAGATCTAGCAGGGCACCACAGGATTCCAGAGCTGCAACTGAAGAGAAAGTCCTTCTGAGCCCTGGGCTGGAGTATGCTTAATGTGAGTGAAATTTTCAGGGCATTTAGCTGCTAAAATCTAAGTGGTCTCTACTGAGCATATGGAAACTGATTTTTTCAAAGGCTTACAACTTGCCCACATGTGGCTGTATTTTCACAGAGATGAGATATCCCTGACACAGTCTGCCCCTCTGCCAAATTTCAAATCCCTGGCCCCAAAGCATGGGTGCTCTAGAGGTGTACAAATAAAAGGTCACAAAACAAAACAACATTTTTCCATAGCCTTGGTCTTCTCAGAATCAGTTACACAATTTTGGCAGCAATTTTCAGATAAATAAATAAATAAATAAATAAATCAGCTTGTGACAGACATCCTGCATGGAAAATTTCAGCGCTAAGATTTGGCAAAGTTATAAGCAACTGAACGCAGGGTCTTATAATCGGAAGTGTCAGGCAACCTTCATAATAGGCAGTGAAAACAGCCCCTACTCAAATCCTTGAAAAGATTCAAACAACCAAATGAGTTTGCCTTCCTCATTTATATACATTGTAAAGAGACTTCCTGGAATGTAGATTTATTCTTTACTGTAACTGAGAAGCAGAAATATTATCAGCAGAAAAGAGGAGAATACCTTATAAGGAATCTAGAAATAGTAGATTCAAAAATATAATTCATTAACAGATTTGTCACTGGCCGATACTACTAAATCTAAATCTTACTGAATGAAATCTTTCATCGTGTACTTACTACATTTGCTCTATGCTGAAAGTTTAGTTTGATTTCTAATATATTTATGGTCTATGTATAAAAAAATGTCAGAGTCAAGCTAAGTCATCTTCAGGAGTGAATTCTCTATTGTACAGTAGGATTATTAATGATAAGTTTACACAGTGAACAGTTCTCAGAGGTTTTAATTTCAAAAGCAAATAGTTAAAACCATGAGATGTTCATATATATGGTCCTCCTTTTGAGAATTAACCAGTCTTCATTCTGCACTAACAGAGAAGTGGCCCCACTCTAGAATAACAGTTTCAAACTTGCTTCATCTTAATGCTCTTAGCTCAAGCACAAAGTGGATATTCCTTAGTTTTACCAAACCTTACACTGCATATTTATCAGTGATCTGGCTCATATGGCATGGTAATGAGCCTTCCCTGGAAATAATGTACGGAACACTAGTCACTGCTGCTGTGGACTTCACCATGAGATAATTTACAGTGACATAAAATAGAGGTCAGGTTAATTGTAATTATCCTCAGATGGACAAATAAAAACAACAGCAGCAATTTTACAGCAAAAGCTGGGACTTGTATCTAAACATGACTTAATGGCATCATGAAATCTTCAACATACATATAGCTGTCCCTTTTTACTAAAACTAAACAAAACAAAAAAACAATGCCACCACTCAAAAACCCTCTTACCAGTCTAGGGTCAATTTCTTCATTAAGAACTGCCTCATTCTTAATAAGTGCAACTCGCTGTGCAAATCTGCAGGTTGATATAGATTCCTGGAAAGAAAAAAATAACTCCTTTAGCATGCACTGATATAAATGGTTTTGCTAAATTCAACGCTGAGTGCTATTTTAAGGAGGAATTTTTTTTTTAATTTTACATTTTACAGTACCAATCTCACACTCCTGGCACTTCAAATCTCTAAAAAAAACCAAACAAAATTCAGTACAATTATTCTAACTATCAACTTATTAACCTGCCAGATAAACCTCTCAAATAAAGACACCCATATCCAACTCATCAACCCATTCTATCACCAATACTCACAAAAAAGAGGTAGGATTTGCAGCAAAAAGTTAACAAATCCAGACTTTGGTGAGCTAAGGGGAAAGTAAGTTGCAAGGTCAAAGTACCTTCAAAGAGAACACCATATCAGTACCCCCTACCTCCACACTCCTCACTAGAAAACTTAACATTTATGGGCCAAATTCACAACTAACTTCAATATCAAGAGCTTAGGATCTAGCCCTCTAAATAAAAGGGAACATCAGTAGAACAAAAAGCAGTTACAGGATAAACAACTTCTAAATCATGCTGTGGCATTTTTCAAAAATAAATGTTTAGGCAAAGCCAAAGCATTTCCTTTCAAGACAGGAATCCTAAAAAATGTCCTATCACAATGATTTCATATGTAATTATTAAATTACATATTATAGACTGGGCTAGCAGCACCACCTATTATTAATGTTGTTCAACACTTCTTACTGCAGTTGATCCTCTTTTAGGTTGTATATAACATTGACAAACTTTATTCATTTGGGCTGAAATTTTATTGTTGTATGTCTGCCTCGGGCTAAATTTTTTTGGAAAATTTCAGCCCAAATGAATAAAGTGTAATATCTAGTAGATATTGCAGCAAGAAAGTGAAAACTGTCACTGTACCATTAATATCTGGGTCATTCTGGCTGATTCAGTGATTGGATCAAATATTTCTAAATAGGAGCCTAAATTCCAATACAAAATAGACTCACCAGGATACAAACTGGTGACTGGATGTACAAAATGGGTGACAGCAGCAAATCCAGACTCCAGCGAGAAACTGCTGAATTGGAATTCATTTGCAAATTGGATACTATTAATTTAGGCTTAAATAGAGACTGGGAGTGGCTAAGTCATTATGCAAGGTAGCCTATTTCCTCTTGTTTTTTCCTCTCCCCCCCCCCCAGATGTTCTGGTTTAACTTGGATTTAAACTTGGAGAGTGGTCAGTTTGGACGAGCTATTACCAGCAGGAGAGTGAGTCTGTGTGTGTATGGGGGTGGGTTTTTGGAGGGGGGTGAGGGAGTGAGAGAACCTGGATTTGTGCAGGAAATGGCCTAACTTCATTATCATGCACATTGTGTAAAGAGTTGTCACCTTGGATGGGCTATCACCAGCAGGAGAGTGAATTTGTGTGGGGGGGTGGAGGGTGAGAAAACCTGGATTTGTGCTGGAAATGGCCTAACCTGACGATTACTTTAGATAAGCTATTACCAGCAGGACAGTGGGGTGGGAGGAGGTATTGTTTCATATTCTCTGTGTATATATAAAGTCTGCTGCAGTTTCCACGGTATGTATCTGATGAAGTGAGCTGTAGCTCACGAAAGCTCATGCTCAAATAAATTGGTTAGTCTCTAAGGTGCCACAAGTACTCCTTTTCTTTTTGCGAATACAGACTAACACGGCTGTTACTCTGAAACCTGTCATTATGCAAGGCACTGCATTTAGCCGTATGGAGTGGAAATCTATCAACTGCATGAAAAAACTTGCACAGATACAGACAGACATCATCTTCCTTTCCAAATGCAAACAGATGGACATCGTACCAAAAGGACTGAAGGTAAAAAATCCATTACAATCTACATACCACACAGACTATGCTGACAGCTTGTGCCACATGCTCTCAAAGAAACTGCGGAATCACCTGATCAACATCCTCTACAGCAAACAGGGAAAGATTAAGAATGAGCTCTCAGAACTGGATACTCTCATAAAAAACCAACCTTCCACACAAACTTCCTCGTGGCTGGATTTTACTAAAACTAGACAAGCCATTTACAACGCACACTTTGCTTCTCTACAAAAGAAAAAGGACACTAAACTTTCTAAACTACTACATGCTACAAGGGGCCACAGCAATGGTTCCCTCAACCCACCTAGCAATATTGTTAACCTATCCAACTATACTCTCAGCCCAGCAGAAGCAGCTGTTCTATCTCGGGGCCTCTCCTTCTGCCCCTCCACCCCCATGAACATGATACAGTTCTGTGGTGACCTAGAATCCTATTTTCGACGTCTCCGACTCAAGGAATATTTCCAAAATACCTCTGAACAACATACTAATCCACAGAGGTCTCCCTACCAACACTACAGAAAGAAGGATTCTAGGTGGACTCCTCCTGAAGGTCGAAACAGCAGACTGGACTTCTACATAGAGTGCTTCCGCCGACGTGCACGGGCTGAAATTGTGGAAAAGCAGCATCACTTGCCCCATAACCTCAGCCATGCGGAACGCAATGCCATCCACAGCCTCAGAAACAACTCTGACATCATAATCAAAAAGGCTGACAAAGGAGGTGCTGTTGTCATCATGAATAGGTCGGAATATGAACAAGAGGCTGCTCGGCAGCTCTCCAACACGAGTTTCTACAAGCCATTACCCTATGATCCCACTGAGAGTTACCAAAAGCAACTACAGCATTTGCTCAAGAAACTTCCTGAAAAAGCACAAGATCAAATCCGCACAGACACACCCCTGGAACCCCGACCTGGGATATTCTATCTACTACCCAAGATCCATAAACCTGGAAATCCTGGGCGCCCCATCATCTCAGGCATTGGCACCCTGACAGCAGGATTGTCTGGCTATGTAGACTCCCTCCTCAGGCCCTACGCTACCAGCACTCCCAGCTACCTTCGAGACACCACTGACTTCCTGAGGAAACTTCAATCCATCGGTGATCTTCCTGATAACACCATCCTGGCCACTATGGAAGTAGAAGCCCTCTACACCAACATTCCACACAAAGATGGACTACAAGCCGTCAGGAACACTATCCCCGATAATGTCACGGCTAACCTGGTGGCTGAACTTTGTGACTTTGTCCTTACCCATAACTATTTCACATTTGGGGACAATGTATACCTTCAGATCAGCGGCACTGCTATGGGTACCCGCATGGCCCCACAGTATGCCAACATTTTTATGGCTGATTTAGAACAACGCTTCCTCAGCTCTCGTCCCCTAAAGCCCCTACTCTACTTGCGCTATATTGATGACATCTTCATCATCTGGACCCATGGAAAAGAAGCCCTTGAGGAATTCCACCATGATTTCAACAATTTCCATCCCACCATCAACCTCAGCCTGGTCCAGTCCACACAAGAGATCCACTTCCTGGACACTACAGTGCTAATAAACAATGGTCACATAAACACCACCCTATACCGGAAACCTACTGACCGCTATTCCTACCTGCATGCCTCCAGCTTTCACCCTGACCACACCACACGATCCATCGTCTACAGCCAAGCTCTGCGATACAACTGCATTTGCTCCAACCCCTCAGACAGAGACAAACACCTACAAGATCTCTGTCAAGCTTTCTTACAACTACAATACCCACCTGCGGAAGTAAAGAAACAGATTGATAGAGCCAGAAGAGTTCCCAGAAGTTACCTACTACAGGACAGGCCTAACAAAGAAAATAACAGAACGCCACTAGCCGTCACCTTCAGCCCCCAACTAAAACCCCTCCAACGCATTATTAAGGATCTACAACCTATCCTAAAGGATGACCCAACACTCTCACAAATCTTGGGAGACAGGCCAGTCCTTGCCTACAGACAGCCCCGCAACCTGAAGCAAATACTCACCAACAACCACATACCACACAACAGAACCACTAACCCAGGAACTTATCCTTGCAACAAAGCCCGTTGCCAATTGTGCCCACATATCTATTCAGCGGACACCATCACAGGGCCTAATAACATCAGCCACACTATCAGAGGCTCGTTCACCTGCACATCCACCAATGTGATTTATGCCATCATGTGCCAGCAATGCCCCTCTGCCATGTACATTGGTCAAACTGGACAGTCTCTACGTAAAAGAATAAATGGACACAAATCAGATGTCAAGAATTATAACATTCATAAACCAGTCGGAGAACACTTCAATCTCTCTGGTCACGCAATCACAGACATGAAGGTTGCTATCTTAAAACAAAAAAACTTCAAATCCAGACTCCAGCGAGAAACTGCTGAATTGGAATTCATTTGCAAATTGGATACTATTAATTTAGGCTTAAATAGAGACTGGGAGTGGCTAAGTCATTATGCAAGGTAGCCTATTTCCTCTTGTTTTTTCCTCCCCCCCCCCCCCAGATGTTCTGGTTTAACTTGGATTTAAACTTGGAGAGTGGTCAGTTTGGACGAGCTATTACCAGCAGGAGAGTGAGTCTGTGTGTGTATGGGGGTGGGTTTTTGGAGGGGGGTGAGGGAGTGAGAGAACCTGGATTTGTGCAGGAAATGGCCTAACTTCATTATCATGCACATTGTGTAAAGAGTTGTCACCTTGGATGGGCTATCACCAGCAGGAGAGTGAATTTGTGTGGGGGGGTGGAGGGTGAGAAAACCTGGATTTGTGCTGGAAATGGCCTAACCTGACGATTACTTTAGATAAGCTATTACCAGCAGGACAGTGGGGTGGGAGGAGGTATTGTTTCATATTCTCTGTGTATATATAAAGTCTGCTGCAGTTTCCACGGTATGTATCTGATGAAGTGAGCTGTAGCTCACGAAAGCTCATGCTCAAATAAATTGGTTAGTCTCTAAGGTGCCACAAGTACTCCTTTTCTTTTTGCGAATACAGACTAACACGGCTGTTACTCTGAAACAACACAGATAATTGCATAGACAGAACTATGCATTTTGCATGTGCAGCTACAAGTTATGCCTGCACAATTACCTGTTCACAACTCTTAATAAGTACATTAAAAATGTATCCTATCTTGTGCTTCAGCTAGTAAAAGATCATCTTATTTTCCTTTTACAGATCATTAGTTCTTTCCACTATACGTCTGAGAATAACTTGGTTTTTGTTCATTTTAAAATGTTCTGATTTTATGGAAGGTTAGGATTTAACTAGATTGTAGCTAGTCCAGGCACAACCTGCAGAACACCTAGAACAGTGGTTCTCAATCCGTGGGCCACATGCAGCCCAATTAGCAAACAGCTGCAGCCCAGCTGTGTGCTAAAGACTGCCTGACCCGCACAATGGGGTCCAGGGTCCTGGCTGCCTGGCCAGGCCCCATGCACCGGGATCAGGGCTGCTGCCCGGCCTTGCACAGCAGGGTCCTGGGGCTGCTGCACGGGGTGGGCCTGGGGCTGGGGCTGCCGCATGACGGGGTCTTGGGCTGCCACCTGGCCTTGCATGGCAGGGTGTGGGGTCTGGGGTCCCTGCCGCCTGCCCTACACTTCCACTTCTGGCCCTCACTCTGTAGAGGGGAGTCTCTGGATGGGGGAAGAGAGGGGCACTGGGCATAGGGGTCTGTGGAAGGGTTGGGGGAGCGCTGTGGTTCTCAACCTGCAGCCCAAGTAACACACTGTTGGTCGCACATGCAGCCCACAATGATAAATAGGTTGAGAACCGCTGACCTAGAACATGTCTAAATTAAAAAAAAAACAGATAGGAAAGACAGATAGATAAACCAACTTGATCCACAGAAAGGCCAACAAACCAAAACATGTGCATACATTCCTCCCAGCACCTCAATCAAACCCCACCCACAACCCTCCCCCAATACCCAAAGAGTGAACTCTTGGCCTCACTGAAGTCTATGGGAGTACTGATATGGACTTCAGGGGGGCAGGACTGCACCAGCTGTCCTTATCAACATGCCCTTGGGAAAATTCCTTGCCAAACCTTACTCACAATTCACACATTTCTTCATCATCAGGTTTTAAGTATTCACCTATTCATCACTAGGCATATCTCCTCTATCACTGTTCCCCCTCATCTGAGATTACTTAAAGAATAACACAATTAATAAAGGATACATTAGAGCCTGATTCTGAACCCAGCTAATGTTTAATACTGCTGCATATCTTGTAAGATCTGTCAAGGGTACTATAATATTATAGATAGGTTACATTCACCCACATAATAGATCAGAATTTGGCTTTGAAATGTGAAGTTGATCGCATAGATCGCTTATGTAGTGGACATAAGTGATGATTTTAGTCTATCATACTGCAATTTCCATTGACAAGATTGCACATTGGAGGCATTGGCAAGAAAGATTTTCAAAACTTTAGCGTGTCAGAAATTTAAGCATACACACATGAAAAGAAAACATTAACAAATTCAGAAAGGGATGACATACATCTATGTTTCTTTTGTCTAAAGAGAGTGTTGCAATCATGGTGGTCATGCAGTTTCCTCCCAGGCTGTCTCTGAGCACCGAAGTCATCACAGAGTTCCTGTAGGGAATGTGAGATCGATGTTTCTCTGCTAGGGCAATTATTACCTGAAATAAGAGCAGCAATACATGAGACTTTTAAATCTGCACATGTATGTACCATATGCACAAGAGGAGGAAACACCTATCCTGCAATCTGAGGCCCTGATGTTGCAAAGACTTATGCACATGTTTAACTTTAAGCACAAGTATCTACTACTCATACACACATGTATGTCTTAACAGGACAAACAAAAGTGGATTTCATTGTGTTCTAGCTTTGCTTTGCAATTTCTCAGCAAAAAGGAAACTGGGACACATGATAAATTTATAATCTTACTAATATAATCTTACTATAATCTCACTAATATAACAGCAACTTTCATGAAGAACTAAATTAAATTAATAGAAGGTATTTTCCTCTAGCCTACTACTAAGTTGAAATGTAGACATTCCCAAAGTAAAGGCTTCCTTTACATAAAAAAAGAAAATCAGATATTTTCAAAATCCCATTGTTCTCTTCATGGGGCTTGTTCATGTATTTTTGTAACCTCTCTTGAAACGTGTGCATGTGGAAAAAAAACCCTCTAAGGCTAGATACTGTGTAATGTACTGCTGGAAAAATATAAAATAAGACATAGTTCAGTTTAAATACAGATATATAGTCAAAAAGGAAATGATACACCTACCATTCTTGATTCTCTTGTCAGATATTTACATTAAAAGATTTAATTATTACAAAGTAGCAAAGATTCCATGATGGTGTGTGGTGGTATAAAGGTTTTTATTGGTAAAAATTTGGCATAGTTCTATCCCCACAAATAGTGAAGCCAGGAGTCAATTATGCAGATGACAACACAAAATATAAAAACATACATCATCACATATTTTGTTTATATGAAAAAGTAATTTTAAAATGTTGGCGTGTTGATTTTTATTAATTATTATTATAATTAATAATTATAATCTATTACCTCTCCCCAAGAAGCCCAAGTTCCTTATTACCATTAGTTTTATGGTAGCAGACTTAGATGGGCAAATAGCATTCATTTTAATACTTTTAAAAACTATCTTAAATCGCTTTTCTAGATTTTAAGATTAAGTACCTTGCAATCTAATAGAAGTAACTAATTTTATTATTAATATGACAGAAGTTCCTAGAATCCCCATTTTGTTAGGAAGTGCCTGCGCATATACACATAATAACAAACAGTCCCTGCTGCAAACAGCTTATGCTCCAAACAGGCAAGACAGGCAAAGGGTAAGAGGAAGGAAGTATTATCCCCATTTTATAGATGGGGAACCAAGGAGAAATTCAATAACTTGCTGAAGCTCACATCGGAAGTCTGTGGCAGAGCTGGTAACTGAACCCAATTCTCTCAACTCCCACCGTAGTCCTTTAACCACAAGATCATCCTTCTTCAGCAAGTTGTAAGAGACTTTTGAGTATAAATAGGACAATCTGGAGGGCAGAGAAATTAAGGGCTTGTTTACACAAACAATTAGTTTGCAGCAAGCTGAGGTGTGAATTTATTCTGCACTAGTTTGCCAACTAAACTATCTGTGTGGACCCTGCTGATGAACATTAACAGTTTGTTAGTTTGCTTTGATCTAGTCCTCTTTGACATAGGACTAGACCAAAATGAACTAATGATCCATTACTACATGACAGCGATGTTCATATGGACAGTTAGTGCATGGCAGGGTGGTGCGGGGGAGATTCACATTGCATCTTGTCGAGAACTAAATGTTCATGTAGACAAGCCCAAGTGACTTTTAGAAGGTCACACGAGATGTCTTTGGAAAAGCCAGGAACTGAACTCAGGTCTTTTAAGGTGCAGTGTGATGCCTTAACCACAAAATCATCCTTGCCTTTACACCATTACAAAGAGGACATTTCCATCTCTTCAGTAATAATGCAAATGCCACTAATACAGGATTGCAATTTGTCATCTTGGATCACTGTAGTTTAAGGGAGAAAGTTTGCATATTTGAGGAGAAAGAAACATTTGACACTTTTTAAAATATATATGTATATATTTTTTGACACGGCAGCTGTCTAAAATATATTCTAAAGTGTGGAATATAAAATATAGGCCTATATGATATAAACCAATGAGCAAAGAGCAGGTGAGGATTAATACAGGTTCAAAACAAGCCCCTGAACCTGCAAAAACATAACTTTATTCACATGAGCAGCTTTATTAAAGCCAATGGGAGTATTTATATGCATAAAGTTGCTCACATGTGTAAGTGTGTGTACAGAATCAGGGCCCAAGGGCAACAATTAAATCAATGTAAATAAATCATGAACTTGAAGGGGACCAGGATAAGGAACTAAATACAGAGTTCATCATATGGATATTCTCACTATATTGGTTTATAGAAATTATATGCTATTGATCATGTAATAATATCCCATATATTAAACAACTTCTTTTCTGCAGCCATGTGATAAATTATAGAACCATATATTAATGAATATCTATCCTGGATCTTGGGTCAAAGTAATATGGAGATGGGAGGGAATTTCACATTTGGGGTAAAAGGAGGAGACATTTTTTACTTTTTTTTTTCTTTAAATGGCGGCTGTTTGAAAGCTGTTTATCAGTCTGGAATGTTAGTAATCTTGGTAGCGATGGATTACAAGGAAGAGTACTGGTGGGATAGGTTTCAGAGTAGCAGCCATGTTAGTCTGTATCCGCAAAAAGAAAAGGAGGACTTGTGGCACCTTAGAGATTAACAAATTTATTTGAGCATAAGCTTTCATAAGCTACAGCTCACTTCATCAGATGCATGCAGTGGAAAATACAGTGGGGAGATTTTATATACACAGAGAACATGAAACAATGGGTGTTACCATACACACTGTAACGAGAGTGATCAGGTAAGGTGAGCTATTACCAGCAGGAGAGAAAAAAAACCTTTTGTAGTGATAATCAAGGTGGGTCATTTCCAGTAGTTGACAAGAACGTGTGAGGAACAGTAGGGCGGGAAAATAAACATGGGGAAATAGTTTTACTTTGTGTAATGACACATTCACTCCCAGTCTTTATTCAAGCCTAAGTTAATTGTATCTAGTTTGCAAATTAATTCCAATTCAGCAGTCTCTCGTTGGAGTCTGTTTTTGAAGTTTTTTTATTGAAGAATTGCAACGTTTAGGTCTGTAATCGAGTGAACAGAGAGATTGAAGTATTGAAGTGTTCTCGACTGGTTTTTGAATGTTATAATTCTTGATGTCTGATTTGGGTTCATTTATTCTTTTACGTAGAGACTGTCCGGTTTGGCCAATGTACATGGCAGAGGGGCACTGCTGGCACATGATGGCATATATCACTGGCTGCCAACTAGACATGGAGCCATTGATCACTATCTGTTGAGCCCGACAATCTAGCCAACTTTCTATCCACCTTATAGTTCATTCATCCAGCCCATACTTCTTTAACTTGCTGGCAAGAATACTGTGGGACCTCCTGAGGTCCCTTCCAACCCTGATATTCTATGATTCTATGATCACAGTGGTAGATGTGCAGGTGAACGAGCCTCTGATTGTGTGGCTGATGTGATTAGGCCCTATGATGGTGTCCCCTGAAGAGATATGTGGACACAGTTGGCAATGGGCTTTGTTGCAAGGATAGGTTCCTGGGTTAGTGTTTTTATTGTGTGGTTGCTGGTGAGTATTTGCTTCAGGTTGGGGAGCTGTCTGTAAGCAAGGACTGGCCTGTCTCCCAAGATCTGTGAGAGTGATGGGTCGTCCTTCAGGATAGGTTGTAGATCCTTGATGATGCGTTGGAGAGGTTTTAGTTGGGGGCTGAAGGTGATGGCTAGTGGAGTTCTGTTATTTTCTTTGTTGGGCCTGTCCTGTAGTAGGTAACTTCTGGTACTCTTCTGGCTCTGTCAATCTGTTTCTTCACTTCAGCAGGTGGGTACTGTACTTGTAAGAATGCTTGATAGATATCTTGTAGGTGAGACGAACACCTACAAAGGCTAGCCTGGCTCAGCTCTCTCCTGGGCAGCAAGGAACCACACCTCCTCACTCCCTTTGGGAAAAGCTCTTGCAGGGAATTAGTCCAGCCGTGGGAGTCTTCCTCTATGGTCTTGGTGCAGGTACAAATAAACACAGTGACCCAGGCCCTGGGTCAGGCTGGAGCTCTGGTGAGTCAGGTGCTCAGGCCCTCAGGCAGGGGCTGAGCAACAACAGTATAAGAAGGATGTGGAAAAATTGGAAAACGTCCAACAGAAGGCAACAAAAATGATTAGGGGACTGGAACACATGACTTATGAGGAGAGGCTGAGGGAACTGGGATTGTTTAGTCTGCGTAAGAGAAGAATGAGCGGGTATTTGATAGCTGCTTTCAACTACCTGAAAGGGGGTTCCAAAGAGGATGGATCTAGACTGTTCTCAGTGGTAGCAGATGACAGAATGAGGAGTAATGGTCTCAAGTTGCAGTGGGGGAGGTTTAGGTTGGATATTAGGAAAAAACTTTTTCACTTGGAGGGTGGTGAAACACTGGAATGCATTACCTAGGGAGGTGGTGGACTCTCCTTCAGTCATAAATATAAAGGGAATGGTAAACCCCTTTAAAATCCCTCCTGGCCAGAGGAAAAATCCTCTCACCTGTAAAGGGTTAAGAAGCTAAAGGTAACCTCTCTGGCACCTGACCAAAATGACCAATGAGGAGACAAGATACTTTCAAAAGCTGGGAGGAGGGAGAAAAAAAAGGGTCTGTGTCTGTATGCTGCTTTTGCCGGGGACAGAACAGGAATGGAGTCTTAGAACTTTTAGTAAGTAATCTAGCTAGGTATGTGTTAGATTACGATTTCTTTAAATGGCTGAGAAAGGAACTGTGCTGAATAGAATGACTATTCCTGTCTGTGTGTCTTTTTTGTAACTTAAGGTTTTGCCTAGAGGGATTCTCTATGTTTTGAATCTAATTACCCTGTAAGGTATCTACTATCCTGATTTTACAGAGGGGATTTCTTTACTTCTATTAAAAGTCTTCTTGTAAGAAAACTGAATGCTTTTTCATTGTTCTCAGATCCAAGGGTTTGGGTCTGTGGTCACCTATGCAAATTGGTGAGGATTTTTACCAAACCTTACCCAGAAAGTGGGGTGCAAGGCTTGGGAGGATTTTGGGGGGAAAGATGTGTCCAAACTACGTTTCCCAGTAAACCCAGTTAGAGTTTGGTGGTGGCAGTGGAGATCCAGGGACAAAGGATAAAATTAATTTGTACCTTGGGGAAGTTTTAACCTAAGCTGGTGAAAGTAAGCTTAGGAGGTTTCATGCAGGTCCCCACATCTGTACCCTAGAGTTCAGAGTGGGGGAGGAACCTTGACACCTTCCTTAGAAGTTTTTAAGGTCAAGCTTGACAAAGCCCTGACTGGGATGATTTAGTTGGGGATTGGTCCTGCTTTGAGCAGGGGGTTGGACTAGATGACCTCCTGAGGTCCCTTCCAACCCTGATATTCTATGAGTATAGTAACAGTGAGCTCAGGCCCTAAGTTCCAAAGGGCCTGGGAGAGGGGGAGACTACCACCCACGAGTAGGGTGGCAGGGGGGACGCAGGCCCTCCCACTCCACTGCGTCCTAGCCCAGGGCCCTAGCAGTGGCAGAAGACCTGCTGCTGAGTCAATGGGGATCCTGGCCGCAACACACTGACATGGGTTCTGGCAGTGCTGCAGCCAGACTAGGGTCAGCTGCCCCCAGGCTACTTCCAGACTCCCCCTCTTGAGGTATCTGGGTCAGGGTGGTGTCCTCCGCGGGGGTCCAGCACCATGGGTTCCTCGGGATAGCTGGCCAGGGGTAGACTCGGCAACTCCTTCTGGTAGCTGGCGCAGGGCAGGCTTGGCACCCTCTCCGGGTAGCTGGCATGGGGTAGGCTCGGCACCTCCTCTGGGTACCTGGTGTGGGGCAGGCTTGGCAACTCCTCCGGGTAGCTGGCGCGGGGCAGGACTGGCCAGTTCTGAGGTCTTCCGCAGACCACTGGGCTTTCCCACTCACGAGCTAGGCTGGAGGCATCTGGCCTCCCCAGCGGCTGCTTCCCCACTGAGCCCTGAGGTCGGGCCTTTCTACTTCTGGGCCAGTGCCTGACCCTTTGGGGGGCGGGCTCAGAGTTCCCTGGTTCCGCCCATTCTGGTGTCTGGAGGGATTCGTCTCTCTCCAGGGTGGCAGGGAACCACACCGCCTCACTACAGACCTGTTCCAAACCACTAATCATTTTAGTGGCCCTTCTCTAAACCTTTTCTAATGCCAGTACATCTTTTTTTGAGATGAGGAGACCACATCTGTATGCAGTATTCAAGATGTGGGCGTACCATGGATTTATATAAGGGAAATAAGATACTTTCCGTCTTATTCTCTATCCCAGAGTTTCCCAAACTGTGTTCCGCGGAACACTGGTGTTCTGTAAGATGTGAATAGGTGTTCCGTGAAAGAATCTAGAATTTAATTTTGACTCTTGCACTTGATTTTTGTACTACTTTATACGCGCTTTCAAGTTAGAAATTGTTAGTTCAAGTTGTTTTAAATTTGTATTTTTGCTTTGTTTTATAAAATGAAATATATTTGAGCATAAATAACGCAATTTTTTATTTGAAAACCACATGACTACAAAATAATAATATGAGTGTTCCATAATAGACTAAAAAGTGTTCCGTGGCCAAAAAAAGTTTGGGAAATGCTGCTCTATCCCCTTTTTAATGATTCCTGACATCCTGTTTGCTTTTTTCACTGCCGCTGCACGCTGTGTGGACGTCTTCAGAGAACTATCCAAGATCTCTTTCCTGATTAGCTGTAGCAAAATTAGCCCCCATCATATTGTATGTGTAGTTGGGGTTATTTTTTCCAATATGCATAACTTTACGTTTATCCACATTACATTTTATTTGCCATTTTGTTGCCCAATCACTTAGTTTTGTGAGATCTTTTTGAAGTTCTTCACAGTCTGCTTTGGTCTTAACTATCTTGAGCAGTTTAGTATTGTCTGCAAACTTTGCCACCTCCCTGCTTACCCCTTTCTCCAGATCATTTATGAATAAGTTGAATAGGATTGCTCCTAGAACTGACTCTTGGGGAACACCACTAGTTACCCCTCCCCATTCTGAAAATTTACCATTTATTCCTACCCTTTGTTCCCTGTCTTTTAACCAGTTCTCAGCCCATGAAAGGATCTTCTGACTTATCCCATGACAACTTAATTTGCATAAGAGCCTTTGGTGAGGGACTTTGTCAAAGGCTTTCTGGAAATCTAAGTACACTATGTCCACTAGATTCCCCTTGTCCACATGTTTGTTGACCCCTTCAAAGAACTCCAATAGATTAGTAAGACATGATTTCGCTTTACAGAAACCATGTTGACTTTTGCCCAAAAACTTATGTTCTTCTGTGTGTCTGACAATTTTATTCTTTACTATTGTTTCAACTAATTTGCCCAGTACTGACGTTAGACTTACCGGTCTGTAATTGCTGGGATCACCTCTAGAGCCCTTTTTAAATATTGGCATTATATTAGCTATCTTCCAGTCATTGGGTACAGAAGCTGATTTAAAGGACAGGTTACAAACCATAGTTAATAGTTCTGCAATTTCACATTTGAGTTCTTTCAGAACTCTAGGGTGAATGCCATCTGGTCCCGGTGACTTGTTACTGTTAGGTTTATCAATTAATTCCAAAACTTCCTCTAATGACACTTCAATCTGTGACAATTCCTCAGATTTGTCTCCTACAAAGGACAGCTCAGGTTTGGGAATCTCCCTAACATCCTCAGCCGTGAAGACTGAAGCAAAGAATTCATTTAGTTTCTCCGCAATGACTTTAGGTCTTTAAGTGCTCCTTTTGTATCTTGATCGTATATGCAAATACTTTACTTTTTTATTTTGTAACAGCCAGAATGAAATCGCTTAGATTTAAGTTTAGAAGAATTATGATGTATATACAATATTTGTGCAATATGCTGTCAAGACACTTCCCTCCCGCACAAAGTTTATTCTTATTTTAAACATCTTAGCAAGTACTGGCTTGCACTTTCATTATGAAGTGTCTTAATGGAAACTTCACTCCAAAATACTTTCCAGGGTACATCTGTCCAGATATTTGTACAGTAGCGCTTCTCCCAATTATTTTAATAAGCCTCATTATGCAATCAGCATAAGAACACTCCTTTATCATTCAGATTTTAAAAAATGGTTTCTATGAAAAATATTATCTGCTTGGCTGAAGAATCTTCCAGATCCATGTAATTATTACCTTATGACTGCATACTCTGGGACTATACAGTATGGTAACCAACCACTTCAGTATGTCATGCCACATCCACAATACCCTATCTTTACAAGCATAATTTTAAAAATTATATATTAATTTTACATTATTTTATTATATGAAACCTTTGGATGTGACATACATTGATTTGACTGCAAACTTAATTTTGAGTATGAGAATAAAGCTGAATTCTTTCAGGCTCATGCATTAGAACCATCAGTAAAAGCTTTTGCAGTCAGAATTCAGTGAGAATTTGAGCCTGCAATAAGATCTGTATGTGCATTTATGTAGAGCTCATTGCAAAATCAGGGCTCTAGGGCCCAATTCTCATTGAACCTAATAGGAATCTTTGCACTACATGAAATGGGATTTAGATCAGTCCCTTAATAACCATTTCTATTAATGATGTATGATCCACAACAGAATGCAGCTTGACCACCCAAAATTGTGCTAGCAGGAGTAAAAAAGTAATAAAATAATAACAATGATAATCATATTTTGTCCTTATATAGAAACTTCAATCTGAACATCTCAGAGTGCTTTCTATACATTAGCAAATTTAGCCTCACAAAAGTTCATGTGAGATAGGAATGATGAGTAGGCAAAACTTATTTTTGTCAGAAAAATAAATAGATATTACTCTGAATACACACATGGAACAATTCAGTTGCCCTAGAGGAAACCTGTTTTTGCATCGTCACTTATCTAATCGTTACTATAATTAAAAGGTAGTTTTTCTGCTTTAAGTCAAATTTAAACTGATATGGATTTTTTTTTAAAAATCTGTTCTCAATTTTAGTGTTGTCTGCTGTCAAGCTTTGTACATTTCAAAGGAGTCTCACCTATACAATAGCAGACAGAAAAACATATTAAGGGCTATTTAAAATCCAGCCCAAGCTTTCCAAGGATCTGGGAGTGTGAGGAAGGACCTTAAACAGCACAGATTAGAGGAGAATGGAATAAATTGAGAGTAGGCACTTTTTCTCAAGATGCCTTAGATTTCCCACATATTGTCTGATGAATATATACCGGCTCATGAATTTCCTTACTTATGAAAAAGCTTTCAGATTCTGGACAGACTGTGTGTTTTCTGACTGGCTACCTGTGTACTAAATCCATATTTAGAATGTACAGTAAATACACATATCTGATTGGTCTTTTTACATCACGTACAAGTTCAATTTATACCACCACTAAAAGTCTGACGACTATACACTTTTAAAGGGATTTCTGCAATCCTTGGTTGGTTAGAATCAGTATATTTTCACCTTGTGCCTTAATGGTAGAGATAGGTAAACCCTAGAGTATAGTATTAAGATATCTTGAAAGGATGCGTCTCTCCCTCTGTTCCTGCAATTATTTCTAATGTCTTTAAATAAAATAAATCATAAAACAGAATCCAGTGGATCTAGAGGAAGGATTTTGACTGCTGTATTTCATAATATCACAATTCCAAGCAAAGGAGGCCAGAATGCAGGAAGGTGGAAAAGAGCCAGTAGTATCAATAACATCATTTTTACTAGCTAGCTAGCTAGCTACTTTAATGGCCTTCATGTGTGCCTCTCACTGCAAGTTAAACAGAATCTAAGACCTTTGTTTAAAAAAATCCATCCCCCCAATCTCCTCACTGATTAGTGGAAAACTGGCTGATATTTCCCAGCTTCAGAAAACAAAATAGCCTGTTTCAAGAGGTTTCTCACTTGACCGTTTTGCCGAATGCTGTAAGCAGTGGGGTAAGACCCCACGCATTAAAGAGAAAAATCTCATGAGGTACAAAGCTGTAGAGTATGCTCTGCTCATTTCTTCATTCTTTTTACCATTTGTCTCACAGAATGTCAGTGTGACAGGCGTCGGTCGGTCCTCCAAGCCCCTAGGGGCGATGGAGAGCAATGGTCTCCGTGGCAGGCCTCGGCCCCACCTCCCGGGCGTTGGGGAATTAACGGGAAGGTGTACTGGCCGGAGTCAGTAGCGCGCCCCTCAGGCAGTGGAGCACCGGCAAGAGTCAGTAGCGCGCCCCTCAGGCAGAGGAGCGCCGGCAAGAGTCAGTAGCGCGCCCCTCAGGCAGGGGGGCGCCGGCAAGAGTCAATAGCGCGCCCCTCAGGCAGGGGAGCGCCGGCAAGAGTCAGTAGCGCGCCCCTCAGGCAGAGGAGCGCCGGCAAGAGTCAGTAGCGCGCCCCTCAGGCAGGGGGGCGCCGGCAAGAGTCAATAGCGCGCCCCTCAGGCAGGGGAGCACCGGCAAGAGTCAATAGCGCGCCCCTCAGGCAGGGGAGCGCCGGCAAGAGTCAATAGCGCGCCCCTCAGGCAGGGGAGCGCCGGCAAGAGTCAATAGCGCGCCCCTCAGGCAGGGGAGCGCCGGCAAGAGTCAATAGCACGCCCCTCAGGCAGGGGAGCGCCAGCAAGATTCAGTAGTGCACCCCTCAGGCAGGGGAGCGCTGGCAAGAGTCAGTAGCGCGCCCCTCAGGCAGGGGAGTGCCGGGGTAGGGGAACACAGGCCCACCCAACTCCACTGCGTTCCAGCCCAGGGCCCTGACAGTGGCGGGAGGTGAAGGTCCCGCCGCTGGGTCAGCGGGGCAGTCCACGCCTGCTGACCAAACACACCCACCCCACGGTGTAGTTCGGCCCATGGGCTACTTCCTACCCGGTCTCTTAGGCGGGTCGCTCCGGTCCCTCCATCTCTTCCGAGTATTCCGCTGCGGGCAGCTCCTGTCCCTCCATCTCATCCAAGTATTCCGCTGCGGGCAGCTCCAGTCCTTCCGTCTCGTCCGAGTATTCCGCGGCAGGCAGCTCCAGTCCCTCCATCTCGTCCGAGTATTCCGCGGCAGGCAGCTCCGGTCCCTCCATCTCGTCCAAATATTCCGCTGCGGGCCACTCGCTCTCCCCCTCGGTATCGGACTCACGCTGGCCGGGGCTGCAGTCAGGCCCCTCCAGGTCCTCTGGGTATTCAGCGGCCGGCAGCCCTGGCTGCCACAGGCCTTCCCCCCGGTCAGGCTCCTCCTTGCCCGGGGCTTCGCCTGGGTCAGCAGCAGGATCACGAGGGAGCAGCCAGCAGCCTGTGCCTGCCTCCCTCCCTGGTGCTCTCCTCACTGGGCAGAGGGCCCCGCCCTTTGTGCTTCCTGTCCCACCCTTCCCCTTCTGGGGATTGGCGGAAGCTTGGCCTGGCCCCGCCCACTCAGGCTCAGAAGGTGGCTCTTTACCCTCTGGTTCGGAGGGGAGCCACCCTGGCTCCCTACATACCCCACCCCTCAAATCCAGCTCCCGATCTTCGGAGCTGGCGTCCTCACCTTCTGCGAGGCGGGATAGGAAATCCGCATTGGCGTTGTCTCGTCCCGCCCAATGGTGGATCGTGAAGGCATAGGGCTGCAGAGCGAGATACCATCGCATCAGCCTGGCATTATTGTCCTTCATCTTATTGAGCCATTTCAGGGGTGCGTGATCCGTAACCAGTATAAAGGGGGCCCCGAGGAGGTAGTAGCGGAGAGCATCGACTGCCCACTTAATGGCTAGGGCTCTTTCTCCACAACGGAGTAGTTCCGTTCTCTGGGGAACAGCTTCCGACTGAGGTAAACAATCGGGTGTTCCTCCCCGTCCACCTTCTGCGAGAGGACCGCCCCAAGCCCAACGCCTGAGGCATCTGTCTGGACAATAAAGTCACGATGAAAGTCGGGGCTGAAGAGTATTGGATCGCTACACAGCCGTTCTTTGATGGTTCGAAAGGCCGTCTCGCACTCATTGGACCAATGCACCCGGCGGGGACTGTCCTTGGTCAAGAGCTCCGTTAGCGGGGCCGTAATGCTTGCGAAGTGGGGTACAAACTGCCGGTAATAACTAGCTAAGCCCAAAAATTGACGTACTTGCCTCTTCGTGGTCAGCACCGGACATTCCTGGAGTGCTTGGACCTTCCCGATGAGGGGGCGGACCTGTCCCCGGCCCAAGGTGTACCCCAGGTAATTGGTTTCCTCCCGCCCGATTCGGCATTTTTTCGGGTTGGCCATCAGCCCGGCGGCGCGGAGGTCCCGGAGGACTGCCGCTACTTGATTAAGATGCTCTTCCCAGTTATTGCCACAGATGACCACATCGTCCAGGTAGGCCACCGCATATTTCGTGTGTGGTTGCAACACCCGGTCCATCAACCGCTGGAAGGTTGCCGGGGCCCCATGTAGGCCGAAAGGCATCCGGGTGAAATGGTATAACCCTGAAGGGGTGGCAAACGCGGTCTTCTCCTTGGACCTGGGATCCAAGGGGATCTGCCAGTACCCTTTGGTGAGATCTAAAGTGGTGATATAACAGGCCTCCCCGAGCCGGTCGAGGAGCTCATCGACGCGGGGCATCGGATAGGCATCAAATTTTGAGATGGCGTTGACCCTCCGGAAGTCAATGCAAAATCGCCGGCTCCCATCGGGCTTCGGTACGAGGACAACGGGGCTCCGCCACTCACTCTGGGAGGGCTCAATAACACCCAGCTCCAACATCGCCTGGACTTCCTCCTCTACGGCCTCCCGCATTCGCCTCGGCAATGGCCGGGTTGTCTCTCGGACCACCACCCCGGGTTCCGTCTGGATCACATGGTAGGTGAGCGTAGTCCACCCGGGTTTCATGGTGAACGTCTTGGGGAACGCCCTCACTAAGCAGAGTGCCTGTTCTCGCTGCTCGACGGTGAGTGTCTCTGCTACCTGGGGTTCACCATTATCCGACTCCTCGGGTGGTTGGGGCCCCAGTTCCGGTTTGGGGGGATATGGGGCCACTAGGAGCCCTTCCCTGTCCTGCCAAGGTTTTAAGAGGTTTACATGATAAATCTGCTTTTCCTTACGGCGACCAGGTTGCCGAATCTCATAAGTTACCGGCCCTACCTGGCGGAGGACCTCAATACGGACCCTGCCAGCGGGCAAAAAGCTTTGATTCCTCCGAGGGGAGCAGGAGGAGTACTCGGTCCCCTGGCCCGAATGATCAAGCCTGGGCGCCCCGATTGTAGTGTTGCTCCTAGGCTCTTTGGGCGGTGTTTAAGTTCTCCCTCACGAGCTCGCCCGCCCGCACCAGCCGCCCCTGCAGTTGTAAGACATATTGCAAGAGATCCTGTGTTGTGGAAAGGTTGTGTTCCCAAGTCTCCCTCAAGAGGTCCAACACCCCGCGGGGTCGCCGCCCACAGAGGAGCTCGAACGGGGAGAACTTCGTGGACGCCTGTGGGACTTCTTGAATCGCCAGTAATAAAGGAGGGAGCAGCTGGTCCCACTGGCGGAGATCTTGGGTGGGGAAACACCGCAACATCCCCTTCAGGGTCCGGTTGAACCGCTCGACCAATCCGTCAGTCTGGGGATGGTAGACCGAGGTCTGCAATTTCTTAATCCCCAATAGGGCACATACCTGGCGGAACAGCTTAGATGTGAAGTTGGTCCCTTGATCAGCGAGTATCTCCCGTGGGAGGCCCACCCTTGCGAAGATCTTCATGAGCTCCGCAGTGATAGTGCAGGCAGTGATACTTCTTAAGGGGATGGCCTCCGGGAAGCAGGTGGCGTAGTCCATCAGGATGAGGATGTATTGATGGCCCGCCTTTCTTTTTGGGAAAGGCCCGACCAGGTCCATTGCTACCCGCTCAAATGGCACACCTACGACTGGTAACGGGACCAGGGGGGCCTTCCGTACCCCGGCCGGGGCTGCATGTTGGCAGTCCGGGCAGGACGCACAATACTCCTTCACCTCACGGTGGACCCTGGCCACAGTTTTTTCCTGCCCTAAATGGCCGGCAGCCGGGATGTCATGTGCAAGCTTCAGGACAGCCCGACGATGGATGCGGGGGACCACGAGTTGGGTCCGGAACTCTTGGGTCTGGGGGGTCTCGGTCAAGGCGGTAGAGCTGCTCGTGGTTGAGCTCAAACCTGGGCCACTGGGTGGTGCGCTGCGCCTCCACGACCTCACCATCCACCCGGGCCAGCTGCTCGTAGGCAAACCGGAGCGTAGGATCCTCCCTTTGATCTCGGCTAAAGTCCACCAGGTCAGGAGGGGGACCCGCCATTTCCAGGCCCTCCTGCCCGGGCGTGGGGCCTGGTTCCGCTCCAGGGTTGGAGCTCAAGTCAGGTCCTGTCTTCTTCTCAGGCAGGGCTCCCTCGAACGCCTCTTTGGTGGGTAGGGATTGGAGCACCTCGACGAAGTCTGGCCAGTCCCGGCCCAGGATCACTGGATAGGCGAGGGATGACGCCACCACCACATTCATTAACTGCATTACTCCATGCACCATAATGGGGACCCGCACCGTGGGGTACGATTTTACATCTCCGTGGATGCACTGAATCCGTACTTCCCCGACGGTCTGCTGGGGTTCTGAGAAGAGCGCCTGGTGGACAAGGGTCTGCCCACAGCCCGAATCGACTAGATCCACCACAGGGACCGCGGCGACTTCCATGGGAGCTGTCAGTTTGGCCACGGAGGGCAGACGGGCCCATCGCTCCCCGCCGCACACCAGGCCAAAGTTGCAGTCCATTGCAGGACAGCCCCGTTGCAGATGCTCATACTTGCCACATCGGAAACAAGGTCCTACCTCTGGGAGCGCCGGCCGCGTGGGGACACCAGTGGGGCCGCAGAGTGGGCTGGGGCCTGGTGGTCAGGTTAAGCGTCCAGGGCCGGAGAGTGGTGTTGACTCGGGCCGTTGGGAAAACTCGGTCCTGCCGCCTTCTGGTCGTCGGGTACGGTGGGGTGCATTGGTTTGGGAGGTGGGCCCCCTCCGTTCAAGTTTCTGTGCACTGGGTCCAGGGTTTGGGGGGCGGGCGGCCGGTCCTATCGGGGCCTCAGCCTCGAGAAAGTCCTCCATAAGTGCGACGGCCGAGCTCAGACTTTGTGGCTGGTGCCTTAACACCCAAGCCCTCCCCTGGGGTGGGAGGATGTGCACGAATTGCTCGAGGATGACCTGTTCTGTCATCTCAGTTGCGGTTCGATGCTCGGGTTGGAGCCATCGGGTACCCGCGTTCTTCAGTTCCTGGGCCACCGCCCGGGGTCTGGCGCCCGGTGGGTAGACCTTTTCCTGAAACCGTCGCCAAAAGGTTTCAGGGGAAATGTCGAAGGCATCCAAGATAGCCGCTTTCACTCGAGCATAAATGCGGGCCTCATCATCTGGGAGCCCCCGGTAAGCCTTCTGGGCTAGCCCCGTCAGATATGGGGCGAGGAGTGTCGCCCGTTAGTCAGGCGCCCAACCAGCCACTGAGGCCACCCGCTCGAAGGTCACTAGGTAGGCTTCCGGGTCATCCTCAGGCCCCATCTTGGCCAGATGGATCGGTGGGGTGGGAGGGGTCGGGGTGGCTGCCCGCTCCGGTTGAGTGCCACCATGGCCCGACCACAGGGTTTCAAGCTGCTGGAAGCACTGGGTTTGTTGTTCCTGGTGCTGGGCCCCCAGGGTTTGGAGCAACTGCTGCTGGTGGGTACCCAGCTGTTGCACGAGTTGGTGCTACTGCTGTTGCTGGCTCTCAGCCAGGAACTTGATAAGCCTTTCCATCTCCATCTTTCCAGTCGGGGAGCTTCAGAGGCGCCCTCGCACTCACCCCTTTCGGCACGGGTTGGGATCGCCTGCCTGCATTCTCCACCACTTGTGACAGGCGTCGGTCGGTCCTCCGAGCCCCTAGGGGCGATGGAAAGCAATGGTCTCCGTGGCAGGCCTCGGCCCCACCTCCCAGGCATTGGGGAATTAGCGGGAAGGTGTGCCGGCCGGAGTCAGTAGCGCACCCCTCAGGCAGGGGAGCGCCGGCAAGAGTCAATAGCACGCCCCTCAGGCAGGGGAGCACCGGCAAGAGTCAGTAGCGCGCCCCTCAGGCAGGGGAGCGCCGGCAAGAGTCAGTAGCGCGCCCCTCAGGCAAGGGAGTGCCGGGGTAGGGGAACGCAGGCCCACCAAACTCCACTGCGTTCCAGCCCAGGGCCCTGACAGTGGCGGGAGGCGAAGGTCCCACCGCTGGGTCAGCGGGGCAGTCCGCGCCCGCTGACCAAACACACCCACCCCACGGTGTAGTTCGGCCCCTGGGCTACTTCCTACTCGGTCTCTTAGGCGGTTCGCTCTGGTCCCTCCATCTCCTCCGGGTATTCCGCTGTGGGCAGCTCCGGTCCCTCCATCTCTTCCGAGTATTCCGCTGCGGGCAGCTCCGGTCCCTCCATCTCGTCCGAGTATTCCGCTGCGAGCCACTCGCTCTCCCCCTCGGTATCGGACTCACGCTGGCCCGGGCTGCAGTCAGGCCCTTCCAGGTCCTCTGGGTATTCAGCGGCCGGCAGCCCTGGTTGCCACAGGCCTTCCCCCCGGTCAGGCTCCTCCTTGCCCAAGACTTCGCCTGGGTCAGCAGCAGGATCACGAGGGAGCAGCCAGCAGCCTGTGTCTGTCTCCCTCCCTGGTGCTTTCCTCACTGGGCAGAGGGCCCCGCCCTTTGTGCTTCCTGTCCCACCCTTCCCCTTCCGGGGATTGGCGGAAGCTTGGCCTGGCCCCGCCCACTTAGGCTCAGAGGGTAGCTCTTTACCCTCTGGTTCGGAGGGGAGCCACCCTGGCTCCCTACAGTCAGCCTCATGGGCTAAGATGTACCCTGTTATTGTGGCATATACATGTTTTAAATGAAACTTTTGGAAAAAAGTACTGTATTCACTAGCAGAAATCCAAAACCAACTAAAGTTTAGCAACAGGCATAGTGTTTACTGGACTATGGAAACAATACTATGTATTAAAATAGACCTTCAGTCCTCTAGCAGGTGTGAGGGCTTGCATCTACAGTAAAATGAGCCTTTGAAAAAAAATCCAAGCTATAATTATTCCAACTTATTAACATAGCAACAACAAAACATATATACAGCAATAGTAATTTATTGATCAGTATGTTATTTTGCTGATTCTTTTACCCTTGGTGGGAGTTTTGGATTGTCCAAAGTGGATAAAAAGTAAAAACTCAGGGAGACATGTAGAAATAGTATGTAACAATGGTTTACAAAAGAAGCATAAACTGAAGTTGAAAAGACTCCTGGTGGGTCACAATATTGTAATAGCAACACAACATGAGAGGAAGTGTCTATAAATGGAACCACCAGATCTTTATATTGGTGAGAGGAGAGTCTCTTTCAAAACACTGTTGTTCTGGGGAACATGAGATAATTATGTAAGCTTGCTGGAAGGAGGGAACAAGGGGAGGAAGAAGAAAGGTAGCTGTGATATACTGTACCTCAAAATAATATCCTGTAACCCCCATATTCACTACTTGTATATGGTTATGGTATTTTGTTCAAAGAATGCCTTGTAAGGTATCATATGAAAGGTCACGATTTGCTGAAACTCTTTGTTCTGTCAAAATATGTATATCATCATTGTATATGGAGTTATGAAAATTTACTATGTGTTGTTATGGAAATATTTTAAGAGTCTGGGAGATGCCCACAACTAGCTCTCCAGTGGCAACAAAGGAGTGACCCACACCCAGATGGGTGTCAAGAGACCATCACCAGCCATTAACTAGCAGGGGAATTGTAAACAAGAGATTTAAAATTCAATAAGAGACAGTTGCTTGAGCTCCACACAATGGGGACTGCTTAACTCCATGACTTAGCAAGGCCTCAGGACATGTGATACTTGACATCATGTTCGAGCCAGTATATTTACAGGCCCATGAGCTGAGGGTATAAAATAAGGGACAGTGACATCATGAGATGCCTCTCTCCTCTCCCACTTATTCTGAAGGCAACAAATACGTTTGGGAAGAAAAAGACTTTGAACTGGGGAGATTGGTCCCAGATTGAGAAAGGAATTCAGCCTGTGTACTAGGAATTGTCAGCTTGTGAGAAAAGCTGTTTGATTCAAATTTTACTTGGTCTGATAAAGTTTAGAATTTAGAATATGTATTTACTTTTTATTTCTTATGTAACTATTCCTGACCTCTATGCCTACTACTTATAATCACTTGACATCTATTTTTCTGTGGCTAATAAACTTATTTTAATATTTAAACTTAACCAGTAAGTTTGTCCTGAGTGCTTGGGGAATCTGATCAGATTACTAAAGCTGGTTCATGTCCACTATCCTTTGATCAAGTGGCAAACCAATTAATGAGCTTACATTGTTCAAGAGGAGGTCGTGAGCTGTGCAAGATGGTACATTTCTGGGGTGCAAGGCTGGGCCTGCGGGGAGTTTGCTGGTGTCTTCCTGCGCATAGTTCATGGGAGGCTGAGAGAGCATGCATGCAACTTTGAGCATGCCTTCACATGCTAATATCTGTTAGAGCAAAGCCTGAAGGGGCTGCTTGTCACTAGCAGAGCAGGGTGAGAGGTATCCTGATCTAGAGAGTAAAAGGGGACACAGTGGACCCACAGTCCAGGTTTTAACCCAGGGGTCTGTCATAGGACCACTGAATGTCAAGAAGCTTCATCATAATGGATGTCATCACCCCTTCCCCTCAGCCTGTTGAGACCCTGACATTTACCATCACATCATTTTTCTGGTCCTGAAAGAGATTCTGACCAAATCAGCTGAGAAAAGGAAATCAAATGACACCACCATTTCAACAGGATCAGCTGAATCATGAGTGATAGCTAGGATGTGAACCAAAGGTTCTTATTACTACTTCTCTCCCTAATTTGTAGGTTTCCATCACTACCTAATTCCTTTCTGTCTCTCTTTTTTATCTTCAATCTAATAAAAACTCATGCCAGCTAGGATGAAACTACCCTTGCACTCATTTGCTATAACCAACAAGGGATGCTAAATACAATGCCTGAGTAACCTGGTAAAGGTCTGTCCAGACTCAGAGTGGCTAATAAAACCAAATGCCATGCCTGTAATTTTCCAGCAACTATGTTTCTAGTTAAAAAAAAAAAAGACAGATACAGAATCTACATCTTCTCACGTCTGCTATTCTTTTCTTTCTCCCTGTGAGTCAGTCTTTTTTAACAAAACAACAGTATTGAACTTCAGCAACTCAATACCACCTATGAATGACTTCCACTTTTCCCAACAAAGGTTTGTAATATCATCTGAAAAAGTACCAAGCAATGCATTTTCCCCTTAAAAGAGTCTCTATAGCAAAAGAAAATACAAATAAATTATATACGGCCTAGCACTGTTAGCACTGACACATTTTGTAGTCTTACTTTTAATGTAAATATGAAGGGTGGGGGAAGGATTTGAAAATTTTGAATTTGAATAAGAAGTTACCAACCTGAAAAGGCTGAGAAACACAGCAATAATACATGGTCCTGAAACTAAATGAGATAGGGATCAAGATTTCAAAAGCAAAATACATGGCTAAAAATAAATAAATAAGTAAAAGACAGAGTTTCACACTCTGCTAATTTTACCTGTTCCAAGTAGTGTAATGACAGATTGATATATTTGGCCTCTGTCAGGAGTTGGCCTCCAACTCCAGTCTTTGCAACACGCTCTGAACCAGCCAGGTCTACTAAGTGTAGCTTGGATCGTCGGATGGTTGCGGATCCTGGTTCCTTGCTTGAGATGTGAATGGTGAAGATGCAGTGGGAACGAGTTGAGGCTTGGTTCATTGGAGTCTGTGAAGAAAAGGTTACTAAATTTTGACTAAAAAAATTGCAAAAAATAACTGCTTTAACACCAGGACTGATTAAACAAGATTTATTTATAAATCACTACACTGAGGTCACTGCAAAAATAAAGGCCCAGATTGTAACCCCCCAGAGCTCCCCTTTGTAAACTGTTAACACACATGAAAATTCCCACTGAAGTCACTGGGACTACTTATGCAAGTGGCTGCTCACCAATGGAAGTAAGATGCTCACAATCTGGTGTAAAATTTGGATAGTTATAACATGGATTCATTATATTAGAACAAATATGTCAAGCATTTACTTTAGTACCAAAATAAGTTTCATTATTATTTCATTAGCCATGATCTACAGTTAGCACATTCTAATTGAGAGAGAAAGAGCATTACAAATCACTTGGAAGGCTAATGAACCTAATTAACACATCTTGAAGGTCACAATAACGACAGCTGAGCTTACTTCTAAATGCTCCCTTTCATCAAAATTTTTGGAATGTAAAAACTCTCTGAAGCTTTACAAAATACCCCCTTTAATTTGGTTCTTTAGTATCCAATTTTTGAATCGGATATTAAAGAAACTAACACTTAGAAATGGAGTACTAACAGTTCTGGTAGAAGCGGAAGGTAAGAGGTTAGCCCTCACCATGAATGGGGGTAAGGGGTATCACATTATACTGGAAGACAACTTCTACCAATGATACAGTTAATTTGTGCAAAGACAGGTACATGTTTCTATAAACATTACCCATCAGTTATATTTTCAATACTCTTAGCCCTGGTCTACACTACGAGTTTAGGTCGAATTTAGCAGCGTTAGATCGATTTAACCCTGCACCTGTCCACACGACAAAGCCATTTTTGTCGACTTAAAGGGCTCTTAAAATTGATTTATGTACTCCTCCCCGACGAGGGGATTAGGGCCGAAATTGACATGGCCAGATCGAATTTGGGGTAGTGTGGACGCAATTCAACGGTATTGGCCTCTGGGAGCTATCCCACAGTGCTCCACTGTGACCACTCTGGACAGCACTTTCAACTCAGATGCACTAGCCAGGTACACAGAAAAAGTGCACCTACCACTACCCCACCCCTGTCTGTGGACATCTGCAAGGGGGAGTCTCACGCAACAGGAATAAGAATTTTGGGGACAAGGAAGATGATGATGCTGAGGAGGAGAAGGAGGATAGCACACAACAGGCAAGTGGAGAAATCGTTCTCCCCGACAGCCAGGAACTGTTTATCACCTTGGAGCCAATACCCTCCCAAGGCAGGCTCCCAGACCATGAAGCCGGAGAAGGCACCTCTGGTGAGTGTACCTTTGTAAATATAATACATGGTTTAAAAGCTAGCGTGTTTAATAATTAATTTGCCCTGAAGATTTGGGATGTATTTGCGGCCAGTACTGCTACTGGAAAAGTCTGTTAACATGTCTGGGGATGGAGCAGAAATCCTCCAGGGACATTATTAAGGGGACATTCAGAGGTGGCCATTCCTGCTGGGCTGTTTGCCTGTGACTGAAAAAAAACATCCCCGCTTTTAGCCTGGCGGGGTGCAGGGGGCCCATTCACGCTGAGCTGTTCACGTTTGGCTGGCAGGGATCTTCCCTGATACTAGTCACGCGGTGGGGGGAGGGGTGAAGCGATCATCCCAGAGAATTGGGTGTGTGTGTGTGGGGGGGGGGGGCCACGGGTTAGTTAGGTTTGTGCTGCATGTTAACCCGAAAACTGCAGCCCTCCTTTTAAATGGCCAACCAAACGGGTGCTTGGTATGGGAAAGGAGGGTGCTGCTGTTTGAAACCATTCCCACATGTTATGAAGGTTGAAGAAGCCGAAAGACTGTGGCTTACCATGGCTGCCTGCAAGCCGAATTCTGTTGCCCGGCCCTGCATGTGTGATCTCTCACACCAAACCAGCAGGCCCTCAATAAAAGAGGCAAAATGCGACCTTGTACCGAAAGCGCATGTGCTATGTAATGTTAACAGCTTGGTGCACCGTGCAAGAATCTACCCATTGTTCTCTAAAATGTATCTCTTTAAATACTACTCTCCCTTTTTTTCCTCCCGCAGCTGCAAATGTTTCAGCGCTCCTCCTATCATGTCCGTCCCAGAGGCTAGCGCAGATAAGAAGGCGAAAAAAAGCACTCGTGATGAAATGTTCTCTGAGCTCATGCAGTCCTCCTGCACTGAAAGAGCTCAGCAGAATGCATGGAGGCAAACAATGGCAGAGTCCAGGAAAGCAGAAAATGAATGCAAGGACAAGAGGGACGAGCAAGATGAGAGGTTGCGGGAGCAAGAGAAGAGGTGGCAGCAATGTGATGAGAGGAGGTAGGATGCAATGCTGAAGCTACTGGGGGATCAAACTGATATGCTACAGCGTCTGGTGGAGCTGCAGGAAAGGCAGCAGGAGCACAAACTGCCACTGCAGTCCCTGTGTAACCGCCCGCCCTCTTCCCCAAGTTCCATAGCCTCCTTAGCCAGACGCCCAATAACCTGGCGGGGGGGGGGCCCTCCGGGCACCCAACCACTCCACCCCAGAGGACTGCCCAAGCAACAGAAGGCTGGCATTCAATAAGTTTTGAAGTGCAGTGTGGCCTTGTTCTTCCCTCCTCCCCACATCTACCACCCCACCTGGTGCTTCCCTCCTCCCCCACCCCTCCCGGGCTACCTTGGCAGTTATCCCCCTATTTGTGTGATGAATTAATAAAGAATGCATGATTTTGAAACAACAATGACTTTATTGCCTCTGCGAGCGGTGATCGAAGTGGGGAGGGCAGTTGGCTTACTGGAAAGTAGAGTGAACCACGGGGGCGGGTTTTCATCAAGGAGAAACAAACAGAACTTGCACACTGTACCCTGGCCAGTCATGAAACTGCTTTCAAAGCTTCTCTGATGCGCAGCACTTCCTGCTGTGCTCTTCTAATTGCCCTGGTGTCTGGCTGCACGTATTCAGCGGCCAGGTGATTTGCCTCAACCTCCCACCCCACCATAAATGTCTCCCCCTAACTCTTACAGATATTGTGAAGCACACAGCAAGCAGCAATAACAATGGGCATATTGGTTTCGCTGAGGTCTAACCAAGTCAGTAAACTGCACCAGTGTGCTTTCAAACATCCAAAAGCACATTCTACCACCATTCTGCACTTGCTCAGCCTATAGTTGAACTGCTCCTTACTACTGTACAGGGTGCCTGTGTATGGCTTCATGAGCCATGGCATTAAGGGGTAGGCTGGGTCCGCAAGGATAACTATAGGCATTTCAACATCCCCAACAGTTGTTTTCTGGTCTGAGAAGTAAGTCCCTTCCTGCAGCTGTTCAAACAGACCAGAGTTCCTGAAGATGCGAGCACCATGTACCTTTCCCGCCCATCCCACGTTGATGTCGGTGAAACGTCCCTTGTGATCCACCAGTGCTTGCAGCACCATTGAAAAGAACCCCTTGCAGTTTATGTACTGGCTGCCAAGATGGTCCGGTCCCAAGATAGGGATATACGTTCTGTCTATCGCCCCACCACAGTTAGGCGATAGACCTATGACCTGCACATTTCCCAGAGTCACTACCCTTGATAGCAGCAGCTTAGTGATTGCATTGACTCCTTGGATTACAGCAGCCTCCACAGTAGATTTGCCCACTCCAAACTGATTCCTGACTGACCGGTAACTGTCTGGCATTGCAAGCTTCCAGAGGACTATTGCCACTCGCTTGTGAACTGTGAGGGCTGCTCTCATCTTGGTATTCTTGCGCTTCAGGGCAGGGGAAAGCAAGTCACAAAGTTCCACGAAAGTGCCCTTACGCATGCGAAAGTTTCTCAGCCACTGGGAATCATCCCAGAGCTGCAACACTATGTGGTACCACCAATCTGTGCTTGTTTCCTGGGCCCAGAATCAGCGTTCCACGGTATGAGCCTGTCCCATTGCCACCAGGATGTCCAAATTGCTGGGGCCCATATTTTGAGAGAAGTCTGTGTCCATGTCCTCATCACTCTCGTCACCGCGCTGCCGTCACCTCCTCGCCTGCTTTTGCAGGTTCTGGTTCTGCACATACTGCAGGATAACGCGCGAGGTGTTTACAATGCTCATAACTGCCACGGTGATCTGAGCGGGCTCCATACTTGCCGTTGTATGGCGTCTGCAGGAGAGGAGAGTTGTAGCGGAAGCGGTGGCTGACGACAGATGCCACGAGAATAGATATTTATAGAGAATGACGAGAGAACCTGTGAGGTGGATTCATGAGAGCAGGAGAGCAGAGTTTCCGTGGAAGCGGTGGATGACAACGTTAAGGACCATGCTAATTTCTCCAGGAAGAACACACGTACTGTGACGGGGCAAGGCCAGATGGCTATAGAAAAGTAGTGGGAGATAGATATATTAGCTCCAGGCTAAACAAATCCCTGGTACCAGGATAAGTGAAATGGCAGCTGCTCCAGGTCAATTAAGACACCTGGGGCCAATTAAGAATTTTCCAGAAGGCAGGGAGAAGGCTAGGTTGATTGGGACACCTGAAGCCAATCAGGAGCTGGCTGAAACTAGTTAAAATAAGGTGGGTGTGCATGTCAGGAGCTGTGGGAGGAAGTTGCACTGCTGGAGAGGCTGAGTAGTAGACACCATATCAGGCACAAGGAAGGAGGCCCTGAGGTAAGGGTGAAGTGGAGCTTGAGGAAGTGTGGGCTGCTGTGGGGGAAGTAGCCCAGGGAATTGTACGTCATGTTTCTAAAAGGTCAGGTACCATAGCTGATACTATTAGGGTCCCTGGGCTGGAGCCCAGTGCAGAGGGTGGGACCGGTCTTCTCCCCTGATTAATCACTGAGACTGGGAGACAACAGAGACTGTGCAAGGAAGGATAACTCCTCCTCAGCTCCCTCATTGGCTTATGATGAAAATGGCTCAGTAGACTGTGACCTTTGTCTCTAGAGAGAGAAGGGTTACGTGGAGGGTAACAGTGATCCTCTGAGACAAGCGAAATCCGGCAGGAAACGCAGGACCCACGGGGGCAAGGACAGAGTTTTGTCACAGTACCCAGGAGCCCTTGACAGACAACATGGAGAAATTCGCTACTGAGACAATAGCAGCAGAGCAGAGTTGCAGCAGAAACGGTGGATGACGACGGTCCTACTGCACCGTCTGCTGAAAGCAGTATGGTGTCCGCACGGAAAAAAGGCGCAAAACAATTGTCTGCCATTGCTTTCACAGAGGGACGGGAGACTGACGACATGTACCCCAAACCACCCATGACAATGTTTTTGCCCCATCAGGCATTGGGAGCTTAACCCAGAATTCCAATGGGTGGTGGAGACTGCGGGAACTGTGGGATAGCTACCCACAGTGCACCGCTCGGTAAGTCGATGCTAGTAGTGAGGACGCACTCTGCCGACTTAATGCGCTTAGTGTGGACATACGCAATCGACTGTATAAAATAGATTTCTAAAAATCAACTTCTATAATATCGACCTAATTTCGTAGTGTAGACATACCCTTAGTTACCAAAAGTGTCCGACTTGGCAGATTCAGACAGGACTATAATTTGGACAAATCATTTTACAAAGGATGCAACTTCATAACTTAATATTTGGTATGGCGGTTGTAATCATTCCCCAACTACTGGCACACTGACATGCGGAACTGTATAGCCTAATTTTCCAAAGGAGCTGACCCCTCTGACTTTAGTGGAGTTACAGCTGCTCAGTACCTCTGAAAATCAGGATAGAAAACCTTATAACTAGAAATTTGACTATTGCTTACCTTCCCAAATGGTAAGATACCACTATTTGATCTGTTTGTTTTCTTATTGTATATTCACTAATATCCTTTTACATCTAAAAACACCTTCAAAGCTATTATTACAAACAGTAAGACTCATAAAATCATTGTCAAGAAGTATTATTATCTCCAGTTTATAGAATGTTAGTGAGACTAAAGTTCTGATATTTAAATAGGCTTTCATTTGGTGTTACCTGCAAATAACTGTAGGTGCAACTAAGTGCACATTGGTATATAACTATCTGATTTGTAGGCACAATACGGTAGTTAAACATAAAATTGCCTTTATTTGAGCTTGCAAGCTAAATCCACCTTCAATTATTTGTGACTGTGAAAAGGGAGGCCAAAACATTCCTGTGCTTTAACCCCTGGACTATGCTTCCTGTCTTTGATACAACTGGATGTTTATATTAAGGATTTAAAAAAAAAATCAAAGCAATTGTCTTTGTGTATGGTTAAATTAACTATAATAGAGTACTAGTATTCTCCTTTGGTCCCACCTTTTAACAGGTGTTGACCCTGCTAGGAGATTTTAAATGAGTCTTGCTTGTTGCTGGTGGCGCTTGTTTACTCCACTGAGGACAAGGAAGGTGGGCATGGCTCTGAACAGAGAGACAATCTAGACTGAACACTCCTGTAAGTGGAACCATAGAAGCAGCCAGGCCTTGCAACAAGGCTTAGGCTGGATTTTGTTTTATTTTGAGTTACTTAGGCCCAGATCCTCAAAGGGACGTAGGTGTCTAAAGCACAGATTACTGCCCCAGGCAGGTGTCTGGACGCTGTATAATGCCTAAGCCCCAGATGATCCTCAGACCGGGGAAGATAGGCAGTGCGCCACCTATCTTGCTTGCAGTGCCCAGTCAGGAGATGTGCTCAAAGCATGCCTAACTCCACACAAAAGTAGGAGGGGGAAGACAAAACCTTCTTTATAACCTTTAGCCCAGTGATTAGGGAACTCACCCAGGAGGTAGGCGACCCTATCAGTTCCCCTCTCTGCCTGATGTGGAACAAAGATTTTAATTCAGGAAGTGTTGGGAGCTGAATTGGGGTCCCCCACATCCTGAATGAGTTCCCTAACCATTGGGCTAAAGATTAGAAAGAAAATCACCACCTCCACTACTAGCTGTGTTTTATGTGGGGCCCATTCTGTTAGGCAGCCTCTGAGAACCCTTATCAGATTGGGACTTTGGGATCCACAGGAAGAGAGGTGGAGAATGCCTAGTCTGAGGCTTATGCTTGTGTTTAGGTGCCTGGATAACACGACCGAAGAAACTGTGTGCATATTCATGGACAGATTTTTTGGCACATTGGAGACTTAGATACCCAGGGTTTTTAATTGCCTGCATGGTTAAGCAGCAGCTTAACGGGGGTTTTGAGGATCTAAGTTTGGGAGTTAGGCACCTAAAATGGCATTTGATATTCAAAAAGATCAGAAAAAATGTCATAGTAGTTTATACAAGCAAGATCTAAAGGAAACAGTACTTAAAAATGATTTATCTCAGTTGATGAAGTAACTTATTTGGGTATTAAAGAGTAGGAATGGTGCACAAATATTGTACCAGGGAGTTTCCACAGCAGAGTTCATGTCAGTACAACACATGGCACCATGGGGATCCACTCATGACTGGGTTGCAAATATTTAAAATGAATTAAAACGTAATAATGTATTTCTTTCTCATCTGGAGCCTCATTACAGTAGCTGTTTTTCAACACACAGAAAAACATATTTTTACTTATTTCAGAGTAGTAGCCATGTTAGTCTGTATCCACATAAGGAACAGGAGTATTCAACTTAATAAAGTCCAATGGTATTTACAGTGTTATAAACACTTAAACAGATGGATATATATCAATATATATCAATATCTATCTATCTATCTATATATAGATATCATTTTTCTAAACGGTGTGACTACAATGTGAAAAGTGAATATGTTAAATTGCACTTTCTTTATTTCACCAATTCTGTTTCTATGAAAACTGAAGAGTCAGATTCACTTATTTCAGTGAAAAAAGTATGATTTTACTACTCACAGGTCTGGGAGCGAAGTGGATATTTTTCTGTCTCATACATTATCAACAGAATTATTAAGTAAGTTTCATTTGAGGGGCCACCACTAGAACCCCACTGTTTTCAGATTATATTCTCAGTAACACCTGTTTACCCCACTGAAGACAACAGGGTTACAGAGATATAACTAAGGGCATAATTTCTAGAGTATAGGATAGCATAGGTATAGCTAGGGAAGCATTTGGCCTACAGAGTCCCTATTGTTGATGGTGATGCACAAGCCACAAAGAAAAGAGCTTGACTTGGCATATCCCAGGCAGACTCTGTGGAGCTGGCAGTCAGAACTCCCCTCACAGTCTACTTACATATAAAGTGAGCAAATCTGATCTGGAAATCATTGACACTGTAAATGTGGAAACACCAAATACCATTTTTACAAAGTCACTTTTCAGAGTAGAATGGTGTTTTAACCAATACCGTTACTTTATAATATGATTATATTTCTACTTTGCAGTTCATATATTCAGCTAAAGTGTTCCCACATACTGAAAACTCCTGCAGAGCTGGTGTAGGAAGTGTAAGCCAATAAAAATTTAAACTGTTAAATAGGATGTGATTATGGAATGTTAATTGCAACCATAATCCCACTCCTCCTCTTCACTCTCCTACTTGTACCACACACATAGATGGGCACAAAGCAAGAGAAACAAAAATGTAGTTGTCAACAAGTCCAGCCAAACAATAAGGCCCCTGTTCCTTTTTTTGCATCTTACTTAAGAAACTTCACTGAGTATTCAGCGTGCAGCTGTTCTGACAACTTGGAAATGAAAAAAAAACATTTTAGACAGGGTCTCAGTGCCTACTACAAAGATTCTGCTGGTGGCTTTCAAAGTTGATCTTGGTTTTGTTGGCAACTCTCCTTCAATATATATATATGAAGTCATTCTTTCAGATTAACTTTATGTGAAGGAGGGGAAAATATGGGAGGGGCCTGGCTCGGAGCAGATGGTTGCTATTGTGAAAGCTATATATAGAATAATAGATGAGCTACATGACTTGCAAAGATAATTCCTTCCAGGAATTCTGTGACATCATAAGCCACAAAAGCAGAGCTCAAGTCCTCTATGATGTCATGTGAAAATACAAAGGAATTAATTGCAGGTCAAATGCCGATACCCAGCTGTGGCACTATAGTGTAGGGATCCAATACTGTTTATATCTTGTAAAAACATTTTTTAATAAGCATCAGCTTCTGGTCTGATGTTAGAAAATGGATACAAGAAATATTTCAGACACACATCCCCCAAAATTCTTATTACTATAGTGGTAGGAAAAATGTCTAACATTGTTTAAATTAAAACAAACCTATTTAGAATTTTTGTGACTGCAACCACTAAGTGTATTTCATCATTATGGTTGCAGGAACAAATACCATCTATAGAAATGTGGTTGACCAGAATAAAAGAATTAGAAGAAATGGAATGATGTACTGCCTGTATTAAATTAACAGAACTATTTGAGAAAAGATGGGCTATATGCAATGAATGGGTAAACAGAAATTATTGATGTAATGTTTATACCATTCTGTATACATACTGAAGTGTTTCCCAAACTTTTGAAAGCTGAGCCCCTCTTCAGAAAAATGAAATCAATTGTGTCCCCCTGCAAATCCACCATGTGTTGTTAAAGGCATACCCACCTTAATTTATACATCTGCCATCTACCCCTCCACATCAGCTAGTCGTTCGTGCCCTCTCGCCCTAAAGGAGCACTCCACACTTTGGGAAATGGCGACCTAATATAACTTGTCACTTACTCAGTAAAATACATGTTTAAAGGGAATTGAGATTAGTTAAATGTGACATTGCCCACAATGTAAATCCCTCAAAGCAAGAAAAGGTCTAGTCAGAGTATGATTAAAAGGTGTCCCATAGTATGCATGTAGCATATTCACATTGCCCATGACAGATTCTACATCTTCACAAAACACTTCCTTCTACTTCCAACTTAATTTTCTTCACAGTGTAATGCAAAAGAGTTGGTCACTTACCTTATAGTAACTATGGTTCTTCAAGATGTGCTGTCCATACATAGTCCACTCAGTGCCCGTGCATCCCATGTGCTTGAGATCGGAATCTGGCCAGCGATGTTCCTGGGGCTGTGCCTATGCACAGAGTGTCCTTGTGTCCCTAATCAAGGTCATGAAGGGTGGTGCTGCGTCAACCACCACTTAGTTCCATTTAGAATCCAGGTGTTACAGGACCCCATAAAAGTATGGAATGAGGCCAGCTCATGGAATATATATGGACAACACATCTCAAAAAACCACAGTTGCTATCAGGTAAGTAACTGTTTCTTCTTCTTCAACTGCTTGTGCAAATATATTCCACTCTCGATGACTCACAGGCAGTGACCTGATGGAAGGAAGTAGGTGCTCAGAGTCTACTTAAAGATTGAAGTACAGCTCTGTCAAAAGAAGCATCAGATATAGGGACTTACCCCAAATAATAGTGTCTCATGAATGTAGAGACTGAACCACAAATAGCTGCCTTGCATATCTCTGAGATGGGTATGTTTCTCAACAAAGGTGCAGAAACTACCTGAGTCCTAGTGGACTGGGTCCTAATCTGCACTGAAGGATCTAAACTAGCTAGAACGTAACAAGTCTTGATGTAGCTAAACACCCATTCTGGAAGCCTCTGGGTAGAAATAGCTTGGCTCTTTGATCTGTCTGCAAACTAAACAAAGAGTTTTGAGGAGACTCTAAATGGTTTGGTCTTATACAGATAGAATGATAATGCATTAAGGACATCCAGAGTATGTAACCTAGACTCCCCTTGGTTAGAATGTGGTTCCAGGAAGAAAACTGGTAAATGGAACATTTCATTCAAATGATAGCACAGGCAAAAATTTGGTATTAGGAAGTAACAGGAATAAAAACATTTTTTTTTAAAAGCAAAAGGTCACCTCTCCAACCCTTGCTTCCTTGGTGGTTCCAAGACTCTTTGGTGGTACTGGAGGCAGTTAGTCTCAATTCTCAAGATAATGCTGAAGGTCCAGTTCCATACTCCCTCTCAAAGGACGCCAGTGGTACCCAATTTGGGCCATGAAGTCTCCTTAAAGTGGGAGTAATGAGATTATTTAAATCTCTTTTTGCTGGGAACTCCTGAAGGGAGAGCTTCCCAGACGATCTAGCATTGCTACTTCAGTCCACTGCCACAGTAGTCATAGTAGACAAAAGCTTGTCGATCCAAAGTTTAATAGGGCACTTCTGGAGCAAGGTGGAGTTTGATCTGGGGGGAAGGGTATCTACCCTTCCTACCCTGGAGATGGGCTACATGGAGCAGCTTAAACAGAATTTTTTTCAGGCATGCCGCAATTGTCTTTTGAGTCATTTTGGAAACGAACTTATAAACTGAATATTTATCAGGAATACGTCCCTCCCCTAACAAAAAAGGCATAGTATGGCCATCATTGAGAAGCATGGGAACTTCACAGGAGGGTCAGTTCTTAAAATCTGGTGACTTAGAATTGGCCATAACAAAGTCACGGTATTGTGGGGGGAAATTCCCTTGAAAATTAAAACAGAATTGGATGAGGGACCAAAAATTATCAAGGAATAAACCTACCTTAACTATACTAATCCTAACTTGCACTAATATACACAAAAATATTTCCATACAGACTTAGAAAGTATGTTGCGAGATGGACACTTAGCAGTAAGAAGGAACTGAGAGGCGGTTGGGGCCACACCACCTTTTATGCCCTTGGTGAAGGCACAAGGAAACTCTAGGTGCCTGCATGACCCCAAAAGACACTGCTTGTCAAAAGATTCCAATCTTGAGTGCATGGGGCGCATGTCCACCAAGAGCGGAATATATATGGTAAGCACACAAATAACTGTAATTACAATTTGAGCATTAGCAAATATTCAGTGTTGACATATATGCACATATGTGTTTGTTGGGGAAGTATGAGGAAGTTTCTTGTTTTTATGTTTTGTTGAAAACAGAAAGAGTTCAGGTTTTTGGTCATTTTTTAGCCCTCATTCATAATTTCATCTGTTCCTCAGGTATTGATGTGATTGTTTTCTCTCTTGTTTGATACTTTGCCTCCTCCCTTCGCCTCCTCCCTTTTGCTGGTATTCTGCATTTCTGTCAGCATCTAAGTATCATGCAATGCTATTGCTTAAAGATATACTCCTTCTGCGGTGTATGTTTCTGAAATGGCACTGGAAGCTCAAACATTTTCAATTTCAGAAAGAAAACAAAGCTTCAGTAGGCAATGGGGACTGGCTCAAGAGACTGAATCTTGGATTTGCTTCATCTAAAGTCATGCGCTGGTGGTCTAAAAGCTGTTGTGGTATATTACAGTAGAGCAACATATTTGAACTTTGCTGTCTTAATACAAATCAAGAGCTTTTGCAGTTGTAAAATCAGCTGTGGGCACATGTTCTTCGTATAAAAGAAAACTGCTGAACTGGATTTCTCACACATCTTGTATAATCCAGCAAAAATTTGCTCTTTATACTTATACTTGCCATAATATACTTGCAAAATGAATTATCACTGAAATAAGATATCTGATTCACTGATGAAGGTTGGAACTGCACAGACTGCAATGTCTTACCATTCTTCAAATCACTATGCCAACCATAAAGCAAAAAGTGACTCCAGACCCTAGGGACCTAATTTACATTTTCACTACAGCTACTATACACCACTCTGTCAGTGGAAAGGAACCTTAAAGTGGATGTAAATATGGTTTTGATATAAATCAGAAATAGACCTTATGGGTAAAATTCTGGGTCTATTGACGCAATGAGAGTTTTGTCATTGACTTCAATGGACCCAGGATTTCACACTAGCAATGGATGTTTTTCATTATTAAGAAATTGTTATTTTCTCCACAGATAAAATAGGAAAGAAACCCATTTTATGCGGCAGCAACATATGGCAAGGAATGCAGTTATACTGGCAATAGTGGTCTTACACAGTTGAAGGTGTAATTGCAACCTTACAATGAATTATTGTGAACAAATATAAGTAAACCTAGGCTACATGTTCATCAGTAAGAAAAGTCTAGGTAACGTCACTTATTTACCATTAAATATAGGAGATATATTTGAAGCTGCAGACTGAAAGGAGTCTTTCTAGGTATCTGACATGAAGATATCAGACCAAATATATTTTTCATTTGTTCCTGATTTTTAAAGCAATCCCTCACTTTGCTTTAAAAAAAATTACCTTGTCATACTTAATGTAGTAGTGCCCTCATTCAGAATAAGACTTAACAGTAAGACCATGATGCAAAATCTTTATTATTCCACTAGGAGACTATTATTCAACTTTACATTTATACAGCGCTCTTTATCCATAAAAATCATAAAACACTTTCAAGATTGTTCAATGCAGTATGTATGTAACAGTAATTGTTCTATTACTCACTGAAATGAAGTCACGGCTGTTTGACATGTGAATGCCATTCTGTGCCAGCCAAAGAGGAATTTAGGGAGGCAGAAAGTCATAACTCAGTTTGGAATGTGGCCAGTACAGGGATAACATGCCAATTCCTGCCAAAAGTGCCCTTTAATCTCAAATGATCATCAAGTGTCAGGGTCCAATATTTATGTCTCATTCAAAAGATGGTGCTCCCAACAGTGTAGTGGCCCAGAGGAGACTATTCACTGACAATAAAATTAGCTAGAAGAGGAATGAGTCTAACACGGATGTCACAAGTATGTCCCCCACAGCCATCTTTAAATGTTTTAAAGCTTTATTTTCTATTGAAACAACATAAGTGAACGTTGCCAACCCCCTGCTGTTTACACCTCCCGCGTGGGTGCCTCAAACATGTTAAGTGATGGAACAATACTGTGTAAGTACTGTCTTCCAAATTCAAACAACTGAGAGTTAGAGTAATAAAACCATGTATTGAAACATTTCCTTCCTTATTCAAGTGGACTAACTTTTCATTTGAGAAAAACAAAAGTTGGATTTATTTGTAATTGCAGCGTTTAGGCATATTGATCTAATTTAACAAAATAAGAATTGAGATTTCTAAAACTTGTGCATGCTCTTCGAAGATTACTGACTTTATCTTAGCCTTTTTAAGTTTAGAGAAACACAAAATCCAATAAAGAACTACATAGACCAGTGGTGTCTAAACTTTTCAGCCTGAGGGCCACATGTATTATTTAAAAAAAGGTCTAGGAACAGCAATCAAAGAACTGCCAACCTTAAGAGTTTAGAAATTATTCAGCCATGCCTCCCCCTCCCAAGATGGGGAGGGGGAGGGATAGCTCAGTGGTTTGAGTATTGGCCTGCTAAACCTAGGGTTGTGAATTCAATCCTTGAGGGGGCCATTTAGGGATCTGGGGCAAAAATTGGGGATTGGTCCTGCTTTGAGCAGGGGGTTGGACTAGGTGATCTCCTGAGGTCCCTTCCAACCCTGATATTCTATGAAGATCATGATATTGGCTTAATTAAGAGTTATAAAAATAATAATTTTTTTGCTTTTATATACTTTTATTTACCTTTTTTAAACCTTCACGTCATATTTAGGACATATTTTCAATCTTTCTTTTACAACCACATGGACTACAAAGAGGAGGTTACTCACCCTGTGCAGTAACTGACGTTCTTTGAGATGAGTGTCCCTGTGGGTGCTCCACTCTAGGTGTTGGTGCATCCCTGTGCCTTTGCTCTGAGATTTTTACAGCAGTACTCGCACCGGTCACGCATGCGCAGAGCCTGCCCGCCTGCTCTGAGTGTACCTTAATAGTACGCGTGCATGACCGGTCTCCTCAGTTCCTTCTCTACAACAGAGGCTACCCCAACTCTAAAGTAGAGAGGAGGAGGGTGGGGAGTGGAGCACCCACAGGGACACTCATCTCGAAGAACGTCAGTTACTGCACAAGGTGAGTAACCTCTTCTCCTTCTTCTTCTTCGAGAGATGTCCACGTGAGTGCTCCACTCTAGGTGACTGAAAAGCAGTGTATCTCAAGGAGGTAGGGACTTCGAATTTGGTAGGAATGCAGTAAATAATACAGCTCTGCCTAATCGTGTATCAAAGAGAGGTCCTTGAGTAAGGGCATAGTGTTTAACAAATGTGTGCTCAGAAGACCAAGTGGCTGCTTTACAGATGTCAGCCAGGGGAACTTTGCGTAGAAAGGCCATGGAGGTAGCCATAGATCTAGTGGAGTGAGTTCTGATGCTGGCTGGAGGCGTCACTTTCTTTATCTGATAGCACAGCCGGATACACTCAGAAATCCAATTTGAAAGTCTCTGGGTAGAAATAGGTATCCCTTTGGAACACTCCGTGATGGAGACAAAGAGTCTAGAAGAGTTCCTAAAGGGCTTGGTTCTATCCAAATAGAAGGATAAAGCCCTGCGTACGTCTAACGTATACATGGTGAATTCAAAAGAGTTTGCATGTGGTTTAGGAAAAAGTTGGTAGGTGTATCGGCTCTGTCATAAATATAAAGGGAAGGGTAACCACCTTTCTGAATACAGAACTATAAAATCCCTCCTGGCCACAGGCAAAACCCCTTCACCTGTAAAGGGTTAAGAAGCTAAGATAACCTCGCTGGCACCTGACCAAAATGACCAATGAGGAGACAAGATACTTTCAAAGCTGGAGGGGGAGAGGAACAAAGGGTCTGTCTGTCTGTGTGATGCTTTTGCCGGGAACAGATCAGGAATGCTCTTCAGAACTCCTGTAAAAAGTTAGTAAGCAATCTAGCTAGATATGTGTTAGGTTTTCTTTTGTTTAATGGCTGGTAAAATAGCTGTGCTGAATGGAATGTATATTCCTGTTTTTGTATCTTTTTGTAACTAAAGATTTTGCCTAGAGGGATTCTCTATGTTTTGAATCTGATTACCCTGTGAGGTATTTACCATCCTGATTTTACAGAGTTGATTCTTTATTTTTTCTTTCATTAAAATTTTTCTTTTAAGAACCTGATTGCTTTTTCATTGTTCTTAAGATCCAAGGGTTTGGGTCTGTGTTCACCTGTACGAATTGGTGAGGATTTTTGTCAAGCCTTCCCCAGGAAAAGGGGTGTAGGGCTTGGGGGGATATTTTTTGGGGGAAGATGTCTCCAAGTGGGCTCTTTCCCTATTCTTTGTTTAACACGCTTGGTGGTGGCAGCATAGGGTTCAAGGACAAGGAAAAATTTGTACCTTGGGGAAGTTTTTAACCTAAGCTGGTAAGAATAAGCTTAGGGGGTATTTCATGCAGGTCCCCACATCTGTACCCTAGAGTTCAGAGGGGGAAGGAAGGCTTGACAGGCTCATTGATGGGGAATGACGAATGCACCTTTAGAAGGAATTTGGGGTGTAATCGGAGGGTAACCTTGTCTTTAAAAAACAGTGTATACGGTGGGTCTGCCATGAGAGCTGCTATTTCTCCTGCCCATCTGGCGGAGATGACTGCCACCAGGAATGCTGTTTTCATAGAGTGGTGTAAGAGGGAGCAAGTGGCTAAGGGCTCGAATGGTTGTTGAGTCAGGCAGGATAATACTAAGTGAAGGTTCCACGAAGGGGTAGGAGGTTTAATGTCTGGATATAGCGATTGGAGTCCTTTGAGAAAACGCTTGGTGATTGGATGAGCAAAAACAGAGGTAACGTCAATCTTGTCATGAAAAGTTGTAATAGCAGCTAAGTGGACTTTGATGGAGCTGAAAGAAAGGCCTGATTGCTTGAGGTCTAACAGGTAATCAAGTATGATCGGAAGAGGTGCAGAAGTAGAAAGAAGCTGTTTAGGTGAACACCACTGTGTGAATCGCTTCCACTTACGGAGATAGGTGATGCAAGTAGATTGTGTTCTGCTATGTAGGAGCACTCACTGAACCTGCTCAGAGCATGCTAGTTTGTTTTGGGAGAACCACGTAGGAACCACGCTTTGAGGTGAAGCATGGACAGCTTGGGGTGAAGAAATCGGCCGTGTTGCTGCGATAGGAGGTTCGGAGTTAGGGGCAACGAGATTGGTGGGCGGACCAACATTCTGGTGAGGAACAGAAACCACGGTTGTCTGGGCCACGACAGGGCAATCAGAATTACCATGGCACAATCTGTCCGTATCTTTGTTAGAACTCTGTGGAAAACCAGTATTGGAGGAAAAGCATATAGCAAGTCCCGGTGCCATGGCATCAAGAACTCATCTCCCAGGGAATGTTTGCCCAGTCCCACTCTGGAGCAAAATTCAGGACATTTCATGTTCTTCGCAGTTGTGAAAAGGTCTATGGTTGAGTAGCCCCATATGAGGAATATGTTGTGGATGATCGTCTCATTTATCTCCCATTCGTGATCCCAGGGAAAGCGTCTGCTTAATTCATCCACTGTGGTATTCATAGCTCCGGGAAGATAGGCGGCTGATATCTCAATGTTGTTCACAAGGCACCAATTCCAGAGCTTCATGGCTTCTGTGCAAAGTGAGTGAGAGTGAGCCCCTCCCTGCCTGTTTACATAGAACATGCAGGCAATGTTATCTGTCATTATCCGTACATTTTGGTTCCGGATTAATGGGAGGAAGTGATGGCAGGCATTGCATATGGCTCCAAGTTCTAGGACATTTATGTGCAGGGAGGATTCGGTTGAAGACCACAGCCCCTGGGCTGTGTGGTGGGACATGTGTGCACCCCACCCTGTGAGGGATGCATCAGTAGTCATTATGAGGGATGGAGCATCCTGAAGAAAGGGGACTCCAGAACAGAGGTTGGAGGCAACTTTCTACCATAAGAGAGAGTCTTTGACTCTGAAAGGTATGGATAGAGGCTTGTTTAGAGTGTGCACATGCGGTCTGTACACCGTGGTCAGCCAAGCTTGGAAGCACCTCATGTATAGTCGAGCGTTTTGGACCACGAAAGTGCACAAGGCCATGTGACCTAGTAGTTGTAGACAGCTCGAGCGGTGACCTGAGGACTATTGCGGAGTTTCGTTGCCAATAATTTTATGGTGTTGAAGTGATCGGGCAGGAGAGATGCTATTCCCCTCCGGGAATCAAGATGTGCTCCTATGAACTCCAGGTGCTGGGTAGGATATAATGTGGATTTGTTTTTGTTTATTTGTAGGCTGAGGGATAGGAAACAATCAACAGTGAACTGCATGAATCAAAGCACTTCATCGAACGTTGAGGCTTTGAGGAGACAATTGTCGAGGTAAGGAAAAATTATGACCCCTTGTTTCCTGCGGTAGGCAGTGACTACCGCTAGGATCTTGGAAAAAACACGGGGGACAGTGAATAGGCCGAAGGGTAACACCCTGTACTGAAAATGTGTCGAGCCGAGGGTAAAACAAAGGAAATGTCTGTAGGCCGGATGTATAGGCACATGAAAATAGGTGTCCTGTACATCAAGGGCTGAAAACCGATTGCCTTGCTCCAGTGCTGGGATTTTGGTGGTGAGGGTAACCATTTTGAACTTTTGCTTTTTGATAAATTTGTTGAGCCGCCTGAGGTCAAGGAGAGGGAGGGACAGGCAGTAGAAACAAAAGTGAAACTGTTTGAGCAGCATATTCCAGAAGTCTTGAGGTCTTTCTGAGCGTAGCCTTCATTGATTTGAGATCTACCAGACCATTCTCTCACTTGAAGGGAGAACCTATAATGGCAGCAGGCCGTAAAAGAGACCCTGATTGGGAATAAGAACCATTCAAGAAATATGTTTGCTGATGATGTTTTAAAGAAAGCCACACCAGTGAACTGGTGGAAGTCACTTAAGCACTTGGATTCAGAGACTGTTGAAGTGATAATCTCACTTTTAACAGCAGTAGCTTCTTCTGCCGGTGTAGAAAGAATATTTTCTTCCTTTGGACTAATCCATTCCAAAGTGAGAAATCGTTTGGGACCTGAAAAAGCAGGAAAGCTTGTTTTTCTTTTCCAGCTTATGAACAAACAGAAAATGAAAGTGAAGATGACTGATTTAGCTGCGGAAGCCACTATTTTAAGTTTCTCCTGTTGACCTGGCTGACATAGTCAATTTAATTTTTGGTTTAAAAAAAAAAATTTCATTTAACTATTTTAGTTAAAAACAAGTTGAACAAAAAACAAACCTGATTTTAAAACACTTGAATGTTTGACTAAATTCAAAAATTCATATGCTTGTTTTGTTAAAATATTATATATTTGCTGTTGAAGAAAAAAATCCAGAATACATAACATTGTTGTTTTAGTTAAATAAAACAATGTAAATGTCTGTCTGGTGATGTTCTCCTCCTAATACAGCATGGCAAGAAAATCCTCCAAATATTAATGATTAACCTGTTGAACTGGAGATAGTTCACCTCCCAGTGACTTCATAAATATCTGCTTCAATTACCTTTGGTAAATGAAATAACCAAACAATCATTCATTTTCTGATATAGCTGTAAAACTAATCTGGAAAGTTTTCAAAATAAATCACTTTAAAAATGTATAGTGTGTACCTTCTACAACTGAAACCTACATCTATCTCTGAGTTGTGAAGAATATATATTAAGGTTATAACAACCAACAAAAATGCACTTTTATGTAGAAATCCATGATTAAATCGAGTCTTCCTGACCAGTGATTTAAATCAAATGTGTGTGTGTGTAACCTAGCTTTCTGACTGGACTGAATGGGTCATTAAAAAGGACTGGCTGAGGCCAACGCATATCAATGGAAAATATGAGAAGACAATGGAAAGCCCAATCACCAGACACTGACACCTAGCAACCAATTACCTAGAGGGAGGAGGGAAGCAGAGCAGAGACCCCAGCTTGAGAACAAAGGACTGAGAGGTGTGAGGCGGGGGGATAAGAGTTGGCTTCTGGAAGAAGCTGGGGGCTCACTCACCTGGGAACTGACTAAGAAAGGAAGTCAGAGAGACATGCTGAAAGCCTGAAAATGGAGTTCACTACAGCTTGGCTGGTGAACTGCTCTGGAATTACCAGAATGGTCTATGCTTTAACCTCCAGCTCTCTATGCTAACCTAAGGACTTCCTATGCATAGAGATGGCATAAATGGTTCCTCCATTTCCCTTCCCACAGCTCTGGGTGCAGAGGGTGTCTAGCGGTAAGTAGGCAGAATGGCTGGAGCATGTTGTGCTATGGCTATTACTTTGGAGACCGTATGTCAAGTTGGCACATGTTAGAGCAGCTCAAAGGTTGTTCTAACCTAGACTATAGCAGAGAATCAGAGAACCATAACTGGTTGCACTGGGATCTAGCTTCTTCCCTTCTCATGGCTGCACCCTGGGTTACTGTGTGTGGGAAGAGAGGCATCCTTTGTCAGATACTGCCCTAGGCTCTGGCGGAGACAGTCAAGCTCTTCTGCTCTTCCTAGGGCTTACACAGATTGTCAGGGAAGCAGGCACTACTCTCCTCTATCCTGGTGCTGCAGCAGGCCTTAAAGAGAGCTTTTGGGCAGCTGCAGTAGAGAAGAGACAGCAGCTATCCAGCATTCTCCTGGTTCATATCAGAATTGCTCTTGGGAATGTAGGAGAAGTAATGAGAGGACAGCTGAGAAGATGGGACTGATTCAAACACTTCAATTAAAAAATTTCATGGCACCACTCAGGGACCATAATTTGTATTCATAATCAAATATCAACTTTCTTCTCCATGCAGCCACTGGTGAGGGAACTCTGGGACCTTCTTATCCTGCAGGGTCCTAGAGTTTGGAAGACCACACAGCCAATGAAATAGCCCCACAGCCAGAGCCCCATGAGCCCGAGTTGGCTGGCATGGGCCAACTTCACAACTGTGTTGTGTAGACCAAGGGTGGGCAAACTACGGCCCGCAGGCCACGTCCAGCCCGTGGGACCATCCTGCCCGGCCTCTGAGCTCCTGGCCAGGGAGGCTCACCCCAACCCCTCCCCCGTTGTCCCTCCTCCCCCACAGCAATGCCACCGCGCAGGCAGCGTGGCTTCCGCCCGCCCACCTCCCACACTTTCAAATAAGCCTGTCCTGCCACTCTGAGTGGCATGGTAAGGGTAAGGGTAAGGGGGGAGGAGGGGTTTGATAAGGGGCAGGACGCCCCAGGGGGCAGTCAGGGGATGGGGGTGTTTGGATGGGGCGGAGTTTCGGGCGGTGGTGGTCAGGAGACAGGGAACAGGGGGGTTGGATGGGGTTGGGGTTGAATAGGGGGTGGGGTCCCAGGGGATTGTGGGGAGCAGGGAGCAGGGGCGGTTGGATGGGGGTGGGGTCCTGGGGGAGCAGTTAGGGACGGGTGTCCCGGGGGGCAGTCAGGGGACAGGGAGCAAGGGGTGTTGGTAGGCGTGGAAGTCCCGAGGGGCTGTCAGGGGGCAGGTGTGTGGATAGGAGTTGGGGCAGTCAGGGGACAGGGAGCAGGGGGGGTTGGATAGGGTGTAGGGTTCCGGGGGGTGGTTAGGGGTGGGGGGTCCCGGGAGGGGACGGTCAGGGGACAAGGAGCAGGGAGGTTGGATGGGTCAGGAGTTCTAAGGGGGGCAGTCAGGGGGCAGGAAGTGGGCGGATGGGCAGGGCAGGCTGTTTGGGGAGGCACAGCCTTCCCTACCCGGCCCTCCATACCGTTTCACAACCCCGATGTGGCCCTCGGGCCAAAAAGTTTGCCCATCCCTGGTGTAGACATACCCATAATTAAGATACTTAATTGCTCTTTTCCTCTGTCTTGGTTCTAGATTCTGGTATGTTCTTGTATCCCCTAGATTAGAGGAGTAGAGATATTTTCCTTCATCCCCAACCCTCACCATCAACAACTACCTTCCTATCTCCCTTCTCTTTCCTACTTGTCATCAAAATCCCTGAGCATGATATCTATATTTGTGGCTGAGATCTTCTCTCTAGCAAATATCTCTTTGATTGTCCCCAAATCTGACCTCCTCCCACTACAATTCATTCTTACCAAGGTCACTAGTGACCTTCTCCTAGCTAAGTCAGAGGGACACTCCTATAATTGTATCCTCCTTGATTTCTCTTTTGCTTTCTCCCCTCTCTTGGCTTCCATGACTCTGTCTCTTTATGATTATCATGAAGCTTCATTATTAGCTCCTTCATCATGACCTTTGGTGATTTCTTATCTTCACCTATCTCTCTCAGTTGTAAGCCTGAATGTTTTGTCTATATTTTCTCTCTTGGTGACATCTTCTGCCCCCGTGGCATCACTGACTATTTTTATTCCAATGACCTACCTAATTCTCAATCACCACCATTACCCCTCTCTCTAGGGGTAAAATGTCCTGCCTCATTCTCTGTCTCATCAAAACTGAACTCAATTTTCCTCCTAATCCTTCTTCACCACATTCCCTATCACCACTGATAAGACCATTATCTTTCTGTTTCCCAGGGTTGCAACATTAGTGTCATTGTTGACCCTTGTCTGTACTACTTTCCCTAAAGGCAGTCTGTTAGTAAGTCCTGATGATTTTCCTCTTTAATATCACCAAAAATATACCCTTCCCTCATTTCCATGTCCACTACTAACAGCCTTAACCATGGCTTGATTAATTCTCTTTCCTTGATTACGTAAGTTCTCCTTCCAGCCTCTCAAAATACCACTACTAAAGTCATTTCTCCCCTCACCATTAAGAACAAGTTATCCTTCTCCTTTAACACCTTTACTAGCTTCCAGTCTCTTACTCTATCAAACCGGAGTTCTGTCCTCACCATCAGAGTTGTACACAATCTTGCTCAGGTCTACCTCTTTGTTTCAATTTCCTTTACTCTTTTTTCTCACCCCTGTGCTACTCTCATTCTTCTCCTCTGGGCTTCCAGCTGCCTTTACACTTGGAACACTTTACCACAACCTTTCCACAAAGCATCCTCTCTTTTCTTCAAATTCTTCCAGAGAACCAGTTCTTCCATGAATCCTTCCTATCTTGTTCTCTTCACAAATAATTTCCACACAGGCTCTATTTCCTGAACTGCTGCCCAGAGTGTTGTCTTGATCAGATTGTAAGCATACTGGGGTAGGGAACATGTCTAACACTGTTTGTAAAGCAGTGTATACATTTCACAATGATGAATGAAAGATTATGAATAAACAAATAAGTCAATAAAACTACCCCTTTAAAATTAAAGAGTAAGCAATGCAGTTTATTACATCAAGTAACATAGACAGCCTGATTTTCAAACCTGGGTTCCTAAATGGGATATCAAAATCTTACATTTAGACATGAAGATCATCACTGAAGTGCAAGTAAATGGTCCTTGATATAGGATAAAAAGTGTGGATAAAAAGCAGCCATTGAAAGATGTGGACATCTTATTAAGGCACTCAAGTTTGAAAATTGTGCTTCCCATATGTAGTACGGCAAGTAACATGAAGATACTTATTGTAATTTCAACCAGCAGAGGTTCAGTCACAGCTGGCATTTTTCCAAGTAATTCTGAGCAGTTCATCTTTTTCATTTAGAATTATGAGATCAAGAACACTAATTAACATGCAGTTCTCATTTCTAGCTTTAAGAAAACACTAAGTTGTATGAAGGATATCGGTAGAGGTTTGGGGATTGTTTCTAATGTTCTGGACTAACAAGTATGTATCTTTTCTTAATAACTTTTCCTGAAAATGCTGGCTGCAACCAGAGTACATGAAAATAAACCCTAAGGAAAACTTGATTTTGTATACCAGGTCTTGGGACTATGTTTTGCAAATGTTTTCTGGTTACCATAGTAGCTTCTGAATTTTCTCTGTAAATGTGAAGTTAGTAATCACTTTTTTAAACTAGGTTACCAAGTCCTTTTCCCTTCCCCCAGTAAGCTCTTCCTTCCCAGAAATTTAATTCTGTCAGTCAGGTAAAAACCCATGCACACACGCATGCACAAACAGACACTCTTAAAATGGCCAGAGCATACTGTTTTACAGAAGCCAAAATATGTGATAAAAAACCTGCCCAAATATTTTGCTTTTCAGGTGCCAAAAAAATAGAAGCTTTATTTGCCATTATTATGAAGACAGATCCTCCTACGTTTTTTCAATGTTATAACAAATTCCAGGATGAGAGTATTCTCATTGTTGTAGTCAAGAGTGTCAGCTTCTTGAATGAACACATTATGGATTTAAGTGTTCCTTTCTAAGTCTGTGGGTGTGTACATATCAGTCAAAGGGGGTTGAGGGCTATCTTGTATATTTTTCATATATTTAAATGTTTCCTGATGTGAAACACGTTCTCACTATTTTTCTCCTCACTAACTTACTGTGTACCTTTCTGACATTCTAAGATTTCTTTTCAGAACAGACCCCTTGAATAAATTATCAATTCCTAAGACACAAATAGCTGTGTTGAGTATGCTGCTAGGAAGCAGAAAAGACATCTCATAATTTCAGGGGTTGACAGTGCCCTGATACTATAATATGCCTTTAATGTCTACATTTCATTTTCAGCTACTGAATATGAGAGAAAAACTGAAGGTTTCTGAGTTCAGAATGGCCACAATATGTACACAAATATCTTATGCTACATGAATTTTGCAGAATCAATTAAAGCAACCTCATCTTAGCATATCTACTAATGTTCATTTTAAACATAGATTTCAGAGTGGTAGCCGTGTTAGTCTGTATCAGCAAAAAAAAAAAAAAACCCAACAAGAAGTACTTGTGGCACCTTAGAGACTAACAAATTTATTTTGGCATAAGCTTTCGTGGGCTAAACCCCACTTCATCGGATGCATGCAGTGGAAGATACAGTAGGAAGATATATACAGACAGAGAACATAAAAAAATGGTGTTGCCATACCAACTGTAACGAGACTGATCAATTAAGGTGGGCTATTATCAGTAGGAGAAAAAAAAACTTTTGTAAACATAGAGTATATCAGTAAACATAGAGCATACCAGTGTTTGTTTCTTTTCTCATGTAATACACACCACACATGCATATTATTTGGGGGAAAAATACAGAGACTGTTAGCTGTTACTGTAACCACTTCAAATGCAAGCCAGTACGTCTGGAAGAAGTTTTAACAATGCCATATAAAATGATGATTGTTCAGATCTTTTTATGTGCATACATGTGGGACACACATAATATCCAAAAGTCAGTCTATATGCTTTTATTCAAAAAGGCTGCATTTATGTTTTAATTGCAATGATAAATTATTATATAGCTGACAACCAATCAGAGTCACATATTTACTGGACAGTGAGGTACCAAATGCACAGAGAAAAACAGTATTCTGGTATTTCTGAAACAGTGAAACAAATAAATACTCTTTAGAAAAACAAAGTCCAAACATTTGAAAGCTCTTCACAAAGTGAAAAACATAAGTGCAGAACATGGAAACATGCTTATTCCATTTTCACAATGGACATCTGTTCAAAAAGAAGCCACCATTTCATGCCAGCCCTCTGCACTGGTTAAGCAGTTGTTATATGAGAATAATTATAACTATTTTAAGATAAAATTTGTACCAGTAAACTTGATTCTTACCTCTGCAATCATCCTATTAGTGTCTCCCAAAAAAAGAAGGTTCAGTGCTTCCTCCTCGTTGGTTGCTTGCTGAAGAGACAGGTTTTTCAGATGAATGTTCTGATCAGGGTCTTCCATTATTGTCACTTTTCTACAAAAAACCCCGACAGAATAAGAGAATACCAGAGCTGCTTGCAAGTGATCCTTGTTTTAATATTTTCATTAAGATTTCATATTAAATAGTGGGTATTTGAACAGGCCTAGCACAGTAAAAATAAGCACTGAAGATTTGAAGGATTAAAACAATACTAACATTAATAATAAATACCAAATAAGTACTTTTGATTCCCTGCCACCTCCTGACTTCTCATCCTTACTCTCAAGACTTGGATCTCCTTTAGATCATTCCTCTCACAAATTAAACATGTTTATCTCACCATCCTTAGAAAAAACAAAACACATCTTTTGACCCCAATTATCTCTATGACAGCGGTTCTCAACCTGTGGCCCAATCAGCACACAGCAGCAGCCCATGTGACATCCTCACGGCCATACAGGTAGTATATATATTGTGTGGATGTGGCCCACATAACATGGAGAGAACTGCATATGCGGCCCACAGTGGTAAATAGGTTAAGAACCACTCATCTATGACGACTGCCCTATTGACCTTCTTCCCCTCATTTTCAAAGCCACTGAATGCACCATCTCTTCCTAACCCATATTGGAACCATTCCAACCTGGTTTGTCTCCCACTCTCTTCTTGACTGGACACTGTTCTAATTAAAGTATTTAAAAAACATGTTGTGGCAAGTCTCAGGGCCTCTATTCTATCTTCGTTCTCCTGGACCTCTCTGCTGCTTTTGACACAGTAGTATTCTCTGTCTCAACATCTTGTCCTTCCACAGCTTTTGTAACTCTGTCTTCTTCTGGTTCTCTGGTCGTTTCTTCAGTGTCTCTTTTGATGGATCCTCCTCCACCCCTCTCAGCAAAGATCCCAACAGAATTCCATCCTTGCCTCCTCTTCTGCCTTTGCTCCCTCTGGGTGATCTTTCGTGATTTGCTCACAAGGCATCAATTACAATACAATTAGGTAGATGATTCACAAATCTTTATTTATGTTCCTGATCTGACCTTGTTCTCAGCCTATCTCTCTGACATTTCCTCCTGGATGTCTTGCCATCCATTTAAACTAAACATGAATCCACAGTGAACTTTTGCTCTTACCTCCAAATTCCTCACCATCCCTACATTCTCTGTTGTCGTTACCACTATATCACTATATCAGATCTCATTAGCCTGGGAGTAATCTTCCAGGCCCTTTCCCTTGACCAGGGCTTGAGATGGAAAGTAAAATGTAGTAGTACTCTAATCTCTTCTCACTTGAAATGCTACTCACTGTAGTTTGTCCAGATATTCAAAATATTATCACATGTGCTCCACTGGATTCTGATTGTCTTCTCAAGCTTGTCTCCCTATAAATGGAATTTGAGATGCCCAGAGGAAAGTCCAGATTATGGCATAGACACAATAAGCACGTAATTAAGTCCCTGGCTCCCAGAGTTATGTGATGGCATCACACTATCAGCTTTCATTTTTTAAATAAATACATATATATTTCTAGCCTTCATGGTAGTGGAGAAAAGCTTAAAAGCTTGACTTACAGTGTTAATGCATGATGTTTGCCCAAATCTGTGGACAGTCTCCAGAAAAGTGAGGAGCAGCAGCCAGAAGAGCCAGGGAGGAAGCTACCTAGCCCCATACCCACCACCACAGGAGAATAGGTCCCTGCTGCTCTGGGAAAGGGAGGCAATATCTTGTTGGTATGGGAACAGGGCTTGGATGTCCTACCAGGCTCTGCACAGTTGGCTTACCTTCAGTGGCACTCAAGACACTCCCTTGTGATATGCTCCTCCTTTCTTGCCTTTTGGTTCCATGGGTGAGATTAGAGAACAAAATTGGTGAAACTCTCCCAAGTGTCATCCATTTGTGGCATCGAACTGAGATGCCAGTCACAGCAGATTGTGCATATCTTCATAATATAATCATTCCACTCTCCCTCTCTCTTTTTTTATTTTTAATATGTTTTGATTAGCAATGTAATAGCTAATTTAAATTATCATTGGGCATCTGAGTCACCACACCAGAGAAACGAATGGATCAGTTCATACTTCTCAGAGCTGTTGTTTCAGAGTGTTGATTGCATTGGTTACACGCAGATCACATTTTGAAGATTTATTTTCATAATTATAAGGCTAAGAGACTTAGGGCTTGTCTATATTAACATCTAGTTCATGGCTAGTTGTGGAGTGAATCTACCCCACACTCGCCTGCTGCACTCTGTCTGTGTGGACCTTCCTGATACTCATTAACAATTCATTAGCATGCTTTGATCAAGTCCTGTTTCAAAGCGGACAAAGTGTTCATGTAGACAAGCCCTATTTATATTTTTAAATGAAAACTGAGATTATGCAGGAAAAATGCCAGAATCAAAATTTAAAAAAAGAGTGTTAGCTCATTGTCCTGGCCAAATTGAATCTCAGTCATTGACCCACACATCAAGATCAAAAATTGTCCAAAAATGCTGCTCCATCCACCACAGCATTTCTGAAATCCAATCTTTTCTTTCTATTTACATAGCTAAAACATGTCAAAGGTCCTTATCTCCAGTCTTGATTTCTATTACCTCCCCCTCTCTGGCTTCATTGACACCTTCATTCCGCTCTCTTCAATGTATTCAAAAGACAGCTACTAAGATCAACTTCCTTTCTCATCTTTCTGATCATGCTCCCTCTTCCCCTGTCCAACATCCTCCAACTCCTTTTCCATAACATCAAGATCAATCTCTTGTCCTCTACTTCCAGGCTTTTCAGAATTCTCAGAGCAGATACATAAAGCTGGTTAGTCACCTCTTTGCACTCTACCAATGATTCTCGCCTTGACCACCTACTTATTAATTTCTCCCACAACTATTTCCATACTTTATTCCATACTCCCCCCTACAAATGGAATACCCTACTTCAAACTGATCCGTAAGCCCTTTCTTTTTTCAAATTCCTTCAAATTCCACCTTTCCCTTGATTGCCTACAAGAAATTCACCAACTAATAATGGCTGGATTGAAGGGAAATCACATATAGTCAATGTGTACTTCAGAAAAAACAGAAAAAATGTATATAAAATTGTACATATTTTAATCGTATCCCTCTTCCCAAACTTCATAAGTTTTTTTGGTCATCTTAGACAGTTCTCTCCATCCCTAAGCAAGGAAACAATGCCTTATGTCATTCAAGTAACCACTGCAGGATGACTCAACGTTATAGTGGGCTCCGATGGAAGATACGTCCAGCCCTCCTTAGCAAAAGGGCCACTTGCCACAATAAATAAAAGACATATTTATAGACAGTAGTAGAGGAATGGTTAGATGGTGCATGCCTCACCTAGAAATATTAGCAGACTTCCTTGTTGATTGTTTAGTAGGGTTAAGAAGGATGCCAGGATAGTGCTGCCCACAAATCTCACACTGGCCAAGTCATGCCACAATAACATTAACTGTCTGCAACACCTATGTGATATGTGCTGATTACATGGATAAACCCTATTTCTCTTTCTTTTAAAAATGTTCTTATTAATATGTCAAGCGCTATCACTCTATTGCAAATCTTCTCACAGGAAAGGAATATATAAAAGTTGTAACGATCATGGAAGATTCTGTTTGTTTTTTGTGAGAGTGGGACAAGAGGATTGTCAGAAAAACCTGGAGGTGTTTGTCAGATGAATTTTCATGAGTAATTACTTTGGATCTTTTCACCACCATCATCATCATTTAAGCACAAACAATGTGCAATGTGCCGTATAATCATACTGAGTAAAAGCAGGTAGGGGATATTTCAGAACCAACATGTCCTTGTTAATTCAGCATTCGCCAAGATTATTCCTCTTTTCTATCCCCTTTGAACAGTACCAGCAATGAAGGAAAATGATGTCTTCCTTTGATGAAAAACAAACAATCAGGATGTATTTATTTATTTGTTTTCATCAAGAATGTGTAATGTAATGCTGTTAACTGCTCTTCTTAAAGCCTTGAAAGTTCAGAAAAAAGTGAGTGAGGTATGAGGAATGAAGATAGGCAAAACTTCTGAGGCAAAACAGTAACTTACCATCAGTGAAATCTTTCACTTCTTCAAATGCTCCTCCAACCTAGATAGGACCTTTTTTCTTCTGATGTAATCAAGATTAAAATTTGGCTGGAATTAGTGGTTTCTAGGGCCTCTATGAGCTAAGACACTGTATAATACTGAAAATGGAGTCCTTCCACCAACTTCAATGGGTTTTGGATCAGGTCTATGTTGAGCACTTTCTTGTTTTAAAGCAATATAATTCAATTAGTTCTAGAGGGATATAAGAGCAAGAAATATGTCCTGAGACAGTTATTGCAAAAAGAAAAGAGGTTCCTGTAACAAATGCTATTTCCCCTCCTCTCAGGCTTTCTCTATACAGATAATATGGTTAAGGCAAATTAATCGTAGCATTGAGCAGAGTAAGTGGGGCGGGAGGAGGCTAGGCAGAAGCATACAGAGCCTCTTCTTTCCCCTCTGCATACCCAGATAGCAAGTAGGCAGAATTCCAGCCTAGCATTCCCTTGAGAACTAGACTAGGAAAACAGCTTACCTTCTGATGCTCAATATTTCGGTTGGAAGACATAATGAGACCCATGCCCTAGCATAAAGTGCAGTCACAAGAACATGTAAAAGGAGACACAAGATGCTTATAGTTGGAGCAGTAATAGCTGTACTTCAGAGTACACAGAGCAATCCTCTCCCACCCCTAGCTCTCCTGCCTTACCCCACTAAGATGTCTAGGAGCCTGAATTGGGCCAGCACCTGGTGATGGCTATATCAACCCCGAATTGGCGAAGCCAGGGTTAAAGAGCAATTTTTAGCCCAAGAGGCCACGCCACCTCATCCCTGCTGGGCATGCTCCCAGTGGCGGGAGCACTCAAAAGGGAGCAGCTCAGCTCAGTCTGGGCTGACTGAGGAGGAGAGCAGTTGTGTGCAGCAGTCTCCTGCTGGGGGATGCCTGGACTCCAAGCCTCCGGGGTTGAGCCTCCAAGCTGCACTGCAGGAAGGCAACTGACTGCAGGAACTGAAAGGGATGACTTGCTGTTGCCAGCAGAGGAGCTGCCAGAGACGAAGCAGAAGAGACACGAGAGGGACCTCATGTCCAACCCTGCAGATGCCACCGGAGAGACTGACACAAGGGTAGATGATGCAGGGAACACGCTTGGGGGTACTGGGACCTGAACCCTGTGTCAGAGTACCTTGTTTTGAAGGTCCCTGCGAGTAGGACTGGCCCAGTTCCCCTATCCTCCCCACTCTTGCTGCTAGGTGAAGCAGCTTCTTGGACTCTCGCCGCTAGGCAATGCTTCCCCTGATATGGTCTCTAGGAGAAGTGGCCCCTTTTAACTCTTGCCAGTAGCATCACACCCCAGAGTATCGCCAGCCGACCCCTGACACATCTCTCATTACTCATACACAGAGCTCAGACTCATAGGCATAACTTTGTCCTTAGAAAGCAATGTTTTACTGATAAAATCAGATTACATTCTGCCTTCAGATACTTCCGTCAAATTCCCTGTATTGTACCCTGTCTGAATCTAGAAAATGACAGACTGATCTGCAATGTGTGACGTTATCTGATTAAACTATGATCATGGAGATCATTGCTGCTACTGCTGTTAAATAATTGCAACAAATCTTGTACAAAACGTGTCAAGCAAGGTGTCTTTAAAAAAAGGGTATCATTTGCTGGTTATGATTATGCTATTTGTATGCATGTATCATTTTTGTATTTGAAGCTATGAGTATTGGCTCTATACCTGGATTTCAAATGTTTGTTCCTGGGGCAACGCCCACAAGGTATTTAGCCTGCACATCTTGAAGGGACTATTCAAATTAGTGGCTCATCAAGGAACATTTAACTCACAATGGGAGTTGCCCACATACCCTGAATGGACTTTCCTGTGAACGTGCTGTTTGAGGTACAGGTAATGACTTCTACTGTGACTAAGCGGAATCATGCGTGAACATGTGACTTGCCCATGTGACTCCAAACACTATCTTGTAACCTGTAATTTTCCACTAGCTGTGCCCACAGCTTTGTTTGAAAGAATGGGTTTCCCTCCACATGGCAGAAGCGATAGAAGGCACTGGAAACATCTCCATTTTGTCTCTTTCCTGCTCCAGCCTCTGGACTATGAACTTATACTAATGGGGGCATTCTAACCAAGGAACTGAAGATCTTCCAATGATTTGGAAGCAACCAGACTTGACTTAAGCCAGCAGTTTATTCCATCACTGCTACAAGTCTGATCCAAGAACTTTGCAAATATTGTATGTACTTAATTCCTTTAACCAATTTTAACTCTCACCTTTCTTTCTTTTTATAAATAAACCTTTAGATTTTAGATACTAAAGGATTGGCAACAGCACGATTATTGGGTAAGATCTCAGTTGTACATTGACCTGCGTGTGTGTCTGCTCCTTTGGGATCAGAGGAACCTTTTATTTGATTAAATTCCACTCATCTCTAAGTCTAGTGTTTTTGATGGGGATACAAGGACTGGAATGCCTAAGGAAACTGCTGTTCTGACTTCTTGTTAGCCGGTGTGATGAAATAGAAGTTTACTTTTGTTGCTGGTTTGGTATAACTCATGGGAGAATAACCTCCAGTTTTGGGGTGTATCTGCCCTATATCTCAGCAGTTTGTCCTGAATTTGGTATTCTCAGTTGTGACCCACAAAGGCACGGTTACACAGTCCATAGAGGTGTCTGATTGATTTTGATATTTTGAAACTGCTTGATAAATGTTATGCATTGCTCCTTGTTGAAACAATGTGATTTGCTTGAATCATGTAGCACACTTGAGATATTATTTCAGTGTTTGCCTTTTGTTGATCCTTGTCAGACTTTTTTTTTAACCTGTAACCATTTTAACCTGTACTGATCCAGCTGCGCCACTGTAAGTTCTCCCATGTAGCTGCTTTATGCCAATGGGAGAGAGCTCTCCTATCCACATAATTAAATCACCCCCAATGAGCAGTAGTAGCTATGTTGGCAGGAGAAGCTCTCCCACCAACATAGCACTGTGCACAATACCACTTATGCCAGCAAAACTTATGTCACTCAGGTGCATTTTTTCATACCCCTGAGTGACATAAGTTTTGCCAACATACGTGGTAGTATAGTCATGGCCAAAAGGATTTCCAGAGAGATGCCTACATCTACTGGGGCTTCTGTTAGATCTGCCAGAACAACAGTCACACTTCAAGATGGTGACAGAATATTTTTTTAAATATTTTAATAAAATTGTTATGATAGGTTTCTCAAAAATGTCCAATATTTTAATGAAATGTTTAAATTTCTAAGAAAAACTCCTAACTTTGATTCTGAAGTGGAGAAGTCCTGTTAAGTTATCCATAATGACTGAAGGGAGGCAGAGGCAAGGTTTTTGTTTTCTCTATAACAGCCAATCTTTTCCATTTGGATAAATAGATGGAATTTGTAGACTCCTTTCTAGCTGACTGGAGGACATGTAAAACAGGATCAGCCAAGTTGTACAATAATAACTTAAATCCTTCCTTGCATCATCAGAGCTGTCAGTGAAGGAAGATAACCCCAAACACTGAATGCTTGTATCTCTAAATATTCTTGTTTAGTATTATAAACCTGTGTCTTTTGGGAACATTGGTACTAGCTCAATAAATTGTGTAAAATTCAAAAGGTGATAGGGATTGGGGAAAACACATGAAAATCAACTTGAGGCCACCATTCTTTGAGTATCCATCCTCAATACCCATGAAATTGGAGAAATGGGAATCATAACAAACAAACAATAGCTTGCACTTACTATATATAGTACACTTCAGCTGAAGATCTCAAAACCTTTACAAACAACTATAAACTCACCACTGTGAGACAGGCAAAGGATGTGGAAGGATATACATACTGCACTGCAGTCAGTTAGTGGCATCCTTAAAGTGTGTCCTAAATGTGTCCATTGTTGTCTTTAAGGACATTTCATGTTTTAGACTGGTTTGTTCTACTTTGAATTTCTGATATTGCAAGAAATTCTTTCCAATGGACATGAAGACCTTCTGCAGGCATTTAACTTTGGAATAAGTTCATCTTCTTATCAATGTCTGTTGTAGGTTTCCATGTCTCTAATCCATAAAAGAGGAAAGACATGATACCGTTGTTAAACATTTGTATTTTTGCATCAGTGCCAATCATGCTACTTTTGCCAAATATTTACATGTTTATGAAAGTTGTTTGCTGCTTTCAATATTCATTGCTTGACATCTAGCATGGTGTTACCATCACTGCAGAGCCCACTCCCTAGATAGGTAAAATGGTTTACCTCTTCTAGAGTTTCTTTGTCCTCTTTAATGGGTACTTTGGGGACATTGATAACCATATATTACATCTTCCGCTTGTTGATGAACAACTAATTTATTTTGCTGTATGAACCCAAATCTGGGCTTTTTTTCCATTAAACAATTAATTGAACTAAGCAGGACATTATCATCAACAAAAACAATGTCACCCTATTGTGCTTTATCATACATCCATAAAATTCCTCATTTTCCTTCTGCGGTCACTTTTCTTATGACATAGTCAATAACCAGTGCAAACAATAGCGGGGACTTAATACACCTTTGCTTCTCATACTTCACTCATATGTCCTTGTTTACTTAGTACACTACTCCGATACTGTAAAGTAAAGCTTTCCTAAAAAGAACACAGGAATAAGATGAGTTGAGTGATTTCAGTGGTCACATATGGAGTCTCGCTTGATGATGCCGATGAGTTAATACCGTGATTTGAAGTAGTGGCTTCAGAAAAGGTGTCACTGACTGATCCTTCCTTATTTTGGTGAGATGCGTTAATAGATACAATGAAGATATCCTTTCTGAATGGTAAGGAATATTTCATACCCTATGCTCAAATTAGCTCTTTCACATTCCAAGGTCTGGGTTAGTTCCAGTTGTAATATTTTTATGGATTATATCAAATCCAATCTTTGAAAGAATGAATCAGAACCGTTTATCCCCAATATCATTTCCTGTCTGGCTCTTTCTATTAGGATCCAGAAAAACATTGATTGTCAAACCTAGATATCCTTTTAACCTTTCGTGTGCAGTAGTAACAGACATTCATGGTGTAAATTAAAATATAAATTGAGCACTCTTCATTCCAAACAGATGAACTTTCTAGTGAAAGGTCTGACCTAATATTGTGAACCTCAGGAATTTTCAGTGTACTAAGAATTACTGGTATGTAAAAGTATGGGTCTTGTATATCTATGGATAGTAGCCAGTCTCCAGATTATATAGCTTGTATAACCACTGAAAGAGGGAATGGCTGACACACACATTGTTTAGCCTAGAATCAGGAGATAGCCTGTTGGTTTCTTTGCATTATAAATGAGATGGAAGAAAAAATGTCATTTATCCTGTGTGTAGCTTTTTTTCCTGTGGCTTCCTTTGTAAAGTGATCTATGAGCTCTTGTTATAATATTTGGTTTAGTCTTTTGTGTCAGCAGTCTGGTGAACCCTTAAACCCTTGGAGGGCAGTAGAGAAATAAATAGGATTGGGAACTCTTTTGAAGTAATTTCCAGAACTCAGTGATTATGAACAATATTTTTCAAGACAAAAAATACTCTAGATTCCCCAATGGAGCCTAGAGCCTAAATTCTGTACATTGGTTGTGTGATGAGACAAGTTGTCATTACAGAGGTTTTGGGCAGATACATATTTTGTTCTTAGTCTTTAGCCCTTCCCTTGTTAAGGAATTAGGGATTAAAAGAGTAGTTTATTCTGATCTATGGTTTAAGCAACCATGGCCTTCCTTGGAGGATTATGGGTTGCTGGAGGGAGGATCTGTTCCCCTACTGGAGAATGTAATTCTTTTTTTAAGTGCACCATTATCATAGTAGATCTTATATACAGTCTTGCCATCTACCAGGGGGAATCTAAGACCTTTTCTAAGTCACTGATTTAAATGTCAGCCAATAAATTCTTTGGATGGTGGCGGTTTGCAATTATTATTTTAGTTGTATAACAATATTAAGTGTCAAGTTTAAATGTAGACAAAAGAGGAAATGGTAAATCAAGACAGGTGTAACGTACATGTTAGCATATCAAGCAAAGTCAATTTTGTACCTACCATCTCCTTTTATCACTTTCTATCAGATCTTCTTTTAATATATTTTGGTCAAAACCTGAATTATTTTCTTCACATTCATTAGATGCTGCCCTCACATTTAGCTTTTCAAGTACTATCAGTGAAACAATTGTGCACTTTCCATGGTTTGTGTTTATTATGTTAAACTGAATGATCTTGCATGTCATCATTCTGTGGTTATTCCTTGTGTTGAACTGGAAAGTGGCGTAAAATGTCATGAAAAATACATGACTTGTTAGAATAAAGTCAGTCTCTTTCTTTGTTTCACAATGGTTCACTTTCTTCTTTAAGAATCTTTTTGTTGATACTATTTTAAAAACAAATGGCATATTTACCAGCTTATTTGATCCTTTGTTTCCTGTTCCAAAGTGACATTTTTCTTCACCTCTTTTATTCTTGCTCACATGGGTGAATTTCATCCGAGAGCAGAGATCCTGCACAAGGCTCTATATGACACCTCAACTCCACATCAAAGGCTTACATAGGGTTTAACTTATGTGTTAGGCTCTGTGTGATCCTTCTGAAATGGGATGAACATCACCTTTCAGTTCTGAAGTACCTCATTGGATACATTTTTTCTATCACACTTGAATAGGTTTGTCTAGGATTTTTCCCTTCCCTAAATATTTGCTTATTATTGATTGGCTCCAAAAATGTGCGGAGCAACTATAATTCCAAGAAAGTGAGAGAAGTCACAAATGCTGAACACATCACAGGTTTTACAAAAATTGCATCTAAGTTGTACACATATAAGGGGTAATTACTTGTGCAATGGCAAACTATATAGAATAGTCATTTCCATGTGCAATAAATCATTTATGCACAATTTATACTCCTTTTTAGCCCTTAAAATGTAAGTATTGTGACAGGGTCGGACCGGATGGCTACAGGAGAGTAATAGAAGACAGATCTATTAGCCCCAGGTTAAGTAGGTCCCTTTTCCCAAGGTAAGGTAACAGGGAAGGTTCCAGAACAATCAGGAACCTTTTGGAGACAATTAAGACAGACAGGCTGATTAGAACACCTGCAGCCAATCAAGAAGCTGCTAGAATCAATTAAGGCAGGATAATCAGAGCACCTGGGTTTAAAAAGCAGCTCACTTCACTTTGTGGTGCACGTGTAAGGAGCTGAGAGCAAGAGGCACTCGGAGCTGAGAGTGAGATTGCATACTTTTGGAGGACTGAGGAGTACAAGCATTATCAGACACCAGAAGGAAGGTCCTATGGTGAGGATAAAGAAGGTGTTGGGAGGAGGCCATGGGGAAGTAGCCCAGGGAATTGTAGCTGTTGCACGGCTGTTCCAGGAGGCACTCTAGGAGGCTTTCCACAGGGCCCTGGGCTGGAACCCAGAGTAGAGGGCGAGCCCAGGTTCCCCGAAACCTCCCAACTCCTGGTCAGACACAGGAGTTGACCTGGACTGTGGGTTCACGAAAACGGCCAAACTGAGGGCTGCCGTGAAGCTCCAAGGTGAGCAAATCTGCCAATAAGCACAAGACCCACCAAGGTAGAGGAGGAACTTTGTCACAGTTTTTATATATTTAAAAATTATGAAAGCCTGAATAACTTTCTTGATAACTTTGAAATAGCTCCTTCCATGTTGATGTGATCATTAGGTGAGTCTACAGTTAGGATTTTTTTTTAATAAAAGATTCTTGATACAAAATAACCAATGAAGGGCTTTAAAAGTGTTGTCAAGTCTATTGCATAAATACTACTTTTTGGCCAATGTAACACACAAAACATGTTTAATAAATATATATATATAGTAAAATAGTTACTAATCTATCTTTGAAAACTAGTTACTGTACAGCAAATAATTTGATTCTCTCTATATTACTCATACTGACACAAACTACTGTATATGGCTTACTAGGCAACTCCATTATCAATCCCAGTGCATTTCAGCCTTAATTCCACAATCAAATCTCCTTGTAATTTTTTCTTACAATACCCTAATACCAAACACAAGAGATTTTCTACTCTATCTTAATCTAGATGCAAAATAGAAACCAGTTTTGATATTGTACAATTCATTATATAAATAAAAACTGAGAACTCAATTTTTAATAGTGACCTCTCTTTTTCCAGGCACACCCTAAGCTACAAATAACTGTGTCCACAATTCAAGGAATTGGATAGCTATGTGATAGCATTTGCACCCCCCAACCAATTGCAGGCACAGATATTTACACCTGCAAGAATGGACATCAGAATGAGGTTCTTTTCAAAATTAGACTCTGATTTTTCTGCAGAGTTTAAGAAACTGATGTCTAAATAAATAAATAATATGCAGTAGTACTTTTGGCCATAGAACTCAAAGAACTGTACAATGAGAGGTTTCAGAGTGGTAGCCGTGTTAGTTTGTATCAGCAAAAAGAACGAGGAGTACTAGTGGCACCTTAGAGACTAAATTTGTTAGTCTCTAAGGTGCCACTAGTACTGCTCGTTCTTTTTGTACTATGAGAGGTAAGTATAATTATCCCCATTTTCCAAAGGAGGAAAGTGAGGCACAGAGAGGTTAAGAGACTTGACTACCTACACATCGAATCAGTCACCTGACTCCATTATCTTCTGGACTACGCTACCTCATAATGGAGGCAATCCAGTCATAGCAATGGATTTTTAAAAGGTCCATATTTTATATGACTGATGAGGAACAACTCTAGTCTTTGCAGGGTGCACTTTGTCCAAAGACCTATGCAGGGTGTGGCAAGCTGTATCTAAATTCTGCAGCAAAATCTCTAGACTCTGTGGTACACTATTGGAAATTTTATAGCAGTTTTGCATACATTTAAAAAATGATTTATTTGTGTGTTAATATGAAAACAAGTAATTTATTTTTATATTGAATTTATGATGTTGCCACATCTTCACATTTCAATATGCCACACATTTTTACTGACAGCACCTAAGTTGTCCTATATCAGAGCTAACATTTCACTGAGATGTATGGAGCAGTTCACACTTCTCAGAGCTATTATTTCAGGCTAGCAGGAACAAATTCAGGAACTTAATAGTGCGTTAGTTTACACTTGACTCCCATATTCAAGGTTACCTTCACAACCACTATACATTCCACAACCACATAACTGAAGAATATATGAGAGCTGTGACAATGTTACACACACACACACAAATCAGTGTTTCATATAGCCTCCATATGCTCTTCAATACTGGGATAAACCGATTATCAAAATTGCTTACTCTTCAAATGTTTCAGAATGGGGTCTGAATGGGTTTTGCTAGACTGAGTTTAGGGTCTGCACATACCATGATTTACTCAGCTCAGGCAAATTTTAATGGTGCACTAAATATTTCATCAGCAGAAACTGTACTTTGATGATCATCTGTTCTGAAAAACTGTACTGCGTTTTGGAATCCCTCTTGGCCTTTATCTCCTTTACTATCACATTACATTCCACAAGGTCCTGCATTTAAAAAATAATTACTCCTGAAGGAAAAGGCGCATAACTGAAATAGGTTTCTGTGTACTAGTTTCAAGGCAATGCTGCCCTATTCTATCTGCCTTGTCACTCCTACAGCATAGGGTGAAGTGGATGAATTGTCAAGAGGAAGAACAATTACTCCTTCTCTTTTCTTGTACTATGACAGGTTTCAGAGTAACAGCCGTGTTAGTCTGTATTCACAAAAAGAAAAGGAGTACTTGTGGCACCTTAGAGACTAACCAATTTATTTGAGCATAAGCTTTCGTGAGCTACAGCTCACTTCATCGAGCTCACGAAAGCTTATGCTCAAATAAATTGGTTAGTCTCTAAGGTGCCACAAGTACTCCTTTTCTTTTTTCTTGTACTGGCTCCTGTGAACCTTTCCCCCCAATAATATCAGTCTTGTACACCTTCACCTTCAATTATTCTTATCCATTTTTCACAATGTCTACACATACAAAATATAATAACGGAAGCTTTTGAAAATGTTGATAAAAATGAACTATTTTGAGTTAATTAAGTCTGAGGTCAGTATCATACAGTTTCAAAGGAAAACAACAAAACAGGGCATCTGAAAGTGATTTTTTTATCCCTGCTGATTCTTTGTAGTTTTGTTACTCACGGCAAATCTTCCAATCTGGAGGCTTCATGTCTTGGGTTCAAAAGATCATAACCACATTCATTGTAGATTTCCAAGTAGGAAACATGGGTTGTGTACACTTTGCTGCTGTCCTGAATAGGAAAGAAAATTAAAAGGGCTATAAATAGCAGCCAGAGCCCTAGGAAAAATGGACAAATTTATCACTATAGCTTCCACGCTGCCTCCTCACCCTCTCTCTCATTCTTTTGCTGGATATGTTTTACATTTTCAATTCGTGACACTTTCAAGTCTGTCCATTGCCATATGCATGAAGACCAAAAAAAAAAAAAAAAGACCTATGCCCATGTTTAGAAGCAAGTTCAGTCTGTTTTTTTTTTATTGGTTCCATATATCTAAAAAAGTCTGCATACACTTAGAATGTGGCAACTTGGTTACAGAACTGTATAACATACCATTTTTCACTTCTCTGACAAAAAAACATGTTATTATAAAGAGGTATACCCTCATGTTTTGGATAAAGAGATGATCCCTAAAAAAAAACAACCAAAAACCGAAGATTTACTTCATTTTAGAAACTCCAGTGGCACATTGCTTTCCATGTTCTTTACCAAAATACCTAAACACTGCGTATGCTGTCAGCTATCCTTTGTAGCCCTACTTTCTTTCTGTATTCTGTATTGCCAGAATGTAAAATAATCCAACTGGTCTCTGCAGACAGAATTCTCTCCTCCCACAAAGCCAAAGCCAAACAATGTAAACCTCAAAATAATGAACTGCGATTTCCAAAGTAAAAGTGAATTAATTTATTTAATTGGATGAAATCACTGGGAAAGCACTCATTATCACACTAACAGAGGCAGTTTTCTAATCCAATTTGCTAATTTTATTTAAAAAGCTATCTTGAGACATGAACCTTTCATTGTCACGGCATAAAATATTTCTAGGATGAGATTTTTATTGATTGTGGCAGAAGAGTGTTTCAGGGAAAACTGTTTTAAAAGGCACATTATGGGTAGATGAAAAAAATAAAAAATGAGACAGAGTTCATTGGGACTGCAATTTACACAGGTAATAAATCTCCCCCAACAGAGGTAATTTACATCATGGAAAGAAGGGACAGTAAAGCAGATGTCACTTTCTATGGGTGTAATTCATCTTCACCCAGGGGCATGTGAAAAAACCCTTTATGTCAGTTGAGCTCCCACCATTGGAGCTTAGGTGTGTGTGGGTGGAACACCTGCCATCATGAAAGGGGCACCTGTTCCTCTGGTGCACCATAGATGGTTTTGGGGGGCATGCTGGGAAGAGACCATTAGACCGGCACTTATGTGAATTTAATGGAAGAACCAACACATAGCTACAGGCACAGCGGCAACTCTTTCAACCCACGGAGCTGCAGGCCTTCACTGCATAGCACTGTAGCCACATGTTGGTTCAGTGGATTAACATTATCCTCCCTATTCCTCCTGAACCACTACCTAGATCCACACAAGCCCATTTACTCAAGCTTTGAATGGGGAGAAGTGAATTTCACCCTGTATTAGTGAGATCCTTCACTAAAGAGTCTACTGTATCCCTATTTGAAAAGCTAATTGCTCTTGCAGATGTCTGCATACCAATACCTGTTTTACAATGAAACCACCTTAACAGAAACATGCCATGTACTGCTAAACACTTATAATGCCTCTGGGCCTCAACAGGAACCCTGGAGGTTTTAAAGAACAGGTTGGACAAACACCTGTCAGGGATGGTCCAGGTTTACATGGTCCTGCCTCAGCGCAGGGGCTGAACTTGATGGTTTCTCAACATCACTTCCAGCCCTACACTTCTATGATTCTGTCTCCACCATCTCCAATCCTGCTAAACTACATTTCCTCTAATGATACTTCACCCCACTTCTGAGTCTACTTCATGAACCAAGAGGGAAGTTGACATTTCACCACAAACATAGTAAAGAAACAATAACAAAGATATTTGTATAACATATTTTAAATATATTTAAATGTAATTTTGACTAGTGCACGAATATATGGAAATTTTCCCCTGTCAGCTTTTTAAAAAGCTATAAAAGACAAGAGGAAATGAGAGAACAGGAAGGTATGGAAAGAGACAAAGATGAAAGGAGGAAGAAACAAGAAGAGATAAGGGAGGAAAATAAAAGTGGCCAATCTGAGAGCAGAGAGGAAGCAGTGTCCGTAAATGTGTGGCTAGCTAATACTACAAAGCGCCAGTTACTTTAACTGCCAGAAACAAGTCTGAAAAATCAAATGTTCCTGCATGCACTCTTGATAGAAATAAATATGCAAATACAACAAATCAGATGGTTATTTCTTCATCCTACATTATTATTTAATCAGCACAGTACCAGACAGAGGAAGACAAAGTCCTAGTCTCCAGGAGTTATTCTAGGGGCTCCATCTTATACACTCTTACTCATGTAGGTGTTCATGTGACTAAAATCTAGTCTTATGAATAAGGATTGGTAGGATACAGCTCTAAATACAGTACAAACATAACATGGAATGGCTGACCAGACGATAACCAGGACATAACAGTAAGCTATTTGATCAACTTACCTATTTTCACATATATTTCATTTTCACATTTGCATAAAGTTGCTAAATTAAAGAAATAAAGTTTAATTCACTCATGGACCTTATGGAGTAAAGAGGGACAAAGAACACATGAAGTCAGACAGACAATATTCAACTTTTACTTTTATTTTCTTGGCTTTGCTTCACATGGTTGATGGAATGGTAGAATGAATGACTTATATTGGTTCAGAATTATTACAGTATGTAAACAAAATTTCATTTCTATTTTGGGGAACACTGATATAAAATTGCCAAGAATAGTTAATTTATTTTTCTCTTTTTCAGATGTAATGAATGACTATCAACGTCACTCTCTCTCACAACGTCTTAGAAACCTGACAATAATATTTATCTCCTGACTGATTTTGTTTCTGCCCAATGGGAAAGTAGATCATTTTGCTGTGTTTTGGTTGAAGTGAAAACTAACTTTTAGCGGAAGTTTTTACACTTTTGATGTCAAGGACCACTTCATAAGATCCTTCGATGGCCTCCCCGCAATCCCATACCTTATCCATGGCAACAGTGCTTGGTTCTCAAACTTTTTTCCCTTCTGTGGGTCACCAAAAACAATTCCTATTTAAGAGTCACTGATTTAAAAATAACTTTAGTACAGAATGAAAAGAAACCTGTTGCTTGCTGGTTGAACACAATTTTAATTTCTTATCTAAACCATATAATAACTTTTCCAGCTAAGAAAAGGAGTACTTGTGGCACCTTAGAGACTAACCAATTTATTTGAGCATGAGCTTTCGTGAGCTACAGCATAATTTTAATTAAGATGGGAGAATGAAAAAGCAAGTTTTAAGCCACTCAAGATTTTTCTAGACTGTTTTCGCATCTCTAATGAAGCGCACAGGTGTTGGGATGCTAATCTCCTTTTTTAAGGAGAAAAAATTCACCAGATAAATAGGGTCCATACAATGCCCACTGCAACACTCAAATCCCACAATGGCCCTCCTCTGTGAGAGGGGGAGGAACAGGCTGAGCAGCCATGCAGGCTTGGAGGGGTACTGTACTCTTTGCTTGTTACAGAGTGGGACTTTATGCCAGGCCCAAGTGCGCTAGCACAGTTGGGGGAGGAGCTACTGAATCAACATCTATGGGGTTACATGGGTCCTATGACAGGGTGCTGACCAGGAACTGCTGAGCAAGCCCTCTATCACTCCAGCTCCAAGTAAGGGAGGTGAATTGGACTGACTAGAGGAACCTGAGTCTGATTGGCAGAGCCGCAACAGCTGCCAGCCTGATTAGCCTGAGGTTATACACAGGCATAGAGGAAGGAAGGAAGCAAGGGTGGTGGGGAGAAGCCAAGAGAGTGGAAAAAGAGGGGTAGCTCTCCCCTCCTGGCTGCAGAAAGAGAAGCCCCTAAGGCTGGGACCCCCAGCAATATGTGATGAGAGTTGGTGGGTTTGCACTGTGTAAATAAACTGCACCGGTGACTGCTGAGCCAAAAGGTCTCTGAGTGATTTTTGGAACAGAGCAGAGACAGGACCAAGAGGGGCCCTGCTACGCCCTGTTACATGTGGGGGCTTGTCCAGGACCTGAGCCAGTGCAAGAGTTTGGTGGCCCAGAGATAGAGGAGACCCAGCAGTGGCTGGTAAAGCAGCAGGAAGAAATGCAGAAGGCTATGCAAGATTTTCAGCATGCCCACCATGTAGAGAGGCAGGTCTTACTTACTTGGCAGGCTGAGCAGCAAAGGAACCTGCAGGACTTTATACAGGAGCAGACCAGCATCCAACAGCAGCTCCTGCAGAGGATGGTGAGTCCTACGAGGGGGATGGCTCGTGGGCACCCGGCCTAGGACTATGTAAAATGGGCCCTGCGGATGACCCACACGTGTTCCTCTGCATGTTTGAGTAGATAGCCACGGGGGCTGGATGAGATAGGGCAACCTGGGCCCTGAGGCTGGCTCCCTACCACACCGAAGAAGCTCAAGCAGCCTACATGGCCCTGAGCGAAGAACAGGCCAGTAACTACGATGCAGTTCAGGAGGCCATCCTAGATTGGGTGGGGCTGTCTTCAGAGAAATACCAGCAGAAGGTCCGTTTGGCAAGGTGGACATGGGATTTGCGGCTCCAGGAGTTTGCCCAGAGGTTGATGGCCTGAGCCACCCGCTGGCTGAGACCCAGCATCCAGACATTGGGGGAGATAATGGACGTGTTGGTCCTAGAAAAGTTTTTACAGAGCATCCCTGAGAACATACAGGTATGGGTTAGGCATCAACCAAGTACGGTAGAGGGGGGCTGTGAAACTGACTGAGGAATATGCAGAGGCCGACTTCCCCAGGAAAGAGGGGCGGCCCTATGAGGACATAGAGTATGGGAGAAAGGGCCTGGAGCAGAAGAGGCCTGAGCGGCTCCTCCGGGGGCCTGACCGATGACTTGTTGGCAGTGTGGGCAACCAGGACATAACAAGGGGAACTGCCCATACATGGAGTGCGAGTTCTGCAGCTGGACTAACGCTGGAGGGCAGGGGTAGTGGCAGAAACTGTCCACCATACCTGTGATGGTGGGGAGGGAACCCCGGGGGGGGAATTAGTAGATACGGCCTCAGCCTGCTTGCTTATCCAGCGGCAGCTAGTAAAGCCACGATGGCTGATTCCCGGAGCCAGGATGGACCTTGAGTGTGTCCACGGGAATAAAAGACAGTGCCCTATGGCCCAGGTGCCCCTCAAGGTCCAGGGCAAGTTTCAGTGGAAACAAGTCGGGGTAGTCGAAGGGCTGCCTTACCCGGTGGTGGTGGGCACAGACTGGGAGCCCTTCCCAGGAGGGACAGGAGGCAGTGGAAAGAAGCCCAACGTGGGGAAAAGGGGAGGTCCCCTGAAGAAGTGGGTGGAACCATCCAAGGCACAGATCCTTGGTAAGGAGTGAGACCAATCTCCTCTGGTGAATGAGGTACAAACCCTTAAACAACAGAGCCCGAAGGGGGAAGGAAACAGGGAAGGGGAGGCCTCCGGCCCAGGACCCTTATCAGAGGAGACAGGCCCGACGGAGCCCCCTTCAAGGCAACCCCCAGGAGAACGGACATAGGCCCTGTGTGCCAGGCTGGTGGAACCGGAGGCCCTGCATGTCTAGGGGGAGATAAAAATCAATCCCAAAACCCTGCAAGAAGGGAAAGAGGAAAAAGAGGGAGTGCACCCATTGGGGTGTGAATGGTGTGAGGACCTGTGGGTAATGATAGACCTATAGGGGCATCCACCCCTTACACAATGTAAATTCTGTGGGTGGGGGATACAGGAACCCCACAAGGAAGACCCCAAGGCTCACTAGAAGATAGAAGGAGAACTCCCCCGCACTGCCCCATCCGGTAGAGAGAAGAGGGGACAGGCAAGGACAAACCTGGAGGTTCAGTAAGGGGGGGAGGTATGTTACAGGGTACTGACCAGGAACTGCTGAGCCAGCCTTCTGTCACTCCAGCTCCAAGTAAGGGAGAATAGGAGCTGACTAGAGGAACCTGAGCCTGACTGGCAGAGCTGCAACAGTTGCCAGTCTGACTAACCTGGGGCTATATACAGGCACAGAGGAAGGAAGCAAAGGTGGAGGGGAGAAGCCAGAGAGTGGAAGAAGAGGGGTAGCTCTCCCCTCCTGGCTACTAGAAAGAGAAGCCCCTAAGGTGGGACCTCCAGCAATATGTGGTGAGAGTTGGTGGGTTTGCACTGTGTAAATAAACTGCACCGGGGACTGCTGAGCCAGAAGGTCTCTTTGTGATTGTTGGAGCAGAGAAGAGGCAGGACCAAGGGGGGCTGTGCTACGCCCTGTTACCAGTCCAAAACTCATCGTAGGCTGGAATAGTAGCTTTGGAGAGGTAGCACACTACAACTCCACAGCAAGCCTGCAAATTGGCCCACTAGCAGGGTCTTGGAATCTATTTCCACCCACACATGCTTAGTTCCCTGCAAAAAGACTGAATATTCATGCTTTGTGAAGAGAGGTATGAATTCCATACTCAAAAAATTAGGAAGCCCCCTTCAGAACTGCCATAGGGAGACTCAAGAGCTTCAGGCATTATTAACATCATTCATGTTCCTCCGTTAATCAGTCAGCATTTCCATTTTACTTTATATATAAGCATTTCAAGTTTTAACTCCTCTGTAAAAATTTATGCAAGGCTGATTATGACATAAAAGGTCAGGCAAGATTAAAAAAAAAGTACCAAAATTAACAAGAATTAAATTTGGCAATTTTTCTCTTACTAAAATACAAACAGCTGGCATAATGCCTTTGGCTACGGAGGCAAGCTTCCAACTTTCTTTGGTCACAAGTGAAATATATTGCAAGGTTTCCAACCTAGTGATTTCCCACAAACCCACCATTAACCAGAAACGTATCTTGCATAATTCATAAGTGCCCGTGTTTCCTCATCTGTAACATGCAAATAATGGTACTTAACCTCCTTCGTAAAGCAGTTTAAGATCTATGGATGAAAAGTAGTATAAAAGAACTAAATACTGGGAAGAATTATTAGAGATACCAGTTGTACTCCATAATTAAGACTGAGTAGTGTTTTTGCACTTAAAAGCAAGGACTCAACCTCTATGTATGAAAAATACAGCATTTAGTCCCCCCAAAATTACAGCATTTACTTTTTAAATACAGAATGGTATTTCTAGGAATTTACAAGTAAATCACTTAAATAATTTAGGAGTTAAAATTAATTTTAAAATGGCTTCTTTAAAAAATGTAGACATTACTGTCAGACTGTTGTTGTTGTTATTGTCCTGAATGAACTTAACAGAACAATGCAGATGCGTCAAACCTCCCATGTTGTTTAAACTCACTAAAATCTTGTGTATAAACTACAATGGAAGATTTTTAATTATGGGCAGATGAATGAGCCTGTTATTCTTCATAAATGAATGTTTCTTCTTCATCAGAGGATGAAGAATAATACTCTTTTACAGAGAAGCCCACAAGAACTGTCCACATGCATGTGCACGGGAAAGCTGGGAATGAAGGAGGCAGGGGAAAACTAGGGTATACACTCCAGCTTCTTTGTGATACACTAGCAAAAACAAAGCAGCTGTAAACCCAGCTGGATTGGCAAGTATGCTGTCGCTGCCATGCACTGCTCTCTTGTACATAAGTAGCCAAGCGTACTGGTGAAACTGGCCATAAAAATTAAATTTTAAAAAATTATTTAGGGTTAAGATCTTAAAATCATTGAAAATATCATTTGGTAACATTCTTTGAATTTCTTGTTTAGTGATCCTATATGAAATTTTAAATTTAGAAACCCATGTATATTTCCAGAAAATGCTACTTTACGATTAAATTACAGCTGAAAGTATATATCATTTACAGAGTACATCGACTGTGATTGTAAACTCTTCAGGGTTTGGGCTGCCCTTGTGTTACGGCTGTACAGAGCCTAGTAGACTGGGAGTCTGCTACCTGATTGAGGATTCTAGTTGCTACCACAATACAAATAATAAATAACAATATAAATAGTTTACATTCCCACATTATATGGATGTTGTATTTAATCCTTAAACAACACATTATAAACCCAGGAAATTCAGTTAAGGTTAAACTCAAAAGAAATCCAAACAGAAATGCACAGTTAGGGCACCAAAACAACCTTAACTTCACTCTGCAGTGACACCATGCAAAACCATATGATTAAGTTTTTGTGACTGCAGATTATATTATGCTGAATTTTAAAGAAATATTAGATTGCTTCTTTTCGTCCCGTCATGTTGTCACTACAGGGCCAAGGTAATGTTACTTGGGTGGCCCAATCACATTTCAATATCTTGACATGGCTAGATTTCTTTTAAATTTAACCTTAACTCTGAATTAACTGGATTTATAAACACTAGGCTTCCAAATAACTAACATTTATGTAATGTATTTTACCTTAACTATCTAATATGTGCTCTCAGATGTAACTCCATCTTAATATAGTTTTTGTCTGAAAATTATTATTAGGGGCAGCCTCTGCTCAGGAAAAAATTAGAAAATGGAATAACAGGTAAGGTTAGAAAAAGAGGTAGAGTAGGAGTGGTGAATTAGAAGGAGACTCCAAATGAAGGGCACAGGGAAGAGATGGAGAAATTGTGGTTAACCTTTCATTATTTAATATTAACCACTTTTTGTCTTACACTGAAATCAAATCCATGATCTCTTCACACAAAGAACTTCCACTAGCTTCAACAGAAGTGCTACAAGTGGAACATCTGCAAAACTGGCCCTATGAGTATAATTTACTACCTTTGAAAGTATTCTATTTACAATTGTTAACTAGTCTTTTAGGTCTAGATACCTTTTTAAAGCAGATCTAAAGACACTATTAAAAAGTTAAATATGTAACAGATGCCATACAAGTGCATCATGAGAAAAACGCATTATGGGCAAAAACTTTCATCACATCTTTTTACTATTTACAGCTTTACTTGTTCATGTGGCATACATGTGTAGCTATGTCGAGAAACTTGCATAATGTCTGCCCACTCTATGCCAGACTTCAGTCACCAAATGAGTCTCTTACTCATATTAGCATGTATAAGTGTATTACATACATATTTAAAGTTAAAGAAGAGACACACATACAAAAAGGATTATTGCGGTTTGGATGTCTTTGCTTTTGAAAAATTAAACTGGCTGAGATATTGAAATTTGAAACTGTTTCCCCACAATATTTTACTAAATAGTTGTGATTATGGACCTGTGATATTTAAGTGGTCATACTATATACTGTGACCATGCAATTAACATGGATTAGTATAATCTAGTAAAATAATCCTGTTAAGTAAGTAACCTAATTTTTTTAAGAGCTTCATTAAAGTTTATCCAAGAAAATCAAGTTGTATTATGAATTTTACAAATACTGCATAAAGTTAATATTATGAGCTTCACTCAAACACACAAAAAGCAAGGTAGTTCAAATGATGGGTTAAAATACTGGTTGATGGTTCATCTTCTATTTGCTCTTCTTGGCCTAAGGTTATATAGGATTACGAATTTTCATACTTCATCTGTGCATTGCAACACTTATCATAGGCATAATAATACAGTGGATGATGACACAGCCAAATATTTGATCAGACACCACTCTGGGCGAGCCTGAAAGCAGTACTCTCAAAAAATAAGACATTGGAATAATTCCAATGGTGTCCACTATTTTTCAGTGTCTGGCAATAACCTGGTCATCCACCACTCATGATGACTTTATGGTAAGGCTACAGTGTCAGGCTAGATTTCACGCTAATATGCATTTCTTTCGTTTGGTGGGTTCAAGTCAGGACTTATTGTAACATTACCACTAAAATTGTTTCCTGTGATTCAATGCAGTATTAGTAAATCAGATTTTTTTTAAAGAAAATGAAAGGACAAAGATCTGTACCTTCTCCAACTGCTGAAAAATGTAAGACAGAGTCCTGGGAATGATGCCTCGATCACTGTAACGCTCTGCTCCCCCAGTGATGGTAAAAGTCTTTCCACTGCCCGTCTGCCCATATGCAAAGATAGTGCCATTATATCCTGCTAGAGCACTAAAAAATGAAGGAATAGATAACACAAGTTGCATACGGTACCTTTTCCATGGTTATCTCTTATAGCTTCATCAAGAACCTGATCCAATGCCCATTGTAGTCAATGGGAGTGTTTCAATTGTCTTCAGTGGGCATTTGGATCAGGCTCAAACAAATTTATTTTAGATCAGATGGAGTTTCAAGATTTTCATGACCTGAATAGAAAGCAATTATGTTCTGACTCATTCCATAATTAAATATCCGAATTACCATTAGATTCTAACAAAGTTTATTATTATGTACATACTTTTAGTGTCCCTATCACCATACTATTTAAGTGAAAATGAAGAGTTGGTAATGAGCTATAGAGAATCTTTAATCTCTTATCCAACCGAGCCTGAATCCAGTCGCTTGGTGATGACTAAAATAGGCAGCACATGATAGCCATTCAATAGCCTGTGTGAAGTGAGTTTGATAATCCCAGTCCAGTTTCTAGTGGAAAAGTTGTGCAAATCACAAAAAAATCACAATCATCCATTAATCTTGTTGACAGTCTCAGCAGAGAAGCCAAAAAGCCAACTGTCCTCTTATCCTTAGACGTGGGTCCACGAAGTCAGAGCTGAAGCACATTGAGGTGCCAATGTGTTTAAAGCTCCCATTGCTGCTGTCTGTACTGTGCTTTATATGTGCATAAATAAGAAACATAAGCCTCCAGAAATACCAATCTGCACCTTTAATGAGTGCTTACCACAGAGACTGGTCTTTAAAAAAATGTTGGAAGGTTATCAGAAGAATTAAATTCATGATCTGGTAACCCAGTATCACAGCATCAGTTTGGGAGCAAGCTAGATGCCTTGCTGGCTATACTGTGAGGCAACTAAGACAGTTTGTGATGCCGCGGAAAGGCCGAGAACCCATGAAATAGTGTGGAGGCACTGAAGTGTCCCACCCATCATAACTCAGTCCTCCACAGGTGGCCTGAGATCCTTGAATCACTGAATATTATGGTTGGAAGAGACCTCAGGAGATCATCTAGTCTAATCCCCTGTTAAAAGCAGGACCAACCAAAGCAGGATCCCTGGGTTTTCCTCATGCTCCTTACAACATCCACATATTTGGAAGGCTAAGCTTACTGCCCACCCTCTCCGCAACTGAACAATGTGTAGGAAATTCCATAAACAGAAATTCAGTGTCAAATCCATTAATATTTCTAATAATGCTCATCATTATGGTATCTCCCCATATGCAGCACAAGATGGTCCTTTGTTTTTATAAGTTTCTCTTGGGCAAACTAATCTAGATGTAAAAGCAGATCCAGTGACACATATGAACACTCTTTTAGGGAAAGTAAGTACGTCCAAAATTTTGGGGAAACAGTAAAGAATCGGAAAACAGTTCATAGATTCTATTCTACTCAGGTTCTTATACTGTGTCACTCACCAAGGTATCCTAGTACCTTCCAGAAGTGCATGGTGACATGACTAGCAGTAGTCATGTGTTGGTCTCTCTTTTTCCCTTCCTTTTCCCAGGAACGAAACTGTGTGTAGATTTTTAAAAAAAATCGCTCATGCTATTTACTTTTAAGAGTGAAGAGTAGGTCAAGTTTGCAATTGGAATGAAAAGTGATGAGTGTTGTGGTGGTTCATGGATCCTAAAGTAGTTCTTTCTACAGTCTTGGACTGGCTACAAAAAAGGCTCTTGTCTCTTGCATAAATGAAAGTTACCATTATGATAGATAGTTTTATTGTGACAGAGGAGCAGAGTTGTTGATTATGGTCCTCATTCTGGAACTTTAGGCAACCTTTAAGGTAAGCCTGGGCCCAGACCCTTAAAAATCTTGAAGATAAGGACTGAGACTTGAATCTGACACTGTATTTTAGCGGGACTCAGTGTAGTGAGATGACAATGGACCTTGCATACTTCCAGAACCCTGTGCTGCTGTGGAGGTGCACTGCTGAACTCTGTACTAATTATAATTTACCCTGGAATAACTGTTTCATGCTCAGGTAGACTGCACTGCTGTTGTCCCACTAAGAGGTAGTCAAGGCAAATATTAATAAGGCTGGATCACCTTTTGAAAAGTTAGGATGCACTCTCCTAGGTAAATGTAGATGATAGAATGTGGACACTGCTACGTGAGAGTTTAGGTCACTCATGAATCCAAGAGCCCAAATGATGGCACACAGTCTCCTAGTTCGCTGTCAATGGCAGAACACATCACTCATGAATCCAGGAGCATTCCCAAACTGCAAACTGATCTGACCAGGAGACTGCACCGTGGCTGGAAACTCACCTGCCAACCACAATAACCTCTGTCATATTTGAATGTAACTTCAACCAACTGTTCATCCATAAACTGATTTTGACCAAGCATGGACAATCATGAGAACAGTGATATTGCTAAAAGAAAAGGAGGACTTGTGGCACCTTAGAGACTAACCAATTTATTTGAGCATGAGCTTTCGTGAGCTACAGCTCACTTCATCAGATGCATACCGTGGAAACTGCAGCAGACTTTATATATACACAGAGAATATGAAACAATACCTCCTCCCACCCCATTGTCCTGCTGGTAATATTGCTGTATATTATGAAGGACAGATTGAGCTGTGTGTCATCCCACTTCCGTGATCAACTGAGACATTTTTTATTAATGAATTTAGATAATTTACAGGATATGAGAGTATGTATTTGAAGGTTTCTGGTCCTGGTTTTGTTTGTAGAGAGAGAGTTTTAATGCAATGAACAAAGAGCATTCTCTTTAACTATGGAGATCTGGATTTCATTACTGCTAAGGTGGTATAGTTTAATGGAACTATTTGTATATAAAAATATGGCTAATGGTTTTTTTATTAATACATGGCAAACGTTCCTTCACTACTTACCAGCAGAGATTCATACTTTTTGTTAAATAAGACCTTGAGGACGGAATGTCTGAGATATGAATGCAAGTTTTGGATATTTGCCCAGACCTCCCTGAGATAATATATATGTAGGTATATGGATATATGAATTATGCTTTTCTTTTCTTAATTTCATGTATACATTTTAAAGTCTATATTGATTTTACTGGGCATATTAGTTTATATGTTTTATTTGTCCAAGTTTACCTTGGGGGTAAAGATTTAAGACTATTTTTTTGCCATTTTTAACTTCATTTCAGATTAATTATGGTAAACTGCCCCAGAATACTCCTGGAAAACAAGTACTTTGCTACCAGCCGTATATCAGCTCCTACATTCTATGGTGATTGACTCAAGGCAGAAATTGTGGTCATTACTTTGTATCTTCACTTTTCTGTAAAACACAGATAATTGGAAACAATCACCCAAAAGTAGTTAAAATTAGAAACTGGATAAGTATTCACCCTACTTTTTACTACAATATTCATATGGCCAATTGAACTAGGACTCGACAGTCTGCATTTGACAGGACAGATTATAAAATCTCTGGATTCAGGAATGCCAAATTCCTCTTTTTTCTTTCAGCAACTGTAGTTTATAAAGACTTCCCCTAAATTTATACATGTCATAAACTGTTTTTCCACATTTCAAACTCCTCTTACAATAAATTCAAAGGGAGCAATAAAAGGGATAAATTAATTAGGGAAGAATTATCCTCCTGATAAGATTTACAGACCCCAAAAGTAGATTTAATATATTTAGTCTAAAGACCCTACCAACTTTGCATAAACGAAAAAGAGCAAAAATATTCTTGTGCATTTTTTGTTTATAGATAAAGTGATAAGCCAAGATAAGAAAAAATGTTTCTTTCTTGTCTAAGAGGAAGGGACCATGTATAGATAGGCTGCTGGTCTGGCACCATGAGAGGTGCAAAGGGTCTCCACCTTAATAAAGCTTATTTGAAAACCTGAGAGATTGCCAAATTGCTCAGTTTAATCCACTACACTAGGATATCAAAGAAAAACAAACAGAAGTATACTGACAGCAACTACAGCCAACATCTGCTCCTAATGACCAAAAATATCCCATGAAGTCAGGGAATAGTTGGATTTTAGCTTCCAGATGTTAAAAAGCCAATACAAACAGCATCAAGATTAGGAAACGCCCAATCCATCTACTCAAGGAATTTGTAGAGTACCTATCAACACAGTATCTGAGTGCTCAATACAATAATGGTGAATCACAGAGCTGCCCTTAAGTGAATCTGCTTCTTGCCTCTTCTAGGTTTGGGATCTTACTGATCTTCCTTCCTTTCCTGTTCTTCTTCACAGTTGTCGTAGTTCCACAACTTCAGTTATTGTGCTGAGGCGTCTGCAAAAAGGTGTACTTTGCAGTGTAGTCTGGATATGGTCACACTTAGCCTTACAGTATTATCTTCCCCTGGTGTCTCTTTTACTCCTGGGGGAATTCTGCACCACTGCACATGCACAGAATTTATGTCCCCCACAGATTTCTTTGCTTCCCACGGAAAAATGACTTTCTTATGGTGAAACAAAGGGAAGCCACAAGAGCAGTCATACAACTCTTCCCAACAGTATATTTAGGGTGCCCAGGGCAGCCAGCAGAGAGGTAAATCACTGTGGGGCACGACTGGGGGAAGACCCAGCTTGTGGCTCCTACCCTGTGCCGGACTCAGCTGCTAGTCCCAGCTGGGCTGGAGAGGACGGGACTTCCTCTTTCTCTGCCCCTGCATGGCATCTCAGAGCCATCCCCAGATTTCTCCCCAGCTGTAAAAAGCTTTGCAAATTGCCCCTCCCCCCCATGTTTTCTGCATCCATCGCTCCTCAGCTGCAGGGGGAGGGATCACTGTACAGGAAGCTGCTCCCCCATCTGCCCAACCCCCGTGCATCCAGACCTCCTCATACCCAGACCCTCCCGCTGAGCCTCACCTTCCCCGCCCCACCCAGAACCCACCTGACGAGCCCCACTCCCTCTGCACCTGGACCACGCCAACAAGCCACCCACACCCGGATCCCCACCCTACCAAGCCCTGCTGAGCCTCATGCCCCCCACACACACCCAGAACCCCCCACAGCGAGCCCCATTCCCTCTGCACCTGGACCATACTGACAAGCCACCCAGATCCCCACCCTACCAAGCCCCAACCAACTGCACCTGGATCCCCACCCCACTGAGCCCCACTCCCCCAGCATCTGGATCCCTCCCACTGATCTCCCCAGAACCCCCTGCTGAGCTCTATCCCCCACCCCCCACTCAGACCCCTCTGCTGAGCCCCAACCACCTTTCACCTGGACCCCCCCTGCACAGTCCCATTACCATTACACCCAGAATCCCCCAACAAGCCCCTGTGCATCCAGGTCCCCCCTGCACCCAGATCCCCCACTGAGCCGCCCGCACCCAGATTGCCCCACACAGAACCCTCTCAACCCACACCCATACTAATCCCCTCCACACTTGGATCCTGCCATGCTGAGCCTGCCTGCCCGCACCTGGCACAGAGGGACAGGGCCCTCGGGTGTTTCTGAGGCAGGTCCAGTCCTTGCACTGTGTCAGGGTTGGGTGCAGCCTCACCGCTGAGTCCGTGTCCCAGGGGGCGAGCTGCACAGTGATCTACCACCTCTCTGCAGCCAGTGGCCTGTGCTCCCCAATGCCATGCTGGAGCCTCCACATTTATTTGATAAATAACATTTTCAGAATTCTGCAGAATTTTAAAATACTGTGTACAGAATTTTTTATTTTTTGGTGCAGAATGCCTTCAGGAGTACTCTTTCCAGCACAAAAGCATCAGACTAAGAATTACCACAACTGCATACAAAGAGCCAAATTTCACACTCCTTACATGGGGAAAACTCCCACTGCAAACAAATGGGAGTTTTTTGTGTAAGGCATACAGGATTTGGCCGTAAGTTTGAAGTAAATACTAGAACATATTGATCTACCTTCTGAATGATCTGCAAAAAGATTCTACACAGTCTGTGGACAAATGAAGGTAGAGGCAGTGCTAGCCAACTGGGGGCCTTAAGGAGGAATATTTTTGCCCCCCACAACACACAATAAAAAGCAAATGGGGGCCCCCTTGAGCTGCTCAGGATCCTAAGCCATTGCTTAGTCTGCTTATGCCTAGTGCCAGCTCTGAACCAAGGTCAGTAAAAAGGGTTCCAGTTCCATGTTGTTATTTTTATAGTTAATGACAGGAGCACCCAGAGAGCCCAACCCAGCTCGAAGGCCCCACTGTGTCGGACACTGTACAGAAATGCTGGTTATGACTCCCTAGTTAAGGCTGAGTTCTGTTTTGCAATTAAAGCAGGGATTCAAACCCTTTGTTTTGTATGAAAAATACAGTGCATCTTCCCCAAATGTACAGCACTTATTTTTTGAGTACAGAATAAATGGAGAATTTTCAAGTAAATCCATTAATTAATTGAAGAGTTAAATTAAGAACTAAAACCTTTAAGAAATTTAGCATCCTTGTCAGTCTTTTCATTGTCTCCAATCATCTTAACAACAGAATAACACACACTCTTCAAACTTCCTGTACAGTTCACTGAAATTTCTTGCATAGGCTATATTTGAGGAAATTAGGCAGTAATTAAGCTAAGTTATTAATGATTTTTATATCTAATTACAATAGGCTTCAACAGGGTCAGGTCATCAGCTCAGGTAACTTGTAAGTGGGGACACTAGACGTAACTCAACCAGTCATCACTCTTCCCCTGCCGTTAATGTGCATGCAACGTTTCTATTTGCCACCAATGAGTCAATGGTATGAGGGGGACTATACTCCTGTGGAAGTGTTCTCAATGTTAGATTGCTTGGCCCAACTGTCACTGATCTTTAAATATTCTGTGGCTGTATGTTAACTTAGGCATCAGTGCTTGCAAGATTTCCGACAGTAGTGTTAACTTGGCTCCACACACTTCTTTCCTCTACTCAATATTCCCCTACTCTCACATACATGGATATGATCCAGTGCTAACAATCTTACACTGTTAATTACAAAGTCATGATTTAGAATTTGATAAAGCATATGCTGTGTTACATTTTAGTTCACTTACATATTCAAACATACTGCTACCTAAATAACCCATTCTTCTCTCTTTGCCTCTTCAAACGATGGAGCATTTGTGATGGGTTGGATCACAGAAACCCCCTTGGGAACTGCCAACTGATGTGCTGAAACTACTTCTAACTTGTTTTCCCTGCCAGCTTGAGCGTTCAGTGCCCTGCCTGGTTTGAGCCAGACATGCTAGCTTGCTACAAACCCAGTTTCAGGTCTGAACAACGTCCCCCAAAAGCCGCAGGCTTAACTAAAAACAGCTTAAGAAGTGTTCCTGTCTCTAACACAGATGCCCAGCTCCCGATGTGGTCCAAACCCCAAATAAATCCGTTTTACCCTGTATAAAACTTATAGAGGATAAACTCATAAATTGTTCGCCCTCTATAACACTGATAGAGAGATATGCACAGCTGTTTGCCCCTCCAGGTATTAATACATACTCTGGGTTAATTAATAAGTAAAAAGTGATTTTATTAAATACAAAAAGTAGGATTTAAGTGTTTCCAAGTAATAACAGACAGAACAAAGTGAATTACCAAGCAAAATAAAATAAAACATGCAAGTCTAAACCTAATACTTGTCTGGCTCAAGAAAGCAACTACAGATGAAATCTCACCCTCAGAGATGTTTCAATAAGCTTCTATCACAGACTGGATGCCTTCCTAATCTGGGCACAATCATTTCCCCTGGTACAGCCCTTGTTCCAGCTCAGGTGTAGTTAGGGAATTTCTCATGATTGCAGCCCCCTTTGTTCTGTTCCATTCCCTTATATATCTTTTGCATAAGGCAAGAATCCTTTGTCCCTCTCTGGGTTCCCACCCCTCCTTCTAAATGGAAAAGCACCAGGTTAAAGATGGATCCCAGTTCAGGTGACATGTAAGACTTCAAGCCCTCATTCCTCCCAGACTGACTCACAGGAAGGCCTGCAAGCAAACAGAGCCATCCACAGTCAATTGTCCTGGTTGATGGGAGCCATCAAGATTCCAAACCACCATTAATTGCCCACACTTTGCATAATTACAATAGGACCTCAGAGTTATATTTCTAGTTTCAGATACAAGAGTGATACATTTATACAAATAGGATGACCACACTCAGTAGATTATAAGCTTTGTAATGATACCTTACAAGAGACCTTTTGCATGAAGCATATTCCAGTTACATTATATTCACGCTTATTAGCATATTTTCATAAAATCATATAGAGTGCAACATCACAGAATTGATTGCTCATCTACAAAGATCTTTTTCCTCTTGGCCATGCCTCTTAATTTCTCTTTTTTCCAATGACTGTTTATTGGGTTACATTTTCAAAGGGTCTTCAGCCTGGTCACATTTTTCTCTAGCTAAGTTTTACAAGGACACACTAGCTCCCTCATCCCCCCATCAACAGATATATTAATGGAAACTACATTTGCCTGCAAAAAAGCAGCTTATGTGTAGACGTGAGTTTATGAATGAACAAAATCTCAGAAGTAAAAATGTGCCTACAAAACCCTGTATACTCAAAAGTGTGAGTAACAGTCAAGGACATTTTTGAAAATGTGGCCCATTATTTCTCTCTGCATTATTTAAGATCTATAAGGAACTACAGGATATAGGTCTAATCTTGCTAACCCATACTCCTGCTAAATAAGGACTATTGAAATCGATGAGACTGCAGTGTAATTTGGCAATGAATCTGACCTAGTAATTGTTAACATAATAAATGCTGCTTAGGGATCAAACTTGATCTTTGTTCATTTAAATATGCTGTATCTTCATTTTCAAAGTAAAAATCAATTCCCAAATTGCTTACTTAACCTGCATCTTGTTTTAGTTTGTTCTTGAGAGAACAAATTCTAAATTTAAACCGTAGCTTTATAAGCTTGTATATGGGCACTTAGAAGATGGGCAAAATAAATGGTTATTTGCTGAACACGGAATACTTGAAAAGTTCAAGGTATGAAATATTTGTTTCAACTTTAAGGTACACAATTTATTTTGTTAAAGACAAATACGTAGGAGGGAGAATGCTTCTCTAAACTTTTCAGCACTACTGTGCCAGTCAGTGTACAACTTTCTAAAGAAAAGAAGGCCACACTTAGGGCATGGCTACACTTGCAGATGTAGAGTGCTTTAAATTAAACCAGCCTTTGGAGAGCGCAGTAGGGAAAGCGCTGCAGTCTGTCCACACTGACAGCTGCAAGCGCACTGTGGTGGCCACATTTGCAGTACTTGTAGTGGCATTGGGAGCGGTACATTATGGGCAGCTATCCCACAGAGCACCTCTTCCCATTCTGGCGCTGTGGCTTGTGAGAAGCGGGCGGGGCATTCTGGGTCCTGTCCCAATGCCCTGTGATGCACTGGTTCACATCCCAGCAATCCCTGTGCTTCCGTCCACATTTGGTGCCATCTTTCAATGTTTTTTGTACTGTGTGCTCTGTCTTCCCTTTCGGTCTGTGGGAATGGAGCCCAAACTGCTGAGGAATATGCTGACAAGTCTCGCCAGCACATCACGTTTGGCAGTTGAGTTACTCCTTAAGATCCAAACTGACAGTGAGGACTCCAACGATGACATCGATGCAAATAAAGCATACAACATGAGATGGCCTGTGGCATTCACGGACATGCTCACCACCATGGAATGCCACTTTTGGGCTTGGGAAACAAGCACTGAGTGGTGGGATCACATCGTCATGCAAGTCTGGGATGATGAGCAGTGGCTGCAGAACTTTCAGATGAGAACAGCCACTTTCATGGGACCGTGTGATGAGCTCGCCTCCATCCTGCGGTGCAAGAACACAAGATTGAGAGCTGCCCTGACAGTGGAGAAGTGGGTGGCTATTGAAATCTGGAAGCTGGCAACTCCAGACAGCTACAAATCGGTCGCTAACCAGTTTGGAGTGGGAAAATTGACCGTCGGAATCATGTTGATGCAAGTTTGCAGGGCCATTAATCGCATCCTGCTCAGAAGAACCGTGACTCTGGGAAATGTGCATGACACTGTGGCTGGCTTTGCACATATGGGTTTCCCTAACTGCGGAGGGGCGATAGATGGGACGCATATTCCAATTCTGGCATCAGCCCACCTAGCCTCCGAGTACGTTAATCGGAAGGGGTATTTCTCTATGGTTCTCCAGGCGCTTGTGGATCGCCGTGGGCGTTTCATTTACATTAACGCAGGCTGGCCCAGAAAGGTGCACGATGCATGCATCTTTCGGAACACTGACCTGTTCAGGAAGCTGCAAGCCAGGACTTTTTTCCCGGACCAGAACACAGTAGGGGAAGTCGAAATGCCCATTGTGATCCTTGGACACCCCGCGGCTCATGATGACCAGAGTGGCTAGAACAGGCACTGTGAGACACTTTTCAAGGCCGATCAGAGTGCATTGACAGATGAGGATGTCCACACTGGTGCGTCGGCGCTCCAGCGGAGGCACATCAAATGTTATTCCACCCACCGAGGTGGATTACCAGGAACGCTCTAGCCGCGGAGTCCAGGTGCTCTCCATGCCTTGCCAGTGTGGCCGCGTTATGAGTTAGAGCGCACGGGGCTGCTTTAATGCGCTCTAACTCGCAAGTATAGCCATGCCCGTAGTGTTAGTGCAGGTGAAAGGCCTTTGTATGTGTACACTGCACTCTAGGCCCAGGCTCTGATTCAGGTCTGAGCCCAAACCCCTCTTCTGTCCACACTAAGATTGGTTCGACTCAGATCAGCAAGCACTCAGAATCCAGGTCCTAGGACCCTACTAATGGTGGTGGGTCAGAGCCTGAGGCCTGCCGGAAGTCTGATCTAAGTCCTGTCATTTTAGCAGTGTGGATACAGGTCAGAAGGTCTGCATATTGTAGTATGAACGTGTTAACTTGGGGCTGTGCATGCTACTGGATGGCAAGGTACCTAAAAGTTAGGTGTTGAAATATTTAGTCCTTTTGTGGGATCTATCCCAAAAAAGAAACCACAACATCTCATTCAACTTCAAAGGTGGTGGCTGTAGATGGCCTCTGCAACCCAAAAATTGCTATTTGGGAAGGGGGCACAACCAAGATGGATTTCCTTAGAAGTTTCCACTAGAGGGACTCCTGAAGGCCTCAACCACAAACTAAAGCTGTCTTCAAAAAAAGTAGAAACATCAAGGGAAAACAGTAGGGAAATACCAACAGACCTCTCTTGGAGCAAATATCCAATTATGCAGGAAGCTAGGCTAGCAGAGGGAGGTGTAATGTGAATCTCCTTACACTAAATATTAAAGTGACATCAGAATCACCAGAAAACCCTGCATGTTTTTCTCTTGAGCAGTTGAGCTTTGGCATGGTTAAAAAGATGCTTTGTTCAATGAATTGTCTCTTAACTACTTCAAACAAAACACATCAAAGACACATTATCCAAGAGACGAGGTCTTGCTGAAATGATCTTTAGTGAGTTTAAGAAATGTTGCATGACTTCATGTTCAGAAGCTCATGGACTAATTCCAGGCAGATTGGCCAGGATGTTGCTGAAGAGATCTGTCTCCAGTATACTTTAACAAAATTACTGATGTTTATGATTTTCCAGGTTTTTGGAGAGACATCTCTCCTTAATAATAAATATCAAGTACAGAACAACAGAGTCTACAGAGAATGAAAAAATTGTAAAATGGGATGACCTAAATATGTCCAAATTTGTAAATTCCTCTATTCCCAAGTAGTCTGTTTTTTGATAAGATACATTTTACTTGAAGGCTAGAATGTAACAGCATTTATTTGTAGAATTGAGAGATAAATTTCTTTTCATTTATATAAGAACAGAAAACACTGTTTCATTCACCAAAGACCAAATCCTGCAGTCTTTACTCAAGCAAAGTTTCCATCGATTTCAATGGGAATTTTATCTGTGTAAGGTTTTGGCCCCTATTTAATTCAACTAAACAAATACAGACAATGGTCGTGACAAAGGACTTTATAACAATTACTCAGCAAGTAAATGAAGCATTAATTTGATTTTGCTTCTACTGCTAAACACAAACCACTTAAATTTCTCTTTTGTGATCTCATTTAGAATATGGAACAGTATTCATTTCTTGTCATTATTCTAGCCTGAGCACTCTGGGTCAAGGACTTTTTTATTTATGTATAGATTCATAGGCCAGAAGGGAGCATTGTGATCATCCAATCTGACTTCCTATACAACATAGGCCATAGAACGTCCTCAAAATATTTCGCAGAGAATATATTTTAGAAAAACATCCAGTATGTTTGTAAAAGGCTATCACAATGTGGTCCTAATCTTCGAATGGGCGTCTACATCAGTGATGCTCACTCTCATAATTTTATGGGGAGTCTCATATGTTTGGTGTTTTCCTTGAAGCCCTAGTTCCAAGAATACAACCATATGAGACTATCAGTTTTAATTAAAAAAAAAAAAGTTTCTAGGCCTCATGGTTACGGAGAAAAGCTTGGAAATGTGACCTAAGTGCCTCCTAAAGACTCAGAACCAAAAGAAATCAAAACATATTTTTTCTTTAATATCTCATGATTTTTAAATATTTGGGTTTGGCAATAGTAAAAAATAATAATTTTGTCAGTACTGTGTAACAACTAAATTTTGCATCACAGAATATAAATTTAAGTTACAATGAAAACCTACTTAGTCCAGGGGTGAGCAAACTATAGCCCGTGGGCCAGATCTGGCCCGCAATTTTAAGCCGGCCCGCAAGCCTCACCACACAGCTCAGCCCCACTCTGGCCGGGTCTCTGGGTCAGGGCCGCACCACGTGACTCGGCCCTGCTCAAGCTGGGGCACTGGGTCAGGGCCGCATCATGCGGCTCGGCCCTGCTCTGGCCGGGGCGCTTGGTCGGGGCCGCACCACGCGGCTCAGTCCCGCTCTGGCCGGGGTGCTGGGTTGAGGGCAGCACCAGTGGCTCGGCCTGCTTCGGCGCTCCAGCTAGGTCGCTGGGTCGGGGCTGCACCACGCGGCTTCGCCCCACTATGGCGCTCCAGTCAGGGCAAGGGATCGGGGGCTGCAATACACGGCTCCTGGAAGCCACGGCATGGCCTGCTCCGGTTTCTACGTGATCCAATGGGAGCTACGGGGCAGTGCCTGCGGATGGGGCAGCACGCAGAGCCACCTGGCCACACCTCTGCACAGGAGTCGGAGAAGGGACATGCCACCGCTTCCAGGAGCTGCTTGAGGTAAGCACCATTCGGAGCCTGGACCCTCTGAGCCTCTCCCCATGCACCAACGCCCTGCCCCAGGCCTGATCCCCCTCCCGCTCTCCAAACCTCTTGATCCCAGCCCAGAGCACTCTCTTGTACCCCAAACCTCTCAGCCCCAGCCCCAGCCCCACCCCCACCCCCACCCCAGAGCCCGCACCCCCAGCCGGAACCTGCACCCCTTCCCACACCCTTGCCCCAGACCTGATCCCCCTCCCGCTCTCTAAACCCCTCAGTCCCAGCCTGGAGCACCCTCCTGCACCCCAAACCTCTCATCCCCAGCCCCACCCCAGAGCCTGCACCCCCAGCCAGAACCTGCACCTCCTCCCGCACCCCAACTCCAATTTTGTGAGCATTCATGGCCTGCCATACACTTACTATTCCCCGATGTGGCCCTTGGGCCAAAAAGTTTGCCCACCCCTGACTTAGTCACATGATATAACGTGAACCCATTCTATATGGCTGTATATAATACCAAAAAGAAAAAAGTGCCACTAACACTTTTTGTTTCATGGTTCCTACATAAATTACTTGAAATGTTATGTATAATGCGTGTGTGTGTGTATATATATATATTTCTGTGTTTGGTTTTGATCATTTAAGATTGCTTGTTTTTATCAGATTAGGAGGAAAGGCCATTATAAAACAAATCACTGGCTCAAGGAAACATTATGGTTATCCAATGAACACTTTAAAGAGTTAAATAAATGTTTATGAACTAAGCAGGTCAGCTGTAAAGAGTTCATACCATCCAATAATCCAAAGTTGCAGAACATACTAACAAATATTCATCATGGATATAAGACTTTGAAAAAAAATAGTACCAATAAAGCAATTCAAGAGGGGGTATTGTTAGCATGAATACACCCATTTTATTGGAATAGCAGCCTGAGTTGCAGCCAAATAACTTCTTAATCCCCAGTAATTATTTTAGCATAGGCACATGCCTATGTTGTCCTATTACTCAGTTTATTAAGTCACAGGAATGTGTGATACCATTTCTAGGCTAATTACTTACCTCTTTTTTTATACATGAATCTATTTTTCTTGTTACATTTTATCAATAGAATTACATCCTTGCCTTCTGATTAACTGTATAAACCACTCCTGCTGACTTTTGAAATCCTAGCAGTTCTTATTTGACTTGACAAAATGAGTCAGCAACATTTTTCAGTATAAATAGGGTACAGACTGTCTTCATTGTACTGTGCACAATTGAAGTAACAGTTTTTCCAAAGCAGGTGACAAATTATGCACACATACATGGGATCAGCATCAAATTAATGAAATTAACATAATCATATTGATGTTTATACTCATTCAGGTCCCAGGAAGCATTGTCTAGTGACCCGAAGACAGGAGCAGAAGCCAGGAGTTTATGAGTTCTAGTCCCAGCTCTGACACAGACTCTCTCCATGGCTATGGACAAATCTCCATCTCTGACTCAGTAGCCCCATACATAAAATTGAGATATTACTTACAATATTTGCCACAAAATGGTGTTCAGGCTTTGAGGAAAAAATCATACTAAACTACTAAGCATCATTAAACAAGAGTCTGAGTCAAAGCTCATTAAACTCAATGGGAGTCTTTTCGGTGACTTCCTTAGGGTTTGGATAAAGTCAAAAACATATAAGGTGTAAGAATGCATTAGCACACTAGACACTTTGATAGTCATGTATTTTAACCATAATACAGTAATTAAACATATCTGTATATCAGCAGTTCTTTTGTTATATTTACAGCACTACTAATACACATCTTCATGATACATTTTGAGTATCAACTAATAATTTGGAAAACAATGTAGAATTTAAAACCTACTTTTTTCTGAGGATGAGATACAAGATACAGGGTTTTTTTTAGTTCTAACTACATTGAATTACATTTTCAAATACCCATTCCACCTTAAATATAAAAATGACTAAGTTTTTACCTGTGTACATTATCAGATGAAGAAAAATGTACTGTACTGGCAAGTTTCTACATTTGGTAAATTTCATCTTTAAAATATAATGCAATGTCAACTTGTGTTTAATTTTACACATTTTCACACATTTCATTCAACTTTTGGCATGTAACCTGAATACTGCTCATTGCTGTATATTGTATATGTATTTTCTCTAAAATAGAAACTTTTGACTTGAGAAAAAATGAGCTACAATATCCTAACTTTTCTGATTTTTAGTTCATAAGAGTTCTTGTAAAAACACATTTTTGAGAAAACATTTTTATGTGAACAAAGGTTTAATATTTTAAAAATCACTTACCAATTATAGAATAGCTATTATTTTTTTAAAACCTACTCTTTGAGAAAAATTCAGCAATTGTTAACACCAAAAGATCAGTATATAAAGACTAATTACCAATACTAGAAGATTAATATAAATGCTGTGCATACAATATGCATATTGATTTATGAAAGGGACGAAAACTATCCTCTCCAGTTAGGGACTAATCTGTGTAATTTATTCACAGATCAGCAAGGTTGTGTATACGTATTTTTTCTTTTACAATGTTTTCCTAATCTCATATAAATCCTTTATCAATTTCTTTTCTTTTCTTAGTGTCCTGATACTCTAGTGATGGGTTATAATACTAATTAGCAATAATAATGATTATTTCTTACCATACATACACTTCTAAATTATTTCATTAAAGGTCTCAATTTAGATACCTGTGTAGAAAATAGCTGTCATACATATTACTGTATTTGTATTTTTGGTAGATCAGCTGATTTATCTCATCTCCAGTAGACACTTATTTTCACCTTGAGGCCCTTTATTTGGGAAATATGCACAACAAATGTTTTCAAATGTTTAGAATGCCTCAGGTAAAACAGCTATACAGAGTAGACAATTTCTGGAGATCTTCTAGAATATAGCTCAGTAACTTCCTCTTCAAAATGTAAAGGATTAGTATAAAGAGTAGTTTACAATCCAATAAAAGCAAACAGTAAAAATACACTTTCTCCTTCTCGAAAGCAGATTGAGGTGGTTTTATTGTGGCTGTTTTTCTGACTACATTTTGTTCTAATTTACGATGAGCATTTTCTCTGTCTTAAGTTTAAGGACACAGAAATGTATTTTTGCTTCTTATGCTCATTGTTAGAGAGAGTGCAGGGACTCTTGTGCTTGAGCTATGATAAGAACATTCTGAGCTAGCTCTGATGTTAGATTTAACTTTGTTGAGGAATACATCAAACTGGCTCTCCGAAATGCAAGATTTAAACTATAAGATCTGCCTCAGATTCTTCTGCAAAAACAAACAAACAAAAAACCCTAAACTAGAAACTCCTCACTTAGGTCCCTGTCTTGAGAAGTGAAGAGTAAAGACTTCTCCTATTAACTTCAATTTTCTTTTGTTTGACTTCAGTAGGAGGTGAGAGTGATTGGCAACTTTACCCAACTGAGCCCTCAAAGAGGACTTTTTCAGGCATTATTCTTCCAAGAATAAAGATGGCATCATTCTTCAAAAGTAGAGGTCTACAGGCACAAATTTCAGTGTATCATATAGGACTATAAAAGGCTGTATCATGAAGTCTAGAACCAGTGGATGTATGTTTAGATTGGTAAAGGATGTAGGAACAATTGGTTACTATTGAAAACCATAGCAGAGTTTGCTGAGAATGTGAAAATCCATGTAATTGATACTGAACACAATGTTGCAAGTTCACAAAGAGCTGATTACAGAAATATTGATCATAAAGACCTAGTAATAGGATCAGGGAGTTTGATTTGAACATAAGGCTTATTGATTTACAGCATTTTGTGTTTGTTAGTTTATAGAAATACTGGCCCTTCCAGATGCTTTTTGTAGGTAAGGATCACAGGAGACTGAAGATACTCAAAAATTGCAAGAAAATGAAAGCACCCATGCATAATAAATATATTCTTAATTTTTGTAACAGATTCTAAGAGTAAGATCCTTAAAACCAGCAGAATTTCAGGTCCCTTGGAAACTTAAGGGGTGGGGAGGAAGCAATATTACCTGATTATACAGTACCTTAGTTTTTCTTAAAAAAATTGTAAGTGAAGCAAGTGTTCAGACCCATGGGGCTAAAGGATTTGTTTAGTTTCTGGCTAGAGTCTCCTTTAAATGGGGAGGAAAAGGATATATTTTTGAGATTTTGAAGTAGTGATGATATTTCCTAACATCAAGAAAACTGAGGTAAGGAGACAGTGCTGTGGGAGGACTGAAAGCCCTGATGGATAATAGTAGGTTTGACTATAGAGAAGTATTATCAGGGTCAGGCTGTGGGCAACCTGCATGCAAGGGTCGGTCACTAAGTTGCGGTCAGGAGATGAGTAGCAGAGTCGGGGTCATGCTGGATCAGGATGCCAGAAATTCAGGGTCAGGTGGTGAAGTGCAGACAGGAGGCAAGTGGTGGAGTTAGGGTTGAGCCAGGGTCAGGAGCCAGAGTCTGGGGTTCACAGCAAGGCAAGGACTGAAGCGGAAGCAAGAAGTCTGTCTGCGTTGTTGCTCAGACAGCTCCCTGTGATGAATTATTTGTTTATATACCAGCATGGGCCAATCAGTAGGCTGTCAGGAGCCACCACTGCAGTCTCGCTGGGCAATACTTCCTGCAGTGTCTAACTTTACAGGGTTCCCCAGCGGAAAGCCAGCCTGGACTTCTGGTGGTGATGCGGAAGTGTCAGCAGCCTGGAACCCCCATGGTCTGAAGTTCTAGTCACGCAGATTCTTACATAGCAACACCCTGAGGGAGGAGGTGAGGTGCAGCTCCATTCTTGTCAATGTGATTCCAATGGAGGTTGGTTGATTTGTTGGAAGCAAGATTTCTGGCAATATTCAAAGGAGAAGATAATGTTCCTCCTCCACGAGGAGATACACAAGTCATGCCGCTCCAACCAAGGAATGCCGATTACCATGAAGAATGGAGAGCAGATCACATCAGAGCATATTATTTCCCAGGCCTCTAGGGAGATGGTCTCTTGAGTCACCAGTCCTGATGATAGGAGCGATCCATCTATCGTCAGCCAGGTATGGTGTGGGTTTTCCCGAGAGAAGGATCTGGAGGGTTTGGGCTGCCTTAGCATCTATAAAGTTGGGAGCAACCCCAGTGTCTATCATCACCAGCAGCAGAGGAATCTGTCCTGCCTCCCCCAAGATCTGCAATTGCAGGAGCAATTGGAAATGCCGGGAGACCCTGTCATTCCCAGGTAAGGTTCTACTCGAGAGTTTTTCCACATCATTCATGATTTTATAGACCTCTATCATATCCCCCTTTAGTCATCTCTTTTTTAAACTGAACAGTTTCAGTCTTTTTAATCTCTCCTCATATAGAAACTGTTCCCTACCCCTAACAATTTTTGTTGCCTTTCTCTGTACCTTTTCCATTTCTAATGTATCTTTTTTGAGATGGGGCAACCAGAACTACACACAGTATTCAAGATGTGGACATACCATGGATTTATATAATGGCATTATGATAGATAATAAGACAGAAAATATCTCTTTCCTAATGGATCCTAACATTATCTTTTTTGACTGCCACTGTACATTGAACAGATGTTTTCACAGAACTATCCAGGATGACTCCAAGATCTCTTTCTTGAGTGGTAATAGCTAAATTATACCCCAGTATTTTGTATGTACAATTGGGATTATGTTTTCCAATGTGCATTACTTTACACTTATCAACACTGAATTTCATCTGCCTTTTTTTTTTTTGCCCAGTCACCCAGTTTTGTGAGATCCCTTCGTAACTCTTCACAGTTAGCTTTGAACATAACTATCTCAGTTAATTTTATATTATCTGAAAACTTTTCCACCTCACTTTTACCCCTTTTTGCAGATCATTTATAAATGTTGAACAGCACTGGTTCCAGTCCAGATCCTTGGAGGACCCCACTATTTACCTCTCTCCACCGTGAAAACTGATCATTTATTTGTACCGTTTGTTTCCTATCTTTTATCCATGAGAGCACCTTCTCTCATCCCATGACTGTGTACTTTGCTTAAGAGCCTTTGGCGTGGGGCCTTGTCAAAGGCTTTCTGAAAGTCTAAGTACACTGTATCAGCTGGCTCAGGCTGAGGGTTGACTCATCAGGCTTAACAGAACTTGTCAGGTTCAGGCTCAGAGAGTACTTATCAGGCTCAGTTATGACTCATTACATTATCCCTCCCCCCTTAAAAGACACCTACCAAATGTCTTTGGGCAGGTATATCAGGGTGTGACTGATAGAATTCTTGAATCAGGTCACATGCTTGCATGTTTTTGGCTGGCTCCCACAAACAATCAGCTGGACCATAACCAGAGCTTTCCTCTCAGAATTTTGGAGTCCAAGATCTGCCTCAGAAGGTATTCCTCATGCCCCTGGACCTGACAGGTGGCAGTGGTGATTGTATTCATCCAGGGAAGTAGATGGTAAGCTTTTTCAGCAAGGAGACATGGAATACTGGTTGCATTTTCATCATGCTATGCAGTTGGAGTTTGAAGGCCACATGGCTGATGTGTTGAATGACCTGGAATGGGTCAAAATATAGGTAAATAAACTTCCTGAAGGCCAGGTAGAGTCAAGGTATTACATTGACAGCTATACTTTATCTCCAACTGTGATTTGAGAGATTGCCTGCTGACAAAGGTTAGCGTAATGCTTGTAATCTCTTTTGGCCAACTTTAGGCAGCACTGGGATTCCCTCCAAGACCTTTTCCACTTGGCTTATCCAGAATACCTTGTCAAGTTCTGAGAGAACACTTCATCCAGTTCTCTGGGATCCAAAACACTCATTTTGACTCTGAATTTTGTCACTCAAGTTGCTTTATTTGGCATACAGCAAAGCTATGCTGAGTTGATCAGACTCAAGCGTGGGGGGTGGGTATAGGGCATACCACACACCCAAAGTTACACAGACATCCTCTTTTTTATATACAGTTACACATTACATTGCATTTGCTATACATTAAATCACACACTTTTGGATTGACTGGATGTGGGCAGATCCTACAAGTGGAAATATGCAGAGGCCACAGTGTAGGAAATTTCTGTTCACAAACTCCAAGGGCATACTTTTTTGTTATGTAGTCTATGACAGAACAAATGACCTTTTTCTATTGACATAAGTAGATCAAAGACATCAGAGCAATCTCTGCCATAGCCAGGCATAAAGCCAGAATGATAAATTCACCAACTTTCCCTGATCCTTAGGTGTAGCTGGAGTTGGTGTACCTTTACCTTCTCAATCTCTCCCAGAAAGAAAGGGTTTTAAACAGGTCAAAAATTAGGGAGGTGACAAATGTTAAGAGAGAGTTTCTTGAACAAAAGCCTGACTATTAATTGCATTAGGATAGTAAACGTCCTTACAAAGATAATAATTAACATATTCAAGAAATAAGAGACCCAGGGTGAGTTTCTGTACTGTGCCTCTAAGAAGCACAATACAGAACTCGCAGTCAACGGGATAGAGGCCAATGTGGCTTTAAGACATCTTTATGCCCGCCTGATCCTGGACTGCTCCATGTATTGGAGAGGCCCGCAGTATAATTTAGGCAGTCCAGTGGGTTGGGGGGGATTGCCTAGTTTACAGTAGCCTCCTGGAGCTGCCCTATGGGCAGCAGCACTACTTGAAATCTTTGAAGCATTACATGCTGTGGTCCCACCCCCAACATACCATTCATAACTCCTACCGTACCACCTATGCCAGTGATTCTCAAACTTATTTGATCCCAGCCCCCTTCTTTGTGTCTGTAGTAGTTTACACACACCCCTCCCGCCACACAAGTATATATACCAATAAATAAATCAACATGCAACTCTCACTAAATATTAAAAACACTAAGGCATTGATTCAAACAAAGCCAATGATCCATTGTAACAAGAGCAAAAGCAAAACTGCAATTGTGGTCAATGCTTACAATTAAATGTGCACACCACATCATAGCAAACAGGTTAATGTACAAATGGCAAAGACTTTGTATAATGCTATGCATGCTTAACAGAAATCCATCAAAATGCACAGTGCCATCTAGAGTCAAATGCACAGTGCCATCTGTGGACAGATGTGGACAAATTACAGAAAGTCCAGAGAAGAGCAACAAAAATGATCAAAGGTCTAGAAAACAAGACCTATGAGGAAAGATTGAAAAAATTGGGTTTGTTTAGTCTGGAAAAGAGAAGACAGAGAGGGTACATGATAACCATTTTCAAGTACAGAAAAGGTTGTTACAAGGAGGAGGGAGAAAAATTGTTCTTCTTAACTTCTGAGGATAGGACAAGAAGCAATGGACTTAAATTGCAGCAAGGAAGGTTTAGGTTGGACATTAGGAAAAACTTCCTAACTGTCAGGGTGGTTAAGCACTGGAATAAATTGCCTAGGGAGGTTGTGGAATATCCATCATCAGAGATTTTTAAGAGTAGGTTAGACAAACACCTGTCAGGGATGGTATAGATAATACTTAGTCCTGCCATGAGTGCAGGGAACTGGACTAGATGGCCTCTCGAGGTCCCTTCCAGTCCTATGAGTCTATGTCTGGAGGAATCAGCTTTGCTACTTATTCATTGCAGTGGGTAAAATGTGTGCAGTAAGTTTTTTTCCCCCTAAAGCTTCTCACACACACACCCAAAATACATTCTGCACTCCCCTCCAGGGGTGTCCATCCCCCACGTTGAGAACCTCTGACCTATGCCAGAGCTTACGATGGGGTTCTCGGAAGGCAGCCTTATGGCAGTCTTCCACAGTGTCTCTGCCCATGAAATCCTTCCGATGCCAGATACAGGGTTTTTAGGTCCCCTTTATGCCACGCCTATCCTTTTACCCAGGATAAAGGATCCAAACCAGTTGTGCAATTCTTATTCTCAACTGTTCACCACTCGCATTTACTAGTGATAAAGGGATATGGCCCACCTTACAAATGATTAAGTGAAGCCTACCCATTAGATCCAGAAGCACGATCAATAAGAGTACTTATGAAACTAGCACAAAGACGCTTTGCCATATCTTGCTGCATCCATGGTTCTAGACATACTGCTCAGTCTTCTAAAAGATTAAAAAGAAAAGTAAATCTTGCAGGCAGGCACATATTTAGTGCCATTAAAAAACCCTCAGAAGTTCAGAAACTCTATCCTTTAACTAAGTATACTGTGTGTAAGCACCATACTCCAACAAACCACATGCTAATACCTATGAACAAAGGAACTGATTAAGGAATAAGTTCTGTCCATGGATGCGTATGTGTAGCCAAGAGAAGTATTTGGCACTAAGGAACAATTTTAGCTCTAACTCTAAATTACCGTACTTTATTGGTTTATGTCACTCATTATTCTAACATGAGTTTTGACGAGTTAGTTGGTCATCTAAATGTAGGTGGCCATTCAACACCTATGCAAATACTAAACTAATGAAGAAACTAGGAAGACTTCAGTATCTTTGATCTTTTGCTAACATCTTGTCTCTCTCCTCATTTCAAATCTCACTACCCTTGATTATTTTCCTGATGTCCCTGCACTTTCCCTCTACCTATTTCAGAAGCCCTTAATCCATACTCAACTCACAATAAAACTCAACACACTCCTGGCACATCCAACTCTCAGGTATTTATGTTTATGATTAAGAGACTTGTGAACTTTATTTTATTTTTAAACTTTGGGAAAGCAATTTTGAAGGAGGATTTGCCTTTGGAGAAGCTCAGTACTTAAATATCCCTTCTTGTCTGGAGCACAGATAAAAGTTCCTTTTAATTAAAATAAACAAAATATCTCAACACGACATCTTCTCTTTATATCTTTGCCAGAATTGTGGTATAAATCTAATTTGGTGATACCTCACATTTCATAGATATGTCCAACTCTCAAACATACCTATAACAGCACTGTTTTTTTCAAGAGCTTACTGCACAAATCAGTTTCTTTAGAAATTGACAACAATTTTCCTGAAAAAGGAAGTGCAACATTATTTCCTGCATTACTCCAACAAGTTCAGCCATGAACATTGCATAAAAAATGGTATTTTATTGAAAAAGATGCTCTATGCACCCACCCAAACAGTCACATCATAACCTATAATAAGCAGATTTCTTTAACAGTTTGAAAATCTGCAATTTGTGTCAGAATAAATCTTACAGATACTGTGCCCTATAATAGTGGTTTGATGAAATGTTAATGAATCCTTGCACTTCATATGCCCCATGGTTGCAACCATTTCAAGAAGGGGCCTTAATCATTACTGTCTGATTCTTCAATTTAGCACAATTTTTAAACTGGGTTGTGTCAAACTGGCATCCAAAAGGAAAGTGATCCCACAGCCCTTTTGTGCCAAAGCCAACCACATTAGTAATAACAAAGCTATGATGGAAGTTTGTCTAAAGAAGAGCTCAGCCACTGCTCACCACACTGATTCAGGAATATAAACTGCTAAGGAATTGACAATCATTCATTCGAGCCTACCATTTAGAACCATAAATAATCATGCCAGATATTTACACCTTAATTTCTAGAATTCCAGAGAGAACAAATTGTGTTATAAACATAGCTAGTGTGGTTATGTATTCTTTAACTTAGCCACATTACCATTTATGAAGCTCTGTGCCAATGACTCATTATTAATATATCATATCACATCAATGAGACCTAGAGACATCCGGGACCCATTGCGCTAGGCACTGTAAAAATGTTAATGATACTCCCTTCCCCAAGGATCGTACAATCTAAAAGACAGGACTGATTAATAGTTTGTAACAAGAGAGCTGACAATATCTTTATTTTCAGAATCCCAGTAGTATAAATATATAAGAAAGACTTTCCTTTATGAGGCCACTGTGTTGGAAACAATTCTGTCTGCCAGTTAAATCACCCAGCAACCTACTTTGCCAGCCAATACTACCTACAAGTCCAGAATCAACATGCTGCAGCTGCACCAAGTAGTGCCACAAAACAAGACCAAGAAGATGGAAAATGTGTTATGTTACACCGCAGCTGAGTGATGGGGACAATGAACAAAGAATAATGGGCAATTAATTCTTTTGGGGAGAGAGAGTCCCCTATGTAACTTGAAGAACAAAAAGCTGACAAATTCATACAGCATTTATGCACAAAAAATGTACAATACATAAAAATTCGGCAATTGTCTCATACTTGCAAAAATTAATATGCGCCCTTGAGAATATGACGCTGTTTTAAGGACCGTTGGAATTGCAGAGAAGTTTCTCATTTTTAGATATGTTTTTCTCAGTGCATGCGTGTCTTCTAATAACTATTCTTTGGGTCCTTCATTTCTCTAAGATTAACATTAATTTTTACCTCTGGTGAAAAATAAATGGTTAAGCATTTAGAAAACTTAAGAGCAAATGAAAGGGACAATGGTTAGTTCTAGTTTGGTTAATATAGCAGCTACATAGCAGCTTCTGCTTTAGAGATCAGCAAGATTGCAAGTATTCCCTCTTTGGGAGGAAATCCCCTTGCATCACTATTTGTTAACATTTAATCAATTTTCATATAAGCAGGAAGACATTTCCAATACCTTAACTGGATTTTGGCACACATCTGAACTTATCTAGATCAAAACAGACTGTCTCATTGACTGAATGCAGTTTGTGCCTGGGTGAATAACAGGTATACTTATTTCTGAGTTCTGGAGAAAGTTAGCAAAACATCTACATAAAATTTCATTTTGTCATTTCCTGTTGCCTTTGCTCCAGTCATGGTGCACAACTATCTGACTCTTTGTGTCCTCCTACCACTCAGTCCCGTACCTTCTTCCATGCACCCCAATGTGCCTCCTGAACCCCACTCCTGACATGGCCTGCCCTACCTCCATCCTCCCATCCAAGCCTTTCCTTAAAACACCCTTCAGGAAGCCTGTAAACCCAAGTGCCCCCCCACCTCCCTCCCCATAAAACAAGAATTAACTAAACTAGTGATAAGGGAGGGAGGAAAGGGAGGGAGAGAGGAATAAAAGAAAGGGAAGAGGAAACATTCTTTTAAAATAATTGTGGAACTGGTAATATGTATATAAACCATGATGTCTGACGGCCAGGTGAATGGCTACCTGTGATCACTGATAACATTAATGTCTCCTTTACATATAAAGATTCAAATCTGCAAAGTGTGCACATAGCCATTGTACATAACCACGTGATCCTGCCTCTGTTGACTTCACCCTCTTTCTGCTATTTCCTCCTGGGTTTGTTACACCCACTTATTTTGTCTAGTCTTATTTTACGTCCAGATTGTGACTCAGGCTAATATAAGGAATGGAAGGAAGATCTTCCCACCCTCCTGCTCTGGTGCATAAGTGGTCCTTGCATCATGGCTTTAGGGTGGGCATGAGGAGAGGGCAGGAACTGCAAGTCTCAAAATAGTTGGGTGGGATGGAGATGTAGAGTTATGGGGAATAGGTGGAACTATATTTCTACCCATTGCTTTGCGCCAGCCAGTGGAAATGATACTACCTTCTGAAGGCCTGCAATTAGTTACTTCCCCACGGAAGCAAGCCTGGGAGAAGGGAGGGAATTTGGACAGTGAGTAACAATTCCTCCCGAGAGCAACTCCTGGGCCAGTGCAGCAGTGAACTGCCCCTTACAAAAGGATGAGCCTAAAGACTCAATTTAGCCTTTTAAATTGTAAGTTCCCCAGGATAGGAGATGTCTCTTGAAAGGTTTTTGTCCAGCATAATGGATATCCAATGTGCCTGCAGTTTCTGGGTGATACAAACAACAACAACCACATTTGGCTGCTGATTTCATGTTCCCCTGTTCTATATATGCATTGTCTATATTTTAAAATTTCCATCTTCATACTCAGCTGTGAAGCAGCTAGCTCACTGTTTATACCTTGTAAATAGTTTTTAAATACATGAAGTGTTACATATTCATGGTACTGTATAGTCAGTCATTGTTATTAAGTACTGAAAACAAGGTATTTTATTTCAGATTATGTAGAGAAGTAAAATGATGTAAATGAGAAACACTTGGAGACACAATAATGATTTTTTCCTCAGAAGAAGTGCCTCAGGCAGAGAATAAGAGCCCCTGCAACAGCAGGAAATTGATTAAATGAGATATACCCAGATGATCCTGGCAAGTGACCTGCATCCCATGCTGCAGAAGAAAGCAAGCCGCTGCCCCCAAAGTCACTGCCAATCTGACATGTGGGAAAATTCCTTCCTGACCCCACATATAACAAGCAGTTAGACCCTGGGCATGTGAGCTAGAACCAGCTAGCCAAGCACCTGACTGAGATAATGCTCAGTGTCACCTCAGAGCACCAGCTCACCCTGCCCATTGTCTCATCTCCAGCTGTGGCTATCTCTGATGTTTCAAAGGAAGGAGACTTCCATCTGTCTCTAATGGGGAGGGAGAATTTTAAAACTGGTGCAGGGCTTTAAAAGTGTAAAAATAAGAACATACAGAATTTGGGAACATGCCATGTTTCCTTTATCTTCTAATCATTCAGAAACAGAGTTTATAATTTCTTTATTTGGCACCACCACCGTGTTCAGTTCTGCACTGAACAAAGAGATATAAATAACAAACTAGTTAAATGAGTCCCATGTGATGAGAAGGGTCTGTTCAGCTCCCCTGAGCTATGCACCCATCTTTATGCGATACCTCTCAGTTCAGCTAAACTGAGAGGTATTGTATAAAGATGGGCACACAGATCCTAAAAGAGACAACAGTGAAGGGAAAGGAACTCTATCCTGCCTTTCTCCAACACTTTCTCACTCCACCAGAGCCCTGCCGTCTTCCAATATGGCAGACAGCCCCATTTCCACTTATGCTGGGAACTCAGGCAGCTGCAAACCTGCACATGAAATTTGATCATAGGAAAAATGGGGTTAATTTCAAAGCCAAAACTATTGGTTTTTTGGGGGGGGGGCAGAAGGGGGGTGGGGAATGGAATTTACAAACCTATTTCAAACCAGACTTGTAAGGTTTTGGATTATTCTGTTAAGAACATAGCTCCTTCAGCATATGGGAGTCAACAGACCTCAGTGATTGGTGTACGTGTTTCACAATATATTACTTTCAGTATATTTTAATATGGTTCATAAAGAAAATTTAGGGTGAAGTGGCCCATTATTTCAATTTCCTGACCAGATTATCATGTAGTATTTACTTAGTGAGTTGGGCAAGAGGTAGATTTTTATAAAATATCTGCTTTAAAAACAGCCATTCAACAGACTCATATTGAAACCAAATATATTTTTCAAGGATTTTACACACTCACAGCCATAAAATCTAATTGCAGGGATCTTTGTGCATCATGAGTTGTATAGTGTGTAACATGAAGTGAAATAACACCCGGTTTTAAAGCAATATCATTAATGGGTGATAGAGAGGTTGGGGAGGAAGGTGGACAATATGTACTCAAGGAGCTATATTCAGAAAAAGATGGATAGTAAAGGGTCAGTAGTGTTTATGGATGCTGAATTGTCACGATACACATCTTTTTTGTGAAGTTCCCAAGGGAACACCAGTCATTCAAGAACATCAGAGAAGTCTTTAATAAACTAGGTGAGAAATTGTGGTCCCACTAGAGTCAACAGCAAAACTACCATTGACTTCAGTGGGGCTATGATTTCACTCTAGATCTTTAAATCCTGACACCAACACTGTGATACCCGAAACAGAGGCAGGTTAACTGATAGATAAAGGATGTGACCAAGTCTCTGTGACCTGCAATTCTTTAAGGTAACAGCAGAACAATGAGTGTTATGATAATGCTTCAGGTCTCAGGCATCAGGGTATTAGTTATTACAATTAGAGGTTAAGATGGCCCCTCCATAGAAAGAGTACAGAATACATTTTAAAGACTGTTGAATACCCTAATTATTGAAAAGAAAAAGAAAAAAAGGGGGGAAGAAAAGAAAAAAATCAAGAGATGACTCACCCATAATAATAAATCAAAACATATGCTGCAATAGCTTTGAAAATTGACCATACTAACCATGTAAAACAACATGATGCTGAAGGAGTGTCTGTGACCAGAGGCAATTTGACAGGAAGACCAGATTTTTTAATGACAGAGAAAAAAAGAGTAATCTAACAATGAAGAAAGTGGATTTACATAAAGATACAAATAGGAAAGTAAGCCCAATCGTCACCTATCTAGCAAATTAAAAAAAGATCTTAATATCATGCATATCTTATGCTTTTATTCCTTTTTAAAATTTTGACAGTGTCCTCAATTTTTTTGTTTATTTTCAAATATTCAATCATGTTTCCATGTGATTACATGACAAACAGTCTTGGAATATTGCTGATGTGTTTCATTGATCTTTTTGTGTTTTATTTTCTGTGGCAGAACACAACCAAAGTCTGTTCATTTAATAAAATTACTCCCTCTTCAGAAATATGTAGACTATAGCTTTCAGCTTAATTATTTTTTAATATAATGAAAACAAGTTTCTTATGAACAACTGAGGTGTTTCAGGAGTAACAATGGTGGCTCTTATTTTGCCACAATGGAAAGGAATTTTGGCATGCTAATTACAGACTGATATGTAATTAAAATCAACAGAAACTGAGGGGCGGGGGGGAGGGTGTTGGATGAATTAAGGAATCGAGTGAGTAAGAACACATTTGTAAATATATTTTTGCCTTGAAAGAGCAGTGAGTGGAGGAGGAGAAAGTTTTAACCGTGCTTACAAAACATTTGTTCAGATAATTGGCTTTGTGACAATGCAAATGCAGTTATCACCAACTGGAAATATTCTGTAGTTTTATCAACAATAAGAGCACATATTTAACCATTTGAAAACAAGCATTATCACCTTTATAACAATCAAAGAAGGAAGTCAGATAGCCTTGATTTGATTAGAATGAATACATAATTAGGCTTTTATCACTTGAAGATAAAACCCATATGAAAGCTGGGTCAGAGTAGCAGGTAGTCACATTGGTAAAAGGAATCTGCACTTTTTATTCCTAATGTAAAACCAGGGCTTCTTCTAGCCAAAGGTCAAACAAGATGGATTTCCTAGATGGATGAAGAATACGACTCACACCAGCATAGGTTCAAATAAAAAAAGAAAAAGGGTGTAGATTCCCACAGCTCAGAAGCACTGCATAGGTGAGCTATGGAACACACCCAGCTGGTTGTCATATCTTCCAGCAAACTCCCTGTGTAGCCCCACTCTCTAGAAAAAAATAGATGCTTGTTGCCAGTTAGCTTTGGTAACTTGAGTTTCCTCAGAATGCTGATAATCCAAGCTCTGGCATGCTCAAGACAGTTTAACTCTCTACTTGCCAGGCACAGCCCAGGTTCATCTATCCTATCAAAGTCTTTTGCTGAAGATATCAATACAACCAATAAAATTTAAAACCAAAGTCTTAATTTTAGTTATAAATGAAGGAATCAGTGCATTCATAGTATAGTTAAACTGAAGATATTGTTTAAAAGGTTTCATGAGCAAACAAATCCACATCACTATAAAATAAGGGAAATGCTCATAATTACATTTTACAGGGAACAGCAATGTGGTGAGCCCTGATACAGTTCAAGACATTTACTGAGTAAAGTCTCACCTATTGTAAGTGTGAGACAATTGCATCATCCTTTTGTCTGATGCATACAAAATTGCAATACTACCAATTTACAATCCTAAAGAGCAAGTTCTTAAGCACAGAATTGGGAAACACAACTCTCTCCTCCTATAGCTAAATTAGGAAATTCCATTTTGAGCAGAGATGTTCAGCAGAGGCGATGACTTCCCGAGTTTCATGCAACAACAGGGAGGAGAAAAACATATTTGAACAAACAGGAAATTGTGATTGTAAAGCCACAAAAATTAACAGAGGGATTCATGGCCATGTGTACTACCTGAAACGACCTTCAACTAATATTTTGAAATGGACTACGTTTCATGCTGATGATGTCCTTTCAAATATATTTGAAAACACATCAAAACGCATGAAACAATCATAATATTTTTTGTAGCCTGCACAAGAATAACTCTTCCACTTGTGCATATGCATTATAATACAATCATTAATTATCTGAATGCATACTCCTTTTTCCTGCAGGGCCACAGCCTGATTCAGTGTGTAGGTTAGAAAATGAATGGAATAAGCTTGTGTAGTGAATCTGAAATGGTATTTCCACATTCACTAAATAATTTGGATTGTGTGCAGTGAATAAGGAAGACTGAGAAACAAATGAGACAACAATACACAGTACACAGGGCCCTTGCTTCATTCAGTGTACGGGATGCATGGTGGGAAGCATATTAGCCATGGGGCCACAAGTTGAGTAACGAGAATAAATATAAAAAAAACCCACAATCATTCACAGAGTAGTATCCAACTTGCACACTAAATGAAGCAGCGGTCCTACAGCAATCTGAACTTTGGGATTTCCACACTTCTGAGAGCTTCATTCTACAACATTAACATTCTTTAGTTATTATAATGAGGAGTCAAGATACAGTGCCACCAGCACCATCATGAGTATGTACATTAATCAGAAAGTAGTAAGGACAACACTGGAGGCCCATTCATAATTGTCCTTAAATCTTATTGAAGTTAATAAAAACTAAACAGGGAGATTAAATTTCCTCATGCAAACCTCTTTTCTTTAGAGTTGCATAATGTGAGGGCTATGAAATTAACTTTTCTGAAGGACCAGTGGAGATAAATCAGCGGAATAGGAAGAATTAACCTAATATGGATTCCCCATATAACATCAACAAAACAGGCAATCATAGCAATGCTAAGTTAGGCTCCATCATCAGCCCCTTTCTATAAGCAGAAATTCCATGGAATTCTTGCATGCCTATCAGATTCAGATGGATCAGCATTTAGAGGATAAAAGCACAATCCATTTTTAAATCACCATGGCAAATGATTACCAGATTGCCTTCAAATAGTATAATGAAAGTTACCAGTGACCCCATGTAACTGCTGATTATTTACAAGATTAAAACCTACCATTCCACAACTGGTTTGGCAATGCTTTCAAAAACTGCATCTTGTTTTGCCTCCTGATCAAAAATTTTCTGAAATCTGAAAATAATAAACAAATAATCATGCAGTATCTTAAAACACTACTTGATTTATAATTTTTGTTTTTCTGTTTGTAACTAGTCCATGTTTACGTCATTGGGCTTACATAACCTAGTACAATGTTTTCCCTGTAGCCTTAATAACCAGTGTCCTGTTGTGCTATCGTATACAAATAGATTGTAAACAGTAGTGCTTTGACAAGATCTGTACAATAAAACCCTCTGATAAAATGAGGCAATTTAAGGGGGAAAACCTGTATTTTACAGCTATCAAGGGGATCAGTGTTTGCAACTGGCATCACACTGAAAACTGGATAAATTAATTATCCTATAACCAAGCAGCACATATAAACAGTACAGTCAGGCTCTCAATTTTTAGACTACAATGAAATGTAGCAACTAGGAAACATTGTAATCAATAGATGAACATCAAAAAAAAAAATCTAAGCTTCTATCACTTACTATAAGCCTGCAGTTGTTCTGTTTGGCACTATAAGTTTACATAGTTCTTTCTTCACAGAACACATAAAAAACGTGGTCTGGGCCTCCAAGGGTTTACAGTGTACAGTTACTCAGACAAATGCAATACATGGGGAAATATTCAGTGCATGAGGTATGGAGACATAGGTCCCTATCTTGTAAACCTTTATTCAGATGAGTAGTTGTACTGAATTTGTTTAATCTTAATGACACTGCGCACAGAAGTATAGAATTGCAGGATCAGGCCCATAGTTGGTGAGATGACCAGTGTAGGAAGTCTTCACCAAAAAATAGTGAGTTTTAGGGAGGAAAGAGAAAGTATTTGGCATGTAGCATTCCTTTTGTATGTATGGCTTTATGATAAAAGATTAAAAACAAAGAGCATTTCCTTAAGGATCACAATGCTCAGTATTTCTCAGAATTCATTTTCACAGACTCCCATAAGAACAATAAAGACACCGAAAATGTCAGCATCCATTAAGCTGACATGGGCATCTGCAACCTAAACTGGTGTTGCATAGAGCCTGTCCAGTGACATCAGCATGAGTTACAGATGTTTGTTTGGAGTCCTACTCTACAGCAGATTTTAGATTTTCTTCAGCATCAAATTTCAATTGATATGAAATTCCATACAAAATGTTGCATCCAAATTTTCCATACAAAGGATGCTATCAAGTAATTGGTTTTATTTCTCATCATTTGTAATATCTTCTTACAAATGTATAAATGTTTTTTCTAAGATGATAGTTTCCCTTTTCATTTGACAAACTATAATTTTCTTCACTGTGTTCTGATTAGGCCTGAAATCAAAAAATTCCAGTTAGAAAGTGCTTTTTGTCAACAAATCTTTGGCTAAAGTCACTATCCACCCTATGCTGGCTCATTAGCTTCTGCAGGAGCATAAGGTCCCTCCCTCACTCTGGCCTTGTCTACACTAAAACTTTATAGCCAGCTGCTTGGGTGCAGGCCTGTAAACAGGAGTCAGGCATTTTTACCACAATGTCATGTAATAGTTTGATGAAGCATACAAGTTCAGCTATTAAACTTTTCTAGTTTTATCATGTCTTGCCCTGAAATCATGATAGAGAACAATGTACTGTAGCACTGAAAGATTCCTCTTGTTAAAAAGTCTTTTTAAAAATCTTACTAAATATACCAAAACTGTATTGTGTGGATCAGAGATTAATAAGAAACTTTTACTGACTCTCCACGGGACTGGCACACTGAATCTAGTGGCTGATCCTTACATAATTATCTTCTCTGTAGGCAATGGTGATACTGAGTATAGAAAATGGACTCTCTTTAACAGGAGGAAAAATAATAAGCTGGGCTATAACACAGATCTGGTAATGTTGAAAGTGATCTTAGTATAAATTGCATGAGGAAAAAATCAGAACAAAATAAACTTACTTAAACTTGTAGCTTTCTCGTTTATTATTGACAAATCCATCTGCCAAGTCACGTGGTACAATAATCTCTAAACTGGAGGCTGATTTCTCATCTTCACCAACTGAATAAATCTGCAAAACAAAATTACTTCAGCAATAGAACAGTGGTTTGTACCATGGCTCTATCATCTTGATGTGTTTAACTGCATGATCTCATTAAGATCATATACAGGAATGCAGACTAATCACAATTCCATGGTGACAAAAAGGAGAAAGCCCAGTTTGCCCTCCTTCAAAAATATAGCCCTTGCCATTTGAGCTCCAGAGGATTCTGCATTACACAGTAGACAACTGTCTCTTTCACCCACCCACCCCAAAATAAGATTTCAAAATATCTAAATGCAGTTAGACACCAAATCCCTTGACAGAATTTGCTTAATAAAACCACTTTCAAATATCTGACCAAAGATTTATTTAAAAAAAGAAAAGAAAACCTGAAGAAGTGTTTATTGTGTGAGACTAATAAGGCACTCATCAGGTAGTTTTTGGACCACAATTTAAGGAGCTTGGGGTTTATGGGGGGGGGCGTTGTTTTTTACATACCATTTATGAAAATGTTTTCCTTAAACTTTTTATTTTTCATTTCAATGAAGGTGAAGTATTTCAACTCAAGCATTCACTTCCAATATCCACAATGATGATTTCATTAAACAAGCTTCCTGTAAGCATGTAGAAAATCAGCTCCTTGCCCCCAAAGGTCACCAGCTTTACTAGAGCATAATTTCGTGTTTTAAAGGTCCCTTTAACACTCAATGTCTAGGGCTTTCTACTCTGCACTGGGCCACTTAAAATCATCCCGGCGCTGCAACAAGTCCTGCCCTTCGCTACACGGGCAACCAGCCTCATAAACGAGGAATCATGACAGGGACCCTCAAACAGCTCCTATCAACCCCCGCCCCACGGGCTGCCCCCTGCCCCAGGCACCCCGCTCCACCCCGGGCTGCACCACGCCACCATGTGCTTCCCAGGTTGGCTGCAGCCCGGCTACTTTCCCCGCGGGCACGTACCCCCGCCTGCTGCCGCCTGGCCAGGGGCTTCACCCGGGCATAGATCTGGATCGTTTGCTTCACCATCTCTCCGCTCATCAAGGGGGGAGGGGGAGACTCGGCCCTGCCATAGCAACGGTAACCAAGGAACACTACCCAGCATGCTCTACGCCGGGGGGGGGGCGAGAGGGGGCGGTGCCGGCGCAGCGAGCTACGTATGCGCATGCCGGAGAGGCTGCCTGGCGCCTGCGTGTGATTTCGCCCGACTTCCCCTGCTCCAATCAGCGAGTGGCGTTAATTCTCTGGGGCGCCTACCCGGCCCCCCCTGCGGAACGCGGTGGTGCCCCGCGCGCTCCTTGACTCGTACAGAGGCGGTGAGCTGCCCCGCCCCCGCTTTGGTCGTGCAGGGGGCGCCGAGTCCCGCCTCACCGGCACCGCAGAGTTGAATGTAAACGTTCCCGCTGCTCCTGGCGTAAGAGTGGCCATGCCCTGTGTGCGAGAGCGGGAGTCCCATGGCGTTTGGCGGTTGCCTTACAGCCCCAGCGCCTGCGATCATGTAGCTACATGAGACTTTGCGTGAAAAAAAGGTTTCTAGCCCTCATGGCAGAGAGAAGCTGAACCACCAATCAGACAAACGAGACATACCGTGTATTTATTTAAAATAAGTCTCACGCTATTTAAATGGATTTCATTATTTTGGGAAACAGACTCAAGTTTTTTTAATCTTAGCGTGGGTAACCCTACAATTAATACTGTATCTTGAGGGAAAAATTGTCAGGTACAGGAACACTGATGCATGGACTGAAGACGTTCTTGTCAACTGCTGGAAATGGCCCACCTTGATTATCACTACAAAAGGTCCCCCCCCCCCCCCGCTGGTAATAGCTCACCTTGCCTGATCGCTCTGGTTACAGTGTGTATGGTAACACCCATTGTTTCATGTTCTCTATGTATATAAATCTCCCCACTGTATTTTCCACTGAATGCATCCAATGAAGTGAGCTGTGGCTCACCAAAGCTCATGCTCAAATAAATTTGTAAGTCTCAAAGGTGCCACAAGTACTCCTTTTCTTTTTGCAAATACAGACTAACACGGCTGCTACTCTGAAACATGGACTGAAGAGTGTGTGGAGGATCGGAAAGAGCAATGATAAATTACAGCAAATTGGGTTAGGGCAGGTCTAACGGTGTGGCACACAGGATTCCACTTTAGATCTGGTCATGTTTACTGTATTCACTAACAGGCTGTGAAGAGGAAGGAAGCAGTATGCTTCAATAATTATAGCTGCAGCTGATATGAAAGTACAAAATGCCACTAACACCTGTAAAGATGGAGCAACAACATAAAAGGGAGAGAGATTAGAAATGTGGTCAGGTAATAAGAATGGATGTAGAATCATACAAGTAATCTCAAATACACTCAAGAGAAAGAAAGCATTACTGCTTTCTTCGGGAAAACAGCAAATTAGATGAGTTTACAGCGAAATAAGGCAACAAACAGCATCAACACAAAGGCGGAGAATATATTATTGCCCTTATATAAATCCATGGTACGCCCACATCTTGAATACTGCATACAGATGTGGTCCCCTCATCTCAAAAAAGATATACTGGCATTAGAAAAGGTTCAGAAAAGGGCAACTAAAATTACTAGGGGTTTGGAACGGGTCCCATATGAGGAGAGATTAAAGAGGCTAGGACTTTTCATCTTGGAAAAGAGGAGACTAAGGGGGGATATGATAGCAGTATATACAATCATGAGTGGTGTGGAGAAAGTGAATAAGGAAAAGTTACTTACTTATTCCCATAATATAAGAACTAGGGGCCACCAAATGAAATTAATGGGTATCAGGTTTAAAACCAATAAAAGGAAGTTCTTTTTCACTCAGCACACAGTCAACCTGTGGAACTCCTTGCCTGAGGAGGTTGTGAAGGCTAGGACTATAACAGGGTTTAAAAGAGAACTGGATAAATTCATGGAGATTAAGTCCATTAATGGCTATTAGCCAGGATGGGTAAGGAATGGTGTCCCTAGCCCCTGTTTGTCAGAGGGTGGAGATGGATGGCAGGAGAGATCACGAGATCATTACTTGTTAGGTTCACTCCCTCTGGGGCACCTGGCATTGGCCGCCGTCGGTAGATAGGATACTGGGCTGGATGGACCTTTGGTCTGACCCAGTATTGCCATTCTTATGTTATGTTCTTATGTTAATTGTAGGTTGTATATGTGTAAGTATTACAGGGATAGAACTAATCTGAGAAAATTGAAGAGATAATGAGCTATGATAAGTGGGAAGTTTTGTGTCTACATGATGATATTGTGCGGCATGCGCATATCACTATGGCTATTTAAAAAGTCTCATCTCATAGAAGCAGGTAGGGTAGAACTCAAGATCTTTCTGATCCAAGACTACAGACTCCTATGATTGAAGCTAAAAGAGAATTCCCTTTAACTATTAGTAGTATCTGGCCAATTACATACAAATGAGCAGTTCCAATTTTACCCATTGGAGCACAGTAGCACATCTCTTGACCGAAGGTTTTTTTATAGTGTGACCATCACCATACTATCTAAGTGCTTCCTAAGTATGTTTAACTCTCATGGTGAAGTTCTTAATGGACTTTTCTACATTGCTCCCTTCCATCGTAAAGGAGGAATTTGAATTAAATATACACACTGTAGCCATTTTGTTACATTATTTTATTCCTCAACACATAATTCTTACTTGTACTATACAGGATCTCTTTAAAGAAAAAAGAAACTTGCTCTTAATTTAGACTGTCCATGTTTGATGAAACTGACCATTGAAATTACTGTATACAGTGGTGTTGGAGCTCTGTTGGTCCCAGGATATTAGAGAGACAAGGTGGGTGAAGTAATATCTTTTATTGGACCAACTTTTGTTGGTGAGAGAGACCAGATTTTGAGTTTACACAGAGCTCTTCTCCAGGTCTGGGAAAACCTTGTCTCTCTAATTCAAATTACTGAACTGAAACATCAAAAATGTTTGCCTTGAAAATAGTAATCTCAAATAGGACTCACATTCCCTCTTTATCTTTATGACAGATTTTATATTGATATCTGCTGTAGGTGGTTTGACTAGGCAGATGGTGTCTGTTGTGATATAATATGTAACAGATCTAGCAACCATCATTCATAGATTCCAAGGCCAGAAGGGACTATTGTGATCATCCATCTGACCTCTTGTATAACACAGGGTATAGAACTTCCCCAAAATAATTCCTAGAGTAGATCTTTTAGAAAAACATGTAGTCCTGGATTTTAAAATTGTCAGTAAAACTGGCACACCCCAGAAGACCCTTTGAAGACTGTGTGTGTGTCGGGGGGGAGGCATAGTGGTATGTATGATGTGTATCCACAGTATCTGGATAGAGAAACAGCCACACAGCTAAATTCAGACAGTGCTCACAAGGGAAAACTAACTCATGGAGGAAGACTATGAAGCCCTCACCATATTGCCTACTGGTTTAGGTCATTTAAATGACTTTGTTCTAAGTCAGGTATCTTTTCCCCTTACTTTCAAAGCATCATTCTCGTTTCTCTTGTGCTTAGAAACAGGCATTCCTCATGACAACATTACCTGATTCAAGAAGCCTTAGTCGCAATTTTATGATTGGATATTTTTCAAAAGATATGCTGTAGCTCAACCAGAAATGACCCACTTGTAGGAATTGCTGGGCAAAATTCTATGGCTAGTATTATTCAGATCAGACTAGATAATCATAGTGGTCCCTCCTGACCTTAAAATCTATGATTCTCCACTTCCTTGTACTCTTCTATCCTCACAAACACTTGTGGAAATTTTTAACAGCTCAGACTGATAGCATTTTACACTCACTTTGCATGATGTACCTCACAACCCAAAGGTTCAAGGCAATGGAGAATCAGGCCCTCTTTTGGTAAATAGAACCATGGCACAGATCCATATTATTTAAGTTTTTTGTAACTTTTGAGAAGCTAACATTCATGAACAAAGAACCTTGAAGGTTAGCAGTGTTTCTCAACCTTTTTAATACCAGGGACCGCTTGCTGTCTTCCTAAGCTGTGTCAGGGAGATCTCAGGGACTGGCGCTGGTCCATGAACTAGTCATTGAAAAACACTGAGTTAGAGGACACCCACCTTTTGCGGTTTAGCATCTCCCAAGAGCTCCATGGCCTGGAAACACTTTGGCAGAGAAGTACACATGTTTGTAGGAGCAGTAAACTTCCTCAAGCACTAGCCCTGGACCAGTAAGCTGAAATCTATTTCTTCTCGCAATGTTCCTTTGAAAGGAGTTGTGCATAGGGTCAGATGGGACACCTGTAATCGTAAACAGTATGTTGAAGAAGCAGCCCACTATCAAAACCATTTTAAACACCCCCTTAGGAAAAAACAAAACTCTTATTTCTAAGAATAAAATTTGTACATAGCATCATGTTTATGTGTAGCACATTATTGAGACTAAATGTACATTCCCTGTGTAAAACGGTTTCGGTCTAAGCTGAGTCCAAAAAGCTAAAACTGTGGAATAGGACACATCAGGCAACAGGGGATTGGGGGCAAGAGAGGAGAAATAAATTCCTTTTACAACTGCATCATCAAGTGATAAAAAATGGGTTAGATTCTCCCTTAAATTACATGCGTACAACCTCATTGACTTCAATAAAAGTGCATAGATGCACATGAGGATAGAACTGGTCCTGTATCTTTAATAGCTAGTTAAAGGAATCCCTTTCTTTGAAGTTGCAAAAGTGGGTCTCAGAGTAAAGAAGCAACAGACACTCCTGTCTCCTTCATTAGAGGAAAAAAGGCTGTTATAGTGTCTAACCCAGCCTCCTGAAAAAGCTCTTAGAATACACTACTTGATATAACCCTCCCCCAGTAGCTTTTATCCTCTCAGTGAGAAATTATCCCCAGGTGGAACCTCATTTTTTTCATTGTAGAAGAGCAAGGTGCCTGTTCAGGGGGAGGAAATAACCCTTTCACTTTCCCCATTGAGCTGAGTCTGCTCGCCTCATCATGCTACCAATTTATCATATCAGTGGCAGGATTCACCAGACTTGAATTCAATGGAGAACTTAAAAATATCTGCAACTATATGTGCAATTTTGGGGTGGGAACAGCAGATTTTCACCCTTTAAGATGACATGAGGCAGAATGTGAAAAAGAGACAACTGTGACGAGTCTGCTGAGCAGCAGATTCACTACTTTTCTCCCTCTACCACTACAAGGTCATAGGTCAACAAGAGTGGGGAAGAATAGATCCAGCCCTCAGTCCTGGACAAGAAGATGAGGGGATTGGAATGGAAACCCACAGTCTGTCGAAAGAAGTGATCTGACCCTCTGGTGATGCAATAGGAGGAAGCAGAATTAGAGTTGGAAGAGGAGCCTGCTGCTAGATACAGGTGCACAAAGCCTGTGGGGAAACTGCAGGGACTCTGAGGTGGGGCTTACGCCCTAATTGTGACTATATGAAAAGAAGCTTTTTCAGCATCAGGATGACAATGTAGAGAGTTCTAATGAGCCAACAGACTATGGAACTGAATCTTGCCCAGGGGAACCTTTAGGTGATACCTAATTTTCCTCAAAATAATTTTCCTCAGCTAGCTGCAGCACCCTAGACAGTAGGCCCAAGAAGCCCTAGCTCTCCTGTGGACTGACCCTAACTTCGTGTGTAGGGGAATTTAGGGCTTTCTTTCTGTAGTAAATCATCCTTTTGTTTGAGGTATGTGCCGGACTTCTTCTTTGGGAATGTACCACATAACTAAGCCTAGTAGGTGAAGAGCCTTCAGCTCTTGCTTATGAGTTTGGGTACACCTACCATACTATCAGCTACTGTTTTTGAAAAAGTTCACTCCATCAGATGAGGATATTATAGAGTTGCAGCTTATATGTAAGTTCCAATTTCTGGTAATTTTATGTTAAAAATTGCCCAGAGAATTTTGAACGAGCAGTTTAAATATTATAACTAATCATCCCTTTGGCTCCTCTATTTTTCATCTGATTAAAAAGTAATCTGGATCACAATATATAATGGAAACTGGAAGTTCAGGGATGATATTCCATGGTGTCACCTAGCAACCTAATGTGCCTCCAAATAAACAGCCTTGTAAGTTTCAGAGTAGCCCAAACTTTTATTTTTATTTTTTTTTAAGTTTTACATTTCATAGGCTTTACTTATTCTTGGCAGCTACCGTGACTCTTTGGCTGGGATGATGATTAGAAGCTAGAACACTAAAATCTTTCCATGGATCAGAAGGATGGATGCAGGGCCAAAGCTCTTCTGTCAAAGACTGAATTTGTCTCATCATCCAACTCCTGGGAAACCTGGTGCTATTTGTGGGTCTTCCACATGGCCAGACAACTTCTTGTCCCTTTTTAAATGAACAGTATTTAAAATATGAAACTTGGCCTTTGGATTAAAGTTCAACTGCAACAAGTTTAGCATCTGATACAAACTCTATCAGGGACTACAATCTGTATTTGTAGAACAGACTTGAAAATTTGGGGGTGGGAGCAGGTGGAGGGTGAAGTAGTACACATACTCTACACAAATTCCACTCATAATCCCAACCTCCACTCACCATCCCAGAATATTTAGGTGTTTTAGCCTAAATGTTCATCAGTGAAATAGTTAACAGCATTGACATTTAAATTGTCAATAGCAGAGTCTGGTATTAAGAGCCCACTGAGAGGAAATGGGATAATCCACCCCCCTTGTCAAACTATTGTTACATGCTGTCTCTTTGAAGACAAAGCTACATCCCTGCTCCTGTAATGGTTAAACTTGGCAAGTATCTTGAAATATCCCTCCTCTTTTGTCCATTCCATGTCATTCTTACCAAACACATTTATATTTTTCTAAAAATTTATGTATTGTTAGACAAAGCCAAGAATGGGAAAATCTTAAAATACTCTCCTAAGTGCTTTTTTATTTTTATTCATTTTGGAATTTTTATAAAATAAATGAAAAACACATGAAATAATATGGAGCAAAATAAGGGACTCCTAGGACTCTGCTTCAGCAGCCAATACATTTTTGGCTGAAGAATTTTTTTTTTCTAAATGATCAACTGAGTCCCTTGTTGGAAACTACATTGATAGTAGGCTTAGATTAACACACTTTTACTGCAGTGCTGATGGTATCTGTATTGATTCCTCAACTCAAGCTCTCTACCCCATGCACATTTTTAACAGTGGTTCTCAGCTATTTCCTAATGGGGACCAATTTCTAAAATCAATATCTCTTCGTGAACCTTCCCATTCCAATCCCCAGTCCTGAACCTTCTCCTTCCTTGGGACAACTCTAGTGTGGGGTGACCCTGGGCAGTAAAGGCTATATTTGTCAGTCTGAGAACCAAAGAGACCCGCACGTTTCTGTCTGTGTCCAGTGGCCTCAATAAATAATCCATTTTATATTCATTACAAGACAAATCTGTCTCTTCTCTTCCATGAAAAAGACAATCTATCAGTCTCAGCAAAGGACTGAGGAATGTTATTATTCTGTATTTATTATTTTGAATATTATAGCATCTAGGAGCCCTAGGTGGTGGTGGTGTTCACAGTGATCAAGAAAGGAGGTAGTGGAGAGTGCCTGGTGGAGAGAAGATTAGGAACTCTGTTTTAGCCATGTTGTGCTTGAGCTGATGGCTAGACATCCACAGGGATATGTTAGAGAGAGAGCTTGAGATTGTAGTTTGGACAGAAGGAGGCAGCTTTGGAGTAGAGAGGTAGATTGGTGAGTCATCAACATACAGACAGTAGTTGAATTTTAGTTTGTCAATGAGATTATCCAGAGATAAGGTGTAAAAGGAGACGAGATAGGGGACCACCACAGAAAGTTAGAGGAGTATGAGGAGGATCCTCCAAAGGACACGCTGAAGGAGCGATTAAAGAGATGGGAGAATCAGGAGAGGACAGAATCATGGAAGCCAAGGGAGGACAAAATTTCAGGAAGAAGAGCATGATCAATGGTGTCAAAGGCAGTGGACAGGTCAAGGAGGGTGAGGATGGAGCACTAGTTCTGAACTTTGTCTAAGAAAAGGTCATTTGCGATGTAGCCTATAGATAAGAAATAGGCATAAATTGAGGCAGTAATGCAATGAGCCTACAAGCTTCAACATCTGTAAAACAATAGCTTAGCTAAACTAATCAAGGTATAAGACCCCCAAAACCTTAGCATAAGTAGTTAATCAGGAGTAATTCTAGATAATAAGGTATCACAAAAGAGAAAGTTGTAATAACTGAACTGCTGACAGGACACCACAAGATGCTAGATGATACCAGCTTGTGATATTTTAAAGTTAGGAACATCTGTAGATGTCAGACCACAAGAATATCATGGTAACTGATTAACATATATGCTAATAAAGATGGAGGTAAATAGATTCATAGATTCATAGATATTTAGGTCAGAAGGGACCATTATGATCATCTAGTCTGACCTCCTGCACAACGCAGACCACAGAATTTCACCCACCACTCCTACAAAAAAAACCTCACACCTATATCTGTGCTATTGAAGTCCTCAAATTATAGTTTAAAGACCTCAAGGAGCAGAGAATCCTCCAGCAAGTGACCCGTGCCCCATGCTACAGAGGAAGGCGAAAAACCTCCAGGGCCTCTTCCAATCTGCCCTGGAGGAAAATTCCTTCCCGACCCCAAATATGGCGATCAGCTAAACCCTGAGCATATGGGCAAGATTCATCAGCCAGATACTACAGAAAATTCTTTCCCAGGTAACTTGGATCTTACCCCATCTAAAACCCATCACAGGCCATTGGGCCTATTTACCATGAATATTTAATTACCAAAACCATGTTATCCCATCATACCATCTCCTCCATAAACTTATCGAGTTTAATCTTAAAGCAAGATAGATCTTTTGCCCCCACTACTTCCCTCGGAAGGCTATTCCAAAACTTCACTCCTCTGATGGTTAGAAACCTTCGTCTAATTTCTAATCTAAATTTCCTAGTGGCCAGTTTATATCCATTTGTTCTTGTGTCCACATTGGTACTGAGTTTAAATAATTCCTCTCCCTCTCTGGTATTTATCCCTCTGATATATTTATAGAGAGCAATCATATCTCCCCTCAGCCTTCTTTTAGTTAGGCTAAACAAGCCAAGCTCCCTGAGTCTCCTTTCATAAGACAAGTTTTCCATTCCTCGGATCATCCTAGTAGCCCTTCTCTGTACCTGTTCCAGTTTGAATTCATCCTTCTTAAACATGGGAGACCAGAACTGCACACAGTACTCCAGGTGAGGTCTCACCAGTGCCTTATATAACGGTACTAAAACCTCCTTATCCCTACTGGAAATACCTCTCCTGATGCATCCCAAGACGACATTAGCTTTTTTCACAGCCATATCACATTGGCAGCTCATAGTCATCCTATGATCAACCAATACTCCAAGGTCCTTTTCCTCCTCCGTTACTTCTAGTTGATGCGTCCCTAGCTTATAACTAAAATTCTTGTTATTAATCCCTAAATGCATGACCTTACACTTCTCACTATTAAATTTCATCCTATTCCTATTACTCCAGTTTACAAGGTCATCCAGATCCTCCTGTAGGGTTTCCCTGTCCTTCTCTAAATTAGCAATACCTCCCAGCTTTGTATCATCTGCAAACTTTAGTAGCACACTCCCACTTTTTGTGCCCAGGTCAGTAATAAAAAGATTAAATAAGATTGGTCCCAAAACCGATCCCTGAGGAACTCCACTGGTAACCTCCCTCCAACTTGACAGTTCACCTTTCAGTAGGACCCGTTGTAGTCTCCCCTTTAACCAATTCCCTATCCACCTTTCAATATTCCTATTGATGCCCATCTTATCCAATTTAACTAATAATTCCCCATGTGGCACCGTATCAAACGCCTTACTAAAATCTAAGTAAATTAGATCCACTGCGTTTCCTTTATCTAAAAAATCTGTTACTTTCTCAAAGAAGGAGATCAGGTTGGTTTGGCACGATCTACCTTTTGTAAAACCATGTTGTATTTTGTCCCATTTACCATTGACTTCAATGTCCTTAACTACCTTCTCCTTCAAAATAGACTGGTAATGTCTGGGAGAAGGGCACCCCAATATTAGTAGGGTTAGGAAATATAAATAAGGAAAAGGACATGAAACCCTCTACTGAATATGCAGTAAGCATAGTTGTATCAATATAACACATTATAAAAGCTGTATCCCTGCCTGTTTGCTTTGGAAGTTGTAGTTGATGGGAGATGCCAGGATGACAACCACTGGTGATGGTGACAAGTAAGATGATGATGATGGATAATGACTAACACTTCAGATTATTCTGTAAGGGATGTTGCAAGTATACAGATGCTCAGGTGCACATTTTGAATTATCTTTATCTGCCTTGCTGGTTTGGAGTGTTTATAACTTTGTTAATTATTAATAAAACTATTACAAGCATAGAAGGTTTTTCCGAAGTCTGAGTGTTGCAACCATGCAGGTTGGGGTTCCCAACTTAACAGTAATTCTAATATTCCTGGGCTTGATCTTAGGACAAGAACCTATCAAAACTCAGAGCATTAACTGGAAATTCTTAAGTAATCAATACAATTAATACTTTAAGACTTTAGCGAGAGTGGTTTCAGTGGAGTGAAAGTGGGGGAAGCCAGACTGGAGAGGGTCTAGGATGGAATTGGAGGAGAATTCCAGCCAGCAGTTGTAGACAGTGCATTCAATGAGCTTAGAGATGAAAAGGAGAAGGCCTGGTTGCTGGAGAAGCAAAAGATGGGAGAGACTAGAGCTAGTTTGTATTATAAGGGGAACGAGCCAGAGGAGAGTGAGTGGGTAAGGAAAAAGAGTAAGGGAGAGGATTGAGAGTGGGTGCAAGGGAGTTCAAGAGATGGGATGGGGTCCAGTAGGGCAAGTGAAAGTGTTAGATGAGAGCAGATAAGAAACTTCTGCATCTGTGACAGTGGAGGAGGAGAGAGTTGTAGGAGGGGAAGGGAAGGCACAGAGGGGCAGAGGAAGGTCACATATTTTGCCAGTTTTCTCTTGGAAGAACTTGGTGAGATGCTGTGCTGGGAAAAACGTGGAGGGAGGAAGAGGGGAGGGTTTGAGTCAAAGGCAGCTGGGATAGTGAGCACGGGATTCAATTAAGTTGAAGAAGCAAAGTTGTTGCACTAAGAAGATGGCAGAACTGAAGGAGCAGATATTCAGAAATGTCCCTGCTATAAGAACACAATTGAACCTACAGAGAGATATGCACCCCACTTAAAATTTGACCTAGAGCATCAGTTGCAATGAAAACATGAGTATACATGTATGCTTGTTGGGGCCATTGCATGGATTTAATAATAGCTCCTTGTGCATCTCTAGTACCTTCCATCCAGGATGTCAAACATTAACAAATTAGCCTCACAGAGGGTGCTTACCTCATTGCAAAGAGGAGGAAATGGAGGTATTCTGGGGGGGAACTGGGTTTTCCTAAGCCAGAGTGTTGCTTTAATTTATTTCATAATTCTGTGAGTGTGTATGATACATACATTTTGTTACTGAAGCACACAGAGTCTTAATGGCTCCTGAAAATAATTCTTACCATACTCTAAAACAGACCTAGGGGAACATCAGCATAAAAGAAATGTGCAAATTAGAAACGTTCTCAGACTCTTTGAAACAAAATAGAAGACTTTTTATTAAGGCATTTTCCAACAGTGTTTATGCAATCTAATTTTTTTAATGAGGCTACATATTTTAAAATAATGAGGAAAAAAGAATTAGGTTTTCAGATTTGTTTATTTGGCAGCTTCCAACTTTTCGTTTAAAATAAACCAACTAATGTAGCTCATTCAGGCCCCAAGTGCCAAGTATATTTGGTGCTGAGTGATTTTGTCATATGCTAGTACTTGTGTGCCCAGTCTGGTAGTTGAGAAATCCTATAAATGGGTAACAGTTGATAGTCAGCGGCTGCAGACATCATTTGCTTGCCACTGTGCAGAGGCAGACTTTCTGTCTGATTCACCAGTGGTAAAAAAGACTTCTTTAAAAAAATATTCATTTATTTACCTAACTTTGACTTTGCATGTCTATCCTGACCACTAACTTTCCTTCAGAAAGACAGCAGGAGGGTGCCCAACTGGGCACCCAATCCCTGCTAAGAACTCTTACTCCTGGGGGCATTCTGCACCAAAAAATTAAAAATTCTGTGCTAAAAAATTAAAAATTATGCACACAATATTTTAAAATTCTGCAAAATTCAGCAAATTTTATTTGTCAAAATAACAGTACTTAATCACACCAGTTTCAATTATTTTGGTAATTTATTTCAAAATACCTGTCAGCAAGTATGCCTGTAACAATACAGACACAGACAAAAATTCCCCCTGGAGTAGAGAGTTAAAGAAACCCCTATGACAACTCAGTTCCTGTTTCTCTGCCCGCTTCTTGCCCCCCAGAGTCCAGCTGTGGGGCTCCCCCCAGCCAATACACCCTAACCCCCTTGTCCCCAGAGCCCCACCTCAGGGCCCCCCCAATCCAGATACCCACATCGTGTCGTCCCCCCCTGTGCCCAACTGCAGGCCCCCCCTTGCCCAGGCACTCCTTCCCCAGAGCCCAGGGATCCAGAGGCAGAAACAGCCTGATGCTTGTTCCCAGGCTTGCACGGAGTTTCCTGCGTGCCACCCTCTCCTACCCTCAGGGCATGCCGGGAACTACATCTGCCAGGAACCCTCTAGCTCCCCCTCCTTCCCTCCAGAAGTGTCATCTGTGTGCAAGCTGGGCTCTGCTGAGTCCAGTGGCCCCTAGTGGTGGCTAGGAGCACTGCAGCCCATTTCTGTGGGGGAAAGGAAATTCTGCACACACAACATTAATTTCTGCAAAATTCTGCATTGCACAGTGGCACAGAATTCCCCCCAGGAGGAAACTCTGTTTGTTGTCCAGGGTGCTTATACTGTATATGAGTCATTAGGCCAAGGGTTGTAAAGGTATTTTGTAATGCTGCGTTCAGCGTTGCAACACTTTACTGCTTTAGGAGCCTAAAGCTCATTTTCAAAAGGGATTTGCGTACTTGAAAAGAAGAGAGATGTAGGTTCCTAAATGAATTCGGCATTGTGATGCTGAGCACAGCAAAACCTAAATACCTTTAAAAAACTGGGCTTTAGTGCATTCATTCTAAATACTATCACTGATTTAGTATTTAATATAATATAACTGATCACATATTTAATAATGACCTGTGCTTACATAGTATCTCTTTTCAAGTATCCCAAAGCACTTTCCAAATTGGTCAGTTTTAGCCCTGGTATAAGTGGAATTACATCCCTTCCATTTTAGGGCTGAATTTGGCTCACTAGGCTTTGAAGAATCCCAGTGAAGTACATTAGGTATGTATTGTTATAGCTACATATTTGATATATGAGTAAACTGAAGAATGCAGAGGTGAAGTAACTTGCTCAAGACCGCTTGACATCTTAATAGTAGAGTGGTGAGCAGAACACACAAACACTCCCTCCCAGTGCTTTATCAGGGTTTCCTTACCTGGGGAAGTGGCACTGTTAGGGCAGTGAACCGGAAGACTGAGGAGTGACTGGGTCATGGCACTGGGCCTGAGGACTGCTGGATGCCCCTTGAAGAGAAGAGACTTTGAAGGACTCTACCCTGGAAAGGGAAACCACTGAGTGACCTGGCCAGAGGGCAGAGTCACAACGAGGCTGCAGCAGCTCCTGGAGTGAAAGAAAGGTTATAGACTGAGACAGCGAGACAGAGTACAACTGCAGGGAAGGGCATCCTCCGTGCAGAGCCAATCCCCTGGAACTGCCAGGAGGAAGCGCTGTCCAGCAATGAGTAGAACACCCCATCACATGCCCTTTTGTTAATGTTGAACATAAATGTTCTCCGTAAATACAAATATGTAGAGTAGGGTTTTATGCTTTTTTACATGGTATATTGCACGAGTGTAGTAGGCAATGTCACCTTAAAGAGAATGATCACTTCTATAATCCTCTTTTTAGGTGAATTATATGCATAGTTGAACAAAACAAAATGTTATACAGCAAACATTCCTGAAGTCACAGTGTTTAAGTGGATCTCTTTTCTTTTGAATAGATGCATTTAGTAATAGATACATGTGGTTGTACTAATGTCAGCTTTCTATATAGAGGAAACCTGCACCAGTGTCACTGATATAGTTAAACGCATGTGAATCCCAGTGTGGACATTCTTACTTTGGTTTAAGAGTGGCTTTTTCTGGCGTAGCTCAAGTTAATTAGGAATAAGTTAAACTGGCTTAAACTTATTGGTTTCAATTATTGTTATTGTTGTTGCCTGATTCTTAATGATTTTTCTCCTGCAGTTGGGTCACCTTTGCACACCCTGATTTCTGGGGAGAACACTTTCCAGGTCCTGGCATAAGTTACAGCACCCTCACGGCTGCTCTAATTTACATTCTGCTCCCCAAGGTCCCTGGGAATTAGAGAACACCTGTGTAGAGAATAATTAGAGATGATGTCCCCATCATCAAATAAAGACATTCTCTTTCTGGTCCCTCTGACCAAGCAGTGGGAAAGCAAAGAAGTCAGATAATACAGAACAGGTGCAAAGGAGAAGAGTCATTAGCATACTGGTGGTACTACAGCCCAAAGTACCTTTGCAATTTCCCTTAGCAGTGTCATATACACTTTGAGGGTGATGACTGACTGAGTAGGACCCTGTGGGAATTGACAAGAGAGGATCCGTGGTGTGGTTGAACAGCTGCTCACGATCACGCTCTGAGATTTCTACAGAGAGGAGGGAATAGAGCCACTGAAGAACAAACATCAACATATGTCCAGTGTGCCCTGGCCCAAAACTGTATGGGAGTATCCCCCTTTCCTCTGCCAGAGAGGAGGCAGCTAGAGACTGAAGCCAGCAGAGCAACTGCAGAAGTACCTTAAGCAAGGGCTGATACTGATTATATTTTCTACCGTTTTGACTGTGCTGTCTCTGCCCTGTGCTGATAGTCTGTTTTCTCCGACCATCTCCCATCCTCATCACACAGACTGTTCACCTCGGCCTCATCCTGCTCCTACACCTCCTGACTTCCATCCCTTCCCTTTCTCCTCTGCTCTCTCCCTCTCACCCTTCTCCCTTCCTTTGTCTTACTATTTAGCTAATCCCGCCCCCTACTAAATCCAACTAAAATAAATAAATAAAAATAATGGAACTAACAGATTTGTTGGTCACCAGTCATATTGATTACTGTGCCCTTTGCCCTTCCTGTTGTCTTGTCTATTTATACTAAGCTCTTTAGTACAGTGCCAAGGACAATGGGACCTTGATCTTAGGATCTTAGAATCTTAGAACCATGATTCGGCATGGCTGGTCCCTGTCACTACTCTAATAAACAATGGCTTGTGAAGTAGCCAGGGATAACAAGTGCATGATGTGGTTAAAAATGAAGTGACCTTGGGGCAAAATATTACAGATGCATTATTGCATGAGCCAAACCTTTATATCCATTCATGGCCTAGAGCAGGGCTGTCATGTTTTTCCTATAAAATATTTTCCCTAAAAGACAAGTTGTTGTGGAGCATGATCCAGAAGGAGGTGGTGCAGAGTATAATGTGGTGAGGGAAGATAAAAAGGGAGTCCAAGGATATGTTATTTGGGTCCAGTACATAAGCGAGAGGGGCAGTAGTTCAGTAGATGTGGACAGTTGTTAATGAGCTTAGGGCTTGATCCTGCACCATAGCAATCAGTGGGAATTTCACCATTCACCCTAAATAGCAGGATCAGGCCCTTAATAACGTACAGTGACAAACAATGGTAGAAGGGGCTGCCTAGCATCTTGGAAGAGGATTAGACTAGATGATTATTCACTGTGCACATTATGGAATGAAGCTCTAGAACGTAACTGATGAAATTGGATCACGGTGGGATGAGGCACTTTAGAAATAAAATTATTTCTTATTGCTATTATATCTTAATTGATTCTGTAAAGTAAAAATTATTGAAATATTCCTGTTAACCAAAAGCATCCCAGGGATATGTGTATATCAGAATTCTCCTCCAATGCATATAAAATTACTTAATGAAGATCAGCTTGCATGTTTGTTATCTTCACATCCAGCTTGCAGTCCAACCCACCTTTTCCATGGGCTTCTTGCCACATTCCCTTTTCCCTAAACTGTTGATGTTATGTAGAAGTGAAGTATGGAAATATCCACAGTTCATAAAATAATCTAACAACCCTATGTTGTGTTTGTCTGTTATTAATTGGCAGTAAATGCAAACATAAGCTAAAAGAAGGCAAAAGGATAAACACACTTAAGCCAAACCAATTCCTAGGGAAATAATGTAAAGGCTTGTCAAACAATTCTTCAAAGAGAGAAGAATGATTATTTCCCATATAGCCATTGTATATACTCTGGCATTGTAATTTTTGCTTTATATAATATTTTGTTCAACTTGCATAGGGACATCGATTGAGAGATCTCAAAGAAATTGATAAAGGTTAATGAAATCAGACTTATAACCCCTATCAGGGAAAGATGCTAGTCAAAATATTTGTTGCCAACAAAGGGTCAGGTCTTTGTTTCTCCCTGCCCCTGCTCCCTAGCATCACAAATCTGAAAAACTGACATAACCAGCTTCCTCAAGATTACGTACCTTCTCTTGTGACCCCCGTCCTGGAGCATCACTCTGCACAGTAATTCAGGCTGCTGGAATGGCTCTTGCAGCTGGATGTAATTTAGAGCTGCCCTCAGCTGGCCTCAGGATTGGGAGGGATGTAAGAGTAGCTTAATGCCACCTTACCTTTTCACTCTCTAAGCTGTCAAGCACAGCACCAGAATAGCCTAGAATCTGGCTCAGTTCATTCAATGACTTTAGCCCTTTATTTTTGTTTGCAAATTTTAGTGAGTTGTTTGTAGCAAGAATTCAGTTAATTATTCAGTCATCAGAATTCACCATTCAAGCTTTTGAACCGGTCACCTCAGTCACTGAGTATATATATTACCTCATTGGCTGACTTAACCTTTATTAACTACTTCTGCCTCCAGTCAAAATAGATTTTATTTCATCTCAAAACTAACCACATTTCTTGATTACACCTCATCTACAGGCCTGAAATTTACTTTCTCTGAAAATTTTCATGAGCACAGTTTTGCTTGCATGAGAAGTTAACAAAATAATACATACAAATGAAAATCTGATTCAGAGTTCACAGATAGGCTTGGAGATACATTCCCCAACTATTCACTCCATAGTAGAAAATGTCTGTCCCTAAGGGTGTGGAAACCGAGCTGAACAGTTAAGACACTTGTCTAAGGTTTGCCTGTGACAGATGTAGGAACAGAATCTAGATCTTCTGTCTCCCTCCTTTCCTTCCATGCACAATTCAACAGAAAATCAAGGATGCAAAAGAAAAAAAGCAGTGATGAAAAACTATTGAAGATTTAGCAAAACACAACCTGTCTAGGGAGGTTGTGGAAGCTCCGTCACTGGACACTTTCAAAAGGAGGCTGGATAGTCATCTGTCTTGGATGGTTTAGACATAACAAATCCTGCATCTTGGCAGAGAGTTAGAGTAGATGACCCTTGCGATCCCTTCTCACCCTATGGTTCTATGATTCTATCCCTCTAAAAATACCAGGATTCAGTATTTGTATTACATTATTATGGTCTCACAATAGTGAGACCACAGTTAAAATTGCATCAGAAATTGTGTTTACAGAGTCTGTTCCTCAGGGCAGGCCTACACTAGAAGTGCTACATGGACACAGCTGTGCTGATGCAGCTGCGCTGCTGTAGTGTATCTGGTGAAGACGCTGTATGCCAATGGGAGCGCTCTCTGCATTCAGCATAATTACTCCACTTCTGTGAGAGGTAGAAGCTATGTCAGCGGGAGAGCATCTCCCACTGACATAGCACCAGTGTGGACAGCGCTTACATTGCTGTAACTTGCATCACTCGGGCGGGAGCGGTGTCTTTTTCACACACTTTTAGGGGGTGTGGCCTTTCTGTAGTTTGCATCCAGAGGGGGTGCCTGGAAGGATTTCACCTTCTATGGATAATAACACTGAAATTCAGTCATCTTTGAGATGGAGGGCAGCAGCCAGGTGGATGGGAGGATTAGACATTTAGGTCAGGGACATTAAGGAAAAAACTACTCTTATAAGAGTTGTATCTCAGCGTACTGTACCTCTCTTATAAGAAAGTGCCATGAGTGGTATTCTTTCCCTCTTACCTTGTCCTACACATAGATGCTGTGATGGGGTGTACCAACCCCGTACTAGTGAGGCAAGGGTTAAGGAGCTGCTCTGGGTCTAAGTGGCCACACCCCCTCACCTCTGCTGGGCATGCTCCCAATGGAAGGAGCATTTAAAAAGGAATGACTCAGCTCATCTGGGTGGACCAGGGAGCAGAGCAGTTGAGTGCAGCAGACTGCTGCTGGGAAGCTGCCAGGGCTCCACACTGCAAAGCCCCTGGGAGCCAGCCGACCACAAGAGTCAAGGGTGATGACTCACCAGGGCCAGTGGGAGAGAATGCGGAGACACACTGGAGGGAAACACAGGAGGGATCCCACGTTCAGCCCATGAGGATGCTGGAGGGATTGGAACAAGTGTAGGGAGTGACCTAGAGAGTGGGCTTTGGGGTATGAGGCCCTGAGCCCTCTATGAAGGCAACTGTTTTGAAGGGCTGTGGGTCAGAACCCGGTGGATTAGGATAGGCCTTAGTTCCCCTATTCCTCCCCACTCTTGCTAAGAGGCAATGCTACCCCTGAACTGTAGCAGCTAGGCAGAACAGCCTTTGGACTCTTGCCAGCGGGCAGTGCTATCTTGGGTTGTAATAGCCAGATAAATCAACCCTAGAACTCTCACCATTAGGTGTTATGCCTCAGAGTACACAGCCAACCCTTGACGGATGACTTATTGGTGTCATTATGAGTTTCATGCAAAGTCCTTTAAACAGCAACACATATGGCCATTTATAAAATAGTCCAAGGAAGGTTCCATATTTAATCTGAATGCTAGTTCTACAATGAATTTAAATTGTCAAGATTGACTTTAAAAATGTAGTAATTTATTTACTCTTTTCAACGTTAAAACCTCCAGTTCCTTCTCAGAGTTAGGATGTCATGGGGGCTTGCAGTTATTACCTTCTGTGCATATGTTCTTGGTATTTTCCTAAACAAATCTAATTCCTGGAAATCAACATTTTATTCTTGCCTTGTCTGCTTTGACTACTCTGGCCTTCACTGACCTTTCCCCTGTGCGCACATCAATGTTTTCCTGAAAACCAATTGAATCAGCATCCCAAAACAGAACAGAGTAGAGAGGCATGCACAATTGCACAATGATACTAATGTTTGGAGTGATATAAGTGATCCCCCTTTTCTATAAACTAATGTGAGGTACTGTGAGTTAGTTAACATACTTCTGGTTTTCTAGTGACGTGCACAGAGAAAGGTATTTGCAGAGACTCTAGCTATTTTCTTTAGATTACTGAATGGTTTATACGATCAAGATGTTAATGAAGGCAAAGGAGAGTAACAAATGATTACTTGGTTGTTGTTGGCTTTGGCCCATTAGAAACAAACTGTCTGAAACCCTGTAAAATAGGGTAATTTGGAAACATGCACAGAGTGAGGAGACTTGCTATAAGTTTACTTTTTTAACTTCTCAGCAGTATACATGTATTTTGTTAGTGATTTTGTAACTTTTAGGCTTGGTTCAGAGAAGCAAAGCGCCCCAAAGCTTAAGTATTAAGAGTAATTTACTGTCTTCTAGCACCTTCAATCTGTGGATATTAGAAAACTTTATCAACATTAATTAATTTATCCTCACAACACCCTTGTTGAGTAAGTTAGTGTTGTTATACCTATTTTGTACATGAAGAAACAGAGGCACAGAGAGGTTAAGTGGCCTGCCCAAGAAAACACAGTAACTCCATGGCAGAACTAATTTATCCTAATCCTGTGCTTTAACCACGGTACCAAATTCATCTCATCTGCTTGAACCTCCTAAATTCACAAAATTGGGCTGGAAAATTTGCAGGAACCAGCCTACCAAATCTCTGGATCTTCCTGTGTCTGGTCAGGCTAGAAATCTTCTAAGAACCCTGTTTCATAATATTTCAGCACTCCCCACTTCCCGTCTCAGCAGGAAAAAGTGCAAGGAAATCAGGGAAGAGTTAACTAACCATATTTGACCCTGAGAAGATGGATGCATGATTGTAGTGAAAATGTTTGAGGTGAGTCTATGTTACCTGACCAAGTTCACACATCCCTCAATTTTATAAATGGCTCTGGTTCTGCTAGAAACTGCAACATTAGCACAAAAGAGACTGATTCATAAGCACAATGGCAAATATATTAGGGATTGATCTTAGAAAGTGATAAGTGCACCAATTCCTATTGACTTCAGCCTGTCTCAGTGGATGCTTAGGATCTCACAGGAGCAAAGCCCTAAGACCCAAGGGGCGCATCATCAGGCATAGGTAAATGAAATTGAATCATAATAAATACAATTTGTCAAAACATTTTGGAAACTTACAAGGACCCAGTCAAGTTTAAGGTATAGGTTTGGATATGTTCTTTTTCAAACCAGTTTGAATAAGTGCATACATACACCCACACTCATTCTGGAATATGCCTCTTGCTCTTCGTGCTGCAGTCTGGTTTTAACACCTCTCTTGTTCCCCCTCTTTCAGTTCCTTAAGCACCAACTGCTGGCTAAAGAAACTTTGATCAGTGAGGCCAAATTCAGACCTGATGTAAATGGGTACCATTCTACTGAAGTCAATGGGCATTACTCCCACTTACTGATTCTGAATTTAACCCATGAACTTTTATGCTTTTTATCTTGGTGTCTCCAGGAAGGCTTGTAGCACATACTTGTGGCTACCTGTGATACATTTTTCAGTAGCTGTCTCACTCTTTCTTCAGGAGGCTATGAACACATGCTCCTTCTTGTCCCCCAGGAGGCTCAAATCTTGCAGCTGTGCAGTCCCAGTACAAAGTGGTAATAACAGTTCAATGATATAATTAGCCTCCCTGGGAGTCCTATCACAACCTGCTGTGCAGTGTCTTTTTTTTTTTCTTCTGTCTGCTAGGAAATAATCAGGGCTGGCCTTAAACATAAGAGACCCTACCCTATGAAGTACTGAGCATCCTCAAATATAACAGGCATCAATAGGAGTTGAAGGTGCTCAGAACATCTGTGGTTTGAGCCTTACTGTACACTTTTAGATCTGTTATTCTTGTGTCTCCTCTCAAGTGGTCTGATGGTGCTGATCCCAGGTACTTGCTTCCCAGGAAGTCCAGTATCAGGGGTTAGCCATGTTAGTCTGTATCCAGGGAGTCCAGAATCCAAACTTGTATTCTGCAAGTTCTTACCCTACTGCCAAAGCCTCAACCCTTCATTTACCTTGTAGGCCTGGTTTTCATCCACCTGAAGAGACAAATATCCCAGAGTTCAAAGGTTTTAAGGTTGATCCTTCAAACCATTACTCATGTAAGTAGATTATTGGGCAGATGGCAGATGAGGAGGTTAAAGGTACATGATTAGGGCCCCGTGTTTGTCACGGAGGTTGTGGAAGTCACAGATTCCATGACTTCCTGCGATCTCCATGACTTCTGCAGTGGCCAGTGTGGCTGACAGTCACACTGGCTGCTGCTGGAACAGCTCTGTGGCCAGCTGCTTAGGAGGCCCTCTGGCAGTCCCTGGCAGCTGGCTCCAGGGACCACCTGAGCAACGGTCGATGTGGCTGGCTCCGGGGACCACCTGAGCAGCGGTCCCAGGGAGCCAGGAGCAGCTGCAGCTCAGAGGCTCCTGGCAGTAGTCCCTAGGTGGCCAGAGCAGCTGCTGGCCCCTCGGCGTTCCCCGCCCCTGTCGTCGGCCAGGGGAGCTGCTGGTCCCCCAGAACTCACTGCCCCTGGCAGCCACTGGAGCAACCGCTGGGCCCCAGGGTCCCCCCTGGCAGCGGGCCCACCTGGGCTTCCCCCTCGCAGCTGGTGCCATGGGTCCCTCAAGGCTCCCCCTGGCACTCCGCCATAAGATTCAATCAGGGGTATTTATGGTATAAGTCATGGACAGGTCACTTTTTTGTTTCTTGCCCATGACCGTCCATGACTTTTACTAAAAATAACCATGTTTAAATCATAGCCTTATACATAACAAATACATTTATGGATATCACTTCTTCACATGTGATGTGTAATAGGAGTGTTGGGCTGGGAGCTAGGAGGCCCTGATATCATATCTTCTTCTATTGACTGGTGTTTGTAAATGTTGTGAAGTGCACATAATTAATATTGATCAAGGTCTCATGCTCCTGTCATAGGAGGCAGGCAAGTATAGTTGCCCCACTTTGCAGGTGGAGTAACTAAGATTTCAAAATTCAGTGAATTTGGTAATTAAATTCCTGGTAATTAAACCTAAATCTCTAATATGCCAGAGTCAAGTCTCATTCAGTTAGTTGCAATGTCTTTCAGAATGGATATGCCAAATATATGTGATTGGCTATGCTGACTGTAACCACTAGACCACACTCTCCTGGACAGCCAGAAATAGAACCCAGAAATCCTGATTCCCCATGTTCTTATGTTGTCTAACAAATAGTTCTAAAACTCATTGCCAAAGGGTATGTCACATCACCATGTAATGGCTGATCCACATAGAGCACAGCAGCCTCCTATTGTTAGCCATTGCTCCTTTTGCTCAAATGGTAAAAGTTTGTGTGGTGACTCTAAAGGTCCTGGGGCTGATGACCAATAAGTGCAGTTTTTTTATTGCACATGATAGAATTTTGATAGTGGGTCTGTTTTCTTTTTAAAAACCTAACAAGTTACATACAAAACACTATGGTAAAAGAACACTAAGGGTGCTAAGCCAAGCACTCAAGAGTATGGAAATGCCAGAATTAAAGTTGCCCACACAACTTTAAAGCTGGCCCCTCACATTATGGCACAGTCTCAGGTTGATCACATGTCATTTTTTCTACAGAAGTCCTGCCTCATTTAGTGCACAGAATGAATATCAAATGTGGCAAAAGGCTGCAAGAAGTGAAAGGGTGGATTTGTGATTAAAGCCTTGGTCTGACACCAAGAGAGCTGGGTTCTATTCTTGAGCCTGCTACAGGCTTCCTACGTGGTGCAGGATAAAACTGTATCATAATGAGCCTGACATAAGTTTGCATGGGCAACTATAAATCTGAGACCTAATTTTTCAATCGTTGACTTTGCAACCTTGATTTTTTTTTATGTGGGTTTTGTGTGTATATAATATAACTAGTTATCAACAGATACTCCTTTCAGGTATGTTGATACAGCTTCACTAAGTATTGATATACTCAGACCTACACCCACAGAAGAGGTTGTCTTAAAAGTCATATTAGACTATTGTAGGAAGTGACTCAGGATAATAGCTAGTCTAATAAGCTGTGTTGGCTTCCTGGAGTCTTTTGAAAATAAATCCTCTGCAAGAAGAAAGTCAAGAGAGAGAAAAAGACACTGTGCAGTTGAGAATAATTAAATCTGATATGGTCCAAAGGATTCAAATTATCCATCCAACCCTAGCTCCTCTGATATTGTGTAACATATAATGAATCATAGTTAACTTGGCATGTCAGTAATGGCACCTACATCTGCCTGGTTTTCCTTCATGATTTTTCTCAAGCCATTTCTCTAACATGTTTTTAACATCTTTGCTTTGAGAGCACTTAATTCAGTCTGTGTGCCATGGAAGCCAAGAGGCTGATGTCCCACAAAGTTCTCATAGGACTCTGGCCACTCTGAATGCACTCTCTAGTTTTCTATGGAAAAGCACACAAAGCTCAGTTAATTTGGGGAATAACTGGATGAATTGGGATGTATTACAAAAATGCTGTTTAGTTCTGATATTATCTGTGCAGGATAATTTTAATTTGTAGTGGAACACAGGGATCCAGATTCTGTGAGCCACTTGGTTCCCTTTGCAATGCTCAAGTGAGGCAAATGCATCAGAGCCTAGCTACAATTCCCTTGCAGGGACAGAGCTGACAGCTGGCTGCTACACCACCTACCTGCCATGTAGGGGTAATGGCTGGAGTGTGCTGTACTCTGGCTTTCCTCAAGCTGCTTTTAAGTCAGTGGCTCTCAAACTGTGGGCCGGCGTTAGACTTGCTGGGGCCCGCGGCAGAAGCCAAAGCCCAAGCCCCACAGCCCGAGGGCTTCAGCCCTGGGCAGCAGGGCTCAGGTTCCAGGCCCCCTGCCTGGGGCTGAAGTCACTGGTCTTCAACTTTGGCCTCCCCGCCCAGGACAGTGGCGCTCGGGCTTTAGTCCCACCACCTGGCACAGCAGGGCTTGAGTGGGCTCAGGCTTCGGTCCCCCCTAGTGGGGTCATGTAGTAATTTTTGTTGTCAGAAGGGGGCCGCAGTGCAATGAAGTTTGAGAACCCCTGGCCTTGAGTCAACCAGAGCTGGGGATGGTATAAAATTGGCCTCACAATCAGGGAGCTGTAGCCAGTTACCTGACATTGCCGACCCCCGGGTGAGCCCAACTTCTTTTAGGTGCTGCAGAGACTTTGGCCTCACTTATACCAAGGATGTTAATCAGAAATAACCCCATTAAAGTAAATGGGTCTCTCCACTACCTTTCACCTTTTGCTGACATTTACACCTGAGCAAAGTGTGTATAAAACTCTACCATTCTGATTCCTTTTGCACCCATTTTGCCCAGGTATAAATGGCAACACAAGGTGCAGGGCAGTGGAGAATCAGACTTTGGCTGTTGAATATGCAAGCGTGGAAGCCTTCTGTGCCTCTGGCTTGCAAAGCTAATAGCAAAGAACCTTGTGCATCAGAGACTCTGTTTACCCTGGAGCTGGAGGTGTAATTTGTAGCTCAGGTAGACATAGCTGCAGTAGTTCAATCAGAAGAAGGGTAGCCACAGCAATACGAGTGGGGGGACATGCTAGCTGCCCTGAGTACAATCCCATCTGAGAAACTAGAGGTATTCAAGATGGCTAGCTCCTCCTGCTGCTCCTACCACCATGGGACACTTCTATTTTTAGCTCAATCAGAGCTAGCATGAGCTGGAATTTCCACCTTCCATCTCCAGTATATACATTTGACCATGGCCAACACCTTGTGCTTCCGAGAATAAATGGAAAGCTCTGTGCAGGCTTTTGAGTGCCCTATGCTCGCTACCATATGCCATAACTCTGCATTTCCTGACTTATGTGGATTTGAGTGAAACCTGGTAGGTTTCCAAACTGAATTATAAACAGAAATAACATCCACAGCTATGCCAGCTAGAGCAAGAAACCCAGCATCTCAAACGTCATGCTTCAGAGTGTAAACTGATCAACTGGGGGGGGGGGGTGGGGAGAGGGGAGAGAAGAATTCTTCCCCCTTTTCTCTATATAATATTCCATCCCACAACTGCCAGGTTCACTGTGTTCTCTGTTCTCCTTGCTCTGAATCACCAGGTATTTAACTACTGCTGGAGGCAGCATACCAGACAAGGGAGGCCAATGATGCTCCACAATGGCAGCACCGATAATATTTGAAAGTAGGCTTTGCGATTTAATTTCCTTTGGTCCCGTCCCCCCCCCCCCGCCCCTTGTTCTGTACCACCAAAAGGCTGACACAATAAACCCCTGCAGCCAATCATGTGTATGCATATTGAGGCAGACTTTAAAATGCATAACACATGCCCCTGATGGAATTGTTGTGGACTGTTTACTTGCTCATTTGCACAATTTTGTCTGCAAGGAAAATAAAAAGTTTTTTTACAGTCATGATGCTGTTGAAGAGAGACTATATTTACTCCTGGGGGAGCTGTCAGGATGTCACTGCAGAGGTGAGCCTTGTTTTGAAAGTTGCTGTGTAGGCCGAGTAGTCAATATTTCAATAGCAATATCTAGATATATGGTAGTTTTTATGTTTTAGTTTAAAAAAAACCTGCTGTACATTATGGTCTAAGAGTCTGCAAAATAAATTGCAGAAGGGATGACATCATTTGTGAGTATTCACCAGTGGTGAAATTCACCCCTACGCAGAGTGCCAGCTTGAGGCCTGTGCACTAGCCAAACCTTGCTTAAGCTCTATTTTTGAGAGTATAAGTGATGCAGCAGTGTTAGGGACTGAGACATGGGTGGTCTGGCCTAGTAGCCAGAGCAGGAAACAGAACCAAGGGTCAGAATGAGAGCTGGGGTCAAGCCAGAGTCAGAATTAGGAATCTGAACCAAGGGTTAGAGGCAGGGAAGACAGGAGCAGGGCTGGGTCCAAAGCAGGAACTAGCATAGCCCCAGGCAAACGCGCTCAACAGCTGGTAGCCTGCTGCTGGTGTTAAGAGCTGGTCTGCTGATCCCCCAATCACACAGCTAAATCGGGCCCAGCTGCACTCATTAAACTGTCTAGGGTGTTAAGGTAAGCTTGCAGGTAAGCAAGCTAGCTGTGAGCACTTACTCCTGGCAATGGGCCTTGTATTGGCCTTCTGCATAGGGATGAACTTCTCCTCAAAAGCTTGTGCACTCAGTAAACTTCTGGGCAGGTTGTATTGTTATAATTTAGCTCTGTTTTAAAAAGGGGAAATTCCTGCTCCCTTCCCTGCCACCCCCCGCCTCAGGCAGAGAGGACACCAGTTCCATTGTGTTAGGAACAAGACTATATGAGGTCTCAAACAGGGTCTGTATCCTGTGGAATTGTACTCTGCAAAGCTTCCTCTGGGCCTCATGAAGGTGGGTTTGGTATGGCATAAAGCAAAAGGGGGTGGGGCCTGTGGATCTGCAACAATGTAGATCAACCAACCATTCTTCCCATGTTGTTCCCTCCGGCTGCCTATGAGCAGGAGTGCAGCAAATTCAGGCACTACTGCAGATGCTGTTGCCATAACACTTCAGCAATGGCAATAAAGTGGTACCACAGCCCGGGGGGGAGTCTGTCATGGGACACCTATGTACCAATTCCACTTTATCACACTTGACATAAGGAATAGGATTTGCCTGTTCATTTACATCTTAAGTATTTTAAGAGACTCTTAGCTATTTATTTTAAATGTAAAGTTTAATCTACATTTTTTAATATAATTTACTGCTGAAAACAGAATTTATAACTAACATGGCCTTAAATAAAAGACCTTAATATAGAGTTTTATAAGGATGGAAATCCATCAAACATTCATGCAGTTTTCCATAGTGAATATGGGTCACCTTCTCAGCTTGATAGGACAGAAGCAATGTCTGAGGTGCAGTGGATGGCCAAGGGTCATAGTAATGGTCTGAAAGCTGGAATCTTTTATTTTTAGGACACACGTTGAATCCAGCCTAGATTTATAGGATCTGATAGGCTTTACTTTCTAAGTTTGCGAACCTATGTGAACAGAGAGTCATATCAGTCCGGCTCCATGTGAGTAGGTGCCTATGTCATAACTAGCAAACTCAGCAAAGACAGACTGGGGATAGACTGGATCCTGGAGACCAAACTCGTATTCCTGGAGGTGGTCCTTTCAGGATGGAGTTGAGGTGCATTGGTGGTGCAGTGTGTTGCATCTATTGACACTGCCCTGGCCAATGCTTTTCCTTTTCTCTGGATACATAGAGGATTTTGGTCTCTAGGTCTTTCTATCCAGCATCAAAATTACTTTAAAAAAAAGGAAATGATATTTGCAACCAGATTATGTACAAATGGTTGCACTCATTAATGTATCATTTGCTCGTGATTTTCAAGATTTCCATCTTTCCCCCTGCTCCGGACTGGACCTTAGTGTGGTCTTAGAAATTAATCTGAGGGACTGCATGAGTCACTGTACACAGCTCTCTCATTTCCAGCCCACAACAGCAGTCTTCATTGAGTTTATATCACGGGGAATTTGTTCAGGGCAGGCCACTGGAAAGCAAGACTCCTCATAGGGATGTGCTTGTGAGATCTGACAGAGAATCCCTGAAATATGCAGTAAAACCCATCGTTCCCTGCAGAGAGGCGGTGCAGCAGGCTTCAGAGGCCCTGTCTGATTCCCAGGAGGCAGCAAATGAGCTCCAGGCTTAGCTCTCAGGCAGATGCACAAGCTGGAGTAAGGCAGCAGGGCTGGGGAGTGAAGAGCCAAACTGACACTTACAGTAAACCTAGAGAACCCTACAAAACTGACATTCTGGGGGTCAGAGGGAGAGAGGCCTCTGAGGAAGTTCCAGTTGTTAGAGAGCTGGATTGTATAGTGTAAACTGATCTCTTTCTATTCTTATGAAAACCTTTCTGGTTCTTTAGCCCAGTGGTTCTCAACCAGGGGTACACATACCCCTGGGGTTATGCAGATGCCTTCTAGGGCATACATGAACTCATCTAGATATTTTCCTAGTTCTACAACAGGCTACATAAAAAGCATTAGCAAAGTCAGTACAAACTAAAATTTTATACGCATAATGATGTGTTTATGCTGCTCTATATACTATACACTGAAATGTAAGTACAATATTAATATTCCAATTGAAATTTATTTTATAATTATATGGTAACAATGAGAAAGTAAGCAATTTTTCAGTAATAGTGGCATGGCATAGCTGTGCTGTGACATTTTTGTAATTTTATGTCTAATTTTGTAAACAGGTAGTTTTTAAGTGAGGTGAAACGTGGGGGTACGCAAGACAAATCAGACTCCTGAAAGGGGTACAGTAGTCTGGAAAGGTTGAGAGCCACTGCTTTAGCTCTAAACAATAAAGTGTTGGGGAGAAAAGCTGTCTGGTGGAAAGCATTTTCTTTTTGCTGGAACTGCAGGATTCACAGAATCTTGTTGAAACAGGTGGTAGAAGTCCCTTTTTGAGTGCCTGGCACTTGTCTTCTGGATTTTCTCTCAAGGCCTTTGGTTGTGAGGGTAACATTTCAGTGTATTTGGCTAATTCACATTATGAAGTTATCAGAAAGGGCTTGATCCAAAATATACTGAAGTTAATTAAGTGATACTTATTGGCTTTGGCTCAGGCCCAAAATTTAATGGTGGTAGCATAGCAGAGAGATAATAAGAAATTATGAAATATTTCCGCACATAGGACCAGACTGTAAATTTGCACCTTGAGCAACTTGCACTGGCAAAAACCTAGCTTTGTGCCTGCAAACAGCACTTGCACATCCAAAGCTAGTAGTAAGACATCAACCTCTTGGATTTGCCTGAGCAAGTGCTGTTTACACATAAAGATTTGCAGGGATGTTCATACAAATAACTGTGCATGGAAAAATAACAGGCACTAATTTGTGAGCTCTTTGAACAACGTTCTGTATAGACGTAAAGTACATTGGGATCCTTTGAGATGAAAAGCACTATAAGAAGTAAGTATGGTATTTACACCCCTTCTGATACAGCACCCTTACCTCTTATATATTTTACCTCGTCTACCTGTGCTTTTATACTGTGCCCATAACTATATCTGGGGCATGAGGTAGATTAGTCTATAACTCATTGTAATATTTCTTTCTCAGTTAATAATCTCTGCATTGTTGCTCCTGAATTTACTGGCTATCCTTTTATTTTAAGAAGCGAACACCCCTACTTTACTGGTCATTGGGAAGTTTAGACTTGAAATTAGATGAAGGTTTCTAACCATCAGAGGAGTGAAGTTTTGGAATAGCCTTCCAAGGGAAGCAGTAGGGGCAAAAGACCTATCTGGCTTTAAGATTAAACTCGATAAGTTTATGGAGGAGATGGTATGATGGGATAACATGATTTTGGCAATTAATTGATCTTTAAATATTCATGGTAAATAGGCCCAATGGCCTGTGATGGGATGTTAGATGGGGTGGGATCTGAGTTACTACAGAGAATTCTTTCCTGGGTATCTGGCTGGTGAATCTTGCCCATATGCTCAGGGTTTAGCTGATCGCCATATTTGGGGTCGGGAAGGAATTTTCCTCCAGAGCAGATTGGAAGAGGCCCTGGAGGTTTTTCGCCTTCCTCTGTAGCATGGGGCACGGGTCACTTGCTGGAGGATTCTCTGCTTCTTGAAGTCTTTAAACCACGACTTGAGGACTTCAATAGCTCAGACATAGGTGAGAGGTTTTTCGCAGGAGTGGGTGGGTGAGATTCTGTGGCCTGCATTGTGCAGGAGGTCAGACTAGACGATCATAATGGTCCCTTCTGACCTTAATATCTAAGAATCTATGAATTTAGTGGAATATCCTCTCTTTCCCCGCCACTCCCCCGGCACACTCACAGCCACCTCCCTCCCTGTGAACGCCACAAAGACAGGCTTTGTCCTGGGGTTCTGAGTGCTTCCGGTTTTGTTCTGGTCTGAAATGGGGAAGGAAAACCTGCTTCACGGTTTGTTGATGCTTCTCATCCCACATGGAACTAGGAAGCACAGAGGGAGTTTGAAAATTTTGAACCTCTCAGTAGATATGGGACCTCATTTCAGTTCTGGAGTCTTACACAGGCACACTTAGTGGGTTTGGACAAATTTGGGCCTCAGTTTCCTCATCTGTACAACAGGGCTAATGATACTTCCTGACCTCACAGCATGGATCTGAGGATTAATTAGTTAATGTCTGTATAGTGCTTTAAGGTTCTGAGGCCAAATTCATCCTTGGTGTAATTCCATTTACCTCAATAGGATTACATCAGGAGTAAATTTAGCTCTTCAAGTCCAATTGTATATTGATGCTACTTCTTAAGAGAGGATTGGTTCTAATTCTTTTGCTTCTTTATATAGCCTCGGAAGTATACACCCTGCACAGCAGGTAAATTGTGCCACACTGTGCAATATGTGAGCTGTGCTGAAGAAATACCAGGTCCCTGCTTCAGAAAGAGAGCTGTGTCTAGGTAGAATACAATACAGAGCAAACACAGAGTGAGGGATTGCCACTTGCACTAGAATGTTCCTTGGGATGGGGGGGTTAGCGGTATTCTGAAGGAAGACAAAGAGTGAGCTGGGCATACGTTCATGAGGAGGCTTTTCCAGACATAAGGGGCAGACAGTTGGAAGGGGTTGTGGGAAAGGCAAAAGGAACAGACTGGGAGAAGCTTGGGAAGGACTGATTCATTCATCCCTAACTGAAGTCCTGTCACAGGCATGAAGCAGCAGAGGGATAGTCCAGTGGCATAGGGTGTGGTATGCTAAAGAAGCCCTCTTTGCCAAACGCAACAGGCCCAATATGAATAGCATCTGTGGATTGCACACTGCAATTGAGACACCCTCAGAAAAACCGCTATTGCAAATGGGGCCCGGTATGGAAGATTTTTGCCTCCTGGACCTAGATGTATTTACAGAAGGCAGAAAGGAGCAAGAGTTTTCTTTTGCCAGATTCTAAAACAGTTGCCTTCATTGTCTGCCTCCTACTGTTCCACCCCCCCCACCCCGCATATATACCCCTCCCAGACTCCCACCCTCCCCTTTGGGAGGTTTTCCATCTAAGTGTGAAAACTAGAAATCCCAAAGAACTGCAATCCAATCTCTACCTAGGGAAACTTTAAACCATTCATGCCATAAATATCTCTTAGAGGCTGCCTGACGTCAGAGGCTTCGGAGCGGGAGGCTGGTCTGAAAGTGAAAACAGCAGCAGTTCCAATCCGAGTACAGTACTGTGCAGGGAGCTACAGGAGAAGGACAAGAACTGCTCTGTGTGGATTATAGGACTGCAGAAAGGGGGGAACTGCGCAGAGACATGGGGACTACAATGTAAGTGCGGCTGCTGCAGCACCTCTCTCATTTCTTTATGAAAAAAGCTCAGGCAAGCCCTGCTTTCCTTTCTTTTCTAAAACAATCTGGAGACAGCTTGAGAGCTCAGATGATTCAGGTTTGGGTGTTTGTTTCTCTCAAGTGTACACACAGGGGCTGACAGAGCTTTCACGATGTGTGTGTGTGTGTGTTCATGTGAGAGAGAGATTTTTGGAAAGCTACCAAATGAATAGGGGATTGAAATGTTCTGGTAGCAGGACAGTTAAACCCCAAATAAACCCCAGGCAAGATACAACTTTCTTCAACTTTTTCACATCGTATAATTTATTTTTAACCCTTTCATTCCTAACACTCAGCAGTGAGAGATTCCTCTTTCAGTGTCAGAAGCAAAGCAGTTTCCGGGCTCTGTGACAGTGGACGGAGTAGTTCTGTCCAATCCTGTTTGTCAGGCTTCTTAGGGGAGCAGATACTTAAATGCTTATTAGATAATACTTATTAAATCCTGAATACCAAGCACCTCAGTGCTGTATAACCTTGTGCCATTGGCTCTCTGGGGGAGCTTGGTAATTATATAGAAGAAGGAATTGAGAACTCTCAAGTCAGAAAACTAACTGTACCCTTTTCTGGGGCATCCCTGAGGAAGGCAGCTACTGCAGCAAGGAAAGACTCACAGTAGAAAGGAGGGGAGCAGGTGTGTCCCCAGGGATAACAAATTAAGGGATTGACAGCATAGACCAGCATTCTGATCCCAATGAAAACAGGTTTTTTTCTACCTTTATAACCCAAAGGATTCTCAAGCAATTTGTGAAGCCCTCTCTGTTAAAAAAAAGGCACATTCACTGTAGGACAAAGATTTTATGTACTTATTTTTTATGAAAATTGAATAACACGCTGTACTCAATGTTAGTGCAATTAAATTAGCCACCTCTGTACATACACAGATTCACTTGCACAATTCTCCATCTGCAGTGTGAAATAGCTGTTCTGAACAGACCTGGACGTTGCTGACTCCAGACTGAGTTGTTCAATGAGATCTCCTCTGCTTAGATTCTGTTTTCTTTCTAACCAGAGGTTTGAAGTGAATAAAGATTTAGATTTCCTTACCCGGACAGACAGGAGAGTTTGGTACGTTTGGTGACACTGACCTCATTAACATGAGATTTGAAAAAGACAGACTCCTTTACAACTGAAGGGGGAGTTTGGTCAGTGCAGGTGTTGTAAGAAAAGGCAATGCTGTTTAATGAGTTGGGATGAGCAGCAGAATTGGTGTGATTTGTACCATGTCAGTGATGTCAGAAATTGGCTTCAACAAACAAGCAACCACAAAAAAGGCTGTTTCAAGTCAGTGCTAACTGGGCTGCTGTTTCTGTAATGCAATAAGTCTACAAATACGTTTCTTCTTGTGAGTGGGTGGCGGGGGGATAGAACTGGATGAGGAGAAGCGAAATAAAATACCTTTTGGCTCTTTTAAGCTAAATCAGGTACATCCAAGTTTCTGTACGTAGAGTAGCTGCAGGAGTCTCCCTCTGTGCTTGAGTGGGTGGTGTAATGCCTACACCAGCTAATGAAATGGGGCACTGTTTCAATGGACAGATGTTCAAGGGCTAATTCAACAGAGCTATGCCATGCCATGCAATACAAACTTGCCTGAGCTGAAGGAAATTAAATTAAGTTAAGTTAAAAAGAACATGATTGTGCGTGTGCTGAGGGCCAAATCCTGCTGTCATTTACCCTGGTGTAAATCTGGAGTTAAATCAAGTGACTTCTAAGGTATTAGCTCTGGGTTTATGCTGGCGTAGCGCAGCAGCATTCAACCTTCCCTATTTATTTTTCATTGGGTTTTATTTCCAGTAACTAGGCAGCTGCTTTTCCAAGAAGCATTTCTTCACAACAGCCTAATTGCACTGGCTGGCTGGCAACATGAAGAAAAACCAGTTAAAAAGGGTTTTACAAGTTGTTAGGAGCTGAAAATGTTTTCTCCAGTAAACGCTGACATAATTAACGAGGGTAACAATGACTAGACAGACAATTTCAGGTGGCTCAGCAGTGACTCAGGCTGGCATACTGGGCTGCTGGAGCTGGAGCTGGCAGGGGATAGAGGAGAAAACTTCACATTCAGGAGCTAGTGAGGAAGAGCTGATCATGTCTCTCTTCTTTCCATACACCCCCACCTGAGCAGCTGGCCAGTGAGCAACTCTCCCTGTAGAGGTTTGAAAGCTTGGAAGAGGCTAGAGGGAAAAGAGATCTTCCATAATGGTCCCCAGGAGGCAGTGCTACACGTACAGCTGCTGGGGGGGAAATGGGAAGGGGAGCCACTGACATGATAGGAGACAAGTATGGTGCCCCAGAATGAGTGGGTGAGCTGTATATAAATGTGATCCCCAATATGGACCAGATTACTTCAACAGAGAGAGCCTGCACTTGGTTGCTTCATTAATAGGCACTAACCGTTAAAGGGAGAGAGAATTTTGGAAGGCCATAGAAAGCAAATGCTGTATTAAAAGGACGGTGTTGGTTTCCTTGTTGGGTTCTGGCTTCAGGGTGCAGCAGGATAATTTCTCAATAAAATCTTCATGCCAATCATTGTGTGACCCTGAAGGTTTAAAATATCTTCATTGTGCGTTGTAAATCCAATCACGTGATCTTACAAAGCTGAGTCAGCAGTTTAACCTTTTAACATCTTGTTTCTCTGTAATGTTTTGCTTGCTGGTGCTATACTTGCAGTTTACCTTAGCTGCGTTTTCTGTATCTCTAGGATATGATCCTGCTTTCATTGAAATCAGTGGAAAATCTTTCCAGCAAGACTGGGCCTGTTGTCAAGGAACACTGACTGTAAACTTTCTAATCCACTCTTTTTCTTCAGGCAGAGACTGAGATCCTGCTAGAGTTGAGCAGTCTCATGTAGTCATCCTCCAGATGGAGCATTTCTGTTTCTGATCCTTCTCCCACAGCAATTGGAAGATTCCCCTGGGCTTTTGTGGAATCTTAAGAGCATATCAAGCCATTTTAGGGCAGCCACATGTCCTAATTGTTGAGAAATGGGAGGACCCCATTTCCTGACACTAAGGGTAAAGCTGTGTGGGAGATTTGGCTTTCAGCTCTTTAATTAATGCGAATTTTCAAACTCAGGCCAGTCCTATGGAGATCTGACCCACCAAGGCAAAAGCAGCATGTTCCTAAACCAAACAAAAACTGACTGCTCTGTTTTTAATCAAATGAAACATATGTTTGTTTTCATGTTTTTTATCCAATTACAAACGGACAGAGGTATCTCTTTAGGCTTTTTCCTCTCTCCACTCTCCTTCCCCAAAATGTGGCTCCTTTGATGTGTTGCCATTCCAGTAGGTTGGTCATGGTAATACGCATTGTAATAACATGTATTGGATCTGATTCTTTTTTCATATACATCAGTTTTATACCACTGTAACTCTATTGACTTCAATAGAATCACTCCTGATTTACACTTGTGTAAGTGATATCAGGACCAGGGTTGTTAACCTCTAAGTGCTATACGGACATTAACTGTGTTTCAAAATGCTCCTGAAAGCTCAGTAAGTTAATACGATTGGGCCAGAACCTTAGCTGATTTAAACTGGCATAGCAGCAACTGAGTTCCAGTTTACACCAACTGAGTGTAAATTGGCCCATTGTCTCCAGCTGAAAAAATCATAGAATCATAGAATCATAGAATATCAGGGTTGGAAGGGACCTCAGAAGGTCATCTAGTCCAACCCCCTGCTCGAAGCAGGACCAATTCCCAGTTAAATCATCCCAGCCAGGGCTTTGTCAAGCCTGACCTTAAAAACCTCTAAGGAAGGAGATTCTACCACCTCCCTAGGTAATGCATTCCAGTGTTTCACCACCCTCTTAGTGAAAAAGTTTTTCCTAATATCCAATCTAAACCTCCCCCACTGCAACTTGATAAATGGGTGAACTGAGGCACAGATCTGCTCACCTTTACACCCAGTGAAAATCTTTAGTAATCCCAGAGACTTCAATGAACTTACTTCACATTTCTATTGTAAAGTTCAAATAGCAGCAGAATTTGGCCCAGAGAAATTGAGGACCACATTCTGGGTCTCTTTATTTTTGGGCCCCAGTTTAAGACACTTAGACACACAAACTGCGACACCCAAAATTGCAAGCTACTTTTGTACATGCTGGCATAAGTGACAATGCCAAACCTACAAAGTGAGTTTTAGACTGGTGTAACCCCACTGAAGTCAATGGAATTACTCCTGATTTACAGCAATGTAAGTAATAGAAGAATTGGGTCCAGTGAGTCAGTGTCCAAGCTTAGAGAAATCTCGAGAGCTTTTGGATGTCAGTTCTCCTCTCACATATTGATCTCTTGAATGGTCATGTAATAGCTTCTCACAATGGTTTTTCTGGTAGAATTTGTAACTCCCATGTAGTGTTTGCTTTGTGGTCCATGTCAGAGTCCCTCTAATATGCAAAGTGTCTGTCACCTTGGTATCTAATCACTGAGGTCCTGGCATGTCTGGTGATCTCTGCTGTGTCAGATATTGCCTTCTGGTCTCATGAGTTTTGGAGTGTTGGAGGGAGGTGGGGCAGTGCATCTGACCCAGAGAAATCCAGAAGTTTGTGGGTTTTGAATAGAGAAGCTACTCAGAGCTGTACAGAGAGAAAGCGAGACTTGAGACCCTTTTGATAGGTTGCAGTCAAAGGTAGGGGTTTTCCTGGAGTCACAGAAAGGGGAATGGAGAGACTTGTTTAAGGTAGGAAGAGGGAATCAGGTCTGGGGTCAGGTAAGGAACAATGGATATGACTTGACTGGAAGGAGTAGAGAGGGAGAAAGAGAGGTAACCTCAAGAGGCTGGGAAAAGCTTTAGATAAACTTTCCAGGGCCCATCACACATTGCCACCAAAATGGAATGAACTCCTTCCCTAAATAGCAAAAGCTTGCTTACTTGCTGGCCTCAAAGCAATAATCTCTAAAGTCGACATTTCTTGTCACAAGCTTTGAAGTTCACATTTGTTTTTGTTCAAGAAGAATTTTTCTCTTAGCTGTGTCCCAAGATGACTCAAATGCTGGCGAAACATGTTCCTGCCCAGTTCAGCTTTTATTTGAACTGAGTGTCAAGCCGAGCTTTGAGCCCCAGAAGCTCTTGTCAATTCTCTGTCCTTGGTGGATTTTTTAAAAAGTTGACTGTAAACAAAGGAGTGTTTTTAGCGTGTGTTTCTGTTGATTCATGACAGCTAACAAACCTAGATTTTTTTCGTTGTTTGTTTGAAGGGGGAGAAAAAAGCTTTTAGCTGTTTGATGACTGAATTTATGAGCTATGAAGTCCTGACAGGTTAAAACTTACACAGAGACTTGTGGGAAAATGTCCAGCCTCTTTGAGTCAAGCTACACAGATACCATTTAATTTTTAAGACCGGGACTGAAGATGTGTTTCCAGGAAACCTGGAAGAAAAGACCTAGCTTTTGGCAAATACAGCAAAGCAAGTTGGTTGTTCATCATCAATATATGGGTACCAGTGTCCCCAAAATGAACCATTAGAGCGGACAAAGAAACGCTAGAAGAAATAAGTCATTTTCACTATCTAGGGATTGAGCTGTGCAATATTGGTGACACCCTGCTAGATGTCAAGCAACAAATATCAAGAGCAGCAAACTACTTTCATAAACTTGTCAAGAATAGAAAAAGGAGCATCTTGGGCACTGACACAAAAATACAATTTTTTTAACACTGCCATCATATCTGTTCTCTTGTATGAAGCAGAGTCACGAAGTCTGCAACATAAATTGATAAGCAGATCAACTCACTCCAAAATAAATGCCCGCGGAAGATCTTCAAAGTCCATTGAAAGGGTTTCTTGCAACATTAGAAATTCTAAGTAGAACAAACCAGTCTAAAGCATCAGATATGGTGAGAATACGACGATGGACATATTTAGGACACACTTTAAGGATACCACCAACACAACTTCCACAGTGAGTGATCATTTGGACACCACCTAGAAAGAGAAGAAGAGGGCAACCTAGAAAAACGTTATGCAGAACAAAACGGAAAGAAGCCAGATCTATTAACACGACACTCAGAAGCCTGAGCAGACCAACTTGACTGAAATAAATGGCAGAAACTTATGGCTTCCTGCGGTTGAGGGAGGATAAAGAAAGAAGATATAGTTTAGAGAACTATATTTTTCAAGTTACTTTAAGTAGGGAGTAGCGAGGTGTGTTTTGGTTGCCAAAGTTATGAACAACCGAAATAGGAGATTATAATGGAAACTTCCTGGCAGTACTGTTCTTAGCCTACCAGCTGGCAGATACACATTATGACTAACTATGGCATAGATCCACCAAAATCACACATTCCCCCCAAGAAAACAAATCATCCCCCCATCTAGCTCCCTTCACTGGGATTCCATGTTCATCACTTTCAATGCATGTTACCTTCCATTCTTCTTCCCGTACTGATTTTTGATCTTTCCTCTCTGCTCCCCCTAGATAGATTCTTGTCTACACTAGGAAACTGGTCCATTGTTGACAATGATTGTCAGTAATGGATCTGCCCCAATTGGCTGAGATTGGTTTATTTGCTAGAGTAAACAGGACAAAACAATTGTTGACACCTCCATAGAGAGGGTGATTTAAGATTTAGCTCCGCTGATGAACATTCTCAGCAACAGGCAGTATGTTAGTGCAAATGGGGTCTTGATTTCTCACTGACTCACTGCTGGCCATGTTGTCTGGATGCCTAGGATATGAGTCCCCTGCTTTAATCCACCTCAGCAGAATCCTGACCCCCTCCATGCAGGAGACTCCTTTGTTGTCTGCACATCAGATTAAAGAAAGCAACATCTTAACCAAACATAAGGAGACTTTAGTCCTTTGCTACTTTCAAAGCCACGTATACAGCGGGAGCCAATTAAACTGTGATGCCAGCAGCTGAATGCATGGTGAGACATTCAGTTGTGGTTCTTGCCTATTTTCTGATCTGTCAGCCTCCTTTGACACTATTATACAGGGCGGAAGTTATAACAACATCAGGGCCCTGCCAATACAGACTGTTCTCCAGCTGTGTCCTACTGAGATATGAACATGTCCTCATTGCTTCTTTCCATATTTTTACTGCCCTGCGGGTCAGATGTCCCGATGAGTGAATCCCTGTGGCTCTGGTGCAGAGGTCCTGAACTATGTTGCTGGTGACAGAAGTTCAAAGCTTGACCTTAACCTTTCATCATCAGCAGGAGTCAGGCAGCTAGCCTATGTGAGTGTAGCAGAGTCTGTAGCACTCAGCATTGTTAAGCTTTGGGGAGAAGAGCAGATGCACCCTCTGAGTAGGTGAAATTTTTCTTAGGGAACCCATGAATAATTTTCCAGCTGTGCCTGGGCCTATCTAGAATAGCTTTATGTACTTTCTGAGGGACACGTGTTCAGGTCTAAATGTCCAACTGCCCTGCATGACACATTTTTTGCTTTAAACGGAGGCAAAATTTTATAAGGAACAATTCACTTCACCATCTCCTGTATTAATCACAAAGACAATGTTAATACTCACACCCAATGGGCCATCTCCAGAGGCCCTTACTTTGATTTTACTCAGCCCTTATTCAGATCAAGCTTCTACTTGTCTGAGAAAGAACTAAATGAAAACTGGTATTATGAAATGTTATCGCTTCCACATAACATCCTTGCACCTTTCATAAAACGCACATGAGGAGAGTGTAGCACCTTGAGACTCGGAGCTAAGTTTTCAATCACTGGGCTCCATTTTTGCAGGTGCAAATGGCAGCAAAATAATTTTTGCTATATGTCAGGTCTTCTAGCCTTGGATTTGCAAGAACAATCAAGGATTTAGACAACTAAGTGACATTTGCTGCACCTGCAATTATTTTCATGTACAGAAATGGAGGCTCACACAAAGCTGGGCTGAAATATGGTCTCTAATGTCTATCCAGAATGTTATGGAGCAGGGACATGATAGTCCAGCTCTGTACAATGCACTGACTCAAAAAAAAGATGGTTAATTGCACTGGGGTAAGACTGTAAATGTTGTATCCTTGCCTGCTTCACCTGACAGCAGGAAGTTAACTTGCCCCCACTCCCTGTGGCTAGCCCCAGGTACTGATGGTGCATTAATCAAAGGGAAAGCATTCTAAGTACACTGCAGACTGCATTGGACATAAAGTCCAAGTGATTAGAGAGCTCCCAGTAGACCACAGTGACATGTGTGACCAAGGCAAATCAAAATAGAAACAGGTTGTGAAAAATCCTGTGTATCTCCTTTTGTTTCTCTTTCTTTTCACACTTGGATGTTGCCCTGAACTTTGACCTAACTGGCCTATTGGGAAGTATGTCCCTGAGCTCTGATAAAACAACACCAGGAATAGTTGTTTCTGGGCACCTCAATACCAGGGCCAAGGGTGGTAGGAGGACTTCCAGATTCCTATGGTGCAATTGGCCAATAGAATTCAACTACTATTGACTGACATATCAAGGGGCCTTGGGACTTTCTTTTCCACTTGAATCAGATAATGTACTTTTTTAGACAAAAAAATAAAAATAAACCTAAACCACAAACAAACTAGAATGGGTTTGGAAACTTAGAACCAGGTCCTGTGACGTGCTGTATCTCCTGAGGGAGGGTGAGTGCTCTCAACTTCCACTGAAGTCATGTTATCCTGAATCTTGACTTTGCTTCTGCTGAATGATCAGTGCAAAATCTACATTGCCATTAACTGGTGGTGTCCTTTAGTTAATAATGGACACTTCCATGAGGATTGGGTTCAGTGCTCCCAAACTGGTTCTGTTTCTTGTTAACAGATCAGCTCACACACCATGAATGTGGAAGCCATGTTCTCCAACTTTTATATTTAAACTGAATGACCCAAAGGACCATAAGCCTGGCTGAGTTTCTACATTTGTTGTACATAATCTGGCACAATTCGTACCACCCACTTCCAGGTTCAGGGTTCATAAGAAGCAACTCACAGCTCTGTAGTGCCTAGAAAAGTTTTTTAAACCCACTGAATGTCATACAGATACAATGCTAGATTGGGCTGGTAGTTCTGGGTCTTCAGGTAAGTAAGCTGAACACTGCTTCTGAACAGCATCCCTGGGAACTTCAGGGTAACAGAGAATGCAGTACTGGTTCTAGTCAGCAGTACCAGGACTTGAGGAGTTTGTTCCACAGTCTGTGTGCAAGTTCCTTAAAAGAGAGGACTCGCTTTTAAATATTCATCACACAAGCATGCATTAGTCATTGCATTATTTTAGTGTCTGCATATCTGTTACTCCCAGTGATCTTTTGGCAGACTTTCCCCCATCCTCAGAGGTACACTCTCACCTCTCCTTAGTTTGGGTCATTTTCACCATGCCTATCCCAGAAGTTGTCGTTGTCGTGCTTGAGTTTTGTGACTGTAGGTGATGGCACCAGGGAGAAAAAGTAGCAGCTCAGGAGATGCTGTGATACTGAATTACTGGAGGAAAATTTTCAGGAAAGGGTTCTCCATAACCCTGCTGGAGCACTGCTTCCACTTCCATTACCACTGCCTTCACCTTCCTAACCACAGCCACTTGTTCTGCCCATCCCTTCCTATCCAGCAGCTGATGGTGCTGCCCTTGTGGTGTGGGACTGGCCATCTAACCCAAGCCTAAGCAGAGCTCTGCCGCACTGACCTGCTGGGCCAGAACGGGCCTTTAAATTTCAAACTCATCATAAATGTTTGATATCTGTGGGGAGATTTCCCTATAGGCCCATTTCTTCAGGCTTCTCTGTTGTACGGTCTGTTCTACATGACAATAGGTTATCAACATTTTATGATTCTGGCTCTCTTGAACTGTACCAGGGAGCTGCAGAAGGTCTCCTGTGGGCAGACTGTGTCACAGGTCTAAAAGCAGCCTCTTTGCCTGCGTTTGCCTGGCTGGCTATGCTGAACCAAGCAACATCAATCATGGCGTATGCAACTGGACAAGACATTTGTAAACTCCAATATGGAAACTAATGAGCTGCAGGTGAGGGCTAGGCTGCTGCTGTAGCCAACTCCCAGTTGCTTGCTTATTAAATTCTATAAGCTAAGCAACGTGGTCAGTACTTGGATGGGAGACCTGTGATTAAAAACTCAGCATGAAGCAGAAAGTGGTGTTGATGATTTAGATGTCTACAGACATCTAAACTCTGAACCCTTTCCTGACAATTTCAAATAAGAGACTGAAATCTGCAGAAGAGGATGGTAGGAGGCATATTTGGAATTGAACCATCACGTCCTATGGTGTTTTTGAGTTCTAGTTGATGTCAGTGGGGACTGGATTGGGCCCCTAAGGTTTAATTTTCAGACACACAGAGCACCCATGCCTCCAATTCACTTAAAATGGAGTTGTGGGCGGTACAGAGAGATTCAGTCACTTGCCTAAAGTCACGGAGATAGTCAAGATCAGAGCAAGAATGAGAATGCAGCAGGTCTTGGTTCCCATTGAATAAGCAATTACACATGAAAAACTGATACAACCTCCGGAGCCGTGCAAGAATCTTGTTTAACAGCAAGTCTTGAAGTAGGTCATTAGATTTTATTTTTTTAAATTGCTATATTTTTCATAACAATAGCAGCTACCATCATCTGTGCAGCAGGACTGGCTATCAGCTGAGTAGGAACATTTTTCTGTTAATAAGAGCTCTCCTCCCATCATACTGGCCATTTAATAAACACCAGGAAACTGTTTGAAAGTCCTAAGCAGTGGTTCAGCAGAGACCCAGCTGATCACTGAGTGTGGCTGTGAGGCTCTGCAGTACATCACACTTTTAAAATGCACTGCTTCTTGGTTGACTATGTTAGGGAAGTTATCTTGCGTGGCTTTTTGTATATGCATTAGACGGGGAGAGGATGCAGAAAACCCTGTCCCCTAATGGCAGACATACTTTTGGCTAGGGCTGTGTGGAACACGGAATGGCCCTAGAGATGGCATGTCAGGGGGAGCCACAGTCCCCTCACTCCCTGCACATTAGCAAGTGTTGGCAGGAGAATGCTGGGAGGCCCTGGCCAGACCTTTTTAAAGATGTAGCAATTCCCACTGCTCTCATTACTATCCTTCAGCAACCAGGAGGCGCTATGCCTTGCAAAGACAATCACACAAGTCTGGAGCGTTTGGTTTGGGCGTCTCTGGATAACAAGTTCAACATGGTTCAGAGCTGGAGTGGGGACAGGGCCAGAAAGGTGAGTTATACATCTTTTATATTTAGCTGAGTTTTCCGAACATTGAGGTCTGAGATGAGCTTCTGCCTAGCCTCCTGGCATTTGTCTGAGGCAGGTGTTATTATCTGTATTTTAGTGAAATGGAGTCAGAGACATGCATTGACTTGCCCCTGGCCATATGGAAATTCACAGATAGTCAGGTTTGCAACTTTGTTACTCAGGAGCACACAGATGAATGGTATGTACTGCACCTTTAAAAGGAGAAGATCCCCTCCCCTTACTTGCAGCAGTTGCAGCTGCCCTTGTGTTGAGATGCAGCCTGCTGAAGAGGAGACACACACACTGTGCTCTCTCTCTTGCTCTTTCATTAAGATTTGTTCATGTTTTTATTCTTGTTTAATATAAAATAAAGGTCTTCATGATAACTGTAAATATATTCAATGTACTGTATGTATTTCATGATGACTGTAAAAATTATGCTCGTATATTAAAAAGTCTATTGGTTCTTGTAATTACTGATCCTCCAGTAGAAACCAGTACAGACCAGTAGAAACCGATAGAGACCAAATGAAGGGTTTCTAAAACATCTAACCAAAGGTTCCCTTGCTACACAGAGATGCGCAAAAATGAAAATGCTGGGATGATAAAGTTAATGCAACTTTTATGCCTTTCAAAAAGACGTTCAGTTCAGGTTCACTCTGGAGTTTTGACCAAAATTTCCTGTCTGTTCTTATTTTATCTGAATACCTTTGCCCATCCCTGTCTGTCAGCCATAACTGTTTGTGTCAACTTCCCCATGGCCCAGCACGGAGTGTGCAGGCCCTTTCCTTTAAAGCCCTCAGAATTTACATAACCCTGGAATTGTAGCAATGTGAAATGTGGCTCTGGTTACAATAACAAGGATTTAGGGAATGCAGAGAGAGATTGGAACTGCAAAGGCATAAAAGCAAAACAAAACAAAACCCCACATGCTGTTTTCATTTTCAGCAGCCACGTGAGAACTGTCCTCTGGTTTCTGGCTATAAATAAATTGCTGTCGTCACAGGAAGATGGAAAACAAAACAATTTGCATTCCTCCCAAATTTTCATAAGGTTATAAAAAAAGGAAAGGTAAATGTTTCTTAAGCAAAATATGTCTGTGCAGAGGAAGGTTTAATTAACACTCAAGGGGACTGGCATTTGCATCAAGCGAAGAAGTTTGACATTAATCCTCTCCGCCCCCTGCCTCCCTGCCAACCCTCCCAAGCAAATCACTTAGAGCTGACTGTGGATTTAAGACACAATGCCATAGTGGTGCTGCTGCTAAGGATGCAGAGGCCTACTGTCCCAGTAGCAGTTTAGGCAGGCACAATGCCTTTGAGAGCAGTGCCCGCTGCTAGCCCGTTACAAAGCACAGCCTACCTCTTCTGGCTGGTGCTCTGCTGGAGAGGTGGGACCTTGGTCCCACATTTGTCCCACCCCTTCTATCCCCTTTACAGAATCTAATGCCTCTGTCAGTACTAGACTACCCAGGAAAGCAAGGACCAGGATTGTGAGTGGCTCCTCTGCAGAGGCATGAGAATGAAGGGAAGGGTCTTTGGGCCCTCTCCCCAACCATGTGCATTTATGCAAAGCCAGGCACAATCTTGCCCTTACGTTTTTCAGGGACAGATTCAACCATAGGCTGAATGGGAGACCAATTGAAGTGTTAGCAGATATGCACTGACTTGGGCTGTGGAGTTTAGCTGCAGTAAGAAGCTGCCCAAATAGAAGTGCTCTCTCCTCTGAAAACCCATCCGTTGGGTGTGGGAAGTGGGATAAGGCATAGCTAGACCTAGAACACCCTTGCTCACCAGAAATTGATCCCAACAGTGAAGGCTGCAAGAAGAGGCTTCCCAGAAGACTTTGTATAACAAGAACCCATTCAAGGACCACAGGCTTTAGGAAGGGGCTGGATTACCAAGAGGCAAGTCCTCCATCATAGCAAAGGGGCAGGGAATAGAAATGTGGCTGACTTGGGATGAGGCAGGTTAAGAGTTGGGAAATCAACTTAATGTCTTGAACAGTGGAACAAAAATATTTTTTATATACTGTACTTATGGCCAGTGCACTATACCGGAAACTAGTACTATTAGGAAGAGGCAAGCCAAAGAGATAGCCTTTGAATTCAGATCTGGATTAGGTACGGACAAGGGATCAGGCTCCATGGCAATGACATAGGGATGGGTTGGATCTGGGAATTTCAGTAAAGGAGCAGGATAGGAGGAAGGTCAAATATGAAGCTCTGACTTTGGTGTCTCTACTGTTAATGGACCTTCCTGTACCTTCCTCCTCATCAACACTTGGCTAAAAAGTCGTCAGTACCTTCTCTTTATAACATGAATGGGTGCTGTGGCAATTACTGTGCTGTCACAAATAAAGGATTCTGACTGCAATTCAAGAATACAAAACAAAACAAATGAACTTTTATGAAACAAGGTTACTGTTTTCATGCAAATGTCCCCAATAATGAAGAAAATCTGAAGAAGAGAAATACAGAGAGTATTGTATAATGTACAATTTACACTTATACAAAGCACATTCTACCCAAAAATCTCAAAGTGTATTACAGTGTATTAGCCCCATTTTACCTATGAGGAAACCAGAGCAAGAGAGAATTAGGGGTATATTTTTAGAAGAGTTGAGGCCAAGTGTCCTTGTTTTTGAGGCAGAGGGACAATTTGAACCCACATTTTGCGACCACAAAATTAATTGTGACCACAAATGTGATTATTTTCACCACTAACTACCCAGTTCCCTTGCAGCTTGACAGCTGGGGCTACAAGTACTCAGATTTGCATTCACAATTTAGCTGTGGATATAAAAATGCTGGCACACATTTTGCAGGTGCAAATTACTCTTGCCCTTCTGAAAAGTTACCCCTGTGTGATTAGCCCAAGGTCATGCATAGAGTCACTGGCAGAACTGGGTACAGAACCTCTGTAGTGTGTTTCCACACCCTTCCTCTAATACTAGATCATACCTCCTCCCACAGAGGTTTAGTTCTAAATGAAATGTCTCAATAACGAGTGAGTGTCTCTTTAGAAAAGGTAGTGTAGTCTTTGCAGTCAGCTAGATTCAGCAATAGAAATACTAATGGGTATTGCTCTAGTTGAAAATCTAAAAAGAGGATTTTAACTCTCTCTATTAAAATAGGGAATGTGTTTTTATACCAATGAGACAGAGAGTGAGCAGATGAATGCAGGTGTAAGGCTCCATAAAGTTTTTACTTCAATGTGTTTGGGGTGACCACATTACTCATAAGTGGTTAGATCATGAGTGGGTTATGCAGGTCATCCCAAATAAATACCAATAAAATGCTTTCACTCCCCTCACATTGTGAAGGATATTATTTATACCATTTTTTTCTTGGCTGTCCCTTCCCCCCCTCCGACCCCTCTTTGAAGTACATTAGCTACTATGGGAACAATGTTACTAGTCAAGACAGGGATTAGTTTCAATACCAAGTGGAGTATAAAGCCAGTCGATATAATAGTTTGAAATCTGTAGTGTGACCCATAGGACTTTACATGATGATTATTTTGACCACATATGTGGTTTTAATAAATACAAGTGAATTGGATAACTCAGGCACTCAGGCTGGATCCAGAAACGTATTTAGGTACCCGTCCCCCAGACTTAAACATCTAAGCCCCAGTTTTAGGCACTACCACAATACACAGTGACAAAATCTGCATTTTGTGTCTCTGCTGTCCTTTTCTTTGCCCTTTTGTGTGTCACAAAGTGAGCTGAGCCTTTAAGCGAGTGTTGGGTTCAACCTCAATTATGACTAGTTTACCTCTCAGTCCAGGTGTCATGTGATGGAAGTACATGACTAGGAATCAAGCCTGTTGGGGAATATAAGGGCAGCCTGAATTCAGTTGGTGAGGCTCAGGGTTTTAAGGGTGTTTAATGCTTATTGAAATTAATAGCAATTGGGTGCCTACATACCTTTGAGGATCTGGGCCCACGAGTGTGTTGGGGAGAGTGTGATGTTATTGACAGGAACTGTGACCATATAGATCATTTTTGCACCTGGTCTTGTATGGAGGAGGCCAAGTCGGGTGTCGATGGAAAGGTTGTAGTTTGCTGGTTATGGTTATGCTGTCTGTATGTGTGTATCATTTTTGTATTCGAAGTTATTAATATTGGCTATGTACTTGTTTGTTTTTAAGTAGCCCCAGTGAAGCATTTGGTCAGCTACTTGAGAAAAGACCATTCTCAGTAAGTGCCCAATCAAGAAACACTTAAGGTGACAATGAACTTTGAGAGACACCAATCCACATCTGAGCTTTCCTGGGAACGTTCAAACTAACATGTAAGCAATGGCGTCGGCCTGTAAAGAACTGTAAAACCCTGTAGGAGACTTAGGGTTAGAGAAGACCTGGGAAGTCACTTTCTACACCAGGCAGATGGAAAGGCCTGGCTGGAGCTATCTGCCATGAGGGGCAGGGGTCAGAATCCTTAAGAAGTTTATATGGCTTATATATCAATGTGGTGGAAGGAATACCAGGCAGCAGGACTTCAGAGTGGGAAGGAAATATTGAGCCAGCAAGGGGCTGAAGAAACTGTAGAGCTGAGAAAAGAGTGGCTTTGGTTTAAGCTGACAATTGAACTGTGATGTGGTTTTAATAAATTATAGAATCCCAAGAAAGGGGTGCACTTGAATGACATGGGTCCCTATGTGTGGTTATTGGGTAGCTCATGAAGGGCAAACTGAGGCAGTGAAAGGGCCTGATGATAGATTGGATAAGCCCTGCTACTTTATGCTCTTCAGTGTACCTTAGTATTGAGGTAGCAGCAGCTTAGTCCAGTTTCCAGTGGCCCAATGTCCACCTCACAAAAGCCGTCACCACTACTGTCAATTGTGCGGAGGCCCAGGACTAAATGGGCCATGTAGGCTACTCTGTTATTTTACCTGAGGGGAAGTCACTAAAGGACAAGATGAGGAAGTTTGGTGGGGTGATTTGGAGGGGAAATGGTAGCATTGCTGTCTGTACTGTATCAGTTTTGAGGTTAAATAGAGGACTTCTGTCTCCAGAGTTTTTAATGTGGCATCCATTAAAATCAGTGGAGTTATATAGAGTTGGGGTAATGAAGTGGAGAATCAGGCCCTATGAGTCTGCAGTCTCCAAAAGGTTAACATTGTTGAGAATTATGTGAATGGACCCATGAGAGAACAGACTCCTACGACTTTAATGAAGTTTCTCTTAAAATTGTTCAGTGAAATGCCATGGGAACAGAACAAGGAGAAGGTCACTCTGATGGTATTTCTCAGAATGGCAATAGTACAGCAGCATTCAGGGAATGTCTTGGAGCAGAATGATTTGGCTTCTGTTTTTTTTAACAGAATAAACTGATTAATAAAAAATAATTTGTAACAATAATTTGTAATAATTTAGGGCTTCTCTTGAATAATGGATACAAGCATTCATCTGTCTAAAGTAGCTGATACCTATAAAGCCTAAGACAGACAGACAGAGCCATCTATTAAATAAACAACTTTGTCTATGTTAAACTTTTCATGCAGATGTTTTTTTTCTTCCTGTCAGTATTTAAGATAGTTTCACCATACTGAAGGTTGGTGGCTAAATGTATTGAATGAAAGGTTGTCCCTGTCACTGTAGCTACTGTAAAGATCTTGGTGATGTTGCTGAGGTGCTCAGATAGGGCTTGATCCTGCAATGTGTTAAGCTCTTGGGCCCAAACCAGCAAAACATTTAAGGATATGCTTAACTTTAAACACATGAATAGCCCCATTAAAATCAACAGAATTATTAAAACATTTAAAGTTAAGCATGTGCTTAAATAAGCTGCTGGATCAGGGCCAGAATGATCAGAACCTTGCAGGATCAAGCCCCTCACTGCAGTGATGAGGGCCATATGAGAACCTAGACAGAAATGCGATTTTTGTAACTTCTCTTGGAAGCAAGTGAACCAGTGTACTTTCCACAGCAACAGAACACTAGGGGGACCTAGTTTTTTGTTATTATTTCTCCAGCAGAACACCTCCACTGCCATAAAAGCTGCACTAAATCATCTGAAGGTGGGCCTTTCTTACACTGGTGCCATGCAGTCCTGAACTTAATGTACAGACCCCAAACAGAGAGAGTGAGGAGAGGAAAACAGGATCTGTAGGGATCACCCAGGTTAGTTCTGATTTGTTTTTTGGGAGCCCGGGGGGCCGGAGGAGGAGTTATTTATTTATTTGTTTCTTAAATTTGTATTATATTATCCACAGTGAACATCTTGTCTATTATAACCAAATATGGGGACTCATTACAAGATGGTTTTCCACTCACCCAGTTACAGCAAGGTAGTGCAGACAGGGTATAACCATATCCCAGCAGCTGGGATCTACGCTCCAATTTTTTGCACTGTTGTAGCTAGGCCTGAGGACAAGTTTTGTAAGTTGGTCTTGGTAATAGTTGTAGTGAAGATGGGGAGGCTTTTAGGTTGAACTTTCTCTTTTAAGCTAAGGAATAAGAAGAGAAGATCTTTTCTGGCTGATTGGAAGCGATAGCTCAATAACTTGCTTGATTCTGTGGAGTTAATATTTTTCTTGTTTTGACTCACCATGGACTCCAGTGCAAACAAAACACTCTTTTAACTCCTTGGGACAAGAGCTGCCTCTCCTCCATCTTCTTTCTCACTGAAATTTAAAATCCTACAAGGCTTTGGTTTGTAGGGAGGAGGCTCTGTGTTGCTAATAGGGCTGTACGCTAAAGTTCTTCGTAAACTGTGATCAATGCTTAAGTCTTGGAATTTGTATTGGCATTTAGGTTTTTTTATGGTGTTTGCAGGAGTCTTCTAAGGGGCTGAAATAACAATCTGCTCTTCTCATGCTGTCTCCATCATCCAGGAATGGAAATGTTGAGAAGGGAAAGGGACTGACTCTATGATCCCTGCATCTTGAGATGTCATTGACAAGGCGCAATGTGGGTGTAAAATGCTACCAGATCAGGATGGTACTGGCATTACACAGGTGTGAATGACTGCACAAGGTGCAGTCAATGGTGAATGAGGCCCCAGGACTCAGGCTTAATCCAATTGCTAATAGTTTCATCTCGATTCCATGTGTTGCAGAGGGACATGTTTACTTTCCATCACTATTAATAATCACCACAATACATCTTTAAAGTGCTTTACCAAAGGTAAGTAATTCATCATGATTGACAACATGGACCTCCTCTCAGGCAATTGATTTCTTTTTCTGCATGGGCAGTATTCCTCAAGTTAATAATGGTTCTAGGCGTCTGCTCCACAGCTGAGTGTGAATCTAGGCCCTGATTCTCACTCTCTTATCCTAGTTTTAAGCCAGTGTAATTGTTGATTTCAACAGAGTTACACTGGTATAAAACTGGTCTACAAGAGTAGAGAATCAGGGCCCCTGTCCTAGATAAATGTGTGCTGCTCTCCTGAAACATACTGAATCTCCTACTGGCTCACATTACCACTGATGGAACTAAGTCTAGCAGGGTCTGGGTGTGCCTCTCTTCTTATCTCAGGTCGTGTCTACGTTACAGCAGCACAGCTATGACGCTGTAGCAATGCCACTGTAGTCCCATAGTGTGGACACTTCCTACAGTGATAGAAGGGGTTTTCTTTGTCACTGTAGGAACTCCACCCCTCTGAGTGGCAGTAGCTAGGTTGACAGAGGGATTCTTCCATCAGCCCAGCCACATCTACCCCAGGGGGTTAGGCCAGCATACCTATGGCACTTAGAGCTGTGAATTTTTCACACCCCTGAGCAACGCAGGGGTGTTGATCTAAATTTTAAGTGTTGACCGGGCCTCAGTCAGTCCCTTCACCAAATATTAATGTAGGTTTTTGTTTCTGGAACTATGCAGTCTCACTGTTAATCACTTGTGTACCACTTAGCGCCTCTCTGCATCATTCCTAATGCACTAAAAGTCATCCTGCCAAGTATAGCAAAGCCGCTTTAAACCCCTCCTTTCTCCTCCTGTCCACCCCTCGAGATCAACCAGCTTTTCAAGTGAACAACTCAGCACCCCATGCCTAAGAACACAGAGCCACCTTTCCATAGGAACGTTGTCACATTTCCAGGACTCCTAAGTATACAGGAATTCCTGTAAGGAAAGCCAAGTGTTCTTCAGGAAAGTGCGCGTCACAGAGTAGGACAATTTCTGTGTGATGGGAAGTCATGCCATGTCCAGGAAAATCAGGGTGGGTTAAATATGGCACAATACCAAAAACTGATGAAGAGCTTGGCAGCAGAGTGGTTTGAGAATAAATGTCATTTATCATCCATTGCTATAATAAGATCAGCTTCTTTCCTAATAGATCACAGGCTCTTACTAGGGATCAGTTCTGCCACTGAAATTGCCTGTAAATGCTACAGAATATTAGTATTTAGAATTTACATGGCACACTGTACCCACATTCACTAACTAATCCTTCTAATATTTATACAAAGTAGGGACAGAGGCAGGTACTGTTGTCCCCATTTAACAGAGATTTTTAAGTGGCTTGCCAAAGATCAGAGAAGGAGTTACTGGGCCAGTAACCTGCTCCAGTTACTCTCAGATGATGCAAAGCAGATAGAACCCTCATAGATCTGGCTACTTGGGAATTCCCTGTGACTGGAGAGGAATTCCTGGTGGTGTAAGGATGGTACAGTAGCTCTACTACATTCCCATGCCCTGCCCCCACTGTGGAGGACAGTAAGGTCAAGCAATAGAACATGTGGCTGGAACACTTCTAAGTTCCCTGGCTGTTTGAACAGCATCTTAGAGGTCATAGACAGGTGGGTATAGTTTACAGCAGCCCTGGGATTGCTCTAAGTCACACACTTGGTCAAAGCTACCCCTGACCAGGGAGCAACAAAGGCAGCTTAAAGTCATCTTTTCTTCCCTCTCCAGTGGAGCTCAGCCAGACCAAACGATCTTCCCCGGTGTTTGAGCCAAGACTAGGAATGTCCTCCAACCCAGAGATAAATGACTTTTCTCTGGTTCTGTAGTGAGATGCCCTCAGACACTTCATAGGTTGTTGCTTCTTGCTTTCATGGATTTATTGATTTGACTTGACTGCCAGATGCTGGGACTGGATGACAGGGGACAGATCACTTGATGATTGCCCTCTTCTATTCATTCCCTTGAAAGCATCTGGCATTGGCCACCATCGGAAGACAGGATACTGGGCTAAGATGGACCATTGGTCTGACCAGTATGGAGATGCTTATGTTCTGTGTTCATGTATATTAGGTTTCAATTCCTTCTTCACATATACTGTGGGTATATCCCTGGAAGTCACTGGGCACTGTGTGTGCATAGCTGGGAACTGCATTAGTCTCTTAGGCCCAGAGTTTTAAAGGTACTTAGGCATTGCTGGGTTCAGTATTACAATGCCTAACTGATTTAGGAGTCTAAATCTCATTTTCAAAAGGCATTTAGGCACTTAGGAGCCTAAGTCCCAATACCAATCTCTTTTTCTGGGTGGGAGGAGAGTATATAAATGAAATAAGCACACAGCAATGAGGGGGTCATTGGAGAAGTGCTCTATTTCACAAAGCAATGATCTGTGCTTCACTAACTTTAAGGCAGAAGTAAAGTCTGAGCAGCTGTAATTCAACTGTAAGGGAAGTGTAACAGGGAGGCTTGCCCCTTATGGGCTAGCCAACCCTGATTATGGAATGAGGCACACCTGGGTTGAATCAGGCAATTCCCTAGAAAGGGCAGCAGCTGGCTATAGTGAAGGGGGAAGTGCAGGAAATTGTGGTGAGTAAGGAAAGGTGCCTACTGAGGAGACCCTGAGATCGCGGGGGGGCTTAGGAGAGACTGGAAAGGCCCTGGGCAGGGAGGATAAAGAGAAATCTTGTGTTGTGTGGACTTTGTTTGGGGATGTTGAGTATTATTTGCAGTTTGTTTTATATGCATAAACCTGGTCCCCAAGGTGAAGTGTTTCTGACCAAGGAAAAAGCCTGAAGGAAGCTTCTATTTGAACAGTCCAAGAGGGGAAACTGAGTCAGCTTGCCTGTAGTATGCTTCTATGCCATGAAGGGGTGCATGGGAGGCAGTGGGCCCAGTTACAGGAATCAACTAAGGAGACAATTTTACTTTTAGAAAGGTTTAGTTTTTACTCATTCCTAGCTAGGTCACCCCCACCTTCATTCTTCCAGTAGTTTGGAAACTTTTTTCCACTGGCTAAAAATAAAAGGATGCCTTTTGACCCCTTCCCCAGCTGCTCTAGTAGCGCCAGCTCTGCTTCCCCCCTCGCTCCAGGCTCAGCTGCCTTAGCTCACACAGGCCACTTACAAAATCGAAATAGATAGAGAATAAGAGGTTTAAAAGGGGTCTGGGAAGGGAGTGTGGAAGGGGGAGACTAGAACTTAGAGAGGAAGCTGCAATGTGCCATCTACAAGAAGGCCCAAACCAATACCCCAGATCCAAAAAAACCCTTTGGATTCAGATCTGAACTTAGTGTTTGGCTTGGCCTGAATTTTTATGACTGGCCAATCCCTAACCCTAGATCGAAACGTCCCCCAACTTTGGGAACATTCAGGTCTGGAGCTGAATGTTGTGGTTCAGGCCCTTCTGTGATGTCAAAGCAGACTTTAATTTAGCAGAGCAATATTTGGGCTAGTATATTTGTGTTGGAGCAGCTGCGTACCCTTTGTAGTACTGTGAGGACTGCTACAAGTAATTAGGTAGTTCTTATATGGACTTCCTTTGAACAAAGGATGCTGTCCAGTTGTTGAGGCCCAGCACTTTGAATTACTTTGTATCTGTTACTAATCTGGAGGGACTTCTGGCTCTAGATACTATTTTTTTTTTTTTTGAATATTCACCTTTTTTAAATATTCATTGAGAAACTAAGCAAACCTCCTTTCTTCATACTGGACCAACAACAACAAATAACTTTTACTCTTCTAGCAGCGGCAATTAACTATAAACCCTCTTTCCACAGTATGCTAGTGTCAGTGGTGCTGCAGGTGCTCTAAAAAGGAAGTAGACCAACAAATCCATCTCCATTTCAAGCTAACTTCATTAGAAGTATGTTCTGGGACCGTGTCAGACACATACGCACCATTCTGGCCAACTGGAAAACTACAAAACCTACCAATTGTGTTAATGTTTTAACTTTCCATCGGATAGAATAGCTGAATCCAGCTCCAAATCCCAATTTATTTAAAGGGTGCTCAGGTCTGGGATTGAGGTTTGATCCCTTATCGAGATGGGTCAAGGTGAAAAGTTTGAACCTGAAACTCAAGCCTCCCAAAGTCAGGGGTATTTTGACCCTGATCCTGCACCATTAAAGTCCATAGGAGCAGGATCAAACCCTTAGATCTGGATTTTGGATTCGTCCCAACACCTCTAATAAAAAGAGTTCAGGTAACTAAATGAAGCTATATGAATGTCTGTATTGTCAATATATTTCCCAGTGCTGCCCTTTCCAAGGGAACTGATGCTTCTGGTGGTAATATGGTGAAACATAATGCCATCCTCACTGGCATTGTCATGCACACTGGCAGTGCAGTACCAACCTTTCTGCATGTACTCAGCACAGCATAGCCAGGAGACACTCATAGCTCTGCATGGTGTTTTAGAAAGGGGGACATGCAGAATCAGTCTCTGCAGAGAAGGGATTAAAATAAAGACTTGCTAGTTTTGTAGCCTGCAGTGATTGAGCAGTAAGAGGGTCACTGAGCCTGGTAGCAGCCTGAGAGTGACAGTGTGAGGCATGGCACTCAGCCTTGGCCATAGAGCTGTGGTGTTTAATCTCCTTGCTGGTTGGAGCAGGGAGCCTGGCACTGGAGCTCCATTCACAATGGGCACCTTTGTTCTCAGATTAATAATGCCCCGTCCCTTTGTTTTGAGAATGGACTGAACAAACAATTTAGATCTCCAAAGGCAGTGTGACATTTCACAGAAACCTGTACAGGGCATTCAATGTGGAATCAATTATTTTTGTGTATGGCATAACTGATCATGTTAAAATGCCTGTTCTCCCTGACTTTTCCTTTCGCTACGGACCCAACTGAACTTTTGTTTCTTTATCACTTGATATGATCCTGTTTCTTCTCTATCTGGATTAATAACCCCTTGTCTGAGCTATCAAACCTGATTACTAAGGAAATGATCATAATGCCCTCAGCACAGGATTGTGATTTTCAGGTTGGGAAGCAGCAGGAAGAGCTGAGAAAGTAAGCAATATGGGGTTAAACTCTGAATCCACTGAAGTCAGTGGGTCTATGATTTCACTCACATTCTGTTATCCTAAAAATACATGAATAATAACATAGATTCTGTTGTCATAGTATAGAACCTGAAAATATATATAGTTTTGGACCCAATCCCTCAGTAACTAAGTAGTTCCTTGATTTCTTTGTTGACCTCATTTGTTTTATACTGCACCCTTACATTTCTAAGGAAGCTGCTTATCTGCAGAGGTGGCTGCCATGTTGAGACAGAGTTTTTGAGTTAGAGGGGGACACACACACACACCTCTCTCTTGTTCAGAGATTCTTTTCCTTGGTTTTATTGTTACCCCTTGACCTAAAATAATTCATTTCTCCTGAAAGTATACGGTTGCTGCTTGTGTATTGACACCTATCAATGGGGATACCCCTGGGAGTAAGGGCTATAGGATTGGTTGTTGCCTTGCTAAACAGAACACTTTTCTGTCTTCAGGGAGGCAGCAGGAGCTCTTAATAATAGCCAAACTCTGTCTTCTATAGATGCTTTCCTCCAAGGCTGTGAAAGCACTTTACAAATATGAATTAACTCCTCCTCACAACACCCCAGTGTTGTAGGTTAGTTTTAAGGTATCTATTTTATAGTTGGGGAAACTGAGTCACAGAGCAGTTAGAAGATTTTCCCAGTGTCACACATTGAGTTAGTGGTAAAGCTGGAAACAGAAAGCAGAACCTTTAAGTCCCAGTCCTTTTCTCTAACCATTAAACACCATTCTCCCCCCTGCCCCAAAGCCAGGAGTAGAACCCATGAGTCCTGATCTAATCATCAGACCACGACCTATTAATAGAACAGCCAAATCCCACACTTGGATGCTCAAATCCATGCTTAGGCACATAAATGTTGGAAATGGAGACGTACCAGATCATCCAGTCCCTCTGAATGGGGATAGTGCAGGATTGTCCCTTACAGGACAGTTTCTGGTGTTTTGGCCAGTCTAGTTGTAAAAGTGCCTTGCAGTGGAGCCTCCATCCCTTCTCATGGGAGATTACCCCTCTTCAGTACTGTAATTTTTCTCCATCTTTGGTGTCCATCCCCATCAAATATTTGTACTTGGCAATGTTCCTGCTCTGCCATCTCGCTCTGTACATATTGCACACAGTTGTGTGCTCAACTGAGAGTCCAGTGCAGGATTTGTATAACCTGGTCGGGGTCCCTATGGTCTCTTGTTTCCCTCTCATGAGGAGCAGACTGAGATGCAGTTTCTTATGTAAACACACAGCATAGGTACGGTACAAGGTGCCAGGGTGAGAAGGGAGACTTAGTAGCACGCAAACCTGCCAAACCCATGACCTTTGTCCAGAAGCTTCAGGTTTTTTTCCAGCCTCCCTGCTAAATCTCTGACTCCAGGCCCTCTACCCTGGACCTTGGGTCTCCCTGCCTTCTCCCCTTGTTAGTCAATCAGTGCCTTACCTCCAATGAGATCTCAAAGGGAGCTAGGGGAGGAGTCTTGAGCTGGGCACACTGAACAGCTGGTAGGGGAAGGGGAAGAGCAGCAGTTGCTGAAAACTGCCTAGCTTGGAGGAGGAGCTGAGGGGCTGGGAGCAGGGGACTAATGGCATGGGGAGTGGGAAAACTAACGGACAAGGATATGCGTGGGAGGAGAGGACTAGCACACTGGTGTGGGAACTCGGATATGGGAAGGCCTTTTTCCCCTCTGAGTAACTGATGCTAATTTAATGTATAAATCATATACACTTTCTCCGGCATGCGGCCAAGGCTGGTAGCAGAGCTCAGGCTAGAAGAATGATGATGGGCCCTGGTGGCTTAACACTTGGCTATTAGTGCCGAAGTTCATAATTTCATAGTGTGGTTGGATGGCTTCTCAACTTGCAGTGCAAGACCACACCTTCCCTCTGGTTAGCTGGCATCCACTGAGCCCATTTGTGAAGGGTCTGGGTCACTAGTGCCCTGCACCTTTTGTAATTGTCACCATTGTGCAAAATGGGTGTGACATGCTAACACACTGCAATAGTCATGATGTTCACCCACTGTGCACTAGAGCAAATGACTGCTCAAGGCACAGGGCAGCCATGAATTGGCCCCACTTTGTCTCATCTAACTAGTTCCTTTGAAGATATTGCTTTTCAGGTGATGTTGCTTTTTCTTTCACTGTAATATGTCCTGCCTTTTTGTGGCTCGATCAGACTTTATTTTAATGTAGTTTTTTCTTGTAATTTGTTTTGGTTGGTGGTGGTTTCTTATTGTTTAGTTATTGTACAAAGAGTCAGTGCTTTCCATATACAAAGAGCAAACCGTGTACTTTCAGGCTGGATTACTTATATTTGTGATTTAAGGAAAAGAACAAAAGGAAGGATAAACATAATCTTTAGTTGGAAACATAGTGTTACTCTGTCTGTAACTTTTACTGGGGTTGGACTCTCAGCTTTGCCCCCTAATCAACAGAGGGAGCAACTCCTTCCATGTTAAGGTATGGTACACTTAAAACACGCACATCTCCTGGATGGGAAGCTGGGGAATAGAAAATCCCTTGGAAACAGTGGATCGCTACCAGACTAAAGTTATTTTCAGAATGAGAGAGTGAAGAAACGGGGAAATTATAGGTTTGCATTTGTTAAAATATACTCTACCCTACAAGGGAGTAAATACTTTTAAGGATAATGTAATGTGAGTCACTTGCAGCCATCCCTGATTGGATAATTGGATAACATGTATGTATATAGTCAGCCATTCTTCACTGGGGTGGGGGGAGGGGTTAGTGTGCTCTAGTGTTTAGATCAGGTACCTGGAGTTGGGACCCCTGCATTCTAGTCCCATCTCTGCCACAGATTTGCCAGGTGATGTTGAGCAAATAGCTCAACCTCTCTGTCTCAGCTTTCCTGTCTGTATAATAATTCCTACCCGCCTTTGAAAAATGCTCTGACAGCGTTGAATGAAAGGCTGCGTGGAAGACTAAAGTCTTGTTGTTGTTAATGAACCATGTAGGAAACTATTTCATATCCTGATGGATATCAGCCAGGTCTTAGACAATGAGAACCCAACTCCCACCTCTCCTGCTCCAAACACCATTCCATTCAGGTTTTTTTCAAGAGTCTGTTCATTGGTACTGCCTGTCAAGCTGGAGCTTGTCTCTTTAAGAAAGTGTAGCACAGTAGCAGAGAAAGGCCCTGCCTCCTAAAGCTTGTAGCACTGTAGCTGGGCTGTGGAATGGGAAACAGTTCTTGATCTTTATCCGAATACAGTGTACACACACGCACACGCAACCACCCCATCTGCAGCTCACGCAGTAACATCCAGCGTGGAGATCAGTACTCCTGCCTGGCTCTCTGACACAGGATGGACGTTCCTGAGCACTGAGCTCAGCTGCTGTAAAAAGCAAGTAGGAAAACATACAGCTGGATAAAATTGGTAAGTCAAACTAAAGTCACATCCTCCTCTTTGGACTGCAGCTTGCAAGTCTCTTTATTTTTAATATTCTTTGCAGGCAGTTGGGTTTTTTATATTGTCTTCTGAACAGAACAGCTGGGAAAACATGAGGGGAAAATAAAAATGTAAAGTAGATCTCGAGCATTTGTTGCTCCTTTCTATTTTAAAATCCCTTTTCCACATTAACACTTGGCTGCAGGAGCTGGAAGGGGAAAGCCAGCGAGTGCTTCTGTGTAGTGGGGAGGAAGCTGGTAAGAGCTCTAATTGGCTTTTGTAGTGAGGATGATTGAAGAGAGCAATCTTAAAAAATATCAAGGTGTTTGAAATAAAGTGACTTGTCATTTACTTTAAAAGGTTAAAGATTTCATGTTCTGCAATTTTTAAATAATATTGCAGTTGACTGTAGAAGGGATAGATTGCTGTCAACAACATCTTTAAAAGCCATCAGATTTTAAACTGCTTTTAAGCAAGTGGCGAATAGATGTTGATTCGTTTCAGATAAAATATATTGGTAGATCTGGAAGGGTAGGCAGTGCCATAAAATGCCATTTTCTCAGTGACAGACAGAGGGCGGTGTTGCTGCATCTGGTAACAATTCACAGTAAACTGGCCAGGGAAGTTGGTAAAACTTATTTGTGAATAACTTAATGGTGATAAACTGGTAAAAAAATGATACATCTATACAGCAACCTCTAAAGTATAGCATCCAAAGGTAGGTGCATCTATTCAGTGGCTTGATTTTTTGCGCTTCGGGGGACAAAAGTAGGTTAATGATTTGAATTGTTACAAGAATAAAACTTCTGTCAATCAAATCAGAACCTGCTTATAAAAATAAGATTCCAGACTCATGGCTGAAAGGAGTTAAATTTTTAATTGATATTTTCTTGTGTTTTACCCACTGACAGCTTTTTGAGTACTGCAGAGAAATAGTGCTACACACCAGCTACTAAAGCAAATGTGCAAAATGTTTAATGTTGGTGGCACTTTGTTGTGTGTTGTGCCGCATATGTAGATTCAGCCTGGGTAAGGAAGAGGAAGGATGGTGCCTAATCTAAAAGGTTTGTTAGAATATCTGACACATGCTTCTTTCAAGAAGGTCTAATTCAATGTTAACCAAGTTGCAGGTAGGAAGTTGACCACTGAGTCTGAAAACAGTTCGTCTCAGATACGGTCGAGTGATTAGTGCAGGGGAAGGAGACCCAGAACCAAGGAGTCCTGACTCCTCAATATCATTTCCATGTCTGAAATATTGTCAAGTGGTTAGAATTGGGGAGGGAGAGGCAGAGGACAGGGAGTGGAGTGGCCAATTGAGAATAGGTTCTGTTCCCAGCTGTACCAGTTATGCTGCATTGTTCTGGACAAGTCTCTTAACCATTCTGAGTCTCATTTTACCCCTCTATTAAATAAAGGTTAGAGCATATAATAAAATACCATATATACACATGGATGGAGTTTAAAAATACTTAGCTACCTCATAGGGGTGTGAATGTAAGTCTGGGATAGGACCAAAATGTTACTATAACTAATACAATTATGCGTTAGTTAGAGAAGGGTCTGAGCTGCCATATCAAATTCAAAGGTAATCATAGTGTCTGTTTGTATTGGGATCTGTGACTTTCGTACTGGTCTGTCTTGAGCTGTATGACAGTCTGAGGTTCCTAACTTTCACTCCTGCTACTTGATTCAGACAGTCTCTGAATCCTCAATGTAAGCCATTACGGGAAAAGTGGATTAAAACAGGGTGAATGACTGTGAAGTCTGCTCATTCAGACACCCTGTGACCACATTTCATTGACTTTTTCAGAGCGCTATTCCGTGTGCTGGGGCGGTGGTGCACATGAGCTGCAGTCACATGGCTGAACTGCAAGAGGATCTGAGAGAGTCACTGGGGGAGAACATGTCCAAGGGGTAGTGGGTTTTCAGACACTAGGCAGGTAGTCTGTCTTCCATGGATGAGAAGTGGGTACATGGTGTAGTTTCCAAGGTAGGATTTTTCCCCTAAACTTTCTTGTTCGTTTGTTCTCTCTTTAAAAGATAATGCTGATTTGCTGCTTTCTCTAGTGGGCACAGGCCAGCTGTCTAGGTGCTGCTTACTTTGCATTTCAGTGATCTAGTTTCTTTTACTACTCTGCTTTAAACAATTTGCCTCATTGCATTACTTAGCTGGAGGTGTTGCTGTCCTCCTATCATTGTGTAGGATATTTGAGCCTTCTCAGGGAGGTGAAAGAGCTGCCACAAGTACGAGGTGAAGTTGTAAATTACTTGACTAATCCCAGAGCAGGAAAGAAACCCTGACTGATTGGTTGCTAGGATGCCCTGGAGAAAATGTTGTCTTGGTAACTTTACTACAAGGGCTGGATCTCCCTCTGTTTGGGACTATTGATTCACCTCTATGCAGCAGCAACTTTCTCTGTCTGCTCATGAAACTTAGTGGTTGGTGTAGCACGTTTAGCTGAGAATGTGGATAAAGCTATCAAACACTGGGGTGAATTTGCCTCCTGCTGACCTTCCTCCTGGCAGCCAGACTGTTCGCTTGGTGGGGGTATCCATAACAACTTGACTTCTCTCTCTTCTCTGCTGACTACTGATTAGGTTAAATGATTATCAGCTGCATCTCCCTGTCTACTCTCTTGGTCAACATGACTGGTCAGTACATGTAGATTTTCATCCAGTTATTGTTTTCCAGTTTACTAAATCCTCAGACTGAAGTCCCCAATTTATCCCTGGAATTGAAACAGTCCAGAGTAATTGACCCCAGCTACTACTTATGTTCCATAAGACTCTACTTTAGGGTCTTCTTTATTTTGCACTAGGCACTGGGCTTCTCTATGCTTAAAATGCTACAGTGCCACAATTGTGCCCCTGTCAGTCTTCAGTGTAGATACTGCCTATGCCAATGGGAAGGGTTATCCATCAGTGTAAGTAATCTACCTCCCTGAGAGATGGAAGAATTCTTCCGTCAACAAAGCTGCTGTCTACACGGGGACTTAGGTCAGCTTAACTACACTGCTCGTGGATGTGGATTTTTCGCACCACTAACATAGTTAAACGGACCTAATTTTCGAGCGTAGAGCAAGCCTATGGAATCGCATCTTATCCTGGCATCTGCATTGCAGCATCTTTATTTGCTATATGTGTGTGATTTCTGAAATTTGGAGATGCCCTTCCTGTTTTCTTAAACCTGGCACAGATAAAACTGGGTTGCTTTGAATGTTTTTTTTTTTTTCCCCCTTAGTTTTGATGCCTCTAGGGTCACCCATGCTGAACTTTCTGAAACAGCACAGGACTCTTCTGTACCCTTCAAAGGATGCCCATGTCCTTGGAGTTGCTATGAAGCCTGAACTCTTGTCTGACATTCAGTTAAGCTGTCACTGACACCACCTTGTGAGTCTAGCCAGACTGAAACCTGTTATTACTATGCTAGTTGCTGACAATTCAGTTCCTAATTCTGGTTCACTTCTGCTCAGTGACTGGTAGGCTTTGTTTTGCAGGTCTTCCTGTTTAAGCTCCTAATGAAGAAGTTCGCATCTACCATAGTCTGCTTACTATAGCTTTCCATAGCAGCCCTTCACTGAGAACAACCTTGGGTTCCTGGAGAGAAGTAAGAGAACTGTAAGGTTTTTGGTGCTTACCTAACAGAGTTGGATCTGGCTTTGCTCTCTGCTGTTCACGTGATCTCTTGACTTCTTATTTACCAGGTTGCTCTCTTTGCAAGTTCCTGATACAAGTAGCTCACTTCCACCTCTAGGAGCCAGTATATCAGTAGCATCTTGCTTAGCTCTTTAAGATTTGCTATCAGTTTATAAAACTGAACAGGATTGGTTTGATTTGGGTTTCTCTGTTTATCAGTTTGGTCGAGCCCCTTTTATCTTGCACAAGGGGTGCTTTATGAATATAAAGAGGAGTGAGTGAAAGATAGAAACATGGGATTTACACTGTCTAATTTTAAACATTGTAACACGTGTATTTGAGGTCCCTTCCAGCCCAACATTTGTTTCTATGAATCTGCAGCACTGCCATCTACTGGATGGGTTGTCAGGCCTGCTTATGTGTGTATTGATGCCCTGTGTGGCTTGTGTGAATATGCCTTTGCCCCAAGAGTCTATGGAAATTTCATAGTGGAGGGGGCCTCGAATTGCTGGTGCACTTCAGGGGACCATCCTGAATTTAATGTATAATTGGCATGTGCTGCTACAAGACCATATTGACCTGCAGAGAAGATGAAGGCCAGGAGATGAGATTTAAAAGGATTTGGAGGCATTAAGGGAAAGAGATTGGAGGGTTAGGTTCTCCCAAGAATAACTTTGCAGAAGATACCCAAATGCAGCTAGTCCTGACTGACCCTTCTGGATGGATTATATCAGATCTGCCAGTGCTTACATATGTCTATGTCAAATGTGGGGTTCATTATGCCATCTCCTGGCTGGTATAGTGCAGCTGGTATCTAGTCATCTCTACTGGCAGAGCCTATGGTTCTGAGTTCTGTTCATCCTCTCACACCCATGCAGTTTTCCCCATGGACTCCAGTGTCTGTGGATGTATGATTGATTTTATCATTTTGTTAGAGTTAAACAACAATGAAAACTAGTCCCACACAAAGCTTTTAGCTGCCTTAACATTTAACTAAATTTGCAGGGACACGATGACCACCCAGCATCATTAAATAATCCTAGTCAAATAACTCTGAACTCAGCCAGCCAATAAAACAAAGCAACAGGAAAGTCCCTCTCTTCCCCACTCCTTCTCTATTCCAGGAACATACTATCAAACTCCTCCCTCCCCCCCACCCAAAAAACAAAACCAAACCCCAGACCCCTGTCAAATAAGTGGTGGCTTTGCAGCATGTCCAGAAGGTCATCAGGTTAAGGCTATTTTGGACCAAGGTGATGAAGTGAGGGAGGGAGGACAGAGCGATTTCCAGAGTCTCTGGGCCCAACTGGAAACGCTCTGTTGGAAGCCCCACTCCCTTTTGTGACCAGATAATTTCAAGAGACCAGAGATTATAAAGCATCCCCATTAAAAGGAAAAGCCCAAGGTGTTGCTGAGTCAGTGCCGCCACATCTCTCAACTTCATCATTGGAAGTGGGGAGCTTAACTTTTTTTAGATTCCAATTTACCTCCAATTTACTCTCATGCTGTCCTATTTATTATTTTAAGGTGTTTATGGCAGAACTGCTGATGTGTGAAGAGGAACATAAAGGAAATGTAACTAATCCTTCATCGCTCATCATATTCAGCTGCCTGTGCTCTGGTCTCTCCTCCTGGGTCTCATATTTGGTCCTTGGCAGGCTGAGTGGTGGGGTGGGCGAGCAGGAATCACCTGAATAGGCATCACATAATATGGGAGATCAATGCAATATCCATGTATAGGAAGGTGGGCTAAGGACAAGCAGAGAGTCGTCTTTCTGATTTTCCCCTCCGGCTTTTCCCACTGGTGTCAGAGGCATTGCTTTAGGCTGGCGCTTTGTGCTTTAACCAATGTTGTGTGCGTGCCTCATTATGTCTAGCTCTGCAGCTTCTTTCTAAATGTATTGGAACATGTAACCTTACCTAGCTCTGGCTACTAAGAGGCATGATCATATAGCTGTGTTTGTTTTGAAATCCACTGGAAGTGCATGGAGAAGCACTGTAAATTTCAGCTCTCTGGAAAAGATTGTCTCAGCAGCTGATGAAGCCCAAGCACATGCCAGATAAACTGAAAATAACACAAGAACTTTTCATTTAAAAAAAATAAACCCCAAATCCCTTACCGAGGCAGTTTTATAAATACTGTATCTATCACTTCACCCTTGCTCTGACTGCCCTTGACTTAGACAGCTGCCAGGATATTGCAATGTGCTAGCAGGTAAAAGACATGAGGGTAAGGAGTTTTTTCTCCTCCCACTTCTTGGGAGTTTATTTTACTAGAACTAAAACATTCTGACTGAAGAACATAAACTGGAAACTAAGCATTTACTTATGAATGGCTTTTTGGGGAAAACATTTTAAAGGTGCAATTTTATCTACTGGTAGGAAAACAAAATATTTTATAGCAATCTGATTCTTTAATAAAATGAGAAGGGACTTGATTTGATGTGCCTCTTTCCCCCCTCTCTCTCCTAAAAGCAGGACACAGTATTCACTTGAAAAGAAAGGTGCATGAGGAACTGGGGCCAGCGTATCTCTATTGGCTCCCATGTTAATCAGTTAAGTTTCCCAGCTAGTGAAGTAGAGTTATCTTTCCCAAAGCCTGGGCAGCTTCACAAGTGAGCATGGTTTTTTGTTTTCATTTTTCCTTCAAATGAATTTTTAGTTCTGGTAGAAGGTGCTAAACAGATAGCCCTGAAGACCGAAGTCCTCTGTTTATCCACAGAATCAGTGTAGCTTGGACAATAACAAGGTTAACTACCACCATCCTGCCTTTTACCATTGTGTTCCCCCTGACCTACAGTACCAAGAGTCTCCTTCAGTCTCCCTATTCAATTTCATCCTTTGCTAGCAACAGGACAATTAGTTACAATTGTGATGGTAATTAGATTGTGGGCTGTTTGGATCAGGGGCCTTGTTTGCCTATATGTGCCTTGCTAATGCAGATTGGGGCCCTGGGTGCTACCTTATCACACAATATTATTTATTCTTTATGCAACGTCTCATTCATTCATTAGGAGCTGACCAGACTCTTCCAACTCATTTCATATGAACAGCCATCATCAGATGGTCATTATTGCAGCTGATTTTGGCCCACTGACCTTGTGGGGAGAGGTTCTGTATCCCATTACCAGCCCCCTGAGGCATTCAGTCCTCCTGATGTAGTTTTTTCCATATTCCTTTAAGCTTTGCAAAATCTGTTTCCAGGTTCTCCAGTCTTCCCTTGGACCAACTGGGGATCCTTGGGACCTTTAGGAAGCCTGTGATTTGTGAATTTTTGTGGTTAGTGTCTGACTTGAGGATCAGTCTATGAACGACAATTTTTTTAACCTAGACTTGATGGTAGGATTGAGGGAATATGTGTGTCAGTGATGTACAGATTCTAGTAAAAGCCAAGAGGCTGAATCACAATTTTAGGACAAACTGAAAAAAGTTGCCCCAACAAATTCAGATTTAAAAGATTACTTTAAAGCATTTTTGCAAATTATGCATTGATACCTGTTGGTATTTATTTACTATGGCCTATGTCTCTGTGCTATAAAAAAGCATTGTTCTATTAAATATAGTCCCATCAAATTATAGAACACTAGACAATTAAATCTGGAAGAATTTTTGAAATTGAAGTTACTTTTCACTCTTTAAGCTGCTTGTTTACTAACTGCATCAGTTCAGAAAGAGAAACAAACTCGGTCAGTTTTACTACTTGTCCGTTTCACTATCCGTCTTTCACACACTACTAATGCATGCGCTGTTTGGGCTGGAAACACTACTGGGGTATATTTACGTCCAAACAAAAGTTTTCAGTAAAAGAAAAACAAATCATGATATCCCTTCTATTTATTTTAGATTTTGCGCATAAATGTTGGGCCTAAGGCAACCAGGCGGTATCACACTTCAGGAAGCTAATTTGGCTGCTATTCATAGGTGGAATTAAAATAAAGATGAACTGTGGCCAGTTTTTTTAGTGGTTTCATTTATTTTGAAGATGCTTCAGTTAGTTTGGACAGAAAAGAGCTGGTGTGAAACTCTCTCAGAGAAGTGTAGTGATAAGAGCAGGAGAGTAAAGATCGAGGTTTTTGGACTCCATTTCTGGTTCTGTTACTGCCCTGCTATTTTACTTTGGGAAAGTTATGAGGGCCCAGATTTTCAACAGAGTTCCAACACAGGTTGGCAGGTGCTCAGCATTGGCAATTAGGCACAGATTTCTAAGAGCGCAGCACCCAGCAACTCCCATTGTGACACTTATGGCTGGATTTTCAAAAGAGCAGTTTCAACATCCTGAGCTCTTTAAAAAAAAATCTAGCCCCTTATTTTAATGCCTAAACAGTAGCTGAACTCTCTCAGAAGTCTGGTCCTTCATCTCTGCTCATCTGTTGGACACACTCACTCTCGTTCCTGTCTTACAGGGGTGCAGTCAGAGAGGTATAGTTAGTTTAATCTTTGAAGTCCTTTTGAGATCCTTGAGCAAAAGGAGCAACACTTTGCACTCGCCTGTTGTCATCTTATTTATTCTGGGAACCAAAACCAAACCTCAGCAGTACTGGAATCCCAGCCCAGAGGGCCACAAGTTTTTCTGCCAGACCTCTGAATTATTTATTTCTCTTACGAGTATGAAAGTTTAATAAGACACGTGGATTAAAGGCTGAGCAATCAAAAAGAAAATCAGTGTTCACCTCTTGCTTGCTTGCTTAAAATCCTCTTTTGTTATCCTCTTGCTTGCTTTCCCCCCTCCTTAAGGGGCCATGGTGGTGGGTATATTAAGTGGAATAGACTGCTGCAATTCTTGGCAGCATGGGGCCAACATATTGTAATGGAGATTTCCATTCACCTCTGCTCCCACAGATGCAACAGAGCAACTCCTTTTAAGCAGCTTTGATATGACTGTGTAGCTGGACGCATGAGGGTGTGTGGCATGCAGTGTTTACATAGGGGTCTGTTTGTATGAATGATGGTATGAGGCTGGGCGTGGCTGTGGTAGTCTATGAGCATCTGCAGGGAATTTTATTAATATGGTGACGTGCGTGGAGAAAGAAGAATATAAGCCAAGTTACAGTACTACTTGGCTTATTGAGCCTTTATCCCAATGCCTGATGCCATGATATGATCCAGAATAGATCCACAACTCACTGTAGCTGGTTCTTTCAATCCCCTGGAAATGTTTTCCTGACTTAAATGGATGATACTGAAATGTGTAATACAGGGCTGCAGCTTATAGATCAATGCTGACTCTGTGGGAATGAATGAATGCCTCATGTTTGTGCTATGGAGAGAGTTCACAATTGACTCCTTATGTTATGGCGCTGTGGTTTTCAGGCAGTGTTTTTTGCTGTCTCCTGGACTATGGAGGTGTTACCCCGGATTTCTCAGAAGTGAATACTACAGGAGGGATTGCTCCCTGATGGCTTTTTAATGGTTTCAGAAACATCTTTCTAGTGATATTCCATTCCCACCTGAAACAGGGCTGGAACAAGACTGATGGTAGCCCATAGCTCTAGCTGCACATTTCAAACTGTAAGATCTTCCTGTTTAGCAACCATTCTCCATTAATAACTTGCTTTCTTTAGTTTTTTACTTATTTTCCCATTACTTCAGCTCCTTTGACAGCTCTGGACTGGATTCCATGTCATCTGTGCAGGTTCCTCTTTGCTGCTGATTTTTGGGACTACCAATCAGTTGCTTGGTATTTGGGAGAGGGCTTATCTCCTGATCTTGTTGCACTGGGCTCCTTAGACTGGGCCAGAGAGGAGGTTCCAAGTATGTCGGTCTGTCTCCTATGAACCAAATTCCACCCTGAATGCACCTATTTCCCCAAAGACCTGGAAACGCTGATGTCAAAGATGTGTTTAGTAAAAATCAAATCAAGGAAACTCTATGGAGTTAACTGATAAGCCAACTAGAGCTACATGAATAATGTTTTTTGTTCATTCAGCAAACCAAAAAATCGGGCAAAATATTTGGTTCAGTTCCAGAAATGTTAAGAATTTGTCCACAGATCAGTAAAATTAATTTCAGGCTGACAACTGTTTGGGTCCATCTCTTCGCCCCCATCCCCCTACCCTTATAACCTTTAGCCTGATTCAGAGGAAGGATTGAATCCACATCTCCTTCCTCCCAGGTGAGTGTCTTAATCCCCAGGCTATACACTCTATCACACTCTTTGGCAAAGTGAATGTTTAAGTATTTATACAAAATGGATTAGCTTCAAATGGAGAGACTGAGTGCAACCCACCATAGCATAGCCTATAATCTGGTTAGGGCACTCACAATGGGGTGGGGTGCAGGAGACCTGAGTTCCAGTCCCTGCTCCAGACTGCTGATTCAAACCTCAGTCTCCCACATCCCAGACAAGTACCCTAACCACTGGGATAAATCTTATAAAGGGGACTCCCCCCACCCCCCCCCCCCACACACAATCCCAAGAAAAATCAAATTCATGCATAGTTCTGGATTGATCGAAACTACGTTTTTCAGCAAATAAACTTCCCCTGAAAAATGTTGCTCTGCTAGAGTGCTAATTGCCTTGCTAATATCCTCTTGCGCTTGTTACATTTCATCCCTTCCCTTTTGTCTGTGTGTTGTCTGCTTAGATCAGATGATGATGATGATGGTAGGAAGAGGGAAGTGCAACAAAGACCTTGCTGCCTCTATAACATTCCCTGCTCTCACGGGCATCTGCCCTGTGCCCTCAGGTTAAGATGGTCTACAGCCTGAGGGGTTTTGATCTCCTGAGTCCCCTCATAGACAAAAACAGCAAAAGATGCCCACTCCCATCCTTGACTAGTCAGAAGACTTGTATAGCATTTTGGCTATGCTAGCCCCAGCTGGGATCAAGAAGGACAGTGTGTAAGAACATTGAAGGGGAGGGAGAAAATTATGTAAATAACCATGAAAGGTTTAATTAGAGAGATGGGTGTTAGGGATAGAGAAGGGTGGGAGGTGTTCCTGGGAGTGGTGGAGGTCTGAGTCAGTTATTTCATCCGCAGCAGCTTGCTCATCCCTGTGTTTAAAAATCCACTTGAAAGGAGCCAGCAGATCAGGCTTTGGAGGGAATCCAGATCACAGACAAGCCTTTGAGGGTGCCAGGGGAATAAAATAGAAAACCACCTTCCAGGCACTTTCCCATCAGGAATGAGACAAGTGGCCCACAGAGCTCCAGATGAAGAAATGCTCAGTGAATGCCTGGAATCTGTCGTTCTCTTTCCGAGTGGATGGGGAGTCACTGAGAAGAGTGAAGAATCATGGGCGGAGGGAGAGCTGCAGCCAAAGACGTGTAGTGGGAACCTTCTGCTGACAGGATCCCACACAATGCGCAAGCCAGGGGAGGCTGGGTATGGCTTGCCTTGTCCTTGATACATTTCCCTGCAGCCTCCCTTCCTGGACGGACAGTCAGGCTGGCTTGGCAGCATAATTTTTAGAGTGTCTGAGGGGTCTTCCACCTTGATGGCAACAGGTATATGTAGCACATCTACCATACTCCAGACCACTGCAACTCAAAGGACCTGACTTCCAATCACAGACACTTCTCAATAGAAATTGCCTGCTAGTCATTGAACAGGTCATTGAAATTCTGTTTTGAATCACTCAATAGCTGCAATAACTCTGGACCCCTGTACTGCCCCTGCTGTGCATGTGGTTATGTGGTGGGCATACAGCAGCTGTGATAGCTTTATGCATCAAGGACTCCCTAAACTGTGCCTCCAATAGAGGTACATTAGCTAGGATAACTCTAAGACCCCTCCGATACGTCTGCACTGGAGGTTCACGGGATCGGTTCCTAGAGAGTACATAGGATTTGGTTACAGATGAACATGCTATTAAAATAGCCTTCTTCAGACTCTGCCACTGTCATGATATAAACGAGTTAGTCACTCTATGCCTCAGTTTCCCCATCTGTGAAATGGGGATGATAGAGCTCAGCAATCGTTGGATAAAATGGGCTAATTTATTATTCTTGTAATAATGCCTGGACTTGAAGGATCTCAAAACACAGCACTAACACAGATCAACTTCCCTTGCCTTTTGGGAGAGGGTTGTGGAAGTGACACCTCCATTTTTCAGAGTGGGGGGGAAAAGAGCAACAGAGAATCAGTGTCTTGCTCAAGATCACACAGCAAGTCTGTTGCAGAGGCAGGCGGAGGACCTAGATTTGATTTGTATCTCTTCTTCCCCCCTCCCCCCCATCCTTCCTCATATGTAACAAAAGATGAAAATAGATAAGCGAACTCTTGGATCTGAGCTTGATTCAATTCAGCAGGTACAGTGAGACTTGTCTGCAGGAGAATGGCTCATGGAGATAGGTGATGGGGGAATTCCCAGGACCTTGTGGGTGGGAGAGGGGCTCTTAGAGCTCCCACAGGTACTGGGGTGGAATTCCCAGGATCCTGCAAGTCTTGAGTTCAGCTGTCCAGCTGCTGTTGCTTCTCAGGGACTCTATCAAATATCAGTGAACAGTCCCTTGCTGTTCTGTTTTCCTGGCTCCTTAAATGTTGCATGGAAATTCAAGGAGAAGGTCATAACATACAAGGGTCCCTCTTGGATTTCTGCTGAAGGATGTTGGAGTTACAGCAGCAGGGTTAGGTCTCCTCTCTCTCTCTCCCTCTGGGATCTGGGGAGAGGGTTCATGCTGGACAAGCAGGGCCAGAAACAAATACTTCAGGGAATACAATTTCCATAGAAGGAAACAAATTGCTCAATTCGGTTCCCTGGAACTGGAAAATTCCTCACTTCGCTGTGCTGTTCTGTCCTGTGGGCAGATGGGACAGACAGGAGGTATAACAGACTAAGAATTGGAGGACCTGATGCTTTCTGAGCAATGAAATGCGGGAGCGGGTGCTGTTGCAGGTGGCAGCAGCAGGAAAGGACCCCTCAGAGGCTCTTCTGATCAGGAGGCGAATACCTTCTGTTGCAAGAGAAGCTGCCCTTAGGTTGTAACTTTTGGGGCAGGGACATGTTTTGTATTCTGTTTGTACAGCACCTTGCACAGTGGGGGCCTGGTCCATGACTGAGCCTGTAGGAGAGCCCATCACAATACAAATGATAAATCGTAATAGATGGCCATGCAGCTTTGGAGGAACCTTGGTAGAGTCTGTTCTGATTCGGGCTCTCAAACAGTCCTGTTTGGTTGGTTGCAAGAGCATCATCTCTCATCAAACCCGTTTCAATGGCCGAAGCCTAACACAACACTCTGGGGGTTTAAAATCACGACTTGTAAAAGGTGTCAATGTTGCTTTAGATTATAACAGAGAGTCAAACAGTGGTGGTGTTAGCTAGTTACGCTGGTTTATTTACAGACAATTTTGCTATGAAATGCTAGTGCTGCTGAGCGTTTCTTTTCAGGTGGTTTCAGTCCCTCTGTTCATGCTCTGCTGAAATATGGAGGCCTGCTGATTTCTGAAGAATGAAATCTTCTCAACACATTTTGCTTGTTTTTGTTAGACCTTAATGTTATCTTTCCACTCTGTGTGTGTTTCATTCACTGAAAATCGTGGGCACAGCTTTCTCTCATTCCATCCTGACTTGTTTCCCGGTAACAATACCAAGGCATTGATAGACAGCTTCCTCTTTAACGTAGGAGGTGAGAGAGCCATTTCTGCAACCTCACTGCATGCCAAGGCTGCAGACAGAATGGCCACAGCTGTTATCAAGTGTGCAGGGTGGAGAATTGCTGGTGGATCTTATGAAGAAGCTTATTCAACATATGCTGTGCAGAGATTGTTTGAGACTCAACTGAATTTTTGATTTTGGTTTGGAAACAGACTGGTCAAGGTGAGTGGATAAAGACAATTTTGTCAATCCAACAAGGTTGGCAAGAATCTGATCTCTATTGATGTCTCTAGGGTTTTGCAACTGACTTCGTTGGGACTAAGAATTGGCCTAGTATGTTGTTATGTATGATTAAAGTTCAGTGATTACAAGGGGATTTTCTTTGTAGTATGTAAAACAATGATTGCAGACAGGTGGTTTTAAATCACCTGGTGAGTTAAGAGCAGCTGGGTGAATCTCTGGTGTTCTAGCATTGTCTTTTGTCTGGACATGTCTCTGTGGGGGACCAAGGATCTGGCATCTTAGTTAAGAGCTAACACGGTGGCCCTCAGTGTGCATATGTGTACAGGCAGGTGACTGAGATTGGAATTGAGGCCCTCAGCTCATGTATCCCCTAGTAATAGGCAGTTGAGAGCTTGAAGTTAACAGTAAGGTCTTTTTACAGTGAACCCAGATGCTTTCTCTTAGAGGGAAGAGCAGAGAGAAATAAGAATACAAAGAATTAAATGAAATTGTCTTACAGAGTGGGAGAGAAGACAGAACTCAGGTCTTTATAGCCACTCAAATGGCTCGATAAAAATTTACAAGATGCTGAGCTACTACAGTGATAGGTGTTATAAATACCTAGATTAGCAGGCCAGTGGGAGCTTTGCATTTTCTAGGGACATAATTTGGCTTTAGAATCAATGCTCTACAATGCTTAACATTCAAACAGCTGATAGGAGGGGCTTGGTCCTGACAGCCCAGGGTTGCTGCACTGATTGTAGCTGTGGGCATGATTTTAATTCTCTTCATGTAGCACTAGGGTGACCAGATGTCCCGATTTTTATAGGGACAGTGCCAATATTTAGGTCTTTTTCTTATATAGGCTCCTATTACCCCCCCACCCCTGTCCTGATTTTTCACATTTGCTGTCTGGTCACCCTGTGTAGCACTGATGATTGTCATGCTGGATACTGAGCAAGTTGCTATGTGGATGGTGTCAATTTCCCAATTTGGTCCTCTTGCCATCAACATATGATTCCGCTTGGATCTTTTCTCCTTAATTACTGATGACTTAACATAGATAACACTGGGTAAATTAAGTGTCAGGGCAGATTGCAGGTGCCTCTCCCCTAGCCTGTGATTATAGGTCTTTCATTATTGACATGGACTATACCCTGCCCAACCTGTCTGTGAACTTAGTCCAGTTCAGGGTGTGTTCTGTAACTGGGAAGGGAAAGTTCCTTGTACTTCGCTCTCTACTTCTTTTTAAAAAAAAAAAAAAAAGTGAGTGTCTTAGCAACGCTTTGTGGGCCAGACCTGGAGAGATGAACCATCTAGTGCCAGTTCATCGGGCAGCCCAGAAAAGGCTCATTTCCCCTTGCCTCATTTTTGTTAAACTTTGGATTTATGAATTCCCCCATGCACACGCAGAAGTCATGACCGGCAGTAGACGGTAATCTGTCCTTAAGGTTCCTATGGCAAACGGCCACCAAAGCTACCTTACTGCATTCAGCAACAGGCAGGGAACATAGAGGACTTGGAATTGGGACTACTTGGTTCTATTCTTGGCTTCAGGAGGACAGTCAGCCTAGTGATTAGAGCAGGGGACTTAGGAATTGGGACTTCTGGCTTGCTATGTATCTATTCTGTGTTCATCTCTGTGGTATCTGAGAGCCTTATATGGCTCTAAAAGGGACTTGCTATGTAACTTTGGGCAAGTCATTTAACCACTCTGAGTGATATCCAGGCCACAGCTTTCATTGACTTCAGTACAGCTAGGATTTCATCCTCTGTCTCTCTATCCATCATTTAAAAGGGAATAAGAAGTGTCGTCTTAATGTCCCACATTTGTGGTGCTTTTCCAAGCATGGAGCAGGGCATATGACCTGCCCAAAAGATCTAACAATCTAAGAACATTTGCCTACTTGCCCTGGGGCAGGGGATGGCAGTTGAGAGGCTTTTAATTCCTTGACATTTATAGTGCCCCTAGGATGGAAGGAGCTATAATGCAGCCACTGACACAGTAAATGAGTTTGAAAGGCACTTTCACCCCCCCCCTTTTTTTTCCCCCCAGAATTGTTGCCCCAATGAGAGGGGATGATATCTACTGCATGTGTTTGGATAGTGGGGAGGTAATAATTTGTAACTTGTATTGAGGTTTTATTCCTAGCAAATTCTTTCTCCCTCCCTCTTTTGTTTCTAAATTACTGCTCTCTGCCTCCCTCCCAGGCCACGGACGATTGGCTAATGCTACTTCTAATGCTGGGATGCAGGAATGTGCTTTCCCAGGACCTTCCTTCCTCCCTCCTGAGCTAAAGCTTAATTCCTCATGAACTATAAAATTTGCCCCAAGATGAGACTTTTATGGTGTTTAAATAAACTTCCTGTTCCAGTCACTTACAAAAGTCAAACCCCAAACCCTGCATACAGCCCAGTTCCCCTGCACTGGGTGGCTGTCCAGCTGTTCTGTCTCCTGTGGGGAGGTGGGGGTGGAGTGGGTACAGTACATGATGATGAGTTGTACCAGGTCTGCCACTTCTCTACTGGCCGTGGGTTACTTTTCTGTAGAGCTTAGTCTAATTTAAAAGGCCTTGATCGACCCCTTTGCTCCCACAAGTCATTGGCTTCATCTCCTCTGCCATGTGTGGAGCAGGATAGTGTCTCGCTTCTGAGACCCTGTGCTGGAGCTCCAGGGGGGTGAGACTTCTTGGCATTTTGAGGGGCCAGGCAGGAGGTGGAGGAGCTGCTCTCTGTGGTCCCCATGCCTCGGAGGGGCAACGTAGCCACTCAAATATCAGAACCTGTAAGTTTTTCCTACAGCAAGAACAGCCAGCCAAGGTTGTTCTCATGTTATGCTCCATTTTTTTTCTCTCTCCATGTTTCTTGGACATTTATCTTCTGAATTCATCTTTTGCTTGTTCCTGGCTTTGTGTACTAGGATGAAGACTGGGATGTAGCATAACCTTTGGTGGCAGGCAGGCTGACCCTTGCCAATGTGTAGCCCCCTTTACCTAACATCTCCTTCTCTCTAGCAATGAGGTAGAGAGCTCTCTGAAGAGGATTAGAAGTACTGGTTATTAATCAAAAACTTTATGCTTAGTGCTAGAGAATGTCCGAGACAAACCTCAGGGTCCCTGAGCGAGCTGGGGATAGATAATGGGCTCTATCACCTTTGACTTCAAGGTTGCTGGTTCAAATCCTGACCATCTGATCAAACAAAGAAGAGAAGGATTCAGTGGTTTCTATGAAGTAGCTTCGGTGGCCTCAGTCCAGCTCTTAGTGGATGAGTGTTCATGTTGAAAACCCATCAACACCGTGGACTCACTTGTTGAAAATATCAACAGAGATGCCAAGGGCTGAACAGTCTGAGGCTGAAGGAGCTTCTTCACCCTAAGAGGTGGTTTTCCCAATACAGGGTTGAAGTACTGTGGGGAAATCAGCTCTTACTATCATGCTGTTTGTTCTGTGGGTAAACAGGGGACTCCCTTTCCATGGCGATCAAGGCAGAAGCTTTTGTACTGAAAACAAATATATTTAAAAGGTGTCTGGGGAGGAGGTGAATAGCCTTTATTTTGTGTTTGGACTCTGACTGAGGCAGGCTTTTCAGATTTCAAATGGGCTTCCATGCATTTTCCTCTTTTGAACAGCTTTATTCCCATGCAGATTCTGGCTTTTTAACTTTTATTGCTAAGGATTTCATTCCCTGAAACTCCTAGAACAGTGCGAAACCTCAGCAAGGCTATTCTCTTTTCTCTCCCCCTGCCCCCCGCCCCAAGCCTGATCATTTTTCTTTGCCTGGGATGATCTCTTGTTTTGTTAAATTAGACCCAACTCTGCCACAAGTAAAACAATGGAAAACAAAAATCCACCAAAATCCCCAGATGAGAGAATCAAGAAGCAAAAAGTTTCCAATCTTAATGGACAAGAGCACCCATAGAATATGATTGGCATGAAGAAACTTGTGTTCCTTTGTCCATTTTGATACTGCATGTCAGACATTCCCAACCACTGGCAGGGCAGTTCTTTGCAAACTTTCTCTTGAATCTGTAATTTGATGGAAGCAGACAGCTGTATTCTGAACTACCTGCGCATCTCAGGTGGACTCCCAAGCACCCCAGCTACAGTGCATGGCACTCCTGGAGGAGACAAATATACCAATGACCATGATTTCTGTGCTTGAGAACAAAGACCGAACTCCCGTGGTCAGCTGTACTTGAAAAGGCATTTCTGGCCCTGCTGCCATCTGAAATATTTGTTAATCCCAAGGAGGAGTGAAGTCCTAAAGCTCTGCCAAATCCTTGTCCACCCCAACAGGAATTCTCTTTACGTTTGAACTGAGCATAAGCCAGCTAGTTTTCTCCCAATGTGCCGCTTAGGGAGTGACTTGGAGGAGCAGAAGAATGGCACTTTTGTGATCAATGGTAAGGTCTATTAGCAGCTTCCAGACAGTAACAACATGGACCTTTGATCTGTCCACTGCCCTGACAGAATCTTCAGGGCAAAAGAAGTGGCCAGTTATTGCATTGCTGTCACCCAGGGCATAGATTGACAACATTGCCTTTTGTGTGGTTATGCTTTAATGATAGTTTCTGGAAGGGCAGCTCTTAAACAGGACATAAGCTGCAGAATTGTTTGGTCTGTCTTTTCCCCCCTCTTCCCTGCAGCACTATTAATGGGAAAGGTCTGTGACAATCACAGTTAGTTTCAGTGGCCTGATGTATGTGTCTTAAAGAGAAGATGAGGCTCTATGGTCTTCATGATATGAACCTGGCAATTGCTGTCTTATGTGGCTTTCATATTTTCACTATTGAGGCTGCTGCAAAGTTGCCATCTACTATAGAAGTGATGACTCTCTGGCAAGAGAGGCATTAAAAATAGCATGGCCCAGGGATACTTTTCCCTCCCTATGGCATCTAGGCTTGAAAAACATTGCCTGGATTCTTTGCGGTCCACAGGGTTCAAAATAAATGGAATTGTGCTCTTTTAACTGAGCCTTGCATGGAAAATTAGCCAAGTAAAATGCTGCCCATGTGACTGAAAGATGCAGTGAATTGGAAGAAGCTGATGAGATTGTTCTTGCGTTTGGAATGGCTCTTGATCCCTCCTCCCCGTGAGTGTGTGTGCCTAAATATATTTAGGGAAGAATAAATTATACTCAACTGTCTGACAGACTGAACTTTTATCTAGGGACTCTGGTAACACTTTAAACAGTGATAATGAATCTCAAGTTGCTAGATATCAAATACAACCTTTTTATAGGTGTAGTTTGAGGGCATTTTGTTTTGCAATGTATAGAGCAATCTAAAGTGGGGGGGAGGGATCTATATAATTTTTTGCTTGTTGCTGGGATCAGTCCAGCTTCCGACAGATGTTATCTTCCTACTGTAACCTACTTGGTGAAGAAAGCCATGAGTACACAATAATACTTGCCCTCCAGTCCCCATCAAACAGGCTCCAATCTAGCCGTAGTGTGACTATCTCCAGGGAGAACAAAGGAAGTCTGTTTCTCATTCAACTCGTGCCCATTTTGCTGACACTGTCAATGGTCACAGCCTGTTGAGTTGGTGGAATTTTTATTTCTGGTGTGGGCACCCATCCAATAAGAATTGGATGGAGACAGCAAATTCATTACATAGATGAGCTGCAGAACACTCATCTGCTGGAAGCAACGTTTGGTCACTTCAAAATTTGGCCTTCATTTACATCGCTGGAATTCAAATCAAATGTGTTTGAACGCTACTGAAGTTCTGTGAGGGTGAGGGCATGGATTCTGTGCCAAGGCTTCAGGTAACTGGAGGGCCTGGATTCTGTGCTTTCAGGGTCCTTGAAAGCTCTTAAATCGGTAGCTGACTCACGCAGGCAGAGGGCAAAACAATCATTTGCTTTTTTTAGATGGCCTAAAATGCTCCAGGAAAATAATTAATGCCTGTGAAAGAAGATGCATCATAGAAAAGGACTGTTTGGGTTCCAACTGAAGCAGACAGTGGCGTAAAAACACAAGAAGGCCATCCAAGACCCACAGCATTGCTTCAAAGCTTCAGTTAATTCTGTTGTGTACAGTGAAGTGTGCATAATCCTCCTGTTTTTTGTCAGAAAATGATTGGATCATGCTATGAATGTCAGAACTCCCAGGTTATTAATACTGCACAGGCAAACTGGATAAGAGCCTACAGAAGCTTCTATCATCTTTACAATCACCAAATGACCCCACTGTAGTTTTTGACTCTGTTGGAGTTCATGGATTTCCAAGATTTCTTTGGAGGAAGCTCTCCCCAAGACTAAGCATGTGTATTTCTCTCAGGGTGACTGTCTTTATGGTTTAAGCAGATGTTGGTGAGCTTGCCACTGCAGAAAGTCAAATGAGCTGGTCCGGGAAACAGACTAGGATGTCATGCCTACAGGAAATGCAATGTGCACATGAAATGGAACAGCAGAGAAGAGAATGGCTTTGGTAGCTAGGGTGGCATTTGTTATGAGAAACCTCTCCCCTTCCTGATTGCCAGGTTACAACACTTCTCTACACTTTTCAGATATAGAGAAGAGGCACGTGTTGCACAGGTGCATACCCGCCCTCTCACTGGCAAATGCACTGGTATGTTTACATTCATAGGAAGACGTGTACACTCGGACATACACACATACTCCTCTGTACACAACACACACGTCATTTCTTAGTGTTGGCATGCTTGCTCTTCTTTGCTAGTGCTATTACATCAACACACCATCTTACAAACATTTTCATCTGGCTCTTTTTTTCTAGTTGGAACATGCAAGATTTCTTTTTAAGACAAAGAAAAGCAGCTTAAACCTGAGAAAATATTTTGATATTTTGGCCTTTTAGAAAAGCCCTGACTCAGCCATTCTGATCTGTTGTGAAATGAAGCTGGGTGATGACTTCCTGACTATGAAATATGAGTGTTCCCTGCTATAGATGGATTTTGTGATCTCCATAGCTGTGTACAGTACATCTTGTGTATGTGAATGAGCGACACAGCACAGTGCCTGCAGGAAACACATTCTTTTGCAATGGCCATATGGGTGTCTCCGCATTTTTATGATGCGGATAGACAGCGCAAGCAACAATCCTTATCATCCTTTCTTTATTTAAAGCTTTTTATTGCATTTTGTTCCAGCACGTAGCTCATGCATTGCAAAAGCATGTCTGAGATAAAGCAGAACTGAGAAACCCCATACCAACATTTGCAGTGGAATATTACAGGTCATGTGAGGTGGGTCCCAAAATAGGGAGGACTGTAATTAACTCTGACGTGAAATATAAATGGTTAATGAACATTCTCAGCAAGTGGGGAATGGGAGACTAAAATATACTAGTTATGTCAGAAAGGGTTAAAGCAAATGTAACAAACCAGTGCGCGTGCACGCCCCCCCCCCACATATATGCAGGCCTTATGTTTTTGATGCTGACAACGCAAGCCTTTACTACTTGAGCTAAGGGAATAACTTTTAGCTGTGAGTAGATAGTAGCCTGCTATCCATGCTGATCCAGCTACTTGAGGGAGACTCTCTCACGTATTTTAAAACTGTATTTCAGGCCACGTGGTGTAAGTATACTTTACCTCAGCATGGGAGAAGGGACTAAATGACCACTCTAGGTCTTGTCCAGCCCTACATATCCGTGATTCTATATAATAGCCAAGTAATCCAGTAAGAAATGGGCCACTTCCATATGGGTTCTGAGATCTTTGTCAACCCTACAGGAAATGTTTGGGGCTGCAGTGCTATCTTGGAGGTGATAGTCTCATTGGGTGTACTGTTGCTTAAAGGGCAGGAAAGTGGATGCTGGTGCTCAGGTGTCTTGAGGAGGGGTACAGTATAACAACCTGGATAGAATGGAGTCTCTTTTCACCAGGGGTGTGAACAAGTTGGCACAAGGAGAGGCATGGCCCCCCAATATTTGATGGGGGCACAGAGCTCCCGTGGCCCTGGTGGGGAGAGCAAGCTCCTCCAGCCCCTGGGGTCATAGCAGGGTCACAGAATGTAGCCTGCCCCCAAAGCAGTGCAATGAGCTGTAAATGAGCAGAGAACTGGGCAGAAGGTGTCACAATTGTGGAAGGCTATTGTTTAGTTCTGTGATGGCTAAGGTGTTTTTCTTTTGGTGCGAGAGACAAGCCTAAGGGGAAAGAGAGGAAAGGTCTAGTTCAAACAAGATTCCTGAGGCTGCCATGGTGCAGGGGAGGACACCCTTGCTGTCTAGGTGGATTTGATCAGCTGCGGCTTAGTCGTCTAACAATGATGAATGAACTGGGAGGCAACAATTGCTGAGGTATAGAGGAGCCTCCAGGGGAAACCTGTCTGCTTCAGAGCTGAGATGGTTATGGGTATGCCAAGGGCATGTGCCCTTGGAAAGCACCTAAGAGGAGTTTGTTTTGCTGCACTTGAATGAGAGGTTAGAGATGCGTTTTCTTGTACCCTTTGAGCATGTAACACACCAGGGTGGGGCAGGGGCACACTTTCAGTCACAAATGAGTAGATCAGGGCTCGAGTTCTATCACTTGGTGGAAACCTTTGGCCTGTATTATGCAGGAGGTTGGACTAGATTATCGTAATGGTCCCTTCTGGCCTTTACTATATGAAACTGTTTTAAAGTTACATGTTCCCTGGGTAGTTTAAAGGGACCTGCTGTCCCGAAGGAAGGAAGGATAGTCTTGTTACTAACACATTGGTCTTAAAGTCAGGAGATCTGCATTCTATCCTGGTCTCTACACATCTAATCCTTGGAATGTGGGGTTTTGGATTTTTCAGTTGGTTCTAGTGCTGTCACTTGAACGGTGTAGAGGCCATTCAATGTGTTACGCACCTCCATGATGCCAAATCTGGCATGTTAGACTAGGATGCTTGTGAGGGACCGATGTCTATTGATGCCATCCAGCCATTATGTTATAGGTCTTCTGGAGGGCCCTTTTCATCTTGCTTTCTTTGGATCAGTCAAAGATGATTCTCTCAGGGAAGTTGGTAGGCATTCGGAGATGACCATACCACCTTAGTGTTGACTGGCTGAGAGCAGGACCCTTGTAGTTAGAAAATGGAGCTTTTCATTTGTCTTGAATATGTATCATTTGATTTTTTTCACTCATTTGGAGATGATGCATGTGAATGGTGTCCAGCTTCTTTTCAGTTTTCAGAAGGGCAGTAGCTCAGAACATTGACCACCAAAGCATTATATGTGGGCACATTGCTAATCTCTGTTTTGGAGATGAGGAAATTCAGAGAGGAGGAAGATTCTCTTACATCCTAGCATGCGGCTACATTCTTTCTGTGGAAAGAGCCATAGAGTATAAGATCAGATCTAAAACCTGACTTACCTTAAAATTTGTTTTGGCTTGCTGGGGAATGTCTTCTGGATTCTAAATGCTGAGAAAGAAGCATATGGTCCATCAGATGGAAGTCAGGACAAAAGTTCAGTACTTTTGTGCAATACAGGGGTCACTAAATTCTCCTGTCCCTATAAGAAACAGAATAGCTGAATCTCAATTTATACTAATTTATGCAGAAATTCTTGGGTGCTATTGTTATGCAGGAGGTCCAACTACAGGATCATAATAGTCCTTCCTGGTCTTAAAATACACAAAGGTAGATTTTATAGAATGAGAGGTAACAAGGATTACCCTGTAGAATGGAATGTATATTTACATTGTAGTCACAAAGCAAGAATTTCTTTATTAGGGTTAATTGGATTCTTTGAGCAGAAATACCAACCTGCCTGGTTCCAGGTTTCTTGACCAAATGTTTTGCACAGTATGGTTCAGCATATGTCATGTTGCATCATGATGATGTTTAGATTAAGTCCCCAGACTAGAAGAGAGCATGCCCCTGAAACTCACCTCTGGGGTGAGGATGGCAGGAAAGAATCAGACCCATAGGTAAGTGGCTGGGCATGAAGAGCTTTGTGGTCTGGGAACCTATCCCAGCGGTACAAAGAGAAGCCATTTTGGTAAGACTGGTTGGGTCCTATCATCTGTACTCCAATGTTACATCACTGGGGTGCAGGATGCTTGTCGCATGGGATCATGATGTGACATGCCTATATGTTATCACAACATGTAACTGCACTGCCAAGCTGGTTTGCTGAACTTCATGCTTGTATAACCTCAGGTTAATGGAGTTTGCACATTACATTACCTTTGTGTTCCATTAACTCAGGATAGTGCTATCTTAGGTGATCTAGCATTCAGAGAGTTGTAGGAAAGCATTGCTATGGTAATGTGAACATAATGATTTCCAAGGCAAGCTAATCCCTCATAACTCAACAAATGAGAACACAGTGAGTGCAGAAGAGTATATTTAGGGTTGGGGTAGATCTGGTATGCTAACCAGGCATGTTGCCTAGCCATAGAAGATGCACCTACTCAGACTCACTATTCTTTGTTACTAAGCTCCCATCAGAAAGAAACAGTCACTGCTCCAGGAAGCCATAAATGGGCAAAGTGACACAAGTGCACTGGGTGATGTAGAGGATAGCACTAGACGTGTATCCCTTTTTGGGGGGGAAGGAACGCTTTCATTGAAAAGGATGTTAGCAGCATTTTGCTGCTGAGATAGTGTTAGCGAGCTTTGTACAAATGAGTTTTCAGTGAGATTTGAGATTACCTCAATCTCTTCCCAAGAGAACTGTCCCTGGGACACAGCCATCCCAACACTGATCTAGTGGGGAGAGGTGGTAGAAAACCTGTCTGCTTTTTCCATTTTATTTAGCAAACTTTTTTATTCAAACCAAACTGCAGTGGATTTCTAGGCCTGCGGGGTTCAGGTAGGGGAATCTTCTGCTAATCTCTTTCCCAAAGGTCACAGATGGACACATGCCACTACCAGTCCCCAACCCCCACATTGGTCCTGCAGCTCTCTAGCTGAGAAGCCAGGGCCAAATTAAGCATGAATATTTTCACTCTGGAATGTGCAGTGGGACAGGGCTATGGTATGTGAACATAAGCACTGCTTCTGACAGTGACAGAGCATTCTCTCTGCTCCCTCCTCACTTTATCTGACAGAAGTGAGGTGGTTAGGCCGGGGCAGTGCTCGGTGATGATGGAGTAAGGGGTGGTGGGGCGGCTTTCTATTGCCAAAGCTGTGGCCAGTCTCCAAATGACTGAGTGGCTGCTTTGTGCTCTCCTCATAGTTTTAGGTATTCTGGAGAAATGGGCTGTTGAACTTGTCTCAAACCCATAGTTTGAGACTCCAGCATCTGGATCATCAGCATTTAAACATAGAGGATTTAAGGTGTGAATAGAGAAACTGGAAACAGCAGCAGTTATCTAGGATCTTATCAGTTATCATAGCATCACTTTTGATATGACATGATTATGCTTCTAGCTACGCCACCCTACTAGAGTCACTAGCTGAGCGTTTGTGGGATGCTTATATAGGATAGCTAGCAAGCTTAAAAATTTGCTCTTGCAAGTGTTGGAATAAAATTCAGACAAGAGAGCTGAATGCTGCTTTCATTTACACCTATATAATTTCAATGGAATCAAATGCAACTTTCATTTACACAAGATCCCACAGTATTTTTCACAAGCAGATGGGCACTGCTGTGGTGTCTCAGGTACACTGATGTTAATGGACAGGATTTGTTCCAAGTTCTACTCATTCAGGCAATGCATGTACACCTGGTACGCTAGACGTGCCTGTGGGTCATCACACCAATACAGCTCTTCCACCAGATGGCTGAGTGATTTCTCCCCCCCGCAAAATCTCAATCAGTGAAATGAGTTAAAGAATGTTAACAATGGAGGCCTATTGGATAGCTGTGAGAGATGCTGCAATCTCGCATGTGAAGAATAAACCAAGAGGCTTGCAGAGATGCAACCCATGTGCTCTGTGACAAAACAGGAGAATTATGTTATAGCCCTTGCTTTTCTGAATGAGGAGAATCCAAGGGCAGGATTCACTTCTAAAATTCCACATGCCTTATCTGCTCTTGTCTGTTTTACATTCCTGTAGTGGCTTTCATCTTCATGATGCTAAAAGCGCTCCACAAAGGAGATTTGAATAGAAATCTTTTGGTCTACCATTGATCTGCAGCTACCTGTAGGGTAGAAAGTAGGAGGTGTTTGAAAGCACACAGATGCACTACACAGCTGTTTGGGGCAGAAAGATACAGTATCTAGTTGAAATGGCAGGAGGAATTTTGGTACAGCAGAATGTGCCCATGCCATAATTTGGCCTGAACACCACGAAAGAGGCAGTGGGTCTTTTGCAATTTGCAACAGACATGTTCTTGGCTCAGAATCAGTTCAAATCTAGCCAAGTTTGGTACTGATCAAAAGTCGTCATGGTTTGATGGCTGGTCAGTGGGTCTGTGTAAAATGAGTGTGGTGGGTCTCAATCCAGGTCTCATTGGACAAATGGTAGCATCACACAAACACCCATCATAGTTAGTCTCAGCAGAGGCTGAGCATTGGATGGTCTGGGCAACAGGGCTACGGCCCCCTGGTAGGTGTGTGTGTGAGAAAGGTGATGTAACTTACACTCCTGTTGGCCACAAGGAACCTTTTTGTGTGGGTAAACAGAGGATTTCTGTCTCCAGGGTTGTCAATATGGCCCCTTTTGCCAGCACTAACTCCATTTAGATGAAATGCACAACACACAAGTGGGTCAAAACCTGGCTTGTTGTGATACTGAGTCCTACCTGGGCAATGCTGCTGCTGCAGCACTTGCTGGCGTCTGAGATGCTCCTCAAAGTAGCTGACTTGGGAATCTATTTAGAAAGGGGTCTTGGCAGCCCATTGCCTGCTTTTCTGTATGACACGCAGGTCCTGATTTATAACTGCAATAATGAACTCCAGGGCATGCTCTGTTGTTCGGTAATCTCGCTTCTCAGTCTGTCGACAGCGCAACACCAGAATGTGTGATTCTAGCACAATGATACAGGCTGTTTGTGCCTTGCTGCTCCCTTCCTCTTCAGCTCTCATGGTCCAGATGAAGGAAGGTGCCAGGGGAGAGAGGAACAGCTCTTTTGAGTTACTGTGCTACTCCATATATAATGTACCACTGTTATTTCAATGAACAGTGTGACTTATTCACAGGCCCTTGAAAGCTTGGGAGTTGTTTTTTTTTTTTTTTTTTTTTTGGGGTGGGGGGTAATCCTCTGCAAAGCTCAGTCCGGGTATGGTAACTTGAGTTCAGTTTCCTGGCAGCAAGTCTCAGGCCTGAGTCCTGCTGGTTGGCGAAATTCGCTGAAGTAGCTGGTGGGAGGTATGTTAGCACCAGGATCCCTTTTGAAAAGTGCATGTTAGTGGTGAGAGAGATAGGCCTTGTTGTTAGTAGTGGTCATTCTGAGGTGGAATTGCTCAGGTATGTAATTAATTTCAGCTCTATTTGTTGGGACTTCTGCTGAAATTGGCCTCACTTTCCTCTTTAGCTAGCCCCACATATCTTCTGAGGCCCTGCATCATGGTGATCTTTTCTGTGGCCAAGGAGAGTTTGGACATGTCTCCCCTGACAACTTGTCAACAGTGCTCAGAGTGTGTTGGATCACAGTTCCAGTTCTTGCCCTCCTTCCCACCCCCCAGCTGGGTAGCTGAAGACCTGACCTCAGATCATCCAGGTGACAGCACGGTGTGGAGCCACCAGGCTGGCCACCCTGCCCTGCTGAGTGAATCTGAGGTAAGAGATTAACTAATCTCTGAGCCCCTTTTCTCCTTGGGAAAATGCCTGGAGGCTGGGCTGTTCCCTAGTGATTCTGCTATTAGGAGTCAGAAGAATTGTGTTCTCTTCTTGGTTGTGCTACTGACTTGCTGTTTGAACTTGGACAAGTCACTGAATTGCTCTGTGCCACTTTCTTTAAATGGATCGAATAATGTTGATTGTTTTACTGAGCATTCGCCATGTGCTCCACCATAGAGGTAGACAGCCTTCCCCAAAGGACCTTACATCCTAAAATCTCTACACTGTGGACATAGAAGCCAAGATTTGTAGTATCGCTTTTTGCAAAGTATGCATGCAGAATTTGCATGTACAATATGTGCACTCACAAGAATTGAGTGGAAAGGACCAGTCTCTGGTGATTTGCAGTGTAGCTAGCCCTAGTTGTACATAGAATCACAGTAATAGTGAGTACAAGCTATGCACCTGAACACTTCTAAAAATCCAACTGCCCTGGATAGCCCAGAAGGCTGGCTGTCTCAAAAGATAATCTACCTTTTAAGTGGTGTTTCTAAAGCACTTTGATCCGTGAAGGACACATGTCTTAGGGCCAGTTTTGATATGATAAAAGTAATGAAAAAAAAATCAAGTCCATAGCTTGCTGTTTTGATACCACCTTACTGGGAATTGTGAATGCAGGCAGCACAAAATACTCTCCTGGCATCTGTGCTGCAGTTATTTTGAGTGGCTCCAAACAGAGGGGAATATCTTTGTGGTAGTTTTCTCCAAAGAAAGAATTCTGCTGAAATGTCTTTTTTCTTTGGTGGCTGCAGAAAGGAAGCCTGTGTTTGAGGCCCCAGTTTTGTACATCTGTTGGATCAGTTTAGGCCAATTCCCCCCCACCCCCACCTTCCATTAGCAAACTAGATATAAAACAGAAGCCATTGGATAAATAGGAAAAATGTGTAGCGGAGGAAGCCCTTGTGATTAGGGAGCTGTGAACCAGTTATTTCATGTCCGGCTTTCAGTGTATTTATAAAAATGATGCTAGTCAATGACACTTTGACTATAAATGGCATCTGCTCCATCGCTGCTTTCTCACAGAAGTGAACTTGCTCTGTATTTTTAACATAGGCCCATTGATTTCTCCACCCCGCCCCCCCAAGTTAATGTGGTATTTTTGAAAAGTTCTCTAGAGGAAACCGCTCCAGAGACAGGTACAGCATGGGCAGTGACTGAGCTGGCTTCCCCACACTCTGTCCTGCAAATGTGCCCCAGGCTTATCCTGAAGGGGTGAGAGGGCAGTTCAGTCTCTGGCCATTCCGGTGCACAACCGCTGACTGCGATGTTGATTAGTGCCAGCTGTGAGGTTTGGTGTGATGTGGCTGCTTGTCCACTAGGATCAGGACGGAGATCCAGCAAACTCATTTTTCATTGATCGCCAACAGCTGTCATGTCACTACATGCATTTATATGGCCTCTGTCTAGATACTGCAGGAGCGCACATGGTTTAGATCAAGAATAAATAACATCTTCCCAAATAGAGGGAGCAAAGACACCACAATCCCCTCCCCCACCTCCAGCCCTGTGCTTGCTAAATTTAAAGGAAGAGATGGAGAAAATCCAGCCCATGGGCAAAATGCCAGGGATTCCAGAGCCTGCAGTTAGTGCAAAGCCTTGGACAAAAAGATGAATCTTGTATTGTTGTCTAAATGGGGCCAGGCTTAGGCCTGCATATATTTCCATAGGCAAGAGAGCACCCTACATGGGCTCTGCTAAGCTCTTTATTGTTTGGGAAGAGAGAGCCAAAGTGTTCTGAGAGTCTCTAGGCAGCATGGTAAGACTGAGACAGTCTCAGAGGTAAGAGGGATCTAGGCCACTTAAGAAAAGAGGTAGGCTTTGTGGACAGTAGAAGTGGATAGGCAGCCTGTGTAAAGTGTGGCGCACAGATCTCGTATGTTCCTGTTTGTCTGTCTGTCCCCACTTGGAAGTGGTGAGTAGCATTCCACACTAACTAAAGTTTCCAGGTGGCCTTCAAGGTTCATCTCAGGTAGTGTGTTTCAGTGAACTAGATACCAAATTGATGGGCACCTTAGATATCCATGACTTTGTCATCTCAAAACTGAATGACTGTAGTGAAGTGGTTCTGAAGCTAGGGGTCAGGACCCCAAAGTGGGTCACAACCCTGTTTTAATTGGATCATCAGGGCTGGCTTAGACTTGCTGGGGCTGAAGCCAAAGCCCGAGCCCCACTGTCTGGGGCTGAAGCCCTTTGGCTTGCACCCCCCCCACGGTGGCAGGGGTTGGGCGGGCTCAGGCTTCAGTCCCCCCTCCTGGCATCATGTAGTAATTTTTGTTTTCAGAAGGGGGTCATGGTGCAATGAAGTTTGAGAACCCCTGCTGTAGTGACATGTAGCAACGACTTGAAATCAACACCAACCGGGCTGTAATCTAGAGATGAATGTCTCAATATTCCATTCCAAATGCAACAGGCCATGCATTATCCTCTGTCTGCTGATCTCCCGATGAGTTACACTGCACATGTTCCTATATTTAAAGTCCCCTTCACCTGAGATGAAAACTACAGTAGGACGTTTTGATTTCCCGTTTTATTCAACACCCTCATGGACTAAAACGTGCACTCTAACCTGCAAAATCTCAGTTGCCCTCCCAAAGGAACTGGCCCTACTTCTATGATGAGATCACTTGCATCTAGACTGGACCAAACACTAGACAGCACATTGTAAGGAACAATGCTGTGTTGGCCACAGGGAGATGGACTACATTAGCTGGTGGACTTTTTCCATTTCTAGCTTCCATGATTCTGAGACCCCCAGTGTGTTCTGGAACATGTCATGTTGGGAGTGTTTAGATGTTGGTAGCCTTCCAGTTTGTGTCTCAAGAGGATCCTTCATAATATTTATATTTGCCTAACTAGAATGAAGAAACTAATTGCTGTCTGTAAAGCATTGGGTAAATGTATAGCACAAAGTACTGAGTTTTTAATCATAATAACATGGTAGAACATTGCTAATAGGCCCTTTACTAGCCTGCAAATTTTATAACCTACTTAGCTCTCTTGGCAGAGATTTAGTAGCAGATGCTGTAGTGGGGGTTGTCTCTCCATTACTCAGATGTTATTTTAACAAAATATTCTACAATATATTGACTAGTGCATTACGAAGTATTGTCATGAATAACTCATTTTTAATCTCAGCTATACCTTACCTCCAGTGTGGCTGAGAGCAGAATTTAGCCGTCAAGTAGTGTGGTCCAGTTGGGAAAATTGCTCCACTTGTCCATGCCTTCATTTCCTCATCTGGGAGGAAAATGGGGAGACTGGTACTTTTGAAACCATCTGTATAAATTGCTTTGAGACTTATAATTTCCAAAAGAAATAGTCAATTTTGCGCTGCAGTATCCTTGCTCCCTGGTCCTTTGCTTACTTGCTAACTTGCTGTATTTGGTAACTTTGCAACAGGTCCTGCAGTCATCGGTGGGAATTAGCAAGGTTCAATGGTAGAGATGCTTCCACTGTGTTAATTCTCTCACATGGACTGGATCTCCTGGTGTCCTTGTGAGGTAATGCTGAAACATGAGGAAGGGGAAGGTGCTGAGGAAGGAAGATAAAATAAAAATGAAAACTGTATTTTGTTCAGCATCCTTCATCAAGCCCAGCATGGCTGTGTTTGAATCCTACTGATGGAATGTCCTGACATCATGTTTATTTCCACCACAGTCCTGAAATGTAAACAGGACATCTTTGGATGCTAATCCAAGGGACAGGAAATGACTGGGAATCCTGAACTCTTGGGCCATTGGTAAGACACAAGGAAGTGAACCTGAAGGGAGGGCTGGCACAAAATTCTGCAGTGTGCTGGAGTGTGGATGGAGATGTCTGCGTGTATACCGGGTATGAGGGGTGTGCAGCAGGCAGAGTGATGGTCTAGGGCAATTGCCTCTGGCCAGGTGCACCTCCATAAACAGACACACACCCTGCATATGAGCAGAAATCCTGGAAATTGAATGTTTAGCGTGCTCTAAATTCAGCTTATGGGAGATAAGTGGAGAGATCATTTATAAGAAATAAATTAACATATACAGAATAAAAAGGCCCTTTAATGAAAAGATGCTATGCTTCCCTATAGGTGGTGCAGAGGGGAGCAAAGTTGGTGATGTGCATGAAAGTGGTGTGCAGCAAGCGCTTAGGCCAGTCCCGATAGGCCCCCGGGACACATGGCTGATTGGAGGTAGCACAGCCCAGGATCAACTGGTCTAGGTGGCCTGCTACAGTAGAAAATCCACCCTGATCTCAGGAGAGAGCCCCAGATAACATGCTCTTGTTAACTTCCAGTCAACAGCTTCTACTACCTCAACAGGAGATTAGGGGCAGCATGGAGCATTGGTGGTAGAATGGCTCTGAGCTGGGAAAAGGAGAGACTGCAGGAATACAAGGGAGCTGGCACTCAGTACAGAGCATGAGATTCACGTTGTAGGAGACAGGACTCCACTTGGGCTCTGCATGGTTGGAAGACTTTGGTTCTTCCGAATGCCAGCTGCTAATCTCTCCTCTGTAGTATCCTTTGTGGTAGAGAAGAGAGGCCTGTTTTGTAATGAATATAAAGGGGATCCTTTATAAAGAATACTAGCTCCCAGACTGGCTGGCTGGCTGCTCCCTCATGTCACCACACAAGGTCTTCTAAGTACTGCTTTGGACTCTGCAGTCATGGAAGGGACTATATGCCGCATACAGAGAGCGAGTTAAATTTTCTGTGCCCTTAACCATGCCTGTTGTTCATTTTAATAGTAACTTCCCCCCCTTCTGTGCATTATGTACACAGAAAGGGATGGCCTGACTCTGTGTATTGCTGATTTTAAACAAATAATCCAACACTAGTTTCTGATTTCCCATGTAGCACATTGGTCAACATGCACTGGATTGTGCCCTTCTGCAGTGCTGCATGGGTTGGGTTTCCATTCATATTTGAAATTGGAAATTATTACTTAGAATTATTTATTAAAGGTGAAACTGGCCCAGGTTTCTTGTTACCTGCCAAGCCCTGAGAGCTTAGTTGTATTCTTTATATTGCTTCAGGTGTTAGTGATTTCATCCATGCAAGAAAGGCAGAGCCCCAGACTCCTCCCCTCCTAGCTACCAAGAGAGGAGAAGAGAGGAGAAGGGATGATTTAACTGGGAATTGGTCCTGCTTCGAGCAGGGGGTTGGACTAGATGACCTTCAGGGGTCCCTTCCAACCCTGATATTCTATGATTCTATGATTCTATGACTTCTAAATTTTGAAAACAAAATATTGTTTAAGGAACCAAATCAGAATGAGAACTTGTTGGGCAGGCTTAAATGACCATTAAAAATGAAGCTACTTGGTTCGCGCCTAAATTTTAAGTTGGATAGATAAATACTGAAGGCTTTGATCCTGTGATTGAATCCACTATTGTAAACCACCAAATTGTTAGTCTCTAAGGTGCCACAAGGACTCCTAGTTGTTTTTGCTGATAGACTAACATGGCTACCACTCTGAGACATCTGATGGTAGAGGGCTCTTCAATCTAGACACAGGTATAACAAGATCCAGTGGCTGGAAGTTGAAGCTTGACAAATTCAGACTGGAAATAAGGCCTGTGTTTTTAACAGTGAAGGTGTGTATCTGTGTCTCCTTTTTCATGCCAGCATCCAGCATGAATTAGCAGAGAATGCTGTGGCTGATTGCTTAACTAGAAGAGCACCCAACACCCATGGAAGAGGGTTACTTCTCTTGTCTAAACTGGCGTTTCTCTTACCAATGGTGGGACTGCAAAGGTGAGAAATTGCTGGTGTAGATAAGAGACTAGTTAGTCACTTAGAATCAGTTTTTTCAAGTGCTCATACCCATCACTAGAGCTGGCTGAAATTTTTCATTTATAATTTTTCAATCAAAAATGGCCTCTTTCCAAATCTGGGAACATTTACAGAAAGCTTCCAGTTTCCAAAGTCTTTTTCTGCTGTTTCATAAAATCTAGAAACTTCAAATTTTTGAGGCTTGTGTTCCCCTCCCCCCACCTCCCAAATGAGGTAAAATGAATGATGCCCAGAGTGGATTTTTCCCACTTTCTTTTTCTTTTTGTCCCTCTGAAGCTTTCTATTCCATTCATTGGCACAATGGAAAAAAGCAGTAGAAAGGGGGAAATTAATTTATCTCCAGAAACGCACAAAGTTTCCTGTTTCAGAACAAAAATATACTTTGGAACTTGTGTGTGTGTAAATTACTGTTTCTACCCACCATGCTCAGCTCTTCTGAAAAATCTGTTCCTTGATGGGAGTTGGAATTTTCTGAAAACTTGTGAGTGCCAAGCTGTTTGGAAAATCTGACTCTAAACATCTAACTTTGAGTGTCTTGAACCAAACATGTCATGTGAAGGTTGTAGAGTATGTGTGAGCCTGCATTTGTAAGGTGGCAGTAGGGAGGGTAGGTGGCGGAACTGACCAATAAGATAATTTCAACTAGGATTTTTTAAATCCTTTTTTCATACATAGTAATATGATCTGTTTGTGTCATGTGATTGGACACAATGCATATAATTGACAAGCATGTTCCCCTGAATTAGGCCCCACTTTGCAAGAATTCCCTGAAGGGCCAAGCATAGTGCACAGAGTACAAACTACCCCTTACACCACTTACCCATCTAAAAAGTGCCTGATTTGGATCTGATGTATGTTGGACCAAATCTTTTTCTTTGCAGAGACCTAACTCTATTTGGCCATGAGAGCTCTGACCTGGATTGTGAAAGCTCAGCTTCTGCATACCAGAGGCCTGACCCTGAGATAATACCTAATTTCACTGGGGTGAAACTTGTGCACAGCACCTCCTAGGAACAGCCCAGATGGGAAATGCTCTGACAAACTCCAGTGCGCTAGCAGCATAGTAGGGCCTGGTCTGAGACGAGAGACCGCTGTGGCCCTCCATGGCATGCCCTGACAAAGCCCATACCCCTATTGGGGACATCCCACTTGTTTGGGAGTGGGATCACCTAATATGGTGGTTCTTTCCTGCCTTTAGCTACTAACACTCTATGAAAATCCAGTTCTATAGACTGGAAGCATGGATGCTGATTTTTTTTAAACAATTGAAAGATAGAGCTCTCCCCAGAGACTCCATCCTAGGTTTTTTCTAGAGGTTGCGCAAGGGAGAATAGGTGAACGATGTGTTACTGGCTGGACACCCAGCACAGCACTGAGAGTGGCCTCAGTCGAGTGGAGAGCATATTTGATTCCAAGCTCCCACTGACCTGGGAGCAACCTTATCTGCAGCATTGAAGTGGGCGTTAATAGAGCCTCCCTCAGGTCTGATTTAGAGGTAGGGGCTGTGGGTTTCCTTTGTGTTGAGGTGCTTTGTGGGGGAGTCACCAGGGAGGAGGCTGAGACTGAAAAGAAGAGGGGAAAGGAGAGTATGAGAGGGAAGATCAGTTTCTCATTACTGGAAAATTGGCACTTGTTGGTGTTCTGGTCTCTGAAGCCAGGTTTCTGTGGAGACAATCTCCAGTACATGAACTGTCAGATGTTTTGGGAGCTGCATGCCGCCGAGCAGGAAATCGTTTACATTCTTTATCTTCCACATAGCAGGCTCCGGAAAAGCCCTGCCAAACATACTGCTCCCAGACCTCAGGGACCAGGGCTTGAACTCTGGGAAAGGCTGGGGTACCTCCTTCAGCTTCTCACAGTGTTTTGCTCACCAGAATTGCATTCATCTGCTTTCCAAGCATTTGTCATGAAAAGCTTCCTAAGGGAAAAGATTGGATGACACTTGATTGGCTCTCCTAGTGCTTCCAAGGCCTCATCCTGCTCCCAGTGACATGGGTGGTTGAGCCACCCATTGACTTAAACAGGAGCAGGAACAGTGATGAGCAGAAATGGGTCAGAATCAGCAGGCTGCATCTGACCCCCCCCCCCCCCGAACTTTGGAAGAAATCAGATCTGGATCTGAATCTTGCAGTTTGGGCTCATCTCCAATACCAGTGATCTCGTCTCAGCTAGCGGGACCAATGGGGGTGAATGAATGCTAGACTGTTGAGTGGAGTCCATCTCAAGTGCTGCCTGGCTTATCTGGCATGTCCCCTCACATCTTGTGAGGGAGCATAAGATCTTCAGAACAGGCCAGTGTATTCTGTCACCATTACACCAGAGCTGATTTGGGAACCAGCAGTTGAGAGGTTAAACTTATTGTACTGAGATGCAATAAGACTGGTGTTGCTGTTGCAGAGACACAGCTTTACAAAGACTCCTGGATACTGTATGTTTGGGAGGTGCCGGGGTTGGAAATATTCATATGAATGAGATTAAGGTTTAGTACCCATGAGGTTTCCTTTAACTCTGGAAGGGCTCCTAATGCTGCCAAAGCTGCAGTTTCCCCAGGAGTTTCTAGTGCTCATGTAGTTTTAATAACTCGCTTGAAGGGGGTGGGGCAGCTGCCTGCACCCAGTGGGCTGTGTGAGTAACAGCTTGTGCAGTCTAACCTTCTGCAAACAAGAAATTGGAGTTGGTATTTTGTTGCTTGCAGACATGCTCCCTAAAAATTTCCTGGGCCTACAAGCAGGGAGGCTGGTTTATAAACAGCTCAGTACCACCACATTTGGACTGGCCTGGGTTTTTTAGATAAATATTTCAAAAACACCTTTTTAGTGCCTTGATCTTTAGTTCTGCAGCCCCTCCTCCTCCTCCACTGATACAAGTACAGGCCCGAACAGTCACCCCAGCCTATACCCAATCTAGATCTGCATCAAGTAAGCCCCCCTAACCACTCATACATTAACATACACACATGCCTCTCTCTCTGTGTTCACATGCTCACAAGCAAGCCAAAGAGACCCCAATACATGCTCACAAGGAAGGCTTGCTCTCTCTGATGGATCCACATGCGCATGGATGGGCATATGCAGCCCCCTCCATCCAGCTCAGGTACACTGTGCTGTCATTTTCAAGATAAAATGAGCAGTGCTTCATTCACACAACCCCTGAAGAAGCTATCAAAAGAACAGTTAAAAATGGACTTGGCCTTTAAAGTTGTAAACTGTGTAGTTGTCCCAGGAAGGTATTTCATAATGACTACCACTGTGCTAGTGAGACAGATGACTACATACCTCTGTCATAGCCTCTCTTCTCTTGGCTGATCAGACCCACACAGGCTTTTGTCTATACACCCTTCCTTCTCTCAATGTGTGATTCCCATTAATGCTGATATTATGCCCCTCACCTGCAGTGCCCCCCCCCCATTATCCCAGCCCTGGAATACAAAAAGTGGGCTAAATTCATCTGATACCGTTTTCTTAGTAGCATTACCCCAGGGATTACTCTGGCCTGATGGCTCTTCCTTGTGGATATCTGCTTCCTCCTTCCAATTTGAATGCATAGCACATGTCTTTGACATTCTCTTCTGTAACATAAACATATACACGCGTGTGTGTATATATACACACACACACAGAGCTATAATATACAGAAATTCAAAACACTCCACTGCACAGACTTCTACCCCACGGGACAGAATGAGAGAACAAACACATGGCAGATGTTAGTGGTGTTGCTTAATGCACTACAAGAGGGCTCTCTGACACCACAGTGATGAGCAACATATCAGAGCCTTTTTGGAATAGACACTTAGTGCCATGCACAGGGTATGTTTCGTTTCCCTCCCCCACCCTATACCAAATCCAGCCTTTTGTAGACCGGCTGTTTTGTTCGAGGAGGGAGTTGATTTGTGCTGCTTCACACCATCCCATCCTCCTCCTTTCTCTGCCAGCTGCTCAGGATTCATTTGACTTCTGAATGAAGGGTGTGTCCTGGCTAACCTCTCTGCCAGAGGTTCCAAGAATTGGCTCACTGTGGCTTTTGCCTCTTAAAGAGACACTGTCAGTTCCTTTTTATTAAGCCAGGGTTTGTTGGGGTTTTCTTGTTGGTTTTTACCATGCAATGTTTGCCAACCCTTTTTAGATACTTGCGAAGGAAGCATTGTTCCCTGAGAATTTCCAGGAGGCCGAAGGCAATTTTCTCATCTTTTCTCTTCTCCCCTCCACCCCCCCATTCCCTCCAACCTTTTTTCCCAAGTATTTTTGTGGCTTAACCTCTAACACTAGCAGAACTAACATGGACACATAACTGCTTCTGCCACACAAATGCGGCATTACTAGCAATGGACCCTAGCTGAAAAACTTGGGTTATAACTAAAACTTCAGTAGAGGAGGAATGTAGGAGTATGAGAGTGGGGATGGGGCCAGAGCTGCATGAAACTTGGTGCTCTCAGTATATTTGAAGCCATAAAGGGAAGGTGTATGTTCGGAGCCTGACAGCCTGAAGAGAGACTTGTGCTAGCTCACCTTGAGCTATGGCCCTAATAATAGCAGTGTGGATGTTGTGGCTTGGGTGGAGAATCAGGCTAGCCAGCTAAGCTCAGATACAGGGTGTCGGGTAGGTTTGAGAGCCTAGGCTGCTGCCCGAGCCTAGGCTGCTGCCCAAGCCTCAGCATCCACACTATTTTTAGTGCACTAGCTCAAACCCCACCAGCAGGAGTCTGTCCACCTGGGCTGTGAGGCTGACGCCCAGCTGCAGTGTAGACATACCCTTATGGGTCTGCTTTCTGTGGGGCTCATGTCTTGCTTCCATTCCAGGTTTGAATGGACGAGAGAAACTGACAAAACAGCTGAATTCACTTAAATGATGGAGTTTCACCAGCACCAGCCTGTGGCCCAGATAACCTGCACCAGGGTTCTCCTCCATCTAGGTTCCATCCCAGATATGAGAGTGTTAAGTCATCTTTGCAGCACTGTACAGATCCCTGCTCTGGATCTGCTGAGGAGAACCTCCCCTGGACTGAGGGGTGCTTGGACAGGGCAGCTCAGGGGGAGGGAGGCCCACGCATTTTTCTGTGGCCCTCTCTGCACTGGAGAACCCCATATGGGGCAGGAGGTAAGAATTGGTTCCCAGAGCCAGCATTCTGGGGGGAAGTCTTGGACCTGTAGCTCCAATGGGACTGTGCTGTCAGGAAGCTGGGGAGAGCCACAGAGTTGGCATGACAGCACAGGGTCTCAACACAGACTTCCCTGGCTGCCTCTTGTGGGTCCCCCTGAGATCGTCAGGGTTTGGGGCTTGTTCTTCACTCCTCTCCCCCAAAATGATTTTGGTAAATCTCTTCTTGATTTGAGTAGCATTTTTCTGCTGCTCCCTGCCCTTGAGCCCTTCCTAGAGTGCGTGCAGGCCCAAGGCAAGAAATCCAGCCCTGTATATTCTTAATGGAGCAGATAGAGGTAGCTGCATTGTGTTGGGGCGGCCAAAAGTTGCCTTTGGCTCCTGAGCAAAGGTGCTGACTTTTTTTGTTTTGCAGGTAGGTGCTCCAGGCTGGTTCTTCTCCCTCCCCTGATATCTCCTCCTGCCTTAAGGGCAGGGAGGGGGAAGAGAGGAGCCAGTGGCAGGGCAGCCTCTCAACAGCTGATCAGTGGGGCAACCACTGAAGACCTGCTGGAAGCTTAGGGTCAGCCGCTGAACAGCTGATTGGTGGCTAGCCCCAGGGCCACCAGAGCTGCAGCCCCAGCCAGCCCAGGGGGTGCTGAGCACCCCCTATTTTTTCTCTGTGGGTGCTTGAGCCCCTGAGCACCCACAGACTCGGCACCTATGCTCCTGAGCCTTTTTGCTGTTGGTTTTGTCTTGAGGGGGCGTAAGGAACGGCAGGTTTCCCTCTGGCAATGGGGTGGGAGGGGGAAGAGTCTGATCTTTTGTTTTAAGGAGGGGAAGCAAAGTGGGGTTGAGTGTTTTATAGTTTGTAAATTGGGAGGGCTGGTTTGTGCTTTATAGTCCAGGAAGCCTGCATGAAAGGCTTGCTTATTTGTCTTTGCCTTTGAACTGCACTGACTTTTTTTTCTTTCCCCAGCATGTAAATATTTACAGTGTGGGAGCACCTGTCACTGTAAATCGGGAACTTGCAGCTCACTCAGACGAAGCTGCTAGTTTGGCAGATCTTGCAGTGTTTGGGTTTGAGGTTTCTTAAAGGGATGCTGTCAACCTACCTTTAAATGCATATATCTACTCACGGATATTTGTAGCTGATGCCTTGGGAGCTTTGCTGACCAACGGACTCTTCATTTTGCACACAAGCACACTATTTTGTTCTGCTGGCAAGCATGCTAGATTGTGAATGCGGATATGTTGTAGGATTGCGGCTGTCCAGCCCTGGAGCTGGTTGGTTGTGGTAGGCTTGCTTGTGACTGGGGCCTGCAGACACTGGTCTGTTTTCGTAGGGTTGCTGATGCATATCAGACTTCGTATATGGCTTGTCCTTGTAGAGCTGCTTGCAATTACTGGTTTATTTTTGTAGGGCTTGCTTGAGGAGCGCTAGGCTGGTAGCATGGATTTAATTTTCCAGTCTCTGGGGCTTTTTCTTTTGTACTGGGGACAAAATCCATGTCTAGAGTTAGATATAAGGGGGAGAGCGCACGAGAGCTCTTTTTAAAACTAGATAAATGAGTGATACCCATAGAACACTGACAGACCCCAAAAGAGCATGCAGTTAGTGGGGTGAAAATTGCTTCCCAGTTTCCCTTGACATGTTCTTTTCCCTCGCTGAAGGGAGCGCTGCTCAGATAGCACAGCATAAAACATACTTTCCTAGAAGGCTTTGGGATAGGGAAAGGTGTGTGTGAAAACTGTAGCTGTCGTTCCTGTCCCTACACACAGTCCCTCACTCAGATAAGGCTGAAGATTATTGCAATGGGGGGAGGGCACAGTGAAAACACTGATTTGGTGGGGTGAGAAGGCCTGAACCCATTTGGTGATTGGCTGAGTTACAGAAGCACTGTTTGGTTTCCAGTGACCTTGGCTATGCTTTGCTCTCCTGATTAAGGTAAGCCGATTGCATTGCCATTTGCAAAGGGCTGAAAAATCAGTGACTTGGAGAGAGACTCTCCAATGAGACCTCTCTTGGGGCCTAGTGCAGTGGGAGCCTTCTAAAGGGATGTCTGCACAGCAAAACCTGGATATGGACTAGCCTACCTGAGTCAGCTTGAATGCAGCTAGTGTGGGTAACAATAGTACTGAAGACAGTGCAGTGTGAGTGGTACAAACTGGGCATGGACCAATGTTCTCACTAATTTTTGACAGGCCATGTGCGCAAAAAATTTCTTCTGTGCAAATTTTTGTGTGCACCGTGTTTCGCTGTGTGCGCGGGGTTCAGGGTCTGCATGTGCGTGCACATGTGCACAGCGTAGAGGAACAGTGGCATGGACCCTGGCTACGTACTCTGCTTGCTAGCCTGCTCTGAAGCCCGCACTATGCTGTCTTCACTGCTATCGTGACCCACACTAGCTGGATTCAAACTAGCTTGGGTAGGCCCGCCAATGGCCAGCTTTTGCTATGTAGACATACTCTGACATGCAGGGCCTCAGTCTTCTCTCACATCAGTGTATGCCCAGCAACTTAAAAATGGAGTTACTCAAGACTAAGGTTGAGAAGCTTTATTGAGAGCACCCATTCTAGCAGAGAGCTACATGGCATTGACTAAACACACCCAGTATCTTCTGCCCCGGTGTGAGAGACTCCCCCTGGTTGGGGGTCTCCCTTTCATTGAGTTCTGCTAAATTAAGGCAAAGGACAAAGTTTTAGGGCCAACAAACAGAAAGCATTTTATCTAGACATAGCTAATTCTTAACAGAGCTCTTCTCTGAACAGGAGAAAGAGCTTCCATCACCTCTGTGCTTAGTCTCAGTACTAGTTGCTTTTGTCTTGCTTTTCCTTCTGGGGTGGAGAAATGGCTTGAACAGAATGGTACTTGCTTGGACTGGAAAAGACCCACCAGTTCAGGAGGTGATTGGTGCCCTAGCCTGTATTGTGATTTGTGTATAACTGGGATAGATTCTTCAGGGTTCTGGGTCGTGGTGGTGGGATCTCGGCTTTGGTTGTTGCAGTGTGTGCTCAGGAATGCAGGGAATACTTTCACCCCTGCAAAAGGATTTCCCACCGATTTGTGTGATAAAGAAATTAGGCCCAAATGTGTACCTGGTACAATCAAAGGCCATACACCAGGAATGAATGGTTCGTAAGTTTTGTCCCAGGAGGCATGTACATCTGTCAGGGTTAGTGGGAATCTCACATACCTATGGAGCGGCAAATGTATAGAGGAAGCCTTTGCTGGTCTGCTCATCTGAGCGCCAAAAGCTAGAGACATTACAACCTGCAACTCCATTTCATCCTGAAATTACTGCCTTTGAACTGTGAACCGCGTTTTTTGAAATATCTGATCCACCTTTGGGCATGCTATCAAGATGCTGTGGCCACTGATGAATCAGGAGACAGGTACTGAGTGTATATTGCATGTTACCTTCCTGCTGCCCCCTCGGGATAGGGGAGCTCTGAGATGATCAGCTGGCTGTTTTTGGGAAAACACAGGCTGTTGGTCAGTCACAGATCCAGAAAACCTTTTTTCCAGACATGTTTTACTTCAGCTTCATTCCTACCACAAATCTTCATGAACCACAAAAGGTCTCTGCAGCTATGACATTTTGCCATGAATTGAAGGCAGGCTACACCTTAAAACTGACATAGTAGTAAAACAAAGCTGTTGACATGGGATGTACGTGCACCACACATGTGAGGGCCATGCATATATTCTAGGCGATGTGGACTAAGGGCACTCATCACTTTGTAAGGTAGATCCCCATGGTTGCATTGTATAAGGAGGGGACAAGTAATCTGTGTAGTTTAGACTCAGATGTACATTTCCCAGGTATTCCAGGGCTTGCTTTCCCCCTTCTCTGATCTTAGCAATGGGTTGTGTGCAGCACAGTATCTTTCAAAGGCAGCCATTGCTCATGCAAGCAGTGGCAGATTTTTGCCAGACAACACAATTTCTTTTCAGACCCTCCTAATCAGCACCAATGTCATTCTGAACACCCTCCCCGTAGACTAAGGGCATGGCTCACCAACTAGTGTAACCACATAACCATTCTCACTGGCCCCAAAACCCAAGGATACAAGTCCAGTGGCTGTAACCAGTTCCTCAGTGTTGGTCTGTAATTTTCTGCCCCTGAAAGTATCAGAGCAGCCAGAAAATATGTTTTATCTGGATACTACTTAAAAATGCACACAGAAAACAACCAGCAATCCATCAGGCAGGACTTACTTCAGCCATCCATTCTTCATGAAGACACATTAGGTTAAAAGTTCAACATTTTCACCAAGTTGCTGGCTCAAAGTGCAAACCTACTTACGTAATGTTGAGGTTTCAGGGCATTGACCCCAGATTAGCCCTTGTCAAAATGCTAAAAGAAAATAAAAATGCTGGAATAAAATACTGTTTGACCTCTTCTTAATTTCACTTTTTAAAGTGAATGTAATGCTGGTGCCAAATTGACAGCCCTGCAGTCTGTAGTCCTCCATTTTATCTTGAAACAGGTATAGTGTGGGTGGTACCTCACCCTGTCACTGTGTCTCAGCTTTGATTTAGAGGAACCATCGCTAGGACCAAGAGAAATTCAGAGTCTCAAGACATGTTCAGCTTTCAGAAGGGTAGCCGTATTAGTCTGTATCAGTAAAAAAAACAAGGAGTCCTTATGCCACCTTGGAGACTAACAAATTTATTTGGGCATAAGCTTTTGTGGGATATAACCCATTCATCAGATGCATGGAGTAGAAAATACAGTAAGCGGGTATAAATAAACAGCATGTGAAAAGATTGGAGTTGCCTTATCAAGTGGGGGGTCAGTGCTAATAAGGCCAATTCAGTCAAAGTGGATGTGGCCCATTCCCAACAGTTGACAAGAAGAGGTGAATATCAACAAAGGGAAAACTATTTTTTTGTAGTGATCCAGCCACTCCCGGTCTTTATTCAGGCCTAATTTGATGGTGTCAAGTTTGCAAATTAATTCCAGTTCTGCAGTTTCTTGTTGAAGTCTGTTTTTTAAGGTTTATTTATTGAAGAATGGCCACTTTTAAGTCTCTTGAGTGTCCAGGGAGATTGAAGCACTCTCCTACTGGTTTCTGAATGTTTCAGTTCTTGATGTCTGATTTGTGTCTGTTTTATGTTCAGTTCTTGGTGCATTCGGCTCAAACTTCCCATGACTGCCAAGTAGTATCATTCATGCTAATGGATTTTTTTTAGAGTATGTATTTGTGTGCTAAGAATTCAACTGAGACCCACCAACTTCTTAGACTTAGGGTATGTCTACATTGCAATTAAATACCCGCAGCAGGCCTGTGTCAGCTGACTTGGTCCCTGACTGCAAGGCTGTTTAATTGTGGTGGAGATGTTAGGGCTCAGGCTGGAGCCCAGGCTCTGGGATCCTCCCTCCTCACAGGTTCTGAGAGCCCTGGCTCCAGCTCAAGCATGAATGTATACACCACAGCTAAACAGATCCACTGCCCAAGCCCCATGAGCCCAAGTCAACTGACACGGGCCAGCCATGGGTGTTTGACTGCAGTGTAGACATGCTCTTAGTCCTGCAAATGGTCATCAGAAGCATACTCAGCCCTAAGTGGCTCCATAATGGGAAAGCAGTGGGGTCACAAATTGGCCCCATCTTTTCCACATGGCATTGCAGAATGCTAGCTATTAGGATACTGTACCAACCATACAAGGGAGATAGCAATTTAATCCTTGTTTACATTGGGGTCTTGCCCTGGCTACAACTATCAGGGTAGAAAGGCAAAACTGCTATTTGCACCAGGGGAGCATGCCTGTGCTTGAAATCAAGGTAGCCACCACTGGGGCAAATAGATTTTCATGACTACACTGGAGAATGAACTAGTGCAGCTACAGGTGTGGCTGGCTATCAATGGCTGTAATTGGGGCAAATCTCCTGTGTAGACCAGTCTTTACCGAGCTGTTGGAGAAGTACTGATTCTGGATCTAGAATTAGAATGGGAATACAACACTGTCAAGCAAGGATAACATATAAAGGGATGAAACATTCTTCTGATGATTGTCTGGAAAAGAAAAACAATTCACATGGAAGGGGTTGGAGTTTGGGAAGATATAACTGGAGCACTACTGTTTGTTTGTTTGTTTTGGAGCACATGGGCAATTCTTACAAAATGTTCCTTCTCCCAGCAAAAAGCACTAATTCCCTCAGTGGCTTATTTTTTCTGGAAGATTCAAGCACCCAGGATAGCAAATAGTCTTGATTCCCAAATCCCTTTGCAAAATAGTTCAATCACATCTGGAAATATTTGACAGTGCTAGCATGGAAAGATCGAGATGAATCAGACAAGACAGGGAGGCTCCTGGGAACAGGGCTCGGCTCATTCGTTCTTTAAAAGACCATGTTTGTTGGTGCTGGTGAAAGATCAGGATTGGCCAGCCTTGAGATTGTCTTCCTTTCTGCCCAATGGAAGTACAACAGGGACAGCAGCATGGCAAGCTTCCACTCCACTACACCCTGCCAGTTTTGCAGATACATTCAATCTTTGGTTTCTCTCCTGAGATGGTTGGTTGGTGTTGTTTGGTAGACAATACTGATCTGGGCCAGAACCAAACCAGTGAGATCAATCGCCATTTGATATAATTGTAATTGCAGGTACATTTGTAAATGATACTACTGTAGACCTCCCATAGCTCACTTCTGTGGAAGTGGTTGAGTCCTATGTGTTTGGAGCTGAAGGATCAGGGCTCTACTCCTGGCTGCCCAGGGGTGGGAGGGGTGTGTGTGTGTGTGTGATTTATTCATTCAGCAATGTTGTCTTTAGCGCACACATTCATTATAGCAAGTGAAAGGCTTCATAACCCACTCTAGCCCTCTAGGGCCTGTTGTTTCCTTCACCCCTCTCTTTGGTAAAATTGCTTGACTGGGCATTATCGTGCCAGATGAAAGAGGTATAGGAAACTAGGGAAGCTGAGCAAAGCTAGATTACTTCAATTTGTGGCTTGGACCAGCCCGATTGAGTACCAAAGAGTTGCATTGAATTGCAAGCACAGTATCCTTCTGGATGTCACAGCAAGAATGATTGAACTGTGGAGACTATCATGGCCATAATGTTACAATGTATTCTTTGGAGAGTCCTAAAAATAACATTCTGGGTAGGTGATCGTTTGCGACTGTGCAAATGTCTGGGGATCAAGGAGAGGGTCTGAAGTGACTGCGTGGTGGAGTGGCTGGCCTTGCTTCTGATTGGCCCATTTTTTTTCCTGGTGGGTGTTGGTGGTTTTTTTGGTAGACAGATTCCCAGAGGCCTCCCCTAATCAGAGACTTACAAGAGAACAATAAAATGTGCCACGTAACCCAACTAGTAAAGATACTGCTGCCACATACAGTATGTGGTTGTGAAAACCATTCCATGAATTCCTTTATTTCACAAGGTATAAAGCTCTCCATTTCCAGCCATTATATAAACTAACTTCACACGGAACTGGTGGACATGGCTAACCTCTGCCCCAAACAAACTCCTCATTGTAGGAGTGTGAACCCTGGTGTCCTGGCCGAATTCCAGCTTGGGTGATTATATTCTGGTGACCTGCCATTTTTTTAAAAATTATTTGTGTAGCACCATAAGTCTACATGGCACTGTCCAGTAACTTAGCTGGGTTAAATATGTAACAAAGTCCCTCCCCTGGAGGACGTGCAACTTGAGAGCACCACTCCAGCTGGGACAATAGTGATGCAATAAAAACAGAACAAATGTAGAGTGGGGTGCAGCCTTCACAGATTGTGTTATGGGACAGGTGAGTTTTCAGAAGCTTCTTTTTTTGAGAGAGAGGAGTGCTGGAGTTTGAGGTGCGTTTAAGTGGGAACTAGAAGCTATTCTAGGCATAAGAGCTGGCAGGAAACAAATCAAGAAGGCTGGAGTGAGATGAGAGTTAAAAAGAGAGGTCCGAAAATAAGCTTGGTGAAACAAAGAATGGGACAAGGTTTAGGAGGAGCTGAGGGCTGTACTGGAGATCAGGGTGGCATTTTGGAGAACCTAAAAATGGAGAGAACTTGAATTATATGTAAAGAAATGAGGTGACTGAAGAAGTGGGTAAACTGGATCTGAGTTGAGGGAAAGGAAAATGATCCTGGTAGCAGAGCAAGGACTTGGTATTCTTTCCAAATCTTCTATTTCTCTCTCATATCCAAGTTTGGATAACTGGAAAAGTGGTGGTGGTGGTGACAGGTGAGGGGAAGGGAGAAGGCTAGGGAAGAATTTTGATGCTTCTCATTTGAAGGAATGCAATCCCATTGACTCTCACACATGTAAGTGACACCAGAATTTGATCCATAGACCTTGGGGTGGTGCCAGAACATGCATTTTTTTATGAGAATACAAGATTTGGTTGATAAAGGTAATAGTATTGACGTAACACACTTAGACTTCTGTAAGGTGTTTGACTTGGTACTGCATGACATTTTGGATGAAAACTAGGAGATAAAATTAAACTGCACACACTAAATGGATTAAAAACTGGCTAATGGCTAGGTCTCAAAATGTAATTGTAAATGGGGAATCATTAAATGGGTGTTTTTTGCAGTGGGGTCCCACAGGGATTTGTTCTTAGCCCTACTCTAACATTTTTATCAATGACTGGAAGAAAACTCAAAATCATCACTGATAGTTTGCAGATGACCCACAAATTGGGGGAGTGGTAAATTACGAAGAGGACAGGTCACTGATTCAGGGCAATCTGGATCGCTTGGTAAACTGGGCACATGTAAATAATGTGTTTTTTATATGCCTAAATGTGAACGTACATCTAGGAACAGACTGTAGGCCATACTTATAGAGTCCTTCATCCTGTCCTGGGAAGCAGTGAGTGAAAAGATTTGGGGGTTGTGGTGGATAATCAGCTGAACGTGAGCTCCCCAGTGTGACATGGGCCAAAAAAGCTAATGCAATCCTGGGATGCAAAAGATAGGGGTAGAGAGGTTTATTTTACCTCCTATATTTGCCACTTGTGTGACTACTGCTGGAATACTTTGTCCATTTCTGGTGCTCACAATTCAAGAAGGATGTTGGTAAATTGGAGAGGGCTCAGAAAGACCTATGAGACTGATTAAAGAATTGGAAAACTTGCCTCATAGTGATGATGAATGCAAAGAGCTCAATCTATTTAGCTTAACAAAGAGAAAATTTAAGGGATAATTTGATTACAGCCTATAAATATCTACATGGGGAACAAATATTTAATAATGACTCTTCTTTAACAGAGAAAGATACAACAATGCAATGGCTGGAAGTTGAAGCTAGACAAATTCAGACTGGAAATAAGGTGGACGTTTTTAGAAGTGAGCACAATTAACCCTTGAAACAATGTACCAAGGGTCGTGGTGGCTTCTCCATCGCTGGCAATTTGTAAATCAAGATTGAATGCTTTTCTAAAAGCTATGCTCTGGGAATTATTTTTGGGGAAGTTCTATAGCCTGTGTGATATAGGAGGTTAGACTAGATGTTCACAATGGTCTCATCTGGCCTTGGAATCTATGAATCTACACAGACATGCAATAATTTAGGATGGGAACAGAAACCATTTCATGTCCAGTTATAACTACAAGAGGACACTTGGGTCTCTGTCCACACCTGCTGTTCAGTCTAATACTTCTTCCTTCCTCCAACCCTAATCTCTGATACTCAGTGTGTGTCTACACTGGAGCCGGAAGATGTAATTTCCAGCTTGAATAGACATACCTGCACTGATCAGATTGAGCTAGACCAGTAAAAATAAAAATATAGCTACAATGGCATAAGCAGTGGGACTGGTTAGCTGTCCTGAGTATGATCCTGTGAAAGACACCAGGTACATACTTTGTTTACGGGGCGGGCGCTGATGCTCATGCCACCGTAGCTAGTTTTGGCGCTCTAGCATGTCCACTTGAACTGGTAATGATACTTTCCAGCACTGGTGTAGACATACTGTGAAACACTAAGGTGATGAGGACCATTTCTCTACCTGGGTAAGTGGACAGGTACATTTCCTCGTAGTAGTTTTGTTGTTGTGGATTAAATTAGCTGTAATTTGCATCTGTTGAAGTCCGTGGAATTGCATGTTGTAACTGAGAGCAGGATCTGGCTCAGCAGATCCAAGATTGAGCTTGTAGGTGTAGATGAACTCAGTCGTTTGTGAATGACCCATAGGTTGCATAGTGTCAAGTATAAATAATGAATACATTTGTAAAATTAAAATTCACCAATAGAGAAAAGATTTAATTCCTTAGATGAATTGTTCACCCAGCTCAGCCTGTGAGTAGAGAAATATTATGGTCCATATTAGATGAGGAACCAAGGCACAGGGAGGAGAGTCTTCCAAGGCCACAGAGAATCCTTGGCAGAGTTGGATAGAGAACACAGGAATCCTGACTCTCTGCTTTAACCACAACACCATTCTCTTCTCCCCTCCCCCCCTTTTCATGTTCCTAAATCTAGATTTGTGTGTATTTTTTAATCTGTTTTTATGGCTGCATTCTGGATTGGTAATAAAGTCAACAGAAGAATGAGAATCCTGCATGTTTTGCTGACAAAGCGCGAGAGATTTTTTCCGGACAATATCTTTCAGAATGTCTTGCAACTCTTTGTGTCTATTCTTAGTTGATGAGCTGGCTTTGGGACAGACACAAAACAGCATTGGATTTGTGGGCATTGAAAGCCTAATGTCTGATCATTAGCAGTCACCACATTTTTAGTATCCGTTGTAAACTTTGATTTATTCCTAATTAGTAGTTTAATGATCAGGAATAAAACCAAAATGAATTCTTTGATGTTTGAGCTTCCAGGGCAGTAAACATAACTTAATTTAGCAGAGGACTGTGAATGACACCACGAGTGATCAAATTAAAGACTTTAGTTGGATAAAATAACTAAAGCAAACAGGCATTACAGTATAGCCATACACTGCATTGATACTCATGCTCTAAGATGAAATGATGAAATCCAGGGGTGATCAGTCCCTGAATTGGAAGTTCGGGTATAATCCTTTCTCTAACAGGACATTGATGGTGAGTGGGTGCACCTAATCTAAAATTAGCATGCTACCTTTTTTATAATCAATTATAAGACTCCTTAATTAACATTACATCCATCTTTGGCCATATCTATATTTCCACTACCACAATTAAATATTTTCTGCTTTCTCATTGACTATTTAACATCAAGCATCTTAATTTACATCTACATACATGCCATGCCATACCATTAACTATCAATATAGATGGGATTTTTCCAAAATATTAACATATTTAAAACACTTGTAAAACCAGTTATTCCCTGGTCATATTGTAAACATGTTTTGCTGTTATGCCCTAACTTATCTCTGATTTGCTTCTGAATTCTTTCTTCATTCACATTTTACCAGGACTCACTTGACTCTTGATTGTCAGGCCTATTTTTAGGAAATAGATTTCGGGGACCTACTTACATTTCAGCACATTTCTGTATAATGTAAACTAGCATCTCTATAGGCTGCCCCTTGCAGAATTAAAAATAAACAGATTTTTTTATACACTCTGGATGATGTAGTTCCATATTTATATGCAACTCTGCATATCCCTCAGGAGCTCTTGACCCTCCTTGCCCAGGCAATATCTTGTCAGGCTTAAATTTCATAGCCTACCCAGTAACGTAAAATGTAATCTCTGGCTGTGAGAAGTTACAGGTGCCATGGGATCTCTGACATTCTCAACGATCTGCATCTTAATAGAAAAATTCATCACTGAAAAATTGTTGAAGAGAAGAGTGAGTGAGTTTGCTTATGAAGGAATCCCACAAAACGTATACAGCAGAGCTGGTCTAAGGGTTTGGGTGGGTGGGCTGGTTGGCTGGCTTCTCTTTCCACTGGGAGAGTCTAACTTATTTTGGTGGGGAGGGGAAATCAATGATTCAGCTTAAAACGTAACACTTCTGCAGTATGTTCAGAGCGAAGGTTTGGTCTCTGGTGGTATAGCTAGCTGTAGGTCCTGCAGACCAGCTTAGGAAATGCATCTCTGCTGCTGTAATGAACATCCTTTGCTTTTCAATATTTTTCAAAGAAGTTTCACTCTTTTCTTTCCCCCATCCTCCAAAATTTCACACGTTGACTGTGTTGTGTGAAGTAGTATTTATTTCCTTGTTTGTTTTAAACCTGCTGCCTGTTAATTTCATTGAGTGACCCCTGGTTCTTGTGTTATGTGAAGGAGTAAATTACACTTCCTTTTTCACTTTCTCATACTAGTCGTCATTTTATAGACCTCGATCATATCCGCCCCTTAGTTGTCTTTTCCAAACTGAACAGTCAATCTTAATCTCCCCTCATACGGAAGCTGTTCCATATCTCTAATGGCTGCTCTGTACCTTTTCCAATTCTAGCAGATCTTTATTTTAGATGGGACAATGAGAACTGCACACAATATTCATGTGGGTGTACCATGGATTTATATAATGGCATTGATATTTTCTTTTATTTATCCCTTTCCTAATGGTTCCTAACATGGTTAGCTTTTTTTGACAAGCGCTGCCCATTGAGTGGATGTTTTCAAAGAACTATTCACAATGACTCCAAGATCTGAGTGTTGACAGCTAATTTAGACCCCAATGTTTTGTATGTATAGTTGGGATTATGTTTTCCATTGTGCGTTACTTTGCATTTATCAAGATTTGAATTGCATCTCCCATTTTGTTGCCCAGTCACCCAGTTTTATGAGATCCCTTAGTAATTCTTCAGTCGGCTTCGGACTTAACTATCTTGATCAACTTTATATTATCTGCAAATTTTTGTCATCTCCCCGTTTACCCTTATTTCCAGATCACTTATGAATATGTTGAACAATGCTGGTCCCAGCCCAGATCCCTGGGGACCCTGCTATTTTCTTCTCTCCATTCTGAGAACTGATCATTTATTCCTACCCTCTGTTTCCTGTCTTTTAACCAGTTACTAATCCATGAGAACCTTCTTTCTTCTCCCATGACCACTTACTTTGATTAAGAGCCTTTGGTGAGGAAACCTTGTCGAGGCTTTCTAAAAGTCCAAGTACACTATGTCCACTGAATCACCCTTGTCCACATGCTTGTTGACCCTATCAAAGACTTCTAGTAGATTGGTGAGGCATAATTTCTCTTTACTAAAACCATATTGACTCTTCCCCGACAAATCCATGTTCACTTATGTGTCTGGTAATTGTTTTTATGTTTTGGGGTTTTTTTTGTTTTTTTTTAAATATAGTTTCAACCAATTTTCCTGGTACTGAAGTTAGGCTTACCAGCCTATAATTGTCAGGATCACTTCTGAAACCCTTTTTTAAAAATTGGCGTCATTAGCTATCCTTCAGCCATCTGGTATGAAAGTGGGTTTGTGATAGGTTACATACCATAGTTAGTTTTACAATTTCATATTTGAGTTCCTTCAGGACTCTTAGGTGAATACCATCTGGTCTTGGGGATTTATTACTGTTTAGTACATCAATTTGTTCCAAAACCACCTCTATTGACCCCTCAATCTGGGACAGTTCCTCAGATTTGTTACCTAAAAAGAATAGCTCAGGTATGGGAATCTCTCACAGCCTTTGCAGTGCTAGCAGTTTAACAAAGAATTCTCTTTTACGTTAATCAGAACTGAGCTGTCTGACAGAACAGTGCAGGCAAAGACATGATGGTGAGCCTCTTGCACATCTCAACTGCTGAGACAGCACATGGCTTTGTTTGTGACTCTTCATACAGAGTGAGCACAGGTTGTTTGGGACCTTTTGCATGTGAGACATAATTTCTGAGAAAAAGGATGTTTTGTCTCCCTTCCTCCCAGCAGAATGAAGAGGGGATTTAGAAGCTGCCCTTGCAGGCAGTTGGCGTGTATCTCGTCACACATGTGGCTAATCCATCTGATAAATCTTGGGGAAATTGCATTAGGTTAATTGTGTTTGGTAACTGAGCCAAGTGGATTAGAAATGAACATGTACTCCCTGTCAGAGGAAGAGGACACTGTTATAATTAGATCTCAGGCAAGGATCTGGACCCCAGCTCCCAACCTGAGCCGAACCACAGACTGGGCTGTGGGGTGAAAACAAGGACTGAAGTTAACATCTCAAATGACAGTGAGCTGTTCTGTGCTGTAGAAAAGGCCAGGACTGCACACTGAAGAACAGGAGGGAGGGGTGTTTCATGTGATAGTGGGACTCCTCTAGGGAGAAATTTCCCATTGATTCTCAATACAACTGTCTAGAAGTAGATAACAGCAAATGTTTAGTATTTTTAAAGCACTTTCCATACAAGAATCTCAAAGGGTATAGAATCATTAAGCTGTACAAGAAGATAGTTTTCACTCAGTGTGTTGCAAACTTGAAAATTTTGGTTTCCATAGATTTAGAGAGAGAGCAATTTTTTGTTTTAATTTTTTTGCCAAACTTTTTAGCAATCATTTTCAGTGAGAAAAGTGTGTGTGTGGATGTGGATGGGAGGTGGGAGGAGAGATTATTTCCTTCTATTTTGCCCCATCATCTGCCCCTTTTTCCTCATTTACTCCCACTTTTCCAATTTGGCTTTGAAAAAGGGAAAGAGTAAAAGGGAAAAACAATCATTTTTGGAGATTTTTATTAAATACCCAGGGGAAAAAAAAAACAATTTTTTGTTTCTGTAAAAGGGCCATTTTAAATCATTTTTAAACCAGCTGTAACCATAAAAAAAAAAAAAAAATTTAAGGGTCCCAGTACCCTCTGATTGGCAAGCCCGGGTGTGAGAGAGGCCATACTCCTATTCACACATCACCTCTGCCTGATTCATTTTATAAAATACTTTGTGTGTTTCACTCTAATCCCCAGTAATCTATATTTTAAAACCCTCCAGACGTCTCCTCTGTCTACAGTTAGTGTTATAACATGTAGGTGGCATTTCGTACCTCTGAGTCAGCGTGGAACTCCAGCATGGGGCTGGGATGTAGACCTGGAAAATGCGACTGGTCTCAGTATAGGTTATGGGATGGAGTGCAGTGCTGGAAAGCTTTTACTGCTAAAAGTTTGGAATAACCACATTACTCATGTGCGCGCTATAGGCCTTCCCTGACAAATGGCAATAAAAGTTTTATAGCTGTGCTGAGTGGTCTCAAGCCCAGCTCCTCATGAACAGGTGTCTGTACCTCAAAAAACGGCATGAGAATGGTTATTAACTACCTCCTTGGTCGGCAGAGAAGGCCTGGAGATTGACTTCTCATTGCCTAAGGGTGGCCACTGCAGATAAGAGTTGAGATGTATTGATATCTCAGCATGTGAAAGCTTGTACAGCTAGTCCCTGGGCTGAACCTCCCCAGTAGATCTGTCACCACAGCTGTCTGTCTAGCACTGACTTCAGTTGCTAGAGGTGTTATCTTCTAGATGAGAGAGAGCTGAAATCCTGACCACTGCTGGCTCTATAGATCCCACAAGCACATACCATCCATTACAGCTTTGGCATGGATAGCAAGGGGATGTGGGCATTCCACAAGTGCAATACATGGCACCCCTTGCCAGGGCTTGTGCCTTTTCCTCTCAGCTGCATGAAAAAAGTAGCCAATGCCCTCGGACAGGGAAGGGAGATGTGGATAGGATAATCCAGGTGGCAGAATGTGCGGGCACATAAACTGCATCAAGCATCCAATGCTACAAGCTGATTATGTGTTTTCCATACAGGATATCCCTGAAGTGCTGTTGGATCGACACAACACTGTGTGTTAGTTTCACTAAGCAACTGACACCACAAGTCACTTTTCTTGCCCATGTGCTCGGTCTCCACGAAAGCACAAGGCAGCCTTGTTCTGGCAGACAAACAGGATAAAGGGTCCTGGGGCAGGTTAGGACAAATGTACAGCGATAGCATCCGGGACAAAAATCAGCTGTGTTGCAGCTGATCTGGCATCAGCAGCTCAGTTCACCTGCCTTTGCTCCTATCCCCTGCTTTGTCCCCAGAGAAGCCTGACTTTGCAAAGGGCTTTAATTTACTCTCAAAATACAGTTTATTCTGCAGATTAAGTGGGAAAAAATGAAGCCCTTAAAAAAAACACAAATAAACCCCTGAGCTGTCAAACAACAAGTCCCTTAAAAGGGCAAAATATGCAGCTTTCGATGGACTGCACAGATCCATCCTTTCAGACTGCTGGCAGGAGACTTCCTGTTTGGATGGGGTGCTCACAATGGGGGGGTGTTTGAGATCAGTCATTTCCCATCCCTTCCTCCTCTTCCAAACCCTTCTCCCCTTCCATCCCGGCACCTCAAGCCCCTCATGCTTGGGTCCTGTCAAGACTAGATCTGGCAGTTAAAACGTAAACTAAAAGGGTGTGTGTGTGTTGTGAACAATCCCTCCTCTCCCCAGCAGGAGATAGCCCCAAAGTACTTATCTATTTAAAAAAGTGATGGGAAAAGTGGCCCTGCTGAATTATTGCTGTCTGTGAAGGCACTCGTCTGTGCCCTTACCTGTCTGATTACGGGACTGTGAAGCGCTGATTTCTCTGAGCTTGCTTTAATATTGATTTTTTTTTGTGTGTTTTATCAGAATGAGTTTTTGATCCTTTCACAGCCTGCAGATGAATTCTCCTTCATGCACACTTTTTGCAGGGTATGCTTTATAGTACTTAATGAGCATAAGCGAGTAAGCCACAGCAGTGAGAGAAGGAGAAATCAAGCAAGAGGTGGTGTCCTATGCTGACAGCTGAGCTTTATTGATGATTCTCATTGCTGAGAAGTGGGGGAGCTTGTGTGATGAGTTTCCTTCACCTCCAGATAGTTGCCTTCTCAGTAAGCTTCATTTCTGCTGCACCTTGTACATATTTCCCCCCAGAAGTGGAAAAAGTGAAACCCCAGTTGAGACTTTTTCTGATGAAATTCCTGGCCTGACTGAAAGCAAGCAGTTTTATCATGAGCCTATTGTCATATGATTTCCAGCCCAATTATACTGACTCAAACAAATTTCCAAACCTTTTTGAAGTTTTGCCCCATCAGTATTTCTCACTCAGGGCATAGTGAAGTTTGACACCATTTTTCCACCATGATGCATCTTCATCATTTTAGTCGCAAAAAAGCGTGTGCTGGGTTAGAGATGAAGAAATGTTGTCCTTTGAAACAGCAAAGTCTTGTGAGAACATGAAAACTTGCAAAGTGGGAAAAAATGCTATGTTTGCTCAGCTTAGTCATTCACTCTTTTCAGCTCTGTCTGACTCTAGATGGACATTGACAGGGAATTTAAATTGGAAGTTTTTGCTGGTTGAGTTGTACGGAACTTGATTCTTTGGTTTCTATCAAACCTTTTCATTTGATTCACATGGAGTTGCACCCTCCAATTTCATTTTACAATTCAGGTTTGAAAGAAGCCCAAATATCCAAGGGGGAAGAAGGGAGGAAAAACCCCAAAACTAAAATGAAACACTTCATTTTGTGTTGATATTTTAAATCAGTCCCTCATATGCTTGGAAGGTTTTTTTTAATCTGATGAGAACTTTTGACAAATAGGCTGAGTGTTGAGTTTATCAAAACCCAAAATCCGATATAGTGCAATGAGTGTAGGTCTAGTGTTCGTAGCAAAGTTTAGCACAGTTCAGTTTGCTGCTTCATGATTCTCACAATTTACTTTCTCATCCCACTCAGGAACTCGCAATCTAAGATCACCCTACCATAAGAATCTGAATACCTCAAGACCATAGATTCTGAACCAGCCACAGTAGGCAGAAACAGATTAAAGGCCTCGTTCTTAGGGCCCTACCAAATTCATGGTCCATTTTGGTCAATTTCACGGTCCTAGGATTTAAAAAATTATAACTTCCATGATTTCAGCTATTTAAATCTGAAATATCACGGTGTTGTAATTGTAGGGGTCTTGACCCAAAAAGGAGTTTGGGGGGAGGGGAGATTGTGGGTATTGCTGCCCTTACTTCTGCACTGCTGCTGGTGGCGGTGCTGCCTTCAGAGCTGGGCAACTGGAAAGCGGCAGCTGCTGGCCAGGATCCCGGCTCTGAAGGCAGTGCAGACCCACCTCCAAAATAAACTTGCCAGCCCCCTGCAACTCCCTTTTGGGTCAGGACCCTTAATTTGAGAAACTCTGGTCTCCCCCATGAAATCTGTATAGAAAAGGGTAAAAGCACACAGAAGGCCAGATTTCATGGTCCGTGATGTGTTGTTCCTGGCCATGAATTTGGTAGGGCCCTACTCATTATCCTGAGGAGCTTCCTGATCAGTGTGTGGGCTACTAAACATTTCCTGATGGGCAAGGTCTGTTTCTTCTCTGAATATATATGGCTCTCTTTCAGACATCAGGGATGTTCTTTTGTGTGAGGGTAAGATGTCTTGAATTGCTCCTGTTAATACATCACTTTTCTGAATGCATCCGATAAAGTGAGCTGTAGCTCACGAAAGCTTATGGTCAAATAAATTGGTTAGTCTCTAAGGTGCCACAAGTACTCCTTTTCTATTATACTAGGACCCTTTAAACTATTCTGTCAGTGGAAAGTGGCCTGAAAGTGGCCATAAATAAAGTTAATGCTCACATTAAGGCCCCTTTACATTGCTAGAGTGGTGTAATGTGATCTTTGTGTAAATGAAAGTCCAGGCTATTGTACTGTGATCTGTTTTTAAGCATTTCAAACCCATGTGCCTGATATGTGAGTCAGCGCCAGGTGTGTATATTGGCCTGTGTAAAAGCACTCAGCAGCAAAGTGGTTACACCAGTGCTTCCCAAGTTCTGGCATGCACATCACCTGGTACCTACAACTTGTGTGTCTGGGACTGTAGCCTTCTTTACTTCAATAAGCTTGTGTTCTGGGCCCTTGTGTGTGATCAGGGCCAATCTCCCACTGTAACCCACGGTGGAGTCAGGATTCTCCAAATCTCAGCATCTTTGGTAAGCAGCCAAAACCCCTGTTTCAGGTTAGAATGTGCACAAGTGAATGGATGCAAATGTTGGCTGTTATAACACAGGGATTAGTCCAATAAACGGACGTGTTTAGGAACAAGACAAAACAAAACCATTCTCCAGCAAGCCAGCAGTGGTCAGAAATTAATTCCATTAGATGAGAGGAGCTGCGGGCTACTAGTTTTACTATAGGATAGTACGGGGGATCAGATGTTTTCATTACAGGGCAGCATGACTCCAAGCTCCCTGAGGTGTCTGTATAGTATCTAGGAGCAAATTCTTGCAGCGAATCAGATATGTAGGGCTCATAAGGATCATAAATCTTTGCTTTTGATTTCTCCAGGACAATACCTCAGACTACTGACCCCACCAGTCTGTCTTCTGGAAGGAACATGGGGTAGAGAGGGGAGGTTACCAAATAGTGCTGATTAGCTTGACTCCTCCCACTCCTTTTTACTGTTGTGAACTGTGCTTATTCTGTGGACCCTTCCTACACAGCTTAATGAGGAAGGAGTTATGTCAATATGCCAGGTAGAAGACAGTATAATATTATGCTGAGTTAAACCACAAGTATATAGAAGGGGAAATAAATACAGATATTTCCCATGACTGTTAATGTCACAGTTACTCTTCCTTGTTTCCTCATCAGTGAGTGAGTGTGATTCTGATGGAACTTGCTGAATTGATGGCCCCAGAGCTGTTGGAGACTGGAGTCCCCTATCTATCTCCAGAGCAGATTTAGCGTGGGCAGCAGTACTGCAAGCTTCCCTCACATACTAATATGCCTCCATCCAGACCAAGAAGGACCCACTCTGACAAACAAACCGAATTTTTTTTTTAAAAAAAATCCACTAATAGGGTTGTCAAGATTCCTTCCCCACTCTGAACTCTAGGGTACAGATGTGGGGACCTGCATAAAAATCCCCTAAGCTTATTTTTACCAGCTTAGGTTAAAACTTCCCCAAGGTACAAACTATTTTACCTTTTGCCCTTGTACTTTATTGCTGCCACCACCAAGCGTCTAACAGATAGATATATAACCGGGAAAGAGCCCACGTGGAAACATCTCCCCCCCACCACCCCCCAAATCCTGCCCAAACCCTACACCCCCTTTCCTGGGGAAGGCTTGATAAAAATCTTCACCAATTTGTACAGGTGAACACAGACCCAAAACCTTGGATCTTAAGAACAATGAAAAAGCAATCAGGTTCTTAAAAGAAGAATTTTAATAGAAGAAAAAGTAAAAGAATCACCTCTGTAAAATCAGGATGGTAAATACCTTGTAGGGTAATCAGATTCAAAACATAGAGAATCCATCTAGGCAAAACCTTAAGTTACAAAAAAGACACACAAACAGGAATCTACATTCCATTCAGCACAATTTATTTTATCGGCCATTTAAAGAAAACCGAATCTAATGCATACCTAACTAGATTGATTACTTAAGTTCTAAGACTCCATTTCTTTTCTGTTCCTGGCAAAAGCATCACACAGACAGAGAAGGCCTTTGTTCTTCCCTAGCTTTGAAAATATCTTGTCTTTTCATTGGTCATTTTGGTCAGGTGTCAGCAGGGTTATCCTAGCTTCTTAACCCTTTACAGGTGAAAGGGTTTTTCCTCTGGCCAGGAGGGATTTTAAAGGTGTTTACCCTTCCCTTTATATTTATGACAAGGGTTTTGGCCAAAAACAATTGGAAAATTCTGAAAGCATGAACATTTTTAACTTTGAAAAAAGGCCAGTTTTGTGTGTGTTTTGCGGGGGGGGGGTTGTTTTAAAAAAACACTCCACGTGGAATGAAACATTTTGTGTAGTTCTAGTTACAATTTTGTTGAAGTCTCTCCCAGTATTGCCCTGCTAAAGTAGCAGTTCTCGAACAGTAGTTCTATGCAGAGTCGCCTTTGTCACTGTGGGGGAGGGTGCAGCAGTCTTTAAGCAGTGATTCTGCCTGATTTTGTACCCCCGCCTGCTCCAGAACTCTCAAGGTTTCCAGAGGGGTTTTTTTTTTAAGCCACCAAAACTAAAAGAACTCCCGTAAGTCCTTTTGCTGTATCCTGTGCTCCTGGTTAGCTAGCCTGCATTGTCCCCTGCTGTTTCAACTGCTTCAGTATTCTTTGGCACTTCCTGTCCTAAACTGTTGTGCAATATTGTGATCTGCTCTTTCCATGTCCTCCATCACTGGTGTCTGCTTGTGGGGTAAAAACTGTTCCATTCTGTTCCAGAGGGGTTTGTGTCAGCTGTGGATGAATTGAGCAGGGGGCTCTGTGTGTGTGTGTGTAAGAAAGAGAGTTTGAATGGGATTTTCCAAAGGGCTTATCGTTGGCCTAACGCCTCTCTCACTCAAGTCAGTGTTAAAGTTCCCACCGATTTTGATTGGAGCAGACTTAAATCAATACTGACTGCTTTGAAAGTCCCAGCCTAGCTCTGTCAAACCTTTTGGATGCAAGATGCTATATAGCTATGGAAGGTGGTGGTGGTAAGGGTGATGTATTAAACCTTGACTAACCAGTCCATCAAGATGGCTCCGTTTTTATTTTGCTCCTTAGCATGACAGATCAGTCTGTTCTCTGCCTGTTGCACTGATGGCAATGATAACCACAAATAACCTGTGCTGGATGGTGCAGATTGTCATTTAACGACTTCTCTTCCTGTCTTCTCTGCAGATCATGATCAGTAGATAGCATCTCACACCATGACCATGGCTCCCCGGAAAAGGAATCGTCATGCTTTTGGGTTTCTTTGCTGCTTCGGGGGAAGCGACCTCCCTGAAATCAACCTCAAAGATAATAACCCCCTCCAGTTCCTGGAGTTCTCTGTCCCAATCCCACCAGCGGAGGAGCTCAATGCTAGGTTCTCCGAACTTGTGGTGAGTTTCTGCCATGGACCTTATGTTTTACAGGGTGTGGGAGAGATTTCCTGTGGGGTAATGTAAGCTCTTTGGGGCAGGGACTCCTTTTGTTCTGTGTTTTGTGTGGCACCTAACACAATGGGGTCCAGGCCCATGACTGGGGCTCTAAAGTGCTGTGATGATACAAACCACACATGATGATGATGATAAGGAATCATAGACTTGTTGGGAGCTGGGAAAAACCTCCAGTGAGTTATGTAAACCACTTCCCTACATTGTGGTAGGGTTTAGTTAATCACTCTTGAATAGAAGGCTGTGTAACTGCTGCCTTGAATAGTTCTTTGCTAAGATTCCAAGGGAAAAGATGGACAATTACTTGGACACCAATAATATTTCAGGTATGAATGGGATTAAATTACTAATGACAGTGATTCTTTCTTACAGGGTTAGGCAGATAGTCAGATTTAGGGTTGGGAAGCAATTTCTCCCAGGGCATATTGGTAGGGTTATCATGGCATCAGTGCTTTGATTCCTGATCATTGCTCCAGAGATCAATTTCCTATGGCTGCCTTTGGAATAAAATGCACTGTTAGAGTACACCAGGAGATTTGGGGTTTTGACCTGTGTATGGAATGGAGATAGTACTTGTCAGTGATTTCCTGCTGGTGACAGATGAGAACCAAGTAACCACGGTGATTTTGTTGCATCTGTCAGCTACCTTTGATACCTTTGGCCATGAGGTAGTGTTGACACAGCTGTGGGTTTTAGCTGGAATGGAAGGAGTTGTTCCATGTTCAAAACAATAGGCAGTATTGAGCAATTTCTCAGTTGCTCCAAGGTTCCTCTAATGTAGTCCTCTATCAATGTCCTACTACGATGGCTGAAGTCAACCAAAGCACTGGAGCTGTTTTTCCCATGGGAGGTCCCTGAAGCATTTGCTCTCCACCTCGGTTTGCCAGAACCTGAATCTGCTGACCTTCAAGTCCCACTGCAGGGTCTATGATGCTCTGCCAGGTTTTTCCTGGTGGGGAGGATACATTTCTGGGAGGGGCAATCACTTGTTACCAAGTATGAGCATCTTCTGTGGGAATTATGGGTCCTCAGGTGGCTAATAAGGCCAATCCTTGAACCACAAGTTCTATTACAATGAAGGCAGATGTTTTCAGGCTCAGCAGGAGGCTGTTGACCATGACTGGAAGCCAGTCTCTCCTTCCTCCTGCACCTCTTGTCCTCTTCAGCTTGTCGGCAAGCAAGTTCAAAGTGCAGGGGACCATCATGTAGGACTTCCCTCCATTTTAAGCGATCCTGGGCAAGTGTGTCCCAAGTGTCAGCATCTGTCTGTCAATGTTACTTTTTTAGGTTGTCCTTCAGCAAGTCCTTCTAACGCTTCCATTGTCCACCCACGTTACCCTTCTTTCAGCTGAGAGAACAGGACCTGTTTTGGGAGGCGATGGTCTGGCATCTGGACAATGTGTCCAGACCAGCAGGATTGCTGACGGATGATCATTGCCTCGATACTGGTGGTCTTTGCCTCTTCCAGGACACTAATATTGGTGCGCCTGTTTTCCCATTTGATCTTCATAATCTTACAAAGGCAGTTTTGATGGTGCCTTTCAAAGGACTTTCAAGTGGTGACAATAGGTTGTTTGGGTCCGAAACTTGGACAACAGCACTGGGAGAATAACAGCTTGATAAACAAGAAGCTTGGTGTCTGTTCAAATGTTGTGATCTTCAAAATCCCTGTGCCATAAACGAGAAAAAGCTACACTTGCACAGCTCAGGCGATGTTGAATTTCTGCATCAATATCTGCCTTGGATGAAAGAGGACTTCCAAGGTCGAGGAAATGGTTGACGTTCTCCAGTACCACTCCATTGATTGATAGATGGGGCAGGTAATACCTCATTTGGAGAGGGCTGTTGGTTTCACTCTTGATATTGAAGACTAAAGTGCTCTAAGACATGCGTAAGCATCGGCAAACACATTCAAGATACTTTTGAAGATCTTTCTCAGAGAGGGCAAAGATTGCGTTGTCATCAGCATCCTGAAGTTCCACAATATTATTGTTGTGGAAATCTTACTCTTTGCTTTCAGCCTGCGAAGCCTGAACAGCTTTCCGTCCATTCTGTAAACTATTTCAATGCCAGCTGTAAACTTTCCAGCAATTAGGTGAGGAATGATGGCAATAAAAACTCCAAACATGTATGGAGCGATGATACAGCCCTATTTGACTCCTGTTTTTACTTTGAAAGGTTCACTCTGGGAGCCAGTGCTGCTCAGAACAGTCACTTTCATGTTATCATGAAGCAATTTTAGGACATTGATTTATTTATCAGGACATCCAATCTTAGAAAGTACAGTCCAGAGGGCATGGCAATTCACTGAATCAGAGGCTTTAGTTAGATCAATAAAAGCCCTGTACAGTGGTTGGTTTTGCTCCTGACACTTTTTTTTTTCTTGCAGCTGCCATGCTGTGAAGATCATATCCTCAGTTCCACAACATGGTCTGAAACCACTCTGTGACTCCAGTAAAATTTCTTCTGATAGGGGCAGAAGGCAGGTTGCAAGGATCCATGCCAGAACTTTGCCTGCAATGGCTAGGAGGGAGATACCACAATAATTTCCACAATCCACTTTGTCACCCCCTTCATGAAAGGGGATAATCAGGGCATTCCTCATTTCACTGGGTTTCTCCTCCTTTTAGCTAGATTTTAAGGATAAACAGGTAAAGCTGTCGAATTAGCTCTGGTCCACCGTCTTTAAAAATTTCAGCAGGGATCCCATCTCGACTTGCTGCTTCGTTGTTCATCTGGTTGGTGACACTGTGTACCTCATACAAATTGGGAGGGTCTCCAAGCTAATCCCTAAATGGTCATTGCAGGATTTGCTTAAGGATTTAACTGTAATTCTATGGTTGCAGATTAAGGAGATCTTCAAAATGTTCTTTCCAGCAAGAATTGATGGCTTCGTTGTCCTTCAGAAGTGTGGTTCTGTCCTTAGAGTGAAGAGGACTCCTATATATGAGTAGACACACACAGTGTATGTATGCTAACAGCTGCAGACTCTCCACCACGGCGCCTCCTGCTGGTTGTGCCAGCAGTTAGCTCTGTCCAGCTGTGGAGGACCCTCTGCAGGTGGTGTCTCACCCATTGTCTGCTCTGCTGTGCTGTCTGGGACCCGCGTTGCTTTGCTGGCTTACGGCGTCCTCTTTTGGACACAGCCCTCCGGCTGTGCCCCACTCGATTCTCTCCCCTTCTCAGGGGCGGGTGTCAGCAGTCCTCAGTCTGCACCTGCCCTCATGGCCAACTGCAGCCCCAAAGTCTAGTCCTTTGCTTCAGGGGCAAGCCACAGTCTGTATCGGGCCACGCTCCTCCACGGCCAGGTGCAGTGTAAGGGGGGAGGGGGAGACCCAGACCTGTCCACCCACTACTCTGGGTCCTGGCTCAGGGACCCTCTGGCAGCAGCCATGTCCTGCCCTCCTCTCCCCTCTACTACTCCTGCTCCCTGGGCCACTTTCCTTTGGCCCTTGCACCTTCTCAGCCCTTTCTTACCTGCCAGGCTGAGGCCCCTGAATCAGGCTGGAACTTTCCCTCTGCTCCCCTGAGCCTGGCCAGCGCTGCTCTATCCAAGGTGCTATCCCTGGGAGCCAGTCCTCCTCCCTTGGTGGGCAGAGAGATACTTCTCTCTCTGCTTTGCAGCTTTTATATAGGGCCCAGCCTGGCCCTGATTGGCTGTGTTCTTCGCAGCTGCTCCAAGGGCTTCTATTAACCCCTCCTCTGCCAAAGTGGGGCAACTGCCCCACTACTGTGTATAATATATACTGTACCATTTGTACATATGCCCAGAGCCTGAACTTCTTTAAAAAAAAAAAAATTGAAATCAAATCCATGTCTGTGTATTTCTTGATACTATTAGAACCGTAACTTTCTGAGGACTTAGTTGTGGGAGAAAAGTGCTCTATTTCAGAAGGATAAGGCAGTGCTGCATAATTTTGGAAGGTGCTCAGATACTACAGTGAGGAAGGTTTGTATGAGCTCCTCAACAGGGAGGGAGGGAGGTAGGCAGAGAGACCATAGCAAAGTATTTCTGAATGTGGTTGCCTGGGATAGAAACTAGGCTGGTAGATTGCAGGATTTGCCCGGGAGGCCTGGTTCACCCACAGTTCCAGGCTAATGCATGTTCTCTGAAACACTAAAATAGAACAGACCACATTTGTATTGATGGCTGAGATGAGATTTTAATTGGATTAGAAAGGTTCAGTCTGTAAAATGTGCCAGTGTAAATCAGCGACCTGGAAATGCTTGGGAAGGCTCTGTGTTGTATACCAGCCACCCCACTTTATGGTCTTTGAGACAAAAAACAGATATGACCGTGGAGCCTTTTGACCCAAATCCCTGAGCAAAATGGTGGCACGGACACAGGCTGAGATCTCTAGTGAGACAAACATTGCATTGCGCTCCCTGGAGCATGCCCAGAGGGTATGGCTTGGCCTGTGCCATCTGTTCTGTAAAAGGGTATCATGAAAAATATTCCTGCACTTGACTGCATTCATCTCTCATTTAAAAGCCCAAGCCTGTTCTCCCATTGTGCGGCTAAAATCTGGGGCATTGTCCCACACTTTAGATGACGACATGGGAAAAAACAACCTTAGTTCACAGGATATTTTCCAGCTCAGTAAATATTCAGTATTCTGGACATTCCTCCTGACTCTGAGGGAAATATCTTCTGTGAAGGATTCCCTCAGGTCCCCATGTAATGGAATATTGTAGGTGAGATGTGTGTCTGTACTGTTCTCATGATTTTAAACTGAGATAATCTTCAAACAGCTAGGTTTTTGGAAGCCAAGTCTTTCAAATTGGGAGACAGAGTTTGGCATGTGTTGGGATACTTTATTCTAGCAGTTGGATGATATGTTTGGGGTCCCATTTCCCCAAGCAGGTTCTCAGTGAAAGCAAGGAGGCTTTTCACTCCCCCGGGCAAATTAAAGCCCTGGATGATCTTAGTGGGAGCTGCCTATGCATACAGCATGTACAAAGAAAAGGAGTACTTGTGGCACCTTAGAGACTAACCAATTTATTTGAGCATGAGCTTTCGTGAGCTACAGCTCACTACATCTGATGAAGTGAGCTGTAGCTCACGAAAGCTCATGCTCAAATAAATTGGTTAGTCTCTAAGGTGCCACAAGTACTCCTTTTCTTTTTGCGAATACAGACTAACACGGCTGTTACTCTGAAAACAGCATGTACAGTTTCCTAGTGGGAATGTTAACTCACCAGGCCAACTGCCCACAGAGATAGGCGCAAGTTCTGAAGCAAATGCTGTTGTTGTAACATGTCCATGTCAGTGCACCAGTCCTGACACAAAGCAAATACCCACTTTGGTCCTTGTGCTTCTGGGGCCTCCCTAGTCCAGCTAAGCTTTGCATCTCAAGGGCCAGCCCTAATTCTTCCTGTGGCCCTACTGTATGAGGGAAAGGAACATCTGGAGCCAGATTCTCTCCTCCACCTCTCCTGGTGGTAGAAGAAGAGTAGGGGAGGCCTTGCATACTGGCGCATCTGTGGGGTGGTTTTGTGCCCCATAAATGATAAATCTAGCCCTAGCCTACAGTTCTAGATTGCTTTTGCTCACTCTCCTTCATCTTCTCTTGCGTCCTCCCCCCTGAGATGGCATTGTGCATGCTGCCTTGTAGTGAGGTGCTGCTGCAGTTGGTGGTCTCCCCAGTGTATGCCTGCTGGCAAATGTGGCCATGCTACAACCGCATATTTTCCTTTGCACAGATTTATTGACTGAAGAACAACTAAAGAAAATCTGGAAGGTTTGTTTTTAAAATCTACTGCAAAACAAGGGGAAAGCACTTAACCTCCCCCCATCCCCAATTTCTTGTTGAACTTCATAGGTATTGCAAGGCTATGATAGAGCCTCTCCAAGATGAGTTCAAATTCTCTCTGTTCAAGGACAAGTAAGAAGTCCTAGGTTTTTGTTAGTGGAGGTGATTTGCTTTTGAAGTCTCATGACGCTGGAGGTTTCATCACCCAAATCTGTCCGTTACACAGGCAGTTACCTGATCTCAAGTGTGAACTCAAACCGCACCAGGAAGGGTAACTGACTGTAGCAGACCCAGAAAAATGAAGGGAATGTCAGCTGTTAGCCAAGAAAGAAATACAAAAGGTGTTATGGGTTTTTTCTAAAGTACATTGTCAAGATATTTCTCTCATCTATTTAGACTGGAAGTTCCTTGGAGCTGGACTGAGTCCTCTTCTGTGATCTTTCACAGATCTGAGCATGTGGTGTTTAACAAATAGTGATATTATTGGCCTTCCCTGGGTTACCAACACCACATTTGATTATTAGATCTGAAAGAATTTGAAACATTCATATTTATTTTTCCCTCTTTGTGCTGCTGTTTTTGCAGTACTACTTGCACATAGCTCAGCTTGGACACTGAATTTAGAACGAATTCAGATTCATTTTCTGTTTCTCTTGCTATTGTGTAATGGGTTCCCAGTAGGAACAGGAATATTTAAATCCCTCCCCCCCCCCCCTCTCGCCCCCCCACAAAAAACTAATTTACTCTTTAATTCATGAAACACTTCATCCGTAACTCAACTTTGGGCCTAAACTCCCTGAGTATGTCCTATTTAATTAAGTTGGTCATGTGCCAAGGAACAATAGAAACAGCTTTGACCTTCCAGACATTTTCTAAGACTGAGAATTTCCATTCATTCTGTGTCTGAAGATTTTGGGATTTTTTCCATCATTTTCGTCCTATCTTCCACCCCTCATCATCTTTTTGAATAAAGAGGACTCCCTCATAACTTCCCCTGCTTTTTCAGACCCTATTGCTCCCCAATCAGCTGGAGAGGTAGGTCATTCCTTAGTTGGGGGTAGTTTGCTCTCTCCCGTAGGGGACTGAGCACTTTGGCCCTGTCTGACTCTTGGCCCTCATTGGCCTAGGTGGTAAGCAGAATAGATATTGAGCAAGTGTCTCCATTACTACTCCAGCAGCATTCCCCGCCTGAGCAGCAAGAGACTGGGTATCCAAAGTCTCTCTTCCTCTGCAGCATTCCCAGCTCCAGAAAGACCAGGTAGAGATGAAACCCAAGTACTGAACCTTTCTCCCCAGGACCCAACATCTGCTGCACTCTTGGCCCCTGCTGACCGTAGGAATGAGATTAACTGTGACTGACAAGCAAGCCCAGGTTCACCTACACAGTGACGTGCAGCGCTACCTGGTAGCCTAGGGACTGACTCCCTCTTCCAGCTGTTACCCAAAATCCAGCTCCTTTTTCTTTCTCCTGTTACTTCACATCACATCACTGTTTCTGCTGGCTTCCATGGCACCTCAAACAACTCCTGGTCTCTGAGTTAGGAGAGAGCTCTAGTGTGTTGTGTTGTCCCTCAGAGAGGATCCTAGAAGCTCCATCTCCCCTTACAGGGGTGCAAAAAGCCTCTCAGAGACTGGACTCTTCCTGAGTACTTCCAGTCTGCTTGAAACCTGCCTCTCTGTCTATGATTGCTGTTCTTTCCCTCCAGCCTAGAAGTGAGTGGAATGACCATTTTTCTACCCCCCAATCCTCTCCATCACAGGGTCACTGAGATACACCTGTTAAGAACCTCTATCCTAGGGTACCAAACAGCCTGAATTACCACTTCCCTGGTCTATTTCCACTTGCAGTGGCTTCTTGACTCACTCAAACAGTTCTCATCTGAGTTGGATAAACTGGATTCCAAACATGGAATGTCCTAGGATGTCACTGATGCTTAAGTCCCTGTTAGTCAGTTTTGTCCCATGGTGACTGCCATAGCAAGTGGCCCTGTCTCCTGGGAGTGGTGATACTGCTGTTTCCCAAGCCATCCTCCTAACTGTAGGCGCACAGTGTGTGTAGTGTTTACTGGATCCCCGGAGGAGATTGCTGGTCCTCTCGGCCCTTCAGGTTGAGGCTGCATTTGTGCAAGCCACACAAATATATGCTTTGATGGGACTATGCATGGTGAGGTTGAGAGAATCTAGTCCTTTCAGAATGAAGGAGTATGTGCAAGGATGAGCCCTAGGTTATTTGGGGTAGTGAGCCTTTTCCTACCTTTATTTGGTTAGAGGAGATAGGAGGGGGCTCAAACGGGTGCCTAGCGAGAAACCACGCTTTGAAATCCTCTGTTTCTACTCCATTGCAAGCATGGACAATGGGGAGGGGAGTAGATAACCTCCATGCCCCATATTCAGTCTTTTAGGTTTTCATTTCTAGGTTGCCTATTTAGATGCAGCCCAGGGTTGGAAGTGACTAAATGTTGTAACGTGGATGGCTGTGAGATGGAGGATGTGAAATGAGTTGGTTGGTTTCAGTTCCCAGTACGCACATCACAGAAACCACCATCACAGTAGGCAGTCTTGTCAGAGACAAAGGAATGAACGGGCCATGAAGCCTGAATTCCCACTAACGTTGATCCTCCAGGACACAGACATTGCAGGAGATCAGTATGGGAAGTATGTACTACTGTTGCCAGTACTGTACTCTTCTGTGTAGGACCTCTATCTCCAGGGCTGTTAATTCAGCACCTTTTACCTTATGGGCAAACATTTGTGACAATTCTAATATTCACCTGTCCCTAAACTGCCACCTTTGTGTTTTTATATACAGATTCTTAACTCTGATAACTGTGTATTACATTGTCTACCATCATGTAGTCTTTCTGAGTACTGTTTCATATCTAGCCTTCACCTGTTTAGTTAAGTGCTCTTTCCACATTTGCTATCTCATCTTACAAGAGAAAAATGTGACTGATAGCACTGCATGTCTGTCAAAATTGCATTCTGTCACAATGCAGCATTGTGTCCTACTGCAAAAAGTGATTTTTCTCCCCTTAAAGGAAATTCATGTTGGTTTTTTTAAAAAATCCTGTAGGATGAAGGACAAATCCCAGCAATATCAGAACCTGGGGCTGTCCAGTCAGCAGGTAACCCTAAACTGTAGTGAATACAGGAAAGTTACTGAGTGGAGGTTATAAAGAGAATTGGAGAGAAAGGGAAAAGCTGATTATCTTTCCTTTAGGGTATTCTGTGCTTAAAACACTGTAGTGCTTCAGTATAGACACTACCTATCCCAGTGCGAGAGGTTCTCCCATTGGCATAGGTAATCCACTTCCCTGGGGAGGCAGTAGCTAGGTCAACGGAAGAAATTCTACCATCAACTTAGTGCTACCTGGGAACTTAGGTCAGCTTAATAACACCGCTCGGGGTGTGCATTTTTCACATCCCTGACTGATGAATATAAACAGACCTTATTTTCTAGTGTAGACCAATCCTTTGTGATGCTGTTGCTGTTCTCCCCCCGCCCCCCAGAAACCATAATGGCTGTTCAGTGGGCTATGTGAAATGAGTTTGCTGTTATCAGTCCAGCTCCCAGTGGACAAGGGTCCATGTTTGAAAGAGCAAAACAGAAGACCCACCACTGCAAATGGTATTGGGTGACACTCTACTTCTGAAAAAATGTGAGAGACTGACTGGGTCCTGTAGACTGAGGAATCCTATCTGTGCAGGTAGTACCCAGGACAGAGATGAGATATGCTGGTTGGGGAAGTGTAGAGCTGGGCAGAATTTTTCCAGTGGAATATTTCCCTTTTAGAAAATGCTGTTTTATTGAAAGTGACACGTTTTTCAGAAACAAATCAATTTGTGACCATTTCTTTTCTGAGAGTGGGAAAGGAACCGTGCTCTGATAAGGTGGAACATTTAAATGTTCATCAGACACAAAGTCAAAAGTAGAATGCAATGTTTGTATTTTATTGAAACAAAATATGTAGATTACCCCCAAAATCTTTTCAGAATTTCATTTCGCAGGAAACTTCACATTTTTTTGGTTTAGTTCTCTTTTGGAAAAGGAAATTCCAAGATTCTGACATGTTTTCTGCAAAACAGAAAACCAGGATTCTACTTGGCTCTGGGGAGGTGTTTGTGGGTAGCTTCAGCATCAGATTAATGCATAAGCAAACTAAGCATGTGCTTAGGGCTCAAATTCATGGGGTGGGGGGAGCCCAATTTGGCCTGGTCACCCCTCCTGTAATGACAGAGGGGCAGCTGGGACAAACCTGAGTACTGCTGCGATCCTGTGTGCTACTCATTCAAGTTTGGCCTGGCCACTCCTCTGTCATAATTGAGGAGTGGCTGGGTCAAATTTGAGCAAGTGGCATTGCAGCCTGGAGCCCAGATTCATATTAGAAGGCAGGGCCTCACAAATGTATGTTTGCGTAGAGCCCAATGATGGGTTAATTCCAGCCCTGGGTAGCTTATGCTGATCCCTGCTCATACTGCACTACTTTGGTGGCTAAATAGAGGTCTTTCAGTTAGCAGGGCCATTGATCAATAGAAAATTCACTGAAAATATACTTTTAAAATGCCTCTGTTCCCCCATTTCCCCCCCAGACATGTGGCCTTTTCACTGCCTGAGCCCACTCCTGCTATACATTTTATATACTGAATCACTGTTCCTAATTAACCAGGAAAGGGCTCTTGTGCCAAATGCAATCAAGATCTGGAGAGGCCCTTCTGTTTCATTCACATATGATGAGCTCTGGTTCCAGTAGAGCAGGAGACTTGCTGGCTTTGGACCAACAGAGACTTTGCCCATTCCTAATTACTGCCTCCTTTCCCTTAGGCTGCTAAACAGGAACATTTCAGTGGAGGCTGTAAGAAAAATCCCAATAAAGAGATTAACTGGTATTTCTCAGATATTAGGTGGGGCCAGGAAGAGGACAAGGGTCTTAGACTCATTATCTGAGGTGATCCTCTGAAGGCAGAGAGATCAGCAGGGCCCTGCAGTAGTGGAGTATCTTCTGAGCTGAGGGGAGCCAGACCACAAAGCTTCTTTCTCTCTGTCAGGTTAGACTGTAGCTGCCTGAGTAGAGCTTTCTACACTGCTGTCAGATGTGATTTGTTTCCACTGAAATCACTGGCCTATGTGGTGGACCGTTGATTCAGATTTTTGAAGCTGTTAGGAGAGCAATACTTTGAAGGCAAAGACTCCCCTTGCTTGTGCTGTGTGGCTCACTCTCCTCAGACACTTCCTCTCTTTCCTATCTTATGGAGAGGAAGTGAAAAGCTACATGTAGTGGGAGACTGCAATGGGAGTGCCATAGTGTGACTGGCCCCTTTCAGAGGGAGTGAGGTCCGGTGCACCTGTGACTGATTCCCTGTTGCCCAAATGGGTTTAAGGGAAGGCACCTGGGCCTTATGAAAGAGGAAGCTGTGGCAGAGACTGCAGAAGAGCTGCAGCAAGCAGGGGGCTGCAAGGAAAATTTGACACACCAGGAGGAGGAGACTCCAGGCAGGTAGGGCTGAGAGAGCTAAAAGCAGGGGATTGAATTTTATTGTGGGACTTTGAGTTTTGTTTGAAATTTCGATATTAATTTGCCCAGATCCTGAGTTGCACAGAGAGAAGCCTGTGTGAAATCTCAAGGAATAAGGGAAACTGAGGCAGAGTGCTGCAGAGCCACCTCTGACCATGAGCGGGTGCTTGGGAGGGGGACTGCCAAGTTGCAGGTAGTCCATTAGCAGCCTTGGCCACTGAGGTGCAGTAGTCCTTGGTGAACCTATCCAACAGACTTGCTCTTTTGAGGTTCTGGTCTTGCAGAGCCAGACTTTGCAAAGCATGTGCATCTGCTTAACTCGTGCACAAAGCCTGATTCTCATGGGCAAGTCCTGATTTGAATGCACATTTCTATAAGTTAGCACAAATGAAGGTCTGTGCCTGTGTTGCCAGATCTTGGGTGTGGGGAAGCCAGGGGCCACAACATTACCCACGCGTTTGTGAAATTCCTGCTCGCAATTGTTAGTGCAAGGAGAAACCACATGAACGGATCACCTCACAGAATGTGTTGCTAGAGTGCTACCTTGTCGTAGAACTTGTGGCCAGATCCTCAGCTGGTGTAATTCAATATTATTTTACTGAAGTCAACAGAGCTATGCTGATTTCCACCAGCTGAGGACCTGGCCCATGTGATGTTTGTCTGTTCCATGGTGACTGGCTGCTACTGAATGCCCCAGGTACAGTGTATTTGCTATATTGCTTAAAGTTCTGGGTAGCGTACATACACTATGCTCATGAAATGTTTGGATATGTTCCAGATGGGATGCACCTGCTGTGCCTAGAGAACATCCCAGGTAGGACCCACTCACCATGGCAGACAAGTTTGAGGTGTAGGATTCCCCTTCTGTGCTGAGGGAAAGCGTTTCATCCATCCTAGCAATCCATTGTTTCCAATGGACTATGACTGAATTTCATCAGCATGGGAGCAGGTGTGCAGACCAGCAAAAAGAGGGTAGAGAACAGAGCAACTGGTAGAAATGCGAGCTTTGCTGTGAGTTCCCATCAGTGTGACTTTCTCAGAACAGAGTGATGTACAAAGAAGTTGATTTGACATCCTTCCACTATTGAATGCTTGGCAGTTGTGTAGACAATAGGATCTCTCTGCTATTGTTAGCCTTGGTACATTTGCTAAGAAATCATCCTTCCACAATGTCTTTAATACGTTATCAACTGAGTCAAAAATGCTTGCATGATCTGACATAGCTGAAAGTGCACTTATGGTAAGGGCCGCATTAGTTAGAGCGAGACGTTCATATAAAGCTATACTGTGGCCTATTTCTTACTGCAGTGATGTTGATACAGTAAGAATTGTGCATCCTATTAGGACTTTAATTTGTGGCAAAGAAATGTGGTTGAAATAAGACACTGAGTGCAGGTTGGACATACTGGCTGGCACTGTCAGCCTATCGTGCTTTCTTTCCCTGTTGCTGGGGTTTTCAGCACCAATCTCCCTGGGTTTTTTTCTGAAGTTTTGCTATATATGAACTGATATCGCCATGTGGTTCCACTCATTATTAGTGTTGCTGACTTGGGATACCCATCTCAGCCCACCCCAATGGGAACAGAGCAGCACTTGCAACGCAGCAGTATATTCTTTTGTCCGCGTTCTGATAAGGCGGGAGGGTAATGGTCTTGGGGTCTAGCTCAGGAAGGGCATTCCATCTGCAGGGGCATGCATGGAGGTGTTTGTGAGGGGGGGGGAAAATGGACAAACAGGGTATTGAGGCTGGCTTTGTTGGTGGAGCGGAGTGGGTGTGGAGTGATGTAGATAATTAGGGAGGGGAGGGGCAGAATTTTGTAGAACTTTGCTTTTTCTTGTGTTCACCTTCAATGTGGTGTTGAAGGGATAGCAGGTGGATGGATCCAAAGGAGTGGTGTTGGTGTGGTCTGAATGATAGGCCAGTAAGATGGTCCTTGTAACTGTAGTTTTCATGACCTGGAGTGGGGTGACCTGGAGTGGTTTACAGTGACATGGGGAATGCTGAGCATGTGGATGAGTGTGTGTAGTTGTAGGGGTAGAAGGGAAAGGTCTGATCTTAACGCTGTAGAGGAAGAAGGGGCAGGATTTGACTGTGGCCAGGATGCAAGAGGCAAGGGAGAGGGAGACCAACTACTGTGGAGATGGGAATCATATAGAACTTGAAACTAAGAACTCAGATTAGGAAGAGTCAAAGATGGTCCCAGGCAGAGATGTCAGAGAGGGGGAGAGAAGCTAAAATGTGGGATTAGATGATGGAGTGAAGGCTGTTCAGGCAGATTTGTGAGTCATCGGCATACAGGTGGTGGTCAAATCTGGGAAGTAGATGAGATGTTGTAACTGGAGAAGAGGAATGAATGCAACTTTGTCCACTCCCCCATGGGAGTCCCACTATGCGGGAGGAGAACCAAACAAGAAGTTGAAGTAGAGAGCAGAGAAATAGGAGAGAATTTATTGAATCCGATTTGTTGAATCCACTCCCAGCTAATTAATCTACTACTCTTGCACTTTCTTTTAGTCTTTGTCTCAGTCTGCCCATCTTGCTTAAGAACGGAGATCAGTAAAGCTCATGGACTGAGTCATATGCAATACAGTATTTGTGTACATGGTAGGGACTGTAATTCTCTATAATAACTCAATATCCTTGTGTACCAGCACATCTGGGGGAGAATGGACAGTGTGTCATCTTTTTGAGGTGAGTATCTGGCTGGTGCCTTCCTCTGTGATGGGTGGGGGGAAAAGCTTTCAGTGTCATCAGGTGCAGCAACTCAGCAGCCTTTCTGCTGCATTCCTCTGGAATCCAGCTGGAAAATCCGCCCGCGTTCTTGGTGTGGAAAGGGGAGAGAGACCATTGAGGGGGATTGTTGTGTCGCTCATCGCTCCAGGCCCCCTCAGCAGCTGCTCTGCCTTAGGGGTGCTATGTCCGGAGAAGGGGAAAGACTGATGCTTTCCTCCTGGGGCTGGAGCACTGGCTTGGCCACTCCTGTGAAAGCCTATTTGCATTTTTTACTGGCACGTCTTTAACACTTGTGCAGGACTGGCGTTAGGGGGGTAGAAACCAGGGCAATTACTCAGGGTCCCATGTGGCAGGGCTCAGGCTTCAGCTTCAGAAACATTGCAGAAATCTAATATGTGAGTCAGTAAGGGAGGTGGGGTGAGGGCCCACTCCTTAGTTTCTGCCCTGAGCCTCAGCAAGTCTAATGCTGGCCCTGAACTTGTGGGGAAGGGAACACCCAACAAGAGCAATGCTCTCCTCGGAGCTATGTGGTCTGAGCACAGACCTGTGAGCCAGGAACTCCAGAGTTCTCTTCCCAGCTCTGGAGCTGACTCCCTCTGGGGCCTTGTGCAAGTCACTTGTGTGTCTCAGTATCCCTATCTATAAAATGAGGATAATGTTACACCAGGTTCTGTGTAAAGTGCTGTGTACTACTGACTGAGCCAAGGCACAAGCAGCTTATAGGCACATCCTGATCAGCTACTGTATTCTGGATCTCCGCAGCAAATCCCCATCACTGTCTCCTATTCATAGATTTTGCTTTGCTCTCATTAGTAACAATTCTGATGAGTGTAAACTCTTGTGCAGACTGTAAACACCTTTGAGCCGGGGGCTGTCTTTGTTTTTTGTGTGTACAGAGCCTTACACAATGGGGCACGGATCTCCATTCTGAGACTCTAAGTGCAAATGTAATAAGAGCAACTCGCACTTCTTTAGCACCTTTTCATCCTTAGGACTCCCAAAACTCTTTGCTGACTATGTACAGAATCTCTTACTCAGAACTACAGGGCAGCCACCTCTGGGACCCTGTGTTTACCAGTATGTAACACAGTTATGTAACCATTTATTAAGTGGGGAGCTTCAGCTGAAACTGAAGGGGTGTTTTGTATAGGCAGAATGTAAATCCCCGATTTGGAATTTGGCCAGGGATACCCCTGAGTCATGGAGAAGACTCTAGGATTTTTAATGGCCAAGAGAGGTCAAGGCCTTAGTGTTACATCTCAACATTGGCAGCAACAGCTGGATGAGTCTGTCTGTCAGTATGAAACTGTTGGCTGCTTCATCTACACTGTGAGTTTTGTATTACAAATGTTCAACACAATAACAATGAATGGCAATTACATTGAAGAAATGCACAGGATCCACAAGGCCAAGTGCCCAACCCTCTCCTGTTCCTTTCCCCAGGTTTTATGAGGTTTCCTGTTAATCTTTAAAAGGTTTAAAGGAAAAAAAAATCTTTGGCTTCTGTTCTATTAGCTCAAATGATGTCAGTGCAGTCGGTGCCATACTAGTTATCAGGGTTTTTGATCAGAGAGATACACAAAGACGTGAGTGGCTAACTGCACACAACCATCACACTGTCGCTGTAGTGTTTACATAGGTGACTTAAAATGCACTTTTTGTCTTCAGTCAACATGCGTCAGGCGACGAATGTACTTACCCTGTGGAATAGTTCCCCGAGGCAGTGTCATTGTGTGGACCAATTAAAACTACTTTGCACTAATTACTAGGAAATATACCAGTTGTTCACTAATTCAGGGAAGATATTGTAACACACATTAAATGTGACTTAGGACTTTGTCTTTCAAAGTCTGTGGGGAAAATTCTGTTCTCTGTTGCACTGATAAAAATCTAAAGTAAATTCACTGAACTAATTGAGTTAGAGAAGGATTGTGTTCCCGTTAGTGCTGGTGTCAATCCAGAGTAACTATACTAAATTGAGAGGAATTAGGGCCAGAGTCTGATCTATGTTACGCTGTTGCAAATCTGGAGTAGCTGACTGGAATTGGTGCCAACTTCTGATTTCACTTATGCCTGTGTAAATGTGGAATAACTCCTTTAATTCCCCTGATGGTTTAGAAACCCAGAGGGATTGTACCTGTATGAGACAGCAAAGTTTGGCCCTATGATCCTGAGTTACGAGAGCTCCCGACAATTTAATTTCATTCTGGAAATCTTATTAGCCCTGTTTCTCCTGCCCTTTTACATAATATTGTCTCGGAGAATTAAAGGTCAGCCAAGGCTTTGTCTTGCGTGTGGGTGTTCCTCAGCAGAAGCGAATGGTAAATAGGTTGCACACAAGGGGATAGAGCTGAGGGGGGAGGAGAGGGTAGTACCCACGCCCCTGGAAACACAGCCTGACTTTGGCATGGGGCTCTGGCAGCCATGGTTCTTTTGCTGTGCCTTTCCCAGCCCACGTTCTGTTGGGTGAGCCAGCTGAGCTGTGTTGGAGCAGGAAGCGATCAGAGAGGTGTGTGCCTGTGTGCTTTGGCACAATCCGAGCTATGAATTGCTCTAGCACAGGAATCGCCTCTGAACTCATTCGTATTAAACAGAAGAGCAGAGACCTTAAGGGCTGGGGGTAGGGTGGGGAAGCCGGAAAGGTAGCAGTTGAGACGGCTGTTTCCTGATAACCTTTCCCAAACCTAGCTTCCCAGGCAGTGTCTCATCTGAAGGGCTCTGGCTTGAAAAACAAACCTTGGGCAGGGAGGGGAGAGGGGGGAAGGGAAATGAGGGGAGGAGGAGGAAGGGAAAGGAAGGGTGGGGAAGGGTCACTTGTGCTGAAACAGCACATCTTGATGATGTTTAATACTAATGGTAACACCCAGTGGCTCCAATTTGAGAAAGGGCTCTGAAATGAATGGTGTGGTCCAAATATGGAGGTAAACATGGGCCTTGCCCCAAAGTGCTTACAATCCAAGATGGTGAAAAATGTACAAAAGATAGGGGAGAGGGAGACAGTGTCTGTCTGTCTGTCTCTCTCTCTCATGGTGCAGTTGCATAAATTAATATTGACTGTCCCAGCTGCCCTTCAGCTGCCTGCCCTGGTTACCAGCTTTCTCATGCTTGCTCCTTCTGTGTGGAGGGAGGAGTGAAGAGCCGCAAAGGCAGGTGTCTTTTAAAAAGAAAAAAAATCTCTGGGGGAGGGGACCCCTGCAATCCGTTGGAATAGACCTTGTTAATTGCATGTGCTGGGATACTGCTTTGAGAAGCAGGATTTGGGTGGGACCCAGCTTTTCGGTAGGAAATAAACAAGAGATTAACCAATGCTTAATGAGGGAGAAAGGAAACAGCAGTAGAGCACTGTGTGGGGGGCTGCTGAGCTTTCTTTTTGGAAGCAAACTGCTTTCTCCTTTCAGAGTAACAGCCGTGTTAGTCTGTATTCGCAAAAAGAAAAGGAGTACTTGTGGCACCTTTAGAGACTAACCAATTTATTTGAGCATAAGCTTTCATGAGCTACAGCTCACTTCATCGGCTGCATACTGTGGAAAGTGTAGAAGATCCTTTATACACACAAAGCATGGAAAAAATACCTCCCCCCACCCCACTCTCCTGCTGGTAATAGCTTATCTAAAGTGACCACTCTCCTTACAATGTGTATGATAATCAAGGTGGGCCATTTCCAGCACAAATCCAGGGTTTAACAAGAACGTTGGGGGGGGGGGGGTAGGAAAAAACAAAGGGAAATAGGCTTGAATAGAGACTGGGAGTGGCTCAGTCATTATGCAAGGTAACCTAAGTTAATTGTATCCAATTTGCAAATGAATTCCAATTCAACAGTTTCTCGCTGGAGTCTGGATTTGAAGTTTTTTTTTGTTGAAGAATTGTAACTTTCATGTCTGTAATCGCGTGACCAGAGAGATTGAAGTGTCCTCCGACTGGTTTATGAATGTTATAATTCTTGACATCTGATTTGTGTCCATTTATTCTTTTACGTAGAGACTGTCCAGTTTGACCAATGTACATGGCAGAGGGGCATTGCTGGCACATGATGGCATATATCACATTGGTGGATGTGCAGGTGAACGAGCCTCTGATAGTGTGGCTGATGTTATTAGGCCCTATGATGGTGTCCCCTGAATAGATATGTGGGCACAGTTGGCAATGGGCTTTGTTGCAAGGATAGGTTCCTGGGTTAGTGGTTCTGTTGTGTGGTATGTGGCTGCTGGTGAGTATTTGCTTCAGGTTGGGGGGCTGTCTGTAGGTAAGGACTGGCCTGTCTCCCAGGATTTGTGAGAATGTTGGGTCATCCTTCAGGATAGGTTGTAGATCCTTAATAATGCGTTGGAGGGGTTTTAGTTGGGGGCTGAAGGTGACGGCTAGTGGCGTTCTGTTATTTTCTTTGTTAGGCCTGTCCTGTAGTAGGTGACTTCTGGGAACTCTTCTGGCTCTATCAATCTGTTTCTTCTGGGTATTGTAGTTGTAAGAATGCTTGATAGAGATCTTGTAGGTGTTTGTCTCTGTCTGAGGGGTTGGAGCAAATGCGGTTGTATCGCAGAGCTTGGCTGTAGACGATGGATCGTGTGGTGTGGTCAGGGTGAAAGCTGGAGGCATGTAGGTAGGAATAGCGGTCAGTAGGTTTCCGGTATAGGGTGGTGTTTATGTGACCATCGTTTATTAGCACTGTAGTGTCCAGGAAGTGGATCTCTTGTGTGGACTGGACCAGGCTGAGGTTGATGGTGGGATGGAAATTGTTGAAATCCTGGTGGAATCCCTCAAGGGCTTCTTTTCCATGGGTCCAGATGATGATGTCATCAATATAGCGCAAGTAGAGTAGGGGCGTTAGGGGACGAGAGCTGAGGAAGTGTTGTTCTAAGTCAGCCATAAAAATGTTGGCATACTGTAGGGCCATGCGGGTACCCATAGCAGTGCCGCTGATCTGAAGATATACATTGCTGAAGGTCAAAACAGCAGACTGGACTTCTACATAGAGTGCTTCCGCCGACGTGCACTGAGAGTTACCAAAAGAAACTACAGCATTTGCTCAAGAAACTCCCTGAAAAAGCACAAGATCAAATCCGCACAGACACACCCCTGGAACCCCGACCTGGGATATTCTGTCTACTACCCAAGATCCATAAACCTGGAAATCCTGGGCGCCCCATCTCAGGCATTGGCACCCTGACAGCAAGATTGTCTGGCTATGTAGACTCCCTCCTCAGGCCCTACGTTCCCAGCGCTCCCAGCTACCTTTGAGAAACCACTGACTTCCTGAGGAAACTACAATCCATCGGTGATCTTCCTGATAACACCATCCTGGCCACTATGGATGTAGAAGCCCTCTACACCAACATTCCACACAAAGATGGACTACAAGCCATCAAGAACACTATCCCCGATAATGTCACGGCTAACCTGGTGGCTGAACTTTGTGACTTTGTCCTTACCCATAACTATTTTACATTTGGGGACAATGTAAACCTATGGGTACCCGCATGGCCCCACAGTATGCCAACATTTTTATGGCTGACTTAGAACAACGCCCCTACTCTACTTGCGCTTTGTGTGTATAAAAGAGCTTCTACACTTTCCACAGTATGCATCCGATGAAGTGAGCTGTAGCTCGCGAAAGCTTATGCTCAAATAAATTGGTTAGTCTCTAAGGTGCCACAAGTACTCCTTTTCTTTTTGCTTTCTCCTTGGCAGATGAGATCTCTGCTCGAGTCCTGAGCTTTGGGAGTAGACAGCCAGTCGAGGTGGCAGGGAAGAAGAAAAACACCCAGGCCCAGATTCTCCTCTGTGTACACCAATTTCACACAAGTGTAGCACAGTTGACTTAAATTAAGTTAGTTCTGATTTGCACTGGTTGAAGTGAGAGGATAACCAGTGCGGATAACCGTCACTTGCGAGACGGGCAGAGAGGAACCTATAGGAATCTACATTTCAGAGTTACAGTGAGCCACACTCAAGTGTCTTATCTATGTCAGTCCACTGACAGTTACAGACTTAGATGTGCCCCTTCACATATCTGGTTTGTTGTGTGTGCATACGACATATATGTTCACACAACACATGCATGTACATGTAAGACATCAGTGTACATGCGTCCAGGCATGTACCATATGTAGTACATGGATATTATGTGCATAGGGCTGACACAGACGCTCAAGGCATACACATATGCACATTGTATGCATATTAGTATGCACATAAAGGTATGGAAGCACAGATTTGCTTTGTTAATGAGTTCACAAACACACATCCCATTGCTTTCAGGCAATCAAACAGAAAACAATGCTTCTTCCCTAATCTCCTCCCACAAGTGAGTTTATTCTTTTGTACCTTAAAGACGCTGCTGTTGATGACAAGGGTTTAAGATGAGGCGGAGGAGTCATTCACATGGGTTAGTGAAGCACTAAGGCCACATAGTACTTGCACATGTGGGAGATAGAATGTGCCTCCTGTACATGCGGGAAAGCAGAGATCCACACCTGTGTAGGTGATGGTGGTGCTGTTGAGTATGAACATCCACCAGGTAATACTTGTCGATTGTTTCCCTGCTGTGGAGCTCGGTGAATGGAATTTCTCTTGCATTATGTTGAGCTGACAACACCAGCCAGCTCGTGGAGTTAACTTAATCTCTTTCGGTGAAAACTCAGTTGTCAATTTTCAATGCATCCTGCCAGACTCTTTATGTTCCAAGCATGGATTTCTCTAGCACACTGCTTCTGATTTGTCAGTGTGACAAACTAGATTGGACAAAGCACTGGAAAATACACTGTGGAGGAACAGTCCTATACTGTCCCCTGGAGATGGACAAAATAATCTAATAAATCTTGCCTATTTCTGACTTCTATGATTTCATAGCTATGTGTGGCAGGACTGAGATCCGAAGAGGGATTATTTTATTCATCCCCTCCTGGATGGCCCTGAAGTGGCTTTCAGGACTGCTGATTGTGTGAGCCTTTGATGGGGCTTCTCTCACTTTTTCTTTCTCTTCAGCAGGGAGAAGTGCAGACAGAATGTGAACGACATCAGTGTAACCCATTTGTAGTTTGCCAAGATGGGGCTGGCACAGCGAATGGGGGCTGAAAAAATTAAAGGTTCCTGGGATTGTTTCTCATAACAAAATGTAGCTGTCAGGCAATATAAATCACATGTTAGCAATGTGGTCTCACTCAGTTCACTTGTTAACACCATAACAGTTACGCTGGGTTGGATCCTGTATTGGAAAGGATCACACTATGCTGCTGACAACCCCCCTTCCTCTCCCTCTCTCTCTCTCTGCTGCTTCTCCTCCCTCTCCAATCCCAAAGACACAAGGCTTTTTATCTGGTTTGGCTTGGGTTGCATTTCAACATTTCTTACCCCACCACCTCCCCAGCTCAAACCCTCCTTTGGCCCCTCAGGGTGCCAGGGCCAAAGGACACTGGATCGCATCCTATGATATGTTAGAATCCGTGTTTATCTTTTACAAAATAAACCCAGCGTGAGGGGCAATTTTTTTGGTCGGGACCAAGGCTCTGCCATCCCATTTGGGAGTGTCAGAGGCTTGGAATTTTTATTGGCCCTTCTTCTGATTATGTGATAAATCAACATGTTAACAGCTCTGGTCTGGTGTGCCATGGAATTGGGATCCCAGTGCAAAGCATCTGGCACATCCTCTGCAGGCCCAGCCACCTCTGAGCCAAGGTTGGCAGTGGGGGAGAGGTCAGAAGAGGGGGTTACACTGTGATCTTTGTAACTAAGATAAACTTGGTGCTTGTGAAATTGGAAAGACAGTGTGTGAGAGAGCCTGTTTTCTGTGTGGGACAGAGATAACGGGACAATGAGAGAGGAGGGGTAAAGGGAAATGAAAAGGCATGTGTGTATGAGAGGGGAAAGGGGTAGGAAGCATGAATGAGAGGGTGTGCACGTGGGGAGTGTTCAACTATAAAATGCACGCACATAGGCAGAATGTCACAATACTAATATCAACAAACCACTGGGACCAGATTTATTTGCAATAAAGGTGGTGATAATTTTCCAAAGAGAAGGACTCTGAAACAAGGAGACCTTACAGAATGCTATGGGCATATTAACATAATTAAGCAAATTCATCCCTAGTTTCTCTTAGTTGCATGTTCTGATTAGAATGCAGCTTGTGGAAAAGTGCCAAATGAGGCTGGAGTGACCAGCAAGAAAAAAGCTTTGCAGAATTTAAAAAACAAAGTCCCTAGTACTAGTATGGAAATATTTTGGAAGGGAGGAGACATTCACCTGCTTCAGGGCACCAGCCACTCTGTAGCTCAGGCTGGGGACAGCTTATTCCAAAAACTTTCTGCTGCAGGGTTTCTGAGCTCTCCTTTGAAACATTTGGCACTGTTCACTGTTGGAGACAGGACACTGGATCAGATGAACCACTGGTCTGATCCGGTATGGCAATCTCTATCTTCCTGTTTTGAATTTACCAAAAAAGAGTAAGAATTGAATTCTCAGTTCAGTGATGTCAACCTACACCATCAGAGAATTTGGCCCCATAATCTTTGTTGTGAAAGTTCTTAGAGGTTGAGGGCTGGTTGTCCTTTTGCAAGATGAACAACCAGGTCATCTTAAGCACTGACTAAAATGTAACAAAACCATGCTCAGATTGGAAAAGAAATGCTGGCAATCATTTTTGGTTGAGAGTGGGTTCACAAGTATGTTTGCAGGCCGAAATCAACCGCGGCAGAAACAAGACTATAAACCTTTGTAAGCCGTCTTACAGAAACTATTGAGCAAAGTACCACCAAGACTTCAGAGAATGATCACGACATTGCAAAAGTAAAATACAGACCTGGAAAGGAGCTGCTTCTAGTAGGCATGCTTTCAAGAGCACCTCTAAACAGGGGAAGCCAGGAGCTGCAGGAAGAGGAGGTTGAAGTACATATAACATATACTACTACCCCTTTCTGAAGCAAAATCTGACAAGCTCAAATGAGAAACACAAAATGATCCAACTTACAAGGCCCTGAGCAAGAATTAGATGGATAGTCAGCAGAAAAAGTCCAGAAATCGCCTCGCATAAAAACATACTAGGACTGTAGAGATGAACTTACTGCCTGGGGTGGAATTCTGTACAGAGGACATGTCCTAGTCTCGTGCCACCCAAGGTTGGAAATGCTAAATATACAGAGCTGCAGTGTCCATCTGAGGCCTCGTTTACGGGGGGAGATCGATCTAAGTTAAGCGACTTCAGCTACGTGAATAACATAGCTGAAGTTGACGTACTTAGATCTATTTACCGCAGGGTCCACGCTACGCTATGTCAATGGGAGAGTGATCTGTGGTTGATTTTAGTGGGTCTTCACTAGACCTGCTAAATCGACCACCAATGCATCGATCACTGTGTGTTGATTCCCCCAGTAAGTGTAGACAAGCCCTGAGTGTAGAGAAGTTTTAAGTACAGAGCTTGAGATCTTCTGGTCAAATTTAAGAGATCTTCTGTCATCAAAGCGAAGGTGTCTAAGACAACTGCAAGCAATGCAGAAGTATCACCCTCAATCCAATTTATTATCAGGGTTATTTATATTGAAGTAGCATTTATTGACACCAGTCAAGGATCAGGACTCGAGTATGCTAGGCACTGTACATATGTGGTAAAAAGACTGTCCTTCCCCAAAGAGGTTGCAGTGTAGGTTGTGACAATGCATAACAGGCGGAACTGTTTGAGATTTTTGGATTCAGGAATCATTGCGTGAAACCTATGGCCTGTGCTTATGCAGGTGGTCATATTAAATAGTCATAAAAGCCCTTCTGGCCTTAAAATCTATAAAAATTCAGGATTGGCCTTAGTCCAATACTGGTACAAACTAATTTGAATTCAGTGAGGAAGAGGATCTTGTATTGGACTGTACCAATGTAATAAGACCTTGCAAATCGCAGTTTGTTCCCCATAGGATTCCAGATGAGTTAACAGATAATGGCCAAGAATTCAGGAGGGGTACATTTTGGTAATTCTCTTCCATGTCAGTCCATGTACACCATGTCAAGTCCTTCCCATGCACATTCAGAAGGGTTAGTAGAAAAATCTGCATAAGTAGCAAAGAACTTTATCTAAAAGAAGAGCCCTGCTGCACTGAAGGGATTCCACACACAGTATTGTTAGACAGTCCCAACACATCTCACAGGAGTTTATTAGGATCACAGTTTCAGAGTATATGAAATTCTTCCCATCTAAACCCTACAGTTCTAATTGAATGAATTATTCTTCCTGTCCTAAAAAGCACTGATGGGCAGAGTTACTGGGCCCTACGACGTTCCACCTGGAGATGGGTGAAGGGATTCCTAAACACTGTCCTTAATATGCAGCCAGCTTCTTCAAGATAACTATGGGATATTTTAATTTTCTCCCATATTATTTTTCCTGTATTCATTTAATGTAACACTTTTGCAGAGAGGTGCTGCCTTTTATTGGTGAAACGTTTCCTTTTGTTCTGCTTGTGCTGGACTTATGATGATATCAAACACAATGGCTGCCAAGCACCAGGTCCAGCATTCACAATTTGACTGTTCCCCAAATCATGGGACATAGTATGGTTTTTAATCCTACAAAAAAACTGTTTTATGTTCCCTGCCCATTCCTCCTCTTCTCTCCCTCTTGTTTTCCTGGGTTGCAGCCATTTTGAATGCAGGCCATCTTCCCCTTTGGCGTAGAGAACTGGACTGGAAATATTTGAACCTCAAATCCAGCTCCAATATGTTTTAATGTTGTATCATCAAAATTCAGTCTGTCCGTAAAAAAGGGCCCACATAAAAGGGAAATTAACTGAATGTATCCCACCCTCAGTAAGTAAAAATAAAAAAGGAAATGGAAAACTGAGTGCAGCGTAAGGAATAGTAACGGGACTTTTTTTTTAAACATCTCCTTGAGGCCATTCTGGCAAATGTCTCTTTAATCTGTATTTCACTGGAGCACTTGCAGCTTGAAGTGCTTGTGAGAGCCAGGCAGCTGAACTGTGGTGTACAGGAGCCTGTTGGCATGAACCTCTGGAACCGAGCCCTCCATCCAAGACATAGAAGAACAGTTACTACATTTCTGTAGAGAAATCACCACAACAGATAGAACAAAGGGGAGAGGAAAAAACCCTCTAACAGAACCTCTCTTCTTCCCACATGCTCCCTGGGCATCCAGGCATGAGGGCTTCCTAACCTAGCTCTGTCCCTGGTCTAGATGATGCTATTCAAGGTCCTTACTACTTCTGCACTCTCCCACCGCCTCCTTTTTGGTCCCTTTTTCCTCACTGCACTCACATTAGAGCCAGCAGTCTCACTCGATGACTAGGGCCAATCTGAAAACAGGCGGGTGTGATGTGTTCACGAGCACATTAGATATACCCTTCTGAAATCTCTTCAGAGCCTGAGGTGCTTGTTATGGCCATGCTCTCAGGCAGTGAGATTCTTAAGGTGGCTTCCATGAGAATTCCATATTAGAACAGGCAAATGGTTCATGTGGTCCAGTGTCTTATTTCTGGGTCAGGTCCCGTGCTTTCCTTTGTAGTCCTAGAAGTCCTTCACGCTGCCACTGCAGAAAGGGGTAGAGAAAGGCAGGATTTTGAGAACCTTTAGAGAACAAGGTGTGCCTCAACATGAGTGGCTGGGCAAGGGGAGGAAGGTAAGCAAGGCTGATATATCCATGACTGTGCAATTTCACTGGCTTTCCTCCCTCACTGAAGGAGAGCACAGCTGCCACAGGAGTGACTGCACACTGCATTGAAAGCCAGTGGTTGGCTCTGCTGCTGTTCTGTGTCCAGTAGGGGAGGTTTTCCTCCTCCACTTTGGAGGTGCCCCCACTTGCAACCTTGCCATTTGGGCTGTGAGCCTGGAGTCCAGGATTGGCCTGCTGACAGTGGTCAATGCTGGTGGTTTCAGAGGAAGGATTAGCCCACCCTCTCTAACTGCTGTTCAGTGGAAGCAGATTCCTTCCTGATCATCAGCTGATCAAGTTATGTCCTGAATCATTAAGATTGTAGTAAGGGCAATGACTCTTACTGTTTTGTTTGCTTATTTTAGGTTGCAGTAAAGAGGGCTGCCTGCATGTGCATGCTTTTTTCCATTGCATCTTCTACCATCCCATCATCTATCTGTTCTGTAAGGATGCAAAATATATAATTAAGTGGCAGAACGCTAGGTGGGGCAAAGACGGCATCATGCACTTTGGCCAGGAGGTCAAACTAGATAACCATAATGGTCCCTTGAGGCCTTATAATCTATGAATCTATGCCTGATGCATGCAACACCCACAAAAGGGGTTCAGCAACTTTCAGAGGTGGCGAAGTTACAGCATCCTGCCCTCAGGGTATGCTCACTTAATCATATCAGAATACTCATTATCTTGTCTTTTTTTATTGGTTGAGAGTGCTGTCATTCAGTATGGTATTGGGGGAGCTTCTGTGAAAACCACACAGAACTAGTTATCTCTCAACTTGCTCTTGTATATGAATTAAGCTTCGTAACAGAGCTCCTACTGTATCTTCTTTGCCTCCAGTTTCTCGCAGTGTTGATTTTCTAAGGACTTAGCTAAGACTGGCCAGCTCACTTCACGTGTATTGCAGCCCTAGCAGCTCTTCTTCCAAACCTGGAAACTCTGATTTCCTCCCTGATCCTCCCACTCGTCCCACACACTTGACCTCCAACAGCATTCCTTTGCTGGTCTTACGACCTTACGTGTAGTTACTCTCTCCCTCTCCACCCAAGAATATGATTCTGGTTGGAACTTATAGAACTCCTTGTCTCACTTGGCTGCCCCCTTGGTTGGAAACTCACCCTAAACATTTCCACATGGCTTGTGCTCTTCATGCACAGCTAACCTTTTTTTTTTTTTTCCCTTTAAACATTTTTGAAAAGAATAAAAATCCCCCAGCTTATTCTACCTTCTGCTGCTGGCAGTGACCTAGCCTTGTTACTGTTTGCATTTCTTTTGTACCTTTCTGCTGCTAAAGTCTCTGTGGACCTTTTAAATCTGTCAGCAGCCACTACCAGGCTCAGTATGCAATTTAGCTCACTGTTTTCACAAGTTTCCCAGCCCTGAAAGCTTTCCAAATGAGCCATTGTGGGACTGAGTTAGAGGTATTGTCCCTGCATTGGGCGAGAGTAGCATGGGTGCTGCATTTACAGCTCTGTTAGCCCTCACAATGTCATCTTGTTATAGGACTCCTGAACACTTTTTCTCCTTCAAATAAATATAATATATATAATATTACCAAAAAAAAAATCTGGCTGAAACATTGTTTGAAACTGTGTAAGACAGGAGTGGATCGTCTTTGTACCACACACGTGTGCTCTTACTCTTGTTCAAGCACACCTTCTGCCACTTGTTTTGTGTGATCAGCTCAGATGAACCAAACAAAGCAAAATATGTTGGTGTGCTCTACAGAATATTATTTATATCCAAACAGAACTCTAAGGACTTCAACGGAGATTGGAGCCCCATTTTGCTAAGTGCTTAACGTACACAGTAAAAGACAGTCCCTGCCCTGAAGAGTTCAAAGCTGGCTTAAAAATCAATAGTTTGGCATTGCTGGCAGTTTCTGGGGTTGTTCTTTTGGGGGTTGGTGCAGGTCAGTCCTGAAGTATATTGGCAGGGCTGGGCTGCCGGTCGGCAGGATCCAGGTTGGTATTTTGGGCCTGGAAGGAGGTGCATTGACTCTATTTAGACTTCTCAGAGAAAGTTTAGTGTCTGCCTTATTTTAGCCAGAGAATTGAGGTTTTTTCACTTCAACTCTTTCATGACATGTCACCTATCAGGATGTATCCCTTCTTATTCATCAAATACAGTGATTGCTCCCACCGGGGTGAGCACAAGTATAATGATAATTCGCAAGGGAAGTCACACTGGTTGCTCGTCACCTTCCTGGGTCTGTTCTGCTCTAACTGGGGGAACCTGTAGCAGAATGTGAACGTAAATCAGTGGTGAAGGGGATACAGGCAATACAAATCTTTACAGAGATCTCTCGTTACAGGGAGACACTAGGTCCTCTGCTTCTTTAATTGAGGGTGTGGGGTGTGCTTGATGCATGTTCTTCCCACAGTATTGGCAGGTATCAATGCATCTGACTGTGTATGTTTCATTTAACAATCCCAGGATGAACTGGATCTCACAGATAAGAACAGAGAGGCTATGTTTGCACTCCCACCAGAGAAGAAGTGGCAGATTTACTGCAGCAAAAAGAAGGTACTATCTTTTGATTGATTTAAGTGCTAAATAATAAACTCTGTTTGTGTGTAATTAACTACGTACGTGTGTGTAGAGTGTTTAACCATCTAGATCTACACAGAATATGTGGTGGAGTGGTAAAAAGGCTTTATTGGCATGAATTCGGGACAGCTTTCTTATGAGTAGTGAAAGCACAAGTGATTTATGAAGGGCATCCAGAAACAGGTAAAGCCTTTATGCCTTACCACACAATCATGAATTGTGCATATGCTATGTATGTTACAGAAAAAAACTATTTTGGAAGTGTTTTATAGAATTTTAAAAATCTTTTATTACTTTAGTTACCATGTATCTAATCATAGAAGGCTCAGAGTGGATAATACATTTTTTGGAACCTCTAAAGATATCTTAATATATATGTAATTATGTTGCTGTTGTAAAGTTTGATATCTCAGGGCCCTCCAGAGCAAGTAGAAAGCAGTGTATATCCCATTTGACAGAGAGATCGGTTAATGTGAGTTTCTAGGGGTAACTTCCTCCTTCAAATAAACAGGAAGGTTTTGAAATTGCTGTCAAAGAGAGAGACTACTGGAGGAACAAGAGCTACTGGTGCAGGAAGTGAATCCAGATATTACAGGGATAACAGAAACCTGGTGGAATAGTAGTCATGACTGGAGTATGGGTATTGAGGGGTTTGTGCTGTTTAGGAAAGACAGAAATAAAGGCAAAGGTGGTGGAGTAGCATTTGTATATCAATGATGAGGTAGACAGTAAAGAAATAAGAAGTGATGGAATGGATAAGAGAGTCTGTCTGGGCAAAAATCACATTGGGGAAGAAAGCTACTAGAGCCTCCCCTGGGATAGTGCTTGGGGTGTGGTATAGACCGCCGGGATCCAATCTGGATATGGATAGAGACCTCTTTAACGTTTTTAATGAAGTAAATACTAATAGGAATTGTGTGATCATGGAAGACTTTAACTTCCCAGATATAGACTGGAGGACAAGTGCTAGTAATAATAATAGGGCTCAGATTTTCCTGGATACGGTAGCTGATGGATTCCTTCAGCAAGTAGTTGCTGAACCAACAAGAGTGGATGCCATTTTAGATTTGCTTTTGGTGAGTAGTGAGGACCTCATAGAAGAAATGGTTGTAGGGGACAACCTTGGTTCGAGCGATCATGAGCTAATTCAGTTCAAACTAAATGGAAGTATAAACAAAAATAGATCTGTGACTAGGGTTTTTGATTTCAAAAGGGCTAATTTTAAAGAATTAAGGAAATTAGTTAGGGAAGTGGATTGGATTGAAGAACTTGTGGATCTAAAGGCGGAGGAGACCTGGAATTACTTCAAGTCAAAGCTGCAGAAACTATCAGAAGCCTGCATCCAAAGAAAGGGAAAATTCATAGGCAGGAGTTGTAGACCAAGCTGGATGATCAAGCATCTCGGAGAAAAAAGAAAAGGAGTCCTTGTGGCACCTTAGAGACTAACCAATTTATTTGAGCATGAGCTTTCGTGAGCTACAGCTCACTTCATCAGATGCATACCGTGGAAACTGCAGCAGACTTTATATATACACAGAGAATATGAAACAATACCTCCTCCCACCCCACTGTCCTGCTGGTAATAGCTTATCTAAAGTGAGCAACAGGTTAGGCCATTTCCAGCACAAATCCAGGTTTTCTCACCCTCCACCCCCCCCCCCCCCACAAATTCACTCTCCTGCTGGAGATAGCCCATCCAAAGTGACAACTCTTTACACAATGTGCATGATAATGAAGTTAGGCCATTTCCTGCACAAATCCAGGTTCTCTCACTCCCTCACCCCCCTCCAAAAACCCACCCCCATACACACACAGACTCACTCTCCTGCTGGTAATAGCTCATCCAAACTGACCACTCTCCAAGTTTAAAACCAAGTTAAACCAGAACATCTGGGGAGGGGGGGGTAGGAAAAAACAAGAGGAAATAGGCTACCTTGCATAATGACTTAGCCACTCCCAGTCTCTATTTAAGCCTAAATTAATAGTATCCAATTTGCAAATGAATTCCAATTCAGCAGTTTCTCGCTGGAGTCTGGATTTGAAGTTTCTTTGTTTTAAGATAGCGACCTTCATGTCTGTGATTGCGTGACCAGAGAGATTGAAGTGTTCTCCGACTGGTTTATGAATGTTAACCTGGTTTATGAATGGTTTATGAATGTTAATGAGTAACCTGTTGCTCACTTTAGATAAGCTATTACCAGCAGGACAGTGGGGTGGGAGGAGGTATTGTTTCATATTCTCTGTGTATATATAAAGTCTGCTGCAGTTTCCACGGTATGCATCTGATGAAGTGAGCTGTAGCTCACGAAAGCTCATGCTCAAATAAATTGGTTAGTCTCTAAGGTGCCACAAGGACTCCTTTTCTTTTTGCGAATACAGACTAACACGGCTGTTACTCTGAAACATCTCAGAGAAGTAATTAAGAAAAAGCAGAAAGCCCACAAGGAGTGGAAGATGGGAGGGATTAGCAAGAAAAGCTACCTTATTGAGGTCAGAACATGTAGGGATAAAGTGAGAAAGGCCAAAAGCCATGTAGAGTTGGACCTTGCAAAGGGAATTAAAACCAATAGTAAAAGGTTCTATAGCCATATAAATGAGAAGGAAAACAAAGAAAGAAGTGGGACCGCTTAACACTGAGGATGGAGTGGAGGATAAGGATAATCTAGGCATGGCCCAATATCTAAACAAATACTTTGCCTCAGTCTTTAATGAGGCTAATGAGGAGCTTAGGGATAATGGTAGGTTGACAAATGGGAATGAGGATATGGAGGTAGAGATTACCACATCCGAGGTAGAAGCCAAACTCGAAAAGCTTAATGGGACTGAATAATAATCTTCATCCAAGAATATTAAAGGAACTGGCGCATGAAATTGCAAGCCCATTAGCAAGAATTTTTAATGAATCTGTAAACTCAGGGCTTGTACCGTATGACTGGAGAATTGCTAACACAGTTCCTATTTTTAAGAAAAGGGCGTGGGGGAAGAGATCCGGATAACTACAGGCCTGTTAGTTTGACATCTGTAGTATGCAAGTCCTTGGAAAAAAATTTTGAAGGAGAAAGTAATTAAGGACATTGAGGTCAATGGTAATTGGGACAAAATACAACATGGCTTTACAAAAGATAGATTGTGCCAAACCAACCTGATCTCCTTCTTTGAGAAGGTAACAGATTTTTTTAGACAAAAGAAACGCAGTAGATCTAATTTACCTGTATTTCAGTAGGCATTTGATAAGGTTCCACATGGGGAATTATTAGCTAAAATGGAAAACATGGGGGTCAATATGAAAATTGAAAGGTGGATAAGGAACTGGTTAAAGGGGAGACTACAAGAGGTCACACTGAAAGGTGAAATGTCAGGCTGGAAGGAGGTTACTAGTGGAGTTCCTCAAGGATTGCTTTTGGGACCAATCTTATTTAATCTTTTTATTACTGATCTTGGCACAAAAAGTGGGAATGTGCTAATAAAGTTTGTGGATGACACAAAGCTAGGAGGTATTTCCAATACAGAGAAGGACCAGGATATCATACAGGAAGATCTGGATGACCTTGTAAACAGGAGTAATAGTAATAGGATGAAATTTAATAGTGAAAAGTGCAAGGTCATGCATTTAGGGATTAATAACAAGAGTTTTTGTTATAAACTGGGGATGCATCAGTTGGAAATAACAGAAGAGGAGAAGGACCTCAGAGTATTGGCTAATCACAGGATGACTATGAGCTGCCAATGTGATATGGCTGTGAAAAAAGCTAATGTGATCTTGGGAGGCATCAGGAAAGGTATTTCCAGCACAGATAAGGTGGTGTTAGTAGAGTTATACAAGGCACTGGTGAGACCTCATCTGGAATATTGGGTGCAGTTCTGGTCTCCCAGTTTGAATTTAAACATGGAACAGGTACAGAGAAGGGCTACTAGGATGATCCGAGGAATGGAAAACCTGTTTTGTGAAAGGAGACTCAAAGAGCTTGGCTTGTTAGCCTGATCAAAAGAAGGCTGAGGGGAGATATGATTGCTCTCTATAAATATATCAGAGGGATAAATACCATGGAGGGAGAAGAATTATTTAAGCTCAGTACCAATGTAGACACACAAACAAATGAATATAAACTGGCCATCAGGAAGTTTAGACTTGAAATTAGACGAAGGTTTCTAACCATCAGAGGAGTGAAGTTCTGGAACAGCCTTCCAAGGGGAGCAGTGGGGGCAAAAGACATCTGGCTTCAAGACTAAGCTTGATACATTTATGGAGGGGATGATATGATGGGATAGCCTAATTTTGGCAATTAATTGGTCTTTGACTATTAGTGGTAAATATGCCCAATGGCCTGTGATGGGATGTTAGATGGGGTGGGATCTGAGTTACTACAGAGAATTCTTTCCTGGGTGTCTGGCTGGTGAGTCTTGCCCATATGCTCAGGGTTTAGCTGATCACCATATTTGGGGTCGGGAAGGAATTTTCCTCCAGAGCAGACTGGCAGAGGCCCTGCGGTTTTTTCGCCTTCCTCTGCAGCATAGGGCGTGGGGCACAGGTCACTTGCTGGAGAATTCTCTGCACCTTGAAGTCTTTAAACCATGATCCGAGGACTTCAGTAGCTCAGACATAGGTTAGGGGTTTGTTAAGGAGTGGGTGCGTGAGATTCTGTGGCCTGCGTTGTGCAGGATGTCAGACTAGATGATCATAATGGTCCCTTCTGACCTTAAGGTCTATGATTCTATGATAGAAGGATAAGGGCTTGTAGCTGATATCTACATTAATTCCCACAGGCTCCTCTCACTAGAAAAATAGGGGGTAGGGAGAGATGGCTGGATTTTTTTCTTCACCTTTGGGAAACCTGTGTGTGTGTGAGAGAGAGAGACTTCCAGGAGTAGAGTACTGGATATTATTGCTGGTCCACAAGAAAGAAAGCAAGTATTTCCCTGATGATCTAGCACATGTTGGTTAAAGAGAAATGCCTAGAAAAAGCAGCTTTCGTGTGTGTTACTCCTTAAGCTTGTATTAGTCGCACCAGGAGATCTTCGGTTTTCGTCTTCTGGAGGCTGGTCCACATAAGAGGATAACATTGTGATTATATCTGACAATAAAGTGGCCTCAAACAGTAGACTCACACTTTTAGCACTGAAGAGTCCAGATTCAAAGTCTGCAGATGACCCAACTAAGATCATATTTTCCCTGCTGCTGCCTGCAACATATTTTTTTCTGTGAATACATTGACCACTTTGGTACCTGGGGTTGTCAATTCGGACCCTTTCCTTGGCACTAAAATTACAATGGAATTTAAAAACAAAAAAACCCTCAAGCCAAAAAAAAGATGTTTTTGCATATGGGCAGCTCTCTGCTGAAACCTATTGCCCAGGAAAAGTTGTTGATGATGAATAAGGTATTAGTATCTGAATGCTAGTAGTAATCCAGGAAGCACCGAAGAACTTTTTCGGCTCTGAGAATTCCATACGCCTATTCTGTTTGGTGGCTTCCATTATCCTTCCTGCTGGTGCATAGAGCTTGCACGTGGAGAGAAGGTGCAGTCGCCTGTGATTAATGTCTGCCTTACGTTTTTGCTGGCAGACTCATCTGGCTTTCTCAGCTCTAGTGGGAGAAGATCTATTTGTAGTCATCTTAGAGAACCACACATTCCATCTCCTGGACCAGCCAGCTTTGGCAGGAAGTTGCAGACTTTAATGTATTTAATATGTTGGTTGGATTCACTACATTACACTTTTTTAAGGCAGTAGATTTGATATAAAAATTCTGAAGACCTCTGGAGTTAAAGGGGCCGCACAGTGGAAAATCTTTATATTGCACGTACAGTGCAATATCTGTTATCCAAACTCTAGGTATCTGAAATGCCCTGTTAACTGAAACAAGGTCAGGATGCCAGATGTCCTTTAATTATGCTGCAAATACTCTCAATTATCTGATGTACTTTGCTTTTCCCTCCCTGTCCCCCGTCTCTCCCTAAGGACAGTCAGAATATCCATGTTGATCTGTTTTTCCTCTCTCTGGCTGTCTGTATCTAATCTATCTAGTCTACAATGACAAAAATTTACCAGGTGTGTCTCAGTACAGAGAGAGAAAAATTGCAAATTCTTTGTGGGAAGGACAATCTAATATTGTAAAATATCCTGTCAGGAACCCAGGATGTGCCCTGCAAGGGAGGTCTCACCCTGCAAGGTGTGCTGAGCACTCTCCATTCCCATTAGTTTCATTTAAATCAAGATGGAATGTTTTTTTTCTAAAAGATATTGTGACAGCATGACAAAGATGCTCTAAGAATTTAGGGAAGTGCTATGGCCTGTGTTATGCAGGAGGCCAGACTAGATGATCACAGTGGTCCCTTCTGCCCTCGGAATCTAGGAATCAGGAGTTGAGGGTATTCAGCACCTTGCAGGAGGAGTGAGCAGTCAGTTCTGAGTAGGTTGTGTACTCTGAAATGGAAATGTTAAGAAGTAAAAATTAAGGGGACCATTCGCATACATTAACCCAAGATATCATTTCCAGTCTAAGATGAAAAGAAGGTCAAAGCTCCCGAATTTGCCTCAAAACTGTGGGACCCACTGACTGTCTTACGTAAACAAATGCCCTTTACAAAAATGTGGCTCATGCATCACTAAGGCACTTTGTTCATTTATCTTGACAATTGTAGTTTAGATTTAATTATTTATGGTGATTGTTGCTAAGGCGCTCATGAAAGGTCATTGCGGTACACTCAGAACTCGTTACAGCCTGTCTTTTACGTCATATCATTATTGAGAAATGGGAAAAGGCAAACTTTAAAAAAAAAAAAAAAAAAAAAAAAAGAGGAGAGAGGTCTGAGCTAAACCACACCAAGCCATGCACTGCAGGACTTGAAGATGTCCAAATCGGGATCCAAATATTTTGGTTCTGGAGCCTGTCTCTTATTTCAGATAACTGCAGATTTCTACAGCATTTGTGTAACCAACCGCACTCTGGTTATCATTGGCCTTTTGAAACTAGGACCTCTAGTACTAAAAGCCGACCCTCCACCCCTTGAGCTAAGAGTAGCACCTCTACCTCGTCACTGTAGTCGGCTCTTATACTCTTTTGTGGACCCACCACTGGAGGTAGACGAAGACCCACTCAACCCTGGCATGAAACGTTGCATCTTTTTCATGTCTTTGCATCTGCTCCTTCAGGTGTTACATGGCGATCGATTCAGAGCTGATGCTAACACACAGGACTGTCTTCATTTGTATTGGAATGAGTCTCCCTTGAAGCTCTTCTGACCCAAATACCAAACTCTTGCCTTAGATCCGCACGTTACCCTCTCTCTACTGTGAACATCCACTGGGGCCTAAGGGGGATGTATGTATTGACTGATTGCATTTTATGATGCCATCAACCCATTCATGTAGGATATGCTGCCTTTGTTCAGTGTGTGCATCTCATCTGCACATCTGTGGAAGTCTGGACTGCCATAAGACTATTGACCCAATTCTGTAATCTCTACACCCACAAGACACACACCCCGCTGAATTTCCTGGGAAGAATTTGTTTGCAGGAACTGTAGATCAGGCTCTGTACAGTGCAATCATATTATATTTTAAGCAGTAAACTTTCTGGTTCCACCAATGCTTAGACAAACGTTAACATTAATTTTTTCAGGTTTTAGAACATTTTATTTGCATATTAAAAAAAAAATTGTTCATTCCAATAATTAAAATCATTTGAACAAAAAGGGCACTTGATTAACTGCATTTTACAGGGCACAGGACCTTGGTACAACTTTGCATTTATTTGTGTGTTGCTTCACCAGGAGAAGAGCTACGTGCACATGTTTTGTTTGAAAAAGTTAATTTTAAAAAGTCATTGGTTAAATTATTTGACTGTTACTTGGCCAGCTCTTATTAGGATTCTATTAAGGGCCAGACAGTGTGAACTGCTGAGAAACCTCAGCTCATACCGATTTAGAACATTCTGCACCTCGCACAATCAGGATTTAATGTGCCAGTAATAGCCTAGTGCCTTCTGCACAGTCTCAATAACACAAGGCTCTCTTAGACTTCTTATTGCTAGATAAACAAGTGAGGTTGTTTTCTTTTCACGGCCCTTGCTGCCTCCAGAGAGTAATTTGTAAACCTTCAACTAACCACATTTCAGCAGGAGGTGAGTATATTTTGTGCATTTGGGTGGATTTTTTTTCTTTTTGCTTTGAACTAGTATAAAAAGCAAATCTGTTTCTCAAAGCTGATCAAACTGGACCTGATCTGTCTGAAAGAAACAGGTATGTTAAACTCTCCTTGGCTGGCTGGCTAGTTGGGGCTGTTTTTGTCTGACTTTTTTTGTGATAGGGGAGGGTTCTCGGCTGAAGCAGAAGTGTCAGGAGGAAGACTTGATAGCCTGATTCTGATCTTACCCTGGAGTAACTCCTTTGACTTCAAGAGACTCTTGTGATTTATACCAGAGCAGGTGAGGAGTGAGAAGAGAATCAGGGCTAGAGTGTTGAAGGATTAGCCAGTCCAGTCTAGCTCTGCCAAAGGAGGCACTCGTGTCTGAGAGAACCTGTAGCACTTTTAATCCTCCAAGCGGTGACACTTCCCATATTGATACCTAATCCTCTAGAGATGGGGAAGCCATTCTTCAGTGACACAGGCATGACTAAGAAGCCACCTGAAAAAGCCGCCAAGGAGGCATTCTGTGAAACCATACTGTGCCCGCCAAAAAGTAATGCTCAAGAGAAAGCAGAATTTGCTCGTGACTGCATTGTTCATGGATCATTTATTCCTGCCATCTGTCCATTACTAATTCAGTGAGGGTGACTTTTTTTTTTTTTTTTTTTACCCTACTGCTATCCTTCATGTATGTGAAATGTTGTGGTCTAGTAGAATGAGCCTGAGACCAGGAGAAAGGAGCCCATTGACTCTAAACTTGGCCCTGCCATTGATTTAGTGCATAGAACTGGTCAAGTCACTTCATGTCTCGGTCTCCGTTTCCCCATCTGTAAAGTGAAGATGATGCCCACCTAACCTCACTGGTGTGGGCTGAAAGTTATTCATTATTCTTTATACAGGTCTTTGGTGTAAACTGCCATATAAGGGCTAAGCATTACTAATTATTTATATATATATATATATATATATATATATATATATATATATATATAACATAGAATGTTCTGAGAGAAACTTCACCTATAGTCAGGGCTGTCTTTAGGCATACACAGCATATGTGGCTGCGTAGGGCACCCAAAAATTTGAGGCACCACCAGGACAGCAGGTAAGAGCAGGTCAGCTCCCCACACCCAGCGTGCATTGCAGCCTCCTTAGGCAGGGGCCGTATTCACAGAGCTGAATGTGCCCTTGCAGCACATTCTGCATGAGGGAGACGGTATGGGGGTTTCTGCAGGGAACTGTGACTCTCTGCTGCCATGAGGCAGGCTGGGCGGCTTGGTATCCTCTGCTGCCTCGTCCCTCCCCCCTTCCGGACCGCCGCAGTGACTGCTGCGTACGAAGCTCGGTGTATGTCAGCAATGGGGGTGGGGGTGTGTGTTTCTTCTGGGGTCCATGGGCACCAGTTTAGTAATACTGCGTAGGGCCCCATAAATCCTGAGGACGGCCCTGCCTATAGTAAAACTAGTCAATGTCATGGAAACACGTTGTTTTCCCCTCTGCAATATGCACACCTTGCCCAAAGAGTATAGAGGTATTTTGCAGCAGAGTCCGCAGATATTCTCAGATCTTAGTATTGCTGCTCAGCCTGTCTGGTGTAAAAGTCCATCTTCCTGGGGTGTTAATTTGGGAAGGGATCCTGCAATGAGCTGTGTGCTCTTTGCTGACTGATAGGAATGAAAGGCACTTAGTGCCTCACAGAGTCAGACCGTTAGTTTTAAACAGTATTTGCTGCTGGCTTTTTATAGCCTTTCAGTGCAGTGTCGCACAGAGTCCCAGTCTGTACCCATGTTGTCTGTCTAATGTTAATGAAGAGAATGTCTAAATGTTTAAAAAGAGTTTCTCTTACCACTCAAGCTTTGCCCTTGTGGTTTGCGTTGTCAGCAGAAATCTTCCATAAAAATGCAGCATGATATTGTGCAGCTGGATGTAGAGTTAGAGGCTTCTATCCTCCACCCCCGCATCCAGGCCCAGATCCATCCTCAGTCTCATTTCTAGCCAGAGTCCCAAATCCAGCTCCAACCCCAATCCAAACTGCGATTGCTGCTCTAAACCAAGTCCCAGCCTACATACGCAGAGCATTTTGTTCTAGGCCATGCATGTCATTTTATTCTCTTTTCTGGTGTCCGATGATGAAATCAGAGCTGTATTTTGCAGCTTTTGACATATGTAGGTAAAAGCAGGGGATAATGACAGTAACGAAATCAGTCATCCTTAGCCCTTAGGTGAAACAGCATGCTGTTTGCACTCTGATTGATTGGCTGATGCTGAGAAACCAGATAGAATATTACTTTTATTCATTTCTCAGCTTAAAAGTGAGCTGAAAGGCTGTTTCCTCTCACACTCTGAGGTCTTGTCTCCCTGTTTCTCTTGCTACAGCTGACCTCATCGCTGATGTTTAAGGCAGAGCAGGGAGCTTTGTGTTAGCTACACCATTGTTTGCAGCAAGGGAAAGTGTTCATTTCCTTCAGATACCTCACTCAAACATCTCTACATTGAAAGGAAACTCTCTATAGAAGCAGAGAGAGAAATTGGACCTTCATCTGGTCTCATGTAGGGACACTAGACCCCTAATGAAGGTCTCCCCATTGTGTCGTCTGAGTGTGGATTTTTGCTTTTGTTTTTGTATTGTCTGACTCAGATTATGAATCCCTTGGGTCAGGAGCCAGGTCTTGCTTTACGTTTGTGCAGTGTCAACCATAATCAATCATGTTGGTGGTCAGTGCATAATCAATCATAATGGCTTTCAGTTACATTGTTTTCAACTTTTTGTGAGTTTATCTGAAAGTCTGTTCATAGAATCTGTTACCAACTTAGGATCTGAAACATTTTTTTATTGTGGGTTTATATTTGTAAGGGGTATGTCTACACTGCATCGTAAGCCTAGGGTTTGAACTCAGGCTGTAGCCTAACCCCCCTTCTGTCTACACAGATTACACTAACCCAGGGTCCCAGGACCTCATGGGGGTGGAGGGTCAAAGACCAAGGCAAGCCAGGACCCAGGATTCAAGCCCTATTGCTTTGCTGTGTAAATGCAGCACCACTGGACTTGTGCTCTGGGAGTCTGCCAAAAGTATCCCACAATTCCATGGGCCACCTTTCTTTGTCCTCTAGACAGTCAAGGTTGGTGCACCTCACATTTTCTCACGCTGCACCATGAACAAAGGGCTGGAGTGGCCACATTTTGGGAGGGCACTAGGAAGTCTGAGCTATGAGTGTCTGGACTCAGGCCTGCATAATGCAGTGTAGATGGTGGAGCCCCAGGTTTGGACCTCGGGTTCAACAATTACAACACTGGGGTTACAGATTGGTGTAGATGCTCAGGCCCTGGGTTAACAAACCCAAGTTCTGCTAAGCCTGGACTTATACTGAGGTGTAGACATACTCTAATGCCCTTCTTTAACTTTGTTCTTCAGCACTCAGTATCTGGTGCAATTCTAATGAGTATCTGATATGGTACAGTACTTGAGAAGCACTTTGCTTAACTGGGGTTCCTAATAGAGCTTGATGAAGGTGTAATCGCTCTTCTTCTTAATTATGAATATTGTGCGTTTTAAGGAGATGGCGCTCTCTCGCTCCAACTAGCGGGAGGAGCTAAATACAGAGTAGCCCTGCTGCTAAGGCAAGAGCTACTGGTAGTTGGTTGATCAAGCCCCAACTGAGAGTCAGGGGAGCTGGTTGAACGTGTACACTGGCTAAGTGTGTGTGTTGTCTTGTCTTGTCAGTGGCTGATTCACATGTCAGATATGAGCCTCTTACGTGTATGTGGTCAAGGTAGTTACTACTTTAGCTGAAGTAGTTTGGGCTTATGTTTTGGTGCTGAAGGTGCCAGGTTGTCTCCCCATGGACTCTTCCTAAATTTGTTAGAGGTTTAATGCTTCAATCTTGTAAGTTTTTTTTTTAAATAGGAATGTCACATAGGGCCATAGGTTTGTAGGCAGGACCCAAGAAGCCCCACAAAGAACTCAAGCAAGAGTGAATCTCTGTTTGTGTAGGTCTTGCATTCACCCTAGCTGGGATTCATTCATCCATCATCTGCATCATCACAAGGAGATCTTATCCTTAAAATAGACTGAAACTTCTAGTTCCCCTTAAGTCCCCTCCAAGTGCCTGGCGTCTGCAGTCACTCTCGGCCAGAATGGTGCATTGCTTCTTCAGCTTAGGAGACTGACTGAAAAACAAGTCTGAAATGCAGAATTTCACAAAATAGGTTCTCTGAATGTAGTCTTGCATTTCAGTTACTGTTGTTCAGAGAAATCTCAAGGTACTGGTAAGTCACCAAAGGGAGGATGTTGCCCTTTGGAAACAGCTGCATTCTTCAGCTGGAAGTTTTCAGAATGCCAGCATCCTTGGAGTTAACTTGCTATTTTCCTGCCAGTATCTGCTGCTTTCCCCCTAAACAGAATGATTTAATGCTCCGTTACCTGGGATGATTTGTTAGCCCAATAGTGTTCTGGAGCCCCACCAGTCTCTCTAATCTAGATATCATGACATGGCCTCCAGAGAGTTACGTGATGTAACTGAAAGTGGAATATAGACCAATGAATTTGGATATACAGGCCTATGACAAGCACAGAACACGGATAGTATGGCTGTCCGTCATATCAGATGATGTCACAGCACCTCTTGTGTTCTTGTATAAAAGAGAGCATGTGAAGCACTAATGCATCTGTTCATTGGAATGAAATGTGCAAGTAAGAGTCAGTGGCCCATAACTTGCATCTAGAAGATTTTTAAAGAAGGAAAGCAAAGAGGTCACAATTACTACATGATGGATGACATTCCAGGACCACTTCAAACAGAAATAACTGTTTTAATAGTGGCCTAAGTTAATGCACAACATATGCTGTGTATTGCAGGTGTCAGAATTTGTGCAATATTGCCAGACCCAGTAAAAACCAACACAAATCAGTATCTGTTTCCTCTCTTCTTCAGCTTTTGGGATAGCATTCTTAGAACAGTAAAAGGATTTGTCCCAATTTCAACTTGGTGAGCCTAGTGTACAAAATGGTATGGCACAGGAATAACTTTTGGAGTTCACATAACATATTCAACATGTCATTCCATTATGGCTCAGTGTAATGGTGTTTGGCCCTGATGCTCTTCTCTCACTGCTGTAACTTCATTGACTTCAGACAGGAATTCTCTTGATTTAGACCAGTGAAAGTGAGAAGAATCAGGCCATTGTGTCAGCAAATTGTTAGATCCCATAACTACCTCCTGATGTGAAAATTTGCCCTGCTGGGCAAATGCTCAAAGATGTTTACTCTAAGAGTTTGCTACAGGAGACTTAAGGTTGTGTCAGACTCTTCTACACCATTTGCTGGGAGATCTTGAATGAACCAATGCATTGTTTTGTTGGCTGAATGTGGAGAATCACTGCAGTTGATGGCTGAACTCATTGGGCAAGAAGCAAGACACATTGGTCTAGTTATTCGCCTGGATAAAACTAAGTCACTGATATTACCATCAAGTAGCCTCCAGCTCCAGCTTGCAACCAGTGTCCAGACAGGGCACTGCTCAGGTGGCAACTATCAAATACTTGGGAAATGTCAAAGACAGAGCTGGAGAAGGCTTGAAAGATGTAGAAGCTTGTATAGCAGCAGCTACTACCATGTGTGGGTCCTTTAGTGGCCTCTGTGGGAATGTTGTGACCTCAAGCATGTGATGAAGCTGTGGATCTATAGAACTACAGGTGTATCACCTCTGTTGTATGGCAGTGACACATGGGTGCTGAGGAAGGCTAAAGAGTGGCAGATTGACATTTTTGATTGATAGTGTTCATCAGCTACTCCATATCATGTGGGAGGACAGGATCAGAAATGAGAATATTTGTAGCTGAAGCTGGGAACCAGCTCTGTCAGCACTGATGTGATTTTTGGAAGCTTTCTTGTTATGGACATATTAGGATGAAAGACCAATGAATTACAAAGCATGTTGATCAAGGAATGCTGCAACACAGCTGGCAATGAAGTGGTCACCAAAAGCTGCAGTGGTGTGATATTATCACCAATGATGGGCATAAAGTGAATATCCAGCCAGACCACCAAGGACCTAGCTACAGATTGATCTGAGAAGCACTTGATTTGCCATGATCATGAAGATTCTTCTTCAGCAGATCCTTTCAGAGTTTCCCCTTTAACAGTTTAATTATAGATTAGCTGGTGGGGAAGGGGTTGGGGAAGAACAGATTGAAATTGCTCATCATTCAGCTGAAGTGCCAACATTCCAATAGAGAGAATCTGCTCTCAGAAGGACTCCTAAAATGCCAATCCCATTCGAGGGGACATCAGAAAAGATAAGAGAGTTTGTTTTGTTTTTGTTTTGTTTTTTTCTTTTTTTTGGGCTTTGGCTCACAGTTTTCATGGTGAGGTGCTGGCAGTTGGAGGCTCATTTATTTATCTTGAGAGCATAGGTTATTTGGTCAGGCCCTCGAAGTTATAGATTTATTTTTTAAATCCAAAGATGGGTTTTTCCATGAGATGCACAGAATATTTTTATTTTCCTTTTTTGTTTTCTGTTTTTTTTTTTTTTTTTTTTTTTTTTTTTTTAAAGCCTAGTCCTTGTCCATCCAAAAGTTTGGCAGCCCTGCAGAAATAGTTTTTCTAGCTCTTCAGGGCAGCTTTCTGAAGGCATAGGCCCAAGTAATGACCATTATGATGATTTTGGGTGCCTGATTTTACAGCTGTATCAAGGGCCTGCAAGCCCCAGTGACATCAGCTGGAGTTGCAAGTGATTAGCACTTCTGAAAATCATGGTCAAAGTGTTCTTAAGTTTGGGCAGGTGAAAATCAGAGGTTGGTTTTGAAAATGGCAGTTGTGGAATCCACCCTGTGCTCCCCATTTGGCTTGCATTGAAACCAACGGGAGTTTGGCTTTTGACTTCAGTGGGAGGCAGGTTTGGGCACTTTAATTGTCAAGTGATCACAACTAAAAAGTCAGTATTTACCCAGTAATTACTCAATTGGATATGTCACTTTAGTATTTTTCTGTTTGTAAAAGGAAATAACTGTTGGGATATCAGAAACTAGGGTGTGGGAACTGTGTGTGTAGATGCTGATTTTGTGTGTAAATGGCAGCTATGATGTTAGGTCATCTGGTAGTCTATCCCCTTCCAAAACAGAATCAATCCCTACAATTCATGTTTTTCTCAGTTTTGTCCTGTTGATGGTATGTAGTGATATACATACACCATAAAGCTCTTACCCTTCAGATTAGTCTCAAATATATGAACAAGAGCAAAGAATAAAAAAAAAAATGTTCACCTAGAATGCTGGGAAGCCATTTAGTACAGAACAGAGCTCCCACTATTTATTACCCGTGTTCTGAACTCTGCTGAATGCTCATTAATCTTCCAAGGACAGCAAATACCTAAATTCATTCAGTTCCATATCCTCCATAGATTTTAATACCAGAGGGGACCATTGTGATCCATCTAGTCTGACCTCCTGCATAACTAGGGCCTACCAAATTCATGGCCATGGAAAAACATGTCACGGACCATGAAATCAGGTCTCCCACCATGAAATCTAGTCTTATGTGATTTTACCCTATACTATATAGATTTTTCTGGGGGAGACCAGCGTTACTCAAATTGGGGGTCCTGACCCGAAAGTGAGTTGCAGGCAGGCCACAAAGTTATTTTAGGGGAGAGTCGTGGTATTGCCACCCTTACTTCTGCGCTGCCTTCAGAGCTGGGCAGCCAGAGAGCAGCAGCTGTTGGGCAGGCTCCCAGCTCTGAAGGCAGCACCCTGCCAGCAGCTGTGCAGAAGTAAGGGTAGCAATTCCATACTATGCCACCCTTATGTGCTGCTGCCTGCAAAGGTGGGTGGCCAGAGAGTGGCAGCTGCTGACCGAGGGCCCAGCTCTGCAGGCAGCAGCGCAGAAGTAAGGGTGGCAATACCTTACCATGCCATCCTCACTTCTGCGCTGCTGCTGGTGGCGGCTCTGCCTTCAGAGCTGGGCTCCCGGCCAGCAGCCGCCGCTCTCCAGCTGCCCAGCTCTGAAGGCAGAGCCGCCACCAGCAGCAGCGCAGAAGTAAGGAGAGCTGTATTGCAACCCCCTGCTACAATAACCTTGCGACCCCCCACCCCCAAACTCCTTTTTGGGTCAGGACTCCTACACTTACATCATTGAAATTTCAGATTTAAATAGCTGAAATCGTGAAATTTATGATTTTTTAAAAAATTCTATGACAATTGACCAAAATGGACCGTGAATTTTGTAGGGCCCTATGTGTAACACAGACATAGGGCTTCCCTGTATTAATTCTCACTTCAAGTCCATTAACTGTACTTGAACTAGTGCATACATTTAAAAAAAAATCCAATTTATGATTTAAAATAAGAGGCAGTGGATTCTGAAACCAGCAAATTAAAGAATATTTTCAGAATCTACTGCCTGTAAGAAAAAGAAACCAAACTGGAGTCTCTCTTTCTCAGCTTACTGCTTTTGGAAGGTTCTCCTGTGATTTTTCATTTTTTGTTAAGCTTATAGACAGTAGCATCTAGAGGCCCAAACTAAGATGAGGGCCCCATTGTGTTGGGCGCTAAGCTCTCTCATATAGTAAAAGAAAGCTCTTGTCCCAAAGAGTGAACAAACTAAATGCACAAGACACATGCTGGCTGGGAGAAAGCAAGTACTATGGTTCACAGAAGGGGAACAGATGCAGAGAGGAATTAAATAACTTGCCCACATTCAGACAAGAAGTCTGTGGTAGAACCAGGAACTGAGCCAGATCCTCAAGAGTATCAGTTTAGTGCCTTAACCTCAATCCCATCTTTCATACTGCAAAAGCTCTGACTACAGTATAGTCAGTATTTCATTTGGTATGTGGTGGCACCCATGAAAGGGAGACAGAATGGACCAGTCCATCATCACCATCAAACTCCATTAACTCTCCTTGTGACCAGATGGCCTAGAGTGGGACCAGGGGAGAAGAACGTTGAAGAGGGGGATGGGAAGTCTTTGCAAAGCAGCATTTTTGTGAGGGGCAAGATAGCTAAGAGGGGCCTGTCAGACCATTTCATTAGCCAGTTCTGTGCATAAGTATTCCCAAAGGGAATAGTTTATGTTGCCTTTTGAGGAGAAGTGAAGTCTGATTTCCATCACCAGCTCAACAGGCAGAGTAATTGCCATGGATCTTAGAGGGTTTTTTCTTTTAGTTGGGGGGAATTTTTTTTTTTTTAGTTTGGAAAAGAAAATAAGTGGTTGTTCACTAGAAATAAACAAATCAGCACAGAAAGAGAAACTTCAAGTGCAAGCATGTGGCAGCTGGGAGGTTCAGTTACGCTGGCTTTGGCTTTGCACTGAGCTGCCGAAAGGATGCCAAGAAAGAGGAGAAGAAATTGAAAAAGGAAATTCTCTCTCTGCCAAAATGACATAAATACCAACTGTTTAGGCACACAATTGAAAAGGGTGCTGCTGAAAGGAAGATGAGCTGCAGGGAGTCCACTCGAGGAGCAAATTCCAGACCTGGAGGCACACTTTGTCCCAAGACCCTGTCAGTTGTCACAAGCTAAGCAGGGTCAATACTGGAGAAGAGACTCCCAAGCAACAGTTAGATGTTGCAGGTACTGGAGGTGGTGCTGACAATTGGGAAGGTATAGGTGGGGAGGGGTGGGAGAGATGCTGCTAACCCCGCAGAAGGTTTGTCTGGGGTGGTGGCAACATCCATCACCTGGCAGAGAAAACTCTGCTAGGATGGCAGGCAGGGAGGCTGCTGCCCCGGTCTCCAGGCTGGCTGGGGCCTCCCTGCTCTTCAGCCCATTGCTCCCTGGTTTTGGGTGGGCTGGGGTTTGGCCCAGGAGGAGGGAAAACTCAATCTCCCATCACCCTGCTACCAGGGAAGAGGACTCCTGACACCCCCGCCCTCCAAGACTGTGGAATTAGCATAAATTGACTTATGGAGAGGGCTACCAAGTATCAATTTATATTACCTCCCTCCCCACATAATAAATTGATTGAATGTGTTGGGGGAATTGAGCTGCTTAGAATTAATTATTGGGTTTTGGGAGGAAATGGGCAACATTCATTGTTTTATTTGGGGGTAGGTGGCTGCCCACCATGAATTAATTTATGTGGTGGTATTCAATTCAGTGGAAGCGCAGAGTTCAGCCAGTAGGAAACTGAGGCCGTTGGGCCACAGTAGTTGAGGGAATCTAACCAACGGGAGACCAAGTAGAAAGGGATGTGACTCACAATGGGGGCATGGTTTGAGTTACTGGTATATTTCCACTATGTGACTAAGCTTCCATTTGGGATTGGAAGAATTGGGTACGTTTCTCCAACTCCAGCTATATATTTGATCAGACTGGTGAACTCAGGGAGAAGATGTCCTTTTGTCTTTACACTGCACCAATAAAACAGTGGCCCGTGCTTGCAATATCCTCATAGAATCATAAAATAACGGAGTTGGAAGGGACCTCTGGAGGCCATCTAGTCCAACCCCCTGCCCAGAGCAGGACCAATCCCAACTAAATCATCCCAGCCAGGGCTTTGTCAAGCCTGACCTTAAAAACTTCTAAGGAAGGGGATTCCACCACCTCCCTAGGTAATGCATTCCAGTGTTTCACCACCCTCCTAGTGAAAAAGTTTTTCCTAATATCCAACCTAAACCTCCCCCACTGCAACTTGAGACCATTACTCCTTGTCCTGTCATCTGCTATCACTGAGAATAGTCTAGATCCATCCTCTTTGGATCCACCTTTCAGGTAGTTAAAAGCAGCTATCAAATCCCCCCCCATACTTCTCTTCCATAGACTAAACAATCCCCATTCCCTCAGCCTCTCCTCATAAGTCATGTGTTCCAGTCCTAATCATTTTTGTTGCCCTCCGCTGGACTCTCTCCAATTTCTCCACATCCTTCTTGTAGTGTGGGGCCCAAAACTGGACACAGTACTCCAGATGAGGCCTCACCAATGTCGAATAGAGGGGAACGATCACGTCCCTCGATCTGCTCGCTATGCCCCTACTTATACATCCCAAAATGCCATTGGCCTTCTTGGCACCAAGGGCACGCTGTTGACTCATATCCAGCTTCTCGTCGACTCATTCCTAGGTCCTTCTCTGCAGAACTGCTGCCTAGCCATTTGGTCCCTAGTCTGTAGCGGTGCATTGGATTCTTCTGTCCTAAGTGCAGGACTCTGCACTTGTCCTTGTTGAACTTCATCAGATTTATTTTGGCCCAATCCTCCAATTTGTCTAGGTCCCTCTGTATCCTATCCCTACCCTCCAGCGTATCTACCACTCCTCCCAGTTTAGTGTCATCCGCAATCTTGCTGAGGGTGCAATCCACACCATCCTCCAGATCATTAATGAAGATATTGAACAAAACCGGCCCCAGGATTGACCCTTGGGGCACTCCGCTAGATACCGGCTGCCAACTAGACATGGAGCCATTGATCGCTACCCGTTAAGCCCGACAATCTAGCCAACTTTCTACCCACCTTGTAGTGCATCCATCCAGCCCATACTTCTTTAACTTGCTGACAAGAATACTGTGGGAGACCGTGTCAAAAGCTTTGCTAAAGTTGAGGAATAACACATCCACTGCTTTCCCTTCATCCACAGAACCAGTTATCTTATGATAGAAGGCAATTAGATTAGTCAGGCATGACTTTCCCTTGGTGAATCCATGCTGACTGTTCCTGATCACTTTCCTCTCGTCTAAGTGCTTCAGAATTGATTTGTTGAGGACATGCTCCATGATTTTTCCGGGGACTGAGGTGAGGCTGACCGGTCTGTAGTTCCCAGGATCATCCTTCTTCCATTTTTTAAAGATGGGCACTACATTAGCCTTTTTCCAATCTTCCGGGACTTCCCCCGATCGTCATGAGTTTTCAAAGATAATGGCCAATGGCTCTGCAATCACATCCGCCAATTCCTTTAGCACTCTCGGATGCAACTCATCCGGCCCCATGGACTTGTGCACGTCCAGTTTTTCTAAATAGTCCCGAACCACTTCTTCCTTCACAGAGGGCTGGCCACCTCCTCCCCATGCTGTGCTGCCCAGTGCAGTAGCCTGGGAGCTGACCTTGTTTGTGAAGACAGAGGCAAAAAAAGCATTGAGTACGTTAGCTTTTTCCACATCCTCTGTCACTAGGTTGCCTCCCTCATTTAGTAAGGGGCCCACACTTTCCTTGGCTTTCATCTTATTGCCAGCATACCTGCAAAAACCCTTCTTGTTACTCTTAACATCCCTTGCTAGCTGCAACTCCAGGTGTGATTTAGCCTTCCTGATTCCATTCCTACATGCCCGAGCAATATTTATATACTCATCCCTGGTCATTTGTCCAATCTTCCACTTCTTATAAGCCTCTCTTTTGTGTTTAAGATCAGCAAGGATTTCACTGTTAAGCCAAGCTGGTCGCCTGCCATATTTACTATTCTTTCTACACATCGGGATGCTTTGTCCCTGTAACCTCAATAAGGATTCTTTAAAAAACAGCCAGCTCTCCTGGACTCCTTTCCCCTCATGTTATTCTCCCAGGGGATCTTGCCCATCAGTTCCCTGAGGGAGTCAAAGTCTGCTTTTCTGAAGTCCAGGGTCCGTATTCTGCTGCTTTCCTTTCTTCCTTGTGTCAGGATCCTGAACTCGACCATCTCATGGTCGCTGCCTCCCAGGTTCCCATCCACTTTTGCTTCCCCTACTAATTCTTCCCCATTTGTGAGCAGCAGGTCAAGAAGAGCTCCACCCCTAGTTGGTTCCTCCAGCACTTGCACCAGGAAATTGTCCCCTACAGTTCCTGGATTGTCTGTGCACCGCTGTATTGCTCTCCCAGCAGATATCAGGATGATTGAAGTTGCCCATGAGAACCAGGGTGTGCAATCTAGTAGCTTCTGCGACTTGCCGGAAGAAAGCCTCGTCCACCTCATCCCCTTGGTCTGGTGGTCTATAGCAGACTCCCACCACGACATCACCCTTGTTGCTCAGGCTTCTAAACTTAATCCAGAGACTCTCTCAGGTTTTTCTGCCGTTTCATACTTGAGCTCTGAGCAGTCATACTGCTCCCTTACATACAGTGCAACTCCCCCACCTTTTCTGGCCTCCCTGTCCTTCCTGAACAGTTTATACCCATCCATGACAGTACTCCAGTCATGCGAGTTATCCCACCAAGTCTCTGTTATTCCAATCACATCATAATTCCCTGACTTTGCCAGGACCTCCAGTTCTCCCTGCTTGTTTCCCAGGCTTTGTGCATTTGTATACAGGCACTTGAGATAACCCGCTGATCGCCCCTTGCTCTCAGTATGAGGAAGGAGCCCTCCCCTCTCACACGCTCCTGCTCGTGCTTCCTCCCGGTATCCCGCTTCCCCACTTACCTCAGGGCTTTGGTCTCCTTCCCCCGGTGAACCTAGTTTAAAGCCCTCCTCACTAGGTTAGCCAGCCTGCTCGCGAAGATGCTCTTCCCTCTCTTTGTTAAGTGGAACCTGTCTCTGCCTAGCACTCCTCCTTCTTGGAACACCATCCCATGGTCGAAGAATCCAAAGCCTTCTCTCTGACACCACCTGTGTAGCCATTCATTGACTTCCATTATTCAACGATCCCTACCCCGGCCTTTTCCTTCCACAGGGAGGATGGACGAGAACACCACTTGCGCCTCATACTCCTTTATCCTCCTTCCCAGAGCCACGTAGTCTGCAGTGATCCGCTCAAGGTCATTCTTGGCAGTATCATTGGTGCCCACGTGGAAAAGCAGGAAGGGGTAGTGGTCCGAGGGCTTGATGAGTCTCGGCGGACTCTCAGTCACATCACGAATCTTAGCCCCTGGCAAGCAGCAGACTTCTCTGTTTTCCCGGTCAGGGCGGCAGATAGATGACTCAGTCCCCCTGAGGAGAGAGTCCCCGACCACCACCACCCGCCTCTTTCTCTTGGGAGTGGTGGTCGTGGAACCCCCAACCTTAGGACAGTGCATCTCATGCCTTTCAACTGGTGGAGTTGACAGCAGGGGCTCTATATTTGGACAAGCCTATTTGCACTCTCTACAAATAAGAGGTGGCTGATGCTGTCAGCATTGCCAACAAGTTCACATCTGTCTGTGCCAATGATGGTGGTGATAAAGAGCCAACAGGAAAGGAAGGAGAGCGGTACGTGAGGGAGTTTTTGAAACTAAAAACGTACTGTGCAGCTTTGCTATAATTTCAGCTTCTCTTAGGTAGATTTTATCCAGGAGCAACCTATAGAAAGGCCTGGGCCAGATACAGTTATTGTAAAGCTTAAACTTGCTTTAAACTCTATCATTAGACAGTTTATTTAAATTGGGTCTAAACAAATAAACACTGCGTAACCTGAAGACACAGAATGTGCCCAAAGGGTTCTTGCCCTGCAGGTCTGGAATTCCAGCCCATTGCTGATGGAGGGGACATATTTTGTTTAGTGGGTTTTACCTGTGAGGTGACCACAACACCCCCAGGCCTGACTCGCCTCTCATTTGTACAGATGTTGATGAGGACTAATAATCTGAAGTCAATGGACTTACACCAGTGCTAAGTGAGATCAGAATCAGGCCCATTGTGGGTATATAATGTGAAAAATATCTCATCCTCTCAACCTCAGGAGCAGACATAGTGGAAAACGTGGTGGGTAGGATGTTGAGAAGCTGTTGAAAAAATGTGGATTCAGTTTAATGTGTGAATGTCCAGAGTATTGTGGGGAAAACCGTCTTCTGGAAAGTGAGCACAGTTTCTAATCCTTTCAATCTCTGGAGACTCGTGGGATTGGGTGATATGCCTTTCTCCTGGCACTGTGGGAAGATTCCCAAAAGGGAAGCTCCTTGGGGAGCTGAATGCTTGTTCTTCTTTTTGTCGCTGATTGTAGTTCAGGATTGATCCGTGGATCCACTGGACCAGGACTCAAGACCTGGGTTCTTGTCCTGTCTCTGCCATTGATCTGTGTGCCCTTGGGCAAGTCACTTCCCCTTTGTCTTCCCCACCCCCTCCACCCTTTGTCTTGTCTAATTAGATTATGAGCTCTTTGGGGTAGGGACTGTCTCCACCTGTGTTTGTGTGCAGTACCCAGTCCATCACGGCTTCAGTCTCAGTGGGGACCATGAAAGGGTTGCCGGGTGTCCAGTTTTCAATCGGAATGTGCAGTTGAAAAGGGACCCTGGCAGCTCCAGTCAGCACTGCCTAGTAGCTGGAGGGACCTGCTGGTCACTTCTGGGGTGCAGCACAGTGCCAGAACAGGCAGGGAGCCTGCCTTTGCCCTACTGCACTGCTTACTGGGAGCCGCCCGAGGTAAGCCCGTGCCTCAACCCCCTGCACCCCAAACCCCTCATCTCTGGCCAGAGCCCATACCCCCTCTTGCACGCCAACCTCCTGCCTCAATCCACAGCCCCTCCTACACTCCAGCCGGGAGCCCTTTCCTAAACCCCAAAATCCTCATCCCTAGCCCAACCCCAGAGCCTGCACCTCCAGCTGGAGCCCTCAACCCACTGCCTCAGCTCAGAGCCCCCTCCCGCACACAGAATCCCTCAGCCCCAGCCTGGAGCCCCCCCTGCACCCCAAACCCTCATCCCCCAGCCCCACCCCAGAACCTGCAACCCCACAGCCAGAGCCCTCACCCTCTACCCTCATACCCCAACTCCCTACCCCAGCCCAGAGCGCCCCCGCACCCTGATCCCCTCATTTCTGGTCCCACCCTGGAGCCTGCACCCCCGGTTAAAGCCATCACCCCCTCCCAACCCCCTCTCCTAGCCCAGTGAAAGTGAGTGAAGGTGGGGGAGAAGGAGCCACCAAGGGAGGGGAAATGTAGTGAGCAGGGGGCAGTGCCCCGGGGAAGGGGGCGGGAAGGGGGCAGGGTCTCTGGGAAGGAGCGGGGATGGGGTGTTCGGTTTTGTGTGATTAGAAAGTTAGCAACTCTAGACCATGAGGCGCTTCTGGAATATAAATCATAATAATGGCATGGTAAGCTTTGCAGTAGTCTGTCCTTGAAACGTCAGTTAGCAGACACAGTCAGAGACAGCAGACTGAGCCAGTTGGACCAGTGGCTTGATACTGCCTGGCTGGAGGAGAGATACCAGGCTGGATGAAACAATGACCTGATTGGGTAAATATGTCCTGATTTCATACTGCAGTGAACTGGGTAGTGTGCGTGTGCACCACTTTCCATTAGATGGAATTGGAATTTTTCAACAGTGTTCTAGCCCTTATAGCTGCTAATTAATGGATATTCTCTCTTGCATCTCATGATACAATAGGCTGCTTTTGGAGCACAAAGATTATTATCTGCATATAGCCTGAATCCAGGGAGAAGAAATATTTGTATCTTTTGCTCTGGATGAATTGTGCTTAAAAGGCTTGGGTATGGCACCATCCACAACACCTTGAGAGTACTCATGTCCATGCTAGTCATTAAGTTGAGCAAATAGTGCAGTACCTACCACATCTGTCTAGCTCAGTCCTGTGGTCTGTCCTTGTTTCAAAATTACTATCTCCTGGGACCTGGTTGGTTTTTCGGATGCGTAAACTGTCTGAAAAATTCTGGATTTGTTTCAGCTGCTGTTATGAATTCATAGTTTATCTCATGGGAGATCGGACACATTTTGTATTTGTTAACCAAAGTGCTCCACTGGGGCAGGCTCTATTACTGATATAGAACTGAGAAATAGCTAGCAGACTTTTTAATGCTTAAGGAAGAACTTCATTTGGGATTTAAAGATTTTTATAAAGGTGAACTGCAAAGGCTTGAACTTTCAGAAAATCAGTTACCAAAAAAAAGGGAAAATGATCTATTGGGTAAAAACACAAGATGTGGGAGTCTGATGTGGGTTCTATTCCTGGCTCTATTACAGATTTTCTGTGTGATTGAAGGGAATCACTTAATCTCTCTGCCTCATTTTGCCCACCTAAACTGACCTAGCTGAGAAGGCTGCAGTGAAGCGTAATTCATTAATTTGTGAAAAGCACTGGGATATGGTTGGGGGATGGCACTACAGGAGTGCAAAGTATTCAATGTATTTATAAGCTGAGTCTTTCAAAAACATCTCATGGGAGTTGAGCTTTCATTGACTTTCATTTGGAGTTGTGGGCCTGACTTCCTTTAGGTGCTTTTGAAAAAGCCACCATAGAGGCTTATCCGACATAGAAAACCCTTAATTACATTTTAGGGTTTTCTTAATCATTTTTTAACCACCTGAGCTCACGGTTCTGTGACCTTTTCTACCATTAAGTGATGACACTGACAGCTAATCCTGAGTATAGGAATCCGGCTTCCTCCTGTCTGGGATGGAATGATGCCATCAGCTGTTGCAGGGGAAATGCATTAACCAGAAGCTATGTCTTGTCAAATTCTGTTCTCAGCTACCTGAGTTAAATTCAAATATCCTTATTGATTTCAATTCTGTTTTTTCAGACTTACACTGATTCCAGGCGCCAGTTTACTCTTACTTGCAGATTACAATAAGTAAATAGGAATGAAAAGTTTCTCATATGTTTGCCCTTTGGATTTCTTCTCTTCCATCTATTTTGTATGCTATTTCTACTGAGGTCAACCAGAAGTCACTACACAAAATCAGGGACTTGTGAAAAAGATTTTAAACCCACACTCAATGGCATTGTGTAAGTTGCCTGTCCCGCTGCTTCTTTAAATAATGCTGATCAACCCAATGGACTGAGGGAAGGAGTTCAGCAGGTAAAGGTAGTCTGTTACTTCTACTTATCAGGAAGTGTGCTTAAGTATTTTGGGCAGCTGTGTAAGTGGCAAACAGTACCTTAGTCTGTGTCTTAAGACAGCATGATGCATCAGCACAGGATATTTATACCCGAAGTGTGGTTAAACGGTGGCATGGCCTGAGATGCTGAGCATCTGCAGTTTCCAAGGAGCTGTGAGTTTCCAGGACCTCTGAAAATCAGGTCAGTGTAATAGGAGAGGAAAGATGGTCTTGTAAGGGCACTGGCCTGGCAATCAAGTGATCGGAGTTCTATTCCCTGCTGTGCCACTGACTTCCTGGGTGAGTTTGGATTGTCACTTCAACTGTTCTTGTCCCCCTCTACCCATTTGTAAAATGGGAGTAAATCACTCCCTACCTCCTAAGGGTAGCGTGAGGATAAATCCGGTCACGTTTGGGAAGTGCTTGGATACTAAGGAGATACTCTGGAGAAATACTGTTTGGTGTTGAGTATATTTGGTGTTTAGTGGAAAATTTCAGATTGACAGCCCTGGATGCTGAAGTCGAGTGCTTAACTGCAAAAAAGGTACAGCGCTGGCAGCTGCTGTGATGTCTTCTCCCAAGTGACTCAACCCTCTCCTAAAAAACATTTGTCAGATAAGCTAGGCATTTAATCTTCAGGACCTATTCAATCATTGATCTCTTGTTCATTTATATGGCACCCATCACCTTACTGTTTGAGTTCCTCTCTGCAAAGGTCCACCAACAGAGGGGAATGATGTACTTACAGCAGGGGTGGGTTTTTTCTGTTGTGCGTGTCTTTCCCACTAGGAGCGGATGCCACCAAATGTCTTTGCCGTTGAAGAGAATGTGTCCATGAAAACCGTATAGTGGATTGATTCCCTAAGAACTCTGTAAAAGGCCTTCAGGATCAAATGAACTGTGACTAGAATATTTTGTTTAGTTTTATTTTTGCAGTTGGTTCAAATATTCCAAGTATTTGACATATTCCATTAAATCTTATTTTAGATGAAATTGTTCATCTCAAAAATCCCAGTTTCTGCCATGGGGATGGACTTGGTCCAAATTAGCTTCAATGCCTATATAATACCTTTACTTTATTACAGGTTTGTATGATATCAGGGCTGTGTTTTCACAGTAGTTACATAGCTGTTGCTCTGGTGAAGAATGACATGGTTGCTTCTGAAGCCCACTGACTGACATCTGTTTTTAATGTGATATTTACACTACTCAAGTCGCTAAAAGGTGGCTTTGCTTTAATAGATTCCTTTGGCTGACATTTTGCTTCATACAGCTGGATAATTATTTCCAGTTATTGACGTCTATGTGGCTTTGGATATTAGGCCCTACTTTTTCCCTTCTACATGTTCTGGAGCAAGAAGAGGATTTTGTTATCAACATCAGTGCAAGTTGCTGAGAGGCAATTTGAAGTGTTTTATTTGAGGATCAGAATCTCGACGGTCTTTAAGAAATCCAGCGTATTTTAGATTCTGTCTGAGAGGAATTGTGGTGCTGTGATTTCCTATGGAGAACATTTACATCATCTGGGCAAGAGCCATCTTTTTCCCCAGTGTCTCCGATTGTAATATATCATGGTACTGCTCCTCAGGGTGATGTAAATCTCAATGTGATCTTGGGTATCTCACTTCAGAGTCTGATGCTTTGAAAATGTTCTCCAGGTGGCTGGCTAAAATTAGTGATGGACCAACCAATGTTTTGGGAATTCAGATAAACATCCACATGCTTATCCAGACCTCTTGGGTTTGCAAAAGTAGCTTTTGCGAGAACCGGCTTTCTGCTACTTCAGATCTTACCAAATCTCACCAGATTTTGAAGCACCTAGTCAATGTTTATTTGGACCTTTTCCAAGCAAAACAGTCATTAACGTCAATTAAAATTCAGTCTGAATAAGGACTGAGGAATTCCTTTTGAGATTAGGCCCATAAACAGAACAGCTTTCCTTATGGGATTTTGGACCTTCTGTTTTTGGTCGAAACCAGAAAATGCAAATGTACACACAAATGTAACCAAACTTTTTTTTTGAACCTCAGATGTTTATTTAATTGAAACCAGTTCTCACCCAGCCCTAGCTCAAAAGCATCAGGATGGTCCTAGAAGAGGCATTAAGCTTTGGTCTCAGGGTTAGGACCACAATATACGCTAGATACAGTGGGGTAGAAAGTAGTGGGAGGGAAATGGTAAATCATGGAGTAAAATGACCTTCATCTGCTCAGCCAACCAAAAATACAGAATCTTACCATAGGAAGGTCAGAGTTCCTGGTCTTTTAATACAACTGGTCAAACTCCAAAGCTTCAGGGGTTCAGATAGGAAATTACTCAGGTGTTTGGATGCTTTTCCTATCTTAAACCCTTTTAGCCTATTGTTTGGGCTGGAAGTCTAGTAAGAGCAGGATTTCTCACAGTATTCTAACACTTCTGCTTTTTTTAAGACTCTTAGAACATTTTTGATTTGGATTCTTTTTGAGATTTGGAGAATGGATTTGAGTAGTTGTCAAGTTATCTGAATTTGCTTCCTCTTCCCTAGCCTGGGGTTCAATGAATAGGCAAAGGAGATGCTGTGTATATTCTCACAGACTTACTGTCCCATTTATCTAGGAAACAACTGTAGTACGGGTCACTCGCTCTTTCAAACTCCTTTACACAGGAAACTTCCAGGAAGACGGATCAAGGCACTTTGCAATACAAATTGGTGTCTTGGCCTGATGTCCCTTTACAAATAGGTTGCTGTATATGTCATGTTGCCCTGTGGAATGGCCTTTATTTAACTAGCACTAGATTATCGCTCTCTCTCCCCTGTTCTACTCTGGTCATGATAAGATTATCTTCTAAAAATAATGCTGTATTTATCAACTGCATGTTTTTGCGTTGGTTTTTCCTTCAGCAAGGTCATATTTTGACTCTTGGATAGGAGGTTAAGGCCTGCTATGTGCAAAATATTGTCAGCATCTAGTAGAGAGTAGGTGTTAAAAGGCAGTCTGCAATGAAATGAAGCGTAGAAATCTAGCTGATTACTTATGGGGAGTTGTATAGCTCTGGATCTATTGGTAAGCAAGGATATAGCTCCATCAGCCTAGTGCTTTCATCAGGGAAAGGGAGAGAAGGAAAACAGAGGCATTCCACTTGCGCTGGAAAAACGTTCATGTGTGGCATGAATTTCCCCACACCCTACTGATGGGAGAAGTGGTATATTTGATAAATTGTGGAACCAGGTGATACATTTGATGCCTCTTGCCATTTTGACAGTCTCTCAGGCTTTATGTATAGCTAGAAATAGAAATTGTAATGAACTGGCTTGGTAGGTATATGTACTACTGCCCTCTACTGGCTAGAAGTAGAACTGTTCTATTATGCCATTGGCTGTATACTGCTCACAGCTAACTGAGGTTCTCCTTTAGTTCAAGTGATAGGAGCCTGTAGTCTTGGAGCAGGAAGATCTCAGTTTTACCCCTGCTGTTGCTGTAAATTCCAAATTTGGAGCCTGACATTTTCCATGGATTTGTTACAATGTATACTATAATTTAATTTTAACCTGAAAGGAGCTTGACAAGTATTAAGGTTCTTTTGAAGGCAGGCCAGTTTGGGGACGTGTAGAAATATTTCTTCTCTCCAAACAACATAAATATGTAGCAGCAGTAAAAGAGTTGATGTGATCTGATAAAGATCTGGCTATTTAATGTTCATCTGTATAACTTTTACAAGCTAAGCCTGTTGATATGAATAATTGTTTATACATACAGGACAATAATCTTCCTGACATTCTATCTTTCTGTCTCTTGCTAATCTCTGTTCATCCATCTTTAGTATAACTCCAAGGGGGACAGTTCTTCAACCACAAGATAGAACTTCAATTGACTTTAATGTAAGCTACTTATATCTTGTGGTGGGAGATTAGGGCTCCAGTAACCAATCATTATTTTCTTACTGGTTTCTAGTCTATCTGTCTATCCTCTTCACAAAGTAAAGTAAAATAAAATCTGATGCAGTGAGACCTCTCAAGTGACCACCCAAAGAACCAGTAAAATGTGGTTGCCCAGCAGAGGTAGGCCTTAAACTCACCTTTCAGTTGAATTGGACTGCAAAATGTATGAAGATACTTTAAAATTATTAAGACTCCTCTTGGAGGTGGTCTTTGATGCAGCTTTCACCGTAATTCACAGATTACGGTTCTGTTCATCTGGATGCTTTGAGGTTGTGCTTAACTTCCTAAGAAGCAGTCATTTGGCCTATTTCCAGACTCTTTGTCTTGGTATTTTTACTCTGTAGTTGGTGAATCTCATCCATCCAATTAGCAGAAATAATGCAAAATATTTTCTAAAATCTGTAAAACGTAAAACTTGAAAATGTAACTGAGTTATCCCTGAAGGCTCTGTCGTTAGAGTACAAGCTTTGGCAGCATACTGCGAGGAGGGGAGTATTGTCTTTTGGTCACTGAAGGACAACCTTGTCTCAGTCAGTTCTGTAATTCTGTTTTCAGTAATCCTATTTGAAGGGTTTTCTTTTCTTCTCTGCCATCACAAGGATAGCTTTAGCACTATACCTTCAAAGACATTTGTAATAAATTCCATAAAGATGTGTGTGTTATATAAGGAAATAGGACTGTCAAGAATCCCTGATGATTTCAACCAAATGAAAACTATTTATCCTTTAAGCCTGCTCATGAACTTTGTTTAATTTTCTGTTTCAGGAACAAGAAGACCCTAATAAGCTTGCTACCAGCTGGCCGGATTACTATATTGACCGCATCAACTCCATGGCTGCAGTAAGTTACCTCTGCACACGCCAGGAAAGATTTCCCAACAACGGCTGTTTGATTGTGAAACAGTGTCTTAAGGAGAGTAGTGAAAGTCCAATTGCTTGATTCATTTAAAATTGAGCTGGCAAAGGGAGAGGAGTATACTCTGTAGGGAAGAATCTTGCACTGGCAGAGAGATAGATTTGATGAAATGCAGGCCTTTTTCAGCTCTTATTTCTGTGATTCACAGACCTGAAAATGATTAAATTGGATTCTTCACTGGAAACTCCACATTAGAGAAATGAGATGTGATGGTGTCGCTGTGGCTTTTGTCTTGCAAATCAACAATGGGTTTTCTCCTGTGTACATGCACATGCGTGCAAGCACACACGTGCATATGTATATTTTCTCTCTCTCCTCTCTTTAAACAGTGCTTAAAGATGATCTGAAAAGCTTTAAAAACAAATTTAAATGTAAATGTTAGCTCCTAATCCAGTAATAAAACATGGCCCTGACCCATGCGTTTAACCAAACTCTGTCCAACACAGAACCTGAAGGGAAGGGCCCAAAATGGCTTTGCCATCTTTGTGTTTCCATGATCTAAGGACCAACTTGGCCCAAGCACAACAGAGATTTCAAGAAAAGTGATATCAAGGATAGGAAAGGCCTCCACAGCTTTCACTAAACTCAAGGCATGGAAATCAAAGAGATGCAGTGTCAAAACAAAACTGGGAATTTTCAACATGAATGTCATCTCAGTGCGAACATATATGGCTGCAAGAGCTGGAGATCTATTAAAATGTTTGATAGAAAACAAGATACTGTACCGTTTGAAAATAAGTGCCTAAAAAAGCTTATGATATAGGTACCGACTCTGTGGATTCTCCAGGGCTGGAGCACCCACGGGGGAAAAAAAAAATTAGTGGGTGCTTAGCAACCACCAGGAGCCAGCTCCACCGACCCCTACTGTGCGTGCTTCCCACCCACCAGCAGCCCCGCCAATCAACTCCTCCTCCTCCCTCCCAGCACGTCCTGCCTGCTGCAATCAGCTGTTCTGCAGTGTGCAGGAGGTGCTGGGGGAGAGGGAGATGGGGCATGCTTGGGAGAGGGGAGTGGAACTGGGTGGGGAAGCGTCAGGGGTGGGAAGAGGTGGGGTGGGAGTGAGGCCTTGGGGGGAAAGGGTGGAGTGGGGGAGGGGGCCTGGGGTTGAGCAGTGGTTAAGCATCCCTGGGGAAAGGAGGAAGCCAGCCCCTGTGGCTTCCGGGTAGTGGATGGAGAGAGTTTATCACCAATGAAGAGATCCAGCCAGCAGCTTGTTTCCACCAGAATCAGAAGAAAGTGCTGGATATATTGGTGCAGGTATCCCACATGCCAACGCAGACTCCCCCAGGAAGCTGAGATAAAGTGGTGTGAGGAAAGAAGGGGACCCAATAGAAACATTAAGAAGAAGCCTTAGCAGGGATGGCAGAACCATAATCTCAACACCACAGAGCAGATGGAAGCAACAGCTACTGGCAGAGGGGGTTGGAAGAGGCTAGTTTCCACCCTGTGCACCAACACTGGCATGGAAGAATGTAATAATATGACACAGCAACCTCAGAGTTGCTCTCCGTTACACTGACTGGTAATGGTCCGCTGAGACAGTTAAACCAGTGGGGGCTTGGTGGAACACAGGCGCTCCAGCCATTCTCCCCCCCTATGTTGGGCATTTTGAGGAATGGTGATGTAGAGCTGGATTGCCCCGCCCTACTTCCCCCTCCCCATGGGGCCTGGTTAGGCTGGAGGGATGCTCACGGACTAGTACCTTGTTCAATAAGTAGTCATGTTGACTTCAGTGGCATTACTTGCCGACTGATGTGCTACTCAGTGTGAGTAAGGGTGACAAGATTTGGCTCACAGAAAAGACAAATAAGTGAAGAGCTGATAGGCATATATAAAAACATGAATGGTATAGAGAAGGTAAAACAGCTGTTTCTGTTTACCCTCACTCACAATAGAAGAACAAGGAACATTTTGTGAAATTTGAAAGGCAACAAATGAAAAACTGATAAAGGAAAATGCCCCCCACCCGCCCAATGTATAATGAACCTATGGAACTTACTGCCACAATACATTACTGAGGATAATAATTTTAGTGTGACAATGAAATAAAGGGTTAGTCATTTTTATAGATAATCAAAAATCAAGTTATGTGAGACAGGATAAAAACAGAAATATAGGGCAATGAATATTCAAGCTTCAGGATAAAACTAACCACTTACTGATCGGATCTAGGGAACAACCTCCGTTATCACCATGTTACTCGATAATTATTTACTGGGGGGTGGTTATACCTTCCTCTGAAGCATCTAGCGCTGGCCACTGTGAGAGGGAAGATAATGAGATAGATGGATCACTGGTCTGATCTGGTGTGGCAATTCCTGTGTTCTGAAGATTCATAGTCTGTTACTGATTCTGCCTGTGGTTGTTTATATGCAAGAGCCATTGATTTCCCTCATCAGTTCTGCATGAATTTAGCTGTTAACATCTTGGGCAGTGTGAGTTGGTGGGTTTTTATCATTATAATTCATTTATAAAAGCTTTTCTGTTCACCTTCATAGCATTGTTATGGGCTGAAAAATAACTATAAAAATGACACCCTGTTGCATATGTTATAGATTGTTGGTTTCTTCTTGGTAATACATGTTTAGTTCACTGACACAGTCAATGTTTCACTAGTGCTTCAGAGCCACCCTAGGAAGGTAACAGAAGAGCTGCTTTTTATTCTGTCATAACTCATCAAAAACTACTGCCTAACTGCTGATTCCAGAATTTGTTTGTGATGAGGGGTGAAGTGGAAAGAACGCAGATTGATTTTAAGAGAAGAGGCTGAGTTTGCACGATTGCAAAGATTAGTGTTTTGATGTCTAGACTGAGCAAATTTACTCTAGAAGAGTCATTAAGGGAGAAGAAAAATGGAACGTTACATTGTCACCACACTAAATTCTGCTCCGAGGGCTTGGTCCAAAGCCCTTTGAAGTCATTGGGAGGCTTTCCAATAATTTCAGTGGCTTTGGATCAGTCCCTAAATTTACCCTGGTGTAAATCTGGAATGAATGTGTAACTGATGGTGTTCTAAAGCTGGAGCAGCTTCAGGGACTGAGAGCAGATTTTGGCCTACTTTTTCTGATTTTAACCACATTTTAAGAATGTCAGTAAACACCAGGTTCTGGTAATGCTGTTTTGTCATGCCCTGGCCTTTGAATGATTGACAAATTTTCCTTTTCCCTTATGTTTTACCCAATCGCTGGAGATATTTAAAGGCTACTTGGGTTAAAATTAATGGGCCTCATTTACCATTTATTTGCTCCAATTTTACGCAGGTTTAGCTTCAGTGATTTGTTTTCAGTAGAGTTACATCACTGTAAAACTGGAGTAGCATAGCAGTGAATCAGGATGTTTTAAAAGAAATGTCTTCACCTGTGTTAATAGGACCTCTGAGATTCTTAAAATGGAAAGAATTTTTTAAGAGCCCCTTCACTTTCACTGCTAATGCTGCTGTTTTTTTCATTCTCCACCCTGAGTGAAATGTTAAAATAAATGATTAGTCAGTTTCACTTTGTTTCCAATCCGTATCTAATCAGTTTCACGTAGCGGCTCTTCCAGTGTTAGCACGTGCTGCAATATTTAGATTGCAAGTACTGCAGGGGAATGTTAAACTTGAAACAAAAATATTATTAGAATTTTAAAAAAACATTAGACATATTTCTATTTTAAAATGTTATGCCCTGGTTTTTGCAAAACTTAAGTTTTGGACCTACTGTAAATCAATCAGTGTCCCTTTAAACAGCACCTTCATACCTTGTTGCCCCTAATTGCTTAATTATAGGGGCCTATCTTAGATATGGGCTACTCATTGATTAAAATGAGAGCCTGATCCAAAGACCATGTGAAGCCTGAAAATCTTTCTATTGACTTCAAAGGCTTTGGATCAGTTTCTGACTCTCCAAGGCCACCGCGTTCAATGATAGTGTTACCTGAAGGCCTTGTAATGTGGTGACTCTTGGAATGCTGGGCATTCCGAACCATAGATCAATATGTTAGGGAGCACTCTGTTCACTGGACTAGACGTTGCAGCTTTCTCTTTCAGCTAAACAACCTGGACACTTTGGGCCCAATTCTGTTCTCTAGTTGAAAGTTCATACTCAGAGTAGTTATCAGTGGTTTACTGTCAAACTGGAAGGATGTATTTAGTGGGATCCAGCAGGGAATCTGTCTCGAGTCAGTACTAGTAAATATTTTGATTAATGATGATGGAGTAGAGAGTATGCAATCCCCCCCTGGCTTGGTGTCATCTGCAAATTTTATAAGCAAACGCTTTGGAGGATAGAATTAGAATTCACAAAAACTTGACAAATTGGAGAATTGGTCTGAAATCAACGAGGTGAAATTCAACAAAGACAAGTGCAAAATGCTTCACTTAGAAAGGAAAAATCAAATGCACAATGGGAAATAACTGGCTAGGTAGTAGTATTGCCGAAAAGGATCTGGGGGTTATAGTGGATCACAAATTGAATATGAGACAACAGTGCACAGTTGTGAAAAAGGCTATATCCGTCATGGGCTTATTAACTGGAGTGTCCTATGTAAGACACAGGAGGTAATTGTCCTGCTCTACTCAGCATTGGTGAGGCCCCAGCTGGAGTACTGTATTCAGTTTGGAGAGCCATGCTTTAAGAAAGATGTGGACAAATTGGACAGTCTAGAGGAAAGCAACAAAAATGATAAAAGGTCAAGAAAGCCTGACCTATGAAGAAAGGTTTAAAAAAAACTCTGGCATGTTTAGGGTGAAGAAAAGAAGACTGAGGGGGCCTGATAACTGTCTTCAAAGACGTTAAGGGCTGTTATAAAGAAGACTGTTATTGATCCCCGTGTCCACTGAAAGTAGGACAAGAACTAATTGGCTTAATTTGCAGCAAAGGAACTCTGTTAGATATTAACACAAACCTTCTACCTCTAAGGGTAGTAAGTTCTGGAATAGGCTTTCAAGGGATGTTGAATCCCCATCATTGGAGGTTTTTAAGGACAGGTTAGACAACCATCTGTCAGGCATGGTCTAGGTCAGGGGTGGGCAAACTACGGCCCATGGGTTGCATCCAGCCTACCAGCTGTTTTAATCCAGCCCTCAAGCTCCCACTGGGGAGTGGGGTCTGGAGCTTTCCCTGCTCTGGTGCTCCAGCTGGGGAGCAGGGTCGGGGGCTACTCTGCGTGGTTCCCAGAAGCCGCGGCATATCCCCTCTCCGGCTCCTATGCATAGGGGTAGCCAGGAGGCTCTGCATGCTGCCCCTGCCCCAAGCATCGCCCCCACAGCTCCCATTAGCCCAGAACTGTGGCCAATGGGAGCTGCAGGGGCAGCACCTGCGGACGGGGCAGCATGCAGCAAAGCCACCTGGCCACGCCTCTGCGTAGGAGCTGGATGGAGGGACATGCCGTTCTGGGAGATGCTTGAGGTAAGCGCTACCCAGAGCCTGCATCCCTGAGGCACATCCCCCTCCCCCTCCCCCTCCCCCGTGCCCCTGCCCCAGCCCTAATCCCACTCCCACCCTCTGAACCACTCGGTCTTAGCCTATAGCACGCTCCTGCACCCCAAACCCCTCCCAGCCTAACCCCAGAGTCTGCACACCTAGCCTGAGCCCTCACCCTCCACTCCACCCCCCTCATGCCCCAGCCCAGAGCCTCCTCTTGCACTCTGAACTCCTCATTTCTGGCCCCATCCCAGAGCCCTCACCCCCAGCCAGAGACCTCACCCCCTCCCACTACCCAACCCCAATTTGGTCTGCCTTACAATTTCCATACCCAGATGTGGCCCTCAGGCCAAAAAGTTTGCCCACCCCTTTTCTAGGTTTACTTGGTGCTGTTTCAATGGGGAAGCTTGGACTTGATGACCTCTCAAGGCCCCTTCCAGACCAACATTTCTATGATTCTCTCACCAGTTTTATACTGTTTACGTCCATATAACTTCATTGATTTGCACCAGCATGGGTGAGAGTAGAATAAGGCCCCTGCTATACCTGTCATGCCCCCTGTTATAACTAAGTGAGCTGTCCTTCAGATCGTCCATTGGAAGGATGATACCAACTAGTTCACAAATGGAATAGCTCATGCATCAATCCTTGGAAGAAAGGGAGCTAACTATTGATGCTACCTAACTTAGAATTGTGTCCTTCATTTCCACACCTGTAATTTTGTGCCTGTAAATCCAGTAACTTGACATCCAGTGCCACAAATCATACCAGTGATTTTCTGCAGACACAAAATCATACACCATTCTAAATATCAGGGTTCTCATCTCAGCTGATTCATCAAGTCATGAAACTTCTCTTCGTAGGATATAACAGCTGCCCTATTTCTATCTCATGTCAAGAGACTTGTCTTTTTCTCTGTGATAGTGTCTGCTTGGCAGCCTCAATAAATGCAATCCCCAGTTTATGGGGGAGAAGGAAGGTTACTTGTGACACCACCATGTTGCTTTTATGATCCTGGCTATGTTTGCACTTGTACAGAAGGGTGTGCTGGTGAAGAGTAGCTGCACATACAGCTCTTTGGAGTGATAGCATGAGATGGGGTCAAGATTAATAAATACAGCTGTTACGAGGCCCTTTTCTCTGGCTCAGAAATCATTTGCTCAGGGCAAAACAGCTTCATAAGGACATAAAAGAAAATGTCTTAGCAGAATCTAACAGGTGGAGGATGACTCCATCTCCCATCTGGTTCATGCTGCTCTAAACCATTGTTTGCTCAGAGCATCTTACGTTTGTTTGGTTTTTTAAAATCTGTAATGGAGAATTTCTGCTCTTGGATCATCCCTAATCCAGTTCTAGAGATGTTATGGCAGCTTGAATTATACCTGAGCTCATTTCTTTGAAGAAATGTTTTTAAAAGGATATTGCCCAGATACTAGTCACATTAATAACGATAAATGGCCATACTCTAATTATGACATAGAGCCTGATTTTGATCCACTTGTTTAAATCGGAAGTAATTTCACTGAACTCAGCTGAGTAACAAGTTGTAAAAATGGTACAGGTGAGATCAAAATAAGGAACTTGGACCATAACTGTAAAATTCTGAAAATCCAGTTTGTGCTTTTTTTAGTACTGTTTCTGCTACTTATTTCCTTTATTCCATCTGACTCCGCTTGGCAAATGAAACTAGGCAGGTCAGTTCATTTTCCGTTTCTAGTCAGTTTTGCTTTCTGGCTCTCATGCACTAGCATTATGCTGCTGTGTTTGGATTTCTAGTATTTCAGGGCACTGGATTTCTAGTATGTCAGGGCACAGGAGGAGGAGTTTTTTCCCTTGGATTTTAAACAAAATACAAAATTTAAATTAAAATATTTCTATTCACACTGAGCCAAATTTCCAAAAGCAGCCTTTAAGATTGCCTGTCATTTTGAAAACACAATTCCTTGTATATAGTTTTTTCCACATATGTGCAGTCTCAGACTAATTCGTGCAGACCGGGTAGCTGGATATCAGATTTCCCTGTTGCATTCAAATCAACAGTTCTGAACATGCAAAAATTTACTGGTGAAAAATAGTATGTATGTAATTGTGCATGGAGTATCTCAGGCTGGTTGAAGCCCCTGCAATAGTTTGCTCCTCCTTTTTGTCTGTGGAACAAAATTAATTTACACGGAGTCCTAAACTAGGCCAACATTATCCCTTTAATGCAGTTTTTAGTTCAGAAAAACTATTTTCCAACCAAACATAACTATGAAATGTAGCCACAAACAGTGATCCCCACACACAACAGTTTCCCGTCCCTCTCTCCTAGTGGTGATCCTGTTTTCTGTAACTTTCACACTGTAATTTCATGATGTGGACATGTGACCCTTTCCTCATTAGAGGAGGCACAGGGAGTCGTGTTCCTGGCCGTGAGAAGTGAAGGGCTCTTGGCTGCTCATAGCTTCCAGAAAGGATTTTTCTGTAATTAACCATCTGCTGCAAAAGCAGGATTACTTATGTTTGTTTCCCTTGGAAACAGACTGTCTCCACTCTCAACAAAATACCTTTGAACACCCTCCTGCCATCCATGTGCCTCCCTCCAACAATGGGTCAGAGGAGAAAGTAAGCTATTGTAAAAATGGGAGCCTTTCAAAGGAACATTTATGGGCCAAGAAAAGTTGACCATATGGGCCCTCACCCAAGGAACTACAAATCAAGCACCAAAACCCGCCTCAGGAATCTGCAATTGAGATTCCACAATGCGTTTTCATGGTTTCTATTTATTTTTTTGAAGAGGGGATTGTATATGGCTTGGCTCGAGTGTTTCAGTATATGTTTCTGGCTGTTGGGGATGCTGGCAGAAGATAAAACAACATCAGCTCATTTTCCATCAGTAGCACTCTGTCATTCGATTAGGGCAGGAAATATCTCACTCCGTTAGTGAGTGAATTTGACTTTAGCGTGGATCAGAGAGAGGACCCCTAGAGTTAAATACAGCTCCCTGTACCATCTGTGTAGCATAAAACAGCCACGGCTCTTAGCCAAGTGACCACCCTCAGGATTTGACATGCGTTGACACCACATGGTTTGCAACACCGAAGAGTTTGGGGAAGAACGGGAGGGAGAGAGTTAAGAGATGTTCCAGTGAAAGGAGGATTTTCTTCGGGACTTCCTTGCTGAACCATTACCATAAGGACACTAGTATTCTGTTGTAATGGGTCATTATTGTAGGTGCTGGATAATATTTGTTTAATCAAGGTATTTATTCAAGAAGAGTCTGAGTTGAGAGCTGAGGTTCTCCTAGCCTTAACGTTGTTTTGTGAAACCCCATGGTACCCCTGTCAATAAGCTAGGAATGATCATCCATCTTCTACAAGTAGGGAACCTGAGGCAGAGAAAGACATAGGCCAAAATGTTCAAATGTAGTGGCTTGATTCTCAGAGGTGCTTAGCTCTAATCAAATCCAGTTGACTTCACTGAGACCTATGTATGCTTAGCACTTCTGAACATCAGGCTATCCATTTCAAGTGTCTGACTCTGAATTTAGATGTCTAGAATTGTGCCTCCAAGTTTGAAAACGTGGGTTTCAGTGACTTGCTCAAGGTCATATAGCAAGTCAGCGGAAGAGCTGGGTGGGACTAGATCAGGAGTACTGGCCTTTGGGCTGGACACCCAAAAAACGGCACCACCCAGAATTAGTGAATACAACTGAAAATGTAGGTCTTAACCTCTTTGTACCTTGGTGTACCTGTCTGAAAAATTGGAACAGCAATAGAATCATAGAAGATTAGGGTTGGAAGAGACGTCAAAGTCATTTAGTCCAACCCCAACTAAATCATCCCAGCCAGGGCTTTGTCAAGCCGGGCCTTAAAAACCTCTATGGATGGAGATTCCACCACCTCCCTAGGTAACCCCTTCCAGTGCTTCAGCACCCTCCTAGTGAAATAGTTTTCCCTAAAATCCAACCTAGACCTCCCCCACTGCAGCTTGAGAACATTGCTTCTTGTTCAGTCATCTGCCTCCACTGAGAACAGCCGAGCTCCATCCCCTTTGAACCCCCCTTCAGGTAGTTGAAGGCTGCTATCAAATCCCCCCCTTACTCTTCTCTTCTGCAGACTAAATAAAGCCAGTTCCTTCAACCTCTTCTCATAAGTCATGTGCCTCGTCATTGTCATTGCCCTATGCTGGACTCTCTCCAATTTGTCCATATCCTTTCTGTAGTGGGGGGCCCAAAACGGGACGCAATACTCCAGTTGTGGACTCACCAGTGCTGTGTAGAGGGGAAAAATCACTTCCCTCAAATACCTGCCTGTTAGGAATGTTGAGACTTAAATTGTTTGTTCAGACATATTGCAGTGAACATCCCAGATAAGAGACAGGAACATTATTTTGTGAGGGCATCTGTGACTTCCTCTGGTAATCTGAGAACACTGGGTTATACTCTATTGCTAATCCACAGGAATAGAAGCAGCCTCAGCTGGACTCAGCTTTGCAGCTGGAAGCAGCAAGCACCTCTAAGTGATTTGGTAGAATATTTCTTATTGATGACGTCTGGGCTGTCTAGCAGTCTGTTTTCTCTGACCTTCCATCAGGCAGCCCTGGCTTTTGTAACTATTGCTCTTCTTTCCAAACAGATGCAGACCCTGTATGCTTTTGATGAAGAAGAAACAGAAATGAGGAATAAAATAGTTGAAGACTTGAAAACAGCTCTGCGGACTCAACCCATGAGGTAATTGTTGTTCATCTTCTCTTTCACCCACTCCTTCACAGGGCTATATCTGACACAGGAAACGGTGGTAGTGAGAGAACCTTCAGCTGCGGATCGCAGGCAGGTACCCAATTGTTTCAAAGAAAGCTGCCTTTGGTAGCTCATAATTTTGATAGAGAACCTTACAAACCTTCACCGCTATACACTCCAGGTGCATGTGTGGCGTTATGAATGTGCCTCCAGGAAAGCATAAGACAAGTTGCACTGTTAGAAACCTGAAGAACGTCTTTGAAGATAGAGGTGAAAATTGTGGTAATCAGATTCTAGACCACATGGCCTGTAGTACCCTGCGTATATTAGTGAATTAAGGTTGGCATGTCAGTCTTAACTCTTGAACTTTGTTGGATTCAAATATTCCTTATCTGGAGCAACTCAAAATGCTAAGTATGAAATATCCAAGTCATCTGACATGCACCTGATGTGGGGTTTTCTTTTTGTGATGCATGTAGCTATGAGAATGTAGCAAGATGTTTGATTATACGATGGGTTTGTCTGTGATAGCAGAGGACTCTGATCTAGGGAGGTCCCTTCTAGGCCTGTATTCTTATGTTGGGTTTTTTGTTTGTTTTCTGTATAATTGTGTAGTGCACCTTGAAAAATCTAAGGTCCCCTTTTGTTTGCTGGGTGCAGCAATAATGAATAATTACAAGCTGTAATTATAAAAAGAAAAGGAGTTCTTGTGGCACCTTAGAGACTAACCAATTTATTTGAGCATGAGCTTTCGTGAGCTACAGCTCACTTCATCAGATACATACCGTGGAAACTGCAGCAGACTTTATATATACACAGAGAATATGAAACAATACCTCCTCCCACCCCACTGTCCTGCTGGTAATAGCTTATCTAAAGTAATCGTCAGGTTAGGCCATTTCCAGCACAAATCCAGGTTTTCTCACCCTCCACCCCCCCACACAAATTCACTCTCCTGCTGGTGATAGCCCATCCAAGGTGACAACTCTTTACACAATGTGCATGATAATGAAGTTAGGCCATTTCCTGCACAAATCCAGGTTCTCTCACTCCCTCACCCCCCTCCAGAAACTTGGATTTAAACTTGGAGAGTGGTCAGTTTGGACGAGCTATTACCAGCAGGAGAGTGAGTCTGTGTGTGTATGGGGGTGGGTTTCTGGAGGGGGGTGAGGGAGTGAGAGAACCTGGATTTGTGCAGGAAATGGCCTAACTTCATTATCATGCACATTGTGTAAAGAGTTGTCACCTTGGATGGGCTATCACCAGCAGGAGAGTGAATTTGTGTGGGGGGGTGGAGGGTGAGAAAACCTGGATTTGTGCTGGAAATGGCCTAACCTGACGATTACTTTAGATAAGCTATTACCAGCAGGACAGTGGGGTGGGAGGAGGTATTGTTTCATATTCTCTGTGTATATATAAAGTCTGCTGCAGTTTCCACGGTATGTATCTGATGAAGTGAGCTGTAGCTCACGAAAGCTCATGCTCAAATAAATTGGTTAGTCTCTAAGGTGCCACAAGAACTCCTTTTCTTTTTGCGAGTACAGACTAACACGGCTGTTACTCTGAAAGCTGTAATTATAATTACTTTAGAGACTCTTTAATTGGAAAGCGCAGTGTACAGAAAACAGAACCATAACAGGTGTGATCTCAGGAAGCAGAGTGGATTGGTCAAAAAGTTCATGAACATTTCACATAGGCCTGAGCTTGACTGATGTATCTGCATCGAAACCATGCAGAAGTCAGTTTCCTGGGGCTTCAATACATACCCTGGTGAAGTGTGACAGTTCCATGGTGAATTCTGAAGCCAAAGCTCCAAGTGACACCAAGAGAGGAACCACAAAGGTACTAACTCCCACTGAAATCATCCACCTTTCTGAATGCCACCTCCAAGAGAGTTGGGAACCCAGGTAGATGGCAATTGAGAAGAATCTCTTCCTCATGTGTTCCTGCAAAGCCAAAAGGCTGAGCTTTGCACGTCTGTGCCCTTCATGTTACCGCAAGTTTTTTGTGAACATGAATTATACAGACGTGTGGATTTAGTAAAGGGTCAAATTGAATGTGATCAGTGCAGTTACATCAGCGATAATTCTGGAGCATGTTCCAATTAACCAAATCAAGCAGCTGGGAGCAATGATTGAAATAGAGGTTGTTTTTTCCCTTTATGCAGAGTTATACAGCTGGCTGGGTGGTGCATGTGCGTGCATGCACAGCTTCCTTGAAAGCATCAGGTGTTAGCCTCTGTGGGAGGCAGGATGGAGTCATTGATGGACCAGTGGCCTGAGTCATTATGGCAAATCCTAAATCGTCTTAACTATAACAGGAAGTCAGTCCTCCCTTGTCAGGATTTGTTTTCTTCCTCCCTCCATGCGGGAAAGCATAGTCCACTCAAAGCTTCTGAAAATGGGACCCTGTGGGAGAGCACAAAAAAGGTGCCTTGTTTGCCATGTCGTCCATAAATCTTTGAGTCCCGCCCCTCATGCACTCTAATAATCTGCTGTGTATGTCAAGTGGGGGCAGTGTGAGAAAGCAACTAATGCCACGTTATCTCAGGAAAAAACCTGAGTGGGAACTATGTTAATCTGAGCAGAAAGAACCCACTGTTCTTTGCTTTGCTTGATACAGGCCCCATTAAGAATCCACTAGGGTGCTAGCTGCTCACTTTCCAGGAGCGAAAACAACTTTTATTATGACTCTTGTTCTCTGTTCTGCAGGGATGTGAAGGGAACATCTAAAAAGCAGACTTGCCTGTGCAGCCTTCCTACAAGGCCCCTCTCTTGAAAGAGCTCGATGATTCTGAGTGCTTCGTGGCACGCTGGGAACTCTGGATTCAGGTTTCAATCCCTCAAACTTTGGAGTTTTTTGGATCCAGGGTTTTATTTTGGCCCATTAGAGGGAGGGAGGGAAGGAGGGTCCACTTGCAAAGTCCAGAGCTGGCTCTAGTTTTGGAATCAAGTTCAGGAATGTTCAGGTCTGGGATTTTGGTTTGGGACCCTCTCTAATTATAACTGGAGTAGAGACACCAGCAGATAGGAGGCTTCAGATCTGAGATTTAGGAAAGTGAATCTGGATATTGTGATTTGGGCCTATCTTGACTATAAGCCAGACAGGAACACTGACAAACCTAATGCTCCAGGGTACTCAGGGTTTTTCCCCAGTATAGCTACCAATTAGAACTGATGAAACATCTCCCAGAACATCTATTTGTGTTGCGCTCTGAACGTAAAGGAACTTCTATGCACTCGCATCTTCTTTTTGAGGCAGCAAGCAAATGCAAATGGCCTGTCACTTTAGCCTCTGGTCTTCCTCGGGCTGGGTGAGTGCATGCTCAGGTACTGGATGAGCATGGAGGGTTTAAGTGGAGAAGGGAGACTAACTTATTGACCTGCTGGAATGTTGTTCTCATACTTGTTCATGATTTGAATCCATATTCAACCCCTTGCAATCTGACTTCATCTACTGTAACCCAAAATCCTTTGTGGCAGTTTTGACAGAACTTCGTAGAAAGTGCTGTACTGTGACATACAGCAGCTCCTTTGTGGTGAGTTTCAGGGCAGTGTAGCTGAAAGTGGTGAAATGATTTGGAGGATGATGTTGGCATCTGAGGACAACCTGCTTGCAAGTGACCATCTAATCTTGACTACCTGTATTCTATTCACACAGCAAAGAACACAATGTAACGGAAACTGACTTCAAGGATAAACAGGAAACATGGCAGCTTGCCACAACTTCCCCACTCTTAAGCCAGGTGCTGGTGGTTCAACCCACATGTCAATAGCTGCTATGATAGAATGTAATCAATCCTTTGCATTGGTGCAGACCTATTTTGGGGCGTATTCAGTGAAATTGACAGACTTTCATCATGTCAATTGACTACATTCATGGCAGCAAGCTGTGGAGTAAGGCATCTCCATGGACTTGAGTGTCCAGCTCAAACATATATTCACAGCCACCAGTGAGGTTCCTTCTATCCTTCAAGAAGGCCTTTCCAATAAGATCCCACTCCCCAATCTCCTGGGGGGAGAATCTGATCTTTGGCTGAAGACACTTCCTTTAGCCCACTCACATTTTCAGGGCTTTCTCAACCAGTCTTGTGCTGCTTCAGCTGGGTCTCTCAACAGGCATTCATTTAATTTGTTTATAATAATGAGCATCTGCACCAGCATCAATGAACTGTCGCTTAAAGCATTCCCTCTTAAATTGCTGACGGGGCTTGAACTTTGTTTCCCATAGTTAAGCAAAACCAAATTTTGAGTTAAATCAGTGTCTCAACTAATCTCCAATGACTTAATTTGTTAGCTGCCAAACGAGTCTTCTGCCCATGGCCGATCAGCAACCCAATTCCTCCTTTGATAAAAGGATGCAGGGGTGGGGGAGCCACAGCTACATCAGATCCCTTCTGTAAGCAGCTTTGTACATAGGTCTTCAAGATACCAGTCTTTTTAGTTGAATTTGGACATGAATCCCATTTTCCAGGCCGCTTCTTTTCATTAGATGCCTGACCAACATGGCAAATGAAAATCGAAACTTGTATCAAATGGACTGAACAGAATCTTCCTGCAGAGGGCACAAGATACTAATGGGGTGCCTTGGTTGCCTACCCATAGGCATCTCTGTAAGAGGAGTCACTGAACCAAGTGTCCCCATCTGGATATGTACTTTATAATACTGTAGAATGGAGTCCCTTTAACTGGTGTGACAGGGTCAGGCCAGATGGCTACAGGAGAGTGTTAGAAGGCAGATGGATTAGTCCCAGATTAAGCAGGTCCATTTTCCCTGGATAAGGTAATGGGCAGTTCCAGAACAAGAAGGAACTTGCTGGAAAAATTCAGGCAGGCAGGCTAATTAGGACACCTGGAGCCAATTAAGAAGCTGCTAGAATCAATTAGGACAGGCTGGCTAATCAGGGCATCTGAGTTTAAAAAGGACCTCACTTCAGTTTGTGGTGTGTGTGCAAGGACCTGGGAGCAAGAGGCACTAGGAGCAGAGAGAGATGGTGTACTGCTGGAGGACTGAGGAGTACAAGCATTATCAGACATCAGGAAGGTGGTCCTGCGGTGAGAATAAAAGTGTTGGGAGGAGGCCATGGGGAAGTAGCCCAGGGAGTTGTAGCTGTCGCACAGCTGTTCCAGGAGGCACTCTAGACAGCTGCAGTCCACAGGGCCCTGGGCTGGAACCTGGAGCAGAGGGCTGGCCCGGCTTCCCCCCAAACCTCCCAACTCCTGATCAGACACGGGGGGAGTTGACCTGGACTGTGGGTTCCACCAGAGGGGAAGGTCTCTGGGCTGTTCCCCGACCCACATGGTGGCTCAGCAGAGACTGTGGGGATTTTCTTCCTTTTTCCCGTGCTGGCCAGTGATGAGGTTAGCTGAGTGAATGGCAGGTTTAAGTCACTAATAAAAGTGGCCAAACTGAGGACTGCCATGAATCTCTGAGGCAAGCAAATCCGCCAATAAGCGCAGGACCCACCAAGGCAGAGGAGGAACTTTGTCACAACGGGATACCCATCTGTAAAGTTTGAAATGAAACACACCTGCATCTCAGGTATCTTTTGTGAAGCTTAATTCATTAAAGCACTCTGCTTTTAGATGAAAGTGCAATAGACATTTCGTTTATAATAAACCAGTGCGTCAGTCTCAGTGCTCAGGAGCAGCCCTATAATAATAAATAAGTGCATGGATCTCAGTAGCAGCTGTATAAAAATAAGCCATTGCATGGATCCCAGTGCTCAGGAACAATCGTTACATTCAAGAAAATATGTATTGTAAGGAAATGGATTTTAATTTAAAGTTCCTCAAAGGTTATTACTAGAATCGGTGAGAGAACAGCTTTGCTCTTCATATTTCAGCACTTGAATATGGAAGTGCAGCCGCACAGTGAAAATGAAAGTTGATGAGGGGCACGAGAAGTTAACCCACCTTTTTGGAATCTCGGGAGTGTTTTGACTCAAGTTTGAGGGGAAAGGGAGAAGGATCTTATTTAATCTGAATTACCAGCAATAAATGTCATCACTCTTCTGCCCTGCTCCAATGCTATTTTACCCAGTCTTAAAATAAATGGAGGTCGGGTTCTCTTTATTTTGGCTTGGTTTAGCCACATCTCACTCCTGTGTACTTTAGCTGATCACTAATCTATCCAGCAAATGCAGCCTATTCTGCTTTGAATTTCAGGCAGGGCAGAGGTCCAAGGTTCGTCAGGGTTGTGCATGCCTCCTGATCCAAAGGCCACTGCTGCAGCTAGCCTGGGAAACATCGCCTTGACTGTCAGTAGGGTGGGAACATCCTGCCCTCCCCCCATGCTCCCCCCCCACCCGGTTTATGTTTTTTCCATCTTTCCCAAGCTGTGTCATTTCTCACAGTGAGCCTGTAGCACAATCTGTACAGGGATAGGTCTGAGAATAAGACAAGCAGTGGGGAAAATCACTGCCACATAGGCCTTGTCTACATTAGGATGAGAAAAGGAGTACTTGTGGCACCTTAGAGACTAACCAATTTATTTGAGCATGAGCTTTCGTGAGCTACAGCTCACTTCATCGGATCCGATGAAGTGAGCTGTAGCTCACGAAAGCTCATGCTCAAATAAATTGGTTAGTCTCTAAGGTGCCACAAGTACTCCTTTTCTTTTTGCGAATACAGACTAACACGGCTGTTACTCTGAAACCTGTCATTAGGATGAGAGTTTTGTTGTTAAGCTATGTTTGCTAATATTCAAATTAACATGTTTTAAAATCCTAGTGTAGAACCCTGTTTTTTAACATGAGTTACGCTGGTCAAGATAAAGCCTGCAGGGAGCCTAGGGTTTAATTCAACCAATCTGGCACCTATTTAAAGCACACGCTGCCTTGTCTATGCTGGAACTTTAGAATGTGTTACACAAGACACGTTAACAATCACGTTCTGACATCACACCTTTACATCTCCATCCAAAACAAGGCCCTCGTACAACATATGAGGCACGTGGGAGGCTAATTTTGCACACAAATAACACGATGAAGGTACTGTTCCCTAGAAATGCGGCTGCACGCCTTGTACATGCACAAGCATGTCTGTGCGTGCGCCTATGTGTACACAGATGCACAAAAGCACTAAGCAAACATTATGATGTCAATGGCATTCAGCTTAGGAGCTGAACTCTCCCATCTGTCTCACACCCATGTGGACCACATAAAAATACAATGAGAATGACATTTAGTTCATGAGCTGGACTCACACTCACTGTATAGCTTTTCCTGATGACAGGGCACTGAGTGTTTTGAAAAGAGAAGGTGACGATCATAGCTTCATCCTACATCTGATGTCAGCTGAGATTGGGAGGTAGTCCAGTTTACTTCCTATTGAGTAACAGAGATTAGTGTTTTGCTCTCTGGACCAGATAGGATACAGGAAAATCCCAACATTGTTTGAAACTTCATCGTTAATCAAGGTCTATGATATCAGTCTCTTTCCTGCACCTACCCTTCTGCTGGAGTGACCTCACCCTAGAAATCCTAGCAACGTTTCTCTGCCATTAGATTTATTTGGTATTGTGCTTATGAGACTGTCTCTGTGCCTTTCACAAATGATTTGTCACCTGGTCTTCAGAGCTGGGCTGGCAGAGGTACATGAAAGTCACTGACTTTCATGTCTTGCACCAATAGCCAGTGCTCCATCTGGAAGTGGAATTCAGAAACCCTTGACTGACCAGGCTCTGAGTGATTTTCTTGAACCACTGGAGAATGCTTTGTCCCCAGGGCGGTGTCAGTCTTATCCTCCCCTTAGCCCTGGAGCTATGAGGATGGCAATGCTTTTGCTGCTCGGTTTTGGTAATGAGTTTGGCAAGCCCTTGGATTCACAAAGGAACTTGGCAAGAGTCACCATGAACAAATAGATCTGAAGTAAATGTTAGGACTCAGAGCTGATAATGTGTGTTGTAACATCCTATTCAGGTTAGAACATGGAGAAAATTTCAGGCCTTTCTGGGCCACAGCTGGCAAAACATCTAAAAGTGATCATTTCATGGCCATCTGCTAGTCTGCACAAAATAATTTTGGTCTCAGTCCAATTCTCAGTGGACACATGCATGACAGACACAGCACCACCACAGTTGGCCATGACTGCCTAAATTGCAGAGAGGCCAGCAACCGAATGGGTCACAGACCCTGAACTACCCGTTAGTTTTCTTGCAAAGAGTTAGAATAACAAAAAAGGGTGTTTGGTGTCTTACTGAATTCCTAGTGCACTCTGTGTGGTCCTTCCATCTACCTGAGGGGAGAGGGGCTTCTGTTCCCGTGGCTCAGATAGATAAAGAGGGTAGGATGGTACACCCAAAAGACAAGTAATTTGTGATCAGAGCAGTGTGAAACTTGGCAGTTTTGCTGAGCTGAGTTAATGAAATCCCTCTTCTCATTGTTGGTGCATGTGTGTTTGGCCCCTTCTAAAATTTGCTTTGAAGTTCAGGTCTGAACAAACCTCAGAGCAAAACTCATCTGAAACCACCAAGTTTTGAGCAGAAACCAGGCAGAACTGTTGGTCCAAGTAAGCTGAAGGTTGGCAAACTGTCTAGTGTATCTGGCCCAACTTTCAGGTGGGCCATGAAATTTCCTGTGTGGTAAAGTGGAGTACCAACCAAAGGACTGGCTGACATATTTCTAATGTAATTGTATACTAATACATAACTGAGGCTCAGGAGTGTTCTTGTGCAAGAGACAAAAACAGAAAGCAATGACACACGCTTGGAACCGTTCAGTGTTCACAAGTTGGACAGGGAACTGGATGGGATCCTGTTCACTTCACTTTGCATAGGACCCCAAAATCTTAAGCTTCCTGAAAACTCTCAGTGAAACTCAGCTAAAACCAATTGGGTGAATGTGTTCCCAGTATTGTTGCACTGACTTCAATGGACTCCGTTAACTTCAGTGGATTAATTCCAGGGATGAACTGACCCATTGTGTTTTTATCTTTGGTTTGAATGAAACTATAGACCCTTCTTTGGGCTTAATCTATGTTGTATCCATCCAGATTGGTGCACGATCTTTATCTGAAACCAGACATGTTTTGCCTGGTTTCATAATGAAAGTTTGACACACAACCCTAGTGATTTGAAAAGTGACCCCAAACTTGGAATAAAACGGTGTTGGAACATGCTGTTCCTTCTGCAAATTCACTGCCCACATTTCTAGTCTATTTGTGTCCTCATGCCAGACCCTGGTGGTATCCATGGCGGCCATTGAGTCTGCTCCCTCCTTAAGAACATCTCCTGCCAGCAGAGATCCTACAAGCCATTTTGGGAGTTTTGCCTGATCCAGGATTGTAGGTGTAGGCCCTATAGATTTGCCAGTATGTAGGAATCTTTTCACCGGCCATTGAAATGCAGCAGCCATTGTGGTTGAATGTGGTAGTTATTATACAGTAACACTGTCCAAGCACATAGGACAGGGGGAAACAAAAGGTGGGATTCGAAGCAGACACAATGCAATTACCTAAATTGGAAAATGACCGTGACAAGAAGACTGACTGTCTGTGACATGTTGCCTGGAATCATCTGGAGTTCTTTAGGCTACTGACTGCTCTGTTCTTAGCATCATAGTTTCATAGTCTATTAATTTGATGCCTATTGTACAGTTTGCCTTAATTCTGTTTTTCTCCCTTTCCCTTCAGGTTTGTGACCAGGTTTATTGAGCTGGATGGCCTGACCTGTTTGTTGAACTTCCTGAAGAGCATGGACTATGAGACCTCAGAGAGCCGCATACACACATCCGTTATAGGGTGTATTAAGGCACTGATGAACAATTCCCAGGGACGGGCACATGTCCTGGCCCATCCAGAAAGTATCAATATCATCTCCCAGAGCTTACGGACTGAGAACATCAAGACCAAGATCGCTGTGCTGGAGATCCTCGGGGCTGTCTGCCTGGTGCCGGATGGCCATAAGAAGGTCCTACAGGCCATGCTTCACTACCAGGTCTATGCTGCAGAGAGGACAAGATTCCAGGTATAAACACTCAGCCAACAATGCACAGCACCGTGCATCTTGAAAAGGGTGGCTTGTACTTATACACAGTGTACAACATTGTCAAGGCATAAAGTCCATTTTCCTCACCTGGACTTTGGATCAACCAAAGTAGTGTCAACTCCCCACATAGATTTGTCATACACGTTCTACAGCCAGTCACTGCTATCAATGCTGATTTAAAGCTACTGTGCTTTACCTTAAAACTGAGTCTTGCTGTATTAATGAAAGAATTTCAGTAATCTCACACTGTAACCTAGACTGATGTCATCTTTTGGGTGCCTGATACCATACTGTTTAAGTGCCAATAGCATAAAGGCCCAAGGAGCTTCTGTAATGCTTTTGAGGTCAATTCTGTCATAATGCAGAAAGTATGGAGTAAATGATCTATAACAAAAGCCATTAATAAGCCAACATTTGCCAGTTGTTACTCCACAGTTAGCACAGATATTTCCTGCTCTAAGTATAGAGGTAAAACTCAAAGATAGGTCACTGACTTTCTGGTTGTGGGGATTATAAACTGATGCTATGACCTGCCTCTTCCTAATGAAACAACCATCCTGATGAGGAGAAACCTTGTGAGCTCTGTGTTAAGCCATGGTTCCTAAACATATTGGCACTGTACTAGTTTACCATTCTTATAGTACAACCCTATATTCCTTCCATGGGTGAAGTTTCCATTGGGTTTTGCCTGGCTACTATAAGGAGGATAATATACAATTAGGTCCTAGAACCTTGTTTACATCAGCCATTGCCCCGACCTCCCATTTCAGTTTGTGCATAGTCTAAGATTCAGTGGATCTTAAGCTGCTCTAAATTTGAGATTGTAAAAGTAGTTCAAGCTCCGTGGAAGTTTGCAGCATGCACAGCTGAGTGGGAAGTGGTCACTGGTCACCAACAGCAGCTCATGTGGTTGTTTCTCATCAAGGTGAGTCCCAGTACAGAGGGTCAGGGAGTCAAGTGGCTTACTGCTCAGGTTACACGACTAGGATTCAGGAGACCTGGGTTCTATTTCCCAGCTTTGACGCTGGCCTACTCTCTGACTTTGGCCAAGACGCTTCATCTCTCTGTGCTTCTGTTTCCACATCCACCCTTTTTCTTGTCTATTTAGATTGTAAGCTACTCTATGCATTCACTGTCTCACTACGTATTTGTACAGAGCTTAGCATGCTGGGGCCTTGATCTCAGTTGCAGTCTCAGTGTTAACTCAGCCATAATGACAATAGGGAGCTGGGGAGACTAAGACTTCAGCCACAAAAGACTAACATACCGGTAAGAGGTTGGGAGTCACTGATCCAAAGGATGGAGTTGGGGAATGGAAGCCAAACCAGAGAGTGTACAATGGTTAGTGTACTGTAGTCTGCATGTAAGAAAGAGAGGACAACCTTAAATCTTGCTTGTTTTCTGGTCATTAGCTTAACTGAGGAAGCCTTTCTGAAGCTTGAGGTTGTTTACACTGGAGGCGCTTTGGGGTGACCTCGCGTGTTTGGCAGTAATTCACAGCCCCAGCAACTTTCAATCAGATTTTAATTCTTTGTCCCAACTCGACCGAGCTGATCTGTTGAATAAACCCATATGCTGTAGAAATCCCAAGTCAACTCGAGGGACTCCTCTGTGTATATCTTTTTATTTGTCTCAAACTGAGTAAATGACTGGGATGATAAATCATTGCTGGGCCAGTGTATGGTAACACATCTCATCTTGTACAGCTGGGCCTTTGAGAAGTCACATCTAGTGATTCACAGAAGCTCTTGTGAGCCTGGGGGAACTTACTTACTATCTCATCCATGAATGACTGGAATGCACAAATAATTGCCTTTGTCAAATGTTTTTGCATTCGGGGGCGGGGGGGGGGGGGCGGGAAGGGGAAGGAAAGAAAAGTGTTTGCTTCCTCTTTTTAAAAACAAACCAAAAAACCCCATGTGATTAGCAGCAGGGATATGCTCCTACTTACTAATTTTGTAAAGCCTGTGTCCAGAAACTGGAATGGCATTTTCCACAGAGTTCTCTCCAACAGGTTGAACCCAAGCAGTTCTCATCTTAACTCTGAAGAAGTCTACAAATACCTACCACTGCCACCCTCCACCTATCTACGTCTCTCAGTGGATCAGTGGCAGCATCCCAAGTGAACATGGTCCATGCTCAGTGAAAGGCAAGGAAGGAAGCTGATGCCACACTTTAAGGTTCTCAGTTAAGAATGCCTGTGACATAAAGCTTCATATTTCATCTGTCAAGTGTGAAGCACTGTTACGCTCTAGTCCTGGCCTTGGCTCAGAGTGGTCTTGCAGTTCCTTGACAACCAGGCCAAGGAAGAGGGATATGCACGTCTCTGCTCTACTGGGAGATCTGGAGCTTTCACTAAGGGGGTGAGGTGGCTGAGCCCAAGGAGGCACTAGAAAAGCCAGCTTGTGCCTTTTCTGTATGTGCCTGGGAGATAATAGAGGACTGAGTCTGGATTTAATACAATAAAGCAACGACACTGCCCTTTTTGAGCAGCTCTTCACTCTGGGTCTTGGATCTGCAGCTTTATAACCAAGGCTTTGCAAATACTTCACAGCTCCTTTGGCTTCCAAGGACAATTTTGGTGGAAAATGTCTCCTATCACCTGAGCATTTAATAGCATCTCTCAGTGCATGAGTTCTCTGAAGGGTTTAGAGCTTCCTGCTTTAGGTAGATTCCAACCCATTGCTCTCTAATTCCCTTCTCAGAAATTCTCTCTTAGCCTATAAAACCAACTCAGAATTTCCCCAAACATGGATCTGGCATTAACACAATTAAGCCATTAGAATTCTTCCTGAGTAGTGAAAGCTAATCAAAAGCAAACTCTACACAGGAGGAACAGGAGATGCATATTCTGAACATGCAGAGTGGAAACAAATTGCTCTGGCTCCATTGTTCATGACAAAAGATGAAATTGTGGATTGGTCTCATGAAAAGGATGCCTGGAATCCCCCAAAGGCTCTGCTCTGTTTTCACATAGATGATGAGACAATAGGCTATTTAAGGGGACAGCAGATGAGCCAAAGAGGAGGAGGATTTCAGCATCTCAGGCTTGGAAGCTGACAGAAATGGGACTATTGGGCCCATAGAAAGTGGGGAAGACTGAGCTCAGGCCAAGTTCCAGAGAAGCTCAGTCTTTGATATAGATTCTAAGGCCAGAAAGGACCACTCTGATAATCTTCTAGTCTAACCTCCTGCATAACACAGGCCATAGAACTTCCCTGAAGTAATTCCTGTTTGAACTAGAGCACATCTTTTAGAAAACCTCTCACTGGTGTGTCTTACAGAGTAACTTAAAGATGAAAAAGATCTAAAACTCTGGCATTCTCATTAGATTTTGTTTTGCTTTAGAATGGAATTTTCTGCTGGTGAAAGGTGCTGGGTTGACAGCTCTAGATGGGAACAGAGGGAAAGTTGCAATACACACAGCAGCTGTGCAAGCCTTGACTCACTGCCTCACTACTGTGCTTCAACCCTCACCTCCTGGGACTAGCTAGTGAAAGGATGAGAGAGGAGTTCAGTCTTCATGGGCTATTTATTTTGTAGGATAAATAAATAGCCCATGAGGGTTGCCACTTGTGATGGCATGTTGAGTCATATGGAAACCTGGGATTGGACTGAGACCTGACAATTCATTTCACACAAGGCATCAGATGGTTCTCACCTTTTGGCCAGTACTGACTCAAGTTAGATGGAGACCAGTGACGTAGAGGTGAAAAGTTCCATGTGCCTTTCCCACTCCCCTGAGCCATTTAGTCCCTCCCTCTTTGACTTTTCGTGGCTTCCTTGTAAGAACAAACAACACTCATCACTAATAATGAAGACCATGAACTATAGTCAGTGACTCTGAGAGTGGCCTTTCCCTCCCACTCCAGAACATGTGCTTTCCCCCAGTCACCATCCTGACAGCAGTGATACATAATTCCCTGTTTCCCCTTGCCCCTTTTGTTGCTGCCTGATCCCTCCTCTTGTTGAAATCCTTGTGCTCCATCTCAGCTGCTCACTGATTCTGGATTTAGCATTTTTCCCAATAGCACCAGCAATGAACGTCAGAATTTCTCTTTCTCTCTCTCTCTCTCTCTCTCCCCCCTTGGATCTTCTTTGGCAACCTCTCTCAATAGCAGATGATGCAAGGAGTCAGTGAGTAAATGTGAGACAGCTGTTGCTGGAACCATTTTCTCCCAGAGAACTGTGAGAGAGTTTTATTTTCCCTTCTCCCTGTTTCTTTTCTTGTCTTGGTGGAATTCCTAAATGGTTTTTCTCCTTCTCCCTCCCCCCACTTCCTCACAAGAATGAGGAAGTGAGGGTCAGCTTTATTTATTGGCAGCTGTCTAAAACTTAAGCCTCTGCATAACTCACTACTGACAGCTTCAGATTGGAGCACTGATTAGTTCCCACTTGCATGTGCCTAAGTGACATGGATTAGTGTGTGGAAATCACACATTAACTCTGAACCAAAGAACATTGTATTCTTCTTGTTACAGGTTGCTGCTCAGTCTTAAGTCATCTCTGGTCTTCCAGGCATGACTTACTACCCGGAATGCCTAGTATAGTACAACACAGACTTCAACAAATGAAGAAGTAGCAGAGAGATTACAAAGGGAAAGTTGCTACTTTGGGCCAATTTCTTACTTTAGGTTATGTTGCTGTAACCAAAGTACTTTGGTTATGTTGCTATAACTCTTTTGACTTGAATAGAATTGATCCTGTTTTATACCAGTGGAACTAAGATCAGAATCCAAACCATTGTCTGGACCCAACTGTTGTAACTCCATTGAAATCAGTGTAGCTGCACCAGTTTATACCAAATGAGGATCTGGCTCCACCACTATAAATTCTACTGAAATTCATTTGTGGAGATGGATTATTTTATGGGACCTTGTAGAAAATATAGACAATTCTTTTGCTAAATCTAGGGGTTAGTGTGCTAAATTGGAAAAGTTCACACTTGGGTCCTACTGGAAACTACAGTCTGAATTACTGCCTCTTCATAACCAAGCCATCATTCCATCTACAATGGGTCTGACTCTGACCTCACACTGGTACTAATCTGGTGTAACACTCACTGACTTCAGTGAAGTAATTCCTGATTTGATTTTTGGAACAAATTGGTCCTGGTGACTTCGGTTTAATTTATCAGATGGTATTCGCCTAAGAGTTTTTCGAAAGAACTCAAATATGAAATTGAAGAACTACTAACTGTGGTATGTAACCTATCACTTAAATCAGCTTCTGTACCAGATAACTGGAGGATAGTTAATGTGACACCAATTTTTAAAAATGGCTCCAGATACAATCTTGCTAATAAGCCTAACTTCAGTGCCAGTTTCAAGCATTTTGCCTATCAGACACATGGATGAACACTATTTATTTGTTGGTGAAGGAGTCAACACAGGTTTTGTAAAGGGAAATTATGCCTCCTCAATCTATTTGAATTCTCTGAGGGGTCAAAAACCATGTGGACAAGAGTGATCGAGTGGATATAATGTACTTGGCCTTTCAGAAAGCCTTTGACAAAGTCCCTCACCAAGGGCTCTTAAGCAAACTAAGCAGTCATGGAATAAGAGGGAAGGTCCTCTCATGGATTGGTAACTGGTTAAAAGATAGGAAACAGAGGGTAGGAATAAATGGTCAATTTTCACAATGACAAGAGGTAAATAGTGGTATCCCCAAGGGATCTGTGTGGGGGCCAGTGTTTTTCAACATATTCATAAATTATCTGGAAAAAGGGGTAAACAGTAAGGTGCTAAAGTTTGCAGATACAAAATTATTCAAGATAGTTGAGTCCAAAGCCGACTGCAAAAAGTTACCAAGGAATGTCACAAAACTTGGTGACTGGGCAACAAAATGGCAGATGAAATTCAATGCTGATAAATGCAAAGTAATGCACATTGGAAAACATAATCCCAACTGTACTTACAAATTGATCGTGTCTAAATTAGCTGTTTCCAGTCAAGCAAGAGATCTTGGAGTCATTGTGGATAGTTCTCTGAAAGCATCTGCTCAGTGTATAGTGGCAGTCAAAAAAGCTAACCATGTTAGGAACTATTAGGAAGGGCATAGATAAGAAGTAACTATTATAATGCTACTATATAAATCCATGGTATGCCCAGATCTTGCCTATTGCATGCAGTTCTGATTGCCCATTTGAAAAAAGATCTATAGAAATGGAATAGATACAGAGAAAGGCAATGCAAATATTTAGGGGTATGCAACAGCTTCCATATGAGGAGAGATTAAAAAGAGTGGGACTAGTCAACTTGGAAAAGAGACAACTAATGCGGGATATAATAGAAATCTTTAAAATCATGAACGGTGTGGAGAAAGTGAATAAGATAGTGTGTTTGTTTTTTAGCCATTTACATAACACAAGAGTCAGCTAATGAAATTAATAGGCAGCAGCTTTAAAACAAACAAAAGGAAGTATTTCTTCACACAGTTCACAATCAAGCTGTGGAACTTGTTGCCAGAGGATGTTGTGAAGGCCAAAAGTATAACTGGATTCAGAGAAGAACTAGAGAAGTCCATCAATGACTATTAGCCAAGATGGTTAGGAATGCAACCCCATGCTCTTAGTGTCCCCATGCCCCTAACTGTCAGATGCTGGGACTGGATGACAGGGAATGGCTCACTGAATGATTACCTGTTCTGTTTATTCCCTTGGAAGCATCTGGCATTGGCCACTGTCAGAAGACAGGATACTGGGCTAGGTGAATCACTGGTCTGACCCAGTATGGCCATTCTGATATTTTTACACTAGTCTTAGAGGAGAATCAGCCAGCATATCTCCAGATTTCACCCTTCTGATGCTCTCCACTAAGCTAAGACTTCAGTCTTGACTCCAGTCATCTTATTTCACTATTGCAACCTCCTCCCTTCCAGCTTCCCCCATCTTCCAACCCTGCAGCTTGACCAGAATGCCACTGTCAAGATCATCTTCCTCTTGCCAGATGCATCACTGGTTTTCTCACTCCTTTTACTGCTAATAGTTAGTTTCTCCTTTTCAATTTTTTACCAGCCTTTATCTCTTGTTTCCTTCAGTATACCCTTCCCACTTCCTCATGTTTGCCCCAGCTTTTTTCCTGAGCTGAGCGGTCCGATTTGCCCATTCTGTACCTTCTTTCATGCTTTCCTTTATGCCTGAACCATTTTTTATTAAGATATGACAAGCCCCCTCTTTTCCTCTTTTATAATGCTCCTGAAACACAACCAGCATTGGGAAGTATTCCACCTCTAATGTCCACACTCTGCGGGACTGGGTCTCTTCCAGTTTGTGAGATGCTGCAGCCTCTTGTGCCAGTTAGGTGGAGGTTTCCAAAACCACCTAGGCGATCTGGACACCCAATACCCATTAAAATTAATGGCAATTAGGCAATCAAACCATCTAGATGACTTTGAAAATCTCAGGCTTAGTCTGCAAGTTCCTCCAGGGAGAGTTTATTAGCTTCATCTGGGTCACTGGCATGGGCAGAGCACCACCAGTGCTCTCTATGAGAACCAACTGATTTATCCTAGTAGAGCAGACATGAATAAATGCAGTGCACACCTAAGGGGACAGAGGTCATACTAAAATATCACACGAATAGTAATAAATATAAATGCATCTATTTAACACTCGGGTTTGGGCTGTGGAACCACTATCTAGTTTCTTAGTTTGCTCCTCTTTGCATCTTTGCCCATAGTGTACGGTGGCAAATGTTTTGTCTCCTCCCTGTTCCCGGCTGAACATGCCTCTGCTCCAGCCAGTTCCTCTTTAGAACATGCTTCTTGTTCCATAAAAGAAGAAGAAAAAGAAAATGTGGAAAATAAAGCGACAAACACTCTGAACAAAAATCAAGAATTAACCAGACAAATTTTAAACTTCACCGCTTGGTTTCTTTCCTTTCTCCTGCATTCAGTTCCACTGGCGGATGCTATTTCTATTTGGTCTCTGACTCATTGTGTGACCATGGGTGAGTCACTTAACCCCTCAATACCTCAGTTTCCCCCTCTATAAGATAGAGATAATGGCACTGACTTACCTTTGAGATCTGTGAATAAGTGCTGTGCATACTGAAAGTGCTCATTTATACATTGCCTTATTTATATCTGATTCTCTTTGAGGCAAGGATCCTATTATTGTTCTATAACTCTTCCATAATGTGCCCAGTGCACTGCTGGCACTAATTATTATGGTTGCCATCTTCCAAGGTTTTTCTAGGGGGACAAACTCATTGTGTCAGGGCATTGTAACATCTGTGCATCTTAACAACACGCTCATGCTTTGATTCAGTCTTATCATTTTGCAAAGTGGTGATGCCACTCTGGCCTGGGAAGATATTTTAGGACACACTAATGTCCTTCATGTCTGGCTTTACATCTGACAGACCTGTCAAAATGCTAAGAGTCACCCTGCTTTCAGTTCTGAGTGAATCCCATTGTCAGATATAGGCCAGTGCTTCTCTCTTTACTAAAGCAACTGTTGGTGATTCCAGGCCACCTGGACTTACGCTCTCAAGCCATAATACACTAAGCTACACTCCAGGACTTTCACTGTGTGGTAATGGAGTCCATATAGGACATTATTACTCAGCAATCTTGTGCTCTGTAGATTTGCACCTTGCCTGGCTGAGCAGTAACTCACAATGCAGAGAAGCCCTTAGATTTACTGTGACCTGGGAGATGTCTCCCTGGGTGATGAGAGCTGTTGTGCAGTCACTGTCTAGAATCACAAGAGTAGAAGCAGTATCTGGTTTTCATGTTTAGTATCACTAGAAGCATTGAGGTGACGGAATATAGGCAGCTCAGTCTTCTTCCTAAATTTAGCCTTTTCAACTGGCGTTCCTTCCAGAACCCTATTGCCTGGCTTGTATTAAATACTAGCAGTATGGAACAGGGCCCATAGAAGGAGATTTGAGCAATCTGAGATTACACCACAAAGGGACTAAAAAGAAGTAAATTAAAAAGTAGAATCCTTTATTCCCATTTGACTTGCTTCCACCCCTCAGAGCTCATCCAAACCGCTTTGAGGTTTGCTGCTTACTAAAGGAACCTTATTGGATGTCAGAGATGAGGAATAATAAGATTAAGCAAAAACTTTCCTCGCTTAACTAGTAAGAAAAACTTTTATAACCATAAAATCAATTAGTACACAGAGATGTGGTGAAATCTTCACAGGAAATGTTCAAGTCAAGACTTGAGCATCAGCCACTCCAGAAGGGTTAGGGATATTGGAGAACTGCCACACCATGTGGGGTAGAGACTATGACCCTTTAAGGACTTCATGACTTTATAGTGCTCCCTTCTAGATCAAAGTGATGGCAGAGGATACAATGCTGCTTACCTCACTCAGCGTTTTTGTTTCTGTTACCCTACAGTCTCCTCTGCTCTGCCCTGCCCTGCCCTGACTACTTTTCATATCCTATTCCCAGCTCCATTGCAGGAAGGGGACCGAGAACTTTAGCAGATGTCCTTCGAGCTGGATGGCTAGTGGGTCTGGATGTATAAATGATACTTTATAAATCTTAACATTGTCTGTCTCTCATACATGTCCTTATCAAACCACAAAAATATATTGTAGACATGGATGAGCATATATCTGCTCTAGCTCAGCAATGTCTTCTCCAAATAATTGATGTGCCTTGACTTTGAACAAAGGGAATTCTGACTGAGGCAGGTTTGTGCAAAGTTTGGGGGAAAACAAAACAAAAAACTTACTTTTTGGAGCTGCTGTTTTAATAGCTGGGGAAATCCTGCCCACGTCATTCCAGAGACCTAAGGCTTTGGATTTCAATTTCAAAATCTTGGCACAAAATCTGAAGTAACAGAATTAAATTCTCTCTGCTGTTTCTCCTCTGCTTTTTGGCCAATTCAGGAACTTTGGGTTTTTTGGGTGTGTTTGAAGACTGGTGCCCATTTATGGTGAATAGAGAGCAGGGGTGGGTGTCGGGTGTCCACTTGAGCAATGGGAAGACATTGTAGTTGTTGGATGATCAAACGCCGGGGGCAGAGGTGCTTGCAGCTGGCACAGAAGACAAAGCTCAGACTTACTCGGCCCACTGAGCTGTTGAGAAAATGCTGACTGTAGAAGGGGCTTAGACATTCAAGCATGTAGTAACATGGAGGTGTATATGCTACGTTCAGTTACAGAAAAAGATCCCAGAGAGTCCTAGGCTGGATCAGAAAGGTGTATAATAAATAAGAAAAGGGTTTTAGACCATTATACAAGGCATGGATTATGTGACACCTTATCTCCATAGGGATGTACTTTTCTGGAGGTGGCCACATTACACCTATTAAACTGATCACAGGCATGGAGGGACTTGGCTAGGAATGAACAGCTTTCAGTAGCCAGGGTCCAAAAGCCACTAAGTAAAAAATGAACTTCCTTACTCAATATCTCTGCTCCATGTGTGTATTTTAGCCATACCTGCTGAATGCATTACATTAGCATGTTTTAGTCCTATTCTCCCTGTATAGCCAAAATACCTTTAGAAGACTGAGCAGGATTGCATTCTCCCTAGTGCATAAGCAGCACAATTGTCAACTGAATTCTGATTGTGGGGCTTTTGTTTAGTGTTGGTGATGTGAGAGGCAGAAGCTGGACAACGTAGTTATCTTCCATGTGGAATTTGCAGCTTTGAGAGAAGAATCATTTTTGGATTTACAAGCGGAGCACACGTGACCTGGAATCAGTGAGAAAGGATACATATAGAATGACACAAGTCACTTATGACACTAATCAGTTTTTAAGGGGACCTCTGCAGCGTGAGTTCAAATGGAGTTGAGCCTAATGAGGCTGCAGGGGGCATTTTGGCACCAAAACACATTAACTGTGTTTTGTTTTAATTCTTCCCTGCCTCATAATAACATCTCTTGGTACTTCCAAACCCACTGGTGATATCCCAGAATCCATCATTCTGCATCATAAATACCGGATGCCATGACAGTGATGTGCTCTGGGATATTGCCTGCAAAGCAGGAAGATTTAATAAAGATTAGCTTGAAGATATTTGAGTGCAAAATGCTTCTGTAGCTTGTTTAGTGGGGAACATCAGCATGGAAATCTGGGTTTAACTCCACTTCCACTTTAGCTCTGCAGCTCACCTCTGAGCTCTAAAGAGTTTGCAGCTGAGTGACCACAGGGGCTCTTCCTGTTGTGTACAAATACATAAAAGAAGCTCATAAAGACTTGAGCAAAAATCTGCCTTATGTCAACTAAACAGAACCCAAGGAACAAATGGAAACCAAAACACCTCCAAGGTCTAGGTGCAATGATACGCTTCCAGAGGTGGCTCTCCCCAGAGGGTAGTTAATGTTTGGGATTCTCTATCCCCTGAGGCACTGGCAGAATCCACTGTGCTAGACTCAAGAAAAGAATGGAAAATTACATGGATGCCACTGGTATAAATGGGCCAAGATGCATTAACCGTGGAGATTCTGTCTTGCACATACAGAGTTAAACTGACTGGAAGATCTGGGCTAGGGAAAGTCCTCTTACTGCTGCCATATGGATCATATTGACTGGGACTTTAATGGGAAAGGGTGGCAGGGATTTGCTTTCCTCCAAAGCACTAGGCAGGGATTCTCCATCAGGATCAAGTGGACATTTTATTAATTAGTTTTCTTGGAATGCCCCAAATTGTAATGAATGTGGACAGGTAGACATGGCCCCTCCTCTGAAGCACTTACACTCTAGCAGAGATGTGACACATCAAAGGCAGTCTGACTCTGCCCGACATTCATTCACAAGGAGCTAATGTGGGAGCTGGAAAGTAATTAATGTTGTTAGTCTCCTCTCACCTCACCCCTTGTGTTTCAGACATTGCTGAATGAGCTAGACCGAAGCATGGGGCGCTATCGGGATGAGGTGAATCTCAAAACAGCCATCATGTCCTTTATCAATGCTGTTCTGAATGCTGGCGCAGGCGAGGTGAGTCACCGTCCTGGAAATTCCATGTACAACAGAGCTGTTGCTACTGAATTATTTGCTTTGGAAATGGCTATTAGACCAAGGCGTGAGTCTTTACAGTGTATTAAGTGGGTTAAATTCTTGGAAAAGGTGCTCGACTGGTCTTATCAATCCTAACTTAAAACATCGTCCTCATTCTTTGCTTGTAAATCCCATTGAAGCCCTTCCTGAGCAGAGACACCCCTTCCCCTCCCCCCCCCCCCGAAATACACCAGTGTGTATGGTGGTTTTGTGAGGTTCATAGATGAGATCTTGAATGAAGCCTCCAAAATTCTTTTTGCTTGTGACCCAGGCTTGGAAGTGACCTGCTCTTGGATCATAGAGAAAATGCCAGTTGCTTTGCTCTTCCTCTGTCCCTTGCTGAGCAACTTGTAGAGCATTGTTAGGTCTCTGAGGGCTCCCTTCTCAGAAGGATACATGGAGCTGATGGTAGTTATACGAGGACTTTGGTTTTGAAGGGGGAACCGCAGGATACACAGTCACCCGAGAATGACACAGTGACTGAAGGCCCGGTTTGAACTTTTTTTTCTGATGGAAGGGCAGGATTGAGAGAAATTCTGAGTGAGACCAGGGGAAGTGAGCCTATCTGTAAACGTTTAAACGCAGGAGAGGTGATATTCAAAGTAGGAATTTACCTTTAAGTGAATCTATCCAAAATCTTTTGGAGTCTGATGAGTTGGGTTTTTTTACCCCACTTCTGTAAGGACAATTTGGAATTCCGATTGCACCTGCGATATGAGTTTCTGATGCTGGGAATTCAACCTGTTATTGACAAGCTAAGAGGACATGAAAATGCAACATTAGACAGGTGAGTCGTGCTGTTTGACAATAGATACTCCATTATGGAGCAGTAGTAGCTGTTCCAGAAATAAGGTTTCCAACTGAGTTTCCATTCAAGCTTGCTGTTGGGTCTCTCTAAAAGACACGCATGCACACACAGCATCCTCAGAATGGGCAAATTGGTTATGGAGGCAACATGAAAATTTTTGGACAAAGAGTTCCGGAACTGTGCTTCTAAGATGTAGATGATCACCAGTAAAAACAAGCAGAAAATGCCACCACCCCACAACCCTGATAGGAAAGAACAAGACCACAGTTCAATAAATACATCAAATCAACATCTACACAGGGCTAATGTTCTGGTTCTTGAAGTCATATTTTAAAAGTTAAGGTATTAAAGAGGCGCTCCAGTGTGGTACATCTGCTTTGGTGACTTTAAGTTCTGTAGCTCGCTGCATTGACTGAGGCAGCTTAAATTAAACTCTTCAGAAATCTACAAGCCAAAATAAACTTTTTAGAACTAGGTGATTTGACTGAGATACCTGAGGATCTTGAGGAACCTGTAGAAGTTTATCAGATTATAAAGTGAGGCAATGCGGAACACAAACCTTGGGAGGTATGGCATGTGGTGTTGTGTTGTGGAGCAAATTCTCTCCTGTGGTCCACCTATGCATGGAGAGGGAATGCCCCCACTGCTGTGCTACTTCCCATTCCTCTCCCCCATTACCCTAGTTCAAACCACTCCCTGAGGACAGGGTTAGTCTGGAGGTACCAGGTGGCTTGGAGAGAGGCAGCAGTTTCTGCTGGAATTACATGGATTGGAAGACTGCCAGATCAGGCCCCTAATTTGCAAGACGCAGGCTGTCCCATCAAAACTGGAGATTCCTTCAAACCTCAGTATGGCTGGGAATACTGTGAGTGAGATTTCTACTCAAGGATCAAACCATGACATGCCGCAACCTGACACTTTGTATAAATACCTGGTTAAATCCAATTGCCTCTCATGAAGGATAGCAAAGGAGCCTCAAGTCTTTGACTCAGAATATGGAAGTATGATGCTGGAATTCTCCTTTTACACACATACCCCATTGTATTAGCACTACTGGGCCAGATTGTGCTCTTATGCTGGTCACAAGCTGGCCAAATGGCTGAAGTCAACGGTGTTACTCTGGATTGACACCATTGTATGTGAAATGAGAATCTGGCCCACTAGAATAGTGATGATTTGTTATCCAGTAACCAAGGATGTTCAACAGGAAGTCAGTGTTGCTGCTGCATCTCACAAGTTACAATGGAGCAAGGTTAGACAAAGAGAGCATGGAGCCCTGGGGGCTAGTGCAATTTGAGGACCCCAAGCACTATGACAAAATCCCTTGTGTTTAATGGAATACTTGAAATTCTCTGTGCTACATGTCATATACAGAATGAGATTATTCCAGCAGTCTGGCAAGCAAGCAGGGCACATGGATTTCCCCCTTATGCAGTGAGTGATATGTCAGTGAAGATACAGCATGTCATATGCCTATTGTGACAAAGTTCCTGCTCTACCTTGGTGGGTCTTGCGCTTATTGGCAGATTTGCTTGCCTTGGAGCTTCACGGTAGCCCTCAGCTTGGCTGTTTTTCTGAACCTACAGTCCAGGTTGACTCCTCTTGTGTTTGACCAGGAGTTGGGAGGATTTGGGGGGAACCTGGGCCTGCCCTCTACTCCGGGTTCCAGCCCAGGGCCCTGTGGAATGCAGCTATCTAGAGAGCCTCCTGGAACAGCCGTGCAACCAGCTACAACTCCCTGGGCTATTCCTCATGGCCTTCTCCCAACACCTTCTTTATCCTCACCATAGGACCTTCCTCCTGGTGTCTGATAATGCTTGTACACCTCAGTCCTCCAACAGTCCGTGTTCTCGCCCCCAGCTCCTCACATGCACACCACAAACTGAAGTGAGCTCCTTTTTAAAACCCAGGTGCCCTGATTAGCCTGCCTTAATTGATTCTAGCATCTTCTTGATTGGCTGCAGGTGTTCTAATCAGCCTGTCTTGTCTCCAGAAGGTTCCTGATTGTTCTGGAACCTTCCCTGTTACCTTACCCAGGGAAAATGGACCTACTTAGCCTGGGGCTAATATATCTGCCTTCTGTTACTCTCCTATAACCATCTGGCCTGACCCTGTCACACTATTTTATTTTAATTTTTAAGCTCTAAAAGCAACAATCACCTTGACATAGAGACTTAAATGGGGATTATCAACTTGTTGAACCCCAGGCAGTCCACTCTTCCCAGCTTGTCATTAAGCCCCATTAAATACCCTGTCCTCTGAGCATGACAGAGTAAATATTCCAAGGTGTCTGGACAGTCCCATCATTTGGGGGGTTGCCTCATCAAACCTCCATTATCGCAGCCCTCTGTCAGGGAATGGAGTGCCTCTTCTCCCCTGCCACAGCTTTGGTCCAGGTGCGAGTTGTGCCATGTGAGTTGGTTGGACTTGTTTTCCTCTTTTCTAGGCACTTAGATTTCTTTGAGATGGTGAGAAATGAGGATGATCTGGAACTTGCCAAGCGGTTTGATGTGGTGAGTTGCCTATGTGGGAGCTAGAGTTGCCAGAGGCTGAATATCTGCTTTGGCTGCTGAATGCAAAAGCCTGCAACTTTCCCAAACAGTCAGCAGGGAACAGCCATGGCTGCTAAAGGGATGATGAATGCTCTTTGCTGTTTCTCATGTACAGAATGGGGATAGTACACGTGAACAATGAAAACATTAAACACTGCCATGACTCCTGCCAAAGGGCTTGGACAAAAGCATTTTCCTCTCTGCATTGTGCAGAGTTTTCAGGGACGGAAGAGGGCTGGAGTGGTGGGAACTCATTCTCAGTAGTCCTGGGCCTGAACCAAAATTCTGGATCCAAATATGCCCTCGCTTTGAGAGAGTTCAGCTCTGGGCGTAGCTCAGACCCATCTCCGAGTTTTCCAATAACAAAACCCAGGGTACGTTTCTGAAGGCTGTCACCTGGGAGGTTGTGGAGACAGGGTGGCATTTTAGAGGAGATGGGGAGGGGTAGGGCCACAAATGTTGTAGGGAGGGGAAGAGTAGATGGAGCAAGGTCAGAGGTATGTCGTCCCACCTTTCCAGCCTCCCCACCCTTTTGGGAACTGTTCCTTACTGCCACTGCAACCAGGTGTGGCAGTGCAGATCCCAAATGCCCAGCTGACTCCCTATCTGCCAGCCCCCTTCTCACTGAAGCCCCTCTGCTGGGTCATCGCAAAGGGATTCCTGCCTTTTGCAGTCTGCCTATCTCTCTTGTTGAACAGTTTTCACTCCTGGATCCATCTTCCACTCTGTATGTTTCTCTTCCCCTCTCTCTCATGTTATTTCTCTGTCTACTCCAGATTCACATTGATACAAAAAGTGCCTCTCAGATGTTCGAGATGATCAAGAAGAGATTGAAGCACACGGACGCCTATCCCTATTTGCTATCAGTCCTTCAGCATTGCTTGCAGATGCCTTGTGAGTACATCCCTGCTTCCTGGGGCAGAGGGGAGTGGGAAGCCTTGATATAAGAAAGGGACAATAGATCACAGGAGGAAATGCACTTTCTCTCTGATACAGCAAAGACTTGTTCAGACATTGTGGGTGAAGGAGCTAGGATTTGACACTGACCCCAACCAGTGGATTTTGGAAGCTAACAAATGGCATCTTAACTCTCTGCACTTTCAAACAAAATTAAGAAGTTGGGGGCCTCCCAGCTTGTCACAAACTAAGCTTTTTTTTGGGGGGGGGGGGGGTTAAATTAAAAGTTTCAAAGGAGAGAGATAGAGCTCTTGTGCTCTGGGTCTGGGAACTCCCAGGCGTGGGTGCCATTTTGAATTTTATCACAACTCAATAAAGAATTTAAAAAAAAATCAAATAAAACCTTTGTTGCCCATTGATGGGAAATCTCCCAATAAGCATGTCTTTGGGCTGCTGTCTCATGGCAATACATCAGGCTCTCAGACCCTAACCAGAAAACCAAATCAGCATTTTCTTTTTGAAGGGTATGATATCAATGGGTTCTTAAAGTTATTTGATTAAATAATCAATTGGTAATTACTGATTGATGCTTTCAAAGGGTAATGGCCAGGAAAGAGCCTTTAGCAAGATCATTATGCAACTGTTTAACCTAGCTCTTTTAGGAAAGAGTCCTGGGGAGTGGTTTTAGTAAATTTCACCCAGGCTTGAGCAGTGAGACTGAGAAGCTTAGCAAGGAAGGTGAGGGTAACCCTCCTGATGTCTTACCAAGAGGCTACATGCAGAGCACTATTGGGCACCTGCTGGATTTAAAAGTACAGTCACCCACCTAGCAGTTGTATGACAGTCAATTCTTTAATGTGGTACAAGACAGCACATATGCTTTGGGGCTCAGGGTGAGCCCAGAATGTGCTACCAGAGGAGGGCTAAACTTGATAGGAATGTTGTCGGGTCAGAGGCACAGTTCAGCAGTTTTGAAGTATTTAATAAAAACTTATGGGTATTTAAAGGGCCAGACTTTGAAATCCATTGGGCCAATCTGCAGTGCATTTCCTGCTGTTGTGTGTACACTGTGTGTATTCCTATCCAAGATGGGTCCTGGCTCCTTCAATGCATACCAGAGGGATCAGGGTTTTTTTTGTTTTGTTTTTTTAACACATTGGTAACTTTTTTTTATAGCTTATGTGCACAAAGTTTTGTTTAATTGAATTACAGATAACTGAGCATGCAAATTGTGAATATAAATATTTGTAAAATGCCTGGTCACTATGGTATCTAGATACTCCCCTCCCGCCACACAAAAATCCTCCCCCAGCAAGTAGCAAAGTCACAACTCTGACCTATGGAGACACCTCTGTAGGTGCATTTCTGCACACACTTACCTGATCTGCAGTAGAAATATGCAAAAAGAACAGGAGTACTTGTGGCACCTTAGAGTAACAAATTTATAGTTTGTCTCTAAGGTGCCACAAGTACTCCTGTTCTGTTCTTTTTGTGGTTACAGACTAACACGGCTGCTACTCTGAAACCTGTCAGTAGAAATATGGAATTTGAATGTGCAAATTAGGTGTATGATTGTGCATGCACTTTTCACACTGGTCTGATTTGATAGGATTTTACACCCTTGTTGCTCAAGTGCAAATGACAATACAAGGCGCAAGATCGTGCAGAACCAGGACCGATGTTCTATAATTTACCTGCAATGTGGCATGCCTTCCCCATCCCCAACCGTTTTGTTAAGATGGGTAAAAAGAAAGCAAGGAACATTGGCCTGTTGTCTGTGGAATACAGGGATTCCAAGCACCTTCGGATATTAATATCAACCCTTGTACATTGGTGTTTCTCCTGCAGATAAGCGGAATGGGGGACATTTCCAGCAGTGGCAGCTGTTAGACCGCATACTACAACAAATCGTTCTTCAGGATGAGAGAGGGGATGATCCAGATATAGCTCCACTGGACAACTTCAATGTCAAGAACATCATTAAGATGTAAATTGTGTTAATTATTCTTACTTAATTCTGTTATCCAGTACTTTAGGTGTAAATGCCACTTAAACAAAATACCAGGTCCCTGCACTGAGGATCTTACATCTAGATTATATTTTATTGTAATCTGTTATAAATTTTCTAGTTAATTGCTTTCCAAATTGTAGCCTAATCTGTTCCTTATTTTCCAGGGTATGTTTTACTTTCCTGTGCTCTTTGAGTTCTGTTAGCCTTAGAGCTGGTGGAAAATCAAGGAAGAAAAGTCATGAAAAGTTAACAAAATTGTTTTTTCTTTTTTTCAAAGTGTTGATGAAAGTTTCATTGACGTTTTATGAAACTTGACCTGCTCTACTTAGATCTTCTTCATCAATGGCTTTGGGTTAATTCAGGAAGATTTCAAATAACATAAAGTAAATCAGCAGCCAAATAGCATAAATAACTTTTATCTCTCCATAAAATATCTGCTCCCTCCCTCAACCGCACGTGGTTTTGGCCAGTGGTTCTCCAGTTACTTCATTCTGTGAGCTGCTTCATGTGAGAGGTGGTCACATGAGCCATCCCTCCTCCCAACTCTTCTCCCGTGCACCCATTCCTTGTGCTGCACTATACGTTCCAATGCCAAACCGTTTGATTGTGCAGCCCACCAGCATGACCTCTGGGGACCGCCCACAGCCCATGAGCTGTAGGTGGAAAAACTCTGGTATAGAACTAAAGTGCTTTGCAATACTTTGAGCATAAACTCCTATATAGAACTACATTCTATTCCATTAAAAATTATACAGTGTCTTCTGTGAGCCAGAGCTAATTTCTCATTAGCTGTTTTGAAAAATATATGCTGTAGTTGACTTCCTTCTCTCCATCCCAACATGGGACCTCATTGTAGACCTTGCGTCTGGTCTTTTTTCATAGTTGCTCCTTCTGTTGCATATCTAATCACTCCTTCTCCTGAGTGTTTTCTTTCACTAGTAAGAAATGGCCATAGCAGTTTGAGGTATTGGCATTGTCTGGCAGTTGATACATTATCTAAAATGTAGCCAGCCTCTCTTCTCTGAGTTGTAGGTGGCCTTTTTATTGCACTTTTGCAGTTGTGTTTTTGTTTTTTGGAGAGTCAGGATAATTTGTGACCAGCTGTAGTAATAATTTAGCCATGAGGGCTGTGATAAAAGTAAATGTCATGCTGCCAGGACATCCACTTACCACAAAAGGGATCAAGAAGGATTTTCTCTCCCCCCACCCCCTCATGTATAGCATTAAACAATAATGAAGGCACATTAAGGGCCAATTATATCATCATCTGTAGCATCAGGTATTGTCTACTGTGGGTAGCAGGATACTGAACTAGATAGACCACTGATCTGACCCAGCATGGAAATACTACAATTCAGCAAGTTGTCTTTTCCAGTCATTGTTCATTGTGGCCCACAGGGCTGGATGGCTCAGAATAGACCATAAATAATCTGGTTTCATCTTTCAGGCTGGTGAATGAGAATGAAGTGAAACAGTGGAGGGATCAGGCGGAGAAATTCAGAAAAGGTACATGGTCTCTCTCTGTTTGAAGAACTGAGGGAGATGTCCTGATTTAACCACACAATGATAGACTGTAGAGATGGAGATGACCTTTTTGATCCTCCAGTCCATATCCCCATGGGACAATGCTTGTTTGGTCCTAGTAGTATATTTCCCAATGCCTTCTCTAGTCTAGTTTTTAAATGGCTCAAGTGATTATTCGACAGCTGAAGAAGCCTCTGTCAAGTAATATATACTGAAAATCAGTCTACGTATTCCTTGGCCCAGTTTCATCTCGTTGCTCCTGGTTATAACCCCCTCACCCCCACCAGTTTGCATTATTTATCTCAATCTAGCTCACATCTCCTTAGAGAGCTTTCATGGGTTTTGCTTAATCAGTCATGCTTCCTCATTCTCTCTGTAGAACACGCAGAGCTGTTGAGCAGACTGGAAAAGAAGGAAAGAGAATGTGAGATAAAGACCCAAGAGAAAGATGAAATGATGAAGACATTGAACAAGATGAAGGACAAGCTACAGAAAGAATCCTTGGAACTGCGCCAGACCCGGGACCAAATGACAGACCTGGTAGCTCAGTTCAATGAGTTCTCGGTATGAGGTTGAGACTTTTCTTCTCATCCTTTAACCCTCAGAAGCAAAAGAATAATGAGCAAAGGCACAATAACGATGAACTGTCTCTCCCCCCCTCCCCCCCCGCCCCCATACCAAGGGAGTCTGAGTATATAGCTACAAAGGTGGAGGCTTAGGATAGGTCTGCGCTGCAATCAGAAGTCTGATTGCAGCATGGATAGACATACCTGTGCTAGCTTTACCCATGCTAGCATGGCTAAAAATAGCAATGAAGACATGGCTTCAGCATAGGTTGTACAAGCACACTGAGACTCTTGGGTGCGTACTTGCATTGCTAGCCTGTGCTGATGCCCATGCTGCTGCATCTCCACAGCTATTTGTTGCTGTTCTAGCTTAATTAAAACTAGCACCGATATGCCAGCCCATGTTGCAATCACACCTCTGATTGCAGCATAAAGGCTGCATAGGCCTGCATTATGGACCAGGGTATGTGCCCTGGTAAAATATGCAGGGATCAGTGCCCACAGGTCTATAGATCGTCTGTCCCATTCTTTCTTTGTAATTGCCCTCTTCATTTAACCATGCACAAAAAGCCAAGGGGTATGTGTCCCTTCCCACAATGCGGCAGATGTCCATAATTTGTGTTGAAACCCCGAAATGGAGCATGTTTGCCCCTCACCCCCAGAGATGGCTGGAGAAAGGCAAACGTCATCAGTTACACAGGTATAGGAAATGGAGGTGACACATACTCCTTGTGGTGCCCCTGGAGGGACTGCAGCTGCTTCTGCACTCTGCAGGCCTAACTTTTCCAGCAGCTACCTCCTGCTTGGTGCAGCGCCTTTCTCACTCCTAGCATGCCTCAGCCTCCAGGAGCCCAAATGCAGCCCTTAGAAGCGAGTCACCATGGATAGGGGCTTCTCTCCTGTCTTTGTGTTAGTGGGGTTAGTTGGCATGTATTCAGTATTTCAAAAATCATGCATCAGCCCCTCAAAATTCATGAGATCAGAAGAAAAATAGATTTTGCCTTTTTTCTTTTTTTTACTGGCTCTGTATTTTGAGCATTTTAAGGGTCACATTTTCAAGCTCTTTTCTGTTACCACAAGGGCTAGAAATTTACTCTTTGACTTTCAAATGAAAGTTGAGATTCTCCCTTATCACAAAACTCTGCAATCTGGGGCCTTAAGAAAAACACCAAATATTGTGAGAGAGAATCATATCAGTTGGCACCATGGAGTTATTGTACATTTTAAACATCCTCTGCTTATTCTTTTGTTCTCCAGCAAGGAGGTGGCATTTCCTTCCCACTCCCTCCTCCACCCCCTCCTGGTGGCCCATTAGCTTTGCCCTCCTCTCTGATGATGGAGTGTTTGCCCCCGCTGCCACCCCCACTCCCATTCTCCAGCAGCCCCCCTCCACCTGCTCCGCCACCTCCACCGGGAGGGCCACCTCCCCCACCTGGAGCCCCTCCTTTCTTCAGCCTGGGGATGATGCCCCCTCCCACAACCACCTTCAGCAGCAGTGGGACCAGCCTGAGGAAGAAATCTATCCCACAGCCTTCCCACCCACTGAAATCCTTCAACTGGGCCAAACTGAACGAGGTAAGACACCGCGGCATCCTTAACAGCAGCCCCATCCTTCCTAGTCAGGCATTACCGCAGGTTGGCTAGTGTCAGTGGGGAGACGTTCAGGGTGTCTGAAGTTGATGCCTTAGTGTGTCTCTTCAGACCAAGGTTGTTGCCCTAAGGGAGGGCATTGTATTCTCTTCCACAAGGTTTCATGGCTACCCTGGAACCCTGTGGGTTTGAACCATGTATATTCCCAGCAGGCCCTAGTGTAGGGCTTCAGCAATGAACCTCATCCCAATGGACTGCATTATCATGACCAAGGCACAGCCTAGACTTTCCTGCATCAGATCCAGGTGTATCTATAACTAGGAGAGCAGCCACAGTGGCTCTTATGACATAAACCAGAACCAGGTGTCCCCTTGGCTAACGCATAGAGCTAGCCCCTTCCTACAGACTCCCATCAGGGAACAAGAGCATCCCTATTGTGTGACCAGCTAGCATGTTGGGAGCAGAGCATAGGGCAGATGTTGCAGAGTTGACTTCTAAATTAGCCTACATTACTCTGTCAGGGGCAGCCTCTCAGAGGGAACAGTGGCCCGTCACTGTCATCACTCACATCATCATGGCCATATGTGGACTCACCTCTGCCCCTCTCACAGTTAGACTCGCAGCTTATTGCCTTTACTCTCCATCTTAGTAGGAGCATTCCTAAGAGACGGGGCAGTGAGAAACGGAAAAGAATTCAAACTGACTGTTGCACAGCTCACTCCTTTTCTGCCACCCCCTGCAGCCACTCCCACCCCTCTGCTTCTCCCCCTCCTGCTGGATTTTTTTTTCTTCCCTTCTCTTTTGGGTGTTTTTTTTCCACAGATTAAAAAAAGTGTCTGTGTTGAATTTGGATAGCTGCCTAGAAACCCACGTTCTTTTTTAGACTGAAACTCACCCGGGGCCCAACTCAGGCATTCGGAATGAGTGTCTGGGGACCTCTGGAATGCCACAAGAATTCACTCTCTCCTCTTTTCTTTAAAATAAAACTAAGTGAAATATTTGCTGCACCGTCTGTGCTTGTCTGTCAGGACCACGTGGGGGTGTGGGAGAGAATGTAAGAGTGGGGATTTATTTTCCTTTTTAGAACATGGGGCTTAATGCGATGAAGAAAAGAAATAACAATACATGTATTTTTTTTTTAAAGCGAGAGGCACAGGTGTTTCTGTTTAGTGCACAGTAACCATAGGCTTATCCTGCCCTCTGGTTAGGAGTGGAGGCAGCTGTGCTAATAAAATTGAAGGGCTGGGTGGTGAGGTGGGTAAAAGATGCTATTTTGGGGAATGTGGAATGGTTTGGGGAGGTGCAGGGGGCAGGATGTTCCTATGGGAGCATTTGTCAGTGTTCATGTTTCGACTTAGTGAGCTCTCTGTAAATCCCAGAGATTGTGATGCTGTCAATTGGAGGGTAGCTGAGACAGTTGTTTTCTGTGATGAAATGTGCCCCATAACTTGATGCTCCTCACTACAAGGGAGAAGGGACATGTTTGAGCCATCTCCCTCAGAGCTGGTAGGTTCCCCAAACCGCTACTGGGCACTTCCTCTCTGCTCATTGCTGTGGGGAGTAACTTATGGATTTTAATCCTACCCTCAGAACCCAAAGTCAAGCCAGACCAAGGCTAGTTTAATGGGATCATCTTTAGTTTTATTTATTTGTTGGCATTTTTATGGTGCTCATCCCTGCAGTCTCTAAGTACCCCACAAATACTAATTTATTAAGCCTCACAACCAATCCACCTTGTAGGAGGTGGTATCTCTATTTTACAAATGGGGAAGCTGGAGCATAGAAATGTTTATTATTATTTGTATCACAATAGCACCTAGATTCCCCAGTCAAGATCCAGGGCCCATTATGCTAGCTACTCTACTCCATCTATTGTGCATTATGAAACTACTGAGCTGTTTTCTATCTCTTGTTATCTAAGCACTTGGCAATAATTATCACATCCCACAATTCTCATGGGCATTCCGGGAAAGGGAATTCACCCAGCGCTCAGCTGGAAGATGTTTGTGCTTTGAGGAAACTGCACCAGCTTACGAACAATGACTCATTAATTCACCCTGAGACACACAACCTCTATTAGCTTTGTTCTGAATTGATGACTGGTGTCAAAGACACTTTGATACCATAGACTGAGCTCCCGTTAATGCCTTCCACACTGCAGCTCCATTCCAGTACTACAATACTGTTTGTTGGAAGCTACTGGTTTTAAAAAGGATGGGGAAGAGACACTAAGCATTGCAGTGTGGCCATTGTGAACTCCCAGGAAGATTTCCTTCTTTGCTCCGAGACTGAAAATGGGGGTTGCTTCCCCCACCAGATCTTTCCATCCTGGGTTTTACACAAGGCCTATGGCATGCTGGGACTGGATATTTGCTATTCGTTCAAATCCACATCTGGAGCCAAGCTTTCAGGGTGTTTAGATCTGGTCCATTTTTTTGAACTGTCTGTCTCTTATCTCTGTATCTTCATAAGTACTAGTATATTAATTTGAAGCTACCAGAGTAACTGGTTTACTTGCCTACATCTGTTCCTGTTCTCTGCTGGCCAGATACTATCAAATGGACTTGCCCAATTAGGAGTCCTCCAACTTCCAGTAGTGGCTCTACCAAATGAGCTGAAAGGGAGTCTCTCTGTAGTCAAACCCAGCGGGAGCTGTGCTGAGATTGCCTCATCAGGAAGGCTTTTGTTCTGCGTATACCACAACATCTCCTGTGTGAAAAGAGCCGTGCAAATAACTTCCCACATAGAGTGGGGAAAAAAAATCACATAGCGACCAAAAGAATTGTTCACCTGAGGTTGAATTTTTCCACAAAAACATGAAACTGTTGCTGCTGTGAAAATGACAAATTTCCACTTGTGGTGGATTCGTGACAACATGGTGGATTTCCTTGTGAAAAGTTGTAGTTGCTGATGGAAAATGGCAAAAATATACTTCTCTACAGGTTATTAATATGGATGGAAAAACCAGTACTTTTGCACAGATATTCTCAGGGTAGAATCTTTGAGTGTTCTGCTTTGATGGGGACACTGTAATTTCTTGGAGAGCTCTGTTCCATGGGGTACTCATGGAGGTACTACTGAAATCAGTGGAGATTCTTCCTTCCTACAGAAAGTGACACACAGGGTGCTGAGACCTTCTTCAGTAGACAGCTCCTTGAACCAGTATGAATGCCATGGCCAAAAGAGTGATCCCCAAATGGGTCCCAGAGTGAGGGGATCCTGCCACTTGGGACTGGCCCTTTTAAAGGGGGATGGGTCTCCACCCGTGACACAGCTAGCTCTCCTCCCCAGGAGGGGAAAATGAAGGTCATGTGACCTGAGTGTCATGTAACTCAACCTGACCTAGCCAAGTGGAGAAAGGGGAAGTGTTGCCAGCAGATGGCTGCAGAAAGGTTGAGAGAGCCAGAGGAAAGGACAAGGCAGGCCGTGGTCTGTGAAAGACCCTAGATAAGCAGGCATTGGGGGGAGTGGCGCTTCAGGAAAGAGCAGGCGGCAACTCAGACAAGCCCAGGAGGGAAAGATGGAAAGGAAGGAGCTAGGGAAGGGCTGAAAACCAAGCTGAGAGGGTGGGCAGAAAAATTAGAGGAGAGAAGACAGACCCCCTTGGGAAGGAGCCATGGACTAGTTTGAGACTGCGGTGCAAAGGCTTTGTGTGTTGTCCAATTTCAAAAACAAACAAAGGAACTCTATTTCCCGGGAAAGGGAGGACTTGTGTTAAGGCTTTAGCCTGAGGCCCAGGTTACAACAGCAAGCCCCTCTGGCATCTGCTGAAGCAGGCTGAAAATGAGAAACTGAGACAGGGCTGCTGCAGAGCCACCCCAGGCCATGAGACAGCACTGTGGAGGTTGCCACCCTGTTACAGAACTACATGGGGAGATAGGGTTGCATCATCTCGCCCTGAAAATGTTCACTGTTGTCTCAGGTGGTTCTTTTTCTCAGATTTTGCTTTGCAATGAAACAGGGCAAAGTAGCTGTTAATCAAAACCATGCCTCCCTTCCAAAAAAAAAAAAACCCAAAACCTGAAGCTACATTTTGCTCAAAATAGGTTTGTTTACATGGGTAAAGAGATCCATTATTAAGAGGGGAAAAATCCATTTTTCACCACGTTTTCAAGCTTGCAATGAAATGTGGAAAAAAAAATCAAATTTCAAGCAGTTTCACCTTTCGGTTGTGAATAGTTTGCATGCATCTAGTGGTTGCCTGTCCTAAAATTCACTGGACATTCACAGTTTTCACAGGTTTTTCTTGACTTGTAGGAGAACTATAGAGTCCTGAATGTGTCTGGAGCCTCCCAAAGCGAAATCATGGCTCACTCATACTGTGAAGTTATGTTGATGCATGATGGAGTCTGATGACTTGGAAACAGCTGGCAGCCATAACGGAGGACAAAGCTGTATGGACCACCTGCCCTGTGGAGCCCCTTGCTTTGTCATCTTCGTAACCCTCTGGGCAAGCAGCAGACTGTGCTTCATTTCAAACACACAAGTGCGGAAATGAAGTGACTGCAGGAAGGTTATAAATATAATACACGAAAAGTCCATGTCAGTAGAGCAAATGCTTTATTATGACTCATCCTGACTAATCCCATGTTTCTCCAACTACCCCACTTCCCACCATTTCTTAGCTAATCACTAGGGGATCCTGGGAAATGTAGTTCCTGGGTTTAGTTTCTCAGTGTGGGCCAAGACTTGTGCAAAGCAGAGAAACCACAGAGCTTGGCAGGCTTGTAACAATTTAAAAAAAAAAAAGTAAAGAATTTTTTATTTTTAAATTGCTAGTTAGGGACCATAAATATTTTTATGGAGCTGAGGGAATCATTTATCATAGCAACCACACTATGTAAGTCTGTTTCTCTTAAAATGCTCAGTCTCTCTGGCCAATGACAAGAAGCTATCAGCCAAGCAGCAAGAGCACAGCAGAAGAAATAGTCTAGCAGCCCTCTGCAGCTTTTCAAGGGTCAGTCTCAACACAAGAATGGAAGGGAGAGCCACTCCGTGTGTGCACTCAGTGTTCTGCTGTTCTGCCCCCACCTCTCTGCAGAATGGCTTTCCTCAACTGCTCTGTGGTATACTTTTTCAACACTTAAGCTGGGCTGTCTGGGATTGAAGTTCTTTTGTTCATGACACACAGACTGTCCCAGCCTTGGATGTGTCTTTATAGGTTCATGTAGTATAAAACCAAGAGATGGGCAAACCAGCTTGGATAAGCCCAGACCTGGTATGAATGTCTTCTGAAATCAGAAGAAGTAGGGGTAACTTTCTGTTTTGCTTTTTTATTTTTTTTCTGGGGAAGCAGGTGACTGGGGTGATGCTCCCTTTGTAGTTCTTTTTCCCAGGCAGATCAGAAATCCACTGAGAATTGCCTCCCTCCCATGATCCTTCTAGCCACAAGGAAAAAGTCACAAAACTATTGGTGAGCCTGTTAGATTCTGGGTTCTACTCCATACAGGAAGGTTTCAAGGGCTGTGATGACCCTCACCCACAGTGCTTTTCCTCCCTCTGTTTATGCATCAAGAGAGGAAGGGTGTTTGTTTTGCTTTGCACCTTCTCACCTTGTTAGGAATTTCCTCCAGACACTTCAGTGCCTGCTCTCCCCCCCCCCCCCCCCCGCTTTTTTTTGGTCCCCACATCAGCTGTTTTTCCTGCTTCCTTGAGCCTTGTGGCTTACAACATTTCTCTTATTCCTCTAAAGAGTGTGAATGGGAAGTGGAACCTGTTCCTATAATGACATGTTAACACACTTTGCTGCATGGGTGAACCTTAGGTACTTCAGAGTTAGAGCCTGTTGGGGGCAGTTTCATTGGCTTTCCTTACTTCCTGTACACAAGACGCCCTTGCTGGGCTGTTCTGCAGCGCCTTCACCTCCAAGACTTCCCCCAGTCCCTTTTATATTTCTATCTTTCTATGTAGTCTGATCTTTTTTCACGTCAACAGGGTGCTATTGCACTCACATTGCCCTGGAGGGACAACATTTGGGGAGGAGAAGGTATTTCAGTCTCCAGGGGCTGTTCAGTCCATGGTGCCTCTCTTGTGACTGCAAGAAACAACAAAATCCTTTTCCTAGCTTAGAATGGCAGCTGGCCTTAAAATTCAAAGGCTTTCAAAATCTCCCTTGTTCCAGTGCCAGTGGAGAGCATAAAGAACGAGGAGTACTTGTGGCATCTTAGAGACTAACAAATTTATTTGAGCATAAGCTTTTGTGGGATAAAATCCACTTCATCGGATGCATTCAGTGGAAAATACAGTAGGAAGATATCTACACACATACACACAACATGAAAAAATGGGTGTTGCCATACCCACTATAACAAGAGTGATCAATTAAGGTGAGCTATTATCAGCAGGAGAAAAAACCTTTTGTAGTGATAATCAGGATGGCCCATTTCCAACAGTTGACAAGAAGGTGTGAGTAACAGTGGTGTGGGGGAAATAGCACGGGGAAATAGTTTTACTTTGTGTAATGACCCATCAACTTCCAGTCTTTATTCAAGCCTAATTTAATGGTGTCCAGTTTGCAAATTAATTCCAATTCAGCGGTGTCTGGTTGGAGTCTGATTTTGAAGGGTTTTTTTTGTTGTAATATTGCGACTTTTAGGTCTGTAATCGAGTGACCAGGGAGATTGAAGTGTTCTCTGACTGGGTTTTGAATGTTATAATTCTTGACGTCTGATTTGTGTCCATTTATTCTTTTACGTAGAGACTGTCTGGTTTGGCCAATGTACATGGCAGAGGGGCATTGCTGGCACATGATGGCATATATCACATTGGTAGATGTGCAGGTGAATGAGCCTCTGATAGTGTGGCTGATGTGATTAGGCCCTATGATGGTGTCCCTTGAATAGATATGTGGGCACAGTTGGCAACGGGCTTTGTTGCAAGGATAGTTCCTGGGTTAGTGTTTTTGGTGTGTGGTTGCTGGTAAGTATTTGCTTCAGGTTGGGGGTCTGACTGTAAGCAAGGACTGGCCTGTTTCCCAAGATCTGAGAGTGAGGGATCGTAGAGCATGTAGTTGTGAGAAGGCTTCTGCCCCCCCCCGCCCCCCAGCCGTGTTGGTGACTCCCTCTTTCATGCTAACCACCTACCGGACAGGGGAAGTCTGCCATACGTTGAGCTGCCTTCACCATTGTGACTGTCAGTGCTGTGGTTTGAGAGGTTGGGATACAGATCACATCTGTTTGAGAGCTGTGGGTATCTTCTGGTGAGGACAGGGGAGCCCATCCAATAGGAGATGATTTGCCTTTAAAGATTGTGAGAGAGTCACTTGGAGGGAAAACCTTGAAGACTCCTTGATACCGTTCAGGGTGTATTCCACACCCACTTAAGGTTTGCAGCAAGGTCTTGTGAAATCTGCAGCTGGAGAGAATTTTGTCTGGGATTTCCCACACATTAGAGTCCTTGCTACATTTCCTTCTTATGATGACAACCCCTGTTACAACATGACCATGTTCATCTGCAGCAATTGCCATTATTGGAAGGAAATGTCCCCATGGGATCTTCAGTGGTATCTGCGATGATGTATTCTAGTTTTGGAAAGTGGCATTTTTAAAGGGGGATTGATGTAATGCAAATTTCAAAATGCCCAGGTTAAAAAAACCAGCCCCATTAAGCTGTATTAATGTTTCTCTTTGGACTAGAAAACTCTCCGACGTCTTCCAGAAACAAAACATTTCCCCAAAATGACAGCAGCATCCTGTGCTGTGCCAAGTCAATACAATAGCTGGGTCTGCCTTGCTGGAATTGGGTGTGCTTAGCTACAGATTTTCACTGTGATTTGTCTCCTGAACATATGATTTTCTCTTTGGATTGTAGGAGAAGATCCATGGCACAATCTGGCATGAAATTGATGACTTAAAGGCTTTCAGGGTGCTGGATCTGGAGGATTTTGAAAAAATGTTCTCTGCTTATCAAAGACACCAGGTAAGGGAGGGCCTCTTTTCCCCCAGCATTGCAGGTCTTGAGTTTTCTGAGACTCTGGATCAGGATGGGACACATTAGTGACTGGACCCTTCACTGGCACTAGTGGGGATGCGGGGAAACCAATAGGGGCCTACTTCTGCTTGAGAGTTTGGTGCTCCCTAGAAAAGCACAAGAGTGGGGAGGTGGGTGGGGAACTATTGGCCAAAGTACAGCATGCTGTTGCCTTGATATTTAATCCAAATGTGTAGCCCTTGGATACTACAGATCCCAGCAGGTAATGCTCTGATTTTGATCTGAGCAGCAGCTAGCTTCTGTAAAGCTCTTGAACTTTGTATTCAGTGTTCCTAATCTCTTTCTATCTTTTTTTCCTCCTTATTCCTCCAGGGTAAAACTCTGGGCAGCTACAGAGTATTGAGCTATGTGACCAGAATTAGCTGTGTTTTGCTTTCTCTTTTTTCCAAACAACATATTGGCCAAACTGGCTGAGTTACAGAATCTGTCCAAGTTACAGATTATGACACTAACATCATACTTTAACAGCAGCCATTTATTAGAAGGTCTTTTTTCCCTTCCTCCTATTCTTGGAAAGCGAGTCACCTGCAATCTGTCTGCTTCCCAGGAATGAGATTCAGCAGGAATGGGACTGTACTTCTACCTCCTTCCCTCCCCCAGATTTCTCTAGCGTTTGGAATGTGTTCAGGGAAACTTCCTTGCAACACTGTAGAATCAGGCCATTGCTCCTGAGTATGAAGACACACACAGAGAAATGATAGCTAGAAGCTATTTTGATGCTTAAACATTGCCCCCTATAGTGCTGCAGAATTACCAAGTAAGACTTAGCTGGCTTTGTTCTCTCACTCTTCTCTCGTCTGTTTAATTCTTCATCCAGTGCTAAACATATAAATTATATTAAAATTATAAACATACTAAAATAACTTGCATAGTCTGATTTAATGGCACAAACCTAAGGACTTTAGTCCAGGCTTCCCTTTCCATCTTTAGCCGGCACCACTGAGTCTACACTAGGTATCAGACTTCTATTATTAGGCAAACTGGTTCCAGTGAAAGAACTAACCTGGGTATCATATCTCCAGTCATCATAAAAGCAGTTTTAGCAGAACTCTTCCAATTTGCTAACCCAAAGATGTCTAGATGAGCATCCCAACTTGGAAGCTTTTGAGGTTCCAGTATATGATGGGAATGTTGCACTTTGATCCTCATTCTGACCCTGCAAATACCTTGATATTTCAGTGGGGTTGCTAGGATTACTGATTTCAGAGTGGTGGTCGTGTTAATCTGTATCAACAAAAAGAACAAGGGTTACTTGTGGCACCTTAGAGACTAACAAATTTATTTGAGCATAAGCTTTCGTGGGCTAAAGACCGACCAGAACTGTCCTAATTTTGGGATGTTCAGAATAGGCAGATTTGCATGAGAAAAGACCCTCAAAATATCCTCCTGAGGTATTTACTCCGCAATAAGAATCCAATTTACTAAGACTAAAGTACATGAAATTCATTCCTTGTCCATGGCTGGCTTTAGGCATTTGCAATAACCACAGCTGTGAGGGGAACCCTGAATCAGTGCCGAAATAGGCAGTTGCCATCTGTACGTGTTAGCAGCCATAACAGCAGCAAGACACCATCACAATGCAGTGGTGTTGCATCAACACATGACATCAAGATGTAAACATTGGAGCTTCATCACTAGGAAAGACCTTCCAAAGTCTTGCCTCCTTTGGGCCCCAGAATCTAAAGCCAAGGCTGTCCTTGTCTGCCAACTCTTAGTTAGAAACATAATATTTATGGCTGCATTACCAACCACTGAAAAGCAGTTTGGCCTGTTCAACCATAATCCAACCTGACCCTAACCCCTTCCCACTGGAATGGAGCCATCCTCTGAGAATGACCTCCAGGAGTCTCAAAATGGTCCTTTTGAACCTTATAAAAATACTATAGTACTTTATAACAGCCCCAGACACTGCAGTATCACTGATGTAAGATATACTAGTGTAGAATACCATAGTATGTTTTTGTACTAAAGGTTATTGACTGTATTCCAGCTTTGGCTTCAGTTTTACACATTTTTTCTTTAAATATTCCTTTGTTTCTTTAAATAATATTTCCTCTTTCATCTACATGCATCCCAATACAAACTGGATTCCAATTAATAAGTCCTCACCTTTTTTTTTTTTTTAAAGCCAAGCAACCAAAGTTCCTCATGAATTAAAATCTGATCAGAACTTTTCCAGTTGATTCACACTTGGTCTTTTCTTCCTTTTTATTGTTGGAAATACTCCACTCTGGCCAACTATGTGTTTACTCTTGACTTTTCATGAGTTCATGACTTTTAAACTTCATCCAAATATCTGTGAAGAAAAATGTCAAAGTAGATCTCTGCTCTTTTGCATTTGAAAGAGAAAGTGAGCCTGTAAATAAGTCATTTCTTTCTTTTGCTGCTATTAACATGGTCTTAATATGTTTTTCCAGTTTCATTTGTTAAACTGCTTCATTTTTAAAGACGAAAGGATCTGTTCTCCTCTCCCTTGGCCCGTGTATCTCCTGCTGGTGCTGTGGGCAGAAGCAGTGTTGTGTCCAGTGAATGAGCATTGGACTGAGAGGCAGGTCTCTTGGACTCCTCTCCTGGACTCTACCACTGACTGTTTGTATGATGTTGACTAAATCACTTGAGCTCTCTGTGATTTAGTTTGCCTGTCTATAAAATGGGGACAATACCAAATGCAGAAGGGTGTCATGAGCCTTAATTATTTAGTGTTTGTAAAATGCCTTGAGATGCTTGGATGGAAGTTGCTCTAGAAGCACAATGAGTTATGATTAATAATGAGGAGCTATGTACATGCATAAGGAGAGGAGAACAGAGCCTGGAGTGTTAACCTTGGCAGCTCTTTGGATAAGGACTGTGGCCTAGATTTTCAAAGGTATCGAGGTGTTGCTCCACTCAGCATTGCAAGCTCAAGTACCATTGACTTTCCATGAGCAGGGCAGTGCTTAAATACCTTTTCACAATCTAGGCCTATGTTATTTGCAAATAATTTTATTCTCTTAGAAAACTGTGTGTGGCTAAAATCTGCCTCTTTGTTAAACTTGGTATCTTTATCTCCGTGGCTAATGTTTGGCATGTTTCCTTCTCTGTTATTTGCGGCTGCTGCCTGCATAGGACCTGCTAACTAACCCCTCCTCCTGTAAGCAGGTGAGTACCACTGTCTGCCTCCTAAAAAACAAACTATTGGCTTGCAAGATTCTCCTGTGGCATGCAGACCAAAGGCAACAGAGAGCACCATGCAAATAAGGGGCCCTGTGCTCATCTAATGCTCGATTTTTTTTCAACAGCTCCTGCCTGGGTGGGGAGGAGGTACAAGGAGCTCCCCTTCTTGCATTTATCTGGGGTGGGAGGAAGCTGAACACAAGCATCATCCTTTCACTCAACTGTATAAAATGTGGAGGTCTCGGTCTGATTTCTATGGACAGGTGACCGCATCATGGAAACCCCATCCAGTGCAGCTTGCCCTCATTGGTCCCCTTCTTGACCGTTTTTAGCAGAGAGCCCAAGGAACAAATGGGACCCAGAATATGAACTCCTTCTCAACCCTAGCAATGCTTTCTGCAGTTCAGTGTGTGACACACCACGGTAGGGCACTGTGGGGAAAGTTTACACTGACCTGCCCGCACCTGCTTTGGAGATTACTTCAGTCTCCAGGCCTATCACTTCAGGTCCCCTTCACCAGCCACAAAAGAGTCAATAAAGAAAGGCTTCTGTCTGTGGGGCAGGAAGATGATGCTGAAGCTTGAGTTGGGAAGGAGGTTTAAGGTCATTTGACAGTGACCCTTCAGGGCAATTGAGAAGGTAGATGAGAGAGGGGTCTGGTTCAGTCCACCTTATTTGGGAGTCTCATAGTCCTCAAAGACCAGGAGGAGAGACAGAATTGTGTGCGAGTGAGGTGAAGAAGTTCAGGCTCCCTTGTCTACTCATCGCACTACGGCCACCTTAAATAAAATCAGAGTAGAGAACACTTCAGAGGAAGGCATAGCTTTCAAAAATGGTTTTGTTCTGCATTTCAGGCCCCACTGTCCTATAGTGAGTCCTGGTCACCAAGTCCCTTCCCAGAAAGTCCTATAAGAACCTTGGCCACCAGGGGAAGCGGATATATGGTTGTGGTCAGCTCATTATTTTTCAGCATGTTAAGGGACAACAAGGGTTAAGGTTGTGTGGTAGAAACAACTCCACAAGGCAAGTTTCTTAGGTTGGGATTTTCACAAGAGCATAAGGGAAATACTCCTGATGGGAGCCTTATCCTTATGGCTGTCTGGAAAATAGGCACATCAGTTATTTCTCTGCTATGTGAGAGTACTAACTAGGGCCTTTAAGTAGTTTGGAGATGAAAAGTTTTAAAGAGGTCTGTTCTAGACATGCCTGTGCAGAGTTTCCATTAGCCGTATTCAGAGTCATACAAGCCCTTTGAGAGGAGAACAGACTCACTAAGCATCTTTGTGTCTCAAGTCCTGGTTAATTCGCCATTACTAGTGGACAATGACAACTGCAGGGTGCTGGTTGCAGCTCTCTTATCCTCAGCTGCCCTGCGAAGCTAGAGCTGCAGGGAAGGGCTACTCTGCTGCTGGCATAAGCTCCCTAACAGACCTGACTCCAGTGGAGGATCAGGGCTAGTGCTAACCTGCTCCAGCATGCCCCTTCCTGCCCCTGACTCAACCCTTTCCTTTTCCTTACGCTGGGGTCTGGAGGGCAGCGGACATCAGAGATGGTTATGCTGCCTCTGCCAGTGTCATACCTGTAGAGATTTCCCCAAGGGGGAATTCTCCCGGGTCAGTTTCTGGCCTCGGTGGGCTGGAGAATCTGGCTCTGAGACAGCACGGGGCATGCTCCTGCTGAACATCCACTGGGCATTGGTTCCCATTTTTATGTGGCGAGTACAGCTGAGTGACTCCAGGGAATTCCGCTCATCATGTCGTTTCTGTGTGTTTCTTGGCATCCCTCTCTCAATGAGAATTTGGCAGGCCTGTGTTCCAATGGTGAATTCAATAGTTAAGAGACAATATAAGGACTCTTATCCAACTGGGATGCAACCTTTCCACACTGCTGGGCAACCTCTACTGCAGGCACTTCCTCCTGGAGGCTGTTCAGGCTTCTGAATAGACCTGTGTTCCTGGGGATATACACACGCAACTGCACTGCACCATAATGCACCCGGTTCTGCTCTCATATTAATGTTACACCAATGTAATACTGTTGATAGTTACTCCTGATTTATGATGGAGTGAGATCAGAATCAGGTCCAATGCCTGAAAGTTAGGATGATCCTGCACAGCTAATGATGATCAGCATTTGTTTGACTAGTGAATTGGGGGGGGGGGAAATCTGTCTGAGTCCCTCCTCCTTTAGAAATTGATTTCTGGCACTTCCTATCTCCTATTCTGCCTCCTGGATTAATCTCCCCACAAGTTCAGCGCTAGTGGGTTAGGCTGGGCTGTTGCCCAATATACTTGGTTTATTCTGTGGGTGTTGGCTAGAGAGAAGAGGAAGCAAAAACAGGGCATTGATTATTTTTTCTGTCTGGTTACTTGCAGAAAGAGATGGGCTCAACTGAGGACCTATACTTGTCCACACGGAAGGTTAAAGAGCTTTCTGTTATTGATGGCCGAAGGGCTCAGAATTGCGTCATTCTCCTCTCCAAGTAAGTATAGTAGCTATGAACTCACGGTGTATAGCATGGTTCATGTGCGTAGAGGCAAAGAGAGATCCAACACAGACACCCAAATACTCACTGAGATCAACCGTGGACACCTGCACATGCACGCAGATGTATCCACACCCAGATGAGATGAGTGTCTGCCTATGTGGAATTGCATCCACTCCCGGAGGCCCCAATGCATTTACAGGTTTGCAAACACCTGGCAATCCAAAACACAGGCACTCCACAGATCTATATCGAAACACAGGCAAGTAGATAGACTCTCAACTGCCATAAACGCACACAAACAAGTGTATGTGGGGAATGCGGCCACTGTGCAGTCAACAGTACGTGGGCTGTCCCAGAACGGTGCACACTGTGTGCCGTATGTGTCATTTGGCAGCAGTTTTTCTGTTACATTCTTCTTTGCATATTGCTCTGAGAAACCCTTTGGGAGCACACCAGACACCTGAAGGATGCTGGCAGATCCAATATATCTATCTTCAGCCTCTCTTCCCCCGCATCCTCCCCCCGGCCTTTTTTTTTTTTTTTTTTTTTAATTGCCTTTGTGGGGAAGGCAGCGAATGTGAGAGACACTCAGGAATAAGTGTTTGTTACTTGTGCCTTTAGCTGTTAAGGGCCAGCAGGTGCTTTTGCATCCTCCATATCCTCCTGCAATGACCTTTGTGTCCTCATATGCTGTGTATCTGGGCTATATGCACACCTTGCATGTCCTTTGCCAACCATTCTAGACTAGGCTGCAGGTCTGTTGCTAAACAGGTCTGGCTCAGCACTAAGCTCTGCACAAGGAGACTCCCCTTGCTACGAGAGAGGAGAGGAGCGTCAACAACTGGGGTGGAGACAACTTTTGGGGCAGCACTCAGAAAAAATCATTCCATTGCTCAGCAGGAAGTGCAGGTTAATAAGTGTGAGATTCCCCCCCCACCCCGAAAGCTAACCATTAAAAGCAAAGCTGCAGCTAGCAGAAATGGAGCCCGTTCTTTCCATTGCTTGATGAAACCCACTGAGGTTCTCATTATGCTTCTTAGGTGACATTAGTCGGCCTGTCAGCAAGACACTCTCTGCCCCCCCATTCCCAGTGAAGGGGGTTGGTTTACAGTTTTCTGTCTGCAATAGTTGCCTGTGCACGTCATTGGTAGCTGGCGGGGGGTTGTTTAGGGTTGTTTAGGATTTTCATTCCATTGGACAGATCTGCTGATGTATCTGGGTCCCAGATTAGTTCTCTTAAGCACGTGGAATGTATCTTATAGCGATGGGGAAGGATCCCAAGGTGAGAGCCTGTTACTTGGGTTGTCGACAAGAGATTTGGGTTGTTTGCGCATCTTTCTTTTTCACACGCTTAAGTTCACTGTAACCTGGTTAAAGGCACCAGGGTGAAGCTCCAGGGACTGAATCTGTGTTTCTGTCCAAAGAACAAGGACAGCTTGGGCGCTAGCTTTCCCCCCATCCCTTGTTCTGCTCTGCTCATGTACCTCACACCTGACCTGGGGGAATTCTCTGAAAGAGTGAGAACAGAGGTCATTCTCCAGGCCTTGTCGTCTTCTCTTCCCCAACTGCTAGCAAATGGGCCTTAGGGAATGGTTCTGAGATGTGGACACTTGTATTCTAGGAATTAGGCTGAGAGCCATCAGCTCATTTCACATGGTCCACCAAACTGTCCTCAAATGAGCATGATTTTGAGTAGCTACTGATTCAGTTTGGATTCAAACTGGGGACCTGTTCCCCATTAACAACATCTCGAGATAAGTGGTGCCCACAGCAAAAGACATTCTGAGCCCCTTGTCTTAATAGAGAGGCCAAGGACTGAATGGGTCATGGAGAATGAACTCTCATTTCTTTCTTTGAGGAGGTCAGATTTGAACCTAGTAGATAGAGCAGTAGCAGGGGAAGCTTGCGGTGTGTTCTGTGCAACTAGGAAATACCCATCTCCAGAGCTATCAACCCAGCATTTTCCATGTGCATTAAATAGCCTAGAAAATAAAAATTTTATAACGGACAATGGGTGCTTTCTCTGAGTAAAGGCGGAGTAAGGACCTAACAATGTTCCCCCCCCAAAAGTTATTTTATTTAGAATTCACAGCTCCATAGTCTCCTCCCAACCTCACCGTACCCACTTAAAACAAAAGAAGCAAAAATCTTTGGGCAAGAGGTTCCTTTAAATTCATGCCTTTCTGCTCCTCGGGCTATAGTCAGATTTACTTCCAAGTGCAGCATGTGGCTTTTTCAGGTTGATTGCAGACAATAATTAAAAGGGATTTTATCGTGCCTTTGCTGTTTCCTTCCTTCCCCGGCTTCTTTATCCTTCCTTCCCAGCCTCCACCAAGCCTTTGAAAATGAAATTCTCCAGTCAGGGAAGGGGATCGGCATTCATGAGCATGTTGCTTTCCCTGCCCTCTTTGCAATGCATCTTATGCACACGCAGGCACGCGCAATCAGTGTTTTTGGTTTAAAAAAAAAAAATGCTCAGCAAACAGAGTGCATTGGTGCAATCCTAAAATCCAAAGCTGCAGCTCCGACTCTCAGGTTGCTGCAGTGCTTTCCAACAGCTGTTTCCAATTGCCTGTAGCTGTGCATACATCCCTGTAGTTTATTCCCCCTTTGTTTACACTAAACTGTCGTGTCCTTTAAAGTAAAATAGCTGTATGAGGTTTTTTCCACTACTCGAATTATTTTGTTTTACTAACACTGTGTTAGAAAGGATCAGGCAGAGCTCATATTTCATAGGGCCCAACAAGCCAAACCCTAGCGGGAGTGGGAAATAGCACTCACTCACACACAGCCCCCTCTCACACACACACACCCCTCTCACACACACCCTCACACTTCTCTCTCTCATATTTAACAAGACTATGGCAGAAGGGATTAACTGGGATAAATTAAAAGGACGAAAATTGGAATGCTAGTTGATTTCCGTTGACATGGAAATTAGTTGGTAAATGTCCTTCAGTGTCACCTTCCTTCTTGTCCTCTTCCTCGTGAGAACTTTTTTTTCCAGGCCATTTACTATCACTGAAACGTTGGTGTTTTTTCCAGTGCAGTGGGTGCAAGTCTCATGTTGTGGAGCCTGATGAGTCTAGATCCAAGCTCTAGTCCCTGTCAGATAGCTATAAGCCAACTGTAAAGGGCTCAGATAAGCATCCAAAATGCTGCTCTGAATGTTTCACAAGGTCAGTTTCTCGCATAGTGCTTCCAGTACGTCCCGTTTGAGCCAGGTCACAGGACCAACTCTCTCTGGTGTGTCCCGGCTCCCACCAGGTCCAAGGACAGCCTCTTCCAGGGTGTTTCTGACATGCACCAGTTTCTGCCACATCAGAAATCAGCCTCCCTCATGATATTCCAATATCCCCAGTTTCCACCAGGTCAGAAGTCTCTGGTCAGACTTCTGTGGCCTGGAACTGCTCGACTGTCCCTCTGGACCTCATCAACTCTCCACCTCTTTTCAGCTCTCAGCTGGAAATTTCTCGGCTCTTTTTTTGCCTATACCTTTTCTCTCTGTCTGTTCCTAGCGTCAGATTCCCTGCTTTTAATATGGTGTCCTTGCACAAGTCCGTGCAGTGTTTGTCCTGTGTAGGCAGGCGTCTTATATTATTTATCTCTGTGACTCAGTATGGACATGGGCAGTTAGTATGAAAAACGTTATTTGCAATAAGGGAGCGTTGTACTGAAAGCATGTACTTGTGTGCCACTCATCAGCTGCCCTAGCTCAGGCCTTGGCAAAGACACTTCCATAGGGACTATTGCATGCAAATGGGCCATTCATGCCTGTTGCTCCTGCGCAGGAATTGGTCAGCAGTGCCCATCCCCAGAGAACAGGAACAATGATGAGTGTGACAGAAGTGCCATAGATAAAGACACACCCAGGTGTAACTGAGGTGAACTGCAGATGTTTGGACTCGGGCTGGAGGCCAGGCTCTAAAAACCCTGTGAGGGGAGGTGGGTCTCTGAGCCCGAGTTCCAGCCCAACCCAAACATCTACCCTGCAAATTTTAGTGCCACAGCCTGTGCCCTGCAAGCCCAAGTCAGCAGTTCCAGCCCACCTATGGCCATGCAGCGCATCTTCTATTGCAGTGTAGACATACTCTCGGGTTGGGTATCACATCCGCCTGCCACATGGTACTGCCTTCTCAGCACTTCCAACCCCTTCAGTCCAGACATTGAGAGGACTGGGTATGGAACCGCTGCCCCCAGAGCACTCCTAGCCCCTCCCCTCTGCCATGGCAACTGCATCACCCAGCAGTGATAGTATCATCTCTCGTCACCTCCGGCAGGCTGTGCTGGCAGCTGGGAGAGAAGGTGGCTCTTGAAGGTTGTGTTGTCACTCCCTGCTGGGAGAAGGAGTAGCAAGACTAGCTCAGCCCCTCTGCATGCTCCACTTGAGATCGGCCTGAGTGTGAAAGGGAGCCAAAAGTTTTCTCCTTGTCCCTCCTATCACAGGGTAGTGAGCATGTCTCTTCTTGAGTAGGGAACCAGTGGGGTGACCATCTTCCTGGAAGGAAGTAATAGCTCATTGGAGCCCAGTTATAGAGGAGTGACACTTCTCTGTAAGCAAAGTACAGTGAAGGCATTTAGGAATTTCTCTCCATGTAACTGGGAAGATTAGTCTGCACCCAGAAGTTGGCCTAACTGGCCTAACAAAAGATATGACGATAAACCGGTGCAGCTGTATGTGTGTGGACACTCATACGCAGGCTTATGCCAGTGCATCAATTTAGCTTACTCCTGTGTATTACAGGGATAGCTCAGGGGATCAGTCATGGGATGTGGCCATCAGTTCAATCCAGCCTGGTTCGGCAGTGAATAGCAGGCACTATTATCGAATGGCTGTTGTGAGGGAGGGGGAGTCATTCCATTTTCTTTAAGACAAATAGCCGCATCCCAAAAACATACCATGTGCCAGCCTTGGCTGGTAGTTTCAGTAAAGGCCAGGATCAGATAGGCCATCGAGCATGAGCTTCCTTCTTACCCTACAGCCATCTCTCTAGGTCAGGATTCAATGGGGCATGTGAGAATGTGTGTGTGGAGGCGGAGTTCAGTGCTGCTATACCTTTCCTGTGAGTGAAAAAAGCTTGTCAGTCTCCAGGGCTGCCAATCCCAGTTCCTGTCACAAGAACCACAAGAATCCTTTCTGAAAAGGTAAACTATCTTGGTCAAAGATGAGAGATTTCTTTTCCCAGGGAGAGAGGAAGAGTGGGAATGACATCCTCTTGGTAGGAAAAGTTAACGTACTTTGAATAACTTCATGGTACCTTGGCAGGAGGTGACTGCACTTCTGTGAAAGATGAGCAAGACCTAACAGTACTTGCCCAGGAGTGGAGCAGTAAACTGAGTTGCTCTTTCCTTTCTGGAGCGAGTTGGCTGATGAATGACGGGTATACTGTGTTGGTCTTGCAGCGGAGGGGGAAGGGGTGACACCAGCTTGAATCAATGGATATCTTTAAGGAAGAAAAATGAGAAAGTGCTGGATGTCTGTAAGGGAGATTGATGCAAAACGATGGCATGTCTCCCGGGCATGTTCTGAGTCAGGCAGACATCTTTCTCTGAGAGGACCAAACAATAAGCCACTTGAAGTCTGCAAGTGAAGCTGGCGTTAAATCAGCCGAGGTGTCCTGGGGAGATTAGTGATGAATTACTCTGCCGAGTCAATAGGGATTATTTATCTGTCCAGAGGGGATGGAGGGAGGGAAGCTATTTGGTAATTGTTCAGCTTTAATGCCACGAGAAGAAGCCACAAGCAGTTGGGTCTCCTTGCTCCACCACCGTGCGGTGGGGGCAGGGGTGTGGAGAGAAGAGGGTGGGATTCCCTCCAGTGCTCTTTAGGTCCTTTTCCATCTGACCAAGGTTGGGGCAGGATTGAATGCAGGTTTAGGCACTGTCCTCACTACAGACAAAGCCTATTCTAGCTGAAGAAGAGGGTGCTGCATTCCCTTTTAAGTCACATGTCACCAGCTGGGTTTGAGGCCAAGATCTCTGTTGTCAGTGAAGATATATGAAGCAGAGAGGACGTGGCTGGAATTACACATGCCATTTGGAGTCTGGAGGACTGTGGCAGTTGGATAAATAATATTTGGCTCTTGAGAGTTGGTAAGAAAGTCACTGATGTTGGAGAATAGCTCTCCAATGCTGAGCTGTAATTTCTTCAGTGTCACTTTTTGGGCCATAATTACACTTCAATTTGGTGTCTCTACCACATGCCAGGGAAACCTCTATTCAGTCTTGAATGGAAAGATTTTATGCATCTGCTTTAGGTTCCTGTTTAATCAGTTCACCTGTTTCTGTTTAAATGCAACACATCTGTTTCACGTTACTGTTGGAGATTTTCAGATCTACTGCAGGGCTGATGAGGAGTTTTGAAAATATAACGAGGATCATTTGATTAACAACCCTTTGGGCCAGTTGTTCAGCTGGCTTCTAACTGTGGGAATCCATGTTTGTGCTGCTGACATTTCAAGAATTACAAGCAGTTACTGCCCTAACAGAAAAATAAACCCCATTTTGATGAGACCCTTCTATCAGATTTAATAGCATCTGTAATAGTCTGGGATGCCTACTTGCAGTCTTCATGACCCCATTACAGGCTTGCAAGTGACCAAGCTCAACTGCCTCCCTGCAGATGATTGGGCAAGCTTTATGGCACTCTCTAATGTGGACTGGGTCAACCAAGCCAGATATTTTCCTGCTCGTAGTTGGGCCCAGCTACATCCAAAAAATCAGTGTTTGTGTAGCTATCTGTCGTTTTGGGGCATTCAAATATTTTTGAACAAAAGATGCATGAAATGATTTTGGTGCTGATGAAAGGTGCTAGGTCAATGGAGTTGGAAACTGAAGTCTTCAGTTAGGTCACAGAATAGATTAGAGTGACCAGCAGCAACATGAGCTTTGCCAATGTACCTCAAACCTGTCTGTTCAGTTTCTGGCCCCTTGTTTAAACTGATGCCAGTTGGACAGGATTGTCTAGGTAATGAATGCTATGTTTTTCCATATCCTCTCGGCCTGAATTTTCTATTCTAGGTCAAGGTGAAAATCAGAGTAAAGACAAAGTTAGGTTTCCATGTGAGAGCATGGTGTGCGGGTCTCCTCTGCAACAGTCTGCAGGATCTCTGCCTCTCAATATGGCACATACCTCCTGCAGAGAGCAGTCTCCTAGAAATATAAAGGTGCAGTCCCAAGAAAAACACAACCATAACATTTATATAGTCACAATCTGCTAGGAAGTAGGCAGAGACCCACCAAATCATTTCACATTCGGCTCTTCAGCCATCAGATTAACGGGTTTTTGATCACTAGCAAGTTCATAAACTCACAGATTTTAAGACCGATTTTGAGAGAAGAAGGGGTCAGACCATTAGATCGTCTAGTCTGAGCTCTAGTTTAATGCAGGCCATAGAATTTCACCCAGTTCCCTCTGTGTTGAGTTGAGCTTGAATCAACCTGGTAACTTAGAAGTAAAATGTTTTTTCCAACCTTTCATTTCCAAGCCTGTTAATCCTCCCATCTCTTCCAACTGTGGCTCAACTGTATGCCTTGTATGGAAATCTAGTTTCCTTACCTTTTGTGCTGGCAGTTGGCCCTGTGCATCATTTCTACTATAGCTTCATTTCTAAAACCAACTGGAAGAATAGTTGGGAACAGCATAGCTGAAGCTAGTTAGGAGGCATAATTTTTGAAAAGCTTTTGAATGTCTGCTGATTCATATTTTAGTTCCCAGCTGTTTGTTATATTCGGCAACATTAAAATGATTTAAATTTCTCAGATTTAGTAATATTTCCTGTCTGTAAAAATAAAACATTTACATTTGCTTTTGCATAGTTCCAAAAATGTGATCCCATCCAAATGGCAATAGCAGCATGAAATGTTACCGTGATGTTTCTCAGCACAGAAGACAAAAATATTCTGCTGCATTCATCAACCCCATGACTCATTTATTTTTGCTTTTCTTTCCCCCTGCTAAATGTTAAGTAATGCATTGATTGGGGAAAGTCCATGGAGACTGAAGTCCTTTCTGCACAAAAGCTTCTCCTTTTCCCCTCGCACCCCTCCTCCTTGCCTTGCCTGTAGGCTTCATCCCTGATGTAGAGATTTTCTTCGGGAGTAAGATGGCAGTTCCCTTTGTGGTCCGTTCCATCTTGGAACAACCAATGAGGATGTCATTGGTCCACTGGATTGTGGACCACCAAACCCATTTCAGACAAGCCTCTGGGAGCCATTAGATGATAACAAGTTTTGATGGCTGCTAGTCTGCATTGGATTTGAACTGGTGACCTAGAGGTGAAAAGACTCTTTGATCAATTCACTGAGCCCTGCTTGTTTTGCTATAACTGATTGCCTAATTAACTGCAGACCTCTAAAGAAGAGGGCAGAGGCTGGAGAGAGGAGGAGGAGGATAATTTTACCACCTTGTCCATCTAGCACAGGAGCTCCTATCTTGAAGTGGCTAGCACTGCTGAGGGGTGCCTAAATTCATGCTATCAATACCCTTCTCAGCTGTGAATGCTGGCAAGGTGAATTTCTCAAGCAAAACCGATACTCTTGTCCAAAACAAACCTATTCCCTGATCAAGAAGGGAAACCTATTCCCTGATCCATTCAGAACCATTACTCAATGGCCTTGGAGATGCTTTAATATTCCCAGAGGTGAAGTTTAAGTTCATAGTTGGATTCAATAGTATGTAGATTCAGGGTGTGAACAGTAAAAGTATTTGAAAAGGAAGGTGTCTGTGATGAGGGAAGATAAAAGGAATTCTGATCTATGAGGAGTTGATTGTTGTTCTCCTCCTGCTTTTGATGTGGCTTCGATTAGCTGAAGAGGAGAAAAAAGTATGATCTGGAAAGTCTTTGTACACCAGAATTGGTTAGATCATCTTAAAGAAGGCGACTGACTTCTTTAGACTAGCAAAGCCGAGGATGGGGGAGAGTCTCATAGGAGGCCCTGTGTTGGAAGCTGTCAGTGTGGCATTTTATGCCTTGTGCTTTCTTGGGGGGCTTTTTATATTCCTCAAATTACTAATGGGGCAGTATTAACACTATTGACAGGTTGAAGCTGTCCAATGATGAAATCAAACGGGCGATCTTGAAGATGGATGAACAAGAAGACCTGGCCAAAGATATGCTGGAGCAGGTGAGAAGAATCACAATTACTTCGTACAATGGTTGGTCTAAGGATAATGGGCCAGTTTCCTCCTCTTGGAGCAGCTCATTGGGCCCATTTAAGACCTAGGATAAGTGGATGCAGCTCAGTCAACTTCACTGGGAATGCCTCCGCTTATAGTAGATCTGAATTTGGCCCTGAGACATAACTGTGCTTGTGTAAAAGAGGAGAATTTTGCCCAATGTGCCAAATGCCTCCGTAGTGTAACTCCACTGATTTTGATGGAGTCACACCTTGAAGAGTTTGGTTTAGTAAGTTTTTTCGATTACGTTATAATTTCCTGATCTAGAGACTGTGGTTGATTTTTTTTATTAGTAGTTTTTCTTTCTCTTAATTTCTACTTCCTCTCTCCTGTTCACCCCTCTTCTCCTCCCCCCCGCTGACTATTCTCCTTTCCTTCATTTCTGGTTTAGTGATTAGAGCAGCAAACTGGGACTCTGGAGACCTTGGTTCTATTACCAGTTCTGCAGTTGGTTCACTCTTTGCCGGAGTGTTCCCGTCTGTGAAATGGGGGGTAATGATGCTTACACGTATTTGGACAGTGCTTAGAGATCCTTGCATTAAAAAGTGCAAAGTATGTATTATTATTATTCTGACCCCTCCATAATAGATGGACCATTTTACAAGCCTGTGCCTGGCTCCCCTGATGTCAGATAGATTCAGCTGCTTTGCGTCTCAATATCAGATTGTTGGTTTCTTTAGATAAAATATTAGAGCAATGATGAAAAGCAGATCCACTGCTTGGTGTTTCTTGCAGGCAATTTGCTCCCCGTGAACGTGGGCCGGGGTGTAAGCATGACAATATTTATAACCAGATTGAAGCACGACTCCCACCAGATATGTCAAAAATCTGTCAAAGTATGAGCTTTTAAGGTCAGCACATGAATAGCAGCCTGTGTCGGGCATACATACAGTGGCTTCGATATTGTTTATTGTTTCTGCAGAGCAGGGCAGGAGAGGAGAGAGATAGTTGGGGCTTTGTGTGGTACTGTAGGGTGAGTGGGATAGATAATCTACACTTGAGGGGCAGATTCTACTCTCATTTACATCAATGTAAATCTGCTGTGGGAATGCAAGGAGTTCTGCTGTCAGTTACACCAGTGTAAATCTAGAAAGAATTCGGTGCTTAGTAGTTACAAATGGGAAAGACTCACTGGAACTAAAAAGTATCTAATGAGGTCAGTGAGGGAGAATAAAGGCAGAACAGCAAGCAGATGTTTTAACATGCTCACTCTTGTAGCCACAGCTGCATTGCTCTGACATTACAGTCACTTGGGGGAATCAGAGCTGCTCTTTCTCACAGTAGCACAACAATTCACTCACTCTCTTGCACGCAGTCTCGCGCTCCATCTCCGTGGGTGTGTCTCTCCCTCTCTCTCTCTCTCTCACTGGATCCCTCATGCTTGTTTTTGATTTGTCTCTGTGGTTCTAGCTGTTGAAGTTTGTTCCTGAGAAGAGTGATATCGACCTGCTGGAGGAACATAAACACGAAATTGACCGCATGGCCCGGGCTGATCGATTCCTTTATGAAATGAGCAGGTCTGTGGGACATATGCTGAGAAAATGCCCTAGGGGCTTCTTGGGAGCTGCTGTAATTGTGATAGAAAATGGATAATGTGGCATTGAATGGAAAACAGTCAAGATATTTATCAGAGGGGTAGCCGTGTTAGTCTGGATCTGTAAAAGCGGCAGAGTCCTGTGGCACCTTATAAACTAACAGACGTATTGGAGCATAAGCTTTCGTGGGTGAATACCCACTTCGTCAGATGCAACATGAAAGCTTATGCTCCAATACGTCTGTTAGTCTATAAGGTGCCACAGGACTCTTTGCCACTAATCAAGATATTGTGGGCCAGATTCTGCACTGAATTACACCCTGGGGCTCCCAGACATCCACAACATGAAGACATTTCAAGTCATTATATAGCATTTCTCAGTGGTAAGAACTCTCCCTGGGCAACATTTAGGGGGAATCTCTGAGTTGACCAGAACATCCAACACTGTTCACGTACACAGATGTTAATATCTGCCTTTCAACAGCTGGATCTCCTGGTTGGGACTCATCACACATTATTTTTCCATAGGTCTGTCACATTTCCCACTCCCCCCACATTGGGATCTGTCCCTTTTCCTATCCCAACCTGACACCTCTCCTGGGTGGGACCCTTTTTCCATTTATCCCATTTGGAGTCCACTATAAAAATGCATCTTTCTGAAAGAGACTGGAAACCTACCAGTTGCCCATGAGATATGGTTAAAGTACAAAGCCTGTGTCCTTATGCTACACTCCTTGGTCTGAGTAATCGCACCTGACACTGACTGACAGGCATTGGGAGCAATAGGCCTTTATATGCTGTCGGCTGCTTCAGTAATCCCACCTCTGGATCAGTTTTGTGTATAAAATGAATTGTGCCTGTGCTGAATCTGTGTTGCTGAACGCTTCCTTCATAGGTAGCCCAAGCTTCATGGTGTCCCTCTGCTTCCCCTCATGTAGGATCGATCACTACCAGCAGCGGCTGCAGGCATTATTCTTTAAGAAGAAGTTCCCAGAGAGGCTGGCAGAATGCAAGCCTAAAGTGGAAGGTACGGCAAAGGCCTCTGCAGGGAGTTGGTGAGGGGCAGGGAACGTCTGAGAGATTTACCCACATGCTGTGTTGTAGAGAGTCAGTCAGTACAAGGCAAGACCACCAGCTAACGTTGTCATTACATGCGAAGGTTCAATAAAGTTGCTACTGCAGAATGTGTCCTAACTGATGCCCTGTAAGTTATCCCGTGCCACAGAGCCACCAATGCTGTGTGCCATTTTTCTAAAGGCAGACTTCCTTCACAGCCCCAACCCCTGTAATTCCCTGTCAGGTGTGGCTGTAACAGCAGATACACACAGTCCCTGGTGCTTTTCTGTAAATGTATTCTTTCTGAGGAGGGGAAGATAGGATTCATTCAGGTGTTTAAACTGTTTGTAGCCCTCCTCCTTGGATATTACAGTGAGCACATGAGCATGTTCCAGTCAGCATTTTCAAATGACATTGCCCCGGTTGAGGCCATGACCAGCCCAGGATTGGATGCTTTGAGACTGGGGATCTCTGGGGCTGTGCTTTGGAATGCTTAGAATCGGGGGATAAATGCCTCCAGAAAGGCTGCTGTGACGTAACCTTGGGTCATCTTTTACTTCTTTTCAAGCCATTCTTCTGGCCTCCAAAGAGCTCACCCGCAGCAAGCGCTTGAAGCAGCTCTTGGAGGTTGTCCTGGCCTTTGGCAATTACATGAACAAGGGCCAAAGGGGAAATGCGTATGGCTTCAAAGTCTCCAGCCTGAACAAAATTGCAGACACCAAATCCAGCATAGACAGGTAGGCTGTAAAGTCCCCAAGGAAATGAAAGCTCCCATGCTGTATCTTGCTTCCTCTGGTGACATACTGTAGAGAATTTCAAATGATGTCTTACCTTTACATTTCAATGGTGCTTTCACTCTGCAGGAACCTGAAGTACTTCAGAAGCTATTAATACAGCACTGCAATTCAGTCACATCTTGGGTGGAACCCATCAACTGTTTAACTGCATACAGCAACGCTACCTGTATTTAATGTTCCACAGCTAATTGAAACTGCTTAATATCCTCTCTTTTGCAAAAAGAGACATGGAATCTTTAGCAGCCACAAGAAGCCAGGGCCACAATTTTACATCTCATCCAAAACGCAGTCCCGCCGACAGTACAGCACTTTCCCTGTCCCCATTCTGGGGCGTAGGTTCTGTATTGACTCAGAGGAAAGAGTGCCACCTACTGAATCAATAACACCCTGCAGCACTTTAGGTTCTCCTTTGCTATCTCCCTTGCAGGTACTTATTAGGCTGTACCCCTCACCGCCCTTTGCTGGGATCTGATGAGACAACAGTTTAAGAGGGAATGGTTTCAGGCTGTCATAGAATGAGTAACTGCAGTAAGAAGTCACATGGAATTAATCCCTATCTTAAAGACATTAAACCAATAAACCTGAACTTTGTTTTAACTACTGCTATGTGCTTCCTGTATACACATTCTGAGGTTACTCATCCCCTATGTAGCTACTGCCTAGATAATTTTTTCCTTTGGCCTGGATGAGTCTGAGTTTCCATATCTGGAATGTCCTCTGCAGATCCTATGGCATCCCTAAGTCCCAGCTCCCTTTGGTTCTTGGAAAGAATGATTCTTGGGAGAATAGTCTCTTTTAATCGGTGATATTTTCATTTCATTAACAGAGTTGCTGATTGGTTATATGAAGTTCGCTTCATTTGACATACCAGATTCCATCACCAAACCCTTTGCAATGGCTGGCATTCCCCCCACCATCTTTCCTTTCTCATCTGTGTCCTTTTTATTTTAGGAATATTACACTGTTGCACTACTTAATTATGATCTTTGAGAAGAAGTACACAGATATCCTAGACATGCAGTCTGAGCTGCAGCATCTTCCGGAAGCAGCAAAAGTCAAGTAAGTCCAATGCTACTGTCAGTCTTGGGTCTTGATTCAAAGTCCGTTGAAGTCAAAGGAAAATTTCCATTGACTTCAGTGGGCTTTCAATCAGGCATTTAGTTGCTTATAGATTTGCTCTCCTGCTGTGTTCCCAAGTAAGGACTAGCTCCTCAGCTGGTGTTAGTTGCCTTGGTTCCATTCACAGCCATGGAGCTATGCTGACTTACACCAGTTGAGGATCTGCCTCTCAGTCATTTGTGAAATCATTGAGAGTTTTATGCAAACATGTCCTGCTTGATACTTCTGAATGATTCATCATAACTAGAGTATTTGTTTGTAATTCAGTACTTGTGCTGTGTGATTGGTACCCTACCTTATATAATATTGTTTCTGCTCCATGCTGGATAGTTGGAGGTTGTTTAAAAAACCATAAAAACAAACAAAACCCAGCAAATAAGTCCCGGGCTTTTTAAGCCATTTTCAAGATGGTCATGCAAACCTTTTTACAGGCACACTTGCACAAGGGGTTGGGATGCTTTCACTTTTCACTGAAGTTTTTGTTGTAAATAAGAGTCCCTGTGGATATTTGTGGAAAGTGAATAAAAAGGTTTCAACTACCTTCAAAACTCTTTTGGAGTTTTTCCAAAGCACTGTTCTGGAATACCTGTGTACAGTATTTTCCCAGACATTGTTCTTTTGTATGAAGCGCTGGCTTGGTCTGGTACTTCTACAGCCTGTGAAAAGCAAGGGAAAAATGAATGCAGATTATAAAGAGAGCAGTTCTGTGCTCCAAGCTCTCACAGAGACGTTAATTAGTGCCAGTACTGTTTTTTCAGATGTGGACACTTCTTCACTAAGGAATTGGTTGAGAGTTTGAGAAACAATTTTTCACTCACTAGTAACCTGCAACCTATTTCTAGCCAGTGATCTAGAGGTGACAGACGTCATCTCCTAGTGGTAATGAAAAGTACTGACTTTTGTATGCTAAGGAGATATCCATTACATTACAGTTTAGAAGGAGTTTGTCTATTAGTGATCATTAGGGTAAAATTGTGCTAACCTACAATGTTAGCTCATATGGGCTCCTATGTGATGAAAAAGTCATCAACAGTATTTCGATAGTGTAAATACTACATAGATAGATAGATTTAAAAGGGTAGTTTAGTAATAAGTTTGTCCCTAATGGGATTCTTTAATTAAGTGGGGGAGAAAATGGTGTGTGAAACTGATTTGAGACCATTGTGATGTGTGTGCTGAAGCGGAGTTCTCTGCCTGTGAATCAGGCAATTATTACAAACCAGCCCTGTGGCTACCACTCCATGCTAGAGAGGTGGGTTGAGTTTATGGGCCCGGTATCTTGCACCATGACAGATGTTCTGAGTTTAAACTTTTCTCTCTTCTCCATAAGTATCATGGGATCTTTAATCTGACCACAAGCAGTTAGGCCCTGGGTTTTACATCACATACAACAGGGAGCGCAGACCCTTTCCCCCAGTCCCCAGCATCTGGCGTGGCTGGTGCCGGAGGCAGGATCCCAGACTTGATGGACCAGTGGTCTGTTCTGCTACAGCAGTTCCTGTATTCCTGTGTAACACTGCCCTTTTTGTTTTAACTGCTGCGTCTGTGTCTCCCTTGCAGTCTGATGGAGCTGGAGAAGGAAGTTAACAACATAAAGACTGGATTGAAAGCCGTTGAGGTTGTAAGTATGTCAAGATTTCCAAATCTCCACACTAAAAATGTCCCACTTGGGATGTGGGGCACTATATTTTCTATGAGAGAAGGGGGCTTTTCTTTTCTCATTAAGCACAATGCGTTCGCCGGGAAAATAAATAAAAGCTGGTCCTGCAAAGCTCCAGCTGATGATCCTGGCAGACTTTGGCCTTAACAAAAGGCTTGTTTGATCTTGGTCCGCAGAGCGACCGACTGTTTGACAAATGGCACAGACACCAAAAAATGAAATAACCATCTCTCTGCTTTGTGCGGAGGAATCACTGGTTGCTTAGCAGATGTCCCGCATGCCCCCCCAGGGACAGGAGTAAACAGGTGTGGAATACACTAGACATTAGGCAATTATAACCTGGCCCATCTGACAGCAACACGAGCAGCTGTCTGGCTGTTTAGAAAAAAGGCATGGACTAGACAGAGACGACCAGGATGAAATCTTACACAAAGGAGCTGTAAGACAACATGCAGTGGCATTTCTTCCCACTGTTGCTGAAAGTCCCCAAAGCTGGATTTCTGCTACCTTTGTTTCCTCAGCTGCTGGTTAACTTTTGCAGAGCACTCTCACAAAACTGATTAATGCAAGGTGTTGTATTTGAATGAAGCAACCCTTCCACCCAAGGTATTACATCATAGGGGTTAAAGCGGAGGCATTGGTGTAAATGATCCCTGGGTTCAGCTTTTTATGTCAGCACATGGTTCCTCCACCTAGAAATCTCCAGAAAAATAAACAATACCTACTCATCATGAGGGCATATGCAGAATGAGCAGAATTCAGGAGGCAGATAACGAGTGGTATCCATTGAGGTGACATATTTATTAAGGAAGTGGGAGGGAAGGGTAAGAAGCTTGGGATTTGAAGATCAGATAGAGTATACAGCAAAAAGAAATAAAGGAATAATTCAACAGTAAATCCAAATTACATAGTTGCAAATAACTCTCCATCCACAAGGGTCACTTTGCAAGGAAATCAATGTGATTTAACATGAGCATCTTCAAATTCCTTACGGAGAAACCTGAGAGAAAGGCTATCCCTTTCATTTCAACTTGTAGAATTCTGTAGGACGGTTCAGAAAACCTGTGTGAAGGATCCCATTCTCTATTCATTTCTGTAGGTTTGTAGAATAGTTTCTATAGAACCCAGTTTGTTTCATCAAAGCTAGCTCTGGTATGTCTGCAAACACACCTCCCTGTTGCAGGGTAAACATACTGTCATCCTGAGGCAGCATGGTGTAGTGTGAGGTGGTGTGGTCTGTTGGACTGAGTTTAGGGCTTGGAGCCAGGGACGCCTGTTTTTTTTAATCTTGGCTCTGCCACTGACTTTCTGTGTGGCCTTCAACAAGTCACTTAACCTCTCTACCTCCCATCTGTGAAATGAGGATTATAATTCTTACCTACCACAGGGTGTTCGGAGGGTTAGCTAGCTAATGTTTGCATAGAGCTTTGAAAATGTAAAGGCCTGTGTAAGTGCCAAGTCTTACTGTTATTATTTCCTCTCTTGCCTAAGTTCATCTAACAGCTGCATGGCTACATATTCCCCCTTCCTTCTCCCTGGATTTGCAAGCCATGAATCCTACACTGACTGTGTCCTCTGCTGACTGTGGGACATGAGGGCAATCATAGTATTAAATAGAGGTAAAAGACAGCATTTGAGATGTTTGAAACGCAATGAGACCCTTGCTGTGTTTAGCTGTCAGTGACCTTTTCAGTCCTGGTTATCAGTGTAAGGCTGGCTGGCACTAACTTCCCACCCTTTTGGTGCCCTGTTATCTTTAGGATAGGGTGCTTGGCTTTGTTTTAAAATGTCAATGTAATGAGAATGGAAGGTGCCAACTGGCATCCTGGAGACCTAATGTAGCCACTCAGCTGGTGCAATAACCAGCCAGAGGAGTGCAAGCTTTCCCCATGCGACTCTGCCAGTGTGCCTTCACCCTAACCTGTCAAGACCCTCCCTCTCTAGTCATGAGAGCAGAGCTCAGTCTCCATTGCCAATTCATTTTTTGGCCTCTGACTTGAGATTGCCAACGCAGCAAGGGGCCAACTGGTGGCAAGCGTGATGTCTGTGATTCGGACACCTCTGTTAAGAACTTGAATGAGACCCACCTCTCATTTCTTATACATCATCAAACAGCCTGCAGAGGGTAATGACTTTTATCCTCGTTTTCACCTGGGTGAGATTTGAACTGGTGACCAGGGAGGAGGAGGAGGGCTCTGTGTCCTATTACTGGTCCCCAGAGCCATCCTACTAACTTCAGGGAGTCGTCATCAATTCCTCCTGGATGAAAAGCTCCAGACCCAGTGTGGATTATTGGGTCAGGAGGAAGCACTGGTAACAGAGGCTGCTGATGTGGGTGGGTGTTTGGCGGTCAGAAGCACCCATAAAAAGAACACTGACATGGTATTCATGGTTTGAAGGGAGCCCCACTTATGGCTGATTCAGTCAATTCCCTCCTTGCAATGCAGGCACCTACTTAGTTTGGTTTTCTATTTGTGGGTTGTTTGCCCTCTTGTCCTTCCACCCAGTTCTCTGCTTTCTCGTATGTGGACTTCTGGGGCAAAATCCCCTTCCCATTCAGTCAATATTCCTCCCCCCACCCCCACCCCTTGCATGATGCTTTTCCGTCTGGGCTGCCCACACATTCCAGTCTATCTCCTATCACATTTTTTGGCACTTAAAATGCAACACTAAAACAATAGAAGATCATTGTCAGGTGTGGGGGAGAAGGTGCAACTTTTGATCACTTTCCGAAGGGTTCTTACCACAATCCTGGCTCCACTGGTTGAGAAGATTCTTCAAGGCCCCATAAGAATAGAAGACTAAAAATAGTCTCTGTCAGCTGCTCTTAAAGGTACTTGTAACCCTTTGCTTCCCCAGGTTTGCAGTGTGATTTTAAAAACGGGACACAGCCCTTTATTGCTCAGTCGAGCTTTTGGAAATCACACATCTGAAGATGCATCCAGCCACTGCTTATCGTGCAGGATACACTGGAGATTAAATTTGTAAACTTCAATTGGCATTTCTGGGCCTCCATCGATAAGCAGCCATAGTGCTGAAAAGGTGCCTAAGGGAGGTGGTATGCATATGCAAACTCTTGTGCTGAAGCCTGGGGATTGGTTCCATCCAGCTGAAGTGGTGGCTCAGCCATTGGAAGGAGAGCTTTCATGTCTAAGCATGTACGTTTTGATCAAATACTCCATAATTAAGTTTTCCTTCTGATGGTGAAACCAGAACCCCAGCTATATGGGAAATGTTTCCCTGCTTCTGCCGCTGAGTTCCCCTTCCCTTGCTATTGGTGACACAAGATATAGCTGGATTGATCACATCCTTTATCTATCCATCCTTGAAACATATATAGCCCCCATCACTATAGTGTCTGACCAGCTCATGATCTTTAATGTATTTATCTTCTCAACACCCCTGGGAGGCAAGGAAGTGCTATTATCCCCATTTTATACCTGGGGAACTAAGGCATGGAGAGGCTAAGTGACTTGCCCAAGGTCACATGGGAAGTCTGTGACAGAGCAGCGACTTAAATGAGGGTTTGCCAAGCCCTAGGCTAGTGCTCTAACCGGTGGGCCAGCAAATTGCCCTGATGATCATTCTTTTAAGCAGATTTTTTTAAACAAAATCCTTCACCTCTGATAGAAATACTGCAGTATCCCAGAGTAAAAGCCCAAATCCTGGCACCTTGGTTGTGTTTTGCAAAACTTCTAAAAATAAGACCAAGGCAAATACCCAAGACTGTATTTACTCTACCACATGGCCAGACAACTCCATGTCTGAACACTAACCAGGCTTTGCTCTTCTACAACGTCTTTAATACAAAGATCTTAAAGCACTTTGCAGATATTAATTAGGGACAAATGCTGGCAAGCCTCAGAATACCCCTGTGAACTAGAGGCAATGCAGCCCTTCATCGCTGTTGTAGAACCAGTGTGCTTCAGCAGCTCTCTCAAAGATACTTTCTGCCATCAGCCTAGCTCCAAAACAGGGGACAGCTTCCTGAAATGCTTTCCCTGTGATCCACAATACCACTGCACTATTAAATAAATCAGCATTTACTTGTAGTTACCACACAGTGTTATCTGAGTTCCAGTTATTTCCCATTCTAAGTATAAGGAAAACCGTAGTGTCTCAGCTATGTGGCACTTAGATACTAAAGGTTCCTTAGCAATACAATAAAGGATCCTGGGAAGTACAGGCCAGTCAGCCTCACCTCAGTCCCTGGGAGAAATCATGGAGCAGATCCTCAAGGAATCAATTCTGAAGCACTTAGAGGAGAGGAAAGTGATCAGGAACAGTCAGCATGGATTCACCAAGGGCAAGTCATGCCTGACTAATCTAATTGCCTTCTATGACAAGATAACTGGCTCTGTGGATGAAGGGAAAGTGGTGGACGTGTTGTTCCTTGACTTTAGCAAAGCTTTTGACATGGTCTCCTACAGTACTCTTGCCAGCAAGTTAAAGAAGTATGGGCTGGATGAATGGACTATAAGGTGGATAGAAAGTTGGCTAGATTGTCGGGCTCAACAGGTAGTCATAAATGGTTCCATGTCTAGTTGGCAGCCGGTATCAAGTGGAGTGCCCCAAGGGTCGGTCCTGGGGCCGGTTTTGTTCAATATCTTCATAAATGATCTGGAAGATGGTGTGGATTGCACCCTCAGCAAGTTTGCAGATGACGCTGAACTGGGAGGAGAGGTAGAAACACTGGAGGGTAGGGATAGGATACAGAGGGCCCTAGACAAATTAGAGGATTGGGCCAAAAGAAATCTGATGAGGTTCAACAAGGACAAGTGCAGAGTCCTGCACTTAGGATGGAAGAATCCCATGCACCGCTACAGTCTAGGGACCGAATGGCTGGGCAGCAGTTCTGCAGAAAAGGACCTAGGGGTTACAGTGGACAAGAAGCTGGATATGAGTCAACAGTGTGTCCTTCTTGCCAAGAAGGCCAATGGCATTTTGGGATGTATATGTAGGGACATTGCCAGCAGATCGAGGGACGTGATCGTTCCCCTCTATTCGACATTGGTGAGGCCTCATCTGGAGTACTGTGTCCAGTTTTGGGCCCTACACTACAAGAAGAATGTGGAGAAATTGGAGAGAGTCCAGTGGAGGGCAACAAAAATGATTAGGGGACTGGAACACATGACTTATGAGGAGAGGCTGAGGGAACTGGGATGGTTTAGTCTGCGGAAGAGAAGAATGAGGGGGGATTTGATAGCTGCTTTCAACTACCTGAGAGGGGGTTCCAAAGAGGATGGATCCAGGCTGTTCTCAGTGGTAGTAGATGACAGAAGAAGGAGTAATGGTCTCAAGTTGCAGTGGGGGAGGTTTAGGTTGGATATTAGGAAAAACTTTTTCACTATGAGGGTGGTGAAGCACTGGAATGTGTTACCTAGGGACGTGGTGGAATCTCCTTCCTTAAAGGTTTTTAAGGTCAGGCTTGACAAAGCCCTGGCTGGGATGATTTAGTTGGGGATTGGTCCTGCTTTGAGCAGGGGGTTTGACTAGATGACCTCCTGAGGTCCCTTCCAACCCTGATATTCTATGATTCTATGAAATTAGATGGATAGTATGGAACTCTTTTGTTACTATTGCAGGATCCAGGAGACAACAAGTAAGATTTGCATCCATCTCATGGAGATTCTGCCTTTGAGTAGGTGAAAGCAGAGGCTGGGGGTGGTTCTGAACTGTAGTTGCTGATGGGTATATTGGGGGAGAGACCATGCTCTCTGTTAACCGAAACAACTGGACTTACCCAGCCCCATTATTCTCACTGAGGAGCCATTGCTGGCTGCCAATCAATGCTTCTGACTTCTTCTCTTCCAGGAACTGGACTATCAGAAGAGACGCATGCGGGAAGCAGGGGACAGGTTTGTGCCTGTCATGAGTGACTTCATCACTGTGGCCAGTTTCAGCTTCTCGGAGCTAGAAGACCTTCTGAACGAGGCTAGGGACAAGGTAGGAAAATCCCTGAAAGTGCTTGACTGGAACCTGCAGCTTTCAGACACACCTTCTGTGGCTCATTACAGTTTTGGGTCAGTTCCTACAGTATCCAAACCATTTTACCTATCATTCTGACTCTGACAGCTAGGAAGCTTATTTCTTCTGCTTCCTTAGGATCCTGATGAGTGAGCTTAGTGAGAGCAAGGGGAAAACTGTGTACCCCATATGTCTCTGTGTACGAGGAGGGAGGGAAACCCCTAACCAGCAGACACGGCGGCTACTTTCCTTCCCCCATATCATGTATTTTTTTCCCAGTGAAAAGTACCAGAATGGCAGCCCTGGGGACTGAAGTCCTCTACTCCCTATGGGCTGGCCATGATGGTAGCACTCAGGCATGGGTTAAGTCTAGGCTAGTCCTCAGGTTCCTGGATGAATCTGGGGCAGAGTCTGAACCTTGCAAGCAGCTCTTGAGAGATTTTGGCCATCTTTGGTCAGTATCTCCTGGAGAACAGAAACATGCCTCTGGAGCCAAAATGGAAGCAGCTGATTTAAGATGCTGGGACACTAATGAGGGCAAGGTGTGGCAGGAGGCAACATCCTGATATTCAAAGAGTTTCAGATTAAAGGTGGTGGTTTTGGTCTGTCTGTCCCATTCACTGAACGGATACAACCCAGATCCCTAGGTTCTGCCCATTGAATCTTTCTTCTCTGGAGCTTATTGATGAGGGTGGTGTGTATGGGGAGGAATGGCAATGGTGGGTTTTGTGACATGGTGTTAGGAAATACTGTGTTATTGGGAGTTCTGTCTTTTGGATGAGAGATCAGAAGCGCCCTCTTCCTTGGTTCTTAAAGATCCCACGGCATGTTTTTCAAGAATAGGGTGGTTAGATTTGGTCTCCTGGCAAAACTTAGCTAAATTCTGCTGATGTAACGGTGGGAGATATATACATCTGCAAGAAACATTGGGATCCTTCACATTAAAAAGTACCATAAATGTATCAATATTCAGTTGTTGTCATCAGCTCAGACTTGCTTTGAAAAAATCTAGTAAGGGAAGTGTAGACCTCTGAAGAGGTGCCAGCTCTTTGCTGATGACTAGAAGCTGGCATTAATCCCTCTGTCTTTTGGTTGAATGGGAAAGAGTATGTATGAAAAGCTCATAAGGATATGAACATCTTTAAAAGAGAACAAGTCCTAAAATAAACAGCATGTAATGGCAAAGTTGTCCTGGTTGGCTGGTATGTTAAAAGCAGTTGGCTGTCCAAAGCGAACATATTATTTCCCTTGGACCAGTTCATTTCCATTGCTGGTGTCAGTAGCTTGCAGTGAGAGGTGTGAGGGGACAAGCTGAACTGTGAATAAAATATCTGTAATTGGGTTGCCAGGCCTCCTGTTTTTCAGAAGACAAGCTTGATGCTGAAGGAGGATCAGGACAATACAGTGTCCTGTCACCATGCTGTGCCATCACTCTGACACAACATTTCATCACAATGGGGATGACTTGGCTTTTCAAAGTTGCAGCGTTTGCCTCACAGCATACACCACTGAAATCACAAGAGCTGGTTGGTTGGTACAGCAAAAATTGAACAGAAGTCCTCATTTGGCTCTGATAGCAAAGGAAGGGTGGCTTATGTTCCAGACCCTCCACTTTGGTTGTAGTATGGCTTCCCGAAGAGAACTCCCAGTCTGTGGGGGTATTTTGGACCTCTGGCTTTTATTCTTGTCTGGGATCAAAAAACTGCGGAGGCACAAAAGAATGAAGAAAAGAGTGGCTGGGGGGAGAGCAAGAGGTAAGCAGACCTTTCAACCATCAAGAAGACTCCGGTTCAGTATAAATTTTGAGTGTGAGGTTTTGGGTCGGTTCCTACAGTATACAAACCATTTTACCTATCATTATACAAATGGCCTTTGTCCTCCCCCTCTGATACCTGATGTAGCACAGAAGAGGTACATTCTGTTGACATGCACTGACTGGCACAAGGCGGTTTCTTTTGGGGTCAAGCGTGGGTTAAACACATAAAATCATTCACTCCGAGGCATGGATACAACATTTCCTTGATCAGGCCAGGGCAGGAGAAAGGGGATCCTGTTGCTTTAAGGATAATTGGAGCGTCTCCCCACAGCCAGACCAATATGTCTGGAACTTGTTGCACACGTTTTTTGACATTTGCCAACATAAAGCATTTAACAAGAGAAGTCTTATTTTAATGACTATAACATACTTAGGAAACCTCTTCCCCCATTCCCTATTACCTTCTCCTAACACACCCCTACTATTCTTGAACATATGCCTTTCCAGCTTCTGCTGAATCTAGAGCTTTGGTTCTCCCACTGGCATTGAGCTGCCTTGGACTCCTGAAAGAGAACTCTCTGTCCTTACCAGTACTGTGCTATTTCTCATGTTCGCTTCTTTTTTCCCCCTTCTCCTCCTGCTCTTTTTTCAAAACTGGAAATTCTCAACAAACCAGATGTGCTTCCCAGAGCCCATAACAGCTCCCATGCTCAATGGGCTCTCTGTTTGCTGAATCGTGAGCTCTGTCCCTGCCATGGAAACTGCTACTACAACTGCCCAGCAAAAGTAGGACACAATACACAGAGATCTCACTATCCTGTTCCTTTTGATTTCTAGAAATGAAATGGGGAGTGGGGGGAAAGGACTTAAAAAAAAAAAAAAATCCTAATGCGCCCTGGAAGAAATGGTCTGGCTCACTGATTTTAATAATGAAGTCCTGGTTTTAACAGCTGGGATTGAATAGCGTTCTAAATATAGTACTGGCTAATTGATTGCCAGGAGTTAGGCAGAGCCATCTTTCCTGAGCTTGGATTTAAAACAATACCAAGTATCTTTTCAAACCTGAGAAGTGATTTTTGGGTGTCTTTAGTGCTGGCAAAATATGCTCTGTATTTATTTAGATTTATAGAAGAAATCCACTCCAAAGGAGTGCTACAACCCTTTGCTCCTCTCTGCTCCTGCAGTATTCCTTGCTAAGAGAGACAACTCCAGTAGTCTCTTTTCAGCTATTAATCAGCACAGTGTCAACCAACAATGATCCGGTAGTAAAAGCTCCTGCTCAAGTCTTCCCATTTCCTCGCTGCTAAGGGATACAAAGGACCTTACAGCCTGTCCTGGAGGGCAGTACACTCAAGCCATTTAGGCCTTCCTGCAGCCTTCACTCTCTTAGACTAATGGGGCTGCAGCTCAATACCTTCCCTGAACCCAGTATGACATGGAGGGAGAGGCAGTCTCTCAGACCCTAGGCCAAACTAACACCTTAAACTTTACCTATAACATAGAAGATACCCTACCAGAGCAGTCTCTTTACCCATGGAGCAGGTATAACACAGGTAGTGCAGCTTTCCTCCACACAGCCCCACGAGTGCACCTCAACCCTACCTTAGACCGCATCTAATGTTGAGGGGGGAGTTCAGTCTCACACAGCCCATGCAGTCTTTGGCTTCTTTGCTTAGACCGCTGACGACTGGACCAGTTGATGCCAATTGGCCCAGTGAAGAAGTGATGTTGTTTTAAATTTAAGGGCCAGATTCTCAGACGCTGGCCTCTATCTGTGCAAGTGAAATGCTGTAACCACCATCATCTGTGCATTCGCAAAACGCATGCTCAGTTAAAATCAGGCTGAAAAATTGGCTCGAACTCTCAATAGGTTCACTCAGAGTGCTGGGCACTGGTCTGCTGATGGCTTTTTCACCTTCAATGCACTGTAACACCTGTGAGGGATTGGGGTTTTTTAGGAGAATTCAGTTTTGATCAAGGAATTATATTTTCTGCCATTTCCCGTGTGTGTGTGGCGGGGGAGGGATTGAGAGAAATTCCATCTTGAAATTTATCACCAATTTTCACAAGTTTGATCCACATGTGAAACATTGCTTTCTTCAGAGGGAAAACAGGATGAGTGTGTGTGTCACCTGAGAAAACTGTCCTCCTTGGTTTTGTGGGAAAACAGTGCAAACGCTGAAGCCAAATCAATTATTTTTTTCACCAGTTCTTCCCATGGTGTACGTTTTATTTTTCTACTTGCTAGGGATGACATTTACCCCATAAGGCCTGTGTACCACTAAAGTCCCACTGAAGTGAAGCAAAGGCATTGTATCTGTTCTCTGCACATGGGTGAACTTCACCCTGTGTGTATAGTTTATAATCTGTTTGTAAAACACTTTGGATCATTCTGGAAGAAAGACGCTATGTATATTTCAGACATGATCATTATCCTAGTGATTAGAATTCACAAGCTGGCTCTACAGTGCAGAAGCTGGAATAGATATAAAATCAACACCACGCATCCTCCTGCCCACTGTTGCCCAGTACAGGGGCATAATGAAGACAAAGAAATAACCTTGGCAAGGTTAAGATGAAAGGGAGGTGGGAGCCTGTCCATTCTCATCTTTTTTTACGACTTGACTATGTAACAATACTGCAAGCAGGGGACCAATATTGAGCATCATTGAGATGGGAGGTCAAAATCTGCACAGCCGCTGGATGCCAGTAAATTTGACAAACATAGTAGCACTGTTTTGAAGAGCAGCAGAGGAAAGTGAAAATCCAGCTAAGATAATAGCCATTAATGGCAGAGAGCTACAAGGCACGCAGGGATACTGCAGTCCAAGCAGCAAAGACAGAATGTCCATTTCAAACACAAAAGTTGGCCTCCCTCGGTCTTTTGGAACTGGTTCCTTCTGTCAGCTGCTGAGACTAATGGACTATTGGGGGAGTCAAGCTGGGGCACATTCCAAGAGGCATGGACAGATACCAAAGCTTGCCATCTCAAACAGAGCCATTTGGTAAATAAATCACCTCCCCAACCTACACTAAATTAGAAATGCAGATGGCCCAGGACAAGTTATCTAATGTGTCAAAAATGCTCATGGTGTCTATATTGCATGAGCAGGGTTGCTATTGGCTACCATGGAACTAGCTCAAATATCCTTTATGATCAATAGGTTTCAAGGCGATGTAGGGTCCCATCCAACCTCTGTGGAGATCGAGGAGTCTTTCCACTGACAGGCCCATAAAGAGCAGAGTAGCATTTAGTAGAACTGCCTTGCTGCAAAATTGGAGTCTTATAGCAACAACTTTTTGGTATTGCTTGACTAGGGAAGTCTTTTAAGTTTTGCTCAGAGCAGGTGGTACAATTCATTCTTCCCATTGCTAGTCCCTCAATAATGCTTGGAGACTCCAGGATAATTGTCAATGTTGTGGTTCGCCCCCTCTTCCCTCGCTTCCAGTGGGGTCTCTGTAGCCCTTTGATGTTTCATTGGCGGGCACAGCTGCGACTGTGTGCTGCCGTCCCGTTTTCCATCTCCTTCTTGAAACAACTTTTTAAAATAAACAACTGTCTAAACCATTTGCTTTGGCAAAAAGAGGAATTCAGTGGAAAGTTTGGCAGGCAATGAGATACAGACCTGTTATATCATGAGATGGAGGAGTGATAAGTTGTGGAAATGAATTTATTTTAATGAAAAATATATACCAGCCCATGTTATAATCTTCCCTCCACCCAAAACCCCACATTTTCCATCTTGCTTTGCCCATGTATCTTCCCCCCAAATGGCTTAAGTAATAAGCAAGTTTCTATCCATGTTCCAGTGCTTGACATCACAGAACATCACAAAATACAGTGCTTAGTACTTACCTAATTTTCATATGTGGATTTCAAAGCACTTTACAAAAGAGGCTACTGTAAGTACCATTGTCTTCATGTCACAAAAGGAAGCAGAGTCAAAGGCTCAGGGTATGTCTACAATGGAATAAGACGCCTGGCTGGCCCAGGTTAGCTGACTCGAACTCACAGGTCCCAGAGCCTAAGCTCCAGCCTAAGCCCGAACCTCTATACCCCTAAACAGCCCTTTAGCCCTAGTCTGCTGACCTGGGCCAGCGGTGGGTGTTTAATTGCTGTGTAGATGTACCCTAAGGGACTTGCCCAGGGTCACTAAAAACATCAGTGGCCGAGTCAGAAATAGAACTCCGGCCACTGGCTGGGGAATCAGAACGCCCGTCTACTGGAGCATTCTGGCTCTTGCGGGTTCAGCCTGTTCAGCAATCTGATCAGTTATGATGTCTGCTTATAGGGGCTTGGGATGTAGTTCTAACCCCACATATGCAGCACAGCACCACCTTATGCCATGGGGATGGAAGGGAGAGACCGATTCAGAGAGAAGAGTACCACCTGCTGAATCACTGCAGCATACTGTGTTTTCAGTAGAGTGCTCTCATTCAAGTAATGGGCAGGGCTGATGATACTTATGCTAGAAGCATTGACCAGATCATAAGAGGAAGTGATACAAGCTCAATCAATTTATTTGTGTCCCTCCATTGATGATGCAGCATTATGCAACCCACAGGTTATCAGGAACCCACAATTACGTGGACAAACAGGGCCCAGATGATGAAGGCTTGATGGCACCTCAGGGAATGGTTTACCTATCCATGAGCAGAGGGGGAAGGAGGTTCATGGCAAACCCATCTTCAGGGTCTCTGTGCCCACTGTAGAGGGGACTATATGAGGGAGACCCCTGTAGTCCAGAATAACACGGAGTGTCTGTGAGATGTGGACTGGGGTTGACACAAGGAGGCATGAAATGCAGCAGATCTGTCTCGGATGCCCATGCTAGGGCATGTGTAATTCACTATCTCAAATAAGATAAACATGTCGTTTCTCGTAAGGCCGACAGCTATCGTAAAGAATTGTGACAGCCCGGGAGCACACAGCAGGCTCAGCCTGAGGCACGCACACATGCAGAGTTAATGGGCAGCCAGCCGGGGATAAGCCAGGCAATCAGAAATTTCCACTTCAACAAGGAGGCCCATTGAGTCGTAATCACCCTTCACATGATCCTGACCATTTTACACTTCAAAGCTGCTAGTAAGGCAAAGGCTGTGGCAATGCATCACATGCTGCTCATGCAGTGTAGGGTGGACACTGGGAAAGCAATGTGTTTGCAGTGGAGTGTCCTGGGTGGAGATGGTAAGTGCTGAGAGGCATACGTTGCAAAACTGATTCAGTTGGTAGGTAGGTAAAGTCCTAAAATAGAGGGTGTGTTGGAATTTAAAGGGTATGAGATTTCCTTAGGATCCCACCTTCAGTGATACTTGCATTTATAGAGTACTCTACAGACATTAACTAACTAAATCCTTGCAAGTTCCAAACTCCAGAGAAAATAATAAAAAATAAGTAAATAACATTTTGGGGGTCTGTTCAAAAGCATCTAACAGTCTAGATTTGGCTTGTGGTCCCCTATTGACTACCACTGGACTAGCAGAAGGTCATATCAGAGTTGGGTCTAGAATCCATTCTTCTGGTTCATATTCCTCTGCTCCAACCGCTTTTTCTGAGTGGGGACCAGAGAGAAAACATTTAATTAAATAAACCATAGTTTTTGTTTCATTGTTGATTTGTTACCTTTCGTAAACTTGTAGCTTGTATGTTTCTACCTTTCAGCTTTCATTGCTTTACAGTAAGCGAATGTGGTATCATGAGGTGTCAGAATGCATCCAGCACAGTCCTTCCTCAAAGTTCCTTCAAAATCTAGAACCAGTTATATTCACAAGACTCTCCGACCGTTATTTTTCTTTAATGAGGGTATGGTGCCTTTAAGGAGGCAGTGGAAGTCTGTGACTCCATTTAGCGAGAGGAGCAATGACTAGAGCATCCCTGCTGATGAAGCAAGAGTAGCTGGTGCATGGTCGCCGTTGGGCAAATGGCAGTCAGGAGTATAGAGTGTGCATTACCCCTTTTTAAGGGAATTAAGAATGGCACTTGGGAACTATGCACATGTTATACGTAGGCAGGATTCAAGAGGCCCAGGAAAGGTCCAGGTCTTTGAGAGTCCAATAAAAGGACTAGTCAATACTTATGTACTCTGTGGGATTGCCCCTCCGTTCGTTTAAACCAGTTTAGTATTGGTGCACCATCTCACTCACCTTCCCAAAGTTCGATAATCCAGACCAATGTTAAGATTCATTCCATTTCTGCACTGGTGCTCCCATCCCTACCTACAAGAACCCCTGTGACAAAAACTGACCATCGCTAGATGTAATGACTGCCCATTGTGTGATGTTGCCAGGGACTAAACCCAGGATCTCCAGTGCTAAAAGCACAGGCTTCTGCCACTTGATCTAACAGAGTAACTCCTCCTGCTGGTGGCAGTAATAACCTCTTATTCTTTGTGAACTAGATACTAGTGAGAAACCGTACAGAGTTGAGGATTTGGGTTCTGTCCTGTCTTTGAGTAAATGAGTCATTCTGGCAAATTTTGTGGGAGTTCAAAGGGCAGGGAATTGCCTAGAACAAGAGAGAGACCATTTTGTGCATGTTTTGTGTGGGGAAGGAATGTCGCTGGTCTTGATTTGTGCCTTACTTTTTAGTTCTCTGCAAACCATGGCAATGAGTTAAATGGGAAGAGAATCCCTGACTAGGACTGTCCCCCGTGGTTGTAGAATGTTCTGGGCTCTTTGTTCTGTGCACAATGGCAGTGTCTGTGCACTACAGAGGTCTCCCCTCTTTCTTCGCACCCACCCCGCCACCCTTTGCTGGTTGGCCTCTCATGGGAAAAAGAGAGAACTAAGCAAAGGGATCTTCTTTTTCAGGTTTCAAAGGGGCAGTCTCCACAATCTCTGGCATGTCTCCCTGGGGAAGGGCCGGAATCCCCAGCAGTCGAAACATATGATGCTTGCTCTCTACTGTAATTTTCTCAATATATATGTCCAGAGATAAGGGTTAAACTCAACACAACAGGCATCCATTGCTAGCCTGCAATTGCACCCTGCAGTCTCTGATTCTCGGTGGCTGCTGCTCCTCCTTTAACTCCTGTCCTGCTCGCAACTTGCGCTGCTTGCAGCAAATTTTGTTTACTGTCAGCTACTCTGGATTCCTCTGTTTGGGGTTTTTTGCCAAAAAGCAACTTTTTTTTTTTTTTTTTTTTAAAGAACTAGACTTTTGCTGCAAACTGCTTTGCACAAGCCTGGCAGGAAGAGCAAAGGAGAGGGAGTGTGGGGAGAATTGCAAAATTTCCCAGGCAGTGCCAGAAAGAAACTGTTCCTTCATCCATTTTTGTTAAGGGATTTCTTTCCCCTTCGGTGCATGTTGGGTGGTGATGCTTATGCTGTTCCTCTCCCAGTGTCTATCCTCATGCAGCCATCAGAGTTGCAGGGGCTTCTGAGGCTGGATCCCAGAGTTTCTCACTCATTTTCTCACTCATTTGGGATACAAACCACACAGCTCCTGGTCTCTCTCACGTTCTATAAAATCACCCAAGTGGGGGATGGGCAGCTAGATTGTCACCCCACGGACCAGGACCATTGTCATTTGTATTAATTGGGTGTGCACCTAAAGCACTTTGCAGTGATCAAATGCAGCGAATCTTTAGCCTGCAGGAGTCATGGTGTGGTTTAATGGAGGTGTGTCTGTGGGGAGGGCATGAACATCTCCGCTGGGGGAGCGTGTGGATGTGTGTGTGTGTGTGTTGGCTGAGAGTGCTTATGGGTGCTAATGTGTGTGTGGATCGGTGCTGGGAGCAAGAGTATCATTGAGAGGGCATATGGCTCTGTGTGAGTATCAGCGGCAGGGCATGTGGGTGGGTTCGTGCAAGTTTATGGCTGTGTCCGAGTGGGTGAGTATGATGATGTGTGCATGTACTGGCAACGGCCTGTCTGTGCCAGGGCTGCAGGGCTCATGACCCAGAGCCAGGCTTTGCTGTGACTTCACGCAGCCAGATCAAGGCTGCCCTGTGACTGAAGTCCTGCCAGTTGGCAGCCTCCAAATGCTTCCTATAGCCTCAGCATTCGCCTTGTAAAATAAAGGCCACTTCTGATGTTTCCACTCTCTTTTAAGTCCCCCTGGGAGCGCTGGCTGCTTTCCTTACCCTCCTCTCCTGCCCTGTCTGCAGCCTGGTTTCTGCCAAGCAATGCCCTTTGTTTGCTCAGTGGCCTCCACAGTGAGGGATGACACTGCAAAAGGCCAGTGATAGAACAGACGGTCATGTTACGGCAAGGGTCTCTTAACCCCAGCCACGTTCTCGATTGACCAGAGGGGTGAGGTGGGGGGGGAGGCTCATTTGACCAGACACCGATTAGCACTCATGGAGAATGCTTCAATCTCTCTGGTCACACGATTATAGACAGGAAAGTTGCGATATTACAACAGAAAAACTTCAAAACCAGAGTCCAAGAAGAGACTGCTGAATTGGAATTTATTTGCAAATTGGATACAATTAACTTAGGCTTGAATAGAGACTGGGAGTGGCTAAGTAATTATGCAAGGTAACCTATTTCCCCTTGTTTTTTGCTACCTCCTCCCCCCCCCCCCCAGACATTCTTGTTAAACCCTGAATTTGTGATGGCAATGGCCCACCTTGATTATCATACACATTGTAAGGAGAGCGATCACTTTAGATAAGCTATTACCAGCAGGAGAATGGGGTGGGGGAGAAAACCTTTTGAAGTGATAAACACCCATTTTTTCATTGTCTGTGTGTATAAAAACATCCTCACTGCATTTTCCACTTTTATGCATCAGATGAAGTGAGCTGTAGCTCACGAAAGCTTATGCTCAAATAAATTGGTTAGTCTCTAAGGTGCCACAAGTACTCCTTTTCTTTTTGTGAATACAGACTAACACGGCTGCTACTCTGAAACATTTCATCATTGGTTACAGTGATGTTACTGAGGTGTGGCTGGACAGCTGCTCTCTGAAATGACTGGCCCTTAGGCACTGGGCATTTTTTTTTTTTTACATTGGTGCTTAACTGGTGCCCTCCAAATCTGCCTGCAAATGCCAGCTGGCTAGTTAAGGGAGCATCTTCTTCAGGGGAGACCCTCGGGGAGAGATCAAATAGCCTTTCCTTAGCCAGCAGCAGATTGTGGAGGCAATTTCCCATGGGCCACAAAAGAACCCAAAGGGGCTCGAGTGCTGTGCAAAGCTGTCCCTAGGCTTTATCTCCTTGTCCCCCTTGAACAGCCCTTCTAATTGCCATGCTCGTGTTCTGTTCTTCTCCCTGTCTGACAGTATGCCAAGGCACTGAAGCATTTTGGAGAGAACGAGGGCAAGATGCAGCCAGATGAATTTTTTGGCATCTTCGACACCTTCCTGCAGTCGTTCACAGAGGCCAAGCAAGATCTGGAGAATATGAGGAAGAAGAAAGAGGAGGAGGAGCGCAGGGCACGCATGGAGGCCATGGTGAGAACCGGGGGAGGAGGCATCGGGGAGGGGACGCCTCTTTCCTTGTTCTCAAGAGAACAGGGGCCAAGTGAGACGATTACCCAGCTCATGTTCCATCCCTGCCACTGCTTCAGATACCTTCTCACTGTCTCTTTTGCTCCTGCAAGCCTGGCTCTCCTCCACCTGTCCCTCATTTCTCTTCTCCTCTCCTCTCCTGTCCCAGCTGCCTGTCCTCCGGCTCCCCTTCCTGCCAAAGTGCTCTTGGCTGTGTGCTTTCCCTCTCACTGCAGGCCTTGTTATTGACAGAGATTTTCAGTCATCAGGGGCAAACATCTGGTGGCTGCCTTGAAATCTCAGGGCTGACGTGAGAGGGGGGCATGGAGGGCTTCCAGCTCCCAGGGATCTGTTCTGCACTCTTCTCCCCAAAAGAGGTGGTGCTGGCCTGTCAAACCAGGGCATGCTGTCCCAGCCCCCAAGCTGCCTCCTTGACATCTGGGTGCCCCCCTCCCCACACCTGAAGGATGCCATCCGGCCATTGGGCGAGTTGCCTCCCCTGCACACATGGGGGATACCGTCCTGCTTTAGGGCTGATATTCCTGTTTGAAATCACTTGGCGCCAGATCCTGCTTGGTCCTGCCAACTGGGCTGCTTCCATTCAGCCTGGATTATCATCTGTTCTGTGCCTGTCCCCGGACAGCGCGTTGTGACACTGCAGCACACTGGCGCCTGCCTTGCAGACACCAGCAGCATTTCCCCCTGGCTGCCCTCAGTGCCTTGGTTACAGAGGCTGCCTTTGGCGCTGACGGTAGGGAGAACGCACGTGCATCATTTGATTCTCCTGCTGGAACTCTGGGGGTTGGGGTGAACTAACCTCCGTCTCTCACCTCCCCCGTTCCTGAGGCCTGAGAACTGCTCCTCATTCCTCTACCTCCTTCTGTGCTGCCGGCACTTTAACCCCAGCAGCTATTGCAACCCAGGGCTTGCTTAGGAGTATTGCTGCTTTGAGTTTTTATTGATTTATTTTTTATTTGTGTATAAACAAACAAACAACCCACTCTGTTTGGCTTGGTTCAGAGGCGGAGGGAGGATTAAAGAGAAATCCCAGGACTTCAGCATTGTCCTTGGAGTTGCTGTATGAGGGGATTTAAAATGCCAGTACTTGGCGTCGGTTTATTGGGGCTAAGTATTTAAAAGTGAAGTGGTTCATTGTTAAAGTATGGGTATTGTAGGTCAGCGGCACTGAGACGCCTCAACGGCCTGGGATAGCAGGGGGGCTGCAGATCCGGGGTGGGGGACCTGGGCAGAGCTATGTGTGGGGAGCCCAGGGCTGGGATGGTGGGGGTGAGGGGAAGGCTGCAGGTCAGGGGTGAGGGAGATGGACAAAGCTGTGTGTAGGGAGCCCAGGGCTGAGATAGCAGGGGGTGCTGCAGGCCAAGAGTGTGGGGCACAGACACAGCTGTGTGTGGTCAGAACTGGAATAGCAGGCGATGGTGCACATTAACAATTTAGGTTTATTTCCTGGGTAGGTTGGTGGGGAAGGGGTATGTTTCCCAGTGTCCTGTATTCAAACTTGATGGGATCCCTCTTTTCAGAAAATCTTTCCCTATTGTAACCCACTTTCCTGAATGCCTCCCATCAGCCACCATGGTTCAGGGAAGAGGTAGTGAACAGGACCCCTTCACTGACCTGGAGAAGGGTTGTAGTTGATATATGAAGGTGCTCCTCCTGCATCTCAGAGGCTAACATCGAGAAAGAGAGCATCATGGTTGGGTCTGTACATGTGGGACAGATCACGAGCCCTAACCCAAGGAGCCAGCCAGTGCTGGGGAGCTTAGATGGACGTTAGTGAGACAAACTCATATGGCCAGACCCCTTGCTGGTGTCACTCCAGGGAAGAACTCAGCGAGTAAACTTTTTTTAAAAAAAAATCAAGTCTTCTTTTTCATCACTGATCGTATTAGTTGACTTTCTGCATCTCTTCAGGTTGGACAGTGCAATTTGGCTGGTCTGCTTCACTTTCTGTTTATAATTGGTTTCTCTTTCTGGAGCTCTTTCTGTTGCCTTTGTGTTCCCATCACTGTAGGAGACTGACTCCATCCCAATGCATGTGGTTTGATTGAATAACCAGATTTCTATTCCTATTTGGGTTTATCAGCACACCCTGTACTTAGTTTGGGGTCTAACCTAGGTCTGTCTATACTCTCTCCTCTCTTCACCTATGGGCTGGGCTGTAACCTTCCAGCCCCGTCTGAATAGGGTGTAGCATGCAGCTGCCACTGCCCCAAGAGCAGGACATGAACCAGATTGTAATTCTTGGGCTCTGCTTCTCCCTTGCTCCATGAAGGAAGTATCTGCAAACTGCAAATTACTTGTGTCCCCCTTTAATGCTGGGTTCAGTGCAGGACTGAGAGAAGGGGGGGGCGTAGACAAACCTCCACCTGCACAGGAGACTAGAGGAGCAGCCCAGTATGGCTGCTATCTCCCACACAGGCTCAGGCATAGGGTTTGAGGGGGGTTCTTATGCCTCCTTTCTCCCCCGTGTGCAGCAGGGCTCAGGACTGAGCCCCCCTCCCCCCCGTAATCTAGCTTTCCACATCACGCCAATTGCCGTGGTATCTTAGTGCCTGCTTGACAACGTCCCTTAACAATACAATGTTCTGTCCAGCCCCAGCCAAGCCTAAATCCATGTGCCTTTCTCAACAGCTGAAAGAGCAGAGGGAGAAAGAGAGGCGACAAAAGAAAGCAAAGGTCGGCAGCATCTCCGAGGAGAGTGGGGAGTTCGACGACCTGGTGTCAGCCCTCAGGTCGGGCGAGGTCTTTGACAAAGACTTATCCAAGCTCAAGCGCAACCGTAAGCGTTCGGGGAACCAAGGCTTGGAGACGAGTCGGGAGCGGGCGGTGACCAAACTAAATTATTAACAACAAAAGGAAGGAGGGGACGTTAAAAGAAAAAAAAAAACCAACCCAAAGAAGATGATGACAAAGAACAAACAAAGAAAGATGAATGTGTGTGACAGCAATTGGCTGATGGTTGCCCCCCAGGGCTCACCCAGCCCATAGCTGGAGACGTTACCTTTTCATGACCAACTTTCCGCCCCTCCCCCATGCGCCTAATGTGGAATGGCTGTAAAAGTGCCTCTGTGGAGCCAGCAGGGTTTGTGACTGGGCCATTGGGAACATTGGCCGATTTGCTTCTGGGAATCTTGTCTCCAAGCTCAGCAAAGGCCCATTGATGACCAGAGGAAGCACTTGGGTCTTGTGGACCACTCAGCAGCTGGGGGAAGATCGTTCGCTGTGTGCCAAAGTACAAACAAGTAGAGTTCTCCGTCTGTTGAGACTAAGCAAGACCATTACATCTCAGGCTGGCTCTGAACACGCCTGATGCTTTCTCGAGATCTAGAGCAGCCTTCAGGAGTTTTCCACGGAGTTCCTTTCCAGAACTTGGTTTACAAAGAGTTATTGACTAAACCTGAAAAATGCTTTTGATCTCATGTACTGTGTATTTTTATTTGTGCTTTTTGTGGCCTCTAATAGCCAAAGCAAATGACGCTCAGAGGGGAAGGACGGGGTTTGGAAATGAGATGGAGTTCTGGCTTGAAATCCAATAATCAGAATTGATGAAACCATTTACAAAACTTTTTTTGAAATTTTTTAAAGCCGTTTTCTGGAACCTGTTGAAGCTTCTAGGGATGTTCTAGAACCGGAAAAGTTGGGGGAGAGTGAAATACATGTTCTAGAATGGGTGCTCTGCATTGGAGTCTAGAAAATGAACCCACAGCTGATCGGGGCCAGATCCAGATGCCCTTTAGAGCCTACTGCCATTGCCCAAGGGTAGGAGGGTAATAGCCTCCCAGTGCTGATAATTTCATACTGCTTTTGCATCATTTTGTTAGCGCAACCCAATGGAAATTGGGAACTGTATGGGATCATCACAAGGTCCTAAATAAAGACAACTTTATTGGAACGAACTAGAGTTTGCATCGAAGTTGTCTTCTCAGCAAACCCCTGCAGGAACCATAGAACATCATACTATGTGAAGGACAGCCATGTAAAAGACAGGATCTTTTCCACTTGGAAGGTGTTGCTCGCAATGAAGGTGCCATAAACAAGACAGGAATTAATCAAGAGGACACAGATCTGAATGGGTCGAGGGCTTTGAAAATTAGTTAATAGGAATTTTTTTATTAAAAAATAAAAATGTAAAGCACACAGCCAAAAACAAACAAGCCAACAAGAAAGACACTGACTATTTTGTTGCTATTTCTGATCACCTTCACGACTCTAATAATGAGACTAGCTTATGCAGGTTGTCACGGTTTCTTTTGTCTTGTCTTCCTTAAGTGAGCTTTTTGGTTATCTTCCCACGGAGAGAAAAAGGAGGAGAAAGAAAGGAGCGTTCTGGATGTGATATTCGATGAGAGAAAGAGACCCATCGTCTGCAAAATATGCATTAAAAACAAACAGCAGGAAATCTCAGTTTGGAGGAAGTCAGAAACAGCTCAGTTTGTCACTTTAATTGCTTGGCTTTATTTTTCTCCAAATGTCACTTAATCTCAGGCTCAGCATTGAGTCTGCAGGACAAAACTCCATGCCCTAGGCACACTGCCTGATCAGTATTATATTCAGACAACATCGGGGAAACGCACTGTGGAGGTTCTCTGAACTTTGGAAGGTTAAATAATTATGTAAACTATGGAGATAAGAAAAAAAAGTTAAAAACTGTAATGTTGTTTACTGTATTTTAAGTCTCCCTCCCTAGAATTTCCCTATTGATGACATTCCAGACCACTGCACCTCTGCAGAATACTCATGGTGAAGAGCTGGTATCTTACAAGAGCTGCGTGCATTCTCCTTCAGTATTATTCCCTTCCCCCTCCGGGATTAGCAGTGAACAGAAATGTCCATTGGGGCAGACACAGGCACCTTTTAGGAGAGAGATTTTGTATTTTCATACCAGGTTTTGAAAGTTTAAGAAAAAAACTCACATTTTTAAGCAATTTTTTAAAAACTCCAAAATAGATTTTTTAAAAATCTCTTCTGTAAATTATATTCACAAGCTCCTTGCTGCCCCCTATCAGATCAGTGCTCTATTCCAACACTATTTTTGGTGGCCGATGGGTCACTATTTTTTTAAAGCATGCCATATAACCCACCCTGTGAGAGCCATATGAGAACGTAATACATGCCAAATTGGTGTACAATTGAGTTTAGTTTTTGGTAGTCTCCAAATTCCAAGTCTGAGATTTTTAAGGATTATAAATATCAGGATTTTTTAACCTGTTTTATCTTCCCCGGTTTTAGTGCTCACCCACTAATTCATAAGCCCTAGCTTATCACTAGTAGCAAGCCCTCTGTGCCCAGCTATCGTCCACCCTTCTAACTGTGGGCCGCACTGTGGACTTAGATTACTGTGACTGAAAAGCCTACAGGAGCCCCTATACACCTTCTAGATCTACTCCAGCTCTATTTCTCACCATCAGGTGTTTGAGTCTCTGATGCTTTTTTGCTTGAGTCTCTGACGCTGGATCAAGGCTGCTTTCTCCATCCTAAGGAGCCTTTAGCGCGTTCCCCTTCTCTGATCGCCTGCCCCATAGCAAAATGCTCTTGGGAGGAGGAGGCCCTTGATGTGGGCTTGGACACATTTGCTTTGAATCCTGAAGGTGGGCAGCATTTCCTACCACTGACAGGTGGCAACAGGGAGAAAAGCCTGTTAACATGTTTTCATGGTATGAGAAGTGTCTGGCCATGTGGGACGGGAGGAACAGCTGGCCCTGCCCTGGAACCCGCCTTCATGCTGGGACCACGTTCCATCTTGATTTTAGACCTAGGGGTGCTGTGACTCAGTGCAACTCCCTTGTGCTGTTCAAACACAGCTCTCTGGAGAGCCACTAAGTGGCTAAGGAAGGAAAATGAAGGTTGTGCTGCCCTGCCTAGTCTTTGTTCTCAAGTGAATGAGTTTGTATTAGCAGGGGGCCCCACAAGGCGCAGGATACGGGCTGTGATCACTGACACAGTGACTGGTGCTCGCTGTGAGACCGTAAGAACCCGCAGGAGCTCCATTCTGGGTTTTTGGTTGGTTGGTGTTTTCTCCCTTGGCTGAGTCCAGAAGCCAGCATTTCACAAGATTTGAAATAAAATGTCCATTTCGCTGGAACAAGAGGATACGAGTGTTGGGATGGAAGGGCGGGGGAGAGAGAACAGTTTGCAGTGCTCTCCCAATTTCCCATCTTCCCCAATCCCTGGGATCTGCTCCCCGATCTGAGACTTGCCCTGCAATGTCATAGGGGCTCTGCTGCTTTTCCACCACCCCTGTGCTGCTCTGCATCTTGGTTCAGCCCAGCCCTGCAGCATCCCAGGAGCTTTGCCATCTCCACCTGCTCTGGTCCTAGCTCAGCCCTGCCAGTCCACACTAGCACTCCTGCCATTGCAAGCACCAGTGGAGCTGGACCAAGCTACAGCTGTGGAAGTGTTTCCCTGAAACAGTCAGGGTAGGTGCAGCCTCAGTGTTTCCCTTGTGGGAACCCAATGGCATGTTCACCTTGAGGGGATCAGCTGCAATCACAGAGAGTCCTGCACGTCTGTGAACCTGCCCTTGATCTCACAGCTCCTGGACTTGCTGCTAGAGCCAAAATCTTCTCTGCCACTGCCTTGGGAACCCCCAAGTGCCTCACTGCTGTCCAGGCCTTGCTCCACCTCACTCTGATACCTCCATGATCCTTCTTGACAGGAATGTTTGTAGTGTGCAGCTGGCCCTTTTGGCTCATTATGGATGGAAGGAAAATGGGGAACAGCACCGGCATGGATACGGACCTTCCTGTCTCCTACCATTCCATTCAGCCTCCTACAGGAGCTGCTCACACAAAGCCCTGGGGTAGCGTGTTGGCAGGCGGAAAGCAGCAGCCCACAGGAGGGCAGCTTTAAGTACTGCCTCTTTCGTAGCTTAACCGAGGCACCTCCTGAAGCCTTCCTAGCAGCTCTTTCAGAGTACTTAAACCCTACGCCAGCAAGAAGGATTCAGCCACTTTTCCAAAGACTGTCCTGCCAGCCCCAGAGGGATGCTGACAGCGGGCCTGCTATGTACCAGCAAATCCCAGGGAAGGGAAGGCAACGGGAAACAGAACAGGAAGGCCAGGGTATGCGCAAGGTGAAGACGACACGCTCGCAGGAGAACCTGTCTGGGGCAACTGCCAGTAGAGCTGGGATTTGGTTAATTCCAGAGTCATACTGGTGCAAACCTTGGCAGAGGTCTCAGGCAGTGAGAAGTTGTTCTCCCCTGCTCCTGGCCAGGGAACCGGGTTACAGTGGTACAACGTAGCTTCAACCTCTTCTGCAATGGGGCAGCTGTAAGGGGCCAGCCTGGCCCCAAAAGTGGATAGGCTGAACAGACAGAGGTGTGTGTTGATTGAGCACCCTCCTCAGCTCTTTCCACCAGCCAGCTCCTCTGGATCCGTGGCAGAGTTTTTAGCCCAACTGAAGGTAACGTTGCCTGTCCTCCCTTGAGCCAAGTCCCTCCCCTGGAGTCTCACTGCTACAGAAGAGTGTATTTTCTATCTCCTTAAATCTGGCCCCCAGGGTCCAAGTCTACCCTTAATTACCCCTGTGCAAGCCCATTATTGTTAAGAGGGTTGCTCCAGGTGGCCACAGAAAAGTTATTAGCACAAGTACTTAGTCAAGTCCCTCCCTGGCTGTCTCTCTCTGGTCTGGGTCACACTTCTGAATCAGTCACATTTCCAGAGACCAGGACAATTGACCTCAAAGCAGCCCCACAACATGGGAGCAGAAAGGCCAGTCCACATTCTGCAGCTGACTGAAAATCCAGGCATCAAATCCACCCCTGCCACCTCAGCGGCCGCAGCAGGACTAGTGCTTAGTGGCTAGAGACTTCCCAAGGGGAAGATGGCTTGGGTGTTCTTCAGAAGCATTTCTGTAACGTGCTTGTGGTGTCCGAGGAAGGGAGAGAGGTTGTGAGGGGCTGGGTGGGTATTTCTGTGAGGGTCAGCCTCTTTGGAGGAATGTTTCCTCTCCTCAGGGACACTCTGAGCTGGGTTATGGAGGGAGAGACATGTCTGAAGTGTCCTTGAGGGGAATGGAGACAGGTTGTACAGTTCATGATGTACATGATGTATGCAGTTTTGTTTCTGGGTATTTTTTTTATTTTGGTTAAATGTTTTTAAAAAGAATTAAGGTTTTTAGGAAGCTCTAGGGGGAAGCTGTAAATCTGACACCTCTATTTATTTTTGCCTTATTCTAGTTTGCTATGTTTGCATGTATGCACCGCACTACAGCAAAGACTATTGAGACTGTGCCAGGGCATTACACCAGCTAGCCGGTCTGCTTGGCAATTCTGGGCTGGGCTGCATGTCATCAGTTGGGTGGGGGAAGGAAGGAGAAAGGGAGTGTTCCCTGGGGTTTTGAAATCCCATTGGTCCCATGCCTCCCTGAAAGCAGTGAGCTGGCACCAACACTATCGAACCCAAAGAGCTTTTTCTTTTAGAACAATTACAGATCTGTTGCTTTTGCACATTGTGATTTTATTTTATTCCAGTTCCGAGCAGTGGGCCAAAAGGTATGAGCACTCTCCTCAAACTCCGCCCACAATCCCCAGTTCTGCCCATCATCCCAGTGGAGCTGGATGTTTCTACAAAAGTGCTTAACACAGAACACTGTTGTCCTTTAAATTCTCATAATTAGGCTTCAGAGTTAACAGGTTGCTGAACCAAACTGACACAGTCCTCACCACTCTGAGCTATCATTCCTTTCTGGCTGCTGTCTCTTAGAGACAGCACGTGGCTTTTTTTTTTACACATTGGGAAGATTTTCTTTACAACTGTAAGGGTTAGATTTTTTGTTTGTTTTCTAATAGAAGTTTAAATCCTGCACATACATCTTCCATGGATCGGCTCCACCCAACTACTGATCCCAGTGGGCAGTTTAATTAAGGCTACTTAATCCTTATGGGATTTATGGCAAAAACAAAGCTGTCCAAATTTTGCTTAACATAGCACTTGTGAACTCATATGGCTACATGTGTATGCCAGCACAGAATGGGGCTATGGGTTCTCCAGTGGTGGTGTCCATAAGATACTTCAGAGAGTCATAAAGCCCTTTACCATGTTGTTCTCATTCTTGGAGGAACACTCTCTATAGATCTTTAAGGCCAGATGCTTCTGTTAGCAGTATAAATCCAGATCAGCTCTGGTGTGGTCAGGTCAGTCTGCCCTGGATTTACACCAGTATAACTGGGAGCAGCATCTGACTCCATTAGTTTCCTTTTGTGTTGCCTACAGCATGTTCCACAAATTCCACACAGTACATTGTTAGAAGGGCTTATCACTAGTAGCAAGCCCTCTGTGCCCAGCTATCGTCCACCCGTCTAACTACCATCTGGAAAGGCTTCCTAAAAAATGTCTCAGTGCTGAAAGGAAACGTCAGATGTTTCAGATCAGTGCTTGCTCCTGCTAGGACCTCATCTCATCCAGTCTTCTCACTTCCTTGCATTAAGTTTAGCTTGAAACTTGCTGTCCACTTTTGGATTCCCCCACGTACTAAATTAGAAGGGGCAGTGCTGCCCATAGGAGCTGGGGAGAGGTCCGGTGCTGCTGTAATGCCTTAGTGTATCCTCATTTCTTGGTCAGTTTGACTATAAATGAATTAAATGTACAAAACCTGTAGTGTCCTTTTTATCTGCACCTTTTTATAAGAATATACTGTAATACTTAAAAAAAAATTAAAGATATATTGCCCCCACTTTGTTGCAGTGAATTATTTTATGGTTGAATTTTCCATGTGCTTTATTGGATGTCAGCTGGGCACATTTGATAGGTGTGGGTGGGGGGAGGATGTTCGAAGGAAGTATCCCAGTTTGGGGCCCCTCCATGTAAGGCACCATCTCTCCATGACCTTTCTTTGGGCAAGAAGACATAACTGAGAACACTCTTTGGAGCCCAACAGTTATGCAAGGTGTCCACTGCCCACTGTTTAGATGGTACAGCCTTGTTTTCTGTTACCCCTCCACTGCAGGGATCTCAGCGCTGGGAGCAAGCAACAAACCAGGACTAGAACTTAAGCTTCCCACATGGCATTGCTGAATACCAGCCCAATCCAGTCTCCCCTTTGGAGGATTGTTTTGGTGGTAGTCCTTTCAAAGACCTATCACGTTCCATTCTGTACATTAGAGGGCAGAGAGTTAAAGGCCCAGATCCACAAAGGTGTTGCAATGCTGAATATTGAAACACTTCACTTTGCGGCACCTAGAAAAACACTGGAACAACACTGGGTGCCACAAAAGCTGAGTTAGACGCCAACCCTCTACAATGAATAGAGAGAAATAGGTGCCCGGGCCTACACTATAGGGTTAGGTCAGCATAAGCTGCCTTGTGTTGACCTAGCTGTGGAAGTGTCTTCACTTCAGTTTGGCTCCCACCGTCGTAAGTGCCTCTCTACGCTGATTTAGTAACACCGCTTCCCTGGGTGATGTAGAGTTACAGTCGATGTAGTTAGGCTGATGCGTCAGTGTAGAGAGTGTTGCTTATGTTGACTGTTACTGGCCTCCAGGAGCTGTCTCACAATTCCCCACCCTGACAATACAATCGATACAAGAGCTCCTGGTGAGGACGCACGCCGCTGATGCGAGGAGCCACGTGTGCACAAGTGATTTAATAACTGCAGTGGCTGCATGCTGACATAAGTTACGTAGATATCATTTTGTAGTGTAGACCTGGACTAAGACTAATATCCCCAAAAGCCAGCGCACAAGGTGAGGAGCTGCCTAAGCTAGCCAGTGGGAGATGCCGATGAGAAGGGTGTATCCTAAGCCCCGCCCCACTTCTGGAGTTATGCACCTAAGTTGTTTCTTATGTGAGTGAATTAGGCCTCTGCTACCTCCACTCAAAACAGCTGGAGGAAGAGGTGGTGTCACTGCCCACCTTATAACTATTGGCCAGTGCTTAGAGCTTGTTCCTGGGGGGGGAGACCCAGGTTTCATTCCCTTTTCTGCTTACAAGGAAGAAAGGATTTGAACAGGAGTTTCCCATCTCAGGAGGGTGCTCGAACCCCTAATCCTTTGTGGGATACTCTGTGAGGCTCCCTTAGTGTCTCTCTGTTGAAGTTGTTCCACTTTGGCTAACTAATAATTGGAACAGAAGAACTGGACCTGGGATCTCCCTCCTCCACAGGACTATAGAGCTATTCTCTCTCTGGCCCAAGGCCTCCTCTTTAGTTATCCACAGAGGAACAACTTCAACAGGAGAGACTGAAGGAGACCCCCCCCCATCCCCCCACCATAGCTCAGTGGTTCAGGCACTTGCCTGAGAGGTGGGAGACCCCTGTTCAAACCCTTTAATTCCCCCTCTCCATGCCAGAGGGGGAGAAACGGGGGGCCTCCCATGTGAACAGCCTAACCACTTGGCTCAAAGTTATAAGGTGAGCAGTGGTGCTGCTGTTAGATTTTGAAAGGGTCTGATCTGTTGGAGCGGGTCTGAGCATGCCCCATGGATTGGGCCCCACAGGTGAGACAGGTGCGTCTCCTATTCCCTCCTCTCCCCCCGCCCCGGTTTGCACACTGCCTCGGGGCTTAGGCTGCAGCTAGGTGGCTGGGCACTTAAAGAAAGGCACCAGGGCACATGCACCCAGGCAGCCCCTAGGTGCACTGATACCTTTTACCCTGACAATGTAGGTGGCAGGTGAGTTTAGGTGCCTAGAGGGGTAGGCAGCAGCCAAGAGGGAGTTTTGTGGAGCTTAAAAACTGGAATGAGGTGCCGAAATACCTTTGTGGGGCTGGGTCAAAGAGATTATGGGCAGAGTCCCTAAAGAGTGCTATGCCCTTTACTTACCGTAGCCCAAACTAATCCTGCCTCAGAGAGCTCCCACGTGGTGAGGCCACAGTGACAGCAACAGTCAGAGGATGGAGAAGGGAGTACAAGGTTTATGATCCAGGCCACGGGATTGCTTGCTTAGGTAAGCATCATCTTGATGGCAATGACAAGGGCAAGGGAGTGACCCTAGCTAAAAGGAAAGGGTCATCACCAAGGGGGAGGAAGCTTTTCAGGATGGGGGTGAGGAAGACTGTGAGGGCAAGAGGCACAGAGGAGGGGGAGGAGAGAGAGTGGCACAGCAGCAGGGAGGGCAGAGGAAGAGACGAGCTGAATGGTGTGTGCTTCGAGGAAAAGGAATGAAAGGAGGAATAGATTGGAAGATGCAGAAATGGAAAATTTTGGGGCCATTGCTTATATCCAGAGGCTAGGGTTCTCACACCCTGCAACACTGAGAGCCCTCCTGGGGCTTGAGAGGGGGCATCTAATTTGCATCAAAAATTGCATTAAATGATTTCTCCCAGTGAAATGCACATGGCTGTCATTTGTTTGCACATAAACCTCCCTTGCTCTGGGAGGAGGAATGGGGCTTGTTAGCTAAACTCATCCTTAAACTGCTTTGGGCTACATGGTAGGCCCCCTGTTCATGTTTGGCTCCTTAGCTCTGGTTCCATAACATAGTAACAGAGTATGTTCCAACAGGAAACTTCAGGTGAGGCCCCAGGGCATTTCAAGCAACACATGGACTGTCGGATGTGGCAGGCCCAGGGTCAACTCCCTGCTATTGGCTCCTGCAGCTCTGCACCCACACTGGTGGAAGCAGTTAGGATAATGATCCAGGGCTGCAGGCCAGGAGCAATCAGGAGCTAACAGTTTCCATCAGGGAGCTCTAGAAAAGGTCCACTGGGAGGACGCAGGCTCAGGCAGTGGCGTTAGCAGGGAGCAGACTAGAGCATGCTCTCTGGGGCTAGCATTTTATATTCTGCTTGTTAAATGCCCTCTGGATTTCTGTGTTCAACTCACCCTGCCCTACCTGTTTTACAGCTGCAAGTACACAGACAAGACTCTTTCCCAAGGTCACCCCGGAAGTGAGTGGCAGAGCTGGAAATAGAACCCAGCCTCCATGTCCCCCTTCTCTAACAGCTAGACAAGCCCTCTGCATAGTTAGAAAGGGCAAACCACGTCTTTCTACTCAGTGGTCGCCAAGCCTAGCAGGGCTCGTGTTCCAGCTGCTTTAGTTAAGTGCAGCATTGTCTACGCTACAGAAAAAGAGAGAGATGCATGCCCTGTTCCAACTGTGAGCATGGGCTGAAGCAGTCTGATATCTGGTGTGGGAGGGAAAGGACCTGGCACAGGAGCATCTTCCAGCCTCTCCTCCTTGTGGTGATGTCCCGGTCTCTTCTCTCCAGATCAGTGCAGAGGATGGAGGCAAGTGCTTCTGCCCCACAGGGGCCGTATACTGGAAATGAAATCAGACCCAGGCATGAGCTGTCCCAGTGGTTGTGGAGGAGGGGGTCTGTACACTAGCCAAGGGGCACTGGATTCTGTGCTGCCTTTCATTCTCCCTGCCTTTAGCCCCCGGCTCGCCCCTGAGTCGCAGGTGGATCCGTTATCTTCAGAAGCGTAGAGAGTGCTATGGAGGTCGCTGGAAGAGATGGCTGAGCTCTTGGGAGCTGAGCTTGGGCCACGAAAGAACATGACTAATGGCTTTTTAAGGCTTGAACTGTGGTTTGAAGGCTGTTGAATTAGATGATTTTCTTGTGGCGGTAACCAATGGGTGTTTTGAAGTAGCTTTTTGCTGCCTTACTTTTGAGATGTTTTTTCTCTGTTAGCCCCAGTTTGGGCAGAGCTCTGTTGGGGAGGGAGTTGCTTTCCTTCGGTTGGTCCTGGCTCAGTCTCCTCAATGTCTTCCTAGAAGGTAGCGGCGGATGTGAAGGTTGGGCTCTCCTGTGGTGTTATGTGACTATTTGCTGGCACCCATGTTCCTGTCCTGGGTATCTGGGCTGCTTGTCACTCAGTATCACAGCTGATGCCTCGGAGTTGGAGACCACTGGCTAACTGGGTCTGTGCAGGGGATCCCACGCGGGTTCTGTCTGGGCTGGAGCTTGGCTGGGGGAGGTCTGTCTAGAATGACTCAGGCATTGAATACTTAAACATTAAAATAAAAGAGCAGAACCTTTCTCTGGATGTTGTGTTGGGGGGAAGGATGGCCCACTACTTAGGGTGCCAGTTTGGGGGACTTGGGTTCTATTCGACTCTCTGTCACAGACTGCCTGTGTGACCTTAGGAAAGTCACCTAATCTTCTGTATTTTCCACAGTATGCATCCGATGAAGTGAGCTGTAGCTCACGAATGCTTATGCTCAAATAAAATGGTTAGTCTCTAAGGTGCCACAAGTCCTCCTTTTCTTTTTGCTAATCTCTCTGTGTCTCAGTTCCCTGTCTGTAAATTGGGGATAACAGCGCTGCCCTGCCTCAGAGGGATGTTGTAAGGATAAACGTATAAAGATGTGAGGTGCTCATACTACTGTCATGAGGGCCATATAGGTACTGTAGAGCAGGGGTTCTCAAACTGGGGGTCGTGAGGTTATTACATGGGGGGTTGCAGGCTCTCAGCCTCCATCCCCAAACTCTGCTTCACCGCTAGCATTTATAATAGTGTTAAATATTAAAAAAAAAAAAGTGTTTTTAATTTATAAGGGAGGGTCGCACTCGGAGGCTTGCTGTGTGAAAGGGGTCACTAATACAAATAGAGAGATGGAGAGCCCTGGAGCAGCGGTTCCCAACAGGAGGTCTGGGGCCATGAGCCCTTTTAAGCAGGACCACGGAGCCCCGGCATCCCCTGTGGACCTGAAGCTGGGAACCCATGGGTGGAGTTGGGTGTCACGGGGGGTGTTGCCCCCGCCCCCAAACTGCAGTGCCTTACCCAGGGCCGGGCAGTCCTGGGGGCAGCTCCATCCCCCCCTCCCCTGACTTCCTCCTCTCCCCCTTTCCCCCAAGCCCTCACCCCCTGGCAGGTCTGAGGCAGGAAGCCAGAGCTGGGCAGCGTTGGACAGCTGCTGCTCTGGCTGGTGCCATGGAGCGGGCAGCTGTGACGTTCCCCGTCTCCTGCTGGTGCCCGGGGTTGCAGCTGATCCTCAGCTCCCAGCCCCCTTTGACTGCTCACACTGCCAGTAAGAGCTGCCGGGGTTGGGGGACCTGGCTTGGGGGCCATCAGAGCCCTTGGGGAGCAGAACAAAGCCCCTAGCTATGCCTCTCCCTGAATCCTGTGCTACCCCTTGCCCCCACATAGCCCCTAGCGACCCTCTACCTTCCCCCTGAGTTTACCCCCCTGCCTGCACACAGCCCCTAGCTACCTCTCCCTGCACTCAGAGCTACCTCTCCCACCTGTGCACAGCCCTGAGCTACCCCTTCCTTGCCCCATGCCTGCTATGCCTGTGCCCCTGCCCCCTCCAGTCCGGAGCCCCATCATTCCCCCTGCCGGGCCCTGGAGTTTTGATAGCATGTTGGGTGGGGATGGGCAAGGATCCCATCTCCTGCAGCCCACGTGTTCAAGGCCTGTGGCTGGACATGGACACAGGAAGGAGACAGACCATGCCCCTGTTTCAGAGTCAGCATTACTGAAGTCACTGTTTCCTATTGTTTGCCTTAGGAGACTCCCATGTAATAGCAAGATCTGGGCTTAACCCCCAGCTCTCCCCCCACCCCTATCCCAAAACACCCTTTTATTTTCAGGGTTTCTTCCAGACAGACAAGCCTGGCCTCTTCCTGCCCATTTCAGGCCAGGTTTCTGCCCAGGGGGTTGTGTGTTCTGGGTGTTATGTGGAACTGAAAATCAAGCATCATAAATAATCCAACCATAACACCACCAGCTTTGTCGACACTGGCTCAGCCCCATTCCTAAGCCTCTTTGAAAGGAAACATCAAGCAGGGCCCTCCAAAAGGGCTAGTCTTGCTGTGGTAAGGATAAATATTTGTGCTTCTCTCCCAGGGCCGATTTCCCCATGTGTTTAATTAATGAGGGGAAAGCTTAGCTCCAAAAGACCAGCTCCAAAAGCCCTTTCCAGCCACGATCAAAGGGTGCAACATAACATGAAGACAATGAGTTCCAGCTCACTTCCTGCATCTCCTGCCCGGAGCTGAGGGACTGGAGGACCCCTTGCTGGGAGATGACACTGGTAGGAGGCCAGTGGGGGCTTGATTTGTGCACTGAGATTCCCATGCTACTGGGATCACTTAAAGCCACAGCTGCAGAAAGAGGAGAGCATGAAAAGGCTGCAGGTGACAGCAAAGATGCGAGGCTTCTGGGTTTTCCAACCACTCCTCACCTTGTGGGGTAAGGAAATGGGGCTGCACACCAGCTGCTGGCACCGTCATCCCGGGCTGACTAGTGTACCCAAGGGAGCACAACAGCTCCCCTTCCGTTCCTACCCTACAGGCCTCTGCTGCTAAAGTCATAGACTGTAGCATTAAAGTTTCCATGCTCTCTGCAGCCCTGTAGCTAGAATAAGGTGAGATACCCACCAATGCATGAGCTGGTCCAATTTCATCCACCAGAGGGCACTCTTGTTCACATGCCTTACCATTCTAGCCTGTTGTCTACAATTCAATCTATGGATTGTGGCTATTGTTGAACAGCTGTGTTGTGTTAGTGCCTAAAGCCCCCTATCAAGCCCTCTCTTGCTCTTTCTCTCCCCACATCTTCTCTTCCCCTTTGTGTGCGGCTAATCTTCATGCTAACCAGCAAGAGGGGTAGTTCCCAAGGGGCTGTTGTGATCTCCTTTAGCACTGCTGCTGCAAATACAGTGTGAAACAACAAGTGCCTTGAGACCCCTGGGTGAAAACTGCAGCCTGAGTAACGCTGCAGCATCAAATGCATTTAGCAGAAGTCCGTGTCTCCAGGGGGGAAGCAGCGGTTACTTTTTCAGGTATTCCTGCCGGAAGAACCCTAGTGAGGGAGGGTGGCATCAGAGCTTGTCCTGATTTTTTCCAATAGCTGTGACATCTAGCTATGCCCCCTGAAGACTGACGTTAACAATGCACAGGCTTTCTTGGGAAACCTGGAGACTGATCCATGGAACGCTGATGGGTTCCTTGCCTTGAGTGTCTCTGAAGGCCCTGAGCCTGCATGGGCCTACAGACCGATGGAGAACTGGACCCTTGCCCTGAACCTAAAAAGAAATAGGGACTAATTTAAAATGAATACAAGGAAATGCCACAGTATGCAGCTGTGGGACTCACTGCTGCAGGATATTATTGAGGCAAATAATTAGAAATTGCCTTAAAGGATTTGCTATTCATATGAATAAAATAGCATCTCTAAGTATACTAGCTAGGGGAAAAAATCACGGATAAACAAGCCAGGGCTAGGAAGAAATATACTTCACAGTATATTATTATCCAGGTGCATGATATATGGAAGACTTATGCTTCCTGTGTGGCATTGAGCAGGGGGTCACATAGGAGTAGGTGTTGCATTGATCTGTCTTAATAGGGCAAATCCTATGCATTGTCTCATCCCTGCTGGGTTTTCAGGGATTGTGTCCGTGAAAGCATCAGCCTGGGAAGGTGCACACAGAGTTGCCATTGGGATCATCCGAGTCTATATGGATGCAGGCAGTGAATTACATACACTACACGAAAGCCCATCACTCTGTGGATGTGCATAGAAGAGGGTTGTGCTCTGTCCAGAAACCTGATCCTTGTCCCTACGAAGCTGAGAAAGACACAAGCATGTGGCTCACGATGGGTTTCAGGTGGTCCAAATAGCTTTGGCAACACCAGATTTGACTGGGTAGCAGGGATTTCATTCAAGATAGGGGAGACCTGCTGTCAGTCGGTTAGACATAGACTCTGGCTAGTCAGCAGATGTTGGGAGTGTAGGGACAGACCCTCTATTTTACTTTCCTTACAAATAGCAAAGTTACTGCTCCCCACCAATCCTTGAAATGATGTCATAGGGATAAGGGTCTCATCTGGCACTCCGGCTGTTTCCTGGGTTATTACCTTTCCCATCTCATCCCCACAGCTGTGCTCATACTTTTGGGCACTTCTTTGTCATTATGTAGCCTTGGGACAAGGGGTCAACATCCAACTGGCATCTCTCAGCAGTCCTCTTGGCAGCTTGCCTTGCAGTGTGATCAGCCGGGGTGGGGGGTGACCTTTGGCTGTGACACAGGCTGTAAAAGCAACACCCACGTAGTGATAGGTCACAACAGCTTCAAACAGACCCGAGCAGCAGCCCTAGCCTGGGACCTGTCATGCTCTCAGTGTGAGGGATGAAAATGGGACCCTACTAAAACCCCAATGCCATACATGGGGAAATAGTGTGCATTCAGTGATGTCAGTTACTCTTGTGTACATCAATAGAGTGACTCTGTCATGACTATGGGAGTTAGGCACACACTGTCCCCAAGGGCAGGTTATTAGGTTCATTATTCTCAAGTCTCCAGTACTAGCCACTGCTAAAGACAGGATACTGGACTAGATGATCACTTGTCTGATGGTGTTTGGCAAGTCCTACGTTTGCATTACACTGCTGTAACTGCACTCGCAATGTGGCTCAATCTCCCTCCCAGCTCAGTGGGTGTCACGTTGTGGTAGAATTCTCCCAGTGCACACAAGGAACGCTCCCATCCTCTTGGGATGGTGATCTCCTCCCTTCTTAGCTCCCCAGTTCCTTTTGAATCAATGAAGATCTCCCAGGTCATTGTGCCCCTGCCTGCCCCACCCTCCCCCCAGCTTGGAGAGCCAAAGCTGCCTCTGGAAGCAAAGGGACTATGTAGTGTTTCACCACAAAAGCACAGTTGGAGAATGGCTGATATGAAGTTACAACCACAGCTGATTGCGGCTGCAGCCTGGGACGCTTGCTCCGTGCCAGCAGCTGAGTCTCGGCAGTGGGAGGCACCAACAGGCACGTCCCAGCCTTGCAGTGGGGTCAAAAAGAGAAACTCCAAACCTGCAATCTTAGCCTCTCTCCTAAACAAGATTCTTTCTTTGTGAAGCAGTCACCAGCTCCCCATTAATCCCCTCCCAGCCAAGGTCAGGGGAGCCTGCCCAGCACAGCCCAAGCTTGCAGTGGGCTGGGGGTGGGGGGAAGGACAGGGATTGGGTCTGACACTAAAGCAGCTTTACACTTTAATTTTTAACCCACCCCAAAGCTCTAGGTCCAAAAAACCCTCCAACCTTAAGCAGTAGGAGATTGTACCCAGATCAATCCTGCAAAGCTCAGACCCAGCTCTATTTAGGACAGAAATTACTATAATTATAGTGGAATGGACCAATGAGCAAGCATCTCAGGTCCATACAAAGGGCAGAGCCCTTTCTGAGATGTCCATATGGGCAATGCAAGTTCCGCAGGGATTCCCTTTTTACCATCCTCTGCCTTTCTATAGCATATTCCATCAGCCTTTCAAAGTGCTTTACAAACGTTAAGCTCTGTAGGGCATGCATGGCCGTAGTATCTCTGTATCTCCCAAACAATAACGGACTAATCTTCACAATGCCCCCAAGGTATTATCCCCATTGAACAGATGGGGAATCGAGGCACAGAAATGTAGACTCAAATTTGCAATCATGTCCTCAGTATTTGGGTGCCTGATATATCCTGCTCGGGGCTTGATTTGTCCAAGGGGCTGAGCCCCGGCCATGGCCGTTGGGAGCACTGCGAACTTCTGGAAATCACATCCTGGCTGTCGAATGCCGAGCACCCAGGAAAACGAGGGACACTCAATTAGTAGCTGCCTTCGAAAATGCAGATTTAAGTGACTTGTACAGCAACACACAGGAACTCTGTGTTCTGCTGCATCTCAGGCCAGTGTCTGAACCCCGAGGCTCCCCTGCCTCTTCCACGTCGTGTGGCGTCTACAACAAATGAAGCTGTGGACCTGCCTGCAGGTCTCCTCTACTCCACAGCCCTGATTCCCTCCCAGAGCAGGGCCAGCCTGTACACTGAATGAGGCTGAGGGGCAAAAATAGCACATGCTCAAATAGTTAATGACTGCCTCATAACGCGTATGCACAAAGGGACCAAATGAAGGTTGCACAGGCAAGCTTTGCCCGGTGTGTCCTATCTTTTGAGTACTTCCCCGGCCCCCAGCCAGTTGGTTCCTTTTTTAGACTCTGCCTTATTCCCTTCCCACTTTTCTCTTCTCCCCACTCCTCAATCTCTCAGCCCACCTCCCCCTCTCCCCCAGTCTCCATTTTGCCCTCCCTACCACTCACTATCTCTGGCCTACTTGTCATGGTCTCCTTGCCGCTGGATTGAGAACAGGCCCTACAGCAGCCTCTAGTGGCTGGTAGTGGGAAGTACAGCTCCCCACCCCCACCCCCCCCACACACACATAGAGCTGGAAGTGTAAGGATCCCACTAAGTTGTGCAGAAGTGTGCCAGGACTTGTGCAAGTACCAGTTAGGGTGACCAGATGTCCCGATTTTTTGGAGCTTTTCTTCTATAGGCACCTATTATCCTCCACCCCCGTCCCAATTTTTCATACTTGCTATGTGGTCACCCTAGTGCCACTGGAGACTTATGAGAAAAGCTGTGGAGTTTTAGCAGTAAGTTTTCCCCCTTCTGTGCCTGTTTGTTTGGCAGGGGAAAATACAGCACCATCCCAATTGTCCAACACTAGGATCATTAATGATCTGGAGGATGGCGTGGATTGCACCCTCAGCAAGTTTGCAGATGACACTAAACTGGGAGGAGAGGTACATACGCTGAAGGGTAGGACTAGGGTACAGAGGGCCCTAGACAAATTAGAGGATTGGGCCAAAAGAAATCTGAGGTTCAACAAGAACAAGTGCAGAGTCCTGCACTTAGGACGGAAGAATCCCATGCACCGCTACAGACTAGGGACCGAATGGATCGGCAGCAGTTCTGCGGAAAAGGACCTAGGGGTTACAATGGACGAGAAACTGGATATGAGTCAACAGTGTGCCCTTGTTGCCAAGAAGGCCAATGGCATTTTGGGGTGTATAAGTAGGGGCATAGCGAGCAGATCGAGGGACGTGATCGTTCCCCTCTATTCGACATTGGTGAGGCCTCATCTGGAGTACTGTGTCCAGTTTTGGGCCCCACACTAAAAGAAGGACGTGAAAAAATTGGAAAACGTCCAGTGGAGGGCAACAAAAATTATTAGGGGACTGGAACACGTGACTTATGAGGAGAGGCTGAGGGAACTGGGATTGTTTAATCTGCGGAAGAGAAGAATGAGAGGGGATTTGATAGCTGCTTTCAAGTACCTGAAAGAGGGTTCCAAAGAAGATGGCTCTAGACTGTTCTCAGTGGTAGCAGATGACAGAACAAGGAGTAATGGGCTCAAGTTGCGTGGGGGAGGTTTAGGTTGGATATTAGGAAAAACTTTCTCACTAGGAGGGTGGTGAAACACTGGAATGCATTACCTAGGGAGGTGGGGGAATCTCCTTAGATATTTTTAAGGTCAGGCTTGACAAAGCCCTGGCTGGGATGATTTAGTTGGGGATTGGTCCTGCTTTGAGCAGGGGGTTTGACGAGATGACCTCCTGAGGTCCCTTCCAACCCTGATATTCTATGACGTGGGAGTGAGGGGAGTGGCCATCAAGTTCTGTCCTGATCCCTGCACAGGTCAGTTCCTGCTCCGAAACATGAAATCCCCTTGTCTGCAGCTGGTCATGAAGTTCTTGAGCCAAACACTGCAGCGGTGGGGGAGGGCATGACGCCAGACGGTGAAAAGAAGATAAACAAAAGAGAAAAATAGACTGGCTCATTCTCATTGGCTAAACAGAAAAATGCCCAAAGTAAACAGCTGGCATAAATGATGAAATGTAAATAAGGATTTTCTAATTATTTTGCTAATACGCATTTGAGGGGTTGTTAGTAACAGTGGAGGGACACTTGATTTCTTTTTTTTAAACAGTTAACCTGAAAGTCTCTTTGTAACATAAATTAGCAAATTCAACTGTGCAACTAACAGAGCTAGATGGAGTCTGCTTTAAGGAAACCTGCACTATGGACATAGGAACTACAAAAAAGCCTTGGCTAGATTAGCTCGGAAACCACTGTCAGAAATGTGGCATGTCCCGGTGAATTACACACATGGTTTTTCCTGATTTCACTAAAACTCTGGGTCATCCAGTGATTCATAAGTAACAGATCCATGGGGGACAAAGCCCTCAACTGGTCTGTTGAGAAAGAAGCAATTGCTTCATATGCTTAGCCTGTGTTGGTTTCGTTACAGCAAGTTGGGATGTTTCTGCTTTTTAGGATGGTACTAACCAAAGCCCAGCTTTCAGAAGAGCTGTCTTTCTAATGCCACTCAGCATTAGAGGGCGCAGAGGGCTTTTCACTCGGGCTCACCAATGGATTTCTGAGGAGGAGAAAAATTTCAGCGGAGGAGGCAGCAACGCTGTGAGCCTGCTTCCCTGCTCGCTGAGTGGGGCGCTCTGACTTGCTCCCTCCCCATTCCAGCCAGCTGGGTTTAATTTTAGAAACACAGTGCTATCTTGGGGCATCTTTTTCCATGGAATGCAAGTCTTTAAGTAAATAAATAACAGCTTTGTCGAGGTGGAATGGCTGCCGAAACCACACTGCATAACACTCAGCAGTGAGGCAAGCCCTGGTTCGCTTGCATGTGGAACTATTTTATACAGATACAGTGGCTGGACGGCCTTTCTCTCCCTCTCCTTTCACGACCCCTGCCTGCCCTTGTCCACACACACTCCCAAGCGTTCATTAATTAAATCCATAAACAACAGAATAACACCCTAGAGGGAGGGAAGTGAAAATCAGGCCCTCCAGATGGAGCTCTCTGGGGGCAGATGTGAAAATCCATGATTCACCTGAGTCCCCATGGGTTGGCTCACTGTTACTGCTGATGCTTTTGCAGAGTCTGTCATATTCCAGAATGATGCATTCTGGGGCATCTCTGGTGGACAATAAACATTACCCCAGGTAGTTTTTGTGGAATGTCCCCGCTAGCCGAGTGGGTGAGGGCTTTCAGCACATATTCCTGTGCTCAGTTCTATCTGTGTTTCAAGGTACCGAATGTGCCTATCGACGCTTGTGTGTGGGTGTAGACAAATCACGATGCAATCCACCATCTGAGGAATGGGAGCCCCCTTCACCCAGCCTGGAGCAAATAGAGGAGCTTTGCAACTCTGGCTTCATCAGATCAGCAGGTCAAGTGAATTGCAGAGCGTGGGGTACTTTTAAAGTTCTCAATCAGAGTGAGATCTAGAAGTGGACCCTCTGCCAAGAACACTGCAACCATGCCTCCTGCTTTCAAATCTGGGTCCTGTTAGTTTGAGTGCCTCATGCCAGATGTCAGGACTGGATGATAGGGGATGGATCACTTGATAATTGCCCTGTTCTCTTCATTCCCTCTCAAGCAGCTAGCATTGGCCACTGTTGGAAGACAGGATACTGGGCTAGAAGGTCCATTGGTCTGACCCAGTATGGCCCTTCTTATGTTCTCATCAGATTTAATGTAGTTAAATAACCAACAGGCCAATTCAGCCCTGGAGTAAACTGGTAAAACTCCCGTGGAGCTAGATCAGGGCTGAATTTGGCCCCAAATCTCTATTTGCTTATGTGGAACAACACACTGCAGGCTGCATGCTTAGAGTAAGAGAACTTCATGGCTTTCAGGACTTGGACAGCCAGGGTTGGACCTCCCGCTGTGCTATTCCTTACAATCATTCATAGCCATGCATCCTAGTCCATCCTGAAGCCAAAGATGAACTGCAGATCTCTTCCATCACACCTTCCCCAGCGTGGGGATATCGGAGATGATCATCTGTTACCTAGGCTTTGGGGCCACAAATCTAGATGATTCAGGACAAAGGACAGCAACTCCCTCACCACCAGATGCTTTCTCAGGATGATGGCCCGGTCCAGCTGGTTTCATTCTGTGGTGCCGGGTCCTTAGAGAGGCTCCTAAAGTCTGCAGGAAAGAAAAAGCCACGCAGAAATAACCAGGTGGACAAGACTGCTGGCTATTCAGTTTGGTCCTGCTGTAGCACTGTATAAGTGATTCCCTGCACTACAGCCACTTGGAAAATGCTACCAACGCCTGAGATCTTGCATGTATCTTTACATCCACAGCATCCTGCACAACAATTATACGTTCTTTGCCACGTGACAGGTGGGACAGGCAGCTTCCAGGGCCGCCATGACACATAGAGAGGTGGCTAGACCATCCCTGATCATGGCAGCAGGATCAAGCTGTGGGAAAAGAGTCCCCAGGGACCTCCAGCAGGATTCAAATGTTTGTGGCTTGACAAATGTCATGCAATGAGTCTCCCTTCGTGAAGCGGCCGGGCTGCTTAAATCGTTGTTGTTCTCGCCTTTATTAGTGTGAAGATTTCAAACTGGTATCTGAGCTCCCACATTTCCTCTGCTGTGTCTTTTCTGACAGCCCAGAGCAGGACTGCTGCAAGCTATGCGGCCATTACTGAGCTGTTTTTTATCCAATCTGAAAACCAGTGCCAGCCACCCCTTGGCTTTGCTGGGGGGTCTAGTCTTCCTCCTGCTGGCTCTGGCTATGTGCCGCTGGGAGGGGCTTGTCTTTTCCTTGCCCTTCTACCTGACATCATTCTGCTTTTCGCTTGGCTTCCCAGGCTTGCCTTCTCTTCACAGTCAACCAGTCCGCCCCTGCCTGCTCCCTGTCTCAGAGTAAAGCATTTGGCTCTGGCTGAGGCATTTTTCCAAACGTTAGTGACGTCTCCACTGGCTCTTCTCTTCTTTTTCCCAGTGGGACTAAGCCAGCGTTGCCCACGTTCTCTGTAAACTCAGAATCGCGGAGGCCCTGGCCACAGCTTGTCTTTTCCACTGAACCCAATTAAATTTCAGTTTTGGCAGAATGGAGCCTCTCCAACTGCCAGCTGCAATAGGAGAAACTAGGCTTTCAGGGCAGCGGAAATTATTCCCGTCACTCGGCTCTGCTTATATCTTGGATTCGGCACAGAGGATGGCCCCAGGAGTTGATCTGCACAAGCCAAATGAGCCACACAGAGGTATAGCATTTCTATACAGCGTCACACGCAGGAAGGGGAAGGGCAGCTCATTGCAGGGTCGAGACCGTGCTTGTGTGCGCACACTTTCTTTGGAAGACAGTAACTGAGGCTTGCATGGGGCTTTGCATCCAGGGAGGCTCGCATTCAAAATAACTTTCTGGCGTTCAGGACAAGAAAGTAGCATTAATGAAATGTTCAAACTGCACAGTGGAAATCACACTGAAGCAAAAGTTGCCTGCCAGGTCCTCAGCTGGTATAAATCTGCACATTGACATCAACGGGGCTACGCTACAGTTCACGCTGGCTGAGGACCTGGCCTATGGCTCCACCAATAGTGATTAATGCTGCGGCATTGCACGTGCTGTATGTTTGATGGCATATCCTTTTCCAAACATAATAATACATTTAAGCCAACTCCCTTACCTGCTTCCACCCAAAAAGTCATGCAGTCCAGCTCCTCTTGGTGTTGGAACCTGAAACTTTGCTTCCCCTAGCTTTGTGTCCTTTCAGTTGTGCACCTGGAAAGCTGTATTAACGTGTGCAGGAGGGAGTGTTTGTGTATGAAGAGGAAAAGAAAGAGATGTTTCTGGTCGTCCAAGGTATTAAGTACTTATTTACTAACTTGTGGCTCTGGGTTTAAGTGGGCACCTGGAAATTCGAGGATAATCCCGAAGGGGCATGTGCGTAAACATCATCTTCATTTGCTTTTCTGTTTTACTTCTGCACCTTGTATCATGAAGGAGAAGCATCGCTAAAGCCATTAATTGCTAGTTCCCTCAAGGGATCTGAAACTGCTTGTCAAACGGTAATGAATGAAGCCTCACAAAACTCCCAGGCAGTGGGAATTGTCCTCATGTCACTCATGAGGAAGCAGAGGGTGTGTCTACACTGAACACTAAGGCTGGGTCTGTGGGATCCAGGGGTGTGGACTCTGTGTTGCCAGACCTGTACTTGAACATCCACGCTGCATTGTAAAAGTGGGGTTACAGTTGCTGGAGCCAGGTATCTCAGCCATGATAACGCTTCCAAACAGCACTATGCCGACCTTCTGACTTGGGTTTGTGGCTTGGCCTTCGGGTTGCCAGGTGTCCGGTTTTCGATCGGAACAACCAGTCGCAAAGGGATCCTGGCAGCTCTGGTCAGCGCTGCTGACCAGGCCGTTAAGTCCGATGGGTGGTGCAGCAGGGCTAAGGCCCTAGCTCCACGCGGCTCCCGGAAGCAGGGGCACGCCCCCTCTCCGGCTCCTACGCAGCCCGGTAGCTCTGTGTGCTGCCCTGTTCAGAGGTGCCGCCCTGCAGCTCCTATTGGCTGTGGTTCCCAGCCAAAGGGAGCTGCGAAGCTGGCGCGTGGGGCAGGAGCAGCGTGCAGAGCCCCCTGGCTGCGTCTCCATGTAGGAGCCAGAAGGGGGACATGCCACTGCTTCTGGGAGCTGCTTGAGGTAAGCGCTGCTCAGAGTCTGCATCCCTGATCACCTCCTGTGCCCCCCTGCCACAGCTCTGATGCTGAGCCCGCACCCCCCTGCACTCCAAATTCCTCATCCCCAGTCCCACACCAGAGCCCTCACCGCTCTGCACCCCAACCCCCTGCCCCAGTGTAGAGCCCCCTCCCCTACCTTGAACCCCTCATTTCTGGCCTCACCCCGGAACCCTGCCTCAGCCTAGAGACTCCTCCAATACTCTGAACCCCTCGGCTCCCCCCACAGCCCAGAATCCCCTCCTGCACCCCAAACTCTTCATCTATGGCTGCACTCCAGATCCCACACCCCAATCCACTGCCACAGCCTGGAGTCCCCTTCTTCACCCTGACCTCCTCATTTCTGCCCACACCCCAACCCCCTGAGACAGCCTGGTGAAAATGAGAGAGCGAGGGTGGGGAGACCGAGTGAGCAGGGATGGAGTGAGCCAAGGGAGTTCGGAGCAAGGGAGTTTGGTTTTGTACAAGTAGAAAGTTGACAACCCTGCTTGACCTGTGTCTGCACAACAAAATGACAGGGCTTGGACCTGAGTCGCAGTGGGGCTTGGGCTGTGACCCACCCCCTTAGCAGGGTCCAAGGACCTGAGTGTTTGCTGACCTGAATCAGACTGATTTGTGTGTGGACAGAAGGGGGGCTTGGGCTTAAACCTGAGTCAGAGTCCAGGCCTATTGTGCACTATAGACATACCCAGAGCCCCAGTGAAATTAGGTGATTTGCCTAGGGCCATGCAGAATGGCAGTGTCAACGTAGAGCCAGGATGTGAATCCAGACCTGAGTCCCAGTCATGTTTATCAACTTCCTGATCTAGCTTGTCTAAGGTTTTATTAAGACCACACCTGAGCATCCTACAACTACCAATGCCTATCTATCAGTTACTCCAAACACCATCTTGGGCAACTATAGTCACCATCTGCCTTCTGCTTAGGTCCTCAGGCTAGGCATGTGCACAGATCGTTAAGACAAATCCCTATACACTGAACTGAAATGTTTTTAAATGTGGTGCTGCCAGCAATGAGGGACAGATGGAGGTAGAGTTGGCCAGCTGCTGATCTCCGGCACAGGCACTAAGATGAGACATCTGCCTCGGTAGGTGCTGTGCATAGGTAGCTCACTAGTTCAACCAAACCCCTTTGCTGTCCCAGCCCTGTGCCTCTCGCTAGGGCAGAGCTTGCCAGCTATGTCGTGGGTTTGCAATGTGAAGATGATAGATGCACCAATTCCACTTACATTTGTGACCTAAGGCCAGGCTTTGAACTACAGTCTCCAGAAGCAGGGAAGATTAGTGCACTAGCCTACTGCAACCAGTAATTCCTCCAGCTATTTTTATGTTCCCTGAAACCTTAAGCCTCTCTTGGAACAAGGTTATGTTAAGTGGAGCGAAGTAAAACTGTTTCCATTTAACTAATTAGCAAGCCCATTTCCTGGCCAAAGAGCACACATCTGCAGCAGTTTCAAAACTGTCACAGGCCTGCATTACCGTCGCTGAGCCAGACAAAGGGAGCCACAAGCTAGTTAAAGACCAATGGTGGGGTGGGAAGGAAGAGCCAGATTCTGCTCTTAGTTAAAACTAAATCTGGAGTAAAACTGCATTGAGTGGTGTGGAGTTACCCCAGACTTACACTGGTGTGACTGAGAGCTGAATTTGGCCCTAAATGGCTTATCAGAGCCAAGATTTTCAAAAGCTACTCATGATTGTGGGTGCCCGTATTGAGCTATCTAAAAGGGGCCTTATTTGGGGGGGCAGAGAGGGAGATCCCCACTCTGAAAGTCAGGCCCCTTTAAGGTGCCTCAAGTTAGGCACCCACAAACACTAGCCACTGATGAAAATTTTGGCCAGTGATTTATAGCTCTCGGATTCCATGTCACTGTCCAGCAGGAGAATGGTGGCTAGCTGGTTACCTGCCCCGAAGGCTAAACCAGTCCTGAACAGAGAATACGACCAGCGTGAAACAGAAAAGACAAGCTGGGGCAAGTATGCTCCTGCAACATGCTGTAGTGGACACCGGAGCCAATGCCACAAAACTTTCTCCATTTCCTGTGTCCACAGAAATGTGGATTACGAGGGCTGCCATGATTCATCAGTTCAGTGACTTAAGTGGCATGAAAATCTAAATGTGGCTAAGGTATTGGGGGGGAGAGTCAGACCCCTCAGAGGTGGCGGGTATGGCCCACCCAGGCTAGGAACACACATTTTGAGGGCAGCTGTGGGGTGATGCTGTGTCAATCTGTCAGCCTCTCAGAAACCTGGTCTTGACTTGTGAAGGCGATTTCAGAAACATTCAAAAGGGCCACCAGAGAAGGTGTCAGATTGACTGTAAGAGCCTCAGAATTCTGGGAGAAGGGTGCATGCTGGAGGGGAGGAGAAGCCAAAATCATGACACCTCCACACCTGCATTTCTGAATCCTACGCTGTAGGCCTCTTTTTTGCTCCTTATGCTCAGGGTCACTCAAGGGTGTGAGAATTGCCTCCTTCACATGACACCTTTTGCAGGAGGAGCCTTTAGGAGTAGAACTGTGGAATTCCCCTCATTACATTTTCCCCAAGCTGTTGCTGTGAGGGGGAGCAGGCAGAGAAGAGATTTACACCAACTTCACTTCACCCTCCCCCCCAACTTGCAGAAGCACAGTGCTCACAGGTCACCGAGGATCTGCTGGTGGCACTGGACCATTTGTGTGGAGGCTTTGCCTCTTTGCACCTGCGCTGGCAATGTGGCTTGGACGGAGTCAAAGCTTCCCTCCGTCAGGAGATGGTCCCAGAAGCCCCTCACGGGGAAGTTCCCTAGCAGAGGAGTTCAGTGCAGACGTTCCTACATCCTGAGGCTGTATTAACATTTGGGTGGATTTGTTGCTGGTGGCTTGGATGACCATGTGCACCTCATCTGCAGATTCTGAGGGAGTGGCAGGAGGCTGTCTGTGGTCTAGGGCAGTGGTGGGCAAGATCTTATCATGGGACTCTCTCTTTTACATGTTTAGCCTAGGGAAGTGGTAGGGGCATCTCTAGCTTTGACTGGCTTTTCCCTTCATGCACTCAGCATCCTTATTTCTATTCAGGCATCCTTATTTCTATTGTGCTGGATGCTGAGACCAAGGCAGTTTGGGGTTTACTAGCTTCATTTAAGGACAGGAACTTCGCTCAGCCCTTTGTTTCAACCCCATCTGCACTGTAATGACCTGCTGGCATAATCAGCAGAGGAGGAAGGAGACTGCAATGGGATCAGATGAGAAAGGAGACTAGGGGAGGCAGAGAGGGTGTTTGCAGTTGTGAGTGAATTTAGTGCAGCTACAAAGGTGACAGAGGGCCAGCTCTGGAGCTTGAAGTCCTGTATTACCCCTCCTCTGTACAACAGAGCAGTGCAAAATTCCCATTGCCCTGCCGTGGATGGGACTCTGCTAAGCATCAACCCCTACGTATGCCCCGGATCAAACAGACAACTCTTCTAGGACTGAGATGGCTATTTGTAAGCGCGATTGCTCTGATATGAGGCACCTGTGGATGTTGCAGGAAATGGACTGAGGCCACACTTGCTTCACATTGGCCACCAAAACTACATAGCAGTGATTTTTGAAACTATGGAGCTAGGCTGCATTATCAGTGAGCTGGAGGTGAATGGTTCTGTATCTCGTTCCAATAACTTTCTCTACCTGACACAGCAAGCTGAGTAGAGGTTCTGTTCCCCATGCATGCAGGACTTACACATGTAACTCACCAAAATCTGTAAGTTACTCACTTAACTCGTCTCCTTGTTTTCATGGAGAACAGCTCTTCTCTGCTTCTGGGGCGGAGTAGATGAAAAAGTGAACAAGGTGAAAGGCAAATGAACCTCTTTTCAAACAGGAAATAGGAGGTTTGGGTGGGGCATGGAAGAGTGGAAGAAATCAAATGACAACTGACTAGGGTTACGGTGCTAAGGTTAGGTGATTGCTCGGTTTTGGAACATCCACTTAGACATGGCTCAATTCTAAATATTTTTGTAAACTGACATTTCTTACAAGCATCGCCCAAGTAAGTTCTACGGGGAGAGATGAACAATTTCTCCATATAAGGAATCACTGTCTGTCCATTGTAGTAACTTGTAACGTGGCCCATGGGCAAAGTTGGCCTGTTGAGCTAGAGAAAATTCAGAAGAGACCGCTTCTCCTGAAGAGACCCTAACTGAACAGTTTAAAAGGGATTTTAAGCTTAACAGTGACATAATGTTTGTTCAAAAAATAAACCTACGCAAATAGGCTCATTTCCACGACAATTAGTCTTTATTAAAAATGTACTGGAGCAAGGTAAGCCTCTAAAATACTGACCCAGTTTACTTTGTGCGTTGGAGCAGGGGTACAAAAATCACACATACATTATTACCTAGTGCCCCTTGGCAACACATTCTCATAAAATAAATGAACTCTCACATACTTAATTCAACATCTTATCTCTATCAGACTAACTGCATAGTTCCAAGGCTTGGTTATGTAACAAGAAAATGTTATGGTACCACTATAGAGCTGAGCTGTCAATTCGCCCTAACTATTCAGATTAAGAGACAACCTTACAATCTCCCCTTCCTCCCCACCCCCGCGGCAGGAATTCTAGTGAAATTCAAAGTCTGTGGGGAGGTACTGGCTTGTTAAATCAACTATTGCACTGTAGCAGATTTTCAGAAGCTGAGGAGCCATGTGTCAAAATGCACCATCAGCTCAGACTTAAACCTTCTTCTCTCTCGCAGAATACAACTCCTCGTTCCTCAACCCCTTGAATCAGCACAGACGTTTGGTTTGGTTTTTAAAACCTCATACAAGAGGCTGTATTCTTTTTTTTAAATGTAAATGTAGGTGAACAAGAAGTGCTCATGAAAGTAAGAGTCAACTTGGTTACAGCAAGCATAGGCAAAAGCAGAGTGCAAGTAGGTGTCTTTTCCCTATTTAGCTCAGCCAATTCACTTCAGTCCTGATATGTAAGAAACCACTCTATTTGGTTTTAAGGTTGCCTATCACCATGGTATCTAAGGCAAGACCCTCCTAGGATTTCAGCACCCAACTTCTACTGATGTCTGTAAGAGTTAGGTGCCTAAATTCTTTTGAGGATCAGGGCCTAAATATGGTATCTGTGCTTCCAAGCCTGATCCTCCTCCCCCAGCCCTGTAAGAGGGATTGCAGAGGGCATCTTCTGTGCATTAACCAATATTCTTCTTAAACTAGCAGAGATTCTCCTGCCACGATGGCAAGTAATCAGTATGGTCTGATGTAGCAATAGGACCTTGTGCAGAATTATTGTATTTGAGCACCCAGAGTGGGTGTTTGTATCTTTTCATTGCCACAGTGCAGACAGAAGAGCTCTTAGTCACATCTCACAGTAACTAAGAAAATCAAACAGATTAAGTACCTGAAATGCTTTCTGATAAATGCCACCTTCCATGCCGTATGGCTTTGCTAAGGAATTTGGAACTGGAAAGTTGTGTACAGTATTAAAAAAAAAAAAAAAAAAAAAAAATTTGATGAGCTGATCATCTTAGGTGATCACTAGCTCAAAGATGTGAAAAATCCATGCCATTTTTGACTGGTGTGACACACGTGCAGATTGATTTAGTGGGAAGAAAGATTTTCCTGTAAACACCCAGCTAAATTAAGAGTTTAATGTGAAAAGGGGGCAGTCAGACTGAAGCCACAACCTTCTTAAATTCAGTGTTTGTCCTAAAGCAGGATTATAACCTAGGCCAGCAAAGCAGAATGATAGAGGCCCAGACCAGTGCCAAAGCTTGAGACTTGAGCATTGTTGCTACTAATGGCCAGTGCTTCTCTACAAGTAAGACTCTTCCGCTTCATGGGGGTGTGTGGGATTGAGAGAAGCAGCCAAGGAACTAGCCAGGAATTCAGCACCCACTCAGTAGTTGAAACCCAGTGCAACTTGTAAGGGTCTAGCTCTACTGCACCTGGGAGTGAGCATCCCAGCCCAGGTCTACAGCCATGCTAGTGCACTAAAACTAGCTGCATAGACATTGCTTTGATGTTGCGACTTGGGTTGGAGGTCAGGCTCTCAAGTGTACCCCAGGCCAGAGCCTCCAATCCCCAACCTGAGCTGCTGTGGCTACACAGCTCTTTTTAGCCTACTAGCACGAGTCTGTCGAGCCACGCTGGGAGCCTTGCGCCCAGGTGCAGTGTAGACATACCCGTGAAGGGCTTAGACTCCCCAGTCATCGGTGACCGATGCTCTCACACAGCTATGTCACTTATCTACCATTAAGGTGTGTTCAGGTAGAATTTTCCAAGAGGTGCTAATTTTAAGCAGTCTTTAAATGAAAGGTCTGATCAATATAAACAAACACACTGCCAGATACTTCTATAGCAAAGGGTATTAGAACCAACTTGTGCCATCTGGTTCCACACGGGCACCCTATAGAGTCAACGGGATCCCATAAGCATATCTAGTGGTGGAATTTGGAACTTAGTGGTCATGGCAATGCTACTATTACTGGGATGTTGTGGATAATGGCTCACCAATAGAAAAATATATATTTCAAACTGCTAGCTACACCCAAACACGTAGCATGGCTTAAAATGCACAGCAACTCTACAGTGAACTCCAACGTACTTCCTTGGTGCTGGTGTGATGCTCTACCTGCAACTGAGTTAGTAAAGAAAAGGGGTTGGGAAGCAGAGTGATGGGCAATCAGGTGTATAGGAAGAGAGGGGGTTAAAGTTTTAAATCTGACCCTGCCTTCTTAGTTTACTGCACTAAACCTGAGCTAATCTCCTTTGAAGTGACTGAAATGTGCTTGATGCTGTCATGTATAGTCTCACCACTGGATAAAATGTTTCTTGAAACACAACTTTAGGGAGCAGGCTGTACCAACAATAATAATCACAAGGCAAAGGAAAAAATTCTTTCCAGTAACTTGAAAGCTCTAGTTTAATAGGAAAGCAAGGTTAATAAGGCTGTTTTAAAAACTTCCTCGGTTGTGTGTATCAAAGGGGGTGGTAGCACTGGTGTCCAAAGGGCAGGAAACTTAAGCCGCAGGAGCACACCATAAATTAAAGTTGGGGGCTCCTTGTCTTTAAGGTTTAGGTAAAGCTTTCAGGTTACTGTATAAAACCAAAATACAGCAGTGGCAAGCAAGTTAAAACAAAGAGGTGTTAAGAGTATTTGGGGTAGCCACTTGGGTTGGTTTAAAAAAAAAAACATTACTGCTGAAGAATTCTTCAACACTGTGGACTGTAGGACTTCATTTTTAAACACAAGGTTTATAAACGGAAAGACTGTTGGTCTGCCAACATCTGAATTGAGGGTCTTTCTCCAACCATAGCACAGGGTGGCACTAGCCTCTAAGATGGCATAGAGAGCTGGAATCCCTGCTCTGCTGTATGTGTTTGATCTCAACTATAGCAGGAGAAAGAATCTTGAACTCAAGGTTTGAGAGTAAGGGAGAATTGTTTTTCAATTTAGACTGACAAATCAGTATATTTTATTATGTCTATTCCCTTCCACTCCAAAAACATGCAAAATTAACTCCTGCTTTTGAAGATCATCCTTAGCAAGGGGACCATTTCAAGTGCTGAGTGTTAACACTGAACTTTTTAAAATCATTACACATGCCAGCCTAGTGCCCAGGGTTCTCTCGCTCTCTGTTTGCTTTCTGGCTTTGAGCTTTTAGGATGGATTCAGATCATACTTCCAAGTTTTTTCTCTGCCACCAGAAGAACTAGGAACTTTCCTTTTTTTAAAAAAAGAAAAAGCGGAGATCCTTATCTAGCCACATGCCTTGAGAGGTTCAGGTTTTAATAACAAAAATAGCATAAGACTCCGCAACATCAAGGACTTCACTTTTAGAAGACTGATTTTTCAGGCTTCTAAGTGCCTATTCCAATTTCCCCTCTCCTGGGTTCCTTTGACAAATCTTGAAGGATTTCCTCCCCTTCCCTGAGGCAGAGTCAACACAGCAAAGGGATGTTTATGACCCTGTTTGCCAAAAGAATCACTGAGTTCAGCAACAACAGCATTAATGATGGTCAAGACCTAGCTTGAGCTTCCTCTGCGGGCTGGATGCAAAGTCTATAGAAGAAGCAAGCATGAGACTAGGTTATCCCATGACACGCCATTGGCGGGGGCTACAAACTGCCATGGCAGACATGTGGATTAAAAAAAAAAATCCGAATCTGCTGGAGTTTGGTGGGAAACTCAGCTGGATTTCAAGTCCCAGAAATAAAAAAAGAGCCTGATTCTGCTCATGTTTTGGGGAGTTCTGTCCCTGACTTTCCTAAGGAGCAGAATGAGGTTCTTAGGCACAGCCCATAAACTTGCTAGAGTACCAAAAAAAAAACAAAAAAAACCCACAACCTTATGAAGTAGTTTAAGCTGAGTCAATCATTTGACAGCCCATATTGGCTCTTTTAGGAAGCCTCTTCATGGCTACCCAGTTTTGGTCATGGTTCCTGCTGGTTGCTCTGGAGGGGGGTGGCATAGTAAGCTTTGATGTAACACTGCAGGGCATCCCTTCAGGACACAGCAAGGAAGGAGGCCTATTACCTTCTGGGAAGTGGCTTTGATAGACAGAGATTGATTCAGAACTGGCCCCTGAGCATGCAGGGACATCTAGTGAGTTGGTTATGATGGCAGGCACAAGTGAACTACAGCAAAACAGTGCAGGGTGTGCAAATTACAGTTCCTCCTACCCCAGTAGCTCTCTGCACTGAGGGGCATGATGCTGAATAAAATCAGGCCTATGCATGGGCTATTTGGCATCAGTCAACCAACATCTAATTTTCCATTCATGGACATAAGATCCCATCCCCTTGCTCTGGTAGTGATCAGACCCATTTAGGACCCAAGCAGTTGTGAGGGGTGTGGCTAGGTGACTTTGAGCTGAATAATTCCAGCTGATTGGGCTCCATACATTATTAAAATCTTTGCTCAATGGCCAGGACTCTAGAATGACTCCCCATTGTCTCCTTCTGAAGTTTCTTCCTAGTTCAAGTTTGGTGGGAAGAAAGGAGCAATTCTTAAGCCAGTGTCATTGATCAAAGATACAATAAACTACTCCTAATTGTGTGTTCTTTATTTGCCAAGTGAATTTGATACTGATGAAGAGCGCCTGACTAAGCACTGGACGGGTTACAGCAGCCAGGCCAGCTTCCCTGACATCACTGGGTTGAAGGGCCTCAGTTTTGACCCATGGCAGTGAGTTGAAAGTTTTCATGGCCTAACAGAACCCGAGGGTACGGGGAAGGGTGCTAAGTGTGGTGGTGGACGCCTGGGGAGACCTGTCCAGCAGGAGTCGACCTGAGGAGCACCAAGCAGTGAGATGGCCTGGCCGTTCAGACTAAGTCCCATTCTTTTATAGGATACCTGCTGTTTCCCCAGCCAGACTGCAGATATGGCACCAAGGCAGCCCACGCCCTCAGTGCCCGCATGGGGATGCTCCTGTTACAGGATAAGTGCTATCCACGCTGGAAGTCTCCCCTCTGCCCTCCCGTCTTGCTCAGCAACTTCACCTCTTCGATGATTATGTCGTGAGTGACTGCTTTGCACATGTCATACACAGTCAGGGCAGCAAGGCTGGCGGCAGTCAGCGCTTCCATCTCCACGCCTGTCTTACCCTGGCTGTGGCAGAGCGCCTGGATCACCACAGCCCATCTGCTCTCGTCCAGGCTCAGAGAGATGTCCACCTGGCTCAGAGAGATGTTGTGGCACAGGGGGATCAGCTGGCTGGTCAGCTTGGCTCCCTGAATCCCTGCGATCTGGGCTACTGCCAGCACATCTCCTTTCTTCAGCTGGTTCTGCCGCACCATCCCAAATGCCTCCTCACCCAGACGAACCACAGCACTGGCAACAGCGGTCCTTTCAGAATCGGGCTTCTTTCCAACATCTGTCATGGCCGCCCGCCCCTCTTGGTCAACGTGAGTCAGGCTGCCGGAGGGACCCCGTTCACTGGCGCACAAGCCAGAACCTATGGTTTTGGAGTGGGATCCTGGGCCCTTTTCTTCTGACTGGTTTCCAGCAGCAGCCCCAGAGTGACTGTCCACAGCAATTTGGCTGGTGTGCTGAATGGAAGGACTTCCTGTCCTAAGGCACTTTGTGTCCGAGCTAGAGCTCAAAATCTTTTGGAAGATGCAAATGCCGCGTGCCTGAGCTCGCAGAATTTCTGCTGTAAACTGCTGTTGCTCTGAGCGAGAACCTGGCAAGGCGTGCTGTCCTGTAAACACATTTTTCTTAAACGCTTTTCCCATCTGCTTGGATAAACTTGCTCTTGGCATTAGCCAGTGGCCAGGTCTATGGCCCCATTGCTTTGAACGTGGAGAATTCTGCACGGCATCTTGCAGTAGTGAGGTCGACTTCAATGCTGCCTCTGAAGAGGAGGATAAATAGAAATGAGACAAAAGCTATTGCTACTAACTGGAAGGATAAACTAAAACGTATCTGAATTAGGATGCAGTCAGAGCACTGCTCCCACTTTTATACACTACCAACAGCCCTAGGAAGCTGGGAAATGAACTCCATTTCCTTACTAAAGTTCAGACCTCCCAATTCCCCATGCTCATAGGCTTCTTGTTGTATTGACTTGCTTACCAACACTGTGGGTGGGTGCACAGTTATTGTAGGGTCAGTCACAAGAGAGGAATTTGTTTTCAGTATTAAAAAACAATCAACATTTGAGAATAAGCAGCCAAGGAATTACCTGGACTTCACCTCTGGGGGAAAAAAAGGCGGGGAGGGGGGAGGGGGACACACACTACCACCTTCTTCTTGTGACAGTGTGATTAAAAATGTCTTCCTCAACAATGCCAGGCTCATTTAAAAAAAAAAAAAACCAAAACCATTTTTCACTCCCTTCTTCGCTATCTCCTGCCCTCCAGCTCTGGCTGCTGCTCTCACCTTTTCCAGCATGCTGTTTAAAGTAGGATCATTTCACTTTCCAGGTTTCTGCTCCTAGCTGCAGCCCTCAGAGGTCAGCCGGGCCAAGAAGGACCAGCTGCATTGCCTGCGAGTTCCTAGACAGATTCCATGCTGGAAACCCCCCCATAGTCACTGGGAGCTCAGATTCCCTCACTGACACCTGTTATCTCTTCCCTGGCCAGGAGCTCTGCCAGCTCAGTTTGGAACTTTATTTAAATCCACTGGAAAGTAGCCCTCCTTGCCTCTCACACTAATCCCCCAACTTTGGCATTTTCACAGCACCCACTGCCAAGCACCAAGACAGGAGCCTGTTACGCACACAATGGAAGTGATTCTCTTTATAATCCAAAGGAGAAGGAGGCAAAGAAGTACGTAGTGGCCACATCTTAACAACCTGCTTTGTTTTTTAAAAAGGAGATCTCCCCTATGCTCTTCACTATTCCTTTATGCGATACAGAGGCTCAGGAGAGGTTTGGAAGACTACAGATGAGCAAATCCCTTCCATAGCCCCTTGAAGCAGGACTCCTTTGGGAAATAGCAAGTTCAAGAGCTGTTCACAGAGGAGTCAGAACAGCTCTCACGAGTGAGACACACTGTGCTTTATCTTTCCTAAGGGAAAGGCAAGGTTCCTACCTACTTTGCTGCTTCCTGATAGAGTCCCAAGCACAGCATACAGTGCAAACGGCCCCTCACCACACTGTACTGGGTCTGTTGCCTTGGATTAGCAAAACCTTCAAACAGAAGATTAGTGTCTATTTAACCTCTTCCCTGCTAGGCTCAACAGCCTTGGCATTCACCTAGCTCTGGGAGAGACATTCTCTGAGCATCTTGGTTCAGCGCTAGAATTTAACTGTCCTTAGCTTTTAATCAAGACAATGGGCTAAATTCAGATATGGAGAAAGCAGAGGCCACACCCCTGGAGTTGTGCCCTCTCACACTAGGGCTGAATTTGTTTGTACATCTGTGGTATTCACTGAGTGATGGAGGTGCTAAAAGAAAGATTCTAACAGGTAATTAACTAGGAACAGTAGGGGTCATCAAGAACTGATTCACTAGCACTAATCCAATTTAAGAGGGAAACCTCATAAAATGGGGCCTACTGCCTGCAGCCCATCTTGTAATGGACACTACACTAATGGTGGAACAGTGTAGAGAAGCAGCTTGATTTTTTTATACAAGTCTTGGGACACCTTGAACCTTCCTTTAAAAAAAAAAATCAAGAATTTAAAGGTAAGTGAGACCTTCAGTCCCTTTGCTGGCCTAAGCTCTGCAGGACTGAAGCTAAACTCATGCAGAGTGCCTGAACTAGGGGGGAGCGGGGCTGTAAGAGGAGTTAAGAGCTCAATACCCAAGGACTGAAGCTGCTCAGGAGTGGAGCATCCATCAGTACATTTGGGGGGCACGTAACCAATTTCTGTTTAACTGGACGTTTTGAGTAGATAAGTGCAGAAGACAGAGAGGTAAGTGAAAGCTGGATGAGGCACCTTGCACTCATGCACTTTCAGGGTGCAGCATACGCTGCCTCTTTTATACAAGTTTCCTTTAAATCCCACACAATGGTACCTCTGTCCTCACCCACATTGCTCACGTAACACAAAAAGGCAAAGAGAGAGACCATGAACTTCCATGCCTGTGATGGGTACAATGCACTAGTAACTTCCTACTGATGAAGATCAGCAGTGTTTTGCTTGTACCTTATTAGTAAATCTGCAAAGCTAAACTTGGTTTCATCACTGAAAAATTTCCAACTGGAAGGTAAGAGGAGAAATATCCCATCACTAAGGTGAAGCTGGGAGTACAGCCTATTCTTAATATTTCTATTAAGGAAAATAGTTACGGGACAGACCAAAATTAAATAAAAGGGGGTCAAGAATTAGGTAATACAGAAAAGAACATGGGTTTAGCTTGCTAGGACAGCAAGAGAGATTAATCATTTCCATTGCATTAGATTTGATTAAATGAATTCCATGTTCTCTCTACCTCCTGCCTGTTCACACACTAGCTTTAACTGAACCCTGCAATTAAACACACAAATTAGGAAATCCCCCAATCTGCTTCCCATATGTATCCATGGTCTGCATGTCACACTGTGTCATCCTTGACTCAGCTCCAGTCATGAGACTGTACTGTTTATGCAGAGAATGCCAGTGGTTACTTTTAAAGACAGGGAAGAACAGGACAGACTGGTTACATGCAATGATAATAGAAGACTGCTATTCCAAAAGAAGCTAGATACGTTCCCATCTCTGCATCCATACCTCCCACCCTTCTTCCTCCAAATGCCATTTTAAAAATTAAAGAGAAGCCCCACAGATAGTTTATAAAGGACAGTGGATGGGGGTCTAGTTTGGGAGGTAAAATAGTTTTTCATTCCATTCAAAAAAGCCAGTTCATCCTCATTTTGCAGCAGTGCTATAGTTTGCTATAGTTTGCTATAACCGTACCTGTTTCCCCCTTTTCTGGAACGTAGTAGAGCAACTCAACCAAAGAACCAAGCAAACAGTGAGAGACCAGGAATAGTCTGCACAGTTCAAGCTGTTCACCTACAAACTCAATATGGCAGAAGATACCATGGTATCAAAGAAATGAGAATTGGAAGAACCTTAAGTGAACCCTTTCTTCCAAGAGAAGGGCAAAAAACAATGTAAAAGCAAAAGACCAGATTAATAAGACACTCTCCAGAATCCATTTGCAAAGAGACTGAGTGGAGTTTACTGGAGTACTGATTAAAAGCAACAGGTATTGCAAAAACAGCCCCAGTGGAGATTTGCAAATCTAAGGAATGCTGCCTTCCCAATGATATAATTGTCTGTTCCCACTCCAGGTACTTGAAGTTGCCCGCTTGTCAGCTTTGGAGTTACCAAGTTATAATCATAATATGAATAATGGCTGATTTGCTGCTTTGCTTGGAAGAGAAGAAGTGGGATTGATACAAAATATTTTTCCCCTTGATACATCAGAACTTCTTAGCAAGGAATAATGATACTTAGAGCACCTTCCATCCAAGGATCTCAAAATGCTTTTACAAATATTCACTAACAATCCACCCAACACCTTTCCGCCCCTTCCTTAAAAATAGAGGGAGATACAGGCACAGAAAAGTCAAACCAACTTGGCCAGTGTCACATAAGAATCAGTAACACAGACATGAATAAAACCCAGGAGACTTAGTTCTCTATTCTGACCACTAGACTATTTGATTAGAGGAGTAAATGGTTTGAAATCTGTCCCCCCCAGGCCTTTGATTTAGAGCCGATTTGTGCTTGTGTCAATGCCAGAGATCTCTTTGGCAAGCTTTCTAGCAAAGGGTGGTTTAGAAAATGCTGCCCTGGGGAAGACAAGGGAAAAAAAATAAATAATGCACCCTTGTTGCTCCCTCCAGCCTTTAGTCCAGTTTCGTATAAGGCATTAGGGGTTCAGACATTCTGACACTATGGATGCGGGTGCTATATAAGTAGCAGACAGACACTAGGCTGCAATTAGTAAGTGGTATTCTCACCTCATGGTTTAGGCAAGTGAGTCCTCACTCTGTTAAATCAATTAAATGCCAGGTTTTTGATACCCATTTGTCCAGATTCAGGGGATATGGGCAGGGAGGTGAAGGAGCAGGATTTTCTTCTGGTAGCTATGCCACACCACTTGAGCTCAGGGACCCCAGTAGTGTGGCACCATCAAGGAATTCTACCCCAGCAATAAAGTGAAGCCTCCATCCTTCAAGTTTAATGTTTACGCTGCAATTTGTTCAATCTCTCAGCCAGATCCTGCTTTACAAGGGACACCCAGAAGTGCTGTAGTATCATTGTCTTGGTCTTGCTTAATGCAAAGGAAGCAAACAGGAGGCATAGTACCAAAGGCAAAGGCCTTAACATGCAACTTTGAAAGCCTAACACTTTTTTTTAAAGCTCAAAATGAAAGCTGTTGAAAGCCATATAAATGATCCATTCCACGTATGGCGGGATGACAGGCTGAAGTTGACAGATGAGTCTCCAATTCTCTCCCCCCACACCCTTATTTTCTTTGAGAGACCGACCGCATTTCTTAAAATCAGTTCATCTCTGCCTAAAGTGAAACAGAAATGTGTGCAGCTTAGGAAAAAACAAAACAAAACCCCAACCCAATCCTTTCCACTCCCCAGAGATGTAAACCTAATAAAACCATGGTGTGTGTATTACGTACTGATTTGTCACCCACCGATCAGGATCATTGGCCGGTTCTTCATCTGGGAAATGTTAAACATGCCTAGAAATAAAATAATGTAAGAATTACTAGTTTTTTTAAAACACCCATTTTAAGTAATTTATCTTATTCTATTTATTTTCTTCTGCTGTCCTGGACCCTGTCATTCCTAACCTACACAGTAGGAAAAGGAGAGCCCGAAAAACTACCAAGAAAATACCATTTAACTCATTAAAATGTAAAACGGTCTGAGGACAATATCCAAGTGCCCAAGTCCAGAGCAGCCATCATACAGTGGAGCTTTTTCTCAGAAAGGCTCCTATAACCAGAATTACTCTCTGCATGTTACAGCAGTCACACAATTCAGACAGACTGGAGAAGGATGCTCCAGTGGTTAGAGCACTAGCCCAGGACTTGGGATACCAAGGTTCGATTACCTGCTCTGCCACAAAACTTCCTGTGTTATCTGGGCAAGTCACGCAAGCTCTCAGTGCCTCAATTCCCCATCTATAAACGTGGGGATAATAGTATTTATATGGCCTCCGAAGGGTTGCAACAACAACTACGTTAAAAGATTGAGAGACGCTCCGTTACTATGGCGACGGGGGCCATTGAAGTACCTTAGACATACAGTCATGTTTCAGTAGCAGCAATGGGATTTCACTGTGTCGGTAAATAGGCTGCACATATCTCTCCCAATACACCTGGACACCTTCCTGTACAAGGCAAGCGAATACCGAGATCCCCCAGGATTGGTGGTACAGAGACGAGCATTTACGAATGATCTGAAGGCAGCAGGGAACACGGAGTTGGCATATACCGAGGACTTCAAATTGATCCGAGTATTAAAAAAAGGCTCGTGAAAGACTCCAGATGGAGGTACCGTTTAGATCAGGGGTCGGCAACCTTTCAGAAGTGGTGTGCCGAGTCTTCATTGATTCACTCTAATTTAAGGTTTCGGGTGCCAGTAATACATTTTAACATTTTTTAGAAGGTCTCTCTCTATAAGCATATATATTATATAACTAAACTATTGTCGTATGTAAAGGAAACAAGGTTTTCAAAATGTTTAAGCAGCTTCATTTAAAATTAAAATAAAATGCTGATCTTATGCCGCCGGCCCGCTCAGCCTGTTGCCGGCCTGGGGGTCCGTTCACCTAGGCCGGCAGCAGGCTGAGTGGGGCCTGTGGCCAAGACCCTGGCTGGCAAGGGGCTCGCAGCCAGAACCCCAGACCAGCAGTGGGCTGAGCGGCTCAGCCTGCTGCCGGTCTGGGGTTCAGTCCGCCGGCTCCTGCCAGCCAGGGTCCTGGCTGCCAGCCCCACTCAGCCCGCTGCCAGTCTGGGATCCCAGCCCTGCCCACACAGAGTGAGTACGTACCTACCTTCTCCCTGGTTCTAGCCCATTCTCTTCCTCTCTCTCTGTACTGAGCTGAGGGTGGGAGTGCACTGAGCACAGGGCTGGGGGTGAAGGAGCGGGCTGGGGGTTGGGGTGTAGGGTCTGGCCAGGAGCTAGAATGAGGGAGGGGGCTCAGGGTTGGGGTTTGGGTGTGGAGTGCTTACCTGGGCAGCTCCCATTTGGTGCAAGGGGTGCAGGTGGGAATGTGGGGGGTGCAGGAGCTCCCATTTGGTGCTCAGGGTGGGGGTGGGAATATGGGGGGGTGCAAGAGTCAGGACATGGGTGTGAGGGGGCTGGGTATGTGTGTGGGGTACTGGAGTCAGGGCTGGGGTCGTGGGGGGGGTGCAGGGGTCAGGGCAGAGGGCTGGGGTGTCTGGGGGGGTGTAAGGGTCAGGGCAGAGGGCTGGGGGTGTGGGCTGGAGTCGTGGGGGTGCTCCCAGCCCCCTGCCCAAAGCAGCTCACGGCAGGGGGCTGGAGGTGATGTGCCCTGATTCCACCCACCTTCCCCAAGGCCCCGTCTCCACCTCTTCCCCGGATCCCCCTCCTCCCCAGAGCCCCCTCCCTGCAAGGGCCATCAGCTGATCAGCAGCAGGAAGGGAGAGGAGGAGGGGCAGGAACCCAGCATGGAGCAGGGAGGGGGAAGCTTGCCTGCCCTGCAGCAGCAGCCGGCAGTACCAAGCTTCTTCACCCTGCCCCCATGGTGGGGCGGAAAAGAGCGGGCCAGGGCAGGCAGGATTTTTAACGGCACGCTGCTGCCTACCGGGGTCCCGGCCTGGGTTCGGCAGCAAGCTGAGCGGGGCCGGTGGCTGGGACTCGGCAGGCAGCAGCGTGCCATTAAAAATCGCCTCACGTGCAGTCTTTGGCATGCGTGCCATAGATTGCTGACCCCTGGTTTAGATTTACTGGACAGCATGGCGGCAGACCCAATTGTGTTTGGGTAAGACTTGTGCACAGTAAAAATCAGTCTACGCTCATGTACTGAGGAGTGCTGAACGGGTCGGATTCCTCCCAGGACATGAAGATTGTCTGCTTAGTGTACAGAGGCAGCCGGGTAAAACAAGCATCAGAATGGTTGGGGATTGGAATGACAGAAGTTGAAAAACCTGGATTTACCCTCTTGAGAGAGCACTCAGCTTTGGTCACCTCACTTGCAGATAGATTTACTAGGTCCAGAGAAGGCTAATGACAACTGTTAGGGGCCTAGTGGGATTTACAAGAGAACTAAAGAGTCACTCAATAAAGTTAATGGCAAATGTATTTAGGACAAAAAAGGAAATACTTCCTCCCAGCACAGAGTCAGTGTCTAGAATTCACTGCGCAGGAGATCACAGTTTCATATGGCAGCTGAGTTTTTAAAGGCAGCTCGACAAGATTTGTGAATAAAATCATTTGCAAGTATGCCAGCTGAGAGAAGAAGAATCCAGTCTCAAGCATCAGGGTGTAAATGCATTACCACAGGGGTTATGAAACCATTCCCCATCCCGAGAGCAGCGCTGCAGAGCCAGCTGTGTCTTAACAGTTTCTCTCCGCTTGCTCTGAAGAATCAGTACTGGTCACAGTCAGAAACAAGAGATTGGACTAGATGGATCCGCAGCCTAGCTCCGGTACTTGTGGTCTTCATTTAATTCTAATGAGAAAATGTGGATCTCACAGAATGCTGCAAAGTGGAAAGGCAGGCAAGGGAAAAAGGTTTGCATCCATAACAAGAAGGTAAGTTGACCGCAAATTACAGGGTTGCCACTAGAGATGGTAATAACCAGACAGGAGAAGGGCCAGAGATAAAAGCTGCCAGAGACAGAAAGTGGTTCTCCTGAAATAAGGCTGAAGGCAGGAGAACAGCAAGAGGAGACTGCTGGCTGACCTCCCCAAGCCAGAAGGCTGAAGGCAGGAGGAGCAGCAGAGGGAGTTGCCTGCTGGCTCTGAGCCAGAGCCAAGGGCTAGGGAGGACCAAAGGAAAGGACAGCAGCAGATGGCTTTAGCCGCTGGTCCCTGAGGAACACAGAGGGCCAGAGAGAATGAGGGATGCTCCCCTGGCAAGGCTGCATAGAGAGGCCATGGGACTTCCTGCTAGAAAGTGCAGGGGTGCACCCCAGAAGGAAGAGTAGGGGGTGGCTGTCCTAGCAGAGGGACGGACAAGGAGCCTTGCTGTGACAGAAGACAGTGAGGCACAGTTGCCTCATTAAGACCAGTGGCAGATAATGCGCCGAATCAAGTGGGAACCTCAGAGTTTCCTCTCCTGAGTCACTATAATTCCACAGAATAGCTTTTCCCTCCCTGCTACCAGGTCTTGCGAATCATCCATCCTATTTTAGGAAAGGGCATCATCTGTACTAACCCCTCATTATTACTTGTACGCAGTAAACATACCGGCATGCTGTTTCTTTTTTCTGCCCACTGCTGCTCCTATAATTTGAACCAATTCGTCCTCCGAAGCACCAGCCCGTAGGTGATCCCTCAAGGACACTTCTGAGTTCCCAAAAAGGCACACCTGCAATAAACCAAGGGGAAGAGACACAGTGAATAAAGCCAGCTGGGAAACACTATTCCTATTACAACCAACATCAGCATCCTGGGTGAAAACTGAGCAAAGCATTCAAATAATAAAAAGGCAGTGACACTTCCCAGCCTCCGCAGGCTAAGACACTGCTGTCTTTTCTCTGCATAGCTCCTTGCAGCTGTGAGGGTCTCTGAGTTGGCAGAGTAGGGAAGCTGTGCAATTCCATATTCTTCCAAAACCTAAAAGGGGGGTGGGGGTGCACACAGGCCTCTGAATTAACATGTGGGAGACAAACCCTACAGTACCCAGATCTCCAGGCTCATTTTCAAGGATGAACATTTCTAATGTTAATTTCTAGCGTTGAACTGTGGCACGGAACAGAATTACATGGGATGGGCTGTAAAACTAGAAATTCACTGCAATACTGGATCTGGCTGACTGACCACTGGATAACAAGGTTCAGTGGCCTGCTGGGCTGCAATGCTCAAAATTCAACTCAGAACAGGTCCAACGTCTGGGAGCCAAACAATGTTTTGCTGGGAACCCAACAGGATCCAATACTACAGAAGTTCACCTGAACATCAGGCAGCAAAAAACCAACCTGGCCCATGGGAGAACACCACCTACAGTTCCCCTATCTCTAGTACTCCTAAAGCCACCAGCCAGCCATTGACTTTAGGAGTATATAGAATGGGACCATCTGGAAACACAGCAGGCAGGCAGAGATGTCATGACATTTTTTCCCCTTCCTTCATCTCTCCTGCTGTTGTAGGTCTTCTTGCACCATGGCAGGGCTGAGAGATGCCCCACCTGGTCCCCAGGGGTAATCCAGGAAGCAAGTATTCAAGCAGGAGGCCTTTTTAAAAGTTCCACAGATACCGCTTCTAGATTTTTAAAGTACATTGCAATTGCTGAGAATGCACACAAACTGATTTGATGCCAATACAAAGTTGCCATCTCTGTCATGGCATTACTTTGCTCCTGGGAAAGTTGCTTTAGTACAATTGCGCCACCTCCAGCTAACTTAGAGGACACCTACTCTTTTGCTCAGCAAAGGGTCCTGAACATTGACAAATGAATCTCACCATACAAGTATTGAAAGGTACATGGAAAATGCATGGTTTTGACCTGGTTACAGCCACTTACACATTATTTCCGTCAAAGTGGTTTTTTTTTTTTTAAATTTGCTATTGTCACACAACACAAAATTGTTTGAAAGTAAAAATAAGGAATTTTATTCCCTCTGTTCACTTTCTGCATTTGAAATCGCTTGGTGTACAGTCAGTCTCACTGTGACCTCTTTACAGGCAGGGTCACTGGTGCGTCAACATAGAACACAGTTTTTTTAAAAACAGAGAAAGGAAAATTGCAAATATAAAGCCACAAAAGTTAGCAGAGGGACTCAGGCAGGTGGACCCAAAACTATTTTTTTTTTTAAACTGACAAGATTTCACACTGACATCATTCTTTTAAATCGGAGTGCTGCACAATGGAGCAATTCTTTGGCCATTGATTCCTCTCCTTACATTGCAGTTTACCGTGTAGCTACAGTCTCCATCTGAATGCTCCTTCTCCTGTCCCCCGACCACCCCCTTACATTCTATCCCTCTCTCAATCTCACCTTCACTTGACTTCCCCTCTCCTCTCCACTACTGCCTCTTCCATCTCCAACACCGTTCCATTTAAGAGAAGTAATTCAACTCCTTATTTCAGCTCTAAGGCCTGGTCTATGCTAAGTGAGGTGGGGGGGAAGGTTGATCTATGATATGCAGCTTCAGCTACGCCATTCTCGTAGCTGAAGTCGACATATCTTAGATCAACTTAGTATCACTTATTTCGCGTCCTCGCAGCACGGGATCAACGGCCACCGTTCCCCCGTCGACTCTGCTTCCACTTCTCGCCGTGGTGGAGTTCCGGAGTTGACGGCAGAGGGATCGGGGATCGATTTATCTACACTAGACGCGATAAATCAATCCCCGATAGATCAATCGCTACCCGCCGATCCGGCAGGTAGTATACACATGGCCTAAGTCGGTGAAGGGCCTCTTGTTTCATTGCCTACCTTCAGGTTCCCATCTGCAGTTATCCTCAGCCGATTGCAGGATCCACAGAAGTGCTCTGACATGGAGGTAATAAAGCTGATCTGCCCCTGGAAATCTGGTACCTTGTAAGCCTGAAGCAGCCCCGGGACAGAAGAATAGATCAGGGTGGATAAAAGTCAATGATATTTACATGTTTTAAATGGATTTGTGATTTAAATTAGGTACATTTTTCTTTTGAAAAATAAACCTGGTTAAAATTAAATTTGAAATAACAACCTGTGTTATGGCCTAAACTTATTTTATATTAAAATGATTTAAACAAACAAAAACATTGCATCAATGACTGCTCCTCAACTTTTGATGAGTCTAAAGGGTGCCTGTTTTGGTTCTCTTTTCTTTAATTATATACCGAATCAGGGGAGATTAAGACCTGTCACCTCTAGATCCCAGGTTTGAATGAAGACTAAGATGGGAATAAAGATATGTCTAGAGAATACAGGTTTAGTATTCCTCATAACTTGGAAACTCCTATGAGTGACACAACCAGATCCCTCTCTTTGGATAACCCCCAAAAATAAGCCCCGATGTGTCTACCCCACTGACACTCACATCTGACGGACAAGTAATTGGTAGGTGCCTGGTATTTCCATGGGAAAAGTTAATGACTGTTGCTCACTGAGGCTGTGTGCATGCAGTTTGATCGATGACCTTGGGATTATTACATATGTGGCTCTGGAGCATTTTGCCACATGCTAATCCTCTTTGGTCTAGCCATTACAAATATAAGTTGTTGTGCACTTTGCTGAAGCACTGGGTCTCCCTTCATAGCATTCTTAGCCTGCACCCACCTTGGCTGTGCTGGAGGCCTCACAAGCCAGCTTCTCCAATTCAGGCCATCTCTGCCTGACTGTATCCAGCATCTCCTTATAGCTCACCATCTTCTTGAAGTTCCACTTGTTGCCTAGGTTTGAAATCAGCACAAATTTTGCCACCAGGAGTTTTTAAATAGGAAAGAACAGAAAGTCCTTTTACCTGGATTTCAGTCGCCCCTCTCAACACCCAAACCGTGAAGACCTGTATTGGCCCCTCTAGACTATAGCAATCTCAGACAAGTTCTAACAATCCTTGTCTCCTTGGGTAAGAGGATGCAGTGAACTGTGAACCAACCTGGACTTCTCAGGAGGGGCAAAGGTCTGAAGAGAGACAATCAGAACAACTGTGTGTCGATGAAGTGACAACACGAGTCCTAGCTGAGGACGCTACGTCTGCTAGCTCTGGCACAGATTTGTGGCTTCTACCCTTGTGCTGGCACAGTTTAATGCAGAAGCTGAAGATCAAGCTATTCCAAGTTGGAATAGCTTGGGGAGATGGCCCCAGTTTTCCAAAAATGGGAATGGAAGGGGGAGATCAAGATCGATCTTCCTGGAAAGAGTTAGCAGGAAAAGTGCACCCCAACAAAGAGCAATATTGATACCGTGAGCACTGAGGACACTTTCTTTCTGGAGCATGGGAAGCAAAGAGGCTAGAATCCTGGGTTCTTGAAGGGCACCAGGGGTATGTCTACACAGGAAACAAAAACCCATAGCTGGCCCGTGCCAGCCAATTTGGGCTCATGGGGCTCGGGCTGAGGGCTGTTTCATTGCTGTGTAGAGATAGAGACTGAGCTCTCGGAACCTCCCACCCTGTAGCGTCCTAGAGCCTGGGCTCCAGCCTGAGCCCAGAAGTCTACACAGCAATGACGCAGCCCTGCAGCCTAAGCCTGAATTGGCTAGGACTGGCCAGCCACGGGTTTTTCTTTGCTGTGTAGACATACCCCATGTCTCAACTCACCATAAGCAGAACAGCCCACTCCATGGACAGCTACAGTGATAGAAAACAGATGGTGGGAGGGAGCTAAGTAAGTTTCACAGGCAGAGCACGTCTTAGAACCGTGATACCATTCCATTTCCAGATTTCACTCGTAGGAAAGGCATCTCCAATATACAACAAGCCAGACCCTCCTTCAGCTCCTGGTAATTGCAGGGCACCCAACCTCCGACCCACTACACACTGACCTGCCATCCACTTGCCCTGTGTACTTGGTCCCAGCAGTGAAAACTACAATGGCTACTTTACACAAAGCTTCTCTTAGGTTTAAAATAGGGGTTCAGGCACCCTGCAGCAGACAGTCAACGCAATCAGGTTTCAGAAAAGAAGCCCAAGTAGTGAAGACTTGTCAGCCACATTCACTCCCCCCGAGAGAAGGCAAAAACTGCCCAGGCAGTTACAGACCAGGAGTACTGACCGTCGAAGGGCATGTATTCGATGAACCGCACGTCGAGCGGCTGGTTCTTCGTGAGCGCCACGAAGTCCAACAGCTCATCCTCATTGAGGCCTCTCATCACTACACAGTTCACCTGGAGGGTAGAGAAGGAGCCTGAACCCATTGTGCAGAGAGCCTGGTGTTTCCATGTAAGATCTCAATGCCCTGAGGCCCTGAATGGAAAATGGCCGAGTCAGCTACACACGGTGAAGAGGTGGGATCACCCTTATGTCCTGCGATGCTACTGGAAAATTTCTTTAATATTTACAAAAATTACCAACCTCTGAAGGAAAAAAAACCTCACAGCTGAAGTATCAAGTCAGAATAAAACACAGGGCTCAAGGGCACTACACACCAAATGATCTTACCTTAACAGGATTGTACCCCAGTTCAATGGCTTTGTTGATTCCTTCCATTACCTTATGAAAGCCTAAAATTGAACAAGAATTAAGTCTTAACAAAAATGTAGATGAGCAAGTCAGTATCAGACAAAAAGATGGCAGAGACAAAACAGCTTGGTCCAGTAGACGGGACTGAAGTCAAGAGACTTTTGTTCCATCTCCAACTCTGCTGCAGACTTAGCGTGACCTTCGGCAAGTCACTTGCGGCCCGATTTTTGAAGATATTTGGGTGCCCAAAAAATGCAGTGTTGCTTAGTGGCTTGTGGAAATCCCACTGGCACCCTTGCATGTTTTTTTGGCACCCAATACCTTCAAAAAATCAGGCCCTTAACTTCTCCGTGCTTCAGCTTCGCCCGGCACTACCCCCAGTCTCACCGAAGTGGGAGAGAGTCTATAAAAAGTGCTCCCAGATTTAATGGGGAAAAAAACCCAACTAAATTATTGCTAAAAGAGGCCATCTGGAAAGGGGTCTTTTGCATTTTTGCCTCGACTAAGGCTGCAGCACGGCACTTTCTGAAAACTGAACACTCTGCAACGAGCTGCTAAATGAATCAATAAATGGACAAAAACACCAAAATTCCCAACTCGCCCTTCACCACAGATTTATATCGGCTCCTGGAAAAGCGAATGGCTTTGACTTTGATTTTGGTTTTAAGGTGACAGGTGACTTTTCATGGCATCCTCATTTTATGAATCATTTGACCCATCAGTTTGATGGGCACACTGAAAGAGAGCTTTTAGGAAACCAGTTCAGCTTGGCCTTTGACCTTCTGGAAAGGACGAGACAAGAATCAAACTGCAGTGACTTCAGCAAGAGAAATCCTTAGCCTCATCCTCACATATTACATCTCCACCCACCTCCCATCTCCAGGCAGAGAGTCCACTCAATACTTATTCTTCCTAATTGCCAAGCAGCTAGACAATTCATGAGTCCAAGGGCCTTGGAGAAATCTGAACCCCTTTCCCATTCTCCCTACAACCCCACCCCAAGTGATAATCCAGTTTCTCTGTTAAAGTTAAGAAGAGACCTGGCAGCAAAAAGTTGTTCCTTGCTGTGAACAGGTGGCCGCAACGGGAATCATTGTCAGTCTATTTCCTACGGGACACGTGTTCACATCGAAAACCATCATCAGAATTAGCACTAAGTGTCCCTCCCCATTGGCAGTGAAGGCAGTGGTGCCAGAGTGAGCCAGGGAGCCTGAACTCCTGTGGGGCCACTGCTGTAGCAAGAGAAGAGGGGTTCATACACACCAAGTATTGTAAGCTCTTTGGGGCAAGGCCTGATTTTTGTTCGAGGTTTGTACAGTGTCCAGCACAATGGGGTCCTGGTCTGTTGGGTTGACAAGCGCCCAGCACACTGTGGATGCTACTGGAAATAAGAAAGTGCCTTTCTGTCTCCAGGGCTGCCCATCCAGTGCCTTTCTCCAGTACCAACTGTGCAAAGAATGCCACGAACAAGATCAGGGAGCTGGGAGCTTGAACCCATCTGTTCCCTGGCTAGTTCAGAGTGGGCACACCAAACATGGGTGCACAAGAGGGAAGCAGAGGATGCCAGTCCCATTGATCTTTTCTGACCCACAACTACAGCTCCTTTAATGCCAGCCCTGCAAAACAGAAGGATGAAAGTGGGATGCAGGGGTGAAGAGCACAGGACTAATGAACTGGAGAACTGACGCCAACATCAGCTGCTTGAATTCAGAACCTGTTTGCTTTCTCCTCCTCACAAGAGTGTTTGCTTTGCTGGCACCTAGGAAGCCCATGACATCAACAGTGGGTTTTATTCTCATTAAGCAAGCTGCAGACTAAACATGGCAGGAGAGATCGTAACGCACTGCTTGTAAACATGTCCCAGAGTCACGAACAGCGACTGGGAAGCCCAGCAACCTTTGGCAAGGACTGAATGGAGAGGGAATAGTGTGACTTAGGCAATGCCAAAAGGTGAGCTTTAATTGAACCCCCCTCCCTCCCCTCCCCCCCCAAGGCCAGTCATCAAAACACAGCCCCAAACAGCAGATTAAAGACACCAGGCACACACGAGTCCATGCATGCTTGGGCTCAGCCGGGTAGGGAGGATCTGAGGAGGATTACAGCTTGTGATGTATAAACAATTATCCTTCTCAATTCCTCCTCTTATTCCCAGCCACACACACTCAGTCCCTCAGACTCTCCAAGGCAGGGTCCTATCCAGAGAAATGCTTATGCTCTCAGCTGGGATTCCACCTCCCAGATTTCATCCCTGCAGGAGAAGTAGTTTGAAGCCACAAGTTCAAGGATGTGATTGGGGGAGGCTGTTATCTCATTGCCTCCAGGGGCGATCTGAAAAAGCGAGGCAGGTTGTAAACTCATTTCGACCATCAGCATCAAAGTGCAGGTATTCTCCCCAGCTCATTCCATAGGGTGCGGAGGGCAGGAAGGAGCTGAGGCACCATGTTCCTCATTTTCATGCATCTAAGTTACTTACGTGGCCCCTGTTTTTGAAGTATCAGACCATCTCAAAATCTTTAGTGCATTTATCCTCCCTATCTCCGTGAGGTAGGGCTGTACTATTATCTCCATGTTCCCAAAAGGGAACTGAAGGCAGATTAAGGCCCAGATCCTCAAGAGGTATTTAGGTGCTTAATTCATATTAAAATCAATGGGAGTTTGGTGTCTAAATACCTTTGAGGATCTGGGCCTAAGTGACTTTCCCAAGGTCACACAGGAAATCTATGGCAGAGCAGGGAATTGAACCCAGGTCTCCCGAGTCACAGGTCAACATCCCAACCACTGCACAATCCTCCCTCCCTAATGTACAAGTTTATTCCTCAAAAACAACGAGGAGTCCTTGTTAGTCTCTAAGGTGCCACAAATTTATTTGGGCATAAGCTTTTGTGGGCTAGAACCCACTTCATCAGATGCATGGAGAAGAAAATACATTAGGCAGGTATAAAAACACAGCACATGAAAAGATGGGAGTTGCCTTACTGAGTGGGGGGTCCGTGCTAACGAAGCCAATTCAATTAGAGTGGATGTGGCCCATTTCCAACAGTTGACAAGAAAGGGTGAATATCAACAGAGGTAAAAAGAAAAGGAGGACTGTGGCACCTTAGAGACTAACAAATTTATTTGAGCATAAGCTTTCATGAGCTACAGCTCACTTCATGCATCTGATGAAGTGAGCTGTAGCTCAAGAAAGCTTATGCTCAAATTTGTTAGTCTCTAAGGTGCCACAAGTCCTCCTTTTCTTTTTGCAGATACAGGACTAACATGGCTGCTACTCTGAAACAGAGGGAAAATTATCTTTTGTAGCGCTAACAAGGCCAATTCAATCATGGTGGATATGGCCCATGATTTATGGTTTATTCCTCAGACTCTAGTATAACCACTGTAAAAGTTCCCAGGCAATAGGATTACTGAACCATGGAAAATCCCCTGAGCCTATAGAACCAAAACCTTTTGTCTGGATTCCCACCCCCCCACCCCCTGGAAAATAAGCCCTAAAGTGTCTTCGCCACTGTGCTTTCATATTATAACTCGACTCATCCCTATGACAAAAATCTTCCATTCACTATAGAACTTGGTCTAAAGACATGCAAAAGTACTACTTTTTTTTTTTTTTAAATAAAATGGATGAAACTAATAACCCACTTTTGGAGTTATTGGTTTCACCCTATTTCTTCTTCACCCAAAGTCTTAGAAAATTAGTAACTTTATTCTTACCTTCCCTTTTATACATTTTATTAAAACCCCTGGGAATTTCCCCATCTCTCCCCTGCACCTTTGGGCTCAGCAGCACTCTCTAGATTCCCTTTCTGTGGTTAAAAGACCCCCCCTTTTTTTCCCCTAAGAACATACATAATTATGCCTTTCCCTCAACAAGTTTTAGTGAGATGCAGTTTGTAAGCAGCACATTGCTAATGACTCCCAATCAGATATCCAGAGCTGCTGAAGCTGCAGGATCAGGTTTATCCCTTCAATAGGAGAGAAGGAACACATTTCCCCACAAGTGCCTGAAACTGGCTAGTCTTTAAGTGCAGGTAGTGAAAAGCAAAGAGTGGACAGGACTCCCAGCTGTGCCCTGGGACAGCCAGATATTTTCCTGCACTATCTACCATGAGGCAACCACACCAATGACATTCCCTAGATGAGAAAGTTAGAGAGGCAATGTTCATTTGTGTGAGAGCTGTATCCAAACACAGTGAATTTCCTCATCATGAGCCAGATGATTAACCAAACAAGTATGCAGAGAGAGAAAGAGACCGAAATCTTTCCTCACCTGTCATAGACATGGATCATGCTACACTCTAGGTTTAGTCTGATTTGTGAAACCTTGGGTCCATGGCCAAGTGCTCAGTACCTTACAGTTACCTTTCTCTATAGCCCTGCAGAGTTTTAAATAGCTTGTTCTTGACTTTACTGGTACTGCAGCACCATCTTGTGGCTAAGGGGAGACATTGTCTATAAGCTAGCAGGTTCACAGACACTGAGGGTTTGGGGTTTTTTGTTTTTTTTTTGTTTTGTTTTTGTTTTTGCATTTAAAAAAATAAGGGAGTGAAGAGAGATTTTTTTCCCCAACATGAAATTCACCAAACCTGAAAATTTGGGTTGAACTTCATGTTGAGCATTGAGGTTCATTTAAAAGGAACTTTTAACATATCACCATCACATTTTGTATTTGTTGTTGTCCTAGGTCTCTGAAATTTACATTTGGATTCACTAGCTAGAAAAAAAAAAGTTATAGGACTCATACCGCCTCATCAGTGACCTCATGCTCTGTTTATCCACATTAGAAAGTACAGGATGGACAGCAGTACAAACTACACACACAACACCAACATAGAATGACAGAAATGTAGGACTGGAAGGGACCTCAATAGGTCATCTAGTCTAGTGCAGTCCCCTAGGCTGAGGCAAGACTAAGTATGATCTAGACTGTTTCTAGACCATCCCTGACAGGTGTTTGTCTAGCCTGTTTTTAAAAACCGCCAATGATGGAGCTTCCACAATCTCCTTATGTAATTTGTCCCAGTGCTTAGCTATCATTATAGTTAGGAAGTCTTTCCTAATGTTTAACCTAAATCTTCCTTGCTGCAATTTAAGCCCACTGCGTCTTCTCCTGTCCTCAGCAGATAAAGAGAACAATTTATCACCTTCCTCTTTACAATCTTTTATGTACTTGAAAACTGTTATCATGGTCCCTCTGAGTCTTCTCTTCTGCAGACTAAAACCCACTTTTTTCAGTCTTTCCTCATGGATCATGTTTTCTAGACCTTTAATCATTTTTGTTGCTCTCCTCTGACTTTCTCCAATTTGTCCACATTTTTCCTGAAGTGTGGTGCCCAGAACAGGACACGGTATCCAGCTGAGGCCTTATCAGTGCTGAGTGAAAGCATTACTTCTCATGGCTTGCTTACACCACTCCTGCTAATTCATACCAGAATAAAGTTTTGCTTTTTTTGCAACAGTATTACATTTGTGACTTATATCTAGTTTGTGACCAACTATAACCGCCAGAACCTTTTCTGCTGTGCCACTATAGCATTTCAAGTGTACTAAAGTGACATATCACCTCTCCCCTCCCACCCCCCATCGACAAGGCTTGTTACACTGTCAAAGAAGATTAGGTTGGTTTGATATGATTTGTTCTTGACAAATCCATGTTGATGGTTACTTATTATCTTATTATCTTCTAGGTGCTTACAAATTGATTGTTTGATTATTTGCTCCATTATCTTTCCAGGTACAGAAGTTAAGCTGACTGGTCTGTAATTCCTTGGGTTGTACTTATTCCCCTTTTTACAAATGGGTACTCTATTTGCCCTTTTCCAGTCCCTCTGTGATCACTCCCATCCTCCACAAGTTCTCAAAGATAGTGGCTAATAATGACTCAGATCTCTTCAGCCAGTTCCTTAAGTATTTTAGGATGTATTTCATCAGACCCTGCAGACTTGAAGGCATCTAATTTGTCTAAGAAATTCTTAACTTATTTCCCTATTTTAGCCTCAGATCCTACCCAACTCACACTGATGTTCACTTTGCTAACATTTTTGATGAAAATGAACAAAAAAGGCATTTAACACTTCAGCTAGTGCTGCATTTCCTGTTGCCTTTCCCTCCTTGTTGGGAAATGAGCCAACTCTGTTCTTGGTCTTCCTCTTGCTTCTGATGTTTTTGCAAAATGTTTTCTTGTTACCCTTTATGTCCCTAGCTAGTTTAATCTCTATTTGTGTCCCTACATGCTTGTGTTTTTTGTTTAAAAATATTTATCCTTTGTAATTTGACCTAGTTTCCACTTTCGTATGACTTTTTTTTATTATTATTATTAAAGTTTCAGGTCATTGAAGATCTTCTGGTTAAGTCAGGGTGGTCTCTTACCATACTGCCTATCTTTCCTTCACAATGGAATAGTTTGCTCTTGGGCCCACAAAAATGTCTCACTACACATTTAAACACACCTCAAGCACGACCAGGAAAGACCACTTCTACTGCTGAAAGCAAGTTTCAGTCTTTGTGGCCTATTTAGTCCTTTCTCTGCTGGAAATGCCAACAAGATTCCAAATAGTGCCAGTTCTGAAGCTAATTTCAATGCAGGATATTTGTCCACTAGGAACTGGACTGAACCATTAACTCATTTCACAGGCCACCAGGACCTACCTGAAGGAGTCAACAGAAGCAGTATAGTAAACCATATGGGGACATTTTAAATTGGTTGCTTAAGTCACAAGATTGCCCATTTGATGGGTCCTTAAGCAGATTCACTGTAGGAAGTGTGTGGAAGGGCTTGTACTCCAAGGAAAACAAATGTTTAGAGAGTTGAAGAACAAATGTCAGTACAAGAAGCAGAGCTGGTGTATCGCAGGCAAATCATGGACCAACCTGGTACACAGAGAATATATTCTGTATTCATCATCATCCAGTATTCGGGTATAATAGGTTCTGAATCTGGGAGATACAAATGGGTTTCAGTGACTTATGACCATCTTCTTTTTCTTTATGGTTAGACATGCGAGGAGGAGGGGTTGTCACAAAAAAAAACCAACCAAAAAACAAAAAAAACTTGTGTCAGTTGTAACCTATGGTTATGGCAAGGAGTAGGTTGTCCACCACTGATCTGGATCAATCTCTTTCAGTTTTTGTGGGTGGCAAGGAAACAATCTGGCAGCCATTCATGCCTTCATTTGATTAATAATGGTGGGCAATTGGTTTCAGGGTATTGTTTCTGTTTTTGGCTGAAAGTGTTGAACAGGAGAACATTGTAGAGATGAGAATTGACAAATGTAGTTATGAGACCTCCTACCTCAAGCTGTTATTCACAAGTGTTCTTTATTCCACCCATTCTCATGAAAAGGGGTTTTGCCTGTGAAAGAAGGCTGAGTAGAAGGGAAAAGGGCCAGCTATCAAACTCAAGCCCAGTGTAGATATTTTAGGCTGGTCTTAAGGAAGGGAATCTCACTTCTCTAACAGTAGAAGTTTGAAAGAGACTGGATGAACAAACAGGAATATAAAAAGATGGACAATGTTACCCTATAACCAGTGAGATGTTATTTGAATTTCTGTACCTTTCCTCCGGACGATGAACTCAAATTTGGCCGGAACCAGAGTATCCAAGCTGATGTTAATGGCATCCAGCCCCGCCTCCTTCAGCCGTGGCAGCAGCCTAGCTAAGTTGATCCCGTTGGTTGTGACAGCAATGGTTTGTAGCCCTTCTAGCTTGTACAGCTGAGCTAGGAAACAGCAGGGAAAAGGAGAGCGTTTAATGGTCAGAGTTCAACCACAGGATGCACGGGAACCTCTAGAGAACATTCTAGATCACTAGGGAAAGGAACATACACAATGGTGGGGAAGAGAAAAGTTAATTTCACATGAACGCAGCCAAGAGTCCAAATCCCTCCATCCACCAAGGCCCTTCACCCACTTACCAATTCACTAGATAAGATAGAGAGGGGAGCTCACCCCATACCAAATGGGCTCTGCTGACAACCACCACATGTTTCTGTACCTCATTCTCTATGGAGCTGCACTTATTAGATTAATATAGTACAGCGCAAGCCAGCTTCAAATGGTATTAAAGGAGCTAAAATGTGGCAAGCAGCAGCGATTCCAAGAACTTCATCAAAACGCTCTGGCTATATAGATTAACTGTGTTCTATATGTATTACAGCAAACGAGTACTTCAATGTTGAAGGAAGCCCTATGGACTCCTTTAACCTGGCCAGCTCCCAGCTGTCCAGTTCCGAAAGCTGAATTCCAACGCTAATGGGTCAGTCGCTAACCATCGCTTTCTTGGGGCCCCGACTGGATCCAGATACTGAACTGCTTGCACTTATAGAGCACCTTTTGTCCTAAAGGCTCGAACACCATAGCATATCATTCGCCGAAAACTGCTTCACCCCCCAACGAAATGCAACCACATCTCTGGGGAGAAAGTGGCAGCTACTTTAGCAGCTCAAAGTAACATACAAGCAATTTAAGACTACAGCATGCTTTGCTAGCTGTCACCAAAAACTGTACGGGGAATTTAAGAAGGCAAAGAGATACTCGGGTGGTACAGCTTAAAGGCTGAAATCTTCAAAGTTCATCATTAGCATAATACAAGCATCACTAGTCTGAGTGATCAAACAGTGCTAATGCAAGACCCACAAGGGGACAGCTATTAAAAAACACAAGAGGAAAGATTAGATAAACACCCCAAAGTTCAAGTCTCAGAAACAACAGCATCCCCCCCCCCCAAAAAACGGATGTGTAGAAATACTTGCAAGGTTCTGAGACATGGCTAATCTCCAATTTAGAGCTACACAGTTCCTATGTTAGTACCAGTCCTAGGAGCTTCACAGTGACTATTGGGTAGCTCAAAGGGTCTACGGTAAAAAGGCTGCCACATGGGTGAGGAAACAGAGGTGCTAATTCCAACTGCCCCTAGCCAGGAAGTTGTAGAACATTACCCATTGTCTCACTTGATGAGGTTTAGTATCCAACCTGCCCCTCAACCTGAATGTAATGAGGCTTTTCCCAAACTTGGCAATGCTGTCCCACCAATGGGGCTCACATGACACCGAAACCAGCCTGAAACATCTGCACAGCTGAGTTAAATGCAGAAGGTTGTTACTGGGAATTTGGCAGCAAACTTACTATGAAATTAAAAATTGAATTCCCTGTAGTACTCCAGTTTCTTCTCCTTTTTCTTTCCTTAGACTTCCTTTCACTCCCTCTCTTTATAGTGGTATTTTTAAGCCTTCTCGTGTGTTTAGAATTTGTTTGAAACACTAGAACCATTTTATAGTGAAGTCATCTGCTTACTCTACATAGAGAAAGCCTTGCTAAGCAAAGGATTTACCTAACTGGGATTGCAACCTGAAAATGGTGATGCACTGGGATCACTTGGGATTGCTATTCTGTTTCACTACCACCCTATTCACTGTGTGTGGTTTCCACTGTATTTAAGTTATGTCATTTTGATTAGTAAAAGTGTTCAGCTTATAGTTCTCCAAAAACCATCCTTTTCTCGTCTCCTTAAAGTGCAGGTCAGCTATAAGAAGTGACTGTGTAAAAGTGGCATCTTATTCAGTAGGTTTAGTCCCTCGGGCTGTGTTTATCTTAGACTCTTTCTGCGAGTCTCCCTCCCATTGCATTATCAATAGAGGGAGGGTTAGTGTGGACAGGGTATGGGCACTTTTATCACCATGGCATCTAATGCTGCTTGGAGCAGTTCTACTAAAAGCATAGTGGTGAAAGAGCAGGTGGCCACCTGGTCCCCATCTACTCAAGCACTCCCACCACTGCTACCTCCAAGAGAGCTACATCTTTAGTGTTCCTCAAACTGTTTACTGTACACAAGCCCTGTCTGTATTTGGATACACATCTGCCTATTTAAGGTGCAAAAATAAATGGTTCCCTGCCTTATATGTCTGCTAGCTCCAGGACTGAGCACTAGATTCTATTTTGGTTCCTCATGGAGCTAGCGTGCCAACACTGGAACATAGCTGTGGCAATGCAAGTGGAGGGAGGGGTTATCCGGCCTGCGTATATACCTAGAGACTGAGGGGCATGCACTTGGGGCCCCTCGCTGCTCCTGCCCCGTACGAGGCAGTGGCCACATTCTATTTTGAGCACGTTAGCTCAATGAGACCTAGTATGAGTATGTCTCATCGAGCTGGGAATAAATACCTCCAGACTGAGCTGCAGACATACCTTCATGTGCTTCCCTTAGGGTATTTGCGACTGAGATTGTGGCTTAGAAGACGTATACCCAGTACTGTGAGTGTTGGAAGCAAAGGGACATCAGCAATGTTCTTTAAGAACCAACTTTCTCTTCCCTTTCCTTTCCGGATGTCTCAAACCTTCCCCATGCACCAGGAGTGAGCTACCAGAGAAGGGGTGGCCACTGTTGTGGGAGAAGCACTAGCTAACACCACAGTCCGTTTGCCAGTAGGGGAAACGTGCTGTGCTTCCAGCCTGGAGAAGAACGTACATCAATGTAACTGCTTTGCTTGCCCATCAGCTGTCCTCAGAACACACATCAACCACCAAGCTTCCAGCAACAGAGAAACAAGAGGAGTCACTACAGACGTCACTGCTGGAAAGATGTAGTAAATACAGGTTTAAGCAGAGTCCAATCAGACTTTCACGCTGCAGCCTGAACCAGATGGATTCTAGCAGTAAACTATTATGGCACCAGCTGAATTTAGCCAGCCAATTAGAGCAGAATGTGGTTCTTGTCAGTGCCTCTTTCTTTGTGTAATGGATACACAACTAGACAATTCACTGGAGACTCTAATGGAGGGCACAATATTGCCAAGTGTAGTGAACAGACTGGACAGAACCCAGAGATCAGAAATTAGAGATGGAAGAACTAATCCTTAGTGTCTGTAGTTATTCACCACAACCAGCCACTATCCTTGCCTGCCTGTTTATTTGTGCAGGCTAAGCAGTAAAACATTTGCAGCTATCTTGTGCCAGGGCTGCACTGTTTGACTAGTAAACTCAGTAGCGATTACAGAGAGATTTCATATACAAACATGAGGTGTGCTGCTGGATTAAGGCTGCTTTTATGCCTCCTGTAATCACTTCAGCAAAATAAATAAATAAATAAAAAATAAAGACAAACCAGCAGCTAAATACATACAAATAAAGTCAAATGGCAAAATGACCGAATGGAGTGGGAAAGAAGATCAGACTACCTACCTCGGGAGTCTGAGGTGGAAGTGCAGCATTTAGCTTTAAATAAAAAATGACAACCACTTTTACGTTTGTTGCCCCTTCATGGTCAGAACATTCTCTCTGAAAATGGCATATTCTCTTTTGATGGCTCCCTACCCTCCTATCGATAAGTTAAAAGGTGCAATTTCCTAGCAAAACGCAACCCAGTATCTAATAACAAAACAAAGGAACAGTTCAAAGTTCTTTCTACCTCAAAGCAAAGGTCATAGTTGATTTTCAGCCACTGGCTGGGAAGATCACCAGTATTAAAGAGAATGCAACTGAGACACAGTTGATTTGGTTTTGCAGGACTAAATTGTTTGGAAAACATTTAGATGCGTTGAATAATGCATTTATTTGTCTGTAAAGTGCCATGCACTCTTATGGGGCTGTGTAAATAAGGCAACTCTTTATTTTGCAAATACTCCAACCATAACCCCATACAGTCCTCGGCATCAGCTTGGAGATCCTTAGGGGGGAATTATTAGTAAAAAAGCCGCACAAACCTCTTAGCCGCTTAAAGAAAAATCCCTCCCCTCGCACCCCTCAAGAGTATTTTAAAAGGTGTTTCTAACAAATCGGAATGCAGAACAGTCCTTTGGAGTATCTTGCATGTTTGTATGTCAGCACGCTCCAGGACAGCAACAATCAGATCAAAGTACATGCCTGCTAAATTTAATTGTTGCTGCAGTCAGCAAAGGGGGGTGGGAAGAGGAGAGGGTGTACACAAGCATATATATAAATGTACTAATACATTTCAAACTATTCATATAAACAGGCTTGTAAATGTCACTAAGCCCTGCCCAGACTAATTGTATTATTTCTATAAATATCAAGGTATTTCAAAGAGGAAAAAGCTATTAAAAAAGCCAAAGACAAACAAGCAAAATAAGGAGTAGACTAAACATGAGGCATTAACAAAATATGTGATAATGCCAGGGTTGCTATTAAAATTTTTTTATATATAAATAATGGGGAGACAAAGGTTCTGTTTTCAATGAGACCCATAAAAATAATTGCTTAAGAGAAGTATAATTGTTTGATGACTCAAAATGTTTTTGGTTTTTTTGGACAAGTCTTATTGCAGGAATCCTGCTATTAGCCAGTAGAGCTACCAGCATAGTCCCTCTTAGGCAAGTTCCCTCCTGTTCTAGGTTTTGATAAAACATACCCAATACTCCACACTGCACCAATTCCTGCTCTAGGAGCCCTGTGGCTCTCTCTCCTAACACTTCCCACAAAAGGACCAACAGCCAATGAATGACTGGGACGGATACACCCTACCCACTATTATAATAATCTTGGTACAAGTCTTGTAAGGTATCATTTGTAAACTCATGATTTGCCAATCAGTATTGTCCTAGTCAGATAGGTGTGGCAACTTTGTATGACGTTATAAGATTCCTCTGTATGGTGTTAATACATATTCCAAACCCCACCGCCCTGGCCAAAACAGAAGCTGGCAAACAGGTCTGTCCTAAACAAAGGAATGATGCTCTGCTTAATTTGCATTTAAGCAGTTAACAGTCATCAGACAGGAATGGAAGACAAAGGAAGTTCAAACAGCTTGAAAAAAACAGCAGAGAACGTCCTTCTACATATTCTTTGGTTCCTGGTTCTTAGCTGAAAATGTTTTTCTAAGAGGGGACTGATGCTATAAAAAGGAAGGATGAACATCCCAATGGAGTCCTCTCTCTCCGCCTATCGCATTCACTTTCTCTGAAGAGACAAAGGAAGCAGGAGTTGGCCCCTAGGGGAAGGGTCCCGACATAAAGAATTTGGTCAGTAACACTGCTGAAAGCATGTGGTGAGAAAACGTTCTTTGAATCTAACGTAGTTTGTTAAGTTAGGCATCAATAAGCGTTTTCTCTTTTTTTTTTGGTAACCATTTCTGGCTTGGATGCCTCATTACTTGCACTCATTTAAAATCTCTCTCTTTGTAGTTAGTCAACTTGTTTTATCTAATCCAGTGTGTTCATGCTGAAGTGTCTGGGTAACTCTATTTGGAGTAACAAGTTGTGTGCATATTATTCCCTTCAAGGAATAATGGACGTAACATATTTGCACTGTCCAGGATGGGGCTGGGCAGTACAGGTCATACTTTTCTGGGGGAAGATTTGAGACTGGGGATGTATTGGGGTCACCTTGCAGCATAACCACTGCTGCTAAGAGCCAAGGTGTGGCTGGCTGCAGGCCACACACAGACATAGCAGGGCGTGATTTGCGTGTTGGAGGCTGTTTGTGAACAGTCCAGACCAGAGGCTACAGCAGCAAGGTGCTGTAAAGGGCAGCCTAGGTTACAGGGTGAGGGTGACACAGCTACTCATTAGTATGGATCGGCCCCTGGGATGTCACACTGAGTAAAGGAAGTTTTAGTGTTATGGATGTCTGTCCACTAGGAACTGAGCTGAGACACCACTCCCTTCTCCCACAAGCTAATTTCGCAGGTCTGGTCTACACTAGGATTTTACATCTCTCAGTGGTGTGAAAAATCCACACCCCTGAGAGACGTAACTACGCCATCCTAACCCACGGTGTAGACAGAGCTAGGCAGAGGATTACCGCCTCTTGGGGAGGGGATTACCTACACTGATGGAAGAATCCCCCCCATCAGCATAGGTAGGGTCCACACTGAAGCGCTACAGCACTTTAAGTGTAGACATACTGACAGAGACCACTTAACAGCCATCAGTTAGTAAAATAAATAAAAATTATATATATTTGATACAAATCTAGGGAGTCTTGGCTGACCTAGAGAAGACAGACTCTATACTTAGGGCCCTACCAAATTCAGGATCCATTTTGATCAATTTCATGCCTGAGGGTTTTTAAATCGGTCAATTTCACGTTTTCAGATATTTAGGTCTGAAATTTCACAGTGTTGTAACAGTGGGGGTCCCAACCCAACAGGTACACGGAGGTGGGTCTGATCTCCCCCCACTCCCCCCTGCATGGCTGCTCTGTGGAAAGGACAAGTCCTGTCCCTCCCCAGCCCGGCTGGGACTTGCAGCTAGGAGCCTCCCCTGCCTCCCCCCAAGCTGGGGCACTCTGAGCAGCACAGGGGAGATCAGATTTCATGGGGAAGGGCTTATTTCACAGTCCATGACACTTTTTCACAGCTGTGAAATTGGTAGGGCCTCATCTATACCCCATTTACTAGTCATCTCAGGGACTTGTGCTCAAAGCAGGCAAAAGGACATGACATAACCTACAGTAAGTTGTAGCTGCTGACTCATGCCGTATGTGAGTTTCTAAATAATCTGAAGAGTTGCAGCAGGCCTGTAGATAAATAAGAGATTAAAAAACCTAGTTTCCCATGTTGGCTTCAAGCCACATTATTGCAGCAGGGAAAAGAAAAAAGTGCAGACGCAGAGTCTTAGCAGAACATGGTACTGATTATTCCTCTATCCCTTACAGACTTTAAGAGTTTTACTGTTAGCAGATATATTGCACTTTATATAGAGAGAACATTTATTCAGTGGAAAAACTAAGCTAAATTCAGAGCACCAGAATCGCCAAACACCCTAAGCACTGCATGCTGCTTAAGGAAAGCTTCTCAGGCAGGTGAGTGATGACTAGGATTTGCAAGGTGCCTTAAAATAGAGTGAGACACAAAAAGGGTTTAAAAATCCAAAATAATTAGGAGTGTTTTCATAGGTTCAGTTAAGAAATGTAAATATTTCCCCACAATGCTGGAAACAAAACTGCATTGTACTAACACATGAAATCCAAAAAGTGAACTAACTAACGAGAGGAAGTGAAATGGACCAAATTGGTTTCATTGTCCAGTTTGAATGAAAAACACCATCAATGATTAAACACAGACTATTACAAATAGCAAAATTCAGAAATGTAAACCATGTCTAACAGGGAAGGGTATATTATAAATGATCATCTTGCAAAGACCATTTTAAGATACTAATTCCAAATCCATGTCTGCAGGACATGATTTATGCTTCAGTTAAAAGGGCAATAATTGGAATTTAAACTCCCTTAAAGACAGATATTTATCTAACACCAGTCATTGGTGGTTTTACACAGTTGTGTTCTATTACAATCAGATTATTACTGGGTTTCGATTTCTAATCACACTGGAGTTATGTGAATAATGCTCCACTAATTCGTGGAACATTTACTTATTTATTGCAATTAACAACAAGACTACAGATTAGGAGTTTATTGATTAACTGAATGCAAGGCTTTCCCACGTTATGTGTCTAACAACTTCAAAAAGAGGAGTTATTTTCCAGCACCACTGAACAGTTAAACTGTTTTCAAACAATGTCACAGTACACAATGCTCCATTCAGGAAAATGCAGACTGGTGCTAATCCAGGCTGCTTGCCTTCATCTGTAGGGCTAGTCACTTCCCCATCCACAACTCTGTTCTCAAACTGCTGCAGTAATGGTGCCTCTGGCATATCCCTTGGAAGTCTGGAGAAAACACAGCAGTGGACCTGTCTTGCCCCAGTGAAAGCTCCCTCCATTGTTAATTACAAGTCCTTTATTTGGGGACCGTGTCTTTAGGTGCCAGACACATGCACAGTAAATTACAGGACAACCTATAAGAAGAAGAAAAAATGCATGCGTAGACCCCTGAATTCTCTAGGTTTTCAACTCACTCTAGGAGAACAAGCCACACAAATACAAGGCCCAAGACACCAATGAGTTAGTCCAATAGTACAATCACCGAACATCCAGTACCATTAACACAAATGGCCCCAACCTGCCACATTCACCCCTGACACAAACCAAAATGATCACTCAGGTTCACGCATCAGCTACAGCAGGCAAAGTGCACAGGCAGAAAGCTTGAGTGCAAACCATATTCTGAATCCATCCTCCAGCAGCACAGACAACTCTTACAGGATTAAGCCACTGCAGTCACGGATGCAAAATGAGCCTTCTACCCCTCCACTACCAAGGCAAGCATGGCTATTTTGCATAGTGAACTGGTTAATTAATCCAGACAGCATAGCCCAAATATCTGACACAAGCACCAAGCATGGGGAAGAGCAGTCAGCATATTTTGCTGACAAGATAAATTGAAAATGTATGGAACACACTGGAACAAACGAAACTGCACTCAAACCAGACTCTATTACCCACCCTGACACAGTTTGGCCCCATCACACAGAACAAACTCAAGAAGCCCTAACAAATGTTAGAGCCACAACCTGTGAAATGGATCCATGCTCTTATAAAAGCCAGCGAAGAACAACTATGCCCGCTCTCAATGGAAATAATCAATGTCTCCTTCATACAAGCACACCTACAAAACTCTTTGAAAAAGAGTTTGCCCAGTGCTCAAGAAGCCATCACTGGACCTGAAGATCTCCCCAACAACCATCTGGTCTCCAGCCTCCCCTTTCTAGACAAAATAACTGAAGAAGCAGTAACCACCAAGCTCCAATAACCACACATGACATGGGCCAACATCCTGGATGTCTCACAATCAGGGCTCAACACAGAGACAGTTCCATTGGCACTAATGACATTATGCCATGGACACAAGACTTCCACGTTCACACTGCTGGACCTTTTTGCTGCCTTTGACACAGAGGACCACTTACTAACCCAGCTACATGATGTAGCAGGAGTAGGTGGCCCAAGACTACAGTGATTCCATTCATTCCTCTCCAGTAGACTGAATGGCAAAAGGCAATTGCCCCTGCCCTGCTCCAAAGGCACTCATCTGCAGAGTCCCACGGGGATCCATACTATTCCCTGTTATTTTCAATATCTACACAAGCCCACTGGGATTTAGTCAGACCCCCTGGGCTCAGCAGACAACGGGGTGCCCATTGCACTCAACTACATCTCTCATTCTCAAGTGGTGGAACCACTGCCACTAACAAGACATCAGAATGTCTTGTGGCTCAAGCTGAATCGAGGCAAGATGGATACGACACCTAGTCAGAAAGGGGAAATGCACTGAAGAACTAGCAGAGACAGTGTCTCCACCTGCCACTGAAGGCAGACAGCTCTCATTTGTCAGACAGGCACAAAGCCTCAGGCCTTCCTTGACTCCTCAATATGCTGGGCTGACCAGGTAGCACCAGTATCTAAAAAGTGCCTTCTTTTACCTGCAGCTTGTTAAGAAACTTCTCCCCTTCCTCCTGGATGAGAACCTGCCCACAGCAACCCATGCATGTGTCACCTCCAGACTGGACTGCTGGAATTCAGTCTCTGAAACTGAACATGAAGACAATGTACAGGATTCGGCTGGTACAGGATGTGACGTGGAAGAAGCCCCATCATTTGGGAGATTCAAAAACAGAACGGTGCAAAGCACTGGAGGTTTGCTGTACGCAATAACCCCGTATTGCATGTATTTGGTAGGGTGCAGAGGGAGATGGTGCTTGCAGATGGAAGAGACTATTTGTGAACATTTGATTACACGAATAGGGTTCTCAGATCGTGATAGGGAACATTCCCTCAGAGCATAGCCTACATGCCATGCTACTCAATTTGATTAGGCCGAGACATCTTTGTGCTGCATGATTTGTGGCGCTGCTAAAGGAGGAGAAAGCCAGACCAGAAACTTACCCACAATATCAACCACGTCAGGCCGGATGAGTGGTTCTCCACCAGTCAATCGGATCTTGTCCACACCTTCCTTCACAAAGAGCCTGGCAATGGTGATTATCTCCTGGGTAGTGAGCAGCTCTGATTTAGGGGTCAGTTGAACTCCCTCTTCTGGCATACAGTACTGACCTGAATGAGCAATCAAGAAATACATGGGCAAATGGAAGGATCAGCCACTGGCAAGGAACCAACACTGTACTTGGATGCACTTTGCATAGCAACTGCCTGTAATTGCCAACTGTTCTGCCTTGCAGAAATACAGCTAGCAAGAACAGAGTCAAACTAGCAACCCACGGACAAGGCTGCTGGCCTAATTCCTAAAATAACTTTGACAGGTCTGTAAATAAAGTTTGCCACTTAAATCTGGAGGGAGGCCAACCCACGGCAAAAGTATGGGTGTTGCCAAAACTGTATTTTTCACACAAGGAGTTTTGGTTGAAATTTTTTTCCCCAGCTCTAGTTCCTACAGGTGGGCTACCATATCCTGTGGAATGCATGAACCTCACTGTGACATGGAGGGGGAAGGAAGAAGACAGACTTACATCTGAGGTTGCATTTCTCAGTCAGGGAGATCCGCAGGTAGTTGTGCTGACGGCCAAATCTGTCAGTCAGGAAAGCAGAGAAAGGGGCAGCATGTTCAGTTAGGAAACCTTTTCTTCTTGTGCTTGGCAATTCCTGAGAAGAAAAAGCAACAAAACAAGGGGTAGCTGTTTTCATCTTCAAAGCACTGTACAAATGTTGAACTGAGTCTAAACTTCACAGGGAAATTATCATCCACATCTTATGGAAGGGGAAAACAGAGGCACACAGAAGCCAAGTGATTTTGACCAAGACCAAAAAGTGAGTCTCAGTGGAACAGCTAAGGAGTTCCAGGGGTTTCCCGACTCTCATCCCCTGCTTAATTCCATTGCATCATGCTGCATATTTAAGATAAAGGGGAAGGAACCATATTAAAGTTAGTCACTTTGTGCAGTCGTTGCTGTAGGCCTTCTCTGCAATGCATTTTGCAAGGACAGTTTGATTCTTGAAATCTATAAAGACAGAGGGAAAGATATACACCCAAAATAGTCAGCCAGACGCCCTCATTGTGGTCCTCAAATTGATCAACCTGGGCATGAGCCTTCCAGGCATTTTGCTGCCTAGCAGAAGAACTAAAAGTTACAACTGAAAGTACACCACTAGCCTTCTGCCTGTGAAAGTTAAAGTATGAGACAAAAGGCCCTGTCCAACGTAAGAACAAATTGGGCCACTTTGAACGGTTTTTTAAATCTGTGGGCAACAGCCATATTTAGTATGGTTTTCCAGCTTGAATTGTGTTCGAAGCCTTGTGCTATGGACATGGCTCGGCTAACATGATTCCCAGGTGAAAGGCTCTGTGTAACTAGTCAGGGAGGGCAGTGCTAAAACCCCTAATAGTAAGACGACAGCGTTTTAAACAAGGTTGTAACTAACACAATGCTGTTCCCCTCTCCTTGTGTGTGCCTAAAAGTGCTAGAAGCACAACACATTTGGGACTAGTTACTACAGGTTGCAACACTATCTGAAATCCCTGCTTCATGCTCCTGCATGCATAGAGCCCTGCGTGGATACAAAATTTGTATCTGCATCTTATCCGCAAAAATGGTCCGGGGATATCTGCAGATTTGCGGGGCTTTATGCATCTGTAATTAAAGGAAGTAAACCACCAGCAAGGGAAGGGGGTCAGAGAACTGTACAACAGGGGTCAAATGTGGGGAGAGCTAATAAGAGACTCCCAGGCCTGGGTGGGATGGGCAAATCTAAGTTTCAAACCAGTGCTGCTCAAGACACAAACCGTATCGAGCAGCAGCTAACAAAGGTGGAAAGGGGGAAAAAAAAAAAAAAGAAACACCCCCCAAGAAGGATGCCAACCCTCTAGGATTGCCTGAAGCCTCCAGGAATGAAAGATTAATCTTTAATTAAAGATTATATCATGGGATGAAAGCTCCAGGAATACATCCAACCAAAACTAGCAACCCTACGCAATGTTTAGTGCACTAGAGTCAAAGTTTAGCAGTAGCCCCTGGGCCACCGCTTTGCTTACTGGGCCATTAAGAGAAGCTGATGCTTGATTAAAAACATCTTAGTTATAAATAATTCTGCATCTCATCCCTTTCACAGAGGGGTGCTGGTAGGAAATCATGCTGTCAGCTGCTTCCAAGGGTCAGCAGCTGCTGCTGCTGGCTCTTTACTCAGTGTCATAACCCCCTACTTATGAAGCACTGACCATCCTCACAGCATGGGACAAGGACTCCACTCTGGAGATCAACTACAGACCAGTGGTCCAGCAAAACGTCCCTAAGAATGGGGGTATTAGAGAGTTGAAGCAAAGTTTGTCTTTTACCTATTTCCAAGTAAGGAAATTGCAACCACTGATCCTCAGAGTGGGTTGCCCTTATCTCTTAGCTACTTGGGGAACAAACCCAGACTTGTTTGTGGATGGGGATTAAGACTACAAAAGCGCTCCAGAAATAGTTATTTTAAAAGCAGAGAGAGTGCCAACATCTAAAAAAATATATTAAAGTGATAGAACAGATCATTCCCAGAGTAAACTAATTAAGAAAGAGCTATTTGCCAAACTTTGTTTCTGCTGATGCCTCCAGGTTCAACATACATTGTGTGAAGACTAGAATGCTTTCTCTAAGAGGCTCAAACTACACCTGTATGCCTCAGAAATACAGGCATGCTTACAGTCATCTAGATTATATGGCTGGATTCTAAGCTATTATACCAGCACAGATCTGGACATCACTCAAATCAATGGAGTTACACTGGTGCATATCTGGAGTAAGTAAGAGCAGGTTGAGTTGCACAGGCTTCAGAAGTCTGTAGGATTCCCTCTCCACTTCACAATAATGCAATATCCTCATTAATTTTATTTTTAAATCTTTCTGTTCTTGAATAAACCTATTAATAGCACCTATCAAGCTTGTGCCTGGTTTTCTCCCCACTCCATATCCCCACTATGTCAACTTTAAACACACCTTTGAGTTGGAGTAAGACTATATAAATGACCTCCCCACCCATATTCCCTGTGGCCACTCTCCATTTCCCTCTCCTCCACCTCCTATCCCATGGTCTATCAGATCATTCAAGCCTCTGGCTAAAGAAATAGCTACTGTGAAAAAATCTGAGAGTGAAACCACAATTTGACACAGAAACTGAGATCCATGGTCTGCTATTAACATGGAGAGCTGAGCCTGAGGTTTGAGACTCTGAAGTAAGACAGGGTGACAGCAGCCAGTTCGCTCCCTGCCTTTGGGCTAATCCCTAACCACTTCCCATGTGAGACTACTCCTAAGCAGCATGCTTCAGTATATTAGCAAGTCTGGATAGACAACTGCCTCAGAAAGCTTTTCACTTTTAAGGTTTGAACAAGCACGCTCAGATGGACCCCAAAGCTGAAGTCTTGGATGCACTCTTGAGACCACAAGATGTACATTTTTCAAGTATCAGAGTAGCAAGTTTTTCAAGTAGGTCTTCAATCTCACTCTACTGAAAGCTTTGCCTACTGGTTATATCTCTCTACTCCCAGCTCTGCCACTAACCTGTGGGGTGCTGGGCAAGTTATTTAACCCCACATTACTTCCACTTCCCCACCTGTAAAACAGGGAGCATACTAGTTAACCACTTTTATAAGTGTTTTCAGAGGCTCAAATTAGAGGAGCTATAGAAGTGGTTTTTGTTTGTTTTTAAAATACCTATATGCTCTTATCTGGTGGTGGATGCTCACATTTCTCCATTTATATTAATCACAATTATATTAAGATTTTATGGAGACCAACTGAATAATTATAATAGACACTGAGCAGTCACTACATAAAGGGAACAAAATAAGGTTAGCATAATGGGAGGAGGGGTGTGAGATGCAGTGGAAATGGTTCTTAAAAATGCAATGCATTTTGTTTCCATTAATGCTCTTCAGACACAGCATCATAAAATTATTTAAGGAGACAGATTTTGTGTTAGCAAGTTAAAGAAAAAATGAATATTTAAAATCCTGTGACTACAGTGGCCAGTTCCAGACATTCTAGCTATCCTTGTTAGGTTATAACGGATAAGGGATTAAAGGTTAAGGATCTGACTATAAACCTCAAACGTTAAATGAGTGACTGGACGCTAGAACTTCCTATTTATTAGCTTGTTGTCATATCCTTATACTCGGATACAGTTTAGGGGACTGGTAATGGGAGGAGTCATAAGAACGGCCATAGTTGGTCAGACCCAAATGCCCATCTAGCCCAGTATCCTGTCTTCTGACAGTGGCCATTGCCAGGTGCCTCAGAGGGAATAAACAGAACAGGTAATCATCAAGTGATCCATCCTTAGCTACCTACGTTTCCAGGTCAATCCAACCTAAGCTGGTGCTGACAGCAAGTTCCCACTAATGGTTATTCACAGACACGTGAGATGAGCTTGGTAGTTCTCGTTCCAGTTTCTAGTGGAACTGTTGTCTACATTACCAAAAACAAAAAAACCCACACCTCTTCAGTTGGCACTCACTGGCATTATCAATAGCCTCAGTAGACAGGCCAAGGATTAAATGGTTATGGGCCCTGAACTATTTTCATCCCACCTGAAAGGTCAGCTGAGGCACACTGATAGGGGGGAGCCTGCTCTGCTACTGACTGTACTGCTACCTGATCTGTGAACAAAGGACTTCAGACTCCTGGGCTGTCAATCTGACACTTTATATTACCACTAAGATGTTTAGAAGATCACACTGAATAGTTAAAAAAAATATAACAGTTATTCCTGTAACTCTCCGTGACAGGGTGTCAAGCCTCCGGATGCGTCAATCAGATTGTGCTTTCTAGAGTAATTTTTCCACAAATATAAAAAAATTAAAAAAGTTATCACCAGAAATATTAACACCCATTAGGAATATTGCAAGATGGCCTAGTGCAGGGGTTCTCAAAGTTCATTGCACCACGACCCCCTTCTGACAACAAAAATTACTACATGACCCCAGGAGCAGGGACTGAAGCCTGAGCCTGCCTGAACCCCGCCATCCTGGTGGGGGTGCCAAAACCTGAGCCCCACCCCCCAGGTGGAGTGGGAGCAAAGCCAAAGCTCAAGGTGTTCAGCCCCAGGCAGGGGGCCAGTAACCTGAGCCCTGCCACCCAGGCCTGAAGCCCTCAGACATTCTTCACTTCACTTTCCAGAGACTATGAAGATTTAACAGAGTTCTCTGAGAGACTAACGAAAAACGATTAAGTGTTTGTCTTGACAAATCACTAAATAGGCATTTGTAGAGGATTTTGCTGGGGGTGAAAAAACAAGCATGACTGGTCTAAAAAAAAGCCATCCAAACCCAGAGGGAGTGAGGCTACGGAGCAGCATAGGGGCAGGGCTTGCACCATCATGCTGCATGTGAGGGGCAGTGCTTGGCCTAAGGAAAAAAAAAAAAAAAAAAGCCCAGAGAAAAAGTGGCCCCCAAGTTAAGTGTAAAACCCCATGGGCTACAAGTAAAAGTAAATAAAAATTGCCACCGGGTCCTTAAAAAGTAAGCCCAAATATTGCTTAATTGGAACTACTTAGGCAACCCCATAGTGGGCCTGTGTAAGATACAGCAGGCCACAGTGCTGCTTGCTACAGCCTCACCCGACACATCCCTCCCACAACACTCCTCTTCATTCCTCATGCAAAAAGCAAAGGAAGACCACAGATCTGCAACATGTATTGTTTCAGAGTAACAGCCGTGTTAGTCTGTATTCGCAAAAAGAAAAGGAGTACTTGTGGCACCTTAGAGACTAACCAATTTATTTGAGCATGAGCTTTCGTGAGCTACAGCTCACTTCATCGGATGCATACCGTGGAAACTGCAGCAGACATTATATACACACAGAGATCATGAAACAATACCTCCTCCCACCCCACTGTCCTGCTGGTAATAGCTTATCTAAAGTGATCATCAAGTTGGGCCATTTCCAGCACAAATCCAGGTTTTCTCATTCTCCACCCCCCCACACACAAACTCACTCTCCTGCTGGTAATAGCCCATCCAAAGTGACAAAGAGAGTGACAAATAGAGTGAGTTTGTGTGTGGGGGGGTGGAGGGTGAGAAAACCTGGATTTGTGCTGGAAATGGCCCAACTTGATGATCACTTTAGATAAGCTATTACCAGCAGGACAATGGGATGGGAGGAGGTATTGTTTCATGATCTCTGTGTGTATATAATGTCTGCTGCAGTTTCCACGGTATGTATCCGATGAAATGAGCTGTAGCTCACGAAAGCTCATGCTCAAATAAATTGGTTAGTCTCTAAGGTGCCACAAGTACTCCTTAACATGTATTGTGTGTAACATCTCATTCCAGTGCCACAAGTGGGTAGTATTCGGGGGATAATTCCTCCTTCATTTAGGTGGATGGCAGAAAGGAGCCTCATATTCAAACCCTACCGAGGGGCATGCCAAGTGGCAAACGTGATCATATTTAGAATATCTGCATAATCTACAGTGAGCAGCATCTGATTTTGGTGACCAATCTGAGTGCTTATTTTGTGGAAGGAACTTGGAAAGAATATCCCTTCTGCCATTTGACCCCCAGAAGGGAGAGAGAGGAAAGGGGGATACAGAACCCCATTTTACATGGAATAACTAACATTGATTGGCTGCTTAAGTTACAGGGGGATTCAGATGACATTTTAGACCACAATACAACTGCCACCACCATACACATAGAAGTCACAGGTCTACCCACCAGATATCCCAAGTGCTCCTCCCTTCTTGCAAGCCAAAAAAAAAAAAAAGGTGATTGACAATATTCTGCTTTGAAACCTGCAAAGTAGCATTCAAAAGAGCAAGGTATTCTAGATTGAGCAATTTTAAAAATGCAGTCTCTAGGATGGCAATTTTAGACTTAAAGCTCTGCTTGTAGTCACATAATTTAACAAGTCTACTATGTGACCCATCGAAAACCAAACAACCATTTTTCTAACTTATTGAGCCAATTTTACTGACAGATAAGTTGTTTACTGTCAGTTTGATTTCTTGTAAAAAAAGTATTAAATTCACCGCCAGTTTAAAAATATTACTGACTTCCAGTAATCCAGAAAGCAGCACCAGAACCTAGTCCCAGTCTGTTTTTTGCTCGTTAAGGGGCTGCCATGTGAGAGATTGTAACCAATAAATCACGTAAAACTTGTGATTATTCTGTATGTCAAGTCCTATTTTTGCAGACGTGTGCCAGACACTTACACTCTGCATGTTTCTGTTGTGCCCTTCCACCCCCAGTTTGGCACCAAGGAAGTGGAATTAATTTTCGAGGCATCTAACAATTAAATTGGGAGCAGCCTAGTTAGGACAATGTTTTTGCTGAGGAAATTCAGTTTCAAGACAGCTGTGCAAAGTAAACAAACAGCCTTCTACTAGGAAGTCCACATGACCTCTTGGGTTACATCCAGTTGATCATCAGATGGCCAATTTCAACAAAGATGGCCACTTCTGGCATTTACAGATAATGTGCTTTTGAATAGTGTACAGTATACCCAGAACGGAAAAACATTTTTGCTGAATGACTTGTTCACTACAAAATGGATAAAGGAGATGAAATTTCACTATTACTAAACAAGAGAATAATACACTGTAATTAAGAGATAAGTATTAGTATTACACTTGAGACAAAAAACATCCTGTAATAGGGGGAGAGGAGATGTTATTGCTTAAAGTTAACACATAGAGGTTGAACATTTTAAAATGCACAGAATTCCGTACTCGTAACATGGTAGATTATAAATACTGAAAATTAAAAAAAACTAATTTACTTTTCACCACATATGCCATTTAACTATCTGTTTTTTTTTTTCACTTGTCCAGGATGAGAGAAAACTATTCAGGTTTCACTATTGTTTTCAGTCAATTTCAGTTCCAATGCTAGGATATTATAGTTGCAATTACTCCAGAGGAATATTTAAACAGAAACCAGAAAATGTTGAATGAAACCAAACGTAAAGTAGTAGTACATTACTAAACACAACACTTAAGTCTGGAGCTTAAACTGTGTGACATTATTTCCAGTTATAAAAGGTTACCTGTAGAGCAGTTTTAAAAAGTCACCCTTTAAACACAGACCTCCCCGTTGAATAAACTCACACTTATGATAATAGAGAACATTATTCTTAGATATTTCCGCAATTTTTTAAAAAAATAGTTAAGATTAGAGGGATATAGTTTTCACCTTCGTTCCCAGCTGTGAACTGCCATGTGGCACTGTTGTCCCCTATTAGCCAGCTGCCACATTCCAGTCCAGATGTGGTTACATTTCACTGGTGAGTGCAAGGATTTCTGTACACAATATTTCTGTAAAGCACTTTAGGATCTCTCAAAGAGGAAAAAAAGTGCTATCTAAAACCAAGATCATCAGTGTTCAAACAGTAGTTGCCTGTCTCAGTCAAGGAGACAGAAAAGGCACAACATGAGCTCCTTTAACAGATTTTTTTAAAAATTATCTACAGTCCACCCATTTTTTTCTTCCTTCTAGATAGCTACTTTGAGGGGAAAGTTGACTGTGCAACTCAGCTTTCCAAGAAAGGCAGATTTAGCAGCCTGCAGCTCACCATGATAGGCATTTTCACAAGGCTACCTCCTCCATACAGATGCCCAAGGTCTCCGGGCACATTCTGTAAGAGCAAATGGTTGTGCCAATATCTTGTTTAAAATCCCTCACCTCCCTGCTGCTCAGCTGTTGACCCCCCACACACACACACACTTCGCCCCAGAGGTGGCCTTTTGTCAGTGTTAATTGCTATGTAAAGTATGACCCCCCCCCTTCCCCAAAGCTAGGTAACCCCTAGCCTCCAAAACACCCTCTTCCTTGGCACCCTCCCCCTAGATAACTACTGCCCCACTCTCCTCTATGCATATAATCCCCAGGGGCTGGCACCCACCTGATCCTCAAATCCAGTCACCCTCTGGCCCCCTCTCCCTAGCTAACTCCCACCCCACCAGCCCCCCCTTTAACTCCCTCCTCCCCAGCTGCCCCCCACAACCTCCCTACTGAGCCAGACACCTGCCCGCCTACATGGCTCCCCCGTTGCAAGGAGCCACGCCGCCCCGGGGCTCCCATTAACCCCCCGGGCTGCTGCCCGCCACTCACCTGAGCCGGGGCGGGGGCAGCCACAAGCGCTTGCTGCTGCTGCCGCTGCCGCCGCACAGGAGCCCCGGAGCTGCAGCCCCTGCCCAGCCGGGCATGGAAGGGCCCCCGCAGGAGACACCCGCGAACCCCCCGCGCCGCTGCCATAGGCCCTGACTGAGCCCGGCCCGCACCGGGCTCACGCTGCTTCTGCCCCGGACAGCAGCCGACGCTGTCGGCCTGCGTCACGTGGGGGGGAGAGGCCCCAACCAGCCAATCGCAATGCGGGGACGGCCGAGGTCGCCGTGCCGCATGCTGGGAGTTGTAGTTCCTCAGCCGCTTCGGGGGCGCAGGTGGTGCCAGGCTGAAAGAAGTAAAAACAAAAAACCAACACTTTTTCTTTTTTTTTTTTTGTAGTCTTAGATTTTCAGGTTTTTTCTGCCTTGTGTTCCCTGGAAGACTCAGAACACCTGAAGAACTGGCAGGGATTTTGATATCAGAAATACCACCGCAAAATGGACAATAGGATTGTTATTCGGACTGTTCAAAAGTTTGTTTTTGCTAATTCCTGGTTAGCTCAAGTATATGAGAAGCATTTGCAAGAAAAGATATTTTTGTTCAAAGTCTTCAAAAGGACTGAGAAATCTCCCAGTCCATTTCTCTGGGTCCTCCAAGGAGTTCTCTAGCAAAAACAGGGAAAACAAAACTTTACAGACTCAGTACTTCTAAATTTAAAAAAATAATTTAAAAAATCCTTTAATGGTGGAGACTGATAGGTAATCATGCTTCCATTTTGCTTTATAAAGCACACATTTGCTCCAATTGATGGCAATATGCTAGTTCAGTTGATGGTAATATCCTGGTACCTTTCATTCCTACTTTTGTTTTTCTTGAAAATAATATTGCACCACAGACATTTTGTATATATGCAAAAATTGAACAGTAGGTCTCTACCAACTGTGGTCCAAATCCTGTTTTCAGTTATCAAAAGCTTAAACCCCTACCATTTGAGCTAAAAAGGCAACACATTTAGTTATGATTAAGCAGCTGGCTGTTACAGTCACTGCTCAATTAAGCAAACAAATATTTTCAATAATAAAGACAATGACAGGTTTCAGAGTAGCAGCCGTGTTAGTCTGTATTCGCAAAAAGAAAAGGAGTACTTGTGGCACCTTAGAGACTAACCAATTTATTTGAGCATAAGCTTTTGTGAGCTACAGCTCACTTCATCGGATGCATTCAGTGGAAAATACAGTGGGGAGATTTATATACATAGAGAACATGAAACAATGGGTGTTACCATACACACTGTAACCAGATTTCAGAGTAACAGCCGTGTTAGTCTGTATTCGCAAAAAGAAAAGGAGTACTTGTGGCACCTTAGAGACTAACCAATTTATTTGAGCATGAGCTTTCGTGAGCTACAGCTCACTTCATCAGAGTGATCACTTAAGATGAGCTATTACCAGCAGGAGAGCCGGGGGGCGGGACCTTTTGTAGTGATAATCAAGCTGGGCCATTTCCAGCAGTTGACAAAAACTCTGAGGAACAGTGGGGGGTGGTGGTGGGAAATAAACATGGGGAAATGCTTACAGACAGCCCCCCAACCTGAACCAAATACTCACCAGCAACCACACACCACACAACAGAACTACTAACCCAGGAACCTATCCTTGCAACAAAGCCCGTTGCCAACTGTGTCCACATATCTATTCAGGGGACACCATCATAGGGCCTTATCACATCAGCCACACTATCAGAGGCTCGTTCACCTACACATCTACCAATGTGATATATGCCATCATGTGCCAGCAATGCCCCTCTGCCATGTACATTGGTCAAACTGGACAGTCTCTACATGAAAGAATAAATGGACACAAATCAGACGTCGAGAATTATAACATTCAAAAACCAGTCAGAGAACACTTCAATCTCTCTGGTCACTCGATTACAGACCTAAAAGTTGCAATTCTTCAACAAAAAACTTCAAAACCAGACTCCAACGAGAGACTCCTGAATAGGAATTAATTTGCAAACTGGATACAATTAACTTAGGCTTGAATAGAGACTGGGAGTGGATGGGTCATTACACAAAGTAAAACTATTTCCCCATGTTTATTTTCCCCCCACTACCCGCCACTGTTCCTCAGACGTTCTTGTCAACTGCTGGAAATGGCCCACCTTGATTATCACTACAAAAGGTCTCCCCCCTATCCCCCCCCTCCTGCTGGTAATAGCTCACCTTAAGTGATCACTCTGGTTGCAGTGTGTATGGTAACACCCATTGTTTCATGTTCTCTATGTATATAAATCTCCCCACTGTATTTTCCACTGAATGCATCCGATGAAGTGAGCTGTAGCTCATGAAAGCTTATGCTCAACTAAATTGGTTAGTCTCTAAGGTGCCACAAGTACTCCTTTTCTTTTTAATAAAGATAATGTTCAGTTAAAACATAAACTGTTTGGTGTTGTGTGCAACTGCAGAAAGGTAAATGAGCAAGTTATGGCTTGCCTAATCACCAGCAGTTTTGTGAATTCTTTCCATGGTGCCTCTACTTTCCTCTCCCTTATGGTGGCTATTCCCCTACAGCCAACGGTTTGATTTTTAACTTAACTACAAACACCTCCGCATGTGCTAAACTGTACTGTATCCATAGTCCCATTGATTTTGATGGGACTGTGCATGTTAGAAAAGTTAAGCATATGTATTAATGTTTGCATGATTAAGGCCGTAGGCCTTGTCTACATGGGAAAGTATTTCTTGTTCTACAAGTATACTCTTCCTACATAAGTGTGTCTTTTTTCAGTCTAGCTTAAACTCCTTCCCAAGCAACCTTCAAACAAAAAGAAAAAAAGCCCTTCTTATACTGGAACAAAAGTGTTCGCAAGTGAGTTATACCAGTACAAATATATTAGCTCAAAAATCACACCTTAGCTTATACCAAATAGACTTTTCTGGCTTGCCAGGGCCTCAGACAGATTGTTTTCCTTGTGACTCTCAACGGCTTTCTGAATTCCCAGTGCTCAGTAAGGAATTGAAGGTGTGAGGTTTGCATCTTCATTCCATGATGCTGTGTTATGTTGTGCCCTCACATTGTAACCACAAGTTATGATGTCTTGATACAATATCACGTCACTGCAAGGCATGATATTGATCCATTTACTGCAGGATGAATAGCCAATCCTTAACATTCAGGACAGTTGCCTTATTTCAACAGATGGGAATCCTTGTAGAAATTTTTCTATATCGCCAGGCTTTCAGTTATATGAACGGCTGTGTAGTGTGTGTGACTTATCTCCTGCATCTACTTGTTCTAAAACCTTGAACCCAAGGAATGTGATTCTTGTTTCAGTTCTGACCTACATGGAGTCTGATGGATTACCCCCTTTTTATTTAGTTATTTCTTTTGTTTTGAGTTTTGGCTGAATTCTTATTTAACCCATTAACCACACAGCAGAACTCAGCCAAGCGATTTCTGGTTGCACATTCACAGATGAATTACACACTCTTGGTACGCTGAGACATTTTGCACTTTGCCATCCAGATAAATCAATGTGTTAGCCAAGATGTATTACAACCGACATGAACATTTGAAGGGCAGAATCCATGGATCAACGTACTTTATAAGCCCTTACGAGAAAATACAAGAATAAAAAAAAAAAGATTGGCTGGTCCTGGTCCTATCTGTTATCTTTTTCCATACATAATGAGTAAACAAAATTCTTTAAATCCAAGTGTTTTTATTTGAGTAAGAGAACAACAAAATAAGAACAAATACAAAGTCTCCAGAAGAGAGGACAGTGTTTGTGTACATCTGGCAGTCAGCATTATGTTCCGAGTACAGAATGGCTGCTGAACTCTGCACACTGGGAGAGTGCTTAGAAATCAAATGTGGACAACAAAAACATTGCAGTGTCACAGTTTAATAACACCCCACTTTGGTGTCTCTGGATCTAAAACAGCATCGGACAAAGTTCAAATGGCAAAGAAATGGGTGACTCATATTCATGGAGATGCAGCTGTGTTGCTTTCCTGCCAGTTCTCCCCTTTACACATTCAGCTTCTGGTTTTTGGTTTGTTTGTTTTCTCCACCAAGCATAATGCCTGGACTCCAGCAACACCTAAAGCATCTGGAGCCTGTCTGTCCAGCTTCTACATGCTACAGCAGATCACAGCAGTTAGAGATGGAACAGACTCTCTGACTGTTGAGTCTATTTCCCTGCAAGGGTGAAACATAGCAGAGGACATATCAGATACTAAACTGGACCTGTAACCTGCCAGCAACTTCAACAATCCCTTAAAGAAACAGGGGCACTTTATTAGCGATTCAGTATCAAACACTGGCTCATATGTAAAATATGACTGGGTTACTTATGACATTTCTCTGTTATACATGGATTTCATAGCATTCTTCACTGCAAAGCACACCACAGAGTTACTGTTCTGATCTACGCTATAGGTGCAGTAGAGTTAATTGGCATCAGCATAGGAAGTACTAAAGAACTGATACTGCATGGTCTTTTGTAATTATAGTTTGCTTCCTCCACTCGAGAAAGGTGTGATAGCCTCTCTGGGGGACTTTCTTTTGTAGCAGACACAGGGATAATGTCCTCTGTTCTCGAAGTACTGCCATAGGGAGTCACAAAAGCACATTTCAGCAAAGGACATGGATGGGGCAGGATTTTGCAAGACCCCCCCATTATCTTCCCTTGGAGCTCGGGTGGGGGAAAGCTCATAGCCTTCTTCCCCTCCCCCTTGTCTCCTCTGCTCCTGCCCTTTATTCCTGTGTTGTTTCCCTGCTGAGCTCCTCTTTGGGCCTGAATCTCCTCTCACTTACACCAGGGTAAACCAGGAGTAACTCTGCTGCACTCAGAGTTATGTATAAAGCCAATGTAAATGAGAAAGAAACAGGCTCTGATTGCAAAAACCATTGAATGTCAGTGAATCCGACTACCATCCCACACTCTGAAATGGAAACTACCTTTGCTTTTGCCCATCTTTATAAGTGGGAATGAGACAGAGGGTGAGAGACAACGTAAAGGAGAGAAACGGGGGAGACAAAACAAGGCCAGGAACTTTCCTACCTGGACTAGGCTTCTAATTTATGCAGAACCATTTCCTTCTTTTCCAGGTTATCTCCCTGGAAAGGGCATGAGAAGGCCCCTTCCTCACCGATAAGACAATGATGCATATAGGGTCCCAGTTCAGAGCTATCTGCACCTTTGACTTCTCTCAGTCTCACTGAGTGCATCTCCTCCAGGTGACAAGCCCTGTGCCTTCACTTCTCTGGGGGTGGAATTCCATGATTCTCCAACTCTTTAGGGGTGGGTGGCTGAGGTGCAGCATCCCATGTACCAACAGTGATTGCTCAGCAGGCCCAACTGAATTTGGGTGTCCTGCAAGACTTCCTTTCAGGAACACAGAGGCATACAACTGATTTTTTTCAAAGTGCAAAGCCATACAGTCTGTGTCTTTCTCTCCCCTGAGCTCCAGGGTTCAGTTTTATCCACTTCAAAGTTCTTTGCTGTAGTTTCCTGCCTGGATATCCCCCGTTTTGTACCAAGTCAGTGGTGTTAAACTCAGCATGGTCAGAGGTCAATTTCAAAGGGATTGACACCTGTTTTCTCCTTTTCTATATCCACAAATGGGGAATATCAAGAGTTATTGTCCACTTTCTGGCCTATCCACCGTCTACTTCTGTTGGACTTAACTCCATGGAACTATAGTCACAACCACACAACAATCAAATTAACAGCTGGACACACCATATTTTATAGAATATTACAGACAGCTTCCGCATTCGTCATCTAGGGATGATAGTGTAAGTAAATTATAATGCCCCTCCCCCACACCCAACATCACAATGCCTCCGCAGACCATCCTGGCTTTTCACCAGGTGTGCAAGAATTGGACATGTCCAAGGTATGAATAAAGTCTTATCTACACCGCAAATTGTAACTGTGTTGTAACTGACTTGTAGTAGGAAGAGAGCCTGAAACATAAGCCCTTATATCAGAGGCCTGGTATGAAGCAGGACCTGCTCACAGAATCCAGCAAGAACAGGCCTGATATTGCAAAAACACACATTCCTAAGAAGTGCTAAGGACAGAGTACTCATGCAAACATCCCGATTATCAAGTGGTACCAGAACACCCCAATATCAGGGATGGTACAAAAACATTTTCCAAGAATTACAGAAATACACTGACCCCTCCTAAAAGATAAGGTCAGGATGACAGTACATAATAAAAATGTTTTAATAGAACCAGCACGTATAAGGTGATAATTAGCCATGTTAGGGGGTAGTGACTAACTATGTCAGAGGCAGTACTAACTTGTTTATATCAGGGTATAAAAAGGTATCTCAGAAGAACTCTCTTTGTTCAGCCGAGGGGGGAATGGAAAGTCCTGCCATTCACTAGGCTGAACTCATTGTCAGGAGCATACATGTCTTAGTATCCTTGTAGAGTCTGCCAGGTGCTATTACTGTGCTTTGTCAACAATAAACATGGCCTGGTGCCTTCATATCTTAACGGATCTTGTGGTCATTGGGTGGTTTGCTCGAGGTCTGCTGTGCCGGCTGACTGCGCAGAGCTGGGGCAGCACACAGGGAGAACACACACATGCAGCCAAACATCTAACCACATGACTCACCACATTGATTGCACCACATTGATTGCATAGGAAAGCAGGGGTTTGTTTGTGTGTGCTTTCCTTGTTTAGGGGTATTTCAGTGAAACAAGATCACCTTTCAACATATCTGTTAAAGCACTTGCAGTTCCCCTCTCAGGGCAGGTGAAATTGTAACAAATACCAAATCCAGAAAGTTATTCAGTATTCAAAGTATTAAAAAAGTTGCAAAAGGAAAAAGAACCAAAAAATCAGGGCATTCCCATGGGCTGCTGGCAGCTTTGGTTTTTGCAGAAATTTATAGTAAAAGGGCAGATTTTTGCAGATACCAAAAGACACTTCTGAATTTCAGCATTCCACATCCTGTTCTATCTTGCTCACTCCAGCTTCAGTTTTAATAACTCACAAAAAGGAACTGTGATCAGCGCAGTCAAATATTGCTGATTTTGGGCAATCAGGTCTTGCAAAAGAATGCTAACCAGGAGCTTTTTGCCAGTTGACTCTATGCTATTTCTCTGCTCATCCTGTCACCCTCCCTCTGACCAGTTTCTGAGCGACACTTCCAAACACGGTGGACAACCTATAATGTCTAGTTAAAGTTCTTTGTGTTTCCAATCAATTCTTTACTCTTTTGCACCTTGTGCAGGCACAAAGACCAATGCAAAATGGGTCTCAGTCACTGCCATTCTAAAGTGATAGCATTTTACATCTTCTTTGCATTCACTTTTCACAAATATAGCAAATGACTAAACACACTGCATGGTCACGGAGAATCAGGCCTCAAGACATTAGAGACAGAGTCATGACTGAGGGTATGTCTATACTGCAATGTAAGCCCAGGGTTAGTGGGACTCGAGTCAACTGACCCATGTTCAGGGATCATGGCCTTGAGCATCTACATTGTAGTTAAACCCTAAATTCAGATTTTTTTTAACCTGTGCTCAACCTAGGGCTCTGGTGTCCACACTGCAATGAGCAGCCCTGAGTCAAAGTAACCATATCCCATGGTCCCTAGCATCCCCCGCCCCGAAATGCGGTCACTCAAGCTCTAGGACCATGGTGCATTCTGGGAAAACTTTACTGCCCGCCCTGCACATTACAAAGAAGCAGCTTGATTTGCAAAAGGCTTGATGGGTTCACTCTCCATTGCAAACCCAGGAGGCTCTCTTATAGTGTGCTTGCGGATCCAGGATCAGAAGAGAATGGGTTAACTCTGACCTGAGCTGCTGCTGTTCTCCAAGCGGGGGGATGGGGAGGCTTCCATTTTCAATAGATTGCAGATTCAATAGAGTGGATTGCAGGCAATTGAGGAAGTTGTCCCATGGAACTGTCAGATACTTCCAGCTGACTCCTGGGACCTGCAGCAACACTGCAAAGCAATAGGGCTCGGATCCTGGGTCCTGGCTTGAGCTTGGACCCTCCAGCCCTGCATGGTCCTGGGACCATGGGTCTGAGCACTGGATTAGTGCAATTGCAGTTTAGATGCAAGAGGGGTTAGCTTTGAGCCTGGGCTCAAGCTTACATTGCAGCGTAGACATACCCTAAGAACCAGAAATTGCCGAGGCCTGACATCAACTGTCCCTTTCTGACCCCAGGCAAGTCACTGAGGGTATATCTACATTGCAATTGAAACCCCACAGCTGGCCCTTGCCAGCTGACTCAGGCTCATGGGGCTCAAACTAAGGGACTGTTAAATTGTGGGTTAGACATTCTGGCTGGGGCTGTAGCCCATGTTCTAGGACCCTCCCACCTTGCAGGGTCCTAGAGTCCAGGCTCCAGCCTGAGCCCACACGTCTACACCACAATTAAATAGCCCCTTAGCCTGAGCCCGGGCCAGCTACGGGTTTTTAACTGTGGTGCAGACATACCCATAGTACAACATTTTAAAAAGTTCCACTACTGATTTGGCTGCCAAACTTGAGAGACATTAGGTTTGTTTTACAGGGTAGCTGAGATCCTGCAGCTCCCATTGACTTCAGTTGTAACTGTCATACCTGGCTAACTGCCTGGCCTTTGAAACTCTTTGCAAGTACTTGAGAATGGGTTATTAATTTCACAAAAGAGGAATGCACATAGAGCAGTTCCCTATCACTACAGGCAACTTTTGCCTAGACCCATATTTCCGTTGGACTAAGGTACCATAGGGTAATTAGAAGTCCATGGCAAGGTAAGTAAGGTATAAGCCTCTGGAATCTGGTTTATCACCCAATCATTTTAGTTTTAAAACCTTATAAACGTGAAACTAAAAGTAATGAAAATTAGTTTTAAATAAATTGGGCCCAATTCAGCCATTGACTTGAATGTTGGTACACTGGAGATTTGTTCTATCCATTACCTAAACATTTCCTGAGCAAATACCAATACCTATCACTTATACAGGGCTTTTCACTTTCAAAGCACTGTCACATAACATCTCACTGTGCCCTGATAAACAAATATCATTAGCCCCATTTTATGGTTGTGGAGGCTAAGTAATTTGCCCAAGGGCACAAGTCAGGCAGTGAAAAACTACCTTGTGGCATCAACTCTGGAAAAAGTGAGCAGACCAGGTAGCTGCTATAAAGGCTCACCACCCTCCTGTTTCCTAACATCCCCTGCCATTTCAGAAATCTAGTTGCATATCCCTGATATCAACATTATAAGAATTCTCTCAGCAAAACAAATTTGAGCTGAACGTTTTGTGTTGTTGTTTACTTCTTTCTGGGCATGGGGAGAACAACTTTATCTCAGTGAAATCTCCCTGCTCCAAAAGGTATTTGCTATTGTTTGGCAGGCAGCCCTGGCCTGTCAGTCTGCATCTCACTCTCCCTGTGTGTCCTTCATCTCTCTGACTGCGATAGTTTTGCATGCAATTCATGTGGAAGGAAAGGTCCAGCTGAGCTCTGCTGTCACATACACTGTCAGGGAAGAGAGGGAATGAGGGGAGAGTATAGAAAGGGAAGGGAAAAGGAGACATTTATTGTCTTTTGGTGTCAGCCATCAGTTTACAAAGCTGCTGTTGAAGCCAATCAGAACGATCAAAAAGCCCAGAGCTGACCACCCCCCTGAACTTTGAGGTATGTGACACACAGATCAAATTAGTGCCATTCATCCCCAAAGATTCCAGAGTTCTCTACACAGGGATCACTTCACCCACAGAACTGCAGCCACCTCTGGGATGGAACGTGGCAGCTGTTTTAACAGGGCTCAACAGCTCCATTTAAAGAAGTGAAGAAAATTATTGTATCCAGTTCAAACCCCAGAGTGACTTTAGGCAGACAGGACGGAGTTACTGTTAGGTAGCACCCAGACTTCCAAGTTGAAATCAATATGGTTAAATGATAGCATTTCTGTTTGATAGGGTTTTTTTTTTTAAAAAAGCATAGACAACTACATTCAGCACCCTCTCCCAACTTCAACCCCTCCAAAAAAAAAAACCACAACCCCTCTATGTTAAAGAATATTAACATTGCAAAATCAAATACTCAAAAATTAGTAAATGGCAGAATTAAGATTGTCCATATGTGGTCCCCTTGCACATATACACCCCTCCACTCCTCTTACCCCTCTCATCCCTCCCTCTGCGTCTACCCTCTCCCACCTTCTGCTCACCTCTGCCTCTGTCCTCCCTTTCTGGCTCTTACTCCTAATCTTCTTCCACAAGCATGCTTTTCATTTTCCTTGAGGGTGCTCAACCCCTGCTCAGCGCCAGATGCTGCCCCCACTCCACCCCTTCTCCCAAACCCCCACCCTCATCCCACCCCGTTCTGCCCCTTCCCCCGAGCATGCCCAATCCCCGCTCCTCCCTCTCCCTCCTAGCACCTCTTGTATGGCATGGCATACAGGAGGTGCCGGGAGGGCGGGGGAGGAGTTGATCTGCAGGGCGGCAGACGGGCAGCAGTGGTGGGGGGAGGGCAGGGAGCTTGGCTGCCAGTGTGTGCTAAGCTGGAGCACCCACGGAGTCAGTGCCTATGAAACGAGGTGTATGGTTCAGTCAGTTCATAACTCTGGTGTTTATAACTCTGAGGTTCTACTGTGCCATATTTGTATGGCAGTGACATGATATCTTTTAATTTCCAGTCCCCCTGCTTTAACAACTAGACACACTCCCTACCAGAGCTGGGCCCAGAACATAGATTTCTCAACTCTCATTCCTCTGTATTAGGAAAATGATCTAAATGCCTTCCAAGCAGTGCCCCCTTTTGCTTAGTAAGGCTCCTGCAGAAGCTTCCTCTGTGTAACGGGACTGTTGCCCCCTTACTAACATTCAATTGGAGGGGTTTTAGTTGCTAGCTAAAAGGGGAAGGGTCTATGGGAAACAAGGACCCTGAGACTGATAGTCCCCAGGAATAATGGGGAGAGGCCAATGCTCCAGGTCAGCCTGAATGACAGGGCAGGCAGCCTAATCAGAGTCAGGAGGCCAGGGAGGTCCCATCCTCTGTGTGAGCTGGATTTGCCTGGGTCAGACAGAGTGGGGCTGAGCTAAGGAGAAAGCAGGGGCCCAAGCTGAGCTGGGGAGTAGAACCGTGCCAGATCCAGAGGGACCAGAAAAGCAGCCTAGAGAGAGCAGACCCTGTCCTGGGAGCAGAGCTGCAGCCTCCAAGCCACAGGCACAGCCCAGAGAGAGCAGACCTGCCCTGGGAGCAGAGCTGCAGCAAACAGAGCCAGAGGGGCCAAAAAAGCAGCCCAGGAAGCAGGTCAGTGCTGGGAGCAGAGTCACAGAAGCAGCCCAGGGAGCTGGAGGCAGAGCAACAGCAGTGCTGAGACAGCGTGGTGCAGCTGGGGCAGGAGCAGGCTGGAGCTGGGTGCGGTGAGCAGCTGGGGAGACCGAGGGGGACGCTGGGCAGCAGGCCCAGCACAGGGAGACGCCTCAGCCAAGGGGCTGTGCAGGCCAGGCTTGGATCATAACCCCGACAGCGCGGGGCGACACTGGGAAGAAGGGTCCTACCACTTAGAGCCTGAGAGCATGTGGCCACCACCAGAGCAAGTGTCCAACCCACAGCACCCCTGCAGCATAGCCAGGGCCTGAGCAGGAGGCCTGGGACTTACAAGGAGCAGACTGTGAACTGCCTGGACACGCCAGAGACACTGTTTGTGATGTTCCCTGCCACAGAGCGGGTTGATGTGTTTCCTTTGTTCCCATTTTTCCTTTTTCTTTTTAAAATTAATTGTTGATTAAATAACTTGCATTTGCTTTAACTTGTATGTAATGATCAGTGGGTCAGAGAAGTGCCCAGTGCAGAGAGAGTACCCCGGAGTGGGGACACCCTAGCCCCTGTCCTAGGTGACCACAGCAGTGTTGGGGGTTGGGCCCCCCAGGAATCCTGGGCCCAGCCTCACTGGGGTTACAAGGACTCTGCCAGACAGGAGAGTCCTCAAGGGCAGGGAGGCCACTGGGTAAAGGAAGTGGGAGCGAGGACTCAGATCCTTTCGCTAGCCCACTTCACCGGGGTAGCGCAGAAGCCAGGAAAGTTCCCCACAATAGCGGGACTATTCCCCCGCTTATATCTGTATGGAGGCCAACTAGCTGCTGTAACACAGAAGCTCTGAGAGAGGTCACATGCTGGCCCCTCTGTTGATTTGACTCTCAAGCATTTTACGGGCCTGAGGAACAGTGGAGAGATCAGAGGTGGGACCCTCACAGCTGATCAGACATATGCTGTCAGGGATGAGCAATTGCAGAGATGAAAAAAAATTAAGTCAGCTGCTGAGGTGGTGTCTTGCAGTGACACTTACAGCAGATTGTGTCTTTTCATTGCATGGCAAACCATGTCTTTACTTTTTATTTTTATAGTTTGCCAGTGAATTTGCTACTCAGAAAAGAGAGACTAAAGGCAGTGGCTTGAGGAAGGCAAAGAGACATACAGACGGATTTTGTTCTTAGTAATTATTTGTTTTACAGTAATGCCTAGAGGGCCCAATTCAGTAATGTACTTAATACTAAACTTTACGTGTGAGGAGTCCTGTTGGTTTCAACGTGACTTCTCCGTTGCTTTTAAAATTAGGGATGTGCTCAATACCTTGCTACATACAGCCCTGAGTTTGGGGCCCCATTGTGCTGGGCACTGAATAAATAGATAGTCGCTTCCCTGAAGGGATTACAGTCTAAATAGTCAAGGTGGACAAAGGGGTGGGAGCGTAAACAGACTCAGAGAGGACAAGTGATTTACCAAAGGTCACACAGCAAGTCAGTGGTATAGAACCCACATATCCTGAGCCTCCAGCCAGCATCCTAGCCACAGAGTTACTCTGGATTCACTCTGGATTCACCCTGGTGTAAACATGCTCTACATTTGGTCCATAGGGCCAGATACTATGGAAGTTATATTTTTGCACAGGTCTGTAATAGAGCTATGGAATTTGTGTTCTGTGGGAAATAGTGACATTTTGAAACTTGTTTTGGTTCTGAATTGGAACAAAGAGTCAACATTTTGAAATTTACCACAGAATGGTTATTCAGAAAAATTTCATGGAAACATCAAAATATTTCATTTCAATAACGTCAGAACACTTATTATACAAAGTATTAAATCTACTATTAAAGATACCGTATGGAAATATATCAAAATAGTGTAGCATAATGGAAAAGGCTAAATTAATTTCAACAAAATGATAAAGTTGAAACTAAACATTTTTATCTTATTGAAGCTAAATGTTTAAAACTATCACTGGAAAGTCAAAACGATTTGTTTCAGTGGTCTCTCACTGAAAATTTGTTGAAATCATCCTATTGCCACACAATGTTTTGATTTTCACAAAACTGCATTTTCTGAGGTGTTGAATTTTTCCCCACCAGTGCTAGTCTGTAGCCCAGGGGAACCAGGCCATTTTAGGTCTTGGGCCAGCTGCTAATACAATTGCTGTTTGAAAGGGCACACAGGGTCATTTTCTTATAGGAAATAAGCTCTAAGTGCCCAATAAACCATTGCTTTGCCCTGCACCTGATGCCACCATTTGCAGTCACTTTGCACTAGTCTCACGAGGTGCAAGGCAACCCTGCGTTGGGCTCTATGGCTCCAATACTGTTCCTTTTAGAGGAACGTTTTGGTACTGGCCTCAGTGGAAGCAGGATCTGCCCCAACCTCTCTCTGTACCCTTGACTGGATACTGATGCCAAGGCTTAAGACAATTTAACAAAGACTTTGCACAGTCCAGGTGGCAGATTGTGGGCATTGACAATCAGAAGGTGCAAGAAAAAAAAAATTCTAAAAATGGATTTTGATGCGACAAAGAAAAAACACAAACACAAAGCCACCCAGCCCCGCCACCTTTTTATAATTCTAGCACTGTGTGCAACCTGTCTCTACCCAGCCTCCCAAATGATAACAAGTCCTGAGGCTGAAGTACAGGTTAAAAGGACTGTCTGACTTGCTGCTAGCACCTCTCTGTCTATTCTTCACATGGTCACATTCTCCAACACATGTATGTGTACGTGCGGGTAAAAAGGAAGAGACATTTACGAGCTTAGAATACATCATTACAAAGCAGTGGGAGAGAGCTTTGTCTAAGGGACTGGATACAGGCTAACGAGCCAGGCAGCTTCTCGTTCTAGTACAGCTGCTCATCCACTGTGTACCTGAAGCAAGACACTTTGTGTCTGTAAGCCTGGTTCCTCTCCTACCTTCAGTTTAATTAGCTTTTGGGCGCAGGGACTACGTCCTGCGTCCAGTACAGTGGGGTCTTCATGCACCACTGTTATCTGAGTAATAATACGCAAAAGCACTAACTGAGCTTTTTTTTAATAACAGGATGTGCTGAAAGGCTGCACTTGCTGGGGGGCGCCTGCCCCGTATGCTGACAGGTGGGCAGCAGAGCCGGTGTCTTCACAGCTGACACGGGGCATTGTTGCCGTCAGACTGCACCCTTTCCACATCTGTTCACTTTGGATTCTGCACATTGCAGCTAATTGGAGCTGACGACAGGATGGTCGGGCAATCAACTCACCTGCATTTGGAAGGCGACACCTGCAAACTCACTAGCCAAAATATTCTCAGCAGGACCTGAGCTCTAGCCACTGTCCCAAGAGGAATAGACTGGAGATGGGAAAGGGAGACAGTATCAAGGGCAAGAGATAGAGGAGAGAGAGAGGACCAGGGAGGGGGTTGATAGAAAATGATTGGAAGAGATTGGGGCAGAGAGGGGAAACAAAGGAATTTCCTTTAATCAACATTTTGTCATTTAAGGGGGAAGAAGGGGAGTGGCTGTTGCTAGCAATGACAAAAATTGGAAGGACCCAGGCCTGATTCCACCTCCCCCCCCGGCCCCATTTTCTCTGTTGCATCCGATGAAGTGAGTTGTAGCTCATGAAAGCTTATGCTCAAATAAACTGGTTAGTCTCTAAGGTGCCACAAGTACTCCTTTTCTTTTTGAGGAATATGGGATGTGCAGCCTACATCCTCTTCCACGCTGAGACACTGTGAAAAGGAGGGAATACGATTTCAGAGTGCAGTTCATCATCTGTTCAGGCTTGAATAGGGGTTTTCCTAATAGCCTCACTCTTGACGTTTCCCACAAGATGAAATTTTGTATTTGTGTCAGTTATGGACAGAACTGAGCCATCAGCACTATGGGATAAGACCTTTGTACCACCCTGTCCAGGTATCCTGATAGCAAAGGCTAGTACTAGATGAGTCAAAGGAAGATATAAACTTCCCATAATGCAGCCAGCCAGTTGGGCATTGGTTTATGGGCCTGATCCAAAGCCTATTGAAGGCAGGAAAAGATTCTTATTTACTTCAGTGAGCTTTGGATCAGGCCCCATGTATATAGTATGATAAGTGGAACTGGAGACAGAAAACTAGGTTTCAGGATGGACCTCATTTGATGTGGCACTACAGGCTCAGGAATGCAAGCCGGGGACTGGCTACTACCACCCAAACAGCACCTCAGAGCAGAAAACTGGTCTCTCAGCATGCTGAATAAAGATCTCTTTCCTACAACTCTGCCTGCCACATCACTTACTAATTAAACACCATGTGAGGGGAGGTATGGGAGGAATACTTTCTTGAACATTGTGACAATCTTCTAGGTCTGAAGCATGAGATTTGACATGCTGGGATCATGGCCGCTCTTCCTCTCACTTTCTCTTCCCTCTGGTTCCAATAAGTCCTGAAATAAATGTTCAGAATCCCAAAATGACAGGGGTGTGTGAGGGAGCTAATGACACTGGGGAAAAGCACATTTCTAACTGTCAGTGAGCTGTCATTCCAACCTCTCTGCACTGACTTTGATGATGACATGGTGAGAAAAGGTCCTATTGTTTATAGGTCTCTCTCAAAGTGATTTTGCGTGATGACTGAAGTGAATCCTGCACCACTGTCCACAGAAGGAGAAGGAAAGTGACATGCCTGAAATGTCATCTTTAAGGAAAAAACCTCTCTGAACTGCATCCCAAGTGCACATACAGAAAGCATAACTGTCAAATTTCCATTGTTCCACCAAATGCAATAATGTCTTCTTTGGTGAAACGATCAATCACTCATAAAGACCTTTAGTGAGCATTGCCTCTGCTCTGCTGCCCTGGTTCTAACTGTATCCTGGGCCCCTGAGTTCATGCAATATCCGTTTTGTAAATGTCAGATTTCATGTCTCTTATGCTGGTTTCTGGGAAGTGTATTAAGTGCAACTAAGGTTCTCTATGTGTGCACTGTTGTGTCTCCAACATCCTTAGTACATTACTAGCCTCTCTCTCTCTCCTTGTAGCGGATTGTACTTTAGAATTTGCATATGTCCGTATGTGGTATTCTCACTTCAAATACTTCACTGCTAGTTTCTTGTTAAGAGGAGGGGAGAATCAAAGGCAGTAGCTCAGCACACATCATCAGCCTTATAATGTTAAATTCGTGTATATAGCTGAGCTCATGAACAACCCTGTGATAATAAATTAGGGTACATAACTGAGCACTCAGGACTAACCCTATAGTAACAGATCTATGTCATCAGCAGAACACTCAAAACCAAGCCAAGCCAGCATATGCAGCCCAGTAGGGGGAGCTGTAGGTCAGATTAGAGGTCAATTGATAGAGCTAGTGTGGGAGTCACCTGTGCCTCTAGCTAGTGGTATTAGCGCTCTGTTTTGCAGGCACTAAATTAACTCCCAGGGTTTTTTTTTTTTTTAAATTAAAAAGCAAACCAAGTATTTACAGCTAGATGGAGCCATTTGCCTATCAATCCCAACAACAAGAAAATCTATTATGTTCGATCAAGGGACCTTCATTCCAGACTCATTCCATGCAGGGTGCAGGAAAACTTTTTAAAAACACCATAATAGAGACTGACGCCATAGGTATACCCCAAATTAAAAAAAAAAAAAAGTAACAGACCCCCCCCCCAAAAAAAAAACCCCACCATGGCTGAACAACAGAGTAAAAGAGGCATGTAGCAATGTGACGACTCACTGGTATGGCACCTCCTGCTGGTCATCTTGGGAATTAGCTCTTTCAGCCCAGAGTGGCCTCCACAGGCCGGTGTCTCACCTGCTGCTGGCCCCCATGTCCCTCCCAGACCCCGGTGACCCTCTATGTCAGGGTTCTGCCCCCAGCAGTAACCCACAATCTGGGTCGCCCCTCCCAGGGGAACTCCCATCCCTCTATCCCACCTTGCCTCAGTGGCTACTGCCAGTCACCATCTAGCCCCCGCTCACTGGGGCAGACTGCAGTCTGTAAACCACTCATCATCGGCAAGGAGGGTTTGGACCTGCTGCCTTTGCCTAACCCTGGGCTGCTCCTCTGCAACCCCAGTACCTGCTTTGGGCCTTCAGAAAGGCCTGCAGCCTGGGGGTTCTCCAGGCTGGAGCTCCCCAGGCCGCTCCCCAGCCCTGCTCCTCTCAGGTACCCTGCCCAGCTCCCAGACAGCCAGGTCCTTCTCTCTCTCTACAGCTAGAGAGAGAGTTTCCCTGAGCTCCTGGCTCACAGCCTTTTATAGGGCCAGCTGTGGCCTGATTAAGATGTGGCCCTAGCTGTGGCTGCTTCCCCAATCAGCCTAGCCTATTGGCTCCCCAGTGCAGCCCTTTCCCAGGGCTGTTTTAACCCCTTCAGGGCCGGAGTGGGTGACCACTCTGCTACAAGGCAGTTGGAGACAAAATAAAATAATAATAATAATAACTTTTAAAAATTGGAAGTCAAATCCTACTGAGGAAAATAGAAAAGAATAATCTCTGGCAAACCAAATGGAAAAGTATAGTTAGTCAGGCCAAAAAAGAATCTGAAGATTAACTATCAAAAGACACAAAAACTAACAGTAATTTTTTAAAGTACATCAGAAGCAGGAAGCCTGACGAACAGTTGGGCCACTGGATGATCGAGGTGCTCAAGGAAGACAAGGTCTTTGGGGAGAAGCTAAATGAATTCTCTGCATTGGTCTTCACTGCAGAGGATGTGGGGGAGATTCTCACACTTAAACCATTCTTTTTAGGTGACAAATCTGAGGAACTGTCCCAGATTGAGGGGTAAATAGAGGAGGTTTTGGAACAAATTGATAAACTGAACAGTAATAAGTTGACAGGACCAGATGGCATTCACCCAAGAGCCTTGTCTTCCTTGAGCACCTCGATCATCAGGTATGAAACAGTAGAACTAGGGCTTCTCATTAGGCACCAGAGCAGCTGCACCACTGTAGCGCTTTAATGAAGACACCCCTATGCTGACAGGAGAGCTTCTCCCATCGGCGTAGTTAATCCACCTCCACAAGAGGCAGTAGCTATAGTGATGAGAGAATCTCTTCTATCGACATAGCACTGTCTACACAGGGATTAGGTTGATATAACTACACTGCTCATGGGGTATGGATTTTTCACACCTCAGAGTGACGTAGTTATACCGATATAGGTCTGTAGCATAGACCTAGCCCTACTAACCGTGGTATGTAACCTATTGCTTAAATCAGTGTCTGTACCAGATGACTGGTGGATAGCTAATATAATGCTGATTTTTAGCAAAGGCTCCTGAGGCAATCCTGGCAACTAAAGGCCAGTAAGACTAATTTCAGTATCAAACAAACTGGTTGAAACTGTAGTAAGAACAGAATTATCAGACACAAAGAGGAATACAATACTTTGGGGAACAGTTGACATGGCTTTTGTAAAGGGAAATCATGCCTCACGAATCTACTAGAATTCTTTGAAGGTAACAACAAACATGTGGACAAGGGCGATCCAGTGGATATAGTGTACTTTGACTTTCAGAAAGCCTTTGGCAAGGTCCCTCATCAAAGGCTCTTAAGCAAAACAAGTAGTTTTGGGATAAGAGGGAAGGGTCCTTTCATAGATCAGTAATTGTTAAAAATAGGAAAACAAAGGGTAGGAATAAATGGTCAGTTTTCACAGTAGAGAGAGGTAAATAGCAGGGTACCCAAATGATTTGTATTGGGACCAGTGCTGTTCAACATATTCATAAATTATCTGGGAAAAGGGTAAACAGTGAGATGGCAAAGTTTACAGATGATACTAAATTACTCAAGATAGTTAAGTCTAAAGCTGACTGCAAAGAGTTACAAAGGGATCTCACAAAACTGGGTGACTGGGCAAGAAAATGGCAGATGAAATTCAATGTTGATAAATGCAAAGCAATGCACACTGGAAAACATAATCCCAACTATACTTACAAAATGGGGTCTAAATTAACTGTTACCACTCAAGAAAGATATTGTGGAGTCACTGTGGATAGTTCTCTGAAAACATCTGCTCAATGGGCAGCGGATGTCAAAAAAGCTAACAGACTGTTAGGAACCATTAGGAAGGAGATAGATAATAAGACAGAAAATATCATGCCACTAAATAAATCCATAGTACTCCCATACCTTGAATACTGCATGAAGTTTTGGTTGTCTGATCTCATAAAAGATATATTAGAATTGGAAAAGGTACAGAGAAGGGCAAAAAAACCAATTAAGGATATGGAACAGCTTCCATATGAGGAGAGATTTTAAAAGACTGGGGCTGTTCAGCTTAGAAAAGGGATGTGATAGAGACCTATAAAATCATGAATGGCATGGAAAAAGTGAACAGGGAAGTGCTATTTACCCCTTCACCTAACACAAGAATCAGGGGTCACCCAATGAAATTAAGAGGCAGCAGGTTTAAAACAAACAAAAGGAAGTACTTCTTCACACAATGCATGGTCAACCTGTGGAACTCAACGCCAAGGGATGTTGTGAATGCCAAAAGTATAGCTGGCTTCAAAAAAGAATTAGATACATTCATGGAGGATAGGATATTAGCCAAGATGGTCAGGAATGCAACCCCATGCCAGAAGCTGGGACTGGACAATGCAAGGGTGAATCACTCAATAATTGCCCTGCTCTGTTCATTCCCTCTGAAGCATCTGGTACCAGCCAGTCAGAAGACAGGATACGGGGGTAGCTGCACCATTGGTCTAACCCAGAATGGCCTTTCTTATGTTCTTAGATGTGTGCACTGGGCTCAGATCTGTGGCTTTGCCCTTAATAGCAATAATAGTTACCCAGTTCTACAGCTACTGGTCTATCGCTCCTCTGATTCCTCCAAAAGAGAAGAAGAAAGACCAAGTAAAGAAGGAGCAAATATTGTGCCACGAAATTCCCCAGAGCAATCTCATTTAGCTTGAGAAAAATCATAAGATGCTACACGTATAAAGCTTGGCCATCAGGTGGGGTGTTTTGCCACCCATCCTGAAATACACGGGACTGTCTCTGTTGGAGTCTTTCCTATGTTCTGTAACAACAATCTGGATTTCCATGCAGGGCTTAAATTCTCAAAGAGTATTTCCAAGGCCCTCCTCAGGAGGCACCAGGGCTCAGGGCTTCAGCCCCGTGGGAGGTGCCGGGGCTTGGGGCTTCAGCTCCTCGGGAGGAGGGCTCTGGGCTTCTGCCCCATGGGTTTAAAAATATTTACCGAAGCTCCATTCCACACAGCTCCGGCTGAATTTAAGCCCTGTTTCCAGGTTTATTTTAGGTGTCTTTAACTGAGCACACAACAATATGATGCAACTGCCATCGTGCACTGAGGCACTGTCACAGCGTGATTACATTTGCGTCACTCACAATGCAGTATCACAAATTTTGACTTGGAAAAATAAAGTCTGAAAAGTGGAAACCCTATTATTGTAAGGCTAATTTTGAGATAGAGATAGTGTCAGTCCTAACTTTGAGGCTACATCCTTCTCATCAATGAGTTCTCCAGTGCTAAGAGAAGCTGAATTTTGTTCAGGTCTGAAAATAACTCATTTCATGAATGAATCGTAGTGAGCACGAATCTTTTACAGATTGGTTTATCTATAAGATAACTTTGTTCCAAACCTTGGCAATTGACTACTGAGAATGTGTGCATGTATTATGTCCTCTTAAGCATTTATCTGGCTGACAGTCTGGAAAATGCCAATGTTCAAAACGTTAATAATGGGGGAGAGTTATATGAAGATGAACAGAGATACATAGAGCTCCCATGAGATATGCTTAGAAAAAGGCATGAGAAAGATAGGCCCATCTGTTTTTATCAAAACTTCTAATGTTCACTTATGAGACAAGTCAAGGCAAGAAACCCAAAATAGGCAGCAAATGGATGACATAATATCTCACTAGGTATTTGTAATAACTCTGTCATACTGTGTTGGGGTTCTAGTAAGTGACATAAATCCCAGTAGTAAAGCTTGAATTGCCAGGCTGGAATTGCAATCTTAATTTATGTACATTTTTGTGGTGCATTATCTAATACTGTTACACACATGAGAGAGATCCTTGTTCATGCTAGGCTTTAAAAGGTAATGCAATGAATTGTTACATTTCTCTTACTTATTTCTTCAGAAATCAGTCATACCAAGATCTGGAACAAAATTATCCAGTCAGATCACCTATGCAAATATGTACTTCTAGACTGGCTGCAGGGAATTCCATGACCATGCTTGATCTTATTAGAGTAAGTAAAGAATAGGTTTTTTGGGTCTTTAGCTTCACCTTTAGCCCTGCTAGCTTTTGGTGTGAGCCTCTCAGATCTCAAAAGTTAAGCAGTCGTGGGCTAGGGCTGTACTTGTATGGATAACCTTTAAGGAACATCTAGGTACTGTAAGATATGGTGCTGGTGATTCAGTAGGTGTCAGTTCTCCCTCTGAGTTAGCACTGATGATGTGAAATACTATACTGTGGGAGGTGCTATTTTTGTTTTTAAAATCCAACATCAGTAATGTAAAGTTTATTTTGCAGAAGCTCTCAGGGGCCCCATTGTGCTATATGAATATGTATGAAAATTGGGGCCCTCTCTCAAAAAAGCTTACAGTCTAAAACAAAGGTCATGATGTCTTGGGGTTGTCAAAGAAGCGATAGCATTTGCCAGAAGAGCAGGCATGTTAGTCATGATGTCCTGGCTGACTTCCAACTTTCTGAAGCAGATAGAATGATAACATGGAGATACCTAAGGCGGCGCTCCATCTCACATCCAGAAATAAATAAATAAATAACGTTACGCTGAATGCATATTAGGTCAGGAGGGCTCTGTGCTGTAGAAATGGAGATTCTGGTATCCATTGACAGCTGGAAGCAGGAAGGAAGGTTGGGGTCCTTTGAACTTTTCTGCTGGCTCTGCCCTGCTATTACAGATGTTCTGGATCCAAAGGAGGGATGGTACTAAGACTGTTAGCATTCAGTTGTTTGATTTCTGGTTTTACCAATAATACAAAAAAACAAAACACATGCCCCCTAAAAAAATACCCCCACCTTCTTCATTTTCTCTCCTGCATGAGAGGTACTAAAGACAGACCAGCTCAAAATACATGATGACCAAGACACTGCTATATGGTGGTCAGATATCTTGGCAGCTAGTGATGACTGTGGTATAAATGCCAGACAGACTGGAGACATGACCTCCAGGCTTTCTTTTGGAAATGTAGCACCATCTTCTTACCCTGAGTTGCGCTACATTTGATAATGGCAGCTAAAAAGAGGGTAGGTCAATAGTGGAAAAGCTAATGCTGACCTTAAATAAATGAATGCAAGGCATTTGGGAGAAGCTGGATGAAGAGGTGCCCCAATTATATAGCTGTAGGGCTATGAGTAGAGGGGAATGGATAGCACTGATGTGGCCAAATCACAGAGCTTTCATAACTTTCTCTATGTAAATTAAAGTATGACGGTTACCTTGTTCCTTCACTTATGTATACGTCCCTTCCTTCCTTATGATTTGTAGTCCCATCCTACCCTTCCCAATATGCCATGGAATCATAGAAAGGAGAGCTTTGTTATCACTGGTCATCCAGTCTATAGTGTGGAAATAATGACCATTGGCACATCTCTTCTTTTCAGGAGGTGCAAGCTTCGATCCTAGGGTTGGAGGAGCTGTTATGTGTTTGTTTTGTGTTCCAGGTTTTTATTTGTTTCTTGTTGACATATTTCTTTCTTACAGCAATCTTTGCAGTAGAAATATGTTCAGAGCAACCGCATGGAAAATTGTTACTTATCTGTACTGTGTTTTGTTTATTTGTATGCTTTTCTCAGTCAAAACTCCTTGAACATAAATGAATGACTAGTGCCATGATAAACTCCATTATCCTTATCACAGGGAACTTGAAAAGGACAATCAGATTACAAACTGAAGATGGTAATGAGAAAGGCTTCTGCTAGTACTGCTACTCCCTGCCAAGAAATACCCTCTTATGGTACTTGCTGTAATGCTGTAGCTCGTTGCCCATTTGCACGTTATTATTGCTCAGTGATGGCCAAATCCTGCAGTCCTTGCTCCGGCAAAGTGTATACTGAATTCTGTAGGAGTGTTACCTGATTAAGGGCTGTGTAGGAATGAAAAGATCCGGGCTCAGATCTCAAAAGTATTTAGGTGCTCAACTCCCATTGATTTAATGTAGCACTGTAACTCCTTGCCCAATAGCAATGCAAGGCATAATACACTGTTACTCAGTTTGACCACTTCCCAGTATTACTACATGGCCAGATTATGTGTTTGCCAGTTATTTCTATCAGTTACTGATGGCTTTTTATAATGTAATTGCTTTGAATTGTCACTTGCAAGCTCTATGTCTGTACATATGTAAAGAGCAGGGCTGTCAAGTGATTTACAACACAGAATACAAAGTGTACAGTGCTCACTTTATATTTATTACAAATATTTACATTTTAAAAAACAAAAAATATTTTTCAATTCACCTCATACAAGTACTCTAGTGCACTCTCTTTATCATGAAAGTTGAACTTACAAATGCAGAATTATGTACAAAAATCTGCATTCAAAAATAAAACAGTCCACCCAGTCCTACTTCAACCAATCGCTCAGACAAACAAGTTTGGTTACAATTTGCAGGAGACAATGCTGTCTGCTTCTTGTTTACAACGTCACCTGAAAGTGAGAATAGGTGTTTGCATAGCACTGTTGTACCTGACTTTGCAAGACATTTACATGCCAGATGTGCTAAAGATTCATATGTCCCTTCATGCTTCAGTCACCATTCCAGAGGACATGCGTGCATGCTGATACGGGTTATTCTCAATAACGATCCAAAGGAGAACGGACCGACGCATTGTTATTTTCATCATCTGAGTCAGATGCCACCAGCAGAAGGTTGATTTTCTTTTTTGGTGGTTCGGGTTCTGTAGTTTCCACATCTGAGTGTTGCTCTTTTAAGACTTCTGAAAGCACGTGCCACACCTTGTCCCTCTCATTTTGGAAGGCACTTCAGATTCTTAAATCTTGGGTTGAGTGCTGTAGCTATTTTTAGAAATCTCACATTGGTACCTTCTTTGTGTTTTGTCAATCTGCTGTGAAAGTGTTCTTAAACATGTGCTGGGTCATCATCTGAGACTGCTATAACATGAAATACATGGCAGAATGCAGGTAAAACAGAACAGGAGACCTACAATTCTCCCCCAAGGAGTTCAGTCACAAATTTAATTAATGCATTTTTTTTTTTAAACAAGCATCATCAGCGTGGAAGCATGTCCTCTGCAATGGTAGCTGAAGCATGAAGGGGCATACGAATGTTTAGCATATCTGGGATGTAAATACCTTGCAACACAGTCTACAACAGTACTATGCGAATGCCTGGTCTCACTTTCAGGTGACATTGTAAATAAGAAGCAGACAGCAGTATCTCCCGTCAATGTAAATGAACTTGTTTGTCTTAGTGATTGGCTGAAGGAGGAGGACTGAGTGGACTTATAGGCTCTAAAGTTTTACATTGTTACATAACTGCACTCAAAAACAAAACAAAAGTAGTCTGCATTTGTAAGTTACGCTTTCATGATAAAGAGATTGCACTACAGTACTTGTAGGAGGTGACTTGAAAAATAGTATTTCTTTTATCATTTTTACAGTGCAAATATTTGTAATAAAAATATAAAGTGAGCCTTGTACACTTTGTATTCTGTGCTGTAATAGAAATCAATATACTTGAAAATGTAGAAAAATATCCAAAAATATTTAATAAATTACAATTGGTATTCTATTGTATAACAGTGATTAATCACAATTAATTTTTTTAATCGTGATTACTTTTTTTGAGTTGATCACATACACTAATTGCGATTAATTGACAGCCCTATAAAGACAAAGTGTGCCAGTAGATGGCACACCAGAATATGTAGCATTGCTGATTGATTTTGTAGGACCAGTAACTTTTGTTGTTGTTACCGTGCACTGCAAAAGACTTCCCCTGTGTGGCTCTTTACATCAGCTTTTAATATGGTATTGGAAGTAAAAGCGTTTTTATTCCTTTATTTTTTGTGGTGACGAATCCGAGGCACTGAGCCACTTTGGCTGCGAGCAACATTCTGCTCCCTGCTACAATGCAGATGCAGGGGGATATCTGAAAACTGGAGAGTCTTCAAGGCCTCATGGATTTATGTATATGAAGAACTCAAGCATACCTTTGTGACAGTTAATTACTCTTTGGATTATTGGGAAATAGAGCCCTTAAATACAATAGCAGCCTGTGACATTGAATACTGCCAAGCTCTGTTTTCCTGGCATGGAATTCCAGAGACTGTTCTTGCAGGTAATGAATCTCACTATACTGGTTGGGAAACTTCACAGTTTACAGAATCAGTAAAATCTGAACATATCACAGGCTCTCCGCACCGTGGCCGGTCTAACGGCAAAAGAGAAGCCACTGTCAAAACTGCCAAGAAACTATTTAGAAAAGGCAAATGAAGGTAACAAAGACCGTGAACGGCATTACTGGACTGGAGAAATACACTAAAAAAAGGCATATGCAGCAGCCCTGTACAGCATCTCGTGTCACCCATCACACAGACTCCACTGCCTGTAGCAAATAAACTTCTGAAGCCAGCAGTAGTGGAAAAGGTGACAGAATAAATGACTCTGTGGTGACAGCAAGCCAAATACTACTATGACAGAGGAACCAGAGAGCTCCTGGACAGCCAGAGACAGTACTACCAGCACCTGACAGAGACAAGAGATGGAGGACAAGGACAGGTATGCAAAGACTAAGGTCACCTCCAGTAAGTGAAAGGACAATGCCACCATCTCAATGGTTATTTCCTGACAAAAGCCAATGCACAGTTGTTTAAATGAGGCCCACCATGCGGATGAAGACACAGGGGAAAATGGCAATGAAAGGACTTCACCTATGAGGGACTTCCATGAGATGGCAAAGCAGCTGCCAGAAAATTTAGCAGCCCAGAAATTTCAGGAGGGCAATCAGAGCCACATAGAATGGAAAAGCAGGAAAGTTGCCCAGTAATTTCAAAGCCCATGTAATTAATCATCAATTCATAATTTTCCATTATTGGCAGAGATATTATGAGAGTTCTGAATTGTGTGTGGTGTGTGTGTGTGTGTGTGTATCTATATAGAAAATGTGCCAGTAGATGGTGGTCAAGACTATGTAGCACTGTTTAGGGGTTTGGAGGACCAATAAAGTTTGCTGTGGTAAAAGTGCTGCAAATGGCTTCCTTTGTGCTCTTTACACCAGTTCTTAACACAAGCTAGGAGGGTGTTTGTTATCCATGAAAATAAAAAATGTTGCCAAGATTGAGACCGTCCCACATAGGCACAACACATGTGAGAGTGCATTCCTCTTGGAAAGCTTGATTTTTGTAATGATCAGAATTACTTTCAAATCTGTCATTTCCACAGTGCTCAGGTGACGCATCCCTATTTCCTGTGTATGACTTGGAGCTCAGCTGTGAAAGCAGCTTCAGGAGTTGCTCCAGTCTTAAGTATCTAGGCTGTGTATAAAGAAAAGGAGTACTAGTGGCACCTTAGAGACTAACCAATGCATCTGATGAAGTGAGCTGTAGCTCACGAAAGCTCATGCTCAAATAAATGGGTTAGTCTCTAAGGTACCACTAGTACTCCTTTTCTTTTTGCAAATACAGACTAACACAGCTGCTACTCTGTAGGCTGTGTATATACATGGAAAAAAAAGTGTGTACACGAGAGTGTGTGGGATTAAGGGAGGCAGCATTGCCTCATGGATATAGCATTTCACAGGGATATAGAACATCTGGGTTCTATTCCAGGCTCTGCCACTGTCCTGCTGGTGGTCTTGAGCAAGTCCCTGCCCTCCCTGTGCCTCAGTTTCCCCATCTGTAAAATGGGGATAATGATACTGACTTCCTTTGTAAAGTGCTTTGAGATCTACTGATGAAAAATGCTATACAAGAGCTAGAAATTACTATAGGTTTCAGAGTAGCAGCCGTGTTAGTCTGTATCTGCAAAAAGAAAAAGAGTACTTGTGGCACCTTAGAGACTAACCAATTTATTTGAGCATAAGCTTTCTTGAGCTACAGCTCACTTCATCAGATGCATGCAGTGGAAAATACAGTAGGGGGATTTTATATACACAGAGAACATGAAACAATGGGTGTTACCTGATCACTCTCCTTACAGTGTTTATGGTAACACCCATTGTTTCATGTTCTCCGTGTATATAAAATCCCCCTACTGTATTTTCCACTGCATGCATCTGATGAAGTGAGCTGTAGCTCAAGAAAGCTTATGCTCAAATAAATTAGAGATTATTATGTCAGCTACCACAAAAATGTTTCTTTTTTTTTAATGTACCCACCCACAATTGATACAGTAGGTTGTTTTATCCACAAGGTTTGACTGAAATAAAGATGGGCTTGTAACTGGAGGACAAATCCCTGAATTGCAGGTGTTTGGCTCCAGAGCTCAAGATCAAATCCGAAATGTGAAAGCTATCATAGATTGAAAGCACAGCCTCCACCTGTCCCCTCACCCAGGGGTTTTCAGGAAGCACTGGCAGGCCACTCTCCCACCCACTTTACTGGCACCTTCAGGGAGGCTGCCAGGTTGAAATGCTAACCACCTTAGTCTTATTGGGCCTTCTGGGCTGCTCCCTCCCACTGATGCCTGGAGCTGCTAAGGAACTTGCAAAGGCCTCTGGGATTTGTAAAACAGCTGCAACATTTCAGGAGCCTGTTCAAAATTGCCTTCCTCTTTTAAAAACCTTTCCAGACTCCTTTATGGACTCTCCCTCTCGCCTCCCTCCATCTAGAATCTGTCTCTTTAAACCATCTGTCAAGGTTCCTTCCCCACTCTGAACTCTAGAGTACAGATGTGGGGACCTGCATGAAAGACCCCCTTACTTACCAGCTATTCTTACCAGCTTAGGTTAAAAACTTCAAGGTACAAACTTTGCCTTGTCCTTGAACCCTATGCTGCCACCACCAAGCGTGTTAAAGAAAGAACAGGGAAAGAGCCCACTTGGAGACATCGTCCCGCACAATATCCCCCCAAGCCCTACACCCCCTTTCCTGGGGAAGGCTTGATAAAAATTGTCACCAATTTGCATAGGTGAACACAGACCCAAACCCTTGGATCTTAAAGAACAATGAAAAAGCAATCAGGATCTTAAAAGAAGAATTTTAATGAAAGAAAAGAATCACCTCTGTAAAATCAGGATGGTAAATACCTTACAGGGTAATCAGATTCAAAACATAGAGAATCCCTCTAGGCAAAATCTTAAGTTACAAAATACATAAAAACGGGCATATACATTCCATTCAGCACAGCTTATTTACCAGCCATTTAAACAAAAGGAAATCTAACGCATTTCTAGCTAGCTTACTTACTAACTAACAGTTGTAAGGCTGCATTCCTGATCGGTTCCCGGCAAAAGCATCACACACACAGACAGACAGACCTTTTGATCCCACTCCCCCCCACCCCCAGCTTTGAAAGTATCTTGTCTCCTCATTGGTCATTTTGTTCAGGTGCCAGCAAGTTTATCTTAGCTTCTTAACCCTTTACAGGTGAAAGGGTTTTACCTCTGGTCAGGAGGGATTTTATAGCACTGTATACAGAAAGGTGGTTACCCTTCCCTCTATTTTTATGACACCATCTCACCACTTTTAGTGCAAGAGCCATCTCCTCCACAGCCCCAGCCCTCTGAAAACAGACTTACCATCTCTCTCATCAGCTGAAAATGCATCTTTTCTCACCAGGCTCTTATTTTCTGCTTCCTTCTGCTGTGATTGAAGATGGTAAAGTGCTTTGAGATAGAGTTTTACATGAAAGATACTCCACAGGATCACATTATATTGTATTCTATTCATTCATTCATCAACTACTCGCCCACCCTATCCTTAAAGTACACTACTGAGTTTCTCTTTCCTTTCAAAATGCCTTGAGTTAAAGTGAGAGTACCTGCCTTTTAAAACCCTGGTGCTTATGGGTTTTAAATGAGGCACTTCACATTATTCAGACATACAAGAGTTGTCTTGTGTTTATGGGGAAAAGCAGCATCATCTGAAAATGTTTTTAAAACATCATACCCCAATGCAGTGCATCGTGGGTAAAAACAGAATTCAAACCACTGACACGTTGGAGCGACACTAATAAATGAAGACACTTATCTCCCATCATGCAGCCCACTCTGTTAGAACCCATCAAAAATCCTTTGTCTGTCCCAATCCCCATTAAAACAAACAAAAGAAACAATAGCTGTGTTCTGGCATCCTTATTTTCTCCACATGTCTTGTGAAGGTGACGTCCTGTGTTACTCATCTCCTTTTGTTCTGCTCTCACAAGTTGCATCGTTATGTTAAATTCTCAGGGATCGGCACACCATGTGATTGCAATAATAAGCAAATATTTTATTTATAAGCATGGCAAAAGCATATACGCGATATCACCTCAGCGGGGCTAGTTCACTTCGTCGGTTTCTGTTTAATGCTGAAGTTTTGTTTCCTTCTCCCCTCTGCTTTTGGCAGCTCCTTCTAATCACTGTCTTTCACCTTAATCCAAGCAGAACACACAGGTGCCCATAATAGGATTATCAGAAGCAGTGGTATGCATTTTATCATCATTCAATACTGATAGTGTTTGGCTTTTAGAATCATTATCAAAACAAGAAGCCTGTTTGACATGGCTCACATCAGGCTCAAGGCAAGGGCCATCTTTGCAAGTTCCCCACTCCTCATCTTGTGGTGCAGCACTTTCTGACACACCATGGAGCTCTCGATTATACTTCATTTGGGACTTGCAGCAGTCCCTTCGACCTATGGTGTTATGAGCTAGGTATGGATTGAGTTAAAAACCTCACTGAGGCTGAAGGTAAACTTTTCCTTCAATTAATGGAACTGTCAGAATCAGCCCCCACCTAAGACAACAGGAATATGTGAGCCTGCCCAGAAGCTTTTCCTGAATCTTGCTTTGGGTTGGGGGTATATACACGTGTGTGAAGGCGGAATAGAGAAAAACGAACAACAACAACTGGGAAAGAGAGAGAGACTGAAGGCTGAGCCTAGAAGACACCAGGGGAGAGGTTTTTGGTTCAGGGATGCAGCCTGAAATGAGTGCTATTTGAAGTTGTAGGCAAAAGAAGCCTTTTCCTACTACTTGATTCCGTCTGCGTTCAGAGAAACAGGATTTTGTACATTCTTTGTAAAACACACACACACACACACACACACACACCAGTATCAGAGAAATATCGGACTATGACCAATTTCTTTTCCTAACTGGAACTACATACTTGACTCTGAATATTTGGCTAGCCCGTTGGGTCAAAAGTGTTAATAGTACTTATGCGGCTCCTATTACAGTAATATCTGATCACTAAATCTTTATCCTCACAACACCCTTCTGAGATAGAGCAGCGTTATTATCCCCATTTTAGGGATGGGAAACTAACATACAAAGAGTGACTTGCCCAAGGTGTGTCAGGCACTCTGGTGGAGCAGGGAGTTGAATCTGGGTCTCCAAGATCTAAGCTAGGGCCCTAGCCCCTGGACCATCCTTCCCCTCCAAGCCAAGTTCCATACACAGCTCCCCCTATGACTAAGTGGAGCATACAAAATTTCAGGGAGATCAGCTAAGTAGGCGGGTAGCTGTGAAAATCAGGCTTATAATGGGAAGCTAGCTTCAGCTTTAACTTGCTGCCACCCCACAATACACATCAAGGTTAGTAGGATCAAAATTGGACCAATCTATTATTTTATGTATGGGTTTGCAAAATCTGTGTGTTTCTTTATTAGTCTGATAGTTTTGTTAACGATTTCCATACTCTTTGCCTTGAAATAAGAGTGTCAGGCACACTGTATAGCACACAGAGAATACATTTCATGTTTGAGAGTTCAAGAGGTTATCATAAACTCAACCCCCTCCTCCCCCCAACATAACTTTATTGTCCTTTTAAAATGAAAACTTCACACTTTTTTCCTCTCTCTTGTATGCAGATGTCAGAGCTTGATGTCCAGCGTCTGTAACCAGACGATGGCCTCCGTATCAAGGGAGGCTAAGCATTGTAAACTGCTCTCCAGATGTTGTGCTGAGCACTCTTCCACCACATGAGTTATGGTCTGTGATGCTGCCCCACCGTCACAGCATAGGGAATAAACCAGGTCAAGCCGGTGCATGGTCCCGGCAACTCTGGAGAACACAGAAGCCAGCCGTTGAGCCTGGTCCAAGATGTACGATCAAGGAGACAAGTGCAGTGATGGACTCCTGAATTTGCTTACTGTGTTAGACTCTTTCCCACGGATGCTTCCTCTCTGTAAGGACATAATTTTCAGCTCCCTTGTGGTGCTGATCATCCATGCATGCTAAAGGGCCAGTAGCACTCTTGTCTGAGACTGTGTGAGCAAAGTCATAGCAAAGAGATCAGACATGGGGTCACAACCTGAACCACAAGGGTGTGATTCTTCCCCCGACTATGAGCAGACCTTTGAGTGGGTGCAGCATGTTGTTGCCCATCTGAGAATGGGGCATCAGACAACTGAAGATATAACAGGTTGGTTCCATCTGTTTCAGTTCTCCAAGCAGACTTAAGAGTAATGGCAATTCATCGCACATACAGACTGGAGATTGGTGTATAGTTCAGACAGCCACAGCTTCAACATAAATGTGTTTAGTCACTCAGCCCATGCCTTGTGTGGTTGGAATGCACCATCACAGTGTTCCAGGTGGGCCTTTCCGATGAAATACAATGGCTGTGTCCCTATTCCAGATAGTAAATAAAAAGGAACTACACTAAAGGAAAAACTTATGTCTTTCTATCTTAATATCATCCATTTTGTTCTGTGTTAATCACTCAGTGCCTCAGTTAATTATGACTCATATTTAACACCAGGTTGTTAAACTCATGCTGTTTTATGCCCTTTTGGACCAAAATCCAGCCTCCCTTAGTCATTCCATCACACTGTGCAAAAATGCGTGAATTCAATACCAGCTACCTTACCCTTAGATAAAGAAATAAGTGTTTATTATGCCAGTAATATGGAAGATTACAAGCTTATTTCTACTCTCACACTCTACAATTGGTATAAATCACAAGCAAGTCCAAAGACATTAATGGAGTAACTCTAGTGTTAAACCAGTGTGAGATCAGAATGAACTACTAGCTACTACCATTTCCTAAGCAGGTCCCAATTCCACAATACTTTGCCGCCCGTTTCATTGTCACCATGAGCCAAAGGCATCCCAGGTGTAACTACTTCAGCAGAGTTTAGTACACTCTGTATTACCAAGATAAACACACGTACAAAGTAATATCTAGCAATTTGCAAAACCACCAATTATGGACCACTGTGCTCAGGTTCAAAAGAAGGTTTTGTAAAGGTTTCAATATTAGCGTTCATTTGAATCAGAGAGCAGTATGTTCACAGAATTTGGGGGGGAGAGGGGGGAAAGAGGGTGGAGAAACCAAGCCTCCACTAGAACTGCAATTACAGGCACTGATTCAGAAAGATACTTACCCATATTAGTAACTTTAAGCACAAGAGAAGGCCCACTGATGTCAACTTTCTGAACCAGGTCCACAATACATAACTCATAATGAAATAAAAGTTTTTGCCTTCTCTATTGTACCATTAATTCTACTCCAAACAAACAAACTGATTCAGTCGGAGAACACTTCAATCTCTCTGGTCACGCGATTACAGACATGAAAGTTGCGATATTACAACAGAAAAACTTCAAATCCAGACTCCAGCGAGAGACTGCTAATTGGAATTCATTTGCAAATTGGATACAATTAACTTAGGTTTGAATAGAGACTGGGAGTGGCTAAGTCATTATGCAAGGTAACCTATTTCCCCTTGTTTTCCTAACCCCCCCCCAACCCCCCTTCCTCAGACATTCTTGTTAAACCCTGGATTTGTGCTGGAAATGACCCACCTTGATTATCATACACATTGTAAGGAGAGTGATCACTTTACATAAGCTATTACCAGCGGGAGAGTGGGGTCGGGGGAGAAAAAACCTTTTGTAGTGATAAACACCCATTTTTTCACGATTTGTGTGTATAAAAACAAACATCTTCCATATTTTCCACAGTATGCATCCGATGAAGTGAGCTGTAGCTCATGAAAGCTTATCCTCAAATAAATTGGTTAGTCTCTAAGGTGCCACAAGTACTCCTTTTCTTCTTGATTCAGTAAAGAACTTAAACCTATGATTTTTGTCCCATTGACGTCAATGAGATATAAGCACATACTTAAAGTGAAGCATGGTCCTAAATGCTTTGCTGACCCTGGGCCAAGGTCCATCTGCGTTGCCCACTTATCTGCCCAATGGAAAAAAGTCACATAGTTACGGTATTTTTATTTGATTGTCATGGTTTAAGTAAGTTTTAAGATTCCTTCCATTATTGCAGTGGCTGGGGCCATTTGTGGGTGTTTAGGTTTAACCCTTCAATTGTCAGACTGTGCAGTGCACTGAAGGAAAAAGGAAACCAAGTGGATCCTTATATCCCATCTCATGGCAAAAGTATCCCAGAATACCTTCTACTCCTACTTTGCCCAAGCACAATATCTGGGGTGGAGGGGTGACTTTTCTGGAAGAAACCACGGCCCTGAACAATAATCTTTCTGCAGCCAGTAGAGAAATATATTATTGTCTAGAGCAGTGTCTAGCTGGTCTCTAGTGCACTGTAGATCTGCTGTATGTATTTTTGTGTGTTCAATTTTTATTGACACATAATATCAAACAGGCTGTCTGAAAAACGTAGCACCTTCATTCACATAGTAAGGAAATAGGCTCTCAAATGATACATTAGCCTTCTTCCAGCCCCCCAGGGGAAACCTATGTATTAAAACCACATCAGAAAGAATATTTGTGGACATTAAAAGAAAGGAGATGAAGGAGGAGGGGGCAGCGTGGCCCAGTAGCGAGGGCCTGAGACTCTGGAGACCTGGGTTAGTCCTGACTTTGCCTGCTGGGCAACCTTGTGAAAGTGATTTTAACCACTCTGTGCCTCAGTTTCCCCATCTGTAAAACAGTGATAATGATATTTACATCCTTCTTAAAGCACTTTGGCCCAGATTTGTAAAGATATTTAGGTGTTGCAGTACTCACCATGGGAATGGCTAACTAATTTAGGAGCCTAACTCTAATTTTCAAAAGGGATTTAGGCACTTAGGAGCCTAAAACACTTGAAAATGGGATTTAGGTGTTGTCACTCTCAGCATCACAAACTTTATATATCTTTAAAAATGTGGGTCTTTGAAATCTACTGGGGAAGAGCACTGTATAAGAGCTAGTTATTATTTGGTGGGAGAAAATTTGATAAGCTACACATACAAGACTATCAACAGTTTCCTGATCCAGCCTAAAACATATGACTTGGGGAGCAGTCCTATGTGTGTTGGGCAGCTCCCCACTCTGCCCATCTGTGTCAGGCAGGACAGGGAACACTGCCAGACTAATATTCTAGTAGGGAAGGCAAGAAGGTAACTTGCTACCAGATGAACTAGGGCAAAGGGTTACAGCTAGATAATTAAGGAGAGACAGTGTAAAGAACCCTCATGCTGAGTACAGTGGACACAACTGTTACACATATTACATAAATGCAGGAGCCGGGATTGGAACTGTCATCCCTCAGCTCTAAAAAGCATAAGCCTTTACGAGCTGACTTAAAGGAGAGCTCTTGTAGATCCCTTATGCTCTCCATATGCCAGGTGCTGGAGGGAGACATCCTTCACTCACAGATGCAAAGGCAGGACATTACAGTAGTGGTGGGTAGGGAGACCACTGAGGACTCCCAGCCCCTATACACATGGAGCAGAATGATGGAGTTTCCTCAGTGGATTCAAACCAAAATAAAGCTGTTATCCATTACATCCTAAATGGAATTTCATTTATTTCCATCTCAGAGTCCTGGATTTTCCTGACACACTTCGGAGCTTTGCTCTCAGGTTAAGATGTCAGTGAAAGACATTGATGACATTATGAGTAGTGCAATCAAGCAAACAGATTTCCCTTTGTTTGTCTGAATTACAGTGATGTACCAATTCCCGCATCATGTGTTTTAATATGCCATGAATCAGGCAGCACTGGTTCTGCGGAATGCTTATTTATCCTGTGCGATAACAATACATTGCATTTCTATTAAGATGTGCATCTGAGGCTCGCAAAGAGCTGGCAAATGCTAAGCCATTACATATCACAGCACAGATCATCCCTGTGAGGTAGATATTATTAATTACATCCTGCTTCCCGAATGGGGAAAAAAATAAAAAGAGGTTAAATGACTCATTTGGAAGGTAACATGGCAAGACAGTGGCCTAAACAGGGATAGAACTGAGCAGTTCTGATGCCCAGTCCCCCTAGCTCTAGCCCCTGGACAAAACCTCTCCTCACTTCTGATGTTTTCTAAAGGATACAGAAAAATATTAAAATAACCATCCAACTGTCTTATAAAATAAGAGGGAAAAAGAAAGAAGTTTTAGTGAGTGGATGAACTTGTTACACTTTGGAATGACACTGGAATTCTGAACCTGGGCTGAACAGAATCTTTGCTCAGTGGACCCATAGGGCCAGTTTCCATTCTAGAGTGCCATTAGTTCTGGTTCTCTGTGAAAGAGAAACATAGAGGGAAGCAGAGTCTGTATAGCTCCCCTAGAGGATAAAGTTGGAGCACCTAACTTCTGATAGAGTGGGGGATTTGAAATCTGGAACTGATCCATTTGCCTTTCATCAGGCGCAGTCACTCAGCTGACAAGCAAAGCCGAAGTCTCTTTAAATTCTGCTATGGGGACTTAATAGACCATCTCCCTTTGGTGCAGGACCATTTTATGATCCTGCACCGTGTGTGTTCTTATCCACAGTTCTATATATTCCAGAGATGTCAAAGAAAGTCAGAAATCCACACAAACATTTATGCCTGTAAGCGTGTAGGACTCACCCCTGCCACGCCTCCTGCTGGTGCCCTGGGAATTAGCTCTACTTCCAGCCTTGGAGCACCCTCTGCAGGCCAGTATCCCACTTACACTGGGCTCCCATGTCCCTCCCAGGCCCGGTGCCCCTTGTACGCTGGGGTGCTGCCCCCTGGCAGTAACCCCTCACTTGCAGGGTCTCCCCTCCCCAGGGAACCCCCACCCCCTATCCCTACCTCGCCTCAGTCGTAGGCTACTGCCAGTCACCAGCTAGCCCCCACACCCTGGGGCAGACTGCAGTATAAGCCACTCATCACAGGCAAGGTTGGGTTTGGACCTGCTGCCTCTGTCTAACCTTGGCCTGTTCCCTGCAATCCCAGTACCTGTTGGGCCTAATACTAGGCTGCAGCCTGGGGCTTTCCTGGCTGGAGCTCCCTCAGCTCCTCAGACCCTTCCCCAGCCCTGCTCCAATCGAGGTACTCTGCTTAGGTCCCTGCAGCCAGGTCCGTCCGTCCGTCCCGCCCTCCCTCCCAAAAGCTAGAGAGAGTCTCTTGAGCTTCAGCCCAGCAGCCCCTTTATAGGGCTAGCTGAGTCTGTTTGGGGCATGGCCACAGCTGAGGCTGCCTCCCACTCAGCCCAGCCTAAGGCTCCCAACCCCAGCCCTCTCCAAGGGCTGGCTTTTAACCCCTTTGGGCCAGGAGTGGGTGACCACCCTGCTACAATGCCATTAAAATAAAACTAAAACCAAAAAGCCCAACCAACCAAAACCAAAAAACACCCAAGACAATTTCTTTATTGAAGATATGGGTCCCGATTAGCCTTGAAGATCTGAGGCCATTACCAATTCCATCTGTTGCTGGGACTGCAGCAGCAGCAGAAGAGACCTAGATCAGCTTAAAAAAGAACAACAAACAAAAACAAAGTTTTGAGGAAAAACTACACTTTTCTTGATTCCCAAGGATTAGGGGCCCTAATTGGGAGAACACTCTTTGTTATTAGATATTTAGCATTTACCGGTATGCTTTATATGCTCAGAGTGTTTGACAGATATTAACTAACAACTCTGACGTGAAATTGTTATCCTTGAAGGGATATGATGTGGTGGTCTCTCCCCATTCTGGTACTCCTTGCCGACAGTCATGTTGATCCTCTGGTCATCCACCACTTCCCATGAGTTGGCCCTCCAGCCAGGTCACAATTTATTTCCTCACCCCTTCTGAGATAACAAAAGTCCAATTAAAAGTCCAAAAAGTGTCCCAGCACAAAAGATCCTTCTGTCTCCTTTGGACTCTTCCTCAGTCCATTCTTGAGATGTCATCTTCAGCCCAGCCTGGGCTCTGTAGTCCTTACTTTGGGCTTGTATGCCCCTTCCTGGGGGCTGGTAGGGAAACTCCATCCAACCCTCTGCTCTGGGTCTAGCCCAGGGACCCTGTATTAAGCAGCTAGGTCTGCTCCTTTAGATTTGCTGTTGTTTCCCTGAGCCACTTCCTACCTCCAGGCCCCACGTGCTGCTTCCCTGCAGACTGTGTTTAACATACCCTCTGCTCTGGTTCCCGGGCCTCTGGCTTCTCCTTAGATCCACCTAGTTCCTGTCTTTCCTGGAACACCAATCTTTCAGGTCTGCCTCTCTGTGCCATGCCCCCTTTTCAAAGCCCACCACCGGGGTTAATTCCATCCCTGTAGCCTTCTGCAGTCTGCCTTCCCCAAGCCCCTCTCAGAGATAGGAAACTCCCTACCTCCTCTCACTGCGGTTTCTCTGCTCTGGATAATCCCAGGAAGTGAGAGCAGACTCTCTCTCTGCAGCTCTCAACTTCCCCTGTTTATAATCCTCTCTCAGCTTCTCCCTTTGTGGACTTCATCCTCAGGTAAGCGTAGCTCTCCCTCCAGATGCAGCCTGGTAGTTTATTTGGCCTCCTCAGGCCTACCTTAACCCTTCTGGAGCCTGTGTGGCATACATGCCCTATCACATATCCCCATTTCACAGATGGGCAAACTGAGTTATGGAACGGGACGCCACTCACTCAAGACCCAAAGGAAAGCAGTCAGTGGCAGAGCAAGGATTAGAACCCAGCAGCTTCCGAGTCTTCCTTCACTGTCATCCTCCTAGGCCGTCCTATCTCTAATAAAGGAATCAACTAGGGCTGGCACAAATGGTGAGGAAGAGCACACAAGGAACTTCCCCACCTCTTGTGTCCCCTGTGGAGGGGACAGCTGAAGCTTTTCTGCTCACCTGAGTGGTGGGACTTCTTCCTGCTAGTGCCCACAGGGAGTAGTAGTCAACTAAATAGGCCAGGGAGAAGAAGGAAAGAAGTGGGGCACATAAGTAAGGGATTGTTAGGAGTTAGGAGAACAGCGGAAGGAAATTTCCTGTTAAACAGGAGGAAAGGGCCGGGGGGGGCGGGAGCAGGAAATACCTACGACTCATAGAAAGGAAGTTTGCAATGGCTTTCTGAGAGAATCTAAGCATACACGCTTACAATTCACTTTCTGTGGATATTTGTCCTTGCAGTGTTCAACTGTACATGTGTTCCTGGAAAGCTGAACACAAAAGAGTCCCCAGAAATTGAACACAAAAGAATCAAACCAAGGATGAATATTCATGAGGATTTTTCTGAAGCATTCACCCAGCTCTCTGTGACATGAAAAGAAATTGCTTCTTGTCTGGGCTCACCAGCAGCCCCTCAGCTGCTTCCTTATACTGCAGTTACAAGGAGAGGGCTCCTGAAGTTGTAGCAAAAATGTGATTTGTCTGCCTTGTTTCCATCCAGTCAGGGACATCCAGCATTCAGATGTGCCGCTGAATCATTTTATTCTTTATACCTTCTAACTCGGTCTTAAATCACTTGATCTTCCGTAAGTAGCTTTCCAGGGATCAAATCATGCCTTTCAATAGAAGTCTCCATTTCCAGCATCATTTCTCCCCCTAACCTATGATATGTATCTTTTGATCCCTTTAAATTTCTGCTACCTGAAATTTTTTTCTCTTGAAGTGCATTCAGTCTGCCCTGTCTGTTCAATGTTGCCGTTTCTCTGCGATATCTTCAATCAATAGAAAGGCTGATCATTGATGTCTGAATAAGCTTGGTCCCATTATTTCTTTCCCCTCTCCCCTTGCTGTGTTTAACATGGTGGAGAACAGTCTCTAGCATGGGACGGCTTAGACTGCAATATTTAAATGAAATAACAATTCCCTTTCAAGGCACACTGTTGTAATCCTCTAGATGTCACCCCAGATGTCACCAGATAGCACATCATGGCTGCTTGAAAGATTGTTGAACTGTGGGGCTAGAAGGCTGATTTGCCAAAAGCACAGGCCCCCGAAAAAGGAAGCTCAAGAGCTGCTAGTAACATGGCACACATTTGAACAATTGTGATCCCAAACAGTGACAGGTGCATGGAAGTGCGCACTCACATACACATACTACTAAATATACTTTCCTTTCTCCTAAGGTTCCTTTAGATTGTAAATTGTGCTCATACATTGTCCAGTACAATTGGCCAGGCTCTCATTTGGGCCCTCTGGATGCTAATGAAATACAAATAATAACACTTACAAAGGAAGGCTTAAATGAGTCTTTGATGTATAGATTTAGTGGACCATACAGGCAGAATCCTTTGATTGCTTCTTAACACTATGAAGTGACAGCCTGTGTTTGGAGGATGAGTGGGGTTTTTGAAGGGGATGCATGTAACTGTGGCAGCTATGCTCAACCTGCAATAATTTTGTCATTGGGAGACTGTTTATATCAGAGTCAGCAGTATTTTGTACTGTAATAGCTTCACTTTTATTGTGTGCCATTAAATCATACAAGCAAATTGCATGATGGGCAGAATTCAACATCATGCCCGTGTCACCCTAATCATGGTACCACCCTGGAGCTATTACACCCCACGGGGGTGCAATCTGCTCCCCACTTGAACCAGCGGCACTCCACGAATGGATGCAGAGCAGTCCCTGTTCTCCTCCAGCCTGTTGTGTTTGCAGCTGCAGTTTCACAGGTGTAATAAAGGTTTGGCACATATGAGAGCTAGTAAGAGACTGATCTTTTCTCCCTGACTCCCAGTCACATGATATTGATTATGGTTGGAAAAGGTTAAACCCCTGTCACATAGCAATGATCATTATCCACTGACTCCAGGAGCTACTGTTACCACAATATTCAGCCAGGAAATGCAGTTTCTCCTCTGAACCACTAGATGACTCTGAGAGCTCTTCTAGTCAGTGTTTGCCTCTGATCATTCAAACTGTTACAAGGGAAAAAAGCAAAATATATTAGATAAGTCATGAGCAAAATAGTGTCCTGGCATTTGGGGTATATTTTAAAGATTAAAACAGTAACTGCTGCATAAATGTATTAAATTCAAAGGCTGACAGAAAAGCACTATACATATTAGGGAATTTATCAATAATCGGTGATCTGTGTAACAAGGATGAAAGATTGTTCCCTGGGGCCATGCTGATAGAAACCAAGAAATTAATATTACAGAGATGGAAAATAATCTCCTGATTACCCAAAATAATAGATAGCTCTGCAGCATCAGTGAGAAACTTAGAAGCTCTAGTGAAGGTATCCTTCAAATTGCAGAACACCCCAGAGACAGTTAATACACACTAAGCCAAGTTCTGCTCTCAGATACGCTGGTGTAAATCTGGAGTAACTCCACTGACTTCAGTGGAGATGCTCTCACTTACGCTAATGTAAATCTAGAGTAGGATTTGGCCCTGTGTGTCTAAATAACCCACATGATTAATATTCTCACATACTCAATAAGAGCTCAATTCTGCAAAGTACTGAGCATTTTGGTCTTGCTTCAGCAAAGCATTTAAGAACATAGTTATTTTTAATCAAGTGCATAGTCCCCTTGATTTCAGTAGGAGCATGCATGTACCTAAAGGTAAGCACGGACTTACTGTGCCCTACTGTATCAGGGCCAGATTGCTCAGCAATTAGCAGGATCAAGCAGTCAGGCTCTGAATCAGCAAGGTACTTAAGCAGGTCCATAATTTAAGCATGTAAGTAGGTTTATTGGCATCAGTGGAACTCATCAGGTGCTCAAAGTTAAGTTCCTGCTTAAGTACTTTGCTGAATCCAGGCCTGAGGACCTGATCTAAACCTCACTGAAGTCAATAGATATTTTTGCACTGATTTCAATCAGCTGTGAATCAAGTGCTATGTATTCCTGAAAAAGGAATACATTTAATCAATTAGGATATACAAAATGTATATTTAAGATCCTGAGGCCAGGTCCTCAGCTGGTGTAAATGGGCATAGCTCCATTGACTTTAATTGAGTTATTCCAATTTATGCTATCTCAGGTTCTGGCCCATGTATATTGTTTAGTGATGATACTTTTCCACTTGTAGTATATGACAGCTTCTCTCCAAGGACCTCAATGTTCTTTACATTTTGGATCAGCATCACTATCCCCATTGTAGAGAAGGGTTAACAGAGGCATGGAAAGGTTTCATGACTTGCCCAAAGCCACACAGGGAATCAGTGGAGGAGATGGGGAAAAAATCCAGGTATCTGGACTCGCAGCCTCCTGCTTTAACCACTACTTCCCGCTACCTTATTGGTATTCTTACTTGAGCTCCCCTCCTTCTCTCTTTCTGGTACTATACAGAGCTCTCTTGAACTGTTTGGAGGATCCCAACATCAGGAGACTGCAGGTGAGAGCAGTGGTTTATAATAAATAATATTTCCCCCCTCTGAACTGTCTGCTGCTTGGCTCTACAAGTGCAATCATTCTGTAGCTAGGGAGTGGTTTTGTCCTCCCTTTCTATTTTTCTCCTTTACAATATTTTACCACAGTATTTTCCTGGGTTTGCAGCTTCGGGGCCTTTGTATGTCTTCACTTCCTGAAGGAATTTCACAAATAAATCATGGGTGAGGAATTCTTGGAATTACCCAGAGCAAGCAAGACTCAAAAAGAGGCAAGCAGGGAATCCCTTACATACATATTTTATAACTCCTACTCCTTTGAGTCGGTTTAGAAGAACCTATGCTCTAGACCAGTGGTTTTCAACCTCTTTTCATTTGCAGACCCCCTAAAAGATTTCAAATGGAGGTTTTTGGAAATTCAACCTGTGGTCCACGGACCCCTGCCATAGAATCTTAGACTGAAAACTGACTGAACAGAATTCAACTATAAATGTTGCATATGCTTAGCACAGCATTTGACGCAGTGGGAAAAAGGGGCTAAACTCTGGGCTTCTGTGGTAACAAGAACACTTTCTGGTTTTGACCTTGTAGGTAGGGGGAATCACATATATTTTATTGATCAGAAAAACAGAATGCCTTTTTCTGGGATCTGAAACTTTATTTTCATAGTTGTTAGGGACCTGTGAACCACAGGTGGAAAACTACTGCTCTAGACACGATTTATATGTGCAATTACTGGAATTGCACCTGCACTTATAATAATTGTGTATGCAAATTATGTACATGTACAACCACACCTACTACTTTTGAAAATCTAACCTTATTACTTTCACTCCTTGCCCTCATAATAGGGAAGTGGAGACTTGCATCTTTGTTTTTTAAAATGTAACTTGTATACAATGTATTGCCTCTTTTGGGCTCAATATATTGAAATTAGAGTCTATGGAAAGTGCTTCATTGATTTGTGAGCTGCTTTGACTATTGATTACTTTTATGTACACCGTGGAAAAGACTGATGGACATAAATACATCCGTTCATTCTGTTGTCTGTGCAGTTGATACATTTAATAAAATAAATCAAAATACATATTGAAAACATCCACCCACTTCACCTTACACATTCAACTTCCCAACAGATACATGTAGTGAAGTTTAGAAGGTCTGACATCTATGTCCTACCTTGCATGCAGTGTATTAAATATGCACTACACACACACAAAGGGTCTAATTTTCTGATAGTGTAGGTCTGCAAACACACCACGAATGTTCATGTAGATCAGGTAGCTGTGCCCAGTTGCACTGATTACCCTTGGTGTGTACAACTCCCCAATGTGCAAATTCACAGATTAAACATGCAACTGAAGATGCATTGTGTGTGTCCAGGTACCTGCCTAAACTGTCTATCTGGCCCACAGAGTATAGTACATACAGCATACTGGGTGAGTTATGTTGCACATATACGCTTACAGAGATGAGTTGGAGAAAATTTGTTCCTTATGGCACATGCATTGAATACCCACTCCTTGTTGCTCTTTTTATTGATTTGTAGATAAGGAGGTAGTTGGCACAAGTTGCTGTCACGGAAAAGAATATGCTTAGGTGTACCCACTAACTCTTGTAGTTCTCCTGTCACTGGCAGTAGCATAAGGACAATTTGTTTTTCAAACCAAGCTGTAATACACTTCCTAGCCCTAGCAAGTTCTCAGAGTCAGGATTCCATGGCAGCAAGTCTGATGGTAAAGAGAACCTCTGAGTCACACTGTTGGAGAGGTTGATCTCTACCGTAGTGAGAAGGTACCAGAACAGAAGGATGGGGGAAAGGGAGAACGGCCTGGCGGAGAGCACTGAGCTCCCAGTAATCTACGTCCCTCAAAAATGATGAGGTTCCAGATCTGGCCCTTCAGCAAGGCTGGGGCAGTGCAGAGGAGGCTGGGCTGGGAGATGTTTTTGTAATGCACATGAGCAGTGGAATGCAGCATTGGAGAGTCAGGTCACAGCCTTTAGCTGACAAGTGGGTCTTCAGAGCTTTGGATAGAGAGATATCAATTTCTCAGAGAGTTCTTCTCTCCTGAATTTGAATGTGGTAAGAATCTCCCAGTTTGGGGCTATTTCAGTCACAGGCAGAGGTTAGATTAGCTCTGTTTCATTTCCCTCACACTGTTCTTGTCACACCCATCCCTCAGGTCCCAGGGACTCTCTCTTCCTGCTGCTGTGACCACATGTTCCGCCTCTCCCCAGCTACCCCTTCATCTCCCAACTGCCACAGAACGCTAGGGAACTGTCGGAGTCCAATATTCCATCCCTTTGCCTGCTAAAGGGGCATCACCCAAAACAGTCTGCTTCATGTTTGAATAGCAATGCCATGCAATAAACAGTGCTAGGCAAGTGCAACCCTCACCATTCGTGAGGACCGGACAGAGGACCGACAGTGCTAAAAGCGTGAACCTTTACCTCGGGAGCTAAAGGTGTGCAAAGGGGTCCCACTCCCTGCAAGTGAGCCTCCTTGTAGCTAGGTCTTGCCCAGTTTAGCTCTTGCCTGGTCTGGTGCCCCCTTCTGTTGGCTGGTCACACTGTGGCCTCCCTCTCTCTCCCCAAGACTCAGCATGCTCCCTCTTCATGAAGTAGCCCTCTGGCCAGGTTTTTATGAAGTCCCCCCTTCTAAAGTAACAAACTCCCACTAGGCAAGCTGTCCATATGCCATCTCAGGAGATCTTCTGTCCCAACTCCAGGTCTTGTCACTTTGCCAGTGGCTGGTGGGAGAACCCTAGCCCACCCACTACTCCAGGTTCCAGCCCAGGGAACCTATGACTACTAACCTAGGCCTGCTCAGTCTCAGACCCTGTTGCTGTTTCCCTGGGCTCCTTCCTACTACACTTGTCTGTCTCCTTGTCTATCACCACCAGAGATTCCTCTGCTCCTTGTGGCTACCTCACCCTTCTTAGCCTCTTCCCAGTCCAGGGCAAGACTCCAGGGCTTATGCTCCACTTAGATCACTTCCTTGTCCCTGGTCTACTCCCTTTCCCTCTGGGTAGTAACAGCAGATTTCTTCCCTGCAGCCTCTTCATGCTCTCACTTCCTGGTTTATAATCCTATTCCAGCTCCTCTCCCAGCTGGGATTCATCTGCAATTAGTGTTTATCAATCCCTGGCTTTCCTCCAGGTGCATCATATGAGCTTAATTGGCCCCTTCTGCCCCATGTTAACTGCCTCTGGGCTTGTGGGGGGGTGGACACCCCTTCATAAGGAGTAACTCCCTTAATGGTCCCTCAAACTTGGTTGGGTTCTGGGTTCAGTAGCTCCTCCCTAGGCTGGGGGAGCAGCTGTTAGCAGTGCTCAAAAGAACTCCCTTAATGGATAGCTAGAGTAAACTCTTATTCTCATATGTAAACCAGCCACTAGAGGAGGACAAAGACTCCCACTTTTCCAGGATCAGGCAGCACCATGGAATGTTTGTTTTGCCTGGCCCTCTCCAGACTTTGAAAAGGCAGCTGCAGTTTACAGGGCTAACCAGACTGCTCACACCTGGCACCCCCTGGTGAGCAGCTACCTTGTTTACTCAGGTGTTCCTTTTCTGCAATTTGGAAACCTTGCCCATTGAGGAGCAAAGGACAAAACTTGGCTCTGTTTGTTTAGAGAGGGACAGCATTGTTTGAGACTGGGACAAAGATTAACTAGAAGCCAAAACAGAATCTCACATGAGATGCTTTCTGGTTAGAAGGAATGGTCTGGTTTCTACTCCAGCGCTGTCCCTGCTGAATGAATGATCTGTGTGATGCTTTATTGACTTTCATATGCAGAAAGTGAGACAGAACCTCAGACTATTGGGATCTTGAAGATACAAAGATTCCAAGGCCAGAAGGGACCATTGTGGTCATCTAGTCTGGCCTTCTGTATAACACAGGCATAGATTTCATGTAGTGATTCCTGTAACAAGCCCAGTAACTTGTAAAAGAGCAGGAAAGGGGACTCGATGCAACTGCTTTATTAAAGGTGATATACACAAACCACACTGTAGACACAGTGTAAAGGATTCAGTCCATTAACCCACGTAGCAGATCATCCAAAAAATCTATTCACTGTGTCCCATTTCCATTTTCTCTCTGTGCCCTTTGCCTATGCATCTCTTTTCAAAGTCCATAATAATCATCTTCATCATCCAGTTTAAACACCCACATTAACTGAACTCCAGGGAGCAATTTATTTAAATGAAATGTCCCTGTAATTATTTTAATTAACCCCCCAAAAAACCTTTGTTTGATTACAATGAAAAACTCATATTAGAAATTAGTGTTAAATGAGGTTAAAGTAAATGGTCCTGGATTGGCTGATGAATAATGTCTCCTCTTTATCCACAGAGCAGGGAGAGTGGTACTGAAAGCTTCACTCATGCCATGCTCCAGGCACTTTGCTGGTTGTGTTGCTGGGTTTTCAAAAGGGCTTGATTAGATTATAACCATTTGTAGCCTTGCATGATACAGGTAAGCAAATCTGGCTTCAGGGTTACATCTGTGATGTCCTATCCTAAGTACAGCAGTGAAGCATTGACACCAGACTGTGGCTGGTCCCCTGAGTGGATGCATAGGAGTGGAGGGAGCAAAGAGCACTCTGCCCTTCCACACTCCTCACAGGGGCTAGCCACAGATGCAAGACAAAGGGCTGGGCAGGGTTATTGCCTCTGTAGGTGCTAGTCTCTCCAAAGGGAGTGGGGAGGAAGCAGAGCCAACCCTTCTCTGCACTAGCTGGTAGAGCTGGCTGAGGAAGGCAGTATAGGTTATTCCCTGTACGTTCTAAGGGGTGGTGCAGCAGCTGTGCTCCCCAGGAATTCCAGGAGCAGGAGGGTGGTGAAGCACTGGAATGGGTTACCTAGGGAGGTGGTGGAATCTCCATCCTTAGAGGTTTTTAAGGCCCATCTTGACAAAGCCTTGGCTGGGATGATTTAGTGGGTGTGGGTCCTGCTTTGAGCAGGCGATTGGACTAGATGACCTCCTGAGGTCTCTTCCAACCCTAGTATTCTATGATTCCAAGCAATTGGTGTCTCTCAGAACTCCCCTTAGGGTGGTGCATCTTCAGCATGGCCCTTAGTCAGAGTAGTGCTCTAATATATAAGATGTTCTTTAGCTGGGTGTACAAAGCTGATTCCTTCCCTCCCTTTAAAGCATTAAGTACTGGCCAGTGCTGGAAGCAAAATATCAGTCTACCTTGACCAATGATTTGAGCTGGTATGGCCCAATCCTCTCTTCAAACCTGATCTGGGTTAGAGGGGAGTTCAGGCCCATTCAGTTCTTGATCTCTCTGCTGACCCTGCCAGTTAGAACTAGATGTGACGTATACAAAGCCTTTGGGGGTCATTATTTGGAAAGTGCTGTATAAGAGCCAAGTAATCATATTATTCCATCAGCCCAGTAGGAATGGGACTGAGAGACACCCGCTAATTTCCCATTGGCCACTGAACAGCCACCAAATAATTATAGCTTTTGATACAATCAACCCAGGTGATCTTTGAAGCAGCACCCAGTCCCCTGAGTCAGCCAGTTCCTCCAGATTTAAGCATTTGTAAGCTCTGCTCACTTTTTCTGAGGCCTGGTCCACACCTAGCTACATTGCTCAGGGCTGTGAACAGTTTTACACCCTGTGTAACATAATTAGGTTGACCTAACCCCCACTGTAGATGCAGCTAGGTCGATGGAAGAATTTTTCTATTGCCCTAGGTACTGCTTCTCAGAGAGAGGAATTAGTTACGTTGGCGGAAGAACCCTGCCGCCAATGTAGAGAGCCTCTGTGCTACAAGCAGTGCTCTGGCACAGCTACAGCACCGTAGCTGGACCACTGTAGCCAAGACGTATCTGGAGGCATCACGATCCATCTGGATGGTGGCTTCTTAAGTGGATTTCCTTTTACATCTACTGGGCTAGATAACATTTCTCATCAATGCTGCCCCCAAAGGGGTCTATGAAGAGAGAGAAATGATCTTTAGTGTCCTGTCTTCTTGGGGAGACATTTCTCAGCTACATCCAACTTGTCCCCTCCTCACTACAGTAGCTGCATCACACAATTCACATCAGTGCTGTGGCTGTCCCCTCTGCCCCTCTCTCAAGGCAAGATATAGGCCTTGATTGAAATGGGCTTAAAAGCGCCTGACATTTTCCTTGCCATGGCTCCACGATGACTAAGATGAAGAGAAGCACCACTCTCTCTCCACGAGTTTCCCTGCAGGCTACAGCGTCGTGCTGATCTCTTCTTCTTGTTGCTCGGCGCATTCAGACAGGAGGCTTTGGGCCACGGCTCCAGAGGGAGGCATCGCTAAGAAATGTCAAGGAAGCAAGGTCATTCACTGCTCTGCTTTTCTTCTTAATGTCTTCACTCGGGCTTCTGAGGAAGATTTTCCAGTGTTGTTTAACCCACTTGTTCCTTCCATCCTGACATCACACCAATACTGTTCTCAGCTGGCAATAGCTGCACACCTCACATTTCCTGCACCCTCCTTAAGGCTGCACTGACTAGTAGGTTAGGCCCAGTAAATAAATAACAGGGGGCATGGGCCAAATCTTCACTTCTTGGGGACTTCCACAGGGATCAGAGGGGAGAACCCTCCCCACTGCGAGTCCATAGCAGTCCCAGTTCTGACATGGCTGGAATCTTCAGTGGGCATCTGCGCCTGGCCCCTGCAGAGGTGTAGAGGGTGGGACAGGGAGCAACTAAGCTTTAAATGTGTCGATAAAACAGTCTAAATATACCTGAATGGTATAAAGCTCAAGGGAACAAAGGAGTTATCTAGGGTGACTTTAAGGGGGTAGAAGTAGGCGAACATTGTCCCTAAATGTCCCTTTTCTTAATTTATCCTATCAGGAAGCCTGTGGAATAGTTACCTGGGGAACTGGTGGAAGTTCCATTGCTTGGGACATCAAAAAAACCATCCAGACAAAGGACTATTCAACATACCCTACGAAACCATCCTGCAGTAGCCGTAGCAGGGTTATGGACTAGGACCTAGTCACTGGTGGCCTGTTTTTCAAAGGTACCAAGCACCTGAAGCTCCCATTGACTTCTATAGGATTTGTGGGTACTTGGACACTTCTGAAAATGACACTATCTGTCCCTTCGTGGACCTTTCCCATTGATGTTTCTGTGATCTCTAGTTTGCATTGCTCAGCCCAAGAGGTTTATTGCTGGTACTTCCTGCAGTGGGCCACAGCATGTTCTTTGCTGTGCTGGTGGCCCGTTGGCACATTGTCATTTCAGAGGATGACACACAGTGCATCAGTGGAAGTACCAGGCACCACATGTGTGAAGCATCTTAGCGGTTGCTTGTGTGTCTGTCTGCAGCTTACAGATCTGTCACAAACAGAAGGGTGAGTGGGTTGCAAAGCTGAGTGGACCAGTCCGAGTGAATGACAAGCAGCATTGCTCATCTTGTTAGTGAAATGATTGCTGTCTCTCTCCCATTGGGGGATGGAACATGCTGCAGCCCCAGTGACACTGGGACTCTGGTTAAATATTTAAATTTCATTTACCAGAGCAGCAGGGGAAGATGCAAATTATGTTTTATAGAGAAATTATTTGCTGGAATGCAGGTTAATTTTTAATGGTCAGATCCTTCCGCCGCCCCCACCCCCCCGTTGGTCATCCTCTCATCTCCAACCTGCGTTTTTAATGTCCTTTTAATTTGTTTGAGTGATAGGGTAAAAGGAGAGTGGCTGGAGGAGGAGGAAGAAAAGAAAGGGATTCTGGCTGTATTGTTCCTGCTCCTGGGTTGAGGGCAGCCGGGGCGTCAGCATGTTCTTGCCCCTTCCAGCCCCCCAAAACCTTACAACGCTCTGCTACACTTCTACACCCAGCACATTTGGCCTCCACCTCTCTGTGGACCCGACACTATGTATTTCCCACCTGCATGTCAACAAAAAGTAAATCTGAAGCACAGCCAATAAATGTAAAACCATTATGAGCTGGGCCAATTTTCTGGCTATTTAAAATATACGGCACTGACGCACTACACTGTAGTGCATGTGGATGGAGAAAGCTGGATTTACGATGTTGTGCTATACCTTTTAAATTTCAGAACGAGGCAACTTCTTACATCTATCTTAGGTCCTGCTACACCATTGCACCACCAGATACTGAGAATGCAGGCTGCCTAGTGACTGGTTTTAATAATGGGGCATTTTTATTAGTTAAAATATTTCAATGGGAACTACAGAGCCTTGAATTAAATAAATAAAATGTGAATTAAGGGACTACCATGACTAATTGATTGAACCAGATATCTCCATGTATCCACCTGTTTCCTCTAATGTCTAACATATAGGTGTTCATACTAGCTCATTACATTGATATCTGAGCATCTGCATGGTGGAATTACTGCCCTGTGTGCTGTGAAAACCCAGGTGATGCTTCAGTTTGCGATTAAATAGAATTACCATATCATTTTCTTCCTCATATTTCCAATGCACTGCCACAGGCAATCTGTTGCAAAACAGAGCCGCGTGCTGCAGTGTACGGTAGGCAGGGAGATACTGATAAGATGTGAATGCCCAGGAGGGAGAAAATGGTTTTTGGGAAACAACTAGGAGCAAGGGGTAAAACTGATCTAAGGAAAATTTAAATTGAATATAAGGAAAAACACCAGTGAAGTGTGGTAGACTGTGAAATTAGCAGATTCTTTCTGAAGAGGTCATTATAGATGTTCCAAAGAAAAATGCAAGGTTCCTTATGATGAGAAATTATGGGATAGCCTGCTTGCAAAGTAAATTTCTTCCTAACCCAAGGAGTATGTGCTGGGCTTATGCTCTGATGCTGGAAGGTTAATTATGTTCCTTATATTTTGTGTACCCTGTCAAATATAAATGTGGATGTTCTCATTCATATGACCATCTAATCTTTTTAATCCTACTACAGTCTTGGTTTCAGTGATTTACTTGTGGCAGAGAGTTCCACAGGTTAACTATAAATTGTGTTGAAATTTATTTCCAATTAACTTGTTGTCTTTCACTGGATCATGGATCACTTCCTGGAAGAAATTCCATCACTGTGTTAACCAAGACTTCACAATGTCTGTCTGGGAAGTACTTCAGCATGTCTGCAGAATAGACTGCAAAATATATTTAGATCATAGAGTCTAACTCAGCACAGGTCAGCTGAGACCAGAGTTCTATTCTAATGTCTGTGCAGTGGCTTTATGAAATGAGTCAGTTGATGGCTCTCAGGCTAGATACTAGAGCTAAGAGAAAATCAGACTTTCCATCTGGTGGGAAATTTGTATATTTCAATATTTCTCCCACTCCCACCTGAATTCAAGTAAAAAGTTGAAATATCGAATGGTTTCATGGAACATTTCATTTCAGAACTTTTGGTAGAAATGAAACATTTTGATATTACCACAGAGGAATGTTTCATTCTGCTTTGTTGAACCGACTCCAAAGAAACGTTAGGAGTCAGATCAACATTAAATTGGGTTTCGCTGTCATGCCACTTGGGAGCTGTAGTTTTAGGTATCATGTCCCTATTCTATCCTATAGGTCAGGCACCCTGGCCAGTCTACATCTCAATTTTGCAGAAACTGCATTTTCCATTGAAAAATAATTGACGGAAGATTCTCAACTAGATCTACTAGATTTCTATTTTCATCACTTAAGAGGCCATCATAATTTTCACTAATTGTCACCCCTGTTGGCAGTTTCAGCAAAGATGTTGGAGATTGAATGACTATGAATGATGAACTATTCTCTCGCCCTTAGAGATGATCTCTTTGGGTCTGGGCTGAGGTACATTGGCAGGGCAGTATGGAGAAAAAAGCATATTCAAATGGCTGGATATGCTGTTCTGCTTATGCAAGCCCAACATTCAGTTGTCTTGTCAGACAGGGTGAAATGAAGGAAGAAGTGCAAGATTGCAGAATTGTAAGTTGATGACAGAATGTATCACTTTTGGGGGCCATTTCATGCAGAGATAAGTAAATATTAGTTTGATAGAAAATACAGAGAAAACCATCAAAAAAGCGATAAAAGGACTGAAAGATGAGACAGAGGGAGCTAAATTTATATAGTGTAGAGAAGAAGAAAAACAACAGCTAGAGGAGGCATGATCAGTCTATACATACATTCACCAGAACGATATATAAATGTTTGCAGTATGAAATCATGAAGACAAGTTGATGCAAGACACTATGCAGGCTACAGTAAAATACTACAAATCAGTAATGGAATATGTTGATGATCATAGTGTGTCTGCGATTCTAACATCCCCTGAAGTCTCCATCTGCATTTGTTTTCTTCTGCACTTCTTTGGATCTGAGAGACATGGCTATAACCACAACATGAAATCCGGCTGTGTCACAGAGTTCACTACTCACCACTGGGGTGACTCCTAGTGGCTCATCTGGGGATTTGCTCTCAACCAGTCTCCTTTTGGTTGTTCACCTGTGGCCACTCTCCTTTCCGTCCCCCCCCCAGACTCAGGCTACTCCCTCTTTGTGACCCAGGATGCTATCACTCCACAGGTTGGCCCACCAGCTAGGTGCCTACAGTCCTCCTCTTCTGAGGTAAAGTCCCACCGGACAAACTGTCTCAGACAGTCTTCTTAGCCACTGCAGTCTGGGCCACTTTCTCAGTGGCCAATAGGGGAACCTGGGCCTGCCTACTAATCTGGGTTCCAGCCCATGGACCCTGTGGCCAGCAGCTATGGTACATTTACTCCCAGACCCTGTCACTGTCTCCCTGGACCTCTTCCTACCTTTCTTCCCTATTTTATGGCCCCCATCTGGTTTACCACTGGAGCTTCCTCTGCATCTACTCTACCCCCTCTTGGGTTCTTGCCAGAGTCTGCATTCCCAGGTCGAATCCCAGGGCTCACTCTCCCTAGAACACTTTGTCTCTTGCCAACTCCCCATTCCCTAGGGAGTGACTGCAGAATTCTTTCCTTGGCAGCAAGATAGGGAGGTGGTTGAGGTGCCATCACTGCAGAGATTGAAGAAATGGGTGAGTGAGACATTAGTGAGAATGATGGAGTGTCTAGTTCTGCAGAACATCTGGGTTCAGACTGTGTGGTCCCCGTGGTCTTCTTCTGGCTCCTACAAGCTATTACTGTACATGCAAAAAAAGATTTCAAGGTAATGTAAAGATTGCACAGTTAAGCATTCAACATTCATGAAGTGTAAAAGTTGACATTGTGAATGCACAGATTCGTGTAGTCTTCTCACTGGCCATGCAGCAAACAGGTACCTTTTACTCCAAGCCTGAACTCCCACAAAAATTGTTACCTCAGAGGATGTCCTGAGTTCACCTTTCAACCAACGTAAGTTCACCTGTCACCCCCACTATAGATTTACAGATATTAAGGCCATATTCTCTCATTTGACCTTTCTATGGCCTGTGCTCTACAAATTTCACTTGGTAATTCCTGCATTAAGCCGAGCTACAGCATATCTTCATAACACAGGGCAGTTCTAGAAATATCATGAATGTGCGTTCGGGGAAGTTCAGAAGTCATGAATGTCCTCAGAAAGAAACCCTAAGTAGCATTCAACGCTAGAACAGGACTTACTGTGCAGCAATGATGTACAACATTAATATCAGCCAAGATCTCTCCTCCCTAACCCTAGTGTCTCCCATTTTGGATCCACCCTACTTGTTCTGACAGATGTCTGTCTTTATTAGATCTCTCATAACTTCAGAAGCTTAGTAGCTGAATACTTTCCCCTACTACAAGATGATCAGACTTGACCATCTCTTAGGAATACATGAGATTCCACAATGAAAGCAGAGTGCTGGTCCATCTACAGTATGGTCTGTCCTAGATCCAAAAAGCCAACATGAACCTGGATAATTGTGCAACTATATGATGGAGGACCGGGTGGAGAATTTCTTTCCAACCCGCACAAGCACCTCTGGCTTGAAGCATGAAGATGGGAAGCCCTCATAATAACTGACCCAATTTCTATGTCTACAGACTATTCAGACCTGCACCAACCATCTTCAGTTTCCCTATCAGTCTTCGTCATGATTTTTAAGCTACAGTTCATGCTTAGCTACTGGCCCAGTTGTATAATGGCCTCCATTCTCCACAGTGGGGCCTCTTCAAATACAATTTACTTTGACTCAGTGTGCAATTACATATGACTGTTTCTCTTGCTGCACACTTTGGAAGAAACCTAAAAGTAATTTTCCTACGTCACAGCTGCAGGTGAAGAGTTCAGACAAAAGGCATCAGAGCTTTCTTTAAAAAAAAAAGTTCATTCTTTAAAGAGATTACTCTTTAATAATTTCTCTAGCTCTACTGATACATTGCTCTTCAGAGGGAAGTGCTGCTTTTTTTTTGTTAAAGCTGGGGTTGAATGACATTTCTATGGATTTTAATTTTATGTACAAAGACATAAAATTGAGGAGGGCACAAGTATACAAAATGGATGCCAACTGTGAAAGTTCTTACAGGAGTGACAGGCAGCAGGATAAATGGCCAAACTGTCAAGAATAGAGGACCTTCCTGTGCTAATTTTAAATTTAAAAAAGAAAATGCCAAACTTCAGATAATGTCAATTTCCCCATCTCTATCACCTATATAATAGTACTTTGCTTCTAAGGCAGTACTTCTGAGACCAGAATTTGCCTTTTCTCTGCTGGATTTTTGCAGTAAGCTAAACTTCCAGTTTCTAATGGATTCAGACCACATATCTTGTCCAGCAATTTGCCAATTTTGCACAATTTTAATCTGGGGATGGGTGTCTCTTCAGCATCCATATCAAAACCTCATATGATGAATACATCAAGGGGCTTTTTCCCAAATACAGAACAGAAATCTTTATTGAACATTTCTGCATTACTAATGCCAATTCTACATTTCCATCTAGTAATGGACCAATACCATTGTTAGGATTCCTTTTATTCCTAATATACTTAAAATCTCCCTTTTATTTCCTTAACTCTGCTGGCCATAGCTTACTCCTTGTGAGCTTGTGCTTCCCTTTACTAATTTTCTACGATTCAATTTTCTATATTGAAATAGTGGAACACCTAATAAGTGACTCAATTAATAAAGAAGTTAAGGAAGGTAATATAATTAATGCCAATCAACATTAATTTATGGAAAATATTTTATCAGTCTAACTTGTCTCTTTTTGATGCCATTACATGTTTAGTTGACAAGGGTATTAATGTTGATTATTCTTATTAGTATTTATTACTTGTATTGCAGTAGCATCTAGAAGCCCTAGTCAAGGACTAGAATGCCACTGTACTAGGAGCTGTACAAACAGAGGAAAAAAAGACAGTCCAATATATTTAGACTTTGGTAGGGCATTTGACTTGGTACTACACAACATTTTGATTAAGAAACTAGCATGATACAAAAATAACATATGTGACAAAATGGCCAATGTTAGTATGGTGGGTCCCACACTTTTCTTGGTGGGGGGACTAGGACACCACCCTTGGCCCCTGCTCTCAGGACACCAAGGACCCCACTAGTGGCCCAGGAAAGTGGTAGAGAAGAGAAGCAGGGAAGGGGTCGGGGTTTGCTCCTCATTCTGAGTCTCAACCCCTACAGGTTTCTTAGCCTCTTCCCCCTTGGGTAGGGGTACCCTCAGTCCTTTAGGATAGGGCACGGTCTCCCTTCCTCAAGCTCTGTGGGCTTTCAATTATTAGCAACACACCTCTAAACTCCAATCCTCTCTCCTTCCTCATACACCCTGTGGGCCTGAAGCAGGGTTTTTTTTATTAGGTTCTTGACAGGGTCTTAATTGACTACAGGTGCTCCAATTAACCTGTAGCAGCCCACCCTAGTCTACAGGGAACCACGCCTTAATTAGCCCAGGCCTTTTATATCTCCCTCTCCCACTGCTCCTGGGCCCTGCTATATCATACATGAAATGGATTAAAAACTGGCTAACTGTTAGATCTCAAACTATACTTGTAAACAGGGAACCATCAATGAGTGGGTGTGGTTCTAGTGGGGTCTAGCAGGAATCTGTTTTTGGCCCTACGTTATTTAACATTTTTAAACATGAAAAAAATAATGGAAGAAAACATAAAACCATTACTGTAAAGTTTGTAGATGACACAAATATTGGGGGAGTGGTAAAGAAGTGGTTATAAGCATTAAGGGTTGAGGAAAAACTCTTTTCTGATTGTACAGTTATACTCAGGAAGGACTGAATTTGGTATTTGCAACACTAAAAGAACAGGCTGCTACCACTTGAGCTGAAGGAGAATCTCCTTTTAGTAGTGGCAGTAGTAGATTCTTATCCTCTTATGTAGGCTAGCCACTAGACTGGGAGACAACACAGTTAGCTAGTCTGTTGTAACTGCATTTGTGCTTTATTTCTTTTGAGTTATTTCATCATCTGGGAAGATATGGGACCAAAGGCAGTCCTCTCATAAACAGATACCACTTTCCTTCAAGTCTGGGAGGGCTGAATTTTGGTCTAAAGTGCCAGTGGTAATGAGTTGAAAAATGCTAGAGCAAGTCCTGATGTATTTAACCATAAATCCTGCCGAGTCACTGTCAAAAAGAAACTAGATCCTATGAGCCAAATACCTTTACCTGAGGGCTTCTGTTGTGGTACAGCTTGATAAGGGAGACATGCTGTATGCTCTCCCAAGCTACCAGCAGAATTAATACAGTGGCAAGACTGCAAGATAAAACTAGTGAATGCTTAAAAGAAGAAGAAGAAGAAAGACCAGCATGATGCAGGGGAAGGATCATGATGTGAATAATAACACAGCCTGCCAGGGGAGACAGAGGCAGGGAGAGTGACAGCCTGTTACACACTTCTTGATGCTCTTCAGAGCACTGAACCAGGTCAGTAGCAGCCATTAAGGGTATGTCTACACTGCAATTGGACACCAGCGGCTCGCCCATGCCAGCTGACTTAGGCTCATGAGGCTCGAGCTAAGGGGCTGTTTAACCACAGTGTAGACGTTTGGGCTTGGGCTGCAGCCCGAGCTCTGGGACCTTCCCATCTTGCAGGGTCCTAGAACTCAGGCTCTAGTCTTATAGTCGGAGCCCAGTGAGCCTGAGTCAGCTGACATGAGCCAGCCACAGGCTTTTAATTGCAATGCAGACATAACCTAAGGCCTTTTGCCAAAATTCAGGAACAGGTGGTGAAAGCAATCTTGCACTGCAGACAACAGACACAATTTGGTAACTCACACACATTCCTAGGGAGTTGGGATTAGACTTCGGGTCCATCAGCTCCAAAGAGGCAGGTTTCTAACACTCTGTTTTACATAGTTCTAACAGCAGATCCCTTAGTCACTCTGTGGGCGATCCGCTAAAAAGCAACAGCACAGACACATAGATAGCACATTACATATTCCTTCTGCAACCAGTAGGTCGGCAATGCTTGTCCTGAGCTCTGGGGGCTCACAGGAATTTAAATCTGCTATTGGGCACCACTCTGTAACAGCTCCATATTTCTCATTCGCCTGAGGAGATGTTGCAGCCAGAGAGGGTGCTCAAATTATTCCAGTGACATGGCCAACACCCATCTGGAATGGTGGAAATTACTAGTCCCAGGATGAAAGCCCTGGTAGCTGGCAGCAGGGCATTCTGGATAATGGGTCTGCATCTCTTCAGCATCTACCAGAAATATATTAAATCACCAACCTGGCCATGCTCAGAAAGAATTGCAAGATGCACCTCTATGTCTGGGCTTCCAGCTGCTCCTAAGCTATGAACTCCTAGTCTTTTAGCCACCTGGCCAAACCCACCTCCTCTGCCTGAAAGCTGTGTGACATAGCAGAGAAATATGCTGATTTGTTTCTGCTCCTAGTTGTAATTCAATTTCTTAATGACCTAATGTCAGTTATATAAAATGAATCCAGATATGGTGACAAGTGCCTTATAAATGCTTGTAATAATAATTCAAATCATGATGTTCTTCATGAAGCTTTTATAGTATATAAACCAGAAACTCAGGTGAGTAACAAAAATGACAGTATTTACATATACGACTAATAATTAGCAGAGACACAGATTTGTTTTTTAGAAGAACTGGGCACATGTATTAACTTCTCTTTCCAAATCTCCCTCCCAGTCATCTGCTCCCTCCACCACCTAAGACAAACCAAAAAACAACCCCCCAATTCATTTTATGAAGGCAGTCCTCATATATTTTAATGTATTTTAAACAGTTCTACTCTAGTCTCCTTATTTAGTGGCTTTATCAGCAAAAGGAGGTCTTGCTGTTAAGGCAATGGGTGGGAACTCCAGAACCTCGGTTCCTGGTTCTACTACAGATCTTGGGCAAGTCACTTAATGCCTGAGGTCCCCATCTGTAAAACAGGGATAATATTGCTTCCCTTCTCCCATCCTTTGTGTCTCTTGTCCATGTAGACTGTAAGTTTTTGGGGGATATGCACTGACAACGTCTATAGTACGTGTATTTACTACACCTAGAAAAAATAGAAAAAACCTACACCTCTAGGCATTAAGGTATGCAAACAATAATACTCTGAACTGAAGGATGATCTGTATAGGTGAGAAAGGGGTTCAGTCACCTTAGCTTTTTCAGTCCTTGGCCTCTCCCCACACATAGGGCAGTTCTGATGATGGATTCTATGCTAAGGACCCCAACCTACAGGAAATTGCACTGAGACACCATCTCTTTCCCTATCTTTTGGGCTGTAGAGGGGCTCCCCATGGAATTATGCCATAATTCAAGTCCTCTCCTAAATGGAGTTTAACCCGAATAGAAGTAGGAATTTATCCCTCCAACTCCCGCCCAGTTTTGGCAGTTGCATTCTCACACTGGGCAGCCCTAATGGTTATTCTGGAGGCTTTCAGAACCTACTGTATAGCCCCAAAGATGATGGGCCAGATTCTTCTTTACACTAATGTTCTGAGCAATGTATTGGGCCCTTTAAGGAGGTTAAATTACATTTACACTCACTTTAAGGCACCCTTCCCCTGCCGCAGCAGGGTAAAGGGGCACAGTTATAAATAAGAATTGGAACTGATGTGGGCTCACTGTGAATTAGTCCATAACAATGCACAACAGTGGAACATGTTGCAAACAGATGCAGCTCATTCTGCCTCTGGAGAATTTACACTGTTCTAGGATTGGCAGAACTATTAGGATGTATCTGTTGCCTTTCGCCCTCCCAATCCCCAGCATACATGGGGCCCCGTCTGACAGTGAATTCTGCAGTCTTTTATTTTGTAGGCGAATGGCCGTTAGGAAGCCAGCCTGAGGTTGCTTCGGAGGAGCTCAGATTATATGTGGAAAACACCATTTTAGTGAACATTTCTGATATCCATATAATATGAGTATCTTACACAATGCCATGGCTGCACCAGATCCTGCTAGCATGGCAGCGGGTGAGGGCTTAGAGGTCACAATTCAATGGGAAAATGCTTCTGTTGGCTTTATATATGATAGGCGCTGCAGTTCTCCTTCTATAGAACGGGGCTAAGAATAGCCCCATGTGGGTTGTTGTGAAGATAAACTAATTATTACTAATGAACCACTTAGATACTACAGTGATGTAACCCAGAATAGCTCCAGTTGTTCCCCCATACCCCTGTTCCCCTCACTGGCTTGCAGTCTCAGTCTCCTTGCTCTATCCCCTCAGCTCCTTGTCCTCAATTTCCTTGCCCAGCAAGTCCCTGTCTCCCCCCTCCTACCAGCCTCCAGTTCCACTTCCCTATCCGCAGGCTCCTTGTCCCAGTCTACTACTTCTCCCCACACACTGGTCCAGTTCTGGTCCCTGCTACATTCCTCCACACTGCCTGAGTGCCAGAAGTGGGGGCGTGGAGAGTACAGGAGAGACAGGCTTCCTGCTCTCAGTTCTGATGCCCAGCCCCACCCCACCAGCAGCAGCTGGGAGCTGAAATTGCAGGGGGAGTCCTGCTTGGCCCCTGTCACTCTGGGCTGGAGTGTATTGCTCAGTGCAGAGAGAATCTTCAGAGTTTAGCCGTGAAGCTCCAACAAGTCTCTACCGAGCATGTGTGAACTGAGATTTTTTCAAAGGCTTATAGCGTGGCCAAGTGGAGGCTCTTTATTATGGGAACATATTTAGGTGTCCTGTTTGAAATGCTGCTTCCTGACTATGAGGGTCCCAGTTTGAGACTTTGCTGCACACACAACAAATCTGACCACTAGATGTGGACTCCATTCACTGGTTAAATTCATTTTAAGGTTGGGCCACCTGTAGGTGCTTAAGAGGTGAACACACTTCAGCAACCTGCCCAGCAATTAGTGTTTCTTTTGCTGTAATAAGTAGAAATCAAAACCAGAATATAAGCTGTCTTGGAAAAATAATAAATGTCACAGATGCTGAGCATAAAAGTTCTGATTTAATCCCAGAGAGGAATTGGTAAAATTTCTTCATCTTTGTTCTGCCTATCATAGAGACCAACGTATCTCTGCTTAGCAAAAAAATGATTGCTGTGGTGACTACCTAGCCACCCCTCTCTCTGGCTTATTACAGCTTAATGCAACTGTCAGCTAGTGCTTAGAATTTAGACACCATTCTACACTGTTATCCTGGTTCTGAATAGAGACCCAGGAGTATAAGTCACCTCTTCACCAAACAGAGTGTAGACTGTTTTGGAGTCTGATTACCTCCCTCCTCATTAAAATAACCCCACTGAAGTCATGGAGGAGGTACCAGTGCAGGGCATGTGACTTGATTAAATAGTGGCAATGTGTCACATGAAAGCCTTGACCTTGTCTGCTATAGTTGAGGCTGAAGGGCCATCTGGCACAGGAGGTGCTAAGTATACATACAGCCAGCTACCAGTGAGACCAATCCTGGGCCCCATGACACCTTCTTAACTGAATGGTTAGGGATTGCCTCAGGTTACAAAAAAGCAGCAAGGTGGCATGTGAAGGCATGGCTGAGGGTGTGACTGGAGCACTGCTGTGCTCTGATATCCCTGGCTGCCAGAACAAGCCTTCGGGGATGTTGCTAACTGTGCCCATCTTTGAGTATAAGTTAGGATGCAGCCACCTTCCCCAGCCCCGTGGCCAGACTAGAGCAGCTCAGTTAGCGTCTGGGGACATACAGGTCAGGCAAGTCACAGAGCATATCAGGTTACTCCCAAACATTGTACCAGAATGAGGCTTGGGAACTGTTCTGATTTTTATCCTAGCCTTTGTAATTGCAATAGCTGTTTGTAGAAAGAATCTCCAGTGGCTCAGAGATCCCTGGATTTCTTGCCTTCTGCCCTTCATTGTGATGAAGTGGGGAGAGGGGGAAAGAGAAGGGAATAAAATAGAGTTAACTGATACTGGGAGTTTATCTCCTGCAATGTAGTCCACACTGGCAATTTACCAATGTGTACTACTGCCAAACGGGCCTTAACACTGGAATGGGTGATTTAATTAGTGCTATGCTCCCATTTATAATTAAGTTTCTGTTAGTTCAAGCTGAAGCTAGATTTCATAATAAAAAAAATGTTACCAAAAAATCCTGTGGGAATTTTCCTGGTAAATTAACATTGCGGACTTTGATGAAGTGATGCTTTTAATAGACTGGTATTTGGAAAGAATCTAAATCAAGGCAATAGCGTTAAAGTCCCATAAAAGTCAGTGCCACATGATAATAAATCTGAATGCAAGGAGGAGGAAGAGCTGTTGGATGAGGTCTGAGAAGACTGAACAATCTGGACGATTCAGTTCTCCAAGTCTGTCTCAGTGGCAAAGAAGTGGCAACAGGCAGAAGGGATGTTGCATTTGAGCTGGGCAGGAAACGGGTTTCCCATCTAGTGAGAATTGTGGAGATGTTGGTCATTTTTTTTCTGTCCCAGATCGGGGTGAAAAGCTGTAATCTCAAACATTTTGCAAACTGGCAAACCAAAGAGCATTTCAAATTGGGTCGTTCGAAACCTTTTGTTGTGATAAATATGGTTTCTGTTTTGACCTTTTTAATTTTTTTATTCACATTTTTTTAACTATCAATTAACTTCAATTTCAGTCATTTTGACCCTAAAATGGAACCTTTAAATTTAGAAAATGTCAAAATAGAATGTTATGACAATTTTGAAACTCTTTTTTTCAAATTTCTTTTGAAATGGGAAATTCATTGAAACTGATCCTTTTCAGCTAATAGTTTCAGTGTCAATAAATTGCCTTTTTTTGACAAAAAAAGGAGCATTTTTTTAAAAAAAAATCCCAACCAGCTGAAATTTTCACTCTTCTCCTGCTGGGCCTGATCCTGTGAGATGCTGAATGGGCACTGCCAGCTTTCAGATCTTTGCAGGATCAGCTGTTTTGGATGTTTCTCTCCTGCCCGTACCTCTGATTGGTAAAGGACAGGGGATAATTTATAGGTTTATAGAACAATAAATCACTACAGAATAATCGCAGCAAAACAAACTCTGATGTTACTCATGAACACCAACAAATGCATCTCAGGTGGGGTGTGTGGGAGGGGTGGGAAGCCTTGCTCAAATGAATGCAGAATAATAAAGAGGTAGCAGTTGGGTGGGAAGCTGGTGTCCAGCAATCATTTCTAAACAAACACCCAGGCAAAAGCAGAATGTGTTTACCCTTAGTATCTGGAGATGCATGCCGAGAACACAAGGTCTCCTGGTTTGTTTCTTACCCCTGACATAAACTGAGTTTAAGAAAAAGGCATCTTTATTTTTACCCCTCAGAAGAATCTGACAGCCCCGTGTTAGCTCATTTGAGCCAGCAGAAACATTGTTAACTATATTATCTAATGTTTCTATAGGATCACACATCTGCATGACTCTTAACAGATGGAGAGAAAGACAAAGTCTCTGCCCCAAGGAACTTACAAAGGGATCGACCCAATCTTCATTAGAATCAATGGAAAGACTCCCATTGATTTCAGTGGGAGTTGGGAGGGTAAATAAACATACAGAGGGAAGATGGGGAAAATGTGCCATGTGAAACCGTATCATTCTAAATTGTATAGTTCTGGCACATTGCTTGTAGGCCACGCCAGGTTTGCTCCCATCGTTTCTATTTGTTTTGCACCAGTGATTCTTCATTGGAGTTTTCCTGGCACAAACGCTTGAGGAGAGCAAATTTCAAAGTCGCACTACCATGGACTGTGGTTTAACTCACAATTTAGTCTGTAGATGACCAGATTCTTGGGACAGGGAGCTATCTTTTTATATGTATGTAAAGTACCATGTCCAGGTATAATGCTGTATTACACTTTCAAGGGAAAGGTTGCTGTTAGGCCAGTGGCTTAGTACTATGCTCTGCACTCTGCCATGTGGGAGTTGCTGTTTTAATTTTCAGTTCCTTGACATCACATTGGCCTGGGCCAGGAGTGATGCAGGCACATTGCTTAACTTTCAGGGGAAAGGGTAAGACCCTGTCTTATTCAACAGCACCCTTGAGGTCAATGGAAAAGCTATGGGGATCAGCTCCAGAAGGAATCCTGTCTTATACTTTTGTGATGGGTGGTGGATGCAACACAGGGTGGGAGTAAGGGGACAGAAGCAAAGAGGGCTTTAATGCCTCCTTCAATACCCCTTCTCCAGAAATATTGAAAACCAAACTCCATCAATACTGGACTCCTGTTTGAAGGAAAGAGTTTTCGAAGGATCAGTCAGTTTCTTGCCCTCCTGGGTCTTTCTGCCTCAGCATTTGTGTCATGCTCATCACCATGGAACTGGCACGCTTATCTTAGAGTCATATACATCATGCTGGCAGCATGGAGCGCACGGGATTAGATATGAGAGGCAGCCATTCTGACTCATTTTGGGTTGCCTCCAGCCTTGGGAAGATTCAGTACCATTAACTGTCACATGCAATTTCATCAGAGTGAATTATTATGTCTCTTTCTGGGCAAAAGAAAGGAGGAGAGAGGGTGAAGAGGGCTCTGGGGAATTTGCATTAACTGTTAACTTTTCACATAGAATCTCTTTCTTAAGCTTCTGGAGTGTGGCCAAGGTGAAAGCACACAGATGGCCATGATAACAGGAGGTCAGGTGCTTTTATCTCCTTACTTGTTTTATTAGACTAGTTTTATTTGAAAGGGGAAATGGGAGCTGTCAGCTGTTTTATTATGAAGAACAGAGGATCTTGGAGCATTCACAGACTGATCCGTGCTGTGCTGGGTATTAAAATAAATAACCTCACCCCAAAGTCTATTGTCTGCTTCTTTGCTGTCTAATGTACCCAGTATGATGGGGCTAAATGCATATCTCCAGTGCTGTCCCACCCGCCTAACACAGAGCCACTGAACTCATGCCATTCTAAGGAACACAGGCACTTCAAGGAACACCACTGCCTTCTATTGCCATGCAGGGACATCAGTGGAATCCAGCAGACAGGAGGTTAGCAAAATATTAAAAGGTGGGTGTAAGCTGGCAGAAGCCATGAAATTCAGGGTTAATTATGTAACAACCTCTGTGTGATGGGGCTTACAGACCCCACACTAAACCAGAACAAGGCATGGGGCAGTACTGGGCCAAGAAGGGCCTGCCCCTCAGCCGCTGCAGGGTATACGCCAGGTGGAGGGACAGTTTAAAAGTGCATTGGTAGCCTAGGGCAGGGGGGAAGGAGTTACAGGCTACAACAGCAAGTCAGGCTGACTCCTGGAGCTGTGGGAACAATGGCTCAAAATTAGGCTAAGGTTTCTAACGATCAGAGGAGTGAAGTTCTGGAACCACCTTCCAAAGGGAGTAGTCGGGGAAGAAAACCTAACTGGCTTGAAGACTCAGCTTGATAAATTTATGGAGGGGGTGGTAGGATGGGATTGCTTATGATGGCATGTGGTCCATCAGCAACTGCCAGTAGCAAAAATCCCCAACAGCTGGACAGAGGACACTGCATGGGGCGGGCTCTGAGTTACTACAGAGAATTCTTTCCCAGGTATCTGCCTGGCGGGTCTTGCCCACATGCTATGGGTCTGATTGCCATATTTGGGGTCAGGAAGGAATTTTCCTCTAGGTCAGATTGGCAGAGATCCTGGAGGTTTTTTTGCCTTCCTCTACAGCATGGGGCATGGGTCACTTGCAGGTTTAAACTAATGTAAGTGGTGAATTCTCTATAAATTGAAGTCTTTAAACCACGATTTGAGGACTTCAGTAATTCAGCCAGAGGTTAGGAGTTCATTTCAGGAGTGGGTGGGCGAGGTTCTGTGGCCTGCAATGTGCAGGAGGTCAGACTAGGTGATCACAATTGTCCCTTCTGACCTGAAAGACTGTGAGTCTATGAGACTACAGCATTGGAAAGGTCACTCTGGAAGTGATGATGCATATTCTGCCCAATCCTCTTTTGCGTTGGGAACCCAAGAGAGCCCTTGAAGGAGGGGACACTGTCAGACTACACTGATACTTCAAAGACTGTGATCATGCCCCAAACAGTGGAGCCATAGCCTGGCAGGAAGTGACCTAGGAGGGAGTGTAACTTGGTGTGAACCGAGTGGTCTGGGAACTGCAACATTCCTTTAGCAGCCTGGTTCAGGACCTGGTGGAATGAGAGGGCCCCGGGTCTCCTACCTTGCCCCCCCCCAACATCTGTCGTGATAGAACGCCAAGGGGAGAAGAAGGGATACAGCAGAGGGAGAGGCCTGCTGTATACATCCGAGCAGGGCCCCATCTAGAACAAGTAGACTGAAGAGAACTGCGGAGCCACTGCCTGACCACTCAGCCACCTGGCTATTGGATTGAGCAGCTACACTTAGTCATATCTAAGATGGTAGAAGGTGCTGGCTAGTTTAGGTCTGACTTTCAGTGGCAGATCCTCAGCTTGTGTAAATCATGATTTACTCCACAGAGGATCTGGCTGTCAGTGTCAAATTCTCTTCTTCCTTCCCTTCCACCAACCTTACTCCTGAGATATGTTCTTGTGGTAGGATCTATATAGGGTTAATCCTGTGCTCTTCCTCTATTGTGGGCGGTGTCTCGACCAATGCCTCCTAGAAGTGCAACCTGAGCTTCCTTCTCCATGCCTCAGGTCAATAAAATCCTCACTTGTGTAGCTTCAGGTGACCTACTGAAGTTCTTCATCAAACGCAACCACCACCAGGACTGAATCTGGCAAAGGAGGCTCTCTGTTAGCTCCACCGCATCACCTGTTAGCCTTATGGAAATGGATACAGCTGGCATATGCGCTGACGCTGCACCCAAACAGTAGCACCCCATCTCTTCTCTCTATGCTGCTCCCTTGCACTGTACCCTTTTGGATACTGGGAGACAGGTGATACACTGTACCGAGCAGACCATACCACCAGCATGCAAAGTCTTTGTTAGTGACACCAATGTCACATGCTAATTCAAGTCATGTTACGGTGAGTTTTCCCAGCACCTGGCAGCAAATTTGCTCACTTAAAATTCTATAGCTGAATCTTTTATGAAAACTAATTAACATTTTGCCACCTCGATGAGCAAGTCAATTCTGTTAGAGCACCTTCATCTTCAGTGGCGGGGCTGAAGCGGAAATTATGTGGTGTTCTGCTATATGGTCAGATGAGAGCCTTATAAATAATGAAACCTCAAGTACTAATATTTTAATATATATATAAAGCCTCGCTTAGTATTCTGTGACACTGCTGACATTAATATGCTTCAAAATTCCTTTATAAACACTACCCGAGTATTTATATTCTATTTCTCAAGTTGAGCAGCCTGCTTTGCTTTATCAAATGTGTTTGGGTAAGCAACCCCCAAACTAAGTATTTTTCTTTTTGTTCTATTGTTTGTCTGTCTTGCCTATTTAGATTCCAATCTCTTTAGGGCAGGAGCTGGGTCTTCTGCCATGTATATACCGTGCTTGTCACATGGGGTCATGATCCTGACTAGGGCTTCTGAGCCCTGACACAATAAAATAATTATGAATACTTAACAATAGTTATAAACACAGGCATCACTAAGAGGTTAGCAGTCAGTGAGTGGCAACACTCAGAAAGCTCTGAGACACAGTTCAGGTAGAATAATGGGTTTAGAAATTACATAGCACTTGTTGTCTATCAGTCTCAAAATGTTGTACAAAAATGGGTAAGAATCATTATACTCATTTTGCAGACAGGGAAAACGAGTCAAAGACAGGATAAGTGACTTGCCCAATGTCACACAATGAATCTGTAGAAGAGCCAGGAATAGAATCCAGGAATTCTGTTTGATTCCATTCCCCCCCCAATAACAATAGCAAAAACATCAAAAGTTTATCTGTAGAGCTGGTCAAAAAGGTCAATATTTTCATCCCCCCAAAATCCTCTGTATTTTGGTGGAAATTCAAAACGTTGAAGAAAAATTTCACCAAAATGTTGAAAGTTTTTGAGTAACTGTTTATCTGAATTACCCACACACCTTTCACCTGAGCTGGAATTTGTACCGGGCCAGCCTACCTCTCTGTATTTCAGTGCTTCCATTTTGAGATGAAACCTGAAAATGCTGAGGCTCTGCAATCTGAAAGACCACAGGAAAGCAGCTGACTTGGTCTACATCTGGGGCAAAGTTTACAGAGTTAAAGAAGAGATGGGAGGGGGAGAGGGACAAATCTTAATTCAGCCAAACCAGTTTGCCCATCCCTGATTTGAATCAAGTGGAATGTGATGGAAACGTAATAAATAGTCAATACCTATATTACATTCCCTTAGTTCTTGTAAATGGTTTGCATTTTATTCTGTGCCTTGAAACCTAAATCTAAATTCAAAGAACTAGTGAATGATTCAGAGACCTTAGGGACTGTAAAATGGGGAAAAATGATTCAGCAGAATAAGAATATAGCTGTTGCATCAGCAGGGCATTCTTCTCAAGGGATAGTAAGAAAGTAAAATAACATAAACAGAAAACTCCACGCTTTTGATTTGACCCTGGACCTTCCCAAATGCATGCTCTTCCCCTGAGCACACAAGCAAGAGGAAGGGAAGCTGGGTGAAAGCTAATCCCTGGTTCAGTGAAGTGTCGTTGCTCCATCACAGACATAACTGCTTACAGTGGTATACACAAGGAGACAGAGCAGTGCTGGGTGGTTTAATCATAGGACTGGGAATGAGGCAATCTGGGTTCCATTTCTAGCTCTGCCAATGACTTTCTGAGCAACCTCTGCCGTGTCACTTGCGGTCCCATGCATCACTTTTGTCACCTGGAACATGGGCATCATAATACCTGTGTTGCAGGGGACGTTATGAGGCTTCACTAATTATTTGCAAAGGGGTTTATGATCCTTGGTTGGGTGGCACAATGGACGTGCAAAATATATGATCATAGTAGTTCAGGCCTTGAAAAATTAATTATTCCACTTTTTATTATTCCCTATGTTTGCTGTGCTATTTCTTTTCTTGAATTGAGTGTTCAGATAATGGTCCCTGTTCATCTTCACCTCCTTTCAGGTAACACTCCTCCCCCCCGACCCCCCCCCCCCAAGATCTTAGCACTCCTGTTTAATTTGGAGGTCAGCTGTCACTGCTAAAAGAGTCAGATTTCTCTTGTCTTTTTAAAGTTCATTTGGTGCTGGTAAATGATGCCAGATTGACAGCGGTGGGGATTGACTCATCTACATATCCTTAGTACAGGGGCAGAATGGACAGTGTCAGTGTCTATTTCCCCCAACACAAACACACCTCCCACCAAAATGCCTTCCTCAGCCTTGGATTGCAGGAAGCATCTCTGGAGATGAGGAAGCAGGTCTATTTCCATGCTTTAGTCTGTTCTTGATGCTAGTGCTGACACAGTAAACCAGTTTACTAATCCTGGTCATGATGGGGTTTCTCTGATGTGGGCATCGATTCAGTAGTTAGTGGACTGAGATCAGTAAGTACATTTTAGTGAATGATCATGACTAGATGAAAGTTGATCAGTGGCTAAATGACATGGACCTGATTTGAATTGGTGACCGTAGGCTGAAAGTCTAATCCCCCAAACTGTCTGATTCCCTGGGAGTCTCATTTTTCTAAAAGAGCAGCTGGAGAAGAAAAATAGCCCTCATCTGCACACAGGAGGAAAGAGACTAAAGGTCAGCAAAGAAAGATGCCTCAAATAACACCCCCCAAAAGAGGAACAGCTCATCTATTTTAAAAGCCAAAATGAATGAAGAGTCAAAGTAAATCTCTGTTAATTCTTTTGAAAAGCCACCTGAGGGCTTGTTAGGATGAGATCAGCGTTAGCTCTATCTCGAGGGTTCCTCCACATACTCTTCCAGTGACAGAAAACCCTGATCTTCCTCTCACGTACCCCAATGTAAATTAACAGTAACTCCACTGGAGTCGAGGGTGGAGTGGGGTGGGGGTGTCAGCTAATGTAAATTGGCAGAGCTCTACTTCAGTCAATGGAGTATACCAATATACTCCAGCAGAGGATCTGGCCCAGTGGAGTCATACTGATGTAAATGAGAAAAGAATCAGACTCATTGTTTTTACTGGGAGCATTTCTATGCTCCTGCTCCTCCTGTTTAGGGATGATCTGAGTTCCTGTCCTCTAAGTGACAGCTAGTGGGACGGTTGGAGAGGGAGGAAGCCATGGAATAGTCTTAGTAACTATTCCCACAGCCTTCAGACCTATCAAACTGGAAGTAGTGTGGTCGCCCCTGCAGTCAAGACATAAGTAGGCCCCAGGGGAGTTGGCATCCTGTCTCATTCCTCCTCTTCCACCAGGGAGCCTTGCTCCTCATGCTAAAGACAGTTTGACAGCTCTGCTTGAACTTACCATGCAGGGGGTCTTCTGGGTGCGATTCCCACCCTCCTCTGGCCACCCTTCTACACTTTGTTCTTTACCAGCCTTCGTCCTGGAGTACTAACCAGAAAAAGACTGGCTGATGCCTGCTGAGGTGATCTGTGAACCATCTGACCACACAGCTCTTTGAAAGAAACAAAGGCTTTTAATAATACCGTATGTGCACAGACAGGTTGTATCTGCCGGAGTCTGGTGCTTTTGCAATGAAAACAGAGATACATCTGGAAGCTGAGCCAGAGTGAGCAGAGGGAGAGGGGAGTTTATTTTCCAAATGAAGATGAATCAATTCACATTTGTATTCATTTCAGGTAGGGCTGTCAATTAATCCCAGTTAATGCATGTGATTAATGCAAAACATATTAACTAGATTAAAAAAATTGTTGTGATTAATCAGTTTTAATCGCACTGTTAAACAATATTAGAATATAAATTTACATTTATTATAAATATTTTGGATGTTTTTCTACATTTTAAAATATACTGATTTAAATTACAACACAGAATACAAAGTGTACAGTGGTTACTTTACATTATTATTTTTTATTACAAATATTTGCACTGTAATACGAAATAGCATTTTTCAATTCATCCATACAAGTCCACTCAGTCCTACTGCTTGTTCAGCCAACTTCCAAGACAAACAAGTTTGTTTACATTTATGCATGATAATGGTGCCCACTTCTTATTTATAATGTCATCTGAAAGTGAGAACAGGCATTCGCATGGCACTGTTGTAGCCGGTGTTGCAAGGTATTTATGCGCCAGACATGCTAAACATTTGTATGCTTCTTCATGCTTCAACTTCCAGGCTCTAAAGTTTTACTTTGTTTTGTTTTTGAGTACAGTTATATAAAAAAAATCTACATTTATAAGCTGCACTTTCACGATGAAGATATTGTACTACAGTACTTGTATGAGGTGAACTGAAAAATACTATTTCCTTGGTTTATCTTTTGTACAGTGCAAATATTTGTAATAAAAAGAATAATATAAAGTGAGCCATGTACACTGTATTCTGTGTTGTAATTGAAATCAATATATTTGACAATGTAGAAAAACATCCAAAATATTTGTAATAAATTTAAATTGGTATTCTATTATTGTTTAGCAGTATGATTAAACCTGTGATTAATCACGGCTATTTTTTTAATATCACAATTGTTTGCAATTTTTAAAAATAATTTGACAGCCCTAACGTAAAGACAACGAGTGGGTAAATCAACATCACAATGTGCTCATCAGTGATCCCTGTGAACAGTTGGTATTCTCAGCCTGATCGTAGCGAAACACAGTCTACACCCATGCTAGAGTGGCAAAAATCTCCCATTTCCTGGAGTTCAACTTTATTAACACAAAATAAATAACATGAGCTTCAGCCCAATCCTTCCCCCCTTTCTTGGCTATTGCTAGGGCTCTAGCTCCAGGACTGCTAAACCCCAGACCACAGATTCCTCTCGCTCTAAGAAACCACTCACACCTCACTTACATCCATAGAGGAGTTAAGAAGCATCTCCTACAGCATAGCTCAATTAGCATCTTCCTTGCAAACGAGACTGACAAAAAAGAACCCAGCCATCTTGCTGCAATCACATTTCCAGGGCGAACACAAAACCAGCACATATCAGAAACAATAGGTCATCCTGACCAGTTCTCTAACCTGTGCTTACTGTGATAGCTTCATGAGTTACATATACATACTCACAAGGATCCCTGAAGTCACTTTTTCACCAGCATTCTGCAGTGCAATATAAGCAATATAGTGCAGGGAAACTTATGTGATACTGATACTTGTGGGAGTCCTGGAAGTCATACAAATGTACTTTATCTTATTGCAGAACCATAAACACAATTTAATTCAGGAAGGTTCAACCTAACCTTGCAAATAGTGTCACTGAATAATATTAATTTCAGCTGATTTTGTCAGAGGTTGGAGTTCATTTTGAGAATTATTAAAAAATTAAATTTAGGGAATTCTGATGTCAATGGCATAGTATATTTTTGCAAATACTACAAAACAAAACAAAACAATCCCAGGGCTATTCATTCACATTTTAAATGAATTTGCTTTGGCTGGGATCCCAGCCCTTCTCTCCTCCTATATTTCTAACAAAGGAGCTTATGGGCAGGAGGGTTGTTTGTGGAAACACTGTAGTTTATATGAATGTTGCAGAAGTGATTTTGATTGCATAGTCATACATATTTACAGCGGAAACCTGATTCCAAGAGTTACATCCATCCAATCAAGGAACAGATAGAAATCACATGATCTAGAAAGCAGTTGTTTGTGAATAAGCAATGGACAAAGAATTATTCTGAATGACAAACATAGTCAAGAAAATAGTGATTTTCCTCATGGACAATTTGCAAACAACAACAACAACAACAAAAACCAGAAAACCCATTGAATACATTATTCACTCAATCACCTAGCTTCCTCCATCTGAGTTCTAATACAGCCCCATTATGATGGTATGTGAGTGCCTCCTAAACTTACGAAGTATACACAGAAAGATATATTTCTCTTTTTTCCAGCTAGGACTGAACTTTATTTTGCAGGTTTTGTTTGGTTTGGGATTTTTTAGTAGTGTTATTGTGGGAAGACTGGATTGAAGAAGTGGGTCTGCATTTTGCTCTGGGGATGCTGAGACTGATCTCTTTTGGGAACGAGTTCCATATTTGTGGGCCAGTTGCTGAGAAAGCTCTGTGGCCTGCACATACAAATCCCATACTTGAGGTTGACAGTTGTATTGTTCCAGCTATTCTGGGAGGTCATGATCACACAGAGTGAGGCAATTTCTCAGTTATCTTGGGCCAAACCTCTGGAAGATTTTGAGGATGAGGACCAAAACTCTGAATAATTTATAATGCATTTTGGGATGAATGGTGGTATAGAAATGGGAGAAATTATTACTGCCCTTAGATGGTGACAGGTTTCAGAGTGGTAGCCGTGTTAGTCTGTATCAGCAAAAGCAACGTGGAGTCCTTGTGGCACCTTAGAGACTAACAAATTTATTTGGGCATAAGCTTTTGTGGGCTACGCCCACTTCATCAGATGCATCTGATGAAGTGGGTTTAGCCTACAAAAGTTTATGCCCAAATAAATTTGTTAGTCTCTAAGGTGCCACAAGTACTACTCGTTCTTTTTACTGCCCTTAGTAGAGCAGATGATGCCTTCTGGAAAAATTAACATTCATTTTAGAGACAAGTTAGTTATTATTTTCAGATGAACTAGGGTTATTTGCATGAAAACAGGATCTTTGTTTCTTACCAGTTTATCTCTATCAGATGCTTATTACTCACCTGAGGTCATAATTCTCCATGAGAATTAATCATACCTATCTCTAGAGCTACTGATGTGGTATTTGGAAGATGAAGGAAAAAAACACATCTTAATTTAATTAACACTTGAAAGTGCACTGGAAGTATTACAAATGCCAGTGAGGACAAAGAAATCATAAAAGGGATCCAGAGGATAGAAATATGGACAGGAAATATCATGCAAGCTAATTTATCTGGTGAATAATCATTCAAATCTAAGATATTCAATTCAAGGGCGATACATGGAAAGCAGCAATGCTACAAAAGACATTGAGATGACCGTTGACAGCAAATTAGATGAGCTTACAATTAGATATAGTGGCAAAAAGTCAACGCAGTTTGAATGTGGGTTGAATATCACATGCATCATATGCTGGTCTTCTCTACATGGCACTTGTGAAACCAATTATAATATCATATTCAGTTCTGGAGATGGCAATACCAGAAAGAGGTCACTAGGTTGGCTCGGGTATAAGTTTAGAAACTACTGTGACACCCTGGCACCCCAATATTCACCGCTGTCATATAATTAGGATATGTTTTGTACAAAGTATGTCTTGTGAGGTATCATTCTAACAGTCTTGATCTGCTAGACAGTAATATCTCATTGGATTGTATGTGCTATCATTGTATGTGAAGTTATGAAGTTTGGCTATGTATGTGTTACTGAAACTTACTGTGAGGTTGAAAGCACCCACAAACAGCCTTTTAGGTACAACAGTAAAAAGGCCAAACAATGCTAATGGCTTATTGAGGAAATATACACAAGGATTATTGTACACAAGGGCCGGATGAGTTGCATCCGAGAGTGCTGAAGGAATTGGCAGCTGTGATTGCAGAGCCATTGGCCATTATCTTTGAAAACTCGTGGCGAACGGGGGAAGTCCCGGATGACTGGAAAAAGGCTAATGTAGTGCCAATCTTTAAAAAAGGGAAGAGGAGGATCCTGGGAACTACAGGCCAGTCAGCCTCACCTCAGTCCCTGGAAAAATCATGGAGCAGGTCCTCAAAGAATCAATCCTGAAGCACTTGCATGAGAGGAAAGTGATCAAGAACAGCCAGCATGGATTCACCAAGGGAAGGTCATGCCTGACTAATCTAATCGCCTTTTATGATGAGATTACTGGTTCTGTGGATGAAGGGAAAGCAGTGGATGTATTGTTTCTTGACTTTAGCAAAGCTTTTGACATGGTCTCCCACAGTATTCTTGTCAGCAAGTTAAGGAAGTATGGGCTGGATGAATGCACTATAAGGTGGGTAGAAAGCTGGCTAGATTGTCGGGCTCAACGGGTAGTGATCAATGGCTCCATGTCTAGTTGGCAGCCGGTGTCAAGTGGAGTGCCCCAGGGGTCGGTCCTGGGGCCGGTTTTGTTCAATATCTTCATAAATGATCTGGAGGATGGTGTAGATTGCACTCTCAGCAAATTTGCGGATGATACTAAACTGGGAGGAGTGGTAGATACGCTGGAGGGTAGGGATAGGATACAGAGGGACCTAGACAAATTGGAGGATTGGGCCAAAAGAAATCTGATGAGGTTCAATAAGGATAAGTGCAGGGTCCTGCACTTAGGATGGAAGAATCCAATGCACCGCTACAGACTAGGGGCCGAATGGCTAGGCAGCAGTTCTGCGGAAAAGGACCTAGGGGTGACAGTGGATGAGAAGCTGGATATGAGTCAGCAGTGTGCCCTTGTTGCCAAGAAGGCCAATGGCATTTTGGGAAGTATAAGTAGGGGCATAGCGAGCAGATCGAGGGACGTGAACGTTCCCCTCTATTCGACATTGGTGAGGCCTCATCTGGAGTACTGTGTCCAGTTTTGGGCCCCACACTACAAGAAGGATGTGGATAAATTGGAGAGAGTCCAGCGAAGGGCAACAAAAATGATTAGGGGTCCAGAATACATGACTTATGAGGAGAGGCTGAGGGAGCTGGGATTGTTTAGTCTGCAGAAGAGAAGAATGAGGGGGGATTTGCTAGCTGCTTTCAACTACCTGAAAGGGGGTTCCAAAGAGGATGGCTCTAGACTGTTCTCAATGGTAGCAGATGACAGAACGAGGAGTAATGGTCTCAAGTTGCAGTGGGGGAGGTTTAGATTGGATATTAGGAAAAACTTTTTCACTATGAGGGTGGTGAAACACTGGAATGTGTTACCTAGGGAGGTGGTAGAATCTCCTTCCTTAGAGGTTTTTAAGGTCAGGCTTGACAAAGCCCTGGCTGGGATGATTTAACTGGGAATTGGTCCTGCTTCGAGGAGGGGGTTGGACTAGATGACCTTGTGGGGTTCCTTCCAACCCTGATATTCTATGATTCTATGATTAACCCAGAGACTGTGTACTATAGAAACCTCTCAGAGATAGCACTACACAATGGGAATTGTTTGACCCAGGTCACAGCAAAAGAGCTTTCCAGCAAGTGGGAAGAAGATATAAAGGGGGGGAAATGACATCATGGGGGGACCTCAGTCCCCCTACAACAACACACCTGGAAACACCTGAGGAACAAGACTGAACTGGGGGAAGTGATTGTCCCAGGCTAGAGGGATTTCTACCCTGTGTATGAAAACCTGGAAAACCCAAGCTGCAGAGCCAAGGCAGTTTGTGCCATAAGAATCTGCCAGCCTGTTTATTGCTCACGGTGAGGATTTGCTAATTCACAACCTGCCTATCTAGTCTGTTACACTCAGTTTGTCGTTTTGTTTATTTACTAGGTAATCTGCTTTGATCTGTTTGCTATCACTTATAATCACTTAAAATCTACCCTTTTGTAGTTAATAAACTTATTTTTTATGTTTTAATCTAAACCAGTGAGCTTTGACTGGAATGCTTGGAGGAAATCTCTACTTGGTTACACAAGTGTGCATTGTTCTCTTCACATTGAGGAAGAGGCGGACCAGGTATTAAACCCGTATACTGGCCAGATTTGACCAGACCAGGGCAGTACTGCTCTGGGGTCCCAGGCTGGGAAGCTGGTGGTTAGAGTGCCTGTTTGTAACTGCAGCTGGGTGTGTCCCTACCTGTGTGAATGCTGGTGAAAGTGCAGGCTGGAGGGCTTTGCAGCTTGCCACAGCAGTACAGTGTGAGAGGGAGCCCAGGCTGGTGGGTCAGAGGGCTCAGTAGAACCCCAGTTCCAGGTGGCACCCTGGGGTGGGGGGGGGACCCATCACAACTACATCACTTAAAAGCTGGGAATCCTCCTCTATCTCATTCACTCCTCAAATCCAGACTATGACCAAATCTTGCTATGCAGTGGTATCTGTTGTCTGCCATTGAGGTGTCGGAGTGTCTACCATATGGTTCACTGCTGGGTGGCGCTCTCATCCCCAGCCAGAAAGAGGATATGTAGCAGTAGTTATTGGTTTGTCTGTTGGACTGTTTTGTTGTTATTGCTGAGGGAAAGCTAAAGCAAGGAGATGGATGTTTGGGACATTGACCTGAAAGCAGTGAGATTCCCGGTAATTCGGGATTCTTCAGTCTCATACCCACAGGGCAGCCACCAAGAAAGCTCTGTCTCTAGTTCTCATCAGACTTACTCTGACTGTGGGCAGTTCCATTGTTCTTGACGAGTGTAGCTGCCATGGAAGATACTACAGTGATGAGGAAGGTAGAGAACCTATGTAGAGTCAAAGACCCTATTTTGTCCTTTGCTATAGTTTCATCTTATTACTTCAAGTTATGGCCCCTTGGACCATTCTAGAAAATTCTTACTCCTCCATATTAATAACACCCTCCAAATACCAGCAGACAATCATCACATCCCCAGCTTCTGTCAGCATTTTTATTGGGAAATTCAGCAGTGGTTACTTTGTCATCACAGGCTTGATTAATGTTTGGACAGCACTTCGAGATCCTTGGATTGAAGTCCCTATAGAAATGCAAAGCGTGATTGTCCTTCGTGGTCCGTACCTTATAATGTGTCCAAGTACTATACTCCCCCCTGTCTCTTCTGCACCCTCTGATGATGCCATCATGAAATAGTCCCTTTTGACCAATAAAAACGGTCTGCTGCGGAATGTCATCATAAAGGAGGGAGGGGAGTAAGGTACAAAGTCATTAGCATTGCAGTTATAAAGGTCACGATGAATAGCCCTAGGAAACTGATGTACAACATTATGTCAAGATGGATTATAATATATAGTAGCTGCTGGTACTGCCGTTATTGCTTATAAGGACACTGTCTAATTTTGTTAATGTTCTTGTCTTTCAAGTTTGTTTAATGTTGAAGTCCTCTTTAAAATTAACATTAAAGAAACCCACAAAAGAAAAGTCACATGCACACACAGAATAAAACCTGACAGTACATTATGCATGGAGTGTCAGCTCTTAGTTATTAATTTCCTGGCTTTTTGTCAGTTGAAATCAATCCTTCAGATTATTTAAACATGTAGGATTTGTGTGTGTGTGTGTGTGTGTCGTGCTGATGTAAATGGGGTGTAGGCTGTAAAACAACATGTTCCTTAGAGCAGCGATAAATAAGTCCAGGCAGATCCGCTTTGAAATAAGAGCACCAAAATGGATGATTTCCCAAGATGTCAGAGATAAGCAGCTGTTAAAGTGCACTTAGCATTCACATGCTGACCACTATCCCGTCCCTCTGTTGTTAAATTAATACGGTAGTGGTCGTTAGTACAAAAGGCTTTGTGGAACAGGGGATGCACATGTCGGCGTATTTCTAACTAAGTGGCCTTAGAGAAGCCAATGTTTGCTTCTCTGCTTTTGTCCTCTGTCTTAGATGGAGGAGGTGGAAGCTAAACAACTCTGTCCAATTTTTAAACCCAATGGGTGCTCACTTTTCCAGCCACGTAGGCTCCCCTGACACAGAAGTTGACTTTTAGTTAGTAAAATGAGGTACCAAGAGGCTAAGGGACAGGCCTATGGTCACAAGATAAATGAGAGGCAGAGCTGAAATAGAATTCAGGTCTCCTTGTACAGGGAGATGTTTGCAAACCAGTAAAGTGCCTGAAACCACTGTGGCTTATTGCTAAAAGCAGCCAAGTCAGCAGGCCATAAAGTGCCATGTAGCAAACTCAACCTTGACCAAGGCAGGAGGGGAGGGGGTTTTGGGTGCCACAGAAAGGGCAGCTTGACCCTGCGTCCTTCCTGATAAGAATTGTGTTGAAGTTGCTGATACATACATTTTAGAAGAGCAGGATGTGCCCCAGGAATGTCTATTGGGGCCTCAAGGCTGCAAACTCTGGAAAAACCCACACCTGGTTAATAAAAAATCAGAAGGATTTGATACAGCAATAAACAGCGTCTTGCTTGACCATTGGAATTGCTTGCTTAACAAGTTTTCTTTAAGGGACATGCCATTCTATTACTAAATGTAATGTATAAATAAGGGGGAAAAGTTTGAAGTAGGGGGACTCTTCAGGACTGGACTCTCCCTCTCGATGCATCTTGTGTTCCCCACCGGCAGACAGGCTGCCATTGTGCCACTCAAGAGCCACGCTCAGCTTTGGTAATTATCAAGGGTTGGGGGTGTTTCACTAACCTGTTGCTGACATGTGTATAAATGCTTGAGACTAAGTAAAGTTTAGCTTTAAGTGAAAGCACTCTTGTGTTGTCCTGTTTGTGCCAGCTATCTATCGGTCGGACGGCCGTATCTCCCCTGATTTATTTCCTGACACCACCCCTCACAGAGTAAAAGTCACCAAGAGCTTTGGGTTGAAAGAACCCCGGGTAACATCCTGACTCCCGGTATCACTGTCTGACCTCTAGTGGAAGCTTCTTAAAGACACCAGAGGATGTAGAATAAGAACCAAGAACAGACATTTGAGTCATGCATCAGTGATCTATGTCATTAGAAGATATAGGCATTATAATCCAGAGCCTCAATTTGTAATAATTATAAGGCCCACATAACAAGAGAGTAGAGCAAACTCCTGCATTAAACCATTGAGTTAAGTGACAATAGTGCCTGAGAAAGGAGTTAACAGTTGTGTTCTAGTCTTTCTCTCTCTTGGTCTCCTCTTCAGACAGGGCAGTAGGTTAACTATCTTTCTGATTAATGGACGGAATGGCCAGCACCGAGGCTCTACCAAGAGAAATCTGCAAAGGACCATCTGTGTAGATCAGTGATCTTCCATTTATCATGGCTGTATCCGCCTTACCGCAGATGGGCACCCTACACGACATGAGAGTTCTGCCATCTGGCAAGGTGGCACTGTGGCCGCAATCCATGCAGCCCGCCAAGAAAGTGACCTTGAATTTGGTCCAGGGATGACAGAAGTCATGGCGGATGCTGGAGGAGCAGAGCACCTGGTGCTGTGCTACGTTCCAGTTCCCCATATATTCCATCTCGGAGAAGGCAGATGTGTACTGCACCTGAGCCACTGCAAGCACATTAGTCCAAAAAAGCGAGCAAGTGTTTCAAGCAGGACTGGGGCGTTTAACAATTCTAATTCCTGTCCCTTTGTGGGGGCACATGTTCTTTGATCATATCTAGATCCTTAGGGTCCTGGCAATTTTAGTCATAGGGCTAAATAACACAAAGTGACTTAGGTACCTAACTGCTACTTTAAGAGCCTAAGTCCAAAATTTAGGTACCACTGACATTCACAAAACTCCCGCTCAGATGCCCCCTAGGCTTGTAGGTGCCTGAAATCTCTACATGCCTAAATGTTTGTTGTTAAAGTCCCAGGCACATAAATTTCAGCAGCTGGGCCTGTAAGTACTGACACACTCAGCAATTTGGGATTCACAAGCTAGGCATTCCCCTGCCTAGCTTGCCTTGGGGGCCTGATCCAGTAGACATGCTCTGAGCACGCCGAAACCAACATGACATGGCAGGAGGAGGTGACGGTGCCGCTTTAGAACCGCAAGCCCAGTGGCTAGGGCATTCATCTTGGTTATACAAGACCTGGATTAAATCCCCCCACTTGATGTGAAGAAGGGATGTGGGAAATTCTGGAGCAGGCCATTTTCACACTCTCTCTGGCACAATGAATATAGAAGACTTGGGGGTCTCTTCCTAGGTTAGCTACTGACCTGCTGTGTGACCTTGGATAAGTTTTCCCTCCCACCTGGGAGGCTCAGGTTTCAATCCCCCTGGTGTGCAGAGTAAGTCCAGATTCCAGATAGGGGAATGTCATAAACTGCTTTCATCTGCCTTCGTGTTTGGCCTTCAGTGGAAAGACTCAACACCTTCCAGCCATTCAAGAAGGAACCCTAACTCTGAAAGCTGAATTCCAACCCCAATGCCAGCTCCAAACATTTCATCCCAGCAGAAGAGTCAGTATTAATGGCTAGACTTGTTTAATTGATTTTACTGTGAGAAGCCAGTTGGAGTTCAGATGGAATGGGAGGATTATTAAAACATGGATTAAATGCTTCAGTGATCCACAATGGATTTGGAGTTTACGCTTTTATCAGTTCCAAGGTGTTTCATTTCACAAGTGCCATTATAAAGAAATAATTAGTGTACACCAGCCCTAAATTCACACGGTGAGTTACAAGCCACAGGAAAATAACTTAGAAAATTTTCTGATCTTGTGTTCCTTCTGCTAGTCTTATATTTGACTTTCCTTCATTTGACCAGTCTTGGATTTTTTTATTTCATCCTCAATCTGTCCTTTTCATTACATGGATCAATTAGTTGCTCTCAGTGTGTGGTCTGTTATTTCCCTCCCAACTGTTAAAGGGTAAATATTACACCTTCCTAAAGAATTATTCAGATAAAGAATAACTCCCAGGCTTCACTTTATAGCTAGAATCCACAGCCCTTATTACCCTAGCTCCCTATGGTCATCATTTACTTTACCATAAATTAATAGACCATATGCCATGATTTTAGTTTTCAAGTGAATTTAGCATTGCTGAAAGGTATTGAATTGACCATGTCACACTTTGTCCATAGAAAACAGAGAAAAAAGGCAAAAGCAGTGCAAGCATCCCTCATAATATCGCACTGATAGTCTTCAACACGACTTGGAGGGAGCACCCAAAATAAGACCTCACGTATGTATTTGTATACTGTTAGTGCCTACAAAGAGGGATCCTGTTTTACCAGGTGCTGGACAAATACATAAGAACTAGTATCTGCCCCAAAGAACTTACACTGAAAATAGCCAAGATAGAGAAAGGGTGGGAGAGGAAACAGGGAGGTGAAGTCACTTATCCAAGGTCACACAGCAGGTTAATAGCTAACCTAGGAAGAGACCCCAAGTCTTCTGGCTCCTAGTCCAGTATCCTATCCATTTGATCACACTCTTTTTCTTACAATCTTTGTAATGCATTATGTGCATCTAATACTCCCAAGATAACTAATTGATAATGTTAAGAAACATCAGTGACTACTAATAGGAATACAGTATCTGCTCCAGTTGTATAAAGCAGAAATCCACTGAGTATCTACCTGATTTTGTACTCACTGTGCCCAGAATACTAATGACCTGATATAAATATAAGTTCTTAACTGCAGGGATGGCTCTGTTTGACTTGCTTGCTAACTGATGAGTTGATAATCTGCATTGTGACAACTCTCCTCAGGATTTGATTGCCTTTACAGAAATAATCACAAAATCGCAGGACCTATAGCTGAAAGTCTGTAAAGACATTCTACCATAGCAACAGAGGTGTCCTACCTCCTTTATGAAGTCTGAACTTACTTATTATATGCACTGAGGATACAATCATGTCTTGCAAGAAACTGACTTGGTGCTGGTCTATGTAATACAACACCACTGGATGCCGTGCTCCCCCACATTTGTAAATGCACTGGTAAATCGTGCACAATTTTGGGGGCAGAAGGGTAAAGGGAGCCTTTGCCATGTTGCTGCTGAAATTCAGCTGCCAGGATGACAGGTGACAATCCAAGCCATTGTCTCACCAATATTTGGTTACCAGTTCTCAAATATTAACCTTAGCAGTGCATCAAAACTCATGGCATTAGCACAGTATTAGTGATAGGAAGTAATTCATATTTTTTTAAAAAAGGAATTAAAAGAAGCATTCAGTCATGCTGCACAAGCACTATTACAGAATAACCAAATATTCTTGTAATTTATAACTTCCTCTTTCCCCTCCGTTGACTAAACTAAGTTAAAACCCACCATGCTTCATGACACTAGTAGACCAAACTGGACCAGAGTGCTTTGCAATTGGACTACTGATTAAACTGAATCAGCATGTCTTTGGCTTAGCTGCAAAGATAAAGTGGAAAAATACAGTCTGTGAAACCATAGCACTGCTGTAGCAATGTCAGCTACCATACCTGAAACAGAGCTATCTCAAATCTGTAAACCTGAGCTCTCACAAACAGAACAATTAACCAGGAATGTAAATTGTTTTCTTCGTTTGTCTGGATAGAATGTAATGGGAAATCAGTTCTTACAAATAAAAGGTAAACAGGTATTGATTAAAATATGGGAATTGGTTAATGTTGCAACATAAGCATAGATGAAAAAGGGATGTGTGCATTTGTGGTCCTAATCACTAGCTGGGAACAAACTGTCAGCCATTCCCAGCTTAGTTTCTGTCTCTTTCTTCAGTGCTCTGTTTATTGTCTTCACAAACAATGACAGAAAAATGTGCAAAAAGTAATATAAACAACAATCTTGGTAAGGGATCAGACTGGGCCCTCTGGCAGCTACTGAGCAGAGCCTTCCCCAATCCAGGAGGAAATCCACAAGGCCCACCGGCCTTCAGCCTCCTGCTCTTACAGTAGTGAATGCTTCCTACTATCTTCTGAGCCCCAGCTGCTGGGTTCTTCTTTATATTAGCCTTATCCAGATGTCAGCACGGGCCAATCACGAAGTGCTGTTAACTGTCAGCTGATTCCGAGCACCTGCCTATTGGGCTTCTCTCTGCAGCAGGGTCGGTTGCTCCTTGTCCACCCCACCTCAAGGCCATTAAAGGGGCAGATCTCCCTGTTACACGCCTTCCCTCTGAGTGATGTTGGGGACACACTCTTTGTTCACCAAACTCCCCCTTCCTGTGGGAAAAAAAATCCATGTTCACAAGGGTGGCTCCAGACCTGTGGTGGACTGTGAAGACATGTCAATCTGGGGTTCGTCTCCTACATAGCATGCAGTCACTGCAGCAGGGCATAGTTGATGATGAGGGTGAAGGGTGCTCCAAGGAAATAGTACCTCAGGGCCACAAAGAACCACATTATTGTCAGGCACGCTTTTTTGATCACCACATAGTTTTGTTCACAGGGCAGGAGCTTTCCTCTCAAATACAATACGGGGTGTACCCTATCCTCAAGCTTCTGGGAGAGGCCAGCCCCCAGCTGTCTGAATTAAGGTATGTCATGGGTCAGTTTTAACACCTGATTCTGGTGTGGCCCGATGACTAGGAGCTGGGCTCTATAGGCTCCATCTGTTTGTCTCAGGTTACTCTCATCAAGAGATCCCACTCTACTTCAAAATGGGTTTATTGGTAGTCCTGAACAGTTGGCCATATAATGGGCTGAACACTGGATCCTCCCTCTGAGTCTGAATAAAGTCAGGCTCCCCGGGTCCAAAGCCAGCATGTCTTCCCCTGGGGTTGGGTTAGGACCAGTCAGCTCTGGTGGATGGGTCCTGGGGAAGTCTAAATTGTACTGAACCCCGATGCCATTTCTCCATGAACCAGTTGAGCCCCAAGGGCTTCCCTTCTGGCACAACGCCATTCCCAGCATGACTTGGGCCTTGGACCAAACAGCTCAGGGTCAGAAAAGGGAAGATCTTCCTCTAGTTTATATTCCCCCTGGGTGTCAAGAGCGGGTTCTGGTCCCACCTTACATGCTGCCCTCAAAAGTCTGGGTGCAGGGCCCCAACCTTAGCCTAAAACCACAAGGTAGGAGAGATGTCGTGCTACCACCATCATCTATCTTGGCCCTCTGTGGTCAATTTAACATTGGTTGTGAGGTAGGGCTGGATATCTCCATGAATGCAGCCCATGTACACCCAATCTGCACCCTGTGGAACCCCTGGAACTACAATTGCTCCTGTACAAATGTCTGTCCTGGGCCGGAATCCCCTAGGCCCAGCGCTGTGGTGCTGTCTATTGTGACTGGGACAACATACCCCTTTGCGCCGAGGGGCTCCCCTGGGGCTTCTGAGGCACAGGCCTTGGCATAGTCACACTGCATTTGGGAACAATCTTTGTACCTGTGGCCTTCATGGCCACATGTAAAGCAAATTAGATGACCCCTCTTCCTTTCCATCAGGGACCCCTCCACTGCTGGCCCTTCACCCATGATCCCCAGTACACTACTCGGGATTGGCCCAGGGGCTAACCCCTTTGATCTATACTAATGTACAAGTGAATTGTCCTGGGGCTTCAGCATGAGCTGGCACCTGGTCTGCCAGCATCATAATAATGTAGTTTAAAATAGGTATTTAGAAGTTGGAGAATATTTCCAAGAATATGTCAATGCTTTTAGCTAGGTTGATTTTTGAAATTAAACAATCTGATCATCTTTCATACTGGAGAGCTGGTTTGGGAATTGTGAATGTTCATTCCTCCCAGGAGTAAGAAACTTTGGCCCAAACTACCAAGAAGTTTGGAAGGACTACATCCAGGTCTGGAGCATTCATCTGATTTTGTCTAAGGCCTGGGCTACACTGGGGGAGTGGGCGGGTTCGAACCAAGAGACGCAACTTCAGCTACACTATTTGCGTAGCTGAAGTCGAAGTATCTTAGTTCGACTTACCTGGCTGTCCTCATGGCGGCAAGTTGACTGCGGCGACTCCCCCGTCGACTCCGCGTACTCCTCCTGCTGAGGTGGAGTACAGGCGTCTGTTTGGGGATCGATTTATCACGTCTAGATGAGATGCGATAAATTGATCCCCGACAGATCGATCACTACCCACCTATCCGGGGACATTGACTCTGCATCAGGTGAGATTAGATCACTGTCATCTATGCTCCCCCCTAAACCTTGAGGACATGGGCAGATAAAGACCCAGAACCAGTGGCCACCCCTTTTCAGAACACCCTCCCACTTCTAAAGACCAACTTGTTTATCTAGCTGCCACCCCAGAATCCTTAGAATCCCAAAGCACCTCATGGACTTGAGGAAAGTTACAACTCTGGGCTTACACCTGCCTATTAGGCACAGAGTGGCACATACAGGGTGTGGTACAAAGCAGTGTCTCCACATCTGGGGCCTCTAGGAGACATTCTGCCTGAGGTCATCACAATGGCTGCTTGGACACTGTAGAAATGTATCTGCTGCTATGCCCCTTGAAGAGCAGCAACATATACTGCCATCTGAGGATGGCCACCTCTCCTTGCTGGTGTGACAACAAAATGTGCCCTGCCTCACAATGTTCCTGTGTGCCACTTCAGCTGCTTGCAGGGGAAACCATGGTTGCATGTTCTGAGAGACAGGTGACAGATACCATAAAATGCCCCACAGGTACAGAGTGGGTGCAGATTCTAAGAAGTATGGATACCCCTCACAATCTGCCCATTTTCATCCAGGGTCCAAAACAGGGTGTGTTCTAAGAATGTGGGAAAGCCCTCAGAACCCTTATCCAGGGAACATTTTGAGGAGTGTTTGGGGGAGGGGAATTAACTCTCATTTTTTTTCCAGATCTCATAAAAGATTCTGAGTTGAAATGAAGTTTCATAGAGTTTACGATTTGAAGTGACCATCAGATCATCTAGTCTGACCTCCGGTATAACACAAGCCATTAATTTTCACCCCGATACACCAATAGTAAACCTAAATCCTGGCTAAGGATTTGAGTTGGGTCTTATAACAAATTGCTGCACTTCTACATTTAGCAATCTCAAATTGCCTCCCATTTAGCAATCTCAAAATTGCCTCCTATTTAGGAATCTCAAATTGCTTCACAAATATTCCTAAATTAAACCTTTCAGTCCCTCTGTGGCATAGATCATTATCCCCATTCTATAGATGGGGAAATGGAGGCACAGGGAAAATAAGGGATTTGCCCCATCACAGAGGGTGATAGAGATGTGAATGGAACATAGGCGTCCTTATTTCCAGTCCTGTTCCTTAACCATTTGACCCATTCCTCTCTAAGTTTGGGGAACATTCTTGCTTTGGTCTGGTGGGGGTGGAGGTGTTGGCTGGTCTCCATTTTGGCAGATGGCAAAGCAAACAGAGTTTATTGGCTTCAATTACTTTTGTTTTTTCACTCCAACTGTTGTGAAAACCATTTCACACAGAGTCCCTTTTGCCATTTCATCCATGCTGATTGGTCACATCCCCTCCAGACACCGAATGGCGCCCAATACATTTCAATGGGGTTGTTTCCCACAAAATGTCACCATTGCTTTCAGATGCTAGCACCTCTAATATTGAAAGGGACATTGACAAACTGCCTGATTTGCTGTGTGTCAGATTGAAAACTAATTTGCTTTCCAGGTTAGTTCATTTACAGTGGGGCATGCAACTTGTTAGCATCCCTTTAGGGTCACCTCATTTTCTTGTTCACCCAAACACCTAGACAGTCAGAACCTCATTCCTCCCTTTGATGACTACAGAGGGAGTTGAGGGCTGTCAGCACCTCATAGGATCAGGATATTTACAAGGACTATTCATTTCCCTCCTTTTCCCCTCATGTTAAACATTTGGAAAGTATCCCAAAAAGCAGAGCCCATTGGGTGTCTTGTTCTGAGTGTGGGTCTGAAAGACCTTGACAAAAGATTGTTGGCAGAAATGAATTTCAATCCTGCAAAGATTTCCAGTGGAACACTCCATAGTTAGATGGTACTTCCCATGTGAGGTGCCTCTCCCAGTGAACACCATGTTTCTATACATGGGTGCACTAGCAAACCACAGCTTTCTATGCCCAGATCTGGTCATTACATGCACAACATGGCATGTCGATGCAGCCTGGTCGCTTTGGTCAGCAGCTCATGCCAATGGAACTACTGTGGCAGAAATAATTCAGAGATTGCACACAATGTTTGATATTAGCAAACAGATAACAGGGAAAAAAGCACAGACCTGATTCTCTTCTCAAGTATTCTGGTGTAAATCAGGAGTGATTCCACTGAAGATAATGACACTGACTGGTTTAAAAGCAGCACATGGGATTGATTCTGTAAAGTGCTAAGTGCCTCCTGAGAAGAAATGAGCATTCTTTACTCCCATTCATTTTCAGTGGGAGTTGAACACACTCAGCACCTCTCAATAGGTGCTCAGCACCTTTTAGGATCAGACCCAAAGGGAAAAGAAATATCTTTCAAGGTCTGAGAGTAACCCAGGAAAGGACAGTGTGGCTGATCAAGCTACTAGAGGGGAAGAAAGAGTGGGCTACATTTAACTCCTGATTTCGAGGTCCTCGGATGCCAGGTGATGTAAGGTGCTATAGAAAGTATTATTAGGCCAAATCCAAAAGATGTTTTGAGCAACTGCAGCTCACACGTCTTAACAACTCTCAGGAGCTGGCCCTTAGTAATTACCTGATTTGCATGTACAAGTGTCCATTTGTGAGCATGCATGCAGGTTTTTGTTTTTAATGACAGCACAGGTTGTGTGTGATATTTAGATGTGTTAAAGGTGTTTCAGGTGAGAATGAAATGGATGAATAACCCAGCTAGGACAGATGTGTTGAGGGGAGAGGGATTGAATTATGTAATTCCTATTAAGAATCAGTGTGAGTTACTGGGCTAAATTCCTGCTGAGGATTCTGAAACTACCATTTCATGACAAAAAAACAGCCTAACCAGTGAACAGCTGCCAGTTTGTGGTGTTTTGGCTCCTGCATTTGGCTTGGAGAAAGGAACAGCTGGAGCAAAGCAAAAGGAAAAACCCCAAAGAACTCCCCTCCTATCTTTGCTCAGGGGCTTTGAGCTTTACTTAACTTCATCAAACTCTTATTAAAATCAAACTCCTCTAAGGGGGCTTTTTTTTCTTCACTCTTTTTGTTCACACTGCATTGATCCCGTGGAACATCTTTCCTGGAAAGATCAGTGGAGACTGAGATTCCCTGGATACCTCTCAAAACGGTTCCTTACCATTCAGCAGGAATTAAGCTCTAGGAAAACCATGGCAAAGATTCTGCCAGTGGGATAAATACATCTTTTCTTTCTTTCTTTTTTTTTTTTTTTGTACATGTGGACAAGATCATTTAAAGGTAAGGCCATACTTTTTCTTGCAGTACACTTCATTTGTGGACTGCATAGGAACACTGGATTAAGATAAACTGATCTGGCAGTGACCAGCATCTAATGGTCTGGAGGAAGGCAAAACCCTCCAAATGCTTCTCTTGATGAGTTCTGTGATGCTGAGCATTCAGCAGGAGAATTCCTTCCTGGCCAGTACAGTGGTCAGCTCATGCCTTGGAGCCTGAGATTTGATTACCTTTCTTGCTATATTCACTTGCATAGCTATGTCTTACTGGTCATAATAAAATAATCTTTTATGTATAGTCACAGTATCTCTCTCAGTGACCTCATGAATCCCAGAGGATGATATGTACCATTTATTCATGCTTCATTGGTTTTAAATTGAGGGCACACACAAAAAGATCACACACAACATGTGTGTTTCTTTATTACAACTGCAAAACAAGGACCTGCACACATAGATGGCCATTTACAGGAACCACTAGTGATTTTCCCATGGAATCTTAGAGACTGCATGGGCAAAAAAATCCATGCAATTGCACGTGTACATTCCATGTGCAATTACCACACTTAGTTTCCACAAAAACGTTTATTTTTCAGAGTACAGTAACTTCACTGAGCATCCCTGTTGCCCATGTATTGTGGCACAACAGGTAAAAAAGGGTCCAACTGGTTTTCACGATAGCCTTCATAGGTTTGAAATTCCTCATTCAATTCCCTCTATTTCTTCTAATGAGGCTGAATATAAGCCTCATTGTTGCAGTGTCTCATTAGATGCAGAGCAAACACTGGTTATTCCCCCATCCTCCTGCAATCCATCATTTTGCCTACTTCTTCAGGAAAAAATAATAAGACAGCTTGAAAATAGTCTGGCCTCCTGAACTAGCTCAGACTGCAGGTGCTGGGGGATCTGTGCATTCTCCCAGCTTTCATCGCCCCCTGTCTGGAGGTGGCTTGCTCTCCAGATGGGATTAATATGGGGTATCAGGGTAGGAAACAAACCCTTAACCTTTCCTGGGTGACACTTGCTCTGTAGATGCTTCGTGTCTGACTGTGTCATCATGATGCTAATGTGATATATCATGACCTTTAATAAAGAGCTTCACAATAATCCTGCACCTGCTCTGAATTCAAATAAGGAAAGACCATTTTGACTTTATAGCACTTGATTTAAAAGAAAATACCCTGACGATAGAAATAGTACACTCCAGCTGTTCATTCAGAGAAACATAGAGCTGCTAAGCAGAGGACTATAACTCCCACCAGTACTTCCTCCTGGCCAGGTAGGGGGAGGGTCCCGAAGCAGGGAGTAGCCGGCTCGGTTGGGAAGCTCAGATCCAGAAGCTGCAGAGATAATGGATGCTCAGAGGAACCCCCCTAACAAGTGTATGCAGAGCAGCCTGTGGAAGAGGCTGTGGGTGCCAGACGCTACAGCTGGATGCAGGTGTATATGTGGCTTATAGGGGAGCAACAGCAGCTGGGCAAAGAGCCGAGGCAGAGGGGCCCCAGTGAAAGACATGAACTGAACCTGGCTTGGAAACCTGCAAGCTCCTGTTTGCTGGAATAGAGATTGGAGAGGGCACCCCAAGCACTAGGCCTGAAGAGCCCTTTACTCTTGATTGGGCTGTCCCAGGGACCCAAACAAGAACCGCTTTTGCTCACTTTGAACTGTACCTGTTTAAGCCTCTGTACCTAGGGTATCTGCAACCTTTCCCTTTCCTGCCAGCCCAAGTAAAATACGCTTTCCCCTAGCCATGTGTCTGAGAGGTTATTGGGATCCACCAGGGCTACCACACTCCTGCGTGCATGATGTAATTACTGGGGTTTCCCAGTGCTTACCTCCAAGTCATGGTGCACCTGGCACACTCCTGGAACTTTAGGGTATGTAAACACAGCAAAGAACAAGCCACAGCTGGCCTATGCTAGTGGACTTGGGCTCGGGCTGCGGGGCTGTTTAATTGCGGTGTAGACTTCAGGGCTCGGGCTGGAGCCTCCGGGACTTTCCCATCCTGCAAGGTCTGACAAGCCCAGGTTCCAGCCCAATCCTAGATGTCTACACAGCAGTGAAACAGCCCCACAGCGCGAGTTGACTGGCTCAAGCCAGCTATGCGTTTTTCTCGATGTGTAGACATACCCTGAGGGTTTAGTGTACTCTAGCACTGAGCAGCTCCAATAATTACATTACACATGCAAAACAATGGATGTGAATCTATCTATATATGAGAGGGAGTACACATGGTGTAGTCTATATATTCCTTATATGGTAGAGAAAAAAGTATTTGAGGCATGTGTTAGAGAATTTTTTAAAAGGGTTATATAACTATTTATTGTATCCCTCTGCCTGTAAAGCCACTTACCACGGTTACAATTTCAAAATCTACTGACTTTAGCAGGACGTTGGGTGCTCAGCACTTCTGGGAATCAGACCACTTATATTTATGCTCATTCTCCCCTCAGAAAACTGTACCTGTCCCTTTTGTGTTATAGGGTATATTATTTAGCCATTAAGTATCTGTGTGTTGTGTGGAGTTCCAAGCAGGGTATGGTCCCTGGCAAACAAGAGACACAAGGCAGGAACTCAAGCTGTGTGAAAGCCAGTTTGCTTGTGTCTATAGTTTGCAGTGGTTTTCTAAAAAAATACATCCTCTTTGAGGCAGACTACAGTTCTATATAGCATGAGATTTGCAACTTCACTCAGCTTCTAGAAACGTCTCATCTGATTGACATGCCTGTTTTTTCTCCTACTGTCTTTGGCTACTTCTGCATTACAATCTCAGGGTGTGATTCCCAGCTCATGTAGACATAGCTAGCACATACCTAAAATTACTAGTGTATCTGTGGTAGCATGGGCAGCAGCAAGCGGCAAAATGGGTTAGTCACCCCGAGTTATGTACTCATAGAGTCTGGATGGGTTTATACTCAGGGCAGCTAGCCCATACTGCCATGCACTGCTGCTTGTGATACTGGATTGGAATTTCTTAGGCAGAAATTTTGAGAGTTGCAGAGCACCTATACCTCCCACTAAAGTGAAGGAGTAGTAGATGTTCAGCATTGTTCCAAATGTGGCCCTCTAATAATTTTTTTCAGCACATGTACATCAAGGTGACATCAAGGTAGTCAGTCTTTCAGTGGTCAGTTCCTTTGTCTCTGCCCCATGCCACCAAAAAGCATCTTCACTCCACAACCCCTTACGGAGAAGTCCTACAAAACTGAATATAGAAACAATCATTTTTAGATTGCTTCAGCCAACCTCTAGAATATAATAGAATTATCCCTGGTGTAGAAGTCTATGGGTGGTTCAAAAATGTATAGAAAGGATCCCATACCTCATTGTAGGCTATAGGATTTTGGAGTAATTTCTGTAGAACACTGAGAGTTCATCCCCAGTGCACTCTGTAGGCATGTTCCATAAAGGATCACATACCATTTAGTGCACACTGCTGGGAAATCAGTGCTTGGTTTATGTAACACAAGCAGTTGTTTCATTAACTTGGAAAGATATTAAATGTAGATATTCCTTCCATTTTGCCTGCAACCCTTTCTCTGTCCCACCTCAGTTTCTTTTGCATTGGGGGTATAGTAAAAGCTATTCAAGCTGTAGAAGAGAGCTCCTTTGCCAGTAATAGTGAGAGTATTTGTGTCAATGTAGCCAGGATGTGTAGATTCACAAGACGCAAAGTACAGAAAAACTCATATTATTTAGGCAGAATTGTATGTTGATAGAATCCCTTAAAAAGAAGTAAAACACAGAATCTGCATTAGAACTGGTCAGAAAATGGAATTTCCATCCTGAGGGAAATTCTAACATTTCAAAACTTGTTTTAATCCTGATTCAGGATGAAAAGTCAAAATGGTGAATTTTTTTTATGAAATGGAAATTCTGTACGATTTCATTTTGTAAAGGTCCAAATGACTTCTCAAAACATTTATGCTGATAATGTTGAAATGTTATAATCTGTATAAATATAAAATATGTAATATATAATATTAAACATTTCATAATGTATAACTTAAAAAAAATAAAATGAGAAAAAAACAAAATGAAATATTCCATTTTGATTTCAAATTGTTTCAAAAAGTTTGTCTGTCAAAACCAACAGGTTCCTGCAAAATATTGTGATTTTGACAAAATAGCATTTTCCTCCAGAACAACGATATGGAGGAAAATGTTGACCAGCTTTAGTCTGCAGTTTCAGTTCCGTCACAGAAAGAACATGACAGGTGATCTAGAGCCATTCTGCTTGTATATACTGCAAGGTGTCCTCTGCCACACACAAAAAGAAAAATAAAGGCTTTTAACCAACATGTGGTCTGCATGTTGAAGCTGGATATAAAGACCAGAAATTACCTCCAGGATTGTTGTGCATGGTGACTCTTCCATCTTAAGCTAGACTGTCCTGCCATTAAAGCAGGATCAGAACCATGGAAGGGGTGCAAGCAGACTTCTGGAAAAGCATGCTACATTTGTGTGGACAAATTAAAGGATATGTAACCAGCTGTCTTGATACTGAAAGTCACATTTAGAGAAGGATGATTCAGTGGGTGCTACCCTGGGACTTGGAAGACCTGCATTTAATTGCCTGCTCCTCCACAGACTTCCTGTGTGACACTGGGCAAGTCACCTAGTCTCTCTGTGCTCAATTCTCTATCTGTAAAATGGGAACAGTGCTTCCCTCCCTTGCAGGGGTGTTATGAGGATAAATACATTAAAGACTGTGAGATACTCAGATTCTATGCAAATGGGGGCCACATAAGTAACTTGGATGGATAGATTTACAGTGTACAAGGAACACTAAATTCTATATGCCACAAGGCCAAAATGATTCACTCTAGCTGCAGAGGTAAGTTAGAACATGAAGGAATTGTTCATTCCAGCTATGGTGGACAATCTTCTTGGCCTCCTGGTGTATAGAACTTGGTATGCCTTGTATCTTATCTATCTATCCTTCATTCTTCATCACGGTATCGGAACACCTTAATTATTAGATGTGTTTTATATGTACAGTTTTATGCATCCAATTTTTTTGGATTAATGATCGAGGGAAAGCTAAGGTAAAGAGGTAGGTCTCAGTCTCTGACACAGAGGAGGTGAAATTCAGGATAATTCTGATCTCCTTGGTGTATTCTCTAGACATAAATCAGCCACTAGGAAAGCTCTGTCTCCCGCTCTTGTGAGTCTTATTATTCTTGGACAGCTCTATTGTTCCTGAGGAGCACATCTGTCATGGGAAATCATTGTCAGAGATGGAGAGGCCAATCACATAGCACAGCCCCAGACCATCAAGAATTTTGTAAATTAGCACCAGGACTTTAAAATTGACCTTCTTTTCAACAAGGAGCCAATGTAGTGACCAGAAAATAAGGCAGATATGGAAAATAAAGCAGAGGTCAGGGAAAGGGCAGATCAAATTGTGCCTGTCATTGAGGAGAATGGGGATGTGATAATGCCTGGTGATTTCAAAGCCATGATTACTGCTGTTTTAAAAAATGGCCAGTTAAACCTTTCAGTGTACAGATACTTTTGCTTCATTCACAGGAAAGTAGAAGTGTAGGAAAGTGGACTTAGCTCATGCTTATTTACAAACTGAGATGAGCCTTGATTCCCATCTATAAAGGACTGTTCTCGTTTTGAAGCAAGGACAGTCTTGCGATATAGAAAAGTATTTCAAGAGAGCCTTGAACCCAGGTGCTCTTGAGAAGACATTGTTGTTACAGGGGAAAAAAGGGACAGGTCTGGGGATCAGGAGAGCTGAGTTATTTTCCAAGCTCTGCAGCTGACTTCCTGTGTGACCTTGGACAAGCCACTTCGAGGCACTTGTGCCTCAAATAATACCGAGGTATTGTAGGACTGAATTCATTAATGTTTGTGAGACAAGATGGGTGAGGTAATATCTTTTATTGGACCAACTTCTTATGGTGAAAGAGACAAGCTTTCCAGCTACACAGAGCTCTGTTTGTAAAACAAGTCTTCAGATGGGAAATACTTTAAAAGTGCAACATATGACTTTATTTGCACTATACCTTAGTTAAGTATTGTTGAGGTTAGAGCAAATATGGGTTGAGGACAACCCATGCCAAAAATGAATTTTTTCCAGAGAAAATTAGTATTCTGTTTTTAGGATATTTGGAAGGAGCTGGCATAAATCACAGCATAAAGTAGCTGTTATAAAAAATTATCTATGTGTTTCCAATATTGTACATGCCATTTCTTTTAGGTTTACAAAATATTACAATTATTTTCTGCCAGAAGTTTTCTTTTTCCTCTGAACTAGCTGTTCCAAAAGGGGAGAAAATATCAGTGGTCTTAAGCCAGTGCAGACACATTCAAGGAAATGGATAGGTTCAGAGATAGTATTCATCCCTCGTGGCCTGGGACTTACTTTGCAATAGGTCTTTATGTCTTACCTCGTGATGTCTGAGTGGTGATGCACAAGTATAGCTTGCTGAGCATGAAAGACCAGTAGTGGTTGCATCCCACTCAGGTTAGCTGAAAAAAATGACCGAGATAAATGCATGACATTGGTTTGGCATGACAAGTTAAGGGGGTTCACCACTACTAGTGACTGAGACCTTCATCTTAATAACAGCACATTTCTGATATGTATGTTCAATCCAGGAAAAAGTATTGCAACATTCTCAGTCTGGATACAATCCTCAGCCATAAATTTATGTTTGGCACAGCTGAGAGAAGGGAAGGCAAAGTCGGTTCTAAGCTGTCCTTTGGCCTTCCCTGATCCTGGGCCAGCCAAGGAGCTGAACCAACCTCCATGGCGAGTTGGAGTAGTCACAGGGTTGCTTCAACTTGCACCAGCTAGAACAGTCCTGCTATGGACCATTCTGCTAGCTGAGGATCCACAGAGGTCATTGCAATCTGGCCCTATCATACCTCTACCCGCCCCAGATTACTCCGTTCTACACTAGAGGAATCTTCATCATCCCTTTTGGGGTTACTTCAAGTCCCTTTATGCTGCTCCAGAGATGGAAAGGTACCTTATCTGGGTCCAATGATCTTGATGGGTAAAGATATGAAACTGAATGTCAGAAGATGGCAAAATGTTTTAACACTTATGAACTGTCAGCTGTTGGGGCCACGTCTCCAAAATGTGGCCTCTTTTCGTCCATGCCATTTTGAACATGTAGTTTTTGAGCACAATTACTTGTGTCCACAAGTGACTGAATCTGCATGTGCCAAAATGGATGTACTTGTGCACAATGATTGTAAGTGAGTTTTGGGTACGTAAACTCTACCATCTGTACACACAAGTGAAATGACTTACAAGCTGTGGGATAAAAATGGACCTGAAGTCTTCATCTGGCACCTTTCACAATTCTAAATATAGTTTTAAATGCCCTGTTCACACCCACTCCATTGTACTCCATTTCCAATTCATCTAGTCCCGACTCAGTAGAAATCTTTATGGTATCCTGAGAAAACTAGCTTTGAAGCATTTATCCACCAACCTACTTAACCACTTAAAGCTGCATCATCAAAGTGTGTTCTTTTCCTTGACAGCACAGTTCAAGTACCTGTACGTGGCTGACTGCTTCTTAAAATACAGCATAAACACTCTACATCTTTAAAAGTCACGGTGCCAACAATTTTCTTCTCTCAGCCCAAGAGTGTAGGTGCATTACTGAAAGCAATTCATTCCTCAGATTTGGCACAAAATGAACTGATTTGATTTGTTTCTATTGCCACAGGCAAGGTACAAAATTGAGAAAAAGGAACATATTGTGCCCAGAATGGGAGAATATATTTAAATAAGAGAGAGTCCTATAATTTGATCACGGCTGGCATATTTCCACGCTGGTGTTATCTCAACGGCTGGAAGTTATCATGGTTTGTTGCTTGTTATGCTCTTCAGAAAAAAAATTCTCCCCATCTAAATGCAAATTTCAATTTCTTTTTAGTTTTGTTTTTACTCAAGGGCTGCCAACTACAGTTGCCTAGGAAATATCAGCACAATTAAAATTTAAATTCCAAAACTGTCAAGCTCTACTAGGGAAAAGAGTGTTTCTAAAGGGCCCCCCCCCCCCCACAACAGCAAAGAGTGACTCTTGCCTGATGAAGCAGGACTGTAAGTGAAACTTGCAAAGAGACCTGCCTCTAGTTGATAGTGTGTTACAGTCACACAAACCTTATGAAATGTCTGCTTTCAGCCTGAACTGTAAAGCCAAATGATCTTGGAAGACGGGATGGGTGAGCTGATTTGGAAAATTCAGACAATCCTGCTTGCTTGCCTGAACTTCTTTGTAGGTCTAGTTTCAAGACTACCTGCTACCTGCTTCTAGAACTGATGTGAATGAAATATGGGCCTAATTCCACAAGCAAATCCAAACACGAACACACTCATTTCTACCAAAAAGAAAAGGAGTACTTGTGGCACCTTAGAGACTAACCAATTTATTTGAGCATAAGCTTTCATAGCTACAGCTCACTTCATCGGATGCATACTGTGGAAAGTGTAGAAGATCTTTTTATATACACACAAAGCATGAAAAAATACCTCCTCCCACCCCACTCTCCTGCTGGTAATAGCTTATCTAAAGTGATCACTCTCCTTACAATGTGTATGATAATCAAGATGGGCCATTTCCAGCACAAATCCAGGGTTTAACAAGAACGTCTGGGGGGGTAGGAAAAAACAAGGGGAAATAGGTTACCTTGCCTAATGACTTAGCCACTCCCAGTCTCCATTCAAGCCTAAGTTAATTGTATCCAATTTGCAAATGAATTTCAATTCAACAGTTTCTCGCTGGAGTCTTGATTTGAAGTTTTTTTGTTGTAATATAGCAACTTTCATGTCTGTAATCGCATGACCAGAGAGATTGAAGTGTTCTCCGACTGGTTTATGACTGTTATAATTCTTGACATCTGATTTGTGTCCATTTATTCTTTTACGTAGAGACTGTCCAGTTTGACCAATGTACATGGCAGAGGGGTATTGCTGACACATGATGGCATATATCACATTGGTGGATGTGCAGGTGCATGAGCCTCTGATAGTGTGGCTGATGTTATTAGGCCCTGTGATGGTGTCCCCTGAATAGATATGTGGGCACAGCTGGCAACGGGCTTTGTTGCAAGGATAGGTTCCTGGGTTAGTGGTTCTGTTGTGTGGTATGTGGTTGCTGGTGAGTATTTGCTTTAGCTTGGGGGGCTGTCTGTAGGCAAGGACTGGCCTGTCTCCCAGGATTTGTGAGAGTGTTGGGTCATCCTTCAGGATAGGTTGTAGATCCTTAATAATGCGTTGGAGGGGTTTTAGTTGGGGGCTGAAGGTGACGGCTAGTGGCGTTCTGTTATTTACTTGTTAGGCCTGTCCTGTAGTAGGTGATTTCTGGGTCACATACTACAGAAGTCACCTACTACTGGACAGGCCTAACAAAGAAAATAACAGAACGCCACTAGCCGTCACTTTCAGCCCCCAAGTAAAACCCCTCCAACGCATTATTAAGGATCTACAACCTATCCTGAAGGATGACCCAACACTCTCACAAATCTTGGGAGACAGGCCAGTCTTTGCCTACAGACAGCCCCCAAGCTGAAGCAAATACTCACCAGTAACCACATACCACACAACAGAACCACTAACCCAGGAACCTATCCTTGCAACAAAGCCCGTTGCCAACTGTGCCCACATATCTATTCAGGGGACACCATCACAGGACCTAATAACATCAGCCACACTATCAGAGGCTCATGCACCTGCACATCCACCAATGTGATATATGCCATCATGTGCCAGCAATGCCCCTCTGCCATGTACATTGGTCAAACTGGACAGTCTCTACGTAAAAGAATAAATGGACACAAATCAGATGTCAAGAATTATAACAGTCATAAACCAGTCGGAGAACACTTCAATCTCTCTGGTCCCGCGATTACAGACATGAAAGTTGCTATATTACAACAAAAAAACTTCAAATCAAGACTCCAGCGAGAAACTGTTGAATTGGAATTCATTTGCAAATTGGATACAATTAACTTAGGCTTGAATAGAGACTGGGAGTGGCTAAGTCATTATGCAAGGTAACCTATTTCCCCTTGTTTTTTCCTACCCCCCACCCAGACGTTCTTGTTAAACCCTGGATTTGTGCTGGAAATGGCCCAACTTGATTATCATACACATTGTAAGGAGAGTGATCACTTTAGATAAGCTATTACCAGCAGGAGAGTGGGGTGGGAGGAGGTATTTTTTCATGCTTTGTGTGTATATAAAAAGATCTTCTACACTTTCCACAGTATGCATCCGATGAAGTGAGCTGTAGCTCACGAAAGCTTATGCTCAAATAAATTGGTTAGTCTCTAAGGTGCCACAAGTACTCCTTTTCTTTTTGCGAATACAGACTAACACGACTGTTACTCTGAAACCTCTCATTTCTGCCGTCACTTTGTCCTTTCCCTCTCTTCTCAGTTTGTGGGCCAGGTTCTGTTCCCTGCACACTGCTCCAAGTGCTCTGGGCTGTGGAGCAATCCATAGGCAGTGGTAGGGAGGGTACCATTAAGTTAGCCTTCGGCTGCTCTAACAAAGTGAGGGTCACTCTAACCCCAGCCCAGAATCTAGCAGGCTCAAAGGTGCTTTAAAGCCACTTTGCCCTCAGGCTGTACCTTTTGTGCTGACCCTTCTGAGAGGTACAATATAGAATCTAGCTCTGTTTGTTTATTCATCTGTTAATTATTGTGATTGCATTTGTGCCTAGGATTCCCCATCATGGACTGGACCCCATTGTGCTAGGGTGCTGTATAAACACAGAACAAGAAGACAGTCCAATCTAAGTATAAGGATACTGTTGTGAACTGTCTAAATACTAGATCATGAACTCACTGGGGCAGGTGATGGCCTGTGCTGTTTGTATAGTCCCTAATGCAGTGAGACCCCAATCCCTGATTGGTGCCCTTAGACTGCTGCTACAATAGAAAGGAAGAGCAAATAAATGTTGGAACGAAAGAGAAGTTGTCCAGGTTTTAGAATCGAACAGGAACCAACTCTTCCCACAATGCTCGTACCAAACCTGAACAAAACCTTCTCCAGGTTCTAGAACAACTCTTCACCTGTTCCACAACTGAAACCAAACTGAGAAACGTCACAGTTTTGGAACAGGACCAATAACTACCCATATTTCCAGAGCCACACCCGACCAATCCCTTGCACTCGAACTAGAGTCAAACACAACCCTTTTCACATTCTGAACCCTCCTTGAACTGAATCTTTTGGAAGGTGCCAAAATGCTCCATTAACTTTCCCTCGTTTATTTTTCCTTTTTGTGTGGATACATGAAGCTGCTTAAAGATGCAAAAAGAGTCTTTACAGACCAACTCAGTTTGGTCTCCTTCCCAACTTTAAATTTGCTCATCTGTTCTCTGGCAAAGGCTTGAATGACAGACACTTTAAATAACATTGTGCACTATTTAGCCAGACACAAATACCTTGACGAGGCAATAAAGAAATATTTAGTCTGCTGCCTCTTCATCAAGTTCTGTAGCATCCTTTTTCATCAGTCGGAATCTCTTCATCTGTTCCCCATTTCCATCCACTTGAAAAATGGGAAGCACTTAAAATCCTGCATGTTTTTCTATTTAGATTCCAGTTATTGTTTATAATTGTCACTGCTCAGCCAATAAAGTGGCACACAGGGGCTCTTTATGGCTCTCTCATGTTGGAAATAACTAAATCTCAGGCTCATTTTGAAAATCCATTCTAAATGTATTTACCAGAATGAAAAGTGCACGACAGCTCCGCTCAAGCACACGCTGTACTGTGTGTTCAGGCTCAAGGGAATGCTCCGAAAGGTGACAATGAAGGCAGCACTGATCTGGATTGTCATACATGTGTTGGCTGAGGTTCTTACTCCCTACAGAGTGGGGGAGGAGATTATCTCTTACTTTGGGACTAAGATTCCATGCTGTGCCCCCAGGACAGACCACGTGGGGCACTGGGGACAAAGGTGGCTTCAAAGCTAACTGTGCACCCACCCAATTCTGCAATGCTCCATGGGCCAAAACAGCCTCCAATGAAACATCATGGGAGGCTCCTTTAAGTTATGGCAGGCTTCCATAGCTGCAGGGCTGCCTATGCTTGTAATGCAGTCCAGAATGGCTCTAAGGGTGTGTGCAGCGAAAGTGCATTTGCTATGACTTTGTCCAGGCTACATCCTCATTTAAAATAGCAGGCCAGAGAGAAAACAAAATTAGAGACACATTTCACTGAGTAATCGTGTACAGCAAATAAACCTGAAACCTGACCCTCCAGCTCCATTCCTTTCAGTTAGTTATATGGCTAATTCTGGAGAGGTTCAAGACTTTCGTGAGGGAAAAAAAAGGGGACAACAAGAGGGAGGGAGGAAGAAGGAGCGAGAGAGAGACCTACTACAGAAGCCCACTGACAAATATGCAGAGTGCATCCTAATGCCACAGAAGATTCAAAAGTGACATAACGTACCTTGAGTGAGCAAAGCCTTGTCTTGGAGGAGTGTTGCCTGCCTAGGGAATGTTGTATTTTGCCCCTCATTGGCAAAATTCCTCTTTGTACTGTCCATTTTGATTCTCTGTGGTCACAGTCACTCCTCCCCATTTCCATCCTCCTATGGCTCTAGCCTGTAGCACGTCTCATGTTTGCCACAGAAGCAACGCCGCTGCTCAGCAACGAAACAGGCATCAGGACATCAGCAAGAAATTTATCTTCTGTGATGGTGCATCTGCAGTTAATGAATCACAGGGAGGAGCAGCCAGACCTAGCTCCCTTGAACTAGTGTCCAAGACAGCCATTGCAGGTTACCTGCATGACTTCGGGCAGATTTTCTCTGGCATTCTAGTCTCTTTGAATCATACTGGAAAGCAGCCAGATCTGGGACACATATAAATTGTCCTCATGTGAGGGAGCTTTCAGAGGCCTAGCTAGTCTTTGCAGCACCATCCCCAGCCACCACCAGTATAGGGAGCAGGGAAAGGGCTCTGGTAATCCCCAGCTATGCATGAGCTGTTGAGGACCTGCTGGCTGCCCCAAAGCTGCTCCTGCCTATGGTGGGGCTGGGGCAGCTCAGTCCTGCCTGAGTGAAGCTCGGTGCAGGACAGAATCTGGGTAGGGTGACCGTATTTCCCAAAGGGGGGCGAGCCTTAGCCACACCCCCCACACATGTAGGGCTGGCCAAGCAGTTCATCTGAACCCCCACCCCTCTGCCACGTAGGGCAGGCATTGCTGCTCATCCAAGCACTGCCTGCCCCCTGAGCAAGGCTGGGACTGGTGTCTCTATTCACCTGAGCTCTGCTTCCCCCCATGCGCAGGGATGGCATCATCACTCGCTACTCCCCCCCCCGCACGTTCCTCTGCACCTCACTTTTTTTGCGAAAGTGGGCATTTATCCCATTTGCTCTTGCCAAATGATCAAGCTGGCAAGAGCAAACAGGACAGGTCTCCACTTTTGCCAAAAAAGTTTGGATGGCCAGGATCAGGGCTTAAAAAAGGGACTGCCCTGGCCAAAACAGGACATATGGTCACCCTAAATCTGGGTGTTTATTGCATTCAGTACACTCCGGTGAGCTAGGGACAGGTCTCCCTTTTCCTGCCATCCCCTGGGCTGTCTTTCTAATCAAGCTACCACGATCAAATTGATGAGGGGCCTCTCCGTCTGTAAAGGTTATGTGGGGTTTGGGAGTTTTCTTTCTATCTCCCAGGCTGGTCTGATTTCATGTACCTTGACAGTGAGACCTAGGTTGGCTTGGCATACCTGCATCCTGTCATGTCAGAAATGTCACGTCAAGAACCAAATGTAGGCATGGGGGTTAACTGGATTATGAAGACAAGTGGTTCACATTTTGGAGACAGCCAGGGAGTCCATGTCTCAGAACAGGGTCTGATGCGTAAAACTCTGAACAATGAGAAACAAACAGGTGAAGAAAAAACCCAGTCAGAATTGCAAAACAGAGTGGAAAATACAGAGAAAGATATGGAGGGGAGAAAGGGAGAAGTTACTTATTCCACTGCCGTCGTCCTCCTCCCCTGCCCCAAAATCCAGCCTCTCTGTTACCCACAAGCCACCTTCTCCTTCCATTGCCTCTCTGGATGTAATCTTTTTCTTTCTAAAGCCCCAAACCAGCCCCTTTTTATTGCCTCCAGTAAAGGAATCCTCCCCCGTTGCGCTGCTCCCAATACAATCAGACTGAGAGAAATAAATTGACCTCCAAGTAGCAAATTAGCAGCAGACCCAGGATTAGTACACAGAAGATCCTAACTCCATCCTCAGCCCAGCTGGCCATGTTGCTTCACATCCTGCATGGGGCCAGGATTCTGCAAAGGAACCTCTCTCATGGAATCACACATTGATTATTTGTTAAAATTTGTTACTTACCCAACTCTACTCAAACACACTGAAAGTGAACAAGTCCCTTAATTGCTAACAAAGAGTAAAATTCACCATTGTGTAGAGGCCCTGCACAATGCCTAGGCACCACCTTAGTCCTAATTAATCCCTCAAAATAGGGTTTCAATGGGATTTAACTGGTGCACAGGCCTTCTCTGCACAAGGGAAAATTTCACACAAAGAACTAGTCCCTCAGGGCAGATGTCTTACAGCCCTGGGAAATCCCAATGGAATCAGATGCAATGGGTAAGACCCCTTCATTTCCAATTTTTATTTATTTATTTATTTTCCTGGGAATTTATCAGTGTTCATTTCAAAAATTTTAAATGGGTGAAAATCAGTACAACAAATTAACTTCAGAGTTTTCCAGCTAAATCTCAGGGTTAATATTGGGAGGGTAGGAAGACAGAAAAAAAGCAACAAATAGAGAAAAGTAGGAGTTTATTGTTTATTAAACCATTATCTCTAATCCATGTGACAAAAATAAAACTTCTGTTTAACTAGTGGACCGTTTACTGTTCATGATCTGCGCAGTTACATTTGATATAAGGGGATTCAGTGTGAATGCCAAAAGTCTGGGGTAGCACAGTTTTTTCAAAAGTGTCTTTTTTTCAAAGGCCTATTCTCCTGCTGTCATAAATATAAAGGGAAGGGTAACCACCTTTCTGTATACAGTGCTATAAAATCCCTCCTGGCCAGAGGCAACATCCTGTTACTGTAAAGGGTTAAGAAGCTCAGCTAACCTGGCTGGCACCTGACTCAAAGGACCAATAAGGAGACAAGATACTTTCAAATCTTGAGTGGGGGGGAAGGCTTTTGTTTGTGCTCTTTGTTTACATGGTTGATCTCTCTTGGGACTGAGAGAGGCCAGACAGAAATCCATCTTCTCCAACCCATCCTAATCCAAGTCTCCAATATTGAAACCAGTATAGGTAAGCCAGGCAAGGCGGATTAGTTTATCTTTTGTTTTATGTGAATTTTCCCAGTGTTAAGAGGGAGGTTTATTCCTGTTTTCTGTAACTTTAAGGTTTTGCCCAGAGGGGGATCCTCTGTGTTTTTGAATCTGAATACCCTGTAAAGTATTTTCCAACCTGATTTTGCAGAGGTGATTTTTACCGTTTTTTTTTTTTTTTAGTAAAATCCTTCTTTTAAGAACCTGACTGATTTTTCCATTGTTCCAAGATCCAGGGGTTTGGGTCTTTGATGATTTTGTAACCAATTGGTTAGGATATTATTCTCAAGCCTCCCCAAGAAAGGGGGTGTGAAGGGCTTGGGGGGGATATTTTGGGGGAAGACATCTCCAAGTGGTCTCTTTCCCTGTTCTTTGTTTAAAACGCTTGGTGGTGGCAGCATACTGTTCAAGGCCACGGCAAGATTTGTACCTTGGGGAAGTTTTTAACCTAAGCTGGTAAGAATAAGCCTAGGGGGTCTTTCATGTGGGTCCACATCTGTACCCTAGAGTTCAGAGTGGGGAAGGAACCCTGACATCTGCAATCTTAGATATAGCCAGTTTTAGAAAATATTCACTCCACCTCAGCTGAGTCAGGCTGGTCACTGAGGATGTGAGAAGCAGCACCGCTCAAATCTGGGGAGTTGGTGAAGTGGATTTTTCAAAATTTAATGGGGTGATGTCGCCATTGTCTGGAGAAGGCATTGCTGTGTACTCATGGAACCTGCTTTCCAGTTTAGCGCTTTCTTCATTAAAAGCCACAGAGGGGGATATGATATAAAAATAATCAAGTTTATCAGGAGAGGCCACACTTTTCCGATGGGGGTCAAACAGCACAATGACTTTTCAGAATGATGATTCACTCTTAAAAGCTTCAGGGTACATATTATGAGCGTCCCACTTCTCTGACGTCTCTGCATTAAAAGTTTGGAAAGCTTCTCCGACTGTATATTGCTCACTGACTGGCAAAATAGATGTGAAAAGTTTTGTTTATTCTGGAATCTTCCCAGATGTGCTTTTGGGACAAATTTCCACAGAGACATTGTTGACCAGAATGCCGTGCACCTCTGTGTTAGAAAATATTCTGTTTGTAGAAGAACAGGATCCCAATTTCTTCTGTGCTTCATACAATAGCTAAAGGGTTTCAGTAAGAAATTTGAGTTTTCTGTGAAGGATTTGCCTAAGTTTCTTGAGTAGCTGCTTGAGTTTTCAGCTTTTCTACTGCTGATCTAAAAGCTGCATTAGAACACCTCATGCCTTCTGAACACTCTGCAGCTAAATACTAAACCATCTTGTCAGAACAATGGTAATTGTAAGGCTGCATTCATATTTGTTCCATTCACAGACATCAACCAGCATTTACTGGAATGCTTGAAAATCGCAGTAGCACCGAGTATGACCTTAAAGTAGCTATTTCTGGAATACCCATTGCATGAGACACGTGGGCTAGACAAACGAAGCTCTTCAGGTTTTTCAGTCAGCTTTACTTCTGGTCTGAATTTTGTGCAGTAAGAGGCTGAGTCAGAATTCACTGTTGCCACATCCTTGCATGTAGTACATTTTCATGTAACGTTTACTGACACAGGCTGCTACGATCTGATGATTTGCTGAAGTTACAAACTTCAAATCTGCCAAAATAAGTGCAGAGTTCTCCACTACAAAATCAAATGATGAAAACAAAATTGCCGCTACAGATTGATCGAGAACATCTGGTGATTCATCAAAAATCAAAGAACTAACCATATTTCCAGCCAACCTCTCTTTAATTTTTTTGTTCAGGGCAACACTGTTCTCTTCAAAATATTTCTTGGTCAGGTTGACTGAATTTGGCTGGGATTTTTCAGCCGGGCAGAACTTTTGCACAAAATCGCCCAAAGGACCATCAGTAAGGTCTAAGGCAAGCCCTGAGAAGCACAGGGCATGGACAAATTCACACACTACATCATGGCATTTTTTGGAATTTTTTGGTAAAAACTGAAAACGAAGAGCTCTAATGATGGTCTAAATCAGTTGCCATAATTGTCATATCCTGGGGAGTCCAGGGAAGCCGATGATGACAAAACAAATTCAGGTCCATTATATTTTGGCTTTCCCTTTTGATTATTCACATCAGTTCTACTGGTTTCAATCCAACACCATGTCTCTCTTGAAATCAATTTCCTCAAAATCTTAGCCACCAGTGAGTCACTGAGGAAGGATGCAAAGAGCAAATGAGTAGGTTTGAAGCAAATGAACAGGTGGATCATTTGAAGAGAGACTTCAGACATCTGAATTATCAACTGCTGAAAATATTCATTTGAACTAATTTGACATTTTGGGTGGAAGTAAAAGTATCTTCCACTTCCTTCTTTTGATATGTTTTGTGTCAAGATTCAGAACTCATGTGAACTGATTGCACTACCTAACGCCTAGAATAACATGGGTAGGATTTGTTCAGTCAGCCAATTAAACCCCTGAATCTCTATCTGCAACAATGCTTGCTATCCGGGCATGCCTGCCACACAGCTCTGCAAATGCACTTCAGTCCTGACCCACAACGTTGCTTGATATTCCTGTTCCAGGAGCTCACACACATGAACTAATGTATTTTCATCCTGACCTGCAATCCTCTGCTGTTCCAGGCCTCTCCCCTCCCCAGAACAGCTCTTCCAATACATTTGGTCCTTGGTATACAACTTTGATTATAACTATAGTAAGGCCTTCATTCTGCATTGGACAACATATGATTGTGAGGTTAATGAAGCCCTTTCCTAATTATCACATTCTGTTACAACTGGGAGGGAGATTACAGATAGTAGAGTACAGTCTCTACATGAAAGACAATGTAATAGCTGGCGGAGCTCCTGGAATCTAGGACCTAGGGTTGCTTATTAGATCACATCTTAGCTAGAAAGGAGTTTCTCCAGATATTTTTCTGAAATGGTTCATAATTTGGAAATAAGAACTCTGTCCCTCAGCCAGGAACCTTACTATAACCAGTTATTAACCTTTTCTGAAGTCTGCACAAATTTTGTAAAGGAACTTCCAGATCCTATCTTTCCCCATAGGGCACATCCTTGCGATGTATAACAGAAAAAGCATGTTATTCACGCAGTGCTTTCTTTTATGCTGCCACCTGATGTCTGTGCATGGTAACCAGGCTGTGATGTCATGAAATAATCTCAGTGCATTAGCAAATTAATAAAGTTAGCTGTTCTGTTCCAAAATCATGGCAGCTGCTTCCTAGATATCTCACTGAATATACTTCATCACCTGTTTCTCCAGCTAGACTCACAAACACCGACTGCCCAGATACACTGTAGTGTCTGGGCTGTAACTTGGGTTATAGAATGCAGCCCCAATTCAAATGAGATTTTTATGCAATCCCTGGCTTTAATGATGGTTATATATTTTTTTTATTGCACCTAATAGATGGAATGAAATATCTCCAATCTGCTATTGATTTCCGCTGAGGAGCAGCCAGCCAAATCAGATGAGAACAATTTGCCAGCTGTTGTCGAGCGATAAATATTAGTCCCCAAATGTCATGTTTCTTTGCAGGCTTCCCTGGAAAAGTTGTCAATATTTTCACCTGGTCGCTGGTTCTATATCCCATAACAGTGGGAGCTCTCCCAGGGGAATTGGTGCCTGTGAACGACAATTAAGAGTCCATTCAGAGAGCCTGCCTAGAAGAATATGGGACAGGTGATCAAGCCAGGCTGCCAAGTCTTATCAGTCACTTCTTTCTGGGCTTGCAACTGACTAGCCCACTTGGCTCATTAGCCAGTGTGGATGCAGCTGAGGAAAAACAGAGGCGAAAAGAGGAGAAAAAGAAGACCCTGGACTGTGTGAGAAATGAGACTCTTATTTATTTCTCCTGTCATAAGCCAATGATTTATACAGTCTACTGGGTAGACAGAATGAAATATGACTTTAGGGATGTGACAGCAGCTTCATAATTGTTTATCAATCATTTTCAGAAATACTATTCAGGGTCTGATGAAGGTCTTTTTAAAGTTTGTTGCTTAATTTATTGTGGTTTTCAGCTTGATTCTATAGGAGAGATGTAATACACACACTTTTTCTTCTCTCAGACGCTGTATTCTGTTCTATCTAGGTTCTTATAATGCACCCACCAATGTGTCTGCCTTACAAAATTAAATAAGCTAAGTGAATTGTCAGCATGAACATCTCATCTCCCTCACACACACACCCTGTTTCAGCACATATTCTCTCTCTTTCACACAGGAGCTCAAACCCCCATGCTGGGCCCATTGCGCGCCTTCTGTATTATAAAGCTGGTTTAACAAACACCTCTCTCCCCAAGATTCCCTCCATGCACAAGCACTGACCACCCTCTTTGCAGGATCCTGGTGTTGGGAGATGACTGGGGAAAAAAGGGTGTGGCTACAGTGGCACTGAGCTCTGGCAGTCCTCTGCTGTGCTCCCCCTAACTTTAACTCCTGGTACTAAAGAAGAAATATTAATTAATTAAAACAAATCATTTAAAAAAATGTTTTCAAGTTTTTGTTGTAGTTTTAAACGTCTCCCTCCCCACAAAAGTAGCAACAGATCAGCCCACTGACTCTCACTCTGGCATGACCATCCAACCAATCATCTCCCTGTGCTAAGAGCAATTGTTCAAAGTGTCCAGCCAGTCTTCATGATAGGACTGGCTGATCATTTTTAGATGCTGCAGAATAGCTCAGAGTGCAACCTGCACAACATCTGCAGAAAAAAATGGGGTCCAATCGACAAGAAGAGAGAGCGGAACACAAAATAAAGGCAGCTGATGAGTCAGGAAACTATTCTTTCCACACTTCATCGGACCCAGCTGTGGCCTAATTAAATGCAAGAGTTTTGCCAGTTCCTGCTTATACCTCGAAGAAAGCTTGACTCACAGCTTACCCCAACAATTCCACTTTCTTAGCAAATTCATAGGGCTTTGAACATAAAAGCACATATCTCCCGAGGGACCTTTACAAAGAACTGTCCTCGGGGTTCATCTGTCAGGGAAGATAGAGACAGGGCATGAAACAGGAGAATATTCATTTCAGGGGGATGGGTTCACCATTCTCTATTCCCATCACTGGTTATTAACTTCTGAGCGATCCAGGAAACAGGGATTGTGTATGTTGCAGAGTTAAGGCCAGATTTTTAAAGGTATGGAGGCACTTTCAAAAACATTTTCAAAAGCACCTAGGCACCTAATTCCCATTGATTTCAATGGGAATTAAGTACCTACACACTTTGGAAAATCCCACTAGGCACCTATTTGCATCTTTAGCCACCTAAATACCTTTGAAAATCTGGCTGTTAGGCTATGTCTACGCTACAGAGCCTATGTCGGCAAAGCCCCTTAGTGTATACACTGAATATGCCAAGAAAAGAAGTTCTGTCAGCAGAGGAAACTCCCCCCTGTCCCGCAAAGGGCATTAGCTATGCTGACTGAAGCCCTCTTCTGTTGGCATAGCTGCGTTTCCACTGAGAGTTTTATCTGCACAGCCACTCAATACGGGGATATTTTATTCATGTTCCTGACCAACATAACTATGCTGGTATAAGTTTTAAGTGTAGACCAGGTCTTGGTGTCCTTGGGTTTGTCAATGTGGCAAGCTGGTGTGGAGTAAGCTATGATGTGAATTTAAAGTGCACTAGCTGTTCCACACTAATTCCCAGCACAGACACTTTTACTGCACACTGTACCTCACTAAACCACTTGAGGGCACTTTTTCTGTGCAATGAGAATGTCCACACAGGGAGTTAGTGTGGAATAGCGAGTGTGCTTTCAATTCATATCCAGCTTATTCTGCACTAACTTCCCATGCAGGTGAGCCCTTAGAATTCTCTGGACTCTGCCTCTCACTATATATTATTGGAGAAGGAGCTATCTTGTGGTGGCGTCACCATTTTGGTCAGGAACTCAGCCCATGGAGATTAAAATAAAAGCTGTCTGCATTGTTCACTGGACTCCCGCCTGGCCTGAGAACATCTGAAGGATACAGCTATGTACTAAATAGCTGGAGGGAAAGAATGGGCTGGATTCTAGTTTTTGTATCACAGAGAGGCTGAAAAGAATTCCCCTAGCAGGAGGAACTCTGTGGCGATGTAAAGCCAGCAGAGCCAGCTTCTGCGCCTGTCACCTCTTCCCCTGAATGGAGGGTGGAGTGGGGAAGGAAAGTGTGGCAAAACTCCACTCAGCCTTTCCTCCACTATTGTTGGGTCTTTAGGCCCTTCGGCTTTTCTAACAGAAGTTAGAGCCAAGTGGTGCACAATCAGAGAGCCATAATCAGCTCCCTAGTGCCTCCCCTTCTCTCCCCAGTGCTGACCAGGGGTCAGCCACAAAGGAGAATCTAGCCCAGAGAATGTTCATACATAGACATCTGTTGTATTTTTAAATGCTTACTACTACAGCCACACCTGGGCTTCAGCCTCCTAAGAGGAAGATTACACAGGCAGCTGGAGTGAACTTGTGTAGTTTGCAAAGTAGTGCTTCTGTGTCTGTGGTCAGAGTCCAGCAAACCTGGTCAGTATTCTCAAACTGAGCATCTGATCATTCTAATTCAATGTTAAGGCCCAGTCCTGTGAAGTAATAAGTTCCGTCAGCCACCATTGAAGTCAATGGGAATTGAATGTACTCAGTACCTTGCAGTTCTGAGACTTTCACGTTGTTCTTCTGGTCTCTTCCTCTGGCCCACAGAAAAGATTACTGCCACTGGTTTCTCCCATGTATCTGCTGCCTCATACAAGGTATGCATAGCTAGCCCTTTGGCTGTCTGAATGAAGTCCTTTTACAGCAAAGCCTAACTCTGTATTACACAATTACTCCGTGTCTGACTGAGACCAGTGAGTGGATAAGAGGCAGATGGCTGAAACTAAACCCACCTGAGACTGAGGTGATGCTGGTGGGAAGAGGAAGATCTAGCCACTACTAAAGCATCTTCCACTGTTGATGGAGTCTGCTTTCCAATAGTCAAGTTTGTTTCAAAGCCTTGGAGCTTTTCTGGACTCTTCCCGACCTGTTTCTAGACATTTAAATAGCTACAGATGCTAGAAATGCCTTTTTTCCATCTGTGGCTGACAAAGAGGCTTACTGTTTTCTCCTGATAACCCACATTTTTCTGACTACCACTCTGGATCTCTGCAACTCACTCTAGTCTGCAACTCACTCAACCTTAAAGATCTAGGACAGATCAGAGCAGACCTCTTCTGGAGTAACATTTGTGGCTGAGAGGATATTATCTCAGTGCCTCACTCATTGGCTTCCCACAGAACATTAGGTTGATTTCAAAACATCAGTCCTCATCTACAAAATTCTCCATGTCAATGGACCAAGTCATCTGAAAGAGCACCTTTCATGCAGGGACTATGACCTCCCACGACAGTTATATTTAACCAAAAAGGTGAAACAGGCAACCTCATGGGTCATATTCATCCCAAAGTAAACATCCCAGACTGAACCAAACCTGTTCCGAGGGTGAAAAAGGGTTGATACTCCTTGTTTTTCTCTTCTCCCCCTCCTGCAATTCCTGGAACTGCCACAAACTTTCTGTGAGACTTTAGCTAAGTCACTTCATTTCTTGGTGCCTCAGATCCCCATCTGTGGAATGGACATAATAGTTTTTGTCTGTCTTGTCTGTTTAGACAAGTCTTTCTGGAAGATAAGCTCTATCTCAACAAGTATTTATGGGTTTGATCCAGGAATTACTGGGTGAAATTATATGCCCTTTATTATGCAGGAGGTCAGATCATATGTATGATCATGATGGTCCCTTCTGGCCTTAAGATCTGAATGTATGAAACTGAGGAGTTCCTGTCTTCTAGCTTTGTGATCAGTTTACTAGACCACTCTATTTCTCCTGTCCATGTTAAAGACTTTACATAAACATCTGAACTTTTGGATGCTTCTTTCAAACCTTGTGAGGCTCACCTATTGCTAACCGGAACTTCCAGAGGGGCTTTGCCACTACATGCAAACTCTCAGGTCTACTTTTTACATCTGAGTTTTGTTGGTTTGGGGGTTTGTTAAGTAGCAATTATAACAGGACCAGGGGAATGTGCCATGGAGAATTTAATATTAAAAGTTGTAGGAACAGAAAAAGTCTAACAGTCTCTAAAGCTAATATGTTCACCAAGTCTGGGCTCTGAAGAATAGCCTTTTTCTCATTAAGTGTCTCATGTTAATTAAATAGATTTATAAAGGGCACCTGCTTGGCCCTCACTGGCAATAAATTGTTAAAAAGAGTCAGCCCTTCCAGCTAAGGGAACCGCATATTGGAGTGAATTAAGAAGCGTTAATGATACTTTTATTAAAAGGAGGTGATAGTATCACTCTAGAAGCTTCTTCCTTAATATTCCCATAATACGATTTCAGTGAGCAGTTAATCAGTCTCTGATGTAAGTATAACCTAAGATAACACCATTAACCGAGATGCATATTAATATATGGCATGTTAACACCTTTCCTTTAACAGTCACACATTGCCAGGAATTTACCATGAGGGAAAAGTTAGGAAGGAAAAAAATGAAAACCGTCAATGTTTGACCCAAAGGGGAAGAGTGTATTCAAAGTGGATTCTGAAAACCTTGTCAACCAAGGCTCCAGGAAGCTCCAAGGCTCCTGCAGCTGACTGCAGCTTCTCATCCAGCACAGGTAAGAACAAGCCCTCTGGGAGCTCCCTCGCTGCCCTGGCTCTTGGTTATGCATGCATGGGAATGAAGCTCTCTGTGATGGTCTAAGGGAACTGCTGTAAGTGGAGCCTCTGAATCAGTGGGAAGTTGGCCACTTCAGCAAGCAAGAAATGGAACGACTGGAAAGAAACATATTTCCAAGGAGAATGCTGTGAATTTCTACCCCAGTGATCCAGGCTCTAATGGCTTGGAGAAGCCAGAATATTTTGTGTTGCTTGTCCAAGTCGATCCTCTACTCCTTTCAGGTTGTCTCTTTGCTGCCTACAATCCAGAGGATACATATTGCAAATAAATAATGAAAATCTTCATCCTGCATTTACCAAGTAGCTAAGGCAACAAGCATGAGAGTGAGGAGGGAATGGATCATTATTCAGTAAGACAGCTGGGAACTTCCTGAACCTGTTTACTTAGTTTTAGCCCCGATCTCCCAGTTGATATGATATGCTATTATTCAACAAATTGTGGCAGCACTCAAAGGTCCCACTGTGATGGGCACTATACAAACAGATAAAGAGACAGTCCCTGTGTTGGTGAGCTTAAAATCTGATACATAGCATGTGTTTAAATACTTTGTTAGAACGGAGGCAGGGGTCTGTGTGTGACCTTTATCCTGGGTATTGCTTTGAAGCCGATTCTTTTATTGGTAGCCAAGATACTCCTTATCTGCTATTTCTCAATCAAGGAATCTAAGAGAAAGTAATCTGTACATTTTCTTAACCATCATATCATCCCAGTAGACAGAACCAATGTCAATTTAAGAAGTCACAGATTTGTGTACTGGGCTTAATCATCTCTCATCTAGTAGCTCCTGCTGCCATTTGACTTTCCTTCCCATCAAGAGAAATTAAAGCAAGGTAGCTGTGTACAAGGCAGTGGCCCTTTAAATGGAGACAGCAATGGAATGTGTTCATTGTGGAGAAATAAAAGCCATGAATCCTGGATCTCTCCCTGGCTTACTATGCTCTGTGGGGCAAATCACACCTCACAGGGGTGTTGTGAAGGTTCATGAAGGATTGCAAAGTGCCTTACTGATGAAAAATGCTTCAGAAGTATCATCATCCTCGTCATCACCACGTTGCTGTGAAACACGAGACACGATCGTTGCTATTGTAGGCTCCAGGTGTGGGGGACTTCAACACTTTAGGGAGATGGTTTCATTAGGAAGATAACAGCCTAGTTCACAGCAACGTTTCTCTGCCTTGCCTTCCTTTTTTTTGGCCTTGACTCTTCTTCCCTGAGTCTTCTCTCCTTTACTTGTCCTTTGTCTCTGTGCATCACTCTGTCTCCCACTGCCCCATCTTCTTTCTTGGTCCCTGTCTGCTTCTCCTCCCTTGGGTGAGATTCTCCACTGTGGAGCAGGGCAACACAAGGCCTATACACCATTCCAGTCCCACTTAAGCCCTGACTACAGGGCCTACATTTGATTTAAGTGGTGCACAGCCTATGCCCTGGTCCCCCTGTACAGGAAAGAATGTCACCCTTAGTTTTCACACACAAGGAGAAGACAGTGAGATAGACAGATAGAAGGTGGGCAGAGCACAGTGTGGCTATTACTCCTATCCACCCCCTTTCTTCCCCACACACTTTTTGTTGATAGGAATATGCAACAAAGCAAACAGAAGTGGGTTTGTACTTCCAAGCTCTGGACTTAGAAAGGTTGTGTAGTGAAGCGGATCATGACTTCCTTTCCTCACCTTCCCGGAGATAGCAGTATCCATGAGGCAAGGGGCCCCAAGGATGGCTACAGTCCACTCCCTCCTTCATAAAGGCCCCAGGCTGGCAAGGTTCTGAACACCCTCAACTCCCACCAAAGGCAATATATGGGGAAAGTGGCAGGTGAAGGCATTCATACCTTGTAAGATCCAGCCCAAAGTGGAGCTATGAGTATTTGGAGACAAGAAGGGTCCCAGAGAGGCAACTGTGCCTGATGGCAGACAACAAGGACACCATACAAGGGTGCTTGGGCAAAGAAAGTCTCACACAAAAAGATACTCTTCCATGTTGGATTGTGACAGTTCCCTTATGCAGAGTAGCTGCCTTGGATTCCACTGGAATCAAGTTACTTTTGAAGTAAAGCTTCAAACATGCGATGATCCCCTGGTACTGCTACTGCTACGATCTTTCAGATTCTCCCTTTGCTCTCAAACGTATCGTCTCCGTTGAAGACGAGAGGCGGAAGCACACTTTTTCAAAGGACTCTGCTATCAGAGGCAGTTTTAGAAAGGGAAGTCTGTCCTATTTTCCACTCAGGTTCTTGAAGGATACAGCTCTTTGAATCTTCTTCCTCCCTCACCCTCAAACATAACCTGCACTTTTTGAAGAACAAATACAACCACAATCCCATATACTCCCACTGTGCCTCCAAAGGGTCAGTCGGCAGTTGTTGTGTAGTTGAAGTAACGGGTACATAATGAAGTCTCAGGTTACTAATTCTCAGAGGGCCAACCCCTAAACTGGAGTCAATGTGAGTTTTGACAGTGAATTCAATAGAAACAGATTTTGTCCCGTAGGAAATAGATATGGAAAATAGAAAATAGATAGGCTCTGTCTAATCTATTTTACTGCCAGTGCAGCATTATTCCCTGCACAATATATGTATTCTCTAGTGCTTTGTCAAGTTCAGTTTTAAATGACTCCAAAAATGAAATTTCCATTGGGAGAAAGTAACATGGTCAGTTTATCATTCTGGTGTCCATTTGTTCATGTCTTGACTTTCCCTGCTTTGCATGGTTATTTCTCTGCTTTGCATTGTCATTTCCCTTCAGGTCTATTATCATTCTTCTATTGGTAGGATGGTTTGGTGAATTGGGGTGATTTGACCCTTCAGCTTAGACATCAATCCCCACTTCCAAGGATAAACAGAAGAGTCCAAATAAAACACATGCCCAAGTCTTGTCACCATCTGTCAGAGGCCTCGGTGGTCTTTCCAGTCCTCTCTAACCACACACTGTTCTCCCTTTTGCAGCAGCAGTTTAGTCCTTGGGCCCTCAATACAAGAGTTCCCCTAGCCTCTGGGGTTGGTCTTCTGTCCACTTCTGTCCACTGTTCAGGACTCAATAGTGCTCAAAGCCTTTCCCTGGGCTCAACCTCTCCTTCAGCCTCCTTTCAGGTTTAAGTAGGCCCTCAACCCTTTCCCCAAGTTTGAGCAGTCCCTCAGCCCTTGATGAGGGTCTCTACTGACTCTATCTCCTCTTAGTGCAGGGGTTCCTCACAGCCCACTCCCAGGGGCACAGCCAATACATTGCCATTGTGCAGGGTAGTGATATATGGGGTTTTATTAAACCTTCTAGAGATTCAAGTGATTACACTGAATCTCAGCCCTTTTGTTTGTTTATTTGTTTGTTTTGTTTTAAATTAAAGTAAGTTTCTAGCCCTCATGATTGTGGAGAAAAGCTGGAAAACTTGACCCCTAAAGACTGAAATAATATTAAAAATAACATTTTAAAAGAACCATTTGTTATTTTTATATTATGACTTTTAAGCCAGTATTATGGTTTTTGGGGGTCTGGCTCGTTGATTTTGAACATTTGGGGTTGGCAATAATGTATAATATGGAGTGTATTAGAACCTAGTCTTTCCTGCTACCCTAGGCACCACCCCTGAGGCCTGAACTATTGAAAAAGCCATCTATTCCAGGCTCATTATTCCCTCAGGGCTACTTCCTTCATGGTTCAGGCAGCCCTTTTCTTAAGTCCTTATCCCAGGCTTTTCCCAGTTTAGTCCTAGCTAGGCTTCATAGGCTGTGTTCCTAAGCCTCAGGCCTGATCACTGTGGCAAACCTCACCCAACTGTGATCTCTCAGACTGAGAGAAAGGCAGCTCTCTATAGACCTGAGCCACGCCAGCTGGCAGTCACCTGACCCAGTTATGTGACCCTTCCTGGTCACATGCTTCCCCTGCTGTTGTGCTTCACTTGCGGTCTCCTAAACCCAGTCGCATGATTCAAGGGAAACCAGATATGAAGCTGGGTCCAAACTCCTTTCAAGGACCAACTCATCCTGTGATAGAGATGATTTCACTGTCTGATAATGCTCACCATTAGGATACACCTGAGCAAATATTTTGCAATGAATAGCTGATTCTGTGCATTTTGCCACATCAAAGAATGTCCCTGCACACATCACAGTTTCCTCAAATTCAGCCATTATTTGAATGATTTTATCATATTTTTACTCATTTTGTTTATTCTATGGCTTGCTGTCTAAAATTCAAACTAGGAGTTGTGATGCTTAACTATGTCTGATCACGTCACATTATATTTGTTTCCGTTCCCTGACTGGCAGAATGTAACGCAGGTGCCATTGAAAATGCTTGCTGAAAGCAAATTTTTTCAATTGTTTCCCACAAACATTTGAGTGTGTAAGATTAAAAAAAACACAACATTTTGCAGGCAATATTTATGTTAGTGAAACTCAGTCAATGGAAAATTATTACAAAAGGTCCCAGAACCCAAAGAAGAGTATTCGTAGGAACATTGGGATTTTTTTGTATTTCTTTTTCTTTTCTTTCTTTTTTTTTTTTGTGTGTGTATTTTTTGAAGTTTATGCCTGGCACTAAATAAGAGAGTTTTCCACTCACTTTTCTTCACCTATATTTTTCTTTCTTTAGTTTCATTCCATCACTCCTACCACCCACTTGGGCGAAATTAAATAATTCATCCAATCTGTCCTTGATGTTACACCTTTCAAATGTTTTTCTTATCTACATCATCCTCTGAGATTGTACTTATTGATGTGGAAAATGGGATCATGTACATAGATTAGTATGGAAATGTTCGATAAGTGTGTGTTCTCGTAGATTTTCTCTGTCACAGTACATCTTTTCAAGTGTATGGGGTTAATTTCAGCCATGACAAATTCTGTTATGGTCCTCTTACAGAAGCTTGATCCTAGAGGTCTAGGAAACGGAGGCATACAGCAACTAAGTGATTTGCCCCAGATCACACAGGCCATCTATAGCAGAGCTAGGAGTTGAACCCAGACCTCCTGTGTCTTAAACAAAAAACATCATTTTCCCAGTCTAGCCCAAAGTGAGTTGGAATGTGCCTTTTCTGTGGTCTGGAGGGACTGTCCGTGTTGCTGAGAAGGAAGTTCAGCCTTCATAGGCCATTCTGTCGATGGCCACCAACAAAGGAGTCAGTTCCAGTGGTGAGTTTTTCAGCATGGACACGTGACCACTAGGGACTAGGCTGATCACATTAATGGATTTTTTTTTTCTTAAGGTACATGCATCTCCAGGTTTCTTACAGACATTGAAATGCTAAATATCTTAAGAAAGGCAGTTCTCCTGAGATTTTCAAGAGGCTTTTCAAACCAAGCATGTTCAGATAAACATCTAGACCCTTGAGATTCTCTTATCACAAATTGTAACCCCACATCTCCGATCCCACGCTCCCGGGGATAGCCTGGTTTGCATCAATTGCACCAGCACAAAATCTTAGGCCTGGTCAAGCCACTGTTTTCATCTTTAGTAGTTCCAGGAGATACAGTAGCATGGACAGGTTCATTGACAAATGTGGGAGGTAATGTTGCATCACCTCCCATCTTTCCCAATTGTTTTACAATAAAAAACAAAGCATTACAACGCATCACACCATTACATTGGCATGTTTTCACTGGTGCTGTCATTGCACAGTCCATAAATTCTTGCAATAAAAAAAATGCAGTAAACTGTCTGCACAGAAAATGTTAAATTCAGTGTGTTGCTTTCCATTTCATCCCAATTAGCACCAGCTAAATGGTTGGAGCCAGTTCTGCTTCTTTATTTGCACTGCCTGTCGAACAGCCTGATTTACATCAATTGCACCAGTACAGAATCTTAGTTAATTGAGCCTTCAGTAGCGAAACAGCACCTCATTGTCCCAGCAAAACAAACACATGTTTATGGGATTTTAAGTAAAACTTTAAAAGCCACAAATGATGCCTGGTGTATCAAGCTGCAAAGCTGTTTCCTATTCCAAACCACCTTTGATAATGCACACAGAAAGCTCGTCCTTCCGCTAGGAGAACACCTGCGTTTCTCAAGGAGATGGCAAAGAAATGAAGGCCACATGTGGTTCAGCTATTACTGGCTGTTGATTGGGCAATAAGAAACCTGTTCAGCAGACAGCCTTGCTGTACTGCCGAATGGGAAACTTTGCTTTCCTGTTAAAAGAATTCACTCCCGAGAAGCTGTGCTGTTTTATCAGGACAGTTTAAGCATAGGGTGAAATTCACCCCTTTGTATGTTCCACTTTAGTCCCTCTTATAGCCAGAGGGACTGAGGAATAGCTTCCCAGTTTGGCACTGGGGTGAAATCCTGTCCCCACTGAAGTCACTGGCAAAACTCTCATTGTCTTCAGTGGGGCTAGGATTTCACCCTCGCTGCCCGAGGGCATAGGTGGGATTTAAATATCACCTAGGTCATTTGTTAGTCCTTTGTAGAAGGATGAATTATGCCCATAGTGCACAGAATATATCCTCATGTAACAGATCCATATATTGGTGTTATCATTTATTACAAGAGTGCCTAGAGCCTCAATCACGATGAAGCCCCATTGTGCTAGGCACTGCCAACCCCAGCTTTCCAAAATCACGAGACTGGCTTAAAAATCATGAGATTTCAACAAATAATACATTTGGGGGTTTTATTATTTGCCTTCTGTTTTTGACCCTTTGGGCTGCATTCAGCTCACATTTTGAAGCTTTATTCTGCAACCATAAGGGCTAGAAACTTGCTTTTTTTTTAAAAGGGAAGTGGTGCCTCTCATGTATTCCCATGACTCCAGGAGCTGGAAGCTTTAAGGAAAATACCAAATATTCAGAAACTCTCAGTAAAGTCACAGTGTGTACTGTATAAACATATACCAAATACCTGTCCCCACCCCAAAGAACTTCTCACCTAAAAAGCAAGATTGAAAGGTGTTTGAGACAAACAAGGGGGAGGGAGGACAAGGTACCAAAATGAGCTGGAGCTCAGGTGGTATAAATTGGCATAGTTCAATGGAATGAGGTTGATTTATACCAGCTGAGGATCTGGTCTGCTCTGTGTACAATTCCTAATCAACCAATCAGCTACAGCAACCACGGTAATGATAACTCACCAGTTGTCTAATCTTTGTGTGTTGCTCTTGTTTGCTACCATCCTTACATCCCATCATATAATTCCTTGCAATGGATTCTACCACTACAAGAGTCCCTATTCTGTTTTAGTTCCATCCTTTTTGAGTCACTGCATCTCGGCCAGATGGATCAAAACTGACAGACTTCAAGTCAGTCCTGCTTTTCCCATGATCAAAGAAGCAGCAGTCTGCAAGAGATACTCTGAGGCCTCATTTCAGGGCTCTGTAGCATTTGGAACACAGTGGGTGAAGATAAACACACATCTCTGGTCTCTGTTGAAATGCTGAGGGCTATATACCAATAATTTATTGTGGTTTTATGTAGCACTTTTAATACACTGTAGAATATTTCACAAAATATTTTACAGAGAGAACTGATTGCAAGCTAAAGGGAGTGAGGTTTAAAGTGAGGGACATGAATAAGGGGTCAGGAAGGATTGACTCATGAGCTAAAGGGAAAGGTTAGATTGTGCTAAAAAGGCCTAGCCCTGAATAGGGGGCAGGGCAGACCCACATGGAGGGGATCGTGCCTCAGGAAGTCCTCATCTGTAGATGGCTTCATTTTCTGCCCTCTTCGGGGCAATGTGTACTCCTGTTGGGGAAGGAGGTGTTACAAAGTAAGCAATCCTTGGGCTCCCCTGAGCATAGGGGCAATTCAATCCTAGAGGAACTAAATATATATAGCTTGGTTATGGGAACAATAACCAGGGAGGAGATGATAGTTTACAAATATCTGGGCTCTCTGGAGGGTGTAAAGATGAGGGAGATAGAGGAATTGTTTGGGGGTGAACTCAAGGGTAAATAACTAGGAGTAAGGGGACGAAATTAAAACAGGCAAATTTTAGGCTGACTACCAGGAAAATGTATTTGCAGCAAGATCTAGTGGACTGTGGCATTGTCAACCCATGGGAGTGTTGGAAGCGCCATAGATCAGGACCTTTAAAACTAGGCTGGCTAAGACACTAGTAAGTCTACTGTAGGGATCAGTCCTGCATTGGCCCATGGAGATGGGTGAAATGACTTAGTAGGTCTGTTCCTTCTCTAACTTCTATGAGTCTATAAAGTGACCCAGAAGGAGGGAGAAGGAGGAAATAAAAAGTCCATGTACATGGTACAGGGCTTCCTCTGTAAAAGAGAAACCTCCAAAGGAAGAGGAAGAGTCAAAGAGGACGTACTATAAAGTTGTGCAGTGAGTGAAGAGAGTGAGCAGGGAAAATAGGTGGCTCTGAAGCTGGAAATGCAGAGAAAAGTTAAATTAAAGGAAATAAAATGAATTAGAAACCATTCTCAGAATTCATCACCAACTCACACTTCCTGAGAGGGACAGTTGGCATATATGGTATGCAGCATCTTCAGGGAATAATTCAGACAGAGTCGACTGATGACTATAATAATGACCATTATTTCAGTCTCTGTGACAGCATTTGGACCTGAAAAGACAGATTTGCTTAGAGTCATAGAGGAAAATTAATGAAAATGCAAGAGCCAGAGTCAAGAATCTCACTTTACCCTGACTGAAAGGCAGTTTAATGCATTTCCCTTTTCAAAAGCTAAAAATGTGAAGAAATGTTCACAGAAATAATGAAAAAGTGCACAGTTATGATACTTCCAGTGAAAGTCAATGAAATTAGATGAAATTTTGTATGAAAAAAACAAAACTAAAAAATAGCCCGCAAAATGTTTGTGTCAAAGCAAAACCGTGTGCGGAGTGCTTTGTATATCTCAAGGGAGTACTTAATCAAATGGGTAGCCATCTGTGTTCCATGAGCATTAATGGACGTTGAATAGTAAAATCTAATGCATTTGTTTTTAAATTGTTCAGGTCAGTTCTAGGTCAGGGAATAACAATTGTATGAAGTTGAGTCACAGTATTCTCAATACAGTCATGTTTGTCTAATTAGGTTTTGTCCACATTTGTTACTTTTTTTGGCCTACAAGTGATCTGTATAAAAGTTAGAAATGAATGGAAGTTACTAAAATTTGTTGTTTAACTTTACAATTTAGTGCTGATAAGGGTTGGATTCACTGGTGATTAGAGTCCTGAATTAACCTATACAACAGGTAGGCAGCCATCCAAGATGCCTTCCATTCCACCCCACCAGCATGCCTCAACTCAATCTTGGAAAAGTAAGAGTGTAATGTTGTGTCTCATGTTACTGGAAACACTACCCCTTAAATCAAGGCCTTGAGCTTCAGTAGTTAGGTACATAACTACAGTATCAGGTTCATTATCACATCTGTACTGTATGGTCATTCATATAGCACTCCATGAAGGTATCACTCCAAGAGCTTAAGTGGTGTACAAACCTTGTGCTGGCCCAGTACATAGCAGTGAATCTTACTCATTGTGGAGCAGTTGAAAATAAAGCTGTTGGAAATTTTCCATCAAAATGTGTTTTTGATGGAAAATGCAGTTTCTGCAAAATCTAAATTTTCCTCAGAAATTTTTGATTTTTACTTTTTTTTTAATTCTTCTTTGGGTAAATTGAAAAAAATATTTTGTGTTGGATTGGCACAACCTGAACTGAAACATTTATTTTTCTTGAAATTATTCAAAATATTTAGTTTTAGGTCAGGTCCACATTAATCTGTGTCTCCCTGAGTTTGCTGAGGTGCCTCATAGGAATTTTAGTTCAGATTCCTCATGTCCCTATTCTCCTCTTTGGGCTGAGTTCCCTGACTGGACTACCTCTCCCATGATGCCTCCTGGTTTCCCTCTGGTTGAGCCACCACAGTACATCATAGGAATCATGTGATCACAGTGCAGTGGGAGATGAATTTGCTGTCTCTCCCGTTACCCTTGAGGAACAATTTTTATTCAGAGAAAAGAGAATAAAAATGTAAATGAAAACTGAAAAGAGACAGCATAAAAATTATGATGCTTCTCTGAGACTTTATGTCCCCATAACTCAAAAGAAAAAACAAACAAAAAAACCCAAAACAATAGTGCATCCAATAAAAAGAAAAAGAAATAGAGGGATTCTGAAACTCAGGACAGATGTGTCTTAACCCATTCGTCCTGATTCTCCTTGCACATTCAACTGAAACCAATAGAAGTAATGCACTGTAAAACTGGAGTGAGGGGAGAATAAGTCTATTGACTTTTTCCTTATTTGATATCTATCAGCTTGCACGAATACCCTTTTATTCTGCTAAATTGTGTCCCACAGTATATGCTAGCATTAGGAAGCCACTGGAATCTCAGAGGAATAACAAAAAAAGCCAATAACATTTGCTAAATTAATCCATATTGATGTCAAAGAGAAAACATGTATTCCCCTTTTCCTGTGTCTTGCATGAATGACAGCAGTAGCACAATTCAATTCTCTAGAGGAGAATGCTGATGCCATCTCTCTCCTTCTCCTCCTCCTCTTCTCCCACACCCCCCATTCTTTAGGGGAAATTGACAAGATTTCTGAGAACTCTTAATGGGCAAACTGAGGGCATTTTGATTAAACTTTTTCCCAGGCATCATTTCATTCTATTTTAACAACACCATATCTCTGCTCTGTCTCCTCTAATGTCCTGTCAAAGAAAATGTTAAGCCAGAGGAAGTAACACATCATTGAGAGGCTGCCACCATGGGCAAATTGCTGCCTAGCTGTATTGGAATCATAGAAATTAATGATGGAGAGATGATAAATTCCTTTGTCTTGTCCATCTCTGCCATCATGCAAGGCACTCAGAGCCTGTGCTGATGACTGCCTTATAAAGGCTTAGATAGATAGATAAGATTTAAAATGCTCCGTGTACACTTTGCTTAAAAATTAGAGCAATGTGAAGAGTGAAAAATATTTCCATGAACATTCCTACAAACATTAAATCAATTTCAAGTCAGTTTTAGTCTGCCTTTGTCTAACTCACTTTCTATGAACACTTATGCATGTGAAGCTATGTTCATATGAATGTTCAAAGGGAAGCTTATATTCATGCGAATAGATATATTGGTATGGTGTAGTATAGTTGCCCAGAAGAGCTCTCTCTGCCATCTTGGACTTACAATGCTGTATCTCAGGTCAGTATGATGCACAGAGTGACAGCATGAGACTGTGTCACAGGCTCTTTAAGGCTGGTGCAGGGAACCATCCCAGGTCAGGTCTGACTCATTCCATGTGTGTCTCTAAAAATACCCATAGGCTAGGGAACATCATCACTTGAGGGAACTAAGTGGTGTCATTGAAGCTGTTCAGGATCATGTCACCCCCATTGCACTCTCTTGTGCCACTGGGACATAAACTGAGCACATAATGTCTCTGGGCTCATCAGTATATGAAAGTTCTGTGCAGCAGATTTCTCAGACTTATAGAGGGAGTTGTCCCACTTACCCAGGTGGATGCTCTTGGGACACTCTGGCAAAGTTTGTGCCACATCCCCCTGCTAATGGCTAGTTCACTAGAGGATTACAGCCTATTACTCCTAGCAGCTGAGTTATTCCTTTAGCTCAAGTGATAGAGATCTGTGCTGAAAGTCCTGGGTTCAAACCCTGCTGATGACACCATACAAGGGATGGTAGTAGTCTCATTTGTAAAGAAAGTGTGGCCTCATTTACATAGCAGGAGTTGCTTCATTGGCATCAGGGAGCTCCCATTTAAATGCAAGTCACATTAGATGTTTCAAGAAGTTTGTCATGGTATTAAATCACACTCCTGCTGACAGCCTGAATCATTGCTCTGCACAGATTAAAAAGAAGTTGTTTAAGATTTTCCTTGCTCTGTTTTTTCAGTATAAATAGGGGTCTACTTAAAACACTGAGAAATCACACATTTTTCATGGTTTGGTCATGGCATAAATAGCAGATTTCACAGATGTGTAACATATCTGCAATATTTGCTATTTATGTCGTGACCAACCCACAAAAAGTGTGTGCTTTCTCTGCAGCATTCCTCAAACAGGGGGCTCTGACCCAAAAGGCGGTTTTGCAAGCCTGTCGTAGGGGTTCATGGTATTACCACCCTTACTTCTGCGCTGCTGCTAGCAGCAGTGCTGCCTTCAGAGCTGGGTGCTTGGCCAGCAGCCACCGCTCTCCACTCTGCCTTCAGAGCCGGGTGGCTTGAGACCACATTTCACAGTCTGTGATGCAATTTTCATGGCCGCGAATTTGGTAGACCCCTATGTATAAGCAGTCCTGCAGATCTAGGTTGAAATGCATGGATACAAATCCCGATCTATGCAAAACAAACAAAAAAAACCCCAACACAATATAAAAAGCAAAAGCAAAACCAACAGCCCTGAAACAAATACAAACTGTTGTTTATATTTTCTGAGGACAAAGCACCAAGGAAGTGTGTATGTCACTGTGGAAAGGGAAGAGGAATAAGCTTTTGTCTGAAGCAATAAATATGACTTTCATTTCTTATTCTCTTTCACCATCATGGCTGCTGTTTTGAAATAACCCTGGAATTTTGCAGATGTTAGGAGAGACAAAAAGAAAAAAAAAAAAAAGAAAACCCAGCTAAGCATTCTTTTCTGCCAATTCTGCAACTTTCTCACAGTGAGTGAAATTCCCCCATGTGCAGAAGGCCAGGATGAGGCCTATGCACTGATTCAGGATTTTGGCTCAGGGAGAAATTCACCTCTATGGAGAAGGCCAGCACAGAATTTAAGGGCTTGTCTACAATACGGACCCTATAGAGGCACAACTATGGCACTGTAGCCCCGCTCCTGTAGTGCCATGGTGTAGACACTACAGCAATGGAAGGGGTTTTTCTATCACTGTAGTTAATCCCCCCCTTCAAGATGTGGTAGGTAGGCGGACGAAGAATTCGTCCATCAACCTAGTGGTAGCTACACCATGGCTTAGGACTGCTTAACTGTGCCTCTCACAGGTGTGAATTTTTTACACTTTTGAGTGCCGCAGCTAGGTCAACCTAAGTTTTAGGTGTAGACCAGGCCTAAGCGCCATTTTAAACATTGAGGACATAAGTGGGACTTAGGTGATGTCAAGCCCTTGTTCTGGCCCTCCGCACAGGGGTGAATTTCACCCATATTCTGGAGTCTATAGTGGCTTCCAGTTTATTTTTGGGTACATGAAACCTCACTGTTGGAGAATCAGGCACAGCACATGGTCTTATCCACCACTCAGAGACCTGGCAAACTTGCACCAGATTGGACTGTTTAGGGCATTGCTTTTAGCTGCCTCTCTGGTCACAGGCTGACAACAGTATTGCAAAACAGAGTCTTGGCTGGCTAAGCAAGGCTCTTATTCTACAGCCAGAGAAGAGAGAGAGAGAGAAGAAATAAGGTGGGGAAGGAAAAGGAGACACAGTGGGGTAGGGTGAGAGAGAGAAGAGCCCAACTTCCCACATCCCAGGGGGTGGTTGAGATTTAGCTGACGCCAGTGAAGGTGCCATTGTCATTTAGGTCCCTCTTGCTGGCCTGGTCTGGTCAGGCCCTCTCTCAGGCTCAGAATGACAAAGGCCGATAGGAATTATGGTAGATCCTGGCGTCCCAGGAGAAAGTGGGGTTGGCAGCTGTCATGGTACACAACTCCTTCTTCTGCTAATTCCCCACCCAAAAGCCTTTTCTTTTTAAGAACCTGCAAAGGGAGCGATGGGCAGCATAGCCCATCCTCTCATTATTTTGTCCACAAATTAAGGCTAATTCCTGATATCAATTTCAGCCCATTTGTTTCCAACTCCACACTTTTCTTGTTTACCAGGCGTAATCTTAACACAGTTGTTAAACTCTATCAGGACGCCTTTTTATTTGTACTAATTCATTCTGTCTCCCTTTTGCCCCTTTTCTCATCAACATTTGTTATGATAGATTATTGTGACATTGTATAAACTTTCACTTACTTTCCAGAATTGAGTTTTTAACTTGGGTAAATGTATAGGCCCAAGTATTACAACAGTCCCTTATCCTGTAAGTGTTGTTCTTTGATAAGATGACAATTTTAGTGAGTAAAGGGAATAGCGTTGATGTAATAGGGTTCTGTAAGGCATCTGACTTGTTACTACATGACATGTCAATTAAGAAATTAGAGCAATTTGTTCTTTGTTCCTAGATGTATCATCTTTTGGCCACACTGAAATGCATTTTATTTGACTGCTTCCAGCTTACCAAGAGATCAAAATTGCTTTGTATCAGTGACCTGTCCTCTTCATTATTTACAACTCCCACAATTTTGGAGTCACTGGCAAACTTTCTCAGTGAAGATTTTATATTTTCATTCAGGTCATTGATAAAAAGTGTTAAATAGTGTAGGGCCAAGAACCAATCCTTGCAGCCTCCTCCCCCCCACTAAAAATACACCCACTGAACAATGATTCCCCATTTACAATTACATTTTAAGACCTATCAGTTAGACAGTTTTTAATCTATGTAATATGTACCATATTGATTTTGTATCGTTCTAGTTTCTTCATTGACATGTCATGAAGTATCAAGTCAAGTCTATTATATCAACACAATTACCATAATCAACTAAACTTCTAGTCTCATCAAAAAAATACCAAATTAGTTTTACAGTATCTATTTGCCATAAACCCATGTTTTGATAAACCTCTTTTAATTCTCTATTAATCGAGTCTTGTATCAGCTGTTCCATTATTTTGCCTGGGGTCAAAGTCAGACCAATGTGACTATAATTACTCGGGTATCCCATTTACCCTTTTAAAATATTTTACATTATCTTTTGTCCAGTCCTCTGGAACTTTAGTGTTTCAAGACTTATTAAAAATGAACATTAATGGTCCAGAGAGCACCTGTCTCAGCTTTTTCTAATTACTGTGTGCAAGTTATCCTGACCTGCAGATTTAAAGATGTGTTATTTTAGTAGCTGCAGTTTAACATTCTCCTAAGTTACTATTGGAATGGAAAGTATTTCATCATTGTCATCTGAATTGACTATATCATCTAGCTTTTTTCCCAAATAAAGAACAGAAATATTTATTGAACACTTCCGCCTTATTATTAACAATTCTATCACTTCAGTCTAGTAATAGATCAATGCCATTGTTAAGATTCCTTTTGTCCCTAATATACTTAAAAACCACCTTGCTTCCTTAATTCTGCAAGCCACAGATTTCTACGAAATTAGGTCGATTTTATAGAAGTCGATTTTTAGAAATCGATTTTATACAGTCGATTGTCTATGTCCCCAATAAGTGCATTAAGTCAGTGGAGTGTGTCCGCAAGACCATGGCTAGCATCAACTTACGGAGCAGTGTGCTGTGGGTAGCTATCCCACAGTTCCCGCAGACTCTACTGCCCACTGGAATTCTGGGTTAAGCTCCCAGTACCTGATGGGGCAAAAAACATTGTGAAGGATGGTTTTGGGTACATGTCATCAGTTGCCCCTCCCTCCGTGAAAGCAACAGCAGACAATCATTTTGTGCCTTTTTTCCTGGGTTACATGTGCAGATGCCATACCATGGCAAGCATGGAGCCTGCTCAGCTCACCGCTGCTGTTGTGAGCATTGTAAACACCTCATGCATTATCCTGCAGTATGTGCAGAAGCGGGCTAAGAGACACCAGCATGAGGATGATTGTGATGAGGACATGGACACAGACGTTTCTGAAAGCACAGGCTGTGGCAATTGGGACATCATGGTGGCAGTGGGGCTGGTTGATACAGTGGAACGCTGATTCTGGGCCTGGCAAACAAGCACAGACTGGTGGGACCGCATAGTGTTGCAGGTATGGGATGATTCACAGTGGCTGTGAAACTTTTGCATGCGTAAGGCCACTTTCCTTGAACTTTGTGAGTTGCTTTCTCCCACCCTGAAGTGCAGGAATACCAAGATGAGAGCTGCCCTGACAGCTGAGAAGTGATGGAACACATATCCCTATCTTGGCACTGGCCCACCTTGCCAACCAGTATATAAACCACAAGGGGTACTTCTCAATGGTGCTGCAAGCACTGGTGGATCACAAGGGATGGTTCACCAACATCAACGTGGGATGGCTGGGAAAGGTGCATGACACTCGCATCTTTAGGAACTCAGGGCTGTTTGAGCAGTTGCAAGAAAGGACTTACTTCCCAGACCAGAAAATTACTGTTGGGGATGTTGAAATGCCGATAGTTATCCTTGGGGACCCAGCCGACCCCTTGCTCCCATGGCTCATGAAGCCGTACACAGGCAGCCTGGACAGTAGTAAGGAGCAGTTCAACTATAGGCTGAGCAAGTGCAGAATGGTGGTAGAATGTGCTTTTGGACATTTAAAAGCTCGCTGGTGCTGTTTGCTGACTAGGTTAGACCTCAGCGCAACCAACATTCCCATTGTTACTGCTGCTTTCTGTGTGCTTCATAATATCTGTGAGAGTAAGGGGGAGATGTTTATGGTGGGGTGGGAGGTTGAGGCAAATCGCCTGGCATCCGATTTTGAGAAGCCAGACACCAGAGCGATTAGAAGAACACAGCTAGGCATGCTGCACATCAGAGAGGCTTTGAAACCAGCTTCATGACTGGCCAGGCTACAGTGTGACAGCTGTGTGTGTTTCTCCTTGCTGCAAACCCACCTCCTTTGTTAATTTTAATTCCATGTAATCCAACCACCCTCCCCCTTTCAATCACAGCTGGCAAAAGAAATAAAGTAACTATTGTTTTGAAACCATGCATTCTTTCTTTACTAATTAAAAAAAAGTGAGATAACTGACAGGGTAGCCCGGGTGGGGTGGGGTGCAGGAGGAGGGAAGGACAAGGCCACATTGCTTATTGTAGCCACACTACAAATAAAAACTGTTTGAATGACAGCCTTCTTTTGCTTGGGTATCCTCTGGAGTGGAGTGGCTGGGTGCCCGGAGTCTCCCCCGTGTTCTTGGGCATCTGGGTGAGGAGGATATGGAACTTAGGGAGGAGGGCAGGTGGTTATACAATGGATGCAGTGGCAGTCTCTGCTCTTGGCTTTCCTGCAGCTCCAACAGATGCTTCATCATGTCCATTTGCTCCCCCATTAGCCTCAGCATCGCCTCCTGCCTCTGCTCTTCGCACTCACTTAATGCTTTTCCGGCTTTCCTGCAGCTCCAACAGACGCTTCATCATGTCCGTTTGCTCCCCCATTAGCCTCAGCATCGCCTCCTGCCTCTGCTCTTCGCGCTCACTTAATGCTTTCCCGGCTTCTGCCACTGAATGCCTCCATGCATTAAGCTGTGCCCTATCAGTGTGGGAGGACTGCATGAGTTCGGAAAACATGTCATCGTGAGTGTGGTTTTTTCACCTTCTAATCTACAATAAACTCAGGGATGGAGATTATAGCGGGAGCATAGAAACATTTGCAACTGTGGGAGATAAAAAGAGAGAGTAAAATTTAAGATGATACATTTCTCAGAACAAAAGGGAGACTCTTTCACAATGAATCAAGCAATTCACAGCAGACAGCACATGTGCTTTAGGTACAAGGTTGTATTTTGCCTTTTATATTGAGTGCTTACCGGTATGGTGACACATCACACATGGCTGGGCAACAGAATTCGGTTTCCAGGCAGCCATGGTAAGCCTGTTGGTACGTGGGGTTGGCTTCTTCCGCCTTCATAACATGTGGGAATGTTTTCAAACTGCAGCGCCATCCTTTCCCATAGCAAACAATGCCGATTGGGTTTCACATTTAAAAGGAGTGGCTGCGGTTTTCGGGTGGATGTGCAGCACACAGCTCCCCCGACCCCACCGCATGGCTATTTTCCGGGATGATCCCTTTTAGCCAAGTGCAAACAACCCAGCATGAACGGGGTCCTTTTACTGTTCCCTTACAAAAATTCCCCAGTTTCAACCAGGTGACTATGAATGATATCACTTTCCTGAGGCTAACACAGAAAGATGAAGACTGAATGTTGCTTGAATGCGACCAAAACCCAGGACCATTCGCTGCCATGCTTTGTGCTGCAATGATTCCAGACTACTTGCTACTGGCTTGGTGTGGCATAGTGTTCTATCGTGGAGGATGAAATAAGGCGGCCCTCACCAGAAACCTTCTGCAAAGGCTTTCAGAGTGCCTTCATGGAGATGTCCCTGGAGGATTCCCGCTCCATCCCAGACACGTTAACAGACTTTTCCAGTAGCTGTACTGGCTGTGAATGCATTCCAATTCTTCAGGGCAAATCAATCATTAAACACTATTGCTTTTAAACCCTGTACTGTAGTTACAAATGTGCACTCACTGGCAGAGTGCCTTCTCCAGCTTCAGGGTTGGGGATCCCGCCTTGGGAGGGTATTGGCTCCAAGGTGATGAAAAGGTCCTGGCTGCCGGGGAGAACGGATTCTCTGCTTGCCTGCTGTGCGTTCTCCTCCTCATCATCATCCACAAAATCCTCCTCCCTGTTGCGTGAGACTCCCCCGTTGCAGGTGTCCACGGACAGTGGTGGAGTAGTGGTAGGGTTCCCACCTAGAATGCCATGCAAGTGATCATAGAACTGGCATGTATGGGGCTCTGACCCGGAGGGACCATTTGCCTCCTTTGTCTTGCCTGAGCTCCTTAACTTTCACGCGGCACTGCTGTGAGTCCCTGTTGTAGCCTCTCTCCGCCATGCCCTGTGCGATTTTGGCATATATATTAGCATTTCTTCTTTTTGATCAGAGTTCAGCCTGCACAGATTCTTCTCCCCATACAGCAATCAGATTCAGTGTCTCCCTTTTGATTCATGCTGGAGCTCGTTTGCAATTCTGCGGGGACTGGATGGTCACCTGTGCTGCTGAGCTCGCCACACTGACCAAACAGGAAATGAAATTCAAAATTTCCCGGGGCTTTTACAGTGTACCTGGCTAGTGCATCAGAGTTCAAAGTGCTGTCCAGAGCGGTCACATTGGAGCATCTGGTCACATCTGAGCTAGCTCCCAGAGGCCAATATCGTCGAATTGCATCTGCACTACCCCAAAGTTGGTAAGTGTTTGCAGCAGATGACCATATCAGTTTTGAAAGCACTGGGTGACCGTTTGAGAGAATAGAATCATAGAATATCACAGTTGGAAGGGACCACAGGAGGTCATCTAGTCCAACCCCCTGCTCAAAGCAGGACTGATCCCCAATTAAATCATCCCAGCCAGGGCATTGTCAAGCCTGACCTTAAAAACTTCTAAGGAAGGAGATTCCACCACCTCCCTAGGTAATGCATTCCAGTGTTTCACCACCCTCCTAGTGAAAAAGTTTTTCCTAATATCCAACCTAAATCTCCCCCACTGCAACTTGAGACCATTACTCCTTGTTCTGGCATCTGCTACCACTGAGAACAGTCTAGATCCATCCTCTTTGGAACCCCCTTTCAGGTAGTTGAAAGCAGGTATCAAATCCCCCCTCATTCTTCTCTTCCGCAGACTAAACATCCCCAGTTCCCTCAGCCTCTCCTCATAACCCATGTGTTCCAGTCCCCTAATCGTTTTTGTTCCCCTCCGCTGGACTCTTTCCAATTTTTCCACATCCTTCTTGTAGTGTGGGCCCAAAACTGGACACAGTACTCCAGATGAGGCCTCACCAGTGTCGGATAGAGGGGAACGATCACGTCCCTCGATCTGCTGGCAATGCCCCTACTTATACACCCCAAAATGCCATTGGCCTTCTTGGCAACAAGGGCACACTGTTGACTCATATCCAGCTTCTTTTCCACTGTAACTCCTAGGTCCTTTTCTGCAGAACTGCTGTCGAGCCATTCGGTCCCTAGTCTGTAGCGGTGCATTGGATTCTTCCATCCTAAGTGCAGGACTCTGCACTTGTCCTTGTTGAACCTCATCAGATTTCTTTTGGCCCAATCCTCCAATTTGTCTAGGTCCCTCTGTATCCTATCCCTACCCTCCAGCGTATCTACCTCTCCTCCCAGTTTAGTGTCATCTGCAAATTTGCTGAGGGTGCAATCCACACCATCCTCCAGATCATTTATGAAGATATTGAACAAAACCGGCCTCAGGACCGACCCTTGGGGCACTCCACTTGATACCGGCTGCCAGCTAGACATGGAGCCATTGATCACTACCCGTTGAGCCCAACAATCTAGCCAGCTTTCTATCCACCTTATAGTCCATTCATCCAGCCCATACTTCTTTAACTTGCTGGCAAGAATACTGTGGGAGACCGTGTCAAAAGCTTTGCTAAAGTCAAGGAACAACATGTCCACTGCTTTCCCTTCATCCACAGAGCCAGTTATCTCGTCATAGAAGGCAATTAGATTAGTCAGGCATGACTTGCCCTTGGTGAATCCATGCTGACTGTTCCTGATCACTTTCCTCTCCTCTAAGTGCTTCAGAATTGATTCCTTGAGGACCTGCTCCATGATTTTTCCAGGGACTGAGGTGAGGCTGACTGGCTTGTAGTTCCCAGGATCCTTCTTCTTTCCTTTTTAAAGATGGGCACTACATATCCTTTTTCCAGTCATCCGGGACTTCCCCCGATCGCCATGAGTTTTCAAAGATAATGGCCAATGGCTCTGCAATCACACCCGCCAACTCCTTTAGCACTCTCGGATGCAATGCATCCGGCCCCATGGACTTGTGCATGCCCAGCTTTTCTAAATAGTCCCGAACCACTTCTTTCTCCACAAAGGGCTGGTCACCTCCTCCCCATGCTGTGCTTCCCAGTGCAGTAGTCTGGGAGCTGACCTTGTTCGTGAGGACCTGTTTTTTTGGGAAGTGGATCGCTTCATTTAACTTTACTTCATACCATCTGATGCTTTTGATTATTTGGAGATGCTGCATCTGAATGGTGTCCAGCTTCCCTTTAGTCTTCACAGCGAGGGTTCAGTCCCATACATGAGAATATGGACCACCAAAGCATTAAAAATCCTCAGTCTCTCTGCTTATCAGGGTGCTCAGTGTTAAACTTAAAAGACATTCTTGATGAGAGGCCCAATTACAGATGATGCTTCTTCAGTGCAGGCTTCAAGTTCTTTCTCAATGCTGCCCATGTTACTGACAGAGTAAGGTAGGTGAAATCACTGACAATCTCCACAGGGTCATCACCCACCAAGATGCTAAAACCTGTAGCATGTTTGAAATCATTGACCAGAAGAAATGTGGTTTTACCCCAATTAATTTTCAGGATGACTTTTGCTGCTAAGCTTTCCAGGGCTTTAAGTAACACAACCAGCTTGTCCATTGATTCAACAACTAGAGTTATGTCACTGGCAAAATTGATGGTTGGTAAGGTTCTTATAATCAAGGCATGTTCCTAAAATATATTTACTTAGTGTCTGGTCAAGCATGTAGTTTGATAGCATTGTGGAGTTCTGGGGAGACAATGCACCCTTGACAAATGCCTGACCTATTTAATAAAGAAGGTTCTTTTCCCATTTACAAGGATATAGCTTGTGGAGTCATCATATAAGAGATTGAACATTCTACTGAGCTTCTTGGGTAGGCCTCTGTGGTTCAAGATCAGCCAAAGCAATTCCCTGTCAGAGTTAAATGTGGCCTTGATACCCACACATGCAGTGTGAATGGAACACTTGAAGTCTTAGATCTTCTCGATACGCTGATGCTCTGGGAAGATTTGTGCTGTCGTGGCATGGACGGGAGTGAAGTCAGCTTGTTGTGGTCTTCTCTTGCTCCTTAAGATATCAGTCAACAAGACAGAAGCAAAATCTTGCCCAGGATGGATAGAAGAGTAATGTTGCAATGGTTACAACTGACTAGTTTGCTGCCTTTACTTTTCCAAAATGGTAAAACAATGCCTTTTTGCCAGTCAGCCAGGACCGTGTTATGTTGTACAGCATCTGCAGCCACAAAAGAATAATGCTTCTTAAAAGTGCTTCTTAAAAGTTCCACAGGAATTCCACAGGTTCCTGCTAACTTTGAGGATCTGGGCCTAAGTGTAATTAATATATATTTTTGGCTGGGACTTTATTCTGTTTGCACATCACATGTGTGATAACGTCATGAGCATTTGTACCTAACAAGTCATGTGTTGTGTCTCTTATCTTGTTCCCCATTCTCATCCATCTCCATTCTGATTACATAGGTGGTCTCTCTTTCTCTTTCATTCTTTTCAATAATGAATCAAGATGGTGCAATCTCCCAGAATCCAGCACTTAGAACTACAGATACACTGTATTTCCAAGACTAGGAGGCTTTTTGTATTACTTTGCTGCTTGCCTACAGTGTGTGATAAAATGCCTGATGACTAGGGCTACCATTTTGTCACAGAGGTCATGCAAATGTTAATTTGAATAAAGTCCATGAAAAACAAGTGGTGTTGCAACCTGGCCACTCATGTTTGGCCCAGGTGCCCCTCTGTGGATTGATTTGGAGAGGCGGACAGGGCAAACATGAGTGGCACTGAGATCCTGTGCTCCAGGTTGAAGCCTGGAGTGGGGAGCCAGGCCCAACCCTGTGGGACAGGAGCCCCTGCTTCAGGATGATCACAGGTGGGCTCACACTCCAGCCCCACCCCCTCTTACATTCTTTGGTGAGGAACCTTTCTGCAACTTATCATTTTTTCCTGCATCTTTGCCATTAAATTTTCTAAAAATTTCCATGCCAAAATCATAGCCTTGCTGATGACAAACCAAACGATCAGCCAGTCACCATAAGAAATACTGCTCCGAGGCTGTAAACAATTGCATGTCTTCCTGTGCTCATTGTTTTAACTACTAGGCATCACAGCCTCCTTCCCTTGAAGCATGCTGGTCGCCTTTATATTATTAGGTCTACCAGCTGCTGTACTGTGTGCTGTGGAACGTCTGAGCAGTGTTTGTGGTATACAAAAATTAAGGTTATTGGTCAGGTCTTCTGGGAAGAACTTGTTTTTGATGTCATAATCAGTTGCAGCAGGGTGTCCTTTGAAGATAAAGGGCCATTATTTGCAAGATAATCCATCAACATTTGCATTATCAAAGCTGTCGTGGGAATTACAGGTTTGAGAAGCAAGGTCTCTATGGTTGTGAAAAATAAAATTATTGATCACAAATAAAATAATTACATCAAAGCTCCCAAGTTTAGACATTTTATTAAAGATGCATTTCTCTCTGGAAGTAATGCAAAAGCCAACGCAAAGAGCATGAGACAGTGACCTCCAGGAAGACAAATTCTACTGCATCTTCATTAATGCATGTTTGAAGTGACAGCTATGCCCACAAAGTGCAGATGGAGCAAGCTTGTTGCTAACAGCATAAATATCAAGGAGGATGGTGGAACCGGTTTTGGGAGATGTAAACGGGTGTTATTTGGAAGATGTCTCTCTGCAACTCCCATGGTGTGACACTCAGAGGCTCTCAGAGCCAACTGGTAAAGGGCTCCCTGTTCTGTAATAGCAACTCCTAACAAGACTGACACCGAACACGCTGCTTTCATGGTATTTATCCGGAAATTGTGTCTTGTAAGGTATCACATGAAAGCTGGTATCACACTGGTCATTAATATAATTGTAAAACGTATGTCCTGACGGCATTCTAAAAGTTGTGCATATGTACTAGAATCACATTTTAAAGTCTGTAACCAGACAGAGCTGACAAATAAAACAGCTGCACGCTAAGGCCTCACAGCCCTGCTTGCTCCTGGGGAGTGTTACAAGTGAGTTATTGTCTTTTTCTGCATTTAGTGGTATTGCAGTAGCACCAACATATTGAGGCTCCATCCAAGGCCAAGGCCCCACGTCACTGGACAGAATGTACCTACACACACACGACACCTCTCCATTTGCAGAACAAGTTCACGTGTAATGGCAAACATAAAACCATTACTGGTTATTTATACATTCTCTCTAATCTGCATTTGAAAATCTCAATGGTTTTACCCCAAATCAAAGCTCCAGGGAATACAGAAAACAAACCTGTGTTGGCATGCAGGAGGTGAGGCCCAGGATGACCTGCCAGGTCTTTTCCCATCTCTAATTGCTATGACTCTATAATCCAACCAAACCCCAGTATCATATCAGAAAAGAATGGGACAATCTCCACCCCACCAACCCCCACACCAAAAAAAAGCAGGGGTCGGGGGAGGGCCCTATTCTACCAGACCTCAACTTAGTTCTGGGGAAATTTGATGTTTTAAACATGGTGCAGAGACAAGAATACAAGTTTTCACTATTACGGTCAGTTCCCTACTCTTATGGGACTAGCTTTTACAAGTCTATAGGCGCTTTTCCTGTGTAAGGACCAAAGGATCAGATCCTGAATACTGCTTTTCTGACTGCCGCAGGGCCCAGTCCTGCAGCTCCTTAAGTCAGCAGGTTTATGCTTGAGAGGAAGGGTTTCAGGACTGGGCCTTTAGGGCACTTTACAAAGTGTTCTCAATATGGCCAGAAGTAGCTAACAAAGCATCCTCCTCTTGTAGGGGAACTCTCTGCTAGTGGAAAAGCAGACAATCTGCTCTGCCACCTCCTACTCCACCTACCATCCACCACCAGCACAAGGGGAGGAAAGGGGGAGTAATAGAATGTGGGAGAGGCTCCTCCTCTGGCATAATATCTGGTACAGATCTCAGTGGTATAATTTAGAATAGGTTCCTTACTGGTCTAATTTCTTTCAGAGAACAGGCAGCTAAAGATCAAGGGGCTGAAATCAGCTCCCTGCAGCCATCAGTGCCTACTGTGTCCAAGCACAGACCAACCAAAGTGGAGAATCAGGGCCTTAGTCTGTACTCTTTGCTGTTTTCTATCTCTTCCCTCAGCCAGAGTCTTCTCCTCTTTTAATTGTAGTTACTCATTTTCAATTAGTTCTCCCTCCATCTTTCCAAACTACCTCTCATCTCTCCTCCATATACGGTTTGGTTCTTTCTATACAACAGTGACTATCAAAAGTTATGTCTCAAGATCAACCTGTTGAGGTTAAAGCAGGCAACTCACTTACCCCATACATTGTTCTCTCAGCTGCAGTGGGTTCCGAGGGCCAGTCCTGTGGTATGGGGTGTAGCCCCTTGACTGTCCAGCACAGCATTCCACCCCTTCCAGGGGTATAAAACTGTCCAAATAAAAAGGAAAATAATTCCAAGGCCCATGAGGAGCTAAGCCCCTCCCTTACATAAAGGACAGGAAGACTCCACAGGAAGTCTGAGCTCCCACCATGCTGCACAGCTAAAGGCCAATAGTTAATCCTGGGTGTTCAACAAAAGAAGCAAAGCAGTCCATCTTCTTTTCGCAGAAGGCTCAAACTGGCAGTTCTCTCAAGCCTTTCATCAGCATGTACCCTAGTGCCCTGGCCAAGGAGCTCTAGCTTTGCTTGTTTCAGATGGCCACCTCAACTGGACTCAGTTCCTCCCTTTTAAAGGCCTGCACCTAGGTCTGACAAATGACACTGATGGGGTGGGTTGAGGCAGATGGTGACCACAGGAGTTCTTAACCCCACCACCAGTCAAGAAGGGGTTAATATACCCCATCACACTGATATTAATCTAGCACCTGTCAATTAAAGATCACTCGACAAACAGAATCATAGAAATGTAGGGCTGGAAGGGACCTCAAGAGGTCATTTGGCTCAGCTCCCTGCACTGAAACAGAGCCAAGTAACTCTAGACCACCCCACATCCTTAACATCCTCCAATGTTAGGGATTCCACAACCTCCCTTGGAAGTCTATTCCTGTCCCTAATTATCCTTGCAGTTAGAAAGTTTTTCTTAAAATCTAACCTAAATCTCCCTTGCTGCAGATTAAGCCCATTACTTCTTGTCCTACCTTCAGTGGACATAGAGAACAATTGATCGCCATCCTCTTTTTAACAACATTTATCGTTTTCGAAGACTTATCAAAACTGACTTGGGTCACTTTTTCTGAACTTTTTATCATTTTTGTTGCTGTGCTCTGGACTCTCTCTGATTTGTCCACATCTTTTCTAAAGTGTGGAGCCCAGAATTGCACACACCACTCCAACGGAGGCTTCACCAGTGCTGAGTAGAGCAGGACAGTCACCTCCCATGTCTTACATACAACACTTCTGTTAATATACCCCCGAATGATATTAGCCATTTTCATAACTGCATCACATTGTTGACTCATTCAGTTTGTGATCCACTGTAACCCCCTGATCCTTTTCTGCAGTACTTCTTAAATATAGTATTTTGCACTTGTCTTTACTGAATTTCATTTTGCTGATTTCAGACCAATTCTCAAATTCATCAAAGTCATTTTGAATTCCAATCTTGTCCTCCAAAGTGCTTGCAACTCCTCCCTGCATGGTGTCATCCGCAAATTTTATAAGCATACATTCCACTCCATGATCCAAGTAATTAATGAAAATACAGAGAAATACTAGAATCCAAACAGACCCCATGGGATCTGCTAGTTCTGTCCTTCCAGTTTGATAGATAACTACTCTTTGAGTACAGGCTTTTAACTGCTTGTGCACCCACTTCATAGGAATTTCATCTACGTCACATTTCCCCAGTTCACCCATGAGAGCTCAAACATTACAAACTGTACATACCAGGATCACTTCATCCCCCATCAAAAGCCCTGTCTGGGCTGGAATACAGCAGGTGACAGGACATGGCAATTCTTCACAGCAATTTAGATGAGGAACAGAATAATGCATCTGATTCAGAAAAACAACAAGGGGTCCGATGGCACCTTAAAGACTAACAGATTTATTTGAGCATAAGCTTTCGTGGGTAAAAACCCCACTTCTTCAGATGCAGGTATTCAGATTTTACTTACTCCCACTGCACTGGAATTTCAGTCAATGAACCAGGGTTAGATCACTACACTTGTGAAGAATGCCATGAGATTTATGATGATCATGAATGACCTGGACCTTGCCTTTCCATCTCATCCAAAAGATGGCACGACCAGCAACACAGCACCTCAGGCTTAGGCTCTTTACTAATTCAGGGGGAAGAGCAGCCCATACCAACTCTCAGCATCATATTCCGCAGCACCTGAATGCTCTTGACCTTGTCTCTGGGATCAGGAAGCAAAGACACTAATAAAGAGGAAGATTAAGGAAGTCAGTCACTGATTAATGTCCTATTAAATAAGGGAGCACACACAGAACAGAAGCATATGCACAAAGACACAGGAGCAGAAAGCCCCCCAAAATAGATCTGCAAGCAGCAACTGGTCCAGAGGTGTGAGGAATAAATGTAAGAAAATAAATTAGAAGCCAGGCACTAGCCCCAGTGAACATGCTGCTCTCATGAATATTCAGCACATCTGGAAATAGCACCTGCTGGCAAGGGAGCATTACTGGTTTAGTAAATCAGTGACCCAGCTGGAACAGGGTAGGTGGTAAGAAAGGTGAATGGATAAATTGCAGCCTCTAAGGTCAGCAACAACGTGTGCTCCTCTCTCCAGCATTTGATAACAACAGATGGAGAAAGTGATACTGTGAAGCTCTCTGGATGGTGTGAAATGACAGAGATATTTATTTTTACTTGGTTAGTATTTCTGCTTTAATACTTATAGGGTCAGATCCTCCGCTGGTGTAAAACTTCACAGTTTCATTCATTTCAGTGGTTAACTGCATTAATACTAGTTGAGGACATGGCCCACTGATTTCAACGGAACTATGTTAATTTACATCAGCGGATGATCTGGCCCATAACTGGGGTTTTATTGCAGAGTAATGTTCCTTTCGTGGAGTTATGCATTTTTTTGCTATCCACATTTTTTTAGAACTGGACAAATAACCTCTACAAAATAATTTCTGATGAGCGTCACGTTGTCTGCTCATGAATTGTCCTTGAAAAGATCACAATCTTCTCAGATGTATTAATTATTCAAACTTTTTCATTAAATATCTTTGTGCAAATATTTGTCAGTCTTTAGCTCGCTGTATTTGATATTTGCAATTCAAGCTATTTTGTGAAGGTTGCTGGGTCACGTGGTATGTTTCTGCTTCCTGATTGGATAAGCATAACAGTTTGAATCAATTGCCAGTGTGAATACCTGTGGGTATGTCTACACTACGGAATAAGGTCGAATTTATAGAAGTCGGTTTTTTAGAAATCGGTTTTATATATTCGAGTGTGTGTGTCCCCACAGAAAATGCTCTAAGTGCATTAAGTGCATTAACTCGGCGGAGTGCTTCCACAGTACCGAGGCTAGAGTCGACTTCCGGAGCGTTGCACTGTGGGTAACTATCCCACAGTTCCCGCAGTCTCTGCTGCCCATTGGAATTCTGGGTTGAGATCCCAATGCCTGATGGGGCTAAAACATTGTCGCGGGTGGTTCTGGGTACATATCGTCAGGACCCCGTTCCCTCCCTCCCTCCGTGAAAGCAAGGGCAGACAATCGTTTTGCGCCCTTTTTCCTGAGTCACCTGTGCAGACGCCATACCACGGCAAGCATGGAGCCCGCTCAGGTAACCGTCACCCTATGTCTCCTGGGTGCTGGCAGATGCGGTACGGCTTTGCTACACAGTAGCAGCAACCCATTGCCTTCTGGCAGCAGACGGTGCAATACGACTGGTAGTCGTCCTTGTCGTGTCTGAGGTGCTCCTGGCCACGTTGGCTGGGAGCACCTGGGCAGACATGGGTGCAGGGACTAAATTTGGAGTGACTTGACCAGGTCATTCTCTTTAGTCCTGCAGTCAGTCCTATTGAACCGTCTTATGGTGAGCGGGCAGGCGATACGGACTGCTAGCAGTCGTACTGTACCATCTTCTGCAGGCAGGCAAGAGATGAGGATTGCTAGTAGTCGTATTGTACCATCTTCTGCCAGGCAGGCAAGAGATGAGGATGGCTAGCAGTCGTACTGTACCATCTTCTGCCGAGCAGCCATGAGATGTGGATGGCATGCAGTCCTTCTGCACTGTCTGCTGCCAGCCAAAGATGTAAAAGATAGATGGAGTGGGTCAAAACAAGAAATAGACCAGATTTGTTTTGTACTCATTTGCCTCCTCCCCTGTCTAGGGGACTCTTTCCTCTAGGTCACGCTGCAGTCACTCACAGAGAAGGTGCAGCGAGGTAAATCTAGCCATGTATCAATCAGAGGCCAGGCTAACCTCCTTGTTCCAGTAAGAACGATAACTTAGGTGCACCATTTCTTATTGGAACCCTCCGTGAAGTCCTGCCTGAAATACTCCTTGATGTAAAGACACCCCCTTTGTTGATTTTAGCTCCCTGAAGCCAACCCTGTAAGCCGTGTCCTCAGTTGCCCCTCCCTCAGTCAGAGCAACGGCAGACAATCGTTCCGCGCCTTTTTTCTGTGCGGACGCCATACCAAGGCAAGCATGGAGGCCGCTCAGCTCACTTTGGCAATTAGGAGCACATTAAACACCACACGCATTATCCAGCAGTATATGCAGCACCGGAACCTGGCAAAGCGATACCGGGCGAGGAGGTGACGTCAGCGCGGTCACGTGAGTGATCAGGACATGGACACAGATTTCTCTGAAAGCATGGGCCCTGCCAATGCATGCATCATGGTGCTAATGGGGCAGGTTCATGCTGTGGAATGCCGATTCTGGGCTCGGGAAACAAGCACAGACTGGTGGGACCACATAGAATTGCAGGTCTGGGACGATTCCCAGTGGCTGCGAAACTTTCGCATGCGTAAGGGCACTTTCATGGAACTTTGTGACTTGCTTTCCCCTGCCCTGAGGCGCATGAATACCAAGATGAGAGCAGCCCTCAGAGTTGAGAAGTGAGTGGCGATAGCCCTGTGGAAGCTTGCAACGCCAGACAGCTACCGGTCAGTTGGGAATCAATTTGGAGTGGGCAAATCTACTGTAGGGGCTGCTGTGATGCAAATAGCCCACGCAATCAAAGATCTGCTGATATCAAGGGTAGTGACCCTGGGAAATGTGCAGGTCATAGTGGATGGCTTTGCTGCAATGGGATTCCCTAACTGTGGTGGGGCCATAGACGGAACCCATATCCTATCTTGGCACCGGAGCACCAAGCCGCCGAGTACATAAACCGCAAGGGGTACTTTTCGATAGTGCTGCAAGCTCTGGTGGATCACAAGGGACGTTTCACCAACATCAACGTGGGATGGCCGGGAAAGGTGCATGATGCTCGCATCTTCAGGAACTCTAGTCTGTTTCAAAAGCTGCAGGAAGGGACTTTATTCCCAGACCAGAAAATAACTGTTGGGGATGTTGAAATGCCTATATGTATCCTTGGGGACCCAGCCTACCCCTTAATGCCATGGCTCATGAAGCTGTACACAGGCAGCCTGGACAGTAGTCAGGAGCTGTTCAACTACAGGCTGAGCAAGTGCAGAATGGTGGTAGAATGTGCATTTGGACGTTTAAAGGCGTGCTGGCGCAGTTTACTGACTCGCTTAGACCTCAGCGAAACCAATATTCCCACTGTTATTACTGCTTGCTGTGTGCTCCACAATATCTGTGAGAGTAAGGGAGAGACGTTTATGGCGAGGTGGGAGGTTGAGGCAAATCGCCTGGCTGCTGGTTACGCGCAGCCAGACACCAGGGCGGTTAGAAGAGCACAGGAGGGCGCGGTACGCATCAGAGAAGCTTTGAAAACCAGTTTCATGACTGGCCAGGCTACGGTGTGAAAGTTCTGTTTGTTTCTCCTTGATGAACCCCCCGCCCCTTGGTTCACTCTACTTCTCTGTAAGCTAACCACCCGCCCCTCCTCCCTTCAATCACCGCTTGCAGAGGCAATAAAGTCATTGTTGCTTCACATTCATGCATTCTTTATTCATTCATCACACAAATAGGGGGATGACTACCAAGGTAGCCCAGGAGGGGTGGTGGAGGAGGGAAGGAAAATGCCACACAGCACTTTAAGCACAGCACTTTAAAAGTTTACAACTTTAAAATTTATTGAATGACAGCCTTCTTTTTTTTGGGTAATCCTCTGTGGTGGAGTGGCTGGTTGGCCGGAGGCCCCCCCAATGCGTTCTTGGGCGTCTGGGTGTGGAGGCTATGGAACTTGGGGAGGAGGGCGGTTGGTTACAGAGGGGCTGCAGTGGCAGTCTGTGCTCCAGCTGCCTTTGCTGCAGCTCAACCATACACTGGAGCATACTGGTTTGGTCCTGCAGCAGCCTCAGCATTGAATCCTGCCTCCTCTCATCACGCTGCCGCCACATTTGAGCTTCAGCCCTGTCTTCAGCCCGCCACTTACTCTCTTCAGCCGGCCACCTCTCCTCCCGGTCATTTTGTGCTTTCCTGCACTCTGACATTATTTGCCTCCACGCATTCGTCTGTGCTCTGTCAGTGTGGGAGGACAGCATGACCTCGGAGAACATTTCATCGTGAGTGCGTTTTTTTTTCTTTCTAAGCTTCACTAGCCTCTGGGAAGGAGAAGATCCTGTGATCATTGAAACACATGCAGCTGGTGGAGAAAAAAAAAGGGACAGCGGTATTTAAAAAGACACATTTTATAAAACAGTGGCTACAGTCTTTCAGGGTAAACCTTGCTGTTAACATTACATACATAGCACATGTGCTTTCGTTACAAGGTCGCATTTTGCCTCCCCCCACCTCGTGACTACCCCCTCAACCTTCCCCACTCCCTGTGGCTAACAGCGGGGAACATTTCTGTTCAGCCACAGGCAAACAGCCCAGCAGGTACGGGCTCCTCTGAGTGTCCCCTGAAGAAAAGCACCCGATTTCAACCAGGTGACCATGAATTATATCTCACTCTCCTGAGGATAACACAGAGAGATAAAGAGCGGATGTTGTTTGAATGCAGCAAACATACACTGCAATGCTTTGTTCTACAATGATTCCTGAGTACGTGTTACTGGCCTGGAGTGGTAAAGTGTCCTACCATGAAGGACGCAATAAGGCTGCCCTCCCCAGAAACCTTTTGCAAAGGCTTTAGGACTACATCTAGGAGAACCGCAAATGCCAGGGCAAAGTAATTCTTTCACATGCTTGCTTTTAAACCATGTATAGTATTTTAAAAGGTACACTCACCAGAGGTCCCTTCTCCGCCTGCTGGGTCCAGGAGGCAGCCTTGGGTGGGTTCGGGGGGTACTGGCTCCAGGTCCAGGGTGAGAAACAGTTCCTGGCTGTCGGGAAAACCGGTTTCTCCGCTTGCTTGCTGTGAGCGATCTACAACCTCATCATCATCATCATCTTCTTCGTCCCCAAAACCTGCTTCCATATTGCCTCCATCTCCATTGAAGGAGTCAAACAACACGGCTGGGGTAGTGGTGGCTGAACCCCCTAAAATGGCATGCAGCTCATCATAGAAGCGGCATGTTTGGGGCTCTGACCCGGAGCGGCCGTTCGCCTCTCTGGTTTTCTGGTAGGCTTGCCTCAGCTCCTTCAGTTTCACGTGGCACTGCTTCGGGTCCCTGTTATGGCCTCTGTCCTTCATGCCCTGGGAGATTTTGACAAAGGTTTTGGCATTTGGAAAACTGGAACGGAGTTCTGATAGCACGGATTCCTCTCCCCAAACAGCGATCAGATCCCGTACCTCCCGTTCGGTCCATGCTGGAGCTCTTTTGCGATTCTGGGACTCCATCATGGTCACCTGTGCTGATGAGCTCTGCATGGTCACCTGCCGCTTGCCACGCTGGCCAAACAGGAAATGAGATTCAAAAGCTCGCGGTTCTTTTCCTGTCTACCTGGCCAGTGCATCTGAGTTGAGAGTGCTGTACAGAGCGGTCACAATGGAGCACTCTGGGATAGCTCCCAGAGGCCAATACCATCGAATTGTGTCCACAGTACCCCAAATTCGAGCCGGCAACGTCGATTTAAGCACTAATCCACTTGTCAGGGGTGGAGTAAGGAAATCGATTTTAAGAGCCCTTTAAGTCGAAATAAAGGGCTTCATTGTTTGGACGGGTGCAGGTTTACATCGATTTAACACTGCTAAATTCGACCTAAAGTCCTAGTGTAGACCAGGGCTGAGATTGTGAATCAGCGTTCACTTTCTCCAGACATTCTATACTACTCAACATTTGCTGTTTCCATGAACATTCCCGTGAGTAAACTCGTTCACTACAGCTGTCATGGACAGAGAACAAAGGAGATCCATGCACAACAGAAGAAGGTTCACTTAACAATACAAGTAATTGCAGACGTGCTTTTGCTTGTTTTCCAAAACAAACCCTGGATCCATCTTTGGAGAAGTTCATGTTTAAATCCAGACCTCTGCTGTGTGGCTTCAAACCATTTCTATTATTATTACATTTATAAAATAACATAAAAGTATTTATTCTGAGTCCTTACGCATATTGAATCACGCTTACTGCAGTAGTCATTGGGACGACTCACAAGAGAAGTTCTACTAAAAGTCAGCAGGAGTGACACAATAGGAAAAGTATTTGGAACTCTGCAAAATGCCATGAGACATGTTATGTATTTACTCAGTACTACTTTACGTATAGGGTGACATGGTTTCTCAGAAAAATGGGAAAGGACATCGCTCCTGCTTGAAAGAGCTTATAATCAGTTACAACCCAATAGCACTTGCTGCCAAAGAAACCAGGTGTTTCCATTACAGTAATGAAAGCGCCACAAAGAATAGGTTAATCAAACACTAAATTTAAATAGTAGAGCCAGTCAAAAATCAGATGGACTTTCTTTAAAAAAAACCCAGAACGTGCCATTTTGTCAAAAGCAAAAAACTTTCCACAGGAACGTATTGACTCAAACAAAGTATTTTGATCACGTCCACTTTGACACTGTCAGAATGGAATGTTTTGAGTTTTCACTTCAAAATAACTTTTTGTTTAGAAGTTCAGTTTGTGTTATAAATAATAATATAAAATGAATAATGTATTTTAAAGTCAACATGAACCAAAAGGTTTCAATTGACCCAAAATGAAGTTTTTTCCGCAAAATTTGTTTTGTGGTAAATTTAGAAGTTGTGTTTTTGTTCTGATGTGTAAAAAAACCACAATTGGAAATCACGGAATTTCTCACAAAACAAGATTTTGGTCCCCCTGGCGCAGCTTTACTAAACAGGTGACTATGGCATCACGACCTGTAAGCTGCTAGACTTTGGGCCAGATCCAACGTCAATGTGACTTTGCTGATTTACAGCTGCTGCTGATCTGGCTTGTAACCGACTTGCTAAGAAGAGTGAACTGCAAAGATGGGAGCCCTCAGTGTATAAAACTGCTGCTGCTGAAGGTGGAGATACACCCGAGATGGATCTGACTGAAGCTGTTTAAACATCCATACTCACAACATGCAGCTCCCAGCTGATCTGAACTGCAGAGATGAAGCATGGGGTAAAAGATGGTCTGACAGATAATTTCCCCAGTGTATTGATGATCATCACCAGCAGCTTGAAATGCATCTGCAAATGGACAAGAAACTATGTGACAATATAAATGGAAGAGCCCAGGTGTGGTCACTCAGCACTGCAGAGATGCCGAGAATAGGAAGGCTAAGCAATACAAGCTGATTTGAAGGAGGAGAAGCTAAGGTCTTTTGGCTGAATGCTCAAAAGGAGTTAGGTTCCTAACTTCTGTTTAGGTTTCTAATGTCCATTGAAATCAGTGCAAGTTAGGAGCCTAAGTCCTTTTGAGAATTTAGCCCTTGGTGGATAGGGTTAGGGAATCTGCACTTGGTTTTTTATGCCGCACCCCCCTGCTCTTAGTACAAAGTTGAGAGTGGGAGAAGGATATTGGTGTAGCAGTTAGAAGAGAGGATTGGATACAGTGAGAGGCAGGAGCAGCAGATTCATGGGGAATGAGAGAATGGGAGTAGAATTTGAGGCAGGGACCATGTTGTCCAGAGCCTGGAGGGTGACCACAAGCAGTTTTCACAGAAAAAAAACAACCAAAAAAAAAAAGAGACAGATTCCCAGCCACTGCAAATTTGTGGATTTTTTTTTTTTTTTTTTTTTTGCAGAGAATGTCACTATTTGCATCACTGTAAGCCACTGATGAAATTCCCTCCCACCTGCTCCTGCAGTTACCTCTTGCTGGGGAAAAAAATTCAAATATTTGCAAAGTGAGTTATGGATAGAGTTCTCGGGAGAAAACAGTTCTGATCACCAGAAAGGGGGAGTCTCACCAAACTAGATAGGATGATAAACGATACAGGCTATCTGCTGCAGTGGGGAATGTCAGATCCTGCAAAGGAAGGTATGAAGTCCCTATTTGTACAATATATGTTGCACTACTAGGGGTTTGAGGTTGCCAGGACTAGGGTGAACTAATTAATATTTCTTTATTATTCATCCCTGCTTCATGAACTGAGAAAGAAGGATGGTACTGTAGAATGCATACCCACCACTTGAGCTCCTCCTTGCAGCTGGTGATGGTGTTGCAGAGATTTCACCTCTATCACACCCCTGGTGGCCTGTTCCTTGGCCCCACAATGACCTTTCTCTGGCCAAGTCTTCCATGGCCTGACCCTCCATAGAATCATAGACTTTAAGATCAGAAGGGACCATTATGATCATCTAGTCTGACCTCCTGTACAATGCAGGTCATGGAATCTCACCCACCAACTCCTGTAACAAACCCCTAACTTATGTCTGAGCTATTGAAGTCCTCAAATCGTGGTTTAAAGAATTCAAGGGGCAGAGAATCCTCCAGCAAGTGCCCCGTGCCCCACGCTGCAGAGGAAGGCGAAAAAACCCCAGAGCCTCTGCAAATCTGCCCTGGGGGAAAATTCCTTCCCGACCCCAAATATGGCGATCAGCTAAACCCTGAGCATGTGGGCAAGACTCACCAGCCAGACAGCCAGGAAAGAATTCTCTGTAGTAACTCAGATCCCACCCCATCTAACATCCATCACAGGCCATTGGACATATCTACCGCTAGTAGTCGAAGATCAATTAATTGCCAAAATTAGGCTATCCCATCATATCATCTCCTCCATAAACTTATCAAGCTTTGTCTTGAAGCCGGATATGTTGTTTGCCCCCACTGCTCCCCTTGGAAGGCTGTTCCAGAACTTCACTCCTCTGATGGTTAGAAACCTTCATCTAATTTCAAGTCTAAACTTCCTGATGGCCAGTTTATATCCATTTGTTCGTGTGTCAGCATTGGTACTGAGCTTAAATAATTCTTCTCCCTCCATGGTATTTATCCCTCTGATATATTTATAGATAGCAATCATATCTCCTCTCAGCCTTCTTTTAGTTAGGCTAAACAAGCCAAGCTCATTGAGTCTCCTTTCATAAGACAGGTTTTCCATTCCTCAGATCATCCTAGTAGCCCTTCTCTGTACCTGTTTCAGTTTGAATTCATCCTTCTTAAACATGGGAGACCAGAACTGCACACAGTATTCCAGATGAGGTCTCACCAGTGCCTTGTATAATGGTACTAACATCTCCTTATCTCTACTGGAAATACCTCTCCTGATGCATCCCAAGATCACATTAGCTTTTTTGACGGCCATATCACATTGGCGGCTCATAGTCATCTTGTGATCAACCAATATTCCGAGGTCCTTCTCCTCCTCTGTTATTTCCAAGTAATGTGTCCCCAGTTTATAACAGAAATTCTTGTTATTAATCCCTAAATGCATGATCTTTCACTTTTCACTATTAAATTTCATCCTATTACTATTACTCCAGTTTACAAGGTCATCCAGATCTTCCTGTATGATATCCCGGTCCTTCTCTGTATTGGCAATACCTCCCAGCTTTGTGTCATCTGCAAACTTTATTAGCACATTCCCGCTTTTTGTGCCAAGGTCAGTAATAAAAGATTAAATAAGATTGGTCCCAAAACCGATCCCTGAGGAACTCCACTAGTAACCTCCTTCCAGTCTGACAGTTCACCTTTCAGTGTGATCCGCTGTAGTCTCCCCTTTAACCAGTTCCTTATCCACCTTTCAATTTTCATATTGACCCCCATCTTTTCCAATTTAGCTAATAATTCCCCATGTGGAACCGTATCAGATGCCTTACTGAAATCGAGGTAAATTAGATCTACTGCGTTCCCTTTGTCTAAAAAAATCTGTTACCTTCTCAAAGTTGACACGATCAACCTTTTGTAAAGCCATGTAGTATTTTGTCCCAATTACCATTGACCTCAATGTCCTTAACTACTTTCTCCTTCAAATTTTTTTCCAAGAGGTCACTTAAAGTCCAAGCACCTTTTGGGGAAACAAAAGGTCCAACAGTGAGTCCAAATAAATATCTAAACTAACAATTCTTCTGCCCCTCTTGGGCTACACTGAAGTTCTCACTTTCCACCCCCCACTTCTAGGCTGGGCAGAACTTGTTCAATGCTGTTTCATCCCAGCAAGAGACTCTCACTGCCTCCCTCCCCAAGAACTCTGGCAGCTTCCCTCAGGGACCTCCCTGCACATTAGCTCAGGGCCCTCACCAGAATCTGACCTACTCCCAGTGGGTCTTCCAGTGTGACTTCCCAGGCACTTCCCAGAGAGGGAACTCCCCTGGCTCTTCTCATCTGGGCCTCCTCCCTTAAGCTGAGTTCACAGCTCTGTTCATAGATTCATATGTTCCAAGGCCAGAAGGGATCATTGTGATCATCTAGTCTGACCTCCTGCATAACACAGACCACAGAACTGCCCCCAAATAATTCCTGGAGCAAATCTGTTAGAAAAAACCCCATCCAATCCTGATTTTAAAATGGTCAGGGCTGGAAAATCCATCACAACCCATCGTAAACTCTTCCAATGGTTAATCATCCTCACTGCTAAACATTTACACCTGTTTAAGCAGTCCCTCTCTGAGATCCCCATAGCTGGGGTCAGTCATTATAATTAAGTGTCCATCACACTCATCTGGGGATAGTTGTCTGGTCACAGGCAAGGACGAGTCTGGCTTGCCTTAAAGGGCCAGCCGGTCTGTGACAGAGAGTCTTGTGGATAGGTCACTGGACAGGGACTTAGGACATCTGGGTTCAATTCCTTGATTGCGCTACTTAAATTGACCTTAGGCAAGTCACATATTTGCCCTGTGACTCCATAAAGTGGGGATAATAATTCTTCCTTTCTCTCATCCTTTGCCTGTTTAGACTACAAGTTCTGTGGGATAGTTTCTGTCTTTTGATATTTGTTTGCATGGTGCCTGGTACAATGGGACCTCATTCTTGGATGGAGTCTCTAGGAGCATATAGACAGGTTTCAGAGTAACAGCCGTGTTAGTCTGTATTCGCAAAAAGAAAAGGAGTACATCCGATGAAGTGAGCTGTAGCTCACGAAAGCTAATGCTCAAATAAATTGGTTAGTCTCTAAGGTGCCACAAGTACTCCTTTTCTTTTAGGAGCATATAATAAGTCATAACACACTGCTTCATTGTAAAGCAACTGATTGGTCTCTTGGGTGAGTTTCCAACTTTGGTTAAATTTGAACCAGTCACTTGAGACATTCTCATTTTCCCCTTAGTAAAGCAGATTGTTTGGGCATTATTTGTCTCTCCCCTCATCCCCAAGATCACCAGATCACCAAGGAAAACAAATTGCACATCTTCAGGTAGCTGGCTTTCAGACGAGGCCATCTGCTCCAGCCTGGAAGAGAAATAGCAGAGCCTCTTGCTGGAAATTAATAAATTGATTCAGACATAGTTGGGAAATCAGAAGTGTGGTAGGGAGAAATTTCTTTATGACCTCATCTGGAGATCACCTTCTGCCTGAAGCCATGAAGATTGTAGAAGCAGGATGGATGAAAATGCAAGAGGATATATTGTATGGACAATTCTGCACTGGCCAGGGAATGAGCTAGATGATCTACAAAATGGATGTTTTGTATCTCTAATTTCTCTGAATCTATGATTGATAGTCTTTGTAATCTCATCCCAGCTAGTGTCACACTGATGCAGATCTTACTCGTGTGAGTGTCTAACCCCCTCCCGCTCTTGTGCTAAAGATATTTGCCTCAGTGTTTTAAAATAGGTCAAAACAAAACTGCAGAGAAGATAGATTTTTTTAAAAAGTCCACTATTCTCTCTATTTCATGTGCATACATACCCCCTATAGCCAAGGTATCTGAATGCCACACACTACCTCTGTGAGGTCTGGAAGTGCTGTTTTCCATTTATCACATGAGAACTGAGGCACAGGTCCTCAAATCCCTAGGCACCTAAATTTAGGCACCTAAATCCCTTTGAAGATCTGGGCCTAAGTGACTTGCCCAAGGTCTCACAGGAAGTCAGTGGAAAAGCAAGGAATTGAATCCAGGTCTCCTGTCTTCCAGGCTAGGGACCCTACCCACCTGTTCAATGTTAATTCAGATGAAGAGTGAGGAAGGGCCATTGGCAAATGTGGCTTTGGTTCATAACCCTGAGTCTCTAGTAGAACACAAGGAGAACGTATGTAATCTGCTGTACAATATTTTGTCTAGTCTGTGTTAGATTGCAAACTCTTTGGGGCAGGGAACTGTGTCTTCTTCTGTCAAGAACATTCACAGGCTAGTATAAATAGTTTATACTAATAAATAGCACCTGTTAGCACTAACCCCTTCCGTTCTGGTCCGCACCATGCCCTCTTGGGACACTGAGAGAGTCGGGTGGTTTGCTTTGGAGGGATGCATTCCCTTAGAATTCACATGGGGAAGCCATTCAAGCCCATGACACACTCCCATTGAGTTCTCTGGATGCAAGATCAAGGCCGTGATGCTCTGGGAAAGGGAGGCTGTTGCAGCCCCTTGAGGCAGTGTTAGAGGAGGTGCGAGCGGGAGTAGGAGGCCACGGGTGCAGGTAGCCCAGCAAAGAATGGGGGCAGAGGGGGTCTATGGGCAGTGGTGTAGGTGAGCCAAAGCAGTGGTAAGCCTTGAAGGTGACAGCAAGCCATTTAACTGGGATTTAGGCTGAGCCAGCTAAAAGATTTGGGGCCTGATTGTGATCTCATTCACACAGGTGTAAGTCTGGGAGTGTGAGAGCAGGATCAGGCCCTTGAGGAGGAGACTGACATGACCCTAGCAGCAGGACATGGAGCGGGTGCAGTAAGACTGGCGGGAAGGGAAGGGAGAGTCAGGGGCTAGAGAGGAAGAAGTTGTAACAGCCCAGCAACAATTCATGATGGGTGGCCGTGGGGATTTAGAGAAGAGACCATGACATGCTGAGGAGAGTGAATGTTTAATTGCACTGAACTTACTGTGGCATCAGAGTGTCTGACTGCTCTGCCCAGTGACTCTTCGCCCTGCCTTCCCTGAGACTATCTCAGTGAACGCAGCTGTGAATCAGCACGGAAAGCCACATCCTCTGCTCTCTACTTAGTTTTCATTCAGCCAATGCTCCCAGTGACGTCAGTGGGAGTGTTGCCTGAGCAGAGGCGATGCGTTGAGGGGGGAAATATGGGTCACATGCCCTTCCGGATTTCTGCCAGGGTTTATTTTTTTTTTCTTTTTTTTTTGGGTGGGGGGGAGTGGGTTCAAAATTGTGCCCCCTCCCGCTCTCAACCATTACATGTCACCTCTGTGCCTGAGCAAGGACAGGAGGGTTTGGTACAATGAGATTTCCTGCAGGATGGTTTGTACAAGTACTCACTGCATCCCCGAGGGCAGGTAGATGATAGTGGACAGGCTGCTGTTAACAGGTAGATAAGAGTGTGGTAGAATCCTGGGCACAATGGCGTTAATCCGAGTTGGGTAACACAACATATGTAAGGGCAGGGGAGGGATGTCTCCTCTAGCAGAGATAAAGGCCCCATCTTGGGGACCTAATTAACACTCAGTCACCTTTCTGACGTATCTCTAGGAAGGAGTGGGGGGTAGGGGAAACAACCAAAAAATGCCCCTTGAGCAAAGGGAATTCAGCAGACAGTGGCCGCTGGGTGGCCCTCTCTATTTCGAGTTGCTTGCTGATGATCTATCTCTGCCAAGCCATGATTCATTGCTGGCTCTGTTTGGGGTGAGGCCTTTTATCTAAACCTTAGAGAAGCTCATTCATCCCACCCTCATCAAGATCCGTCTTTTCCTGCTGTGGGTAGGTGTTGGGAGGCACTGTGACATTTCCACCAAGAGAGGAGGTTCCTTGGTTCCAGAAACCTTCAGAAAAATGAGGGAGACAAAGATATGAAGCCCAATGTAATCTGTGTCAGGATTTGCTAGAACCCCTAGCACCACCGTATCTAAACCCTGGACAGATCATTAAGACTCTCAGACCATGCTCCAAAGGGGACTCTATTCTTCATCTATCCCAGTTTCTAGGAGTACATGTAGGTTTTGTTTCCCTTTTCCCCTGCCCACGCTAGTGTTGTCCTTTCATCTATTATGGCAGGAATTCTTTAGTAAACAGGTAGGCCCTGAATCATGTCCTGAAGCTGGGAGAAGGTGTTTCTTGCTATTGTTGCTACCTTGGCGTTCCAGGGATATTCTTGGCTTTACTGAGAACTGAGGAGGCTCAGGACCTCCTAGCGTGGTGCCCTGAATCAGACACAGAGTACATCCTGACATATAATACACCTTCTGAAGGTTTATTCTTGAGATGTCTTTGGAGTGTCACTAGTAAGTCTCATGTGCCTTACAACCTATCAAAAAGGGAATTCTGTCTGTTGCTCACTGTCATCCCATGATGTTATGAGCCCATATACACTCACAGACATGTGTCCACTATTAACTCTTCACTAACAACAACACATTATGTGCCAGATCCTTAGAGGTACTATCTATCAGTGTAGATGCGTTGACGTCCACAGAGCTATGCCAGTTTCCACCAGGAGACAATCTGGCTCTGCATGTCCAAGGAACTTTTGATTCTAAAGGATCCTCAATCACTTTATACACCATAAATAAAGCAATCATTACACCAGTGATTGACATGCAGCCACTTCTGAGGCAGGGCAGGATAGCTACTGAACAGGGCACAAGAACATAACAAAATTGTTTAGGACAGGAAGTGAAGCCGACTGTATCCAATTGAAATTGCAGGGTGAATGCTGGGAAATAGATACACCTGGAAGCTTGTGCTAATGTCCCCACTTCTGCAAAAAGTGCCATGGGATCGTTAATGACATACATTACTATTTAATATTTGTACTACAGCAGTGCCATGACTAGGGCTCCGTTCTGCTAGGCACTGTGCAAATACATAGTAAGATGCAATGTCTGCCCTGGAGGGCTTACAGTGTAAATAGACAAGACAAACACAGGGTGGGAGATGAGGTGCCGAATGGGGCAAGCCTTTTTTGGCACACAAGGACTGACAAGATCACGGCCTGAGGAGCGATGATTGCAGATGTACGTACCTCACCAACAATTAAAATCAGAGAAGGCAGAACAGAGAAAGAAAGAGAGGACAATAGCACCTACCCCCTAATAACTTTCTATTTAGCTATTCCTGTTGACTTAGTTTGCTTTGAGGAGCAGTCCCCTCAACATAAAAAGAATCCTGCCAGCAGTGAAAATAAACCATACAAATTAAAATTCACCCAGAAAAAGATAGACATTCTGTGCAGAAATAAGTGACAGCAGAACTGGCCGGGCATGAATTACAACCTCAGTTGGCAGAAAAACAGGGAGCAGGGCATCAATCAAAAGTAGAGGAACTGTGCCCCTTGGATTTGAGCCTTCTGACACGACTAGTGCCCGAGACCCAGCTAGGCGTGCAGCCTCTCTGCCAGTAATGCATGCCCATTGAATAAAGCTTATATCTGTGGGCTAATGGCTTGAAATTGCTCACAGTTTTAATAAAAGCTTTGGGGAAGAAAAAGAAAATAATAGTCATTTAGATAAATGATAGGACTGTGAGCAGGACAAAGGCATTTTAATATGGATGTGTCGCCATCAATGGTGGCATGTGTTCTCCACTGTAATTAGACATTTCTATGAAGGCAACACAAAGCCAGCTGTTTGGCCTGTTGTGTGGGCCTCACTTCTCAGAGTCCCAATCGCTAGGCCTGGGCGTAAAAAAACACAATGGCCCAAAGAAAGGGGTTCATATTTGAAATATGAAAACACACAAACATACACACCGCAAAATGTACTGCCAGAGTGACAGACTGGCAATTATACAATGAGCTGATTATGTAGCATTAGTAATAAGGGATTTAAGGGCTAGACTGCTGCCAGATGGGCCAGGCACAGACAGTTATGACGCATCTGTTGTACAGTTGAATGAACCAGGTCCATTCAGGTAGAACACACCTGCTGCTAAATGTACCAGGTACATGGTGAGGGAACACCCTAATTTTGCTAGTGAATGTACCAGGTAAGTTTGTGCAGAACACACCAGCTGTGCTGAATGTACAGTCCTGGCCCTTTAAAATCCCTCACCGCCCGCAGTAGGTTTCCACCCTGCAGCCTGAATTCCATTGACTAGCACTGAGTTCCTATAGAAAAGATGTCTCCTCCCCCCAGGACAGGTAGAATTTTAAATTGATACCAGGTGTATTCAGGTATGATGCACCTTGGATATAGCCCATTTGGGGCCAGATGCTCAGCTGGTGTATTGGCAGTTACCCTGATTTACACCAGCTGAGGGCCTTGCCCCCTCCATGCTTCTGAATGTCCTAGATACAACCAGGTAGAACAAGCCTGCTATGTGCCAAGTATGTCTGCGTAATAATGACTTAACTATATTTCTGTGTATAGTAGGGATACCCAGGTAGAATATATCTATTGTCCCACTGAATGTGCAAGGTACTTCCAGGCAGAATGTATCTGTTGCAGTGCTGTTGATTATGCCAGGCATGTCTAGGCAGAACCCACTTTCTATGCTGCTGAACATCCCAGGTCCATCCTGGTAGAAGGTGCCACCTAGGCTGCCGGGCATATCTGGTTCCTCCTAACATATCACTGATTTCATTGCAGCATTGGTGGTAGCAGAAATACCACAGATTTGGTGACTGAAGGTCCAGCAGGGAAAGGGTTAAAATACTTTCAACAAAGTCGCATTATAAGAAGAGGTTTGCTGATCTCAAAATACAGGCATTAAATTAAAGTAATTCTTTCTTAAGATGCGTTGTAGAAATCAGTGGCCAGGCTCTGATCTCACCCTGTTTTTACACTGGTGTAACTCCATTGTCGTCAGTGGAGTGACTCCTGAGTGTCACTAGTTTAAGAGAAATCAGAATCAGGCCCCACTTTTTTGTTTTTGCTAGTGCTGAATACTAAAGGAAGTGTGTTAATTAGTATCACAGAGCGTAATTAGTAATGCTGTGAATGTATCACCCCTGCAATTATCTTTAGTGAGGACCAGAGGGAAGCAAAGGAGATTTGGTACAGTAGGGAGATGATTCGCCCTCTGTGGTGGGGCGGTTCCCCACCCCCATGCCAGATTGGGCTACAACAGGCCACAGCGGCTGCGCAAGGTGGCAGCCAATCAGGGAGGGCCTGTTAGAGAGCCAATCAGTGCCAGTATTACAGCCAGCCAATCAGGGCTAGGCTAGGCCCTATATAAAGGCTGCCCAGGAAGGGAGTAGGTAGTCTCTTCCAGGCCTTCAGAGGGTGAAGTTCTGTTTCCTGTGTGAGGAGACTAGCATAAGGGATAGTGCAGTCCTGGGCAGGTGGGGGTGGAAAGGAACTCCTGCCCAGTACCTGCTGGGCTGCGGGCTCTGAGAAAAAGGGCCTAGATGGTGCAAAGGGGCTGAAGGCGAAATGGCCCAGGGAGAGAGACGGACAAAGAGAGAGAAGGAGGGCAGGTAGGAAGGCTGCTGCCAAAGGGTCCCTGGGCGGGACCCAGAGTAGAGGGTGGGCCTGGGTCCCCCACTTGCACTTCCACCTGGCTGTTAGGAGTGGCCATCAAGGACTGCACCAGACCCCTGCCAAAAGGGGTTAGGCTTTGGGGTGTGGTTAGCCATTGTGGCTGGGACGAAGAGAAGGACTGTTGATAACACCAAACCCCCAGAAGGGGGTGAGACAGGAGCAGTGGGCACTACTGGAGGGCAGTGTCCTGAAGAGGATGCTGGGAGCAATGCGGGTTGAGACACCAATCTAGGGCAAGAGACGGATGAGATACCACTGGTAGTGGGTGCTCTGCATGAACTGAGCTAATTTCCAGAGTGAACAGCAGGAGGCGCTGCGGTGATGAGTCCCAGCCCCATCTCACCCTCTTTCTCATAAAATACAGGGCATGTACTTTGAAAGGAACATATAATGGATAATAATAGTCCTTGCCAGTAGGTTGTATGGATGGATGATAATCCTACACGCCGTATCAGAAAGACCATGGGACCTCTTCTCTCCATCTTTCTTTTTGTGCATTTCACATGAGGCATGCAGCTAGTTTATCCTCATTAGGAAATAGGATGATAGGATAAAGGTTGCCACTTCTGGGAATTTATATTTTGGAGAAATCTTTCCTTCCTTTCCAAAATATAAATTCCCAGAAGTGCAACACCATGAGATGACACAAAGTTAGGGGGAGTGCCATTATTTTGGAGGATAGAATGAAAATTCAGAGGGGTCTTCATAAATTGGAGAACTGGGCTATAGACAACAAAATAAAAATTCAACGAAGACAAACGTAAGGTGGTACACTTAGAGAAGAAAAACCCAATGCACAAATACGGAATGGGGGAAAGCTGGTGTTACAGCAGCACTGGTGAGAAGGATCTGGGAGTTGTAGTGGATCACAACCTCAACATGAGTCAGCAATGGGATGCTGCTGCAAAAAAAGGAAATGGAATTTTAGATTACATTAACAGGCATAGCATGCAAGTCATGGGAGGTGATAGTACCTCTCTACTTGACATTGGTTAGGCCTCAGCTGGAGTACTGTCCAATTTTGGTTACTAATATATAGAAAGGATGTTGAAAACTGGAAAGGATCCAGAGGCAAGCAACTAAGATGATCAAAGGGATGGAATGCAAGCCATATGAGCAAAGGCTGAATGAACTGGGTATGTTTAGTTTGGAAAAGAGGAGATTAAGAGGGTATATGATAGTGGCCTTCAGATACTCGAAAGGCTGCCATAAAAAGATGGAGAAAAGTTGTTGTTCTCTTTTGCCACAGAGGGCAGGACAAGAGGCAACTACAGCATAGCAGATTTAGATTAAATCTCAGGAAAAACTTCCTAAACTGGGAGAACAGTAGGACAATGGAACAGACTGGCTTAGGGAGGTTGTGGAATCCTCTTTACTGAACGTTTTCGAAAGGAGGCTAGAGAGCCATCAGTCTGGGATGGTTTAGGCACAACAAATCCTGCATCTTGGCAGGGGGTTAGACTGGATGACCCTTGTGATCCCTTCTAACCCTACAGTTCTATGATTCTAAGTCATCACACAATGATGTGATGTGATATGTCATGAGGACCTCTGATGGGACATAAAACTGAGGTCCTGGCTACTTGTGATCCTTCAAGAATCCATGGCATTTTTGAAAGAGTACAGATGTGAGCCTCAGTGTCAAGCACAAATTACATTCTGCTTATCTAAAGTTCTCCATTCAATTCCATGGTGATACACCAGGGCTTAATATGTCGCATTGTTCTGAATTCTTTTAGTATAAGTGACAGCTCAATGTAACAGAAAAGAAAAAGGGCGATAGTGTGAGGAATTCTTGTTAGCAATGGGAACCTGGAGACGAGTATACTTCTTCAACAGACAGAGTTAACTGACCTGTCAAAGTAACCCACTGAAAAGCAGGTTTGGCTGATTTTTGTACCTGGCCTGCTACATGTTGATGAACAGTTTCCAAGACTGTCTTGTCACAGGAGATCCTACTCCAAGACATGACAATGAATGCACAATAGGCGGAGTTATACAAATTATGCTGGGTGACTGACAACACAATGCCACTGCAAGTGAAGCTAGCTGATCAAGAGTTAAAAGGTCCCAGGGGTGATGTGCATGGGGCATGTGGGTGATTCATGCGTATCTGCCTGGTCGTGTACCTCTGCTAGTATTCTAGCAGTTAGACAAACTAGGGAACACATTTACTGTTCCCTTTCAGCCTTTTTATAACTCTTCTTGCTTCACTTACTTTCTTTCTCTCTCTCTCTCTCAAGGTGGTCATCAAGGAGAAAAACTCCAGCCAGACACTTATTGTAGTTTGAAGACTGACTGCCCTGTTTTTCTTTAAAACAAGAATGAAAAAAAAAACCCATATATTTCATGTTCTGAAACATTGGTCCACTGGCAGTTAGAAAGGGAATGAATGGAAAGTTGGAATGGGGGATTCTCCTTAGCACAAGGAGACAGTACTGCATAGCTCTTAAAGAGGCAATGTCTTAGCTGGCAGGGAACATAGCCCTCTACTGGTGACATTAAACTATGCCATGCTATTCAATGATCACTTGAAATTCTTTCATCTGCAGATAGATCCCTGTGTCGAATCTCTGACCCCATTAAGTCGTTGCACTTCTGCTTAAGAGTGACAAATAAAAGCCAAATTTCAGTTCTCAAGTTCAACCCTCCATCACTGATAATTCTTAAAAATAGCATTGGATTTTTTCCCTAAAAGGCGTACTCTAGTTCAAGCACGAATTATTTCAGGGAAGTTCTATAACCCGTGTTATGCAAGAATCAGCCAGACTAAAGGATCACAGAGGTCCTTTAGAATCTATAAATCTAGGAATCTCTTAATTATATTTTGATATTTAACTGAAATAGCTGGCTTTATCTACGTGGGAAAGTTTTACCAGTTATATTGCTATAACTATACTCGTATAGTTATATTGGTGTAATTCCCATGTGGATACTGTTCTGGTATACAAGTAGATTTTTTAAAAAAATTAATTTAAATCCCTTCCCAAGAGACACAAGCTAAAGGGAAAAAAAGGTCCCCTTCTACTGGAATAAGCATCCCCGTGCAGGGGGATTATACCTGTGTAATTCACACCTAAGCTCATACTGAAAAAAACTTCCCCATGTAGACAAGGCATAACTGGATTAAGAAGAAGGGAATCTATTCTTCCCTGGGGTGGGCTGGGGGGTGACTTTTGTTCCCGAGACAAAAATTGGTATGAAGGTTCTAGACAGCAGGGAGAGTGGGCTTTTAAAGGAACACAGATCCAGGCTCACAACTGAGAGGCTACGGGTGTGCCACACCAGGACCCTATCCCAGGCTGCCAACAAGTAGGGTTAGAGGGGACTTTGGCTTATAAGAATGGAAGGTGTGTCCCTCATTTGCTATATTTTAAGATGAAATAGCCTTGTCTAGCTTAACCCCTAGCCTAGATAGGAGCAGATGTGTGCTAAAGTTTGTTTAGTCATTTTTCTCTTTGCTTTTGAATTCTTTAGATAAAACAACTTGTTTTTCAAAGGGACCTGATGGTTTTCTGCAGAATTCAAACTGTCCTCTGTCTTTGTGGAGAGAGAACCCAAGCGGGTGGCCTCCCACTAAGGTGCCTGAAAAGTTAAGAGCATCTGTGGACTTAGGCACCTACTCTTGTTCTGGTCTAGGGGGACCAGGACTGTGGAATCCACTCAAAGGAAGGGTGACTTGCAATAGGTGAAAGTGGGCAGTTCACCAGAGGGCAGCCAAGAGGTCAAGGGGAAGCAAGTATCACAGAAGCCTTAAAGGTTACACCAAGGTACATGCCTCAACTGACCTTCCTTCCCCAGTATGTCAGACACCGTTCCCCCTGCTTCATATCCCTCCTCAAAACTCACCACTTTTCTCTACCATTCTGCTACTAACCTGCCTCCCTTTTATTGCCCCTATGGAAAAGTCCTATAGGATTAATAGAGGATTACAACTTCCTAGTAGGATTTTTAAAACAATATTATACAATTTTTTTAGCAGGGGCTATACAAGTCTCCACTCCATTTGGCAGGTTCTTAAAAGTACTTTCTATGGAACTCTTTCTTAATTTCTATAGAATTCTGCTGCTTTCGTCCCTGTGAAGTCCTATAGAGCGTCCCCACAGAAGGTACTTCTGCAACTACTATGATAAGTTTATAAAATAAAGAATGGAAAAGGGCAAAGGCAGCTGGCATTTCATTACATAATTAGTTGCTTTTTTCATTATTTGATTCACTAGGGGGCATTCTGAGCTAATAATGTATCAGTGCCTCAACACAGCCTTAGAGTGTGCTGTGTTCTCAGTGGTAGTCATCTTTCAAATGAGATGTATTAGGCTGAGATGCTAGCCCCATGTGACTGTGAGAGATTCCATGGCAATCTCTGCAAAGGTAGCTATATTAACCCCAGAGTCCTGGCCAAATTCCAATTCGGTAGTTACTTGTTCCCTGGCAGTTCAACTGGAAAGTTGTTTTCGACTGCCCAGTCTAAACTGTGGTATTGTACTGTTGAACAATTGCCATGTTCTGCCCCAGAGGTAGCTGCATTTCGGTGGCAGGTGAAGTGATCCCATCAAATAGGGCTGGAATTTGGTCTAGGCACCCTTTGGTTCATTAGAGATGGTATGACAGGGCCACTGAGCTACTGGAGTCCCCCATGCTGATGTATCCAGAATTTCTTCTTGGGGCTCCAAGGTAGTGTACACTGGCAGGCCTGCTGCACTACCTTTCAAGAGGGTGCATGCCCCTTCCCATAATGCTTGGGGCAGGGGGGAAAGAGCGAGAGGGAGAGAGAGAAGCAGGGACCTTGCCTCATCTCTCCTTTAAGTATCTATTGTATAAGTGCAAACATTGCTTTTTCCTCCCTCCCTCCCCCCATCAGGATTCTAGACAGCTTCTAGACAACACAGTGGCACAAGAAGTTCCTTGCATCCTTCCCCCACTTGTACATGGCTGGCCAAAGTCTCACCCACAGGCCTAGATCGGGGTGGCCAAACTTTTTGGCCCAAGGGCCACATCTGGTTATGGAAATTGTATGGTGGCCCATGAATGCTCACAAAATTGAGTTTAGGGTGCAGGAGGGGGTGAGGGCTCTAGGGTTGGGCCAGAAATTAGGAGTTCAGGGTGCAGGAGAGGGCTTTGGGCTGGGGCAGGGGGTTGAGATGCAGAAGAGGGATCAGGGCTGGGGCAGGGGGTTGGGGCATGGGAGAGGGTCAGGGATGCAGGCTCCGGGCGGTGCTTACCTCAAGCAGCTCTTGGAAGCAGCGGGATGTCCCCCCTCTGGCTCCTATGTGGAGGTATGGCCAGGCATTCTGCGTGGTGCTCTGTCTGCATGCGCCACCCCTGCAGCTCCCATTAGCCGCAGTTCCCGGACAATGGAAACTGCGGGGGTGGCACTTGGGGCAGGGGCAGCATGCAGAGCCCCCTGGCTACCCCTAAACATAGGAGCTGGAAGGGCGACATGTCGCTGCATCCAGGAGCCTCAGCATGCACACTCAGAGTGGCCTCCTACCCCACTCCCCGGCTGGAGCACGGGAGTAGGGCAAACCCCAGACCCCACTCCCCAGCGGGAGCTCGAGGGCCGGATTAAACAGGCTCGAAGGCCGGATATGGCCCTCGGGCCGTAGTTTGCCCACCCCTGGGCTAGATCCTGCACTTGGGTCTGCCCAGATGTATCAGCAGTGAGCCCACAGTTTTCAAATAAATTTAAGCCTGTAACAGTTGCACAGATGATACAGAATGACAGGCGATAACCGTGTAGGTTATTCATTATTTATTATTATTAGGGGGAGAAGGATGGCAGATAGTTAGTTCTGTCTTTTCCTTGTTAATTTCCACGCTGCTATGGCTCTCAGATGTCTGAGCCTTTCAGTGGAGAGCTTTTGGCTGCACTCCCTGCTGATTGTTGATCTAATTAGCTTCTGAACCCCATCCTGGCCAGAGGAATGTCGGCTCAGCTGGAGAAGCCAGGAGCTTGAAGAGCTGGAGATAATGATGACTGCCACATTGTCACTGAAAGCGGGAACTCCCAGGTGTTAGGAGCACTGGAGTTTAGTCTGGCTCCGCTCCCTTCAGACAGGGCATTCCTGGAGGAGGATTCAGTTGTCTTTATCTGGACAAAGAAGCTTTTCTCTTTGTGACAAAAGCAACATCTGCCACAGCATGTCTTATTAAGGGCACAGTTTCCAGTCAAAGACAAGCATTTGAGAATAGGGGTTATCATGGTGCTATATGCACTACCTGGAAACCAGAATGGCTGAGGATTTATTTGATCTAAAATGGACAAGAACTCGCCCATTCTCTCATTACCTGTTGTCAGTAACTCAGCCTGGGGTTGCAGGTTGGAGGAGGAATACCTTTAAACTCAGAAGTCTGGTGCTGTTTCTGATAAATTACTATCTACCCTGTGCAACTTGTACACACACTAACAGATAAACACGCATGGCTTCAAAAATCCAGGCTGCTTTGGGTGTTTTTTACATAGTTCACATTACAGCCATCTTCAGATCAACAATATTTAGGAAAACGCAAGGAAATGCTCTTTGCTCCAACAACTAAAGCAGCCTATCCAGAAAAAGAAACACTTCTCCCTCAGATTGTCAAGACAAGACAAAAGTCGCATAAGTTCATTCTTTTAGTGTGTGTGTGATCTGCATTATTAAGAGAGCTAGGTAAATAGTATTTGCCTAATGCACAATGCAGCATAATTGACCTCTTCTCTCTTTTCCATAACATTGTGAACTAGCTCTGTCATTTGCAAGTCTATTTGGAAATATAAAAAGTACATCACAAGTGAATGAATGGCACCTTCATGCCTTTTCCCACACTGTTTTCTGAGTAGGAAAAACTCCCTGCAAAAATACACAAAGCCATTACCTTCTCCTTCTTCATACTCCTCCTTAAGACTCACCTCTGCTGACAGCTATAAATAACCACTGGCTGACAATAGCTAGGCAAGTAGTGAGCTGAGACCACTGCTTAGCAGAGGAGAACTCAATCACTTTATTGTTACCTCATTACTCCCCTAACCCTTATTTGTCTCAGCCAGCTGTTGCATCTTGTCATACCTAGATGGTAAGCTCTTTAGAGCAAGGATTGTCTTTCCAACTAACATGGCTGCTACTCTGAAACCTGTCATTGTGTTCCTGTACAGCATGTAGCACAATGGAGCTGAAAGTGGTGCCCTGAGGCTCTATGGAAGCACTAATCAATAATAATAATGATTAGTAATAAAGCCATAACAAGTAGCAATACATGATATGAATGGATCATTCACAAATTATCCGTTGTTGGTCTTAAAGCTTCATAACTTAAAGCTTCATAAGTCACTCTAGTATTCCTGGGTAGAATATGTGTTCCACAGCTCAGACATGAATTTGAGACCAGCTTCACTAAATCAAAACAGCTTGAAAATGACTCTGACCAAAGCCCTAGTGCTGCGAAAGAGGGGAGTTTAGTGGGCTACAGATTGTTGTAATAAACAATTAATTATTATTAGAATAATTTGTAGTCCACTAACCCCCCCCCCCACACCCCTTCTTTTTGTCCTTTGAGTGCAAAGGTGTTAATGGGCCATTCCACGTTGAATGGTCCCTTAGAATATTAAACTACTTGTGCTAAATAATCTGTTCCACCTTGTATTTAGCTGTGATGCTCCCAGTACCTTTCTCAGACCTGAAGAAGAGCTCTGTGTCCCTTGAAAGCTTGTCTCTCTCTCCAACAGAAGTTGGTATAATAAAAGATATTACCTCACCCACCTTCTCTCTCTAATGTATATTATTAACACTGAAAGAACTTTAAACATCTAATTCACTTGTCACTACTTATGCCATTTCCTTGTTGATATGAAGGTGATGAGAGTGGTTTAAAGAATCTGAATAGATTAGAATGCTCAGCAAGGACAATGAAACTAGGCTGGTCAGTTTCACTTTGAGGTTCTTGTGGACTAGAACAATCTAATTGTATTTAGGTTCCCAAGAGTGTAGGAGAATGTTTAATTTTTGTAAAAAATAAATTGTTTTCACAGGAATTAAAATATTTTTTAAAACCGCCAAAACATTTCTATTCATAATGCCTTCGTCAACTCCCTTTTTCTCCTAAATGTAGGTCCTAAATTTCTCAGCAGTAGGTTGCCTTGTCAGAGAGGGTTCTATCTAAAGCCAACTCCATGGTCCCACAGCAATGATAATGAACAATCGGTAAGGTGTGGATTGCCACCATTCAGCTAACACAATCTGAAAGATTTCTGCAGACAGTTTAAAGAGTAAATGTGAATGGAGCAAAGCAGCATTGTTTGTCAGGGAGGAAAACAACCTGTCAATTTCTCTGTCTGCTGGGAAGGACTAATCTGAAAGACCCCTGCTAGCATCTTTCAGTGCTGGGCAAAAGCCAGGCAGACGATGCACCTTCTGTTTGGCCTTTCCTCCCTCCAGCCAGTTGGTTTGGCATGTTTTGTGTTCTGTTAAACTCTGTCCCTGTACCTGCCTACAGGAGAAAATTCAACAGCCTCAGATTTTTCTCTCTGCCAACCCTCACCCCTCCTCACCCTAACCCTCTAAAATCCCTCCCCTTCTCTCAGCTGTTTGGGGGAAAAAAATCTGATTGCAAACATTTTTTTAAGTCAGGAAAATAGTATAATTTTGATTTTAAGTGAAACCGGACAATGATGGGACCCAGGAGGCTTTATGGTCTGTCTGTGCAGGATCCATCTCTCTCTCTCTCTCATGGGCCCGGGTCTGAGGGAGGGTTTAAAGGAACCCTAGTGCTCTCACAGACAGAATAAAGGGGTATCTCCTCCCTGACTGACCTGGCAGTACAGAGGGTAGCTCAGTTATTGATTGCACTATACCAAGTTCTTTGTTCAAATGGTGTTATATGTCAAAGTGTTACATGTTAATGGGAAGCGGTTGCCAAGGCATTGCAGAAATGACCCATGTTTGCATCAGGAAGAGGCCTGGGCAGAAGGAGATAGGATAACATGGGGTTTAGCTGGGATAAGGCATTCCTGGGGACGGGTATTCAAGAGAGGAGATGTTCAGAGCCTCCATTACACAACTTAGCAGCAATGCTGTGACTGCAGGCCTTGCCCTCAAATCCCTGATTGGTTAGTAGGTGGGCAGAGAGGAGAAACTGGCATCTGCACCCTCCTCCTTGAGCCTTGGCTGTCTAGAAGCTTGGCAGAAAATGCAGTCCTTACTTCCTGCTACCAGTTCTCCTCCAAATAGAGGAAGGGGTTGCCTTTCAAGAAAGCTCTGTGAGGGATGTAGGAAAGTGCATGGGCTGCAGCTGCAGGGACATGGCAGGCCAAGAGTCTGAGCCCCAGGCTGGGGGCAGACTCACAGAGCAGTCTAAGTGGGTGGTCCGTCCGATTCTGCACCACATGTAAGAATTAGCCACTGCCCAAAGGGACTGAGGTGCCTTAATCTCAAACCAAGGAGCCCCAGCAGGAGGGCAGGTCAAGATGGCTTTAGACTGAGGGAGCTAGAGTTACTTTTAGGCATCTGGGATTTATATTTTACTCCCACTGTCTGATTGCTTTTTGCAATGACACTGAGATTCTGTACATGCTAATAAAGGCACTGGGATAGATCTCTGTGTTAGCGATTACAGGGTGAATTCCTCCCTCCACAATGGATTGTAAGAGTTTGGAACAACCTAGCAGAAAGGAGAGTCTCCACCCCATACATGCCAGGATGACAAATTGTTCACTCTTCTAGAGCAAACCAAAATAAAGAAACGGTGCAGGCATGATTGTATTCAGTGATCACTTGAGTCCTATTGTCAGGGATTTAAATCTTTTGCAAGTCCATGATTGTGAGACGATTATGATTGCCTCCCACTCCTTTCTAGTGGCTGGAAACTTGAGAGCAGCTATTGGGGATATTACTCAATTAGGAAGCTTGGCCAAGTATTAAAAGAACACTGATTTTATTACAAGAGCAATAGAGGTTCTGTAAGCACTCCAATTGATCTAACCTTTTTATTCTAAGCATGATTTAGGGCCTGTTGTGTGCTGAGTCTGATCCATTTTTGCAGTGGGATTTGGTCCAGATTTTCCTCCGTGTCTGAACACTCCTTTTGGAGCACAGTTTGTAATGGACTAAGCAGTAGTCACCCATAGCTCAACTGGTTCCTGTCATTGTGCTACTCCAGTGTTCTGTGTATACTGTTGCTAGTTATGTTGTCAGGGATTCACAGTGTCTGGGCTATGACTTGGCCTTGGTATAGTCTCCTGAGAGTAAGCCCTTTAGTAGGCATTTGCTTTGACACTGAGCATCCTTTTCAAAACAAGGTCGGTTTTAATAGTTAACTGGAATACAGCATCTGGAAATCTTTAGCTTAGCACAAGAAAGGTAATCTTCAGTCACACCTAAAAAGGTTCAAAGACAAAAATCTTCATTAAACTGGTGTTAGAGTTGGTGAAGTATCGGCCACACTTGTGACCAGAAGAGAATCTGGAGCTTGATTCCCACTTCGTTATGAAAGGGAGAGGGCTACTGGCAGCACATGCTTGGCAAGGCCCCTTTTCCTGTTGAATGCTCTCTCCGTTAAGGTCCAAAATAGCCTATATTATTTGGCCTTCCAGACATGTCTCCAAGCTCGTCTGTTTAAGTGGTCATTAATGGAGGGTTAAGGCAGCTGAGTGAGATTTCTGACTAGTGGGATCAGACCAGTGCAGGTTTTAAGTCGAACTGGTTGGGAATTTTCCATCATTTCTTTTTCCTGATGGAAAGTGCCCTTTTTGCAAAATCAAAAGTTTTCCATAAAAAAACTTCAACTTGGACAGAAATTTTCTATTTTCAGTCAGAAAAATCTAAATAACAGCTCCCCAGCTGCACACCTGGAAGGCTCTTGTTAATGTCACTTTCTCTGCAATAAAGTTGTGAGGCATAATTTTCTCTGGGAAAAAGTGAAATTGAAAAATTCTTCTAGGCAGGCAGCTGGCAAGCCAAAAAATTCCATTTTGGTTCTCTTGAAATGGCATTTGAACTGGAAATTCTGGAAATTTTTCTGGGAATCCCTTCTTGTGATAAATAACATGTTTTTGAATTTTTTTCACAATATGGGATGACATTGTTTTCAAATGTGTGAAGTTTTTCACAGGAAGTGATTTCCATTTTCTGGACAGCTCTAGTTTTAACTCTAGTTTAGTATTGGTCAAATGGCTGATATGTCATGATGTTTGTTAGGCTTTATCTACGCTACCCAGTTTTGTTGCCAAAAGTTAGTTTTAGTGGACAAAACAGTGGAGTCGTACACACTGAAATGCTCCTCCCACCAATGTACCTTCCCTGCTACGCCAACAAAATCAAATCACCTCGATGAGGGGCATAGAGCAAGGGGTAGGTGGGATCTCACAGGATCATTATGGGCATTTGCACATCTCCCATTGGAATCTTACGATCTGGGAAGAAAGTCCCAGTGTGCAGCTTTCTATACAGTCCAGTGTTCCTAAAGATGCATGCATCATGAATCTTCCCTGACCAACTCACAATGATGTCAGTGAAATAACCCTGGTGATCCACCAGCGCCTTCAAGATCATGGAGCAGCAGTTCTTTTGGTTGATGTGCTCTGTTGCAAGATGATCTGAGGCCCAAATTGGGACAAGCATGCCATATATCACCCTGCTGCCATTAGGGAATCCCATTGCCGCAAAGCCTCAAGTATTTCCTGCACATTACCCAGAGTCCCAGTCCTTAATAGCAGGGGGTGATTAATGGCCCAACACATTTGCATCACCGCAGACCCCACGGTGGACTTTCTGGATTTGCCAGCTTCCACACAGCAATTGCCACTCCCTTTTCCACTGTGAGGGCAGCTCTCTTTCTGGTGTCCTTGTGCCACAGGGCAGGGGAGAGCGCCGTACCCAGTTCCAGGAAGGTGGCTTTGTGCATCTGAAAGTTCTGCAGCCACTGCTCATTATCCTATACATGCATTGCAATGCAATCCCACCACTCAGTGCTTGTTTCCCAAGCCCAGTACTGATGGTCCACCATGTGCAGCTGCTCCATGAATGGCAGCAGCAATCTTGAATTGTTTCTTTCCATTGCACACAGCAGGGCAGACACCACAGATTCCCAGCAGGGCCATAATGCTCTTCACCAAACTGATCAGTAGTTCAGGATCCATTCTTTCTGGCACAGCTGGCAGGCACACAGTTTACAGGGGCTGTACAAAAACGGTGCAAAATGAAGTCAGAAGCCCTTGGAATGATGGGACAGAAAGAACTTCATCATGGGACGGTGAGTATGCCCCCATGATGCACTGTGATCCGTTCCCAGATCTCCCAGTAGCAGAGGGTGGTGAATTGCACAGTGGGATAGCTACCCATGATGCCGCGCTGTCTCTGTCAGTGCAAGAGCACAGACTGTGGACGAACTCCACCGGCACAAGGAGTGTTGTGTGGATGTGCACAACTGATGTAATTAAAGCAGCTTATGATCGTCAATGTTACTTAAGTCAACTGAACTCTGTAGTGTAGATATGGGCTTAGGGCGTGAAGAGTTTGAAATGCTGCTGCTATGGATGGTTCATGTTTTGTAACTCCTTCGTTACTGAGGTTTTTAAATGTAGATCAAGAGTGCCCAGAGCTTTAGATGTGCACTCTTTTGTGCTGAGTTTGTATAAGACTGATATCATAGAATCAGAGACTATCAGGGTTGGAAGGGACCTCGGGAGGTCATCTAGTCCAACCCTCTGCTCAAAGCAAGACTGATCCCCAATTTTTGCCCCCCGATCCCTAAATGGCCCCCGCAAGGATTGAACTCCCAACCCTGGGTTTACCAGGCCCATGCTCAAACCACTGAGCTATTCCCCCCCCCCCCCCCCGATATCTAAGTAAATAAAAGAAAACAAATGGAAAATATGATTGAAATCCCTGAATTTTAACTTTAATTTTTAAAAAAATATATTTTAATCTGAAAATCTTTTAAAAATCTGAGACAATGTAGGCTCGTTCCTCATTCCATTAACCACAAGAGAGATGGAACTGAGACAGAAAATTGGAGCTCCAGCCCTGCCTACCAAGGAACTGCCTGGAATTCAATTTATTTTCTGCTCCTGAAATTCTGCGTAGCAGTAGCCATTTAGAATCTTGTGGACGTGTTGTTTATCTCTGTCCTCCACAGCATTCATTCAGCAGGCAGCCTGCAAAATGCCAGCATGCTATGGGCTAAGATGACTAGAAAATGTGAGTTTTTCCCTTGTCAGATTTACTGGGGATGAATAGTTGCTCTCTTTAAGAAGAGAGCCAAACTTTATGTTGCTCCAAGATGAATCACCTCCATAATGCTGTGATCCTCTGAGAGCCATAGGCCTTTGTTTATAGACAAATTACTTTGACTGTTAAGTCTGATAGTTCTCCAACACTGATATTGGCAAGCAAGGACAGAAACTTGATCATATTTTCAGTTCACGATCAATAAAAGTATTCCATATAAATTCAAAATGCCTTCTGAATGGTAAGCTCTCTCCACAGGCCAAAATACAATGCAATATTTGTTGCAAAAGTAATTATGAATATCAGAAACACAGAGATGATATACACCTGCCTGGGAGAACAGGCAAACAGCTACACAGTTAAACAGAGAAGAGGAACACTTTATTCAACAAAAGAAAAGGAGTACTTGTGGCACCTTAGAGACTAACCAATTTATTTGAGCGTAAGCTTTTGTGAGCTACAGCTCACTTCATCGGATGCGTAAAAGTGGAAAATGCAGTGAGGATGTTTTTATACACATAGACCATAAAAAAAGGGTGTTTATCACTTCAAAAAGTTTTCAAGAGTCAATTAACTGTTCCATTGTGGGTGCACTGATGCAGGTATGCGGCTTTCTGCAGTAAATGATGGTGTCCAGCAGTTTAAGGTCAGGATAAGGAAAGAAAGAAAAATGAAATAAAGGAAACACAGCCAGTGATTGAAGCACAGGACTGGGATTCAGGAGATCTAATTTCTACTCCCAACTCAGCTGCTGACTTGATGTTTGAATATGGGCAAGTCATTTCACTTCTATTGGCTTCCATTTCCACATTTGTTAATGGGGGAGAAGAGTACTTCACAGGGATGTTGTGATTATTTGTACAAGCATGCTAGGATCATTGAATGGGAGTCATCCTAGAAATGCAGAGTATTAGTAGTAATAGTAAAATTAAGTAGAGCGGTAGAATGATGATTTTCATAACCAATAATCAGATGATCAGTTTTTGCCATAGTATACAGAGAAACAATCAATTAAACAGATAAAATAAAACAGTACAAAGCAATAGTCACAAAACATGTTCATGTATTCCCAACAAATCCTAGTGGCCACACTACAAATAGCAGTGGGTGAGAAGGACTCTGAGGAATTAGCATATGATGAAAATTGTTTACTGGCTTGAGTGAGTTGCCTCCTGGCCACCTGACAATCAGTTCAAGGTTCCCACACTTCTCATTCCACTTGTATTCTGTAAGGGATTGTGGGATCTAGTTGACCCAGGCCTGGTCTATGTTTAAAAACTAGACCAACCTAGCTAGTCGCAGAGGGCCGTGAAAATTTTTGCACTCTGAATGCGATAGGTAGGGCAACGTAACCGCTGGTGTAAATGCAGTTAGGTCAACAGAAGAATTCTTCTGTCGATTTAGCTACTACCTCTCAGAGAGGGGGATGACCCACACCAATGGAAAAACCCCTTCTGTCGCTGTAGGAAGTGTCGTAGCTGTGCTGCTCAGCTATCGTGTAGACATACCCTCAGAGTCCAGGGGACCAGTTAAATTCATCCATCCACCACAGCGAGCAATCATAGGAGAGAGGGGGCACAAACCAAGCAGATTTGTTCCTCAGATTAGCTATCTTAATAAAACATTGTCCCTCTGGATCTTTGCTCCCTTTAGTGGCTGAGAAGGGTCATTAATCTTGTAGGTTCTATTGTTAAAACCCGAGGATAAATTTATTATGCCACCTGACTTTGAAGTGTACCAGGTACTAAAAGTTTACCTATCTGAAATTACAGTGAATCTCTAATGCTAAGAAGGATGGTGCAATTCTCAAGTGGTTTTCTGCTTGCAGTCTCTATTGATGTGTTTTGGTCTGTCTTTCTGTCTGTCTGTCTTGTTGAGGGACTGGACTATGAGTCAGGAGATCTGGTTTCAAGTCACAGCTCTGCCACAGCCTTCTTGTGTGAGTGTAAGCAAGTCACTTAACCTCTCTGGGCCTCAGTTTCTCATCTGTAAAGTGGGGATAGTAACAGAACTGGTTAGAAAATGTTCTCTTTTCTGTGGAAAATGTCAATGGAAAATGGAAAAAATATGGTTTTTGTTGAAATCTACCATGGGAAATTTTGACTTTTTGGCAAAAAATCAAAGCCTAAAAATTTCAGCCAAATAAATAAATCTGAAAAACAAAATTTCTCAGCTGAAGAAAACATTTGGGTTAAAACTACATATTTTGATTTGGAACTCTTGTCTCGGTGCCTGATGGGCATTGTAGTTTGGGTGCCTCATCCTCATTCTCCTCTATGGGCTGGGCTCCTGGCTGGACTATATCTCCCATGGTGCCTCACAATGGTCTTAAGGTGGCACAGCAGTGAAAGGCTCTGGCAGAGGGGAGATACTGGGGAAAGGCTTTGGTAGCTCCCCACTATTGGAGCCTTTCCCCCACTTTCTTTCACTGCTGTGTGTAGCTACCCACTACAGTCTGGATGCAACATCCCTTTTCTCTGTGGCATGTAGCTAAACATACCCTATATGCCACCACAAATGGTCTGCAATGTAGATATATTTTAAAGTGTTACCACCTTTGCTACATTGTGGGCAAACACGTTTATTTGCTCCAGTTTTGTGTTTAGAAATGACACTGCAATCTCTGTGGTCCGTTTTCTCATTAATGTCTTCCAGCAGTCCCACTATATTTGTCGATGTATAAGTTGGTGCTTCCTTAGGCCATGTCTACACGAGCAAGCTTACAGCTGTACATCGGTACCGATGCAGCTGCACTGCTGTAAGATCACTCATGTAGCCATTCGCTGCCAACGGGAGAGAGCTTTCCAGTCGACATCATAAAACCACGAGTGGCGGTAGCTATATCAACGCGTGAAATTCTCCCATGACATAGCGCTGTGCACCATACCACTTGTACCGGAGAAACTTATGGTACTCAGAGGGGTGTTTTTTCACACCCCTAAGTTTTACTGACATAAGTGGTAGTGTAGACATGGCCTAAGGAAGCACCAGCTTATACAGTGACTTTTCCCATCAGCGCTGTTGATGAAGGTGGCAATGAGGCTTTTGTGGTGGAGGGAATATAAATCCAGCTATTTGAGTTTGGATTTTCCACCATTAGATTTATTAGCCAACCCGAGTGATCTACAAGGTTTGGAGCAAACGATTTCCAAAGAAAATGTCCATCTAAAATTTTAAAAGGAGTGAGAAGCCACACACACACACACGCATGCACACGTATTTTACAGCTGGATGAATCTTTTGACCTTTTACTAGAAGCAACACTGGTTCTCTGCCACTCATCTCTTTATCTCTGATGCTGTTCACTCTCTGGTTTTTCAACTAAAAGTTCTTTAAGCCGAGCTCAAGGCTTTTCCCTTTATGTTTATTTCCTGGTACTTTCCCAAAGTCTCATTCACTCCTTATCTGTCAAGATGAGTTCCTTCTATCTTTCATTTGACTGTTTAATCCTGTCTGAGATAACAGCCTCTGCCATTACACTGATACTGCGCGGGACAGCTATAGCGTGTGTGTTCAGTTTGGAGTAAGCACACTAGCTATATACTGCTTTGGGCATTAATGTAAGCTGGAATTGGGAATCCTCTTCACTTTTCCAGTTGCTGCAATGTTCCTCTCTGTCATTGCCAGATTGTTCTCTTATGGGTATTTTCACGTGTTCTGGACATTTCCATCAAGAAGTTCACGTTTTTTCGTGCAATGTTGTGCAGTTTGAGGCTGAATTTAGCACAGGCTTGTGGTGACCTGAGATGTGCACCAAGGATCTTTGAAATGGCATGGGTCGTGGATCCCCGTATGAGAGAAGGGCACTTCCTGTCTTTGCTGTCACAGGCACATGGGGCATGATTCTCTAGTGCCATGCTCATGCTTCTGAGTTAGTAGCATATTGCTTTCATCTTGCTCAGGTATAAATGATTGCACAAGGTTCAAGGCAGTGGATCTGTCTTATATAGGTATTTATATGGCTCGCATCATCATAGCTGAGCACAGGCATCACTGGATTTTATTCTCACTACACATCTATGAAGTAGACAGGTATTATCCCCATTTTACAGATAGGGAATTGAGGAGACAGATTAACTGAATTGGGCAGGGTCACTCAGGGAGTTTGTGGCCAAGTTGGGAACTTAACCGAGGTCACCTGAGTCTAAATCCAGTGAGACCCAATAGACTACCCCAAGGAGAGCCAGGCCCATAGTCTCCTCGCTATGGCAGAACTTTTATCACCTTTAATGACGATGGTAAGGTTAATTAGGATACAATGGCTGTATTGGGTAGGGTTGTCTGTGCTCCTCCTGCATTTGGTAATTCCTCTTCCTGTGTTTCACGAACTGGTTTTGTTGTTCATGAGTGACTCCTGAAGTAGGTCCACTGGTCTGATACCCCACCTTGGTCAGGCCTTGAAGTGTCAATAATTACTGAGGCCCTGCCAGTACCTTCCTACACCCCCTTTACTCAATTTTCATATGATGGCTGATTACACAGAGTCACCCCTGTTATCAGTCTAGGCAGGAACCGACTGGAATCTCTACAATCAGGCCATTAGCATTTCAGTTCCAGGAGCTCTCACTATAAACGTTAGACAATTTTCTTATTATAAGTCAACATATTGTATCTGAGTCAATTTTCTGTGTGTGTGTGAGAACTAGAGTTGATCAGTGAACTAGAGTTTGAGCTGAAAGTTACACAACAACCTTTCCATTACTAAGGCAGTTGTGAGCTACCTGTCCTCACACTTTCGTATATTTTCCTATCTCTGAGCTCAAACCACGATCCATGATCCATTTCTTTCAGTAACCCTTTAAGAGAGTCCAACTCATCTCTCAGGGATTCTTGATTTTCCTGGCTGACTCCATCCTGCGTTGGTCTCTGATCTAATTATCATATATCACTAACTTATGTAGGCATAATATCTTGTGTTGTCATATGTATCACATCATGTGTTATATTTTCATCTCTTCGTTAATCCCACGCCTCCATTTATTAAATCTAATTTTATACTTAGATCCTTCCCTGCCTTTCTTGACAATGAATGTCTATTTTAAGAACACCTTTTAGGCCTGAAGATTTGAAACCTCATTTTTTCTTCTTTTTTTTTAAAAGCTTCTGATAATTTTTGGCATTTTGTCATATTTTGTAACCATCAAGTGTATCTAAGGCTGATAAATTTAATCCTTTTATGTTAGACAGAGAAGGGCAAGAGATAATTAGTTTATCACATGCAGTTCTAGTTGGCATTAAACATAGACACGTTCCCTTTTGAGGAGAAAGATAGAAATCAGTGGCTTTTATTAAAGGGTTTTCTCTGCACATTAGAATCTTCCCTTAATTTTAGAAGTGCTGTTAGTAATTTTGCTTATTTTCTATTCATTTAAAATGGTTTCATATTCTTCAGAAGAAGATTGACTTATATTAAGGCCCAGTTTTATAACACTCACTCACATGAGTAATCAATCCCCAGTGAGTTCAGCGGGGCTATTATTATACGACAATATTAGAGCTGTGTGGAGAAAGGTAATTACATTTAACGGAGGATTTCAATAATTCAAAATTTGGTTTAGTTTGGTTTAACTCTCCACAGCAAGAAAAGCCTTCAGGTCCTGGCTGGCTTCCCCACAGCTGCAGAAGCCCTGGGGTCTGATGCCCCAGGGGGAATCTGCATATTGGATGGTAGGGGAGCCGCAGGCCCTGGAAGCCTGGGCTCCCCAGGAGCCCACCAGGCAGGCAGCAGCACAGCTAGGTGGGTGCTAGTAGGAAACTAGGCAGAAAACTGCCTGGCAGGTAAGATTTGAAAACTGCCTGGCTTCTGAATGTTTCAATTTTGACAAATTGGCAAATTCCAATGAAAAACTGTTTCATCAGAACCTTTCCAACCAGCTCTAAACATTACAGATGTGCATGGCCCTACAAAGTCAAATGGATACATGCGTCCTGTCCCGAGGAGCTTACATACTTAGGGCCTGATCCTGCAAATGCTTTCAGCCAAATGCAGTGCTTACTACTGTGGGTACTCTCATTAGCTTTAAACACTGTTCTCAGGAGTAAGTCTTGGCAAGATCCAGTGGTTAATTGTAACTACTTAAGTAAGGATCATAGAATCAGAGAAACATAGGGCTACAAGGGACTTCCAGAGGGCATCTAATCTGTCTCCCCATGCTGACCTAGACCATCCCTGCCACGTGTTTGTTTATCCTGTTCTTTAAAACCTCCAGTGATGCAGATTCCACAACTCCTAAGTCATTTGATCCTTCAGCCCTTGGTTTTCATAGAATCACCACTGAAATGTTCTAAAGGTTCATGTTACTTAATAGATGTGCATGTTGCTGCTTATGAACTACAGGTGGGCCCAAGTCACAGCAGATAGCTCCAGATTTGGATTCTGAATTTTCCAAAGAGAAAAGGGTGGTTTGGGGCCCTTTACAGAGAGACCAGCCATCAATGATATTGTAAAGCAATTCGGATCTCTATACTGAGTCTCACCCAGAAATGGCACTTCAAGCAGCACTGTGCCCTCTCACACCATGCTGGGGTACTAATTCGGTACTTTTAAGGAAGAGCTCTACCTCCTGAATCAAACCCTCGGCACTTTTGGCATCACATTATTTTCCCTTGGAGGTCTCAAAACCCTGCTCTGCTTCTGAGGTCTGAAGACATTACAACCAGAGGGGGTCGGACTGCAGGGTGATGGGAAAATGACCATCATGCAATACACATCTAAGGCAAATCAGCAAGTTATCAACATCCAGACGGGTAATCTTTCCCATGGTGGGTAAATATTTGTGTCTGTGAGGCTGTCGGTACCCTGCTGCCATTTGGACGCTGTGTCTGTGTATTGCAGTGAATGACATTTGATTTAGAAATGGCTTGAGTGGGAAACCAGGGTGATTCACCTGCAGGGATTGTGCAGCACATTTACATAATGAAATCAGTATGAAATCATGGTAGTGAAAGGGGCTGCTTTCTCCTCAGATCTTTGTGCCCATTGAAAGCAATAATGATGCCCACCCCAGCTAAACATAGAGACCCATGAAATGACACTCTGGGAGAGGCGTGGCTAAACCATCAGTCACAGTTCCAAAAGCATACCCTGGGTTTCCATGCGAAAGATTGCTTGGATATAGAGTTTTCAGCAGCCAATAAGCTATTGCTCCATCTCAGACATATGGTTCTATAATGGACATATCTGCAATACGATTGTATTACATTGGTTAAATGTTGCAGTGTTGCCAACTCTTGCAATTTATCTTGACCCTCGCAATATCTGGAGCATTTCTTAAAGTCATAGAATCATAGAATATCAGGGTTGGAAGGGACCTCAGGAGGTCATCTAGTCCAACCCCCTGCTCAAAGCAGGACCAATCCCCCATAGTTGCCCCAGATCCCTAAATGGCCCACTCAAGGATTGAACTCACAACCCTGGGTTTAGCAGGCCAATGCTCAAACCATTGAGCTATCCCTCCTTCCAAGTCCTAGCTACTAGATTTGTGTGATGAGAGGAAAACTTCAGCATTTACTTAAACTTACTTTTTTTTTTATGGCCTTCATGATTAAAGGGGGAAAAGCTTGAAAACGTGACCCAACGGCACCCTGGAGACTCAGAATCCAGAAAGCAAATTACACCCCCCTCCCCCAGCATTTTGTTGGTTTTGTTTTTGAAAATCTTGTGATTTTTATGATAATCACATGATTTTTGAGCCTGACTCAAAATTTTTAAACACTTGGGGTTAGCAATATTGATGTTGTCTAAATGCCCAGTGCTATGCCACATGCAGACATCAAGAGGGTCCCTGTCTAGAGAATTTACAGTTTAGAAGACAAATTTGAAAGAACATAAGAATGCCCATACAGGGTCAGATCAATAGTCCATCTAGGTCAGGATGTTTTTCTGACAGAGGCCAATGCCAGATGCTTCAAAAGGAATGAACAGAATAGGGCAATTATCAAGGGATCTATGCCCTGTCATCTAGTCTCAATATCTGGCAGTCAAATGCTTAGGGACACCCAGAGCATGGGCTTGCATCCCTGACCATCTTGGCTAATAGCCATTGATGGACCTTCCTCCATTAAGTTACTTAATTCTGGGAGAACTAAAGGCTGGTAGTTAGACTGCACTGGGGAGGAGGTTTATTACATTATGCAACTAGTTTAGATTACTTTTATTTCAGGTTAAAGGAAACAGCAAAGAAAGAAATCCACCAGCCATGATTGCTACTTTGATGGCTGTTGTTTTTTTTTTTTTCCAGTCAGTTGTGCCAATTCCTTCTCCAGTTATACTGATTTCCTTGTGCAAACTGTTGACACATTTTCAAAAGTGATTAGTGATTTTGTGTACCTCCGTTTTTGGGTATCTAACTGGTGATGCCTTAAAAGGATTAAGTTTTCAGGGGGTAGATGCACAGCACTCACAGACAGCTGCAGCGGCACAGGAGCCAGCAAACAGAGCTGTAAACAGGGGAGTTTGAGTGGGAGTTTGTAAGGGGGGGTTTGTCTTGTGGTGCTTGTTTGGTTTTTTTTTTTTGCTGTGGGTGGTGGTGTTTTGGGTTTGGTTTGTTTTTCCCAGATTAACAGGATTCAGGTGGCAAGGCTATGACAGATACAGAGGCAGCAGTGGGAGTGACCCATGTAGCGGAAGACACAATGAGGATGACTGGATGTGGAAGCTGCAGTATGTACATAATCCTGGAGGAGGCACCTGGTAAGAGTTTTGTCTGTATGAAATGTCGTTTGATAGAGCTGATGGAGGAAAAGATCCGAGGTTTGGAGATGCAGGTGGAAAGTCTGGTTGAGTTTAGGAAGGGTTTTGAGCAGATTATGGAGCAAAGACATGAGGTATCTGAAGGGAAAAGCTCAGACTTGCAGGTGGAATCGGGGCTGGGGAATTCTGAGGGGAGACTGCGTGAGGAAAGTGGTCAGTGGAAGCATGTGACTAAGAGAACCAGGCAGAGGAAAAGACGGGCTAGTGAAGGAGAAATAGAGCTCAAGAATAGGTTTGCAGAGTTGGAAAATGAAGAAGGGGCTCAGCAGATAGTCACTGAAGGTGGAAGGGCAAGGAAGAAGAGAAGAGCGGCTAGTCCTATAGGAAAAGGGGAAGAGTTAATGGAGATTACACCAAATATGAGCCCCAGAAGGATACAGGATGGGTTAAAGAGGATTACAAGGGAGAATAGGAATGGAAAGAACTTGCAGCCAGAGGGAACAGGGGATAGACTGGAGAATAGCACCGTCACTAGGAAAAGGCAGGTCTATGTGATTGGGGACTCTTTACCGAGAAGAATAGATAGGCCTGTAACCAGAGCTGATCCAGAGAATAGGAGGGTGTACTGTCTTCCAGGTGCTAAGATACGGGTTGTAGACCTGAGGTTGAAAAGGATTCTAAAGGGAGCAGGAAAAGAATCCCCTAATTATCCTTCATGTGGGAACAAATGATACGGCTAGATTCTCGCTGGAAAGTATTAAGGGAGACTATGCTAGGCTGGGGAAGACGCTTAAGGAAATCGAGGCTCAGGTGATCTTTAGTGGGATTCTGTCTGTTCCTAGAGAAGGGCAACAAAGATGTGACAAGATTATGACTATCAACATATGGCTTAGGCAGTGGTGCTATAGGGAGGGCTTTGGGATGTATGGCCACTGGGAGGCATTCATGGACAGAGGACAGTTCTCTCGGGATGGACTTCATCTGAGTAGGGAAGGAAATAGACTTCTAGGATGGAGGCTGGCACAACTGATTAAGAGAGCTTTAAACTAGGAATCTGGGGGAGATGGTTGGGAGATGTCCAGGTAATCTCCACGCCGGATTTTAGCATTGAGAGGAAAGAAAACGAAGTAAGAAAGGATACAGCCATGGGTAGGAGGAAGGGCAGTGTAGATACCAGTCTAATAGGTTATACTGGCTGTAGAATGACCGTGCCTAATAGGGTACAGAATGTGAGTAAGGCCAAACAGCAAAAATTAAGATGTTTGTACACTAATGCGAGGACCCTAGGTAACAAAATGGAGGAACTAGAGCTACTGGTGCAGGAAGTAAAACCAGATATTAGAGGGATAACAGAAACATGGTGGAATAGTAGTCATGACTGGACTACAGGTATTGAGGGGTATGTGCTGTTTAAGAAAGATCGAAATAAAGGTAAAGGTGGTGGAGTAGCATTGTATATCAATTATGAGGTAGAATGTAAAGAAATAAGAAGCAATGAAATGGATATGACTGAGTCTGTCTGGGCAAAAATTACATTGGGGAAGAAAACTATTAGAGCCTCCCTTGGGATAGTGCTTGGGGTGTGCTATAGACTGCCGGGATCTAATCTGGATATGGATAGAGCCCTTTTTAATGTTTTTAATAAAGTAAATACTAATGGAAACTGTGTGATCATGGGAGACTTTAACTTCCCAGATATAGACTGGAGGACGAGTGCTAGTAATAATAATAGGGCTCAGATTTTCCTAGATGTGATAGCTGATGGATTCCTTCATCAAGTAGTTGCTGAACCGACTAGAGGGTATGCCATTTTAGATTTGGTTTTGGTGAGTAGTGAGGACTTTATAGAAGAAATGGTTGTAGGGGATAGTCTTGGCTCAAGTGATCATGAGCTAATTCAGTTCAAACTGAATGGAAGGATTAACAAGAATAAATCTGCAACTAGGGTTTTTGATTTCAAAAGGGCTGACTTTCAAAAATTAAGGAAATTAGTTAGGGAAGTGAATTGGACTGAAGAATTTATAGATCTAAAGGTAGAGGAGGCCTGGGATTATTTTAAATCAAAGCTGCAGAAGCTATCGGAAGCCTGCATCCCAAGAAAGGGGAAAAAATTCATAGGCAGGAGTTGTAGACCAAGCTGGATGAGCAAGCATCTCAGAGAGGTGATTAAGAAAAAAGCAGAAAGCATACAGGGAGTGGAAGAAGGGAGGGATCAGCAAGGAAAGCTACCTTATTGAGGTCAGAACATGTAGGGATAAAGTGAGACGGGCTAAAAGTCAAGTAGAGTTGGACCTTGCAAAGGGAATTAAAACCAATAGTAAAAGGTTCTATAGTCATATAAATAAGAAGAAAACAAAGAAAGAAGAAGTGGGACCGCTAAACACTGAGGATGGAGTGGAGGTCAAGGATAATCTAGGCATGGCCCAATATCTAAACAAATACTTTGCCTCAGTCTTTAATAAGACTAAAGAGGATCTTAGGGATAATGGTAGCATGACAAATGAGATTGAGGATATGAAGGTAGACATTACCATATTTGAGGTAGAAGCGAAATTCAAACAGCTTAATGGGACTAAATCGGGGGGCCCAGATAATCTTCATCCAAGAATATTAAAGGAATTGGCACATGAAATTGTAAGCCCATTAGCAAGAATTTTTAATGAATATGTAAACTCAGGGGTTGTACCGTATGATTGGAGAATTGCTAACATAGTTCCTATTTTTAAGAAAGGGAAAAAAGGTGATCCGGGTAATTATAGGCCTGATAGTTTGACATCTGTAGTATGCAAGGTCTTGGAAAAAATTTTGCAGGAGAAGGTAGTTAAGGACATTGAAGTCAATGGTAAATGGGACAAAATGAAACATGGTTTTACAAAAAGTACATCATGCCAAACCAACCTGATCTCCTTCTTTGAGAAAGTAACAGATTTTTTAGACAAAGGAAACGCAGAGGATCTAATTTACCTAGATTTTAGTAAGGCATTTGATACCGCGCCACATGGGGAATTATTAGTTAAATTGGATAAGATGGGGATCAATAGGAAAATTGAAAGGTGGTAAGGAACTGGTTAAAGGGGAGACTACAACGGGTTCTACTGAAAGGTGAACTGTCAGGCTGGAGGGAAGTTACCAGTGGAGTTCCTCAGGGATCGGTTTTGGGACCAATCTTATTTAATCTTTTTATTACTGACCTTGGTACAAAAAGTGGGAGTGTGCTAATAAAGTTTGCGGATGATACAAAGCTGGGAGGTATTGCCAATTTAGAGAAGGACAGGGATATCCTACACGAGGATCTGGATGACCTTGTAAACTGGAGTAATAGTAATAGGATGAAATTTAATAGTGAGAAGTGTAAGGTCATGCATTTAGGGATTAATAACAAGAATTTTAGTTATAAGCTCGGGACGCATCAATTAGAAGTAACGGAGGAGGAAAAGGACATTGGAGTATTGTTTGATCATAGGATGACTATGAGCTGCCAATGTGATATGGCCGTGAAAAAAGCTAATGCGGTCTTGGGATGCATCAGGAGAGGTCTTTCCAGTAGGCATAAGGAGGTTTTAGTACCGTTATACAAGGCACTGGTGAGACCTCACCTGGAATACCATGTGCAGTTCTGGTCTCCCATGTTTAAGAAGGATGAATTCAAACTGGAAAGGTACAGAGAAGGGCTACTAGGATGATCCGAGGAATGGAAAACTTGTCTTATGAAAGGAGACTCAAGGAGCTTGGCTTGTTTAGCCTAACTAAAAGAAGGTTGAGGGGAGATATGATTGCTCTCTATAAATATATCAGAGGGATAAATACCGGAGAGGGAGAGGAATTATTTAAGCTCAGTACCAATGTGGACACAAGAACAAATGGATATAAACTGGCCACCAGGAAATTTAGACTAGAAATTAGACGAAGGTTTCTAACCATCAGAGGAGTGAAGTTTTGGAATAGCCTTCCAAGGGAAGTAGTGGGGGCAAAAGATCTGTCTGGCTTTAAGATTAAACTCAATAAGTTTATGATGGGATAACATGGTTTTGGTAATTAAATATTCATGGTAAATAGGCCCAATGGCCTGTGATGGGATATTAGATGGGGTGGGATCCGAGTTACGCAGGAAAGATTTTTTTGTAGTATCTGGCTGATGAATCTTGCCCATATGCTCAGGGTTTAGCTGATCGCCATATTTGGGGTTGGGAAGGAATTTTCCTCCAGGGCAGATTGGAAGAGGCCCTGGAGGTTTTTTGCCTTCCTCTGTAGCATGGGGCACGGGTCACTTGCTGGAGGATTCTCTGCTCCTTGAAGTCTTTAAACTATGATTTGAGGACTTCAATAGCACAGATATAGGTGTGAGGTTTTTTGCAGGAATGGTGGGTGAAATTCTGTGGCCTGCATTGTGCAGGAGGTCAGACTGGATGATCATAGTGGTCCCTTCTGACCTAAATATCTATGAATCTATGAAGTTCATGCTCCTTTAAGATGTCTCAAACTGGGCTCCCAAAAATTAAGACATGCAAAATCACCGCTTGAGTTGGTTGAAATTATTTTGATGGAACATTTTTTCCATCGAAACACGCTATGTCATCAAAACTGACATGTTTCATGGAACCATGTCAATTTAGATGAAATTTTCAAAGGGGAAAAGCCAAACCATTTCATTTGATTCTCTTTTGGACAATGTGAAAATGATTTGTTTTGACTTTATTGTTTCTATTCATTTTGTTTTGACTTTTATATTATTAATAAAATTAATAGCATGAACTTTCTAACTATAAGGACAGCTAAGTACTGGAACAGACTTCCAAAGGAGGTTATGGAGTCTCCATCACTGGAGGTCGTTAATAACAGGTTAGAGAAACACCTGTCAGGGATGGTCTAGGTTTACTTGGTCCTGCCTCAGCTGGGTTTGATGACTTCTCAAGGTCCTTTCCAGATCTACATTTCTATGATTCTATATTATATTTAACATTATATATATATATATATATATATATATATATATATATATATAAAATTTACTGTTTTAATAGGATATAAAAGTCAAAACAAAATGAACCAACATTATTACTGAAGTGAACTAATTTAACATTATTGAAATAAAATATTTCTATGTTACGAAACTGACATTTTTTGGAATTTTCATTCTGTGGGAAAATTCCAATTCACAACTTTTTTTTCCAGAATTTTGGAATTTCCCATGGAAAAGAAATTCCACTTTCCAATCAGCTCTGATCACCAGTCACTTTTGTGTTGGCCAAGATGTAATTTAGCCTTATCACAAAAGACCTGAATTAAAAGGATTCTGTCAGGTTGCTTATCAATGTATTTTAAAAATGGCCTTGCCTTTGTTAATGACACCTTGGATGAATACCAGAATAATGTTTTATCATCTATGTGATATCCCGTACTGGCAGTGAGAGGGTTAAGGGGAGCCAGAGAGTTCAATTATCCCATCCTGTAGCATCTGGAAGGGAGACGGCTAATTAAGAAATAGCCCTTGTTAGGGAGAACCAGACTGAGTGGTTCCTATAAGAGAAGGACTGCAGGGCAATATGGAGAAGACCCTGGAGAGAGGTAGTTGGGAGTTTCCTCTCTCTGAGAAAGGAAACACAGAGGGACCTGCAGGAAGGCGCTTGTCCCCTGGGACTGTCCCTAAAGGGAGAGGGCAGCTGGGGAGAAAGAGATTCCTAATGCAGGCATGGGAGAAGAGAAACTCCAGGGAAGAAGCTCGGGAGGGGATAGGAAGAAAGCCCTGAGAGGCAGCACTCCATAACTGTGAGGAGGAATTCTGCAGAGACTGAAAGAGAGGTAGAGAGTCTGTGGAGGGTTGAACTTGGGAAGGTGGATGAGTATTCATTCCTTTGAGTTGGGCTATCATTACCCTGGAAGGGATGGGACTCTTAGTGTGACTTGACCGGAGCGCTCATTATTACAGAGACCACTGAAGTCCAGAGGATTGGGAAGGAAGAGAGGCTTCAATGTTGGGTCTCGTGGTAAGCCAGTTTTCTGTTCTGGCTGTCATATTCTTCCAAAGTATTGTCCTGTGTTGGGTTGTTTCCCTGGAAAGATGAATGTTGTTTCTTTAAAAAAAAAAAAAAGTCTTCCACTGAAATTTTGTAAAACGTTCCCTGGTAACAGTTCCATTGATGTTACATTTTGTAAAAGCTTTTTTTGGCCTTAAGCACTTGAACTCATCTCATTAAAGCAGCTTGACTGTATTACCAGTGATGGAAAGTGAATACAAAACAGTTACGTGAATGGACTGATATCTACACATCTATGATGTCTTTGTTTTCTGTGTGCTGTGCTCTACCATGGAAACTTTACCTTTGTTCTTTCTTGGTGTACTTTTTCCCATTAGCTTAACATAAAAATCCGATTGACACTACACAGTATATGAAAATAAACCTCATAAAACGGCTGAAGCAAGTTTATTTTTAAAAAAAGTTGAACAAATCTTCATGGACTCTATTATTCACCCGACTCCACTGCGTACATGTACAACCTGTAAATGCACAATAACAGGTCTTTTATGGAGGTGATGCATTACTGCTGTACTATGAATAACTTGCTTATCAGCCCGAAGTGATGAGTACAACAGCATAGATCTGTGAAGTCTCTTTCTGTCAGGTTGCGCCTGTCTTGTGCATCGTCTTAACTCCAGTGCCATTCAGAGTGGCCAGACGGCTAGTTCTTTTAGTTGCCATAGCCTCTGTTGAAGATTCTCTAATGCTTCAAGCATCACACAAGTCAATCTTCTAATGCCACAGATCTTGTGAGTGGCATAATATTTTCCAGGCATCTGATGTAGTTCACCTCTTCTTCTCATACATTTTCATCAGTAGAGCTGTCAGGTAGTACAGCAAGCAATTCTGACTATTAAGAAGGGGAAATAAGGTCATCCCATGACACATTTTATATGTAGTCTTTACACAGTCTGGTTTGCTTGTCATTAGGGAACAACAGAGAGGCAAGGTGGGTGAGGTAATATCTTTTAAAAGACCAGGTTCTATTACATTACCTCACCCACCTTGTCTCTCTAATCTCATGGGACCAACACGGCTACAACAACACTGCAAACAACAAGCAGGGAACCTGATATTTATGGGAACACCACTTGATCTCTGTGGGTATGTCTATCCTGCAATTAGACACCTGTGGCTGGCCTGTACCGGCTGACTCAAGCTCTGGGGCTTGGGTTAAGGGGCTGTTTAACTGAAATGTAGATGTTTGGTTTGGGCTGGAGAAGCCTGAGCCTAAACGTCTACACTGCAGTTAAACAGGCCCTTAGCCTGAGTCAGCTGGCATGGGCCAGCCACAGGTATCTAATTGCAATATAGACATACCCCATAAGGCCTGCTCTACACTAACAGGTTAGGTTGACCCAGCTATATTGCTCAGGGGTATGAAAAATCCAAGCCCCTGAGGAACATATTTGAGCTGACCTAACCCCTGGTGAAGATAGCACTAGGTGGATGGAATAATTCTTCTCTTGACCTAGCTTCCAAGTCTTGGGGAGATGGATTAACTATAGTGACAGGAGAACCCCTGCCTGTTGGCGTAGGTAGTGTCTACACTATGGCAGTGCAGCTGAAGTGCTCCAGTTGTGCTGCTGTAGTGTTTCAAATGTAGACAAGCCCTAAGTTAAGTTCCTTTCTGAAACTGGTAAAGGAAATGGACCCATTAGGCAAGATGCAATTCTGAAAAGAACCCTCATCTGGTCACATTCTGTTTCTTCCCTGCCTCTGATCCATTTCCCTCCAGAGAAGAAGTGAGTGGGCTTAGTTCCATTAAGAAAGTAAAACCCTTCTAGAAATCCTGTGTTGCTCGGATTCTTTATGGCATTCAACATTCGTTTTCTGAAATGCAACACAATCATCCCTTTGGTGAAAGTTGCCCCCATGCAGACAGCAGCAAAAGGTCAATGCATCACTTCAATAGGACTTGAGTGGGAGGGAAGTAGCAGAATGAATGCCGCCCTATGAGCATTTGCTTTGCCTGACGCAAATTGTTCAAACTGACCCCTGTGCACAGGGCTGGATTAACTTTGATGGAGTCCCGGGGTTTCTATAGTTTTGGGGCCACCTCTTTACGTATTCAATCCTTCCGTCGACTGTTTCACCACCATCCATGCCTGATGCCAAACACCACGTTGTTAAAGCAGCTTGATTGTTTCAGAGCTGTTTTTTTACCTGTGCTATATCAATTGCAAAGCTGAATGAAAGTTCAAACAAACAAAACCCATTTTAATTTTGGCATGTAACTCATAGTAATGCATATAGTGATGCTGTGGCTTGAATGACCTAAAGCACGGGTATTGAGCTACATTTCTGGCTGGCTGGATAAGGCACTGGCCAAATCTTGGTTGGTCAAAGGGTTCTTTCTAGGGCCAAAGAACTCTCCAAGTGTTTGCTCTCCAGTGAGCCTGCCACAAGCCCGTGCTTTTCAAGAATGGTGTGCTGGATTGTATTTCTTAATCTCAAAAGAAAAGGTTCAGTGTGCTGGTAGACAATATTCCAATGAAATCTTGCAAACAAAGAATGATAAAATACACTACAGTGCTATTAAACTAGCACGTTATTAATATTAATTCTGGCAAAACTATGAAATTAGAAATAGAAGTTAAACTCACCAGAAATGAATGAGCATCCAATTACCCTTCCTTCTTGCTTGAAATTTTGAAACTCCCTTGCACTGTCTTTTTTTATTTTTGTAAAATTTTCCCAAGGAAAAGTACCGCGCAGCACGCAATCAGGTTCACTAATGTCAATTACAGATTGCTTCATGTCACATAAGTGTCTGATTAAGCGCCTGATTAAAAGTCTACCATTATAAATCAAAGTGTATCAACACTCTCCAGCTCCATTGGGCTTAAATGTAAATGAAAAGTTTTGAAATGAAATACATTTCAGTTTATTTTCCCACTGTTTACCATCATGTCATGTATCTGCCCGCTAGCCCAGCAACTGCGCAGCCCCCCCCGAGCTTCCAGCCCCCCCATCAGCTGTGCCCTCCCCACTCACCTGCTCCTGTTGGGATTCTTCACCCCCCATCCCAGGCCTGGTAGGGCAGAGGGGGCTGCAGCAGGATCTCCCAACCCACTTCCACGCAGGAGGTGCAGCTCCCCCGAGTTCTTCAGCCTTTTCCCCCGGGCAGGGTGCGGGGTGCTGCAGGGGAGGGAGTGGGGAGGAGCTGTCTCTGCTCACAGGAAGGGAGAAGGGAAGAGGGAGTGGAGCCATGCTGAGCTGCAGGGCTCTGTCCTCTCCTCTGCCCGTCTGTCCTGTGAGAATAGGCTAGGCTCCTGAGCAGAGGGAGAGAGAGCTTGGTGACTTCCTGAGCATGGCAACTGGCAAAAGACTTGATGCTACAGATA